>NC_073232.2:39790000-49790000 GCF_029281585.2 Gorilla gorilla gorilla | reverse complement strand
TTTACTTTTGGGTAAACAATGAAATTAAGGCAGTAACCAAAAAATTCTTTGAAATAAAAATAATAGACACAACATATAAAAATCTCTAGGATATAGCAAAAGTGCTGTTAAGAGGAAAGTTTATAGCAGTAAACTCCTACCTCAAAAAGTTAGAAGGATCTCAAATTAATGATTTCACATCATGCCTAGAGGAGCTAGAAAAACAAGAATAAACCAACCCAAAAGTTAGCAGAGGAAAAGAAAAAATTAAAATTAGATGGAACTGAAAGAATTTGAGACCTAAAAATTCATAGGAAGAATCAATGAAGACCAAAGTTGTGTTTTTTTTTTTTTTTAAAAAATAAACAGGATCAGTAGACTGCTAGTTAGATTAACAAAGAAAAAAAGAGGGAGGATTCAAATAAGCACAGTCAGAAGTTATAAAAGTGACATTGCAACCAATATCATAGAAATACAAAAGAGCCTCAGAAAATATTGGGAACACATCTGTGCATACAAACTAGAAAATCTAGAGGAAAAGATAAATTTCTGAAACACACAATCCTCCAAGAATGAATTAGAAAGAAACTGAAACCCTGAACAGACCAAAATCGTGTTCCTAAATTGAATCAGTAATAAAACACCCACCACCACCAACAACAAAAAGAGCCCCAGCCAAATTCTACCAAACATACATAGAAGAGCTGATACCAATCCTACTGAAACTATTCCAAAAAATGGAGAAGGAGAGACTCCTCTTTAGCTCATTCAACAAAACCAGCATCATCCTGATAGGAAAACCTGGTAAAGATACAACGAAAAAAATCTCTGATACCAATATCTCTGATAAACACAGATGCAAAAATCCTCAACAAAATATTGGCAAACTGAATTTAGTGGCACATCAAAAAGTTAATTCACTATGATCAAGTAGACTTAATTCTTGGAATGTAAGATTGGTTTAACATAGACAAATCAATAAATATGACTCACCATATAAACAGAATTAATAACAAAAATCATATGATTATTTCAACAGATGTGGGAAAAGCTTTTGATAAAATACAACATCCCTTCATGATAAAAACCTTCAAGAAACTATGCATCAAAGGAACATATCTGAAAATAATAAGAGCCATCTAAGAGAAACCACAGCCAACATTATACTTGAATGGACAAAAGCTGAAACCAATCTCTACTTGAATGGGCTAAAGCTGAAACCAATCTCCTTGAAAACTGTTACAAGGATGCCCACTCTCACCTCTCTTATTCAACATAGTACTAAAAGTCCCAGCCACAGCAATCAGGTAAAATAAATAAATAAAAGGTATCCAACTAGACAAACAAAAAGTCAACCTATATTTCTTTGCTGTTGATATGATTTTATACCCAGAAAACATAAAATACTTTACTAAAAGGCTCCTGGAACTGAGACATGACTTCAGTAATTTTTTAGGATACAAAATCATTGTATAAAAATCAGTAGCATTTCTATACACCAATAACATTCAAGCTGAGAACCAAATCAAGAACTCAACTCCATTTACAATAGCTGTAAATAAATAAATAAATAAAACACCTAGGCATGCATCTAACCAAGGAAGTGAAAGATCTCTACAAGGAGAACTATAAAACACTGCTGAAAGAAATCATAGATGACACAAACAAATGGAAAAATCATTTCAATTTCATCAACTGGAAGAATCAATATCGTTAAAATGGCCATACTGCCCAAAGCAATCTACAGATTCAATGCTATTCCTATCAAGCAACCAACGTCATTTTTCACAGAACTAGAAAAAGAACTATTCTAAAATTCATATGAAAACAAGAAATATCTTGAATAGACAAGCAATCCTAAGGGAAACAAACAAAAAAAAGAAGCCAGAGGCATCATATTACTTGACTTCAAACTACACTATAAGGCTGCAGTAACACACACAGCATGGTATTGGCACAAAAACAGATACATAGGCTGATGGGACAGAATAGAGAACACAGAAATAAAGCTGCACAACTAAAACCATCTGATCTTTGACAAAGTTGACAAAAATAAGCAGTGACTCCCTATTCAGTATCTGGTGCTGTGACAGCTGGCTAGCCAAAGGCAGAAGAATGAAACTGGACCCCTATTTTTCATCATCTAGAAAAATTAACTCAAGATGAATTAAAGATTTAAATATAAGACCTCCACAATAAGAATCCTTGAAGAAAAACCTAGGCAACATCATTCTGGACATCAGGCTTGGGAAAGACATTATAACTAAATTCTCAAAAGCAATTGTAACAGAAACAAAAATTGACAAGTGGAATCTCTAATTAAAGAGCTTCTGCATAGCAACAAACTATCAACAGAGTACACAGACAACCCACACAATGGAAGAAAATATTTGCAAACTATGAATCTAACATAGTTTTACTATCCAGGACCTATAAGGAACTTAAACAATTGAGCAAGCAAAAAACAAACAATTTTAAGAAATTTAAAATGACTTTTGCAGCCGGGTGCGGTGGCTCACGCCTGTAATCCCAGCATTTTGGGAGGCTGAGGCAGGCAGATGACCTGAGATCAGGAGTTCGAGACCAGCCTGGTCAACATGTTGAAACCTCATCTCTACTCAAAATATGAAATATTAGCCAGGCATGGTGACTCATACCTATAGTCCCAGCTACTTGGGTGGCTGAGACATGAGAATCGCTTGAACCTGGGAGGCGGAGGTTGCAGTGAGCTGACATCGTGCCACTGCACTCCAGCCTGGGTGACAGAGAGACTCCGTCTCAAACATTAAAAAAATAAAAAATAAATAAATAAATAAAACGAATTTTGCGATTACAGACAATAGCCCACATTTTGCTAAGCTGGAAAAGTTTGTTAATGAAAAGTACTAGGTGTCACTGTGAATTTCAAAAATAGGAATTTAAAGCGATCAGTGGTAGCAAAAGCATTTGGTGTTCATGACTTTTCCCATCCCACAGGGCTCATTTCTTCACCTGTAATGCCTTGTTTCATCTTGCTCAGGATCACAGATCATCAATGATCTCATCTTTTCCTCTACTTTTAACGCCTTTTTTTTCTGATTCCTGACTCTATCAAGTCCCTCAAAGCAAAATCCTGCCTTCTATAATCCCATCTCTCCTTTTTTGTTTATGAATATGCCTACTAAAATGTTTCAATGCAGATTCCTCCTTTCCTTATCATTCTAAGAACTGTTTTCAACTCCTCCAGTCCACAGAATTTTATCTTACTGAGATCACTAATGGACTTATAATTGCCGCATTCATTATATATGTTGCAGTTCCTCCCTTATATCACCTCTCTGGAGCTTTTAGATCTTTGTTATTGATTTTCATAAATATTAATTCTCATGAATGTTTCCTCTTAGATTTTCTCCTAGTTTTATACCAGCCTTCCCAGACTGTATTGTAAGCATTTTTTTTCCTTGCACGTGTTGTTCTCAGCTTTTGTTCCTGAGCAATTTTTTTTTACTTTCATTCTCTTCTTGGACAACAGTAGACAGTGCTCTGGCTTCATCTGTCACTTACACAACACAAACTACAAAATTCTAGCATCCAGCTCTGTCATCAGGCGATCCATGTAACTACTGTGTTAGTCCATCCCTTTTCAGCATCTCATCAACATTTCACACTTAACACATTTATCTCTCAGCTATTTCACTATCTTGCCTACTCACCTATTCAACTGTTTTTTCTCTTTGTATTAACTATCTCAATGAAGAATGCCTTGTTCCTCTTTTCCATCTCTTAAATCTGGTCAGCCATTAATTTGTGCTTATTCTACACCTAGAAACCTCAATATATTTTAAGTATTTTTTTCTTTGCTATGCCTATGACAGCTGCTGTTTAGCAAACTCAGGTTTCTGAAACACAGAACAGAGAAGGTACCTATAGAAGTATGATTAAAAATACACTGGAACTCTGTTATAATGTCAGTGGTAGAGGATAACATTGTCTCATATGGTATGTTCAAGACTGGACATGTTGATTTATGAGAGTTATATTTGGGAAAGTATGGTGCATGGCATATCTCAATGAATAAAGGTTGTTTTTACCAGAAATTATATATGCTGTTAAAATCCTATCATATTTTGTCCATATTTAGGCTGAAATTGTCTTGAGTTTAAGAATTGTTTCAAATTCCTTTTTGTTTTCAACTTGGTTTGCACATACAGCTATTGAGAAAGTGACATGTACTTTGAACACAATGCAAATTAAAGACAAGATGTTTTCCTTATTCAGCAAAGCTCCTTTACTTTAGTAGATGTAAAGTTACGACTCAAGCTACTTTTCAGCTTTATGTTACTTCCATGAGAGATTCTCAGAAGAAATGAGTGTCCCATGTAATAGACCATAACTCAAAAGTGTCACCCTCTCCCTGATGCCTGAAATTTGTCATTCAAAGAATTACTTCGACTGAAACAAACTCATAAAAGTGCATTATCCTGTACATAAAATAAGGATGTGGAAAAGATGGTGGAAAGGTAACTCAGACAAATTCTGGTTATTTGGAATTTTTGGTTAAAGATAGCCAGCCAACTACAAGAATAAACTTTGCTCATCCTTCCTCTTCTCCACTTATACAAGATAGCTCTTTCCACCTAGACCCTAAAACACTTTATTTTTTGGTTACATAGTTTTGTAACTATACATGAAGTGAACCTGAATAGATAATCACCCTAGGAGCATTTAAAACACTGTTTCAGTGAAAAAATGTCAAACATTAGATAAAGGGGAAAAGAGTAAAGCAGCATCTCTTAGAACAGGAGATTCACTATTACTTGAAAGACGCAAATAGATCAAATATTTCAGTATACATTTAGTCCTATATAAATCTTGAGAACTTTCTGTGCATTTATTTTTATAAAGTAGGAGTTCATTAATCTGGAGAACTAATCTAGGCATCAACATTTCTGCCAGAGAAGAAAATAAATAACAAAGATCTGAGCAGAATAAAATGAAATTGAAACCAACCAACAAACAAAATACAAAAAATAAATGAAATATAAAGCTGGTTCTTTGAAAAGATAAATGAAATCGATAGATCATTAGTGAGATTAACCAAGAAAAGAAGACAGAAGGTCCAGATAAATTAAATTAGAACGAAATGGGAGATATTACTACTGATACCACAGAAATACAAAAGATTATTCAAGGCTACTATGAACACCTTTACATACATAAACTAGAAAACCTAGAGGAGAGGAATAAATTCCTGGAAATATATAACCCTCTTAGATTAAACCAGGAAGACATAGAAACTCTGAACAGGTCAATAATATGCAGTGATATTGAAACGGTAATTTAAAAATTGCCAACAACAACAACAAAAAAGTCCAGGACCAGACAAATCCACAGCTGAATTCTATCAGATATTCAAAGAGGAATTGATACCAATCCGATTGACATTATTCCACAGGATAGAGAAAGAGGAAATCCTCCTTAAATCAATTTATGAAGCCAGTATAACCCTAGTAACAAAACCAGGGAAGGACATAACAAAAAAAAAATAGAAAAGAAAACTATAGACAAATATCCCTAATGAAAATAGATGCAAAAATCCCCAACAAAATTCTAGCTAACTAAATTCAACAGCATTTGTAAAAAAAAATAAACTGCCATAATCACGTGGGGTTCATACCAGGGATGAAGGGATTATTCAGCATCTGCAAGTCAATAAATGTGACACACCACATAAAAAAATTTTAAAAATATTACATGATCATCTCAATAGACACAGAAAAAGCATTTGACAAAATCCAGCATCCCTTTATGATTAAAGCCCTCAGCAAAATCAGCATAGAAATGACATACCTTAAGGTAATAAAAGCCATCTATGACAAACCCACAGCCAATATTATACTGAACCGGGAAAAGTTGAAAGCATTTCACCTGATAACTGGGACAAGACAAGGATGACCACTTTCACCATTTGTATTCAACAGGACTCTGGAAGTCCTAGCCATTGCAATCAGACAAGAGAAAGAAATCAAGGGCATCCAAATTGGTAAAGAGGAAGTCAAACTGTTGCTGTTTGCTGATGATATGATCATATATCCAGAAAACCCTAAAGACTCATCCAAGAATCTCCTAGAACCAGTAGATTAATTCAGCAAAGTTTCAGGATAAAAAATTAATGTATTCAAATCGGTGGCTCTGCTATACACCAACAGTGACCAAGCTGAGAATTAAATCAAGAACTCAACCGTTTTTTACAAAATCTGCAAAAAGAAAAATAAAATACTTAGGAATATACCTAACCAAGGAGGTGAAAGACTTCTACAAGGAAAACCACAAAACACTGCTGAAAGAAATAATAGGTGACAGAAACAAATGGAAACACTCCCATGTTCATGGATGAGTAGAATCAATATTGTAAAAATGACCAGACTTCCAAAAGCAATCCACGAATTCAGTGCAATTCCCATCAAAATGCCACCATCATTGTTTACAGAGTTAGAAAAAACAATCCTAAGATTCACACAGAACCAAAAAAGAGCCCGTATAGCCAAATCAACACTAAGCAAAAAGAAGAAATCTGGAGGCATCACATTACTTGACTTCAAACTATACTATAAGGCCATAGTCACCAAAACAGCATAGTACTGGTATAAAAATAGGCGCACAGACCAATGGAACAGAATAGAGAACCCAGAAATAAAGCCAAATGCTTACAGCGAAATGATCTTTGCAAAGTAAACAAAAACATTAAGTGAAGAAAGGACACCCTATTCGACAAATGGTGCTGGGATAATTGGCTAGCCAGATGTAGAAGAATGAAACTGGGTTCTCATCTCTCACCCTACAAAAAAATCAACTCAAGGTGAATCAAAGAATTAAATCTAAGACCTAAAACCATAAAAATTCCAGAAGATAATATCTGAAAAACCCTTCTAGACACTGGTTTCGGTAAAGACTCTGTGACCAAGAACCCAACAGCAAATGCAACAAAAACAAGGATAAATAGATGGTACTTAATTAAAATGGAAAGCTTCTGCACAGAAAAAGAAATAATCAGCAGAGTTAATAGAAAACCCACAGAGTGGGAGAAAGATCATCACAATCTATACATCTGACAAAAGACTCATATTCAGAATCTCCAAATAACTCAAACAAATCAGCAAGAAAAAAAATCCCATCAAAAAGTGGGCTAAGGACATGAATAGACGATTCTCAAAAAAAAAAAAAAAGATATACAAATGGCCAACAAGCATATGAAAAAAATGTTCAACTCACTAATTATCGGGGAAATGCAAATCAAAACCACAACGAGATACCACCTTACTCTTGTAAGAATGGCCATGATCAGAAAAAACAAAACAACAAAAAAAGGTGTTGGCATGGATACAGTGAAAAGGGAACACTTTTACACTGTTATTGGGAATGTAAACTAGTACAACCAATATGGAAAATAGTGTGGAGATTCCTTAAAGAACTGAAAGTAGAACTACCATCTGATCTAGTAACCCCACTACTAGATATCTACCCAGAGGAAAAAAAGGCATTATACGAAAAAGATACTTGCACACACATGTTTATAGCAGCACAATTTGCAATTGCATAAATATGGAATCAGCCTAAATGCCCATCAATCAACGAATGATAAAGAAAATGTGATATATATATATATATATATATAAAAATGTGGTATATATGTGTGTGTGTATGTATATATATATATGTGTGTGTGTGTGTATATATATATTCATGTAAGCAAACACCATCTGCTCCCCAAAAACCTCTTGAAAAAAAAATTAAAAAATTTCTGCTGGAAATAAATTTCAGATAGGTAATACCTTTAAAATACACATATTGTCACAAGGTGTATCTAGGAATTATATCCTTAGGAGTTGTGTAATCATGATATAATGAATGCTCCAGAAGCTTCTCAGTAGTATAGTTTCATTGAAATAATTTTTTTGCCTTTTATAATATCAACATGAAACAATTCAAATGAGGCCAGCCTCCAAGAATATTTTGTAAAATATTAATACAAATTATACTTGTAGGTTGTTTTGTTCATAATGGAGTGCATTTTGTGTGATTTGGTTTATATTTCTTTACTTTGGTTTTTAAACATCATCTTTTCTTGAATTAGAATTAGCTGCCAATGTACTTAACACTAAAAGTTCGTTTTAATTTTGTTCAGTTACAATTAGGTGGGAATGTCCAGTTATTAGCCTTAATATCTTTGCTTTGGCAAAATTACAAGGAGGAAGTAATTAGACTGCTTAAAGATCACCCAGGGGTCAGAAAGTCTAACACTGTTCTCTCCTGGTGCAAAACACTTTTAGCAGATGCTAATTTTATTTTGGCTCTTATTGTCTCCTTCCTATCTAGGTTATACTGTTTCTATAACTATTTGAAATCTTTTTGTGCATTATCCTTACCTTATGAGATGTTACTTTATCTAATTTAGAATATCTGCTAATATGATTAATTACAATGTAGAGTACAGAAATAGAAAAAAATATGTACTGAAAGCCTGAAATCTTGGATTCATATTTTACTTCTCCAACTTATTCTGTTTAATTCACAAGCAAAATTTTTAAGAATTGTTACAGGTAAGAATAGCTATAACAATCTTGTTTTATACAAGGATACAGTCTAAAGGAGACAAAAATTGTGCTAAAATTCTACAAGACTTACATATGTCTTTGATGGCATACTTAAGCCTTTTTTGAGACTGCCATTTTGAGACAATTCTAAAGTCTAAAAAATGTTGAATGACTGGGAAAATTAAACTTAAACAGAAGGTTTTAGTTCTTCTCTTTCTAACTAGCTAATGCCAATGCCAGAGTAGTGAATTGTGTGTGGCATACACACAATAAATATGCTCTCAAGGAAGCAATGACGGAAGGAAAAGTGAAAAATAAAAATGAAAAGGCCAAGCAAGCAGAATGAGAAGCATCAACTAATCTAATCCTGTTTCATTCTTTCTACATGTGAACTTTAACTCTGAAATTTTACAGAATGTAACTAAGTTGGTCTAATAATATATGTAATAGATGATATATATATAAACATGCATTTAAATAATTTATATATATAATTTCAAATCTAATGTTAGTTGGAATGGAAATTAGTGTTTGACCTTCTGACACACCAGCAAAAACTAAAGCTAGAATGTATTATTTTTGAAATATTAAATTGATCAAAAGAGAAAGCAACCAATGTTCCAGCAGATTTTTTTCATAATATACATAGACACTGAAAATCACATTGCTTACATTACTCAATTTATTCCATAATCAATTTCAGATATTATTTTCTGCCTAAAATTTCTTAATCTACCCAATAATAATGTCAGAAGCACATTCAAAGACAACCTCCCTAGATGGTCACTGTAATAACTGAGTCAGTTTCTTCATTCTCAGTTTTGATTACTTAGAACTATATTTCTTCAGAACAAAAGTAATTCATCTGAAATTATTTTATGTATGAAATGGAAAAGGCCAAAAAGAGTCATCTATAATTCTTTATTAGTGAGTGACTACTTCTCTAAGCTTCCCTTAAAATGTCAAAGCTATACAGAAGTAAGATGATACTTTTGCTTTCTCCCATACCATTTGAATAATGCTAAAAACAATGACATAATTTGATAAAGCCATGTTATAGAAGTACCTACTTCAAGGCAACCTGATCCAATTAAAGAAGATTATCAATATAAGAAAAAAAACCTTCAATGTGACACAATTATGTCAACTTTGAAAACTGGGTGTTTCAAAATAAACAGAAAAAAATGGGAGGAAGCATTCAGTATTTAAAAAGTTATTAATACATGTAAATATGTGTCATGTACTATGGTTTCACTTATTTCACTAAGATTTAGTGTCTCTCATAAAAGTGAATGCAATAAGATTCTAAAATAAAGAAAACTATGGGCATATATAGGCTTCAGTCACATAATCAAACTCAGAAATTTTGACTTATATTAGGATAGAGTTTGTTTTAGCTGTAAATACTAAATACTAAAAAAAGGATTAATAAAATTTTATAATAATTAAAGTAAAACGGAAAAGACATGTTCTTTATTATTAGGAATGTTATTAAACAGTTTATTATAACTAGTCTTTATTTGTTTCTTATTCCTTATATCCACAAATACAATATTTAATAGGAGAGAGTTCATTTTCCAAGAAAGAGAGTATAAACATAGTGAATAAAACATAGTGAACAATAGTAATCATTATAAAAAGAAGCCCAAAAACCTTTCCCTAATACTATTTAAGCAAGAGATAATATGAAATAGTTGCAAAAATCCCCATTTTTTTCCCAAAAGGAAATAAATATGTACTATGAAGTTGAACATAACATAAAAGCCATGAAATAATATTATACCTCAGTCTGAAATATTAATTGAATATCTCAACACATTAATGAAAGCAACAGATTTTTCAGTTAAAGTGTAAAGTATTTCTAAGGATGTAGCAGCTGCTTAGAAATACTGAAATAAACATGAGAAATCTAAAAAAAGGAAACTAAAATGTTTATGAACACCAGTCTCTATATTAATTATGTATTTTATGCATTTTATATCTTTAGCATTATCTTTAGTATTCTACTAAATACTACTTTTCTTTGAATTTTAAATATTATATTAGAATATATTGTTGACACAGAAAACCTAACATTATAACATTTTAAAATGTATTAATTTTTGAAGAGCAAAAATAAGGAAACAATTGACCGCCTTTCCTGTAAGATCTGAAACAAGACAAGGCTGCCTACTGTCACCATTTTTATTCAACATAGAACTGAACGGCCTAGCTAGAACCATTAGCTAAGAGAAAGAAATATAGAGTATCCAAACTGGAAAGGAGGAAGTCTAATTGTCCTAGTTTACAGATAACATGGTCTTATATTAAGAAAAACCTTTCTTTGTGTTAAACAGTTATACCTTTTAGTTATTTTTAAACATATAATAAATTACTTTTGGCTATACTTGCCCTGTTTTGCTATCAAATACTAGATCTTATTTATTCTATCTAACTATATTTATGTACTCATTAAATATATTCTTATCCCATTTGTCTTTACTGATTGATTCATGAAAATGTCAAAAGTGTAATAAAACATTGCTATTACTAATTAAACTACTAAGTGAAAATTAAAATTTCTTTTTGTTTATTTTGTCTCTGGATAGTTGACTCTGAGTGTGAATCCTGTACCTTATTTACCCTGATGTGATTATTACACACTGTATGCCTGTATCAAAATATTTCCTGTACCCCATACATATATAGACTACCATGTACTCACAAAAATGAAAAATAAAAATATATATACAAAAAAAAGAAAAACCTAAAGGCTCTACCAAAAAAAAACTCTTAGATTTGATTAAAAAATTCAATAAAGTTGAAGGATATCAAATCAACCTGCAAAAATCAACAGCATTTTTACACACAAATAGTGAACAATCTAAAAAAGAAATCAGGCAAGCAATCCTATTTCTCATAGCTACAAAAAACAAAACACCTAGAAATCAATATAACTAAAGAGGTGAAAAATCCCTACTATTAAACTATAAAATATTGATAAAAGAAATTGAAGAGGAGACAAAAAAAGATATCCTCTGTTCATGTATTGAAAGAATTAATATTGTTAAAATGTCCATACTGCCCAAAGCAACATACAGATTCAGTGTAACCCATAGAAAAATACCAATGACACTTTTTACATAGATAGAAAAAAAAATCCTAAAATTTACATAGAACCACAAAAGACCCTGAATAGCCAAAGCAATCCTGAGAGAAACAGCAAAGCTGGAAACATCACACTACCTGGCTTCAAAATATATTACAAAGATATTACTATATCTTTGTAAAAGATATAGTACACACATAGACCACTGGAACAGAATGGAGAACCCAAAAATAAATTCACATATTTATAGCCAACTGATTTTGAACAAGTGTCAAGAACACACATTGAGAAAAGGATAGTCAATAAATAGTAGTGGGAAAATTGGATATCTATTGCAGAAAAATGAAACTAGACCCCTACCTTTCACCATATGGAAAAATCCAATCAAAATAAAGGCGTAGCATAAAATCCAAAACTATAAAACTAGTAGAAGAAAACACAGGGCTTCAGGACATTGATTTTGGCAAAGATTTGATGGCTAACACCTCAAAAGCACAGACAACAAAAGCAAAAATAAACACATGGGATTATATCAAACTAAAAAGGTTTTGCACAGCAAAGAAAACAATTAACAGAGTGACAAGACAAACTATAGACTAATAGAAGATATTTTCATACTATTTGACAAGGGATTAAAATACAGAATACATAAGACATATCAACAGAAGAATAAAACAAATTTAAAAATGGGCAAATGATCTGAATAGTCATCTCTCAAAAGAAGACATACAAATGGCCAACAGGTATATGAAAAAATGTTCCACATCATTAATTGACAGGGAAATGCAAATCAAAAGCACAATAAGATATCATCTTACCCCAATTAAAATGGCTATAATTGAAATAACAAAAAATAAATTCTGTCAAGAATGTAGAGAAAAGGGGACTCACACCCTGTTGGTAGGAATGTAAATTAGTACAGCCATTATGGAAAATAGGAGTTTTCTTTAAAAACTACTACTACTAACAAACTAATAATAGAACTACCATATGATCCAGCAATCCATTACTGGGTATTTATTTAAAGAAAAGGAAGTCAGTATGTCAAAGAGATAGCTGCACTCCTATGCTTACTGCAACACTGTTCACAATCTGTCAATCAGTTAGTTAGAATCAATCTAACTGTCCACCAATGAATGAATGGATAAACAAAATGTGGTATACAAACACAATGGAATATTCAGGCACAAAGAAAAATGAAATCCTGTCATTTGTGGCAACATGACCAAGACTGGAGGACATTATGTTAAGTGAAATAAGTCAGGTACAGAAAGACAAGTACCACATGTTCTCATATGTGAGAGTTTTAAAAGTTGATAACATAGAATTAATGAATAGAATAATGGTCATCAGGGGCAGGGAAGAGTAGCGGAGAGGGGAAGATAAAAATAAGTTGGTTAAAGGTACAAAAATACAGCTATATAGGAGGAATAAATTGTAGTCTTCTATAACATAGGCTGACTATAGTTAATAATTTATTGTGTATTTAAAAATAGCTATATGAGAAGATTTTGAATGTGTTCAAAACAAAGAAATGATAGATGTTTGAGGAATAGTATATGCTCATTCCCTAATTTGATCAATACACAGTGTATACAAGTATAGAAATATATGTACTCTACAAATGCAATTATTATATGTCAATTAAAAATAAAACATAATGAAAATAAATGTTAAAAATACACAACAAAAAAGAAAGAAAGAAATATAATGTATCAACAACAACAAAACTCGGTTTTGTAATTACAATTGATTAAAATTAATTGAGTATATTTGATGCTGAAGAGCTGATACTAGAAATAATTTGAGTATGTTTTAAGCTAAAAATATCTGCCCTAAGAAATAATTAAGCTTCCTTAAAATCGTCCATTACCTAGTGTGTTAATAGAGCTATTAGAAATTCAATTATAATTTAGAAAAAATGGTTGAATAGAGTAAAAATTTAACTTTGCCTAAATCAATGTTCTAATGGCAAAGAGTAATTAGCATGAACTTTTATGATGTCCATTTGTAAGTAACTCACCTGATTAGCAATCTGCCGAGCAAGGACATCCATCCTTGATCCTGATTCTGATATCATTTTCGCTGCATAGATCACATCAGTTGTATGCTTTAGTGGTCCTTTGCCCCTGGAAAAAAAAATATACATGTTAGCTGTGGTGTTCATGAGAAAATATATGTTAGCTATGATGGTTCATGAAAAAATGTATTAATCTATCCGTCCATCCATCCGCATATGTAAAATATTCGCATCCCAAAGAACGGCTATTGTTTTTGTGTTTGTTTGTTTTGAGACTGAGTCTCACTCTGTCGCCAAGCTTGAGTGCAGTGGTGCAGTCTCGGCTCACTGCAACCTCCGCTTCTCGGGTTCAAGCGATTCTCCAGTCTTAGCCCCCCGAGTCGCTGGGACTGCAGGCGCGCGCCACCACGCCTGGCTAATTTTTGTATTTTTAGTAGAGATGGGGTTTCACCATGTTGGCCAGGATGGTCTCGATTTATTGACCTCGTGATCCACCCGCCTCGGCCTCCCAAAGTGCTGGGATCACAGGCGTGAGCCGCCGTGCCCTGCCAGCTGTTGGTTTTAATATTTTGATTTTGAAAAGAGCACAATCAGACTCCAGTATTATTATTATTTTTTTAATGCCAGCCTATTGTGTTAAGTCAAGAAATACTGCAGAGAAGATGAAGACCTTTTTGATCTTCATTCCCAGGTGTTTATTATAGTAAAACTCAGCCTAGAGATATCCTTCATAGACCTAGATACCTCAAGGCAAAGGTATTTTCCTGATTTTATAGAGAATCATAATATTTTGGATATTATATGTATCTAACGATTTATTTTTTATCAGCAGGCCTACTTTTAGTATTTCACGTTTTTTCTGTTGCTATATTTTAGTTACTTTAAAAAAATTTATTGATGGTAAAATTCATTTTTTATGGGGTACATGTATTATTTTGTTATTTGTACATGCATAGAATGTGTAATGATTAAGTAATGGTATTTAGGGTATCTGTCACGTCAGTCAAGTATTATTTCTATTTGTTGAAAATATTTGAAGTCTTCTCTTCTAGCTATTTTGAAATATTCAATACATTGTTTTTAACTATAGTCATCCTACTCAACTATTGAAAATTTGAATTGTTCTTTCTAACTGTATGTTTGCTCCCATTAACCAACCTCTCTTATCCCCCCAATCCCCAACAAACACCATGCCAAGCCTCAGATAACTATGATTCTACTTTCCACCTCCATGAGAGCAAAGCTTTTAGCTCTCACATATGGAGGAGAAAGTGATATTTGTCTAACTTATTTCACTTAGCATAAAGTCCTCCAGGCTCATCCATGTTGCTGTAAACGTTAGGATTTAATTCTTTTTTAATGGCTGAGTGTTTCATTGTGTGTGTGTGTGTGTGTGTGTGTATACACACACACACACCACATTTTATTTATCCATTTATCCAACACTTAGGTTGATTTCACATCTTTGCTATTGTGAATAATACTGCAATAAAAATAGGGGTGCAGGTGTCCTTTTGATATGCTGATTTCCTTTTCTTTGGATAAATACTTAGGAGTGAGATTGCTAGATCATACGTTAATACTACTTTTAATTTTTTGAGAAATATCCATACTGTTTTCCATAATGGCTGTACTAGTTTACATTCTCATCAACAATGTAAAAGAGTTCCCTTTTCAACATACCTTTGCCAGCATCTGTTTTTTTTTTTTTCCTTTTAATAATAGTCATTCTAACTGGGGTAAAATGATATATTATTGTAGTTTTGGTTTGAGTTTTCAAGCTAATTAGTGATGTTGAGCATGTTTTCATATACCTATTGGTCATTTGTCTTCTTTTGAGAAATGTCTGTTCATGCCCTTTGCCTGCTTTTTGATGGGATTATTATTATTTTCTCCTGTTGAGTTGTTTTAGTTCCATGTATTCTCTGAACTTTAGGCCCTTATTAGAGAAATAGTTTGCAAATATTTTTAAATATTAAATATTTAAATAATTTAAATATTAAATATTTTCTACTATTTAACAGGCTCTTTGCTGATTATTTCTTTTGATGTGCAGAAGCTTTTTTGTTTAATATAGTCCCATTTGCCTATTTTTATCTTGCCTGTGCTTTTGAAGTCTTAGCCATAAAATCTTCGTCTAGACCAATGTCCTGAAGCATTTCCCCAATGTTTTCTTCAAGCAGTTTTATAATTTTGGATCTTACATTTAGGTTTTAGCTGATCTTGATTTGATTTTTGTATATGGTGAGAGATAGGTGGCTAGTTTCATTCTTCTGAGTATGATTATCCTGTTTTCCCAGCACCATTTATTGAAGAGCCATCCTTTCCCCAGTGCCTGTTCTTCCCACCTTTGTTGAAAACCAGTTGGTTATAAATGTGTGGATTTATTTCTGGGTTCTTTATTGGCTCATGTGTCTATTTTTATGCTCATACAATGCTTTTTTGGTTACTACAGCCTTATAATATGTTTTGAAGCCAGGTAGTATGATGTGTTGTGTCCTTTTTCCTGTTCTTTTCCTCAGTATTGCTTTGGCTATTTGGTGACTTCTGTGGTTCTATTAATATGTAATATTTAGGATTGTTTCTTCTGTTTCTGTGAAGAATGTCACTGATATTTTGATATAATTCCACTGAAAATGTAGATTTCTTTTGGTAGTATGGATATTTTGACAATATTAATTCTTCTGATCTATGGGCATGAAATATATTTTTTATTTTTTGTGTCTTGTTCAATTTCTTCCACCAGTGTTTTATAGTTTTGTTTGTAGAGGTCATTTCTTGTTTGGTTAAAATTATTCCTAGGCTTTTTTTTTTTGTAGCTATTTTAAATGGGATTGCCTCTTGATTTCTTTTGCACATTGTTCAGACTGGTGTATAAAAATGCTATTGATTTTTGTATGTTGATTTAGTATTCTGCAACTTTCCTTAATTTTTCAAATCTAAGAGTGTTTTGGTGGAGTCTTTAGGTTTTTCTTAATATAATTTCATTGCAAAGAAGGACAATTTGGCCTCCCCTTTTCCAATTTAGATGACTTTTCTTTCTTTTTCCTGATTGCTCTGGCTGATAACCTTCAGTACTAGAATCCTGAAGGGGAGTTATAAAAGTGGGCATCCTCATCTTGTTCCGGATCTTGATAGAAAGGCTTTCAGCTTTGCTCCAATCAGTATGATGTTAGCTGTGAGTTTGTAATATGTGGCCTTTATTATGTTGGGGCATATTCCTTCTAAATCTACTTTCTTGAGAGTTTTCATCATGAAAAGATCTTGAATTTTATCAGACGCTTTTACTGAGCCTATTGAGATGATCACATTTTTTAGTCTTTCATTCTTTTGATATGATGTATCACGTTTATTGATTTGTGTATATTGAATCATCCTTGCATCCCAAGGATAAATCCCACTTGATTAACGTGTGTTATCTTTTTGGTGTGCTGTTTGATTCATTTTGCTAGTATTTTGTTGAGGGTTTTCGTGTCTCATTCATCATGGATATTGACCTGTAGTTTTCTTTCTTTCTTGTGTTCTTGTCTGATTTTGGTATGAGGGTAATGCTGCCTCATAAAATGAAATAGGGAGAACTCCCTCCTCTTCAGTTTTGTGGAATGCCTTGAGGAAAATCAATGTTAGTTATTCTTTGTAAGTTTGGTAGAATTCAGCAATAAAGGATCCAATTCTGGGCTTCTCTTTTTCAGGAGTCTTTTTGTTACTGATTGAATCTACTATGCATTATTGTTCTGTTCAGATTTTCTATTTTTTCCACACTTGATCTTCGTAGGTTTTGTGATTCCAGGAATTTATTCATTTCCCCTATGTTTTCCAGTTTGTAAATGTTAACTGTTAATAATAGTATCTGATGATCTTTTGTATTTCTGTGATGTCAATTGTAATGCCTCCTTTTACATTTATAATTTTGTTTATTTGGGTATTCTCTCTTTTCTTGGTTAGTCTTGCTAGCAGGTTATTTAATTTTTTATCTTTTCACAAAACCAATTTGTTGCTTTGTTGATCTTTCATATTTTTTTAGTCTCTGTATCATTTAGTTCTGTTCTTATCTTTATTACTTCTTTTCTTCTACTAATTCTGGATTTAGCTTGTTCTTGCTTTCCTAATTCCTTGATGTGCATCATTAGATTGTTTATTTGAAAACTTTCTACTTTTTTATTGTAGGAATTTATTGCTATGAACTTCCCTCTTAGCACTGCTTTTGCTCTATCCTATAGGTTTTGGTATCTTGTGTTTTCATTTTCTTTCTTTTTCAGAAACTTGTTTGATTTCCTACTTAATTTCTTCATTGACTTGATGCTTGTCTAGGAGATTGTTGTTTAATTTCTACGTATTTGTACAGCTTCCAAAATTCCTCTTTTTATTCATTTCTAGTTTTATTTGATTGTGGCATAAGAGGATACTTGGTATGCTATTAACTTTTAAAAAATTTGTTAAGATTTGTTTTGTTGCCTGACATATGGTCAATCCTACAGAATGTCTATGTGCTTATGGGAAAAATGTATATTCTACAACTGTTCAATAAAGTGTTCTGTAGATTGGCCTCTTAGGCCAATGTGGTCTAAAGTGCAGTTTAAATACAATGTTTCTTTTTAAATTTTCTGTCTAGATGATCTTTCTAATGCTAACAGTTTAGTGTTGAAGTCTCCAACTATTATTGCATTGGAGTACATCTCTCCCTTTTGATGTAATAATATTTGCTTCATATATCTGGATGGTTTCATATTGGGTATATATGTATTTATAATTTTTATATTCTCTTGCTGGATTTGTCCTTTTATCTTTAATATAATGACCTTCATTGTCTCTTTTTTACTGTTTTTGACTTAAATATGTTTTTATCAGATATAAGTAGAGATACTTACGCTCACTTTTGGTTTCTGTTTGCACCAAATATCTTTTTCAATCCTTTACTTTCATTCTATATGTCTTTACAAGTGAAGTGAGTTTCTTGGAGGCAGTAGATAGTTGGGTCATATGGTCCTTGCTTTTGGTTTTGGTTTTTGTTTTCAAATCCATTCAGCCAGTCTCTCTCTCTCTATATATTTTTTAGATGGAGTCTTGCTCTGTTGCCCAGGCTGCAGTACAGTGGCACAATCTCAGCTCACTGCAACCTCCACCTCCTGGGTTCAGCCTATTCTCCTGCCTCAGCCTCCTGAGTAGCTGGGATTACAGGCATGTGCCACCATGCCCGGTTAATTTTTGTATTTTTAGCAGAGACAGGGTTTCACCATGTTGGCCAGACTGGTCTTGAACTCCTGACCTCGCGATCTGCCCGCCTCAGCCTCCCAAAGTGCTGAGATTAAACGTCTGAGTCACCAAGCTATATCTTTTAAGAGCAAAATTTAATCCATTTACCTTCAAAGTTATTATTTATGTGTGAGGATTTATTTCTGTCATTTTGTAAATTGTTTTCTGGATGTTTTGTGTATACTTCGTTCCTTTCTTTCTTATTGTTTATCATTATGGTTTGGTGTTTTTCTTTAGTTGTACCATTTGAGTAGTTTCTACATTTGTATGTTTACCAGTAAGTTTTATACTTTCCTGTGTTTTCATGATAATAGATATCATCTTTGCACTTTCAGATATAAGAACCCTTTAAAGGAGTCACGAAAACAAAGGAAAGTAATAAATTTCCTCAGTTCTTGCTTATCTGGGAAAGAGTTTATGTCTTTTTTATAGCTGAAGCATCAATTTTGCTGGGTATAGTGTTCTTGATTGACATTTTTTTTTGGTTTTTCTCCTCCCAGCTCTCTGAATATATCATCTCATTCTCTCCTGATCTGTAATTTTTCTGCTGAAAAATCTGCTCTTAGTTTTAATAAGCTTTCCTTTATATTCGACTTAACATCATTATTTTCCTGTCTTTACAAATCCTTTCTTTGTATTTGACTTTCAACAATTTGACTATAACTTGCCTTTAACAAGAACTTTTTGAGTTGAATCTATTTGGGGCTCTTTAAGCTTTCTGAATCTGGATGTTCATATCTCTCCTAAGACTTTTAAGTTTCCAGGCATCATTTTACTAAATAGATTTTCTATGGCTTTGGAATTCTTTTCAACTTCTGGACTATCCAGAATTTGAAACTTTGGTTACTTTATGGAGCCCCATTTGTTACACAGGATTTGTACAATCTTTTTTTTATTATTTATTCTATTTTGCCTGACCAAGTTATTTAAAAAATCCTTTATTCCTGCTATAAAATTATTTCTTGTGCATAATAAAAATCTGTTGTTGAAGCTCTCACATGAATTTTGTATTTCATTCATTGAATTCTTAGTTCCAGAATTTTTCTTTTTTATGATGCTTATCACATTGGTAAATTTCTCATTATGTTCTTAATTGTCTTTTCTGATTTTTTTTGTATTCTTTATCTGTGTTCTACTGTATCTCACTGAGCTTCTTTAATATTATTACTCTGAACTCTTTTTTCATCATTTCATTAATTTCTTTTTTATTGTAATATCTTGCTGGACAATTATTATGTTTCTTTAGATGTGGCATATTTCCTTGACATTTAATGTTTCTTTTGTCCTTTCATTGATATCTTTGCATATGGTGTAAGTCACTTCTTTATTTTTTTGGATTGGCTTTTGTAGGGGAAGGTCCTAAAGATCTATCTGTAGTGTTGGTTTCATAGGACACTTTAGCTTTGATTCTGGGTGCATGCAGTAAGGTAGCCTCCATGTGATTTATTTGTCTATAAATAGCCTCAGTGGTATCTGTGATTTCCTCTGTCAATTAGGCTGTGGCTGTTAGTGCAGGCTGTGGTAAGGCTTTGTAGGGGATAAGAACTGCAGGTGGGTTGGTCCTCTGGCCTCGGTGGTGGGCCAAGCATGCCTGTCCTTGGGCCCGCGGGCAGCGTGCATGGGCATGAATGTAATTAGGTCTAAGAAGGCTAATTCTTGGACCTCCAGGTGGCTTTCTTGGGTTCTGGCAGTGGCAGTATTGGGCCATGTGGTTCATTAAGTTCCTGGGTAGCATGCATGGCATGAGCAATGGCCATATCTGTGACAGGACAACCCCAAGGGCTCACAGATGAAACATGTTTCTGTTAGTGGTGGCTGTGATGAGCTAGGTGGGCCTGCCCTTAGGCGCCTGAAATACTTGCACTGATACCAGTGGTAGTGGGTGGGGCAAGATGATCCCCAGATCCCTAGACAATGTGCCCAGGCATGGGGGATGTTGCCAGGCCAGACAAGCCTGTCATTAAGCCCCCTCCATTGTGCACACAGGTACAGGCTGTGATCGGCAGGCCAGGGTGAAACCTAGGCTCCCCTGGTAAAGTGCTGGGTGGTGGCAGCAATGACAGCAATGAGCAGGGAGAATCCATCCTCAAGGCACGTGCAAGTACACTGTGGGCCTGTTTCTGGGAATTGGGGTTATTTTCAGTGACAGCAGCCACAGCCAGTTGGCTCTCAGGCTCTTGGAAGTATACGCTTCAGTGTCCAGAATTGGTGGAAGCAGCAGCCGTGGGGAGAGCCAGTCTTCAGAGCATGTGCAAGCTGAGGATTGCTGAGGAGGCAGAGTTGCT
Organism: Gorilla gorilla gorilla; assembly: GCF_029281585.2. Classification (NCBI taxonomy): domain Eukaryota; kingdom Metazoa; phylum Chordata; class Mammalia; order Primates; family Hominidae; genus Gorilla; species Gorilla gorilla. Next base: position 49,768,802 of record NC_073232.2, on the reverse strand, counting down.
ATCAGTGGGAGCAGCCCCAGGCAGGCAAGTTTCAAGTTCTGGGGAGCACATGCTTTGGCTCCCTTTGTCCCAGGGGCACCTTGCTTTGCCTGCTACACCACCCATAACCTGGGGTGCAAGTTGCTGTGTGTTCTATAGTGCTGAGGACCCTGCTGTTCTGCTGAGTCTAATCACTCTCATGCCACTGCAGTCCTGTAAGGGATGTAGGGAGATGTCAGTGGGGTTCTAGGGATGTAGGAATGCAGGGGCTGCTGAGCCCCAGGGAGAGATGCAGTCTGGTTTGGGCCACATTCTCATAATGACACTGTGCTACAACTGCTTAGGACTCAGGGTGTTTGTGGGACCCAGCATAAGCTACCTATCTGGAGTGACGCCATTACACACTATCCAGGCTGCTCCCTGTGGTAGCCTTATGGTCTGCAGGGGTCAAGGAACTCTCCAGTGACTAGGATTGCAGGAGCCCCTGATGGGAATGTGGACTGCTGGGGCATTTACCATTTTCCCACACTGGGGTGACTCTCCAAGCTCCCAGGTGATCCTGACCAAGCTGGCAGCTTTACTTCCCTGTTTTTTTTCTTGCCTCAGGTGTTTCATGACACTCCTCTGTTGAATTCCAGTGTTCTGTCTTAGATGCTGTATTCAAAGAATGATTATGTACTTGCTATTTTAGTTTTTCTTTGTGGAGGAGGCAATTGCTAAATGCCTCTAGTCAGCCATCTTGGAGTCCTGTTCCAATCTTTATTTTTTAAATCTGTTTTTACAGTCTTTCCATTAATTATGTTTTTTTAATCCCATTATCTATTCTCCACAGTTGATTCAAACATGGAAAGTCCAAGCCTAAGAAATGTGTAATCTAAGGCCTTCAACATGAAAACATGAATTAAATTTATCTTCTCGTTTGTCTCATAGTGGTTCTCCCACTTTCAAAGAGGAGTTACCCCAAGACTTACCTAAGTAAATCCATTAATTCTAGCATTCACTTAAAAGGAAAATGTTGACAGTATTGCTGAGATGAGTGAAAAAGAAATCCAGAAAAAAATGAATTAGGCCTGAGGACAATTAATAAGAAGTACTGAAATGACATAATATCTGTTCTTCTAAAATAATCCAGCCAAATTTTTGTGAAATATAAAATCTGGTGCTGCACACTGGTCAATCGGTATACGCATCTTGGGTTAGCCAACAGAATACTACAGTTGGAGGTGGAGAGTGGTGGCCTGGGTCCCTTTACATGATCTTACCCCTCCCACCCTTTGATCTGATCTTGTTTGCCCATTACTAAGTTATGCCACTTAAACAGGATTTAAGCATGAGAGAAAGAAAGAAATTGTCCTATAGGAAAAGGATGGAAAGTCTAAACTCAAAGAGTACCGGAAAGTCAATGAGGCCTATAAGAACACCATTCATGTATTCTTCCTTACATGGTTTATTTTTGTCCCTCTCAGTTCTCCCTCAATCTGTTTACTTGCTGTTAAGTAAAAGAAAAACGTCCGGGAGCAGTGGCTTCTGCCTGCAATCCCAGCACTCTGGGAGGCCGAGATGGGTGGATCACCTGAGGTCGGGAGTTCAAGACTAGCCTGAGCAACATGGAGAAACCCCATCTGTACTAAAAATACCAAATTAGCTGGGCATGTAGTACATGCCGGTAATCCCAGCTACCTGGGAGGCTGAGGCAGGAGAATCACTCGAACTCGGGAGGCAGAGGTTGCGGCGAGCCGAGATCATGCCATTGCACTCCTGCCTGGGCAACAAGGTGAAACTCTGTCTCAAAAAAAACAAAAAAGAACTATATCATAATAGTTGAGTATAATATAAAGCTGGAGTCATGTTATCTTGGTTCCTAATGCCACAGAATAAAAGTTGCGTTGATTTCAGGATTCTACAAGGTAGGAAAGAAGCAAGAAGTGTGCTTTTAATTTTTGGAGAAATTTTCCATTTGTTTCCTGAGTGAGTGACCATTTTGATACAAGAACAGCATTTCTGTGAGAAAAATGCATACTGTTTTTGACACATTACTGTGAAAGGGAGCCAAACACCTATATAATTGGATCCTTTCACCAAGAGCTCCTTTCTTTAAAGATGTACAACTGGACTGAAATATGATAAGGGGACATTTTTCTATCTTCCCTTTTTTGAAAAAAAATAAACGAATGATTATCTGAATGAATGTAGCTGTTCCATCCACTTACAACCACTTCTGTCCATATTTCCTAACTCTCTACTGAGTCTTACCACACTGAATTTCGGGGTTTTAATTATTAGATTTCTGTTCCTTGTCCCTAGCAGAGAATAGGGCCCTGAAGAAACAGCTCACTAAAGCAATTGTTTTGATGATTCAAAGGAAAGAGGGATAGTGAGGAGGGGAAAAAAGAATAAACTAGTTAGAGTGGGAAAAGAAAAATTCTGAGAGGCCAAAATACAGTTGCTTAAGAAAAGACAGGGAGTGAAAACAATCTTGGTGCATGTCTTATTTATGCCTTGAACTGATCTTGAGAATAGACACCCTAATATTAAATCCAGTAAGATGTGTTATTAGAAGAAAGTCTTTGTTCACTAAGAAGAATAGCACTATGTAGTGATAAAAGACAGAGGGGATTCATGCAAAGCTAAATGATCAAAGAACTCTATACCTGAAAACCTGAACCTAAAATACTTGTGCCCTGTAAGCCAAAAAAGGCCCTTTCATTGTCCTTTTTCCCATGGTGCTTCTCAAAATCATTATTAGCAAGTTTCCCTGTAAAAATGAAACAGCATGTCTAACAACAATGAAAACCTGGTCTCATAGATGGTTATCATCACGCGTTTTCTCTGAATCTGCTGACAAAGATTGCTTTGTAATAAAAAAAACAACATTAATCATTATAATATTTGAGTTGCTCTTATCAAATTTACACATCAGGCAGGACTAGATGTTATGTACATGGCTATGTTCAAGAAAGGCATTGCATTTCATTATTTAAATGCATCTCTAGAGAAAGTTAAACTTAAATAAAGCTGTCTAAGCTCCTGAAAGGCAATGCATCAATTTTTCAAGTCTTAAACAATGGACAAAGATTGTTTCTAAGGAGAGCAGCTAAGGCTCTCATCTTTTAAATGATAGACAGTGTTATATCTAAAGAGCAGCTAAAGTACCCTTCCCCTCAAAATACTCTGTTTCCCAGTTTAAAAACCCTGGGCTGATGAAAGGGAAATTACCTCTAGTTTTAAATGCATACCTTGTTAGGAGACCACTATCTTAAGCACATGTAGAACCTAAAAGTAATGATAATACACTATGCCAAACCACAATTATTCTCTTCCTCATGTTTTTAATTAAATGTATTGCCTGGCAAGCTTCCTACTGAATGCCAAACAAAATACACATTTTACAAATGAGTCTATATCATGCCAAACTTCTAGAGGATTCTACAATTACTGAAACTATGATAAATTTTTAAAATTCTCAGCCTGAAATGTACTATGTAATGAAGGCTTTTTAAATTGGAAAGTATATTCAAACGTTGTTTGCTGCCTTCATTTCCATAATGGGTTCTTGGGATCTCCTATCAGCAAATAGCATCTTAAATTATTGCATTGGATCCTACAGAAAAAGACCTAGAGAAGAAAGGGTTAGAGATCGAAAATATTTTAAAGAAATCAGAGGCCAGAAGTCTTTAATAAACAGTGGTTACAATAATAATCAAAAAAAGAAAAGCAGATCAAATTCTGAAGTAGAGGGCCTGCCACATGCAACTAGCTGAGGTAGTGCATAAGTTAATTAGCCATTCCATTTTTATACATACTTCAAAACATTATCTTGTACACAATAAATATATACATTTTGTCAATTAAAGAAAGTAAAATGTAATAAAGATAATTTTAAAACATTATGGGTTAGAAAGTATAATGAAAAAGGCTATCATAACCCAGTGGTGGTAATACCATGGACATTTTATTCAGATAAATGAAAGGAATATCTTTGAAAATTTATTGGCTTGGCATAAACCTGCCAGTCATTTCTGACACTGCCCCATCCTTGATTCTCTTTCCTATCCATGACCTCATCTCATTTCTGGCATTCATCTCCTTCCTCCTTTCTCTTTTGATTAAAACGAGAAATAAGAAGATGGTACAGGTGATCAGAAACAGGTCAATTAACTAGGGCTATGGCTTAAAAACAAAAAATACCAAATGTTTTCATAGAGTCATTTTGTCTTTTTAAGGACAGTGAATATCTATGAAATGATTTGGTAGTTTCTGCTGTTGTGTGAAAACAAAACAGAAAGTTTAATTATATTATTTATATTTTTATTCCCTAAATCGTTGAAAACATAATAGTATTAAAGATCAAAAACTTCCTCCTTAATCCTTTTTTTCTTTGATGTTTATATAGAATAAGTCCCATAACATAGCGGTTGATTTTATAGATGAAAACAATAATAGCATATATTTTCTTCTGTAATTAAGAGTTAGCACATTCAGCATTTTCTGTTTGCCAGACACTATACTATACACACACTAATTTTATCAGTATAATAATCCTTAAGTTTATAGTTACTCTTGTGCTTGTTTTGCAGATGAGCAAACTGACGAACAGACAAGTTAAACGTAGCTTGACCAAGTTTCACAGGTAGTAAATATTGGAGAGATTTGAACTCAGGGAATGTGGCTACAGAGTCCACTTTTAACAACTATGCTATGTTGCCTCCCATAAAACATATCGAGTTAAAAATTAAAATATTAGAAGATCACCTTAGCCATTGATGGGCATTACCATGAATGCAACAGATTGAAGACCAGGGTTAAATATAGGTGATGGGTAATTGGGAGGTCCACCAACAGTGACTTCATCACACATAGCAGCCTCAAGGAATACAGCCTAAATCTCTGTCCCAGTAAAATAAAAAAATATATATATATATACTACATTGCATAGATTTCGGGGGTCATGATAAGTGATTGAAATGGCCCCAGTAGCCTACAGTCCTGGGGTATCTTTCTTGAGATATTATTACTTCTTTCTGTCTCTTATTCCCATTACCCTTCCTCCCTCTCTCCTTCTCCCTGGGTTCTGAACACTACACTGAAACTCAGCCATTCCATGTGCCATGCTACATGGGAGATTGCACTTTGATGTTTTCTTTTTTATAATATAGCAAATGGAACTTTTATCTGAGAGTCTTAGCTTTAGATATAATCATTTTATTTCTAACATTCAAATTTAGTGCTGTGATAAAGTAGATTGAAATGAATACAGACTTGAAAAATAAATTTTGTCTGCATCCCAGGACTGCCACTGATTAGCCATGTAGTCTTCACTACTTGACTTTGCTGATCTGAGCTTATTTTCTCTTAATTAAAATAAAACTGTGGCATTTGTCACATGGTAAGGAATAGAAAATCAAATGTTTTACACAACATTTGACACATAGCAGATGTTCATCAAATGTCATTTTTCCTTTCCTTCTCCTTTTACAAATAATTATATTTTATAAAAATCTACCTTTTCATTTTATTTACTTATTTTTTACTGTTCTTAAGGTACATCAGCACCTTTTCACTTTTTTAAATTCCAAAATTACAATACTTGCCAGATAACATCAACTGAATGGATTATATTGAGTTCCTTCTTACACCTGCTGACAGTAGTACTTTGCAAGTCTTGTCCATATATTCTTTTAGTGAGAAAAAAGGAATATAAAATATATACACACATAAACTCTCTCTGTGTGTAGTTGTTATCATTTAAAGTTGTTATTTAACTCCTAATACAGAATTTATTTACTCTTAGTGACAGATATTTGTGGTAGTATAACTTCCTAGGATTATATAAATTAGCTCTACAAGAATAGAGCTGAATTACAAGAGTAAGGGAATTCTACTACCAGAATTCCCTTACACTTATAATTCTGTATTAGATAAAAAAGAAAAAAAGTAGTTATCATGGAAGCAACCAGAAATGGTAAGTTGAAAAGAGATATAGACTCAAGCAAGGACACACTGTTCTTCTACTATTCAAACATGAAACTTTAATTTGGCAAATTTCTCCCTCTGGGTGTTACTTTCTCTTGTAAAGTGTCATTCCAAAGTTTTGAGGACCCTATAAAAGTCCTTGGAAAATCAGCTAATGAATACTCAGCTAGCAATCATCTTGAGTAATTAGTATCCTGAAGAACTTTTGGGATTCAAGTCTGAAAAAGGAATTGCTCCATGAAAGAGGGAAAATGTTTGTCTGACATTGTATATATTTGTCTCCTTTCTATTTCTCTTGTTCCATATTATTCAGAGTAGCCTAACTGCTATTATAATATCAAAATGTCTTAGTAGCTTAACACAATAAATTTCATTCCACTCTCACATGATAGTCCAGGCGAATTGTGGGCGGTGGGCTATGTACCACATAGTTGTTCAAGGACCTAGGTACCCTCGATCTACAAGATATCCCGTCCCCTAAGGCTCCAGAACCCTCTGCACAAGTCATTGCATCCAGATATCCAACAACAGAAAGGAATGAGAATAAATCTCATAGGAGACTTCTGGGGTCAGGACAGAAATTGACACACATCACTCCCACCCATATTCCAGAAATCAGATAAAAGGCTCATGTAACTGCAAAGAAAGCTGGGAAATGTATTCCATTCCGTCCGGGAAAGAAAAGAAAACAAGGTTTTGTGAACTCACAGCATTGCCTTTGCACATGATCCCAGGGGTGCTAAAATCCTATATTTTATTTTATTTTCATTTCAGCAACAAAAGGCTGTGTTCCTTGTGAAAGGAAATTTTGTATGTCATCAAGTAGATGGGAAAAATTGAGAAAGAACTGAGGCACTTCACTAATACAGCTGTAATTACATGACATATACTCTGCCTGGGCACAAGACCAATTTTATTTCCTATTTTGAAATTGTCACCATCTAGAGGATCTATTATTAAAAACAAAAATTACATGAATTCTACTTTGTGCACAATAATAGTGTTTCATATTCAATGTTGCATTTGCTTATGAAACAAGGATAGAGTGTATTTTCAAGATATTTTAGGAGATCAACTTGGGAGAATACTTTATTACTATGGCCGTTGCTGCTGCTGTTGGTGGTGGTGGTGGTGGCGGTGGTGTGTGTGTGTGTGTGGAGAGAGAGAGAGAGAGAAGAAATTCCCTTCCTCAAATTCACTACTACTTTTCTAAAGAAATCCTAGGCACAATTTTTTTTTTCTGTTCTTCGGTCCTCAAATACCCCAATTTACCCTTTACCTGTTAGTGTTGTAACAAATCCTAGACAGATTATAGAATTCATAGAAGAATTTCATGGAGGGGGAAAAAAAACCCAAGAAAAAACACAAAACCCATAGGTGAAATCAAACGTAGAATTAGAATGAAGAATTTCTTTGGCAAAGTTTGTTTTTTGTTATATTGTGGGCAAAATAGAGATCAGTAAACCAAATAATTTTGATTTTTGTCTTTAGTAAAACAGACTATTTTCTCCAGGACTTTATAAGTCTGAAGATTTAATATTTTTTTCTGTGATTTTGTACTGAAAACATAACATAATAACAAACATTATTGTGTTATTATGTGCTTACAATGTTCCAGGCACTGCTGCAATTGCTTACTTTTCTTACTCACTTCTCATACCTAGCACTGCTGCATAGAACTGCACACCTTTTGCACTACACACGTTTAAGGGCAGCCATGCACAGCATGGACATGCCCATAATTGCGCACATCACATCATATGCTGCTTTGCATGCCCACTCTGTTCCTAAAATCTATTATCTTTGTCCTATAAACAAGAAAACAGAATTTTAGACGCTCAACACTCCTTAACTTTTCTCCAACATATAAGAATACAGGTCAGTTTCAAATGAATAGCAAGGAGTTTAAATCCATGTTTTCAGAGCCAATTAAAAATAACTCTTGCAGTGAAAGCATCATCATAGGTTTTATGTCAGTATGCATCTTAAAGCACTGAAATTCGACGGGTACCTCAGAATCAGTGGAATGTTTTATATATTGCAAAGAAATATACAGAAACAAGATATTCCCAGCCGTTGTTCTAAGTGGGTCTGATTAAAACATTATTCTCTGTCTACCTGAACCAATCCCAAGGATTATAAAATAAATAGCCGCTTCTTTGGTTGAATTTCTTTCATCAGAAATCTGGCATGTATCTTTTTCTTTTCCTTTTTTTCCCATCTACTTGGGTCTGAAAAGAGATAGATCTAAGGGGGGGAATTACTATGGTTTTCTCCCCCAGTTGGACTTTTGGTTCATAGAGACATGTAACCTAGTTGTGGGGGTCCATGATCGACCATCCGATGTTCCCTAGAACCAACAAAAGTAGCCATTAATGTTAGCTGAGAAACTTTACCCTAGTGACAATTGTGGTTTCTAGGTAGAAGTTCTTCTAAGGACTTCAGCCTATTTTGTGACTAAGTTTGTTTTCTATAACATCTAAAGAGCACAGCTGTCTAAGAAACACTGCCACTCTTCTCTGCTCTTTCTTCCAATGGCAATGAAATTCTTGCATCACCCTAAGGAGAAAACTAGAGTTGGTAGTTGAATGCATTTTAATTCTTACAGTTCCCTCTGTAACTCATGACTGGCATCACTCCTGTATTACTTGTTCCACTAATTTTTCTTCATGCAATTCTTGCATTAGTTTCTTATCGCTGCTGTAACAAATATTAACCAATTTGTTGACAATACACATTTATTATTTTATATTTCTGGAACTGGGAAGTCCAAAGTAAGTTTCACTAGGCTAAAGGGAAGGTATCAGCAGGGCTGGTTCCTTCTGGAGGCTCTGAGAGGAGAATCCATTCTCTCACCATTTTCAGCTTCTAGAGGCTGCCTGTATTCCTTGGCTTGTGGATTTTTCTTTCATCTCCAAAGGATATCACTAAAAGGTATGCTTCTGTTATCACACTTATGTCCTTCTCCTTTCTGTTCTCCTGTGCTCTTGAAAAGACTCCTATAATATCATTGGACCAACACAGATGATTTACAATAACCTCTCCTCACAGGTTTTGGGAATTTGAAGGTGGACATTGTGGAGAGCCATTATTTAGCCTACACAGTCCTCAGGAGTCACTACCAAGTAGTCAGAATCAGCTCCTATGATGAAGCTATTGATTTTCCTGCATTTAAATCAAAGCAGTCAGTTGGGATAAATTGACAGTGTTATGGTGATTATTTCTCTAGATTGCCAGTTATTTTTTTAACATGACCTATATTATTCCAACTTCCAGTGAAAGGGTCAGGTTCTTGGTTCTTAATTATTTGCTAGCCGTATGCTCCTTTACTTACAATTCATATCGAAGGTGGGTGGCCTGGAAAAATTTGGAGACCTGAGAGAACCAGAATTACCTGGGAAGACACTTTATGTGTCTGGTGCTACTCTCCTTCCCCAATACACTACATATTAAGTTTAACCTGCCTTTTCCCTCTCCTGGTGTTACACATTATATAAATACTCCTTGAAAGCACATAAGGCTCTGGCATGGGGCAAAAGGAAGAAGGAAACCTCTTCTAGGGTAGATGAGAACATTTTTTTTTCAGGTGATTATTATATATACTAATTTCCTCTTTGACACCCATGGACCTTGAAAACCCTAGTACATGTTTTCATAAGACATTCAAATACTATATAAATACTGCATACTTAAAGGCATCACTTAGGGATGACATTATAGTTAAAACTACTTAGTAATCCCCTTTATTGAAACTGTGAGATGTGGTATAAACTTCTCAGTGGTGACTCTCCAGACTCATATGAGTAGTAAGAATGCACAAGGAAAGCCTTTTTTTTTTTCTTTTCCGAGAGGGAGTCTTGCTCTGTTGCCCAGGCTGGAGAGCAGTGGCACGATCTCGGCTCAGTGCAAGCTCTGCCTCCCGGGTTCACACCATTCTCCTGCCTCAGCCTCCCAAGTAGCTGGGACTACAGGCACCCACCACCGTGCCTGGCTAATTTTTTTGTATTTTTAGTAGAGACGGGGTTTCACCGTGTTAGCCAGGATAGTCTCGATCTCCTGACCTCGTGATCCGCCCGCCTCGGCCTCCCAAAGTGCTGGGATTACAGGTGTGAGCCACTGCACCATGCTGCAAAGCCATTTTTATCTTCCCTCGTACACGGGAAAGTTACCCCTGCAATGTCCTCCTCACCAACACCCCCCCACACCCAGCAAACCAAAAGACTAAAAGTCATTATTCGTTGACACCCTCTCTGGACACAATGGGAAATCTGTACTCAGCACCAACATTTGAAAACAGGTCTTTTCTTGCCTTCCACACATTACTTCTCTGAGTGTGCACATTAATCAAAGCCAATGTACTGTAAATACAATCACACTCTCTGATTGTGAGAGTCCCTCTTTTTCCTGTTGGCAGTGGCCTCAGCATTAATCATGCACATGATTCTTACAGAGCCTGGGCATTCTTTCCAGCTTCGCTTTAAACCACCGTGATATACTGGCTGCCCCTGCTCCTTTCATATCAGACCAAATTTTATAAGCTCAGAAAATAATCGCTTTCAATTTAGGAAAATAATATAATTTAGCCATTATTAGTTAGCATCTGACCTTCTCAAAGCCTACTAACTCACTTCTTATTCTGGTCATGGCATAATATTATTCTAAGGTCCAGATGAAGAAACACACAAAGGTGAAAGAGCCACTAACTTAGTCAAGACCAATCACAGCTAATAGATTCAGTACAGAGTTAGTTCAAGGGTCTGCCTTGCCACCAGTCTCAGGCCTTGTTGTTGTTTCTGAGATGACAAAACCTTTGGCAGCTGATCTTTGGCATGCCCCCCGCACCCCCACCATTCTAGTCTAGTACAGCTATAGGTCATTAAATTTTAGGACACTGTAAAGCTTACTATTTTCAATCAGCTTATTCAGACTGAGTATGACTTGAGACATACTGAGTTATGCAGCTAGTTTTCATGTTAATGTGTCATTTTTGCTGCTCTCAATTGATTTACATGCTTTATTGAATTACAATATTGTGCAGTGACCCAAAGTCAATTTTTAAAGGGTACAATTTAAAAATTTTAAATAATCAGCCCTAGTTCAGATGTATACATTATTTAAATTTTTTTTTCTCTCCATCAGATTATTTGATCACACAGGTATTAAGCCTAGTACCCATTAGTTATTTTTCCTGATCCTCTTCCTCCTCCCACCATCCACCCTTCATGAGGCCTAACATCCCATTATTTATCTATTGCAAAATGATACAACATAATGCCTCTTCAATTAACAAATGTTAAAGCAAAATCACCATAATACGGTAGTTATTTGGCATCATGTGCAGCTGTGAGTGATCCTCCTTCTCATGTGGATGTGTCCTTGCCTTAAAAAAATTTGTGCCTTAGGACAAAATAGACTAACACCATACTTAAATATTTGGACCTGGCTTTATATTAGGTAGCTCCATCTGGAGGGTCTTAAATTGGTGTCATTCTGAAAAGAGTATAAGCCAGGCTTTTAGATCCTCCCTCCCTCCCTCCCTCCCTTTCTTCCTCCCTACCTTCCTTTCCTCCTCCCTTCCTCTCTCCCACCCTTCCTTTTCCTCCTTCCTTCCTCCCTTCCTTTCCCCCTCCCTCCCTCCCTCTCTTCTTTCCTTTCCTCCCTTCCTCCCTTCCTTTCCCCCTCCCTCCCTCCCTCTCTTCCTTCCTTTCCTCCCTTCCTCCCTTCCTTCCTCCCTCGCTCCCTCCCTTTCTTCCTTCCTTTCCTCCTCCCTCCCTCCCTTCCTTCCTACTTCCCCTCCTTCCTTCCTGGAAGGTGTGCGTGCTGTGGTGCTGCCCCAGCAGTGTGCCTTAAGTCACAGTGCCAGGATGTATTAGGCCACAGCCTTTTTCTACAACAGATCTATTTCATTTAAGGTCTGCCAGTTGTCTTTCTGAAAATAGGCCTCAACGTTTTCCCCAAATACTCTTGAAAACCATCTGATGAGATTTGAGCATATTGAACCGGGCTGAGAAGGCTGCCTTTCTCTACCGCCTAGAACTGCTCCCCAAACTCCAGTGTTTCTTTTCTGAAGACAATCACTGAAACATGAGATACTGGGTCTCAATTAAGTGGGGTTATTTAGGAAGAAAAGAATAGAAAATGAGAAAACCAAAAGCCACGTGACAGGAAGGTTACTCTGAATATAATTCAAATCCTTTGCAGCTTTCAGGAGGAAACTCAAAGAATATATTTTGGTGGCTTACACACTGGTGCTGAATAACTTTTTTGCCACTTAATTGGAAAAAAATATGACATTTTCCCAGAAGACTGAAATCATTAAGACTGTGCCTGTTCCATGGGATCAGTTCCAAGAAGTCTAATATGTTTACGCCAGGAGCTGGCACCCGAAAGGCGTCCCTCTTCACATTGAGCTTTTGGTGTCTTAAACAGCAAACCATTGATAGCTTCAGCTAAATAGGTTGCTTTGGGGCTTCTATTTTATTCTCTGTCCAGAATAGAGTCTTTACATGCTTTATCTTCATTCTCTATACATCTATGTTTCTTTATGTTATACCTGCATTATCATGCTACTAAGTTATGTATAAGACATATACAGAAATATACATTTTAAAGAGATCAAGTAAAGATAAAAGAAACTATTTTAAATATCTTGCTAATGATAATGTCATTAAAAACAATCTCAAGATGCAATATTCCCTGAGGAGAAATTTGTGAATGAGTATTAGAGGATGCAAATCTGTACTTCAGGCCGGGTGCGGTGGCTCACACCTGTAATCCCAGCACTTTGTGAGGCTGAGGTGGGTGGATCATGAGGTCAGGAGTTCGAGACCAGCCTGACCAACATGGTGAAACCCCATCTCCACTAAAAATACAAAAATTATCCGTATGTGGTGGCACGCACCTGTAATCCCAGCTACTCAGGAGGCTGAAGCAGGAGAATCACTTGAACCCTGGAGGCGGAGGTTGCTGTGAGCCGAGATGGTGCCACTGCACTCCAGCCTGGGTGACAGAGTGAGACTCAATCTCAGAAAAACAACAACAAAAAAAAAATTCTGTACTTCACGTAGTCTTCTTGAAACTAATTTTACTGGCCTAGTTCTTTTCAGTTTTGATTGGATAATCACTGATTTTATTTTGCAATGTTGCTGACCATCATCTCCTACTAAGATTAAGAGAAGTGCCAATTCTGACATCTTGTTCTGTTTGGGCTTCCCTTTTAATTATCCTTAATCCATAGTTTATTTTATAAAAAAATTAAAACAATGGGTCGCACTTAATGAGGGTTATAAATCCAGGTATGCTTTGATTGTGATGATGTTGAAAGCTACAGAACAAGTGACAGCACCACAGACAACCCTTTAATAAAGCTCTCTTGTCTGGGATATACACTAAAGGAGAGTGTCAATGCCAATCATACATTAAATCTTGGGAAGGCTACAATGTTTACGTTTTAGATAACAAATTTAAAGAAACTTTCTAATATTTTCTTTTCACTCTCCAAAAGAACATCTTATAGCCATTTTGAAGACTAATATTTAAAGCCATAACTCCAATGTTGTTTTTTCCAGATTATATTTCCTGTTGCCCAAAGCAGGGTAGAAACCTTTGATTTCTCTCAACATTATCTATCATCTTACCCATACCTCTTTTGAGATTGTCACCCCTTTCTACCTCATGGTTATGTATATAGATATCTTAGTTCTTGAACAAGATTGTAAGCATGTTGAAGGCATGGTCCATGGCTGACTCATGCTCCGTTTTCCCTGAGAATCTGGAGACAGAACAGTAGAGAGACTAGCCATGGTCTTACATATCACAGTTCTTCCAAAAATATACGTGTCGAGAGATGAATTAATCAATTCCTTTATCTGAGTTGCAAATAAGCTTCATGGTTTTGAGTTTTATTTTGTATTCTTGGTTCTATTTGGTATTTCCAAACAAACGATTATGAGAAAGCATGTAGAGAAAAGATGGAAGGAAGAAAAGTATTCATTTTTTTGAAGGTTCAAAATAAAGGTGACATTCATAATGGATAATCATTTTTGAAACAAAAATAGGCAGTGAATGATTATCCGAAAACATTGTTCATTCTAAAATTGTTAGCATGCATCTACTTTCAACGTGTTACTATCGTCTACAATGTAGCCTCCTTTCCCTTGGCTAAATCAGTTCCAAATAGAAACTATCAATGACCATAAGGACATATTTTTATTGCTCCTCATTTCAGATGCTGGATATTAGAGAATGAAGTAGTATGTAGGTTAAAGAATAACTAAAAAGTAGTTTATTCCTGTGAGCACAGATGCTATAGTAAAGACAAAAAGAATTATTTTTAGGGGCTTTTTAGACCAACAAAAAACTAAAGGTGAAAGAGGAATTCACATTGAAAACTGGAAAACATTGTTACAAATAATGATAATAATAAAAGATCTAAAGAACAAAAGAGCAGCTTATTTTTAAACATAGCTATTATTTTAGAAACATGGAAAATAATAGCTGAAGGGCTGGGAATTGTAGGTTCTACTCTGTCTTCTAAGAGCCGAGTTTGGGCATCTTTTATAGCAACCAATTTTCAATACACTCAGATGGCTCCCAAGGATCACTGAAGTGAGATGAATGATTTAATTTTCCTTTCAAAGATTATATTCAGATTATTATGCCATGCACATGATAACTAATTGTAGGGAAAGTGTGTCAGGCCAGGCTTGGTGAAAACTGCAGAGGTTTCGGCTGTGACAAACTGTACAAAATGTAAGCATTCAGTCAAGTCATATGCATTGCAAGGCCACCACTACCAGAAGGTGGTCTTCTACTAGAGTTTGGGTCTTGAAAACTAGAATGCATGTCAACCAACTAAGAAGAGATTCTTAGTAGGCATAAGCCTATGTTCTTGCTGCGGTTTCTACTTTAGCAATGAATAGGTTAATGTCACCCTGTCTCTGGCATTTGTAGTCACCCATTTCCATGGGATGACACCTCATTCTGGCTAATCCTGTGTTGATTTGAAACACAGAATCCTACCTCATCCCTCACTTAACCTAGTCTATTGCTTTGAAATGAATGAAGTCTTAATTTAGAGATTTCAGCCTATCTGTGGTCACCATAGATGCCACTCGCAATTCCTCTCCAATGCAATTATTTCTCTTTTGTTGGTTCTACTCCCTTTTCTCTTCCTCCCTCTTGGCCACATTCTCCTCCTGTGACCTCATCTTGTATATTTTATCTTCTCTTTCTCTTTCTTTTCTCACTCTTGTTTCTTTTTTATTCTTTGTCTCTTCTCTTTCTCTTCTCCCTTATTCCCTTCTATTCTCCTGCTAGTTAAAACTAGAGACACTTGTTACTCTTACATGTGAATTGGAGAGGTTTCTGCTCTTGGGTTTCACAGAAGTTTTAATGCTACCTATACTGGTAAGTTTTAATTGTATGGCATTTTACAACCTAAACAAATTTCCCACATATATTGCATTTTTTATATACATAGCAAGCCTGGAGTATAGGAATGGCAGAGATTATTAGCCCCAATTACAAAAAAAAATTGATGTGCATGCAAGACTGTGGCTTGACCAAGTTCATACTGTCAGAAATGTGTAGAGTAGGGGTCAATCAAGCCTGGCACTTCTGATTCTTGTCCCATATTTATACTATTCCAGTTTGCCAGTTTCATTTATTCTCTTTAGGGCCAAAAATCGACACACAGCAACTCTATTTCTCTTGTTTTAATTGTAAAAGAGTCCAGTTTACCAAGACACTTTAGAAAAAGTGATATCACTTCCATGAAGGGTTTTAATTCGCCCATACATTTAACAGTTGTTAATTTGTTATGCGTGTGGCACTTTGCTATGCTGTATGATGGATAAAAACAAGAATAAGGCTGGGCCCCTGCTGCCTGCAACATAGAATGACTGGATGAAAATGACACCCCAGTGGAAAGACCATTTTGGGAACAGACTCTTTTCCCTATTAGATCTTAAGCTTCATGGATGCAAAATAAAAAAGTGGCTTATTCAGCCATCTATTTGTTTATTAATTTATTCATTAAATTTATTTATCATGCACTTTTACCATAGACCAGGAGTTTTCCTAGGCATTTGCACCCATAAGGCTTGAAATCAAATAGGGAAAAGAGTAAAGTTAAAAAAACAAATGAACATGTAAACAAATAAATAGTAATAAGGTAGTTTCAGATGCTAATAGATGTAAGGTGAAAATAAAACTGGGTCATACGATAAAATACTTGTTGGTGTGGGGAGAATATTAGTTGAAGGAAAGAATAATGTCTGAATCAAGCTTGGAATTGAAAGAAGAAGTTATGTAGTAACAATAAGTGAACATGAATAACAAAAAAGACAACTGTTACATTGAAAGTCCAGGTGGAGTTTTAAAAATCTGATCCACAGAGATTTCCCAAGGGAGCTAATTTCTCTCTTCAATAAGTACCATAAACCATACATAATTATATTAAAAGATAAAACTAAGTAAAATGAGACAACTGCATAAAAAATACATAATCATAGATAATCAGAGTGGGCATGAATCATGATATTTCACAATCACAAATGCCTTTGACCTATACCATTATAGAAACTAATAGTTGAATGGAAACTTGATGGTCAATTAGTCTGGGGTCTCTCAACTGTGGAAATAATTTCTACAAACTCCATGACTAATAGCTGTCTAATTTCGCACTGCATATTTCCACATTAGGGGCCCATAACTCCACGGGATAGTTTTCTTTTTGCTAGATTGACAGATTTAACTATCAGCTATTTCTTTAAATTCAACAAAAATCTGCTGAATTCCTCAAATTGGTCCTAGATCTATTCTCTGGAACAACACAGAATCCACTGTCTACAGTGCATCATATATCAGCTCTTGTCACCCAGGCTGGAGTGCAATGGGACCATCTTGGCTCACTGCAACCTGTGCCTCCCTGGTTCAAGCGATTCTCCTTCCTCAGCCTCCCTAGTAGCTGGGATTACAGGCATGTGCCATGACACCTGGCTAATTTTTGTATTTTTAGTGGAGACAGTGTTTCGCCATGTTGGCCAGGCTGGTCTTGAACTCCTGACCTCGGGTGATCCACCTGCCGTGGGTTCCCAAAGTGCTAGGATTATAGGTGTGAGCCACCGTGCCTGGCCTCAATGTTTCTTTTTATATACTGTGCATGTATATTATCTTCATGAAATACAATCCTAAAGGAAAGAGAGTATATTAATTTAAATAGTTTAGCATATTATATCAACTGTTGTATTGAGTGGACCAGCACTGAAAATATGCCTTTTGTCAAAAACTATAAGTCTATATAAGTTACATATATCAAATAAAATTATATGTATGGACCTGAACTATGGCAAATTTTTAAATAGTGGATCTTAGAGCATGTGCATGATCTAGACCTGCACTGTTCCACGCAGGAGCCCCTAGTAATAACGTGTATATTTTGTACACACATACACACATCACACACTAGTATTTTGCTAATGCACTTTTAACTGATAATTTCAAATGTTTCTGCAAGAGGCTTTGATGTCAATGAAAACCTTTTAGTCATTTGAAGTAAAAATATTTTTCTATTTTAATAAATTATTTCAGCATTGAATTTTATTAAAACAGGTATGATAAAGGTTTTAAAGTTTAATTTAGGCACCACGTTGTCAAAAAATACGATCAAGTTTTTTAGATTTTGTATTAGCTGTGTTCCGAGAACATCTGTTATGCTATTATGACAGGTGTTTATTAATATGGATGTCTAATCAAATCTCTTGGTTGCTAATAGCTTGGCAATTCAACATCTAAATATTGTCAAAATCCTTGATTATATGTTGAAAACTGTGGATAATTGATTCAAAGCTGTTTGCCTTGACTAGATTAAAAAATTAAAACCTGTCAAGTGTATTAATACTTTCCTTTAGAACCTCAACATTCTCCTGAAATTTCTAAAATGTTTCAGTAATAACAACTTGTGAAGGAATAAAAGTCTTCTACAAGCCAACATCTGTCTTGATCCAAGTTTCCTTAGACCTTTCATTATACGCATAATTTTTTTTTATTTTTATCATGGGCTAGGAATGAATGCACAGAAGGGGAGTAACAAAATGAAAGCCCTACGCTACATACAAAGAATGCCCTACAGAAACGTGTTTTGGGTGCATTTAAGCTCAGATTTTTAAAATTAAACTTTTTTGAAAGTATTTAATAATTTCTGAATAGCAGAAGCCTGCAAGAAGCAATTTGGTGGCCTTCAGCAATGTGGTTCAGTAGCTTCAATGGGTGCCATTTACAGCTCAGTTACTGAGCTGGAATTTCCTTTTGAATGTACAAAGGCATTACATAAATCTCTAGGAAGGTTCTGTGGTAATAGCATTAAATGGAAATCTTTAAAATTCTTAAATAACAATTATAGATTTGAAAAGT
Organism: Gorilla gorilla gorilla; assembly: GCF_029281585.2. Classification (NCBI taxonomy): domain Eukaryota; kingdom Metazoa; phylum Chordata; class Mammalia; order Primates; family Hominidae; genus Gorilla; species Gorilla gorilla. The sequence goes on along the minus strand of NC_073232.2, from coordinate 49,750,436 downwards.
TCCCAATTTATTTCCCTCTGACAGAGTAGTTCTCTCACTTCTATGAGATAGTCTGCCTTTTAGTAAATGCTTTAATGACTGTAAATGTGTTTTTGGTCTAGTATAAGTACTGTCCAATAACACTTTTGACAATAATGGACATGTTTTCCATGTTTCCACTGTGATAACCACTAGGCCAATGTAGCTATTGAGTACTTGAAATATTTTTTACAACTAAGAAAAAAAAGCTTACATTGTATTTAACTTTAATTAATTTGTACTTAAAAAGCCACATTTGGCTAGAGGCTACTGCATGGAACAATGCAGTTCTAGATCACGCTATATAACTTTTTGATTTGCCAGGTGCGGTGGCTCAATGCCTGTAATCCCAGCACTGTGGGAGTCTGAGGCGGGTGGATCACGAGGTCAAGAGAGCGAGACCATCCTGGCCAACACGGTGAAACCCTGTCTCTACTAAAAATACAAAAATTAGCTGGGCATGGTGGCGCACGCCTGTAGTCCCAGCTACTCAGGAGGCTGAGGCAGGAGAATTGCTTGAACCTGGGAGGCAGAGGTTGCAGTGAGCCGAGATCACACCACTGCACTTCAGCATGGTGACAGAGCGAGACTCTGTCTCAAAAAATAATAATAATAATAAAATAAAATAAAATAAACTTTTTGATTTAATAAAATTTACTTTATTGGAGTTCAAAATGATGCTAAATGATTTTTAAAAATACATACTTGAGCTAGAATTCCTTGATTCTATCAGGAGAATAATAACCATATCAACACCTAATAGACTAGTCTTTCTAGGCATTGTTTGCTGTGGTAGAAATGAAACCACTATAGCAACAGATAGTTCATTAAAATAGGGATATATTCAGAATATTGTCCACATGACCTAGAAGTGACAAACTGTAACTTCCAAGCTAAGTTAGGACACCACTTGCTTTTGTGAATAAAACTTTATTGGAACACAGCCACATTCCCCACATTCCTTCATTTATGTATTGTCAATAAGTGCTTCTGTGTTACAATAGCAGAATTAAGTAACTGTGACTGAGATTGCTGGGTTGCAAAGCCTAAATTATATACTGGCCTTTCCATAGAAAAAGTTTGCCAACTTTTTCATTACCTACATAAATAGCAGAATTAAGTAACTGTGACTGAGATTGCTGGGTTGCAAAGCCTAAATTATACACTGGCCTTTCCATAGAAAAAGTTTGCCAAATTTTTCATTACCTACATAAATGCTTATGTGTAAATATTAGGATAAAGTCCCTTTTATGGAGAAGCACATTCTTCTCAGTTCATTCACCATACTTAACACATATAACACATATTGCTAATTCCTGTATCTTTTCATATATATGTACCATATAACATGTAATATGTTAGATATGAAATTATATGTACATATATATGAAAATATGCAGCAATTTAGCAAGTATGATACTAAATATATATGTTAAATATTTATCAAATAAACCTCTATGTGCTTTTGCTCAGATCATGGGAATTTAATGCACAAACAATGATTTATAGCATCTGTTTTCTAATTTAAGTTAAAGGTGTGAGCTAACATGTCTCTCCCTAGATCTTGATAATCAGATAGTATCAGAGCTAGAGTGGAACATGAAAGTGCATTCCAAACTCATTTTAAAGACAATAGTTGGGAGATGCCTAAGGACACAAAGAGATAATAACCAGTTAATCAACTATTTAATAGGTCATTTATTGAGACACACCTATTTATGTAACCAGCCAGAAGGCCTAGTAGTTGTTTTGTACAATTCAGAAAGACAGTGCCTTAAGAGCCCAGGCTGCAGACTGGGAGCAAAACCCTTTGTGTTGTCACAGTGGCTGTGCTATGAATGACATATGCCCTTACTTCAATCCAACAGGGAAGAAAGACGATTCTTCCCTGGAACACTTATGGTCTATCATTTAGTGAAAGAAGCAGTTGGCAAAACTCACCAATAATCTATCTATCCCAGAGAAGAGTCTCTATCTGCTCCATTAAGCACCTGTATTTTAGGCTTCATTATTTATTTTTACAGTAATTTTGAATTGTTTTGAAGACTGTCTCCAAAATAGAAATAACCCCACTTGGATTACTGTCTAAAGAGTGAGTCTAATTCCATTGGGATTCTTTTTAAAAATTCTATTCATTGACAGGAAAAAAAATCTTTAACTTAAAAGCTACTTTCTGACCTCAGTAGAACTAGTCCCTATTTTTCTTTCTTCATACAGGCAACATATCATAAAAGAGATGTGCTTCTATTCTCATCTAAAACATTAAGTTTTAAGGTAAAATATGACAGTATTATTTTCATAAGATATTTTCATTAAAATCATCATAGATTTCTGGGTGTCAAAAATAGAAATTACAATTGAAATTAAAGTATAATGACAGAAATGTAAATTTCAAATTCTGCATTAGTATAACCTCTAACCTTTACCAGAATAATCTCACTTATCAGATACTTAAATAAAAACTAATATCTCAACTTAGTATATTTTTCTCTCCCTTTTTTCAATCTAACAATATGGAACTTGAGTTTATAATACAATAAAGTTCACCATATAATCTGAACTACATAAATGCCTGGACTATATTGCCTTTTCTTCAGCAACATGTGTAGATTTAGACCTTTGATTGGATTGTGGAATGCAGTAACAGAACAAACTAATCATTACAATTACATTATGTCATACAACCAAGAATAATTTATAATATGCTTCTTGTACTTTTTGGAATCATTGTCCTTATACCAGTGTGGTGCCTTATTAATCCTATGAAGTCAGTCATATGGTGATAAAACAGATACAAAAGACTTGCCTTAATATGTTATTATTATTGACTTAGCTCTGACCACACCACCTGATGGACAGGTTCCAAGTAAAGACCTAGATAGTCAAATTGAGTACTATTAGTAGACTTGAAACATTTAATTTCTGTTGGAAGGGATGACTAAAGCTCTCCATGAATTCTTTATTTATATCACAATCTGAAATATTATTGAATGAATTTTATTTGAACTGGAAGAAAAAGGTAAAAATAAAGTCACTGCAGGTAGTGCTATAGCTGTGAAAATTTGGCTGACTTACAAAATGGCAGTGAGTTGGTGAATTAGGACAAGTGGCTTCCAGAGACTAAAGAACCTCTAAACTTTTATCATCAACAGGCACATTTAGGATGGATCATCCTAAATATCACTTAATCATGTGGCCAAACAGAACTATTGTTAACCGACAAAATGCTATGCATTGAATTTCTGGTTTAACAAATGAGAAAATGGGTTTTGTTTACAGTGGCAGTTCAGAATTACGTACTTATAAATATTGAGGTTAGGGTCTATTAATGGGCTGTTTGGCACTAATAATCTGAAGAATAATTCATTTTCTCACAGAGATGTACATGATTTGCTTTCATATCCTATATGGCCTCCTTTATGTTTATTGAATTTTGTTATCATAGTGAGGTATATGAAAGCCCATGAGCTTGGAAGATACTATCTTTGCATCATCTTAATCCTTTGGCCATAAAAGAAAATGATTGATCCTATAGAGGTCTCCTCAACTTCGTCCAGAAACAAGTGTGACATGATCCAATCTCTGTCATATTATATACAACTCACAAAAGATATACATACGCATAGCCATGAGGCGCAAGTGCATATCTAGTTCTATATGAGGATACAGCTCAAATACACACACACGCACAATATTTTATTGGCTGACAAAGAATAAGTGCAGAAGTATCGAGTATATAAAATCACTAATTATGAATCAGGATAACTGTTTGTATTCACTTCTTTTTAGTTTAGTTTTATTCAGTAAAGCATTGTACTACTTAACTTGTTTTTGAAGTTTGCATACAAACTTCGTGACATACAAACAATGTGAAAGCATTGTAAATTTTTTCTTAATATACATGCAGTATTATTTTGAGAAAAATAATGTCACCCTCAGATAAACATCCAGATGGTTTTATGAGCACAATTATGACATCTATTTTACCAGTCATTCTTTATAAGCACTCACAATTCATGTAGAGCAATTATATTGCAATATTACTTACTTATTACATAATCAACACTTCTGTTTGTATGAAATGTCACATTACATCTAAAGCCCTGAAATGCAATGACCTACAGAGAATAATCAACTGTTTCTCAAACCATTCACTCTATAAAATATATTAAATTTTAAAAAGAGGAATTATCTTTTCTATCTGTAAAATGAGAGGGTGGAGCAAGAAAAACTTGCAAGACTTTTTAGTTGTTAGATATAATTTGAAGCCTTTTTCTTTTTCAATAAATGATTCCTCAGAATTACATAGACTACATCTTCGAAGGAAAAAAATAGGAAGTGATAGATGATCAATCACATTCATGTTTATGGTGGGATATATTTATTTTCTATTTTAGTTATAAAGAAAACTTGTTTCCATTTTCAGCTATCTGAAACCAGTTAGAGAGACAGTTACACAGATGATCAACCATATGGCATTAATAAATGTATAACCAAGACAGATATGAAGCATTTTATATTTTAACCAAATGGCTAAACTAACTCATGAAAATGTCATATATTATCTATTTAGCTGAGAGTTTTATTGCAGAGAAATTGTGTCATAATTAACAATTACCACAGGACCAGCCATTTCATTTTATAATTACTTCTCAAACAAATTAAGGAAGATGAAGTTTTTTTTTTTTACCCACATTCAGTTACAGCTACATACAATTTCATAGGTAGGAATATGTAAATGTCTATGTTTTATAAAAACAACTCAGCCAGCTCTATCAGTAGTATTTACATAGAAGATTCAATGGGAAATAAAATCACTGTAATTAAGTATACATAATTTTTAAATAGATCAGTGTTGTCAACCTATCTTTCACTTGCCTTCATGTTGAAGGATATAGAATAGAAATGGGAATCAGATCCCCCCCAAAAGTGGAGGATCCCACGTCTCCTACTGTAGCATCCCCAAGTTCGTCTTCTTTTGCCTATGTTTGTATAATGGGGTTATGCCTAAAGTTTTGATTTTTAAAATGATTCCAATGCTTCTGACATAAAAAAAAATCTGTTGCTGAAATACTTGAATACTATAATATATTAAATGATCTAAGCAAACATAGGACTACAGAAAAAAGAATATGAGAAAAGGATCAAAAGGAAGTAACTGATAAAAGTCAAGGAGAAATCAAAATTTAAATAAAAGAAATGGGCAAAAAAATAGTTTAAAAATTGCTTAGTGTAATTTGATGTTCCTGCAGCTTCAAAGTCTATAAAATGAATTACAGTGAAGTAGGAACGTTAACTTTTTTTGTTTTCTGTCTACTTAGAAATGGAAATATTTAGCATAATTAGTCCATTAGTGTTTCCTCTATTTTATTGCTGCAGTATTATAATTAACACAATATTACATTCAGTATAGATATGAGACCAACTTATTTCCCTCAGAGGAATTACAATGGAAATAGATTGAGTTCTCCAATGCTACCTGATTTTTAAGCATTTAAAACTTAATAAAATACACATATTTCAAAACTTATTCTTTCCTTCATCACAAAATACTCATCATCAAAAACCATAGTTGAATGTAATTTTCTGTATTTCAATTGTGTCAATAAAAATGGCAAATAACAGCAAAACAAATTCCATTATCATTTTAAAGCTTATAAGATCAATTTTAATTTGGGATAAAGGCATCCCTTGCATGCATCTATCCCAGGAAGCTAAGTGCAAAAGTGCAGGAGGGTAGACTTGAGCTGAAGAAAGTGGAAGGTTTGGCCAAATAGACAGGAGGGAGTGGCTGGCACATATGAGTTCCTGGGAAGAGACTGCTTTTGCACTCTGGGAAATCACTGCTGATTTTATCAGAACAGAGACCAGAGGGGTGATGGACAAAAAGCTGGAGAGTAGAGACCTGGAAAGCCTGCAAGGCTGACATGTTTAGGGCACCTGTATTCTCAACACTCTTCAACCAACACCGAACATTCCTGCAGAGGAAGGCAACTGGAAAATATTTAAGCAGGATTAATTTATCTTACATTCTGGCTGGTAAACTTTCTGATGCTCAGGGAGCCCTAGTTAGCCTCAGAGATAATTTGCCAATTGATTGGAATATTTCACATGCTTGAAGCCTAAACACCTGCTGATGATCTGAATTTTTTTTTTTTTTTTTTTGAGACGGAGTCTCGCTCTGTCACCCAGGCTGGAGTGCAATGGCACGATCTCTGCTCACTCACTGCAAGCTCTGCCTCCCAGGTTCACGCCATTCTCCCACCTCAGCCTCCCGAGTAGCTGGGACTACAGGCACCTGCCACCATGCCCAGCTAATTTTTTTTGTATTTTTAGTAGAGATGGGGTTTCACCGTGTTAGCCAGGATGGTCTCGATCTCCTGACCTCATGATCTGCCCGTCTTGGCCTCCCAAATTGCTGGGATTACAGATGTGAGCCACTGCATCTGGCCGATGATCTGAATTTTATTCATGGTTGATCACTGACTCTTTCTTGATCACTGACTCCTTCTTGATCTTTTGCTTAACCACCCACAGCTCATAAGTATCTCTGTTCTCTGCCCACTTAGAGTAATCTTCACTTTTTTAAATGTATGTGATCTGTATTTGTCATGGACATTACTTAAAGATAGAACGTCTGGTCTACATATTTTTTTGCACACCCCTAAACATCGAATATAAGAATTGTAGGTGCTAAAATGCTGTTAATACTTAGACTGACTATATCAAACCTACTAAATTAGGAATTTAAGAGGCTGAATTTATCCAATCTTTTTTTAAATGGCAGAAGAGTCAGTGATACTGAAGAGCAATCCACATCCTCATGTCTTATAGGAGGATTGCCAAACTGGAGGAAATTGTAACTACTATCAGGGGATTTGTGTTTGTCATTATTCTTTGTTATTTAAAATGTGAATTATTGCTGTCAGTACTTATAATAATACTTTGCAAAGAATTTACATTAAAAATAACTTGAGGTATTTGTAAATAGCAATATGTTGAAAACAAGCAGTGAACTTTGGCAGAATTCTTACTGCTTCATTCATATTTGCATTATTTATAAGATGCTAATTGGGCTCTACTCTAAAGGAGAACTCTAAATATGGTACTCCACAAGAGTTCTAATTTAGTTAAGCCCAAACAACAAATATTCATAGAGCTCTCAGATTCTGAAGATTCCATGTTGGGCAAACCACAGTATTAGTGTCCAAACTGAGACAGAAAAACAAAACAATACTAAACTTAGAATATTTTTAGCTTGATTGAATGAATACTTCAAGTAACATATCTTTTCTCCCCAGAATAATCTGGAAATTCCATATACAGGATCTTGGCTTTTTTTTTTTTTTTTTTTTTTTTTTTTTTTTGAGTTAGGGTCTCGCCCTGTCACCCAGGCTGGAGTACAATTGTACGACCGCAGCTCATTTTAGCCTCGACTTCCCAGGCTCAAGAGATCTTCTGCCCTCAGATCCCAAGGAGCTGGGACTACAGGTATGTGCCACCACCCCTGGCCTATTATTTTATTTTTATTTGTGTAGAGGTGGGGTCTTGCTATGCTGCCAAGGCTGTTCTCAAACTTTTGGGCTCAAACAATCTTCCTGCCTCAGCCTCCAAAAGTGCTGAGATTACAGGCTTGAGCCACCATGCCCAGCCTCGATGATGTCTTTCACAAATGTAAGGATTTGATTTTTGACTTTGCATTTCCTTGGACTAGTTGATGACATGTTCAACCTTCATATGCTGAGTTCTCCTCACTTTCAAATTACTTCTCAAATAAATAGCAAAATCTCCAGTAGCTTTAAACAAAAGTTATATTTCAAAAATGAATGATGTATAGTCATCTTTAACCTATGCGCAAAGTACAAGGTTGAGAAGGACTTCATTTTTGCTTTGATGAAAGGCAATTCCATTCATGATTCTCTTCAAATTCTTCAGTATTAACGTCTACCAAGAAAAGAATTCACTGTTCCATGACCTGAGATGCATTAAAAATTACATGTCAAAATCTACTTTACAGGCAAAGGGGAAAGAGGAACTGCATGTGTCCTATATACACTTGCTTTACCAGTAGCATGACACCCAGGATATGCACATGACACACACACACACACACACACATACACACACAAACCAAAAGCAACCAAGCTTCCTTAGCAAGAGATACATAATTGCTTACCATCTGGGTTCCAGATATCTAAGCATATCCTCCCATACTAAACACTTCTTACCACACAAACCTTTGATGCTACTATTTGGACAACTTTACTCCTATATCCCCTTGTGGTCTCATGTTTATTATTTAGCTCTTTCCATTTCCTTAGCCTATAATCTTTATCCTTGCTTCTCCACCTAGTGAATTCCAATTCATCCTATGCCATTCATTGTTTAATTTCCACCTCTTCTCTAAAAAATGTGAGGACTTCCCTAAAATAATCAGTTGCTCCCTCATTGTTTTCCCATATCACTTGGAGTAGAACACTGATATTAACCCATATCCAGTTATTTTATTGTTGTTTTAAATAGTGTGTTTGCTTCTTTGCTAGAATTCGAACACCTCACGGACCAAGTCAAAGTTTTTAAACCATCTCTAGTACTTAGAACAAAACATATCATGAACTTCGTACATAATAAATGTTTTTAGAAAGCCTTTCACTACCTATTTTCCATGTTTGCTTAAAATACTAGCCCAGTAAAAGAATTATAAAATAAATATTAAAAATAGTTTTAAGTAGTTCGTGGAATTGCAATGTTTACTTATGTTGCAACAGAGGAATCAGTCACAACTTTGCATTTAGTAAACATTTTTGGAAAATGTAGAAAGTTTTGAACTTGTTTCTTATCTGTTAACATACATGTCTCATGAGTTTTAAGTGGCAAACAGAGAGAGAGAGAGAGAGAGAGAGACAGAGAGATACAGTATTGAAGCAGAATGTTGACTCATATTTACATCAGCAAATTTTAACTTAGCACCTGGTCTCTCTATTTCCAGTAATAAAAAATATGGAGGTGAAATACATTGCTCTCTTATTAAAGAAATATAGATATTAGATAAATTAAAGTATGCCTATGAATGTTACAACAAATTATACTTTAAAAGTACCAGCACAAATGTGTTCAGTGATGAAATGTTGCTTGAATAAAGGGATTTGAGTTCTCCCTAGACGTATTGTGAAATTGCTTCTTGAAGTCTTGCTGAGTCTCACTTCCTCACCCATAAAATGAGAAGATGGTCTACAGAAACTTTTAGGCCTTTTAAATATTTGAAACATAACTCTTGATAAATAAAGTAATTTACACAAAAGCTGAATTGCTAGTGCACTGTCGCAGTTCCCCAACAAGTCTTCTTTTAGAAAAAAAATTACAAGCTTTTATATAACGGAGAAAAATTTCTACACCCATATGAAACTCGTTCTACGATATTTTAACCAATACAACGTTTATAGTGACTATTCAGAAACATTTCTTCTCACAAATAAACTAGAGTCAGATAGCTTCTTGTTAGAACAATTTGGTTTAGTGTGAGTCAAAAGTATGTAGCTCCTCTAGTTATCGCAGAAACTAATATCATACACTTTTTTTTTTTTTTTTTTTTGAGACGGAGTCTCGCTCTGTCGCCCAGGCCAGCGGCACAATCTGGGCTCGCCGCAAGCTTCGCCTCCCGGGTTCATGCCATTCTCCTACGCCAGCCTCCCAAGTAGCTGGGACTACAGGCGACCGCCACCACGCCCAGCTAACTTTTTGTATTTTTAGTAGAGACGGGGTTTCACCGTGTTAGTCAGGATGGTCTCGATCTCCTAACCTTGTGATCCGCCCACCTTGGCTTCCCAAAGTGCTGGGATTACAGGCGTGAGCCACCACGCCCCACACCATGCAAAATTTTTAAAAAATTAAAATTTATCCAAAGTCATTGATACAGTTTCATGGATTGATAATGGTTTGAAAATGTCCATACTTTGGTGTATGACCGTTTAACAAAATGTAACCATTCTCTGTAAAGATGTGTACTGATCTTTACACATATAGTTCAGAAAAATCAATATATTGACATACACTTTCATGACCAGTCAAATTAAGAAACAATCACTGAACTCTTTTTCCTAGGTAACATATGAGGTCAAGACTAAACTGTTTGATAATGTAAACAATGGCTGGATTAAGAAATGGAACACAGGCTTTCAGAGATGAGTGGCAGACCTGGGGAACTAATTAAACAGAGTCAAATGATGAAACTAATCTATGACAAGCCTGAAATAGGCTAAAACAAGTTGCACGAGTAAATAAAAGTATTGCAAGTCAAGAGACTTAAGAATCAGTGATACAGAGAGCAGAAAGCTAGATCCTCTGCAGTCAGCACCCAGCTTGATAATGCATCACAGCTGGAAGAAAGGGGCTGCTGATTATTTACAGATCATGATTTCTAAGCCATAGTACACGAAAACATTCCCAACATGAATAGCAATATCTTTTATGTTTTTAAATACTAAATCTAGCAGTGACAGCTTTGCATCTACTTGAATGCTTTGGTTAATAGTAATTAATTAAGAGGCGATATTGGCTTCTGCAAGAATGCTTATTTTAAAATAAAAATTCTGCCAATGGCCATTATGTTACATACTCTATTTGCATTTGTCCACCATTGCAGACATCTCACATATTCCAGAGTGAACTGGAGAAGCTCTCTCAGTTGGTTAGAGCATTGGGTTAATGAGGACAAGGTCACAGATTTAATCCCATACAGCCCAGTTAACTTGGCAGAGAAAAACTTTGCTGCACAAGCTCCAGCTGCTATTTCAGCAAAACCCAATTGTAAATTCATATTGTGGATCACAGGGGAAGCTTGGGAAACAGTGGAGGTGATGAAAACAACCCACCCATCCTGTTTCCTGGAAAACAATGACAAACACCCATGGTTCAAGTCAGCAATTGCTCATTTTATTTAAATAATACCACTTTTTTCCTGAATATTGCCTAGCCCTGAATACTGTTGGAAGATATAAATTCAGATAAATGTGTTTTACATCATTGAATGTGTTTTTGCTCATCATCTACTATCTTCGTCACATCTATGCTTTGTTCACCTGTATCAAAGGAGTAATTCATACACCCTAAGCAGCAAGTTCAACTTGCATCAGGCAGAAATGGTGATTTCCAAGGGTATAATTATGTAAAATGGAGTACATTTTCTGAGCCTCAGATTTAGAGGAAATTTTTCAGCAATGAGATATATCAAGCCATACTAAAAACAGACATTTTGCTCCCTAAGCATTACAAATAAGAGACATCCTATTTCATAAAAGACTCATAATTTAAAAATGGGTCTATGTGATAGATTAGTGAATTAGCTGCAACAAAATATCCTACATGACCAGGCCAAATATTAGAAGCAGCACATATGCTGTACAGTATGAACATACACACACACTCACATCTGCACACACACACACTCAAGCTAAAAATCAAGATGTGAGTGCCATTGTCTAATATTAGTTTGTTTTATATGTCCCCCTTCAGTCACCTATTTTGAATTTTTGAGAGCATATCATTAAAGATCCTAAAGAACCAGAGGAACAAAATAAAGTTGCTTTAATGAAGTTAGATGAACTAGCTCCTTCTGATTTCTAGCTCTGTCACTGAATGTCTGTGTCATCCTGCTTTATATGTGCTTTAGATGAAAGACTGTGGCATCTGCTTCGTATAGGAGAAAATAGAGTTAAAGGGTTGGCTCAAGATGCCAGTCATTATAATAATTCCCATATTTAATCCTCTATGTTCCTAAAAGGCTTTTTATATTAATGTTTACTTTGATTAAGGTATTTAATCAATGTTTTCATTGAACTGAGTTCTATCACTCCTAAAGTTTTTATCCCTTTCTTCCGGTTTAGTCTCGATTGTTCTCTAAAGCACAGAAAAGGGAAGATATATTTAAAACTTCTATCAAAACAAAGTGAAAGAGTAGAATCATTAGATTTTTTCAGGAACATCTGCAGAACAACAAGGGCCAAAAATGACTTCAAATGACACATAAAAGTGTCTCAGTCTAAAATATTGGCATTCTGCTAGGCCCTATTTGATTGATAAGTATTATGCATTTTACTCTGTCTCTTTCACCTACAAGGCTGAGCAACAAACTGTGTCTAGAGTTTCTGCATTTTAATATTCTTGTTGCTTCCATCTGGGTCATTTATTAACAAATCCCACAAAAGTGTATTTGAGTCATCTTATTGGTCATCTTATTGGTGTTATTGACACAAGATTTTGAAGTCGCACAATAAATGAGAAGATAAATCAGTTTAAAAAATCACCCATGGTTGAGCTCTAATATTATCAGATTTAAATACTACTGTATGAAAATGGTGCTTCTAAGTAATATTGTAAAGTTTAAACAACAGTAGTAAATAAATATTAGCATTTCTAGGGGTTAATTTTTCTCTTCAGTTCAGATTTGTTTTTTATTATAAACACTGAAATAAGTCAAACAAGTTAAATAAATAAAATAAAACAAATGGATATAAAGTCTAAGGATTTAAAAAATCTTATTAATTTTTTAGCTGTGGTTTTATTTCATAAGGTATTATAAAGAAAATAATTGCAGTGTGAAAAATCAGTTCTGAGTTTGCTATAGCTCTAGTTTTTGTGGTTGTGTGACATTAGGCAAATTACTTATGTTCTTGCAGTTTCAATTTCCAAATTTGCAAATTGGAAGATAAAAATTATACTAAATATTATAATTAACACATAAGACAGTCACACATACTAGGGGCTCAAAATTTTAGTGATCATTTTATTAAGGTGAATATATTAATAATTGTGTTTTATGCATATTTAACAATTAGTCTTATTGTTGTTAGTAACACTAGGTCCAAAAAGAAGTAATCATCATCAACAACAACTAAAAGCTTAAATGTCTGTCTCTCCCTGTGCTCTCTCTATGTGCCCCCATGAAATAAGGTCATTGAATAGGCTATGCCAGAAATGTGCTCTCTACTGGTAATTTTTCATCTTGTGAATGCTTCCTTATTAATTAGATCTCCTCATAATTGTCCCTTTCTTAGGGAAATATTCTTGACCTCCCTAAGTCATCTTGTTTTATTTTTAAAACAAAAATAAGAGCACTTACTACTTTGTAATCTTGTATTTACTTATGGTTCACAGTAAAGGAAGACTCAATTTAGGATTATAGACACAAGCTCCAGACTCGGCAACACTAGTCATAGCAAAAATGAGGCTAATATTTGGTTTATAAATAGTCAACCCCACCCCACTCCAATTTCCCTCCTTTATCTTGGCTCAAAAAATACTGACAGCCAAAATTTATCTCTCAAGCCAAAAGGCGGAAATTTCTTCCTTGAAGAGATATGGAAAGCATATTCTAAGAATTCTCTAACTGCTTACACAAATGTTGACAATGACAGATTAAAGCATTTAGAGTCCTCCAGTTTAAAGGACAGATTCATCCTACTCATTCTTTGTCAAGTGAGACAGACAAAACCTGCATAAGTATACAGGTCCCCAAGTCTGTCTTTCTTTTACTTATACTTAAATATGAACAGCGATCCAAGCATTACCATACATTTGAAGACAGCCTTCAACATGGAAAAATCAATTTTTTAAAAAAAGGGAAAATGGACTGTAAAGTAGTGCAACCGTTGTGGAAGTCAGTGTGGGAATTCCTCAGGGATCTAGAACTAGAAATACCATTTGACCCAGCCATCCCCATTACTGGGTATATACCCAAAGGATTATAAATCATGCTGCTGTAAAGACACATGCACACATATGTTTATTGTAGCATTATTCACAATAGCAGACTTGGAACCAACCCAAATGTCCAACAGTGATAGACTGGATTAAGAAAATGTGGCACATATGCACCATGGAATACTATGCAGCCATAAAAATGATGAGTTCATGTCCTTTGTAGGGACATAGATTAAGCTGGAAACCATCATTCTCAGTAAACTATCACAAGGACAAAAAACCAAACACTGCATGTTCTCACTCATAGGTGGGAATTGAACAATGAGGACACATGGACACAGGAAGGGGAACATCACACACCAGGGCTTGTTGTCGGGTGGGGGAAGGGGGGAGGGATAGCATTAGGAGATATACCTAATGTAAATGGTGAGTTGATGGGTGCAGCACACCAACTTGGCACATGTATCCATATGTAACTAACCTGCACATTGTGCACGTGTACCCTAAAACTTAAAGTATAATTTTTTAAAAAAAGGGAAAATGACTATTGGGGAAGCAGAGATTACTCAAAGAAAATGAATAGAAATAAAACTAAACTAAACCCAAATAAAATTCTCCATATCAATATTGCTAAAATGATTTATTTATGAAGACAGTGTATCCATAATACAGGTATAGGGTGCAGTGGGGGAAAAAAACAGTGAAAGAACGACAAAAAATGAAACTAAAAGGTACTTTCAGTGGAAGAATTGGAAGATAAAAATGAAGAATAGGAGGTGAAATTTTTGAGAAAAAAAGCTAAGAGACATATAGAATCAATACAAAAGATCCAACATATAACTCAAGAAAGATAGAACATTTAAAAAGAGATAGAAATTTCAAGGAAATAAAAGACATGGAATTCCCAGTGTTGAAGGACACATCACAATTTTCCTGCATTCTTACGTAGCTTCTAATTGGCCTCTTTACTTGGATATTTGCTTCTTACATTTATTTATCAATATAGGAGTAACCCTTTAAAAAATGTAATACAGAGCAGTAAACATCTTTGCTCAACCCCCGAAATGCTCCCCTGAAATAGAGGAAAAGTGAGAGTCCTCACTGGATCTGTCACCACCCCAATCCCCAGCCCCAATCACATCTCTGACCTCGTCTTTTAATACTTTCACCTTTGCTTACTCCAGTCTCAAAGATCAGGTACACTTCCCAGGTAGGATTTCCTCCTCTAATTCTGCCTTCTGCTTCAAACTCTATTTCTCTAGATATCTGTGTACTGAACTTCCTTATCTACCTCAAATATTGTTTAAATGAAGTCTAACTGATCACACTATTTAAAATTATAACCTACAACCAGCAAGAATGGTCTTCCTCACCCTGCTTTATGTTTTCATTTCTCCACAGCTTTCTTAAATGTGATGTAATTTATTTACTACTTACTGTGCCCAATCCTTATTATTTGTCTCTGTTCAATGGGATATAAGCTTCAGGAGGTCAGGAACATTTGTAGTTTTCACTCATTATTTTATCCCATGAGCTTGGAACAGTGCCTGATACATAGAAGGTGCCCTGTAACTATTTATTGAATGAGCAGATAAACATACAAATAAATGGAGAAGTTCTTCATGAGTGGCACACAACTTTGAAGTACTGGAATTATAAAAAAGAAAATGTAATCTTAGCACAGCACTCATTGTAATGAGCAATGTTCATAGTCCAAATAATAATTATGGTATTACAGACTTTTCAAATTATAGAATCAGGCAATTGAACAAAGCATGAATGACATAATTACAGCTATACAAGGAGGTGAAAGATCTCTACAAGAACTATAAAATACTGTTGAAAGAAACCACAGATGACACAAACAAATGGAAAAACATTCCATGCTCATGGGTAGGGAGAATCAATATCATAAAATGGCCATACTGCCCAAAGCAATCTAAAGATTCAACATTATTCCTATTGAACCACTAATGTCATTTTCACAGAATTACAAAATAACTGTTCTAAAATTTGTGTGGAATCAAAAGAGAGCCTGAATAGCCAAAGCAATCCTAAGCAAAAAGAACAAAGCAGAAAACATCACATTACTAAACTTTATACTACAAGGCTACAGTAACCAAAGCAGCATGCTACTGGTACAAAAAACAGACACAATTGAAACAATAGAGAAGCCAGAAATAAAGGTGAGCATCTACAAACATTTGAACATCAAAAAAATTGACAAAAATAAGCAATGGGGAAAGGATTCCCTATTCAATAAATGGTGCCGGGATAACTGTCTATCCGTATACAGAAGAATGAAACTGGATTCCTACCCATCACCATATACAAAAATTAACTCAAGATGGATTAACAACTAAAATGTAAGACCTAAAACTATGAAAATCCTAGAAGAAACCTAGGAAATACCTTTCTGAATGTTAGCCTTGGCAAATAATTTATGACTAAGTCCTCAAAAGCAATTGCAACAAAAATAAAAATGGTCAAGTGGAATCTAATTAAATGAAAGAGGTTCTGCACAGCAAAATAAATTACCAACAGATAACCTACAGAATGGAGTAAAATATTCAAAAATTATGCATCCAACAAAGGTCTAATATCTAGAATTTCTAAGGAACTTGAACAATTGAACAAGTGGAGAACAACCCCATTAAAATGCGGGCAAAGGACATGAAGAGAAACTTCTCAAAAGAAGATAGTCAAGCAAAAACATACATATGAAAAAAATACTCAACATCATTAATCATCAGAGAAATGCAAATTAAAACCACAATAAAATACCATCTCACATAACTTTATTATGTGTCTCACATGACTTTATTAAAAAGTCGAAAACTGATAGATGGTGGTGAGGATGTAGAGAAAAGGGAACTCTTGAATACTGTTGATGGGGATGTAAATTAGTACAGCCAATATGGAAACTCGATTGGAGATTTCTCAGAGAACTAAAAATAGAACTATAATTTGACCCAGCAATCCTATTATTGGGTACATGCCCAAAGGAAAATAAATCCTACCAAAAAGACATGTGCACTCATATGTTCATCGCAGCACTATTCACAATAGCAAAGACATTGAATTAACCTAGATGCCAATAAACAATGGATTGGATGAAGAAAATATGGTTCATATATACATCATGGAATATTATGCAGCCATAAAAAAGAATGAAATCATATATTTTGCAGCAACATAGATGCAGCTGGAGGCTATTATCCTAAGCTAATTAACACAGTAACAGAAAACCAATACCACATGCTCTCACTTATAAGTGGGAGCCAGGCACACTGGGGACACATGGACATAAAGATGGGGAAAATAGACACTGGAGCCTCCAAAGTTGGGGAGGGAGGGAGAGAGGGAGTAAAGGGTTGAAAAACTATCTACTGGGTACCATACTAACTACCTGGGTGATGGGATCAGTCATACTCTGAACTTCAGCATCACCTAGTATATCCATGTAACATATCTGCACATGTCCTGAACCTAAAAGTTGAAATTTTAAAACATGTATAATTATGATTATAAAACAACCTTGCAGAGTAAAAATCAAGGTACACTTGTAAGATCTGGAAGGTAGAAAGTGGTCAGAAAAGGATTAAAAATGGCAAGACAGCTACCATGTCCTATCACACAAATTAGGAGTCCAGATGAATCCTGTTCTCATAGAAAGCTGATGGTTAACAAAATGGTTACTAAAGTATTATTTTTAAAGTTATAGAAGTAGCTGGTAAAGGAAATGAAAAACATTGGTATAAATTTATGGGGAGTCAAAAGGCAATGACTGCAGATGAAAAATTATGAAATAGAAAGATATTTAGTTAAATCTAGGTAACTAAGAGAACAGCTAAACATAAAAGTAGCTAAAGTAGTAATATCTTGGAATTTAGACAGGGACAGGGAAGGTGTGAGTGGGAGAGGACATTTTTAAAAAATATATCCTTACATATTTTTAGATTTTTCTTTAGTGCACAATATTTCTTTGATATTTTTTAAAAAATTATTTGAAAAGTAAATGGCTTAGAGAATGCTTAATAATTACTAACCTAACGAGCAAACATTGTTTTTCTTTTGCATGTGAAAAAAACCCTTTGATTAAATTATTTTATGAATTATGTAGAGGTATTTTTAGGTGAATTATAATAAATTATAACTGAAATTAAAACGCAAAAATAGTGTTAAATTTAGAATGCTTGCTACTAGTCATTTATCCTGAGATGAAAGCAAGCATGACAGATTTAAATAATACTGCAGATCTTTTTTTCCACAGTCCAGCGGTTGAAGCTATGGTCTCCTTAAGGCAGGGCGATGACAGACATGGAAAAACTGTAGCTTGACATTTATTCATTTTTATAATTCATTTATTAATTTATTCACCAAATGTATGTTGTATGCCAGATATTTTCCAGGCACTGTGCAACATTTTATGAGAGAACTCACACAGCCATGTTCTCATTTCTAAGTAATTTATCACCATCTAAAGCCATAGGTCAGGAATTTAAAAAGAAATAGCTACTGCATATAATCATTTGTTTCATGAAACATAAACATGAAGATACTATTAATAATACATTAATTTATATACCATTTTATAGTTTATAAGGCATATTCATGTATATTATTTTTCTTCACAATGGCCTGGTGTAGTTGGTGGTATTCAATTTCTAATTTACAGGAGAGGAAATGGACTCAGAGAAGTCAAGGGACTTGCCCAAGGTCACCATGTTTGGTAGAAGCAAAACAAATAGCCATATTCATTGTACTTTCCACAACACTTCAGCTACTTTTGTTTCATTCTGATGCTTGGGCTCGACATGTTCATCTCATCCTAGTTATTCTGTAGACCTAGTTCAAGTGCTCCTCCCTGGAAGTTACACTGATTCAGCTCAGGCTGTAAAATTTTTTTTTCTTTTTTTGAGACGAGTCTCGCTCTGTCACCCAGGCTGGAGTGCAGTGGCACTATCTCGGCTCACTGCAACCTCCACATGCTGGGTTCATGCCATTCTCCTGCCTCAGCCTCCCAAGTAGCTGGAACTACAGGCGTCCACCACCACACCTGGCTAATTTTGTTTTTTGTATTTTTAGTAGAGACAGGGTTTCACCGTGTTAGCCGGGATGATCTCGATCTCCTGGCCTCGTGGTCTGCCCGCCTCAGCCTCCCAAAGTGCTGGGATTACAGGCGTGAGCCACTGTGCCCAGCATAATTGTTTGTTTAATCTGGATTCTAAACCTTTTTTTTTTTAATGCATATGTCTTCTAAATCTTGTGTGCATGTATGCATACATGTATGCACATGTGCTCATGTGTATGTGTGTGTTTGTATACAATAGCACTCATCCAGTTTCAGTGTGCTTATGCACTTTCCTGGACTGAAAGCCCCCCCCCCCCAGATCAGGGACTGGAAAGACTCAATCAGTGATGCTCCTCAGCTTGTATGTTCCCTTATGAAGCTATGTTTATTATATAGGCTTGGAATGGAAGAACTCTGGCTTCTAATTCTGACTGATTGAAACCTTAAGGCTGGATTTTCTATAACTTCAGACACAACCAGTTGACATTTTTTTCTATACCTCTACACGTCATATAGAGATATGTATTAGGAATCACAGACTTATATAATGTCTTCGCTCCTACTTCCTTCCCTGCAATATGTTGGCAAAGCCAAGGGGCAGTTCTGGAGCCCGGCTGCTCGCATTCAAATTCCATCTCTGGCATTTACCACTTGTGAGGCCTTCAGTTATTAAGATACTTTCTCCATGCCTCAATGCCTGCATCTGTAAAATATTAACAGTATATACCTCATAGGATTTACTTAAATGAGTTAAGAAAAGAATTTAGAACAGGGTTTGAAATGATATGACAATAAATAAATTATAACTATTTTTGTCTTCCTCACAGGTGATCTAGATATTTGAATTAGATCGTGTGAGTGAATGTGAATTGAAAGTACTCATACTATTTATATCATATTATATTTTATATATATATAACAACAATTGAAATTTAAAGTTAGAAAGTGCTAAATGACTTCATGAGAAGCATTACCTGAAAATATTTAAATGCTATGCAGTAGAGACTGACTGATACTGTGAAGTTCTCAGCATACTTCTCTATTCAATTTTCATCAATATCTGATTCATTCTACTAGAGAATTCTGAGAACGAAAACGAGGAAAAATTTGCTGTTGAATTTCTGGAGCTTCTGAACATTTCTCATTATACAGTCTCCAGTTCAATTCTTCACCATTTTCACCTAACTTCAACAGCAGCAGCAGCAGCAGCCCCGTGCTCAGTGACAGGAAAATAACATGTTTATTTAGATGATTCAAAAGCTAGCTTCTATTCCTTACCTTTATTTGTATCATTTCTAACTTCACATTATTTTGACCATTAACTAGTTTTAGATAATTTATAAAACTCTAATTTATGCACTGTGAGTATTCCAGAGAACTCCTTTAATAGCCACTTACATTCAATTTCCTGTGGCCTAGACATTAGTTACCTGAATGAGAAGGGATCAGTTTTAGCCAATTAAAGCTCATGAAGGGAAAACAGACACCACCCGTAAGCAAAACCAGAACTGTGGATTAAAAATAGAAAATGAATGGTGTACCTGCAAATCAGTAAGTGTTGTGCTTTCCATAAACATTTAGTTATATGTTTAAAAAGTACATTTTACTAAATAATTGTTACTAATTTTAAATTTTAAAATAGTTAATAACTGTAACTATTTTATATCACTCTCTTTTGTTAAACAGCTTAGAGTTAAATTTATACTCCACATTTGACCAGCGTGCAGTGTTTGGGGCATTCATTTTTATGTTTGAATCTCAGTGCTATTTAATAACCAAATATTTTTCCTTCCTTTGCCTGGCAGTCCTCACCTATTTCAAATTTAAAGAAAATCTGTTTACCAGCATATCTTTGTAGTCCAAATTATATATTTCAAAATAAGCAGGGAGGGTAATTAGATGGATAAATAGAGGGTGAGTGCATTTCTGAGGAGTTTGTGAAGCCAAAAAGAGTACAGGTAGGGAATGAAATGAGCATTCCAGGGAATAGTAGTACACAGACATGGGGGTCTAAGAAAGCACTTTTCCTCTCACCTCCATCCTCCTTTGGGTGGTATTTTGGCAGCCTTAAGAATTTAGAATAACCAAATAACTAAACAAAAGCTTATAGTATTATGGTAGAAGCAAATAATTTAAATAAACAAATACATATATACCTACATAAAAGATTGGGAAGAAATAGGTCAATATTCCACAAAGGAGGAAGAGGGAATAGTAGGAATAGAAGGAATGAGGGTATTTTTTTTGCCACTGGCTTTATAATAAATGTATTATATTCTCAGTAGATACTTTGATACTTAAATCTTTTTAGATGAAGTATTTGGGGATAAGTTTACCTTACACAAATTTCTTTATCTGTTTATAGATAAAGGATTTTCTTTTACTTTGGGGGATTTTCTTGGCAACATTTGAGGGTAGTGACCATGTGTCACTTATATTCCCATAGCCTAGCATAAGGCCTGGCTTATAGTGAGAAGTCTAGAAATAATTTTGTGTAAAAGGCTAAAGATGGAGTAGAAATGAAAGATGGGCAAGACTGCTTATTGTGAATGTTAATTTTTAAGGATTACTTAAAAATTATAAACAGAAGTTTTCTAAGGAGAAATATAAATTTATGAGGTATCAAAAAGAATACAACAGATCCTATACTTTTCTTTATCTTTTACTTTATATATACCCGTTTACTCTTATCCCACATACCCACTCACCCCACACCATATTTGTAACTTAGAAGCTCAGTGAAAACTAACTTCAAATGGTAGAAGGAATACATTTAGAGTCAAAAATAGATATCTCTTTCACCTCTGCCTGACCCCCAGTTCTCTAGAGAAAAACACCTAAAGATGTTTTATACATCTACCAGCATATGGATTTGTAACATTACTATCTTCTCCAGTTAATAGTGAATAATATTAATCATGCAGTTTAACCTAGTATTTTCTCAAACAGCTCACAGCAGAATCAGCTGAAAGGCATAAAATATTCTCAAATGCTATACTTTGACATTCAAACTCAGTAAGTCTCTAGACGGCGAAAACCATGCATGTTTAAAAGGACCACCAGGTTTTTTCTGTTTTTGTTTTTGTTTTCTTTTTGAGATGGAGTTTCACTCTTGTTGCCCAGGCTGGAGTCTAATGGTGCAATCTCGGCTCACTGCAGCCTCTGCCTCCTGGGTTCAAGTGATTCTTGTTGCTTCAGCTTCCCAAGTAGCTGGGATTACAGGCATGTACCACCACGCCATGCTAATTTTTTGTATTTTTAGTAGAGATGGGGTTTTGCCATATTGGCCAGGCTGGACTCAAACTCCTGGCCTCAGGTGATCCACCCACCTCAGCCTCCCAATGTGCTAGGATTACAGGGGTGAGCCACGACGTCCAGCTTGCCAGGCATTCCTGATTACAGTTTGAGAACAACTGTTTTTACTAACTCCTTGGTTTACTTTTATTAAAACTATCCACATATACAAAGTTGAATTTACTTAGCAGTTGTTAAAAGAGAATTATTTGGCCTGGACTATGTTACAGAGACTTATCATAGAAATGCATAAAATTTATATAGTAGTTCCAAAATTTTCTTTTTTTTTTTTTGAGACTGAGTCTCACTCTGTCGCCCAGGCTGGAGTGCAGTGGCGTGATCTCAGCTCACTGCAAGCTCTGCTTCGTGGGTTCACGCCATTCTCCTGCCTCAGCCTCCCAAGTAGCTGGGACTACAGGCATCCGCCACCATGCCCAGCTAATTTTTTGTATATTTAGTAGAGATGGGGTTTCACCATGTTAGCCAGGATGGTCTTGAGCTCCTGATCTCGTGATCCGCCCATCTCGGCCTCCCAAAGTGCTGGGATTACAGGCATGAGCCACCGTGCCTGGCCAGTAGTTCCAAATTTAAAATGACACAGATATGAATGATATAAGAAAAATTCTAGATTTTTATAGAAAATTACTGCTTTAGAGCATTCTGCCCTTCAGGGTCAGAATAGTTCAGGACTAAATTTGGTTAAAAGAATAAACACTAGTTAATATAAGCAACATTCAGATTAATTCTGATCTCTTACATTGAATCCAAGATTTTAAGCTGCCAAATATAATTTGACAAGTCTCTTTAATTAGTTTATGAAGTTAAGCTGTTGCCAAGCTTCTCATAGGAATCATAATTCAGCCCATTCTCTCTCATTTTTCTACTGAAAAAATAAATAACCAATTCATGGAATTAAGCCTCATCTTAACCATAAACTTTAAATCTAAACATAGCTTTCATAATAATGAGGATGAATGAGAATTGAACTTATTTAAAGACTTTGCCAGTGCACTACCTGGAAATACAGAGTAAACCATGATATGATACATTCTCATAGCAAAGTGGATTCCAGTATGTCAAGAAAAGTTAATCCATGGTGAAGTATCCTGCCTTGCCCTTGTGTTCATCCCTCATTTGAAATGAAAATAAATGCCGTTCAGGAAAGGCCTTTGTTATCATCAACCTCTCCCGTGTTGTTACTGCTGCTAGAAAAGCTATTTCTCTAGTTTTCAGCTGGACTAGGAAAACATAGAGTTTTTTTTCTTTTATACCAACCATTTGTAATTGCTATTTTTATTGTGTATCAATTTATTAGAAATGACACAACACAGGAACAGCCCAAATGGAAAGGATGCATAAGGCGAAGGGGAGGGACAGACCACAAAGCTCCCATGCAGCTCTACGTGTTCACCAGCCCAGAAGCTCTACGCATTGCTTTAAAAATAACATCATTGTCTGTAATACAACTCCACAGGAATACAAGAGAAATGTGCAACAAATATAAAGAGATCATTAGACTGATTCTAGAAGTCACTAGTACAGTCTCATGTCTATATGTAACCCATGTATAAAACATGGTATGGAAAACATTATGTGTATATGAAATATTTGCTTATTAAGGTGAATTCTGAGCCCATTGATATCTTTCTTACTTGAAGTGTGTTCCTTCTGATGGTGATGGCAACTTTCTGTGTAGGAGTAACTGAACAACATGCATTCCAGTGGCAAGGAGTCTCAGGCAGAGGATGCTTTCTATGAGGATCAGTCTCTCTAACCTCTTTTATGTTTGGAAGACAGTAGCTTCCTGGCTGCATTGCTGATACCTACAGTAGACCCCAGCAGACTGACTGCCAGACCAGGAGCCTATGCTGTCCCATTGTGAAAAAAAATTTTGAGCATTTAAATAACCTATTGTCAGTAGGATATACATTTGAGCAATGGCTTTTTCAGTACTGTTGCTTGAAAATTATGGAAAATAGGACCTGCTGAGTCAATTTCAGAGGATTTTCATAAGAATTAAATTAAGTAATGAATGTGTGAGAGCTTTCAAAATTATAGCACACTTTAAAAAAATGCAAATTATCATTATTGTTGGAAGACCACTTGATGGAGGCATCAAAGGATGAGAAGTTTCCCTGGATACCTCAAAATAATAAGAGCCATCATGGCAAACCCACAGCCAACATCATAATGAACGGACAAAAGCTAGAAGCATTCCCCCTTGAAAACTAGCACAAGAAAAGAATGTTCTCTGTCATCACTCCTATTCAACATAGAATTGAAAATCTTAGTCAGAGCTATCAGGCAAGAGAAAGAAATAAAGCGCATCCGAATAGAAAGACAGGAAGTCAAACTATCCCTGTTTGCAGACCACATGATTCTGTATCTAGAAAATCCCATAGTCTCATCCCCAAAGCTCATTAAGCTGATAAACAACTTTGGGAAAGTTTCAGGATATAAAATCAATGTACAAAAATCACTAGCATTCTTACACACCAACAACATCCAAGCCGAGAGCCAAATCAGGAATGCAATCTCATTCACAATTGCCACAGAATGAATAAAAGACCTAGGAATACAGGCAGCCAGGGAGGTGAAAGATATCTACAAGGAGAACTACAAAATGCTGCTCAAAGTAATCACAGATGACACAAACAAATAGAAAAACATTCCTACTAGGAAGAATCAATATTGTTAAAGTAGCCATACTGCCCGAAGCAATTTATAGATTCAATGCTATTCCTATCAAACTACCAAGGATATTCTTCACAGATGAGAAAAAACTATTTTGAAATTCATATGAAACCAAAGAATAGCCCAGGAAATCCTAAGCAAAAAGAGCAAAGCTGGAGGCATAGACTACCCAACTTCAAACTATACTATGGGGCTACAGAAACCAAAACAGCATGGTAATGGTACAAAACAGATATTTAGACCAATTTAATAGAATAGAGAGTCCAGAAATAAGACTGCCCACACACCTACAACCATCGGATCTTGGACAAAGCTGACAAAAACAAGCAGTGGGGAAAGGACTCCTTATTCAAAAAATGGTGCTGGGATAACTGGCTAGCCATGTGCAGAAGATTGAAACTGGACACCTTCCTTACACCATACACAAAAATTAACCAAGATGGATCAAAGACTTAAAGAAAAAAACCCCAAACTATAAAAACCCTGGAAGAAAACCTAGGCAATACCATTTTGGACATATGAACGGGCAAAGATTTCATGATAAAGACACCAAAAGCAATTGCGACAAAAGCAAATGGGATCTAATTAAACTAAACAGCGTCTGCATAGCAAAACAAACTAAGAACAGAATAAACAGATAACCTACAGAAGGGGAGAAAATTTTTCCAAACTCTGCATCTGACTAAGCTCTAATATCCACCATCTACAAGGAACTTAAGCAAATCTACAAGAAAAAATAAAACAAACAACGCCATATAAAAATAGGCAAAGGACATGAACAGACACTTTTCCAAACAAGACATACATGTAGCCAACACACTTATTAAAAAAAGCTTAACATCACTGATTATTAGAGAAATGTAAATCAAAACCCCAACGAGATACTGTCTTGCACCAGTCAGAATAGCTATTATTAAAAACTCAAAAAATAACAGGTGCTGCTGAGGTTGGGGAGAAAAAGAAATGCTTATACACTATTGGGTGGGAGTGTAAATTAGTGCAAGTATTATGGAAAGCAGTGTGGCAATTCCTCAAAGAAGTAAGAGGAGAACTGTCATTCAACTCAGCAATTCCATTACTGGGTAAATACTCAAAGGAATATAGATTGTTCTATTGTAAAGATAGATGCACGTGTATGTTCATTGCAACACTATTCACAATAGCAAAGACATGGAATCAACCTAAATGCCCATCAATGGTATACTAGATAAAGAAACTCTGGTACATATACACCATGGAATACTATGCAGCCATAAAAAGAATGAGATAATTCCCTTTGCAAGAACATGGATGGAGCTAGAGGCCATTATCCTTAGCAAACTAATTCAGAAACAGAAAGCCAAATCCAGCATGTTCTCACTTACAAGTGGGAGTTAAATGGGAGAACACATGGACTTATAGAGGGGCACAACAGACACTGGCGCCTACTGGAGGGTGGAGGTTGGGAGGAGGGAGAGGATCAGGAAAAATAATTAATGGGTACTAGGCTTAGTATCTGGGTGACAAGGAATCTGTACAACAAACCTCCATGACACAAGTTTATCTATAATAACAAATCTGTACATGTATCCCTGAACTTAAAAGTTAAAAAAAATCTACCAATGGATGTCCAAATTAGTAAGCGAAAGTTTTAGGAGAAAAAAAATAATTTCATAGTCTCAAAATATCTCCTTCAAGATATTTACTAATTATAAAAGGAAAAAGTGTAACTTTACAGTGGAGAAAGCCTGCAGACACCACCTTAACCAAATGATCAAGGTTAATTATCACCAGTAATAAGACATACTGACACGATGTACTCCCTGATATATAGGCTGAGAAGGTTACATCACTGTAGTATGCCTGCCAAAAATGCATAACTTCAATCCAATAATGAGAAAATATCAATCCAACCCCAATTGGCAGTTATTCTGCAATATAACTGACTAGTATTCTTTAAAAGTGGCAAGGTCATGAAAGACAAGATAAGACTGAGGGAATGTCATAGATTGGAGGAGCCAAAGGAGATATGGCAGCTAAATATAATGTGAGATCCAATTAGTAAAAGAACTGGTGAAGTTCCAATTAGGCCTGTTTAATAGTAATTAATAGCAGTAATAATAACATTAATAGCACACATGTTAATTTCATGGTTTTGATCACTGTACTATGGTTATGTAAGATGTTACCTTAACATTCAGGGAAGCCAAGCAATGTGTAGATGAGTACTCTCTGCATGTTTTTTGTAACTCTTCTGTAAGTCAAAATTTGTATCAAAATAAAAAGTCAAAAACTAACAAAACAAACAAATAAAATGAAGGATGAGCAGGTCCTTTGACTGTGTTCTCTCTCTTCGATGTTGACAATACCTTGCATCTCATCACTAAATATAGATTCCTGGAATCAGCCTCTCTCTCACTCCCCACATCAACTAGCATTTGCATTTGTTCCTTTTTTTTCTAAATAATTCTTGAATCTGTACTTTCGGGTCTTTCTCTATTGTCATCTTGATCCAGATTCTCATAAAATAGCCTACAACTGGGATACCTAACTCCATTCTTATATCCCTGAAATCTGTCCTGTCTAAATAGCTGAAAGAATATATAATAAAAATGAATAATTGTGGCCATTTCCTTCTTCAAATGCATTTCAGTTTCCTGCTCATGTCATGCTTCTCAGCATAACAAATAACATCCTCTACAGTGTGACCCTTCCCTGTTCCCAAGCTCCTTTGTCACATTCTCTGTCTTCCACTTATGCTCTGGCAATACCTAACTACTTCTTCATCTCTACCATGACATGCTATTTTGTATCTCTGAGTCTTTTTGTCACGCTGTCTCACTGACCTACAGAGCACTTTCCATCACCTCCTCCCTCAATTCTTAGAGGTAGTAAACATCATCCAGGTAGTTTTTCTTGATGACATCCGCTCTCAGCCCATTTCACCATTCTCCAGGGCTTCTCTAAAACTGCAGGTTTATTTATATTCATGAACTTTCTATATTTTTAAAAATTTATTAATTTATGTGTCTATCTCTTCTAGATGGGGAAGTTCTTGAAAGCAAGGTCTATGTCATAGTACGTTCCTATATGCCAGACACATAGAAAAACTCAATAAATACTTATAAAGCATGAGAAAGAAAGTGGTGGGAAAAGGGATATGATAAACCTTATATAAATGTAAAGAAAAAGAAATGACTGAGAGATGGAAGAAGCAAGTAATTTGTAAAATGAGGTTAAAATGAAGGGAAAGGATAATTGATGAGATTTAGATAAAGACGGTCATATCTAAAAGATAAATGTTGAATGGAGAAATAGAAGTAGTATGAAAAAAAAATGAGAATACAGCCAGGCGCAGTGGCTCATGCCTATAATCCCAGCACTTTGGGAGGCCGAGGCGGGTGGATCACTTGAGGTCAGGAGTTCGAGACCAGCCTGCCCAATATGGTGAAACCTTGTCTCTAGTAGAAATAGAAAAATTAGCCAGGTGTGGTGGTGCATGCCTGTAATCACAGTTACATGGCAGGCTGAGGCAAGAGAATCGCTTGAACCCAGGAGGCGGAGGTTGCAGTGAGCTGAGATCGCGCTATTGTACTCTAGCCTGGGTGACTGAGCGAGACTCTGTCTCAAAAAAAAAAAAAGAAAAAAGAAAATAAAAATAATGAGAATAAGTGGATTGGAGAACAGGACTATTAGAGAACAAGATAAGAGGAGTAGACTATGGAAATAAAAGGATGAAATTGACCATCTAATTACACTGAGGCCAGAGAAGTAGAAGAAAATAAAACAGAAGGTGTGTTGACAAGTAATCTCCATGGAAAGCAGTAAACATAAGGTAGCTATCTGGGTAATGAAAAAAAAAAGAGAGAGAGAAGAGAAATCTCAGAGTAGTTACAAAAAGATAAATGATTTAATGGCAATACTAAGAAAAGGACATGTGGGGGAAAAACACGAAAAAGAAAGTAAAAAAATGTGACTTGGAAGTATATTGGAAGATTGTCTTAAATATTGAACGCTTTGAAATAATGGATGCACATTGAACCCCAAATTAGCAATTCCACTGGCAATGTAGTCATTAAAAGAGCACTGTGGAGTTACTCATGTCTTTTTTTAGGTTAATTTTATTATACTTTGTAGCTATATTAAATGAGTTTTGCCCTTATCCAGAGCAATTGCAATTCGGTATCTGTCTTTTGCTATAACAAATGAGCCAGATTTGAAATATATACT
The DNA here is from genome assembly GCF_029281585.2 of Gorilla gorilla gorilla. Taxonomy (NCBI): domain Eukaryota; kingdom Metazoa; phylum Chordata; class Mammalia; order Primates; family Hominidae; genus Gorilla; species Gorilla gorilla. The sequence continues at coordinate 49,721,449 of NC_073232.2, read as the reverse complement.
GTCCTTTTCTGTCAATGCACTTTAAAAGACTACCAGTCCCCACTGGCCTCTTACAGTGTATGATTATACGAAGAGAAAAAATGGAAGAAAAGCACCATGGGCAAATGTCCTGAATGCTGTCAGAGCAGGTGACACTTATGTGATATGACTCAACTTGACATCTCTCAGTATTCCATTACAAATCTGAGAGATTATGTTTTCACTTGTGGACTGCAGTTGCCTCAGGTGCCCAGATACTATCCCTGTTCTTCAGCAGAGGTCAGCCAATACTCACTGTTAAACACCAGTCAAACACATGGCAGCCAGCTGGCAAACTGACGCTCCAGAAATCTTGAATCTGCCTTTTCTAATATTATTTTGTAGGAGGCATACCTCAAGGCACATCAAGATGTTAGTTAATTAGGGTGTGCCTAAAAATGTAATAGGACTACGCTGTGTGTGTGTGTGTGTTTGTGTGTGTGTGTGTTTGTGTTTGTGTGTGTCTGTGTTTGAGATGGAGTCTCGCTATGTCACCCAAGCTAGAGTGCAGTGGTGCGACATTGGCTCACTGCAACCTCCCCTCCCGGGTTCAAGCGATTCTACTGACTCAGCCTCCCAAGTAGTTGGGACTATAGGTGCGTGCCACCGTGCCCGGCTAATTGTATCTTTAGTACAGACGGAGTTTCGCCATGTTTGCCAGGCTGGCCTCAAACTTGTGACCTTAGGTGATCCACTGCCTTGGCCTCCCAAGGTGCTGGGATTACAGGCATGAGCCACTGTGCCCGGCCTTCCATTTTTTATCCAGAAAAATCAAAAGCAAACCAAACAAATGTTTATATTTATCCAGAAAAATCAAAAGCAAATCAAACAAATGCTTATATTTATTTAAAACAACACCATTTAATGTTTGTTTATCTTGATTTTTCTTTTTTTTTTAGAAATTTCTTCTCATTTCTGGCAATGCAGAATATAATCTACTCCTCTCCGTACATGACCCACGTCACTGAAACTGCACTTTGCCTTTTGGCTCTCTTCTAATATTATCCCGCCATGAATTAGCTATCTATGATGACTATTCCATGCTGTTTTTTTGGCCAAAATGTTTTTATCCTTTTTCTGTCATCAGCTGTTGACTATAAACTTTTTCATCGTCCAGCTATGGCATTATGTGGGTTTGCCCCATATTCTAAGTTTTGCGGGATTCTGTAAAGAATTTTAAATTCCGCACCAGCTCTGCGCTATGGTTTTTCTCCTGTCTGTTTACATTCTGTTTTAGAGAATTTGAAGTAATTTGAAAATAACAATCACCATTTATTGTGTCATCACTCTGTACCATACATTTTATATGCATTACTGTATAATCATCACAGCAAACCTATCATGGATCTTCTTTCCTCATTTTAATAATGACAAAATTGGAATTGAGAAAGAGTAATTGATTTGTCCATACCACAGTTAGCCTCTAATGACAATCTCAGGATTCAGCAGTGGTGTTTGTTGGATTCCAAAGCCAACACTCAATGAGAAACACTAGAAAAACAAACGGTAGCACTCTGGCATTTTCCACTATGCATGGTAATTTTATATATGCCAGGGAAGATTCAATGACAGAGATAATCTGATGGGAGGAGAAACAATAACAACTACAAATATTACACACTTAGAGTTGTTGGGGACATTGTTCATCACAATTAGAGCAGATTTTTAGAGAGCATCCTCTTTACTCTGAACCTAAAGAAACAACTCAAAAACCAAACTACTCTACACTGGGAGGAAATGACATTTGCTTCCAATAGACGCTCCTGCCACAGTGCTAGGTTTTATCTACCTAAACCTTAAAATATTGTGTTTCTTTTGCTTTCTGTTCAAATAACATACCCTGAAAACTTATTGTGAGACTACATCCTCTGCCCCTTAATTGTCCTTAAAATGTAGAATATAGGTGAAAACAGACTAAACAAAAATGTTACTGATTGTTATAACATTAAAATAGTCTATGTAGAAATATATTTATTTACTTTGATTTTGGTATCTCTAGTGGCATCTTAATGGAAACTTCTTTTTAATAATAGAAGGTACTCTAACTCCTGCTTAAAAGTGGAATAAAAAAAGAAAGTGTTCATTGCTTTAATCCTGTTGCTACTATGTATTTCCACCCTAGAGCAGATAAGAATATTGTGGTAGAAATTCAAAGCTAAATTTCCTTTTTGGTTATACTGAAGAACTACTGAAAATATGAGTATTCCTTTTTTTCTTCTAGGCTACTAAGCTCTAATCTGGAAACAAAACCAACCAAACAAACAAACAAAACTGAGGAAACTACAGCTGTATTCTTCATAGATAAGGGATTTCATGGAACACCTATACAATATTCTCATTGCCAGGCCTATAATGATGATGTTTTATCTTTTATTAAGTTTATCTAAGAGGTATTTGTAATGTACAAGAAAGGTTTAAAGAGGGAGTGGCCAAGATGGCCGAATAGATGCAGCTGGTGTGCATGGCCGTCATGGAGAAGAATGAAAGGGGTGAGTAATAAAATGCCCTCAACTGAAACATCCAGTTACTCACTGGATGATTACGACTAATCAAGGAAACAACTTGACCCACAGAGAACAAAGAAGGGCAAGACAGGACAACTGCCCACCTGGGAACAACACAGAGCAAGGGGAACCTCCCCCACCCAGAGAAGTGGTGAGTGAATGAGCTGCCCCAGGAAACCATGCTTCTGCACAGATCTTTGTAACCTTCAGGTCAGGAGATCTCCTTGTGAACCCATTGTACCAGGGCCTTCAGTCCGACAGACAGAGCCACTTGGAGTCTTAGAAGAGCAGCTGCTCAGTCATGTGTGGAGACCCTGGAGCCTTAGATACTTGGGCTTTCCAGCAAAAGTAGCTGCAGGTCCAGCAAAGTGGGAGGTTAGACCCCCATACGTACAATATACCAGAATCTCTGAGACACAGCTAAGGCAGTGTTGAGAGGGAAATTCACAGCACTAAATGGCCACATCAAAATTTAGAAAAATCTTAAATTAACAACCTAATCTCACAACTGAAAAAATTAGAGAAGCAAAAACAGATAAACCCCAAAGCTAGCAGAAGACAAGAAATAACTAATATCAGAAGTTAAATGAAGGAAATCAAGACACACAAAAAATTCAAAAGATCAATGAATACAGGAATTGGTTTTTTGAAAAAAATAATAAGATAGATAGGCTATTATACCTAGACAAATAAGGAAGAAAAGAGAGAATATCCAAATAAACACAACTATAAGTGATAAGGTAATGTTATTATTGGCCCCACAGAAATAAAAAGAACCAAAAAGAACCATCAGAAACTACTACAAACATCTCTAGGCACACAAACTAGAAAATCTAGAAGAGATGGGTAAATTCTTGGACACATACACCCTCCCAAGACTGAGCCAGAAAGAAACTGATTGCCTGAACAGGTCAATAAGGAGCTACAAAATTAACTCGGTAATAAATAGCCTACCAACCAAAAAAAGCCCAGGACCTGATGGAAACACAGCTGAATTCTACTAGATGTACAAAGAAGAGCTGGTACCATTCCTACTGAAACTATTCTATAAAATGGAGGAGGAGGGACTCTTCCCTAACTCCCTCTATAAGGCCAGCATCATCTTGACATCAAATCCTGGCAGAGACCCACACACAAAAGAAAACTTCAGGCCAATGTCCTTGATGAACATTGATGAAAAAATCCTCAACAAAATACTTGCAAACTCAGTTCAGCAGCATGTCGAAAGACTAATCCACTATGATTAAGTAGGCTTCATCCCTGGGATGCAAGGTTGGTTCAACACACACAAATCAATAAATGTGATTCATCACATAAACGGAACTAAAAACAAAAATCACATGAATATCTCAATAGATGAAGAAAAGGCTTTTGATAAAATTCAACACCCTTTCATGTTAAAAACTCTCCATAAACCAGATATTGAAGGAACCTACCTCAAAATAATAAGAGCCATCTATGACAAATCCATAGCCAACATTTTACTAAATGGGCAAAAGCTGGAAGCATTCCCCTTGAAAACCAGCACAAGACAAGGATGCCCTCTCTCATCTCTTCTATTCAAAATAGTATTGAAAGTCCTACCCAGAGCTATCTGGCAAGAGAGACAAATAAAGGGCACCCAAATAGCAAGAGAGGAAGTGAAACTATTTCTATTTGTAGACTACATGATTCTATATCTAGAAAACCCCAAAGTGTCAGCCCAAAATCTCCTCCAGCTGATACCTTCGGCAAAGTTGCAGGATATAAAATCAACGTACAAAAATCGCTAGCATTCCTATACACCAACAATAGCCAAACCGAGACCCAAATCAGCAAGGCAATCTCATTCACAATTGCCACAAAAAGAATAAAATACCTAGGAATACAGCTAACCAGGGAGGTGAAAGATCTCTACAAGGAGAATTACAAAAGCTGCTTAAAGAAATCAGAGAAGACACAACAAATGGAAAAACATCCCATGCTTGTGGACAGAAAGAATCAATATTATTAAAATGGTTATACCATCCAAGGCAATTTACAGATTCAATGCTGTTACTATTAAACTACCAAGGACATTCTTCACAGAACTAGAAAAAAAACTATTTTAAAATTTATATGGAACCAAAAAGAGTCTGAATAGCCAAGGCAATCCTAAGCAAAAAGAGCAAAGCTGGAGGCATGATGTTACCTGACTTCAAACTATACTACAAGGCTACATTAATCAAAAATGCATGGTACTGGTACAGAAACCGACAAATAGACCAATGGACCAGAATAGAGAGCCCAGAAATAAAGCTGCACATCTACAACCATCTGATCTTTGATAAAGCTGACAAAAATAAGCAATGGGGGAATGACTCCCTATTCAATGAATGGTGCTGTGATAACAGGCTAGCCATGTTCAGAAGATTGAAGCTGGACCTCTTCCTTATACCACATACAAAAATCAACTCAAGGCTCAGCGCGGTGGCTCACGCCTATAATCCCAGCACTTTGGGAGGCTGAGACGGGCGGATCACGAGGTCAGGAGATCAAGACCATCCTGGCTAACACGGTGAAACCCCGTCTCTACTAAAAATACAAAAAAATTAGCCGGGCGTGCTGGTGGGTGCCTGTAGTCCCAGCTACTCGGGAGGCTGAAGCAGGAGAATGGCGTGAACCTGGGAGGCAGAGCTTGCAGTGAGCCAAGATCGTGCCACTGCACTCCAGTCTGGGTGGCAGAGCGAGACTCCATCTCAAAAAAACCAGAAAACAAAAATCAACTCAAGATGGATTAAAGACTTAAATGTAAAGCCCAAAAATTATAAAAACCCTGGAAGAAAACCTAGGCAATACCATTCTGGATGTACAAACAGGCAAAGATTTCATGATGAAGACACCAAAAGCAATTGCAACAAAAGCAAAAATTGACAAGTGGGAACTAATTAAAATTAAGATATTCTACACAGCAAAAAAAAAAAAAAAACTCTTAACAGGGTAAACAAACAACCTAAAGAATGGGAGAAAACTTTTGCAAACTATACATCTGACAAAGGTCCAATATCCAGCATCTATAAGGAACTTAAACAAATTTACAAGAGAAAAGCAACCTCATTAAAAAGTGGGCAAAAGATATGAACAGACACTTCTCAAAAGAAGACACATATCTGGCCAATAAGCATATGAAAACAAGTACAACATCACTGATCATTAGAGAAATGCAAACTGAAACCACAATGAGATACAATCTCATACCAGTCAGAATAGCTATTATTAAAAAGTCAAAAAATAACAGATGCTTGCAAGGTTGCAGAAAAAAGGGAACCTTATACACAGTTAGTGGGAGTGTAAATTAGTTCAACCATTGTGGAAAGCAGTATGGCAATTCCTCCAAGAGCTAAAAGCAAAACTACCATTCAGCTCAGCAATCCTATTACTGGGTAAATACTCAGAGGAATAGAAATCATTCTATCACAAAGACACATGCACACAAATGTTCATTGCAGCACTATTTACAGTCGCAAAGACATGGCATGGAATCAACCTAAATGCCCATCAGTGACAGACTGGATAAAGAAAATGTGGTACGTACATAACACGTCATACTATGAAGCAATAAAAAAGAATGAGAGCATGTCTTTTATGGGAACATGGATGGAGCTGGAGGTTATTATCCTTAGCAAACTGATGCAGAAACAGAAAACCAAATACCACCTGTTCTTACTTATAAGTGGGAGTTAAATGGTAAGAACTTTTGAGCACAAAGAAGAAAACAAAATACATTAGCGTCTACTTAAGGGGGAAGGGTGGGAGGAGGAGAGGAGCAGAAAAGATAACTATTGGGTACTGGGCTTAATACCTGGGTGATGAAATAATATGTACAACAAACCCGTGTAAAATGTATTTGCCTATGTAACAAACCTTCACTTTTACACCCAAACTTAAAATAAAAGATTTTTAAGAGCCAAAAAAGTGTATAGGAACCACACACACCAAAAAGAGAGAAATGTTTAACAATTTATGAATGGCCAAATTAGTATTTGGTATTACAATATATTATATTTCAAAATAAAGACTAATATATCTAACCTGTAGATTCATTTTCTTCTCTTTTCACACAGCCTACCCCAAGAAGCTCTTTGGCTCTCAAAGCTTTAATAATTATGCCTCTGAGAATAATTCCCAAATTTGGATGTATAATGAATATTCTCCTGAACCCTAGCTGCTCTTTTCAACAGGAAGTCAGATATTTTCACATGCTCATTTTTTTCTGAAATCCAAAATATCTGATTTTGAACTCTCTCTCATCCTCAGAATTATCTTTTTCCTTTAATTCACATTTCAGTAAAAAAAAAAATTAGCACCAATATTTTTCTTGATTATCCATGCACAACATATTAGAGTCATTTTAAAATACTTGACATCCTCATGCCTTTTTTTTTTTTTTTTTTCCTTTAGCAAGAGAGGGAGTTTTGCTCTGCTGCCCAGGCTGGAGTGCAGTGGTAGATCATAGCTCACTTTAGCCTCAAGCTCCCGGGCTTGATCAAGTGATCATCCTGCCTCAGCCTCTTCACTAGCTGGGACGACAGGCTAGGGCCACTATGTCCGGCTCCTTAGATTTTTATGATATTAAGTTTTGATTCCAATCCTTTCATGATGTGTTCCCAATTCACACCATGTTATCTCCTGCTTCTTTTCTTCTAACTGTGCCCTACCTTCCATATTCCTTCTCTGGGGAATGCTGCTTCCACTTTCCCATCTGGGAAGCTACTCATCCTATCAGATTGAGCTCAAATAGTTCTTCCTTTATGAATTCTTCATTAATCCACAAGACATAGGCTGCTCACTTCTTTTCTGGGTTCCCATTTCTTACTTTTTTTTTATTTAAGAGATGGGGTCTTGTTCTTTTGCCCAGCTGGGAGTACAGTGGTGGAATTAGAGCTCACTGCAGCCTGGAACTTCTGGGCTCAAGTGATACTCTCGCTTAAGCCTCCTGAGTAGCTAGGACTACAGGTGTGGGCTACCATGCCCAGCTAATATTTCCTTTTTATTTTTGTGGTGGGAGGGAAAAGTGAGGGTGTGGGGTCTCTCTTTGTTGCCCAGACTGGTCTTGAGCCCTTGGCCTCAAGCATCCTCCCATCTTAGCCTCCCAAAGTGCTGAGAATAGAGGCCTGAGCCACTGCACCCAACCTGGATTCTTATTTATTACGTTTATTATTCCTCTAATTTCTGTAAGTCCTCAAAGACAGAAATTGAGTCCAAATTCAGATTTTGTTTTTTACATGAAGACCATAATCCTGTGTATAATACATGATCATGAAATATTTTTAAATGCATGCATGAATGAATGAGCACATGAATGAACAAATAAGTGAATGAATCTTTGACTTCTTTATTCATTTTCCTGGACTTCGTTCCACTGCCTTTTGTTTTTCCTTCAACCTATTTACTTGCAAAATAATTCCCCAGGTAATTTTAGTATCTGCTTAAACTGAAAAGCCAAGGCTTTCATGAAATATCTTGTATGAAATAATTCAGCCTATTTTTCTAGTTCACAATATGTTGGCAAACTTCAAAAACATTTAGTGATTTCCAAATAGTTACATTAAGCTATCTGAAGATAGTTTTGAATGAATTCCCTACATGTGAGGATAAATTGTAATAAACAAAAATACTTTTAATGTTCAAAGGACAAAATATTATATTTAGTGTTCTCATTCCTACAAATCACTTGTTACCACTTTTATTCCTATTTTTCTTGCAGACTATCAATTCTATCAGTTCCGAAACATGATAGAATCCTTTCCTAACATCTTAGGTCTCCCTTGTGGGATATAAGAAATATTCTCCTGCAGATAATAATTAGATTGATAGGTTTCAGGGTGTTTTCCTAAGGGAAACTCAGAAGTTATCTCTTCTAAAACATTTAACAGCCCAAAATATCTAATTCAAAATTCTTAATGTTTTGGCCCCACGATAATGAAACAGTGAGTCTTTCTTTTTTTTGTTATTATAGATAGAAAAAAATTTGAAGCCAGTAAAAATTCCATAAATTGGCACATGATATGAATGCTATATTGATGGGAAAGTCTAGATAAGTAAATATAACGATTTGAAAGCACAGAGTAAGCTCCCATGGAGAAAGTATACTAAAGGGCCATTTTGCCATTATATGAACAAACAGAAGGCATTCTTATATTTTAAGTGCCATGATAATTACAATGAGAATGATAACTAACATTTGTATAGTTGCACCCAATTGACCAGTGAAATCGCGCAGAAAGGACCTGGCTAATGAGCCTGTAACAGCCAAGGTATGGGCACTGAGATAAATTCTTATCCATAATTAGGAAATGTGGTCACAAAATACAAATATCAAAGATTGCCTTTGAGGTGAGTACTTACTTGAAATGAAGGATGGGGAAGGCAGAGGAAAATATCTGTACTCAAGGTAAAGCATTCAGAGGTCAAAGACTTAGAGAAAGTAAAAGAAATGTTTACTAGAGAGGGTCAAGTTCTCTCTCAGTGTGTGCATGTTGTATGTTGTTTAAATTAAAAGTGTCTTAAGCAATTACATTTCAGAGTAGCAAAAATTTACTGTCTCTGTTTCTCTGAGGATCCCTCCCTCTATAACATTTCTTAGTACAAATACCTGAGCACTAGCGAAAAATGGGTGAGTTCCACAATCTGAAGACCAAACAAAGGACAAAAAAAGTCAGTGGTAGGATTGAGGCAGGGTTGAGATTTTGTGTCATATGGACATGAGAGATGGAGAGATCAAAATTTTCATGAGAGAGTAGTTAAAATATGGGCAAAGCATTCTTTCTGAATAAGAAAATAAATAAAGAATTAAGTATCTAAATAAGTTTGGAGAGAATGACAAAATCTAAAATGAGACATGACGAGGTTGAGGATAAGGTATTAAAATTTTTTTTGGAGAGAGACAGAAGTTGAAATTTAAAATTTCATTTATGAAAAAAATTCCATGCGTAGAATATATTCATTAAAGTACTGTAGAAGACCAAATAAATCCAAACTACTCTAAGAGTTCTTGAAACAGACAACGAGAATAAGGCTGACAAAAATAGTTACATTCACAAAGGTGCATCCATTGAACTATCTTACTGTGTTTTTTTAAACCAGGTACTTTTAAACTCATTGGACTATTGGTTTAGAATACACATTATCAGAGATCACCTTTTTCTATAAAAATAACTATTTTATTTTTGTTTTTAAATATCAGATTAATTCAATATTGTTTTTATAACTACCTACCAATCACCATCTCAAAGAAATGATATTCAGTTAAATTTCTTTTCTTAGGATGTTTTTCATACATTTTAACATTTTTAATTTTATTTTTTAAACTTTGTTTTGTTTATTTTTAAATTTTGTGGGTACATAGTAGATGTGTATATTTATGGCATACACGACATATTTTCATATGGGCATGCGATGTGAAATAAACGCATCATGGAGCATGGGGTATCCATCCTTTGAGTCACAAACAATCCAATTATACTCTTTATTTTAAAATGTACAATTAAGTTATTATTGACTATAGTCACCCTATTGTGCTATCAAATAGTAGGCCTTATTCATTCTTTCTATTTTTGTACCCATTAACCATCTCCAACTCCCTTAATTTTTAATTATTATGAATACGTAATAGTTGTACACATTATGGGGTACATGTGATATTTTGATACAAGCATATAACATATAATGATTAAATAAGGGTGACTGTGGTATCTAATATTTATCTTTTTCGTGTTAGGAATATTTTAATTCTACTCCTTTAGTTATTTTGAAATGTACAATAAATTATTGTTAACTATAGTTTCCCTATTGTGCTACCAAATGCCAGATCTTATTCCTTTTACCCAACTATATGTTTGTACCCATTAACCATATCTCATTTTTCTCTTAACTTTCATGGTTTATTATTATTATTGTTATCGTTGTTGCCACCTATTAATGAGAACATGTGATATTTGTCTTTCTGTGCCTGGCTTATTTCACTTAACATAATGTCTTACATTTCTATCCATGTTGTTGCAAATGACAGGATTTCATTCTTTTTATTGTTGAATAATATTCCATTGTGTATATGTACCACAATTTCTTTATCCATTTATCCTTCGATGGATACATAATTTCATTCCATTTCTTGGCTATTGTGAATAATGCTGCAATAAAAGTGGGAGTGCAAATATCTCCTTGATATGCTGATTTCCTTCCTTTTGGATGTATATCCAGCAGTGGGATTGCTGGATCACATGGAAGTTCTAATTTTAGATTTTGAGTAACCTCTATACTGTTCTCCACAGTGGCTGCACTAATTTGTATTCACACCAATAGTGTACAAGAGTTTCCCTTTTTCCACATTCTCATCAGCATTTGTTACTGCTTGTCTTTTGGATAAAAGCCATTTTAACTGGGGTGAGGTGACCTCAAGGTAGTTTTAATTTGCATTTCTCTGATAATTAGTGACATGGAGCATCTTTTCATATACCAGTTTGCCATTCGTATGTATCCTTTTGAGAAATGTCTATGCTGATCTTTTGTACATTGTTTCATTGGATTGTTCTTTTCCTATTGAGTTGTTCAAGCTGCTTATAAATTCTGGCTATTAATCTCTTGTCAGATGGGTCATTGGCAAATATTTTTTTCTATCCTGTGGGTTGGCTTTTCACTTTGTTGATGATTTCCTTTGCTGTGCAGAAGAAGCTTTTTACTTTGATGTGATCCCATTTGTCCATTTATTTTCTTTGGTTGCCTGTGCTTTTGAGGTCTTACTCAAGAAACCTTTACTCAGACCAATGTCCTGAAGTTTTTCCCCAATGTTTTCTTCTAGTAGTTTCACAGTTTGCAGTCTTAGCTTTAACTCTTTAATTCATTTAGGTTTTTGTATATAGTGAGAGATAGAGGTCTAGTTTCATTCTTCTGCAAATGGATATCCAGCTTTCCCAGCACCATTTATTGAAGATACTCTCCTTTTCCCAATGTATTTTCTTGGCACTTTTATCCAAAATGAGTTGACTATAAATGAGTGGGATTATTTCTGGGTTCTCTATTCTTTTCCATTGGTCTGTGTGTCTGTTTTTATGCCAGTACCATGCTGTTTGGGGTACTATAGCTTTGTAGTATAAATTTAAGTCAGGTAATGTGACATCTCCAGCTTCAGTCTTTTTCTCAGGATTGCTTTGGCTATTATGGGTCTTTTGTGGTTCCATATAAATTTTAGGATTACTTTTTCTGTTTCTGTGAAGAATGTCATTGGTATTTTGACACAGATTGCATGGAATTTGTAGACTGCTTTGGGTAGTATGAACATTTTAACAATATTGATTCTTCTCATCCATGAACATGAAATATATGGCCATTTTTGTGTCCCTCTTCAATTTCTTTCATCAATGTTTTACAGTTTTATTGTACAGATATTTCACTTCTTTGGTTAATTCCTGGGTATTTTATTTTATTTGTGGCTACTGTAATGGGATTACTTTCTTGATTTCTTTTTTTCAGACTGCTTGCTGTTGTTATATAGAAATGCTACTGGTTTTTATACATTAATTTTGTAGCCTGAAACTTTACTGAATTTATCAGATCCAGTAACTTTTGGGATAGTCTTTAGTTTTTTTAAGATATAAAATCGGCCGGGCGTGATGGCTTACGCCTGTAATCCCAGCACTTCGGGAGGCCGAGGCAGGCAGATCACGAGGTTAGGAGTTTGAGACCAGCCTGACTAACATGGTGAAACCCCATCTCCACTAAAAATACAGAAATTAGCTGAGTGTGGTGGTATGCACCTATAATCCCAGTTAGGAGGCTGAGGCAGGAGAATCGCTTCAACCCGGGAGGCAGAGGTTGTAGTGAGCCAAGGTCACACCACTGCACTCCAGCCTGGGCGAAAGAGCGAGACTCCATCTCAAAAAAAAAAAAAAAAGATATAAAATCATATCATCTGCAAGCAAGGATAATTTGACTCATTTCTTTTCAATTTGGATGACTTTTATTTCTTTCTCTTGTCTAATTGCTCTGGCTAGGACTTCTAGTATTATGGTCAATAAAAGTGGTGAAAGTGGGAATCCTTGTCTTATTTCAGCTGTTAAAGGAGAGGCTTTCAGGTTTTCTCCATTCAGTGTGATGCTAGCTGTGGGTTTGTTATATATAGCGTTTATCTTATTGAGGTATTTTTCATTTTGAGGACAAATACATACTTGTTGAGGGTTTTTACCATGAAGGGATGTTGAATGTTATCAGATTTTTTTTTAGAATCTTTTGAAATAATTGTATGGTTTGCATCCTTCATTCTGTTGGTATGATGTATTGCACTTATTGATTTGCATATGTTGAACCATTGTTGCATTTCTGGAATGAATCCCTCTCAATGATGATGAATGTACTTTTTAATGTGTTGTGAATTCTGTTTGCTAGTATTTTGTTGAGTATTTTTTTATCATGTTCATCAGAGGTATTGGCCCATCATTTTCCTCTTCTGCTGTCTTTTCATCTGGTTTTGGTATTAGGATAATACTAGCCTCATAGAATGAGTTCGGAAGTATTCCCTCCTCCTCACATTTTTGAAATAATTTCAGTAGGATTGACATTATTTCTTTTTAAATTGTTTGGTAGAACCCAACAGTGAAGCCATTAGCTTTTAGCCATTTCTTTTATGGGAGACTTCTGTTAATATCTCAATACTTGTTATTAGTCTATTCAGGTTTTGGATTTCTTCAGCATTCAATCTTGGTACTTGCATATGGTTAGGAACTCCTCCATTTCTTCTAGGTTTTCCACTTTGTTGGCAGAGAGATTAAATGCATAAATGAACAATGGCCAGAATTTATATGACAGTAGAGCTTTGACCATAACCTCTGCAGCAACCAGTCCTGGAAGTTAAACCACAGCTTATGTAGCAATAGACCCAGAATGGACATGATTTGGTCAATGACAGCCAACTTACCTATATTTGCCAAAGCTTTCAATTCAGTAAGAATCAGAGAAAGCCAAATATACCCCTCAAACCCATCTCATAAAATGTCCTGCTCCCATTTAGTCTACCTGAAACTTCTCTACCTCAACAGTATACCATCAGAAAATACTAGAAATCTCCTTTTTAAAGCTTTCCTTTTCCCTGCCTGTTTTTGAGACTCTGCCCAAAGCAAGCGATGGTAGCCAACTCCTCTGTAAGGTCTGAATAGTAAAGTCTGGATGAGCAGTCCCTGTATGTTCTCATTCTGTTTATTCCCACATTTTTATATTAATATAATTTAACTATAACACTTAAAATCTCTGAAGATTCACACGATACAGAACCGGTCTGCCACTTAGGAACTAAAATAGCCATTTCACTAAATTTTCTGATAAATTTACTACAGAGTTTAGAAATTGAAATTGAGATTTCAGGTAAAAGCATTTATGCCTTCCCAGTTAATTTTAATTAACAATTACTAAGATGTTATTTAAGCTGAATGTTTGCTCATTACTTATCATGATTAGCAATCACCCTGTACATTTTTATCATGTAAAAGTAACTGACAGATAAAATCAGTCTCCTTTATATTAAAGCATTTCTCATCAGCATTACTAAATAGTTTCTAGTGATTCAAGACTACATAAAGTAAAATAAATGGATTATTTACAGGGAGAATATTTATGGGAAAGGCAATGTTTATTGCTTATAATTACTCTAACACACTATCCAATAGAAAAAAAGTAAGCCATCTTTCTGGAGCACAGCAAAAAATAACTCTTCCTTCCAGATATAATTATTTCAAACATAGAATGAATGTTTTCTTAAAAGTATAAGTTGAAAAGCCAGGCATGTTTTTCAAAATTGTAAATAATCCTCTTATCCCATATTTTATATTTCAATTATTTGTTAGATATTTGTGTATATTTACCATACATATGAGAAAGAGAATTCAGTAGTCTTATCAAGTAATGTAAAAAATGGACTTCTCTGCCTTTACAGTTTAAATCATAAGACATAGACTGTTTCTAAATGGGGAAAACATAAAACTTACCAATATTTCTAATTCCCTTTGCTGTGTGTGCTACAACATTTAAATTGCTATTGTTATTAACACATTATATTAGAATATAAATGTTTCACCTCAGAAAGCAAAACGAGTCATGTGCAAAGAGATTTCTTATTTAATGAACAAAAAGATATGAGCCACAGAACACACAGATTTCACATACTCCAACTATGCTTTCAGAAAGATTTAATTCTGAAACCCTAGCAGAAGTGAGGCCAGGTGAGTTTCCCTCCCTCCCTCCCTTCATTTTCTATTCCATCTCTCAGGGTTGTATCTTAGAAAAGACAGCGGGGGCAGAAATGCTTTGTAAACGCAAGCTTGTTTCCAGTGGGAAGTATGCACAGGGTACAAAATAAGTTCAATCCCACCTCCCAACCTAGTTCTTCATCCACCATCCCTCTGAAGCTGTGCATCCCAAGGATTCTTTCTGATGATGAATGCAACATTATTTCTACATGGCTATTTATGAGTGTTGTTTTGGTTTCCCTTCTGTTTGACAGATTTTAAAACATCTCCTCCATTGTCCAGTCAGATCTTAGGCTCTCCTGGACATGAGGAAAGCTGAGAGCTCAGTGCTTCCAAACAAACCCTATTTGATCCACATATTCCTCCATGTTTTTAGTTAATTCTTGAGTGCAACAGGCCATGCTTAAAATGGACAGAGTAAGAAAACACCTGGCTCACTTGCAGACAAGTTGGCTTAGTTAGCTGGCTCATCAAAATTCTGAGAACATGTTTAGAGATATCCTAGAAACATAACACCAGAAGGATTACTGGCTGTGATATTAAGTAACAGGATGAGGTCAGGCCAGCCTTTTTCGAAAATGCAGCATACATGCTTTCTCTTGGGTAACTAATCAAAACTTTTTAGAAAGTTGTCTTCTTCCCATGTTTATTATACATATGGTTAGACTTGCGTTATAGTTGACCTTTCAGGTTGTGATGTTTCATGGGCACTTGAATAACCTTGTGATTGACCACATTTGTCCCAAGAAGGTTGGCCCATTACCAGACAAATGCTGTCTATTAACAAAGAGGTTTTTCAGCTGTACAAATTATCATACCATAATTTATTTTTTCTTACTGGTAAATATTGATCTTCATATTTTCACAGGGGGGAGTATCAGGAAGGAATTAGCCCCATTTTGGTAAGGAAAATTGGCATCTCATTTGGCTAACAAATAACCCATTTTCTGTAGCTATTTCTGTCCAAAGTTCTCTTCAGAACATCATTCTCATAAATACAGAATTGTGTCATTGAATAAAATTAAAATGAAGACAGCTGGATAATGAAGATCCTTTCCGTTCTTTTATTGTCTGTTCAACAAACTAATAGACTTCATTCAACACCTGCCAGAGTCTCAGATGCCTGAGTATAAGTAGACTCAGGTATAAAAACCTTGAAAATCTTTACTTTCCCTATTTATATCTCAGCTCCTAGCAACATTCTGCATTCCTTTCAGAGATGAATTTCTGCACCAGCTCGTCTGCTCCTACCTGTTATCTTTCCTTTATATCTTTTTCTTTCCCTGTCTGCTTTGCTGCCCATCTCCTTGTTCTCCTCAATTCTTCTTCCATGCTATCTTATGTTGCTCTGGCTCTAAATTCTCCACTGTGTTCACTGTATGTCCTTAATACCAAGGACAAGGACACTGCCTAATATTCAGCAGATTCTCAGTGAATGAGCCAATGGAAATTCTAGAAAAATCTGTATAAATTTAGTAATATTAGTACATAT
The DNA here is from genome assembly GCF_029281585.2 of Gorilla gorilla gorilla. Taxonomy (NCBI): domain Eukaryota; kingdom Metazoa; phylum Chordata; class Mammalia; order Primates; family Hominidae; genus Gorilla; species Gorilla gorilla. Next base: position 49,705,181 of record NC_073232.2, on the reverse strand, counting down.
TTTTCAAGTAAAAACACATCACATTGTACCCTGAAATATACAATTTCATGACGATAGGGATGTCACTTTGGCATATCTTTGAATAAATAGTTTTAAGCATGTTGGTGCTTAGAGCAGCTTTACTTTCTTTTAGGTATTTTCAATTTTATTACTTTAATAATATTCATACTAAAGGTGGTACACTCTTAACAGTCATTATTTTTGCAAAGATAATATACTGGTTTGTATTATTTATTCAAGGAAGAGTTATGTTTTGCCTTTTACCCCATAATTTTTCTGCAACTTTTAAGGAAATGCATCCTAGGTGATCATAGAAGATATAATTAAATATCTGGAAGTTATACCTAGAGCCTGTCTTCTGCTCACATCAGGGAAGGAATGAAATGGGTCTCAAGTGTTATGAAAGTCACAAAATGTGGGAACTGTTTAAGTTCAGTCAAGATTCCGCGTGGACAGAATTTACCTAAGAGGGAGAGCAAAAAACGGGGCCATAATTTATGAAAAAAATAATATCTAATCTAATATCTAACTCTCATAAAGAGAAAACTTTCACAACCTTAATAAAAACTAATGGGCTTCCAGGTTAAGATGGCAAATTGACACATGTATCTAATTTTGCTCCTTTTCAAGTCTCACTAAAACTATATATGAGTTATTTTTGTTTATTTCTAAAGACTTAAACACACTAGCATGGAGAGAATGGAATGGAAGATAAAATAACAGCATGAAATATTAACAAACTCAAAAGCAGATGACAAGTACTAAATGACATAGCCAATCGGAGAAAGTCAGAGTTCAAACCAGCAATAGGGAAAATTAAGAATCAAGTGATTTTATGCAGAAAGACTTAAGTATGATTAAACTTGGGGATGAAGGGAGGGACTGAAAAAGGCAGTTTGATCCCATCTCCTATTTCACACCACTGAATATCTACCCCCACCTCAGCCCAGCATAATTCCAGAGATTATTCTCTGAAGAGGATAAAATAGTCTTTGCATTGTGGGTCTTTAGACTTATTTTAGGGGTGGGGTACATTTTATGAACAACAGGGTGATTAAATGAATGTGTGAATACTCAATGCTAAGTGTCAAGAGTCCCAGGTCCCAGTCACCCCATCCTCTACCACTCTGCTCCTAGTTCCTTACCTTCTAGGAAGAAATTTGAAAGATGTTTTTCTGGGAAAGAAAGTGATTAGTACAAGAAGAAATACTTGCTTTCCTCTAGAAAGTTTTAAGTCCTTTACTCTGATTCCAGAAAATACCAGAAGATGTATAAAAGGAATGCTGGGTTGTTAGAAGATGCCACTGTCTCAATGTTAACAATGTAACACAGTTTATGTGACTGTAGGAATGGCCCTTCACCAAGGAGAAATCATGTTTTCAAATCATAAAGCCTGACTTCTCTGCCCTTGAATAAGGCTATCACAAGGGGCACAGAGATGCCTTGCTGTATTTGTAACTGTGCACAAATGACTAGAGTAGAACTTGCTCCACATCTTCAGTTTAGGCTGGAAGAAGTGCCAAGTGGTCTACATGTCAAGGTTCATGTGCCAATACTCAGAAATGGCTACATCAAGTTTTATGTAAGTAATTTTTTCACACTGCTGATAAAGTACTTTCTATGAGTTTATTGTGTTTGAATTAGTCTATACCAGACTTTCTCCAAAGCACATCTAATTATGAGTCTCCAACTGTGGCCGGATCCATATGGGTGGTCTCTGCTACAGTGCCACGCATAAATGCCTGTCCCTCTTCTCACTTATCATTTCCATTATGCCCCTACCATGATCATAATCCTTCAGTTGTTACGTATCTCCTACTTCATAAAAAGAAAAACTGTCAATTTTCTAAGGCCTTTTATAACCTATCACTTTCTTCATGCCCATCTTAATTTCCTCCTTTTTCATATTTTTTTTCTTAGAGCCCCTAAATGGACGTGACTCATTCCTACCTGCTGGCCTCCATTCTCATGAACTTTCTCACATACGTCATCACCTTCCATGACTCAACCCCACACCTCATTCAAAATCGAATACAAATTTCATTTGTTCATACTTTTTCTTCTGTGCTTATTCTCCACAAACTCTCTCTCTTCCAAAATCCTAACAGTTTGAACATTTAACAGTTTAACAACACATAAAACAATTATTGTTATCTCTGATGTGTCAATTTGTTTCTTCCTTGAGGAAAGAACTGACTGGGTCTTATCCTGTGTTTAGCACAGGGTAAAGACTTGTTGTACAATGGGTAGGTGACCAAATTCTGCAGTCAGACCAACCTCCATTCAAAATTAACTTTGCTTGTGTGTCCTTGAGCAATTTATCTGACCTCTATTTCTTTATTAATAAAATGGAGGGTATAATAATCAATCAAACTGTCTAGAGGATAAACAAGAAACATGTTTTTCTCAAGATACAGTACACAGTAAGCACTCATCAAAGTTTAGCTATCATTATGTCTTTTATTAATAAAATAATATTTGAATAAAATGAGAAAACAGAGCATTTTGTGGCACTTCAGAAGATATAAAGCATGAGCTATTTTTTCTTTTATTATTTTTAAACTATAGAGCTATTTAAAATCTATATGGAGGACTTCAAGTGTACTACTACTACTACTACCAAATGGGGGACTACTAGCTGATAAATACTGCACTGCCAGCTGTGACCCTCACTCTCACAGGTCCCACTACAAACAAGCGAAAAACCTGCAATGAAAGAAATGTGACAAAGGTGGAACCAAGGAATAGCCTATATATAAAACTGCTAAGTTTAACCCTCAGAAAAACATTACAATGTCTGAGAAGAAACTCTTGAAACAGAATTGGGAATAAAATAGAAGTAAAGAACAGATTTCATTCATTTTAAAACAATTGGAGATTTATCACAGTTTATATGAACTGAAATTTAGGTGACTCTGGATTCAGTTCAAGCACAAGAGATTATCAGAGTCTAAAATTCAATTTTACTACCCTTCCTTTATTGCAGTTCAAACACACAATATTCCTGTTCTGTGGATGCCTTTGCTAGTGATGCCTATAGACAGAGAATGTTGGGCTGCCTAGCTTTTGTAAAACATGAAATGTGTCTATTTTCAAATGATTTGTCACTCTATGGAGTTATGAATCCCCTTCTAACACCCCAGCTACAGATTAGGATACCTTCAAAGCCACTGATTTGTCAGAATCCTTTTACAACTTGATTCAGAGTATGCCAACAGTAAGATATTAACTCCTTTAGGAGGGAGACATGTACAGAGCAGGAAAAAATACTACAAGGAGGTCTGTAACCTCACCATCTGTCAAGTGACATGCTGTTATTTTTCCACTTTGGCTCTACTCCCCAATATCAGTTCCTTTCTTTCCCAGTGTAGACCCAGTCATTTCAATATATCCTTCTTAGTAGTTTCAGTTCTGCTCCTTTCCAGCCAATGACTGGATACATTTATATATATATAGATAGATAGATCTATATATAGATTTATATATCCAGTTGGATATGTATGTATAAATCTCTCTCTCTCTCTCTATATATATATATAATATATATATATTCCTAGTCAATTACCTTTTATATATCAAGATCTGCTTCTCTATCAAAGTTGTCACTCCATGTTTGTCTTCTGAAGGCTTCTCACATTCCACAGATGGCATTACCCCACAAATAGAAGCTGTTAGGTATTTACTTCTGAAATTTCTTTCTTTTTTTTACACATTCCTTTACTCTTTTAGAGAGAGATTTCTTCCTCTTTCCCATGGTTCCCAGATCAAAAGATTCCTATACGCCACTATGTTAAATGACAGATTTTTAAATAATTTTATTTTTAAAAAACTAGTAAGCTTACTAAATCTAAATATTAGAAATACTGTTATTATTGGTATGATTTATAATGCTATTGCTTTTTTATATTTACCCTAAATTTTCATTTTATTCTCATTTTCTAACTTAATTTATCTTCTCTACATTAATTTTGTCTACTGATATGGAACATTTATTCTATTTAATTCTATTTTCATTATTGTAAAGATGTCTTGGAAATTTAAAATGCATATAATGCATATAATTTTCTATGTAGCAAAGTATGTTAATACTTTAAACTTCTTCCTGAATATAAGAATAGTAGGCCATTTAACTCTGATCTTCAACCCTTACACTTCTCCTATGTAGTGTGGTCACTTCAAATAGTCTTTTTTTGTTGTCATTGATTGTATTAGTCTATTTTCACACTACTATAAAGAATTGCCCGAGACTGGGTAATTTATAAGAGGAAGAGGTTTAATTGACTCACAGTTCTGCATGGCTGGGGAGCCCTCAGGAAACTTACAATCATGTCAGTAGGCAAAGGAGAAGCAAGGCACCTTCTTTACAAGGCGCAGGAAAGAAAAGCGTCAAGTGAAGGCGGAAGAGCCCCTTATGAAACCATCAGATCTCCTGATAACTCACTCACTATCACGTGAACAGCATGGGGGAAACTGACTCCATGATTCAATTGCCTTCACCTGGTCTCTCCCTTGACATGTGGGAATTATGAGGATGATAATTCAAGATAAGATCTGGATGGGGACACAAAGCCTAACCATATTATTGATGGTGTTTTACCAAGGCTTCTTTGAATGTGTCAACACCTTTTCTAATTTCCTTGGTGATCGTTCTTTTTTGCATCTTAATTTCTCTTTCATGGTGGCATTTCTGATTATGCAATTTGAAATTCATCAGTTTAATAGGTCACACACTTGGGATCTCTATTTCTTAAAGATGGCCTTTATTTAAATAAGACCCCCCAGGGAAAAGCATTCACCGTTGATGCTCCATCAAGCTGGTCCGTGAAAATATCTGGTTCCCCTTTTAAAGGTAGGGCTATAAGCTTTTCCAAGAGTCTTAGTCCCAGGTCTCTGGACTATGTGTCTCCTCCAAATGCTATAAGGGCATTAAAATTAAAATCTTAGTCTCAACATTTAGGATCTATATATGGGCTAACAAGTAAGCAAGCAAAGAGAGTGACTTTCAAGACTTTCACAAAGTAAGCTTATGCTTACTTCCCTGCTTTTTGTTCAAATTTCGTGTTTGTTTGTTTATTCCTGGTTCCTTCTGAATTAAAGTAGTATTTTAAAAATCTAATTAATTCAGCTACTACATATTAAATATATACTAAGCATATATACAAATGCTGTTATAAATTCTGGGTATAAAAAAAGGCAAATTTCATACTTTCATACAACTTATACTCTGTTTTGGAAATAGAGGCAGGAAATATGGGAACAAATGAATTATTTAAACCAAAAAGTGAAAACTGCTAAAAGGAAAGTAATATAGAGTGATAATGAAACTGATATACAGACTAGTTGGGGAAAGTCTTTACCCTGGGTGGCCAAAAAAGGCTAATCTGATTCTCAGCTCGTTCATTCAAGCTGTGACCAGAAGGAACAGCCATGTAAACTTATGTTGGTTTAAATGGTTTGTTTTTTTTTTTTTTTTGGTTGGTTTTTTTCCCTTCTCACTAACCATTTATCTCATTTTTGGCTATAGCTTTTTATTCCCCTTTTACAATTTCATTCTGTCCCTCCCCATTTCCTCTCTCCCTTCAGCCTAAAATATATTCAAACATCCAGAAGTCTCAAAAATCTTGTCATGATCATTAGTCTCTTTTAAGTTACTACCTTGAGTCTCTTTGTTTTTTGATCTGCTATTCTCTTACCTATCTTTTTAAATAAGGTTTTTTTTCCATTCACCATTTCGTAAAGCAAAAGTCAACAACAAATTGATTAAATCTACTAATTGCCAAACTAGTATCTTTTTAATCATTATCTTCAAGTAAGACCATTGATTACTCACTGAAATTCTCTGCCCAGCATCCTCCTTTGTATGTTACTTTTCTTATTAACACTTGAATGCTCTTTCTTTATCAGATTCTATTTTCTCTGCCCACTTCTTCAAAGCTTCTGTTCCTCACGGCTTTACCCTTCATTGTTGTCCCTTCTAGCTCTAAATCCTGTCTATAAATACACCCACTTGAATTATTTATACTATTTTATGGTGAGAAAGCTTAAGAGTCTTCTCAGTGCCACTTACCAAGTTATTATTATTATTATTTTATTTATTTTTATTTTTTTTGAGACAGAGTTTCGCTCTTGTTGCCCAGGCTGATATGCAATGGCGCAATCTCGGCTCACCACAATCTCCGCCTCCTGGGTTCAAGTGATTCTCCTGCCTCAGCTTCCTGAGTAGTTGGGATTACAGGCGCATGCCACCACACACAGCTAATTTTGTATTTTTAGTAGAGACAGGGTTTCTCTATGTTGGTCAGGCTGGTCTCGAACTCCCAACCTCTGGTGACCTGTCCACCTCGGCCTCCCAAAGTGCTGGGATTACAGGCGTGAGCCACCGCACCTAGCCACCAAGTTGATATTATAATATAACTATTATAATTCAGGTTTCTTTCCATATGTTGTTTTTCATATAAATGTATTGATACTTTAAATCAGCAACAAATTATAGAAGGTTAAAAGTTGTAATTAAATTATCCAAAATCCAACTACTAAAACATAATCATTATTTAAACCCATGAAAGTTTAGTTTTGTTCCTATATAGGCATATACATGTCTATGTTATATATGTTTGTATTATATAATGCTTGTGATTATATGTGTGGAGAAAGAGAGAGAAACAGAGACAGAGAGAAAGAGAGAGGCAGAGACATATACAAACAGATTTCTCCGAATCTTTGCCTGCAGAAATTGAACCATGGGCCAAAACTGAATTACTTTCTATATGAAGAGGAATAAGAAGACATTTAGAAGCTATGGACTAGAGTTGGAAAAATGGCAAGAGTTAAGTGGGAAAAATAGAAATAGACATTTAAAGAGGTATTTTTATGAAATTCCATGTATAATACACAATAAATTTAATTTTCTCACTTTCCAATGAAATCTTCACTGCACATAATCTTTGGAAAGTGGATTTCTTTCAAAAGAATACAAAGTAGAACTGAATTCTATTGTAAAGAGTAAGTTTGGTATAAAACAAAACAAAGACAAAAATATGCATATGAGAATATCTATGCATCCATATATATAATAGATTATAAAATTTAGACTACTTTCATACTATTTAAAAAACTTGACTTTATTTTCTATAGACTCTTTTCATGTGGCAGGCAACCATTTGTTTAATCATCCCAATTTTTCTATTATTTTAAATAATTCTATAGTTATCCTGTTGGGGCTCAGAAAAAAAAAATACACACCAAAATGAAGGACTTAGAAGCAGCTTCAGAAGCAAAAGTTTTTCTCTGATTTTTTTCTGTTCTCCTGTTGCTCAGTTCCATTTCCCCCTGAGGCTAGTCATAAATACTAGAATCCTTCTTCTCCAAGGCAGGTCACAGAAGCCAGAACCCCTTTTCCCCAAAGCTAGTGATAAAACATAAAAATATTATTCTAAAACGATCTCCATCTCTCTGTGTAATTGTACTAGTCATACAATAATTTTCCTACCTACCTTGTTTGACTATAGGTCATAAGACCCGTATTCCAGCGAGGGTCTTGCCCCATATCCAGAAGGTAGAAATACATGTTCAGAGAAGCCAAGAAAAATCTAGACAGACAGGCCTTGCTGGGTACTCCACTCAGTCTATTAACATAAGATCATACCTTATTTGTCCCATCATATTTCTACATGATTGTCCGTACTTTATTGAACTTAAGCACAAAAATAAACAATTTATCCTGTGTCTTTGGGTCTTCATTCTGAAGGCTACCATATATACTTGGTAAATAAATTTATATGTTTTTTCACCTACTAATCTGCCTTTTGTGAGTTGATTTTTCAGTAAACTTTCAGAGGCCAAGGGTTTCCTTTATTCAAAAAAGTTTGGCCAGGTGCGGTGACTCATGCCTGTAATCCCAGCACTTTGGGAGGCTGAGGCGGGCGGATCACGAGGTCAGGAGTTTGAGACCAGCCACACTAATATGGTGAAACTCCGTCTCTACTAAAAATACAAAAATTAGCTGGGTGTGGTGTTGTGCGCCTGTAGTCCCAGCTACTCGGGAGGCTGAGGCAGAAGAATCGTTTGAACCCCAAAGGCAGAGGTTGCAGTGAGCCGAGATCGTGCCACTGCACTCCAGCCTGGATGACAGAGTGAGACTCCAACTCAAAAAAAAAAAAAAAAAGTTTATCACTTTATATTATTTCCTTTGGATAGGTTCCCTGAAGTATAGTACAGATATGGATACAGATGATGCAGGTATCAAAAGTTTATAAAGATTTTCAGTTTACGCATATTCCCAAATTACTATAAGGCTTAAGTCATTAGATTTTCAACACGATGCTCTGTACCAAGCCTATTTCAAAAGTTTTGGCAAATTTGATAGATTTAAAATACATCTTATTCTAAGTATTTTATTTTTAATATTTTTCAAATATTTGTCTGCCATAACTTCTATAAGGAGAAAGTGGTTAATAATATAACCATATTCTTTGTCCATTCTTCCACTACAATATTAATTTTTTATGTCTGCAACTATTCTTTATATATAAATGGGATCAAATTTTTGTTTATCCAGTTATCCATTTACATTTCAATATTGCTTAGGACATTCTATTGATGTACATTTTTTGAAGTTCAATTTAACAATCCTTTCTTTGTAAATTATTTTCTATGTAATTTTCATAAACTTTTTCTCAATTTTAATATCACTGAAAGATTCATGTACATTTTCTCCATTAATTATGATTTTAAAATTAACAGTTATTTCATTACTCCACCTGAAAGTTATTTTGGGGTATAAATGAATGTACCAATGGTACACAGCACCATATACATGAATACTACATGGTAATACAAATGAAAGATTTTCTAAGTGTACTAGGTCAGCTTCAGTGTATCCTTCTGTACTGTGGCTTTTATAACTACACCACGACTGAATTATTTTAGTTGTTATAGTTTGTGTACATTAGTTACTAGTAGGGCAGCCACTATATATTTTATTGCTTTTTGACTAACTCTATAAAATGACATTTTAAGATGATAACAAACATTTTTATTACTTCTGCAATATGCCCACAATGTACATTTTTTTCATGGCTATCATTAAGTGATTGTAATTTCAAATATATCTAGTTCTCATCTCAGAAGCAAAAGATACCACTATCCTGATTATGCTATAAATCACTATAACTAAAATTACACAGCTATGAAACTCAACCATTCAGATAGCTCCAATACCAGCGAATCACTTGGTTTACCAAATTCTTTGTAGGAATCACATGCTAGTATGATACACAGAGCAGATGCCTGGGGAAGGGGAAGGTGAGAGAGTATAAGTGGTGTCCAAACCAATTCCACAGAAGTTTCTGAGAAACTTGCCATATTTATTTATCGATTGAAACCTCTAGAATTGTACACCTACAACTTTCTAATACTATATTTGCTTTTCCCCTACCACCTGATTTTTGGCACTTGACACTCAGAGAATCTTGAGGTTTCACTAATATGACTAATATTTTCAGCCATTATGAATATTACACATCGTTTTCCACATAATTACCTAGTGAAGTCTGTCATCTCCATCATGATCATACACATGTTCTTGGCCAGAACAATGATGTCGTTGCTTGTATCATCCCATATCTCAATCTCAGCATCCAGCTTACTCTTTACTTTCTTGAAATCAGCAACTTGCTCAGCAATCTTTTCTTTTTCTGCCTCAGGCAGTTGAGTCATCTTAGCCTAAAACATGTGATAATTAGAATTAAAATCATTCCACTATGTCAAAAGCATTTTAGGAATAAGTAGATATTATAGGATACTCATAAAACTTGTTCATTTAAAATCAGAGGCACAATATAGTTAAATTCATTCAATTAAAACTGTCCAGGCTTAATATTTCATATAAAAATCTATTAAATTATAATAGTTTGCTCTAGAACTATAATGTTACATTTAGAATAACACTGTAGAACTTGGTGCCCAACATACTTAAATCCATCTTATAAAATAAATGTGGGACTTTGCAAATTTCTAATACACTTCAAATTTTAAATTAACATCAATTTAGTGTAATGCATCACCTTTGTTAGAAAAGTGCATATAAAAAGGTGGATGTATAACATAATTTAACTTGAAATGAGACTATGTCTACCTATGTGTATATATACAATTACAGGATGAATTAGTCATGCCTCAACTTTAACATAATAAAGAAAAAACAATGATGCTTTTAGTTTGAATTTTCTGTAAATATCTCAGCATAATGCTTGACACATATTGAATGTTCCATAAATGGTAGCTATTTCTTATTCAATAAAATTATCAAAATATTTTCATATGTCTAATAAACTTTTTCATTTTGTTTGTATTTTTTCTATGAAGAATCAAATTAAGCTACACAAGACTAAGTTTTTAACTGACACAAGTGCTATTTCTTAGCCTCTGAAAGTAGTTTGTAGTTTCTTTTCTGAGGAAATGTGTCCTATGTGAGGTCGTAAGAGAGGAGCAACTTTTACTACTGCTGGCATATGGCAAAGCACGTAAATGAAGACACAGCTCACTACTTCTGAAATGAAAAGTAATATGCAAGCACTTAAGTAAATTATAAGCCACCAACCCATTAAACTGGCTCACAAATAGAAATGGGTTTTCCCCATCTTGACTACCGGTCATTATCATTGTCTCCATTCTCATAAAAGGTGTTTAAATGTTCAAATTACAATAGCTCCAGATAGGTTCAACTGGGGCTTCTCTTTACATTCCGTATCTCAGAGGTCATAAATCTGTGATGCTAGATCTAATAAATAATGCTGAATATACACTGGTATATTATGGAAAATTATTTACTGTTCTCATAATAAAGCTATTCAAGAGCTGAACTGGTTAAGTGTATTTCAAGTTCAGTTACTTGGAATGCCACTGATTTCCAATATGACCTTGAGGAAGTTACCTAACCCTCCTGTCTATGTTTCCCTAGACACAAAATGACAGTAATTGCAACTGCTATCCACCTGCCATGCAGGGAACAGAGTCAATTATTGGATAAGATTGTGACTGACCCTGTTGTGGACAGGGAGCTCATTGGTTGCACTTCATCTCCTTAATAACATCTCAACTCAAATGGTGAATTACAACAACAGACATTTACCTCTGACAAGATAAGGGCCAAAAGTTGGGCAATAGTTTGCAAAATTAAAAGTTCTAGAGAATTCTTGTCCTTTTTCTCAGGTGGAACAATAGCAGCAACAAAACATTAAGTTACTGACACCTTTGCCGAAGGTTTTAAGTGCTTCTATGATTTATTATATGTCATCGATCAATTTCAACCACCCTGAAAATTCCAAAAGAAGACTTAAGAGAATACTTGATGTTTGGAAAGTCTAGGTGAAAAATTCTTTATTGAATTATTTTGTTCAAGTTAAACAAAGAAACTGAGGTACAAAGCTTAAGAAAAATTAAGTAAGTAGAGTATCTCTGATATATATCGCCAGGTGGCTATGTGTTTAGGCTTCTGCTTACATCTATAGAGCAGAACTCTGATAGAAATAACTGTCAAAGGCTTTTTGAATCACTGCCATCTGAATAAGATTATATTGTGTAACTATTGATCTTGGAATGTGTTACCAAACAACTGACACATATATGACAGACACTCTTCTTGAAACCATGAACACATTTAAACTTCAATCTTCATAGCAGCCCTATGAGGAATTATTATCCCAATTTTGTAAGTGAGGAAATTGAGTCTCTCTGAAACATTAAGTGATTTATCAAGATTATAGTGTCAGTCAATGGTAGAATCAGGATGTAAATCAGAAAATATAGCTCTAGAGTTTTTGTTCTATCACTAAGCCAACAAACATGAATAATATTGCCCACAATATACCAATATATACACATTCTCCATGATGGTATTTCTCTATCGCTTTCTACCTTTAAAAGCAATTATTCTCCAAAGAATAGTCACATTGTTTAGAACCTAACTTTCCAAATCTTTAAATTATATACCATGACCTTTACCTGACAGGCTGTTTTGGACATCAAATGATATGTAAGAACACACTTTTTGAGTAAAGTGATGTTAACTGTCAACCATTACTTACACAAATAGATTCAGTTCTTTACTCTCTGCAGTGAATCTCAGAACTCTATTTATAATATTATCCATTATTTTTCAAGGAAAAGCTGTGTTATCCCAAAATGCCTATTAGGCATTTTTAAGCATAGATTTCATTTACTAATTTAACTCTAAAAGAGAGGTCGGCAGAATTTTTCTGTAAAGGACAAGATAGTGATATATGCTTTGCAGCTCATACCATATCACTCCGTTACTCAACTGGCAGAGTTGTTACTCTGTTATATTGCAAGAGCAGTCATGAATACTACATAAACAAATCAGTGTGTCTCTGTTTCAATAACACCTTACTATAGACATTGAAATTTGAATTTTACTTAATTTTCACATGCCACAAATATTATTCTGATCACATCTGATTACATCTATTCTGAATTTTTTCAACCACTTAAAAATGTAAGGGCCATTCTTAGCTCATGTACAAAAGCAGGCAGCAGGCCAGATTTGACCTGTTGACTACAATTTGCCAACACCTGCTATAAAACTTTCCTATGACCAGGGAACACAGATTTTTATTGTTTTTCTCTGTCTTCATTATCCTTACTTTGTTTGTAACTCCTGAAAGTACTGACCAAGTGATGCCGGAAACATTTTCTTGTTTTTGTTTTGTTTTGAGGCAGAGTCTTGCTCTGTCACCCAGGCTGGAGTGCAGTGGCATGATCTCAGCTCACTGCCACCTCCACCTCCTAGATTCAAGCAGTTCTCCCACTTCAGCCTCCCAAGTAGCTGGGACTATAGGCGCCCACTACTGTGCCCAGCTAATTTTTGTATATTTAGTAGAGATGGGGTTTCACCATTTTGGACAGGCTGGTCTTTAACTCCTGACCTCGTGATCCACTCTCTTGGTTTTGCCTTCTCTTTACATCCAACTGCCCCTTCTCAGAGTCCTCCATCTCCCCTTATCTGCCAAACGCGCATCTCCCAAAGAATCTGTGCTGACCCTTTTAACTTTCTTCATTATCTTCTCCCTTAGCACACTCATCTACTTTCTTTTCTTTTTTATACTGGGAAATAAAACTGTAAGTACTTACTATGCACCACATTATGTTCTGTAGTGTATATACCTTGTGGAATACATAATGGAATACTATTCAGCCATAAAAAGAATGAAATCCTGTCATTTGTGACAACAGGGAATCTGGAGGAAATTATGTTAAGTGAAATAACCAGACACTGAATGATGAATAACACATGACCTCACTCATATGCAGAATCTAAAAACGGTATCACAAAAGGAGAGAATAGAGTAGGGGTTACCAGGAGCTGGGGTAGTGGGGGAGGGGGTTTGAGAAGATGTTGGTCAGAGGATAAAAAATTTCATTTAGACAGGAGGAATAAGTTCAAGCGATCTATTATACAACATGGTGACTACAGTGAATAGTAAATTGTATTCTTGAAACATGCTGAGTGAGTGTAAAGTGTGCTCACCACAAAGACGATAACTGTGCGAGGTAATGCATGTGTTAATTAGCCAATATAGTTCTTCTACAGTGTACATATAAGTCAGCAACTTTCATGACTTCAGCCATCACTGCTATGAAGATTACTTCCAAACAACCTCTTCAGTCCTGTTCTCCTTTCCAAAGCTGTGATCAGTACGTTCACTGCTATTAGGAATACCTGATCACAGAAGGATGAAAAACACACTCAGCCAAACCATTTATCCTCTTGATTTTCATGTTTCTCAGTGATACTTCCTGCCTTCCAGTCTTGAAGTTTTATATTTTAGAAAATTATCCTCTTTTCTTTAGCCTATTCTGTCAGTTGTCCATTTTATCCTTTATCACATCCATTTCCCTCTATATATTAATATTACCATTCCTGCTGTCTTCTGGTCTTAATATTCTCCTTTGTTTTAAATCTTCTTGCTTTGCTACTGCTTGATTCAATCTTTCTGAATATGATGGAATTGTGCAATCCTTCATCTAATCTCCTTATCTTTACATCATCTTATCAAATAAAGGGTATCAATTCCTCAAACACCACCATTATATTTGTTTGATTAAAATAGAAAATTCATATAAAATGCCTAAATCATAAATGTACAGTTGGAACAATTTTCACAAACAGAGCAAATCCATGCACCTACACTCATATCAAGAAACCTTAAAAAGATTACAGGCACTCGGAAGCCTCCTTCTATCTTCTGCTAGTCACTGTCTCCTAAGGGTAATCACTAACTTGATTTCTAAAACTGTAGATTTGCCCATGTTTTAATCTTATAAAGGTGTGGAATAATAGCACATGAATTCTTGTGTCTGGCTTTTTGTATTCAGCACTTAAGTGCTTGAAACGCATCTATTCTGTTGCATGTAGTTATATTTTGTTTATTCTCATTGCTCTATACAGATATTATTCCACTCTACAAATATATATATATATATATTTCTATACATTTATTCATGTTTTTCTATAAACAATATTTTGAAAACTATTCCGTTTTTGGCTATGATAAACAATGAGTATTCTTGGACTTTTCTTTAGGTGCACATATGGGTGTATTTCTCTTGAGTATGTATCTAGAAGTGGAATTAGTACATCACAGGGATCATCATAACCTTTGTTTCTACCAGCTTTTCAATCTCATCCCATCTTACTTCCTTCAACACACTGTACCCTCAAGCTAAGCTAAGCTATTTGTTGCTGCAGGTAAATATCTTGAGATATTGCCCATTCATTATTTTTGCTCATCTTCCCTTCCCCCAATTTGTTGCTCCAAATTTAATCATATTTCCAGGCCAGACTCATATAGTATATGCCCCTTTCTCCATTCTTCAGGTGTGTGTAATTATTCTCTCAAAATTTTTAGAACATGTTGTCAGTTCTTCCCCCTAGATGTTCATATTGTTCTCTCTTGTAGTCTAATCTTGTGAACACAACTATCTTATCTCACTTACTAGAGATGTTGTTGAAAACAATACCATCTTTCAGAATAATAATTATGACATTACACATAATTTTTCATTTGTACTTTTTAGATGAATTTTTTTCTCCTTCCCCTAGAAAATAAGTCATCTTAAAGTAGGAACATATTGCATGATAAATGTTTGTTTGTGATTGTTAACAGAAATACTCAAGAGCTAAAAAAAACTCAAGACTTTTGAGCTCAAAATTTTATATCACTGATCTTGTATTTTCATTGTCACCCACATTTACACAAATGCCAAGCTTTTACCTCTACACAGATCTTAGATTCATTTCTCTTATGCACTTTTCCTAGTATTTTTCAAACTCAGGTCCTTATTATTCCTCCAAGACTGTATTAATAGCACAATTGATCATTTTTCATCTTCATATCTGCTTATTAATTGTACTATGCTCATTACTACTGCATCAAATATTGATATGCTTACATTATTTATCTGCTTAAAAAATTTAAATGACTATAATTACCCCTTAAAAGAGACAAAAGGAAAAGAAAGGAAAAAAGTGACATAATAGGAAAAATGCAGAAATTGTTGTCATACAGACCACCATTCAAATTCCACTTTTGCCAAGTATTAGTTATACAGCAATTAACAATCCTAAACCCCAGTTTCATATGTTAAATGATAATAAATTTATAGGGGTTGCGTGAG
Source organism: Gorilla gorilla gorilla (assembly GCF_029281585.2). Lineage (NCBI taxonomy): Eukaryota > Metazoa > Chordata > Mammalia > Primates > Hominidae > Gorilla > Gorilla gorilla. The sequence continues at coordinate 49,689,485 of NC_073232.2, read as the reverse complement.
AATTAGTTATGACTATAAACAATTGTACCTGGAATATATTAGGGACTCAGTAAATGATGCATATATAAATAATGTATATAAATGTATCATCTTGGCCTCCAAGACTTTCCACAATATGGAAAAGAATGATAACTAAAATATTCATGTAGCCTACCTCACAGAGCCTAGGCAAGAACCAAATGAAATATTTTGAGTAAGTGCTTTCCATAAGCAATAAATGTCATAGAAATATAGTGCCATTAAAATTATCTTATTCTCAGAAGTCCCAGAATCCACATCACTTATTTTGCAGATAAGAAAATTGTCCCAGAAAGGGGAAATGACTTAAAAGAACTCTTCAGCTGGTTAGTGACAGATGTGATGTTTCAGTCCATGTGTCTTCATTAGTAGCTTTCCCTTTCCACAAATTTTTTTTTTGCTTTCCTTAACTATAACTTTTTTTCATGGAAATTAAATTCTTAGGTAAATCGTATAACCTTGCTAATTTCTCTATCCATGAAACTGGATGAAACATAGAAATATTATTTTGTTAATAAATAATCCACAATTATGATTTTTTTAATTTTATAAATATTAGAGAATTTCTAATTAATTCACATCACTCATATGAATGGGTAGCGAGAACTCGACATTCAAAATAAAATGTTTGATAAACTTTAAAAATATACACATGGTATACATACATATTGGAAAAATAGTTCTCTAATGATAACTCATGTTCTTACCTTCAGCGTGTCTCAAATTTAATAGTGACATGTATGTGTTTTCTTAAAATAAGCCTAGAGGCATTTGGGAAATAGATGTATTTTTAATACATCAAAAGTATAAATAGCATAGAACACTCTGATGGAATTTTAGAAAATATAAAGTGCTTTTGGCAAAAATTCAACCTAATTAAAATTTTGAGAACAAATTTATTGAAGCAAGATTTATGCATTGGTATCTTAAGCATACTAAATTGTGATCTCAAATATATTCCTGAGAATTCATTAAGAGCAATTTTCTGTAATATTTTTAAATTAACATTTAGGAATTGGAGTTGGACTTTAAGAAGTGGTATACATTTCTACATTTTTATGTATAGACCTCTAAATCAGACTTAAAATATATATTTGCTTTAATTAGCTCTCAGTTTCCTCATCCATCAAAAAACACCCCTATTAACACCCAGTGGGTTACTTTCACTGTTATAAAACTGTCTCATTTTATTATAAAACTTTACAGGCTTCAGGGACTGGGTCGAAACAGAGTAAATTATCAGGTATATTTGATTGATTATCTATGTCTTAAATATCATAATGATAGTGATTGATATTTGTTCACACTTCCAGTATGCCAGTCACTCTATTGAGCACTTTTGAAAAAATTATGCCGTTTAAATAATAATATGATGAGGTAGATATTAATGTCCATTTGTCACAATCATGGAAATGAGTCCCTTAGGGAACATTTGCAGGTCTCCTATAAATGAAACCCTCTCCAATGTTTTATTTCTTTTTCATAAGAAATAGTTATATTTTATCTGTGAATCTAGTTTCTCTCCTTGTTCTAGAGATAAATAAAGGTTGTAAAGGGCATTTGGGAGATGGACGAAGGAATCTGTATATAAACTGAGTATTAAGAAAAATTAAGAAGTGATTGTTAATTTTGTTCAGTGTCGTGATCATATTGTGGTTGTATAAGAGAATGTTCATTATTTTGGGATATTCCTGCTGAAATATTTAGATATAAAATGCTATGATGTTTCAAATTACTTTGAAGTAGTTTAAGAAAAACGCAAATATGGCTCCGGAACTATGGTTAAACTGTTATTTCTAGGTAATGGGAATATGAGCCTGTATTGTACTAGTGATTAAACATTTCTGTGCATTTAATTTTTCACAATAAAAAATGAAACACAAATAACATTTTCTACAATTTTTTGTGGAGGCATGAGAGATCTTACAGAATACATAATATCTTATTTCAAAATATCATTCCATCTATAACATTTGTGACCAATAATGCTTTCACCACTTTTCGGACTTTCCTGAAAGTCCAATGCTGGATTCTCTGGGCCTGAGAAATAAAGCAGTCCATGCACATTTTACCAATAAAAATTAAAACATAATAAATGAGACTCATGACCTCCAGAAGTAATCTTCACATAGATAAATTTCATTCAGGATCTTGGCATGTATCATAATGACAGAAATTTACACTTAAGTGTGGCTGTAGCATAAACCTTTCTCCAAAAAGAAAAGTTGTTTCAAAGGTGGTGATCTGTATGGAGCCCCTAAAACAAGGTGCTGATGTGAGCAGGTATCAAAAAAGCTGACGTGAATATCCTCATCCTTTTGACAGATGTGATCCTAGCACAGCCATATAGTTCTTGCAATATATATTTTGTCCAGAAGGTGAAGATCCAAGCCTTTACACTCTTTCCTCTAAAATTATATGTATATATAATTATACATTGAAGTGTTGGTAAATTTGTTTAGCAAGAGTCAATCTTTAAAAGCCTGGTTGATTTGTTTAGGGGCATCAACACTAAAGAGTTTCTATTCCCAACAGTGAGGACCAACCCCAGGACTTCAGTGACCTCATCACTGAGGAGATTCTACTTGAGCTGTTAACCCTTTTTCCACTTGATACCTTACTTTTGTCTTCCAACAACAGGCAAATACTTCCTTCTGAGGCACTGAATTACATTTTTAGACAGAGTTAGTTATTAGAAAATCTTTATCTTTCCTCTCTATGTCTACACATTAGCCTAAATTCAGACCTCTAGAACCTAAAGGAGTATATGTAATCTATTTTCCACAAGATGATCTTGCGGTTATGTGAAAAATAATCATCAGATGCTATTAACAGTCATCTTCCCATTCTCTCATTCATTCCTTCACCTATTCCTTTTCTGTAGAACTCTTCAATTCCAGACACTTCAAGAACTTGTTATCCAGAAGATCAGAATCAAGGTTTTCCTTTGGGGATATTTCAGTATATCATCGTCTCTTTCATAAAATGACTTCCAGACAGAATTGCAAATTCTAGATGAATTCTGACCAGTCAAGAAAACAATAATGGTCTTTGTTCAGGACACTATGTTTGCACTCTACAAAGACCAAAATTGTAATAGAAATTTTGTAACATTCATGTAAATTATTTACTCATACTTAACACTCAACTGAAATGCCCATTACAAAAATAAACTATAACTAAGCCATATCAAAACTGTCCTGTATTTTTATTTTTAAATATAAATATTGCAAAGATTTACACTAAATTTAATTTATTTAATTGCATTGTGTTTTCTTTGGTTCCTCATTCCAGAATGCTGATATACTTTTTGTCTTTTGATTCTGCCAAAACTGACAATATAGAAATCCTCAAGCAGTTCAATAAATAAATATTATAAAGGCTGTGAGGAAATCAAACAATGCTCTCTGAAAGTCTATTTTATTCACAAGAATGCCTTTAAGATGCTATTCAGTGCCCAGTAACTTGTACTTTGCTTATAATTTGAATAAGTTTGGTTACCTGAATTCCATGACCCAGTTTACAGTAAATTGGAAGTAGACAGAAGGTGTGCTAGTCTGACCACAAGGATGGAAAAGAAAATCTATCAAAAAAGAGACAGACTACTCAGTCAGATAATGAGGCCCTTCAAGTTATAAATAAGCTTTCCTGCTTATATCAGGACACCTTCATCCTATTATTGTATTATAGCATAGTACAATTGTATTTGGTCACAATACTGACAATGAGTCATCCACAGCATCATCACCCAGCATTTATCGATGTCTACTGTAAAGTAGAGTTGGATGGCACCATTTCTGCTCTCAAACAGTTTAAAAGATCCCTGTGCAGAAAAAGACGTATTTAGAACATTTTGGTTGGTAAGGTAAAGATGCATATAATACAATTAGAAAACCAATTCTAGTGACTTTATAAAAGTTAAATCTTATTATATGAATTTTATAATGACAAATTATATGAATAGTATAACAACTAAAGTAAGATTTGAGAAAGAATTATATACCTCCTAGTTTTATATGTATTTTCTTTTAATCATATTTTTGCACGAATATAATTTTATTACTATGTATGTATTAAATGTGTAAGTGAATATAATTACCAGATTTCCCTCCAAATGGTTTATGGAAATTTGAAAATTTCATTCTATCTTTCTAACAACAATTTTCTTGATAAAATAACAATTTGAGGAATATTGTATAGAATTCTAAATATGGCATTTGCTTGTCCATAAATTATGCTTACATATGTCTATATTATTATGATTCAATATAGTACCAAGACTAATGATCCATATAAATATGCTAATTATAGCTCCTTCCATTGAAAACCAGATGCAACACCTGTAGTCACACAGTTGTGGCAAAGAAAATATAAAATCTATTCTCATTATATTATTATCAACTGAATATAGATTATGTAATGCACAAAGAAAAATAAGCTGTTATATTTCACATAATATATAATCTATTGCCTATTTACTAGGTATTTAAAAAGGTAAAATAAAATAGTTTATATCAATTTGAGTAATATACTACTGTTATTTCTTTCTGACTCCACTACTGGGTAATCATTCATGATTCGGATCACTTGAAGTCAGGAGTTTAGTTTATGACCTAAACCCAAAGTTAGCAGAAGTTTCCATATTCTGAAATATAAATAAAACAGTCATGCTTCTTCTCATACATTCTTTGAGAGTCTCAAGGTTACTCAAGAACTTCATAAATTACTGAGGGCTTATATTCCCATAGGCCACCTTTCTTCTCTGCATTTCTGATCTCAATCTACTGCATTCATTTGAGAGTGATCTTGTATAACTATTCCCTTCTTACTCCATTATAGTAACCCAACATTGTAAAATTCTTCAAAATCACTTATATATGTCATTTGTGTACATGTGAAGGTTTGTGAAAATGTTTAGGGACAACATGAGAATTTTACAAAGTAAAATGACTTAACATTGCAATATCTCTGATTTTTACTTAAAGATGTAGAATATGGGTAAAAAAGCATTGCTTCCACATTTACATCAACAACCAAAGCCAAAACTCTACAAGTCCACGACTTTTCCTAAAGCCAATCATAGTTGTCAAATAATAATTTCACTGACTGAGTTAAACAGCCAAGGAAAATTTTATTCAATACTGCTGCAATGGAGGCAGAGATGGAACTCAACCCTGCTGAAACAAAGTGAAGGAGAGTTTTTAAGCACTGGGGTGAGCTAGTAGAAAAGTACTGGAGGACATTAGTGGAGATGGTCAATGTCATTAGACCATCTGTGTTTGCTAAATGGTACTTATTGAATAGGCTTCTACCCTCCTACAGAGAGTAGGAAATAGGGGCTTTACCTTTCTTGATAACTACATTTCAAAGAGTTGGTTCACAGATGCTTAAGAAAGATATTACCTTTTTGTTAAATTGGCAAGAAACTGGGACAAGATGTACATCACAAAGGCACAGAGAAAGAATTTACAATGGGAAGTTCTCTAAAGTAGATGCTTTAAGAAAAGAGAGGCCAGGGGCCTGTACTCAGAAAGAATCCCATCAAGACAAGGAGAAATTTAAGGCTTTCTTGGTCAGAAGTCAGAAGTCAACTAATGAACCTGAGATCTAGGGCAATAAGCGCCTTCTGAAAGAGATATGATGTAAGTGTTTGCTTGCTTTGGGTAGATGCCACCTGACATTGGCAAGTAGAATTCAGCTAGAAGAGCTGACAAATTAGTTGAGTATGAATCATCCTATGGTGGCAAAAAGTAAGTAATTGCTCAAAAAAGAAGGACCTGTTAAAAAGAAACAGGATGTCCAGGCCTGGTGGCTCATGGCTGTAATTCCAATACTTTCAGGGGCTAAGGCAGGGGGACTGCTTGAAGCCAGGAGTTCAAGACCAGACTGGCCAACATAGCAAGACCCCATCTGTAATAATAATCATAAAATAGGAAAAAAGTAAAATTAAAAAAAAGAAAAAACTTTCAATACCAAAAAAAACAAAAAAAAAACTTTCTATATCAAAGGTTGGACAATTTGGTCAGTGAAATAAGGTTAAACTCCATAGACTACAATAAATATCCATGAGTTCATAGTGATATAAATAAATAATTGAATGAATAACTAAATGTGGGAGAAGGGACAGCTCTTCCTTAAAACTCCAACTAATAAATATAGAAGAAGTGAGCAAAGTAGAAAATCATGGGTTAGGCAAACACCACAGTAATTATTCTTTGGCAAGATTCATTGATGGAGATTAAAATTTATAGGTGAACATTTGAGAAGGAAAAAAATTGAATAGTCTTAAAGCACTGCACTTTGGCTGGGTGCAGTGGCTCACGCCTGTAATCCCAGCACTTTGGGAGGCTGCGGTGGGCGGATCACTTGAGGTCAGGAATTCGAGATCAGCCTGACCAGCATGGTGAAACCCCATCTCTACTAAAAATACAAAAAATTAGCTGGGCATGGTGGTGGGTGCCTGTAATCCCAGCTACTCTGGAGGCTGAGGCAGGAGAATCGCTTGAACCCGGGAGGCTGAGGTGGCAGTGAGCCAAGATCTCGCTATTGCACTCCAGCCTGGGCAACAGAGCAAAACTCTGGCAAAAAAATAAAAATAAACATAAACATAAAAACAGGCACTGCACCCAAGATATTAACTACAAAGAAAAAAAACTTAGTTTTTCAGTGGAAAAAGCCAGCAACCAACACCAAATGACAAAAACCAACATCACCAGAAATGAGATCTATTAACATCTTGAACCTCCTGATTTGATGGACTGAGAAGGACATGTTAGTTTTGTGATATTTCCTCCAAAAATGCATAACCTTAAAATAATGAGGAAAACATAAGACAAATTCAAATTATATGAGATTCTATAAAATACTTCATCTGTATTCTTCAAAAATATCAAGATCATGAAACATAAGGGAAGATTCAGGAAATACCATACTCTAGAGGGGACTAGGAGATGTAACAACTAAATAAAATGTTGAATCCTAGAACAGAAAAAGAATATAGGTGGAAAAATTGATGAAATTTGAATAAAATCTGTGGTTTAATTAGTAGTATAATACCAATGGTCATTTCTTCATTTTGACAAATGAACCCCAGGTATGCAAGTTGTTAACATTAGGGGAAATTAGGTGAAAGGCCTATAGGATCTCTCTGTACTTTTTTCAGCTTTCTGTAATTATAAAATTACTTCAAAATAAAAAATTAAAAACAATGTAAAATATGCACCTGAATTGTCATATGTATGTCAGCAAATACAGAATAATTTACTTCAGGTGGCTACCATTTTCAGTCATTGGCATCCTGTCTTCTTAGATGGGCCCCATCTGTCCTTTTCTCATCTTTCCTGTGTGTTCTCCTGCAGCAAAATACTGCATATTTTCTAAGCACACTTTTTAAGTATTGTCATATATATATTCATCCATCAGAGTCTCATCTCCCAACACGGTGCAGCATATTTTCCTGAAGAAAAAGAGTCCCTTCCCTAAAGGAAAGTCTAAAACTATTTTTTTTTCTCTTTGCTAGAGATCTTCTTAGTGAGGAGTAAAAAGAAGTGAGGGCCTAAGTAAACAAGAAAACATTATCCTATGATCACAGATACTCACCAAAGCCAATTTGAATGTTATTAATAGCTTATAAACTGAGATGTTATAAAAACTCACCTAATTTTGGATAACCACATAGCTTGTCAATTAAAGCTCTACCCAATCTTAATACTAGAATAACATCATTAAATAACATGCAACTTGTAATTTAGGATGTTTAAATGGATCCTGATATCTCAATAAAATATTCTTGCTAAGACAAACTCCACAGGGGTAAGGCAACTGGACCAAGCAGCCTATGACAGTCTTCTCTAGATTCACCTCCCACTTGAGTATTTCTTCCTAATTATCATTGCCACAACCTCCTTGGTTTCATTTGAGGGTCAAAGGACCACCACACACTTTCTACCTAACATCTTGCCTATGAAAAAATAAAATTTCTCTTAACTATCTTTGATCAGCTAGCATAAGCCTGGACTATATATAAAAATATTAGACAAGATATTAAAGATTTTGAAAGGCAGACAGATGCAGAGTGATATGGTCTTGGTAAAGAGGCAACTAAGGTCTGGCTTATTCTTCTACACTAGTTATGACCCATCCTATATATTGTGGAAACCATCGTATATCCATTACTGATCAGCCAGGTACACAAACAGGATATTGTGTCCCAAATATAAGTATAGGTAGCCAAGTCCTACAGAGGCCAGGGTTTTCTTATTATGGCTTTCTGAGCACTCACTTCTCCAAGTGATTTTACATTAGAAATGATAGTGAGTTGGCCGGGTGTGGTGGCTCATGCCTGTAATCCCAGCACTTTGGGAGGCCGAGGCAGGTGGATTACCTAAGGTCGGGAATTCGAGACCAGCCTGACCAACATGGAAAAACCCCATCTCTGCTAAAAATACAAAATTAGCCAGGTGTGGTGGTGCATGCCTGTAATCCTAGCTATTCGGGAGGCTGAGGCAGGAGAATCACTTGAACCCAGTAGGCAGAGGTTGCGGTGAGCCAAGATTGGGCCATTGCACTCCAGCTTGGGTAACAAGAGCGAAACTTCATCTTAAAAAAAAAAAAAAGAAAAAGAAAAAAAGAAAAGGAAAGAAAAAAGAAAAAAAGAAATGATACTGAGTTTGCTGAAGAGACCAAACTTTCAAAATGTAGTTCTGCAGGCTCTGAAAGTATGGCCCATCAGAATGCTACAGAAAAGTACTTAAAGCACCACAAAATATTTGACTATTCTGTTGCATGCCATTATCAAAATAATTCATGTACTCCATAAATACATACACCTATCATGTATCCACCAAAATTAAAAACTAAAAAAAAAAAGAGAATGGGTCTTCCATTACAGTGGTATTAGTTTTGGAACTTCAAGCAATTTGTAATACCTTGAAATCTACCAGAAATTGAAGATGATTTCTAAAATTCTAGATTACTTACAAAAATGTAGGCAGTACCTAAAATAGATGGTTACTAAATAAATGTTTTTTCTAAAGAGAATTTTTGGAATTAGAAAAAAAATTCTTAGAAAAAGGACTCATCTTGACGAGTTGAAAATGTTTTATCTGTATACACACTGAATTTTTCTATTTTCTCTAAGCCTCATTCAGCTAAAGATTCATTTAATAAATCCCCAAGTGAATAATGAATTATTTCCCCAGAGGTGGGACACAATAATTAAAAAATAAAATTGTTCGGGTCAATTTGTAAAACAGAAGTTTCAATGGCATGTTTCAATGTTATGTATCTATCATCTATCTATGTATTTATATATTTATTTGTGTATTTTTTTATTTAAGGTGATATGTAACAAACTTGAGATCTTATAGGATAGGAGAACAGTAGGACACTAATTAGGAACTGGTCCTAGGAACAAAGACCTTCTGGACTCGTCTGACAAGATAAGAATCATCAAGCATTCTTCCAGCAGAAAGTGACAAAGCCCTCCTTGAGCTGCTCATGAGAATTCACAAAGTGAGGCAATATGTGAAGAATTAAGATAGAAGAGCTTGCAAAGAACCCCTTGTCTCTATTAGATTCCAAGATTGAGCCTTAGAATATTTCAAAATGATAAAAAAAGAGAGTTTAAAAGATTTGTAGAAGAAGAATGAAATAATATATTCATTTTGAAACAATATATTTTCATTCAGGATTATTAATAAAATGCTCATGTTAGTGATACATGATTCACTAAGGAAAATAAATAAGGAAGAGAAGATGGATAAAGTGATAGGAGGAGGAAACATGACACAATTGAGAAGGCACTGAGGTAGAAAGAGAATTGGTGTTTGTTGGTATAATTCAACCAGTTTTCATTCAATCACTTGGACCACAGAAATTCTCAAAGTACAGTTCACATGCAATTGTAATAGATTACATCTTGTCTGTATAATAAGTTAATGTGCAAGATTTTGAATATTTTCTTATATATAGAATAGTATTTTTTAGTTTCTTTTTTGATTTATTTTTCTTTCATAATCAAGAAAAAAGTAAATGAAAGAGAATATGGGAGAATGTCACCAGAGAGTCACAATGTTGGCATGTTATTCTGACAATTCAAAAAATTCTCAAAGAATCTAAGTTTTAAGTGCTAAAAACTACCAGATCATTTTTACATTTATTCTTCTGATTACAGTGCCTACAGCATTCATAATTCTCCAAACAAAATCATGAAGCTTAATTGTTTTGAAATATACTTCCGTGTTACATTGTCAGATCTCAATTAAAGGAATCTTCCTTCTATATGCAATGCAAGTAATTCAATCCCTTTTTATGTAGTACCATAAGAATTATTTTACATGAATATTTATGTTAAAATATGGCACAATTACTGCCTAAGATTCAAAACATGTAAAACACCCCTTTGCTGCTGCAACAATCAAAACACAGGGTTGATGCTAACACCTATCCTACATCAGTAGCACTAACAATACAATCAGTTTGTACAAGCTAAATCCATATGGTCAGAACACACACCAACATTAAATAAACAAAACATAATTCTTCTTGTCTTCTGAATGTGAATTTGGAGGGGAAACATCTGGATTAGAAAGGCACATAGCACTAGACAAGGCTTTTCCAAGTAAAATTCCATTCAGGCACTAGAAATAAGACCCTCTGCTCAAGAGGCAGCAGCTGACACACGAGCCTAACTTAGTACTGAGACAGGATATAGATGAAGCTGTGTCTATAAATGAGCACAAAAGGAAATTAAAAGTCAGCCTTCAATTAGTTAAGCTTTCAAAGGTAAAACTCTAGGGTGTTTGGAGGAATCTTTCAGGAAGATATATTCCAGTTTTACTGCAGACTCAACACAAATGGCTCTCAGACAAGTCACATCTATAGTAATTGGAAACATTTTCAAAGTAAAAGATGAGAGACCATGGTTTTTGCCAAAGGTTCTTAAGCATGAGCTTTCATGGGCATGTGAATTTTTTTTAAAAAGTAGCAGAATAAACATATGTTTGCAAATTATTTTATTTTACCAAGTAAGGGCAATAAGACATACACTTTTTAAACAAAAAATTAAAAAAGGAAGAAAAAATTACCACAAAAAACTTACCATCCACTATCACTATTCTTTTATTAAAAAGAATATTTTAACCTCAAAATTAGGAAGGACTCAGTAGAAAAGAACGATCTTTCCTAAGAAAGAATGGCTGTTCCTTTGGTTGATTTTACCTCTCCCCGACTCCGCAATCACAACCTCATTGTTACTTGGCAATCTCTTGGAAGATTTTTGTTAGTCACAAGTGATGTGAGAGGTGTGCGCTACTGGTGATAGAGTAGTAAGAAATTATTTAGGCAGTTAGTGAGGGTGAAAGAGTTCTTGGTAGAATTTTCTTTTAATAAAAAGCAGCCCCCAAATCATTTCTTTTCTAATAAAAAGCAGCCTGAAAAATCAAGCTACAAGCATAGATAAGCAAGATGGAAACTTGCATAGGTAAATGGCATCAGCTGTACCTGGAAGCTAGGTATATCCAACATGGTGATTCCTTCTTCCTTTTCCTTGTCGCCACATGTGCAGGTGTCATGGCACCAGCCAGGTAAAACCTTATCTACATAATAAAAGATTTGTGGGCTATGTAAATATCACACCTGGTCAAACCAATCCCCTGGGCCCTATTTAAATCAAACACCGTCTCCTCAAGCCCCTCTATAAAATGGACCTCATCTCACCCCAAACCCAGAAACACACTTGGGGACCCCCTTTCTCTGCATGAGGAAGCTCTCTCTTCTTTCTTTTGCCTATTAAACTTTCCACTCTTAAACCCACTCCGTGTGTATGTGTCGGCGTCTTTGTTCCCCTTATCGCGAGACAACAAACTTTGGCTATTTCCCCAGACAATGATGGTGTTTCATTGGCATCTACTGCGTAGAGACCAGAGATGCTGCTAAACATCCTACAATGCACAGGGCAGCTACTACAACAAAGAATTGTCTGGTCCAAAATGTCAACAGTACACGGTAGAGAAACTCCTCCCTACACTGACATTTTAGCTAAGGACCAGTGGACATTTTGGCTCAGACTGACCCTCATGTAAGCTAACCAGTTTACGGAGCCAGTGATCTCTGGAGTGCTTGGTTGACTCTTTTGTTTTCAGTCATTTTTAACAATAATCATCAGCAACAGAACTGCAGTGGTGGAATTCTACTCAATCAATTAGAACTAGCCTGAAAAATTGTCACTAAAATCTATTCTGCAATTCTATCACTTTGACATCAATCCCATTGGCATATTAGTTTGTATCTGAACTTCAGGGCATTAGACTTAGTCTAGAGGTAGTGCTACTGTTTGGAAATGAAAGAATATTTAGCCAGTTTGAGACAAGAATTAGTAGCCTCTATCAAAAGATAGAAAACAAAAATTTCGTCTTACAGTGGGCTTTAATAATGTATGCTTCATTAAATATTCAGTAAGAGTATATATACTTTCTATTAATGTAACTTTTTAAAGATTAAGAAAATCAAATGGATTAACAACCATGGCTCATTCTAGATAGTAAACTTATAGATAGCTTTTTTTCCTTATGTTTATTTGAAACATTTTGGTCTATAAAATTATGCACAAACTCTCAGTAGTATGGTAGGCTTCTTTTTCTCTCTGTACTTTCATACAGAATACCTTTATTTTTATAAAATATTGTTTCATATACCAAAGATTTTGAAAGCAATATTTTAAGACTATTCTTGTAGGCTACATATATATGTGTCATTATTTTACAAATTATATTGCAAAATGGGATCATATTATGTATACTGTTTTGTTTCTTATTTTTTAAAATTATAAAGTAGACCAGTGTCTGTATAATATAGATTTGTCACATTTTATAACTCTTATTTCATGATTTAGATCTGGTATCATTTATCTACATGTTATTAATGGTTATCAGTTGTTTCATGTTTATGTAGATAGGTAGGTGTTGTGTGTGTGTGTGTGTGTGTGTGTATACTGAGTGGTGAATATCTTTCTGCAGTTCTCCAAATGTATCTGGGCAAACATTCTAGAAACCAAAGAGAATGCACTTTTATAAAGGTTTTCAATGCTTACTTCCCGGTTTCCCTGCAGACAGCTTACCCTAATTGGTATCTCCACAAAGTGTTTGAGTATCAATTTTCCATAAAAACTTTCTGACAATGGATATTAACAATCTTTTCATTTCTTCTTCAAATGTTATCTGAATATAGTATTTCATTGTTGTTTTCATTTGCATTTTTGTAATCTCTGATGAGATGGGACAACAATTAACATACTTACTATAAATGTACATGTATTCTTTATGAATACCTTGTAATAGGGCCTATGCCCAGTTCTCTGCTGGCCAGGGGTGGAAAGTGGGGTGAGGAGTCATTTCTTCTTATTAATTTGTGAAAATCTGTTTCTATGAACATATAAACATTTTCTTATATAATTTGTGATTATTATCTCCTAAAATGGATGTTTGTCTTTATTTTGTGTTTTGTTTGCTTGGGTTTACCTTTTTTATTTTGTATTCTCAGCAGTAAAGTTTGCGTCCCTTTTCCTTTGTTTTCGGTCTTTGGTATCACATTTGGAACATCCTTTACCATCCCAAAGTCACAAAAATAAATATTTACTCTTTTTTATCTAGTACATATAGGGCCCTTTGTTGTTGTTGTTTTTGTTGCTGGAACTCAGGAGCTGAGGATTGCATTAGTCATATTCTTCAGTTCATTGCACACTATTACTCTTGGTAAATAGAGAGTCTTCCTGCCCCAACCCAAACCTCTCCTCTCTTTCTTTCTCCCTCCCTTCCTTTGCTCCCTTCCTTCCTTCCATCCTTCCTTCTTTCCTTCCTTCCTCCCTTCCTCCCTTCCTTTCTTCCTTTCTTCCTTCCTTCTATATACTTTTGTTTATTCCTATTCCTTGTGCCTTTTTTTTCTATTCCCTCCCTGCAAATTAAAACATAAACTGTTTTTTTAAATCTACTCTGGTTCGCCTTTACCTTAGGTAACTTATATTTAATTCACTGCACAATATGAATCCCTTATGATTTGAAGTTACTGTTCTTTATAAACACTATATTTTAATAGAACAGACCATGTGTTAGGCATCTACTCTGTTTTTATCACTACACAAGGTCCTTTATATGCATTATTTCTAATTATAATATTACAAGGTAGGTATTCTCTGAGTTGAAATATAAGGAATCAGTACCTCAGAGAAATATATATATATTACTAAATGTCATACGGTCACTAATAAAAAGAGCCAAGATTAATCTTAGGGATGGTGACCCTAAGACCCAGGCACTCTTGGTGCTTCTTACAAAAACAATAGCAAACAAAACCAAGCGAGTTCTGCATATTTTTAGAAACTATATTTGAAAATGAAATCCTTTTTCCTTACGACACCATTTTATATTATTTTAGGAAATTTTAGTAACAGTAGTTTCTAATTTCATCATCTCAAAGAACAACATGAATCTAATGCTACATTCGTGACTACATAATTGCAAGCAAACGGATTTAGGCATCTGGTGTAATAACAGCCCTGACAACACAGCACTTCTTTTCTTCTGAGCTGCAGTTTGAAACTGGACCAGGGTAGGCATGTGGCTCAAGAGCTACCCATCTATAAATTAACTAGAAATTCATGAAAGAATCCCATGTAAAGGACTTTGTACATAGGAGGAAATTTATTTAGCTTGGCCAATCAGGCTGGCTCTCCCCAGAAACCCTTCTGAAAAATCTGAAGAGAACTAATTAGCAAGGTGAATGTTGCCAAGCTGCAAAAATAGCAGAGATGTCATAAATGTGAATCCACTCAACAAATAATGATGACAACCGTGATAGTGGTGGTGGTGGTAATGATTATGATGATGACAGATATTTTTTATCACTTAATGATACATCATTCCTTATAAATATTAACTCCTAGAAGCCTCACAATAACCCTATGATGTATGTCCATTTTAAAAATAAGTAAGCAAAACACAGAAATGTTCAGTAACTTGCTCAATGACAACAGTTAGTAAGTGGCAAAGTCTGATTCAAACATAGGAGTCTAGCTCCAGAAATTGTGCTCTCCTTTAAAATGGTCTTAGCATCAGAAATGAAGAGACATGTTTGGAGGCTGACTTTTTCTAAAAGCTCTGTTTCTTACAAGTACATGACTATTACATAGCTGATGACTTTACACTCAAGGAAATGCTTCTATTATATGTCTGTTCATATTTACATGGGACTTTAGCCAAGCTTTAGATGTTTAGAGAGTGCTATATAGCCTAAACAACTTATATATTAGAAATACATGTTCACATTTCTAAAAAATAAATGTAAGTTAGAAGTTACTCACTGATTAAAAATATGAATATAAAAAGACTATTTCGGTTATGGTACTTTCACCGTACAAAGGTAATTTTTAGAATATTAGAAAGCACGTAAAAGAAGGAGTTGCATTTGGCTTCTTTTTCTGCTACCTTACCTATTACTACACACTTATTGTCTTTAGTAGGAAAAGATGTAAGTATATTTTTGTTAACCAGGGACTAATAATTCAACAATATGTATACATGTTCTATTTTCAACATAAATGAAATAGGACTTTTTCAATGATGACAATTTAAGGCAGAAAAAGCAGAGACATACTTGCTAGCCAGATGTCTACCACAAACACCTTTAAACCTACAAAGAGAAAGCATCACCTTAGTACTTTAGCCTCAACATTTTTCCAAATGCCCATTGTCTAAGTAATTATCTACTAAAATACTATTTTGGAAATATAGGAGCTACCCTATTTATTCTGTAGCTACATTATAATTGGTTGGATTCAAGTCCTGTATCTGAAACAACCCCACCACCCCCAAATTTTCTGCACAGGTCTCTTTTCCCAAAGCACTATATGGTTAACACTGTTTATTTATTGACTCAATAAATATTTAAAGCATATTTACTAGCCAGACACTGTTCTAAGTGTGGGGGAGTACATCATGGGAAGAAAAAGAACACTAAAACTGTTGCCTTCATTGAATTTGCTATCTAATAGGGAGACTAAACAAACAAGCAAATATGTAATACATCAGAGAGTGAAGGTAATGTTATGGAAAAAAGTAAAGAAAAAATGGAAAGAGGTTATAAGAGAGTTGGAAATGGAGTCACAGTTTTAAGTCAGTGGTTAGTGGTGGCATTACTAAAAAGGTGCTACTCAAGAGAACAAGTATGTCAGAAAAGAGGAGATTTGTTGGGGGATGAAGTCTGAAAGTTGAAGGAAAACAGACCTAAAGCCAATTCCTTGAGGAAAAAAAAATGGTCACCAAGTAATACATAAAACTTCACTGTAAGTTTAGAAGGTTGCAAAATTATAATATAAAGCTATGTATATAAGATAATTTCCAGTCTAGCTGACATCTTTGCTTGGTTTTTCAACTGACTTTTAGTCTAGTCACAGTCAGAATTAATTTCTGCTCTTTCACCATCTCCAGACTGCTCAATTCAGTCTCCTCTTTATCAATATAAATAGTAACCCCATCTTCCCAGTTCTGAAGCCAAAACCTTGAGTTGTCCCTGACTCCTGTCTCTCTCATTCCCAATATCCAATCTTTTAGCAAATTTAGTTAGTTTTACCTCTCACCATATATACACAATCAACAACATTCAACCTCCCCATTTCTAAAATCCTGGTCTCTGTCTCCACCATTTTTCACCAAAATAATAGCAATGGTTTTTAACTTTCTGCTTCTTCCTGTATCACTTCTCAGACTATTTTCAACACAGCATTCAGAAAGACTCCTTTAAAACATGTCATATCATGATTCTTCTGGCTTCAAAGCCCTCCGATGGCTTCTCATTCTACTGAAAGTAAAAGGCAAATGTCTTATGATGGTTTATACATCATCTAGACCAGGCCTCCCTTTTAGTTTCAGACTTCTATTACTGCTCACTTCGCAAACATTCACCTCCAAAAACATTTTCTTCTCAGAACTTCTCTACTTGCTGTTTCTTCCACTGTAAATGCATCGATGAGTAGAAAACTCTGTTTAAAGAATGGATGGAAGGCTAGGTTCACTAAGTAGCAAGTAAGTCACATATATCACAATATACCACTTAAATTCATGCCTTGGTGGCATTATAAACTACTAAAGATATAGAACTTTGGTTTTTTTGTCCATGTTATAAGGTGGAAAACTGGCATTTTTGAATACCAAGGTTCTACTCTACAAATCAATGGAAGAGGAGAGAGATTTAGGCTTAAATCACAGAAGTTCTAATTGTTGCAAAAATATACTTGATGCCTATACCTTCTCTCACTCTAAAATGTACTTCATCATTGGTGATAAGAAAATTTTGACAATGGAAAAACTAAATTAAGAAAAACTATAATAAAAAAGATATCTTTTTAATTTTTAAAAATTATATACTAAGCAATTCAGATTAGCTATTGAATATTAATTTTTACATAGAACTTCCCAGTAACCAAAGCAGGATGAAAATGTACATATTTTAATGAAGCTCCATTGTCTGATAAGTAAGAGCATATTAAGATATTTGGTAAAAATCTTTCCCAGATTGAAATTTCAAGAAGCATTTATTAACTCATATATAAGAAGTTTTGGATAATATAATATACAGTGTTTTAAACTTTAATTTTTCTCGTCTAGATTTTTATACAGTGACTTATAAAATTAAAGAAATGACACTAAATTTAAATTCAAGTAAATAACTTAAAGATCAAACTGCTCAAGTACACTACTTTACAATGGATAGAGATAGAGCCTAGTGCACTTGACATGTAAAAATCCAAAAGGAGTGAGTAAACTGTCCTTTAGACAGCTTTTCAGCAGAAGTTTTTGTTTTATTAAATCAATAGAGGCTAAAGTATAAAGAAAGCTTTATGAGAATAAAGGGAGTTGGGCTCATCTAGAAGAACTTTTGAAAGGAAGTAAAAAAGACAAAACTAGACCATTCTGACATGGAAAAATCAGAAATACAGGCTCAGGGAAAATCCTAACTCTCTGTCAGAAACACAAGGATCATTGTAGCAAATAAAAAGGATTGAGGTTCTATATCCCTTATATGGCCAGGAATAAAAAGGCATAGTGAAGGACTTTGGCAAACAAGCAGATCAATTAATATTTACACTAGCTGGTACTAAATTGAATATTTCAGTGTAGCGTCCAACAATTTATAGTAAGATTTATCTGGCACAAGGAGTTACAACTGTTGGAAGAAAAAAAGATAAAGAAATAAATTCACGTAATACCCTAGGCTCAATATATTAGCCTAGGGTGTGCTTTTGGGGCAAGATATCTTACAAAATAAAGCCTCTCCTTATGTTCTTTCCTATATGATGTGATTCACATATGAATCTCCTCTGTACTAAGTAGTGTCCTACGTTCTGCAAATGTAGTGCTAAAAGAAGACAACATGTCCCCTGCTGTAATGGAGTTTAGAATTTAGCAGGGAGAAAAATCCATTATATAGGAAATTATACAGGCACAATGAATATCAAAATGTGAGAATCCACATGTAATGGAAGATTATTGGAGGGAAACTATCTTGGACTTGCGTATCAGAGAAGGCTGGGCTAATCCGGAATCCTAATGATGAGCAGATACTGGTAAAGGGAAAGAGGGGGCAGTGTAGGAATCGTGTTTCTCAGAGATAATGAAATGGTGTGAGGGTGAGCCTGATGGTTGTAAGTCCTGAGATTTCTGCACGAGGAGGTAGCATTGAAGAGAAACTGGCAAAATATAATGCAAATGAGAGCAGACCCTGAAGTTCCTTTACAGAGGGCATTAGGAGATTGGATTTCATGCTAAGGGCAAGGGGTGACACTAAGACCTAAAAGGGCTTTTATGTATGATGATAGATGACAGATTTTTCACTTTGGAAATATCACAGGAGCTTAAGTATGGACAATGGAAGTTTACAAAACTGATGGCAGGAGACAAGTTAGGAACATGCTGCAGAAATCTAGGTGAGAGGTGCCAGTGCCTAAACTAAAGGAGGGACCAAGATGGCATGAATGTTCCCCTCAGCTTGAAAACGGCTTTCTCCAAGTTGTAAAACCATCTCTTATTATAAAGAAAACATTTATGAGAAGTTTTACTATTTCTTTGGTTAAAGACAATTAGCAAATTTGATGGACTATAATCCCTCTCACCTTATCTCTGAAAAATCTTTGTTTCAGCAGAGTTGAGCTCAGAATGAATTCTAGCCTTTGTTTCATTGCAAAAGCCTTGAATAAAGTCTTCCTCTCTTATTTAACTTTGGTGCAATTCTTCTTTGACAGTGGTGATAGTGGAGGTGGTGAAAAATGGACAAGTTCAGAAAATACTTAGAAGAGAGTAAAACCAGAACATGTTGGATGATTAGCTATGGGAAGACTCAAAAACTATTCCTGAGTTTAGATTTGTGCAACTGAATGTACAGAGGTGCCTTAAGGAATGTAAGAGTTTGAGTAGATTAGTGGATTAAGGTGGTGCATTTAGGTTTGGAAACAGTGGGATCTGCAGATGCCTGTGATTATTTCAAGGAGAAGAAATCTGTAGGCCTCCCAGTACATGTAGTCAGAGCTGAAAAGACAGGACTAGGCTAGAATCACATGCCTACATATGACATTTGAAATCTTGGGATTATGTGACAATGTCTAAGAAAAGTAGGAAGAGCTGGAGGACTATAGGGCTTAGATGAGAACTCTAATAAACCCTAATGTTTAAAAATAGATAGAGGAAAAGGAAAACATGAAAAATATGAAAAAGATCACCCAGAAAGATAGGAGAGCAGAGTTACTGTCAAACATAAAATTGAAATGATAGTAACCAATGATGAGAAAATGTATTGCCTGCTGTGTTGCTGCTGATTAATGGAATTTTATCTATATTTATTCAAACTGTTTTTTATAATAAGCCAAATTAGATCACGAAGATGGTAATGAGGTCATGTGTCCCAATATTCTGTAAGGTAATTCCGTACAAATTTGAGTTATTGAGAGTATATACTGATAATAATTATGGCCTATTAAAATGTTTTTAATTTTTAGAGTAAACCACTCATCCATGGAATTGTTTTTCTATTTTCATAGTGAAGGATATTCAGGTAACTGCATGTAAACAAGCAAAAGTGAGGCAGTTTTTCCTATCACCAACATAAAGTTTACATGGCGTTTTTTTACACTAAGAACCATCGCAAGTATTTTAAGATTTGATATGCTCCAGTTCATCTGTTGCTATTGACGTTTTGAGGTTGTGTCCAGTAACCTAGGCAACTGTTCTTATTTCTGTCCTAAATTACTTCTATTTATAGAGCTTATATAGATTCAATGGCCCCAGAGATTTTCTCTAAGGCAAGGCAGGTTGACAAACTATATGCTCTTAAGTGAATATAATGTTAAACACATGACAGACCTTAGTCATCAAGCAAAGACTGCATATTACAATTTCTGTAATTTGGGGTCATCAGTATATATGACAAATAATGTATCTTTAAAAATGCAGTATAACCTGGTCACAATGAAATATGAAATGACTATTGTTGAAATTATAATATTTAAATGTCTTGTTTTTAATGTTCTATTCATTAAACTCAATTCCAGCAATTAGAACTAGCAGATTCAAATATCCTTAAATAAAAATCTTACCCAGTCTAATTCAGTGCTAACAAATTCCTTTTCTCACCACTCACCTACAAGACACTATAATCAAAGTTTAAGTCGTGTGAGACAGAACAAAACCTTTGATTTAGTATTTAGACCTTATTGGATTTCAAGCTGTACAGGCGGAGGAAAGAATGACTGTAGAATATGTTCTTCTTGGACAGGGGCAAAGAAAGAAGAGGTAATTTTAAATGACTACTTGCAGAACTATCTCCAACATGCATCCAATAAATATCAGAATGAGATGTATTTTTTTCTCTTTTTTTAAAAAATCATTATACATCTAGAAAAATTACATGTTGTTTTTTTTCTTTTTTCTTTCTTTTCTTTTCTTTTTTTTTTAGGCAGTCTCTCACTCTGTCACCCAGGCTGGAGTGCAGTGGACACAATCTCTGCTCACTGCTACCTCCGCCTCCTGGGTTCAAGCAATCCTCCCACCTTACCCTTCCTAGTAGCTGGGATTACAGGCGTGCATTGCCATGCCCAGCTAATTTCTGTATTTTTAGTAGAGATGGGGTTTCACCATGTTGGCCAGGCTGGTCTTGAACTCCTGGCCTCAAGTGATCCACCCACCTCAGCCTCCCAAAGTGCTGGGATTAGAGGTGTGAGTCACTGCGCCTGGCAGAAAAATTAAAAATTGAAAAGTTTAAGTCCTATGCAACTTTATGAGAACTGACAGAGACAGAAACTAATGGATTACCAAGCTACCAAAGTTCCACAAGGAAGAAAAACTCCCAGTGCAGAGCCAGGCATTTTACTAAATGGTGAGGGAAATAACAACTTGACAACTATTGGGTCAACTTTTCTGTGATGCTGCATTAACAAGAGTTGCTTTTTTGGATATCTATTTCAGTTCTAGCTTACTTATGTGAATACAGATTTACATAAACTTGCTGGCATCATTAAGAATCACAATGCCTTCTTCCTTTTAATCTCTTAAAGCATTTCTTCATTAGTTCCCTTCTTGAGGCAAAAAACAATTTCAAAAGACTTCTGGTAGTAAAGTGTCCATGATGTCAAAAATACTTAGTACCATGAAACAGGAAACCAAGTAGTCCCATATCAGGAGTCAGAAAGATTTGTATTTACAAAGCTCCCTGAGCTACTCAATAAAAAGCCAAAGCACATCAGGAGCACACAAAGATCTGCATTTTTCATGAGATTCATTTTATAAAAATCAAAATTTATTGTTCACTTCCTATGTGCCAGAAACCAAACAAGAATTTTCGCATATCTAATTGAATCTTCAAAAACACCTATAAAATAGATATTATTATCATCATCATGATTTTACAGATAAGAAAACTGAAAGTTAGAAATGTAATTTTATGAAGGTCATATGGATAGTAACTGGTGGAACTAAGATTTGAGTCAAGGTTTATGTGACTCCAAAGTCCATTCTCTTGACTTATACATTACAGCAGTTCTATAAAAGGCAAGTCATTTGCTCACCTATTCTATTCCCCAAACTCTCTTTCAATCAATTTTATGAAGAGCCTTTTTAAACCCACAGTTATTACGCAGGTAAGTTTGAGGAACGTTCAGCTGCCACCCTGCTGCAACTTAAATAATTTCCTAAGTCTCTACTACGACTGCTGCCCCTATTTCAGAAAATAAAACAGGAAAAACTTCTAGAAATTAGAATTCTCGTTTTATTGAAACATCACACAGGCCAATGTGATGAGACAATGACTAAGGAGCAACTGCCTTTGCTCTTCTGGATTCCGTGGTGGGAACTAACTTTGGATCCTCATCCTGCAGGATCCCCTGCTATATGACTCTATTTGCCCAATACTCCACTTCATCAAGGTGAAGTGACCCACCAAGAGAGACTTTCAGGGTCTGGGCATTACCAGGTAGTTTCTAAATGGTAATCAACAAGCCAATTTTGCTACTGATAGAAGATCGCAGGATGGGGACATGTAGAAATTTGCAAGGTTGAAATACATCTGATTTTAAGGTTTGTGGTCTTCAGTTTAACAAACCATCTTTGTTTGTACAGCAATTTATAATATGAACTCTATAATACTGGCTGTTGCAATAGTAGATCAATGATAACATTAAGGGATGATGAGACTATTCCAGTTTACAAGTGTGCTGTACTGGAAAGAGAACATGTTTGAGGCCAAAAGACCTGAGATTTGGTCCCAGTCAATATGGCTTGCATAAACTACTTAAATTTTTTGTTTCATTTCCTAATTAGTAAAACCAAAAGGAAAAGATAACAAAAAATAAGCTCCAGGGCTTTTTATAAATAAGCTACCAATTTGAAAATGTTCTGTAAACTATGATGTGTTAAACAGTATCAGGCACTGCTCTGTTTAAATAGAAAATATGATTTAGTCTGTATGTCATATAACATTTTAGGAAGCTTTTAGGACTTGCAAACATCTTATTAATAAGCTTAGAAATTTTATTCTCTTTTAAAAGGTATATTTTCATGTCTCTTTTGAATTTGAGTTTTTCAGATAAAAGACGCCTATTTTATTCTGGCTGAAAGCATGAACAGAATAAACAATGAGCTCTGTGAAGAATGTTCTATGAAACCATATCAAACTCAAACTCCTGTGTCACTCCGGTACGCCTGATCACTGGATATAACCACGTGTTGGTCCAGTGAGTATTCATGTTTAATAATTAAGATAATTACTGATTTCCACTGTTGTTTCCATTGACTTCGTAAGTCATGCATTATTGGTCTTTTAATATTTTGTCCTCATTGACCACAGACTCTAAATCATTATATGTTAGTTACAGACCTTTACAATGCCTAGTGGCATTTGCCACTGGTGACAACAATAATAAATGATGTTGAGCTGAAGTTAGTAGGAATGAAATACAGAAAGTAAAATGATAATAAATAACTGTCACTCCATTACTAAACAGTGCCCGGTTCTAGCGCATGTTCAATACAGCAGAGTCTGCATGATCCAAGAACTAAAAAGGCATTTACTCTTTAGAAACAGCAACAACAAAAAAGAAATCCATTTACTCACCTTGTGCTGTGACCCCACATTCCACACTGAGCATGGCATGAGTATTTAAAGACTTCTCAACAGAATCTCCTTCAATATCTTATAGTATCTTCTCAAAGTGAGAGTGTGTGTGAAATGTGCCAAAAGTTACACTCAGTGCAATGGATATGAAATTACAGCAATTATGGCTAGAATGTGACAATAATGTCTCAGATGGATATGAGATTGAAGATATAAATATCATTTTATTATTATAAGGAGTATGGAACACAGATATTAGTACAAAGAATATGGGACTCAAGAATACAAGATGTCTGGTAGATATTGTAAAACCTATCTAAATATAATGTTGGTTCTTGTTGGGTGATTTGGGTGGGGACCAAATCTGAGCTATCCTTTTCCTTGGCCATCTGTCTCATAAACTTAACTTATGAGAGTAGAATCTGTTGTAATAAACTCACAAGGCAGATATAATGTAAGGGGTGTTATTGGTACCAAGTCATCTACAATATAAAATAATTTCTATTCAAAATTTAAAGGAAAATTTGTGTCTTCCCCTTGTCAGACAGCTGTGACATCCTTTGCTCTGTCCTCTTTCTCATTCCATTAATGATACATCAGGTTTATTGCTCTGGTGGTGGTCTATCTGTTTGTTTTTTAGTAAAGGACTTATCCTAACTTTATTTCCTAAGTAAACTGACATGTGGCAATCACAGAAGGTCTGAGTCTGAAGACATAATCCTCTTACTACACAAGTTACATAAATCTGAGCCTTAGTGATCTTATTAGTAAAACTGGAATAATATTAATATAGCAAATTTAGTGTAAAAATTAAGTAAATAATATATGTGGAGTAATTTTCTTTTATTATTTTCTTCCAATAAGCAGAGTCTGAGATTGGAAGGTAGTTTGTTTTGGAAATAGATATTAGTAAACGGAACTGGGAGCCTGGGAAGAACGAATCAGGAAAGAAAGGAGAGCCAGTCTAAAGACACAGTATCAACATGGTTACTACTTGATCCTACTGGGGACCCTTTCAGGTTCTGTGGAAAATGCATTTCCGAATTGTCCATCTTAGAAACAGAATAGGGTTATTGGTCAAGAGTTGCTCTACATGGGGTTCGTGCCTCATATGAGGTTGTATATGTATTATCATGACTGAGCCGTTATCAGAGGGATTCCACATAGTAGTTGCTAGGGACCCCCAATGCAGGAAGTGAATAAAATCCAAATTATTTGGGATTTATGCAGAGGAGATTTATAAGAGCAGAGAGTAGCCAGGTTGAATATAATGTTGCCACCAGTAGATTTCGTGGTCAGGGATCTATCTTGTCACTAAACAGTGGTGAGGTTTTCACCCGGCGGCATTCTGAATGAACTGGATTGTCTGAGAACTGTATGCAGCAGAACACTAATGCAAGATGCAGAGCAGTTTCAGGGTAGTTTCCACAACATTAGAAGCACTGGCTTCTATGAAAAATTCTTAAGATTCAGAACCATAGAGATCATCAAGTTTGTAACCTATAATGGGCAGCCAGTCATCTAGCTGGCCTGGCCTATACTTTGGACCAGGAACAAAAATACAAATGAAAATAGTAGTAATAAGAATTTACCGTCTTATATAACGTGGAAATTTTTGAAACACTTCCATATGCATTAGCTTATTTGAAGTTACCAGTGATGCTGTGAGAAACTATGGTATTATTCATCTCATTTTTCAAATGAATAAATTTGGTTTTCTAACCAAGTCTTCATCGTCTACAAGTGCTAAGCCAGAATAAAAACTGAGGTGTGTTTATCCTAATTCCAGCATTCTAAAAAGAGCCTTAATTTTAACAAAATTTGCTTTGGTCAATTACTTTGCAAGCCTTGACACCTACACTTTACCTTCAGTGACATCAGCCTGAGTGAACCACGCACCCACTTCCCTGAAAGCAAGAGCAAAGCTTACCTTTAGTAAAATGTATTTCCAATTCAATTCCCATTCACAAGATGTGATCTCTACCAATGATGCCAACTAGATTTGAAGGAAACTAAATCCAGATGGTGTGTGACCCTAGACAGTTTTCAACACAAATTGGCTAGTAGAGGGCTGACAAATAACCCAAATAATCTGTAAGAAATGGAAACTCAAGAAAGTAGCATTTCCCAATATATTACCAAATACTATCTGTCTGGCTATGTGATAATGGTGTCTACTCGAAGAACATTTTTTCTCCACTGAAATGAAATATTCCTATTACCAAAATTTGAGATAAGCAATGTTTCTGATACAACATAGGTTTTATTTTCTTGGCTGATATATATTATTTCTAGGCAATCTGAATGTCTGAAAACATGGAACTTTCCCAAATTTATCTTTTCCCGTATCATGTTTTACCATATTTTCTGTATTTTATAGTAAATGAGAAAATACTTAGCGCACTGTAAAAACAAATATGTAGATGCAAGATATTATTGTTAATAAAAAGATAGAGTTAAGCTCTAATGAGATAGCTTTTTAAACATTCATTTCACATATGTGAAAGTAGATAAACAAAATATTTTACATAATATGTTGTGGGATTTTAAAAAGGCAATCAAAAAGAATAGTAGAAACAGAATCTGACTCTCTGCATCTGTTTAAAATTAGATATTTTTCAGTGTATTTATCTTATATTACATTCTGAGGGAATAGAAATCCAAAGGATTATAGGTAAAATTTGGTAAAGACTAAAGTTTTTTTTTTATTCAAATCAGTTTCCACAAGCCATAGATTACAATAGAATATCAAAACATGTAAGGAATATCAACATTTTTATTTAAGGAAATGTGCACTAACACTCATTGTGACATGGAGTTAACCGAACAGGTCTTTGCTTGAAATGTTTCTGCAGAGCTTGTATAACAATATGTCTACAAAAACAGAGTATGCGCCAGCCTTTCAATATAAGTGCTTCAACATCAGATACATCCATAAGAGACCAGAAAACAGAGGGAAAGGTTAGGAATTTGCTTCCATCTCCAAATTTTATGTCACCGAATTTAACTAACTTAATAATAATATTAATAATGATGATCATGATAATCATACTATTGTTGCTGCTGCTATTACTACTATGAATGATAGTAACTAACAGTTATTGAGAAGTTACTATGAACTAGGCACTATATAAGTGGTCTGTTAGTTGAATCAGTTAATTCCCACAGTAATCCTCATATGAAGGATACTATTAGTATCTCTGCTTTACAAATGAGGGAACTGAGGTACAGAGAAGCTAATTGACTTTCCCAAGTAACACTCCAGAAGGAGGTGGCAGATGCACATGCATTCCCAGGAAGGCTTAGGCACTGTGCTGTACTACGTGGGTTTCAGATTCAAGGTTTGTTGTCTGGTCTGTAGTTGCAAGCGATAAGTGGCTAGGATGCCAAACTTTCACAGATACCCAGGCACTGGGTGGGAGTAAAGTGAAGTACAATATCTCAGAGTAATTCAGAAATTAGAATTAACATATTTGGAGTTGTGTGGTGGTGGTGGCAGTGGTGGTGGTGGTGGTGGGGTGTGTGTGTGTGTGTTTGGGGGCAGGCACAGGAGAAGTTATTGTAGAGAAAGAAAAGTAGATTATTGACTCAGATGAGTTTTCTTTTTCACTAGAATTCCCGAGTATATATTTACAACTTCTTCGTTTCTTTTTTCTAGTCTAAGCAAACATGTACATATTTCACTTTTATATTCCCATGACTCCTATAAAGATCAAAAGCAGTATGGAGTGATTCACTACATGACCTGAAATGGACTTACTGTGAGCTCTCAAGATAGAGGAAAATAATTCCCCTCATGTGGTTTCCCTTAATGCTAAGGCTTTCCTCCATGTGCTTCACAGAACTAGCTCCAGATCCAGGAGTCCCACCCGTTAGAGGCTGCCTAGATTGACAAAGGGAGGGCACAGCCTTCAGTGGCACAGTACATGGTTCTCCCACCAGTTGAAGTGACATACCCTATCAGTTTTCCCTTCGGTCTGAATGCTGGTGTGACTGCGGACCTCATGTTCCTCTTCAAGGTCAGAAACATCCTCCAGTTCCTCTGGGGTCTATAAAAAGAAAGCAAAACATTGCTAGTGGGAATGTAAAAGCATTTCTTCTTTGGAAAACAACGTGGCAGTACCTTAAAAGGGTAATCATAGAGTTACCATATGACCCAGCAATTTCACTCCCAGTTATATACTCAAGAGAAAGGAAGGCATATGTCCACACAAATACGTATACACAAATGTTCACAGGAGCATCAGTCATGATAGCTAACAAATGGAAACCAAATGTATGCCTACTGATGAATGGATAAACAAAATGTGGTACATGTGTACAATGGAATATAATTTGGCCATAAAAAGGAGCAAAATACTGATACACACCACAACACAGGTGAACCTTGAAAACATCATCCTAAGTGAAGGGAGCCAGCCACAAAAGGCCACATATTGTATGATCCCATTTACATGAAATGTCTGCAACTGGCAAATCTATAGCGATAAAGATTTAATTAGTGGTTGCTAGGTGCTGGGGAAAGGGGAAATGGGCAATGACAGCTGATGGGTATGTGGTTTCTCTTTGAGATGATAACAATGTTCTGCAGTTAGATGGTAGGAATGATCACAAACCCTTCTGAATATACTAAAAAACACTGAGTTTTATACTTCAAAATGGTGAGTTTTATGGTATATGAATTATATCCCAATAAATTGTGAGAGAAAAGGAAAGCAAAAAAATGATCACAAGGAAAATTTTATTTCAGTGAATAGCAATTTGGCTACCCACTATGTGGTTACTGCAAACCAAGATGCTTACAGTTGATAAATGCATTAGATAATCATCATTAAAATCATATATCATCAAAATGTCACCAGAAATTATCAAGAAATTAAAATTTTAGGGACTTAATAAATAATTCAACTTGAAATTCAGTGTCTGTTATAAAGAGTTAGCTAACTTCCATTCCTTCTTTCAATTTCAGCTTAAATGCCTCTTTCTCAGGGAGGTGTCTTGCTCAGGAATCCTCTAGACTGGGCTGGATTCCCTGCCAAGTGTTTCCTAGCCCCCTCTACTTTATCTGCCATAATGATCATCATACTTTAATATATCATCGCTGAATTAGGCAGCTAATTGTTGAACTGTCTATTCTGTGAGGCAAGGATATGTCTTCCTTGTCATTTTTGCAAATACAGGTCAAAGTGCTTAACAAGAATTAGCCTAGTATTTGTTTTAGTGCACAAGGTCTCAACTTAATATATTTTTTTTATTTCAATAGCTTTGGGGATACAAGTGGGTTTTGGTTACACAGATGAAATGCATAAATGTGAAGTCTGAGATTTTAGTGAGCTCTTCATCCAAGTCGTACACATTGTACCCAATATGTAGCTTTTTATTCCTAATCTCTCTCCCATCCTCCCTGCTTCTGAGTCTCCAATGTCCATTATTCCACTCTGTATGATGCCTTTGCTACAAAATCCTGGTGACAAACCCAGAAAATAAGTATTTAGGTTTCATAGAAAACAACCAAAAACGAAGTAGAAGATGTCCTTGGGCCTGCATCTTTCATGCACATATGGCTGCTGAAGACTGGAAATGGGCAGAGCCCATCTCCTTAGACTAGCTCTGGTTTGCCTTAAACGTTGCTTTACACACAGACGTTCTGTTTATTGTCAGGGTTGCCAATAGCCTTTCATCTCTTGGGAGCACTCCAGAGATGGGGACATTTGATGATTAGCTCATATTATATAGCAAAACTACCAATTTCCTATTCATTAATGGCTTCAGATTCTTTCTCATCTCATAGATCTTTAAACACCACTTTCTTTGTTCACACACACTTGCACTGAGCAATACCTATCCCTTTGCAGAAGAGCATTTTGCATTTATTTCAACCAATTCCTATCAGATATTAACATTCCCCCTCTCGCCAAGGCCTTCAATGTGCTATTTTTTATCTCTGTGTTGATCTCTTTGCAATCCTTCTTTGCTGCAACTATATGCAGCTATTATCTTAGGACAATTTATTCTTTCTTCTTAGGTATTAATAGCACAAGTTCATTACTATGTAATTTCTATACAATCATATATCTCATTATTAGCCTTTTTGTGCATTCTTGTCACAGTATTCTTGAGAAAGCATCTTTGCAATTTCCCTCCTTGTTATATCACCAGGCCCTATAACATTTGAACAAATTCAGTTAATCAAATTCTCTTTCTTGTGCCCTGTTGTTTTGCAACTGAAGGCTGTCTGGTGTCCCTACTGTGATCTATTCCTTATAAATGTCTGCTGTTTATTACTTGGGTTATATCCTATCATGCAATGACAAATAACTTCATAATCCACTCCTATAGTTTATTCAACCCCCAAATAAAGTAACAAACTAAGAACAATTGCTGCTATCAGAAGTCACAAGTGCCATTTTTGTTGGGGATGCTGTACGAAGAGATAAGCCTACCATTTACGCCCACATACTTCTGTGTTTTTCTTTGTGTTTAACACAGGATTAATAGTTTTCTTGCAAAGCTACAAAAACTGACCTCTTCTTTTCATGAACAAAATCAGTGGGGAAGTGTTCAAAATACTTGCTGGCAGCATTTCACATTCTGTAAAGCATGGTGTTGGATGGTATTGTGAAAATAAATAGTTAAATACAAAATGCTACAGTTTAAGTGGAAACTAAGAAAGAGAAAGGAGTACTCTAATAATTTTGAGGGCAATACATTAACTCCTTCAGCACTAAACACAAATAATAGAAACAGCAAATATCCCAGCACTTTGGGAGGCCAAGGCGGGTAGATCACCCGAGGTCAGGAGTTCGAGACCAGCCTGACCAACATGGAGAAACCCCGTCTCTACTAAAAATACAAAATTAGCTGGGCGTGGTGGCACATGCCTGTAATCCCAGCTGCTCGGGAGGCTGAGGCAGTAGAATTGCTTGAATCCAGGCGGCGGAGGTTGCAGTGAGCCGAGATCGCGCCATTGCACTCCAGCCTGCGCAACAAGAGTGAAACTCCATCTTAAAAAAAAAAAAGAAAAAAAAAGGGGTGGGAAAGGAGGGATGATAGAGTACCCTAGATCATGCCTTCTTAAAATTGTCTGCTTCTACCTATCTGGTAAACATCTGGAAGTTTTGTGTGTGTGTGTGTGTTTGTGTGTGTGTGTGTGTTTCTAATCAATTTCATTCTGTGAAAGATTAACTATCTTAGAGGCAGTGTTATATATTAGAAAGGCCCTGTAATATTGAGTAATGCAGACCTGAATTTGAGTTCTGGGCCTCTAATGAGTGATTATGGGCAATATGTGTTCTCTTTTAAAGTTTGGTTCCCTCAGAATAAAATTCGGATAATGATACCTAATCCCAAAAGTTGTTGTGAGGCTCAATTACACTAAGATGCTCTGGGTAAGAGCTTAGCCCACAGACATAGCTGGATTGTGGCAAAAGTTTATTTCTGTTTGTTGCTTTTCCTCTTCTTTCTGCACTACCTTATACCTCATCCCAATATACACCTTTATATTTTTATTAAACATTTATGTAAATTTATCCAAATTTTAATCACCTTTATTCCAAATTTAATAATTTTAATCCAGTATAATCCAAATTTATTTTTGATTTGGAACTTTGGATAAGCCACCAATGTTTCTGTCCTTTAGATTCTACACAGACATTATTTTGGGTTGACATGGTACATTGACTAGTTGCCTCTAGTTACAGTTACCTGAGTTTGATTATCTAATGTCATTGTGCTAAACAGGGTTTAATATAATTACCCATGCACTGCTTCCTTCTAAACTCCATGTAAGAGATCTCTTTTAATTGGACTTTAATCATGTCTAACAGCGAAATTATCTCTTAAACTGGCCTCAGCAAAGATTCACTCTAGCATGATTCTCAGGGATGATGGAAATAATTTGTCTTCTTTAAGCTGGGCTGTCTCTAAACCAGACCAAGATGAAGAGAGCCCACTTTTTCAGAAAAAGTGTTAATCAATGCAGACATTAATGTTATTTCTCATATCAGAATTGTGGAGATATATTTCATATTTTCCTATTTTAGCTCTGGCTTATTATGGTGTCTTAGGCAGCCCAAAAGTGATTTGGAATAGGCTTAGTTTCTTCACCTGTAAAATAGCACAAATACTACCTAATTTTTAGGGTTATTGTAAAGATAAAACAAGATGATGGACTAGAACATTATTCGGTGACTAGGAAATACTGAATTATTAATATTGTTTATGAATATTATAGATTATCATTACTGTTGCTATCTCACTTGATTCATGCAAAAGAAGCCAAAAAACAAATACAGAAGTTGAAGCTGAAAACATTCAGGCTGAGGTGTTTACATAGAAGCCAGGACAGCAATGACATAGTAGTAATACATTAAGACTTCAGGGTCACAATAAATTTCATATATATATCCTTTTTCCCACAAGGAGTTCAATCCTTTCTATAGACATTATCTCACTAATCCTTTCAGCATCCCTAATGAAACAGGTGGCATTATTACAACTAAAAATTCACTTGTGCAGACTTTATAAATATTTAATATTAAAATACAAGAAAAGAAATTTGTGGTTGCTAAATTTTAAAGAAGAAAGAAAAAAACACACAGGAAGAAAATAAAAAAGAAATAAAAAGTATTAAAAATACTGTGGAAAACAGGAGTCATGCTTGGCTTCTTCTCAGAATTATGTTTGAATTCTAAATCATACACATGACTTATTATAAATATAATTCACTTGCTAGCTTTCACTGACTTACTAAAATCAAATAACCACCATAATAATGTCAGGAGTGGTCTCGCACTCAGAGAAGCTCTTAGGAAACATGCTATGAATGTCCATCCCAAGCAGGAGACCAACGTCACATGTTCAGTGATTTCATTCCAGCTGAGGTGGTAACGTAGGATGATTTTGCAATGTCAAAATGGAGAGATCACAATTAAAATACATTTAAAAAATAAAAATATATCAATGACACAATGCCAAAATAAAGAAAATTAAGACATGGCCCTTGTTTAACACACACACACAAACACACACTGAAGTTCCTGCCCCACACCTTTGACCATGAGACTGGCACTCTACCTTATAAATACTCAAGAAATCAGTGACACTTCTGTTACACTGACCCCTTTTCTCCTCCTCAAACATGTCCCACTTGTCAGCACTTTCCACTTAAGGCTCTTTGTGTCTTTCTATTTACCCCTTCTTGCAGACTGGATCCTTCTCGGCATGGGAGCTCAGATGCTGTCTACTCAGAGAAGTCTCCCCTGGCCAGTCTAACTAAAGTTAACCCTTTTCCCCATTTCATTTATTTCTTATATTAGTGTATATATTTTCTTTAGGTCCTTTTTCATGATTTTCACCTAAAATTATATTTTTTCTTCATTTTTTTCCTTTTTTTGGCAGGTGGGATACATTTTTGATTTTATCCCTACTAGAACTTAACTTACATGAAAATAGGGATGTTGTTTGTCTTGTTTTCCACTCATGAAATGGCACATAGTATGTCTCAATTTTTCTATTTCTTAGCTGAATAAAGGAGCAAACAATTTAATTACTGACAAGCTTTTGTCATTGATCAATTTCCCAAGAAAATCATGGGAACATTTTTGAGCTATGGAGAATGTTTAATCCTTTGCCTTCTGTCTTTTAATAAGTATTGAATCAATAATTCCTTGCCTAAAGAAAAGTATATGCAAATATTCTTGAATTTTAAAAAAATCCTATGGAAACTAAAGATGAGATTTTGTGTAGAGAAAGGTTTTCCATAAGCTCAGAAGAGATTCTCAGATGTGGAGGACTAAAAAGTTTATGATTCCATAATCAGTAGTAGCTTGCCCTACTCCTACTCCTTGACAATCCAATATGGATAAAAAAGGCTTCAGAGAAAATGTCATCCAGTAAGCCCAGACCAGTGTTTCAAGTCTCACCATAGCCCCGTGCCACAGACTTGTCATGGAAACAGTGGTAGACCTGAAAGGGTTACATGGGCTGGGACAATGGATGTCTCATTGGCAACCAGTGTGGGTAAATGACAGAGTCGGTGAGACTCCCTGATGTATTGATGCAGCCCAAGCCTCCAGAGACAGACTTAGCCTCAAGAGAAGTGTTTCTCAGTCTTAGCGTTGTTGACATCTTGATCTGAATAATTCCAGTTGCGAGAATCTGTTTTGTGTATTGTAAGAAGTTTAGCACCAACCCTAGCTTCTATCTACCACACACATTTGGACCCTCTCAAGTCATGAGATATAATTAAATATGTTTCCAGACATTACCAAATATCCCCGGGAAATTTGGAGGCTTAGGAATCACCCATTTGAGAACCATTGCTCAAGAATTTTGGCTCACTTGGCCCAACATAGGTAGCAGGAGTAAGGGAAGGCCCAAGAATGACTATATTTAAATTTCCCATGAGCCAAGTTAAAAATAAATTTACTTGCAAATAAGTATGTAAACTGAAAGTCATATCCCATATAATAACATTATGTTTACAAGACAAAAGAGAGAAGACATTTTAGTCTTAACCAGACTACTGGAAGAAGATATCAGAAAATGTATGAAAATGAGTTAATAGGTGCAGCACACCAACATGGCACATGTATACATATGTAACAAACCTACACGTTGTGCACATGTAACCTAAAACTTAAAGTATAAAAATAAAAAAAATAAAACTACAAACTTGCTTGCTGCCTTTTTTAAAATTTGTTTTTTAAATTTTTAATTGATAATTGTATATATAATATATTTATGTAGCATACTGTGATGTTTACAACAGTATATATTAACATTATGAAATGATTAAATTCTAATTAACAAATCTATCTCTTCACTCATGTATCATTTTTTTGTGGTGAAAACAATATTCAAAAGGGTCTGGGCACAGTGGCTCATGCCTGTAATCCCAGCACTTTGGGAGGCAAAGGAGGGTGGATCACCTGAGGTCAAGAGTTCAAGACCAGCCTGGCCAACATGGTGAAACCCCGTCTCTACTAAAAATACAAAAAATTAGACGGGTGTGGTGGCGTGTATCTGTAATCCCAGCTACTAGGGAGGCTGAGGCAAGGGAATCATTTGAACCTGGGAGGCAGAGGTTGCAGTGAGCCAATATCATGCCACTGCACTGCAGCCTGGGTGACAGAATGAGACTCTGTCTAAAAAAAAAAAAAAAAAAAAAAAAAAATTCAAATCAATATGCCTAAGAGATATCTGCACTTCCATGCTCACAATAGCTAAGAGATGGAAGCAACCTAGGTGTCTTTCATTGGATGAATGAATAAAGAAAATGTGAGCTCTCCCTCTCTCTCTATATATACACACACAAACATACACGCTCAGTGAAATACTATTTAGTCTTTAAAAAAAGGAAATTCTATCATTTGTTTGTCATCTTAATACCAGAATTTAATAAGCTGCTTTCATTCTGCTGATCTTGTTTTTATCTTTTATTCATAATGAGATTATCTAAAGATATCCAGTGCTAATCTAAGTTTGCTTGATTATATAATCAACTCAAGTTAACTCAACTAACATATTCGATTGTCTTACATATACAGTCATGTTGCTTAACAATCAGGACACATCCTGAGAAATGTGTCATTATGTGAATTTGTCACTGTGCAAGTATCATAGAGTATATTTAAACAAACCTAGATGGTATAACCTACTACACACCTAGGCTGTATGGTATAACCCAGCTCCTAGGCTACAAACCTGTATGGCATGTTACTGTACTGAATACTATAGGCAACTGTAACACGGTGGTAAATATTTGTGTATCTAAACATATTTAAACATAGAAAAGGTAAGGTGTTGTGTCACGATGTTAAGATGGCTATGGCATCTGATATGGTTTGGATTTGTGCTCCGGACAAAATCTCTTGTCGAATTGTTATCCCCAGTGTTGAGGGAGGGACCTGGTAGGAGGTGATTGGATAACGGGGGCAGATTTCCTCCTTGCTCTTCTCATGAAAGTGAGTGAGTTTCCATGAGATCTATTTAAAAGTGTGTAGCATCTCCTCCTTGGCTCTTTTCTTCCATCTCCTGCCCTGTAGATGTGCCTGCTTCTCCTTCACCTTCTGCCATGATTGTAAGTTTCCTGAGGCCCCTCCAGCCATGCTTCCTGTACAGCCTGTGGAACTGTGTGCCAATTAAGTCTCTTTTATTTATAAATTACCCAGTCTTAGGTAGTACTTTATAGGAATGTGAGAACAAATAATACAATGTCATTAGGTGACAGGAATTTTTCAGTTCCATTATAGCCTTCTTATGGGACCATTATCCTATATTCAGTCCATCACTGAATGAAACATTGTCATGCACGGCATGGCTGTATGTAGACAGGAACAATTATGCTAGATACTGGGAATCCTGAAGGAAATAAAACACAATCCTTGCCCTCAAGAGAGATAAAGGGTAAGAATATTAGATGGAGATGAAAGATATTCCATAGAGTTATATGATTTGAGACTGAAGTTGAGTGGTTAGAGATGAAAAAATTTCCTGGGATGTGTCAGGCAGAAGAGAGGAATGAGTGTAAAGCATCTGAGGAAAAACTGGGAAGATATTTCTTATATCGCCAGAAAGCTGGTAGGCTTGTGTTATGGTGGGATATTAATGGAACTTGAAGTTAGGATACTTGGGTGTCCTAACTAAATTAGATTTTTTTTGTTAGGCCAATCTCAGACTTTTCCTATGCTTAAATTCCTTGACCTTTAAAATGAAGATAAGAAGTAAGTAAAACTGATAATTTTTGTAAATCCTTTGAATTTTCAGTTTTTATGAATTGATGCTTAAACTGAAAACATAATAAGGCTATGACAAACATTAGGCGGGATCAAACATCTCCTCAACACTGAGAGATCTCAACGCTAGTGAAGATTCGGTAAATCTGTTGAGTTCAGTTGATTGAAACATAGTCCACTCTAATTCATCATATCAATTCAAAATAGGGTTAATCTCCTGCATACACATATCTTTCTGTTATAGGCACCAGACGGAGAAGGCATCTAGTATTATTCTCAGTTTTATAACCCAATTGTCTAACAGTGCCTGGCACACAGTCAGTACTCAGTAAATACATATTTTATTGAGTTAAAGCAACAGAAGAATAAATGAAGATGCAAATAAGATGTATGTCTCTATTTGTCAAAATCAAGAATTGGTGACTTTTCTTCTTACAATCTTTTAAAATATAATTCAAAACTGCCTCCAGGAACCATTAGCATCCCTCTATTTTGTTATTATTGTTCTTTACACTATTATTATCAGTATTGTATTAACATTTAATATGAAATCTACCCTCAACAAATTTTTAAGTGAATAACATAGTATTGCTAATTATAGGTACAATGCTGTATAGGAGGATCTTTATTTATTTATCTTGCATAATTGAAATTTCATACCTTTGGAGCAGCAACTCCTCATTTCCCCTCCCCTCACCTTGACAATTACCATTCTGCTCATGGTTTCTAGGAGTGTAAAAACATTAGTTACCTCATATAAGGCAAATCATGCAGTATTTGCCTTTCTGCTAATGGCTTATTTCACTTAGAATGATGTCCCCAAGGTTCACCCTTGTTGTTGCATATGACTGATCTCCTTTTTTTTAAAGGTTGAATTATATTCCATCTTACAAGTTTATCACATTTTAGTTACCCTTTCATCTGTCAACGAACATTTAGATTGTTTTCACATCTTGGCTATTGTGAATAATGCCGAAATAAACATGGGAGTCCAGATATCGCTTTGAGATCCTGATTTCAATTCTTTGGGACATATAACCAGAAGTAGGATTGCTGGATCATATAGTAGTTCTGTTTTTAATTTTGAGAAACCTCCATACTATTTTTTAAAGCAGTTGTACCATTCTACATTCCCACCAACAGAGTACCAGGACTCCAATTTCTTCATACACTCACCAACACTTATCTTTTCTGTGGCTGTTGATAATAGGTATCCTAAGAAGTGTGAAGTGATATCTCATTGTGTTTTGTTTTTTTTTTTTCATGTCCATGATGATTAGTGATGTTGAGCATTTTTTTCACACACTTGTTGGCAATTTGTATGTCTTCTTTGGAGAAATGCATATTCATGTCCTTTCCCCATTTCTAAGTTGGGTTATTTCTTTTTATGCTACTGAGTTGAGTCTCTTATGGGTTTTGGATATTAACTCCTCATGAGATTTATGACTTATAAACACTTTCTTCCATTCCATAGATTGCCTTTTCATTTTTTTGACTGTCTCATTTGCTGTGCAGAGAGGTTTTAGTTTGATGTAATATGTCTATTTTTGCTTTTGTTGTTTGTGCTTTTGGTCAAAAAAGTCATTTTTAAGACCAACATCATAAAGCTTTTCCCTCATGATTTCTTCAAGGGTTTTACAGTTTCAGGTCTCAGGTTTAAATCTTTAACCTATTTTTATTTTATTTTGTGTATGGTGTAAAATAAGGGTCTAATTTCATTCTTTTGCATGTGGATATTCAACACCATTTGTTGAAGAGACTATCCTTTCCCCATGGGGTATTCTTAGCACCCTTGTTGACTGTGAACACCCTTGCTCAGTTGACTGTGAACTTAGGTTTATTTCTGAGCTCTCTATTCTCTTCCATTGGTCTATAGTTCTGCATTTATTCCAGTACCATACTGTTTTAATTATTGTAGATTTATAATATATTTTGAAATCAGGTAGTATGATGCCTCCCAGCTTTGTTCTTCTTTCTCAAGATTGCTTTACCTATTCAGAGTCTCTTATAGTTCTAAGTGAATTTTAGAATTGCTTATTAAAAGCCTAGAGCTAATATGATAGTGAAAAACTGAAAGTTTTGTCTCTAAGATCAGAAGCAAAGCAAGGATGCCCATTCTTGCTACTTCTATTCAACATAGAACTGGAAATCCTAACCAGAGCAGTTAGGCAAGAAAAAGAAATGAAAGGCACACATATCAGAAAGGAAGGATAAAATTATCTCTGTTTGCAGGTAATATTATATGTAGAAACCTAAAAATTTCACCAAAATACTGTTAGAACTCATAATTTAGTAAAGTTGCACAATACAAAAGCAACATAATCAGTTGTGTTTCTACACAATAACAACAAATTATGAAAAAAACAAAATTAATAGTCCAACTTCCAATATTATCAGAAAAATTAAAA
The DNA here is from genome assembly GCF_029281585.2 of Gorilla gorilla gorilla. Classification (NCBI taxonomy): domain Eukaryota; kingdom Metazoa; phylum Chordata; class Mammalia; order Primates; family Hominidae; genus Gorilla; species Gorilla gorilla. The sequence goes on along the minus strand of NC_073232.2, from coordinate 49,650,673 downwards.
TATTTTAAAGTAAGCTTAACCAAGGAGATAAAAGACTTGAACACTGAAAACTATAAAACATTGCCAGCTGGGTGAATCCCAGCACTTTGGGAGACCGAGACGGGCAGATCACGAGGTCAGGAGATTGAGACCATCCTGGCTAACATGGTGAAACTGCATCTCTACTAAAAATACAAAAAAAATTAGCCAGGCGTGGTGGCGGGCGCCTGTAGTCCCAGCTACTCGGGAGGCTGAGGCAGGAGAATGGTGTGAACCCGGGAGGTGGAGCTTGCAGTGAGCCGAGATCACGCCACTGCACTCCAGCCTGGGCGACAGAGCAAGTCTCCGTTTCAAAAACAAAAACAAACAAACAAACAAAAAAACCAAACAAACACAAAAATTGCCTAAAGAAATAAAAGAAGATATGAATAAACAGAAAAAACATCTCATGTTTATGAATTGGAAGACTTATATTGTTAAAATGTTCATATTATCCAAAGTGATCTAAAGATTCAATGCAATCCTATCAAAATCCAAATGACTTTTTTCTAAAACAGAATATAAATCCCTTTATGTTTTATAAACCATTTTTCCCTTTTCCAACATGTTAAGAACATGAGAGGCGGGTGGATCACGAGGTCAGGAGTTCAAGACCAGCCTGGCCAACATGGTGAAACCTTGTCTCTACTAAAAATGTAAAAATTAGCCAGGCATGGTGGTGGGTACCTGTAGTTCCAGCTACTCAGGAGGGTGAGGAAAAAGAATTGCTTGAACCCAGGAGGTGGAGGTTGCAGTGAGCAGAGACTGCACCCCTGCACTCCAGCCTGGGCAACAGAGCAAGATGCCATCAAAAGACAAACAAACAAAAAAAAGAATATGAATTATTCCATAGGATAAAACTAACAGGCCTAGGTGAATATTTGACCTCACTACAATAATTGAAATACAGTTTGACAAATTTAAGTTGCAGAATGTAAAAATATATGCTAAAGTAAAAGGAAAAAAATATGTCTATAATGTATGAAAGGGTATGATGAAACATGTAGCCAAATAGGACACTGTGGGCACATAAATCTTAAGCATACAGAATATTGCTGTCAGAGGAGACACAACCCTGAGCCTTAGTTGTTCATATATTTTCTAAGAAGCAAGTTTCTATTAGGTCACTATCTAGAAAGCTACACAGGCCAGCCAGCATGAAATATCTAAATATTTGATGCCTTATGTTTGAATCTGAATTATAATGATTATCACAGGGAATAATCATAATTGCTCAAGTTTATATAAGGACTTTCTATGACTCAATAATAATAGAATCACATGGGGTAAATCATATTACAGCCTCAGTCATTCTTTCTACCAGGAAGCTTGAAAGCAGTCATTCCTCTGCTCCTAAGATGTCAATGATGCTAATAACAGCAGAAAAGCATACAGCAAATCAGCAAGTGGGTCATGAATTGAAGTGACATTATCAATATCATTGTACTTATTCAACCACCAAATGACTTGGTGACATAGCTCTGATTCCCAGGGCTGCATGTCTAATTCATGAAAACTGTCATAAGAAATATTTAAGCCAGAAATTTCAATAAAGACATGAACTAATGAAGCCATAAAGAATAAGATTTGGCTGAAAGCTTATTTTTAGAAAGTTCAAATATTAGAAATATCCAGACTCAAATCAGGATCTTTGAAATTCTTCTCTTTGAGAACATAAAAGTGAGGTAATCATTTTTAATTAAGATCTTAATATAATTTATTAACAAAAACTATGCCAGGTTATTCCACATTCATTTTCTCATTTAATCTTAACAATAAACCTGAGAGGCAAATGTTATCATTTTAATACCACAGCTGAGAAAACTGAAACTTATAGTTAATAGAGCCAGTCCAATATTATGCAGCTAATAAAGGGCTACTTCAAAATAGGGTCCAGTACTTGTTTCATGAAACATGTGGCTTGATACTTACAAATGTATGATAAATGCAGGAACTGGACAGTCAAAACCTGTAAGTCTAGAAAATAGGCTTCGAATAGTATGAATATACTGCTCAGAGAGAAGGCAGGCCAGGTATTTAAGGGCTTACAGCAGCACAATACCAGAGAAGTCCTTGAACCACCTCTTCCCCCTGCCAGATATGATTTCTGGACTTCAACAAACGATGTGTATGGAGCAAACATGAAAGAGACCCTTCCTCATTGCTTCACTGCTGTCTAACTTGAACCAGGCATTGTCTTTGAAAACCCAACTAAAAGAAAGTCAACTTGTTTCCCAGAATGGTACTCTGGCTCTAAGTTATACTAAGCTTGAGATGAATTCAATTTTCACCTATAGCACGCATAGAAGTGTGTCAGTGGACCTGCAAAATGTTCCTGAGTTATTCTTTTTTCTTTAATTGTTTGAATTAAGCTCTACGAATAAGCACACCTACTAAACATGCTCTGAGACAGAGCTGTGAGTTTATATCCTATTTCCAAATTAGGAGCAGAAAATCTATGGTAAGTGACTTGCAAAACTTCTTATAACATAAGACTGGAACTATGGTAGAACATAATGTCTAGGATTGACTATCCAGATTCAAGGTCAAATGCTGCCCTTAATATCTTGTGACCTAAAACAAGAACTTAACTTGTTGAGAACACACAGCTTCCTCAGTGGTACATGAAAAGATTGGACTAATGATTTATAAAATTTCAGTCATTTTTATTAACTTTAGAATTTTATGATAGGTTTAGCAAGGTATCAGGAAAGATAATGAATATCTATTTCAGAAAACTTTGAATTGACAGCATATCCTTTATTCAACATGCTGAATACAATTTTAGATCATAAATCTCTTATAGATTGTTAACTTCTCAGGAAATTAGAAACAGCTTTTTAAACTTCCTTTATGCAGGACTATGTAGGATGATGTGAGGGTTCTTCACGCACAGCAATTGCTGATGCCATTGACAATTGTGGCAATACCATTACTCTTCTTGATCTATGGGGGGGGGGGTGGTTGAAACCATGCAATAATAATAAGAGCAGTAGTGGGGGGAATGCTAAAAATGGTGGTGGCAGCAGTAGTAGCAACAGTAGCAGCAGAAGGCTAGAAACACACCCTGACCTTCAACTCTTATGTCTGAATGTCTGATCAAAAATCAGAACACCGGTGCCATGAATATCAGACCTATTCCAATTTATTTTAGTGAGGAAAATCTCACCTTTTTCATCAAACTCTATAGCCAAATAAACTCTACATATGTGATTTTTTTATCTTATCCTTAGACTAGAGAGTAAAAGGGAGTCTAACTTAAAATTTGTTCATTTTTCTTTTCCAAAAATGCTATTCTATAGATATTAAAATAAGAGTTTCAGAGAATGTCTAATAGCAGAGAAAATGCACGTGAAATATTGTTAACTGAATATCTGTATATATATGTGTGTGTATATATGTGTGTATATATGTATATGTGTATATATGTATATGTGTTTATATGTATATTTGTGTATATATGTGTATATATGTATACATGTGTATGTATATATGTGTGTATACATATATATGCGTATATATTTGTGCATATATGTATATATATATAGTCTAATTATTTAAAACTTGTATTGTCCGTGTATGTGTGTGAGAAAGAGGAAAATAAAATGAAAAAAATATATATATTGGTTGGGTACAGTGGCTCACATCTGTAATCCCAGCACTTTGGGAGGAGGAAGCAGGCAGATCACAAGGTCAAGAGATCGAGACCATCCTGGCCACCATGATGAAACCCCGTTTCTACTAAAAATACAAAAATTAGTTGGGTGTGGTGGCATATGCCTGTAATCCCAGCTTCTTGGGAGGCTGAAGCAGGAGAATCACTTGAACCCAGGAGGCAGAGGTTGCCATGAGCCAAGATCACCCCACTGCACTCCAGCCTGGGCGACAGAGTGAGGCTCCATCTCAAAAAAAAAAGAAAGAAAAAGAAAGAAAAAGAAAATATATCAACATATTTTATTAATTATCATCTATGGGTTGTAGAATATTATAAGTGACTTTTCCTCTTTTAGTTGATTTGTCTTTAAGTTGTTACAAAACATTTTTCTATCTTTTATCATAAGGAAAAAAAACAAGCAATGAGTGTTATAGGAAAATCTGCTTAAGGTTGAACGTACCATTTCAAGGACGTGTCAGCAATAAAAAAAGGACAAGATTGCAAAATCTGCAGTGGGGTAGTATAGCTGGCCTTGTCACCTTGCAATAGGTCTATCAACGTTGCATGATATTTGAAGCTGATGTGGACACAGAAAAAATCTTTCGATTGGCAAGAGGAAAATTGCAGTGTATGTCTTTATTATCAGAGCAAACATTAAAGTGGGTGGTGACAGCAGATACAGAGAAGTGTCCCTTACCTGGTCCCATGCTATTTCCCTGTTTTGTATGGTCTTTTTTGTTCTGTGGATGTGTAAAAGCTGTTACTTCATTATTTTAGGTATTACATTTTCAGTGTCTTGGAAAGTGGTTTTACAAAAGTTTTCCATAACAAAGATTTTGAGGGAAAGAGATGTTGTGGTTTGACTTCCCAATGGGGAATATAGATAGATAGATAGATAGATAGATAGATAGATAGATAGATAGATAGATAGATAGATAGAGAGATATAGATATAGATATAGATATAAACTGACACGATGTCTTTTACTTTCAGAAATCGTTACGCTGCCAGGTATAGTATCAACAATCCTAACCAAATTCATCTGGTTAGATTTGCAAAGTAATCCTAGGCACAGTAATAAAGCAAAAAACTGCCTGCTGTGTTCCAGCCATGGATGTTATGTAAGGATAAGCAGGACGTCCAAAACTGACACTCCTATTTCACTGGTCAAAAAAAAATATGAAAGAAATTACACATTACTGTAGGGGGGTGTTGCTCCATAAGACAGTAATTCAGATCTATATTAGACTTTCGGACATATTATTCAAGGTTACTGGATTGAAGTTTGCTTTATGGGACATAAGAATTCCCTACACTGCTAGAATAAAGTAGCTTAAGTTGGCAGCTTATATATAAAATAGAAAACTAGAATGCGACAAAACAAATATTTGGACAACACCTAAGGAAGAATTATACTCTGTATATAAAGAGACTTTTAAGTTCCAAAACTAAAAGGCCTATTTGTAGAGGCAAGTGAATACATCATTGTATAAGATGTAGTCAGATATAAGTGGCTGTGAAACTAGCTCATGGCAAATGCATTGTGCTGTTTCTACACAGACTTGTCCTGACCAAAGGAATTAGGACAAGTGAGGAAACAAACTTAATGTGGAGAATTGTTTTTTTAAATGTCCATGTATTTCTTAACATATTAAATATTAAATATATACACACCATAGAATCTAGTCATTCTACTTGTTAGTATTTACCAAAGAGGAATAGAAACAGATATTCACACAGACTTGTATACAAATATTTATAGCAGATTTATTTGTAATATCCCAGTAGTGAGAACAACTCAAATCTTAATCAACAGATGAATTATTTAACAAATGGTATGTCCATTTAATGAAATATGATTCAGCAATAAAAAGGAATAAATTTGATAAAAGCAACAATATTTATGGATCTAAAAATAATTATACTGAGTAAAAGAAGCTAAATAAAAACACATACTGTATGTATTAGTCTGCTCGCACACTGCTATGAAGAACTACCTGAGACTGGGTAATTTATGAAGAAAAGATGTTTAATCGACTCACAATTCCACAGGCTGTATAAGAGGCATGGCTGGGGAGGCCTCAGGAACCTTACAATCATGGCGGAAGGTAAAGGGGAAGCAAGCACATCTTCACATGAAGCAGGAGAGACAGAGCCAAGGGGGAAGCGCTACACACTTTTAAACAACCAGATCTGGTGAGAACTCATTCACTATCATGAGAACAGCAAGGGGGAAGTCCGCACACACGATTCAATCACCACGCCCCCAGGCCCCTCCTCCAACACATGTGGATTACAATTCAACATAAAATTTGGGTGGGGATACAGAGCCAAACCATATCACTGCATGATTCCATTTATATAACATTCTAAAACTTGCCAGTCAATCTGTAGTGGCAGAAATCAGATCTGTGGTTATTTGAGAGTTGGTGGGAGGAGTGATCAGATTGTGAAGGGGTATGAGTAAGCTTTTGGGTTTGATATATGGGTTCCTTATCTTGATTATGGTGATAGCCTTGGGGTTTTATACATAAGCCAATAAAACATATTAAATTGTATATTTTAAATGTGTATTTTATTAAATGTTATGCCTCAATGCTGTCAAAAATGTGAAATGCCTATATGAACTCTTATTACATAGTGTAACATTGGCAAAATACTATATTATATATGCTACTAATATAATATAGTATAGCTGAAGTTCTGTTGAATAAATACATAAAAGAAGTAGTAATGCTACAAGATCATTTTTAATCAATTAATATATAAACTTATTTTCTATTTTAAAAAATGAACTTGATTTTGCAGCAGGGGACCACATATTTTGTTGTTGAGTAATGAAAGATGAGCTTCAGTTGAGAGACACCTTGTTCATGAGTCCTCTCACCAGAGGAACTTAGAGATCAAGAAACATTGCAGCTTTTAGTAAGCATGCTACCAAATGTAGGCTTTTCTATATAGATGTGAATGTGAAAGGACCACTAATAACGCTGGCAATATAGCAGCAAATGTGATTCTCCTATCACTTTATAGTGTTTATGAAATATCAAAGCAAGTTTCATTTAAGTCAATGGTTTTCAAAAGTAATTTAAGTAGTAAAACCATTTTTAATAAAATTATAGAATGCCAATATTATTGACAACTATATGAGTACTATGGAGCTATCCTAAGTAAGCCATAACACCACGGAGCTGGTGTGTGTGGATATACAGTGTGAAGGCTGGATCATCAGGCCACTGGCCCTGCCCGCCTTCTAAAGCAGCCCAAGAGAGAGACCACAGCTGAGGGACCACCATGCTGTGTAAACTCGGAGAGTTACCATCAGATGTTTGATTATGTCTGACTGAATTGGCATGGACCAACTTTTAGTTAAACATGGAGGATTTAAGAAAATTATGCACCTATACTTCCTCTTATATATGACTAATTTGACTATAGTTTATTTAAAAATATACCAGAGTTAAATAATAATAAAGCAATTACAGATAATCATTGTAATAAGTACAGGCGGCATCTACTGGATTTCATCAGCTTTCCTTATGTCTTTGCTTTGTCCTATTTTTTTTAGGAACCTCCCTCTCTGTTACTACTCCCTTTGGATTTATCCAGTATTCTTAGACGTCACCAGGGCCAACCCACGCATATATAAATTGAAATATTGTTTTCAAAACCTACTCAAGCTATCTCTTGACGAACAAGATTAGTACCATCTAATTACAACCCTGAAGGTATATGCTAAAGAAAACTAATAATAACATATACTATTCTTAAAACCAATCATTCTTTTTACAACATGACCGAAATAAGTCCCAGGCACTCTTTAGCTATGCTCTGTCTTCTCTTTTGGAATAATCTTTTCTTCCCTTCTAACTGTCACCTTATATTCTTATCTTTCCACCTATTCAAAGTAATTTAGTATGTCAACAATTTTTTTTCTAACATTGTTCTGTCTTAGAACTTTTTCTCCCTGCAGATCTCATCCACTATGCAGAAACCAGTAATAATCATTTGTCTCTGTAAAGGTGACTTTGTTTTAAAATTAGTTTTACAATGAGAGAGCTGATCTACTTTGGAAAAGGATCACTGTTATCAATGTGGCAAGATGAAAAAGCATGCCATATTCTATCTACTTGGTTTAATTGAACCAAGCATCAGCTTGGTTTAATTGAATTAACCGCAATGACTGTGCTTGTGTGTCACACTATTCTTTTTATATTTATATTTATTATTACTATTTTTTAAGAGAGACAGGGTCTCCCTATGTTGCTCAGGCTGACCTCGAACTCCTGGGCTCAAGCAATCCTGCCTCTGTCTCTCAAAATGCTGGGATTACAGGGGTGAGCCACCATGCCCAGCCACACTATTCTTTTTAAATTTAAAGACATAAAACATTGATTTTTATTAAATTTTAAAACAGAGAACTTTTAAATAGATACAGATTACATTCAGCAGGTATTCATGGATTACCTACTATGTATGAAGTACAGTATGCTAGGTATGGTGGGACTGTCATAAATTAGATGAGGATACCACCATTATGAAGCTAATGTAACATTGCCCAAGTTCTGTCTACTGTTTTATTCAAAACTTCATGAATGTTGAAACAGTGTTCACATTTTTCTATCAACATACAGTATTATTTGTAAGATGAAATTGTTAAATTTAATTACAAAGTGTTCAGTTTAGTTTGTTTTGCTAGACACCCTACAAGCTGTTCCTATTACTCTCTCTCGCTCTAATGTTTACAAATTGTTACAGCTTAGTGCTAAAGTGAACAGCAGAGTACTCTTCAAGATTTTCTAGGATCTTGCAGACAAATGTATACATATATTTTTTACTCCTCATGCTGTTTTATCACTTTTTGATCCCTCCTAGGGGATTAGGCTGTGTAACTGTAAAGCTTTTTTAGGCTTTAACTATGGATTCTTTGTATAATGAAAAAATAAGATAACTTTTATATTATATATTGAACTGAGTAAGGGGTAAATTCAGTCATTCCTACGTAAAAAGACAGGATAACTAGGTTCTCATTCTTGTTTTTCATTCCTTCATGTATTCATTCAATTTTTTTTATTAAATAAGCACTTATTAATATGCCAGATACTGTGGTAGTTGCTGATGAGGAACCAATAAAGAGCCCGTGTGGTATCAAAGGGCTTTTCTGTCTAATATTTATTTATTCTGTTACTCTGGAAAACTTATTTGGCATCTGGTTTCATACATTGTACAATAGAGATAGCTGTCTCTGCCTTCTTTATGTTCTATATTTTACCTCTTTCTCATTGTAAACTTTGTATGGTCAATGGAGAAGGATGTGGATTCAACTCTGAATACACACTATGTAAGGCACACTTTTCATTCTCATGTGAAACTAGTTTTATAACGCAGCTCAGAGCACACAGTAGGTTCTCACTAAAAATTTTATCTTCTTTCTCTTTTTCCTTTTCTAAGATGGTAGTGTAGAAGATAAGTTGATACCATGCACATTCAAATAATTAATTTTAAATTATGATAAACCATGGATAAGTTGTGTAGCATTAATTATATTAAATTCCTTCAATTGTGATGTACCTATCTTATAGGGTTGTTGTGAGAAATATATGACAGTAATGTAAAGTACTGAATATAGTGCCAAGAACACAATAAATGCTCAATAAATATTAGCTATCATGTCATTCTGACTTATGTCAATAAATATTAAGTATTATGTCTAGTTAATACTGTTAGAATTACATTAAATAAATAATGTAGAAAATTTGTCCTAGTCCAATTATCTACTGACTAGGTGACCTTAATTATGTCTTTTTTTGTTAACTTTTAGAGTCTAGATTCCTTATTCTGCAAAATGGATTTATTGTATCTCAAGGCACTGTGAAGTTTGCAGTAGTAAGTTATATGAAAATTTTTAAAGCATTATGATTATAAATAATATGATTATAAATTGGAGAACAGCTGCTAACACAATTAAGAAATTTAAAAATATTATTGCTTTTTTACTTTCACTCACATTTTGTTTTGTTAGATAGTTGAAAACACTAAGAAGTAACTTTTAGAGAAGCTAGGTTGTACCCAGACACAGAAAGTTTAATAAGTTTTAAAAACTGAAAACTATTTTCTCTTTAAAAGGCATGTATAGGCAAAAAGGAAAGTCCAAAGAGAGGAAAAGAAAGCAGGAGAGATCTGAAATGACACAAGAAGTGACTCAGAATGGGAAGATTGTGCACTCCTTGTTGTCCCCTAATGCACATGGAAGTATGCAACAGAAGGTGTGAAAATAACCCAGGTGCGAAGGCCAATGGTTTTCATACATTTCAAGCTTCTCTCCATGATGTCCTTTTCCATGTAAAATCTAAATCAGGTGTCCTATATACATAACATGAAATGGAGATGTAATGCAACTGAAGCTAGGAAATGAAAACCTTGCCTACTAGCCTTCTCTCAAACCAGTGATCAGAACCCTGAGTTATTTCTTTGAGAGACTAAGTACAACACAGAAGCTCAAGCATAGAAATTAACAGTTAAAATTATGTCAAGTTTCTTCACTGAAAAAGATCCCTATTAGCCTTTGACCTAATTTTGTTAATTTATAATGGAAGTTAACAATCACTAAATGTTATTGCTTATAAATCTCTTTACCTAATTTAAAACACTGCTAGTTGTAGCTAGAAATAGGTATTTCTTTATTTCTTTTAGCTATGTATTCCTTCAAAAGAAGCTCCAGACTTTTAAAATTGCACCACCTCAGTATTTCCTCAGTTTCTTTTTTTAATACAACATACATACACACACACACACACACTATCTTATATATACTAGCTTAATAAGTCACATGGTATTTTAGAACAGATCAAAACTTGGAATAATCATGTGGGAAAAAAGTTGTAGCCGGGTGCGGTGGTTCATGCCTGTAATCTCAGCACTTTGGGATGCCAAGGCAAGTGAATAGCTTGAGGTGAAGAGTTCGAGAGCAGCCTGGGCAACATGGTGAAACCCCCTCTCTGCAAAAAATTAGCAAGGCATGGTGGCACATGCCTGTGGTCCCAGCTACTTGTGAGGCTGAGGTGGATAGATCGCTTGAGCCCTGGAAAAAGAGGTTGCAGTAAGACCACACCACTGCACTCCACCTGTCCAGCCTGGGTGACAGAGTGAGACCCTGTCTTAAAAAAAAAGTTGCTGAGGTTTACCAACTTTTTAAAGTATTTGCTCTTAGACAACCAGTAAAATTGTTTCTGGTACAAAAGATGTTCATGGTTTTCTTCTAATTACAAATTAAAACATATTGCTATGGTTTTGTTATAAATACTTAATCACATAAATGACAACTTCCCACACAACCAGATTGAAACATGACACCAGTGTTATACTTATCAGGCAGAGAATTTAAAATACTACTCTTAATAAAGGCTATAATGGAAAAACAGACAACAAACAAAAGGTAGTGGGTAATATAAACAGAGAGATGAAAACTCTAAGAAAAAAATCAAAAGGAAATATAAAAATTCAAAATCGCTGTAACAAAAATGAAGAGTGCCTTTGATAGGCACATCAGTAGACTAGACACAGCTGAGAAGAGAATCAGTGAGCTTGAAATTTGTCATTACCTACTTCCCAAATTGAAATGTGAAGAGAAAAAAAAATTACTTAATGAAGAGCATCCAAGGAATGTGGAACAATTAGAAAAGGTGTAACATACATTACATGTAATAGAAGAAAGAAAGAAGAAAATGAAGCAAAAGAAACATTGAAGTGATAATGGCTGATCGTTTTCAGTAATTCATGATGTATAACAAACTATAGATAGATGAACCTCAGAGAAGACCAAACGGGATAAATACCAAGAAAGTACAGCCAAGCATATTATATTCAACTACAGAAAACCAAAGACATCTTGAAGAAGTCAGTGAAAAAAGGATAAGAATTATAGGATACTTATAATCAGAAACCATGTGTAAACCATTTTCATACTGCTGATAAAGACATACCAAAGACTGGGCAATTTACAAAAGGAAGATGTTTAATGGACTTACAGTTCCACATGGCTAGGAAGGCCTCACAATCATAGCAGAAGGCAACAAGAAGCAAGTCACATCTTACATGGATGGCAGCAGACAAAGCAGAGAGCTTGTGCAGGGAGAACTCCTCTTTTTAAAACCATCAGATCTTGTGAGACGCATTTACTATCATGAGAACAGTGCAGGAAAGACCTGGCCCCATAATTCAGTCAACTCTCACCAGGTTCCTCCCATGACATGTGGGAATTGAGGAGTTAAAATTCAAGACAAGATTTGGTTGGGGACACAGCCAAACCATATAATTCCACCCCAGCCCCTCCCAAATCTCAGTCCTCACATTTAAAAACCAATCATGCCTTCCCAGCAGTCCACAAAAGTCTTAACTCATTTCAGCATGACTCAAAAGTCCACAGTCTAACATCTCATCTGAGACAAGGCAATTTCCTTCTGCTTATGAGCCTGTAAAATCAAAGGCAAGTTAGTTACTTCCTAGAAACAATGGAGGTTCAGGCATTGGGTAAATACAGCCATTCCAAATGGGAGAAATTGGCCAAAACGAAGGGGCTACAGGCACCATGCAAGTGTGAAATCCAGCAGGGAAGTCAAACCTTAAAGCTCCAAAATGATCTCCTTTGACTCCATGTCTCGCATCCGGGACATGCTGATGCAAGACGTGGGTTCCCATGGTCTTGGGCAGCTCCGTCCCTGTGGCTTTGCAGGGTACAGGCTCCCTCTCGACTGCTTTTATGGGCTGGCATTGAGTGTGGCTTTTCTAGGCACAGGGTGTAAACTGTCAGTGGATCTACCATTCTGGGGTCTGGAGGATGGTGGCCCTCTTCTCACAGATCCACTAGACAGTGCCCCAGTAGGGACTCTGTATAGGGGCTCTGACCCCACATTTCCCTTCTGCACTGTCCTAGCAGAGGTTCTCCATGGGATCCCCACCCTGCAATAAATTTCTGCCTGGACATCCAGGCATTTCCATATATCCTCTGAAATCTAGGTGGAGGTACCCAAACCCAAATTCTTGACCTCTGTGCACTGGCAGGCTCAACATCATGTGGAAGCTGACAAGGCTTGAGGCTTGCAACCTCTGAAGCCATGGCCCAAGCTCGACATTGGCCCCTTTATTCATGGCTGGAGCAGCTGGGAGGCAGGGCAGCAAGTTCCTACGCTGCATACAGCACAGGCACCCTGGGCCCAGCCCACAAAACCACTTTGTCCTCCTAGGCCTCCAGGCCTGTGATGGAAGGGGCTCCCATGAAGACCTCTGACATACTCTGGAGACATTATCCCCATTGTCTTGGTGCTTAACATTTGGCTCCTCATTACTTACGCAAATTTCTGCAGCTGGCTTGCATTTCTCCTCAGAGAATGGGATTTTCTTTTCTATCGCATTGTCAGGCTACACATTTTCTGAACTTTTATGCTCTGCTTCTCTTATATAACTGAATGCCTTTAACAGCATCCAAGTCACATCTTGAATTCTTTGCTGCTTAGAAATTTCTTCTGCCCGATACCCTAAATTATGTCTCTAAAGTTCAAATTTCCACAAATCTCTCTAGGGCAGGGGCAAAATGCTGCCAGTCTCTTTGCTAAAACATAACAAGAGTCACCTTTGCTCCAGTTCCCAACAAGTTCCTCATCTCCATCTGAGACCACCTCAGCCTGGATTTCATTGTCCATATCATTATCAGCATTTTGGTAAAAGCCACTCAACAAGTCTCTAGGGCATTCTAAACTTTTCCACATTTTCCTATCTTCTTCTGAGCCCTCCAAACTATTTCAACCTCTTCCTCTTACCCAGTTCCAAAGTCACTTCCACATTTTCGGTATCTTTTCAGCAGCACCCCACTGTACTGGTATCAATTTACTGTATTAGTCTGTTTTCACACTGCTGATGAAGAAATACTTGAGATGGGGCAATTTACAAAAGAAAGACGTTTAATGGACTTACAATTCCACATGGCTGGGGAGGCCTCACAATCATGAAGGAAGGCAAGGAAGAGCACGTCACATCTTACATGGATGGAGGCAGGCAAAGAGAGACAGCTTCTGCAGGGAAACTCCTCTTTTTCAAACCATCAGATCTCATGAGACTCATTCACTATCACGAGAACAGCACAGAAAAGACCCACCCCCTTAATTCCATCACCTCCCACTAGGTTCCTCCGATGACACATGGGAATTGTGAGAGTTACAATTTAATATGAGATTTGGGAGGGGACACAGCCAAACCATATCACCAAATAAGAGAGTAGAGTAAATTTTTTGAATTGTCAATTAGGAAAAAGAACTCTACATTTCTACACACAGCAAAATTATTCTTCAAAAACGAAGAAGAAATAAAAACTTTCTCAGACAAACAAATCTTAGAAAACTCATCACCAGCACATCTGTCCTTCAAGAAACATTAAAAGAAGTTCTTCAGTGAGAAGGGAAATGATGTGTTAGAAACTTAGATCTAAAAAAAGAACATCAGAGAAGCACTAAATGAAGGTAAAATTAAATCTTTTTTTTCTTATTTTTAATTGATCTAATATGTAACATTTGTTCAAAATAATACTAGTAACAATATATTGTATGATTGTAGCATCAAGGTAAATTAAATGAATGATAGCAATATTATAAAGAGTTGAGGGGAGGAATTGAGAATACTGTATTGAAAGATGACCCTACTACCCAGAAAGCAGTTTTATGAAAGTGGACCTAATTGTAAATGTATATTGCAAACTCTAGGGCAAGTACTCAGTTTTTTGAGAAAAGTATAATTTATATGCTGACAATAAAAAACAAAATAGAAACCATATGCAATGATTAAAACTAGAGAAGGTAGAAAAGAGAAAAGAAATGAAAACAACAGAGGTAATTCATAGAAAACAGAAATACTAATAATCACTTTAAATGTGAAAGGTCTGCAGCATCATTTAAAAGACAGAGATGTTCATGCTTAAAATGGAATATTCTTCATAAATATAAAGAAATGAACTATCAAGCTATGAGAACACCTGGATGAACTTTAAATGCTTATAGCTGGGTGAAAGAATCCCACCTGAAAAGGCTACAGACTATATGATCCCAATTGAACAGCATGTTGAAAAGAACAAAACTAGAGGAACAGTAAAACAATGAGAGACTGCCAATGATTCAAGGCGAGAGGAGGAGGATTGAATAGGTGAAGCACAGGCCTTTTTTGACTGGTAAATCAATTTTGTATATATTAATGGTGGATACATGACATACCTTTGTCAAAAGCCATAGAAATTTGCAGCACAAAGAGTAAACCTCAATTATGTAAGTTTTGAAAAAATCATTTAGGAGGGCTAGGATCCTAGGAAAGAATGCAAAGTTTGACAACATTATTTACACATGTTCTGATTGTAACAAATAATCTCACTGTATGGGGTATGGAGAGGGAAAAGTTGCTGATCTAATAAACTTTGAAAATTAATGTAATCCATAAGACTGAAGTCAAAAGGAATTACCAGCAGGCAATATGCTGCACTTGATAAAGCTACTTTCCATAAGGGTACAGGTTAATGATTCTGATAATGTTATACTAGTGTACTGAAATTAAACAGTTAGGTAAACAAATGATGGTGATGGGAGTCAGGTTTTTCACTGTTAGAATAGAAGTTTATAGATGAACAAGGGAAGAAGGCTAGAATATAAATTCATGTTTAGCTAAATATAGATACAGATGTAGAAACATTTATGGACATGTGGATTTACCTTAGTTAGTATGCACACATGTATTCCCTTGCTCTGTCAGCTGTCACCTAAAAGAAATGACACCTTAGCAGCAACAAGCATGGCTGACACTCAGATTTTGGTTTCTGATACCATTCTCCAATAAAGGGGCCAGGGCTCCTTAGAGAAATGCTAATTCTACGACTGGGCAGGAAATATATAGAAAGAACCTGAAGTATTAGATACTGCCAAAAATAAGGAAGAACTAAAAAATTTAAATCTGCAAGTACACACTGAAAGAGTTGTCAATAGCCATATCTGGAATAATTTGAGCAGTAAAATAAACAAAGCAATATGGAATTCTAACCCAATGTATAAACTAAATATCCATAAGTCCATAGTGATAGAAATAAATGACTGAATATATAAATAAACTGAAGAACATATACAAATATACCCTGAAAAGCAATTCCAAGTAAATTCCAAATAATTCCAAAGTATTATATAGCCTGCCCTCAAGGAGGGGAAAATAACTTCCACTCCTTAACTGTGGGCTACATAGTGACTTCCGTCCAGGGTAGAGTGTAGAAAAGGGGGAAAATGGCCGGGCGCGGTGGCTCACACCTGTAATCCCAGCACTTTGGGAGGCCGAGGTGGATGGATCACGAGGTCAGGAGATAGAGACCATCCTGCTGGCTAACACGGTGAAACCCCGTCTCTACCAAAAATACAAAAACATTAGCCAGGCTTGGTGGCGGGCGCCTGTAGTCCCAGCTACTTGAGAAGCTGAGGCAGGAGACTGGCGTGAACCCAGGAGGCGGAGCTTGCAGTGAGCCGAGATCGCACCACTGCACTCCAGCCTGGGCGACAGAGCAAGGCACTGTCTCAAAAAAAAAAAAAAAAAAAAAAAAGGAAATAAACTTTATAGTGTAGATACTACAACCTCAGCCAGGTCATCAATGTCAATACCAACAGCAATACATAATATCAATACTTGAAATGATATGATAAAAATGGTACTTTTTCTCACTGGTCTTCCTCCCAAAACCACATATTCCCAGACTAATCGTAAGGACAAACTCACAAATTCCAATAAAGGGACATCCTACAAAATCTCTTATCTGTATTCCTGAAAACTGTCAAGTTCGCAAAAACAAGGAAAGTCTAAGAACTGTCACAGCCAAGAAAAGACTAAGGAGGCATGACTATTAAATGCAATGTAATATCCTAGATAGAGGGCTAAGAAAGGAAAAGTACATGAGATAAATACTAAAGAAGTCTGAATAAATCATGAACTTAATATTACAATGTGCACTTATTAATTTTTAACAAAAGTACTATATGAATGAAGATGTTAATAATAAGGATATAAGCCATATGGGAATGCTATGTTCTATCTTCTCAATTATTCTGTAAAACTAAAACTGTTTTGCCTGTAATCCCAGTACTTTGGGAGGCCGAGGCAGGCGAATCACGAGGTCAGGAGTTTGAGACCAGCCTGGCCAACATGGTGAAACCCCATCTCTAATAAAAATACAAATAGCTGGGCGTAGTGGCAGATGCCTGTAATCCCAGCTACTTGGGAGGCTGAGGCAGGAGAATTGCTTGAAACTGGGAGGCAGAGGTTGCAGTGAGCTGAGATCACACCACTGTCCTCCAGCCTGGGAGACACAGCAAGACTCCATCTCAAAAAAAGAAAAGAAAAACAGTTAGAACTGTTTTATAAGATAAAGTCTTTTCTTAATTCAGGAACTAACAAGGTAGAACATTAACATACAAAAGTTACTAATCTTCATATACACAAACAATAATCACTTAGTCAATATAGGGAAAAGAAAATAATAATCTGTTTACAAATGCAATAGAAATAACAACTTATTTAAAAATAAATTTGGAAAAAATGAACTAAATTTTTCTGAGAAAAACTTTCAAATATGCCAGGTCCACATAAAAACCTGCACGTATATTTATAGCAGTTTTATTCATAACTGCCAAAAATTGGAAGGAACCAAGATCTCCTTTGGTAGGTGAATAAATAGATATACTGTGGTACATCCAGACAATGGATATTATTCAGTGACACAAGCATGAAAAAAAGCTGCCAAGCCAGAAAAAGACATGGAAGAAACTTAAATGCATATTACCAAGTGAAAAAAAAAGCCAGTCGGAAAAGGCTACATACTGTATGATTCCAACTATATGACATTCTGGAAGAGACAAATTATGGAGACAATAAAGATCAACAGTTGCCAGGGCTTAGAGGGAGGGGATGTATAGGGAGAACACAGAAGGCTTTTAGGGCAGTTAAACTACTTTCATTACATTATGATGGTGTTTAATGTCCAAACTCATAAAATATACAACCAAGAATACACCCTGATGTAAGGTACAGATTTTGGGCAAAAATTATGTGTCAATGTAGGTTCACCAATTGAAACAAATGTACCCACTCTGGTGGAGGATGTTGATAACGGGAAAGGCTGTGTGAGTTTGTGTGTGTGTGTGTGTGTGTGTTGTGGAGGCTATCCCTGCAACTTTTATTCAATTTTGCTGTGAACCTAAAAAATAGTCTGTTTTAAAAAGAAAAACAAAAAAACAAAAAAGCAAAAAAACAAAAATCTTGGCTGGGCGCGGTGGCTCATGCCTGAAATCCCAGCACTTTGGGAGGCCGAGGCGGACAGATCACCTGAGGTCGGAAATTCAAGATCAGCCTGACCAACATAGAGAAACACCATTTCTACTAAAAATACAAAATTAGCTGAGCGTGGTGGCATATGCCTGTAATCCCAGCTACTTGGGAGGCTGAGGCAGGAGAATTGCTTGAACCTGGGAGGTGGAGGTTGCAGTGAGCCGAGATTGTGCCATTGCACTCCAGCCTGGGTAATAAGAGTGAAACTCTGTCTCAAAAAACAAAAACAAACAAAAAACTTCTATTAAGGTACAGGCAAGCAGCAACCTACTCTCGCATTGGGCCTCTGGAATCCTGGCAGGATGAAATTCTTCAACCACCATGGCATTGGAGTTGCCAGGGAAAGCTGCTTAGAGAAGTGGTAGGATCAGAACGCCAGCCAGGGTGGAGCCCAGAGGGTTTGGTGTGGGATTGTCTGTAGTGCAGCATGGCCAGGGACACCCATCGCCTTAAGCTCGACTTGCTTCCATAGGAGACTTTAGCCATAGGAGAACTGCTGAACGTGAACTCTGCAGGGCGGCCTTCCCTCTGAGATGGGGTTGATTAGACCTGGGCAACCCTCAGTCTACTGGCCTCTTCTGGGGCCCCAGCCTGGCCGTGCCTGCTTGCAGTGCAGCCCCCAGGTACCTGTGGGTGTCTGCATCATAGCTCCTGCTCTTGTGGACTGCACCTGATAAGCAGAGTGCTCCTGCACAGTGGCCCCCAAGACACACACCAGGCCATCTGTGTCCTCCCCTCACTGCAGCCTCCCCCAGCCACTGTGCCTGCATGAACACACCACAGGCACCCCCCCACATCACTTAGCCAGTGCCTACGTGTGCCCTTGGGTTGGATCTTGCTTTTACTTCCCCGACAGTGCACATGAACCCTGCACGATGCCATGCCACTACTGCCTGCATGAGGGTACCCCACCACCCATCTCCCCACCACACCACCATTGTCCTAGGAGCATTGGCAGGCATGAAACCTGCCTCACCTCTGCCAGCATCCTGCCCCTGTGCCAACACTGCCATCAGTGCTAAACTAGGCACACAGAACAGTGACCTGCCCCCAGCCCTGAGCGGCCACCATGCCAGCATGAACACATGCAGAGGGCACACATAGTCCTGCACCCACCACAAACATACAACATACCAGAATCTCTGGGACATAGCTAAAGCAGTGGTAAGAGGGAAATTTGTAGCACTAAATGCCTACATCAAAAAGTTAGAAAGATCTCCAGCTCACAACCTAACATTACAATTAAAGGAACTAGAAAAGCAAGAGAAAACCCACCCCAAAGCTAGCAGAAGACAAGAAATAACTAAAGTGAGAGCTGAACTGAAGACTGAGACACGAAAAACCATTCAAAACATCAACAAAATCAGGATCTGTTTTTTTTTTTTTTGGAAAAATTAATAAGATAAACTGCTAGCTAGACTAATAAAAAGAAAAGACAGAAGATCCAAGCAAACACGATCAGAAACAGAAAGGGGAATATTACTACTGACTCCATAGAAATACAAAGAATCGGCCGGGCACTGTGGCTCACGCCTGTAATCCCAGCACTTTAGGAAGCTAAGGCAGGCGGATCATGAGCTCTCGAGTTCGAGACCATCCTGGCCAACATGGTGAAACCCTGTCTCTACTAAAAATACAAAAAATGGGGGGGAGGAGCCAAGATGGCCGAATAGGAACAGCTCCAGTCTACAGCTCCCAGCGTGAGCGATGCAGAAGACGGGTGATTTCTGCATTTCCATCTGAGGTACCGGGTTCATCTCACTAGGGAGTGCCAGACAGTGGGCGCAGGCCAGTGGGTGCGCGCACTGTGCGCGAGCCGAAGCAGGGCGAGGCATTGCCTCACCTGGGAAGCGCAAGGGGTCAGGGAGTTCCCTTTCCGAGTCAAAGAAAGGGGTGACGGCCGCACCTGGAAAATCGGGTCACTCCCACCCGAATATTGCGCTTTTTAGACCGGCTTAAAAAACGGCGCACCACGAGACTATATCCCACACCTGGCTCGGAGGGTCCTACGCCCACGGAATCTCGCTGATTGCTAGCACAGCAGTCTGAGATCAAACTGCAAGGCGGCAGCGAGGCTGGGGGAGGGGCGCCCGCCATTGCCCAGGCTTGCTTAGGTAAACAAAGCAGCCGGGAAGCTCGAACTGGGTGGAGCCCACCACAGCTCAAGGAGGCTTGCCTGCCTCTGTAGGCTCCACCTCTGGGGGCAGGGCACAGACAAACAAAAAGACAGCAGTAACCTCTGCAGACTTAAATGTCCCTGTCTGACAGCTTTGAAGAGAGCAGTGGTTCTCCCAGCACGCAGCTGGAGATCTGAGAACAGGCAGACTGCCTCCTCAAGTGGGTACCTGACCCCTGACCCCCGAGCAGCCTAACTGGGAGGCACCCCCCAGCAGGGGCACACTGACACCTCACACGGCAGGGTACTCCAACAGACCTGCAGCTGAGGGTCCTGTCTGTTAGAAGGAAAACTAACAAACAGAAAGGACATCCACACCAAAAACCCATCTGTACATCACCATCATCAAAGACCAAAAGTAGATAAAACCACAAAGATGGGGAAAAAACAGAACAGAAAAACTGGAAACTCTAAAACGCAGAGCACCTCTCCTCCTCCAAAGGAACACAGTTCCTCACCAGCAACGGAACAAAGCTGGATGGAGAATGATTTTGACGAGCTGAGAGAAGAAGGCTTCAGACGATCAAATTACTCTGAGCTACGGGAGGACATTCAAACCAAAGGCAAAGAAGTTGAAAACTTTGAAAAAAATTTAGAAGAATGTATAACTAGAATAACCAATACAGAGAAGTGCTTAAAGGAGCTGATGGAGCTGAAAGCCAAGGCTCGAGAACTACGTGAAGAATGCAGAAGCCTCAGGAGCCGATGCGATCAACTGGAAGAAAGGGTATCAGCAATGGAAGATGAAATGAATGAAATGAAGCGAGAAGGGAAGTCTAGAGAAAAAAGAATAAAAAGAAATGAGCAAAGCCTCCAAGAAATATGGGACTATGTGAAAAGACCAAATCTACGTCTGATTGGTGTACCTGAAAGTGATGCGGAGAATGGAACCAAGTTGGAAAACACTCTGCAGGATATTATCCAGGAGAACTTCCCCAATCTAGCAAGGCAGGCCAACATTCAGATTCAGGAAATACAGAGAACGCCACAAAGATACTCCTCAAGAAGAGCAACTCTAAGACACATCATTGTCAGATTCACCAAAGTTGAAATGAAGGAAAAAATGTTAAGGGCAGCCAGAGACAAAGGTCAGGTTACACTGAAAGGGAAGCCCATCAGACTAACAGCGGATTTCTCGGCAGAAACCCTACAAGCCAGAAGAGAGTGGGGGCCAATATTCAACATTCTTAAAGAAAAGAATTTTCAACCCAGAATTTCATATCCAGCCAAACTAAGCTTCATAAGTGAAGGAGGAATAAAATACTTTACAGACAAGCAAATGCTGAGAGATTTTGTCACCACCAGGCCTGCCATAAAAGAGCTCCTGAAGGAAGCGCTAAACATGGAAAGGAACAACCGGTACCAGCCACCGTGAAATCATGCCAAAATGTAAAGACCATCGAGACTAGGAAGAAACTGCATCAACTAATGAGCAA
Organism: Gorilla gorilla gorilla; assembly: GCF_029281585.2. Classification (NCBI taxonomy): domain Eukaryota; kingdom Metazoa; phylum Chordata; class Mammalia; order Primates; family Hominidae; genus Gorilla; species Gorilla gorilla. The sequence goes on along the minus strand of NC_073232.2, from coordinate 49,628,997 downwards.
AATCACCAGCTAACATCATAATGACAGGATCAAATTCACACATAACAATATTAACTTTAAATGTAAATGGACTAAATTCTCCAATTAAAAGACACAGACTGGAAAGTTGGATAAAGAGTCAAGACCCATCAGTGTGCTGTATTCAGGAAACCCATCTCATGTGCAGAGACACACATAGGCTCAAAATAAAAGGATGGAGGAAGATCTACCAAGCAAATGGAAAACAAAAAAAGGCAGGGGTTGCAATCCTAGTCTCTGATAAAACAGACTTTAAACCAACAACGATCAAAAGAGACAAAGAAGGCCATTACATAATGGTAAAGGGATCAATTCAACAAGAGGAGCTAACTATCCTAAATATATATGCACCCAATACAGGAGCACCCAGATTCATAAAGCAAGTCCTGAGTGACCTACAAAGAGACTTAGACTCCCACACATTAATAATGGGAGACTTTAACACCCCACTGTCAACATTAGACAGATCAACGAGACAGAAAGTCAACAGGGATACTCAGGAACTGAACTCAGCTCTGCACCAAGCGGACCTAATAGACATCTACAGAACTCTCCACCCCAAATCAACAGAATATACATTTTTTTCAGCACCACACCACACCTATTCCAAAATTGACCACATAGTTGGAAGTAAAGCTCTCCTCAGCAAATGTAAAAGAACAGAAATTATAACAAACTATCTCTCAGACCACAGTGCAATCAAACTAGAACTCAGGATTAAAAATCTCACTCAAAGCCGCTCAACTACATGGAAACTGTAGGAACAACCTGCTCCTGAATGACTACTGGGTACATAACGAAATGAAGGCAGAAATAAAGATGTTCTTTGAAACCAACGAGAACAAAGACACAACATACCAGAATCTCTGGGATGCATTCAAAGCAGTGTGTAGAGGGAAATTTATAGCACTAAATGCCCACAAGAGAAAGCAGGAAAGATCCAAAATTGACACCCTAACATCACAATTAAAAGAACTAGAAAAGCAAGAGCAAACCCATTCAAAAGCTAGCAGAAGGCAAGAAATAACTAAAATCAGAGCAGAACTGAAGGAAATAGAGACACAAAAAACCCTTAAAAAAATCAATGAATCCAGGAGCTGGTTTTTTGAAAAGATCAACAAAATTGATAGACCGCTAGCAAGACTAATAAAGAAAAAAAGAGAGAAGAATCAAATAGACACAATAAAAAATGATAAAGGGGATATCACCACCGATCCCACAGAAATACAAACTACCATCAGAGAATACTACAAACACCTCTACGCAAATAAACTAGAAAATCTAGAAGAAATGGATAAATTCCTCGACACATACACTCTCCCAAGACTAAACCAGGAAGAAGTTGAATCTCTGAATAGACCAATAACAGGAGCTGAAATTGTGGCAATAATCAATAGTTTACCAACCAAAAAGAGTCCAGGTCCAGATGGATTCACAGCCGAATTCTACCAGAGGTACAAGGAGGAACTGGTACCATTCCTTCTGAAATTATTCCAATCAATAGAAAAAGAGGGAATCCTCCCTAACTCATTTTATGAGGCCAGCATCATTCTGATACCAAAGCCGGGCAGAGACACAACCAAAAAAGAGAATTTTAGACCAATATCCTTGATGAACATTGATGCAAAAATCCTCAATAAAATACTGGCAAACCGAATCCAGCAGCACATCAAAAAGCTTATCCACCATGATCAAGTGGGCTTCATCCCTGGGATGCAAGGCTGGTTCAATATACGCAAATCAATAAATGTAATCCAGCATATAAACAGAGCCAAAGACAAAAATCACATGATTATCTCAATAGATGCAGAAAAAGCCTTTGACAAAATTCAACAACCCTTCATGCTAAAAACTCTCAATAAATTAGGTATTGATGGGACGTATTTCAAAATAATAAGAGCTATCTATGACAAACCCACAGCCAATATCATACTGAATGGGCAAAAACTGGAAGCATTCCCTTTGAAAACTGGCACAAGACAGGGATGCCCTCTCTCACCGCTCCTATTCAACATAGTGTTGGAAGTTCTGGCCAGGGCAATCAGGCAGGAGAAGGAAATAAAGGGTATTCAATTAGGAAAAGAGGAAGTCAAATTGTCCCTGTTTGCAGACGACATGATTGTTTATCTAGAAAACCCCATTGTCTCAGCCCAAAATCTCCTTAAGCTGATAAGCAACTTCAGCAAAGTCTCAGGATACAAAATCAATGTACAAAAATCACAAGCATTCTTATACACCAACAACAGACAAACAGAGAGCCAAATCATGAGTGAACTCCCATTCACAATTGCTTCAAAGAGAATAAAATACCTAGGAATCCAACTTACAAGGGATGTGAAGGACCTCTTCAAGGAGAACTACAAACCACTGCTCAAGGAAATAAAAGAGGATACAAACAAATGGAAGAACATTCCATGCTCATGGGTAGGAAGAATCAATATCGTGAAAATGGCCATACTGCCCAAGGTCATTTACAGATTCAATGCCATCCCCATCAAGCTACCAATGACTTTCTTCACAGAATTGGAAAAAACTACTTTAAAGTTCATATGGAACCAAAAAAGAGCCCGCATCGCCAAGTCAATCCTAAGCCAAAAGAACAAAGCTGGAGGCATCACACTACCTGACTTCAAACTATACTACAAGGCTACAATAACCAAAACAGCATGGTACTGGTACCAAAACAGAGATATAGATCAATGGAACAGAACAGAGCCCTCAGAAATAATGCCGCATACCTACAACTATCTGATCTTTGACAAACCTGAGAAAAACAAGCAATGGGGAAAGGATTCCCTATTTAATAAATGGTGCTGGGAAAACTGGCTAGCCATATGTAGAAAGCTGAAACTGGATCCCTTCCTTACACCTTATACAAAAATCAATTCAAGATGGATTAAAGATTTAAACCTTAGACCTAAAACCATAAAAACCCTAGAAGAAAACCTAGGCATTACCATTCAGGACATAGGCGTGGGCAAGGACTTCATGTCCAAAACACCAAAAGCAATGGCAACAAAAGCCAAAATTGACAAATGGGATCTAATTAAACTAAAGAGCTTCTGCACAGCAAAAGAAACTACCATCAGAGTGAACAGGCAACCTACAACATGGGAGAAAATTTTCGCAACCTACTCATCTGACAAAGGGCTAATATCCAGAATCTACAATGAACTCAAACAAATTTACAAGAGAAAAACAAACAACCCCATCAAAAAGTGGGCGAAGGACATGAACAGACACTTCTCAAAAGAAGACATTTATGCAGCCAAAAAACACATGAAAAAATGCTCATCATCACTGGCCATCAGAGAAATGCAAATCAAAACCACTATGAGATATCATCTCACACCAGTTAGAATGGCAATCATTAAAAAGTCAGGAAACAACAGGTGCTGGAGAGGATGTGGAGAAATAGGAACACTTTTACACTGTTGGTGGGACTGTAAACTAGTTCAACCATTGTGGAAGTCAGTGTGGCGATTCCTCAGGGATCTAGAACTAGAAATACCATTTGACCCAGCCATCCCATTACTGGGTATATACCCAAAGGACTATAAATCATGCTGCTATAAAGACACATGCACATCTATGTTTATTGCGGCATTATTCACAATAGCAAAGACTTGGAACCAACCCAAATGTCCAACAATGATAGACTGGATTAAGAAAATGTGGCACATATACACCATGGAATACTATGCAGCCATAAAAAATGATGAGTTCATGTCCTTTGTAGGGACATGGATGAAATTGGAAAGCATCATTCTCAGTAAACTATCGCAAGAACAAAGAACCGAACACCACATATTCTCACTCATAGGTGGGAATTGAACAATGAGATCACATGGACACAGGAAGGGGAATATCACACTCTGGGGACTGTTGTGGGGTGGGTGGAGGGGGGAGGGATAGCATTGGGAGATATACCTAATGCTAGATGATGAGTTAGCGGGTGCAGCACACCAGTATGGCACATGTATACATATGTAACTAACCTGCACAATGTGCACATGTACCCTAAAACTTAAAGTATAATAAAAAAAAAAAAGAGAGAAAGCAAAATAAATAAATAAATAAATAAATAAATAAATAAAAATGAGCCAAAAAATGAGCCAGGCGTGGTGGCACATGCCTGTAGTCCCAGCTACTCAGGAGGCTGAGGCAGGAGTATTGCTTGAACCCGGGAGGTGGAGGTTGCAGTAAGCCCAGATCGCACCACTGCACTCCAGCCTGGTGACACAGCGAGACTCCGTCTCAACAACAAAAAAAAAAAAAAAGAAAGAAATACAAAGAATCATCGGAGACTATTATGAACAACTCTATGCAAACAAACTAGAAAATCTAAAAGAAATGGATAAATTCCTGGACACAGACAACCTTCTAAGACTGAACCATGAAGAAACTGAATCCCTAAACAGACCAATAATGAGCTCTATAATTGAATCAGTAATAAATTGCCTACCAAAAAAAAAAAAAAAAAAAAGAAGAAGAAAAGCCCTGGACCGGACGGATTCATAGCTGAATTCTACTAGACACACAAAGAAGAGCTGGTGCCTTTCCTACCAAAACTTTTCCAAAAAATTGTGGAGGAGGAGCCCCCTCTTCAACTCAATCTATAAGGCCAGCATCATCCTGAACCAAAACCTGGCAGAGACACAACAAAAAGGAAGACTTCCGGCCAATATCCTTCACGAGCATTGATGCAAAAATCCTCAACAAAATACCAGCAAAAATCCAGCAACACATCAAAAAACTAACCCACCACAATGAAGAATGCTTTATTCCTGAGATGCAATGTTGGTTCAACATATACAGATCAATAAATGTGAACTAATGAAGAAAACATTCCATGCTCAATGGTCACACTGCACAAAGTAATAATTTGTAGACTCAATGTTATTTATATCAAACTACCAATGACATTTTTCAGAGAACTAGAAAAACTATTTTAAAATTCATATGGAACCAAAAAAAGGCCTGAATAGCCAAGGCAATTATAAACAAAAAGAACAAAGCTGGAGGCATCACATTACCTGACTTCAAACTATACTACAGGACTATGGTAAAAAAACAGCGTGATACTGGTACAAAAACAGACACACAGACCAATGGAATAGAGAATAGAGAGCCCAGAAATAAGGCTGCACATCTACAATCATCTGATCTTCGACAAAGCTGACAAAAACAAGCAATGGGGAAAGGACTCCCTATTCAATAAAAGGTGCTGGGATAACAGGCTAGGCATGTGCAGAAGACCGAAACTGGACCCCTTCCTTAAACAGTATACAAATATGAACTCAAAATAGATTAAAGACTTAAATTTAATACCTAAAATTATAAAAACCTTGGAAGAAACCTAGGCAATACCATTCAGGACGTGGGAAGGGGCAAAGATTTCATGACGAAGACACTGAAGGCAATTGCAACAAAAGCAAAAATTGACAAATAAGATCTACTTAAACTAAGGCCTTCTGCACAGCAGAAGAAATTATCAACAGAGTAAACAGACATCCTACAGAATTGAGGAATATATTTGCAAATTATGCAAATATTTTCTGACAAAAGTCTAATAGTCAGCATCTATAAGGAACTTATACAAATCTATAAGACAAAAGCAAACAATCCCATTGAAAAGTGGACATGAACAGACACTTTTCAAAAGAAGACATACATGTGTCCAATGAGCATATGAAAAAAAGCTCAATATCAATGATCATTAGAGAAGTGCAAATCAAAACCAGAATGAGATACCATCTCACACCAGTCAAAATGGCTATTAATAAAAAGTCAAAAAATAACAGGTGCTGGCAAGGTAGTGGAGAAAAAGGAAAGCTTATACACTGTTGGTGGGAGTGTAAATTATTAGTTCAACCATTGTGGAAGATCTGATTCCTCAAAGATCTCAAAACAGAACTACCATTCAACCCGCAATCCCATTACTGGATATATACCCAAACAACTATAAATCATTCTGCCATAAAGGCATATGCATGCATATGTTTATTGTAGCAGTATTCACAATAGCAAAGACATAGAATCAACCTAAATGCTCATCAATGACAGATTTAATAAAGAAAATGCAGTACATATACACCATGGAATACTATGCAGCCATATAAAAGGATGAGATCATGTCTTTTACAGAAACATGAATGGAGCTGGAGGACACTATCCTTAGCAAACTAATGCAGGAACCAAAAACCAAATACCACATGTTCTCACTTATAGGTGGGAGCTAAATGATGAGAACTCATGGACACAAAGAGGGGAACGACAGACACTGGGGACTACCAAAGGGTGGATGGTGGCAGGAGGGAGAGGATCAGGAAAAATAACTGTTGGTTACTGGTCTTAGTACCTGGGTGATGAAATAATCTGTACAGCAAACCCCCGTGACACAAGTTTACCTATGTAACAAACCTGTACAAGTACCCCAGCACCTAAAATAACATTTTTTAAAAACTCCAGAACATACAAAATGTACTTAAAAAAAATAGAAAGGCACCCCATGATCTACAAATAAACATCACAAATATGTAAATTCTCCTATGTTAACATAGTTGAATCCTATCCTAATAAAAATACTACAAGATACTTTTCTGGAATAAAACTTGTGGGAAAAATATCTAGCCATGTGCAGTGGCTAATGCCTGTAATCCCAGCACTTTGGGAGGCCAAGACAGGTGGATTACTTGAGGTCAGGAGTTCAAAACCAGCCTGGCCAACATGGCGAAACCCCATCTCCACTAAAAATACAAAAATTAGCCAGGCGTGGTGGCAGCTGCCTGTCATCCCAGCTATGGGGGAGGCTGAGACATGAGAATTGTTTGAACGGGGGTTGGAGGTTGCAGTGAGCCGAGATCACGCCATTGCACTACAGCCTGGTCGACAGAGTGAGAGTCTGTCTTAAAAAAAAAAAAAAAAAAAAAAAAAAAACAGAAGAAAGAGAGAAATAAAGCGAGAAAGCATCTAAGAATATCCTGGAAAAAAAAAAAAGTCGATGAAGCGGGATTAGCCCAATTAGAAACGAAAATATACACTAGGTGATCTGAAATCAGTCTATACTGGTTCTCATATCCACAGCACAATGTAACAATAAAAGAAAGTCTAGAAATAAATCTATATTTGGCAGGTAATAAGGATGAAATCTCAAAAATGTTTGAAAAAGGTAGACTTTTTTAAATGAATGAGGTTAGGAAAACTGTATACTCATTAGGCTTGACATAAAATGGATGCGAACAACATACTCTATAGCAGAATAAACTTCACATGAATTTTTAAAAATCTAACAGTTAATAGAAAAGTAACACACAGAAATAGAAGAACATCTGGATAAATTATTTACATCCTCATTTGGGTAAACTCTAGCAAAGACTCAAAATGCAATGCAATGAAATAAAAGATTGATAAATTCAACTACAGGCATATTAAACATTAATTGAATGACAAAAACACCACAGTCAAAATCAAACTATAAGTAATTAGAAGAAAATATCGATAACATGCAACTCCGATAAAAAGCTAATATCCCTAAATGTATAAAAAACTCATAAAAACCAAGAAAAAAGAACATTAAAGTGATCTTCATTTTAAATAAGAGATATTAAGACTCCACAAATATGTCATTTCTACCCTGTTAGACTAGCAAAAAATTTAAAATCTTAATAATACACTCTGTTGGTGTGGCTGTGGAGAAATAGCACTTTCATGCACTGGTGGTTAGATTGTAACAGTTATTTTTTCTAAGATACAAATCAATCTTTGGCAATTTCTATAAAAAATCTGTATGAGAAGTTCATTATTTGTAGATATTATAGAAAATATTAAAAACAAATTACATGGTTTACTATGTAGTACTAAAAATAAGATGAGGAAGATTTGTATGATATAATTAGAAGTGATATTCAAGATGTTCAATTAAGTGGGAAAAAACAAGTATAAGAATATATAGGTATCAGAAGCATTTTCTGTATGAAAGAAGGAAATTTAAGAATATTTGCTTTCAAACAGAAACATAGGGTAGATAATTAGTCATTAATCAAAATGGTTAACTACAAGATGCAGGTGTGAATGGATGAAAGAATTAAGAATGGGTATCAGACTTGTGCAAGCATGCGTTTGTATCTGTGGTGATTTTTTATTCATATAAAGGTCAAAATGTCACAAAATAAATACACATTTTTTAAGACAGCAAACCATAAATTAAATATAAAAATAAGAATTGACCCTAATAGTTATTAACAGAGAAAAACAATAAAGATTTAAGTCAAGGAAATTTTGATCACAGTACTCTGTACACTCTTGGTTGGAAATATTATAACAAAAGAATCTTGAACTTTACATGGTAATGGTACTGGTAAAATGATTCTGAAAATATTTTGTGTGATTGTAGATAGAGTGAATGTTTAAAGATATTGTTATATTGGAGAACTAGAATTCTTAATGTAAGAAGAGATACCGAACTGGAATGAAAAATGATAAGAAAATATTCTCGATCTTATATTTGAATAAGAGGTATTATTTTTCATAATGCAATATTTCTTAGCTAGTAACAGTAAAAGAATGACACCTCAATTGCAACAAAAACACATAACACCGAGGTTTTGATGACTAAATATAATTCTTCACTACAAGGAACTAGAACTGTTTGGAGATACGGCTCTTTCTGGCTAAGGTAACGTGTGCAATGAACGTTGAATATTTTGTTGGGCGAGAAGGCAAAAAAACTGCCCCAAACCTAGAGATCATGACTAAAAACACAGAGAAGCTGGTTTAAAAGTTCTCCCCTAAAAATGTTTGGGACAAATTAGCTAAAAAAATTAATGATTTCAGTAGTGTTAATGTATTAAATCATTTCATCAATCCCATCCGTAACAGTGAGAGAGAAATTGAAACGGCTTTTCTTTGTAGAAAAATCACAGCTAATACATATAGAAAGAATAAAATAAAACCACTATTTTGCCACCAGTAATGTACTAATTGATTAAAGCAAGAATCATCAATGGATGCTAAATTCATTAGGTAAAAGTGTTGTTGAACAACAAGGATGTTACTATGATCTCTAAGTATCCTCAAGCAGATAGTTAAGAACAAAAGAAAAAGTGTTTCTTCACAATGCGGAGATATTGCAGACACCGGCTTTACCAAGTAAAACCTATCTATCATTACTGAAACAAAATAGCTTGCATGCACTGGTCTGCTAAATGTTTAACAATTGACTCTAAAACACATGCATATAAAAAGGGCAAAATGCTTATATAATATTTACAAATATTAATAGAAACGATATGTAACCCATTTTTTTTTTTTTTGAGATGGAGTCTCGCTCTGTCGCACAGGCTGGAGTGCAGTGGTGCGATCTCGGCTCACTGCAAGCTCCACCTCCTGGGTTCATGCCATTCTCCTGCCTCAACCTCCCGAGTAGCTGGGACTACAGGCGCCCGCCACCACGCCTGGCTAATTTTTTGTATTTTTAGTAGAGATGGGGTTTCACCGTGTTAGCCAGGATGGTCTCGATCTCCTGACCTTGTGATCCGCCCTTCTCGGCCTCCCAAAGTGCTGGCATTACAGGCGTGAGCCACCGCGCCCGGCCATGTAACACAATTTACAAATAACATATAATACTCTTTATTGTAAACTGCATATAATAAATCAATTCTCAAAGAATATTTTCAGTTTTATTGCCAAATTGTCTTCAATTCATGTTTTGGTTGTTAAGTGATGAATAAGTGTAGTTCTAACATGGATGTTGGTTAATATGTTTGTTTACCTTAATGAGTAAGACCAACAAAAAACAATAAAGATGTATGCTGGAACTTAATCAATGGCATAAGCTACTTTTTACTAAATTGGATAATAGTTTTCAAACACTAAATAGCAATTTCTTCACTTTTTTTTTCGGTGTTACAAGGTAATTGTTATACAGACAGCACAATATAAGTTTAGTCTACATTATTAACATTTTTCTCCATCACTTTCTGACAATCAGTATCATAAACCATGCTCTGATGTGTAGCATTTGCCAATTCTTGCAATGTAATTACTGCACAATGGCCTACTTCCAGCTATTAATGTGACATCACTGAAAGCGGAGTTTAGAAGAGAGTAACACAACACAGCATTGTGTTGTATTATCTCCATGACAGATGTAAATTTGGTAAAATAATTAAGAAGGAATGAAATTTTAGTATCTATTACATTTGCTTAATATATATTATTTATGAGTTCACATAATTTTTTTTTTTTGAGATAGAGTCTCACTGTCGCCCAGGCTGAAGTGCAGTGGCATGATCTCAGCTCACTGCAACCTCCACCTCCTGGGTTCAAGCAATTCTCCTGCCTCAGCCTCCTGAGTACCTGGGATTACAGGTGCGCGCCACCATGCCCAGCTATTTTTGTATTTTTTTAGTAGACATGGGTTTCACCATGTTGGCTAGGCTGTTCTCAAACTCCTAACCTCAAGTGATCTGCCCACCTCAGCCTCCCAAAGTGGCTTGAGCCACCGTGCCCAGCCTAGTTCACATAATTTAATGTTTAATAATGACCATGTTTAACAACTAGCTCAGAGACTTCTTGAGACTTTTTTTTAGCAATCAGCTTCCAGCAAACCACTGCTTTGATGTGCCTCCTGTGCAACGCAATGAGGATACAATATCAGCTTCATAGCACTTCTACAAAAGATATTTAATCTTTTAATTATAAGGAAACAATCAGGAAAATCCAGAATGTTAGATATTCAAAAAGCCCTCTAGCTTGGAATCTTCAAAATTATAAATGTCATGGAATACCAAATTTAAAAAAACAAAGTAGGAGGACTGTTCTGGATTAAAGAAAACCAAGAGGCATGACAAGAAAACCCAATGCATGAATCTGAATTACATATAATGGCAGGGGGCAGGGACAGAAAAAAATTTAAAACTAAAAACAATACTTAGAGAAATTTGAATATGAACCATATATTAAATAATACAATATCAACATTAAATCTGTTAAGTATAATAATATTGAGGTTATACTGGAGAATGCCATTGATTTTATGAGATACCCGGAACAGCAAAAATAAGTTTGTGGACTGGGTTTGGTGCATCATGCCTTAACCCCCGCAGTTTGGGAGGCTGAGGCGGGTGGATAACCTGAGGTCAGGAGTTCAGGATTAGCCTGGGCAACATGGCAAAATCCCGACTCAACAAAAAATTTACAAAAAAGTAATTGGGCATGGTGGCACGTCCCTGTGGTCCCAGCTACTCTGGAGGCTAATGTCGGGGGATGGCTTGAGCCCAGGAGGTGGAGGTTGCAGTGAGCCAAGATTGTGTCATTGTACTCCAGCATGGGCAACAGAGCCACATCCTGTCTTGAAAATAACAACAAAATTTTGTGCATAGATATATAAATAACAATAAATGATATATATCTATATATAGAAAAAACAAAATAAAATAGTAAAACTTATTAAATCTAAGTAAAAGAACAAAATTACTCCAAAGAAAAAATAAAAGCCCGCAGTCTTTGAAAAGTATATGAAAGAAATAATAATAAACCCAAATATACATGTATATATGTATGCATTAAATTTAAAATTTGCATTTTCAAAGACAAAGTTTGAAACTTTCTCCTTGAATCCAGAACAATTATTTTAGTTGCTATTTATTGAGCAACAGGTGTGGATCAAGAATCTGGCAATTTACTTCATCTATATTATCTCAATGCCTCCAACCACATGATGACGTAGTAATTCTTATTGTTACAGATAACAAACTTTGAATACTGACTATCTTTGGGCAATGATATCATGCTATATAACCAACAATCCATAATGGTCAAAGAAAAATTGTTTCTATATGGCCTTGTATTTTGTTGAGGCAAAGAAAACAATAGTAGGCTTATTCGTGATAATTCTTTATGTATTTTGCTCATTTGATGATAAAAATCCTTATTTAAAAGACGAATTGGGCTGGGCGCAGCGGCTCACACCTATAATTCCAGCACTTTGGGAGGCCGAGGTGGGCAGATCACCTGCCATCAGGAGTTTGAGAACAGCCTGGCCAGCATGGTGAAACCCGGTTGGTTTCACTTCTAAAAATACAAAATACAAAAATATTAAAAATACAGAAATCAGCCAGGTGTGGTGGCATGCACCTGTAATCACAATTACTTGGGAGGCTGAAGCAGAAGAATCGCTTGAACCCAGGAGGTGGAGGTTGCAGTGAGCTGAGATTGCACCACTGCATTCCAGCCTGGGAACAAAGGGAGACTGTTTCAAAATGAAATGAAATGAAATAAAAATAAAAGATGGATTGACAATGATCAAACATCTGGATCTTTACACATCACTCTCTCTAAATAAGAGTAATTTAACATTGGTCTTCATTTCTTCACAATTTCAAATTTCTGCACTATATGACCAGGAAAGCCAAAGTATCCCCCAGGCTTTCTGGTCATGTTGTTTGCCTCTGCCTTGTGTGATTTTTCTCCTGACTCAATGAAGGGAATTCTAAAATCCGACAGATTAGCAATGAAATCTTTTACACCATTTCCTAAGATTCCTCTTAGATTTATGGCTGCACACTTAGGGATATCATGATGCAGAAATGTTAGGCGAGAAATAAAACTATACTTTCCCCTTTCTTACTCCAGTGGAGCACAATTTCCATTTATTCACACTGTATTTCCTCACACAATATGTTCTTCCCACCCAAGGCTATAAATTTGAAAATATTGATAGGCAAGATTACCCCTGATGCCATTTATACCTTGATGGCTTTGTGTTTCAGCTCCTAAGAGCCACTCATATGTCATATGAATGGCTTACAACCATGTACTGCCTTGGATTTTTCTCTGTGAAATGCAAGGCCCTTCTTTGACTACAATACTCTTGATTCAATTTATTATTAATAACACACCCTGCTAATGACTTCAAAGAAAGCCTCTTTATGTGTGTTCAGAGGTTTCCCAACTGTTGCTTTCTAGGTTTTACAAGTCATTTTTAGATTTTAAGAGTGAGGGTCGTGTTCCCCCCTTTTCTCCTATATATATTTTTATAAAAATATTCAAATTATGACATTTCTCACACTACAATAGACCATCATAATTGTCCCTCTCATTGTGTCATATTTTTCAAGTGAAGGACATGGACAGACACTGCAAGCATTATACAGCTCTGGGCAGGAATCAGGCAGACAGGCCTGCAGTTTGTACGTAGAAATCCAGCCTCAGTCATCCTGAGATGATGTTTAGGTCAGACAAGAAGGGAATATCCTGGGTTGAACTCCAATAAAGAGACTTTGCCTTCGTCCTGTTCTCCCTTTTCCTGATGATTTTTGTAAAGGGACTAGGAGGATCAACTGGGTATGTGGCAATGGGGGCTTTTGTGGTTTTGAAGGTGGCCTCATTAGTGAATATGAGTATCTTGTAACTGCACGCTCCATGTCTGGCATGTTGCATAGCAATCATTAAAGCAGCTATAAAACTTTCAGAGATGTTGAGATTTTGAGCAGCTCCATTTATGCACAGAGTAGGGGCCAAAATTCTAACTAACTAATTGCCACATAACATGAAGAGAGCTTAGAAATCCTAAAGAGAGAAAACCTATTAGTTGTTCCTCATCCTTCAAATTTTTGCACCAAAAGCAGAGAACCAGAGGAAATGCAATTTTACTTAATAGTAAACCCCCTTCAAGGAGATTAATTAATCCCTCCTCCTTTCAATTCTTTCCAGATGAATGTTGTTAAGTACCAATGTAATGGTATCTGGTATCTTTGAGGTATAGTGAACTCTGAGGAAGGTAATGTTAAGATGCATTTCAAGAGTGTAAACAATCCACGAGCAAAGTAGAGAAAAAATTTAGTCTCCTGACATTTTATAATACAATTAACCTGAAGAACAGAGATCTATGTTACGATTTCTCTAATTTTATCTTTCTAATGATTTAAGCCCTATTAACAATGTCGTTAGGTATTGGGGTTTCCATTTGTCTTTATGTATTTGTTCTCTCCTAGCAATAAAATGACCTATTGTTTATTGGTCACTGTTGAACAACATACCTGAATAACTCTTTAGGAACATTCTGTCCTATTCTGCAAATCCCACATTGCATGGCTAAAAAGGAAATGCAGCCAACTCATTTGTAAAAGACCTATGTGAGGAAGTGCCAGCTGTTATTTTTAAACAATTTGTTATAACATAAGTAGTTCTGAGTTTTCTTCTTAATTGCTTGGATAGTTCATGGAGAGTATCTTCTCTCTTACTTTAGTCTATGCTTCTTTATGTTTTTATTTAAGAGATTTTGTCGTTGTTGCTGTTGGTTGTGATGATACTTGAGAAGCAGGGTTTAAGAAACATGATAATCTAAGAACATTTCAATAGAAAATTTTCTGAGTCTGGGTACACTGGCTCACGCCTATAATCGCAGCACTTTGGGAGGCCGAGGCAGGAGGATCACCTGAGCTCAGGAGTTCAGGACCAGCCTGGGCAACATGGTGAAACTCCAACACTACTAAAAAAACAAAAGTTAGCCTGGCATGGTGGTGCATGCCTGTAATCCCAGCTGCTCAGGAGGCTGAAGCTTGAGAATTGCTTGAGCCCAGGAGGTGGAAGTTGCAGTGAGCTTAGATCATGCCACTTGACTCTAGCCTGGCAACAGAGTGAGAAGACTCTGTCTCAGATAAAAAAAAAAAAAAAAAAAAGAAAGAAAAATTTCTGAGAAAATGTTTAATTGCAGTATAGTTTGCTTAACAGTAATTAGTTTAATATTTAAAATATCAAGAATGTTTGAGGTTAAAATTTTACATTAAAGAATATTGTTATTTATACCAAAAAAAAAGCAAAGAGATGACTCTCCAGAATTTATGATTGAATGAAGATATCCTCAAACAGTTAAACAATTGTTAAACTGTAAAATCAACATATAATTTGCCAAGATCAGAGACATAAAAACTCTCCAAAAAATCTCCATCCTAAGACAGATGTATCTTAACTTGCCTCAACATATTTAAGTGAGATTTGGAGGGATGAGGTACAGATAAACATAGATTAAAGTTTTACTGTTTTTGTCATACTCCAGTGAATTGATTTTATATAAACCTTGATAAATAATTTATTTATCTGATAGTGATAAAATATCCCCAAAATAACATCACATATAAGAGAGGTTGACTTAAAATTGTACTTAGATAGTCACTGAAAACAGTAAAACAAGCAAAACACTGTCTATTCGAATTCAAGCATTGCTGACAAGTTGATGATAATGTGTATTCTGAGGCAGATGTTTCCTTATAGAGAAGATGGATAGCCCAGGTTATTAAAGATATATCCCATATGTCTTTTGCAAATATTGTCTCCATGTCTGTGGATTCTCTTTTTATTCTCTTGAAAGTGTCTTTCACAGAGCAGAAAGCTTACATTTTAATAAAGCCCAGCTTATCAATGCTTTCTTTCATGGATCGTGGCTTTGGTGTTGTACCTAAAACGTCGTTGCCAAAGCTGTTTACCTAGATTTTTCTCCTACCTTTTAGAAATGTTATAGGTTTGTATATTTATTTAGGTCTTTATCCATTTTCAGTTAGTGTTTGTAAAGCATATAAAGTCTGTGTCTAGATTCTTTCGTTTGTTTGTTACATGTAGATATCCAGTTGCTCCAAAACCATTTGTTGAAAAGACTATCTTTTCACCATTGTTTTGCCTTGACTCTTTCATCAGTGGTCAGCTGGCTTTATTTAGATGGGTCTATTTCTGGGCTCTGTATTCTATTCCATTGATTTATTTGTCTATTATTTGACCAGTATGACACTGTCTTGATTATGGACGCTTTATGGTAAGTCTTGAACTCAGACTTACCAAGTCTTGAACTCAATGTTGGTCCTCCAACTTTTTTCTTTTCTTTAAATATTGTCTTGTTTATTCCAGGTCTTTTAACTCTACATATATACTTTCAAGTCATTTTGTCAATATCCATAAAATAACTTTCTGAGATTTTGATTGGGATTACACTGAATGTGTAGATCAAGTTGGAAATAATAGAGCCAGTTTTGAAACAGGATTTAAACAAGATCTGTTCAGCTCCAACATTAACCTTTTGCTATGACACTGTGACAGCAATTAAACAACCATAAATCACGGGTTAAAATTGATATATTTCAAAGACATTTTAAGAATTAGAGACCTCACCACAATGCATAATACTTGTTTTTGGGTAGTTTTCTTCAGTGAATTCTAATGCTATAGATATTACTGGCAGAAATTTTCTAGGAAAAGAGCAGAGTATAAAAATAATAAATAAGACAAGCATATGGAAAGAAAAAGTCAGTTGCAGAGGAAGAAAAGTTAAAAGGATTGTGTCTTTTTAAGGTGGTGAATAATACTTAGTAGATCATCTCAAATGTTTCTGATTTCTGGCTCTGCTTCCAGAATAGCAATCCATTTTAAGCAGTTAAATACACTAAATTTCTGACAGTGTAATATACAATACTTTATGTATCTTATTGGAAAAATATTTTAATATATCTGGTCTCATATATTTCCTAATAGAATATACCACCACCATTATTATGGAACTCAATTATAAAAATATGAACCATTTGACAGAAATTGGCTATCCTGAAAAATTGGAATACATATGCATTATTGATCAAAATATGCTTACAGTACCAAAAAAGCATAGAGCTAGTTCAGTGTTTTTAAAGCTTGATATTATGATACCAAGCAATAGCCGCTGAAATAGAAAGGAGCACACTTTATAAAATTAAAATCAGGTTTTTAAAAAATTTTCTTCAGAGGGCTAACTGGTCCATAATTGTTTTTAAGTTTCTTGCTGAAAAATTGAAATAGGTCCCAGGAGAACTTATGGCAGTGATAAAGTAAAACTGTCACTTTCCAGTTTGGTCATCAAATATATCATCCCTCTGTCTATTACACACAGCAGTTCTGTCACAAATCTTGTTTCTACTTACAATTAATTAAGCAAAACTAAAATGTTTAAAGCTACTACAAATCAGATTTAATTTAAATGGCTACAATAACTTAAACAGAGATAAATGAAATGACTTTCTTATGCTTCATTACTTCCTCTAATTCCTTTTACAACATTTCTGTAGAAGAAGTTCTGAGGATGAGGAGACAGGGGTGGACCAATGAGATTTCAATTAAACTACCAAAGTAATACCTTAACCGCAGGTGGTCCCAGGACCAGTTATTTCCACTTATTCCATTCCCTTTGCCACACAGACACTTTAATGTGAATTTTAAAGATACATATGTTACAATTTTCAGAGTCTGATTTATCTTAAAACTTTAAACCATATGACATTTCTAATGTAAAAATGTAATCTTGATTTAGTTGCTTAATTAAAAGGATGGCTGCTTTATCAA
Organism: Gorilla gorilla gorilla; assembly: GCF_029281585.2. NCBI lineage: Eukaryota > Metazoa > Chordata > Mammalia > Primates > Hominidae > Gorilla > Gorilla gorilla. The sequence continues at coordinate 49,611,615 of NC_073232.2, read as the reverse complement.
TAACTCAATTATAAGTTTAAAATATGTCTTATAGTATAATCTAATGATTGTACTGTTTTCCCCCATGGGACCTTTAAATACACACAAAATAATTCTATGCCCTGATAGAATTCTATTTTTTGTTGTTGCTAAGACAATTTATTTTTGTTATTTCGTGACTTCACTGCATTTTATTGCATTTCTGTGATTTCTTTTTTTACTGCAGCATCTCTAAAATCTCTTCCTACAGTTTGGGCATAGAATTGAGAGCAAAATGGAATTTATCGCAACTACCTCGTGCATTTTTTCTTAAATTGAAATCAGATTACACAAATACTTATGTTTTGTTTCCACGGTTATGCAAGAAAATAATTTTTCAGTCACTTATACAAATCTATGCAGAATTTATACATGTATTGCTTATTTTATTTTATCTTTTTATCAAACTTAGCATGTTAGGAAACATTACTAAATTCTGAAAATGTTAGGAATTTAATTAATAATGTATTTGTAGCCTCGACCATCTTAAGAAAAATATATGGTGTTGGCTGGTTAATTTATATTTATTTATTTATTTATTTTTTGAGACAGAGTTTCGCTCGTGTTGCCCAGGCTGGAGTGCAATGGCATAATCTCGGCTCACTGCAACCTCTGCTTCCCGGGTTCAAGTGATTCTCCTGCTTCAGCCTCCTGAGTAGCTGAGATTACAGGGACGCGCCACCACACCTAGCTAATTTTGTATTTTTTAGTAGAGACGGGGTTTCTCCATGTTGGTCAGGCTGGTCTCAAACTCCCAGCCTCAGATGATCCACCCGCGTCGGCCTCCCAAAGTGCTGGGATTACAGGCGTGAGCCATGACACCCAGCCTTCTATTTAATTTTTTAATAGGTAGGCATTAATGCCAGTTAATGCTATATAAAATGACATATATGGAGAAGTCTCAATACCAAAATTGCCTTCTATTCCAGTATCCACTCCCCTTCCACATATGCATACTTTTAGGGAACTCTATAACTAGTTTATTTATTTCAGTATTTCTCTTAGGAAAATGTAATGAAATGTATATGTGTATATCCCTACTTTTGTATAAAAAGTAGCTTCCTATATTATGCATATACACTATTCTCTCCCTTGCTTTCTTTAATATTTCCTTATGAACAACTCATATCAGTATATAGACATCTTCATTCATAAAGGAGACCCTACAAACTACTAAGTATTTATTACTAGTTACCGGGAATCAAAAGAATAGCCTTTTAGCCATCCTTTGAAGTATATCCATATGCCGTTCAAGACTCTAAAACCTGTAAGGGCTACTCCACAGCTCTAGCACATGGCTTTCCTTTCCAAGGCCCTTCTCTACACAAAGACAAAGGGGAATGTACATTAGCACCATATCATGTACAGGTAAACTAGAGTGGAATAGAGAAAGCCTACAGATATGGAAGTAGCAGAGAGGCCCATGAAGCTGTCCTTATGCCCCAGAGAGGTTTGCTTTGCCCCAGTGGGCATAGTTGCTTTAAATATATCATTGAAAAGACTCCAGGAAAGAGTTCCTGACACCCAAATATCTCTATATATCATTTATAGAGAAAGTGGGGAAGGGTTTCTCTACCCTAAATGACTATGTAAAAATAGGTCCTTCTTGGTGAAGAAAATGGTCTTGTAGAAAGAGGTAACCACTGGTTCTCAATGCCTGATAACAGCAGTCATTTTCATTGCACTAACTTGGACCTGCTGAGCGAGCTTATTGCAAAGCAAGTAACAGGGAAGGGAATGAGCCTCCAGGGTCATCTGGGTTTGTTTCTCTTCATTAAGTGTTTTTTATTTTTTTCATAAGCATTGCTGCTTATTCATAGATACACATAGAGATGCAGAATCAAAATGAGACATGAATGCTGGTTATCAGCTGCACTCACTCACTAAGTGGCTTTCCTTTTTTTTCTTTTGAGACGGAGTCTTGCTCTGTTGCCAGGCTGGAGTGCAGTGGCATGATCTAGGCTCACTGCAACTTCTATCTCCCCAGTTCAAGCGATTCTCCTGCCTCAGCCTCCCAAGTAGCTGGGACTATAGGCACGCGCCACCAAGCCCTGCTAATGTTTGTATTTTTAGTAGAGACAGGGTTTTACCATGTTGGCCAGGATGATCTTGATCTCTTGACCTTGTGATCCACCTGCTTTGGCCTCCCAAAGTGCTGGGATTACAGGCATGAGCCACCGTGCCCGGCCGAAGTGGCTTTTTTATATCTCAGCTTTATACTATGAGGTGAAAATTTGAGTCTTAGTAAAATTCAAAATACTGGCCCTTCCAGGTCATTTTCAGATGGCTGAAGCTAGTCAAACCAGGAGTAGCAACTGCCTCTACTGAATAAAATACAACAGTGTAAATCTAATAAAATAAAAAGAACTAGACCTGCCTCAGTAGAATATGATCTGGTTTACATTGAGTAATAGGTACTTTATTTAACAGGAATTACTCCAAACTTTCATGCAAATATTCATTAGACCTCTTCCACTCTCTGGACACCACATAGGATCTAAAGGAATATGAGTTGGGGTCCAGCATAAAGACAATTACAGACAATAGGATAAGACAAATGGCACTCTGTTAATAAATCATGTATTCTGTTTGCTTGTTTGTTTGTTTTTTTGAGCCAGAGTTTCACTCTCGTAACTCAGGCTGCAATGCAGTGGCATGATCTCAGGTCACTGCAACCTCTGCCTCCTGGGCTCAAGTGATCCACCCACCTTGGCCTCCTGAGTATCTGGGACTACAAGCCTGCACCACCATGCCCAGCTAATTTTTGTATTTTTTGTAGGTACAGCATTTCACCATGATGCTCAGGCCAGTCTCAAACTCCTGAGCTCAAACAATTCACGCGCCTCAGCTTCCCAAAGTATTGGGATTACAGGCATGAGCCACCACACCTGGTATTTTTAACCAGGGAAAATATTAGTACTTAGGAGATCTGATAGAGGCAGAAGCAGTAAAGGGCAGTTTGTTGAAATAATATGAAAAGTTTTCCTGTAGAATATGCAAATTTTGACTGGTTAGAAAGTCAGAAAGAAATGCTTTTGTTCTGAGGATATAAACCTTCTAAATTGCTCTTGAAGGTTGAAATTTTTTGATTGCTGTTGTGTTGCTTCATGTTTTAAGTATTATTATATTTATATCTCTCTTGTTAAATCTGGGGTATGGGGAACAGTGCCATTACCAGAGAAGAATTTACAGGATTAACCTTAAATAGAAGAAAGTGTCTCTCATCTAAGTATTAAGAAATTATCTCTGTAATAGTGAACTTATCGGTAATATGATTCAGGGACAATCATTCTATGAAATATAATTAAATGCCCAATATTCTTCTTTTTAAAAAAATGTTTCTATTAGATTTTTAAAGTACAGCTATAATTCATGTTGTTTGTAACAAAAGTTGCAAAGATTATAAAGAACTAATATTTTACCACTTGTCCTCCTTTCTCAGTCTCTGAAGTATAATCAAAATGATATGATATATAGTGTTCTCATTTTATCCAGGTATTTTATGCATCTGTAGTATCATGTCTTTGTTTGTAGAACAACAGATGACTCTCCCTCATTTATTTTTAAAGGCTACATAATACTCCATAGAATAACTGTACCATGGTATTTCAGACAGCCTTTTGAGGGATACTCAGGTTGCTTTCAGTTTTTTTTTTTTTTTTTTGTCATTGTTGCTCCAATGCTCTTAACAGTAGAAAAATACCTTTCAATATATATCTATATTTAGTGGCTGCTTTATATCTGTAAGATACGTTTATAAAAGTATGTAAAATATGTTTATATTAGTATGCATATTATGTTTAGTATAGTATGTATAGTATGTATGTATAGTATGTATGTATAGTATGTTATGTTTATGTTAGCATGTATGTATATTAATATGCTTATAAAAGTACGTAAGATGTGTTTATAAAAATTGAACTCTGGATTCAACTTTAATTTGTATAGAGACTGCTAGTTTATTAATTTATCAAAATCTACATCACCATATACTTAGTCACACTAGATGCTATCCCCATTTTTGTTCTTCTGAAGGGTGATACAAGGCAGCTCATTATTGTTTTATTTCCTATATCCTTGATTGTAAACAGAATTGAAACTCATATCCTTATTGCTCAAATATTTTCCTTCTCTGTAATTTACTTTTCCATTTTTCTGATGAATCATTTGCTTTTCTTAGTATTTTCAGGAGCTTGTCATATATTATGGGCATTAATGTCAGGTCATTTACAATAAAAACATTTTTCTTCTCAATTTTTTGTTCTTTTACTCTGTTTATAGTATAGTATTGCCTATATTTTTAGTTATATTTTATGTAAACCAGTCTTGGCTTGTTTAAGAAAAATCTCACCATAAAAATGTTGCACAAACAGTATCTACTAGTTTTTAAAAATAATATATATATGCTATGGTTTGAATGTGTTCCTTGAAAATTCATGTTGAAATCTAATCCCCATGGTGTTGGTATGAATAGGTGAGATGTTTGCAGAAGTGATTAGTCGTGAGGTCTCTGCCCTCAAGGATGGGATTAGTGCCCTTATCAAAGTGACTGAAGGAATCCCTTTGGCTCATTCTGCCAGAGCACAGCATTCCCCTTTTCCCTGTGTGAGGATACAGTACTTCCCGCTTCCTCCATATGAGGAATACAGTGAGAAAGTGCCATATCTGAAGCAGGGAGAGAGCCCTCATTTGACACCAGAGCTGCTGGCTCTCTGAACTTGTACTTCTCAGCCTCCAGGACTATGAGAAATAAATAAATAAATTACCCACTCTAAAGTAATTTGTTATAGCAGCAGGAGCAGGTTCAGGCTAAAGCATTATGTGTGTATGTATTTATAAAATGTTGCACAAATAGTAACTACTAGCTTTTAAAACTAAATATATATTTATATGCTATGTATATATGTACACTGACAGCTACTTATCATATTAAATAAGTTTTAAATAGATTACAAATCTAAATGTACAGTTATATACATTAATTTTGACCTTACATGTAATGAACATGCATTATATTTAGATATTTATGTATATAATTTAACTACATAGTTATAATTAACTGTAATTTAACTACATAGTTAACAATACTTGTTATAGTTTATAGTTCAATTATAGTTAACTACATAGTAAAATTATGTGCACATATATCTAAATATGAATAAATGCATATATATCTAATGCATATATGTATATATAAAGCTAAATATAGTTAACTATATAGTTAATTATAACTAGTTATAATATATAATATATAAATATATATAACTCTATATTTATAGTTAACTGTATAGTTAGCCATATCATTAAAATATATGCATATGCATATTTAAATATAAGGAATGTTCATTATACATAAGATTAAAGTCAACATATATAATTGCACATTTAGATTATTAATTTCTTTAAAAATTATTATTGAACATGGTAAGTAGCTGTCAGTTTTTTGTTTTCCATGTAAATATCCAATTAAGCCAGCCATAACTATTAACTAATAACTTCATTAGTTAAATGGGTACTGAATTCAATCAAATCATTTTGTGGAATTCACTATATAATTATATTTTTCTTCTTTTATTGTGTTTTTATCAATTATACTGTTAGTTTTTCTAATGTATGAACACCCTTACACTTTTAAAATAAAGTATTCTTGATCACAAATAATATTCTTATTGCACTGTAAAATTTGATATACTTTTACTTGATTTAGAATGGTAGCATTCTTAATCATAAGTAAAATTAGTTTGTAGTTTACATTCTTATGCATCTTTTTCAGATTATTAAAATTACAGTTCTTTATAAATTAAATTAAGCTGAGTATCATCCATTTTTATAGTCTTTCACTTTAATAACAATGGAATAACCTATCTCATTATTATAGTAAAAAAAATTAAACCGTAAAAGTATCAGGCCCTTGTATTTATTTGTAATGGTAAATATTCTTCAATATGTTTTTCCAAACTTCAATAAAAGTTTTTCTTTTCCTTCTTTATGGTTTCTAAATGTCCTTGAGTTAACAATGGACTTGGATTATTATTTCATAATCTTTCTAATCCACAATGAACTTATTTTGGTTTTTCTTTGTTTTCCATAACGGTTGATATGGTTTGGCTGTGTCCCCACCCAAATCTCATCTTGAATTGTAACTCACACAATTCCCACGTGTCATGGGGGGAACCCCGTGGGAGGTGATTGAATTATGGGGGTGGATATTTCCTGGTCTGTTCTCGTGATAGTGAATGAGTCTCATGAGATCTGATGGTTTTAAAAACAAGAGTTTTTCTGCACAAGCTCGCTTTGCCTGGCACCATCCATGTAAGATGTGACTTGCTCCTCCTTGCCTTCCACCATGATTGTGAGGCCTTGCCAGGCATGTGGAACTGTAAGTCCCTTAAGCCTCTGCTTTTGGAAATTGCCCGTCTCGGGTACGTCTTTATCAGCAGTGTGAAAGCAGACTAATACAATGGTGTTTGCCAAAATATATCTATTATGGTCTTTTAAAAAAACAGCTTAACTTTTTTCTATTTTTTTATTTTTAATTTTTATAGATATATAATAGTCATACATATTTATGGGCTACATGTAATATTTTGATACCAGCATATGATATGTAATGATCAAATTAGGGTAACTAAGATATCCATTATCTCAAGCATTTATCATTTCCTTGTGTTGGGGTCATTCTAAATATCTTCTATTTTGAAATATATAACAGATTTTTATTAACTATAGTTACCCTATAATGCTATTGAACACTACTTATTCCTCAGGTAAAACTACTTATCATTCCATTTATTTTTATTCGCTGATTTTCTAGTTCATTATAATCACATATTTTTGTTTTAAACCTGATTTCTTAAGGTAAAAACTTATCTTTTAATACTTTTACTGAGGAATAATGTTATGCTATACAGTGTAGCATTGTAAGTGTACAATACAATTATTTTTAATAAGGGATGAGACTGTATTTCTTGAGTTGTTTCCCTTCAGTGGCTTCAATGCATTATTAGGTCCTTGCCTAATTTATATATTTGCATTTCTCTTACGAAATATAAACTGCATTTAATAAACTTCTAAAATGCAATTATAAAATTGATTCATCACTTGAGCAAATATGTTTATTCCTTCATAAGATGTCAATAATTGGTTCAAGAGCTGATAATATGTATTCAATCTAGTGGCAGAAACAGACAAGAAAAGACTTAATTGTAATTCAGAATGTCATGTCTTTAAATTGATATTTAGATAAAGTACTATGGGGACAACTTATGAAGGATTGGTTACTTCTAGTTTGAAGGAAGTGTGATAGGAGGGCTGAGATAAGATAAAGTTTTCACGAAGAAGCTCACATCTGACATAGCTTTCAGAGACTTTCTTAAAAGAGAAAAAGGAAAATGTTTTAACTAAAAAATGATAATAGTTATGTGCAAATATTAGGAGTTATAACGACACATGGAATATCCATAGAATTTTGAGGATATTTACTTCTGACGCTCTTCAGTTTGTTTTCTTATGTTTGGTAACATGAAATTTAAAAAGACCAAATTCAAAAGTTTCATAACAAATGAGTCACACGTGACTCATTTAGCAAGAAAGGATTTCTTCACTTACAAATCTTTGGATTTCTAGAATGTACTAAAGATAGAAGTATCTCCTGTAAATATCTGATAAAAAGAGATGTACTTGCCTCTGTTCTTCAGCCACTGAAGGGAAACAAGAACGACAAGCTCATCCCTAAGGATGATATCATGCACCTTCCTAATAACTTTAAATGTCTTGACATATTAAAGTTTGAGTTAAGCTACACCAGAGTTAAAAGCACTAACCAATTCCTCAGTCACTTTCTATACATGCTTCAATTCTTTTTAAAATTAGGTTGAATAATAAGTTATAGCTTAATCATTGATTTAACTAGAAATGATAATCATCTGGGTCATATTAATATTGGAACACATAGATTGAGTGCTATAGAAATAAAATTTATGTGGCTACATTTCTGCCAGGGAACTTAAGGAGTCCTATAAATCATCATTTCAGATAATCCAAATAACCAAGAACGTGGAAATCATATTGTATCTATGCTTATTCTTGTTTATATAACCATGACAAATTATTTTTACATAATTGACAGAATCATTTCATTCCTGCTGTAAAAAGAAGGAAAAATAAGTACCATTCAAAAACATTCTACTAAACTTGACAGAAATATTAAGACAGCAGAAGATGTTTTCAAGATATTGAATTATGAATAAGCAGAATGCTAGAATAACCATGAAAGTTAAATATACATCCAATTTTACAAGCACTTGGAAAAATACCAGAAAATAAAGATACAGGCACTGATAATACAGATATTAATTGTAAATGACAGACTATGATGGAAGTTGATAACTAATACAACTCATTAGCTAAATTATATTTCCAAAACAGGAAGCACAGATATACATAATGGGACAAAAAGTAAAATAATGAAAACTAAGAATGTTCTAACAACACAAAGTATAAAAATTCTCATGTATACTTTCACAATATAAAGAAAATTAACAGCATGTATTCTGAATGCACTGTATCAGAATGTGTTATAGACATTAATCAAAGTCTAATAATAACTAAAAATGATTTTAAGATGAGAAAGAGTGTATAAGTTTTTAAACTAAGATTCTTGGTAATTTTCAAAATGCTGTGCAAACTATGCCTATGACCCTCAAGAGCATTTTTGAAATAAAAAAGAAAGTATGACTTTTTCCTATTATCACCTCTTCTGGCAATGCTGTACACTATCATGAGCTTTGACTACATTTTCCAGCCTTCTAAAGTGCCCTACTGAAACTCTGTTATCCTTTCTCTTTACTGAAAGTAGTCCAATTCACTGAGCTCCAGGAATCTGTAAATAATTTTCAGTAAGTCATCATTCAGTTTGAATTTTGAGCCATTATTTGCTTGAATATTTTTTGTCCCTCATTCCCACTCTCACCTGGGACTCTAATTAAATATATGTTAAAAGTTTTAATATTATCTCATAGACAACTTGGGCTCTGTTGATATCTTTAACTTTTTTTTTCTCTTTTCTTAATTGATCTATCTTAAAGTTTAGTAATTAATTCCTTTGTCATCTTCATTCTTCTATAAAGCCCATAATATGTTTCTTTTTCAAATATGCGTGTTTCAGTATGTTTCAGTTTTATAATTTGCATTCAGTTCTTTTAAAATATTTTCAATTTCTTTACTGAGATTTCCTATTTATTTATTAAGTTTATTTTATTAAGCATAGATACATTGGCTGATTTATAGTCTTTATCTGAAATTTCAACATCTGGGTCGTCTCAGGGTTGGACTCTGTTAATCGTATATTTTTTCTTTGAATGTGAAGCCAGTCTGTATTGTATCCAAGTCATTATTTCTGCATTCTCTAATATTCCTCCAAAGAAAGTTACTATTTTTATATTAGAAGGCAATTAATTGGTTAGGCTCAAATTACATACTTTGTATGCCTATGAGGGAGACAGCCAAAATCTCAGTGTTGTTCTTTTAGCCTTAGCTGCAGGATGTTTTGAGTCTGCTGCAGACATGCTCAATTCACCTGTCAGCCTGAGAATTGGGCAAAGTTTGTATACCAATTTGGGGGCTCTTATCTTCTGGATTTCTCTTTTCTGAGATGCCTCTCCACCTTACTTTCTAGTACCTGCAGTTATCCCAGGCTCATTCCTGGATGCCAAGAGGATAGATTCTCTACCACAGTGTTAGTTATTTACAGTCCACTGCACCTGCAGACTGTCCTTACACTAAGACTAAAAAATGAAAACGTATCCTATGCTGGTCCTGTCTTCCAAGTTTTGTATCATCTCCAAATCTGCCTCTGATACTTAATAATTTGTTTACACACACACACACACACACATATAATATAAATTATACATAATAAGTTTTTGTGTTTATAGTTGTGATCTGTTGGTGGGCTGGACCATTTGAAACTTACTCCTTACTCTATCATACCAGAAATGGAACTTTTAGTAATTAATCTGAAGGGCTGCAATCTCTATCATCACTCATAAGGTCAAGATTAAACCCATACCTTTAAACACAGCTCAAAATATTCAGCAAATAAATAAGGTAGTCACTACTGATGGTAGTAATTATTGTCCAAGACTTGTATTTTTTGGAGATATTTCTTATCCCCAAACATATTCAGCTTCAATTGGTTTATTTCTGGTACCTAAGCCTTGGTTCTACTCTTTTATTTATAATCCAGCAAATCCTCTTTGGACTTATATTTTAAATTACTCCTGACTCTCAGGTCTCCTTATCAAGGATATTAGTCTACTGTAGACTTAAACAATCAGCTCTTTTAACATTGAGCAACTAGAGTAAAATATACCTACTACCCACCCTCTCCCATACTACGACAGGTCTTTTGGAATCTTACTTATATAGCACATTCACAAAAGACAGCCTACAAATGTATCTTCTGCTGCAAAGGATGTTTGTTTTAGTGGGTCCTAAAAATGTCTTGATATTTATTTTCAAGGGTGGATTTTTACATTAGCTGTGGCTCTTACTTGCAAGCTACTGTCAATGGCAACATTTTCCCATTTGCCGAAAGCTACTCACAATGACAGTGGCTTCCACCAACAATTTTCGTCAAAGGCAAGTGATAGTATATTTCGTTTTTAGAAATTCCCTGTAGTAGTTTCTGGCAATCATCTTTTTCTCTCTCTACTTTTTGAAAAAGTTCATATATATATATATATATATATATATATATATTTCCCTTGAACAATTTATATGAAGCTCAATATTAGGAAAATGTCCTATTAATTTTTTAACACTCACTAGAAAGCAATATAACAAGATGACCTGTTTAAGCCCCTAGTACGGCTATGGTAACCAAACAGTTCTTTTAGAGGAATATGTGCACATTCTCTAGAGTTGTTTGACAAAGAGTTGACAAACATTTTCTATAAACAGCCAGACAGTAAATATTTTGGGCTTTGTGAGGCATACAATATTTTCCACAACAACTCAACTTTACCATGGTAGCACAAAATTAGCTATTAAAACTTTATTTACAAAAATAGGTGGCAGGCAATTTGGCCTGTGGGCTGTAGTTTTTCAATCTTTGCTCAAGAGTATAGTGTGAAACAATTCCAATTTGCCATTGAACTTCTCCAGCATTCTTTTATGTGTCCCAAAGCAGACAGAAGTACAGAGACTCATAACTTAGAGAGAACTCTTGCATCTTAAAGGCAACTTAACTCTTGTATCTTAACAGTAACTTCCTAGGTATTGATATAAGAACTCATTATTTCAGTGATTCCATAAGCCAAGTGACTAAGACACTTGGCGAGAGATACAAATTATGGAATTTCTGCTGTCCTACTCAACTGGAAAATCAGTATCTGTGTTATACTTGTGCCACCAAATTAAATAAACTAAACTCCATGTCACATTTGGTTTCAAAAGTGGCACCACTCTATAAAAGTTATATCTTAATCAGGAAATAATAAAAGAAATACCTGTGGCTAAAAATGGCAAACTGATCAATGGAAAAAAGTCCAGAAACAAACCCACACACGTTTTGACCTACAGCAACAACAATAATACGAAGCTTTGGTGCTGTGGGGAGGGGAGGACCATTTTAATACATTGCACTAGCTCAAGTGGATACATGCATAAGAAAAACATCATCTAGATTCTCGTCTCACACCATACACAAAAGTTAATGTCACAAAAACATGTTATCTAAAAGTAAAATATAAAACAATGAAGCTTTTAGAAGCAAACATTAGAGAACAATTCCATATTCTTGGGGCAAATAAAAAGTTGATACATTGAACTATATAAAAGCCAAGAACTTCTGTTTTTCAAAAGACATTGTTAATAGAGTCAATGAATCCACAGTGTGGGGAGGGTTTCCCAGAATAAAGAAAGAACTAAAAAAAAAAATCAGTAAGGAAAAGGAAACACAATAGAAAAAATGAACAAAAGATTGAAAAGACACTTTATCAAAGAATATATCCAAACGGCCAAAATAGTATCTTTTAAGAAGACTTCAAGTTAATTAGTTATCAAATTAAAGTAATGCTATACCATTACACATCCACCAGAATAGATTACGTATGCTGAAACTCTGAAAGGTAGACAGAAGTTAGACTGGTCAGGCATCTTGGGACCCAAGGAACAGCATGATGGTGAATTACCTGGGTTTTTATTCTCCCTCATATATCCCAGACTTGGAGCTGAAGAAGCTGACCACAGGCCTAAAGAAGCTTGCAACCGACTAAAGAAAGGAAACAGGAAGGATCCTTGTGATGATAGAAATGTTGTATATCTTGACTCTATCAATGTAAATGTCCTGTGATTTTGTTGTGATTTTGGACCACACTTTACAAATATCGCCATCAGGAAAAAACTAGTAAAGGATTTGTGAAGCTTCTATTATTTCTTAAATTCACAGGTGAATATACAGTTAAAATTAGAAAGTTAATTTAAAATATTTATTCAACGCTTTCTGTGTGCCAAGTACAATTATAGATGCTAGGAAATAAGCAGTGAGCAATGCCAACACCATCTCTTCAAGATGTTTGCAATCTAGTTAGGGAAGCAGACAATAAACAAACAATAAAAATGTCAAGTGGTGAAAATGAAGGAGAAAAACAGTAGTGAACATATAGAAAGATAGAGGAGATGATATTTCACATATGGCATTGGGAGTGGTCTTGGCATGGTCAAAGAATAGTAACTAGGCCTTTGTATCCAAAGTGTGGTTAATGAGGTGGAGAGTGGTAGGATTTTGAGTTCCAACATAGTGGGAAGCCAGATCATATAGTGCCTTCACTCATAATAAGGCTCAATTTTAATCTAAGTGTGTGAAAGGCGCTGAGGGAGAGGGATCATGTATAATTCTGAATAGGGCATTGCCTTGTTCTGACATGTTTAAATAAGGTGACTATGGCTGTCTTGTTGAGAACAGACTGATGAGGAGGATGTAACCTATTGATTTTCAGTTTTGTGTTTCATTTGCATTTGGGTTTTGGTTTTGTTTTGTTTTGTTTTCCTTATTTCTTTTTTTAAAATTTTTCCATAAGTTATTGGGGTACAGGTGGTATTTGGTTACATCAGTAAGTTCTTTAGTGGTGATTTGTGAGACTTTGGTGCACCCATCACCCAAGCAGTATACGCTGCACCTTATTTGTAGTGTTTTATCCCTCGTCCCCCTCCCACTACTCCTCGCAAGTCCCCAAAGTCCATTGTATCATTCTTACGCCTTTGCATCCTCATAGCTTAGTTCTCATATATCAGTGAGAACATATGATGTTTGGTTTTCCATTCCTGAGTTACTTCACTTAGAATAATAGTCTCCAATTCCATCCAGGTCACTGAAAATGCTGTTAATTCATTCCTTTTTATGGCTGAGTAGTATTCTATCATAGATAGGTAGGTAGGTAGGTAGGTAGATAGATAGATAGATAGATAGATGATCGATAGATTAGATAGATAGATAGATAGATAGATAGATAGATAGATAGATAGATAGATAGATAGATAGATAGATAATCACACTTTCTTTATCCATTCATTGAGTGATGGGCATTTGTGTTGGTTCCACAATTTTGCAGTTGTGAATTGTGTTGCTATAAACATGCGTGTGCAAGTATCTTTTTCGAATAATGATTTATTTTCCTCTGGGTAGATACCCAGTAGTGAGATTACTGGATCAAATGGAAGTTCTACTTTTAATTCTTTAAGGAATCGCCACACTGTTTTCCATAGTGGCTGCATGAGTTTACATTCCCGCCAGCAGTGTAGAAGTGTTCCCTGATTATCGCATCCATGCCAACATCTACTGTTTTTTTTATTATGGCCATTCTTGCAGGAGTAAGTTGGTATCGCATTGTGGTTTTGATTTGCATTTTCCTGATCATTAGTGATGTTGAGCATTTTTTCATATGTTTGTTGGCCATTTGTATATCTTCTTTTGAGAATTGTCTATTCATGTCCTTAGCCCACTTTTTGGTGTGATTGTTTGTTTTTTTCTTACTGATTTGTTTGAGTTCATTCTAGATTCTGTATATTAGTCCTTTGTCAGATGTACAGATTGTGAAGATTTTCTCCCACTCTGTGGGTTGTCTGTTTACTCTGCTGACTGTTCCTTTGGCCGTGCAAAAGCTCTTTAGTTTAATTAGGTCCTAGCTATTTATCTTTGTTTTTATTGCATTTGCTTTTGGGCTCTTGGTCATGAAATCTTTGCCCAAGCCAATGTCTAGAAGGGTTTTTCCGATGTTATCTTCTATAATTCTTATAGTTTCAGGTCTTAGGTGTAAGTCCTTAATGCATCTTGAGTTGATTTTTTTATAAGGTGAGAGATGAGGATCCAGTTTCATTCTCCTACATGTGGCTAGCCAATTATCCTAGTACCATTTGTTGAAAAGGGTGTCCTTTCCCCACTTTATGTTTTTGTTTGTTTTGTCAAAGATCAGTTGGCTGTAAGTACTCGGGTTTATTTCTGGGTTCTCTATTCTGTTCCATTGGCCTATGTGCCTATTTTTATGCTAGTACCATGCTGTTTTGGTGACTATGGCCTTATAGGATAGTTTGAAGTCAGGTAATGTGAAGCCTCCAGATTTGTTCTTTTTGCTTAGTCTTGCTTTGGCTATGCAGGCTCTTTTTTGGTTCCATATGAATTTTAGAATTGTTTTTTCTAATTCTGTGAAGAATGATGGTGGCAATTTAATGGAAATTGCATTGAATTTGTAGATTGCTTTGGCAGTATGGTCATTTTCACAATATTGATTCTACCCATTCATGAGCATAGGACATGTTTCCATTTCTTTGTGTTGTCTATGATTTCTTTCAGCAGTGTTTTGTAGTTTTCCTTGTAGAGGCCTTTTGACTCCTTGGTTAGGTATATTCCTAAATATTTTATTTTTATTTATTTTTTTTTGCAGCTACTGTAAAAGGGGTTGAGTTCTTGATTTGATGCTCTGCTTGGTCGCTGTTGTTGTATAGAAGAGCTACCGATTTGTGTACATTAATCTTGTATCTGGAAACTTTGCTGAATTCTTTTATCAGTTCTAGGAGCTTTCTGGAGGAGTCTTTAGGGTTTCCAAGGTAAATGATCATGTCATCAGCAAACAGTGACAGTTTGACTTCCTCTTTACCAATTTGGATGCCATTTATTTCTTTCTCTTGTCTGATTGCTTGGCTAGGACTTCCAGTACTATGTTGCAGAGTAGTGGTGAGAGTGGGCACGCTTGTGTTGTTCCAGGTCTCAGAGGGAATACTTTCAACTTTTCCCCATTCAGTATAATGTTGGCTGTGAGTTTGTCATAGATGGCTTTTATTACATTAAGGTATGACCCCTGTATGCCAATTTTGCTTTGAGTTTTAATCATAAAGCAATGCTAGATTTTGTCAGGTGCTTTTCCTGCATCTATTGAGATAATCAGGTGATTTTTATTTTTGATTCTGTTTATGTGGTATATCACATTTATTGACTTGCATATGTTAAACCATCCCTGCATCCCTGGTATGAAACCCACTTGATCATGGTAGATTATCTTTTTGATATGTTGTTGGGTTCGGTTAGCTAGTATTTTGTTAAGGATTTTAGCATTTATGTTCATCAAAGATATTGGTCTTTAGTTTTTTGTTTTCTGTTTTTTTTTTTTTTTTGGTTATGTTCTTTCCTGGTTTTGGTGTTAGCATGATGCTGGCTTCATAGAATGAATTAGGGAGGATTCCTTCTTTCTCTGTCTTGTGAATTAGTGTCAAAGGGATTGGTACCAATTCTTCTTAGAATGTCTGGTAGAATTCTGCTGTGAATCTGTCTAGTCCTGTATTTTATTTTTGTTGGTAATTTTTCAATTACTATTTCAATCTCACTGCTTGTTATTGGTCTGCTCAGGGTATCTAATTTGTCCTGATTTAACCTAGGAGAGCTGTATTTTTCCATGAGTATATTCATCTCTTCTAAGTTTTCTAGTTTATTTACATAAAGATGTTCATAGCAGCCTTGAATGATCTTTTGTATTTCAGTGGTGTCAGTTGTAGTGTCTCCTCTTTCATTTCTCAGTGAGGTTATTTGGATTTTCTGTCTTCTTTTCTTGGTTAATCTTGCTGATGGTTTATCAGTTTTATTTATCTTTTCAAAGGACCCATTTTTTGTTTTATTTATCTCTTGTATTTTTTGTTTGTTTCAATTTCATTTAGTTCTGCTTGGAACTTGGTTATTTCCTTTCTTCTGCTGGATTTGGGTTTGATTTGTTCTTGTTTCTCTAGTTCCTTGAGGTGTGACTTTAGAATGTCAGTTTGTGCTCTTTCAGTCTTTTTGATGTAGGCGTTTAGGGCTATGAACTTTCCTTTTAGCACTGCCTCTGCTAAAAATTCCAGAGGTTTTGTTAGGTTGTGTCATTATTGTCATTCAGTTCGAATAATTTCTTAATTTCCATTTTGATTTTGTTTTTGACCCAATGCTGATTCAGGAGCAGGTTATTTAATTTCCATATATTTGCATGGCTTTGAAGGTTCCTTTTGGAGTTGATTTCCAGTTTTATTCCACTGTGGCTTGAGAGAGTGCTTGATATAATGTCAATTTTCTTAAATTTATTGAGGCTCATTTTATGGCCTATTATATGGTCTATCTTGGAGAAAGTTTCATGTGCTGTTGAATAAAATGTGTATTCTGTGGTTGTTAGATGAAATGTTCTATATATATATATGTTAAGTCATTTGTTCCTAGGTATAGTTTTAATTCATTGTTTCTTTGTTGATTTTCTGTCTTGATGACCTGTCTAGTGCTGTCAGTGGAGTACTAAAGTCCCCCACTATTACTGTGTTCTGTCTATCTCATTTCTTAGGTCTATGAGTAATTGTTTTATAAATTTGGGAGCTCCAATGTTAGGTGCATATATGTTTAGGATTGTGATATTTTTCTGTTGGACAAGGCCTTTTACCATTATATAA
The DNA here is from genome assembly GCF_029281585.2 of Gorilla gorilla gorilla. Classification (NCBI taxonomy): domain Eukaryota; kingdom Metazoa; phylum Chordata; class Mammalia; order Primates; family Hominidae; genus Gorilla; species Gorilla gorilla. Next base: position 49,594,638 of record NC_073232.2, on the reverse strand, counting down.
TGTCTCTCTTTGTCTCTTTTAACTGCTGTTGTTTTAAAGTTTGTTTTGTGTGATATAAGAATAGTTACCCTGGCTTGCTTTTGATGTCCATTTGCATGAAATGCCTTTTCCCACACCTTTACTTTAGGTTTATGGGAGTCCTTATGTGTAAGGTGAGTCTCCTGAAGGCCCCAGATGGTTGGTGAGTTCTTATGCATTCTGCAGTTCTGTATTTTTTAAGTGGAGCATTTAGGCCATTTACATTCAAATGTTAGTATTGAAATGTGAGGTATCTTTGCATTCGTCATGCTTTTTGTTACTTGTGTACTTTGGATTTTTGGTTTTGTTTTTGCTATTTAACTTGTGTTTTTGTTTTATAGGTCCTGTGTGATTTGTGGTTTAAAGAGGTTCTGTTTTGATATGTTTCCAGCATTTGTTTCAAGACTTAGAGCTCCTTTTAGCCATTCTTATAGTGGTGGCTAGGTAATGGCAAATTCTCTCAGCATTTGTTTTTCTGAAAATGACTGTATCTTTCCTTCATGTATTATGCTTAGTTTCGCTGGATACAAAATTCTTGGCTGATAATTGTTTTGTTCAAGAAGGCTGAAGATAGGGCCCCAATCCTTTCTAGCTTGTAGGGTTTCTGCTGAAAAATCTGCTGCTAATCTGATAGGTTTTCCTTTATAGGTTATCTGGTGCTTCTGTCTCACAGCTCTTAAGAGTCTCTCTTTCATCTTAACTTTGTATAGCCTGATGACAATGTGCCTAGGCAATGATCTTTTTACGATGAATTTCTCAAGTGTTCTTTGTGCTTCTTGTATTTGGATGTCTAGGTCTCTAGCAACACAGGGGAAGTTTTCCTCAATTATTCCCCCAAATATGTTTTCCGAGTTTTTAGAATTCTCTTCTTCCTCAGGAACACTGATTATTCTTAGGTTTGGTCGTTTAACATAATCCCAGACTTCTTGGAGGCTGTGTTCATATTTTTTTATTCTATTTTCTTTGTCTTTGATGGATTGGGTTAATTCAAAGACCTTGTCTTTCAGCTCTGAATTTCTTTATTCTACTTGTTCAATTCTATTGATGAGACTTTACAGAGCATTCTGCATTTCCAAAAGTGTGTCTAAAGTTTCCTGAATTTTTTATTGTTTTTTTCTTTAAGCTATCTATTTTCTTGAATATTTCTCCCTTCACTTCTTGTATCTTGTTTTGGATATCCTTGCACTGGGCTTTGCCTTTCTCTGGTGCCTCCCTGATTCATTTAATAACTAACCTCCTGAATTCTTTTTCAAGTAAATCAAGGATTTCTTCTTGGTTTGGATCCATGGCTGGTGAACTATTGTGATTTTTTGAGGGGATGTTGAAGAGCCTTGTTTTGTCATATTACCAGGGTTGCTTTTCTGGGTCTTTTTCATCTGGGTAGGCTCTGTCAGGGGGAGGGTCTAGGGCTGAAGGCTATTGACCAGATTCTTTTGTCCCAAGGAATGTTCCTTTGATGTAGTTATTCTCCCCCTTTTCCTATGGTTGTGGCTTCCTGTGAGCCAAACTGCACTGATTGTTGTCTCCCTTCTGGGTCTAGCCACCCAGCGAGTCTACCCGGCTACAGGCTGGTACTGCAGATTGTCTGTACAGAGTCCTGTGATGTGAACTGTCTATGGTTCTCTCAGCTGTGGATACCAGTACCTCTTCCAGTGGAGGTGCTGGGTCGGGGGTGCTATGGACTCCATGAGGGTTCTTAGCTTTGGTCATTTAATGCTTTCTTTTTGTGCTGGTTGGCCTCCTGCTGGGAGGTGGCCCTTTCCAGAGAGCATCAGGTATAGTAGTATGGAGAGGGACTGACAGTGGTGGGGCTGTAGAACTCCCAAGGTTATATGCCCTTTGTCTTCCACTACTAGGGTGGGTAGGGAAGGACCATCAGGTGGGGGCAGGGCTAGGCATGTCTGAGCTCATACTCTCCTTGGGCAGGTCTTGCTGCAGCTGCTGTGGGGGGTGGGGGTAAGATTCCCAGGTCACTGGAGTTGTGTACCTAGGAGGATTACGGCTGCCTCTGTTGAGTCATGCAGGTTGTTAGGGAAGTAAGGGAAAGCTGGCAGTCACAGACCTCACCCAGCTCCCACATAAACTGAAGGGCTGGTCTCTCTCCCATGGTGCCCCTGCAACAGCCCCAAGTCTGTTTCCAGGTGAAGGGCGAGATGGGCTTGAAAACTTGCCCCAGGCTACCTGCCTTTCAGCTATGAAAGAAAAGGGCTTGGTTATTCCCCCTCCTGTGGAGTCTGCACACAGGATTTGCACCCTCTCCCCATTTCTGGCCAGGAGGTTTCTCACCCTGTTCAAATTTTTACAAAGTTCCACTAGTGATTTCCTTCTCCCTGTGGAGTTTTACCCCCTGCTCCTCTGGCCACCCTCCCAATGGATCTCTGTGGTGCCAGGAGGGAATAGGCTGCTAGGGGACCCACTGAGCTCCCAGGGCCTTTCTGCTGCTTTCTCTACCCCTGTATTTCTCTTGGTTCTCTAAATTGACTCATCTCCAGGTAAAGTCGGAAATTTCTCCTGCAAACAGACCTTCAGGTTCTCCAGTGGGGCTGCGTGTTTGAGAGAGGAGGGTCTCCCTTTCCCACTTCTTCAGTTAGGACACTCACAGTATTTGTAGTGTCTCCCACGTTTTGCAGGAGCAGTCTGCTTCCTTCAGAGGGTCTCTGGGTCCTCTTGGGATTGCTGGTTTGTTCTTGCAGTTGATTTCACTTCTTACTTCTGGGTTTCAGTTATATTATTATATATAAGCTATATGCACAAGGAGATTGTATTTTTTGGCAGTGATGCTTAAAAACATGGATTCCAGAGCCAGACTGACAATCACTAGCTGCATGACCATGTTCAAGTTATTTAGTCTCTTTCATCCTCAATGTTTTCATATGATCTATGGTGCAATAATAGCACTCAAGTCAGAAGGCTTTTATTGGGATTAAATGTGTTATATGTGTAAAGCTCTTAAAATAGCTTGAGACATGGTAAGTACCATGGAAGTGTTTGCTATGTCATTTTTGTGTTGGTACATATTTGAGTAATACTGTAATGAAAACAATTAAAAGCAACATGGGAGAAAGCATAAAAATTATTTTCCTTAAGAGGGTTCATACTCTAGTGACTTTGAAAAACTGTTTGAGAGCATGCTAATGTCATATAGCTCAGATGCTTACTATTTACACATCAGTAATTATTGTAGGGGCAGGGAAGGCACTACAAAATTTGTCTGTAACCAAAAATTAAATATTTTTTTCTAACTTGCAGGCCAATCACATTTTATTTTAATTTTAAAATTAAAAACCCAAATATGATGTATATAGTAAATACCATCAAGATACCTATTAATGAGAACTATTATTTTCTAATTTCTTGAGTGGAAGTTATTGTAGTAGATATATTCTGCTTTTTGTCCTGCATTTGTACATTTGGGCAACTTCTCTTCTCTCTGTATTGCACTACTGGGAATATAGGTCATAGATTGCCAAAGTGTCCTGTTCTCCTGGCCACAATCATTGATTCAGGAATAGGAGGGTATCCAAGAACAGCTAACCAGTTTCCACATGGAATTGGACATATGGACACTGTTTTTTTTTAGATGTTTTCCTCTTCCCCTCAGACGCACAGCAATAAGAGCCAAAGTAACAACACAGAGTCTGTCTGAGAATTAAGTTAAATAATCCCAACCTGAACTAGAAAAAGAAAGAAAATCTCTGTAAATGTTATTTAATTAGAGAACAATTGACATAATACATAAAAATATGGTTGTGTTCTATGTGAAATTTGTCTTTATTCTAGAATAGTGATTTTAAACATGAGAGATTCTTACTTAACAATATCAATTGATCAAATTTGTGATACTAAAACATAAATCAGCATTCAACCTTCCAACACTGGTTCTATTTACATGAAATTGTATCATTTTAGAGGGGAACAAATGTGATTTGCCATTTTTTAAATGAATCTTCTGTAGGTCACATTATATTTGGGAGTAGTTTCTAATTATTGTTCAAAAAAGGGAAGAAAGGAAAAAGGGAAAATTTCTGTTCCTATCTGACACTTGGCATATTAGTCAAGATCAAAGACAGAATACAATACCCTAAATGAAAATAATATGTGCTATATACACCATGGAGTACTATGAATCCATAAAAAAGAATAACATCGTGTACTTTGCAGCAACATGGATGCAACTGGAGGCTGCTATCCTAAGTGAATTAAGGCAGGAACAGAAAACCAAATATCATATGTTGTCACTTAAAAGTGAGAGCTAAATAATAGGTTTCATACAGCTAAAGAATGGGGACCCTATAGCTCATATGCCATATATAAAGATGGCAACAATAGACACTGGGAACTACTAGAGTGAAGAGGGTGGAGGAAGAGAGGGGAACAAGGAATGAAAAACTAATTATTGGGCACCATACTCATTACCTGAGTGAAGGGATCAATCATACATCAATTTTACTCTAAGTAAAATTGCATTATGCAATATACCCAGGAAAAAAACCTGCATATGTACCCTCTGAATCCAAAATAAAAGCTGAAATTATAAAAAACAAAAGAAAATAGTATGTGCTAAATATTTATATGGTGTTGGTTAGTCATCATTTCTAAAAACCCAATGAGCCCTAATGCCAGTCTTCTCAAAAGCTCATATATAGGATAGAGGAAAAATGGTGAAATATATGGTATTTATTTACAAACAGAAGGCACTATAGATGTTCATTTACTTCACTGTAGTGAAGTATTATTACCATCTTATTATATATGTGCATGTGTCATCATTTTGTATACCTTCAATATACACAATACAATTTATTTATTTATTTTATTATTATTATTATTTTGAGATGGAGTCTTGCTCTGTCGCCCAGGCTGGAGTGCAGTGGTGCAATCTCGGCTCACTGCAACCTTTGCCTCCCAGGTTCAAGCAATTCTCTGCCTCAGCCTCCCAAGTAGCTGGGATTATAGGCACCTGCCATCACACCTGGCTAATTTTTGTATTTTCAGTAGAGATGGGGTTTCACCATCTTAGCCACCTTGGTCTTGAACTCCTGACCTTGTGATCCATCCTCTTCGGCCTCCCAAAGTGCTGGGATTACAGGTGTGAGCCACCACGCCCAGCCATAAAATTTATTTTCAAAAATGCTTTTACAGGAATTATCTCATTTGAACCTCAAACAAAACCTTCAAGAAGGTAACTGCATTATTTTTTAAGAAAAAAGTTTCACAGAGGCCAAGTGTGATAGCTCACACCTATAATCCCAGCACTTTGGGAGGCTGAGGTGGCCAGATCACCTGAGATCAGGAGTCCAAGAGATCAGGAGTTCAAGACCAGCCTGGCCAACATGGTGAAACCTGTCTCTACTAATGGTGAAACCGTTCTCTACTAAAAATACAAAAACTTATCAAGGCATAGTGATGGGCACCTATAATCCCAGCTACTTGGGAGGCTGAAGCATGAGAATTGCTTGAACCCAGGAGGCAGAGTTTGAACCGAGCTGAGATCGCACCACTGCACTGCACTCCATCCTGGGGGACAGAGTGACAGTCTGTCTCAAAAAAAAAAAAAAAAAAGAAGTTTCAGAAAGATTAAGTAGCTTATCTACGGTTAAAAACAAAAAGCAAAAAACTGGTAACTCACAGAGGTAGAATCTAGTCTCAGTTCAGCTGTTTCCAAATCTCTATGTGGTACATAACATATTTTCGAAGTTTGCATCTCATGTGACAATGTGGGAGGCATAATCAAAACATGGAAACATGAAACAACTAGAGAAGTCATCACATAATTAACTATTATAACAGCAAAAAAATTAAAATAGGATTAAATTGAAGGGGTGAATGAAGGTTAGTGTGATCAGTTAGCATGATGGCAGAAAAAGAAAAATATTCAATGTGTCCTAAAGGATACATAAAACATGAACAGGTGTCGATAGAGTTCATGTAACAGTAAGGGACGTTTCAGGAAGCTTGAGTTTGGTGGGAGGAGTGGAGCTTTGGAGATACAATGGGAGGTTGGAGAGGTGTGAAGAAAAAGGTGATGTCACTTTATAAAGGAAACTGGAAAGTAAGGCAGAGCAATTTAGACTTGAAGGAATTTCATTTGCTTCTAAAAACTGAAGTATTGTAGCATGCAATATGCCTTTCACAAACAAAATAGTCACATATGACTCTCAGAAAGAAAAGGTACCATGAAATAAGAGAAAGGGACATAGGACACTGTGCTGTATGTAAGAGGAGAGATTAAGTGTGATAAAATGTTCTACTTTTAAAGCAGGTAATTCCACCTTTCTGCCAACAATTATTATTTTAAAAGGAGGAAAATAGAAAAAAAAAGTATGTGTTAGATTACTAAAGAATATACTTCAAATCTATAAGAATTGAAGCAGTTAGAGAAACTAAATAGTTTACAAATGTGACAGCAAACGTTAAGTTTCCTGTGAGATTGTACAATGTCTTTGTATCTGCCCTAGAGATCACTGGGGCTTAATAGATCACCAAGTACAAACGAATCGTTTTAAAAGATTTTAACGTCTTTTGAAGTTCCTACTTAGAAGTTAGATCTTTAATTGACTAATAATTGTGTTAAATCAAAATCATGGAAAATAAGAATGTTTATAATATTATTTTACTTTAATTTTTGGCAAGGTAGAAAGTTATTTAAAGAGCCATCAAAAACAAGTTGATCTACTTTATTACTTTGTTAATCTATGTCCTCTGAGAAGCAGACATCTCATGGGATTAAAATCAGGAGGAAGCTGGAAAAGGCTAAGAGAACGGTCAGATCATGATGAAATTATTAACCTGAGTGAAGGAGAGAAGAAAGGATGGTTGGGTACAAACTTCCTAGACTGCTGTGCAGTTTGAGGAAAATGAAGTGAAGTTACTGAGGAGTCCCAAGGCACAGGTAGCCACCAGAGGCATCAAGTGTGTCCAGAAATTGGCCTGCCTTAATATCCCAGATACACTTAGTCATCGGCTAAGCACAGCCCATGGGAAATGTAGACATAGCCTCAGCATAGATGCAATCATGGGTTTCAGAGCACGGCAGCTGGAGCTCTTGGCCAATTGCCCTCCTTGTGGTTGGAGATCTAAGAGGTGCATTCCTATGGGTGCCACAGTCACTTTGCTTAAGGCTGGACATGATCTCATGCAACATTAAAAAGAGCTTTTGGCATTTTATTTTTGATGAACAATATATAACTGTGAGCTGTCTATTCTACTGGAATTTAATACCTCTATTACTTTGTAGTTCTTATATTGTGTCACAAATGGAAACTCCCCATACCATATTGTGAAGTGACATCCTGAAAGATAATGAGAGCCACAGCTATAGGCAGGCAATGCCACCATTTCTAGTAGGCCACTGAATTATCCGTCCACTCATCTAGTTAAGGTATCCATTTATTATGTTTTTTAAAAAATACACATAGTCTGGCCTTTGCCTAACTTTTCAACCTCATCTTTTATATTTCTCCTATGGCTTACTGTACACTATCGTTCAGCGGTTTTTTTCTGTTCATTGAGCAAGCCAAACTCATTATAACCTCAGAATAACAATAGCTATAATCTCCTTTGCCTGGAATGTTCTTTTAGATTTTCACATGTTGGACTCTCACACTATTCAGACCTCAGTGCAAGTATTACTACCTCAATGAAGCTTTGGTTGATCAGCTCATCTAAACTAGCACCTTGTCATCCAACAACAACTATCCAATTACTGGTGCTTTTTTATATTATAGTACTTACTAGTAACTGCAGTAATATCATTTTGTTATTCTCCAGTCTTTGTAGATTTGTGTCCCTAGAAAATCATAGAACTAATGCTCTCTACCATATAATCAATATCTAGACTAGCAACTGGCAGCTAAAAGTCAATAAATATTTGTTGAATAATAATTGACAAAAGAAGACTTCTATATTTCAGTTGCTATAATGGGTCTGAGAATTCAAAGATATGATTTCTTCCCTCACTAGAGATTATAGTCCAAATAGAAAGTACAGTCTAATTGCTTAGAAATTACTTTTCCCTCACCTCCTAACAGTCATCTATTCTTTCTTAAGTTGCTCCAGGCATTCCTTCTCATGTACCAATTCATTGTCTATTTTTGTTGTTGTTGTTGTTACATAAATAAGTTCTTTAGTGGTGATTTGTGAGATTTTGGTGCACCCATCACCTGAACAGTACAAATTGAAGCCAATCCGTAGTCTTTTATCCCTCACTCCCTTCCTTCCCTTTACCCCCAAGTCCCCAAAGTCCATTGTATCATTCTTATGCCTTTGCATCCTCAGAGCTTAGGTCCCACTTTTGAGTAAGAACATACAATTCTTGCTTTTCCATTCCTGAATTACTTCACTTAGAATAATAGTCTCCAGTCCCATCCAGGTTGCTCTGAATGCCTTTAATTCGTTCCTTTTTATGGCTGAGTAGTATTCCATTGTATATAATAGTTTCTTTATCTACTCGTTGGTTGATGGGCATTTGGGCTGGTTCCACATTTTTGCAATTATGAATATTGTAATGCTATAAACATGCGTGTGCAAGTATCTTTTTCATGTAATGGCTTCTTTTCCTCTGGGTAGATACCTATAGTGGGATTGCTGGGATCAAATTGTAGTTCTACTTTTAGTCCTTTAAGGAACCTCCACACTGTTTTCCATAGTGGTTGTACTGTCTACCCTCCCACCAGCAGTGTAGAAGTGTTCCCTTTTCACTGCATCCATGCCAAAATCTATTATTTTTTTATTTTTTGATAATGGCCATTCTTGCAGGAGTAAGGTGGTATTGCATTGTGGTTTTGATTTGCATTTCCCTGATCATTAGTGATGCTGTGCATTTTTTATATGTTTGTTGGCCATTTGTATATCTTCTTTTAAAAATTTTCTATTCATGTCCTTAGCCCACTTTTTGATGGATTGTTTGGTTTTTTCTTGCTAATTTGTTTGAGTTCCATAGATTTTGGATATTAGTCCTTTGTCAGATGTATAGATGGTGAAGATTTTCTCCCACTCTGTGGGTTGTCTATTTACTCTGCTGACTATTTCTTTTTCTGTGCAAAAGCTCCTTAGTTTAGTTAAATCCCACTTATTTATCTTTGTTTTTGTTGCATTTGTATTTGGGCTCTTGGTCATGAAATCTTTGCCCAAGCCAATGTCTAGAAGGGTTTTTCTGATGTTATCTTCTACAATTTTTATAGTTTCAGGTCTTAGATTTAAGTCCTTGATCCATCCTGAGTTGATTTTTGTATAAGGTGAGAGATGAGAATCCAGTTGCATTCTCCTCCTCATTGTCTTTTTTCTTTTTTTTTTTTTTTTGATGGTAGAATAGCTCTGAACAACAGAGACTTTGGAACAACAGAAATATGGCATTCAAGAGGGCAATTTCTCTAGAACTTTATTTCCACAAATTCATAAATAATAAAACACTAGATTGCACGCTTCTGAAAAATTTGAAGTTTTACATATCAAGATCTTTTAGAATTTTCTTGAATAAAACATTACTACATTTGGTCAACAAATGTCTGCTGATACCAGCCATGCACCAAACAATGTTTTGAAAAAATGGAGATACAATGCAGATCCAAACAGATAAAATCCTTATAGACTTAGTGTTTACTTGGAAAGAGAGATATACACAATAGGCAAAGAAATGAATATCACAAACTGAGATAGGGCTTTGAAGAAAAAAGGCACCAAGTAGGGAAAACTGCATATAAAAGGCTTAGTCTAGTTATATAGGTCAGAGAAGATGCTTCAGAGAAAGCAATGTTTACCTCCCCCCCCAAAAAAAAAAGTTACTGGGTAAAAGTGAAGGGTATGTAGTTAGGAACATATGAAGGCAAGAGCCTTCTAGCAGAGGAAACAGCAAGTGTGAAAAAACTGAAAGAAATATCTAACAAGGGGCTGGGCACAGTGGCTCATGCCTGTAATCCCAGCACTTTGGGAGGCCAAGGTGGGTGGATCACTTGAAGTCAGGAGTTTGAGACCACCCCAGACAACATGGTGAAACCTAGTCTCTACTAAAAATACAAAAATTAGCAGGTGTGGTGGCAGGCACCTATAATCCCAGCTACTTGGGAGGACAAGGCGTGAGAATCACCTGAACCTGAGAGGCAGAGATTGCAGTGAGCCGAGATGGAGCCACTGCACTCCAACCTGGGCGACAGAGGAAGACTCTATCTCCAAAAAAAAGAAATATCTCAAAATGACCTGAAAGAAAATAAGGAACCATAATATGTGTAAGTCCTTGTAAAGTTTGTAAATTAGGCTAATCTTAATTTTAAAAAACAAACAAAAAACTAACTATGCTAGCCTTTATTTAAAAAAAAAAGTCCAAACTTTGGGCTAGGCACAGTGGCTCACACCTGTAATTCCAGCACTTTGGGAGGCTGAGGTGGGTGGATCACCTGAGGTCAGGAGTTCGAGACCAGCCTAACCAACATGGTGAAACACCATCTCTACTAAAAAATAAAAAAATAGCCAGGCATGGTGGTGGGCACCCATAACCCCAGCTCCTTGGGAGGCTGAGGCAGGAGAATTGCTTGAATCTGGGAGGCGGAAGTTGCAGTAAGCAGAGATCGCGCCATTGCACTCCAGCCTGGGTGACAGAACAAGACTCCATCTCAAAAAAAAAAAAAATTAATATAAAAAATGACATAAATTAAATGTGCACATTCTATGGACCTTAAGCATGTGTTCGTTATGATGTCCTGCTTGGCAAAGCTTCTAGAAAAACTGTCGTTTGGTTAGGCTCATCCAGGTTTGGACTAGCTGAGTATGGAAGAAATCGAGCAGTACTGGTTCTAATGATGGAATTAGCTGAAACTTGGAGCCATGATTTTGCAGGTGGTGTGATGAAGAATGGCAGATCCTGGATTTATTGAAAATTTAATTACACACTTAGTACAATTAAACCATGAAATCATGAGGGAACAAAAAAAAATCATCAATGCTGCTGGGCAGCTGGAAACATTTTCATATTACAGACTTAACTTCTATTATCAGTGTCAATATCTATATCATCCTCTAATATCTCATATGAATTTCGCTAATGGAATTAGGAACAAAATCAGGTGGCAAAGAGCAAGTATGCCCACTTATTGATAAAATACACTGGCGTTGTTTGATCTCTTCTTCACAGTACTTTGCTTGTCCTTTGTTGCCCTGAATCACATGTATCCCTTATGAGATGAAAAGCTAATTTATATGACTGATGTTATATGCTTCCCGAAAGTTTAAGTATATGACCAAATGAGAGAGCAGCAAGAAACTCACTATTTTTTAACTATAATTGTGAAAGATATGATTAAAAATATAGTTTCTATATTTGATAGAAAACACAAATTTACGTAATGACCTTTTCATTAGTTTAGCAAAGCCTTTGTTTTCCTGCAGTAAATGTATAATTACAAAACTTAATTTAGTATTTGGCTCAATTAACTCTCTGCCTGTAAGTTATAGAACTTTTGTAACCTGAATAATTGAATATGTTTTACATTATCCTATGTAATTGTTTGTTTTTAATTTTAGACTTAACATTCTTGTTTATCTATATTATTTTATGTATGTGTGTATATATATTTATTTTTCTTGTTTATTTCAGACATTTTGTTATGATTTTTTGATTTTGATGACCATTATTTGCGAGAAAATTTCCAGGTAATTTTTCATTCATTGCATCTATGATAAATTGATGGTATTTCTTTAGGAAAGAAATACCTGTTTTATCAAGCAATCACCTTCAGAAGAATTCATATACAGTGAAGAAGAAAATGGTCTTTAACCCATTAGTTGAATGAACCCTGGAGCCTGTGTTGCAGCCAGCTTGTCCTCACATTCATATCTAAACCCTGAGCTACAAAAAAATTCATCATTTTAATTAGAGGACTTGTTCAAAACAAACACATCTACGAGCAAACAACAACAATAAAAACAACTTGGCACCTAATTTGAACAAGGCATTATAATAGCTGTCTTGGGTGATGCCGAGATAGATACAACAAATTTACAGCCCTCAAATAATGCACAATTAAGAAGACAGTAAAAGCATACACTGACCCAGTGGAGCCTGAGAGAGGGAGTTTAAAGGGGAATATACAAAGGACTATGGAAATTCAGAGGCGGTTGTGAGAGAGTTGAGGAGAAGCAAAGGGAATTTTATGAAAAAGCACATCTTTTCACGTACATCCTAATCTATTAGAAGGGTTTCACTAAGTGAATAAGAATAATACATTTGAACATTTACCATGATAAGTGAGTTGTGGAACCTTAAAAAACATCTATGTTTGCATTCAGGCAAAAGAAGGGGTAGAAAAAGAAAAGGTAGAGTATGAGATATTTTGAGAAAACCCAGCAAACAACACAGATATAAAAGCCAATTGACAAGAAAGTTCAATGGAGGAGGAGATGTCTAGCAATATCAAATGTTCTAGGTGATCAGCAAGGATTTAAATGGAAGATTTAGTATTTAATGTGGTAACAAAGAATATTGAGTGTTTCAGTTTGGGAGATCGAGTTAGGAGGATTGCTTGAACCCAGGAGTTTGAGACCAGCCTGGGCAAGATAATGAGACTCCATCTCTACATTAAAAAAAAATTAGCCAGGCATGGTGGTGTGCATTTCTATTTTCAGCCACTCAGAAAGCTGAGACAGGAGGATCACTTGAGCCTGGGAGGTAGAGGGTGCAGTGAGCCATCATCATGTCACTGTACTCCAGTATGGGCAACAGACAGAGACCCTATCTCAAAAAAAATCAAAAAAGACCGTTGCAGTACATTGAGAGAGCAAATGTGGTAATGGGAGGGCTAAGGAACACAGAGAATTTACGTACATATTTTTTGTTTTAATATTTAAATAACCATATTCATATTCATAGCTACAACTTATTTGTGCATTCAACATCTATTGAGCACCTACTATGTTCCAGGTACTCTTATAAGCATACAACAAGAAGCAGAAACTGAGGCACAAAGATTTTAAGTAACTTGCTCAGCTGGTAAGCTGAAGATGCCAAGATTAGGAGCCAGGCAGTCTCACTTCAAAATCTGTGTCCCTAGTCTCAAAAAAATAGCCTCTTTCTCTATTCTAGGCACTCTGATGCTTTCAATACATTACTTCATTTAGTATCCACTACAATCCTGTGACATATTGCTATGCTGATCATTGTTTAGGTAAAGAAACTGAGGCATAGCAAAGTTAAGTAACTTTCCCAAGCTCACACAGCTAGAAAAAGGCAGACTGGAATTTTAGTCTAAGGAAGCCTGATCCCAAGGCCCAGGCTCTTATTTAGTATAATACTATGCAAATATTTTATTTAGAGACATTTTGGAAAAAGTTTGGAAAATGGTAAAATATAACAAAGAAAATAAATCTACCTAGCAATAACTACTACCAAATGTTTAATATATTTCTTTACAATATTATTGTGCATTTTTACATAATTGAAAATTTTAAATTTTTACAATTATATATGATTATTATCAAGATTTAAGTTATGTGCAAAACACTGACACTGCATCTAGTACATAGTAGGCATTCAAAGAAGGTAGGTACAATTATATTTCTACTTTTATCATTTTAATTAAATTAACATACAGTTGACCCTTGAACAACATGGGTTTGAACTATGTGGGTCCACTTATATGTCAACTTTTTTTCAACCAAACAGGGATTGAAAATAGAGTATTTGCAGGACGTGAAACCTGATAGGATTCGATAGGGAGGGCTAATTTTTTGAATATACAGGTTCTGCAGAGCCAACTGTGGGACTTGAGTGTGCCTAGATTTTGGTAAACATGGGGGTCCTGGAACCAATCCCCCATGTATACTGAGGGACAAATGTATTTATATAGTGCTTCATACATTAAAAGGTATATTCACATATGCTATCTCCTTTGTTCTTCAATGCATTTCTAATAGGAGCATGAACTTTGTTACATTTTCATTTAACAAATGAAAAATTCAACCCGTGAATTTAAGTGATTTGCTTAAAGTTACACACACAAGCAGTAGTAATGCTTGGCCTAGAACACCGTGTCAGATAAAACATATGTAAATGATAATCAATGTGTCATTGCCTCAGATATTGAGAAAGAAGGTACAAGATTTCATTTTCACCATGAGCTAATCATATACCAATTTCAATTTCTTGGGGTAGAAGCTACATGATATCTTATTTTGCCCCAACAATGACCCTATGTGACAACTGCTATGTCGGCCCCACAGAATCAACACACACATGCACACACACACACACACACTCACAACCCTCAGCTAAAGCCATGACAGGTTAACTGACTTGCTCATATCCATGCTCCTTCTAGATCTTGCAAGGAGTGTATATATCTCTTTTCTTCTACAACTGAGGGAATAGAATAAGCAGAGTAGAATAAGAAAGATACAGACTATGAATAGAATAGGTATAGAAGTAGAATGTGCAACTTCCGTTATTATAAAATACCATTTCAGAGAAAATAGAGTCGAGTCAACACCAGTGGATGCAGTGTAGGGATATGCATTTAAAAGACAGGGATATCATCAAACACTGACCAGGTAGAGCTGGGTAAACAGTGGTGTGGGTACCTCCAAAAAGTCAGGGTGAAGGACTGCTTTTGAGGCAGTTAACACAAATAACAAAAGGGTAGGAGCTTGAGACATTTGGTGGAAACACCAGCTATTGGTGAGAGGAGGGTATTGTCAATGGACAAGATTTTCTGCTTAACTCACCAGTCACAATGGAGACTATATGGTTACTGTCAGCTAATCTTTCTGCAGATTAATTTCCCTTCCAGGTGCTGGCCTTTAGACTGATGCTAACACTCAGGATTCATTAACCATATTTATTTAAAGAACCACAAAAATGCCATTATTCAGAAATTTCTTATGAAAGTGCCTCGTAACAAAAGAATTATCATGGGTTAAACTTATGCTGATGCTGACCCAATGAAAAACATGCTTACAAAATTATCTGCGCTGACAACTCTACAATAGTCTAACACAGGGATAAGCTCAAGAATTCTTTGGAGTTCCATTCAGCTTTTATAATTAGGTAATTTTTCTATCACAGTCAGCTGGAGATTAATCATAAAATGTGAACAGTTTTATTTTCTGTATTTCAGGAAACGTAATTGGTGATAATCATTATAATTGTAAAGAAATCTGCAGAGCCCTTTCATTGTGGCCATAGCACCGGCTTTAAAACAAGTTCAGTTGATGTCTGTGTGCATGTGTGCACACACATACGTGTGCACACATGTATTTGTGAAAGAGTATAATTATACAATTAAATGAAGAAGTAAAAAGATTCTTAAGAGAATGTGACAGTTGATGGTCTGAAAGTAAAGACAAGGAGAAAGGATAATGCTTCTGAAAACCATCATTTAGACACGCATATGGAGGCTTACATAAACCTGTTCTGACCTTATGTATTTGAAATATTTTTAAATTACTGAAGTCTTTGGAAACTGCAAATAGTTTCTTATGAAAAAAGATGCTCTTACATAAAAGGAACTATTAACCGAGAATTGAACAATGGAGAGATCAGACAGTAACTTCCTATTCTTTAAAAATCTTAAATATATGTAAAATTCACAAAAATTCACAAAAAGCAGAGGAATATTTGTGTCCCCCTAAAATTCATATGTTAAAATCCTACCCCAGAAGATGACAGTATTAGAAGTTGAGGGCTTTGAGAGGTGATTAGGTCATGAGGGATTAGTGCCCTTATAAAAGAGGCCCCAGAGAGCTAGCTACCATGTAAGGATACAGCCAGAAAGTGTCATCTATGAACCAGAAAGTAGAACCTCACTAGACACCAAATATGCCTTGATTTTGGACTTACCAGCCTTCAGAACTGTGAGAAATAAATTTCTGTTGTTTATAAGCTACACGGTTTATGGCATTTTGTTACAGCAGCCCAAACAGACTAAGGCAGAGGCTTACATAAACCCTGTTCTGACCTTATGTTTGTGAAATATTTTTAAATCATTGAAGTCTTAGGAAACTGCAAATAGTTTCTTATGGGAAAAAAAAAAGTGTTCTTACTTAAAAGGAACTCTTGAACTTAGAGAACTAAGCGAAGGAGGGATCAGACGGTAACATAATTCTCTAAAAGCTTAAATCCGTGTAACACTCACAATGCAGAATAAATATGCACCCACGCACAACCTAAATCTAACCAGTTACTGCTGAAAACCTGAATGTTTTGGGGAAGTGTGCCAGAAAGCTCTAAAGATTTTTAAGCTTTTCCTGACCTCTTTATTTTCACTGAAATGCAAATATACATTTAAAAATCTGTTTACATAAACTGAAGAAAAAGAAATCAATATAAAATTTTCCAAATTTCCTGGATTATTTTAAGGTTAGAAGCAAAAATGAGAGAAGATATTTTCATAAAAAGTAAGAAAATAATCAGTTTTGATTCACTAGGTCCAAAAAATGAGTAGAAACATACATCTAAACGCACCAGATTTTTAAAAATGTTGTTCTTTATTTCAAGAATAACACTGCATTTCTGGAGGGATCTATTTTTTTCAGGGAAGAAAATATCACAATTTTGAAAAAAAAGAGACCAATACAATCTCCCTTTTTGAATTCTAGACAAACGATAAAAAGCGATTTTGTTAATGATTTTTAAAAAATGAGCTTTGCAACATATTGGCAGCCCTAGACTGAAGAATTTTACCGTTCTAATTACAAACAGTAGCAGTTATTTTATACTAAACATACCAAAACATTAGTGAGCATTTTATATGAATATGAATTATTTCTACTGGGTACCTATATACATGTTTTAAATATTCTATGATTTACCCAGAATCTAGTCAGAAGTAGGCCATTTTGATAAAAAGTGCCTTTAGAACATGGATGGGTAATTAAAAAATCTATGCATAATGTAAACATTCCAACTATTTGTCAAATAAGTAAAGAAACGTTTTCGATTATTACTTTTTTAAACTATATTCAATTTGGTTATTGGTAAAATTTAGTTTAAGGCAGGCATATTTCTTTTCACAATTTTGTTTTCTTTTTTCATGAACATTTATCATGTCCAGAAGGCAGGCATATTTCAATGAAGTAATTTTTATGCCTAGCTAACATTTTTTATTTTTAATGATATGATACTGGGTATATTAATGCAAAGATCCTACAATTTTATTTTATAAACTCTTACCTGATTTTGAATCCTTTTTTCAACTTTTCCAGTTATGCATGAAGACATCATACTTGAAAAACTAAATATAAATTAGCTTCTCTTTTGTAAAATAAAAACAAATTTGCAGGACTTCTGCTAGAGAGATGGATTAGGTATACATTCCTCTATTTTTTTTCTTAAGTACAATATACAATTAAAAACCTTGAAATGAAAGTGTATATGTATGTGTATATATTACACACACATATATATGTATACACATATATAGGGATATAGTTTATTAAGTACAACATACAACTAAAAACCTTGAAAGTGTATATATATATGGATATAGAAAGAGAGAGGTACATACACAGACACATACACACATACACACACACCCCTTAAGAGTTCTTAAACTTGATAGCAGAAGTATATACCATAAAAGGAAAAATTGATAAACTGGATTTCATCCAAATTAGATTACATTACTCTGTGAAGAACTCTGTTAAGAGGATTCAAAAAACAAGCTACAGAGTTGGAGCACATATTTAAAAACCACAACATCAACAAAGGACTAGTATCAAGAATACATAAAGACCTCTCAACACTTAACATTAAAAAAATCCAGTTGGAAAATGGATAAAATACATGAGCAGATAATTTACAGGAGAATATATGAATAGTAAGCACACAAAAATTTGCTCACCATCTTTAGCCATTAGGAAGTTATAAATTAAAGCCACATGAAATATCATTACATACCTATCAGAATGGCTGAAATAAATAATAATGACAACACCCAATGTTAGTGATGACACAGAAACTGTGTCACTCATACATGGCTAATTGGAATGTAAAATGACACAACCACCCCGGAAAAGAGTTTGGCACTTTATTACAAAAACTAACCATGCAACTATTACATAATCAGCAATTGCCTTTCTGGGAATTTATCCCAGAGAAAATAAAAGCTATGTTCACCACAAAAACCTGTGTATTAATGTTTATAATAGCTTAATTCATAATAGCCCCAAACTGGAAGACATCCTGATATGCTTTAATGAGTGAATGATTAAACAGACTACGGTATAGTCATATCATGGAATCTCGCTTAGCAATTAAAAAAACGAACCTACTAATGTATGCAAGAATCTGGATGAATCTCCAGACTTACGTTGAGTGAAAAAAAAGTCAATCCAAAAAGGCTATATACTGTATGAAAAATTGTAGAGTGAATACTTTAATGGTTGACACTGGTTGAGGAAGGGTTGGGAGTTGGAGGGAAGTATATGTGGCTAGAAAGGGTCAATAGGAGCAATCTTTATGGTGATGAAAATCGCCTGTATCTTAATTGTATCAATATCAGCACCCTGGTTGGAATACTGTACTATCGCTTTGCAAGGTGTTATTTATTGTTGGGTCTCTCCATATTATTTCTTATAAATGCCTATAAATCTATAGTTATCTCAAAATAAATAGATCTACTTAAAGATAAATGGCTAAATAAATAATTTGCAAGCTCTGAAAGGATCTCCATAAAGGCAATCACAAAGGAAAGCTCTTCTAGGTTTTTGAGACTTTTTTTCCATTTTTCATTTAAATTTTTAAGTTTTTCTACGGGAAACTTATATTGCTTTGGTAATAAGAAAGACAAAATATAATATGCTTTTAATCTAAAATATTTTTAAGATACAGTTTCATTCCTGTGTTCACATCAATACAATGTTCTATATATGAGAGGCAACTTCTAAATTTACCATCTGTCTATTATGAAAAATTTTATCCTGTGGTCATGGTATTTTATAGCTAGAGTATAAACTTGTAATTTGAATAAAGAGTATGGGTTGAATAGTAGATGTGCCAGCTTTGCTTTTTTTCTATCTTAGAAATTTATAAAAAATTAAGTTTGCTTTTAAAACTTAAAAGTGTTAGTTCTGAACCCTAGAGATGCTGACCTAATGGCGGCATATTATGGCTGTATGCTGCCAATTAGATGAAAGCAGCATCAGGAATCATTTCATATCGCTTTGCTTGGCTGGAAGTGTGTGTGCACACAGATACATAAACACACTTCTAATTTCTGCAAAAGATCACTGCTAGTTCTTTAGAAAACTGCTGGCCTATTTTCAAAAGCCGAAAATGAGCTGGAGCCCAGTGCTGAGCATCAGAAATCAAGAGGCAATCTAAGTGATGGTGACAGTAGGTTTTAGTGAATACAAAAGATGAAATGGTAGGAAGCTGGATAAAGATAATTCTGCTCCAAAATCCAAAGGGCAAGAGAACATAAAGATGTCAGAGGTCAGTACCATTGAGGAGGGAAGAGTTTTGTAGCTCTAATTGATTCTCCAGGCTCCTAGAGGGATTGAACTTCTTTCGGAAACATAAAGGTAGAGGGCATAAGCAGAAAATATATATCAGATACAAAACCAATTTCTCCCAGAATACATCTCAAAAAGTAATGTCATTAAATTCTGGAGCCCTGAAGCAAAATTCTTCAAAGTTGTCTCCTTGCAGTTTTCACAAGAAATAACCTTTGCCATACGCCCTGGGAAACTCACGTTTTCATCCGCAATATGGCAGTGCTTATCAGTCTGAAAAGATTATTCTGAGAAGTTACATAAACTTGTAAACTATTAAACCTTAAGTGAATGTAAAAACGTTACGTCATCTTCATTAGCATGCCTCCCTAAAACAACAGAGAGTGCTTAGCCTGAGAATCTGAGCTAAGCTTGAAGTAAAACACTGCTCTGCTGTGTAATTCATTACTTGAAGAATTTACTTCCGGCCTAAATTCTGTTTAGTGGTAGGTCTGCCATCTAGTGGCCACTTACATAAATACAAGTTGTGATCATAAATTAAAGACCATATGAAAATATTAGGTCATCCAAATGGACCATTTCTAGTCCAAGTATAAAAAGACAAAGAGGATTTGACTGATGGTAAGAAAATTTATATTCAGGGATCACTTAGAGGTAAGTGTGCTGACTCAAAATACTATGAGTACGAAAGCAAAGTAAAAAGTCATTTAGACTTACGTGGACTTCAAAATGAGAAATTTATATTCATAAACTTTCACTAAATTTAAAAGTAACCGTTGTGTTAACTTATTTATGTTTTCTCCTCATTATCTTTTAGTTCAATCACATTTATATTTTCTACTTAATGTAAACCATGAAATAAAATTTTCTTCAGTACCTGGATTTGTGCTGCCAATTTGCAGAATTGTCAGTTACTAAATAAAATGTAACACAGTTTCAGAACTTAAACTCTAAAATATAAAAATAAAACATTGTTCACCTTCAAATAATACAATAACTTTTGGGGCTCTATTATTATTATTGTTTACTTTGTTAATAGAAATGACAGGTAATGCTAGGCCTTTGATGCTCATTCTCTTGGCATAATTTTTAGTTATTTGTCCAAAGCTACACACTCCCACCCTCAGTTCCTTCCAGAGTGCTAACCTAAAAGCTTATATTTGTAAAAGCCCAATATTATTAAAAAGCTCATTAACATACCTGCAAATGGTATTTGCACAGTGGCTAAGTACACTGAACACACCCTGAGAAGTATTTACTAAGCTAAATTCATCAGACAAGTGTACAATATTCACATTTCAGTGTTACAATTGTTATTTTTATTTATTTGGTTTTTGGGTTGGTATGCTTAAGAAGAGATTAAATCTACCTCCAAATTATAGTTCTTTGACATACTAATCAGTTACATTAAAGCCATTTAAATAAATAATATTTTAAAAATCCCCAAACCGTTAGGCATGTTTTCATTATTGTTGTATCCAGTTACTTTCCCCTTAGGCTTATTATTATTGCTTGAAATAACAGGATGATATCATATTGTTCAAACTGGAAATATAGATAATTTTGCAATTGCTAATGTTGTGTAAAAATGTCCTATGATAATCCACGAACCAATACTCTGTATTGTTGACATCCTAACAAGTATTTGTAAAACACAGGCAAAATAATAAAACAATTCCCATTCCATACTTAATCCTTGATTTTATGGGGCCCCATTTATTTGTAATTTGTAAATATAATCTCTTACAATCAAGTATGGGAGCCTCAAAGTCATGAATGATCTCCAATTTAAGGTAAGAATGCTCATACATTTGCTTGTGGATACATTTCTTTTTCTTTTTTTTTTTTTTGAGACAGAGTCTCGCTCTGTCGCCCAGGCTGGAGTGCAGTGGCTCGATCTCGGCTCACTGCGAGCTCCGCCTCCCGGGTTCACGCCATTCTCCTGCCTCAGCCTCCCAAGTAACTGGGACTACAGGCGCCCGCCACCACGCCTAGCTATTTTTTTATATTTTTAGTAGAGATGGGGTTTCACCATGTTAGCCAGGATGGTCTCAATCTCCTGATCTCGTGATCCGCCCGCCTCAGCCTCCCAAAGTGCTGGTATTACAGGCGTGAGCCACCGCGCCCGGCCGGATACATTTATTTCTAAATAAGAACATCTCATGTGGTTCCTAAGACTGATTATGCCAAGACCCATGTACTTTAAAATACGGCATTCCAATGTGTGGAATTTTCTTTTTCCACTCAATCTGTCTACTTTTTAACAACATGGCCAAACTCCCAGGATCTTAATGCCAAAAAAAGATGATTTTTTTTTTAAGAAATAATTTAAGATCCTAAAATGAAAGCAAAATGTCCATCCTCGTGAACAACAAAGTCAGTCACAAGACTGAAACCATGGTCTATAATAATTTAAATTTATTTATTATTTACTCTATTATGTGTCAAACTTACCCTGAGTCAAAATCGTCAAGGTGAACGTAACATTAAATGTGCGTTTTCTTTAAACCACACTGTGATGAAATGGACTCTCACTAGGGAGTCTGGCTCCAGAGGCCTCACCCAGCAGAGTGTTCACTACCACAGAGGACTTTTCACACATTTCCTCGGAGAGGAGGGAAGAAATCCATCAAGAAAGGGGATTTATATTCCAAAATCACAAAATGGCTACTATATCAACTGGAGAAAAACTACTCACAGGGAGAAAAACTACTCACAGGAAGAAAAATAGCACAGAACAAATTTTTAGACAGTCCATGCCCTAGCACAGGATTTGGACAGACATAAGCCAAGGGCCAAATCTGGCTATCTCTTTTGTAAATAAAGTTTTATTGTAAATAAAGTTCAGTGGACACACCATGCCCGTGTGTTCCCATATTGTATATAACTTCTGTCTCCTTTTATTCATTGCCTTCTCTGTATGAGATATGCATTTCTCTTACCTCAATCAACAAAATCCAACCTATCGTGAAGGTATAACTTTGTATAATGGAATTAAATTGAATATATCATTTGGAGCCTTGTTTTTACATTTAATATTTTTTCTGAGATTTATGGATACTGCTGAATATAAGTGTAGCTTATCAATTTCCACTTTTTAAGTGCTATGGACTATTCAATTATACAAATCAATAAAAATTAACCTATACTATGCCAATGGGCATTGGGTTGGGGTTAACACTTTGGCTTTTCTCAGTAATGTTTCTATGAATGTTTTTGTACATATTTCTTGATTTACAAATGCAGCAGTTTTCTAGAGTTTTTACCTAAATGTTGATTTATTTTTGACATGGTTGGTAAACACTTGACATTGTGACTTTTTTTCTTTTTGGTTAGTAGTAAAAGGAATCTTTTGTGGGTATTATTGATACCAATTATATACCAACTATCTTTTTATCATTGATTACCATTTGTGTTTCATCTTCTATGAAAAGCCTATTCAATTTTTTGGCTTTTTCCAATCCTCCTCTCAGTTTGTTTGTCTTTTTACCTTATTGAATTGAAGGTGTTTTTTAAATATATTCTAGATACTACCTCTTTATCAATTATATGTTGCAAATATCTTCTCACTTTATAACTTGTATTTTGTGTATGAGGTTTTTATAAAAGAAAATTTTATGGCTCACGCCTGTAATCCCAACACTTTGTGTTGGGCAGATCACCTGAGGTCAGGAGTTCGAAACCAGCCTGGCTAACATGGCAAAACCCTGTCTCTATTAAAAAATACAAAAATTAGCTGGGCGTGGGGGTGGGCGCCTGTAATCCCAGCTACTCAGGAGGCTGAGGAAGGAAAATTGCTTGAACCTGGGAGGCGGAGGTTGCAGTGAGCCGAGATTGCACCACTGATCTCCAGCTTGGGCGGCAGAGCAAGATTCTGTCTCAAAAACAAAAAAAATAAAATTTTAACTTTAATGTAGTTAAACTTACCTAAATTTTATTTTTATGGTATACAATTTTATATTTTGTTTATTAAAACTTTCTATGCCTCTGAGGTAATATAGGTATTGTTCCATATTATAACCTAAAAATGTTAAATAATCTAGAATCTACTGTTGCACAGTTCTAAGAAAGAGATAAATCCCTTTATTATACAAATAACCAATTTTTTCAGCATCATTTATTGAGAAGTCTATCTTTCGTCATTGTTTTGCAACATTAACTCTATACTATAAATCACGTTTCCATAGATTTGAAAGTCTTTTCCTGGACTCTATCATTTCAGATTCTTCTCATTGGAACAACGTGACAATGCTTAATCTTTTAATTCTGTATTTCCTTTGTATACTTTTAGCCAATGTTGTGCTCATCAGTACAGATATAAAATTGTTATATCATCCTGTCAAATCAAACCTCTTATCATTATGTATTGACTCTCTTCATTCATACTCTTTATTCCCACTAATGCATTTTGCCCTAACTACATAAGTATTATTATGGGTAGTGTTCACCAGATACAACTTTATTTATCTCTTTACTTTTAATATTTGTATTCAGAGAAATCTGATGTGCAGAACAACACTGTTATGCCATGAATTAGACTGTTGTTGAATATTCACTAGAAGAGTATTTTCGTATGGCCTTGCTCTAAACTTTCTAAATGAAGTAATTATTGTCATGTCCCATGCAACTGTGTGCATAGCACTCACCACTAGCATAGCTATTGACTGGGTATAACATATAAGACCTCTCCTATCTTTCCTACTGAATCTTCTAAATTAGTTGATTACTAAGTTAGAAACAATGTACTAATCAATGAGGTTTTTATTTACATTAGCAATAACAATTTCAGTAAATAAATAGAAAAAAACATCACTTTTGAATAACACAATTAGTAGACAGAGTTGGAGGATGGTAAATACCAGAGACAACAGTAATCTAGAACAATATTAAATAAAAGTTCATGGCAGATTGAAGATTATTCAGATATAACCTTACCCCCCACTTAATAGTTAGGATACCTTTTAAAAATGCTTCAAAGAGCATTATTTGTACCTCAATAAGTAACAAAATATTGAAATGAGCTATTAAAAGTTATAAATGAATTCATGAAAACAATGCATTTGAAAAAAATCTATATAATAATACTGCACCAAAAATGACAGAAAGACATAAAACTTTACATCAGGAATCTGTCTGAAAATATCAAGATTTCAGTAATGTATTTTATTCACAGAGAAGCTTGCTCTCCTATGCAAAATTTGTCTAAAATGTTACCACATTAGTGAATCTAATGAATTCCAAAGTCCCAGGTTCCTGTAGGTTTTCAGCTTTACAGAAATGATCAAAATTGAGTGTCTAAATGTATTATTTAATTAAAAAAAGCTTGTCTGAAGTTTACAAGCCAAAAAGCAAAAATTATATATGGGTAATACTTTACATATTTTTTTGAAGGGTAGTTGTGGATTTTTTAAAATGTCTTATCTAATATTTAGATAAGAACCCAAATAAAGTATATTGTCAATGTGAATATGTATACTTATATATATGTATACACAAACATCTCTCTCTCATCACACACTCTATATATATATATACACACATACACATATATATACACGGATATGTACACACATACACACATATAAAAATATATATGTTCAATGGGTACAAAGTTATAGTTAGGAGGAATAAGTTCTAGTGTTTAACTGCACAGTAAGGTAACTATAGTCTGAACTAATGTATATTTCAAAATAGCTAGAAGAGAGATTTTGAATGTTCTCATCGCAGAGAACTGACAAGTGTTTGAGGCAATGGATATGCTAATTACACTGATTTGATCATTACACAATGTATATAGGTACCAAAACATCACACTGTACCAAATATGTACAGTTATTATGTGTCAATTAAAAACAAAATAAAATGTGAGTGTGTGTGTGTGTGTGTGTGTGAGATAGAGAGAGAGATGAGTGTGTGTTGGAAAGCTTACAATTTTAAAGTAAAAATTCAACTTTGGAAAAATTCACTAGTGATGTCAGTGTTATAATTTAAGTCTTAAGGAGAGATTAAGAAGATAAGTATGCTTAAAATGTGTATGCTTAAAGAAAATCTTCATCATTTTCTTAAATACTTGATGTTTCACATTGATAATTCCAACTGAATTAAATTAGAAATTCATCTGCATTATCATAAGATATATCAACATTTCATATGTTAATAAGAGATTTAAAGAATTCTCACTCTGAAATATAATTTAAAGAAATAAAATTATCTGAACTCAGGTTATTGTCAAGACTGGTTTTATGGTTTTATCCAGTCAAGAAAAGGCATTCAGGACATTTGTTATTAACTACTTGTGCAAACAATGTTAAACATCAATGAAGACTATCAAGAATTTGGTGTCGTTGTGGGCAGCAGTAATCCCAATATTACTTCCAAAAATCTTCTTCTCCATAAAAGCAACAAGAACACTGCAAAAAAAAAAGGTGAACTTCAACTTTTTTAGGACTCTGGAGATTAAGCAAAGGCTTTCAATTATATAGGTAATGTTTATTAGAAAAATAATCGCTGAATCTTGGTAAAAACATGAAGTTTTGTGATGTTTTAACTTGCCCCAATATTGTCTCCCTCTCTCCAAGCCTGTGATTGCCTTGAAAACCAGCAGTTCAACAATCATAGTAAAAACCAGAAGCGTAGCAATGCCTGGAGGGAGCAGAATAGATTTAGAGCTCCTCCAAAATCTAATTCCCAAGCAACCGTCATTATTTGACTTGCTTCTGGAAAATCCTATGTGCAAAAATATTTGGCTTGTTCCCTGGAAAATCCCATGTGCAAAACTTGTTACTTGAGCTAAGTCAGAGCTTATCCAGTGCAGAAAGCTGTATCCCTGTAGGCAGTTACTACAAAGAATTAGCAGCAATTGTTAAATATTGTGGTTAGCTGAACTGGTGACAGCAGTTAGGAAAAAAACAACAAGGCAACCAAAACTTAAAAGGAAAAGCTAGGAATGAGTTATTCATAGGTGGATTAGAAAAGTTCTGTGATAATCCTGGGAATCTAGAATGCCACACTTAGGCTTACAAGTTTGTGTATGCCCAAGAAAAACTAGAGAAGGCCCTATGCTGTCATGCTGTCATCTCTAGATAATGTTGAGCTTCTGTGCAAGCAGGAAGTGAGGCCTAAAGTGGTGTTGCAAGCAGCCTGACTGGGAATTGAAGGTGTACCACAACGTGCACCCTGAGCTCCTCAGCAAAAGCTGGGAGACTTGTTGGTTCCAGCCTGTAAGAAAATCTCTATCAATTTTTTAGCCAACTTATAAGTTAACCAATAAGAAAGTTTAGTGTCCACCCATAAAAAGAATGCTAATTTTACAGAACTAATTCAGGAAAGTCATTAAACAAATAAACAACAGGAACAGCAACAACAAAAACCAATCATAGGAAAAGGAGGCAGAAAGAGCAAATTATATTATTTAAGATGTCTAGTTTTCAGTAAGGAATTATGACAAAAACAAATAAAGGGCCATTCACAGGGAGAAAAAAAGCAGTGAATAGAAACTGTCCCTAAGGAAGCTCATACACTGGACTTACTAAACAAAGACTTTAAGCAATTTTGAATATGTTCAAAGAAAATTATGGAAGTAAGTCTCACAAAACAAAGACTTAGAAATAAAGAGACAGAAAATATAAAAAATCACCAACTAGAAATTTTGGAGTTGAGAAATACTATCACTAAGCTTGAAAATTAACTAGAGGTGCCCCAAACCAGATTTAAATAGAGAGAAAAAAGAATCAGCAAACATGAAGGCAGATCAGTTGAGGTTATTTAACCTGACAACAGAAGTAAAAATAAAGGAAAATGAACAGAGTGCCTCAGAAACCTAAAAGATACCATCAAGTGTACTAACATACTTACCTTTTATTAACTATCTATAGTCCTCATGTTGTACATTTGATTTCTAGACTTATTTATCCTGCATCATTGCAATTTTGTACCCTTTGACCTACATCTTCCTATTTCCCCACCCTCACCCCTGGTAACCACCATACTACTCTGTTTCTTTGTAGTCTTTCTTGTTTTCTTTTTTAAGATTCCATATATAAGTGAGATCAGGTGATATTTGTCTTTTTGTATTTGGCTTATTTCACTTAGCATAATGTGCTCTAGGTGATTTTCTTATTTTTAAAAGCTGAATAATATTCCATTTTGTGTGTGTGTGTGTGTGTGTGTGTGTGTGCCACAATTTATTTTCCCATTTATCCAATGGGTAACAATACTTTGCTTCCATATCATGGCTATTGTAAATAATGCTGCAATAAGCAGGAGAGTGTAGGTATCGTTATGAAGTAATGACTCCCAGATTGCTCGGTCATATTGTAGTTCTATTTTTAGTTTCTTAAGGAACAGTTATACTGTTTTCCACAATGGCTACATTAATCTAAACTCCCACCAAGAGTATATCAGGGTTCCCTTTTCTCCACATCCTCACCAACACTTATCTCTTGATATTTTTATAAGGGCCATCCTAACAAGTGTGAGGTAATATCTCGTTGTGGTGTTGACTTGCATTTCCCTGATCATTAGTGATCTTGAGCACATTTTCATATACCTACTAACCATTTTACATCTTTGGAGAAATGTCTATTCAAGTCCTTTGCTCACTTTTTAAATTAGGTTTTTCATTTTTATTGCTATCAAGTTGGATAATTCCCATATATATTGGATACTAACACCCAATTAGATATATGGTTCACAAATATTTCCTCCTAATCCGTATGCTGCTTTTACATTTTGTTGACTATTTGCTGTGCAGAAGCTTTTTAGTTTGATTTACTCCCACTTGTTTGCTTCTCTTGCCTACACTTTTGGAGTTCTATCAAAAAAAAAAACATTGTTAAGACCAATGTCAAGGAGCATTTCCTCTTTTCTCTACGAGTTTTTCAGTTTCAGGTCTTATGTTTGGGTCTTTAATTTATTTTGAGTTGATTTTGTGTATAGTATGAGTCCAATTTCATTCTTTTGCATATGGATATTCAGTTTTCCAAACACCATTTATTTCCCCATTGTGTCTTCTTGGCTCCACTGTTGAAAATGAGTTGGCTACATATGCTTAGTTTTATTTCTGGGCTTTCTATTATGTTCTGTTGCTCTATGTTCCTGTTTTCAAGCCAGTACCATACTGTTTTAGTTACTATAGATTTATATATATATATATATATATATATACACATACACACATATATACACATATACATATATATATACACACACATATACATATATTGTTTCTTCATTTTTCTTTTAAATTACATAGTAGGAAAAATAATTACAAGTAAAAATAAATTTATACTGTATTTTTATATTTAGGTATATGTTACCTTTATTTTTCGTATGAATTTGTGTTACTGCCAAGTATTCTTTCCTTTTCAGCCCACAGAACTTCCTTTAATATTTTTATGACAAGGTCTACAAATGAGTAATTCTCTAATTTTTTAGCTGGTATTGTCTTAAATTTTCCTCTCATTTTTATGGCCTATTTTTTTCTGAATAGAGTGCACCAATATACTTAAAATGGCAGTCCCACAAAGAGAGGAGAAAGAGAAAAAGGAAAATAATTTTTAAAGGTATACTGGCCAAAGACTTTCCAAATTTGAAGAAACATGTGAAACTACAGAGCCAAGAAGCTCAACAACTTCCAGTTAAGATAAATTTAAAAAGACACACAGTAACACATTGTAATCAAACTGTTGAAAGCCAAAAGAAAGAAAGAATCTTGAAATCAGTAGCAAAGAAGTGATTTATCATATATGAAGGATCTTCGATAACAGTAATAGGCAATTTCTCATCAAAAACCATAGAGGCAGGAATACAATGAGATGACAAGGTCAAAGTCCTGGGGCAGAGAAATAAAAACAAACCTGTCAAACAAGAATTCTTCATCCAGGGGAACAGTGTTGAATCTTAGTTGACATATAATTCAACTGATGGAAACCAGTGTGTGTCGGTTGGAAGAGTAGTCTTTTAGACCTGAGAATGCTCTGCTACTCTGAGATATAGAGTGCCATTGACATCAGTCTGGAAGCCTTATGGTCTGAGTGGACTAGATAATTAATCTATTTAGTAGATTAATTATGCTTTCCTCACAAACCACTACTCAGTTAATGTCTCCTGGACATGGTTCATAAGAAATCTTTGAGGAGTCATTTGCCTATATGCAAGTCAGCAAAACGTGAGTTTGAATCTGTTCTGTCTTTCCTTGTCCCTTATGCATGTTTCGTTTGTAGCATTCTACCTCTCCTGATCTTTCTACGTCTTCTCATCCTGTAACCTCTTACACAGGATTTGATTCTGAGCAGGATAACACACTCAAGTAACTGGCCCATCATTGTCTCTCAGTGGTTCAAAAGAAAAAGAATTGAGTGAATAAATCAAGTTCACCTTCCCAAAAGATGTTGCCTACCTTTCTGAAGGACCAGGACCCTCCACTTTCATAGCTTGAGTGTAAATAGCAATGACCCCCTAGCGGATGACCTTCAGAAAGTATATCCCACAAGACTGCTGGGAATTGTATGCCTAAGGAAGATGATCATTAATCCAGAATTATTCATGTTATATTGAATGCAAAAAGTGAGACTTCTGGATCAAGTCAGAATATTATACTTTCTAGTGTGATGTGACAAGAGGCAGGTGGACAGGACTTTACATTCAAAAGAGCATTTTGACACCAACAAAGAAGGACCCAGAGGTTCTAAATCAAAGAACTTATATACATATTTTTGAGAAAGGTAGAAAAACCTTTGCTCTGTAGGATAAATAAATTCTCTTGAGAAGAGAGATTCTAGGTTCTTGACTTCTTAACACTTTGGAACAGAAATAAGGGTCTCCAGGAATAAAATAAGACAATCCTTCTGGATTTACAACCCTTAAAATGTGTCCATGGTCCTGTGTTTCATCCCTCCATGTAATGTAAACACATACCTCAGGGAGGTGAATCTCTCCATAATAGCCTGTCACTATCTTACCATCCTTTAACTTCCAAGGTGATTCCTTTAACCCAGTTACCAGGTTTCTTTCTTCAAAAAGGCCTAATCATGCAGAAACTTTAAAATCTATTTTCTACAGTCCCATAGGTGTACTTCCGTCATTACTAGCAGCCTCTGCTGTGCAGTGCTGTTCAAAGATTGGCACTGCCCCACATTTGTATTTCAATGTGAACTTTATGACTTAAAAAAAAAAAAAAACTCCTGTAGCACCCATGTATATCTCTATTCCTGACTTAGCCTAGACACTCAGATTCTGAGACATTCTTTCATGATCATGGATCTATGGCTCATTTTCTGGCTATTGAAAATGACTCTTCTTTGGGGACAGACTATCCATAATGGCCCTTGCCACGGTTTCAATGTATCTCCCAAAGTTCATGTTTTGGAAAATTAATCCCCAATGCAACAGTGTTGAGAGGTAGGACCTTTAAGAGGTGATTAGGTCTTGAGGGCTCTGCCCTCATGAATGAATTAATGTCATTATCACAGGAGTGGGTTCTTTCTTGTGGGAATGGGTTTGTCCTAAGTGAGTTTCAGTCCCCTGGCCATCCACTCTGTTGCCTTCTGCCGTGAGATGACACATCAAAAAGGCCTTCACCAGATGACAGCCTCTTGATATCAGATTTTCCAGCCTCCAGAACTCTGAGAAATAAATTTTATTTCTTTATAAATTACAGTCTTTGGTATTCTGTTATAGACCACAAAACAAACCAAGATAGATCTGAACAGTAAAAACCCCAGAGTGGTAAAATTCTGAGATGGCTCTTCCTTCTAGCAATACCTTCACACACTCCCCCAGCAGAACTACACCCTACACATACATGCATACAAATTTACTCCCAAGAATTAAATATTTTCTATAGGTTGAGTGCACATAGAAAACACTTTACAACAAAGAAATGTGTTTTGTGCAAATACGTGCACATTCAGCAAATATTTGAGTGCTACAGAATAAGAAGAGCCTTGAGAAAAATCACTCCAAAGTTTTAATCTGTGTTGATATTCCCATCATTTTAATTTGGTAAGAAAGAAACTGATAAGTGAACTCCACAAGTTCATAATGGTCTCAGAAGTTATAGAGAATAAGCAAGCATATGTATAAATTAAAAATTATTTTTCCTGTACTTTTAAGATAAGTACTTGAGTGCTTAACATGTGTTACAAAAACCTTGGATGGTCTGACCTTTGCTCCCATTTCTAGTTTCACTACCTTTGTGCTTTAAACTCCAGCCAAACTAGCCTGCCTTTATTTATTCAAGGATAACACTCTTTCTTCTACTTTATGTTTGCAATTTCTTTACCCCTTTCCCAAAACATTTTTTTACATTTCCCCAGCTTGGTATAAATAAATTTCTTTGCATATATTTTGCCTTACACTTATGTTCTATTTACTTAAAATTGTTAATCCTGATTGAAATTATGCTTGGTTTGTGTGACTACTTGATTAATTGTATCTCCTCCACCAGACACTTGTTCCCTGAGAACAGGGACCATATGTTTATGTCACCTATTTTATTCCCAGTATATAGGATAACGTCTGACATGTAGGTCCTTAATAATTTTGGAAAATAAAGTCTGTAAATAAGTCAGAAAAGTATTTGCTTAGAAAAAACAAAGTTGTGAGTCTCTGTTTATCAGCATTCACGAAAGCCATTTACAAGGTCTATTGGGAGAAGGTACAATGAAAAGAGAGACTGAGAATAAACTATGATATTTATTCTCAAGAAACCAATGTCTAGTAGAAGAGATACAATTAATCAAATAATCACACAAACCAAGTATAATTTCAATCAGAGAATAAACCTTCAGGTTTTTTCTGGTCAGAGAAAGATCCTGGCCAGAGAAGTATGCTGCTGCAAAGGAGTCCAACAATAAATACAATTGCTGGGACAAAAACCATAAGGCTGTGGTGTTGTGGAGCAAGTGGATAGTCTGTTTCAACAGGAATGGAGGGCCTAAGGAAAGATCAAGCAAGGCAAAGACTGAAAATTATGCATTGGATTTAGCAACCAGTGGTCACTAGCAGCTATAGTGAAAGTTGAAATGACAGCTAAAGGAGAAGAAGCCATATATAATCAGCAAAGCTCAGACCCAATGCTGAACTACAGACTCTAAAAGAATTTTCACCTCAGAAATTATCACTTAAAATAAGCTATTTTGTCTAATATCATTTTTAGACAATATAGCATAGTATAGATGTGAACCTTATAGAGGCTTCCCAATATAATTACCTATTAGTAATCCATTCAGTTATCTTTATTCCTGTTGCTTGGCTTTATTTCATACTTCCTAGTATGAAAGCACAATGCATAGCAGATTTCTTTCTAAAAAGCATGGCAACATATCCTGGGCTATACTCTGTTTGCTAATAATCCATCTCATAGCCTTGTGAGTGCATAATACTCATTGAAATCAATAAGAATTACGGGCACAGAAGTGCTGCAAGGCTAAGTTTTTAAACTCAAGAATATATTGTCCATACACAGCCAAATAGCACTTGGATAGTCTGTGAATATAATTATAATAAAACCCATTATGTCTTCTTTCAGAGAGAAAGAAAAAAATGATGTAAATTTAAACATAGCATATTCTGGAAACAGTATGCTTATGGAACAGCCAGAGGGATTTTCAAAACTTGATCATCTAAATGCAGAGAACAGTTTCAAGGTATGAGCAATGCATTAAGAGGCCACAGATTTGGGCCACATGAATGACCTGGGAGACACTTTTTAAAACAGCACAAAAATAGCATAGAAGTAGCACATTTTTCTTTGTAAAATATTTCAGCAAAATAATTATGCCTACATTTCTCACTAAACATTTGCTATGCCCAAATGGATAGATTTAAAATATAAACAGGCTGGGTGCGGTGGCTTACAGGTGTAATCCCAGCACTTTGGGAGGCCGAGGCAGGCAGATCACCTGAGGTCAGGAGTTCGAAACCAGCCTGGCCAACATGGCAAAAGCCCGTCTCTACTAAAAATACAAAAATTAGCCATGCATGGTGGCAGGCACCTGTAATCCTAGCTACTTGGGAGGCTGAGGCATGAGAATCACTTGAACACTAGAGGTGGAGGTTTCAGTGAGCCGAGATCATGCCACTATACTCCAGCCTGGTGACAGAGAGAGACTCCATCTCAAAAAATAATTAAATAAATAAAAACTAAACAAACTTACCATTGAGTGAAATTTACACATTACAAGAATTTAAAACAGACATATGGAAAAGGACAATATCGACTATGTCTTTTTTCTCAGATTTATGGTGTACCTACATTCTATTCTCTGTCCTCATACAGTGGTCCATGAGACATGGGTCCTCACAGCACCTCATTATTCACCAGCTGAAGCCTAGTTTTTCTAGACCAGCACTGGAAGAACCAGGTTAAATACATTTATGTTGAAAATCAGGCTCTATCCTGCCTTTTCCCCACCACTAAGGTGAAGAGAATCCCTCAGTATATTTTATGTTATGCAATCAATGCAAAGGAATGAATTTTGTTCTAGGCATAAAAATAACTTAATTTGCCGTATGAAGTACAACCAAGGATGCCTCACTTCATGCTGTATCTGCATGCATACTTTTAAAATGACATTAAATAATTTAGGTAGACTTGGGCATATACATGTTTAGTTTAGATGGAATACCTAATAAAACTAAAAGGAGCTTGATCATATTGGCCACTGATAAATGGAGCCTACAGATGTCACTGCAACTAGATATCACTGGGATTTAGAGAACAGATCAAGAGCTTCCCTGTATCTTTTTTGTTTAAAAAAAGATGACCCTTTATTTTCTCTATATATAACACTACTGAAAAGAGGTTCATTGAGACTTTCTCATCAATCAGAACTATCTAAAATGCAATCTTACAGCTGCTATATGACATACCACCAGTGTCAAATAAATAGGAAAGGAAAGATTAAAAAGGCAATATTTACATTTAGCTAAGATTATGAGTACTCTCTGATATCATGGATAATGTAAATAATATTAAAATGAATATTATTACAGACTAATTCATTTGTATTGTTATGATCAAATAGTTTTTGGAGATATGTACATAATAGCCCTGTCTCAGTTAGCAATGTAGTGACATTTATTCAATACCAATAATAAACCAGGTGCTGCAACAGAAGCAGACCAGATGGTCCAGGAGTTTCCACATGAGAGAGCAAACTTGGGCAAGTCTTTGAATGCATTTTATTTCAGTCTTTCCTTTATTGCAATGGAAAGCTGTCAACAGGAGTAAGTCTCTATGCTGCTTAAGGTAGAATGAGATTAATGGAATATTATCAATATCTCCACTAATTTTTATTGCATATGTTGCCTTGGGCACAAGTTCTATTTTTATGGTAAGAGGAACATATATACAGAATGTTAACAGATTCCGAAAAAGCAACATCCTGCTGGGTGAACACATGTTAGCCATTGCCACAGTAGTGAACTATAAATTAATATTTTAAAGAACTGCCATTTGTGTGTAAAAATATCTATCTATAATTGTTTCTTAGCTACACACACATACACACACAAAGGAATTGGGTGTTCTTAGCAAGAATATTCATATCAGAAGAATTCTAAATGCATCAAATGAGGAAATTATTAAAAGAAAATAATATAATGTTTACATAAAAATTCTATGTAGTTATTAAAAGAATGGGGTTTATAATAAGATTCCAAATTGGAAAGATATACAGAGTGTATTGTAAAATGACAAAAAAATAGTGAAAGAAAGTTTAAGAGAACATAAAGCAAAGGTTAAACATTTGGAAATCTATAAAGTCTAGCAAGATAACATTAATGAGAAAAGTAGAAATCCAAGCTGATTTTCCCTAGAAAAGAATCTTAGACAAAGCTTACGTGCTAATACTTTATTTAGAGCTGCAATCCCAAACCAGCAAGCACAGGGAAAGGAAAGAGAGGCATAAAAAGTGAGGCAAAGTCAAGGTTTAGCTGGCCACAACTTCAGGAAAAGACCCAACTGGTTGCTTGGCCATAGAGGACATCACGTCTTTAGGGAAGCCAACCAGAAACTCCATGCCTCTGTATATCAGAGGAAGTAAAGGAATGGAATTTATTTGCTGACTCTAGATGTCTTCTTCCCTCCCTTACTGATTCACACTAGGATTAACTCAGGAACTAACTCCCTCACTTTCAGGTTACATCACCTGGCCCCTTAGGTGGCTTCTGAGAAAACCAAATCTCATGTCCTGTTGAAGGACACTTTACATGAGTAAAGTAAGAATAGAATGGAGAGCCTCTTTAAATCTGACTAGGTTGATGGCCAGAGCTATTATGGCTCCTGGCAGGCAGAACGGAACAATGGAGGCCATACCAGGAAGCCCATTACTCACCCCAGTAGCAGCCAAGACACACAGAAGTGTTAGAATCTGAGGTAGATTCAGCTGCAGTGGTGACACCAGCAACCAGGATCCTCCATGAGCTAGTGAATGGGGGCCCAATAGACAGATGAAGCTGAGTAAATCAGAGCAGGCTCATGAATTGAACCTGGTATGTTAGGCAGGACAAATTACAGCTAACACATATCCAGTGATCAAAACATCATGAGGAGTGTGGAAAGTGTGAAGAACATAAGACAGCGTGCTGCTACCCAACTCTAGGAAACTACTACCATGCAAGGATATTGGTCTATGTCACCTGACTTTCCAATTTTTCAAAAAGACTATACCTTCATTTTCCCAGTGAGAATAATCACCTACAAACTGGATCTCTAGATTTTTTTTAGATAAAAGAGAATTTCTAAATATTGGCTTATCAAAAAGACAAAACAGAGTGTAGACTAAAAAGAGATCTGTTTATGAGTTATACTCAACCCATAGGTTACTGTTTTACAAACTCTGATGTATAGAACAAATGCGTTTAAGAACTCAATCCAAATCTCTATCTATCTATCTATCTATCTATCTATCTATCTATCTATCTATCTATCTATCTATCATCTACCTATCCACGTTGCTCTCCAGGTTCATACATGCAAAAGAAATGATCAGCTACTTTGATCTCATAAACCTAGACAAACACATAACTCTATCACATAACTTTATCATAACTAACCTCTAATTATTCAATCATACCTTCATTTATCCAACAAGAATAATCACCTGCAAAAAAAGTATACTCTATTAATGTATAAAATGTTCCCATTAATTTGTAATATAAATCAATATGTGGACAAGATATCAGATTTCTGTCTTCCTAGAGACCAAGAGCCCAGTGAAAGCCAAGAAGAATGTCCTTAAGGAGAAATTCTCAAAAACATGTCACAAAGAATTTTAGTTTCATTTGAGGTCCAGGGATTATGGAAATAAAAGCAAGACTAGTAAAGGCCCGCAGTTTTATGGTGCGCTGTTCTTCCTAAGACAAACACCAGCTTCATGTAAGCCTCCAGGCTTAAGGTGATACAGAAAGACCTATGCTTACCAACTTGAAAAAATAAAAATTTCAATTCAGAGATGATAGGAAGAAGTAACATACGAGAGAAATATACAGGAAAATAACTCTAAGGAGGCAAAGGTGAATAAAAATCATTAGTAAGTGACTCATTTTTTTGTAGGAGGAGAAAAATAGGGTTGAAAATAAAGGCTTCATCTTTTGTTCCTCAGATAGAGACTAACTGTACGTCTGATTCTTCTGAGGATTGAGAAAGCAAATTTTACTATCTCCCTTTTTGTTTCCCTGTGTAAAGACAATTAAATTTCAGTTTATTTCTCTCTGCTTGGGGATTGCTCAAACATTTTTTCAGTATTCCAAATTGTATTGACATCTCTCATCCAAGGAAAGCTTTTTTCCTTAATTCTATTCTCTTGTGTTGATATATTTTTTCAAAGCATTTTTAATGAGATCTGAAGAAAGAGCCAAGTTTAATCTGCATATAATCTGTCATCTGAAACTATCGGAAGGACAACCCTTAGTTTTGCAAATTCTTTCATGGAAGATTAATTATAAGAGGAATCTACCTGATTAATTTGGTGAATTGGTGTAGTCCTTGTAGCAAAACCAGACAAGAACAAAACAAGAAAATAAAAACATAGATGAGTATCACTTAGGTACACAGCAGAAATATTAAATAAAATGCTACTAGCAAATTGAATCTGCTAGACTGTGAATAATAATAATGATCTCAGAAATACAAGATTATTTAACATCAGATAATCTATAAAAAATTTACCATATTTATAAAGAAAAACACATCTTCCCAATAGTTTCCAATTAAATTCTACATTCATTAATAATTAAAGACTTAGCAAATATGAAATAAAAAGAAACCTCCTCAACCAAATAAAAATTATCTATCCAAAAATGTATATAGCATATATAATTATATACAATGTACTTTATGTAATATATTTTCCAAAAGTTCTATGAGCGAACATTGTAACTTCATGATTATTGCATTGTCTTCATCGTTTTAGTGAGAACACATAATATTGCTGGATCTTATTCTTCCTTTTGAAGGTTTTGAAGAAATATGTTTTCATTCAGCAGGACTTCTAGATAATTAAGATGATAGAGTAGTTTTTCAACTGCTTTAGGAATAAGTGTGAGTAGCCAGCACTTGAAAATCAAATCTGCCTTTTATCCTGCCCAAGACAAGCTTTCCTTTTTTGCTGAAGAGTTGTTTCCATCACGGGAATAATGTTCCTTGAAGCTAACATGACTCCCTACTTTGTTTTCCAGCCTGAATTTCTAAATTGGCACTAGATCCTTGGCTTACCTTCTCGGAGAAGGCTGGATTCAAAGGTGATCCTAGGTGCTCTTACTAAATCAGTTAGCATAGAGCTAGTGGAAACATCAATGGTTTTACATAAAAAATTTCAAAGATTGACTGTATTAAAAGCATTATAATATAACATAGTACATTGTTTTCAACCTACTCTCACAAAATACCAGCTGCCCAAATTAATATACTTCCTTTCTGGTAGTTCACTCTTGTGTTTTTGTTTGTTTGTTTTTAAGCACACAAAGGGAATGCATTTGTGTATATTCTTTAAACTGTCATACTAACACACATTTTAACAAGCAAAAAAAAAAAAGAAAGAACAACAAAACTTCAGTGCTATGTATGTATGGTCTTTACATTTTATCCTACGTTCATTTTATGACATAAAAACTATCAGACATATTATCTCACTACACTTCAGACCAAATTGTTTGTTTGTTTGTTTGTTTGTTTGTTTGTTTGTTTGTTTTTAAGGTGAAGTCTTGCTCTGCCGCCCTGGCTGGAGTGCAATGGGGTGATCTCGGCTCACTGCAACCTTCGCCTCCCGGGTTCAAGTGATTCTCCTGCCTCAGCCTCCTGATTAGCTGGGATTACAGGCGTGTGCCACCACGCCTGGCTATATATATATATATATATTTTTTTTTTTTTTAGTAGAGACGGGGTTTCACTGTGTTGGCTGGGATGGTCTCGATCTCCTGACCTCATGATATGCCCACCTTGGTCTCCCGAAGTGCTGGGATTACAGGTGTGAGCCACCGTGCCCAGCCAATAGTTATCTTTTTAACTAAATTCCTATGGGCATCAAATGAACAGGAAGTAGCGTTCAGATAAACGGCATGTTATTGATTTATTTTAAACATCTTTCTACAAATTTTAAGTGACAAAGAAGCACATGTATGTACTCACATGTATGTATGCATGCATACACACGCACACATACACACACACACTCATATGTTGTCTTGGAGAGAATCAGGCCTGGTTGTTTCCAAGAAATAGCCTGAAAGTGGTTTCATGGAGAAGAGAGAAGGTAAGGGAAGGGGAGGGGAGGGGAGGGGAGGGGAGGGGAGGGGAGGGGAGGGGAGGGAAGGCTTAAGCACCAGGGGAACAGTGTTTCATATAAACTCCAGTGAGAAATGGCATAAAGGCAAGAATACAATTAGAAGAAAAAAGACCACCAAGGTCAACAGAATGAACAGTTTCTGAAGCATGAACAAAAGTAAAATAACCTGTAGTGATTACCTGACCACCAGTTCTTGCAAGGGTTATGGACATTTTGAGATAGGACTGGAGCTACTAAATGTACTGAAGCAGTTTGAATAAATACTGAACTAGCCAGTTTTGGAATGATGATTTAAGTTCTATGATGAAGTTCAGTATAAAATATGGATGAGAGTGTCACAATGACTGGACTTCTCTTCAGAATTGCACTGCAAATATATCCGATAAAATTTCCTTGATGTAATTTCTAATTTATGACCACGGGCAGTCCTTTTATATTTCTGTTCAATCCTCCTATTTCTGAAATATGCATATGAATCACATCCCTGTGGTTATAGTATTTTACTGAAATCTGGTTGTATTAAACATTACTCAGCATATAAAATATAATTTAATAGCTAAAGCTTAGGCAATATTTTGCTATAAGGCAAATTGCTTTAGGTTGCACTTTGTAGAAACATTTCACCTACAAATAATGATTTAAGAAATCCAAATCAGCCTATCTTCTCATGACCCCAGCATTTAGATTAGTATTTTTCTTATTATCCATTGTTACTGACACCATGAAACCAGTGTTGCCAACCCATGTGGCACCCTGAAACTCAGTGTCTTTAGCTTGCTTACTACACTGCCTGACTTCATAACAGCACTTATCACTCAGTATTTCTCCATCTCCAAAATCTATAAACTTATGTGATTTTAATCCCATTCTCATTACCTAATACATTTGTACTTTATCCACATAAATATCTATATATCCTTACTTATCTAGCTTAATTCTGACTGTTCTTTACTCACTACCCAGACAAATATTCAGTTTAGTTGCATCATTATTACCTTCACTAACTGTCTGCCTTCCTAAGGATTTTTTTCCCTCTCTTTTATCACCATCACCATTCCCAATGTTTTCTGGGTTGCTAATAGTTGATCCTGAATCTTTCCTACCACCTTTTTTGGTTGGTGTTAATGTTACTGGCAAAAGGCAGAAGAACTGCCCTGCTGTAAATTTCGACATCTAATTTCAACCAGAGTTTCATTAGCAATTGGTATTCCTTTATTCACTTTTGTATTGCTTTTCTGATGAATTCTCCAATAGGCCTATATCTAATCCTTCTCCTCCATCAGCCAAAATCCCACTTTTATTTTCTCAAAAGCAGAAGTTATCAGAAGACATCAGCCACGTGATGTTACTTCTTTTATCTACTCTCTCCGTATTTCAAAATATTTGTTACGGTAATACCCTTATTTCTCTCTATTAGAAGAATATGTATATCCTATATTTCCAAAGCTTGCCTGCTGTTTCTTTTAGACTTGCTATAGAACACACAGTCATAACAACTTTTTTGGTTGTTTATACTCATTTGATTGTTGCTGTCTTTTTTCTTTTTTTTTTTTTCTTTTTTTTTTTTGAGATAGAGTTTCACTCTTGTTGCCCAGGCTAGAGTGCAGTGGTGTGATCTCGGCTCCCTGTGATCTCCACCTCCTGGGTTCAAGTGATTCTCTCGCCTCAGCCTCCTGAGTAGCTGGGATTACAGGTGCCTGGCACCATGCCCGGCTAACTTGTATTTTTAGTAGAGACGGGGTTTCACTGTGTTGCCCAAGTTGGTCTTGAACTCCTGACCTCAGGTGATCCGGCCACCCTGGCCTCCCAAAGTGCTGGGATTACAGTGCGAGCCACCACACCTGGCCTTGCCATCTATTTTTAACCAAAGAAAGCTATTGCACCTACTGCAAAAGTTTAAACAAATCATTGTTTAACATTTATGTACTCTCTTTTATTTCAAACATCCTACATTGCTTTTATTTCACAGTTCCATACAATCTCCCCTCAACACTGTTAAATCAATTTTAGCCTGAAGTTGCCTCACTACATGTTTTAAGTTCAGCCTAAAGGTTTCTCAGTACACCGTGAACTATAACCTAAATGGAATTGTAAACAGACGGTAGCCTCCTCTTGTGTCAATCACCAAGTTTTGGCTAAATAAATGTGGCCAACTGTTAGAATCATGTTCAAATAAGGCAAATGCCAAGGTACAACCAATCTGGCTGTTTCTGTACCAAACTTCCAATTTCTGTATTTTACTTTTCCTTTTTCTGTCCATAAATCTTCTACCATGTGACTGCGCTGGAGTCTCCGAGCCTACTCTGGTTCGGTAGGCTGCCTGATTTGTAAATCGTTCTTTGCTCAATTAAACTCTTCTGAACGTAGTTTTGCTCCAGTTTTTCTTTTAACAGCACCTATAACATAAATTTTTACTTCTACCAGACTGGGTAATCAAACTTTTCTTCATTCTTAGTTAAACCATTGATTTTTAAAAAATCTTATTTGACTATTTTGTGCTGTTTATCTGGCAATATTTTCATTTTCTTTCCTTGAAACTCTGACTCTTCTACCATACTACTTCTCTTTCCTCTCATCTTCTTTTGTGAGCACTCCCTGAGGCACATCTGCTAGTCTTATGGGTGAGATTTTAAAATCTTTTAAGGTGAAATCAATTAATTACTCATTAATCATGTACTAAATGTATATTAGTTCATAGATTTTCTCAGATGAATCTAATTTATCAAGGTTTCTTCCTTTTAGTGTGGGGTTCTTTTCACACTGTATGGACTAGAAATGTAAATATAAGGAAATAAAGTCTCTACTGGTCTCCACTGCTGAGGTCTAAGCTACACTTCATGGGACAAATCATTAAAAATTACAAACAAAACTTTAGTGTTTGGACCAGGATCAACCATATAGATCTATGTCCATCACTGTTTTCTGATAGAAGATCCAACCATTAATGAGAAACAAGCATTATGGCCACACTTGAAAAGGTCAATAAGATGCTTCAGAACAGAAAGGGGAAATCATTAATGACATTAGATGAATTAGTAAAGAATCCGAGTCAATCCCCATTTAGAGAACAATATAAAGACTAAATGAATTTCATTATAAAATGAGCAAGATTGTAAGTATAAACTAACAGCCATAAATAATACTTCAAAATGCTGCTATGCTTCAAAGTATATTACAAAATATATTTCTGAATAGTGATAAGCCCAGATTTTCTGAAAGGATTTTTCTGAGTTTTCAAAAAGTCCTGGGTAATGCAGGGAGCATTCTCACTCCCATGTAAACAGAGGAGTAATTATGGAAATATTATAGAGTAATCTTAGTGGACAAAAAAAAGATACAAGGGCCATAATTATAACATAGGCTTAACCTCAAATATTGAAACATCACCAAAGAAAGATGCTCTGGCTTTGAACATTGTTTTTATAATTAATTTTTTTCTTTAATAAAGGAGAAAATTTTATTAAAAATCATGTCTACAATTACCTAATTTTGTTAACCCATCTGAAAAATTATGAACACCTAGGGTTTCCAAGCAAAATACTTTTATTATGTTTTTAGCATAATTTATTCATTAACTGAAATTCAAATATAAATCAAGGTTTTGTATTTTTATTTGCTAACTCTATCTTCCCTGTAGAGACCTAATGATGAATGTTATTTTATATTCATATTACTGCTTGTTCACCTTTACACACTCCCATGAAGAATATAAATTCTAGTAGAGACCACGTATTTCACATTTACTACTCTATCTTCAGCATCTAAAAACCACAAATTCTAGGCCCAAATTTGGAGGTAGGACTATGATCAATTTTACAGACACATTGTCATCTTTATTTTTAATAAAGCTACCAAGCGTGAATAAAAAGTAAATACCATCATCACACTCCAAAAGCTCAAAAGAGCTCTTTCACAGAGAGTAGATTCTTCTAAAATAGTTGTTTTAAATAAAAGAATGAAAATGAACTACTCACATTACTTCATCTCTTCACTTCTAGGCTACTCCACATAGCAGTGAAGTGTTCTTTGGTTGACAATGTTACCTGGTAGCTGATTTAACCAGTCAACACATCTAAATTTCTCATTCAGTCTCTCCCCTCTCCCTTACTGTTCAACAGAATAATGACCCAATGTGACTGAAAAATCACAAAATTTTGGAACAAAAAGGGACAGAAAATATCAAGTTAACCTCCTTTATTTTACAGATTAAAGAACTAAAGCTCACATACCTGCAAGAGTGTTTCCCTGATCCAAACCTTTCAATGGTTCTGGGTCACTTATAAGATAAACCTTCTAAAGTTTTGGCATGCTACAAATGTCCTCCAAGATTCTGCCCCAGCCTTCATCTCCAGATGTGTATCTCATCATAGGAATTAATACTATCTCCTGGCACCTATAAATGACTAGTATCCCTGTGCTCTTAGTGACCCAAAGGTGACCACTTCCTCCCTTGTACTTACATCCATTCATACTTCTATTATAGCACTTTTAAGACTATGGAATGTAGAATGGAATTTATCAGTTTAAATGTCTGTCTCCTCTTACTAGTCTGAGTACAGGAACTACAGCTTATTCCTGCTGGAATTACTAATGTCTATTCAAGTGCCTGGCATGTGCCAGGGCACCTGGTAGAAGCCCAATATGCATTTGACAAATGAAGAAACACATACATAATTAATGGCACATATTATTATATAATTAATGGCAGAAATGGACTGTGCTTTATTACCAATCCACAGAATTAAGCTAAGAATCTATCAATATCGATAAAAAAGAAAGTAATAAATTTTGAGATAAAATTTGTCTTAAAAATCAGTGTCAGCAATATGTCAAGCTTACAAACATGCTGAGAAAGCCTGCTCTACAATGTTCAAAAAAATGTTGTTTTTCACTTTTCTGTCCACTAATTAAGCTTGATTTTTTTCCAGGCATAGTTTTGAACATGAATATCTATTTCTTATTCCTTTGTGTTTAATTTCTATAGTACAGTAAGTCCTTATTTAAATTCTTCCATAGTTCTTGGAAACTGTGACTTTAAGTGAAACAATGTATGATGACACCCATTTTTTTAAAATCATCAACATTGTAAGAAAACAATGTTGAATAAAACAACATTATTTGAGGACCACTAAAGTCGCAGTTTCCAAGAACTTGCTGAAAACATTAGTGAGAACTTGCTGTACTATATTTTGTAATTTTTAATTATACACACCACTATTTTGATAATAATGTGGA
Source organism: Gorilla gorilla gorilla (assembly GCF_029281585.2). NCBI lineage: Eukaryota > Metazoa > Chordata > Mammalia > Primates > Hominidae > Gorilla > Gorilla gorilla. Next base: position 49,550,158 of record NC_073232.2, on the reverse strand, counting down.
TTGAGCAGATTATGGAAGAGAATACCTTCAATCATTTTGCTTCTATAACTTAATTTCTCAACTCCTAACTTAAGAATGGATTTCTAGAATCTAACTTGTGTGAAAACTAAGACCCACCATTGTGTATGCAAGGTAGGAATAGAAAAAAATCCATACACAAAATGTAAACCAAAATTTAAAAACAGTTATAGATACAATTTCCATTTATAAATACATTTGAAATAAAACTTTAAAATTTGGTAAGTGTATGTTAATTGATGGATACCAGCATCATCATTTTTTAATTTTTTAAATTCATTGCGATCCGACTTATAATAATATAAAATGATACATTTATCCATAAAGCCTGTCATTATGTGTAGCTGAATTATTTATGTGTACATCTTTTAACAGAACTTTTAAGAATAGTAAAGAAAAAACAATATTAAATTGGTGATTCTTTTTATAAATACAAACGTCACCATTTATTTGCTATGTTCAAGTCCTAATTATGTACAAGGCACTGAACTAACCACATTATGTCAATTTAAACCTTGTTACACTCCAGAAAAATCAGCAATATCATTACCCTCTAATATGACCAAAAATTTAGTGGATATACTCAACTATAAGAGAAGTACTTTTGTTACATAAATATTACTTAGAAGTGAGAAGTGAGAAATTTAGTCCTTTCACTAGGTGTACTCTAAATTATTTTATTTTGATCACCATACTTAGGGAAGAATCCATCAATCATAGCTTGGGGTAATTGTAGCGATAACCTATATGCATTTAAAAGAAAAAGTCAAGGAAATATAACACTAACTTAGTCACTATTTCTGGGATATTATCTAATAATTGTTAAATATTGGACATAATTTCAAATAAACATTTTGAAGACTGCCTTATCAGAGTAAGCAGCTATCTTGTAGAGATCATGTATATGTGTCTACAGAATAAATGAGTGAACGGGAATGGCCTAATTTTGTGGGACAACACTCATGAAATAAATTTTCCAGTGATAATATCACCCATAGATTCATACACTTGAGTATTTCAGAGTGTTATCCTCTAGAAAACTGTTTAAGAGGACTCAGAGAAGATGAAGCTACTGATATCTCAAGATACCAGTGAAGAACGCAAGGGAATGAATTTCATGAAATGTGATCAGAAACCACTTAATAGGTTTTATATAATTTTAACATAAACATATATAACCCATATATTAATTAATTTGCAGAGATTTGGCTATATCATCTACACTCTTAGAAGATTTTGTCGTTAAACTGGCCAATTAAGAGAAGATTTTCTTTGTAAAATGAAAGATTGGCTTATATTTTCTGGTGTTTCTTATTCATGGGCATGTATCACAACCTAACTACTCTTTTGTAAGCTTTAAGGGGTAGAATCAGACTGACCAGCATCTGCCCACCTCAACAGCCTGCCTTTTAATTACTGTCTATTAAAAATGCATATTCACTCTCCCTTCTCTAAACGTTTCAATATAATTAGTAAAACAAAATTATACCTTGGTAGTGTCTAATGCTTTCTAATGGCAGTCTCTTGGCAGATAAGAGGATGTGCATGTATATTCAGTTGCCATGTAGCATCTCAGAACTGGGTATGATTCAGTGAGTGCAAATGAATATTATCTAACACAATTCACTTTAAAAGAGAAGTGAATTGTGTTAAAAGACTAAGGCAGAAAAAGAATAAGCTTTTCTAATATATCATTTATTTAATATATAGATAGATATCTAATGATCTATCTAATGATATCTACCTATCTATATATAGATATACTTCTAAAAGGTATGTATTTTGATCCTTAAAAGTCATGCTGCAATTGGGTAACATTCTTAAAACTTATCTATCATATTTTATAAAACAAAACATGTGTCTAGGTCCGTCATAGAAGAGATATTTACTGTATGGGATTGGTACCCTTCCTTTATATAATATGCAACCAAAGAAAGAAGTGTTTCTTTTTCCCAAAGAAAAACAGTATTTAAAATACACAATATATTTTTCTCCCATGTTTGAGATATCTGCAATAACCATAAAACAGCTGGAGTGTTTTCCCAAGCATTATCCATGTCTTAGCCATATTCTTTGCTCTCATGTTATTCCTAGCCCCCAAATAAGCCCATCTTCTAGACATGTCATCAATTTAAGTATCTATCTTGCCAAATAACAATTCCAACATTTTTAAAAACTGTTGCGTTTTACATTGTGAAGCTAATTATGGCAGAAGTGAGAAAAGGAGTAGGCAAAATTTTACTGATAGCTTATAAATATAATAATCGCTTTCTAAATATGTAAATTTGAGTTTCAGAAGGACTAGGGCTTGTAATGATTATGTGGTCTTGTTGTTCTATTGTGCTAATTTGAATTGAAATGGTGCTGCAATGCCAAAACCACTACTTTTAAAGTAATTTTCTACCTGATTTATTTACTCACATTAATAAAAAAAATATTGTGCTGTAGTCATTCACAGAAGCTGAAACAGCAAAATACAAACTAGTCCACCATGATCTAATTTGTACTTGCCACCACAATATTTCTTCCAGGCACAATCAACTACTCTGTCAGCATCAGTGAACTTCTCTATAATGTTTAATGAGAAAATGTGAAGAAAGAATATCAAAAACATTCTTATCAGGGCTCAATTTTCCAACCCACTTATAGTTTCAAGATTCCTAGGCAATAGATGAGGCTCAGGAAAAGGTGAAGAACGACTAATGATCTTGGTTTCTCATCTCCGGGGTAAGAATTAAGTAGACAGAGAGAGAGGGAGATTGTACACGACTTAGTAATTTTGTAGCTACTCAAACAAGGGAAAGAAAAACGAAAAGAATTCTAAACCTGCCAATGCCATTCCATTTACATATTAACAGGAAATAGATTACAAAGGGAAAGGACAACCTCAGATGATTTTAGCATCATTTTAGCAGCATTCCTAGGCTGATAATATACTAGAAACAACATGGTAAAACTTAACTAAACCATAATACAATTGTCACTAAATAGTAATAGCTAAAATAAATAGCATTTATATAGTACTGTGCAGTTTCCACACATATATCGCCATGGGTGCTTGTATCATATTCAGTGAACAGATTTTAAAAAAATAAACCTTTCCAAAATAGTTTGAGAAAGAAAATCAAGAACACGCTTGAAAGGAACTTAAAAAGAAGAGATTTATATAAAAGTTTATAAATGGGTAGAAAGTAAAGTCAGTATACACGTTGAAAAGTGACATTTTATGGCCTTCTGTTACATTTACAGTGCATGTAAACATTGTTTCAAATATATAATTAAACATGACAACCACCACCAGCCCTCAGCCCTCAGCCGCAGATATACTTCACCCACTCCACATTCTCACATAAGCACCACTGTTTTAATAACATGAGGATTTCTTCCATCCTAGTCACCAAAGGGCCCAGGGGACACTGGAGTGGATGGCTTTAGTCTCCTCCACTTCAACGTACCCCATTGCATTCCACCAAAACCATCCTAAGAGTACTCAATCCAAGTAAAATGAGTATATTTTATGGTATATTTATAGTAAAATATACTATGTATAAATACAATATAGTATATTTTTATGCAAATGCCTATTTTTTAAAAGTCCTCCAATACTATCCCCATCTTCTAATGAGTTGGCTATATCTAAACTGCCATTTAGAAGCTCTGGATACATCAATACATTAAATAATTTTCCAGTTAAAGTAATAACATCATTTCTGCCATGAGTCATACATTTATTCATTGAACAAATATGTAAAGGGCCTACTTTATGTCATGACTCTTCTAAGATTTGGTGATACATCAGTGGAAAAAAGACAAAATTCTTAATCTCTTGAAGCTTACACTCTAGTGAGGACAAAGACAAACAAATAAATAAGTAAATGATATAGAATTATAGCAAGGTAAGAAGTATGGAGAGAACAAGATGGGAGTCAGTTACAATTTTAAATGGGGAACCTAAGGTACATCTCAATGATAAGGTGACATTTGGAAAAGAGTTGAAGGTGAGAGAGAGGTCATGTCATGCACACATCTAGAGTATGGAAAGAGAAAAGCTAGTTCCAAAGCCCTGAGGCAGGATCATAGCCAGCGTGTTAGGGGAACAGTAAGGAAGGTCAATGTGAGGAAGTTAATGGAATAAACAAAATAGAGTAGAAAATGCAGTCAGAGATTACAAGGATCTTAGAAGACATGTCTTGAAAAGCATGAAAAAAATAGAGGAGTCAAGGATAAGCCCATTTTTTCATATTGCCATATTTTATAGTAATAAGCTAGTTTCTGCTTATAAAGAAATCTGGGACATAGGACACTAAACCATGTGGCCTCAGGAAAACTTTAGCATGTGTTTCTCACATTTGGTTAAAACATGTATGTGTAGTAGGGGATATTTATGCCTTTCCTATAGTGTTTAACATAAACATTTAAGTCTATCCTACAAGCAACTTATATGCAAAAGTAAGAGAGACAGAGATAGAGGCAGAGACAGAGAGAGCACTAAGAAGAAATGTAGTGGCTAAGAAGGCTTTACTCTGACTTGGTGCTCCCTTCTGGCTCTCGGATCTTAAAATCACAGTAAATATATTGCTGAACAATGAATGATAAGAAAATGCATCTAACACACATAATATCCAGGGTGGGTTAATTTTTAATTGACCATTTAAAGTAACAATATTGCACAAACCAGCTGGAGTAAAATAAGGGTAAGTATGATAAGGAATCTTTAGGCATTAAAAATAAACTGTATCATATATGGGAAGAAATGGCTTAGGTATGCCAAGAAGCACGATCTCAACACACAGCTGATATGGGGAAAAATGGCAATGATAGTGGAACCACTACCTATAATTTACTAAGGCAAACGAGATAATAAAAGCATCTGATTTAGAGTCTTTGCTTACTCTAAATAATTGCACATCAATTGAGTCCAGGGTTCTTGCATTGAGAAATAAGGGAGTACTACTTTTTAATCCTGACAGGAAAATTAAAAGGCCCAAGTTATTACATAATGTAAATAATGTATTAGAGTTAGCAATGAGAAAGACTTCCTTTACAGCAAGGCTTATTTCATCATTCCAGGGTAAATCTATTGTTTCGATAAGATTTTTTTTCAATTGATATATAAATAAATGTATACATTTAGGTACACTCTTACAGAAATTTAAATTTACGTTAACGTACCACTTAAAATTGCATTAAATAAAATAGCATAATATGTGTTTTTGTAATGTAAGAAAGATATCAGTGTATGCTAAAATATATAAAATCTGATGCTAAGCAAATGGAGTAAACAACAAAAAACAACATAGCCATATAAAGTTTACAAAATAATTCACATGTAGTTTACAGTTGTGTTTAGAACATGATCTACTGAAAATGATAGAATTATTTATAGCATCCCTTTGGGGCCTAGGCCACCTTGTACATATAGAAAGCCACAGTTCTTGGGTGGCTGACATACTCTGAAATGTTCTCGGATTTTAAATTGTAGAAACAACACTTCCCATAAACAGAGAGCTCTCCGGGGGCATCTATAGGACTAAGTGGTAATTCTCAGGGAAGCAACGTTTTGGGAACATTCCGTCATACTGTACCATTAATGAATTGCCTGATTTATAACCAATGTAAATTTGGAGCTGGCTACCTTCCCAGAATGCTTCCAAATGGCAGCACAGTTGCAACAGTAACACCATCAACACAGGAAAAGACAGCAGCCTGAGGAATTCAAAAATGGACATTTTGGCCAAGGCATGAACATATAATGGATGCGGAGTTCCAAAGGAGGTGCTAGACTTCAAGCAGCACATAAAAACTGAAATACTAAATATGAGTAATGTTACATTTCAACCTTTGTCACACAAAAGCTCTAAAGGGCTCCAGATATGGGGACAGCAGATATGGGCAGCATCCTTGAAGCAATTATTTTAGAGAGAGCTATGCTGTGAGTATAACAAAAAGGGAAGACTGGGAAGCAGTTCCCTAACCCTGAACTAAGATTTCTCTGCAAGTACAAAAAAGCTTGAATGAGCTTCCTGCAGTTGGGGGATGCTTTGGCCTGGAGCCTAATTCACATCTGAAAAAGCTAAAGAGGCCAGTGAGTACCGAGTACAAGCCTGTGTTTGAGTTTAAAAGCCACCCCTTCACCTAGATATTGAAAGGGGATGAATTCCAGAAGCCAACCCTAATATCTGCAGTAGAATCTTCAGTGTGGAGCCATTTAAAAACAGGCTGGCCCAAGAGGGCAACATGCCCGGATAAGAGTTCCTGGTAGTAAGAGGTGGAGTTTACTGTGGGAGTCCACGATGATGGGGAACACCAAACACCAGCCAATTCCACAACAGAGTTGCAATCGGAGGGACCCAACAGGCAAGTTTTTCTTCAAAAATCTTTCTCTCATGTCTACTGTCCCTCTCTACGGATGTTATTATTGGTTCAAGAATTGTTGAACCAATTTCAGATTATAACTTTTGTGCATGTCTAACATTTCCTTTGCAGTCATAGCAACTATTGTTTTCTGGGTTTTTTTTTTTTTTTTTTTTTTTTTTGAGACAGAGTCTCACTCTTTTCTCCAGACTGGAATGCAGTGGCGCGATCTCAGCTCGTTGCAACCTCCGCATCCCAAGTTCAGGCAATTCTCCTGTCTCAGCCTCCTGAGTAGCTAGGGTTGTAGGCACCTGCCACCACTCCTGGCTAATTTTTGTATTTTTAGTAGAGACGGGGTTTCACCATATTGGTCAGGCTGATCTCAAACTCCTGACCTTACGTGATCCACCCACCTCAGCCTCCGAAAGTGCTGGGTTTACAGGCTTGAGCCAATGAGCCCAGCCAGCAACTATTGTTTCTTAATGCCTCAACCTAACAATACTTATAGTAATCTGTTATACATGTGTGCTTTAAGGATTTTAAAACCTCTCCATTTCTTAGCCAGAACCTAAATATTCAGGTTACTTTGCTGTTGTTAATTTTTTAAACATTTCTTATTAGCATCCCTAGAAGTTTTATTTCTATTTTAACTTTCTTATTATTTGGCTAATAAATATAATTACTTTTATATTTCAGAGTCGTGTTTCTCTTAATCTTTTTTTTGATGCCTTTGAAGAGGGTGCAACAAAGTAATTGAGGGCAAATGCTTTCAATAGTGTGCTGTTGTAAAAGATTTTTAATTTAGTATTTGAATTATGTATTAATATCATTTCAGTGTAGCTTTCTTTCAGAAAAATATTAAGAGATAGCTAAAAATAAGAAATGTCCTTTTTTGGCCAAGCATGGTGGCTCACACCTATAATCCCAGCACTTTGGGAGGCCAAGGTGGGCAGATCACTTGAGGCCAGGAGTTTGAGACCAGCCTGGCCAACATGGTGAAACCCCATCTCTACTAAAACCACAAAAATTAGCCAGGAGTGGTGGCACATGCCTGTAATCCCAGCTATGCGGGAGGCTGAGGCATGAGAATCCTTTGAATCTGGGAGGCAGAGGTTGGAGGCGGAGGTTGCAGTGAGCCAAGATCATGCCACTGCACTAGAGCCTAGGTGGTAGAGAGACTCTTGTGTCCAAAAAGAAAGAAGGAAATGTCCTTTTTGCCCCATGTTACACAAATTTGTTGTATTGAGACCTATTAATGTATTACATTTAATACAATATCATTTACTATATTCTCTCTCCAAAGTTTTACAGTTAAAGTAGTTTTGCTTTAATTTAAAGGTATTTTCTTTTTACTGAATTTTCTACTTATAATTTCATAGGATATTGAGATTACATTTAAATGGGCAAAATATTTTATTATAATATCATGTATCCTCATATTTGAAGATGAATGTAGAAAAAAAAATCCCCACTACATCATGTCCCATTTAGTGTTCCAAATTTCTTTATTTGCTTTGATACATCTGACTATAGCATTATAGATTTAAATATTTTAAAAGCAAATAGTGGTTAATTTATATATCATACTAGCTAGATGAATTACTGACTATGCTACATTTTTTCCTATGTCAGGGAAAAGTTAGAACATTGTACTAGTACTTAAAATAGATATAAGCAGATGATCTCCAGTATATTTTCATTATATCCAGTATATTTCATTATTATCTTATAATACAGTATGAGCTAAGCTAATGAGAAGAAATATTGAAACCACCTTGCCAATATCAGTAACATTGACCTACCTTGGCCTCCTAAATCAGTTTTGGACTCAACCATCACATACTATGAACTAATCTGAGACTCTCAAACCTTTTATTTCACAGTATTTCCTAATATTTAAGGGGGAAATGGGTGCCTAAATTCTCAATTCACATTAATGCGTTTAATGTGTAAGAAAAGGTAGTAGGCTACTGCTTTGCAAAGCAGATTTTTATGCTTTGGCCCCTAGCCATACCTGAATTTCTTAGAAGGAAAATGTTTCCTTCCTTAGAAGTGCTTCAAGAAAGTGGAATTCAGGAAATTGTTTTAAAAGAGTCATTTAAAATATGAAATCAGCAGAAATTGGGGATTTAGTTGATAGTAGCCAAAAACATTGCAAGGAGCACTGGAGGCTGTGTAATTTTGAAAGGATTGTGTTTGTAGGCATTGTGTTCAGCAGTCAACATGAGCAAAAGTGATAAGAAAAAAAGATTCAGCAGAGGCTCCATTGCCAGGGATGCTGGCAGCCTGCCAAACACACAGAGGTAGCAACTATTCTACCTCTTTGGCTGTCTTCAGGGTAACATTACCCTTCCCTGCTAAACAAAGGAAAAGGTGCCCATTGAAATCTGCAGCATGCAGTCACACCTGCTCAAGTTGTGCTTGCTTTTCCTTCATACAAAATATTTGTGTAACTGCAAGCAGAGGGTTACATCTCCACCTAGCATATAAAATGGAGAAACAGCATATATTATAATTTTTCACAAGACAGACAATAAGGACAAAAAATTTTAGTTAAGTATATTTTACTATGTTGTTTGCAATTGTATATTGAATCGTATTGTCATATTAAATTTCTTTTTACTTCATTATATATAGATAGGCTGCCTGGACAATTCAAGGAAATGTATTCCTCTTGTTCCTAGAAGTATAGGTTGTCTCCTGTCTTATAAGACAGCTATTTGGTTAGAGCAGCTTCTGATTTTCTACATAAGGCTTATAATTTAAATATTTCAGGAAAGAGGGAGAAAAAATATATATTATATTTAATTAGTGGATTTTCTGAACACAAAATGAGAAGAGAGAGAAAATGACTCTTCCTTCTGGTTTCGTAAAGGGACATACTAATTTTGCCATTTTAGTCTATTTCCTAGAGGAACTGAGCAGCTTTCTAGGATATTCTAAGTAAAAAAGAAGTGATGGGCATAATCCCCATTGAAAAATGCCAGGTGGCTGCCTGAGGGTAGAGGAGACTCTCAGTATATACAGAGAATTTCCCTCAAACTAGCTCTCAACCCAATTCCCTATGGACTCATGACTCATGGGTAAGTCTTAGGAAAAAAAGACACTCATTGAAAAAACTTCCAAGGTTGATGACTAGATAGATAGATAGATGGATAGATAGATAGATATGCAGAAATTTCTGTTATTGTGAAGTACAAACTAATACTTGAAAAAAAAGGAAGACTTGATTTCAGTCCTCATTGGAACCTCATGTGCACAGAGGAACAAGAAATAACAGGGATGATGGTTTCCAACGAGAGGTGAAAATATTCAAAATATTTTTTGAAAATATTCAAAAGATGTGGCTCAACTGTGGACACTGGATGCCACCAGGAGGCGGTGTAGGAAGCAACACGTGCATGATCAAATCTGAAGGGAACATCAGCAGAGGAAGAAATAGATGCTGGGATATTGAGTTACTATTTTTTCAGTGTTTGAGCCAACCCAAGCAATGTGCTACGCCCTTTACATCAGTTACCTCAGTTGATCCCTATAGCAAGTCTTTAAATTAGATATTATAATTCCCACTTTACATATGAGGAAACTGATGATTTAAGAGCAAGTATTTGAGGAAACTACCCACTTCTGGTATCATTGTCCTGTCACACATGAAAATATACAATGACTCCATCTCTGGGAATTCTGGAAATCAAAACATTACATTGCAAATCAATATTAGAAGGCCAAGAGCAGGAAGGAGTGTCATTACTCAAAATTTATAAATAGAACAATGTATAGTAACTGTTAATACACAAAGCTAAGATGGTGGTAGGGAGATTGTTAGCTATTCATGATTTGAAAGAAAACTATAAGGTTTAAGATAAGACACAATGAAATTATTAATAGCACTAAATAAGAACCATGGAAGGAGGAGTGGAGTTTAGGTATCATAGGCTTATGTCATAATTACACCCAAGAAAGAAAATAAAGATTTCAAGAATGCTGCCCAAGGTGGAAGGCACAAGTCATGTCTTGACATTGTCAATTGGCATTAACAATTACATTCTGGAGGAATTTCACTGTCTCCCTCTGCTTCTCTCACGCCACCTCTCCATTCCCTTTTTGTACAGATTTCAGAAGTAGAAAGCAAAGGAAGGCCGACTCTCAAGCCTCCTGTGCTTTTACTTCCAGTTATTTTATTACTAGCCTCATTGTATGTGGAGGCTAATGCAAATCCATCTTGGATGCTAATCTGCCGTGTTGACTCTTGATTAACCCCTGTTCAGGGAAAGCCTCTCAGAGTTGACTTTGTCTGTTGTTAGGGTAAATCCTGCCCTTAGGCCAAACATCCTTGACCATAAATACTGTCCTTAGGCAAATTTACATAGCATTCTTGCTTTTCCCTTGGAAATCTGTCAACTTCAATCCCACCTTTGTATGTTGGTTATGTGGGAAGAGACAACTTATATCTTTAGTTTATAGGTCTACAAATCAAGATCAACAGTACTGTGGTATTTAAGACCTGGATCTGGCAGATAATGGTGTGGGGATCCACCATCATGTCTCACTGTCACCCATGACTAGGGCTTCTCTTTGGAAATCCATAGTAAATGTTTCTTTCTGAGGAACTGGATATGTCAGCCTCTTCCTTTGGCCTCTTAGCCTCCTTAGACTTTGGGGATAAATTTGCAAAGATCTAGCTATTGCAGAACAGCATAAAAGGTTTTTGTTTTGTTTTGTTTTTACTACCAAGCATCATAACAAATTAACTGGATTTTTAAAAAACTAACATAAAATGGTTAAGCAATGCATCCACAGCTACACAGTTAATAGGTAACAGAGTTGGGATGTAAACACAGTCTGTCTGACTTGAGGAGCCATTTTTTAATGCTTTTTATTTTAAAATAATTAAATACTATATTCACAAGAATTTGCAAGATAGTACAGATAGGAACCTACACCCTTCACCCAGTTTCTTCCAATGGTTCTGTGGTATATAACTACATTACAATATAAATACCAGGAAGTTGTCATTGGTAAATTGCATGTGTATAGCTTCATGCCATTTTATCTTGTGTATAGATTCTTGTAACTACCATCACCACAGCTAAAATACAGACCTATTCGTTATCACGAAGATCTCCCTCATACTACCCTTCTACAGTCACAACTACACTCCCCTCCAACCATTTCTAAACCCTGATAACCACTTATCTGTTCTCTATTCTATAGTTTTATTTCAAGAATCCTATATAAATGGAGTCACACAGCCAGGCGCGGTGGCTCATGCCTGTAATTCCAGCACTTTGGGAGGCCGAGGAGGGTGGATCACGAGGTCAGGAGTTCAAGACCAGCCTGGCCAAGATGGTGAAACACCATCTCTACTAAAAATACAAAAATTAGCTGGGCGTGGTGGTGGGCGCTTGTAATCCCAGCTACTCGGGAGGCTGAGGCAGAGAATTGCTTGAACCCGAGAGGCAGAGGTTGCAGTGAGCCGAGATCACGCCACTGCACTCTAGCCTGGGCAACACAGCGAGACTCTATGTCAAAAAAAAAGGAGTCATACAATATATAACTTCCTGATATTAACTTTTTTAAACTTTGTGTAATACCTTTGATCCATCCAAATTGTTGCATGTATCAAGTTTGTTCCTTTTTATTGATGAATAGTGTTGTATGGGATGGATATTCCAGTTCGTTTAACCATTCATTTGTTGAAGGACATTTTGATTGTTTCCAGTTTTCACTATTACAAATACACTTGCTATGAACAATCATGTAAATGTTTTCATCTGGACATACATTTTCATTGTTCTGTGGTAAATATCTAGAATTATGACTGCTGGGTCATATGGTAAATGTATATTTAGTTTATTTTTGTTTGTTTTTAAGAAACTGCCATTTTCTCCCCCCAAAAGGATTAATGTTTAACCACTGTATTTTAGTTATTTTAGTACTTACTATATTTGGATAAACAGTATCCATGATGGCTGTGGTAGGGATAGAGACAGGACCGGCGAAACTCCACCTTCAAGCCTAGGGCAGCCTGAAGACTGAGAAACCAGACTGCGGATACCAGATGAAGTCCGTCACCTCCTGACTGATTCTCTCTGAATAATGCCCACCTGTGCACTAGGGGAAGGAGATGGAGCCAGGAGAAGCTTAAACTGTTTTCAGAGGGGAGGAGCCGGGCCTCTTCAGTTCCTGTATGGTGGCCTGGGATTCAATCTGTGAGGCAGAAGACCTGCTAACAGGAGTCTCTCACTTTGCTGAAAGTTCCTCTTTCCTTTTTTCTTTTCATCTAATAAGCCTGTCCTACTCACCCTGCAATGTGTTCGCATGCCTAAATTTTCTGGGCCATGTGACAAGAACCTGTTTTTTTCTAGAACAGTAGCCAGCTTGCAATATTTCCAATATGGTCCCCAACGATCCCTGCCTCCTCCCAATATTCACAGCCTTGTGTAATCCCCTCCCACATTTTTCTAGGTTTAGAATGTGTGGTCAATAGTTTAAAACAGAAGTGATGGTACAGACTTCCAAGATTAGGTTGTAAAAGACTGTGGCTTTCAACTCTCTCTCTCTTTCTCTCTGTCTGTCTCTCTTCATATGGCCTGAAGGAAGTCATGTTGGGAGGAACCCTATAGGTGAGCTCAGTTCTAAAGAACTGAAGCCTTCTGCAAACACCACATGAGCAAACTTGAAAGTGAATCGTTCAGCCCCAGTTAAGCCTTCAGAGACTACAACTCTAGCAAACACTTCAACTGTAACCTTTTAAGAGACCCTAAGCCAAACTCAACTAGCTAAGACACTGCCAGATTCCTTAAGAAGGTAAGTTTTGTGTTATTTGTTACTCAAGCATACACAGCAAATACATATTTTGACACAAAAGTGCAGTGATGCCAAAATAAAAACTTAAAATGTGAGAGTGGCTTTGGAACCACCTAATGAATGGAGCTGAATAAACTCTAAAGATTTTGAGAAGACTGCTAGTGATATCTTAAAGAGCCTTTTACACACTGTTCATAGAATTTTGACTTTGATGAATAACTCCTGGGCAGATACAGGACAGAGTCCTAATCAAGAAACTTCCAAATTTTTCCTGACTGAATCTAAAACTTCCTAGGAATCAAGACTCCTTTGTAACTTCCATTGTTCTCCTTTCTTATTAGAAATACCTATAGTGGTTATTCATATGCTTGTCCCACCTTCGTATGTTGGTTATGCGGGAACAGATAACTTATCTCTTGAGTTTACAGGTCTATAAATCAAGATAAACAGTACTGGAGCTTTACCTACAGAACTGCACCCAAGAAAACTTATCATAACTGGTCCTGATTCATATAGTGAAATTCTAGATTATGAGCTGATGCTGTAATAGGATGAGGCTTTGTGGGGTATCGGGGGTGGGTGGCGAGGGGCCTTGGGAAAGGGTGAGTGTGTTTTCAATGTGGGAGGGATATGAATCATCAGCAGATAGAGGAAAAACTGTAGCATCCAGGCCCCAAAATGGCTCCCAGTGGTTGCTGAATCCTGGTTTCACGCTCTTCTCATGGTCCCTCCTATATTGTACTAGGATCAGTCTATGTGACCAATAGAATATGACTGAAGTAATAGTATAGTGTGTCACTGCTGAGATTCAGTTATAGAAAACTGTGGCTTCCGTTTTGTTCCCTCTCTCTCTCATCATTTGCTTTAAAGAAAGACATGATATAAGTAGCCCACATGGTGAAAAACTGAATCCTCCTCTTAACAGCCACATGAGAAACCTTAGAGTCAGATCCCTAGTCCCAATTAAGTCTTTTTTTTTTCTTTTTTGAAACTGCACCTCTAGCCAACACCTCGATTGAAACCTCATGAGACAACTGAGATAAAATCATTCAGCTAAGCCACTCCAGCGTTCTTGATCCACAGAAACTTTTGGATAATAAATGTCCTATTTTCAAGCCACTATGATTTGGGGTAATTTGTTATGCAGCAATAGGAAACTACTACTGTGATTAATAAGACTTAAGAATAAAGGCTGGGTGCAGTGGCTCACACCTGTAATCCCAGGACTTTGGGAGGCTGAGGCGGGCGGATCCTTTGAGGTCAGGAGTTTGAGACAAGCCTGGTCAGCATGGAGAAACCTCATCTCTACTAAAATACAAAAATTAGCTGGGCATGGTGGTGCATGCCTCTAATCCCAGCTGCTCAGGAGGCTGAGGCAGGAGAATCACTTGAACCCGGGAGGCAGAGGTTGCAGTGAGCCGAGATCACGCCACTGCACTCCAGCCTGGGCAACACAGCGAGACTCGGTCTCAAAAAATAACAAGAAGAAGAAGAATAAAGATATCCACAAACACAGAAACATGGGTAAGATTTATCTGACATAGAAATAACTGGAGTTTTTCCCAAAAAATGTGATTTTAAACACAGTTTAGATGCTCAGAATTATTGTTTCAGAAAGGCATAACTGAACTGCGATTATAATTTGTAGAACATATCTCTAACATATTGAAGTGTATCCTTTTGAAACAGGAAATTTTCTCTGACTTGTTTACTCAGCCGGTAGTTCTCAACCCCTGAGAGGGTGCAGGGGCTGGGATGAGTGCTTCTGGGCGCCAGCAGGGGCAGAACTCTGTGTGGCCCCGTGGCAGAGTTTTGGAAGGTACCTGCAACCCCTGAAGCCGAAGAGGGTGTGTGATACAGTGCAGTCTGTTAGCTTTGCTGTCTACGGACGGCTTAAGTATTTAACAGCTCATTGTGACAGCCCTCTGTATTTCGAGCTCTTGTTCAGTATCCAAGAAGAATCAGGCCGCACAAACGAATTGAAGACGGTAAATGTGGGGGATTTTATTGCCGATGGAAGTGGCTCTCAGCAGGATGGGAAGCTGGAAAGGGAGGGGAGTGGGAAGGTGGTCTTCCCTTGGAGTTCAGGGCAGCCAAACTCTTCTCCACAGTCCCACCATCAAGCCGTCCCTCTGAAGTCAAGCTGCTTCTCACCAACATCAAGCTGCTTCTCTTCTCTCCTTCTCTGCCACATGCTGCCAGTGGAGCCTGGGATTTTTATAGGTACAGGACGGGGGGTGAGGTGGGCCAGAGTGGTTTTGAAAAAGACAACATTCAAGCCAGAAAACAGGGATGTAAAGTTCTCACTTTGGGCCGCAGGTCCAGGCTTGATGGTAGGGCCCTCGCCAGGGATCGCCCGCTTCTACCCAGTATTTCCCTGCCCTCTGTCCATATCACTTTTGGAGGAAAATAGCAAACATAAGAAGCTGTAAGTGTGTCTCCTATACTATTCAGGAGAGCACATATTCTGACCAGGTAATATGAATTCATTTGGCCAGTGTCTAATCTTATCAAGGATTGCATAGAACTGATGACATTAAATCATTACACCAGCTCATCTGGTTGTGATTCCACATTCACAAAGACACCATCTAATTATAACCTGGCTTAACTCATAAATTTTCCTAGAGAAGGCCCAGTTCACTAGCTACCTGATATTTGTTTCTAAGCTAGCTGGTATTTGTGACCTGTACCATAAACAAGCATTCTGATTTTTATGTAAGTGATATGTGGTCATGTTAGCAGAAGCCAGTTACGGTGATTCTGATCAATTCTGGATGCCCTGCAGAAAAAAATGAGCTTCTTAATTTTTAAGTTAAAAGAGCATGGGAACTGCACTGAGATCTTAACAACTAGTGCTCTTTCCTCTGCCCCTTCAACAGCAGTGAGCTGGCCTCAATTCCATCTCTGATTTTACTCACTTTAAATTCAATACTACTATTACTAAATCTCACTGTGTTACCTATTCAACCAAATATAACTTAGTAATAGTTTTCAGGCAATTAAGAACATACTTCCATTTAACAATGACAACAACAAAAAAATGCTAGATGAATGAATGAATGATAGGTCAGTTAAATTTTAGAAGCTGTAGTTAAAAGCAAGTATTTTGAATGTATTAACAAGGCAATGTAACATGCTGGGAGGTGGGGAATCTCATGTCATGTTTAGTGTGTGTATTTGCTACAATTTGTCAGTCAAGTATAATTTTACAAAGACCTTGTATTTAGAATCAAATTGCAATGCTTGGAAGTAACTGAGTTGCATTTTGGGATTTGCCTTAAGGGAGATAGAAGGTGAGAGGCTTCTAGCTTAAGTACAATTACAGAAAAGGGCCTTGCATTTTTATGGCTTAGGTTATTGGCCAATCAATGGGTCATTGGATCTTTATTATTTTAATTAAAATTGGTTCACTTTGATGACATAAAACATATTGATTATGGGTATTCTCCTCAGAGTCTTGAAAGATTTGGTAGAAAATAGCAGTCTCTACCTTTCTCATGTACCCATCAATTCTGTTAACTCTCTTAGTCTGATTTCTCTTTTCTTCTTTGATTTTACTTCTACATTACTTTTTGTTTTTATTCATATTTTGGAGTAATCTTATGGAAATGACACCCACCCCTACACAGCGTATAACCAGGAGTCATTACTACTCTGTATTTGATAAGTGTAGAAAGGGCCATTGCTCATGCAAATGTCTACACATTCTCTGCATAGCTACTTACTATTAGCTTCAATATTGTTTAACTCAAACACTGTAATTTTGACCATAGACCCAAAATTATTCTGTTATTTTCTTTTTCGCTCATGTGATTATGCATTTATTTAAAAATATTTCAGTGCTTACTGTGTATTAAGTTGGGAACGAAGGAAAGAAGGGAGAGAAAGAAGAAAATAAAGGAAAGAAAGAGAGAAAGAAGGAAAGAAAGAAAGACAGAAGAAAGAAAGAAAGAGAAAGAAAGAAAGAAAGAAAGAAGAAAGAAAGAGAAAGAAAGAAAGAAAAGAGAGAGGAAGGGAGGAAGGGAGGAAGGAAGGGAGGGAGGAAGGAAAGGGAAGGGAAGAAGGGAGAAGGGGGAGAGAGAGAAAAGGAAAAGAAAAGAGAAAAGGAAAGAAAAGGAAAGAGAAAGAAAAGAAAGGTAGGCACTAAAACGTTGCAGGTTTTCATAAAGCAACTACTTAAAAATAAAACTAATTCTTTTCTATAAGGTTATTCTCTTCTAGACAAAGTTCAACTGGTCAAATGCTCTTGTTTTTTAAAGTTACTTTGTAATAATTGTCCTAAGCTTGTTTTATTTATATAATTTAGTGTATTTAGAGTGTGGATACTTAGATATTTGGGTTTCAAAGTTCATGCGCTCAAATTATCATCTAAGCTCTAAGATACAAAAACCAAAAATAAACAAACAGAAAACCTTAACAAAATGTTTACAATTTCCTTAAGCTGACCTTTAAGAACATCCCTGAAATGCATCTTTTGGACAATATTTTGTTTGTAATGTTTCTGGACATTAGGAAAAGTTAATATAGACCAGGGAAAATAAGTAAGGAATAAAACTCTACATGTCTAAAGAATAATGCCAAGCAGGAGAAAGGAAGTTAAGCATTTTTAAACTACCTAAGTATGTTAGGTAATGGGTTACTTATGAAAATTAAGTATTTGTACATTTGTACATTTTTATAGCAGCCCTTCAGATCAAAACATGTTATTGAATTTATATTCCTTCAGATTTTAGAAAACTAATTCATGTGTTTCTTTTTCTACTACGTTAATCATTCAAAGGCAAAAGTTATGATTATTCACACTAAATAGGATTTTTAAAAGACTATCAATAACTTCTTATTTGCACAAGATTTACCACCAAATGATTTACAAGATTCGTTTCTATTTTTCAGAGGTATTTGTTTGTTTTGAATTTTGAAAATGGTAATAAGCACTGATAAGACATCATAAGAAAAGTGAGGTTTACAAGTTACCCAGCCTGTCAATTATTGGCTTGGTATACATGCCCAAGATCACCACATTAATATTTAGTGGTATGACCATTAATTTTATGTATCAACTTTATTGACCACAGGGTGCCAGATAAAATATTCTTTCTGGTTGTGTCTTTCAGCCTGTTTCTGGATGAGATTAGCATTTGAATTGGTGGATTCAGTTACGTAGCTTACCCTTCACAGTGTGGCTGGGCATCATCCAAGTCTTTAATGGTCTGAGTTGAACAAAAAGCAACAAAAGGCTGGGTGCGGTGGCTCAAGCCTGTAATCTCAGCATTTTGGGAGGCTGAGATGGGAGGATCACTTGAGCCCAGGAGTTCAGGACTAGCTTGTGCAACACAGTGAGGCCCTGTCTCTAAAAAAATAAAAATAAATAAAAATGTAAAAAGCAAGAAAGGGGAAATTCACTATAGTTTTCCTACCTCACTGTTTGAGCTGAGGCATCTCATATCTTCTCAGACGCTGGGAGTAGGATTTACTCCATTGACTCCCCTGGTTCTCAGGTCCTCAAACTCCAACTGATTTACACCACCAGCTCCCATGTAAGCCAATTTCTCATAATAAATCTTCATATATATAAACAATCTCCTACTGGTTCTCTTTCTCTGGAGAACTCTGACTAATACAAGTAGGAAGCGTTCAACAAAGATTTATCCAGTGGAGATTCAAACTAATGCCTGACACATTTTATACTCCATGCTTTTCCACCACACCAGGTAGTGCCAATTTATAGAAAATACTTTCTCCAGAAGGCTTGGTATTTAGAAATGTCATATAATATTATATTGCTTGTCATGGTAACAACGTGAAATACAGGAATATGATACTAAAATATTTGCTTTAAGGTAGAAATTTTCTCTTACAATTTTTCCTCCTACAAGAAGGGTGTAGATGAGTCAGACACTGATCCAATTCTCACTGGCCCGGTTAACTTGTCTAATATAATTGAGAAGATGAAATAAAGGAATTCATCTATACATTAACTAATAGGCTTCCTTAAGTACTAAGAAATGTCTACTCCAAAAGGAAGGATGTGGCTTTCCTAAAATACGAACCAAACATAGAAATCTCAGAAGGTCCTTTATAAGATAACTTATATGGCAATTAAATGGCATTATACACTAAAATTCATAGTCCTTACAGTTTTTTAAAGCAGTCTCAATTTAGTTTGTAACTGTGATTTTCTTTATTTTCTAAGTCCAATCTCATTTTTTCTTTGTTTTTCATTTTTAATTGACATATAATAATTCTACATATTTATGTCATACAAAATGATATTTCAATACATATATACAAAGCATAATGATGAAATCAGAATAATTATATTTATGACCTCAAACATTTATCATTTCTTTGCGCTAGGAACATTTAAAATCCTTTCTTCTAGCTATTTGAAAATATACATTGAATTATTCTTAACTATAGTCACCCCACAATGCTATAGAACCCTATAACCTATTCCTCCTTTATTGCATCTAGCTGTAATTTTGTATCCACTAACCAACGTCTCTATCCTTTCCTCCCTCCTACCAATCCCAGCTTCTAATAATCACAGTTTTCACGGTTTACATCTATAAGGTCAAGTTTTTAGCTCCCACATGAGTGAGAATATGTGATATTAATCTTTCTGTGCTAGACTTATTTTGCATAACATAATCCCCTCCAGACTCATCCATGCTTCCAAGAATGACAGGATTTCATTCATTTTATTCAAATATATATATGAATATATATATATATAAATGAATAGTATTCCATCGTGTATATATACTATATTATCTTTATCCATTAATCTGGTGATAAGCAATTAGGCTGATTCCATATCTTGACTATAGAGAATAGTGTTATAATAAATATGGGGATACATATATCTTTCTGATACACTTACTTTATTTCCTTTGGGTAAATATCAAGTAATGGGATTGCTGGATCATATGGTATTCAAATTTTTAATTTTTGGAGGAAACATTGTACTATTTTTCAAAATAGATGTCCTAATTTACATTCTCATCAACAGTGTATAAGAGCTCCCTTTTCTCCACATCCTCACCAACATTTCTGATTTTTTTTTAATAACGGCCATTCTAATTGGGGAAAAATTATACCTCTCTGGATTTAATTTGCATTCCCCTGATGATTAGTGATATTGAACATTTTTAAATATACTTATTAGCCACTCATATGTCTTATTTTGAGAAATGTCTATTCAGATATTTTGCTCATTTTAAAAATGAGGTTATTTGGATATTTTGCTGTTGACTTCTTTGAGTTCTTAATATAATCCCTTGTCAAATGAGTAGTATGCAAATGTTTTCTCCCATTCTACAAGTTACTTCTTCATTCTTCACTCTGTTGTTTCCTTTGCTGCACAGGAGCTCTTTAGCTTTATATAATCCATTGGTCTATTTTTGCTTTTATAGCCTATGTTTTTGAACTCTTAACCACAAAAACTTTGCCCAGGCCAATATCTCTAGTTTTCTTCTAGTAGTGTTATAGACTTAGGTCTTACATTTAAGTTTTCACCCATTTTGAGTTGATTTCTGTATATAGTGAGAGATAGAGATCTAGTTTCATTCTTCCACCTACAGATATCTAGGTTTGTCAGCACCATTTATTGAAAAGGCTGCCATTTTCCCAATGCCTATTCTTTGCACTTTTTGTGAAAAATCAATTGGCTATACATATGTGGATTTATTTCTGGGTTCTCTATTGTGTTCCATTTGTCTATGTGTCTGTTTTTATATCAGTATCACACTGCTTTGATTACTATAGCTTTGCAGTGTATTTTGGAGACAAGCAGTATTATGCCTCTAGCTTTATTCATTTTTCTCAGAACTGATTTAGTTATTTGAGGTCTTTTGTGGTTCCATACAAATTTTAGGATTTTTTTTCTTTTTTTTTTTTTTGAAGCATGTCCTAGGTTTGGATGGAAATTGCATTAAACCTGTAGGCTACTTTGGGTAGTATGGTCATTTTTATAATATTAATTCTTCCAATCAATGAACATGAGATGTCTTTCCATTTTATTTGTGTCCACTCTAATGTATTTCATCAATATTTTATAATTTTCATTGTATAGAATTATCAACTCCTTGGTTGAATTTATTCTTAGGTATTTTATTTATTATTTTTACAGCTATTATAAACATAATTGCTTTCTTAATTTATTTTTCACTAAGTTTATTATTGGTGTATAGAGAGACTAATTATTTTTGCTCATTTATTGTGTATCCTGCAAATTTACCAAATTTATCAGGTCTAAGATTTTTTTTGGTGGAGTCTAGGTTTTCCTATATATAAGATCATGTCATCTCCATATAGGGATAATTAGACTTCCTCTTTTTTGAGTTGGATATACTTTTTTAAAGAGATAGGGTCTCACTGTGTAGCCCAGGCTGGTTTCAAACTCCTGAGCTCAAGTGATCCTCTCATTCTAGCCTCCTGAGTAGCTGGGACTACACAAATATGCCACTGCACCCAGCTGCACTTTATTCCTTTCTCTTGCCTAATTATTCTGGCTAGGACTTCCAGTGCTATGTTAAATAAGAGTGGTGAAAGTGGGCATCATTGTCCTATCCCAGTTTTTCAAGGAAGAGCTTTCAGTTTTCTCCATTCAGTATAATATTAGTTGTGGTTTTGTCATATGTGGCCTTTACTGTGTTGAGCTACACTTCTATACTTAATTTGTTAGGAGGTGTTTTTTTTTTCATGAGGTAATGTTGAATTTTATCAAATGCTTTTTCTGCCACTATTGAGGTGATCATTCAATTGTTGCTGTGATGTATCACATTTATTGACTTGCATATGTTAAACTATCCTTGCATTCCTAGAAAAATAATCCCATGTAATTGCAATGTATAATCCTTCTGATATGCTGTTGGATTTCATTTGTTAGTTTTTTGTTGAGGATATTTGCATCTATGTTCATTCAAAATATTGGTCTGTAGATTTCTTTTATTGTTGTGTCCTTGTCTGGTTTTGGTATCAGGGTAATGCTTCCCTTATAAAATGAGTAAGAAAGTTTGTACTCCTTTTTACTTTTTTGCAAAATTGTGAGAACTGATTTTACTTCTTTAAAAATTTGGTAGAATTTAGCAGTGAAGCCATCTGGTCCTAGGCTTTGTGCTGTTGTTATTGGGAGATTTTTTATTTCTGATTTAATATCCTTACTCATTATTGGTCTGGTTAGATTTTCAAATTCTTCCTGGTTCAGTCTTAGAAGGTGGATGTATCTAAAAATTTATTCATTTCCTCTAGGTTTTCCAATTTATTGGCATATAGTTGTTCACAATATTCTCTTGTGATCCTTTATATTTCCGTGGTATCTGTTGTAATGCCTGCATTATGATTTTTGATTTATGTGGGTCATCTCTCTTTTTTCTTTGTTTGTCTCACTAACAACTGTTCAATTTTGATTATCTTTCCAAAACACTATCATTATATTGTTGTTTTTATTTTATTGATCTTTTGTATTTTTGTGCCTGTTTTGTTTATTTTTGCTCTGAATTTTATTATTTCTTTCTATCTACTAAGTTGGGTTTGGTTTGTTCTTGCTTTTCTAATTTCTCAGAATGCAACATTAGGTTGTTTATTTGAAATCTTTCTTTTTTGATGTGTTTTTGCCATAAATTTCTATATTACTACTGCTTTTGCTGTATCTCATAGGTTTTGGTATGCTGTCTTTCAATTTTCATTTCTTTGAAGAAATTTCTTCATGTTCTTCTTAATTTTTTATTAACTAATTGACCATTCAGGGGCATGTTGTTTGATTTGAATGCATTTGTACAGTTTCTGAAGTTCCTCTTGTTATTAATTTCTATGTTTATTTCATTGTTATTTTTTAAAAATATCTCACATGACTTCGATTATTTTTAAATTTATTAGGATTTGTTTTGTGACCTAACTTTGTGCTGACAAGAACAATGTGTACTTGTAGTTGTTGCATCAAATCTTCTCTACTTGTATATTAGGTCTATTTGGTCTATATTGCAGTTGAAGTTTGATGTTTCTTTGATTTTTTGTCTAAATCTGTCCACTCTCTGTTCAATGTTGAGAGTGGGTTGCTGAAGTCCCCGACTATTTGTAATGGAGTATATTTCTTCTATTCATTCTAATAGTATTTGCTTCATATATCTGTGTGCTCTGGTGTTGGGTGCATATATACTTATAATTGTGATATCTTCTTGCTGAATTTATTTATCATTATATAGTAACTTTGTCTCTTTTAATGTTTTTTGACTTAAAGTATTTTATCTGAAATAAGTATAGCTACTTCTGCTCATTTTTGGTTTCCATTCACAAGGAATAACTTTTTCCATTCTTTGACTTTCAGTCTGCATGTGTATTTCCAGGTAAAGTGAGCTTCTTGTATGCAGCATATAGTTGGGTCAGTTTTTTAAATCTATATAGCCCAGTCAGCAAAACTTTTAATTTGATAATTTAAACCATTTACCAAAGATGTTATTGAATGTTGAGAATTTACTCCTGTTCTTTTGTTAATTGTTTGCTGGTTGTGTTGTAAACCCTTTGTTTTCTTCTCTGCCTCTTATTGTTTAACATTGCAGTATGGAGGTATTCTGTAGTGAGATCATTTTACTTCTTTCTTTTTCTTACTTGTGCATCTGCTGTACCAGTGAGTTTTATACTTTTGTATTTTTTCATAATGGCAGATATTGTCCTTTCACATCCACGTGTCAGGCTCTCTTATGCAATTCACGTGGGGCTGGTCTCGTGGTGATGAATTTTCTTAGTTTTTGCTTGTGTAAAAAAGATCCTATTTCTTTTTTATTTCTGAAGGATAGCTTTCCTGAGTATAATATTCTCATCTCACAGGTTTTTTTTATTTCTTTCAACTCTTTGAATATATCATCCTATTCTCTCTTGGCCTGTAAGATTTCTGCTGAGAAATCTTCTGTTAGTCTGATAGGGATTTCCTTGTATGTGACTTGTTGCTTTTCCCTTGCTGTTTTTAGATTCTCCCCTTGTCTTTGGACAATTTCAGTATAATTTGCCTCAGAGGGCACCTGTTTGGGTTTAATTTATTTGTAATTTTTTTAGCTTCTTAATCTGGATATCCATATCTCTTCTAAGACTTAGGACATTTTTAGCTATTATTTCATTAAATAGGTTTCTGTCTTTTAGCATCTTTTCTCTTGCTGTAACTTCTATAATGTAACTATGTATTTGCTTAATAATGTCTCATGTCCTATAGGGTTTCTTCATTCTTTTTCATTCTGTTTTTCTTTTCTTTTCTCCTCTTTTTTGTCTCATTGGGTAATTTCTCTATTCACCTTCAGAAATTTTTTTTCTGCTTAATTCAGTTCTACTATTGAAGTTTTTCTATTGTATTTTTTTATTTCACTCATTGAATTTTTCAGTTTCAAGATTTCAGGTTGGATCTTTTTAAACAATATCTACCTCTTTGCTAAATGTCTCTTTCAGATCATAAGCTATTATTTTTTCTTGGATTGTCTATTTGTGTTCTCATGTCTCACTGAGTTTATTTAAGATCATTATTTTAAATTTGGGTCTGTTACTGGAGAATTATGATGTTGCTTTGAAAATGCCATGTTTCTTTGCTCTTTCATGTTTTTCCTGTTCTTAAATTGATATTTGAGATCTTGTAGGACAGCCCCTTCTTCTAATTTTATGTAATAGTTTTAATAGGGAAAGACTTTTTCCTGTAGATATTTTCAGTAATGTGGGTTGGATAGAGTGCTTTGGTTAAGGTTCTAGGTGGGCACTGTTGTATATTATCCATATGATTTCTAAAGCTGTAATCAATGTCATCAGTGTCTGAGAGTGCATCAGTGGTCTAGGCTGCAATTATTTGTGAAATCTGTGGCAGAGCTTTACTGGGGACAGGGATGCCAGGTTGGTTGGTCCTTGGTCTCCAGGAGAGCCCACAGAGGTGCACAGTCACGTTGCCTGTGGAGGGGGTCAAGATTGCCTGTGGTGGTGACAGGCTCCTCATGGGACAGTCCTCAAGTTTATGGAGAGCATGCACAGTCTTGTGATGGCCCCATTTTGGATGATGCAGGGTCACTGATGGTGATGGAAAGCCCTGGGCAGGTGGCTCTTGGATTCTGGGGAATGAGTGTGTCAGGTCACTATGTTCTGAGGGCTGCCTTCCCAGTGTGCTGGATCATTTATGCCCTGATGTATAGAGCTCTGCCTGGGCTCTGGTAACAAAGTTACAGCTGCACCACTATGTTCATCTTTTGTCATGATGCTGCAGCTTTCCTGGTAGATGAGGTGGAAGGTCAGCAAGCCCCAGGGATATGGAGGTGCAGGGGCTATTGGGCCCCAGGGAAGAATAAACTCAGGTGGTGGCTCTTCTCTAAAAATGGGGCCATGCTGTGGCAGCTTGGGTCTTTGGAGGTGAAGAGGACCCAATGTGAATTTTCTTTCTCTGACAATGCAGTTGCATGGACTCCAGGCAGCTCTCTATACTTGACTCAGCTCCTGCAATGGCTGTGAAGCTCTCCTGTTAGTAGGAGTGCGAGTATTCATCATGGGAATGTGGACTACTGAGGATCTCTTGCTTATCTTTTTTCTGCAGTGGAAAGCTCCTCTTGGCTTGCAGACAATCCTGGCCAGACACTTCATTTTCTCTATATGCATATATGATACTATATAACCCTAGTATCTATGCCTCAGAGGGTTTTTGATATTTCGTAATAGAAAAAAACTCATAAGATTTACTGAATCATAAAGTGCTTTTTTTTCCTTTGATGAAGTCATTTGAAATATTCTAATATCTAGCAGTTGTCCCTCTGAAACATTTCATGGGGAAGGGGGAATCCTTCCAGAATATGGAGGTTTAAGATTGTAACCTGATCCAAGTGGAGCTTGACTTCTTGGCTCCTGATTTTGATGCTGTTTTCCCTCATTATACACTAAGATAGCTTTATACAATGTAATTAGCGGTTTTAGTCAGCACATTCATTTCAGGGTAAAGGGAAAACAAAATAAAATATCTGGGAATGGGTATATATTTTAAATTAATAAAGTTACTTTATTTTATCCTCCCTCTTTACTAGAGAAGCTAAATGCAAAACTAAATAGACTAGCAATTATTATCCAATTATCCACAGACATGTGTATGATTTAGCTGTATTTTTAAGAATACCAACAATGAGAAAGCTGACAGTTTCACAATTAGCTGACAAACAAAGCCCCCATTCTCTCTCTACTCCTCCTCCTTACTCTCTGATTTTACAAGATCAAATTAGTATTACTGAATAAACTATCTCAATGCTATACTGCTACTGCTAAGGATTAAATTCTGTTTCACCATCTAAACAGAAATTTAATTTCCCAGTCTAAACAGAAGATACAGATCCAAGAATATCTAATGAAATACAACCCACAGTGTGTTCTAATCACATACAGTTGAGGTTTTCAGAGTTAATCCTAAAGAGAGTAATAACTTCCCCCAAAATCAGACACTGTCCAATGCCTTGATTTCAGTCTAGTTCGACTTTGAGCAGGAACTCCAGACAATATGCACCTAAACGATGGACCCACAAAATCTATGAGATAATGAATTTATGTTGTTTTAAGCTGATAAATTTGTGGTAACTTGCTATACATCTATAGAAAACTAATACAGTTTAGTTCAATATTGTAAAGATTTCAGTTCTCTTCAAGTTAATCAACAGTCAATGCAATGTACATAAAAATCCCAGGACCTTTCTGTGCAAATTTTTAAAATAATTTTAAAATTTAAGTAATTTAAAACTAATAAATTTAAAATTTAAGTAAATTAAAACTAATACAATTTTGATTCAATATTTTAAAGATTTCAGTTCTCTTCAAGTTAGTCAATAGATTCAACGCAATGTACATAAAAATCCCAGGACTTTTCTGTGCAAATTTAAAAAATAATTTTAAAATTTAAGTAGAAAAGACCCAGAAATGACCAAGTTAATACTGAATAGGAAGAACAAAGGAGGAGGATATATACTGATACTAGTGCAAGGACAAACATTACATGGAATTTAAAATATATCCAGGAGCAGAAATAGTGTAACATTTATACAATCACTTGATTTATTACAAAGTTGACCTTGAAGTAAAAAGAGAAAAGATGATTGATTTGATAATTGTTACTAGGTCTATAGGATATCCACATGGGGAAAATTGTATCTTAACTTTTACCTTCTGCAACATCTGTCAAAAATCAATTTCAGGCCAGGTACGGTGGCTCACGCCTGTAATCCCAGCACTTTGGGAGGCCGAGGCGGGCAGCTCACGAGGTCAGGAGATCGAGACCATCCTGGCTAGCATGGTGAAACCCCATCTCTACTAAAACATACAACAAAAATTAGCCGGGTGTGGTGGTGTGCACCTGTAGTCCCAGCTACTGGGGAGACTGAGGCAGGAGAATGGCATGAACCTGGGAGGCGGAGCTTGTAGTGAGCCGAGATCGCGCCACTGCACTCCAGCCTGGGCGACAGAGCAAGACTCCGTCTCAAAAAAAAAAAAAATTTCAGGTGCATGATAACATTTAAATATGAAAGGAAAAACAATAAAGTTTCTACACAGTATCTTCATGACCTTAAAGTTTGGCAATTATATTTTAAGCAGGACACAAAAATCACTAACCATAAAGGGAACATCTAATTGATGTACTAGTTTTATTAAAATAAAAATTATTTTTCTAAAATAAGCTACCAAGTGAACAGTAAGCCACAGAGTGGAAGAAGATATTCACATTACACTCATCAGACCAATGAATAACATTTAGAATATGTAAAAGTCTTATAAATCAATTTTAAAAATCAGATAACTTATTTATGAGTGTCTTAAATAGGTACTTTACAAAATAGAAATTTACATGATCAATAAACACATAAAATGGTTCTCAACTTCCATATTTATCAAGAAAATGCATATTACAGTGCTCCAGCACTGCATATAGACTAGAATAGTTAAAATTAAAAGGACTGATATCATTGAGTGTTGGCCAAAATGTGGACCAACTTAAAAAGCAATACTATTTCACTTCTGGTGGGTTAAACATATATATAAAACTTTGGAACTTGCCGTATCTTCTAAAACTAAATATGTTATACTTGATGATGATCTAAGAACTCTTCTCCCAGGTGGAATTGAAAATGTACTTAAATGTGTGTTAAAGCACATGTATAAGAATGTTCATACCAGCATTATTAATAATTGTTAAAAACTTAGAATGCTTTTCCAGTAAGGAAAATGGATGAATCTTTACTAAACAAAATGTCATAGTTGAATTTCACAAACTATTTTGAATAAAATAAACCTGTTGTAAAAATGTACATATGTTCTCTGTTCCATTTATATAAAACTAAAAAATAACAGGCAAAATTAATTTCTGGTGATAGGGAAAAATGACTCCTTTTTAAAAGGTTAATGACTGGGTAGGCACACAAGGTATATTTCTTGGGGTACTGATAATATTCAACTTCTTAATCCACGAATGCTTTCATGGGTGTTTTCACTTTATATAAAGTCATTTATATTTTTTATTTTACACTTCTTTTTACATATGTTACACTTCAACAAAATGTTTACCAAATAAATAATCCAAAAATATATATATTTGGTCATAAATCAGGTATGGTTCTTCAACAAGAATCCGTCTTCCCCTACTAAACAGCAGGACTCCTGTGCTCCCTAGAGTTGAATGTACACACATACACACACACAAACACATTCACATATAGCCAAACACACACACGCCTGGAAAATATTGCTGGATTCAAGATATCTGTGTGAAGGATGATTGAACATTGATCTTTCAGAAACTTTTACAGTTGTTATGCACCCCACATACATAATATATGATTTGTAGTTGCGTGTCTGATATAAAAGATCTAATTTTTATAAAATTGTGTTACGAGTATTTAATTGAGACTGACAACTTGAAGTAGGAAATCCTTAAATGGTGACCTACATCCCTAAGGCAGGTGAAAATTATCATGAGAATCAACGGTATTTTGCAAGGTGTAGTAACTCAATTTTAAAATGGCCCCCACAGATCCCTTCCTCTTATTATTTACAACTATGCAAAACTCCCTTCTCTTGAGTATAGGCTTGAACTATTAACTTGTTTCTTATGAACAGAATGAAGCAAAAGTGAGAGGTATTTCCGAGATTACCTTCTAAAAGACTGTGACTTTAATCTCCTTCACAGGCTCTTTCTCACTTTCTCATTTGGTTCCTGCAATTGAAGCCATCTGCTATGCTGTGTCCTGTTCTTTGGATCAGCACACATGACAAGGAAGTGAAAGTAGTCTCTGTCCAACAATCAGTCTAACAGCCTGAGAAGAACTGAATTCTGTCAATGACCACGTAAGCTTCGAAGCAGACCTTTCGCTTGTTGAGCCTTCAGATAGACAGCAGCCCTAGCTGACATCTTAATTGCAGTCTTGTGACAGGTCCTCAGACAGGATAAGCCAAATTATACCCAGACTGCTGATCCACAGAAAATGAGAGGTAATAAATATTGTTGTTTTAAACCACTAAATTTGGTAGTAATGTTACATAGTAAAAAATAAGAAGTATACAATATATCAAATTGTGCTGCTTCTTTATTTCATTCTTTAAAATTTTATTTCCAATTTTTAGTTTTTAAAGGTATTATCTATGGTATTAAAAATAACTATAAATGTGTTATTAAATGTATTTTATTATAGTTATATTAATATTCTATTACATATTAGATATAATACCAACTTATGGATTTATAAAATTATTTATCCTGATATATAAAATAAATTGACATATAAAATAATTATTTTATTAATCATCATTGTTATTTAAAATAACCATATATAATCATAGCCTAATTATATCTCAAAGCTACCTAATGCCTTCAAGTGACTAGTTTCACATTCCAAAGAAGAGTCAACTAATTTTAAGTATATTTGTAGAATTTTCTTGGATAGTTCTAAGTAGTTTGGTCACATATTTAGTTAAATTGGAAGCAAGTAAATAAGAAAATAGATCCGCCATGAACATATCTGATATTGGAGTGTGAAAGGCAAATACCCAGATAGTTATGATAAAAATGAACAAAGCTATTAATCTGACAAATGTAGGGCCAGATTTAGCAAGATTTCAGATTATGTTTTATTTTAATGTCCATTTATCATCGTCTATAAGATCCAAAGAATGCTCATATACATTGAATAAATTGGCCATCTGTCCTATTTTTTAAGGATGATTTGACTAAAAATATTTTTTCTCACATCTATTTTCTCATAGTAGCACTTTTGACACATCCATTTCCCATTTTTTGGTTTTGGAAAATGAGGTCACTCTACCTATGGAAAAGACAAAGGAAATTTTAAGTCTCTCCCCTTGGGTTGTTTGTAGTCTCACTGAGAAGACAAAGATGTGTATCTTTATCTTCCCTTAATACCTGTTAATTAGGAAAAGTAAGAATGGAAAAACAAAGGAACAAACGGAGACAATGAGATACAGAAAAGCTCAAAGAAAGATAAGTCAGAACTAAACACAAGTTTTCTTATGAATAAAGTCTCTCTTCTTTATTTACTTTTTTCTTGTTTCCTAGATCAGTTGTCTTACAGAATTAGACCAACCAATTACAAAAATGACAAGATACAAACATATAGCAAGCATACGAATTCTCAGGAAAGCTATACTTGAAACTAGTTATGTGGCAATGAAATAGACAGATTGAATATATTTTGAAGCTGCCATTATTATCTAAATATTTAGTAATATTTAATCTGTAAGATATTTTGGTAGGTTTCCTTGAGGAAGCACAATTTCTTCTTTTTAGAGGGAATGTCACCTGTCAGTTTTTATACAATATATTGCATTTGGGAAATCTAAAGTCAGAAGTATCCATAATTTTTAAGGAAAATGTAAAATCATCAAATCAGTAGCAATTTTATATTTTGTTTCTGAAATTGTTTTCCCACCCTCTTCAACTTTATGATAATTTATCGGGTTTTCAGAGAAAAAATACACAGGAGATACAAAGAAAAAATATTTTTCCAGGTTTATCTTTCCAACATGCTTTTGTTCATTTAGGATTTGTTTAGCTGTTGATTTTGAAAGTTTATTTTTTCATACATACTAGCTGCATATAGTTGATAAAAGCCTCAAATACAGCCAGGCATGGTGGCTCACACCTACAATCCCAACACTTTAGGAGGTCAAGGAGAGATGACGGTTTGAGCCCAAGAGTTCGAGACCAGCCTAGGCAATGTAGTGAGACCATGTCTCTACTAAAAATTAAAAAAAAAAACTTAAAAAGATTAGCTGGGCATGGTGATCCACACCTGTATTCTTAGCTACTCAGGAAGCTAAGGCAAGAGGATCACTTCAGCCCAGGAGTTCAAGCCTGCCATGAGCTTATGATCACACCACTGCAACAGAGCAAGGTCGTGTCTCAAAAACTAATGATCATAATAATAACCCAAAATAAGAATATGAAATATCTGAATCTATATCCACAATTATAAAAAAGGAAAGAGATTTTATATTCAACCACTGAATATGAATATGGAAGGCAGGATGGCTTCCTCTCTACCCACCAATAGAAAAGTAATGTACAATATTAGCAAAGGTTTGTGCCTTCCCAATTTTCTTATAGCATTCTGTGGCTTGCTACTTGAAACATCAGGGGAACTGTTGTATTTGAAAGACATGAAATCATAATTGTTAAGATCAAGCAATGGCTTTATATGATGACGTGTATATTTTGTTATTCTATCCTCCTTGGCCCGAAATACTGACTATTTAATACAAGAGATATTTCTAAGCAATTTGAAGGCATGATTGGCTTCAACATTTGCTTTGTACTTTTCTCAGAACACCAAGTACATAATAGAGTTTTGTGATTTTTTTTTTAAAAAGGGGTGTGAATATGTAGTATTACAATTGCAATAATGACCTACAATAATGGTGATTCAGAAGTTGCCTTTTAGGGCTACATAAGACTCAGTTCCAACCATAAAAATGGCAGCGAATAAACCAATCATTTAAAAGTGTCTTATAACCATTTTTTTCAAAGTATCAGTAATTTACGAAATTGCACAGCACATTAGTCAAGTCTTGTATTAACTAAATTTAAAATTCTAAATAATCATACAAAGTCCATATCAATGCTTTGATACTTGACATTATGGTACAGTGGGTTTATCATTTATTACAATGAGTTATTTTCCCAAATTCTTGCATCTGTGGTTTCTTCTAAGAAAATAAATTTATTCTATGCATTTTCAAATCAAATCATTTGCTATAAATGATAAATTTTTTTTCTAAATTGTCATAGAAACTATGACATAGTTTAGCATAGAAACTATGCTTATTTCAACATATAAAATAATCAAATTCATACTACTTGAAGGAAAAGACAAGTCCACATTTAAAAGATAGATTTATCTATCAATTAATTACATTTTACTTCAAATCCAAAATATAAAGCAGGTTCACCTTATAGTTTTTGCTTTTTATTCTTTTAATTGGGGAAGCAAAAGAGATGAAATTTAAATACCCAACTCCTGCTTCCTTGGATCTTACTGAGGCGGGGAGAGGGGTACATCAGGTTATAAATATTAAATAACTAAAGTCTGAAAGAAGGGATCTTTAATGAGCAGGAACCCACTGTACAAGCTGAAGGTGATAGTAATTATTTTATAATGTTATAGTGTCATCTTACAGATAAGTTTTAGACACGTTTATTTTATGAGAAATCTAGAATTTCAGTATAATAGTTATTTGAAATTATCAGGTTGTCACAAAAAAATTATTGTAAACTCAAATTTGTCTTACCAGATTCCAGAAATAGTTGTATAGACAGCCAATAAAAGATTTTCCTTCATAATATTTGTGAAATACACAGTAAAAATAGCATGCGATGACTAACTTAGAGAGCAATAATGAGGGTATGGGTGGCAGACTTAAACAGGAGTGAAAACAGATTGGAGAATAATTTGTATAATCTGATCCCATTTTGGAATACTAATAAATGTCCAAATATATATATATATATATATATATATAATTTTTTTCATATATCTGCACAGAAAACACTTGAAATAGTTATCTCTGGGAGATAAGACTACAAATGATTTTATTCTTACATTTTAAAAATATAATTTCTAATGTTTCAATTATAAACATGCATTACTGGATAATTTTTAAGAAAAATAATTGTTTTATGTGACCATGAAATAAGCATCCTTTGTTTTCCAATGTGAAAAATACTGTCATTAATACCTTGGTAAGATGAATATGGTTTGTATTTATGAGGAGGTTATAGTTAATGGAGAATCAACAAAGAAACTCTAATGCCATTCAGTAAATGAAATGACAAATTAAATACAGGGTTATATATGACAGCATCTATCAGAAGTATATAATATGGTCCAAGAGTTAAGCAATGGCAAAGGAAAAGAAATAAGAACTATAATATATTTATAAGAGTATTGGAAACATGGTAGTTTTCAATAATCAATTAATCAATTAATTACAATTTTATTATATAATTAATTGATTAAGTACATTTAGTCAATTGATTTTACAATTAATTACATTTTATTTTAATGCTAAAATATAATTAATTAATTACATTTAATTACATTTTATTTTAATTCTAAAATATAATGTATGCTAGTCTTCTGCTTTTATTCTTTTAACTTTGGAGACTGAAAAAAGCTAAGGTATGATTATGCCCAATCTTCTGCTCCCCAGTCTGGGGTATGTTACCCTTAAAATCAGTGGGTAGACTGTTCACTTTTGCAATGGACTAGTAGTACAATTGTCTTTCAATAGCCTCTTTCAGAAACCGTGTTGAAAAAGCCTAATAGATTAGGCACTCTCAACAACAACAACATCAACAAAAACAAAAGCACTTTATCATCATTCAGAAATAAAATGAGGCTATAATTACAACACTAGCAGCATTTCACAGTTTACCTCGAAATTATCCTTTGAGGTGGACATATTTCATATATGTTTTAGATGGAACATTTTAAGCATTTCCCTTATGAGTTTCAGGTGGCATTGATACTGGTTTGTTGTTTTTTTCATATTCTCTTTCAACTATGTGCATTGTTTGGGACAAGACATGTTGCTGTGGCATATGTTACTAGGCTACTTAACTGTTAAATTGGGCATTTTTCCTTGACACAAAATCCTATATATTATCTTTGCCCAATGTGTTTAGTTTAAATTCCTCTGCCCACTATTCTAAAAAAAGAAACTATAAACACTAAAGTAGAAAACTCTGGCCAATTTATTTTATCTATACCATATAGATGGATCTACACGGTACAGATATCTATGGTATAGATATAATAATCTATAGGTATATAGATTAATCTATATCTATAGTTATAGATATCCATAAGTGTTAACAAATACATTGCCTACAATGTGTAACTTATATTTTTGTATTTTTATTATTATGGTAATTGATATATCAGCATATTTTTGCATTTATAGCTGCTTAGTAGGAATGTGGGCTATAATTGCCACTTTCTACCTTTCTATTTTCTTAGGAAACTCCAGGATTCTAAAAGTAAAGCCCTATGGAAATAAATCAATAACATTTCAAATGAAGACCCAAAATCAGGAAATGCAAATCACAACTCTAACATCAACATTAACTTATGTAAACGGCTCATTTGAAATTATCACACTTTTTTTCTGTTTATAAAACACAGTTATCTTAACCTTAAGCATTGTATCATCCATGTGTTTTCATCTTTGGGCTTCTGAATATGTACTAGCTGGACAAAACAAATAATAGTCTTTATAATACCTACAGATCCCTGTAAGAATAGCCTACTGGGTTACCAGATGCGCTATAGTACTACAAAATTAAAGGAACAGACTACAAAATTAAAGGAACAGATGCTCTTTGTTAACCTTTTTTCTAACAAAAAATAAATAAAGTTTTAAAAATAGAGATTGGGAGCAAACTCAGAAACCTCACATCTCTAAATATTGGAAAGTTTGAAAAACAGGGATAACTGAAAATGTTGCTTAAAAACATCAAGCTAAAAATGAAGAGAAAATCTTCGATAACAAAGAAGACAGACATCAAGAACCAAAGGATGAATTTTGAGAAAATAAATATATTGAATGATGTAAACAAAGAACAGTGATAAGAGTAATCTAAGCAACCTCAAAAGTTTTTTTAAGTAATGGAAAAACGTTTAGTATTATATAAAATTTGTCAATGCTGTGATTTACAAAAGAAAAGAAACCGTTTAGTCAGGGAGAAAATAACAAATTTTTAGGAAATAGAAATATAAGGATTTCAAATAAAAATAAGGACAAAAACAATGTTTTGCATGTAGTGACCCATGGATTGCCTTACACATAAGAATGAGAAACTCAGGTAGAGAAGAAGAAAAATGAGCCCTTCAAACTCATTCATATTGAACTAGAACAACCACAAACAAACAAAACCTTAAATATTAATTGTCTTCTTAAAAGGGTTAAAAAAAAACAAAATAAACGCTCATACACAATTGGGTAAATGTAAAACTGGCAAAATTGAGTAAGGTCAATGAAATGTATCACTGTTGATTTTCCGATTGTGATATTGTGCTACACTTATGCCAGATGTTACAGTTGAATGATACACAGTATGTTTCTATATTTTTTCTAACAACTCTTTGTGAATCTCAAAGTAACTCAAAATAGAAAGTTAAAAAATTAAAGAAAATAAAGGTTGACCTTTTCAATCATCTCAGCTATTGTTCCAATTACAAAGTTAAGTAAATCTTACAAATTTCCTTCAAATGGTCTTACAACATATCTTTGAGGATATTAAGACCTTAGGAGAATATAATCGGAAATCATTTAAAAATCAGAAAACTGAGAAATTGAGAAATAATCAAAAGCCGTTAGATTCACAAACACAGTGAGACTATTATGTGACTGTGGCCAGAAAAGAACAATTAAACATCCTCCCACCCCCAGCCCCCCCGCCTCCACACGTGAGCTACTTAACTGGGCAATGATATGGCTATAGAAAGAAACCATGAATTCGAATACCAGAGGTTGCCAAATAAAACGAAAAGGGGTAAGACCTAAATAAATGTCTTAAATATTAACCTAAGCAAAAAACCTATGTAAAATCAAATTAAAATATTAAAATAACATTAGAAAACACCAAATACATGGGAATACTAAAAATCTAATTTAAGGTGAAATCAACCAAATATAAATCTAAGACCATTCCACTCCTAAAACAAAATACAGGAGAATACTTTCAAAACCTTGGAGCTGCCAGTTTTTCTGTTTTAATTATTATTATTTTTAATTTAGGACAAGACTGCTATGATTTGAATATTTGCCTCCTCCAAAACTCAAGTTGAAATTTAATCCCCAATGTGGCAGCAGTAAGAGATGGGGCCTTAAGATGATGAGTATGCTCAGCCCCCCTGCCATGTGATTCCCTGTGCCACTTCAGAACTCTGCAGAAAGCCCTCATCTGCAAGAAGACCCTTACCAGATGTGGACCTTTAACCTCGGACTTAGCCTCCATAACTGTAAAAAATAAATTTCTTTTCTTTATAAATTACCCAGTTTGAGGTATCCTGTTACCTGAAACAACAGAAAATAGATTAATACAAAGAGAGAAAAAAACAGCATTAACCGTTAAAAATAAAACTAAACTGGATTTCACCAAAATTAGATTTTCACTTATTAAAAGACACCATTAAGAAAATGGAGAAGCAAGCCACTGACACAGATTGGAGATGAAAATGATATATTGACAGTACGCATATTCAGCAAAGGACTGCTATCAAGAACATACGAAGAACTGCCAAAAGTAAAAATATGAAAAATTATTGATAAAAAAAGCAATGAAAATATGCTCAACATCCTATATGACCAAGAATATGCATATTAAAACCATAAGGAGATACTATTTTACACTTATAAGAGTGAGTAAAATCAAAAGGACTGATAACACTAAATGTTGACATGTGGACCAGTCAGAACCCTTATGTATTGCTCATGGGAGTGTAAAATGGTGCAAATATTTTGGAGAGGAGTTTCTTAAATTAAGCATATATTTAGCCCTCACCCTGGCAATTCACTACTAACAATAAAATTTAAGCAGGAGAAATAAAAATTCCATTGAATTCCATGAAATAGTATGTGTAAGTAGGTACATAGCATTGTTATTCATAATAGTCCATAAAATGAGAAAAGTCTAAACATCCTTTAATAGAAGAATGGATAAATATTCTTGAGGCATGTTAATGCAATTGAACAGTGTAAACTTAAAATAAAATTCTAAGCCCCCTAACTGATAGAATGGACTTCCCTTTCAGCCAATGACGTTCTAAAGTAAATGTGAAAAACTAGTTCAGGCCATGATGGGAAGGAGGGGTCAGACATATCTCATTATGCCCTCCTCCCTTTGGAATTCAGGCACAATTGATCAGTGTTAACATTAAAAAAGAGATCTTAAGACTGACCAAACAGACTCTTTGTGGCAATCAGATACATCACAAAATGACATATACCAGGCCCTGTAAGAAATTGAAGTATTTTACCCTGAAATATATTTCTTCGATATATCTTTAAACAGCCCTGTAAAGCTGCCTCTTGTGGGGAAAATCAACATTCTGTAGAGAATTCTCTTCCCTTTCCAGGTCTTTTCCTGATCCAGGAGAGATTAGCTAAGTCTGGTACCTTTTTAAGTCTGATAACAAACATTTGCCCTCTATTCTATCTGAAGCCTGCTACCTGGAAAATTCATATGCATAATAAGAAATTTGGTCTCCCAAATCCCTTATCTTAACCCAGACATTCCTTTTTTTCTATTGATTCTAGGTCTTTAGATAAATTCTTTCAACCAATTGCCAAACAGAAAATACTTGAATCCATCTATGATCTGGAAGCCCCCGCTTTGAGTTGTCCTGCCTCTCAGGACCAAACCAATGTACATCTTACATGTATTGATTGATGTTTTATATCTCCCTAAAATGTATAAAACCAAGTTATAGTCTGACCACCTTGGGTACATGTTCTCAGAGTCTCCTGAGGCTGAGTCATGATCATGTCCTTAACCTTGGCAAAATAAACTTGTAAATTGATTGAGACTCGCTCCCTTGAAGGGAAGAACCCGGTAACCACCTGTCAACCAAAGAGCCCTTGGGTCCTGAATAACCAGCAGCAATACCCAGGTAGTATGCCATGGACCTTGGGTGAGACTTTGAGACATGCTGGCTCCAGGTACTAGCTCAGTCACAGTGGGTTAAAGCACCAAGTGTGCTCTCGAGGTCCCCAATACAAGCCTACACTCTTGGACAGCATTTCTGGACCTGCCCTGGACCAGAGGGGAGCCCACTGCCCTAAAGGGTGAGTCCCAGACCTTGTAGCATTTACCACAAGCTGACTAAAGAGCCCTTGGGTCTTAAATGAACATTGGCAGTGGCCTGGCAGAACTCTCCACAAGCTGATGGTGGTGATGGACCTGGGGAGAGGCTCCTCTGCCTATGGAAAGAGGTAGGGAAGAATGGGAAGGACTTTGTCTTGTGGTTTGAGTGCCAGCTTAGCCACAGTAGAATAGAACATCAGGTAGATTTCTAACGTTTTTTACTTCAATCCCTGGCTTCCAGACAGCATCTCCATCTGGGCCTGCGCAGAACTTTCCACCCTGAAGGGAAGGACACAAACATGGCTGCCTTTGCCACTGGCTGACTGTAGAGCCCTAGATCCTTGAAGGAACATAAGCAGTAGCCAGGTAGTAGTTACAGTGGGCTTTGAGCAAGACCCAGTGCTGTGCTGATTTCAGGTCTAGCCTAGGGCAGTTCCAGTGATGTGGCCACAGTGGGGCCCTGTGTCATCCCACTTCCAGCTCCAAGTGGCTCAGCTCAGAGAGAAACAACATTTGAGAGAAAGTAAGAAAAGAGAAAAACAATCTCTGCCTGGTAATTCAGAGAATTCTTCTGGATCTTATCCAAGACTACAAAGGTGGCACATTTATGAGGCTGCAATAACCCTAGTGTAACTGGGCTTAGGGTCCCCGTTAAAGCAGATACAGCTTAGATCACAACGTCGAAGTCATTTTTAATATCTGAAAAGCCTTCCCAAGAAAGATGGGTACACACAAGGCAGACTGTGAAGACTAAAACAAATACCTAACTCTTAAATGCCCAGATACAGATGAACATTTACAAGCATTGAGACCAGCCAAGAAAACTTCACCAAACACACTAAATAAGACACCAGAGACCAATCCTGGAGAAAGAGACATATGTGACCTTTTGTTACGGGATCTTTGGGGTGTTGCTTTTCTGGCCTGAAACCTCTGCCTGGTGGTGCCTTTGCCCAAGTTTTGCTTGGGCGCACTGGGCTTATTCTTCCCACCCTGCCTGGCAGGCTGTGCTCAGCTCACGCTACCAGCCTAGATCCCATGCCTGCGAAGGGTGAGTCAGGCATAGAGCGATGAGGGGTGGGTGAGTGAGTGTGGGGTCCGGCCACTGCTCAGTGAGACATGCCAGCTGCTGTAGTGGGGCAGACAGCTACAGGTGCTGGCTCTCTGCAAGGCATAGTTGAACCAGGCACACTGCAAGCAGCTTCCCTGGCTGGCCCTGGAAACACATTGGTGCCCGGAAGCTCAGAGACACAAGGAACTACAGAAACCCAAAGAGGGAGTCACAGCCCTGGCTCTGGGAGTTCCCAGGTCTGGGATCCCTGAAGGGCCACAGCTCTTCTTCTCTTCACCTGCAACATGGCAAACAAGGGACATGTTTCAGCCCTGTTTGTGTTAGCTCTTTTAGTTCTGCCATTCAGTGGCTCCCAAGTTCTTGTCCTGCAACAGGAGGCAATGAGGTAGGCAGACAAGTGGAGGGTAAGCAAGATGAAGGGGAACTTTATTGAGCAATATAACAGCTCACAGAAGTCCCACAGAGGGTAGCTCCTTTCTGCAGCCAGGGTATCCTGATGAGTGTTCAGCTCCGAGCACAGAAGAGACCCAGGAGTGGGAAGCTCCTCTCCAGGCAGGTTTTGCCATCATTTTGTACCTCTCAGCAAAGAGAAGGCCCTGGAGTGGGTTGCTGTTCTCTACAGCTGGTAGTCCTGACTTCTCTGCAAGTCTCTGAAGCTCTCAGCAGAGAGGAGGCCATAAAGTGGGCAGCTCCTCTCAGGTTCTGGTCATACTGACATCTCCCACTCTCAGCAGAGAAGGTAACTACTCTCTGCAGCCGGTCATCCCATTGTCTGCTCACCTCTGGCTGAGACTTTGGCTTTTATGGGCCTCAAATGGGAGGAAGTGTGCACTGATTTGGCTCATGGGCGACCGACCATTGGTGGGCCCAGAAAAGGCACCACAAGTTCCCACTCTAGTCTGTGGGACTGGCAGCCCAGGCCCCAGCTTTCAGGCCCTCTATGGCCCAAAGGTGGGGCCTCACCAGGGATGTGCCCCCTTCCACCCAGCAATCTGTCCACCTCTTCCTGTCATTCATGGTGCCTGGGCTTGGCCCTGACTTTCCTCCAAGATCAGAGTGGGCACCACACTGAGAGCAGGGAAAAGCCAGGCAGCAGGAGCAGGCACTTCTGATCCTGAGAGGGCAGGGGGGCCTTCCTGGGACCCCAAGAGTCAGGGATGTCTAAGTCTGCAGCCATGATTTGGGCAGCCACAACTGTGCCCAGGGTTGGGGGTGGGGCTCCTGCCAGCTCCATGGAGCTGGAGGTTGGGGTCTGCAGCCACAGTTTGGCTGGCTGCAGCAGTACCCTGGGAGCTCCTGCCCCATCTTGCAAGGGCCAGGGCTCCTGCTTGTCCCCAGCTCCCAGCTGCTCCATGGAGAATGCAGCCCTGGCCATGCCTCCTTGCTGCAGCCAGCATGATGGCAACAGCAGGCAATCTGGAGCAGCCACTGCCATTACTTTCAGAAAATTAAAAATAGCTATTTCGAGAAAGTTCAATGAATTTCAAGATGATAGAGAAGGAATGCAGAATTCTATCAGATGATTTTAACAGAGATTGAAATTAAAAAAAATACAAGCAGAAATTCTAGAGTTGAAAAAATGCAATTGACATACTGAACAATGCATCATAGTCTCCTAATAGCAGAATTGATCAAGCAGAAGAATTAGTGAGTTTTGGGATGGGAGCAGTGGCTCATGTCTGCAATCCCAGCACTTTGGGAGGCCAAGGCAGGTGGATCACAAGGTCAAGAGATCGAGACCATCCTGGCTAACACGGTGAAACCCTGTCTCTACTAAAAAATACAAAAAATTAGCCGGATGTAGTGGTGGGTGCCTGTAGTCCCAGCTACTCGGGAGGCTGAATCAGGAGAATCACTTGAACCCGGGAAGAGGTTGCAGTGAGCCAAGATTGTGCCAGTGCACTCCAGCCTGGTGACACAGCAAGACTCCATCTCAAAAAAAAAAAAAATTACTGAGCTTGAAGATAGGCTATTTGAAAATACACAACCAGGGGAGATAAAAGAAAAAAATGTATTAAAAATTGAAGCATACCTATTAGGCCTAGAAAGTAGCCTCCAAAGGCCAAATCTAAAAGTTATCGAGCTTAAAGAGGAAGGAGAGAATGGAAAGAACTTTGTCTTGTGGTTTGAGTGCCAGCTTAGCCACAGTAAAATAGAACATGTGGTAGATTTCTAAGGGTTTTGACTCTAATCCCTGGTTCACAGCTAGCATTGCTGGACCTGCCTGGGGTTTAGGGGAACTTGCTATCCTGAAGAGAAGGACACAAACATGACTGGCTTCACTACTTTCCATAGGATTAGAAAGTTAATTCAAAAGGATAATTTCAGAGAACTTCCAAAATCTAAGATATCAATATTTAAGTACAATAGGGTTATAGAACACCATGCAGCTGCAACTGAAAGTGGAATACCTTAACACATTTAATAATCAAACTCCCAAAGGCTGAAAATAAAAAAAGGATCATAAACGCAGCAAGAGAAAAGAAACAAATAACGTATAAGAGAGCTACATTACATCTGGCAGCAGGCTTTTCAGTGGAAACCTTATGGGCAGGGCAAAGTGGCATGACATATTTAAAGTGTTGAAGGAAAAAATCTTTTACCCTACAACAGTATTACTGGTGAAAATATCCTTCAAGCCTAAAGGAGAAATAAATACTTTCACAGACAAACAAAAGCTGAGGAATTTCATCAACACCAGACCCATCCTGCAAGAAATTCTACAGGGAGTTCTTCAATCTAAAAGGAAAGGACATTAATGAGCAATAAGAAATCATCTTAAGATACAAAACTCACCAGTAATAGTAAGCACACAGAAAAACACAGAATATTATAACACTGTAATTTGAGGGTATAAACTCCTATTTTATGTATTAGGTAATAGAAAAACTCAATGATGAACCAATCAAAAATAATAATTACATCTTTTCCAGAGATAGACAGTACAAGAATACTAAAAACATAAAAAGTTAAAAGGCAGTGAGATAAAGTGTAGCATTTCTATTAGTTTTTTTCTCATTTGTTTGTTTATGCCATCAACTTTAAGTTGTCATTAGTTTAAAATAATAGATTATAAGATAGTATTTGCAAGCTTTATAGTAACCTCAAATCAAAATATACAACAGATACACAAAAAATAAAAAGCAATAAATTCATCACACCACTAATGAAAATTGCCTTCACTAAAAGGAAGACAGGAAGGAAGAAAAGAAGAAAGAGAAAATCATAAAAAAAAAACAGAAAAAAATAGCAGGAGTAAGTCCTTATTTATCAATAATAACATTAAATGTAAATGGATTAAACTCTCCAATAAAAAAGACATGGAGTAGATGAATAGATTTTAAAAAACCCACAATGATCTGTTGCCTATAAAAAACATACTTCCCCTATAAAGATAAACACAAACAGAAAAAAGGAATAAAAAAAGATACTTCATGCCAATGGAAACCAAAAAAAAGAGTAAGAGTTGCTATACTTATATGAGACAAAGTAGACTTCAAGATGAAAACTGTAAGAAGAAACAAAGAAGGTGATTATATAATGATAAAGAGGTCAATTCAGCAAGAGGATATAGCAATTGTAAGTTTATATGTACCAAACACTGGAGCACTGAGATATAAATTGCAAATATTCTTAGCGCTAAAGAGAGAGACAGACCTCAATACAATAATAGCTGGACAATTAAACACCTCACTTTTAGTATTGGACAGATCTTCCAGGCAGAAAATCAACAAAGAAAACTGGAGGACTCACATTATCTGATTTCAAATTATATTAACACTACAAAGCTATAGTAACCAAAATAGCATGGTGCTGGCATTAAAACAGACACATAGACCAATGGAACATAATAGAGAACCCAGAAACAAATCCATAAAACTATAGTGAACTCATTTTCAAGAAAGTTGCCAAGAATATACACTGGGGAAAAGACAGTCTCTTCAATAAATGGTGCTGAGAAAACTGTATATCTACATGCAGAAGAATAA
Organism: Gorilla gorilla gorilla; assembly: GCF_029281585.2. Classification (NCBI taxonomy): domain Eukaryota; kingdom Metazoa; phylum Chordata; class Mammalia; order Primates; family Hominidae; genus Gorilla; species Gorilla gorilla. Next base: position 49,506,546 of record NC_073232.2, on the reverse strand, counting down.
AACTAGACCCCTATCTCTCACCATATACAAAAATCTAAGACTAGAAACTATAAAACTACTGAAAGAAAACATTGGGGAAACTCTCCAGAACATGAGTGTGGGCAAAGATTTCTTGAGTAATACCCTACAAGCACAAGAAACCAAAGCAAAAAAGGACAAATGAGATCAGATCAAGTTAAAAAATCTTCTGCACAGCAAATAAACTATCCACAAAGTGAAGAGACAACCACAGAATGCGATAAAATATTTGCAAACTACCCCCCTGAGAAAGGATTAATAACCAGAATATATAAGTAGCTCAAACAACTCTATAGGAAAAAATCTAATCATCTGATCAAAAAGTGGGCAAAAGATCTGAATAAACATTTCTCAAAAGAAGACATACAAATGTCAGTGGCAAACAGGAATATGAAAAGGTGCTGAATATCATCAATCATCAGAGAACTGCAAATCAAAACTACAATGAGACAACATCTCACCCCAGTTAAAATGGCTTTTATCTAAAAGACAAGCAATAACAAATGCTAATGAGGATGTGGAGAAAAGGGAACTTTTGTACACTGTTGGTGGGGATGTAAATTAGTACAACCACCATGAAAAATAGTTTGGAGTTTCCTCAAACCTCAAAATACTAAAAATAAGGCGGAGCTTGCAGTGAGCCGAGATAGCACCACCTCACTCCAGCTTGGGGGACAGAGCGAGACTCCATCTCAAAACAAACAAAGAAAGAAACAAACAAAAACTAAAAATAGAACTAACATACAATCCGGCAATCCCACTGCAAGGTATATACCCAAAGGAATGGAAATCAGGATGTTAAAGTGTTACCTTCACTACCATATTTACTGCAGCATTATTTATAGTAGGCAAGATTTGGAAGCAACTTCAGTGTCCATCATCAAATGAGTGGATAAAGAAAATGTAGTACATATACACAATGGAGTACTATTCAGTCATAAAAATGAATAAGATCCTGTCATTTGCAACAACATGGATGGAACTGAGAGGTCATTATGTTAAGTGAAATGAGTCAGAAATAGAAAGAAATGAGTCAGGAATAGAAAGATAAACTTCACATGTTCTCACTTATTTGTGAGAGCTAAAAATTAAATCAATTGAATTCGTGGAGATAGAGGGTAGAAGAATAGTTACCAGAAGCTGGGAAGGGTAGTTGGGGACTTAGGGGGAAGTGAGGATAGTTAATGGGTACAAAAAATAGAAAGAATGAGTGAATAAGACCTAGTATTTGATAGCATGACAGAGTACCTATAATCAATAATAATGTACTTGTCCATTTTAAAATAACTACAAGAGTATACAATTTGTTTATAACACCAAGGATAAATGCTTGAGAAGGCAGATATCCCATTTACTATGATGTGGTTATTAGGCATTACGTGCCTATATCAAAGTATCTCATGTGCCCTATATATAATCACACCTACTATGTACTCTCTACAATTAAAAATAATAATTTTTTTGAATGGCAGGAGCAAAATTTCTTACAGCATCTGGATACACTGCAGCTATAGTAACCTTGTTGTTTTATTATTATCAGTGGTACTTATCAGTGGTGTCTTTTGCTACCCAATTCAATATTCTATAGCTACTCAACCACTCTTTGTCTATGCTTCTATTGTTTCTTCTCTTGACATGACAAATGCTTCTGGAATTAATCTATGCTTCTTCCTAGCTTTTTCTGTCTAATAATGTCACCGTACTACTGCTTTTTCTCTATCTTTTACCTTCTGTGCTTCTCAAATATTACTGCTATTTCTATGTGGCCATTTTCTAGAGGGTAACATAGACCATCAAAGGGTCTGATTGAATTGACTAGTTACCATATGAAGTGAAGAATGTTAGTACTGTATGTTCTATACCTCTCATATTGCCCTGCCTTGTAGACCATTGGTTATTCCAGATGATTGACTGAATGAGAGGTGATTCCTGCTCCAATAATCCCTGGCTCTGCTTGCAGAACCACATGGAACTAAACACAGTGATCCATGCATCAGGAACCTCTTAGAAGGAAACTGAAAATGTCATGCACATAGAGGCTCTCCAGAAAGAGTATTGTAGTAAGCAGCCATCTTGTGTGGCCTGCCCTAAAACATTCATTTATTAGTGTCTCTTCCATGGACATCTCTTTTCTTACACTGATCAGTCTTTGTATTCATGAAGCAATACCAAATGATTAAGATTATATCTTTGAAATTTAAAAAAAAATCTGATACTTGACAATGCCTCTCATATTCTTTTACTTTCTGATTTTTCTTAGATGTTTGGTGATTTTGCTTTGTTAGGATGGAATTTTAGTCATTTTATCAGTTTCCAAAAATTCCCCCTTGAAAATTAGATTGGAGTTACATTTTTATAAGTTATTCACGGCTAAATTGGCATCAAAATATTGAATATTTCTACCAAGGCAATTATAGTAGAGTAAAATCCACTGAGCCAACCTCTTGTAATCCAGAAATTCCAATATTTCCACAAGGCCAAATTGAAACATAATAGAAAATATCAATAGTAATATGGCTCATATAATAATATTACAGCTATATAATAAATGTTTCATGGTATTTCATTATATCAAAATAATTTTAGAATATAAGAAATGCTAATTACTCTATTTAACATGATAGCTCAGAAATTAGAAATATCAACATTGTTCAAATAATAAGATAATAACTATTAAGTATTTACTTTGTGCCAGGTTTCCAAGAGCTTAACTTGCATTGGAGCATTTAATCCTCAGTGGGAGATTTATCATCCCCATTTTGCAAATGAGGAAACACTTACAGAGAGTTTAAGCAACTTGCCTAACATAATACAACTACTAAGTGGTGGAACCAGGATTTAAACTCCAAGCAGTTTGATCTAGAGACCATACTCTTAACCATTATTAAGATCAGTCTATGAAATATGAAAACCATCAATTTAATCTCACAGAGTCACTTCTTTGAGACATACGTCAAGTTTTAATATATATTAAGGGCAACTTTGAAAAGAATGCAGTGTTGATGAGAGTAAAAAAGACAATGATATGTATATTATTTACATTGCCCAAATGTTTCTATGATGGTTAAACAGAGTATCAGATACAGCCTCTTAGCTTGACAATGTATGTTTTGTTTTCTTTTTCTTTTTCCTTTTTTCTTTTAGCTGACTCTTGCTCCTCTCAGGAAGAGAACATATTTTCAAGTTTATTTGCCTAGGCATCAAATGTTTAAATATTTTAGTCAATTTCTAATTAAAATAATTACTTTTAATCAACATTTTCTTATATTTCTTTCTCATTTTTAATTTCGGAGCCAGACAATTATGCATTTTTTAGTCAACAACTAGCTGCTAATTATTTACTATGTGTCAAGTCTTATAATGCTGAAGTGAAGAAAAGAGATTTAAAGTCATGGCTGTGGTTTCCTCTGGACCTTAAATTCTAGCAGAAAATATGATAAACATTGTAATCAATGCTATCATGTACAGGTATGTGGTGTTATGTGAATATATGGGAATACCTAATTCGTAAACTGGGTTTAGAAAATTCTTGCAGAAGAAAGTGGCATCCAAACAAAGAACCAAGAATGAATAAAAATTATTATGGATAAAGTAAAGCGGGCCTAGTGGAATGACAAAATTACTGAGTGTCAAGAGGTGGAAGGACTTGGTGAATAATTTGAAAAGGAACCATCAGAGGATGATGGCCACATTTCTGGCTCCAGCCATCAGGTAAATATTAACATTCCTTTAAATTTGCATTTTTGTTTTAAATTGTCTTCATATTTATTATCTTTATTTAATCTGAGAACAACTTTTTGGGAGATAGAGAGGTATGCATTTTCTAGCTGAAAATACAAACTGTTTACATAATTTGCCTAAAGTCTCAGCTGAAGTGGGTAAGGGAGGGTAGTTAGTGGATTGCACACAGAATGAAGTTCTTTTCACCATAATTTCTACTCATTTAGAACATACTTTTGATTCTGCTGTCTAAAGAGCAACATGTCTTCTTTCAGATGAGATTATTATGTGGATTCAAATCAATGATACATTTTTCCCTTTGTCATCTGATGTAGACATTTCTAACTGGCTCTCCTGACAGGAGCAATCCATCATCATAGCTGGTGGAACAATTTTGATCAACTATGTCAACACCCCTATCATTACCACCAAGTGCAAATGCACATTAATATTCTATGTAATGGCCAAGCAGATGCAGAAAGACAATACATCTCTTCAAAAGGCTCCTGCAGGCCTCTTCTTTGTTTTCTCACCCTCCCTCTTTTTTTCAAGCTTTGATCATATGTTCTAATTAGATCTCAAGGTTCATTTTACTATACCACAAGCTTCTGTATGGCCACTGGAATCCTTCTAACTCCATTTACCTACACTATCCAATTATAAACTTAGATGGAAGTTAAACAGCCTGTGAGAACTCAGAAGGATATCTCATTGAAATGGTAGAAGAGTTCACTGCTGTATCTCAGTAGCCGGCAGGCACCTCAAACTGGTTAAACTGTGTGCACCACAGTCCTGGTGCTATGAAGGTTTCTTTCACAATAGTTTTGCATTTTTTAGGTGTTCAAGATATGTCTTTGGGTGTATGTATGTGTGTTTCTGTGTGTGTGCACGTTGTGTGTCTGTGTGTTTCTTTTGCTTTTTGGATGGGTGGGAAGTTAATAAGTGACATGAATTATTAAAAAGGAACGTGACCTTATAGTGATTCCAACAGAAAGGAACAAAATCTGGAGATATCAGAGAGTCCCTTGTGCATATTCCAGGGACTATGCGGGCAACTATCTCTGATGGTTGCAAGAGGAAAAAAGAAGGATTTCAGCATAGATGACAAATTATCACTCAAATGATGATAGTCTGTGGTTATAGGCCTTGCCTCCCACTTGGATTTTGGTATTACCCACTAAAAGTGCTCATCTTGGAAGAGGATGTGGAGCCTCAGATGCCTTCTCTGCTTTCCCTATATGGTCCAGGAAAGCCTATTCCCTGAGACTTTTCTCAACAATCTTACCTCCCAAGACAGACAACACTACTAAATACACTCCCTGAAGGATGAAGGCATCTTGCTCGAGGAAAATTACCTAGTGACCATCAAGCAGGCCATCCAGAGGCAAAACTCCTTATCTGAGGAATTTAGAAGTAATTTGACTTCCCTATTATCAAAAGCATGCATCTGGTACCAAGCTCTTTTCCCAAAACTTTGTAAGTAACTAGAATTTCTGTAGCTCTCTGGAATGTATGCATGTTGAAACTCATTGTGCAACCTTTGCTGACATCAAGGCACCAAAATATCTACAAATGTAATCATTCCTCATGACCTACATGGCTAATACGGTTCAGATTACCCTTAAGCTCCCACTTTAAAGTCCATAAAAACCCCTAAGGAAAATCCACCGCTTCATACTCAGTCCTCCCTTGCTGAGATGCCTCGCTGTACTCTTCTGCAGCATGCTTTCTATCTAATAAAACCTTCCTTTTCAAACCTATACTGTTGTCAATAAATTCTTCTTGCCAACCTGAGAGTCAACCACTTTCTGATGCTGGGGCTCTGACACCCTGCCGGGCATCTTTTTGACTCATACTGGGACTTTACTGGGATTTCTCCCTTCTTTTTTCTCTCTGCTTCCCTCAACAGTCTGGTACTTTACTCTTAGAAACCAATGGTCTTTGGCCGAGGCCACTCTTCAGTGGGATCCTGAAGCCCTAGAGAAGGAGTATCTGTCTGTCTCTGCCCTTGGGGCCGAGAAACTGGCCAGGGTTCTTTTCCATTTTTGGATTACCAGTGAACCAGCTTAAGTACTCTTTGGCAATTGAGGGTTTCTGGCTGAGGGCACTCCTTGGTATTATCCAAAGGCCAAGACAAAAACGCAAATTTACTATTGCCCCCTTCCAAGGGTGGCAAGTCCACCTTCACTTTAACACTGTAAATCGTGCCTTGGAAATGAGCAGCAGCAAAATCAGCTCTGCACAGACACAATCTGCTGGTTGTGGACCCCATTTTGAATTGAACTTTGTCACAGACATCACATCGCAAGTCACGGACAAGTTCTCCTTCACATTAGGTTTGAGCTGATCACTCAAACAAGGGCAGTCCTAGACTGCTCATCCAGGCAAGGGCAGGCCCTCTATCCATGGTAGGCACCCCCAGATAGAGTGAGCAAAGGGAAAAGGGAGGTCAAAATCCTTCGCAGACACCTCAGGGATCTTATAGTGCCGTATCTAAACCCAACATGGGTTCAACTCATTCTTCAGTTCTATCCAATTTGCCCTTGGGTTGCATTCTTATAAAGTGGTCCCATTTTGACCCAGAAACTCTTTAAACTTTTATATTCAGAGACCCCATATGTTCAGGTCTTTTGGGCTTTATCTGATACGTAAAATTACATAAAAATTGCATAATCTTCCAAAGAACTTCTTCTCTACCCGATTCTGATGTCTTAGATGATCCTTCCATTTGCCTCTCACACTCTCCTCAGCCTGCTCCCACTTTACCTACACCCTTTCCATCTGCTCCATCCCCCAATCATCACCCTCTCCCAATATACAGATACTTTATCCTCCTCATATACTTGCACAGGAGTTACGTAAGCCACTAGTACAGAGTCCTCAGAAAACCTCCAAAATGTTTTGCTTGTCCACAAGGTGGCAAATGAAGATTTGGGAAAAATTCAAGTTCATGCCCATTTCCAATATTGGATCTTTTGCAAATTCCATCCCAGTTGCATTCATTTAGCCAGGAGCACTCTAAGTTAATTAAAGAATTTCAGGCCTTAACTATTTCCTTTGTTTTAACGTGGCAAGTTATATTTGTGGTATTAACTAGTTGATGTTCCCGCGAAGAAAAATCATGCCTTTAGTTTGAGCTTAGGTGGATGAAACTCATGCTCGTAATCCTAATGATAATATAGCCAGGGAAGAAGCTGTCCCTGACACAGAACCCAATTGGCAACACCAGGCCGCCAATGTTGGCCCAGACAGAGGCAGGGGCAAGTGAGATTATGTAATAACTTGTTTGTTGGAAGGAATGAAAAAGACCGTAATAAAACCTGTTAATTTTTCTAAATTATGAGAAGCCAGTTAGGAGCCATTTGAGAATCCTGCCCTTTTACAAGCTAGACTGCTGGACACTATGCAAAAATATACAAATTTAGACCCTCAAAGCCCTGCAGGCCAATCCATTCTGGCCGTACACTTTCTAAGTCAGGCATCCAAAGACATCAGACAAAAACTCCAAAAATTAGAGGAAGACCCACAAACTCCTTTTCCTACTTTATTAAATGCAGCCTTTCCAGTTTTCAATAATTGGAAGGAAATATCAAAAATAAAAAAGGTGGTGGGGCGCGGTGGCTTATGCCTGTAATCCCAGCACTTTGGGAGGCCGAGGTAGGTGGATAACCTGAGTTTGGGAGTTCGAGACCAGCCTGGCCAACATGGAGAAACCCCATCTCTACTAAAAAATACAAAAATTAGCCAGTTGTGGTGGCGCATGCCTGTAATCCCAGCTACTCAGGAGGCTGAGGCAGGAGAATTGCTTGAACCCGGGAGGCAGAGGTTGTAGTGAGCTGAAATTGTGTCATTGCATTCCAGCCTGGGCAACAAGAGTGAGACATTGTCTCAAAAAAAAAAAAGGGTAAATTGGAGGAGAAAAAATGCTGTCGCCAACTAATTACATGGTGACAGCACTGGCACATTCTTTTTCATTAACTAATAACCCCAGGGCTCATCCCTATGCTACTAACAGAATGGGGACCTGTTATTGCTGCAGAAATCCAGGACACTAGAGTAGAAAAGGTTCCTAACCTCCAGGTTACAAGCCAACCCTGGAAGCCTGTCCTCACTAGAAATAAGAGGGTCATCGGAAGAGTGAGTGACCCTCTCTCCCTCATGAGGTGGGGCACCTCTTCCTTCTGGGCTGTCGCAGCTACAACCTTATCAACCTACCTAACAAGGGAGTCCTGCAGAATGGGGACAAGGGCAATATCAAGGACAAGCTCTTCTAACTCTATTCCTGGATTATAATCAAGCCTCTGAAATTCATCCTCTAGATGACTGATGGGGCCTTGAGGCCATCCAGCCCCTATCTTTTCCATCTCTATGGATAAGTCTAGAGTAAATCTGATTGTGGCTGAACAAGAGATAATGTTCTTCATAGATACAGGGGCCAGTTATTCATCTTTAAACATTTACTATGGCTCAATGTGCCAGTCCTCCATTTTTCTCACAGGTATTGATGGAAAACCCCAAGGAGGCTGTTTTACACTGCCACTCCCTTGTAAAATGGAAGGCTATTCCTTTCCTCATTCCTTTTAGTCGTGCCAAGCTGCCTTGTTCCATTATTAGGCCATGACTTAACACAAAATTACATGCTAATTTACAAAGAAGCCCTTACCTTCCAGCTGTATTAACTCACACTTCACTAAAAGAGCAACTGCAGTCTATAGAAACTCAAACTCTAAAACAAGTGCCATTTGAAGTTGGAATACTTCTCTTCCTGGTCAATCAATATCAGCTGCTCTTGTATTCATTCAGCTTCAGATTCCCAATAAGTTCTTCAGACTCCCTGATGCCTCTTGAAACCAGAAGCATGAAAAGGGTTACAGCCCCTAATAACAAAATTTTTAACCCATGGATTATTGCACCCATGCAACTGACCTTGCAACTCTCATTTTAGCTGTAAAGGAACCAGATGGCTCCTATCAGCTAGCACAAACCTTAGAATTATTAATGAACCTGTTATTCTGATTCATCCTATTGTCCCAAACACTTATACCCTTTTTGGACAGACTCTCTCCACCACAGCTTAGTTCACTGTACTTGATCTTAAGGATGTCTTTTTCTGCATTCCTGTACAATCAGATAGCCAATTTTTGTTTGCTTTTGAATGGCAAATAACTTAACTTGAACAATTCTGCCCCAGGGAATGGCAAAATACTTAACTTGAACAATTCTGCCCCAGGGAATCAGAGATAGCCTCCACCTTTTTGGACAGGCCCTAGCTAGAAACCTGTCTATCCTGCAGCTTCTCCAAGACAGCAATCTACTCCCTTATGTGGATGACCCTACTAATCTGTAGTCCTAACAAGGCTGTTTTAGACAAAAATACAGTGTTAGTATCAAACAAACTTGCTGACTGTGGGTACAAAGTGTCTCCTTCTAAGGTACAAATATTCACACAAAGCGTTCACTTTTGGGGCCTTATTTTAACCCTTGGTAAAAAGAGCCTCTCTAGCGCTCCTGAAGATCTTATCTTAAACATGACAACTCCAGGAACTAAACAACAGTTTCTGTCCTTTTTGGGTATGGCTGTGTTTTACAGAATATGGATTCCTTCCTTTGGATTAAAAGGAAAACCTTTATATGAAGCCCTCCAGGGAAGTGAGGAACAACCTCTATCCTGGACTAATAATGTGAAGCATGCTAAAAACACTTTAAAAACAGGCTTTAATCTCAGCCCCAGCCTTAGCCCTACCTGATCTGACTAAGCCTTTCTTTTTTTACATACACAAATGAAGGGGGATAGTTTTGAGAGTGAGCCTAAGATCTATGGCCCTCTAAGCACCCCCCAGCATATTTTTCAAAAGCTTTAGACCTAGTATCCTAGGAATCCCTCCCCACCTCCCAGCTTAAGAGCCTTAGCAGTGGTAGCCCTCTTAGTCTAAGAAACCTTAAAAATATATTAACCCTCCTGGGATCTTATGGCTTTGCTTCACGTCTAATTACCCCCTAGCTGAAAAAGGAGTCTATGCGATCATCAATAAAACATGTTCCACTTCTCTTTTCTGTACAGGAATGCAGAAAAAGAGAAGTGAAAACTAATGTCCAAAAAAATTTTCAAACAAGCCACATGGCTATACACACTTTCCTAAAGTAACCACAACTGGGCCAAAACCTCTACTGATTGGTTTCTAAAAATCACGTGGCTTCTCCTATCACTTGGACCTTTATTCCTCGTTACTCTTCTTTTAATCTTTGGTCTCTGCCTTTTTAATGCTCTCATTAAGTTTATATCATCCAGGTTACGATTCCACCTACAGGTGACTATGCAATCCCAATATCGGCCTGCAACAGCAACTTCCATTTACATGGGGCCTCTTAATGGAATCCTTTCTTCTCCCCATGAACAAGTTTTTCATGATCCTCATTCCCTTCATGACAACAGAGAGAAAAGGAAAAATACAACTTATCCACTCACTATCCGCTTTCAGCAGGAAGTAACCAGACAGACCTGGGGCCCCTCTTCACTGTGCTGTTTTCTGTTTCTCGAGACTGTAATAGGCAGCAGGTAGACATGAGCATGGGGGAACACAAAGGGTCAAAGATTTGACCAAGATATTTTCAGGAAGAAAATGAGGAGAGGAAAGATCACCTGGAGACTATCAAGCAGGCCATCCAGAGGCAAAACTTGGAAAATCTGAGGAATTTAGAAGTAATTCAACCTCCCTATTATCAAAAGTACATAACTTCACCCTGCACTCTTCAACTACTCAATGATTCCCACACCTCAGTCTACTTCAAACCCTAGATACCTAGCTCCAGATTCTTTAGAGAAGAGGATTTGAGGTTTCCTCTCATCTCCTTCTGTGGCTATCCTAAGATTATTAAACACTTTCTCTGCTGCAATCTCCAATGTCTCACTATATTGACTATTACATAACTGACTGCAAAGCATGTCCGTATTTGTGTAAAATATTATCAGAATTGTGGGAAAATAGACAAGTTCTATGATAGAGTCTATTTCTAACCCATGTTGACTCCAAGTCTCTATATTGGGCCCACCTGCAAAATCAGAGTGTAAATGAAAGAATTGAGCTGCAATTAGAAACCTTAATAAAAAGCAATTTTTCAGGCTTTGCTTTTTTCCTTGGCTATTGTTGGGGCTTAGGAACTGATACCCCAAAATACATGCTTCGATATGCCAAACTGAAGAAACCTCAAGGTCTCTCTGACCTCTCACTTCCCCATTGTCTCTCCCAAAGCACAGGATGAGTTGTTGCCTGAAGCCCCTTTATCTGCCTAAAGTACTCATCCACCAGGAGAACAACTGTTTATTCTTCTCCTTACTATTATCTCATTATCTATTACAGAAAAGAAGGCCAAAAATGTAACCACACTTGAACAGACCCTTTCACAAGATAATGTCTGTCTCTCAGGCTCATTCAAATTCCAAGGAGAAATATCTTAAAGTTAATCATCTCTGCCCTCCAATCCATTCATTCTCCCTAGTTGTCATTTATTGCCTGTCAACAGAATTCCTCTTCTCCTCCCTCCTATAACCTGTTTTGCCAAGACCTAAGTTCCTATTCTTTCTGTACCCACAAAAGATGATATATAAGCTTCTAAACCCTATTTGGGGGATAGGCAATCACTCCGTGATTCTCACCGTGTACACATTAATAAATCTGTATGCCCTTTCTCCAATTAATTTGCCATTTGTCAGTTGATTTTTCAGTAAACCTTCAGAGGACAAAAGGGAAGTTTTCCCTTTGGTCCCTACACTATTAATTCCTATGTCTTACCTACTCAAATTTCTTCAAGCTTTAAACAGAGTCAAAGAAGGAAAAAGCAGAACAGGTAAATGACAGGAAGTTTCTACTTACAGAACACTTGTAAAAGTGTATGCAATGTCCTATAAACCATCATTTTTTTCTTAATCTTATTTTTATAATTGGATTTAATTATATTTTCAAAATTTTAAGGATAGCTCATATATATTGAAATTAATCTCTCACACTTCCATATTCAGAAACTCTAGATCTGACATAGAGATCATTTCACCTTCCTGATTAATATAGGCAGTACGTGGTGCACAATGAAGCCAGACTTTGCGGCCAAGACAAAAGTACCTGAGTCTTCACCCTGTTGGAACAGTGTCTATCAGAGTGACTTTGGAAGAGTAATTTTAAGTTATTTGTTTCCTTTCCCACCCATAAAATGGTTTTCCAAGTCCCTTCCTCAAGGGTTGCTTTAAGGTAAAATGAGAGAATGTATGTGAAGTTCCTGTCAGGTAGTGATCTCTCAACAAAACTTCCTTCCCTCAGGCTAGATTTCATTATTAGCAGCTCAAGGGTATAACTTTTACCTTTACTTGATCTTCTCAGCTTCTGTTGGGAATTTTATTTTAAACTGAAGGGCATTTTCTCTTTGCTTCACTTCTTAAGTAAATTCAATACATTTAAATTATTTTGCTTGATCTTCCTACCTCATCTTCTTTTACAGAGAAACTAATTTGACCTTCCCTCCAAGCTACTTGTCACTTGTCTCTTTTTCCAGTCCTTATGTTATATTCCTATTCTTAGCCAGTGATTTCAAATGCAATTCTTTAAGTAATATTTTTCAAATTGCCTTTAATTAATAAAATATGTTGTATTAAACACACTGTATTACAACTGTATTTAATTATTATAACGTGTTTTGCTTGTCTTTCTGTTAGTATGAACTTATGGTTGAAGGCATTCTCAGGGGTTAACAAGAATTCTGGACAGAAATATGGCTATAAGTAAGTATTAATCGGGCTGCACTTTGACCCACTTCCTTGTAACCGAAAGTCACTAGATCCTGAATATTTGTATCCCCATTCCCACTGTTCTTATAGATAGAATCTCTGACGTCAGAATCATAAGGCTTTTCTTTAAGAATTGCTTAAAGATGTTCTTCGGATCCCCAATTCCAGTGAAACAGCTGATGACAACCATTTTGAAGACCCCCACAGAGGAACAGAATCAACATGAGATGGTTTCTTCCTCTCCCCATCCTATGACTTCCCCCTGTACTCTTCCACCAACTAACAATCTCCACACTTTGACCCACTCCAAAACCCTTAAAAACCCAGCCCCAAACTACCTGGGGAGATGGATTTGAGGTTCCTTCCCATCTTCTCCTTCGATGGCCCAACCATTAAACCTCTTTCTCTGCTGTAACCTCGTGTCTCAGCATATTGACTTTTTGCACATATTGGGCAAAAAAAACCTATTATGGTTACTTGATTGTGATAACATCAAAAGTACACTGAATTTGGAGTCAGGAGACCTGAATTCTAATCCTAGCTTTGACATTAATTAGCTACGTGGATGTAGGTAACTCACTTCACTTCTGAAGGACTGAAGGCCCGAAGGCCCTCCAAGGATTTTGAGATAGGCAATTTTTCCCTCAACTTAGCACTATCATTTCATGGTTTTATGATGCAACTTTTACAGCATCACAGTGTTCCATTAATAAAATTATATTGGTTTTTCCATATTTTTAAATCTAAACCTTCAAATAACTATTTGTTTTCATTTTTTTCTGGTGTGTTGCCTTTGTCTTTCCCCTTTATTCTTTCATGTTTTGCCTACCTAAGGAAAAGCTTACAAGAAGGAGCTGTGTCAACAGTAGTTGGTATGGATCCACACTAACTTTTATTTGGGGTTTTAACTAAGAGAACTTAATGTATGACTTATTGTAAAATTATAAAAATCAAATCAAGTTTTATAACAACAGCCACAGAATGTTTTTTTTGCAAAACCAAAGATACATATACATAAATGAATATGATTTATGTAGAAAATGATATTAAAGGATACATACAAAATTATTGAGAAGCAATTAGCCCTGGAAGAGAAAAATCTGAGCTAGAGGGGTAGTGAGGCTAAAATTTGTACTATAAACTGTCCTATATTATTTAATTTGGTATAACAAGAGTGTATTATTCTTATAATAGGAATATTACTTTCAACATTCTTATTAACTGATATTTATTTTATGTATATAAGGTTTTTTTCAATGTGGCTTTGTAATCTACCACATACTGGACTTAAAGTTATAAACAGGAGAGATGACTGAAGTGGAGGAAGGTTCATTAGCCTCACACAGGAAATGCCTTGAAGTAGACCATGGGTGAATTTGTTCAAGCTGTGACCCAAGCAGAAATACTTTCTTCTCAAAGTGATTTGAAACTATTATTCTCATTGAATCTATGATAAGAAAACCAATTATGATAACAGACATACGGTTGGAAGAGGAAACACAGGTAGAGCTGTCTTTACATTAGAGAAAGAACTGAGAGAGCTAGGCAAAAGCCATCATTGGGGGTAACAGAACACAGCAGGGGGAAGCAGTCTGCAGAGCATATTGGAACAAAGCAAGTCTCTCCAAAAAAATCTAAAGAAAATATTTTCAGAAAGTGCACAAGGCAAAGACTAATGGCTCCCTGCAGATATTCATAAGGATATAAGAAAGAAGAGGCTTTCCAAGAAAATATAATATATTTCAACAACAACAACAAAAGACTGGGCTAGATTTGAGACACACTAAGAGTCATTAACAACTAGAAGTTCTTATCATAACACTATCTATACTGTTTACAATTGTGTCACTTTATGCTTATATAAAGTATAAAGAGACCACTTTACAGAATATGGGTTCAGTCATTGTCAGGGTATCAGAGTATCTTTTGTTTTCCTTTATTATATTGTAAGGACAACATAAAGTAACCCAAAGAGAAAGGAGAGAACAGCTTAACCTCTCTAAACACTGCACATTTTGGAAGTCTAATCCCCTCTCCCTGTCCCAAATCCTCTCATTATATCTGAGCCCAGTGGAAGTATGCTGGTCCTCACAGGCTGGCAGTTTTCTCAACCTGCAATTAGAGTGTTTAGCTCTTTTTGCCAGGTACAGCTTTAGTCATCAATTCCAGGAAACCCTGACACCAATTCACTGAATATCTAAACATACATTACCTATTTGATCATCTATATTCCCAGATGCAATGAACATATTTTCTTGTTATCTTTTTAAGTCTTCTAAGTTATATTGTGCACAATTTAAATACACTTGCCTTAGTTTCTGAGACAGCCGTTTCTCGGTTTTCTATCTTTCCCAGTTATTTCTTGCCAATCTCCTTTGTTAGCTCCTCCTCTTCAACATGAATTCTAAATGTGTTTGCTTCTATATCATATTTTCTGCTCTAATATACCCTGTCTATATGTTATTACATCCTAAGAAAAAAACAATTCCTATCATAGGTCAAACTTATGCTCTAAGTTCCAAAATCATATACCCAATGGCTGATATAATATAACTATAAAATGGGCAAATTCAATGTCTAAAGGCCACTAAATTGGAATGAGACTTCTACCCGAAACTGATTCCTCCAAGTCTTCCTTAAATCCATAAGTTACTTTCACACACACACAATGCCCCAAAACAAGAAACCCCAAAGCCACATTTGTTTCCCAATTTCCTTCAATCCCACATTCATTCCCAGCAATTTCAGTCAATTTTACCTCTAAAATATGTTTTGAATTTGTCTACCTCTTCTGCAATTCTCTAGTGCATTACTAATATAAATACAATGCAAGCAACGTATGTAATTTTTAACTTGCTAGTAGTCATATTAAAAATAATTTGTGCAAGTCAAAGTGATAGTATTTTGGATATATTTGGTTAAAATATATTATTGACATTAATTTGACATGTAAAATATAAATATATATGAGATATTTTATATCATTTTTCCTTGATAAATGTTCAAAATTTGTTGTGTGTCACACATTTACATGGCACATCTCATTTCACATAGCCAAAGTTCAAGTGCTCGATAGTCACATGTAACTACTATATCTGACAGTGCAGCTCTAGTCTATGGCAACATTACCTGTTGCCTGGAGAAGTAACAACAGACTCATATCTGGTATCCTCACATCTATTCTTGCCCATCCTCCATTTCCAATAACATACTTCCTATGGATTGGTGAGAACTGAAAACGACATAATCCTCTGTCCCACAGGGACAGGAACTGGGCAGACCTTCCTGTTCCTGTGTTAATAATAGGAAGAGCAAGCAAAACAATACTTAGCTGCTTTTTCCAGGAAATACCTGCTCCTAGAAGAGAAAACTGAAACAGTTAAACTGACCAATTATCAAGACTAATAAGCTCATTAAGATTTACTACCAAACCTTCAATTCATTTTGTCCACTCATCCAAATCTACTTATCACCACAATCCAACCAGTTCTCTCTCTTGCAAGATACACTTTAAAATCACTCAGCACAGGCTTTAAAATGCTTCTCTAATTTTCCCACCTTGAGTTATCCACACATTGGCCAACAAACCTATTATGGTTACTTGGTTGTGATAACACCAAAAGTACACTGAATTTGGAGTCAGGAGACCTGAATTCTAATCCCAGCTTTGACATTAATTAGCTACATGGATGTAGGTAACTCACTTCAAGGTGGTATTCTCCTTTATCGCACTAAGTCTTAGTGGTAGTACTGCTTGATTAACATACTTTTGGAAAGTCAACGTTCAACAAAATCAAGAGGAAACTTCTTAAAATGCAAATTGGATCATGCCCCTCCCCTGTTAAAGCTATTACAATAGTTATCAATGCTTTGGAACAAAATTCAAACAGCCTAGCATGTATGTAAAGGTCAAAATAACTTATTGTCTGTCTTCCTTTCTAAACTCTTACCACTCTACTCCTCCATTCAGTAACTTTTAGAAACAGTGCCTCCTTCCTGTTCTTTAGGTATAACAAGCATTTCCAAATTTTAGCATCTTTGCAATTACTCTTCTCTGCCTGAAACATTCCTTCAGTGTTTTAAAATTGCTGCCACACTCTTATTCTTACTAACTAACTAAAATTCGATCTCCTCAGAGTGTAAGAGACTGCTTTGACTGAAAGTGATTTATCTCTTAGGCCAATTTTCTTTTCATCATATCATCCTACTTCCTTCCTATCACTCATCATAACTACTTTATCCATATCTTTCTTTACTCCCTGTCTCTTTCTACAAAAATGTAAAATCCATGAAAATGGAAATCTTATCTGTCTTATCTATCTCCATATGGCTAAGTGTTCGATAGATTTATTGGCACGTAGTACGTACTCAATAAAACAACAAAATAAGTGAATAAAAAGACAATAAATGGATAAAAGAAAAAGAAAGAAAGGAAGGAGGGAGAGAGGGAGGGAGGGAGGAAAAGAAGGGAAAAGAGAGAGAGGAAGGGAGTGGGGGGGGGAGAGAAAGAGAGGGAGGAAGGAAGGAAGGAAAGAAGGGAGGAAGGAAAGAAGGAAGGAAGAAAGCGGCCCTGAAAACGTGCCATAAGCAAGGCAAGTGTGATAATCCACTCCCTTGTATATTAGAACACCATGTAACAATGCATCAAAGGGAGAAACCTAGGACTCCAGAGCTACTATAGCACGTAGCTGAGACCAGGATCAAGGTCTTCTGATTTCTAATCCTGTGCTCACCACAGCCTAACACACTGTCTTTCAGCCTTCTCTTATTGATGTGGTTCTTTTGAAGCTAAATGTAAGGCTTCAGATTTAATAAATAAGGCATTTGAAGGAGAAAATGATTCTCTGTGCATTAATTGGTGAGTTCATATGTTTTTGCATTTACATCTCCCACTTGCATTTTGATTAGCAATTACTTCTGTCAATTTAACACCAACATTTTCTGTAATCAGAGACATGTTATACCCTGGAACAGACTCAATGAATCCCTGAAACTGGTGAGACAGCACTTCAATCCCTTCACCTTGGCTGCTCTAGTAGTGAACATGCCTGACTACCAGTCTGATTTCCTAAATCTCCTCTGAGATTTTAGATGGTTAGAAATACTTTTGACATATGCTTGGCTTCAGCTCATTGCAAATACAAAAACGCTTGTTCCAAATACAAACCTCATTTTTTTCTATTATTATTGTTAGTATCATTATTAGTATTATCTGTATCACTCTTCTGAAGTCACTTTTAAAGAGGTTCCATATCCTGAGAAAGAGAAATCCCTGAAAATTACATTTGATCAGTAAATTTAGTGAGGCATAAATGGTATAATTAATATTTGATTGAAATTTCTATCCTCCTTTAGTAGTAAATATATTGTAAGAGATTGTTAGTCGTCTATTCAATAACTTCTTATCCCTTCTCTCTTGCTTAAAGAATCTCAATTTTTAAATATTAGGCGGCTTAAGGCAGGTGACTGAGGAACTGAAAGGGATGCCTATGCTGCCATCCCAACCATACAGGATGAATTTTGAACACTCTATACTAAGCCTAGTAATTCTGTCCCTCTCGCCATTTAGCAAGGTCATGTTTCTTTGACATGCATGAAGACTCTTAAAAATTTTAACTCTGCTTATGTTTCTACTCCTCCTCCACCTGTACACTGGCGTCCAGGTACCCTTCACCTAATTGTAGTCCTTTCTCCTGTCTTGAACTCCGTATCCTTGCAAATGTGCTAAGCCACAATTCCAACTATCCAACTCTTGACTCATTCATCAAAGCCCAACTGGAATGTCAACAAATGGCTACATCTTTGCATAATTTTCTCCGTGGCAGAATTTAAAGCCTCTGTATTTTAAAACATCATTCCATGTGCTTCCATTATATTACTTATCACAATGTATTCCTGTCATTTGCTTATGTACCTCTTTATTCTATGAGAATGCCAATTACTTGATAGCAAAGATCATGACTCAACCATGTTTGCATTCTTAAAACCTAGCACAGTGATGAAAAGATAGAAAATACTCAGCCATTTTTCAAGTGATTGACTGTATCCTGTACAGGATAGAAAATTACTTCTCAATATGATGTCTTCTTCATTTTATGTTTCCCATGTTCATGATAACCTCACATTCCACATACCCTCCTCAAGACTTTTTTCTGTTTTATACTTTCTAGCTATTATTATTTCAAAGGGTTTTATTTAGAAGAGAGTATCAAAAAGAATATGTATAGCTTAATATCTTAAATTGGCAGCAGCTATATTTATAAAAGACATTAAAGTATGGCAATTTAATATTCTATTCACTAAAATATTTGACTAATTACACCTCTAAATCTTTACCTGTCATTAAACAAATGATTATCTGAAGTGATTTAAGACTCTTTGGATTGGTTTATTTTACTAATTAATAAGCAAAAGACTGTTTAAATTGACTTATGGTCACATAATTAATGTTAAAAAATAACTGTTATTGTTGAAAATGATGATGATGATGATAATAATGATGATGATGACTATGATAATAAGAGCAGGATGACAGAAGTGGGTCACTTTGTATTTTCTAAAGATGGATACAATATTATTCCTCATCTCACATGCTCCTTTTGACCTTTACACTCTTTCCATTGAAAGATGGGGTTCGTGTCTCCTCTCCTTTGAATCTGGGAGGCTTTTAACTTGCTTGTAACCAAGACTATGACAGAAGTGACACTCTATGATTTCCAAAGTTAGGATAGAAAAGGCAATATGGTGTATGCTTTGTTAACTGTAACTTATTCTTGGATCCCTGAAATGTCACACAAAAAGCCCGACTATCCAGAGGCTACCATGCTGTGAGAAAGCCAAGCCCCATAAGAGGCTAAATGTCACCTTCCTCAGTCTTCTACTCCTTAGTCCAGATGTCAGACATGCACAAGAAGGAGTTTGTACCCTTTCTAAATTCCTGACCCATAGAATGTGAGAGCATGATACATGGATGGTTGTTTTATACCATTATGTGTGGAGTAATTTGTTATGCAGCAATAATAACTGGAACAAAGAGTGTGACAAGGAATGTTTATGTGTTCATCAGTCCTATTTCTTCTTAGGCACAGAGGAAGAGGGCATTCACCAGCTCCTCTGCAGTTTATTCAGGTCCTTTTGATGGATTTTGTCCAATGAGATGTAGAGGAAAGTACATTGCATTGAGGTCTGGCCACCAAACTTCCTATTCAGTTATCTACTCTCTCTCCCATTTCTGCAGTGACATGGAGGCCAGCTTATACAGATGCAAAATCACAAGATTGAAAGATACTGAATCATTGAGTCACTACCTTGTAGAGACCTATTCAGGAAAACAGGCTGGCATCAGACCAATGTAAGGTTGATAAATAAACCATCATTGCAATAAGCTACTGAGATCTGGGGGTTGTATTACAGCAAGTAGTATTTGTTATTCTAACTACTACAAAAACTAATACTCACTAAGCAGTTACAATGCCCTAGAAATTTTACTAAATGGTTTGCATACATTAACCCTTTTAAACTCTGATGAACCATCCTTATGTAGGTATCTTTGTTATCCCCATTTTACAAATGCAAATCTGAAGTTAAAAGACTACATGACTTACATAGGGTTACAAAGATATTCCAAAGAATGGGAATTTCCTTGAAGACGGAGGCAAACCTAAAATAAGTTTGTACTCTAAGAGTTAAATAAGCAAAATCCACTGGAAGAGATTAGCTATTTGTAAATGCATTGTCAATGTGAGTTTTTGGTAAATGGGAGTCGTGAATTTAATCCCAAACCATTAATTTTAGAGACAAAAGAAGGTATATAAAAATCCCTGGTTTTATTTTAATTTTATATTTTTTAGTAAACAGACCACTATGGAATTGTTAAAATGTATTTTACAGCCATTTTTAAGGTTACAAATAACTTTTGTTATGGGATCTTTCTATATTTTATGACTTTAATTAAATTTCTGATTTCTGTTCCAAACATTGCAATACAAGACAGTATAAAACACACTTTAATCATTAAATTTATAGATAATTTTGTGACTTTTTAGAGCTTATAACACCAAGGGACTGATAATAGAGGATAATGTGCATAAAATACACTCCGGCACGTTCCACAAACTCTATCCTTAGGATCTTTTTTTCCCACAACCCAACAACTAATACATACACTAAGAAAGTCTCATCCGGGCTGTTCTACAATTGCCATCATCTTTAAAGAGTAATCTTGTCACCTGAACTAGGTGAAATGAAGAACTTTTAAAACAACCACATGGATCCAACTTTGCAGAAGCTTCTACGAAGACAAATAGAATCAAACAGACATGTACTGTGCATTCATAATTACATTAGTGGCCACAAAATACAATGCTTAGTACACATCCTTGGAACTCTTAAAACCATCTTAAATAAGAGATCAAGCAAATTTAATTCTTTGTGAAAATATATCTCAAGGTAGTTTCTACTGTCCTTCATTTTTGTAGTATAAAATTTAACAAAGTAACATCGCATGTTCTTGTCCTTAATTCCTTGGGGTCTAATGATTACATTTTGAACAAATGTCCAATTTGGAAACCAAATCAACCACTTTATTTAATGCAGAACACTATAACTTTTTTTGGGGGGGGGGCAGGGTCTCACTTTGTCACCCAGGCTGCAGTGCAGTGGCAGAAACTGTAGCCTTGACCCCCCAGGGTCAAGCCATCCTCCTGCCTCAGCCCCACAAGTAGCTGGGAGTATAGGCATGCACCACCATGCCCGGATAATTTTTCTGTTTTTTACAGAGACGGGGGTTTCACCATGTTGCCCAGGCTTGTCTCAAACTCCTGAGCTCAACCATTCCACCTGCCTCAGCCTTCCAAAGTGCTGGGATTATAGATATAAGCCACTGTACCCAGACAGACTTTGTTTTAAAGGTCTGAATCTTCCTTATTTCATATAGCCTACATTCTTTTGTGGGAAGAAAGAAAACAGATAAATAAATGAATAAATATGTAATATGTCAATGATCATGATAAACGTTATGCAAGCATAAAATTGAGCAAGAAGATGAAGAGTAGCTGCGGTGGGAGTTGCTATTTTTAGATGTGGCTCTATATAGGATCTGTGTAGGGTGTTGGATAAGGCAAGGATGAAGCTGACCTGAAGAGGCCTCCTGTGCAGAGTCTTGGAAGAAAGCATCACAGTTAGAGAGCACAGTAAGTGGACAGATGCCAGAAGCATGGGCCTGTCTGAGGAATTAGCGGAACAGCCAGCAGGCCAATGTGTCTGAATCTCAGGGAGCAGGGAAGAGTAGTAGTAGGATAAGTGCTCTTTAACAAATTGCCCAAAAAGTGATTCTTGAGATTTATGTGTTTATAACTGTTCCATCAACAAAGGGAAGTCTATGGAGTCTAAAGGCTCCCATGGTATAAAAACATTGAGCTGTTGTATTCTCCTATGGTAAGAGAAAATGTTCTTTAGGCATTCAGGTGCCTGAAGACCCTGAATCTCTTCCTGTGACTTTCCCTACCAGTATAGGACCTCAAGTGCCTCTATTCACTTAGAGAACTTTTGCTATCAGATTCCAGAATATTTTTCCCTTTGAAACTCCATTATTTAGTTTACAGATACTGGAGTTATAAAATTCCCAGTCTCCCTCCATTAGCTACATCAAAGTCTGTTTTCTAAAATTCATCATTTTATAAGTTGTATTCCCATATTATTTTCTCCAGAAGGCTGATTCAACTCTCCAAAAGTTGTTTTTGAAATGTAGATATGCAGAGAAACTTTATGTTTGAAGTAAGAGGTTAGCATTCCTTAAGAGTTTTTAGGATAAAAACAAGTTTTTGTACCAAAATAATAAAACTTACTAGATTGAATACTTAATATAAATCTAACTTATTTAATTACTTATACAAGTTTATAATAATATGACATTTAATAATTCACTTAACAAAAAGCAAACCAAAAACTCTAAGATTCTGCAAGTAACCGTCTTCCCCATATTACCCTTCCATTCACAATGTTAGCCATTTCCCCTGAACACCTGAAGATGTTTTCAAAGGGAGATGCTTGGCTCCTTATATTCAGCTACTTTGAGTCAAAAGCTCTGAGTTGCACTTGTGTAGAGCTCTCTGAGTGCAGGACTAGACTGCATCAAAGTCCTGTTGGACCATGGACTCCCCTGCCAGTCCAGTGGTGTTGACCCTTTGGTGAAAGAGCACTTCCCAGAACGACTTCAAGCTGAACATCTTTCTCTCAGCATGAGCAACTGAGATCACTAACTAGCGCTGCTTTTGTAGCTTAACACGTTTCCTGAATATCTTTTTCTTACTCTAGTCACCTCTGCTCCCTTAGTCAAAAGTTTCTTCAAATGGGATACACAAGAGGAGGGCCATTAAATGTGCTGAGAGCATAAGACTTCTTGCTGACCAGTGCCAGCAGGCGTTCCAAGGTTTCCCTACCTTATACTCTGTTTTCAGAAGAAACAGCAAGAGTACCGTTACAGACTTCTTTCCACTAAGGTTTGATTTAAATTTGCATATAAAACTAAGGTTACTTTGCTATTGGCCTTTTACGAAGTTCCCTTAGGAATCCCCCTGGTAGGTGGTTTCTTTACAAACTGGTCCTGACACTAGAAAAGAGTCATATTACTTCCAGAAGGGACAAAGTGTTTTAACTGGCATTCCATGAGTCCTGTGAGGTTGAAGAGCAGAGTAACTTAGATGAACTTAGGAAATCTGCCTAACACTGAAAAATGAAAAGCTATGAAGTCTTTGTACATTAAATAAATTGGAAATGGTGCCTGAATAAATTCTCCACAGTCAACAAAGTATCAGAAAAGCATGAAGGGAAGAAGCGCACATTTGATAGCCATTAGGACTATGGAGAGACAGTGTTCCCTGGGGTTAGAAAAACTGGCTTGACAGGGAACTATGATCATTAGTGCCAAGCACCGGGAACTGTCGCCCTGTGGGTGGAGACAATGCACCACAGGGCCTCAAGCAGTACCATCAGGACCCAGAAACTAGTGAGCTTACCAATTTATTCTCCAAATTGGGCACTTAAAAGGCAGTATAATCCAGTACTGTCCTGTGCAAGCCAAGCCATACATATATATATACTCATCCTGTCACTATATTTTAAACTCACTTAGCATATACTTATTTTATGTAAACTCATTTGTAATCCCAATAATCTTCAGACACAATTAATACGACACTGCCCCCCACCCCCTTATCCACAGGGGTTATGTTCTAATACCTCCAGTGAATGCCAGAAACCTCGGATAGTACTGAATCTGATTGCCATCAATCCGAACACATTTCCACTTCTGTCTTCCACCCACAAATTTAATGCCTTTTCCATCTTAACTGAGCACTTATCATACCCTGTGGCTGTGACTTTTGAGTCTGAAGAGTGATAGCAAAACTAATACCAGTTTCTTTTTCCTTCTTTACAACCCTACAGATAGAAGATTCATTCTTACTGTAGATCTTAGCAACCTTGGCATATGATTTTTTTTCTTTCCTTATTAAGTCAAGAACTTTCACCTTTTCACTTAAAGGAAGCACTTTACAGCTTCTTTGGCATATCAGAATTGCCTGCATCACTACATGCACTTTGGGGTCATCATGAAGTAAAACAAGGGTTACTTGAACACAAGAACTGCAATACTATATGACTAATGGGAGGGGAGCATAGACAACATGGATCTGATGGACAAAGGGATGATTTACATCCCAGGCAGGACAGAATGGAACAGCATGAGATTTCATCACACTACTCAGAAGAGTGCACGATTTAAAACTTACAAATTGTTTAACTCTGGAATGTTTTATTTAATATTATCAGACTGTGGTTGACCACAGATAACTGAAACCATGAAAATCAAAACCATGAATAAGGGGAGGTCTACTGCTCTATAACATGAAACAACAACAACAACAACAAAATGACATGACAGAATACAGTTGATGAATTTCAACATTCTATAAACCTTAAAAATTGAATTTCAAAACATACAATAATCAAAGGCGAGGCTAAAATTTAATTTTACGTGTTGAACAAATAATGCAAAAATATCAAAAGGAATGTAAAAACTTACTTGCAACCTTTGGAGAAGGGTGGGTTCTGGTAATTAAACAACTTTATCTGAAAAGCATCAGGGCATGAATATAAAATTTGGAAATTAAATCAAAAAAACAAGAGTTTGATCCAGAAAAGAAAGGGTGAGAAAAAGAATACCTGGATGAATGGCAAGCCATGAGGGTGAAAAGAAGAGTAGAGGAGGGTGGAGAGTACAGCCTGGGACCCTAGACTGTGAATAGAAAGGGTTAGCAGAAGTCATTCTAGGTGGTCGTGTAGCTCCAGGAACCTTGAAGAAAAGACAATTCTAATATTCAAATATTTGGGATGATTGGATGTATAAAGGAAAACTAATAAAAAGGTGAGTGGATTCTTGGAAAAGCCAGGCAGGATTTTCGTAAAGGCTAAAACAAAATCTCTAAGGCAAGGTTTAGTAAACTTTTTCTGTAAAGGGTCAGGTAGTAAATATTTTAAGCTTTGTGAGCCATTATAGTCTCCTCATAACTCCTCAACCTTGCCATTGTAGCACAAAGAGTCATAGATATAAACCAATGGCTGAGTCACGTTTCAATATGATTTTATGGACAGTAAAATTAGAATTTTATACCATTTTCATGACTCAAAATATCATATTCTTCTTTTGAATTTTTTCAACCATTTAAAAACATTAAAACCATTCTTAGGCGACAGGCCATACAAAACATATAGTGGATCAAATGTGGCCAAAATATGCCACCTGCTGATCTAAAATAGTAAATAATGATTCACATATATGAGAAATAAAAAATAAAAGAGAACCCCCATACATTAGAAATGTTTGGCAAACAGTCACTTATAAAGTAGAAAGGTATTATTAATTTTATAATATTTGAGATATCAGCATTTTTAATAGTCCATGCAAGTTTTTCTAATTAGCCCAAATTTGTAATTTGGTATGATTTTATCTATTTAAAATTAGCTATTTTCTGAGGTGTTGGCTATGGAGTTGATTATTTTTTAATGAACTTTATTAATATCTAATTTACATACAACTTTAAATGCAGTTTGATGAGTTTTGGCAAACGTATCCTCCAATGTAGCCACCTCAAATGATTGGTTTTCATAAAAGAGTCTGCTGAGAATTTAAGACAGTGATAAATCAATCTGTAAGTCAATCTGGGAATAACTGACATCTTAATATTGAGTCTCCAACTTCAGGAATATGATCAATCCCTTCAGATATTTAGGTGTTTTTAATTTTTTTAATGTTGTATTATAATTTTCAGAGTATAGATATTATATTTGTTTTGTTAAAATTATTACTGCTTATTTTATAATTTTGGATGCTGTGATATAGTCTACTTTAAAAATAATATTTTCTAATTGTTAGTTGCTACTACATTGAAATACATATTTTGAGTTTCATTGTATCATTGTATTTCTCTATTGTCCATGTCTTATTTAATTTGCATTTTTTTTCCTTCTTTTTGGAGATGGAATTTTGCTCTGTCACCCAGTCTGGAGTGCAGTGGCGTGATCTCAGCTCACTGCAACCTCTGCCTCCCAGGTTCAAGCAATTCTCCTGCCTCAACCTCCTGAGAAACTGGGACTACAGGCACGCACCATCATGCCCAGCTAATTTTTTGTATTTTAGTAGAGATGAGGCTTCACCATGTTGGCCAGGCTGTTCTTGAACTCCTGAGCTCAGGCGATCCACCCACCTTGGCCTCCCAAACAGGCGTGAGCCACTGAACTTGGCCCTAATTTGCATTTGAAGCACGGACAGTCTCATTTTTTTCATCATCTTGGGAAACACTGTTCAGTCCTTTACTTTTACATACAATGATACTTAAAAGTAGAAATTCAGTAGTGTTCTTCCATTTTCCCCTGCAGGGAAGAAACTGATGACATCATGTAAAGTAAAAATATAAATGGTAACATATACAGCTGAGACTTGAACTCGGGTCTTCTGATTTTACACAATATTCTTTCATTATTTGCCCATTTCCAAACTTAATTCCAGAGAATTTTAATTGGATAAGATAACATTCTACATTGGTTAGTGACTAACTGAAATTGTAAAAGTCTTTCCCTTTAGTAGTTTGAGTATGAAACTTCAAATAGACAGAAGCTCAGCCTGGAAGACACATAAAGAAAGGATGTCTACAAGGCCATGAAGAAAAAAAAATGTTATGGAAGAAAATGACAGAAATTTATAGAAGTTGTGACACTGCAGGTAATCTCAACTGAGAAAGTTATATTTAATTCCAGGAAAAGCCATAAATCTATTCATTCCTGTAGGTGAAAAAGAATCAGACCCAAAGATTGTCTGGTTATATAAGCTGATATTGTATATTGGACTGTGTCCCAATTCTAGAAGCCATGTAAATGATTCATGTAAAAACAATTAATGTAAACTGAGCCATGTAAATTTATCTTATTTTTCTTTGTTTCCTCAAAAATTAACCTTCATCAAGTCAGATATGCAAAATATGTTCCTATTCCCTGATATATAGAGTTAGAAAACTGACATAGAAAATGCAAACTTGAGTTATGGACCTGAAAATCTACACACTTGGCTTTGGAAAGTATCTCTATATTTTTGAAGCGCCTTTGATAAGGCACATATGAAAATTCACAAACAAAACATGTGAAATCTACATTCTGAATGCCTGTTATAGGAATAATTTTACCTGAATCTTGTTTCTTTTTGTGAGGAAACTTCACTGGGGGCCACTTATACTACCCTCTCTCTCAATTCAATTATGTACTCCTTTAAAATTTCCTCCATTTGCGGTTAAATGTCTTTTACCAAAAAAAGATGAACATTGAGAGTTCAGTTCTCATTTATGTTTTAAGGGGTCTATAAAAATTATGTGCAGAATTATAATACTACCTTAAACTAATATAGGTTCAAAAGCATAATTTGCATTTAACAGTCTATCATTTAGATACCTGATATTAATAAGCATAAGTATCCTCTTATTTAAACATTGCCTTATAAAAGAAGAGATTTCTTGATTTAGGACTTTGCCCTTCATGTTGCTCTACAAGCATGCTTATGTAGTTAATATTCATCAAGATATACAAAAATATTAAGTAGCTTCAGTAGGTCTAGTAAGTACTAACTCTATGTGGTAATAATAGTAGTAGTAGCTATCTTCTTATTATAGCCTATTGTTTATTAAGCATTTCATTTCTATTAACTCATGTAAGCATAATAATCTTTTGAAGTAGGTTTAATACCATGTCTATCTTACAAAGGAGGAAATTGAGGCTAAGTAAGATTTGTTTCTTGCTTCAGTTTTAACCATTATATTATGCACTCTTAATAGTTGTATAATTTACACATATATATTAAATATCAAACAAATCAAAATATTTAATACTGCTTATTCTCTGAGTTTGCTAAGTATGAGTCTATAACCTCACTTGTCTACACACTGAATCCAGTGGAAATAGCAATACTAAATGTCACAGTATTTAGTGACATTCTAAATATCTTAGAATTTTAAACAACTGCTAGCATAATTATTGATCAAAACAAATAGTAAAGACATAATCATATTTTTATAAAACCCTATAAAATGCCAAGTTCTGATCTTGAGTTAGTATTTGATTGTTTCAAAGGCACTGAAGAGTATTCATAAAAATTCAGACATAAAATGGAATTCTGATACACTTACAAATATCCTCAATAGCATAGCCTATCCCTCCCTGAGCTTGTGTAATTACACATTTATTGCTTTAATGTTGACACTTTTTAGATACCTTGAAGAAAGGATCAAATACTTTGCAGTTCTAAGGCCAGAATATTGGCCAGCATTAAATTTGACCTTGTAAAAAGAAGATTATACCAGATCAAGTTTATTCTCTTCTGTGAAAAAGGGACAGTCTTTAAGAAAAAAAGGGATAGATTTTCATTTACTTGTACCTAAGCGAGAATTTATTTTTATCCTATAACCCAGTTAGCGATTAAGTCCATAAGTTTATGGATCATTTTCCAAGGAATCTCTGTAGAAGTTGTGTAGAGGTTCCTCTAGAGGCTGCTTAGGGAACTGGGGGTATAGAGATAGACATGATGAGCCTCTGGGTGTTCCTCCTTGGTTTCAAGTACAGCAGCTCTGATTTTATTTGCTTTATCTTTTTGACCATAAAGTGTACTTAAAGAAATAATGTATCTGCCTTAAAACTCAGAAAACACTCTTCCAAACCATATACTTAGAGACATGTTGTCAGTTGCATGGAACATCAGATACTAAAGGTTCTTAACATTAATGCTTTAACTGAATCTCTCTAGCAGGGATTACAGTCAGATAAAGGGCATATGTAATTTAACGTTTTTATTAGTTATTTAGTTGAAGAAACTAAGACTCTACATTTCATGTTTCTAGCTGATAGTAACTTGATAAATTCAACAACCAAACCAGAAAACAATCTGATAAATCATACGAAGAATCACATACAGTTTAATAGGATTAGGACTTAAGAACAAGAACAGAACAAATCAAAATAAAGGATGCATACATAGGCATACAAGATAAAAAAAAAAGGAAAAGGAAGTCAACCTCTATCCAATAAATATAATGTTTAAATGGAAAAAAATATAGGCTAATAGCAGTTGGCTATATCGGTAGAAATAACATAAGAACAAGTCTTCTACTTTATTTGACATTGGACAGGCACTAATTTGAATGTATTTTTGATAGTCTCTTTTGAGAAGTTTGTTGAAAATTAAATAAAGACTAGTGAAGAACACAAAATACTAAATTATTCTTATGAGAAAAAGTTAACAGAAATGGAAGTATTTATCTTGAAAAAGAGATGACTATGGGAGAAAATTACTGCTCTCAAAGGCTATTAATAATTACAGTAAATTGTTCTCCTGCCCTACAGAGGACCACTGTATATGAGGAATATGTAAAAATAATGGCAAGATAATTTGATTTGCTATAAGTAAGCTATCTTGATAATGAGGAAATTTAAAAATACTGGAACATCTAACTGGAAGAAGCTATAAGATTTTTTTTTCATCACTAGATAGCTTTAGTAAGAAAAAAAAATGCATTCCCTACCCTGGTTCCCCTGTGCTATCTCACTGGTTTATATTCTCAAATATCTACTCAGGGATAGTGAAAATGGAGAGGTTTCACTCTGGCAAGACTATATCCTGAAGTTCATGTGCCTTCTTTACACTTTTAATGTTTCTTTTATGGATTCATCTACCTCCCAGCTTTGGGTTATTACTAGTCCACTAATCCACAGAGGTAAGGCATGAAAATTTTGCAACAAGAAAATTGGTAAAGTTTCTTGCTGCCCAGACATAGTCATTGGTACAGGGCCAAATTTTCTAATCACTTAGAAATACTTGTAGGTTGCTCACAACTATTTATCCTGAGGTTTCTCTTTGATATGGTAATTGGTTTGCTTTCAGGTTTTCCCAAGCCTCAGTGTACTAGATTCTCTGTCTTGACACCTTTAGACTTTGTCTTACAAGCTCTTCCACAGCATCCTGCTGCCCTGCCAGACTCCGTAATATTTATTGGCCCTTTTCTTTACAAGGTACACAAATGACTTATGGACTGCTCAGTATAGCCAGTGACATTCAGGCCTATCAGATATTAATACTACTGATGCTCCACTCATATATTCTCAGCACTTCTATTTCCATCTTACAGACTTACTAACAGTTAAGTCCAGAGGCTTAAAAATTGAATTCTATTCATACTTAAAAATTATATTCACCAGTCCCACTGAATCTTCCTACAGCGAGCACCTGCTACCCTGCCTGAGAATTACTTTCTTTGGCTACAAAAGCTTGATTGGCCCTGAACATGAGGTTCAGGTGACACCTCTGAGGGTAGCTTTTCACCCAGGATGAATAGGTGGCTAAATCTCCAGTTTGTTCATGTCAGGTAAGATAATTCTGAAGTGCTGAGGTGCATTCTGCAGTACTACCCAGAGTTTACCAGCAGGATCAAGCCCCAAGCCCCAGTTGCCTGCAGTGACTCATAATTACACCTTCTTGGTTTTCTTCCCCTCTCTGCCTCACTTTGTCTCACTTTCTCTTAAATAGACTACTGATAACACAAATCCTTACTTCAGAGTCTGTCTTCAGGTGAATCCACTTAAGATAAGGTATCTCCATATCTTTACATATGCATTTTCCAAAGAATGTGCATTTTTTGGTAACATTTAAAAGAACATTTTACATGAATAATTGAGGGAAAACAATCCTGGTTTCTGTATATACAGTGTGCCCACAACAAATGGTGCTCTCACGCCTGGGAAGGTGGAACATATGTCCCCAAACAGACAACTCCCAGACTGGGACCCTTGAAGTGTTTGTTGTTGCCAGCAACTCCAAGTGAGATTTCTTGCAGAACACTCTGTGATTTTATGATCTAGGATGAGAGGGTTTGGCCATAAAATACCACGTTTTCCTATCAATTCCACTACAGTGATAAGAAAGATTCTGTCCTTTTTGTTCAACAAAAATAAAAAAGCAAATTACTTTATGTATTTTTCCTTGGCTTCTGATCATGCTAAGAGACACCTCAACAAATCCTGCACCCAACAAATCCTATCTTTTCTGCACACGCAGCAATAAAATGCACTCATTTGTGTAAGTTATAACCAAATACATAAGTAAAAGTGTTGTTTGTGACAGTAGATCTGACTTTGGGGATACATATGAACTTCTAAAGTTTTAATAGATTTCAGCATTGACATTACAGCATAGAAATAAAGCATTTCTTGCAGTCATCCCAGGCATTCCAGATGGTGAAGAACATTGCAATAATTCAATGGAAGGAAAAGCAAACTTACCCGAATCATCATGACTGAACATCTGATATCATGAATTGTATCATAGATCTTCTTTGAGATGTCCACAAATTGATTATCATCCAACACATTCAATGAGTTTTTACTTAAGGCTTCCAAGGCAACATTCACTTGTGTTACAAATTCAGGAATTACTGTTAAAATAAAGAATAAGGAGAAGATTGTCCTCTTTGTATTTTTGGATTTATACAGTAGTTTCCAGGAAATGTAGAATTTGGTTTTAAACAAATATTTGATTAATAGATCTTTAATTGTATTTTTTAAATATAGAGATACACAAATTTTAGCAGGATTATCTTGAATCTCTGAAAAGTAAAATGAATCAAAGACAATTAAAGGCATCTTTTTTTTTTTTCTAAACCCCAGGCTTCTGGAGAGAAAGGCATTTTTATATAAATGTTTTAAAAGATTATCTTTCTCCTTTATATCATTTTTGTTTTTACAGAACCTTGGGACCATATAATCATTTCTCATCCTATTCAATATAAACCACAAGAAATTACAAAAAGGAATTGGTGTGTAAAACAGTTGGAATTGTAAACACAAAGATATTTAAAGAAAGAAAGCAATTGAGTTGCTAAACAGCAGAAAATTTAATTAAAAGTAGCAATTCTGCCTTATAGAAATAATAAAAATATTGTAAACTTCCTTTTAGTAAGATGTTTTCTCTATAATAAAAAATTAGTGAAAAGGAATTGACATTCTCATATGAAAACTATCTTTAAAATAACTAAACACTGACTGACTATAGGGATGCTTCTATCAGTAAGCCAATCCATGGATTACCTTTTTAAATTAAGGCTTCAAAATAGTTTCAAATAAAAACACTTCTTCAATTTTACTTTTAAGGTTAATGATATTAACAGTTATTATCTCTTCACTAGGCTCAAGGTACTTTTCTAAGTGTTCAATGTGATTTATATCTTAACATAACCCCAGTATTAACTGAGTATTAATAGTTTAACAACTAGGACACAGAGAAATCAAGACTCTTCCACAGATTCATTCTGTTAATGTGTAATTAGAGATGTGAACTCAGAGTCCCAAAATGCAGAATCTACACTCAAACTAATCTACTATATCATAGTGAGGAAGCCTCTTGCCCATATGAAGATGTTGGGTAAAAAGATTAATTTTTAGAAGAAATAATTCTAAACCTGGAAGATAGAAATATTTTGACTGCTATAAAAATATCAATAAATGTTATTTTTCTACATTTAAGTTGTATCTGCATGTATGGCATACCATCTCTTGCAATTCTACCTGCCATGTTATTGATATGAGGAAATTTTGATGCTATACATGGGCACTCATTTTATCTGGTCCTTTCTTTCCTCTAGCTGCCAAAATGTATCACCTATATCCTACTACTGAGCCACCATACCTGCTGACATTATCCACTGTGCTCCTATTCTTTGTCTATTCTCTAGGCACACTGTCTAATAAAAGGTGGCTACTAGCTGCATATAGCTATTAAAAATTAAATTCATTAGCCTCAAATTTTAAATTCAATTCCTTAGTCATACTCATCCCATTTCAACTGCTTAACACATACATGTGACTAGTGATTACCATTTTGAAGAGTGGATATATGGCTATCATCAGGGTAACTTTTGGGATAACAGAAACTTCTATTGGGTCATACCACTTTGCACTGAGAAACCCTCAAATCACAGTCTCCCTTTCAGCAGATGGAATAATAAAGCAAGAGGGAGAGCAAACTCATACCACTTTGCCTAGGAGAAACAATCTCAAACCACAATTCTCTTGTAGATGGATGTGACTCTCAAAGTATATCTCTAATCCAGACCTTCCTCCTTAATTTCAGAACTGTATAGCCAACTGACAATGGCAAAATTCTGCCTGAATCTTTTATAACACCTCAAACATATTCTATCTAAATCTAAATACATTTCTTTCTACCCAGGAAACCTAATTTTCCTTTACTATATTCTATGTTGGTGCTGAGTCATTCATGAAAAAAACCCAGGTGTTTTATCTGACCTCCTATACTTCTTTATTCCTTACATCCAAATACCTACTAAGTGCCATCTGCTCTACTATGTAAATATATCCCAAATCCATTGAGAATTTTTAGCCCCACTGTCTCTATTCATCACCATCTACTATTTCCGTCCACAGCATAGTTCTTCCCATGTCTAAATTCTGCTCATTCTCAGGTTCGTTTTAAGTATAATCTTATGAATGGCACCTGCTCTTAGCATTAAGTATTATAGTATCTCTCAAATGATGGACACTCAATAAGTTGTTTTATGAACACATCATGTTAATACAGTGTTTACAAGTTTTCAATTGTTCCTTGAAGCTTTTTTTTGTTTATATCCTAAGTGCATAGGTTGGCATGCAGTAAATAAATGATCGAATGAATTGAGTGATTAAACGAATGAATGAATGAATGAATGAATGAATATGTAAAATCAAGCAAAGAGTAGGTACAATGAAACATGTCCAGCTTGCATTTAAATGTGATTTTGGTTTTGTTAACAACGGAAAAGCTCCAAAAATATATTTATGCAGGCTTATAGGAACATTCAAATCTGCTTAATCAGTTAATCGTTACTTTTGTAGTGTTAAAAGAGGAGGGAACATCTAAGAAAATGTGTCCAGTTATTTCACATTTCCTTTAGGTTCTGGAGTAGACAGCAAACCAACCGTCAAAACTACTACTCTAAAGAACAGGACAAAATGGCTTCTAGCTTCTGTGATATGCTCTATTCACTCCAAAGACATAGTTAAGTAAAAAGAGATATGTCCTCAAAACCTGTAGGGACCTGTTGGCTACCTAACTTTATTCATAGTCATCCCCACTAAAAAATGCTTTTTCTCATATACCAAACAAGTGTGCAATACAATAATAATTTAATTCTGTCTATTAATACTTTCAATCCGCTATTATTGATACAGTTCCCACCATCTTCCTATGTAGATTTTGGCCAAAAAAAGAAAAATTTAGTCATGTAAAGATCTGTTTTTCACTGCCCTGTGAAGTAATTGCGAGAAAGACTTAAGGAATCTTACAAAAAAATACAACACAGCCTTTTCATTAGTGCAAAATGATTTCATTTTAACTCCTCTAAGGGCCTTTTACTAATAAATTAATATTAGCTCCAATTAAAATAAAATCTTTCAGAAGCAAATGTTTAATTTCTGAAGTACAGATGGAAACTACTACTTTCTCACTCTAACAGCATAAATGAACTATTCAAAGCTGATATGTAATTCATTTCTCATTTCATTAGCTTAAACATCAGCTGTGGGTGTACTTTACTTACAATATGGACATATGGTTGCTTGGATCAAACTAGGAGTAAATTTTTTTAATGCTTTCAAGAAAATACAAAATGAGTATAAATAAGTAATCAGTTTATGGTAATCTAGAAAGAATAGCAAATTGACAAACCTGTCTTTACTCCATAATCTACCTAGGTTTTCAGAAAACGAGGTTTAGACATTAATATACAATCATGCTACAGAATTATTGATCAAAGAGAGGGATACCTTAAACACATCCATTCTAATCAATGGAAATGCCAGGTAGGATAAGCTGTTCAGAACTTTGGAGTGTAGATTTATCAAACAAAGGCGGCCTTTTGGTCAATACCCCGGCGACTTCAAAGTATCTTGTCTATTTTACACAGCCAAATTCAGAACCAGTTCTGAACTCTTTTGCAGTCTATACTTTCTCTGCCTACTTTATTCAGAATAGACAGAATAATAGCTACCATTCTCACTCATCTTGGCACTGTGCTAAGCATTTTAGATGCATGTCTCATAATCCTCACGGAAGCCCTGTAAGGCAGGAACTATTACTATCCTGATTTACCTATGAGGAAACTGAGGTCACACAGTTAATAAGAGATGGGCTGGTAATTGAGAATATAGAGCCTGCTCTCTGAACCCTAAATCTGCACTGCTTTCTTTTGATAAGTAAAGTCCATGGGGCTTCTGAATTGCTGCTCTCCTGGGGGAATTCATGATAATTTTCTGACAATGCAGTTAACAGACCTACACAGCCAAGTTCTCCTAGGCCTTGAGCTTCTCTCTGGTAGTAGCCCAAAAATATTTTATCCCTTCTTAATCCTTGATAAATTTATTATGTGCATTTGAAAGTAGGTGAGGATACATTATTATGGAATTAAATAGGTCAGAAAAGAATTCAGACTCATTACAATAATGATCTAAAAATGATATCACCAAATTGTTTTCTACCATTAATAAAGCCCAGATTAAAATATTTCTAATTACACCATTATCTTTGAAAATTACTGGTGGTAAAGAAATTTGTCTTTGAAAGCTCACATAATGCTAAGTCATCATTTCTTTAGGTTATGTTAAGTAACTGGGAGAGAATTAATAACAGTAGAAAGTGGCATTAAGCATATAAATGACTTCTACAAATACCACTTTATACTCTTCTTTTTTTCATTTATTCAATAAATGCTAATTATTGTGGTTCATATATATTTAATATTTAGAGAGCCAATATTATGTATCAAGAATACGTTTGGTACCTCATAGATCATATATCATACAAATCAATGACTAGTAAGGATTTCAGCATTTTTCAAATGATATGTCCCAAAGTACTGACCTACTCTGATCCTTTATCACACATCACATGGTTAACAAGAGCAGCACTTTTGACCTCTGTGTTATACTTTACTCTATCTTTCAAGAATATCTGGAATATCTTCAAAAAGTAAAAAATAAAATACTAGAGAGAAAGGACTTAGATATAGCTTCATGAAGCTGATACATTATGTTTTCCCCCTCTGGCAGAGTAGGTTTTCTACATATGAAACGCTAATCATTTAATTAGCCTGAGTGTCCACCTTTGAGTCTCTCCAGTGACTTAGAAACTCATCTTCTTTCCCTGTAGCTTAATTTAAAAAATCTTCATATGTCTACATAATGGGTTAATATTAATAAATAATATTTCTGATTTAAGTATATTAAAAGTGTATCCAATGAATTTTTAATATGATGAAGATTAAGCTCTTTCATGCTTTTCCTCACATCATTTTCTAATTTGTTTACATCACAGTAATCATTTACATAAATGTGACTACTTAAATATTCAAAGTTGGACCTGAACCAAATAATGTTCTATGATGACCTTTGTTCTTTTATGTACTACTTTATAAATTTTATTTATTTTAAATTGTTAATAAATTTTATTTTTTTAAGTTGCTTGGTTTTCTTTGCATTTCTCAGTAAGAATTCTCAAATGTTTAAATTATCAATACCATTTTTATTTATGTTATGTTAATTAACTGGGAGAGAATTAATAGTAGAAAGTGGCATTAAGCATATGAATAAGAAGTTCGTGCAACTGTTTTGGTTCATGCAAATAGAATCATACTGCATATACTTTTTTGTATCAAGTTTCACTAAACATTAAATTTTTGTCTATGTAAGTTGTATATAGAATTATTCATTCTCATTGCTGTATAGCATGTCATTATACTAAAATGTATTTATCCAGTCTATGGGTGATGGGCATTTGCATAATTTTTAGTTTGGGACTGTAATATATATGGTGCTATGAATATCCTAGTAGACGTTTTTTGGTGAATATATGTGTACATTTTTAGGGAATATACATATCAATAGACTTGCTGGGCCATAGTATATCCATATATTTCACATTAGTAAACATCAACAATATCCTAAGTGGTTGGAAAAATTTTTACCCCTATCAACAATACCTAAATATTCTAGTTGCTCTGTATCTTCCCTAATATTTGGCACATTCCATCTTTTACTTTTTAGCTTTCTGCAGAGTATATTCTCTTGTTCCCTTTTAATATCTCTGCCAGGGATCTGGTTTCTGCTAGTTAAGACTAGGGATTACTTTGATCTTTTTAAAAATCTACTCCTGCATATTGAGTTTAGACTGTTAAATCTTCCTCTTTTAGAATCACTCACCATCCTATTGCTCAAGATCAACTCTTAATTTCTTCACTTTCTACCATTCAGAAAAACATACAACAGGGAAAAAGTTAAAGAAAAATA
Organism: Gorilla gorilla gorilla; assembly: GCF_029281585.2. Taxonomy (NCBI): domain Eukaryota; kingdom Metazoa; phylum Chordata; class Mammalia; order Primates; family Hominidae; genus Gorilla; species Gorilla gorilla. The sequence continues at coordinate 49,469,108 of NC_073232.2, read as the reverse complement.
GAGAGGCAAAAGGGCTCCAAGGTCTGTAGTGTTAGCAAAATGCTGCTCAGTACTCAGAGGGTATCCTGAACTACAGGAACAGGGAAAGAAGTCTAGAGTAAAAAGGTGCAGAGGTTTAAAAGGTACAGAGGTTTATAGGGTGGGATCACATCTAGTAGGAGAAATGTATCTTCCTTTGACCAGTGGTGTTGAATGAAGGTGGTCCTTCACATACTGCTGGGGATTCCTTGGCTGAAAATAAATAGAATTGATCTTACCTCTACAAACTTCAACTCTCTTTGCACAGTTGTCTATAATTATGTGTCAGAGTAGAACCATTTTTCCAACCTTGTCTATCTGGTATCTTTCTGCTTATTCTTCAGATTCAGATTATTGTTTATTTATTTACTTTTATAAATTTATTTTTTATTGATACATAATAGATGTACATATTTGGGGTTACATATGATAACTTAATACCTTCATGTAATTTGAAATCAGATTCAGTTTAAACGTAAGTTTCTCTGTGAAACTTCCCTCAATCAGCACCCCCACACTTGCCTCCAAGTATATTAGGAAATCCTGTCTCTTGGACACACTAATGCCTGAAAGATACGTGTATTAAAGCACCTGTGTCTTAGCCATGCATGGTGGCATGTGCCTGTAGTTTCTACTACTTGGAAGGCTGAAGCAAGAGGATCACTTGAGCCAAGGAGTTCAAGGCTTCATTGAGCTATGATCACACCACTGCAGTTCAGCCTGGGTAACAGAATGAGAGCCCCTTGCCTCTGCCCTACCTTTTTGTAAAGCTCCTATGTCTCTTACTTTACTGTATGTGTTTTCTTGTACTCAGCCACTTCTAAAATCCTGACAGAAAGCTCTCAAAGTATAAACTCTGTCAGGTCACTTTGTTTCCTTAGGAAAGTAGGAGGTAGTAGAGTAAGAATTCAAAATTAGGCACTCAGACTCAGAGCCTGTGCCCATAGCCACTATGTTCTATTGCTTGGATGTAAGAATAACCACCCTGAGACATACCCACAAAACATTGCAGGACACTTAGGATAAAGAGAAGAGCTACATCTTTAAGAGAGAAAAGATTATCAGCAAAATATTAAAATCAGATTGGCATTAGACTTTTCATGAGAAAGGCTAGATACCAAAGGAAAAAACACAAAATAATTCCTTAATTCTAAGAAAAATTTATTTTAAACTTGAAATTCAATATCCAACCAATCCATCAGTTAAGTGAATGATGGCATTATTTCAGACATTCAAGTACACAGAATATTTAATTTCTATTAACTGTCAGGAAGACAATTGGCACACATACTCTTAAAACAAGAGGTGAATCCAAAAGATCAAAACGTGGGGCTGAGGAAATAGTGGAGTTGAAAAAGCAGTATAAGGAATACCCAGAGAGTATTGAGACAATATGTAAACATGTGATATATTTGAGAGCCAGGGTTCTCACTATGTAAACAGGCAGGTACTGCTAAGGAATGACAAACTGCTGTGGTAAGACAAAGATGAACCCCATGGGACTGGACTGAACTGAAGATGTTGGCTTGAACTCATAATTTTATATGCAGATATAAACATAAATTGTATATACAGATATATATGTATATTATTTTTGTGCAAGAATGAAGGAGAAATAAGAAAACACATCTTAATTTGCCTATCGCCACACACATTTTTTAAAAAGATTCACATTAAGGATAAACAAAGGAATAAGAAGACTTGTTATGTACAAGGAATCTTAAGAGTAAGGTAGAAGGGATATGAGAAGATAGATTTGTCTCAGAGTAGTTTTTGTACATTTTTGACTTCTGTAAACGTTTTAAGATTCTACAATAAAAAAAATAAAATTCAATCAACAAGGGTCGGGAGTTGGGGAGAGGAAACCTAAAACCAAATGCAAATAGCAATAAATGAATGAATGAATATGTTTAAAATTTTTAACGTGTGCACCACTGAGTTGCTCATACTTCACTATTTTCTAAAGCTGTGTTGTTTAATACAGTGGCCACCAGATATACGCTGCTATTTAACCTTATATTAAAATACTATAAATGAATACAATTAAACATTTATTTCCTTAGTCACTCTAGCCCACCACATATGGCTACCATATTAGATAGTGTAGATATAGCTCAGTTCTATCATCACAAAAAGTTCTACTGGACAGCACTATTTCAAATATTTGCAAATCAATTATTTGTGAAGCACCTGTCCTCTGCAGGGCACTGGTTTAATGTTGGATGAGTGATATCGGTATCATCTTTGATTCTGTGTATATCTCACTACTGTGAGCTAAAAACCGCTAAAGAAACCCTCTCTGGCACCTCAAAATGCCCTGGGCTATTGCAAAATTGTATTTTAGCTCCTATCTAATGACACAATTCTTAGCTTTATTGGTCAACATGTATCTTCCTTGGTATAAATATAGATGACTACTTAACAACAAAAAACATAGCTTTCCTTGTAGTTTGAGAAATTATAGATTATCTCTTTGCCATATTAATTGTGTTAATCCCTTGAAGTTTATGGGATTCTACAGCTGATGAAATTGTACTAATTGCAATATATGTTAACAGTGTCTGGAATTTCAGTTCCAATTTGTTACTTTCATTCTAACAAAACTGTTAATTAATTTTAAGGAGTTGTAATACTACAGTAAAAGATTATGGATTCAATCTCATTGATAGTTGTGATTTTATTTTCCCTACATTAGCTGTATTTCCCATGGAAGCATAAGAGCTTCCTATATGCAAGGGGTACAAGGTTAAGATTTTTAAAGAACAGGCCAGGCGTGGTGGCTCATGCTTGTAATCCCAGCACTTTGGGAGACAGAGGAGGGCAGATCACCTGAGGTCTGGAGTTTGAGGCTAGCCTGGCCAACATGGTGAAACTCTGTCTCTACTAAAAATACAAAAATTAGCTGGGCGTGGTGGCTAGCACCTGTAATTCCAGCTACTTGGGAGGCTGAGGCAGGAGAATCACTTGAACCCAGGAGGCAGAGGTTGCAGTGAGTCGACATCAGGCCATTGCACTCCAGCCTGGGTGAAAAGAGCAAGACTCCATCTCAAAATAAAACAAACAAGAAAGATTTTTAAAGAATAAATTTATTTTTCCTGTATTTGATATTCATTTATTTTGAATCCTCCTACTATTACACCCAATATATTAACTTCGGGGAGCCCAAATTAATACGGCTTAAACATATAAGCATGTTTAACTCATGTAACATACTTTTCTAGAAATCTGAATAGAAATTGATTGTAAACTTTTTGACTGTGAGAGTTTGGTGAACTGAATTATTACTTTTAATAATATTTGTTGAATGAATGAAGAAAACTCCTGTTTTAAATGCAGTAGGGGAGCTTACTATTTAAGGCAACTGAAGTAACTTCTATCATAAATAATTACCTCCTAATTTCTTTTTCTTTTTAAAGCTGAATTTCTACATGTTGGTTTACAGACACTATTTTAAACAAGTCTATAAAAGAAAATGAAGTTTTATAACCATGCTAAGCATGTTTAAAGTAGTTATAGAAATCCAAAAACTTTCTTAATCTATGTAAACTATGATTATGAAACGTCAGAAAACAAAATGAGCTAAAGTTCCCTTCTATAAAATGAAAAAGTTGGTTTAGTTCTTCTCCTCTAGCATAGTTACTCTCTGATTCCATAAGTTTCTTCACAATCATACATGCATTGTATTTACTTTCTCTGGCTATATTTGGTTACAAGCAGAGATTCATTTGAAAAGAATAAATGGAAGAATGAGAGGGTGAGTAGATGACTGGATGGCTAGGTGGGTGGATAAAAGGAAAGAAGGATAGTTGTAGGAGAAGTTGGGTGGATAGATGCATAGATAATACGATGTGTGAATAAAGAGAAGTAGAGATTTATTTTTATAACTCTCCTACATCTCCCCCAAAAGTGAATTAAAAGCAGCTTTTAAAAAAGAGTCAAGTGTGCAATAAGCTTTAAAACAAGGCCAACAGGAGCCACATAATCAAAGTTAGGGAGCAGAAATATAATTACATTAAAAATCCTAGAGTTACGGTACAGCAATTAAGTATAAAATTGATTGTTTGAGGTCCAGGCAAAAATGAAGCAATGGGTTATATGGTTCATATTACCTACTAAAAGGAACCTAAGCACTTTGAAATTTTCAAATGAAAATGATAATTTCTATTTTCATCAGGATATACTTGAAAAGACTTTTCCTTCTCAATGCTGTATACTAAGAGGAATAAATGTATCATGTATTTATTTATGTTATTGGTTATTAAATAATAAAATGAACAATAGTCTTTACAAATGATGTTAAGAAAATGCAAAAGCATTCTTCATAAGACTATTTATTTTTTACAATATCAGATTATCGTCTGCAGAGAGTTAAAGTACTAGAGTTTTGATTTGCACCTACCTGATATAACATACAGAAATAGGTCTTGATTTGAATTCTAGAGAGAAAGTCAATGCATAAATGAATAAATGATCTCAACATGGCTTTTGACAGAAGTGAGTCACAAATTATTCGAAATTGATGTCAACAGTGAGTTACTTCTTGTAGGATGGTCATTCAGGTTTATCAGGCAAAAGAACTTCCAACACTTGTTTTAGAAACAAAAATGCTGGTGATGTAAATTGATATTCTCTTGTGAAAATGAAAGTGACTTGTATCAGCTGCATTTTATTCCTGAGACAGAAAGCCTCAGATCAGGATTACAAAATATGATAACCTATATGACAGTGTCCACCATAATATCTGATCGTTTGGAGATAAGAGAAGACAAACATCTGATCACTTACTAAGTACCAGTTATTTTGCTAGTGATTTACACATGTGAAAGCAGTAATGTGTGGTATGTCAAGGCTTGACATCAAACTTCCTGATTGGGGGTCTCTTCCCTGATTGCATTTTCTCGTTGCATTTTATATGCATTGTGTTTTCTCTGAAGTTTTACAAGGCTGTAGTCCTGTGCAAACAGTAAATTCATTGCTCAGTAAACTTTATTATAACACAGTAGTTTTCAAACTTTACCATGCATCAGAATCACCAGAAACTCCCCACCCATGGAGTTCCTGGTTCAACAGGTCTAAAGTGCTGCAGAAGAATCTAAATTTTAACAAGTTTTCAACTGATGTGGATACTGCTAGTCCAGGGATCATCTTTGAGAATCACTTTTAGCAGATACAATTGGTTGACTCCCCGAATACTCACTACCAACATTGTTGCTAAAAGAACCATGAATTTGTTCAAACGTCCAGTTACATCTGAGAAGAGGGAAGGTGATGCAGTTCTCGGTCAGTTAGAGTAGGTTAGTATTCTCTGTGCTCTTCCCATATTGTATTAAAGAAGGAATTTTATTGTAATAGTTGTTATTGCTTGTCACCCTATTTGATGTTCCACAAAGGGAAGATACTTAGAAGATATGTGTGCATAAATTATATATATGTGTATTTATATATTAATATATATCTGTCTGCATATATGTATGTGTATGTGTGTGTATTTGGCATATATATACACAGCAAATTATATGTGTGAACACATAAATTATATATATGTGTATGCATATATATGTGTGTCTATATATGTGTGTTTCTGTGTGTATACCAAACACATTTGTGTACATATACATATATATGTATTATAATATATCTCATATTGTATATCAATATATTATAATATATCTCAATATATCATTTGATGTGGAACACATACAGATATATATACACATACACACATGTATACACACACCAAATTTGGTATATAAAACACGCATATACAGATACACACACACACACACACATATATATATATATATACATACACATATATATCATTTATGTGTAAACACATATGTTTGGTATCATCAGTTTCTCCCACCAAATTTACTCTTCTCTCTCCTCATGTAACTCCCACTCTCCATGTTCAATCAATCAATCACTATGTCCTGCTGATTCGGCCTCTCAAATATGTTTCTGACACATAGTAGATGCTCAGTAATTATGCACTGAGTGAATATGCCTACCTAGCACAAGTTCTATCAATTCAATGATCTAACTTCCATGTATCATAACTCACCCAGTTTTACAAGTAAAACATATAATGATTGTCTTTTAATTAATGCACCTACTAACTTTATCATTAAGGTCAAAGGAGTTATCATTAAGTTATCATTGAATCAGTTGCTGTGAATTTCGTGTAGGTCTCTCTCAATGGAAAAGTTTGCTTCTCAAACCTTTTCTGTTCCTATTCACTAAAGCTCTGCCACTGCAATTCTTGGCTGTGCCTCAATAGTGCACACACAGTACATTTAGTATATTACTGATGGACAAAGCTCTGAAGTTAAGAGGATTAATAAGGATAAAACCCAAAATACCTAAAGCTAATATCAATTCACTGAGTCAGCAAGAATGCTCTGAAGACCTTTTATTTTGAGGCATGAAAACCTCTCACATATCATTTTATTATTTCTACCTCTGGAATTCTCCAAATCATCATGAGGCTGCCTGAAAATGTAAAGAGAGAAAGTATATATAAGCAATTTTGTTATTTTTAATTCTAATAATCTTAAATCTACCTACTTCTTTCTCCTCAAAAGACCTCATTACCTTGCCTATTATCCTCAAGATGCCTAGAGATGCCTAGAGAGACAGATATGAGCTAAGATCTCATTTTTTCAGGCTATCTCCTTCTATCCTTCTATGCATTGTGTTTTTCTTTTACTGCAGGAAAAAATCATTTCAATAGATATTTACTTATTGATATGTATAAGTTTTGATGATCACAAAACTAAGGTTCAGTCAGATTAAGTATTAATGTCTAAAACTGCATAGCTAGCAAAAAATGAATCACAAAATACTTCTAAAAATGAAGAATTGTCCTATAAAGCTTTTAAAAGGTTAACAATCTCTTTGAGGTAAAACAAGAACATAACGAACTACTGGTGGCTGAAAATGTAGATTTTAATTATGTATTTATAATATGATTTCAATATATTACCTGTTATATATTTGCCTGTGTTTCCTACTAACTGTAGAATACAAGGCAGAATAACAAAACTGCCAAAAGAGAATCATATAAAGCTTCAGAGACATTAAAATGAGAAAAAGTAGAGTTGAGATTGTAATATCTATCAATGTAGTAAAACAGGGAAAAAAAAAAGCTAAAAGTTAGATTACAACAAGTTGTAATTTAAACTTTAAGCCAAAGAATCTATTCTTAATTTGATAGATATTTAATGGCCTTTAGAAAATTCCAGTAGTATTCTAACATGACTAGTAGTGAGAAAGTAAATCTGCTACTTGATCTGCCTTAAAATTTCCTGTACAATGTAATTCATTACTTTTCCTGTGAATTAATCAGCATTATTTTTTCTTTTTTCTTTCTTTTTTTTTTTTCTGAGATGAACTCTTATTCTGTCGCCCGGCTGGAGTGCAGTGGTGCGATCTCGGCTCACTGCAACCTCCACCTCCAGGGTTCAAACAATTCTCCTGCGTCAGCCTCCTGAGTAGCTGGGATTACAGGCGCCTGACACCACGTCAGGCTAATTTTTTGTATTTTTAGTAGAGACGGGGTTTCAACATATTGGCCAGGCTGGTCTTGAACTCCTGACCTCGTGATCTGCCCATCTTTGCCTCCCAAAGTGTTGAAATTACAGGCGTGAGCCACCGTGCCCGGTCATCAGCATTCTTGACAAGAAAAAAATCAAGCACCTTTCTAATAGACTTTCATGAGATTATGACCTCTTCTAGGAGATTAGACTGGCCTCAAGTAACCATCATGCTAATAGCCCAATGATTGTTAACCAGAATCTTTGGAATAGTTGCATATAATCTAATAGTGATTGTCTAATCATCATGTTTTAAATGAATCATCTCTATCAAGAGGACATATTTAAATTTACTTTTTCTAAAGCCTATTTCCTTGCAGCATGTTGGAAATAGAGTTTTATCATCCGGTCATAATTAATTTGTCTGAGAAGATGTTTTAACAGTGGTTTTCAACTGTGTTCCAATGAGAGTGTCTCAGGAAGCACTGTGGGTAGAGAGAGAAGAAGGAGGGGGTGAGGAGAAACCCTACTGAAAATAGTGTGAGTTCCCACACTCAATCGCTGTTACAAAGACAGCAGCACTTTTTCATCTGTTCTATATATTTAAGTTCAGTTTCATTGGAATAAAAGGTTGTGTAATACTAAAAGACTGGAAATCATTGCTCTACATTATGAATATAGAAGTCTTGTATAAAATAGAAAAGCTGAAACAGGAAGACAAGTTAGGAGGTTTTAGAGTAGGCTAGAAGAAAAGAGTTCATAAAGATCTGAATGAGGATGTTGGCAGTGGAAATGAACAGGTTGGGACATTTGGTACTGAGATAGAAACTTCACGATTTTATTGCTGATTAGATGCAGGGAGGTAATGCAAAGGAAGAATTCCAAGATGACTAAGGTATTGACTAATCCTAATGTCTAGAAGAAAGTGGGCAAACTATTATCAGTAATAAAAGAGCCAAAAGGAAAGGAGGTCTCGATGGGTTAATAAGAGTCTATTCACGTTGAGTTTCAGGTAAGTTTCAAGTCCAGATACCTATTAGACAGTCAGGAGAGAGAGAGAGAGAGAGAGAGAGAGAGAGAGAGATTTGGTAAACATTTGCATTGGGATGACAGTTGAAGCCATGGCAATAGGCCAAATCATGCTTGATATTAGGCTAATTTCCCTATAGTTTGAAAGAGGAACTTGGTAGTCATAATTAAATGTGTCTCTGTTGATAGCTTCACAGACTTTTAAGACAAGAGGGGATTCATCCTTTTGGTGACAGCTGTCATGTTACAGGAATACCTGTATTGTATGTGAAAGGACTGTGGAACTCAAAATTACTGTTCAAATGTAAGATGGAAATATTTGTTGACATTATTATTACATTGTAATAGAGACTTAACCTAAGAATTGTCTTTTTTTTAGAATGTGTTAATGAAACTGCATTTATCTAATGCACTGTAAGAACAATATCTTACTGAAAGATTCTAAGCATAGGTTAAGAAATGCATAATCGTTGGCTTGATAATCTCTTTCTGGGCAATAACAGCAGAACCAACCTCCAGCAAAGAAAGCTTAGTAGCAGAGATCCTATCTACATTCAGAATGGGACTCAGTGTATTTCCCTGATAAGGAAATGGAGAAAGTGGCACCAGAATTGAAAGTTTGTAATTGTAGGACATGGTAGGTGATTGCACATGTAGGGGGCTGGGACAGAGGGAATACTTTCAGAGATTACTTGAAATAAGGTAGTGTCAGTTTATAAAGCCAAGACAAAACAGAAATCAGGACACCCTACCAGAAAGAAGGAATCAAAACCAGACTCAGCTGACCCTAAGGCTACAAGGCCACAAATGTCGAACTTTTTCCTCAGTGATTGCTGCTGTCAACTACAAAATAGGCTCCCTCCTCGTAAAGATAGCAGGTCACATATCTCAGTTACTGCTCAGGAAATAACCCGTCAGCACATCATCTCTGAACACAAAGGACAAGATAATTGTCCCACGTTCTGTCAGGCAGAAGTCCCAGTCATCTGCAGAAGTGGTAATATGGAACGTGGTGTTATTTGTATTAACATTAACTCTCTTGTCTCTGGCTTCAGTAGGAAAAATTTTGGAGATGGCAGTAACACTTTTTAGTATTGGATGATTTCCTTAGTCTTTCTTAATGCAGGGGATGCATACCTAACTTTTGTAGTTAATAATTAAGGTATATCTATGTTGAATGATTAAGCAAAATCAAAACCAAGACTGATTTTTTTTGACAGTTTCTATTTTTACTTCAACCAGAATGGAAGAAGTACACATAATTCTGGATAAATTCCAAATCCACTGAGAGTATATTTGGTTTATGTGGTAGGGAAATTAGCCTATTATTAAAACAGATTTTTAAAGATTTATAGGAAGAGGCAAGTAGACGAAATTGCCCTGTCAGAATATTTCATGACTTTGATGGGATAAAAGTAAAACTATATGATTTCTATTGTACTTTCTCAGCTGTTACTCAAATTGATTATAACTAGAAAGGAATTTCATTTTCTGATTCATCACCATATTAAAATGACTATGAAGTCTTCTAAACAAAAGCACGAAATTCTGTCTCCTCTTCTAGTATTCAATTCACATAGCAAGATCTCTTTAAAATGGTCATCATATTTTGTATTTATCCCTAAGTGTGTTTTAAAAATAGCCAAGGTTAGAATAACAAAATAAACTCACACACACATGTGTGTGTGCATGCGTGTGTGTATATATATACACACACACACAGATCTATATATCTATATATCTATATCTATACACACACACACGCATGCACAATAATCATGCCTGTTGATTAATTCTGGAAACGAGAAGAAATTGTACACTGTTTATAATCCCAGGGAGGATTATCTGTATGGATTTCAAGAAGATTCTACTTCACTAAATGTTGTGACATTTTACAAAATGTTGGTTGTGTCATGCTTTACCCCCTAGCTTTAACACATCCACAAGGCTTTGAAAGCTTGATTAGCAAACATAAATAATAAAAAGAAAAGTAGAACTACTTAGGGAGCAATATCAAAAGATGGATGTGCTAAATACAAAGCAGAGAAATAATCAGACATGTTATTTTTGCCCCACTGAAAATCCATGCCAAAAATAGTAACGACTGTTTTTTTTCTTTTTCTTGTCCACTTTCTTTTGAACATTGATACTTCACATTTTGTTAATTCTGAACAAGACTATGAAAATGTTACATCATTTTACTGAATTGAAAACATTAATGAAATATAACGTGTGAGCAGATAGATTCTATGAGTTTATGTGTGAACTTACACTAGAAAGAGAAGAATGGCAGTAGATGTGGGGGGTTGGAAGGAATCCAGTCCTATACACACATAAGAGATAAAAATAAATTTATTTATTTTAAATTCATCCTTGAAATAGGTTAATCATTGAAAAAGATGGATCTACAGATTCCACATAACCACCCCCTGGTTCCGTCCTTGCAAGCCGGGCATAAATGCTGAGACAGAATAATAAATAAAATAACAATTTAAAATAATTTCTGGGAAAATTATGGGACTATATACATGGAAAGAAACTTCCTGAAAACTGGTTTAAGAATACATTTAATCATATATTTTCAAAAAGTAATTATATATATTAAAAGGTAAATTTTACATCTGTACCAAAAGTACCCTGTCTTTTGCTCTCTTCTGAGAGAAACGTTGCATTTTTCTGCAATATCTCTTCCTCGTGTCCTCTATCCTACATTTATAGAGTCTCAAATATGCTCAGCCTCAAAATTAAGATGCTTTGAGCTTCCAGAAAACACTACACAGATAAAGGTGGCTTTCCAAAGAGATGTTTCTTATTGTCTATGTAATCATGCAGAGTTAAGCAGTCATTGCAACCTTTCATCATTTTCTACAATAAGGCCAACTTTCCAGATAACCATTTAGTGAAACAAGAATCCCGTATGTCTATGGTGGAGCTACTGCGGGTCTCATCCAACCTCCTGCCATGTTTGGGCCACTGACTGTTCGGGCACTTATGTCCAGCTTGCGAGGATGGAGCCATGGGGTAAGTTAAGTAGAATTTGAAAACAGATGAGTATAATAGGAGTACTTACTCTGGCTTTCAGAATTTAGGCAGAAAGAAACAGGGACTGCCATAACTCAGTGAATTTTCACTATAACTAGACTCCATAATTTGTAATAAACTGCATATTTAATTAACCAGTTAGGAGGCTATTTTTCCTGTCTGGTTCATTGTTTGTGTATGTGCAACCACAGCAGAAATCAAGAAAGTAGCAGCACCACTGGGAGAACCCAGCCTCTAAAATGTGTTAGAGTATTTATCTCTGCAAAATAGAGGTAGTTGATAAAATAGCAAGGTTAAAGGGCAGACACTTGCAGATCAAGCCTTTAAACAAACTTTCATTTTGAACACATACCATAACTTAGATGGGTTCATTAAGGAGACACAAGGCATTTGGAAGTAATAAAGTTAGCCATGGTTTCAAACCAACACTGTAGGGAAACTAAACTTATTAGAAGAAAATAATGAAATAATCATAAAATAGCTGACCCATTACTTAGCAATGTACCCAATACATTGTAATGTGCATTATATATATATGTAATATATACCATATACACACATACATATATATACACACATAAAAAATACATTGCTAAAGATGAGATAAGACAGTTACAGTGGTTATATCTTACATTTCTCTTCCCCAGTATCCATCACCCTTTCTTCCAGCCCTGAATTTTCTTTCAGGAAATCACCATTTCCCTTTCGTGGATATTTTATTGGGAGACGGTACCTGCCTTTCACTCTTTAAGCCAAAGAGATCATGTCTTCTCCTTCCCCATAGTATCTATAGACAGAGAGTTAGCAAGTGATCTAGTCAGCCAAAAAGATTGTCTTGCCTCGGATTTTGAATCTTGAGCTAGTGAAGCAACAAGGTAAAGAAGAATACAGGATCTTCCATTATTCTCTAGTGTTACATATTGTTCAGAGAAATATTTACAACATATGAAACCTATGAAAGGAAAATAAATCTTGGAGCCCCCAAATCACTAATCTAAAGGGAAAAGTCAAGTTGGGAACTGCTTAGGGCCAACCTGCCTCCCATTCTACTTGAAGTCATCCCTCTGCTCATTGAGATAAATGCATATCTGATTGCCTCCTTTGGAGAGGCTAATCAGAAACTCAAAAGAATGCAACCATCTGTCTCTTATCTGCCTATGACCTAGAAGCCCCCTCCCTGCTGCGAGTCTTCCGGCCTTTGCTTCAAGTTGTCCCACCTTTCTAGACGGAACCAATGTTCATCTTACACATGCTGATTGATGTCTCATATCTCACTAAAATATATAAAACCAAACTGTGTTCTGACCATCTTAGATGCATGTCATTAGGACCTCCTGAGCCTGTGTCACAGGCGTGGGTCCTTGACCTTGGCAAAATAAACTTTCTAAATTAACTGAGACCTGTCTCGGATTTTCTGAATTCACAAACCTAAAAATGCTGGATTAAATATAGTTAAAAAATTGTACCATGGGGGTAGAAGAATAATTTTTTTAAATCCTCAGAAATTACAAAAAATATAATCCCAGAAGAGAAAGTGAGTGCTAGAGTGGTGTTTGCCCTGGAGAACTCTGCCTAAAGTAGCAGGTTAATTCCAATGAACCATGCATAAAAGAGAGGATGAAAAGTCTGCACCATGAGTGGGAAGGAAAATTATATCTGAACTATTTAGCCTTCACTGCATAAAGCTTGAATTTTCAAAGCATCACACTCATTGGATGAAGTAAATCTATACATCCATTCAGAGAGAAATAGTTGGGATATGTAAACTGGAAGACAGACTTGAAGAAACTACACAGAATGAAGCACAAAGAATAACAGAAATGGAAAACAAAAAGAGAAGGTAATAAAGAAGATGGAATAAAAATCAGATTGAATATATGCTTACTAAAAGGCCCACAGTAATTTCCAGACTTAAGAAATTTGAACAACTAAGAATAGAAACATAAAAATAATATACATCCAGAAATAGTAAAATACAATGAGGAATTTTTTTTTCTTTTTTTGAGATGGAGTCTCGCTCTGTTGCCCAGGCTGGAGTGCAATGGCATGATCTCGGCTCACTGCAACCTCTGCCTCCCAGGTATAAGCAATTCTCCTGCCTCAGCCTCCCGAGTAGCTGGGACTACAGGTGCCTGCCACCACGTCTGGCTAATTTTTTATATTTTTAGTAGAGATGGGTTTCCACCATGTTGGCCAGGCTGGTCTTGAACTCCTGACCTCGTGATTCACCTGCCTCAGCCTCCCTAAGAGATGGGATTACAGGTGTGAGCCACCACACCTGGCCTACAATGAGGAAAAATTTTAAAAAATCACCATTAGAATATCACAGATATAATTTTTACTGATGAATGCTAAAATTACTGGGCAAAACATTAGGAGAAATAGTACACTTGCAAGGCATGAAAATACTTGCCAAACCATATTTATTAAATATCCTGGTGCTTGTATTGAAAATTCTTTGATACTCCTGGCACCAGGAGGATTATTTATTTTCTTCCACTTGAGTATAAACTGGACCTGGTAACTCAATTCTAAACAACAGAGCATGGAAAGGGAGTAGTAGCTTTATACTGAAGAAACATGGCAAGTACTGTCTTAAACAAGTGATTGAAGTTAATATCACTAGTTATAAGTCATGTTGATATGGATTCCTGATACTAGATGATGAGAAAGATACTTCATCTGTGTGGTATTCTTCCCTAAAATCTGTAATTCCAGTGAAATCATGAACACTTTAGATACATACAAATTGAAGGTAATTCTACAAAATGCTTGCCCAGTGCTCTTTAAAAGTATCAAGGTAAGGTATATATGAGAAAAAAATTAAAGTCTATAACCTAAGCTTCTACTTTAAGAAACTAGAAAAAGAGCAAATAAAATTCAAACTAAGCAGAAGAAAATAAATTATACAAATTAGAGCAAAAATCAATGAATTTGGAAGCAGAAAATCAGTAAAGAAAGTCAACAAAATCAAAAGCTAGTTATCTGAAAAGATCAATAAAATTGACAAGCCCGTAGCCAGGTTAACTAAAAAAAAAGAGAGAAGATACAAATTACTAATATCAGTAATGAAAAGGGGCTATGACAACTGATATCATGAACATTAAAAAGATAATAACAAAATACCATGAACAACCCTATACTCACAAATATGATAGCCTAAGTAAAATAAATAATTCCTTGAAAGATACAATATACTGAAACTCATATACACAGACATAGATAACATGAATAGGCTTATAGCTATTGAGGAGATTGGATCAATAATTAATAAACTTCCAAAACAGAAAGAACCAGGACCAGATAGACTCACTGGTTAATTCTACCAAACACTGAAGGAGGAAATTATACCAATTCTTTCCATCTCTTCCAGAAGGTGGAAGCAGAGTGAAAACTTTCCAACTCGTTCTATGAGGCCATAATTCCCCTATTACCAAAACCAGACAAAGACATTGAAAGAAAGGAAAATTACAGATCAATATTTCTTATGAACATAGATGCCAAGATTTTTAAGAAAATGTTAACAAAACTAATTGAATTATGTATAAAAAGAATTATATACTAATTCTTTTAGTATATAAATAATTTTATCATAAATATTCATAAATAAATCTACAAAGAAACAAGTAGATTTATCCCAGGTATGTAAACCTGATTCAGCCTTCAAAAATCAATTACTATAATCCATCACATCATTAGGCTAAAGAAGAAAAATAACATAATAATATTAAAAGGAAAAGCATTTGACAAAATCCTACACCCACTCATAGTAAGAACTCTCAGCAAAGTAGGAATAGAAGGGACCTTTCTCAACTTAATAAAAAACATCCACAAAATGCCTACAGTTAACATCATACTTAATGGAGACAAACTAGATCTCTTCCCACTAAGATCAGGAAGAAGGCAAGATGTCCACTCTCACCACTAGTGAATGTAATAAACAATAAAAGGAAATAAAAACCATTCAGACTTGGAAGGAAGATTAAAAATCTCTTTGTAGATGACAAGATTGTCTATATAGAAAATAGCAAAGAATCAATTTAAAAAGTCCTGGAACTAACTAACGACAGCAAGCTTGTAGGATACAACTCAAGTCTTTTGATTTCTTATATACCAGCAATGAAAAACTAAAATTCAAAATTAAAAACACAATGCCATTAACATGAGCACCAAAAAAGAGATACTTAGTATAAATCTAAAAATAATATCTACAAGATCCATGTGAAGAAAATTACAGAACTCTGATGAAAGAATTCAAAGAAGATCTACATAAATGGAGAGTGAGTTCCGGTGCCTAGATAGGACTCAGTATGGTCTAGATGTCAGTCTTTCCCTACTTGATGTACAATCAAGTTAAGATTTAATACAATCCCTATCAAAATTCCAGCCAGGCATTTTGGGTATTTACCAATTGACCCTAAACTTAATATGGAAAAGCAAAAGACCCAGAATACTTGATACAATATTGAAAGACAAAATTAGAGGACTGACACTGCCTGACTTCAAGACCTACTATAAAGCTACAGTAATCATGACAGCATTGTGTTTGTAAAAGAATATACATAAAGTAAAAGAAACTGTGAAAAGTTGTCACATTTCGAAAGACACTATGAAGACGTGATAACTAAACGCAATGTGATATTCTGGAACAGAAAACAGACATTAGTAGAAAAACTGGTGAAATTTGAACAAAGTCTACAGTTGCCTTGCACCAATGCTAATTAATTAGTTTTGACAAATATACCATGATAATGTAAGATGTTAACTTTAAGGGAAACTGGTAGAAAGGTATGTGGGAACTTTACTATCTGTACTATCATTGAATCTCTTCTGTAAACACAAAATTATTTAAAAATAAATAGTTTAAAAAAAGATTCTAAGCCAAATATCTCTCATGTACAAACATATAAAAGTCCTAATAAAATTTTAGCAAGGCAAAATTCATCATTACAAAAGAAAGATACTATTCCATGCCTAAATTAGATCCATTTCAGGAATACAAGATTATTTTCACATTAAGTAATCTATTAATTTTCTAATTCATCTTATTTACAGATTAAAAGGGAAATTAGATATAAGCTTCTCAACAGATAGAAATCAAGTAGGAATTTGTGACATAATTTCTTACCCAAACTAGGAATAAAAGGGAACATCTTTAATTTGACATAGCACATTCACAAAAATTTACCGCAAACGTGATATTCAAATGTAAAATGTTACAAGCCTTATTTTAAAATAGGATAATAGCAACAAGGATAAACACTAACAACACTTCTCTTTAGCGTTGCCTTGGTTATTGTAACCAGCACATTAATTAAAAGCATAAAGATGAAAAAAGAAATAAAAAAATGGACAAACTACAACAAACCCAGAGCAAAGGTTAAGAATAAACAGTGTATTCTGGAAGAAAAAAAGGAAAAAATAGTTATGAAAATTTTCTTTACCAGTTATCATGGCATTTTAAATTTAGAATAATTAAGATGCACAGTAAAATAATAGAGACAGACATATAGACTATTGGAACAAAAGACAAATTTTTACACAGACAATGCATTTATACTTGATTATGTATCTGGCTCTGAACATCATTATGGGTAAAAAAACTTTTTTATTTAAACAATTATTATTAAAAAGTTTTTATATAATTGATTAGGCATATGAAGTTAATAAAAATAAAAGTCTTATCTCAATATACAAAAAAAAATACAAATGGTTAAGATCTTAAATGAGAAAGGCAAATTTATTTATTTATTTAGAGATGGAGTCTCACTCTGTCACCCAGGCTGGAGTGTAGTGGTGCGATCTCAGCTCACTGTAACCTCCTGTCCCCGGGTTCAAGCGATTTGCCACCACGCCTGGCTAATTTTTTGTATTTTTAGTAGAGACGGGGTTTCACCATGTTAGCCAGGATGGTCTTGATCTCCTGACCTCGTGATCCACCCACCTTGGCCTCCCAAAGTGCTGGGATTATAGATGTGAGCCACTGTGCCCGGCAAAACTTGAAAACTTTAAAGGGCAATGTAGAAGAATATTTTTAAGTCCTCAGTAGAGCAAAGGATATAAAACCACAAACCTTGAAATTTTCTTTATCAATAACATCATAAAGAGAATGAAAAGGAAATCTAAACTAAGAAAAGATGAAATATATACAACCCATAGTATCCAGAAAAATAAAAACAACCCCAAAGAAAAATGGATCAATGTTGTACCAGTATTTCAAAGAAGTGAAATAGAGAGATAGGACAAACATATGGGGGGAAAGAAGCTCAATCTCATAGGGAATCAAGGAATGCAAAATGAAAACATGATATCATTTAGATATATCTCATTTACACATTGGCCAACAATTCAAAAAATCTAAGTCTATAGAAGGTTGTTAAACATCTGAACTCCTCCTTCACTCCTCGCTGCAGTAGAAAATCAGAAAACTTTTTGGAAAACAATTTGGTATGACCTCGTAAATCTGAACAGCCACAGAACCTATGGCCCTGTCCTTCAGTCCCAAGCATGTATCCTAGAAAGCTTTTGCAACAGATGCACCAGAATTAAATTGTTCATAGTAGCTTTGTACATAACAGAAGAAAGAGAAAAAGAGGAAAGAGAAAAAGAGGATGAGAATGAACAAAGATTTGCACTAATAATCCATACGCTCATCAGTAGTACAGTAAATATATTTCGATACATTTATATAATGGGGTAAAGCATCTGTATCTTGAAAACAAAATGTGGAGAAAGCAAGTTGAAGAGGATTAAAAAAATAAAATTTGATCCTACAATACAACAATATAATACTCAAGAGTATCCACCCACACCACTCACATATAAACCATACACACACACACCTAAGTATTATGTTGTATTGACTGTGTAACAAAAGTATAGGAACAGGTACAAAAATGAGCAATACAAATTTCAGAACAGTGATTAAGTAAGAGTGGGGAGAGAGGGCCACGAGGTAAGGTTAAGTACATAGATATTTACTTGATTTATTATTAGTAGTAGTATTTTTAAGTACATATATGTTATATTTACTCTTGTGTTTGATATATATTTCCTAGTTTTCAAAGGTTCCAAACAAAAAATTTCAGTCATATGAACTTTTGTGGTTCTGGCTCCTCTCCCTTCTGCCTCTCCCTGGTGGCACACGCAACTTCTCATGCCTGCCTTTCACATGCAGGCTCATCCTCAGCCCCTCTCTAACCCCCACTATATAAAAGCCCTGATTTAGGCTAGCCAAGTTAATTTATCTTGCTTCCACCCAAGAATCTCTTCTGAAATGCAACATAAACATAATCTTTCCAACTTAGAATGACAAAAACTATCTCCCTAGGTATTTAAGTTATTAGTTGTATTACTTTTGTTTCATTAATTGTAGTTTTATTGATTTTAGATCATATACACACACATATCATGTTTGAGCTTCTTTTGCTGATTTCTATAAAAGAATTTGTACAAAACAGTGTTGATAATAATGTATCCAACACATAGGGACACATGAAAAACTGAAAAGAATAATGAAAAAAAGGTGAAGCAAACAGTCAACCCTGTTTTCTCAAGTGTACTCTGCATTTGGCTCATTATTCAATCTTTAATCCTGTGTTACCTTCCTTCCACCATCCTGATTCAAAATCCCCTTAAGCAAAATATAATTAGCACAAGGAGTCAACTGAAAGAAAGTAAACATATATGATTTTAAATTCTGATGGTACCTTATACTTTTCTAGGTGCTTTCATGGTGAAGTCTTCCTGTTCATGAAGTAGACAGTTTAGGTATTGCCTGTTTTACAAATAAGGAAGTCAAGGTCCAGGCAGGTTAAAAGATTCATCTGAGGTTATAGAGCAATTATCAATGACAACTCTGATACCGATGCTACAGATTCAGAGAGGATTGTCTTATTCTTAAAAAGGGAAAATGTATATAAAGCCCTTGTTACAATGGTGGACACATAGTTAAGTACTTAATAAAGGCAAATTCTCTCTCTCCTATCCCTTGCACTTTGCCTCACTTATCAATTCCATGCAGCTGATTATTCTGGGCTATAAATCTAAAGTCTCAGCAAGAATGTTGAGTGAACAGTATCCAAAGTCACACAGCGGCTTTTCCTATCCTGACCCAACTAAATGTATTTTGCAAATATGTCACTTATTAATTATTACTACACAAAGATTATCACATAATCCCACCTTCCAAGCAAATAATAAAAACTGTCACATACCTAAAGGGTTAGAAAAAAATCCAGATTTTAAGCAATACATAGACGCAGTGTCCAGATACTTAACTAAATTTTTTGAAGGTTCCATCTGGAATCACAGATAGTGGACAGACCACAAAACTGGCCATCAGCCACCTGGATTTTGTGTTCTGTAGTTTGACTTTCAGCAAATCACGTAACTTCCCTGAGTCTCAGCCTCCTCATCTAAAGACAGACAGTTTAACTAGATATTCAATAAGGTCCTTCCCTGTTCTGAGTCTTCTTTTATATTTTTAACTGCCACAAATTTATAATATCTTAGTGTTACTGCCAATATAGAAAGCCAAATGACAGCTTCAACGCTGGTGTTTCTCAATAATGCACTTTATGCTATAGCACAGAAGGGCTTAGTGAATCGGTGATGGTGCCAAAATTAGAATTTATGGCTGTGCCCAATCTATTGTTTTGCTAGTAAGCCATACTGCCTCCACTTAACAATAAAACAAGATTTAAAGGGCAAAACTGTATGATTTCATACTGGTATATGCAAGGGTAAAATTGAAAGACGGTACTATAAAATCATCTCACCATAACGACCATCGACTACTTACGCTCTGCAAAAAATGTGTACTTGTCTGCCCTTGCCAGACAGATAGCAATATTTGGTTCAAAGGATTATAGTGGAGTTAAGAAAAAAAGAATTAAAGACTGGTTTTCGTATGTCTGAAAGCTTTGCGTACAAAAGTACATCATGGAACGACACTCACTAGAAAAAGAACAATTATACTTCTAAAAGTAAGAGATTTAATAAGCAATGAGCTTAAAACTAGGCTAAAAGAAAAGTTAATTGAAGTCTAACTTATCTCCTTCTGGACCCTAAATTACTAACAACAAAAAAATTAGCTAACAGTTACTGAGCCTGCGTGTCAGGCACAACGGCAAGCATTTTTATGTGTTAATTCACTTAATCCTCACAAGAGCCCTCTGAATTAGATACTGTTAATATTCCCAGTTTATAGATGAAGACACAGAGATTTGAAGTTATATAACTAGTACAGAGCAGAACAGGAAGCAAGAATAGTTTCTGTTAAACATGTGACCTTCTTCCTGTATGTAAAATGGCCATGTTAGTAATTTTTACATGTGATTTTCATATATTCATAAAGGAGTGCATGTTGAAGTCTGCACTCTTTAATGATGTAAAATAAAAATTATGAAGAACTAAAAATAAGTTTTATCATTATAGTATCTGGAAAATGTTACATATCATTTGCATGTGTGACATTAACTATTTTAAATAAAGGTATATTGAAACTTAAAAAATTAGACTTGTTCCACAAACATGAACAAGTCAATTTTTAGTCATGATTCTAAAGATGCTTTTATGTGATATTGTAACTTGATATTAGAATATGTAAGTGGCTCCAGTCATCTTTAACACTTCTAATTATTCAGAGAGATGACATAATATCTTCTGATAAATTTTGATTTGCTATTTTCCCACTAGCTGTTTTTTTAAATTGACAAACTCCAAATTTTAATTTGATTTAGGATAAGAATAAATGAAAATGGTTGATTCTCATTTGCAAACTGTGACACTCGTTATGAATTTCATAAAAATCAAAAGTATTGCATTTTATTGATCTAAAGACTTAAGTTTCATTTTCAGTTTATTTCCTGATAATTCATTTTTTGACATTATCTAAAACATATCCTTTGCAAATACACAAATGGAGAACATTAGTTTCTTAAATAAGGTTTACTAACTGAGACCGAACTTGCTTGTCAAATGTGCCAAGAAATGCAGGCTGCTGCTCAGCTCCATTAAGCAGCCACTCTGCTGGTTTAAATATTTTCCAGAGTGGGCAGTAGTGCCTGAGGCATAAATGGAAGAGAGGTTGACAGGGTTGCCATACTGCCACCCTAATTTGCAAGACCAAAGTCTCATTTGAGCAGGGTTTTCACTGAAGCATCATGTCTAAAACATATCTTTGTTTATACTGTAGGTGGCAGGATTTTTATGCTTTAAACATTTTGCTATAACCCTGCATTTTTTGCAAATGAAAATTTAAGGTGCCATCAGATAACATTTTATGAAAATATTTATATGGTTCCAGAAAAAATAGCCAGGTCTTGAAGGTGGGTGCCTTTCATTCTTGGTTTTGTTCATAAATTAATATACATTGTTTGATATAATCATATTTCACATTAGGTTTAACTTTTTCTCTTTGTTCTGCAAATTCGATATTTTTCTAAATTTTGAGATTCAATAAATTAAAAGCACTAAATATTGAAACTTAAAAACAGAATTCACTCCTGTTTAAGATTTGAAAATGGGTATATCTGTATTGAATCCAATATGCCAAATGACTTTATTTCAGACTTTTGAGTAAGGAATATAAATTTCTGAAAGAGGGCATCATTTTTAGCCATTAATATCTGAAAAAGATAGCAATTTATAAACGAAAACAAAAACTTATCAATTCTTTGCAAGCTTATGAAATTCTGAATCAATCTTTTTATTTTGGCTTCCAGTAGTACAAAATGTTTCCATTCACATTTGATATACTTACATATATTTAAAGTCATCACTATTTTTTCATAATATATGAAAACATTTTTATCATGTCTTTTTAAAAGCAAATTATGTCAGTGAAGACAATTTTCTTGGCTAACCCTTGTACAGGCTAATTTGCTTATATTATAAACATCTATAAAAATTCATGTTTTATTATATATTTCAAAGCTCTAAAATGAAATTAATCAGGGTGACTTGAAGTTCATCAGGATATCTTGGCTTCTTCTTAAATTGAAGTTGACATATGCTCTTCCTTAATATCTGTTTCTTACTCAAGGGAAATGGCAAATTATCTAAAAGTTAACTCAAATTGCTTAATATGCTATTTCAGCCTTTGTATTTCTTCTACTTGGCCCATACTCTCAACTAATTCAAAAAGAGTTCTCTATACAAATTCCTACATTTACCAACAGTAAAATGGCTATCACCCACGTCTACTTAAGATGAACCACTAATGATCTATTTTGTACAAATGTGTTTATGCAGGCATTTTAGAGGAAATTTTATCTCCTTAGGTAAAGTTTATGAACCTTTCTCAGTAAAAACATGAGACCTAGAACTATATATACTCTGCTCTTATTTGAAATGCTTCATGAGTTTTTTCACCAAAAGTTTGCCTCAGTGTTTGAAATCATTATGTGTCATCATAACAGTTACACACACAGACATACACACAAATAGACGCTTGTAATAACACCTTTTTTTCGTCTCTGGAGCTCAAAATTCTGTCATTAAGGCTAGATTCCGGGCCGGGTGCAGTGGCTCACGCCTGTAATCTCAGCACTTTGGGAGGCCAAGGCGGGCAGATCACGAGGTCAGGAGATCGAGACCATCCTGGCTAACACTGTGAAACCCCATCTACCAAAAATACAAAATAATAGCCGGGCATGGTGGCGGGCACCTGTAGTCCCAGCTGGGAGGCTGAGGCAGGAGAGTGGTGTGAACCCGGGAGGCGGAGCTTGCAGTGAGCTGAGATCGCGCCACTGCACTCCAGCCTAGGCGGCAGAGCGAGAATCCGTCTCAAAAAAAAAAAAAAAAAAAGGGTTAGATTCCAACCTCATATAGATAGGGAAACAGGGAAATGAGGGACAAAAAATAATATCCTTGGCCAAGTGCGGTGGCTCACGCCTGTAATCCCAACACTTTGGGAGGCCAAGGTGGGCGGATCAGGAAGTCAGGAGTTCGAGACCAGCCTAGCCAACATGGTGAAACCCCGTCTCTACCAAAGATACAAAAAATAAATAAATAAATAAATAAATAAATAAATAAATAAATAAATAAATAAAAATAAAAATAAATTAGCTAGGCGTGGTGGTAAGAGCCTGTAATCCCAGCCACTTGGGAGGCTGAGGCAGGAGAATCACTTGAACCTGGGAGGTTGCAGTGAGCTGAGATTGCACCACTGCACTCCAGCCTGGGCGACAGGGTGAGACTCCATCTCAAAAAAAAAGAAAAAAAAAGGCAAAAAATAATATTCTCAATGGCCTTTCTTAGAATAATTTTTACATTTTTTTCTTGCAAACATCAGATATTAAGCATTCGGTGCTATCTTTCATGACTTTACCACTTTCTACTCTGCAACATATTTACATAGTAAACTGTGATTTTGACATAGAGATATTCGTCACCTTTAACAGAAAAGAAGAAATCTGAAGCCCACAGAGGTTGATTTATCCTACATCATATGGACAAAGTCTAGCTCTCCTAATTCTAAATTTAGTTCAGTACCCCACCATCCATTTCTGTACCCTAAACTATTTCTATAAATTGCCTTTATTTGGGCAATAATAGATGATAATTTGTCTGGAAAACTGGGTACATTCCATCAAGTGTGTCTTTAAATTTGGCCTATATTCCTTGGAAATCTATGCTATGCTAAATTCAGTTTCTAGAATGTTTTATTCTGTGTTCATCATGCCTGAAGAGGGTAACATAAAAAAGCAAATATTTATTTCCCATTATTCTAGGCCATATTCCAGTTGAGCAATAATATTTGTTTATATATAACTTTTTTTTTTTTTTTTTTAGGCAGAGTCTGGCTCTGTCTCCCAGGCTGGAGTGCAGTGGTGCGAACTCAGCTGCAAGCTCCGCCTCCCAGGTTCATGCCATTCTGCCTCAGCCTCCCAAGTAGCTGGGACTACAGGCACCCACAACAATGCCTGGCTAATTTTTTGTATTTTTAGTAGAGACGGGGTTTCACCATGTTAGCCAGGATGGTCTCGATCTCCTGACCTCATGATCCACCCGCCTTGGCCTCCCAAAGTGCTGGGATTACAGGTGTGAGTATATATAACTCTTACTTTTGGAAGTTGAATTAATTCACTTTTTCCTAGACTGTTGTCCTAAATGCAATAATGCACCACATTCTATCAACGTGTAGGTACAGTGTATCCCAGAATCACTAGAAAAAGGTAACTATATGCCCACCTTATGTAGAATACTTGAGGCATATATATCCAAAGAATATATGTTCTACAGATCTTGGAGAACACGTCACTAATTAGGAAACAAGTATCCAAACACATAGATAGCTACCTTCAAAATTATCTTGGTTAAAAGAATGACAGAAATCAGAAAGTTTGTTGCTCTTATGGTCATTTTAGGTTTACAGTATTTTTTTCCTATGGCAAGTTGCACTAGCTAAAAGTAGCATAAAGAGAGTTAGAATCACACCCAGGTGTAAGGCAAAGCTGAATAGCTGAGCTTCTGAAGTCTTTGTGGCTAAACTTTTCATTTTTAAGACATAGTAGTCAGTACAGGAATGAGAAGGTGGAACCATCTGCAGCTATCAGCTTATACAGAGTACATGACAGTGATCCAAACAGCCACAAGAATAAGCAGTCCTAACAGTAGCATGGTGCTTTACTTCACTTAGTACAGTGACAGGGCCTTGACCCGCAAGCTCCAGCAGAACCCCACCACGTGTGTGATGTGTATTCAACCTGCAATGGTAACATACAGCAATACATTAGGCACACAGTAATGCCAGAAGTTTTAATATTAGACTCAGAAAGATACCATAACTAAAAATTTCTACATGGGGCTCCTATATGCATAGAACTCTTGTATATGGAAAAGGAATATGGGAAAATAATTTTTTTATGTTGTTCCCTGATAGTTACTCTCCTGGGGAATTTCAGGGTCCTGATTTTTAACTTCTCCCATCTCCTGACCCTTACGTAGATGATAAGACTTTTTAAAAGCCATGTTCTATCTTCTAAATGTTGGGTTTTGGTAGATGACTTGCTACTTGAATAATAGAAGGTAAAGTATAGCTACATATAGTTTAATGTTGTAATTATGTAAAACTTACAACTAAACAAAGCTGCTACGTATCACTATTAAGGGTGTGCCTAAGAGCTTTTGTAGTTATAATAATTAGCCACATATAGGCTATTTTAGTAATTGTTATAATTATTTTCATCTAATTAATTGAAATAGATTTTTCTCATTTTTTAGTACTCTAGTATCTAAAAAGCGTCTGCTTAATATTCATGACACACTCTCCTGACTCACTTGCTTGTGTGGCTGGTCTCCTTTCCCACCTCCCAGTCCCATTCAGTTAAAGGCAAAGTTTCCGAATCCTAAAATTTTCTACATCTCACTATGTAGTTAGGCCTTGGGTAGCTATCAGGTACATGCCTAACTTGCCTGAAACAATCTTTCTTAGAAATTTTTGAGCAGTGTTTTTAGCTGCTTCATGATTCCTTTCCCAATCTACAAATGTGTGTTTGTGTGTGTGTATGTGTGTGTTGTGTTGTGTGTGTGTATAAATACATTGAGGGGGAGTATATATGAAGGCTGTCAAAATAATCAGAGGGTTATAAACCTTAGAAACTCTGAGTCCATGGATTGCAGATTGTTTGTTTTTTTTTAGACAGAGTCTCACTCTGTCACCAGGTTGGAGTACAATGGCATGATATCAACTCACCGCAATCTCCACCTCCCGGGTTCAAGAGATTCCCCTGCCTCAGCCTCCTGAGTAGCTGGGACTACAGGCATGCATCATCAGGCCCGGATAATTTTCTGTATTTTAGTAAAGACAGGGTTTCACCATATTGGCCAGGATGATCTCAATCTCCTGACCTCGTGATACACCCACCTCGGCCTCCCAAAGTGCTGGGATTACAGGCGTGAGCCACAATGCCCGGCGGGATTGCAGATTCTTTAAACCACCACCAATTGTTAGACAGAAGAAAGAAGGGGAAAGAACTAATGTTACAGGTGAGAAGAGGTGAGGAGGGAGCTCAAACACATTGCCTGCTGAAATTCTTAGACACAGGCCTTGACCATGATAAACTTTAAAATGAAATCACACAAATCATAACTTCACCATTACCGGATGAAGGAAAAGGAAGAGAGTCTAGATTGAGAAGAGAGAGAGTGTATCTTCCCCCTTCCTTATTTAAAATAATAAAACCTATCATTTACGGAGCACTTCCTATGGGCTGGACATTCCCGTAAAAC
Organism: Gorilla gorilla gorilla; assembly: GCF_029281585.2. Lineage (NCBI taxonomy): Eukaryota > Metazoa > Chordata > Mammalia > Primates > Hominidae > Gorilla > Gorilla gorilla. Next base: position 49,442,247 of record NC_073232.2, on the reverse strand, counting down.
TCTGCACGGCATATAGCCTTTAGTTCTGACAAAAAGTCCTATGATGTGGGTATTATTATCTTTGAAGCTCAAATAAGATTAAAACCAGTACCAAGATAGACAGCTAGTAAGTGATCAGTCTGGATGATTCTTTTGCCTAAGATTTGCTTCTGTTTCACAGTGTTTGGGGGAGGATTAAATGAGAGTTTCCAATGAACTTACCAATTCTTCACCATGGTTTGTCCACTTTACCAATATCATCTTCCTTTTATTCAAGTAGGCTGCAATTGCATTAACTTTGTTTGCAGACTCTAAAGCTGGGAGATAGAACACTGTGCTCCCAAGGTGTTTGCTGCTGTTGATCCTCTGCCTAGAGTTCTCTTCTCCCAGCTTGTACAGTGTCTGCCTCCTTCTTCTCTTAACTCTCATCCTAAATGTCATCCACTCTGAGAGGCCTTCTCTGACCACGTATCTATAGTTCCTACAACTGTTTGCATGAGTAGCGACTTCTTTACTTGATTACTTATTATTTGTCTTTCTCTCAAGCCTTGGGCTGTGAGGGTAGGTGTATATCTCCAGCAATTGCCATGACAATGACATAAAGACACTCAACACATAAGTGAATGAATATATGCAGTAAAGCGTAAAAGCCTGATTCAGAGCCTGGTACACATTTCACTCATTACATCTTAAACTCCTCCATTCTCTAATAGCTACAAGAAGGCAAATGAGTCAGAAAAATAATGAATACTCAAATATTTCCCTTGTCTACAAGGTGAATTTGGTAAAATGGGAGGCCCTCAGATTTCTTTGCTCTATTTTAATTCCTGAGTATGAGACATACAAACTATCTCATCCTCCCTGGCCCAGAAACTTTAGATCTAACAGAGAATTGAAGCAAAAATAAATATACTCGTACATACATACATAGGATTACCAGTGTATGCAGGCTGCTTAGCCTTCACCAGTCATAGGAAATATCTCAGCGGGGGCCCCTGTTTCATCATAGCTCACATGTTCTTCCACGGGAGCTGCACAGGTAACATGAATGAGTGAAACTGGCCCAGGGACAGCATTGAGCACAAGACTAGATGTCCTAGATAAAGAAGGCAGCTCCACCACAGCTTTAGCTAATTCATAAGTGATGACGCCATGATGAAATAAGGCCCAAGGTTGCCAAATGTATCTTTTTTTAAAAAGGCTAGAAATTAGATTTGTGTATAAAATCTTTCTAATTATAGGTAGCAAAAATTAATTTAAAAATTTTAAAATATCATGTGTGGAAAACATCTGTGTGATTATGCTCTCATTGACCATCAATTCCTAATTATCATGATCCAATATCATTCTCTTTTCCTTTTCTTCTTCTCTTCCCTCAAGGGGACATTCTTGAAGTACGGCAGAGAAAACTCTAAGTTCAAATATACTTTGACAAGATCTCAATTTCCTCCAATTAGAATATAGAATCTTCAGTAAGTTTTTCAACTTCTCTGAGCTTCAATATCTTATAAAATTTGAGATATTATTGGTTGAATAAAATAGAGTCGAACTTCTTCACAGGTACTAACATTTCAATAATAATTATTTATATAAAAACAATTAATTTAGTGTTCAAACTGTCGTTTACAAGATTGAACACAATACTTATAAATTTCAAGCCAATCTTTAGCATCACTTGGATAAAAGTCACAAGAATAAAAAACAGTAAAAATCCAGTTTTTAAAAAATCATATCATAATTAAGCATCTGCTTTTGCACTCAGTTGTGTCTGTCAGTGCAAAAATAAGTCCCCTTTAAAATAGAAGGAAAATGACAGTTCTTAGAAAGAAACTTACAATGTGTGGTGGGTTACTTTTTCACTTTTTCATGGACTTACCCTTTCATCTCCAAGAAGATATGGAAAAAACTGAAGGAGGCAAAGGTTACATTTTTCAAGGGTAATAGTACACTGTGGTTATTTCTTTATTAATAAATTTTACTGAGATAGTTTATTGCTTCTATTTTTCTCTACTAGAAGTAAGTAATTTTCCCCCTTAATTACAAATGATTTTTAAGTAAATACCAGTTTTACTAAGGTTTCCAGATTCCCAGTTCTAACGCCACAATCCCCGATGACTAAAGAATGTATCTTCTATCCTGGTCCCATTTCATTATTAATAATGACAGCTGACTGATATTAGGTTAAAATATGGACCAGAGATGTAAGACAGATTTTGTATATCCTGCCTCTAGTATTTACAACAACCATGAAAGAAAGGTCTTATACCCATTTTATGAACAATGAAAGTCTCAAAGGAGTTGAATGACAAGTATTAAAGGGCTCTGTGTTTGAACCAATCCAGAGGCAAGGGGCTCTAAAAATCTGACTTCTCTTGTGTGTGTGTGTGTGTGTGTGTAAATAAGTGCTATGGTTTGAACACTGATCGTAACTTGGTTTTGTTTATATACACTTGCTAATTCTTTCTGGTATTTCAGATTTATACCACAAAGACTATTTTCAACTTGCTTATTTCTCAGGCCAGATGTTACAGAGAAGGATGAGGCTGATAAAAGGCAATATGTTAAAAATTTCTTATTAAATGAGATTCTGACCTAAGGAGAAATTATTCTGTAATATTTCATCCTCAAAACAAAGGTAACAAGTTTATTCTCTTAGGAACTGGAAAAGCTGAAGCCCATATTTCCTACAACATGATAAAACTCTAAAACATGAAGGCAAATAAACAATACTATCTTAAGCCAGTCTGAAAAGATTTTAAAGTCAGTCACCCCTTTATTCCCTTCATCTTAACATCATAACCTGTAGGAAATCCTCACTTAACATTATTGATAGGTTCTTGAAAACCGCAACTTTAACACAACCAATTTTAACGAAGGTTAATTGATATAAACAAGAGTTAAGCTCCCATGGCATGTTTCTGATCACAAAAATATCAATGAACTTCTAAATAAGATGAAGAGACTTTCAATATTGAGTATTGAAATAAATGTAAGCTATACTTACCATTAAGAAAGACAAATAAAAACAAATAAAATAATGGTTTACCCAATTTTTGGTGAATCAGTGAGTGACAGTGGTGGTAAAGGTGGTGGGTTAAATCTAAGAATAAATATTTGCAAAAGTGAAAATTGTAAAGAGCAGCTCTTCTATCATGCAGTTCTAAAACAATCATGAACAGGGTGGGCTCCCTGAGCACTTTTGTACTGCATCATTTTATGTAGTGCATTTGTGGGATTACTGTCTACTTTATGAACTTTTATTTTACAGTAATATATATTAATTAACTCACTAATTTTTTAATTCCATTTCTGGGTCACAGGTGGCTGAAGCCTATCCCTGAAACTCAGTGCACAAGAAGGGAACCAGCCCTGAACAGGACACCATTCCATCACACACAGCAAGTACTAAACACACACCCACACTCACTCTGATTGGGACAATGTAGACAAGCCAGTTAACCTAATGTGCACATCTTGGGGATTTGGGAGCAAACCAGAGTACCAGGAAAAAACCCCTTTAGACACCAGAGAATGTGCGAATTCCACACAGACAGTGGCCCAGGTGGGAACTGATTTTCTCCCCCATCATTGTTTATAACAACAGGAGTTGAACAAAATGATATTATTCAAGGACCTGCTATATTTAACTTCTAATACCTATTTAAAATTTCAATTATCCAGTTGACAGATAATTATGTTTTAAAACAAGTAATATAAATTTAACTTGTTGTCTACACCAAAACCTGTGAACTTTTCTCAATAACTGATTACGGCAGAATAAAATTTAGACAAAACATTTACTTAAAAAGAATTGAATAGCAGACTAATTCGTGATCTTAAAAGCACCCATAAGATAGATGAAAGTTCATAAAATGCACACATATTCAAAAACAAATTAGTTCAGTTTCGCATTACATTCAAAATATAATCTTTTTAAGACATTCATGCTTATATCAAATGTAAGTGAAATTTTATTAACATAGTCTAATGATCAGTTAGACAATAAGATAAAATACAAATTTTAAGTTTGGAAACAATGCAAGTTTAATACATTAAAATACAGAGAAAATGGTGATGTTTCTAAGAGTACTTCTTCGTTCAGTATCTGATGGCCAGCACATGCCTTTGAATAATTTTTTTTCCACAAACTAAATTTATGGTTAGTCAAGTTTTGCCATTTCTACATAATTCCTCATTTATTTGGGTTTGTTTATGATACAATTTTCATAGAAATACTTATAAAAAGAAATTTTAAGCCGGGCATGGTGGCTCACACCTGTAATCCCAGCACTTTGGGAGGCCGAGGTGGGTGAATCACAAGGTCAGGAGGTCAAGACCAGCCTGGCCAACATAGTGAAACCCCGTCTTTACTAAAAATACAAAAGATTAGCTGGACGTGGTGGTAGGCACCTATAATCCCAGCTACTCGGGAGGCTGAGGCAGGAGAATTGTTTGAACCCAGGAGGTGGAGGCTGTAGTGAGCTGAGATCACTCCACTGCACTCCAGCCTGGGTGACAGTGCAAGACTCTGTCTCAAAAAATTAAAAAAAATTTAAAAAAAGAAAAGAAATTTTATAATTTATATTATCAAATTAGTGTGATTTAATGTCAGTAACACAAACAGTAAAGGAATGCACGGTGATTTATTTCTATGGTGTTTTGTAGGAAAGGACATTTGAATTTTCTGTCAAGGTTATGAAAATGATCTCTGAAAGCTCTCAACGATTTTCATTAACTAAATCAATAACAGTAATATTTAATTACATTCACTAATAGATTCTCCTTTTATTTTATAGAGTCGGATATTTATTAAATAAGTGCATGCCAGCAACTATATGGACAAAAGACAAAGCAAAATATGAAAAAGGTGGAAAGCATTATGGTATGTGGTTGAAAACATTGCTTGAAAGTTTTAAAATAACCTTCAGAGCCCCATCTCCTTGTACAGGCCCTTATTTATTTTGCCCATGAAGCTTTATTTTCAAAATGAAGCTTCCTTTGCAGCTGGCCCAGTGGGATAGCAGGGTTTTTATCTTGCCCTTTGTCCCTAGATCAACCAAGTCATCTATAAATAGTTAGTGGAATCAGCTGAATAAGATCATTTGCAGATGGAGTTGCTGGGAGATATATATATATATGTGTGTGTATATGTGTGTGTGCTAATTTGGATAAGTGAGATTTTCTTCTAAATATAATGCATACTCTATAATCCCAGTGGTCAATAATAATCTCTCCACCTATGTGAAGGTCTTTGAGACAAGTGCACCTATCTTTCTTTGTATTCTGTCATTGTGATCCATAGATACCAATTACTCTGGTCTTCCCTCATTTTGATCTGATTGCTCCCAGTTCTCTGTGCACGCCAAGCTTCCTCTCCAATATCCATATGCCACATGTTTTTCCTCATCCATGCTATTGCCCAAATCCATGCCCTCTACGTGAAACTTTATTTCCATGTTTCTAGGTCATCCCTATTCTCCAACAACTAGATTAACCACCTCTTCTAAAAATTTTTCCATGCTTAGATGAAACTGATCTCACCCTCTCTGAGTGGTTCCCAAGTTTTAGTATGCACATGTAAATGCTCTTCAAAGCTAATTATGCTGCAGTTACCAGGCTCTGTACCTAGATATTTGGTAAAATAATTCTGATGCATGCAATCCAGAAATATCTTTTGAGAACCTTCTTGCATAAAACTTCTCTGAGCCACAGTGGTATTTCAACTTCATATCACTGCACCTTAAAGGTAGAACTATTTTTTTTTTTTTGGTTCAGTACCCTTTCCCTATTACTTTAAGAGCGCTCGTTCACGCATTGCAAGCCCTTGAGTTACTCCTGAGAGAAAGAAAGGAGCTAGCAAATACTTAAGAAATCGAGTTATTAAATGAGTCAATTTTAGGTTTGAATATAAATCCACTTTTATAAAGTATGAACTTGGTCAAGTTGCTTAGCTCTTCTGAGCCTTGGATATCACAACTATAAATGGGAATAATAACAAAAATGGGAATAATTACTTGATCATAATCAAATGGGAAAAAAAATTAAGTGTTTAGTGTTTTATTCTCCCTTATTCATGTTTTCAAAAGAGAACTTCACCTCGAGAAAAACACTCTTGGGGTAACATGTCCCATAGAGCTACTTACTGATTCAATATTTACTCTCCCTTTACATTAATGGAATCCCAATAATTGAGGGAAGCAATATGCCCAGTTAAAATCTACACACCAAGCCTACTTTTCAGCTAGGGATAACCACGTGATGTTGGTCAGTAAGATGTACGTAGAAGTCCTTGGGTAGAAATGCAGAGAAAAGCTCTTCATATAACATAGGGGATGGGATGTAGGGATAAACTAAACTTGTTTGCAACACTTTGCCTTTTGCTTTTCTAGAACATAGAATATGAACATAATTGTTTAAGCAGCTATATCTTAGCTTCCAGGGAAAATCTAAAAGAATCACAAAATCCTTTGCCCTGATATTTTAATGCCACCAACCATACACCTATAAATTTCTTGTCATTAGACAAAAATAAAACAATTACATTGGTTAATCTACTGTTTGGAATGTCTGTTACTAGCATCCAAATGCAATTTCTAACTGGAAAAAAGAAAACAAACAAACATAAAACACCAAAAAACGTCTTTCACTTCTTACTCCCACTCTTCAAAGGAAGAGAGTATTTATTTGTGAGACTAAGAAAGGGCATGAATTAAAATCACCAAGTTCCTGTTCTCCTGTGGGTAGGAGTAGATACTGAGTGGATGAATTTAATACTGAGAGAAAACTATTTAGCAAGGTCATTAGGATTCAAGTTGATTCACAGAATTCATTGCACTCTCCCATGCAGCTCCAGTAATAAAGCTGACATTTTGACCCATCATCAAACCTACATTATACCGACGTTGTGGGGCTGTTGTGAGGTTTTACGCAGCATTGCATATAAAATGCCTAGTCTCGCACCTGATATATAAGTCTTGTCGACCATCACTATGACCATTCTTATCACTATCGTCTTCATTTTGAATATTCTTTCTTTTGGTAAGTCACAGTTATTCTCCTGCTGGCTTTAGGCTGCTGTTTTAATTTCCCTAAGTCTCCCTCTAGTTGTGATCTTTGGCTTTGATTCACCCTACACATTTATGCACTTCTTTTTCTTGCCTACTTGGTTCTAATTTTTCCTGCCTCTAGCCAGTTGGCAAATTTCTCCTTTTGATGTCTATCTTGGCATTAAATAATGTTTAATTAATATATGTCAATGTTACCAAGCATACCATCTGAAACAAAATTGCCATTCAGCCAATGTAAACTGAATGTGAATCTTACAAATTCTTGCCTTAGCTTCGTCAATTCCTGGTCACTTGAGTTATCTCCACAACCCTTGGCCACTTGCTGCCCTGAGGAGCATGACACATTGACAGGTTGGCTGTCTTCGTATCACTAGGACTTTGGTGCAGGTCTTGGTTCTCTCATTCCTAACCCAGCCTGAGACATTCTGTTCCTGATAATAAAAAAACACATTTTCCTTTTATATATAATATTCCATATCTTCTAATACATCTGTAAAAATACTTTTGACCTAGTAATTTAAAGATGCTTCTTGTAACACCATAAAAAAGAGAAAATATTGCCAAATGTTGCCAAAGGAGAGAATAGACAGAAATAAAGAACAGTAATGCAAATGAAGCTTTTCATTTAGACTTTTGTTAAAGTGGCTGAGAAAATATTCTTTTGGCCAAGAAATGTGCTGTTATCAACAGCTTCCAAAATTTTGGCCTTTAAAAATCATGTTTACATTATTATTATTAAGACATCAAACATGCAATTAAATAACTCTCTCTTTAAATGCAATAACTTTGCCTTCCAGACCAATGCCCATCACAAATAGCCAGCCAGATTATGCTCTGTACAGCTTCAGGAGTTCTCATTCCCATAGATTATGATATGAATAGTGGCCCTTGAGTTTTACATGGTAGCCCAAGTCCAGCTTCTACCCAACTGATCAATGATTTTTAATTATGTTGGACCATCTTTGTTGAATAGGTAAAAAATAAGATATAGATTTGAAAAAAATAGTTATAACATGTTAGAAGAGCTTTCTGCAAAACATAATTTTGGAAAAGTCATGTTTCCATTGGGATCAAGATTGTCCATTCTATTAAGTTACCGAAAGAAACATAAAAACTAAAGGTAAATTTATACCTTAGGGGCCTGCTGATATTTAAAGGTTGGAGGTAGAAGAGGGTTGGACTTGGTGGAAATCCTAAGAAGTAACTTAACTGTGCAATTAAAGTGAACTATAGATAAAATTAGAAAGTGAAACTGATAAAAAACTCTTAGCCTGTTTTAGAATCATTCAAGTTATTCTCAACAATTCCATTTATTATTTCCTTTAAATGTATTCTTTTACTAAATATAATTAGTTGCATACATTTTTGAAAACCTGCAATGAATACTTTTTTATGGTAACTACTTAAATGCCAAGATTTAAATTTCAAAATACTGATCGTTTCCATAAACAAAGACATAACATATTTTTATACTCTCCAAGTGTATTTTCTATTGCCAAAATACTGTGTTTACAATAAACTTTAAAAAATTCTCGCTATTTTAACCTTTGTCCACTGCTACCAAAAAGCTCCAAATAATACTCTTTATGCTGAAGCCAAGGAAATGTGCGTATGCTATATGAGTGTCCTAGTGACCAGGCTGTGATGTGTGGCCTTGCACTCTCATCTACAATTAAATAGTTCAGGAGTAGACACATGAGTCTGATGGATTATATCCAAGTTGGCATTCAAAGGTCTTCATTTGGGAATGTGCATGGCACCCTGGAACACTGAAAGTGAGACTAGGTAGACAAGTGGGTGAAAATGACAGTGGCTGAGGTGAAGCTCTGCTGGTATATAGGGCCCAGAGCACACTCAGAACAGGCCTCACAGAGGATTTCGAATCTTTCTCTAAGTGCTGTGGAAAACCATTGAAGAGCTCTAAGTAGAGGAATCGCACACTTATATCTGTTTTTAAAATATCACCCTACTGCTTCTGGCTTTGAGAATAACTGGTAGCAGATCAGCCTGCCAGCCATAAACTATTGGAAAACTCGAAAAATATGTGCAACAGCTCTTTTCAGGCACTGGAAAACAGACACTAAGGAACTGTGTTTGCAATGAGCAGTGGAACAAATGAGGAATGTCCTACAATCGCCCAGGATTTCTGCCTGGAGGCACTTCCTAGATTTAGACACGAGCAGAGGAAACCCAAGCAGGGCATGCCAATCATACTTAGCTGAAGAGGCAGAGATTAAAGTTCAGTTGGAGGAGGCGAGGCAGCTGGAATGTGTAGGGCATTGTACCAGAGAGGAGGGCACTATGCAGTAAAAGAGTTCCAGAAATCTCTATACAGATTTCCTGGAATCTTTGGCTGAGCTGTAAATGCGGAGAAGAGACTACACAAAGCCTTGCAAAACAAACAAGTACCAGGAAAAGAACAAATCCTGGTTGGCGGGAGGGAGTTGGCAGGAGTATCTCCATTCTGGACATTTGGGAAGAAAAAGAATCCTGCTGAATATATGTTGCCAGCTGCACTTAAGTGTCAACCTTAGGAAAAGAGACTTTTGACAAAATATGGTGACTTACTGGAGACCAAAACATTGGTATTTAGTGTCCCTTTTCACTAGATACACCACTCCCCAGGGCATTGTGAGGGAGCAGAGAGCTGCTTTTCAACCTCCACTCTCTCAAGGACCTAGAACCAATCTGGTATAAGCCCTCAAAAGTCTCTAGTTAGTCACCTTTCCTAGAAATCCAAGAACTCCCATACTCCTGCTTGAACTGTGCATCATAAATCCCATAAATGAGCCCAGACCTGAACAAACAAAAGTCAGGACTTATTTGGCTTATGGGTATCTGGTAACTTCTGCTTTAAACCTGCAGCACAAAAGCCTCTGAGGTAAAAGACCACATTACGGGGTCCCTTTTAAAAAAATTATTTTTAATGATACAGGAGGTAAATGTAATTCCAACAGCAGTAAGAACAAAATACAAATTAATGTCTCAATAAATTAATCTGCCACACTAAGTATCTATTTTATGAATTCAAACCAAATGTGCTTAATCATCAAGGGTTGTATTTAATATATTTTTTTAACATGCCATTTGTACTTCTATTTAATTGTGATGATATGAACAGGAGTTGGAAATACTGGGTAGAAGAGGGCAGTCTACACCTGTAATCCCAGCACTTTGAGAGGCCAAGGGGCGCGGATCACCTGAGGTCAAGAGTTCGAGACCGGCCTGGGCAACATGGTGAAAATTTGTCTCTACTAAAAATACAAAAACTAAAATTAGCTGGGTGTGGTGCCATATGCCTGTAGTCCTAGCTACTCAAGGAGGCTGAGGCAGAAGAATCGCTTGAACCCAGGAGGTGGAGGTTGCAGTGAGCCAAGATCGTGCCACTGCACTCCACTCTGGTTGAAAGAGGGAGAATCCATCTCAAACAAAAAAAAAAAAAAGAAGAAGAAGAGGGCAGTTCCCCAGCAAAGCCCCTACTCTCAAGCCTGGACACCCGTGGCCCTAAATGAGAACAGGCATTTCTGTTTTCTCTCCCAAAAAGTTGCCTTTTGGCCTGCCATGTCCCTATCCTGTATCCCAGGCTCCAGAACAGACCAGCAGATGAGGATATAAGACAAGCAGATGAACAGCAGAATGACACAGCAGAGAAAGAGGGAAGAGGGGGAATGTCTGAGTGCTGAGAGGAGTTTGGCTGGGGGTGGTCAGAGAGGAGTTTAGTGGCTGAACGGCCCAACTCCAAGGGAAGATCATCTTCCCACTCCATCCCCACTTCTGGCTCCCCATCCATTCCACTGAGGGCCACATCCACCACTCAACAAAACCTCACATTCGCTTGAATTCCCAGCACTTTGGGAGGCTGAGGCAGGCAGATCATGAGGTCAGGGGTTCCAGTCCAGCCTGGCCAATATGGTGAAGCCTCATCTCTACTAAAAATACAAAAATTAGCCAGGTGTGGTGGCGCACACCTGTAATCCCAGCTACTTGGGAGGCTGAGGCAGAAGAATTGTTTGAACCCGGGAGGCAGAGATTCCAGTGAACTGAGATCATGCTACTGTACTCCATCCTGAGCAACAGAGCGAGACTGCATCTCAAAAAACAAACAAACAAAAAAACCTCACATTCATCCTTCAAGTCCATGTGTAATCCAATTCTTCCAGGACAGTGGGCAAGAGCTCAGGACACAGAAAGCTGTCACTCTGGCCTTCTGCCCTTGCAAAAAGGCAGAGAGTCCACTGAACTGGTTAACACTTAAAGCCGTGTGCAGACAGCAAGGCTAAGACAGCATTGTAACACTGGGGTTGCAGGCACCCACCCCAGACACTACCACAGGGCCAGAGCCCAAAGCACTGGCCCCAGCCTCTGCACCTGCCCATCTGCATGCTCCCCTTCCTGCAAGGGGTTTGAGCAGCGATGGCAACTGAACAAGTGAGCCACAACCCTGTTCCACGTCCTGCAAGTGGGATCAGGGAACTCTTCAGTTTCATGATGACAAGATGCTCTGAGAAGCCATCATTTAACCCGATGCATGCCGGTTGGCCTTCAGTTTGCTTGAATTAGTTTATCATCATGCTTAAACTGGATATGGATATTCAAAAGGAACTAAGGTAGAACCAAGCACAGCCAAATGAAGATACCCTGTCATAATTTTACAACTTCTGAGACATCATAATTTTACAACAAAACATTGGAGATATTTTCTGGACCAAATCACAGAGAAGTAAACCCAAACAGAGCCTGGCAGTCTTCCTCAGCTGTGGAGAGAGGTCAGATTTGCAAGAGTGGGATAGCTGGATTTGTGAGGCACTGTCCCAGAGAGGAGGGAGCTACAAAGAGGAAGAATTTCAGAAATCACCACAGAAATCCCCATGAGTCTTTTGGGACCAAAAGCAAACATTAAAATAAGAATAGGCATACGAAAGGCAGGAGTGCAAATACACTTACGATAATCAGGAATGACTGTAGTCCCTCAGCTACATGCTTATTGGTTTTTGTTTAGTATTGACTGTTTTCTGTACATTAAAGGGTGAAAGAAAAAGAAACATTAAAAATGTGCTGGGTACCTTCTATGTGCAAAACTTTGAATGACAGATTTGATTTTACCATTTCAAAGAATAGAAACTAGCAAACAAGAGTCAAGATGAGTTGTTCATCTCTTGCCTGCAGAAAAAATAACGTGCTTCTTTTTGTTGTAGAGCCGAGGAGTCTCCCTATGTTGCCCAAGCTGGTCTTGAACTCCTAGGCTCAAGGGATCCTCCTGCCTTGATCTCTGAAAGTGCTGGGATTATAGGCATGAGCCGCTGCACCTGGCCAACAATGAGCTTCTTACTAATTGTTTTCAATGAAGACAATGAAGGGTTGTTCTGAGGAAGATGCTCACCTGTTCTACATCTCCTCTGCAAGCAAATCTAAAGGCAAAGAGTGCAGCTCTAACCAAGTCATAAGGAATGCCTTCTTGACTCTGAGGCTGTTTAGCCACAAGAACTACCAAGGGACTCTAAGTGGGGTCCTGCTATTAGAGATCATTAAATCTAGGGCTGACAATTGTCTGTTTGAAATAGTTATGTGCTCATATTAAAAAATGAGAACTGATTAGGTAAATTGGGAGAGCAAAAGGGCAAGGCAATGTCTGTTATTGATGATTTTCAGATTGCTGAATTAAAATGCTTATTTCATTCGAGAAGAAGGATTTAACAGCCAAAATCACACTTAACCATGCATGAAAAGAGCTACTGTTAAAAAATGGCTGCTAAAAATGATTACTCAATTTTAAAAGCGTGCATTGTTTAATGTAATTGATGCAAACTTTAGAGAACTGAGTCAGAATTTTGTAAAATGAACAAGCTCAATCCAACTAATACAAGTGCAGAGTGCCCTTTACAATTTTGAAAGGAATACTTGGGTGTAAATGACTACATTGGATTACAAGATACTTTACCACACAACTTAGAAGATCCTTTTGACATTTAGAGGAGAATGTATCAAACAGCAGGAATGGGTAAAGTGAAGGACACTAATACTTGATCTACATGTTACGCTTCACTCTTACAATGCTCTCATCACTCTTTATGCACCTTCTTCATCTACATAACCAATAAGAGTTTCATATAAGGCAGATGATGCTACTCGACATTTGGCACAGGTAGTACTTATAAATACCTTACAATTTGGCCTCCATCTATGGGATTGGTAGAAAGGGCAGATTCATATTCAAAAAGTACACTAACTCATATTAAATGTGTTCAGAGTTAGGTTCAGTATAGGTATAAAAGGCATGAGTCATATAAAAAGTGAATGTATATAAAATGCTGCATAAGTTATAGGAAAATAATACACTGAAGGGTAAAATATATAAACTGAAACTATAAATAAAGATAAACTGTAATGGCCATTAATTGTTAGTGTACACTAAATTAATGTATATTTATAAATTCATATTAATAGATGTACATTAAATTCACGTGTGTATTGGGGGTAGCGGGAGATCAGACCAGAAAGGGTGCTAGCAGATTGTTGCAACTTCTTTTTGTTTAATCATAGTCTCTAGTATCTTCCTTTTTGGGGGGTAAGAAATATATTTTAAAAAATCCTTTCATATTTTGGTCATTCAGTGAATGAGTTTACAAAATAAAATTCTTTTCAATATGTGTTTTTAGTCTTATTCATAAGGGAAAACAAAGTAGGCAGAGAGCTTTTCAGATTTTAATTCTGTCATAATTACATGTGCAAGTACATAGAAAAGTTTAGTCAAACAGTTAGGCAGCTAATTGTGTTGAAAATACAACTGCATGCTCACAAAGATAATCAAGCCCCTAGGGTGTACACTTCTGTTTCAGAACTATTTTTAGGCCCTCAGGAACTTCAGCCACCTCTTGACTCCTGGAAAACAATGTCAAAATCTAACTAACTGAATGTGACCCAGCATTTATTTCAAAGCGACAACACTAAATTTGATTGCAAAGTAACCGTAAGAAATTAAAAGTTTAAAAGCCAGCAACTGTGAATGTGACAAATAGGAATATTCCTGCTATCAATTTTCTACACATACAGTGACTAAATTGTGTTACATAAGGAACTGATGTTCTTCACAGTAGGGAAACAGCCATTTATTGCAAATCCTAAATTTGATAGGAAAATTTACTTTCTTTTCTTATTCTGTGTCAAAAAATATTTTTGGAACATTTAAAATGATCCTGAGATTGCAATTGTTTATCACTACCCATGCTAAAATAGATATATTAAGGTGTTAAGGACCTAAAGAATTTAGAAATGTCCTTCAGGGGAAAAATTCCTGAAATTTCATTATACATGTGGCATATATTTCTTTGCCATTGTCGTTCAAATTTTTCATTCTAGAATCAATTACCCTATCAATTTTCCCTCAAAAATATTATCTCTAATCTTATTCTCTCCCTTTAAAAATCTTCAAGTGCAATTCTTAGGACCCTATAATATGATTTTTAAAATTTTTTCCATTGTGTATATTGATATTTAGAAAGAGAATGTGAAAAGAATTGTGATTGGCTTTTAAATAAATTTTCTTAAAACTGTATCATGAATAATTTGCCATAATTTACATTTTATGTGTCAATTTATAAACACTATGTATTTGTTTCTCATTTTATTATGTCACCTTGCATTATAACTAAGATGCTATCTCTGCTTGTTTCTTAACTTCAATCATTTTATGAGAGAAATACCAGTTACTTACTCAGGAAAGATGACTTGAAACATGGAAAAGAAAATTATTTCCCATGAGGGAATGTCAATAATGGGAATCTAACATCACCATTCTTTTAATATTTAATAGATAGCCATTCTTTTAATATTGACATTGTGCCATGCTAATATTATTTCAAGTGTGATCTCTGCCAAAAGGTAGGTGTCTAGGGGGTAAGAATCAATAATGACAACAATCTTTTATTTGTAGGCCTACTAAGTGTTACACATTGTGCTGACAGCTTTTAGCATATTGTATTCAATCTTGATAAGAAAGCTTCAAGGTGAGCATTATTATTGTCATGTTATAAATGGCAAGACAGGGCTTAGATCATTTTCCCAAGTTATAAACCTAGTAAGTAGCAGATGTGAGATTCAAACCTAGGGATACATCATATTTAAATGTTAGATTAAGTAGTATCAAGTGGCAGCTAAGACAAGACACCTGAGCATGCTGAAGGGTACCTAGCTGTGATGTTATTGTGCTCCTCTACGATTATAAGTCATTCTGAATCCTTCTCAATTCAACTCCTTATTTACTGGGAAAATTCTCACTTTTCCTTCTGAAATCAGTGCAGCTCAGACTTGTCCATAGAGAAGTCTTTCTTGATGATCACAGGATTTCTTTCCCGAAATTTCATGGTCCATTTTATTACTTAAGCCTGTGTATTACTCAGGTTCTCCATAGAAACAGAACCATTTTATGTGTATATAAATGAGGAATGACCCATGCAATTATGGAGGCTGAGAAGCCCACAATATGCCTTCTGCAGGCTGGAGACCCAGTAAATCTGGTGGTATAATTTAACCTGCATCTGAAGGCCTGAGAACCAAGGAGAACCAATAATGTAAGTTTCAGTCCAAGGGCAGGAGAAATGTGATAAGATATTCCAGCTCAAGCAGTGAAGCAGGAAAAAGAGGGATAAATTCATACACACACACACACACACACATATATACATATATATATACACACATATAAATATAATTTTTTTTTTTTTTTTGAGACGGAGTTTCACTCTTGTTGCCCAGGCTGGAGTGCAATGTCACGATCTTGGCTCACTGCAACCTCTGCCTCCTGAATTCAAGAAATTCTCCTGCCTCAGCCTCTCGAGTAGCTGGGATTACAGGTGTGTGCCACCACACTCTGCTAATTTTTGTATTATTAGTAGAGATGGGGTTTCACCATATCGGCCAGGCTGATATCGAACTCCTGACCTCAGGTGATACACCTACCTCAGCCTCCTAAAGTGCTGGGATTATGGGGTGAGCCACCACGCCCAGCCAAAGAGGCATGAATTCTTACTTCCTCTGCCTTTTGCTCTATTCTGGGACCTCAATAGATTGGATGATACCAATCACTTTGGCAGGGGTGATTGTGGGCCTTGAAATCTACTATACTGAGTCACTGATTCAAATGCAAATCTCAGCCAGAAGTACCCTTACAGTGTAACACCCCAAAACAATGTTTCTCCTGGGCACCCTGTGGCCTACGCAAATGAACACATAAAATTAACTGTCACAGTCTATAATGGAGTATAATATGCGGCACTGCCTGGTGCACCAGTCTTTAGCTCTGCCGTTAGAAACCCTAGGGCTTGAACATGTTTCAGGGAAAAAAAAAAAAAAAACCTACTACAAAAGTACTATCATATGTCAAAATAAAATGAAAGAATGAATGAACAGTTGAACAATCGGTGAATGAATGAATGTGCATCACATATACCTGGACGAGAACAATTTAATACTTTTTTTCTCACAGAAATAGAGTTATATCAAATATACTTGAAAAGTGTCTAGTGTTTTCAGACTGAAAAATTAATTTCGAAGAAACTTTATTTACTTTATATAATACCCTGTAAGTCATGAAGCTCAAGTAATTGGACTGTAAATTAAATTACTGAGTTACAAGGACCCATATTACAAGCTATTCCCCCTGCTGTTTTTCATCAGAAACGTTCATATGATATTGCGGAAGTGAATTTTTACCATCAAATAAATATTGCATGCTTGGTTAAATGGGACATGATTCCAAGCTCAAAAAATAAAATATAGAACAGACAATTCACTGGTCAGTTGTGAAATATGAAAAAGAAGTAAGCACATATTTCTTTTTTTTATTATACTTTAAGTTTTAGGGTACATGTGCACAAGGTAAAAGTTTGTTACATATGTATACTTGTGCCATGTTGGTGTGCTGCACCCATTAACTCGTCACTTAACATTAGGTATATCTCCTAATGCTATCCCTCCCCCGCTCTCCCCATCACACAACAGGCCCCAGTGTGTGATGTTCCCCTTCCTGTGTCCATGTGTTCTCATTGTTCAATTCCCAACTATGAGTGAGAACATGCAGTGTTTGGTTTTTTGTCCTTGCCATATTTTGCTGAGAATGATGGTTTCCAGCTTCATCCATGTCCCTGCAAAGGACATGAACTCATCCTGTTTTATGGCTACATAGTATTCCATGGTGTATATGTGCCACATTATCTTAATCCAGTCTATCATTGTTGGACATTTGGGTTGGTTCCAAGTCTTTGCTATTGCGAATAGTGCCGCAATAAACATACGTGTGCATGTGTCTTTATAGCAGCATGTTTTATAATCCTTTGGGTATACACCCAGCAATGGGATGGCTGGGTCAAATGGTATTTCTAGTTCTAGATCCCTGAGGAATTGCCATGCTGACTTCCACAATGGTTGAACTAGTTTACAGTCCCACCAAGAGTGTAAAAGTGTTCCTATTCCTCCACATCCTCTCCAGCACTTGTTGTTTCCTGACTTTTTAATGATCGCCATTCTAACTGGCGTGAGATGGTATCTCATTGTGGTTTTGATTTGCATTTCTCTGATGGCCAGTGATGATGAGCATTTTTTCATGTGTTTTTTGGCTGCATAAATGTCTTCTTTTGAGAAGTGTCTGTTCATATCCTTTGCCCACTTTTTGATGGGGTGGTTTGTTTTTTGCTTGTAAATTTGAGTTCTTTGAAGATTCTGGATATTAGCCCTTTGTCAGATGAGTAGATGGCAAAAATTTTCTCCCATTCCGTAGGTTGCCTGTTCACTCTGATGGTAGTTTCTTTTGCTGTGCAGAAGCTCTTTAGTTTAATTAGATCCCACTTGTCAATTTCGGCTTTTGTTGCCATTGCTTTTGGTGTTTTAGACATGAAGTCCTTGCCCATACCTATGTCCTGAATGGTATTGCCTAGGTTTTCTTCTAGGGTTTTTATGGTTTTAGGTCTAACGTTTAAGTTTTTAATCCAGCTTCAATTAATTTTTGTATAAGGTGTAAGGAAGGGATCCAGTTTCAGCTTTCTACATATGGCTAGCCAGTTTTCCCAGCACCATTTATTAAATAGGGAATCGTTTCCCCATTGCTTGTTTTTCTCAGGTTTGTCAAATATCAGATAGTTGTAGATATGCGGCATTATTTCTGAGGGCTCTGTTCTGTTCCATTGGTCTATATCTTCGTTTTGGTAGCAGTACCATGCTGTTTTGGTTACTGTAGCCCTGTAGTATAGTTTGAAGTCAGGTAGCGTGATGCCTCTGGCTTTGTTCTTTTGGCTTAGGATTGACTTGGCAATGCAGGCTCTTTTTTGGTTCCACATGAACTTTAAAGTAGTTTTTTCCAATTCTGTGAAGAAAGGCA
This sequence comes from Gorilla gorilla gorilla, assembly GCF_029281585.2. Lineage (NCBI taxonomy): Eukaryota > Metazoa > Chordata > Mammalia > Primates > Hominidae > Gorilla > Gorilla gorilla. The sequence goes on along the minus strand of NC_073232.2, from coordinate 49,423,833 downwards.
TTGGTAGCTTGATGGGGATGGCATTGAATCTATAAATTACCTTGGGCAGCATGGCTATTTTCACGATATTGATTCTTCCTACCCATGAGCATGGAATGTTCTTCCATTTGTTTGTATCCTCTTTTATTTGGATTCCTAGGTATTTTATTCTCTTTGAAGCAATTGTGAATGGGAGTTCACTCATGATTTGGCTTTCTCTCTGTTATTGGTGTATAAGAATGCTTGTGATTTTTACACATTGATTTTGTATCCTGAGACTTTGCTGAAGTTGCCTATCAGCTTAAGGAGATTGTGGGCTGAGACAATGGGGTTTTCTAGATATACAATCATGTCATCTGCAAACAGGGACAATTTGACTTCCTCTTTTCCTAACTGAATACCCTTTATTTCCTTCTCCTGCCTGATTGCCCTGGCCAGAGCTCCCAACACTATGTTGAATAGGAGTGGTGAGAGAGGGCATCCCTGCTTGTGCCAGTTTTCAAAGGGAATGCTTCCAGTTTTTGCCCATTCAGTATGATATTGGCTCTGGGTTTGTCATAGATAGCTCTTATTATTTTGAGATACGTCCCATCAATACCTAATTTATTGAGAGTTTTTAGCATGAAGGGTGTAGATTTTGTCAAAGGCCTTTTCTGCATCTATTGAGATAATCATGTGGTTTTTGTCATTGGTTCTGTTTATATGCTGGATTACGTTTATTGATTTGTGTGTGTTGAACCAGCCTTGCATCCCAGGGATGAAGCCCACTTGATCATGGTGGATAAGCTTTTTGATGTGCTACTGTGTTTGGTTTGCCAGTATTTTATTGAGAATTTTTGCATCGATGTTCATCAGGGATATTGGTCTAATATTCTCTTTTTTTGTAGTGTCTCTGTCAGGCTTTGGTATCAGGATGACGCTGGCCTCATAAAATGAGTTAGGGAGGATTCCCTCTTTTTCTATGGATTGGAATAGTTTCAGAAGGAATGGTACCAGCTCCTCCTTGTACCTCTGGTTGAATTCGGCTGTGAATCCATCTGGTCCTGGACTTTTTTTGGTTGGTAAGCTATTAATTATTGCTTCAATTTCAGAGCCTGTTATTGGTCTATTCTGAAATTCAACTTCTTCCTGGTTTAGTCTTGGGAGGGTGTATGTGTCGAGGAATTTATCTATTTCTTCGAGATTTTCTAGTTTATTTGTGTAGAGGTGTTTATAGTATTCTCTGATGGTAGTTTGTATTTCTGTGAGATCGGTGGCGATATCCCCTTTATCATTTTTTATTGGAGCTATTTGATTCTTCTCTCTTTTCATCTTTATTAGTCTTGCTAGCGGCCTATCAATTTTGTTGATCTTTTCAAAAAACCAGCTCCTGGATTCATTGATTTTTTGAAGGGTTTTTTTGTGTCTCTGTCTCCTTCAGTTCTGCTCTGATCTTAGTTATTTCTTGCCTTCTGCTAGTTTTTGAATGTGTTTGCTCTTGCTTCTCTAGTTCTTTTCATTGTGATGTTAGGGTGTCAATTTTAGATCTTTCCTGCTTTCTCTTGTGGCCTTTAGTGCTATAAATTTCCCTCTACACACTGCTTTGAATGTGTCCCAGAGATTCTGGTATGTTGTGTCTTTGTTCTCGTTGGTTTCAACGAATATCTTTATTTCTGTCTTCATTTTGTTATGTACCCAGTAGTCATTCAGGAGCAGGTTGTTCAGTTTCCATGTAGTTGAGTGGTTTTGAGTGAGTTTCTTAATCCTGAGTTCTAGTTTGATTGCACTGTGGTCTGAGAGACAGTTTGTTATAATTTCTGTTCTTTTCCATTTGCTGAGGAGTGCTTTACTTCCAACTATGTGGTCAATTTTGGAATAGGTGTGGTGTGGTGCTGAAAAGAATGTATATTCTGTTGATTTGGGGTGGAGAGTTCTGTAGATGTCTATTAGGTCTTCTTGGTGCAGAGCTGAGTTCAGTTCCTGGGTATCCTTGTTAACTTTCTGTCTGGTTGATCTGTCTAATGTTGACAGTGGGGTGTTAAAGTCTCCCATTATTATTGTGTGGGAGTCTAAGGCTCTTTGTAGGTCTCTAAGGACTTGCTTTATGAATCTGGGTGCTCCTGTATTGGGTGCATATATATTTAGGATAGTTAGCTCCTCTTGTTGAATTGATCCCTTTACCATTATGTAATGGCCTTCTTTGTCTCTTTTGATCTTTGTTGGTTTAAAGTCTGTTTTATCAGAGACTAGGATTGCAACCCCTAGCTTTTTTTCTTTTCCATTTGCTTGGTAGATCTTCCTCCATCCCTTTATTTTGAGCCCATGTGTGTCTCTGCATGTGAGATGGGTTTCCTGAATACAGCACACTGATGGGTCTTGAGTCTTTATCCAATTTGCCAGTCTGTCTTTTAATTGGAGCATTTAGCCCATTTACATTTAAGGTTAATATTGTTATGTGTGAATTTGATCCTGTCATTGTGATGTTAGCTGGTTATTTTGCTCGTTAGTTGTAGTTTCTTCCTTGCCTCGATAGTCTTTACAATTTGGCATGTTTTTGCAGTGGCTGGTACCGGTTGTTCCTTTCCATGTGTAGTGCTTCCTTCAGGAGCTCTTTTTGTCACCACCAGGCCTGGTGGTGACAAAATCTCTCAACATTTGCTTGTCTGTAAAGTATTTTATTTCTCCTTCACTTATGAAGCTTAGTTTGGCTGGATGTGAAATTCTGGGTTGAAAATTCTTTTCTGTAATAATGTTGAATATTGGCCCCCACTCTCTTCTGGCTTGTAGAGTTTCTGCCACGAGGTCAGCTGTAAGTCTGATGGGCTTCCCTTTGTGGGTAACCCGACTTTTCTCTCTGGCTGCCCTGAACATTTTTTCCTTCATTTCAACTTTGGTGAATCTGACAATTATGTGTCTTGGAGTTGCTCTTCTCGAGGAGTATCTTTGTGGCATTCTCTGTATTTTCTGAATTTGAATGTTGGCCTGCCTTGCTAGATTGGGGAAGTTCTCCTGGATAATATCTTGCAGTGTTTTCCAACTTGGTTCCATTCTCCCCGTCACTTTCAGGTACACCAATCCGACGTAGATTTGGTCTTTCACATAGTCTCATATTTCTTGGAGGGTTTGTTTGTTTCTTTTTATTCTTTTTTCTCTAAACTTCTCTTCTCGCTTCATTTCATTCATTTGATCTTACATCACTGATACCCTTTCTTCCAGTTGATTGAATCGGCTACTGAGGCTTATGCATTCGTCATGTAGTTCTCATGCCATGGTTTTCAGCTCCATTAGGTCCTTTAAGGACTTCTCTGCATTGGTTATTCTAGTTAGCCATTTGTCAAATTTTTTTTCAAGGTTTTTAACTTCTTTGCTATGGGTTCGAACTTCCTCCTTTAGCTCGGAGTAGTTTGATTGTCTGAAGCTGTCTTCTCTCAACTCGTCCAAGTCATTCTCTGTCCAGCTTTGTTCCATTGCTGGTGAGGAGCTGCGTTCCTTTGGAGGAGGAGAGGCACTCTGATTTTTAGTGTTTCCAGTTTTTCTGCTTTGTTTTGTCCCCATCTTTGTGGTTTTATCTATCTTTGGTCTTTGATGATGGTGACGTACAGATGGTGTTTTGGTGTGGATGTCCTTTCTGTTTGTTAGTTTTCCTTCTAACAGTCAGGACCCTCAGCTGCAGATCTGTTGGAGTTTGCTGGAGGTCCACTCCAGACCCTCTTTGCCTGGGTATTAGCAGCAGAAGCTGCAGAACAGCGGATATCGGTGAACAGCAAATGTTGCTGCCTGATTGTTCCTCTGGAAGTTTTGTCCCAGAGGAGTACCCAGCCATGTGAGGTGTCAGTCTGCCCCTACTTTGGGGTGCCTCCCAGTTAGGCTACTCGGGGGTCAGATACCCACTTGAGGAGGCAGTCTGTCTGTTCTCAGATCTCCAGCTGCATGCTGGGAGAACCACTACTCTCTTTAAACCTGTCAGACAGGGACATTTAAGTCTGCAGAGGTTTCTGCTGCCTTTTGTTTGGCTATGCCCTGCCCCCAGAGGTGGAGTCTACAGAGGCAGGCAGGTCTCCTTGAGCTGTGGTGGGCTCCACCCAGTTTGAGCTTCCCAGCCGCTTTGTTTACCTACTCAAGCCTCGGCAATGGCGGGGTGCCCCTCCTCCAGCCTTGCTGCTGCCTTGCAGTTTGATCTCAGACTGCTGTGCTAGCAATGAGCGAGGCTCCGTGCTTGTAGGACCCTCCAAGCCAGGCGCGGGACATAATCTCCTGGTGTGCCATTTGCTAAGACCATTGGAAAAGCGCAGTATTAGGGTGGGAGTGACCCGATTTTCCAGGTGCCATCTGTCACCCCTTTCTTTGACTAGGAAAGGGAATTCCCTGACCCCTTGTGCTTCCCGGGTGAGGCGATGCCTCACCCTGCTTCGGCTCATGCTCAGTGCACAGCACCCACTGTCCTGTACCCACTGTCTGACAATCCCCAGTGAGATGAACCTGGTACCTCAGTTGGAAATGCAGAAATCACCCATCTTCTGCGTCGCCCATGCTGGGAGCTGTAGACTGGAGCTGTTCCTATCCGGCCATCTTAGCTCCACCCCCAGCACATATTTCTTCTTACCTAATTTGATTACCCAAAATTTTGCCACCGTTTGTCTAGTCATTTAATAATAACTTTGGAATCTTTGCTTATGTAAAAAGAATTGCAAAGAGTTAATAACCTCTCTGTCCTCCAGGAATTATTGCATGGTTTAAGACATTCCTTATTAACATCCCACAAGAATTTCCCAGTGGCCCACAATAGTCTTTCTTCACACAATATTTTTTGTAACATTGTCTATTCTATAATTCATTATTTTCATAATTTGATTATCTTTTCTAATATTCCAAAAATTTCACATCTACTTACTTTCCAATAATTTTTTTCAAAAATTATTCCAAAATAATTCACACTGAATATAGTGCTGAGTATAAACAGGGCCTAATTAATTCGGTTGAAAAATTCTCTCATAGCTCTTATAGCAATGCTTCTCAAAGAGTGGTCCAGGGCCTCCAGGGGGGCCTTGAGAACCCATCAGAAGATCTGTAAAGTCAAACTATTTTTGTAATAGTACTAAGACCTTATTTGCCTTTTTCACTGTTAGGCTCTCATGAGTTAACTGTGGATTTTTTTTCAGAGGCTTCATGAAGTGCAGTATAACAGATTGACTGCAGAAGCAGAGAGGAAAACCCAGATGTTTTCTATTGAGCCAAATCATTAAATAGATTTGGGAAACGTAAAAAAATGCTACTCTTCTCATTATTTTGTTTCTAAACATATATTTATTTTTCATAAAAATATTGTTTATGTTAACTTCTAATGGGTTGATCATAGTTATTGGAAAAATTAATTTGTAAACAAATTTTTAAAAAATATGTCAGTTTTAGTATCTAATACAGCAAATATCAATAAATTTAATCTGCATATGAAGGCTTTTTGTAGTCTTCAATACTTTTTAAGAGTGTAAAGGAGTCCTGAGACCAAAGAGTCTTAGAATTACTACTTTTAAGCATCTCAAACGGATAAGTACAAATACACTTATTAGGAAGAATAGCAACTACTATTTACTGCATTTGTCCAACCAGCTGGCCACTTTATACACATTACATTATTTAATCCTCCACAGTGCTATGAGCCAGATATTGTGCTCCTCTCTTTTTGGGAAAGAAATCTGTGGCTCAGGATGATCAGGATGTTCCTCTAAGGTGATAAGAGGAAGCACTGGACTTTGAACCAGGTCTGACTACGTTCAAACTTCAGATTCTTAATCATTACCCTGGCTTGGTCTCAAAAAAGATTTAAAAACTTGTTGCATGAGCACATGAAAAGCTGATCAACATCAAAAGTAATTAAGGCAATACAAACTAAAATCCTAATGAGATGTCATTTCATAGCCACTAAGGTGGTCATAATAAATAATCTAGACAATAATAAATATGAACAAGAATGTAAAGAAATGAAGAAACCTTATACATCACTGATGGGAATATAAAATGGTGCAGCCACTTTGGAAAACAGTATGGCAGTTCTGAAAGTGGAATATATATGTGAGTTACCACATGACCCAGCAATTTCATTCCTAGGTATCTATATGAGATAAAGATAAATGAAGCTATGCATAGCCTAGGTATCTATAGCTAAGACAAATAAAGTATATGTTCATGTAAAGACTTGTAGAGAAATGTTGATAATAGCATTATTTATAAGAGCCTAAAAATAGAAATAACCCTAAATGTTCATCAGTTTAAGAATCGATAACATAAAATGTGGTATATCTGCACAATGGACTATTATTCAGCCACAAAAAGGAATGAAGTTTTGATATATGCTACACCAGCGATGGACCTCAAAACATTTTGCTAAGTGAGAGACGCCAGTCACAAAGGACCACATGTTGCATAATTCCATTATATAAGATGTCATAGAAAGGCAAATTTAAACTCACCAAAAGTAGATAATTGGTTGCCTGGGCCTGGAGGTCGGAAGGATTAATAGCAAATAGACATAAGAGTTCTTATTGTGGTCATGAAAATGCTCAAAAACTGACTTATGGTGATAGTTGCACAGCTCAGTAAATATACTAAACATCACTAACTTTTATTCTTGAAATGGGTGAATATGATACACAGAATAAGCCTCAAAAAGTGCTTAGACCATTTGGAAAGATCTCTTTTTAACAGTTACTGAAGGAACATACAGTAGTTAAAGAAATAACATAGTAATTAAGTGATAGTAAAGAAAAAGCTGAAAACTTAGTGACTGAAAGCTTAATAGAGATTAGAGACTCAGTGCAAGAATAAGATCAACACAGAATAAACATGGGAATGAAAACCTAAACAGAAAAGAGCAAGGAAGGATGAGACAAAGATCAGGGAGGCAGGTTGTTACTGTGATTTCACAGTTCTAAAAGTAAGTTGGAACTGAGCAGATTAGAACAGTCTTTGTCCAAAGCAATGTGAAAATAGACATCAAGACCCTTAATTTTTATTTCCTTTGACCCAAGGATTTATACTGTGAAAATTTATCCTAAGGAAATTATCTTAACTACAGAAGAAAATGTTATGCATGAAATAATTTTAAAAAATAAATCCTTGCCATTGTTTACAGTGGAAAAACTAAAAAATACCTAAATTCTTTAAGAAAAATAGTGAAGTAAATCACTACATTCACATAGTGAACTATTATACAATAGTTAAATTGATGTTACCAATGAGATTGTGTTCAGTATCTTCATCTGTAAAGGCGATAATATTAGCATCTAGCTCTACCAACAAAAATCTATGTATTTTTTGTTGAGAGAATTAAATGTAGCTAACACATATGAAACATGTGCATTCTTAAACACAGTGAGCAACACATGGTAAGTGATTATTTAAAATTAATCTCTGTTATTAATTGACAGAAACTGACACATGGGAGAATCAATAAGGGATTAGAGTAAAACAAACAATTTAGCTAGCTATTAAAAGAACAATAATTTTTAAATCATTTATTTATTCCAAAGCAAAGGAGAGAAAAATATGGTACTTTTGTGAATATCTAAATCAAACTTTAATTTCTATATTATAAACATAAAAGTCTGATTGTTAAATCTTAGAAATCTTTTATAAATCAGCAGAGGTAATAGGTTCACCAATTATGAAATTTCTTCTTTGAGAAGATTAAAAGAAGATATTGGGAAAGAGAAATAAACAATTATAAGCTAAAATAAAAAGATAGATAAAGACAGTAAAGGAAAGATTTTAAAAGCTCAGCCAGGGTTAATTCTTATGTCCTACTTGGTTTCCTAACCCCCAAATTCCTTTTATTTCTACAGACAGGGCTACAGATAGTTCCTGCTACTTGAGTGCCGTCTAATGTCCCAATTCCTATCTTTCCTGTAGTGAAAAGGGAATTTTAAAAATCAGTTCTCAGAAGGGTCAGAGTTGATTTAATCTTATTCATAATCCAGCTCTGACCTTGTGTTAATTCTAGTAACTAGACTTCTGGTTTACCTATGAGATTAAGTCACCATTTTCTACTTCATTTCAATAATTGAATTATTTATTGTCAGATTTCTTGAGTGGCTCCCTGCTTCTAATACCCATAATTTGCTGGATTTATCTTGCTAGAATCCCATGGATCTCATCTTTGAAATACAGCTGAGTGGATGGAGCCTTGCAGACATCCCTCATGTATGATACTCATTTGACTTCATAATTAATAATACATGTACTAATGTTACCCAGGATTGTACACACCTGTTACATATTAATAAAAAAGGACAGGGTTATATTTGTGGGTCTTGGTTGACACTTAGAGCTTGCCTAAATTGTCATCTCTTGCCTGTCACCATATACTCAAGAAACTCAACTTCCCTTGCCTGACTAGCTTTCTTGACTTACAATATAGGTTGTTACATCTCCAAAACAATACTTATAGCATCCAAAAAGTCACATTCAGTATAAAAAGTGTCAACTCTACTACTGAATTTTTCCATTGCAGATACCAATTCTATGTCAAGTTCCAGAGATAAAAATTGAGAATCAGAGAGTCAGAGAGGTCAAGGAGACACAGCTAATCCCTTGGGTGGTTATACCTAAAAACCTAAAATCTAAACTCTAATTTTAGAGATGGTAGAGCTGTTTGTTTGTTTTACGTACTCCACTAGACAGATAGTATAGAGTGTATATATGTTTAGAAATTTTCTATATTTGTTTTAAATATTATTATGTCTGAAGACAGGAAGGAGCCTATACTATTTATATGATTCTATTCTAATAAGATTCATTACTACTAACCCTATTTAACAGTTATTAAGCAATTGCAGTAATTATGGTTATTCATATTTCAATACATGAAATATTATTAAAGATAGTGTCTTAAATAATATCTCATATTTATCATTTGATGAGAAATTTTAAATACATTATTAGATTTAATTCTTGTAACCATCCTGAGAGATATACGGATGAGATATTCTTACCCTTGTTTAATAGATAAATAAAATGTGGGGAAAAAAAGGTGAAGTAATATCCAAAGGTAACATTATTTTTATTTTAGGTATAATTTGAACTCAGATCTGCAGACTCGATATATAGTGTTGGTAGTAAAAATTATGCTCCTGTCTCTATAATGTATTTTTAATAGAATTTTAGAAGTTAGCATTATGCTAAATGGAATCAGATTAAGAAACATACCTCTGTCTAACATTGAAACAGACTCCAAATGTCTTTATAATGGGCAAGTGGATACAGATTAAGTGCCATGAACTATCATCATCCTAAGAGTCTTACTTCCTTTCGTGGTGATTGTCAGGGATGCTTTTCTGAGATTCAAATATTCTCATGGATGAGTTAAAAGAAGATGAAACAAGATGATAAAACCAGTCTCTTTTCAAGAAACCATAAACATGTTAGCAACCATCAAATTTCTTTATGCCCTCATTCTAGTAAATTATAAGCTATCAAAACTGCACACGTTCTGAAAGTTTACTAAATGCAAATAAAATAGTCTCTTTGCCATGCTGTAACTTGAGATAATAAAGGACTTAAATAAATTCAGTGAAAGCAAAACCCCATATCTTTGGGTGTCAGCGGCTACTTTGACTAAGCTCATTTCAAATTATAACATCAGCAAAATTAAGCTATTAAAACTACAAATAAAAGAGTATTTTTAGTTCTAAGAAGAAATAGGACTAATTGGATACACATATGCCTCCTAGGCTGTATATTTTAAATGTGAGGCTCATCAGTAGTTATTATTAAAGTTGGCAGAAATAATGGACATAGTAAATTGTACTTTAGATTTTTCTTTATGCACAATTGTTTGGTGTTATCTTCTTAATTGAGTCACAGAATAAAATCTAAGAAAACAGATGTAAACACACAGACATTAAAATGCATCACTACTTTTGCCTTTACCTTTTCATATTGGTTTTCGAAGTGATGCATGGTTAAACGAACCTAATTTGAGAGAAAATTGGAGATGGCCGCTGAGTCTGTGTGCTGGTCAGGCGGTTGCTTTCTACTGTTGGTATTATTCTTTGCGTATTAACCTCAGAAGGGGAACAATATATGGAAATGGGATAGAAAGTCTTCAGAAACCATAGTAGGAAGATTAATATTCATAGCACATTTATGAAGTAGGCATCATTATGTGTGTGTGTGTGTATATATATATATTCACATATATATAATTTTTGAAAACAAATTATTTTACAGATAATGAGTTTGAGATACAAGGATGGTTTATAACTTACCCAAGATCACACAGATTTCAATATTCTAATTCTAATTCAATTTTTTTCTGATTCTTAGTTGCATGTGTTAGTCCTCATCTAGGTCTTAGAAAATTACACTTCTTTTTTGCAATAGTCTAAATAGTCTAAACTGTGCTTAGCATTTAGTGTTCAACCAAGTTTCTTGACTATGTCAGTAAAATGTGCTGGCTTTAAACGCTGGGATCATGTCATCATCACTGTTTCCTCAGAGCCCAACAAAATGCCTGGCACATATCAGGAACTTCATAAAGAGCATTAAATGAATAGATAATTGAGGACATGAAAAATACATCCACTTATTCATTTAGAAAACTGTGTGTATTTATAAATGATAGCATTCCAAGTCACACATATTTAAACTTATGAAATTTCTAGATGGTTTAAATTTATAATTAATGTAAAAATGAGGAAGGACAGAGAAAACATTCTTTGTATGTAAATATTATTATCTTCTACATAGTCAATAAGATTTTAGAAAACAATGTTGCATAGAACATAGGAAATATCAATTGCTTACTATTAGTGTCAATAAAGGAGAGCTTCTCTTATATTTCATTATAAACATCTGTGTGTAAGGAAAGAAATTAGTTTTGTGCTATAAATATTGGTCATATAATTCATTAATTCCTTCATTTATTCACCAAGAGGAATGGACTACTTTAGGTACTGTTGTAATATAAGCCACATTACAGGATCCTTTATTTCTCTTCTTCAATATTCTGAATTTATTCCTTAATATTTAATAATTTTTGGAAGACATTATTTTTGTCGTATTATTTGTTCAATGACCACTATATGTAAAGAATTATTTGGAATATTTGCTGATTGAAAACTATGTGCAAAGGGCAGTAAGAATCTTTTCATTGTTTTATTTAATTCTCAACAAATATAACATGATGTCACCATTTCACATATATGAATACTGAAGTTCAGAAAGTTTAAGCACTTTGCCTAAAGATGCAAAACCAGTCATTGGCAGAGTTTAAAGTCTCTGGCACATTGACAAGCCCTCTCAATGTGGAGAAAAAGGAACTCATAAGCTGTTGGTGGGAACGTAAACTAGTACAGCCACTATGGAGAAGGGTATGGAAGTTCCTCAAAAAGCTACAAATAGAACCCCAATATGATCCAGCAATCCTGGTACTGGTAATTTATCCAAAAGAAATTAAATCATTATATCGAAGAGACACCTGCACTCTCATGTTTATTGTGTCATTAATCACAACAGGCAAGACATGAAATCAACCTAGGTGTCTAACAACAGATGAATGAATAAAGAAAATGTGACACATATACACAACGGAATACTATTTAGCCATAAAAAGAATGAAATCCTGTCCTTCACAGTGGATAGAATTGGAGGATTAGGACATTATGTTGCGTGAAATAAGCCAAGAACAAAAAGTTAAACACCACACTTTCTTACTCAAATGTGGAAGTTAAAAAAAAAAAAAAGTTGATCTCATAGAAGTAAAAGAACAGAGGATACTGGGGCTGGGAAAGGTCAGGGGAAGGGAGTGATAGGGAGAGATTTATTAGAGGATACAAAATTCCAGCTAGATAGGAGGAGTAAGTTCTAGTGCTCTATACCACTCTAGGATGACTCTAGTTAACAACAATATATAGTTTCAAATAGCTAGAAGTGGATATTTAATGTTCCCAACACAAAGAAATGATAAATCTTTGAGATGATGGAATGCTAATTACCCTGTGCATTACTATACATTATATGTATCCAATCATCACTATGTACTCATAAGTATGTGCAATTATTATTTGTCAATTAAATCAATTTAAAAAGACAAGCCCTCTCAATCTTCAAATCCTATAATTTTTACTCTTCCTCTAAGTCTCTATAAAACTGATTGTAGGCTGGGCACAGTGGCTCATGCCTGTAATCTCAGCACTTTGGGAGGGTGAGACTGGCGGATCACCTGAGGTCAGGAGTTCGAGATCAGCTTGACCAACATGGGGAAACCCTGTCTCTACTAAAAATACAAAAATTAGCCAGACGTGGTGGCGGTTGCCTATAATCCTAGCTACTCAGGAGGCTGAGGCAGGAGAATCACTTGAACCCCAGAGGCAGAGGTTGTAGTGAGCCAAGATCGCACCATTGCACTCCAGCCTGGGGGACAGGGCGAGACTCCATCTCAAAAAAAAAAAAAAAAAAAAATTGACTGTAATGTGTTTTTTTTGTTGTTGTTGTTGTTGTTTGTTTGAGAAAGAGTCTTACTCTTGTCACCCAGGCTGGAGTGCAGTGGCGTGATCTCAGCTCACTGCAACCTCCGTCTCCCGGGTTCAAACAATTCTCCTGCCTCAGCCTCCTGAGTAGCTGGGATTACAGGCATGTGCCACCATGCCCAGCTCATTTTTGTATTTTTAGTAGAGACAGGGTTTCACTATATTGGCCAGGCTGGTCTCGAACTCCTGACCTCAGGTGATCCGTCGGCTTTGGCCAACCAAAGTGCTGGGATTACAGGTGTGAGCCACTGGGCCCAGCCTGTAGTGTGTATTTTTGTATGTTTCTAATTTTAAAAATCAAAAATTGAAATTCCTGCCACTGTTTACTTAAATAAACCTAAATTAGATACCACTACCCTTATGATCTAAAGTTTTCTCTCTATGGTCCCAAACCCAAACAGTCTCTTTCTGAAAGTTTATGATTTCTACAGAAGGAAATATCCTTCAGACGAACTGACCAATGGTACTGGCAATAGAGGCATCTGATTTAGAAAGCCAGTTGGTATAACCATGGCCTTATCATATTCCTGCCTTCCTGGTTCTAGAATCCCCAGTGTATACAAATCTAAACATGAATGCTTTCTTGCCCACAAGTATAAAGCAAAAAATGTTTCCTTTCTGGAACCTAAGGGTATACAAAAATTCTAGTCCTTCATTAACTATATTTAATTTAATAAATAAGGAAACATATTAAAAAGCTAAGCCACAGGTAATTTCAAAATAGAGGAGAGTAAAACTCAGGAAAGAGAGGAGCAAGACTTATCTTTAGCAAAGGTTTATCATAAATCAGAAAAAATATGGCATAGTCTTTATATTTTCAGGCATAGAAATTTTGCCGGCATTCTGAACTACAAATGCTGCTGTTAAGATAATTTTGTCACTAAACAACAATATGTGATGGGAACAAAGCAAGATGCCAGGAGACACAAAAAAGGCTAGAATGTAGTTTATAGCAAATTTGGCCCACTGCAGTAGAATTGGTAAATGGCTTCTGGAAAATGTACAGCATCATTAAAAACCCCAAAGCCATGTTTCCTCTGAAAAATGTTAAACAAAGGTTTCAAACATAAAAACGCTCATTTCCATATTGATTTTGATGACCAGCGTTAAATCAGGCAGTGTGAATGGCTGATGGACTCTGCTCCTCTGTGTCATTATTCTACCATTTCATTCTGAAGGGAATTACTGTATAGATGGCAGTTTGAAACAATTTTCAAGCCTCTAGATAGAGGGTTTTAATTTTTTTCTCTAAATAAATGTAAACAATTTATTTCTGAGAATAACTATACCCAAAGAAGGCAGAAACTTGGGAATTCAGTATGATTTTAAAGAATAAAGGTGTTATTTCACTTGGGTAAGTATTATTTCGTTGAGTTCTTCATGATATAGCAAAATAATTTTTGAAAAGTCCCTTTTTATAATGACAAGCTATGCATAAATTTCCGAAAGTAGCAGAAAGTTTCTGAATCATCTTGAAATATCCCACATCTGAAATAATGGCGTGGTGGCTCACACCGGTAATCCCAGCACTTTGGGAGGCCAAGGTGGGTGGATCACCTGAGGTCAGGAGTTTGAGACCAGCCTGACCAGTATGGTGAAACCCCGTTCTCTACTAAAAATACAAAACTTAGCTGGGAGTGGTGGTGTGCACCTGTAGTCCCAGCTACTGGGGAGGCTGAGACAGGAAAATTGCTTGAACCTGGGAGACAGAGGTTGCAGTGAGCTGAGATCGCACCACTGCACTCCAGCCTGGGCGACAGAGAGAGACTCCATCTCAAAAAAAAAAAAAAAAAAAAGAATATTTAGTGGGAAACCATTGCCTTCTGTTCTCATGTTAGAAAGAATGTAGAATACATCCTCCAATTTGTTGTAATATAGGAAATTAAATTGAATAGTAAGTATGTGTGTGTATATATATACAGAGAGAGAGAGAGAGAGAGAGAGAGACAGAGACAGAGTCTTGCCCTGTCACCAGGCTGGAGTGGAGTGGCATGATCTCGGCTCACTGCAACCCCCGCCTCCCGAGTTCAAGCAATTCTCCTGCGTCAGCCTCCTGAGTAGCTGGGACTACAGGCATGCACCACCATGCCCGGCTAAGTTTTGTATTTTTAGTAAAGACGGGGTTTCACCATGTTGGCCCAGATGGTCTTGATCTTTTGACCTCGTGATCTGCCTGCCTCGGCAGGCAGTGAGCCACCGCACCTGGCCGAATAGTAAATATATTCGGCCATAGTAAATATATTAAATAACAATTAAAAACACTTGTTTGGTAACTGCTCTCACAACATAAATTTTGTATGACCAGTAATGACTGGATTAGAGACTTTTGCTTGCAGCTGTATGGTAGGATAGACAATTCTAATTACTTGATCCTAATAACTTACTTAATTACCTAATAACTTACATAAAACGTTATTTTTATCACATTTCCGGGCTCTCAGTAAGTAAAGAAACTCATTGAAGGTGTTAGGTTGGGGAAAGAGTTGTAACCAAGTATGAAAGACATTGGGCATCTAGACTTAAGGAGTGGAAAAATTGAGGTGATGAGATTAAGAATCTTGATTATACTTGGGACCCTGGAATGGGGCTAATGTGGTCTGAGATCTGCAGATGTGAATATAAATCTTCGGTAGAAAAAAAAATGCCCCACAAAAAGCATCAAACAACAAATATCAGATTTACATCCTGAAAAAAATTCATGTACTAGAGTGATCTAATATAGTATTTCTCTTTCTTTGTCTATAGATAGAGATATGGAATCATAAAATCAGAAAACAAAAATAATCATCAGGCAAATTCAATAAATAGTAGAAAAAATATACATGTCATTTCCTATGGGCCAAACATTTTATAAGTTTCAATACATTAAATGATTTAATTCTCTAGTTATTGTCTAAGGTAATAATAATTTCCATATTTCCATTTTATTTTTGAAAAGATTGAAGTTAAAGGAAGTTTTATGTCTTATTAAGAGCCAAACAGGCTGGATGCCATGGCTCACACCTGTAATCCAAGCACTTTGGGAGGCCAAGGCGGGAGGATTGCTTGAGGCCAGGAGTTCAAGACCAGCTGGGGCAACATTTTTGTGAGATTCCATCTTTACAAAACATTTTAAAAATGAGTCAGGTATGGTGGCCACATCTGCGGTTCCAGCTATTCAGGAGGCTTAGGTAGGAGGACTGCTTGAGCCCAGAAGGTAGAGGCCACAGTGAGCTGTGATTCTGCCACTGTACTCTTGCCTGGGTGACAGAGTGAGAACCTATCTTAAAAAAAAAAGCAGATAGCAAGAATCCACCAAATATCTAAAATTGAAGAAATATATATGTGTTAAAAAGTTAACAAATCAATGAATCATCATATTATACACAACTGAAGAGAAGATTAGTGAATTGGAAAAGTTATCTGCAGAAATTATCTGGATTACAGTACAGTGAAACAAAGGCCTGGAAATACATAAATCTGAATAAAGAATATGGTGGATAGAATGAGACTACCCATCATGTATACTGTCACATGCTCAGGACGAGATAATCGAGATAATAGAATAAATGACATATTTGAATAGAAAATAGCTAGGAACTTTCTGAAACTTGTTAGAGACATGAGTTCACAAACAGGAGGCAATAATATATACCTCCAAAACAGTATAAATAAAAATGAATCCACACTTAGACACATCTTAGTGAAACTACAGAATAACAAAGACAAAAAACAACCTTAAGAATACTAAGAATACCAAATCATGAAAGACAATCAGGCTGGCATCAGATTCAGAAAGGAATCCTGACTCTTAAGCCTCTTCTCTTCCTGTCTACTCTTTCTTCAGTCTTTCTTGCAAAAATGAAACACAATAACTTCATCTTAGATAAAATATGATGTTAGCATTAATTAGTCTATATATTTTTATCAGTCTTAGAATAGTGGCTAAAAGAACAGGCTTTGAACAGCAGATTTGCATTTTGCTATCAACCCTATAATTTAATTAGCCGATTATTAGCTTAAATATAATCAATTCACATAATCCCACTGAGACTCCATTTCCACATCTATACAATGCATATTATTCCATGTACTGTATAGTATGGTTGTGGGATTGAGTGTGATAATGTATATACAATTTAGCATTCTTCTTGGAATGTATAAAACAATACAGGGAAACTATCAGGTTGAATCATATGAAATTATCTTGTAGGTCAAAAAAGTTGAATATCAGTCATTTCACTTGGATCAACTTAATAGTAAATTGTGGTTTCAAGTTGAGAAAGAATCAAGTTTACTTTTAAATTCATTACAAAAAGAGACATACATTTTTATAAGGAAAAGAAGCTAGTTTACAATCAGTCTTGCCTCCTACACCATTATAGTCTGTAGGATTTACTCTACGAGTGTCCGCTTGTTGATGATGTGATGTAATCTACCAGAATCTGACTTGAATAGAATATTTAATAAGTTGATAATCATATAACTACTTTTATGATTAGACCATGTATTGGCTGCTCAAATAACAAAATTTCCTGGTGCTTCTACTGGTACCAGGGGATTTATGGTTTAGGCATAAGATTTAGGCTTGCATTTTATTGTGACTGTTCTAAATATTTCTCTGATGTGTCAGACAGTCCTTTAAGGTGGCCACCATGACCCTTTCTTCCTGAGTTTGTGACTTGTTTGTAACAAACAGAAAACGGAAAAGTTGATGGGATATATTTGATTACATGTTCATTACTTCACAATTAGTTACATAAGATTATATTTCTTGTCCTGATGGAGTCTCTCTCTTCCTTGATGGCATTGAAAAAACAAGCAACTTTGTTGGGGAAATCATGCAGCAAAAACTGTGGGCAGCCTCTAGGAGCTGACAGTGGCTTTTGGCAGATACAAAGAAGAAACTGAAGCCCTCACTCCTACAACCACAGGGAACTGAATTCTGCCAACAACCTGAATGAGCTTGAAAAAGCCTCAAATGAATCCACAGCCCTGTCTGACACCTTGATTGCTTTCTAAGACTCCAATCAGAGAACACAACTCCAATCAGAGGACACAGTAAGCCATGCCTGGATTTCTGACATACAAAAACCCACATGTGAGTATTGTTTTAAGCTGAGAACTTTGTTGAAATATTAATAGGCAACAATGATTAACAAATATACCTGGAAAATAAAGAGCTATCATCAGAGAGTGGCTCATGAAGGAAAAGAAAAAGCAGGTTATTCTTTCCAAAGCCATTCACAAATGTCACAACTACGCTAACTTTTCTATTTTGCAACAGTTGCAATCTTAAGAAAATTGAATTATCAGGATGATCTTTAAAAGTAATCATTTCCATGAGAAAAATACCCAAAGAGATTCAAAATCCAGAGAGTATGACATGTGCAGTAACAAGTTTGAGAGTTTTTTTGTACAAGAATAATGTTGAAATAAGGTGGTTTTATGGTCATAAGCACAGTTTTTAAACTGCAACTTTACCATTAAATGGCTTAATCAAAACTAACCAAAGCAAATATACTCGTCATTTACTCTTCAGAATATCACATACCCAGCTTCTCAGTCACCCCATCACCAATGGCTTTGATCCTGCAGTTTTCCTTAGAGGCAGTTTACAGAGCCAAAGAAAAACAAATGAGTGGACCATTACTAATACTCTTCAACTGCATAGGAATCACATTTCCTCTATTATAGCAACGTAACACATTGGTGATATAAAGTTATATCATTCAGTGTAAAGGATTATTCTGTGATTTTTAGTATATATTGTTCTAGATAGCAGGCATAAATTGGGTACTTTGTTGAGAATCTGCTGCCCAAGTTAACTGCAATATCCTCTTTCGTTAAATACTTCAAAGTGTCTTAATTGGTTCTTCTGTGAACATTCTGGGCTACTCCACTGAAAGACACATAAGACTATACATGGAAGCAAGAATCTTAGAGGAAGCATTCAGGACAGAGAAGGGAAAGGGAGCTTGCTTTTTGCTGTCACTGCCTAGGCAAATGATAGCAGCTTCAATTTGCTCTGAGAAAGAGAAATTTTGATTATACTTTTTAGCATTTGTCCACAAACAAGAAGCAAAACTTAGAAATATGTTCTTTTCCCAATCAAAAATAGAATGTTGAACGAATATATCTGAGTAAGAGCAAGAGATACATTTCCTGACTCCATAGTCAATGAACACAAAATAAATCAAAACGTAGCTCCAGAAAAAAAAATTGGGGAAGAAATTCCCACATCTTATTGAAAAATGATGGGAAATTGGAAAGGGGCTCCTGAAAAAAAAAAATGCCTGGAGAAATTGCTGAAGGGTCAATTGGGAAAATGCTTATTTTCCTCTTATTTCAGGGCAACACATGACAGAATCAATGTCATCTCAAGAGATTCCAGTAGCTGAATGGTTTATTTACATATTAAACACAAGTTGGAGGAATGAGTTTGGTCTTTGAGTATCCTGAATTTTACACTATTTACACATCCCCTCTTGAGGTTTTACTTAGTGTACTGTAAAGGCAAACAAAGCCTTGTCTATCCACAGAAGGACTTCTCCAGATCCTATGGGAAAGGTCCAAGAGCTTTGTTAAACACCAAATAGTCTTTAAATAACAATCTTCTGATAACTTGATAGTAAACAGCCATACTTTAGTGATTTCCTAGTAAACATAAATTAATATACTATACCAGATTCTTTGGAAAGATCATTATTTTCTTTGAAAATAAATCAAAAACAAAAACAAAAGTCTGTAATTTTGTGCACAGACCCAACAATCTCATTTCCCATTTATGGCAGAATTCAGTGAATCATGCTTGTACAACGCATTCTGCTTCAGGGCACACATCTAAAAATTAATCTTTCTGAGGATACAGTAATCATGACCACTCCAGTGTCAATCACTGTGTACGGAGAATGTACTATGTGCCAAGTGCTCTGCTATTTCATTCAATATGTAGAAGGTTATTACAACAACCCATGAGGTTGCTGTAAGTATTTCCTCTAATTTTTCAGATAAGAAGACTTGGGCTGAGAGAAGTTAAATAACTTACCTACAATATCAGAATAAAGTTGGGATTTGAATGCAGACAGTCTGATTCCTGAGTACTCATTGTTAAATAGCAGATATTAAAAAAAAAGTGAGTCAGTGTTAGAAACTGAATAATATCATCTTATATTTATTCAGGAACATTTAACAATATGATTGCTTAATGAGATTCATAATTTTACTGCAATCAAATGCTGCAAAACTCAACTCCTGAATTAGATTTACGGTATGCTGCAAGTAGATGGTTAAAAACATGATCACATTGTAGATATTTACAAAAATAAATGAATAAAAATAAAAATTTGCACTATCATGTTTAGTAGCATGGAGAATTTGGTATGGGAAGGTCAAGACAACTTCCTAGTTTGATAAGTTTTGTAAGATATTTCCTAATTAAGTGTGTGAAATTTTCATCATGTAATATTAAAGATCTCTCATATACAATTCTGCACAAAAAGAGGTCTGAAAATCTAAATTATTTTATAGTACAAATAACACAAATGTAGTTGAAATTAGCAAATGTTTAGTGACTATTATATGCCATTAAGTATATCAATTTCACATTCATCCAAACTTTAATTTTACTGTCCAGGAGGTGACAATATATAATAATAAAAATAACAATAATTTTAAGATTCATGAAGTAAGTACTATATGCCAGAATGAAAGGCAGAAGCACTAAAGAGATGGAAGATTTCATTCTGACTTAGTTAAGATGGATTCCTAGAGCAGATGTCACTTGGATGGGTTTTTAAATAGTAGAATTTCAACAAGCAAGCAAGAAGGTATCAAATGGAAGGAATATTTCATTATACTTAGTAGGTAACAAGGCCCCAGCATAGTCAGACTGAAGACTCAGACATACATGGGCTCTTTGGGGCTACCCTCCCTCCTTGTATCTCATTTCATAAATTGATTTACAGGCAGAGCCTCTTTAGTGGGGAAGGAACATACACAATGAACTATTGTGATCAAAACATAGACAAATGTGCATGACAAATTGGTAGAGATAGGAGGAACCAAATCTTGAAGGAAGATAGAGATGGTTTTCCAAGAACATTCATAATAAAGGAAGAGGACTAGCAGTAGGAAGCAAATACAAC
The DNA here is from genome assembly GCF_029281585.2 of Gorilla gorilla gorilla. NCBI lineage: Eukaryota > Metazoa > Chordata > Mammalia > Primates > Hominidae > Gorilla > Gorilla gorilla. The sequence continues at coordinate 49,403,225 of NC_073232.2, read as the reverse complement.
AAATGGGGTCTGAAAGATGAAGGAAAACAGTGGTTCTCAGCACTGCATTGCGATAGGGCCTTGAACTCACCTAAACCCATCTAGCCTAACACCATTGTATACTTTGGAGTGAAAAAGGGCTGTATAATAAATTTTGTCATTAAATGTGGCCAATAATCCTATCATGAAATTCCCCTAATTGGCACAGAGACTCTCACTTCTTAAGGTGCCATTGAGTTGTTTCAACTGTGAACATAGGGATGAAATGAAAAGCGAGAAGCAAATCACGTAAAGATACTTAACAATATAATTCCATTTTATAAATCTCAAAAATGTACAGCTACATTAGATATTAGGCACTATATTCTTATCTGGCAAAACTATTTTTAAAAGAAATAACAAACAAACAAAAGCACTCATTAGTGGTTATCTTGGGGAGGCAGACTGTGGTGAAGCAGGAAGAGGAGGTCATCAAGGAGGGGCACTAAAGGGGCTTCCAAAAATGAAGCAAGTTTTATTTCTCAAGCTGAGCCATAGGTAAATGGGTGATTATTTTATTATCATTATGTAATCTTTCATGTATGATATATTTCATCATAAATAAATATTGATTTTAAAGGTAGCCAGTTTTATCTTTAAATGATATATATATGCTTCTCTATTTTTGTGTCCTACTTTTTATTCCTTTATAATATACTCTGAAAACTTCCCAATTTCATTAAAAATTCCTCAGTAAAGCATTTTTAATGTTTGGAACAAAATCTATTAAAATAGAATAGACTCATGATATATATTGTTGGGTACTTTCCTAATTTTCATTGCTACACTATCAGATTCATTTCCATTATAAAACCAGTGACTGCTTCAGGGCCCACAGAAATGGGCACAATTGTAAATTCAGTAGGCTCAAATATATATTTTTAAAAGGCTATGTTTGTACATCTTTCTTAGCCTGTTGGATGCGCAGCTCACTGTGTTGAGGCAGACATCTGTTGGTATGCACAAAAATAAAATATTGTTGTCTTGTTTTTGTATTTTTCATATCCAGAGAATCAAGTCATAGCTTTTGCCTGAGGGAGAACCTCAAGAAAAATGAACTAGTGTGACGCGTGTTTCTGCCAAGCAGAAAAGAACATGGAAGTAAACTTATCCACATAAATTAGGTCAGACAGCTGGTCCGAGTCTGCCCACTCAGCCTGCTAGGGGAGCAACCAAGCAAAAGTTAAGATTGCCAATTTGTTTCATTTTGTTTCCCTCTGGATTTCAGGAGTTGATGTAGAAAAAAAAAATCAGGAAGGAGGAATTGGACATTAATCAACCCAGGGATAGTTTTTGTAACAGGGGAAAGAGATCGCTGAGATAAATCTAGGGAGATGAAAACTGGGTTTAGAATATTTGAGGAGGCTTTTTGTTTTGTTTGGCTATGCAAATGGGGAAAGAGTAAAAAAAAAAAACAAAAGACAATTAAAAACACACAAAATCTCAAAAATGTGAATAGTGAGGAAAAATAATCATCCATATGGGAGTATCTGTGACATTTGTAAAAATTCCGTGAACACGGCCAGACGCAGCGGCTCACGCCTGTAATCCCAGCAGTTTGGGAGGTCAAGGCAGGCAGATAGCCTGATGTCAGGAGGTCGAGACCAGCCTGGCCAACATGGCAAAACCCCGTCTCTACTAAAGACACAAAAAATTAGCTGGGCATGGTGGCGGGCGCCTGTAATCCCAGCTACTTAGGAGGCTGAGGCAGGGAGAATCGCTTGAACCCGAGAGGTGGAGGTTGCAGTAAGCTGAGATGGCACCATTGCCCTCCAGCCTGGGCAACAAAGTGAGACTCCATCTCAAAAATTAAAAAAAAGTCTATGAACATTAAAAAAAAATAAGAGTCCCTTGTTAGTCTGTGTCTAAAAAAGAAACTAGAGCTGGCTCTTGAAATAACTTCAAGGTATCAAGCTCTGCTTCCTTCTGTCTCATAAAGCACATTGTTCTGAACTACCTTGAGATATCAAAAATGTGTCCAAAAACAGTTGAAAATCTGAATTATTATAACTAAAGGGTTAACAGGCTCAAAGGAACCTGAGTTTGAGGGTGGGTCATCTATTTGCAACAAAATATTTAGAAGTAGTTGAGAATCTGTCTTTTAGAGTAAGTGGATCGTTGAAAATGTCTCCTCTTTTTGCCATCCTCTTCACTTGGGTAATGTCCTTAGCCTTTTTGGATTTAGGCTTTCACTTCATGTGCCCTGGGAAGTCATTCTAGACCTCATTCCATTAGGACTTAGACATCCATTACTCTAAGTCTGTCACTGTGGGCTCTCTCTTCCCGAACTAACTGTGAGCTCCTGAAGAATACATACTTTGTACATCATAGCATCTCACCACCCAGCATAGTTCCTGATGCATAATAATATTTGTTGAATGAAAAATCACTGAAATAGGAAGCATATTTATAAAAATGTTAGTTCTAGTGTACTGGGATTCAAAGGATCATCATGATCTACACTTATCAGTCTTAACTTGGAATTACCAGAAAGATAGCCTCAGACATCTGCAACTAATATTATTTTTAAAGAATAATCAAATATTCAGACAGGCCAGGCAGGAATACACATGCTAGACAGGCTTAATTCTGGTGTGGCGTTCATCATCAGACATACCTGAGAGTCATGACAAAGTGAGTTTGGTTAAGTAGATATACGATTTAAAAGAAATACAACGTAACTGAGAGCTCATTACTGAGTATTAGTATGTGTAAGAAACTCGCATTTAAAGGTACTCTGTGGCCTCTGTGTTTATGCCAATTTTGGTAGCAAGCCCATTTTATTGTAGGAAGTCACTATTTCATGGATCCACCATTTAACTGGGTCACATTGGGAAAATTATTTTATCCAAGTCTTTAAAATGAAAATAATATTATGCTCATAGGGCTGTTACCAGGATTAAATGTAATGGCAAATGCAAATCACCTAGCAGTACCTTCAATACATTATAAACCCTCTATGAATGACGCTTCCCTCTGACCCTTGAGAACAATATGTCAGTAGCACTTACAAACATAAAATAGGATATCTCTTTTAATGTATTGTAATTTCCATTATTATGTTATTTTTGCTATGGAATAGGAAACCTTTATTTTTGAATTTTTCATATATTCTAGATGCAACATTTTTGAGGAGTATGATATGATATGCAAATATTATTTCCCACTCTATGACTTTTCACTCTTTTAACAGCGTCTTTCACAGAGGATTTTTTTTAACTTCCAATGAAATCAAATTATAATTTTTTTATGTCATTACTTGGTGTTGTATCTAACAATGCCAAACCAAAGTCACAAAAATGTATCCTATGTTTTCTTTTAAGAGTTTTCTATTGTAATTTAAAGCTGTTATCTAATTTGAGTCATTTTTTGTATACGATGTAAGGCATAGGTTGAGGTTCAATGTCTAATTGTTCCAGCACCACTTGATGAAAAGGCTAGTCTTTCTCCACTGAATTATCTTGGCATTTCCATCAAAAATTGTTTGATTTCTGAACTTTCCAAACGACCTCATTGATCTATGTGTCTACTCTTTTGCAAATATCACTCTTAATTACTATAGTTTTATAGTGTAAGTCAGGTACAGTGGATGCTCCAAATTTGTTTGCTTGTTTTTTTTTTTTTTTTTTTTTTTTGGCTATTCTGGTTCCTTTGCCTTTCCATATAAATGTATTTTTGTAATTCTTTCTTTAGAATCAGCTTATATATAGCTGGAAAAAAATTCTGCTAGGATTTTGACTGGTATTGTGACAAGTTTATAGATCAGCTTAGGAAGAATTGATATCATCATCATATTGAGTATATTCCAATAATGGAACATGATACATCACTCCATTTTTTAAGGTCTTCTTTAATTTCTTTGACTAGCATTTTGTAGTTTCTGGCAACATATAGGTGCAGCAATTTTTTTTTTAGATTTATACTTACGTATATCAATTTTTGAAGTTTTGGTAACTGGTATTCTTTTATAATTTTGGTTTCCAATTGTTCATTGCTAGCACGTAGAAATATAATAGATCTTTGGAATTCACAATCATGTCATCTGCACATAGAAAAATTTTATTTTTTCTTTGCCAATATATATGCCTTTTATCTTTCTTTTGCCTTATTGCACTGACTAGAACCTTTAATGTAATGTTAAAAAGGACCAGTGAAATAACTAGCCTTGTCATGTTCCTGTTGTTAGGAAGAAAGCATTCATTCTTTTACTGTTAAGAATGATGTTAGCTGTGGGCTTTTTGTTGATACCTTTTATCAAATTAGGAAAATCCCTTTCTATTTCTAATGTATAGAGAATTTTTATTATGAATAAAATTGGAACTTCGTTGAATGCTTTTTTCTGCATCTTTGATATAATCATTTGATTTTTCCTTTTTTAGTCTGTTAATATGGTGGGTTGCAATAATTAATTTTTGAATTTTGAACGGTCCTTGCATCCTTGAGATAAACTATACTTGGTTATACAGTTATTACTCTATATTGCTGGGTTAGATTTCCTAATATTTTGTTGCAGGTTTTTGCATCTATGTTCATGAGAGATACTGGTCTGTAGTTTTGTTTTCTTCTAATGTCTTTGTTTAGTTTGATCCCTCGGTTATTACTGGCCTACTGAAATAAGTTTAGAAGTGTTCCATCCTTTTAATTTTTTGAAATTATATTTAATGTAATTCCTTACATGATGCAATGTTTAGTAGAATTAACCAGGGAAACTGTCCAGGCCTGGAGTTTTATCTCTTGAAAGCATTTAAACTGCCAATTTAATTTCTGCAACAGATAGAGGACATTCAATATGTCTCTATCTTCTTCAGTGACTTTTTTTTGACAGCTTTAAGATATAATTTACATACCATGCGAGTCACCCTTTAAAGTGTACAATTCAATGCGTTTTGGTATATTCACAAAGTTGTGTATCTATCACCATAATCAATTTAAGAATAAGTTTATCACCCCAAAAAGAAACTCTGCACCCTTTAGCCATCACTCTCAAATGTCCCCAGTCCCTCTAGGCAACCACTAATCTGCTTTCTGTGCTTATATATATTTTCCTATTGGTGTCTGCTATGAAATAACATTTTATATTAATGGAATCATAAAATATGTAGTGTTTGACTGGCTTCTTTCACTCAGTATAATGTTTCCAAGTATTATTATACTTGGAATAATGTAGTATGTATCATACTTTATTATATAGTATGTATCAGTACTATTATATAGTATGTATGAGTACTTCATTTCTTAAATTACCAGTTACATTCCATTGTATAGCTATACTATATTTTGTTTATCCATTCATCAGTTGGTGACCATTTGGGTTGTCCTCACTTTAGGGCTATTAATAATGCTGCTGTAAGTACGCATGTGTAAGTTTTTGTGTGGGTGTATGTTTTTATCTCTCTTAGGTATACAGATAGGAATTGAATTGCTGTGTCAGATAGTAACACATACGTATATTGTTTAAAAACAGTCTGACCATTTTCCAGAGAAGCTGTACTATTTTGTATTCCCACCAGCATTGTGTGAGGACTCCAATTTCTCCACATCCTCCCCAACACTCCTTATTGTCTGTTCAATGACATTTAAAGGTACGTGTCCTTCAAGCACTTGGTTCATTTCATCTAGTTCATTAAATGTGTGTGCGTAGATGTGTTTGTAGTATTTTATTATTATCCTTTTAGTGTCCATGGTTCTGTAGTGATACCCTGTTTCACTCTTGATATTAATAATTTGTATTTTCTACTTCTCTTCAGTCAACAGGGGAACTGCTGCCACCACTACCTCCAAGGTGGACTGCATTTTTAAAGGCTAGGAGAGTTAAATGAGTTTCATCCCATACCCCTAACCCCTGCTTATCTGTCCTCTGGCCTGAGAAAGTGTTTTGCTTGGAGCTTTTTTGTCCATGCTTGGTGTGCACTTCCCAGATTCAGCTTGCAGAAGAGTCTAAGCCAAGAAATATGGGGAAAAAAAGGGGAGTCCAGGGAACATATTATTGTACGGGGTTATCCTTCAAACTCTGATTTCCTCTCCAGTCTGCCATTACTTTACAGAGTCCTCCAAGATTTGCTTTAAGTACTATGACCAATGTTGTAGTTGACATCAGTGGAAGAGTTAGGGAAAGGTATACTTACTCCATTTTTAACTGGGGTTGGTGCCACAAGCTACCCAGTCTCACGTATGACTTACTAGTCACATAAACTGCCTGACCTAGTGGGAAAATCTACTCACCTTTCTGCTCATTTTTCTTTCAAGGACACAATACTTAAAGGATAATCCTGAAACATTACAAGAACCTACAGTATTTTTGCAATCAAAAGAAGATTAAATCAAGTTCAGCATAATTTTAATTATCTCTAATTACATCATAATGTAATACAAATATTTTGACATCCTTTCCAGGAAGAACATACTTTCTTTTTAAATTTAAATAATGTTTAGATTCCTACTTTTGTTCTTACATCTTCTACCTGGTCTTCTCTGACCTACAAAACTTATAAAACTTACAGTTGTATTATGCTCTAATCTATTCCTTTTTGCCCCTATTCATTTTGTTCCTTAACATATTCCTGCCTTGTTTTATAAAAGAATCCCACTATTTAATATATCCCCAACCACAGTTAAACAACTGAAAGATTTGAATCATGCTCTCCTTTTCAGCACTTAGTTTATTGGTATCCTCACAGCAAGTAAATATCAAATCAGTTTTGACTGAAGAAACAAGTAAAGTGAGCATAATCCTTCATTATATTCTCACCCTAAAATGGCAGAGGGGATAGCATTGCATCCAGACACTTATATGATGAGAAGCTGGAGACAGTTTTACAGGCTCCTCACAGGTAAATGTTGATAGATAGGAGGTCGTAAAAAGGGACAGAACAGGAAAGTTTGCACTTACTTTCAGGGATTGAAGTCTACTGTTTTCTTTTTTATTATAGAAGGAGATGGGGGTGAGTGGACGTGGATTGGTTCAGAATATGAATTATGAGTTGATTAGCCTCTCATTTCATAACGGTGAATAAGAAAAAGCTGGTGATCCTAAATAAGGCCTGATAATTATCTAGGAATATCAGGAATTAATATTCTCCTACAATTATGTTATAGAGCTAATTAATAAGCTGATTTCTTAAATGTTTAGTTCCAGGGTAGTACTCCAAATTTTCTACAATTTGAGTATCCTGATTTCTGGATTAAATCATTCCCAGACAATAGCATCAATTAGGAGATACATGCATACCTCTGTTCTGTTTTGCATTAAAGGTTCACATCTGTCATCCGCCCCAAACATTCATTCTTCTTGAGAGAAAGAATTATGTCTTATTTATTTTGTCTTTATTCATTATTTGATAGGTACAGTGCTTGTGCATCAGTATAGTTCAATGAAGGTTAAAGTGATTTCCTGATTGTGACATAATTGCATGCCATTGTACCAATCATCTTACTAATTTTTTTTTTTTGAGATGGGTCTCCTTCTGTCATCCAGGCTGTAGTGCAGTGGCTTGATCTCTGCTCACTGCAACCTCTGTCTCCCGAGTTCAAGCTATTCTCCTGCCTAAGCCTCCTGAGTAGCTGGGATTACAGGTGCATGCCACCACACCTGGCTAATTTCTTTTTTTTGTTTTTAGTAGAGACGGGGTTTCAGCAGGTTGGTCAGGCTGGTCTCGAACTCCTGACCTCATGATCCACCCACCTTGGCCTCCCAAAGTGCTGGGATTACAGGCATGAGCCATCGCACCTGGCCCTCATCTTACTAAATTTGTTCAGCATTTGAAAACTTTTAAAGCATTATATCTATATATAAAAACACTGAACTTTTTTTTTTAAAACTCAGTCAATTTCTCATCCCTCTATCATGTAGCTTTACATTATTCAATATCTGTACATTGAAAATAAGGGTTTCCACCTGCTTGGGAAAGAGAAAATCTATGAATAGAAGTTACTCTCATATCTAATCATTTGTATATCTTCATTATAGGAAAGGCAATGGCTTAAAGTGAAGTCTTCCCCATTTTTCTGTGGGAAATAGATGTTGCTAATTACTGAACAAAAACCCAGGATGTATTTGAATATGACATCTGAATTTTAGAAATTTTCCAAAGTCAATGTAGAGATAATCTAAAACAGATTATGCTGAATTTTTTGGACCAGTATGTGCTTTCCAGGTGGGACAGGGAAACAACTCTGAGGCTTACCTCTAATGTATTCTTTCCTTCCTTCTTTCTTTCTTTCTTTCTTTCCTTTTCTTTCTTCCTTCCTTCCTTCTTTTCTTTCTTTCTTCCTTCCTTCCTTTCTTTTCTTCTTTCTTTCTTTCTTTCTTTCTTTTCTTTTCTTTTCTTTCTTCCTTCCTTCCTTCTTTTCTTTCTTTCTTCCTTCCTTCCTTTCTTTTCTTCTTTCTTTCTTTCTTTCTTTCTTTTCTTTTCTTTTCTTTCTTCCTTCCTTCCTTCTTTTCTTTCTTTCTTCCTTCCTTCCTTTCTTTTCTTTCTTTCTTTCTTTCTTTCTTTCTTTCTTTCTTTCTTTCTTTCTTTCTCCTTTCTTTCTCTTTCTTTCTTTCTCTTTTCTTTCTTTCTCTTTCTTTCTTTCTCTTTTCTTTCTTTCTCTTTCTTTCTTTCTTTCTCTTTTCTTTCTTTCTTTCTTTTTTCTTTCTTTCTCTCTCTCTCTCTCTCTCTGTCTCTCTCTTTCTTTCTATTATATTTTAAGAGATGGCGTCTCACTCCATCACCCCAGCTGGAGTACAGTAGTGCAATCACAGTTCATTGCATCCTTGAACTCCTGGGCTCAAGTGATCCTCCTACCTCAGCCTCCTGAGTAGCTAGGACTACAGGCATGCACCTTCACACCCAGCTAAATTTTGAAATTTTTTTTTTTTTTTTTTTTTAGTAGAAGTGAGGTCTCACTATGCTGCCCAGGCTGTTCTCGAACTCCTGGGCTCAAGCAATCTATCTGTCTCTGCCCCCTAAAGTACTGGGATTACAGGCATGAGCCACTGTGCCCAGCCATCAAATTCATAATGTTTTAAACCAACAACAATCCTCCCCGCCCCGCCCCTCCCCTTCCTCCCTCCCTCCCTCCTTTCCTTCTTTCTTTCCTTTTTTCCTTTCCTTTCCTTCCTTCCTTCTTCCCTTCCCCTTCCCTTCCCTTTCCTTCTTTCTTTTCTTTTCTTTCTCTCTTTCTTTATCTTTCTCTTTCTTTCTTTCTATTTTTCTTCTCCTCTCTCTCCTTCTTTCTCTCTCTCTGCATCTTTCTCTCTTTTTTTCTTTCTTTCTTTTTTAGAGATAGGGTCTTGTTCTGTCTCCCTGGCTGGAGTGCAGTGGCACAATCTTGGCTCACTGCAACCTTCATCTCCTGGGCTCAAGGGATCTTCCTACCTAAACCTCCCAAGTAGCTGTGACTATAGGTTTGCACCACCACACTTGGTTGATTTTCTAATTTTCTGTAGAGATGAGATCTCACTATATTGCCCAGGCTGGTCTCAAACTCCTGGGTTCAAGTAATCCTCCTTCCTCAGCCCCGCAAAGTGCTGGAATTACAGGTATGAGCCACCATGCCCAACCTAACCATTCTTTTTGAGATTAGGGTAGTCGTTTCCATCATTAACCTTTATCACCCACTTACCTTCTGTTTCTTTCTTTAACGAAGTGTTAAATTGTACCCCACCACTGCATTGAGAGAATACTTTTGAGTGAAACTTTATTAGCCTTTGTAATATCAGAAAAGATTTGTGTGACACATGTAGCTTTCACTAAAATTTAGAAACCACTGGTTTTGCTCAAAACAGTGATATTTTCCAGCAAATATCACAGAGGTTCATACACAATTTTTTTTTTTTTTTTTTTTTTTTTGAGACGGAGTCTTGCTCTGTCACCAGGCTGGAGTGCAGTTGTGCAATCTCAGCTCACAGCAACCTCCGCCTTCTGGGTTCAAATGATTTTCCTGCCTCAGCCTCCCAAGTAGCTGGGACTATAGGTGTGCACCACCATGCCTGGCTAAATTGTTGTATTTTAGTAGAGACGGGGTTTCACCATGTTGGCCAGGATGGTCTCAATCTCCTGACCTCATGATCCTCCCACCTTGGCCTCCCAAAGAGCTGGGATTAAAGGCATGAGCCACCATGCCCAGCCCACAAAATTATTAAAAGGTGCAGTGGCGCATGCCTGTAACTCCAGCACTTTGGGAGGCTAAGGCAGGAGGATCACTTGAGATCAGGAGTTTGAGACCAGCCTGGCCAACACGCTGAAACCCTATCTCTACTAAAAAATACAAAAAATTAGCCGGGTGTGGTGGTGCATGCCAGTAGTACCAGCTACTCGGGAGGTTGAGGTGGGAGAATCACTTGAACCTGGGAGACGAAGGTTGCAGTGAGCTGAGATCCTGCCATTGCACTCCACCCTGGGCAACAGAGTGAGACTACTTTCCCCCCCACCAAAAAAAAAAGGTAATTTGATAAATTGGAAGCTTTAAAGAATCCCTCAGATAGCTTTGCTCTGAGAGTTCTGTCAAATGTTTATTTTTTATACATGAAGTAGTTTTACAGACTAAGATGCTTTCAAATTTGTTTTTCACATTTAATTAAACTGTCATCTGTCATTAAGATAACTATTAATTAGATGTTCTTGATATCTTTTTAATTCTCTAAAAAAGTGACTATTTCTGAAAAGGAAAACATCTTTAAATAAATTCCTTCATTATAAACTTAGATCAGATGACTTAGTCTTTCACTATTTTTCTTTTGGTATAAAATACACTGTTTCTTCTACCATTGTATTCCTTAAGCATGTGTAATAGCGATACATTTCAACAACAGAATGAAGCTGCTAAACATTAGGCCAAAAAAACTCCTTTGCTATATCGTGTGCTGCTTATCATTTGAATTGTTAAAAATGTCTTCTCTTCAAAATAATTTTAGTTTGAAGAAAGGACACAAAACTGGTAAACCTAGATGCTGTGGACTGAATGTTTGTGTCCCTCTCAAATTCATGTTGAAACCCTAATCCCTAATGTGATGGTATTTGGAGATGGGGCCTTTGAGAGGTAATTAGGTCATAAAAGTGGAGCCCTCATAATGGGATTAGTGCCCTTATAAGGGGAGACATTAGATAACTTGCTTCCTTTCTCTTTCGGCTCTCCATCTTGTAAAGACAGCAAGAAGGCAGCTGTTTGCAGGCCAGAAAGAGGGCCCTCACCAGATGCTGATGATGCTGGCACCCTGATTTGGGACTTTCAGCCTCCAGAGACTGTGAGAAATAAATCTCTATTGCTTAATCCACTACTCCATTTAATTTGTTATAGCAGCCCAAACTGACCAAGACACCAGATTACAATAAAAAAAATTAAAAACATATTAGGGGAAGTGAAAACAGCCCTGGATATAAAATTTTGTCAGAACAAAATACAAATCTCAATATTGGTTGTTTTCTGTGATTTATGTTTTATATATTGCACATTAACATATTTCCACTTCATTCAGAAGGTAAATCACATGAAATCTAACCAAGTATTGCTTTACTATATTCCAATCCAATAATAACAACAATAATGTTAATAACTTGCTATTTATAGAACTAAGACTATGCAGCAGGCATTTCAAGAGATCTATATATACTATTTAATGGAAATTATCATAAAACCTCTAAGAGATAAGTTTTATTGCCCTTGTTTTACAGATGACAGAACTAAGGCTTAGACTGGTTAAGTAATTTGCCTAAGATCACTTATTGTTGGTAAGTATTAGAGCTAAAATTATAATGTAGCTTTTGGTTTTAATGTCTACAAATATTATTTGCCTACTAAACCACAATAAACTAAATTGCTTAGTCTTTATGTACTTCTCTTTCTTTTGACAAACCTGACAAATTGTTCTTGTTATATATAGAGAGAGAGCAAATAATTAATTTCAACCATTAGAACAATAGCAAAAACAACAATAAAATCATTTAAAATATGGACAAAATGTCCAGGTGCACTGGCTCATGACTGAAATCCCAGAACTTTGGGAGGCTGAGGTGGGAGGATCACTTGAGCCCAGGAGTTTGAGACCAACTTCGGCAACACAGTGAGATCCCATCTCAATTTTTAAAAAAATTATTGAATAAAAAAATTACATCGACAAAACATCTAGTTCTCCAGAAGCAAAAATGTACAAGATTGGCAGAAAACTTTCTAAAAGATTAAAAACAACACTTTTTTATATTTTGGACATTTTTTCTTTGGTTATTAAAAAGATGTAGAATTTTGAGAATTTGAAAACAGCTAAATAGCAAATAAATTAATGCATTATAGACAAATGAGTCTTAAACTTATTTCTTAAAAGTTTAAGTAAAATAATGTACAGAGGAACATTGAAGATCTCCTAGTTAACCCTCTTTTAGCACTTACAGATATGGGGCCCATAGAGTTTAACGGATTTTCACAATTATATCACAGTAAATCTAAATCTAGAATTTTGGTTTTCCATATTTCCTCTGTAATGATTTCTCCACATGACCATGGCACATAAAATGATACTTATGGCAATGGTTACAGGCCTCTATGTATGTCTCTAAAATGATAAAACCATGTTGCATGAATTAGCAATGGAGAGGATTTCCTCTTCCACAGTATTCCGTACTATCAATAATCAACTCTACTAAGGATCCCTGGTAAGATGTGCATTGTATTATTCATCCATTTAATATATACATTTACTGTATGTCAGGTCCTTTGCTAATGTTTCCAGTATTAAATGTCAGGTGAGAAAACAGGGAGGGGTATAAGAGATATGTGCACTAAAAATGTGTAGTCTCTCGGAACCAACCCAAATGTCCATCAATGATAGATTAGATTAAGAAAATGTGGCACATATACACCATGGAATACTATGCAGCCATAAAAAAGGATGAGTTCATGTCCTTTGCAGAGACATGGATGAAGCTGGAAACCATCATTCTCAGCAAACTATCCTAAGATGAGAAAACCAAACACTGCATGTTCTCACTCATAAGTGGGAGTTGAACAATGAGAACACATGGACACAGGGAGGGGAACATCACACACCAGGACCTCTCAGGGGCTGGGGGGACTAGGGGAGGGATAACATTGGTAGAAATACCTAATGTAAGTGTTGGGTTGATGAGTGCAGCAAACCACCAGGGCACGCGTATACCTATGTAACAAAACTTCAAGTTCTGCACATGTAACCCAGAACTTAAAGTATCATAAATAAAAAATGTATAGTCTATTTGGTGACATGGGACCATATGAAGCATATCCAGAGTATAAGCCATTTAGAAGTTGTAGTAGGCAGCCTGTAACATTGTCCAGTGATATCTGCCTCCTGGTATTCATGCCCTACTCACTTCTAACAAACTGAATACAGCAAAAGCGATGGTATGCCACTTTAGAAGTTATGTTATACAAAGATGCTGGCTTGCATCTTAGGCTCTCTCTCTCTCTCTCTCTTTCTCTCATCTGGATCATTCACACTGAGGTGCCATGATGTGAAAACATATAGGCAGCATGGAGAGGTGCCCATTTAGTGAGGAACTGAAGCCTCCTGCCAACAAAAACATATGAATAAGCTTGGAAGCAGATTCTTTAGCCTCAGTTGAGACTTAGATGACTGCAGCTCTGGCCAACAGTGTGAATACAACGTCACAGGAGACCCTGACCAACACCACCTAGCTTAGCTGCTCCCAGGTTCATGACCATCATACATTATGAGACAGTAAATGTTTGTTGTCTTAATTTGCTAAATTTTAGGGAGATTTGCTATGCAGCACAAATAACTAATATGGAGAGGATAATGTCTGTTGCAGTTCTCAGTTTTTAAGGAGGCAGAGTAAGGAAGCTGTAATTTGGTGGACAGCTCACACTGTTGCAGGAAAGGCCATAAAAGGCTGAGTCAGTACTCATGAGAAACATTTGCCCATTAACTAATGAGATATAATATGCATGTCAGTTAGGTGTAATGTGTAAGTTAAATGAAATAAATCTTTAGTCACTAAGGTTTTTGAGCTTGGAAAGTTCTCTGAGAAAAAAGCATGATTCAGCAATTCTGACTGCACAAATTCTATGCTATTGTCTACATATGTGTTCCCCCAAAATTCATATGTTAAAACCTATTCGCCAATGCAATAGTAGTAAGTGGTAGGACCTTTAAAAGATGAAGGTCATGATGGTTCTGCCTTCATGAACAGTTATTAGTGCCTTTTTAAAAGAGGCTTGAGGAAGCTTGTTTGTCCTTTCCACCACTTAGAACACATCATCTATGAGGGATGCATCCTCCCCAGACATTCAATCTGCTGGTGCCTTGATCTTGAATTTCTCCAGCTCCAGAACTGTCAGCAATAAATTTCTGTTGTTTATAACTTGCCCAGACTAAGATATTTTGTTATAGCAGCCTGGATGAACTGAGATGGTCTAATTATAAAAGCTTACTGAGCACCTTTTAAAAAGTAAATAAAAACAGAGCAGTTAGCAACAAAACCTAATGCAACCACTTGCTTAACTCTGTATGATTAAGGTAGATGTGTGTGTGTGTGTCTTTGTGTGTGTGTGTTCTAGTATCTTCAGTGGGTTTTTAAAATAAAATAAATGAGTTATAACTACAACAGTTACAGACGGTGTTGGATAATTGAAAGGGTTTGCAAAATTCTATGGAAACTACTCAGAGAAGACCTATTCAATATAAGAAATGCAACATAGCAGAAGAAAGAATGTGCAGCCCACACACCCGGGCCTGGGAGACTTGCACACCTACCTAGAGTCCCTTCTCAGTCACACAGGATGTGCTTCATCTCTGAATTATGAATCTTCAGGATATATGTCCCACTGATCACATAGCCAAGCCATGCTATGTAACTGGTTAGCCCATGCGTAAGCCATCAATCTACACACCCCTAAACAATGTAAACAAGCTGACTCTTGGTACCAACAAGGTGATTTCAAACTTAAACAATGTATTATAAATATAAACTAGTTCACGCCTTCTTATAGTGGCCAAAAGTCAGTGTCAGACCTCCAGGTAATCATGGAGAGTTCCAGCCCAGCTGTAAGATAACTCTTTTCCAAATGATCATTTAAAACAAAAGAAATCAATCATTGACATGTTATATATATAATACATACTATACATATATAGTTACAACATTACATATAATACATATATTTATATATAATATTGTAAATATATAGAAACATATGCACATATGTACATATCTTTAATATATGTAATAGATATTCAAAACCAGCATAACAGATGTTTGCCATGTGACACTAAAATCTGGTCTCTTAACAATGACAAAAGACATGACAAATATAGGAAATGAACAAATACAAAAAGTTAAGCATAAGCTGATAGCAGTGGAAGCCGAATTTTAAAATTTTTGGGTCATATAGTTAGATTCATGATATTCTAAGCCTCCTGGGTGGGGACTGGTAGAGTAATGCATTTTACAGAGGATAGCGAATTGCTTTCTTTATCGTGTGACTAATTTAGTGATTCTGGTTTTCTGCATCTTTTTAAGGCTTCTTTTATTATTATTATTATTATTATTATTATTTTCTGGGAGCCCGCTGACTTTGTATTCTAATTTGGATCCATTGCTTTCTGGATCTGCTGGGCATCTGCCAACTTGCCATTTTATTCATTACATCTCTGGGTTAGAATCACTATTTCAGCATTCCGTGTCTTCCTATTTGTTTTTCCCATCTCTTGTTTAGTTTGAGCACACTTTCAAGTCATTTCTCAAGAAGATCTACACAAGTTACATTTCTGAGTTCTTATGCACACAAAAAGGTTTTTATTTGGCCACATAATTTGGATGAATATAGTATTCTAAGATCATATTAATTTTCTCATGAACATGAAGCCATTGCTTCATTGCCTTGCAGAACTCAGTGTTGTGATAAGAAGTCTAACAACAGTCAAGCAGAAACTCACAGCTCCTCAGCAGAGCCCTCCTGTGCACAGTTTAGATAGAGGCTTTTGCTGCTCTCTTTCATCTATCTCCATGTTTCCAGCTGCTTTCTATCTTCTGGATCTTTTTTTTCCCCTGTGATAATCCTATACCCATGCATTTGCCATTAAGAGTTTATTCCCTTTTGTGTTCCTTTACTGTTATTTTAATGGGATGTTAGACTGGGACTGCATAGTTGTATCTTTTCAGTTTACTCTTGTGTTAGCTTTCTAAATAGATGGGAAAGACAAAACAAAACATTGTTAGTACCTTGACTCAAAGTTATTTGATTGTAATTGTGGAGATACGGCAAATACATTAATAAATGCAAATAATGGAAAAACACTAATACCGATTTACCAACAGAAGTAGCTATTAAAGGTTATATCAATAAATAACATAGGGGAGATGGCAAGAGAAGTACAATATTTTAACTTACTTCTTCTTCCCTCAAAAATAATTTCATTTTTTATCAACATCCATACTTTAATTCCTCTTTTTACATAAGCATTTTGAGGCATGTAGTAAAGGAATGTGTATAACCTTTCTTAAATCACTATAACCTACAATCAACACTAGACTTTAGAATATCTGGAATCTTAAAGAAATACTGCCAGCAGTGTTTATAATAAATGATACTTTTAAAAATCCCTATATCAGCAGAGGAATTTTATAATATAAATTGTTCATTTAACTTTAACTGCTACAGATTT
This sequence comes from Gorilla gorilla gorilla, assembly GCF_029281585.2. Classification (NCBI taxonomy): domain Eukaryota; kingdom Metazoa; phylum Chordata; class Mammalia; order Primates; family Hominidae; genus Gorilla; species Gorilla gorilla. The sequence goes on along the minus strand of NC_073232.2, from coordinate 49,386,571 downwards.
TGGCAGACAGTAAAATTAAATGGTGGATGATCACCAGAATATATTACATTTTGCAAGATAGCACTGGGTTACTAATACATTTCAGGAGAAGAAATCTCTTCCCAGGTCCTTAGGCTGCTGTGTAGTATTGTTAAGCAGTAATACTTTCTTTTGTAATTGATGAAAGAGGAAGCTGTAAATTACCATGAGCTAGAAATTTTGATTTGTGAAGTGAAAATATATTTCAGCAGAAATCATGGCTTGGCACACAGTGGAAACCGCTTTCCAGCTGTCTAAAGTCTCCTTGGCTTTATTCGAACTACTTCTATCCTCCCTGAGCTGGTTAACTGGACACCTGATCGATGTCCACTTGTTCTACTCTCAGAATTGTTCTTCCAATTGTGGCTATCTTTAGAATATCCTTTCCACCTTTAGTCAAGCAATCTTTCTTCATTGATGATCTTATGATATCTACTGTTTACAGTTTTTTTGTTTTTTTTGTTATACTTTAAGTTTTAGGGTACATGTGCACAACGTGCAGGTTAGTTACACATAATTTTTCCCAAGTGAAAGAGAGCTAAATAGAATTTACCCATGCATGATAAACAATTAATTGATTTCATTGAATAAAATATTCACATCTATTAATAAAGCTTGTAGATAACATTGTCATTTGCAAATGTTGGCCGGCTAATTTGTTTTTTTCTTAGCAACAATATGCCCTTTCAGCATTTGCTTTTATGTCCATGAAGTCTGATAGCATAAATGCAATATACCTTATTTCGGCAACAGCTATAGGTACTGCTCACCTAAGAAATGCTTAATTCTTCATTTACTAAACTTGCTCGTCTTGAAAACGTGGCAATATAATTATATCCATTGTAACCACCCCCACCCAACCAGGACTACATCTGAGGAATCACATAAAAATTGGCATGAAAGACATAGTTGGGAAGAGGGTGGGGATGAAATGGCTAAAGCTATTGTCAATTAAGTTCTGCTGCCTGCACCAATTACTTACCACCAGGGGAAATGCAATCTGATTTACACGCTCGAATTCACATGGTTTATGTTCTCTCCCAAACTAGAGGAAAGAAAATCTAAGGGACATAATATCTTGGTTTATTCTCCAGCCTCAGTGACCTTGAACCTCGAATTAAGTTTTACAGATGAGTATATAAAAGTTTTATCAGCTCACATCAATAAATATATAACCAGACTTTTCTGGCTGTATATAAAGACCCCTAAAAAAGTAAGATTAGCTGTCTTTGCAGCTACAGGCTATTCATACATGAAATAGATACTTGCAACAACTGAAGGGAATTGTTCCATTAGTTTCATAAATCTGATTTTTGAGATGAAATGGAAGAGAGAAGCCTTCTGCCAGTTTGTCTACATTTTTAAAAACATACACTATGTTATGGTTTATAAAACATTTTACAGTAATTATCTTTCAAAGATACTTAACTGTTGGATTACTCAGTAGACAGCTGTCTAGAACAGAGCTCCTAACAGCTCTAGCTCTGGTGAGGCATATTGGTGTGTGTTAGTGAGAGGAGCTTTCAGATCTTGAGCTCCTTAGCTCTCAAGGTAGCTGGGAACGAGCTAAAACTGCTTGATAACTGCAGAGCCTCTGATCCCCTCGGGCCTTGAGCAGCCACTTCTTTTCTCCCAGTGGCTGTGCAAACATTATGATTTTATTTTATTTTTTTGAGAGACAGGGTCTCACTCTGTTCCCCAGGATAGAGTGCAGTGGCACATTCACAGCTCACTGAAGCCTCAAACTCTTGGGCTCAAGTGATCCTCACACCTCAACCTCCCAAGTAGTTGGGACTACAGGTGTGTACCACCATGCCTGGCTAACATTTTTTAATTACTATTTTTTTCTTTTGTAGAGCTGGGTCTCACTATGTTGCCTAGGCTGATCTCCAACACTTGGGTTCAAGCAGTCCTCTCACCTCAGCCTTCCAAAGTGCTGGGATTACAGGTATGAACCACTGCCCAGCCTCAAACAGTATGATCTTAGAAAACACTAGTCTATGCTGTTACAAAGAATGTCTTATACTTAGTAATCTTAAAAATTAGTGAAGTCAAAGTACCCATTCCGTTGGATTTAAAACAAAATATAAAGTTCAATTCAGTATCACTCTACATTTGAACAATACCAGGATACAGATGTGTTAAATTTTGTCATTGTAGTTAAAGAAAGAAGAAACCTCAGTATATCACTGAAGGGTAAACTTTCCCCCTTTTTGAAAACCTTCATAGACTCCTTTATACTTTTACATATACAGCAAAACAAACATTATTTTATGAAGCTAGTGTCTTGGCCATAGAATCATATTCACATCATATATTCTGCTATGGCATGTCTTCCCTGGAATGTACCTCGATTTGGAGTGGTATCATAATACCTTGTTTAATAAATCTACCAGAAATAAAGCAGGCTTTTATGCTTGTTTTAAAGGTTTCATAAACCATCTAAAAGAATTGGCTTTGCAACAAGCTGCTAAAGGGCAATGTTCTTGGTTGCGTAATATGGATGCAAGTAGTTCCATTGTCCCAGTGATGTCCAATTAAGTTGGCAGCAACAATCCTCAATTTCCTTTCTCTGGATCCTTTTGCTTCCTCATTGATAATCATCCTCTCCTGCTTCTCATCATCCCCAACTTCCCCCTTTGCTAACAGACTTCAAAGCCCTTTATTATGCAGGGAATATGCCAGTGTAAGAGTCTTAGTGTGAGGCAGAGCACTGTCTGCAAAGAAGCTCAAAGGCCAGGTACTCACCCCTATGCATGCTGACAGCCAAGGTGTGGGCACATGATTTAAACTCTACTAAGATAATGCTTCTGGCACAGGAAGTTGAGTTTAAAGCAAGTGAGGCAAAAGCAGGGATATTTTATGATTTATTCCAATGGTAGAACCATCTGAAATGCGGTAGCAAATAAATGTACCAGCTGTGGGGTCCAGTGTCATAATGTTATTATACCGTTAGTGGCATTAAGTGTTCAGAGGGAGCTGGAATAGTACTTTGAAAAGCTATTCTTTGGGATGACTTTTAACTGTGTTCCTATATGAAGTGTCCCTTGCAGTCTGCCAGTTTTTTCTTCTTGTTCTCCAGTCTTCCTGTGTTTTTCTGCCTAATTTAGCCATTCTTAATTTCAGTTCTTTGCAACCCAGAACCAAAACTAATACTTAATACTTCATGTCTAATCTTTTTAAACATAAATTATTTTTCTATTGCCTTCAGCACATAAAGATCCATAGAGTAAATCTTAATTAGTCATTTTACAGAAATACGGGAAAGTAGGATCAGAATGAAAGATGTGACCTCTTTCTCTTTCTAGATGATATCTTGTTTCCCGGGAGAAGATCCATATGAGGCTAGTCACAGGTGTTCTAGAGTTACAGAAGATACAAGACCTCTGGAACACCTTTGCACTGGTGAATAACCACACAGCATGTTCCCATTCTCTGGTTCATCTTCCAATTCTCCCTTCCTTTCAGCCCATGCCAATTCATCTCCACTGTTCTTAACCCATCCTTCATTTAGCAAAAATCTCAAAGTTACTGTATTAGTCTGTTCTCATACTGGTCTCACACTGATATGAAGAAATACCTGAGACTGGCTAATTTATAAAGAAAACAGGTTTAATTTACTCATAGTTCCACATGGCTGGGGAGGCCTCAGGAAACTTACAATCATGGCAGAAGGCACCTCTTCACAGGGAGGCAGGAGAGAGAATGAGTGCCCGAAAGGGAAATGCCAGATGCTTATAAAACCATCAGATTTTGTGAGAACTCACTGTCACAAGAACAGCATAGGGGAAACCACCCCCATGATTCAATTACCTCCCACTGGGTCCCTCCCTCGACAAATGAGGATTATGAGAATTACAGTTCAAAATGAGATTTGGGTGGGGACACAGCCAAACCACATCAGTTACATATTTTACATTTTTCAGATATGGCAGTATCTCAACCCCTCTTTATGATTCTTTAATATCCACTCTTAAGCCCTTTATATTATTCCTCATTTAACAATAAAATTTCTACCACTGTGTCAGAATATATTATTTTTTTAAAAATAAGGCTATACCAACAGTGTCACTTTAGATTACTCCATGTCCCATGTCAAAAAGGTCAGAAAAGATTTTGCATCACACAATACATATTGAAGATTGCAGTTTTTATAGCATTTTCTTTTTTCTGACAAGTTTGTAAGTTCATTTACTTAAAATGGCAAGATAAGAATCTTGCCATTCTTATTTTAGTTCTTTAACTGGATCCTTAGTCTCTTTACTAGATCTGGATCCTATATAAATCCAGTCTTCCTTGGACAGAAGATAGGTTTTTCCACTCAGAAGTTCTAACAGCTACTTTCTTCAACTCATAATGTTACCTAAGGTCCCACACTCCTATGGGAACAGAAGCACTTCCATGGTCATGAGATCTTACTCTTCTTTAGAGAGGGTGAGTTGTAATTTAATTTCCAACTTTAGAATTATCAACACGAAGACACACAGTTATCCAGGTTAGACAAGTGATCTGCAGACAGAAACCTCTTGTTAATGCTCTCTAATTGTGTTTTTAAAAAAAAAAGAGTTATATTAACGTCTAATCCAAAAGGCAGAAAGGATATAATTTGAAAGCCTGTTCAGACTGCTAAAAGGGGAGGAAATTCGCCAACAATGGTTCCCAAATGTGAAAGCACAGTTACTACCCCTTACAGGGATTTGCTGGAAGCATTAGCGAAATTAGGTTCAGTCAGATCTTTCAACAGACGTAGTTCAATGATGGTTCTTGTAAGTAATTGAATACACAATATTCATGATCAATTGTTCAAAGACTTGCTAAAGAACCTTTTAAAAATCTGACCCCAAGTTTTCTGGAAGTGGCTAAGATCTAACTCTGGACAGTAATGAATCACTTTCTTAATCTTTTCTCTGCCCCATCCTTTGACGCAGCCCACTGTTTCCAGGGGTTGTTTTCCTCCTGAATTGGGATGACAACCTATTCTCCTGCTTAACTAGACTGTATCACAGTGTAATCTTGCAGTACATTTTAAATTTAAATTTTGGAGAAGGACTTGGTGATCATTGATCATTGGGCCCCTCTGCTATGTGTAGATGCTACCGGGGAAAATAAAAATAAAGAAAGTGTGGTGTCTGTCTTTAAGGACATTACAATCTAGTGGGAGAAACTTGTATGTAAATGGCTGATTATGATCAAAGGCAAAGTGAAATAAACATTAACTAGAGGACAAGCTCATAGTAATACAGATAATGGAGCAATTAATTCTAACTGAAAGGGAATCAAACGCTCCTTTGCAAAGGTGGTGGCATTTGAGAAAGTGTTTAGAATGATTATATTTTAAGAGGGCAGTAGAGAAGAAAAGGCAATCATTCCAACTGCAGGGACAGAATTAGCAAAGCCTTAGAAGCTCAATTCAAGAGGTTTCGTTTTGGGTTTTGATTTTTTTTTCTTTTTAATTCTAACATATGACACAATGGTAGGCCCTGGGAGAGATTCAAAGAAAAATAATATGAGTGTCTTTTTCTCCTGTAGCTCATATTCCATTTTGAAAGAAAAGCCTTTTTTTTTTTTTTTTTTTTTGAGACGGAGTCTCGCTCCGTCACCCCTGCTGGAGTGCAGTGGCAGGATATCGGCTCACTGCAACCTCTGCCTCCTGGGTTCAAGCAATTCTCCTGCCTCAGCCTCCCAAGTAGCTGGGATTACAGGCACATGCTACAACGCCCATCTAATTTTTTTGTATTTTTTCTAGAGACGGGGTTTCACCATGTTGGCCACGCTGGTCTTGAACTCCTGACCTCATGATCCTCCTGCCTTGGCCTCCAAAAGTGCTGGGATTACAGGTGTGAGCCACCACACCCAGACCAGAAAAGCCATTTTTATGACAGTATATCTGAGGAGTTCATCAAGAGCATATACTTGTCTGGGATGATGTAATTGAGTTGGCATGTCCCTTAAGAGCTACAGTGCACGAGAACAGAAAGAATTCATTATTGCCAAAGGTTTCTAGAGGACATGAATATAAGCTTTTTCTTGAAATATGCATAGAATTTGATGTGAGAAACAAGGGGTAGAGATATTTAAAAAGAGAGTGATAGCAGTTAATAATCCTGGCATGTCCCCGCCATTGTGGAAGTATTAACTTAAGTGTTGTGGAAGGTGCCGTTTGGTCCACATCAGAAAAAAAAAAAAAAAGTTAGAAATAAAATTTTAGGTGAAATCAAATTCCTCCAGAGTTCAAGAAGGTAAATTGAGTGAAGAAGACTGGGGCTCTAATGAGACAGAGTGGAAGAGACTATGGCATGGTAGAGACCATGGCCAAGGCTCAGTGAAAAAGAGGACACCACTAAGCTCCAGCCAATTCCCGTGAAAATTATGTTGGTCAAAACTCCACTGGCCACATAAAAATTCTTTGAGTCATACCTAGTATGTAGACTACTAATTTTCAAACACTGCTGGACTGCAGAGGGTAAGGACTGCTAGAACTAAAACCTTTAGTTTTTATAAATATTTAAGGTTGTAGGACAGAGCTGCAATGCCAAAAAAAAAAGCATGTTTTAATCAAGCTACAAAATGCAATATATGTATATGTAAACTATATTAAATGAAAGGGAATTGATAGGGGTTACCAACTGCTATTAAAGTTTTTTCAAACTACGTTTTAAATGAAATACATCTTAAAACTCTATCTGTTGCTTAAACTGGAGTAAACAATTTACAACAAAATTTTAGAAAAATTTATTGGCTCAAAATTTCTTTCAACTGTCTCATTTGCCTTTGAGACAAAAAACATGTAACTATATGGCAATTGTTCATTTTAAGAAGGTGGGAATTCTGGATACACACTTTCCAGTCTTGGCCTCATCAGATACTTGATGAATGAACCTGTATTTGCCATCACTGCCAGTTGCCAACAGTGGATGCCACCAGGATATCTTGGTCAGATTCATTTATGTACCTGTTCTGTCTTGGTCCATGAGCCTGGCAAACAGTAAAACTAGGTGGGGGTTGGAGGTTTGCAACAGCTGCTCTGGGGCCTACTGATTCCTGAATTTTATAGCGTTCATAAATCACACAAAAATGTCCTATGTCAGTCCACTTCCAGTTTAGGTTTTTCCCCAACATAGTACAAAAGAACTGAAGTTGACACTAAGAGTATAATTTGTAAGCCTTCACAATACAGTCCAGAAGGTTTATTATTTATTTAAAAAGCTAATATATTCTATCTTCTCTATTAAGAATTCCTGACAGGAGGAGGAGCTTAGTAACAGGGATAAATGGGGTGGAATAAAGAATTTCACATGAAGATTAAATATTATGCTTCTATCTGGGTGAAATGTAGCATTCCAGATGTTGACCACATTTCACTAGAATTTGTGAACAATATAAATTCCTGAGATATAATAGGTCAGCCCTGCTTCTTAATGCTGAGAAAACACTTAGAAGATCATCAAATTTTGAAAATGTACTAATGAGCTACAAAGTCTGATTAAAATCAAAGGTGCTATGTTCTAAAAACATTCTTTGTGATTTAGATAAGTATGGCTTATATTTCATCATTTATGACAATACTTTAAGGCAAACTTTGCAAAGATGGAAAAGTCTTGGTAATAAACAACAATTCACTATAGCTCCTCATTAAGTCATTTTCAGAAAGCAGGGTTAAATCCTGAAGACTGTATAAAAGAAAAGGAAACACAGAGAAAGGCAGTCCACAGATATTACTGTTCACTTGCTAAAAAGTAAACTATTAAGGCCTCATAACACAAAACATGATATTTCCAATTATTTAATTTGGTAATTATTTATAACTAATAAGTCCAAGATGTGAAGTAGACGCAAACAAAGATGAACATCTCCTGTTAGTAAATTCTGGAGGATAGAGTAGTGGGAAGTATCTTTCATAGACAATGTCTCCATGGGAAAGAGAATTTTCACATTTTTCAGCTTTGGTTAAGATCAAACTTATCTAATTAGTTTTCTCATCTAATTTATTGCTCAGAATTCCTTTTAGTAAGGCATGCTTTTCATAAATTTCAAGGAAGGCTCTTTGGAGAATAGTTTGGAATTAGACATAAACAAAAATGGAAAGCTTTTTCAAAGATACACCAAAATTTTTCTGAGTAACTAAAATAACAAAATTGGGACATCATAAACTATACAGTTACGCTAATAATAAGATGCTGTTTATACATAATAACCCAGGATTATTTTATATTCATTATATTTGGGATATAGGACATAATTTATCTAGAGAATTTTAATTAAAATTATATACAACTAATTAGAAGAAAACAGATTTTTTCTCTTCTGAATGTGATAATGTAGCCATATGGATTAGCTATCTAGAAAGGTTATTATAAATCAAAGAGGTATTAATAAACTTGCAATTAAGTGTTTAAATAACTTTGTTTCATTATTTTCTGATCTCAGAGTGATTGCAAACAGTGGCATAAAACTGTAAACCTGGTACCTCAAAGAGAATTATGATCATAAAGTATGCTCACAAGACTAACACGATTATAAAACTGAGACAGAAGCAAAATATTAGTCCTCCTACATTTTACCTAACCAATTCCTGATAGGAAATTTTTATTTGTCTAAAAAAAAAACCCCTGTTACATTCTTCTTTCACTTACATTCTCTTCTCAGAAGGTAGAAAAAAATCAGGGACACAGATAACTCTGTACTTGGTTTTGACCAACATAAAAGGAGTGCTTAAATTTAGTTAGGGAAGAGATACTGAATGACCAGAGCACAATCATCTTTTTAAACAAGTAAATATATTGCCACAACTTATTGAAAAAGTAACTACTATGTGCCCTATTGATACTGGTGACTTTGAGGAGTGGATATAGAAATATAAATTTAATAATATCAAGAGTTTTATCTTTCCTTACCACATTGTTATTGCATTATTTTAGAAATATTTCAAAGAGATAGTAAGAAAACTACATACCAAGATTCATCAATGATTTTATCAACTTGCTAGAAAAACAGCAAAACTGATCATCAATTCCCTGCAAACCTTGCTAAGCTTGCCTTGCAGCATAGCACTTCAGACCTAGTCTCTAGTGAATATTATTCAACTGTTGGTTTGTTTCTCTCAATTCATTTCAAGGAGTGGCTTCAAATATAAAAGAAAAATTAAAAAAATGACTCATCCTTGTCCCTTCTACTCTTTTGGCTAAACAATGTGCATATCAAATTTCATATTCCATATGCATAACATGAAAAATGATTCTCTAGGATCGATGACTTAAGGTTGGAATTTCAAATATTTTAGGAATCACAGATGCACCATCACCCTAGTGTGAGGAGGCAATAGTAAAAAATCTAACCTGAGGATTTCACAAATTCACAAAGGGTTTTCCCAGGAAGGAGTTCTGCTATCATGACTTATAAAAATAGTTGATTGTCCTCATTGTTTTTGAATCCATATGAATTCAGACACTTCTGTAAGTTTCTTGGAGAAAGGTTAACAATAGTGTTAAAATGCCATTTTACTGAGGGATTCTAGAACTAAGCATTTGCTGGCTGATTTTTCGAAAATACTAACCTGAGTGCTGCAACCAACACAAAAGACTGGTTCCACATTTCTTATGCAATCAAAGAAGATTATGTGCAAGAACAAATTGCTGTTTTGCAAACAGACTGCAGATGAAGGTAAGAGCATTTCTCTGGAAACGTAGGACAGACTTGCTGTGTTTAAGTAATGTAAACAAAAACTTAGGGATATCAATGATACAGTTAACAGAAGGTTTGGTGACTATCACATACTCGATACCATATCAGCCTAATTATATCTCCTAACAGATAAGGCACTAATAAACATTCTAAGTGGTTTCTGACTAAGGCCTGTGGGTAATTTATATAACGCATATATTTATAGAAGACCTCTTTTCACCAATGAATACATTTACTTCTCAGTGATAAATTTCAAATCGCATAACCAAAGTGTGCAAGCACTGTATAGCAATGTATGTCAAAAGAAGCAACACAGACTAGAATCTTTCCCACATGTATGAATATTCATAGCTATGTAGATTCAAATAAGAGAAATTGTGCAGCTGTTATTGGCAACTGACTTACCAGTACTTGTAAGGAAGTTAACATTTCTCATTACACCTTCCGTGTAAGCCCCTGGCTCGTAACTGTCCATTTCACCCGTGACGATGTGAGCAACTCTTGCTGCCCGGCCTCTGATAGCACCCGCAGCACGGTCTAAATTATCACCATCCTGGTCTCTTAAGGCTATGATACACTTGTTGACATCTTCCAAGATATGGCTTTCTGTAAGTAAATGAATCAAATTAGTTTTTGTGTGTGTCTGGGTTTAAAATCATACAAATCTAGCATATTATAATTATGTTAACTTCTGACTTCAGATAGAGTGCACATTGGAAATGGAAGACTTTGAGAATTATAAAAAAATTGGAGACATATTTTGCTTACATCCCTTTATTCTTTAATAGCAAAATCCATGAAATATAACACGTTACATTTTTAAGAGAAATTTGTATTGACTGTATATTATTTTAGATTCTAGTTCCAGTAGATTAGATTTTAGAGTGACATAGAGGTGGAAATTAAAGACAGTTTCTAGATTAAAATGAAAACAAAATATGTGATGATGAAATGCTACATTGTGAATGAAAGCAATATTATACAGATTATAAAACTTATATATACATAATAAGTCTTTTAAAAGATGGATTTAAACAAATGAATTCCAGAGAAAGTTGCCTACTCTGAAGAGTGTCTCCTGACCTCATCCTCTCCATTCTTTAGATGACTAGGCCATAAAGATAGCAGGAAGTTACTATAGCACAGTAATATTTTCTTTCTTCATAAAATGATTAATACTCCCAGCTAAAACTAATGAATGAAGATGCACAAATATGTGGAATATCAACAAACATGGTCAATGATATTTCTAACAAATTGAAAGAATATTAAAAGAATTAGTGTTCTGGCTTCTGGCTTTATCACATGAATCCCCACTTAATATCCTTAACGACTATTTCTTTAAAACACACACAGAAAACAATTATAACAATAAGATCTCAGTAATTCCAGAACATATCATTAATTCTCTTTCTCTCTTTTTTTGTCTCTCTCACTCTCTCTGTCTCTGTCTCTCTTTCAGTCTTTCTCTTTCCCAATCTGCTTGGCATATGTGCTGACTATCTGTGTGTTTGCTACAAAGGACAATCATTCTTCAGTTTTCTTTCAGAGTTACACTTCCTTCTTATTGTACAGAAAATAAAATCAGTCTGGGTGTGGTGGCTCACATCTATAATCCTAGTACTTTGGGAGACCTAGGAAGGAGGATGACTTGGGGCGAGAAGTTCAAGACCAGCCTGGGCAACAGATCAAGACCCTTTCTTTACAACAAAATAAATTTAGCCAGGAGTAGCAGCATGTTGCTGTAGTCCTAGTTACTTGGGAGGCTGAGGTGGGAGGATTGATTGAGCCCAGGAGTTTGAGGCTACAGTGAGCTTTGATCATGCCACTATACTCCAGCCTGGGTAATAGAGTGAGGCCCTATCTATCTATCTATCTATCTATCTATCTATCTATATTAAATTAATTATATATAGTTAAAATTTAAATGTATTTATAAATATAACATTATTTAATCATATATGTATTCATATATTTCATAATGATATGTTCTGGAATTACTGAGATCTTATTGTTATAATTCTTTTCTGTGTGTGTTTTAAAGAAATAGTCATTAAAGATATTAAGTGGGGATTCATGTGATAAAGCCAGAAGCCAAAACACTAAATATATCCTAAATATGTATGCACCCAATACAGGAGCACCCAGATTCATAAAGCAAGTCCTTAGAGACCTACAAAGAGACTTAGACTCCCACACAATAATAATGGGAGACTTTAACACCCCACTGTCAATATTAGACAGATCAATGAGACAGAAGGTTAACAAGGATATCCAGGACCTGAACTCAGCTCTGCAACAAGCAGACCTAATAGACATAATTTTTGAAAAAAGAAAATAAAGTCAAACTACCATTGAATATGGTCCCTGTTAACCTTCTGAGATCTGGCTTCTATTATTCTGTTATACATACTTAATGATTTCCAAAATCCTTCATGATCTTCCACGCCTCTGTCCTGTGGGCATATTAGAACCTTGGCCTGAACAGTCTGTCCCCTTTGACCTGCTTGCTCAACTCCTACTATTCTTTCAAGCCACTAGGCAAATGTTCCTGCCTCAGGAAATGCATGCTGACCTCCTCATTCCCTACAACAAAACCAACTTTGTTCCATGTTGTTTGGGATTCACATAAAATGGTTTATGTGCCTCAGTTAGAGATTCTACCTGTGTTTTAATTATTTACTTTTAAAAATATCTCTCTAGTAGAATTTGAAATATATCTGAGGGAAAGAATTTTATCTTATTCCTCGAGGTATTCTATGTAGTACCTGTTATAATACTTGGCACTTGTTAGGCTAACAAGAATGCTTGTTGAATGAATGAATGAATGAATGAAGCTCTCTTATAAGACATTCTTAAATCATGGGCTATGAACATAAGTGAACACATATCTGTTATCTGAAATTAGATAAATTTAACCCATATTAAGGACATTTAAAGTCACTTATATTAAAAATATTAAACACTGAAAACCTTCATTATAAATTAACTAGGGCTTTAACCTAATTTGCAGCATTCAGTTATGAATGTATCATTAAGCCCTACAGTAAATACAGTCATGGTCCAATCTCAACAGAAAGCATATGTATATTATCATATTTCCCCTGGAACAGAAGTACAGGTTTGACCTTAGAAGGTATAATAATCATCAATTTTTAAGAAGTCCACAGATGTACACTTTAATGACACATTAAGAAGCTACCATTTTCACCTAACCAAGATGGCCAAATAGGAACAGCTCCGGTCTGCAGCTCCCAGAGTGATTGATGCAGAAGATGGATGATTTCTGCATTTCCAGCTGAAGTACCTGGTTCATCTCATTGGGACTGGTTGGACAGTGGGTGCAGCCCACAGGGGGCGAGCTGAAGCAAGGCAGGGTGTTGCCTCACCCGGGAAGCGCAAGGGGTCAGTGGATTTCCCTTTCCTAGCCAAGGGAAGCCATGACAGACTACCTGGAAAAACAGGGCATTCCCTGCCCAAATAATGCGCTTTTCCCAAGGTCTTAGCAACCAGCAGAAAAGGTGATTCTCTCCCATGCCTGGCTCAGTGGATCCCATGCCCACGGAGCCTTGCTCACTGCTAGTGCAGCAGTCTGAGATCGATCTGCGAGGCGGCAGCCTGGCTGGGGAAGGGGAATCTGCCATTGCTGAGGCTTCAGTAGATAAATAAAGTGGCCAGGAAGCTCAAACTGGGTGGAGCCCACTGAGTTCAACAAGGCCTACTGCCTCTAGACTCCATCTCTTGGGCAGGGCACAGCTGAACAAAAGGCAGCAGACAACTTTGGCAGGCATAAACGACTCTGTCGGACAGCTATGAAGAGAGCAGTGGTTCTCCCAGCATGGTGGTTGAGCTCTGAGAATGGACAGAGTGCCTCCTTAAGTGGGTCCCTGACCTCTGTGTAGCCTAACTGGGAGACACCTCCCAGTAGAGGCCAACAGACATCTCATATAGGCAGCTGCCCCTCTGGGACGAAGCTTCCAGAGGAAGGATCAGGCAGCAATATTTGCTGTTCTGCAGCCTCCACTGGTGATACCCAAGCAAACAGGGTCTGGAGTAGAACTCCAGCAAACTCCATCAGACCTGCAGCTGAGGGACCTGTTAGAAGGAAAACTAACAAACAGAAAGGAGTAGCATCAACATCAACATCAACAAAAAGATGATCTACACCAAAATGCCATCTGTAGGTCACCAACATCAAAGACCAAAGGTAGATAAAACCACAAAGATGGGAAGAAACCAGAGCAGAAAAGATGGAAATTCTAAAAATCAGAGCGCCTCTTCTCCTCCAAAGGATTGCAGCTCTTCACCAGCAATGGAACAAAGCTGGATGGAAAATGACTTTGATGAGTTGACAGAAGTAGGCTTCAGAAGTGTGGTAATAACAGACTTCTCTGAGCTAAAGGAGGATGTTTGAACCCATTGCAAGGAAGCTAAAAACCTTGAAAAAAGATTAGATGAATGGCTAACTAGAATAAACAGTGTAGAGAAGATCTTCAATGACCTGATGGAGCTGAAAACCATGACACAAGAACTTCATGACACATGCACAAGCTTCAATAGCAGATTCAATCAAGTGGAAGAAAGGGTATCAGTGATTGAAGATCAAATTAATGAAATAAAGTGAGAAAACAAGGTTAGACAAAAAGGAGTAAAAAGAAATGAACAAAGCCTCCAAGAAATATGGGACTATGTGAAAAGACCAAATCTATGTTTGATTGGTGTACCTGAAAGTGACGGGAAGAATGGAACCAAGTTGGAAAACACTCTGCAGGATATTATTCAGGAGAACTTCCCCAACCTAGCAAGGCAGGCCAACATTCAAATTCAAGAAATACAGAGAACACCACAAAGACACTCCTTGACAAGAGCAACCCCAAGACACATGATTTTCAGATTCACCAAGGTTGAAATTAAGGGAAAAGTGTTAACGGCAGCCAGAGAGAAAGGTTGAGTTACCCACAAAGGGAAGCCCATCAGACTAACAGCGGATCTCTTGGCAGAAAACCTACAAGCCAGTAGAGAGTAGGGGCCAATATTCAACATTCTTAAAGAAAGGAATTTTCAACCCAGAATTTCATATCCAGCCAAACTAAGCTTCATAAGTGAAGGAGAAATAAAATCCTATACAAACAAGCAAATGCTGAGAGATTTTGTCACCATCAGGCCTGCCTTACAAGAGCTCCTGAAGGAAGCATGAAACATGGAAAGAAACAACTGGTACCAGCCACTGCAAAAACATGCCAAATTGTAAAGACCATCAATGCTATGAAGAAACTGCATCAACTAACAGGCAAAATAACCAGTGAACATCATAACGACAGGATCAAATTCACACATAATAATACTAACCTTAAGTGTAAATGGGCTAAATACCCCAATTAAAAGACACAGAGTGGCATGTTTGATAAAGAGTCAAAACCTGTAAGTGTGCTGTATTCAGGAGACCCACCTCACGTGCAAAGATGCATATAGGCTCAAAATAAAGAGAGGGAGGAAGGTCTACCAAGCAAATGGAAAACAAAAAAAGCAGGGGTTGCAATCCCAGTCCCTGATAAAACACACTTTAAACCAACAAAGATCAAAAGAGATAAAGAAGGCCATTACATAATGGTAAAGGGATCAATTCAACAAGAAGAGCTAACTATCATAAATATATATGCACCCAACACAGGAGCACCCAGATTCATAAAGCAAGTCCTTAGAGACGTAAAAAGAGACTTAGACTCCCATACAATAATAATGGGAGACTTTAACATCCCACTGTCAATATTAGACAGATCAATGAGACAGAAGGTTAACAAGGATATCCAGGACCTGAACTCAGCTCTGCAACAGGCAGACCTAATAGACATCTACAGAACTCTCCATCCCAAATCAACAGAATATACATTCTTTTCAGCACCACATCGCATTTATTCTAAATTGACCACATAATTGGAAGTAAAGTACTCCTCAGCAAATCTAAACGAACAGAAATCACAACAAACTGTCTCTCAGACCACAGTGCCATCAAATTAGAACTCAGGATTAAGAAACTTACTCCAAACAACACAACTACATGGAAACTGAACAACCTGCTCCTGAATGACTACTGGGTACATAACGAAATGAAGGCAGAAATAAAGATGTTATTTGAAACCAATGAGAACAAAGACACAACATACCAGAATCTCTGGGACACATTTAAAGCAGTGTGTAGAGGGAAATTTTTAGCACTAAATGCCCACAAGAGAAAGCAGGAAAGATCTAAAATTGACACCCTAACATCACAATTAAAAGAACTAGAGAAGCAAGAGCAAACACATTCAAAAGCTAGCAGAAGGCAAGAAATAACTAAGATCAGAGCAAACCTGAAAGAGATAGAGACACAAAAACCCTTCAAAAAATCAATGAATCCAGAAGCTGGTTTTTTGAAAAGATCAACAAAACTGATAGACTGCTAGCAAGACTAATAAAGAAGAAAAGAGAGAAGAATCAATTGAATGCAATAAAAATTGATAAAGGGGATATCACCACCGATCCCACAGAAATACAAACTACCATCAGAGAATACTATAAACACCTCTACGCAAATAAACTACAAAATCTAGAAGAAATGGATAAATTTCTCGACACACACAACCTCCCAAGACTAAACCAAGAAGAAGTTGAATCTCTGAATAGATCAATAACAGGCTCTGAAATTGAGGCAAAAATTAATAGGCTACTACCCAAAAAAAGTCCAGGACCAGAAGGATTCACAGCCAAATTCTACCAGAGATACAAAGAGGAGCTGGTACCATTCCTTCTGAAACTATTCCAATCAACAGAAAAAGAGGGATTCCTCCCTAACTCATTTTATGAGGCCAGCATCATCCTGATACCAAAGCCTGGCAGAGACACAACAAAAAAAGAGAATTTTAGATCAATATCCCTGATGAACATTGATGTGAAAATCCTTAGTAAAAAACTGGCAAACTGAATCCAGCAGCACATCAAAAAGCTCATCCACCATGATCAAGTAGGCTTCATCCCTGGGATGCAAGGCCAGTTCAACATATGCAAATCAGTAAACATAATCCATCACATAAACAAAATCAACAACAAAAAACACATGATTATCTCAATAGATGCAGAAAAGGCCTTCGACAAAATTCAACAGTCCTTCATGCTAAAAACTCTCAATAAATTAGGTATTGATGGGACATATCTCAAAATAATAAGAGCTATTTATGACAAACCCACAGCCAATATCATACTGAATGGGCAAAAACTGGAGGCATTCCCTTTGGAAACTGGCACAAGACAAGGATGCCCTCACTCACCACTCCTATACAACATAGTGTTGGAAGTTCTGGCCAGGGCAGTCAGGCAAGAGAAAGAAATAAAGGGTGTTCAGTTAGGAAATGAGGAACTCAAATTGTCTGTGTTTGCATATGAGATGATTGTACTTTTAGAAAACCCTGTTGTATCAGCCCAAAATATCCTTAAGCTGATAAGCAACTTCAGCAAAGTCTCAGCATACAAAATCAATGTGCAAAAATCACAAGCATTCCTATACACCATTAACAGACAAAGAGCCAAATCATGAGTGAACTCCCATTCACAATTGCTTCAAAGAGAATAAAATACCTAGGAATCCAACTTACAAGGGAAGTGAAGGACCTCTTCAAGGAGAACTACAAACCACTGCTCAACGAAATAAAAGAGGACACAAATAATTGGAAGAACATTCCATGCTCATGGATAGGAAGAATCAATATCGTGAAAATGGCCATACTGCCCAAGGTAATTTATAGATTCAATGCCACCCCCATCAAGCTACCAATGACTTTCTTCACAGAATTGTAGAAACACTACTTTAAAGTTCATATGGAACCAAAAAAGAGCCCGCATTGCCAAGAAAATCCTAAGCAAAAATAACAAAGCTGGAGGCATCATGCTACGTGACTTCAAACTATACTACAAGACTACAGTAACCAAAACAGCATGGTACTGGTACCAAAACAGATATATAGACCAATGGAACAGAATAGAGGCTCAGAAATAATGCCACATATCTACAACCATCTGATCTTTGACAAACCTGACAAAAACAAGAAATGAGGAAAGGATTCCCTATTTAATAAATGGTGCTGGGAAAACTGGCTAGCCATATGTAGAAAGCTAACACTGGATCCCTTCTTTACACCTTGTACAAAAATTAATTCAAGATGGATTAAAGACTTAAATGTTAGACCTAAAACCATAAAAACCCTAGAAGAAAACCTAGGCAATACCATTCAGGACATAGGCATAGGCAAGGACTTTATGACTGAAACACCAAACACAATGGCAACAAAAGTCAAAATAGACAAATGGGATCTAATTAAACTGAAGAGTTTCTGCACAGCAAAAGAAACTACCATCGGAGTGAGCAGGCAACCTACAGAATGGGAGAAAATTTTTGCAATCTACCTATCTGACAAAGGGCTAATATCCAGAATCTACAAAGAACTCAAACCAATTTACTAGAAAAAAAAACAAGTCCATCAAAAAGTGGGCAAAGGATATGAACAGACACTTCTCAAAAGAAGACATCTATGCAGTCAACAGACACATGAAAAAATGCTCGTCATCACTGGTCATCAGAGAACTGCAAATCAAAACCACAATGAGATACCATCTCATGCCAGTTAGAATGGCAGTCATTAAAAAGCCAGGAAACAACAGATGCTGGACAGGATGTGGAGAAACAGGAACACTTTTACACTGTTGGTGGGTGTGTAAATTGGTTCAACCATTGTGGAGGATATCGTGGCGATTCCTTAAGGATCTAGAACTAGAATTACCATTTGACCCAGCAATCCCATTACTGGGTATATACACAAAGGATTATAAATCATGCTACAATAAAGACACATGCACACGTATGTATATTGCTGCACTATTCACAATAGCAAAGACTTGGAACCAACCTCAATGTCCAGCAATGATTGACTGGATTAAGAAAATGTGGCACATATATACCATGGAATACTATGCCGCCATAAAACAGGATGAGTTCATGTCCTTTTCAGGGACATGGATGAAGCTGGAAACCATCATTGTGAGCAAACTATCACAAGGACAGAAAACAAAACACCGCATGTTCTCACTCATAGGTGGGAACTGAACAATGAGATCACTTGGACACAGGGTGGGGAACATCACACACTGGGGCCTGTCAGGGGATGGGGGGCTGGGGGAGGGATAACATTAGGAGAAATACCTAATGTAAATTATGAGTTGATGGGTGCAGCAAACCAACATGGCACATGTATACCTATGTATCAAACCTACATGTTGTGCACATGTACCCTAGAAATTAAAGTATAGTAGTAAAAGAAAGAAGAAGCTACTATTTTCAAGTACATTGGCAAGGTTTTTTTTTTTTTTAAACAAATGCAACATATATGTATTCAACGAATGTTTACTCTGTATTCACTAAGGTGTTCAATTTTATATTGTAGAGCTATTTTCTTAGTCCTATAAAAATGAAAGAATATTTACAGAAAAAATAATGTCTGTTCTTGGAAGATTAATAATATATAACACACTATGTAATTTCTCTTCAATTAAAGATGAAATGATAGCTTGTACAAACTATTTTTTCCCTAGTGAATTTTGCAGAGGAGAAAATATACAAAGAATATTCACTAACAATGAATGAGTAGTCACCTCTTCTGTAGAAGTATGATCTATATGCCCATGAATTTATTATTTAAAGCAGTGAATAAAAATATAGCAAGAATTTCTCTGGTTCTTTTTTTGTTTGGCTTTGCAGAAGGTTGTGTGATTACTGTTCACAATTAAATAATCTTGTCTGAGGCCATAGTGTTAAATCTTGTTGAAGAATTATAGAGGTAAGGTCAGATATGGAAATAAAAGTCTTATATAAACATATGATATGAAAAAATAATAAATAAAATAACTGAAAAGAAGCTATAACCAGACTTAACCCAAAGCAGCTATAGTAAGAATATTAGAGAAGATGTGTAACTGATCTTTGAAATTACTAAGATTAAATATAGCACAAAATAATTAGAAAAGGTTCACAAATTTTGTATTACTGTGACACGTTTCCATTACCCTGAATGCTTTACAGAATGCTAGGAACAACTATTTGCATGAAGCTCTAAACATAGAATGCCAGAAAAAGAAAATCAAAATGTTAGGTACCTCCCACATATGCACAATAACTAAACATTAAGCAACTTCTTAAAAATGATTATTTCTCTGCTATTTATATTTCTGGTGAATTTAAGTGGCTAAAAGAACTTCATGAAGGCTTGAGTTTTTATGCCTACCTACACAGCCTTTAAACTTTTAGGAAAGAAAAAAAATGCCAAATACCTTGTATACAACTTCCTACTGTTGAATCTCTTTAAACTTTGCTTCTGATGGAATGGGTTTACTCTTTAAACACAGCAAAAGTCATTTGGTTCTCTCCTCAAATTTTTTTTTTCTGAAGTAGATGCACTTGAACTCAACAAATGCATCATTTTTAAAATGAGGTTAAAAGAAAGAGAATATGTTATTATAGAACAAGCACATTTAGAATATTATGTTTTGAAGGATTGTCACATAGCGAAGATTTTTCTTAACAGCTTCAGAGTATCAGCTTAACATTTGCTCTGAGGTGAGGGGTGGAATGTCCTGGTGTTAGCGTAAATGCTGAAATGCATTCATTTAAGAGCAGACAATTGGTGAATTATTAGCAATTTCTATCAATCATTTTTATAGCCATCTTGAGATGCAAAGGGTGATTTCTATTTTGTTGGAAAATAGTAATACAGGGGATAATAAAGGAATTGATGTTTTACTAAAAGATACTTTGTTTGGTGCAGGCTTCTCTGGCTAACTCCATCTTCAGTCACCACAGGAAGTGTAGCACAATAAAATTTTGAAACGCATTTTTAAAATTATAATTTTTTCTAGTTGTTCAGTTTCATTCATATATATATATGGAGAGAGAGAGAGAGAGAGAGATAAGGTCTCCTTCTATCACCCAGGATGGGGTACAGTGCCATAATCATAGCTTATTCCAACCTCAAACTCTTGGGCCCAAGTGATCATTCCACCTTAGGCTCCCAAGTAGCTAGAACTGCAGGAACTCACCGCCATGCCTGGCTGTTTTAATTTTTTATAGAGACAGGGTCTTGCTACGTTGCTCAGGCTGGTATCGAACTCCTTGCCTCAAGCGATTCTCCTACCTCAGATTCCCAAAGTGTTGAGATTACTGGAGTGAGCCCCTGCACCTGGCCAGTTTTCAACAATTAAAGCCAGAATTTAAAGGTCAAATCTATTGCCCCAGGGAAAGTAGAAAACAAACAAAATTCAGTGAGAACAAAATGTTAAATCATTGGCTTTCTACAGCCAAAGTAGAATTTTATAAATCTATAGTCCAGAGAACAGACTGAAAGTAGAAGCACATTTTGTTTGCAAAAGCTAGATTGGTTGAGAGGTAAAAGTTTCTCCTTTTAATTCCTGAAGTGGGACTTTGAATATATCAACAGCAAAGCCTTAAGGGGAAGAGAGTTTACGCTATAATCCATCAAGCAAGAAATGATACACTATCAACAGTTTCCTCCCCTGATATCTACATACACAAGAAAAAGATTCAGAGAAGGGAAGAAGAGAGAAAAAGATATTAACTAGTTTTTCTAGAGAAACTGAGTTATAATGCAAAATAGATTGAATTTTCTAAATTGTCAAGATTAAGTTTAGCTACCCAGTGTATATGAGCTAAGAGAGTTAAGCTAAATTTAATTATAAAAAAAAAGTTTCCATTTTTGCATACCTGGCTCCATAGCTATAAATTAAAAACACATTACATAGGCAACTACACCAATGTTCAACAAATAAAAACAAGAATACAGTAATTTTTCTTTCCCATTTACCCAAAATACATGAAACTAAAAAGCAAATAGAATGCATTAGTGTGTGAGTTAATTGTTGCTTATCTATCTACTTACAGAATTTGTTTGGCAGGAGTTTGACTATGATGATTGGTTTCCAAATTAAATAATATCCCACAGAAAGATCTAAGCAAAAACTAGCTTGAGAATACCGAGTATGCATACAGTTAAATGTAAAATGTAAAGTTCCTTCTTCCTCTTTTACATCCTAAATCCTTTCTTCTGTCTCTTCTTTCCAAAGTCTTAATGTTAGAAAATGTAGACGATATAAAAGATAAAGTACAGTCCCTGTCTGCAAAGGATTCACAATCTAGTAACCAGAAAATAAAGCACTTTTTATTTTATTGTCTTTTATTCCACCCAATACAATAGTCAAAATTGTAGTCAGTTGGTAATTTTACAGAAGTTTTGTTAAACTTTAACAAAATTTGCCCAGTTTCTTTGCACTGAAAGCTGTTTATTCTTGCGCTTTTAGACAGCTCGAATTTACTTGACTTACTTTTGACAATTATTGAAAGAAAAATAAAGTCCAATATTGCTATTTACAAGCCAATTATCAACAATACTTATACAAACTCTGCAGCACTTATTCACACACAATTCTATAGAAGAACACACACACACAAAAAAAAAGAAAGTCATTGAAGGCTTCATATTTCTCTCAATATGTCTTAAGTAGGCTCTTGTAACAACTTGTGTAGTTGTTAAGAAATTTATCAAAAGCTTGGAAATAGAAAAAATGGACTATTGCTTGTCCTTTTAATGTCCTATTGAACAGACATTGCAATCAGGCCCACCTGGCAAATATCTAATTCTCAAGGAGTGTGTGTCTTTGTTCCACTTGCTATTAGTGTCGATCAGGATATTTTAAAACTCTGTAAGAGTTAATGCTCTTTAAAAAAAATTTTGATGACCATGTAAATGATTCTTGTTATAAAAAGTGTTATTTTTGTAGAAAAGATAATCCTAAAGGCTATAGCTTCATTGCTCTGTAGGACATTAACCAGTTTTGTTTCTAAATGAGAAATTTTATTGAACCATTCTTTATCTAAATTTTTTAAACAAGGCTTATCATTTTAGCGCCTCTCAAAAATAAATTTTTGACACATGCTCATGTTAAATTTGTAAAACTCAGGCTTTCAAATTTAGAAAATTATCCATAGACTGTACACCTTGACTTGGAAGCTACTGATTTTTCAATTAGAGTGCTATCCAGAAGAAAAGATATAAAGCAAACATTTTATGTTAAATCATAAACCTACATTTAAAATGCAGAACTACAAAGCTTCTGTAAGATAACAGAGGAGAAACTCTAGGTGATCTTGGGTTTGGCAAGAACTTTTAAAATATAACACTAAAAACATAATTAACAATTTTTTTAAAAAAAATGAATACATTGGACTTCATAAAAATTTAAAACTTCTACTCTGCAAAAGACACTTAAAAGAATAAAAAGATGCCGGGCATGATGGCTCATGCCTGTAATCCCAGCACTTTGGGAGGCTGATGAGGGCAGATCACAAGGTCAGGAGTTTGAGACCATCCTGGCCAGTATGGTGAAACCTGTCTCTACTTTAAAAATACAAAAATTAGCCGGGAGTGGTGGTCCACACCTGTAGTCCTAACTACTCGGGAGGTTGTGGCAGAAGAATTGCTTGAACCTGGGAGGTGGAGGTTGCAGTGAGCAGAGATCGCTCCACTGCACTCCAGCCTGGGTGACAGAGTGAGACCCCATCTCAAAAAAAAAAAAAAAAAAAAAAAGAATAAAAAGCCACAGACTGGAAGATAACATTTGCAAAACACCTATCTGATGCACGACTGGTATCAAGGATGTACAAATAATTCTTAAAATTCAATAATAAGAAAACAACTCAATTAAAAAATGAGCAAGAGATGCGAGCAGATACCTCACCAAAGACATACAGATGACAAATAAGGACACAAAAGCATGGTCAACATTATTTATCATCAAGGAATTTCAATTCAAAACAACACATGGCCCATCTATTAGAATGACTAAAATTTAAAACACTGATAACACCAAACACTGGTGAAAATGTAGAGCAATAAGAACTCTCGTTCATCGCTGAAGAGAATGTAAAATGACATTTTGGAAGACAGTTTGGAATGCAACTTTGGAAGAAATTTCAGCAGTTGCTTACAAAAGTAAACATACTTCTACTATACAATCGAGCAACCATACCTTGGTATTTACCCAGATAAATTTAAAACTTACGTTCACACAAAACCTGCACATGTGTCTTAATAGCAGTTTTATTTGTAATTGCCAAAACTTAGATGTAACCAACGTGTTCTTCAGTAGATGAATGGATAAACTGGAATGCTCAGTCAATGGAATGTGCAAAAAGCGATGAAAAATGATATATCAAGCCAAGAAAAGACATGCAGGAAATTTAAATGCATACTGCTAATGAAAGAAGTCAATCTGAAAGGCTACATACTGTATGATTGCAATTACATGTCATTCTGGAAATGGCAAAGCTACGGGAACAATAAAATTCCTAGGGAGGGTAAAATGTATAGGTAGAGCATAGGGGATTTTTCCAGATGGTAAAACTATTCTGTGTAATACTGCAGTGGTGAATACACATTAATATACATTTGTCAAAATCCATAGAATTTACAACACAAGGTGAAGCCTACTGTAAACGGTAGGATTTACATAATAATAATGTATCAGTATTGGTTCATCAATAGTAACAATAAAGGATGTTCTTCAAACATTCTACATTCAGTGTCAAGTCCATTTTAGACCTTAAATAAGCACTGTTCAGCTTCTAAAATAGGAATAAAAATATTCAATTACATACATTATTTACAGATGTCTACAAACAATGAAGTAGGAATTGTGAACATACTACAATTTTCTGAGAATATAACTAAGAAAAAGTTTGGTCCTATTCTTTCCCCAAGTTTCTAGCCTTCACACAGTAACACCTTCTGGTTGTCAACTGGTTTCTTGGAGTTTTTAACAAATACTGTTTGAGTCTCTCTTCTTTTCCAGGCACTGTGCTGGGTAACATATACATAAGATTTTGTTTAATTCTCATAATAATTCCAAGAGATAGATCTGTTACATTTCATTTTTATAGTTGAAGCAAAATAGAGCCTTTGAGCTGATAAATATGTTCTCAAAATTCATAAAGTTATAGTAATTTGAGTCATAACTCAAAATCAAGGTTTATCTAACCTGCTAAGTTTCTATAAAAAATGCTAAAGTCTCATCTGACTTCAAGATAAGGTGATTCTATAATTATATTATTCAGCTATTCCAAATGTATAATGGGAAGGGAAAATCATAGGTTTAAAATATTTTCTAAATTTTATAGAAATGGTACAAAAGATTGTTTATGCTATAGTAATCTATAGCTGAATGCATTATAAGTTTTCACATTAATTTTCATTGAGCATAAGATAATCATCTATGCATTTTAGAAGGATAATTTTAATTCTGCAAAGCTTACATTGACTATGCTCTGGTAATGTTAACATTCTGGATCTGTAATAAGGAGCCATCATAGCTAGAGGGAACTTCAAGTATTCTAGAGACATCACCAGGAAGGTGGCCAAAGAAGAATAGATAAACAAATGAAGTTTAGTGCCTTAGCTACTTAGCTATTCTGGTGTAGGAGCTAAAGTCTAAGTTATTGCATTTTATGCCATTCTTATCCTGACAAAATAAACAAACAGAAAAAGTGAAACAAACCTTAGGCATTCTCACTCAGACCATACTCTTTTCCATCAACTCCTCTACTACTGAGCTTTTTCATGTTAATTGTCCCATTGCTTCCTCTCCCACAGACTGAGAACCTATTAACATCTAATAACAAAGCACTGGGTTAAAAAAAAAAAAAAAAAGAAGAAGAAATCTTTCAGGATATTACCAGACTGAGCATCAGGACTGTCAGCAGGAACAGACAGTAGCGAGCAATTCTCCCATATTATGCAATAAAACCATTCAAGTCTTGCACACTGGATGCTAATGTTGAATGCCTCTGTTGCTCGATTGTCTTATAAAAAAACAGTCAGTATTCAATCGGGTACTATTCCTTTCTCATAGTTCAAAATATAGAACAACTTGAGTGTCCAAATATAAAATCTGTGCTTTTGGACACAGAAAAGCAAATCCCAGTACTGTTTAAAATAACCCCCTAGAGGTATATGACACATATAGCAGAAAAGAAACCCTAAACAAATAAAGTACAATAAATGCAAATGCACAGATAAAATGCAAAACTACAGATAAAATTAAGAATAAATGAGTTGCTGATAACCTGGTAAATTTTACTAAGTTTTTATTTATTTTTTCCCCTCAGAATAATAAGTATATACACAGCTCAATTATCTTTACTACCTTCGAAAATACAGTATCTCTCCACGTGGGAAAAAAAGGCTAACAATTAAAACAGAAGAAGACTATTAGTAGATATACGTCTTAGGGAAGTTCACTTTCCTAGTCAATGAATTAATTTTAAAGTCAAGTACAGCATTCTTTTGCTGAAATTCATTTTTCTCTTATATTTTGCTCAGAGGTGCACAAAAATTGTCAGAACAGATCCCTCTCTATGAGACAAATTTTCTTCAGCATCATTTGTAATTGCTTCAAGGAAACCATAACTAAAAACTTGAATTTACCACAGGTATGACAAAGGAGGAGTCCATGAGGTTAAAAGCAAACACAAGGTGTGACTTTTTCCATGCCCAAATCGGTATCATTCACAAAATATTCTGTATCACCCTGATTGTTTTTATCATATGTAAATTGCTATAAAACTACATGGAATTGGACAACAAATTACAAAGACTAATAAAAAAATACAAGGCAAAAAGATATGGCTTAAAATGTACCATGTTTTCAGGAATTCAATGTGGTTCATCTTACCTCAGATTTCCAAAAAGTCTGTACTTATTATTTACCTTTCCATGAAGTTTCTCCATGAACCTGCCACAAAGCTTTCTAGAAGATTCTCTAACAGATCCTAATCATAGCCATTCTGTAACCTCTGAACAAGATCCCAATTTCACCAGCATCAGTAATTGTTCTCTTAAGAGTTCTCTATTTCTTGATACTCTCTGTAATTTTTATTTATTTATTTATATTGTTTCAGATTCAGGGGGTTCATGTGCAGGTTTGTGTAATGGTGAGGTTTGGGCTCCTAGCATACCCATCACCCACGTAGCAAAAATGGTACCCAATAGGTAATTTTTCAATTCTTGCCCCACTCCTACCCTTCCCCCTTCTGGAGTTTGCGTTGTGTGTTATTTCCATCTTCATGTCTACATGTACCCATTGTTTAGTTCCCACTTGTAAGTGAGAACTTGTGGTACTTGATTTTCTGTTTCTCAGTTATTTCACTTAGATTAATGGCCTCCAGCACCATTTATATTGCTGGAAAATTATATGATTTCATTCTTTTTAATGGCTGCATAGTATTCCATGCATATACCATATTTTCTCTATCCAATCAAATAATAGAATACAAAGATATGTATTTATATACTATTAGTTTTCTAATTTAACTCTGAAAACATATGCAGGAGCCAAAATCTTATTGAACTGAATAAACTAGACTTATTTAGATATTAAAAGAGGGATACTAAAATTCCCTTTTAGTTATATTGAACTGAACCAGTTTTATCCTAATACATGGAATGTAATAAGGCAAAATAATTAATGATGTAGTTTACTAAACTTAATTTTAAAAAATATTGAAATAACTTAGTACAATTTTCAAGGATTAAAATGTTAAGAGAGTAATTATATTTTCGCCTCAATTATAAATTGGGCATCCACATGAAAGTGACACCTTAGGCTTCTGACATGTATTAAAACCTTGTAAATGAACTCAGTTTATAGCAGATCTAGAAATGTTTATGAGTAATTTAACCACAGCTTCCCAACAATTCATTGGAATAGTTATTAAGCATTTTAAAGAAATGAGTTTATGGATGGGTAGAGTTAGATCAGGAAATAATAGTTCCCAAATTATCACCCTCAAGCAATTCCATTTCTAGTAAATAGTTCCCAAATTATCATCCTCAAAGAAATTCCATTTCTAATAAAGAAGATGCTTTTCTATGCACACATAAGTTTACAGATTCATGTCAAAATAAAATTTAAACCACAGCTACTGATTGAAGTGAAACAATGATTTTAATTTATAATGCAAACTAACCATTGGTAAACACAAATAATAACTTTATTTAATAGAATATAACAAACCAATATAAGCTTTTCACTTATAAAGTAATTAAATTACATAAAAAGACGCTTATGACATAATTTTAAGTGAAAAAAATCAGGCTATGTATCTATTAAATAGGACCCTCATTTAAAATTCATATATTTATTTCTCTACAATATAGCATATAATTACATACATTTTAAGAAAAATATATGGAAGGAAATTTCCAAACTCCTAATTGTAGTTTTCAATAAATAGTGGCATTATCAGTAGTTTTTATTTTTTAAAGCATTGATATATTTTCCATAAAATAATATTGCATGCAGTAATACATATGCATTACTATTGTAAGATTACTATTAAAATTATACTCTATCCTTGATTAGCCATTGTTATTAAACAGAGAACTCTTATAGCTAAGGCTTAGGGAACTAAGTAAACTACCATTTATTAACATTTATATATTGCTGAAGTAAATATAACATTGATACCCACAGATAAAGCTTAACATCCTTAGTTCTTCCAGTATTGTTTTCCTCTCTCTCTTTGCCCACCAAATGATAGTAATTCCAAACTAATATTTTCTATTTAATTAGTACTCATATATATATTCACATGGTATATTCATTCATTCAATATCTCTTTCATTGAATAATGATATATTCATTTTAATGAGTATTTGCAGAGTTCCTACTACAAGGTATTTTGTGAGGTGTAGAGAAATTTCAAGATAAATAACTCACTGTCTTTGCTTTAAAAGAACTCACAGTCTAGTCGTAGAAATAAGCAACTAAAGAAATGACTCCAAGGAACATGATAAATGCCATAATGTACATGGGTAAACAATGCTAGACCATTTATTTTTCCAATGACATACTTACTTTTTCCACATGTGTACATCATTGCATTATGTACCGTGAGTTGTCCCACTGGGATCAGACTGATCACAATGTGTATATCTTGGTCATTATGAAAATAATTTTTTAAAAGTTTATTGTGTATTTACAAGTTCCTGGGTGATTGTGGGAGTAGGGGTGGGGCAATTTTCCTATCAAAATAATAAGTATATGTTTAATAGGCATTGCTGACAACAGCTATTAAGAGTTTGAAGACAAGTAATTGACTTACTGTGAGAGTTATTACTAGAGTAATATTTATATAAAAGATATTTTATTAAGAGAGTTTTATGTTACATAACCAATTTACAAATATTACTTTATCACATGGCTTATTGTTTATATTCTCTTTCTTTTCTTTGCACATTTTAAGTATTTTCAGTTGGCTTTTTCACAACTTGCAAAGTACAATTCGTGGCCTTTGTGTACAAGATTTCAGTTTTGTTTAGATCAGATTTATGAAAAGAGTGGCATGAAAATTAAAAATCTTCCTTGTTAAAGATAGGAACACCAATAGTTCTCTTATTTCCTAATTATGTGCTCAAGAACAAATTTTTTGTCTCATACAGAAACTTGGAAAGTGAAAATTGGCATGAATAGCAGTCATATGCCCAGCAGTTACAACGATTGCATGGGATTAGTGTAATGTATCTATGGTATTGTATTTAGAAGAAATTCTTGCCAGGACTCAAACATGATGAAAGACAGTAACGCATAGAACACACAACCATATAATAAGGATCACAGTAGGAGAAACCAGTGGAGGTACTGTAATGAGGCCGGTGATAATAAAATCAGGAAGAAAGGTAACATGACAGCAAAAACACTGATAGAAATGAGAGGTACAGTATGGAAAAGATAGATAAAATATGAAACAGAACACTTTTTTTTAGTGCTAAGACTAAATTAAAATCAGAGAAATTGTAATCTTCTCTTTTACTCAAGATATGAAAATTCTTTTAAAAATGCAAAGAGTGCAGTTAGCCTACATAGCTTATTCTCCTTTTAGTTCTAAACCTCCACTGTCAGACCATCTAATCAAACCATCTTGCACAAATTCAGTGTTATTATCTCAGCAACCTTGCCTGGAAGGCCATTCCTTGCATTTAAGCATCTCTGCATGAAAAACAGATTCACAACATCTGGTCTGATTTCCTTTTCCTTTAGTTTTCATTTTGTTGCCTCTTTGATTTTATTTCCTTTTCCAATCATGTCTGTTGAACTGAAAATAGTAATTTCACTGATATCTATGTTCTTTATTTCACTTCCTATTTTTAGGGTTAGAGGTCTACCCTGTTGCTTAAGGTTAGATGTTAAATAATAATCTGGGCGACTATAATTACCCTTGCTTTCTTCATACAATTTCAAATGTTGACATAAGCTTTGTTTTCTTATAGTATTATTCACACAAGACACCTGAGTTAAAATTGACTGTGAATATTTTCTCAATGCTGTGTATCCATGGGCTCTGATTTATTTTCCTTTCCTGCATCTGGTTGCCTCTTGTGTCTTCTGCACTAGTGAATTTTCAACATTTTAAGAAATAAACTGACCAGTTAGAACAATATTATTTTAACAGAAAAAAACCACAAGAGATATATAATATTATAGCCTGAATGATAAACATAATACTTGACTTTGACAGTCAAGAATAAGTAAATGCGTGCATATGGCACCCTACATTCCATCCTAATTTATTCTGTGGTATATGCGTGTGAAGTGAAGATGCTATATATTATAAAATCACATTAAAGGAACTAAATAAGAACTGGACTATTTTTCTCACACTTACTCTGTCATCAGCTATCAAAGCCAAAATGCAAAATTTCTTTGTTCCTTATCCTACTATACAGATCTATGCTGTCATCTAAAAAACATTGCTGTATAAGACCTAATATCATTATATTTTCAATGAATAGTTATATGTAGTGAATTTAATCATGTTCCAGTGATACTGCTTTCTCTATAACTGGCTTATATGACATATGTTCAGCTCTTTAAGTGTTAATTTTTATAATTTGCTGTCAGGTGCCAAGAAAGAATATATCCCCTGATATGGATAATGTCACTTCTCTGTCCCAACAAACCTAAGTTTATGCCACTTGTTTATGCCACTTGTTTATAAGTTGTTTATGTCAAAATTATCTCCTTGTCAAAACAGCAAACTTAGAAGATGAACTTCTAAATATAATAATTTACAATGGCTTAAAAAAATTAAGATCCTAAAGGCATACACATATGCATATTCACACAGACATATATGTGTGCATACATACATATGCTTTTTATAGCCTATTAAATTTAGTATTTATAAGAATAATCCTGAAGCTAAGAAGCTGATAAAAAATGAAAACAAAACAAAGAATCAAAACATGTTTACAAAGAAAATATAAAAAATAGAAAAGAAGAACACAAATAAACCAACCATAAGGTTCAAGAGAATTACCATTAATATCCTACAGATTTGTCACTATGCTTTCTGGCAGCCAAGGCAAAAGAGAAACATAATCTGTTGGAACATGAGATAATTAGTAATTTTTATCATTTGCTTTTTGTGTAACTTAAATATTCTCTTTGTCAAGCTCTTTTGCCCCAGTGGATAGCTTTGAAGAGTGTATATTGTAAATGGGTTATTGACTGAGGGGCCTAATGGCAAATGAAATCAATATACCTACACTAAGCACTTCAAGCTGTCGATATTGGCATGTGTGAGAAAGAGTGATATATATAGATATAGATATATAGATGTATACATATAATACACATATTCATAAGTGGCAGCTCTATTTCCACCTCTCTCCCATGTCAGTTCTATAACTGCATGTCATAGGTAATTTGGAAACAAAATCTCTGGTAGCTTTATCCCTCTCTTCCCCGATATAATATAAACTTGTCTCATAAAGAAATGTTTGAGTTGACTCACTTTACTTATTTCTTTCAATAGATAGATAGCTATATCTATCAATTTTATATTATTGCTGATTATTCAACTTTTGATACCTATTTTCTCTTCCTACAGCTTCATATAAAATCAAGGGACTCTTTGACTTCCCTATGAATGAATATGCCTTACTAGTATAATTGGGTGTGCCATATACAAAGACAACACAGACATAGAAATAAGCCTGGTACCTACTGTCTGATAAGTACTGGGAGTATTCTGAATTGGAAAATGGGGACTACGATCATTCTGAAAAGACCACAGGTATGTCACAATATAGAGAAGCAATCAGATAAAGAGAGGCATTAACATATAGATAAATTATGTGGCCTTATTGTTAGAGTCCTTGAGTGTGGTTTTGGCTTTGCTGCTTACCAGTTCTATAAACTTAGATATAGTGTTAACCATAAACTTGCATTTCCTCATTAATAAAATGGGGTTAATAAGATTTACAGTCTCTGAGACAGTTGTAAGAATTAAATAAAAATATACATATAGTCCGGGAGCAGTGGCTTATTCCTATAATCCCAGCACTCTGGGAGGCTGAGGCAGGGGATTGTTTGAGGTCAGGGGTTTAAGACTGGCCTGGCCAACATGGAAAAACCTTGTCTCTACTAAAAATAAAAAAAATTAGCCATGGATGGTGGTGTGTCCCTGTAATCCCAGCTACTCCAGAGGCTGAGGTACAAGAATCACTGAAGTGGAGGTTGCTGTGAGCCAAGATCGTGCCACTGCACTTCAGCCTGGTGACAGAGCTAGACTCTGTCTCAAAACACACACACACACACACACACACACACACACACACACACACACAGCATAGTAGCTGGCATTTAGTAGGCATGCAAATATTGATTGAATTTTGATTTTACTTTTGCAAGTTGGTTCCATCATTAAATTATTCCATTTCTTTCTTTCTTTTTTTTTTTTTTTGAGATGGAGTCTTGCACTGTCACACAGGCTGGAATGCAGTGGTGTGATCTCGGCTTACTGCAACCTCCGTCTCCCAGGTTCAAGTGATTCTCCTGCCTCAGCCTCCCAAGTAGCTGGGATTACAGGTGCCCACCACCACACCCAGCTAATTTTTGTAGTTTTAGTAGAGACGGGGTTTCGCCATGTTGGCCAGGCTGGTCTCAAACTCCTGACCTCAGGTGATCCACCTGCCTCAGTCTCCCAAAGTGTTGGGATTACAGGCATGAGCCACCATACCCGGCCTCTTTTATTTTTTAGTGGTAAATAGAAATTTAGTTGTAAATAGATAGCTCCACCAATAGTGAGGTTAAAATGCTCGAAGTGGAAAATGCTCATGAGACAAAATAATAACTGATTTCATCTCACATGAATGTGAAATACCTCAGATAAAATTCATTTGTTCAATATAATGGTTATTATTTCATGCTGTATTTTATATTACTCATAATTCAAGGAACATAAGAAAGTAATCACTAACCCAACAGATATACAATATTAAAGAGACTGTACTGAATTAAATTAGTTGCATTTTTTATTATGATAACCATTGATTAGATGCATAGAGTTTATTAATCCTCTGGCTGTTCAACCCTCTTTACCTGTATATTTCCCTGCTGACTGTGATTTCCTTGAGGAAAAACACTTTGTCTTCTTCATTTATTAAATGTTCAGTACCAAAAAGAGTGTCAGGAATACAATAAGCGTTCAATAAAAGTTGTTCAAATGAACCAATATTATACATTGGCATTTTCTTACATTTTTATTTCATTAATTACTTTGCAAATTATTTTCAGTTTACTCATATGTCAATATATTAACAGTTAACAGAGACCTGAAATATTATTGAGACAGAGCAGGGATACCACTTTTTAAAAGCCTATGGATCTCAATCATGGACATAAAGACAAATTCTGAGTTTCTAGGATGGAAATTCTAGGAACCTAGTTAGTCCTAGAAATAAATAAGGAAAATAAGGAATTTGTTAAACAAGAAGATAATCGTAGCCTAAAACAACAGCCAAGGAAGTTAGAGTTCCAGAGATGCTTGCTTTCCCCATAGAAACTTATGGTAACATCTTAATGTCACTGAGTTGTCTTTCAGAAACTCGGACCCCCACAGGGAACCCCCCACCTAAGGGATCCACTGGCATGAAGACCTCAGATAAGGGGAAGTGAAGACTGAACTTTAATCATTATATTTGTTCCAAGTTTTTTCCCGAGGGCCTTGGAGAAAGTCACTCCCCCTACCTAGTTAACAGTTTTCTACTCACTCCAATTCTT
Source organism: Gorilla gorilla gorilla (assembly GCF_029281585.2). Lineage (NCBI taxonomy): Eukaryota > Metazoa > Chordata > Mammalia > Primates > Hominidae > Gorilla > Gorilla gorilla. The sequence continues at coordinate 49,352,659 of NC_073232.2, read as the reverse complement.
AAACAAACTTCTCTGCCTTAACCAATCGCAAATCAGAAAATCGTTGAATCTACCTATGACCTGTAAGCCCCTGCTTCAAGAAATCCCACCCTTTTAGGCCTAAACCAATGTGTAACCTCCATGTATTATTTATGATTTTGCCTGTATCTTCTGCTTTCCTGACATTTACCCTTGCCTTTAGACAACCTTGTGTGCAAGCCATCAAGGAGATCAGGATTTGAGCATTTAGCTGCCTGGTCCTCCTTGCTTGGCACCCTGCAATGAAAGCCTTTCTTTCTATCACTATCCTGGTGTAGATATCTGGTATATTAGTCCATTCTTACACCTCTATAAAGACATACCTGTGACCGGGTAATTGATAAAGAAGAACTGTAATTGACTCACAGTGCCACATGGCTGGGGAGGCCTCAAGAAACTTAAAATCATGGCGGAAGGCGAAGGAGAAGCAAGCACTTCCTACATGGAGGCAGGAGCAGGGGCAACTGCCAAACACTTTTAAATCATCAGATCTCATGAGAACTGACTCACTATCATGAGAGCAGCATGGAGGGAACTGCCCCCATGATCCAGTCACCTTCCACCATGTCTCTCCCTCAACACATGGGGATTACAATTCAAGACGTAATTTGGGTGGAGACGAGCCAAACCATATCACCTCGTTTTACTGCACAGGGTGAGCAGACCCCAGTTTGGTCCTAAAACGGTATTTGCAAGACAGCTACTGTATAATCCGCTTCATTAATAAACTGCCCTTGCAAAATCATGACAGTAAGAGAAATCTGACATACTTGACTCCATCTTGCTTCTGACCTCTAAGCTGTCCTTGGTCATTCCTGGGCATCAGCCAAGCTAACTTTGCGAGGAATTTATAGTTTAACTTTGAAACAAAAATGATAATATTCCTTCCCTAAAACTAACTCCTCCTTGTTTGGAGACTGAAACTGTCTTTGTAAGACTGAGAGGCCACAAGATAGATGTAATTTCTAAAATCGCTTACTGGTCAGGAGTTATGTGGTCAGGAGTCAAGATTTGTGACCTTCTCAATTGCTCCTACAGATAACATCACTACTGTAGAACCTCAGATTTTTTTTACAGATGTTTTTCAGACTAACCCCAACTGGACTCATGACTCTTGAATTTACTGGTCTTGTGGCCTCACTCAGAGGCAGACTCAATACCTGTGGACCGTTTTCTACACCTTTATGATTTTATCCTCAACCAATCAGTAGCACCCATAACCTAAATCCTTGACCACCAAATTGTCCATTAAAACCCCCTAACTTCCAAGCCTTCAGAGAGGCTGATTTAACCAACAGCCCAGGTTCTCTTACATGGGCCAGCTTCAGGTCAATTAAAGTCGTTCACTACTGCAATGCTGTGGTCTCAGTAGTTTGATTTTGTTTGTGCAGCAGACAGAAAGAACCTGTTACATGATTGACTAAACTCCTAGCACATACTTATTGAGATTCTATTGTGTGCTGGGCACTTGGCTAATTTCAAGGTAAAGCGTAACAGTACTTTTTAATGTCCTGACTGTCTTGAGCTTAAAATCCTTTAAGAGAAAGAGATATTAAATTAAATAATGAGTATAAAAGTAACAACACTTTGCCTAATGTTATTTTAGAGAACAACTTATGAATACATTCACATAAGATGTTTAAATAAGACACTTTAGGTCAGACTTCTCCAACCTGCAGCCCTGTGGCCCAGGACAGCTTTGAATGTGGTGTAGTTCAACACAAATTTGTAAACTTTCTTAAAACCTTATGAGGTTTTTCTTGTGGGTTTTTTTTTTTTCACATAGTCTATCATTAGTATTAGTGTATTTTATGTGTGGCCCAACACTTCTTCTTCCACTGTGGCCCAGGGAAGCCAAAAGATTGGACACCCCTGCTTTAGATCCATGAAAAATGGTTAGGGGCAGAACATTCCAAAGAGAGGGGAGATGTGGGAGAAGTAAGCGTGATATCCTAAAGCCAGGGCGAGTTTGGTGGAATTGTATAATCATCTCCTGCCTTTGCCCTAAGGCCAGGGTGAGTTTGGTAGGAAGAAATACAGAAGAGTTAAGCAACTATCTAAAGGATGCTGTTTCAATAGTATGATCAATCAGAGTTTAACATTATAATGGACACAGAATGAGTGTCTTTATACAGATTCCAATGAATTTATTTGGACTCTAAAAATGTTTAGAGTCAAATAACCATGATTGCACTCCTTGCTACACAGCTATGGCTTAGATCTAATCAAAGTTTTTGATAGATTGCTTGACACAGAAAACCTATGGTTGTGGTGTTAAATTACGTGATTTATATTAAATAAGTGACCTGATGTCTAGAACATAATGTGTTCTCAATAAATTTATTTATTAACAATAAATTGCATTAATATTCCAACTAATAAATTATTTAAGAAAAATATGTCGAATAGAGTGCTAAATGATTGTAGTCAACTAACTTTAAACAGTGCATCTAATTTCAGTGTTTCCTTTTTAAGATTGGCTCAAAATGAGGTACATTGACCCCCATCATTGCCATTTGCATTCATTTATATCCAATGTTCTTCTCTTATATATGAGTAATATGAGAATCCTATACATCTTTCTAACTTGAAACCACAAAAATATCTCCTGAACTTTTCCTCTGGTGGTTTGCTTTGGGTAACGCTACCAACTCAATTTCCTATTCTTTTGCTGCATATCATATTTGAGCCATACATCATAATGTACTTGACTCAGATGTCTGGTGTTCCTGTCCTATGCTGCACTAGCTTGCAAGGTCTTGCTTTTTCTTGACAACCTGCCTCTTAAAACAGATTTCAGACTAAACCTCCTGGTTTTGTAATTTGATCCAAGTCTACTCCCTTGGACAGAATATCAGTAACAGGATTTGCCACATCTTTTCCTTTCAGCCATACTGACTACCAGGGTGGAAATAGTCATATTTTGAAAGCAGCATCCTTTCAGACTGCCTTGTCTGCTTATATATACATTTTAACTCTTTAGTTTCATTCCACAGTGGAAAGAGAGAGGCAAAAATGGGTTTCTCTGAAATTGCTATCAGCAGTGTTATCTCTCTTCAAGAAGAATAAAAAAAGGATCTTATTAAATGGCAGTTAATGACAATGAAAAAAGGGATCTGAGAACTAATGAAAATAATTTTGAGGAATATTCTCTAACTATATGCATTATCTTGGCTCCCAAAGAAGACCCACCTCCACTTTTGAGGACCATGATTTAGTATGGGCATGAAACATAACTCAGTGGTTTGATGAAGAAGTGATGATTGAGATTCTTTCATCTCTTCATTTTTAGGCACTCTTTTTCATCACCACCACAAAGAATAAGAATGGAATACAAAATACTGTGGGGGTTTTTATGTTCATTGAAAAGCTTTTTCCTGTCCAAGGTACTTGTTCTATAAGCTTTCTTGCTGCCTGGATTTCCAGTGTTCCAAGGAAATTTTCAAAATGTATATGAATTCGTTTTCCATATCAATGCCTGAGTCTTAAACCTAAAACTATATGAAGAAAAGTCTTTATTGTTATAATAATAAGCGGATGTTGAATACTTGTACATCCAAGGAATTGTTCATATATTATTAGTTCCATTAATCTTCCAAATGACACAACGAGATAATTAGTATCATTACCTTCATTCTTATCAAAGATATAGGGACAAACACTAATCAAGCAACCTGCTCCAAGTTCAAATACCAATATATTAAGTGGTATAGAGTTAGGATTACATCTGGACAATTCAACTCAAGAGCTCTTGCTCTAAACCACTTCTCCATGCTGCCACTCTTGTATAATTATGTCATTATAAGAATATAGATAGTATAATGATATAGATAATTTTTCCATGACTATTTAGTGAAATAACCATACTTATATCTTCCTCATAGCAAAAGCAGATCGTTTCGATATGTTTTGATTTCTTAAATTTTAAAAGGTTTCTGAATAAAATTTTCTTTCAAAGGATTTTATTTACATAGAACTAATTAATTTACCCTTTTATTAAACACTATGAATTTTCTCTTCAAAGGGCTCCTCTGATAGTAATAAATGCCTATCCTCCGACTTTCCAAGAATATCAAACACCAGCCAACAGATTTATGTGATAGTGGAAAACACCCAATTACCTTCGGTAGAATGCTTTCTTAAAAGTGCATGTATTCTAACCTTGTAGGGAATTTAAACAACTGTGCTTAAAAGAAAAAAAAAAAACAGGAAAGGAAGATTTGAGTCAATTCATCATTTTTATTATGTACTCTCAACTCGACCCAAAACACATCTAAAAAAACCTATATTTTAGTGACATTTACTACTACTTTGCCACTCCACTTTTAAAGCAGCCTATGTGAATATCAAGTGGATGGGCCTGTTTCTGTACAATATCACATACTACAGGAGAAATATCTAGCACCGATGATAATAATAATAATAATTTTAAAACTCTGAACACTGCTGTTTGTTAGATTACTCCAGATATTTGAATATTCCTTTTCTTTCTTAGTTCTTTAGCTGTGGCTTTGATATGAGACATATATTTATTTGAAGCTAAAAGACCACTTTCACAACTTTTACATATTTTTTTTTGAGACAGAGTCTCGCTCTGTCACCCAGGCTGGAGTGCAGTGGCATGATCTTGGCTCACTATCACCTCTGCCTCTTGGGTTCAAGCGATTCTCCTGCCTCAGCCTCCCGAGTAGCTGGGATTAAAGGTGCCCAACACCATGCTTGGCTAATTTTTGTATTTTTAATAGAGACGGGGTTTCACCATCTTGGCCAGGCTGGTCTCGATCTCCTGACCTTGCGATCCACCCGCCCTGGCCTCCCAAAGTGCTGGGATTACAGGCGTGAGAAACCACACCCGGCCAACTTTTACATATTTTTAAATGTTTTCACTCATTATTTGCAGTTCTGTTCTAACGCATAAATTATAGTCCTTCCTGGTATCAATGCAGAGTTTGTTCTACAACCCCAATGGATATCAAAATCCACAGATGCTGAAGTTCCTGGTGTAAAATGGCATAGTATTTGCAAATAACCTACGTGCATCCTCACGTACACTTGAAGTCATCTCTAAATTACTTATAATACCTAATAAAATGCCTACACATCGCTTCATCTGCACGGATTCGACATAGTACTCAATGTACAGGCAAATTCAAGTTTTGCTTTTTGAACATCTGTAAAATTTTTATTTTCAAATATTTTTTATCCTTAGTTGGTTGAATGCACAAATATGGAACCCATGGATGTGGAAATCCAGCTGTACCTTTTAAATCTCCATTTTGTATACAATTCTTATTTTCCAAATGGTGGCCTTTTTTCTCTCCTTCAAATATAAAATTATAGTTCATGAAACCATTTATTTATTTTCATAGAGTATATGTTATATTTTAGTCACAAAACCTCGACCACATGACAGAGGGGACACCTAATCATTCTCATTGGCACACAAGGTCTTGTTAAAATTATAAAGTAGAAAAATATTCTCTTCAGTATCCTTCTATCTTTATATCATCTTTTAATGTTCCTTCTTCCAAACCCAAAATTTTAATCATCCTTAAGCTCTCCAAAGTATCCTACCTAGGTCAGCCATAAAGGTCTTCCTGATATATAAATATTCCTCCAACTTTCCATTTATTCTTTCAATAATACTCTTACTCTTTAGTGAATATAGCCTTGGTAATCAATGTTTGGATTAAAGAAATTCACACTAAAATGTCAATGACTGTAATTCAGATGTCTAATGAGTACATTAAACATTTTAAAAGAACAGTGTATAGAACCTAGCTGAAATGAATATATAATTTATACACTGAAATGGAGAGATATTTTTCAATTGGAGAGTTCTTCATACTAATCTTTTTCTATATGAGCAGGCCACAACCACACATATCTCATTTTCTTGACAGAATCCTGATGGCTTAAGTTGAACTAGAATATTTGAAATAACTTCAAAGAGCATTGGCATACTTTTTTGCTAATGGGTACAGTATACCGAAACAAAATTATTAAATTTCTGGAGTTATCCTATCAGCCAAATTATTTTTCTATCAAGTCCACTTCTATTGACATTTTCTGGGTATTCTACATATCTCTCATATTCCAAATAGTGAATCTGCCTCTAGAAATATGGTTAATAAAGATGGCTTCAAATCAAATCGTTAACCTGCCTCTAGAAATATGGTTAATGAGGGTGGGTTCAATGGGAAATTCCTGGGAAAGTCTGAGCAATGAGAAGTGATCAAAGAGAAATTTTGGGATTTGAGAATTTAGATTGCTCTAACTTTGCTTCATGTTTTTGGTCTACTTAACACGCTTTCTGAATTTTCACTTCACCTCATCTCATCCTCTTCAATCTAATTCTACAGAGAATTTTCTAACTGTTCCCCCCCAAAAAAATGTCTTTTTAAGAAGGATAGAGATGAACTTGGGAATCTTCTTGGTTCAATGGTTACTGTGGGGAAACCAGGAGAGATAATATAATCATAATAAAATAAATATCGCCAAACATAGTGGTGCAGTATGATGAATATGACATCTATTGTCAAGTCTGATTTTGTGGAATTTTAAATTGAAAATGCTTTCGGAAATCCAGAACTCAACGGATATACTCTGATGGCAGTGCAACCATAACTATACAATAGGTCACATTGTCTTCTAGCTGAAGTTACTAAAGAGACATTTAGTTTATGTATTAAACAAAAAACAAGATAGGATCGATAATATTTTTATAGTTTTAGTAGTTAGGTCAACACCTAGAACTTAAAATGCAACATTTAAAACCAAGAACCTGATTATATAGAATTAGAAAGGTACAATCAGGGACCTTCACTTATTCCTTATTTTTCTCCTAAGGAAGTCTTTTAGACTGTTCTGATACTGCCAGTTCTGCTCTGGGAAATCTCCATACTCAGGAAGCACCAAGTGCCCTAGACCTTTCCCAATTCTCTCTCCCTACCAGTTGCGTTTTCTACTCCTTCAGTTGCCTGGCTTGCTCCAGTGTTATTCTGATTAAGTAATCTGTGCTAAAAGCAAGCAATAAACATCCGGACAAGTACATCAATATTTTTAAAAGGACTTTCTAACACGAATGCTCTAATTACAAAATGTTGCAGTAAATCTATTGAGGAAAGCTTTATAAGTAACTAAATACATTTAAGGATGGCTGTTAAATAATCAGATCAAAAAGATAAAAAAGATCAGCCTTGACCTTGGAAAAAAACTTTGGTAGAATAATTATCTTTCAGGTGGAGTCAAGATTGCAGACCAGCCTGCTCTTCACAGAGTATTCTAATCTTCAGATAGAAACACTCACTCTCTTCCCTCTAGTAGTTCCATCATACTTTAGTACCTACTCAGGCCTACTTCTAGAAAAACCAAAGGGGCATTTATTTGGTGAACTTTGCAACCCAGTACCAAATAGAGTATGCTAGTCCCACCCTGATGTTAGGCCCTGGTACTAGCAAACCTAAGCTTCTGTGCCTTGGCCCCACGCCTTTATCATGCACAACTGTTTCTGTGGAATAGAGTCTACCTCTGATCCTCGGTCCTTGAGATGAGGTAATTCTAAATACTGATTGCCCCCAACTCCTGACCTTTCCCTCTGCCTTTCTGCATATTAGGTGTATATTGGTTCTCTGTCACTGGGTTTCCCCTGCCTTCTAGAATAATCATAAATAATCTTTGTCAGGACCCTACCACAGATCATCTTCCCATCTTTTGCCTACTTCTCCCATTACCAGACACAAGGCTCCATCTGCCAGAGATGTACTGTTTGTGTTTGGAATGTGTGCTGTGTTTCTAAGGCTCTTTCTCATCCTGGTGTTGGTCATAAAGTGCCTGTGTCTCTTAAAGCTTACATCATTAGCAAGCATTTAAACCAGCGGAACTCTTAAAGGCAATCGAGCCCTCTCAATATATACAAGAGTATAGAGATCTAAAGAGTGAAGTGAATTACCCAAGATGGCATAATATGTAACTGGCAAAGCTGTGATTAGATTAATTTGAATTTCAACATTCAACAAATATTTAGCTTCTCTCAACTTCAATTTCTTCTGTCAATTTGAAAATAATAACGTCCTATTTGCTAACAGTGTTTGAAAATTAAGAAAGACGTGTTAATATGCCTAAAATTATTTTTCTGGCATAAAGTAGGCCTTGAGTAAATAATGTGTCCTGTGTTCACATTTTTTCCTCACATATTCGGTAAAATCATTGATTCTTAAAGTATAGACCAGAATATTAAGAAAAATAATATAAAGCAAGTTATGTTTAGGACTAAGTTATCTAAATGCTTACTGTAATGGAGCTATTCAGTATACTCCTTTAATTTATTTTGATTTTGTGTTTTTCTTGGATTTTGTTTTTCCTTCTGGTACATAAACACTATCAGGAGATAACATTTTTATCATTACTATATTATATAAATATTTTTAGAAACTATTGTCAATATAGTAATTATGAATATGATAATTACCATGAGGTAATTTTTTATATAAATATGGAATTCAAAAATAAATTTAACAAATATTTACAAGGTTTACCATTGGATAAAGATAATGTGGGTGCTTGAGACACAGTGCTGAACATGAAAGACAAAGTTCCTAAGCAAGAGAGTCTACATTTTACTAAAAATAAATGACGACAAACCAGCAAGTAGATAAGGACTATAATTTCAGACAGTGATAAATACTGTAAATAAAATAAAATGAGGAAAATAACTAACAACAAATATGGTGGAGTTCAATTTTACATGAGTGTCTTTTAGATTGGTTCTGAGACACAGCTTCTTGTATGAAGAACTATATGCAGAGTTCCTCCAGGAAACACACCCAAAAGGAAATGAGGAAGGAATTGCGCAAAAAGAGAAGGTGACCCACTGAGCCCTCAAATGACATTCCGAGGAGCTCTGAAGCCTGTAAGGATTCTACCAAATTAGGGCAAGGAGATGACCTATCCCCATCTCCATCAGTTGCTGATGAAAGCCATCACTTGAAAGGGTATAACTTTGGGCCTAGAAGTTTCCCATGGCAAAATTGTGGATCCAAGTACAAGAGTAATTATCACAATAGAACATGAAATCTGAGCTGGGTAAGACAGGAAACAAAAACATGAGGAATGAAAAACATGCATTCGATGTTCCAGCAAGATAAAAAGCTGATTTGGCATGAAGGATTAGAGAATACATAATCAGAAAGATAATAAAGTTGTGCTCAGAAAATAGCATCTTAAAAGAGAGATTCTGGAAAAGAAAAATATATTTGGAATAATAAGCACAGGAATGGCTGACTACAATAATGTTGAAGAAAAAGATCATTAAAAATGAAGAGGCCACAAGGTTGAGAGGCCAAGGTATTAAATAGGTTGGTGGAACAAATGTGAGTTGCACAGAAAGAGAGCTTAAAAAGTAGTAGACGGGAAATCAGAGAGCCAAATACTAATTTTTTTTTTTTTTTTTTTTTTTGAGACAGAGTCTCACTCTGTGGCCCAGGCTGGAGTGCAGTGCCATGATCTCGGCTCACTGCAAGTTCTGTCTCCCTGGTTTACACCATTCTCCTTCTCAGCCTCCCAAGTAGCTGGGACTACAGGCGTCCACCACCATGCCCAGCTAATTTTTTGTATTTGTAGTAGAGACGGGGTTTTATCGTATTAGCCAGGATGGTCTCGATCTCCCGACCTCGTGATCTGCCCGCTTCGGCCTACCAAAGTGCTGAGATTACAGGCATTAGTCACCGCACCTGGCCCCAAATATTAATTTTTATTTAATGTGAGCCAATATCTTTTTTATTGTTCCTGGAATATTATTTGGTAAAACTTGAAAAAAAAATGAATTCAATTACCAAATAGTTTAGGAAACACTTAGGTGAAAGTCACATAGGTGTAATAACTCTAGGATTTCTTGAAGTGATTAACACTTTATATTAATTTTAAATATCCAAAAGAAAGATAACATACGTCAAGTTTTCTAAAATTTTCAGTGATTATATCACAGGAATTGCAATATAAGTAACATATTGAGGAAATGCTAATAATTCAGAGTTGCAGGTCACAAGTCTTTGAAACAGGATACAACTTATGAGTACTCTATCTTGTAAATGCATAGACACACACACATTGTATACAGTTTTATGTAGTTAGCACAAGTCTTGGTGCTAATCCATAGAGCCTACATTACAAACCTCTACTCTCCATTCTTGCTGGTAATATCTGGTCCATGGGTCAGCACTATTGGCACCCCTTGAGAGCTTGTTGTATATCCAGAATCTCAGGTACCACTCCGGATTTACTGGATAAGAACCTACATTTTTAAAAGATTCTCAGATGATTTGTATCACATTCAAGTTTAAAAAGCCCTGCACTAGAAGGTTACATAGTTAATTTCCACACTCACAAAGAAAAACTGTTTTACATTGTTAGAGAATTACTATATTTTCAAACAGTGTTCTGAACTGTCTCTGAATATTTATAATGACTCAAATTGGCCTTAAAAACAGGTGGGAATTAGCTCTGTTAATATTTTGTCACTTTTATAAAACAAAATATGGTAACATGGTATTAACTATTAATTTTATAGTTGGTACAAGCAATAGAGCTTGAAAAGGTATTTTCTTGTATCTTAATACCACTAATGTATGATTTATAAAGGCATGGAAATACAATCTCAGGAGTCTTAATATTTCCTTAGAAGATTAAACAGCCATGTAAATCCATTATCCAGAAGGTTAGACATAAATGTCAGTTCCTGAGTGTCCCACAACGGAAAGTGTGGATTCTTAATAACAGAGAGGACACAAGGTCTTTCCTTGAGAGATTTATGTCTGATCACAATTTCCCACGTTCAAATATCCACAATCAACAATAGGTACCACTTTGTTTGCCAAAAAAGACTTTTAAAATATCAAATGGGGAGATACAGAAAAGAATATAGGACAATATTTTCTGTGCATTAAATCTTCACAGATAAATTCTACTACTTGATATAATCAATCCAGTCCTTCCTTCCTTACAGATATATCTTTTAAGAGAAGAATTAGTAATTATTTTATTCTCCTAAATTTATTCTTCTTTTTTGTTTGTTTATTGGTGAAACAAAAGGATTATTAAAACACTTAAATATATTAGTATGTTTAAAACAAATGCTCTGGTTAGGTAGGTTAGTTTGGTAGTTCAAAAATGGGTTTTGAAATGGGCACCTTGGGAGGCTTCAGGATGGCTGACTAGGGAGCATTTTGTACTTGCTTTCTCCACTAAAAAGAGCTAAAATACCCAGTAGATATTAGATCATCCAAGAGAGAACACTGGAATCCAACAAAATAGTGACAGGCAATATCTAAAGTAAGGAATGGGAGAAGGAAGCAAGCAGCCTGTTCAGCCTGGATTGACTGAGAGCCGAGAGAGACTCCCCAATAGAGGGAAAGGGTAGGTGAGAGATGCTCAGCAGCCTGCATTTTCATCATAGACTCCTATAGTACTAGCCACGGGAGAGTCCTCAATACTCTCAGGCCATGAAACTAACATAGGGAGTTGCAAGAAGATTGTATTATGGCAGCTCCCCATGGAGGAAGCTTGAATATGGTCATGGTCCTTCACATTCCTTGTCACCTAAGCAACTACAGCAAGATGCCATTTTAGAACTTTGCCTGCAACAGACTGCACACTGTCCTGTAACCCAGGAATGCTGAGGCTAATGTGCAAGAGAAGCATTAGGCTGCTGCTCCCAAGGCTTAGGCACAAGTGACCTTGGGCCACTACACTCTGATGGAGGTGCAACCAGGGTATGGGATGCCATCTTTAGGACTGAGGTGCCAGCAAGGTGCCATTCTAGAGCACCATCCCCAGCAAACTGCACACTACCTGGAGCCCAGTGGTGCTGAAGCTGATGTGCAAGAGAAGTGATGGGTACTGCCTGGGGTTTAGACACAAGTGACCACAGGCTTCTCCACCCAAGGCTTAGCAAGGGTGCCACCAAGGCTGTGGTGCAGGTGGCATGCATGCTCCCCACCTGCTGTCCTAGGCCATCATCACTGAAGCTGGTACCACCCTCAACCCCCACTGTCAGGGCAGCAGGGCAGCTACTATAGCCTCCCACTCAAGCATTCCACAATGACTTGGGGATCACCCCGCTCCTGACTACCATGGCCAGTGCCTGTACATGCCATCTGGGGGCCTGAAGATAAGCCACCCTAGCCCAGGTTTCCCCGTCATCCCCATGCCAGAGCATACAGTCCAGGGGCCAGGGAATCTCCCAGTATAGTTCACCACTGATGACATATGACCACTCCTCTCGGGGACCTGAGGTTAGGCCTACCCACACAGCAGCTACTACCACAAATTACCACCTGCAGGCCTGGACACTGACCTTCCCAGAACATTACAGTTACTTCCAATGCCAGCATGCACCACAAGGGACCTAGAGGGTTGTCACACCACTGCCACTCGCATTGCCTATGCCATATTAGCTGCCCATGGACCCAAGAACCCACCTACCTGCTCAGTGCACAGCTGCCACTACTGGGCTTTGAGTAAGCCACCTGAAGGATCAAAAATTGGCCCACCTGCACCCACTAACACTGGTATGTATGACATTATGGGGCATATGAACAGGCACTCTCAGCCCACTGCTGCAACCACAGGAGCTCAAAGACGGGTCCACTTGACATCTGAGTCCCAAGCAAAACTGCACCAGAGCTTTCCTCAATAACTGGACCCTAAGCCACCAAGGAAGTCTCAGATATCACTGGCACTGTTTGTAGCCAAAAAAATCAAGGGAGACTACACTAATTCATGTACCTAGAATTGAAACCAGAGTTCCCCACCCAACCAACACCACAGATTCTTCCTCAAAAAAAGTCCTTCCCTGTGAAAGCAAATTGAAAAAGTTAGAAGAAGCAACTGCTACATGAGATGCACGGATATCAATGTAAGGACACAGGAAACATGAAAAAGCAAGAATATATGACAGCTCCAAAGGAGATGGAATTCATAAAATCCTAGTAAAAATTCAATTATTGATTCTAAATAATTTCAGTGAGATATAAGAGAATTCTAAAAAAACAAAACAAAGGAATCAGAAAAACAATTCAGGATAAGAATGAGAAATTTAACAAAGTGATAGATAACATAGAAAAGTATCAAACAGAAATCCTATAAGTGAAGAATTATTGAATGAATTACAAAATACATTTAAAAACTTCAACCATAGACTAGATGAAGCAGACAAAATAATTTCACAACTTGATGACAGTGTTTTATAAATAACCCTCAGACAAATTTTTTTAAAAAAAGAATGAACAAAGCCTTAATGATATATGGGACAGAAAAAAAGTGATAAAATATATAAATTATTGGTATCCAAGAAGGCAAAGAAAGAAAGAGTTTAAAAACCTATTTAATGAATTAATAGATGAAAATTTCCCAAATCTAGCAAGAGATTTAAACATCCAGATACAGAGTCCCAGCAATCACCAAACAGACACAATACAAAAAGTTCTTCTTCATGGTATACTATAGTTAAAATTTCTAAAATCCATGAAAAATAGAGAATTTTTTTTTTTAAAAAAAGCAAGAGAAAAGCATCTAGTCACCTATAAGAAACCTCCATCAGAACAAGAGAAAATTTATCAGTAGAAACCTTATAGGCCCATTCTCTCTCCCGGAGAGAATGGGATAATGTATTCAAAATGCTGAAAGAAAAACTGCAAGCTAAGATGCTATATCTAACAAAATTATCCTTCATAAATGAAGGAGAAATAAAGTCTTTCTCAGACAAGATAAAACTAAGATAATTCATCACCACTAGACTGACCATACAATAAATACTCAAAGAACTCCTAAACATGGAAGCAAAAGGACATTTATCTACATGAAAACACACAAAAGTATAAAAAATGGTGAAGCAAACATACAAATGTGGAAAAAGATAGGGCTCAAATACTATCCCTACAGATAACTACCAACTGCAATGACAGACATTAAGAGGAAAATTCAAGAACAAAGAATATACAAACCAACCATAAAACAATTAACAAAATGACAGCAATAAAACCTCACATATCAATAATTACTTTGAACGTAAATGGATTAAATTCTTCACTTAAAAGCTATAGACTGACTGAATGGATTTTAAAAAAATGATCCAACTACATGCCACCTACGAGAAACACACTTTACTTGAAAAGATTCCTATAGACTGAGAGTAAAGAAATAGAAAAAGATATTTAACTCTAACAGAATTCAAAGTGAGCAGAGGTAGCTATACTCATATCATACAAAACAGACTTTAAGCCAAAAACAGTAAACAAAGACAACTAAATAGTGATAAAAGGACCAATCTAGCAAGAGGAAATAACAATTCTAAATATATATGCACCCAAAACTGGAACACCCGGATTCATAAAGGAAATATTACTAAATCTGAAAAGAAAGACTCCAATACAATAACTGTGGGGGAATTTACCACCTTATTCTCAGCATTAGACAGATCATCTAGAAAGAAAATCAAAAAAGAAACATTGAAGTTAGAGTGGAATTTAGAACAAACAGACCTAACAGATATTTATAGAACATTTTATCCAACAACTGCAGAATACACATTATTTTCATAATCATACAGAATATTCTCTAGAACAGACCATCTATTGAGCCACAGAAGAAGTCTCAACAAATTTTAAACAAGCAAAATGGTATCAAGTACCTTCTCAGATCACAGTGGAATAAAACAAGAAATCAATACCAAAAAGAAACTTGGAAACTATATAAATATACAAAAATTAAATAACATGCCCCTGAACAACCATTGTGTCAATGAAGAAATTTAAAAATTTTGAAACTAATGAAAATGAAAACAAAATATATCAAAATCTGTGGGATACAGCTAAAGTAGTACTACGAGGGAAGTTTACAGAAATAATTGCTTACATCAAAAGTAGAAATATTACAAGTAAATAATCTAACAATCCACCTCAACAAAGTGAAAAATCAAGAATGAACCAAACCAAACATTAGCAGGAGGCAAGAAATAATAAAGATCAGAGCAGAACTAAATGAATCAGAAACTAGAAAAACAATAAAAAGCATGAATGAAATGTGACACTAGTTTTTTGAAAGTATAAACAAAATTGAAAACATTAAAAAAAAAAAAAACTACGAGCTAGACTAACAAAGAGAAGACCCAAATAAACAAACTCAGAAATAAAAAGGAGACATTACAACTGATACAACAGAAATACAAAAGATCATCAGAGACTATCATGGAAAACTGTACACTAACAAACTAGAGAATCTAGAGGAAGTAGATACATTGCTAGAAACATACATACAACTTACCAAGATTGAATCAGGAAGAAATAGTAAACCTGAACACACCAAGTAGTGAAATTAAATCAGTAATAAAAAGTCTCCCAACAAAGAAAAGCCCAGGGCTGGACTGATTTACTGCTGACTTCTACCAGGCCTATGAACAAGAACTAATACCAATCTTTCCCAAACTACTCCAAAAAATTGTAGGGGACTGATTTCTTCCTAACATATTCTATAAAGCTGGAATCATTCTGATACCAAAAGCACACAGGGACACACACACACACACACACACACACACACACACACACAGAGCTATAGGTCAATATCTCTGATAAACACAAAAACCAAAAACCCCAACAAAGTTCAAGCAAACTTAATTTAACAGCACATCAAAAAAATAATACCCAATGATCAAGTGGGATTTACCCAAGGGACACAAGGATGTTCAAGATATGCAAATCAATAAACATGAAACATCTACAGAATAAGGAATAAAACTCATATGCTCATCTTATAGACAAAGAAAAATCATTTGATAAAATTCAACATACCTTCATGATAAAAAAAATTCTCAACAAACTAGGCATAGAATAAACATACCTCAAAAAATAAAGTCCATATATGTCAAATCCACAAATAACATTACACTGAATGGGGAAAAGTTTGGAGGCGTTTTCTCTAAGAACTGGAACAAGACAAGGATATGTACTTCCACCATTCCTAATCAACAAAGCACTGAAAGTCCTAGCCAGAGTAATCAGGCAAGAGAAAGAAAAGGCATCCAGATAGAAAAAGAGAAAGTCAAATTGTCCCTCTTTGCAGATGACATGATATTCATATTTAGAAAAGTCAAAAGACTCCACCAAAAACCCTTAGAGTTGTTAAACAAATTCAGTTACACTGCAGGATACAAAATCAACATTTTTTTAAAGTAGTATTTCTATACAACAATAATGAAATAGCAAAAAAAAGAAAAGCAAAACAAAAACAACAACAGAAGAAGAGAACAGCAATCCCATTTCCACTAGCTACCAAAAAAATTACATAGGAATAAACCAATGAGGTGAAATATCTCTACAAGGAAAACTATAAAAATCTGATGAAAGAAATTGAAGAGGACACATACAAATGTAAAGACATCCCATGCTCATGGATCAGAAAAAAATAATAGTGTTAAAAGGACCATACTCCATAAACAACCTAAAGACTCAATGCAATCCCTATGAAGACACTAATGCCATTTTTCACAGAATAGAAAAAACAATCCTACAATTCATTTGAAACCAAAAAATAACCAGAATATCCAAAGCAATCCTGAGCAAAAAGAATAAAGCTGGAGGCATCATACTACCTGACTTCAAATTATATTACAGGGCTATAATAACCAAAACACTTGGCATTGGCATAAAAATAGACACATACCCAAATGGTACAGAATAGAAAACTCAAAAACAAATCCACATATTTACAGCCAATTGATTGTTGACAAAGCACCAAGAACATGCACTGGAAAACTTAGGTTTTCTTCAATAAATAGTGCTGGGGAAATTGAACAGTCACAGGCAAAAGAATGAAACTGAACCCCTATCTCTCACCATACACAAAAATAAACTCAAGATGGATTAAATACTCAAGTGTAAAACTACAAACTATAAAACTCCTAGAAGGAAACATAGGAAATGCACTTCCAAACAGTCGTCTAGGAAAAGATTTTATGGCTAAGACCTCAAAAGCACAGACAAATGGAACAAAAATAGACAAATGAGACTATATTAAAATCAAAAACTTCTGCATAGCAAAGGAAACAATCAAAAGAGTAAAGAAACCACCTGTATGGGAGAAAATACTTCAAACTATCTGGCAATGGAATAATATCCAGAGTATACAAGATACTCAAACAATTCAACAATAAAATAAGAATCCCATTAAGTAAGAAGTGGGCACAGAACATTAATAGATAATTCCGAAAGGAAGACATGCAAATGGCCAACAGGTACATGGAAAAATGCTCAACATCACTAATCCTCAGGAATATGCAAATCAAAACCACAATGAAATATTATCTTACTCCAGTTAGGATGGCTATTTTTTTATTTTTATTTTTTCTACCCAATTGAACAGAGAGTGTCTATTATTAAAAACGCAGTAAAATATCACATGCTGACAAGGATGTGGAGAAAAGAGAATGCTCATACCCTTTTGGTGGGAATGTAAATTAGTACAACCACTAATAAAAACAATATGGAGGCCGGGCACAGTGGATCATGCCTGTAATCGCAGCACTTTGGGAATCTGAGATGGGCAGGTCATGAGGTCAGGAGATCGAGACCATCCTGGCTAACGCAGTGAAACCCCATCTCTATTAAAAATACAAAAATTAGCCAGGCATGATGGCATGTGCCTGTAGTACCAGCTACTTGGGAGGCTGAGGCAGGAGAATCGCTTGAACTGGGGAGGCAGAGGTTGCAGTGAGCCAAGATCATGCCACTGCACTCCAGCCTGGGTGACACAGCAAGACTCTGTCTCAAATAAATAAATAAATAAATAAATAAATAAATAAATAAATAAATACAATATGGAGATTTCTCAAACAAACTAAAAATAGAACTACAATATGATCCAGCAATCTCACTGCTGGGTATGTATTCAAAGGAAAAGAAATCGGTATATCAAAGGGATTCCTGCACTCACACGTTTGTTGTAGCACTAGTCATAATAGCAAAGATATAGAACCAAACTTAGTGTCCATTAACAGACAAATGGATAAGAAAACATGTGGTATATGTATACAATGGAATACTATTAAGCCATAAAAAGAATGAGAGCCTGTCATTTGCAGCAACATGGATGTCATTATGTTAAGTGAAATAACCCAGGCACAGAAAGACAAATTATTGCATATTCTCATTCATATGTGGGAGCTAAAAAGATTGATCTGATAATGGTAGAGAGAAGAATGATAGATACTAGAAGCTGGGAAGGTTGAGTGGGTTGGTAGCGGAGGGTGAAGAGAGGTAGGTTAATAAGTACAAACACGTAATTAGATAAAAGGCATAAATTTTATATTTTGATAGCAAAGTAGAGTGACTATGCTTTACAACAATATAATCTATATTTCAAAGTAGCTATAAGAAAGGACTTCCTAACCCATAGAAATAATAAATCCTCACAGTAACGGACACTTCAAAAACTTTGACTTGATAATTGTGTATTCCATGCATGTAACAAAATATCACATGTACCCCATAAATATGTAAAATATTATGTATCCATAAAAACTGAAATTTCAGGCTGGAAGCGGTAGCTCACACCTGTATTCCCAGCACTTTGGGAGGCAGATAACGAGGTCAAGAGATCGAGACCATCCTGGCCAAAATAGTGAAACCCTGTCTCTACTAAAAAAAATACAAAAATTAGTTGGGCTTGGTGGTGCACGCCCGTAGTCCCAGCTACTCGGGAGGCTGAGGCAGAGAAATGGCTGAACCCGAGAGGGAGAGGTTGCAGTGAGCCGAGACTGTGCCACTGCACTCCAGCCTGGATGACAGAGCAAGACTCTGTCTCAAAAAAAAAAAAAAAAGTGTGTTTTTAAATTTCTAAGAGCTTCATAATAAATGTGATATACATATATATATACGCATACAAGAAAAAAAGAATTCAGAATTACAGAGTTGAAATGAATCCTGCTGATACCAATTCTTTGTAGAAATACCCTGGACATGGATTGTATTTTTTCCAAATGAAATTCCTACAAATTGCCATTTCTGGGGTCTTGACTTCATACAGTCTATAAACACATCATTCAATGTTGATATTTCTCAACGGATCCTTAGAAGTAAACATTGCACAAATATATTCTTTATTTTATAATCCTCAATTTGTATGTAAGTAACTTATTCTGCTTTAGTTACAATCAATGACTTTTGCAGCAATTTTTAATGCTGATCACAAATTGCTCAAAATGAAACTAATAAGATTTGAAAATATTTATTAATATTTCCTCAGTAGCTCTTGCTAAATGAAATAGGCCCAGTTTCTTACAGATGTCTCAGTGAATCATCAGTTTTTTATCACTTAATATTTTTTTCTATGACCACTCCAGTTTTTCCATATCTCTCACAATAAAGGAGCATGTATGATTCTCAAATCATGATTTGTTTCTAACAAAAGTATATAAATATTCTGTCTTTCATGTAGGTCTATTATATGCATCATTGATGATCTTTTTGTTTCTTTCTTTTTCAAAACAAGAAGCTATTTTTTTTTCAAAACAAGAAGCTGTTTTTCTATTGTTGATAGACTCTTAAGTGAATTGTATCTACCCCCTCTTCTGGCATGCAACTGTAGGATGAATTGGTTCTAGAGAAATGCTATGTTTATTTTTCAACATTGCAGATATCGCTTTGATTTTTTTTCATATCAATCTAGTCACTGAACTGCTGCTGTATTTTGAGAAAGATGATTTTTTTTTCTTTTTTTTTGAGATGGAGTTTCACTCCACCACACCTGGTTAATTTTTGTGTTTTTAGTACAGATGGGGTTTCACCATGTTGGTCAGGCTGGTCTTGAACCCCTGACCTCAAGTGATCCACCCCCCTCGGCCTACCAAAGTGCTGGAATCACAGGCGTGAGCCACCACTACCAGCCAAATTTCATTTTTAAAAAGAAGTTTGCTATGCCAAGAATAGCTCAGGAGGTAGGGGGGCAGCTTTAACTCCTTCAATCCATTAATCAACCACCACTACACCTGGTGGTGGTTTTACAGCCACCCCCTGTCCAACTCCAACTCTCATCTTCTCCTGTATAGAAAATCTAGGGCTACTAGGCTATATATATATATATACATATTCGTTAAGAATGATAATTCTACTTGGTCATGATGTTTAAAGGTTTTAAAAACTTTAAAATACGCTGTCAGAAAAGATTTGCTTTGTTTTTCATGATTTCACATTACATATATGTTTATATGTGAAGCTGGCCTATAATTTTTTTTTCTTCTCCTGACTGCTATGGATGTTAAAATTATACTAACAAATTTAATCATCTTCTTTATATCGTATTTAGTCTTAAAATAATTTGTAAAATATGGGAATAATCTGTTTCTTGAATGTTTGGTAGAATTTGACAGAGCAGGAGCATCACTGTCTTGGACAAGCACTGTCATTTTAAAGTTCCCCTTGATCAAAAACCACCTAAATCCAAAGGGCATCAGCCTAATGGCTAAGGTCAGCATGACCATAAACCACAAATGACATCTCGAACCAGAAACATTCCAACCCTAAGATAAATCCCTCCCAAACCAGAGACATACCAGCCCCGAGGTAACCTCCTCTCTGCCCAGAGAGATGTTTAGCCCCAAGGTAACTTCCCCTCTGATCAGAGACATTACAACCCCACAATAAACTTCTCCCCGACACGAAAACATTCCAAGCCTGTGATAAGCCCTCTTGCCCTAAACACTTAAATACTCTCAGTCTGTAAGAGAGAATGCTCCTCACTGAAATCGGCCAGAAGCCCCTCTCAGGTTTATTCTAAAAAATAAAGCTGTCTTTGGCTGTTGAGCTGCTTTTTGTGTTTCTTTCCTCTTTCTTTAACTCTTACAGAATTTGCTTGGGAAAAACATCCAGGTCTGGTGTCTTTGACCAGGGCCAAAGGTGGAAGAGTTAATGTTGTTATTACTACTAGTTCAATTTATTGACCACTTGGCAACTTACTCAGGTTTTCTACTTTACTTGTCTATTTTATTAAGTATATTTATTTAAGAATATTTTATTTCATGAAAATTGTCCATTTCATCTAAATTTTCTAGTTTATTGAAGCTGCATTCCTAAGGTTTTTCACAGTATTCACAAATTCTATTTATGCACTACTTTATTTACAGTATCAGTTCTCCTTCGCAGTTAAATATTCCCTGTATTAAAAAAAAATTATTCAGTCCTGCAAGGGCTTTGTTTATTTCACTAAATTTTCAAAGAATCAGCTTTAAGTACTCCATATATTTTTGATTATTTTACATTAATTTCTTCAGAACTTTTTAATTTCCTTCTACTTTTTCCAGATTAACTCTGTTGTTCTTTCCACAGTTTTCAGAGATAAATGCCTAAATAACTGTGTCCCTTTTTCTTAGTTTTAAATTAAAAAGTTTAATACTATAATTTCCACAGTCATTGCAGATTTAGACACATTCAGATGCATTCTACAGGTTGTGAAATGAATTCTCACCGTCTTGCAATATATTTCTAATTTTTCATTATTTTTTCTTTTACGTACTAGATATTTATAAATAAATTTGTTTTCACACATAATTTTCTGTATTTTTATTGCTGATATCTAATTTAATTGTATTGTGTTGAGATAATATAGTTTATAGTGACCTCACTTTTTGAAACTTGAAGAGACTTTCTTCATTTGTTACATAATATGTAGTCAACTTTCATAACACTGTGTGTGTGAAGAGAAGATATAGTCTCTGTTTGCTACAGGGGTATTAATTAAGACTTTGAGATGACTTGTTCAAATCTTATATATCCTTTTTAAAATTTTTATCTGTTTGAGCTTTCAATTTCTGATAGCATTGTACTCAAATATTCTATCATGAGACTGAGGCAGGAGGATCACTTAAATCCAGGAGTTCAAGACCAGCCTGTGCAACATAGCAAGACCCATCTCTATAAAAAATTAAAAATTAAAACTCATTTTTCCATCATGAGTTTGAACTTATCTATTTCTCCCTATGATTTTGTTGGTTCTGCTTTGTTCTGAAGCTATCTACAAATTATTGTGAATTATATTCTGTGTGGATTGTTCTTTCTATGAAAATATATTGTTATTTAAAAAAATCCTCTATAGATGTTTTTGCCTTAAATTCTTTCTTCTGAAATTAATATTTTGACACATGTTTTAGTATTTGCATAGTATATCTATATTTAATTTTTCTGTCTTTTTAAAAGATATTTTCCTATAAGATTAGCAGTTTTCTAAATCTAATATAATACATTTAATATTTTATTAGAAAAATAATAAATTTACAATGAGTATGATTATTGAAAATATTTGAACTAATCTCTATGACCTTGTTTTAGTGGTCTGTTTAGAATTACTTCTTTATTTTTTTTTAGGGGAGGATCTTATTTCTTGCTTTCTTTGATTTTCATGTGCTCTCTTTTTTCCTTTTATTAATTGTGTATCTTTGAAATGTATTTCTAGTCTTCTGTTTATCCTTACATTTTTAATGTACACAGTAAACTGTACACAAACTCGGATACACATAATTTCTGACAGAGATTAAATTTTAGTATGTCCTGCCTACCAACTAAATAAGACAAGAACCTTAGCATATTTAAAGTACTAATGGAACCTTCCTCTTCCTTCTCCCAAGTTCTTTTTTCTAGAACTTTAGTTTTACCTGTATATACATTTGTAGTTTTAACGTGCTACATTCTTCATATATACACACACACACACACACACACACATATACACACACATATATATTCACACACATGCTTTTTATCAAAGCTTAATGTATACAATGTATACAATGTTCATAAAGTATACATCTCACAGCTGTACTGCTCTATAAATTTTCACAAACCAACCACACATATGGAACCAGGACTGAGATTAAGAATACAGAACATTACCAACTCCCCAGAAGCTCCTTTCATTCCCCATCCAGATCCACTGCTCTTCTTCCAAGGATGACCACATCCTGACTTCTACCAGCATAAAATTGTTTTTTGTCATTTTGTACTTTATATCACTTAATCATCTACAATGTATTTTTTTGTACTTTTTATTCAACCCATTATGTTTGTGAGAATAATTTGTATCATATGACTGATGTTTCATTCATTTTCTTTGTTTTGTAGTATTCCACTGTGTAAATGCAAGGCAGTTTATTTATTAATTCAACTGTTGATGAATATTTACTACTTAGAGCTATTATGGTCATTTCCGTATTTGTTCTTTTTCCAACTTTTGGCTAGTACTTGTCTTTTGGTGAACATATATGCTTTCTATTGGGTGTATACTTGGAATGACAGTTTCATAGGGTACTCGGGTATTGTTTTAATTACACTGTTAAGGTATTGTCCAATTGTATTGTCCAACTTGTTTTTAAAAAATAAAATTGTAGATTTATTTAAAGGTAGAAATGAAGTATATTACCAATACACTTTCAAAAGCTATTGATTACCATGCTTTCTTTTTTAATTTACTCTTCTTGCTGACGAAATATTTTGTATTTGTGGATTGTAAACTCCTTGTTTTTTGAATATTTGAAAATGTCTCTATTTTGCTTTCACTCTTAAAGGATAGCTTAGCTACAAGTACATTTCTAGGCTGGCAGTGATTTTTACATAAAACTTAATTGCTTTGTTCTTAAGAAGTCAAAAGCTAATCTTTTTTATTTTTTCCTATGCAAGCAATCTGTTTTTCTTTCTAGTAGCTTTTAAATTGCCTCTTACCATTAACTTCTTTGCTTACTCCATGATATAACCAGTTAAGGATTGTGTTTATTGATCCTGTTTGGCCCTCAATGTGGTCTTTCGATTTGAAAGATCATCCCACTCTTCAATTCTACAAAATTTTCAGCCATATTTCCTCTGTCTTTAAAAAAATGCTTATTTTTGTGGGATTCCTTTGATACATGTTATGATTTCTCAGTCTCTTCCCCAAATATTTTATTTTTTCATATATATTTTAAATCTGTTTTCTCTTTGTGCTATATATTTCATGAATTCCTCATTTATATCATTCAAGTAACTAATACTCTGATATTTCATTTAAATTTACTTTGTCTATTAATTTCTTTAAATTTTAGCTTTTTAGTGTCATTCTCTCAAAGGCCCTTTCGTCAATATATACTTTTGATGATGTTGTTTGCTTTTCTATCCAGGACTTCCAGTTTTAAAAATTGTAACTCTAGCCTTTAGTTGCATACAGTGTGCTTTGCTCCAATATCCCTCCATAACTGAGAAAATTTTGAATCATGGAGGTAAAAACAAGCAACAACTCCACATTGGAGCCCAGGATACCTTTGGTTCTAATTTCTTCTCACTGCCATGTGTTTCTTGATTTTTATCCTTGCTACTTATTTTCTTTTAAACTTTTTTTTTGTATTTCTATATGAACTCACAGTACTTTCTTGGCTTATATTCTGTTAGTTGTATTTGTATTTTGTACTAGCCTTCCCCTAAGCTTCCTTACGGTTGGAACTGTCTTAACATTTATATTGTCAGTATCTGGGCACTTCAAACTATACAGTAGGCACTCAAGAAAGATTAGTGATGAGACAAATGAATTTTTGCAATGTGTATAATCTGTTTATCTAACTAGAGGAAATGTACCCAGTTTTCTATTGGTAACATGGACATTTGAAGGCATTTACCATATTTTTGCTATTGTAAACAGAGGTGGAACAATAAGCCATTTCAGCATATGAGTGATATCTGCACTATGACATAAATCCTTCATAGACAAGCAAATGCTGAGAGATTTTGTCACCACCAGACCTGCCCTACAAGGGCTCTGGAAGGAAGCACTAAACATGGAAAGGAACAACCAGTACCAGCCATTGCAAAAACATGCCAAAATGTAAAGACCATCAATTCTAGGAAGAAACAGCATCAACTAACGAGCAAAATAACCAGCTAACATCATAATGACAGGATCAAATTCACACATAACAATATTAACCTTAAATGCAAATGGGCTAAATGCTCCAATTAAAAGACACAGACTGGCAAATTGGATAAAGAGTCAAGACCCATCAGTGTGCTGTATTCAGGAAACCCATCTCATGTGCAGAGACACACATGGGCTCAAAATAAAGGGATGGAGGAAGATCTATCAAGCAAATGGAAAACAAAAAAAGGCAGGGGTTGCAATCCTAGTCTCTGATAAAACAGACTTTAAACCAACAAAGATCAAAAGAGACAAAGAAGGCCATTACATAATGGTAAAGGGATCAATTCAACAAGAAGAGCTAACCATGCTAAATATATATGTACCACATAAAGGAGCACCCAGATTCATAAAGCAAGTCCTGAGTGACCTACAAAGAGACTTAGACTCCCACACAATGATAATGGGAGACATTAACACCCCACTGTCAACATTAGACAGATCAGTGAGACAGAAAGTTAACAAGGATATCCAGGAACTGAACTCAGCTCTGCACCAAGTGGACCTAATAGACATCGACAGAACTCTCCACCCCAAATCAACAGAACATACATTCTTTTCAGCACCACACCACATCTATTCCAAAATTGACCACATAGTTGGAAGTAAAGCACTCCTCAGCAAATGTAAAAGAACAGAAATTATAACAAACTGTCTCTCAGACCACAGTGCAATCAAACTAGAACTCAGGATTAAGAAACTCACTCAAAACTGCTTAACTACATGGAAACTGAACAACCTGCTCCTGAATGACTACTGGGTACATAACGAAATGAAGGCAGAAATAAAGATATTCTTTGAAACCAACGAGAACAAAGACATAACATACTAGAATATCTGGGACACATTTAAAGCAGTGTGTAGAGGGAAATTTATAGCACTAAATGCCCACAAGAGAAAGCAGGAAAGATCTAAAATTGACACCCTAACATCACAATTAAAAGAACTAGAGAAGCAAGAGCAAACACATTCAAAAGCTAGCAGAAGGCAAGAAATAACTAAGATCAGAGCAGAACCGAAGGAGATAGAGACACAAAAAACCCTTCAAAAAAATCAATGAATTCAGGAGCTGGTTTTTTGAAAAGATCAACACAATTGATAGACTGCTAGCAAGACTAATAAAGAAGAAAAGAGAGAAGAATCAAATAGACGCAATAAAAAATGATAAAGGGGATATCACCACCGATCCCACAAAAATACAAACTACCATCAGAGAATACTATAAACACCTCTACACAAATAAACTAGAAAATCTAGAAGAAATGGATAAATTCCTCGACACATACACCCTCCCAAGACTAAACCAGGAAGAAGTTGAATCCCTGAATACATCAATAACAGGCTCTGAAATTGAGGCAATAATTAATACCTTACCAACCAAAAAAAGTCCAGGACCAGACGGATTCACAGCCGATTTCTACCAAAGATACAAAGAGGAGCTGGTACCATTCCTTTTGAAACTATTCCAACTAATAGAAAAAGAGGGAATCCTCCCTAACCCATTTTATGAGGCCAGCATCATCCTGATACCAAAGCCTGGCAGAGACACAACCAAAAAAGAGAATTTTAGACCAATATCCCTGATGAACGTCGATGCAAAAATCCTCAATAAAATACTGGCAAACTGAATCCAGCAGCACATCAAAAAGCTTATCCACCACGAGCAAGTTGGCTTCATCCCTGGGATGCAAGGCTGGTTCAACATTCACAAATCAATAAATGTAATCCAGCATATAAACAGAACCAAAGACAAAAAACACATGATTATCTCGATAGATGCAGAAAAGGTCTTTGACAAAATTCAACAGCACTTCATGCTAAAAACTCTCAATAAATTAGGTATTGATGGGACATATCTAAAAATAATAAGAGCTACATATGACAAACCCACAGCCAATATCATACTGAATGGGCAAAAACTGGAAACATTCCCTTTGAAAACTGGCACAAGACAGGGATGCCCTCTCCCACCACTCCTATTCAACGTAGTGTTGGAAGTTCTGACCAGGGCAATCAGGCAGGAGAAAGAAATAAAGGGCATTCAATTGGGAAAAGAGGAAGTCAAATTGTCCCTGTTTGCAGATGACATGATTGTATATCTAGAAAACCCCATCGTCTCAGTCCAAAATCTCCTTAAGCTGATAAGCAACTTCAGCAAAGTCTCAGGATAGAAAATCAATGTGCAAAAATCACAAGCATTCTTATACACCAATAACAGACAAACAGAGAGCCAAATCATGAGTGAACTCCCATTCACAATTACTTCAAAGAGAATAAAACACCTAGGAATCCAACTTAGAAGGGATGTGAAGGACCTCTTCAAGGAGAACTACAAACCACTGCTCAAGGAAATAAAGGAGGACACAAACAAATGGAAGAACATTCCATGCTCATGGATAGGAAGAATCAATATCGTGAAAATGGCCATACTGGCCAAGGTAATTTATAGATTCAATGCCATCCCCATCAAGCTACCAATGACTTTCTTCACAGAATTGGAAAAAGCTACTTTAAAGTCCATATGGAACCAAAAAAGAGCCCGCATTGCCAAGTCAATCCTAAGCCAAAAGAAGAAAGCTGGAGGCATCTTGCTACCTGAATTCAGACTATACTCCAAGGCTACAGTAACCAAAACAGCATGATACTGGTACCAAAACAGATATACAGACCAATGGAACAGAACAGAGCCCTCAGAAATAATACCACACATCTACAACTATCTGATCTTTGACAAACCTGACAAAAACAAGAAATGGGGAAAGGATTCCCTATTTAATAAATGGTGCTGGGAAAACTGGCTAGCCATAGGTAGAAAGCTGAAACTGGATCCCTTCCTTACACCTTATACAAAATTTAATTCAAGATAGATTAAGGACTTAAATGTCAGACCTAAAACCATAAAAACCCTGGAAGAAAACCTAGGCAATACCATTCAGGACATAGGCATGGGTAAGGACTTTATGTCTAAAACACCAAAAGCAACGGCAACAAGAGCCAAAATTGACAAATGGAATCTGATTAAACTAAAGAGCTTCTGCACAGCAAAAGAAACTACCGTCAGAGTGAACAGGCAACCTACAACATGGGAGAAAATTTTCGCAAACTACTCATCTGACAAAGGGCTAATATCCAGAATCCACAAAGAACTCAAACAAATTTACAAGAAAAAAAAACAACCCCATCAAAAAGTGGGCAAAGGATATGAACAGACACTTCTCAAAATAAGACATTTATGCAGCCAAAAAACACATGAAAAAATGCTCGTCATCACTGGCCATCAGAGAAATGCAAATAAAAACCACAATGAGACATCATCTCACACCAGTTAGAATGGCGATCATTAAAAAGTCAGGAAACAACAGGTGCTGGAGAGGATGTGGAGGAATAGGAACACTTTTACACTCTTGGTGGGACTGTAAACTAGTTCAACCATTGTGGAAGACAGTGTGGCAATTCCTCAGGGATCCAGAAGTGGAAATATCATTTGGCCCAGCCATCCCATTACTGGGTATATACCCATAGGATTATAAAACATGCTGCTATAAAGACACATGCACGTGTATGTTTATTGCGGCACTGTTCACAATAGCAAAGACTTGGAACCAAGCCAAATGTCCATCAATGATAGACTGGATTAAGAAAATGTGGCACATATACACCATGGAATACTATGCAGCCATAAAAATGATGAGTTCATGTCCTTTGTAGGGACATGGATGAAGCTGGAAACCATCATTCTCAGCAAACTGTCGCAAGGACAAAAAACCAAACACCACATGTTCTCACTCACAGGTGGGAATTGAACAATGAGAACACTTGGACACAGGTAGGGGAACATCACACACTAGGGCCTGTTGTGGAGTGGGGGGAGGGGGGAGGGATAGCATTAGGAGATATACGTGATGTTAAATGACCAGTTAATGGGTGCAGCACACCAACATGGCACATGTATACATATGTAACAAACCTGCATGTTGTGCACATGTACCCTAGAACTTAAAGTATAATAAAAAATATATATATAAATCATTGTATTAATCTGTGAAATATTTTTAAAGAATGTTCAACCTGTTAATATCCAGTTAGAGGAAGGATGTAGAAAAACTAGTACATATTAAATTATTAAAAATATATCAAAGGAAGGAAAAGTTTGTGTTTTGATCTAGTAACTTCATTTTTTGGAATTCGTAAAATAATTCTGGATATTGAGAAATATTTTATTGAAGCATGGTATTTAATAATAAAAAAACAAATTTAGAACAATAAAAGATTAAGAAAAATATAATTTATTCAGTTAATGGTATAGTTTAAAACCTTAAAAGTGATTGTTACAAAACTAAATTGTATCAAAAGCTAACCTACTCATCCAGAAGAAAGCCACAATTAAATTGCAACATGAAACAATACTTTTAGTATACAAATATTATGGCACTAAAACAGCGCTACACATTTTTTAAAATTATTATTATACTTTAAGTTCTGGGATACGCCAGGTGCGGTGGCTCACGCCTGTAATCCCAGCACTTTGGGAGACCAAGGCAGGTGGATCAGGAGGTCAGGAGATCAAGACCATCCTGGCTAACACAGTGAAACCCCATCTCAACTAAAAATACAAATAATTAGCCGGGCGTGGTGGTGCCAGGTGCCTGTAGTTCCAGCTACTTGGGAGCTGAGGAAGGAGAATGGCATGAACCTGGGAGGTGGAGCTTGCAGTGAGCAGAGATTGCACCACTGCACTCCAGCCTGGGTGACAGAGCGAGACCGACTCACAGAAAAAAAAAAAGTTCTGGTATACATGTGCAGAACATGCAGGTTTGTTACATAGGCATACTTGTGACATGGTGGTTTGATGCACCCATCAACTCATCATCTACATCAGGCATTTCTCCTAATGCTATCCCTACCCTTGCCCCCAACCCCCGACAGGGTATGTGATGTTCCCTTCCCTGTGCCCATATGTTCTCATTGTTCAATTCCCATTTATTAGTGAGAACATAGGGTGTTTGGTTTTCTGTTCCTTTGTTAGTTTGCTGAGAATGATGGTTTCCAGCTTCATCCATGTCCCTGCAAAGGACAGCAACTCATCCTTTTTTATGGCTGCATAGTATTCTATGGTGTATATGTGCCACATTTTCTTGAGCCAGTCTATCATTGATGGGCATTTCGGTTGGTTCCAAGTCTTTGCTATTGTGAATAGTACTGCAATAAAAATATGTGTACATGTGTTTTTATAGTAGAATGATTTATGATCCTTTGGGTATATACCCACTAATGGGATTGCTGGGTCAAATGGCATTTCTGGTTTTAGATCCCTGAGGAATCGCCACATTGTCTTTCACAATGGTTGAACTAATTTACATTACCACCAACAGTATAAAAGTATTCCTATTTCTCCACATCCTTTCCACCATCTGTTGTTTCCTGACTTTTTTTAATGATTGCCATTCTAACTGGCATGAAATGGTATCTCATTGTGGGTTTGATTTGCATTTCTCTAATGATCAGTGATAATAAGCTTTTTTTCATGTTTGTTGGCTGCATAAATGTCTTCTTTTGAGAAGTGTCTGTTCATATCCTTTGCCCACTTTTTGATGGGGTTGTTTTTCTCTTGTAAATTTGTTTAAGTTCTTTGTAGATTCTGGATATTAGCCCTTTGTCAAATGGATAGATTGCAAAAATTTTCTCCCATTCTGTAGGTTGCCTGTTTCCTCTGATGGTAGTTTCTTTTGCTGTGCAGAAGCTCTTTAGTTTAATTAGATCCCATTTGTCAATTATGGCTTTTGTTGCCATTGCTTTGGTGTTTTAGTCATGAAGTCCTTGCCCATGCCTATGTCCTGAATGGTACTGCCTAGGTTTTCTTCTAGGGCTTTTATGGTTTTAGGTCTTACCTTTAAGTCTTTAATTTATCTTAAGTTAATGTTTGTATTAGGTGTAAGGAAGGAATCCAGTTTCAGTTTTCTGCACACGGCTAGCTAGTTTTCCCAACAGCTTTTATTAAATAGGGAATCTTTTCCCCATTGCTTGTTTGTGTCAGGTTTGTCAAAGATCAGATGGCTGTATATGTGTGGTGTTATTTCTGAGGCCTCTGTTCTGTTCCATTGGTCTATATATCTGTTTTGGTAACAGTATCATGCTGTTTTGTTACTGCAGCCTTGTAGTATAGTTTGAAGTCAGATAGCATTATGCCTCCAGCTTTGTTCTTTTTACTTAGGATTGTCTTTTCTATATGGGCTCTTTTTTGCTTCCATATGAACTTTAAAGTAGTTTTTTCTAATTCTGTGAAAAAATTCAATGGTTGCTTAATGGGAATAGCATTGAATCTATAAATTACCCTGGGCAGTATGGCCATTTTCAAGATATTTATTCTTCCTATCTGTGAGCATGGAATGATTTTCTGTTTGTTTGTGTCGTCTCTGATTTCCTTGAGCAGTGGTTTGTAGTTCTCCTTGAAGAGGTCCTTCACATCCCTTGTAACTTGTATTTCTAGGTATTTTATTCTCTTTCTAGCAATTGTGAATAGGAGTTCTCTCATGATTTGGCTCTCTGTTTGTCTGCTATAGGTGTATAGGAATGCTTGAGATTTTTGCACATTGATTTTGTATCCTGAGACTCTGCTGAAGTTGCTTATCAGCCTAAGGAGATTTTGGGGCTGAGATGACAGGGTTTTCTAGATATACAATCATGTCATCTGCAAACAGAGACAATTTGACCTCCTCTCCTCCTACTTGAATATACTTTATTTCTTTCTCTTGCCTGATTGCCCTGGCCAGAACTTCCAATACTATGTTGAATAGGAGTAGTGAGAGAGGGCATCCTTTCCTGTGCTGGTTTTCAAAGGGAATGCTTCCAGCTTTTACCCATTCAGTATAATATTGGCTGTGAGTTTGTCATAAATAGCTCTTATTATTTTGAGATACGTTCCATCAATACCTAATTTATTGAGAGTTTTTAGCATGAAGGGGTGTTGAATTTTATCAAAGGCCTTTTTTGCATCTATTGAGATAATCATGTGTTTTTTTTTCATTGGTTCTGTTTATGTGATGGATTCCATTTATTGATTTGCTTATGTTGAACCATCCTTGCATCCTGGGGTGAAGCTGACTTGATTGTGGTGGATAAGCTTTTTGATGTGCTGCTGGATTCGGTTTTCCAGTATTTTATTGAGAATTTTCACATCGATGTTCATCAGGGATATTGGCCTGAAATTTTCTTTTTTTTGTTGTGTTTCTGCCAGGTTTTGGTATCAGGATGATGCTGGCCTCATAAAATGAGTTATTTTATGATAATATCTTTTCTATTGTTTGAAATAGTTTCAGAAGGAATGGTACCAGCTCTTCTTTGTACCTCTGATAGAATTTGGCTGTGAATCTGTCTGGTCCTGGGCTTTTTTTTGGTTGGTAAGCTATTAATTACTGCCTCAATTTCAGATCTTGCTATTGTTCTGTTCAGAGATTCGACTTTTTCCTGGTTTAGTCTTGGGAGGGTGTATGTGTCCAGGAATTTATCCATTTCTTCCACATTTTCTGGTTTATTTGCATAGAGGTGTTTATAGTATTCTCTGATGGTAGTTTGTATTTCTATAGTATTCTCTGATGGTAGTTTGTATTTCTGTGGGATCAGTGGTGATATCCCCTTTATCATTTTTTATTGTGTCTATTTGATTCTTCTCTCTTTTCTTCTTTATTAGTCTGGCTAGTGGTCTATCTGTTTTGTTGATGTTTTCAAAAAACCAGCTCCTGGATTCACTGATTTTTTGAAAGGTTTTTTGTGTCTCTATCTCTTTCAGTTCTGCTCTGATCTTAGTTATTTCTTGTCTTCTGTTAACTTTTGAATTTGTTTGCTATTGCTTCTCTAGTTCTTTTCATTGTGATGTTAGGGCGTCAAATTTAGATCTTTCCTGCTTTCTCCTGTGGGCACTTAGTGCTATAAATTTCCCTCTAAACACTGCTTTAGCTGTGTCCCAGAGATTCTGGTATGTTGTGTCTTTGTTCTTATTGGTTTCAAAGAACTTATTTATTTCTGCCTTAATTTCATTATTTACCCAATAGTCATTCAGGAGCAGGTTGTTCAGTTTCCATGTAGTTGTGCAGTTTTGAGTGAGTTTCTTAATCCTGAGTTCTAATTTGATTGCACTGTGGTCTGAGATACTGTTTGTTATTATTTCCATTTATTTGCATTTGCTGAGGAGTGTTTTACTTTCAATTATGTGGTCAATTTTAGAATAAGTATGATTTGGTGCTGAGAAGAATGTATATTCTGTTGATTTGAGGTGGAGAGTTCGGTAGATGTCTATTAGGTCTGCTCGGACCTGAGCTGAGTTCACATCCTGAATATCCTTGTTAATTTTCTGTCTCGTTGATCTGTCTAATATGACAGTGGGGTGTAAAAGTCTCCCACTATTATTGTTTTGGAGTCTAAGTCTTTTTTTAGGTCTCTAAGAACTTGCTTTATGAATCTGGATGCTCCTGTATTGTGTGCATATATATTTAAGATATTTAACTCTTCTTGTTGCATTGATCCCTCTACCATTGTGTAATGCCCTTCTTTGTCTTTTTCATCTTTGTTGGTTTAAAGTCTGGGTTATCAGAGACTAGGACTACAATCCCTGCTTTTTTTTTTTGCTTTCTATTTGCTTGGTAAATCTTTCTCAATCCCACTATTTTTAGCTTTTGTGTGTCTTTGCATGTGAGATGAGTCTCCTGAATACAGGACACCTATGGGTCTTGACTCTTTATTCAATTTGTCAGTCTGTGTCTTTTAATTGGGGCATTTAGTCAATTTACACTTAAAGTTATTGTTACATGTGAATTTGATCCTGTCATTATAATGCTAGGTGGTTATTTTGCCCATTAATTGATGCAGCTTCTTCACAGTGCCGATGGTCTTTACAATTTGATATGTTTTTGCAGTGGCTGGTACCAGTTTTTCCTTGCCATGTTTAGTGCTTTCTTCAGGAGCTCTTGTAAGGCAGACCTGGTGGTGACAAAATCTCTCAGCATTTGCTTGTCTGTAAAGGATTTTATTTCTCCTTCACTTATGAAGCTTAGTTTGGCTGGATAAAAAATTTTGGGTTGAAAATTCTTTTCTTTAAGAATGTTGAATATCAGCCCCCACCCTATTCTGGCTTGTAGGGTTTCTGCCAAGAGATCTGCTGTTAGTCTGATGTGCTTCTCTTTATGGGTAACCCGACCTTTCTCTCTGGCTGCTCTTAACATTTTTTCCTTCATTTCAACCTTGGTGAATCTGACAATTATGTGTCTTGGGGTTGCTCTTCTCAAGGAGTATCTTTGTGGTGTTCTCTGTATTTCCTGAATTTGAATGTTGGCCTGCCTTGCTAGGTTGGGGAAGTTCTCCTGGATAACATCCTGAAGCGTGTTTTCCAATTTGGTTCCAATCCCCCTGTTACTTTTGGGTACACCAATCAAGAAAGTTTGGTCTTTTCACATAGTCTCATATTTCTTGAAGGCTTTGTTAATTCCTTTTCATTCTTTTTTCTCTAATCTTGTCTTCATGCTTTATTTCATTAAGTTGATCTTCAATCTCTGATATCCTTTCTTCCACTTGATGGATTTGGCTATTGATACTTGTGTATGCTTCGCGAAGTTCTCATGCTGTGTTTTTCAGCTCCATCAGGTCATTTATGTTCTTCTCTAAACTGCTTATTCCAGTTAGCAGTTCCTAGGGAGACCTAGGGGAATCTTTTATCAAGGTTCTTAGCTTCCTTGCATTTGGTTAGAACATGCTTCTTTTGCTCAGAGGAGTTTGTTATTACCCACCTTCCGAAGCCTACTTCTGTCAATTCATCAAACTCATTCTCTGTCTAATTTTGTTCCCTTGCTGGCGAGGAGCTGTGATCCTTTGGAAGAGACATTCTGGTTTTTGGAATTTTCAGCCTTTTTGAGCCGCTTTTTCCTCATCTTTGTGGATTTATCTACCTTTGGTCTTTGATGTTGGTGATCTTTGGACGGGGTTTTTGCGTGGGTGTCCTTTTTGTTGATGTTGATGTTATTGCTTTCTGTTTTTAGTCTTCCTTCTAACAGTCAGGCCCCTCTTCTGCAGGTCTGCTGGAGTTTGCTGGAGGTCCACTCCAGACCGTTTGCCTGCGTATCACCAGTGGAGGCTGCAGAACAGCAAAGAGTGCTGCCTGCTCCTTCCTCTGGAAGATTTATTCCAGAGGGGCACCCGCCAGATGCCAGCCAGAGCTCTCCTGTATGAGGTGTCTGTTGACCCCTGCTGGGAGGTTTTTCCTGGTCAGGAGGCACTGGGTTCAGGGACCCACTTGAGGAGGCAGTCTGTCCCTTAGCAGAGCTCAAGCTCTGTGCTGGGAGATCCACTGCTGTCTTCAGAGCCAGTAGACAGAAACGTTTAAGTCTGGTGAAGCTGTGCTCACAGCTGCCCCTTCCCCCAGGTGCTCTGTCCCAGGGAGTTGAGAGTTTTATTTATAAGCCCCTGACTGTGGCTTCTGCCTTTCTTTCAGAGATGCCCTTCCCAGAGAGGAGGAATCTAGAGAGGCAGTCTGGCTACAGAGGCTTTGCTGCACTTTGGTGGGCCCCACCCAGTTTGAACTTCCAGGTGGCTTTGTTTAAACTGTGAAGGGAAAACTGCCTACTCAAGCCTCAGTAATGGTGGATGCCTCTCGCCCACACCAAGCTGGAGCATCCCAGGTCAGCTTCAGACTCCTGTGCTGACAGCGAGAATTTCAAGCCATGGAGCTTGTTGGGCTCCATGGGGGTGGGATCCGCTGAGCTAGACCACTTGACTCCCTGGCTTCAGCCCCCTCTCCAGAGGAGTAAATGGTTCTGTCTTGCTAGCGTTCCAGGTACCACTGAGGTATGAAAAAAACTCCTGCAGCTAGGTCAGTGTCTGCCCAAACAGCTGCCCAGTTTCGTGCTTGAAATCTAGGGCCCTGGGAGTGTAGGTACCCAAAGGAATCTCCTGGTCTGTAGGTTGCAAAGACCATGGGAAAAGCAAAGTATATGGGCCAGAGTGCACTGTTCCTCAAGGCACAGTCCCTCATGGCTTCCCTTGGCTAGGGGAGGGAGTTACCTGACCCCTTACACTTCCTGGGTGAGGTGATGCCCCACCCTGCTTCGGGTCGCCCTCCATGGGCTGCACCCACTGTGTAACCAGTCCCAATGAGATGAGTCAGGTACCTCAGTTGGAAATACAGAAATCACCTGCCTTCTGCATTGGTCTCCCTGGGAGCTGAAGACCGGAGCTGTTCCTATTCAGCCATCTTCTATTCCTCATGATACACATTTTAAATATAATGGTTGTAATCTAATTATAACTTTATAAGATAAAATACTTATAAAGAAATACTTCATAAAGTACAATATATCAAATAGTACTATTTGTATTTGTATAATGAGATTATAAATTGATATTTTCTAATCTTTTTCTTAAAAAAAGGATACTATTTACATCATCACAACAATGACCCTATGAAGAACACACATTTAAAAAGCTGATAGGTTAGCATGATAAAAAATAAAGATTTGAATTTTAATCACAAATTTTGTAGAGAGTAGTTGTTACCTGAGGATTATGATATAGAGGTTAGCATGTGCATATTTCTGTAGATTTTGGTTTTCAGATTCTCTGACTTGTGATCTCAAAGATTCCTTATGATAAATAAAATAATTAAGCAAATGAAAAATGAAGCAAATAAAAATGGTAATATAACTTTTTACATAGCATGTATGTTACACATTAGAAATAGCATAATACACTATTCCAGAGGAATATCCGGCTAATAAATCAAAATAGTAATTATATAAATGGTTTAAATTAGGTCACTTGAGGGAAAAATAAACATCACAAAATAGATTCATTTTTACCTCAACAATAAACGAGCTCATCAATATGTTACACTAGGTTATGAACGACTATTAGATCATATATAAGGGCTGTTTATAAAATGTCAACAAAAAAATCAAATCACAGGTTTTTAGAAGTAGAAGCTGGTCAATACCTCAAAGAAAATCTGTATTACAACTGAAATAAGAATTAATATTCTTCCCATTAAATCACAAAGCCTTTTTATTTCATTCCTATAAAATCAAATGAATGTGTAATTGAATATCACAATCCTTTATAACCTCAGGCAAGCTTCTTAATGTCTCAGAACCATACTCTGTTATCAATTTCTCATATTGATAGCATTTATGTTATTGCCAGCTTGGGCTATTAAAACAGTATTCCAATAAATATTATTGTTCACATAGCTTTTGCAATTATATCTCCACTTTAGATATTTGAAGGTGAAATTAATGCGAGCCAAAATGGGCTCAATGTGACTGTCAGTAAAAATGATATCTTTGTAATATAATCAATTTTTCTTTGATTATTAGTACAGTTGAGCATATATATGTTTATTTATATAAATCAAGGCATTTCTTAATATATTCATTTTCTATTTCAGATTTGCCTACTTTTCTAGTGAAATTTTTTTATTGATTTGTAATATTTTGTATATAAAACCTGAAACACTTTAAACACCATATGTGCTGTATGCATGGTATTTTCTCTGTGTCTGCAGCTTATCTTTTCACTTAATGTTTATGTTATCTTCTTCATATCAAGTTTTCAATGCTGACAAAATAAAATCTGTCAAATTTTCCTTAGGGCTTCAAGCTCTTACGATGATCAAAATGACCAATCTTTAGTGACTTTTGTAAGTATACACTACCCATCTGACTCCAGATTATATGCTTTTAACCACTTCACTATTCTTGTTTGAAACTTGAGAATAGGGTAGTAGTTAAAAGCATCAAATCTGGAGCCAGATTATGTAGGTTTAAATCCTGGGGCACCCTCATCTGACTAGCTCTACGACATTAAATGAGTTACTCAACTTTCCTGTGTACAGTTTTCTTGTTTATCAGTTGAATAAATATAATTAAAGAGATTAGATTAGGGCCTGGCACACAATAAGTGCTAAATAAACATTTGTTATTATTTGTTCCCTCCAAACATGTCTGTTTCTCTAAGTAGATGTTTTTGTATAAATTCCAACGTGATGTTTATATCAAGATTTTATTCCATTTTTCTCATTTATTAATAACTGTGAGTTCCTACTATGTACTTCTCTGGCACCAAGCCAGGCACAAAAAACAGAGTAATTGATAAATATTAGGGTTGGGTGCCACGGCTCACACCTGTAGTCTCAACACCTGGGAGGCCAAGGTGGGAGCATTGTTTGAGGCCAGGAGTTTGAGACCAGACTTAGCAACACAGCAAGACCCTGTCTTTACAAAATATTTAATAATTTTAAAATAATTTTAAAAAATCAACACTAATGGTTGCTTTTCTCATGGTGCTTGCTGTCTAATATAAGAAAGTAAAATTGTAATGTGAGAATTGACAGAAAAGAAAGAGAAAAATGTTATGATAGATTGATCTGTTCAAGACTGGTAAGTTGCTTTCCTGAAGAAATAATGCTTAAATTGAAATATAAAGAATAAATAAAAATTTCTCTGGAGAAAAGGGAAAGGAAGGCCATTTATACAAATTTAGCAAGGTAAAATTAATAAAATTACATTTTAAATTTATTTTGAAATTAGCCTTGCAAATACGAAGTAATTTTTAAGCAAGAGTTCTAAATATTGCTTTGCTATCCCAAGACTAAATAATTAAGAACTCTTCCAATTCCAGTTATTTGTGTGAATCACATAATGCAAACATTTGTAAAGAACAGATTGCTTTTAGAAAGTCTGATCTTGAATTTATTTTTCTTCGTTTACTCTCTTGCAGACATATCCATTGTATGCTTTCAAAATATTCTTATATTTTTCCAGAATATAAAAACACTGTGTGCAAATGTTCAATATACATGTAGCTGGAAATAGATAACATTTGGCTGGATGGCAATCTAATGTATACAAAGAGTAGATTCACGGCTGTGTATTTGCAAGATTAGAAATAAGGCTAGACTTCTGATTTCTGGAGAACTTTGGTAAAGCAAAATATAAGAGAAAGATGTTTAGACTTGTTCAGTGCTATCTAAAATAGAAACTCTTGCAGAAAAAAATTACATTTACTTCATCCATCCTTTCCAGAATTATTCACATTGAAACTACTGGAATAGTATGTAAAATATTAATAGTGCATTGTTTGAAAACCTATACAGTCAACCCTCTTTCTCCTGGGGTTCTGCATCCATGGCTGCTTCTGTATTGAACATGTACAGACATTTTTCTTGTAACTATTTCCTAAAAAATATAGTATAACTATTTACGCAGCATTTACAGTATATTAGTTATTATAAGTAACCCTGTAGCAATTTAAAGTATGCAGGGAGATATGCATAGGTTATATGCCAATAGTACACTATTTTATATAAGGAACTTGAACATCCATGGACTTTGGCATCTGCAGAAGGTCCTGGAACCAATCCCCCACGGATACTGAGGGATGGCTGTATAATATGGCTTAGGTTTTTTTTTCCTAAAGTTCTTCCAAAGCTCTTGACCTCAACCTTTTTAAATAAAACCTACATAAAATATTCTCAATTAAAATAACTGTAAATGTATTTTGGAGCGGTACAAATTGCTTGGCATTTTACTTTAAAAACCTAAAGGCCAAATTCTATGTTAATAGATTACAACATGAAACAGATTCACTTATATGAAACAAGCAAGTTTTTTTCTCATATTGTTTGCACCAAAGAAAGTTGAATTGATGAATAGAAAAAAAATAGCTTTGTTCCCCTACTTCCTCAACACAATAAGAATGAAAGACAACTAAAATTAAACTTGGGGTGGAGCCAAGATGGCCGAATAGGAACAGCTCCGGTCTACAGCTCCCAGCGTCAGCGACGCAGAAGACGGGTGATTTCTGCATTTCCATCTGAGGTACTGGGTTCATCTCACTAGCGAGTGCCAGACAGTGGGTGCAAGACAGTGGGTGCAGTGCACCCTGCATGAGCCAAAGCAGGGTGAGGCACTGCCTCACTCGGGAAGCACAAGGGGTCAGGGAGTTCCCTTTCCTAGTCAAAGAAAGGGGTGACAGATGTCACGTGGAAAATCAGGTCACTCCCACCCTAATACTGCACTTTTCCAATGGGCTTAAAAAACAGCACACCAGGAGATTATATCCAGCACATGGCTCAGAGGGTCCTATGCCCACGGAGTCTCACTGATTGCTAGCACAGCAGTCTGAGATCAAACTGCAAGGCCACAGCAAGGCTGGGGGAGGGGCGCCTGTCATTGCCCAGGCTTGATTAGGTAAACAAAGCAGCCCGGAAGCTTGAACTGGGTGGAGCCCACCACAGCTCAAGGAGGCCTGCCTGCCTCTGTAGGCTCCACCTCTGGGGGCAGGGCATAGACAAACAAAAAGACAGCAGTAACCTCTGCAGACTTAAATGTCCCTGTCTGACAGCTTTGAAGAGAGTAGTGGTTCTCCCAGCATGCAGCTGGAGATCTGAGAACAGGCAGACTGCCTCCTCAAGTGGGTGTCTGACCCCCGAGCAGCCCAACTGGGAGGCACCCCGCAGTAGGGGCAGACTGACACCTCACACAACCAGGTACTCATCTGGGACAAAACTTCTACAGGAACGATCAGGCAGCAGCATTTGCAGGTCACCAAAATCCGCTGTTCTACAGCCACTGTTGTTCTGCAGCCACCACTGCTGACACCCAGGCAAAAAGGGTCTGGAGTGGACCTCTAGCAAACTCCAACAGACCTGCATCTGAGGGTCCTGTCTGTTAGAAGGAAAACTAACAAACAGAAAGGACATCCACACCAAAAACCCATCTGTACGTTACCATCATCAAAGACCAAAAGTAGATAAAACCACAAAGATGGGGAAAAAACAGAGCAGAAAAACCGGAAACTCTAAAAAGCAGAGCACCTCTCCTCCTCCAAAGGAACACAGCTCCTCACCAGCAATGGAACAAAGCTGGACGGAGAATGACTTTGATGAGTTGACAGAAGAAGGCTTCAGACGATCAAATTACTCCGAGCTACAGAAGGAAATTCAAACCAATGGCAAAGAAGTTAGAAACTTTGAAAAAAAATTAGACGAACGGATAACTAGAATAACCAATGCAGAGAAGTCCTTAAAGGAGCTGATGGAGCTGAAAGCCAAGGCTCAAGAACTACGTGAAGAACGCAGAAGCCTCAGGAGCCGATGGGATCAACTGGAAGAAAGGGTATCAGTGATGGAAGATGAAATGAATGAAATGAAGTGAGAAGGGAAGTTTAGAGAAAAAAGAATAAAAAGAAATGAACAAAGCCTCCAAGAAATATGGGACTATATGAAAAGACCAAATCTATGTCTGATTCGTGTACCTGAAAATGACGGGGAGAATGGAACCAAGTTGGAAAACACTCTGCAGGATATTATCCAGGAGAACTTACCCAATCTAGCAAGGCAGGCCAACATTCAGATTGAGGAAATACAGAGAACACCACAAAGATACTCCTCGAGAAGAGCAACTCCAAGACACATAATTGTCAGATTCACCAAAGTTGAAATGAAGGAAAAAAAGGTAAGGGCAGCCAGAGAGAAAGATCGGGTTACCCACAAAGGGAAGCCCATCAGAATAACAGTGGATCTCTCGGCAAAAACTCTACAAGCCAGAAGAGAGTGGGGGCCAACATTCCACATTCTTAAAGAAAAGAATTTTCAACCCAGAATTTCATATCCAGCCAAACTAAGCTTCATAAGTGAAGGAGAAATAAAATATTTTACAGACAAGCAAATGCTGAGAGATTTTGTCACCACCAGGCCTGCCCTAAAAGAGCTCCTGAAGGAAGCACTACACATGGAAAGCAACAACCGGTACCAGCCACTGCAAAAACATGCCAAAATGTAAAGACCATCAAGGCTAGGAAGAAACTGCATCAACTAATGAGCAAGATAACCAGCTAACATCATAACGAACAGGACCAAATTCACACATAAGAGTTAACTTTAAATGTAAATGAGCTAAATGCTCCAATTAAAAGACACAGACTGGCAAATTGGATAAAGAGTCAAGACCCATCAGTGTGCTGTATTCGGGAAACCCATCTCATATGCAGAGACACACATAGGCTCAAAATAAAAGGATGGAGGAAGATCTACCAAGCAAATGGAAAACAAAAAAAGGCAGGGGTTGCAATCCTAGTCTCTGATAAAACAGACTTTAAACCAACAAAGATCAAAAGAGACAAAGAAGGCCATTACATAATGGTAAAGGAATCAATTCAACAAGAAGAGCTA
The DNA here is from genome assembly GCF_029281585.2 of Gorilla gorilla gorilla. NCBI lineage: Eukaryota > Metazoa > Chordata > Mammalia > Primates > Hominidae > Gorilla > Gorilla gorilla. Next base: position 49,310,454 of record NC_073232.2, on the reverse strand, counting down.
ACTATCCTAAATATATATGCACCCAATACAGGAGCACCCAGATTCATAAAGCAAGTCCTGAGTGACCTACAAAGAGACTTAGACTCCCACACAATAATAACGGGAGACATTAACACCCCACTGTCAACATTAGACAGATTAACGAGACAGAAAGTTAACAAGGATACCCAGGAATTGAACTCAGCTCTGCACCAAGCAGACCTAATAGACATCTACAGAACTCTCCACCCCAAATCAACAGAATATACATTTTTTTTGAGCACCACACCACACCTATTCCAAAATTGACCACATAGTTGGAAGTAAAGCACTCCTCAGCAAATGTAAAAGAACAGAAATTATAACAAACTGTCTCTCAAACCACAGTGCAATCAAACTAGAACTCAGGATTAAGAAACTCACTCAAAACCGCTCAACTACATGGAAACAGAACAACCTGCTCCTGGATGACAACTGGGTACATAAAAAAATGAAGGCAGAAATAAAGATGTTCTTTGAAACCAACGAGAACAAAGACACAATGTACCAGAATCTCTGGGACACGTTCAAAGCAGTGTGTAGAGGAAAATTTATAGCACTAAATGCCCACAAGAGAAAACAGGAAAGATCCAAAATTGACACCCTAACATCACAATTAACAGAACTAGAAAAGCAAGAGCAAACACATTCAAAAGCTAGCAGAAGGCAAGAAATAACTAAAATCAGAGCAGAACTGAAGGAAATAGACACATAAAAAAAACTTTCAAAAAATTAATGAATCCAGCAGCTGGTTTTTTGAAAAGATCAACAAAATTGATAGACCGCTAGCAAGACTAATGAAGAAAAGAGAGAAGAATCAAATAGATGTAATAAAAAATGATAAAGGGGATATCACTACCAATCCCACAGAAATACAAACTACCATCAGAGAATACTATAAACACCTCTAGGCAAATAAACTAGAAAATCTAGAAGAAATGGATAAATTCCTAGACACATACACCCTCCCAAGACTAAACCAGGAAAAAGTCGAATCTCTGAATAGACCAATAACAGGCTCTGAAACTGTGGCAATAATCAATAGCTTACATACCAAAAAAAGGCCAGGACCAGATGGATTCACAGCCGATTTCTACCAAAGATACAAAGAGGAGCTGGTACCATTCCTTCTGAACTATTCCAACCAATAGAAAAAGAGGGAATCCTCCCTAACCCATTTTATGAGGCCAGCATCATCCTGATACCAAAGCCTGGCAGAGACACAACCAAAAAAGAGAATTTTAGACCAATATCCTCGATGAACATTGATGCAAAAATCCTCATACTGGCAAACTGAATCCAGCAGCACATAAAAAAGTGTATCCACCATGATCCAGTGGGCTTCATCCCTGGGATGCAAGGCTGGTTCAACATTCACAAATCAATAAATGTAATCCAGCATATAAACAGAACCAAAGACAAAAACCACATGATTATCTCGATAGATGCAGAAAAGGCCTTTGACAAAATTCAAAAACACTTCATGCTAAAAACTCTCAATAAATTAGGTATTGATGGGACGTATCTAAAAATAATAAGAGCTATCTATGACAAACCCACAGCCAATATCATACTGAATGGGCAAAAACTGGAAACATTCCCTTTGAAAACTAGCACAAGACAGGGATGCCCTCTCTCACCACTCCTATTCAACATAGTGTTGGAAATTCTGGCCAGGGCAATCAGGCAAGAGAAGGAAATAAAGGGTATTCAATTAGGAAAAGAGGAAGTCAAATTGTCCCTGTTTGAAGATGACATGATTGTATATCTAGAAAACCCCATTGTCTCAGCCCAAAATCTCCTTAAGCTGATAAGCAACTTCAGCAAAGTCTCAGGATAGAAAATCAATGTGCAAAAATCACAAGCATTCTTATACACCAATAACAGACAAACAGAGAGCCAAATCATGAGTGAACTCCCATTCACAATTGCTTCAAAGAGAATAAAATACCTAGGAATCCAACTTACAAGGGATGTGAAGGACCTCTTCAAGGAGAACTACAAACCACTGCTCAGTGAAATAAAAGAGGATACAAACAAATGGAAGAACATTCCATGCTCATGGGTAGGAAGAATCAATATCATGAAAATGGCCATGCTGCCCAAGGTAATTTATAGATTCAATGCCATCCCCATCAAGCTACCAATGACTTTCTTCACAGATTTGGAAAAAACTACTTTAAAGTTCATATGGAACCAAAAAAGAGCCCGCATCACCAAGTCAATCCTAATTCAAAAGAACAAAGCAGGAGGCATCACGCTACCTGACTTCAAACTATACTCCAAGGCTACAGTAACCAAAACAGCATGGTACTGGTACCAAAACAGAGATATAGATCAATGGAACAGAACAGAGCCCTCAGAAATAATGCCACATATCTACAACTATCTGATCTTTGACAAACCTGAAAAAAACAAGCAATGGGGAAAGGATTCCCTATTTAATAAATGGTGCTGGGAAAACTGGCTAGCCATAGGTAGAAAGCTGAAACTGGATCCCTTCCTTACACCTTATACAAAAATTAATTCAAGATGGATTAAAGACTTACATGTTAGACCTAAAACCATAAAAACCCTAGAAGAAAACCTAGGCAATACCATTCAGGACATAGGCATGGGCAAGGACTTCATGTCTAAAACACCAAAAGCAATGGCAACAAAAGCCAAAATTGACAAATGGGATCTAATTAAACTAAAGAGCTTCTGCACAGCAAAAGAAGCTACCATCAGAGTGAAAAGGCAACCTACAAAATGGGAGAAAATTTTCACAACCTACTCATCTGACAAAGGGCTAATATCCAGAATCTACAATGAACTCAAACAAATTTACAAGAAAAAAACAAACAACCCCATCAAAAAGTGGGCGAAGGATATGAACAGATACTTCTCAAAAGAAGACATTTATGCTGCCAAAAAACACATGAAAAAATGCTCATGATCACTGGCCATCAGAGAAATGCAAATCAAAACCACAATGAGATACCATCTCACACCAGTTAGAATGGCAATCATTAAAAAGTCAGGAAACAACAGGTGCTGGAGAGGATATGGAGAAATAGGAACACTTTTACACTGTTGGTGGGATTGTAAACTAGTTCAACCATTGTGGAAGTCAGTGTAGTGATTCCACAGGGATCTAGAACTAGAAATACCATTTGACCCAGCAATCCCATTACTGGGTATATACCCAAAGGATTATAAATCATGCTGCTATAAAGACACATACACACGTATGTTTATTGTGGCACTATTCACAATAGCAAAGACTTGGAACCAACCCAAATGTCCAACAGCGATAGACTGGATTAAGAAAATGTGACACATATACACCATAGAATACTATGTAGCCATAAAAAATGATGAGTTCATGTCCTTTGTAGGGACATGGATGAAACTGGAAACCATCATTCTCAGCAAACTGTCGCAAGGACAAAAAACCAAACACTGCATGTTCTCACTCATAGGTGGGAATTGAACAATGAGAACACACAGACACAGGAAGGGGAACATCACACTTCAGGGACTGTTGTGGGGTGGGGGGAGGGGGGAGGGATAGCATTAGGAGATATATCTGATGTTAAATGACGAGTTAGTCGGTGCAGCACACCAACATGGCCCATGTATACATATGTAACAAACCTGCACATTGTGCACATGTACCCTAAAACTTAAAGTGTAATAATAATAAAATTAAAAAATAAATAAATAAATAAAATTAAACTTTAATGACCTTTTGATCTACTCTCATTTAATCTGCTTTTATATTCCTCATATTTGGCAGAACCCACAATAATCAGATGAGATTGTCTAAGAGTAAATCCATATATGTCTCTTTCTTTTGGAAAGATTTACTAGTTCACATTTTTAAAAAGTTAGAATTAGAAATTTTAGTCATTAGAAAGTAATGAAGAAATAATGACACCCTTTGGAGTAATTATATAAAAAAAAGCAAATGTAAAAGTCCTAGAAAATATATGCCCAATAAAATGAGAATGCTTAAAAAAATGAGGAAAAAATGCCGAGCAAAATGAGAGATGAGGGATATAAATTAGAAATTAAAGGTGCTGGGGGGACATTCATCTACATTGAGTGTTGAATCCACGGATTATGGGAAAAATCACTGAAAACTGCATTATCCATTTTTTGATGTTTCTTGGTGCTGATTGGAAATCTGTAATGTATGTAGATGCCAACCAACAAAGAAACAAGATGGGAGAAGAGTAAGGGAACGAACACGTCAAATACCACAGGCACGGTGCTGGATCCTTTACAGACATTATAATGTGGTCAAAATTATATGAAACAAATTGTCATTTTGTTTTCCAATTGTTTGATTTTTGGCATTTCAATACTTGAAATTAAAAATGCTTTTTTATAGTTAATTTTAGCTTCATAAATAATGTTAGTAAAATATTTCAAATGAGTGTCTTTGGAAAGCTTTTTCAATTCCAGGAAAGGCGATGATTTTTTGCCTTCTATAAATTATAGCCTTCAGCAAAAGGTAGTAACTACTGCATTACCAAAGGGCACTCATCCAGAAAATCTGGATTCTGGAGAACACCATCATCTTAGAAAAACCATTTAATGACTCAAAGTCCGGCAATATATCTTTTAAAATAATACCACATAATAAAGAATATTAATCAGACATTTTTCTAGCAAGAATACATGCATTTCTTTTGATCTTCTACATGAAAATGCACATACTGGATCGACAAATGACAGTAAAATACTGAAAATTCTAACTTCAAAATGGGTTTCATTTATCAATAGAACATAATATTGGTTTTGATTTTCAGATTGCCTACTGGGGAATAAAATTAAGTTACATTCTCCATCAGAGATCTTAGTCTAAGTTCATAATCTTTTTTTTTTGAGGTAATCATTTCAATAATTATTTTTTTAACTGACCTTCAAAAAGTGAAATCTTCTGTCGTTCCTAACTTCCATTCTACGGTTTAGAGAGTAATGAAAGCAGTTAACATCCCCACTTACCCCAGATAATTGTCTAAAAAATGCCAGCCAAATATGTGAAAAGGACAAGCCATTTTTAGAAACTCATGTAATTTAAATTTATTTTCTCATTTGATATTTTGCAGTTATGTTTAAGTCACATGCTAGAAGAGTTTTGGTATTTTTTCCAGAAAATAAAAACACTTTGTTTGGAGTACTAACATAAATATAGCTTGGAGAAATGACCTGTAAACTGAAAGCAAATCTAATCTATATAAATATCAGTTTGTTGTTCTGTTTCCCTTGTATGATATAGTAAGGCTTTAGACCTCACTTTACTATACTGATGTTAAGGGGTCACCATAGAGCAAAACACTAAGCATTTTACGTTTCAGCTTTTTCAGAAATAACGTTGTATTCATTTCACAGTGAATAAGAAGATAAGGATGATATCAAAGAACATCACAGAATATAACAAGAAATTGCATTTTACAATAGGTAAGAAAATGTTCCCTGGAATATTTACACTTAAAAGAAAAATCTTGCTCCACTGATATAACATCTCAAAGAAGAACTAGCAATAGAAGAAAATTGTGCTAAGCTTTAGACCCTGTTGTAGCAATATTTAAAATGCTGCCTCATTTCCTCACAAGCTAGAGATGTTACTTTGCTCCAACTTATTATTTCTTCTTTTTCAAGTAAATGTTGCTGAAATCGATTTGTAAAGATTTCTGATTAACCCAATTACTTTAACCCCAACTCACTCTTCAAGACACAAGTCTAACTTTTTTGAAGATAAAGTAACATAAGACTACAAACATTTTTCCAGTTTTAGCAGTTGCCAAAATTGTGATCATGGGCTAGGTATTTGTTCTCTCCATATCTCAGTTGCCTCCAATATAAATGGAACTTAACAATAGTAGATATCATCTATAGCTTTTGAGTGGATTCAATAGCACGTGTACACACACATACACACACATACACTCACATACACTTAAAGACTATGCCTTCACATAGTGAAGGCAATTGCCTTCATGTGATAGTCTTTAAGTAAATCTAACCAATGCTTGATTGCAATAATGATTAATAGTGGTAGTTGTAGTTGTGTGAGTTAAGACAAGATGATCACGTAAGTAGCTATAACGAATATTGAGTGAACAGTTACTATGTGCAAGACACTTTATGCTTGACACGTGTCATTTTATTTAACCATGTAACAACACAATAAGGTAAATGTTATTATAATTATCCCCATTTTATGGATAAGGAGAGCTGGGATACAGAGATTGAGACAGACAAATGAATATAACACCAGAGAGAAATAAGACAGACCTGTTTTAGAAGGTAAGAAAACAAGTTAGGAAATAAAAACGTATCTTTCATATGCTATATAAAAATGGTGTAGATTCGAAGCAATTTGTTAATCAAGTGTAAAACATAAGGATAATTAATGAAAATAATATTTTCATCATTAGTTTTAAGTTTTTGAAGGTTTTTAATTATGTTAAGTATTAAGTATTTTTAGTTTTAAGTATTTCAAGTAGTTTTAAGTATTTCAAGACTTTAAGACAAGACTGATTTTTTGGACTCCTAGATACATAATTATGTGAGTTAAAATTGGGATTATCCATTTTTATAAGAAACTACTCAAAAATTAAAATATAAAAATTTTGGCTGCTAGCCAATCCAAAAATTTTCAATCCTTTTACCATGTCATAAAGCAAATGCTAACTCCTACTTCCTAAGCATCCCAACAGGGCCAAACTCCTCATGCTTTCAAGGATGTTATCTATAAGCATGGTCCACAGGATAGTTTAAAATTTCTGATTCTGCTTCCAAATTTGAACTGCACTCACATCTCACTCACTCTCATCTCATTTTCCCCAGCACTTTCTTCTCCCTCATCTTGCTATTTCTGAATGGTTCCCTGGCCAGTTCTCCAGCCAAAAAGCCTTTGGTTACCTAGTTTTGCTAACGACTTTCACAACTGAAGCCAAGTGGCAGTGTAATTGCCTGATGGGTTTGTATGATAGTTACATTTCTTCTATATTTTTATTTTCAACTTCAGTAGCATTGAGAAATTTCATATTAGTATATTTATGTGCAATTGGCATTCTTTATATTCTATTCATATCCCATTTATATTATTTCATGTACTGTATTTTTTCCATTAGACTTTTTGTCAAGGCAGCTTGAAACCTAGTAATGATAATAAGTCTGTGACCCCAAGAGGGTGGGATGAACCTATATTACTTTTATTTCTCTTGTGTCTTCCTGGTGAAATTGCCTTTACAAAAATTATGACAGCGAAATAAATCTGACCTAAGTGACTCCATCTTGCTTCTAACCCCCAAGCTGCCCTTGCTCATTCCTGGGTATAGGCCTAGCTAACTACGGGAGAAATTTAGTTTATGGCCTAACTTTGGAACAAAGATGATAACAGCTCCTTCTTGAACAAAACCCCTCATTGCTTGGAGATCAGACTTCCTTTGTAAAACTAACGAAGTAGCCACAAGATTAGAAATTATTTCTCAGAAATCATGCAGCCAGAGGCCACAAGATTCCTAACTTCTCTGTTCCTGTGAATAACATTACTATTGTAAAACTTAAGGTTGATTTTTGAGGTATTTTTTAGGCCCTGCCTTCTGATGGACCAGGTGGTGCCACCCAGACTGGTAAACCAACTTACCTGATCTCACGGCCCCCAGGAACTGACTCCATGCAAGAAGATAAGCTTTGACTGCCTATAATTTCATCCCTGACCCAACTAATCAGCATTCCCCATCCCCTAGCCCTGTGCCTGCCAAACTACTCTTAAAAATCCGAGCCTCTGGCTGGGCGCAGTGGCTCATGCCTGTAGTCCCAACACTTTCAGAGGCTAAGGCAGGCGGATCATGGGTTCAGGAGATTGAGACCATCCTGGCTAACACGGTGAAACCTTGTCTCTACTAAAAATACAAAAAAAATTGCCAGGTGTGGCGGCATGCACCTGTAGTCCCAGCTGCTTGGGAAGTGTAGGCAAGAGAATCACTTGAACTTGGGAGGCGGAGGTTGCAGTGAGCCGAGATCATGCCACTGTACTGCACCCTGGGCGACAGAAGGAGACTCTGTCTCAAAAAAGAAAAAAAAAAAACTGAGCCTCCAAATTTTCAGGGAGGCTGACTTGAGTAATAAAACTCTGGTCTCTTGTTTAGCTAGCTCTATGTTTATTAAACTCTCTATTGCAAATAACACTGTCTCAGTAGAGCAGCTTTTCTGGGCAGCAGACAAGATAAACCCATTGGGCAATTACACTGCCACTTGGCATCAGTTGTGAAAGTCCTTAGCAGAACCAGGTAACTAAAGCCCCAGCTTTTTGGCTGGAGATCCGGCCAGGGCCAGGGAACCATCAGAAATAGGAAGATGAGGGAGAAAGAAGTGCTAGGGAAAATGACACTGCAATGTTGATTGTGAACCCCTGGCATCAACTCCAAACCATGCTTATGTGGATCTGAATGTAATCAGCCTAATCGAAGGAACAGACCACCTCTCAGGTCAGAGACTAATAACCACTAACATTGGACCCATTGGAATAACACAGCAAATGCTTTAAAAATTGAACTGACATTGGAACCACAGACAATAGGATGCTAGATGGAATTATCAACTGAACTTAAGCATGTTGATTGCCTGATAAAACAACAATATAAGCATTCTCCATAGAAGGTAAACAAAGCCTCTTAATATAATATTAAATACCTGTAGATACTTTAGTAGGCAGAATAATGGCTCCAAAGATACCCAGATTGTCATCCTCAGGACCTGTGAATATGTTACCTTACATGGCAAAAAAGTATTTGCAGATGTGATTAAGCTAAGGACCTAAAGATAGAGAGCTTATCCTGAATTATCTGGATGGATCCATAGTCATCACAGGTGAAAGAGAGAGGCAGAAGAGTAGGTCAGCGTGATGAGTTGTGAGAAGAACTCAACCAGCCATTCTTGGTTTGGATGATGGAAGAAAGAGGCCAAGAGCCAAAGAGCACACAAAAGTGGGAAAAGGAAATAGATTCCCCCCTACAGTCTCTAGGAACGAACACAGGCTTGCTGACACCTTGATTTAGTCCTGTGTAACTAGACTTCTAGACTGCAGAACTGTAAGATAATAAATGTGTATTATTTTAAACAACTAAGACTGTAACTTATTACTGCAGCAATAAAACTGAAAAGTCTTTCAAATGCCACTAAAATTGATAAAACTCTAGCAAGATTGTCAAAGAAAAAAAGGAGAAAGCCAAATTACAATAATATGAATGAAATAGGGAATTATCACCATAGCATCACAGGCATTAAGAGGATACTGAGAGAAAACTAGAACAATTTTATGGCCATAATTTTACTTCTTAAATAAAAAGAACTAAATACTTTAAAGACACAGATTACCAAAATTCAATTAAGAAGAAATATATACTCTGAATATTTTTAAAACCATGAAGGGACTTGAATTCATAATTTAAATCTTCTCAAAAATGTCATCTTTGGTGATGATGTCATTGTTAGTTTCTACCAAACATTTAGAAGTAACGCCAATTCTACAAAATCTCCTCCAAAAAATAGAAGAGGTAACACTTTCCAATTCATTTTATGAGACCAGCATGACACTGATATCAAAGCCAAAGATAGTATAAAAATGAAGATGAAGGAGGAGGAAGGAGAGGAAGGAGAGGAGGGAGACGAGGGGGAGGAGGGGAAGAAAGGGGGAAAGGCGGAGGAGAGGAGGAAGAGGATAAAAAATATAAACATCATATATTAGCATGTGTGTATGTATGTCTGTACCACAACCAAATGGGATTTATTCTAGGGGTACAAGTCTGGCCAATATTTTGGCATCAATGAAATCTGTATTAATAGTCTAATGAAAAATGTAATAATTATTTCTTTTTTTCAGAAAAAAATATGTAAAATTCAGTGTTCATTCATGATAGAAATTCTCAGCAAAGTAGGAATGGTAAGGAACATCCTCAACCTGGTGAAGAACATCTAAGAAAAACCTGTGACTAATATCATACTTAATGATAAAAGAATATTGGCTTTTCTCTTAAGATTGGGAACAAGGCAAGGACGTTCACTCTAACTTCTCCCATTCAATCTTGTGCTAGAAATTCTAACTACTACAATAACAATTTTAAAATATAAGAAATAAAAACTTAAAATGAAGAAATATAACTGTCCCTATTTACAAGTGATATGATCATCTACATAGAAATCCCAAGAAATCCACAAAAGACTCGTCAATCCAATGGAGTGTAGCAAGGTTATAGTGAGGTAGGAGACCAGCAGGACTTATTCCTGGTCACAACAGGATGAAGTGAAGAAACCAGCAAGAACCAGTAGATGACAACAGAACCAACCTCTAGGTGTCCCCACTGCTCATCAGCATAAGACACTCCCACCAGTGCCCTGACAGTTTACAAATACCCAGCAACACCCAGAAGTTACTGGCCGTTTTCTAGAGAGTTCTGAGTAACCCACTCCTTAACATGCATGTAATTAAAAGTGGGTATAAATACTGCTAGCCAATAGTCCATATGCTGCTACTGTGGATGCTCAGGCTCTGGGTTTGTGCTGCTCCACAAGGAGCTGTCATTCTGCAGTACACTGACACTTCAATAAATAGGCTTTCTTTCACCACTAGCTCACTCTTGAATTATCTTCTGAGCAAAGTCAAGAACCCTTCTGGACTAAGCCCCAATTTTGGGGCTCACCTGCCCTGCATCAACAGGATACAAGATCAACATACAACAAAACAATTTTATTTCTGCACAATATGAATGTAACTATAAACTGAAAGTTTAAAAGAAATACCATTTACAACACTTCAAAAATTTGGTATAAATCTGGCAAAATGTGCAGAATCTGTATGCAGAAAACAACAAATGCTGATTAAAAGACATCAAAGGGCCAAATAAATTGAGACATATGATGTTCATAGATTGAAAGACTCAAAATAGTAAAATGCCATTTCTTCCCAAATTTAGATTTATTGAAATTCCAAACAAAATCCCAGAAGAACTTTATAGATATAGATAAGCCAATTTGAAGATTAATATGGAAATTCAAAGGAATTATCATAGCTGAAAGGGTTTTGAAAAAGAAGAATAAAATTGGAGGAATCACTCTACCTAAATGTAAAATTTATTGTAAAGCTACTGTTATCAAGACAATGTGGTATAGACCAGCTGATCAATAAAGCAGAAGATAGTCTAGAAATATATGGCCAAGTGAATTTTCTGCAAAACAATCCAATGGGGAAAGGACAGTCTTTGCAACAAATGATGTTGGAAAACCTGAACATTTATATGCAGTTAAAACAACCTGACCTGGAGTTTGAGACCAGCCTGGCCAACATGGTGAAATCCCATCTTTACTAAGAAAAATTAGCTGGGCATAGTGGCACATGACTGTAATCCCAGCTACTCAGGAGGCTGAGGCAGAAGGATCATTTGAACCTGGGAGGCAGAAGTTGTGGTGAGCCTAGATCACGCCACTGCACTCCAGCCTAGGCAACAGAGCAAGACTCCATCTCAAAAAACAGACAAGAAACATAAACAAAACAACAACAACAACAACCTGACCTAAACCTCACTTTATCCAAAATTTAACTCAAAAAACATTATGATGTAAATATGAAATGAAAAGCCATGGAACTTTTGGAAAAAATCAGCCAGGGGTGGTGGCTCATGTCTGTAATCCTAGCACTTCGGCAGGCCAATGTGTGAGGACTGCTTGAGCCCAGGAGTTCAAGACCAGCCTGGGTAACATAGTGAAAACCCTCTCTACAAATTTTTAAAAAATTAGCTGGGTGTGGTGGCATGCACCGCTAGTCCCAGCTACTTGGGAGGCTGAGGTGGGAGGATCTCTTGAGCCTAAGACGTCGTGTCTGGAATGAGCTTTGATTGTACCACTCCACTACAGCCTAGGCATCAAATTGAGACCCTGTCTCAAAAAATGGAAAAAACAAAACAAAACAAAAAAAACCTTTACAACTTGGTGTTAGTCTAAGAGTTCTTAGAGATAATAGCAAAAGCACAATCAATAATTTAAAAACAGATCAGTTAGATTTTGTCAAAATGTAAAACTTTTGCTTTACAAAAGACACTATTAGGAAAATGAAAAGCTAAACTTCAAAATTGGAGAAAATATTTTCAAACCACATGTCTAACACAGAACTTGTATCCAGAATATATAAAGCACTCTCAAAACTCAATAAAAAGAAAACAAACAACTCAATTTAAAAATTCATGATAATATCAAAAGGCTGGTGAGAATGTGCAGTGACTAGAACACTCCTACATTGCTGTTGGGCACTCTCTTGTTTACACTTCCCATATGCCTCAGCAATACTATTCCTGGGAATTTACTTTAGAAAAATAAAATTTATGTTCACAGAAAGATTTGTACATGAATATAAACACAGCTCCATTCATAATTGCTGAAAAACGAAAACAAGCCAAAGTTCTGGCAATCAAAGCCTGACACATTTGACTGGTTAAAAAAAAAAAGCTTATGTTATATTTAGACAGTTTATTACTTAGCAAAATAAAATGAGCAAAAATGCCAGATACCCAAGCCCCTTATCTCAAAGGATGACACTGAAACAAAAATAGCGAGTAATGTGATGATGTATCATCAGTAGTGGGAGCAACCTGCTGCTGCGGATCCAATTGCATCTTGCAGATAAGCAACTTTATACTTTGCAGTTGTGCCCAAATAACAGAGAGGCAGAAAGCCTCAGGCCTCTTCAAAACCCATGAAGTGATGAGTAACTGTCTCATGGCAGCCTCCTTGGAAGATAGGTAGAGGGTGTAGGCTCTTCAAAGCCTCCCACACTCTCATGTTCCAGGAATATCTCAGAGCATTTTACCAAAACTTACATCAGCTGTAGTTCAGCCTTGGCCAAATAGCCTCTCTAGAGACATGCAGGGCAGATGTTTATCATAAGCCCAGAAACCTCTCTCCTGGGATTAGAGAGATCTTAGGGAGTGAAAAATATTGATCACACAAAACAATTGTATGTCAATGTTTGTAATAGCTCTATTATAATCACACAAACTGTAAACAATCCAAATGTCTTTCAACAGGTGTATGAACAAATTTTGGTACATTCATATCATGGCATACTACTCAGCTCTAAAAAGGAAAGAATTATGGCGTTGATATACTCAATGCCATAAATGAAATCACTGTGTTGTAAATTCTAGATTTGTAATTCATTTAATATAATTTCTTCACTTTTTAAAAGTGTTAATCTTATATTTTCTTTTGACTATTGAGGTGAAATATACGTAACACAAAATTTATCATGCAAGTTATTTGGATGTGTACAATTCAGTGGTATTAAGTGCATTCACATTGTTTCGCAACCATCATTTCTATTCCTCTTCAGAACTTTTTCATCATCCTAAACTAAAACTCTGTACCCATTAAGCAACAACTTTCCATTCTCCCCTCCCCAGATCCTGGTGACCACTATTCTATTTTCTGCCTCTATGGATTTAACTATTCTAGGTGTGTCTTATTAGTAGAATCAGACAATATTTGTCCTTTTGTGTCTGGCTTATTTCACTTAGCATAATGTCTTCAATGTTTATTCATGTTGAAGCAATCAGAATTTTATTCTTTTTAAAAGCTGAATAATAGTCCATTGTATGATAAGCCATATTTTGTTTAACCATTCATCCCGTGAAGAGCATTTGGGCGGTGATAATCTTTTGGATATTGTACATAATGCTGCTGTGAACATTGGTGTGCAAATATCTGTTTGTGTCCTGGCTTTCAATTATTTTGCTCACACAGTTGGCCCTTGAACAACATGGGTCTGAACTGCATGAGTCCACTTATATGCAGATATTTTCAATAAAACTTACACTGACCATTCCTGTCCCTCCTGCCTCCCCTTCCACTTCCTCATCTTCTCCCAGAGACAGCAAGACCAGCTCCTCATCTTTGTCCTCCTCCTTAGCCTACTCAACCTGAAGACAACAAAGATGAAGACTTTTGATAGTCCATTTCCATTTAATGAATAGTACATATATGTTCTTTCTTATTATTTTAATAACATTTTCTTTTCTCTAGCTTTCTCTAAGAACACAGTATATAATACATACAACATACAAAATCTGTGTTAAATGGCTGCTATGAGTAAAGATTCCAGTCAACAGTGGGTATGTGTTGCTAAGTTTTGAGGGAGTTGAAAGTTAAATGCAGATTTTCGACTGCACATGGGTCAGCACTCCTAACTCCTGAATTATTCAATGATCAATCATATACCTAGAAGTAAGATTTCTGATCAGATAGTAATCTATGATGCTTTTTACAGTGGCTGTACTATTTTTCATTCCCACTGGCAATACACAAGGGTTTCAGTTTCTCGACATCCTCACCAATACTTTATTTTCTTTTCTTTAAAAACAAAATAACAGCCATGCCTCACTTAATGGTGGGAATACATTCTGAGAAATGTGTTGTTAGGTGATTTTGTCATTGTGGAAACATCATAGTGTGTACTTACACAAACCTGGATGGTATAGCCTATTGCTTCTAGGCTAAAACCTGCATAGCATGTTGCTGTACTAAATACTGGAGGCAACTGTAACGCAGGGTAAGTGTTTATGTATTTAAACATATGAAAACATAGAAAAGGTACAGTAAAAATAAAGTTTTATAATCTTATGGGATCATTGTCATATATATGTTCCATCATTGACTTAAACACTATCATGTAATGAATGACTGCATTTAGTAATTATTTATTTATTTTTTTAATTTCTTATATTGTTATTGAAACAAAATTTTGGTTCTTTATTTTAAATGGAACTCACTTTTTGTTATGATGTAAATGACAGATCTAACATTTTTTTCTGCCAAAATAGCCAATTGCCAAAACAAATATATTAAATATTTTTCTAGAATTATCCAAAATGCTACCTAAAATTCCTATTCCAAATGGATCTGATTATATGTTCTGTACTGTTTTCCATAGATCTATTTGATTATTTTTGTGTCAGTACTATACTGTTTTAATCATGATGGCTTTTATGCTTAGTTTAATAGCTGGTACAGCAAGCCTTCACTCATGCTCTTCTGTCCAATTGTTTTAAACAGTTTAATTTAATGTTGCCCTCAGGCTGAGAAACTTGTGCCAGAATGTAAATTAAGTACAGCACTTACTATACCATTTACTTTACCTGATAGCAAGACTTTTTTCACAAATTAACTGGTGCATTGACCTATATTCTGACACATTCTAATAATGAACTAGTTAAAAAATAAAACAGTTCATGTAAGTTGCGATGGGTGGACTGCACTTGAGTTATATTGGTTTAGACTTCTTGGCTATGGGTAATCTAAAGCCAGGGAACCATGCTTGTTCTAGAAGGTTTCTTCCCCCTGCCCTCCTACCCCTCCTAACTTTCTATAGCATGCACATCCCTGCAAGTCCCTTTCTTGCATTTTCTCTCTAGTGTTTCTGATGACTTTTCTCTTCCCATGCTGCAGCCCATAGAGAGACTGAGCATTAGGACTTTCTGAAGGGCTTAGGCAGCATGGAATCCCATAAAATCTCTGGTATTATCTCTCACTTACCAATTAGTTAAAATTTCATCTTCTTCCTGAGTGGTGCAAAAACTATTCTGAAATCAAATTCTGCATTCTTTCTTGCTTTATTACTTATAGTTTAAACTCTGGCTCCTTGGAACTCACAAATCTTTTTTTCTCTCAAGAAAGTTCACTTTTTATAATAAAGGCTTGTTGTAGACTACTGTTGTGGTTATTGGCTTAAAACATTATTCTTGTAGATTTTTTAATTCCTTAAGTTTTTCTCAGTCTTTTAGGAAAAAAGAAAAAACACAAAAATGTGTTCAATGTTAGAGTCTGCTTCGAGCTCTACTTATGGTTGAAGTAATGAAGACAGAGAAGTTGTAGCATGGGAAAATAATTATAGTCTGGTAAAAACTGGTCATCAGAGGAGCCTGGAGTTGAGGGAAGGAACAAGAGAATACAAGTACAAAGTAGACATGCTTGCAGGATGTGCGCATTTCCCCAGGAATCACTGGAAACATTTTTGGAGGGTATCTGATAAAGACTGAGCATTGTGTACTCATAATAGATGAGTTATGGATAGTCAGACCATGCTAGATGAGCCCAAAAGGGAAGGGTGACTCCTCAGGGTAAAGAAGTTACAGATATTTGAATTGCATGGGCAGTAGAAACTTACATGCAGCATATTATTTTAAAACAGTTCATTTATTCATAGCTATTATAAATTGCATAATAAAAAGAAGTAAAAAGTGAATTGGAAGTATGTTTATGAGTGATTAGGTAATATATTTCCTATGAAATTAACAACTGATGAGTAGAAGAGGACTCAAGTAGTTTCGGATCCATCCCTGCTTCTTGGGTAGTGCGTCAATAAGACTCTTGGCGGGACACTTCTTAAGGGATTATTAGGTGTCGGTGCTTATAATCAGCATCTTATATAATAAGGAGATATCATTATTTCACATGTAGATCTTCAGTTTGCACTCACGTTTTTTATATATATATATACGTATATATACGTATATATACGTATATATACGTATATATACGTGTATATATGTATATATATGTGTATATATACGTGTATATATATGTGTATATATACGTGTATATATATGTGTATATATATGTATATATATATATATATCAAGTGGAATATATTAGTAATATTTCAAAAGTACTGCAAATATGTCCTCATTTCAAAGAGTGCTCTTCTCTTCCTTCTACTGCTGAGCTAATATCCTTGTATGTCTCCAATTTTTTTTTTTTTTTTTTTTGAGATGGAGTCTTCTTCTGTCACCCAGGCTGGAGTACAGTGGTGTGATCTTGGCTCACCGCAACCTCCACCTCCCAGGTTCAAGCAATTCTCCTGCCTCAGCCTCCTGAGTAGCTGGGATTACAGGTGCATGCCACCACACCCGGCTAATTTTCTATATTTTTGGTAGAGACAGGTTTCATCATGTTGGCCAGGCTGGTCTCAAACTCCTACCTTGTGATCCACCCACCTCGTCCCCCCAAAGTGCCAGTATTACAGGCATGAGCCACCACGCCCGGCCATGTGTCTCCAATTATTAATTCTAGAAAAAGATAAAGGCTTATTTTATATAAATTCCCTCCATATAGATAACCTTTTTATCCCTCAGAAAATGTACTTATAAAGGAGCAGAAATGGGGCAAAATGGTTTCACATGCTACTTATTGACAGGAAAAGACTTAAATAAAGTTGGGGTGGAAAAGAGGATTCAATATCATGTTACACAATTCTTCATAAGATTTAGTTTGCTTTTTCTTGGAAGCACAGATTAATTTGGAGTCTTTTACCTTTACATATGGATTTCAATAACCTTTTTTTATTCTTAGTGTATAAAATTGCCTGCCATTTCCCTCCCACAAGTAATATCATTATAATTTTAATCTAATTAGTTTGCCTACATACTTGCATTCCTTCATCTTCTTCCTATTCCATTTATTAATATCATTCTTTCCTCTCTTTATTACCTATTTTGTCATAGGAATATAGTTCAATATCAAGTCAGCATTTACCTGACAATGATACTAAAAATAATAATACAACATTTCTTGAGGACTTATTAGCTCCCAGTGTATATGTTAAGCATCTTACAATCTTACACAACTTATTGCATTTCATTGTCAAAACAACTTTATAATATAGATACTAATAGTATATTTCATTTATGAGGAAACTGATATTTAATGATGGAGTAGTATCATCAAGGTATTACATAACTTGAAATGGAAGAATCAGGATACGAACTGTCTCAGTTCACAGTATCATTAGAAATTTAAGTGATTTTTTTAACTTAAAAGTAACATTTATCTCCTATAAACCTTTTTATTTTCTGAAGGATAGTTTTCTAAAATTAAAGTTCAAAATGAAATAATTCATTTACATTCTTGGAGGAGGAATGAACAAAAGGCAGTTTATTAAATTGATATTTCCTAACAAAATTCTTCTAGCTTCCGTGTTCATCTTCTTTTCTGCATTGCTATTACTTCTAAATGATATAGTCGAAATGATATTCTTTCAAATTTGACCTAGTTTAGCTATTTATCCACTGAAAAATCTCTTGTTGAAATTTGATGTCCAATGTTGGAGGTCGGGCCTAGTGGGAGGTGTTGAGTCATGGGGGCAGAACCTTCATGAATGGCCTGGTGCCCTTCTCAAGTAAAGACTGAGCTCTTGCTCTATTAGTTCCTTTGAGAACAGATTGTTAAAAAGAGGCTGGCATCTCTCTCCCTTTCTTTCGCCATGTGATGCCTGCTCCCCTTCACCTTCCTCCATGAGTAGGGGCAGCCTGAGGCCCTCACCAAATGCAGATATCAGTGCCATGCTTCTTGTACAGCCTGCAGAATTATCAGCTAATTAAACCTCTTTCTTTATAAATTACACGCTCTCACGTATTCCTTTATAGCAATGCCAACAGACTAAGACAAAATTGAGAAACTTCCCAAATAGATCACTCTAGGCTAAGTTGTCAGTAGAATAACATGCAGAAAACTTTACCAGTAAAACTCCATAGAAATTACCAGAAAAACAATAATATATGAAAAATCATTTCCATGACTAAAGTAAGCTACAAAAGTTATGAGACTGATGAATACCCTCTAATCTGGAAAAAAATGAAATCATCCCCTATACTGATAGGGCAGATCAGGAGAATCAGCCATTCCCTCCCTTGCTGCAGCCTCGTCAAAAATAGGTCTAATGTAGGCTTTGGGAGAGCTTAAAGTCAGAACAGAGAATGATGCTCTGGCAAAAGAGGCAAACCATGTGGTCTGAACAGAGGGAGCAGCCACTTTCCAATTTTTTTTTTTTTTTTTTTTTTTTTTTACAAATAAGCATAAGAAAGAAACAAGTTTCAAAGACAGTAGGGAAGAGGAATGGATATTTAATAGCTTGGTCAAAGGACCACTCAGGTTCCATCTACAAATTGTATTGTTAGCATTTGAATAAAACTTACTTATTACTTTTTAAATTAAATGACTTTATTAATATGCCTATTTTAGATACTCCCAAGAGTTACGGGAAAGGGAAAGTATATTCGTTAGGCAAAATTCCATGAAATAAATCCCTAGGGAACTTTAAACTTTGTTTCAGTTTTTTCCAATGAACATGTATTATTTTACAATTGAAAATTTCAACTAAAATTATTTCCAGTAAGATCATAATAAGTCTAAATTTTTCAACTAAAGAATCTAAATGTAGTTGTTATTCAGCAACTACTCTTCCTCCTGCTAGGTTTAATGCTACTGGATCAACTCAATCTTTTCCACAATATTGTCACTCATACTTGCTTCTCTCTGTGAGTCTTTATTCCCTTGACATAGTTGCTATTTCCTCCTCCACAGGGAGCAACTGTATCTCAGGCAGTTACGAAATCAAAAATTTTTTGTCAAACAGCAAAATAGGGTTGGGCACGGAGGCTCACACCTATAATCCCAGCACTTTGTGAGGTAGAGGTGGGTGGATCACTAGAGGTCAGGAGTTCGAGACCAGCCTGGCCAACATGGTGAAGCCCTGTCTCTATTAAAAATACAAAAATTAGCTGGGTGTGGTGGTGCGTGCCTGTAATTCCAGCTACTTGGAAGGCTGAAGTATAATAATCACTTGAACCTGGGAGACAGAGGTTGCAGTTAGCTGAGATCATGCCACTGCACTTCAGCCTGTGTGACGGAGTGAGACTATCTCAAAAAATAAAAAAACATAAAACAAAAACACCTCAGGAAAATAAGATTATTAAACTGAAATTAACAATTTGTCTCTTATAGGCTAATTGGAATGGAGAATTTTTCTGAAGTTGGCGGCCAGCCTCATTAAAAAAAAATAAGATCTCAACTTTTAAACATAAGCTCTCTATTCAGCTAGATTACAAATATGAACTTGTAAAGTGGTAATGCTGATTTTCTTCCTTGGTTCCATATGGTAATTAGTAATGAGAGTAAATGAAATAGGGTGCGGACATAGACAAATGATAGCAAAATTTCAGAAACAAGAAACTGCCTAATGATTAAAACAGATTTTAAAGCTACAGCTATACCACAAATAAATTGCCTGTTAGGAGCTAACAAAATGTCCCAATAGATACATTGTAAAACTTAACCACACACAGAACATAGTGTGTGACAACTCATTTTAAGATTTAGTGTAACAGTGACTGATCACCAAACCTAATGAGTGGTATACCCACTATGAAATCTCCCTCTTGGGGGATCACTGTGAGTGTCCTTAAAGGGAAGAAAATCCCTTCTGAGACTTGTAGTTGGTTATAAAATTTTCAAATGTTTGAATCAGTGTTCAGACTTAGGATCATTTTTGATGTGACAAAATACATTAGGTCTATCTTTCAGAAATTACCCAGCACTTTGACTCATGCCATAAAATTTCTATATCACATTAGAAAGTCCCATTAGGATACATTGCAGTGAGAATCTGATTAAGACCTGCACTGAAGCATGTTTTTCAGTCTTACTGTACATGAGGGCAAATTTTTACTTCCTTGCCTCTGCAATGCTGAGGCAAGTTAATTTTTACAGCTAAATCTCATGTCACTGGTCTACTGGTTGAGAATCAGACTCAGGAAGCACATCCTGTGCATTCTGGACTGACCTGCTACAAGACCCTGGTGACCTGCCATCTCCTGATGGGAAAGGAAACATCAAATGGATACTCAGAACATCACTGGGCATTAGTGTGGTTCCTAACCAGAATTTTGTTCAATCTGCACATGGTCCAAGAGACTATCTGATAGGGATCCCACAGAATTGTGAGATTTTAAAACTGAAAGGAATATTAGAAATCATATAGTTGCACCCAAATACATTATAGATGTGACCAAAATTTATTGAATGGAGATAGTACAATGAGACAACATATCTACATGTCCTTTGTGATGTTAATTTTATGCCACAGTACTCAGATATTTGGCTAAACATGTCTGGATGTTGCTGTGAATTTATTTTTAAATTGAGGTTACTTTTTAAATCAGTACACTTGAGTAAAACAGATAACCCTCCATGATGTGAATGAGCCTCATCCAATAAACTGAAGGCTCTAGAAAAATGACTGACATCCCCAAAGAAGAGAAATTTTGGCCAAAAGTCTGCCTTCACACTGGAGCTGCAACATCAACTCTTCCCTGGGTCTTAGGCTGCCAGCCTACCCTGCATATTCTGGGCTTGCCAGTCTCCGAAATTGTACAAGTCAATCCCTTAAAATAAATTTTTCTCTTTCCACCCACCTACACCCACCCACACACATACACTCACCCACCTATACACACACACACACACACACACACAATCTATTGGTTCTGTTTCCCCGGAGAACTCCGACCAATATACTTTCATCCCTGCAAGGACCTCTCATCACAGAAAGTCATTGAAAATCCATAACGTGACCTATAAATTCCTCATGATCTGACTGCTGGAGACCCCTCTGACTTAGTTTACTACCATTTCCCCCCTCACTCATTGTGTCCAGCTACACTGACCTTCTGGGTCAGTTTCTATGTTGAGCTTTTGCATGTAACCCTCTCCTGTGGAATTTCCTTCCCCAGCAAGAGCACACTCTTTCATTTCACTGAGGTCTCTGTTCAACTCTCACTCTAAATCCTCACAACACAAGTGGGATTTATGAGCTAGTACCATTGACATGACCCAGGAGCTTATTAAAAATGAAGAATTTATCACAGATCTTATCCTAGACCTACTGAATCAAAATCTACATATTAGTAATATCCCAGGTGATTCATGTGCATGTCAATGCTTGAAAAGAATAGATGTAAAGTGTCAACTCCCATTGCTCTTTGGCTCTTTGCCTGCTTCTTCTTCATGGCATTCATTACTAATTGACATTATATTATTTTTTATTTACCTGTTGATTGACTGTTTCTCTCACTGTAAATCCTAAATGACAGGGATTCTAATCTCAAGACTGGAATCTGACTTAGCATACAGTAAGCATGCAATAGATATTTTTACTAACTGAAGAAATAAATGTCAGGCTTGGCAGAATCTTCTTTCTCATTGTGTTTTATGTCTATAGCATTCTTTATCAACTCTATGTTCCTTTAACTCCTACTCAGAATTTAGGTCTCAGTCAAGGCAGTGCTTCTTTTGGGAAAGTCTTTTTTGATCCCTCCGGTGGTGATTTGGCCCTTTGGTGTGCATTCATGCACTCACTCATTACAGCACTTAAAACACAAGAGAGTAGGTCCTCCATGAAGAATTAATGAGTGAATTCATGCTGGTCGTAACAAATAATTCTTGACTGACCACTCAACATCCTCTACTCGCTCCTTTCTATGCAATGACTGATTTTTGTGCAGATATCTAATATCCTCCAATATGCTGTGCTACAAACCATATCTCTTACCCACTCCCAGGGAGTATGATCTGACTTGCCCAAGGCAAAAAATGGCAGTCCCCTTTTCCTTGCCAGTGACTGGTTTAAGAATGGGCAAGTGCTACAGTTCTCATTAAGGAGAGACGAGACCATGCCCAGGTTCTTAGGGAGAGGCACAAAATAAGGCAACTCTTTTCTCCCTCTGAAAACTTTTGTTGTGTATGTGTGATATCAGATTACTATAAGCATCATGCTAATAGCTATTAAGATGAAGCCGACCCGCATAAAAGGGTTTAGAAAAAACAATAGCAGAGAAGTGAAATCAGAACTTAGATTGTCCTGCTCTTGGACTTTGTATCATAGCGTATGGTAAGTGAAATTAGCATTGAGTTATTTGAACCTGGAAGCATCATTTTACTTCAGTGATATGAGTGTAAACTTAAAAACTACCTCCATAGTGGTTGAAAAGCAAAAGTAATTATTAGTCTCTGTTAATGTACATATTTTCTTTTTTTTCCCCAACTAGAAAATTTAATAGTAGTAGGAGGATCTCCTGTAGTGTAATAGTAAGTAACAGACCCTTAAATTTATGAAACTTATTTGTTACTAGACATTAATCAACAAGCATTTACTAAAGGTGTAACTATTATACTATAATAGAGAAAATAGCGATTTTAATTTTGAAGCAAATCAAGAAATTCTTATTTGTTGTTAGCTGTCCAAAGGAGCATGTTTAGGTCACTTAGTTAAATTCTTTAAACAGTGATAGAATCAGTAAAGATGTTGAAATATCCAAAATCTATGATCTCCGAACTCCCAAAAGAAAAAGGAATTAATTGCGATGTATTTCAAAAAGTAAGTGTACAGAGAGATTACACCAATTGGTTATCTGACTAAATTGTTGCAGGACTCTGTGTAGGAACAGCACATACAACAAGGCATCTTTTAAAGGATAGAGTATTTCCTGAACTACATATTAATGTTATTTAGACAGATTTTTTAAAAGTTTGATACGTACATCAATATAAAATTTAAAAGGGAGTCAAGGAGAAATGGGAAAATGCTGGTCAAGGTGTACAAAGTTTCATTTAGGTAGCATAAAGAAGTTCCGGAGATCTAATGTGCAGCATGGTGGCTATAATTAATAATATTGTATTATATCTTTCAAATTTGCTAAGAGAGAAATCATAACTGTTCTCAGCACACACATGAAAATAATAACTATGTGAAGTAATGTATATGTTTATTAGCTTGATTGTAGTAAGTATTTTACAATGTATACATATATCAGACATCATGTTATATACTGTAAATATAAAAAATATTTGCCAATTATACCTTAATAAAGCTGAAAAATAAATAATAAGAAGCACTTATAATGCCACAGTCCAGAGATAATCACAGTCGAATTTTTTGGTATTTTTTCAATAGTTTTATATGCATATTTTATGACTTTAAGTATAAATCTACCATAATTTAATCTTCCCATATTTTTTGATATATATTTTGTTTGACTATTATAAATAGTACTGTAATGAATATGCTTTGCATAAAACTTTAAAAAATAAATAAAACAGTAAAAAAGAAATATAAATGAAAGGAGAGTCAATAAAAACCTGGATCCAATGCACAAATGCATGGTGGCATCTATTAATTCATTTAATATTTATTAAATAGTTTGTGCCAGGTATTGTACTTGACACAGGGAGTACAATGGTGAACAAAACTAGAAACAGTCTCTGACCTTTTGGGGCTCACATATTCAAGAAGGAAAACACTTAAATAGTAACACAAACATATGTTTGAAAGTATGAAAAAACATTACTGGAAGCTGTCAAGGAATTTTCAATGCGTGCAGAATATTTGAAAAGTTTGAGATATAAAAGATGAACAGAAGTTGGAAGGTGGGAGAAGAGATATCTGAGACAAAGGGTAGAGAATGAGCAGAGGTCCTAAAGTAGGAGCATTTTTGGAGTCTTGTAGAAGTAAATGATTTTTTTCGCTGTAACCCAGAGAACAAGAGTGGCACAAGAAAAATATGGAAGTATAGTAGGATATTGGACCCTGAAATTGTTTGCAAACTATGTCAAATGTATGTTATTTATCGTTAAAAAATAGTGAGATATCTAATTATATTAAGCAGAGGGTGCAAGGGGTGCATAAAGAGGTGAGACTGAAGTCTGTGCATGAGAAGTTCAAATTTGCATTTTAGTATACCCTGCACTACAGACATTGAAATACAGATAAGCAAAAATGGATGTAGGTGCACCAGTTGAGGGCTGTTATTGTGATTAAGGTGAAGGATAATGGAAGCTTTAACTATGATGATAGTAAAAAATGAGAGAAGTGAACAGAAGAGAAAGATATCTAGGAAGTAGAATCAATAAAATCTGGAGATGAGTTTAAAAGCAGGGTAGCACTGAATGGAGGCAGATAGCAGACTTAATTGAAAACATAAAACAGGAAGAGAGGAAATGAGGGTAGTATCTTTTCTTCTATGAAGTTTGACTATAAAATAAAAGGAGAAAGACAATGAGATAGCTTACATCTAAAGGAAATTTTGTTTAAGTGAGAGAGACTTGTGCATGTTTAAAATATTTTGAGAAGGATCCACTTTAAGTAGTAAAACACACATGACATATAAAAATATAATGAATAAAGTAAGATTTTTGAGACCAAAAATCAGGACCAGAGTAAGCTGGAAACATGGGCTTTGGATAGGAGGAACAACAGTTCCTCTATTGGAACTGGAAGAATGCAGAATATATTATAAGTGCTAGATTTTATTGAGAATATTGCTGTTTGCTGTTGTTTTTAATCTGTAAATTAAGAGACAAGGCCATCTGTCAAACATGAAAGGGGAACGCACGAACAGGAAGTTTGAAGACTGTGGAGAAGGTTTGAAATTGTAATTGCAAGGAGTCAACATGATCAGAATAGACAAAATATCTATAGGATTTGTAGATAAGATGAGGTTCAAATGAGACTGGCAAGCATTAATTTATAGCAATGTCAATCTGCCTGTTGTGCTGTCTCTTGAAGCTCTTGGCCACCTGGCTCTAGACATGGAAAAGTGGATAGTTGGAATCATCCAAGATTGAAGCATTTGAATGAAGCATTCTAAAGCAGTTATAAACATGGATTTTGGTGGAAACCTGAGGCATTAATTATA
This sequence comes from Gorilla gorilla gorilla, assembly GCF_029281585.2. Classification (NCBI taxonomy): domain Eukaryota; kingdom Metazoa; phylum Chordata; class Mammalia; order Primates; family Hominidae; genus Gorilla; species Gorilla gorilla. The sequence continues at coordinate 49,284,865 of NC_073232.2, read as the reverse complement.
TTACTCAAGGAGAATGGGTAGACTAATAAAGAAAAAGGAAGAATATATTAGAGTTGGACAAGCCAGCAAAAGAGACAGATAAGTAGGTGGAAGTAGGAAGAAAGCCAAGAGAGCCTATTATCATGCAGAATGAAGGAGAGAAAGCAAGAAAGGTCACTAGTCAGCCGTGTCGATGTGAAAGGGAGGTGGAAACCAGCACTGAACATTTAGTAATTAAAATGTCATTAATTCTCTTGAAAAGAATAGACTGCATGAGGTAAAAAAATATGTATATCTGAAGGACTAAAGTCTGAGCAAGACAATTTCAAGAAACTTGTACTGGAAGAAAAAAGTGAGAGAAGCTTGCCATCAACTTAACTTTTACCAGCTTAAAATGGATTGTTTGTTATTCTTCCATCTGAAAATTTAAGGATCCAGATAAAATGGAAGGAGAAAAAACGGTCATCATCAAACTGCTAATAATGATAAATTCTGGAGAGGAAATGGCGTTGGAAATATGCAACATCCCCCATTGTTTATTGTCCATGGTTCTCTGTTCCTTGAAAACTGTCATTGAAAAAAGTAGCATTTTTTGTAATTATAAAGTCAATTAAAAATTCTAGAATGCTTCTAATAATTTGACACTTTATTTCTAGTATTATCTCTATCATATTTTTACAATGTATATCTATGTCTTACAACATATATCAATGCATATCTAGTATTATTATATCTTTCTTATTTTTACAATGATTCATAAAGAATACAGCTACAGTAGGCATTCCTTCAAATAGCTCAAGACTGTTTTGATTTCTAACTTAAATTTAAGTTTTCAAAAGTTCTTCAGCATATTGAGATGTTTTTGTCTTCTTTTTAGCACAGTTAAAATATTGCAAAATCCCTTTCTAAGCTAATTTTCCATTAATTTTCCATGTGGATATGAATCTTTTATGTTTTGTTTTATTTTACATCAACAATTTTCACACCAGCAAATTAAATACAGCTTTTTATTTCACTGCTGAATGTTCTTCAGTTGTCTGTAAAACTGAATACATTAAATAATTTATTATAATTTAATTAACAACATATGCTTACCTAGTGACATCACATATAAAGGTCGGCTCCACCGTGAAAATGCTCCTACTTAAGACATGCTCAGAAGTTATTTTTAATTTTGGTTGTTTTTATTGTTGTTTGACTATTCAATGCTGGGTGATAAATAAAATGCTTTCCCATGCTGTCCTTACACTGATTATACTCAAGATTGCTTTCTACCCAACTCAAACAAAACTCCCCAAAATTTACAAATATATATTGGTTGCTGAAAATGCTCATACACTCAATTTGAATATATTCCAAATCTTTTATGGGTTAGACTTTTGTTTCTTGCTCAATTTCACACTGACGTGTGTAAAAGTATTATAAGCATTTGCTATTTAGTTCATTATGGGCAAAACAGCAGATTGTTCAGTATTTTAAAAGCATCCTCCATGGGCTTTTAACTAATCTCTCAATCACATGAGAAAAGCTAAAGAAAGAATAAGATGCTAGCCTATATACACATCATAGAAGCTTGAAATTGGCCAAGTACCTTGGCAGAAAGAAGGGTGCTTTTATTCTTGTGAACAGAACAAAGTAGAATGAATTTAGATTTTTTTTTTTTTTAGGAGAGAAAAGTGTGATTTACACAGGAAGAGCCATTTCGTCCAGGTTTGTTGAGATTTGGGCAGTGTGTTCTACAGCAAAGACATCTCCCCTGTAGACTCTGGAACATTCTGTATTATCATACAACAGATGATCAGCCATATGGTGAAGGGGGCAGGAAAATCAGGGATATAAGAATCTGCTGTACTAGTAGATGCATGAATGAGAAAACAAAGGTTAAAGCCATATTTGGGGACTGTGGCTGGTTTTCTCATTTTATTTTAGAGATTTTTTATTGAGTAGCACTTTTGGCATATGCCAATATATTTTTAAAGTTATATTTATGTATTAAATTTTCTTATAAAAATATTTTTAATGTTCTCTACAATAACAAAATTGAGATAAAGTCTCACGATTTGTTATAATTTGGATACCTCTGAATTATTAAAATTAACTATAAAAACTCAAAAAGTCTAGCATTTCAGAGATGTTATAAAACATTTTGAAATACTTATATGAAATAATCTAATTATTCCAGTATGCAAGTTCCTGCTGGTAGTAGGTTAGTAAGTTGTTTTAGAAATCTACAGTAATTCTTTCAAAACACAAAAATATAGTGTGGTAGTAACTCATGCAATTTTACCTCAGCTGTTTAAAGTCAAACCAACTTCAACACTATCTCAATATGTTATGCAATCATTCATATAGCCTAAGAGATAAAAAAAAGTTTTATAAAATGACATTGGTAGAAAAGAGATCTGACACTTGCCTCCTACTTTGCAAACTTTCTCCATGTTTTTGGTATTTATTTATTTAATTAACATACAAATTGTAGATATTTATGGAGTACAGTGAGCTGCTTTGATACACACATATATTGTGTAATAATAAAATGAGAGTATTAGCCTATCCAACACTTTATACATTTATCATTTCTTTGTGGTGAGAACATTTTATATGCTTAGGCTTTGTGTCCCCAGTCAAATCTCATCTTGAATTCTAATCCCCATAATCCCCACATGTCTAGGGAGAGACCTGATGGGAGGTGACTGGATCATGGGGGCAGTTCTCCCAAGCTGTTCTTGTGATAGTGAGTGAGTTATCATGAGATCTGATGGTTTTATAAGAGGTTCTTCCTGCTTTGCTCCTCATGCTTCTCTCTCCTGCCGACATGTGAAGAAGGTCCTTGCTGCCCCTTTGCCTTCTGCCATGATTATAGTTTTCTGAGACCTTTCAACCATGTGAAACTGTGAGTCAATTAAACCTCTTTCCTTTATAAATTATCCAGTCTCAGGTATTTCTTTCTTTTTTTATTATTATACTTTAAGTTTTAGGATACATGTGCACAATGTGCAGGTTTGTTACATATGTATACATGTGCCAAGTTGGTATGCTGCACCTATTAACTCGTCATTTACATTAGGCATATCTCCTAATGCTATCCCTCCTGCCTCCCCCCACTCCACAACAGGCCCTGGTGTGTGATGTTCCCCTTCCTGTGTCCAAGTGTTCTCATTGATCAATTCCCACCTATGAGTGAGAACATGCAGTGTTTGGTTTTTTGTCCTTGTGATAGTTTGCTGAGAATGATGGTTTCCAGCTTCATCCATGTCCCTACAAAGGACATGAACTCATCATTTTTTATGACTGCATAGTATTCCATGGTGTATATGTGCCACATTTTCTTAATCCAGTCTATCATTGTTGGACATTTGGGTTGGTTCCAAGTCTTTGCTATTGTGAATAGTGCCACAATAAACATACGTGTACATGTGTCTTTATAGCAGCATGATTTATAATCCTTTGGGTATACATCCAGTAAAGGGATGTTATAGCAGTGTGAGAATGGACTAATAAAACTTTCAAAATCCTCTCTTCTAGCTATTTTGAAATGTGAAATACAATATAGTTAATCATAGTCACCCGTCTGTGCAATAGAACAGAAGTTATTCTGTCTATCTAACTGTAACTTTGTAGCCATTGACGAACGTCTCTTTATTGATTCCTTCCCCTCTACACTCCCTAGCCTCTGGCAAACACTATGTCTATGAGATAAACTTCTTTAGATTTCACATATGAGTGAGATCATGCAGTATTTGTCTTTCTGTGACTGGCTTGTTTCACTTTATCTTCCAGATTCATTCATGGTTTTGCAAATGACAATATTTCATTTTTTGAATGGCTGAATAGTATCCCACTGTGTATGTATAACACATTTTCTTTACCCATTCATCCACTGATGGACAGTTAGGTTGATTCTAAATCTTGGCTATTGTGAATGGTGTTGCAATAAACATGGGAGTGCATATATCTTTAACACTGATTTCTTTTCCTTTGGATATATACCCAATAGTGGAAATGATGGATGATCCCATAGCTGTATTTCTAATTTTTTGAGAGACTTACATTCTGTTTTTCATAATGGCTGTACTAATTTAGATTCTGAGTAACAGTATGTAAGTGTTCTCCTTTCTCTGTATCCATACCAGCAGTTGTCATTTTTTGTCTTTTAGATAATAACCATTCTGAGGTGAAGTGGTATCTAATTGTAGTTTTGACTGAATTTCCCTGATGATTAGTGATGCCGAACATTTTTTCATATACTTGTTGGTGATTTGTATATGATTGTATATGGTGTTTCTTTTGGGAAAACTCTTTCCAGATCCTTTGCTCAATTTTTAATTAGATTGTTTCGCTTTGCTTTGTTTTTGCTATTGAGTTCAGTTGAGTTCCTTATATTTTCTGGATATTAACCCCTTGTCAGAAGTGCAGTTTGCAGACATTTACTCTCATTCTGTAGGTTGTCTCCTTATTCTCTTGACTATTTCCACTGCTGTAGAAGAGATTTGGATACCCATGTCTTCTAGTTTCATGTAACTTAAGTTGTTGATTTGTTTTTGTTGTCTGTGCTTTTGAATTCTTGACCAAACCAAAGTCATAAGGCATTTGGAAAAGTACAGTCTCTTCAATAAACAGTACTGGGAAAACTGGATATCCACATACAGAAGAACGAAACTAAGCTCTTATCTTTTACCATATGCAAAATCAGCTCAAAATGGATTAAAGACTTAAATTTAGGACCCCAAAAATATAAAACTACTAGTAGAAAACATAGGGGAAATGCTTTATGATATTGGGGTCATTTATTTTTTCTCTTGTACATTTGTTTAAGTTTCGTATAGACTCTGGATATTAGACCTTTCTCAGATGGATAGGTTGCAAAAATTTTTTCCCATTCTGTAGGTTGTCTGTTGCTCTGATAATAATTTATTTTGCTGTGCAGAAGATACTTAGTTTAATTATATCTCATCAATGAACCCATTAAAAAGTGAGCAAAGGACATGAACAGATACTTCTCAAAAAAAGATGTTCATGTGGCCAAAAAACATATGAAGAAAAGATCAATATCACTGATCATTAGAAAAATGCAAATCTAAACTACAATGAGATATCATCTCACGCCAGTCAGAGTGGCAATCATTAAAAAGTCAAGAAACAAAAGATGCTGGTGAGGCTATGGAAAGATAGTAATGCTTTTACACAGTTGATGGAAATGTAAATTAGTTGAAACATTGTGGAAGACATTGTGACGATTCCTCAGAGACCTAGGACAAAAAACACTATTTGACCCAGCAATCCCATTACTGAGTATATACTCAAAGAAATATAAATCATCCTATTATAAAGACACATGCATGCATATGTTCATTGCAGCACTATTCACAACAGAAAAGACATGGAATCAACGCAAATGCCATCAATGATAGACTGGATAAAGAAAATGTGGTACATATACATCATGGAATACTATGCAGCAATACAAAGGAATGAGCTAACATCCTTTGCTGGGACATGGATGGAGCTGGAAGCCATCATCCTTAGTAAACCAAGGCAGGAACAGAAAACCGAACACCACTTGGTCTCACTCACAAGTGGAAGCTGAACAATGAGAATACATGGACACAGGGAGGGGAATGACACATGAGTCTTATCAGCAGGAAGGGGGGACGTGGGGAGGGAGAGCATCAGAAAAAATAGCTAATGAATGCTGGGCTTAATATTTAGGTGATGGGTTGACAGGTGTGACAAACCACCATGGCACGTGTTTACCTATGTACCAAAACTGCACATCCTGCACATGTACCCTGAAACTGAAAATAAAATTAAAAAGTGAGAGACAGAACACAATTGACAACAGATTTCTATAGTATATTTTATTACATTTTTGCAACAGCATTCTTCTTGGCTTTCCTTCAAAAATGATTTTCCAAATTTTGTACTGAGATAATTAAAAGGCAATTGAGTTTTTTCTAAAATAGTTGATTAAAACTTGTTTCCATTAGTGTTTATTTTTGTTACGTATTTATCTTATTTGTTAAATAATGAAAACTATTTACTTTTTATTTTTAATATGTATTATTTTATAACATACTTCAGAAAAATATATTTCGTCTTCATTTTATAATTCACAATGTTATATAAAACCTCTCTACCAAGTTCTGTCATAAATGAGCTGAAAAATATCAGAACATTTGAAGCTGTCTTCTGCTATGTCTAATCTTAAGCATCCTTAGAATTGATTATTCTCTAACTAGTTTGATATCAATGACTCCTTAGAGTGGCATATTTTTCTTTGTGTTATTTCATTGATATTTGTGTTTGGTGTCAAATTAGCAAGAAATCTAGATATTTTTCTCATGTCCTCCTAAGTCACATTCCTTGTCACTGACTATCAAACATTCAAAATGGATCCATTATTTATGTTAATATTTAACTTTCTCCAAATAAATTCCTGCTTTGATATAGTCGATATTTTATTACAATTGGCTTGCAGATAACTTTTTGTTGATTTTATCATTCATCTTTATAAATTATATTTCATAATCTATGACATTAATGTCAGTACTCTGTTATTTAACCAATAAAAGTAAAGATGATGAAAGATAATATATTTGATATACATCAATTTTTATTTCTAAAAATTTTCCTTTGTGTTATTTGAATTTAGAACATTTCAACTAAAATGGCATTTCTGGGCCTTATCAATAGTTTGACTAAATTTTTGAAATCTTGTTTGTATTTGGGTTTATCTTTTGAATCTTTTATATAATATTTCAGAGCTTTTAAAATGTTGATGTATCTATCATGCAAAAATTGGACAAAAGGGGTTGTTTTTGACAGAATCTGGCTTAGAGGAAGTAAATTTGGGAATGCATTAAGTTTAGGTTTAGTGAGTTCTACTTATGTGGTTGACAGTAATTTCAATGAATGATGTAGAAATGGCTTCCAGGAATATTTCTACGACCCACTCTGAAAATTCACTCAAACTCATGGCAGGAGAGTACAGAAACACATATTGTATTGTAATATGAATGCATTCTACAACCCCATCAACTCCAGCAAACACAAAGGAATGTGTTGATGGAGGGGAAGTTATAGTTTATAGTCATCTTTATAGGTCTGCAGAAGCATTTCTTGCCTGCATCTTAGGGCAATACAAACTATAACTTCACACATCAGGAGGCCCTTCATATCACAAATACTCACATAAAATATTTGTTAGATAAATTATGGGCAATTCTCAACCAGGATCTACATTCACAGCTGATATAGTGCAACTCCTAACTTTAAACATCCACTCTCATAAGTAACATCATCAGGTCCCAGGGAAATACTTCTCATATCTTGCCTTAACTTCTCGAAACAAAAGGTAGTTAATTTTGAATGCCTTCAAGACTTGTGTGAGTCAGACACTGCTTCTAAGTTCATAAAGTGTTTGAATAGATAAAGCATTTAGGTAAAAGAAGAAACAAATTAACCAAATAGTCAAATCTTCCTTTCAAGTAGCAATAATGCAATAGATTCTTACATAATGCAGCATTATTTTCCAGCAATGCTCCAGCATGCACTTTTATTCTTTGTTCTATGTTCCAATTTGTTGTTTCTAGGCATTCAAAAACTTGTGCAGTATGCCCAAGATGCAGGCTAAGAATGATCTTACAGTATTAAATAATGGACCTGAATCTTAAATTTATGTACATGTGAGTGTCTATTGGTAGTATGTGCGAAGTATATCTTTACACTGACAATGAGATGGACACTAAACATTTGAATTGCAAACAGATTTTACACTTGAAAATATTTAATCAGATTTAATAAAATCTTCAAGAATATTAAGCATGTTCAGCTTTATTAAGATAATTTTTATTGAAAATTTTGAAATATATAATTGGTATTTTTAATTGAATAAATAATTGAAATATTTTAAAGAATATATTATTTTAAACATGTGTAAACTAATTTCATATGTAAACAAATTTCACTGTATGAAATTTAAATTTTTGATGAAAAAATATAGCTAATTTTTTAAAATTTGGAAAATAATCATGCTTTTAATCCTTTAGATCATTATTAGTAATAAAGCTTAATGCTATTACAATTTTATTTCAACAATGTAATTAGTAATTTTGCAAATATAATGTAATTAAAATAAATTTCATGATATATATAATTATTTAGAAATATCTATGTCATTTTATTCCTCACCCAACATCCACTGGCCCATCTACTGTACTCCCAGACATGCAGAATAATGATAATATTTAGTAATTGGTATTTTGCAGATTTTTAGTTATATATAATTCATAGCTGTACACCTGTGATTTCTTGCTAAACAGAATTTTTCAATTTTAAGGTAGATGAATTTACCATTTTCCCCCTTATAGATAATAATTCCTATGTCTGGTTAAGAAATTTTTTTCCTAACCCAAGGTCATAAAGATATTCACCCTTTTTATTTCCTAATATTATATAGATTTTGTTTCTTTATTTAGATCTTTATGTAGAATTCGTTTTTGTACAGTTTTTGAGATTTGCATCTAGTTACATTTTTTAATATTTCTAGAATCATTTATTGTAAAGCCTACCCTTTCCCAACATCTCATAAGAACCACCTCTATTATCTATCAAGTCTCCACATATACTTGTATCTATATATTGGCTCTTAATTCTCTTTCATTATCTATATTCATATTGAAGTCTATATCCTCAATTTGTATGCCAGTACCACACTTCCTTAAATAGTAAATCTCATGCTGGCTGGTAGGGCAAATATGTTCAAATTATTGCTCTACCTCAAGAGATTTTTGGCTTTTATTGACTCTTTGTACTTTCATATAAAATCTTAGAATAAGCCAATCACTTTTCACACACAAATAAAAAACATATTGTGATATTAATTTAAAATTCTTTAAATCAATACACAAATTTTTGGAAATGTGACATCTTTACAATATTAAATATTATAATCATATAACATGGTCTATTAGCCCATTTATTTTTTAAATGTCTCTACCAGCACCCCTTAGTCACAAATAATTATATTTTCTTTCAAAAGTGTATTAAAATTGTGAATCATAAGTACTTTGAAATTAAATAAAATTCAACACATATGTTGATCTCATACTATATTGTAAGTGTTGTGGTAAGACAAGAGTATGGAACCAAGGAAAGGCATGCTTATTATGACAGTGTTTTTTTGGTGTGTTTTTAACTCTGCATCATTTTTGAATATTGTTTATTCTTTTTCGAAATACTTTAGCTGAATTTGTTATCTGGTTTGTGTTTTATGTGCCCTACAAGATACTTATATCAATCGAACATCTTTCTGCACATTCTCATCAAGAGATCAACAGAAAGACTTCACCACAAGATAATTAAAAATACCAAAGCATTCACACACACACACACACACACACACACACACACACACACACACCCCCACACACCCCAGAACTTTCAACTCAGCCCAGATTATGCAAATTATTAAGTAAAGCTAATGAACTGAAATCTAATATCAATCTGGAAATGACAGGCTAAAACTGAAGCTGATTTAGAAAACAATTCCAAATGGAAAATAGATCTGTTTCAAGACAGTTTTCATTTCCAAAGCTATTTACTCCTTGTTTGAGTAAATAAACTAGAGAAATTCAATTTCTTCTCTATTTCTATAGCTCATTTAGCTATATATCCCACAGTTGTAGTCATTTTCAAAGTATAATTCTGGAGGTGGCAAGATAGAACAGCATGTTCCTAACTATGACTTACTTATTTAAATTTAAGATTTATAGTTTTCTTGGAAATTATGAAAAGAAGTAAAATTATTTATTTGCTAACTTTGATGTTCCTAGCTCCTCTAATCAATCATGTATTTCTGTGTCAGTGTATTTCTTTCAGTACTTTTCATTTGCTCTTTTAATTATTCATTCACTTATTTAACTAGTCATTTATTCTTTCGACAAATAGGCACTGGATATATGTCATTATAAAACAGAAACTTAGCCTCTGTGATCAGAGACTTTACAATCACTCCAATGATATTACATAATTTTCAGATGTTGGCAAAATAATTTATGTATTTATTTATTTATTTTTTTGAGACAAAGTCTCGCTCTGTCACCCAGTCTGGAGTGCAGTGGCGCAATCTCGGCTCACTGCAACCTCCGTCTCACAGGTTCAGCTGATTCTCCTGCCTCAGCCTCCTGAGTAGCTGGGACTACAGGTGCGTGCCACCATGCCCGGTTAATTTTTTGTATTTTTTAGTAGAGATGGGGTTTCACTGTTAGCTACAATGGTCTCGATCTCCTGACCTCGTGATCCACTCACCTCAGCCTCCCAAAGTGCTGGGATTACAGGCGTGAGCCACCATGCCTGGCCTAATATAAATATTTTCTAAGTATACTTAAGTATTATTGCAGAGGCATGTCATAACCTTTGAATTTCATACTAATTCATGAATGAAAACTGACTTCTAACAAATTCATAGATTAAAAACTATTCTCAAAGCATACACAGTGAGTAAATAAAGGAGAACACCAAAATTAGAAGAGAACATAGAAAAAATTCCATGCAGTTCACAAAGCTTATATGTATAAATTGGTAGGTGTAAAGGTATATGTCTGTATATATGAGTATATGTGTGTTTGTGAGAGAGCAATTTTCACTACAAATTCAGGGTTACTGTATTAAAAATTCATAGCACTGAGAGGGTATTTAAAAATAAAATACACTTTATAGTTTTTTAATGCAAGTTTCCCATTAATTTGATTAGCTGTAGATTATTTAAAAATCAGATATTATTGACAAAACTAAAAATAAATGAACAAATTCATTATTCATCCATTCATTCAATAAATACTTACTAATTATTATAAGTATATGCTGTTTTAGGTATTGGGTATACAGAAACAAAGCAAAAACCTTATTCCCTTGTTTCTTGCATTAAAATATCAAACACTAAAAATAATAAGTAATAGTTGTTATATAATCACGACATGGTAGGAACGACATGTGTTGGTCCACGTTGGTCCATTTTGATTTTATCTTTAAACAGCACAGCAACGCAGGTATTTGTATACCCATGTTAGAAAGATATGAGGATGACAGTTTTTACATGCTTGAAAGAAAAAAAAAGAGAGACATGAGAAAATAAATATTAATAGGGATGTTATTTTTCATCCAAATTAGGTCTAAATTTATGTGTATGTTTTTGTATGTATTGGGGGAGGAAGATATATTCTAGCTGAAAGTAAGATTTTTGTTAATAGTTTGAAAGAACTTCAAAATAAAAAACTGCTAACAATTTTTAACATCTAAGACTGGAACTTAATTTTATGTCTAACGCAGACTGTCCCTTTGTGCTGGAAAACCAACACAGTTGAGCATATCATATTGAAAACAAATTCATTGTTTTTGGAGAAAAGCCAAAAACAATGTAACACGAAATTCTGACTGAAAACTTAACTGTTTTGTTTTCTAAATGTAAATTGAGTATGACTATCTTTAACTACCAGTACCTCTAATAACTAAGGCTTACTGAGTGTAGGGCATTTTACTGAGGCTTTAAATAAAATGCCTCATTTAATCATGACACTATCCCTCCACAGTTTTTACTGACATTGGATAGATGAAGAAACCAAAGCTCAGGGGAATTTCAGTTTATCATTGGCCGCACTGCTTTTAAGTAGGAGATTTCTGAGCTGATGCGTTAAACCAAGATATTATAATAATAATATTCTTAAGATAATATTTCCTTTGTACAAAGTATGCACTAACAATTCAGTTTACCTGTATACGATTGCTTTTTTTTTAAGTAAATATATATGTGTGTTCTTGTCTGAACATTTTTCACAGGAAAATGGACACAGTGGTCAAAAACCTCAGCAAATGTACAGGCCTAGTTTGTTTTGTTTTGTTTTGTTTTTCAGTCAACTGAAAAAGAAATTTTAAATAAATTAGTAGGATTTGGTATAAAAACACAGCTCAGTTGGGATTGTTGATGATATTTAAACACAGACAAAAAAGCTTTTGCTCCACTTCCCTTTGTGCAATGTGGGAATTAAGGAGGAGGGCATGGTCCAGGGGTTGTTTCATCCTAAACTGATGGAAATCCCAGGAAAGCTAAGCCCAATGGAATAGCACTCTCATGATGACCAGCATCCAGTGTGGAGCACAGGAGAGGTTGGAGTTAAAGAAGGACGTTTTCCTAAGCCAATGAGACAGCACTGTCAGAAACACTCTGCAGTAGCTGGGGGAAGACTTGGAGGCTAACTATATTTTTCAACAGACTTGATGGTTATTCTAATAGTTAAGAGGACAGATTCTGAATCTGCACAGCTTGAATGCAAAGTCTTCCCTACTTATTATTGTATATCCTTGGACAAATTAATTAATATTTTGGAGAAGCAGTTTCTTCAACTCAAGATTGTGGAAAACAAGAATGTTTATTTGTACTCCTGAGAGAATTAAATATCCTGATTTTGATAAAGTAATTAGCATCACACCCAACACAGATGAAGTGGCCAAGAAAACTTGGCTTTTTTTAATCATTATTATAGATGTACATATATGATTTGTGGCCATGAGCTGCAGCTTGGCATTACATAGAATTGAGGGCAAAATAAAAATATTCATCCTCTGGTGATCTTCATTTAACTAAGTTTTACTTATTAAAAAATTATCAACTACAATCTCAAAAATAGGTTCCCTGACATTTTAGTCTGGCTGATAAAAGAGTAAAATTTTAAAAAGAGTCCTTATTTGTTGTCTTTACCTCCTACACCTCTATTCAGCTTTGAGAGATAGAGATGTAATGTACATGATATTGGAGACATAGACATTGGTTTATTGGAGGAACTCTGCAGTTCACGGAATTCTTGCGTATTGTTATAAATCAGGAATAGGTTAATTTGTCCCTGAAATTACTCTAACGCCAATGGCAATTCTCATCCCCACTCACCCTTATAAATTATTAAGACCAAGCCAGATGGGGCTAACGAACACTAGTTTCCATTGCCAAGAATTAGATTAACTTAAAAGAAGAGAAAAAAACTTAAAAAAATAAGATCTATCTGAAAAAGTCACTATGATATTAAAGACTACTCAAATTTCCTTGTCATACTGTACTACTATACTTTTTCCCCACTTTAGTTTATTAAATGATGAAAAAGGTAAAAAATGAGAACTACCTCTCCAAGGAAGTAATATTACTCTATTTTCCTGTGGTTGCTATAAGTATATTAGCACCCTTGGAGACCAAGTTAAGCAAAATAAAATAAACAAATAAACAAAAACCATGTTGCCAATGCAACCAAAGCTCCTGGAACTTATAAAAGAATCTGTGTCCAAAATTTTGTGTTCTTACACTTGGAAAGCAAAAGCATGAAGTATCATTTTAAAATATTTCAGTTTATTTTTCTTCTTCAAGAAGCAAACTACACTGCTAGACATTTTTTTTTTCAAAATATTCAAACAAAACTGTTCCAAATTTTCTTTGAGGAAGTAATTTCAGTTTAAAGTTTTAAAAATAGCCAAAGAGGATAAGTGAATGCATTGGTTTACAAAATTTCATTTTTTATTTTATATATTTGAAACTCATATATTTTAGGACATAAAAAAGAGAAAAAGAGAAAGAATAAAGGAGTGTCTGAAAACATGCATGGACATACTGTAGTCCCTTCTGAGAAGCAATATGATAATGTGAAAAGTATAAAACAGAGAAAGATATGCAATCAGAAAACATGAGATTGGTTCAAGAATAACTCTTATTGGGAATCAGAAAAACTATTTAAATAAAACCTGAGTGATAGTGACTACAACATGATGAACTGCAATTCCTTTAAATCAGTAATCGAAAACCTCCCAAAAAAGAAAAGCTAAGGACCAAACTCATTTTACAAGGCTAGCATTACCCACATAACAAAGTCAGAAAAGGGCACTGCAAGAAAAAAACATATATAGGCCAATATTCTTGATAAATATACATATAAAAATCCTCAACAAAATACTAGTAAACTGATTTCAAAAGCTAATTGAAAGGATCATGTGCTATGATAAAGTGGGGTTTATCCCTGGGATGCGGATGCAAGGATGGTTCAACCTATGTCAATGAATGAATGTGCTACACCACATTAACAGAATGGAAAACAAAAACTATATGGTTACCTCAATAAATACAGAAAATAATTGACAAAATTCAACATCTTTTCATGATAAAAATACTCAGCAAATTATGTATAGGAGGAATGTACCACAACATAATATAGGCCATATATAAGAAGCCCACAAACCCCATAATCAATGAGGACAAGCTGAAAGCTTCTCTTCTATGATCAGGAATAAGAAAAGTGTGCATACTTTTGCCAATTCTATTAAACATAGTACTGGAAGTTGTATTTAAGGCAATCAGGCAAGAAATTGTTTTTTAAAAAAAGGTATCCAATTTATAAAGGAAGAAGTTAAAATATCACTGTTTATAGATAACAGGATTTTACACATGGTAAGCCCTAAATTTTTCATACTCAAAAACAACCTGTTAGAAATAAGAAACAAATTCAGTAAAGTTACAGGATATGAAATCAATATACAAAAATTAGTTGTGTTTCTCTACGCTAACAGGGAACTATCCAAAAGATAAATTAAGAAAACAATGTCATTTCAACAGCATCCTAAAGAGTAACATACTTAGAAATACATTTAACCAGGAAGGTGAAAGATCTGTTTACTAAAAATTATAAAACATTGATGAAATAAATTGAAAAAGACACAAATAAATGGAAATATGTACCATGTACATGAATTGGAAGAATTAATATTATAAAAATATCCATACTACTCAAAATAATCTATAGATTCCATGCAATTTCTATACAAATTCCAATGGTATTTTTCACATAAATAGAAAAAGCAATCCTAAAATTGACACGGATCCACAAAAGACCATGAATAGCCAAAGGAATCCTGAGTAAAATAACAAACCTAGAGGCATCACACTATCTGACTTCAAGATATACTACAAAGCCATAGTAACCAAAACAGCATGGTTGGCATAAAAACACATGGAACAGAAGAGAGAGCCCAGGAATAAACCCATGCATTTACAGTCAATTGACTTTCAACAAAGGTGTCAAGAACACACAATGGGGAAAGAACAGTCTCTCTAACAAATGGTACTGATAAAACTGCAGAAGAATACAATTAGGCCCTTCTCTCACACCATATACAAAAATCAACTTTGAATGGATTAAAGACTTAAAGTTAGGATCTGAAACTTTAAAACTAACACAGGAGAAAGCTCTATGGTGTTAGCTTAGGCAGTAATTTTTCAGATATAACCCCAAAAGTATAGGCAGCAAAAGCGAAAATATAAAAATGGGATTACATCAGACTGAAAATCATTTGTACAGCAAGGAAACAACAGAGTGAAGAGACAACTGTGGAATGAAAGAAAATATTTTCATATCATACATCTGTTAAGGAGCAGATATCCAAATTACATAATGAACTCACTGAACTCAATAGCAAAATACAAATAAGACAATTTTTAAAATGTACAAAAAAAGAATGGGCATTTCTCAAAAGAAGACAAATGGCTAACAGATATATGACAGAATGCTCAACATCACTAATTAAGGAAATGCAGATCAAAGCCCCGATAAGATATTACCTTACACCTATTAGGATGGCTGTTACCAAAAAGACAAGAGATAAGAAGTATGGGAAAGGCCACGGAAAAAAGGGAAGCTTTGTACACTGTTCGTGGGAACGTAAAGTGCTACAGCCATTATGGAAAACAGTATAGAAGTCAAAAAAACTAAAAATAGAACTAATATATGATCCCACAATCCCACTTCTGGGTATATAGCCAAAGGAATTAAAATCAGTATTTTAAAGAGAAATCTGAACTCCCATGCTCATTGCAGTGTTACTCGCAGAACCCAAGATATGGATACAACCACTCATCAACAGATGCATGGATGAACAAATACACACACATACACACACACACACACAAAAAAAATGAAATATCAGTCAGTCTTAAAAAAAGAAAATCCTGCCATATATGACAACATACACGGACCCGAAATACATTATGCTAAGTGACATAAGCTAGGCACAGAAAGGCAAATATTGTACGATCTCACTTATACATGGAATCTAAAAAAGTCTAATTCATAGAAGCAGAGAGTAGAACAGCGATTGCCATGGGATGGGATAAAGGAAATGAGGTGTTGCCCAAAGGGCATAAACTTTCTGTTATAAGACGAATAAGTTCAGGGAATCTAATGTACAGCATGGTGACGATAGTAATAATACTCTGTTGTTTACTTGAAATTTAATAAAAGGGCAGTTTTTTTTTTTTTTTTTTTTTTTTTGAGACGGAATCTCACTCTTTCGCCCAGGCTGGAGTGCGGTGGCGCGATCTCGGCTCACTGCAAGCTCCGCCTCCCGGGTTCACGCTATTCTCCTGCCTCAGCCTCCCAAGTAGCTGGGACTACAGGCGCCCGCCAACACGCCCGGCTAATTTTTTTGTATTTTTAGTAGTGACGGGGTTTCACCGTATTAGCCAGGATGGTCTCGATCTCCTGACCTCGTGATCCGCCCGTCTCGGCTTCCCAAAGTGCTGGGATTACAGGCGCCCCAAAGTGCTGGGATTACAGGTGCCGAGCCACTGGGCCCGGCCTAAAAGGGCAGATTTTAAGTGTCCCCACTCCCCAACCGCCTGGCCCAAATGCTAATTACAGGTGGTAATGAATGTATTAATTAATTTGATTGTGGTAATCAGTTCATATCTACATGTTATCAAATCATCATGCTTTAAATCCTGAATATATACAATTTATTGTCAATTAAATATTTAAAAACAAAACAAAACAAAAAACCTTGCAATCTCCTGCCAACAGTTAAACAACACAAACTATTCTTCACCAGTGTGTTCAAATTTATTTTGATAACAAGAGACTAAAGTAAACGTTAAATTTACTTAAGAAATACCTGAAAAGAGATTTTGGTAAATACTCTTTAAAAAGCTTGGTGGCTGTCTCAAAATCCATCTGGAAAATCTTCAGAAACATTTTACCAGGAATTAGCAAGGTAAGTGCCGTAAACCAACCTCATCCAACAGAAGTATTTGTGTATGTGGGTAGAAAATCACTGCCATCAGCAGTCAAAGTCTGTGCTCATCCTCCCATAGCTCTGACACAAAATTATACTTTAAAAAGTTTCCCTTCGAATTCTGCCACCCCTCCACATACTTATTAATATTTATTAGCAAGCAAGCAAAAGTCACTTATACAATCTTTCTATAAATTGACAAATTCACAGATCTCTGTCTTTTGACGCAATTAGACCATACCTTGTATGATAAATCACTTGAAATAATTATAGCAATATTCCAAATAAATGATTTCATTACCTTTATAGTTAGCGATAAGAACCTAGAAATCTCCCTCATGCATGGACATAGATGAGTTAGAGATAAAGGCTAGGCAAGGCTATCTTTGCGATAGTCTAACTAATCTATATACCTTGAATTCCACTTATTTTACCAGTGACAGACCACTTCTAAAATCCATTATACTAATTAACAGGCCACTAATTTCACCAGTGAAAACCCACTTCTTTCATTTTGCTAATTGTAAATGCCTTTGGTGTTGATAAAAGATAATGATAATGGAATGGCTATTAGTAGTTCCTATGGAGTGAGCATTTCCTGATTAGAATGCCACTGTGAATTCCCGATTAACCAACTGATTGTCCCTACAGTGCAGCATAAACCATTTATACTTAAATATCACTGTCTTTAAGTTGAAGTTTTTCAAATTAAGTTATAGGCATCATAATAATACAAATATTTTTAAACAGCTGTCTAATAGATTATATATGAGTAACTGGCACATGGGAAGAGGTCATATGAAACATCAAAGGAGCTAGAGATTTTTTTTTAATTGATCATGCCTCTCCACAAAAGCCTAGAGCAAGGTAGGGGAAAAGATAAAATTAAGAAGACCTAAAAAACATTTTAAGAACTTTACATGCAAGGACATATGATCTATAAAAGTAGATTTTTTTTTGGTGTGTCAAAGATAAAAGGGTAGATAGGGAATAATGGATTATAAATCATTGAGAAGTAAGTGAAGTTCCTATTGAAAGTTGAAGAGGAGAGGGATTTCAGTCATTATGGTTTATCCAGGAAAAATTAATTTGATATTTGGAGCCGAGAAGACAGACGTAGTGAATCAAAGACTACTACATACACAGGGTGCATTGACGAACCAAGGTTAGATCACTCATCAGAACTGACTGATATCTACTCAAGAGTTTGAAAAAAATCCAGAGGTCAGATTATCAAAAGTTTACTCAGAAGCTATTAACCTAGCTTTATAAACAATCAATGGGACAGAGTAAAAGCAGCTGTCAATTCATCTCTTGTCCATAAACAGTTCATGAGAGAGTTTCAGTTACATTTCAAAATATTCCTTGGATAAAAGGACGTTAGGAATTGATTGAAGGGCAGCTAAATAGCTCAAGTATTCTGTGTGTTTTTGGGTTGTAACTCATGAAAATAGATATCATGGAAGAAGAAAACAATCAAGGAATGGCCAACTGGAAGAATTACAGAAATTATAAAGGGGAGGAAATTTAACGCTTAAAGAATAAAAACTAGTCACTATTTCTTCCTCTTGATACTCCCCAACATTATGTACACACACACACTTGTGCATGCACACACACACTTGTGCATGCACACGCACACACACACAAACACACACAGCTAAAGAAGCTTCCTAAATGAAGCCTTCCCTCTCCTTTACTCTTTCATGAGGCTTTAGGTATACTTATCTCATGCAAGTTATGAAGAACTTTGCTGTGCTGAGATTCAACTAGATACTTCAGGAAGGAGCCAGAGTCTCCAAACCCACTGGATTCTTTGTTAATGACTGGCAATTACAGGATGCTGGGGCAAGAGATTATGAAAGTCAGACGTAGACTACCATCACCTACTGGTTCAACTTGTCCCAAAAACTTGGAAAACTTGGCCAAAAGGCCTTCTATTTATTGAAAAATGCCTGCAACACTCTGGGCATAGGGAATGCTTGTTTCCATTTTTTGAGTAAACAATGTTGGCGAAGGCATATTATTGTCAGCATAGAGTAAAGCCAATTTATTTTGATAGTTTCTATCGAGTGGGAATTAGAAAAATGGATGACCCCTTTGTTTAACACATTTATATGGATAAACATATCTATTCAAATTCTAGACTATCTTTGGTGCCTCATTTTGTGGGGTCTCTTTTCTGACTTTGGACACAGCCATAACCTCTGAAGCCTTTACCATTTAACTTCTTAATTTTATATTTTCTGAATTTTAGCTATTTACCCTACTAGAATGAATTATATAATATTTTTTCATAATATTTTTCACATAGCAAGTATGTCACATTTGTTTAATACACATCATTTCAAGTTTGTAAGACAAAAGTTGAGGAGCAATATGACATCAATCTTTAAAAATAAATATGATGAAGAAGAGACAAGAACTTGTTCTCTCAATTTGTAATGCTTGAAGCCTTTTAACCTGAAACAGATCATCTTCCAACATATAAAAAGAAGACTATTTAAAGATAGTGTAAGCAATGCATGAGCTTATTTTTCTATGACCTTATACAGGTTAAATCTGTAACCCTATTATCAGAGAATTTATATAAGTTCATGAACCAGAGATAAATAATTTATTAGTGAGGCAACAGGAGATTTGGGGAATATTTCTATGGTATCATTAGGGCAGTTCTCAAATGTGTCAGTTCTCTCAGATGAAATTTCTCTGCCCACTTGAACTCATGTGGTAGCAGGGCCACGGGAAATTAAATGCAGCCAAAATAGCAATTCCTAGCAGAAGCATGTGTGTAGTTCGCATCTTCTCTTTCCCTGGCCTCTATGCATGAGGAAGAAGGTTTCAAGATATAGTCTTCATCAGTATGGGTCTCTGCGTGACTAATACATGCTGACACCCCTTGCTGACCTCCAATGAACAATGAATATACAATGTAGTGAGAAATAAACCTTTTCATTTTTCATTTTAAGCTGCTGACATGTTTCATTATTTGCTACCAATCCTTTAATCCAGCTTGTCCCACATGATACAATTCTCCAAATCTTATGTTACTGATATCTTGAAATTCCTCAAAGCCCTTTAGTCCCTCAAGTAAATGGCTGAGGGTAACAGAGAAGAAATGCAATTGAAGAGCTGTTCCAGGACCTTAGACATCTAGAAACTCAACCATAGCCGCTGCACTTTAATCTATTTTATATAGATATTTATGTTGCTCTCAATCCATCTCCCCCATAAAAAATTGTACATCACTATTGCTAGGGATAGATCTTTTAGTCTCGGCCTATAATAGCATATCATGTTTTATTCATTCTACATATATTTGATAAGGCCTATTGCAAACAAAGATAGGTTATAAGGTATTGTAGAAAATACAAGAAGAAAAAGGTAACATTTCTTGTTCTCCAGAACCATATAATCCAGCTGAAACAGTTTATAAAATTTCTTTCAAAATTTCTCCAGATGGAGTGGAAGAAGCCTATGAACTTTTAACATATTTATTTATTCCCAAAGAAATGCATAGAATTAAATGTAATGACCATTTTATTTTTAAAATTAATATTCTCTGAAAAAACCCTACATATTTGCCCATGAGAAATTAGTACTAATTTCAGATCTCCTATATGAAGTCCTTTTTATTTCAGAATCCTTTTGCCTGCTCTTTTGGTAAATAGACATCCTTAAATGGATTAGGGAAAAATTTGTCTTTTTGTATCTGAAGGAGGCAAAAGGAATTAAAATAGGATTTCAAAAGGTAGCCAATTTCAAAATCAGGCAGGCTAATTTTGTTATAAATAGAGTAATTAAAAGGATTAGAAAAAGTGCTTCCCTTTGTTAGACTGACACTCTTACAATAAGATGTGAACACACATAAGGGCAAGGAAGTGTGTCATAAGTACCATTAGTGGCCATGATGTCAGTCTCTTTGTTTTGGATATCCTTTTTCTTCATCCCCATTTTAGTCTTCTGAGTAGAATCTATCCATCATTTCAAATTCTCTCTTTTTTTAATGTTTCCTAATCAATCCACCACGGATTGTTCTTATTGTCCCTCTGTACATATGAACACTTCAGTGGTTCCCTAGTTGTTTCATGTGTTTTAGCCTCCTTTCCTCAAACAGAAATTGATTTGTTACAAACTCCCATTTCCTACTTTTCTCAATGTTTCCCACAAGAAAATCTTGACTATACCTAACACATTGTAATCCTCCACACACCATCCTTTTTTGCATAATTCCCTTCATCTCTTAATCTAGAAACCCAGAGAAGAAAATACACTTATTATAGGAGGCCCAATTTCTAGTGAATTCATCATCTTCTTTATGCTTTTTGTTTTTGTTTTGAGACAATGTCTCACTCTGTCACCCAGGCTACAGTGCAGTGGTGCAATCATAGCTCACTGTAATCTTCAACTCCTGGGCTCAAGCAGTTCTCCCACCTCAGCCTTCTGAGTAGCTGGGACTACAGGCGCACGCCACAAGGCCCAGCTAATTTTTTTTTTTTTTTTTTTTGGTAGAGAAAGGTTCTTGCTATGTTGCCCAGGTCACCATCTTCTTTGCTGTTCATGCTCATAAATGATTTAAACTTCTACTGTGGAAGTTTGTTGAAGTTCAACAATGATAGCAATCACTTATATTTTCCCCATTTTTTTGACAACAGGAAGTGGATTTTCCTTTCAGTTCTCCAGCACCATTGTTATTCCCTGTGGTTCTGCAAAAATAACTGAAAATAGTTCTACATCAACATCTTCCATTTCTCTCAGAATTCTGGAATGTGATTTGTCTAGTCTAGAGGCTTGAAGTCATTTAAAGCAGCAGGTACTTTTACTATACCACCAATTGGGCTTTGATTCCCTTAAGCATAGTTATTATACTCCATCTAGTTTAAAGATCATTCTCCTTGATAGAGAAGGAAGAAACAAAATAGGAGTTGAATGGTTCTGCGTTTTTTTCTTGTCATCTGATTTCTCACCATCTGGCCTAAACAGTTGGGTTTATCCCTTCCTTGTTCTTCTTTGACATGAAAGGGGAGTTTTATGAATTGTGTTGAAAAAGGAATTGAAAACTACTGTGAACATACCAAATTGAATTGAAAAGCACAGATCATATCTAGGGAAATGTAGTGAGAATATTATTAATTGCTAGATCAAATTTACAAAGAATAAGGAGACAGGAATGAGACAAGGAGATGAAATATTCATCTGGAACAATTAAAAGATCAATGGTGATACAATTACAAAACAGGAAACTAATGTTCTAACCAAAGCATGTTTTCTTCTTCAATTAATAATAATACAGTGGGCTGCACTATATAAAACAGCTTTATAATGTCAGTTGCATTTCTTTTGCAAAACCACAATGCAGGACAGACCAAAGAGATGGATGATTTGCAACAAAGGCAATGCACTGAAAACAGGAGCTTTTAATAGCTTTCTAAACTCATAAGAGCTGTAAAAATCCTCTTGAACCTACATCCATCTACTCTCCCAAAGAATATGCTTAAAAGGTTAAGAAAGCGGTAATTTAAGTCTCCCTTGTCATTTAATTCTTTGGGAGTCTGTTTGTGAACTTTCAAATCCACCTGGCACTTTTAATTTTTTTTGTTGTTGTTGGGGAGAAGGGTTGGCTACACATTTAACTACAGTATTTTTTTTTTTTTTTTTTTGAGACCGAGTCTCGCTCTGTCGCTCAGGCTGGATGGAGTTCAGTGGCGTGATCTCCGGTCACTACAAGCTCTGCCTCCCGGGTTCACGCCATTCTCCCGCCTCAGCCTCCCAAGTAGCTGGGATTACAGGCGCCCGCCACCATGCCAGGCTAATTTTTTGTCTTCTTAGTAGAGACGAGGTTTCACCGTGTTAGCCAGGATGGTCTCGATTTCCTGACCTCATGATCCACCCGCCTCAGCCTCCCAAAGTGCTGGGATTACAGGCGTGAGCCACTGCGCCGGATTTTTTTTTTTTTTTTTTTTTTTTTTTTTTGAGACTGAGTCTTGCTGTGTCACCCAGGCTGGAGTGCAGTGGCGCCACCTCGGCTCACTGCAACCTCCGCCTCCCGGGTTCAAACGATTCTCCTGCCTCAGCCTCTCGAGTAGCCAGGACTACAGGCATGTGCCACCATGCCCAGCTAATTTTTATATTTTTAGTAGAAATGGGGTTTTGCCATGTTGGCCAGGCTGGTCTCGAACTCCTGACCTCAGGTGATCCACCTGCCTCGACCTCCCAAAGTGCTGGGATTACAGGCGTGAGCCACCGCGCCTGGCCAAACTACAGTATTATTAATGCAAAAAGTCCCTTCACGGAGACCTGAAGACATAATTTGTTGCTCAGTAGAAATCCAGCATTTTAAAAATCCAGAAAAGAAAACTTGGTCCGATTAACCAGTTGAAGATTAAAGTAATGTGTAGCAGATAACTGCCAGGTGGTATTCCAGGGTATTAGACCCTGTTCATTCCATACTTTCACAGAGACAGTAGAAAACATAGTAAAATTTCCAATATCATAAATTTCCCTTGTAGAAGCTATGGCTTATCATTCTTTTATTTCTACTAAAAATATTCACAAGATTGTGTCTAAGTTTTGTGCTTGCATTAGCAAAGAAGTATGACATTGGGTAAAAGGCCACCCACAGTAATATCTTCCAAACTCTTAAGACTGGTAGCAGCAAAGGACTAGAAGATAGAAGAAGAGAAATTGTCTTATCTGACATAGAAATTGTTGAGAGTTTGGAAGTTTAGGACATAGGAAATGTAATGACTCTACAGAATGGAAAAGGGATCAAGCCATTTATTTTTAAATAATTTTGATTTAGAGTCAACCAATACCGTTGGGAGGATTCTATGCCACAGTCACTCTGTTACGCGCTTTCACAACCACTGTCTATTACATTTCAAAAATTATCCTGTCACTTAGGAATTATCACTCCCATTTTACAGAAGAAGGAATCAAGGGATGCTAAGCAATTTTCCCAAGGCCAAATAGTTGGTGAGAGAGCACACATGATAGAATGTGATTTCCCTTGCCAGTTGAGGGACTACAGCTCCCCCTCATTGCGTATTGAACGCAGAAAATGCAGAGGGGAATGGGTGAATGGTACCCACATTTCATGTTGTATCACCAACCCACCAATCGGTACAAAATATTTGCCATTGCACACCCCATCAGCCTCTAGTTAAATGTATCTATTTATCAGTATATTAACATATTCACCACAGTAGCATGGCATATGCATAAACCACTATGACTTAGAAGAATAAAATTATTCTTTGGCTAGCCCATAAACTCTCAGAGTTCTTTATACATCCCACCGCCTTAGCAGCCAAACTCTGGGATTATTTTATATGAGGAGAGAAAAGAAACCAAACTTTATCTGAAAAAAATCAGATTAATAAATGTAAAGAAAGCCGATATTAAACTTTATTTTAAAGATCACATACAGCCATAACGAGATATAGACTTGAACTTGGTGTAATCAAAGAGGCATTAATTTAAAGGAACTATGGCTAAGGGAAAAAAATTCTATTGTTTAAATATTTTGTTAGTATCTGGAGATACAAAGATCAATGTAGTAATCGATGACATAGCTGTGATTCCTTAAAGCTCACTTATCAATATCATAAAACAAAAGTATCTAAGTAATTGGGAAGTTTAGCTAAGCTTTACTGTAGAAAAAGGAAATACATACTGGAAGTCATTTTGGGGTGTTGTTGTTGTTGTTGTTGTTTTGAGACAGAGTTTCACTCACTCTTTCACCCAGCCTGGAGTGCAGTGGTGCAGTCTTGGCTCACTGTAACCTCTGTCTCCCAGGTTCAAGTGATTCTCCTGCCTCAGCCTCCTGAGTAGCTGGGATTACAGGCGTGCACCACAACACCAAGCTAATTTTTGCATTTTTAGTAGAGACGGGGTTTCACCATGTGTTGGCCAGGCTGATCTTGAATTCCTGACCTCAAGTGATCTGCCTGCCTTGGCCTCCCAAAGTGCTGGGATTACAGGTGTAAGCCACCACGCCTGGCCTGGAAGTCATTTTGTTTAGCTCATTTATAGAAACTATTTCCACCATGCAGTAACGACAACAATCTAAGGAAATGTCCTAACAACCATATTAGCATAGAGTGATAGATAAAAAGATATTATTTTTACTTTCTATATCATTTTCACATTCTCCTTCAGTTAACTGAACATTTAGCTGAGCAATATATGTCATGTGTCATATATTGCATGATGAAAACCTTTTACTCTAAGGAAACAGGTTTTAGTATCACCATATCGAACATGAAAATCATTCTAATACCAAAACATGAACCCTGATTTTTTAAAATTCCGTAGTATAATCTGATTAATAGGTGTCATAAGGAAATGACTGAACTATTGGGTACACAAAATAAAATAATGTTCTAAAAGTTATATTTTAAAACGATATATCTACATAAAGTGTGACAATATAATTATTTCCAGTTTGATTAAATGCTATAATCACTATCTCATTACTAGAATAATTAAGAAAAAGTATAGAAATATTATCACATGATCCATACGAGAATTAAATTAAGTAGACATTACATAAGCCAGAAGATTCTTATGCAATTTCAAAGTTGTCACAAACAAATTCAGTTTTGAGGGACAATAAAGAAGTAATGATGGGAAGGAAAGCTTGATAATTACAGCATGGTTGCTATTTATTTATTCAGTGTAAAGGATCAAAGAAGGAATTGTCTTAGTGTTCTCCTACTTCACTGAAACCAAACTTTTAGTTGACAGTGAACACACTACAAAGGAAATCAATTTAACGACCTTTATTGAAGCAGTACTGGATACAAGGTATTGTGCTAGGTCGTTCAGAACAATGGTGAATAATAGCTATACTAGTTTGTTAGTGCATTCATAACACAGTATCACTGACTGACGTGGCTTAAACAACAAAAATTCATTTTCTCACATTTCTGGAGGCTAGAAGTCTGAGATTAAGGTGTTGACAGGGTTTGTTTTCTCTGAGGTCTCTCTCCTTGACTGACAGATGGCTATCTTCTCCCTGTGTCTTCACAGGGTTTCCCTCAATACACGTCTGTATCCTAATTCCCTCTTCTTGCAAGGACATCAGTTATATTGGATTGAGGCTCATCCTAATGACCTCATTTTAACTTAATTACCTCTTTAAAGACCCTATTTACAAATACAGTCACATTCTGAGTTACAGGGGGTTACGATGTCAATATATAAATTTGGGTGGAGACATAATTCAGCACATAATAAAGCGTTCTTGCCCTCCAGGACTTTCAACATAATAGAGAAGAAAATATACAAAAATAACTATCATAGAAGGCAGAAAGTGATAAAAGTTATAGTGCACAGTCAAAATTATTAGGATAGTGCAAAAGTAGTTGCAGTTTTTGTCATCACTTTGATGACAAAAACTGCAATTAAATTTGCATCAACCTATATAAAACATAGAAAATGATTGGATAATTAAGAAAGGCTTAATGGAGAAAGTAGTTTTCTAGGACGAGATTTCAGCATATTGAGATAAATATAATGAAAAAGATAGGAAACAACAAATTAAAAGAAAACACTGTATATGGCTAATTTTTCATTTAATTATAATTCATTTCACCATATTGAGATAACTATAGTGGAAAGGATAGGAAAAAACATGATTAGAAAAGAGCACTGTATAGGGCTAATGTTTCTTTTAATTATAATCAAACTGTACTCTGATTGACATGGCATATTTTGTACTTAAGACAATAAAGATCATTTGACTGCTGATAGAAAAGCAGAAATAGAAAATCATGTTTTCTTCAGTTTTCAATGTAAAATACACCACAGGCCCATAACCAGACAAATAAAATAATTCTCCACCGTCTTCCGACATATCATTTGTATTTATGGACATTTTTCAAAAGAAATAAAATAGGGAGAAAATTAGAATTGTACCAATCATAAGCCAGAAGAAGACATAGATAATAAAAGTCTACTAGCAATTGGATTGTCCTTTTAGGAAATCTATCTATCAAAAATCTACGCTTATAGCTCTTTGTTCAGAGGATCAGTTCCCAAATTTATGTGATACAACAGTATTTTAAATTCTTTCCTGTAATAAAATGCCACTGAGATTTTTTTTTTAAGTAGAAATGTGATATTTTATCACCATGGAGTACAACGTAAGTTTAGCTGCTTAACACATTATTCTTAGTCCTGCTTGAAAAGTAAATCATATTTCTGACAATGACAACGAAATCTCAATTTTGATTACTTCTGTTTTAAAAGAGCATAGGATAATAGTAAGGAACCTATACAAAATACCATTTTAATATTTATAGAGGGGAAAATACTGAATTTTTATGGAATTATAATAAATATATACTTCCTTATGACTTCTTACACGTGGGTCACTGGCAGATAAACTTAATATTTACTTACTACCTAAAACATATGACAATTCAGTGGTGCTCAGCCAGGTTATATTAACAGTGTGGCAAAAGTAAAGGATTTTCCTTTTGTTCATACAACTTATCCAATGGCACATTCAAGTTTTTCTCCTCTACTATTATGGCAATAATTTAGGTTCATGTCAGCAAATGTTTGAAAGACATATAAATCCCACATTTCGTATCACTTGTTAGTGTCTAATTAAGCAGAACATTTTGAGTTCAGTGAATTACAAAATGAAATTTACAACACATCAGATTTTACATTAGGTAATAAAGATCTTGGCACGTAAACCTTTAGCACTGTGGGAAATGAGCTTCATCTTTTACATTGGTGAAAGGTGCAGAGTGATCATTCTGTGCAATTACACAGCTAGAAGAAGCCTTGATTTGGAAACAGTGCTATACCAAGGAGAAAATCACATTGCATAGTTGTGCTTAATTTTTGCAGTCTAACTAGAATAGTTATGCTACATACATACATCTGGCTTTGCTCTAAAGCCTATGTTGGGCATCTCTGAAACATAAACAGTAAATTTTGCCCTTGATCACTTTGGACGTTACTCCTGTAAAAATCATATACGAGTTTATTTGAGTAAAACAGATTTAATTAAACAAATGTTTATTAGGCATCTGCGGTATACCATATATTGTGTAAAGCACTGCAATGAAGTGAAACCTAACCATCTGTACAAATCCACAGTTGTCGGTTCTTCTCTTTCTTTGACTTCATTTTTTACTAATCTGATGTTTTGCTTGTTTCCCCCTACCCATTCCCACATGTAAATTTTCTTCTAGAATCTTACTAACTTCTGGTAGGAGAGGAAAGAGCCTCATTTGCCACCAAAACCATATATAATCTAGGTCAAAAGGATTTTTATACTGCCTTATTAAATCATGCAAAATTATCCAGCTGTGTTTGCATGGACAGCCAAAGAGGAAGGGACTTCAGCTTTTGTTCATTATTTGACTTAACAGCTGAATAAGTAACAAATAAAAAACTAGGCTTAACAGTCAGGTAAATATTTTTCCTGATTTAGAAAGATTCCAGATGGAAAAACTTAGAATTATGATCTAAACATGGTATCCATATTTTGACATTAAAAAAGATACAGAAATTAATTTCAGAGGAAAAACAATTTTTTTTGACACAGGGTCTCCCTATGTAGCTCAGGCTAACCTTGAACTCCTGGGACGACAGGGAAAATCAATTTTAATAGAGAACAATAGGCTGACCAGACTAGAGGATATATAAAACTAATATCATTGTTATTTATTGTCTTAGAGAATTTGAGCAATTAAGGAATTCTCTGTGACAGTTAATATTAAGTGTGATTATACTAGCCAAATTCCTTCCAAGTGGAGCAATAAATGAGAAAATATCTATGGAACTCCTAGAGATCTTGGGATAAATGGTTCCACACATTAACAGTTCCATTTCCTTTTTTTTTTTTTTTTGACAGAGTATCACTCTGTCGCCCAGGCTGGAGTGCAGTGGCGCGATCTCCGCTCACTGCAAAATCTGCCTCCCGGGTTCAAGCAATTCACCTGCCTCAGCCTCCCAAGTAGCTGGGATTACAGGTGCCTGCCACCATGCCCGGCTCATTTTTGTATTTTTAGTAGAGATGGGGTTTCACCATGTTGGCCAGGCTGGTCTCAAACTCCTGACATCATGATCCACCCTCCTCGGCCTCCCAAAGTGCTAGGATTACAGGCGTGAGCCACTGCGCCCGGCCAATAGTTGCATTTCTTAAGAAAAAAAGATTTTAAAAGCCACAAACAAAAGTAAAAAACAAAACTCACGCATACACTATTTATTATAAATCCATAAAAATTCAGCTATTCAAACAAAAAAAAACTGATACAAGAAAATTATAAATTTATTTAGTGAAATAGTGATAGTATAAATATATATCATGCTTTAATAAAGTATTTTAATTAATCCAGTCACCACACATGTTTTTGCTAAATATGACAGACAGAAGATAATAAAATAATAATTGGCTTACCACCCTAGATAAGTTTGGTAGTTTTACATACTTTGAATATGATGTTAGCTTAAAATTCAATGGTTGAAAACACCTTACAGAATTTTAAATAAGTAGATTTTATGATCTAGTTTAAGAAGAAAGGGTCAAGTCACAAGGCCAAGGCTGAATATCTCTACCTTAAAGAAATTTCCCATATAGTTAGGTAAAGAGTATTTATATGTAATTTAGGTATGAAACATAAAGTACATAAATCACTATCAAGACAGTGAATGCATATTTGCAAGTAAATATTAAATCATGGCATGGGAATTTAATGTTGCCATATCAAATTATTTAGATACACAAAACGGACATATTTTTCTTTCCTCCCATGACCATCTTCCACGTATAGTATTACAACTGTACCTGAAAACTATGTTTCACCTACAACTGAAAGTCTCTGAAGTTGATTAAATTATAAGGTTATGGGGGATTGTAGGGTAGTTGGTCTGGATGTCAGTGAATATTTTAAAGTCAATATTTATAATTAAGACAGATTTTTATGAAGTGTCAAATATATCATTTTTTCTGGTTTAGAATTTTAATAGTTATATTCTACTGTTAGCATGTGGCAGTTACTGCCCTAATGCGATGAAAGCCTGAAATCTCAAAGCCACTGATTCCCTACAAGAAAATCTGACAGAGAAAACAAGCATTTGCAAAATTATTTATAAATGAATGTAAAGTGTTAACTTATTTATAAATTCCTGGTAATTACACATTTTACAAACTTATGAAGAACCAGATTGAAATTTGATTATTATACATCTGTAATTACTATAGAGATGAATGAAATCTATCACAGTGAACATGGATTATGTTTTGCATCTTATTTGGATTGTCATGTAAGTCTTTATAATGAGCTACTAAATGCCAATATATGAAAGAGTGATCACAAATTCAAATAACAGTGAAGAATGATGACGTTTCAAAGACTGGTTGTCACAGAATTACTTTGTTGATAGAAAGATAGCCTTGGTGTCTTTCCCAACAGAACCTATTTTAACACACTGTAATTATCAGGTGAGGGCTTGTTTCCCCCATTAGACTATAGATCTCTTGTGAATAAGTCCAGTAGGCTTTATCCACCATTTCATCTCTAGAGTGAATAGTAATTGCTCAATAAGTATTTGTTGACTGACACAATAAATGATTAACTTGTCAACACGAAAGTGTTCACTGGGCACTTGGCTTCAAAGGCATTCATTCCCCCAATACTATCGAGATTGCTATAAAGATGGCAGAACAGAATATCATTTAAATCTTGTTGTCATGCGCCTGTGAAAAACTTTTCAGCTTTAGCTTTGAGTTTTCACATACTCAGAGTAAGAATATTCTATTGCCTGAGGGAGATTCTGATTATTTTGATGCCCTAAATCTCCTAATCCAATAGATGGAAAATGTCTGTCATGCAGATTTGCTTATGAAGGGGCAAAGGCTTTCATCAAAATCTTTAGTACTAAAAAAGAAAAATTGTAAAATCCTGAGAAAGGTTACACAGGGGACATCAATTATACATGTAATAACAAGTATGAGAAAAGTTAAGACTCAGTAAGACTTCACCGTAACATTACATTGTGATTCTATATGCTCTAATCTTTTATGGATGCTTGAAATATTTCAGAATAAAAGTATTTTTTTAATCTAGCTATCCTTTCCTCACACTCACCAACAAAACTGGAATGAAAAATGACATAAAACTTCAGAAAGTATTCTTCTATTAGAGTCTGACCCTGGGTGATAAAGGTTTAGGCATTTTTCATTTTCACAAAGCATTTTTTAAACTGTATTACTGAGATTCACAGTCAAGTGAAAGAATATAGGATAATCACAATTCTTAGGTGAGTTTCAGATACTGATATGTGTTGGTCTGGCATGATCTCTCTGTTCCCCAGGCACAGACTCTTCTATGTCACCTGGCTTTGCACCCTGACATCTACTTCTCCTATTCAATATGTATTTTTTATTATAAATGTTTAAGAAAAGTAGAGATCATAAAATATAGAAAATAATCTATCTACCTCAATAATAACATGCACTATTTTTCCCATTGGATTTTGCTCTAATTTTTAAAGGATAAAGCATTGTAGATAACACTGAAGTCCTATATGAACTCTTCCAACACTGAAGTCCTATATGAACTCTTCCTCAGTCTCGTCCCTCCCTCTCTAAAGTTAATCACTGTTATGTATTTGATACACACGGCATTTATGACATCCTACTGTCCATAAAACTTGCTCATCCACTCAATATTGCTTTGAAAATTTCTCCTTTTAACATATGAAACTAGCTCATTTGTCTTAACTACTGTGTTTGCTGCTATTTGCTCATTTCCCCATTGATGGAAAAAAAAAACTCTATTATGATCATACTTGTACCAGGTTTTCCTTATGAATATGTGCACAAGTTTCTTCAATAAACCTAGAGGGGGATTTCTGGCAACATAACCCAGGTACCACATATTGTTATTTTGTTCTTCACAGAGATTGTAACAATTTACATTCCCAGAAGTATCGTATGAGCATACTCTTTTAAGTATATCACATTTAATAATTGAAATTATCAGATTTTTTTTTTACTTTTTAATATCTGATAGTCATGCACCCTAGCTCTGAAGATAATTCTTCAGTTATTTTGGTTAACTATATAGTCTATTATTGGGATAGGTTGAACAAAAGTGCTCCTTAAAGAGATTTATCTTTCTCATACTGGTTTAAATTTTAACACTGGCCTGCCAATAATGTTAGTAATAACGGTTATCTTTTACTAGGCCACTCAATATGTCCTAGACACTATTCAGAACATTTAAAATATGTAATTTATTCAATTCTTCCAATTGTAAAAGAATGTGAGCTCTAAAGATGCAGAGAGTTTTGTCTATTCCACTGGCAGTCCTATCTTTAAAACAGTCCTATCACCTAGTAGGTGCTCACCAGATATTTGTTAATAAATGAGTACATGAATGAATAAATTATATAATTAACATTTTCAAAGAGGCATTTAGAGAGTCTGGGTGGTTATTTCCCAAAGAGCATAGATTTTTGTAGGAAATGACAGAATTATCTATCTTCAAGAATACATAACTCCCTCCAAAAACAGATTTTTTTTTTTTAAGATGGAGTCTTGCTCTGTCACCCAGGCTGGAGTGCAGTGGTGTGATCTCTGCTCACTGTAACCTCTGCCTCCCGGGTTCAAGCAATTCTCCTGCCTCAGCCTCCCGAGTAGCTGGGATTACAGGCACATGCCACCATGCCTGGCTAATTTTTGTATTTTTAGTAGAGATGGGGTTTCACCATGTTGCCCAGGCTGGTCTTGAACTCCTGACATTGTGATCCTCCTGCCTCGGCCTCTCAAAGTGCTAGGATTACAGGAGTGAGCCATTGCGCCTGGCCCAGATTTTTCTTTTTCTATGTTCCACATAGTCTCTAAAGAGAAAATTCACTATCTTCCTGTCAAATCTATAAGAATTACTTTAGCGGTGAAATTTTAGTAAGAACGATAGGCAGTTTGTAAGAACATAATTCTTTTTCTTTTAAAATTATTTCTTTTTTAATTAACAAATATTAGTTGTATATATTTGTGGTGTACAACATGATGTTTTGAAATATGTATATATTATAGCTAAATCAAGCTAATTAACATATACATCACCTCACATACTTAATCATTTTTTATAGTGAGAACATTTACTTGTTCTCTCAGCGATTTTCAAACTGACAATATATTGTTATTAACTATAGTCAGCTTGTTGTATAATAGATCTCTTGAACTTATTCCTCCCATTTAACTGAAATTTTGTATCCTTTAACCAACATCTCCCCAGTCCTCTCCCCTTACCAGCAGTCCTTGGTAACCACTATTCTACTCCCTGCTTCTATGAGCTAGATTTTTTAGGACAATGTAACTCCTAGATGCATTTTAAAAACACGTAGAACTTGTTCACAGCACAGGCTCTGGAGCCATTCTCCAAGCAAAGGTTTTTACCGGTTTGTTAAAATTCCTCAGGATGCTTTCTAAGTCCCTAAGTCTATTGCAACAACAACTCGTAAAATCAGATACATGATTCCTGTTTTCAAATTTCCTATCTAGACCCACTTGGATAGCAAGATTGATGCTATTCTCACCAGCCTAAAGCCCCTTCAGCTCTAGCTGAAATCTTTGTTCTCTCACAATGCCCAGGAACATGTCTTGGGCTCATTGGTAGGTAGGAACGTGCTGTGTGGCAAGGAGAAAATTTCCCTGTAATCCTTCATCTAATCTATAAAATATCCTAAAGGATTCACCATATTAACGATTTTTCCTCATCCAATTTATACTGATTATAGGTGGTTAGAGTTGAGATACACCCCTAAATAACTGAATACACATAAAATTGTGAGACTTCCTTTGACCCTCTATTTCTTTGTTGAAAGTCTTTGTCAATATATCTGGCCATTGAAAATAATATGGTTTATTAACAATGCACATACACTCACTGAGACAATTCTAAGCAAATTGTTTATAAACAGTATATTTTATCATTCACAGCCTTTGTCAGTACATAGCACATGCATCTGAAGTATTTAGAAACTATTATATTGTTATGCAAGTCTAAAATGCAAATCCTTAGGGCTATTTACTTTATCAGTAAGATTATTAATCATTACTCTAGCTATACCTTAAAGTTATAGCAAAAATTTTCAAATCTGACTTATTAAGACAGTCAAAAAAGGACTCCCAGTTATGGCTTTTCTAAAGATCTAAGTCATAATATTCAAAGAACAGTACTGCAGTCTACTTATTGTTTATTCAAATGAAAGCACCTTAAGTGAACTTACCTGTTAGTACATGAAATGATGTGTGATAAATTCCAGTTCACATGCCCAAACTACTCTTCAGTCATGTAAGTACAGGCAGTAATTCAAAACATAATTACCAATAAAGCAATAATGGATTACTTTGGGGAAGCCTATTCAATCATTTCTGAATACACACTTTCTCTCTGTCTTTCACCATGACCTACAAAAAAGCCATGTGTACATTTCTCTTCAGTCTCCACAATGATCCCTGAACAATATACTGTAACATGAAAATGTAATCACAGATGATTCAGGGGAAAAAAATCTTACAGCTATGAAATCACTGTCTCTTAATTTTAGTCAATGTTATAGAAGATCCTGGCTGCAAGTCATCAGTGGCCTATCCTGATGAGGAAGAGCTTCTTTTCTCGGTAAATGGAAACCTAGGTTATTCGGCTTGAGCTAGGATGCAGTTATCAAGCTGGTTCTCACCTTCCTATTGTAACATCTTGAATGTGTCAGTCACGTGCTTTCATTTTTTGGAGATAGAATGGAGAAAACGAGGGAACACCTGTTTTATATTGGATTTACTTTCATTTCTAAGGGCCATTAAGGATTATTTAGCACTACATCACTTACTTCTACAAGAAGTTGGCATCTGGAGATGGTGTTCTAAAAACTGATAAAGTATACGACGTTACTATTTAAAATTTCAGATGGCTTACTGTCTTAGCCTGTTTGTGTTGCTATAAAGGAATACCCAAAACTGGGTAATCTACAAAGAAAAGAGGTTTATTTGGTTCACAATTCTGCAGACTGTGTAAGAAGCATGGCACCAGCACCTACTTCTGTTGAGGGCTTCAGGCTGCTTCCACTCATGGCAGAAGGTCATGCGGAGCCAGCATGTAGAGATTACTTGGAAAGGGAGGAAGCAAAGGGTGCAGGGTGCCAGGCTCTTTCAAATAACCAGCCCTTGCAGGAATAAATAGAGTGAGAATTCACTCATTACCAAGAGGATTGCTCCAAGCTGCTCATGAAGGATCCACACCCAAGGCCTAAACACCTCCCATTAGGCACTGCATTCAACACTGGGGATCCAGTTTCGATGTACTATTTGGAGGGGTCGAATGTCCAAACCACAGCACTTGCCTTTTCCTATGGAAGTTCAGGACCCTATATGAAGCCATCTGTTGACTTTTTAAGCTCAGTACCAATCCTGATGTAGTCTATGCTTCTTTTATACTGGCCAACTTGCTGTCCCTCAAACCCACCATGAATTTTCACAGTTTTTCCCTCTTTATGGGAGGCTTTTCCAATTTTCTAAAGGTTCAATTCAATAATCCAGCTGAACAGCTGTTTCTTTAAAAACATTTCCTCAGTATCCTGACAGTACAGCAGCATTAATTGTAAAAGATTTTGTTTACGTGACAAATACAATTCTTTTGAAATCTGATTCATATACACCAGATTGTGAGTTCTCTCAAAGCAAATTCTGTGTATTTTTCTTCTTTGTATTTTCTTTAATTCCCCAGCACACTGTCTTGCACATAATAGATACTCAGTTTAATTTTATCAAAATCATTTTTTCAGGAAATGATTAACAATCTCCAATTTAAAAGATATATTTGTATTGAACCACTTCATGGCTTGATGCTTTTAATCAAACTAAAGTTTGACTAGGTATAGGTTGAAGAATAATGTATAAGTGCAATGTATGGTAATAGGAAATTGGTTATAATTATATTGTATAATTAATATTTGCATAGATACATACTATATTGGTCATCTTTTATCCCAACTCCTATTAAATAAATATCATATTGAGATTTAATAGTGCTTAGTTTTGATGCAGTTAATTTTAACATTTTGCTCTTGCTAACATTATTATGTGTTTTTTGGCATCAGCTTATGAAAGAAAATGGAAAATCAATTTATTTTCCATTTTCTTTGTCAAATTTGGATTAAAACTTTGTAGAAGCCAAAGGTCATGCTCACTATGATGTCATGGACAAAAAGGCCTGTTATTACATTTTGTTCATTTTTCTCTTTTTTTCCTTTCAATTTTACTTGACACATAATAAATGAAACATATTTATGGGGTACCAAGTGACAGATACATGTATACAGTGTGTAATTATAAATTCAGGGTAATTAAAACATTCATCACCTCAAGTCATTATCATTTGTTTAATGAGAACTTTCAAAATCCTCTCTTCTAGCTTTTTGAACATATACAATAAATTATTAACTATATTCACCCTACAGTGCCATAGAACACTAAAACATATTCTTCTTATCTAACTGGAACTTTATATGCATTGACCAACATCCCTCTATCCTCCTTCTCCCTTACTGTTCCCAGCCTGTAATAACCAGAGTTCTACTCTTTACTTCCATGAGCTCATTGTTTTGCTCCTACATGTCAGTGAGAACATGCAATATTTATCTTTCCACGTCAGACTTATTTTACTTAACATAATGTCCTCCAGGCTCATCCATGTTACCAATGACAATATTTCATTTTTTAAATAGCTGAACAATATTCTGTTGTGTGTATATATATATATTACATTTTCTTTATTTATTCATCTGTTAATAGACATTTAGGTTCATTCCATACCCTGGCTATTGAGAATAGTGCTGTAATAAACATGGCAGTACAGATATCTCTTTGCTATGCTGACTTCCTTTCCTTTGGATAAATACCCAGTAGTGGCACTGCTAAATCATATGGTGGTTCTGTTTTTAGCATTTTGAGAAATCTCAATAGTATTTTTCATAATAGCTGTACTAATTAACATTCCCACTAACAGTACATAAGAATTCCCCTTACTCAACATCCCTGTTAGCATTTTTTTAAATCATTTCCTTTCATTTAGATTCTGTGGAAGAGTTTCTTGGGTTTGTTTCTTAAATAACTATTAAAATTATATTAGTGATGTTGAGCATAATAAATTCTTACAATCTGATCCAATCTTTGTCCAATTAAGAGTGTGGTGGTGCAGGAGCAGCTCTTGTTTTTTTTTGTTTTGTTTTGTTTTTTGTTTTTTGTTTTTTTAACAATTTCGTTGACTCTCAGAGTCTAAGACTTCAGGGCAGGGACCTTTGTCCAGCCTGCACGGTAGAGTGAGGCTGCCTCTCCCACCAGGCATTGGGATCCCATTTAGAAACGGCGTTCACTTCAGAAGGTACTTTTTAACTGCTCAGTTTTTGACTATTTTAAATAGTTTGCTGAAAACTCCTGATAACACTTGCAGCTCTTGTTTTTAAAGTTGCTTTCAGTTTGAGTATGGTCTCAAAGACTTCTGTTGCCACACTCCTGGTGCAACAGCTTCCCTATACGAGCCACAATTTTGATACTTGCCACTTTTATAATGTATAAACTTCTGGGACTTTGTTATATATAATTTTATACTACTTTAATTGTGGCTATTTTCCTTTTTTAAAGCTTTCATATCTGAGTGAGAAGATATGGTATTTGCCTTTATTTTCCTCTTATTTCAGTTAATGTCATCCAGTTCTATGCATGTTACAGTGAATGACAGGATTTAATTATCCTTTATGGCTGACTAGTATTCCATGTGTATATATACCACATTTTCTTTATCAATTCAATCTGTTGTTGAACACGTAGGTTTATTCCATATCTTTGCTATTATGAATAGTGCTGCAATAAACATGGGGTTGCAGATATTTCTTTAATACAATGATTTCCCTTCTTTGGGATAGATTCCCAGTAGTGAGATTGCTAGATCATATGGAAGTCCTATTTGCAGTTTTTTGAGGAACCTCCACACTCTTCTCCATAGTGGCTATACTAGTTTATATTCCCACCAACAGTATATAAGAGTTCCATTTCTTCTGCATCATCACCAGCGTTTGTTATTTATTTTTGTCTTTTTGATAATAGCAATTCTGACTGGTGTGAGATGATACCTCATTGTGGTTTTGATTTGCATTTCCCTGATGATTAGTGATTTTGAGCATTTTTCCATATATTTATTGGCTATTTGTATGCCTTCCTTTGAGAAACGATGTCCAGATAAATCACTCATTTTTAAATTAGATTATTGTTTTTGTGCTGTTGAGTTGTTTGAGTTCATTATATATCATGGATAGTAGTCCCTTCCCAGATGAATAGTTTTTAAATATCTTCTCTCATTCTATAGGCTGTAACTTAACTCTGTTGACTGTTTCATTTGCTGTGTAGAAGCTTTGTAGTTTTATAGAGTCTGATTTGTCTATTTTTGTTTTTGTGGTCTTAACCATAAAGTCTTTGCCTGGATCAATGTCCTGCAACATTTCCTTTATCTTTTTCTACTAGTTTTATAGTTTCAGTCTGATATTTAATTCTCTAATCCACTTTGAGTTGATTTTTTAATATAGTGAGAGATGGTCTTCTAGTTTCAATCTTCTGCATATGAATATCCAGTTTTCAGAGCACCATTTGTTGAAGAGGGTGTCATTTTTTTCAACGTATATTCTTGACATCTTTGTTGAAAATGAGTTGACTGTAAATATATAGATGAATTTCTGGGTTCTCTATCTTATTCCATTGGTCTTTGTGTCTGTTTTTATACCCATACCATGTTGTTTTTGTTTTTGTTACTATTACTGTGTATTACATTTTGAACTATCTATATTATATTTTAACTAACTATATTATATTTTGTACTATCGCCAGTTTTACCCTTTTGGCTTGGTATTGCATTGGGTATTTGGGGTCATTTGTGGTTCCAGACAATTTTAGGATGTTTTTCCATTTATTTAAGGAATGACAGTGTTATTTTGATAAGGATTGCACTGAATCTGTAGACTGCCTTGGGTGAAATGGTCATTTTAACAATATTAATTCTTTCAGTCCAGGAGCATGGAATGTTTTTCAATTTCTTTTTATCCTCTTCTATTTCTTTCATCAGTGCTTTGTAGTTTTCATTGTAAACATCTTTCACCTTGGTTAAATTTATTTCTAAGTGTCTTTTTTTGTAGCTACTGCAAGTAGGATTGCATTTTTAAATTCTTTTTCACCTAGTTCATTACTGGTATATAAAATACTAATTATTTTTGTATGTTGATTTTTTTATCCTGAAATTTTAATGAATTCATTTGCCAGTTTTAAGAGTATTTTGGCAGAGTCATTACATTTTTCTATTTATGAGAACATGTTGTTTGCAAAGAGGGACAATTTGACTTCCTCTTTTCCAATGTGGATGGCAATTTCTTACTTTCTTTTTCCTAATTGCTATGGGATAGGACTTCTAGTACTATGTTGAATAAGAGTAGTGAAAGCAAGCATCCTTGTCTTGTTCCAGTTCTTAGAGAAAAAGCTTCCAGTATTTCTTCATTCAGTATAATGTTAGCCATGGGTTTGTCATATATGGTCTTTATTGTGTTGAGGTATATTCCCTCTATGCCTAATTTGTTAAGAATTTTTATCATAAAGGGATGATGAATTTTATTAAATGATTTTTCTGTCTATTGAGATAACATGTTTTTTAAATTTTATATTGTTAATGTGATGCATTACATTTATTGATTTGCATATATTGAACTATCCTTGTATCCTTGAAATAAATTCTACTTGATTAGGTTCATTATGTTTTTGACGTGCTGTTGGGTTCAATTTTCTAGTATTTGGTTGAGGGTGTTTAAATCTATCTTCATCAGACATATTGGCCCATAGTTTTCTATTTTGGTTGTGCCCTTGTCTGGTTTTGTTATCAGGGTAATGCTAGCTTCACAGAGTTAATTAGGAAGAATTTCTTAATCCTCAATTTTTTGGAATAGTTTGAGAAAAAAATGGTGTTAGTTATTTAAAAGTTTGCTAGAATTCATTAGTGAATCCATCTGGTCTTGGACTTTTCTGTTTTGAGAGACTTTTTGTTACTGATTTAATCTTCTCATTTGTTATTGGTCTGTTTGATTCTGTTCATTTTTGGTTCAATCTTGGTATTTTATACTTGTGTCTAGGAATGTATCCATTTCCTTCAGGTTTTTTAATTTGTTGGTGTATAGTTGTTCTTAACAGTCTCTAATGATCCTCTGTATTTTTGTGGTGTCAGTTGTAATATCTCATGGTTCATTTCTGATATTATTTATTTAGGTCTTTTTCTTAATCTATATAATAGTTTGTCGATTTGGTTTACTTTTCAAAAACCAACTTTTTTCACGAATCTTTTGTTTGCTTTTTTGCCTCTAATTTGTTTCATTCTGTGCTGATCTTTATTATTTATTTTCCTCTATTAAGTTTGGGTTTGGTGTGTTCTTGCTTTTCTATTTTTTGAGGTGTATCACTAGGTTATTTGAAATCTTTTTTTTGATATAGGTGTTTATTCCTTTAAACTTCCCTCTGGTACTA
Source organism: Gorilla gorilla gorilla (assembly GCF_029281585.2). Lineage (NCBI taxonomy): Eukaryota > Metazoa > Chordata > Mammalia > Primates > Hominidae > Gorilla > Gorilla gorilla. The sequence continues at coordinate 49,244,211 of NC_073232.2, read as the reverse complement.
ATTTTTCTGTGTTCCATAGGTTTTTTGGTATGTTATGTTTCTGTTTTCATTTCTTTCAAGAAGTATTTAAAATTTCCTTGTTAATTTCTTCATTAACTCATTTGTCATTCAGGAGAATGTTGTTTAATTTTTATGTATTTTTACAGTTTCCATTGTTCCTCTTGTTATTGATTTCTAATTATATTCCACTGAGAGAATACATGGTATAATTGCATTTTTGAAAAAATCATTTAGATTGTTTTGGGCCTAACATAGGGTCTATCCTAGAGAATGTTCCATATGCTGATGAGAAGAATGTGCATTTTGTAGCCATTGGAAAAAATGTTCTGTAAATGTCTATTAGGTTCATTTGGTATAAAATGAAGCTTAAGTACAATGTTTCTTTGTTGACTTTCTGTATAGATTAGCTGTGCAATGCTGAGGGTGAGGAGGGTGAGGTGTTAAAGCTCTCAACTATTATTACATTGGTGTCTCTATCTCTCTCTTTAACTATAATAATATTTGCCCTATATATCTGAGTGCTCTGGTGTTGGGTGGATATATATTAACAATTGTTCTTTCCTCTTGCTGAATTGATTTTTTAATCACTATATAATGACCTCTGTGTCTTTTTATCTTTTTATTTTTAATAAAAGTCTATTTTGTCTGATATAAGTTTGCTACTTTTGCACACTTTTTGCTTCCATTTGCAGCAAATATCTTGTTTAATCTGTTCTGTTATAGTCTGTGTGTGTTTTTAAATGAGAAGTGAGTCTCATAAGCAGCAAATAGTTGGGTCTCAGTTTTTTAATTCAGCCAGTTTATATACTTCAATTAGGGAATTTAAACGGTTTACATTTAAGGTTGTTATTGATAAGATGAGGACTTATTCTTGTTATTTTGTTAGTTGTTTTGTAATTGCTCTGTATAGCCTTAGTTCCTTTCTTCTTTTATTATTTTTGTGGTTTGGTGGTTTTCTGTAGTGATAAAATTTTATTCCTTTCTTTTTCTCATTTGCATATCTGCTTTACCAGTGAGTTGTATACTTTCATGTTTTTCCTTAATTGATAGGTAACATCTACCAATGATATAGACACATATCTGCTTTTGCTTAATTGATAGATAACATCCTTTCGCTTTCAGAGGTTGGAGTCCCTTAAGCATTTCTTGTAGGCTTAGTTTAACAGTGATTAATTCCCTCAGTCTTTGTATGTCTGGGAAAATTTTATGTCTCCTTCATTTCTAAAGAATAGCTTTATGGTTTATAGTATTCTTAGTTGAAAGTTTTTTTTTTTTTTTATTCCAGCAATCTGAATATATCATCCTATCCTCTCCTAGCTTGTAAGTTTCTTCTGAGAAATCTGCTGTTAGTTGGACAAAGATACCCTCATATGTGACTTGATGCTTTCTTTTGGTGTTTTTAGAATTCCCTTTTTGTCTTCGCTTTGACAATTTGACTATCATGTGCCTCAGAGAAGACCTTTTTGGATTTAATCGATCTGGGAACATTTGAGCTCCCTATATCTACATGATTATCTCCCAAGAGTTGGAAACTTTTCAGCTATTGTTTCATTAAATAAGTGGCCTATTTATTTTCTCACTGCTTTTCCTTCTGGAATTTCTAAAATATGAATAGAATATTTGTTTGCATAGTGATATCCCATATGTCATGTAAACTTTTTTCATTTTTATTCTTTTTTTCTCTTTTTGCCTAATTCGCTTATTTCAAAAGATCTGTCTTCAAGATCACAAATTATTTCTTTTGCTTTATCTAGTCTATTGTTAAACTTGAGCAGGGTGCTTTGGCTTTGTTTCTGGGAGAATGCAGTACTGTAGTCACCATATGATTTCTTCAGCATTAGTCCAATCAGTAGTATCTATGGCTTCACAGTGTCTTATGCTCCAGTTGTTCCTGAAAGCTGTGATGTGACTTTACTGGAGATGGGGCCTCCAGGCAAGCCAGTCCTTGGATCCCTGGGGAGTGCACAGGCACCTCTGGTGGTACACATTGCATGGAACAGTTCTCAGGATCCTGGGTGGTACACAAAGGTACATAGTGGCCCTGTTATTGCTGGGCCAAGTTTGCTGGGTTGTGATGGTGGCACATCCCAGACAGGGCAGTCCTTAAGCCGTAAGTGGCACATTTGGGGATCAGTGTTCATGGCAGTAGGTCACAAGCAAGCTGGTCCTCAGGCCCCTGGGCATTGTGTGCAGGCACATGATGGCCCAATTGCTGCAGGGAACAAGGTCACTGTCATCAGGGAAGGTGGCTCTCAGGCTCTTGGAAGCATGTGCTTTGGATTTCTATGTCCTGGGGAAAGCCTCCCTGACGTGCAGGACTGCCTATTCCCTGGGATTTAGGTCTCTGTGTGGGTTCAGGTAACAGAGACCCTGTGGCACCACTGGGTTTAGCTGGTAATGTAACACTGCAACCTTCTGGGAGGGTGTGGGGGGATGTAGGCTGTGCACCTGTGATGTGGAGATGCAGCAGTAATTAGGCCCCAGGGCAGGATGTAGTCTGGTGGTGACACTTGTTAGTGCATTTTTGATGGCATTGAAAGTTACCTTGGTGTTACTAAGCCAAGGTCAAAGAACATTGTCATGATTAATGCTGAAAGTTATTTTTTCATAATTTGAAGATTTTTAAAAATATTAATCCTGGGGCTAAACACATTAAAGGAATTAAGAAGAAATAAATCTGGAAAATTAATGTAGACACAGAATTTAAAATTGGAATAAATACTTTTATACATTCAGCAAATACCTATTAAGAGACTTCAGGCAAAACTATGGAAGTAAGAGGTCCTATTAAGATTCTACAGCAACTTAGGGAAAGGAAAGTTACTTGAACTGGCGTAGTAGCAGTGAATATGGGGGAAAAGTGAACACATTTAAGAAAAATTTAAAATATAGAATAAAACACATCTTCAACTATCCTTCAATACTACTGTTCACTAAAGGTCAATGTGATATTATAATCAGAACACTCCACAATAAGGGAATAACATTGCTAATTCTAATTTAGAAGTGGTCAATCTCTTTTTCAGAAAATTCAAAAACCATCGTCAATCGCTTCCACCAATCCTCATTTGATCTCCACTGTCACAGTTCTTTTGCAAGTAATCTCTTCCACTACCTTTTACTCATTGTTCAATCTCCAGTACCTTTCATGGGATTTAGCACTAATAATTATGGAATATTAAATAAATAAACGAAGGAATAAATAAAAGAAAGGCTGTATTTTTACAAACCCTTATATTTAATCAGTTCTTAGTAATTGTTGAATAGTTCTTATGGTCCAAATCATTCATCCCTTCTATCAAAGTTTGTAGCTCATGATGAGTCAGTTTATGCAAACTGACCTCTGAAAATATATGTTTAACTATCATGAGACATTTGTTGATGGTATGAATAATTTTTAAATGATCATTGAAAAACTTTCAGTTTTAAATATATAACTGCAATGGATAAACAGAAGACATTTGTCATTAGAGATACCCTTATTTCAAGAATCTTTAGTCAATATTGGACCATTGAATCATACTAAAACATAATTATAAGCAAATATTTTACCACATGTGATCTTCCTCTGTGCTAATAACAAAAAAATAGTTTCAAGTCTAAGAGTCCTTTACCATTGATTTTAAATTTTTATTTTTATTTACATTTTAATGTAGAGAGCTGATATTCTGAGAATTCACAGGTTTTCACAAATGATTCAGAAGAAAATGGAAATCTGTTTTGGACCCTTATTCCCTATATCTATCTATCTATCTATCTATCTATCTATCTATCTATCTATCTATCTATCTATATGGAAAATAGTCTCTCCCTCTCTCTCTGTCTCTCTCTCTCTCTCTCTCTATATATATATAGTATTAGTATTGACTCCTGAAAGAAAGCCCATGAGAGGTTAAATGCTTATAAAAAATTTGAAAGTAAAATTTTCCCTAAGTAATTCACAACACAGATACCCTAAGAACTAACTTGTCAATTGATCTACCTGACAAAAGATGAACCAGAAGTCTCTGAATACAAAACAACGTATCACTCGAAAAGATCATTGTATTAGTCCATTCTCATGCTGCTCTAAAGAACTTCCCAAGACTGGGTCATTTATAAAGAAAAGAGGTTTAATTGACTCACAGTTCCACATGGCTAGGGAGGCCTCAGGAAACTTACAATCATGGTGGAAGGGGAAGCAAACACATCCTTTTTCACATCATGGCAGGAAGGAGAATGAGAGCCCAGTGAAGGAAGAAGACTTTATAAAACCATCAGATCTCACGAGAACTAACCTCACTACCACAAGAACAGGATGGGGGAAACCGCCCCTGTGATTCAATTATCTCTGCGGGGTCCCTCCCACAACAACATGTGGGAATTATGGGAACTATAATTCAAGATGAGATTTTGGTGGGGACATAGCCAAGCCATATCAATCATTCTTCACAAGTACCAGATAAGTTATTTGCTATTAAACACATCTGTAACTTTTCTAAGAAAATCTGTCCCCTACAGAAGATGCAAGATTGTGGCAATTCTCATCACAGCTATTCAAACTATGATTAGTTATCTGAAAAAAAAAAAAAAAAAAAAGGTAACCCATCTATTCATTGGTCTTATTTTGGACCTACACATCTAGGCTGGTACAAAAAAGATCCAGAGGGCCAGCTAGATTATTTCTCTTTTGTTTGACTGGGAAAATTCTGAGAGAAGATGCCATAATCTGTGGGAGCAGATGTTGAAAAATTATGTTGTTACAAAAAGATCACTGGTAAAGAATCATGGCTAAACTAACATAAGATAAGCTTATGAAGGCACAGAAACTTGAGAGAGCAGTGGAAACCACTCAGTATTTTAGGCAAACATGTCTGGTTGTCTGTTTAATGGCCATTTCTCTTTTTTTACTAACAAATCTCTGATTTTGTTTGTGTAGTAGGTGACTAGTAATAAAGGTTAAATTGTGGCTGGTCTAAGCCTAGTGTTCAGTTAGAACCTGTTTATTCCAGCTCACGAGAGCCGATTCTATGCATTTCATACCAACTCAGAGTTCAGTGACATCACATTGGTAGCTTAAAACCTGCAAAGGTGGGAGTATTTATGCCACAGAAATAAACAAATGCTACAAATTAGGACTACCACTCCCTCTGGCTTCTAGTCAGTTGTTAATCACTTATCAGCACTCTCTAAACTCATCTTGGAAATCTAATTTTCTTTTGCCAGTAATTGGCTCAAGATTGAGAGAGGAACCAAGTTTTGACCTATGACAAGTAAGAGAAACTGATGAAAATCATCTGGGAAAGACTTTCTTCTCTAAAGTTAAAGCTGCAAGCCAGCTTCTTTTTCTGTTTTAAATTGTGTTGTGTAATGCTTGGAGATGCAATGCTTTAAGATGCAACCAAGAGGGAACATGAACAGAATTCACAGATGCTTACACATTAATAACCTTGAACTGGGCCGGGCAAGGTGGCTCATGCCTATAATCCCAGCACTTTGAGAGGTCGAGGCGGGTGGATCACAAGGTCAGGAGTTCGAGACCAGCCTGGCCAATACAGTGAAACTCCATCTCTACTAAAAATCAAAAAAATTAGCCAGGTGTGGTGGCACATGCCTGTAATCCCAGCTACTTGGGAGGCTGAGGCAGGAGAATTGCTTGAATCCGGGAGGTGGAGGTTGCAGTGAGCCAAGATCGCGCCACTACACTCAAGCCTGGGTGACACAGAGAGACTCTGTCTCAAAATAAATAAATAAATAAATAAAATAACCTTGAACTGTCAGAGGCAGGTGAACCAGAACAACTCCATCTTGAATAGGAGCTTGGTAAAATGAGTTTGAAACCTACTGGGCTGCATTCCTAGACAGTTAATGCATTCTAAGTTACAGAATGAGATATGAGGTCGGCACAAGATACAGGTCATAAAGACCTTGCTGATAAAATAGGTTTGCAGTAAAGAAGCTGGCTAAATCCTACCAAAACCAAGATGGCCACAAGAGTGACCTCTGCTCATCCTCACTACTACACAGCCATCAGCCCCATGACAATTTACAAATGCCATGGCAACATCAGGAAGTTACCCTATATGGTCTAAAAGGGGGAGGCATGAATAATCCACCCCTTGTTTAGCATATCACCAAGAAATAACCATAAAAATGGGCAACCAGCAGCTCTCAGGGCTGCTCTGTTAATGGAGTACCCATTCTTTCATTTCTTTACTTTCTTAATAAACTTGCTTTCATCTTGCATTGCAGACTTGCCCCCAATTTTTTCTTGCACAAGATCCAAGAACCCTCTCTTGGGGTCTAGAATGGGACCCCTTTCCCGTAACAGAAATATTACCAACCAGGGCAACCAAAATGTAGACAATTATGAGCAGTCCACCATGGGCATAGAAAATAATGTGCGTTTTCTCTACAGAATTTAAAAATAATAATTAAACATATTAACCATCAGTCCACTTTTTATTATCCTCCTGTACGGACAATTCTAAATAATGTTAGCCATTAAAATATCCCTCTCCACATAGCTTAACTGCTCCTACCCAAGTCCTCCGTTTGCTAGGGCTAGTAACCCTAAAGCCAAGTATATCAAACATCTAGGTATATGAGATAAGGAAGGGTTTTTGTTATTTAAGTAACCTTTACCTGAGTTTTCTGTTTCTTGTTTATGTTTTGAACTGCTTAAGTTGTCCATGAAAAGAAGCAGATCCAGAATATCGGTATATCAGGTTAATCTAGCACTAAAGGGAAAAACTATTAATTCCTGCTTTAAGGACCTACAATATCCCTGGATCCCAGGCCTCCCCCAGCTCTAATCATGCAAAGATTGGTAAATTATGGTTCCCCTTGTTGCATGTCCAGAGTATTCTCCCTATGTGCTGTCAGTATTACTATGTTAAACTACCTCTATATTGATGAATGTAAGTAGGTTCCCTTGCCTTTTAACCAAAAGAACCGAGAAACAGAACCTACTATTTAACAATCAATTTACAAAAGGCTTTTCCAATATAAGGTGTTGACTGAATTTACTTTGCGAAGTCTATATGAAGGAGATAGCAAATAGACAAAAATATGCTTAATGTTGTTCATAATAATTAAAATTACTGTTTAAATGTTACCAAAAGAGCACATAAATGAATAAGTTCTTGAATAATATACAATCATGCAGAAATATGCAGCCAAATATGTGTAAAAAGGCAAGTAACATAAATATGCATATATATATGCATGATACACATTTGAAAATATAAATATGTATTAGAAAAATGGTGAAAGGAAAAAAAATCAGTTAGCAGTGATTATTATTCCTGAGTAGTGGAATCAAAGGCCATTAATTTTTTTCCCATACATTTTCTATATTTCCAAAGATTTTGATTCTATAAAAATAAAGTAGTTTAAAAATATGTAAGTAGCATACATTTCATTTTCACTAATGTATCATGAAAATATAGTTGGTTTCTGGAATAATTTTTCATTATGAGAATGTATACATACATGAAAGTAATGAAGTCAATAGGTTAGACTGGAACAAATCAGGTAACTTTAAAAAATGAAGTTGGATATTCATGAGAATTTGCATTTTATAAGAAAGAATATTATCACATTCCAAGAAAATCCTTCTCTTACAAAAAAGGAAAAATATATATATAATTTATTTTAGACAGAGGATTACTTTTTGAGAGAATAAAAAAGATGAAAATGTGTTCACTTCTTTGTTCTTACAACACAAACAAAACTTGAATTGTGCTTCTGAGGATATTGATTTATGAGTATCTTCACAATCCTGTGGGATATTATTCTAATTTGTGATGAGAGAATAATCTGGGCTTCACATGGAATCTCAACCTTGTCTGTTGTAGTTAGATATTTAGACTTGTTTGTTTAATTCTTCAGATTAGCACTGTCAAATACATATAATGGTTGTCGAATTATCATATTGCATCTGTGAAAGGAAAATAAATCTTGGAGCCCCAAAATTACTAAGCCAAAGGGAAAAGTCAAGCTGGGAACTGCTTAGGACAAACCTGCCTCCCATTCTATTCAAAGTCATCTCTCTGCTCAGTGAGATAAATGCACATCTGATTGCCTCCTTTGGAAAAGCTAATCAGAAACTCAAAAGATTGCAACCATTTGTCTCTTATCTACCTATGACCTGGAAGCCCCCTTCCCGTTTCTACTTGTCCCACTTTTGCTTCAATTTGTTCCACATTTCTAGACTGAACCTTTGTTCATCTTACATATGTTGATTGATGTCTCATGTCTTCCTAAAATGTATAAAACTAAGCTGTGCTCTGATCACCTTGGGCACATGTCATCAGGAACTTCTGAGGCTGTGTCATGGGTGCGTGTCCTGAACTTTGGCAAAATAAACTTCCCAAATTGACTGAGATCTGTCTCAGATTTTGTGGTTCACACATTTCAAATCGATGATTTTTTCTCACCAATATGTTTTTTTCCATGAGGGGAGAAAAATTTGGTTGGAAAAGAAGTGCAGGGAAATCAGGATTTATTTGAAAATCTAGGAAAAACCTAAGATTCTAGGTATTATTTTCTAATATGTTTTGGCCATGAATTGGAGTTTCTTTTATAGACTCAGTATAAATTGTTAAATTTAAAAAGATTACAAGAGGTCAGGCTCATAATCCCTGAGTAGACCATGGATGACACAACTGCTGCTAATACATAGCAACATATTGCATCCAGAAATACAATCAATTAAATGTTTACTGTATTAAATAAAATTAATCTTATTTAGTACTCTTCTTTTTTTTTTTTTTTTTTTTGAGATAGAGTCTAGCTCTGTTGCCCAGGCTGGAGTATAGTGACATGATCTCAGTTCACTGCAACCTCTGCCTCCTGGGTTCAAGCAATTCTCCCGCCTCAGCCTCCTGAGTAGCTGGGATTACAGACGTGAGCCATGACACCCAGCTAATTTTTGTATTTTTAGTAGAGCGGGGGTTTCACCATGTTGGCCGGGCTGGTATCGAACCCCTGACCTCAAGTAATCCACCTGCCTCGGCTTCCCAAAGTGTTGGCATTACAGGCATGAGCCACCATGCCTGTCCCAGTATTATTCTATTTTATAAAATTGACAAGAGAAAATAAACAAATTAAAAGAATAAAAACATACCAGATACAGCAAGGAAGTCATCAATGCTTGTAATGTCATCTACGGCTTCAGTGAGGACATGTATATGATTCTCCCATGTACGCTTGTACATTTCCATGGTGTTTTTGACCACTTGACTTTTGGGTCTTGCAGCCAAAGCAAGTGCAGCATTAATAATCTATAAAGATAAGAATTGAAAAAATTACCTATTGGTTGCAATGTTCACTATTTGGGTGATGGGCACGCTAAAAGCCCACACTTCACCACTATGCAATATATTCATGTAAGAAATCTGCATTTATAATTCCTAAATATATAAAATAAATAAAAAATATTAAAACAATAAAATAAAATTAATTAATTATACTCATTCATATTAAACATAAAAAATGGAATTTAAAAAAATCTGTAAAGATGTAGAATGTTTACTCAGTGATTTCTTTAAATACATTAAGTGTATTAAAATTAGATTATTTAAATTAAATTATGGTTAAATACATTCATCATCAACAATAGGAAAAACAGTAAAATGTCTCCATATATACAGTTTATGCTGAAAAGTACAAAATGTTTTATATTTATTAGTATAAATTATACAGGTATAAATAATAATTTTTATTTTTAAAATTTTCCTACTCCCTCTATTATTGCAGAGTGAGTTTTTTAAATATAAACTTTGTTACCATAAGCTCCATCAAGTTCAAGACACTTTTCTAAGTGATGATATCAGGCATTTAATCTACCCTTAAAGAACTGATGATTCTGAGCATTTAAACATGTCAATCCAGTCTTTTTTACATTATTAACTGGTGAGAAATGGATGCCTTTAACAGATTTTTTTTTCAAATTAGTAAACAAAAAGAAATCAGAAAGAACCAAATTAGGACTGTAAGTTGAATGCCCAGTGATTTCCCATGGATATTCCTGAAATATTGCCCTTGTTTCGGGAGAGAAATGAGCAGAAGCACTGTAATGGTGAAGAAGGACATTCTGTTGACACGGTCTTGGGCATATTTCTGTTAAAGTTTCGGTTAATTTTGTAAAACCACTCTCATAGTAAGCAGATGTTATCATTCTTTGGCCCTCCAGGAAGTCATTAAGTAAAATGCCTTTAGCATATCAAAAAACCGTTGCCATAATCCTTGTTCTTGACTGGTCTGTTTTTGCTTTGACTGGATCACTTCCAACTCTCAGTAGCCACTGCTTTGATTATGATGCCTTCAGAATTGTACTTGTAAAGCCGTGTTTCATCTCCTGTTACAATTCTTCAAAGAAGTAATTCAGGATCTTGGTCCCACTTATTTAAAAATTCCATCGAAAGCTCTGCTGTTGTCTGCAGCTGATCTGGGCAAAATGGTTTGGATACTCATTGAGTGGAATGTTTTTTCAACTTTAATTTTTTAGTCAGAATTGTGTAAACTGAACCAATTAAGATGTCTATGGTGTTGGCTATTGCTTGTGCTATTAATCATTGGTTTCCTTCAATTAGAGCATGAATAATATAATTTTTTTTAATCACAAATGGATGTCGATGGGCTGCTTCTGTGAGCTTCATCTTCAACATCATCTCATCTCTTGTTAAAATGAGTTATCAGTTTGTAAACTGAAGATTTATTTGAGGCATTGTCTCTATGAATATTTTTTAAAGCATCAATGATTTCATCATTCTTCCACTCAAACTTTGCCATAAATATGATGTTTGTTCTTCAATTTTAGCAGAGTTTATGTTGCCTTTCATAGGGGTTTGATATAGTTTGGCTGTATCTCCACTCAAATCTCATCTTGAATTGTAGTTCTCATAATTCCCATATGTCATGGGAGGGACCTGGTGGGAGGTACTTGAATCATGAGGGCGGTTACCTCCATGCTGTTCTTAATGATAGTTGAGTTCTCACGAGATCTGATAGTTTCATAAGGGGATTTTCCCCTTTTGCTCAGCACTTCTCTTTCCTGCCGCCACGTAAAGAAGGACATGTTTGCATCCCCTTCTGCCATGGTTGTGAGTTTTCTGAGGCATCCCGAGCCCTGTGGAGCTGCGGGTCAATTAAACCTCTTTCCTTTATGGATTACCCAGTCTCAGTTCTGTCTTTATTAGCAGCATTAGAACAGACTAATATAGGGCTCTTTTCAAACTGATGTCTCTGATTTTTAACCCATCAAACTAGATCCTGTCCACGCACATTATCACAAGTTAGCACAAGTTTATTTTGGTGCAAAAATGTTGAATTCTGTGCATAATTTTTTCATAAAACACATTTTCAGTAAACGTTTTGAAGACCTCTCGTACAATGACAACAATAAAAAGAAGCTTTTTCTACTGAATATCCTAAAGACTGTACCTTAAATCACTTCCTGTCACCACATTATTGGAGGTAGAAGACGGAAAAAATTAGTTGCCTGAGAATAATATATTTAAATCCTCTTTTTTTGTTTCTTTTCTATAAAAGAGGAACATATTAAATTTTAAGGAAACACACTAACTTTAGAAATAACTACTGTGCAGTATGCCTTGACTTCAGTTTTAGAGTTTTATTAACCTATTAACTTACAATGTACCTTTGTGTATACTGCAATGGCTCTGGTCCCTGGTGTTTCATTGTTCTTGCAATTGGACAGCTATGTACACATGTGGTTGTACTGAAATTATGCCTTCACAGCAAAGTATACTTTTAAAGTACTGGTGTAAAACCCTCAGTGGAGATACGAAGTTACGAATATAAGACAGGCTACATTTTACAAGAATATTTTCAGTTCTGCTGCTGATCCAATTTATCTGATTCAACACTGCACACTATGAAGAAGCTTTATCCTACTTGACTCTTCTGATATTTAGCTTAAATCTAAAAGAAGACACAATTCAGAAGAATTCTTCTAACCCTCTTTAAGGCAGAAAAATGTTCATCCCAATGTCACACTCCTAGAATTTTAGCCATATATCTAGAGAAAATAAAATAACCATTCTTAAATCTTCTTCATGTAAAACTAAAGCTTTTTTTAAATGAATTATGTTGCTTTCTGAGGCATTTTGTTTCTTTAAATTATGGTTGAAATATTTACATGTCGGTCACTTGACCCTGATAATTATCTAGTCTGTCAGTTTACCTTTGAAACAGTCTCTTTTGAGTTCAGGCCTTATTATACCTTAACTGGGCCATTCTAGTAGCCTTGTAAGTTTCTACTTCCAGTCTCTATTTGCTCTTAGACATTCTCCTTAATGCAAACACATTTCTTTCTCAAATGCCGAAGTGATCATGCCCCCCACTTGCTGATAACCTTTGATAAAATCCTAGTTGACTAAAAACAAAAACCATATTTCTTTTCAGTAATTCATAGTCTAAAACCATCCACAGGTTGGTCCTTACCTACAGTTCACTCTGCTGTAATAATCTTATTCATTTTAGTCTTTGTTCCAGCCACAGTTTTCAGCTCCATTTCCTTATCACACCACTCATCTTTGTACCTCTGTGACTGTTTTTAGAGCTGAATCTGCCTTAATGCCCTTGCTCCATCCCGTTTTCTGCTCTACTCTGTCTCAGGAAACATTTTTCATACTTAACATATCCATGGAAATATCACCACATACTGTGAAGCCTGTCCCATTCCCTATACCCAGCAAACTTAATTGTTTTCTCCTTTGTGTTTAAAAAATATTTTCTCCATATAAATAAATAGTAGTTATTCTATTGCATGATTGCTTGTACACATGTCTATTCCTGGGTAATGAGCTCCATCATAGGAGGGACTATGTATTATTCATCTTTGCTTCTTGGTATACTAAACATGTTAATTACCATAAATGCTATACTTATAAACTGTCCCTAAGAGAAACTATTCTGCTCGCAGCCCACACTGAGAGGACAGTCACGGGGGGCAGGTTTGGTATTATTTTCTCCCTCTTCAATACTATTTATGTCATAGGCAGGAACCCAATTCAAGAAGAGTTAATCTGTTGGCTGGCTGGTGATTAGTTATGAGGTTTGACATAAAAAGTTGTGTTGTGTTAATCAATCTTGAAAATTTGAACTAGAATTTATGGAGAAATCATTAGTTAGCAGTCAAGGTCAAAGCTGAAAGTTTCTGTAAAGAGCAGTCATCTTATAAAATCAGAACCAGAGGGGGCCAATGGAGCTGAGGCTACAAGGAAACTAGAGCCAAAGTGTAAGGAAGAAGAAACTGTAAATAGACTGAACCTATGATGTTTAAAGAGAAAAAAAATAGGCCAGGTGCGGTGGCTCACGCCTGTAATCCCAGCACTTTGGGAGGCTGAGGCAGGTGGATCTCCTGAGGTCAGGAATTCGAGACCAGACTGATTAACATGGAGAAACCTCCTCTCTACTGAAAATACAAAATTAGCCGGGCATGGTGGTGCATGCCTGTAATCCCAGCTACTTGGGAGGCTGAGGCAGAAGAATTGCTTGAACCCGGGAAGCGGAGGTTGTGGTGAGCCGAGATTGCACCATTGTACTCTAGCCTGGGCAATAAGAGAAAAACTCCATTTCAAAAAAAAAGAAAGAAAGAAAGAAAGAAAGACAAAAATAAACAGGCAAAAGCAAAATGTGGAGTAAAATAAGCCAGTGGGTGGCAAGAGGAGAAAGGGGAAAATATATCAAGGGAGTCAATAACATGAACAGAGAGAAAATGATACTCAGAGAAAAGAAAAAAAAAGAACTAGGAGTTGACTGTTTTTGAGAGTATCCTATTTTGGATTACAAGGCCACAGAAATACTAATAACGATAATAATAAAATACTAACAAAGTCCGTACTTTGCACCATGCACCACTGTTCCAAACACTTTCTACATATTCACCTAATTTTTTTAACCTAATTTTTACACCACAATGAGGTAGGTAGGTGTTGTCATCTCCATTTTCAGGTAAGGTTACCAAGTTATTAAGGAGAAGTTGTCAACTTGACCTAGACTTCATGCTCTTAATTGCCACACTGTACTCTCTTCTATAACAATATTATACTAATTTATGAGGCTATGAGTTAGTGATGATCCTTAAAACCATAAAGGCATCACTGAAGGAAACATTACAATGCCTGGTGTAAAGAAAAACAAAAGAGAGAGAGAGTGTGTGTGTGTGTATGCATGTGAAAGAGAGAGAGAAAATATATATACAATTCGCTAAGTTAACCATTTATAAAATTCAGTGGCATTAAGTACATTCACATAGCCGTGCAACTATCCATCTCCAGAACTTTTTAGCACCTCAAACTGAAATTCTGTACTCATTAAACAATAGCTTCCCATTCTTCCTTCCCTCTAGTACCTAGTAAGCTCTATTATACTTTCTACCTCTTTTGTTGACTATTCTAGATACTTCATATAAGTGGAATTATACACCATTTGTTCTTTTGTGTCTGGCTTATTTCCCTTAACATAATATTTTCAAGGTTTATTCAAGTTGTAGTATGCATCAGAATTTCATTACTTTTTAAGATTAAATAATATTCTACTGTATGTACATACTATGTTTTGCTCACCCATTCATCTGTCAGTGGACATTAGGTTGTTTCCATATTTTGGCTGTTGTGAATAATGCTGTTACGACCATTGTTGTACAAATACCTGCTCAAGTCTTGGCTTGCAATTATTTGGGGTATATGCCCAGAAGTGGAATTGCTGGATTATATGACAATTTTTTTTTAAAAAGGGGTCTCACTCTGTCACCTATGCTGGAGTGTGGCGGCTCGATCTCAGCTCACAGCAACTTCCACCTCTCAGGCTCAAGCGATCCTCCCACCTCAGCCTCCCAAGTAGCTGGGACCACAAATGCGCACCACCACACCCAGATAATTTTTTGTATTTTTGATAGAGACAAGGTTTCTCCATGTTGCCCAGGTTGGTCTAGAACTCCTGAGCTCAGGTGATCTACTGGCCTCAGCCTCCCAAAGTGCTGGGATTCCAGGCGTGAGCCACTGTGCAAAGACTGACGATTCTAAATTTAATTTATGAAATGGCCACATTGTTTTCCACAGAAGTTGCACCATTTTATATTCATATCTGCAATGCCCAAGAGTTCCTATTTTTTCATATCCTGGCCAAAACTTACTTTCTCTTTTGTTTTTTCTTTTAATCCCAACCATCCTAATGGGTGTGAAGTGGCATCTCATTGAGGTTATGTTTGCATTTCCCTAATGATTAATGATGCTGAACATCTTTTCATGTGCTTATTGACGAACTGTTTATCTTCTTTGGAGAAATGTCTATTCAAGTATTTTGCCCATTTTAAAATTGTTTTTTCTTGTTGAGTTTTAGGAGTCCTTTACATATTCTGGTTATTAATCTCTGATCATATATATGATTTGTAAATATTTTCTCCCACTCTTTGGGTTGCCTCTTCCCTCTCTTGCTAATGTCCTCTGATACACAGAAGTTTTAAATTTTGATGAAGTCCAATTGTTTTTTTTCCATTTTTTGTGCTTTTGGTGTCATATGCACATTGCCAAATCTGATGTCACGAAGTGTCACTCTATGCTTTCTCCTAAGAGTTCTATATTTTTAGCCACTATGTTTAAGTCTTTGATTCATTTTGAGTTAAGTTTTGTATATGGTGCAAGGTGGGGCAAACTTCATTCATTGTCATGTACTTGTTTTCCCAGCACCAATTGTTGAAAAGACTATCTTTTACCCATAGAATTATCTGGGCAGCCTTGTCAAAAATCATTTGACCGTAAATGCAAGGGTTTATTTCTGGGATATCTTTTCTATGCCATTGATCTATATGTCTGTATCACACTGATTTGATTATTGCAGTTTGTAATGAATTTTGAAATTAGGAAGTGTGAGGCCTCCAACTTTGTTCTTATTTTTCAAGATTATTTTGGCTACTCAAGGTCCCTTGAGATTCCATATGAAATTGAGGATGTGTTTTTTTCTATATGTGCAAAATACATTGTTGGTATTTTGATAGGGATTACATTGAACTGGTACATTGCTTTGGTTAGTATTATCATCTTCATAATATTAAATTTTATAACCTATGAACATATGATGTCTTTTCTGTTTTTTATGTCTTCTTTAATTTCTTTCAGCAATATTTTGTAGTTTTCAGCAAAAACTACAAAGGAAAAGACATTCAGGTAAAGTCTTTCACCTCTTTCGTTAAGCTTATTCCTAGGCATTTCATTTCGTATGATGCTATTATTAAGTGAAATTGTTTTCTCAATTCCCTTTTCAGATTGTTCATTGTTTGTATATAAAGACACACTGATTTTTGTGTGTTGATTTTGTATTCTACTGAATTCTGTTATTAGTTTTAAGATTTGTGTGTGTATAATCTTCAGGATTTTCTAAATATAAGAGTATGTCATCATTGAACAGTGATAATTTTATTTCTTCCTTCCCAATTTGGATACCACCAAAAAAATATATGTTTTTTTATTCGTTTAAAGTTGGATTTTGTCAGGCAAGTAAAAAGAAAGGAATTAATTGGATTGATTGAGATTATAGGAGGAGTACATAGAACTCCAAGGAACTGCTGAAAGCACTCACCAGCCTCCTTTTAAATCTGGCTTCTGTTATTCCAAGGACATTCCCTGCCCACGCTCGCTGATAAGGGCTGTCTGTGTTTGATCCTCATTTCTCTTTCCTCATAGAGGTCTGTCCAAATTAGCTCCTGTTAGACCCTGTGCATTAGGTTGTCTGGCACCCCAGACCAAAGCCAGTTTAGTTAGCTTCAGCTGGTCCCATTCTATCTTCTTTAGGCTTCTCCCCATTTTTACCGGTATATATGGCCAAGACCTCAACATGGTTTAGGCTAAGCTTCATCATATTTTTCTATTAAATCAGATAGACAACTTTTACTACATTCTAAACTCATTTACCTTGGGAAACCCTTGAACATCTAAACTACATTCAGAATATTTAGGATTTTCAGACTGTCTCAAGATTTTGTTTGTGTCCCTCTAGGTATTAGAAGCTTGTATTTACAGGCATCTCATTTGTACAGACGCCTTCTAAGACCCATAAGAGACTCTAGAAATGTGTTCACATAGTCATTTATTCTAGTAAAACCTGCCACAAATAGTTTTGGGATCCAGCTAAGGGGAAGTTGAGTTGAGGATACATTTAGTTTGTGTTTAGTGGGTAATTTCAGGTGTTTTACAGTCACTTCCCTATATTTTTTACCACCTTCATACTTGTGGTATTGACATCAGATCATGATAGAACCAATAGAGACTTTGCCTGTCCTAATCATATGTGCTCTCCTTTCTGAAACACCCCCAAACTATGCTAAAACAAAGACTGAATTATCTTCTCAGTTTCTACATAGAAAGTGACATTACAAAATAACTTCTTGTCATTTTAGAGGTGATCAAGAGTGTGCAGTGAAAGACAGAAAAAAAAAGAAAAAAGTTTAATGAGGGTGTATCTGACACATCATTTATACAAATGTATTATTTTTCTGGATTTTGCTATATTTTGATATTTGACAGCATTTTAAAATTAGTATCTAGTTGGTTTTTGTTTTCTAAATAAATATTCAGTTTTTCTTAAGGCCCTCAAAACTCTGTATACTTTAGGCTCCACACAGCCTGGCCTATCACAATCAATGTATTATTTATTTATTATAATTTTTTTGAGACAGAGGTTTTGCTCTTATCAACCAGACTAGAATGCAATGGTGCGATCTTGGCTCACTGCAACCTCCACCTCCCAGATTCAAGCAATTCTCCTGCCTCAGCCTCCTGAGTAGCTGAGATTACAGATGCGTGCCACAGTGCCCGGCTAATTTTGTTTGTATTTTTAGTAGATATGGGGTTTCACCATGTTGGGCAGGCTGGTGTTGAATTCCTGACCTCAGGTGATCCACCCGCCTTGGCCTCCCAAAGTGCTGGGATTACAGGCATGAGCCACCGAGCCCGGCCAAACAGTGTTTTTTTGTTTTGTTTTGTTTTTTTTAATAAAAAAACCTATCTTCTGAAATGATTAAATGCACACATATTCAACTGCAATATTTTTATTCTTTACAGAGAAAAATGACTTCTTTCCCTTCACCTTCCTTTTGATGTGACAATGGTTTTCTTCAAAAAAGTTATTTTGCTTTTACTATATGTGTAAAAATGGAAGAATAGTGTAGGAGTTATAAAAATAACATTACTGAGGACCTGCAATGTGCCAGGCATGTTTCTAATTACTTGATTTGTGTTGTTTTTCGTCCCCTGAGAAAGATCTTATCAGTATCTCCAATGTGCTGACGAGACAATGGAGGCACAAAGAGATGAAATAACTTGCCCAAAATTATAGAAGAAACTCTAGATCAGAAGCCAAGCGGCTCAAGTTAAAGTTTTACTTTGCTTTAAACTGATTTTATGTCCATAAAAAAAGTCATATTACCTCTCCAGGACCTATTTTCCCAGAAATACAGGTATGCGTACACTGGGGTGGGGTGTGGAGACAGGGTTTGAATTAGCTTATGCCTTAGAGGTTCTTCAGATTTTAACATTTGATTTAATGCTGATGTATATACTTCTCTTGAAAGATTTCTAAAAACAATTACTTAAAATGTGAAAATAAATCTACGTAATTTAATTTTTCCCAGAGATAGTTCAATACTGGCATTGATACAAATAATCTTAAAAATTTTACTTAATGTAACAAAAGCACTTTGTGGATTAAAAAGATGATTTATATGTAGTATCTATAGGTCTGATTACCTCAGTGTCACAGCAAGTAGAGAAAATTAAAATAACTAGATATATGATGCCTCGAATACATCTAAGGTTGTATGTGAGGTGAATTTATGTAACATCCACTTAAATTGGTAACATCATCATAATTTCAGAATTCTAGCAACTGGAGCAATGGCATCAAATTCAATGCTCTAACTCTGTTCATCCTTTTCTCAGTTGCTTAAATCATGTTCTACTACTACCAAATATTTCTCACTTTCTATGTAGTTTTTCCACATTTCTTTATTTTGATAACTTTTTCTATTTTACCTGCTCTCATACTATACTTCATCTATGGCAAATTACCTTTACACTTCAAATTATGGCAAGCAATACTTCCCACCATGAATCTCCATAGTCAGAACTTTATGTTAAATGATAAAAGCATTTCAGAGTAGGGGAGGGTGTGGTGCTGAGGAGACCTAACCTGCCATGGACTCCAGGTCTACAATTAATGAAACTGCATTCAACTTTGGCCTCACAACCTTTTTTGTAATCTTCTTACTCCATGAAGGGATGATCCCTGCATGACGGGATCACTCACACCGAAACTTCTCACAAGACTCTCATTTGCCTTGGATAAACGTATAAGAAACCAAGCAATCCTATTCTAGGGGTTAAAAGTATTTTTTAAGAAGAGAAGGGGACAAAGTTTATTTCTGGGAGGATAGAGCTTTCTGTGAAAGTATATGCGAGTATAAATTTTCGTATCTCATAAAACATACTGCTGAAGAGAAAAAGTTCAACCTAGGACTATTTCGGTTATGGAAAATGTAATAAGCGGGAAAAATAATGCTCCCGGGAGGTCTGTAAAAGGCAATAATTCCACATGAAAATCAAAACATTTATTTTACTGTCTTTTACACTAAATATTAAGATTGGACAACCTTCCAAATTAAATAAGTAAAAGAGGAAAAGAATATAAAATGCATTGCTTGTGATGATAAAACAAAATCACCAATACGTAGGGTCTGTAGACTAATAAAAATAGAATTTGGAGTGAGGACTCCCATTTTAATCCAGCTCCGTTACTTAGTTTTGTGTGGTTTTAGACAAATTGCTTACTCTCTGAGCCTCAATTTCCTAATCTGTAATGATCATTAAAATGCTTGTTACAAAGGTTGTTGGTAGAATTAAATTAGATTATGGTTTTTTTGTTTGTTTGTTTGTTTTTGTGAGATGGAGGCTTGCTCTGTTGCCCAGACTAGAGAGCAGTGGTGCAGTCCCAAAAATTCAAGCAATGCTCCTGCCTCAGCCTCCTGAGTAGCTTGGATGACAGGCACTTGCCACCATGCCCAACTAATTTACAAATGATTGCTTCTATAAAGATAATTTGAAAATAAAATACAAGAATGCTTTAGGGATTTAAAAGAATACTATTTACACAAATACATATACACACAGAATTTATAATTTTGTTGAACTCAACAATCATTTTAACATTCCAATTTTTTTAAAGTCTGAGTTAAATAAATATAAATAAGAAAAATTGAATCTACACACAATTTTTTAGGGTTTTCCTGTAACATGAAACTAAAATAAGAGAAAAATTGCCTTAAAACTATCTGATACCAATAACACATATTACAGTTTAAAGTAATAAAAATACTTTAACTGGCAATGATGAAAAAATAAATATAGACAACAGAGATTTTTTGATCCATTATAATTTGCTACTCAGAGATTTAATAAGTTTAGAATTTGGAGTGGAAAAAAATTGGTACTATCTCCCAAATCATTTCAGTTCAAATGGAGAAATTTAAAATGAATTTAATATTTTTGCCAAATCTCCTTTTTTTAAAGGACTTTTATGTCAGAAACATCTACAAAGTTTCTCTTTAATGTACCATCCAATTTCATCTAGACATAAAGTCAAAATGTAAGCTATTCTTTAATTGCCAAAGTGTGTTTCATATAATAAGAGGTTGGCAAAAGTTAAAAAGAAAAAACAAGGCCTGGCGCAGTGGCTCACACCTGTAATCCCAGCCTTTTATGAGGCTGAGGGAGGTGGATCACAAGGTCAGGAGATCGAGACCATCCTGGCTAACATGGTGAAACCCCGTTTCTACTAAAAATACAAAAAATTAGCCGGGCGTGGTGGTAGGTGCCTGAAGTCCCAGCTACTGGGGAGGCTGAGGCAGGAGAATGGCATGAACTTGGGAGGCAGAGCTCGCAGTGAGCTGAGATCGCGCCACTGTACTCCAGCCTGGGTGACAGAGCGAGACTCCGTCTCAAAAAGAAAAAAAAAAAAAGGCATGTATTTGAAATGCCTGACAGCTTGGGATTAGACATATTCTTTGTAGACTTGGATTCAGCTTTGGTTTTAGCACTAAGAAGAGTTCACATAACATTAAGAAATTTAACTTTCTTAATTGTCAAAGGATTTTTGTTCTGTGTCTACCATTTATCTAAGTTAGAGAGCATAAGACAGGAGAAACTCAGAAAATATTTCACTTTAAGTGCTCTAACAGAGAAAAGTCGTGCATAAATATTCAATAAAGGACAACACGTATATGAAATCTATGTAAGCAATGTTTTCCCTGAGTTGCAAGGGCATGTTAAGAAAATATGAGTACAAGGTATAAATAGGGTTGAAATAGTTAGGGTTGACTTCTTTTTCTCATTCCTCTCTCATTGTTCATGCTCTTGCATGGTCTCCTTCTCTCTCCTTCTGATGGGTTCCTAGAAATTTTATTAATATCCTTGACCTAGTATTTTGACCTCCAAGATACTATGTCCACTGCCACAACCCCACTCTACGTGATCATTATCTCTCAGTGACAACTGAGGTAGCTTTAGTTCTGTTCCTAGCCACTCTCTACAAAGTGATATTTCCAAATTACTAATTTCACAAAGTTCCTGCCTCCTCTTTTATCATAGGATCAAAGTCAAAGTACTTAATTTAGCCTAAGGCCCTGAAATATTTGGCCCCTGTTTATTTCTCTAGCATTATTTCCTATCAGCACCCCTTGATTTCCACTCTTCCTTGTCTAGGGGCATTTGTCTATGCTTTTCTTTCTGTAGCTATTTACCTCTTGTTAGGTAACTCCAATTTATCCAGCAGGGCTCACCTAAAGCATTATTTTCTCACAAAAACGTTATTAAGTCTAGGTCAGTTTCCTAGATTGTCATGGTTGAGCATTTATCACACTATCTCAAATATATCAAATCTAGGTCAGGTTCCTGGATTGTCGTGGGTGAGTATTTATCTCAATATCTCAAACTTTATCAAATCTAGGTCAGGTTCCATCTAGGGTGAGTATTGATCTCACTATCTCTTCTCATTAACGAGATGTTCATTAGAGTGATCATCTGATTAATGACTAATCTCTACTTTCCATTGTTATAAAAAAGCAGTGATCTTAATGTCTTTATGTTATTTCCCCAGGGTACGTGGAAAGTGCCAAATAGAATCCCTCTTCCCATGTAACCAGGGCTCCAGTCTAAGGCTCCTTCTACTTTGCAAGCCTACAAATTTATTAAAGGCTTTTCCCAAGTGATCAAGTCTATCCCTACAGTGAACTCTTATACCAGTAGCTATGGTGATGAAAATATGTCTCTATGGTCAGGTATGGAGGTTCACGCCTATAATCCTTGTGCTTTGGGAGGTCCAGGTGGAAAAACGGCTTGAGGTCAGGAGTTCAAGACCAGCCTGGGCAACATAGCAAGACCCCATCCTTACAAAAGAGTTAAAAAATTTTTTAATGTACGTATCATTTTATTTTATTTATAACTCTGCAGTCACAAAAAATATGGCCACTACTAAAGTGCACATTCAACAGCAAAGTGTTCATCAAATATCCATATTAAGCTATTCTAAAGATTACTCCAAGTGAATCACCAGGCTTTCCTTGTTGATCCATCCTGTGCTCAACTCTAGTGAGTCTGGAGTTAGCAAAAGGTAAACATTAAAATGTGATCTCCCCCATGGAACTGCTATGCTCAAAGACTGACCATTTTGCTATTTCTTCAGATTTTAATTATATTACTTGGTTAGCTAGAGGTCAGAACAGGAAAATAAGAATGAATTCAAGCTGGAAAGGCCATTTAGAAATACTGTAGCAATTTTACCACACATTTAAGATAAGAAAAGCTCTATAATCTATTTAAATTGATCTGAAACAAAGTTCTTTATTACCAATACAGGTGGTAGATTAAAAATAGAGTATAATAAAAATAGTCAGATGCTACTATTAAAAGGGAATATTGGATTTTCCCAACTAAGATAGGATTTTATAAAAATCATATATATGTATATATATATGATTTTTATCATATGTATATATAAATCATACATTTATGTTTATATATATAAAAGAGAAATAAAATTCCCTGAGAATAGAATAGTGTCTTTCTTAAATTAGAAGCTTTGTCTATAGTTTGGGCAACCCAATCTTTGTATCTTTTTCTTTTAATTAGTCAAATTGGTAATATATAAAATTATTCAGTAAATTATATCATTTATAATAATTTAATAAATTATAGTATTTACTGAATAGCAAAGATCATTGGGAGTGATTAGAAAACATAAATTAACTATACGAACTTCATGAATTACTATATTAAAATTAAATTATTTATTTTCTAAAGTTATGAAGTATTAAAGTTTGGAAAGAACATCTTTTTCATTCTGGAAATGGAAAAAAAACATGTTTTCTCATTAAATAATTACAAACATTACCATTTAAAATTAACTACTCTATTGGAGAATTCCTCTTGGCCTCAACAGATTGCAAAAATTGCTAATGTTTATTTCATTCTCCAGGACCTGGAGTCCTTAATTGCTGATGCATATTCACTGGCGCATGCAAAGTACTGCAGTGATGCACTACTTATTGTAATAATTACATATTAAAGAAGCTACGGCGTACATTCAGTCAGACTCACTTTGTGAGTTTACTTCTTAAGGGGGAAAAAAAAACCCTGAATTACCAGTTACAAAATGAGTTAGTTGATAGACAAAAATTACCCAAGGAAAACATAATCAATAATATACACTGGAAAAGAGCTCCTCTTTGTTGAGCACAGATCTGCAATTTGTAATTTAAAGTGTTATTTATTTTGTTCAGGGCAGGTCGAGCTGTAACATGCCTCGTAAGAGATAAATATGGCTATGGTTTTTAATTACAGACTTTAATTCACTGGGCTATGTATAGAACCAGGAATAAGGTACTACTGTTTCCTGGGAGTTGGACTATGTAAATTAGATTGAGTAGTAGGACACAAAGCTATGAATAAGAAGGAATTATCTCTGGGGAAATATAGGTGACAAACCTACAATGGCTTTTAGCATCTGGCAGGGTCTATTTGAAGAGCTAATGTCATTCTATGTGATGGATTAGGAAGAACTGGATGCACTCCATAATGCAGGCCAAGCATAATTTCCATGATGACTGAGTCTTCTAACATATCAGACACTATAGCTGCCTTCAATTTTCTAGTCTCATTTTCAACCCTGTGGTGAGGGATGGGGAGGGAGAAGTCTGTATTTCTCCATAGTCAGCTGAGGCTACAGCAGCTGTGAAAGCAGGATTTGAGGTATAATTAACATGTAGAATTCATAGAATCATGACCAGTTGAATGTGAGAGATAAGAATTATGAAGGAATCAAGCACAGTCTCAAATTTATGGCTTGATGATTTAATTAATGATTATTTCAGTGATGAAAATAAAGAACACAAAATATATGGTTTGGGTGAGCAAAATTATTAGTTGAGTTATAGACATGATGAAATTAAAATATTGCAGCAAATCTATGTTGAGATACACAGATATCAGAAACAAAATCTGGGGAAGAAAAATAGATTTTTAGAGTCATTGACATAGAGAGCTATAGATTGTTGTTGAAACAGGTTGATGGATTCAGTACCAGGAGGTGAAACGACATGAGAGAGAGAGAGAGAGAGAGAGAGACAGAGAGAGAGAAATTAAAAAAGGTAACCCTTGTGGCTCACACCTGTAAACCCAGCACTTTGGGAGGCCAAGGTGGGCAGATCACCTCAGGTCAAGAGTTCGAGACCAGCCTGGCCAACATGGCGAAACTCCATCTATACTAAAAATGCAAAAAGTAGCTGGGCATGGTGGTGTGCACCTGTAATCCTAGCTACTCAGGAAGCAGAGGCAGGGGAGTCGCTTGAACCCCGGAGGCAGAGATTGCAATGAGCCGAGATCACGCCACTGCGCTCCAGCCTGGGCAACAGAGCAAGACTCTGTCTCAAAAAAAAAAAAAAGAAAGTAATTCCAGTATTCATGAATGTAGGCAAATAAAGAAATGCATCCAAAAGGAAATGTTCACAGTAGTAATAATCTCAACAAGGAGATCGTGGTCAATAGGATCAAATACTGAAGACTAGTCAAATAAGACAAAGAAATAGGGGTTCCTAAATTTTGATACTTATGCAGATACTAATGCCTTTAACAGAGAAGTTAAAGGTAGAAAACCTACAACAGTAACCTGAAAGTAACATGATGAGAAAAAAATGGATGATAGAGTAGATTATTTGTAATTGAACCTAAGTTTATTTCATAGGTACTTATTCTTCATTGAGCGTTGCACTAAATTACACACTGTAGTTCTTTGTACCTCTCTCTTTCTTTCTTTCAAATTCTCCTCTCTTCTATTATACAACTGGGTATATAGGAAGGAATTTTATGTATCCTAAAATGTTTAAAGTGACATTTACGCGGTGAAAATAAGCTTCACTCTTCTGGGTCAACTGTGAAATAGCATAAAAAGTCCAAGGTTAAATTAGAAGCAAAGCATTTTCTGTCAAACACAGTTTTTACTGAAAAAAAAAAAAAGACTTACATAAAATGTATAACTATGGGTGGCTCATTTAGTTGTATATGGCAGAATTTTTTCCCTTACAGAAATTGTTTCCTCTTTCCAAATAACTCGAGTAGTTTCTTCAGTTTGACAAATGGTTATAAAAACAAGTTTGCAGCATAAAAGAAAAGGTGGCAATCAGCTCCTGCACAAAAACTGATTATTAACTTAAACAAGTCATAGAAACTAATGGTCAGGATTGCAATTACAGTCACAAAGACCAGACCACATCTTTATGTCAGAGGGCATAGAGTTCACTCACATTCAAGGTTCAATATGTTTGAATACAAACACAGGATGGGTGATTACACAGAACCCAGTCCATGAGGTGACTTCATTCATTAACCTTGGAAAATCCTCCATTGAAATTAGAATTTTCTTAGTTTATCGATGTTTATGTGAGATAAACTCAAGGCAAACTTGTATGACCCCAACCATTTCCCTTGTCACTCAAGGAAAGGGAATTATTTATTTATTAAATTATAAATTTATTTATAATAATTATAAATAAATTGTTATAATTTTATTTTTAATTTATATTTTATATTGTTATAAATAAATTATAACAATAAAAACATTCACAATGCTTTAAGAATGGAGTCTTAGCCAGGTGCAGTGCTCACCCCTATAGCCTTAATACTTTTGGAAGCCAAGGCTGGAGGATCACTTGAGACCAGGATTTGAGACCAGCCTGGGCAATATAGTGAGACCCCCATCCATATGAAATTTTTTAAAAAACTTCTCTGTGAAGTTACTAAAATCAGCAAAAATGGGTTAATATTCTCCTCAAAGCAGAAAAAAAAACTCCATAATTCCCAGGTTTTTCTTTAAGAACTTTTACTATATTGAAAGGATAAAAGATGTCATTCCTCAGAGCATATCACAAAGTTATCTTCCAAAAACACCCTCCACACCATCACTACATGGCATAACTTCCCTATCATGAAGTAGTAAAGAATCAATCATAGATATTTTCTTAACATTGGATAACACACTTCTTCTCAGGGACTGTCTGCTTAAGGGTCTTCTAAGACACTATGGCCTCATTGCCTGAAAACAACCAGTTCCTCACTGGCTACTCTTTAATAACTCAACTTTTTATTTTCCTTTTTCCCTCCCTCTTCATTTAATTGATGTGCACAGGAAAGCAGATAAGGGTGATGTTCAGCTAGTGATCAAAAAAATATTTTTGTCATAAAAATCAACAGAAGCCTCTATTCTAGCATTTTCAGGTGGTGGTCTCAGAGTCTTTCGGGTAATTGGTTTTCTTGGACCCAGCAAAGGCAGACTTGCTTTTTCTGGGGAAGATATGTTTTCAGATGTTAGTGCTTGTAAATCTGCCGTTAGGTGCTGGTATATTTAGTGACTTTGGATCTATGGAATTTGAACTTGAGAAGTCCTTCCTGTGGCAAATTTAAAAATAGAGCAGCGTTGCAACAAACATAACCAAAAAGAAAGTGCTTGCCTTTCTGACAGTTCAGCTTGAGTGCTTCCAGAGCAGATACATGACTCTCCCGAATCAGGCATTTGAGACTTTACTGACGAAACTTTTAAATAATTATCAAAAGGTCACTTACATATGCTGTTAGATAGACTAACCATTGAAAGCATGAGAAAAACTGCTGATTTTAAGTGGTCTGTTGATAGGAACTGCTGTGGATTTAAAGAAAAGATAAATGTCTTCTGTCACAATACTGTCTTATTGTAAACAAATTCTATCCTAGCTAGAGATTCACTGAACAGAAAAGGAGCATTTTTAGAGACAGTTAATGTATCAGGTTTAACTGATTTTCATAATGGTGTTTTTAAAAAATTTTCCCTAGCTTTATTATTTTATGATTTTCTAACTTATCAGTATCATTTGTTCACACATTACCATCTATCTTACCTAACCTGTAGAACTTCCGTTCAAGTAATATGGTGTATGTTAAATGACTATTGTTGTCATCATTGCTGTTATTGTCACAATTATATTACTCATAGAGTTGTTTAAAACCTTGTTGCTCAAAGTGTCATCTGCTGACTAATATGATATTGGAAATGAGTCTCAGTCATCAAGGTTTATTAGCCAGCTATAGTGTACATCCGGAAAAATAGGAGCCACAGACACTTTTGTTTTTCCAAAGAGGTTTTATGTGGGTATTTATAAATTTCCTTGAAGTGGGAGAGGGCAGGTAGAAAGAGGGGCAGGTGAGCAGGAAGGCAAATGGCTACATTCCCATGAGACTTGGGTTAGTGCCCAGTAAATCTACATTTACGTAAGATAAATGAATGTTTGAAGAGAAAAAGAGAGTAAAGGAAGAAGAAATTATGCAGATGTCTCTGGGTAGGTGGAGGAATGAGTCTTGACATTGTTCTGCACCTGGGAAGATAAGCTCATACTGGTCTTTATCAGTGTGAAATCCAACAGACTTTAGTTTTAAGAGCTAGACTTACATTGTAGCCCTGAAGTTACAACTGGCATTCCCTTGTTTATATGAGAGGCCAGCAAAAATTTTACTTTTGAATGATCTGTAGGGACAGTCCTTTTAGATGCTTGAGGCCTTTTACCTTCCCATGGGGATCTGGCTAAAGAATAATGTTAGTGACAGCTATTCATTTGGAAGAGGGTGTGGCAGGACAGGCTTCATTCTCCTTTTTGCATAAGAAGTTTAGGGTTCCTGAGATTTTAAATTTTTTCCTTTACAAAAAACATCAGCCTCACCTGGGAGCTTGTTAGACATGCAGAATCTCAGGTTCTACCCCAGACCTACTGAATCAGAGGCTTCATTATAGAAGAACCCCAGGTTATTCATAGGCACATTAAATATTTAAAAGTACTACCTTAAAGGGATAAAATTACTTAGGTAAAATACCTACAATAGTCCTGGTCAATGTTTATTAAATGTTGTCTTGCCTCCCTAACTCAGAAAATGGATTAACTCATTTTCTGTCTATCTTAGAAAGCTGACCTTCTTTTGTTTGTTATCACCAAACATTATCATCATAAATAACAATAATAAGAAGAGGTATTACATCCCTACTGTTATAAACATTGGGAATATAAGTACAAGCCATGATCCCTGAAATAGAATATATAATCTATTTGGGATGGCAGGACATTTTATAGAAAGTACTTAAATATGAGGTATCTATGTAGAAAAACTAATTCTCTGTCTATGAAAAATAGCATCTCAACAAAATGACTAGATAGCTGACACAGTTGGAACAGTATCACTTGAAATACAGGCAATTTGTTGTACATGAAATTCACTTTGGAAGTTTCTAGTTTAGAGGAGTTAACTTCTCAGAAAGTTAGATGGTTATCTGTGAGATCAGCAGAAACTGAGGGACAGTACAGGAGGACCACTTGGCCACTGATTGAGAGAGACTTGCCACATGTATCTGCTACCTTGGACAGAAAAGAAACAAAACAGTTTCTGTAATGAGTCAAAAACTGAAAGCTCTTAGCCTGGATGTCCTGAAGTGCAGAAATAAAGTTGAGCCGTTTTTTCATGTAAACTGCCATAAACGTGAGCATAAAAAGAAGTATCTTTAGGTCCCCTCCCCTCTCCTCCCTTCCCTTCCCTTCCCTTCCCTTCCTCTCTCTCTTCCTTTCTCCCTTTCTTCCTTTCTTCCTTTCCAGTACAGAGCCAGGCACCTAGTTTAAGGTTATCAGAAATTTGGGAGAGCCAGGGTTGGGTCTAGGTGAGGGCTGACAAAAGAACCGCTGCATTCCAAGTTCTAGTCCATGAATTGATAAGCCTGTATCTACCTTTTACAGACCTTTCAAGACTATATGAAATTAGATGTTATTCCCTCTCAGGCTTTATCTTTTAAAAGGGATGGTCTTCATGTGTGAATTCTTCCAACTCATTATATTCCTTAACTTTACCTAAGTCTTCTCCATATCCACTTTAAAAAAAGTCAAAGTATAGCAATCAGATCTACATGGAATATTTGTGGCATCTGATAACCTGCTTTGAGTTTTTTTCTCTCAAAAAGAAAAAACCCTGTTAATAATAATCAACTATTTTAGCCCATTTGTCTGCATCAATTTGGTGATTTCAATGGAGAATCCACAGGGATGCTCAGGTGCCTCCCTATTATTATCCCCTGTTCAAATCTCATCATTGTATAGGTGTGGCTTCAATTATTTTCTCTTAAGCCAACATTGTATTTATACCAAAGGAATCTGACTTGTTTCATTTCTGCTCAGTCTTCCAGAGTTCTAAATACTTCCTCAAATTTAATTACATCAATTTGGCATCTCCCCGGTGTTTTCATTCTGCACTTTCTCTTCTGGATCATTTGCAAGAATATTCGTGTATTAGAAACTCAACAATTTTTTTTCTGTCAAATAAAGTCCTGATTAGCCTTCCATTTCTTCCCTTCATCTGAGCTACTTCCATATATGATTAAAATCTTTCTCAGTATAAGAAGTAAAGTTCCTATATTGAATGCATCTCTCACCAATTCCTTTACTAATCTATTAAAGGATTTTAATGTATTGTTAGGTAAAATGTTCTACAGAAATCATCCAAGCTTTTCTCTATAATGCATGTTTCTTTAGATATTGTATGATACTAAAACTTGAAAGTGGTCTGGTCTTGACATTCTACAAAGTCAAAATTTATTTTTTCTAATAGATAAACTCTTAGATTGTGAAACATGCGCTTACCCCAAGAGAGAAGTCTCCTCATTCTTCCCCTTACTACTCAGTGGATTCTAACTTTACAACACGTAAGAGATTTATACTATTAAATAGCTGTTAAAGACTAATTTAAGAAACTTCCATATGTCTGTAAAGTGTTTTGCAATGCGTATTTAAAACTTGAAATTTGCATAAACTAAAGAGCTTTTGCACAGCAAAAGAAACTACCATCAGAGTGAACAGGCAACCTACAAAATGGGAGAAAATTTTTGCAATCTGCTTATCTGACAAAGAGCTAATATCCAGAATCCACAAAGAGCTCAAACAAATTTACAAGAAAAAAACAAACAACCCCATCAAAAAGTGGGCAAAGGGTATGAACAGACACTTCTCAAAAGAAGACATTTATGCAGCCAAAAGACACACGAAAAAATGCTCATCATCACTGGCCATCAGAGAAATGCAAATCAAAACCACAATGAGATACCATCTCACACCAGTTAGAATGGCAATCATTAAAAAATCAGGAAACAACAGGTGCTGGAGAGGATGTGGAGAAATAGGAACACTTTTACACTGTTGGTGGGACTGTAACCTAGTTCAACCATTGTGGAAGACAGTGTGGCGATTCCTCAGGGCTCTAGAACTAGAAATACCATTTGACCCAGCCATCCCATTACTGGGTATATACCCAAAGGAATATAAATCATGCTGCTGTAAAGACACATCCACACGTATGTTTATTGTGGCACTACTCACAATAGCAAAGACTTGGAACCACAAATGTCCAACAATGATAGGCTGGATTAAGAAAATGTGGCATATATACACCATGGAATACTATGCAGCCATAAAAATGACGAGTTCATGTCCTTTGTATGGACATGGATGAAGCTGGAAACCATCATTCTCAGCAAACTATCACAAGGACAAAAAACCAAACACCGCATGTTCTCACTCATAGGTGGGAATTGAACAATGAGAACACATGGACACAGGAAGGGGAACATCACACATCAGGGCCTGTTGTGGGGTTGGGGGAGGGGGGAGGGATAGCATTAGGAGATATACCTAATGTAAATGACGAGTTAATGGGTGCAGCACACCAACATGGCACATGTATACATATGTAACAAACCCGCACGTTGTGCACATGTACCCTAGAACTTAAAGTATAATAAAAATATATACATTAAAAAAAATAAAACTTGAAATTTGCAGACTTTAAAATAGAAATTCTACTTTTAGAAATGTATTCTAATGAAATAACTAAGGTAAACATTGAAATTTAGCTTAAAAAGGCTACAGTATTTTTTAATAAATAAACACTATATAGTAAATTACCAAAATGTATATCCACTAAGTAAATTAGAGTGCAGAATTTTGTTTGTTTGTTTGTTTTTTCTTGCTCTGTTGCCCAGGCTAGAGTTCAATGGCGCAATCTCAGCTCACTGCAATCAATCCCTGCCTCCCAGGTTCAAGCAATTCTCCTGTCTCAGCCTCCCAAGTAGCTGGGATTACAGGTCCCTGCCACTGAGCCCGGCTAATTTTTGTATTTTTAGAAGAGACAGGTTTCACCATCTTGGCCAGGCTGGTCTCAAACTCCTGACCTCGTGATCCACCCACCTCAGCCTCTCAAAGTGCTGGGATTACAGGCGTGAGCTACTGCACCCGCCCAGAATGCAGGTTTTTAATAAAATGCTATGCAGCCATGAAAAATTACATTAAACAATATTTAATAACATGGAAAGGGGTTTAAGTTATTTTAAGTGAAGAAAAAAAAATTAAAAATATATGTGATACATTTTATAGAGACAACCACCTACACAGAAGAAGCTGAAAGGTTATACACCAAATATTATTCATCATGATTTCTGGTAGAGAAATTACAAGAAATTTCTATTTTAAAATTTTTGTATTTTTTAATGAATTACATTTCTAAAGATAGTAGAAAAAAATGAAGCTCTCTTAGAGCTGATTCAAAATCTTTCCTATTAGAACCTCTGTTCATCTCTGAATCTTATTTCAATTATAAGGAAAGCTGTGAATAGCTTGTAACAACATACAATTCACCATTGTGAGTTAATTTTTTAAAGTTTCTCCTCCCACTGTATATGGTGAAATAGGTGAATGTATTAAAATTGCTAAATTATGCTTTTTCTGAATTTAGCTAATCCTTCTTGAGATGTATATATATATATAATATATATATTTGTTTTTCAGCATTTTTCTTTATTTTATTCTATCTCCTTTTGAGCTAAATGGAAGACCTATCTATCTGCCAGCTCCATTAGTAATTTTATTTACTGCTTCCGCCTTTGAAACAAGTTAATGCAGAAGATTGAATAGTATTTTCGAATTTACTTCACACAGTAATGTGACTCAAGGCTTCATCGGCTATTATGTCCCCTTTGGCATTAAATATTTTAATCTGCTAACTATGACAGATACAGGATGGCCAATTTCCCAGTAAATGTATTAGCCTCCTAGTAAATTACCCTCTCCCACCTTATACCATGCAGCCTATTAACCTATAAAATCCCTTCTCTTCCAATATAGGCAAGATGTCTTAACTGAAGACTTAATGTTGAACGCATCCTAAAGCTTGAGAAGACCTTATTTCAGAGGGTTGGGAAAGGAAAACTAATCATTGCAAGCAAACTTTAAGTTGCTGAGACTACAGATGTCACTTTGGTTCATTTCCTATTACCATTGTTTGATGAGGATATAGCCCAAAAACCAAGCTAGATGAGTATTTTAATAAATGTGAACTGAGATTGCTTTTACAGAAAATATAAGAAATTTCTCTGTTTTTAGTAATATATCCTAGGTTCAAATTAATAAATCTCTTGATTATTCTGTGCCTTAAACTTGTATGACCATCTAGTCATACCATTTGAGCAAATAAGTTACCACCTCAGGAAAAATGAGGTCAGCACTCAATTTATATCTATAGGATAATTGTGTTTTGTTTTGCTTTTATCTTAAGCCCACACTCCAGTAAACAAAAGCTATCAGAAGAAAGCTTTGTAAAATATTACAGATTGTGTTGTTAAATAATACTAAGAACTTTCTTGCATTTCATGGAAAAGATAATGCATATTGTGTACTTTTCATTATTTTAAATGTGTCTAGGACCAAATAAACCAACAGTGTTCTACTGTCCTTCTACTGGTTTGGGAAAAGATTTATGTAACAAACCATTATCTTCTAGTTAGAAATCATGAAAGATGAGGACTGTTGTTCCTGTAATTAATCACCCTATAGTAGAACTCTCTCACAGTGACTTAACAAAATACACTTATGTATGAATCTTAAATATGCAGAAGGAATACTAAAGTTGAATGGGTAGGGTATTTTATCTTCTTCTTTTAAGCTTTCATATGGTTAAATAAAACGAAAATTAAAAGTCTATAAAACAGAATGTATAGCTTTACAAATAATTATAACCAATACCCAAGTTGTGGAAAAGAATATTATCATAAATTACACACCCTTATATGCTAATTTTTCTTTTTAATGTTACTGCATAAACATCCCTTTCTAAACAGTATAATTTTATTTCTTTCTGAAATTTACAAAAACAGCAGCTTTATTTCTTGCTTATTTTAGTCAATATTACACTTGTGAGATTCATCCAGATTGCTATATGTAGCTATAAATCATTTATTTTGTTGTTCCTTTTTTCATTATATAAATATAACACAAATCCATTCTACTGTCAAACATTTGGACTGCTTCTAGGAAATTACAATTAATGCTGCTATTAATATTTTCTCATTCCTATATGGATCAATGTCTTCAGATTATGTGTCTGGGAGTGGAATGGTTGGGTCACAGAGTGTATTAACTTTTCATTTTAGAAGACAATGCTAAACATGTTTCTAAGGTGTCCATACTGATGTAGTCTCCCAGCAACATATGAATATTTTTGATATTTCACATCTTCACCACTTGGTATTGTCAACCTTTTAAATTATAGCCATTCTGGAGAGAATACAGTTGTGTTTTTTATTCGGAGTTACCAATAACTAAAGAGATTAGACTGTTTTCTATATGTTCATTAGATATTTGGGTTTTGTCATTTGTTATTAGTATATTTAAGTCACTTGCCCATTCCCAAGTGGTTAGCTTCTGTCTTTGTATATTTTATATATCTATATCTACAAACATATACATATGTTTTATATCTACATAAAATTATGTATGTACATTATATATTATATATTTAAATATAATATATTTATCTTCTGGATATAAACTCATTGTCAGTTAAGTATTTTGCAAATATATTTTTCCATGTGAAGGCTTATATTTTCACTCTCTTATGGATGTATTTTGATAAACACAGGTCCTTAGTTTTAGTGCAGTATAATTATCTCCTGTTTATTTTTATGTTTACTACTCTTATTTCCTATTAAAACTTTTTCATATCCCAAGCTTATGAAGATATTCTACACTATCTTCTAAAAACATATGTTTTTGCTTTCACTTTTAAGTTACTAATCCACATGGAATTGGTTTACATGCAAGATATGAGGGAGAACTCAAATTTCATTTACTTTCACATGCATGTAATTGTCACATCATCATTTACTGAAAAGAATATATTTTCCCCACTTTTGTAGCATCAAATCATCATCATAATAATCATAATAATAAATGTATATTTCTGTATTTTTATTCCATTTGTTTATCCTTGATTCAGTACAACATGGTTGTATCAGTCTGTTTTCATACTGGTATAAATAACTTCCCAAGACTGGGTAATTTATAAAGGAAAGAGGTTTAATTGACTCACAGTTTAGCATGGTTGGGGAAGCCTCGAGAAACTTACAAATATGGTGGAAGGTGAAGGGGAAGCAAGGCACCTTCTTCACAAGGCATCAGGCAGTAGATGTGAGTAAGTGAAAGCAGGGGAAATGCCAGATGCTTATAAAACCATCAGATCTTGTGAAATCACTCACTATCATGAGGACAGCATGGGGGAAGCCACCCTCATGATACAATTACCTCTACCTGGTCCCACTCTTGACACGTGGAAATTATGGGGATCATGGGGATTACAATTCAACATGAGATTTTGGGTGGGGACACAGCCAAACCATAGTCATGGTCTTAATTACTTTATTTTTATCAGACTTGATATGTCCTATGGAGTAATTCCTTCCATGTTACACTTTGTTTCTGTCAGAGTAGATTATACTGCAATAACAAAGAATTTTAAATTGCAGTGACTTATAACAACAGAGCTTTTTGTTTTGTTTTTCTTGCTCTCTCCAGTTGTCCATTTTGGGTTGTCTGGAGAATATACTTGATTTCTCCTAATTCTGGAGCCCAGACTGATTGAACAGCTACTCTCTTGCACATATTGCTAATTACCTTAGCAGAAGGAAGTAGATAGAGTGTGGTGAATTATTTATTGGCTCTTAAATCTTCTAGCCAGGAGTCACAAATGTCACTTTCACATTTCATTAACAAAACACGTCACACGACCACTCATCACCTCAACCAAGAGGAGAAAATAAAATATTGGATAGACAGCACTAATGATTAACCTAATCTTTTAAATGAGTATATAACTTATTCTTGTTCCTTTGATTTTTCTTTTTTTTTTTTTTTGAGATAGAGTCTGCTCTGTTGCCCAGGCTGGAGTCCAGTGGCGCATTCTTGGCTCACTGCAAGCTCCACCTCCCGGGTTGACGCCATTCTCCTGCCTCAGCCTCCCAAGTAGCTGGGACTACAGGTGCCCGCCACCACGCCCAGTTAATTTTTTGTATTTTTAGTAGAGATGGGGTATCACCATGTTAGCCAGGATGGTCTCGATCTCCTGACCTCGTAATCCACCCGCCTCGGCCTCCCAAAGTGCTGGGGTTACAGGCATGAGCCACTGCACCCAGCCTAATTTTTCTATATGAAACTTCTTATTAAGTTGTGAAGTTCATAAATAAATATTTTAAAGATTTTGGTTGGTATTGCATTAAATTTATAGGTCAGCCTAAGGTTATTTGCAAGCTTTAAAATATTTGGTCTTACAATCCATAAACGTGACCATAGATAGACTGAGAAATACAGATATAGATTTCGGTCTTCACACATGTTTCTTTCAATTATGATTTTTGGTTTTCTGCATACAGGTCTTGCATAACTTTTTGTTACATCATTTCTTAGTATCTGATTTTTTTTTTTTTTAAGATGGAGTTTCACTCTTGTTGCTCAGGCTGGAGTGCAATGGTGCAATCTTGGCTCACCACAACCTCCACCTCCTAGGTTCAAGTGATTCTCCTGCCTCAGCCTCCCCAGTAGTTGGGATTACAGGCATGTGCCACCATGTCCGGCTCCCGTTTTGTATTTTTAGTAGAGATGGGGTTTCTCCATGTTGGTCAGGCTGGTCTCAAACTCCCAACCTCAGGTGATCCGTCCACCTCGGCCTCCCAAAGTGCTGGGATTACAGGTGTGAGACACCATGCCTGGCTGTATTTGATATTATTGAATATATTATATTTTATAAAACTTCATTGCTTATATCTTTTTTCTAGTACATAGAATTGCAATTGATTTTTTAAAATACTGACTCTGTATCCAGAAACTAGCTAACTCACTTATTAAGTATTATAATTTATCTTTGCATTGTATTTTCTCTACATTAAATTATTTCCAATTCTTCCTCTTTCTGTTCTTTTTCTCATATTTCATCCTCAATTAGAATCTCTAGGACAATAGAAAAGTGTGATTGTAAACATCTTTATTTTATTTCCAATTCCAAAGGAAAGCTTTCAAGTATCATTATTCCATTAGATTTTATAGATTTTTTTGTCAGATGTCATTTATCAGCTGTGAACATTTTCCATTGATTCCTAATTGGCTAAAATTCTGATTTTGTCAGATATTTTTCTGCATGTATTCAAATGATCATCCAATATTTTAGTATTTTGTAAATTCATATGTTTAATTAAATCAATTAAAAATCAATTACAACAATTGATTTTTGAGTCTTACAGCAACTTTGCATTCCTGAAAAATATATATCTTTCTTATAATACATTTTTAAATGTTTCTAGTTGGTCATAACATATTATCCTTTTATATACTATTGGATTTTTTTGCTAATATTTATTAAGGATTTTTTTGCATTCATATTCATGAAGAATACTTTTCTGTAATTTTTATAATGGAAAGGTTTTGCTATTAAAATTATTCTGGCTTAAAATATGACATGCCTTTCTTCCTTTTTTTTTTTTGAGACGGAGTCTGGCTCTGTTGCCCAGCCTGGAGCGCAGTGGCGCAATTTCGACTCACTGCAAGCTCCGGTTCCCGGGTTGACGCCATTCTCCTACCTCAGCCTCCCAAGTAGGCGGGACTACAGTACAGGCGCCCGCCACCACGCCCAGCTAATTTTTTGTATTTTTTAGTAGAGATAGGGTTTCACCTTGTTAGCCAGGATGCTCTCAATCTCCTGACCTCGTGACCTGCCCGCCTCCGCCTCACGGAAGTGCTGGGATTACAGACGTGAGCCACCACGCCCGGCCGCCTTTCTTCTTTGAATGTCTAATTGAATTAACCAGTGAAACCATCACCACTATAAGATTTTTTGTAATAACCCCTTTTCTATTTCTGATATTGATTATCCTTTTTATTATTGATCTGAATAGTTAGAATTTTGTCAGTTTTGTTGGCCTCTTCAAAGTGAGCCGTTCCCTTTCTCATCTGTTTTCTATTTCATTGATTTCTACTTTTGTCTTCACTGTTTTCTTTTACCTGCTTACTTGCTAACTTACTTTCACCTTGTTAAGGCAAAATCTTAGGCCTTTAGTTTTAGATTGTTCTCCTTTTCTAATATAAGCATTTAAAGCTATGAATTTGCTGCTAAGCATTATCTTAGCTTTTCCTACAAATTGTAATATTTTATATTTTCCATGTCATTCAGTTTAAAACATTTTCTAATTATCTTGTAATTTTGTTTTAATTCATGAATTATTTAGAAGTGTGCTGTTTAATCTGTAGATATTGGGTGTTTTCTTAGATATCTACTTTGATTTCTACTTTAATTATGTTGTGGTCAGAGTGCACACCTTGTATGATTCTTTTTTAATTTATTGAGACTTATTTATGGCCTGGCATAGGATCTAATTTGGTTTATATACTATGCACATGTGCAAGAATGTATATTTTCCAGTTGCATATACTACTCTATTATACTAATAAGATAAAGACGTATCTTTAATGTCTTCATTAATTTTTGTCTAAATGTTCTATTTACTGCCGACATAGAGGTGTTAAATTTACTACAATTATGAAATTGTCTATCTCTTAAATTCTATCAATTTATGCTCCATAAATTGAGGCCTATTATTAGGCACATATACCTTTATAAATGTTATGTCTTCCTGATGAATGCCTATTTTATCATGATAAAATTTTTACAATCTCTCATTATACACTTTGTCTCGAAGTCTACTTTAACTGATAAACTATCCCCTCAATCCTTCTTATGTTTACAGATTCCATGATATATCCTTTTCTTTTTACTTACCTTCAGTCTGTCTTTATAGATCTGTATCTTTATACTTGAAGTAGCTTATAGTAAAATCTTATTTTATTTTATCAACTTTGGCATTCTCTATCCTTTAATTGGAATGCATAGGCAAGGGATATGCAAAATAGGCCCACAGGCCAGCCACCTAATTTAGCAAAAATCGTTTTAAATTGGACACAACCGTGACCATTCATTTACATATTTTCTATGACTGCTTTCATGCGAAGGTGATTAGCTGAGACAGACACCATATGGCCTGCAAGATGAAAATATTTACTCTTTGGCCCTCTAAGAGAAAGTTTGCCAACTACTAGTTTACATCATTAGCACTCACTGTAATTACTGATGTGGATAATTTTAGATCTACCATTTTATTATTATTTTGTTGTTCCTCTATTCCCACTTCTCTGTTTTCTTTTTGATTATTTGAATATTTTTATTATCTCATTGTAATTTCTGTCTACTGGCTGACTTTTTTTTAATCTGTTGATTTTCTGCTTATAAATCTCTGATTTTTTTTTCAGTTTGTTCTAGAGATTACAATATGCATATCTAAGCTGTCATGGTTTACTAAGAGTTAATAGTGTATAGTTAATATAAAATGTAGAAATGCTGCTACTTTATAAATCCTTTTGCCCCATTGAATTTTAGGTTATACTTTATTGCTTTTATATACATTGAAAACCCCACCAGATAATTATTTTTTCTTTATTAAGTGAATTTAAAGAGAAAAATAACTCTGTTTTCTGCAATTACTCTAATATTTACCCTTTCCAATTGTTCTCAAGACATGATGGAAGGTCCAAATATCACTTTGGCATCATTCCCTTTCCTTTAGCCTTTTGTTAGCCAATGTTCGGGGCAGATCTGGAAGGTAATAATTTTTCTCAATTTTTATTTTACCTCCCTTCCTGAATGATATTTTTAGTGGATATAAAATTATGGCTTGACAGTTCTATTCTTTAAAATGTTGTTTCCCTGTCTTCTGACCTTCATTTTTTCTGATGAGACATTCTCATCAGAAAAATCTTATTCAAATCACTGCATTCCTGTAAGTAATATACGTATCAGTTTTCTCTAGCTGTTTTGAAGGTTTTTCTTCATCTTAGAGGTTTAGGGGTTTATAATGTGTCTATGGTTTTCTTTGGTTATACTGTTTGGGGATTTGCTGAGCTTCTTGATGCTATAAACTTAAGACTTCCATCAATTCAAAAAAATTTAAGGCCACTATTTCCTCAACTTCTGCTCCAGTCACTCTCTTGTTTCTTATATTGTTATATGAGTAATTCCTTTTGATATTGTCTCATAAATTATCAAATTTGGAATTACGTCTTGTATGTGTTTGATAAAATACTTTGTAACGTGTGGATCTTGTAATACTCTGAAGAATGTTGATATTTTTATTTTAGCAGGCATTCAACTCAAGTTCCATTTGTAAGTTCTGTTTTACCTTCTGAGAATGATATGGATTAAATTTCAGTTTAGTTCTCAGTAGGTTGGATTTACTGTTTTGGAGCTGTCCGTACATGCATAGCTCATGGTGACCCTGAAAATTGTACAGGTTCATTCACGGGATTAGGGAATCTTTTCTTTTCCTTTTTTTTTTTTTTTTTTTTTTTCTGAGACAGAGTCTCGCTCTGTCGCCCAGGCTGGAGTTCAGTGGCACTGATCTTGGCTCACTGCAACCTCTGCCTCCTGGGTTCAAGTGATTCTCCTGCCTCAGCCTCCTGAGCAGCTGGGATTACAGGCGTGTGCCACCACGCCCGGCTAATTTTTTGTATTTTTAGGAGAGACGGGGTTTCATCGTGTTAGCCAGGACGGTCTTGATCTCCTGACCTCGTGATCCACCCGCCTTGGCCTCCCAAGGTGCTGGGATTATAGGCGTGAGCCACTGCACTTGGCCAGGATTAGGGAATCTTCTTATCAGACTTTCTCTATGCTGGGATTTCCCCTCACTCTCCAGCCTTCTGGAGCTTCTCTTTTTGGTTCTCTAGACAGAAACATGAGAGTTGTATTGGAGTTTTAGCCAAAGAGACCGTTACCACCATCTATGTGATGCTTTACGACTGGGCCCACTTTGGGGAGCAATCCACGGGAGAGCATTTCAAACACACACATGCACACAACAGGAAAATCAACCCTGTAAAATTGCTTCTCCAAGTCTGTACTCTCCTCCAAAGCTGACATGCTTTTTCTCCTTTTCCAATTAAAGTCAGGTAGTCATTTTTGCATTTTGTCAGCATATTCAGTTCTGATCCATGAGACATATGGTCTCTAGTGAGCTTACATCACCATGCCAAAACTAAAACTGCTATTTTCTAATGGTTCTAGACTCCGATATTTTGTATTTTTTTCTAGGGATTTTGTATATGTCTTTCAGAAGTTGGAGTATAATTTTTCTTTTTGAAAGGACTCATTAGGTGCACTAAAATTTTTTATATATTTCTGAAAAATTAAACCTTTATCTTTATGAAGTGACTATTTCTAGCCTCATTATTTTTTTCCTTGAAGTCTATCTTCTCTGATATTAATATAGCTTCTCTGTCCACATTTTTCATTTTTTCCCTTTAGCCTATTTTCTTTGATATTTGTTAAAAAAAAAGTTCTGTTCAAAAATCTATTTTCTCTGATAGTTGATAAGTATTTTAAAAATATGCTGAGTGATTTTTTTGCACTAAAATCAATTTTCTTTGACATTAATATGTTTTTATGCACGAAGTCTATTTTCTCTGATATTGGTTATTTATTCATTTATTTTGCTGCCTTAAATTCTATTTTCTCTAATTACTAGCAGTATACTGTATTTAATATGCTTAAGATTTGCATGGTATATATTTTGTAATCCTTTTATCTTGAAAATTCTTTATCCTCATGTTTTAAATATAGTTTTTAAGTAGTATGGTTTTTATCTTTTAAAAAATGAGTCTGACAAACTTTGCTATATGACCCATTTTTTAATCCATTTATATTTGGTGGAATTACTGGCATGGCTGAATTCAAATTTAACATGTTGGCATACACTTTATACTTTATTTGTCCTACCAAATATATGTTTATTTTATTTTTTGCTTCCTTTTGGTTGATCATTGTTATTGTTGTACATTGTTTTCCACAGTAAGTTTGGAAATGAAGCATATCTTTTTTTTTTTCAGTCATTACCCTAGAAATGACAACATGAATTATTCACCAAGATCTAATGATGAACAATACTTTTTTTTTTTTTGAGGCGGAGTCTTGCTCTGTCACCCAGGCTGGAGTGCAGTGGTGCCCATCTTGGCTCACTGCAACCTCTGCCTCCTGGGTTCACGCCATTCTCCTGCTTCAGCCTCCCGAGTACCTGGGACTAAAGGCGCCCGCCACCACACCCGGCTAATTTTTTGTATTTTTAGTAGAGACGGGGTTTCACCTTGTGAGCCAGGATGGTCTCAATCTCCTGACCTCGTGATCCGCCTGCCTCAGCCTCCCAAAGTGCTGGGATTACAGGCGTGAGCCACTGCGCCCGGCCATGATGAACAATACTTTTACTCTCCTTTTGAACAATAAAAGGTCCTTCAATCACTTAATCCTATGTTTTGCCAAGCTGAATTATAGGCTATTTTTGTCATATATTTTATTCAAGTTATAATTTAAATTTGGCAAAACATTATTATTATTTTATTGTGTCACTGCTCATTTACCTACTTTTTGTTACTCCTCATTTTTTTCCCACACAGAGTCATTTTTCTTCTGTCTGAAAACACTTCACAATTTTCCTTTGTGCTTGTCTCCTGGTGGTGAGTTTTTTAATTTTCTTTCTGAAACTGTTAATCCTCCATCTGGAAGAATATTTTCTTGAGATATGTAAATATAAATTGGAAATTATTTTCTTTCAACAGATTGAATATATTATAAAAACATATTTCAGCTTTCCATTGTTTTTGTTAATAAGTAGTTGCCTTTTTTCCCCTGAATACAGATTTTTTATCTTTGATTTAGCTTTATACAGTATATCAGTGATATGTCAAAATAGGGATACATTTTTATTTATCCACCTTGAAATTTTTTTAGACTCTTTAAATCTATTATCTACTATCAGTGTGGGGTAAATCTTAGTCATAATTTTAAAAAAATAATTCTTTTTGCCTAATTCTCTCTTTTCTCCTTCTAGAGATTCCAATGGCAAATATGCTAGAACTTCTCCTATTTTTAA
This sequence comes from Gorilla gorilla gorilla, assembly GCF_029281585.2. Taxonomy (NCBI): domain Eukaryota; kingdom Metazoa; phylum Chordata; class Mammalia; order Primates; family Hominidae; genus Gorilla; species Gorilla gorilla. Next base: position 49,201,260 of record NC_073232.2, on the reverse strand, counting down.
TAGCTGTTACTCTTTCTTTTGCATTCCAATCCTTTGTATCTTTGCATTTTTTTTCTGGAGAATACCATGCAGCCTATTTCCCAGTCCTCTGTTTATCTGTATATAATATTCTATTTAGCCCATTCACTGAGTTATCATTTTCAGCTATTTTTGCCCTTCTAGGATTTCTATTTGGTCCTTTTAAAAAATGTAGTAAATGTAGTATATCACTTTCTATAAATTACAGTTTCCATATTTTGTCTTTTTATCTCATTAACAGAATAAGTATAGGCTTCTTCCTTCTTTCTTCCTTGTTTCCTTCCTGTCTTCCTCCTTTCTTCATTTTTTTCAGTCTCTCACTGACACTGTTAATATCTGGTGTCCCTGTTCTTCTACTTTTTGGTTATTTTTTCTCTGCTATTTTTTGTTCCTATGAATTTAGTTTTACTGCATACTTGGCTCTCTGATTATATGTTGGATATTAGTTAAATAACAATTGTAGAAATAATTTCAGATCTGGGATGATAATTCCATTTAAGGGATTTTCATGGTGTCCTGGGCATTATTAACACATGACTGTCTTAGTCCAAGTTCAGGGTGTGGAAATTTTCATGATTTCTCAAATGACTTGAAAAGGGGTTCTAGTCAGCGTAGTCTGGTTTCATTTTGCTTCACTTTTATTCTTACATGTAGTTCTTCAAGGTCCCAGCCAAAAAACAAAACAAAAGTTGTGGTGATCTTCCCTTTGGCACTTCCTTATTTAGACTTTTGCTTCAAATTCTTGAGATGTTGCCAAAAGTTCTGTTCATCCTCTCAACTGCTTCTTCCAGAACTGCAAATGCCATTAGACTAAGGTTGCTAAATATTAAAAAAACAGAATGCCCAGTTACGTTTACACTTAAGATAAACCTTAAATAACTGTAAGTATGAGAATGTCCCATGCAATATTTGGGACATACTTAATACTTAAAAATAATCACTGTTACATGAAATTCAAGTGTAACTGTGCATTCCGTATTTTATCTGGTACCTCAGGCCAAAAGTGACCAAAATGACTGGACCACCTCCTGATTTCCATTTTAACCTAGATCTTAGCCAAGGCCCACTTCACTGTTCTGTTAGCATTTTGATGCTTTTAAGGTGATATTTTAAGCAATATTTTTTCCAGCTATTTTAGTTCTCTTCATGAGAAGTTTAGTCCAAATTACCTAGTCCACCATCAACATAATCAAAAGGCTAACATTCCATTTTCTTGGTGGCTTTAACATCAAATATACCAAAAATTACATCAAGAAGCTTAAAGATAGCTCCCTGACACTGACCCTGGAAATAACTTTTGGACAGTACAGCAAACAAGAGCACAAATAAACAAGTGGAACTATATCAAACTAAATAGCTTCTGCACAGAAATAAAAAAGAGCAATAAAATGAAAATGCAACCTATGAAAGAAAAATATTTGCAAACTAGGCATCTGATAAGGGGCTAATATCCAAAATATACAAGGAATTCACATAACTCACAGCAAAAATAAAAAACAACAAAAGCAAAAGCATAAGCAACCAAATAGACATTTTCCCAAAAAGGCATAAAAGTGGCCACCAGGTGTATGGAAAGGTGCTCAACGACACTGATAATCAGGGAGATGCAAATCAGAACCACAATGAGATGATATCTCACACCTGTAAGGATGAATATTATACAAAAAATGAAAGATTATAAGCGTTGGCAAGGGTGAGCAGAAAAGTGAGCCCTTCCACACTGTTAATGGGAATGGAAATCAGTATAGCCATTATGGAAAAGAATATGGAAGTTCATCAAAAAATTAAAAATAGAACTACCATATGATCTGGTAATCCCTCTTTTGGTATATATCCAAAGAAATTGAAATCAGTATCTCGAAGAGATTTCTGTACCCCTATGTTTATTGCAACTTTATTCACAACAGCCAAGATATGGAAACAACCTATGTATCTGTGAATGCATATAAGGAAATTATGATATATATATACATATATCATATATATATACACACAGTGAAATATTTAGCCTTAATAAAGGAGCTTCTGCTATTTTCAACAACATGAATGAACTTGGAGGACATTAAGCTGAGTGAATGAAGACATATACAGAAAGCAAAATACTGCATGATCCACTTATATGTAAAATATAAAAATGTCAAATACATAGAAGCCAAAGAGTAGAAAGGTGGTTATCAAGGGCAGAAAGGTGGGGGAAATAGAGGAACATTGCTCAAAGGGTACAAAGTTGCAGTTATATAAGATGAATAGGTCTAGCGATCTAACTTTCAGCATGATGACTATAATTAATAATACTCTTTTATACCAAAAATTTCTAAGAGAATAGATTTCAGGTGCTCCCAGCAGGAAAACCAATGGTAACTACCTGAAGAGAAAGATCTGTTAATTCACTTGACTGTAGTAATCAATTCATTATGTATATCAAAATATCATGCTGTACACCTTAAACATATACAATTTTATTAAAAAGTAAAAAAGTGTTAGCATTTAAAATAATACAACTGCAATTTTTTTTCATTTTCATAGTCATATCTTTGTGGCTACTAGGTGCTTATTAAGCATTGCTTTCATGACTTGCTCAATTCAGAACTAAGCGTCTAAAAGAACATACATTCTCTATTTTTTGTTGAATTGAACAACGTGCTTATTATGTGTGCATACTGGGAAAAGGCACATATGCTACAAAATGGGGAAAAACAATATCCATCATTATTTCTAGCATATCAATTTTCTGTAAGTTCTCTGAAATACAGGTGACACCATAAACAAGGCCCAATAGAGTTGTTGACTAAATGACTCCTATAAATAAATGACCATTATCAATTTCCCATGTATCATTCACAAAGGTGACGATAATGGTGTCATCAGTAACTATTCCATACATGCTCTGATATGATAACACAAAAATTGGCATATACCATGTTCAGTCTCTGGTCAAAAACATTGTGAATATATTAAGCATGCTTCAGTGAGGGTTTGTTAAAATGATGACAAAGACAGAATAATGAGTGAATTTTACCATTTCCAAGGGAATTTTCTGCAACGGTAGGATTTTTGTTTCTCTCAACATTCCATCTGATTGATCACAATGTCTAAGTGAAGTAACAGACAGGACTTCGTCATTTCTGGCTGCTCACACATAAGTATACTCCCACAACTGGAGTTCCTATATTTATCTCCTTACTTGGTTTTCAGAATTGTTGAGCTCTTCCTTTTCCTGATTATGCATGAAATGTTCTTAGTCTTTCTTTTTCATAAGACACTAAGCCTTACAATATTCTAATTACCTGATTCTGATTAAAAATATTTTTTACATCACTTTTTTCCTGTTACCAATTTTGAGTTGGTTTTATATGTTTCATTTATTTCTGGTGATTAAATTCTTGTAGAAATAGTCATTAGATATAACAGTTCACTAGTAGTTGAGTCTGTGGAGGTATTTCCAGTATATATATTTAAAATAATTATGACCTTCAAGAACAATCATACTCCTTACCCTTGAAAATGACATGGTCAGTGATACTGGACTGCCAGAGAACTGTGAATAGAAGGTGTAAAATGAGAGAATAAGCACTGGGGAAAACTGGGATATGGATAAGCACATGCCATCATTTGGAAAAGGCTGCAGGTACATTTGGACAAAGCAGCTAGGTTTCTGGGCTTGACCTCCCAGATCCTGCTGTCAGACATGAAGCCTTCAGTTATGCTTGTAAGAGCCATCTCTCCGGTTGCCAACTCCAATCTTTTACAAAAAGCTAAAGCACTTCCACTTTCTATATGAATAATGGTTTTAATTTAAATGTCTTTCTTTCCTACTCTTGCCAAGATTTTGTTCATATTATCATTTTCTTTTGGGGAAATGGAAAAAAATAACTTGTACTCTTTAAAGAGGTATATTGGGTATTGGAAATCTTTGACACTTTTCTGGGATTCACTGATGGCCTGCAGTATTCTAGATGAAAAATTTAAGTAGTGCTTTTGTCTTATAATAACTAGGTATCACATATTGCATAAATTCCTACATGGAAATAAAGGCCAAAATGCCCTGATATTGATGGTTTCCACTTCATTATTTTTCACACCTTGTGGGTGTGCACAAGTATGTTTGTGTGTACTGATTTGTGTCTATTTCATTATTGGAATAAGATAGATAAATATTTTAAATATATAACAAATTCATCAATGTTTATGGTACACCTGTCAGCAAGAGTCTGAAAAGGAGTTGAAACTGCTGTGGGGGAAATTACTGGTTATGACTAAAACCTCTTTCAGGGTAGAGAAAACATCCAATTTCACATTCACAGTTTTAATTAGTATCTATTCAAATCTCACTAAACAATTCTATCAGTCTCTCTTGGAGCTGCTGATCCAAATCCAAATGTCTTTTTATATTTCACCCTAATTTTAGAAAAGTCACTAAAAAACAACATGGTCTTCACTCTTCACATCTGTTCCATAAATTAGTAAATGGCATCATCATCTATCTATGTGAGCAAAACTAAGGATTCATCTGTGACACCTCCTTTTCCTTGAGGTTCTTATATCCAACCCAAATATCTCTCATATCTATTTTCATTTTTCCTTTGCACCAGAACCTCCCTACAAATATTAGTTATTACCTATACAAATCATCTCCTTCTAGCTATTCTTCTTTTCCTTGCAGCCAATCAGACCCTTCTCCACTCTGTTTCTATTCTGCAGTCACTCTGATACTTTTAACACAAATCTGGTCTTCTTGCTCCCTTTCTTAAAAATAAGGACAAAAGGACTTGACATGGCTCCAAGGCCAGGCATGATCTGGTTTTTACCCACCCCTCCCACCCTAACCTACACCATTTTTTTCCTCACTTGTTCTCAATGAGGCACAATATTGCCTCCTTCCAGAGGACATTTTGCAATGTTTGCAGCTTTTTTAAATTGTATCAACTCTGGGTTGGGTATTTGCCTTTAGCATCTAGTAAGCAGAGGTCAGAGATGCTGCTAAACATCCTACAATACACAGGAACACCCTCCACACCCAACTCCAATTAGCAGCTGAGATTCTGCTTCATGGAGAATTTGGTGTACAACATTGAGTTTCTTTCAGTTTCTTATGCCACCGTGCACCCCCCGCTCGTGTATCGCGACAGACTTTTATACATGCTCATCTCTGGGTCTGAAATGTTCTTTCCTCATTTACTGGGTTAGCATGTACTCATCTTTTAGAGCACAATTTAAACCACCAATTCCTCAGTGATCCTCTTCCACCCTCTTGACCGAATGAACATCTCTCCATCCCACGCCACCCCCTTTTAAGCTCTTATAATACTACATAGTAATTCATTTTTAGTGTTTCTCTTATGCAATTTTACTTTCACTGAAATAATATTTGGGAAGTGTCTTTCTCCACTTCTACATCATAATCTATTTCTGTTCATCATTGTATCCTAGTGCTTAATCTGGTGCTCAACACACAGTAGGCACGAAATAAAGACATGTGGGAAGAATGGAGAGAGGACGGGATTGCATGACTCACAGGGATTTCTCAGAAATGGTGGTTACAGAAAAAAGCCATAATATGCTTTTCATCTTTGTTAAAAGTTTAAACTCAACAATGAGAATTACTCCTTAATATTTCTACTTTTTATTAAGCTGGTCATAATAAAAACTCCTTATGTTCCATCTTCTAAGCAAAACACAGCAGGAAGATTTTGGGTTTTGTAGTCAGATTATTCAGGTTTTGAATTTGGAGATGGAAACGTGAGCGAATTCTATAACTTTTTGAGTCTTGGTTTTCTTATCTGTAAAACAGTAACCTACCTCATGGCACTGTTGTCATAATTGAATTGCCTACAAAGCGCTTGATTCATAATAGTTGTACAATAAATACTTTAGTAGCTATTATTCCACTGATACCAAAGCTAAACGAGTAAGAAAATTTGTCTCTATATCTTGCAATGTATGGTTATTGCAGAAGGTGTTGCAACACAGGTATCAAGAGTTCACAGCTACACCATTGCTATTGTTTTATCATGACTTTTTTGTACTTTTATCATTTTGGAATCTACAGCTTTATGTCCTAGCCTATTTGCAAAGCTAAATGGATATTAGTTTAGGAATTCATTATTCCAAAAACTTCATTATATTCTCGGTCTTGATCTATAATGGAGTGTGGTATGAACTGAATGTGTCCTCCAAAATTCATATGTTGAAGTCTAATCCCTAATGTGACAGTATTTGGAGGTGGGGCCTTTGAAAGGGCATGAGGTTGGAGCCCTCATAAATAGGATTCGTGCGTCTATAAAAAAAGAAATGAGAGAGCTTGCCTGCTCTCTCTCTCTCTCCCTCTCTCTGACTCTCTGTTCTCGGCCATGTGAGAAACTAGCAAGAGCACAGCCATTTGTAAACCAGTAAGTGGACCCTCTTGAGACATTGGATCTACCAACACCTTGATCTTAAACTTCCCAGCCTGTAGAACTGTGGGAAATAAATTTTTGTTGTTTAAGCCAGCCAGTCTAAGGTAATTTGTTATAACAGCCCAAACTAAGACAAGGTGACTCTTTAAAAAAATAAAAATAAAAACTTTAAACTCAAGAAAAAGAAAGTAACATCACTACAAGTTAAACATCAACAAGTTATAAAACAGAGTTTTACAGGAATTTTATCTTTTTATCTAAAATCAAGAGGAGTAGAATCCTGAAATTTATCAATGTACTTCATCTTTAAAATTCTTTTTGTTCCTTTGACATACAATGCACAAACGGACTGAGAGGGCAAGACAATGGGCAAAACATACTGGAAAAACTGTATTTGTGAATTTGTTACATCTAACAATTATTATTAAATGTTTACCGTGTGCCAGACACTATACTTAGTACCTTACATATATTGTCTTAATTAATGCTCACAGGAAAGACATATCACAGGACTATTTTTCACATTTTTATCGGATACATTAATAAACTTGCCCAACATCACTTGGCTAGTACACAATAAAACCAAGTTCTATGTAAAGTGATTGGGTAAGAAGGATCTAACCAGGGGAATAAAGGAGAATTAGAGTTTGCAAAGATGAGACCAGGGTTGGATGACACTCAATATCATAAGAGAGGAAGTTAAAGGACTCTGATGAGAGGAGACGTTCAAAACAGGAAGCAAGGAGATTGTGGACCTGGATGAACAGACTAAATAAGCAAAGGAAAATGCTGCAGGGCTTTAAAAACTTTACCTAATGGAAACTTTTGAGAAATTTTTAGCATGAGAGTGACCACAGGATTTATGAGAATAGGGATTTTTACACCCATTTTTTTGTTGTTTGCATGATCTTAAATTTCACATTATCCTACATGATTTGAATTGCTCTATATTGTCAATAACCTTTAGTCAGGTTGGCAATATACATCGTGACGATGGTTTGTGAGGGGGAGATCAAAGATAAGGGATCGAGTACCACATATGAGATGGCTCAGAGAAGAGAGATGATAACAGGTGAGAAGTAACAGCTAAGTATGATTAGAAGTTCAATGAATAGAACTAGGAGTCAGAAATTACTATGAAAACCTAAGGCCTGGAGTTTTGTAAAAATTTATACACACGTGCATACATATTAGCAAAGACATAGGACATTGTGCATCTCACAGAATGTTGGTGCTAGAACAGGTCAATTTTACTGAAATCTCATTGTTCAAGGAAAACTTCAGCTAACAGCTTGACTTTGTTTTCATATATAAGGTAATTGACAAATTTCTTTTATTTACATTCTCTTTAATCCTTATTTTAATCATATAAATGTAAACATTATTACCCTCATTTCAAAAAGAAGAAACTGAGCTCAGATAGGTTAAGCCAACTGGCTGATGTTCACACACCTAAGCAGATAGCCCAGCTGAGATTTCTAACTCCCAAGTCCAGCTTTACTTTTCCAGCAGCACGTTTATCTCCTTTAATGCTAAGTCCTCCTCTATCCTTTACTCTTTGAGAGCCTATAATACAATCATGTGAGAAAAATTTTAAAAGAAAGCCACCAAAAGCACAAGCAATTTTACTATACTCGATTACTCAATATTTAAGACTACATTAAGTGATGTCAGGTAGATAAAAGCCTTGCCTAGTGGTCTGAGCATAGAATATACTCAGTTTTATTTTTGTGGTTGTCATTGGATTATGCTAATATGTACAGATCAAAGGTAATTTTAGGATCTCTTTTAGTTTATTGATTGTAAAATAGTCTAATAACTATATTTATTATTTTATAAAATAATACTTTTAATTATATAAATATTTTGTTCTAAGAAGTTTAAAGCATTTCACTGGAAATATCTTTACACTATTTGTTCAATAAAACCAATTACAGTTCATCCTAACTCCAACATAGCATAACTCCTATTAATGATCACTTTTATTGCATTTCAGGAACATTAAAATAATTTTTCTTGAAAATATGTAATATAAGCCTGACCCACACATTTTAAGGGAGGATGGCTTCATGAATACATCATCAATTCCTATAGCTTTTTATGTGTCAGTGTAGAACTGTCACTGCCAAAGAACAGCAGGTGACCACATAGCACTCAACTTCCCTTAGTGTTCTATAGACTGTAGTATCTTTGTAATTGCAAAGTTAATAATTATATTAAATAATGCAGTATAGAATAACCACTGCTTTTTTCTTTCAAATCTCTATCATTAATAAACATCAGTCATACATACACTAGTCACCACAGCTGTTTCAGATTGGAGCACTGTTTTACAAAAAGAGAAACAAATCAAATGAAATAGCCATTTCTCCTTTATTTTGCAAATTACAGAAGAATTAAAAGTAATTCTTTTTACCAAAGGCTTCTTTTTCTCTATGAATACAGGCATACCAAATCCTGATTTGGTTTTCTTTGCTGGAAATATGCTGTCATTTTGCAATTCACTTAAAAAGATTAAAACAAAAAGTTGTTCCATTACAGAAAAAAAGATTTTTTAAAGATATAATTACATAATCTCTTTGCTAGTTGTTTCATATGAGAAAGAAAAATAAATCTTGGGGCCCCCAAAATAACTAAACCAAAGAGAAAAGTCAAGCTGGGAACCATGTTGGGCAAACACTCCTCCCATTCTATTCCTACATAAGATAGTTACAAAGATAAAAGGTCTACATACCCCCTCACAATTTGCCCACAAGGAAATTCCTCGTGGACAAAGGACAGACAGAACTAAGTCATCCCTCTGCTCAAATGAGACAAATGCACATCTGATTGCTTCCTTTGCCCTATTGTTTCACGAAGCCAGACTAAGACATAAGTGACTATTCCTATAAATTGTGTATTCAGTGAAAGGATAATCAGAAACTCAAAAGAATGTCTCTTATCTGCCTATGACATGGAAGCCACCTCCCCACTTTGAGTTATCCCGCTTTTCCAGACCAAACCAATGTACATCTTATATATATTGATTGACATCTCATGTCTCCCGAAAATGTATAAAACCAAACTGTACCTCCACCACCTTGGGCACATGTTGTCAGGACCTCCTGAGGCTGTGTCAAGGGCACCTCCTTAACCTTGGCAAAACAAACTTTCTCCATTGACTGAGACCTGTCGCAGACATTTTGGGTTCACAATACTCTCCTTTATAGGAATAATTGATAGAGTTTTATGCGCTTATAATAAGGAAAAGTCTTCGCCAAAAGTTGCCTACTTGGTGCTATGTTCATATTTCCAGAACTGAAAAGCAGAGTTAAATGATGAGCAAAGTCCTTACTGCTGTGCCTGTGACATACTACAGACCTTGCCTCTAGCCAGGACCCATAATGAGCAGATGTATAACGGCCAGACTACCAGGAAAGGCTTCAGTGTCATACAGGTTTCAGCAGGGCTATGGTCTCAATGGCTACTCTTGCCTGTTCACCTCATGGGCCCGCTTCATCCAGATTACAATTCTCTTCCCCTAGCTTCTCCAAGCCTCTCTGCAAATGGAAAGTGATGATGCCATTGGGATTTGATTGCCCCATTGCTTAACTACTGGTTGGCAAATAAGGAGTGCTAGATCATTTGTTAAGTGAGTCGACAAGTGAGTCACATGTGAATGCTGAGGTCTTCTCTTTCTGATTTTGAGGGGACTTGAAAAGCACGGACTCTTTCATTCTTAGTAACCTACTTATGCTATCACATCCTGACAAAGTTACCAAAAGTGCCTTTTCCTTGAAGGACATAAAAGGAGAGGAAGGGACAAGGAAGATAACTAACATATAATACTGAGCTTGAATTATTTGAGCTAGGCAATTTATGGATGCTACTTATTCGACGTTTACAATAAATTAGTGGGGGAAGGGTTATTTGTATTTTATTTTTTCATGTGAAAGAAATGAGTTGCTCTTCAGTTAAGGCATTTCTCAAGTCATAAAGCTAGTAAAAGTCAGAAATAGCATTAGAACCTATGTATCTTTGGCTATTTCCACTGGGCAGCTCTGCCTTTCGTATGCATATACAGGAACGAAAAATACCATTTTACCTTCCTTCCCTTTGGGAAAATGCATTCCAAGTTTCAAATTACTGAGTCATAAAACAATAATTGAAATATTTCACTTCCTTATACCGGGAGCTTCTTGGAGTAATGACATTGTAAAAAGAAAGACACAATCTGTAAATATTTATTATCTAAAGCCAATAAAATTGACAGCACCTATAAAACAATCACTTCACCAATTTGCTGTTAGGTACTACTTGATCCAATGGAGATACTGAGTTTTTACTGTTCTAGCACCATTTTACGTTCTGGGAATACAAAGGATACATAAGAGATGGAGAGAGAAATAAGTAAAATGTGTAGGTAACAATGAGACAGATGCCAAGTAATAGCTAATTTATATAAAATGATGTGGGAACTGAGAGATGAGGGCCATGGGGCTCAAGAAGAGAGGCCATTAGCAATGTCAGGGAAGCTGCACTTAGAAGTAATACGTGAGACGGATCTTAATTAATATTCCATAAAGGATAGGGGAAATATAATTAAACAGACTTTTACCGAACATCAAATGAAGTAGGGAAAACCTGAGGCAGAGGGTGAGGAAAACTCACAGCAGGTTGAAGGATGGCAGGTTGCCTGTTGCAGCTAGCATGGAGTCGCGCCTGAGGTTGCTGCAATTCATTCTCCAGATCTCTGTTTTAGCGACATAAACTCAGGAAAGTTTTTCAGAGCCCCAAGAATATGTCAGGTCTCTCAGGTATAGGCTTTCCGAGCTCTGAGCTCCTTCCTCTCATTGCACTGATCTCTCCTTGTGAATAAACATTTTCATTATTTGATTGTTTGCTCCCTCTCCCACATGGGCAGAAAACATTAGGAGAAAAGGAGATCTATCTGGTGTTGCTTTTCATTATATCCCAGCACCTAGTACTGTATCTGACATATTAGCAGCCACTGAAAAGAAAAAAAGGAAATGAGGTAAATAAATGTTGAAAGAAATCCCGAGGTCAGGACGAGTAGGTTGAAACCAGAACGCGAATGGATTCATAGACATTGTTCTGTGGAGAGTGGGAAACACTAAATTGTATTTACTGACTTTCAGTGGGAGGAAAACATAATCGGGGCTGTTTTTAAAAGTTAGCTTTGGCTGCAATGTGGAGGACTGGTAACTAAGAGTAGAGCCTGCAGGCATTAAATGAATGTTTCAGTATTCTCTCCAAGAGATAATGAAGTCCCAAAATGGAACAGTGATAGGACTTGGAGAAATGAAGAAAGACATGAGTTGCACATATTCAAATCCCCAGGATTTGGTGACTGATGGGGGAGTGGCAAAGAGAAGAATCAGGGATGATTATCACTAGTGTCCTAGATCATGACAATAAATATAAAACTGCTTGAAATTTAAAGAAGAGAAACTGGTTCTTCTCAACAGGAACATTTTGATAATAAGTCTGTGCCCAGATTGAAATGCAGCTTAGCTTACATAATTGAAATAATCACATCTGAAGTATTCAAACAATTCAAAATCAAACGCAAAAGCAATTTTCATGAATTGAGTGGGCATATTTATTTTTGAGTTGAATGAAAATGTTTTTGACTAGTTGACACATGGTAAGAAAAATAATAACAGAACCAAGTATATGCAGTACAATGTGAATCTCCTTCCCATCGCTGTCTCCTTGTCCTCTTCATGCTCCAAGAGGCAACCCCTGCTACTAGGTTCCTGTGACTCCTGAGTAGGAGTCTGGCTAATCATCCAAAAATGTCAAAAGAGAAACCAAGGTGAATTTCTTTCCCAAGCTGAGATTTGAAATAAACTGCTAGAAGTTGTCACTGAATGTGGATATTAGCAAATAACTTTAAGCTACAGAAACATCACAGATTTCTGCTTTACTACTTTTCTGAATTTGTAAAACACAAAGAGAGGGACAGAAAAAGAGAGGTGGAGAGGTGGGAGGGAGTGGGCTAGGGTGAGGGCAAGAGCAGGGAGCGGGGAGAAGAGGATGGTAGGGGGAGGGGGAGAGAGAGGAAGTGGGAGAAAAGGGAGAAAGGGAAGGGGAGGGGGTAGGGAGAAAGAGGGAGGGGAGGGGAAGGAGAAAGAAGGAAGGAAGGGAGGGAGGGAGGGAGGAGGAGGGGAAGGGGGAGGGAGGGAGGGAGGAGTGGGGAGGGGTTTAGGTGGCTTTTGAAGTCTAAAGTTCATTTTTCAATATCACTATCACTCAATATTATGAAAAGGGAACTCACAGGCAGTTGACAGACACAGGCGAGGAATCATATGATTAGACTAATCAGTGGAAGGTGCAATGACAGAGGATGGCATGGGAGCCTATGGAGAAAGAGATGATGTTTCTGTATATTATACATTCTCCAGAAACTAAGAGCTCCAATAGTCTATCGAGACTTCATTTTCCTGGCCTGGCGAGGTGGATCACAGATGTAATTCCAGCAATTTGGGGGCCAAGGCAGGAGAATTGCTTGAGCCCAGGAGTTTAAGACCAGCCTGGGCAACATAGTGAGACCCTGTCTCTGTGAAAAATAAGATAATTCACTGGGCATGGCAGTACATGCCTGTAGTCCTAGCTGTTCAGGAGGCTGAGGCAGGAGGATCATTTAAGCCCAGGAAGTAGAGACTGCGGTGAATCATTATTGCATCTCTGCACTCTAGCCTGTGTGACAGAGCAAGTCTCTGTCTCGGGAAAAAAATAAAATAAAAATAAACGAGAGAGAGAGGAAAATTTCATTTCCCTTAACAGCGAAGGGCTTCACTAAAAACAAATTTATCATCCTGCCATTTTACTAAGATATTGTTTTCACACATCCCTCTTTCAGGTCATTGCCACTCAACCATGTTCAATCTTTACCCTCCTCATCTCTGAGCTGGCATCCATCCATCTTGGTTGATGATTTTTTCCAGCTCAGAGACTCAGTGCCCCAGCACAGCAGTTCTCCAAGTTACAACAATAAACTTCATTTGCTCTTCTGACTACTCTGGGTCCTGAAAATGTTATAACTGACACAGTTGCAGAGCCATCCATTGGAACAACTACACTAAAATATAGAGATTGTGTTCAAACATGTATACTTCACATTTACAGTAATTACTATGGCTTTACTTTCATTTGCTTCTCTCAGTTTTCCTTCACCTTGCAACAAGACAATCAAGAAAAAGCAGGTAGTAGGTAGCTTCTAACAGAACAGACAAAAGGGAGCATAAAGAAGATATTAGCCAAGAAGTGATGCTTGACATTTTTTTCAAATAGAAATCTATTAAGGACCTTAAAAAATCATCTATTATAGCCAAACTGGTGCCTAACTGAAGTAGTAGCTGACATGCTTCATTGAAAATCAATTAGAGTCCAATCTGATTGTAGACAGTGTCCCTTCAACAGAACTGACAAGCATTCTATCTCTACTTTGATAACATTTATATCCAAAACGAGAAAACACTAGAGAAATATGAAAATAAGGCAATTTCAATGTATGAGTTATATCCCTTAAGTTCATGGATGTCATTAACTAAGTTCTGACACCAATACCCCTAGGGTGTCTTTATTTCACTCCCTCTTCTGGAAATGATTGAATAATTTATAAAGGATATATCTTGGGGGTGGCCACTTCTACTTCCTGAACTGCATACAGAACATAACATTTTTAGAGCTCAGAATTGAGTTCACCACCTTCCATTGCACAGTTAAAGAGACTGCAGTCCAAGAAGGGTAAGGGGTTTGCCTGCTGTCACAAAGCTAGGGAGCAATAGAACCAAAGTTCAAATCCAGCAATGCTGGCTGCAACTCTGGTATCTTCTTTGCACTCTTCTGCTTGTACCAAATCAGATGTTAGCAGAAATGCATGGAATACTAGGAATAGTAAACAAAGAGAAACTGATAACAGGACAATTTACATACATGGGGCAGAATGACAAAGGAAACCAACCTGGGAAGCGAAGTCTGCCAGGGCTGGCAGCAGAGAAAGCCTTTGCTTCCTATCTCTACATCCTAAAGGAATGAGGAGGAGGAAGAGAGAAGTAACTGAAATTCAGAAAGAACTCTGACTATAGCAAAGGATCTGCAGGAGCTGTGGCCTTGGAAAGGAACATGCCCTCTGATAAACTGTGGCTTTGTCAGGAAGAAGCTAGAGAATAAAAGCTAGACATCATTTTGTTCCTGGCCTCTAATCACCTCCTAGTGCCTCTCATTAGCCTTACCCAACCAGAAGCCAGAGAACAAAGGAGTCTGCCCCATCGATGTTCTCCTAGGACCATAGGAGGAGAGAAAGGGGATGTGGAGGGACAAATGGAAAACATTCAGCCAATATTTCTTAGCTGCGCCAGCCTTTTGCTTTGCAATTTAGTCTTCCTTACCCTCCTCTATTTTCTTTCATTGGGACAAACATTATCAAGGTTAATAAGAGATAATGGCCCATGTAAAAATAGTATTGTATTCTTTTATGAACTTTATCTAAAATTTACTGAAATATAACAGAATCCTGTAGATGGAGCATAATATGCAACAGATATACTTTGCAATATTTAAAAATAATTAATCTCAAAAGTAATCATCTCAGTACTATGACTCATTAGCTGGAAGAAAACAGTAATAACATGTTTTGTGCACAGAACAATTTTAATTAATAAGCAGGACATATTTATTCAAAAATTATAATAAGACATTATTATTCTCAGAACATGAACTTTGATGGTAGGTGTTAGCATCCTGTTGGGTCCCAGAGAATGCACTTCTGGATATTAAACATGATGGCTTTGAGACCTCAAATATATCAGCTTGTACAGTCGGCTATTATCTACACTGACAATTGTTTATGGCTACAAATCACCCATGCTTGATGTGATATCTGAAAGTACCTCAGTAAGATATTATGAGCAATATCAGGAGTGGGTGGTATAAAAGTCATTTCAGTAATAAAACAGTATTCAAAGAGTTGATTCAAGGCAGAGCCATTACTAATAAAAATAATATAGGTAGATATTTGTTAAATGTTTTCTTTCTTTTGAAGGGCAATACTATGAAAGGAGAGTGAGCATAGGGAAGTTGTCTGCAACCTCTGAGCCACACACCTTTCTTTGGTCTAACACATATCTGTGCAGCCATTAAGAATGACTCTCATCTCTTGCCTTCCCAAAATGAGGTGTAAGAGAAGTCATTCTGGTATAGACAGGAGAGATGTTACCAAAGCAGTCCAATGGACCCTTTTAAGGATACTTCGGTTAGAAGTTTTAGCTCTGTGTGGGTTCAGTGTCTCTCCACATTACCCCTGAGACCTAAATCCCACAGAAAATCTTAAAGGCAATAGATGCTAGTTTTCCTTATACCTTTCAAAAATATGATTTTTTTTTTTTTTTTTTTGACAGAGTCTCGCTCTGTCGCCCAGGCTGGAGTGCAGTGGTGCAATCTCAGCTCACTGCAACCTCTGCCTCCCGGGTTCAAGCGATTTTCCTACTTCAGCCTTCCCAGTAGATGGGATTACAGGCACGTGCCACCACGCTCAGCTAATTTTTTTATTTTTAGTAGAGTCGGGGTTTCATCATGTTGGCCAAGATGGTCTTGATCTCTTGACCTCGTGATCCGCCCACCTTGGCCTCCCAAAGTGCTGGGATTACAGGCGTGAGCCACCGCACCCAGCCGACAAAATATGAATTTTTAAAGACCAAACACATCAGAATAAACCAGCTAACTTGACTTTTAAAAACCACTTGATTTCACACAGGTCTCAGATGGAGCAAAAGTAAAAAAAAAAAAGTTAAAAAATAAAGACATCCCACTTGAATTCTAGACAAAATTTTATATTATCTGATGGAAATGTTTTTTAAACCACATAAACTGATGAGACATATCCTTTATCCTCTGAAAGAAAGAAGAAAAAACAATATTTACTAGCTGAACAAAATGCCTTGAGTGAAATGTCTGTGAGCATACATTTTTAATTTCCTAAGATGAAAACAGTTTTGAGCAAGGAGCTCTCAAAAAAATGTCCTGATGTTCTCCTAATACACCAAGAAATAAAATCTGTCAAAGTGCTGAGATTCTTATAGGTTTTGGTACATGTTCCCAGTTGATTTGATCTGGCTCCAGATGAAACATATTATTTAAGCAAGATAGTAATCAAGGTAACTAATAATTTTAAAAATTATTTCAAAGCATATACTAAGGCTTGACTAGTGTGTATTTATTCTCTTTCCATTATTTCTAGAAGGAGAAACAATTTCATTATATTTTAAGTTGTATCGAAGCATTTGTTCTGGAACTTTCTGATGCATTAGCAGGTTCTACCTTTAATATAGTCATATGTGTAGGTGTATTATCATGCCTGCTAGACCAGAAGAAGTGAAAGCCTGAATTGGTTATCGCATTCCCTTTTGGAGATTAAAAAATAGCATTACAACTATCTGTGTTGCATTTCAAGCTAAACCCATACTTTCATATAAATTGTTTCTCTTGGTCTACATAATAATCCTGTGAGGAAAACAGGGCAGCAATTACTGCCCCATTTCATGGATGAGGAAATTGGCTTAGAAGAGTTAAGTGGCTTACTCAAAGGCACATGGCTGAGCAGTTATGGACCTCTGACTCATAACTAAGCCCAGTTCAAGAAAACACGTATTTATTCAGTGTTTTAAAATTATCACCCTAAGTCTTTTGGGTTCAAGGTAGTATACATATGGCAGACTAATGAACAAAAAGAAAAGTAACATTTATACAGTATTTATTATACAAGAGTCCCTCTCATAAGAACTTTATAGATAATAGGGTCATTATAGATTTATCTCATTTAACCCCATAGCGACCTTGTTAACAGTGAGATAAATCTGTAATGACCCATAACAACCTTGTTATGCAGTTAAATGAGATAAATCTATAATGACCCGATGTCATCATCACGTCACAGATGAAGCTGCCGAGGCACAGTGCAGATGATTAATTTATATAGAATCACTGAGGCATTTTTTAAAGAAATTAAACAATTAATTAGTGTGTATTCATACTAGTTGTACATATTTATGAGGCAATTTTAATTTTAGAGTCCATGTTCTTAACCACTATACATATTTGCCTCCAGAGATTCCAAAACTTACAGACATCTTTTCATTATGCTACACAGTCTCCCATGAGCAGAGTATGAAGAAAATCCAGATATGAGGCCAGGAGCGGTGGCTTATGCCTGTAATCTCAGCACTTTGAGGGGTTGAGGCAGGTGGATCACTTGAGGTCAGGAGTTCAAGACCAGCCTAGCCAACAAGGTGAAACTCCGTCTCTACTAAAAATACAAAAAATAGCTGGGTGTGGGGGCACGTGCCTGTAATCCCATCTACTAGGGAGGCTGAAGCAGGAGAATCGCTTAAACCCGGGAGGCGGAGGTTACAGTGAGCCAAGATTGCACCACTGCACTCCAGCCTGGTTGACAGAGGAGACTCTGTCTTAAAAAAAAAAATCTGAATATGAATCTAAGCAAACATATACACACAAACAGGCATACATACCTAGACAAACTATATGTCTATCTCTACATCTACCTATCTATACATACACCTTATGCTGAGGGACTTGAATATGATTGATAATCACATTCTGTGCGGCTAATTGCATTTAGGCCAGGACTCAAAAAAAAAAAAAAAAAAACTTGAAATAAACCAAAATAACCGAGATGAGTGAGAAATTCTAAGTTTGAATTTTAACTGGGGAGGAAAAAAGATAAAGAAAACTTCACAGATTGGAGGCCACTTATCTCCACATTTAACTTTCAAAACCTTTCTCAAAATATCTTTGTATTTAAAAGAATCCATCAGTCTTTGCAAAGAGAGGAGAGAAAATAGACTTGAGGAAGATGTTTCCTTCTGTGTGCTGTGTGACTCAGGACACATGCTTCTTCTGTGCAATGCTTTACCATCATCTGCCAAAGACGTGTGTGCAAATATCAGTCTTGCAAACAGACAATATTTGCACTACATTGAGGCTAACCTGCCATCTGGTTATCAGATGTTCGGAGGCCAAATTGTACAGTTTTCCTTGTGTTTCCCCTAATGACAAATGGAATGCTGGGGCTCTGATTACAAGTGTCTGTGCACAAGACTAATACTACATCCCTAGGTAGAGTAATGGAAACAGTGCATCTAGGGGAAATGGCTTATATCTTGACATTGTTTAAAGAAAACAGAATTATTTTCTGTGGCTCAGGTTCACATGAAATATAAACCTCCTAGTTCACTAAAGTGTGATATATTTTTCTCAAAATTTGGAGAACCACTGATATTCTGGACAACTGTATTTCAGGGTTAGGCCTAGCAGAATATATCAACTAAAAATGCAATCACAGTGAAAAATTCTAATGATATGCATTATTTCTGAATAAGCAAATGCCAGAAGCACAATCCCAACATATTATGAATGATGTGATTGACTACCAGGGTTGCTCGCAGCCCATAGCTTCAGGTAACACAGCTGTCTCCTCCCATTAATGAGAAAAGAGATAGATAGCATTTTCTGTTTAAAATTAATAACTGTAACACTCCAGGATTATAGGAAAAATTCTAAGTGTTTCACACAAAGTGCTTCACAAAATTTTACTGAAGTTCAACAAAATCATTATATAACAAATACATAGGAGAAATTCTTCTTTATGGCTTATTCTATTGAATTGCCTATTCATTTTTGCCTTCCCAGAATCCACAATTTTCAGCAAGATGAATATGAGCAGAAATAAAAATGCCCTTTCTATTTAATACCCCCTGCTTTCAATTAAAAGAAAACTGGTTAGTCATTTAGTATCTTAGAATATTTCTTACTTATAATGAATTAGGCATTAATTATATTCTTCTATATAACCAAAACAATTTTTTTAGCAATGGACAACACTATTATTTTCTAATTCATGTTACTTTTTTTAGCACGCCTTTGGGCATTGGATCACTATCAGCAATATGCAGAGAATATCATCATCCTTTGAAAAGCTGTACTACTGATGTACTTTACAGATAAATAGTAAAAATGTTTAATGAACACCTAAAACACAATTGAAATAAATGCCATTTCAGGAATTTGAAAGTGTATTGAGGTTACCAAGATTATCTGTGATCCTTTTCAAACAGCAATAATTTACTCAAAAGGCTGTCATGTCTGCTTACAAGACTGTGCAGATAGTTGACATAGATGAAATTAGTATTAATATATTCATTTTAATTTCTACCCATTTGCTGTCTTACTAAGGGTAATTTAACTCAGAAATGCCATCATAGTAGGGTGATAATCTGATAATCTGGGGTGCAATGGAGGCAGGGAAGAAAGGAAGAAAAAAGGAAAAACAATGACAATAAATGGCACAGGCAAGAAGAAAGCAATAATGTAATAATTACTACCATGTTTTGTTCAATTATCACTGAAAAATCCAGAAAGATATGAAAGGTGAGCAAAGGTTCTGCCATGTTTTTGAAAAGAAATAATAGCTCACTGAAATATTAGGGAGAAATGGAATCAAAAGTACCAATGAAAAAAGCAAAAATAAGATAATTTAAAAAGAAGAAATTAGAATAAGAAAAAACTAGGAAATAACGTTCTTTACATGTGAATAATTTTTTTTGGTTGAGTTGTAAGTCACATATCTGTTATTCAAAAATATTTCCTGATTCATTTGTAAAGAAAACATATTGAAAAGGGATCTAAACAAAGGTTGTTTTTTTTCCCCTCTTTAAATGTTGCTACCTCAAACAAGCTGTAATCTGAGTATTAAAGTACAAAACACTTAGGAAACATAATTTTCCATGATTACTTTGAGCTTCCTGTAAGTGTAACAGTTTTTTTACTACAGTTTTCCTCTCTAAAGACAGAAATGCACCGTATGGGCGCAAGGATGCTCATGCCATAGCCTATGCTCAAAAGAGGATTCTTAGTCTACATTCCAGATTCAACTGGAGTCTATATTAACTGCATCCATTCTTTTAATGTTGGCCATCTTGTATGGGTTGGATGTCCCAAGAAGCCACTTAACTATGGGTGTGATTGTCTATTCAAGAACCTAGAAAAAATGGTAAACTGGTTACATAACAAATAACACATCTTGATCTAAGTCAGGAGGACTGGAGTCTTCTAGCTATATTATTTGAAAAAATGCAATCATGATTTAGTGACAAATTGAATAGCAACTTCATTACCCAGAATTTGACTGTAAACCCATGCACCGTCCTAGCCAGTATCTCTTTTCTCGGGAAGAGAGGCATGGGAGGAGGGGAGAGAAAAAGGTGAGCTGTACTACTTTAGAGTCTTATGCTAGTTCTGTGAGGTAAATATAACTACTATTTCCTTTATTTAACAAACAAAAAATGAGGCTCAAAAATTTAAACAACTTGTGCCAAAGTCACAGAGGCAAGAAATACTAGGGCAGGAATTGCTCCCATGTCTGTGTACCTTTAAAATTCACTTTGCAGCTGCACAGCTGATAAGTCTGCTCAGAAGATTTAAATTATAAGAGGAAAAAATGCCTTACATCCCTGGCACTGTGCCTAGTTCTTTCCCAAACTGAAAATGATACTTGCAATTTTTTGAGCACTCACCATGTATCTGGATCATTTCAATTAATCTTGACAATGCTGGTCAAGGGACTATTATTAGTCTCATTTTGAAGATGAAGCTTAGAGAGGTAAAATAACTTGCCCCATATCCTACAGCTGGTGGGAGACAGAGATGGCATTCTCACCAGCTCTCTCTGAACTCCGAAGCCTGTGCTCTTCCCATTTATTCCATTCTGCCTTCTCTCCAGGAGTCTTCATAATAACTCTGAGTTCAGCAGCTGTTTTCAATGAGGATATAGGCTCAAAGCAAACACAACATAACCGGTACATGGTTAGATTTCTAAGCCTCTTGCCATTCCGCCTTGTGGACAAGGACATCAAAAGACAATGAAAAATGGGTGCCCCGCAAATCAATACATCTGTTCTTTAATACCTGTGATCACAGCTGTGAAATAGGCTTAATACACAGCCTGAAAATATTGTTGTGAAAATAACTGTGTGTTTGGCTGTTAAGTAAAGTTCAGCTGGACACATGATCTAGTAAGAGGTGCTAGGCTGCTGCATGCAAAGGAATTCCATTAGAAAAGACAAGAGAGGTATGGGAGGAAACCGAGCACAAAGCAGTGTGTCCATTGATGAAAGACGTCACTCCCACTTCGCCCACAGATGGTGGCATTAATAAAGATATCTTGTACAATCCAATGATGTGAATCTCAATCTTCAGCATGGATAAGAATCACTGGGGAGCTTGTTAAGAATACAGTTTTAGTGTCGTCTCATCTAAGATTATGATTCAATTAAGTCTGGGGTGGTGCCCAGGAACCTGAATTTTATAAACATCCCAGCTGGTTTTTTAATTATTATTACTATTGGTTTCTACTTTATTCTAGGTTTAGTGGTTACACATGCAGGCTTGTTACATGGGCAAATTGCGTGTCACTAAGGCTTGATGTATGAATGAGCCCATCACCAAGGTAGTGAGCATAGTACATAACAGGTAGCCTTCCAATCCACGCCCCCCCCACCCTCCCCAACGAAGCATTCTCCAGAGTCTTTGTTCCTATCTTTGTGTCCATTTATATTCAATGTTGAGCTTCCAATTATAAGCAAAAACATGTGGAATTTGGTTGTCTGTTCCTGCACTAGTTTGCTTAGGATAATGACCTCCAGCTACATTTCATGTTGCTGCAAAGAACATGATTTCATTCTTTTTTATGGCTGTGCAGTATTCCGTGGTCTATATGTACCACAATTTCTTTATCTGGTCCACTATCAATGGGCATCTTGGTTGATGCCATGTCTTTGGTATTGTGAATAGCATTGTGATGAACATATGAGTGCATGCATCTTTTTGGTAGAATGATTTATTTTCCTTTGGGTGTATACTCAATAGTGGAATTTTTGGGTCAAATGATAGTTCTGTTTCAAGTTCTTTGAGAAAGCTCCACACTGCTTTCCACAGTGGCTGAACTAACTTATATTCCTACCAGCAGTGTATAAGCGTTCCCTTTTCTCTGCAGCTTAAACAGCATCTGTTGTTTCTTAACTTTTTAATAATAGCTATTCTGACTGATGTGAGATAGTATCTCATAGTTTGAAATTTAATTTCTCTAGTGATTAGTCATAATGAACATGTTTTCATGTATTTGTTGGCCACATGTATGTCTTTTTTTGAGAAGTGTCTCTTCTTGTCTTTGCCCACTTTTAAATGCAATTAATACATTTTTGCTTACTGATTTAAGTTCCTTACAGATTCTGGATAATAGACCTTTGTCAGATGCACAGTTTGCTAATATTTTCTCCCATTCGGAAGGTTGTCTGTTTATTCTATTGATAGTTTCTTTTATTGTGCAAAAGCTCTTTAAGTTAATTAGGTCCTTCTTGTCAATTTTTGTTTTTGTTGCAATTGCTTTTGGGAACTTAGTCATAAATTCTTTGCAAAGGCCCATGTCCAGAATGGTATTTCCTAAGTTTTCTTCTAGGGTTTTTATTGTTTTAGTTCTTACTTTTAAGTTTTTAATCCATCTTGAGTTAATTTGGGTATATGGTGAAAGGAAGGGGTTCAGTTTCAATCTTTTGCATATGGCTAGCCAGTGATCCCAGCACCATTTATTGACTAGAGGGTCCCTTCCCCATTGCTTGTTATTGTCAACTCTGCTAAAGGACAGGAGGTTGTAGGTTTGTGGCTTTATTTCAGGGTTCTCTAACCCGTTCTATCAGTCTGCCTGTTTTTGTACCTGAATCATGCTGTTTTGGTTACTGCAGCCTTGTAGTATAGTTTTAAGTCAGGTAGTGTAATGCCTCTGGCTTTGTTCTTTTTGCTTAGGCTTGCTTTGGTGATTCAGTCTCTTTTTTGATTCCATATGAATTTTAGAATAACTTTTTCTAATTCTGTGAAAAATGTATTGGTACTTTGATAGGAATAGCATCTAATATGCAAGTTGCTTTTGGCAGTATGGTCATTTTAACAATTCTGATTCTTCCTATCCATGGAATAGGAAGAATATTTTTCCATGTGTTTGCATTGTTTCTGATTTCTCTCAGCATTGTTTTGTAATTCTCTTTGCAAGGTTCTTTAACATCCTTAGTAAGCTGTATTCCTAGGTATTTTATTCTTTTTGTAGCTTTTGTAAGTGACACTGTGTTCATAATTTCATTCTGAGCTTGGACATTATTGGTGTATAGAAATGCTACTGATTTTTACACATAGATTTTATACTCTGAAACTTTACTAAGGTCATTTATCAGTTCTAGAAGCCTTCTGGCAGAATCTATGGGGTTTTCTAAGCAGAGTCATGTTGTCTGCCAAGAGTGAGTTAGACTTCCTCTCTATTTGGATGCCTTTTATTTCTTTGTCTTACCTGATTACTTTGGCTAGGATCTCCATTACTATATTGAATGGGAATGGTGAGTGTGGGCATCCTTGCCTTATTTCACTTCTCAAGGGGAATGCTTCCAGCTTTCACCTAATTGCTATGATGTTGGCTATGGGTTTGTCATAAATAGCTCTTATTATTTAGAGATATGTTCTATTGATGCCTAATTTCTTGAGGGCTTTCAGCACGAAGGAATGTTCAACTGTATCAAAGGCTATTTCTTTGCCTATTGAGATAATGATGTGGTTTTTGTTGGTAATTCTATTTATGTGGTGAATCACATGTATTGATTTGCCTATGTTAAACCAACATTGCATCCCAGGAATAAAGCCTACTTGATCACCGTAAATTAACTTTTTGATGTGCTGTTAGATTCAGTTTACTAGTAGTTCATTGAGAAAATTTTGCATCTCTGTTCATTGGGGATATTGGCCTGATATTTTTCTTTCTTTCTTTCTTTCTTTCTTTCTTTTTTTTTGTTGTTGTTGTTGTGTCTCTGTCATGTTTTGGTATCAGAATGATGCTGGCTTCAAAGAATAAGCTAGAGAATCCCTTCTCAAATTTTGGAATAATTTCAGTAGGATTAGTACTAGCTGTTTTTTGTATGTCTGGTAGAATTCAGCTGTGAATCCATCTGCTCTAGGCCTTTTTTTTTTTTTGGTTGGTAGGCTTTTTATTACTGATTCAATTTCAGAACTGATTATTGGTCTGCTCAGGATTTTAATTTCTTCCCAGTTCTTGGGAGGGTGATTTTCCAGGAATTTATCAATTTCTTTTAGTTTTTCTAGTTTGTGTGCATACAGCTGTTCATAATTGTCTCCAAGGATTTTTTGTATTTCTTTGAGATCACCTGTAAAGTCACGTTTTTCATTTCTGATTGTATTTATTTGGTTCTTCTCCTTTTATTAATCTAGTTATTAATTTATTATTTCCCTAAATAGTCACAAACTTAATTTGTCAAGTTATAGCTCAGTTAAATTACAAAAGAAGTTCTTACATCAAGTATTACAGAAGAATCAGTAGTATTTTCTTGGGCAGTACATGCCATCAGATTATGAATGGATTATAAATGCAAACTGACGTGTGACTTTTAAAATACCATGATCTATCCAATTTGAAAGAGACCATTAAAGTGGAGATTTCAACTCCTACCACTATAACTCTAAAGTATGATCTTTACTTTGGCAGAATATTACAGACTTAGAGGTATTGTTTTTATCACTTGGTTTTGTTTTTATCCATAGCAAAGCCTTCAATAATATTTCAGGCCACAGAGTAAATAATACAAGTTTTTGCATTGTTGATACTTCAATCAAGATAGTCACTCTTTTAATGTAGGTCTGCTGGTGTCAAATTATTTTATTTTTCCTTCGTCTCCGAGAATTTCTTGATTTCTCCTTTATTTCTGAAGAGTATTTGTTACTGGATATAGGATCCTGAGTTAACAAAATTTTTTCTTTCAGCACTTCAAAACTATTGTAATTTTTGCTGGCTTCCCTGGTTTCTGATGAGAGATCCAGTGTCATCTGAAGGTTCTTTTTTCCATAGAGAATGTGATATTTATTTCTGACTGCTTTAAACGTTTGTCTTTAATTTTCAGAAGTTTGTCTATGGTGTGATTTCATGTGGATTTCTTTGGGCTTATCATGTTTGGGGTTTGCATTATAGTCCCATACATTTCTGAGGTTGTGTTTTGTTTTTGTTTTCTTTAAAGTCTATTTTGTCCCTGTTGTTTACATTGTGTAATTTCTATTTGTATTATTTTTCAATGGACTGGTTCTTTTCTCTGTCTCCTCTGTTTAGCTATTGAGCCCATATGTTGACTTTTTAAATTATTATTTTATTGGTTAATATTTTTAGTTCTAACATTTCTATTTCATTCTTCTTTGATTTCTTTGCTGTAACATTCTATTTTTATTCTTCTTTGGTGACATTCTTCCCTTTTGCTTATTTTTATTTTTAATTTTTATGGCTACATAATTGTACATATTAATGGGGTACATGTGCTATCTTGATATGAGCATACAATGTATAATAAAATGTAGGTAATTTTAATATCGATTATCTCAAACATTTATCATTTCTTTGTGTTGGGAACATTCCAAATCTTCTCTTCAACCAATTTTGAAATAGGTGATATTTTTTCATTTGTTCAAGGATGTTTATGATTGTTCATTCATTTTTATGATGGCTACTTTGAAATCTTTGTAAGATAATTCTAACATCTCTGTCATCTATTAAATGTATTTTTTTATTCAGCTTGAGATCCTCCTGGTTCTTGATATGACAAGTGATGTTTGAATGAAATGGAGACATTTTGGTTATTATGTTAAAAGACTGGATCATATTTAAAATTCTGGATCACATTTCTGCTTTAGTTGCCTTTTTCTGAAACTGCTTTGGCAGAGGAAGAAGAG
Source organism: Gorilla gorilla gorilla (assembly GCF_029281585.2). Lineage (NCBI taxonomy): Eukaryota > Metazoa > Chordata > Mammalia > Primates > Hominidae > Gorilla > Gorilla gorilla. Next base: position 49,175,002 of record NC_073232.2, on the reverse strand, counting down.
GGTTGCCTCATTACTGCCTGGTGAGGGTAATCTTTAGGGGTAAAAGTGGTTCTCAGTTACATGGATGAATTGTATAATGGTGAAGTCTAGGATATTAGTGCACCCATTATCTGAATAGTGCATATTGTACTCAATAGGTAGTTTTTCATTCTTTACCCCCTCATCCCTTTTAAGTCTTCGATGTCTATTATACCACTTGGTATGCCTTTGCATACCCATAGCTTAGCTCCCACTTATAAGAGAGAACCTGCAGTATCTCGTTTTCAATTCCTGAGTTACTTCACTTAGAATAACGGCCTCTAGTTCCAACCAAGTTGCCACAAAATACATTATTCCATTCTTTTTGTGGCTGAGTAGTATTCCATGATATACATACATCACATTTTCTTTATCCACTCATCAGTTAATGGACATTTAGGTTGACTGCATATCTTTGCAATTGTGAATTGTGCTGCAATAAACATATGCACACAGGCATCTCTTTGATATACTCATTCCTTTTCTTTTGGGTAGATACCCAGTAGTGGGATTCCTGGATCAAATGGTAGATCTACTTTTAGCTTTGAGAAGTCTCCATACTCTTTTCCATAGAGGTTATACTAATGTGTATTTCCACCAGCAGCATATAAGTGTTCCTCTTTCACCACATCCACCCGAGCATCTTTTGGGGATTTTTTTTTGACTTTTTAATAATGGTTATTCTGGCTCGGGTAAGGTGGTATACATTGTTGTTTTAATTTCCATTTCCTTGACAATTAGTGATGTTGAGCATTTATTCATATGTTTTTGACCATTTGTATATTTTTTGAGAAATATCTATTCATGTCTTTTGTCCACATTTCAGTTTTTAAGTTGTCTGTTTACTGTAATGATTATTTATTTTGCTGTGAAGAAGCTTTTTAGTTTGAGTCCTATTCATTATTTTTGTTTTGTTGGATTTGCTTTTAGGGGTCTTAGTTATAAATTCTTTGCCTATGCTGGTGTCCAGAAGAGTTTTTCCTAGGTACTCTTCTAGATCTTTTTATGGTTTCAGGTCTTAGCTTTAGGTCTTTAGTCAAGGTAAAATTAATTTTTATATCTAGTGAGAGACAGAGATCCACTGTCTTTCTTCTACATGTGACTATGCAATTTTTCTAGCACCCTTTATTGAACAGAATGTCCTTTCCCCGATTTATGTTTTTGTGTGTTTTATCAAAGATCAGTTGGTTTTAAGTACTTGGCTTTATTTCTGAGATCTCTATCATGTTCCATTGATCTACTTTTATACCAGTACCATGCTGATTTGGTTACGTTAGCCTTGTAGTAAAATTTCAAGTTAGGTAATGTGATGCCTCCAGATTTGTTCTTTTTGTTTAGGTTGCTTTGACTATTTGGGCTATTTTTTGGTTCCATGTGAATTTTAGGATTGATTTTTCTAATTCTGTAAAAAATAGTGTTGGTAATTTGATAGAAATTGCACTGAATCTGTAGATTGCTTTGGAGTGTATGGTCATTTTCATGATATTGATTCTTCTAACCCATGAGCAAAGAATGTATTTCCATTTGCTTTTGTCATCTACAATTTCTTTCAGCCGTGTTTTATTTTTCTTGTAGAGATACTACACCTCCTTGGTTAAGTATGTTCTAGCATATTTTATCTTTTTGTAGCTACTGTAAAAGGGATTGAGTTTTTTATTTGATTCTCAGCTTGGTTGTTGTTGATGTATAGCAGTGATACTGATTTATGCACACTGGTTTTGTAATGAGATTTTGCTGAATTCATTTATCAGATCTAGGAGTCTTTTGGAAGAGTCCTTAGGGCTTTCTAGATATAAGATCATATCATTGGCAAACAAAGATAATTTGACTCCATGTTTTACAAATCGAATGCCCTTTATTTATTTCTCTTGTCTGATTGCTCTGGCTAGGATTTCCTGTACTATGTTGAATAGAAGGGATAAAAGTCAGCATCCTTGTCTTATTTCAGTTAATAAGGGAAATACTTTGAACTTTTTCTCATTCAGTATGATGTTGGCTATGGGTTTGGAATATACAGCTTTAATTATTTAGAGGTATGTTTCTTCTATGTCTAGTTTGTTGAGGGTTTTTATCATAAAGTCATGCTGGATTTTATTGAATGCTTTTTCTGCATCTATAGAAATGATCATATATTTATTTAAAAAAATTCTGTTTATCTGATGAATCACATTTATTCCCTTGAATTTGTTAAACCATCTCTGCATCCCTAAAGTGAAACCCATGTGAATATAGTGGATTATTTTTTTGATGCGCTGTTGGATTTGGTTTGCTACTATTTTGTTGAGCATTTTTGCATCTATATTCATCAGAGATTTGGTCTGTAGTTTTCTCTTTTTTGTTAAGTCTTTCCTTTGCTTTGGTACCAGGGTGATACTGGGCTTGTAGAATGTATTAGGGAGGATTCTCTTCTTCTCAATCTTTTGGAATAGATTCAATCGAATTAGTACCAATTCTTTGGATGTCTGGTAGAATTTGGCTGTGAATTCATTTGGCCTTGGACTGTTTTTGTTTGTTTGCAGTGTTTTGGTTTTTGTTGTTGTTGTTGTTGTTGTTGTTTTTCTAAATTACTGATTAAATCTCACTGCTTCTTATTGGCCTCTTCAGGATTTCTAGTTCTTCCTGATTCAAGCTAGCGGGGGTTGTATGTTTCCAGGAATTAATTCATTTCCTCTAAATTTTCTAGTTTTTGTGCATAGAGCTCTTCACAGTAGTCCCAAATGATCTTTTGTATATCTGTAGTATCAGTTGTAATATCTCCATTTTCATTTATAATTAGTCTTATTTGGATCTTCTCTCTTCTTGTCTTGGTTTTAATCTACCTAGTGTTCTAACAATTTTATCTTTTCGAAGGAGCTATTTTTTGTTTCATTGGTCCTTTGGATTTTTTTTTGTTTCAATTTTATTTAGTTCTGCTCTGTCTTTATTATTCCTTTTCTTCTGCTAGCTTTAGGTATGGTTTTTTCTTATTTCTCTGGTTCCTTCAGATGTATTGTTAGGCTGCCAATTTGTGATCTTTCAGAATTATTTATGTTGGCATTTTGCACTATAAACTTTCCTCTTAGCTTTGCTTTTGCTGTATCCCAGAGGTTTTGATAACTTGTGTCACTGTTGTTATTCATTTCAAAAATTTTTTAAATTTCCACCTTAATGTCATTGTTAACCCAAAAATCATTCAGAAGTAGATTGTTTAATTTCTATGTATTTGTATAGTTTTGAGGGTTCCTTTTGGAATTGATTCCTAGTTTTATTTTACCGTGGTCTGACAAGAAACTTAATATGATTTTGATTTTTAAAAATTTATTGAACTTATTTAGTGACCTATCATATAATCTACCTTGGAGAATCTTCCATGTGCTGATGAGAAGAATGTATATTCTGCAGTTCTTGTGTAGAATGTTCTGTAAATATCTGTTAGGCTCATTTTTTCTAGACTGCAATTTAAGTCTAGTGTTTCTTTGTTGACTTTCTGCTTTGATAATCTCTCTAGTGCTGTTAGAGGAGTGTTGATGACTCCCACTATTATTGTGTTACTATGTATTTTCTTTTTTAGACCTGGTGGGAATTGCCTTATGAATCTGTGAGCTCTAGAGTTCGGTGCATATAAATTTAGACATATTATATCTTCTTCTTGAATTTATCCTATTTTAATTACATAATGACCTTCTTTGTCTTTTTTTAATATTGTTGCTCTAAAGTCTATTTTATTTGTTTTAAGAAAAGCTACTCCTGCTTGCTTTTGGTTTCTATTTGCAAGAAATGTCTTTTTTCACCCCATTAGCTTGAATCTATAAGAATCCTTACATGTGAGGTATGTCTTCTGAAGATAGCAGGTATCTATTTGGCTTGCAAATTTTTAAAATCCATTCTGTCAGTGTGCATCTTTTTAAAGTGGAGCATTTAGACCATTTACATTAAACATTGAGATGTGAGGTGCTGTTCTAGTCATCATATTGATTGTTACTTAATGACTTTGTTTTCTTCATATTGTTATTGTTTTATAAGCCCTGTGAATTTTATGCTTTCAGGAGTATTTATTCTGGTGAGTAACAACAACTTGTTTCAAGATTTAGTATTCTACTTAGCATTTCTCATAGAGCTGGTTTAGTATTGACAAACTCCTTCACCATTGACTTGTCTGAGAAAAACTATTTCTCCTTTATCTGTGAAAGAGTTTTGCTGGACACAAAATTCTTGACCAACAGTCATTCTGTTCAGGAGACTAAAGATAGGACCCCAATTCCATCTGGCTTATAAGGTTTCTGCTGAGAAGTCTGCAGTTAGTTTGATTGGTTTTCTGTTATAGGTTACCTGATGCTTTTATTTTACTGCTCTTAGAATTTTTTCCTTCATGTTGACTTTAGATAGCCTGATGAGTATATGCCTTAGTGATGTTTCGTTTTTGCAATAAGTCTCTCAGGAGTTCTTTGACCTTCTTATATTTGGATGTCTATGTCACTAGCAAGTCCAGGGAAGTTTTCCTCCCTGGAAATTTTCCTCAAATAGGCTTTTGAAATTTTTGCTACTTTTTTCTCCCTCAGGAATATCTACAATTCTTATGTTTGGCCATTTTATATAATCCACATATTTCTTGAGACTTTCCTTCTTCTTTTAATTCTTTTTTGTTTACTTTTGCTGTGCTGATTGGGTTAATTTGAAAGCCTTGTTTTTGAGTTCTGAAATTCTTTCTTCTGCTTGGTCTAATCTATTTTAAAAGCTTTTCACTGCACTTTGTAGTTGCCGAAATGTGTAGTCTTTCATAGAAGTTCTGATTGGCTTTCCTTTAAAATATCCATCTCTTTAGAAAAGTTTTCATTCATGTCCTGAATTTAAAAAAATTATGTTGGTTTTCAATTTTATGTTAACTTAATAATCAACTTTTTTGAATTATTTATCTGGTATTTTATGTTGGTTTTCAACTTTCTCTTGTGTCTCCTTGATTAACATAATAATCAACTTTTTGAACTCTTTATCTGGTATTTCAAAGATTTCATCTTGATTTGAATCCACTGCTGGAGAGTCAGTGTGATTGATTTTTTTGAGTTGTCATAGAACAACTCAAATGTTTTTTATGTTTCCAGAATTGTTTTTATGGTTCCTTCTCATTTGTGTAGGCTATTTCTTCTAATTATTTTAAAATTAGTTTTTGATTCAATTGGGTTTAAAAAAATTTTCCTCCTTGAAGATGTGACTTTAACATTTATAGTTTATTTACACTTAGTTTCAGCTCTGGGTGGTTTCAAGTGGCAAAGACTGTATGACTTTCTTGGTTATAGAGAATCGTTGTGAAGTGTCTTTCTCAGATGCCAGTTGTAGTGGCAGTGGGCTGGGTGTGTGAGTAGGTTCACTGTCTCCTAAGGGGCTGGAATGGCAGAGGTCTCATGAAGCTTATTTTGTTCCCCAGTGGTGTGCACTTTTAAAAGTTTTTCTTCCAGCATTTTATTCAATGGGTTGAGTAGTTCAGGCTTCAGGCCAGTAGGAGGTGCCCACAGATAAACACAGGTTGCGGCTAAAGCGGGTGGGCAAATGCAATATCCAACGATTGGATGAAGTCCCAGCCTTGACAGAGGCAGCTGGCAAAGCTCTCCGTGAAATACACTGAGGTCTTTTCAGGGGGAAGTGAAGGAGCCACCCCAGCTCCCCTTCCAGGCAAAGCAGGAAAGCAATCCACCTCCCAGTCACACTGCTGACCTGGTGTCCTAGCTTTTCAGATCAAACAGGTATCTCTTTCTATCTGCAAGAATGCTGATGTTCCCTCTAAAGAAGGGTTGTAGCTCTACCTCTTGTGTAAGTCTGAACCTGGATGGCATACTTCCTGTGGATAGTTACCTTGGAGTGTTCCAGAAAGTCTGTCTACAGATGCATCCATGCTGAACTCCCATGAGAGAAGCCCCAGCTCTCTGCAGTGTTGGGTGAGGGGAAAAAGAAATCACCTTCTCAAACCTTTCATGAGCGCTGTTTGACTGTTGGGGTAGAGCTGCAGACTTTCCCCACTGAGCCCAGCACTGCACTTGTGTCTCTCCCGAAAGAAACTTCTCACAAGTGGGAAGTTAAGGGACTCAAGGCCCATGGTCTGCTTTCTTTTATACCATGGGATGCTCCCTTAATGTGGTTCACTACTCTTTCCCCAAAAAATAGTAGTCCCTGAAAGCCAGGCTATTCTGAATTCTACTGCTCCTCTAGGTCTAGCTGTCCAGTAGGGCTGCCACAATTCAGGCTGTACTGGAGAATGTCTGCAAGGGATCCAGTGATGTGAACTGTCCTCTAGTTTCCCAGCACCACGTGCCAGCATTACCTCTGATGGGGGTGGGTGGCGAGTGACACAGACTCTGAGATTTTCTTGGTTATAAATAGCTTTAGTGTTTTGGTTTTCTCAAATGCCAGCTGTAGTAGTAATGTATTGGGCACATAGACAGACTCAAGACGTCCTTTTTAGCTAAGGTAATACTGACAATGGCAATAGCTGAGGTTGCATAAAAGTTTTTGGCTTCCTGAGTGCTGGGTTATTGTTTATGCAGATGTTTTAATGGGCTGTGCCAGTTGGCCTCCAGCCAGTAGGTCATGGCTTGTAGAAAAGCACCAGCTGTGGAGGTAGTGGTAGAATTTGTGCTTGCTTTATGTCACTCAGGGGAGGTATTCCTGTGTCTCAGGTAGGTAATGGGTAGGGCCATGGAGCTCCCAAATATCCCTGTGTATTGCATTGTGCTACCAGGGCAGGTGGAGGGGCAAAGCTGGGTATGGGCTAGGTCAGGCAACTCCTTGCTCTGGCTCCTCACATGCAGGCACAAGCAGCGGCCCTAGTGAGGATCATAAGTCAATTCCTTGGCTACCGGGGTAATATTTCAGGGAGCAGCACAGCTGCCTCTGTTGCACAGAAGAATCCGCATGGGATGCAGGGGTTAGCAAGCAGCAGTAAGCCCCACTCAGCTCCCATGCACTTGGCAAGGCATGTATCCCACTCATAATGTTCGCTAAAAGCAGCAGGCTGGGTTCCAGGTAGTCTGTACTTAGAACTAAAAACTGCCCCAAGCCATAAGCCGTCCCAGTGGAGACGAGTGAAACCACAGCTTTCAGGCAGCACCCCTTCTGGTCTACCTGTGAAGCAGGAGTGCCCAGCTCCTGCGCCCATGGCTATAGCAAACTTACTACTTGCCCCTCAGTTCTGGCCAACAGGGTTTATCCTCACTCAAGGTTATAATCTCATATCTCAGATGGGAGCTTCTCTCAACCTGTGACTGCAGCTTGAGTTAGCTGGTAGACTTCTGTGAGGTCCCCTGTGAGGTAGGATCAGGAATGGCTTCCCTCTGTCCTTGCTGGAGTGTGAAAGTGCAGGCAATGTGCATCCTGATACCGCTTCTTCTCACCCCATCACTCGCTAAATCAGCTCCAGCACTGGGTAGTGTTAAGATCTCCCTCCATGGCCTGAATTGCCCGGCTCTCCGGTGGGAGTGTGTGTCACGGTGGCAGTCTCTCCCCCTCTCACACACTCTGGAGACTCACAGTTTTCCATCTGGTTCACAGTGTAGGCTGCTGTTTCTTCTTTCAAAGGGTCTGTAGTTTCTTTCAGTTTTTCTGTTAAGTTCCTGTGTTGCTTCTTAGAAAGAAGTGCACATTGTGAATCTCTGCACACTATTTTGTCTTTCCAAGTGGGAGAGGCAGGCTAACAATGCCTCCAAATCACTGGGCCATTTTAAATAACACATAGGCCAGATTTTCAGTTAACACAATTCTTAAAACACCTGCAACTTAGCATGCTTCTATGTGACATCATTTGGGGATCTGTCACATTATTTGAGAAGTCTGCTGTTACTCTGATAGGTTTTCCTTTATAGGCTAGGGTATGCATTTGAAGACTAGTTAGCATATCCACCCTATTTCATTTATCTAATTATCCCATCACTCTCATAATCCAAAAGTCAGACATGAAGAAAAGGAAGAATACCAGCATATTTGGATAGGAATAAAAGGCAAGAAATTTCTTGAGCATCAATATTAGGTGCATGAAATCTTGGGTAATCTAAGGTACAAAGTAGGAGCTGGACTTTTGAGGATGGACAAGGCAAAAATTCATTAAAATTGAACCTAATTATAAGGATATTGCCAAGATATTGCTAGTGGGAGTACAGTGGAGATAAAAGAAGGTCTCTGTCTGAAGCCAACATCAGTTAAAGTGCCTTTGGTTATAAAAACCCAAAATTTAACTCAAACAGACTAGTAATTAAATACATTTGTTAACTCAGGTAATAGAAAAATTCTAGTTTTGTTTCTTAAGTAAGGATAGATCTGACAGCTCAACAATGTCATTTAAAATGTATCTTATTTTTCTCTTCCCTTGATTTACATTGTGCTTTCTGAGTTTCACTTTGTCCTGAAGTTGGTTTCCTTTACAGTTATAAGAGGGCTCCCAGTGATTCTTAGGTTTATAAGGGTCCTTGGTCACATCACATCCAGAGAGAGGGGGATCAAGGAGAAGATGGGGATAAATACAGGAGAGGGGAAGCAGAAAAAAGAAAGAGGGATGAAAGGGGTGGGAAGTTCCCTAGCTAGCTAATGAAATTCTTCTATTTCACTTTGATTGTGGCAATATATATCCATGCCCAATAAGGGAGTTGGTTTGGGTTAATCAGTACCTGCCCCTGCCCCATGAAACTGAGAAAGTGAAATAGACATGAGAAAAACCAATAGTGTTTTCTACATTAACATTTTCTCTTTACTATAAACACCCATGGTTGTTCCTCTACATATCATTGTGCATCAACATCAAGGAGCTTCCCCTCCCTTGGGTTAGAAAACCAGTGCACATATTTGACTGGGTTTAACTCATCAGTGATAAAAGCACCTATTCCTTTTTACAATTTTCAAGAGTGGAATATACAGTCTTAAGAAATGGCATACAAGTTGAGATGTTGTCATATTAACAGAAATAATGGCAGCTGTTTAATCTGTTCTAAAACATATGATTTAACATGCTTTGACTCATCATTTGTTTCCATTGCTTTTTCCCTTAGATAAGATCACTTAAAAACAGTGTTAATAAGATAAAAGGAAGGACCATCCCACACATTTCAATGGGAAAAAAGCCAGTGGGCTCAGTGTACTGTGATATATGAATTGTTTTTGTGATTCCCATCATAAACGCTGCCTTAACTGTGTTATTTTTTTAACTATAAAGTAGAAAAAAAATAAATTACTTTGCTCTTAAGGAGTATAAAGAAATATTGAAAGGAGTAAGATTTTTTGAAAAAAAGTTTGGTAGCCTAAAATATGTTTAGATAATATTGAAGTTTGTGAACTGCTAATTCAATGGTATTGTTTCAATCAAATTATAATGTAAAATATGTTATGTGTTTAAAGTATGTTTTACAGGTATAAACTAAGTTGAAGGCTTCCCGAAATAGAATATTAAATCTAGAAGGAATATTAGACATCTAGTCCAAATCTACCCACTTACAAAGGAGGGACTGAAGAATCTGAGAGTTTAAGGTTCAAGTGACTTGCTTAAAGCCACATCATTAATTAGTGAAAGAAGACTAGAGCACCCATTTCCAGACTGGAAGCCCACTGCTCTTTCTTGGTTTGACATACATGAAATATGAAATCACCCATACCAGACAACTGGATACTGGCAAAATACATGTTACATATTTCATTTTGAGACAAAAGTGAAATTCAGATTATCCTACCATTTATCAAAGTGTATAATTAAAGCAACATACATCCATCTAGATACAAATCTGATTATGATTCGGTTAAAACAGTCTAAAAAGTGAATTAGGAAAATATACAACAATGAGAAAAATGAGGACCATGAATCAGAAAGCCAGCCTTACATTTGATTCAGTGAGGGTAATTTCATTTATTAAAATTGCTATGGCATTTATATTTTAACATAGTCATGTAACATGTAAGGATAATGTTAAAATGAGTTATAGTTTGCCTTATTTCTAGAGGGAGAAAAAATACTTTTCAGTAGTTCTAAAGAGGGAGAAAAAACAGTATTAGAAAAATTATAATTATAAAGGCCATGAAATATCCTCCTAATTGATAATGCATTTGATTAATAGAGGGAGAAAAATGGCTTATATATGTGCAGATATAAAAAAGAGATATCTAAAGCATCAAAGTTGTTTGTGGAATCTATAAACACAGGGACTTAGTTTTTCACACAGAGTACAATTTAATACGGTTTACTGACTGGGAGTGGTTTTAAATGATAATTATTTTCCTGTCTTCTCTTGTTAAGAAAATCAAAACAACAGTTTTGTCCCATTTTGCTGACACTGGTTTCTGTAGTGTGATTTCTATTGAAGCGGGAAAGAACAGAACATCATCTGTATCATTTTAAGAACTTGAGTTGTCTCCTAGAAATGTTTATAATTGCCCTTGCAAAAGAGAGCAGCCTCAGCAGGTTGGAAAATTACCAATCAGTCAACAAGTGTTTATTGAACTCCAGCTATGTGTTCAGAATAGTACTGAGTGGTATATAAAACATATTTTTCCCCCCTTGGGGACTTTCAGTGGAAGGAAAATTGTTGGGAATATTATCAACGCACATGGAATAAAGAGCAATTAAGTACCTTCATAATTAAATATGGTCTATCAGTGCAATTACATATCAGAAGGAAAAGATATCATTTTGAATAAGAGCAGCCTGAAGGCAACATGAGAGAGATAATAAAATCTCAAAATCATTAATGATGGAAACTGCTTTACTTGATCACTGTTCTTAAAGCAACCCATTCATCTGTTGGCTGCTCTGACTCTAGAAGAGATGCTCTTGACATTGACCTGAAACTTACCCCTCTTTTACCTCCAGCTATCCACCCATCTTTAGCTAACTCTCAGCTGTTCCAGCCCTTTCCTGTGGTGGAATTTTAATGCAGCAATAATATTCCCACATAGTATTCTCTCTTTATCCTGTCAGCAATGATAATGATGCCATCCTGACATTCATCATTTTTTTGCTCTATACTTTGTTGAAATCCCCTTAAATATAATATTCAGAAATAATACAATACTCCAAATAAGCATTGGCGAGTTAATAATACACAGGAAAAAAATCTTTTTCTTGATCTGAACACTATATTTCTTTAACTACAGAATAAGAGTATGTTAGTTTTGTTGCCCGTATATAACCCTATCAGCTCATATTGAGTTTTAGCAAGTTTTATTTGACCTCTCCCATGAATTGCAGTCAAGCAAATTTGTAAGGACTTATAAATATAAACGATGAATTTAATTGGAATGTAGACTTTATAGTTATTGCTGTTAAATGTTCCTTGTTGATTTCTGAATAATTCTTCTAGCTTGGCAAAAAAAGAATGGTGACTCATGACTCAATCATCCATAACATTAGCTTTTCCTCCTGAATTTACATTAACCACAAATTTAATAAATTAGATATCTGGTTTTTCAACAGACCCGTACAATAATACTTTTCATAGGATTGTTGTGAGAATACAAATAAAATAAGATCATGAAAAAAGTGTTTATCACAGTTTTTAGGAAACAGAAGTTCCATAAATGTCAGATTATTTTCCTTTCTTCAAAAAATATTTGAAAAGGACATAAGCAAGTTCAGAATCTCCTTCAGGATAAAATTTACCTACTTACCGAAACCCTTTGTGTCAACCTCCTACAATGTTCCCCAATTGTACTAACATCCAACCTCCACTTTTCCATCCTGGCCACAAATATATAATTGAAGACCACATTGATAAAATGTATCATTGTATCAGAATTTATATGACAGATAGAATGTATATGGGGAGTCAAAACATATAGAATTAAATAAACATAGGCCAGTCCTCTACAGAGTTATAAGCAAAAGCTGAGACACAGAAATATAATTGGTAAATTTAAAAGATGAAGGGATGGATATATGTTAGTGTGGGTTGAAGAATGATAATTTGTGCTGGGTTTTAAAACAATAAAAGGAGATGGGAATTGATACAGAAAGCAATAGCAGCCACTGGATGACTTTATGTCAAGGTTTGGCAGAAAGAGGTGGGAGACACCAAAGTGTCTACACAGGGTAAATATATTAGGCATATAAGTTAGAGAAGACTTTCATGGAGGTAGGAGGTAAGCTACTGTAATAATAGAGGCCAGAAGCAATGAAAATCTAGTTTGAAATAATGGTAATGATAACAGAGTAAAAGTTGTGACTTCTGAATTCACCCATTATGGACAATGAAGAAGAAGGCAAATTCAATAATTTTCAGAATCATGCCACTAAGAAATTTATAAGACGGAAAGGAAAGAACATTTGAGCCATATTATGGAATAAAACAAATTTAATTTTTATAATTTTCAATGTGTGGGACTTTGACCATTGCATCAGCATTATGTAAGAATTTATTAGAAAAGCCAGTTCATAGGATCTTGCTTAGACATACTGAATTCACCAATATTGGTGTGTTGGTGATGGTTGCAGGGCAGGGTGAGAACAGAACTAATCTGTAACGTTAAAGATTTCTGACTTTTCTGATTTTTGTACTCCCACCATGGCCAATTTCAAGTCACTGGTGACATAGAGTTGTGAATAAAAGTGCACATTCTGCTCCCCAGACTCTCTACTAGGCCACTCATGCACACCACTGGCTCTAGGTGAATCTATAGTTTGCATCAGAATCAGCTGGATGATGATCAAAACACAGTTGGACCACATCACCAAAGTTTCTGTTTCTTTAGATCTAGGGTAGGGCCTCAATATTTGCATTTCTAAGTTTCCAGGTGATGCTGATACTCCTGGTCTGGGGACCACACTTTGAATATCACTACTTTAAGTGTCCCTTAAGCCACCTTATTTAGAAATTTAATTAGCATACAGAGCCATAATTGCCAAAGTCACATTGAATCAAAGTGTTTTTATTACTTCTGTTTGTGACCAAAATCCAAAAAGCAGGCTCAAGTTCTCATCATACTTAAGGTCTCAAGCAGGAATTGCCATAGGTTAAACATATCCTTCTTGAAACTATTTCCTTAGTGTTCCACTATCCACAATCTCGTGATTCTCTTTTTCCTTCTTTGGCTATTCATTCTCAGTTGTTTTCTGTAGATTACTCCTTCCCTGATAGCTGAATTTTGAACTAGGCCTCATTGCTTTCCTTTTCTGATGGCTGAATCCTCCCTCTATGTTATATTATCCCTATCCCATCCAATGGTTTTAAATATCAAAATGTTAACGACTCCAAGTTTTCCTGCCTAAAGTTCTTCTCTGAACTTCAAAGTAGAAATATCTCTGCCACCTGACACTTCCATTTGGGTATCTGAAACAATATTGACCAAACGGAATTTATTTCTCCCCTGCACCTCATGACATCTCCTCAAATCTTTCCCAGCTCAGTAAATGGCAACACTATCCACTCTGATGCTCTGACCTGGAACCCCAGAGAGTCTACACCTCATCTTGCCCTTTTAGCACATTCTACATCCACTAATTCCTATTACCACTCTTTCCAAAACATTTTCTCAATGTGACAAGTTTCAGTGTTTCCACAACCACCACCTTTGGTTAGTCCACTATGATTCCTTCCCAGACAATTTCAATAGCTTCCTACTTCCATCTTGTACCCTTATAATCCATTTGTCATACAGCCATCATGGATCTGATTAAATTCTTCCTCTTTTACTGCAGTACCCTTAGAATGAAATCTCCTTCCAAAGCATAGCCCTACATGACCTGGTCTTTGCCCTATCTTCCCTATTCCCTACTCAAATCTGCAACTCTTCATTCAAACAGGTTGCAGTCATCCCATCTGGATGCTTTTGCATTTGTTTCTTCTGCCTGAAAAGCTCTTCTACTAGAATTTTACATGGTTTTTTCCTTTATGCTATAAAACTATCAATTCAAATGTCACCATCTGTAGCAAGGCATTTTTGTTTTTTGCACACAGTCCTTTTCTATTTCATAATTTATCTGATTTTCCTGATATGGTAGCATGTAGTATGGTAGGCAACAGTATGGATTATAAAGCCAGATCATCTAAGTATGAATCTTAACTCTTGAGCTTCTTTCTCTAAATTAGGCAAGTTACAAGAATCTTTTGTACTTCACTTTCCTTATCTTTAAAAATGTATACATAATAATATCTGCCATATAAGTTTATTGTAAGGATTAAATGAGTTAATATATAAAAATTATTTATAACTGCATCTGGCACATATAAGAACTACATGCATGTTAGCAATTATTATCCACAATTATCTCGTTTGAGTGATATCAGCAAGACTGTGGAACTGGAGATCCCAGCCCTCAACCCCCAGAAGAAACAACAATTTTAACAAACACCCATGGTCAAAAATACCTTTATGTGAGCTCAAGAATCCAACTAAGATTCCACTGTTCCAGCATCACAGTGGAACAACAGCAACAACCAAAATCCAAGAATAGATGCATTAAAAAGCACATGAAAAACAATTTCACTTTACCTATCTCACCAAGTGCCAAGAGAGACCCATAAAAGATGCATTTAGTTTGAATGTAGACTTTATAGTTATTGCTGTTAAATATTCCTTGTTGATTGATTGATCTTATTTATCATTATTAATATTATTTGAGACAGAGTCTTCTCTGTCACCCAGGCTGGAGTGCAGTGGCGCGTTCTTGGCTCACTGCAGCCTCTACCTCCCGGGTTCCAGCAATTCTCCTGCCTCAGCCTCCTGGGTATTACAGGCGCATGACACCACATCCAGCTAATTTTTGTATTTTTAGTAGAAACGGGGTTTCACCATGTTGGCCAGGCTGGTCTCAAACTCCTGACCTCAGGTGATCTGCCTGCCTCAGCCTCCCAAAGTGCTGGGATTATAGGCGTCAGCCACCGCACCCGGCCTGTTGATTTATTTTTTAAAAGAGACAATCTTAATCTGTTGCCCAGGCCGGAGGGAAGTAGTAGGATCATGTCTCACTGCAGTCTCAAACTCCTGGGCTCAAATGATCCTCCCACCTTAGCCTCTTGACAAGATGGGACTACAGGAGTGCACCACTGTACTTAGCTAATTTTTTTAATTTTTTTTTTTTTTTTTTATAGAGACTGTAGAGACAGGGGTTTCACTGTGTTGCACGGACTGGTCTTAAACTCCTGGCCTCAAGTCATCCTCCTCAAGTCATCCTCGACTTCCCAACGTGCTGAAATTACAGATGAGAGCTACCATGCCCAGCCTCCTTGTTGACTTTTGACTCATTTTTCAAGTGCAGCAAGATATGGTGACTCATAACTCAACTGACCCTCGTCCTACAATTTCTCTCATGAAGAAAAGTGGGAGCAGCTTCCTTCCTTCCAAGGAGACCCACTTCTGTCTCATCCCACCCAGAATACTAAGGGGATTAGCAAAATGAAATAATCTTGGGAACACTAGGAACAGGGAAAAGGGGTATGGGCCGTGGCAGCCTGTATGAATATCTCAACAACTGGCCATAAATCCCACTGGCTGGTTCATGATGGTCTCCACTAGGATCCCTACCCACGAACCCTGTGGACTCCCCCAACTAACTGATATGTATTCCCAGGATTCCATGCCCCTCAACTAAAATGGTTAGAGCCCTGCTGTCTACTACATGTGGTACCCTATGCTCACCCACAGACAAAACATCCAATCCTTTGCAAGACAGCATGTGCAAGCTCCCAAAGATGGCAAGCAAATACCAGCAGCTGGCTTGACTCTGCTGGATTGGGAGGAGTCATACTATATTAAACAATTCAGGACACTGTCTTAAGGAAAATAAGTGAGAGTCTCTTAGCAACAAGCCTGGCTTTGCATGATCAAGAGAATACACAAAATCTAAATACTTACCTCTTTGAAGAGAAAAGAGAAATAGAGTGGGTGCCTCTACATACAAAAAGGTCTGAAAGACCCCCAAAATCTCTAACGGGGCTGACTGGTCAAGGTTTTTCTTTCCCAATGTCAGACAGTAAACACTGAAGGAGATGACTCCTTCTTCAAATGTGAAGACACCATCAAACAGCTTCAAGAAACAGAAAGAGTCAAAGAAACGCAACACCACCAAAGGAACAAAATAAAGTTCCAGTGACTAATCCCAAGGAAATAGACATCTAACAATTGTCTAACAAAGAATTCAAAATAATTGTTTTAAAAAAGCACAGTGAGCCACCAGAGAACACAGATAGATACCTAAATAAAATCAAGAAAACAATACATGAACAAAATGAGAAGTTCAACAAAAAGATGGAAACTTATTAATAAAAAAGAACAAGACAAATTCAGCAGAATAAAATTAATGAAATGAAAAAATATAATAGTAAGCTTCAATAGCAGACTCAAGCAGAAAAAAGAACCAGTGAATTCAAAGACAGATCATTTAAAATTCTCCAGTCACAGAAATAAAGGAAAAAGAATGAAGAAAGCCTATGGGAATTATGGGATTCCATCAAGCAAACTAATAGATGCATTATGGGAGCCCTATAAGCAGCAGAGAAAAGGGCAGAAAGCATATTTAAAGAAATCATAACAGAAGTCTTTCCAATCTGGGGAGTAAAATGAACACCAGATCTATGAAGCCCAAAGGATTCATAAAAAAAGCCTTCACTGGGACACATTATAATCATATTATTCAGTGGGACACATTATAATCATATTATTAAAATTGAATGACACCCATGTCTGTAATCTCAGCACTTTGGTAGGCTGAGGCAGGAGGATCACTTGAGCCCAGGAGTTAAAGGTCAGCCTGGTCAACATGGCATTTTATTTCATACATATATATATTTATTAAAAATTTTAAAAATAACAAATAAATAATAAAAATCAGTTACAAGAAACTCTGAACACAGAAAGAGAAAAACAACTTGTCACATACAAAGGAACCCTCAAGAGATTATCAGTTGGTTTTTGTGCAGAAAACTTGCAGGCACAGGAGAGTGTGGATGATATACTCCAGGTACTGAAAGACAAAAAAATCTGTCAATTGATGATACTTTATTTGGAAAAGCTGTCCTTCCAAGAAATAAAAGATAAAGACTTTTCCAGAAAAGCAAAATCTGAGAAACTTCACCACCATTAGACCTACCTTACAAGAAATGGGAGTTATTTAATATTTTATGTGAAACAAAAGAAGGTTAATTAGCAACACTAAATATATGAAAGTATTAAACACTATTACACCGCCATTAGACACCGTTAGAAAAGAAAATCAGAGGCCAATATCCCTGATAAATGTAGATGCAAAAATCCTCAAAAATTACTAGCAAACCAAATTTAATAGCACATTAAAAGGAACATTCAACATGAAGAAGTGGGATTTATCCCAGGAATTCAAGAATACATAAATCTGTAAATGTAATACATCACATTTACAAAATGAAGGACAAAAAAACATAACATCTCAATAGATGAAGAAAAAAGCATTTGATAATATTTGACATTCTTTTTTGATAAAAAACTCTCAACAAACTAGGTATAGAGGGAATATACCTCAACACAGTAAAGTCCATTTATGACAAATCCACAGCTAACATCACACTCAATGATGAAAATTTGAAAGCTTTTACTATAAGATCATGAATAAGACAAGGATGCCCATTCTCATCAGTTCTATCCAACATTGTACTGGAAGTCTTACCCAGAGCAATTAGACAAAGGAAAGAAATAATTGGCATCCAAATTGGAAACGAGGAAGTCAAATTGTTCTTGTTTGTAGACAACATGGTCTTATATATAGAAAACCAGAAAAACTCCACCAAAAACTGTTAGAACTAATAGGCAAATTCAGTAAAGTTGCAGGATTCAAAACATATGAAGAATCAGTTGAGTATCTATACACTAATGATGAACTACAAATCAAGAGAATAATTATATTTACAATAGCTACATAAAGAACAAAATACTTAGGAATAAATCTAACTGGAAAGATGAAAGATCTGGATACTAAAAACTAGAAAAAATTGATGAAAGAAATTTAAGAAGATATAAAGAAATGGGAAGATATCTGTGTTCAATGATTGGAAGAATTAATATTGTTGAAATGTTTGTACTATCGTAAGTGATCTATAAATTCACTGCAATCTTTATCGGAATCCCAGTGGCATTTTTTACAGAAAGAGAAAAAAATTGTAAGTCGTATGGAACCACAAAATACACCAAAAAACCAAAGCAATTTTCAGCAAGAAGAACAAATCTAGAGGCATCACACTCCCTGATTTTGAAATTATATCACAAAGGTATAGTAATCAAAACAATATGGTACTGGCATAAAAACAGACACATAGACCAATGGAATAGATTAGAGACCCCAGAAATAAACCCTTGCATATACACATTTGTTATAAAAGCTTGAGAAAGCTACAAAGAACTGCAACAAATGACTGAAATCATACTTTTGTTCAGGCTTTCAAATATTTGCCTTTGAATTCCATGATTTCTAGGCAGCATCTGGCAGAAACTGAAATAATGATTACTATTTATTGACAGTTGACAGTATATTCCACTCAGAGAGGCAAAGACTTCGATGGAAAGATAGCTGTCAACTCTTTATTAACATCCACAAAGCTTGGTTCATAGGCACAGGCCATAAACTTAAGTATTCGCTTAAGAGAAAAACCATGAATTATTTCTGGAATGCTGACAGGCAGTTTTGCAGTCATGGCTGTACTATTCCCTTCAATTTTTGGCCCTTTTCTCCTAGGCTGCCCCCATGCTAGAGTTTGCTTTTCTATCCCAGAACTCCTATACTTTGGATTACCCATGAAATATTTCTTGTTACACAACAATACGTTCTGAAAAAATACAGTAACACCATATAAGCCTCTGAAAACTCATTACAGGTGTTTTTCTTTTCTTCTTCTACTTTTTTTTTAATTGGGTGGGAATGAGTGACCTCAAAGTGTCTTAGGAAATGAGTTCCAGTGTTTGCTTTAAGTCCTTCAAAAGAAACTGCACCATAAGCAAAGAAACTGTTCACCACAGTTCCTTCCAGACTTACACCATGCCAGTCCACATATTAAGTAACTCTCTGGCCTCCACTTACCACCAACATAATTCAAATATCTTCAACATCACCACCAAAAATATTCAATAGCACCTATATGTGAGACAGAGTAAGTGTACATTTTCTTAGGTCACTATGTTACCTAGAGCTAAAGTCTTTGGGAAATGTTCACTTCTTATTCAATTATTCATTTTTAGCTAATAACTTGCCAGATTAGAAAAATGACTTAAGATAGTACAAAGTCATTGTTGATATGGAAATAAATAATAAAAAACAAAGTAGACAAAAGAAGCATATTTAACAACCAGGCTAACACAGTTGCTGAGATAGAACCTCAAATTTATTTTGAACTCACCTATAATAACAACCTAAAGAGGAACACATTAAGTTATATAATTTATTTAACTGATTAAAGATCCGATATTCAGAAAAATGGTTTTTCATGATAGTAAATTATTTAAAAATTAGGTATATTGCCCTGGATCCTAAGCAGAAAGTTTTAATACAAAATATTATTTTAAAGAAAATAAGAACATATACCTTGAAATAATGCAATTTTTAAAATTCAGTCAAATTGTTTTTTCCAGTATCACTCATGTGCGTGTTCAAGGGACCATATATTGCTCTAATACCTTGAAATATACACTTTCATACCCAAACACCACCCATAAAAACCAGCCTTTTAATTTTTAGTCAAAAGCTTTGACTACTAGATTTTTGAAAATATTATGCCAAAATTGCATAACACACTGATCCATCATTTTTTACCTCAGGGAGTTCCTGTTAAGTAAATAAGGATGTCAAATGATTTGGCAAGAACTGTATTTTAACTTCCTCCCCCTCTTTGCTGTGTAATCTTACAGAACCCACAAAATCTCTCTTGGTATCAAATCTTACCAAGTATGATACAGAAATTGTAAAGCCTGTTTTAATAATAAAGTGATACATAAATGTCAAGTAATATTGGCATCCTTTCTAATGGAGCTAAGGCCTTCAATTATGAAATAGCAAGCCCTAAATATATGACAGTCAAAAGCGTTGCAGACTTAAATGTTGAAAAGTAAGATTCCTGGGATATTTTCTTTATCACGTCTTTTACAGCAAGGGGTAGTAGAAAAGTCTATGTTCTTTGGAGAATTACACAATTATGAGTAAATTAAACTCTGATGAAATAATTCGAAAACCAAGAAAATTATTAGTGTTCAAATCCTAAAGCATTTTTTTTTTGTTCTTTAACTTTGGAATAGTCACCTAAAATCTCTGAATTTCTTCTTCTTTATAATAAAATGAGCCCAATAATGTGTATGTCACAAGACCATTGCAAGAATTAAATATGGTAGCTCTAGGAAAGTACCTGCCAGATCTCAGATGCATGAGAAGAGGTCATCTTTTCCTTTATAAACTTTCTTACCAAACGCACAACCATAGCATGCCCAGAAGGTATCTACATGTTCAAAAGCAGATTCATGACTTTAATTTAGCGTTCAACGAGCAGAAATTGAGAAATTGAAAAAAAAAGTAGTTTATTTTGTGAGATATCTAACTCATGTTGCCCTCCATTAGGCAAAAAGTAGAATTTTATTGTGCTATAAGTACAGTTATTTTATTTCTGCATAAGCATGACAGAGATTAAAGTTATTTTTAAAATAATAAACTATGCAATATCATATTGATAGCTTGCTAATTACTAGAAACAACATTTGACTCTCAAGTTCTCCAAAACCAGTTCATTCTTTCTACGGAGCAATTACCTTATAGCTTCTGGATCTCAATGTAGTTCTGTTTCAGCTCCCTAGACCAAGTTTCTGCACACTGTCTGTTACACTAACCATCTGTAATGGGAGGACTGCTTAGATTGTTTTAAATTACCCTTGTCCCATTCTCCTTGGGTAATCCAAAATGACAAATCTTATTTTATAGAATATTGCTAACAAATGCAGCCTTAGAATAGAAAAAAAATAGAAAGTATAGGATGAAAAAATAATGACTATTGGTGTACATATAATAGACTTAGTGACATTTATGCTTAAGTCTGTTTCATTGCTTTTTAACACTACCTTTCCCAGTTCGTTGCCCCAACCAGCTTATATACTCCAAGAAACGTGGAGTGAACTGCCAGTCCTAAACTTTTAGATTCAGTGTAGATATGAAGTTAGAATACTCTCTTCTTGAAAAGAATACGGAAAACCTCTCTAAATCTAAACTAGGATGTAGGGGACACTAGCATTGTCAGTTATGACACATAAAATGAGAGTGCAGAGACTTTCAGTTATAGAACTATAATTTGTAATCTTGATTGTAGTACAAGGAAGAGGATGAATGATTGCTTAGATTTGTATAAGGTCTTTTGGTTGGAAAACGTGTCATGATTGGGTATAGAAGTTCTTAGGATCTATGGGCATGGGTAATTTTCATATTAAACCTCAAGACAAGGTTCTGGGAAGAAATAGACATTCTCCATTTGGTTAAACATCCTGCTACAAATGACATTTCATTTCAGCCTCACATTTAAAATGACATTTAAAAATAATGTTATGAACAAAATATTTTTCAGCACTAACATTACCTTCTGAATTATATAAAAGTATCTTAAGTTTTAAAGCTTTTTTAAAAAAAACGGTTTATGTATTTAAGGTTAATCTAAGTGTGAACCACCTACAAGTCCAGGATATCTTATTTACTTACTTATTAATAATCAGTGAAAGCTCATACTAATATTTAGCTCCACAAGCTTGAGTTCACTATATAAAAACATACTTTAGAAAATGCTGCTAGAATTGCTTAAAAACCTACTGCACTATGTAGATTCTGAAGACAAAAGGCAATATTGAAAAATTACCCTGATACCAACACCAGACAGACTCAACAAAAAAAGGAAACCACAGACCAATATATCTGACACACATAGATGCAAACATTTTCAACAAAATATTAGCAAACAAAAATCAATAATACATTAAAAAGATCATTCACCATGACCAAGTAGGATTCATCCCAGGGATGCAAGAATCTTTCAACATGTGCAAATCAAAAAATGTGATACAGCATATCAACAGAATCAAGGACAAAAACCCTATGATCCTTTCAATAGATACTGAAAAAGCTTTTGATAAAATTCCATATCCCTTTATGATAAAAATCCTCAACAAATTTTGCATAGAAGAAATATACCTCAACACAATAAAGGCCATATGTGACAAACCTATAGCAATCATGGTGAATGGGGAAAACTCTAAGCCTTTTCACTAAGATCTGGAACAAGTCTACGATGCCCACTTTTGCCAATTTTATCCAACATAGTACTGGAAGTTCTAGTCACGGCAACTAGGCAAAAGAAACAAAGAAAGGGCATCCAAATTAAAAAGGAAGAAAGTCTAATTATCCTTGTTTGTATATAGCGTGATTTTATATTTAGAAAGGCCTATTATACCAAAAAATTCTTGGAATAGATCAATAAATTTAGCAAAGCTACAGGATACAAAACCAAGACACAAAAATTAATAGTGTGTCTGAAAACTAACAGTGATCAATCTGAAAATAAAAAACAAGAAAGCAGTAACATTTACAATAGCTAAAAATATATATCACACATAAGAATAAATTTAATGAAGAAGTAAAAGGTCTTTGCAAAGAAAACTGTAAAACACTGATGAAATAAATTGAAGAGGACACAAAAAAATGGAAACATATTCTATGCTCATGGATTTGAAGAATTAATATTGTCAAAATGTGTCTACTACCTAAAGTGATCTACAGATTCAGTAGAATCCTTATCAAATATTAATGATATTATTCAGGTAATTACAAAAAAATCCTAAAATGTGTATGGACACAAAAGACTGAATAGTTAAAGCAATCCTCAGTAAAAAATGCAAAGCTCGACATCATACTACATGGTTTTCAATTGTACTACAAAGCTATAGTAACTAAAACAGTATGGTACTAGCATGAAAAAAGGCATATAGAACAATGGAACAGAATAGAGAATACAGAAATAAACCCACACTATTACAGCCAACTGATTTTTGACAAGAGTGCCAAAAGCATACATCAGGGAAAGACAGTCTCTTTAATAAATGGTGCTGAGAATATTGTATATTCATATGCAGAAGAATAAGAGTAGATTCCCATATTTCACCATATACAAAAATCAAATAAAATTCTATTAAAAACATAAACATAAGATCTGAAACTATGAAGCTTCTAGAAGACAATATTGGGAAAACAGTATAGGACAGTGGTCTGGGAAAAGATTTTTTTAGGTAAGACCTCAAAAGCAAAGGTGAAAAAAGCAAAAATAGACCAATGGGATCATATCAAGTTAAAAAAGCTTCTGCATAGCAAACAATTAACAAAATAAAGTGACAACCTACAGAATGGCAGAAAGTTATTTAAAAACTATCCATCCAGCAAGGGATTAATAACCAGAACATATAAGGAACTCAAGCAGCTCAGTAGCAAAAACAAAGAACAAAAACAAAAACAAAAAATCCAATTAAAAAATGGGCAATAATCCCCATGCTAACACCACCACCAGTGTGACTGCATGCACATTGGCCAGCAGGGGCCCCCCGTTCCCCTGAGTCATGCTGTCTCCACCGCTGTGGTGAATGTCCGCATGGAGGCAGGTGTGCTGACACCCATTAGCACCCTGCTGCAGCCAATGAGCATGCATCCTGCCATGCTGTGGCTGCCACTGCTGCTGACA
This sequence comes from Gorilla gorilla gorilla, assembly GCF_029281585.2. Classification (NCBI taxonomy): domain Eukaryota; kingdom Metazoa; phylum Chordata; class Mammalia; order Primates; family Hominidae; genus Gorilla; species Gorilla gorilla. Next base: position 49,151,333 of record NC_073232.2, on the reverse strand, counting down.
TACGCGAATGAAGACAGATCCTGCTGTCACCATACTACAAAATGCTTTGGCTGACACCACCCATCAGAGAGTACTGACCAGCATTCTGGGAGTACCTCGGACCCCTAGTGTAGCAGATTTCTAACCTCAAAGAACCAAAGAACACTCTCAGGTCACCATACCACTCCCCCAGAGTTACAGCACCCAGTACAGGAGCTGAGAGCTAAGTGTTCACTCTCTAAAATCTTCCAGAAACAAAGCCAGTTGGCAGAATTCACTCCATAGCATAATCAAACCCTCAGGGTCATCAAATAGGATAAAAGCAAAAAAAAAAAAAAAAATCCAAAGGTCAACAACTTCAATGACTGAAGAAACATTAGTCCCCAAAGATGAGAAACAACCAACACAAGAACTCCAACAACTCAAAAAGCCAAAGTGCCTTTTGTCCTAAAAATGACCGCATCACCTCTCCAGCAGGGGTTCTGAACTGGGCTGAGATGGCGGAAATGACAGAAGTAGAATTCAGAATATGGATAGGAACAAAGATCATTAAGATGCAGGAGTACATTGAAGCCTAATCCAAGGAAGCTAAGAATCAGAATAAAACAACAGAAACGGACAGACAAAATAGCCAGTATAGAAAAGAATGTAAGCAACATGATAGAGCTGAAAAACACACTACAAGAATTTCATAATGCCATCACAAGTATTAATCGTAGAATAGACCAAGTTGAGGAAAGAATCTCAGAGGTTGAAGACTGACTTTCTAAAATAAGACAGTCAGAAAAGAATAGAGAAAAAAGAATGAAAAGGAATTAATAAAACCTAAGAGAAATATGAGATTATGTAAAGAAACAAAATCTATGACTCACTGGTGTCCCTGAAAGAGACAGAAAGAGTATAAGCAACTTGGAAAACATATTTCAGGATATCATCCATGAGAACTTCTCCAACCTAGCTAGAGAGGCCAACATTCAAATTCAGGAAATGCGAAGAACCCCAGTAAGATACTTCACAAGAAGATCACTCCAAGACATACAATCATCAGATTCCTCAAGGTCAAAATGAAAGAAAAAATGTTAAAGCTGCTAGAGAGAAAGGCCAGGTAACCTACAAAGGGAAGCCCATCAGACTAACAGTGGACCTTTCAGCAGAAACCCTACAAGCCAGAAGAGATTGGGGGCCAATATTCGACATTCTTATAGAAAGGAAATCTCAACCCAGAGTTTCGTATCCAGCCAAACTAAGCTTCATAATTGAGGTAGAAATAAGATCCTTTTCACACAGGTGAATACTGATGGAATGTGTTGCCACCAGACCTGCCTTACAAGAGCTTCTGAAGGAAGCACTAAATGTGGAAAGACTGTTACCAGCCACTACAAAAACACACTTAAGTATACAGACCAGTGACACTATAAAGCAACCACACAAACAAGTTTGCATGCTAACCACCTAACATCATGATGACAGGATCAAATCCACACATACCAATAGTAACCTTAAATGTAAATGAGCTAAATGCCCCAATTAAACACAGAGGGGCAAGCTGAATAAAGAACCAAGACTGATTTCACATGCAATGACACCCATAGGCTCAAAATAAAGGAATGGAGAAAAATTTACCAAACAAATGCAAAACAGAAAAAAGGGAGGTTGCAATCCTAATTTCAGAAAAAAACAGACTTTAAACCAAAGATCAAAAAAGACAAAGAAGGACATTATATAACAGTAAAGGGTTAAATACAACAAGAAGACCTCACTATCCTGAATATATATGCACCCAACACAGAGGCGTCCAGATTCATAAAAGCGAGTTCTTTGAGACCTTCAGAATCTTAGGCTCCCACACAATAATACTGGGAGACTTCAATACCTCACTGACAGTATTAGATCATTGAGGCATAAAATTAACAAAGATTTTCAGGACCTGAACTCAGCACTGGATCAAATGGACCTGAGAGACATCTACAGAACTCTCCACTAAAAGCAAGAGAGAATACATTCTTCTCATCACCACATGGCACATACCCTGAAATAAATCATATAATCAGACATAACACACTCCTCAGCAAATGCAAAGTAACTGAAATCATAACAATCACTCTCTCAAACTACATCACAATCAAATTAGAAATCAAGCCTAAGAAATTCACTCAAAACCATATAATTACATGGAAATTCATTACATGAATAACCTACTCCTGAATGGCTTTTGGGTAAATAATGAAACTAAGGCAGAAATCAACAAGTTCTTTGAAACTAATGAGAACAAAGATACCTCACGCCAGCATCTCTGGGACACAGCTAAGACAGTATTAAGAGGACAATTTATAGTACTAAATGTCCACATCAAAAAGTCAGAAAGATCTCAAGTTAACAACCTAACATCACAACTAAAAGAAGTAGGGAACCAACAGAAAACCAAACATAAAGCTAGCAGAAGAAAAGAAACAAATCAGTCCAAATTAGAGCTGAATTGAAGGAGACTGAGACACCAAAAAGCATTCAAAAGATCAACGAATCCAGGAGTTGGTTTTTTGAAAAAATTAATAAGTTAGATAGACCTCTAGCTAGACAATCAAAGAAGAAAGGAGAGAACATCCAAATAAACACAATTAAAAATGACAAAGGGGATATTACTGCTGACCCCACAGAAATACAAATAAGCATCAGAAAACACTATGACCACCTCTATGCACATAAACTAGCAAATATAAAAGATGTGGATAAATTCCTGGACACAGACACCCTGCCAAGACAGAGCCACGAAGGAAGTGAATCCATGAACAGACTAATAATGAGCTCTGAAATTGAATCAGTAATAAATAGCCCACCAATCGAAGAAAATGCAGGACCAGATGGATTAACGACCTCATTTTACCAGATGTCCAAAGAAGAGCTGGTATCATTCCTCCTGAAACTATTCCAAAATATTGAGGAGAATGGACTCCTTCTAACTCATTCTATGAGGCTACCATCATCCTGAAACCAAAACCAGGCAGAGACAACCAAAAAAAAAAAAAGAAAGAAAGAAAGAAAAGAAACTTCAGGCCAATGTCTTTGATTAATTTTGAGGCAGAAATCCTCAACAAAATACCTGCAAACTGAATCCAGCAGCACATCAAAAAGCAAATGCACCATGATCAAGGAGGCTTCATGCCTGGGATGCAAGGTTGATTCAAATCAATACATGTGATTTATCATATAGGCAAACTAAAGACAAAAACCAAATGATTATCTCAATAGATGCAGAAAAGGCTTTCAATAAAATTCGGTATCACTTTTATGTTAAACATGCTCAATAAACTAGGTATTGAGAAAACATACTTCAAAATAATAACAGTCATCTATGACAAACACACAGTCAACATTAAACTGAATGGGCAAAAGCTGGAAGCACTTCCTTGAAAACCAGCACAAGATAAGGATGCTCTGTCTCACCATTCCTTACCCAACATAGTATTGGAAGTCCTGGCCAGAGCAATCAGGGAAGAGAAATAAATAAAGAGCATGTAAACAGGAAGAGGGCAAGTTAAGTTATTCCTGTTTGCAGATGACATGATCCTATATCTAGAAAATCCCACAGTCTCAGCTCAAAAACTTAAGCTAATAAAAAAACTTCAGCAAAGTCTCAGGATACAAAATTAATATACACAAATCACTACCATTCCTATACATCAACAATAGTCAAATCAAGAGCCAAATCAGAAATGCAATCCCATCCACAATTGCCACAGAAAGAATAAAATATCTGGGAATACAGGTAATCAGGGAGGTGAAAGGTCTCTACAATAAGAATTACGAAACACTGCTCAAAGGAATCAGAGATGACACAAACAAATGGAGAAACGTCCCACGCTCATGAATAGGAAGAATCAAAATTCTTAAAATGACCATACTACCCAAAGCAATTTATAGATTCAATGCTATTCCTATTAAACTACCAATGACACTCTTCACACAACTATAAAAAAAACTATTTTAAAATTCATATGGAACAAAAAGAGCCCGAATAGCCAAGACAATCCTATGTAAAAAGAGTAAAGCTGGAGGCAACATGCTACTAGCTTCAAACTATGCTACAGCACTAAGTAAACAAAACAGCACACCAAAATAAAAACAGAGACCAATGGAATAGAATAGAGTATCCAGAAATAAGGCTGCACACCTGCAACCATCTGATCTTCAAAAAAAACTGACAAAAAACAAGCAATGGGAAAGGATTCCCTGTTCAATAAATGGTGCTGAGATAACTGGCTAGCCATATGCAGAAGGTTGAAACTGGACCCCTTCCTTACACCATATACAAAAATTAATTCAAAATGGATTAAACATTTAAATGTAAAACCCTAACCAATAAAAACCCTGGAAGACAACCTAGGCAATACCATGTTGGACACAGGAATGGGCAAAGATTTCATGACAAAGACACTAAAAGCAATTACAACAAAAGAAAAAATTGACAATTGGGATATAATTAAACTAAAGAGCTTCCGCACAACAGAAGAAACATTCAACAGAGTATAACAGAAAACTTACAGAATGGGAGATAAATTCTGCAAACTATGCATCGGACAAAGGTCTATTATCTTTTTTTTTCTTTTTTTGAGACAGAGTCTCACTGTGTCACCCAGGCTGGACTGCAGTGGTGTGATCTCAGCTCACTGTAACCTCCACCTCTCAGGTTCAAGTGATCCTCCCACCTCAGCCTCCCAAGAAGCTAGGACCACAGGTATGTGCCACCATGCCTGGCTAAATTTTTTTTGTATTTTTAGTAGAGATGAAGTTTCACCATTTTGGCCAGGCTGATCCTGAACTCCTGACCTGAAGCGATCTGCCCTCCTCAGCCTCCCAAAGTGCTGGGATTACAGTTGTCAGCCATCGCACCCAGCCAAGGGTCTATTATCTAGTATGTATAAGAAACTTATACAAGCTTACAAGAAAAAAAAAAAGCAACCCCATTAAAAAGTGGGCAAGGTACATGAACACTTTTCTAAAGAAGACATACATGTGGCCAAAAAAATATGCAAAACGCTCAACATCATCTATCATTAGAGAAATACAAATCAAAACCACAATCAGATGCTATCTCACACCAGTCAGAATGGCTATTACTAAAAAGTCAAAAAATAACAGATGCTAGCAAGGTTGCAGAGAAAAAGGAACAACTTAGACACTGTTGGTGGGAGTGTAAATTATTTCAACCATGTGGAAAACAGCATGGTGAATCCTCAAAGACCTAAATTCAGAAATACCATTTGACCCAGCAATCCTAGTGCTGGGTATATATCCAAAGGAATATAAGTCATTCTATCATAAAGACACATGTATGTGTATGTTCATTGCAGCACTATTCACCATAGCAAAGACAAGGAATCAACCCACATGTCCATCAATTGGCAGACTGCATAAAGAAAATGTGGTACATATACACCATGGAATACTCTGCAGCCATAAAAATGATTGAGATCATGTCCTTTGCAGTAACATGGATGGAGCTGGAGGCCATTATTCTTAGCAAACTAACACGGAACAGAAAGCCAAATACTTCATATTCTTACTTATAAGTGGAAGCTAAATGAGGAACACAGATGGACACATAGAGGGAAACAATAGACACTGGTGCCTGCTGGAGAGTAGAGGATGGGAGGAGGAAGAGGATTAGGGAAAATAACTAATGGGTACTAGGCTTAATACCTGGGTGACAAAATAATCTCCAGGAGTAGACTTCATGTGTATCTTTTGAATAGCCTCCAGTTTTTGTGTAAAAATACCCATGGGGCTATGGTCCTGGAGCAAACGCTTCAGGCCCCATGACATGAGCTTACCCTATATAACAAACCCACACATGTACCCCTGAACTTAAAAGTTTTTTTAAAAAGGTCAGATAGTAACTATTTTAGGTTAGGTGGATGGTCTCTTTCCTTGTTGTATGAAAGCAACCCTAGACAATACATAAAGGAACTCACATGGCTGTGTTTCAATAACAGTTTATTTAGACATGTTGGGGGTAAAAAACGTCCCAAAGACCTGAATAAACATTTCTCAAAAGAAGACATAAGAATGTTCAACATAACTAGTCATCAAAGAAATTCAAATCAAACCCCAATGAGATACAATCTCAGGCCAGTTAGAATAGCTATTATTAAAAGGACAAAAAATAACACTAGCAAGGATGTGGAGAAAGGGGAATGCTCATACATTGTTGGTGGGAATATAAAGTCATACAGTAAATATGGAGAACTGTATGGAGGTTTCTCAAAAAACTAAAAATAGAAGTACCATATGATCCAGCAATCCCAATGCTGGGTATATACCCCCAAAGAAAGGAAATCAATATGTTAAAGAGGTATCTGTACTCCCATGTTTATTGCAGCACTGTTCACAATAGCCAAAATCCATATTTTGTTAATGAACCTAAGTGTTCATTGACAGATGAATAAATAAAAAAAGTGGCATATGTGTATGTATATACATGCACACATACAATGGAATATTATTCAGCCACAAAAAAATGAAATCCTGTCTTTTGCAGCAATACAGATTGAACTGGAGGTCACTATATTAAGTAAAATAAGCTAGGCACAGAAAGACAAATATCGCATGTTCTTATTCACTAAAACTGTGGATCTCTTGGAGGTAGAATGGTGGTTACCAGAGGCCGGAAAGAGAATAAGGGGCAGTGAAGAGAAGTTGGTTACTGGGTACAAAAATAGTTAGATAGAAAAAGTAAGTTCAGGTATTAGATAGTACAGTAGGAAAATTATAATTGACAATAACTTATTATATGCTTCAAATAGCTAGAAGTGAAGAATTGTAGAGTCTCCAACACAAAAAAAGGATAAATATTTGAGGTGCTGGATATTCCAATTACCCTGATTTGATTATTACATATTGTTTATGTATCCAAATATCATATGTACCCCCAAAATATATATAACTATGATATGCCAATTAATAAACACACAAATAAAGAAAAAAATAACTGACAGTAAAAAGAACGGTAGGACTTTATGGTAAAAAGTCTGCAAGGTGGAGCTTCCCAGTGATTCTCTTTTCCACAATTAGGTTTACTTTTCAATTTAAGGGGGAAAAAATCTAGGAATGTAGCTTCTGGCCCCTGCCCTCTCCTCGTTTCTCACAATGCTGCTGAAACTATTCTTTGGTTAAGATGACTGCTCACTTCCTAATTTCCAAATTGTCAGTACTCATCCCTCTGGACTTCACTGGAGTATCTGGCTTTGCTGATCACTGTGCTGAAATGCTCCCATTTGCTAGGCTTCCAGCAAGCCACACTTCCCTGACTTTCCTCTTACTTTGCTCATTGTTCTTTTTCAGGTTCCTCTTCCTTTTCTCTCCCAGATGTGTTTTCTTAAGGTTATGCCTTTGATTCTTTTATTTTTATTTTTCTCTTTAGCAATCTCATCCCACATTTATGGTTCTAATCATCACATCTATATGAATGGTCACCATAATCTAGTGGTGACATCTCAAGTTCTTGTAGTTTTATTTTCTATCATTTCAACCTGGATCTTCTGGTAGGAACTTAAATATATTCATTTCTGTCCTAAAGTGTCCCTTTCTTAATTTTGTTTCCAATTTCTTCTAATATAACCACTATTTTCCCAGGTACTAGGCTATAAACCTCAAATTCATTCCCTTTCACCTCCATCATCACAATCATCTAATTTGTTTTCAATTTCTGATCAATTTATATTGTCCATTTGCAATTTGTCCCATCTTAAAAATTCTTATTCCTACATCTCTTATTCAGATCCTGACTTCTGCATGTAATATTCAATTATCTTTTAGCAGGTCATGCCTCTCCCTTTTCCCATTCAGTTGACACAGAATTTTCAAATCAATCTTCCGAAAGCACAGCTGTGATGATGTCACTCTCTTACTCAAAACCTGTAGTACCTGTAATAACTAAACCAGATCTATGAAACCGATCTAAACCCCTTCACTTGGCACTAAGGGCTACAACTTACCTTTCCACAGACTATGCCCTCCCACTGGTTCTTAAGTGGGGCAACATCACTTTACTAGGAGGTTTATGGAAATGTGTGAAGGCACTTTTGGTTATTAGACTGGACTGGGGGAGGTGGAAGTTGTGTCTTAGTGCTGATTCTGAGCTTTCTGGCCTCCCCAGAAAAGGTTGATCCCCACCACTGTGACTGTATCACACAACAAATAATTGTTCCACCCAAAATCCAAGGGTGCCTCCTGTAAAGAAACAACGTGGCTTAGACAGACTCAATTGCTTACTTTTTTCAATTTCTATTACATGTTTTTCCATCTCCGCTGCCTAGAATGCCCTTTTCATATTTTCCCAAATGTGCAAATCTTGCTTCTCCTATAAGGCCCATGGAAAATGACATTTTTCTGTGGGCTCTCCCTGTGTCCCCTGACATGAATCCAATTCTCATGCCATTTCCACCGATTCCTCCCAAACACCACTTCCTTTCTATCTGGATAATAAATTTTCAGTTTTGATTATAAACTTAATGTCAGCAAGGCTCTATCTTTATTTTCCTCCATGACTAGAAGAACATTGTACAGGCCAGCACAGATTCTTTATGTTAATGTGCTTAATATCACAGCACACACCATGATTATAAATGAGGCTGTAAACACTTTGGTTTGTAATTCATTCTGAGATTCTTGTCTTGGCCTGCATGTGAAACCATGCTTATTCTAGGCTATGTACTTTAAAGTCGTTATCTAATTTTTTACCCCACTTCCCCACTTGAGTTTGATGGCCATGACTTCTCCTCCACAAATTCTGTTTCTTCTGCCAGGACACACCACCTCCGATTTTCCTTCTAATAAAACTTAGGCCACACCACCTCCGATTTTCCTTCTAATAAAACTTAGGCCACACCACCTCCGATTTTCCTTCTAATAAAACTTAGGCCTTAAAATTCTTATTTCTCAGAACTGCTCCATCGAGTACCCCCTAAATCCCCACTCCCTGCCCCTGCCTCACTCTAGCTTCATGGATGCTCCCAGTAGGTGGTCCATAAGTATTTGTTGAATGAAGAGATCCTTGGAGTAGGTGGAAGAAAGTGGCTGTGTAATTGGAACAAGATACAGAGCAGTGATAGGACAAAGGCACAGACATTTATTTCCAGTCTTAGTAGGTGTGCTCATAGCTGCACCCACGCACTCTCTCCCCACATAGATACCGCACCATCACTAGAAAGAAACTGGTACTAAACTTACATTTGAAATCACCCTAGTCAGTCTTGAGGATACACCACTCAATTATTATAAGCTTTTTAAAAATAAAATCACCTCATTTAAGTCTTTTTTACATTATGACGCGACTGTTTGTTTCCAAAGTCTTAAGAGCATTTTGTGCCACTCCCTGAAGTGAAAAGAAATAAATTAGGCATAAATTATAAAAGGCCTGATATGGCTCTTACATGATTCTTAAAGAATATGGTCATTTTACATTGAATATTTGGGTCCTATATTGTTTAGTTGCAAACAAAATATCCATCATCATCATCAACAGTAGATGAAAGAGAATATATTTGTTTCCCAAAGCTTGATACTTAGAAAATTAAGTGCTTTCAGTTCGCAGATATGACAACTTCTCTATCAGAAAAACAAATAAAAAACCCATACAAATAAGCACATAGCTTTCCATTTGAAAGAGATAGTCTAATGCTCTTACTGAAGTGTGTGCTAAATACATCATAACTTAATCAGAACAAGTTGCTGTTTTTACAAAATAGTCCTGTCTATGCAGAGAGAGATAATGCCAGTCACTTCATATGACTTGTACTTCAACAGACAAAGTGTCATACTGGGACTTTTTATCACTTTGATTAGAAATTGGGAGTTTCTACACTCCCAGAAAATAAAGAAGGAAGGGGAATAGTGATGGCTTCCAGCATTTACCTGCCAATGAATATAATCCTAAAAAGGTCATTGAGGTATAATCATTCACTCAGCAAAAATGTACTGAGTACCTACTATGCGTCAAGCATTATTCTTAGGATATATCAGTGGAACAAAAATTCCTATCCTCATGGAGTTTATGGCTTTCCATGCTAAAATATGAATACAAGTGATCTCCAGTGCATGCCCTAGCCCAAATACTTTGTTCTTTTTATGTTTCACATGCTTCTCTAGGGCAATCTTGACTTTCTTCCCTACTTATCAACACACCCAATATATATCTCTTTTAGAAATTACAGATTTTCAGTAACAACTTATAAAAATATTATCTCTTTATACCCAACCACATCACTGAAAATAAATTAGGTATCTCTGGAAGCTGTTTTAGCCCTGTCGGGTCATTGGATACTACTTGGTGAGAGCAACAGATAGATATAACAAAGCAGTACTACATAGTGACTCAAACTAGACCGTGATTGGAAAACTTGACTTATTTTAGAACCACATTTCTCTCTTGTGATTTTGGAAAATCTAAGTACTTAGGAGGGTTTGCCTAATTGAATGTGTGTTCACCACAGGGAAAATACCCTAGGTTTTCATCATGATTTTTGTTAATTAGTGAATCTTATTTATGGAAAGAACGCTTAAGAGGATCTAATTCTTCTACTTCTCAATAATGAAATTCTCTCTCCAATATTTTCGTCAAGGGACACCCTATTTTGCTTTTGTTTAAACACTTCCAGTAATGAGGTGATAGCTCACTATGGCTTAAAACAACTTATTCTTTTTCTGTCTATCCTTTAAACTATGGGCCCAGGACTCAGCATGAAATTCTTGATGTGGACATTCCTGCGCCAAGTATATTGAAAATTTCCTTCTATTTCACAAGCTAAGTATCATAATCATTTTATTTTATTTTTCATGTCATATGAATAATGTGCTAGTGTCATAACAAGGTTTGAAGGAGGCACGTATCACACATGAGCATGAAAATCCAATGATCACACTTACACTACAAAAAGATCAATTATTTCAACGCTGTAAGTCAGTCCCCATATCACGCTACTGACTTATACTGTTAAGTCACCTAAATTAGTACTTTTAACTTTCTGGACTTTTCAGGCCACAAATATTTTTCAAAGAAGAAGGAGACACAGGAAGGAGAAGGAAGTGACATAGGGTGGGTATATTTTTATTTTTTTATTAGTAAAGTAAAAAAATATTTTTTATTTATTGATAAGTAATTTATTTTTTGCCAAAAATAAAAATGTGAAAAACTATTATCTACTTTATTATTTCATAAATCAAATATTTCTGATAAATATAAAGTAGTAAATATAAAACCTGAGAATGAAAAGTTGAATAAATTTCACTATATGAAAAAAAGCTAACTACACTGAGCTACTTTTGCTATAGACCATGAAAATGCTTTCATAGATCCAGGTTTGAAATTCATTGAACAAGAGAGCAAATGTCCCTCTCAACTCCTGATGACCCATGTGCTTTTGATGTGCAATAGTTTCACTATATGCTCGTGCAATAGGTTGTATTTAAGCTAAGGCCCTGACTTTATATTTGCCCTTATTTAATTTCAGCTTATGAGTTTTCAAACATTAGACCATTCTACCTTTCTCAGTTTTGTGCCTTACACAAATATAAAGTGTTTACTTTTTCAGTATTCTGCCAAGTCCCTTGTTAAAGTGGAGCAAGGATTAAGCCCTATAGATGGCTTTATCCTTCCACCAGGTTGAGTATAACTGTTCACACACCTGTAGTACTCCAGCAATCATCCAGATCACATTTCTCTCTCTCATAAACAGACAGATCCATTAGAGGATCTCAGGATTGGGTTTCAAAAGGCTTCTAGACCCACTTTTCACCCAAGGTTTGTTTGTGCCCCCCATAAAATACCTTGGTCAACTAGTCACTCTCCTTGTGTTAAATGTCTGCAGTGTTGAGAAACTCCAAATCCTGTGTTCTCAATAAAGTCCAATTCCTGTCAGTATAGCTCTGTTAAAAAACTCATCTGTATTTTGAGATAAAATTTGCATTCTTCTAACATCTGCTCATAGGTTGTATTCTGCCCCTCGGGGCCCTTCAGAACAAGTCATTCACATCATAGTCCTTTAAAGATATAATGAGAGTGACTGTGTTCCTCCAGGTCTTTTCCTGGCTAAAAATTCCCTATTGCTTTTCTGAGGTGTTCATATGATATAGTTTCAACTCATGTCACTATTTCAAATATCTCTGCTAAATATGCTCCAAGTGACAAATCTTTTTTGAAGGGTGATACCTATAACTGGGCAAAGCTTTACAGTTGTGGTCCTTTGTACACAGTAAGAACCAGAACAACTCAATTCACTGAAACCTACGTGAATTCAATTGTACTTAACAAACAGAAATTCAGGGCCACCCTATTAGCTCCTCCTGACCCAGGACTTAACTGACTCACTCTAAAATCAATCTAGCCTATGAATTCAGATCTCATCTTTGGTCAGTATCTATACATAAAATAGCCACTGTAAAGGATTTTTTTCTATCAGTTACAGCTCAAAGTAATTATACTGTCTTTTTTTCATCTTATTAAAAATAAGACACACCATATTAAGAAAAATATCAAGAAGTTGTTGCCAAAATCATCCCTGCCCTCTATGAATATAGAATGATTTATCATTCCAGCAACCTTCTCACTGATTTATACACTGAACAAATATTTATTAAACATCCAATATATATTTTATTTCTGCTAGGTACAGGGGATATTAACAGTGAATAAGGGAGATCAAATCATTGACTTCATGAACTTTCTGTGTGAGTGTGTAATATATATAATAAAGGTAAAAAATTAATATAAAATATAACCAGGTTGTGATATAGACTATAGAATAAATAAATATGGTAACATAATAAGTCATAGCTGGAGGAGTGATTTAGGGAGAAGGGAGATTGATCTCTGAGAAGATGATATTTAAGCTGAGTCCTCGTAAATTGAACATAAAAGAAGTTGTCCAAACTGAATCCAGCAGCACATCAAAAAGCTTATCCACCATGATCAAATGGGCTTCATCCTTTGGATGCAAGGCTGGTTCAATATACACAAATCAATAAATGTAATCCAGCATATAAACAGAACCAAAGACAAAAACCACATGATTATCTCAATAGATGCAGAAAAGGCCTTTGACAAAATTCAACAACCCTTCATGCTAAAAACTCTCAATAAATCAGGTATTGATGGGACGTATCTCAAAATAATAAGAGCTATCTATGACAAACCCACAGCCAATATCATGCTGAATGGGCAAAATCTGGAAGCATGCCCTTTGAAAACTGGCACAAGACAGGGATGCCCTCTCTCACCACTCCTATTCAACATAGTGTTGGAAGTTCTGGCCAAGGCAATTAGGCAGGAGAAGGAAATAAAGGGTATTCAGTTAGGAAAAGAGGAAGTCAAATTGTCCCTGTTTGCAGATGACATGATTGTGTATCTAGAAAACCCCATTGTCTCAGCCCAAAATCTCCTTAAGCTGATAAGCAACTTCAGCAAAGTCTCAGGATACAAAATCAATGTACAAATATCACAAGCATTCTTATACACCAATAACAGACAGAGAGCCAAATCATGAGTGAACTTCCATTCACAATTGCTTCAAAGAGAATAAAATACTTAAGAATCCAACTTACAAGGGGTGTGAAGGACCTCTTCAAGGAGAACTACAAACCACTGCTCAAGGAAATAAAAGAGGATACAAACAAATGGAAGAACATTCCATGCTCATGGATAGGAAGAATCAATATCGTGAAAATGGCCATACTGCCCAAGGTCATTTACAGATTCAATGCCATCCCCATCAAGCTACCAATGACTTTCTTCACAGAATTGGAAAAAACTACTTTAAAGTTCACATGGAACCAAAAAAGAGCCCGCATCACCAAGTCAATCCTAAGCCAAAAGAACAAAGCTGGAGGCATCACACTACCTGACTTCAAACTATACTCCAAGGCTACAGTAACCAAAACAGCATGGTACTGGTACCAAAACAGAGATATAGATCAATGGAACAGAACAGAGCCCTCAGAAATAACGCCGCATATCTACAACTATCTGATCTTTGACAAACCTGAGAAAAACAAGCAATGGGGAAAGGATTCCCTATTTAATAAATGGTGCTGGGAAAACTGGCTAGCCATATGTAGAAAGCTGAAACTGGATCCCTTCCTTACACCTTATACAAAAATTAATTCAAGATGGATTAAAGACTTAAACGTTAGACCGAAAACCATAAAAACCCTAGAAGAAAACCTAGGCAATACCATTCAGGACATATGCATGGGCAAGGACTTCATGTCTAAAACACCAAAAGCAATGGCAACAAAAGACAAAATTGACAAATGGGATCTAATTAAACTAAAGAGCTTCTGCACAGCAAAAGAAACTACCATCAGAGTGAACAGGCAACCTATAAAATGGGAGAAAATTTTTGCAACCTACTCATCTGACAAAGGGCTAATATCCAGAATCTACAATGAACTCAAACAAATTTACAAGAAAAAAACAAACAACCCCATCAAAAAGTGGGCGAAGGATATGAACAGACACTTCTCAAAAGAAGACATTTATGCAGCCAACAGACACGTGAAAAAATGCTCATCATCACTGGCCATCAGAGAAATGCAAATCAAAACCACAACTAGATACCATCTCACACCAGTTAGAATGACAATCATTAAAATGTCAGGAAAAAACAGGTGCTGGAGAGGATGTGGAGAAATAGGAACACTTTTACACTGTTGGTGAGACTGTAAACTAGTTCAACCATTGTGGAAGTCAGTGTGGGGATTTCTCAGGGATCTAGAACTAGAAATACCATTTGACCCAGCCATCCCATTACTGGGTATATACCCAAAGGACTATAAATCATGCTGCTATAAAGACACATGCGCACGTATGTTTATTGCGGCACTATTCACAATAGCAAAGACTTGGAATCAACCCAAATGTCCAACAAGGATAGACTGGATTAAGAAAATGTGGCACATATACACCATGGAATACTATGCAGCCATAAAAAAATGATGAGTTCATGTCCTTTGTAGGGACATGTATGAAACTGGAAATCATCATTCTCAGTAAACTATCGCAAGGACAAAAAACCAAACACCGCATGTTCTCACTCATAGATGGTAATTGAACAATGAGAACACATGGACACAGGAATGGGAACATCACACTCTGGGGACTGTTGTGGGGTGGGGGGAGCGGGAAGGGATAGCATTAGGAGATATACCTAATGCTAAATGACGAGTTAATGGGTGCAGCACACCAGCATGGCACATGTATGCATATGTAACTAACCTGCACATTGTGCACATGTACCCTAAAACTTAAAGTATAATAATAATAAAAAAATAAAAAGTAAAAAATAAAAAAAAAGAAGTTGTCCATATGGCCATATGGGAAAAAAACACTGGTGAATTACCAAGTGCAAACATAATATAATGTTTATATAAACTTGTACATGTGTACATGTATTTATAAGTATATATGAACATGTGTATACAATATATGTTAGACAATGGAAATATTTATAAGTCCTTATGGGATGTGTGTGAAACAATGGTAGAATTTCACAATAATTGAGAAAGGATCAACTATTTAATATATGATGGTGGCCCAAATGTCAACACTACTAAATGAAATGATCTCTACCTCATGTTAGACATAAAAATATATTTCAGAGTGAATAAATATCTGTATGTTGAATAATAATACTTTACTCTTTTAACAACATAATGTGGGAAATATGTGACATATTTGTTGATAGAATGTCTTAACGAGGTACAAAACCACAAACCAGGGCACACAGTAGGTGATCCATAACTATATATTAAAATAATTAAAAGATAAATCATACGTTTACCTTAAAGTTCTTCAAATCTTCTGTGACTGAAAAATTATTTAAAAAATATTTCAAAAGACATGGGCAACAGAGATATTTTTAACAAACCTAAGCAAATTAATTACAAAAAAGACAACCTAACAAAAATTGGAAAATTGGAAAAGGATATAAGCAAGTCACCGAATTAGAAAGCCAAATAGTCAATAAATATTTGCAAAAAGAATGTTCTCACTAGGAATCAGAAAATTACACATTAAAACCAATGAGAGATACTTAATCCTCTTCAGATTGAAAAGGCATTTTAAAAAGTGATAACCTTGAGCATTATTCACAATATGCAGAGATGAGAACACTTAAAGAGTGTTGATGGGAGTATATTTCATTCAACTACTTTAGAGACCTCGTTGCAGTATTCTGTTCCCTCTAGAGTTTCATAGAAAATTGACATCAGTTGGGAGATCTCAGCTGCAGGTCCTCTAGATCCCACTTTTCCAGCTTGTTCTTACTTATTAATCAACGTTAAGTCCAAAGAAGCAGTTTCCTTCACAGTTTCCTTAATATTCTTAGAGATGAAATTGT
This sequence comes from Gorilla gorilla gorilla, assembly GCF_029281585.2. NCBI lineage: Eukaryota > Metazoa > Chordata > Mammalia > Primates > Hominidae > Gorilla > Gorilla gorilla. Next base: position 49,134,966 of record NC_073232.2, on the reverse strand, counting down.
CAGCAAGGCAAATCAAGAATTTAACACATGCCCTACTTTTTGTAGACTGAGAATCTCAGGAGACGTCCAGAGACTTAAAGTCCCTAATCTTTGTTATATTTCTCATCCTTATAACATTTGTGGTCTTTATTAGGAAGTATCCATATTATATCCTGCTGCTTCTCAGATAAGAGTGTTTAAAATTTCTCTATGTGTATCTTGATTCATGGCTTCAAAACCATTTGTCATGTAGAAATAATTCCCTAAAAGTGTGTCACTCTTCAGATTTTAAGAAACATCTGAATTACCGACAAGAAAATATTTCTTAACTTTTTTCAAACCGATACCTTCTTTGATAAAAGAAAAAAAGAGTCAATCAGCCGATTTGAAATTTCAAAATAAATAATTACTAAAAATAAATCAAATCATTTGGACAAAGCACCCTTGCCTCAGGAGATTCCAATATGGCCACTTAAAGAACGTCAGTCTTTTTCTCTACTCTCTTTCTAAGAATCACCTTAGGACAATTCTGTCTTCCATGCTTCAAATAAACATTTTGGCTGGGCACGGTGGCTCACGCCTGTAATCCCAACACTTTGGGAGGCCGAGGTGGGCAGATCACTTGAGGTCAGGAGTTCGAGACCAGCCTGGCCAACATGGTGAAACCCCATCTCTATTAAAAATACAGAAATTAGCCAGGCATGGTGGCGCATGCCTGTAATCCCAGCTACTCAGGAAGCAGAGGTTGCAGTCAGTCGAGACTGCGCCACTGCATTCCAGCCTGGGCAACAGAGTGAGACCTGGTCTCAAAAAAAAAAAAAAGAAAAAAAATAGTGTATTTTCATATGCATAAAAGCATTAGGAATTATATATAATTTTACACACAAAAAGTAACTTAGTTATCATACCTGTGGACACAAGGTTTCCAAATGATTGGCTGCAATTTTGACAATTTTAATTCCATCTTCATTTGTTGACATGGAACAAGCAAGATTTGCCACCTTAAATACAATCCAAAATAATGGAAATTATTTTAGATTAGCAAGGAAATGCAGCAACACTTATACTGAACAAGAACGTGTACACATTCATCAAGAATCTCAATGACAAATAACATTCTCAAAATCATCACTGGTATCTATTTTATGAAAGAATTCAGAGAATCTATTAAAGCAAATAACAATAAAAGGACCTAGATAATTGTTTAAAATGAGGAGAGACCAGTGAGTGAATCAGTAAACCTTATACAGTCTCTTGGTATCAACATCTAACCCATAATAAGAAGCTATTATGAGACTGGAAAAACAAAAGTTTATCTGTGGATTGAATGCTAATAGGTTTTTGGAATCTCATATGATTGTGATTTATTTTAAATTTGTAATTGGTTTATTATTTCCCAGAGGTCTATTACTCATACTTAAGTTGCATTAAGTATGACTGTATCTTTACACATTTTGTTTGCATCAAATATACTACAAAGCTGAACAAATACAAGATAATTAACTTCTTCCTGCTCTTGATTTTCCACTACAACTTCATGGGCACTGTTTGACATTCCTGCAGTGCATTTGATTCAAGCATTAGTGACACCCAAATTTCTCTTATATTATTGCTTTTGAAATTTACATTTTCTTCCAACAAAATGAGTGCTGTTTTAATTACCATTGTGTCCATGACCTAAATCCAAGGTTTACAAATACTTTCTTCAGACCATGAAAGAGCCATGATGAAGAGTGAGAGGTTATTTTCCCTTCCTCTGAACCCCACTCTTGTTCAAGATTCTTCTTACTAACACAGTAAGGCTTATGGACAGAGGCAATGTTTCCTCTGGTCTACAAAATATATCATTGTCTTTATCATTGCAAGGAGATACTTTATCTAACAGTAATTTTTCTAACTTTTAAAATATCTCTGTCAGTTGTTTTATACTTTAACGCATTGCAGTTTTTCCTGCTAAGATCTAAAATACATCCAGTTGTGGAGAAACCACGCATTAGCCACATGCAGTGGAAATAAACAACATATGACTTTGGATCACTATTTTAAAAGTGCTACAAAATGCTATTTAAATGGATTTACAGTCTTTGCTTTTTTATAACATTTCTTTTAATATGCCAATAGTGAAATAACTCCTCGGTTTTCATTCACATATAATGAAATAACAGCCATACATTATTTAACTGTGGAAGGTCATTGCTCACTTTATTAATGTACATGGGGATGGCTTACTTGAAAAGGTCTTTTGTTGGCTTGAAGGTCACAATGCCTCAACTTTCATATCTGACACATAATTAGCACATTTGTGAGTTGTTTGAAAAGGGCAACAGTTTCTGTGCCCCTTTCCACTCCCCAAACCCCAATCACTAAAAGTGAAACTTGACAGTCTAATTGCTTTAATTTGTATTATATTAATTCACACTGTATTTGCAAAAAATATTGACCTGTAAAATTGAGCACTGTTTGTTTAAAGTAAAAAAATAAAAATAAAAATAAAAATAAAAATAAAAATCATTGGCTCAATGTGGTCAAATTAGAGGAATGCTGGTTAACCCAAAGCTTAGAAATTACAAAAAACTGCCCCTATGTAGATACTCTTTTATTTTACTTACTTATATTTAATGTATCCTCATTTTCTTCTTTTTCCTTTTGAAAGTATACATTCTTCTTCTGGATATTTGCTGGCCACCAGGCTTATTAAAAGCCAATTAAGTGACTGACATAGTGTAGAAATTATGTTAAACACCGTGTGTGTTTATATTAGCAGAATTAATTTTATACAACCCTCTAATGAAAATACAACACAACTGAAAGTTGTGTTTTCTACTCAAAGTTTTCTGCTCAGTCATCATACTAACACTCTTTTTGTCTTCATGTATTCTATGCCTGCACATACTTGAACTTATCCTTACCAGAACTGTTCTGTCAAAGTTTCTAGGTAATAGAGTATATTTCAAGTCATGTGCAGTTTTAGTGCTATTTTGTACAAACAAGGTCGAATTTTAAGATACGTAGTATCTGTGACAAAACAGAAAAGTGTTAGAAATAAAATATCTTTACATTTCAAATTTGAATGATTTTATGACGTATTTTCTAATGTTACATCAGTGTGTGAATAAAGCCAAATTTCTTCTAATGATGATTCTTCCTAAATTCTGCATGGCTCTTTAGTCAAGTATGTTCCCAAGAACAGTAGAAATGTAATTCCCTGCTGGAAAAAGAATACAGCCTGCAAATAAGATGTTCTGTAAAAATAGTTTTAGATATTTGGACATTTGATATCCTTTGTGTATCTGGGCAAAATGTGGGCAAAGCTTTGTTGGTATTCATAAGATCTCTGTAGAATGTTTCTGCTCACTGAGGGAAACAAGGATATCGGGAGTTTTTGGAGACAAACAGATTTGGGTTTGAACCCAATTCCTACAGTTAATAAGCTTCTGAGCATGAGCAAGATATTAAATTATTTGACCTTGTTTTGTCACCTATAAAATGAGTATGATAATGACGACCTCACTGGGATGCTTTGAGAATTAAACGAGATAATGTATGGGGAGAGTCTGAAGACTGGTGGCCCTCACCATGTATGAATTGCTTTCCATTTAATCTATCTCTCAACTAATGGAAAGAAAAAGAAAAGAAAAAAATAAATTTCATACTCTCAGAGGTTTTGTAGAATTAAAGCCTTAGGAGCCTAAAGAAATTTAACAATATGTCTGACCCAAGAGCCACAAACTCAAATGCTTTCAAGAGCCATGCAGGGGATGGGATACAAACATTGAGTCTAGATTGAACTCAGTGGTAGGCTGGGGTTGTGGGTCCCCAAACAAAATGATTATGTATGCCCTACTGAAAGGCATTCATTAAAACGAGAGAAATGAAAGGAAAAACTCAATGTCTTAGCCAAACTAACAGTCTGTTGGCTTACTTTAGTTCACAGGTCACCATTTTGTGACATTTAACCCCATTCTCTAATCTTATATTGTATAAATAAGAAAACAAAATTAAGCAGGGGGATGAAACATACTCAAACCAACCAATGGCAGGGCGACTATTAACTAGCAATATGTGTATGTCCTTTTTGCTACCCTGAAGAAAGTCTTGAAAAGCATTCTGGCATTGAAATGATTGACCAGACTTTTTATTGGTATTTTGCTACATCCTTAACCAAGTCTACAAAAAGCAGAATCTAAATTATCTTAAATAAATGGGACAAAAGGTAGTTATTTAAATTTACACATTTAGTGAAAAGAAAAATCTGGGGCAAAATGTTCTTTCATTTTTATGAAAGATTAAATTACATCCTTAATATAATTACCAATATTGTAATAATTTAAAAACAAACAAGAAGTCTTCAAACAGGGATATGTGTCTTGTTAGGAGAGGAGAGTGAAGTTTTGTATTAGCATCCGTCTCTTGCAGCTCTTTTCTTCCCATCATTCCTTCTGCCCTCTAAAATGTATGGTATATTCTAGGCCCTTTAAACATGGCTGACCTTATTGCCCTATTTGGGCTCTAAAAAGCATTGTAGATGAAAACGCCTAGCCAGACAATTCCTCAACTGAACAATCATGTTGATATTTGTTCTCTTCTTTCTGGTACCTACTTCAAGTTCATTTTATTTATTTACTTATTTAGAGACCGAGTCTCACTATTTCACCCAGGCTGGAGTGCAGTGGCTTGATCTAGGCTCACTGCAACCTCCGCCTCCTGGGCTCAAACGATCCTTCCACCACAGCCCCTCAAGTAGCTGGGACTACAGGTGTGCACCACCACACGTGGCTAATTTTTGTATTTTTTGTAGAGACGGGGTTTCGCCATGTTGCCTAAGCTGGTTTCGACCTCCTGAGCTCAAGCGATCCATCTGCGTCAGTCTCCCAAAGTGCTAGGATTACAGCCATGTGCCATGGCACTGGCCCCTAGTTCCAGTTCTGTATACTAGTTAGTATGTTTCTGTCATGATTTCCATTTGCTGGACTTTGAGTCTTTTCTTTCACTCAGCAGAGAACATAGTATCCTTCACTCCCTAACCCATGGTTTCAGGTGAGAAATTCCCTGTCGTGGAGCCTGGCCTTGTAGAATCCTGACACCTAGGCTAGTTCTGTCCCTCACTCTCTATCAAGGTCAGGAGGATGATCATGCTTGAAACGAAAGAATGAGTCACCAGTGGTAGAGCCAGGGACAGCAATGAAACAGATATTTTGAGATGGAAAATTTTCTCAATGACCCTTTAAAAAAGATCTACCATACTATAGGTTAACTCTGCTTTTCATCATTACTTTGTTCTAATCTGGTAAAGATATTCTATTTTAGAGGGAGGAGCCAAGATGGCCGAATAGGAACAGCTCCGGTCTACAGCTCCCAGCGTGAGCGACGCAGAAGACGGGTGATTTCTGCATTTCCATCTGAGGTACCGGGTTCATCTCACTAGGGAGTGCCAGACAGTGGGCGCAGGCCAGTGGGTGCGCGCATCGTGCGCGAGCCGAAGCAGGGCGAGGCATTGCCTCACCTGGGAAGTGCAAGGGGTCAGAGAGTTCCCTTTCCGAGTCAAAGAAAGGGGTGATGGACGCACCTGGAAAATCGGGTCACTCCCACCCGAATATTGCGCTTTTCAGACCGGCTTAAAAAACGGCACACCACGAGACTATATCCCACACCTGACTCGGAGGGTCCTACGCCCACGGAATCTCACTGATTGCTAGCACAGCAGTCTGAGATCAAACTGCAAGGCGGCAGCGAGGCTGGGGGAGGGGTGCCCGCCATTGCCCAGGCTTGCTTAGGTAAACAAAGCAGCTGGGAAGCTCGAACTGGGTGGAGCCCACCACAGCTCAAGGAGGCTTGCCTGCCTCTGTAGGCTCCACCTCTGGGGGCAGGGCACAGACAAACAAAAAGACAGCAGTAACCTCTGCAGACTTAAATGTCCCTGTCTGACAGCTTTGAAGAGAGCAGTGGTTCTCCCAGCACGCAGCTGGAGATCTGAGAATGGGCAGACTGCCTCCTCAAGTGGGTCCCTGACCCCAGACCCCCGAGCAGCCTAACTGGGAGGCACCCCCCAGCAGGGGCACACTGACACCTCACACGGCAGGGTATTCCAACAGACCTGCAGCTGAGGGTCCTGTCTGTTAGAAGGAAAACTAACAAACAGAAAGGACATCCACACCGAAAACCCATCTGTACATCACCATCATCAAAGACCAAAAGTAGATAAAACCACAAAGATGGGGAAAAAACAGAACAGAAAAACTGGAAACTCTAAAACGCAGAGCACCTCTCCTCCTCCAAAGGAACGCAGTTCCTCACCAGCAACGGAACAAAGCTGGATGGAGAATGATTTTGACGAGTTGAGAGAAGAAGGCTTCAGACGATCAAATTACTCTGAGCTACGGGAGGACATTCAAATCAAAGGCAAAGAAGTTGCAAACTTTGAAAAAAATTTAGACGAATGTATAACTAGAATAACCAATACAGAGAAGTGCTTAAAGGAGCTGATGGAGCTGAAAACCAAGGCTCGAGAACTACCTGAAGAATGCAGAAGCCTCAGGAGCCGATGCGATCAACTGGAAGAAAGGGTATCAGCAATGGAAGATGAAATGAATGAAATGAAGCGAGAAGGGAAGTCTAGAGAAAAAAGAATAAAAAGAAATGAGCAAAGCCTCCAAGAAATCTAGGACTATGTGAAAAGACCAAATCTACATCTGATTGGTGTACCTGAAAGTGATGCGGAGAATGGAACCAAGTTGGAAAACACTCTGCAGGATATTATCCAGGAGAACTTCCCCAATCTAGCAAGGTAGGCCAACATTCAGATTCAGGAAATACAGAGAACGCCACAAAGATACTCCTCGAGAAGAGCAACTCCAAGACACATAATTGTCAGATTCACCAAAGTTGAAATGAAGGAAAAAATGGTAAGGGCAGCCAGAGAGAAAGGTCGGATTACCCTCAAAGGGAAGCCCATCAGACTAACAGCGGATTTCTCGGCAGAAACCCTACAAGCCAGAAGAGAGTGGGGGCCAATATTCAACATTCTTAAAGAAAAGAATTTTCAACCCAGAATTTCATATCCAGCCAAACTAAGCTTCATAAGTGAAGGAGGAATAAAATACTTTACAGACAAGCAAATGCTGAGAGATTTTGTCACCACCAGGCCTGCCCTAAAAGAGCTCCTGAAGGAAGTGCTAAACATGGAAAGGAACAACCGGTACCAGCCGCTGCAAAATCATGCCAAAATGTAAAGACCATCGAGACTAGGAAGAAACTGCATCAACTAATGAGCAAAATCACCAGCTAACATCATAATGACAGGATCAAATTCACACACAACAATATTAACTTTAAATGTAAATGGACTAAATTCTCCAATTAAAAGACACAGACTGGCAAGTTGGATAAAGAGTCAAGACCCATCAGTGTGCTGTATTCAGGAAACCCATCTCACGTGCAGAGACACACATAGGCTCAAAATAAAAGGATGGAGGAAGATCTACCAAGCAAATGGAAAACAAAAAAAGGCAGGGGTTGCAATCCTAGTCTCTGATAAAACAGACTTTAAACCAACAAAGATCAAAAGAGACAAAGAAGGCCATTACATAATGGTAAAGGGATCAATTCAACAAGAGGAGCTAACTATCCTAAATATATATGCACCCAATACAGGAGCACCCAGATTCATAAAGCAAGTCCTGAGTGACCTACAAAGAGACTTAGACTCCCACACATTAATAATGGGAGACTTTAACATTGTCTCCCACTGTCAACATTAGACAGATCAACGAGACAGAAAGTCAACAAGGATACCCAGGAATTGAACTCAGCTCTGCACCAAGCGGACCTAATAGACATCTACAGAACTCTCCACCCCAAATCAACAGAATATACATTTTTTTCAGCACCACACCACACCTATTCCAAAATTGACCACATAGTTGGAAGTAAAGCTCTCCTCAGCAAATGTAAAAGAACATAAATTATAACAAACTATCTCTCAGACCACAGTGCAATCAAACTAGATCTCAGGATTAAAAATCTCACTCAAAGCCGCTCAACTACATGGAAACTGAACAACTTGCTCCTGAATGACTACTGGGTACATAACGAAATGAAGGCAGAAATAAAGATGTTCTTTGAAACCAACGAGAACAAAGACACAACATACCAGAATCTCTGGGATGCATTCAAAGCAGTGTGTAGAGGGAAATTTATAGCACTAAATGCCCACAAGAGAAAGCAGGAAAGATCCAAAATTGAAACCCTAACATCACAATTAAAAGAGCTAGAAAAGCAAGAGCAAACACATTCAAAAGCTAGCAGAAGGCAAGAAATAACTAAAATCAGAGCAGAACTGAAGGAAATAGAGACACAAAAAACCCTTCAAAAAATCAATGAATCCAGAAGCTGGTTTTTTGAAAGGATCAACAAAATTGATCCGCTAGCAAGACTAATAAAGAAAAAAGAGAGAAGAATCAAATAGACACAATAAAAATGATAAAGGGGATATCACCACTGATCCCACAGAAATACAAACTACCATCAGAGAATACTACAAACACCTCTACACAAATAAACTAGAAAATCTAGAAGAAATGGATACATTCCTCGACACATACACTCTCCCAAGACTAAACCAGGAAGAAGTTGACTCTCTGAATAGACCAATAACAAGAGCTGAAATTGTGGCAACAATCAATAGTTTACCAACCAAAAAGAGTCCAGGACCAGATGGATTCACAGCTGAATTCTACCAGAGGTACAAGGAGGAACTGGTACCATTGCTTCTGAAACTATTCCAATCAATAGAAAAAGAGGGAATCTTCCCTAACTCATTTTATGAGGCCAGCATCATTCTGACACCAAAGCAGAGCAGAGACACAACCAAAAAAGAGAATTTTAGACCAATATCCTTGATGAACATTGATGCAAAAATCCTCAATAAAATACTGGCAAACCGAATCCAGCAGCACATCAAAAAGCTTATCCACCATGATCAAGTGGGCTTCATCCCTGGGATGCAAGGCTGGTTCAATATACGCAAATCAATAAATGTAATCCAGCATATAAACAGAGCCAAAGACAAAAACCACATGATTATCTCAATAGATGCAGAAAAAGCCTTTGACAAAATTCAACAACCCTTCATGCTAAAAACTCTCAATAAATTAGGTATTGATGGGACGTATTTCAAAATAATAAGAGCTATCTATGACAAACCAACAGCCAATATCATGCTGAATGGGCAAAAACTGGAAGCATTCCCTTTGAAAACGGGCACAAGACAGGGATGCCCTCTCTCACCGCTCCTATTCAACATAGTGTTGGAAGTTCTGGCCAGGGCAATCAGGCAGGAGAAGGAAATAAAGGGTATTCAATTAGGAAAAGAGGAAGTCAAATTGTCCCTGTTTGCAGACGACATGATTGTATATCTAGAAAACCCCATTGTCTCAGTCCAAAATCTCCTTAAGCTGATAAGCAACTTCAGCAAAGTCTCAGGATACAAAATCAATGTACAAAAATCACAAGCATTCTTATACACCAACAACAGACAAACAGAGAGCCAAATCATGAGTGAACTCCCATTCACAGTTGCTTCAGAGAGAATAAAATACCTAGGAATCCAACTTACAAGGGATGTGAAGGACCTCTTCAAGGAGAACTACAAACCACTGCTCAAGGAAATAAAAGAGGATACAAACAAATGGAAGAACATTCCATGCTCATGGATAGGAAGAATCAATATCGTGAAAATGGCCATACTGCCCAAGGTCATTTACAGATTCAATGCCATCCCCATCAAGCTACCAATGACTTTCTTCACAGAATTGGAAAAAACTACTTTAAAGTTCATATGGAACCAAAAAAGAGCCCGCATTGCCAAGTCAATCCTAAGCCAAAAGAACAAAACTGGAGGCATCACACTACCTGACTTCAAACTATACTACAAGGCTACAGTAACAAAAACAGCATGGTACTGGTACCAAAACAGAGATATAGATCAATGGAACAGAACAGAGCCCTCAGAAATAACGCCGCATACCTACAACTATCTGATCTTTGACAAACCTGAGAAAAACAAGCAATGGGGAAAGGATTCCCTATTTAATAAATGGTGCTGGGAAAACTGGCTAGCCATATGTAGAAAGCTGAAACTGGATCCCTTCCTTACACCTTATACAAAAATCAATTCAAGATGGATTAAAGATTTAAATGTTAGACCTAAAACCATAAAAACCCTAGAAGAAAACCTAGGCATTACCATTCAGGAAATAGGCGTGGGCAAGGACTTCATGTCCAAAACACCAAAAGCAATGGCAACAAAAGACAAAATTGACAAATGGGATCTAATTAAACTAAAGAGCTTCTGCACAGCAAAAGAAACTACCATCAGAGTGAACAGGAAACCTACAACATGGGAGAAAATTTTCACAACCTACTCATCTGACAAAGGGCTAATATCCAGAATCTACAATGAACTCAAACAAATTTACAAGAAAAAAACAAACAACCCCATCAAAAAGTGGGCGAAGGATATGAACAGACACTTCTCAAAAGAAGACATTTATGCAGCCAAAAAACACATGAAAAAATGCTCATCATCACTGGCCATCAGAGAAATGCAAAATCAAAACCACTATGAGATATCATCTCACACCAGTTAGAATGGCAATCATTAAAAAGTCAGGAAACAACAGGTGCTGGAGAGGATGTGGAGAAATAGGAACACTTTTACACTGTTGGTGGGACTGTAAACTAGTTCAACCATTGTGGAAGTCAGTGTGGCGATTCCTCAGGGATCTAGAACTAGAAATACCATTTGACCCAGCCATCCCATTACTGGGTATATACCCAAAGGACTATAAATCATGCTGCTATAAAGACACATGCACATCTATGTTTATTGCGGCATTATTCACAATAGCAAAGACTTGGAACCAACCCAAATGTCCAACAATGATAGATTGGATTAAGAAAATGTGGCACATATACACCATCTAATACTATGCAGCCATAAAAAATGATGAGTTCACGTTCTTTGTAGGGACATGGATGAAATTGGAAATCATCATTCTCAGTAAACTATCGCAAGAACAAAAAACCAAACACCGCATATTCTCACTCATAGGTGGGAATTGAACAATGAGATCACATGGACACAGGAAGGGGAATATCACACTCTGGGGACTGTTGTGGGGTGGGGGGAGGGGGGAGGGATAGCATTGGGAGATATACCTAATGCTAGATGACGAGTTAGTGGGTGCAGCACACCAGCATGGCACATGTATACATATGTAACTAACCTGCACAATGTGCACATGTACCCTAAAACTTAAAGTATAATAAAAAAAAAAGATATTCTATTTTAAATATATTGAATATCAGAGCATGGTATGTTTTAATGTTCTAGTATTAAGTTTTATCTGAAATCTCAGGAGCACTGGTAGTGTTCTCAGTCATCTTAGAAAACTGAAATGGAATCATTGTTAGGAATGAGCACACTATTTGGACAGCTGCTTATCATATATCATTCAGTCTGTCACCGAGAAGTTCCCACACAGGTATTTACCTGTAATATGATCTCTCCAGAACACGAAGCAAACCTTGATGTTTGCTGAGATTTTCATTGTCACACATTCATTGTTTATATATTGTTCATATAGTTAATTGTAATATCATGTCACCAAGTTTCCTAGCTCTCAATGGGGGAGAAAGGTCACTGTCTCATTTTCATGCATTTTCCCATCTGGCAATTGGTCATGCAACTCTTGTGTAAATACTTCCAGAGGCAGATAATTTATTGTCTTCCAGGGCAGTCTAGTCCCATTGCAGGACAGCCCAAAGTTACAAAGTTACACAAGTTATGAAGTTCTTCTTTATAAAGAGATGAAATATTTCTCTCAACAAATTTCTCCTAGTTGTTCTAGAATACAGAATGGCAAATATATTCAATAATGGAAATAAAATGGGGCCTACAAAAAATCCAAATCAATAGTCCTCAACTTGTGGGATAAGAGAGATGGTAAGAGTAATAGAATCACCAGTAAATAGCTATTAAAAAGAAAAGTCCAATTCCCTTCTGTCAAGATATTCTGATATATTAAGTGTGTATATGCCTGGAAGTCAGAGGTGTAAGGACTGTATAATTAGATTTTTTAAAAGTTCTCCCAGGTGATTCTGATATACCACCTCCCCCATCTCCAACACATACACACACACAACAACAACAGCAACAATACACACATGACAACACACAGATACATACTAGGATTTTGGTTAATTTTTATTTGTTTGAATAGACAGTCTTTCCCGAAGATAAATGTACTGAGGTGAAAGTCTAAAAAAGAATGACCTGAACATGTGTGGGATAGCGTAGGAAGTTTAATAGAAAGCTTCACACATTAGAGGCGAGAAATAATGACTTAAACTTCTACCTGAGAAATAGAGAAAAGGTTAAAAATTAAAATAAGAAAATCAAGTGTAGGGGATATTCTGGCCTTCCATCCAAAATCCATTCCTCCCTTTGGTAATAACACTGATTTCCCTCGGAGAACAGTTCTTTTTCTAACCTAGTGGTGTAAAGTCTTGGTAAGACTGTCAATCAAGGATCCTGGTCCTCCCCTAGGTCTAGCCTGGGCATATCCCTTACTTACTAGTGCCACCTACAGCCCTGAATCACTCTTTGTTCTGTCGAATCTTAGCCTTCTTTCATTTTGATTTATGTGCATTACCTTATGTCTTCCATAAAGTCTTTATTTTCTTTTTAAGTAAGCCAAATTTATTTTCCTTTGCATACAACCAGAGAACCACGATTCTTAGTAAGTACTGAGCCAGAAACTTATACCCTAAGAATGTACTAATCTCAGATGGAAACTTTCAACAAAATTGAAAGCTAGTAATGTATAACCATAATTATTTCTGTGAAAGCCAACTTCTTATTAAATGCCTGCCTCTGGGTTTAGTCAGCCTGCATGTCCTAGTGTTAGGAACAAATGTAAGGAAGGAGACAGTCATATCAGTTCCTGCACATACAGATTAAGTGTCTTCCTTTGACGATCTAATTCTTCAATGTCTATTAGAACATGTTACATATCAGGTACAAGAGAACATCTAATTCTTGAAGAAAATAATTTATCATTTTTGAGTTTATCTTTCAGCAAGCTGCTCGTTCTGTTTGAAAACCACCCCTCACATACTCTTTGAAAATCATACCTATACTTCAAGGCCTGGATCAAATATTGTCTCTTCCACAAACTCTTTTCAGATGCCCAGGATCCATATCTTTATCTTCCCACACTCTCGCATTATAGCGAATTCTCCTTCTCTCTAAACTCATTTATGTATCTATCAGATGGTGAGCTGCTTGAGGGTAAAGACGATGATATATACTTTTTAAAAATATTTTCCCATCAAGTTAAATACCCCGAAAATAGCATTTCATCTATGTAAATAAATAAAAATAATAATTTATCTCTATCTGGAACTGAATCGTTGTTAATATAAATTACTGTCTATTGTGTCTGAAATTAACACATTTGGTGAATTCTATTTTTTAAAGTCCTGTGTACAACTTAATTTGTTCATTCGAAGCTATGTCCTTTCTTCCACTCCTTCCTAATAAAAATGATCCTAATTCTGTACCATATGAATATAAAGGTAAGAATTATTGCTTTAGGTTGTGGGGGGAAACACCTGAGAAAAGAAAGTCCTTAGGTTACTAAACTTAACTGCCCCGAGTGGATTTCAGTCTGACTGTGTATATTCATTGGAAACATCAAGATTAGACAAATCTGTAGCAAAGATACAAATAAACAGAGAAAAACTTTGAATATGGGTGTGGAAATAATCTAGCTGAAATGGGTTATTTATTTTTAACTTGTATTGGCAAAGGAGACTTGGGCTTCTTTCTGAATTTAGAAATAAATGGCAGTTCATAAAAGCTTGTGAAGAAGCATGAAGAAGGAAAAATGGTGTCTATGCCCCTTGGACACAGTAGTAAGTAGCAAAACTACAAAGTCACTAGCCAAATCACTGATAGATGGAACACTAGAAGTTCTTCAGGTTGGTGGGAGATAGCAAGAGTTGAATCAGATACTTTGAGTTTGAGTTGCCACTGAGATACATAAGAAGACATAAACTACATATAGTTAGATGTGTAGTTAAGAGGGGGTCTACAGTAGAGATATTAATTAAGAAGTTACTAGTTTATTGATGGTAATTAGATATGATTATGTGAGGAGAAAAAGTTCTTGGAGGTATATAAGATATTAATATTTATTAGGCAGAAACATGAGGTTACTCCTTCAATGAGACTTAGAAAAAGCGGCCAGAGATAAGAAAGGTTGCCCATGATACTGTAATGTCATGGAGACCAGGAGAAGAAAAGGTTTCAAGAGGATGATATCATATATCAACTGCTGAGAGGTCAAGTAAGTTATCCCTGAAAATATCCAATTCAGCCACAGAGACAACCATGCTAATCATTCCTAGAGTGTTCAAGTCAAACGATGATGGTTAAACTAGTCTGACATGAACAGAGGACTGTATATGAGATAAAGTAACCCCATGAGTTTTATGACTCAAGGCAGAGAGCTACAGGTCGCCTGGATAATACTCACTCTCTCATTCTCCCATCTATCCATTTTAAAACATTTTACCTCTCAGTAATATCTCAAATCATGTATTAGGTTGGTGCAAAAGTGATTGTGGTTTTTGCAATGGCAGAAACTGCAATTACTTTTGCACCAACCTATACTTTTGCTGTCCTCTACCCTAGTTAAGATTTTGATCAGTTTTATTTATTTTATTCTTGTTTCCAGTTTTAGCTTTTGTTGTCAGCAAATGTTCTTTCTCTACAATATGTTCACATTGCAGCCAACAAATTTTTTCAGATGCAAATTCGGTTCCCCCATCATCACCTTTCCATCCCCACATCATACCCCCATCCCTACTACGTCTTGCAGTCTGGCCCAAGAGTCATCATGTGTAGTTCTTGTTCTCTCTTTGCTTCAGCTATATCAATGTACTTTTATGTATCAATGCTTGCTTCTTCCAGAAAACATCTGTACATACTGTTCTCTGTTGGCTGGAATGCTCTCCTCCTCCCTTTTCACAGCCTCCTTCACACCACTTATACTTGCTTAACTGCTATCCATCAGATCTCTGCTCAAAAGTAATTCCTTGGAAAGTTTTTCACCAACACTGTCCTCCACCTCCACACAGAATACCTGAAACTTCTGCCCACCTAAGTCAGATTTTTCCTTCAGAGCATGATTCTCAGTTTATAATTATATGTTCACTGGGGAGATTATTTGATTAGCATACATTTCCCCAGATTTATAAAAGCAGGGACCACACCTGTATTTGCTCATCATTCAGCCTACAGTGCCAGTACCTGACACACAGTAGACAGTCTATAAATAGTTCTTCGGGGAGTGAATGAATGCATGAATGCCTGAATCAGTATGCTTGAGAATGTATCATCTTCTTGATGAACATGAGATGACAAATAGAAGAAAAATGGGTTTTAAGGGAGGAGTCAGCAGCAGAAATTCAGGACAAGAAGTAAAGAGGAATGAAATTTTTCCTTTGAAATTCATTTTCAATATTCTACAAAGGCTTAGACAACTGGACTTTCAAGAAAAGTACTTGTTTTTCTTCTAGTCTGGCCATCATCCTTAACAAGGCTTGGGGGGCAGCTTCTTTCAAGTTTTACCTTCATTTAAGATATCAAATATGGAACTACTGAATAGGTCCCAATTTAGCTTTTAATTTATTTATTTTTAATCAAGTAAAGTAACTCTTAAAGGGCCCAAGCTGGATGCCAAATGTTGGCAAGTGTGGCAGATGGAAAGAGGCACAGTAACTTCCGTCGACAAATCCAAGAGCTTCATTGTCTATTTCAGAATGTAATATATGCTCTGCTTCTGATAATTGCAGAAAGAGCTAGAAAGAGCTGTGATCTCCTCATGTTGGCACCAAATGACCTCTGGCTAACAAGTCAGCCCTTCTCTTTCTCCTAGTGAAGCAGCGCTGCTCTGCTTCCCTTGGTAGTAATAAGAAATGATTATGAATTATGGGTTCTGTAGAATATTTAACTAATATAACTGTGCTGTAAAAGCACATAGCAAATTGCAGGGAAACAATTTCGTCAACTAACAAATATTGATTATGCACCTATTATGTGGGCTGGGAACTGTCAGGGAAATGATAGAAGTCAAAATCAATGAAAGTGAATCCCAACAAGCACAATCTATTTAAAGGGACACGTGAAAGGATCAAAAACTAAAACTCTGTCTCCAAATACTATAAGAAGATAGAGGTAGGTGAACTTCATAGAGATGACTGTAGTAAGAGTGTTACATGGAGACAAATTATTACTTAGGAAATTCATATTCTCTTGAACTTTGCATCTCAAGCTGCTTCCCAAATTTTATGAATCCTCAATCACACAATCCAGTCTCTGATATTAGTTTTGCTTTACCTCTCTGCCTTTGGTCATCCATCTATAAGATGAGGAACAGATTGACTTCATTTCTAGACCTCTTTCCATTTCAATAATTTTGTTTTACTGCTTATGTAACTGATAACAAAATTAGACAGAAATTAGACAAAGGAGAAGAGCTATCAGGCAACATTCCTATTAATTTAAACATGAATTTGTAGATGAAATATTAGCCAATTTAATTCAACTCTGTAATAAAAAATAATAATAAAGCAAGACAATGTTGTTTATTCCCAGAATGAACAAATGACTCATGATTGAGAGATCTAATACTGAAATTCCTTTTTGAACTGGATATCAATAGATTTTTAAAAAGCATTGATGACAGGTTTATGCCTATTCTGATTAAAGCAAAGCAAAACTACACTAAAAAACAAACTCAAAACCTTAGCAATCTATGAATAGGAAGAATAATTCTTAATCTCAAACAAAATCCAGAAATTTCCAGCAAGTGTCATGCTCAAAAGTCAAGATTAAGATAAGCATTCCCACTATAAGTGAGGTTAATCAATATTTTACTCAAGGTTCTAGTAAATCTAAATGAATAAAAAAAGCAATAGATGCAAATATTGTTAACAAATAACTATATTTATTCCCAGGTCTCAAAATTGTCTACCTAGGGAAAACAAGATTATCTGAAAACTGTTATCACTATTGAGTATTCGGTAACACTTCTTCATGCAGAATGAATGTGGGATGAATAATATATTTTTCTATATATTATAAAAGTTTTCATGACAAAATTTGTTATAGTAACTAAATATTATAAATTTCATAGCAGTATATATCTATTGAAATAAGCACAATTATAGATATGTGTGCATATCTATATCTGTATTAAATTTTACTTAATGATATAAAAAGAGAATGGAATGAATAGTGAGAAATATCGGATTCCTGGATGGAAAAACTCAGTATTGCAAAATATAATGTTATCTCTCACAAAATTTGTCTATTAAATTTATAGAGCTATACTGAACTTAGGTAAATTTTAATGTGCATCTGGAAGAATATATGAAAGGCTGGCAAATAAGTTTTATAAAAAAGGGCAATGGGCTGGGTACGGTGGCTCACGTCTGTAATCCCGGCACTTTGGGAGGCTGAGGTGGGCGAATCTCCTGAGGTCAAGAGTTTGAGACCAGCCTGGCCAACATGGTGCAACCCCGTCTCTACTAAAAAATACAAAAATTAGCCGGGCTTGGTGGCGCATGCCTGTAATCCCAGCTACTTAGGAGGCCGAGGCAGGAGAATCGCTTGAACCTGGGAGGCAGAGGTTGAAGTGAGCCGAGATCACGTCATTGCATTCCAGCCTGGGTGACAAGAATGAAGCTCCATCTCAAAAAAAAAAAAAAAAAAAAAAAAAAAAAAGAATGAAGAAAAGTATTATGTGCCAGTAATTAAAAACACAAAAATTTAGTGTTTTTCAGGGTAATGGTAAAAAATATTGGTGATGGCCCAATTTCCTGCTATCTACTTTCAGGAGAAAAGTGCAATTATGTAAAAAGGCTAGAATATATTACTACATAAAAATTTTTAAATGTCAAAATATTGAAAATAAAGTTAAAATACAAAAGATAGGCAAAAATTTGTTTTTATATTTGATAATAAAAATTATTATCCATAGGTATAAATAGCTCCTAAGTGTCAATAAGGAAAAAAGGCCATTAAAAATGGACAAAATATTTAAATAGAGACTTTACATATGAAATATGGCTAATAAATACATGAAAAGATTCTCAGTCTAGCTCTTACTAAGCGGGATATGCAACTAAGCAAGAAAATCACGTTTTTTGCTCATCAGATCAGAAATATGTACAAAGTTTTTGATATTATCCAATACTGCTGAGAATATGGGGACACAACTGGAAGGTTAATGGCCAACTTTTCAGAGAGCAATTTAGTTTCACCTACAAAAATTTAAAATGTTCAGAACTGTAGCAATTCAATTTAATGTAATCTGTCATTCAGAAATACTTGCATATGTGAACAGACTCACAGCCACGTGAAAACGTTATTTGTAAAAGCGAAAACGAATCTAAATATTTAACAGTGGAGAATAAATTATGTAATATTATGATTCTGTAAAAAAAATAAAATGTTATGCTGCTGTAAAATATCTCAAGTATATAATTTTAAGTGAGATACTACAGAATGGAAAATATGATTCTATTTAAAATTATTTACTTACATGACTAGGTGCAGTGGCTCACGCCTGTAATCCCAGCACTTTGGGAGGCCAAGGCGGGCAGATCATGAGGTCAGGAGATCAAGACCATCCTGGCTAACATGGTGAAATCCCATCTCTACTAAAAATACAAAAAATTAGCAGAGTGTGGTGGCGGGCACTTGTAGTCCCAGCTACTTGGGAGGCTAAGGCAGGAGAATGGCGTGAACCCAGAAGGCAGAGCTTGCAGTGAGCCGAGATCCTGCCACTGCACTCCAGCCTGGGCAACAGAGCAAGACTCCATCTCAAAAAAAAAAATTATTTACTTAAAATTATGTATAAATGCAAAGTATAATGTCCACAGTGGTAATTCCTACTGTTAATTTGAGTTATATATGGGAGAGAAAGTAGGATTACTATTGCTATGAAGAGAAGTATCCCCTTTTGACTATGTTTCTATATCGACTGAAGTTTTTCCAAGTATATTTTTCACTATATTAACAGTGAAATTAGTTTTCTAATTTACAAAAAAAACGTGATTGATGAAATAGTTCTATATGTATTGGTGTATATGGAACACACCAATGACAAGTAAAACAGCATGTGTAATAATCTCATTTATGAAAGATGGTAAGGTTTTGTGTATGCATATGGAAATGTGATATCCAAAATGATCCTCTCCAAAATGGCAATTGTGATGATCTCTGAGGAGTGAAAATCAAGGTAATTTCAACTTTCCTTTTCTATATTCTTAATAATTTATAATTTGGCTTATTATAATAAAAATGAATCATTTTGAAGAGAATAAAACCTATCTATACCTGTATGTGAATTTTTAATACCAATCAAGAGAATTGTATTAATCATGACACTTATTGCAAAGCCTGAAGATACAGAACCATTTATAAATAAGGTTTCCAGAAAATACACATATATAATGATTACATAGA
Source organism: Gorilla gorilla gorilla (assembly GCF_029281585.2). Lineage (NCBI taxonomy): Eukaryota > Metazoa > Chordata > Mammalia > Primates > Hominidae > Gorilla > Gorilla gorilla. The sequence continues at coordinate 49,115,387 of NC_073232.2, read as the reverse complement.
AAAAAATGCTGCTAAGCAAAAAATAGTTTTCATGGTCTCATATGCTGTTATATTTAAAATGATGATTCACAAAAATGATTGAGAATTCACAGAAGGGAAACAAGGCACTGGTTTTACCTTGTCTTAATGTCAAATAATGGCACAAAAACAAGTCAATTAAAGCTTATTATCAATGACAAAATCATACCAGCCAATATTGATCTTAATAATGAATTTAAATTCAACACGTTTGGAAAGGTACTCTGTGCATGGTGTGTGTGTGTGTGTGTGTGTGTGTGTGTGTGGGTGGGTGGGTGTGGGTGGGTGGGTGTGTGTGTCTGCAGCAGATATAAGGTAATGATTCTTATGATTGAATAATTATAACATGGTCCTACATTTCTTTCTTTTTCCTATCTTACTCACACCTCCAGTTCTATTCAAATTTGTGTCTGAAATTCTTGTCCCTCTCAAATAAGTCATTAAAGATGAAAATATTCATTTGTCTAAGTGGACATATGTCAACATTGTTCTGAAAAAGAGGTATCAGTATGCTGCATCAGAATGTGCCATCACAAAAGAAGCAATTGAGATGAAAACACACATACATGCAAACTCAAACATATTTGGCTGTTACAGTATTATTGCTTCCAATAAATTATGAGGAATATATGTTACATAGCTCAAATTGAAGTCTGCAATGTAGACTGCTCTAAGACTCCCATTTTGCCAAATATATTTCCCTTTTAGTTTGGAACAATATATAACTGTAAATGGACACACACACCTCATATTGCTGTGTGATGTAAATTACAATGGTAAAACCAGCTAGATAGTTTATTCAAGGTCCCTCTCTAAATTAAGCTATTATTCACCTCAGAATCACCACTCAAAGATAAAAGTATGTGTCACCTGCCTAGTAAATTTAATATAATAAACAGTACCAAATAAAATATATTTAAGTACCAAAGAGATGAAACAAATCTAAACTATAAATTAAAGACAGGATTAAGTGTTGTTTCCTAAACTAGTGTTATACTTTGTTGTCACTGAGGTCAAGCATAAATATGAAGCATGCAGGTCTAATAAGTGTTTATTAATAGGATCATTGTGGAAAGGGTAGATGTCAAAACAATGCTATAATTAGCTTTCATTATCATTGAAATTGCTGTCAAATTTCAAAGCAATTTTATGACCAGTGACCTGATTTCTCACATGGCAGAAAGAGAAGGGATTTTCTTAAAGAGAGATACAATATATTAAAGCCAATATAAAGTTTTCAGTGAGTCTAATTCTGAATCAACATGTTTTGTACATATTGCACTGTTCAAATGCTATCATGGGAACAGAAAGTGTTGCATAGGACGAAGTTAATTGAATTGCAATTGTGTAAACTTCCTGGATGTGGATGAGACCATCAATATCACCTGATTCCCTAACTAATCACGAAATACACACCCAGATTCATTCCTTACTTTCACAAAAGAACGGGTCTCTTAGTAGAATGACAGTAGGCAATCCATCATCTGGCAACTTCTATCTTGGAAGATATCATAACAATAATCTGTGAAACTATTTTTTTCCTGTAGGCATCTATTTATTATGACTTTGAAGGAAATAGACAAAGAAGCTTTGAAATTTACCATAATTATAATCCCAGAGAAAGCCCCTTGTCTCTGAGTATAAATTGCTGATAATGAGTAAGACGAATTGGAAGAACACTGTGTGTATGTGTGTGTGTGTGTGTGTGTGTGTGTGGAGTGGAAGTGAGGCAAGCACATTTGTGTATGTATATATGAAGTCCGAGCAAAATTTACAAATATGTGCTCATACTATTATTAAATACTATGATTTCATATCCCCTCATTCTTGGGTCCCTGAATCTCATGAGGGCTCCTTGAATGTGTTCTGCATTTAATTATATGATCAAAATGAAGTATAGCCAATTATGTAATATAGAATTAAAAGAAAATAAAAGATTTAGGCCCTTTAAGGTTAGCAGGGGCATAAGCTATTACAGGTTTAATCTTAACTACCCCTGTACCTCTACAGCACACTGAAATACTGGACACATACTGTGAGTAGTGGCCATTACTAGAGGATAGGATAAGACACTTGCAGTGTAATCTTAGTAATTTTTTAAAATATATATTATTTATGGTTCCTAGTAGCTCTAGAAGGGAGGAGGGAGGAGTAAGAAGGGATCTTGTATACTAACCTTCCATAATTAGAGCAAACCAACATATTAATTGTATTTGCACAAGGTTAAATTGTGAAATCCTTGAAGACAGAAACCATCTTACTCCTCTTTTTGGTTCTAAGATATTGCAAGCAGTGGGTTCTTAAAGCTTCTGTTGAATACATTTAACGCAACATTGCAAATAAAATATTTTTCACGTTGTCTTTTCTATACATATTTATGATTGATCTCTTTACAGAGGCCTAAAGACAACAACAAAATCCACAAATATTTATTATCTATCAGGCATGTTCCAGGCACTGAAAGAAAAAGAAGAGAAGATGGGGAAAAAGTAGTTGCCATGCTTCAAGAAATGAGAGATTTAGATGTAAATACACAAAACATTTAGAGCTATTAATAATGAAAACATTTAAATGACAGTGTATACTATGCTAAATGAGTAAAACACTAAATGCTGATGGGCTTCATAATAAGGAGATAACGCAGTGAAGCTTTAAAAAATGTTAGCTGGATAGTTTTAAAAAGTCTTAAAGAAAGACAGTTTCTATATATCAATTGAATTGTTTTATAAAACTCTAAAAATAAGACTGTCATATAAAAGTGTTGATAGAAAACATAGAAGTTTTAATATTAATAAATCCCAGTATCAGAAGATTTTTGGATAAATCAGAAATGTTTGGTTTAAATACAAATTCTCTTTAAGAAATAGTGAATGGTCTAATAAAACTGTTATTGCAAATACTGAAAGTTACATTGCATGTTATTTTATTTCTATCTTTATTACAATACTTCCTATGTATTTAGTTGTTTTCAATTCTTATGTCAAGTAACATGAAACTTAAATCAAAATTCAACAAAGCAATGCTGCATTCAAGGTAGCTCCATGCACATCAGCCACATGGCACTACATGGTTGCACCAGCCAGGCCTGGATTCTCACCAGCATTGCTCAAAGGCTCTGAGTCTGAGTCACAGGAGTTGGAGGGCATTTGCCATCAACTAGTCCAGTTTTTGACCCTGTTTCAGAAGGCTGGCTTGCTTGCACTGCACCTGGAGCCTTTCAAACCGTTGTCAGGCTCAGCCTCTGAAGAAAGAAACCCCACAGCATTCTGGCTTTGCTCAGTGTATGCCGTTTTGTTCCAGAAGTCAGGAGACAGGTTGCTTCCTTCCCCAGCTCTTGAGGGCAGAGGCTGAGCTTTCTCACCTATGAGATGGTAACCTTAATGAGCACCTCCCCCTTGGGACACAGAGTACAAAGCGTCCTGGATGCTCAGTAGCCAGAAACAGAGAATGCCAATAAAAGCCCAGTTCATTTTTCATCACAGAAGTTAGAGTCCTACCCTCCCCTTCAGCCTCTGACTACGATGGATCCCTCCTGCCCCTGGCTGCCAGTCTTTGGAAAGCACACCCACACCTTGTTGGTTAATTAACACTAATGGGCAGCTGCCATCCCTGCATAAAACCACAACCATGGCTGGATTACTTGAGGGTTAATTATGCTGTTTGTCCAAGCGCAATGTTTCTCTTCCCTAACAGCCTACCACTTGGACCCTGATGGCTCATTATCACCTTCCACCACTGGAAGAACAAGACAAGACTGTCAGCTGCGCCACTTCTCACATTTCCAAGAAAAAGCTTAAATCTAAGCAATGCCATTCTAGGCGTTCTCTGCAAGGGTTTTTAGCTTAGCAAAATCCCTCTTGCAATCTTTGTTCATGATTTTGTCTCAAATTCTGAATTATCTTATTAAGAACTAGAAACTGTTCCTGCAAGTGACTTGTTTTTAAATTTGCTTTTCAGACATCTCTAAGGGTTGCTGGCAACTCAAGTGCAATTCGTGATTTCCTCTTTCCCAGCACATTCTATTTAGCCTATTAATTTCAAATGAATGTATTTTCCCTGCATCCTCTAGAAGCGGACTTTAATTGAATATAATATCCTCCCGCCGCCGCCCACCCCTCCGCCGCTCCAACTCTAGAAGTGGACTTCTGAGCGGGGGCAGGCAATTATATTCAATTGATATTAATAGGCTTAATCTATTCTCTTGAAATTAATAGGCTAAAATCTGTTGCTCTTTCTTTTCCCATAAATAGACTAATGCCAGTCCCTGCTGTCTTCCTCCATTCATCTTCCACATCCTCTTTTTTCAATGCCCACACCATCATCTTCCCTTCTCTGAAACTGAATTCAGTCTCTACATAATCAATGTACTGCTGTGATCACAGCTGGTACTTTCTGGTATCTCCAGGCGTCACAGTTGACCTACGTTTATTGATTTCTGGGCTCTGAACTATCATTCTTTTCTCTTTTCTCCCCCGCCCATTCGTTATTCTCGTCACATAGTTTCTTTCCCTTCTCACTAGTTATCCCATCTTGTAGAATACAAAATCCCTCATACTTTTCCTCTCATTCTGCCTTTTTCACATCACTGTCTCTGTGGTAAATAAAACATAACAAACAATATGTTTTTTTTAATCTTTGCACTTTAAAGATATATTTATGTGCAGCGAAATAAAAACATATTTCTCTGTTGGTGAATAATTCATTTCCTGTTGCTTTGGAAATAGAGTCTGTGAGCCAGGGGCTAGTTTTATATCTACGTTTAGTAAATTGAATAGAATATTTTGCTATAATGCAGTAAGTGTACCTGAAATCACTGTTTTGGGAGCCACAAATTCATGAGGAAAAAGCCTCAAATGCTATGGTACATTAGTTGAACCATAGAAAAAGAAATCAATTGTAATTGCTTCTCCAGTTAAATATTATGAGTTACAGTGAGTATTTAAGATAGTTTTGAAAAAAACATTTTATTATTTCAAGATCTGCATCCTAGTTACAGTGGCCATTTTTATTAGTGGGTCCAATAAAGTATTCATATTTATCCTTGCTCTCTTAGCAGGTGCTGATGAAGTAGAGGTTGCGCTATGAATATATGAAGCAGTATGATTTGAAAAAAGGAGAAATGGCAGTATAGATATTGGAATCCAGACAGAATGAACTTTATTTACTGTTATCTTATATTTTACTCATCTTCCATGAAGATGACTAGCCCAAAGGGATTCATATTTGTGGTCCCCTCAAATATGTCCAGTTAGTGGAAACACATCACATATTTTAGAGTATGACTCAATAATATAACTTTAAATCCTTCTAACTCTCCACTCTTTCATATTCTCCAGTAAAAAGATAAAACTTGAAGTATTTATTTAGAAGTCACTATGCAACACTGTGCTTTGGGAGTTCATAACTACCTTAAAAAGACATAACCTGTAACAAGAATCATTCTAATATTGTGTGTCCTTTTATGTTTAAATAAGTATGCATGTAAAGCTAAAATAACACGAATAAATTTACCAAGTCAAAGATTTTACTTCATATATGTCACTTTTAATTCATTACTGTAGTCATTTTAAATCCCTGGGTAAGTTAAAAAAAAGACTTGTTTCTCTTCTACAATTATACTACGGATGAACTGTGCACCTCTCTCTCTCTCTGTCTGTATATCTACATACATGCAGATATATTTTACTTTAAGTGTTCAGAAGTCTTATTATTTCAAAAGGAATATGTGCTTAATTAAAAGTTTTGGAAAATACTGTTAAATACAAAAGAGTAAATACACAAAATACACATTTTCAGTGTGGCAGATAAACTCACCCAATGCCTACTCTCAACTCCTCTTTCCTTTGTCTTTTCTCCCCTCTATTGCATATCACAGAGCTCTGGCCATATCTCCTCTTCATACTGGATACATCCATCTTCCAGCTGCTGGGGATAACTGCTATTGACCACTCATGGCATAGTCCTTCACTAGGAACTGTCCTAGGTTGTAGGAAACTACCTTCCCCAAGGCAATGTCTCTTCCCAGGGGAAGCTCACAATTAATGATGGAGTGAGTTAGGATTACAAAGGCATAGGCCCCTTACCTCTACATGTGACAATTCTGAAAGGTCACCTGAGCTCCAGAGTTCCTAAGAGTTCAGGTAAGGTTTCAGTTGCAACCACATTCATTGCAAGTCAGCTGCTGCTTCTACCCAATCCTACCTTTCTCCCTTCATTACAGGCTTATCTCTGAAGAGATTACTCCCCAGTAAATCTTCAGGATAGAACTATCCGTATCAAAGTACACTTACAGGGGAGCCAACTTAAGAAAATCATAATACCCAGCAAACAGAATACTCATTTTTTCGGTCTCCTTTATTGCTAGGCTGAACCATGTGCCAATGAGATTAGGCACGGTTCCCCAGGGAAGAATTTTTTCCCCCCACCATTAGTAGTCAAGATTCACTAGAATATATTCCTTTCACTTTTTCCCCTTTGTTCTCCTCCCATCTGGGATGTAGACAAAATACCAAGACGGCAGACATAATCTTAAAACTATAAAGATAAAAACGAACATACCAAGCATCCAAAAGATCCTTGGAAACATCATTGAGCAAATGAACGCATGCTAGCAATCACCAACCCCTCAACTTTTTGACATGGGAGAAAAAAACAAAAATCATTTTTAAATTGATTGTTACTTGCAGCCAAATGCAATCCCAAGTGATACAATTAAGGAACCACTCTATCTAGAAGTATATGTATATATGTAGTAGAGTGTTGTTTATAACAGCAAAAAAAATGAAACTGTCATATAAGTGTTAAGTTATGGCCTATCCTTAGGAAGGAAAATTATAGTCATTGCAATAATTCCTTTGAAAAATGAAGTTGTTGAGAAATACTTTTTATGCCATATTAAATTTAAAGATATAAATTCCAACACACATAGATATACCTACATATAGCCAATGAAGCCACCAATCTTGTGACACTTCTTTGTAGAAAAAGAAATTTCCATGTTGTAGCATATTGCATTTTCTAAAAATGGCCACACTAATATGTGTGTCAACCCACATAATCTCCCTAAAATAGGTCTACACTCTTTCCATTGAATCTGGGTAAGGGCTTGTGACTGCTCCTAACCCACAGAAACTATAAGAGATAATAAATGATTGTTGTCTTAAGTCACCAAATTTTGGGATGATTTATTACGCACCATTAGATGACAGGAACAGCTGTGTGTTATCTTTGTTATTTGATCTTTTGAAATATAGTTTAACTTGGAAACTGAAGACAAGTTTATTCCTTTATTTAAAACATATTTAATATGTGCTTACTGCTCTTTTTCATTGTGATAAAAAACTTTCATTGAGAGAGAAACATCTTAATATTAGTTTGTCAGGTGTTAGAATCCAGGATCCCTGCCCTGGAATTGTTCATGAGTCCAAGCAGTTGTAACTGCATCTAGCAAATAATGGTCTGCTTTGCTGTCTCTTTGTTAAAAGTACTTCAAAATGTATGCAAAATATTTCTTATAGCCAGCAGGCTTCTCATTCCTTGCTAGGGACTCTGTAAATGAAAAACAAAACAAAACAAAACAAAAAACCCAAAGCTACAGCAGAACACATTTGAAATTATGAATACAACCATAAAAATGGCAATTCTAAGGTAAGGTTTGAGAATAGAGAACTTATCTGAGCCTGTTGCCTTCTTCTGTGCAAAAGAACCATTATAGATAAACAGGCAGCAGATAGTCACAATTCAATGCCATGATATGTGGATAAAATGAAACAAAGGTCGAGAAATTAGCTTACTTCTAGATGTTCTTTGGGTCAGGCTCATCTATCCCTAACTTCTCATATGAAAGTTAAACTGCCACAGCCTGAAATAGTAGATAATTGAAATTCTCATTTTCTTCAGAAAATTCTGCAATTAAAATGTTGATATTTCTTTAAAATACACACACACACACACACACACACACACACACACACACACACACACACACACACCCTGATATCAAATCTTACATTCCCTCCACCCAGAAAACATGACTAGGTCATTTAAGCAGTACTTGAATATATTCACAGAAAATCAGCAGGTCAGGTAGAAAATTACTCACCCTACACACCAGTTGTGTGAGTGTTGCAGAGTATGAATTGCTGCCAAGATATCTGTCATTGGCATATCTCCACTTTTCAATTTGATGCAATGTGTTTAACCTATCACTGTTATTCAGTGTACTATAACTGCTATACAAGCACCTGTGTGTTTACCAGAGCTTTACTATTCCCTTGTCTAGAAATATTTCCAAACAAGGTACTAAATATAAATGCCCGCCATTTTCAAATATATATATAGATATATATAATAAACATTCTCCAAATATTTTAAAAGCCTACAGTTACCAATAAGCTTTTGTGTACATTAATTAGAAAATAAGGGGCAAAGAAAACTTTATTAGCATACCATTAAGTACTTAATTTATTATTTTTGCAGTGACATCCTTGCAGGATTTCTTCTTTAACATGAAAAAGTCAACATCTTAACTGTTGAAGGCTCTGCTTTAGAATCCTAGGGGCATTTCCAGACAAGTTCTAGTGATTATTGCGAAAGTACCTGTTTCTAGACCAACTCTTTAAGCAGACCACTAAAAAGACCTTTTCAAATCTTCCATGTAAAGGAAAGCCTTGAAAGGGAGAGAGCTAGATAGATACATAGATACACATATATAGATAGATGATGGAGATAGATACAGAGAGGTCAGATGATAACAAAGATCAGATTATAACAAACTTAAATGTAGGTGCTCCAGCTAGCTAACAGAATAACAAATCATCACACAGTTTAGTGACTTAAAACAATTATCACATAATTTACAATCTAAACTTGTAAATCTTGTCAACAGCAATCAGGAGTCCACATTACCCTTTAAACCAAATTTTATTTCCAAGTAGAAAATATTTTCTTATTTAATTGTATGCTGATCTGAATTCAATGTATCTTGTACATGAAAATAGCAACTTGGCTCTGCTGGGTAACTGAAGACCATGTTTGTGACTGGAAGCATGCCATTAATCTACTTAAAATCTTCATTCCTTAATAAAATCTACTCCCTGTCAACATTTATTTTAGAACCTGAAATTTTTGTGAGCATAGCCATATTGGCATCAGAAGCTCTAAATGGAAGACTACTTATGGGCATCTTCTTATTTCTAGTAGAGTTAATATCATTACTAACCCCAACTATTCTGATGAAATAGGTATCTAGCATAAACATCAATCATCTTCTTTTATAACTCGTTGATAATTCCCCATGGTCCCTTGCTCTATTTTTCATCTGTTGTAACATATAAAGGGGTTCAACAACTACTTTATTCTAAGCTTTCTCTGCTGCAAACCGAAGGTTACTAATTCACTTCATTAACAATTACAAGTATTTGTATCTGTCCTCACAAATTCAAAATTGACCATTTTATAAAAGACATATCCCTTCTCTTCATTCTACCTTTGTTAGGTATATTTTTCTATTTCCAAATATTTATTTTATTTCCAAATCATGATTCATTCAAGTAAGTTTTACACAAAGAAGAAAGTACAAGATGTGTAACAGCTCTAGTAGAGAACATTTCAGCTGTGCCACAATAAGAAAACAGCAATATAATGGTGTGCTGACAAAATAGGCCAGGCATGGAGGCTCATGCCTATAATCCCAGCGCTTTCAGAGACCAAGACAGGCAGATCGCTTGAGCCTGGGAATTCGAGACCAGCCTGGGCAATAAGACAAGCCCTCATCTCTGCAAAAAATACAAAAATTAGCCAGGCATGGTGGCACATGCCTGTAGTCCTAGCTACTTGGCAGGGTTAAGGTGGGAGGATTGGTTGAGCTTGGGAGGTTGAGGCTTCAGTAAGCCATGATCATGCTACTGCACACTATCCTGAGTGACAGAATAAGAGACTTGGTCTGTCTGTCTGTCTCTCTCTCTCTCTATATATATATATATATACATATAAAATAATACTTTACATATATTATATATAATATTTTACATATATAGTATACTTTACATATATATTTTATATTTTACATATATATATTTTGAGACCAAGTCTCTTACTTGATCCAAACCCCCAGATCCCACCAAATATGGAGATATATATATATATATATATATATATATATATACACACATACACAATATATTAGACACTATGTAAATGTCTGAAATAAATTTTAGTTGGGTTCTTTATTGAGATAATTACAAATTCACATGCAGTTGTAAGAAATAATATAGAGACATCCCTTGCAAACTTTATCCCCCTGTCTTACAAAATGTTACCACATCATCCCCCTGTGGTAACATTTTGTAAGACTATATTTTCAGGGTCTTGACACTGACATAACCCACTAATCTTATTTTTCTCCAGTTTTACTTGTATTAATTTTTCTTAGTGTGGTATGGGTGGGTGTGCAATAAGTCTATACAATTTTGTCGCCTGTGTAGGTTCATGGATTCACCACCACAGTCAAGATGTTGAATAGTTCCCACACCACAAGAGTATTCATGTTGCCTTTTTGTAACCATCCATCTCCCTCCTTCAAAATCCCACATCCTCCTGCTAGCTCAGTGCCCCCACACAACCACTAACTATTCCCCATTTCTAAATTTTATTATTTCAAAATGTTATGTAAGTGGAATTATATAGTATGTAATCTTTTGGGATTTTTTTTCATAACATAATTCCTGGAGATTTATTCAACCTAAGGTGTTTATCAAAGGTTTATTCCTTTTTATTGCTGAGTAGTATTCCATGGTATATATGTACAATACATATATGCTCTCCCGTTCTTTAGCTTGTAATTTTATTCTCCTCACATGGCTTTCACAAAGTTAGCATTTTTCATTTTGATGAAGTCTAATTCATCAATTTTTTAAATTTACACTTCATGATTGTGGTATCAAGAACTCTGCCTAGCCCTAGATCCCGAATATTTTTTCCTATTTTGTTCTAAACATTTTGTATTTATATTAAAATTTTTTTATATTTTACCTTTGTCTCTGATCCATTTTGAATTTATTTTTGTGTACAGTGTGAGACTTCATTCGGAACTCATTTTCCTGCCTATAGGTGTCAAATTGCTCCAACACCATTTGTGGAAAACGCTATCTTTCTTCTATTAAATTGGTTTTGCATCTTTGTCAAAAATGTGTTGAATATACAGATTTTTGTGTGGGGATATTTATGGGTCCCCTATTCCAGGGCTCCCCAACCCCTGGGCCACAGACAACTACCAGTCTGTGGCCTATCAGCAACCAAGCCACACAGCAGGATCGGCGAGTGAACTTTACTGCCTGATCTTTGCCTTCTGTCAGATCAGAGGTGGCATTAGATTCTCGTAGGAGCTCCAACCCTATTGTGAACAGCACATGCAAGAAATCTAGGTTGCACGTCCCCTATGAGAATCTAATGCCTGATGATCTGAGGTGGGACAGTTTCATCTTGAAAACACCCCTGCCTCCACTCACTGTCCATGGAAAAATTGTCTTCCATGAAACTGGTCCCTGGTCCCAAAAAGGTTGGGGATCGCTGCCCTATTCTGTTCCATTGATCTATGTGTCTATGCTCTGGCAATGCCACACCACTTTGATTATTGCAGCTATAGTGTAAAACTTAATATCAGGTAGAGTACTTTTTCCCACTTTATTTACCTCTTTTTATTATTTAACTATTTTTGCTATTCATTGTAAATTTAGACCACATGCATTTATATTTCCAAAAACTTGCCAGGATTTTGAAGAAATTGCATATAAATCCTTTTGGGAACTATAATGAAATTAAAGAAAGAAACAGAAATGTTCTAGGATAACAGAGCAAAGGCAGATAAAGTTCTGGCATTGGAGGAAGACTAATAAACTAATACAATATGAAAAAAATTGATGTGAAAAAATAGAATATCCACTTGAACCATACATGCGGACGTGTGGATAGGCATGAGCATTCCAGCACAACGGATGGGACAGAAACAAAAAATGAGATTATAGCACAAAGAGTTAACTTTAACTACATAGTCATCACAGAATGTTATGGGAGCAAAACAATAACTCAGTCACAGCAATAGAATTGTCAATTTTATTATAATAGTGCTGACCTTTTTGGGGGGAAGTGGAAGGGGTAGGGAGTAGAAGACTGTCAATAAAGATATGTCTGTATGGAAATACATACATCTTTTGTTGGTAATCTGCTAAAACCACATACTTTTAAAGGTGAAAGAGAGATGAAAATACATTATGTTATTAAGGTATACTCTAAATTGCCAGGCAAGATTGAGAAAAGTGATGAGGCTTCCCTGATAGAGACTCCACAATTAGAACCAAAGCAGCACAGAGGAGCAACCTGAGCTTCCATCATTCACTCACTGGGATTCCCATCAACATACAGCATCCTTAGCAAGTCTTGTTCAGATGGAAAAGCAGTCACAAGAGGAGTGCTTTTCTAATCCTGTGGTAACCAATCTAAGAGCATTTGTGACTAAAGTAGTAGAAACTCTGAACAAAATTACTTTGTAAATTTTAGTTTATAGTAGCCCAGATATGTGGCCATGCTAGATTCCAAAAACTTCAGAGAAAAATGGGTATAATTAATGAGCTCTTATTCTGACACTTTGAGAGGGTTTGAAGGCTATCAATAATAATTCTGTGATCTTAAGCAAAAAAGAAAAAAAAGAAAAAGAATGCGGCTGCACCTCAGACTCCATGAGAAGCTTATATGTAAATGGACAAAATTCAGATGAAATAAGTGCCTCGCACAGGCCTTAACACACAACTTGTGCTCAATCATGTTTGGTAAAAGAATGAATGGACATTGTAAAACCAAAAATAAACATGTAAAGGGTTCATACACTACAAGCCAGAAGAGTCAAAGTATATATCATCTGTTCGTCTAATCATTCCATCATTAATTTATTATGAGCTTCTTGCTTTCAGGGTCCCATAGTCCAGAGTGAAAAAGTCATACGCAAACCAAAAAATCAAAATACAGGAAAGTAACTATGACTAGGTAATTGTTTAAAATGCTTTGGGAACAGGCAGGCTGGAGTTATTAATTAACTATATTTGGGGAAAAGAAGACTACAAAAGTCTTCACAATGTAGTTAACATTTAAGTAATTTTGAAGAATAGCAGAGATAGAGAGTTATAAAAATTACTTTTTTTTTTTTTTGAGACAGAGTCTCGCTCTGTCGCCTAGGCTGGAGTGCAGTGGTGTGACCTTGGCTCACTGCAAGCTCTGCCTCTTGGGTTCAGGCCATTCTCCTGCCTCAGCCTCCCGAGTAGCTGGGACTACAGGCACCTGCCACCACGCCCAGCTAAATTTTTTTTTTTTTTTGTATTTTTAGTAGAGAGGGCATTTCACCTTGTTAGCCAGGATGGTCTCGATCTTCCGACCTCGTGATCCACCCGCTTTGGTCTCCCCAAGCACTGGGATTACAGGCGTGAGCCACCGTGCCCAGCCAAAAAGAACTCTTTATATATGTTTTTGAAAAGAAGAAGAAAAGAGAAGCATATGCTATCAAAAAAGAAATTCAGTGCTGGAATGATAATGAGCTCAGAGAAAAAGTAAAGAGATAAACTGCCTATAGATTGTTTGGAGAGCTTAGGTTGAACCCTCCCTAGCCATTCCCAAAGATGCAAGCCCCCTATAAAAATTTGGAGCACCTAACACTACAAAGTTTGAAAGAATATTATCTTTGATATGATTCCTCCCTGTCTGTTAACTTCCATGTTTCCATCCCATTGACCCTGCTTTTATGTATCCTCCATTGGCCTAACAGCTCTCAACCAGAGGTTTTAAACCCTGACAGCTCATTAGCATCACCAGAAGAACTTTTACAAAAGCCTTCCACTTGTGTCCCTTCCCCAGGGATTCTGATTCCACTGGTTTGGGGTAAGGGACCCTGTGTTGCCCACAGTGGCTGATGCCCATCAAAAGGGCATTAGGAAAATCACTCTGTGGGAAATCACTCTGGCCAGCCATGGTGAATGAGTGTTTTTAAGAGGATTAAACAAACATCAAAAAGAAAAAAAATAATGTCATGGAGTTCCATACCATCTTAAGACTTAATGATTCATATGCCATTATACAGAAGGAATTTGCCCAAGATAGCTATGAATTGTAGCCATGATCTCTAAAAAAGAGTTGAATATGCGAATCCTACCTAAAGACTGGGGACAAGTGATCCTTAATTTATACAAACAGTAATGGGGAGACACTAAAAAGTTTTCTGAAGAACATTGACAAATTAAGATTTGCACATTATGAGAAATATTCTAGCTACATACAAGAAAAAATGATTGTAAAAAAATCAAAGATGATTCCCAGACTTTTGTTTGGGAAACCAGATGAACATAAATACAATTCACTGAGAGGTAATGGAGAAAAAAGTACAGGCCTGGCAGTGGAATTAGATGAGGACAGAAGTTCTCCTTTAGATATGCTGACTTTTGGGTATATATATTACATAGTGGTTTATATACAGGTTGGAAATTCAGGAGAAAAATCATTACAGATGGGAGATGTGTATTTGAGATCCATCTGCATATAGCTGGGTTGTTAAGGCAAAGAAATAGATAAGCTTGTTCTGGCAGGGTGTGTAGAATTCTCTTCAGGAGAAGAATACCTAGGGCAGAATTTAAAGGAACGCTAACATAGGCAGTAGAAAAACACCCACAAAGTAGATTCATAGGAAATGGCCAGAGAGGTATAAGGAAAATCAGGAGAGTGTGGCATAATAGGTGCCAGAAGAAAAGAGTGTTTAAAGAAGGAGTGATTGAACAATACTTGCAAACGTTGCAATGATTTCCATGGAGAATGGGACTGAATTTTGATTAGAATGAATTAAGGAGTAGATGGGAGGTAAAATAAAAAGTAGAAATAAGAATCAGAAAAGGTTTATAAAGATGGTGGAAGAGAACTTTCCAGTGCTTATCCCCACAGAGAAACATTAATTTGAACAAATATCCATGCACAAACAAAAGTTCACAAGAGCTAAAGAAACCATGTGAGAGATTACAGAAGCTGAGTGGAGCACAGAAATAAGAAAGACACACTGATAAAGGTAAGAAGGACAGTTTTACATCACCTGTGAAGCTGCTTCACAAACCGTATACAGCACGGACACAGACAGCAGCAATACCCAACCCTTACGGGAAGGAAAGTGAGCACCAAACTTACTGTGGAACCCAACACTGGGCCTTCTCCAGCAAAACCCAACTTCACGCAGGCACCCATGGCCCCAGACTCCAGGCTGATACCTGCAGACTAAGCTTCCAGGCCCACCTGGATTCTAGGATAGCTCCCACAGCCCTGGGATCCATGCCTGCTCAATAGACTCAATCTCTGGGCCTGCCCCACTGCCAGGCTGACCCCAGCAGCCCTAGGCTCGGGATCAGCCCCAGTATCAGGCAAGCCCTACCAGCCCTGGCCCTTGGTCAGAACCAGACATCACAGATGTAGGCATAAGCCTGACCCAGGACCAGGCCTGACACAGGCCAGCACCCTGGGACCCAGCCTCCAGGTTAAGCCCCACAGACTCAGGCTTCAGGCTTACCCCAGGTTTCAGACAAGCCGGAAGCTAAAACATCCCATGCAGTCCCAGGCCTTAGGCCCCAACACCAGATTAGCACTCCTGGTCTCAATAGCAGGGGACTCAAATATCCCACTTTCAGCAATGAAAAAATTATCCAGAAAAAATACCAATAAGTAAACATCAGATTAAAACTACACTTTAGACCAAATAGACCCAACAGACATATACAGAACATTCCCATTAAGCAGCAACAGAATATACTTTTTTCTCAAACACACACAGAACATTCTTCAGGGTAGATCATATGTTAGGTCATTCACAAGAGCTTAAGAAACCATGTGGGAGATTACAGAACCTGGGTGTAGCACAGAAATATTGGCAAAACAAGTCTTAACAAATTTGAAAAGATGTAATCATATTAAGTATTTTTTCTGATCATAATGGTAAGAAATTAGAAATCAGTTAACTGGAAAAATTTCAAAAACTTCACAAATATATGAAACTTAAACAATATGCTATTTAACAACCAACGAATCAAAAAAGAAAGTAAAAGAGAAATTAAAAACTATTTTGAGATAAGTGAAAAGAGAAACACAAAACACCAAAACTCATGATGTGTCCGGAATTGGTGGGTTCTTGGTCTCGCTGACTTCAAGAATGAAGCCACGGACCCTCACGATAAATGTTACAGTTTTTAAAGATGGTGTGTCCAGTGTTCGTTCCTTCAGATGTTCAGATGTGTCCAGAGTTTCTTCTTTCTGGTGGGTTCGTGGTCTCGCTGGCTTCAGGAATGACGCTGCAGACCTTCCTGGTGAGTGTCACAGCTCTTAAAGGAGGTGCATCTGGAGTTGTTTCTTCCTCCCGTCCGGAGTTGTTCATCCCTCCTGGTGGGTTTGTGGTCTCGCTGGCTTCAGGAGTGAAGCTGCAGACCTTCACAGTGAGTGTTACAGCTCATAAAGGCAGTGCAGACCCGAAGCAGACCTAAAGCTTCCACAAAGAACAAGGTTTTCACAGCGTGGAAGAAAACCCCAGCAGGTTGCCATGGCTGGCTGGGCAGCCGGCTTTTATTCCCTTATCTGACCCCACCCACATCCTGTTGATTGGCCCATTTTACAGAGAGCTGATTGGTCTGTTTTCACAGGGTGCTGATTGGTGCATTTACAATCCTTTAGCTAGACACAAAAGTTCTTGAAGTCCCCACTAGATTAGCTAGACAGAGCACTGATTGGTACATTTACAAACCTTCAGCTAGACAGAGAGTGCTGATTGGTGTGTTTACAATCCTTTAGCTAGACACAGAGTGCTGATTGGTGCATTTAAAATCCTCTAGCTAGACATAAAAATTCTCCAAGTCCCCACCAGATTAGCTAGATATGGAGTGCTGATTGGTGCATCCACAAACCTGGCGCTAGAAGCAGAGTGCTGATTGGGTGCATATACAATCCTCCAGCTAGACAAAAAAGTTCGCCAAGTCCCCACCTGACTCAGGAGCCCAGCTGGCTTCCTCTAGTGGATTACGTGCAGGGGCCCTGGGCTGAGCTGCCCGCCAGTCCCACACCAAGTGCCCGCACTCCTCAGCCCTTGGGGGGTCAATGGGACTGGGCTCCGCAGAGAAGGGGGCGGTGACCATCGGGGAGGCTCAGACCTTGCGCGGGGTGGGGGGGCGGTGCTCCTGCATGGCAGGCTAAGGGTCCCAAGCCCTGCCCTGCTGGGAGGCGGCTGAGGCCCTGAGAGAATTCGAGGGCAGTGCCGGCCGGCCGGCACTGCTGGGGGACCCAGTGCACCCTCCACACCTGCTGGCCCAGGTGCTAAGCCCCTCACTGCCCGCGGCCTGCAGTGCTGGCCTGCGGCTCCGAGTGCAGGGCCAGCCAAGCCCACGCCCACCCGGAACCCGCATTGGCCCTTGATCGCGGCACACAGCAGCGCCGGTTCCCGCCCGCGCCTCTCCCTCTACACCTCCCCACAAGCAAAGGGAGCCGGCTCCTGCCTGGGCCAGCCCAGAGAGGGGCTCCCACAGTGCAGTGGCTAAAGGGCTCCTCAAATGGCGGCCAGAGTGGATGCCAAGGCCAAGGAGGCACCAAGAGTGAGCGAGGGCTGCTGGCACGTTGTCACCTCTCAATGAGATGCAGCAAAAGTAGTTCTAAGATAGAAGTTTATAGCAATAGACACCCATAATAAAAAGGAAGATCCCAAATAAAGAAACATTACACCTCAAGGAACTAAGAAAAAAAAAAAAAAAAAAAAAAAACTAAGCCCAAAGTTAGCAGAAGAAAGGAAATAATAAAAATCAGAGCAGAAATAAATGAAATAGTGACTGAGAAAATGATAGAAAAAAAATCAACAAAAGTGGCTTTTTGGAAGTTAATCAAAATGGACAAATCTTTAAGTAGACTAATAAAAAACAGAAAGACTCAAATAACATTATGAGTGAAGGAGGGGACATTACAACTGATACCACAGTAATGCAAAAGAGTATAAGACACTATTATGAATAATTATATTTCAATAATTGAATAACCTAGAAGAAATGGGTAAATTTCTAGAGATATCACCCACCCAGATTGAATCAAAAGAAAGAGAAAATCCAAACAAACTCATAATGAGTAAGAAGATTAAATCAGTAATAAAAAGTCTCCAATCAAAGAAAACCCAGGACCAGATGGCTTCACTGCTTAATTTTATCAAACATTTAAAGAAGAATTAATTCCAATCCTTCTCAAACTCTTCTGAAAAACATTGAAGAAGAAATACTTCCAAACTAATTTCATGAGGTTAGCATTACCACCATACCAAATCCATAAAAGGACACTACAAAAAAATAAAATTACATGCCAATATTCCTGGTGAACATAGATACAAATATCCTCAACAAAATACTAGCAAACCAAATTCATCAGTACATTTAAAGGAACATTTATCATGATCAAGTAGGATTTATTCCAGAGATGCAGGTATGGTTGAATATAAGCTAATCTAGAAATGTGATACACCACATTAACAGAATAAAGGACAGAAAAATATGATCATCTCCATAGATGAAAAAAGCATTTAACAAAATTCAATATCCTTTTGCAATAAAAATTATCAAAAAATTAGATATAGAAGGAATGTACCTTAACACAGTAAATTCCATATATGACAAATCCATGTCTAATATCATACTGGATGCCTCTAAGATTAGGAATAAGACAAGGATTCCCGTTCTTTTTGGTTCTGTCTAACTAAAGTGCTGTAAATCCCAGCCAGAGCAATTAGGCAAAAGAAAAATAAATGGCATCCAGATTGGAAAAGAGGAAGCCAAATTGCCCCTCTTTGCAGATTACATGATCTTATAAATAGAAAAAATTAGTGACCTCACTAAACTACTCTTAAAACTGATACATTCAGAAAGTTGCAGGATACAACATCAACATACAAAAATCAGTAGTATTTCTACAGACTAACAACAAACTCTCCAAAAAAGAAATCAAGGAAACTATCCCATTTATAATGGCTACAAAAGCAATAAAATACACAGAAATAAATTTAAACAAGGAGGTAAAAGACCTGTGGATTGAAAACTCTGATACATTGATAAAAGAAGTTGAAGAAGACACAAGTAGAGTTATCCCATGTTCAATGATTAAAAGAGTTTATATTGTTTAAAATGTCTGTATTATTCCAAGCAATCTACATATTCAATGTAATCTGTATTAAAATGCCAATGTCACTTTTCATAGCAATAGAAAAAAAATCCTAAAATTCATATGCAAGCACAAAAGATGCTGAATAGCCAAAGCAATCTTGAGCCAAAATAACACAATCAGAGGTATCACATTCTCCGATTTCAAAATATACTACAAAGCTATAGTAATCAAAACAGTGTGGTACTGGCATAAAAACATACACAAAGACCAATGGAATAGAATAGACAGTCCAAAAATGAACCCATGTATATATGATCAACTAATCTCTGATGAGGGTGCCAAGAATAGAAAATGTGGAAAAGATAGTCTCTTCAATAAATTTTGTTGGGGAAACTGGATATCTACATGCAGAAGATGAAATTAGACCCTTTTCACACACCATATGTAAAAATCAACTCCAAATGGATTAAAGATGTAAATCAAGCAATACCTGAAACTGTAAAACTGCTAGAAGAAAACATAGAGGAAAATCTCCATGACATAAGTCTGGGCAATGATTTTTTGGATATGATCTCAAAAGAAAAGGCAATAAAAGTGAAAATAGACAAATGGGATTACATTATGCTAAAAAGTTTCTTCACAGCCAAGGAAATAATTAACAGAGTGAAGAGTCAACCTATGGAATGGAAGAAAATATTGTAAACCATATATCTGATAAGGAGTTAATACCGAAAATGTATGTGAAACTCCTCAATAGAAAAAAACCCAAATAACCCAATTAAAAAATAGGCAAAATATCTGAATAGACATTTCTCCAAAGAAGTCATGCACACTGGCCAACATGTATATGAAAAACTGTTCAACTTCACTAACCATTAAGGAAATGTAAATTAAAACTGCAATGAGCTATCACCTTATACCTGTTACAATGGCTATTATCAAAAGGACCAAAGATAAGTATTGGAGAGGATGTGGAGGAAAAGGAACTCTTGTACACTCCTGGTGGGAATGGAAATTAGTACAGCCATATGGAAAATAATATAGAGGTTTTTCAGAAAATTTTGAAAATACCACTACAATATGATCTTGTAATCTCACTTCTGGATATATGTCCAAATGGTATGAAATTAGTATGTCAAAGAGATTGCCTGCATTCCCATGTTCCTCACAGCATTATTCACAATAGCCAAAATATGGAATCAAACTAAATGTTTGTCAACATATGAATGGCTAAAGAAAATATGGCATATACACACAATAAAATACCATTTGGTCTTAAATAAGAAGGAAATCCTGTCATTTGAGGTGACATGGATCCACCTGAGGGACATTAGTAAGTGAAATAAGATAGGCTTTACCACATGATCTAACTTGCATGTGAAATCTAAAAAGGTTGAAATCATAGAAGCAAAGAGTGGAACAGTGGTTAACAAGGGCTGTGGGATGGGGTGGAGTTGGGGAGATAATGGTCAAAGGATACATTTCAGCTGGATAAGATGAATATGTTCAAGAGATCTATTGTACAACCCGGTGAGTGGAGTTAATAGAACTGTATTCCTTAAAATTGCTTAGAAAGTATTTTGTGTTCTTACTACAAAAAAATGTTAAGTATGTGAAGCAATGCATGTTAATTATCTGGATTCAGACTTTCCACAATGTATACATATTTTAAAACATCATGTGGTACATGATAAATAAACACAATTTTATTTGTCATTTAAAGAATTACTTAAGGTTTAGAAAGTAGAAATTAGAATAGTTACCTCTTTAAAGATATTTGCACAATTAAAAAGATTTTTCACTTTTCTTTTTTGAAAAGTAACATATATACAATCTAGTACTAAACCTTAACAGATAGTTATTTTTTTAAGAAGACAGAAATGTGAACATTTTACTTCTGATGAAGAGAATCTATAAGAGAGAAAGATGGTGATGCTAAACAAATGAGAAATTATAATTATTAAAATACAACAAGGTATCTGGGATAGAAGCAAGACAGGTGGAAAGATTCACTCATGCTTTGCCCTGCCAGGAGGGAATATTCCAGTATAATGGGCAGAAAGGAAGAAAACATGGAATGAATGCAGTATGATTAAAAGTCTGGTGATAGGATAAGGATGCATCTCTAGTCTAGTGGCTTCAATTTTCTCAGCAAAGTAGGAGGACAATTCTGATAGTAAGGAAGGAATGGCAGGATTTTAGGTTTGAGAGGGTGAAGCGGATGAAAGCACTGCAGAGACACTGAGGGAGATAACTAGGAATTACACAAGAATTGCCAAAGAGCATTGAAGCCTCAAAACTCATCTTAAGTTGGATAAGTACACAATTTTGGGAGCAGTGATAGGTAAATGGCAGAAAGTATATACAAGTATTAAGTAACTTCAGGCTCAATTCCATCCACCGAAATGTTGGGACTTACAGAAAAGCAGATTCAATATGGAAGACGTGGCTCATATCTGTCATAGGAATAATAGAAGAAGTAGTAGTAAACGTTTATTGAGTACTTACTGAATCTTCTATTTAAATGTTTTACATAAATTTTAGTACACGGCCAGTAAATAGTGTTATTATTTTCAGTGTTCTAATGAGAAAACCACAGCACAAAGAAGTTGAGTAATTTTCCCAAGATCAACCAGCTACAAAGTGCAGAGTTTTAAACAGTGAATCCAATGCATGTCCAGAGAAAAGTGAGCAGGACACCAAAGGATCTCTGCAATATAGGGAAGAATCAGATAATTGAGGATATTTTGCCTAAATAAGACAGGCAGCAGCAAATAACGATTGCTTCAATACTTAAGTAGTTGCCATATGGAAAAGGAATTAGAGTTTTATATTATGTTCCTTCAGGGAGCAAAACTAAAACTAATATGCAGAAGCTGCAATGAAGTAGATTTTATCTGGAAAGAATGATTTTTGTAGCCATGAGAAATACAGGTGAAGTAGAAGGAGCAGCTTCAGAAAGTGAAGTTCCAGTGACCAAGGAGTTAGAGCCCAGAAAGGGATGTTAGGAAGGACTTTATACATAGGTGAGAGAGGACTTGCTAGTTTATGTAAAGTTCAACACCCATTCTAACACTGAAAGTCTGCCTCTAGTGTGCATTTTATTAACCCCAATAAACATTTACTTTTTTATTTTCTCCCCAGAGTAAGCATGTTGGCAGATACAAGAAGCACTTGGATCCATGTCATGACAATATTTGGATATAACAGATAAGACATAATGCTTTACCAGGACTGCTAGACCTGGGCTTTCAATTGCTTTCAGGGCTATAATAAATTCAGATGTTGGGGGAAGAGAGAGGAAAGGAGAGAGTGCTTTTTGTTGTTGTTTTTTGTTTTTGTTTTTGTTTTTTGCAATGTAGCCCCTTCCCAAGAGTAAGAAAAAATATTCTTCTGACAATTGTAAAGCTGTTTCCTGCCAAAATTGTCATTGTTAAAGCTTTTAAAAGATAATCCATATGTCCCCACACTTCATACTCTTGCACTTTCATGCAAAGAGCTCAAATAAGAAAATTTGAAGTTTTTCTCTGAGTAGAGGTCAGTGTTTCTGATGCAGTGCCAGTTTTAATGAGAAGATTTTATTTTCTCTCTCTCTTAAGAGAATGGCACGAGGAAGTACATGTTAAGAAGTTAAGATGGTCTCTACTTGGACCTGATGCCAAAAGAAGGTTCATGCCATATTTTATTTGACATTGTAACCTTGATTTGGCTGCCCAATTTATTGAAAAGATTAATATTCTCTACAGGTTTTAGATAGCAAATTTTAAGTTTTGATCCTGACTTGCCTTAGAGAGCCTTTCTTTATAAAGCAGATCTCGTTCTTTAATCTTATAGCAACCTTACTGTGTTCTTGCTCCTATTCTTCAATGTGGTATTGTTTGTTTACCTGTTTGTGTAGAATGTTAGGATGCCACAGTTAAAAACAACACACATCCCAATCCATTATGATCCATAGGCATCACATGCAGCCACTAATATGTACGGTAAAGCTTACACCATCCAATGGTGTAAGCAAATGACAAATTCCTGACTCTTTATTTCAGGCACTTCTCTCCTTGATTTGTCTTCTTCAACAGCTGTCATCTTTGCAATTTCTCCCAAATCAGACCCTATATTACTGAGCAATGTACTTGCACACTTTCATCTTTGTAAACTACTGTATGTCTGCTGCTTTATAATTTTTATTTTATTAATTGAGAATAGATTTCCACCCATTTTTCAATAACATACAGCAATCTTAGTCACTAAATATTGTTTAAAATAAATCTGCAATTTTCTTACCTGAAAATCAGAGTTTTACTTTTTGCTTCAAATTATTACAAAGCTATCGTATGGGAAGGCAGTCATGCAATTAAACTCTGGTTATTAAGAATTTTGAGAGGGAAATCGAACATGGAAATATCACAGCTGAAATATTTACACTTAAGTCCTTGTACTTTTTTTGCTGATTGTTGGAAGCAAACCCAATCAGCAATTTTGGCAGTGAGTAGCTATAGTGTAAAACAAAGATGGGGATGTGGATACTCATCATGGAGATGTGTGTCCCTTTCAATTTACATTAATCTGTCTGATGAACAGGGAGAGAAACATTGCTACTTTATTGTTTTGGTTGTTATTGTTTTAACAACTTTCACCTAACTCTAGTACTCTAGTAACTTGTCTGGGAGACCTGGGCTTGAGTCTGATTTCCATCACTTGTCAATGACTAGAAAATTCTCTCTCTCTCTTTCTCTCTCTCTCTCTCTCCCCCTCACTCTCTCTCTCTGCATTCATTTCTTCATTTGAAAATGAAGAGCTAGATTGGATACTCTCTAAAATCCTTTCCAGCTCTAAAATCTTGTTTTTATGAGACACTATTTCTGGAATGAGCAATTAAGAAATAAATAAATAAATAAAAATTTAAGTGATGTGATAATCAAGATTATGTAACTAAAAAGATATGAGAGAATAAACTACCTTTTAAAATGCCTGAACAACTCAGTGGAGGAATTATTCTGCCTCAGTGAAAATATAAGAGAGGAAGTCAACGTTCTGTGTTATCACATATTTTTGACAAAGCCAATGAGTGAGGCTACCGTCAAGTGCCAGCATTGGAGAGTTTGCATGCAAACACAAAAGAAGTAAAAAGCGGAAAAAAGAAGAGGTGTGACAAATGGAAGGTAGCCTGATCATCTGACTGCAGCCTGGCCTTCCCTGTCTTTTCTAAAATATTTTTTGGAGACAGGGTTTCACTCTGTTGCCCAGGTTGGAGTGCAGTGGCCTGATCTCAGTTGACTGCAACCTGTGCCTCACGGGTTCAAGCAATCCTCACACCTCAGCCACCTGAGTAGCTGGGACTACAGGCACCCACCACCACACCTGGCTAATTTTTGTAATTTTAGTAGAGACAGGGTTTTGTCATGTTGACCAGGCTGGTCTCAAACTCCTCAAGGGATCCCCCTGCTTCAGCCTCCCAAAGTGTTGGGATTATAGGTGTGAGCCACCATACCCAGCAGTTTTTTTCTTCTCAGTCATATTCATTCATTTATTCACTCATTCAACATGTATTCACTGAATGAATATTTATTAAATGCTTATGATGTACCTGAAACTCTTCTAAGAACTGGGACTATATCATTGAACAAGAAAATTTTCCATACCTTATGAACTTTACATTTTAGTTAGGGAGACAAAAAATAATTAAGAAAACACACACACACACACACACACACACACACACACACATATAGTTCAATTTAACTTCAGATATACAATGCTCAAATAAAAAATGAAGCACTATAAAAAGATAGAAACTGACTAGGTATTTAGATGGAGAGAGAAGGTCTCTCTGAGGAGGTAACTTTGAGTAGAGACCTGTGTAAGTGAGGAAGAGAACCATACAAAGATTTTTAGAAGGAGCTTAAGTTTTGTTTAGAAGGAGCTGAGTTTTGTAACTGAGATCTTTGCTTCTATTATATTTTCTAACAGGTTGTTGTGAGAAAAGATTTAGAAAGACCTATTGTGTACTTACAAGGAATATTTAAATGCCGAAAGTGGAGCTGCTATGGTCTGAATGTTTGCTTTTTTACAAATATTCATATGTTTAAATCCTAACCTCCAAGGTGATGGTATTAGGAGATGGGACCTTTGGGAGGTGGCTGGTTAATGAGAGCAGAGCCCTAATGAATGGGATTAGTGGCTTTATGAAAGAGGCCCCAAGGGAGCATGTTTATCTCTTCTGCCATGTGAGGACACAGTTAGAAAGTATTATCTATGAACCAGAAAGTGGGCCCTCACCAGACATCAAATCTGCCCGAGCTTTGATCTTAGACTTCCCAACCTCCAGAACTGTAAGAAATAAACTTCCGCTGTTTATAAGCTACCCACTTTACGGTATTGTTTTATAGCAGCCCAAATAGACTAAGACCCTAGGAGATTTAATGAAAATAGAGTACTTCTAGGATCTAGGAGTCAAAATATCATTATGACAATATTGACAATATTCCTGGGTTTTTTTTTCTTTTTCATAGTGACAGGGTCTCACTAAGTTGCTCAGGATGGTCTCAAACTCCTGGTCTTAAGAGATCCTTCTGCCTTAGTCTCCCAAATTGCCGGTATTACAAGCATGAGCCACTGTGCCCAGCCTATTCCTCATTCTAAGACAGAATAGGGAATTAACCTATGCACATGGGTTCCAAGATCTTCCCTGCCCATTTGCTCATACAACTGGTGACTGCTCATTGACTAAAAGAATGGAGAAAGGGGCTTTGCTCTATTTCTACTTGTGTACCTCAAGATGCCAGTGTGGTTCTTCTGTGAGATCACTAAAATATTACTTGATAGTCTTTTAACTGACTGGTTTTTGATCCATGAGGCAGATAAGATAGCCTAATTTGTGATATGCCTCCAACCTCTTAACTTGTGATAACTCTAAGGTTAGGTGGGACATCCATATTTCTTTAGGGACAACCTTCATACTGCTGTAGTTCTTAGAGTTGTGCTAGAGAGACAAAGTTATGGGATTAAGCCTTGCAAAAATCAGTGACCAACTTGTCATCTCATAAATACGTGGTTGGTTACAAAAGGTCCCTGATAAGAAAGTATGAATGCATACAAAATTTATCATAAATTCCTTCAACATAGAAGGTATGCTTTTTGCCCAGGAATTTTAACTTGTTATTTCTTCTCCCTAGAATGATTTCTCCTCAGCTGATAATATGTATCACTTCTTTAATTCTTTTCAGGTTTTTGCTCAAACTCAGAGAAGTCTTCCTTCACCTCCCTATTTAAAATTGATCTCTACTCTCATTATCCCATATCCCCATTTCCTGCTTTATTTTCTCTCCAAAGCACTTATCACCATCTAATATATTTATTCCTTATTTATTGACTTTTGCCTATTGAAATGTGAGGTCCATGGGATCAGGGATTTCTGTATCTTTTATTCAATATTTTCCCAAGGCCTAGGGCAACTAATATTGGTTAAGTGAATTAATGAGTTCTTAGTGTGTTTTTGTTAGAGTTTGGTATATTAAGTGTTCAGTACAGTGCCTCGTACATAGTAAATACTGAATAAATTATAGCTATAATTATTATTCATGAGCCAACTGAAATATACATTTTTTGATACTAAACAATTAGATCAGTCATGTTAGACCATTCATATCACTATTTTCAATTCTGCCAATTTTAGAATCTAATATTATATTAGTCCATTTTCATATTGCTGATAAAAACATGTCTGAGACTGGGAAGAAAAAGAAGTTTAATTGGATTTATAGTTCCACATAGCTGGGAGGCCTCAGAATCATGGTGGGAGGCAAAAGGCACTTCTTAAATGGTGGTGGCAAGAGACAAATCCCTGATAAACCCATCGGTTCTTGTGAGACTTGTTCGCTATCACGAGAATAGCATGGGAAAGACCGCCCCCTATGATTCAAATCCCTCCCACAACACGTGGGGATTCTGGGAGATACAATTCAAGTTGAGATTTTGGTGAGGACACAGCCAACCCATATCAAATGTCATTTTCTTTTTAATCCTCTTAAAACATTTATATTAGTTAAAAATAACTTCATAAGGCAGAAGAAGTAAGTCTTGAGGTATAAAGCATTGATCTCTACTCTCATATCCCCTCTTGGTCTCCAGGGTTTTAAGTGCACCAAAACAAAACAAAACAAAACAAAACAAAAACAAAATAAAAAAGCAACAACTATGTACAATGTACACCTTGGCCACTATTGCTGGAGGGCTAACTTTTATTAGCCTGAAGGTTGTTTACGCAGCCTTTATCACTGAAGAGATTAATGTAAAATTGCTGAGAGTCTGCCAACAGGGTAAATGTTCCCAGAGAGATGGCAAAAGCAGCAAGGTAAGATATTTAAGTGCCTCAACATTTCTTATTAATTTTTAGTGAAAATGTTAAACAGTCGAATCAACGTGTGGTGGAATTACAATTCAGCTCACAGTTAGTTTGTAAAAATTTCATGCAGCTTCAAAAAGTCTGGTTCAAAAACTGGTGCACTGCTCACCATCCATACACATTATAAAATTAAAAAGTTCTGGACGCCACAAGTGACCTCTACATTTGCAGTTGTTAAATTCAAGAACTTTAGAAAGTAGAAAACATATGCTTAAAAACGAATTGTTGTTTATCTAAAATTCAAATCTAACAGAGTCTTCTCTATTTTATCTGGCAAGTCTAATTCATGGGGAAAATACATTCTACTAAAATTCTGCTGCTAAATTAACTTTTCTTAAAACAATGGAGACATTGGTATCCTTAACAACATTAAACAATTAATTAAGACATACATTCTTGCAATGACAAAACATACACAATTTGCTTACTGGTCTCTCTGAATTCATAATCACTAACTTTAAGAGGGCGTTTAGCATACACCTGCAATCCTACTACATTTTGCTGGAACTTCCCCACTGTCCTAGATGACCATCTCCTAACTTTTCTTCACCTCTTAAATATGCAACAACCCTACCATTTTCTTTTGTTTTTGCAGGTACACTTTCTTCCCCTTTCATTAACAAATAGAAGCAACTGGAAGAGCTCTTCTCCTTACTTTCTCAACATCTATTCACTCTCTCAGTCTATGCCCATGGCCTTCCTTCCTCTGTCCTTTCTGTCTCAGTCCTAAGGCCAATCCTTCCTCTTAAGCACCAGATCCCATCTCCTTTTGCCTCTTAGGGGTATTTCTATTACAATTGTTGTCTGCTTCCCTCCTTCAAGATCCTCAACTTTATCTTCTCTAATAGATTATTTCCATCAGCATTCAATCATGTAGCAATATTTTCATCTGAGAGAGCGAGAGAGAAGGAGGGGAGGAGGGAAAAAGCAGGGAAAGGAAAGGAAGGAGAAAAATGCCTCCTTTGGTCTCATACCTACCTTCAAGTATAATTTCATTTATTTGTTTCCTCCTTCACATAAATCCTGCTTAAAATGTTTACCTACTTACTACTTTCAATTCATTCTATGGTCTTTCCTCCCTTGAACCCACTCCAGTCAAGATTTTGACCCTTCTTCACTGAAATTGCTTCTGTCTAATTTACCACTGACCTCCAGGAGCTGAATCCAATGGCACATTCTTCGTCCTCACCTTAATTGCTGTATGAGTTTCCTAGGGCTATTATAATAAAGTACCAGTCTTATCTTACTATAATCTATTCTCCACACAACAGCCAGAATGATCTGTTAAAAGGTCAGATCATGTTACTTCTTCATCTAAAACCTCTAATGATTCCCCCTTTTTTCAGAATAATTAACAATGTCCTTACAATGGCCTAAAAGCTGGCCCCTCCCCAGTCATGACCATCAACTCCCAAACCAATGCACCATTCCCCTTATGTCCCTTTCACATACCTCAGAATTTACTCTTCCCACTCTTTGGGACCATCCTCCTCCAAATTTGTCCAGGATATTTTCATGACTTTCTCACTTAGTTTCTTACTTCTATGCAAAAATGTCCACTTAAAAAGGTTTTTGCTTTTTACAAAAAAAAAAAAAACAAAAAAAAATCCTCACAAGTAACCCAATTATGCCTTTCCCACTTTGCTTTTCACCTAGGCTTAAGACCACCTGACACATTACAAATGAATAAAAGCAGTTATTTTGTATCTCTCCAGTTTGTTGCCTTTCTCTCCCACTCTACTGGAAACTAACTTCTAAGAAGACTGAGATTTTTATCTCTTGTTTTCTATTGCTAGTGTTGAAAGAATCACTGAATCAATCAGAACATAACTCTAAAAAGTTAATCAGAGTTCAGTTCTGTACACCAAGTTAAAGTCTTGTAACCAGTGAATACCTAGAGCAAAATTAAGAAAAGATTGTCCTTTAGAATGCAGAAACCTATGCATACTTATAAAATCTTATAAAATTGTTACACTGTGAATTAAACATAGTTTTCTCCTTTTTAAATTAGCATTAGTCTCCAAAGAATTTTTTCTAGTTGGACAAAGACTGCTATTACTTATATTTTCTCTCCTTTGTCACCTTAAAAAGTAAAATTTTTGCCAGTTATTCTTTTGTTTCCCTTAATATAAGATTAGAACCTCTGTAGCCATTTCAACATACAAATTCAGCCTATATCTCTCCTGCCAAATGTCTTCTGTACTAATTTTATATTTTATATTAATTTTTATCATATACAAAAGGTTAATCTTTTATACAAAAGGTTAATCTTTATTCTGTGTCCTGCTGAATACTTATCAGAAGTTTAATCTCCCCCAGACACTTTTATATGAATATTTATAGGGTTGACATTGAATAATAAAATGAAAGCTCCTGATACTCTTGCCCTGTCACATCTCAAATAGTTTTTTTAAAAAGTGTCAATCAGATTTATAGCACTAACTAAGTCACATAATTGAGCACAGCTTGAAGACCCTAAATTTACCAACCATAAAAGGAATAATTTTAGGAAACGTTTGGAGCTCTGTATGTAAGTTACTGGCAGAGACCTTCATGAATATTGGTCCCATCTCCATGCAGAGAAGAGAAGATCTTGGCCTCTGATCTAGTTGTGGGGTTGGATGAAGCTAGCCTAGTAGTTGTGAGCCTTGTCAGGCCCTTTGGGAAATGACAGATACAGGCTCATTATCTTTGGTGCCATGACTACGACAAGCCTGAAATCTAGAAACATGACTATTAACTGACTGGAATCATCTAGGTATGTTCCGTCTCTCCTACTCTTCCTGGTAGGGAGCAGAACATAGCATTCAGCCCAGAAGCTGATGTTGCTAGGAAGAAAAATCCCATGGAAAAAAAATCTCTCTCACTGATATTTCTCACTGGGAAATGCTCATTGAAATAATGCCTTTCAGGATCCTTTGATAATATTATTCAATTTTGTCCTTACGACAATATTATAAAGCTTTGCTCATCCACCCTGGCTGAATATGAGTCAGCTGAAAAAATTTAAAAAAAAAAAACAAAAAACAGAGATCCAGACCTTCCTACAAACTGGATAGGACCCAGACATCTCTGTTTTGTAAGGACTCTCCCAGTGATTTAATACAAATACACAGAGTAGATAAAAAATTATGTAAAAAAGATTGGCTGGGCCAATGTAGTTACTCTGAATAACAAGTAAGAAAACAGGTCAGACAGGTTAAGTGACTTATCCAAGGTCACACTGCCAACACAAGGTCTTCTCTTGCCATCATATCATGGTGCCCTCTCCCAGCTTCCCCAGTTTCTACTATTTCATATAAATTTTCTGCCTTTTCAGTTAATGAAGCTTATTTCAGCTCAGAGGAGAAAAACATGAACAAAATTGGACTAAAATGGGTGTAAGAATTGGTTCATGGAGGATAAAAAGCATTGGATTTCTGCCAGACCCTTCAGGATGTGAATCAGTCAAAGAAATCAAGTCAACACATAATAATAACAACAAAAGCAACAACTCTTTTGGTATTTTACATAGTAAAGCCCTT
This sequence comes from Gorilla gorilla gorilla, assembly GCF_029281585.2. Taxonomy (NCBI): domain Eukaryota; kingdom Metazoa; phylum Chordata; class Mammalia; order Primates; family Hominidae; genus Gorilla; species Gorilla gorilla. Next base: position 49,084,253 of record NC_073232.2, on the reverse strand, counting down.
TGCATGCTGTAATTTCAATAATGATTCCTGCAAATGCAAAAGTCACACAATTTTATCTCTGTCTTTGTATTCTTTTTTATTTCAGACATTCTTTGTATAGGCTTAGATTTAAACAACATAAATATCTGAGAATCTTTACCCAATCATGAGTCTGAAAAAGTCAATTGATGGATTCTTATAAACATTGTCTAACTTCCCCGACCCATCTATTTCAATGCCAGCATAGGCCAGTAAGGCCACATTTGTCCATTGAGGATTTAAAGGCCTGATGTTCTAAAAGTCTGAAAGATCCTCAGCTGTGGAGAGATGACAGTGTCAGAAATTCCTGACTAGCAATATTTTTATATGATCATAACTTCTTTTTAATCATAAAACACCTCTTTTGTTTTATAAATTTTTTCCCTTCACCTTTCTAAACTATTCTCAGAGATTACACTTTCCAAAAACTGATATTTTTGTCACATATTACAACTCAAGGGCCAAAACAGCTGGTTTATGATTTATAAGTACTTTGTGAATTGCTTGAGCTGGTGGGGAAGGTTAGACAATAGGAACGTTTTCCTACTGTAAATCATTGAGTCACAGAATCTTAGCTTTCTAGAACTAGAAAAGATAAACACAATCTAATATAAGTCCAACACATTGCAGGTGAGAAAACAGGCCCCTGGATGTTGGTAACCAGTTGGGGCCAAACAGGGAATTCTGGACAGAGCAGACAGTAGAAGCCAAGTTCGTTTGCCCTGACTCCCATGTATTTTCCTAAGCCAGACTGTCTACTTTGGAGTATGAGATCCTCTGAGCACATCTAACTCTGTCTTCTCCTTCAAGATTCAATTCATTTGCTGCCTGGTATTACAGAATTTCAGGAATGAAAGAGATGCTAAAATCATCCTGTCCATTCAGGGTTTGACTTTTTTCTACCATGGTCCCCACCACAGGGTCAAGTACTTTAGTAACAAAACTGCTAATGAAACAGCCTGTTCCATCTTTGGATACTTTGGATTAAATAACTTATAATATTTAGCTAAAATGTTTTCCTAAAGCAACTGTTAAAAAATTGATCACTTTTGTCATATAAGAGTCTCTTATATACTTGAACATAGGTATAAGGACACCTTTTTTGCATTTTCCCCAGAATAACCATTACTTGCCTTTAAAATTTCTTCATGTTGTGCCATCCTAATTGCTCTCCTTTATATGCCATTAGGTTTTGAAATATGTCTTAAAATGTGGTATTCAGAATTAAACACATTATTGTAAGGACTGCTAAGAACAGAATTTTTCTTACTTCTTTTTAGAATATTCTCTATTAAATAAAGCCCATAAATTCTCAACAGGAGTGATATCACCCCCAAGAGGCTGAAAACTGGTTCTTGGGGGAAAAAAACTTACTTTTTTTAATGTATAAAGCACATATAATGTACATAAAGTACATTAACAGATGTGTTATGTACTTAAATATCTGTGGTATTCAAATTTCATTAGGGAAGTGATCAGAAAAAAACATTTTTAGGGACTCCTTAAAGGGATAATAGTTTTTTTTAAAAAAAGGCTGTGAAACAGTGATATAGCCTAAGATCACACTAGCACATTAGCTATTTTATCGGAGAATCATACTATTAACCCCTATTGAGGTTATAGTCAAGCACAATCCTTAAAACTATCTATCTAACCTACTTGTACAACTCTTGAAAGGTATTTTCACTACCGCGAGGTTTCCAGTGTGTTTGGTTGGTTAGATGATTGGTTTGTTTTTGTTTTTGAAGAGTAGTAATTTTTTTTTTTTTGCCTAATTTTGTTACTATAATAGCACAAAGTTAAATTTATTTCTGATAAAATTGCTCTTGTTAGGTTTTATCTATTCCCATCTGTCCAGATATTTTGGAATGTAATACATTCATTATTTTCTGAAGCTCTGATTATTTGCAAATTTTATCTCCTATCATCTTGATTGCTCATGCCAGTAATCTGCAGAAACAACGTTAAGAGAACAGGGCTGAGAATATTGTCCCGCACACACCTTTTCCATTTTGTGTTAAAGTATCAGCAGTATGTTTTGACTAACGTTTCTTCATCGAGGTATTAATGTTACTAACTGTACATTTCCTTACATAAAATCCATAGTTTTCTATTTTTTTTTATTTGTACACTCTGAGAAAGAATGTCAAGTGTCTCACAGAAATCCAGATTGCCTGGCTCTAGTATACTTTCTAACAGCCTAGTAAGCCAAGTGAATAAAGAAGCAAGATTTAGTCTTCTGTTTTTCTTTAATAATTCTGTGCTGGCTCACTCTCATTACTTCTTCAATTTATCTATACTTAAGAGGCTCTTTTTAGTAGTCTGTACAGACATCTCTTCCCAGCACAGCTTAAATATTCTATTGACTGCATTTTTCCCTATAACAGTATTTGTCAGTTACATCTAGTTGGCTCTTGCTCTGTTTGTTTTCATGGGCATATGCCTTAACTTTTCAAAAAAGATTATAAACTCCCAGGGTTGAAGCATATACTCTTATAGTGCCCACAGCTGCCCATTAAAGTATCACAGAAGATGATAAAAATAAATTGTTTGATTTACTAATAACAAACTACTCACTATCAAATCAGATTGATGAAAGGATCATGAATCATTCACTCACACCCTAGCCCAGGTTTACAGATTGTTTTAAATGCTTGCTTCTAATAAGCGTGTATTAAAAGAGTTAAATGCTTTCTTCTAATAAGGGTATATTAAAAGAGTTTCTTTCCAACACTCAATTTACTAACTTATCACTAAGAAATAGCGTTTTTGCTAAGTAATAAGGAAATTAAGAACTGATGATGGAAAAGGAAACTATATAGGGGAATATAATAGGAAACATAAAAGGGAAATATGTCTGCAAAAAGTAGGATTACAAGGTCATGTTTCTTTAGAATGAGGATCCTGTTTCCATTTTCACAAACTAAAATTATTTGAAAGCACATATACTTATCAGGATGGTTCCTAAAACTTTTTTCTCAACTTTCATATGTGTGTGTGTGTGTGTGTGTGTGTGTGTGTGTGTGTGTGTGTGTGTGTGATACACATCCACATATATACATACATACACATATATATTCAAAGATATATAATCTTATATATAAAATATATTGGCCGGGTGCAGTGGTTCATGTCTATAATCCCAGCACTTTGGGAGGCCGAGGTGGGCAGATCACTTGAGGCCAGAAGTTTGAGACCAGCCTGGCCAACATGGCAAAACCCGTCTCTACTAATAACACAAAAATTAACCAGGTGTGGTGGTGCACATCTGTAATCCCAGCTATTTGGGAGGCTGAGGCATGAGAATCGCTTAAACCTGGGCGGTGGAGGTTGCAGTGAGCTGAGATTGCACCACTGCACTCCAGCCTGGGTGACAGAGTCAGACCCTGTCTCAAAAATAAATAAATAATAAAATATCTCATATATATATTCTATATATATATATCTCATTGTGCAAAGTTCCCAAATTAGACATTTTGACTACATTAAAAACACAACGACTACTTGGATAAAAACTGGATTACCAAATTATCTAAATGAGCCATTTGTGTGCTATTTGATGGTGGTATATTTTTATATCTTGGATATTATCCATATACTGAATATACATGTTCCAATATTCTAAATCTCTAATATAATTCAATTACATGAAATAACATATTAAATAATCTGAGAGAGGGCGGAGAATGAATTAAGCCTCAATTATTTTTATAATATGTTGTATGCTTGGTGTTAACACAGGTGTTCATTCATTATTCTCAAGGCCTTTTTGTATAGCTAAAATATTTCATATTATAATAAGTTGTGTGTCATAGCAGATCATGTTAAAAGAAATCTAAAGTTGGCCGAGCGTGGTGGCTCACGTTTGTAATCCCAGAACTTTGGGAGGCCGAGGCTGATGGATCACTTGAGGTCAGGAGTTCGAGACCATCCTGGCCAACATGGTGAAACCCCATCTCTACTAAAAATACAAAATTAGCCAGGCATGGTGGCATATGCCTGTAGTCCCAGCTACTCTGGAGGCTGAGGCACGAGAATCACTTGAACCAGGAGGCGGAGGTTGCAGTGAGCCGAGATCACACCACTGTACTCCAGCCTGGGTGACAGAGCGAGACTTTTGTCAAAAAAAAAAAGAAAAAAAGAAAAAGAAATCTAAAGTTAAAAAATAATCTAAAGTTTCCATTTCGCCATTCAACTGCCATGTTTACCCACAGCTCCTCTTTTCTGGTAGCTGTTTTCAGTTAAGGAAAGGGAACACTGGGTGGAGGATGGGACAGGAACACTCCTTTCACAGAAGGCTCTGCATATAGCAGTCCCCTTGAGCATGAATTTTCCAAGCTTTGATAAAATCTATTGAGGAGGTAAAGAGAGGATTCATCTTTAAAATATTGTCAATGTATAGTTAATTAAATAGAGTTTATTCTGCTGCAATCTTACAGCCCTGAGAGGTACAGAATGCTGAGGTTCATAAACGCTGTCAGCAACACAGTGAGGCAGTGAGGGTGAGGAGAGGAAGGGGGAAGAAAAACAATTGCATGAAAAATAGAATAAATTTTGAGATTTCTTCTAAATCAAAGCTGATCCAATATGGAGAATTGAAAAAAAATTAAACAAGGAACATTTGAGATTCATGGTATAGAAATCTCCCTTTCCCTAAACATTCTTTAAGGTCTTCTTTCAATTATTTCTGACAGTTATGGCAACATATTGTGAGAGTAATATGTCCACCATGGGGGGGGATACGCATTAGTTCACTATTGTTGCCATAACAAATTACCACAAACCCAACAGCCTACCACAACATAAATGTATTTGTTCTCAGTTCTATAGGTCAGAAATCTGGCTGGGTTCAGCTGATTCCTGGGGTCTAAAAGGTCAAAATCAAGTTGCTGGCCAGCCTGGGCTCTTATTTGAAGGTCTGAGCAAAGAATGTACTTCCACGCCAAGGTCAGTGGCTGAATTCAATTCCATGCTACCATAGAACTAACATCCCAATTTCCTTGGGGCTCTTCTCCAGGGATGGTTCTTAACTTCCAGAGATCAGTCACTTTCCTTGGCTCAGGGTCCCCTTCCTCCATCTTAAAGGCAGCAACAATAGGCTGTGTCCTTCTCACATTTTAAATCCTTCTAACCTCCCCTTCTACCTCTTCTCTTCTAGGCTCCCCTCACCGACTGATTTTTCTGTTCTCCGATTCTGCCCTTAAGGGCTCATGTGATTACATTGATCTCACCTGGATAATCTAGGCTAATCTCCTTTTTCTTTAAACGTCAATGATTAGTAATATTAGTTTCATATTCAAAATCCCTTCACAACATTACCTAGGTTAGCATTTGATTATAACCAGGAATGAGAATCTTGCAGAGACATCTGAATTCTGTCTACCACAGGGTGTGCCCACCAGATTCAAAGAGACCTGCCAACCAGAAATTGGCAGTTTGATTTATATTTCTCAATCTATGAAACATAACATTTCTCTAAATGAAGCATTCTTAAATATTATTTGATTACTCAAGTGGATAACTTCATGGCTAATGATAAAGCTTTTCTATTAGAAGTTTCCATTAAGAATGCTTTTGTTTGAGTTGTTTTGTGTTTTAAAACAGGACTTGGATTTCTTGGGAGAAACTGTTTAAACAAAGGAGAGAGGATATTCTTTGATTACAATTAGAGATGTCTTTTTGTAGGAAGCAATTATCAGTATAAATTAAGAACCAAATTGCAAATTCAATTATTCCTAAGTATTTACTAGAGAAACATTAGTTTAACTGTAATTCTTCTGGAAATTAACCCCATAAAATATGCTATAAGAGCATTAATTGCATTTTTATAGTTAAAATATGATGCAATAACAATATCACAAAAGCTATTTGATCCATATTAATTTTTGTACAATTGCTGAAAACCATCTATTGAAATCTTTTTTTAATATTTGAATTGGAGTGCATTAGGTTACTCCTTTGAAGATTTATGCATTACCCAAGAAAGAGAAAACCAATTTTTAAAAATACCAATTAAATGAAGATACTCAGTTAAATTAAAAAATAATTCTAATGCTCCAAATTCTTGCTGTGAATTTGCTTATTGTGGAATTAGAACATATTTGAAAGAATGAAAATGGCCGATTTTAAAGTACTTTTGAATTTTCTGTTACTTTTCTTGTTAAACCCTAAATAGTTATAATAATTGTAATGAAAATGTTTTTAGTCACTGACCTCCACATGAGTGGCAACAAGAGTTTCACACAGTTACATATATTCAGCTGATAAACCAGGTAGTAAAAGGAAATGATTAAGATCACAGGACTCTGAAGTCAGACTACCTAGATTTCAATCCCATTTGTCACTTTATCTGAATGGCTTGAGGCAAATTATTCAGCCTCTCTATGCCTCAGCTTCCTTCTGTAAAACTGGGATAAGGGTAGTACACATTACTCCCAGGGTTGCTGTGAGGATAAAATAGGATAATACATACAAGTAAATACATGTAAAGTCATGTAAATGTTTCATAGTTGGTATGGACTAAATAAATGCTGGTTATTATTCTTGAAGTGATGTCCAATGTTAGGCCCTAGACTGACAAACAGAGACCTCAACTCTTCAAACCTGTGAGCATTAGGATATAGAGGCAAACAGCCTTGGCCTCAGTAGAACTGACCTGTAGTCAAGTCAGCTGATCAACAGAGAGAATGGAGGAAGGGGCTGAAGAGTCCCTACAGAACTCCAGCAATTAGCTCTGTATTCCTACTGGCTAGCTATGTTTTCACCGCTACAAAGATGCTATCGATATATCCCTCATCCTGGCCATTCACCTTGGTCATTCATTTTCTATCAAAAAAAAAAAATAGTGAGTACCTAACAAAGTTATAGGCTCTGTGTGAAGAAGATATAAAGAGTTGAATTTTAAAATTATAAAATTTTCCGCTGTTACAGAGTTCACAGTCTTGCAAACAAACACTAGCAACCCCAAGCCATCCTTCCTTTTGACTCACTGATTTAAATTGAACAAGAAAGCCACTTTCCTATTGAAAGTAATAAAAATTAGGGAAAAAAGATGAAAATGGTATCATGAGATGTCGAAGTTGAGGTGCTATCAATGCTTTGGGGGATATGAATCAAAATTTCCTTAAGACTCTTTTTTACGACATTGTCACTCACAGTTTTATTAAAACAGACACTCAAAGGAAAGCTATGGAAAAATAACACAGTGTCTCTGGTTCCTACAAGGTATTTGGTTATGGTGGGAGAGGAGACGTAAATTACCTCTTTACTTCCACATACCCACAGAGACCCTCCATCACATCTGCTTTTCTCCACCCACCCGAGCAACACCCACTATCTTAATACCAAGTGCTGTATAATCAACTGAGTTAAACTATTTTCAATTTAATCTCAAGAAAGTTTAGAAGAGCTCCTTAAGGAGTAGCAGTTTAGATCCAAAAAGCTCTTAAGATTGATCAGCCTTCTTTCATGCAGTCTATATTCTGAGGGTCTCAGAATTTTAGGCTTAGAAGAAAATTTTAATATATAATAAAATTATTTTATTCTTCTAAATATTTGAATAATTTTCTCAAAGCCATATGGATGTTAGTTGCAAATCCAGATCTGGACCTTAAATTCCATTTCTATTTCAACTTCTTTCCACATCAGCATGTATTATAATTGAATATAATGGGCATTTACTACTGCCAAGGATAGATTCTAAAGTACTGATTCAATCTATTGCTAATGAGGCATTAAATGTCCACAGCTGATAACAAATAGCATGAAAAATATTTGAAAACAGAATTTATCATCATTTAGCACCGCTTTAGTCAGATTGCATACCACCTTTGTTTATGTATTCCATCATGCTTATCTCTTTGTTAAAGATTTTTGTTCGTTAAATCACCATATAGACATATTACATACATTAATGAAATTATAAACTTGACTTTGAAGTTGATGTAGCTAAAAAATATTGGGAAAAGAATAAAAGATTCATTAAGTGTTGCTAAATTGTAAGTGTTTCTATGTTACGTTTCCAAACAAACAAAAGAAATCATCTACATTACAACATTGTAAAAGTAATGACCACAAATAAAATAACACTTTAATACACCAGGCTTTCTCCAATACTGAAATTTTTCTTTTAGTTTAAGATACAAAACTCCTAGACACTTGTTTATTAAGAATATCTTTACTGGTGGAAAATGATATATTTAAGCTTCCAATTTATGAATAATTAAATTCCTATGATTAGATATACCAAATACAGCCACATCGTCAAAGGATATACTATATAAAGGCAATGAAGATTAGATATGGACCTTATTATATTCATCATTTCAAAGAAACATCAAAAGACATCTGAATAAAATAAACAGGAGTTTTTATTTTTATTTTTATTTTTGCTTGTATCAAGAACTTTCTGAGCACACTGTCTGGCAAATTTAGAGTGTCAGATTAGAAGTTCAATGCCAATTTGATTCTTGCCTTTGTAAACATTTTTACATTCTACCAGGAAGTGTATAGGTTTTTCTTTTTATTATTGAAATTTACAAATCTCACAATAATATCTAGATGTGAGCCTTCTTTATCACTATACTAACTCAGCACTTCTTAATTTTTTTTTTTTTGGTCTGAAGCCTCAAGTCTTTAGCTCAAGAGAGTATCTTCTCCTGTGACTATTGTTTCTCCTCAATCAATTCCATCTATTCTTATAAGATTTATGTATTGGGTGTTAGTGCCAAGATTCTCTAATATTTGCTGAGATTTTCTAACTTCTTCTTTTAAAATCTGACATATGGGATAACTTCTTGGGTTTGCTTCTGATTTTTATTGATAGCTGTTGTGCTCTTTTCTTGTCCTAGTAAGGGTTTTTATTTGCTTTTGGGTTTTTTTGTTGTTGTTCTTTTATTATTTCTTCAAAACAATGGTCATCTTCTTTTCAGTTTCTAAGTCCTTGGTATTCAGTGTATAGTGTAATTAAGGTTATGGGAACTGGATGTAGGTCTTTCTAGAGCCTTGGGTTAGCACTTTCCTAGCTATTTTACCTTGGGCAAGGTATATTAACTATGCCTCAGTTTTCTCACCACATAGAGATAATGTGCAATAATCTTCAGTAATATTACCCTATTGCTCCTTTGCATAGCAGTGTGTTTGCTCGTTTACAGAGTGAAGAAAAAAAAAACCTCCCAAATATCAATGAGGACATCAATTAGAATTCTAAATCATTATCTTTTGTCTACCTGTCATATCTATACTTCATTTGTTCTAATTCCCAGCTTTCTCCCTGTTCTCTCCAATGACAGGTAACATTTTATTATCTGTCCATATGTATGCGTTCAGCGTTAGATTGCCCATCCTAGTGGTTGATACGGGCTCCCTCTGCTTAGGCCACCTTTGATGTCATGAAATTGCTGTGTTCAGGGCATAAAGAGGAACAGAAAGGTTGATTTATTCCCAGGTGCATATGCTGGAAATGAACCTGATATATCTGTTTCAAAGAGAAAAAGCAAAGTTAAAGTTGGTAGGAAAAGCTCCAACTGCATTTAGAATGCCGATGACACCAAGTGGAAGAAGCACCAGGGCAAATATTTTAGCCATCTTCTCTCTGCAGAGCTCTAATAAATCCTAGAGGGCCTATTGTGTGATTCTCTCTGATATTCCCACTCTTTCAAATGGGGGTTAAACAATGCTACAGCTTCCCAAGCATAAGATTCCCACAGTTTTCTGCTGGAGAGACTGTCTACTTGCCTCTCAGGGCTTCCTTACCTGGTTTATACTGAGCAAAACAAAAGCCATTGTCAGCTCCTTGAGTAAACCCGATCCATCTGCTGCTTCTTTTTTTTTTTCTTTTTAAATAAATTACTGAAAGAGTATGCTTGCTTGATGTTACCCTTCCTATTTTCTAGTATTGCTACATATCTTTTTGCTCATTTTGTGCTTCTTTAGTCATTTTCATGGGGTTAAGATATGAAGGGAAGAAAAAAAATGAGTTGGTTTAACTTCCCATCCTAAAGCTGGAAATTATATTTTGAATCTTGAAAATAACCAAAATATTCATTATTTTTATGGCTGTTGAGTTAGTCGAGGAACAGATTCTATGTAATGTCATGTTAAGTTGCTTATTTAGCTAAAATGATGCAAAGTAAATAGCTGTCAACATGATTAAAATTACTTGCAATCTGAATTTAATTAAATTGAGAACTATGTTATTTTCCTACTTTCTCCAACCTCTGGCCACTTAATTAGTAAGATTTACTTTTAGTTCATCTCAAACTTTCTGTGCTTATGGTCAAGAGTGGTTATGTGAACAACTCAAAAGAGACATCCAGCCTGAATCATTTTTATTGGCACAGACACCATTATGTGGCTGTTTGGGTTACTATTTGCCTTCCTAATTATATTATCTTCAGCCTAATACATGAAAATAAGATTTCAATCCCTGTGGCTATGACAGAATATTTGGGAGATACTATCTGGAGAAAGCAAAGGCTATGCCACCCAGGAATTTGAATCTGGAAACACGGAAATCGCAACCTGACTATATAAAATCAAAAGGACCAAAGAGAGGTGCAAGGTCTCAGAACTATTGTTTACATAAAACCAGTCATGTCTAAATCATTGGAAGAAAGCTTTTGTACAACGGAGGATTTATTTTCTGTTAACATAAATAATGGGAATTTATACATGTTAGAGTTAAAACCTTTAAAACACACACACACACACACACACACACACAACTGCAATTTATCTTATTCCTTCCAGGTTGTGAAGTGGACTCGGGAAAAAAAAAAAAAAACCGGTGACAGAGAAAGAGGTTAGACTGGCTTGTTCTGTGTAGGCAGGCTGTCAAAATGGCTGCTGGGATAGGAAAAGGTATTCAACTTTATGCAATGAAGGAAGCTGTACAGACTCCTCCTGAGCGTCTGTGAGGTCAAATGCTATGCACCCCAATCTACTTCCTGAAATTAATAGCCAGGTGTTATGCTAGTTACTGTACCTTAATCATTAATTATGACTGTGGCAGCAGGAGAGAAAAAAATTCTAGGATACATGAGCTATAGTGATAAAGGGAAAGCATCAATCACGCATGACAGGAAAGCCAAAGGTACCCTCTCTCTGCCTGGGATACTTTCATTTGTGACTGCAGATTTTCTCCTACATCAGACTTCAAACTTCAGAGAAACCATTTCTCATAGCCTGCCTCTCTCTCTTTCTCCCTCTCACAACCAGCTATGGTCCTAGGACTCAGGAGGATGAAAACAAAATAAAACACATTTGTTAGTAATGCCATATTTTCCATGTACTACCACCAGGATCTATTTGAAATTAAAGGCAATTTATACAAATAAAATATTCAGTCAAGAGATGATTTATTCAAAAAAGCAAGCTACAGCAAGAATGGAGTTTAGAGTCAATAGTTAATAAACATTCTGGCAGCAGAGGCTGGCCCACATGCCTTCATTTTTCTACAATGTCATAAATGTGTTGCATGTCATCTTAAACAAGTGGGCAGAGCAGGTGAATCTCCCTCAAAGTCTCACGGCACAGTCTAGTATGTTACAAATCTTGATAAGCAGAAACCCAAGCCACATTCTGGTGGTACTGAGTGGTCGGAAATGGGGTATTTGGAAGTAGGAAGAAATACATTAATTTAGTGGAATGGAAGGAAACTAAGTTGGGTTCTACTTTACTATGGTATTGTGGATAGATTACTTGACTTCTCTAGCATTGGTTTCCTGTCTGTAAATGACTGGTTTGAGCCAGATCAGGAACCCTTATTCTGGGGTGACATGGAGCTTCAGAGGATCTGGCAGGAAACTCAAATTATAGGAGAAATTGTTCAGCATATTATTTAAGTGTTACTAAAAAAACATACACACTAAAGGAGTGCTTCTCTAACTATCTTTAGTGAAGAACTAGCACTTTGTAATTTCCAATCTGCTATGAACCACCTCCTTTTAAAAATCACACAAAAATGAAATAAAAAATAAATGTATACAAAATAGAAGCCCATTTTTTTTTATCAGACTCAATAGATATAAAAATACTCCTTCAAGTTGCTATAAAGATGACATGGTATGGCTGTGTCCCCACCCAAATCTCATCTTGAATTGTAGCACCCATAATTCCCACATGTCATGGGAAGGACTCAATGAGAGGTAATTGAATCATGTGGGCAGAGCTTTCCCATGCTGTTTTCATGATAGTGAATAAGTCTCATGAGATTTGATGGTTTTATAAAGGGGAGTTCCTCTACACAAGCTCTCTTACCTGCTGCCATGTAAGATGTGCTTTTGCTTCTCATTTCCCTTCTGCCATGATTATAAGCCTCCCCAGCCATGTGGAACCTCTTTCCTTTATAAGGTCCATTAAACTTCTTTCCTTTATAAATTACCCGGTCTCTGGTATGTCTTTATTAGCAGTGTGAGAATAGACTAATACAAAAGATTTTAAAATCTTCCTATCAACTTGGGTCATTGTAATGGACTGACCAGAACTGGACCATAGGTCAAACTTTGAGTAACAACTATTCTAAGGTTCCTTCCAGCTATAATCTTAAAACTTTCTATGTAAAAAACAGATATCCCTAAGTCCATTCTGCCTCAACTCCTCCTGCCAAAACCATACAATCTCACTTGCCATTGCATTCAGCACTATAAACGGAACTCAATCTAAAGGTCCATCTTCCTCGAAATGCAATGAAAGATTGTAAATAATAATGACAATGACAACAAAATATGCTTTCCCTTGTCACTTGTGATTATTTATGTTCCCTGAACAACAAGGATAAAAATGAGGGAAAGCCTGTAGGACTACTTACCACTAGAACCTAGGCCATCTGCTCCCTGACCTATTAGTTCCCTCATCTATGCTTTTGTGCTCTCATAATTATCCTGACTCAGAAAGCCTTTACTAGCCTTTCCCCTATTCCCTACCTGCAGTCTTTTCAAGATCCTTACTGCATTTATTGGGTACTCAAAGCTTATCTATTAAGCACTTACAAATAGAAGAGGATAAAATTATAATTATTTGGTCCCTGTCACATACACACACACATGCACACATGCATACACATATATACATATATGGTCCCTGCCCTTAAGTTGTCTAGAGCAATTCAATGTTTATAAGTATGTTATATGAAGAATCACAACAGGGGAATGCAGAAGGGGCAATGACAAAAGTCAAAGTTAGACAGGAAGGGTCACATAAGACTTCTTAGAAGAACTCTTTTGGGGCTATTTCTTGAGTCATGACTATCTGGTGATCTGGCTATAATATTAAAGAGGCTTAGTCAGCTCACTGAACTATTACTTGCAGTTCTTCCCTTCCTTTATTGCTACATGTTTGGTCTAGAAGTACATTCTTTCCAAAGAGTCGACTCCTCTTTCATCAAGAGTGTTCTAATTAACTAAGGGGGGAAAAACGTGTGTATGAGAGTGTGTGTGTGTGTGCACACAAGTGTGTCAGTTTTATGTGTTTGGTGGGAGAAAGGCAAAGAATCTGGGAGAGCAGTGCATGTAAAGTAATGTTTAAAGGCTGGAGAAGGAGGGACCACCAGGTCACGAAGCTTCTTGTATATTTCCCTAAGGATTCTGGATTCATCCTGAGCACACTGGTGACTCATTAAAAGGTTTTAAGTAAGGGTGTAATATGGTCAATGTTTTGTTTTTAAAAGATCACTCTAGCAGCATGATGTAGGATATCTAGGTGGTGAGCAGGGTGGATCTGGTAGTGCCAAGGTGTTCATCTAATAATTCAAATGAGAAATCATGAAATCCTAGACTAAGTCAATAGCAGACACGAATGCAAAGCCATTTCAATCTGAGACTGATTTGAAGCACACCAAGAAGGCAGAATTACTGGCTATGAATCATGGACAAATGAATGAATAAATGATGAATGATTTTGAGGATACTAGCTTGAGCAATTGGGAGATTGGTGATTTCATTCCCTGAAAGAGAAAAACGCTAGTGTAAATACAAGATGACAGTGTAACAAACAAGAATTCAGATTTAAATAAGTTAAATTCAAGGTGTCTGCAGAATGTTTATATGGAGAAGTCCGTTGGGAGGTAGAAACAGGAGTCTGTAGTTAGAAGTTGGGTCTGGACTAAAGAAAATAAGTTGATCAACAGTAACTGTAGGCTTGAGATGGGTGTGATTATTTCAGCATGCCTTGCCTGAGGAACTTCATTCCACTCCAATAGATTTGATTTTACCCCAGAAGTATTCTTCATTTTTATCACCTGTATGTTTTCCTTAATAGGCATTGTATAAAAATATACTCTTTTTTACTAAATAAAAACATAAATGGGAAAAATAAGCTAAAAGGCCAGTGAGGTACAGCAATGAAGATAAAGCTGGACTGTGACTTACATACAACATGCAAACTACTTGATACCATTTACTGATCTCTGGATCACACTCTGACACTACACTTTCAAGCAGCAATGCAAAGGGTGATGAAATTGCAAGTTACATATTTAATACTCATACAATAAAAGTAAACCAATTTCTCCAAAACAGAATTATTTATGTTACTGTGAGCTGAGAAAAATTTCTCCTGAAGGTCCTCATAAGAAGACCATTCACCGTATTAATGGTGAGCAGTATCTTTTTTTTGACACGGATTCTCTGTCACCAGGCTGGAGTGCAGTGGCTTGATCTCGGCTCACTGCAACCTCCGCCTCCCGCATTCAAGTGATTGTCCTGCCTTAGCCTAGCCTCCCGAGTAGCTGGGACTACAGGCACATGCCACCTTGCCCGACTAATTTTTTTTTTTTTTTAGTAGAGACGGAGTTTCACTGTGTTAACCAGGATGGTCTCAATCTCCTGACCTCGTGATCCGCCCTCCTCAGCCTCCCAAAGTGCTGGGATTACAGACATCAGCCACCACACCTGGCCAGTGAGCCTTATTCTTAATCACATCCCCATAGTGAATAAAAAATAATACTTACACAATTATTATATCCATCAATGTAAAGTGATAGTATAATAACAAAGAAGAGTAGAGGAAAGGCAATTCAAAGGAAGAAGAATGGCAAAATTCTGTCATTTATGTGGACAGCCCATGTGGATTGGTATGTATGAATGAACAGCGACATTTCCTTCAGGTATTCATCTATAATACTTGGGATATGGGATGTATTTTATCTCCCAAACTAGACCAGTATGTCCACATCTGCCTTTCCACTATTTAATGTTCACAACTTTCTTCAAGATGCATTCATTTGTTCTTTCAATAGTCAATAACTTTCTGAACTAAAGTCATGGAGGACTGAGTCTTAAAGGATACTTAGGAATGATTCAGACAAGATGGGAGACAGGGTAGGAATAGAAACACTTCCAAACAGATGGATACGTAGCATGAACAAAGCTACCAAGGTAAGAATGAGCTTGCTATGCAAAGAAATATAAGCAATTTAGCATGGCAACAATGATAATAATAAGGCAGAGAGAATGATGAGAGAGGAAGCTAAAATGGTAGACAGGAGAGCATTGAAGGAATTTTTTCTTATCTCTACTCTTGGCAAATACAACTCTTGGGGACTGAGATCATATGTAGCCTTAAATGTAGCATAAGCTGTGTATATGGCACAGAGGTGATCTCCAGTGTCGACATAAACTTTGTGCAATTTCACTGATGAAACAGTTCGTGCCATGGCTGGAGAAAAGCATTTGGATGCATATTTATTGACTGATGTATCAGATGTGATGTGATGTTTGAAATATGTCATAAGAGTGCTTTCTAGAAGAATTACCCATTTGTTCATTATGTAAGAGAGAAATTGTTTCTGGTCCTCTAGAATAGGACTTTGGGGAGCAACTGCATATTACCCTGACTCATTCTGCCATCAATGTGCTGGAGTCACCATTCAACAACTGCTTCAACTCACTTGGTCCTAAGTTTGGCAGCTCAAAATTCCAACAACCTCACAGAATATACCTGGGGATCCAAACTGGAAACTGCTCATTAGATTCAAAATAGGAGGGTATATTTTAGAAAATAAAATCTAGCATACCTTTACTGGCTCTTAAAAAATCAGATTGGAATAGGTGGTCTGAAAATGAATTTATCCAGCAAACCATATTAAAAAACAAAACAAAACAAAACAATATCGGAGTCCTGGCCTAAATAAAGCGGTTGGTTACTACCTCCCTCTTCAATCACCTTAGGCTCTTGTAGCAAAAGGACTTTTACCATATTAGCTGCTACAAGATTTAATAAGGATATGATGTACTATATCCTTCATTTTGCTAGGCAACACAACATTCTAAATAAGATTGAATGTTTGCCAATATTTGGAAGAGGAACCTCAGGGGTTTCTTTAAAAATTTCCTCTTTTCCTATTCCTCTAAGACTGATTTTAACCTAAAACTGATTTTTTCTTTTCATGTATACAAGATATCTTTTTGGGGGTTTGTTTTTATTTCCCCTGAAGAAGGCTTTACAGAGGTTGGATTTTAATGGAAATTTATTGCTGGATGTTTGATAGCCAAAAGGATTGTGTTTTGATCACAGTCAAAATGGCAATTTTCTCCACAGTAGCATAGCAGTATACTAGTACAAGGCCACTGCAGCTAGCAACCTGTGGGCGTGTCAGGTCCTTTGTAGTGAGTGTCAGTAGTACCTGCAAGAGCCCAATCTCTAACTGTGCTGGAAGGAGGTTTGATCCTATTAAGTTTCAAATAATATGTAAGCTTTTCAGCTTTGATACAAATTCCTCCAGAATTATCTATTTTCCCACTTGTGATATAAGACTTCGTGAAATGTGTAAAATCTAAGAGGGTCTGTCTCATTTTCTGTGTTGGGAGAGCTTTGGAATGACCTCAGACTCTGTCAAGACTAGTATTTCTTGAGCTTTCCCCAAACCAATTAATCTTTTCATTTGGGGGTTATACAATGCACAATAATAAGAATTAAAGGTAAAAATTAAAAGAAAATAAAGAAATCTTGTTGTATAAGAATTAATGCAACACAAATATAGAGGCCATCTCCTCAAAACTGACCTGGATGGCTACAGATTAAAATACGAATGGAAAGACGACTGAGAAAAAAGACAGACAGAGAGAGCAAGAATTAATCTAATACTACATGTTTGGTACACAAACAACAAATCAAACTGAGCAAATTATTTTCTCAGGAGATTCTCTCAATCACTGTATTTTATTATCTGTGAATTCCAGTAGAATCCTCATTTTCTAGGTGGAGGCTTTCTTTTTTTTTTATTTCTGCTAAAACTTATTTTTTTTCTTTCTTTTTTCTTTTTCAGGTTTTATTTTAGATTCAGGGGATACATGTACAGGCTTGTTATCTGGGTATATCTCATGGTGAAGCCCTTTCAATAACAAAAGGAAGAGGTAAATAATTATGCAAACAAAACAAAGAAAAGCAACGTTAAAGAATACATTTAAATGTGAGTCAAAAGACCTAAATTGAGGGCCAACAAGCATTTGCTCTGTCACTTCACTTTTCTGTGCCTCAGTTTTCTTTTCTGGAAAACGGAGGTCATGATAATACTTATACCTGCCCTCCTCATTTCACAGGTTGTGGAGCAAATGCAATGAGTATGGATCAATCATTGCCAGATCTTAAAGTTGTACATAAATGTTAGTGACTGAGGACAATTATTTAACCCCTATGAGCTTTCATATATCCACCTGTCAAATAAAGCTTGGATACTGGCCTGCCTATCCCAAAAATGATCTTATAAAAATCAAGTAAGGTGATACCAGTGTGTGCTTTGAAGTAGTAGGTGCTATCAAGTATTAGACTGTCAAATATATTCAAACAACTGTGTGGGGGAAAAGATTGTGGTGGACTAGAAATAGCCAAACTTTAGAAGTATTCTATAGTCTTTGGGAATAAAGCTGGGATGTATGAAAAAACCTTCTTATGATATTAAAATGTTCACCTCTGAGGAAGAAAGTAGACTAGCAGAAAGTTTCACTATCAAAATTCTAGAACATTAACTACTGATACTATTACAAGTTGTTAGGAAACAGTAAATTAAACTTTGTAATGCTTTCCCAAAGGAAGTAGAAATACACCATCATTACTTATAGTTTAAATTGGACTGGGAACAGTGGGCCAGCACGTATTATGGAAAAGCAATGCTTCAGTAGTAGCGAAGTGAACCAAATGACACTGCAGATCTTATCCATATTTAATGTTTGACAGTCAAAAATACTTACATTAATGCAGTAATGTGCTATGCAAGTCATCACCATGGGAATGCTCAGTCAAAGCTTTAATACTGTTTAATAAGCATCACACTATGAGAGCATATTTTCCCTTTGAAGTACAACTCATTCAAGTTTGAGGGAACTGCTAAATTGTCACACTTGGCAAAATCCTGAATGACAGCCGATCTAAACAAAAGCAATCATTTTGTATTTTGGGCTGGTTTGAAGAAAGATAGGAAGTGTGAGGTAGGCAGGGGGAGGTAGGATACCCCGAAAGGCCACAATAATCAGACAAAACCCCCAGCAAAATTGCAAAGGTAGGATAGACAAGAAAAGGCATCAATGCTTTAAAATTGAACCTACACAATGACCTGATGTATACAAAAAAGATGGGATTTTGGTCAATGGTAAAGTTTATTTCAGGGGCTGGAGGTGTGAGACATGGCTCCTAAAAGTAGGTGTCTCAATGACTAATTATCTAATTTACAATAAGTTGACCTCTCTGTAATTCTGTCCCACTTTTTCAATTTCTAAACCAGCAGTTCTCAGTTGGGGAGGGGAAGGAGGATAAATTTTGTCAGGGATATTGGGGTTATCTGGCTTGTCACCACAGGGGAAGTGTGGAGCTACTGGCATCTAGAAAGTGGAGTCCAAGGATACTGCTACATATCCTATAATGCACAGGGCAGCCCTCCACAACAGAGAATTATCTAGCCGAGATTCAATAATACCAAGCTTGAGAATACATGTGCTAAACTAAAATCATCTGAGAAGTATATTATGGGATAAAAAGGGACCTAATCATTATCAGCATAAAAGCAATTTTCTAAAAATCAATATTTTATTAATATTACCGTTATTGCTTAAGCTTCTTTTCTACTGAGTTTCCTTTTAATTATAAAGCACTTGGCAGAAAAATAAGATTCATTTCTATAATAGGCTTAGTGCTTTCTTTTTCAGCAGTCTTTTTCTTCAATTAATTAACATTTAACTGCTTTCTTATAATGAAGGCCAAAAAAACAAGCCGTCTCCTTAAACTTCTCAGGAGAAGTGATAAAACTCTGTGAGTATATTAAATTTTTCTGATAAAGTATTTGTAGGACATAGATTTAGGAGGTCTTTCTCTCTCAGGAATGTTACTTATAAACATCTCTTGGAAGTCCAAGATAAAATTAAAAACACGTGCATGATTCTGGAGGCTACATATGCTATTGATGCTGAAAATAGAATGTTGGCACTGGAGAAGTCCTTACTATATATGTGGATGAAGATGAACTCCTATGTATTAGTAATTATGTAGGAATAAACGTGATGATTCTAAAAAAATTATCTTATTGTCTTTGTTGGCATTTATTTTAAAAATAAGTGAAAAAAAACTATAACCAATATGCAATTCATAGATCTTCTATTATGGCTAATAGTTCAAATTTTGCAAGCTATTGGTTTGAATTATTGCATTTGCTACATATAAAAATGGAAGGTTTCTAAAAGAAAATGAATAATAGAAAATATTCAGATGAAAACCAAAGCAAGCTATAAGGCATTCTTAGAAGAACTATATATATATATATATATATATTTTTTTTTTTTTTTTTTTTTTTTGAGACAGAGTCTCACTGTTTTGCCCAGGCCGGAGTGCAGTGGCGCTATCTCGGTTCACTGTAAGCTCCGCCTCCCGGGTTCTTGCCATTCTCCTGCCTCAGCCTCCCGAGTAGCTGGGACTACAGGCACCCGCCACCACGCCCGGCTAACTTTTTGTATTTTTAGTAGAGACAGGGTTTCACCATGTTAGCCAGGATGGTCTCGATCTGCTGACCTCGTGATCCGCCCGCCTCGGCCTCCCAAAGTGCTGGGATTACAGGCGTGAGCCACCGTGCCAGGCCAAGAACTATATTTTTTAAAAAAAGTTTGCCACTGTAAACAAGATATTAAAAATGACCATGAACAATTTTTATATATCTGTAGGCTTCTCTCTTTACCAGAATCAAAGTGTGGGGTCCTGGAAGAAGCAGAGAGCTAGAAGCCACGACACTTAGGTTTGTCTCCTCATCTTGGCACTTTCTGAGATGTTAAATTATTCAACTTCACTGATTCTTCATTTTCTTGATAATAAATAGAGGGGATTAGATATAGAGATGCACAAAATCCCTCCCAAATCTAAATTTTCATAGTTTTATAAGACTTTGAGTTTAAAATCTTTTGATCTACTTATATAACACTCATAATTTTTGTATCTTTATTCCATATGCACAGTTTATGTTATGACAAGAACCAACTCAAACTAGCTTACACCAATACAGGAATTGATTGGCTTGTCTTCCCCACAAATTCGGTCAGCATGCAGATCCTGCTCCAGGGACTCAAATGGCATCCTCAGTATTTGTTTTTTCTATATATCTCAGCTCTGCCTCATGCTATGTTTATTTAATTCTCGAGGTATATGTAGTAATTCCCTATTGCTCCAAGAATACTCTTCAGCAGCCTGGGCAACATGGCGAAACCCCATCTCTACAAAAAATATGAAAACTAGCTGAGCCTAATGACACACCTGTCAGCCCAGCTCCTTGGGAGGCTGAGGTAGGAGGATCAATTGAGTCTTGCAGGTTGAGGCTGCAGTGAGCTGTGATTGCACTACTGCACCTCTGCCTGGGTGACAGAGTGAGACCCTGTCTCAAAAAATATATATTTTTTCCCATTTTCAAATTTCAGCAATAAATAAATAAGAAACTGTTTTTCTTTTCTTCTCTCTACTGTCCTAGCAAAAGTCTGCTTCTTTCTAGTTTGCTTTGATCAGGCTATAGGCCTCTCTTTGAACCAATGATTGCAGACATAGAAATAGGATACACAGATTTAAGTTGCATGAATGACATGTCTTCTCCTGGGACCAGAGATGAGGTAAATGGAAAGAATGTTCTTGAAGCAACAGGAAAATACAATAAATATTTTGAGTATTAAACCAATATAGTAAAAAGCAGAGCTGAGAGAGAGAAAAACCAAATAAGGATGATATCATTTGAATCCCTGAAAAAATACCTGTATGAAGACTGAAATTTCATGAAGAACAAACCAATAAATCTCTGTGATTTGCTTTAGTTTGAGTTTTTGTTGTTTTTTTTTGTCACAACATAATTAGTACCAACTGAATTAAAGATAATTTTTTAAATTACAGAGTATTATATCCTATATTAAAATCAATAAAAAATTTTAAGCTCAAAGAACTTGATGATATCTTTGATATAAATGACATACTTTATACTTAATAGGTTCCCAATAAATATGTATTGTTTGGTACAATGTAATGAATATAGAATTAAAAGAAATACGTATGTACCAAATGAGTACGTACCAACTAAGAAGAAGGGAAAAAGGGTACATTCATTTCCTATCTATATAATAATATGGCAAAAAGAATGGAAAAATATATACATAAATGATGCAGGAAGGAGGCAAAAAAGGCGATAAATTTCAAAGTGGAAACACTCAAGACATATATGTTGTCCTTCACCAAGAAAATTACAAAAGACCTTGATATTGAAGCCTTCTTCTTTATCTTCTTGATGCCTCCCATTTCTTCTCAGCGAATTTCATCGGTACATACCGATCCTAATATGATAAGAGCATTTTAAGAAATACCTGTAAATAATATTTTCCCCTATTCTGTTAGAATATAAGTTCCATAACTTTAGAAATCTTCGTTTTGTTTACTAATATATACCTTATACTACTAAGTAAATCCCCAGAATAAATAAACAAGACACAGTAAAATAATTGTAGGATGAATTACAAACAGGTGATAAAATGAAGAGGACTGAGGAGAGGGCCAAGCAGGATATGAACTGTTCTAAATTCTTTCTTCTACCTTTTTTTCTCACCTTAAAAACTCTGGTCCTTATCACCTGTATTGATTCATACATACACACATATACACACACACACACACACACACACACACACACACACACACCACTTAAGTCAGATTTCAGGATTCAGAACATATGGAAGATGGTGATTATCTTCTAGACTCTATATTCTAATGAAAGATAATATTTTCTTTTGGGAGGCATTTCATATATTCCATAATTTAGTGGTTGTTGGAAAAAATGATATTGAGGTCAATTATACTATAGAGTTTGTAGGATAACTTACTTAATTGTGTTGAAGTTTTTAGATTTGCTGAGCTTGGAAGAAGAAAGGAAGAGAGATTGTGTCAAACACCAAATGAGAAGCTGTTTTGAGGGTAAAAGATCCTAGAAATAAAAAATATATGGTAGAATTAATGTAAAAATATATAAAATCTAAAAGAAGATTCCTACCCTTGCATTTTGACTTCTTCCCTGGTAGACAAGGCTAGAAGGAAACGGGATTTACATGGCAGGAGAGTATAAAAGATGACTCAAGTATTTCCGTGAAGAAAAAAAAGATCATGTCCACTGTGTCATAAAATCACATCACCCTTCTGATCAAAAGCAATCAAGAACTTCCCTTAGGTTTTAGAATAAAATCCAAATGTTTCCCCTGCCTATGTCCTTTATTATTACCCATTTGCCCTCATGATTTTCTAGTCACACCAGCCTTCTTGCAGACCTCAAAGTCGCCATGCTTGTTTTCATCCCACCGGATTTTTGCATGGGTTTTTCCTCTTTCCTGGAATGTTCTGCCACCCTCAGCCCCCAACATTCCCGTAACTAGTCCTTCTCCTCAGTTAGGTCAAAGAACGAATGATGTCACTTCCTCAGAGTGACATCTTCTCTGACACTATCTACAGTAGCCAATTCACCAGTTACTTTCTATCAACTAGACTGCTTTATTTTCTTCACCTCAGCAGAAGATTTTTTGTTCATTTATTGTTTGACTTTACTAACTTTATTTTCTAAAATTAAAGCCCCATAAGAGCAGGGACCGGCCAGGTGCGGTGGCTCACGCCTGTAATCCCAGCACTTTGAGAGGTTGAGGCAGGTGGATCACGAGGTCAGGAGATCGAGACCATCCTAGCTAACACGGTGAAACCCCGTCTCTACTAAAAAATGCAAAAAAAAATTAGCCGGGCGTGGTGGCGGGCGCCTGTAATCCCAGCTACAGAGGAGGCTGAGGCAGGAGAATGGTGTGAACCTAGGAGGCGGAGCTTGCAGTGAGCCAAGATTGCACCAGCCTGGGCCACAGAGCAAGACTCCATCTCAAAAAAAAAAAAAAAAGAGCAGGGACCAAATGCCTATTTTAATACCCCCAAATACCTAGAAGAATACTTGACATACAGCAGTGAATATTCAATACTCAATATTATTGAAATCTCCTGTGTGTGTATATGTGTGCACGTGTGTGTATCCATGAATCAATGAATCAATGAATCCATTAATCATCCAAAATTAGGAGAACTTGGGGCAAGCCTGAGACACTTAGGGCAGAGAGGGAATGAAGGTTAGAGCTGCTTCTGAAATAGGCAGAGTAAGCAGTGTATAAAAATTTTTTTTGAAACATACTGAATTGAAGCAGAACTGGGTATCAAGACTTTCAACAAATGGCCTAAGTCCTTTTAATGAGTTTGTTGGCCTAGACAGCTGTCCCATAAAGCTCTCTCCAAAATTAGGTAATCAAAGAAAAGTATTAATTCATGAGAAATTGCCTTGTATTGCCTTTATTTCAAATATTTTACCATGTCATAATCATATTTATGCAAGTGTGACTTAAATACACTTTTGGAACAATCCCAATTATTTGTTAAGAGTCACTTGCTATTAACATGAACAAAAGAAAATTTAAAGAGGTGATATTAATTATATCATATTAAAATATTATGGTAAGTTTTCTAGTAGCCCAAGAGTCCTTGGAGACATTTAAATAGACAATTTTGATATCTCAAAGCTCTTTGACACATTAATAATATTGAATGTTGCCTCACTCCTTAATGAGGAGTCCAATAATCTTCTAAATCATAAATAACAAGTGGATTCAATAAAATAACAAGACAGTAACTGCTGATATTGAAAAGTAATGAGAAGACCAATAAAGGAGAATGCAGTAAGACTACAAGGGAGAGAGGGGGAAAATGAGAAGAAAATAACTCAGTACAGCTGGGATTTCACAGTATTCCTAATACTTGTGATCTAGTCCCACAAACAAGATAGAAAAGACACAGAGAAGGCAAAACCTTACAGATCTGCTTTCTCCATGCTTGTTTTAATATTTTGGGAAATTTCGGAAAATAGAACAAAGAGGATAGCAATGAAACTGCAGAGAACAAAAGGACAAAGCTGATGAGTATTAGGCCCAGGGAAATTTGGAAAAGGGAAATTAGACAAAGGAGTCTTAAAGCTTAATAAACTATCCCTCAAAAATAAAGAATAAGAGGTGTGTAACTGGGAGTATGCATGTATATGTGTGTATTTGGGTATATGTTGAATGAAGGTTCATCAATGGTGGCTCTAGAAATAGATCATGGGAAGGACTTGGGTGCAGACTGAATTCTAATATAATTTTATTTATGGATACTTAAATTTGAATTTTACATTATTTTTATATGTCACATCTTTTAATTTTTTTCTTTTTTTAATTATTATTATACTTTAAGTTTTAGGGTAAATGTGCACAATATGCAGGTTAGTTACATATGTATACATGTGCATGCTGGTGTGCCGCACCCATTAACTCGTCATTTAGCATTAGGTATATCTCCTAATGCTATCCCTCCCCCCTCCCCCCACCCCAAAACAGTCCCCAGAGTGTGATGTTCCCCTTCCAGTGGCCATGTGTTCTCATCATTCAATTCCCACCTATGAGTGAGAACATGCGGTGTTTGGTTTTTTGTCCTTGCAATAGTTTACTGAGAATGATTTCCAATTTCATACACGTCCCTACAAAGGACATGAACTCATCATTTTTTATGGCTGCATAGTATTCCATGGTGTATATGTGCCACATTTTCTTAATCCAGTCTATCATTGTTGGATATCTGGGTTGATTCCAAGTCTTTGCTATTGTGAGTAGTGCCGCAATAAACATACATGTGCATGTGTCTTTATAGCAGCATGATTTATAGTCCTTTGGGTATATACCCAGTAATGGGATGGCTGGGTCAAATGGTATTTCTAGTTCTAGATCCCTGAGGAATTGCCACACTGACTTCCACAATGGTTGAACTAGTTTACAGTCCCACCAACAGCGTAAAAGTGTTCCTATTTCTCCACATCCTCTCCAGCCAAGATGGCCGAATAGGAACAGCTCCGGTCTACAGCTCCCAGCATGATCGATGCAGAAGACGGGTGATTTCTGCATTTCCATCTGAGGTACTGGGTTCATCTCACTAGGGAGTGCCAGACAGTGGGCGCAGGACAGTGGGTGCAGTGCACTGTGCGCGAGCTGAAGCAGGGCAAGGCATTGCCTCACTTGGGAAGCACAAGGGGTCAGGGGGTTCCCTTTCCTAGTCAAAGAAAGGGGTGACAAATGGCACCTGGAAAATCGGGTCACTCCCACCCAAATACTGCGCTTTTCCGACGGGCTTAAAAAACGGCGCACCAGGAGATTATATCCCGCACATGGCTCGGAGGGTCCTACGCCCATGGAGTCTCGCTGATTGCTAGCACAGCAGACTGAGATCAAACTGCGAGGCAGCAGCAAGGCTGGAGGAGGGGCACCCACCGTTGCCCAGGCTTGCTTAGGTAAACAAAGCAGCCAGGAAGCTCGAACTAGGTGGAGCCCACCACAGCTCAAGGAGGCCTGCCTGCCTTGGTAGGCTCCACCTCTGGGGGCAGGGCACAGACAAACAAAAAGACAGCAGTAAACTCTGCAGACTTAAATGTCCCTCTCTGACAGCTTTGAAGAGAGCAGTGGTTCTCCCAGCATGCAGCTGGAGATCTGAGAACGGGCAGACTGCCTCCTCAAGTGGGTCCCTGACCCCTGACCCCTGAGAAGCCTAAGTGGGAGGCACCCCCCAGTAGGGGCACACTGATGCCTCACACGGCCGGGTACTCCTCTGAGATGAAACTTCCAGAGGAACAATCAGACAGCAGCATTCGCGGTTCACAAAAATCCGCTGTTCTGCAGCCACCGCTGCTGATACCCAGGCAAACAGGGTCTGGAGTGGACCTCTAGAAAACTCCAACAGACCTGCAGCTGAGGGTCCTGTCTGTTAGAAGGAAAACTAACAAACAGAAAGGACATCCACACCAAAAACCCATCTGTACATCACCATCATCAAAGACCAAAAGTAGATAAAACCACAAAGACGGGGAAAAAAACAGAGCAGAAAAACCGGAAACTCTAAAAAGCAGAGCGCCTCTCCTCCTCCAAAGGAACGCAGTTCCTCACCAGCAATGGAACAAAGCTGGATGGAGAATGACTTTGACGAGTTGAGAGAAGAAGGCTTCAGACGATCAAACTACTCCGAGCTACAGGAGGAAATTCAGACCAAAGGCAAAGAAGTTGAAAACTTTGAAAAAAATTTAGACGAATGTATAACTAGAATAACCAATA
This sequence comes from Gorilla gorilla gorilla, assembly GCF_029281585.2. Lineage (NCBI taxonomy): Eukaryota > Metazoa > Chordata > Mammalia > Primates > Hominidae > Gorilla > Gorilla gorilla. The sequence goes on along the minus strand of NC_073232.2, from coordinate 49,057,593 downwards.
CAGAGAAGTGCTTAAAGGAGCTGATGGAGCTGAAAGCCAAGGCTTGAGAACTACGTGAAGAATGCAGAAGCCTCAGAGCCGATGCGATCAACTGGAAGAAAGGGTATCAGTGATGGAAGATGAAATGAATGAAATGAAGCAAGGAGGGAAGTGTAGAGAAAAAAGAATAAAAAGAAACGAACAAAGCCTCCAAGAAATATGGGACTATGTGAAAAGACCAAATCTACTTCTGATTGGTGTACCTGAAAGTGATGGGGAGAATGGAACCAAGTTGGAAAACACTCCGCAGGATATTATCCAGGAGAACTTCCCCAATCTAGCAAGGCAGGCCAACATTCAGATTCAGGAAATACAGAGAATGCCACAAAGACACTCCTCGAGAAGAGCAACTCCAAGACACATAATTGTCAGATTCACCAAAGTTGAAATGAAGGAAAAAATGGTAAGGGCAGCCAGAGAGAAAGGTCGGGTTACCCACAAAGGGAAGCCCAGCAGACTAACAGTGGATCTCTTGGCAGAAACTCTACAAGCCAGAAGAGAGTGGGGGCCAATATTCAACATTCTTAAAGAAAAGAATTTTCAACCCAGAATTTCATATCCAGCCAAACTAAGCTTCATAAGTGAAGGAGAAATAAAATACTTTACAGACAAGCAAATGCTGAGAGATTTTGTCACCAAAATCTGCCCTAAAAGAGCTCCTGAAGGAAGCACTAAACGTAGAAAGGAACAACCGGTACCAGCCACTGCAAAAGCATGCCAAATTTTAAACACTATCGAGGCTAGGAAGAAATTGCATCAACTAAAGAGCAAAATAACCAGCTAACATCATAATGACAGGATCAAATTCACACATAACAATATTAACTTTAAATGTAAATGGACTAGATGCTCCAATTAAAAGACACAGACTGGCAAATTGGATAAAGTCAAGACCCATCAGTGTGCTGTATTCAGGAAACCCATCTCACGTGCAGAGACACACATAGGCTCAAAATAAAAGGATGGAGGAAGATCTACCAAGCAAATGGAAAACAAAAAAAGGCAGGGGTTGCAATCCTAGTCTCTGATAAAACAGACTTTAAACGAACAAAGATCAAAAGAGACAAAGAAGGCCATTACATAATGGTAAAGGGATCAATTCAACAAGAAGAGCTAACTATCCTAAATATATATGCACCCAATACAGGAGCACCCAGATTCATAAAGCAAGTCCTGAGTGACCTACAAAGAGACTTAGACTCCCACACAATAATAATGAGAGACTTTAACACCCCACTGTCAACATTAGACAGATCAACGAGACAGAAAGTCAACAAGGATACCCAGGAATTGAACTCAGCTCTGCACCAAGGGGACCTAATAGACATCTACAGAACTCTCCACCCCAAATCAACAGAATATACATTTTTTTCAGCACCACACCACACCTCTTCCAAAATTGACCATATAGTTGGAAGTAAAGCTTTCCTCAGCAAATGTAAAAGAACAGAAATTATAACAAACTGTCTCTCAGACCACAGTGCAATCAAACTAGAACTCAGGATTAAGAAACTCACGCAAAACCACTCAACTACATGGAAACTGAACAACCTGCTCCTGAATGACTACTGGGTACATAACAAAATGAAGACAGAAATAAAGATGTTCTTTGAAACCAACGAGAACAAAGACACAACATACCAGAATCTCTGGGACACATTCAAAGCAGTGTGTAGAGGGAAATTTATAGCACTAAATGCCCACAAGAGAAAGCAGGAAACATCCAAAACTGACACCCTAACATCACAATTAACAGAACTAGAAAAGCAAGAGCAAACACATTCAAAAGCTAGCAGAAGGCAAGAAATAACTAAAATCAGAGCAGAACTGAAGGAAATAGAGACACAAAATACCCTTCAAAAAATTAATGAATCCAGGAGCTGGTTTTTTGAAAGGATCAACAAAATTGATAGACCGCTAGCAAGACTAACAAAGAAGAAAAGAGAGAAGAATCAAATAGACGCAATAAAAAATGATAAAGGGGATATCACCACCGATCCCACAGAAATACAAACTACCATCAGAGAATACTACAACCACCTCTATGCAAATAAACTAGAAAATCTAGAAGAAATGGATAAATTCCTCGACACATACACCCTCCCAAGACTAAACCAAGGAGAACTTGAATCTCTGAATAGACCAATAACAGGCTCTGAAATTGTGGCAATCATCAATAGCTTACCAACCAAAAAGAGTCCAGGACCAGATGGATTCACAGCCGAATTCTACCAGAGGTACAAGGAGGAACTGGTACCATTCCTTCTGAAACTATTCCAATCAATAGAAAAAGAGGGAATCCTCCCTAACTCATTTTAATTTTTTTCTAACTTTTAAAAATATGTAAAAATAATTCATAGGTTGCAGGATATACAAAAACAGGTAGATTAGGTGCTCGCAGGCCATAATTTGCCTCTGCCATCAAACAATAGCATACCATAATCTACATCTGTGAATTCCAAGGGATCACAAACAGAAAAGCACAATGGCAGCTGAGAACAATAGCAGAAGAATACATTTTTATTACTGTTATTACTTATTCCACTTACACAAATGGAAAATGCCATTTTTAAATTTGGTATTTCCTCTTGTGCCTCCTCAGAAATTATACTAAATTTCTTTCAGAATTCATTTATTATTAATGTGCCCAGATTGCTTCAGTATAAGATTTCTTCATTAAGGTGATTTCATTTTGAACAGAGGCAAAGAAATACATTTGGCTATTTACTAACTATAAAATATACAACTGCTGAAAGCTCGATGGCACCTAAAGGAATTGACCACTTTGTTATCCCAAAATGTTCTGACACTTCAATGTCATTGAAATAATGCCAGAGATATTTCAAGGGATTTCTTTTCCTTTTCAAAGATGCACATTAAATAGATTGCTATGTAAAGCTGATACATCATTTAGTCCTCCCCAAAAGGGAAATGCAGGTACAAGCATGTTTGCCTCCTGACTCCCAGACACCATGGCTGGGAAATAAAACAAGCAAGGCTGGGAATCTTTGGAGTCAGGCAAATCTGGGCTCTGCTTTATAGGAAGTATTTGTTTCTTTGGGCAACATGGAGCCTTAGTTTTCTCTCCACTGAAACTTGGACCTTAGCTCCCTCACTTCTAAAATGGAAATAGAAATTTCTACTTCCCAGGGAAAATGAGAGGTTTAAACTTAAATGAAATGAGAAAATATATGTAATATTCACATTGCTAGCACAATGTGTAGAATCTATTATTATCCTCGAATACCCTCTGTGATACACATAGAAATAGACACAGCTTCTCCCAGCAGCCTAGTAGTTGGTTGAAAATTGTTCTATATTCACAATAAAAGTCATTCCCAGAAGTTGTTGCAAGGAAAGAAGTGATCCTGTTACAGGTTTGTTGAGACAGGAAGATACAAGAAGACAAAAATAAAAATATTTCTTTAATATTGTTATTGGGCCATCTGATCTTAGAAGCTAGATTCCTGCTTAAAAATTCATGGCTAATTTTTAGCATGAAACAGCAGAAGTTTCCAATTCTCAAGAGACCCACTGCACTGAAAATCCTGGGGTCTTTTTGTGTGGTCCAAAACTAATGGAGACAACTTAGCCCATCTAAAAATTGGGTGAAAGAGACGTGATGCGGGGGCAATAAAAATGTATTTTTCTAACTAGTTTTCAGGTATCCATATTCCAAAATAGAACAGCATCTTTGCCAGAAGTTCAAGTCATTAAGGAGTTGGTATGGCATTCTCACTTACATAAAGTATGGGCACCTCTGAACAATGACCTGAGGATTACTAACAGGTATGCAACATATTTGAAATGTCAGGTACAGCAAAGCAAATGACTTTATCAAAATGTAAATCACACTTTAAGCAGAAAAACCAATAGTTATATGAATTTAACATCATTTTTAAGTGCAAAGAGTAATATTTTGTGAATTTTCTAACCGTGTTTTAGATGTCATCAGTGTTTCAGAAACTGGTTTCTTTCATTTTAAAATAAAGAGATGCTATTTACTTCATCATTTTCCAGCCTTCCTGATAGGCGTATACTCACATGAGGAGATACAAAACTGAAAACATTATCTCATTATAGACTATCCACGATTTAAACCTTTAAGCTGGCAATATGTATTTAAATAATATGTCATGAACACCTCTTGGTACATAATAATGTAATAAATATGAGAATGCCTTTAAAGTGAACTAACTTATTCTCCCAACTGTTAGTTTATTCCCTGCTATGATCCCATCACCAAGTGAAATTTTAGGCATATTCCTCTAGGCAAAGGAAATAGTTATGAGGAAAAGAATATTGCTAGTTCCAGTTGAAATAAGAAAGCCTCTTAATCATCTAAAATATTTCTGGGGCAGATGCAGTGGCTCATGCCTGTAATCCCAACACTTTGGGAGGCCCAGGCAGGAGGATCATTTGAGGTCAGGAGTTCAAGATCAGCCTGGGCAATAAAGTGAAACTCTGTCTCTATAAAAAAAAAAAATTAAAGAATTATCCAAGCATGGTGGTGTGCGCCTGTAGTCCCAGCTACTCAGGAGGCTGAGGCAAGAGGATCACACGATCCCAGGAGGTTGAGGCAGCAGTGAGCTCTAATTATGCCACAGAGTGAGACACTGTCTCTGAAGAAAGAAAGAAATACATAAATAAAATAAAATAAAATGTTCTCTATGGGCCACATTTCTCTCTGCTTAGGTCAATTAAACTACAAATTTCTCAGTGATTTTTGAATGCTCTATCTCCCAAGATGCCTAGGTGGAATTGTTAGGAAGCAACTGCCCATCCACAAAATATACCTGGAGAATCTCAGATTTCATTCACTGCTTTTAAAAAAGGAAACAAGAAAATCTTCCTCTTAGAAGAAATTTAATTTTTTACCACTTTTATTACTTTTACTATAGAAATATATATGTATATATATGTGTATTTATGTGTGTATATATATCAGATATATATATATGTCTATATATATAGATATATAGATATGTCTATATATATAGATATATAGATATCTATCAGAAAGCAAAACTTACCTTCCTTAGACAAATGGAGATTTGGGGAAATTGTATTGGAGTCTAGAAGAATAAATGCTAGGAAAAGCAAACACACAGTATACACACGCACACATAGAAACCTCCAATAAACCTTGGGAAAAAATTTATATACACAGACACTGATACACAAAATATATGGATTATATATGTATGTATATGTGTGTATATATATTAAAATATGGGTTTATTCATCAATCACTGAAAAACTACATCATAAACTACACCAAAGGAGTAGTTTCAGGACAAATGGCAAAAAATAGTACCTTACAGAGTTGACAGTTTGGAATTGCAATACTTCAGATGATCACAAGCTTTAAAAATGCTCAATGAGCTTGTCTATGAATTTCAAAATGGGTATAAATTAAAACTTATTACACTTTTTTTAAGTTGCATTCCCAGTACATGAAAAAACATTGTCCTAAGACTACCTCTTTGAAGCAATTTTCAAGGATTCGTGAATGAGTATCGTGAGCAATAAACTAAAGCTGCATAAGAGAGATATAGTGTATAAACTGTGCTAGCATATTATCTTTGGTTCCAATCACTTCATAAGCATTGCTACACTGACTCAGGCCAATGGTGGTCTCAAGACAATGTTTTCATCTCCATGAACCATTTTTTCTTTTAGAACATAACTCATTGTTGGTTTTCAGGTGACTATTCTGACTGCCATTCCAAGGAAACAGGCCTTCTGAACACGAAAAAAAATCTGTAAACAGGAATATTTCCTTTCAGAGATGTATGGAAACAAGCTCTGCCTTTTTACCCATGCCATAATGGGTCTTGCTGATAGTTTGCTTCAAGAACCAGAACTCAGTAAATGTAAACATTCCCTTAAACAGATGCACATATGTTCTTAATATAGAATCTTCCAGATGTAAGTTTCATGCAAAAAAGCAAAGTGACCTAGCAAGAATTGAGCTTTCCATATCTGGTGAAGCATTTTTCTTAGTGTGTGCCACAAGCAGTTATTCTGAGAAATCATGCATCTGCTCCTCTTCACATGGCCATTCCACTTCTGATGAGACTACATTCTTGGAAAATGTAGGCAGGAGCTGAACTCAATCTTACAATGTGTGTACGCTTATTCCTTCCATCTATAACTTACCCAAAATACCTGCAGTTGGTATCAGAAATGAGCTTTAAAGGGCCTGTGGCACTGATTACAAAAAAAATGTTAAGTGATATTTCATATGGTTGTGGAGTGGGCAGACTCCTGCTTAAGATTCATAATCCTCATCAGTAACACAAGTGTATCACACTCACAAGATAATATTGAAGTAATAGAAGAAATCTTCCAGAAATGCAAAAAATAGTTCACGTAAGATGCAAAATCTTATGACAAAATGAAATCCTGGACTAATAAATAGCTCTGTACTGATATCAGGCCCTAAAGCCTACATTACTGAGAGATAAAACGTGGGGGACAGCAACTTAGAGATAGGGCTATTACATTAAATCTATGATTACATTAGCTAAAAAGAAAAAGCACAAGAGATGAAGCAAAACATCCAAGAAACTCATCAAGATTTATGCTTCAAGCAATGTCTTAATATCTGAGAATATCAAGATATGAGGACACTAACAAAAGTATTATTATTCTACTGGATCATTTAAAAAATTCCTTTTGTTCTGAAATCAAATAAAAAGTAACAGGACTGGCCTGAGTAGCAGAATATACAATTCATACTTTATATTTGTGTATGTCTATATATATGTACCTTTACACATATACACAGATACACATAAACAATCACATCTGTACTTCATATCTGTATTTCAACCTTCTCCATTCACTGGAACAGACATTTAGGTTGATTCCATATCTTGTATATTGCGGCTAAGGTTGCAATGAATGTAGGAGTGCAGATATCTTTTCAAGGTGCTGATTTCACTTCCTCTGGATATATACCCAGAAAAGGGATTGTTGGATCATATGGTAGTTCTATTTTTAATTTTTTGAGGAAGCTCCATACATTTTTTCATAACTGTACCAATTTCCATTATCAGCAACATTGTACCAGGGTTCCCTTTTCTTCACACTCTCACCAACACTTGTTATATCTTGGTGTTTTTCTTTTCTTTTTTTTTTAATAACAGCCATCTTAATAGGTGTGAGGTGATATCTCATTTTGGTTTGATTTGCATTTCTCTCATTAGTGACGTTGAGCACCTTTTCATATAACCGTTGGCTATTTTTATGTCTTGTTTAGAAAAATGTCTATTCAAGTACTTTGGTCATTTTTGTTATAAATACATACACATATGTACATGTGCACATATACATGGGTATGCACATACATATGCATATTTTAGTAATTATGAGTACTCAACAATATTTACCTTTTTTTTTTTTTTTGAGACGGAGTTTTGCTCTTGTTGCCCAGGCTGGAGTGCAAAGTCATGACCTCTGCTCACCACAACCTTTGCCTCCTAGGTTCAAGCGATTCTCCTGCCTCAGCCCCCCGAGTAGCTGGGATTACAGGCACGTGCCACTACGCTGGCTAATTTTGTATTTTTAGTAGAGATGGGGTTTCTCCATGTTGGTCAGGCTGGTCTCGAACTCCCGACCTCAGGTGATCCGCCTGCCTTGGCCTCCCAAAGTGCTGGGATTACAGGCGTGAGCCACCACAGCTGGCCCACTTTGGTCATTTTTTTTTTAAATCAAGTTACTCGGTTTTGTTTTTTTGTGTTTTTTTGCTATTGTGTGAGTTTCTTATATATTTTAGAGATTATTAACCCCTTGTCAGATAGTTTGCAAACATTTTTTCCAACCTATAGTTTGTCTTTTTATTCTGATGATTGTTTTGTTATACAAAAGCTTTTTATAGTCCCACTTGTTTAATTTTGCTTTCAGTGCCTGTGCTTTTGGTGTGATGTCCAAAATATCATTATGAAGGACAATATCAAGAAGTTTTTCCCTTGTTTTCTTCCAGTAGTTTTAGAGTTTCAATCAACTCTTATGGTTAGGTATTTAATTCATTTTGACTTAATTTTTATATATGGTGTAGATAAGGGTCCAGTTTCACTCTTTGCCTGTGGATATCCAGTTTTTGCAACACCAGTTATTGAAGATACTACCCTCTCTCCATCGTGTCTTCTTGGTAGCCTTGCTGAAAATTAGTTGACTTTATAAACTTGGGTTTATTTCTGGGCTTTTTATTCTGTTCCATTGGTCCATGCATCTGTTTTTATGCCAGTAACATAGTGTTTGGTTACTGTTACTTTGTAGTATAACTTGACATTAGGGAATGTCATACCTCCAACTTTATTTTTCTTTCTCAAGATTGTTTTGGCTATTCAGGGTCTTTGTAATTCCACATTGATTTTAGAATTTTTCTATTTTTGTGAAAAATGCTATTTAAGTATGTCCATCACTCTAAATTAATTATAAGAGTGAAGTTATGCCCTAAATTGTTCATTTTGTAAGATGTGCCTTGCAGTTTTGCGCCTTGCAAAATAAGCATTAAAAATTAGGAACAGTATTTTGCTAATTTGTTCCTGTGATCTAGAATACATAATTTTATTCTATAGCAGGAGCTGTATATTCTCACATCAGAAGAAAGTAATATAATCTGCTTATATAGCACATGGCGTAGCTAATAAATAGCATTTTACATTTTGTCCCTTTCTTCCTTTCTCTCTCATACTTTCCTACTATTTTTAACAGCTTTATTGAGTTAAAATTGACATAAAATAAACATCCCATATTTCAAGTGAGTGTACAATTTGATAAATTTTTGGTAGGAGGTTATTGATTGAATTTTTTATATTAATAACCAGTTGTTCCAGCACCATTTGTTGAAATGATGATCCTTTGCCCACTGAATTGCCTTTGAACTTTGGTTGAGTATCAGTTGTCTACATCCATGTAGATCTTTATGGACTCTAGTCATTTCTATTGATCTATTTTTCTGAGTTTCCTTTAACACTACACTATCTTGATAACCATAGTTTTATAATGAGTTTTGAAATCAGGCAGTCTTAGTCCCCAAATTTTGCCTTTTATCAAAGTTGTTTTGACTATTCTAGGTCCTTTGCATATAAGTTTCAGAAACAGTTTTTCAATTACTAGCCAAATGAATGTTGGGATTTTGATTTGGACTCCATTAAATCTACAGATCAATTGAGGAGAAGAGAAGACCACTTTAACACTGCTACAGTTTCAACACTGTACAGTTTAACATCATAATCTGCATTTATTTAGGTCTTCCTTAATTTCTCTTGGCACTGTTTTATACATTTTGTGTACAATCTTGTTAATTTTTTATAGACTTATATTTCATATTATTGATATTATTGTAAAAGGTTTTACAATTTCAACTAATTTCAATTACTCTTAATGATACATGTAAATACGACTGATGTTTGTATACGGATCTTATATCCTGAAACCTTGCAAAGCTCAGTTTTGAGTTCTAGTAAGTAGTAGAGATTGAATAACCCTATCCAATACACTTGGAATCAGAAGTGTTCCTGATTTTGTTTTTTAATTTTGGAATGTTTGCATATACATAATGAGATATCTTGGAGATGGGGCCCACGTCTAAATACAAAATTCATTTATGTTTTATATGCACCTTATACACATAGACTGAAGGCAACATTATATAATATTTTAATAATTTTGTTAATGAAAAAATTGTATATTTTAAATCATCAGAAAGCAAGTGTCAACATCTCAGCCACCCATATGAGCCATCTGTGGTTGTTTGGCATCACAATCATTCTTGATTTTGAACTTATAAGCTACTGATAAGCAACAATTTTCTTAACTTATTTACCCATAAGTACTCATCTGTAAAAAATATGGCATGCCATTTACACAGTAAAAAAAAAAAAAATGTGTCCAGGGTAACTAAGCAGCACAGCAGCATCACCAGAATTCCCGTATCAGCTGTTGAACAGCAGCAACAACCAACAATGGCAGGCTTTCAGTCTCCACCTACGATGCTGTGTTTTGATTAATAGGCTACTGTGTGCTGATTTTTTTTTTAGGTGAGAGAAAAAAAAAATCAAAACAGTTGAAGGACCAGGAAGTGAGTCCTCTAGGGATGAAGAGGAATTTTGTGGATGGCTTTTAAAAATGTTTCCTTCAGAGTCATCTTGCCTCATTAACAATGGTTTTTGTCTTAGAAGTCTCTCTTTGGGATTACAGGCATGAGCATGGGTGGATCACCTGAGGTCAGGAGTTCGAGACTAGCCTGGCCAACATGGTGAAACCCCATCTCTACTAAAAATACAAAAAATTAGCCAGGCATGGTGGTGGGTGCCTGTAATCCCAGCTACTCAGGAGGCTGAGGCAGGAGAATCACTTGAACTTGGGAGGTAGAGGTTGCAGTGAGCCGAGATCATGCCACTGCACTCTAGCCTGGGCAACAAGAGTGAAACTCCACCTCAAAAAAAAAAAAAAAGAATAAGAATAAGTAGTAGTAGTAGTAGTAGCCATTGTCGTCGTTGTTGTCGTCGTCTCTCTTTGGCTTTACAAACTGACATGATTTCTTGTTCTGTTATAAATGTACAGTGCTGTAGTCCTTCAATAAGCCCGTCACACATTTTTACCTTATCCATAGGAACTTTTTCTTCAGTGTTAACAATGTCATTTTAATCATCAGTATTATCACAATCAACTTGATTCAAAACCATCTGGACTATTTCCCCATCGGTCAATGAAGAATTGGAATCTCATTATTGATGTTAAAAATAATCAAGTTCTTTGATATTTACTTCTGCTAGCCTAGGGAAAGACTCTGAAATTATATTTTTTGTGTATGTAAGGAGATCAGACACCATCTTTTTTTCTCAGTTGGCCCACAGAATTCTTCAAAGTCACTATCTTGTTCATCAAGATCACTTAATATAGTCACAGGCAAGAGGTTGTGCCAGGAGTGTACTACTGTGTCTTTAGTCACTGCGTTCCAAGTGTTAGCAATGGCATAAACAGCACCCTTCATGCTAAACTCCTTCTAGAAACCTTCCACACCCACACCTCTCTTCACTGGTGCTGGCATGATGTTCAAGAAAGTGTTTTTATATTTACTCTTCATCAATCTAAGGATACCTTGGTCACATGACTGAATTAATGAAGTCACATTTGGGGAAAAGTATATGGCATAAGCATTATTTTTGATGAAAATTTCAGCTGAAGGATGAGCAGAAATGTTGTCAAGGAATAACAAAAATCTAACAGTTGTCATCCAATCCAGCTTCCTTGCAGTAACCTTGAGCCTCTGGTATAAAATGTTTGTGAAACCAATCAGAAAACATGTCCCTGGTGATCCATACCTTTTTGTTAACATAATAGTGGACTGCTGAGAAATTCACTCCTTGAAAACAGTGAGGATGCAAGCTTTTGCCTTTCAGAACAAGTTTATACTTTTGTATGCCTGCTGCATTAGCACATGCCAGCACAGTTATTGTCCTTGGAATCCTTAATTTTTGTAGGGGCTACCTCATTAGCTTTTGTCAGTGTCTTTCTGGGGCAACAGTACCAAAACAGTGATGTTTTATTAGCATTATAGACTAGTTCTGGCATCAGATTTTCATCAGCAATGACTCTGGCAAATTTGTCAATGAATTTTTCCACTACTACATGACCAGAAGATGCTTTATCACTACAAATCTTTAAAAATGTAATATCATAGTTTTTCTTAATTTTCTGCAGCCAGCCTGTTGAATACTCATGGTTCCCTTCAATATTCATTTCATCATTTCATCAATATCATTTCATCATCATCCATTCAATAATCATTTCATCATTAGATCTTTGCTTGTCTCCCGATTCGTATTCCATTAAGTGACAAGTGTTCACTGCAATGGTAACGGATCCACTATTTAAATACACAATCAATATTTTTATTGTTAGCTGTATACAGTGTTTTTCTATTTTTCATTGACTTCTATTCACTTTGAGTATAAAACTTCAACAGTTTATCCTTCTGTTTCTTCAGGTCATATATGGTAGTCAACACTATACTCTTCCATAGAACATTTCAACTTCCACCACTGTCCAGTTTCTTCTTCTTCAACAGTTTTACTTTCTGTGCTGTAGAGAAACATAAATGCTTCTTTTTCTTATCATTGTTACCCAATACTGATATCACAGAGGGAACTGCAGGAGTTTTTAATATTTTTAATAATCTTTACACCACAGAGCAGAGAATAAGAAAATAAAAACACAGTAATGCATGTAGGTCTTGGCCCCATGTGACACATTATTGGAAACCTGCCATTGGTGTGTTTGGCCTGCATACATGCCATTTTATTACCCTTTATGAGTGTGCTTGCATAGTGGGGGTGGAGGAATCTGGGTACTTAAGAAAGATATATTTCATAGCTGAAGGGGTCTGGGAGGGTCTTTTTCCCCTTAAGGATGCTGAATAAACTGTGTGCTCGGAGCCTGTTTTTTGACTACACCTGTCACATGAAGTCATGTATAGAATTTTCCACTTGTGGTATTATGTAGGTGTTCCAAAAAGCATCTTGGATTTTCAGATTAGCGATGCTCAACCTGTACTAGTAGATTCCATCATATTTTCTACAAGAATGATCTCATGTCATGTGTAAAGTTTTACTTCTTCCTTTCCAATCTGGATGTCATTTGTTCATTCATTCATTCATTCATTCATTTATTGCTTTCCTTAGTGCACTGGCTAGAGCATCTGGTATAATGCTGAACAGAAGTGGTAAGAGTGAATATCCTTGTCTTATTCTTGATCTTAAAGTATCCAGTCTTTCTGCTCTAATGATGTTTGCATTTTATAGACCCCTCTTATCAAGTTGAAGAAGTTTCTTTCCATTCCTAGTTTTTACTTTAGTTGAATTTGGTCATATTTTTGTCTGTTGAGATAATCATATGGTTTTCTTTTTTAATTTGTTACTATGGTAACCTTACATTGATTTGTTTTAATGTTAACTAACCTAGTATTCTTAGGATAAATCGTATTTCATTAGGATATGTTAAGCTTTTAGATACGTTGAATTAGATTTGCCCACATTTTAAAAATAAATTTTTGTATCTATATTCATATCGATCCATATATTTACTAATTTTTATAATGTCTTTGGTTTTAGCATCAGGATAGTGTTAGCCTCAGAGAACGAGTTGGGAAGTAGTTTCTCTGCTCAATTTTTTGAAAAATAATTGTATATAATTGGTAATAGGTACTATTTCTTACTTAAATGTTTGGTAGAATTCATCAGTGAAGCCATCTGGGCTTTGAATTTTCTTTGTGGGAAGATATAAATGTCAGCTGGATTAAATTGATAATGATGCCATTTAAGTCATCTACATCCTTAACTAATATTTTGGTTTGAATGTTCTATCAATTATTGAGATTGAGGTGTTGACATCTCTAAATATAATTGTGTATTTGTTTATTTCTCCATCTTTTTTGGAAGCATAATATCCCTTCCTTTAACAAATTATCTTCTTTTATTCTATTTGCACTTTTACTTTTTATCATGTTCTTTTTTGATCCTTTTAAGAATACTGGTTGTACTAAATGGTACCTATGGTTACACTGATTTTTGTCTTAGCCTTTATTCATTTCTAGCCCAACTATATCTTCCTACCTCTTGTTTGAAACAGAAATATTCATTTTTCTCCATAAAGCAGGCATCCCTTCTAATCCTAAGCAACACAATTCTCCTAGACACAAGTATTTTCAAGCCAGTCATCTTTGACATCACTTTATAGCAAATACATATTCTCAGTTAAATCTTTACTCAAGTAGTGTATTATCCTCCCTCTGTTATCAGTCCCTGACCGTACTTCATGTTATGACATTTTAAATTATTGTGGTAAACCTCTTCAGCCTCTAGAACAGTATTTCATACATCATCAGTGTGCAACAGAAACAAGAACATCCCCAGGTTTACTACTGCCTACAAAAAACAATCGAAATTCTTCAGTCTATCCAAATAAACCAGTTGTCCTCCCTTGGCATCACTCTGTCTCCTTCCATCCTTCATCCATTCATTCTTCCTTTTCTTCGTTCCTTCCATTCAACAAATATTTATACTCGCTCTTAAATGCAGCTTTCATGCAATTAATCTACTCATTGTTGTCAAAAGATAGCTTATCTTATTTTTTTTTTAATTGGACCATATGGCCCCACTACTCTTCCTATGCAAGTCTTGCAAGGCCCACTTTTAGCCCATCTTCTGAATGAACATTTTCTGTCTCCAAAGACAGAGATTTCTCTCATTTCTGAGCATATTATTGACTGTGTACATAAACACACCAAACAGCAGTGGATTAAAAAAACACACAGAAGCCATTACTGCCTCAATCAGTTAAATAAGAATGGTTAAAAATAATCTGTTGTTTAAACTGATGGAAACAGGAAGGAAAATGTCAGCTTGCTTTTTAGGCTATTGTCTTCCTGATAACACTGGTAGAAAGATAATCCTTTACCCTAAAAATTAATACTGAATTATGAAGAATAAATGCATACATAGTTCTTCCTGCCATGCAGTCCATATGAAAAGGGGGAGGGGGTCACAACAGCTTAAATAAAAGAGAAGTTTCAGTTTGTCTGTAAATGTCTACACGATAAGGAAAAAATTATTTGAAGCCACAGTAATGAGAGAGTGTTTCGGTAGAATAAAGTGTGAAATTTGTAGGAAGGAGAACCAGGACTGAAAATGCAAAAACATTATTAGGAAAGAGACATTGCAAAATACTATAATGTGTACAGTTAACAGAATTAGCAGAGCATATAAGAGACACACAAGAAGATTATGAAAGATATCAATACTAAAAAGACAGAAGAGAATGTTTAAAATAATAAGAACACTTATGTGTCCGATTCAAGCATTTAATGATGTTTAAATAAAAAATAAGCCACCCTTTAAAAATTCCTTCTTTATTTTAGAGTTCCCAGATAAAAATATTGGGAAGGTATTTTTCAATCAGTAAAACAAACTTTAGTTAGAAAAATTTACTATTAGATAATCTTATTAATATCTATAAAAGCTGCATTCATATTGATTTAGCTTACACCCACTTTGTGCACAATGTATAGAGAAAGAACAGCTTATAAATTTAATATCTAGGCAACGATGGCCACAGTGCATTTTAGGTATGGCCACTTTTACAGTCTTTTGTAATAATTACATTTTAATTTTTTTTTGTCTTAGCAACTGGATCATAAAATCTTTGAGGGCAGGGCTCCCTCTTACACTCTGTGTATCATGTACAGTATCTAGCAAGGTAGAAATTAAGTAAGATTTCCTGAATTATTCCCTGGCTGCTCATCTTAATTGTAGGAATCCATAAATGTCTTTCCTATTGCTTCTAACATGTTGGGAGTGCCAAGTATCCTTAAGATTACATCCTTGGACTAGAGATTTAATAGAAACACTTCATTTAATATTAATAGAAAAGAAACTAACTCAGAGTACCAATTTCTTGGGTGGAAATACATGGATAATAAGTGACAAGGTGGTAGAAAAGCAAGCTACCTATTTCAAAACTGTATTTCATGTGTCAGCTGGTGTTAACTAACCAGGAAACTACTATGGATGTTAACAATAACTACAGACAACACTTTCCAAGTCTTCATATCGTATCTCCTTAGAAAAAAGCTATTATCAAGCAGTTTTGAAATCCACTTAAACCTTTTCAAAATGTATTATAGATTTACTTAGGACAAAGTGTTCTGGTGCATTCAGTCATAATTGGTAGGAAATATCAATCAATTGTTTCATTTGTCATAATGTTAAAGTCACTCAATCTAGGGTCTTAGCTGATTTCTCTTTTCTGAAGAACTATAAAACGTACAAATAAACTTTATAGAAATGGGAAAATCCCAAGCATGTATTAAAAATAATTCTTGCCACTAACTATAAAACACATCAACTCTGGCAAGAGCCTTTCCTGGGGAGCATAGTGTACAAGGTCTAGATGTGACTATCATACAGAGCTTTTTTGGCTTGCCAATGCTGCCAAAAAAAAACACCACTGACTGGATGTAGCTTAAACAACATAAATTTATTTTCTCATAGTTCTAGCAGCTAAAAGCCCAAAATCAAGCTGTTGGCAGGTCTAGTTTCTTCTGAGACCTCTTGCCTTTGCTTGTGGGTGGCGTCCTTCTTGCTCTGTCTTCGCATGGCCTTTCCTCTGAACTAACACACATTCCTGGAATCTCTGTGTGCCCAAATATTCTCTTCTTACAAGGACACTAGTCATGTTAGGTAAAGTCCCATCCTAGAAGTCTCATTTTGTCTCAATTACCCCTTGTAGGACCCTATCTCCAAATGCACTCTCATTCCAAGGAAGGTGCTAGGAGTTAGGGCTTCAACATATGAATGAGGAGGAGGAAGGAAGAGATACAATTCAGCCCATAACAAGAGGCCAGAGAGCTGTCATGAAATTTCAGGAAAGATATAGCTCTCTCAAATAATATTTTTACTGAGTATCACTGAATTTAGAGCCAAAAGAGACCTCAAAGTTGATCATGTCTCACCACCTAGGCAATGCTGAAATCCCTCGTAAGGTTGTAAGGTTTCACTGACTAATCTCAGCCTCTGCTTCCTTATCCAGGGAATTCACCACTACCATGGAAATAGATGCCATTTATAGAGAGTTAATCATTGTGTGGTGGGATAATAATTTTGAAATATCAACCGTTTTTTTCCCATTTTTCTATCTTGTATTTTCTCTTTTCATCAACTCCAGTGAGCTTTTATTCTATACTTATCACCTCACCAAGTGATATACACTAGAAGCTTTTAGTGTGAAAATGTCTAGGCCCCGTAAAGACCAGGAAGGATCCGGCATTTGCACTCTCCAAGGCCTGAATTCCTCTAGACCAAATTCATAAACACAGCAGCAGAACCTTATACACAACCTTATATAAACTTGAGAAAACCTAAAATATAGGGAAATAAGATTTCAGGGTAGAATGGCTTGCTCTGTGTCTGTTTCAGGGCTCTGTGTCTCCTTAGATGGACCTAAAACAGTCCACGGAATTTCCTGTGCTTGGATGTGGCACAGGAAAATGAATCCCATCTTCCAAAAGGGGCCTTGACATAGCTGAGATAGGACTTGTAGATAGGAACAAGTATTGATTCAGTAGCAACTTGCATGGGCGAATGGCTAGAAAGGATAATGAGTCTCAGCAAATGTCAGATGAAATGGAAGCATAAAGGTCGGCATCCCTTGGCAATATGGAAAGCCCCATAAATTAGAGAGCTGCCAAATGGCTAAGGTTTAGTTTTTGCCATTCTGTCTCAAAACAGAAATTATTTCGAGAAAAACCTCCATTTTTTGAATACCTGGGTTTATGACTACCATTAAACAAAAATACTTATTCCTCATTACTTCTCCACTCACTTATATTGATTACAAAAGTATGAATTATATTAAAAGTTGGTGTTGTTTATTACAAACAAGAATTGAAATGAGATCAACTAGTATATATGTTCTTATATGTAGGTGACACACGGTCATTTCAATGCCCACTCTTTAAGACCCCTTGGGCTTGTAAAACATGAAATACATATTAAGAGGTGTGAATATGTACAATACCAACAAACATGGCTGATTATGAGCCTCCCAAACATTCTTTAACCAAATCAGAACCCTAATGTGTAAATTTCACTGTTGTAGTAAGAAATATACAATTATGATATTTGAAATGCTAACTATTAGAAATTAAGAAAGAAGCTAATAACACTATACGTCGCTTTTGCCCCTAATAAAATACTCATAAAAATAAATTGGATGTGTCAATGTGTCCATCCTTTGAGATCAAGGCCAATTGTAGTGACATAGAATGTTGAAACTGAGAGGGTTCTTAGAAGCCATCTGGCAAACACTCTCATAAACAGATGTGAGAATTGAGATCCAGAAACATGAAAAGATGTGTTTAGGGCAACAGCAGTCACTGGCAAATCCAGTGTGGAAGATGGTGTCTTCACACATTCCACTTCATTTTCTGCAGGCATCTCAAGGTCACAGCAGAATCATTTCTTCAAGGTTTCCTTACTCTTCTATAAGGGCAATCACATGGTTGATGCTTATTTAAAATATTTAAAACTATTTATAATCATGAATGAAATTTAAAAGAGTCAAGACACTAGATAACCCAAAAGTTGGGCTTTTCCCTTTTGAGAAAATATTTTTCTAACTGATAGAACATTTGGTTTCTCAACTTTTATCTATCATTAATGATATGCTCCACTGCCAGAATGATGGAATGGCCTAGATTGTTTAGAGTACAAGAAATTATCTTTAATGAAGATAATTTCATTATCTTTGTGATAATGAAGATAATTTCATTATCTTTGTGATAATGAAGAAATAAAGATTTCTTCACAATGATAAGCTAAGCTGAATTCAGAAAAATTTATATGTGGCTCCTAAAGCATTCATAATTATATATAAATCTCTTTAATAATTTTTTCCTAAAGTTATCTCTGTGATAATTTAATATATATTCTAGACATATATTCAAATATATTTTAAGATATATTAAAAGTGGTAATTTTAAATATAGTTTGAGGAAAGAATTAAACTCTGAGATATTTATAATTCAACATTGAAACAAATCTTAAAACTTTGTCATGCGCTTGTTACAATTACAGTTTTGTAATTCTGTTTGCATCAGGTATGTTGCAAATAATACCACCTCTTTATTCATTTAGCACTTTCTATCTATAAAACATCTTTTAAATATACTACTAATTTCATCCATGCCTTGCTATAGAATCTTTAAAAATGTGTTAGCAGTTTATGCAGTTTTTTCTTCTAGTTATAGATCAAAAGATTCAGAGTTAGCCACCTGAGGTAGGCAGTGTGGAAACCTACTCTCAAATACATTTTTGGTGAGTGAACATAATCCTGTTTTCTACCAATTGACACAAATCTCAAACTGATTTGTTAGAATATGTATTCTGCAATAGTCAAGCAATACAGGACCTGGAATACACAATTAGTCTCTTCAAGAAACTTTTTCAGCCTTTCACCGTGAACAAAAAACAAAAAACAAAAAAACAAAACAAAAAAAAAAAGTAAGAAACTTCAGCAAGATAAAGAACATAAACTCATCATGACCTTTAGCTTCAGAAACTTCAGAAATTTTAATTGAAACATTAAAAAAAGCTATATATCATGAAATATATGAATTTAAGTACTTGAACTCTCTGATAATGTATCTTCCTAGGTGTCCCTCATTCATATGTCCCATTATTCAGTCTGCTTTTGTCTTCCTTGTGCTTCTCTGTGTTGCTTCTTTACCCACTCAACAACATAAGTTAGGATAACTTGGTGGGCTTTTCTTTTTTCTTTTTTTGTTTTCTTGAGACAGAGTCTCACTCTGTCATCCAGGCTGGAGTGCAATGGCGTGATCTTGGCTCACTGCAAACTTCACCTCCCGGGTTCAAGTGATTCTCCTGTCTCAGCCTCCTGAGTAGCTGGGATTATAGGCATGTGCCACCACACTTGGCTAATTTTTTGTAAATTTTAGTAGAGACAGGGTTTCACCATGTCTGGTCTCGAACTCCTGGTCTCTCCAGGATGGTCTCGAACTCCTGACCTCGGTGATCTGCTCGTCTCGGCCTCTCAAAGTGCTGGGATTACAGAAGTGAGCCACTATACCCAAACCTTACTTTCAAAAGTTCTTACCTTTCTTGTGTTTTTACTATTTAGAATATTTGGCTGAAGTTTTTACTCTTTCTTTTTGCCTTCCCCAAGCCTAGGCCCCAGCCATCTTTTCTGACTGCTCCCATTTTTGCTAGGCAAAAGCTAGCAAGAACCTCCTTTACACCAAAAACAAATTTTCCTAATGCTCTCTTGTCAAGGTCCAACAGTGGTAGAGCTGAAACAGAGCCAATGGAGTTGTTTATATCATCCAGCTTCGTATTTATTAGCCACATATGTGCCGCAAATCTTAGAAAGGGAAGGATGGTGCTAAGTTCTCTGCAGATGCTCAAATGCTAAATAATAAACATGTGATACAAGCTGAGATTCACAATAAAGACAGGGAATATCCAAAAATATGTACTTCAAAATTATATCAGTTATTTCCCCTAGGCAGTTTCGAATACAGGATTTTAAAATTCTTGATGAGTAAAGAGGGAGGAATTAAATGATAGGCAAACATGTAGCTTGCATATTGAGTAAGAATTTATTGTCCCAAAGAGCTGTTATCCCAAATCAGCTGGTTCTGATATTTCGATATTATTCAAGAAGGTAGTTAGTCACCATTTTAGGAATGGTTTAACTTTAGCTGAAACTGATTAGCAGTTTTTTCTGAATATAAAATATGGAGAAGTTATTAATAAATGTCAAATCAGTCTCTCTCTTAATCTCTCTCTCTCTCTCTCTCTCTCTCTCTCTCACACACACACACACACACACACACACACACACACACACGGCAAGAGACATTTGAATATACCATCAACTTTCATTGGCTTAATAACGCTATGGCACACCAGAGTGTGTTTCTTTCCTTTGGAGCTCTATAGTAGCATAAGAAAACCTTGCTGAAAATTGAGCAACACTTTTTCATGCTGAATGATTTTGTTTTACATTTCCTCTGATACAAATAGAAAAGACGTCTCACATTCAGCTACCTATGCTAGACTACACCACAAATAAGCTCATACCTTTATAATGTGTCTACATGACAGTAACAACTGTGGTGAGCATAGAATTATTCATATGCCTATACTTATTTCCTATGTCTTTACTTAACATCTGGGAACCACTCTCAAGGTAGTGTCTCTGTAGTTCTGGGAAAGCTGGGTGCTTCTGTGTTACTAGTATACTAAGACCTTAAGTAAGGGGTCCTCCTTATGCTCTAGGGACTTCTCTAACCTCTCTCTGAAACCCTCAAGGTAACAGAGCTTTAGTTCCACACAGGAGGCTCGAGAACCACAAAGCTAGCAGGCTGCTATGATCTGGGTCTCTCTAATGCCTGTGCCTGCCCATATCTTATTCTCCTTCTCAACAGACAGAAATGAGTTCCAAAATCTTTTCAAATCATTTCTTCCTCTGGCAATATTCAATAGCAGGGCCCTCACCTTGGTTCCTGCAATTGCCTCACTTCCCATCTCTCCTAATCACCGTGGCTTCATTCCTTTTCAGTTTTGGTTCCCAAAGTAACTCTAACCAGGGATCTCTTTTATATGACAGTATTTAGCAGATTGGTATTTTAAGTGTTTTAGAGTGTGGTTCCTGGCAGGCCTTTTTTTGTTGTTTGGTTTTTGTCCACACTGTGAGCAATAAAGATCTTAATTAAAGAAATTAATGAAAATGTCACCTAGAGTTGGAAGCTCAATTCACAGTGTTGGGTTGCTGGTTCCCTACTAATAGATTATATCCTGGCAACACTGTCACAGTACAGCAATAAAAACTGTTCTGGCATCTTCCAGGTCCACCACAGAGTCTCATTCTCGCTGTTATGTCTGGACTAAACTCAGAGTAACCCAGAATCTTCCTCATACAAGCCTTGTCCACCTATATTCTATTCTCGAATCATATCTGAATCATCATTTAAAACTCAAGTCACTCCTCCCAATAAAACCCTCCAGTAATATCCCATATCATTCAGGGTACTCATTATGTTTGCAAAGCCCCATTTCATCTGGTCCCCTAATAACTCTCTGTCCTCAGCGGCTATTACTCTCTCCTGTGCTCACTTCCTTCCTGTGACACCATACTCCTTGCTATTTTTTAAACATACATTACAAATTCCTAATCGCCATGTTTCTCACACCCTTCTCCATTTATCTTTCTTCTCTTCTTCCTTCCTTCCCAATCTCCATCCACCTACATTCATCCTTTCCCCCTTCTCCTCTGCTACAGTCTGAATGTTTGTGTCCCCCAAAATTCATATGCTGAAATCCTAATCCTTGAGATGATGGTATTAGAAGGTGGGGCCTTTGGGGATGATTAAGTCATGAGGATGAAGCCCTCGGGAATGGGATTGATGCTCTTATAAAAGAGGCTGCGGAAAGACTCCTCATCCCCTTCTACCATGTAAGGTTACAGGAAAAAGGCTGTCTATGAAGAATGGGCCTTTCCAAGATACAGAATCTGCTGATGCCTTGATCTTGGACTTGCCAGCCTCCAGAACTGTGAGATATCTATTTCTGCTGTTTATAAACCAGCCAGTCTATGGTATTTTGTTAAAAGCAGCCTTAACAGACTAGGACACCCTTCTTTCTTCACACAGTCCCCCCTAGATAGCCGGTTAATGTCTCCTCCTTGTTACACACTCCTCTTTCAGGCCAATGTCTCTAACCTCCCCGCTACTCTCAGCTCCAGCCTCCTTAGGGACTTTCTGTACTTTAATGTAAGGAATGTATTTGATTTCTCTAACTTGAACAACTGCTGAGAGCACTTTATCCATCAAACAAGTTATTTCTAAGAGATTAAACCTTGTAGAGGGGAAAGGAGTTGAATGGAGTGTGCTGACAAAAAGAAAGTTATAATTTAGTATTTTTCTCTTTTAAAGTATCTACAGTAATAGTATTGATACTTGACACTGAAAACCTTCCATTATGTCCTGTCATTGCCATATGAAATAGCATTCTTGTGTGTTAAATATAAGCTTCCCTGATTAACAACATTAAGGTCCTGGGGAAATATTTCCCCACATTTGTTGCCCATTTCTTTAAAGTCTTAAAATAAAAAAGGGAATGTGCCCAAATAAGGTGAAGGTTTGTGTGTTGTGTTACTGTCTGGATTCAAGAAGGACATTGTTTCCCACTGTGAAGAGACTATGTGCAACGGAAGTACTGAGAGAAGAGAAAAAGATAAATTAATGAACTCGTTAAATCATGTTCTCAGATGAATGCAATATTTTCTTGCATTTGGTATTACGATCCAGGTAGACAGAGTATTTATTTTCTTTTCTTGTTCTAATCCTTTATTTTAGCAGTTCCTACAATAGTCACAATAGTTCCACATGGTGATTGAGGAATATTTTGCAATATTAAACAATTTATATCACTCTTAAACATGTTTATATATAGGTCTAAACATCATTATTGAAGTGTGACATCAAATATTTATATAAGCAATGAGTTCTAAACACTATAAAATTATTAATGATTTAGACAATTTTTAAATTTGTCAGTTTAAATCGGTTTTGAGTGTGGGTATGCATTAATCATAATTTGTACTTTTTTTTTTTTTTTTTTGAGACAGAGTCTCGCTCTGTTACCCAGGCTGGAGCGCAGTGGCGTGATCTCGGCTCACTGCAAGTTCCACCTCCCGGATTCACACCATTCTCCTGCCTCAGCCTCCTGAGTAGCTGGGACTACAGGCGCCCGCCACCAGACCCGGCTAATTTTTTTTTTGTATTTTTTAGTAGATATGGGGTTTCACCGTGTTAGCCAGGATGGTCTCGATCTCCTGACTTCGTGATCTGCCCACCTGGGCCTCCCAAAGTGCTGGGATAGAGGCGTGAGCCACCGCGCCCAGCCAATTTGTACCATCTTTTTAAAAGTTATATTGGCTAAGCCTTTTAGAAAATAAGTAAACATTTCTAATTTTGTAATTTTGTATTTTCTTGAGGAAACATTTTTGATACAACTATGTTTAAATTTTGAGCACTGGAATACAATTATGTTTTATATTTTAATCCTTTAAATCATTACTGTCAATAGAATATGAATTATGTCAAAATTTACTATAGTAACCTACTTGGTAATTTCACTAAAATGATGTAAGAAATATAATGGAATTAATATATAACATGTAGGAACCATGTCTATGTGCATTTTATGACGGGTATAATCACCACAGGCTCATCAACCAAAATCCCAGAGATGCAGAATAAGCAAATCCAGCCATCTTTGATGTTTTGCCAAGTTTAAATTATATAAAAGGCATAGCCTTCCATATATTTTGAAAATTTAGTTATTTAGGTCTATTTGTGAAGGCAGAAGAACAGAACATATTTTCTTTAAGAGCTTGTTGGCTTGGCTTATAACTTTCACATATTTACATATTTCAACATATGGAAGGAGACACCTTCCTTTATACTCTTGCCCTGGTTCATTCAAACATTAAGGGTGAACATGCATCCTGCCCCCTGTTAAAGAGAGTAATATTAATTTTACTAAGCCTAAAATAATATTTTAAAGTATAAGGACATACTACAGAGAAAATCACATGATAGAATATAATGAAGTAAAAATACCCATTCTGACAGATCTACCTTGTAAGAGAGTAATTAAGTTAAAGGCTTGAGGCACTCTCCAAAGAGGAGACCACACCCAAAATGATCGAATCGTGATGGTGTATTGACTGTTATTGATAAATAACATTAGCGTATTAACTATATTTACCTCAAACTTTTCCTAACGGAGCTAGTATATTCTGTAAGTAAATAACTTTCCCTCTTCTTTGGTTCAGCACACCCAAAGTTCAGTAATCCAGTTGTTGCATGATATTCAATTAAATTGCACCTTTACGCCAATGACTACAATTAAAACGGAAATCCATTCTCTTTCTCTCTTTCTCTAGATTATAGACCTGGGCTCTTTCATACATTCAAAAACAAGCAAGCCAGATACACAGTTATCCTCAACACTTGTGTCTTCCTTATCCAGACCTTGCAAATTCAGTTAGGTACTGTTTCTCAAAACTCTTATTTAGACCCTTCATCACTGCTTCCATAAAACTCCCTTTATTTTTCCCTGCTTTGTTGCAGTAATCCCCTATCTTGTCTACTTTCTGTAGATTCATCTTTCTAAACCATTCACCATCTACCTCTGCTTTTTTGAGCAGTGCTTCTGAAAGTATGGTTCCCGTATCAGCAGCATCACATCACTCAGGAGTTGTTAGAAATGCAAACTCTTGGGTTCCACCCCAGAACTACTGAGTCAGAAGCTCTGGAGGTGGGGCCCAGCCATCTGTGTTTCAACACGCCCTCCAAATGATTATCATGCATTTTAAAATTTGAAAACCAAGGTTCTAAAGTCATATTTTTAAAAGGCAAAACCAATCATGTCATTTGCTTGCTTAAAACTTCTTTGATGAGTCTCTTCTGAAGGATAAAAGCCAAGTTCTTGGGAAGACGTGTAATACCCTTTCTGTTCTCATATTTCAGCCCTTCTCTTTCCATTTCCTCCTTCCCACCCAGTGTTTTAGTCATATGAATGTTTTGAAATGTTGCGAAGCAACCTGCTTTTTCTGCCTTTTTGCCTTTTCCTAGTGCACCTCTTCCCACACACAATTCATCCACCTGGAGGGGTTCTATTCATCTTTCCAGATCAAGCTCAAATGTCCCCTTTTTCAGAATGATTTCTGAGGGCTAATTTCAATAACTTACATACAGCCTATTCCACTTCTTCCAGGTCCACCTACATAATTTTCCCAAATTAAATTTTTATACCTCCAGCTCTTTAAAAAGAAAGAAAGTCTGTTTACTGGGCAAGGAGGCATAGGAAAAAATAGAAAGGGCACTGCTTATTCCACCTCACATCCTCCCACCCCTAGTTCACAAGTTAAAGATTGTCATCCATCTCTTGGAATAGTTATGGCTCCTTAAGGATGTTAATGCCCCCTCCTAGATGTTGTCTCAATTGTTTATTGGTGAGCCCACTCCTAGATATGCAGGACCCAAAGCAACAGTAGAAAGGGAGGCCTACATACCACATTTAAATATTTAAAAGTTATTTAAAAACTAAGAAACTTTAATAAAATATGTTCTATCATTGTGCTGCCTTAAATATATAATTTTTAATGACAAATGAAAAGTATTATGTAAGGCAATAGTTTTTAGATAACTAAAAGCTGGCAAAATATCAAAGATATTCAGTGCAATATTTGATAGCATCCCTGGGCATTCTCTTGATGAGATAGCAATGTTTAGGTAAGTAATAAAATGAAACCAGCTTAATTCATAAACACACATGTATTCCATAAAATTTATATTTCTCCTCTTTATTTCATCAAAATTATATTGCTATGGTCAAGATTTTTAATTTCTTGACAGCGATGAGCCAAAGGATTTAAAATAAAATGAAATTGTATTGAAGTTAGAAAATTCAAATATACTTCATTAAAAATTAAATGTAAAAACAAAAATAAAATTATTTTTGTTTTCATAATTCTTAAATATTCAAATTATCTATTAAGTCAAAAACTGAAATGCATATGAGGAATATCACATTTTAATTTCAGAATATTTCATTAAAGCTGACATTTTCTCATTTAATTTTGTCCCATTTAACATTGAGCATCCACTATCCATTTGCTTGCCAATATGAAGAATTGGTAGCACACTTCATACTTATTTTCTCTAACCCTACATATAGACAAATGTAGGAGTACTATGATTTATTTAATAATCCAAAATATACTTATCATGTACAAATGTTATGCTAATTTGTCTGGACTTTCAAATCTACCAATGAAACATGAACAGATACAAGAAAATGGATGTTCAGCTCTACCCAGGAAAACAATCCTCGATTCTGCAATGAGTTGGTGCGTTCATTCCACAAGGAAGAATTTGAAAATAATTTATGTATATTTTCTCTATAGTGCTCAAATCCTAGCCCACCCCACCCACCTGCTGCAAAATAAGATGTTCATCTCTCATGTTGACAGCAGTTCAAACTGCAAATGTTCATGGCATTTGAGCTTTGTTATCTTTTTGCTACTAGGATGTAAGAAAAATTGTGGAGAAGAATTTTCCGGTAGCCTGAGTAATATTAACCATGAGAGTGAATGTTTAGAGTTACAGATTGCACTGAGCCAGTGCTGTAGGCCAGAAGTGAGGCAACAGAGGCATTTATGTTTGTGTTTTTGTCATATGTGGGGCCCTCTAATGCACGGGGCCCAGGACAAAGACCTTTCTTTCCTGGATCTAAGCATGGCACTACCTAGGTGTTTGATGGCTTTAGCCTAGGAGTAAGATTGAGTTTTGAGGTGCTATCCTAGGGAATAATTTCAATATATCTTGGAGTTGGAACTTCTATACATTTGCAGTGCGTCACCCGACTTTGGTCTATCAAAGCAAAAAAACTTGGTCAGGCTTTGGTGCCTAGCTGTCTGGTCAAATATTTATCTAAATGTTTCTGTGAAGGTATTTTACAGACGTGGTGAGCATTTCTTAATCAATTGACTTTAATTAAAGAGTTTACCCTTGATAATGTAGGTGGGCTTCACCCAGTAAGTTGGAAGCCATAAGAGCAAAAGATAAAAACAGAAACAAAAAAACAGAAAACTGAGGTATCCCCCATAAGAAGGGATTCTGCCTTAAGACTAACATAGAAATCCTGCTTGAGTTTCCAGCCTGCCAACCTGCCCTACAAATTTCAGATATAATATTGCAACATCAACTCTTGCCTGAGTTTATATAAAACCTACGCTATAGATTTCAGACCTGCCAGCCCCCGCCATGTAAGCCAATTCCTTTTGGAGGACCCCGACTGATACAGGTAAATATTTCCATCTCTTTTATCCCAGTCCCCAAAGGCAGATAAAGAAAATGTAAACATATATAAGTACTATATACCTTATCTTTATACCTTCTGATAGCATGTTGAACAAACCATGGTTTCTAGAATTTATGGCATAGTATTATAATCATAGGTTTCAAAGTCTGTCTCCTATTCTAGACTGGAAGTTCCTTGTGTGCAGAGGCTGTGTTATAACAGCGCTTTTTGAGGCTGAAAATAAACGTTCAATACATGTCTGTCAAAGGCTAGAGAATCAAAATTAACACATTACCTGGATAAGTTGCCATGTGGTGGGGACAGGAGTAGGGGATGGTGGAAGAGCAAGGAGAAAGAAACAATGTGGACGTAGGAAGCGGTCTCCCTGAAGCTAAGACACCCCATGAGATGGTACTCATCCAGCTTTGCCAAGCTCCCAGCACAGTCTTAATCACCTCTCTCACAGTGACTTTGATAGCTCTGACTAAAGAACTTGATACCTGCAAGCAATTAACTTTAATAAGCCAGCAGGTGATTTCCTTCAGAATGCTGACGATTCAATTTGCTGACAGCAGCTCTAGATTCTCTGGCTACTCAGCCATGGCTTCTACCTCTGCCCTTATGAACCCAGTGTGCGATTGTGAGTAATAAATGAAAAGGTAGCCAAAGTGTGAATCCTTTTAACAGTGAAAATTGTAATCAGCTTTAAGGCATGATTATATATTACAGACAGAACCAAAAGGTCTTTTAAAGTTATGAAGAAAAACAAAAGCCAACAAGTTGTACAGCTACATTGGCACCAAACTTTTATAGTTTCTGTGAATGTGAAATGAAGGGATATAAAAGTACTTTCACCTGTATTAACCTTTTTTGTTTTCGGTTACTCATAATAGCATTATCTAACACAGAATCCTAGAATGATTCTAAACTCTTTTTCTCTGTCTCAGTAATCCTAAATGTTGCAATTGCCTTATTGTCCTATTTTATTGAAGTATTTTTTACACAGTGGCAGCCTAATGAGTTTCCCTGGTGTTAGTCTCAGGCATCACCTATCAAACAACTCCACTGCTTGCGTCCTCTTCCCAAAATGCAAATATTATTTCATTTGCATGTAATTTCTTAATAGTTCTCCATTGTTAATTGACTACAGTGGAGTCAAATCTTAGAATTAAATTTTAAGGAAAAGGAGGCAAAAGACCTATTTTACTCAAAATTAACACTGAATATTTCTTAAATTGTCCAAAAAATACAGTATGCTCCCCATTATATATGAAACTGTGTAGCAATACATGTTTGTATATATAGTAATTTATAGTAAATAAATTTATAATAAAACTATAATTATTATAATATAATTAAAGATAATATAATGTAAAATAATATCATTAATAATATAATAAAATAAACTTATAATAAAGAGAATGTAAGCTTTGTGAGGACAGTGATTTTCATTCATTTTGTTCACCGATGTACCCCAAAGGCCCAAAACAGTGCTTGTCATAGCAGGTGATCAATGAATACTTGTTAAATGAAAATCACATAACAATTGATTAACACCATTTTAACAATTGATTTGACAATTGATTGTTAAGTCGCTGACAATTGTTTGCTAAAATCATTTCAAATAACTTTATTTTCCCTTTTTGGGCAACACATTTACCACTAAAGTAACATAGAAAGTCTGTGTGTGGTGGAATGTCATTAATTTACATTGCTTTTTATGTACTACCACCTTCCATGATCTGTGCTATCCGTTCTGCACTTATACTTTGACTTCAGTGTATCAAATCACTCAATGTTCTCCAAATATGCTGTGCAAAGATCTTTGCACTTTGATTCCTCAAGCCAATTTAAGTGTCCTGTGATCTTAAGAACTTTGTTTTTCCTCTGTTTTCAATGTTTATTTCATTGCATTTTTATCATTTTCTTGTGGGTCTGCCTTCTTGATCAGATTCTAAGACTCTTGATTATAAAATCTATGTCTTAATAGTGTTTTTAATAGTGTCTCTAGTACAATGTCTGGTGTATCAATAGACACATACAGAGTATCTGATTTATATTAAGTGTTTATTTGTCTGTCTGTTGATCTCTCTATATGCTGTGTTTAATATTATTATTTTACCATGGTTGGCCCTCCATTTAGTGCCATTATGACTGCATATGTTACCTTTGACAAGCCATTTGAACTTTCTAACCCTAAGTTAACATCTGATAACATGTGTTCTACTTTTTAGGAGCAAAAGATATACTCAATTATTTCAACAAACTAATGAGCAAACAATTTTAGTATCAGCCTGCAGTAAATACTCTTTGATCCAGTATCCAGGATCCAGTACACAGTATCCACTGTGTAGCAGCTTCTGCAAATGGGGCATCAAGGGTACCACCCCAGAAAAACTACTATGACCAGAAATATTGCAGAGACCAGGGTAACCAGAAGCATGATCATCTCAGAATACACCTGCAGCAGCATGCCTGCAGTGGCCTTATATGGTTTGTGGGCAAGAGACCATTGTGAGGAAGTCAGAGAAACATATTTGAGTCACTTTGTTCCTATGCAAATATATGCCTCCCAGAGATCTTCTTGAGATGGCAGAGAGGGACTTTGCTGTGGGAGAGGGGAGATATGCTTTTTGGCCTCAATGGTAGCAGCTAAGCACCAGTATAATTTGATATTAATCTAGATGCCTGCATTTCAACTCACCTCTCAGGTGGGAATATGGACTCAGGCTTTTAGAAAGCTTTTTCACAATGGGGGACAAAGTAGCAAGTGAAAGAAAAGGGTAAAGTGGAAGGAAAACTTTTTCCTGATGGTTAAGCAGTTCCTAACATACATGTATGAATGCATACATACAAATATAAATACTAGCTTAAAGAAGAATACCCTATCCCATGCACTCCAGGTAATTAAATGTTTATTTCACTCTGATTTGAGATGTCTCATGATGCTAAGGAAAATATTGGAAAGACCTTCTCTCTCGTTATCTCACCTTCAGTTAAAAAAAAATGAAAGAGAGAAGAAGGGAGAAAAGAGATAAATAGAAGGGCTATTCTGAAGGTAAGAAGGTGAAGGGGCTATTTGAAGGTAAGAAGGTGAAGGCAGTCACCTTTTATGCCTTCCTCCCTTCCTCCTGCCAATCATCCACTCTATTTGGTTGACTCCCAAGCTTGCTTTATAAACAGCTGGAGAGCAAAGCAAAACTTCAACTTTAGAAAGATAAGGTCAACTCATCCTTTCATTTGCAACAAGTTGATCGGGCCATTGCTGTGCAGGTTTGGCTGGTCCTGGACAAAACTGCCTTCTCCAGAATGGGATTTAGAGGAAGACCCTTCTCTCTCTAATGTGACTGAGGAAAACAGAAGGAAGGTAGGCAAAGGAGATCTGCTCTAGGCCAGGCACAGTGGCTCACGCCTATAATTCAAGCACTTTGGGAGACTCAGGCGGGTGGATCACCTGAGGTCAGGAGTTCGAGATCAGCCTGGCCAACATGGTGAACCCCCATCTCTACTAAAAATACAAAAAAATAGCTGGGTGTGATGGTGGGCACCTGTAATCTGAGCTACTTGGGAGGCTGAGGCACGAGAATTGCTTGAGCTCGGAGGCAGAGGTTGCGGTGAGCCGAGATCGCGCCACTGCACTCCAGCCTGGGTGACAGAGAGAGACTCTGTCTCAAAAAAAGAAAAGAAAAAAAAAACAAAAAGACCTGCTCTCCAGTAGCCTCTGAGGCCCCAACTTCCCAGAATGGGAGTGTTGATCAGGACCTATGGTAAATGTTTCCTACTCCAGTCCAACAGCTCACTGGGCTAAACAAAAGAGGCCCTTCACAGCCTCGGGGCAGACCCACAAACATTTTTATTTAATTGGTTTGAGATGGGGCCACAGACTTTTTGGACTGGTCCCCAGGTGAATCACACATACAGACAAAATTCAGAAGCACTGGGTTAGAGGGCCAGCATGAGGGCTAGAGTGAGAGTTCAGATACTGCAGGGAGAGGCTATGGGATTTCCTCACGGAAAGAGACCCAAGGGTGTGGAAGGCATTTTCTGGAAGATGACTGAGGTACTTGGTTATGGGCAAGACAGTCTAATTTACAAAAACATGATAAACCTCTTGAGCAAAGCTTTTCAAGCTGTGCACCCCAGAAGGTGTGCAAGATGAGCCATGACAACATATAATTAAACAACTGAATGTAACATTTCCATTCAAATTTTTATAAAATTTATTTGTTTTACTTATTAGCATAGTAGTGCATATGTATTATTTATAAATAAAGAAACATTTATTAGGAGTATAGCCTCAACATCATTTTACTAATGGGCATAAATAATTCTAAAATTTGGAAACTAGTGTTTTAAAGAAGGACCATGATTCGTCACTGAAGGCTCAGCTGAGAAAGCTGTGATAACCAGGCAAACCAGAGAGGAACTTCATCCAGTTGCCTGGTAAGAATGATGAATATTCTGGGTTGCTAAGAAAATACATCAGCCAGAAGGGGGCAAGAGAGGCTGCCCTGCTGGGGAATGTTTGGGAGACCATAAAAACAGAAGGTGGGAGCAACAAGAGGGCTCTTCATCGCTACTGTTAATAACAAAACAATAGCAACAAATGTAATACCTGCTCTTACTTATTGAATCCCCAGTAAGGTCAAGCACTGTGATATGCACTTTTTGGGCATCACTGTTAATCCTCATGCTGTCATACCCATTTTACAGATTAGGAGGAAAAAAACCTTTAAAAACCATAAGTGGTGCAACACAGATATTCTACTCCAAACTCAATATTCCTGACATTATGTCATGCTGTTTCAAGAGCATGGATCATGAGTGACATTAGGAAACTGAGAGAAGAAGCATATTATAGCACTTAGAGGGTATTATAGTATAACCAGGTTGTATTTATCAGCTGTCTTTTCTTTCAATTAAAATGCTAAAGGCCGGGTGCGGTGGCTCATGCCTGTAATCCCAACACTTTGGGAGGCTGAGGCGGGTGGATCACGAGGTCAGGAGATCAAGACCATCATGGCTAACATGGTGAAACCCCGTCTCTACTAAAAATACAAAAAATTAGCCGGGCGTGGTGGCAGGTGCCTGTAGTCCCAGCTACTGAGGAGGCTGAGGCAGGAGAAGGATGTGAACCTGGGAGGTGGAGCTTGCAGTGAGCCTAGATTGCGCCACTGCACTCCAGCCTGGATGACAGAGCGAGACCCTGTCTCAGAAAAAAAAAAAAAAAAATTGCTAAACTGTGGTTGATGTTTTCATAAACAGAGAATTGGTGCTAGCTTCCCAGGCAATTTGAGAGACTAGATTTTCCTGAGTGTAAGTAAACCTACAAGTTAAAAGAAGTGACATCCACTGGGAGACTCAGGCCAAATGTGATTTCTTCCATACAAAGTCAGGTTTATCAACTCCCTCCCCCCACCCCACCACACACACAAACACACTTTTAATACTTGCTTTTACACTCTGCATCTGTGTTCACTTTTTCCATTGACCCTCCAACCAAATTTGTGGTTCTAAAGCTCTGACATCAACAGTGTATTCCTGAGGGTACTTCTCTAGGACTGTCTTCATTTTAAGTCTTTGCTCATAGGCACAACTGTAAACTTATAAGAAGTTTCAAGCAACTGTAGAGTAATAAGAATCAGATCTGTCCTGGGGTTGTGGTGGGGGTGGGCGGGGGAAGTGTGGCTCTTGAGTAGACAGAGACTTGGCATGACAGTCCTTGTTTAGGATTGGGACTCAAGTGATTCCAGGAAAGTCAGTGTCCCTTCTGTCCAATCACAGTGTGAGGCCAGGTGATTCTGGCCTTTTCTGCTCTATCATTCAGAAATGAAGTCTTTTCTGCTCTATCATTCAGGAAAGAAGTCTTTTCTGCTCTATCATTCTAGCTTCTTAGCGACCTTGTTGGTTTTTATGGATTTTCTTTTTACCCTGCTCCTGCCTAGCAAGAAAGAATAAAGAAAAGGGAGAGGAGGGGAGAGAAAGGAGCTGACTCTGCAGACCACAACTTTATAATTATTTGAATATAAAATTAGCTGGTAATGTCTCTCTCTTTATGCAGGTTATGAGATACATGATAGGTCTTTCTAGTAACATATGTTTTCTCATTTTTATCTTTTGAAATGTTGTTGAAGTATTCCTAACTTTTATGGCTATTAATGGAGGATGCTGCTACCATCCTACCCAAGGGCCCATTTTTCTAAATCCTACAATCCTCTACAAGTGGAAGCAATAGCACTACAGTTAACACTCCAAATTGTACCCTTGTGCACACATACAGGCCTAAATCACTTGGCCTTATAGCCACAAAACACAATTAGGAAGGACTAAGGTCATCAAAAAAAATCCTAAATGCCAGTTCACTGCACAGCACATTCTACAGTCATCTTACTTACTTGTTCTTGATAAAAATGAATCCCAGCAGGGACTAGAATGGTGACCCTGACTGTGAATAATGGCACACATGCAGTGCCCCTCAATGGCTACCAGAAAACAACAGCATCAGTTAATAGCCTGTGTTGTCTCTTAACTGCCCATTGCCAGCAATAGGTTTTGCTCTATATAGTCTGGATTCCCAGTTTCAAGGGTCTTCACTCCTACCAGGCAAAAGTGCTGTAATGAGAACAAGCCAAGAAAGGAATGAGGCAGGCAACAAGCCAAAATCCAGGCAGTGTTAGAACAGCCTTGTCAGGGAAGCAGAGAAACAAATAATTGAAATTAGAAAAAACTAGATTTTCAGAGGAGTCTCATAAATCAGACTTGAAAATTTAATTTGAGAGCTTTTCTCTTTCTTTCATCATATTTTTCCCCTCCTGGAGCTGTGCTACAGGCCTGAACAGAGGAAGTGGAATGTAATTAATCGATGTAAATCTGCTTCATTAATGGATTGCTACTCCCTGTGTTTCCTCTAGTCAAGAATGTTTCTGAAAGTGCTCTCTGACAACAATGCTATTCACAGTCTGGATAATGGTACCAAGCAGGAGAAGAAACGATGAAGTACTTGCATGAAGGCAGCCCATGTTTGCTACTGACTGGTAGAGAAATTTAGTTAGCTCATTAAATGTTCTGCTTACAAACCCTATTCATGCTTTTTAATCAATTGATACTTGTCCTCCTTTCTCACATTGATTAAATACCAGGAAGTCCTCACAAGATAGTGAGATGTGAAGTTCCCATTGCAGTTAACAAATGGTCCTAAGACCCTTAGAAAACACATGGTTGTGCATCTTTATGCCCACAGGGAATACGCCATTAATCTGAACTAATAAAGAGGAACAGCAGGCTAATCATAGCTCATTTATATTTGGCCCTGGAATGTGTTATGTGGTTTTTGGCAGAAGATTTACCTTACTAATTATGTCTTACTTAAATTAATAATACAGTTAATTTGCATTCCCTTAGCACACACCAGTTGACAGTGAGAAGAAATGTGCTAAGTGATAAGGGGATATCATCTCGAAATTTAAAAGCTTCATTGAATAATTTGTGTATATATGTATGTGTTGACACTATATACATTTAGGACAAAAACTCTCAACATACTTTGGAAAGAGAAGTTAAAATTATGTGTGAAAATCGCTATCACCTTTTGGCTAATTTGCATCATCATTGTTTCAATATTTTATCTCACTACTTCTGAGACCAATAAATTAGAAAGTTAAACCTGTAATCAACAAATATGTGTATATGTAACCTACTATATCCTGAGCACTGTTCTCAGTATTGTAAAGAGATGTGAAGAAATATACAGTCATTACTCTGTTTCAATGTGGGGACTGGTTCCAGGACCCCCATGGACACCAAAATTCATGGATGCTGAAGTCTCTGATATAAAATGATGTAGTATATGCATAAAACCTATGCACATCCTCCTACTTACTTTAAATCATATCTAGATTACTTATAATTTATAACTCAATGTATATGCTATGCAAAATAGTTGTTATTGTACTCTGCATTGTATAGGGAATAATGACAAGAAGGGAAAAGTTTGTACATGTTCAGTACACACACAACTACTATAGGCCTAACCACATTTTTCATCTGTAGTTGGTTAAATACATGGATATGGAACCCATAGATACTAAGGGCCAACTGTAGGCTATTTTCTATCTTAAGATCTAAAAATCTGGAGAAAGAAATATTAAGAGATCTAGCACTAATATGCTTTAGGTGATCTTTGCCTTGTTTGTAGAGACTACAACTCATTTACAAACCATCTCCTATAGACCTGGATTGCTGATGTGGGGAACAAAAAATTAAGGGGTTTACCTTTAAGCAGGGTCAAGGAGGTTAAGACCAGGTATCTGATTTTCCAGTAAATGAAGTTGATGAACACAATAAACCCATGTATCATTGCTAAAGTGCTGTAAAGTAGAGCTTTAATGCCCTCTGTCAACTTAGAATCAAGAGTAAATATCCAGTAGCAATTCTACACTGGTATAACAACATTGCCCAGTTACTCCACCTTTGAAATCTTCCCAGACAGACAGTTGGTCACCGTGGCAGATATGAAGATTCAAATATGTTTGAGCTATACGAAGTACATGATGATGTAATGTTGATCTATCTGGTTTTGGATGCATGAAGCAATGGTCCAAACTTGGATATGGAAAGGAAACCCCACTTGTTTCACAAATCACAGACATATTTGTTTCAGATATTGTAACACAATGATTTTCACCCCCTCACTTTTAGCACAAGTGTTGCATAAGACCCTTGGAAGTTGACCTAATACTAGAGATATCACTAAGTCTCTTCTATAATCTATTTCTGATTAGTTAGTCCTTTAGGAATAACATATACTTATCAATATCATTATGACATTGCAGGAAAAACAAAAGCGATATGGGTGGATTCATCTCCTCTAAACTTCTTTATGGTCTTGAACAAATTACTAAATTGTAATGAGTAAAATATGTATGTTAATACCCACATTATAATGTAGTTATAAGAGCTAGAAATAATGTATGTTGAGTGCTTTTGCAAAGTGCTTTATATTTTAGAAATACTCTCCTTTTAGTGCAGCCATACTTTGATTCTTTTTCATTGCAATGACATGGAAATTTCAGGACACAAAAATCAGAGTGGCCAAAGAATTTCATGGGTTCTTTTCAAAGGATAAAACAGGAAATTAGAAAGAATAAGTATGATATAATTCAAAATGTAAAGCCAATATCTCACCAACTTATTAATATATAAAATTATATGCCAATCTTAAACTTAACAGAAATGAATGCTACAACGTGGTTTGCTAAGCTAATTCAATAGGACTACATTAATAAAGTTCCTATAACAATTGAGATGGTAATCTCATGTTACAGTTTGCTAGTCTGGCCAATCCAAGAATACTACATTCTATTTTGAACATCACTTGGAGTGGTATTACCAAAAAATAAACTGGAAAGCATTTAGACAAGAATGGCTCAGACAAGGTTAGAGCTAAAAGTAACCATTTGAAGGGACTACAAAATTCACCTCAGAGAAGAGGGAGCATATGGAATACATGAGGGCTGACTTCAAATATTTCAAGAGTAGTTGCCAGGAAGAACTTTAAACATAGAGTAACTGATGTTTAACTCATGCCGTGAACTCATCCACTGTATGTTTGAAAACCAGTAGCCCAGTAGCCTGTTGGGAAGACAGATTTTTTTCATATGTAAGTAAAGACAATTCTTCTTATTGAACAAAGCATGGAAATAAGATCCGATAAATCCAGCAGGAAATTTCACCTTCAATCAAGTAGCAATGTGACCCTAAATATAAAACCTCTTTGAGCTTATTTTTCCAAACTATAAATCATGTCAACCATAAGGCTGATACAAGGATTACCTAAGAGAACATGTTTAAAAGCACTAGCATAATGCTTTAAATTTCATAGATGTGTAACAAGAACTAATTCTAACAGTCATATGTCAAAGATGTTCAACGATGGAATTGAGTGTTATGGGAGACAATAATTTTCCTCTCCTAGAAATTGTTTATGCAAAGGCTAAATAACCACTTGGAAGAATACAAGAGGAAAGTCAAGCTTCAGAATTAAAATTAGATTACTTTCAGGATTCCTTTCAACTCTAAATCTGAAGATCTTGTGATACAAACATTAAAAAAAAGTTTGCCTAGGAAAAAATATCAAGAATAGCAACAGTTATATCTACAAGAGTAGGTAAAAATTGACTAATATTTGAAAAATTAGTCTAGCTCCCTATTAAAGTATATAGTTTATTACTCTTTTAAACTAGTCAAGGGGAAAAATAAATAATATTGGTAAAACTCAATGCAGATCATATTTCATTAAACAAGAATATCTTTCTTTGCTAGATGTATAGGTTAGTTATACACTTTCAGAGGATACTATGATAATGATCATATACAATAACCCAGTTGTCCCATTCTTTGATATTAATAATTAAAGAAATATTTCTTTTGGAGAAGTTATTCCTTTAAAAATTCAACTGGTAGGATAAATCTAATAGAGAAGTAGCACGTAGCTAAAAACAGAAGTTTTAGTAAATTAATGAGCGGAATGTTGAATTCAGCAGTAGCTTTAACTAATGTTGTGAACTCATCCACTGCATATCAGAAAAATTTACAGTACGTTAGAAAATAATTTGTGAAACCAATAGCCCAGTTGTCTAGGAACAAATGCACATCAAGTAATAGGGAATATTTTTTATAAAATTTAGTAGATTATGGTGTAAGGTTTTATACACAAATGTAAAGGTTTTAATTCAAATGTGATAAAGGAGATGTTTGTGGATTTATTTAGGGTATAAAAAGCCACATTTTTAATTTAAAACTTTATTAATGTGATGAAATTTTGGAATTAAAAGTAGTAGGATGCTTACATCATATCCCTCACTAAATGAAGGGCGTATTGTTTATGAAATAATGTTACATGAGAAAGAAGACAATATTGCATATACATATTGACAAAGTCATTAGCTATCCATAAAATCTAGTTTTTCCTTCATTACTAGTAACAGATGTGTAGCTTTTGCAAGTGGCTACCAGAAACACTACATTTCCCAGTCTAGCTTGTAGTTGGAAGGAATCATGTGGCTAATTTCAGAAGGTAAGCAGAAATAATGTGTGACACTGATACCCTTAAGACCAGCCCTGTATTTTTCTTGTACATTTAAGTTCCCTGTACACTCTGGATATTAGACCTTTGTCAGATGGATAGATTGTAAAAACTTTCTCCCATTCTATAGGTTATCTATTTACTCTGATGATAGTTTATTTTGCTGTGTAGAAGCTCTTCAGTTTACTTAGATCTCATTTGTCAATTTTTGCTTTTGTTGCAATTGCTTTGGGTGTTTTCATCATGAAATCTTTGCCCCGTGCCTATGTCCTGAATGGTATTGCCTAATTTTCTTCTAGCGTTTTTATATTACAGTTTTGGGTTTTTCATTTAAGTCCTTTTTTATTTTTATTATTTTTTTTGGCAGAGTCTCACTCCGTCACCCAGGCTGGAGTGCAGTGGTGCAACCTCTGTCATTGCAACTTCTGTTTCCCGCGTTAAGTGATTCTCGTGCCTCTGGCTCTCGAATAGCTGGAATTATAGGTGTGCGCAACCATGCCCAGCTAATTTTCGTATTTTTAGTAGAGACAGGGTTTCACCATGTTTGCCAGGCTGATCTCGAACTCCTGACCTCAAGTGATCTGCCCACCTGGGCCTCCCAAAGTGCTGAGATTACAGGCATGAGCCATGGCATCCAGCCTTATTTAAGTTTTTAATAGATCTTGAGTTAATTTTTGTATATGGTATAAGGAAGGTGTCCAGCTTCAATTTTCTGCATATGACTAGCCAGCACTCTCAGCATGATTTATTAAATAAGGAGTCCTTTCCCCATTACTTGTTTTTGTCAAGTTTGTCTAAGATTAGATGGTTGTAAGTGTGTGGTCTTATTTCTGAGTTATCTATTCTGTTCCATTGGTTTACATGTCTGTTCTTGTACCAGTACTATCAAAAGTGAACATGAACAGACATTTGTCAAAAGAAGACATACATGGAGCCAACAAACATATGAAAAACAGCTCAACATCACTGATCATTAGAGAAATGCAAATCAAAACCACAAAGAAATACCATCTCATGCCAGTCAGAATAGCTATTAAAAAGTCAAAAAACAACAGATGCTGGCGAGGTTACGGAGAAAAAGGAATATTTTTACACTGCAGGTGAGAGTGCAAATTAGTTCAATAATTGCGGAAGACAGTGTGGCAATTCCTCAAAGATCTAGAGGCAAAAATACCATTTGACCCAGCAATCCCATTACTGGGTATATACCCAAAGAAATATAAATTATTCTATTATGTTGACAGCAATGTGGATGGAATTGGAGATCATTATTCTAAGTGAAGTAACTCAGGAATGGAAAACCAAACATTGTATGTTCTCACTTATAAGTGGGAGCTAAGCTATGAGGATGCAAAGGCATAAGAATGATACGGTGAACTTTGGGGACTCAGGGGAAAGGGTGGAAGGGGGCGAGGGATAAAAGACTACAAATTGGATACAGTGTATATTGCTTGGGTGATGAGTGCACCAACATCTCACAAAAACACCACAAAAGAACTTATTCATGTAACCAAACACCACGTGTTCCCCCAAAACCTAAGGAAATTTAAAAAATTTAAAAATCATTCTATTATAGGCCAGTCGTGGTGGCTCATGCCTGTAATCCCAGCACTTTGGGAGGCTGAGGCAGGCAGATCACGAGGTCAGGAGATCGAGACCATCCTGGCTAACGCGGTGAAACCCTGTCTCTACTAAAAATACAAAAAATTTAGCCAGGCGTGGTGGCAGGTGCCTGTAGTCCCAGCTACTGGGGAGGCTGAGGCAGGTGAATGGCGTGAACCCAGGAGGCAGAGCTTGCAGTGAGCCGAGATTGCACCACTGCACTCCAGCCTGGGCGACAGAGCGAGACTCTGTCTGAAAAAAAAAAAAATCATTCTATTATAAAGATACATGTATTCATATATTCATTGCAGCATGAGTCACAATAACCAAGACATGGAATCAACCTAAATGCCTGTTAATGATAGACTGGATAAAGAAAATGTGATACACATACACCATGGAATACTATGCAGCCATAAAAAAGAATGAGATCATGTCATTTGCAGGGACATGGATGGAGTTGAAAGCCATTATGCTCAGCAACCTAACGAAGGAATAGAAAACTAAACACTGCATGTTCTCACTTATAAGTGGGAGCTGAATGATGAGAACACATGGACACATAGTTGGAGGGAACAACACACACTGGAGCCTGTCGGCATGGGGTGGGGACAGGGAGTGCATCAAGAAGAACAGTTAATGGATTCTGGGCTTACTACCTAGATGATGAGATGATCTGTGCAGCAAACTACCATGACACATGTTTATCTATGTAACAAACCTATACATTTTGCACATGTACCCCTGAACTTAAAATTTAAAAAAAGACCAGTCCTGTCTTTTCACATTCCTCTGATCTCTTCCTATGAGCTGGAATAATAAAAACCAGAGTGATCTTTTATATCACATGGTGAATAAGGCAGAGGCACTACCAGAATAAGACCTTGAGTGACTATGTGGAAGGAAGGCACTGCTAACCCAGAATACTCATTTGCAACTGTTATGTGAGAAAAATACACTTCTATCTTGTCTGAGCTATTGAATCTTACTTTATTTGTTTCAGTAGTTTAGCATTTGACCCTAAAAACTACTCTGATTAAAACTATGCAAAAATGCATGTTTATCTAATCATAGAGATAACAAGAAGCCCTAGGAAAGTACAAAGTGATTGTTTTAAGGTAATATTTTATAAAATTTAAGTATTTTCCAATTATGTGACAACATTTCTTTTGGATAATTATTGTGGATCAGTCAAGGGCCAAATACACAATAAACTGTTCAATAGATTCAGTCTTCCTCTGAAATCCAAGGAAGGCCATATATAAAAACAGGAGCAAATTGCTAGGGGAATTCACATTTGATTCCTAATTGTACATTTACCAGAAGAAAATTTGGCGTTTGAATTGAGCATTTAAATTCACTACTATTCAACAGCAATCTGAATCCCCAAGTTCAATTAAAAAGGTCATTACCCTCTAGAACTGGAGGTGCTCTTTTAATTACAATATTGCTAATGAATTGGGAGACAAGACATTTTGGCTTAGTTCAATTAGCACATTTAAGTCAAAGCAAACTTCAGCGAATATGGGTAACTTTCCCAGTGGCATGCTTTTTCTCTATTCCCTCTTTCCTTCCCTCCCTTCCTTCTTTTTGTGTCTTCCCTACTTCCTTCTTTCCTTGGAAATTTAAGCACAACTCTGGCATGTAAGTCTCTCATTTCCATTTTATCTGTAAACTGCTGCAAAGCTGTTAATAGCTAAGGACCTACAACCACATTTTTGTTTTGCAAAACTCTTCAAATTTATATGAATATTGAGAAAACATTTTGATGAGAAATTTTTAACCTAGCTTTCTGAAGCAGAGTAAAACATAAATTTCACTTTCCCTAGCTAAAACAATAATTATCCAATCACTTTATCATGGTGTATTGCACATGCTTTTGCTATGGGAAAGGGGGAAAAGTGAACATATTTAACACTTTGCTACCAACAATGGTTTACTGAGGTTAATTTATATTAGGAAAGTGGAGTTTCGGGATGACATTCCAAACTAAAGAATACTAATGAATAGCTCCTGAGCTCTGAGCTTTCCTGCCTGGCTAGTATTCACAGGACATGATCTTAAATGTAACAGTTTTTGGTAAAAAAGAGAAAATCTTCCCTTCAAAGTGATTTGAAAAGTTCAGAAAATTAGCTCTTATGCTCAAACTAATAGTAACAAAAACACTGCTACCAGATTAAATTTAAATAAAGTTCATAACAGCTGTTTGTAACATCTAGATTTCACTTTAGGGGAAATAATTGACTCAATTTGCCCAGGTTATTCTCTTCCTTTGCTATGCCAGTAGAGGGCTTGGAGAGGTTGCCCATGCAACATATCCTACTGATTTGAGTCAGCTAGACTAGGTGTTTATTCATTTATTCAGGAAATACACTGATCAGCCTACTGTGAGCTTGGAGGTGGGCAAACAAAACAGAGAAAAATCTAGATCTCTCTCTCTCTGTAAATTGACATAAAGATAGTTTTAGCAAAGGAGGAACAATTTCCTTCTAATTTAGCACTACAGAGTGTTCTCCTTGGAAAAGCCATCCACTTGGCTTTGTACCCTGATTAGTCTGTTCTCACACTGGTAATAACGACATACTCGAGACTGGTTCATTTATAAAGAAAAGAGGTTTAATCGACTCACAGTTCAGCATGGCTGAGGAGGCCTAGAAAACTTACAATGACGGTGGAAGGGGAAGCAAACAGGTCCTTCTTCACATGGTGGCAGGAAGGAGAAGTACCAAGCAAAGAGGGAAAAGCTCTTTATAAAACCATCAGATCTCATGAGAATTCAGTCACTATTATGAGAACAGGAGCATGGGGGTAACTGCCCCCATGATTCAATTAACTCCCACTGGGTCCCTCCCATGACCCATGGGGAT
Source organism: Gorilla gorilla gorilla (assembly GCF_029281585.2). NCBI lineage: Eukaryota > Metazoa > Chordata > Mammalia > Primates > Hominidae > Gorilla > Gorilla gorilla. The sequence goes on along the minus strand of NC_073232.2, from coordinate 49,014,538 downwards.
TATGGAAAATACAATTCAAGATGGGATTTGGGTGGGGACACAGCCAAACATTATCCCCTAAACAAAGTCATACCTTTTTTTTTTTTTTTTTTTTTTTTTTTTTTTTTTTTTTTTAAAGACAGATTCTCATTCTGTTGCCCAGGCTGGAGTGCAGCGACATGATCTCAGCTCACTGCAACCTCCACCTCCCAGGTTCAAGTGATTCTCATGCCTCAGCCTCCTGAGTAGCTGGTATTACAGGCACCAGCCACCGCACCCAGCTGATTTTTGGATTTTTAGTAGAGACGAGGTTTCACCATGTTGAACAGGCTGGTCTTGAATTCCTGACCTCAAGTGACACTCCTGCCTCAGCCTCCCAAAGCGCTGGGATTACAAGTGTCAGCCACCACACCTGGTCAAGTCACACCTTTTTAAAATATATTCTTCTTTATTATATTCAAGTAAGATATGTTCTTTAAAGAAAATTTAGAAAAAAAAGAAGAAAAAACAAATATCTTCTTTCTTTCCCAAAGCAAAAACTGCTAACATTTTTAAAATTTTCTTTCAAATTTTATCTCTTTATCTCTCTTGTGTGTAGTAGAAAAAAAGTTGTAATTATATTGTTTTTTAAATTTGTGCTAAGTGTTAATGCAAACTTTTCATAAAACATTTAGTGGAAGCATATTCCTTAATTTATAACATATTATGATTTTTCTTATTGTTTTCTTCATTGTAGATTATAATTAAGATGATCAACTTTTCAGATAACACTTTCCTAGGAGAAGAAGTGTTGAGTCAAAGAATAAATATGTATGTTTTTATTTTAAAGTATATATGTATACACGAACACATACAAATATATATGTATATATTTTTTATTTGTTTAATTTGTATTGTTAAAGGGCTTTTCCAAAAGATTGAAACAAATTACACTCCATCTAAAAAAAATGCTTACTTAACCTCACTCAGGTATATACATAATCCACAGCTTACTCAGATGTATATATAATTTTCTAATGAGTTAGGAAAATGATTACATGCCTAAGATATTCTCTGTATTTGTAACTAAAGTATGGTGATTTGTGAAAAGCTTCTTTACATCTATTTTCTATTAAGATGTTGCTAAATTTTTTTGCCTATCTTTGAGGTTTCTTTTCAATGGCTTATTGTGTGTAAAATAAACCATGATAAAACTATTAGGTAATCTTTAAAAAACAATTTCTAAGAGTGCTGTACATATTAAAAATATGAACTTTATATTGGCCACATTTATTGCAAATATTTTCCCAGATATAATTAGTTTTAATTTTATTTATGACATGTTTTACCAAAAAGTACAAGTTTTATATAACTAATTGTGGTGTATTTCTTATATCAAGATATTAACCAATATTTTTTATTCAATTCTTATTTTTCAGTTCTGATAAATGTCCATGGTATTTGTCTCAAAGCTCCACATATTTCTCGTCATTCCTTAAAAAAACCTATTGACTTTTTAAAGAAACTTCTTTTACTTATTTTTATTACTAATTCCAAAAATGGTTAATTTTCTTCTCTCTCTTTTCTTCTCTCTCTCTAAACATATAATCTAAAAAACACCTTTTAAGTTATTTTTCTTCTCCAGTAATTATCTTCCTTATTACCACTCTTATCACAGAAGCCAAACTTCCAGAACTATATAAAATAATAATAATAATGGGAATCTGAACTATTAGTTGTTAATATAATATTGATATTTTTCAGCATGTTAAGAAAATACCTTTTTATTTCTAAATTTCTCAAAAGTATTTTGTTGGTGGTGCTGGTGGAGAACTATTTTTACATTTAAAGCCAGAAATGATTAGTTATATAAAACTCTGACTTTAAATGTAAAAAAGTGCATTACAGTATGAATTTTATTACAGCCAGGCATGGTGGCTCACACCTGTAATCCCAGTGCTCTGGGAGGCCAAGGCGGGTGGATCACAAGGTCAGGAGTTCGAGACCAGCCTGGCCAACATGGTGAAACTCTGTCTCTACTAAAAATACAAAAAATTAGCTGGGCGTGGTGGCAGGCGCCTGTAATTCCAGCTACTCAGGAGGCTGAGGCAGGAGAATCTCTTGAACTCGAGAGGTGGAGGTTGCAGTGAGCTGAGACTGTGCCACTGCACTCCAGCCTGGGCAACGCTGTCTCAAAAAAAGGAAGACTGTCTCAAAAAAAAAAAAAAGAAATTTTATTACATTACAGAATCTTTTTTAAGGCATTTGCAATATATTCAGTGGCTAGCTTTGCAAAAAGTTCTTATGAATTTGTTTTATAGATAAGATGTTCAATATTGTCAGCATTTTTTGATTAAATATCTTTTTTATCTTTTATTGATAAAACAATATTTTTTATTACATATTATTAAAGTAAGTTATTCTGTATAACAGACTAGGCAACAGTGAAAGTTTTCTAAATGCTTTCTTGATTCACCTTAATATTGAATTTTGCTACCTATAATAAAAAATTCTATAATTATTACCTTTTTGTTATCTTTGTCAGGCTTTTTATAAGGTAATAATTATAGAATTTCTGGGAAAAATAAATCAATTGGTAGCTTTCCATATTTTTGCATGTCTTACAACAAATTCTATAGCATAGGAATAATTCTTTTAAAAACCCTAAATACTTTGGGACCAAATTCTTATTTAGAGGTAACTAACATTTTGATACTACTCACGACTAATGGTACATTAAGAATGTTTTTACTTTCTGGCTCAATTTAGGTAATGTATATTTTCTCAGAAAAATGGCTTCTGAGACCTTCAAACATACTAAGACTTAATTTTACATAGTATTTTCTTATTTTAAAAAGTTATTCTTAATATATTTCCATTTTAATTTATAACATTTATAACTTTATATATATTTACTCTTACTATTTGATTCACTATGGGTCAGTCTTGTTTTGTTTGAAATAACCAGAGTTGATTAACTTATCAACTCTTCTGATATCTTTCTTCTAATAAATAAATTCTTGCTTTTATCTCCATCATTGTCTTTCCTCCATTTTCTTCTACTTTTTTAATTGAAGAGGATATTAAAGAAGAAATTGTTATTTCTTCACAATTCTTCCTTAGCTCTCACTCTTGCCATGGTTCACTGTGGGCAGAGTAAATTCCTTGCCTCCACTGACCTAGGCCTGACCATGAGAGTTGCTTTAATAACATTTAGGTAGAAAAGAAGTTGTGTCACATCCAAATAGGGGCTTTATGGAGCATTCCATGTGTCCCTCTCTATGTGTCTTGTGTTCTTACCCTCGCCTTGGGAACATGCTTCCCATTTGGGGGCTGATCTTTCAGTCAGCATTCCAGAAATAGAAAAATGCATAAAGCTGACATCAGTCCAACCTGCAGAGTGCGGTTGAGCCACAGCACCCAACAACGACTCAGCCTCTCTTATTCAACTTGTTGGGAAACAAACGTTTATTACAGCCATTGAGATTCTGTACTGTCATGGAGGAAGACGTAGTGAAAAGTGACGAATACATTTTTTTTTTTTTTTAGACTGAGTCTCGCCCTGTTGCCCAGGCTGGAGTGCAGTGGTGCCATCTTGACTCACTGCAACTCCCACCTCCTGGGTTCAAGCAATTCTCCTGCCTCAGCCTCCTGAGTAGCTGGGACTACAGGCGCACGCCGCCACACCTGGCTAATTTTTTTTTTTTTTTTTAAATTTTAGTGGAGACTGGGTTTCACCATGTTGCCCAGGCTGGTCTCGAACTCCTGAGCTCAGGCAATCTGCCTGCCTCGGCCTCCCAATGTGCTGGGATTACAGGAGTGATCCGCCGTGCCCAGGCAACTAATACAATGTACATTATTCTTTCTATCATAATAAATTGAACCCCTTCTTTATGCTCCATCTTACCTGTTTATTAATAATAAGGCTAAAATTATGCCACTGTGTACAGCTTTGTAAATGGGCCAAAAATTTAATAATTTTATGTTAAAACATTCTAAAAAGTATGAAATTATAGTTATTATTTCCTATTTGACCTAATATATATTTACAATATATATTTTAAAATTTCTATCTGTGTGCTTTTATCATTTAATCCGTATTATTCGTTTACAGCATTCTTGCAGTGTTTTCAGAGAGATGTGGTCTTACAATTTTTGAGTTTTCAAATAGATTTAGGTTGCTTTTATGGCTTACAATGCGATATTTTAAAATCACATTACTGTTTTGGTAAATAGTTGAAATACATTTGATTTTTAATAATACTAAATGTTTTAAACTTAATCTGAATATTTGAATTTAATTTGGGATATAAATCTATGTGCCTTGATTATGATGACTGGTAAGATTCACTTTATCTCTGCACTGTGTGCTTTAATTTTCTTCAGTGATACAAAACCTAAACATTCATATCCTCCTAAATTTTTAAGCGCATTCTTAAACCATTTCCTCTGATTAACAAATTTATGAAAAATACAAAAACATTGGCCTGTGCATGTTTCATCCCCCAACACACACTAGTGTAAAATAATTTTTTATTTCTAGTTCACTTAAATTTTCAGTATTTGACAAGATATTTTGAGGATACAGTTGTTGATTATGACTGTTTAATGGCCAAGCTTTTCATATATTTATTCTCTGGGAATTTTTTTAACATTTGCAATATATTCTGTGACTAGTGTTGCAAAAGTTTTTAAAAATCTTTATGTTGAACTGGAATCATGCCCACACCACTGTATATATGTTATTTAATTCTCTAGTTCTTAGTTGCCACATTCTCATTTTTCATTTTATTGGAGCATATTTTCAAGTAGGATTATTCAAAAATGATTCATCAATGATATATGTTTTGAATCCTTTACAATTTCAAGAATGTCTTCACATAGAAATGACAACATGGCTACATTTATAAATATTGAAATGCAATTTTTTTCCCTGTGAGACTCCATATAAGTGACTTCTTCTAGCATTTATTATGGTGCAAACTTTGAATCTAACTTAAAAGTTGTACTTTTTTTTTTTTTTTTTTTTTTTTTGAGATGGAGTCTCGCTCTGTCGCCAGGCTCGAGTGCACTGGTGTGATCATGGCTCACCGCAACCTCTGACTGCCTGGTTCAAGTGATTCTCCTGCCTCAACTCCTGAGTAGCTGGGATTACAGGCATGTGCCACCACACCTAGCTAATTTTTGTATTTTTAGTAGACATGGGGTTTCACCATGTTGGCCAGGATAGTCTCGATCTCGTGACCTTGTGATCCGCCCGCCTTGGCCTCCCAAAGTGCTGGGATTACAGGCATGAGCCACCGTGCCCGGCCAAAATTTGTGCTTTTAAGTAACATCCTTCTCTTCCCTGCACTGAAGGATATGACTTTGTTATTGACATTTTAAAAATCTAACAGTATATTCTAGGCATAGGTATTTTTCACCAGCTTTCCATGAAACATAGTGATCCTTTTAAACTTACAAAGCCAAAATCTTATTAGTTCTATAATAGCTGTTTTATTATGACTTTGATTATTCTTTTTGGTCAGTTTGTTTTGGCTTAATTCCCAAGGATTGTCAGCTATCTACAAATTGCATCTTTGTTTTATTTCCTTGATATCTATTATGTTTTTGATTGACCTGCATTCCTAATGTACTTTTCAAAGTTGTTCTTTAAGTCACTGACTGGATTTCATAGTTAGCTGATTCTGTTTTTACCACCTCCAATGAATACTTTTATCAGTTTAATGTATTCTTTCTAATTTTCCTTCTCATCCCAGATTTTTTATGCTCACAAGCTGTATCTCTGCAAATGACAACTTTGTATCATCTTTAATCTCTTCTTTAGTGAATTTGTCTTTTCTGGTTCTTTATTGAAAAAGCAAATATACATTCTAGAAAAATATGTTTCTAAAATAATTACTTCTGTTTGCAATGTTAGGACATCAAATTTTTCTTATGTTATTAGCTCTTTCTGTAGAAAGAGTTTGGTCTTCATCGATTCGAACAAGGGGATCTTTACCCATATACACGTTTCATGTAAATAAGTGTATGTATTCATTTTAATCTCCATCACTATTTGCCTGTGTATATCCAGATATTCCTTTTCTGATCTTGTCAATGAAACCCAGATTAAGTGAGATTGTATCATCTCCTGTTTCCCTAATCCTTGCAGTAAAGTAGGTGTATTTATTTCTGGATAATTTTAAGCAGCCTGAAATTATTTTCTTCTATTTCCCGCACTACTGGTATTTTATGGTTCTACTTATAATTTGCTTTATAAATGTGTTGTGTGGTTTTCCCAACCCTTTTCACCTCTGAACATGCTATATGGAAGTTGCAATCTCCAGAATAGAGGAAGAAAGATAGTGATGTGTGACGGGGATGTGGAGGAGGATACAAAATAAATTTCAGTCATCTCAGTCACCCATAGACCTGAGATTATCACTAAATTCTCTATATATACACAGAGATTATAAATCTCTGAACAAAAGATCCAGAGTGGGGATGAATGAAAGACATCTCCCACCCATTCTAATCACTTCTGGATCCATTCCATCTCTACTGTATTTAGAGCAATGGTTCTCAAACTTTAGTGTCCATCAGAATCACCTGGAGGACTTGTAAAAACAAAACAAAACAGATTGCTGTCACACTCCCAGACCGTCTAATTTAATAGGACTGTGGTGGATCCTGATAATTTGCATTTCCAACAAGTCCCAGGTGATGCTGATGCTGCTGCTCTGGGCACCAAATTTCAGAATCCCTAATTTACAGCAATTCTTCCAAGGGAGCTCAATCACAGATTGAAATATTTTTTAACTTTGTATCAGTGTGTATTTTCACAGATATCCCACGAGCATGTAAGGAAAGGTGAATTAAGCATCCACAGCTAGTGATTTAGTTAAAATATGTTATGTTTATATATATTTATTTACATTATTTATGCATTTTACTATTAGATTTCTTTTTAAGATTATCTTATATATAGATAGCTATTTAAAAGCTAGTTGGAAATGAAATGTGTTTCATTGTCTAATAGAACCATTAAAAGTACATTGTTAAGACTAATTTGTAACGTACTGGCCACTATATCTGGAATAAACTTGTTTTTAGTGGGGGATTAAATAAAAATTTCCTAATACAAAAATTGAACTAAGTCTGATTGGGGAAAGTACATTTGTGTGTTTGTGTGTGTGTGTGTAGACACAAACATATACATAAAATATATACATATGTGGATACATATATATCTGAGAGACTTGCTAAAGTTTATACAAAGAAAAATTCTAATTTCTGGCTGTGTGTATTAAAACATGAAGAACAAAGCCCTCCTGAGACAACATTAAGCACGTGCAAGATAACGTGGGAATGGAGTAGGAAAGGTGTTTGTTCCTGGCTGGCCAGATTCAGATCATTTGGGGAATCATGTCTTGAGAGCAGAATTGTGGGTCACTGTGTTTCTCTTTTTCTTTGTTGCTTTGGGTTATTAAACAAGAGCAGGGGACTTTATTAAAAAGAAAATGGTATTAATGTTTTAGTCCTGTTAATATCTTGAAAGTTGTTTCCCTAAGAGTGGCCAGACATGGTGAGACTTTACTCAATCAGCAAGAATACCACCATGTACTTTAATAATGAAAGAAATTAGACTGGGGCTATTGCAAGAACAGTTTCTGAATGACGATGCAAAATATAATAAACACAGAAGTCCCACACTGGCACAGCATCTGTGAGGCTCTGGGGTTTATGCTACCTAGGTTTAAAAGATTTTATGTTTCAACTCCACAGACAGATATTTTCAGACTACCTTTTTGTGATTACACTGTAATATTCAATTTTGTCAAATTATTTTTCTTTCATACATTGAAATTAGTCCCTTTTTCTTAATTCTCTTTGGAATTAACAAATTTAGATTTTCCAGCACATGGCAGTTCCATTTAAGTGGAATAAAATAAGCTCTGTTCATTTCTCTTTTGCTTTCTACAGTTTGCTTTTCTCTGTGTGAAAATGCTGTTTCTTTTTCAAATGTATTATTATTCTCACAGACACAAACAGAAGCTCCTTTTGCAACTGACTTGCCTCTCTTTTTGCCATTACAAAATTATCACTATGGTAGTTTCATGAGTTAGAAGATAAGTATGATTAAATTCCACTTGACCTTGTTTAACCCTTCATTCATAGAACACTTCCTAGAGCAAGGGATTTTGAAGCTGAAATATCTCTTTGAAGCTGATACATAATATGGAGAGGAAAAGCAATCTTGCCTTGAACTTTGAAAATCTTACAATCTAGACTGTGCCATTGTTCTCAAAGCGTGGTCCATGAACATCATAGGTATCACTTGTGGATTTGTTGGAAATGCAGATTCATGGAATCACCTAGTGAAACAGAATTTTTGTTTAAACAACCATTCCAAATACACTATTTTATAAAATCCTTTAGGTGATTCTTATGCATATTAGGTTTGGAGGCTACTGTTATAATCAAAGATAAATTATGATTAGATTTTTTAAATGATATCTTAGTAGATTTCAGAAGTGAAAGCAATGCCTTCTGGTGCAGATAAAGGAAGGCTTCTGGCACTTGAACTGAAAGTAAAGAAGGCTTTTTCTGGGTTATGATAGTGGATCAATGGCTAGGTGGAAGGGAAGAGATGACACAAGCAAATTCCCAAGGCCAGGAAAACACAGATGTATCATTGCATAGGGGGCAGGTAAGTCAAAATACAAAGTCTAAAGACATTACCGAAGTACTTTGTGAGTACCATGGAAGAAAACATCTGATACCAGCAAGAGTGAGGGGAGGCCTCACAGAGCAATTTATATAAGGCTGGGCCGAGATGGGTAATTTCAATTTACAAGTCATGTAAACTCACGGCTGGGAAAACACAAATTCAGATTTTCAGAGCTGAAGAGACCTTCAGGATAAACTAATACAATTCACTACACAATGCATGGATTCCTCCTCTACAACAGGTTGGATGAGTGTTTGGCCTTTGCTGGGTTCTACTGCACGTTCACTAGCATTGCAGGAAGTCAGGGACCCCGAATGGAGGGACTGGCTGAAGCCATGGCAGAAGAACATAAATTGTGAAGATTTCATGGACATTTATTAGTTCCCCAAATTAATACTTTTATAATTTCTTACACCTGTCCTTACTGCAATCTCTGAACATAAATTGTGAAGATTTCATGGACGCTTATCACTTCCCCAATCAATACCCTTGTGATTTCCTATGCCTGTCTTTACTTTAGTCTCTTAATCCCATCATCTTCGTAAGCTGAGGAGGATGTGTGTCGCCTCAGGACCCTGTGATGATTGCGTTAACTGCACAAATTGTTTGTAGAGCATGTGTGTTTGAACAATATGAAATCTGGGCACCTTGAAAAAAGAACAGGATAACAGCAATGTTCAGGGAACAAGAGAGATAACCTTAAACTCTGACTGCCGGTGAGCCAGGCAGAACAGAGCCATATTTCTCCTCTTTCAAAAGCAAATGGGAGAAATATCGCTGAATTCTTTTTCTCAGCAAGGAACATCCCTGAGAAAGAAAATGTGTCCCTGAGGGGAAGCCTCTGAAATGGCCGCTTTGGGGACGGCTGTCTTTTATGGTCGTAGCTGTGGGATGAAATAAGCCCCGGTCTCCCATAGCGCTCCCAGGCTTATTAGGATCAGGAAATTCCCGCCTAATAAATTTTGGTCAGACCAGTTGTCTGCTCTCAAACCCTGTCTCCTGATAAGATGTTATCAATGACAATGCATGCCCGAAACTTCATTAGCAATTTTAATTTCGCCCAGGTCCTGTGGTCCTGTGATCTTGCCCTGCCTCCATTTGCCTTGTGATATCTTATTACCTTGTGAAGCATGTGATCTCTGTGACCCATACCCTATTCATACACTCCCTCCCCTTTTGAAAATCACTAATAAAAACTTGCTAGTTTTACGGCTCGGGGGCATCACAGAACCTGCCGACATGATGTCTCCCCCGGACACCCAGCTTTAAAATTTCTCTCTTTTGTACTCTGTCCCTTTATTTCTCAGACCGGCTGACACTTAGGGAAAATAGAAAAGAACTTATGTGAAATATCGGGGGTGAATTTCACCCGATACACCAGGATTCTCTCATACATTAGGAAGATATCTAATTATCAAGACAAAGTGTCCTCTTCTGGTGTTCTCAATTTCTGTTTATTTGTTTGACATTTTTACCTGCTCATGAGTCAGTATCTCTAGTGATGGAATATTTTAATATGTAAACATCTTACCTTTTAACTATACTGCTCAGTTAGTAGGTTTATATTTTACATCATTTCCTCTGCCCCTGGTTTTCTACCGTTTACACATGATTTTTTTTGAATAACAACCTGAAAGACCAAAGCTCTAACTTATTTTCATTGATATGGAGTAAAGTGGTATACATTTAAATTATGTATTGGACATAAGATCCAAGATTTTCCAACACACAAACCGAGAACGCATTTACCTTCTTGGTATGATCACAGGAGCACCAACATGCCTGGCTGACCCCAAACACCTCCCCACTGGCTGATTATAATAGACATGTAAGATACATGTATTTTACAGGGATAAACTTGTAATATTCTTTCAGACATCTAAAAGGTGAATAGGCATCATTGTATCCATGTAGATACAGAATAGTACCTAATCTCTAAAGAGGAAAAACCCTTAGAATTAGAGGAAAAGATCATACAAATTTACCCTCTGCAAATAAAATTAATAAAGTCATCAGCATATGACTTTTTACCTAGATATAGACATTTGCTTATATGTAAATTAACCCTTAATATGAGATATTACAAATATTTTCTGAAAATATGAGACTTTATCTGGGTTTATCTGAGATTGATACTCTAAAGCCATTTTGGGGAGATACTAGAGTATATTCTTGAACAGACCTGACTTGCCTATTTCTGCTTTAAGGAAAACTATAATCCACCTAATTGGATTGTAACATGTCTGGTGTGAGGTACTTCTAGTTATTCATAAAGGAGAAAACTGTATAGGAAGAATGTATTCAGAAAGAGTAGAAATGAGATCCATAGAAAGAAGGAGGAGGAGGTCGGGTGTGGTGGCTCATGCCTGTAATCCCAGCACTTTGGAAGGCCAAGGTGGGTGGATCACTAGGTCAAGAGATGGAGACCATCCTGGTCAACATGGTGAAATCCCGTCTCTGCCAAAAATACAAAAATTAGCTGGGCACGGTGGCGTGTGCCTGTGGTCCCAGCTACTTGGGAGGCTCAGGCAGGAGAATCACTTGAACCAGGGAATCAGAGTTTGCAGTGAGCTGAGATAGCGTCACTGCACTCCAACCTGGTGACAGAGTGAGACTCCATCTCAAAAAAAAAAAAAAAAAAAAAAAAGGAAAGAAGGAGGAAGAGGAGGAAAAGCAGAAAGAGGGAAGGATGAATGTAAACTGCAGGTGGCAGGGCTTTAGTCTGCAAGAAACTGACTACTATGACAGAGCAAATGCATGCTCTCAGACCTATGAGCTTCTAAAATGATCCGAATCCATGCTGAAAAGGAAACTTTGGATCACTTATTAGGTTTTACAAATAATCTTCACGCACCAAGAACTGATATGATCAATTTGTTAAGGTTTGTTTTTCTATTTAGCTCTTCTTAGTATAGTTTTTATTCCTTTGAATTGGCCAAAAATACTGTTTCTTCAAATAATTAAGGACTCTATGTCTTTTGCACATGACATTCTAATTTGGATCAAAGAATTAAGTTTTGTTTTTGTTTTAGTGTTAGAAGCACCTTATAGATCATCAAGTTCCATATTTTTAATGAAAAGGTTAACATTTTGTCAAGATCACTCAACTAGTTAATGAGAGCATTGGGGTTAGGACAGGATATTTGTCTTGTGATTCAGGACAACTTTATTTCCACTGTTCCATATCACCTATTTCTAGATATTATCTAATGATCACTGGCTTCTTAGAGGTTAGTAGAGAAAAGTTGTTTGCCTTGCATTTATATTTTAAATATTTGACTTTATTTCAGGATAATGTTATTATATAATTGGCTAATTTGTTTAGTTTAAAATCTCAAATACTGTTTTATAAGGATTATTGTCTAATCCATACCCCTAAAATAAAATGCTTACCAAATGGCACAGAGAAAAATAATCAGTGTAATTAAGCCTCTTTTGTGTATGAATAAATGAAACTCCTGAATCTGAGGTATAATCACTATATCTTTAGGAGTTCTAGGGTTTTTATGTTGAGGAATAAATTGTAATAAAATATTTCAGAAGTCAGCACCCAAAAATGATTGTTTAATGACTTTTGAAATATCTTACTTGATTTCAAGGTGCTAAATTGTTTTAACTACACTAACACAAAAACTCTTTAAAAGCTAAGAGTCACAATTCAAGACCGTGGGTTCATTATTTTATATGGATTGGCACAAACTCAGTCACCTGTTCACAGCCAGCTCCACCCCCAGCGCTTCTCAGCTCTCATCCACCATGCTGTCATCACATTCTTAGTTTTCAGTCAAACAAGGTCTGGAGCTCTCTTTACACTGCATCATGTTAACATGTTATTTGTTAGCTTCAAGTGTAATGCCTGTTCAAGTTTGGCATATGCAGAAGTATCCACATAGGTTCTAAATATTTTAAAACTTGATGTAAAAAGTCCAGATTACCTCATATTTAGTTATTCTGTGATTGGCCAAGGTCAAACAGTAAACTTGGTAAAAATCACACCAAAGAACAAGCTTATCTGCTGGTATTAACTCTACCGTTTAAAAATACATTGTCAAGGTGTGCAGAATATCTAAAGGACTAAAGTTTCCGCTCACCGTCCCTTAAAAGCCAGGCCTGCTGACAAAGGATGTGCTCCATAAGTGTCTGCATTTATTCAATCATTTAATTAATTGTAGAATGGCTACTATATGTCCCATACATGGAGGATCTAATGGTATATAATGCAGACAGCCATTTTTTGTTTTGTTTTGTTTTGTTTTGTTTTGAGACAGTCTCACTCTGTCGCCCAGGCTGGAGTGCAGTGGCGTGATCTCGGCTCACTGCAAGCTCCACCTCCAGGGTTTACACCATTCTCCTGCCTCAGCCTCCTGAGTAGCTGGGACTACAGGCGCACATCACCACACCTGGCTATTTTTTTTTTTTTTTGTATTTTTAGTAGAGATGGAGTTTCACTGTGTTAGCCAGGATGGTCTCGATCTCCTGACCTCGTGATCCGCCCGCCTTGGCCTCCCAAAGTGCTGGGATTATAGGCGTAAGCCACAGCGCCCGGCCCACAGACAGCCATTATTTTAAGTGCTGATAACATAGCTGGGAAGAAAAGACACACAATATTATCCATGATAAGGCATTAGATAATGAGTCATATTAATGGTATTTACAATTGAGATATCTGGTAGGTTAGTTAACCTTCCACCAACTAACTATATGCCATCGGCATGTTCCTTAATTTTCTTGTTTGCCAGATGAAAAAAAAATGCAAACTAGAAGGTCTGTTAAGCTTTTCCATCTCTCTGGCTGTCTTCGGTCCAATCAGACGTAACAAAGTTGGTTTTGCCATTGGGAGCAAATGCTAACAAATAATACTAGATAATATTAGGAAAACAAATTTCAAGGTAAAAATTATTAGTGAAGACAAAGACAAATATTTTATGAAAGGTATAATAGAAAACAAAAGATTATGGACTTTGAATCCATTTAGACCTAGGTACAAATTCTAGCTCTACTATCTTCTAACAATGTGATGTCAAAAAGCTGATTCACCATTCTTAACATTCTATAAAATTTGGCAAATAATATCTAACTGAGATAAAGCCTGTAACATTGTCTGGCACCCAAAAGCATTTACACAGGATAGCTATTAATATTACTACAAGTATTATTTGCATAGCATTTTTTTTCCTTTTCTAAGTCCTCACACATTAGCTATGTCATTTTATCTTCACAACTACTCTGTAAAGTGTTATTGTCCCCACTCTGCATTTGAGGAAATGGAATCACAAAGAGGTTCACTCACTACAGTAGGTAACTATAAGTGGATACCTTCTATGTCTCTCTACACAAAAATTGTGGTAGAGAGAGAGAGAGATGAAGGTGAGAGTCCCTTGACTCCCCATAAGTATCAAATTTTGCACAATTATTTTTCTCCCAATAAGAGTCAATCCTAAAAAGTCTGCACCCACAACTTTAAAAATATTCCTTTTATATGTTGCCAAAAATGGATGCAGTGTGAGTGTGTGTGTGTGTGTGTGTGCATGCACACACATGTGTGCAAAGGAATGCAGTGTCATGGAACTGTGATTAGTAATTAGTAGGGATTATTCATGGCATACTTTATACATTTTTAGTCAATAACCTCAAGATGTATTCCAAGAGAAAAAAAAAGTCTTTTTATCAACGTAATGGAGATTAAAAGCATAACAGAAATAAAATGCTGGTGAAATGTATTTTATACAAAGGCATAATAGCCAAAGTCAAGTGACAGAGCCATGAATAGAATCTAATTCAAATGTTTTGACTTTATTTCACTTAAATGTTGCTTACAAGCTTAGAAAGTATATATTGTCTCGGGCCTTAATGCTTTTTAATTTTTTACTGTGTGTTCATATCTTGGATAGAAAAGGCACTCAGTCTGTTAACAAGGTCAAAATAACTCCTTCCTACTCTTAGGAAAATAATAAATAAATTTGAAATTCTTCAAGACTAAATGGTTAATAGCAGCCACACTTGTGAGTAGGAAGTCTGCCTTTAAATAATGATCACACCATGGAAATGTTGAGACCTCTCTAGCTCCGGTAAAACTGCCTGCAGGTCACACTCTCACAGCATCACTACAATCCTGTTTTAATGCAGCAGGTAGCTTTATAGCTGTGAATTTTCTGAACATAAATTGAATTATGGAAAACTGACCTATGCACGTCACTTAGCTACCTTCCAGTCATAACTCAGATCTAATCTTTATTAGCTCCCCGCAGAAAATGTCTAAGACTGACCACAAATTCCAGAAATTACATGTGGGTTGGTCATGGAAATGTGGTTTTCATATACTGGGGGATTTAGAAAACAGGACTCCAAAAGCAGAGACACCTGGGCCTGTGATGAATAACTACTCTGGTGTGGGCTGTTCTGCTCCAGTTCTTAGGAAGGAAGGTATCCTAGAAACAAGCAAAGAAATAGATAAATCCTGGGTGATCCCTATGCTTTTCCTCATTTATCTTCCTCTTGCTTTCTAAAAAAGGTTTATAACAATCATAAAAATAATACAATTACGTCCACAGTGAGGGGATTTTTTTCTCCACTGGCACCAACTCATAGGTCAAATGGGAGATTCATACTGACAAGAGTCCAGACTTCTACACAGCAGAATTGACAGTGACAGTCCATTTCTTAAAGAAAGCTGGTGTCTGTGCTTCCTGCTGTCAGTTCTTACCACAGAGCTCATCGACTCTGGCATCAAAGGTATCGGCACCATCTCATGCCAAACCTATACGAGGGAATCTAACTGCAAACGGGCTTTGGAAATTGAAAAAGTTTGATTACAAAAAACGTTCGAATCTGGAGATTAATAACCTTCAAAGTTCTGAAAACAAAAATGTGAGATCCATTTGTGTGTCTCTGTGTTGAAAAAGCAATTCCGCAGACATTTTCACTGACTTCAAGGTTATGTTTTTTAAAAATGATACTACTGCTTTCATGTTTCTGTTCTGCTCCTTGCCAATGTAGTTAAAAATGGTTCCATTTTTGAAATCAGATAAATCTGCTAATTTGAGTGTGAATGTCCTCTTGTGGCTTCTTTCCTAGGTATATTTTATAGCTGACATGCTGCTAGCTGACAGATGTACTGTAGCTCCTATATAATTAATATCCTGGAGTTTCTATGTTTAAACAAAAATGCTTAAATCATATTATTTAACTGTTGATCAGAGATAAATTAAAATTTTCATGAATAAAAGACATTTTTAAATGGGACATTGTCTCAGCATTTCTTTTATCCCACCAGATGTTCATTTTACCTGAGATTTCTTAAATGAATAAACCAATTAATAATTAATAAAATAATTAATTAATTCAGTTTATTTTTAGAGCAATTTTAGGTGCTCAGAAAAATTTAGCAGAAAGTACAGAGAGTTCCCATACACCCCTGTCCTCACACACAGACAATATACCCCTCTGTCTATATCCTGCACCACAGCAGTGCATTTGTTACAATCGATGAACACTGACACTTCATTATCACTCAAAGTCCATAGTTTACATAAAGATTTTCTCCTAGGTTGGGCACGGTGGCTCACACCTGTAATCCCAGCACTTTGGGAGGCCAAGGCGGGCAGATCACCTGAGGTCAGGAGTTCAAGACTACCTGGCCAACATAGCGAAACCCCATCTCTTCCAAAAAAAAAAAAAATACAAAATTAGCCGGCCATGGTGGCAGGTAGTCACCATGTAGTCCCAGCTGTCACCTGTAGTCCCAGCTACTTGGGAGGCTGAGACAGGAGAATCACTTGAACCCGGGAGGCAGAGGTTGCAGTGAGCCGAGATTGTGCTACTGCACTCCAGCCTGGGCAACACAGGGAAACTCCATCTCAAAAAAAAAGAAAAGAAAAGAAAAGAAAAGAAAGAAAGAAAGATATTCTCCTGGTGTTGTACATTGCATGCGATTGACAATAATAACATGTATCCACCGTTGCAGTATCCTACAAAACAGTTTCACTGCCCTAAAAATCTTCTGTGCTCTACCTCCTCACCTCTCCCTCTTCACTATCCCCTGGCAACCACTAATCTTTTACTGTCCACATAGCTTTGCCTTTTCCAAATGTCATATTGTGGAATCAGATAGGATGTATCCTTTCAGATTGGCTTTTTTCACTTAGTAACTATGCATTTCAGTTTCTTCCATGTCTTTTCATGGCTTGGTAGCTCATTTTTTTGTGTTGAGTAATATTCCCATTGTCTGGATAATACCCCGGTTTATTTATTCATTCATCTACTGAGGGACATCTTGATTGCTTTCATGTTTTGGCAATTATGAATAAAGCTTCTATGAACATCCATGTGGAGGTTCTAGTGTGGACATAAGTTTTCAAATCCCTTGGGTAAATATCAAGGAGTGTGATTGCTGGGTCTTATGGTAACAGTATGTTTAGTTTTGTAAGAAACTGCCAAACTGTCTTCCAAAGTGGCTGTACCACCAGCAATTGCATTCCCACCAGCAATGAATGACAATGCTTCTTGCTCGGCATCCTCACCAACACTTGGTATTGCCAGTATCTTGGATTTTGGCCACTTTATTAGATGTGTAATAGTATCTTGTAGTTTTAGTTGGCAATTCCCCAATGATATATGATGTTGAACATCTTTTCATATGCTTATTGGACATCTCTATATCTTCTTTGGTTAGAGATTTGTTCAGGCCTTCAGTTCATTTTTCAGTTTGGTTGTTTTCTTATTGTTGAGTTTTAAGAGTACTTTGTACATTTTGGATGATAACAGTCTTTTATCGAATCTATGTATTTCAAATATATTATTCATGTGTGTGGCTTTGTTTTCTTATTCTCTTCATATTATCTTTTGCAGAACAGATTGTTATTATTTTAATGAAATCCAGCATATCAATTGTTTCCTTCATTGATCATGACTTTGATGTTGTATCTAAAAAGTTGTTGCCATTCTCAAAATCATCTAGATTTTCTCCTATGTTATCTTCTAAAAGTTTTATGGTTTTGCAGTTTACATTTAAGTCTATGACGCATTTTGAGTTAATTTTTGAGCAGGGTGTTGGGGATGTGTAAAGATTCATTTTTCCACATTTGGATGTCCAGTTGTTTCAGCATCATTTCTGAAAAACTATCTTTTCTCCATTGTAATGCTTTTGCTCCTTTGTCAAATGTTGGTTGACTGTCTTTATGTGGGTCTATTTCTATGCTCTCTATTCTATACTATTTATCTATTTACATTTTTTGTTTAAATACCATACTGGTTCAATCATTATAGCTTTACAATAAGGCCTGAAGGCAGGTAATGTCAGTCCTCCAACGTTGTACTTCTCTTTCAATATTGAGTTGGCTATTCTGTGTCTTTTACCTGTTCATATAAACTTTAGAAGTAATTTGTCAATGTCCACAAAATAACTTGCTAGGATTTGTATTGAGATTGCATTGAATCTATAAAGTTGTGAAGAAGTGACATGTTTGACAATACTGAGTTTTCCTGTCCACAAATATGGAGTATCTCCATTTATTTAGACTTCTAAAATATCTTTCATCAGAGGTTTGTAGTTTTCCTCAACTTAAATTTATACCTAAGTATTTCATTTTTGAGGGTGTTAAGGTGTAAATGATAATATGTTTTTAATTTAAAATTCCAGGCTGGGCGTGGTGGCTCATGTCTATAATCCCAGCACTTTGGGAGGTCAAGGCAGGCAGATCACAAGGTCAGGAGTTCAAGACCAGCCTGGCCAATACAGCGAAACCCCGTCTCTGCTAAAAATACAAAAATTAGCCGGGCATGGTCGTGCATGCCTGTAATCCCACCTACTCAGGAGGCTGAGGCAGAAGAATCACTTGAACCCGGGAGGCAGAGGTTGCAGTGAGCCTAGATTGTGCCACTGCACTTCAACCTGGGTGACAGAGTGAGACTATCTTGAAAAAAAAAAATTCCACTTGTCCACTTGTTTGTTGCTAGTATATAGGAAAGCAATTGACTTTTGTATATTAATCATATATTCTGCAACCTTTCTACAATCATTTATTAGTTCCAGAAAGAGTTTTTTAGTCAATGCTTTGGATTTTTGACATAGACAATCATGTCATCTACAAACGAAGACAGTTTTATTTCTTTTTCCCAACCTAGGACTTTTTAGGTTTATATTTATTGTAATATTATTTGTACTACCTCATTGGATTGTCCCAATAAATGAATAGGTGTGCTGTCCATAGACATTGTCTTCATCTTCCTAATGAGAGAATGATGGGCTAAGTTGCTCAGATTCACATGGTATTGAAATCAGTATTTGTTTCACTCTATGCTCTTTCCTACTACATTAGACTATACTGCCTTCCAAAGTTCTAACAAGTTTTGATTTTAAAAGCAGCATCACATTTCTTACTTAAATTAGTTTATACATCAAATCAGTTAATTTAATGAGCAACTTTCCTAAAATTTCTTTTAAGTGTACTACACACAAAAAAGAAAAACCCATAAACTAACAAAATAAGTTAAAAAGCTTACAATGGATTTATGTAGTATAAAAATAGGTGGCAATTTTTTTAGCAATCAAAAATGTTTGAATGCTAAAAACTGCAAAACATTGATTTAAAAAATCAAAGGAGGCCTGAATAATTGGAGAGATATACCATGTTTGTGGATTGGAGAACTCAATACTGTTAAGATCTCAATCCTTTTTCAACTAATATAACGGTTCAATATGATTTCTATCTTAATCTTAACAATAGTTGTGTAGGTACTGATAAGCTTTTACTAAAATTTACATGGAAAAACTAAAGAAATAGAGTAGCCAAAACAATTTTCTTAAAGAAAAAGAAAGTTAGAGGACTGACAACACCTGATTTCATAACTTACTATAAAGTTACAGTTTTAAAGACAATCTTGAATAAACGGTAGACACATAGATCAATGAAACAGGACACAGAGACCAGAGGCATACCCACACATATAGGCCAATAGATATTTCACAAAGGTACAAACATGATTTAATAGACAAATGATAATCTTTTCAGCAAATAACGCTGAAACAATTAGACATCCATATGTAATAAATAAGTAAAGTTTGACCCTTTATTTCACACCACTAATTAACTAATATACAATAATTAATGCAAACCCTAAAATTATCAGACTTCCAGAGAAACATAGAAGAAAGTCTTCGTAATTCTGGATTAGGCAAAAGTTTCTTATCTAAATCATAAAAGCGTAATCCATATATAGTAAATTTAACAAATTTGATTTCATTGAAATTAAATGTTCTGCCATGGACAAGATACTCTGAAGAGATTAGAAAGACAAGCCATAGAAATAGAGAACATATTTATAAATCCCATAAATAATAAAAAACTTGCATTCTAAATACATAAACAACTTTTAAACAATACAAAATAAGAAAATAGGGCTTGAAAATAAAATAAAAGATATCCACTTCAGAAAGGAAGAAGTATAGCTATATTCTCAGATGACATGATCTTGTACATAGAAAATCCTAAGGAAGACACACACACACACACACACACACACACACACACACTGTATGAACAAGAGTGACTCTATTTAAATGCTAATCTGCCATGTGACTCCTGACTAACCCTAAGTCTAGGAATGCCTCCAAGATGTCTAGCTGATATATTACTTTTTATATAGAAATACCTGTTCACTGTAAGTTTTCCCTTTCCTCCAAAACAACCCTTGATGGTGTTGCATACATCATAGGCTATGAGGCCCATAGCTACCTACTCATTCCTTCTGGAGCACATATACTTTTTCCCCAATTCAAGCCTGGACTAAGGGGGTTGTGGTGCAGAGATCTACCTATCTTGCAGCTGCGTAAGACATGCTTCCATTTGTAAGTTCTCCCAATAAATCACTATTTTCCTATAACCTAGATTTGTCTGCCTCACTCTTTGCTTTCTTCACTGTTAGCCTTTGGAGGATGCTTTGTATATACAGCCCTTTCATGGAACACACATTCACACAGCAACAATTAGAGCTAAAAAGTTCAGCAAGGTTGCAAGATTCAAAATTAATATACAAATAACAGGCCAGGCACGGTGACTCATACCTGTAATCCCAGCACTTTGGGAGGCTGAAGTGGGCAGGTCACCTGAGGTCAGGAGTTCAAGACCAGTCTGGCCAACATGGTGAAACCCTGTCTCTACTAAAAATACAAAATTAGCCAGGCGTGGTGGTGGGTGCCCGTAATCACAGCTACTCGGGAGGCTGAGGCAGGAGAATCGCTTGAACCTGGGAGGCAGAAGTTGCAGTGAGCTGAGATTGCACCATTGCACACTAGCCTGGGCAAAAAGAATGAAACTCCATCTCAAAAAAAAAAGAAAAAAAATATATATATACACACACACACAAATAACAAATTATATTTCAATACACTGCAATAAAAAAATCTGAAAATGAAATTAAGAAACAATTCCATTTACAATAGCATCAAATAGAATAAAATTTATTGATAATAAAATTTACTGAATAAATTTAATGAAATAAGTGCAGACTGAAAACTACAAAACATTGTTGAAAAAAATTAAAGGAGATCTAAATAAGTAGAAAGACATCCCGTGTTCATGGATCAGAAGACATAATATTGTTAAGATGGAAATACTCCCAAACTGATCTACAGATTCAATGCAATCCCTATCAAAATTTCAGATTGTCATTGAATAAATTACAAGTTTATCCTAAGATTCATATAGAAATACAAGGGATCTATAAAAGCCAAACAACCTTAATGGAAAGAACGATACTGGAGGATTCATACTTTCTGGTTTTAAATCTTACTACAAAGATAAAGTAATCAAGATAGAGTGGTACTGGCATAAAGGTTGACACATAGATCAATGGAATAGAATTGAATCTTGAAATAAACCCTCACATTTATAGTTGATTTATTTATAGCAATGTAATTGAAAAATAATTGTCTTTTCAAGAAATGAGCTGGAATAAATGGGAATCTACATGCAAAAGAATGAAATTGGACTCTTACCTAACACCATGTACAAAAAATAACTGAAAATAGATCAAACACCTAAGTGTGAGAGCTAAAAGCATAAAACTCATGGAAGAAAATATAAAAATAAATCTTTATGAACTTGGATTAGGCAATGACTTCTTAGATATGAAACCAAATGCACAAATGACAAACGAAAAAAATAGATAAGCTGCATTTAATCAAAATGTAAAACCTTCATGCTTCAGAGAATACCATCAAAAAAGGGAAAAGAGAACACACAGCATGGAAGAAAAATTTTGCGAATCATATATCTGATAAAGGGGTTACATCTAGAATTCATAAAAATGGGCAAAGGATCCAAACAGATATTTCTATTAAAAAGGTATACAGATGAACAATAAGCACATGACAAGCTATTCAACATCATTAGCCAACAGGAAAATATAGAGAAAAGCCACTTCACCCCCACGATGATGGCTATAATCAAAGGCAAATAGTAACAACTGTTGGCATGTAGAGAATTGAAGCCTTCATACACTGCAGATGAGAATGTAAAATGGTAGAGCCTGGCACCACTGAAAAACAGTTTAATGGTTTCTCAAACTGTTAAACATAGAGTTATCATATGACCGAAACACAGAAATGCCACTCCTACATATATACCCAAGAGAAATGAAATAGTATATCTACACACAAACTTGCATATACATGTTCATCAGAATTATTCATAACACCCAAAAAAGCGGAAATGACCCAGATGTTCACCAACATATGAACAGAGAATGAAATGCAGTACACAACAGTATACATCAGAACTGGGCATAAGCAGGAATGAAGTACTGATGCATGCTACACATAGGTGAACCTTGAAAACATTATGCCAAGTGAAAAACAAGTCATAAAGACCACATATTGTATGGTTCCCTTATATTTAATGTCCAGAATAAGAAAATGTGTAGAGATAGAAAGTAGGGCTTGAAAGTAGATTAATAGTTTGATAGATTAATGGTAGACTAATAGTTACCTAGTTTGAGGGAGATAGAAAAAATGTTTTAAAATTGATTGTAGTGATAGTTGCACAGCTCTGTGGAATATTGGAAACAATCGAAATGAATGAATTGTATAGTACATGACTTATATCTCGATAATAGATATCTCAAAAAAGATCATTGATATCATTTGTAATTAGGGAAATGCAAGTTGAAGCATTATGAGATAATATTACATACATATTAAAAATGGAAAACAACACACACAAAAATTATCAATATGAAATATTGGCAAGGGTATGGAGCAACTAGAATTCTTATACATTGTTAGTGGGAATGCATGTGCCATATGACTCAGTAAATCCGCTTCTGGGTGTCTACAAGAGAAACAAATATTTATTTACAGATAGAAATCTATACTCATTCTTCAGTCTAAACGTTGCCAGTCCTTCTGTCTCTAAACTTTCCCTCTATTCTCATCTCCTTTTCCTAATTCAACTTTTAACCCCCAAATTCTCTTTAGTTCATAGTTTAGAAGCCTACTTCTCAAAATTGGAATGTTTAATCCTAAACTAATTCAATCTGCATATAAGTTCCCATAGGACCCAGTAGTTCATCAGTTATTACAACCATACACAATTGCCATTTACTTTTATTTAGCTCCTCCTAAATGCTAGGATTCAAAGAGGTAGAGTATATTTCTTCTGATTGTGATTGAATCTCTAGCACCAGCAGTGCTTCTGTTTTATTTTTAAATTTATTTGAAGAACATTTGGCCTTTTGCAAGCATAATGCAAACTTTAAACATCATATTGCTAGCTAAGAAAAATTTAAAGCAACATAGATAATTCTCCTTTGACACAATGATCTGACTAGACCAATAGCTGGAATAAAATAACGAGAGGAAGACATTAGAGTGAAAAAAGAGGAGGAGAGGAAGAGAGATCATTTGCAGTACACAGTCACTAGGCTGATTCAAAGTACCAAAGTGAAACTCTGTAAGGATGTTTCACTTTTATATTGGAACGCCATATATAATTTCATAAAAATGTCAAAGTGATTTTGAAAACTCAAATCTCTTCAAGTTGCTTATACTTAAGACAAAACGATCAATGCAATTCAGAGTAAATTTGACTTTGTTTTTTAGTGATGGGAGCATTTCTTAAAAAGCATCAAATCTAACATTGCCATCTTGCAGAAATCACCAAGCCTAGTTAATTTTCTCATGAAAGGCACTTTCTGGGTATACACAGCTACAGATTTAACTAGGTCTAACATACACATGAATAATCCTTTGGCAAGGTCCCCCTTCCTCTCTCCTGACCCCTACCCTAACATTGCTTGCAAGCAGCAGAAGAGATAAGGGGAAACAGCTGATCTCCTCTGTGTTTCTCTAATCCACTTCAATTCAGCTCCTAATTCAAGATAAATCACTACAGGAAAGAAAGCTGGGAGGAACCCACTTCCCTAAATCAAGTTCCCTTCCTGTATTTTACTAGATAGTTGCAATACCTGATTCTCACCAAAATAACGTCCTCTAGATCTTATAGACATCTTTAACAAAAATCCACCTTGTTGAGCCTTGTCTTTTCAAAACTTGACCCTAGAGCAGAAATTGCAAAACTAGTGATTCTTGGCATTATGTATTGTCATAAGTGATGGGATTGTGTTTTTGCTTTAATTTTGCTTTACATTGATTCAGCTTTCTACGTTTCAAAACAAACAGGCTTTTACATTGAAATACATATTTCTTAGTTCTTTTGAGAAATGTGAATGTCTGTCAACACTAGGCCTGCATTCATGCACAGCAATAATTGACTGGGGACGAGTAGAGGCCAACCCCTTTAGACTGAGTGTATACTCATTATTTCAGCACAGCCTTATGCTACTAAGCCCTTTCTTTCACTCATTACTTCTTGGTAACCTACTGTAAGCATTTGAATTTTCTGTCTCCACCTTAGGGTTGAGAGGGGGCTGAGTGATAGGGAGTGGCAACTCTAAATGCATTTTAGATTAAGAAGAATATTCATAACAAAATGCCCTTCGAGTCTATACTTCTATTAGGAACTCAATAGCCTATTGAGGATTAAGTAAGGAAGCTAACTAGTATATACATAGCACTGGTTAAAAGACAAAATGGTTCCAATCAACTTACAAATGGACTACTTGTACTTTCTCATTAGAAGAAGATGACTGATTTTCTTAGGTCTTGTGTCCTGGGCTAATCGCTAAGCAATAGCTAAGCAGTTACTTAAGAGTTAGAAAGAATGACTCCATGCAGATTTCATAGGCAGAAGTGTGGGCTTCCCAGCTCTCTGCTTCTCTAATTAAGGAAGGTGGAATAAGAAGAAATCTAATCAATTCAGAATTTTTGCAGCCTGATGTACTCAATAGCAGGTCTCTTGTCCAAAAGCGTTCAGAAAGGTTTCTCTTCTCTTCATTTAAATAATTAAACATATAAAACTTGGGCTCACTTTCTACTTTTAAATTTATTATGCTACCTTTATCCCTTTAATCTCTGGCATTGATAGAACTGAGCTGATATCTACTTTTCCATATATTAGCTGTGTGACCTTAAGTGAGTTGCTTAATTTCTCTCAGCTAGGGTTTCCTTATCAGCAAAATGGTAATAATAGTATTTATCTCCATCATTGTGAGCATTGATATAATGAGGTAATGAGTGTAAAGTATTTTCCATGATTTTGGCACAGATTACTAAATATTTTATTTTCCTTTATTTTCTTCCCTTTTCTTTTCTTTTTATTATTTTTAAAGTTATTTTCGTCCTGTAAAAGCTATAAAATAACCACTCCTGCAATATGTCAGGTTAACTAGCCTCTTCCATTCACCATCAAATTACCTACATGTATGAAACAAATAAAAGAACTCTCCCCTCTGGTTTTTAGAACCTTCAATGCCAGGAATGGAGAAAATTATTTTAATCTCACATCTTCCATTTATAGATAATTAAACTGAATTCCAAAGTTTAGTGATTTGTTAAAAGCACTTCAGCATGGGAGTAGGACTCATTCATTTTAAAACACAAAAGACAAAAATGGAATGAGGCTTTAACCAGCAGGGTTCGGTATATATAAGCCCTAAAGAGCACGTCGTAGGGACTCATTATGCTTGTGTTTAATTGAGTGGAATAGTGAATTGATTAAAAAGAACAGATCATCCCCAAAGTGCATGATCAGGCTGACGATTAAAACAAAGTTTGGTTTCAAGACTGGGATTATTACTTCAGCTAGTTGTCAGTTAGCATGTTTGCTTGTTACCTCTTGACCAAATACCATGTTGGAGGTCAATTCGGGGAAGTTTTCAAGTTCAGAGAAGTTTCACACACCAATTAATTGTATATCAAAACTTTGGGCCGGGCGCGGTGGCTCACGCCTGTAATCTCAGCACTTTGGGAAGTTGAGGCAGGCAGATCACCTGAAGTCAGGAGTTTGAGACCAGCCTGGCCAACACAGTGAAACCTCATCTCTACTAAAAATACAAAAATTAGCCATGCGTGGTGGCGGGCACCTGTAATCCTAGCTACTTGGCAGACTGAGGCAGGAGAATCTCTTGAACCCAGGAGGCAGAGGTTGCCGTGAGCCTAGATCACGTCACTGCACTCCAGCCTGGGTGACAGAGGGTGAGACTTGTCTCAAACAAACAAACAAACGACAACAAAAGAACTTTGGGTACATAATTTTAGCAGAGAATTTTGCACATGACAACTTTTGACCTGTTAATGTTGCTGAAAAACAATTCTATCTGAAATTGAAAGTTGGATACAAGGGTCCAACAACATATACATTTGAAAATTACCTTATGAAGTGAAATTTTCAAAAGGAAAATGTCACCGCTTGTCAGAGCTATCTGAAGATTCAGGTGATCTCTTTTCAGGCAAGATTTTTGAAAAAAAAATTTAGAGAAGAAAGGGAAGACAAATGTTTCCTGAACGATGATGTCCACACTGTGTGGCATTTGGTACTTTAATGCGTTGGTATTCATTGGATCCTACTTTCTTCATGTTGCAGTGGAACACTTCTTTTACAAGGCAGATGTAAGAAATATTAAGTGTTTTTCCTAAGAACACCTAGCCAGGATTCAAACCCAAGTCTGTCTCCATATTTCATACTTTACTCAATAAATCACATTGTTGTCCACATTTCAAGATTTTCTATGGGGTTAATAGATGTTCGTTTATTCAATAATTCATTCAACATTTATTGAACACTGCACTTACTAAATGTCAGACTAAGAAACAAAAACAAAGGTTCTAGACAGTATGTCCAGGGTCCAGCACAGTATATGGTCACAATAGGCTTTAAAGACATATGTATTAAATTAATGAATAAAGACACTTCTGCTCTCAACTTGCTCATTATCTACCTAGAACTGCACTGTCTGATATCTGGCCACCAGCCATGTGGCTATTGAGCACTTAAAATGTGGCCAGGGTAGATTAAGATGGGCTTCAAATATAAAATACATCCCAGATTTTAAGTCTTAGCATAAAAAGAAATATAAAATATCTCATTAATGGCTTTTATATTGACTATATTGGAATTATAGTGTTTGGGGTATATTGAATTAAATGAAACATATTAAAATCAGTTTACCTGTTTAGTTTTTTACTCTTTTTAGTGTGGATCCTAGAAAATTTAAAACTATACATGTAATTTCTTTCAATTCCTATTGGCCAGCCTTAATCTAGTGCTGTTAAGTCCTGGGGCACTTGCTTTTCTGTTTCAAGTTCATTATTAACATATTCTCACTCATAGGTGGGAATTGAACAATGAGATCACATGGACACAGGAAGGGGAACATCACACTCTGGGGACTGTTGTGGGGTGGGGGGAGGGGGGAGGGATAGCATTGGGAGATATACCTAATGCTAGATGACGAGTTAGTGAGTGCGGCACACCAGCATGGCACATGTATACATATGTAACTAACCTGCACAATGTGCACATGTACCCTAAAACTTAAAGTATAATAATAAAAAAAACTAGTTCTATTCTCTCTCTTTTATGTATGATAATAAGTTAGGTTTAAATGCAGTTTATTTTAAATGCAATCTATGTTTGTGAGATTAGAATCAATTGTTAAAGGTTAGAAATTTTTGTATTCAGATGCAAAATAGTCCACACGCAGGCTCTACTAAAATATGACTTCCCTTTAGTCCCTTTCCTGGTGAGAAGCTACCACAGTTCTCCAGATATATTACTGCCAGCTATACAAGAGGAAGTCTAACCTGTGCAGCCTGATAATCAAATATTTAAGGCTGTTCAACTGCCTCTATCCCATTTCATGCTCCTGCCAACTTAGCTATCCAGATTTCCTTTCTACAGTATTCCTGGAACACAGGAATGAGCACTGTACCTTTATTCATGCTGTTATCTCTACTTGGAGTTTTTTGTTTGTTTGTTTGTTTGTTTGTTTGTTTTTAAATTCCAATGCCTGCCCAGTTTTCGAGATTCAGCTTATTGTTTACTTCTTGCCAAATTCCCAAACTACTATAATCCCATATAATTTTCTCTTTTCTCTGAATTCTAAGACACTAACATTCCATTTGAAAATATCTATACTTGATTGTGGGAAGGCTCTTACTTTTCTATAAATGAATCATTACCCTTTTCTTTTTTTATTTTATTTTATTTTTTATTATACTTTAAGTTTTAGGGTATATAAAGACACAGGCACACGTATGTTTATTGCGGCATTATTCACAATAGCAAAGACTTGGAACCAACCCAAATGTCCAACAATGATAGACTGGATTAAGAAAATGTGGCACATATACACCATGGAATACTATGCAGCCATAAAAAATGATGAGTTCATGTCCTTTGTAGGGACATGGATGAAATTGGAAATCATCATTACCCTTTTCTTATATTCCAAAGACCGTAAGTGGAAAATTTATAAAGAAATCACTCCAACATGGAAAGGAACTCACCGTGCATTTAGTTAGGCTTTTAAGGGTCATGTTCAGCCACATCTTTTTAACAGTAAAAGGACTAAGATGCTGAGCAGTTTATAACCAAGGGAGTGGGCAGTCACACCGGTGTGCTCTGTTCTACATAAGTAAAGCATTCCCGCCTATAGCATCCCTTCCCTACCAAAACAGGAGAGCTGCCAAGATGCTCACTTAGAAGAGTTGTTGGTTTGTGTACAAGTGTTAAGTATGGGTTTGCTCTTTTTCTTTTATATTTTTTTGAGGGAAAGAAGAAGGAAGAATGGAAGAGGACTGGAAAAGCTGTATTTATTTATAATCAAACATATCCTTATTTGATAACAGATGACCAATTAAAGCAATGTGTGAAACTTGAACAGCATTCTGTCAAAAAGCGAAGAAATTAGTAGAGCTCATAGCAATCAGCACTTCTTGCAAACAGCAAGAGTCCCCTCTAAAGCCTTCTGTCTTGGCACTGGGGCTTTGCTAAACTGGGCTCACCATTTTGCGAGTGGGAACAATCAGCTTTGTAGGTGGTAGGGAAGTATTATAATTAAATGTCCACCCACTTTTTCCTTTCTGATGAAAGGCTCCCATGAAACTTACTAAAATAAGGTGCATAAAGATAGATGAATTTTTGATGAGTAAGTCAAAGCACCGACAAACCTGGCTTTCCACATAGAGAAAATTCTTTAATTTATAGAAAAATTTCAGGCCTAGATCATTAATACTGTCATATTTAATAACTAATACGATAAAATCCATAGGGTAACTGGAGATTTCACTGTTTTTGTTGGTAGTGATTGTAGTGCTCAGCATGAACTGACGTGCAGAAAACAAATATAATTCAAAAAAAGAGTGAAATTTTTCAAAATTGATTTTAGAGAAATATTAAGTGATAGCCATTTAATCATAATAGCCTTTTTAATAATAAATAATGCATTTATTGAATGTAATGGCATTCTTCCGAATAATAGTTATATTACCACTTTAAGGTTAGAAACTATATCTCTGAGAATGCAAAGGGCTTGAAAGATGTTATTGAATTGTCAGAAACTTTTTATGAGGGAGCTCTGGAACAGAGTCTATAGAGTCTGCTTTTGATAATTAATGGTAATGGCATTTCTAAAATCACTGTGAAGAATTAATTTTAAGTACTTATATGCAGTAGAGTAGGGAGCTTCTCTGCTTTGTAACTGAGCTCAGACATATATTTCAAGTCCAGTTACTAGCATTCACAAAGTCAATATTTTAGAAAGAAAAAGAAATTAAAATTAATTGGTACTATGAATGTTTTCCTTCATTCAATGTGGATTTATTGGGCATGAGCTGTATAGACTTTGCTATCAGAGGAGCCTCAAAGCAATAATCCTCTCTAGAACTAATGAATATTTTTATTTTTAAGCTAAATTTCATATTTTTATCTTCCTGTTCAATAGATTTTATTGGCAGAAGCCAGTAGAGATAATGGTGCCCTAAATCACCAAAAAGGTGAGATCAAAGTACTGGGGAGGATATGAACACATTTGTCATTAATTGAACACATTTGTCATTCATTGCTAACCACTATGTGAAGATGACTTTTAAAATACTCCTGACTACTTCTTATCCTTCCCCACTGTGGTTCTGTGGATCCAAGAACACAGAGTAACTGGATGCTCAAAGTAGGAAAAGTTTGCATAATAGGTACTCAGCTCAGCATAACTAAGATAAAATTAGCCACAAAGATCTAGATTCTCCAGTTACTGGCACTATCCAGGGTTTTATAACCATCATTACCCATGATCATTTTATAGTAAACTACAATAATAGATGTGGTGACACATCTGAGGTCTCCTCCTGTAGTATTAGTATAGCGGGACACCTCAGATGTGTCACCACCAAGGAACAGGCATGTTCAGACGAAATTCATCGGCCACTGTCCTCCTCATTCCCGTTTGTTTTTTTGAATTCCCCAGATCTTCTTGTTTTTCAAATTATTACCCATATACTTTTTTAATATTTCATTTTCTGCTTTGTGTTTAGTCCTACTTTTTACTATCTTTTGGTAAAAGTTACACGTTAACCATTATTTAAAGAGTTCCTTAAACAGTGTGGAGGTTTTCTTCAAAGACTTGATAGAAATCTTTAAATATGGGCTTTTTTCTCATTTAAGTCTTACTTCAACATGTTTACTGATTTTAGATTTCTCTGACAAACATGGTTGAGGTATCAAAACACAGACATGTTGATAATAGCTTTTTCTCAAAGTCACTTAGAATGTAAGACTTTCTGCCGTGCTATGTCAAATTGCCCAACTTGGGAATAAGATGAGTGTATGTGCATGTCTGTGGGGTGGGGTGGTAGGGATCAAGGAAGTGGGGGATTGGTAAATAGTCTATACAAGAAGAACTCATATTGTCCTCTAAAACTGATATATTTAGGCTCTCCTATTTTCCAGGAGTCTATCATAGACACTTCTGTCTCAATGTTTGTAGTAAATTAATGATGATTTTCTCTGTTGCTTCGGTTAGGAAGATCCTTTCAAAAACAGATTTTTCTGGGAGATAAATGCAGTACTTTTTCTTCTTCATGAGATAAACACACACACAGAGAGAGAGAGAGAGAAAGAGAGAAAGAGAGAGAGAGAAACAACCTAGTGTGCAAGCAGTATGCCTAAAAATCATTTTTATTTTCTCCTGTTATAGGAATCTATAAGTCTGTAAGTCTCTCAGTTGAAAAAAAAAATTGTTACATCATAGAATTTAAGAAACGTGGAATGACCTTAGATATTATCCTGTCTAACTTTCACTTTATAGATAAAGCAAATGAAACCCTGAGAAGAGTAGTGACCACAAATACTTTGCTATTCCTTCTATTGAGAAATGTAGTCTCACTGCTCCCTTTTCCTGTGTCTGGGCAGGCTCTGTAATTGGTTCGACCAATAGAATACAAATGACAACTGCAACTTCCTAATTCTTGCTTGCATTTGGGACTTCTCATCTCAGAACCCAACCACCATGCTGTGAAAAGCTGAAGCTACATGAAGAAGCCATGTATTGATGCACCAGTCGACAACCACAGCTAAGCCCCCAGCTGACAGTTAACGCACTTCCAGTCATGTGAATATGCCATTTAGCATGTCCGGACTAGGCCAACCTTTGGCAGGCTCCATTCCCTGCCAGTATGTGACAGCAATCACATGAGAAACCTTAAGCAAAAATTGCCCAGCTCTTCCCAGTCAACCCATAGATTAGTGAGAGATAACAAATAGTTGCTTTAAATTTCAGGATGGTTTCTTATATAGTAAAAGCTCATCAGAAATGAAAGTGACTTAGACCAAAACTTCTAAGCACTACCAGAGTGAAAACCAGAACTCAAATATCACCCCTAACCTTGTATAATCTCATTATAATGTGTTAAGGAAACATGTCAAGTTAAATGAGATCCAGTTTCAGTCTCCCAATAGTTCATAATTCCAAAAGATTTTATTCTTTCAAAATTCACATGGAATGCAGAATTTCCAAAATTCTTGAACTTTAAAACAAATTCTTAGAGCTGTGTCTACATAACAGTAAACCATCATTCGGTATAAGGTAGCATTCCCAAGTGTTCCTCGAAGGTAGTGTCTCAGTAATGTGCCATGAAAGAAAGAGAGATAAGCTGATTTAATTTGTTTAAATTAAATTAAAGAGGTCTCTTTGCTTCAGGATTTTTCAAGAATGTAAATTTTCCAAGAGGAGCTATAGATAGTACTTATTTTCCTAGAATTGTTCGACCAAGGCACCCTTCTTCATCAAAAAACTAAACTGAGAAATAGGAAGAGGAATTCAATTTTGTCAGCATAAACCAAGTTTTGCTTTCAGAGGATTTCATAAAAAGAAGTTGTTTTCATAATTTGGTGTGTCTTCAGCTTAGAGAACACATTTTTAGATAACACTTTTAAGACTGTCAGGGACTGTGCTTAGTTATGTCTTTTACAACCTGTTCCCATTTCTTTCCCCCTTACTTTTAACATTCTTTTGTGTCTACAGTTAATAAATCTTTCTGGAATGTGTAGACGAAGGAATAAATTAAAGCGGATAAATAATAAATAATTCAATTAATTAAAAATTATCCTGAAATGTTTCATTAACAATGTCAATGACTATGAAGAGGCCCAAAGGTTTTTGAGTCAACCCCTCATTTAGTTTAATAACCTGGAAATTAGCTCCAACTCTAATTAGCTTGGTTTGGGTTTTATATCTTTATTTACATCTAAGGCCAATTGAAATTGTAACACTTGCCATATCTAACAGAGTTCTTGGGAAATTCAAAGAAGATTTCAAAGTTGGAGGTGGAACGGTTTGGGGCTACAAAAATTGTAGCAATCATGTATTCATCCACTCCTTTCATCTTCTAGTTCTGGAGATTGAGATCCGGAAAGAGAGTTTATAGTGCAAATGCTAGCTGCATTGGAAACCTCCTCCCCGTGGATCCACGTTAAAGATGTTAGGAAAGTTCTCTTTTTCAGTAGATGTTATATTGAATGGTGTGATTCTAATTCACGTGCTGATTATTAGACAGACTATTTACAAGCATTTGGGCCGTAAAAACATATTTCACCACAGAATTCGTGACTGGTATAGGAAGGTGTGGCAGTCAAAACATTTAATAACCCATATGGCATGGCCACTGACAGCCAGAGCAGACACCAGCCATGAACAACTGGTGCAGCCATGCTGATGAGTATGAGCCATACTGAATATCATCTGAGCTCTATGAATCTAGTAGATAACATTTCCCACTTCTTGACACTGGTTTGTGGCCTTGTAAATAGTGTCATCTTATTTGTATTAGAAATTCCTCCATTCAGGCTGTCTCTTAAATATACTTGTATTATTGATATCCATAATACAGTAAGTTCTATTATCTCTCTCCTGGGAAGCTATCAGCACTTCACAGCTCCTTCAGCAATATGCTATCCTGTTCCAAAAATCATGGTGCATTCCCATGTCTCTAGTTTCCAAGGAGAGGGAATAATAGTTTTATGGTCTTCTTTTGCCCCTGTGGGGACATGAGCCAGTTCACTACCCCTACTTACTTATTCCTGGATATCTCTACCCTGTATATTCCTATATTCTTGTACTGTAGTCATGCTACATAGTTAAATATGACTTGAAAGGCTGACAGAGTAATGCAGCTACAAAAAGATGGCAGAGAAATAATAAAATAATAGGTGATAGAGTATTTGATACTTTTAAGTCAGAATGGGAAGAAAATATTTGTAAGGATAAATCAAAGTATTCTGCATTTAGCCAGTTCCTTTGTGAAGCTCTAATAAAATATGCATTAAAAAAAATAAGACAAGCCAATGTGGAGTGATCTATACAATCGGACATATACACCTTCATATTACTTTGGCCAGACTCTGCTGTATTTGTAACTCGGTGTCAAAAGTTTTTATTTGGGTACAATTCAACCATAAATGGAGAATGGGAGCCTCATTCTCCTGGACTTTAGTGAGTTACAGTTCTAGCATGCTTACCTCTACAAGCCTGCTGGTGTGTTCATGAAATATCGCAGCGTATTCTTTTATTTCCTTTTCCCGGCCATTCTTAGCAGCTTCAATGAGAACCAAAAGAGGGACTGTTGTATCCAGGAAAGAGTCTGACACATGATCTATAATAGCCTTGCGGAGCTGAGAAGAAATGAAAAATTCAGGTTTTTTTTTTTTTTCCAGGAAATAGTTCACTGTGTTTCCTTTTCTTACAATCTCAGTAGTTACACAACTCATTTTTCATTTTTGCACAATTCCTAAAATCACAATACTTAAGGATATATAAGAATGTCCCTTAAGAAACTAAAAAACAAAATATCCAGGCAAAAAGAAAAAATCATCTAGCAATATTTCCTTTCCTCTCAAAAGTAATTTTTCTTAAGTTGTATTTAACCTGGAAGTCAGATTAAAAATGGTAATACTTTCTTTTTTGCTCAAAGAAATTGTGTTACTAGAATATTTATGAGTGTGTACAAATAATATTGTACATCTTGTATTTTCATAATTACAAATTATAGAATGTTTTCTACCTTGTTGGAGGAACTGATGATAAATTTTGATTAGCTAAATTGTAGACTTCATAGTAATTAAGCCAAGTTAGATCACCGATTATGCCAGTTGATAACAGATTAATAGAGCAAGAAGAATAATAAATGAGTTTGATGTCCAATTTTCCCCATTTGCATTCATTGTTCTTGCCCTCACACTTTAAATTATTAAACAACTATAACATTCTGCTACAATTAGTTCTTTTCAATTAGATTACATGTAAGCTTATTAATGACAATTAGGCAATTACTCTAGTCAGCAGATATTTTCTGAGATTTAAAACTGCACTGAAAAATTAATTCATTGTGTTTATATAATATCGAGTCTTTAAAGATCATAATATTGTGCCAGGCACAGTGGCTCAAGCCTGTAATCCCAGCACTTTGGGAGGCCAAGGCAGGCGAATCACAAGGTCAGGAGTTCCAGAACAGCCTGGCCAACATGGTAAAACCCCGTCTCTACTAAAAATAAAAAAATTAGCTGGGCATAGTGGCAGGCACCTGTACTCCCAGCTACTTGGGTGGCTGAGGCAGGAAAATCACTGGAACCCAGGAGGAGGAGGTTGCAGTGAGCTGAGATCGCACCACTGCATTCTAGCCCAGGCGACAGAGTGAGACTCCATCCACTCCCCCCGACAAAAAAAAAAAAAAAAAAAAATCATGATATCATGAAATGTTTCATTAACAATGTCAACGACTATAAATGGGCCCAAAGGTTTTTGAGTCAAGCCCTTCATATAGTTTAATAACCTCTGTACAATAAAACAAAAAGATAAATAGCTATCAGACAGAAAAATGTAATTTTCCTGTCAAAGTTATATTTTAGAGTATTTTTTTAAACCAATAAACACTTAGTTTAGTTTTAGATTACTTGGGAATGAATAGTAATACATTTTTGGAGAGCTGAATGATAGAGCTACATAGAAAGTACTGTCTTCTATAATGATCATAGAATAATAAATCCATAATAATTACAGGTTTCTGGAAGAAAAATATCTCTGCCCAAAATAGTGAGCTTGCTCAGAAGCATTGTGAAATTTTCTGACTATCAACAATTTAAGAAAGGCTTCAGGAAGATCCCCAAGGAAGGATTCTGCTTAGTATGCAGAAAGGCAAATTACTAGTGGCAACTAATATTTACTGAGCACTTATTACGACAAAGTATAGAGTGCTAAGGGGTTACAAGGCAAAGGGGAGACCTTAACTGAATGAATAATGTGTTTGCTGTCTATAGGAAGTACACCAGGGAAGTCAGGCGTAAGGTCACGAATTTATTTGAGCTGGGAACTACAGGTTGTGTAAGTTTCAGATACTGAAGAGAAAAGTAGAGATTCCTTCTAATTTCTCAGAGTGGGGGCATTTTTTAATGATTATCCTCCCCTTTATTCTTTTCTTCTTTCATTCATAGTTAGGACATGTAGATTATTCTTTTCTTCTTTCATTCTAATTGAGCCACGTAGAAGGAAAGCTCAGAGGAAATCTACACTAGAGATATGCCATGAAGGGCCAGCATACGGGAACTAACTCAAGCGGAGAGTGTGGATGAGACCATATAGAGTGAGGAGACCCACAGAGGACCTCTTAGGAAACACTACCATTTACAGGAGTCATGATTAAAGAGTAGGGCCTAAAAAGAGACTGAGATAATAGCCAAGAAACAAAGAGACAAATTACCCACAACTAAAAGACAAACTTTCAAATACATCTCTGTGTTAATGCTCTTCAAATGTAGTTATCCTACCAAACATAACTATAATATTCCCATCATGGACTTGTTAAATCTTCTCTTCTGTGTAAATGATTTCATTCAATTCAGTAAATATTTCTGGAAACCATTTCCTCACCTTTCTACCAAGAGAAAGGTATTGAAGGAAATGTTAAGATGGAAATTCATGATCCCTTATAATCTAGTAGAAGAGTGAATATTACAATAATACATTAAACATTACAATAAAGAAAAACTTAGAGACTGAGAGCAAAAAAAAAAATTAGAGTCAAATTTTAAAGATAAATTAAATTTAAAAAAAAAGGAATGAGACTTGTCCCTGGGGCTTGAATACTAAGAGGTTATTGATAAACTTGGTAAGGGCAGTTTCAGTGGAAAAGTGGGCTGAAGAGTCCTATTGCTATGGTTTGAAGAGTGAATGAGAGATAAGGCAGTAAAGACAGTGAATATAAACTTCTGTTTTTAATAATTTGATTGTGACATGAAGAAGCAAGACTTGGTATTTACTACTCTGAGATATATGTTTAAAGAGTGACTGTTTTTCATATAAAGACTTCACTATAATTTCCCATCTGCAACTATAGCCAAAAAGTCTTATTACTCCCCTTTGCTTTGCTGGAAATACATATTGATTTATTGCCAAAGCAAGAATAACAGGTGAAAAAGAACTATTGTCTCACATTGTGCCAACTTTTGTCATCTTTTCGTCCCATGACAGAAGGAAATGCCCAGAAATCAGTGACTTGAGCTGGATGTGAATGAAACCTTTAGGAGCTAGCACATGGTCAGAGGCAGGGAGGTATCTCTCCCACTGAAATCATCTTAACCCATGCAAAAAACAAAGTGTAACTAATTCAACCAACCCACAATATTCTCACCAGTCCCTGTCTAACTTGCTGGTTCCTGAACCTTTACCTTCACTATTATGAACTACATTATAGACTTTTGGTGCCTTATATCTCATCCTCTGGATCTATCTCTGATTTCAGCTTTTGCTGGGGGGAACAGTTCCATGTCCGCTGAAGACATTCCATGCTTCTTGTGTGCCTTCCTTGTGTCTCTTTGTTATTCTGTCTCAGGGCCTGTTCCAAGTCTCTGTGAAATTCTCAACCCAGCATTAACACTGCCTGGAAGTTCTTCAGCGTCCACACCACTGGGGGAAACCCTCAACCTATGGGGATAGGAACTACTGCATAAAATTCCTAGCCTCCATCCATTAGTCAGACAATTCTGGGAAACATTCTGTTAGTTCTCAGAGATCCTCAAGCTCTCATTGCCTACAGCAGCAATCTCAATAGCATATCATTTCCTCTTTCCCTGCCTCGCTTTTCATGTTCTATAACACTTGCTTCCAGGAATCACCTCCTAAATAAATGACCTGCACTAAGGTCCTAGTTTTAGTCACTGCTTTCAGGAAAACCCATCTAAACAGGTACCTTTGTCTGGTATTAATGTTGTTTGATCATGCACCAAGTAAGAGACTCCAATGTCTTACGTAAACTACTCATTGCTAATTATACTCTACTACCTCGGCTCTGTACATCACTGGGTTTTCTTCTGCCATGCCCTGAATTATACTCACTGTAAAAGAGGAATTATTATGAGACAGGACTAGAAATGTAGGTAGGGACAAGACGTGAACGGACTAGAATGTTATGCTAAGCAATTTTCATTATATGTCCTGACATATTCATATGGAATTGTTTTCATTAAATTGTATAGTCATATATACCTACATATAATAGCAAAGTAGCCTCTATCTTATTTATTTCCATATTATTTTCCTGCCCAGTGGCACAATGCATTCCTTTCAGTTGGGTGATATACAAAAAGTTTAAAGAAGAATGCAATATGCCAATGGAATATTGGAAATGGAAGCCAAAGCACTAAAATCTGAAGTTAGTGGGAGGCCAATAGGAATTACAGGTACATACTTTCAATAAATACCTGTTTGTGGCCAGGCATGAAAGATGTTAGAACAAAACCAAACTGAGGTGCTTTTCATCTTTTCTCACTACAGTTTAATAAAAGGCTTTGAGACATCAATTTTTCTATTTCCTACTGATGTAAGTGGTTTGGGATCTCAAAATAATATATATCATTATAATTGAAGCCCAAAGTGAAAGCCCTATGTGAAAAGTCTAAAAAAGCCCCACCATTCCTACCAAATGAAGGAACAGAAAGAATGAAATTGTGATGGGAAGGGGAATGGAAAGGGGAGAAATTGTTTCAGAAAGGAATCATCTTCAGGGAAACAGAAAAACACATTTAGACTAAAATATTTTATATTAAAATATTGTATTAAATTTTAATAAACTAACAGTATTTAAATTTTAATAAATATTTTAAATTAAAAGCCATTTTAATTTAAATCAAATAGCAAAATGTGATTTTCAAAGCTTGGAATTAAATCTACTAATAATTATTTCACTGTGTATGTACTATGTAACTTTAGTGAAACTTGTCTCTTGTGGATACATAATGTTATCTGATGATGAGGATGATGACCAGGAGGTATAAAAGCCTACATATTTTTTTCTGAGTGGTGAACTGGTACTATGCAACATGGAAGAGAGATGGACCTAACAATTCAGAAACTCAGCAACTAAAGAATTCATCAAATTTTTGTTTTGTCTGTTTTTACCAAAATCCCATTTGACATACTTCATATTTACTTTGATATGTATGAAATAAAAGACATTTTTTCTTAATATACACAAATACAAATTTTAGCCTGCCTTTAGTGAAATGAAATATATTTTTAGTATGTATAGTAAAATAGAAATAAGATATATTTGTTGCTTAAATTTTTTTATAAAGTAAAGAATGTTTAAAAAATCTTCCTCCTTTTACTGAGAGAGTTGCAATAGGTGTACAGTTTTCAAATGAATGATGGAAAAAGAGGCTAAAGAAAGAAGAAAATTTAACTTTAAAAAGGCATTTAAAACAAATAATAAAGAAAATAATATATGATGGTAAAATCAGTGTATTAGGCACTGGGAGGTTCTGAAAGTGAATAGGCCATAATCCTTAGCCCCTGGTGTGGTGATTACACATATGGGCTGGGGTTGGATGGACCTGGGCTAGAACTGTGTCTCTATCACGTAGCTGGGTGATGTTTGCTATGTTAACTCATTCTGGGGGACAAAGATAACAATACCATGACATTATTTATTGTTTTAGGAAGAAAAATCAATAATGTAATGAATATGCTTGGTAGAGAGCTTTGCAAAGCATTTAGTAAATGAGAGATGTTGTCATAGCTATCATTATAAGGACTTAAAATGCAGTGGGAAGAAAACTCATTACAAAAGAAAAAAATAGAAGAATATAATCATTGCTGTAATAGAAGTGCACTTGCTGTAAGTGTTCCAGGAAGAAAAAGGTCCATTCCAGCTGGTGAAAACAGCAAATGTTTCATGGAAGCAATAGCATTTACACTACTCTGGAATTTAGCTGCTTATGAGTTGGGGTTGTGTGTAAGGAGAGTGAGTGGGGAAGGCATTAAGCTGTACAAGTCATATGTACAAAGATGCAAGTGTATTTGAGCGGGAGGTGATGCAAATTCTGGTAAATAACAAGTAGATTCTTTCATCAGAAAACAGGTTAATGTGGGCCAGGCCTGTTGGCTCACACCTGTAATCCCAGCACTTTGGGAGGCCGAGGTGGGCAGATCACAAGGTCAGGAGTTCGAGACCAGCCTGGCCAACATGGTGAAACCCCGTCTCTACTAAAAATACAAAAAAGTAGCAGGGTGTGGTGGCATGCATCTGTAATCCCAGCTATTCAGGAGGCTGAGGCAGGAGAATCGCCTGAACCTGGGAGGCGGAAGTTGCAATGAGCCGAGATCACACCACTACACTCCAGCCTGGGCGGTACAGTGAGACTCTGTCTCAAACAAAAAAAAAAAAAAAGAGAGAGAGAGAAAAGAAAACAGGTTAATGTGTTGGTGTGATGAGGAGGACACAACACTGAGAAGGAGAGCTGAAGGAAAAGGAACATTAAGAATAATGGGGATTAAGTCAGGGCCAAATCACAGA
Organism: Gorilla gorilla gorilla; assembly: GCF_029281585.2. NCBI lineage: Eukaryota > Metazoa > Chordata > Mammalia > Primates > Hominidae > Gorilla > Gorilla gorilla. Next base: position 48,974,135 of record NC_073232.2, on the reverse strand, counting down.
GAACCTCGAACACCATGCCAAGAACATTTGTCTTTGTTCTCTAGTAAAACAGGCAAGAAAGTCACAGAGGAAGAAGATTGAAACAAATAAATACTCTTGCCTCCTAGAACATTCCATCTTGATGTCCTCAAATCTATAATTTGCTTCTCCTCAGATATTTCTAAGCAATCTCTGTCATTCCTCTTGGAAGAAATCCAATCACCCTCTGAACTGAAGCTGAAATGTTTCTGCATTACTGATAGGCCATGGTTAAGAAAGGGGATAAGGATGAATGGGCAGGAAGATGGGCTCTGCTTATTTTTTACTAAAAAAAGTTTTAAAAGATAAAACCAGTTCTAAAGCAAACGATGAACATTAAATACTCCAAAGAAAAACATTTTAAGGGCAGTGCTTTCTCTTTCCTGTGAGAAGAACTATATGCGAGATGCTTACAACAACTGTTGGATAAACTTCTTAAGAATAAGAAGTAGAGATAACTTATATTGCTGTTTTAATTAACTGTGACTTCTACCAAAAATGTAAACATCAGGATGAAAAATAAAGTACTAGGGGGAGGGTAAGTGAGGATAATGAGAAAAAATCATAGCAACTAACTTCATCAAAACGGAAGATCATGGAGGTGTTCAAAGACAGCTTCTAACAATTCCATCCATTCCTGTACACACATACCACTTCTCCTACAACAGATAGAACTTCTGCCTACTCCTATTGAACTAGGACAGGGTTTTTGACTGTTTTTTACTTACAGATTATAGAGGAAATAGCATTCTCTGACTTTGGAGCTAAGGCACTAAGAATGCTTGTCAGCTTCCATCTCCCTTTTCTTGGCAACTTGAAACAGCATGAAAGAGATCTAGGCTACCCTGCTAGAGATTGAAGCCACATGGAGAGGCCCTAAAACATTAGGCACTGTATCAAGAGAGGGAACAGGAAGAAGCACTGAGGTTCCAAACATCAAGTCCCAAATCTAGCCACAGTTGCCATTTGACTGCCACTATGTGGAAAACCACAAGGGAAAACGGTACAGAAAATGGCCCCGCTGACACCCAGCCAACCCAAGACATCGTGAGATGCAAATATGGTTGCTATTGTTTGTGGTGGTTTGTTAAACACTGATAGAAAATTGAAACAATGGAGATGTTAACCTGTGAAACCATACAGAATGTTAATACCTTCAGAGCACAGCAGTTTTCTACAAGATGGGAGTATCTTCTTACTATGAAGAATAGTATTAGTAATCCCCAATGCTATTTCTATATCTCACTGATGGTAGTGAGATGGAAATACAAGTAGGATTGCAATATAAAATACAAGATGCTCAGTTACATTTGAATTTCAGATGAACAACTTTTTAAATATAAGTATGTACCATACAATATTTGGGACATAATTATACTAAACCATGTTTGTTGTTCATCTGAAATTCAAATTTAACTGGGTGCCTTGTGCTTTTATTTGCTAAATCTGGTAATTCCACACACAAGTAATTGCATTTTCTTGACTTTATTTAGAAAAATAATAATTCTAAAACCTTTAGAAGTATAAATGTAGATTAGCTGTTTATGCATAATGTTGTTGAAGGCAATATAGAGGGAAAAGACACGAACGAGAGACACAGTCATTGAGAGCTCATAGAGACAACTTTTCTGAGTCCTTGGTGAAGCAGATGGGGTAGAAATCCTGAAGATGATGGAGAATAGGGATCATTCCAAGAAAGGGGAGGATGGCTCTGAGGATATAAATTTCTGAGTCCTGGTACAGGTTCTGACTCGGTGCCCCATCCTCTTAGGCAGGTCACCTCACCACACTGACCTGCTTTCTCATTTGCATCGTAAGACAGGTTGTGCTAAGTTCCTTCCGACTCTTACATTCCATGATTACAAGTGTTAATGGTAGAAACAGAATTCACATTAAGGGCATAAAGTTGAGAAACTGAGATTTTCACAGACTTCAACATTATGTTTTTATGCAGCTATTATTAACTGGCTGGAGATCTCTATTTATTCCATTTCCAAAACTATGTCCAAATTAAAAGATTGCTTAGCCATTTTACTAAATCTTGCCATTAAACTACGATAATATATTGCATTAAAAGTTCATAGTTGAAAAGCTTTTTCTCCCTTTTGATGAGTTAATGATGACCAAGTTAAAGTTCTGCATGAGAAAGAACTCTGGTTATTGAACAAAGGAAAGGAATGAAGAGCAAATGTCTTTGAAAATAGCTAAGTCTTCCTATTTCTGGAAAAAATGTTTAACTTGTGGCATCATACTAGACTTATAAATTGTTTAATGAAATTCTTTCTAATCCCATGTTCCTGATGACTTAAGGTTAAAAAGAAGCCTTAACTTTTACAAAAACTAATTTTTGAAGTATCATGAAAAAAAATGGAAGGAGGAATGGGTAGGGTCTCTGAATTACTTACTAGTTAAGCATTTGGATTTAAGCATTTGGATGATGAACTCTGATGTAATACAATCAATTGATCAACATTCCCTAAAAACTTGCTATGGGTCAGGCACTTACATGCATTTTATTGATTCCTCACAGCCCTATTGCATATTATTAATTTCATTGTATAGGTTCAAAGAAGCTCAGAGAGCTGAAATATGTGCCCAAGATCTCACAACTGATGAGGACAGAACCAGAATTTGAATGTAATTCTGTCTGATAAGGCACACATTCTTTCTCTGCTTTGTGTTTGCCACAAAAAACATTTGAGGTATGAATATATAAATGTGGAAAGTATATATTTACTCTTCTTTTTCCTGTTCTAAATTAATTTGAAAGGAACAAAACAAGAAGTAAATATGCCTGCAATGAATAGCAGTTTCATTTAGCCCCTATGTTTCTGACTCCATATCTCTCTCTTCCCTCACCTGTCTGCGAAGGTCTCTTGTCTTCTTACACATGTTGTCTAAAGCAATATTCAGGGTATTACTCCTTTCTTTTTTTCCAGCCTGCAAAGAAGAAAAAACGACATAAGCAATGGTATCAATTAATCTTTATCACTTAGCAATTTGCTTTCTAAATTTCCTGAAAATAACAGCTTGAAATTCAAGAATAGGTTTCAAAACTGCTATATTATATATGATTCATGAGAATTTCACTTAAGACTAAGTAGAATGGTGATTAAAGCTCACATTATTTTCATCTTTATGCTTCTGTAATATTTCCGATACGGAGTTAGGTTGTATTCAGTGTGACAATAGGCAGAGCATTATCTTCATGAAACTCTGATCTTCATTTTTAACAAGTCAAATCTTAAATCACTAAGCATGCAATTAGCTTAAAAGCATTAGATGCCCAATTTGTCAACTTCTGTGGGAGTTTCGAAAGTCATTTCCATGGTGTATTGTGTAAGTTATGCAGAGCCATATTGGAATTTTGCTAAACACTAAATAAAGTATGCAGTGCAAATTCATACAATTTGCAAAAGTTGACCACAATTTTAGCTGACAATATTCCAAGAACAAATTGTTTTAAGTAAGAACTGGATGCTGTTTTTGGCTCTTTAAGATAATTTGTGCAACACCTTTTTATTCTTTGAGCAGAACAGCTCTCTGTTATATACTTAACCTAAATCTTTAGGCTATTAAGCACATAGAGAGTCACCTTGGTTGGTATTTTCTACATATTATTTTTGTGCAAGACAACTGGATTAAATCTAATCATACTTTTTGCAGTGATATCTCACATAAAAGAGATTGGAAAAATCATTATGTGATTCACCTCTAGGAAAATTGCTGCTGTTTAAATTAATAAACTGAAAAGGTATCTTGAGAGAAGACCTTGAAAATCAGGAAGGCAAGATTAAGCAGCTGATAACTGAAGGGGGTTACAGCACGAACTCAATGAAAAAGGACACTGAGGCCAAGTATAAACCATGAGGAAGCATGTCTGATACTTTCCCCAATGACTAAACTCATGCATAAACCCATACCCTGCAGTGGACTCCCTAACAAGAAATTTAAAAACTCTCTATACTCTGTCCTAACCTACTTTTTTACTCTTATGTACTGCTATATACTCTCCTTTACAGTAGCAATATTCCTATAATTTTCTGTCTCTTCTCCCCAGTTCTTACATGTAATGTACCTTTGATTTCAGAGATCATCTTCTAAAGCAACACCTACTGAAGTCCTATCTACTCCTCATGGAGTTTCTACAGGGAGTTCTTCCAACAACTCTGCTCAAAAGTAAACTCTCACTTTTCCTTTTTCCTACAGCATTTTGAGTGTTTTTCAATATAATCATTTTATTTATGTGCATCCCCCTTATGATACTGTTAGAATCCTGATATTGGCAAATATATCTAAATTTTTTTTCTATTCCTGATAGTAACTTACATAGGACTTATCGAATAGAGTTGACTAGACTATAAATGAGCAATTTAATTCAAAACACAACATAGTTTGATTAGAGGCCTACTGTTTTCCAGGAAGGTGTCATTCTAGAGACTCTGGAGGAGATTTTAGCATTTAGCTCTCAAGGCACAGCTAAAGTTCTCTATGAGCTGAGGTTGCTGGTATCTACCTCAAACTCAGGTCAACCTATATTTTCCCAACAGCAGTGTTACTGATATTTAAAGTGTGAAAAATGACCATCATTGGAGATCATTCGATACACTGCAAGATATCTGGCATTCGTGGACCCAGGTCTGCTAAATTCAATACCAAATCTGGCGCACTGTGACAGCCAAAAATTGGCACCACATATGTCCAGCTGCCTCCTATAGGAAGACACAGTAGAAGGCCAGTAAGTCTTTACCATGTTTTAGTGTCTTATAAAGAGATTGTGGAATGTGTACACCATGGAAACTGTGTCTAGGAAAGAGAGAAGTAAGAAAAGGGAAATAGGAGAGATTTGGTTAGGTTATTTCTATGAGCACTAATAACATTCTGCATATCAGAGCAATGGCAGCAATTACACAGATAAAAGTTGTGGCTACCTTCACAGCTCCTACCCAGCATTCTCTATGCTAGCAGTGGGGAATTATGAAGAGCTAACTCATAACTATATAGGACAATGGCATAAACAGATACACAATGAGCTCTCAGACAGTTTATAATTTTACCTAAAGAACCCAGCCCTTAATCTCTAGCTTCATGCAGTGTTTGCTCTTGATTGTATCACTTTCCACTTCATGAAAGCAGAGATAATAAAAAAGAGGCAGAAGTGGGACAGACAAAGAGACCCCCTACACACACACACACACACACACACACACACACACACACGCACACACACACACACACACACACAGTATCAGGAATAATATGGGAGACTCCTGTTGTGTTGGCTGTAAAAACCCGCTAGCTTCTGTGGTGTGATTCATCAGAACAACTAAAAGATGTCAGCTTTCTCAGAGCTAGCAGCAGAAGCATACCAAACTTTAAATAAAGGATGACAGGAGGTGACAGCACAAAGAGATTCAATAGGAACTATAAAAATTATTCCCTGATTTCTACCCAGAGCTTAACCCTAGTTCAAAATGTTTCACTGGGTCAAAGACATTTCATTGTCTAGGCAATAATAAACAGTCCCTATCATGACACGAAGTTTATAGGTCTCCCTTCTTGCTTTTTTCTCCCTCGATCCCCTATCCCCAACCACAATCACCTTTCTACTTTTTCACCTCCGGCTTTTTATTGGATCCTTGCTCTATTTATCTAGATTTATTTGGCTTCAGTCAAGCCATTTTATGCCTCTTTATTCCTTTTGCATAGCATAAAAATAAATAAGGCAAGGAGAAATAGCCCCGTCCTGCTTAAAGGCCCTCATTCCTTCTTTTTTCAAAGCCTTAACAAATCATCAATGAGCTCGGACTAAAGGTGAATTCTGTGTTCTGAGACAAGAGATGGAAATGGCAGGATATTAAAACACAACTGCAGATAACAGTCAGAACCTGCCTATATCCCGAGTGCTCAGAAAAGAGACTGCTCCTTAAAGAAATCCTTGACAGAAGCCATTATTAAGTCAGCAAATCCCTGCTAATGGAAAAGGGACCACTTACAGTGGAGTGTCAGGCAGATAGACACTCACATGGCACAGGTCAGCACTGTATAGGGAAAGCGGTCACATTCTTCATCTGTAAACAAACTGCCAAGAAAGACTTCATTAAAAAATAAAAAATTCTGGGCCGAGTGCGGTGGCTCACGCCTGTAATCCCAGCATTTTGTGAGGCCAAGGCAGGTGGATCACCTGAGGTCAGGATTTCAAGACCAGCCTGGCCAACATGGTGAAACACCATCTTTACTAAACATACAAGAATTAGCTGGGCATGGTGGCACATATCTGTAATCCCAACTACTTGCGAGGCTAAGGCAGGAGAATTGCTTGAACCCAGGAGGCGGAAGTTGCAGTGAGCCGAGATCGCGCCACTGCACTCCAGCCTGGCAACAGAGCAAGACTCCATCTCAAAAAACATTTCAATAAAAATAAATAAAATAAAATAGTAAATAAGAAATAGAAAACCAAAAAATCCCAACCCTCAAAGTGCTTACTCCCTAGTGGAGAAACATAAGGTCTAATTATGTCCCTCCTTTGCTCTAAAACCCTTCACTGTATCCCTACTGATGAAATTAAGAACAAAGTCTTGATCACTGTGTTTAAAGCCTCATATAATCTACTTCCGTATTTACTAAACCACTAATAAGACACCTTAATGGGTCTTTTCTATTCTCTGCAATATGATTACAACTCAAGAACTCTGCTAGTATAAATACCTCTCTTTTCATTTCTTGTCTCTTACTTTTCTTGTTATGGACTCCTTCCTTCCTTCCTTCTTTCTTTTCTTTCTCTTTCTTTCTTTCCAAATGTTTTGTTCTGTTGCCCAGGCTAGAGTGCAGTAGTGCCATCTCGGCTCACTGCAACCTATGCCTCCTGGGTTCAAGTGATTCTCCTGCCTTAGCCTCCTGAGTAGCTGGGATTACAGGTGCCTACCACCATGCCTGGCTTATTTTTTTTTTTGTACTTTTAGTAGAGATGGGTTTTCACCATGTCAGCCAGGCTGGTCTTGAACTCCTGACCTCAGGTGATCCTCCTGCCTTGGCCTCCCAAAGTGCTGGGATTACAGGCATAAGCCACTGCACCTGGCCTGGTTATGGACCTCTTTCAAAGTATAACTCAGTTACTAAATTTTACATAGAGCCTTTGTTGATCTTCTCATTTGCAATTAATGACTCTCTTCCATGATACTTTCTTATAGTTCTTATACTTCTTTTATAACACTTGGTTTAATAAATAGTTCAACATAGTCAACAAATCTTTATCATCTACTATATGCTGGACACCATACTAAGAACTAGTCACTGCCTTTCAGGTGCACAAATCTAGTGATAGACATAAACACAGTAGTTTATAGAGGTACCTAGGATAACACATGGATTGATGAGAGCAGCACTCTCAATAATGATGAAGGAAGGATTCTTGAGTAGGTAACAGTTGAGTATTAAAGGATATGTAAAAGTCAGCCAGGTGAAGAGAAGAGAAAAAGCTTATCAGGGACAGGTATAGCCTGAGCAAAGGTAAAGGTCCTTAAAGATTATTTGGTTATTAGTAAAAGTGTTAGGAGAGGCCTGATCCTGGAGGTCTTTGCTATGCCAAGAAATGAGCTTAACCCTATAGACAACTGGGAGTCATAGAAGTTAAGAAAATGAATGATACAATCAGTCTATTATATCAAACTGGCTGTGGAGTCTGCACAATGGATTTGAGGAGATGACAAGCAGAAATAGAAGCATTAAATGGTCACAGTAATAGTCCACAGAGAGATGAACAGTGTTGAAACTAATGCAATGGCAGTCAGGATAAAGAAAAACCACAGACTTAAGGACTCTGTATGAGTAACCTGGGTAGGAGGATGACTGGCAGATGCTGGCAGGTGAAGGAAAGAGAACAATCTAGGCTGATGTCCTGGTTTCCAGCAGTGACAACTGGCTAGATGATGGAGTTGTGAACTGAAATTGTCATTTCAAGGAGAAAGCCAGGTCAACACAAGGATGATGATTTCAGCCTGGGAACTGCTGAAGGGCTCATAAAGAGCTCATTTCATTCGTATTTGTCCTATGCTTAATTACTTACCTGAATGTGTCTTTCTCACTAGATGGTATGATCCTTGAAATATAAAAATATCTTACATATATTTTGTCCCTCAAAGGATCTAGCACAGTGCTTTGCACATAGTAGGGGCTCAACAGTTATTTGTTAAATAAATAGAGAAATAGAAGACTGGATAAGGTTTTGGCAGATCCCATTACGTTTCTGGGCCTTAATTTCCAAACCCATAAAATGAATATTTGCCCCAAATTGTTTCTATATTCCTTTCTAACTTTAAAACTCTATGAAAGGGCCATGTTCTCTAAAAGGAAGAATTGTAGAATAATATGTTACTTTTATTGCACAATTTCTTGCATAAACAGCCATTGAAAATATGTCAAAACATGTGTGTGTAATACGAAGCTGAAAATAAAAGGAGACGTTTGAAATAGGGAGGCCATGATGCTCACCCTATAAACTATGAAGCCTCAAACACTAAGAGATGAGGTTTAAAGCAAATAAAAATTTATCTAATTCATAGTCAAGTGAAAATCAGTGCAGAGGAGCCCTGTGTGGAATTCAAACAGCAGGAAAATGTTTTTTGTTATTGTTTTTGTTGTTGTTGTTGTTATGTTTTATTTTTGTTTTGTAAATGTGTGCCATTTTATTCAACCTTTTAAAATGATGCATTTTCCTTTTAGTGGGAAATCTTTATTTCATGGTAAAAGATGAAATATGATACCCTTAAACTTAGTTCTTCTCTAAAGAAATTGCTTGAAAAATAGTTTATGCTTAGCACATAGCACAGGCACAGATTCTAGTCTACATTTTTCAGGCATGAAAGACACACAAACAGACAAGCATAAGAAAGGAAAATGAAATCTCTCCTTCTAGAATACCACTGTACTGAATGGCATGTCAGGAAGACACCTGATGGGGCATGCTAAATGATCTTTCAGAAATAAGGTCTATGATGTGAAAATACAACTAAAACAAGCCAAAAATTAACTCTGAGTTTTGAAATGAGGTTTTTAAAAATTAACCATATAAGAATAGAATGATTTAGCTAACAGAGGAAGTAGGATGAAGACTACAAATGTCTTGAACTTTTGTATTGTTTGGGAAAGTAAGATGCCATCCCCATGTAGATGCCTGCTGGGGTAGGTCTGGAAGTCAGTGAGAGGGAAACAACATTGTGTCAAATGTCTACCACATATAATAAGTACTTTACACGTACTGTCTCAACTGCTGTTCACAATAACTCTACACACATTTGTATGTGAAGACACTGAGGTTCAGTAAATTTAAATGTCCTGCCTCTGGAGGACACACAGTAAATTGTGTGTCAGGTAGAACTGTGTCCCATCTCAGACTTAAGCCACCATACCATGACAACTTGAAGCCACTGTAACTTAAACTCAATATATCTGTTATGTAAGCTTTATAAAAGTATTTATAAAATATAATGAGCAGAATGTAAGTTTGTGGAGCCAGTTGAAATTGTATTCTAATCAGCTCCATCACCTGACAGCTTTATGTCTTTGAACAAGTGACTTAATCCTCAAAGTCTTAGTTTCTTTGCCCATAAAGTGGAGATAATATAAAAACTATATTACAAAGTTGTTGTAAGGAATAAAAGGATAAAGGGTACACAAAGCTGGGAAATAGGAAGGGTTCAAGAAATGTTAGCAGTTATTATTAGACATATCATTGGTGTTACCAATGTCACACTTGGGTTTCTTGAACTAAACCAACTGGCTGATTTCCCTGTGCTTTTTCAAACACCAACCTTGTCCTGGAATGCCCCCATCTCCTCTTGTTCAACAGGAAAATTCTTAATTCATAATCTGAGACTCAGCCCAATTGTCTCATTCTCTGTATCACCTTTTCTGACCCTCCTCAATTTTGCTATAAAAATTTAAAATTACAAACCATCTCATTTGTTCTTTCATTAATCTCTTCATATATTTCCACTACATCTGTGAGACTTTTTGTTATCTTTTATTTATACTCTGCCTCATCTTTTACACTGACACTTCTTAAATCTGTCATTTGTATCTAGTACAACACCTGAAACTCAATTAATGGATGTGGGTAAAATGAATAAATGAAGAATGGTTAACCATACTTCTACTAATAAGTAATATTCAAGCTATATTATTAATACATTGAGTGTTTGTATTTTTAACAAAAATACTATCCATCCTATTAGTTATTAAATATTTTATTAAATCAGTGTTTTTATTCAAAGACTGCTGTTATTATTACCTATAAGTAGTACAATATAAACTTGGTATGAGGATAAAAATCTAACCTGTGAATCAGAAAATGGGGTTTCTAAAATAAGCTCTCTGGTTGACCTTAACTAGGATGAATCACCTCTCTTGTCCTCAGTCTCAAATGTCCTTAGCATGCATAAAAGGAGGCCATTACACTAAATGATCTTTAGGGTTCCTCTGAACTCTAATAGTGTGTGGCATTAGAGTTCTCTGTTGGTATCTAGTCTAGTAAACAACTAATTAAGTACTGAGAACACTACACTCCAGCTTGTTGCCTGTGTTCTCAGACCAGAGATACTCACGCCAGAATACAGAATTTTAACCGATATTCACCAAACATGAAATAAACATTCATGGGTTTGCGCTACAAAAAGAAAATCAAATCATTTTTCTGAAGATGTTACTCACAGGTATCAATATAAACTATGACTTTGTCTTTTAAAGGTGTTTCCATGAAGAGTCAGTCATATATCTGAAATATAGATATCTAGGCCAAAGTTCATAAATCCTTCAATATCAATTAATGATTAAATTGCACATGATGTCTTTACTGATATTTTAATTCCAAAACTTTTTTACTGAGTCACCATCAGAGGATCTGGAGTAAGATCTGACTCATTCTAGAAATCCTTTTGGTTTTGTGATGCCTGACCCAGCAGCCAGCTTTAGAAAAGTGCCTACCCCTGAAGAAAGCAGCTGTCATGCTAATATAAAAGCGTCTGTACGAACGTGGAGAAATGCAATATTTTATGCTGTCGATTACACTGTGAGCTCCTGTGAGCTCATATGGCAACGACTTTGTCTACAATATTCAAAACCACTACCAGAGTCTAATAAGCAATGATATAGCATTATACACATAGACCAAATAAATTATTTTCCCGCTTTTAAATAGAATCACTGTTTTCTGGCAATTTTTCTGTCTCCACCATGTTTTTGGAGATAGAGAATCAGAAAACCACTGATCTTGTAAAAATTTTATTGTCTGCCATTCCTCCAGTTTCTTAAGTCTAATTCCTACTCTGTTTCCCAAGCCAGGTTTTCATAGTTTAATAATACTCAGTATGTCAAACTTCAGCCAACAGTGGGTTTTATGGCGTTTGAATAATAGACTGTCAAAGTATTTCCATAGCCTTTACATATGGCTATGGAAAGTCTATGAAACTTAGAACAGATAGACTTCCACGATTCTGGTTATTGTTTTCACTTTCACCGTGAACTGTAATCTGTGTCTTGCAGACATGTTTATTTTTAACACCACAAAATAAGAATACAATGGATGTATTCTTTGCTGATTAACATAAATATTTTCTATCATTTCTTTCCTAAATTAGCATTTTCAAGGTTCATAATGTGAAGAGTTTCATATTCTAAAGCATGCGAGAAAGTTAAATTAAAGCCTCCACTTTAAAGAAACTTGGCATATAAAAATTTTTCCTTCAAGATAAATTAGTAGGTAATAATTTTCTTTACAATAGGATGCATAAATATATTCTTTTATAGCAAGTCCTCTTAGCCTATTGAAAATATTATTTGTTATAAAACTTGATTTGTGCAGACATCTTAAATTTTTAAAAATCTCATAAACGGGATCTAACTTATATACTGTCAGAAGAAATACAGATCTATGTGGCATTACTTGAGAGGCACCAGTGGCTTCTACTCAAAGATAGTCTCTCCCTTTTTTCTTCCATTGCCAGATTCTAATATTTGAAAATCTCCATCTAATATTTGAAAATTTCCATTCTTCTTTATTTCATTAAAAAACTTTAGCTTTAACTAAATACATATAGGGCATTCCTCATTTCTGTGCCAGACCAAGATAATGATTTTCAAAAGAAATAATCAAAAACCACTACTTGGCTCTGAATAAAACCTCACATCCATAATAAAGGTATAAAGGTCAAAACATGTGGAGATTAGGGAAGGTTTATTGGAGAGGATTTATATAAAGAATCTGGAATTCCCATTCTCCTCCCTACTTTCTCACTCCATAGTCTAGAAAGAGACATTTCAATGGAACATTTAAAAGCAAAGTCCCTGGCAGCTGAGATTCAGTGGACACTTGTGAACTCTCTCCCAAGAAATCTAACTAGTGAAAGGAGGTCGGCTACTTGCTGATGAATAAGCAGAAAAAGAGGTGAATGAATTCCAATATTTGAGCATTTTTCATGGTCCAGATATGGGCCTTATGCTAAAGACAGCTGGTCTGGGGTCACCTTGTTTTTTTTGTTTGTTTGTTTTGTCCAAGGCTATTGCCTAGATCGGTAAAATAGAGAAAAGCTACAAGGAGTTATAGAAACATCTGGATTTCATAAATAAGCAGTCAGCTGCAGAAGAAGATATCACTCACATTAAGTGAACTGCAGGTCAGATGCAGACCTCCAAGGAACCCTCAAAATCACCTGTGACATCAACTTGATTGGGTTAAAAGATACCTAGGTAACTGGTAAAACATTATTTCTGGGTATTTCTGAAGCTGTTTTCAGAATAAAATTCGCATCTGGATAAGTAGACCCAGTAAAGAACAAAATGCCTCCACCAAGGTGAACAGGCATCATCTAATCTGTTGAGGGGCTGGATAGAACAAAAAGACACAGGAAGGACAATTTTGCTCTCTCTTCTCCAGCTGTGACATGCATCTTCTCCTGCCCTCAGAGCTCTCCTGGTTCGCAGGCTTTCAGACATCAGGACTTATGCCAGCACCCTCCCTCACCCCTTAACCTTGTACTAAGCCTTTGGCCTTGGACTGGGAGTTACACCATTGGCTCCCCTGGTTCTCTGGCCCTCAGATGGGGACTGAATTATACCATTGGCTTCCCAAGTTCTCCAGCTTGCACACAGCGGATCATGATACTTCCTCACCTTTATAATCACATAAGCCAATTCCCATAATAAATCTCCTCTTACATATGTATATATGTATCCTATTCGTTCTGTTTATCTGTAGAATCCTGGCTAATATTTTAACTGTGCCAGATTTTTTCCATTTGCCCCTTTGGATCCACTCATCACCTTTTTTCACCACACTCTCTTCCCCCAACCCCCAGATATCACAAAAATTTTTCCATGTTTTCAGGTGAGTTTGTGCAAAGCAAGGGATAGGCAGGGAGGAGGAGAGTAGGGTTGAGAGATTTATTTTCTTGTTGCCATTCCAGGTAGTTGCTGTAAGTTGGTTGTGTCTGTCTACTGAAGACCACAACTCCTGGCAGAAGTCTTCTTCCTACAGCCACCCTGTCTTGTTCTATGACCCACTCCCTCCCCTTGATCCTACAGGCCTGGGAGTGGGCAGAGCTCCCTGTACTTGCAGGCCTAGGGTCTTGCTCTATCCCTTATTGAGTCCCTCAAGCCTTGTTCATAGCTATATAAATAGGCCCTTTAATATACTCTCCTCAAATTACCAGCTTGGGGCACTGTTTTCTTTTCTTTTGCTGGGACCCTAACTGATACAGCAAGTTTATGGGAAAAGTCAGCCTTCAGAAACCTGAGAGCTAGAAATAACTTTTATGTTCCCTTCACCTCTCCTTCCTCCTCTTGCTTCTACCCTAGAAAAGGGGAGAAAAATAATAAAAAGCAATTAAGTTCTCTTTCAACTGCTGGTTTCCTACCTACAATAGGTCTAAGCTGTGGAAAATCAGCCCAGTTGAAATCAAGGTATAAGTTTTGACAGTTATATTCTAGTTATTGATTAGAAGAGAGGGACTGGCACAAAACACTGAAGGTAACTAGAAAAGTTTGGGCATTGATTGACTTTTCAGCCAGGGTGAAGGGAATAATTTACCCAACTGTATAAAATCAATGGGACAAAAAACAAAAATATAATAACTTCATTTTACCTGTTTTTTAAACATCTTAGTTATTTTAGTTTTAAATTCCAAAAGCTACCTTGGAAACATCCCACATATGAAATATGCATTACTGGGGGAAAATACGTAGAAAGAAGAGAGTTTGTTAAGAAATATGTAGAATATTGACCATTCTTAGAGGGCAGGCCTGACAGTGGTGTTCAAGTCAGTTAAGTGGAAAGAAGGGCATGAAAAGGAGGACGACCTAAGGGCAAAGTCCAACTCTACAGCGCTGTCTCAGACTTACTCAGAGCCCTGATCACAGGATGATGCAAATTTAAAATTCACAATGCAACTTCAAAGAAAATCCTTCTCTATTCAAAGTGATATTCCTAAGACTAATTCCAAGTACATCTTTCTAAGTTCCTTTTTTCCTGCAAAATACTGATGTGGAGAAAAAATTAAAACCTCTACTTAGTGAGTCAGAGGAGAGGCGATTCCTACTCCTAACTTTTCCACTTCCTAGATGTGTGAACTTAAGCAAATCACACAGTTTCTATGGGTCTCAGTTTCCTCTTCTGTAAGATGGCGTGTAGAAACAGACGTGTTGATGTCTCGATCAGATCTGATCACTATGTACTAAATGTTACTATTGGTGGTGTTCATTGCCTCTTGGTGGTATTTCCCTACAGGAAAGAGCATTTTTATTTTACTCTCTAAGAGAAAATATTATTACAGGAATACCGCCTGGTTCGCTGGTCTGTCTGGGTAGCACAACTTACTTAGGGGGTGAGGTTGGACAGAAGTTGGAGACGACTTATTCACAGCTTTATCTCTATTGGGCTTTTCTCTTTCTCCTTCTGCCTCTGTCTCTCCTTCCTCTCCGGGAAGTGCTAAATAAGTTATCTTTAATGTAGGGAGGAAGGAGTAGCAAGCCCCTTTATGACCAAGACCTATCCCCTTATCTAGTTTTGTTAGTTCTAGTTCCTGCAGTTCGAAGGGGAGGAGGGGCAAGTGACAAGCCACAACTAACGCACAGAAGTCGGTAGAAATTGGTAGCAAAAGATATTCTTGTTTTCATTTCAACCAGCAAGATTTAAAATGAAGTATCATTCTGGTTACAGGACTTATAATAGATACATGTTTCACCACATCCTTGCAAAAATGCAGATTTAGTGAGTGATTCTTCTACAATCAATGTGCAGAGATTTCTAAAGTAATTCAGTAAGCTTTAATTAATGTTATTGAACAGAGCCTGGAGAACACCCATGTATCTGAGAGACAGAACTAAATACTGTCTATGCAAAAAGAATCTATAAAATAACCATTTGAAACACACTTATGTACCCAAAGCTGTTACTACCACTATTTTACCATGTTTTCAATAAATATATATGCTATTCTTCATCTTAGGTTTACAAGTCAAACTAGGAAACATCTATGTTTCATTATTAATTAGCACTGAACAAAACTCAGTAAATTTCACTTAATCAATGATATCATCTAGTTTGATTCAGAGGGGTTCAGAATCTTAAGTGTTAGACTTTTATTTGTTTAATGACCACCACCCTCCTTCCCAAGGGTCAACGTTCCCCCTCACTGAGTGGGTGCAAACTGACATACCCATCAGAAAAGATGGGCATTTGGAGAGCCATAAACTAAGCCTCTCTGAGCAGGGTGATTTGGACAGGGTGCTATATATCAGTTCCAGGCGCCAGGGAGGACTGATACAGCAGCACAAAGCTCCCGATGAAGCACAGCCCAGTTGCAGGAGATTGCTGTGATGATAATCGCCAGAACAAACCATAAATTCTGGACTCAGAATTAGGAATGGCCTGTAAGCATCAAATAATGGGTGTCTAAATTGAAAATGAAACTATCTGTTGCCTGTAATATTTCTTGCAGTGTGTCTCAGAGAGCCAGTAACATTCGAGACAAGCGTGATCTTTTTCAATTCTGTTGTTAGAAAGCTGAGGATATTAACTCTTCCTTCCATCAACCCCAGGGAAACAGAGCTAAATGAACTAGCTAGAAATCATGGGACATAAAATACAGATTTAACATTATGCAGCAAGAACATTACAGGTTAAAAAAAAAAAGAACAGAGAAATACAAGTACTGCATTGAAGAACCATACTGGCAAGCACTGAAGGAACAGGCTCAAATAGTTTACTCAGGGCCCTTTCACACTCACTCATATACATTATAAAATGAAACTTGACTTTCTTGCATCTGGTTTAAGGGGGTGCCAGTCAACCTGGTGAGAATCTAGATTATACAACCACAGACATGACATTTGGGGATCCATAATAATTGCAGATTGGGAGATAGGTACTTGATGGATTTTTTAAGGCACTTTATTAAATAGGAAGAATCGTGTCTAATAAGCACAGTTTTAATTTAGTAAGATCTTTTGTTAACAACAAGTGCATTGTTACAAGTGTTACAAGTACACGCAAAAATATTTTTCTCCTGCCATTTTATAAATAAAACATATTTTTGCTCTATTTATCTGCTTACTAAACCTTTGTTTTTTTGTTTATTTGTTTGTTTTGTTGTTGTTGTTTTTTAAGTCTCACTCTTCTCGCTGAGGCTGGAGTGCAGTGGTGCGATCTCGGCTCACTGCAACCGCTGCCTCCTGGGTTCAAGTGCTTCTCCTGACTTAGCCTCCCGAGTAGCTGGGATTACAGGCATGCATCACCACGCCCAGCTAATTTTTGTATTTTTGTTAGAGACAGGGTTTCACCATGTTGGCCAGGCTGGTCTTGAACTCCTGACCTCAGATAATCCACCCGCCTCAGCCTCCCAAAGTGCTGGGATTACAGGTGTGAGCCACTGCGCCCGGCCACCTTTGTTCTTAATAAAAGAAATGAAAGCCAAGATGCATAGATTAATGACATCTAAATTCACAAAAATTTACCAAATTCATGAAATTACTGTTACTCCTGCTAAATCAATGTACACATATACTCCATTTGACGAAGATCTTTTTTTATATATAATAACTTGTGGAAGAACAGAAGATATTGATTCTTGTGGGTTCTAGGTACTCTAATTAATAGAATATTTTCCATGTGAGTATAGGCGGATATTGTGTATGAAGTAGTTAAATAGTAATGTGAGGTGGGGATAGTGATATTCAAAATGTTTAACAAACAGAAGTGCAGAAGTGCCTGAGCACCAGCACTCCCCTGCATGGGCAAGGAGCATTTGGGAGCTAAGGGCAGCAAGATAGGATCTATTTGAGTATCATCCATAGAAAAGTACATATTTAAGAAATCAGTGTTCAGGTAGGGCAGAATACTGAATGTTAGCTCAGCAGTACTCTCGCTGAGCAATTGCTGATGGAGGAGTGAAGGGAAAATATATTAAAAATGACACAGAGGACATGCAAGGCATAACAGGGTGCTCTTTATAAACATTGTGCCTCAATTAAGAGGTGTCTCAATGAAAAGAAAATTCCCTATCTCCAGGACTATGACTCTATAGACTAAAAATACTCAAGTTAAAGAAAGCTAACAGATAAAGATATTATTTCTGGCTGGGTGTGGTTGCTCATGATTGTAATGCCAGCACTTTGGGGTGCCCAGGCGGGTGGATCACCTGAGGTCAGGAGTTCAAGACCAGCCTGGTCAACATGGTGAAACCCTGTCTCTACTAAAAAATACAAAAATTACCCAGGCATGGTGGTGCACATCTGTAATCCCAGCTACTCGGGAGACTGAGGAAGGAGAATCGCTTGAGGCAGAGGTTGCAGTGAGCCGAGATAACAGTGAGCCGAGATTGCACCACTGCACTCCAGCCTGGGCGACAGAACGAGACTCTGTCTCAAAAAAACCATTTCTCAATTAACAAGTAAAGGTGTAGCCAATATGTTGCAGAGAATATGAGAGACAAAGGCTAAAGAGTATCAATAATATAAACAACAATAATATCAAATGTTAATGGTTTACTTATAATGTGCCAAGGCCTGGACTAAGTAGTCTATAAACATCATTTTACTGAACGCTTTCAATGGCCCCATTAACTACTGGTAATTATATTTTTGTGGTATGCCATAACTAATCTTATTATATGAGTATATTATTCTCATCTTAGGATACAGGATTGGTCATTCCAACCACATATTTTAATCGTCCTAACAGAATTTGGACCAAAGAATATCTTCATGTCCAAACCAAACTCATGACCTTCCCACCAAAACGTGGATCCCCTCACTGTCAGCCATGAAGTGCCATAAGCCCAAAATCTAGAATTTGCCCGAACTCCTGCTTATCCCTCCAATTGTACGTCAAAACCTCTTATTTACTTCTAGAATCCATTCACTTTTACCTTTACCATCGCCATTACCTCAATTCTTTATTGCTTAAACTACTCTCATTATTCCCTAATTGGCCTACCTGTTGCTTTTTACCTTCCCAGTGTTCAAGTCAATGTCCTAGCCCCCACTCTACAGCCAGTGTGATCTTAAAATAAACAAATAAACAATTAGAATTTCTCTTTGTGTGTTCCCCTTTTGTTTAAAACCCCTCTGTTTACAATATGCTCCTCTGTTTAAAACTCCATTTAAAACCCCTTAACGGGTTCCCTTTGAAGGATTTTTAAACAGGGAGTCAAATCCTTAACACATCCTAAAGCTCCTGTATGATCTGGCCTCTGCCTAACCATCTCTCCAGCTCCATCTCAAGCCACCTCTTCTCTTTACTCTTTGTGTTACAACCATTATGGCTTTCCAGATACTTAAACATGTCATTCCCTTCTTCTCCACAGGGCTCTGGTCATACTGATCCCTCAATTTGGAATTATTTTCCCATTCTTTACCTCCTATATTCTTATCCTGGTTATTTCCTACTCATTCTTCCAATCTCAATTCCAATGCCACTTCTGCCAGAAAGCCTTCCCAAACTCAGCACTTACAAATGCTTAACACAGCTTGTAATGATAAATTCATTTTTTTGGAATTAATTGATTAATGCATCTCTCCCCCAATAGATATGAAAATACTAGCAGGGAAGAGGAATAAATCTGCTTTTATTCACTGCTCTCCTCACCCCCAGCATGTGGCATACGCCAGACACTCAGAAGCCTTCATAATTAAGTACTGAATCAGTTAGTGAATTAATTACTTGTTTTTATAAGAATACTGAGTATTTTTAGATAGGCCTCCTTACAATCAAGGTTTTCTCGTCAGAGTCAGCAGTAGTTTGTGAAAGATACTGTCTTATCAAAGCTCATTTCTATATCATTGGGTTATATACTATACTTATGCACTATAATCCGTATACATATAACTTGTACAACTGCAAAGTGTATAATATTTCACTGAAAAGATATAACATCATATGAGGAATAACACCACTTCTATAGAACTATTTTGTAAAGTAATTTTAAAAGACTCATAAATTATAAGTCATGATGACACATTTACCTACAGAAAATATTTCATCATTTGCATGAATAGCTTTAATATGCCACATGCTGATTTAAAATATCTTACTCTCTAAAAAATTATAACCTCCTTTAACATTTACCTTGTAAAAGAATTATTTTTTTTCTGAAAATGGTTAATCTACATTTGGTCCTGTCTTGAGGTTAGAAAAGACATTTGAAGTTAACAATTATTTGTAAGAACAACTATCGTCATGATGTCTACTAATATTCCTCGTATTTCATTATTTTCCATTTGTGATTCAACATCAATAATTCAGATAAAGCATATTTTTTAAGTGTCCTAGAGTATTATTTCTCAAACCTTAATTTGCATAAGAATCTCCTAGAAGAGCTTGTTAAAATGTAGATTCTAATTATTTATGTCTAGGTGGGGCCTAAAATTCTCTATCACCCACAAGCTCCCAGGTGGTACTCACACAGCAGGTACACAGACCACAGTTTGAGTAGCAAGGATGTAGAGTAAGTGGAATACTCCAATCTAAATCCAACACTGTTCAGATACCCAGCATTTTCTGTTCTTTTGCTTTTGGCTTTGAGTTCTGGCACACAACCCTATACAATCCACTTAATGTTGCGAATGCCAAGAATCAAAAGTCAATTACCACTTGGCAACATGTACAACCTTTCTGTTTTTAAAATATCAAAATCTATGCTGGAGTAGTAGCTGTAATATTAGGGAAAATCAGAGATGATATTATCAGGAGTAATTATAGTATTCTAAAACAAACTTCTAAAGATTGCCTCATCACCTAGGTCTGGACAGAAGTTTGACTAAAAGCCACTCTATTTAGGTAATTATCTTTTCTAGAAGTTTACAGAGATGTTGAAGTGTTTTCAATTATGGCTTTTTATTGGCCAGTAAAGTATGGGAGACAAAAAAATCTTAATAAATATGAACAGAAATCACTTTGTTTTATAAGTGTTGAAACTAAGTCAGAAACTTACCAAAATTAAATAGCTAGGTAATGATAGGGCTATGAGAATTAGGTTTGTAATCTATTTGTGTTGGATGTCCAATGGTAATCCACAGGTGAAATGAGGTTTTGGGGGGAGTAGGTTTTTGTTTCATTTTCTTGTTTGTTGTTTTAAAACGGAGTCTTCACTCTGTCACCCAGACTGGAGTGCAATGATCACAGCTCACTGCAGCCTCGACCTTTCCAGGTGCAGGTGATCCTCCCACCTTAGCCTCCTGAGTAGCTGGGACTACAGGTGCACATCACCACACCCAGATAATTTTTTCTATTTTTTATAGAGATGGGCTTGTGCTATGTTGCCAGGCTGATGCTGAACTTCTGGGCTCAAGTGATCTGCCCACCTCGGCCTCCCAAAGTGCTAGGATTACAGGCATGAGCCACTGCAACTTTATATCCTGAAATTCCTACCATGAAACTGGCTTCCAATATTTTTTTTTGCTTAAAGTAAACTTGTCTAAATAATAATTACCTACTTGTCCAGTATCTATTATACACCAGGAACTATGCTATTCCTCTGTATACGTATTTTATCTAGTTTAGTAGCCACTCTGAAATTGAATATTATTATTTACCTTTATAGTCAGATAAATTACAATGTTTTCATAAGTGGTGGAGTTCACATTCATTACACTTTACTATACACTATGTATTTTAAATGTTTATAAGTATTTTTGAACATTTTATTGTAACTTTTTTTTAACTTGAGCTGTTATTGAGATGTCTCTTAAATAGACTTATGATATCTGCTGCATTGTTGTGTCAGTACAGTCATAATTCTGCAACTACATAAAGAAAAATTCTATTTATTCCTTGTACTGGGATCACACCCTTGGCCTTTCTCCATACTGGAATTATATCAGCTTGGTTTTCTCATTAGCTATTAGTCACAAATATAGCAATACACAAGCAAATTTGGAATTTTGAGTCACTGAATTCAAACTTTCCCACTCACCTTCTGCTGAGACTTCCACTTAATTACAGACTAGTATGTTTTAATACTAAGCATTTAAGATTAAATTACCTGGCCAGAAATAGATCCTGAAAAGGCTGGTTAAAGCAGAACTAGGGCATGGTTTAGACAGACACAGAGGCAACATGAAAAGAGAATTCAAAATGTAAATAAGACCCCACAAAACTCGAGTAAGATGCTTCAAATGTGGGGCCTTAAACAACCACCATCCTTTACGTAACAAGTTGGGAAAACATCATAGATAAAAATCAAGTACAGGAATACCTCAAAGATATTCGGGTTCAGTTCCATACCAACACAGTAAAAGAAATACTGCAATAAAGCAAGTCACATGGGTTTTTTGGTTTCTCAATGCATATAAAAGTTAAGTTTACACAATACTTTAGCCTCTTAAGTATGCAACAGCACTCTACTACACTATAGTCTCTTAAGTGTGCAACAGCATTATATCTAAAAAATGTACATACCTTAATTTAAACATATTTATTGCTAAAAAATGCTAACAGCCATATGAGCCTTCAGCAAGTCAAAACCTTTTTGCCGATGGAGGGTCTTGCCTCAATGTTGATGGCTGCTGACTGATCAGGGTGGTGGTTGCTGAAGGTTGGGTGGCCATAGCAGCTTCTGAATATAAGATAACTAGGAAGTCTCCTGCATCAATTGACTCTTCCTTTCAAGAAAGAGTTCCCTGTAGATATTTGAGAGTTTTTTACTAGCGGTAGAACATCTTTCAGAACTGGAGTCAATCCTCTCAAACCATGTGTCTGCTTTACCAATTAGTGTTGTAAGACATTCTAAATCCTTTCTTGTCATTTCCACAGTGTTCAAAGCATCTCCACCAGGACTCGATTGCATCTCACAAAACAACTTCCTTTGTTCATTCATGAGAAGCAACTCCTCATCTGTCAAAGTTTTATCCTAAGATTGTTATAATTCAGTCACATCTTCAGGCTCTACTTCTAATTCTAGTTTTCTTGCTATTTCCACCACATCCTCAGTTACTTTCACCATTGAAGTCTTGAAGCCCTTGAACTCATCCATGAGGTTTGGAATCAACTTCTTCCAAATGCCTAATATAATGTTGATATTTTGACCTCCTCTCATGAATCATGAATGTTCTTAATGGCATCTAAAATAGTGAATCCGTTCCAGAAAGTTTTCAATTAACTTTGCCCAGATGACCAGAGTTATTACCCATGGTAGCTATAGTCTTATGAAATATATTTATTAAATAGTAAGACTTGAAATTCAAAATTACTCCTTGATCCATGGGTTACAGAATGGATGTTGTGTTACCAGGCACGAAAACAACATTCATCACCTTGTAAATCTCTAACAGAGTTCTTGGGTGACTAGATGCTTTGTTAACAGTAATAATTTGAAAAGGAATCTTTTTCTGAGCTTCAGGTGTCAATAGTGAGCTTAAAACGTTCAGTAAATGGCAACATAAACACATTTGCTGTCATCTAGGCTTTGTTGTTCCATTTACAGAACACAGGCAGAGTAGGCTTAGCATAATTCTTCAGGGCCCTAGGATTTTTGGAATGGTAAATGAGCACTGGCTTCAACTTAAAGTCACCAGCTGCTCTAGCCACCAACAACAGAGTGAGCTTGTCCTTTGAAGATTTGAAGCCAGGCATTGACTACTCCTCTTTAGCTATGAAAGTCCTAGATGGTGTCTTCTTCCATGAGACTATTTTGTCTACATTGAAAATATGTTGTTAAGTGTAACTACTTCATCAACGATCTTAGCTATTATCTTCTGGATAACTTGCTGCACCTTCTACATTAGCACTTGCTGCTTCACCTGGCACTTTCATGTTATGAAGCTGGCTTCTTTCCTTAGACCTCATGAACCAACTTTTGCTACCTTCCAACTTTTCTTCCGCAGCATCCTCACATTTCTCAGCTTTCATAAAATCAGACAGTTAGGGCCTTGCAGTAGATTAGGCTTTAGCTTATGGGAATGTTGTGGCTGGTTTGATCTTTTAGCCAGACCTCTAAAACTGTCCTCATATCAGCAATAAGGTTGTTTTGCTTTCTTATCATTCATGTGTTCACTGGAGCAGAACTGGAAGAGTTCCTACAAGAACATTTCCTTTGCATGCACAACTTGGCTAACTGGTGAAAAAGGCCTAGCGTTTGGCCTGTCTTGGCTTTTGATATGTCATCCCCACTAAGCTTGATCATTTCTAGCTTTTGATTTAAAGAAACAGATGTTTTACTCCTCCTTTCACTTGAACACTTAAAGGCCACTGCATGGTTATTAATTGACCTAATTTCAGTATTTCTGTGTCTCAGGGAACAGTAAGGCTCTAGGAGAAGGACAGAGATTGGGGAGCACCAGTTGGAGGAGCAGTCAGAATACACACGCTTGTCAATTAATTTACCCATCTTATATGGGTGCAGTTTGTGGCCCCCTAAGACAATAACAATAGTAAAATAAAAGATCGCTGATCACAGACCACTGTAACAGATATAAAAATAATTTAAAAATTTAAAATATTAAAAGAATTACCAAAATATGAAACAGAGGCATGAAACGAGTTTATGCTGTTGGAAAAAATAGTACTTGCCTAAAGCAGGATTTCCACAAACCTTCGATTTGTAAAAACCACCATATCTCCAAAGTGCAATAAAGTGAAACTCAATATAAGCTCAAAATAAATTATGCCGGTATGAATGCAAATCTAAAAGAGAGCAGTCAGAAAGACCAAGTAGGTATTAACAAATAATGAATAAATCAATAAGTGAATATATGAAATAAACCTCAGCTGTGTCCAAAAGCACAAAAGCTTCTGAAATTATAAGCCATGTAACAAACTAAAACTGATCTCAGCAAGATGATCTAGTGATCACTCCAGCGGAATATCAATGCTTTAGCCTAGTACACACATGTTCTGAGCTGTGAAGGTTTTTCATTATTATTATTTTTATCCTTCATAATTAACTTTCAGTTTATATTTCTAGTCTTGAAACACATAAGTTATTCTTTGCATTTAGAGCCTATTAACACAATTTCAAGAAGAAAACTACAATAAGCAGGGCTTGTAAATTTGTTTTTTTTTTTTCCTACTGAAAAGCAAAGAGAAGTCGATTTGTTGACAACAAAAGTGCCTCAAGTGATTATGTTTTCTTTATTTACTCTCAGTGTTTATTCCCAATTCCTCAGTCCCAACTAAAGGTCTACTACAGAGAGTACATATTTCTTAAATCTGGAAAATAATTTAAATACATCAACTAACACTGGCATGGTGCAAAATACCTTCAGCTAGTTGATGCCAATGTGGTGCTTAAACTATGGTTCCCAGGATGGCAATCCTACATTTCCACCACACTAGCAGCCCCACAAGATAGAGTTCACTGCCTCAATGAGTTCAAAGGTAAAAAAAAAAAAAAAAACCCACATTTAAATACTAACACTATTGTGCATGAATAAATGGCAAAACAAAGGAAACTAAGTGCTTTCCAATGGTTTAACCGAGAACCATTCAATGTCCCTTTTTCTGTTCCTCCTTAATAACTTTTTCCCTAGGTGAAGGTGGAAAAGAACAGTGCCATTATGACTTCGAATTTGGTGCAAAGCCAGTAACACATATTGGTACTGTCAGTAGCTGTGCACGTGATTTTGCTGTTTTTAAAGGAGAGCTACATTTTAAAAACCGAGGTTGGAGCTTGATCTCTCTCTAAAGTGTCTGTGATTGTCCTTGCCCTAGGCCTCAGGTTACTTATTTCATCTCTATTTGAAGAGACAGAGGCAGGGTTGTTCCTCAGTCAATTTTTTTTTTCAGTCTACAAATCAAGTTAAGCTCAAAATTAACATAACAATTGTTTGGGCATGTAAAATATGATGAATTCCTATTTCCTATCTCATTTAACATTCCTTCCAATTTCATAATGTCAATAAACCAGGGACTAGAGCCCTTGTAAATTATTATAAATTTCTCCATATATGCATCTAGATTGGCCTTTGACAATATCTTACCACAAGGAGACTATTTTCATTATACACTCTATCTACTTTCTTCATGATATGTCTTACAATTAGCTCAGCAGAGCTATCCACTTACAGGTTGGAACTTTAAAAAATTGCTCAAGTCTCCATGAATTAATGAAGATTTAGATGAAAATCAATGAAGATCAAAAGCTTAGAAGTGCCAAATCTCATTTAGCTAACATATATTATTCAGTCTCCTCTAAGTGTTTACTAAAATACCCATGGAAACATATTTTAAGTTGAAAATTGATAACAATATTATTACTAATATTTATAACAATATCTTGCAGTTAATATATTTAGAACTATTAACCTGTTTAGATTTATTAACTATTAATAGGATAAGGATAGCTTAAAAAAAGTTAATTGATTTAAAGTTTCTGTAAAGAAAGATACTAGGCAAATTATAGCACAGGTGGTGTTTAAAGGTGGAAAAAAATGTGAAAATGGTGTAAAAGTGATGGAAGTTTGGGAAACTCTGGAGTTTATTGCCAATGCCACTATTTTAGTTAGGTAAATGGCTGTATAACTCAATTCAGATCAGTCTTAGTTCTTTCGACATCTAATTGGAAACTCCAAATCCCTGAAAAAAAAAAATGGGTAGAAAAGGGAAGAACTTGGAAATAGTGCATTGAATTCTAGGAGTTGAGGTGCATACAGGTAAACTTTGATTAGTGAAGTGGTGAAAAAATGATTCTAGTATCAGTATATAGTGAGTATTGGAGTCTTTTCACCATGTACGTTACCTGTTCAAGTCTCCAAGGTAGAGGTAAAAAGTAACATTTCAGTCCTATTGAGATATATGAGATAAAAGACATATGAGATAAAAACCTGCTAGACAACTACAATTTTCCTATAAACCTTATGCATCAATCTGTCATCATCTATAGAACTGAAGGGTGATTCGGCCAGCATACAAGTAAAGAGAGTATAATTCAAAGTAATATATACATACTGTTTCTTGGTAAACACCAAACTATGAGAGAGCTTTCCTTGCATGTAGAGTAAAAAGGAAAAGAAAAAACTGCATAAAAATTACAAATGGGACCTAACCCAAGCTTTGACAGAATCAAAATGATCTGCCAGTGACTTAATTCACTGTCAGAACAAACCTCAACACTCCTGAAATGAAATTAAAACAATCCAGGGCTTCTACAATATATGATTCACTATGAATAGCTTACAATAAAAAATAAATATTTTTTATTGTAAAGGAGTATAAAAGTGTGACTAATAAAAACTAAAATAGACAATACATATAGGCCCAGATATTTTCTAAATAATGAAGTTAACAGACAAGGACTTCAAAAGAGCTGTGATTAATATTTCAATAAAAATGAGTAATAGAGAGACAAAATGTATGAAAACATACAGTATTTCCACAGAAAATTAGAATTAATCATTTATCAGATAGATATTTTAAAACTGAAAAATACAATATCTGAAGTTAAGAACTTATTATTGGACAGAACTAACAGTACTGGACATAGAAGAATACAAAATTAGTAAACCTGAAGAAAAGTCAATGAAAAATATTTAAACTGAAGCATTGTGGTGAGGAGAGGGAAGAAGGTAGAGACAAGCATTAGAGAAATGTGGGACATGGTCAAAACACTTAACATAAGTTTAATAAGAATCCCAAAAGGAGAGTGTAGAGAAAATGAAACTGAAAGCAATATTTGAAGAAATAATGGCTGATAATTTTCCACACCCGAAGAAAGGAAAAAGCACACAGATTCAAAAATCTCAGTGAGCCCCAACTAGGATAAATTCAAAGGAAACAGAACTAAGAACATTCTAGTGTAATTATTCTAAAGCAGTGATAAAGATGAAATCTTAAAACCAGCCAGAGAAAAAGACAATTACCTTTATGGAAATAACAATATAAATGTTGAACACCTTTAAAGTACTTAAAGAAAAAAAAAAAAAATCCTGCCAACCAAGAATTCAACGCCCAGAGAAAATACCTTTCAAAAATAAGACAAAAAGTCATTCTAAGATAAAAGTTCAGAGAATTAGTTCTAGATATCACACATTATAGAAAATACTAAACAAAGGTCTTTAAGTGAAGTTGAATCATCAGTGTTTTTGATGGTATACAGCACAATTTGGATACAAAAACACATGTACAAATCAAAAAGACATTCAGAAGAATTAGATTGAATATAAATCATTCTAGTAATAATTTAACCCATGTACTCTGCTTATATTTTCCTCTTTGTTATATATACGACACTAATAAATGATAACACAATATGTTCAATTACTCAAAAGAACTCTTTTGATAAATTAATATCAAAAGTCTAAGTGATTAGAAGATGCTTATTTGGCAGTGTTTTATTTTCTTTCTTAGTGGTATTTCAGTTAATGATCTAGTTTATCCATGGAATTATAAAATACAGCAATACTTTAAAAATCAAGGCAGCAGAATTGAAAAATTCAATAACACTTCTTTAGATAAAAAACAATGAAACAGGCAAATATTTTAGACACTTATCTATGAAAAAATACATAAACAAAATAAGGCAAAAGAAACTGATGAGATAAATAAAATATAGAAATTTTCAAATATTCCTAATAAATTTGAAGGTATTGAAATTTAAAAATGTCTACAAGAATATAACACAATTTTCTCATTAAAAAGTAGATAACAATCAGGAAACTACAACTATATAGGAACTATATAAAGACATGAATAAAGATATTTTGAAGTTACCCCCATTAAGTCCTTCATAACTTTAATCCTATGTAGATTTATACATTGTCTTACAAGTACTTTTATTTGCTGAAACAAATAAAAATGGAAAAGCTTCCCCATTCATCCTACTTGCTAGCATAAGCCTATTCAAGAAAATTTGACAAAAATGGCACCAAAACAACAACAAAAGATATCGTAAGTCTTATTTGTGAAAACAGATGCAAAACATTCCTAAACAAAATATAATCTTTCACATACAAAAAAAAATTCCAGGCTTAACTGGCTCCACTAGTTAATTCTATCCAAAATTTAAAGAAGTCATACTAATCTTATGCAAAATCTCTGAAAAAATATAGAAAGGAGCACTAAGTTGTTCTCCACACCTCTATTCAATAATAAGCTGGAGGTCTTAGTCAATCCAATGAGGCAAGGCAAAAATATTAGGGGGAAATAAATATAAAGTACAAAGAAAAAATGTCTCACGCAACGTGATTTACAGACAACAAAGTAAAATTACGTGAAATTAATCATCAAAGTATTATAACTAGTAAGTTAGCCAGATCACAGGCTACAAGTTCAACAATAAATTATATTTTTATATAATAAAAATAAGCAAACGGATAATGGAATTTACAGACAACAAAGTAAAATCACATGAAATTAATCTTCAAAATATTATAACTAGTAAGTTTAGCCAGATCATAGGCTGCAAGGTCAACATTAAATTATATTTTTATACAACACCAATAAGCAAACAGATAATTGAATTTAAACATAATGCTATTTGAAACAGCATCAAAAATTATAAAATACACAAAGGTAAATGTAATAAAAAGTATAAAACTTTACTCTGAAAGCTATGAAATATTTTTGAGACAAAGTAAAGCAGTCAAATAAATAGATCCCTATGCCCTATGCATGTATTGAAAATGTAAATATTGTTACGTTTTCCAATCTGCCAAGATTAATCAATGGATTCAATACAATCACAATTAAAATCCAGCAGGCTTTTATTTTAGAAATTGACAAGCCAATTCTAATTTTATGTGGAAATGCAAAGAATCTAGGATGGACAAAAGAATCTCAAAAGAGAATAAAGTGAAAGAATAATAGAACCTGATTTCAAGACTTCCTATAAAACTACAGTAATTAAGAAAATGTCCTATTAGCAAAAGTATAAATAAGTACATCAATGAAAGAGAAGATAATCCAGAAAGAGACTCATATTTACATGGTTAATAAATATTTACAAAGCCTTCAGAGAAATTAATAGGAAAAAATAAGTCTTCAATATGTGGTGCTAGAAAAACTAGATAACCATATTTTTTAAATGAACCTCAGTCCCTTTTTAATACCACAAAAAAAATTAGTTTAAAACTGTCCATAACTGTAAAACCTAGGAGCAAAGAGCTTCTTGAAGAAAACTTAACATGTTTACAGTATTGGAGAGGGCAAAGATTTTTTGGATATGATAAAGAACTACTTAAAAATGACAAATTAAATTACTTATAGAAAGATAAGAATATGAATAAGCATGACACAAATTGAGAAATATTATTCACAATGCATATATCTAACAATGGACTTGTAAGCAGAATATGTAACTTACTCTTTCAACACATTAATAGGACAAATAAAAACCATAAAAAGAAGATATGCAAATGACCAATAAACACATGAAAAATTACTCAACATCAAATATCATTACAGAACTGAATACCATTTCAACACCCACTAGAATGGCTAAAATTAAAAAGACTGACCGTACCAAATGTTGGCAAGGATGTGGAACAATTTGGAACTCTTACATTGCTGGTGGGAGTGTTAGATGGTACCACGTCTTTGAAAAAAGATTTGTCAATTCTTACAGGAATAAATACATGTGTATAGCCAGATAATTCTACCCAGCATGTGTCCAAGAATATTAAAATATATATCAAAAAGAATTGTACAAAAATATTCATAGCCATCTGAATCATAATAGCCCCAAACCGAAAAAAAAAAATCAAATGCCCTTCAGCATGAGAATGGATACATTTGCTGTATATTCATTCAAAACAATACTAGCCAATTATTAAAATGTTCCAATGATTGATATAGCCACGAATGTGGAGGAATTTAAAATCTTTTTCTCAATGAGAGAAGACTTACACATCTAGATGAATCTCTAAATGGGTAAAACTGATTTATGTTCAAAGAAATCTGAACCTTGATCATCTGAGGGGTTGTGGTGTATAAGATTTGACTGTAAGGGGGCCCCAGTGAACTTAATGGTATATTGGAAATATTCATTTTTTTTAAGAAATATGAGTTATACCCATGTACATATTTTTCAAAACACATCAAACTGTAACATTTAAGATCTCTGCATTTAATTTAAACATATCTCAATTTCAAAAATGCAAAGGTGTTGCATCGTTTTTATCTTCTTACAATAGATAATTTACTTTTTATTTTCAGGCAGGGCAATTATTAATCCATTTGGTTTGGTTCTGATTTGTGTCTCTTTTCCTACCTCTAACTCTCATATTTTACAATCTGCCGTCATCAACTACTTACAATTCCCCAAACTTACATTAGCACATGAATTCTGTTTGCTTGGAATGTCCTTTTCCTCTTTCTCCACCTACACAACTCTCACTTCGAATTTCTGAGACTCCGCAGAGACCTCACTTCCTTTCCAAAGTCCTTCCTTCTCTCAGGCAAAGTTAATACCTCCCACCTCTGTTCAATTCTGCACTTCATACCAGCATTTATCACTACACATTGTATATTTTGAGAGTTTATTTGCATGTCTCTCACCATATATAGTCCTTAAGGGTACAGACCATAGCTACAGATCCTACAATCTATATAGCAACAATAACAACATGAACCATTTATTGAATAGACACTTATTGCAGGCAGAGACAAGCACCTTGCATAAATATCTCATTTAATTTTCACCATAATCCCCATTTTACAGATGAGCAACTGAAGCATAGAGAAGTTTATTGCCCATCAATAATCACAAAGCTAATGTACTGAATAAAGTTAATTTTAAGCTTTTAATTTTCAGCTCTTTCTGATTCCAAAATCCATTCTCTTAATCACTAAGTAGGATTAACTACCTCTTAAATCTTCCATTTAAAAACAAAATAGACATGAATAATGATTGCATTTAACTTGCCAACAATTTTTTGCCTTCATTATGACACTGATATACAAACTAAAGCAGTTACAATTAAAAGATGCCAGTTGTTTTTTTTTTTTAATTTAAGCAGTGGTGTGCATGTATTGTTTTTGGTTTTCATCTGTTGCCACTGACATTTGTGAATATGATCAGACAAAAGTGTATTTTTTTTACCTCTACTAGGTGTCTAGTTTATTGTTTTCCCCCAGAATACTGCCTACTATAATTGGCTCTGTGTATGACACCTATCTGTGTGTGGTTCACCCCCTGAAAAAGAAATAATATATTTCAAGCTCTTAAACTGGTTTCCAGAATACTGAAACTTGACCAACCCAAAACTTGCTGGTTTTATGTTTCAAGCAGTTAGTCTAGGTTTTATATATTGTTTTATTTTGTTTATTAAATCGTTTGGCTTTGTGACATTGGCCCTGGTCTCTCCAGCTGCCCCAGTGCCTCATTAGTGAACTCCAGCATCATCCCTACATCCGCGCATCTGTATCCTCGCTCAGTGTCACTTCTGGAAAAACTCTGTGTTCTGCTTTCCTAATGATGAGAACGATACCTCAAACCCTCTCTCCTGCACCCCACATGTCCCTTATTTGCCTTTTATGTCTACAATATACACTTTATTTTGTCTTTTTTCTTTGAACAATCTCTGAGAAGACTAGTGAAAAGATGATCCTTCCTTTCCTAAAATACTAGTTGGAGAATATAATGGCACTATTTTTTCTAAAGGGGCACTGACTAGATGAATGTTTATTAAACACCTGTAACATAAAATCTATATTGCTCTCCCCAGTTATTTTCAGACCTAATCCCGTTGCATTGTAGTTGTCATTAAAGCTCAATTTTTAGAGATTTTATGGAGTTAGAAATTGGCTCTATTTAGCTCCTGTTTAGAAAAGAGTTAACATAGCAGGAGCGAGGCTCCTTTTCTTATAAAGGCATGTTTGCAAGGCTGGCCCTTGACTGGAACTTGGGAGCTTGAAGAGTAAACAGTTTCTATATTGATACAAAATTTTCCCCAATTGATAAGAGTAGTTCACAGTGCCTAAATGTTTGTGCAAATAATATGCTTTATGTTGAATACCTATTTTCCTACCTGACTTATGTATGTGCTCAGCAGAGGGTGATTACATGATTAGCTCCCAATAGAAACTTTGGACTTCTATGCTCAGCCAAGATTCCCTGGTGATAACATTTCACACGTGTCATCACAATTTGTTGCTGGAGGAATTAAACATGTCCTGTATGACTCCACTGGGAGATGACCTCTGGAAGCTTGAGACTGGATTCTTCTAATCTTTGTCACTTTCATCTTTTCCCTTTGCTGAGTTTGCTTTGTGTCTCTTTGCTATAATAAATCATAGCCGTGTGTACAACTATATGCTGAGTCCTGTGAGTCCTCCTTGCAAATCATCAAACCTAGGAGCAGTC
Source organism: Gorilla gorilla gorilla (assembly GCF_029281585.2). Lineage (NCBI taxonomy): Eukaryota > Metazoa > Chordata > Mammalia > Primates > Hominidae > Gorilla > Gorilla gorilla. The sequence goes on along the minus strand of NC_073232.2, from coordinate 48,941,334 downwards.
TTAGGGACTCCTGACACAGCTAATGTTCAGTTTTATTCTTTAAAAAAAAAAAAAGAAAAAGAATATTCAGTTAAAAATCTCATTTGTTTGAAGACTGAATTAATTATGTGTTAATGATTTTTTCACTTTCTGTCTCTAGATTCCATATATATACACATATATATACATATATATTTATACATATATATATTATCCGTCAATTGTATTCTTGATTATACAAGTAAATAATAATGGTAATTTATGGGGGGGAGTAAAACATAAGGAAGGATTTTCTGAGATGTCTATTTTTCTCAGAAAATTCAAGCTATCTCTTTTATAGATTCATCTATAAGCTCAAATTTTAAGAGGAATCATTAGATCCAGATAACAGTCAGAAAGTACAAGCTGAGGTTCTAAAGAGTTGGTTCCTTTAAATAGTCATCATCCTCAGCAGGAGATAATGTTTTGAAAGAGTTATAATATTTATTTTTCCAGGAAAAGAAATGTACATCTGTGTTTTTGTACCAGGAGGCTGAGAGAATGAAATGTAACAGGGACAGTGTGAGCAGCTAGAAAAGTATTTATCGATCAAGTTCCTGTGATACAAAGTGCCAAGGAAGTTTTTTCAGCTTTCACATTTACATTTCATTTTCTAATTTGAATGGATTAGATGATACTCCTCTCATACTATTCATAAGGGTAATTTGAACTATTTCAAAGCAATAAAATGGAAAATTAGTTGGGAAAAAGTCATTCTAATATAATAATGTAAAACGCTCAATGATGAACTATCAAATAAATAGCTATTTGATTATAAGAGTGCTTTAGGGAAATAAAGAAGCAAAAGAGAGAGGGGAAATTTAAAAAGCATTAAATACTGAAGTTAGAGCATGATATAAATAATAATGTCTAAGCACATAGTATTTACTGTGTGCCAGATATTGGTGTGCGTGTGTGTGTGTGTGTGTATATATATATATATACGCATTTAATAATGGCAGCAATCCTAAGAGGTAGTTGATATTTCTATCAGTGCCATATCACAATGAGGAAACTGAGGTTTAGAGAGGTAAATAAGGGTCTTTAAAGATCACACATTGAGTGGCAGAACCAAATCCAAGCTCTTAATCACTATACTATGTTGTACACTTAAAGACAAGGCATATTGTAGAAAGATTTCTCAAAATTGTGCTAAAAATTGTTCTGGCTTACTTACCAAAGTTTTATTTTATAAGGAACGAAAGTGGGTGAAGGGACCCCAATTGACTATTGTAACTTTTATCACAGGACCAAACACGGAGCCAGGATTCCATACGCAGATACACTCAATGGAAGGCTAAGACTTTCCTGAGACCACATTCTCTATAAATATAGATGGAAATATATTCATCAATATAGATGGAAATATATCCATCTGTATTTATAGAGAATGTGGCATATATATGTGTGTGTGTGTGTGTGTGTGTTTGTGTGTGTATACATACATACACAATGTGGTATGTGTATATAAACATACATACATATATTCGGCAAGTATTTTGTACAATCATAGCTTCTTCGAGTTTATAGATAAACATTTCAGGAAATTGAGAGAGACATCTATGCTGATAGAAACCAAACCAGTAAAACACAGGTAAATGGATGAGAGGTGACTGCAAAACACCGAGAATAGGATGAAAGCTAATCAAAATGACAAACGCTAATCAACGTAGGCAGAAAGGGTAAAAAGATAATTCTCATGAATACTTACAAAGTATATTCTGACCTTGGAAGTCTTAGGTTGGTGTTTATCAATGATGAGGCCAAAAGTTTGTACCTGTGTAACCCAGTTTCCCTGAGTTTTGGGTGCGCACTGTGAAAAATTACCTACTTGTAACTGTTGTACCTTGAGCTCCTGCTTCAAAAAAAGTTCAGCTTCAGAAATACCAAAACTGCTTGGATCCAGAGATACCTGAGATGATGAATTTTGGTGAACTCCCCTCACTACTGTACTAAAATCTCTGCCCAGGGAGGACCTTATTCTCCATTTTCTACATAAGTGACGTATGTTGAAGCATGATTGGTGACTGTGCCAGCACGGCCTTTACTCCAACCTCAGCTAACCAACCCAATAAAAGCCCTGTTTCCACCATTGTTCAAGGAGGCACTACTTTGGGAACTATCCCTGGTGTCCTCTTCATTTGTTGCAAGTAATAAAATATCCTTGTTAAATCCTCCTTGATTGTGGTCATTGGACTGTTACCTGACAAGCAACTGAACCCACCCGTTATGTGGGTAACACCTGTACTTGGAAAACTAATGTCTAACTAAATTGAGTAATTAGACCAGTGTCTATTAGCTCAAAACTATTTTCCCTCACTATGAGTGAGATCTCTGGGTCTATTTTCCAAAATAAAAATTTTAAAAATACAAAATTCAGAGTTAAAAAGTTCTCTTCCCCAGGCCTGTTTCTTCCTCAGAAAGTTGAATTAGAAAAAAAGCTTGAGTTTTTATATCATCTGATAAGCTTTCTTGCATTTGTTAATAAGAGCTATATAACTTCTTTAATCCATTTTGACTCGGGCTATCAATAAACTCATTTTGAGGGTTTCCCTTAGTCTAGGTTTTCTATTAGTGTGATCTCACCACTCTTGCTTGCTTGGTTCTAGCCTCAGTATGCTTAATTTAGTTATTTTATTGTATTTGGAGTTCTCATGATAAGCCACTGCAACTTCTCTTTTGAAGTATATTAAATATAATATGTTTATGAAATGAACCGCTTAAACTGAGGATAAAAAAGGCAGGTCTCATCGGCAAAAATGTAAAAGAATAGACCTAGAGATTTTATTGGACAGTAAGTTCAATGTGGTTAAGCAGTGTGCTGTGACTGCTAAGAAGTCAACTCCATTTTACTCAAGCTGCATCCAAAGATGTATATTACCTACAATAAAGAAGGATATGTCCCTGGCAAAGTAGTTAGACCAGAGTATACCATTTAGCAAGAATGTCTTGTAAATTTAATTGGACAATTTTGTTTAGACCACACATGGAATATTGCGTTCAGTGAGCAAAAGCACACTGCTAAAAAGATATATCTGACCATACTGAGTGTTGGCAAGTAGGTAAAGCACCTGAGACTCTGATACACTGCTGGTGTAGATACAAAATGGTACATCTGTACCTTGGGAAGTGGTTTGGCAGTTACTTAAAAAGTTAAACATACAGTAGTTCCCCTTATCTGAGGTTTTACTTTCCAAAGATTCAGTTACTCAAGGTCAACAGCATTCTGAAAATCTCAAGTGAAAAATGAACAATTCATAAGTTTTAAATTGTGTGATGACATCTCGTGCCATTCTGGTCTGTCCCACTCAGGACATGAGTCATTCCTTTGCCCAGCATTTCCACACTGTATATGCTACCAATCCAATAGTTACTTAGCAGCCATTTTGATTATCAGATCCATTATCACAGTGTCTCAGTGCTTGTGTTCCAATAATCCTTATTTTACTTAATGGCCATCAAAATTTGGAATGACTTATTCTCTTATTGGTCATTTAAAATTATGAAAAAATCCAATGATAAATATAATCAAAACTTTAAAATGAATCTTCAAGTGTATATTTAAATTAATAGAAGATGTTGCTTTATTGAAACCAAATTATTTCTTGCAGCATGAATGTTATACCTTGGTCTGTTACAGCAGATGGTTGTCAGCATTGGTTACCTCCACTACTATGTATTATATGAAGACTCTCAGTGTCGTTATCATTTTCTTGTTGGAACTTGCATAACCCTTCTTCTTAAAGCTTGCTGACATCATTTGGAAATTCTCAAACACTTGTTCTCTATATGAACTTTAAAATTGTTGTATTATGTGGTATGTGTGTTTGTGTTTAAACAAAAGCAGGCAATTTGACTGCAATCATTAAATACATACATCTTTCTGGCAAGAAATGACATCATTATGATATTAATTCTTCTTATCTAGGAACACAGCATTTATTTCCAGTTACTTAATTTTTATTTTATCTATTAAATAATTTTTAAAATATAGGTTTACATCATTTTTACTAAAAGTATTCCTAGGTTTTCTATATTTTTATTGCTAATATGAACGGATTTTTTCCATTACTAACTTTTTACTTTAACGTATTTTTCTTGTATCTGGGATCCTCATAAAATATTCATTTTTGTTCTTTTAACAGATTTGAATTGTTTAGATTTACCATTGAATCACCTTTAAGTAATGGTGATTAATTCCTTTTTCCAATATTTGCACAGCTTATTCCATTTACTTAAGTGATTCACTAGAAACGCTGAATGATATAGAATAGTCACGCTGATAGAAAGCATCCTTGATTTGTGTCTTATATTAAAGGATCAATCTTCAGTATTTCTTAATATTATATGATGGTTTTGATTAGTTAGACGGTCTTTGGCACATTTAGGAAAATTTTTTCTATTCCCATTTAATTTATGTTTTTACCTAGAATTGCTGATTTCTTTTTTTTTTTTTGAGACAAAGTCTCGCCCTTGTCCTCCAGGCTGGAGTACAATGGTATGATCTCAGCTCACTGCAACCTCCGCCTCCTGGGTTCAAGAGATTCTCCTGACTCAGCCTCATGAGTAGCTGGGATTACAGGCAACTGCTACCATGCCCGGCTAATTTTTGTATTTTTAGTAGAGACGGGGTTTCACCACGTTGGCCAGGCTGGTCTCAAACCCCTGACCCCAGGTGATCCACCTGCCTCGGCCTCCCAAAGTGCTGGGATTGAATTGCAGATTTTTAGCAAATGTTTTTCATGTCTCTGTTTCTACAATTATAGGATTTTGCTCTATAATTCTCTTTTAGTATAATGTATAATATTGATACATTATTAATTGTGAATTACCTATCCATAGAATATAGCCTATTTTAAGCAGAGGAGTGAAAGTTATAGTTCCAACATCTAAATATACAAATATAGTATGAAGATGTTCTGGCTTAGCAGTAGTTCCGGCAAGCACATTAGTTCCCCCACATCCCTAAAGCCACTTCTTTCCCACATTCCCTAGCTTTCTGGAAGATAGCACCCTCCAGCCAGCTGGAACACTGAAGTCATCTTAGATCACTCTTTTTCTCTGAACCCCACATCCAATCTGTCCCCACATTCTGCTGATTCCACTTCAGAAACATCTCTCAATTTCAGATCTCCCATCCATTGACTTATTTTAGGTTCTCAATATCTCTATCTCTTTGCCCACAGATTTCTTATTGGGTTTGTGGTTTCCCATGTTGCTCCCACATCCCCTAAAATAACTCCAACACTTCAGCTAGAAACTGAGTATAACATTTTGTTACTTAAAATCCTTCAATGTTTTCTCATAAGATCTGTGTAACCAATGAATGCTATAGTAACAGCAAGTATGTTAGCATGCCCTCCACATTCATGGTGGTCTTCAATGACCCTCTGTAGTTGCCCATGACCTCCATCTCATAGCTAATCAGCCTCCTGCCTATGTGTTTCTCCCCACAAGCCTCTTCACTAGAACTTGTGTCCTTCTTTCCAAGAAATCTCTCTTGATTCCCACTCTCATAGAATGAGTTACTCTTAAGACTGTTATATTAGTCATCTTCCTCCCTGTCTTCATTTCATCTCTACATCCTAGGTATTAAGCAGAGTATATTGTACCATGTGGAGACTCAATTGGGTTTCAGTGTATATAGTGAAACTTTAGATAAACGCAAATTGAAATTATCAATGTAGGTGCTGATTTGCAAGTTAAAAACTAAAGGTCAAAGTCAACAGTAAGTTCACAGTATACTGTGCAAGCACTATTCCATGTAGTATACTTGCACTAAAATCAGGATATGCATTTCAAAAGAAACAGTGAAAAATTAGAACGATTCTAGATAAGGCAACCAGTGTGGTTAGGACACTGACAACAAGGGCACATAAGATTTTCAAGATGTTCCAGATCCTGGGAGGACTAGCAACACAGCTGCAGGAACTTAGATGTTTAGGTTAGAGAAGAGAAACAAAAGAGAACAATTGTCTTCAACACTTAGAGGCCAGTGGAAGAGAAGAAAAGAAATAGAATCACAGATCATGGAATGAAGAGCCAATTCTGAATTTACGCAAGAGGAATTTAAGGAATTTTAATCCATATGGCAGAATGCATAGTAATAAAATCACTATAATTCTTTAGCTTCCCCTAGTGGGTTTCGAAATGGAGTAAAGGTAGTTTGAATGGAAGAGTTCTGAGCTGTATAGAATTAGTCTGGACATTGCAGAACGTTTAGCGCCTCTGGCTCCCACTCACAAAAATCCAATACTAGTCCTAGGTCATTGGAATAACCAAAAAAGCCCTCACTCATTTCCAAACGCTCTCAGTTGAGAACCACTGAAATTTATACTACGTGCTAGGAATTGCGCATGATTGCTTTAATACATTTTTTAATTCTCTCAATAACCAAGCAAGATAGAAACTGTCATTCCCATGTTAAGATGAGGAAATTGAAACTCTGCTACTAGCAGACAGACCTTCTGAATCTGATTGCCTGTTTATATCTCTGATAGCAGAGCACTTTAAGATTTATCTTATATTAAGATAACCAAGACTCTGTATTAAGTTTCTGAGATACTATCGGTTTCATTCATGAGTATATTCAGTGGCCATACTATTCACATTTGAGCTCCTGCTTCCTGAGACGAATTTACCTCTTGTAGCAGCTTTACTTTATTGAGATGATCTAGTTTTATGTCCCTGCTGCTCCTGGTTTTCTTTATCTCACTGTAGTCAGCCTTACCATGTACCAACATGGGAAAATTCTCTCCTTACTAAAATAAAACAAGTAGTTTAAGTGGAGAAATGAAGTAACTTGCCAAAGATAATAAGGCAAATGAAACCGGAGTAAAATCCATGCCAGTACTAAAATCAATAATACATTGAGGATAAAGGGAGTCAGATTGTAGTTCTGTGAAAGGAAAATATCTATAAATTATATATAAACATATCTTAGAAAGATGTCTTACTTTTGATTGCTAAATAGTGAGTGCTCATAGAAATCTGGTATTTTGTTGACACAAATACAATTACATGGTATTCTGCTATGACAATAATGCTAAATCCTAATTCATTAAGCAAGAGAGAGTGAAAGGCAACATAATACAATGGTTAAACATTTATGAACTGGCTTAGGCTGTATAAGTTTGAATTCCAGCTTGACAATTTATTAATTTCATGACTTTTGGTATGTTATTCAACCTTACATACCTCAGTTTCCTCCTTGTAAAACAGAGTAATTGTAGTATCTACCTCATAAGGTGAGAATTAAATAAATTAATACATAAAAAGTGCTTAGAATATTTTTGGGAACAGTAAAAATATTAAGTATTATTATTATTAAGGAGCTTATATTTCCAACTTGCTATCTCAGGAAAGTCCTTTTATTTCTCTGGCTTGCTTTCTTCATCACTAACAATGGTTTGTGTGAAAAGCCAGTCCAGAAATTCTAGATGTATAAATGCAAATTTATCACAATTTTTTTATCTCCACAATTTTTCACTGGATACATCTCACTGATGTAACAAAATAAGGATATCAATCATTAGTTGTACATATCCTCTTGAACATTACATAACTTTTGTTTTCTCTCACTATTTTGTTGAAACCCAAGCAGCAGTTATTTTTGTCTGTTCCTTGAATTAGTAGGTTCTGTTAACACCTTATAATTGTTCATAGTTCAGTTTTGTAGCTGCTCACCCAAAGAACATAAAGTGCAGACTGGCTATTACAAATTTTGTTTGCTTAATGAGAAGGGGAAAGGATAAAATGTTTGCAGGTACATCATGTTCAGAGTTTTGGAATATTCAGTTTGCTTATCTTCTGAGAGACTTGCTCATGTAATATCTATGTTTTATGTCTTAATCTAAGACAGCCTTCTCTGCAAAATCCACACTCAAATTGCTGCATTTTATCCTGTCAGCTGCATCTTTTGGATCTTGTCTAATAAAACATACAAGTGTCTTTTTCTCCTCCTATTCATTATCACTAAAAGCATTTCAGTATCTCATTTGGTGAAAACAGGTGTCTACTCAATTTGTGAAATGATAGGGTATCTATGTTTTAAGTCATGCTTGTCAGCCACCTGATTTTCCACTAGAGTTAGGAAAGTTTAACTCACAATGCTGCTTTAATAAATCAGCTCAATGAATTATTCCATTCAGCATAAAATAATAGCTTTGATGAAAAGAATAAATTCATATGTAATTATTTAATAAATTCAATAAAATTTTTCTGGAAATTACTGGTCATTCATTCATTAAAAGTTAATTATGTTTCTATTGTATTCCAAATACTGTACTGGGAATGAATTTTTCTAGAAAATTAATAAAACATGGCTCCTGCCCTTGAAGGGATCATAGTCTGATGAGAGAGAGTAAAAGAATTCTAAAATAAAAATCACCTTTTAAAAGATTCTAAGTATAAAGTCGGAAGGGGCAGAGTCAGATTTGCCTTAGAGAAAGACTATTTGGGGGAAGGGCATGTGTGTGTGTGTGTGTGTGTGTGTGTGCGCGTGCGTGTGTGTGTGTGTGTTTGAAAGGAGACAGAGACAGAGAAATGTGAAATGTAGAGGCAAAAAAACTCACACAAGAAGCTCTCATGTGAAATGAAGAAAGCCTAAATTACGGCAGTGACATTGGAGACAAAGATGTGTAGTATAGATTGTAGAGCTGCTAGAAAACATATTCAATAAGACTGAAGACAAATTAGATCGGGAAAATTCTCAAGGATGACTTATAAGGTTGCTAAACCAAGAGACTGAGTGGATGATGGTGCCATTGGGGCAACTGGATATATGGGGCAAAAGCTCAGGAAAGGTATTGGGGCCCGGTATAGAAATGTCAGAGGCAGTAATAATTTAGGGAAAGTGAAAGCCTCTGGGGTGGGTGACATTATTCCCAGAAGAATGGTTAAAGTAAAGGAGGAAAGAAAAAAAAAAAGAAACATCAATTTTTGAGAAATTTGCAAGACAGAGGAAACTAGAGACTGAGAATGAAAGAATGAAAAGTTAATAAGAACTAGAAATTTCCTTTAGCATTTCATTTAGGGGTGAAGCCTATGATGAAGAATTTATATAAATATCATTCATTTAACAATATTTTAAAATGCAAAAAGATGGGCTGGGTGCAGTGGCTCAGCTGGGTGCAGTGGATCACACCTGTAATCCCAGCACTTTGTGAGGCCAAGGCAGGCAGATCACTTGAGTTCAAGGAGTTTGAGACTAGCCTGGCCAATATGGCAAAACCTTGTCTCTACTAAAAATACAAAAATTAGCCAGGCATGCTAGCACGTGCACCCGTACTCCCAGTTATTTGAGGGGCTGAGGTGGGAGTATTGCTTGAGCCTGGGAGGCAGAGGTTGCAGTGAGCTGAGATCGCACCACTGTACTCCAGCCTAGGTGACAGAGAGACTCCATCTCAAATTAAATAAATAAATAAATAAAGCTTAAAGACAAATGAAAATCTGAAGCAAATATTTGAACTTTTGTAACATATAAAAGTTAGCATTCTTTTTTTTTTTTTTTGAGATGGAGTCTCGCTCTGTCACCCAGGCTGGAGTGCAGTGGCACAATCTTGGCTCACTGCAATCTCCGCCTCCTGGGTTCAAGTGAGTCTCCTGCCTCAGCCTCCCGAGTAGTTGGGACTACAGGCGCCTGCCACCACGCCTGGCTAATTTTTGTATTTTTAGTAGAGACAGGGTTTCACTGTATTTGCCAACATTTTTTAAACTTTCACCCAAATTAATATTTTATATACAAAAATGAAATGATGAAAATCTTTAAAATGGCAGAATAAGAACCTCCAAGCATCTTCTCATAAAACACAGCAAAATCGTCAAAATTAACTTTTTCAAAACTCTAGAAATTAATCAAAAACTTGCATCAAAATCTGGGGAGTGTGTGTTCTAAAAAAACAGTTGAATTTCAGTAAGAACAGCAAATTTTATGGTATATGAACTTTTCCTATTCCCATCGCCTCCCTTCATCCCCAGTTCTGTGGCGGCCTTGAAAACAAACAATTCACTTCGCTGGTGAGAATCAGTAGCCTGGCAGCCACCAAAGGGGAAGGATGGGGCTAAAGTTTCCTCAAAGCCCCATTCCTCAAGAACTATTATTATTTGACTTGTCTGGTGGTTCTTGGGAAGACTTATCTTTCATATTCTCTTTATTTGACATGATTTGAAATATTTGAATCTTTCATATTCAAATATTCTCCTTATTTGACATGATTTGAAATGTCAGCCCATGTGAACAGTGTCTTCCCCTAGGTATACCATCTTTGTTGATTGACGTGGTAAATAAGTTAGGGCAAAAAAAAGGCAATCCAAAAAGCTTGTAAATAAAAGTTTGGAAATAATATATTTAAACTGCTAAAATTAATTTAAAAACTGCCACATAATCGAAACGTGGCAAAACTATCCTTCAAAAAATGAAGCAGAAATGACATTCTCAGGAAAAGAAAAAGTGAGACAATTGGTTGCTAGCCCCATAGCAAATACCAAGGGGCAATTTCCAGGCTGAAATAAAAGGACATAAGACAGTAACTTGAATTCAGATGAAGAAATAAAGAGCACCAGTAAAAGTTAACTACATAAGTAAATATAATACACTGTATAGCTATATTTTTGTTTGTAACTAATTTTCTTTGTGTTTTAAAACAAGTACATAAAGTGATAACTACCAATTCGTGTTGACGGGCATGCACAAAGGACTGGGGGAAAATGAATCTATAGAGGAGCAAAGTTTTGTGCTCTATTATAATTAAGTTGCTATTAATTTGAATTAAACTTCTATAATTTAATGTGTTAATTGTAATTTCCAAGGCAACCACTATAAACATAACTCTGAAAATATAGTAAAAGAAAATTATAACAGTACACTAGAAAATACATATTTAATACAAAAAAGCAAAGTAAAATGGAGGAATGGAGGAGCACAAAATATGTAAGACATATAAAACAAATATCAAATTGGCAGACGTATATTCTGCCTTATCAGTATTCACATGAAATGTAAATGGGTTAAACACTCCAATTAAAAGGCAAAAATCGACTAATGGATTTTTTAAAATAATACAACATGCTGTTTATAAAAGAGACATATACATTCAAAGATACCAATAGAATGAAAGTAAAAGGATAGAAAAAGAAATACCATGCAAACAGAGCCCCAGAACACGTGAGGAAAAACTGGCAGTATTGAAAGAACAAGTAGAAATTTCAACAATACCAGTTGGAGGCTTTAATACCTCACGTCTAATAAATAATAGAACAACTAAACAGAAGAGAAACAAGGGAATAGAAGACTTGAACAACACTATAAGCCAACTACACCTAATAGATATTTATAGAACACTCCATATAAAAATTGCAGATTGTACATTCTTCCCAAATTCACATGAAACATTCTCCAGAATAAACCATATGTTAGGAAGTGAAAAAGCCTCAATTAACTTAAAAGGATTTAAATAATATAAAGTACGTCCTCCATCTATGATGGAATTAAATTAGAAATCAATAACAGAAGACACATTGGGAAATTCACAAATATGTGGAAATTTAAAACAATCATAAATTGCCAGTTGGACAAGAATAAATATCAAGAGACATTAGAAAATATTTTGAGATATATTAAAGCAAAAATACAACATACCAGAATTTATGGGATGCACCTAAAGCAGTTCTTAAAGGGACAGCTGTAACTGTAAATGCTTATGTTAGAAAACAAATAAGATCTCATATCAATAACAGAACATTTTACCTTAGGGTACAGTGTATACTGCTCAGGTGATGGATGCACCAAAATCTCAGAAATCACCACGAAAGAACTTATTCATGTAACCAAACACCACCTGTTCCCCAAAAATCTACCGCAATAAAATAAAACAAAAAACACATCCAAATTTTTTAAAAAAGAAGTTAGCAAAAGAAGAGCAAACTAAACCCAAATCAAGAAAATAATAATAATTAAACTAGAAATAAATGATAAAAGAGGATAAAAAACCTACAGATAAAAGTCAACAAAACCAAAAATTGGTCCTTTGAAAAGATAACAAAATTGACAAATTTCTAGTTAGACTGGCCAACAACAAAAAAGAGAGAATTCTCAAATTACCAAAATCAGGAATGAAAGCATGGACATTACTATTGACTTAACAGAAAATTTTTAAATATTATAAGGAAATAGTATGAACAACTACATGCCAACAAATTAGGTAACCTATAGGAAACAGACAATTCCTAGAAACTAGCTACACTCAGGGAGCAATAGGCAAATGAATAAAGCTATAACAAGTGAAGAGACTGAATTAATAAATAATTACTGACAAAGAAAATCTCAGGATCAGATAAATTTACTGTTCAATTCTTCCAAATATTCAAAAAATTAATACTAATTCTTCAAAAAAGAATTCCAAAAAAGAAAGGAGGACAAAAAACTTCCAACTTATTTCTTGAGGCCAGCATTACATTGACACTAAAGCTAAAGACACCATGAAAAAAGAAAACTACAGATAAACATCCTTTAAAATATAAGTACAAAAACCATCAACAAAATATTAGCAAACTGTTTCCAGAAACATACAAAAAGCTTATACTATGACCAAGTGGGATTTCATTCCAGGAAGGCAAGACCGTTTCAACATATGAAACTCAATCGATCCAATAAACTATATGAATAGAATAATGAACCAAAACCACATGATCATCTTAATAGGCACAGAAAATAATCCAACACTCTTTTATTATTAACCAAAAAAAAAAGCAGTCTAGGAATAGAAGACTACTTTCTCAATCTGATAAATGGTATCTACAAAAACCTCACAACTGAGAACATACTTAATGGTGAACACTGAAAGTCTTTCCCTAAGATCAGGAACCTGACAAGAATGTCTACTCTCATCACTTTGACTTAACATTGTGCTGGAATTCTAACTGGGGTAATTAGACAAGAAAAATAAATAAAAGTAGTCTACTTTGGAAAATAACTGAAGTTATCTTTACTTTAAAATGAAATAATTTTGCATATAGGAAATCCTAAGGAATACAGACAAACTGTTTATGATAATAAATTCTGCAAGGTTGCAGGATGTAAGATCAATATGTGAAAATCATCTCTATATCTATACACTTGAACAATCTGAATATGAAATTAAAATTCCACTTACAATGGCATAAAAAGTAAAATAGAAACAAATTTAACAAAAGAAGTTCAAGACTTGCATACTGCCTACAAAACATCGCTGAAATAACCTGAACAAGTTTTAAATAAATGGAAAGACATTCTGGGGAACTGATTGGAAGAATTAATATTCTCATGATGTCAACAATATCCTAATTGGTCACAAATTTAATGCAATCCCTTTCAAAATTCCAGCTGTGTTTTGTGGGTTTTTTTCAGAAGTTGGCAAGTTGATCATAATATTCATATGGAAAAGCAAGGGACTTGGAATACTCAAGACAATCTTAGAAAAAAGTTAGGCTCACCATCGTAATCCCAGCACTTTGGGAGGCCAAGGTAGGTGGATCACTTGAGGCCAGGAGTTTGAGATCAGCCTGGCCAACATGGCGAAACCCCACCTCTACTAAAAACACAAAAATTAGCAGGGCATGGTAGTGCGTGCCTGTAATCCCAGCTACTCAGGAGGCTGAGGCATGAGACTCTCTTGAGCCAGGGAGGCAGAGGTTGCAATGAGCTGAGATCGCACCATCACACTCCAGCCTGGGCAACAGAGGGAAACTCTTGTCTTAAAAAAAAAAAAAAAAAGGTTGGAGTAGTATTGGCATAATGGATCAAATAGATCAATAGAATAGACTGGAGAGTCCAAAAATAAACCAATACATCTATGGTCAATTGATATTTAGAAGAGTACCAAGATAATTCAAATGTGAAAAATATTATTTTCAACAGATGGGTCTGGGACAACTGGATATCCACATGCAAAAGAATGATGTTGGATCTCTATCTTACCCCATATACAAAATCTAACTTAAAACAAATCAAAGATCTAAAGGTAACTAGTGAAACTATAAAATATTTATAAGAAAACATTAGGTATAAATTTCTTGGCTTTGGATTAGTCAATAGTTTCTTAGGTATGACATCAAAAGTACAAGCAGTGAAAAATAAATAGGTATACTGGACTTCATCAAAATGAAGCACTTTTCAAAATGTGCTTCAAAGAACCCAATCAAGAAATTGAAAAAAACACACAAAATGGAAGAAAAAATATTTGCATGTCATATATCCGATAAGGGTCTAGTATACAAAATATATAAAGCAATATTACAACTCAACTATTTAAAAGAATAACCCAATTAAAATACAGGCAAAGGATTTGAATAAACATTTTTCTAGACATACAAATGGTCAATACAAACAGATACTCAGTATCAATTGTCATTAGAGAAACACAAATGAAAACCACAATGACATATCATTTCACAACCACGAAGATGACTATAATTTAAAACACAGAAATAAAAAGGGTTGGCCAGGATGTGGAAAATGGGAAACCTTGCACATCACTGATGGGAATGTAAAATTGTCCAGCCACTGGGGAAAACAGTCTGGCAATTCCTCAAAATGTTATTCATATAGTTACCAGCTCATCCAGCAATTCTATTCCTAGGTATGTACCAAAGAGAACTGAAAATGAGTTCACACAAAAACTTGTACATAAATGTTCATAGCAGCATTAGTGATAATAGCAAAAAAAAAAAAAAGTGGAAACAACCCAAATGTCTTTAATTGATAAGTGAATTAAAAATTACAGCATATTCATACAATATAATATTATTCCATCATAAAAATGGAATGAAATAATGATTTCTGCTACACATCATGGATAAACCTTGAAAACATTATGCTAAATGAAAGAAGCTGGTCACAAAAGCTATGTTTTCTATTTATAGAAATGCCCAGAATAGGCAAACCTATAAAGTACAGAAAGTGGATTAGTGGCTGCTAGGGGTTGAGGGGAAGAAATTGAAGTGACTGGTAATGATTAAAGGGTTTCTTTTTGAGGTGATGAAAATATACTAGTATTAGATAATGATCATAGCTGCACAATTTTGCGAATATATTAAAAACTACTGAATTATACAATTTAATGTGATGAATTTTATGGTATATGAATTACAGCTCAAGTAAAAATAAATGACAAGCATGTACACATACACAGATATATACATATGTCATGGACATTATGAGGTGCTTAATAAATCTTTGCTGAATGGCTGAAAAGACTGAGAGAAAAGTATGTGCTAACATACTCCAAAAAGGAAGTGAAAGCAAAAAAAAAAAAAATTGTCCATGTTAGTTGTATATTGGTGATGGGATCGTGAGTGGTTTCTACTTTCTATGGTATGGTTTCCTATTTCAAATTTTTAAATTACTTCTACAATCAGAAAAAATCATAATATGTGGTTAAAATTTATAAAACTAGTTTATAACTTCTGATTATGACCAAAATAAGGTTAATTTATATACAAAAAGTCTTCTAGAAATAGTAAGTCTCAAAAATAAAAATTCAAATATTGGACAAAACTCCCTCTGGTATATACAAAAGTGTTAGTCTTCCTTACAAAACACCCCTTTATATTTTGCCTCAGTTCCATCATCATTAACTTATTAGTCCGTCTCTATCCACTACAACATGTTTTAAAATATTATCAGCATACGTGATTGCTTAGACAGAGTTAATTACGGATATACCTGAAGCAAATTTAAACCTGTGTACATATGTGTACTCATATCCATAGACAACAATACACAAACATCTAGGTCTATTCATGCACATAGTTTCCTTGTAAATTTTGTGATTATGACGTATTTGAAAAAAATTGTAATTAGATATGCTTGACATTTTAAAGCAAAGAAAGATATAGATTTGACAGTTTAACCAATTTGAAAACCCAGAAGCCCATACAAGGTATGGTATGTCAAATTATTTCCAAATGTATAACGCTTTGCCAGCAGGTCCCTTGTCTTTATGGGCATATTCTGGCTATAAATATCTGAGTGAGTATAACAGTTTGGACAACGGAGATCAATATAAAACAAGCAGTGGAATTTAATAGGAGTTGATGTGAAACAAGTGGTAGGAAAGATATAAACTGAGGAATCCAGGTATTCAAGAATTCACTACAGCTGAAAATTCACAGGGGAATCAATTTGCAATAATAGAAAACCAGCAGCATCCTAACCCACTGATCTTTATTACATACTAAAGAGCACTATCCATTTTTAACAGGGTTGTTTTGAGTCATAAGAGCAAATGATTCCTAAATGTTTAGCATTATTTCTAGACAGGAATGACACCATGTTGTCACCTCTTTGAAGATTCCTCATGAACTTATACAGGGTTAATTGCTTCTTCTTTTCTGTGAACACTCAGTCTGCTAGTATCCGCTTTTATCATCGTATTTATTAAGTCTTTGCAATGGTTTCCACACCATTTGCTCTAGTCAACCAAAGCACCTTCAAGACAGACACAAGAACTTATCTAGCTCTAGATCCACAGCACTGAGCACACAGAAGTTGCTAAACAAGTTGTGGCTGAACAAATAAATGAGCAGAGTATTTGTTTCTGTAATTTAAATTTTGTCCTGAATATTTTTTGAAGCACACTGTTTAAATTTTCCATACTATGTAATTAACAACATCATTATTAATATATTATTGTTTACATTATATAAAGTATATAATTATGTTAGATAAAATTACATATATTATATGTAAAATTTATGCATAAATATTACATGTTGTTTATATTTATGTCAATATATAATATATAAAGTATGTAATATGTTTATATTATATATTTTAGCAATATAAATAATTATAGCACCATGCTTTGGCCTAGCATAAATGGTGACTCTACGGATGACAAATATTTAATATATAAGATGTCATTTCCTTGTTCCATGACCACGGCAAGCATTGTTAATTGATCATGGCATTTTTAACTGGAGTTATAACGGGCCTTCAGAATCCTCATCACAGTGTCCCAGGGAGCCGCTATTGATCAATCAGGATTGGCACAAGAGTTGTGACTAACCACTATTCCTGATTTTCTGGATACTTTCAGAGGAATATTTCCTTTGGAAACCCATTAATTTTCAATATTTACAAGTACAATTAATGAGGCACACCCATTCTCCTGTACATATTATCAGCTTTCTAAAACTCTGTTATACCACTTACGTGTCCTAGAATTCTGCAATGCCATGTGAAATAAAGTTCTGGCGACACTTCCAGTAACCTGTAATTAAACACTTTCAATAGTAGACTATTATCAGTCTTCACTATTTTTAACGAAAGGGCACAGATCCTATTAAAGAAAGTTACTGCTTTTACTTCTTATGGAGAGAAAGGGAAAGAGAACAAACAAATACTTGTGGATAAGGATTCTTGAACTATCCCTCTGCTAGTAAGACCTGCCAGGAATGAAACTGCTACTTTGGCTGGGCAGAGCAGGCGCTGCTGATTGATTCAGTAAGTAAGGAACCTTTACATTTTTTTAGGTGTAAGATTATCTTCTTCCTGCTGCTCTGAAGCATCTGATCCACAGGCCAGCACAAAGAAAGCTGTGTTTTTTAATTGAGGAAGTAACAGACAGAACAAGAAAGGCTCTGTGGTACAGCATACTGAGAAGACAACTACAATTACCACCCTGCAAAGCTGGGATTTGTGAGTCCTGGCAGGGGGCCCGCAACAATTCTGGTAGTAGCACAGTCCCAGACCAGTCTCTCAGAGCCTCCAACTAATGCAGAACTGTGTTTAGGAGTCTGGAAAATCCACATATTAACAGCTTGTCCACATTCCTAGCTGGTGGTGAGAACTGAGCAGTGACTCTGAGAGAATGCCAGTGGTAGACATTAACTCAGGCTGGTTTCTTTAGAAAGTAAAACAAAACCTGAAATTCTTTAAAATTTTATTTGTTCATAAATTCCATGTCATCACCAAGACAAAATTCTGAATGCAAAATCCTTTTGTTATTAATTTCCTAACTCAAACAGATGTTTTATGTGAATTAAAAAAAATTTCTTAAACAATTATTTCCTATTTACTAACTGTGGAAGCAGCCATTCTTCTTCTACAAGGAGGATGAATGTAGAGTTGTGATGGGCTAGTGGTCAGGCAGCTGGAGGCTGGAGCAGGGAGACACTGAGCATAGGAATGTCTGAGCAGGATGCAAGGCAGTGAGGAGAGTCGGAAACATCAGCTGCTGTTATTAGAATCGTGGCCAATGCATCCAGTTTTTTCTTAATTAGTTTATCATACTAAGTATTAAAAATAACAATAATAAGAATAGTTAATGTTTATTGAGTGAGTTTTGTGCCAGACACTGCGCTGGACACTTTATATGCTTTATCCCAATTGATTATCAAATTGAATTTAGGAAGTAGATATTATTACCTAAATTTATGGATCAAAATAGCAAGGCTTAGGACAGACTAACTGACAGACTCAATGACACACTGCTAATAACCAGAGGGGCCAGAATCAAACCTAAGCATACACCATCCATGGGTAAAATATTGGAGAGTTACCATATTCCCTCCAAGGGTCTTAAAGCTCAGATTGAATTCAAATTTATGTAACAGATAGAAAGGGAAAAGAAAGGAAAAAATGTGAATGTTCTTTCATTTGTCTCAAAGAAAGAAGAACCGTATAAATATGCCATACTCTTTTTTTTTTTTCCCTAGAGAGTGGGCCAGAGTCCATTTCTTAATGGTTAAGAAATGTCATGTTAAAGAAACTATGTATGGGGTTCTATTCAGCATGTATTTGCTCAACTTTAGGTGTTTCAATTCATGAGATGGTTTGAGAGTATATAAGAAAATGGCACAGTGGTCTGTGTTGGCTAAGACTGTACTTTGTCATTCCAGTGCACTAATCTGTGATACAGCAGCTAGAAACTTATAAAACATTCAAGCAAAGCCATGTGCTGATTCAAGTCATGGACTAGGATACAGCTAAGCATTTTAGCCTCTGTTATTGAAGCAATAAGTACACAGGTGACTGAATGATGGCGATCTCAGAAGGATTTCCTGGAATCGGTCATTCAAATCTCTACTCATTTAAAAGAAAGCACTTCTTTACAGGAAACCCTGGTAGGCTGAAATGGTTAAGTATGATACCCAAAATGAATAGGTAAGGAAATAGATACCTTGAACATGATTTGAGGGGAATATGAGGCTTACTGTTCAGAAAAGATTAAAGATCTATATAATCCAAGCATAAAATTAATAAAATGACCTTTTCTTTTAAATTGTGAATGGAACTTCCATTTGTTTCTTCAAAAGCAGACAGTATGTGAGAAACATCAGACAAACCCAAACTGAAAGACGTTCTATAAAATATCTAACCAGTACTCTTCAAAACCATCAAGGTCATCAAAAACAAGGACAGCCTGAGAAGTCATCACAGTCTAAAGAACCTAAGGAGACATGGTGACTAAATCCCATAACGGGATCCTGGGACAGAAAAGGGGCATTAGGTAAAGACTAAGAAAATCCAAATGAAGTGTGGAGTTTGGTTAACATTAATGTGCTAATGCCAGTTTCTTAATTTTGACAAATTTACCATAGTTATATAAGATGTTAACAATGGGGGAAACTGGGTGAAATGTATACAAGAACTCTTTGTAAGATTCCTGCAACTTTTCTGTAAATCTAAATTTTCAAAAAAAAAAAATTATTTAGAAAAACAAATTACACACACACTCACACACAAGCCAGAGTGTGCCCTTACAAATGGCCACATATTAAAAGCACATTCATAAGCACTTAGAACAATGCTTGACATATAGTGTAAAATAGTATATATTTTTTAAAAATGCATATATATTTTAAGATATATATTTATATAAATGACAATACATATTATATAAATAAAAATGTATATATACATATATATATATATTCTTTTTTGAGATGGAGTCTTGCTCTGTCGCCCAGACTGGAGTGCGGTGATGCGATCTCAGCTCACTGCAACCTCCTCCTCCTGGGTTCAAGCAATTCTCCTGCCTCAGCCTCCCAAGTAGCTGGGATTATAGTCGTGCACCACCACACCCAGCTAATTTTGGTATTTTTAGTAGAGATGGAGTTTTGCTTTATGTTGGCCAGGCTGGTCTCGAACTCCTGACCTCAAGTGATCTACCCGCCTCAGCCTCCCAAAGTGCTGAGACTATAGGCATGAACCACTGCACCTGGCCTTTTGAATGAATGAATAAATTAAATCACTTTCCATAGTTAAAACAAAAGTCTTCAATTGTTCCTTTTTATCTTAAATCTACACTCAGCCTCATTTAAGATCTTCCACAAGCTAGCCAAACTTTTTTTTCTACAGGTCATCAGAACACTGCCTCTGTTTGGGTCAAAGAAGTCATCTCACTGTCCCAGGATTGTGGAGCCCTCATTTCTGGCTTCGCTTTGTCATCCCTTACCCCAAAGCCAAAATGCTCTCCCAAATCATTCTGCCTGTTCCAGATCGAATTCAAGCTCCCCAGGCCCTAAGAATTGTTTCAAAACACTCTTGTATTCTCCTGAAATCTTCCTTCTCTGAATTCCTACTGTCTACTTTTTTAGTTCAACATGTATATATAAAATTGCTTATAGTGGTCAACCTAATTCCTTCTTATCCAAGTGTCATTTAGAATGGATTTTTAGGGGAGGAGTGAAAGAAACTTTCATTTGCTCCTTCAAAAGGAAGGGGTTACAAAAGGGCACTAGGAAAATTTAGGGGTGTTCAGTATGTTTCTTGATGGTGTTGTCAGTTCTTTTTGATAGACATATGTCAATCTTACCAAAATTGTACCCATTTAGTATGTGCAATTTACCCTGTGTCAATGATAGAGCAATAAAACTGCTAAACATGTCTATGTAATTGAATGTTTGGTTTGTTTGTGTTTTTTTATTTGTTTACGACATGGTCTTGCCCTGTCGCCCAGGCTAGAGTGCAGTGGTAGGATCACAGTTCACTGCAGCCTCAACCTCCCAAGCTCAAGTGATCCTTTCACTTCAGCCTCCTGAGTAGCTGGGACTACAGGCTCACACCATCACGTCTGGCTAATTTGTGTATTTTAATAGGGACGGGGGTTTGCCATGTTGCCCAGCCTAGAACGTTTGTTTTCTAATTTATTATTTATTTACACATTTATTTATTATAATTACTGTAAGATAATAGAGATTTGTGTTATTTTCTGAGGTTTAAGCCAAAAGTAAGCTCCAAACAATTTTAATGTTTGAGCTATTACATGAGTACTTGAGAAATAGTATGAGTATTCTCTGATTTTAAGTAGTTTGAGATATATATTTTAGCTCATTAATCTACTAAAAACTGAAAAACTGTCTCTCACTGTGGTTGTATCCTGGTAACTTCAAAGTGAGTGCAGTTTTAGAAAATGAACACATTAGATCACTGCTTACAGTATAATGCCAATTATATGTCATGGAGTAGTCATTTTATCTGGCTTTTCACAGAAACCTAAATAAACTTAACCTAAACCCTTCAACCACTTTCCTATTACTGTCCCACTCCCAGCCTCCAGCCTGGCTCTTTCATCTGGAGACAGTGACATGACTTGTGTGGCTGTACTGTACCAAGTTACTTATGATTTTTCAAAAATTGACTATATCTTTACTGAACATTTCTCCTTGACCAGCACTTGCAGCATCAACCTTGGCTATGGAGAACTGGTGCATAAGAGACCACAACCTCAGAATGAAGGTGGCACAGGCTCCAGCTGCAGGCTATCTACTAGTCTCAGTCTCCTTGGCCAGCTTCCTATCCACGTCCATCCCACATTCAGAAGCCCCCTTTCTTTTCCTCCACTGCTGACTTGTGTCCTTTTGCAATTTTTACTCCTTTTGTTTTAACTTGTCCTGCTGGCTATCGTGCTGCTTCATCAAACACCGAATCAGGTCCACCTTCTTGCCCTCCTTTACCATACTTACCTCCCATATTAGACATGTTTATTAACTTGCTTGCTTTCTCTCATGCCCTGCACAATCTCTTCCACTCAAATCATTAACAATGATACTTTCAGTTTCTGAATTTGCCTTACCAAACACTCTACTTCTTCATCTTCAGCTTCCCTTTATACCCAGCACATAGCAATATTGTCCTGCTATGCAATATAGTGGAAAAAGTCTTGTAATTGGAAACCAGAGTCTGTTTGAGTCATGGTTCTGTCACTGACTCAACCATGACTAGTTATATTATCTGGAATAACTCACTAAACCTCACTAAGATCCAGTTTCCTCATATTTCAAATGGCATTGTGAGAGTTACATAAAAATGATGCAGGTAAAATACAAACTACAAAATGCTACATGGATGCAAGATATTGCAAACAGGCAATGTGTATTTATTCCCAATACAGGTGTATGTCTTTGAGCTCTTTGAAAAATTAAGTAAAGTATTCCATTTCTGAAAGTAAAAGCTATAAAACCTTTCTAAAAGTCTCACAGTAACTTGGTAGATATAAAAGTGGAGAAAGAAATTGCCTTTCTGAATACTAGAGCTTTGTAAGAGATGAAACTGGGATGATATAAAACACAGGCTGACTTCAAAATGGAGAAGTGGGTAAAATTGAGGTACTAATCAAAATGTTTGAAGCCTGTCATCCTTATAAGAATAATGCCATGCTTAAGAGCCATGTGTTCAACATCTGCAAAGCAAAAGCAAATGAAAAATTCTATTAGCTTGTACCAGAAATGTGAACACTCAGCTGAAACTAACACTATTGTGAGGGGTATAATTCAAAGGAATATCAAGATAGAAATGATGAGTGAGGAGAAAAGGTAAAAATTATTACATAAACACAATTTATTTTGGAAAAGCACGTGAGCATATGCAAGGCAGCAAAATCTAGACTATCTCCTGGTAATTGAATAGCAGACTCAGCATAGGGTTTCAGAAGAAAAATCAGAAGCCAGACTAAACCAAACTAGTTTTTTTCTGTGAAATCTTTCCTAATTCCCCTAGGCCAACTTAAGTACTTTATTCTTTATGCTCCAATTGCCCCTTGCATTTACCTCCATGGTAACTATTACCACAATGTATTATAACCATCTGTGTACGTGGCAATTTCCCTTAAACTGTTCTACTTGAAAAGCAGAAAGCATTCTTTTTTCCTTTGCTTCCCCAGTGCCCAGTATGTTGCTTGCCACATGGTTATTAAGAAATTGTTGGTAAATGATGAAGGAACCACATTTTGGCCAATGGTATATCTAATGATGAATATCAGCTTCTTCTGAGGACAGCAAATAAAGATACACTTATTTTAAAACACTTAAGTGTTAGTGTATTGCTTATGGAAACAGCTTCATCATTTTATTAAAACCCAACTATTTTTTACTGCACTATTCCAGACAAATTATTAGGGACCTACCACTTGGAGAGTCATAATCTGCCCAAGATAATTCACAAGATTGATTTCTGATTCTAGTGAAACCAGAGTTACAGGGTCAGCCCCCATACAGGTCAGACAGAGCAGCCACAAAGGGCTTGCCAGATTGCATACTATGACTGCACAGCTGTATGGAGGTGCCATTCACGTAGAGTAAATGTGAAGAGGCATGTAATGCAATACACACAATCCACATGACAGCCAGGTAGCTTGTTGACAAAATAAACCTGCCTATTTTGCAGCCAAAGTATTTATCTGTGTTCCCTCAGTAATTCCACAAAAGTGTGTCTTTGCTTAAACAATAAAGGAAGGATATCCTTGGGCCACTCCATGTCAATAGCTAGAAAAAATGTCTCTGGTACAACACCTCGTAAACTCCCTTTATGGAAAGCAAGTTCTAAGGGCTGTTAATAGATACTCCAGTAAAAGTGGTTCAGGGTCATATGAGTCAGAGGAACACAGGAATAAAGTTTAACTCTTTCTTGCATGTAGGATATCTTATAATTTCTAATATGCGAATACATTAATCTATAAAAGACATTATAGGCTGGGTGCGGTGGCTCATACCTGTAATGCCAGCACTTTGGGAGGCTGAGGTGGGCGGATCACTTTAGTTCAGGAGTGAGACCAGCCTGACCAACATGGCAAAATCCCATCTCTCTCTACTAAAAGTACAAAAATTAGCCGGCCATGGTGGCACACACCTGTAATCCCAGCTACTGTGGAGGCTGAGGCACAAGAATTGCTTAAACCCAGGAGGCAGAGGTTGCAGGGAGCCAAGGTCACACCACCGCACTTCAGCCTGGGTGATGGAGTGAGACTCTGTCTCAAAAAAAAAAGACATTATATTATACAGTGTTTCTCAAATATATTTTACCTCTAAACACTTTTTCAATTAACATTTTGGAAAAAAAAAAAACGGACTAGTGCAATTTCATGAACCACACTTTGGGAAACACTGCCTTCGACTACAGCACCCATTCCTATTAGCCTTACACCACCACCTACTGATCAGAAGCTATGAGGATAGGCCAGGGAGGTGTATTTTTAACAAGCTCCCCAGGGGATTTGTTGTTGTTGTTGTTGTTGAGACGGAGTCTCGCTCTGTCCCCCAGGCTGGAGTGCAGTGGTGCGATCTCGGCTCCCTGCAAGCTCCGCCTCCCGGGTTCACGCCATTCTCCTGCCTCAGCCTCCAGAGTAGCTGGGACCACAGGCGCCCTCCCACAGGGGATTTTTATGTGACCAAATGGGCACTGCTAGTGGACCCAAGCTTGGAAACCACTCTATGTGTTAACCTCATGTCTCACCACTAAAGATTTCCATTCTCAAAGGTTAAGTTTCTCTGGCTTATGTTTCACAGACCTCAAAATCTCTCATGTCTATAAGCAGGTATGCAAGATAGAAAAACAGCCTGATTTCTAATCCCAGATTAATACTTTTGTAGTTTCTGATTTACGATACTGTTAGCAAAGCTTCTCACTTGTTGAATCTAGAATTTAAATATGTGTACCAATAAGGATTAAAACAGTATTAAGATATTTAAAATGCAAACAAATACCTGAAGGTTTTTCTTTCCTAGAGTTTTCTTACGGGAGCACTCATAGAATCATAGAAGATTAGAATTGAAAGAAGTACCGACAGAGGTTAAGTTATTTACCTGTAGTCCCAGAGCTCATTACCAGCAAAACTGGGGTTTAAATTCAGAGCTCCCACTCTGCTTCTACTCGTGCTCCTTCTTCAGCGTAAACCAACGCAGCATGGAGAATTCTATTCTAAACACCTCAACCCCTCACAACTACTAATTTCTCTTTCCCCCCCCCCCCCCCCTCTTTTTGAGACGGAGTCTAGCTCTGTCGCCCAGGCTGGAGTGCAGTGGTGCGATCTCGGCTCACCGCAAGCTCCGCCTCCCGGGTTCCCGCCATTCTCCTGCCTCAGCCTCCCGAGTAGCTGGGACTACAGGCGCCCGCCATCACGCCTGGCTAATTTTTTGTATTTTTAGTAGAGACAGGGTTTCACCGTGTTAGCCAGGATGGTCTCTATCTCCTGACCTCGTGATCCAGCTGCCTCGGCCTCCCAAAGTGCTGGGATTACAGGCGTGAGCCACCGCGCCTGGCCTACTAATTTCTTCTTTAAGCAACCTTTATGTCCTCAAAAAGTCATAAAAAAAGAGAAAAAAAAAGAATTTTTGTTTTATATGTTTTTAAATGACAGCTTTAAAGACAGTTACCTGAAAATGAAACAAAGAACGATTCCAAAGCTTTACTCCCATGAAATAGCCTCTTCAATACTCCCCTGATCCAATGCATCACCATCATCCTCTTTCACCTGGACTACTACAATAATCAATCTTATGTCCTTCCAAATAAGTCTCTAATCTGCAGGAAAAACAATGGTCTTTTTAAAATGAAAACCTGATCGTGTTATTTTATTTCTTTAAACTCCCCAGTGATTCTCTGATGCTCTTTGGATCCATAAGCAGTAAGGCCTTTGTAAGCTTGTGATCCTTCAATCCCATTTCTGGCCCATCTTCCCTTGTGTGCCAGGCTTCACTCGTTCTGACTTTTAAAATTTCTTAATTGTGCTATGCTTTTTCCCATCTCAAGACTTTACCATATGCTTGCTCTCTGTCTAGAACATTTCCTATGCCCAATCCAAGCTTTCACTCCACTAACTTTTAATCCACCCTTACTTCTCAGGTTTGAAATCTTTTCTGGGATGCTTTCTCTGGCTTTCATTACTGAGCTGTCTCTCTACCAGTTGGCACTTCAATTGTTTACTGGTTTGATTCCTCTCCTAGACTATAAGCACCATGAAAGCAGCAGATATTTTACTAGACAGTAAATCCTCAGCCTACCTAGCACACAGTAGCAATTCAATAAAGAGTTGTGCAGAGAAGAAACAAAAAAAAAGGGGAAGGAGCATGAGATGCAGGAAAGCAGAGGAGAGAGGAAAGGGAAAGAGGGAAGAAGGGAGAGAAGCATGAAAACAATCCACTATTTTTCTAGCACAATGTCTTTACTATAATGAATTCTCTTTTATCTGATATCTTCAGGGGTGAGATATTCTGATTAATTCATTCAATTTAAGACATAGTTCAAGCTTTCAAAAACTAATGAGGATAAGGCAAGCAGATAAAAGAAGACAAGGAATTCAATTGTATGGAATATAGAGCAAATCCTTTATCAACAAATAGCATAAGGAAAGGAATGAATTTGGTCAGGTGCTCTAAAACACTGAACAAAATACCTATGTACACAGCCATTCATCCTGAAAAACCCAGCACATTCTAACACCCAGAAGCACTGCAAACCACTAAGTAATTCACTGCTCAATTAAAGTTCATATCAAAGACATAATATTTCTGTAAGTTGGGAAGAAACTACACTCATTTTGGCAGAAAAAATGACTCTATAGTTTTGATGATAAATTGTTATTCTTACAAAGAGAGGTCTGAGATCCTGTATATGTCTATAAGCAGTAGACAGGGCCTTAATTTTTGAAAGTCTCATGTAGATATCTAAGATCACGCACTGTAAAAGCACACACAGCTCAATTTATCTGTCTTAGAAGGAAAGTGAGCCAGATGGACCCTGCTGGGATTTGTACCTGAAAGTTACGGGAAAATTTGAAGTTCCAGAAAAAGTTCTTAAGGCACACCAGTTAAGAAAAATAAGTTGAAAAATATATTGTTTTTGAGGAGGCCATTTACTAAGCCAACAAAATTAAACTAATGCCATAATCACTGAGAAAATAAAAAGATATACACGTTATAATTTTAGTTCTCAATTATTCTCCTGTAATCAGTTTGTCTTCCTACTAGTTGTGGATATATCAATTAAAAAAAAAAAAGGAAGAAGAAAAGGTTTTTTTATGACCCAACTCAAAGTCACAGATTCTTCTAGCTAGTAGCAATCCAGAAATAACTCAGCCTAAACTTCTCATTTTAAAGGTCAGAAAAACTGAAGCTAAGAGACATTAAATGACCCTAGCAAGGTGACACCGTGAGACATTGTCAGAGTGAGGACCAGAGCTCTAATCCCCTAACTCAGTAGCTAGATTTCTGAGCACTAGATCACTGGAGGAAGCAGCCATATTTTTCCATGCAGAATTTTTTTTTTCTTCAAAGCAAATGCATCACATTCTATTTGAGCTTGTAGACACCTAAAAACCCCAGATGGTCTCATATCAACTTCCTCCAAGGCAGTTCACCCCCTTCCTGAATTTGTGCGATAGATTATTTTTACTCTAAAAGAAGAATTTTATTTATATCCATGTTATATTTTATCTTGGTGCTTTCAGATCATTGTTTCTGCCTTTTAAGATCAAATTGAATTTTGGATTTGCCATTCATGTTGCTAGGTAGTCCTCTGAGGTCTGAATCATTGAAGAATCTAAAGAGCATGACTCGTGTGTCTTCATTCAGGTCACAGTGAGGACACTGAATAGGGAGAGCAGAGCTGCTGCTAGCCAGTCTGCCAGGAGGCTTAATGCATGAATCAAGACCTACTTCATGTGACTGTTCAGTAGGCATTGAATCCACCTAAAGATTTTTTCATCCAATCCACATTTTTCTATCTTGTTTATATCTCTATAATAAACATAATTGCACGGACTACGTGCAAATCCTTATAGAATAAGCATTTAAAAACAAAATATTACATTTCTAGGAGGTTTTTTAGTTGACAAAGTATTTTATGCACATTATTTCATCTGAAACTCAGAGAAAGTAAACAAGTCAGGGTTTATTATTTCTGTTTTGTAGATTAGGAAACAAAGTTTCAGAGAAGTTCATTGACTTACTCACTATCAACAAGCTAATACGTATTGAAGTAGTGTGTCCCTAGACACTTGCTCCAACACTTTTATGTTATTTCATCTGGATAGTGTAGGTAACTGTCAAATACATGACTGAGATGAGTTTCAGTACTGTACTACAAAATCTCAAGTGAACTACATATCCAATTTTCTGAACACCAAGAGAGCCCAACAGGGAGAGAAAGGCTCCTCTTCCATGTGTTTTCTCAAGATGGACTAATAGGATTTCACGAATCCTGTTTCAAATATTGTAAACACACACACACACACACACCAGCTTGCTATTTTTCTATTTTAAATACCTAAGAAGCTTTTACCCATCCTGCCCTTTGTCCCAGTAAGTAGGCCTTTACTGTCAAGAAAAAGAGCCTAGTTGTCCTGCCAAAATGTTATTGGGAAGGTACCTTATCAAAGACCAACAATAGGGTGTATTGTTCCCATGTTCTTTCAATGACACACTCAGCTCCTTGGTATGTCTCCCTGGTTCCTAGATAGAGAATGCCAATACAGGTTTTAAGGGCTGCAGCCAATTCCCAACTTTTCCTGCCTTCTAAATTCCAGCTAATAGCCAGCTTTTGTACCTATTATGTGTACTCACAGACAATTGTCAGGTTAGCTATTAAGTAGATAATCAGATGCTGTTTTGAGTGTTGGCTTTCACAAATCTATAAAAGACACCCTGCTACACACACACACGTGCAAGATACTATGTCCTAAGGGTCCACTCTGTATCCTGACTGTGCTGAGTATTACAAGGGGCATTAACAATAACACTTCACAGTTACACAGGATTTTAGAATTGACAAAATACTTTCATAGATATCATTGTGATCCTCACAATAGTTATATGAAATAAACAGTACAGAAGCCATCATTTCCATTTTATAGATGAGAAAAGTGAGATACAGCAAATTTAGTGACCTACCCAAGGTTACACAACTATTGAGTCACTGAGTGGTCTTAATCTAAAATCTTTGCACTCCAATTTAGCGGAGAACACAAGTTATTTGAAGATATGACTTTAAGAAATGAAACAGTCAACAGCATGAACCACTCATATTCAAATGCTGCATTCTAAGCGTTCATGAAAAAAGTTGTAGATTTCCCGATTGAGCTCAACAACAAGGCATGCAAGGCCTGCTAGAGCTCTCGTGAAAATCTTTTAAATCTTTTCACCCTAGACCACAGTTCAAACCACTAAACACTTTGTGCTTTTCATGCACTAGAAAGAGCTCTTATTCTGTTGTGGAGAGTACAATAAGACAAAGATGCAACTCAGGTGCATTAAGTTATCCTATTCAAAGAAAATAAGTAAATTCTATTCAAAGAAAAGGGGAAACACCCTGTTCAACCTGGTGAATTATCTGATGGCAGTTAAAGGTATGAATCATAAGGCCATACACACTGCAGTGAGGAAGCATCTGAGTTTCATCTGACACAATAGCAAAGTACTAAGCCAGTAAAAACTTAGTGAGACAAGGAAGACAAATGACAAAGTGCAGTATGACTCTGAATAATTTCTTGACAGTAAATGGAGGGCTCAGCAGGTTCCTGCACATTAAAAATCATGCCCTATATGATGTGACCTGTACCCTCCTTAAAGAAAAATTACAGTCAAGCTAAATGTAATAAGAGAGAACAAAAAGCTGAGAAGCTGAATTCACACCAAAGCAGATAATTCAAAAGATGTTCTAGAGCAATGTCTTCAAGGGTGGTGCCTGGACCAGCAGCATGATTATCACCTGGGAACTTGTTTAGAAATGCAAATTCTCAGGCCCCAGTCAGACCCAAGGAATGGGAAACTTTAGGCCTGGGGCCCAGCAATCTATAGTTTAGCAAACCCTCTAGGGGATTCTGACTCTTAGGCCAGCTAAAAATATAGTAGTCCTGTTATCATATTTACCGATATCACTTGCCCTTTGGCAGTGCCTTCAGATGAAGAAAGTTAATACTGGATGATGAATGGTGTGTTTCCATCTGCTATGAACCCTGGAAGTGATACTTTTGACACACCCCCACCACCACCCACTGTGGGTGCTATAATTAGCAATCTGTTGAGGAAGTATCTCTGAAAGCTTAATAAGTACAATGGGACAGGTACGAGGTAATTAATCATTCAATTATGGTCATGATACAGTTAATTAAACATAGTTTCTCCTCCTTCAATCACCTAGCTCTTTCTTAGAGCAGTGGTTATCATATTTTAGCATACATCAAATTCACCTAGGAGGGAGGGCTTGTTAAAGGGGAATCCTGAGACCCACCCCAAGAGGGTGATTTAGTAGGCTAGGGGGTGGGGCCAGATAATTTGCATTTCTAACAAGCTCCTAGGTGATGCTGATACTGCTGATCCAAGGACCACATTTTGACAACACCTGTACTAGAGAAAAAAAAACAATTAAAACAAATTAATTTTTTAGGTACACCACTGGACCACTGGTGTGCTGGTAAATGTTTAACAACTGGCTTTCCAGGAAGAAAATAAAAAGTAGTCAATGATTTGTAGCATTTGCCAATTCTGTAGCAAATATTTCAACCATGATCTATATTAAGCTACAACATGATGTCACTGAGCTGAGAGTTAGGTAGAGGTGTACACAGTCCATGTTTGCTAGCCAGCTCCAGTGCACCTCTGTAGCCACTCCACATTTCTCTGGACTTGATACGTGCAAAACCTGCAGCATCACACTGTTTAAATTCCACGGTCCCCTCAAAGTAGGAATTTGCTGAGTCAAACAGATGCTCCATCTTAATTCTGCTTCCTTGTTTGGTGAGTCACTGACTCTTTAGCAGGAGAGTCATGCGAAGATCCATTTCTCACAATAAAACTCATAGTAAATTTCCCCAAATGGAGCTCCATTATCCTGAGTATCCAACACTCAGAACTTGATTTGGGAATGGTTTCGGCAGCAGACTGTCCACTAGAAAACGGGATACCATAAAAGTAAATGGCAAAATATAAAAGCTGTATTACCAGGCGAGTCCTGCAGTGGGGCTCCTAAAGTAAAATATAAGTGATTCCATCTGAGGAAGAGTTCAGATATCAAATGTGACAAACCCACTATGTGGCATGTAGCAAATAACCCAGTTCCTTTTTAAATATGGAATGCATGCTCTTAGAGGGAAACACTCAGAAATTTTAAATAAGTTCCAATAAGAAAAGATGAAAGGAAAAAAACAGATTCCTCTTTCCTTTCCATTTGAACCTCTACTAAACTATTCTGCATAAAATTCTATGTATTCTGTAAAAAGTTCTATGTTGCCTCGGTGAAATCATGACATCTTCCTTACCCCCATGTATCATTTTTCTAAATGCAATTAATGCTGCCACAACTGGCCAATCATCCAGTCTTGTCAGAAATTCTGGTCAGAATCCTTACTCATACACTGGATAACTAGCCTTTGAATAATCAAAAGGTGACTGTAAAAGTGAAATCTGCTTCAGGTCTTACTTGATTTGTGAAGGTAAAAATATTCCTGATCAATGTGCAGAGAAAAAAAAAAACTGGATCAGCAAAACAGTTGCCTTTAAGACATTCTCTTGCCTTAAATTTACTTATCAAGAGAGTCTCCTGACCTTGAATCCCAGCCAATATTATTATCGAATAAGCAACATCAGAAAGTTTCACCACTACGAACAACAGAATAACCATCACAAGCCTTTTGGCAAAAGATAATGTGACACTCCATTTGAACAACAATTTTCTCTACATACTGATTAAAGTAGTTACTGTTGACCCATATTTTCATCTAGTACTAGGGGACAAAGATAACATGTCCATGTATTGTTTACCAGCACCAGATTTCCCAAGCTTTCAGCCAGCCCTTTCACCAACTTGCCATCAGCAAGCAGTGACCCCTTCCTGAAGAGCTTAAGCTACAGAGAGTTCACTTGGAGTCATTCAGCACAGCTCCGTAATTCCACACTTGAGAAGTCTCTCTTGTTGTTGGACCACAGCCAGAACAAAATTAAAGCATTTCCTATTCAATTTTGGCAACTGCAAGGACCCACTCACTTAACGCTTGATAACAGTGAGTTGATTCAAGTGCCATTCAAGAAGAAGCAGTTTTGCAAAATGGGTTTCCTGTCAGCAGCCCACATTAAACTTCCATTTGTTCTGCCTCTCTCTTTCTCTCCTTTTCCAAAGATTTAGGAGAAGGTATGTCCCAAGAACTTAGCTTTTTTGGTGGTCCCACTGAGGACAAATAGTAACCGAATTCTGAGATATATATTATTATATGCCATGTACATACCATTGCATACACAGTCATCAAGGACTATAAATATCCCTAATTCTCTGCCGCCACTTGTCCATGTCTCTGTCTACAGATTCTTCCATATTCATAGCTTTCAAACCCACCTGAGTTCCTCCTTTCTCTCATTTCAAACCCCAGTGACGGTACACTGGGACCGTGTACTCTTCAGAATAAATCTGAAGAGTCTTCATTATTCGTCTTCTCCCTCATTCACTGCATCACCTAGGGCAATAAGGCATTTTTCAAAAGAAACTATCAAGCAAATAAGGCCTGAGTGGCTTGTTTATGATTCTAGGATAAAACTCAAAAGTTGCAGTCTTTTGTGATGCATGATTTAATAGAATAGGAAGCAGGCCAAGAACCACAGACTAGGGAGAGGGAGTGAGACCATTAATCAATGACAGAGGAGCACTCACAACAGTGGATATCATAGAAAGCCATGTTTTCCACAGTTCAGAACACACTGAGATAATGTTAGATGATTCATGTATAAACAATTTTGCTTCAGTAATTATGTGTTTAGAACCTACAACAATAATAAATGTTATCTATTATTAGTACTACTGTTACATTATTTTGCCTTCTAGAAGCTAATTCTTTAAGAAAACTATTAGTGCTCTGATGATAAATAGGTTTTAATGTACTTGACAATTCTCAAAGATAAATAGTGGATGCCTGAAGAGCTATGTTGGGGAAGATGGTGAAGCCACGTCTAAATTCAGCAAATAAATAAATAAATAAAATGCCTTCATCAGTTAGAGATAACTATCATAGGCTTGGGCAGCATATGTATAATACATTTGCCCACCTGCCCCCAGGACTAGCCTTTACGGTTCTCTAGGAGAGGAAATGTGCTGAGCTGCTGTGTTTTACACTGCTGTATTATCAATTCCTGGTGCATAGAACCTACTTAATACATTTTTGTTACATTGAATGCATTGATGTAGAAGCACTAAGACTTCGCTGAATAAACACTGAGCAAAATGCAAGTCTGTATTCTGGAACCAGCAGGAAAAAGTAACTAATCTATTACCTCAGACTAATCACTGAACTATTTCAGGCTGGTGCTTATAAGAAGTTGGACAGGATGATCTCTAAGTCCTTGGGTAGCCCCAAAGCCTATCACTATTTCATTCTCCCTTCTGTTTTTCTTTGGCGAAGACTTTTGTACCCTATGATATCAATGTATGCCAATACACTCATACTTATAAAAAAAAAAAAAGAATCAAGAGTAAGTTCTGAAAGAACAGAGAAGTTTGATATTTAAAATAGTTGAAAGTTGTGAAAGTATCAAATAGAATGGTCTGTGATAATGCCAAAGGGCCACAGAAGGTTTTAAATGAGTGGCTGAACCTTGGTTTGCTTTTTAGAGCTGAGCCTTTCAAATCTGATTCTCTTTATTCTGTGACATTTGTCAGTGACCACTGCTGATTACCTGCTTGATGATGTTTGAGCTATGGGTTTATACTGGTGATTGGAAAGGAGAGAAGGGGTAGCTGTCAGAAATGTGACCAAAGAAAGATCATAACCTAGAAAATGAAAAACAGGATGGCAAAAATTCTAGTTCTTAGCTGACATATGACATGAATATGAGTATCTTACAGAGAAGGCATAAAAGTATACAGAATTACTAAACATGCAACCTAGTGAAATACAATCCAATAAATCTCTTATCAAAGCAAAAAGACACAAAAACTTCATAATAATAAAAATTTTTATCTGTTCTATCTAGTCTGGAATCCAAAATAGTACTTAATGTCCCCAAAAAATTATACATAGACAACTCTTCCATGATATTCACACAGCAAAAAGTGTGAAATGTGAAAGCACTTAGGATGAATATTCAGATGTCAATCTCCTAATATCCTCAAACATCTCAGAAAAGAACATTCGGAAAAACACAAACTGGAAAATCAAAATAAAGAGACATATGGACAGAAAAAGAGAACAAATTATAACAGGCAGATATAATCCACATATAAATAAACACAAGATCATGTTTTCCTGTCTTGATAATTTATACACTTTATTCCTTAGTGATATCCAGGACTTTTGATGATATCAGCTCTAACCAGGAATCTACACTGCCCATTCATAGTTGTCTGTGAAATTTAGATGTTTGAAGTAACTGATTTGGGGTGGTAGGTCTTCACCCATTAATTAGCTCTGGTAATGAAAATCCCTCAAGTTATCTGAATTTGAAAGATTTTATGTGGCTTCAAAAACTAATCCCAAATGGGCCAGGTGATGCCCACTTGAGAAGCTAAGGTTGAAGAATTACTTAAAAAGCATTCTGGCTGCAATATTATTGTTCATGCTGAAATGCAAGAAGCCCTCACTGCCCAACAGGGGGCAAATGATCCCAGATCAGAGTAGACTGACTGAATTAGATGGAATATTTTTTCAACTGTTATTTCCTTCACATTATGGATAATGTCAGGCAGACTCTGGCTTACCCTTAACTTAAGGACTTAGATCCTGCATTTCTTCTTCCAAGAAGCCATCTCTCTCTCTCTCTCTCTCTCTCTCTCACACACACACACACACACACACACACACACCCCTCAGTATAGGTTGGAAGTCCTTCCTCAGTACTGCATTTACACCCTTTGCAAACCTCTATCATATCACCTATATTTTATTTGCTTTGTATTCTCAGCACCTGATGTACCTGAAACTTTGTAAAATCAGAGAAACAAAATGAAACCTAGTCAAGGCTGGATGAGTGAAAGAAGTCTTGAAAGTGATGTGTCATATCTTTTGCAGAATAACAGTACCCTATTTTCATTCAATACATGAATTCGAAATTCTAATTTATTTGCTTTCAATGTAGAATTTCCCAAGGTCTGTATATCAAAATAATAGTCAAGGCTGTTCTCTTTTTTAAAAATTAAGATACATCTTCAATTTCATATTTGTTCTCTCTCTCTCTCTGTCCTATTTTGTTGCTTGTTTGTTTCCACAAAGCACAGAATTAAGACTTATGAATAGCCAAAGAGAAGCATGGCTTAGCCCATGACTAACCACAGGAACTATAGAGTAAATCAATTTCTTCCTCATCTGTAAAATGAGATGATTAGAATAACTGATCTGAAAGGAAGGTTTCTTTCTAATTTTGTCATTCTACAATCATGTATGTTACCTGTTCTATGATATATATTCAGGAAACCACATTAATTTGAACTATACTGATTTGGAATGGGTCAGAATGTTGACTGAGATAATCAAACTTATGTTAGATTGCTTTTTTTCCTTGTTTTCCCTATTAAAAGAAGAGAAGCATGAATAAATAAATTAACCACATAATGAAAAAGGTTGAGGGCACCTCTACTCTCCTAAGAATGCAAACTGGTCTTTAAGTGCTTTAGAAGTGTCTATTTACTTACAAATGGTGTAACTGCAGTATATGTAGGGTTGACACTGTTTAAAGTATTTTGATGAGCTAATTAGAGATCATCCTTATCTATTAATTAAAACTCCACTACACAGTGTCTGAGGAGTTATAATAGTTGCAGTTTTTATATATTCTTAAAGGGATTAAAACTAAAACAAGTATTCACCAGTTTAATTAGCTTTCCTTCCAATTCATTCAAATGAGGGATGATTGACAATGTTTATGTTAAATGAACTTATTTTGGAAAAAGTAGCTGCATTAAATAAATTATAAGATGTTGACATATTGGTCATTGGTTTCAAATGTCAAGATTACAATAAAAATAGCATTAGGTAGTCAACCCTTATTTCCCAGAGTAGAGGGATGGCTCAGCAAAACAGGGGGACTTATGAATTAAGTCTGTCTACGCAACCATTCATAGAAGTATCTTGTTGAATCAAAGCATTCTCTATGTAATGAGTGAATAAAGCATTTCAAATCAATAATCATGCACTAAGGGCTAACAAGCGCTAGGTTCATAAATGGGCTAGTATAATGTATGGGTAATACATTTTTTTGAAAACACAATTAAACACTCACACAAACAAATATAAAGTATACTAACAACTGCCATGAAAGGGATATGAAAAAATGATTTATGAGGGTCAAAGGTAGGAAAGACTATACCTCTGTGGCAGGAAATAATTTCCCATGTGCTACTTTTTTTTTTTTTTTTCCTGATACAGGGTCTCACTCTGTCACTAAGGCTGGAGTGCAGAGGCTGCTCACTGCAGCCTCAACTTCTTGGCTCAAGCAATCCTCCCAACTCAGTTTCCCAAGTAGTTGGGACCACAGCACGCACACCAAACCTGGCTAAATTCGTTTTTCTTTTTTTCTTTTTTTTTGGAGAGATGCAGTCTCTCTATGTTGCCCAGGCTGGTCTTGAACCTCAGGGCTCAAGCAATCCTCCTGCCTCAGCCTCCCAAAGTGCTGGGATTACAGGTGTAAGACATCATGCCCAGCTGCTACTTTCTTAATCTACACATCAACCTTTCAAATAATATATTAGTATTGTAATGAAAGATATAGACACAATCAGATGGAAAGAATGACTACAAAAAGGAAAAACAACGAAAGGCAGGAATAAGAAATAGGCATGAAGAATCGGAAGAAACCAATCTGAAAGATTAACTGCCTCGTATTGAGAAGTAGAAGAGAACAGAATCACATGATGAATCAATGCCAGTAACCCAAGAGGAAAGTAAGATGGGGAAAATTAAAATTCGCTAAAATCTAAACTGGTCAGTGTGGTTATGTAGCCACAAAGCAAGTAGAGAAGAACTTAATTGGTTTTGCTGACTAAGGGCTGCAGGTGGGCATGGTGATACATAAATATATGAAGTGATGTGTGATTAATAAGGAAGGGGTGGTTTGTAGGCCTAACTGGCAGTTTGAAATGTAGTAGGATCACTGTTGTGATTTTATTCTAAGTAGAATTTTTGCATTATAGCTAAGGGCATCAGAAATTTGGGAAATTGTTATATGCAGGGTTAACTCTTCAGAAACCTAGAAGGGAAAGAGAAGATGACCCTTCCATGAAAGGGATGAAAACACTGAGGTTGAAGAGACTGAATTATGGCTCCCTGAGCACTGCCTGCCCTAAGAGATTTTGATATGGCTGACTCAAACCAGGAAGCGCTTGGCTAAAAGAAGGTGCACCAAAACAAGACCTCATGAAAGGGGCTAGTCAAATCCAGAGCAAAGAGTCACTTAGTGTACAGGTACTTCTCTCCCAGACTAAACAGACCAAAAGGATTTTCCAGAACTCTCTCCCCTAGACAGAGACAGAGGTCAGAAAATCAATACCCTGTGTAAGCAAAAGGACATGGATGTAGATTGGCAGAGAAACAGAAAGCAAGGAATACAATACAGTAGCTCATGAAGAGATTGAAAGAGGGTCCAAAACCTGACATCTTCATTTTATAAATGAGAAAACCAAGCTCAGGGGGGTTTACGGGCTCACGATCACAGGGGATCAGTAGTTCTTAGGATTCAAACCCAGACCCCTGTCACTCCAAAGGCAAACTGCATATTTCTTTAAGAAGCAGGCAAAGTTTGAGATGAACAACTGGAAAGCATTTGCATATGTGTAAAGGCATCCAGGTATAAGAATCAGGAGCAAAAGATGGGACAGAAAATGTGAGATGTGCCTGATAAACACCAGGGGTGCACTGTACTTTGTGAATCATCACTCAAACAGATGATGAGATTAAGCTATGAAATGGATTTCTTTGATGGGAAAGAGCAGACTTCTGAGGATGTGCAGAAAGAATGTGACCACAAGGGAATAGAAAGTCATCTAGGAAAGAGACAACAGAGGAACTTGACAGAGTAGGGAGAGCATCTTGATGAGGCAGAATCACAAAAACCAAAGGAGAAGAGAATTTGGGCATGTTTTTCAAATGCCTAACTTCAGAATCAGAAATCACTTACTAATAGAGAAGGACATGACCCTTTTATTTCTCATTCTTTTCAACCATCCGGGTCTTCAGGCAATTTTTTTCATTCCTTTCTCATTTCATGAATTGCTTTTGGAAAGTTGATTTGGTGAGAAACGGAGTGCAGTATTTATCAGCATTTTCATTCAGAAACAGAACCTAAAATATCCTATATTCACTAACGGAAGATGAAGAGTAACCAGTTTCTTTTATTTCTTTGTTTGACAAATAATTGATACCCAATAGGGCATTTATTGGAGAACAATAATATCTCTATTATAGCTATAGATGTCTGGATCCAGAGAGCCCTGTTTTGCCTCTTGTCGGAAAATACCAAGCTTGTATAGCTGGCTAGTAATATTTCCAAGTACTACTGTTTGAATTTAGGAATAAATTCTTCTAATTAGATTAGATTTCTTCTAAATAAGAATTTACTGTGTACCCTTAGATTGCACTGTTTAAAAGAATTAGGCACTTTCTTAAATCCGAATGACTACTCTTGTTCTTTTTGAGTAGTTTATGGTTTTTCCAAATAATATTCATTAGGCAGTTCAATTACAGGGTATGGTCTATTCCTTGGTTATTCTTAGTCAATACTTGAGTGAAAGTAGTGTATCCTTTTCATGTTTCTGTTTAGCATTAGTCATTATTTGGTAACAGAGTAGCCTGTTGATTGGTGAGACTTGTAAAATTAATGGCTGGGAAAACAACTTAGCCTCATGGCATTCTATGAAATCCCCAGAGTTCCTTGGATCTTGCTTGCAAATTACTGTCTTTATGTCACTGGTTTTTACATACATGTAACATTTCTTGTTTAAATCTTGGGAATTTGGCTATGTAAAGGCTCTTCTTCACTCAGTGATTAGCTAGTCCTTTGTGGAATCTTCAGAAAGATTTATATTAAGGAGTCAGTCAGTAACCTAAGAGTTATGAAAAAATAGTTTCATGAATCAAACCATGTGTGTCAGTGAGAATATTTTCATGCTGTTTCTTTTCATTACATTACATGACAGAGTTGATGATTTACAATGCAATAGCCCCCTCTCTGGTAGTAGAACAGGGACTAAATTGATATTCTCTCACAAACACTTGTTTGCAATATTTGTTTAAAGATAACCCTCTACTATGGCCCTAACTTTTTGAATGGTTAAGTGTCCTTCCTTCTAATTGATATATTTCATTTGTAATAAACCTGGTTTCAAATAGGAAGAACATGTTGGGTGGTATGGAAAGGGGTGGAATGAGAACAAGTAAAGGTTTATAAGATAATATTTACATTTATTTTGTAGGACCACAAACCATGCAAGTCTAAAGATCACAAACAATTTGTAATGAAGAATACAAATTATACCAACAATAGAGAACACTCTTTAGGAAGTAAGACATGAAGGAGGCTTTGAGAAATGGGTAGACTTTGCACTGATATGGAGAAATAAAGGATGGCATACTAGGCAATGAGAAGAAAGAAAGAACAAAGGTATGCACTGAATATAACCTGAATCGACATTTCTCCACAGAAGACATAAACGTGCCCAACAGGTACATGAAAGGGGCTGAACATCACTAGTCATCAGGGAAATGCACAGCAGATATCACCTCACACCTGTTAGAATGGCTATTGTCAAAAAGGCAAAAGATACCAAGTGTTGGCAAAGATATGGTAATGGACTAAAACTGATACATAAAAATGTGATATATAGGCTGGGTGTGGTGGCTCACGCCCGTAATCCCAGCACTTTGGGAGGCCGAGGCAGGTGGATCACCTGAGGTCGGGAGTTCGAGACCAGCCTGACCATCATGGAGAAACCCCATCTCTACTGAAAATACAAAATTAGCCTGGCGTGGTGGCAGGCGCCTGTAATCCCAGCTACTCGGGAGGCTGAGGCAGGAGAATCGCTTGAACCCGGGAGGGAGAGGTTGCGGTGAGCCAAGATCGCACCATTGCACTCCAGCCTGGGTAACAACAGCAAAACTCTGTCTCAAAAAAAAAAAAAAAAAAAAAAAAAAACTAAAAAGGTGAGATAGATATATATATATATATACACACACACACACATATATGTATGTATATAGGTGTACACACACAATAAAATATTATTCAACCTTAGGAAAGGAAATCCTGGCTGTAAGCGGTGGCTCACGTCAGTAATCCCAGCACTTTGAGAGGCCGAAGCTGGCAGATTACTTGAGCTCAGAAGTTTGTGACCAGCCTGGCCAACATGGTGAAACCCTGTCTCTACTAAAAATACACAAATTTAGCCGGGCATGGTGGCATGTGCCTATAGTCCCAGCTACTTGGGAGGTCAAGGCAAGAGAATCTCTTGAACCCGAGAGGCGGAGGTTGCAGGGAGCCGAGATTGTGCCACTGCACTCCAGCCTGGGTGACAGAGCGAGACTCTGTCTCAAAAAAAAAGGGAAATCCTGCCTTTTGCAACAGAGATGAACCTGGAGGACATTATGTTAAATGAAATAAACCAGACCCAGAAACACAAATATTGCATGATCTCACTTATACGTAAAATCTAAAAAGTCAAACTCATAGAAGCAGAGTATAGTGATGGTTGCCAGGGGCTAAGGGATGGGGGAAATAAATATACAGTTGCTTATCAATGGGCATAAAGTTTCAATTAAGCAAGATAAATAAGTTTTGGAGATCTAATGTATAGCGTGGTGACTATAGTTAATAATACCATATTGTATACTTGAAATTTGCTAAGAGAACAGATTGTAAATGTTCTCACCACACACACACACACACACACACAAAATGAGGGGATAGATATGTTTGATTGTACAATCATTTCACAATATATACATATATCAAAACATCACATTATATACCATATGTGTGTGTGTGTATATATATATATATATATATACACACATTTCATTTGTCAGTTATACCTCAGTATAGCTATGAAAAAAAAGAAATAAATTCGTTTTCAAGTGTTAATACTGTGACTCTCTTTTTAGGAATGGATTTCTGGAATTTTACCTTGTAGATTCCTCCAATCCAACCTTCAGTAGCCTGTCAGTCTCAAATCAGGTCATAGCCATTTGTAGTATCTGTCCTGAGGTCATACCAGGAATATTATAAATCCAGTTACAGAGCCAGGGAGTGGCTTTGTTGTAGTCCTGGTCTGAAATCTCTATTGGTAAGCTTTCTTCTCTCAGAGCTAGCAGTTTACAATAAGCAGTAGTCCCCACTCAGCTTTCAAAATCATGTTTTCCCCCATTCACAAACAACAGATTCTTACAGCAGCTTTTGACTTTGAATAGTGAGCTTGAATCTAGTGGTCCATCTTGCATGAAATATTTTAATTCCCTACATCCACAAGGGAGCCAGTTTCTAGGCTGCTTGCAAAAGTGTGCCCCACTAGTTGATGACTTTGGTCTTGCCTAACATTTTATGTTTATGTTCTATTTCAAGTCCATAGAGATGTTATTTCATTTTTGAAAGCAGCAATGAGTTTTTGTGTTTTCTTTTTATATGACTCTATTTTCTATATTTGAAACACAGCATTCTTGTCATGGTGTGAACTTACTCTGCCACATTGCCTGGAAGTCTTTTCAGGGCTATATCTGTCATTCCAAATTGACAGGAAGCCAGAAATAAAATTATACAGAAAACATGGTGACCAACTATATTTTGAATATATAGAGAGAGTATCTTAATTTATGTCAGTCAACTAAATACTCAATGACCATCTACTATCTTGAGGTATATAAATGCTAAAAGTATAGCCTTTGTAGCCAAACTGTTTGCATTTGAATGGTAGTTTTGTTGTTTGATCTTTTGAGTTCCTTTGAATTGCTTTACCCAAGTGCTTCAATTCCTCATCATTAAAATAATACTCATCTCAGAAGTTGGCTGTGAAGAATATATTAGGATATGTGAAATCCTTATAGTAATGCTGGGTCTAATAACAAATATATTTAAAATTTTCTTATTTATTTACCTTAGTGCAAAATGGTACCAGATTCTGTAGGAGATATAAAAAGTGCTCAGTACATATGTCCTGCATGTATAAATTTTATTTTGAGTTGGTAAGGGTATAAATGTAAAACAATTAGAGAATAATAAAGCCATTATGTCACACTTTTCCACATACTATTTTATCAATTCTAAAATGTATTAGGAATTAATAGATAATGTAATTTATTGAAAACCGACATAGCTGAGAATAAATGTCTTAGAGAGAGACTTGAGCTATGTTATAATAGATGAGATAGATGGAGAGAAAACCCAGGTAAGGAGGCAACGCAAGCTGAGATTAGGGGAGGAAACGAGAGTGATGTGTAGGATGAACGTGCTATGTGTGGAGAAGAACTTGGCAGAGGATCTGGATTGTAAAAATGAGAGAAACAGCAGAGGATTATCATGGATGACATTAGGGTAGATATATTTAAAAGCCAAATGAAAGAGTTTAGACTTAGGTGAATGATTTTCAATAGGGAACTGTGGTTCTTCTGTGGGGTAATAACAAAATGGAAATCATATATGGGCAAGATTTTTTGAGATAGTTACACATAATTTAATGAGCCACAAACCTAATTTTATGCCCAGGCAAGTTCAAGTTTGCCTATAAGCATCTTTTAATTTGAAACAGGAATGATCTAGTCAGGCTCTGTACATGGTTTTAGTGATATGAGACAGAGGGCGCTGGATCCTCCCACTTGTCTGACAGTGAAGGGTACATTCCCATTGTTTCTTATGTTCACTCGTGAAAAATGAGAAATACAGAATCAGAGACACAACCTAATTTAAAGTCCACTTTGCATTATTACCAATGGAAATATCCCAAACTCTCCCAGTGGCCCTTAAATATTGTTTTAAAAATGCTGCTGTGAAAACAAACACCAAATTCTTGCAGATAAAATATATTTCACCTTATGAGCTTACACAGAATTCACATCAGGCTAATAAAATAGAACATGTTGACATTGTTAAAGTTAATGTACAGTAATTTAGTACTTGCTGAAGATACATTTGAAACTTAACATATCAGAACAGCAGGTAGGTTGAAACACCTTGGACACCAAATAGATATTTTCGTGTGTCCTTGAGGAGTATCTATGCTGCAATATTAATTCTGGAAAACCACCAAATGTAACTATAATGACAACAGTGCTGTTAAAGTTCCACAGAATTATTTTCAGGTTTTCTTTCATAACTGAATCATATTTTATTATTACCCTAAGATACTTATATTGCACAATTGTGCATAAAATCCCCTGCCAGAAAATTGAGGAAAGAATGAACGAATTAGAAGGAAATAATGAAGCCATCCCCAGATTCCAGATGGATACAAAACTAATTTCATCTTTAAGGTCCTGCCATCTGTTCTTTTTATTTATTTTAGCATTACACATTTACATACCTTCAAGTGAAGAAGTCAAAAAGCAGACGCATTTGTAATGGAACACCTCATTTAAGAGGAGAAAAGGTCAAAAACCGTAATTTCTTTTGTAATGCTTTGGTGGAGTCTAGTTGTTTCTTCAAGATATGCAAATTTTTCCAGTAACTGAGAAATAATCAGGCTGACAAGCCATCAGGAAATAGGAAATTAGGAAAAGCAATAAAATTTTAGCAAATCCTATAATATGGTAGTCAAATCGTTAATGTGCTTTTAAATTTTTTCTTGTTGTTCTCTTACGTTTGTTTCCTATTTGGTAAATTTGAATAAGGTGTCAAAAATTTTTAAGCTGGTATAGTAGATTGAATAGTGTGCCCCAAAATTCATGTCAACTTGGAACATTAGAATGTGACTTTATTCAGAAATAGTGTGTTGTAGCTTTAATCAATCAAAGTAAGAATCTAGATGAGGTCATACTGGATTGGAGTGGGTCCTAAATCCAGTGACTAGTTTACTCATAAGCAGAGGAGAGGAAACAGAGAGACATACAGAAACAGAGAAGAAGGCCATGTAAAGTCGGAGGCAGAGCCGGAAGCCACCAGAAGCTAGGGAGGGTCAAGGAAGAATTCTTTCCTAGAACTGTCAGAAGAAGCATGGTCCTGCAGATACCTTAATTTCAGACTTCCGGCCTCCAAACTCAGAGGAAAAGATAGCTGTTGTCTTAAGCCACCAAGCTTGTAGTACTTTGTTACTACAGCCCTAGGAAACTAATATGACTGCTAAGATTTATTGAATGTAGATTTTGAAATCTTTTGAAAGCTTAAATTTTTAACTTTCCAAATTCTTACATAGCCATGAGTAAAAGCTGTGTATGGAAATTAGAAGATATGAGAGCATGTTTTTTTGCACTGAGTAATATAAATCAAACCAGACACATGGGGAAAGTCAATGTAAAAATTTACACATGAACCGCATTCCTAAACTATGCAAAATGCATTTAGCTACTATTCTAACTAAAGAGTTAATCAAGAAATAAAGAAGAAAAACAACAATATAGGGGAAGAAATGTTGTCCAAAGTTATTTTTAAAAGAATAAATAAAAATGAAAAATCTGGTAAGATCCTTTCCTGTTTCCCTGTTGTTTTAAATCTTTATCT
This sequence comes from Gorilla gorilla gorilla, assembly GCF_029281585.2. Classification (NCBI taxonomy): domain Eukaryota; kingdom Metazoa; phylum Chordata; class Mammalia; order Primates; family Hominidae; genus Gorilla; species Gorilla gorilla. Next base: position 48,896,454 of record NC_073232.2, on the reverse strand, counting down.
TATTTCAGAGTATCAGTTTTGAATCTGAAATTTAATGAAGATAAGCAATATCTGATAGCATGTTTATACTTGCATTCATAACTGCTACGTGCCTATGGGACACATAAGATTGTGAAGGTGGGGAGAGACACGTATAGAATTAACAGCTTTCATTTTACTCCTCAAATTTAAGAGTTGGAGAGTTTTTCTTTTTTAAAAAATCTAAATTTTAATGAACGCTTTTATAGGGCAAAAAGCTTTGCTATTCTATATGCCTTAATGATGCTAGGATGTGTTTTGTTAACCAATGCATAGTGTTGTGTGGCCTCAGATTTAGGAGTATGCTTGTGTGTGGTAGTGTATCCTATATGATTTTTTATTTGATCAGTTTCTTAATACCATTGTATTTTGACTACTATTCTTAAATAATAAGACAACCATTTTTTTTCAAGCTGGGTAGAGTATGTAAAATATAAGAAAGCACACTTAATTAAAATAAAAGTTGAAAATTAAAATCTTATCAAGCTTGCCTTATTTTAAGGAGCTCAGACCATTGCAAAAATAAATCTTGCTTTCTTATTTAGTTTCAGGTGACCGAGTCTCTGAATCCAACAGTTCTATCTTCTGCCTCCAAATGTAGCATGATATTTCCTTCAGATTAATGAACAGAAATACATTGCCATTGTAGCAACAATCAATCAGTTAAATCACACTTTCTAAGGCCATATCAGGGATTTTAAATTATTTTTCTAAACTATTATACCCTGTTTTCATCATTACCCTCTCTACCAAAAACTTTGCATGACATTTAATGCCCCGTGAAAGAAAGCCCAGACTCCTCTCACCCTGGCAAAGACAACCTTCACTGATAACCTGGCTTGGAAGATCCTTTCTGATTTCCTCTCCTACTATTATTACCTATCTGAGCCCTCCTCTCTGTGAAGTTAGGCTCATCCATTCACTGTTCCCCAAACACTTTATGAGCATCCTTTCTTCTGAGATTTTCTTCACTCGTCTCACCAGAAATGCCCATCACTCTTTGAATGCATCCATATCCACCTACCTTGAAGCCTTCCTTCTGCTTCCTTTGAAATCACAGCTGTTACTACTTGGCCCAGGAATTTGGCATTCAACCACATAGGACTCACAAACTTGAAAAACGCTGTTTTTTTAAATTGTCAAGTGATATAGATAGATATTTGGATATTTGTCCCCTCCCAAATCTCATGTCGAATTATAATCTCGAGTATTGGAGGTGGGGCCTGGTGGGATGTGGTTGGATCAGGGGGGTGATTTCTCATGAAAGGTTTAGCACCATCCCCGTGGTGCTTTACTCATGATAGTGAGTTCTCATGAGATCTGGCTGTTTAAGTGTGTGGCATCCCCACCCACCTCTCTCTCTCTCTCTCTCTCTCGCATACACACACACACACACACACACACACACACACACGCCATGTGATATGCCAGCTTCCCCTTTGCCTTCTGCCATGATTGTAATCTTCCCACGGCCTTATCAGAAGCTGAGCAGATGTCCAGTGCCATGTTTCCCGTACAGCCTGCAGAACTATGAGCCAGTTAAACCTCTTTTCTTTGTAAATTACCCAGTCTCCGTTATTTTTTATAGCAGTGTAAGAACGTACTAATACACCAATTAATGAGTGCAATAGATACATTTACTGACTGCTCAAGTCTCACTCCATGCTTGACCATCACCCCATGCTTGATCAACTGGGCAGTTGAAATCTGAATCAAAGACAACAATGGGATGAAGTATGGCTTGACAACTGGCTGAGGAAGGAGGATGAGGTTCCAAGCCAAGGTGGAGCCCAGGAATACAGTGTCACGATAAAGGTCAAATGATTCCTTGCAAACTTACTCATTTACATTTTGAATGGTTCAATTGAACATTATGATAAAAAAGCTCAATTCAAATGGTCATGCAAAAAGTATAGTACTTGATTATATTGTATTTTATGGTACAGGTACCTTCTACTATTTCTTGATGTCATATGTTATCACTGAAATTCAATGGCTGACATGGATATCAACTTGAATATAAACAATCTGATGGAAGGACATTTCTCTGACACCCCTTATATTTCTCAATATGGTATAATCTGTGATTATACAAATATTTGTTATTAGGTTAGTGCTAGACTATTAGGTCTTTGTGAAGTACAAATCTAAAAGAAAGCAATATATACTTGTGTTCGGAAATATATTCAAGAATAAAACATAAATGCCAAGAACTAGTCTTTCAAAAGGCAATAGGTACAGGAATAAAAATTTGAATATTCTCAAAAGGATAAATATTGTTGTTCATGAACTGATAGCAATATTTGAATGGTATCATCTCCTTTGCAGTGACATAATATAAGCTAAACACTGGGGAGATGCATGAAGAATGTTAAAATGTATTAATCTTGCAGAATATATTGTGGCATATTTTCTAACACATATACTCAATAGTGAAATTGATCATTTAAATTTACCAATACTTGTAGTAGTACTGTAAAACATAAGTGTACTTGGGAGTTTACATAAAAATCTCATTTTTAAAATAAAAGACACTCCTGCTATTGGTAAAATTTGTTTTTATGAATTAAAAAAAACTTCACACTGGGTTTTTGAAGCATTGCATTAGCAGTAATGTTTTTGTTAATTTAACACCTCATCCCTTGTAACATTTCAAAAATTCACCACTAGTCATAATTCTCTTAAGAAAATAAAAAGCAGCTTTGAGAGCTATAGTTAGAGTTAAAGACAGAGGTCAGCCAATTATGTTTGACCATGTCTGGCTGACCATATGGCCAAATCTGGCCTGCCACCTGTTTTTGTATGGTTCATGAGCTAGAAATGGTTTTCACATTTTTAAAGAGTTGAATAAAACTTAAAAATATACTATTTTATGATACAGGAGCACTATATGCAACGCAAATTTTATTGTCCATAAATAAAGTTTTATTGAACCATGGCCATGCTCTTTCATTTATCTATTGTCTATGGCTGGTTTCATGCCATGCAGTACTTGCAGCAGAGAGTGTATGGCTCACAAAGGCTAAAATATTTATTATCCGGCCCGTTAGAGAAAAAGAAAGTTCTTATCTATAATTTCTGAGAAGGAAATACAAATTAATTAAGCTTTGCAAAATGAAAAATTAATTCCAGATAACTCTCTTTTATCTGCAATTAGTCAATTGGAACATTCTACGTTCAAGTTACATATATTCCCAGAACATGCAAGCACATACTCAACTTAAAAGTCATAAATTCAATAACACTAACTTAAAACAAAATTTCCACCACAATATTTAGTGTTATAATTTTAACACAAACCAATGAGCAAGATACTACATGCCAGATGTGACCTGAAAGTAACAACCCATTGGTCAGAAAAAACTCACTGGACTGTGTAATCTCTAATAAGTACGAAGTGGTGATATCTAAAGCAAACAGAATAAAATCACTCTTTGTGGGAATCAGAATGACTTTCTAAACAAATGTTAAGACAAAAAAATTCTGCAGAACCACCAAGGACATCCCAAGCAATCGTTTTATTTTTCTCTCTGCTTTGCTATTAGAGGCTATCTGAGCATTGTTTCTTCTAGATATTGAGAAAAGTACATAATTTCTACTAAGTATGCTACGTGCATTAGTGTTCCCTTAATGATTACAAGTTGTAGATCTGCTAAGTGCATCCTGAATGCACTGAATGTGCAATTGTTTTGCATAAACGTGAAAAGCAGAGGTTCTAAATAAAAAACCGCTATTTAACCATTTGCGATTATGCTATCATCCCACACCATCGCATGTAAATGCACTTTTCTATTCTCTTTCCAGTTGCTAAAGTAAATGACTAGGAACAGAGAAATGCCCTCATTTCTTATTTATTGGTCACTTACTTCCTTGGCTTGCATATAAAATCAAACCATCCATAAAATCCCTTTAAAAATTTGACACATTTAGGGATCAAATTATTTCACACAAAATTGAGATATTTCCAAAAATAGGCATGTTTTGAAGAATATCTCACATTACATGTGCAATTGAGCTCTTTTCCTGTCCCAGGTACAGATTTGTTAGGTGACCTTAATCAAATTGTTTATGCTTTCTTCATTCACTGCATACTATTCCTTTGGCAAATACGTTTCTGCCTTGATAATGAACTAGGTACTATGTGAAGTGTTATACAGAATAAAAAGATGAATCAGACATAACTATAATCTCTAGGATCCGACAAACAAGTAAAAGTATTAATCATATATATATATATATGTACAAATAACGGTGAGGTAAAAAATGCTGAGTGCACCTAAGAGAGGTGCAGATAAGATATTTTGGAAGGTCAGAGGGAGAAGCCATTACCTCCAACTGGGAAGATCCAGGAGGAATTTATTGGTGAGGCTGCATTTGAGCTGTACCTTAAAAAATGGTTAAGAAGAGTAAATTAAATTGACTGACAAGGGCATTTCACAAACTGACAGGTATGCAAATGACAGGTAAGAATGTGGTAGATGTGTGCGGGTAAAGAAGAAAATGTCATTTGTTTGTCCATAGGCTTGGATGTGTAAAGTGGAGCAAGTTATAGTTAAATCTAGAGACATAGCATGAGAACACGAAGATAGTGCGGTCTGGAAGGAAGCATTGGACTCAGACAAATATTAAGTTAGAATTATGGCCCTGGATACTGGCTGAGTATACTAGAGTACTTTACTTAACCTCTAAGTCTCTTCTAATGTCTAGAAATATTACCTAACTTGCAAGGTCCTTGTAAAGATAAAAAATATATATATGCACATTTTAAAACACAATGTCTGGCACATTACAGATGTCTAATAAATAATAGCTATTATTGTGTCAATATTATATTCAATAATAGGCTAAAAGTTTTAGATAGTGCTGTAAGAAGTTATCACACTCACTATGGAAAGTACCACAAGGTTAGCAGTTTCTGAAACTAGGAACTATTTGGAAACTAAAGCAGTTGGAGAGTTAGCTAGTGTTTTCAACTGGGACTGCCCATTAAAATTATCTAGTGATCTTTGTAAACGGTGGCATAACTAGGCTTTACCACAGAACAATTAAATCAAGATCTCTATCCCTGGAGCCTGGGCATAGTACTTTATAAAAGATTCCCAAGGATTTCTCAAGCATACCAAAAGCTGAGAGCTACTATTGCTCTAGATACAAGTTGTTACAATTAATATGATGTGTGATAAGTCCAGCAAAATACATTTTATGATCATAACTTGAGTTATTTTCACTCTGCTACACTAGTGAATGTCACTTTTCTAGATGGCCTTTCTCTGTCATAGTCTCCTGTTTGTCCAAAGACCCATTTAGCACCAAACAGGACCCAACACAATCAAGGCCAAATCAATGTTTATTGAATGGTGAATAATATCACTGACTCATATTATTACCATTCCCCATTAGATCAAAGTGACAAGATGAAAAACAATATAAGATAGGTACCATGTAGCAATAATTAAAATATTTATATTTTGATCCTTGTTTTCTTTTTCAAAAGCTATCTTGCATTAAAAGAGCTAAAGGTTCACATCATGTTCTTAAGGGTTATGGTAAGTAATCAGCTATGCCTAAAAATTAACATCATGAACCAACACATGCGAGGGTAAGTGCAAGACTAGTAACACATGTCTTTAGCCTTATCAATAATATTATCAATAATATCAAAGTAGTGGTCAACCACCTGTTTTCATTTTTTTAACTTTTATTTTGAGTTCAGTGGTACACATGCAGGTTTGTTATGTGAATAAATTGCATGTTTCAGGGGTTTGGTGTACAGATCATTTTGTCACCCAGATAATAAGCATAGTACCAGATAGGTAGGTTCTAAATCCTCACCCTCCACCCTAGAGTACACCCTGGTGTCTGTTGTCTCCTTCATTCTGTCCATATGTCTTTAATGTTTAGTTCCCACCTGTAAGTGAGAACGTGTGGTATTTGGTTTTCTGTTCCTGTGTTAGTTTGTTTAGAATAATGGTCTCTAGCTCCAACCATGTTGTGGCAAAGGACATGATATTTTCTTTTATGACTGCATAGTATTCCATGTTGTATATGTACCACATTTTCTTTATCCAGTCTGCCATTGATGGGCGTTTAGGTTGATTCCACGTCTTTGCTATTGTGAATAGTGCTGCGATGTGTGCATGTGTCTTTATGGTAGAACAATTTATATTCCTTTGGGTATATAACCAATAATGAGATTGTTGGATTAAATGGTAATTCTGTTTTTAGTTTCTTGAGAAATCACCAAACTACTTCCCACAGTGACCCAACTAAATTCTCATCAGCAGTGTATTAAGTATTCCCTTTTCCCTACAGCCTCACCAGTAACTGTTATTTTTTTACTTTTTAAATAATAGCCATTCTGACTGGTATGAGATGGTAAGACATTGTGGTTTTGATTTGCAATTCTCTAATGATTAGTAATATTGAGCATTTCTTCATACGCTTGTTGGCTGCATGTATGTCTTCTTTTGAAAAGTGTCTGTTCATATCCTTTGCCCATGTTTTATGGGGTTGTTTTCTGCTTATAAATTTGTTTAAGTTCCTTATAGATTCTGAATATTAGACTTTTGTCAGATGCAAAGCCTGAAAATATTTTCTCCTATCCTGTAGGTTGTCTGTTTACTCTTTCAATAGTTTCTTTTGCTGTGCAGAAGCTCTTTAGTTTAATTAGGTCCCATTTGTCAATTTTTGATTTTGTTGCAATTGCTTTTGGCATTTTTGTCACGAAAATTTTTGCCAGGGACTATGTTCAGAATGGCATTTCCTAGGTTATCATCCAGGGTTATTGTAGTTTTAAGTTTTCCATTTAAGTCTTAATCCGTCTTGAGTTGATTTTTGTAAATGGTATAAGGAAAGGGTCCAGTTTCAATCTTCTGCATATGGCTAGCCAGTTATTCTAGCACAATTTATGAAGGGAGTCCTTACCTCATTGCTTGTTTTTGTCATTTTGTCAAAGATCAAATGGTTGTAGGTGTGCAGCCTTATTTCTGGGCTCTCTATTCTGTTCCATTAGTCTATGTGACCGTTTTTGTACCAGTACCATGCTGTTTTGGTTACTGTAGCCTTGTAGTATAATTTGAAATCAGGTAATGTGATGCCTCCAGCTTTGTTCTTTATGCTTAGTACTGCCTTGGCTATTTGGACTATTTTTTTGTTGTTGTTCCACATGAATTTTAAAATAGTTTTTTGTAATTCTGTGAAGAATGTTTTTGGTAGTTTGATAGGAATAGCATTAAATCCGTAAATTGCTTTGGGAAGTATGACCATTTTAACAATATTGATTCTTCCTATTCATGAGCATAGGATGTTTTTCCATTTGCTTATGTCATCTTTGATTTCTTTAATAAGTGTTTTTTAATTCTTATTGTAGATATCTTTTGCCTCTGTGGTTTTCTGTATTCCTAGGTATTTTATTGTTTTGTGGCTACTAATTCAAAATTTCATTCTTGATTTGCCTCTCAGCTTGGCTCTTGTTGGTGTATAGTAATGTTAGTGATTTTTGTACGTTGATTTTGTATCCTGAAACTGCTGAAGTTGTTTATCAGATCAAGAAACTTCTGGGAAGACACTGTGGGATTTTCTAGATATAGAATCATATTGTCTGCAAACAGGGATAGTTGGACTTCCTCTCTTTCTATTTGGATGTCTTTAATTTCTTGCTCTTGCCTGACTGGTCTGGCTAGAACTTTCAGTACTATGTTGAGTATGAGTGGTGAGACAGGGCATCCTTGTCTTGTTCCAGTTTTCAAGGGAAATGCTTCTAGCTTTTGCCCATTCAGTATGACATTGGCTGTGGGGTTTTTTGGGGCTGTTATTATTTTGAAGTATGTTCCTCCAATGCCTAGTTTATTGAGGATTTTTAACATGAAAAGATGTTAAATTGTATCAAAAGCCTTTTCTGCATCTACTGAGATGATTTTGTGGTATTCGTCTTTATCTCTGTTTATGTGATGAATCACATTTATTGATTTGCATATGTTGAACCAACCTTGCATCTCAGGGATAATGCCTGCTTGATCATGGTCGAATAGCTTTTTGATTTGTTGTTGGGTTTGGTTTCCTAGTATTTTGTTGAAGATTTTTGCATCTATGTTCATCAAGGATATTGGCTTTAAGTTTTTTTGTTGTTGTGTCTCTGCCAGGTTTTGGTACCAGGATGAGGCTGGTCTCATAGAATGAATTAGAGAGGATTCTCCTCTCCTCAATATTTTGGAACAGTTTTAGTAGGAATAGTACCAGCTTTTTTATACATACATTGGGTACAATTCAGCTGTGAATTCATCTGGTCCTGGGCTTTTTCTGGTTGGTAGGCTTTTTGTTAATGATTCAATTTTGGAGGTCATTATTGATCTGTTCAGGGATTCAGTTTCTCCCTGGTTCAACCTTAGGAGTTTGTATGTTTCCAAAAATTTATCCGTTTCTTCTAGGTTTTCTAGCTTGTGTTCATAGTGGTATTTGCAGTTTTTGTACTTCTGTGGGGTCAGCGGTAATGTCCCTTTGTCAGTTCTGCTTGTGTTTAGTTGGATATCCTCTCTTTTTTCTTTATTAGTATAGCTAGTGGTCTATGTTATCTATTCTTTCGAGTAACAAACTCCTGGATTTGTTGATCTTTTGTATGGTTTTTCACGCCTCAATTTCTTTCAGTTCAGCTCTGATTTTGCTTATTTCTTATGCTCTGCTTTGAGTTCAACCATTTTGAAAAACTGCATTCCAGATTGTATTTTATCTAGACCCCATATATAGAGATCTTTTAAAAAGTTATTTCATGTTTCAATAGTCCTACAATAACATTTTGTGGGGTGATGCATCAATCATTGTTATGATGTTAAATTTACTAATAATTTTACAGAAAAAAACTTTTATATTCAAATGTATAATAGGGAATGTTGAAGTATGCTGAGGAATATGGAGACTGAGGAGTGTGTATTAAGAAAATCCCAAAGGACCCATGGCTTCTTAGAATTTGAAGGCACTTTCGAAAAGGCAACCTACAAAATAGGAGAAAATTTTCACAACCTACTCATCTGACAAAAGGCTAATATCCAGAATCTACAATGAACTCAAACACATTTACAAGAAAAAAACAAACAACCCCATCAAAAAGTGGGCGAAGGACATGAACAGACACTTCTCAAAAGAAGACATTTATGCAGCCAAAAAACACATGAAAAAATGCTCACCATCACTGGCCATCAGAGAAATGCAAATCAAAACCACAATGAGATATCATCTCACACCAGTTAGAATGGCAATCATTAAAAAGTCAGGAAACAACAGGTGCTGGAGAGGATGTGGAGAAATAGGAACACTTTTACACTGTTGGTGGGACTGTAAACTAGTTCAACTATTGTGGAAGTCAGTGTGGAGATTCCTCAGGGATCTAGAACTAGAAATACCATTTGACCCAGCCATCCCATTACTGGGTATATACCCAAACAACTATAAATCATGCTGCTATAAAGACATATGCACATGTATGTTTATAGCGGCACTATTCACAATAGCAAAGACTTGGAACCAACCCAAATGTCCAACAATGATAGACTGGATTAAGAAAATGTGGCACATATACACCATGGAATACTATGCAGCCATAAAAAATGATGAGTTCATGTCCTTTGTAGGGACATGGATGAAACTGGAAATCATCATTCTCAGTAAACTATCGCAAGGACAAAAAACCAAACACCGCATGTTCTCACTCATAGGTGGGAATTGAACAATGAGAACACATGGACACAGGAAGGGGAACATCACACTCTGGGGACTGTTTTGGGGTGGGGGGAGGGGGGAGGGATAGCATTAGGAGATATACCTAATGCTAAATGATGAGTTAATGGGTGCAGCACACCAGCATGGCACATGTATACATATGTAACTAACCTGCACATTGTGCACATGTACCCTAAAACTTTAAGTATAATAATAACAAAATAAAATAAAAAGAATTTGAAGGCACTTTAGAGATAATCTAAAAGAATTGACTTCTTACAATTTGAATGGACTTTAGAAATAATCTGGCAGAATTTCTTGCCAAAAGCAAGAAATGCCTTTTCTCTTGAAATCTAATAGTGAAGAAGAAAAAATACTTGTTTCTTGTAAAAACATTGAAAAACCTACAAAAATATCAAAGTTTATTTCCAACATGGGGGCCTGGATTTTGGGACTTCCTTATTAAATCTTAATATATTGACAGCACTTGTAAGGACCAACCTCATTCAAAAATATAACAAACAGATGGCAAATTCTACAGTCGGCAGAAGTAATGGGGGTATTAAAATGCTAGCAGCAGTCTCCCTAATGGCTCTTGTTTCGACAGGTGTCTACGCAGGTGCTTGTGTTTTCTAAGCAATGTTTCTCTGTTCCTGTGTATAAGTGGCCCTCACCTTCTTATGAGTATCTATGCCATTGCAGTATTTGCTATACATAAGACAATCACAACCATTAAACTGTCTCTAATCCTTTCCTGTTGTGGTTATATAAATTATTTGTTTACCCTGAGAGTACATGAAATTTTTATAGGCACAATCTAGGATTGCATCTATCCAGCTTTCCTCTCCAATAAATTTTCTGTAAATATTCAAACTCATATATGCCTCAGTGTAACCACATTGTAAATCCTATCTGTTGCTTTCACAGAAACCATTCGAGCTGGATAAATGGCCCACCTCATAGCCCAGGGAAGAACTCAATGATCAGATTCTAATTATCTTGCTTGGTTCACTTAATAGCCTTCTCCTCTCTCATGGGGGAGGCCAGGTATACCCTGCAAATGTGGTCTCAGGGAATTCATTGCAGTCATGTCTTCTTAAACATTCATATACAAATGATTCCTTTAAAGTTATTCATACAATAAAATGTCCTAGACACTGTGTTAGGATACTATGATGAATACTGAGGGTGCTATGATGAATAAAGGCAGTCACTGCCCTAAAAGAACTTGCATTAAAAACAACAATAAACAAATAGGAATTACAGTAGATCCTTGAATAATATTGTTCTTGGTCAACATTGTTTTGTTACAACATTGATAAGGAACTTCCCACTGGGGCCACTGTCTGTGTGGAGTTTGCACGTTCTGCCCATGTCTGCATGTGTTTTCTCTGGGTACACCAGTTTCCCCCCCATCCCAAAGCTGTGCACATTCGGTTCACTGACATATTAAAACTGTCCCCGTATGAATGAGCATGGGTGTGTGTGAGTGAGCCCTGCATGTAATGGAATGGGGTCCTGTCCTGGGATGCTTCCTGCCTTGTGCCTGAGCTGCTGGGTGACACTCCAGCCATCTCAGACCCTGAACTAGAATAAGCAGGTTGAAAAATGAGTAAATGAATGAATGGATAGATGGAAACATATTGTAAAAATTCATAAATTATGTGATAATCATACAACCCTACAATAATAAATGATGTGGCACAAAAGTGCTTACTGAGCCCATCATATTTGTTGTTTGTTTTTGAGCTGTGTGGTGGTAGGAGGTGCTTCTTACAATTTTCACTTTTCAGACAATTATTCCTTGATTTAACCCACCACTATGACCACCATCACTCACTGATTCACCAAAATTTGGGTAAATAATTATCTTACTTGTTTCTTTAATATTTCTTAAATGTATGTATATCTCACATTCATTTCAATGTTTAATATTAGAAGTGGTGTGGGTTATTTCTTTAGAAGTTTGGTGATGTTAGCCAGGCACTGTGGGTCACACCTGTAATCCCAGCACTTTGGGAGGCCAAGGAAGGCTTATGACCTGAGGTCAGGAGTTCAAGATCAGCCAGACTGATATGGTGAAAAACCATCTCTATTAAAAATACAAAAATTAGCCAGGTGTGGTGGCACATGCTGTAGTCCCAGCTGCTCGGGAGGCTGAGGCAGGAGAGTCACTTGAAGCCAGGAGGTGGAGGTGGCAGTGAGCTGAGATCACGCCACTGCACTCCAACCTGGGCAACAGAGCGAGACACTGTCTCAAAAAGAAAAAAACAAAAAGAAGTTTGGTGATGTTTTTGTGACCAGAAATATGCTTAAAATCTTAACTCCTGTTTATATCAATTAGCTTTGTGATAAAATTGGTTTTCATTATATGTATGTTGCCTAAAGTTACAGTTTCTAAGAACTTATCAGTGATGTTAAGTGAGGATTTACTGTATGTCAGATAAAAATATGAGGTATGAATAAAAATAACATACATTAATAGATACAGAGAGTGACTAGGGCAGGGGATACTACTCTAGAATGATGGTCAACAAAGGCCTGTTTGTGGAGGAGATATGGAACAGAGACTTGAAGGTAGCAAGAAGGTCATTATCAAAGAGAAGACTATTCTAGAGAGAGAAAAAAGCTAACAAAGTTTGAAGACCAAAGTGTGCTGGGAAAAAATGAGAAGCAAGAAAGACAGAATTACTGGAGCAGAAAAGGAGTGGAGGACAGTAGTAAAAGATGAAATTCGAGAGGTTTGGAGCTGACATGGTTAATTTTACGTGTTAATGTGACTAGAACAATGGTTCCCAGCTGTTTGATCAAATATCATTCTGAGCATTTCTGTGAAGGTGGGTTACTGGCCGAGATTAATATTTGAATTGGTAGATTGCATAAAGCAGATTGACTTCTCTAAGGTGGGTGGGCCATATCCAATCAGTTGAAGGCTTAAACAACAAAAGTCTACCCTTTCCCAAAGTAAGGAAAACTTTTGCCTCCTGACTACCTGTGAATTGAGACAGTAGCTTTCTCCTGCCTTTGAACTCAAACTGAAACATCAGCTCTGCTTGAGCTGCAAGCCAGCCATCCTTGAGACTGCAACGACACATCCATTTTTCTTGTTCTTAAACCTTTGGACTCAGACTGGAAGGACATCATTGACTCTCTTGGGACTCCATCTTGCTGACTCGCCTGCAGTTCTTGTAAATTAGCCTCCATAATCACATGAGCCAATTCTTTACACACACACACACACACACACACACATACATATATACAATACAATATATAATATATGTATTCATCCTATTAGTTCTGTTTCTCTGAAGAACCCTGACTAATACAGAAGCTTAGGAGTAGTATGTTCTACTTACTATTTAAAAAATCATCCGCTATATGGCATGGTCAGACTGCAGTGGGATGGGACAGGGATAAAATCAGGGAGAGTAGCTAAGAAGCTTTGCAATAATCCAGGCAAGAGACAAATTTGTGGCTCTTACTAGGGAGGTAGTGGTAGATGTAGTGAAAATTAGTGAAAGTCCATGTATATTTGAAGATTGAGCCAACAGGATTTGCTGATGAGGAGCTGGAGAAGATGAAATAAGTTGCAAATTATCTCACAGGCCTTTTGTCCTTGGGCCAAAACTGGAGGAATAGAGTTTTCAGTTTCTGAGATGGGAATGGCTTGAGCTGATTTGCAGGGCTAATTTGAAGTTCAGCTTTAGAGCATTTTATTTTGAGAAATGTACTGGACAAGCAAGTAGGGAGGTTGAATAAGCAATCAGGCATGTTAGTCAGAAGTTGAGAGTGAAATTTAGCAACAGGGTGTCTAATTGTGTCACTAGGAGACCTCCTAGTGATCTGGTGTGGACATAGAAGATTTCTTCAGAAATGGGGGTCATCTCACATAGTTGGTAAGAAATATTTCATAATTCATAGAGCACCTAACAAAATATAGTTTATCACAGAATTCAGTCATATGTAGAAATGGCATTGAGGTAATTAACAGCTTTTCTGTTTATTTTGTGTCAAAATCCTACCAAATCATAAGCTGCTTTACTTATTTCATGAGTCATATTAAGGTTATTCAAGTATGTGATTAATGTGTATGATTTTCTATGCCATTATTGTTTTTAGATTATATAGATCTAATAGGCAGATAGCTCATATGCTATGGTTGGAATATGTTTCCCAAAGATCATGTGTTGGAAACTTAATGTCCAATGCAGCAGTGTTGGGAGATGGGGCCTAATAAAATGGGATTAGCTCAGGAGAGCTCTGAACAAAGGATTAATGTTGTTATCACAGGAGTTGGTTAGTTACCATGGGAATTAGTTAGTTATCATGAGAGTGAGTTTGTTATCAAGGTAAATTTTGCCCCCTCTTGCTCACCTTCTCTTGTACTCTCCTCCCCTTCCACCTTCCCATGTAATGACATAGTAAGAAGGCCCTCATCAGAGGATAGCACCTTGATATTAGTTCTCCCATCCTCCAGAACTATCAGAAGTAAATTTATTTTCTGTATAAATTACCTGGTCTGTGGGCTTCTGTTATAGCAAAACAAAATGAGCTAGGACATCATATTAACATACACTAAAGAAATTATTCTGATAATTATATTTTGTAGGCTAACCTTAACTTGAAATTTGACTCTAGCTAGTCATCCCTATTTTCTATCTTGATCTGAAATAATTTATTTTGGTTTCATTATCTATAAAAAAAGTTTCTATTTTGCAACATTGCAAACACTGCAATAGAAGGTCTCATACTCAAATTCTGTTATAGAGTGCTCATTAACATAGATGTAGCTTTTAGATATTTTATGTAGACTTAGATAAATTAAATAGCTTCCCAATATACATAGAAAACCTAAAATACATATATATTCTTTTTATGCCCATGAAAATGCAATATAAAATGTCTGTTATAAAAATGATTGTTATATTAAAATACGGAATTGTATACATTTAGATATTTTATAGTATAATGAAATTGTTTTGCTTTTTCTCCTCAGCAGTTACAGTGGCATATTTTAGAGAAAAACCATAAAATATTGGAAAGAGAAAAGGATTGAGGGTCCCAATTATGCAACTGTTGGGATGACACCAAAAAAATCATTTAACCTCTTAAGACATCATTTTTCCATACTTATAAAATACAGATATTGAAGTAGATTGTTAATGTTCTTTATGAGTCTAACATTTATGAATGCTATCATTTAACAGGCATGGGGTGTGTGTGTGTGTGTGCGTGTGTGTGTGTGTGTGTGTGTGTGTGTGTGTGTAAATGCAGTTCCAAAAGGAAGCATCATTTTACTCCAGGCAAATTTTCATTGACCATATTTTATGCAAGCTACATAGTAGAAATACGGTCAGAGTAGGTATTTCTATCATCATGTTAAAAAGACATAAATATAAAGGTGCCAGCATTTTGTCAGTAAATAATCAGAGACTCAGTCCTGAACAGTAAATTCTAGTATGTGTGCTTTTATCACAACCACAATGTTTGATTAATGTGTTTTTTCTTGCTGAATATTCTCGATTCCTTGAAATAAATTTTAATTAGCCACTTTATGCATATAATTTTCATATTTTCATAATTATACTTAATTATGCTCTTGCACAATTTATGTAATCAAATAATTGCCATATGCAATTATATTATATAAAATATGTAAACGTAATGGAAAAAAATCACAGAAGATGTATTCACACAAGATATTTCCTTTTTCATTTTCAGCTATCCACATTATTTAGTATTGATTTTAACAATATTTATTTTTAGCTCAAATCACTAGATATCAAAGAGAAGATTATATTCTTAAGGGGAAAATTTGACAGTGATTCTGCATAGAGATGGTATATTATTAAAATACACCATAAGTTGAACATTTGAATAAAAGTAATATGTAATATGCATTTTTTCAGGTGGTTTTAGGAAAAATAAAATTTACATTTTGCTTTTACCTTTAATATTATTGATTTGTAATGTGTTAATTTCATTTATAGCTTTATACATTCTTGTCTATACTCTTAATTGCCTATACCTAAATATGGAATCACAGAAATGCAAAAAAATCAAAGAAATTAAAATAAATATAAAGGTTATCTAGGTCATATCCACCTAACACTACACCTTGAGAAAATGATGTCCTGGGAATTTGACTGACTTCACATAGTCACAAAGCTAGTTCAGTTACTTCACATAGTCACAAAGCTAGTTAACAGCAGGACACAGCCTAACCTCAGGACTCCTGCCTGTCAGTATGGGGCCTTGTCCTTCTATACCAAGAGGATACTCAGTTCAGCACTTATAGGACTGTGTTTTCAATGATCTGCTTTTGTTTTTTATCTTCTTCCCTTGATTGTGAGATCTCTGAAGAAAGAGATTAGGTCTTCACCTTTGCATCCCCCCCTAGAGCTTAGAATGTTGCCTACGCATCATCATAATTGCTCAACATCTAGCTTTTTGGAGGCTTTTATTTTGTGCAACTTTTGTGACCATTTTACAAAAATAAGTAATTGTCTCCTCATCTATTGTGTGGATACACAATGAATGTTGACCTAATGACAACTGGTTGAATACCTTATTGCAAAATTGAGACTTAATATTTGAAACACGTATTTTATTTGACTCTACAAAATATAAAATGTGTTATGTACATATCTACCAAGAACTCACACTGAATGGTAATTATAGGGTATTGGGTAGGAGCCACGAGGTATTATAAATTTTCTGGCACTCCCATGGCAGAACTGTTTAAATGATGAAATTTCATTTATAGCAAAATTATCCTAACTCAAACACTAGTGAAAAGGAAAAATAAAAAAAGAAAAAGAATAGCTGATAGACGAAAAACTAACATGACTGATATGGTTTGGCTGTGTCCTCTCCCATACTCATCTTAAATTGTAGCTCCCATAATTCCCAGATATTGTGGGAGGAACCTGATGAGAGATAATTGAATCATAGAGGTGGTTTCCCCCATACTGCTCTCATGGTGGTGAATAAGTCTCATGAGATCTGATGGTTTTATAAGGGGTTTCTCCTTTCCCTTGGCTCTCATTTTCTCTCGTCTGCTGCCATGTAAGATGTGCCTTTCACCTTCTCACATGATTGTGAAGCCTCCCTGGCCACGTGGAACTGTGGATCCATTAAACTTCTTTTTCTTTATAAATTACCCAGTCTCAGGTATGTCTTCATCAGCAGTGTGAAAACAGAATAATACAATAACTATATACATTTTCATTATCTTCAGCATGCAAGTTTTCTCTTTGAAACAACTCAAAAACTCCATGTGTATTAGCATTTTGTTATTAAGTGAATGCTCCTCTGGGTTTCTGTCCTGAGGTTCCACAGGGTAGACATGCTTTTATTTTGTTTCTATTGAATAATTCACAGAAAGTTATTAATTGACTAACACCAAACCAGTGACAAGGTTGAAGCTCTTAATTGCATATTGTCCTCACATTTGCAAATGGGAAATAAGGCACTGCCGAGGACATTCCAGGGGGAGATATAAAGAAGGATAAACTAAGGCTCTATTAGCTCTCACGTTCTGTGTTATTTTTATGGAGTGTAACTTTGGCTTCAGAGGATGAGGGTACAGAGAGGAAGAACATAAAGCACCTGACTCCTCTCCTCTATTTTCTGAGGTAGATTGCTCTTCTAGCCAAGACTGAAATAAAAAATAGCTCTCACGTCTAAGTTCAAGCCTCACCATGTCGTTATTAGGAACAAAAAGCAAGTATCAATGAACAAAATAAATAAAATACTCTGAACATGCAATGTGAGTCTACTATATCTCTTAAAAATTAATATTTTTCAATGTACAAATACACATTTACATTTAAAAAGAATAGTTCCAATTGTCATTCTCTTCACGTATCTGCCACACAAAAACTTTTTTACCATTACAGATTAAGCCAAGGCACTACCAAAAAAAAAATAAAAATAAAAATAAAAACAAATAAAATAAAATTAACTTAGTAGGAAGAATTGAAAAATGCCAAATATTTTTCTGCTTTAAATTTGAATGTTTTTAATATTAGCATGTACTTTCATTAAGGAGTGGGTCTACTAGATACACTGAAGGTATTTGAGTATTTATGATAATAATAATGATTGCTATATAAAACTATAATTAGCCAGGCATGGTGGCTCATGCCTGTAATCCCAGAACTTTGGGAGGCTGAGGCAGGTGGATCACCTGAGGTCAGGAGTTCAAGACCACCCTGACCAACATCGTAAAACCCCATCTCTACTAAAAATACAAAACATAGCCGGGCATGGGGGTGTGGTGGCTAGCACCTATAATCCCAGTGACTCCGGAGGCTGAGGCTGGAAAATTGCTGAAACCCAGGAGGCAGAGGTTGCAGTGAGCCGAGATCGCGACGTTGCACTCCAGCCTGTGCAACAAGAGCAAAACTCTGTCGCAAAAATTAAAAAAAAAATAAAAAAAACTGTAATTAATAGACAAACACTGGCAGAGCAGAGCTGCACTGTCCTGGGCTCTGTGTGTTGACATAAAGAGTCAAACAAGGCCAGGCACAGTTGGTCATGCCTGTAATCCCAGCACTTTGGGAGTCCGAGGCAGGTGGATCACTTGAGGTTGAGTTCGAGACCAGCATGGCCAACATGGTGAAACCCCATCTCTACTAAAAATACAAAAATTAGCCAGGCATAGGGGTGGGTGCCTGTAATCCCAGCTACTCAGGAGGCTGAGGCAGGAGAATCGCCTGAACCCAGAAGGCAGAGGTTGCAGTGAGCCAATATCAAACCAATGCACTCCAGCTTGGGCAACAGAATGAGATTCCGTCTCAAAAAAAAAAAAAAAAAAAAAAATCAGACAAAGTGCCTACCTTCAAAAAACTTACCATGAGCATAGAGGAGACAAAATGGCACACAAAATGCACTTGACACTATGAAGCATTAGTGCTAAAAGCTAAATAAAAGTTAGAGATGATGAGCTCATAGAAGTTTTAAAATGCTAGAAGAAACAGAAAAACTTTTCTGGAGAAAATGAAACACCATGGGCCTTAAATAAGGGACAAAATGTAAATTCACAGGTTGCAAACTCAAATGCCTATCAAAGTCAGCTGAATATTGCTGGGTAGGAAGGTACCTACAGTGTTACCAAATTTTTCAAGAGAATCTAGAATTCTAGTTTGACATGTAACAAATACTGACTTTTTAAATAGTGTCAATTAACTCAAACAATTAAGTGCTGTATAAGCCAATAAAAACACTATATAATTATGGTCTGCCTGATTTATATTTTTTGTCATGTCCTCAAATATTAGAACAGGGATGAGATGGCAAGAGAAACTGCATGAGCTACATGGCTGTGATGAGACCAGATATAGTTAATTTAAAAGAACAATCAGGGCTGGGTGTGGTGGTCACACCTGCAACTCAGCACTTTGGGAGGCCGAGGCTCTTGTTTTTCAAGACCAGCCTGAACAACATGGTGAAACCTCATCTGTATTAAAATACAGAAATTAGCCCAGTGTGGTGGTGCACACCTGTAATCCCAGCTACTCAGGAGGCTGAGACATGAGAATCACTTGAACCCGGGAGGCGGAGGTTGCAGTGAGCCAAGATCATGCCACTGCACTGCAGCCTGGGTAATAGAGTGAGACTTTGTCTCAATACACTAAATTAAATTAATAAATAAAATAAAAGAACAATCAGAAGGCTGGTGCAGGAGGTAAGTAGTAGAGGAGACAAACTGGGGTCAGGTCGGAGATTATTTGGGGCATGAATAAAAGCATTTATATTGATTCTGGAGGCAGATTAGAGAACAAGTACATACAGAGGTGTGAGAGGCTAAGTGTATCATCTTGAATAAAGTCAAACTTCTCTTTGTGTTGGCATTCATCCTGTTTGCCAAGTATAATACCTGAGTGTAACCCAAGGCATTTTAGAAATGTTAGAAGTGTCAGGAACCATGTACCACACATAGACCTCAAAGCAATGTTGCTATATTAGTCTTTTTTCTTTAACTTACCTGTAATCATAAAATATTGATTTAAAAACCAAGACTACTAATATTTCACAACACTATATTCACTTCTAACATACTACTGTCAGGTTAACATTTGATAATTCCAATTAAAAGGGTTTAAAATTTTTATAGGATTTACCATGGCAGTATCCCAAGGAAACATCGTACCACCCAGCTTGGCCAAGCACCTAGGCCATGTTTCAGCTGAGAATTTTTTTTTTAAACTTCATTATATGAACATTTGGTGTCTCCTATAAACTGACAATCCAGTTTGTTAGAGATACATTATGCAAATTAGGAAATTAGCAACAATTTCTGATGCTAGTCATTACTATCCTATTCTCCACTTAAGATCTGCAAAAACGCAATGATGCAGTAAACTATACCAACAGATGTTTCGCTACGGCTATTAATGGACAATATTTTATTGTAATGTTAAATTTACTGCAAAACTTGGGAATTTACAATAGCATACATTATCCTACACAATCTAATATAATTCAATTTCCTTTGTCCTATGAGAAAAACAAATAAAGGCAAAATATATTGCAAACATATTCACTTGTGTGCTAACTTTACCAGCTTATTAACTATTCAGTCAAATTCAGTATCATCCCAAATGCTGTGAACAAATTTCATATTCTTCAATGGGAAATTGAAGAATTTTTGGACTTCATAATATTGGTGAACATTCTAAGCTTTAGCCATGTTTTTCTGCTTAATCTAATTTCAACATCTCTCCTCTGTTCATTGATTATTCCTATTGTTACTCCACACACTGATGCCTAACTCCCACTCAAGAGGCACTAAGTGTATCAGAAGCCATTATTGTAAATGTGCAGTTCAAATTTTTTCCTTTGCTGCACATTTGTTTATGATTTTCTTTGTAGGGCCCTTTGACCATAGATTCTCATACCTAAATTCAACAACAAAGTCAGAAGTGCTTTTGTTTGGAACACCCTCACCATTGTCCTGAGGAGTCTACACAGAGCTAAAAAACCACTACGCAAAAGTTCAAGGGAAACCAGTTGATGCACTGTGGACTGAAGGCAGAAGCTGCTGACTTCTACATTTCAATAAAACTATTATGAATTGCATTTTAGAAACAGGGCTTTGTTGTTGGTTTGTTTTGCTCAGCTGGTTTTGTTCATGTGTTTGTTTGTTTGCTTGATTGCTTGTTTAGAGAGCTAAATTACTTCTGTAAATCTCATTGGCAGAAAGCAGAGGGCGAATAAAGCTGACCATCTTATGTTGAAGAAAATCATATAAACACCAGGAGAGCATCATCAGGTAATTTGTATTCCTTGATTTAAGCTATCACTCTGCTTTATACAAAGAAATTTAGGCTGGGCGCGGTGGTTCATGCCTGTAATCCCAGCACTTTGGGAGGCTAAGGCCGGAGGATCACCTGAGGTCGGGAGTTCGAGACCAGCCTGACCAACCTGGAGAAACCCTGTCTCTACTAAAAACACAAAAAAAATTAGATGGGCATGGTGGTGGGTGCCTGTAATCCCAGCTACTCGGGAGGCTGAGGCAGGAGAATCTCTTGCACCTGGGAGGCAGAGGTTGCGGTGAGCTGAGATCGCACCATTGCACTCTAGCCTGGGCAACAAGAGCGAAACTCTGTCTCAAAAAAAAAAAAGTACTCAACAATATGTTTTTCTAATATTAAGTACATATGGACAAAGAATTCCCATCAAAATTTGGAGACAAAAGCGACAAACTTACAAAATGAAGTGCTGTGGAAGTACATGTACTGTTCTGGAATCTTCACATTGAACAACCACAGAATGATAAATGTCAGAGAGGAGAACTCATCAATAACTGGCATCTATTAGGGATTTTGAAATAATCATAAATGCCAGAGTTTAAAAAGATAATTTTCTTTGACTATGTGACTATCTCATAATTTTATATGATAAATTTCATGCAAGTATTTCTGACTCAGTCAAATTAATCTTCATCTTTACTGGACAAAAATATTCTGACCAATAAATTTTGCACACAACTATAGTATTATCTGTAATAGCACTGCACAAGGTATAAATTCTGAGACTATATTCTCTATTGAAACACTATCAGCCAAATTCATTTTATAGCCCAATGAAAATAGGTGATTTTATAACAAAACCCTCTGTAACATACTTTTAAAATGTCTATCCACCTGGGAACTAAACATCCATTAAAATGCCCAAATCCTAATCTTCATGATCTTTGCTTATTTGGAGAAGAAATTTATTTTTTGTTTTTGCTTTTTGCATAAATAATCTTATTTAATCCATGCTGCAGGTGTTGTTAACCACTTTTTATGTATGAGGAAGCAAGACTCACAGAGGTTAAAAACTTTCTTAATTTCACACAGCTATTAATTATAAACATCAGGACTCAAACTGAGATTTTTCTGATTCTAGAGTTTATGTTATCTTTCAAAAAAATAATTTTCGCTGGGTTCAGTGGCTCACACCTGTAATCCTAGTATTTTGGGAGGCTGAGGCAGGTGGATTGTCTGAGCTCAGTTCAAAACCAGCCTGGCCATCATGGTGAAACCCCATCTCTACTAAAAATACAAAAATTAGCTGGGCATGGTGGCGGGTGCCTGTAATCCCAGCTACTCAGGAGGTTGAGGCAGGAGAATCACTTAAACCCCAAAGGCAGAGGTTACAGTGAGCTGAGATTGTGCCACTGCACTCTAGCCTGGGTGACAGAACGAGACCCCATCTCAAAAATAATAATAATAATAATTTCAACTTTTATTTTTGATTCAGGTGGTACACGTGAAGGTTTGTTACATAGGTAGATTGTGTGATGCTGACATCTAGGGTGTGGATATTCCTGTCACTGAAGCAGTGAGCATAGTCCCCATAGGTAGTTTTTCAGCCCATACTCCCCTCCTTCCCTTCCCTGTCTAGCAGTCCTCAGTGTCTACTGTTGCCATCTTTATGTCCATGCACACTCAGTGTTTAGCTCCCACTTATAAGGGAGAACATGTGATATTTGGTTTTCTGTTCCTGTGTTAATTCACTTAAGATAATGGCCTCCAGCTGCATCCGTAATGCTGCAAAGGGCATAATTTCCTTGTTTCTTATAGCTACATAGTATTTCACGATGTATATTACCACATTTTCTTTATCCCAATTCACCATGGATGCACACCTAGGTTGATTTCATGTTTTTGCTATTGTGAATAGTGCTGTGATGAACAGAGGAGTGCACGTATGTTTTTGGTAGAATGATCCCTTTGGGTATATATACCCAGTCATGAAATTGCTGGTTCAAATGGTAGTTCTGCTTTAAGTTCTTTAAGAAATCTCCAAACTGCTTTCCACAGTGGCTGAACTAATTTATATTGCCACCAACAGTGTATAAGCATTTCCTTTTCTCTGCAGCCTCAACAGCATCTGTTTTTTTGTTTGTTTTTTGTTTTTTTTACTTTTTAATAATAGCCATTCTGACTGGTGTGAGATGGTGTCTCATTGTGGTTTTGATTTGCATTTCTCTGATGTTTAGTGACAATGAACTTTTTTTTTCATGTTTGTTGGCATCTTGTAAGTCCTCTTTTCAGAAGTGTCTGTTCTTGTCCTCTGTCCATTTTTTAATGGAGTAATTTGGTTTTTGCTTGTTTCAAAGAACCCAGAAACAAAGCCACATAACTACAACCATCTGATCCTCAACAAGTTCAACAAAAATAAGCAATGGAGAAAGGACCCCCACCATTCAACAAATGGTGCTGGGATAACTGACTAGCCATAGGCAGTATAATGAAACTGGACCCCTACTTTTCACCACACACAAAAATTAACTCAAGGTGAATTAACGAGTTAAAGGTAAGACTTCAGGCTATTAAAAATCTAGAAGAAAACCTAGGAAATATCTTTCTTGACATGGATCTTAGCAAAGAACTTATGGCTAAGTTGTTATTTATTTCCTTCTCTTCTCAGGGGCTTCTTGATGAAAGGATGAGTTAGTCTGGATTCTCCAAGAATCAGATGCCAACACAGGATTAAACATGTAAGCATTTTGAGCAGGGTAGGAAAGCTAGCAGAGCTACCAGATGCAAGTCTGATGCAGAGACAGTGAGGGACGTTTGGGTGGGAGCTTCCTAGAATTCACATTCTAAAGAAGGTTAATAAAGCCATTTGGGAGTCCTCAAGTCACAGTCATTCAATGAGGGGGGGTCCATGAGTCTCAGGAACAAGTGTACCTTAGAACTCCTGCTGCGCTCAGTCATTGTCTGTGAACAGCCCTCAGAGAGCATGGCCAGGGTACAAACATAGTGATGAATATCAGAGCTGAGCAGCTGGAAACTCTGTCCAACTACCGCCTCCATAATTGGAGGACCATTAGGTGTATTCACAGGGCTGCAAAAAGGAACAATTCCCAATTGAACCTCTTACAAGTTTTGTCATATTTGGAATTTTATTAATCTCTCTGCGTCATATTGAAAGAAAAGAACTGTTATAGAAATAAATGTAATAAAATATGTGACAGTACCTACTGCAGTACCTACGCAAAGATATTAGTTATTTGTTTTCCCTCTAACATCCAGTTGATTGCCTGTGTACAGTAGATGGTTAAGTAAAGGTATTATATTTAAACATGTATACATAAATATACGTAAGAAAAAACTATACCCACATGCAGTATGAATATAACTTCGTTTCAATTTCTCTGTTTAGAATTTAAAGAATATTTCTACTGAATTTCATGTTTTCTCTTTAAACTGAATTCATACTGGTATATACCAATCTATATAATTTTCTTTTCTACCAAAAGAGGTATTTGACCAAGTGAAGTACTAGACTGACATGGTTCTGTCTCTTAAAAACAAACAAAAATTACACATTTCTTTACCTGCTGTGTTTATTCATTCATTTATGTTATTCATTCAACAAATATATAAAACTCTGTGCTGGAATCCATGCTAGGGAACCAGAAACAGACACTATTCCTACTTCTGCCTTCATTTGGCTTACAGTCTAGTAGGAAGAAATACTTTAGCCAAGGTTCACGCAAACAAACCTGAAACTGCAGATGCCACAGTGCTATGAAGGACAAGTGCAGTCTGTAATGAGATCCTATCATAGGTGGATTAGAAGCAGCCAGGGAGATCAGCAATCGATTGCTAGACAAGTGGTGCTGATGATGAATTTGGAAGGTAATGAGGATAGGAAAGAATGTCCAAAGCAGAAGAAACAAATTACACAAAGTCCAGTGGTGGGAAGAAAGATGTGGGAGAAGTTTCGTGTGGAGAACAAATAGGAGAGGAGCAGGTTGAGAAGCTGCAGACACGAGGAAGGGCCAGGAACATAGTGGTTACATAACTGTCCCAAAAGGCTACAGCTGAAAAATAAACTTGGGTCCTATTCATGGATTCTCATCACACCGAATGAATTACCAGTGTCCATTTTGTCACTTTTGCTTTTAATCACTGTTATTAAAAAAAAATAGAAGAAAGTAAATAGCAGAAAACAGGGAAAATATCAGTCAACCAGTTCCAAATCATTCAATAGTATTTAAATGGCATAAGAAATGTGATCAAAACTACCAAAACAGGTTAAGCCTCACTTGCTTTAAGCCTCTTGCTGATTCAATCTATCAATCCAACATCTTAATTATTATTGGACCATATGGAAGGTAGTTATTCAATAATACGACAACATAATAAAAAGCTTTAAAATAAAAAAATAGTAAATCTGCTAATCCAATCTCATAGAGCAAAACATTTAAATGTCATTTGAGATATTATTCTCAGTTAAGTGTCCTATTCCCGTGCTTATGGCATGACAATCCGATTCATGCAATTATTGTGGAGAAAGAGTAGTAAAAAGAAGCAATCATCCACTGGCTCAGAGACCACTACTATAGCTAAGACACCCTATGGATTAAAAGAGTCCTTAAAGCATAAGAGCACATTCAGAGTTTTATGTACAGTATAAATGCTTAGCTGTTTTTCAGTGTCAGGGCCTAGAGATTTGTGGTGTGTGGCTCATTGGCTGACGTGTTAAATCCCCAAAGGTTACATCAAGCAGGCCCAAGACTTGTTTAAGAAAAATTGAGACCATGCCCTCAGTCTCTTAAGGAAGTGATATTACTAAGCAAAATACATAATACATATCTGCCTTCTTCCAGAAGAAAAAGGAAATATTTTCCTATTTTCCCTACTATTATTTCTTCAGGGAAAGATCTGATAGTTGGTAAAATGGGCCATAGGGTAGCTTCACTAAGCATTTCTAAGAATTCCACTCTGAAAACTTGTCGGAAAAGAAAAGCAACAACAACAACAAACTAGTTAAACAGAAAACTGAGCATATATTAGGATAAACAACGAAACAGAAAGTGCTAGGCAAATCACTAACTCTCCTAGGAAATTAAATGAAATTGAGATAAAGAACATTTGAAAGAAAGCCTTTGTTTTAATTTTGTTTGGAAAACCAGGTATTGTTGAAGAGTCACCAGATACTTCTAAAAGTCACTATTTCATTTTAAAATGCATCTGCCTACACAATATGCAATCCTTATTTGACCTAATTCTTTCAATAATTCATTAGAATGACTTTTTTCAAGAATGTAATGTGGATATATCCTTATACACATTTATATCCATGCAAATCAAATTTTAGAATATGTTATAGTCTTCAACTAACCTGCAGCCATGATTGAAATCTGGGCCTTATTAGATTTTTTTTTTAAATTAGAGAAATTCTAAATTCGGCCCTAACAATGTTTAACCATAGCAGGATCAAGAAAGAGTATGGTTGCTGCCAGGTGTAAAGAAATACAAAGATGGGCAAGCAAGCAGGAGCAAGGGAACAGAAATAGGAACAAGAGGAAAAAGACAAGAAAGAAAAGTCCCCAGGCACAGATAAGGAGGAAAAAGGTAACTTATAAACAGTTGTTCTGTGACATGCAAACTCTGGAGATTCTTATTAGGTTCTCTGCATAAACCTTTGCTTTCCTCAAGAACAGTTTTGTTTATTTTGTTCTTTTAAAGACTAGAGTGAGTTACCTGGGAAACCCTGAGTCACATAATTCAAAAAGCAGTATTGCTCTCTGCCTTTCTCTGAAGATGCTCAGGACTGAGAAATGGACTGAGCTGCCTGACTTTCTTACCTCTGCATCACCTGGCACCTGTCTTTCCCTCCTCTCACTCCTACTTCATGGTTGGCCAGCTTGTTTTGATAAGAAATCCTGCCTGTGTTCCTTTTGTGACCCCAGCCTGGACCTCAGTATGGTAAGGGTTTGGGCACTGTGTTCTGGCCTATTCTTAGCAATTCCTAACCAATAGATTGGCCAAGCGCCAAAATGTAATGCCAACCTCAGAGTTTCTAAATAGATGGATCAGGGTATGGCGAGGGTTTAATAGGGAAGACCTAGGAAACATCTCTTGAAACTGTTCTTTTGCACAGCAAGCACATTGCTTCTCACCTGAATTATATTTTCTTGAAGTGGACTGGGGCCAGGGATTAACTCCAGCTCTGATGCTGGCTCCAGCGTCTCTTTCACCAATGCTTGCTGCCTTTTATTACTATCTCATGAACTGTCACCTATCAATGCTTGCAATGGAGCCAGGAAAAGTGACAAGTTAGAAGCCTGATAAGATTCTCTCACCATTTATCTGTGAGATGGCTATTTACATTGCTCCTAGGGAAGCAATGAGGAAGTCTTTCTAAGAAAATAAATACAGCTTTCCTATTTCAGGCCTCATGACCATTCTCAATTACTGACTTTTTGAACTCAGTTTAGAATCACCCCTTTTTGTTCCATATCCTCTATTCTTGTCTTGATTTAGAAAAATAGGAAACTCCAACCTTAGGAAAGTAATTTTAGATCCTATGCAAAATGCAAGAAAATGGATTCTATTTTTGTACCCAGATCTAACCCAGAGACAAGGAAAGTTTGTTTATAATCCAGATTTATAGAGATTTATAATGTTCAAAATTTAGAAATATTAAGTTTGAAAGTCTAAACCGTTGAAGTCGCTAAGGCACTAGTGCTTTGTATAATTTACCCACTACAGAAATGATTTGTTTCTATGGTGGGTAAGGAAAATGTAGTTTCAATAAATCGTTGGTAGTTCTTGCCAGGCACTCAGTTTTCGGAAGTCAGGAAAGGAAAGCAATAGCTTGGATACATTAAAGGAAGAAAGTATCACCACTCACCACTTCCATTGTCCCTTCATTTTTTTCCATGAATGGGCATTTTGGACTTGATATCAAATCCTATCTTCCACATTTTTCTCTGTATACTTGTTGAAGTTTTTTGTCCCTTAAAACTCAGATAAATCTGTTAAATGTTTTAGAATACAATAGAATTCTAAATCCTGCTCACGGCAGCCTCAACCCCCACTATTTGCAGCCTCAACTCCCACTATTGAAATGAGGCATCACACCCATGAAAACATATGAAACAGAGCAGTGCATACAATTTCACAAGCTTCACGGTAATTCAAAACGTTTGTAAATTCCATTTTTCCCCAGCACACTGCCAGTATTCACAACAAATTAAATTCTCATTCAGCTGATCTGCTAGGAAGCATAACAAACAAGACCGGGCATGAACCAAAGTGTCTTCCTTTTATTAGTTTTTCTTACCATTTATTTTGATGTTCTAAATGGAGCTGCCCTCTGCCTGTCCATAGCCATTACAACCCTACCTGATTCTAGGAGCAACTGTGGTCAAGGTCCTCACATCACAGTCTCCTCCCACAATAAACCATATCTCTCATAATTCAGGCTGGCTCTGCAGTCACCACAGGGAACAGGTCCAACACCCTACTGGACCAGTAGAGGTGGCTTTTTCATACCTGTACAGTGGCCCTAGCATGTGAGTTTTTGTGGGACACCTACTGCCAAAATTATTTTGGATAGAGCCCCCTTTGTGAATAGATTCATCCACCTGCCTGTTTTGCAAAGAAACTACAGAAAGATAAATGTGACTTTGTACAAACCAATAAAGTGATATTTATATTTTCTTAAATAATGTGAGTGGTAAATAAAGTATTTTTGAGCAATAACTGTCAGGCACTGTGATTAGTGTCTTGTAGACTTTGTCATTTCATCATCTCAACAATTCTGTGATAGAGGTAGTTATTCTTGCCATTTTACAGAAACACGTTCAAGACAGCCAAGTCCCCAAAGCCACAGAGCCACTAGTTGCAGGTTCTAGGATTTGAACCCACAACTGTCTGGCTCCAAAGGCTTGTGCTGTTACCTGTGTAGCCCCTTCCTAATCATGGTATTGAGACATTGATTTAAAGCATAATACAGCACCAACATTTACTACTATGAACCATGAACTTGCCTGGGCCATTAATGAAAAGACTTTAAAACTCTGCTTATAAAAACCAAGCAAAGATAGTATCACTAGGAATCACAATATTCATCTTAAGACTTCTAAGCCACAGACCTCACACTCGAAATAAAAGTATAAATCCCATCATAATGTTAACATTAACTTTATAAGGAACCAAAGCTTATGGATCATACAAAGCAAATTAAGAATACCTAGTCAATCATTCAGGCATCTATTCTTCTCAATAAATCTTACCACACACTACTGTGTATTTAGCATCTTCCGGAGATCTTTGGGATGTATGAGAGTATATATAGCACCTGTTCTGCAAGTGACCTAGTAGAAGAGATAAGACAAATACCCACGAAGAGTTAAGTAATGATAAGAGTCAGGAATGCCAGCTGAATGACACAAATAATAGATAGAATGAGCATACAGCAGAGATAGAGCAATTATCTTGGACTCCTGTACTGGGAACACTCAGGAATAGATAGAGACAGAAGGCAGAGTGAAAATTATGATGCAGAGGTAGACCTGGGCAACGCATGTTTAGAAAAGCATGAGTTTAGTGCTGGAATTGGGAATTCAAGTTGAGTGTTCATGTTGGAGATGGATGCATAGGGATAAGCTTAGAAATGTAGCCTGGAGCCAAACAATAAAGTCTTACCTGACACATACTGGGAAATGTAGAGAGTATACATAATCAATGGTGGAGGAAGGAGGGTTGAAGATGTTGCAGCAAAGAACTGATATAAACCAGTGTTTAAAGAAGATTGTTCTGGCAGCAACGTTCAGAATGTACTATAGATGTCAAAGTCCAAAACCAGGAAGACAGTATGGAGACAACTGCAGGCAATTGAACATGAAGTGATGAAGTCCAGGGAAGGAAAGTGAAGAGAATGAACTGAAAGTATGGTTGTGATAATGCTCTGTGTTTATCAGGTCCCATTTCATCCTCATCTACCTGGACACACATTTCCTAGTTAGCTCTGGACTATGAGCTATAAGAAAAAAGTAGGTACAAGCTCTTTAGGTCTCTTTCTTTTCCATGTCATAGGGAACTAAAAGCCACACTTAAGACTAAAGAGCCACAAGATGGTATCAGAGTGTATTCCCCAAGTCACTGCATAAAGAGAGCTACCCTGGAGAGCTGGTGGACAGGCAGCTGACTTTGCACGAGCAAAAACTAGACTTGTGTATGTTAAGCTATTAATGTTTCAGGGTCTGTTACTCAAACATAGCCTAATCTCTTCCTACTAATACAAAGATAACTGTGTCAGAATTTATAGCTGTGCTCAGGGACTTTGATGACCCTAGTCTTGGAAATAAAACTAAAAATAGACAGCAGCTAGAATTTGCCAGTGACTTAAAAAATGGCACTAACACATCACATTTAGAGAATACCTGCTAGGCAATGAAAGCAATGACACTTTTTTTCTCCATTTGTGTTTCATTAGATTAACTGTGGGTTTTTTAATCACAATATTAATTAAATCTTTGACAAAATTCAGAATTTATTTTGCTCATAGCAAATGGCAGCCGTTTGCATAATAGCAGTTTTCCTAAAATGCTAAATTGGAAGCTAAGTAGAACTACGCATAACCCTGAAGTTACAGCCTTACAACTCTTAGGAAAGTTCTTTCAGTTTTCTAACTATATAATAACAGAATTAATGTAGATAAGAAGGAAAATGCTATAAGACATTCATCTGCATGTGTCAGCACAGGGCTAGCCATGGAGAATGTTGAATTAAGCAAGCAGAGTTTCATCCTGCCACTCAGTTCACACTCTACGTCAGCTGTCAGACACTATCAGGCAGCATCCTGGGTGACCTACTGGCAGGTTTTTCCAAATCATTCTAATTACCCAATTCCAGTACCCATGGATGTTTCTACTCTTGGAGTCTCTAAAAGGAAGGAAACAGGATGAAAACAACATAAGAAACAGTTTATATGAACTCAGTTCCAACATTACTCAAGGTAATGCACTGGTGTTCACACACAAAGCCAAATAATCTGAGTTAAATGGTCTTCCAACATAGAAAATGCAGAACAAACAAGCAATTATATACAATCTATAAAGTCTATGAGTAATTTAGTGCAATTTATTTAGGCAAAAGCTAGCAGAGCTGTGTCCTCTGTCATGATGTAGCTGAATACCCTGTGTGCTGGATTATTCTTATCACAGTGGACAACCTCACAAAAATTCAGCCTACAAAGGCCTTGGCTTCAGTGATCAGAGGACTCACACCATACAACATGATTCTACTAGAAGCCAAGAGCACTTCATCTGCACCCAGAAACATATTCAAATAAATAATAACTTTAGATTTGTGGTGCTTGTCATCTAATGTGCTGTTGTCATTCTTGGGTGTGGGCCCTTGGGTATGGGCATAACAATATTCTAGTAAGGGGGCTGCAATGACACTGATCAGCAACTCTCTTTTTCAAAAGAGAAGATGCTCACAAAGCCTCTAGCAGGATTAAAAGAGCAATCTGTGATAATGCAATAGAGTAAAGCTAAATAACTCACACAGAAACTAAATTCATAATCTTGGAAACTAAATTCATGATACACTAGGACTGAGCTTTTCTTTAACTAATAGAGCTAATTCTGAGAACAATAACCAGGTAATGTACGATGACAAACTTCAAACTGCAAACTAAATTTTATACTATATCTTTATTTTAGACCAGGACCTAGCCTGAAATAGTTCAGAAAGCCTTAACAAATGACCTTCTCGAGTTGTGGAGGAGTGCCAAATACCCCTGCTGATTCTGTGCTGCATTAGGTCACTGGCATTTTCCAAGAGGACACCTACAGATTCTCTACATAGGACATGGATATGAAAATGCCCTATACATATCAAAATATTTAGCAGCAACATTCCACTTTGGATAGCATCTTAAATCAGCTTCTTAGGGGTCTTTTGTGGGGGATAACGAAAGGGTGGAGACTTCATTACACTAATCCTGATCAGGCAAACCCAAAATGTACCTCATGTGGTCACGGAAACTATTTGTTTTAATTCAAAATTAATTAAATTTGAGTTAGAGCAGAAAGGGAACAGTCCCATAGCTTTAACTGCAGACACTCAATACAACACAAAGACTGGCATCCCAGTGCTTTTGGCCTTGAATTTTGGCCATCAAAACCATTAGTCAATTCAGAGACAGAGCTTGAACACTTGACTGCCTACACTCAACCCCATCTGCTATGTGCACCATTGCCAATACACAGTCCAGTGTGCCAATGGCACCATGCATTGACGGTTCTTACAGAGCATGAAAGATGCTTACATACTTCCACCAAAACAACATGGTATCATTTCTCCTACTGGAAGAATATTCTACTTAAAAGCAACACTGTGAATCTGTACTTGCTTATTCCTTTCTTATTGCTTCAAAAAGTAGAATATATAACAGCACAAAGGAGAGTTTGGGGTTTGAGCAAAGCAAGAATAATAAAATTAGAAGCTACAGAACAAATGAGTCAAATATATATTGAGAGAAGTAAAATAATTTATCAAGGGGAAAAAGATGAAAGCACAAAAGCATGGAAACATAGGATGTAAATAATTGTATTTAGACTATTTTAACTTTGGTCTAATTGCTTTCACAACTGTTATAGGAGATAAAATTATTAATCTAATAAGCAGTTCTTAACATATTAGCAATACCTAGGAGGTTTTTAAAAACCCCAGATGTGTGGGCACCATCTGGCCCTTAGATCAATTAAATCAGAATCTCTGGGGTGGGACCGGGCCTCAGGAATTTTTTAAGAGCTCCTGGAGATTGCAACGTACAGCCATGTTTTAGAACTACTGCCTTGAACAAAAGAATGAAGTATCAGTTGTAGAGACAATGTTGATTCACTGTACTGCAAGAAAGAAATAAGTATTCCTAAATATATGTATGAGAAAAGATGACTTACAAAGCTTGGAAAGTTTGCCTAAGGCCACCAGTTCATAGGTGGTACAGCGAGTGCTCAGATCCAGGACCTTACGTGGACTGACATTTTCACTAAGATGTACTGAAGCCTCAGGGCAGAGATCATGGAAGGACAGGCTGAGTGGGGGAAGAAAGCAAGTCTTTGGACTGAGGAGAGCTCTGATAAAAATGTCGCTTCACATCCATCTGCCACAGTGATTCCTACCATTTAGAAAGTTATGCCAAGGTCACCAGAAGTCCCAAATATAATGCAAAGCCTACAGTAATAATTAAGTGTTATTGTTATTACAACTACAAATTATCACACACCTGTTGCACCTAAAATGCTGTCTTCAGTGCCTTACATGTATGACCTCTGCTCTGCATTACATCCTGCAAGGTAGATACCAAAATGCCCATATTATGGTTGATTAAAGTGAGTGTAATAAAAGTTAAATAATTTTCCCAAAGTCCTTAATTATTAAATGGCAGAGCTAGGATATAAAATGGCTGCCTGCTCTTTTTTCATTTTTATACTATGTTGCCCAAAGGAGTTAAATATTTTAACACAACTGCTCCTAATTATTTTAGTTTAGTTAGCAGTTGTATCATCAGCTGAGGTCAGAAGATGTGAGAGAGGTGAATTGAAGGCAAGGGTGGAGTATGTAAGATACGGTGGTGTCTTAGTTCATTTTGTGTTGCTAAAAAAGAGTATCTGAGGCTGAGTAATTTATTTTTTTAAAAAAAGTTTATTTGACTCATGATTCTGAAGACTTGAAAGTTCAAGACTGGGCATCTGCATCTGGTGAAGGCCTCAGGTTGCTTCCACTTGTGGCAGAAGGTGAAGGGGAGCTTGCATAGGCAGAAATCACATGGTGAAAGAGGAAGCATGAGAGAGGGGGAGGTGCCAGGCTCTTTTTAACAACTAGCTCTAATGGAAACTAATAGATTAAGGAAGGGCATTAATCTATTCATGAGAGATCTGCCTCCATGATCCAAATACTTCCTATTAGGTCCCACCTCCAACACTAAGGATCAAATTTCATATGAAGTTTAAAGGGGAAAAAACACTGAAACCATAGCAGGTGGTTTTAAAATATGCACATCAATTATTTGATGCACCTCCCTTCAAGAGTGGAGCTTAATTTTCTTCCATGTGTGTGTGAGCTGTATTTAGTCACTTGCTACCAATGAAGAGAATATGGAGGAATTGTATGATTTTCAAGCCTAGGTGATAAAAGGTATCACTCACTCTGGGAAAAGCCAGCTGGCCTATCAAAAGGATATTTCAAAAACCCCATGGGGAGACCCATGTGACAAAGGACTGGGGCCTCCTGCCAACAACCATGTGAATGAGCCATCTTGGAAGCAGATCTTCCAGTCCCAGTCAACACTTCACATAAACACAGCCCCAGTCAATGTCTGGACAGCAACTTCCTGAGAGATCCTGACCCAGAACCAGAGCTAAGTTGCTTCAGAATTCCTATCTCACAGAAACTGTGAGATAACCAATATGTTATTTGAAGTTACTAAGTTTCAGTGCAATCTGTTACATTGCAATAGATAACCAATACAGAGGGGCAAGAAACAGAGGGAGGAAGATAATGAAAGGTCAAGATTATGTGATTCAAGGACGCATTAGAGTTTGGGCAATCCTGAATACCCAGGGGATACCAGTGTGGTAGTAGGCAAGTCATAAGATATGAGAAGGGGTTGGGGTAAAGTAAGAGCAAGAAGGGTCATAAGTTATTTACAATAGCTCTTTTGCAAAGGAAAGAAATACTGATTTGAGGGTAAATTCATTTTCCCAGGTTATTACACAGCTTGACAGCACTGTATGTGATGTACCAAAGGGCACCCAAGAACCTGAAGCAATAATGCATCATCCAAAGTCAAGTAATTTACAATTTACTCACTGGCAAGATGTGACTACTGTATCAGAGAGAATCAAAAGACATCCCTCATTGTGTGGAAAGATAAGTCAGGAAAGTCAAAATCATTTGCAACAAAGCTTGTTTCTGTAATAGTTGTGGATTCAGAAGTAGTCTTATTTGGACATATGATATTCAGCAGGACTTTTAAAGTCCTTTTGCAATTTTACATAGTTCAATAAGGTTTTTTGTGAGAGTATGATGTTATTAATATGGACTGTATTAATGTGAGGCTAAGAGTTATATGTAACATCCCTTTGCCTGTTTATCTTACATCAAAATGGTATTTATTTCTTAATGAGCAACCATATCCTTTGAGATTCCATTATTCGCTCTTCCTTATTTAGGGTTTCAGTTAGGGAATGTCCAGATTCAGAACTCAAGTCCCCACTGAATTCCATATACCATGCTCTAATGAGTCTGTTAGAGAAACACTGGGAAGATAATAGGATACACTACCTTTATTCTTACCAGTAAATCACCTCCCCAGGTAACTGTTCGTACAATAAAACTACCAGCTGGGTGGCAAGTCTCTAGACCAAGATAAGGTTGTATTTTAGCCCTCTTGCGCATTCAGTACATATCTTAAAAATCACAAGAAAGATGAAAAAAAAAATAAACTCCTGCTGAATAAAGGATAATAGAAAGGAAAATAAGGAAATAATTTGAGAAAATTCTTTGTAACACACTTCTGGCATTGCAGTTAACGCTATAAAAGGCCTTTGTTTCTTTAAG
Organism: Gorilla gorilla gorilla; assembly: GCF_029281585.2. Classification (NCBI taxonomy): domain Eukaryota; kingdom Metazoa; phylum Chordata; class Mammalia; order Primates; family Hominidae; genus Gorilla; species Gorilla gorilla. The sequence goes on along the minus strand of NC_073232.2, from coordinate 48,860,848 downwards.
AAAATGAATTTATCACACCAGTTACTGATAATCCAATCTCTGCCCAACTGGATAATTGCCCAACCGACTTTCTTCATTTGATAATTATTTGTAAAATATCCCCTTTCAAAAATGTATAGAAATGTCTATGTCAGGACTTCCCCAAATGGTTCCCTTTGTTGCAATATTTTCCTTACTGCCGCCATAACCTCATAGCCTCTAAGTCCTTTTGCCAAGAACCAAAGGAGAGAAGAGAAAGGGATAAAAATGGGTTGAAAAGTAGGATTGGAGTGGCGAATGAGAGAAAAATTAGTAAAATAAATAAACAGGAGTGCCATAAATTTTGGAGAATGCTCTGGAATCATTTTTCAATAACCCTGTGACTGGGGTCCTGAGCCCACTTATAAGCTCAACAGACCTGGTCTCTTATTGTGAGAAACCCATTTGTGACCTCAGGCAGGATAGACTAAAGCAGCTCTGGCTCCGTGATCTGTGACTGAGCATGAAATCAACCTAACGGTCCTGTGGTTTTGTATTCAGGTATCTTCACTCTGTCTCCAATCCCAATGTCTACCTTCATCACATCCCTGATACTGGGACCCTTATGTTGAACTACATGCTTTAGACCCTCAGAAACAGGGTACTCCCTCATTCTGCCTACATGCTTACCTCCAAGGACTCATAAAGTTCTGTTTTTCACTGTTATCTGCTCATAGATTTTCCATCGACATGTTATGAATTCTACCTCCAGGACCATCTAATTCACTTTTCTGCCAACATCCTCAGCCAATCAATAGCCTTAACAAGTGCTAGTTGACAGGAGCTAGATTTTTCCAGAAAGGCTGGAATTCTGTCTCATGTCTAATCCCGTTCCATACCTGCATCCCGTTTCCTGAATTCCAGTTCTTACCCCATTTCAGACTGGCCCATTTCATTGTTATTACGTCAGAACATGTCCTGAGATACACCATTTTCCTTACTCAGTGTGAAGCAACAGAATTAAATGCAAGGCTTACATTTCTCAGAATATAAATGGGGAAAAGCTTTTTTTTCTTCAGTCCATCAAACTCCAAATCAATCCTGAGGCCAATTTGTTTGTCTTTGTTAAAAAAATGGTACTGTTTTAAAAGGAGAGATTTTGATTTGACTGATTGATTTACCAGTCTCAAACTAATGTTGAGTTGTAAATAGCAATGACATTTCTAAGAACTGTGCTGTATCTTCAAACATGAGGTTTGAAGATGGTGTGTGTGGAGTTTCATCACACCAGGAGAGCTGTCACACCACTTGCTTCATTCTATATGCTCTACTGGTTTGCTAGTTAACAGTTATACAATATATATTTGCTCACTCTCCATGCAAACAGATAAAGACTAACAATTAGGAGCTCATTATTATTTGGGAAAAAATCGTTAGCAACTCAGCAATATACACTTTAAAACAAACTGGTATCCAAAAAATGAATGATGCTCTCACTCTTTCTCAGTAGTAATGCCCTCTTTCTTTGAGTATGTGATTCAGTTTCAAAATATCACTAGCCTACTAACTCTTTATGCTAAAAGAAAAAGTCTAGTATTAGAGAAGAAAAACAATGAAAAAATGAAGTTTCATGATTACTTCTGTTAAACTCTTATGTAATTATTTTCTTACCTGCAAAGCAAGAGTGAATGTCAGTTGCAGGAAAAAAATAATGTGTCCAAAACTTTTTCCAACCTCAACAATTCATCAGGGCCAATGTACCCGAGAACTAGAGACCAACAGCCCAAACAGATAGGAGTGAGTAAAGTTATTACTATCATACTTGTCAGATTGAATCTTTTGTCTATAGCTTCTGTCATCCCCAAATCCTTGTAACTTCAACTCCCTGAATCCCTATGGGTTTAATCTGACTTACTTTTAGAACCAACCCTAACTAAGTCAGCTGTCATGCACAGAACCAGAGGAAAAGATCCTAGGAGGAAGGCCCAGGAAATGCAAATTCTCTGAGGTAGTGGAGTGCTTTACAGATTTGAGGACAGGAAGCAGGCTACTCTCCCTGGAGGCTGGAGTTCAAGGTTACGTGAGGTGTGTGCTAGGCAGAATAACAGCCCTCCAGAGATGCTCATGTCTGCAGGAACCTTTAAATTCATACCAAAAGGACTGTGCAGATGTGACTAACGGTATAGACACAAAGAGAGAAAATTACCCTGGGTTATATAGAGGGCCCATTTTGATCATGGGAGTTCTTAAAAGTGGAGACGCTTCCCAGGCTGTGGTCAGACAAAGATGTGACTATAGAAGAGTGGTCAGAGAGGCAACAGCCTGAAGTGTATAAGATGCCTTATTGCTGGTTCTGAGCTGTAGTGGCCCATGTGCAAGGACTAGATAAAGGCCTCAAGAAGCTGAGAGTGGCCTGGATGTCACCCAGCAAGGAAATAAAGACATCAGTCCCACAACCACTTGGAACTGAATTCTGTAAACACTTTTAAGAGTAAGGAAACAGATTCTCCCCAGGAACCTCCAGAAAGGAAGCCAGCCCTCCTGACACCTTGATTCTAGCCTAGTGATGTCCATGCTGAACTTCTGACATACCGAACTGTGAGAAAATAAATTTGTGTTGTTTTAAGCCACTAGGTTGTGGTAATTTGTTATAGCAACAAGATACACCTAGATGACTAAGCTATACAGGTACCAGATCATGCAGGCCTTTCAGGTCATGGTAGTTTTTCATTTTTTTTTAAGCAATGGGGAATAAATAACAAATTTTAAGGAGGAAAATTATTTTCCTAAAAGATTACTGTGGAAAAGATGCTTCACAACCTCATAGAGAAATGCAAATTAAAACAAGATACCACTACACACCTATTAGAATGGTTAAAATCCAAAACACTATAACACCAAATGCTGGCAAGGATATGAAACAACAGGAACTCTCATTCATTGCTGATGGGGATACAAAATGGTACAGCCACTTTGGAGAACAGTTTGACACTTTAACGAAATTATACATACTCTCACCATACAATCCAGCTACTGCGATCCTTGGTATTTGCCCCAAAGGAGTTGAAAACTTATGTCTACACTAAAACCTACACACGGATGTGTACAGCAACTTCATTTATACTTGCCAAAATCTGGAAGCAGCCAAGCTGTCCTTCACTTTGCAAATAGATAAATAAACTGGGGTATATCCAGACAATGGAATATTATTCAGTGCTAAATGAAATGAGCTATCCAGCCATGAAAAGACATGGAAGAAACTTAAATGCATATTACTAAGTGAAAGAAGGCAACCTGAAAAGGCTTCATACCGTATGATTCCAACTATAACGTTCTTGGAAATACAAAATTATGAAGGTAGTAAAACTATAAATACATCCAGCAGATGCCAGAGCTTGGGTAGGAGAGAGGGATGAATAGGTGGGGCACAGAAGATTCTTAGAGCAGTAACACTACTCGGTATGATACTGTAATGGTAGATACATGTCATTGTAAATTTGTCCAAACCCACAGAGTGTACAACACCAAGAGTTACTACTAATGTAAACTGGGGGCTCTGGGTGATATGTCAATATAGGTTCAGCAATTGTAACAAGCATACCACTCTGGTAGGGATGTTGGCAATGGGGGAGGCTGTGCCTATGTGAGTGCAGTGTGTATGTGGTAAATCTATCTTCCATTCGATTTTGCTGTGAACTTACAATTAATCTAAAAAATAAAGTCTATTAAAAAAAGAAAAAAAGATGACCGTGGCTCCTAAGTGGATTGTATGTGTAGGGTAGCAGGTACTTGCAAGAATAAGAAACAGCAAGATTGGAGCTGAATTTTAGAGGCAGAACTATAAGATTTTATGATGCATAAGGTATGAAATAAGTGAACGAGAGGAAGAAATCAAAAAGGGCTTTTGTGTTTTTGGCTTGAGAAGAAGAAAAGCTGAGAGAGATGGGGAAGATCAGGGGAACCACAGATCTTTTTTTTTTTTTTTTTTTGAGACAGAGTCTTGCTCTGTCCCCAAGGCTGGAGTGCAGTGGTGCAATATCGGCTCACTGCAGCCCCTGCCTCCTGGGTTCCAGCGATTCTCCTGCCTCAGCCTCCCAAGTAGTTGGGATTACAGGCTCGTGCCACCACGCCCAGCTAATTTTTGTATTTTTAGTAGAAATGGGGTTTCACCATGTTGGCTAGGCTGGTCTTGAACTCCTGACCTCAGGTGATCCACCCGCCTTGGCTTCCCAAAGTGCTGGGATTACAGGCATGAGCCACTGCGCCCGGCCGGAACCACAGATTTAAGTGATAATTTGGAAAGCAAAATTTCCATTTTGGGCATGTAAGGTTTGAAACAACCTTTAGACATCTCAGTGGAGATGCAGAATAGATAGATAAATGAATAAATCTGGAGCTCAGGGTTGCAGGCTTGGCAGTTAATATAAACTTGAGAATCATCAACCTACAGGTGGTTTCAGGCTCATGGAACGGAATAATATTACCTAAGTAGAGAAGCATGCAAGTGAACGTAGGAAAAGAGGAGAGGCTCTGAGGCATTCAAAGATTTCAGAATCAAAAAAAAAAAAAAAAAGTAGCAAAGAAGGAGGAGAACATGAAAACATTTCTTTTAAGTGCATGATGGCTAGGAGGGCAAGAAAGGAGAGTGGTTCAACAGAGAAAGTAGGCAATTGTATTGATACTGGTGAGAGATGGGGTAAGATTAAGGCAAAGCAGGACAGTAGATTTGGTAGCATGCAGATCTTCAACAAGAACAATTTCAAGTGTGCAATGGGGGTAAAAAGAGATTGAAGTGGGTTGAAGAGTGAATGGTGTATGAGGAATTAGCATTGATGGATACCGACAAAACATCAAAAAGGTTAGTATAGAAAGAACGGAGATGAGCAGTTGTGGTTTAAGGAAGGTCCAAGAGAAGGCTTTAGATTATTCTCTTTTTAAGAAGAAAGATTTTGAAAAATCTTGGTGAACTATTAGGAATGATTTAGTAGGGAGAGAGAGAACGGTGATGCAGGGAAGATGCCACCACTGAAGGACTGAAGTAAAGTCCTTTGAAGGAGTCAAGGTGTGAAATTCAGAGCACAGAGAGAAGGAGCAGGGGCAGGATAAGAGCCATTTGTGTGCCCCACCCACCTCAATTCTAGAAGAGGCCTCTGGCCAGTCCCCAGGCTCATCTCCAACCTAAGGTATAGTTCATATTAAAACTCCAACCCTTCCCCTCCCATCTTTTCCTCATGGACTTGTGAGTGGAAGTATTACCATATCTCCAATCCAAATCTTAGGACCAGATAAGAATAATTCTGGTAAGCTATTTACCCCACTGTAATCAGTATTTCTATTTGAGCTTTTATATCGATTGTGCATCAAAGATGTTAACATAGAGACCATTATGTAGAAACAAATATATTTTACTTTATTTTTACATATTAAGGTGAACCATACAGCTTGGAAGACATTGAAAAGATGAAGGGAAATTGAAAGAAATGCAGGTTAGGCATTTCTGTAGAAGTCAGTCTAAGTCAATTTAAGTTCATGATGAGGGTCTGATAGCTCTCATAAAGCAACTCTCACTATGGAAGCCCTCATTCAAAGAAAGTCAAACTTTTACACAAATTTCTAAAACAGAATTTTGAAGGATATTTTGATTATATCATTCATCATTTTTAATCACATTCTGACAAACTTCAAACTTTGTCTTCACTGTAAGGATAATCAGTCAATTTGTTTTATCCTAAAAAAACAAGCCATCTCCCTTGTAGACGTCATAAGCTGCTTCTGTACCTTTTCCATGATTTCATTTTATTTTCTTGTATGTAGATTTCAGATTTCAGAGAAAGTTCTCACTTTCTGAAACAGTGAAAGCAAGAAAGAAAGAGAGGGAAAGATAAGTTGGAAACGAGAGAATGAGAGAGAATTTTTAAAACTACGGAATGTTTTACAAATGTAGAGTGTGATTGTATGTATATAAAACTTAGCCTAAGTCACCACTCAAATAAAGAGGTTACCATTCCTGTACCATTCGTGTCTGGGCTAGAAATCTCTTAATGCCTATTTTCTGAAATTTAACAAATCAAGGAATCACAAGGCACCATAAGTCCAGATAAGGGAAAAAACACTAGACTGGATATCTAGAAGCCGCATTTTAGTCTGCCACTGCCAAACATGTAACCTTGTGCAAATCACTTTACCTGTCTTATTTATACTGATCTATGGTTTTGCCTATTGTATAATAATCACTAAATAAAAAACCAAAACAAAAATGTTAAAATTATTAAAATTTTAGACACTTATTCTGAAAACAGAAATAACCATAATTCCTTTACATCTTTTATTTAAAAGCTGAGAACCCCTATATAAGAAAGGAGAAGGAAAGCTTTAAGTACAATGGCAACTAAAATGGCGGCACAAACAAAACGAAATTGCCTCCAAAACACTGAACTTTTAATTAGGGACGATGTCAAAATGCAATGTGTTCCTTTAGCTTCATTATTTTGCATCTGTTTCTTGTTTCCCAATAAACTGAATAAATAAACAGTGATTTTTAAAATTAATTATGTAGTGCAATTTCCCTCCCGGAAAACCAATATAGCTTAATTTTCCTTAACTATATTGTAAATCGCATTACTCTTTTGGAAAACGTTCAAGGATGCTTTTATTTATAAACCAATAGATGACAACTATAATGCATTTATAGTAAGTCTGGACACTTTTACAGGGGGCTTCCTATTTGAAATAACCAAGAAGTAGAATTCAACAATGATATTTTTCCTTCTAAACTTTTTAAAGTGAGAAAATCCAATATACTCTTGAAGTCAGAGATAGTGGCATCCAGGGTTAAACTTCAGCATTCATGATGCTAATTAGCTAGCCATGACTGTATGTATAATGAAGATATTAAGCTTTCTCTAAGAACACTGCAACTTGAAATTCAAATAACTAACGTTATGGAATAATTGCGAAATATGATCAACTGATTTAAACACTACGAAAATGTAGCACAATTCCCTTTCAAGAGGAAGAACAAGTATATTCTATAGACAAATGCCAAAATCAGAATTAGCACATAGTCAAGAAAGAAGGTGACTAAGAGTACACTGGTAACCATTTTGAATAAATCACTTTAAAACTAGTCACAGTGTGAATGAGCATAATTATATGGTTCTCAACTCTGCTCATGTTTTTTCTCTTTCACTTGCAAATCCCCTCAACTGTCATGTTTAGTTGTCTCTTTGAGATGTTACTATACATGGTAACAGATGAATCTGCTCTTCTGTGAGTTTTATAAATGATCTTAGCTCACGAAGCCATGGCATTAAATTTACATTAGAAAAGGTTTGACCCTTGGGTCCGTGCATGCAGTTCTCTGTTGCAGAAAAGCATTACAAAGCTCTCTATAGGGAGATCTGAAAAGACATCAAAAATATTTTGAAATGCAGAAAGCAGCCAAGATGCCCTATAACTTTTCATTGCTTGCACTGATTAATCGCTTACATAAAAGAATAACTAAATAAACTAACAAGTGATCCCCAGAGAGAAGCTGTCTTAACAAGAATGTTTAATTTTGGCCCTCTGAGTTCTTCTAGAAGGATCTAAATAATTATGTGTAATGCCTCTAACAACCAGAGAATTGCCAATAAAAGAAATTCAATAAACTCAGTCTAAAGCATAGATTAAGGTACAAACTTTCTAGGGGAGACAGGCCAAAAGAATATTGTAAACAACAGAATTTCAAAAAAAAAAAAAAAACCCATTTAATTACAATGACTTGCACTTACTAGCTACTTATAAGTGTTGATGACAAAGACTAAGAAAAGTAAGATTTACAAGATAAGATTAGAGAATTGTTTACTCTGTCCAGCAAATCAATGGGGGAAAAATATGAGGGAAACGTAATGTACTCAAATTCAATGCAAGATGAATCTTTTCAGTACTGAATGAAATACTCAAATTATTCTGCTGTAAGGCTACATACTAAGTCCTTTTGATTTGTCGTGGATACTACCTAAAAGAACATAGATAATCAAGACTGAGTCCAAGGAAGTCCTTCTGCCAGAGGTCAGCAGAAAAAGTTTACAAGTTCTTTGCAATAGCAGCACAATTTTTCTCATCCTTATGTTTTTTGTATCTAATGCTGTAAGAAAAGCAATAGGTGTTTAATATACGTATTTTTAAAATTTTCTGAATCAACTGGTATCATCTACAAATTTATTTTTTGCAGAATAAATCATAACAGAACGAAAAAAGTTATTGCATGTTACCTTAAATCATGTGTCTAACAAAATATATACAAATAAAACAAAAATATTAATTAGGTGTTTATCCATGAATTTATTAGATGGTGTCACATGTTCTCAAAACAACTTCAGAAGTAATTTATACACATTAATTTTTATAATTAAAAAAAGAAAGCTGAGTTGCAGAGATGGTTAATAACTTGAGCAGAGTTTTACAGGTAAAGGAGTTTGAACAGAACTCATGACAGGGAACAATACCGGAAACCATATTCTATCCACTTTATCACTCTAAAGTCTATCCAGAACTCTGATTTTCTGTTTCTTTAAGTTGCTTGTTCTTATGTCTTCTTATATAAGCCTTTATTTTACAAGCTTCCCTCTCTCTTCCTTTCTCTTAAATATGTCAAAATATTACCAAATAGAAGATTTTAAAAGTCATCTAAAAGACAAAAGAAAGAACTTAAAGATATAAAATAAGGGCAGCTTAATATAGTATAAACAAAATATTTTTGTAACCAGATGTTAAAAAAATAATAAAACATTTTAGTATAGGAGTCTATTTATATACTTACTGAAAAATTAATTTTCTTATTCCCCATATTTGTGTGAATGTATATTTTAATTAAGACATTTGCAATTATATTTCTGATAATATGTATCACTGATTACATTTTAGATTTTTTCAAAGCACAACAAGCTCAACAAAGAAAGGAAAGACATAGGACTATGCAGTTTGGGCTTTATTTATGCATAATTAAAACCAATTAGCTGGGGCACCAAATAAAAAAATCTTGTTTCCCTTGAAGCAAGTCTTTGTAGATACTAATACTGTAATTTATGTATATATAGTAGGCATTTCATTTGCAAGAAGTTTAGAAAATGATCAGAGCATTTTCAATATTGAAAAATGAAGAAATTCACAGTAAAATCGGAAGTAATACAATGAGCAGCTATATTTATATAAAATTGTGCCATTGGTGAGAGCTATAGAGAAAAAGTGAAACAAATAAACAAACAAAAAAAAAAAAAAAAGAAAGTGTCCTACTTAGAAATGTAGCCCCTGAAGAAGATGCATCCTCAATTCCATCTTTCACTTCTCTAGAGCGTAGAAGGGTCTAGAACTAAATATAATCCTTTTGGAGTGACCTCTAGTTACATTGGGTCTCAAAGTCCCAAAAGCTATGCCCCAATTCTCACACTTTATTGTGTGAGACAGGAGGCATGAATTGCAGCCTTTTTGTTACAAACCAGCTGTGTCACTATATCTTGCAAGACTGCAGGTACCTCACCTGTCAAACATTGGGTATCAATGGATCTTCAACCAATGCCTTTAAGAATACTCAAACTTTTATGAAGTAGATCAAAAATGGATTATCAGTAAAATCAAGAAAGATTTGTTCACTAAGCGGGAAAATGTTAATATTAAAAATTTCTTAATATAAAATGTTCTTTCACATATTATCTTCACCTTTCTTATCTTTCAGCTTCTTTCTTTCTTTTATATTCCAGGAGAGAGACATGGTATGCTATTACAATTAACAGCACCCACCCTGGAGTCAGACTGCCTACATGTGAATCCCTACCATTCGCCACCTATAATTGATACAGTCCATTTCTTTATGCCTCAGTTTTCCTCATTTATAAAATGAGGATAATACAAGTGCTTCTTTATAAAGAAGCCAGGAGGATTAATGGAAGTAATACACATAAAGCACTAGAACAGTACAGACCTAAGTACCACATAAACAATAGTTGGGCCAGGCATGGTGGCTCACGCCTATAATCCCAGCACTTTGGGAGGCCAAGGTGGGAGGATAACCTGAGGTCAGAAGTTCGAGACCAGCCTGACCAACATGGAGAAAACCTGTCTCTACAAAAAAAAAAAAAAAAAAGAACACACAAAATTAGCTGGGCGTGGTGGCACATGCCTGTAATCCAACCTACTTGGGAGGCTAAGGCAGGAGAATTGCTTGAACCCAGGAGGTGGAAGTTGTGGTGAGCCGAGATTGTGCCATTGCACTCCAGCCTGGGCAACAAGAGTTAAACTTCATCTCAAAAAAATAAATAAAATAAAATAAAATAAAATAAAATAAAATAAAATAAATAAAATAAAATAAAATAAATAAAATAAAATAAAATAGTTGCCATAAACAATGCATACAATAGGAACAAGTTTAGCACAAGATCTGATATTTATTCTAAAATTCAAAGGTAAATACTGCATGGTGCTCCACAAAGAGTGCCATGACTTACTTGTGCCTTGCAACTGAATATATCCTTCCTTCTAGCCCTAAATAGCTATAACTCTGTTATTTAAGTAGGCTAATGGACTCTATAAAACAGAATTCATATTTTGTTTCTTTCAAATTTCTAGATTACATAACAAGTTTAGGGGGTGTGGTTAGCCAGATGATGGATAATTGGGCCACAGCTTTGTTTGTTTTTGTTTATTTACACTAATAATGATATTTTATTAAAGGCTGCAAATTTTATGGTGTATCCAACAGGCTGTGTTCTGATATTTAAGAACCTGACTGACAGTAACATGGACTACAGATCATTTCTTAAATAATGCTGGTAAATAACTGAATGAAGAGTGGTTTTCATAAAACCTAACTCCTGCCTAAAAGGTTCCTTTTTTTCCCTTTCTGGGCCAGTGAGAATCTTCCAGGCCACACCCATAGTACAAGGACTTCACCAGTCACGGCCTTCCTCATCTGTTTCTCTAGCCACCTCTTGCTAGCGTCCATGCTCTCATTTCATCATCCATGGGACTTCCTGTATGCCTTTCCCTCTGCCTGAACCTTCCTGTTTCCACCTTTAACCTGGTTAACTTCTGACCATTCTGTAGGAGTCGGCTCAAGGCCTCTCAGTCTTGAGTTTTGTGTTCCTTGTTGGGCTCCTGCAGTAGCACCCCATGATCACCTCCATTAGTCCTTACCATTGAGGAGCAATCCTTGGTTTAAGTGCATTCTCTGCTACTGCATCTGAAGCTCCATTCTGACAGAAGCTGTGGTGTATTAATCCTAGTATCCAAGAACATCACCCCTACTTTTATTGAGTTCTCAGCAAAAGTTTATTGAATGAATGAATGAGATTACCCATCCTGAATCCTGATAGGTCTCATGCTTAAAATGTCTGCTTTGTGTGAAAAAAATGAGAAATATTACTAAATATTGTTACAATATATTATTCCTACGAAAATAAGCAAAGTGTTTAAGCATATACAGTATGCTACCTTTTATATATATAGGAAAATATAAAGATGTGTGTGTGTATGTGTGTACATATATATATTTTAAACCAAAAATTAATAAAAGTGGTGATATCCATGGGAAGAAAAGGGACAAAGTAAAGCAAACAAGATAAGTTACACTTCTCCAAATGTGCTTTACTTTGAGGTTTTGACTTTGGAAACATGAAAATGTTTCAAATAATTATTAAACAAAATTAATTCAAACTAAAACAGTAATTCATAAAAATTAAAAGAAAATTTTAAAAGGGAATATAACTGTGTATGGATTGGTAGTTTAACCAACAACAAATTATTTTAAAAGGCAAAAACCAATAACTTGATTGTATACTCCTGGTGGGTATTTTCTAAGGACAATGAAAAATGCAAGGAAATCTTAAATCATTTTTATTCATCAAATTGTTAATAATATGAGTTACTCTTAGAATACTATTAAATTGTTGCATATATAGAATCATATAAAACTAACACTTTTAGTTAAAGAGAAAAGAGATAAACATATGAATTAAAATTGAAAACAAAAACCTATAAACTCAAACTTAAATTGGAAGTATAAAAATATCAACATAAACAACAAAATATTTCTCTTTCAAAACTTCTCTTCAGAAAAGACCTAGAAACAGTGACTAAGTGAGAAATGAACATTTCCAGTACCTGGACTGTGGATACAAAAGGAACCAAGGTGCCTTATTGATATGGTTATGTCCTGGTCAGGACAGAAAATATAAGAGAAGAGGCTAATTTGTCCTACCAGAAAGTGAAAATGTGCTAATGACTAGTGGAATCATATCAAAAGGACTCAGGAGCAAAAGTGAAAGAATTCCTATTGGCAAATGAGATAAACTGAACATCATAAGGAACAATAACTGCAATGGATTGAAAAATATCAAATATCACAAAATCTATGCAGTCATAATGACATTTAAAAACAACTCAATGGTCATATCTACAGAATTTTAGAGAACCAATCACTTATCATTAGAGAGAGTAGCTTGCATTATTTCTGCCTTCTCTGAACAAAATGTGACTCAATATAAATACACACATAATATAGTAAGGTTGTTCTTTGTAGAATCAGGGATTTCAGAAAAAAAAATCCTAAAATTCATATGGAACTACAAAGTATCTGTACAGCTAAAGCAATTTTGAGAGAGAAGAACAAAGATTGAGGCATCATATTTCCTGACTTCAAAATATACTACAAAGCTACAGTAGTCAAAACAGTATGGTGCTGGCAAAAAACAAGCAAACAAACAAAAAGCAGACAGACCAATGGAACAGAATAGAGCATCCAGAAATAATACCACACACATATACTTAACCTGAGTGCCAAAAAATACACAATGAGGAAAGATAGCATCTTCAACAAATAATGTTGAGGAAACTGGATATCCACATGCAAAGAACAAAACTGGATCCTTACCTCACACTAACTTACCACACACTAGACACAAAAATCAACTCAAAATAGATTACAGATTTACATGTAAAATCTGGCAATGTAAAACTCCTAGAAGAAAATATAATGGGAAAATTTCATGACACTGGGCTTGGCAATGATCTCTTGGATATGATACCAGAAGCTCATGCAACAAAAGCAAAATTAGATGACTGGGACTACATCAAGCTTAAAAGCTTCTGCACTGCAAAGAAAACAATAAACAGAATGAAAAGGTAATCTATGGAATGAGAGAAAATATTTACAAATCACATATCTGATAAGAGATTAATATCCAAAATATATGAGGAACCCCTACAATTCAACAGCAGAAAACTAAATTATCCAATTAAAAATGGGCAAAGGACTTCAACAGACATTTCTTCAAAGAACACATAAAGATGGCAAACAGGTTATACCAAACAGTAACTTCACTAACTATAAGGGAAATGCAAATCAAAATTATGAGGTATCACCACACACCTGCTAAGATGGCTATTATAGAAAAATATAACAACAACTCAAATGTCAGCAAAGATATGGAGAAACTGGAACCTTTGTCCACTGTTAATGAGAATGTAAAATGACACAGCTTTTGTGGAAAACAGTATGGAGGTTCCTCAAAAAATAAAAACAGAATTACCACATGACCAAGCAATCCCACTTCTGGGAATATATTCAAAAGAACTGAAATCAAGATGGTCGTTTCCAAGATGGCCAAATAGGAACAGCTCCGGTTGGAAGCTCCTAGCAAGATCAACGCAGACCTGCATTTCCAACTGAGGTACCTAGTTCATCTCATTGGGACTGGTTGGACAGTGGGTGCAGCCCACGGAGGGTGAGCTGAAGTAGGGCGGGGCATTGCCTCACCCAGGAAGTGCAAGGGTTCAGAGGATTTCCCTTTTCTAGACAAGGGAAGCCATGACAGACTGTACCGGGAAAAACAGTACACTTCCGCCCAAATACTGCGCTTTTCAATGGTCTTAGCAACCGGCAGACCAGGCAATAACCTCCCATGTCTGGCTCAGCAGGTCCCACGCCCATGGAGCCTTGCTCACTGCTAGCACAGCAGTCTGAGATCAACCTGCGAGGCTGCAGCCTGGCAGGGGGAGAAGCATCTGCCACTGCTGAGGCTTGAGTAGGTAAACAAAGCAACAAGGAAGCTCAAACTGGGTGGAGCCCACCGCAGCTCAACAAGGCCTACTGCCTCTATAGACTCCACCTCTGTGGGCAGGGCATAGCTCAACAAAAGGCAGCAGACAACTTCAGACTTAAAGGCCCCTGTGTGACAGCTCTGAAGAGAGCAGGGGTTCTCCCAGCACAGTGTTTGAGCTCTGAGAACAAACAGACTGCCCCCTCAAGTGGATCCCTGACTCTGTGTAGCCTGACTGGGAGGCACCTCCCAGTAGGGGCCGACAGACAACCCATGCAAGTGGCTGCCCCTCTGGGACAAAGCTTCCAGAGGAAGGATCAGGCAGTAATATTTTCTGTTCTGCAATATTTGCTGTTCTGCAGCCTCCACTGGTGAAACCCAGGCAAAAGGGGCTGGAGTGGACCTCTAGCAAACTCCAACAGACCTGCAGCTGAGGGGCCTGACTGTTACAAGGAAAACTAACAAACAGAAAGGAATAGCATCAACATCAACAAAAAGGACATCCCCAATAAAACCCCATCTGCAGGTCACCAATGTCAAAGACCAAAGGTAGATAAAACCACAAAGATGGGGAGAAACCAGAACAGACAAGCAGAATATTTCAAAAAACAGAGCGCCTCTTCTCCCCCAAAGGATCACAGCTCCTCGCCAGCAATGGAAGAAAGCTGGACAGAGAATGACTTTGACAAGTTGACAGAAGTAGGCTTCAGAAAGTCGGTAATAACAAACTTCTCTGAGCTAAAAGAGCTTGTTCTAACCCATGGGAAGGATTAGAAAAAAACCTTGAAAAAAGGTTAGACGAATGGCTAACTAGAATAAACAGTGTAGAGAAGACCTTCAATGGCCTGATGGAGCTGAAAACCATGGCATGAGAACTTCATGACACAGGCACAAGCTTCAGTAGCCAATTCGATCAAGTGGAAGAAGGGATATCAGTGATTGAAGATCAAATTAATGAAATAAAGCAAGAAGACAAGATTAGAGAAAAAGGAGTAAAAAGAAATGAACAAAGTCTCCAAGAAATATGGGACTATGTGAAAAGACCAAATCTACATCTGATTGGTGTACCTGAAAGTGACAGGGAGAATGGAACCAAATTAGAAAACACTCTTCAGGATATTATCCAGGAGAACTTCCCCAATCTAGCAAAGCAGGCCAACATTCACATTCAGGAAATACAGAGAATGCCACAAAGATACTCCTCGAGAAGAGCAACTGCAAGACACATACTTGTCAGATTCACCAAGGTTGAAATAAAAGAAAAAATTTTAAGGGCAGCCAGAGAGAAAGGTCGGGTTACCCACAAAAGGAAGCCCATCAAACTAACAGCGGATCTCTCAGCAGAAACTCTACAAGCCAGAAGAGAGTGGGGGCCAATATTCAACATTTAAAGAAAAGAATTTTCAACACAGAATTTCATATCAAGCCAAACTACCATTCATAAGTGAAGCAGAAATAAAATCCTTTACAGATAAGCAAATGCTGAGAGATTTTGTCACCACCAGGCCTGCCCTAAAGGAAGCTCCTGAAGGAAGCACTAAACATGGAAAGGAACAATCGCTACCAGCTGCTGCAAAAACATGCCAAATTCTAAAGACCATAGATGCTATGAAGAAACTACATCAATTAACAGGTAAAATAACCAGCTAACATCATAATGACAGGATCAAATTCACACATAACAAAATTAACCTTAAATGTAAATGGGATAAATGCCCCAATTAAAAGACACAGACTGGCAAATTGGATAAAGAGTCAAGACCCATCAGTGTGCTGTATTCAGGAGACCCACCTCATGTGCAGAGACACACATAGGCTCAAAATAAAGGGATGGAGGAAGATCTACCAAGCAAATGGAAAGCCAAAAAAAAGCAGGGGTGTAATCCTAGTCTCTGATAAAACAGACTTTAAACCAACAAAGATCAAAAGAGACAAAGAAGGCCATTACATAATGGTAAAGAGATCAATTCAACAAGAAGAGCTAACTATCCTAAATATGTATGCACCCAATACAGGAGCACCCAGATTCATAAAGCAAGTCTGTAGAGACCTACAAAGAGACTTAGACTCCCACACAATGATAATGGGAGACTTTAACACACCACTGTCAATGTTAGACAGATCAATGAGACAGAAGGCTAACAAGGATATTCATGATTTGAACTCAGCTCTGCACCCCCAAGTGGACCTATTAGACATCTACAGAACTCTCCACCCCAAATCAACACAATATACATTCTTCTCAGCACCACATTGCACTTATTACAAAATTGGCCACATGATTGGAAGTAAAACACTCCTCAGCAAATGTAAAAGAACAGAAATCACAACAAACTGTCTCTCAGACCACAGTGCAATCAAATTAGAACTCAGGGTTAAGAAACTCACTCAAAACCACATAACTACATGGAAACTGAGCAACCTGCTCCTGAATGACTACTGGGTAAATAACGAAATGAAGGCAGAAATAAAGATGTTCTTTAAAACCAATGAGAACAAAGACACAATGTACCAGAATTTTGGGACACATTTAAAGCAGTATGTAGATGGAAATTTATAGCACTAAATGCCCACAAGAGAAAGCAAGAAAGATATAAAATCGACACCCTAACATCACAATTAAAAGAACTAGAGAAGCAAGAGCAAACAAATTCAAAAGCTAGCAGAAGGCTAAAAATAACTAAGATCAGAGCAGAACTGAAGGAGATAGAGACACAAAAAACACTTCAAAAAATTAATGAATCCAGGAGCTGGTTTTTTGAAAAGACCAACAAAATTGATAGACCACTAGCAAGACAAATAAAGAAGAAAAGAGAGAAGAATCAGATAGATGCAATAAAAAAAGATAAAGTGGATATCACCACCAATCCCACAGAAATACAAACTACCAGAGAATACTATAACACCTCTATGCAAATAAACTAGAAAATCTAGAAAAATGGATAAATTCCTGGACACATACACCCTCCCAAGACTAAACTAGGAAGAAGTTAAATCTCTGAATACACCAATAAGAGGTTCTGAAATTGAGGCAATAATTAATAGCATACCAACGAAAAAAAGTCCAGGACCAGACAGATTCACAGATGAATTCTACCAGAGGTACAAAGAGGAGCTGATACCATTCCTTCTGAAACTATTCCAATCAATAGAAAAAGAGGGAATCCTCCCTAACCCATTTTATGAGGCCAGCATCATACTGATACCAAAGCCTGGCAGACACACAACAAAAAAAGAGAATTTTAGACCAATATCCCTGAAGAACATCGATGCAAAAATCCTCAATAAAATACTGGCAAACTGAATCCAGCAGCACATCAAAAAGCTTATCCACCATTATCAAGTCAGCTTCATCCCTGAGATTCAAGGCTGGTTCAACATACACAAATCAATAAACATAATCCATCACATAAACAGAACCAACAACAAAAAACATACAATTATCTGAATAGATGCAGAAAAGGCCTTCGACAAAATTCAATAGCCCTTCCTGCTAAAAACTCTCAATAAACTAGGTATTGATGGAACGTATCTCAAAATAATAGGAGCTATTTATGACAAACCCACAGCCAATGTCATACTGAATGGACAAAAACTGGAAGCATTCCCTTTGAAAACCGGCACAAGAAAAGGATGCCCTCTCTCACCACTCCTATTCAACATAGTGTTGGAAGTTCTGGCCAGAACAATTAGGCAAGAGAACGAAATAAAGGGTATTCAGTTAGGAAAAGAGGAAGTCAAATTGTCCCTGTTTGCAGATGACATGATTATATATTTAGAAAACCCCCTTAGTCTCAGCCCAAAATATCCTTAAGCTGATAAGCAACTTCAGCAAAGTCTCAGGATACAAAATCAATGTGCAAAAATCACAAGCATTCCCATACACCAATAACAGACCAACAGAGAGCCAAATCATGAGTGAACTCTCATTCACAATTGCTACAAAGAGAATAAAATACCTAGGAATCCAACTTACAAGGGATGTGAAGGACCTCTTCAAGGAGAACTACAAACCACTGCTCAATGAAATAAAAGAGGACACAAACAAATGGAAGAACATTCCATGCTCATGGATAGGAAGAATTTATATCATGAAAATGGCCATACTGCCCAAGGTAATTTATAGATTCAAAGTCGTCCTCATCAAGCTACCAATGACTTTCTTCACAGAATTGGAAAAAACTACTGTAAAGTTCATATAGAACCAAAAAGGAGCCTGCATAGCCAAGATAATCCTAAGCAAAAAGAACAAGGTATCACACTACCTGACTTCAAACTATACTACAAGGCAACAGTAACCAAAACAGCATGGTACTGGTACCAAAACAGATATATAGACCAATGGAACAGAACAGAGGCCTGAGAAATAACACATCCACAACCATCTGATCTTTGTCAAACCTAATAAAAACAAGAAATGGGGAAAGGATTCCCTATTTAATTAATGGTGCTGGGAAAACCGGCTAGCCATATGTAGAAAGCTGAAACTGGATCCCTTCCTTACACCTTATACAAAAATTAATTCAAGATGGATTAAAGACTTAAATGTAAGACCTAAAACCCCAAAAACCCTAGAAGAAAACCCAGGCAATACCATTCAGGACATAGGCATGGGCAAAGACTTCATGACTAAAACACCAAAAGCAATGGCAACAAAAGCCAAAATAGACAAATGGGATCTAGTTAAACTAAAGACCTTCTGCACAGCAAAAGAAACTATCATCAGAGCGAACAGACAAGCTACAGAATGGGAGAAAAATTTTATAATCTACCCATCTGACAAAGGGCTTATATCCAGAATCTACAAAGAGCTCAAACAAATTTACAAGAAAAAAACAAACAACCCCATCAAAAAGTGGGCAAAGGATATGAACAGACACTTCTCAAAAGAAGACATTTATGCAGCAGCCAACACACACTCGAAAAAATGCTCATCATCACTGGTCATCAGATAAATGCAAATCAAAACCACAATGAGATACCATCTCATGCCAATTAGAATGGTGATCATTAAAAAGTCAGGAAACGACAGATGCTGGAGAGGATGTGGAGAAATTGGAACGCTTTTACACCGTTGATGGGAGTGTAAGTTATTTCAACCATTATGGAAGACAGTGTGGCAATTCCTCAAGGTTCTAGAACTAGAAATACCATTTGACCCAGCCATCCCACTACTGGGTATATACCCAAAGGATTATAAATCATGCTACTATAAAGACACATGCACATGTGTGTTTATTGCGACACTATTCTCAATAGCAAAGACTTGGAACCAACCCAAATGTCCATCAATAATAGATTGGATTAAGAAAATGTGGCACATATACACAATGGAATACTATGACGCCATAAGAAAGATGAGTGCATGTCCTTTGCAGGGACATCGATGATGCTGGAAACCATCATTCTCAGCAAACTATCACAAGGACAGAAAACCAAACACCACATGTTCTCACTCATAGGTGGGAACTGAACAATAAGAACACATGGACACAGGGCAGGGAACATCACACACTGGGGCCTGTTGGGGGTTGGGGGACTGGGGAAGGGATAGCATTAGGAGAAATACTGAATGTAAATGACGAGTTGATGGGTGCAGCAAGCCAACATGCCACATGTATGCCACTGTAACAAACCTACATGTTGTACACATGTACCCTAGAACTTAAAGCATAATTTTTAAAAAATTGAAATCAAGATCTTGAAGAGCTATCTGCCCTCCCATGATAATTGCAGCAATATTCGTAATAGTCAAGATATAACAAGCACCTAATTGCCCATTGATCATGACTAGATAAAGAAAAACATGGTATATACACATAATGGTGGAGTAGTGTTTGGCCTGAAAACAGAAGGAAATTTTGCTACATGCATTACGCTAAGTGAAATAAGCCAGTCATGGAAGGACAAATACATAATTTCACTTATATGAGGTATCTAAAATAGTCAAATTCATAGAGCGTAAATGGTGGTTGCCAGGCATTGGGTGATGAGGAAAGAGAAAATTGCTTTTTAATAGCTATAAAGATTCATTTATAAAAGATAAATAAATCCTACAGATCTGTGTACAACATTGTGCCTATAGTTAATAATACTGTTTTGTGCACTTAAAATTTTGTTAAGAAGTAGATCTCATGTTAAGGGTTCTTACCATAATAAAAATATTTTAATAAAAACTTTAGAATTCCAGCTAATAAATGAAAAAGGAATAACAGAATATTACTATTTTACAATCTCTGTTGAACAAATAGATCTATGTAATAATCATCAGTGACTACTAAAGCATTAGATGAATAGTTGACAGGGAACTTGATAATGGGTGAATCAGGCCAACCACACTTAAATCTAAGGATCAATCTTAACACCATAACAAAGAGATATTAGATATTATGGGCTTCCTGATAGAATGCAGTAGAAGGGACTCAGCATCTTGAATGAAGTATTCTTGCCAAAACATCAAACCTGGATCTGATCAAACCTCTATGCCTAGAAATAGCTTACAGGAAGCGAAGGATCAGAGGAAAATTTTAAGCCATATCATGGAGATGCATTCAACAACACCCAAAAGTGGGAAATTCTACAGGACAAATAACCCAGTTTCTTTAACAAATAGAGTACAAGTGGAAAATAGAAGAGAAAGTCTATCTTCAAAAGTATCTTCAAAGGTCCACTTCAGAGTGTCTTTTGGTAGTCTGCACCAGTCTTTCAAGTTTAAAGGAATTGTAGACTTATATTAATCTACAATTAATTTTTGGATACAACATGAGGAACTACTTTTGATCCTGTTTCAAAAATTGACAGTGTGTGTGTGTGTTTGTGTTTGTGTGTGCATATTGAATTCGGTGTTGACTGGTATTTGATTTGAAGTCATCAAATTTTTGCTACCTTTTTAAAGTAGAATGATACCATTATAGCATTTTTTTTAGTGTGTCTCTTTTAGAGTTACACTGAGATGAATTATATGATGTTTGAGATTTGCTTCAAGATGATCCATGAGGGTGGGGTATAACTGGGAGTATAAATAAATAAACTCTGGCTTTATGCTAGTAACTGCTGACACTGAGCCTGAGCGACACATACAGGGAAGTCCATTAATTATTCTCTTGACTTTTGTGTATGTTTGGAAATTTACATAACATAATGCTAAACAATAAAAAATATTAAAATATAGAATTAGATACAAAAAAATCCTACTGAGGTTTTGATCAGGCTGCATTGAATTTATACACAGATTAATTTAAGCTATTGATTGTTTCAATTCAAAAATGTATCTCTGTTCATTCTGTCCCTCAATAACATTTTTCTTGTCATTAGCATTGCCACTTTCATTTCTATTTTCTAGGTATAAACTGTGCACATTTCTTAAGCTTACTCAGAGGTAAGTTATAATTTGTGAGATTTTTTTTCAGTTTCACTAATTTGTAAGTCTTTTTGTGTTTTACTAACAATAAGCAGTTTGAAAACAAATATGAAGCAATTGCTTTTGTATACTTACTTTGTAATTTTCCTAGTTGTTATACTCTTTTTCTGGTACTAATAACTTTTCACTTGAACCTCTTAGATATTTCAGGTAGACAATCCATAATCTACAAATAAATACTTCTTTTTCTCCTCTCTTTGAAAAATATGTGCTGACAACTGTATTGAAAGGGTTGATATCCTTTCAGTTGCTTCCTGAAATCCTTATTTTGAGATGGTTTCCATCTTAAAGCAAAGAAAAACTTGTATTACGTTCCTGCCAGACTTTCAGCTCTCAATATCCCATGTTAGGAACTTTTAGATTTATATACCTCATGAGTTTGTGCAATGATTTAAGTTTTCTATTCACTCTACCATCAATTATAGTTCAGAGAACATCATCAATATCAAGTAGTTGGGAATATCTACCCCAACAGATATGAAAACATATGTGCCACTACCACTGGAAGATTAGATAAGCAAAGGCTTCCTTGATTCTTATTTTCAAGCTGATGAAATAAGGTAATTAAATTAAAAGAAACCCAGACTGTCCCTTGTCATAAAGCAAATATGGTGAAGGCTATCATAGGAACTGACCAAAAAAATTAAAGCCAATCTCAAAACATCCATATGAATTTTCTTAACATGAGGGATGTATTTTGTAGAGAAGTTACATTATGATTTCAGAAGACATTATCTTGGCTTCACTACACATAGCACATCTGGGAATTGTCTACTTGAAAGTCTTGGCTAGAAGTTCTATTTGATGGCCTCAAATTAATTCTGATATTGAAAAGTCTAAAGGAGGTTAGTACATGCCACATGCCAGGCTACTTGGCATAACTAAGACACCTAATTTTCCAGTGGGAAAAGACCAAAAGAGTTGGACCAGGACTTCACATTGATCTTGTTATGAGATGAAAACTTTGCCCTTTAGTATACTGCTTCTCACAGTGACATCAAGTCTTTCACTTCTACCTCAAGCCTCTGGGATGACAATGTGACTCCATGCCAGTTTCTTGTAGCATACAGGCTTCCAGACACAATTATTTCTGACAACAGGCTCACATTTGTTTCAGTCAAGTTAGGGTATTTGTGGACAAGGATCTCATCAAAGCTGTCACCATTGCATTTCACCTGTTTTACCGAATGTTTAGAATGAAAGGCTGGTGCAGACCACCAAAGACACTATGAAGTGGTTTTTCATTGTCCAATACGTTATGGATGTTCTCTAAGAGGTCCTGGTCATGCTGAATGTTACTTAGGTTAAGTTTCCTAACTTGTGTCAACCATCTCTATCGAGCATAAACTGAGAACTTATAAAATGAATAAGAGTATTCTAGCTGCTGCTATGGCTAGATTAATCATTGTTCTTTTTTAAAAAAAATTCATTTTTATCATAGTAGTTTTGCTTTGCTGGCACTTAATTCAGGTTTTGCCCCTGTAAGTTGAGTCTGGATAGTGCCATTTTTATGGAGTCACAAATCACCCTGTGCTTTTTCATGCTAGCACTCCCTACACGCATTGTAACAAGTGTTTATGATATGCCAGATTAGATTGTAAATGCCACAGTGTGGAAATGTATCTTTTCTCTTAATTCTTCAGCACCTAGAATGGGAAGTAGCACATGGTAGACATATGAGGACCAGATTACAAACAGTCATTTAAATGAGGCTTCTTCAAGCTGGATTTTAAAGCCAGCCTTCTTGACACGGTATTGTTGGCAAGTTTTTATTTATTTATTTAGGCTACAGGTATTTCCAGTAAGGTCCTCATTGAAAGCCCACTTAAGCTAGGAGCCACTTGCGATAATACTAGAGGTAAGAAACAGGAAGAGTAAACAGCTCCAAATAAGGAATTGTCCCCAAATTGCCCCTGTACATGTTGACAAACACCCCAAATCAGGAGTGAATACAAGATCACTACCAGCCGGGCGCGGTGGCTCACTCCTGTATTCCCTGCAATTTAGGAGGCCAAGGCAGATGGATCACCTGAGGCTGGGAGTTCGAGACCAGCCAACACAGAGAAACCCCGTCTCTACTAAAAATACAAAAATTAGCAGGGCATGGTGGCACATGCCTGTAATCCCATCTACTCAGGAGGCTGATGCAGGAGAATTGCTTGAACCCAGAGGTGGAGGTTGTGGTGAGCCAAGATTGCACCATTACACTCCAGCCTGGGCAACAAGACCAAAACTCCATCTCAAAAAAAATAAATAAATAAATCACTACCTTGGGACACAAATGAAATTTCCTTCAGAACAGGAAATTTCCTCCAACCAATTACTCAGATTGGAAGCAAATAAGAGAGCAATAAAAATCCATCTGCAACACTTCTTAGTCAAATAGAGACCAAATGGTGAAAAATACACCAGTACTCTGGTTAATTGGCCCAAATTTTGAGTGAGTTTCATGCTTAGTACATATTTTCCGCTTGCACTTATCACATCTTGGGTAACATAGATTTGTGAATCAACTACAGGTATTCCCAGAGAACCATAATTATGATAATGATATAGCCATTAGGAGTAGCTACTTCTGCATCATCTTAATGTTTTCTTTTCAATACACATATATTGAGTATCCATTATCTGTTAAAAGTAGAATTCAGAGATGAATGAAACACCACAATCCCTGAATTTAAAGAATATTCTATGGGGAAAAGGGCAAATAAACAATTTAATACTATGCATTTATATGGCATGTATAAATGGTTTATAAAAGTGCTTATGAGGAAGTCACCAAAATCCCTAGAAAATGTTTATGAAGATTATAATGTTTTAGATACATCTTATAGAAGATTTCGCCAGATAAAAACTAAAGGAAGACTATTCCAATAAGAGAGAGTAGCATAAACAGTGATTTAAAGTCGGCTAGAAAATGGCTTGTTCAGGGAATAATAAATAATAAATACTTACAGTGTGGCTGTATTGCAGGTATGCATAGCATCTTGGTTAGTAAGTGCAAGTAATGACAAAAGGGTAGATTTAAGCCAGATGGTAAATAATCTTTGTATCAAGTTGAATTCTTTGTCCTTCAAGGCCTCGCTTAAAGCATCTGCCAAGTCTTATACAATATGACTCTACCAACTTTATCACTACCCTTAACCATCACTTCTGCTGGAAACTTAGGGTGATCACCTTTTCCTAGAACAGCCAACTCATAAGCCAGATAGCAACCTATAAGATGGCATGGAAAAAAAATCAGAATTTTATTCTCTAGAATTTTAAACAGAAAACTATCAAAAGAATGAAATGATTTTCAGTATAACTAAGACAGTCACAAGGTAGCATGTAGGCATTGAAGATAACATGTAAAGCCAACTCCATGGCGAGCAAAAACCATGAATAAGCTAGAGCTCTGAGGCAGAACAGAGGTGAACACAAGACAGGTGACGTGGAGAAAAGCAAAGTGGCAGAGCACTGAAATGAAGCTATGGATGTCTCTCCAATTTGGTTTCCGCTCTTCTTGAAAACCAATTGTTTGCCTTTAACAAAAATATAAACGAAATGACAACCTTGTGCGTCATGACAATGAGTCGCTATTTAACCAGAGGTCACAGTGAGCTATTCATGGGATTTAAAGAAGACAGCAACGTAAGCAATTTTAGATAGTATATTGGGAAAGTAGTAAAACCATTCTGAAGTTGCCCTTTGAGCCATTCCACTGAGGCCTAACCAAATTTAAAACAAGAAGGAAGCAATAATTCTTTTGTTTACCTTGTTACTTGAAGGGGAATAACTTTCTACTTAAAATATTATGCTAGCCATGTGGAAGATAGATTATGTGTGCTAGAATATTAGTAATTTCTTTCCTTTTCAGAGCCAATTATGCACGTTTCAGTTACTTAAGGGAAAGTCTGTATAATTCAACATTAATAAAGACTGTTCTATACATTTCCAACAGTAGGAGGAACTTAAAAGAATTGTTTTGCCCATGGCAAAGAATGCCATGCATTAAATTCAAGTTAATAAAAAATTTGTATAGTTCCCAATATTAGTAAGGATTACTTTTGGATGGCGAGATCATGGTTCATATGTTTTATAATAAACATATATCACTATTATAATGCAAAGAAAACAAACTTAGAGAATAATTGAAGACTTGTTTGTTTCCTTTCTATTTAACAAAACAGATTTTAAGTCCTAGTTGTCTAGTTAAATCTATATGAGGTTAGGAAAAAAGTTACATAAAGTGTCAACTACTGTTTTTCACATTGTACAAAAACATTGATTTGACTTCAAAGAAGACAGAATGATTATAAGAAATAGACTAATCTCAAAGGATCTAGGCTCTACTCAAAGTCTTGTATCTGTGTCGTATATTAATTGAACCAGTTACTTCATCTCTCTGGTCTACATTTTTAAATCTGTAAAATGTGAATTAGACAAAATAATCTCAAAATCCCAATTACGTGAGTCTCTTAAGCCTTTATGTCACTACTACTTGGTATTACTACAATATTTTCCAAGTTTAACTTGCAAAGCTTGTAAGCCACTTGAAATTATGTAAAACCTCTCAAGTCGTTTAGAACTACCCACAGAAAATATATAAAGCCTAAGAATCAGGACTAATGGCCTGAACATATAATGACATGTTTAACTGTTTTGGTTTCTCTAGGCAGAAGCCTAGAGTATTTCAAAAGGAAAACACAATGATTGAAAATTGAATACACTAAATCAAAAATATGTTCATGACTTTAACTAAATACTATACAGAGAAAAAATACAGAATCAACGTAGGCTGTTACCTTTAGAAAAATCTGGCCTCAAATATAGCCAATGAAGAGAAGAAATTTTACATTACTATTACCAGATTTTGCATACAGGCCCATGTGGGGAAAAGCAAGAGAGATCAGATTGTTGCTGTGTCTGTATAGAAAGAAGTAGACATAGGAGACTCCATTTTGTTCTGTACTAAGAAAAATTCCTCTGCCTTGAGATTCTGTTAATCTATAACCTTACCCCCAACCCCCTGCTCTCTGAAACATGTGCTGTGTCAACTCAGAGTTAAATGGATTAAGGGCGGTGCAAGATGTGCTTTGTTAAACAGATGCTTGAAGGCAGCATGCTCCTTAAGAGTCATCACCACTCCCTAATCTCAAGTACCCAGGGACACAAAAACTGCGGAAGGCCGCAGGGACCTCTGCCTAGGAAAGCCAGGTATTGTCCAAGGTTTCTCCCCATGTGATAGTCTGAAATACGGCCTCGTGGGAAGGGAAAGACCTGACCGTCCCCCAGCCCGACACCCGTAAAGGGTCTGTGCTGAGGAGGATTAGTATAAGAGGAAGGCATGCCTCTTGCAGTTGAGACAAGAGGAAGGCATCTGTCTCCTGCCTGTCCCTGGGCAATGGAATGTCTCGGTATAAAACCCGATTGTATGCTCCATCTACTGAGATAGGGAAAAACCGCCTTAGGGCTGGAGGTGGGACCTGCGGGCAGCAATACTGCTTTGTAAAGCATTGAGATGTTTATGTGTATGCATATCTAAAAGCACAGCACTTAATCCTTTACATTGTCTATGATGCAAAGACCTTTGTTCACGTGTTTGTCTGCTGACCCTCTCCCCACTATTGTCTTGTGACCCTGACACAACCCCCTTTTCTTTAAGCACCCACGAATGATCAATAAATACTACGGGAACTGAGAGGCTGGCGGGATCCTCCATATGCTGAACGCTGGTCCCCCGGGTCCCCTTATTTCTTTCTCTATACTTTGTCTCTGTGTCTTTTTCTTTCCTAAGTCTCTCGTTCCACCTTACGAGAAAGACCCACAGGTGTGTAGGGGCAACCCACCCCTACAGGCCCATACTGTGTCATCAGAAGATTACAGACTTGGATTATACATAAGTGGTTGCCTATTTGAAATTTAAATTTACTTGTAAACCTCTACTTCCTAGAGTTGTAAACACACACTCACCCTCACACACCACACCACCACCAGAACCATACACATACGTATCAAATTCAGGTTTTCTAGTTTTTTGCTATAAAATAACAAATACAAATTTGAAAATAGCAAAGTATTCCAAAGTATAAATGATAATAATTAAAAACAAAATCTTGATACAAAAAAGTAGGAAAATGAATACAGATACCAATAGGGTATAGTTTGTTTCTTTTAAAAGTTTACATAAAATTCTATTATATTTCATTAAAAATTAAAAGTTCTTTTTTTTAGAAGAAACATTGGGCTCAGGAAAATTAAACACCTGTAAGATATTGAAAACATTTAAGTTTGCAAAGTTATAATAAATACAAAGTATGAGATGCCAAAGCAAATTTAGTGTGCATGAACACAACACCAGGAAGAGTCATCCTATTTCCACCAAATACATTCCCTCAATATCTATAGTAAGATATAACCCCCAAGAACGGTAGTAAAAATATATTTTCCTAGCATTTTTGGAGGCTGCTGGGCTTGCTGATATTAGCAGGTTGGTCTAGGCTAAAAGGAGGATGTGGGAGAAACCTCATCAAAGTGATGATTCAAAATTCATAAATAAATGAACAAATGGGGGAACATTTTAATCATCCCACAGTAGAGTAAATGAAATAATGGCAGACACCCTTAACGAACTATACAGCCAAGGAAGCCACAAGTAAATACAATATATCCAAGCTTCTTCCAATTTAAAAGTTGTATTAAGAAATGCGTACATAGGCCGGGCACGGTGGCTCATGCCTGTAATCCCAGCACTTTGGGAGGCCGAGGCGGGCGGATCACGAGGTCAGGAGATCGAGACCATCTTGGTTAACACGGTGAAACCCTGTCCCCACTAAAAATACAAAAAATTAGCCGGGCGCTGTGGCAGGCGCCTGTAGTCCCAGCTACGCGGGAGGCTGAGGCAGGAAAATGGCGTGAACCCGGGAGGTGGAGCTTGCAGTGAGCCGAGATCGCGCCACTGCAGTCCGGCCTGGGAGAAAGAGCGAGACTCCGCCTCAAAAAAAAAAAAAAAAGAAAAGAAAAGAAAGAAAAAAGAAATGCGTACATAGTAAGAGACCTTATAATGACACTAGTGCAAAATAGATTGGAGGATATGGATAACAAAGGAGGACAGCATCTCACTTTTACAAAGATCTTCGGCTCCCATTTTCAACCTTGGGCTATAGTCTTAATTCATACGGCATCCTTCCAGTATCATCTGCCATGCCTGAAATCTGTCATGAGAAATCCATATCTGAAACATGGCAGATTGATCGCATGCTTTTATTGTCTCTTTCACGTCAAAACTCAAGCAATGACAAATGAATACAAATGAGGATAGAGAAAAAAGGAATGAATGAACAATTTCTACAAATTTTTGGAGAACAGAATACATGGGGCCGGGCGCGGTGGCTCACGCCTGTAATCCCAGCACTTTGGGAGGCCGAGGCGGGCGGATCACGAGGTCAGGAGATCGAGACCATCCTGGCTAACACGGTGAAACCCCGTCTCTACTAAAAATACAAAAAATTAGCCGGGCGTGGTAGTGGGCGCCTGTAGTCCCAGCTACTCGGGAGGCTGAGGCAGGAGAATGGCGTGAACCCGGGAGGTGGAGTTTGCAGTGAGCCGAGATCGCGCCACTGCACTCCAGCCTGGGCGACACAGCAAGACTCCGTCTCAAAAAAAAAAAAAAAAAAAAAAAAAAAAAGAATACATGGTAGAGTCAAGGCAGCTACAGTCTAAGTGCTTACTGAAGGGGGACCTTATGTCGTGCCATAAAAGTCATGAGAAGCACCAGAAGTAGGGGTCACAAAAAAGATGGGGACTGATCTTCATGGAGCGAGATCAACTGCCAGATTTCGGTCTTTACCCCAAGCAATCAAAAGATTACCTCATCCCTCTAACAGAAGAGAGTTTATTTTCTGGCAAACTCAAACCTGAAAAGCTACACTGAAGTATACTAGGCATAGCAGTGAGACTTGGGACTGACAACCTAAGACTAAAATGAGAATGTACTTGTTGAACTTGGGGCACCCAGCACCCTTTCCCTGCCTTGCCCCCAGAACACTGGTAGCAGGTGCACATCTTCCATGTAGGAGCAGTTGGCAGTCTTCTCTGGGGGTGTGTGGGGTGGAGTCTAAATACATGTACCTGAAGCAAGCTCTCTGTCTAATCTTGCTAACACAAAATCCACCACCGAAACCTTGCCCACTGGCAGGGTACCTTCTTTTTTTTTTTTTTTTTTTGAGACGGAGTCTCACTCTGTCCCCCAGGCTGGAGTGCAGTGGCACGATATCGGCTCACTGCAAACTCTGCCTCCCAGGTTGATGCCATTCTCCTGCCTCAGCCTCCCCAGTAGCTGGGACTACAGGCACCTGCCACCACAGCCGGAGAATTTTTTGTATTTTTAGTAGAGACAGGGTTTCACCATGTTACCCAGGATGGTCTCGATCTCCTGACCTCATGATCCGCCCTCCGGCAGGGTACTTTCTATCAGTTTTTAGTGATTCACTCATTAATATGAATGAACACAGAAGAATCTTAACCGTAGAGAAACGCCTCCAAAATGAAATGGGCCAACACAAACTGGCTAAATTACCTCAGAGGAAGTAGTGGCACCGCAGCAAGCAGTATACCACCAAAAAAAAAAAAAAAAAACTGCAAATAATATCCTCACAGTGAGAAAAAATGGCACATCCATGAGAGTAACAGTATGCCACGAAGAAGGGGCAAAAAGACAACTTAAAAAGAGCTCATGGAGCTAACCAATATGATCACCTAAATTAGGATGGGAGTTGGGGGATCAGCAAATTCTTTCTGTAAAAAGCCACATAGTAAATATTCTAAGTTGCAGTATTTGCCATCTCTCAACTCTGCCATTGTAGCTTGAAGACAACCATAGACAATGCATAAAAGAATGCACATGAATGTTTCTTTATTTACAAAAACTTAATTTTATTTATATTGCTTGACCCAGTGGTATCATTGCTGGATTTGATTGTGCCATAATCTTCTGACATCTGGTCAAAATTTGTAATAAATAAATAAAAGATTGGGTCATAAAGCATAGACATTACTCTGTAGGATGGAAAGAGATAAAGAGATGGAAAATAGGAAAGAAAAACCAAAGGATCAATCCAGGAAATCCAAAATTTGTCCAATAGAAGTTTCAGAGAAAGAGAACAAAGAAAAATGAGGAGAGATCATTTTTTGAAACATACAATACATTTGTATAGAACTGAAGGACACGTCACCATATCTAAAAAGCTCACTGACTGCCCGAAAACTAACGAAAAAAAAAAAAAAAGCACGAACCAAAGTATATCTGTATACAATTTCCGAATACCAGGCGGGAAGAAAGTATCATACAGAGGAAAAAAATAGATCATACACAAAGAAATAAGAATCAGAATATTGTCTGATTCTCTACAGTGAGAGTGGTGTGGGAAGACAGTAATTCAATGTCTCAAAGATTCTGAGGGAAAATTATTTACCACCCAGAATTATATTACAGCAATCTATCAATCAGTAATACTGTACTAAAAAACTTAGACATGAAATTTTTATTTCACATGCACCCTTTCCTAAAAGTCTATTAGTGGAAGGTGCTTCAACAAAATGAGTGGTAAACTAAGAAAATAAATACATGGAATCCAGGAAATAGGGATCCTGTTCTGGAAAATGGTGAAGTACTAGGTACATAGCTAGAATTGGATATTGGAGCCAAGAAATGGAGTACTGCAGGCAAATGGGATTATCCGAAATGCCTGAGTGTTTGGAAAGCTTCGGCATTTGACATATATATATATAATATACACACACACACACACACACATATACATATATACTTTTTTTTTTTTTTTTTAGATGGAGCCTCGCTCTGTAGCCAGGCTGGAGTGCCGTGGTGCAATCTTAGCTCACTGCAACCTCTGCCTCCCGAGTTCAAGTGAGTCTCCTGCCTCAGCATCCTGAGTAGCTGGGACTACAGGCGCCTGCCACCATGCCCAGATAATTTTTGTATTTTTAGTAGAGACAGGATTTCACCATGTTGGCCAGGATGGTCTCGATCTCTTGACCTGGTGATCCGCTCACCTTGGCCTCCCAAAGTGGGCTGGGATTACAGGTTTGAGCTACTGTGCCCAGCCCTTGACATATATTTTTAAATGTTGGGACA
This sequence comes from Gorilla gorilla gorilla, assembly GCF_029281585.2. Classification (NCBI taxonomy): domain Eukaryota; kingdom Metazoa; phylum Chordata; class Mammalia; order Primates; family Hominidae; genus Gorilla; species Gorilla gorilla. The sequence goes on along the minus strand of NC_073232.2, from coordinate 48,829,260 downwards.
AACAACAAGCCCTAGATACAGACAAAAAAGCAAATGAAAAAGAGGTAGAGAGAGAAAGAAAATAGGAACAATCCTTAAACTGCAAGAAAAGCAAAACGGTGAATGAGAATGGCAACGCAGTCTAGTACACCACTTAATTCATCAGTGTCTTTGTTTACACAGTGATTGTGAGTCATATCGCCTATTTATTTAATACTGTAATAATAACATATTAACATGGGAAGCAGGGAGAGTAAATGATACTGAATCCTCAGTTAAAATAGCAAGAAATTAAAATATCAACAAAATTCAAAAATATTATAAGAATTAAACAGTAGCTAAAATAAAATGATTGCACCTAAAAAGAGTAATTGGTAAGAAATTGAGAGGGAAGAGCAAGGATGAATGTTTTTAATACAGGGCTTTTCTCCTATTTGCTTTTTAAGCTACAGTATGTGCATAAAATGCAGTTCTCTGTGCTTCCTTAATACTTTACATTTCTCAGACTCACCTATTAAATTTCAAGAATCCTGAGAAAGCTAATACTATAAGCCATTATCAGCTAATACCATAGGATTCATTTGTTGATAAGTGGAAAAATGTCCAAAAAGAACTGGGTCACCACAGGCACCTGGAGACAAAGTGGAAATGAAAGAAAATCAGTAAGGAAGAGGTAAGGAGGTGCTGGGGGAAAACTGAATTGCAGGACACTCAGTTGATGTCCAGAGAGTTGGAGAATTGGTTGGTATGGAAAAACTCCACACCCTGGTGTCAGAAGTGCGGAGTATATAAAAAAACAATTTTCTTTTCCTTTTTAATGGTGGCCAATGAAAACCCAAAAGGAGATTACATCTAAGGTGACAGGATTATGTGAGTTGCTCCCTACTTGCTCTCCAATGTCAACAACTCAGAAAGGGATTTTTCTGGCCACAGTATCAAATGGTCATTGCCCTTATCCTTGTTAGTCTTCTTCACAGCACTTATTACTAGCTGACATTGCAGTGTGTAGCTATTTTTATTTTTTACCATCTCATCAACAAGAATGCAAGAAGTCCTCCAGTGGAAGTCACTTTGTCTTATTCACTACTGTATACCCAGCACGAAGAACAGTGTAAGAGTTTAATAAATACTCATTGAATAAACAAGTTAATTTTATTTTTATTAAGGATCTGTGGCATTTGCTACCAGGGACTAAGTAAATTTTTGCTCGAGTTACAATATTGCCACATGGGGGCTCTGCTGTTAGTCACAAGAGTATCCTAAGCATTCCCCAACATTCTTAAGGGAACTGTTCAACTGGGAGTGGCCACAGCTACAGCTACCAAGTACTAACAGTATAAGGAAGGATCCTCTGGTTTGACATATAGGCTGATATATTTTAGAGTAATATAAGGACCCACAGTCTCCTGTTCTCTGCTACTTCATTGCAAACTATGCAGGGATTCTCATTTGTCAGAAGTTTAATATCTTTCAGATCTGGGCCCTAAAATAAAAATGTTTTTAAATCAGACATTGTTTCAGAAACAAAAATAAAACCAACCTATAGCATAGCTGTTTCTTTATCAAAATCAAGATTGTCTATTATCCTTCTCCTCCTGGTGACTGGGGAATTTAATTCCTAATGCTGATATAATTGCCAGGAAGTCAAATTTTAAAACACACCAGTGTATCCAGTTGAAACTATTATATACAGTGCTTTAAAAATACAATATGAAATTTTCTTCAAAAACTCTTGTTACATCAGAATATATGTGAAGTGGATATAGCAAAATGTTATGATACCATTTAAAGAACACTGACTGACTTTACATTCAGAGCACAGTCATAGATGCAAAGGAAAACATCAAATATTAAGGTATAAATTTGGTTAAGAGGTTTTTATAGTCCCTCTAAAAGTCTTTTCTCCACTGTGAGAAAATATAGGAAATTTAGGAATATATATAAAACTAGACGTTTTACAATGTGACTCTGGTGCCACATGTTTCTTGATGGAATTTGTTCTGAAAGAAAAGCTAGAAAACTGATTTCTCTCAGCTTAAGTGACTACAAATGAATTTTGATTGCTATCCTATTAATAATAATTTTTTGTGCCTCAGTTAGATGAACACTTCAACGGCAATACAAAAATTAGCAGATTTGTTTAGCAAGTACCAACAACAAATAATTGCTGTTGCTAAGGGCAAAAAGGCAATTGTGATGGGATGTGAAGAACAGAAATCCTGGTGATATGAATGTTAACCAACAAAGTTCTCAAACTTGCCATTTAACGCATTCCTGAATTCTCTGATGGCATAAATACCACAAAGTAGAAGTACAACTTTACTCTAAGCTCTAAGTCCTGTATTACTCAAAAGTTCTTCAAATCTTAAACTGCTACCAAGAATGAATAGATGCCCCAAATATCCACTTTGGGGCTGGATATTCTGCTCAAATTAACGAATAGACTCTTGTTAAACATACATGCCATGAAAACTGACTCTGTGCAAGTTAAATCCTACAATGGGAAAACCAGCAAATGCAGAACATGGAACAAGCTACGGTCCAAATGACCTGGCATCCAACAAATCAATGGCATTACAAAATGAAAGAGACTTCATATACATCAAAAACAAATGCAATGTGTGGGCTTTTTCTAAGATCTTGATACAAACAAACCTACTTGAAGAACTTGTTAATTTTGTTAGGTATAATAATGCTAGATGGTTAAATTAAAAGGCTGTTAGGAATGCATCCTGAAATGTGCATGTGTGTAGATAGATAAATAGAGAGAGAGAGAGATTATAAAGACATATGTTGGCTGGGTGCGGTGGTTCATGCCTGTAATCCCAGCACTTTGGGAGGCTGAGGCGGGCAGATCACAAGGTCAGGAGATTGAGACCATCCTGGCTAACACGGTGAAACCCTGTCTCTACTAAAAATACAAAAAATTAGCCGGGCGTGGTGGCAGGCACCTGTAGTCCCAGCTACCTAGGAGGCTGAGGCCCGAGAATCACTTCAACCCGGGAGGCAGAGGTTGCAGTGAGCCGGGATCATGCCACTGCACTCCAGCCTGGGTGACAGAGCGAGACTCTGTCTTAAAAAAAAAAAAGACATATGTTGAAGATTTGCTTTTAAAATACTCCAGAAAGAAAAAAATATTGCACTTATGTGGGAAGAGGTGTATTGATGAAATAAAATTAGCAAAATAGTAATAATTTTTGGAGTTGATATTTATTATACTAGCCTCTCTACTTTTGTGTATGCTTTACCTTTCCTACTGAAAGGAAGAAAAAAAAGTATTTCCTTGAAGTCATATAGTCTTTTCAGCCTTCAGAAGTCTGCCACTGAAGTTTATAGTGTTGGCTAGATTTCTGTATTCCCATATTTACCTTAGGACTACCTTTGCAGGAAGTGACAGTGAGGAATGCAATAAAACCTGAGAATATGGATTGACGCTGCTGCATAAATGTATCTTCAGGTGAATGGGAGGGAGACATGTTGGATAACCTTGTAATGTCTCATTCATTAAATTCGTCTTTTTCCAGAAAGACACTGAGAGACCATTTTAATGGTCAGACCTGGAATATTCTTTATTCATTTATCTAAGTCAGAGATATTCACTCATAACCATATGTGACCAGACAGGGTTTTTAATGGAGCCCTTAAAGCAAGCAGATGGAAATCAAGGATATTTCAGGGAAGTGTTAACGCTCTGATGAAGATCTGGATATAATTACAAATGTAGACATGCATATGAGTATTCTAACTAGAAATGAAGAAAATTATTTTCACAGCTGTAGGAAACTCTATATTGGCATTCTGACAACCCTGATATATTGTTGGGTCACAAACATTAAACTCTTTACAAAAGCTAAATCAAATGCATCTATTGGTGAAAGCACTTTATAAGCGAATACACAGAATATCAATGGTGTATTCTGTATAATAAATGGTTGTGGTATTAAAATTATTAGAAAAGCAATACTGAGGAATGTTTCCTATAATATTAGTAAATTCTGGCACGCCCTTGGTCATGTTCATGACTCTTGATAACCCTTAATATATGCTCATGGCCACAGAACCTATACAGAATCAAGAGAAAATTAATTTTGTCATAGATATTCTGATCGCAGAAATATCTGTAACACTTTATAAATATTGTACAATGTACTTACTCATAAATCATGAAAATGGTTCCTAAGTAAAAATCCTTAAAAGTTTATAAGTCAGGTTTTATAAGTCCCATTTTGCAGATGAGCAAACTGAGACCCAAAGAAGTTTGCACAGAATCAGTTCCAAATTCCAAATGTCAACTGACATATGCAATAAACAGTACATGTGTTGAGTCCAAATGTTTCCTTATCTAGGCTTTATGCAATCTTCCATTTCAATTTTCATCAAATCTTTTGACTCTACTGCCCTCCAAGGCCATATGCAAAGATGTTGCCTCTGTCTAGGTCATTTGAATGGAAATCCATTTGCTATTGTTTGGGGGCTAATTTTGCAAATCATTTCATAACATTCTGTTCAAAAACTACCTTTAAAATATTTAAAAATACATCATGGTGCTTTGAGGCTTAAGATTAAGAAATATTTTCAAGAACTAAAGTCTCATAAAAGTGAGGAAAAGTAAGAGCCAAATCCAGATTTAATCCAAATGTGTTAAACTCTTGGTCTTGCTCACAAAATGTGACCCACGAAAACAGTTATGGCTTCACCATCCCTAGGGTTGCTTAGCCAATAAAAATGAACCATCTTTAATTTCCCTCTTTATTTCATACCTCCACTTCTATTTCCTTAGAAAAGTTCTGTTGATTTTATTGTAAATATATCCAGAATCTAACCAATGCTCACCACTTCCACTGCTAACACCCTGGCCCAAACACCATCATCTATCTCCTGGATTGATATGGTGGCCTCGTTACTGTGTCCCCTGCTAAGAGTGATCATCTCAGTCAGCCTGTGCTTCTATAAACAAAAATACTATATCCTGGGTGGTTTAAACAGTAAGCATTTATTTCTCACAGTTCTAATGGCTGGGAAGTCCAAAATGAAGGTACCAGAAGACCTGATGTCAAAGACAGCCTGATTTCTGGCTTCTTAATAGCTGCCTTCTCTTGTAGCACAGAGAAAGAAGAAGCAAGCTCTCTCATTTCTGTCTCTTTTTATCCTTATAATCCCACTGATCTGTCATGAGTGCTCCAATACCATGACCTAATTACCTCACAAATGCTCTATCTCCAAATACCATCACATTGGGAATTGGGGTTTCAATATATGGCTTTTGGGGAGAGTAAATGAAAACATCCGATCCACAGCAGTGATCCTTTTAATAGGTTATTTGATCACATACTAACTCTGCACAAAAATCTCCAGTTAGCTCCCCGTTTTCTCCATAATAAAGCCAGTATTCTTAGAATGTCATCCAAAGCCCTCCATGACCTCCATCTCCAATTATTCTATCACTTGGTCTCTCCATTCTAGACTCATTGGCCTCCTTGTTGTTCATGGAACACATGATCTGCTTCCACATTAGGCCTTTGCACTGGCCACTCCCCATATATACATTTAAGTCTCACAAGCTCATATCCTTCAAGGTTTGCTCAGGCCAGTTTCTTAATGGCCCTAACCATCCTATTTAAAACTCAGCCCACCTCATACCTTGCACTCCCAATCTTCCTTATATTTTTCTTTTTTTTCATAGTACATATGACCTACTAATATACTGTATATGTTTATTTTTAATTGTCTGTCTTATCCCTTTAGAATGTAATCTTCACAAGGGTACAGGCCTTTATTTTGCACACAGATGTATTCCCAGTGTCTGGAACAGTGTTTAGCACATAATGGTTATTCAAATTAAATATTTGTAAAATAAATAAAATATCTGAAGTCAACAACTGTTAAGATATCAGTACATCCTCTTTCAGTTATGAATTTCTAAGTTTATATCTGGCAACTCAGTTTCATATTGGACTAAAATTTGGCAGTATTGCCAAACTGAGATTTGATTTATTTACCCAATTTAAACAAAATATGTTCAGCTATTTGAAGCCCTATAAGCACAATAAAATAAAAAGTCTTTAGATACATGACACTATTTTTATAATTGTATAAATCAGTAAGGCCCTGGATGCATTGGGGATATTTAACTTGTCAGGTAGTTTACGGTTTGTTCTGTATGTGATATTAAGTGCAAAAGAAGTTGCTAGTACATAATGCAATATAATTTTGCTTCTGCTGAAAGGCAAATCAGAAATAATCAGCTCACTATAGTCGACAAGTAAAAGGAGAAAAAACTTTTAAAAAGTATACAGGCAAATTACTAAAATCTTTTAGAACACAGTCTTTTCTTTTTCTCTTGAGGGACTACTCTACGTCTTTGCAGTAACTTCTGCATCCTCAAGTATTCAGTGTGGCTTAGAATCACATTATTTTGTTTTGGATTTCTCAACTAGCCTCATGGATAATCTTCCCTCTTCAAACAATTTATTATCCTGAACCAGATCAGACCTGGTTGTGATGCCGACTTAAGGGGTCGTGCCAAGGTAGGGGCCATACACAGTTCCTGGAGGCTGACTCAGTCAAAGAGTGGCTACTGATTACTGTTGAGAAAGAGATTGATGGTCAGTATTTTTTTCCTTAATATTATTTTATTACGAACATTTTTCCTTGTCAATTAATACATTGCTACCAAAGCAATTTTTATTATAGCACATCATTCCTATCATATAGTTTTGTTTTATTTTTATTTTATTTTTTATTTTTGTGGGTACATAGTAAGTGTGTATGTTTATGGGGTACATGAGATGTTTTGATATAGGCATGCAATGTGTAATAATCACACAAGGGTAAGTGTGGTATCCATGCCCTTAAGCATTTACCCTTTGTATAAAAAACAATCCAATTATACTGTTAGTTATTTTTAAATGTACAATTAATTCATTATTGACTATAGTCACCCCATTGTGCTAGCCAATACTAGGTCTTATTTACTCATTCTAATATTTTGTACCCTCAGTTGTTAGTATTAAGACTAAATAAATATCAATCATAAGATCCAAAGGGTAGGTGTAAAGTCAGAACTACGCAGTAAGATAAGATCAGGAACCAAGATAAAAGAAAAATGTCTGAAAACTAAGAGCAAAGTGTGTAACACAGCAGAGAATAATATTCACCGTAAATAATTCAAGAAGATTTATCCCAGGAAAAGCAAAGTGAGAGCCCACATTCTCAGTGGGTTCCTCTGTTCTTCTGTCACTGGGAAGTAAAGTATGATGAGCAAGAAGCACAAAGTTAATGGGTCCTCCAGCCTCCTGGAGTGGCTCTCTGCAGCTCTTGGGCAAAACAGATGTCTCGGTGACTACATGGGAGAGTGAGGTGAAAACTCAGAGCCTTTCAAGCAACAGAGGTGTGAGAGAGAAGTTATCAATATAATTCCCATTAGTCTGTTTTTGAGAGATACAAGTTGTCAAGCCCATTTGGGATATTAAATGATAAGCATTCAGTATTACCCTTCTGTACTGTGCAAAGGGGAATAGTCAAAAGCATATTTACTGTTCTCATGAAATTTGTAGTTTAACTATGAAGACAAGATATCTGTGAAAAGTAAAGATCACTTTCTGATCAACTAAGTTTTCTCACTTTCTAGTTTTTGTCTTTGTATATACCTCCTTTAAGAATACTTTCTCCAAAATTGTTTCCAGTCTCACTGACTGAGGAAATTTTCAGGACTCAATCCCATGTACAAATGTTGAACATTACATCATCAGTTATACTATATCCATTGTACTTGTGACTGCTATAAAAACATATTTTTTTCAATAACTATTTATTGCATGTCTGCAATGTGCCAAGTGCTCTTGTAGATACTAGGAAAAATGAAGTAGACAAAACATTGTCTTTGTCCTCGTGGAACTTACATCTCAGTATTATAAGTGTGCAAACCCTCTCTTCCTACTAGGAGAAAATATTATTTTTAATCATTTCTTCACAGTGAGTTTCTTAAACTTATTTCATCAGAGACTATTGAAAAGTACACACTCTTCCATCCCCCTAGAATGAGAATCCTGGGGGAGGGATTGGGAAGTCTATCTTTTTAAGAAACTCACTGGATGTTTCAAGTGCATTCACAGCTTAGGTAACTCAGGGGGAAAGCACTGCCCATTAAGAACATACTGCCCAAGGAATTGGTAATATCCATTGTACTATATCTGTAGGATCCCTTTTGATTGTCATTACTAGCCTTTATCAAACATCTCATCCTTGGAGAATGTGAAAGCTTTCCACGGTTTTCCACAGACAGTTCACCTAACAAAAAACAAGGCAAACTTTTTCAAGAATACCATTATTTTTAAATAAAATGACTCTACATGGCAGATGTTATTATGTTCTACTTTGGAGATGAAAAGAATCAAACATTATTAGTTATGGTCCACAGAACCAGAAGATTTATTTTAAAGATAAAGTTCAGATGATGAACATAAAGGAAGTTATCTCATCAAAGAAGGCAAGACTGAGTAAATCTCAGAAATCCACCATGTACAATATTTAAAAATGCTCACTAAAGTTGTTCTTTGTGAGTTAATGAAGGTCAGTATAGTCAATATTCAGTACGTAATCCTAGCAAGTACAAATAAAGTTAATATTATTCAAATATCTTATGCAGGCTTATTGCATGCAACACACTGTTCTAAGTAACATACAGATATTAAAATGACTTAATTCTCAAAACATGAAGTGAGTTTTTGTTTTTATGCCCGTTTTGCAGATGAGAAAACTGAGGCATAGGGAAGGTAAGTAACGCGCTTAAGGTTACATAGCTGGTAAATTGTAGCCAGGAGTTGGAATCTAGGTGCCAAAATCTATGCTGTTAATCACTAAACCACGCTGCCTTAGTTTTTATACTTCTTTAGGAACCTCAGACCAAAAGAAATTCAGGCAATTCTAATAGAACAAGCAAGAATTTGCTAATCACAGCTTCCTTGTCCCAATCCTTTAATCAGCTTCATTTTCACTGACTTCTTTTTTAAATGAAGATAACAATGTTGTTGAACAGGATCATCTAGTGGTTAGTGGTTCAGCATAAGAATGACTTGCTTCTGAAGCTCAGCTCTACCACTCCCTTGCTGTATGACCTTGAGAAAGTTACCTCCCCAAGTCTGTTTCCTCATCTTTAAAAGAGAGGTTATAATAGGGCCCACATCATACTATTGTTTAAAGAGAAAACAACGTAGCCCATTTAAAGCACTTAGAAAGTGCTCCATAAATATTATTAGTGTAATAAATAGCAGCAACATCAATAAAGTATGAACCAAATGATCTCTTGATTCGTATCCTAACACTAAAAATGGTTTATTTCCCTTCTAATTAAAAGAGAATTACAACAACCAAAACAGCAAACGAAACTATAGCCATAAAATCAATTATATCGTCTGTGAGAAAACCGGAAAGGCTATTGGACACATTAATTCACTTGTCATCAGTCATCACCTCTATTCCAAAATGTTTGTGTTCTAACATCCTGAGACAACTTGCATAATATAATCACTGTGACTCCAAGAGGTCAAATGGGCAGGCAGTTAATGCTTCTCTGTGAAAAGCTCAATAATTCACTTTATAAATTTCAGTTTAAAGCCTGCGTTGAGGTTAAGAAAAATTGACGTTCGGTCTCTGAACTTAATGTCAAGCTCCAGAAAAACTCTGGGCAGCACATGTTTAGCAATTAAGTGGACACAGACAATAAAGACGTTGCCAAATTGTAAAACAAGACTTGGAAATCACAGAAAATGTTGCTAGTTATTGATCACGGTGACCATTCAGTTCCTACTGAGCCACCCAAAAGAATCATTCATTTTCCAGCAGAGAGCCTGCTCATTTGCAAGATAAAAGAGAGACATTTCTGCACATGCCCATAATGTTCTTCACCACTGGGGGCAGCTTTACATAAGACTGCATTCACTGAAACCAAAGCAACAGTCCGAGCAGCTTTCAGAATGACAGTCTGCAGAAGTGAGCTGAGCGTGTGCGCGGTACGGGGCTCTCCTGCCTTCTGGGCTCCAACGCAGCTCTGTGGCTGAACTGGGTGCTCATCACGGGAACTGCTGGGCTATGGAATACAGATGTGGCAGCTCAGGTAGCCCCACATTGCCTGGAAGAATACATCATGTTTTTCGATAAGAAGAAATTGTAGGATCCAGTTTTTTTTTTAACCGCCCCCTCCCCGCCCCCCAAAAAACTGTAAAGATGCAAAAACGTAATATCCATGAAGATCCTATTACCTAGGAAGATTTTGATGTTTTGCTGCGAATGCGGTGTTGGGATTTATTTGTTCTTGGAGTGTTCTGCGTGGCTGGCAAAGAATAATGTTCCAAAATCGGTCCATCTCCCAAGGGGTCCAATTTTTCTTCCTGGGTGTCAGCGAGCCCTGACTCACTACAGTGCAGCTGACAGGGGCTGTCATGCAACTGGCCCCTAAGCCAAAGCAAAAGACCTAAGGACGACCTTTGAACAATACAAAGGATGGGTATGTTTTGTCATTTTTCTTCTTTCCTTCTTAAAAACAAAAAACAAAAAACCTCTAGTGTGTGTAATAATTCTGCCTTAATTATTTTAGAGATTACCTTGCTCTGCTCTAAGACTATGAATTTATTTGCTTAGTTCCTTGTTTAACTATTTAAAAAAAACACTAAAGACAATTCTCTTTAATTACAAAGAGATAATATGTGATGTTAAATGTTATCTAGATTTAAATTTTTAAAAATGAAAAATACATGCCTTTTTTGCTTGATTAAGGATTAATTCTTTTTTGGGGGGATAACTTTTCTAAGTTGTTTTTATTTCCAGGTTTCAATGTAATTAGGCTACTGAGCGGATCAGCTGTAGCACTGGTTATAGCCCCCACTGTCTTACTGACAATGCTTTCTTCTGCCGAACGAGGATGCCCTAAGGGCTGTAGGTGTGAAGGCAAAATGGTATATTGTGAATCTCAGAAATTACAGGAGATACCCTCAAGTATATCTGCTGGTTGCTTAGGTTTGTCCCTTCGCTATAACAGCCTTCAAAAACTTAAGTATAATCAATTTAAAGGGCTCAACCAGCTCACCTGGCTATACCTTGACCATAACCATATCAGCAATATTGACGAAAATGCTTTTAATGGAATACGCAGACTCAAAGAGCTGATTCTTAGTTCCAATAGAATCTCCTATTTTCTTAACAATACCTTCAGACCTGTGACAAATTTACGGAACTTGGATCTGTCCTATAATCAGCTGCATTCTCTGGGATCTGAACAGTTTCGGGGCTTGCGGAAGCTGCTGAGTTTACATTTACGGTCTAACTCCCTGAGAACCATCCCTGTGCGAATATTCCAAGACTGCCGCAACCTGGAACTTTTGGACCTGGGATATAACCGGATCCGAAGTTTAGCCAGGAATGTCTTTGCTGGCATGATCAGACTCAAAGAACTTCACCTGGAGCACAATCAATTTTCCAAGCTCAACCTGGCCCTTTTTCCAAGGTTGGTCAGCCTTCAGAACCTTTACTTGCAGTGGAATAAAATCAGTGTCATAGGACAGACCATGTCCTGGACCTGGAGCTCCTTACAAAGGCTTGATTTATCAGGCAATGAGATCGAAGCTTTCAGTGGACCCAGTGTTTTCCAATGTGTCCCGAATCTGCAGCGCCTCAACCTGGATTCCAACAAGCTCACATTTATTGGTCAAGAGATTTTGGATTCTTGGATATCCCTCAATGACATCAGTCTTGCTGGGAATATATGGGAATGCAGCAGAAATATTTGCTCCCTTGTAAACTGGCTGAAAAGTTTTAAAGGTCTAAGGGAGAATACAATTATCTGTGCCAGTCCCAAAGAGCTGCAAGGAGTAAATGTGATCGATGCAGTGAAGAACTACAGCATCTGTGGCAAAAGTACTACAGAGAGGTTTGATCTGGCCAGGGCTCTCCCAAAGCCGACGTTTAAGCCCAAGCTCCCCAGGCCGAAGCATGAGAGCAAACCCCCTTTGCCCCCGACGGTGGGAGCCACAGAGCCCGGCCCAGAGACCGATGCTGACGCCGAGCACATCTCTTTCCATAAAATCATCGCGGGGAGCGTAGCGCTTTTCCTGTCCGTGCTCGTCATCCTGCTGGTTATCTACGTGTCATGGAAGCGGTACCCTGCGAGCATGAAGCAGCTGCAGCAGCGCTCCCTCATGCGAAGGCACAGGAAAAAGAAAAGACAGTCCCTAAAGCAAATGACTCCCAGCACCCAGGAATTTTATGTAGATTATAAACCCACCAACACGGAGACCAGCGAGATGCTGCTGAATGGGACGGGACCCTGCACCTATAACAAATCGGGCTCCAGGGAGTGTGAGGTATGAACCATTGTGATAAAAAGAGCTCTTAAAAGCTGGGAAATAAGTGGTGCTTTATTGAACTCTGGTGACTATCAAGGGAACGCGATGCCCCCCCCCCTTCCCTCTCCCTCTCACTTTGCTGGCAAGATCCTTCCCTGTCCGTTTTAGTGCATTCATAATACTGGTCATTTTCCTCTCATACATAATCAACCCATTGAAATTTAAATACCACAATCAATGTGAAGCTTGAACTCCGGTTTAATATAATACCTATTGTATAAGACCCTTTACTGATTCCATTAATGTCGCATTTGTTTTAAGATAAAACTTCTTTCGTAAGTAATCCCCCACATCCACTGTTAGCCTCCTGGTGGGACCAAATCTACAGTTATAGAAGGTTTGCACCTCACTGGCAAATCAAGGAAAGAGGTGAATGATTCCAGGTGCTCAGAGCTTGAGCTGATTCTTGGAGATGACTCAGTTATGGGAACATTTTACAGACAGGCAGAGCCTTTAAACCAATGCCTGACTTAAAAAAGAAAATTGCAGGAAACTATCAAAAGATGGTGCTAGGTTAAAGCAGCACCCTGAGCAGTATCCAGAGGTGTCTGAATTACAGTAAGGCAAGCACAGGGACAAAGTGATGAAGGGTTAAAATACTGCAAGCAGACAACTGCAAAATGTGAGGAGATGACAAAAATGTAAAGTTTTCGACTCAGCCTTGTCTCTGAAACCCATCTCTGTAAATTCAGACTAGAGGTTTCACTGTCAATTTCTTCTAGCCTGTATGTTTCATAAATAAATGAAACAGCATTGAGAAGCCAGATTTCTCCACCACACCTCAGGTTAGTTAGGGAGTTTTCAGATAAGGTTCGTGAATGGGAAAGCAGCTTGCTACAGGCATGTGGTTGAGAGCTTACCAGAATTTCTTTTTCCAGTTTTTTCAAAGACTCTAATGTAGTTAGTAGAATCCTTAGCTCCGTCCTGTTCTGTTCAGAATTTGTCAGGCTGCCCTGTTGTGTTCCATTACATGTCCTGCACACACCAGTCCCCTAATGACAGACACTTCATTCAGATGTGTAAAGAGAACACATTCCAAGACGTGCCTTCCACCCACAGCCTCATTGAAAAGGACGACTTTGATAACACCTTAACAAATGTATAAAAGGAATCTTAGAGGAAAAAAGACCAACACTATGACAGTTCTCTGTTGCTTTTCTATTGCTGACATTACAATGTCCCTGTGTTCATCTGTATTGTGAACTCATCCATCAGTACAGTTCTGTACAGACCCTGTTGGCAATCTTCAAGCTGCATGCATGTTTTTATGTCATTGGTGAAAGTTTATTGACTGCAGCACGAATATCACAGCCTCCGTATTTGAGTAACTTGAACCACAGTCAATTAAGGTTTTTAGAAAGATATATTTAGTCTGTATTCTCCTTCATCCTCCAAAATGAACAGTTCTATTATAGAAGCAAATATCAGGAACTGCAACACTGAGGCTGTTTCATTTAATTTGGCTTGCCAACCCCTACGTCTTTAACCATGTCCCTCTTCTCTGAAAACAGAATCACCGCAGCAACAAAGAAAAAGTGAATGGCAATTTTTACTAAATTTTTTTATTGTTTGGGGGTTTTTCATATGCTGAGAGGAAAAATCTAGGCAAGTCACCATAAAATAAAATTTTAAGGATGCCAGATTATTAAAATCATACTTTTATAAGCAATAAAGAAAAAGAAATAAAGTGGATTTCTCAAGGTATTTTGATATTGATTAAATCTTACAATAGATGCCACTTCAGAAAAACATCTTAGTTACAATGTTTACCCATGAATAATTGTTGAATATACATGTATTCATGACAAAAAGTCACATATTTCCAATGGATTAATAATGCAGATACTTCCTCACAGCTTACTGGATGACTGAGCTTATTGTGATGTTTTTTACTGAAGTTGTAACTTTACATTTTTCATAAAGCATCAGTAAATACATATTCCATCTTAAAAAGAAATTTTCTTTGGCTAGCCTCATTTTTATCTGTACTAAAGATGTTTGTATTAATGAAATGCAGTCTTAAAGTGAAGAACCCCATTTCTATTCTTTTTCACTTAACCTTCTGCCTTACTTGTGATGGATACCAAATATATTTAGGCAAGGAATACTTATATTTTTGAATTATTGCAAATTCTCGATGCCGTGGTGCTACTAGTATATATAAAATATGCTTGCTATATTGAAAAGCATTTCTAAAATTCAAAGCTACTTGGTATATAAAATATGATATAACACTAAATGAATCACCAATATTTTGAAAGCTGGTCACTTTTTAATGCCTAACTTTACTAATAAACATAATAATAGATAAGAACGAAAATAAAATCCCTTAGGTGGTAAAACTCATTTTGATTTGGGACATGAAATTATGGGAAAAAATTTCTTTCTTCCTCCTCACTCTTTGAGAATGAATCTTCTGTAATTCTCACTATCTTCTGAGCACAGATATATAATTCTTGTAGATTTAATAACTAGTTTACCACTGTAAATTTTAAAACGCCAACTGCCAGTCTCCTGCTCAAAAGTTGTTGCCTCACCTCCATCCCATGGTACTTTCTGGACTACATATCATAAATCTATTTGTATAAGTATTTCAAGTTCATGCAGATTAGAGAAATGTGATTGATATTTATTTTTCCAGTACATATTTACATAAAATATTGGACTTCCCTCAAAGGTGACAACAGTTAAAAAAAAAAAAAAAAAAAAAAGCCTGACCTGTTGAACTATACAACAGAACATAGAATACTTTGCTTTACCAAAACAGAGAAGAAATGGGATTTAGTCTCTAAACTGCATGTGAGTTTTTTTCCATTTTTATTAACCCCAGTACACATAGTGCTACCACAGCATGTAGTTAAATAGTCCCAGTGCCACAGTCTTGTAAGCAATACTTATGCAAGATATATTCCATTGAAATGAGTTTGTATTTTCCAAGGATGTTGACATTACATCTTTTCAAAGAATTTAAACAATTTTTTACTTGATTTGGTGAGTGAACTACCTAAGTAGACAGGCAGTAAATTGTCTTTCTATGGAGCAGCAGTGACCTCTAGTGTCTGGTTAGACTAACCACAGCTATTCACACATTTTAGCTTTTTATCCTGAATCCTTATGTAAACGTGGTTTACAACATGTTTTTTGACTAGTAAATCAGATTTGAATTTTATTTAATTCATTTCCTTGGGAAATATAATTATAATGTAATTTTTGTATGTTATACTTTTCATTTTGACTTTTATAGTAATGCTGGAACAGAGGCCATAGAATTGGTACTGAAGGCTAGAAATAAGTGTCCAAGATGAAAAGTGAGTAATAACGCAATAAGAATAGATAAGAAATATTTTAGAGTGCTTATACTCATTGATGCTGGCTAAGCATTTTGATATTTTTATTAAAGGGGTTAATATTTTTCATCAGCAAGATACATGTAATTTAGGTAGGAAAAACAAATTTTAATATTATATCAAAAGAGTCAGCATCAGTTATTTACTGGTCAGTGGATATGTCAAAGGTGTCAAAGGAGGGGGGACTCCCCTTCCGGCTTTAGAACTCTCCAGTTTGCTGATTGTGCCAGTGACCTGTGCTTTGCCTCAGCACTTTCTCCCTCCCTCCCCCTTTTCAGCCAGCTGAACACTGGTTCTATTAGGCTCTCTGACAATGATGTTACAGTCTAAGAGGTGATGATTCATGGATAATGAAATTATGCTCTCCTTCTGGGGAAGGATAATGCAGAGTCAGGTTCATGGATTTGGCAAGAGGTTTTAGGATGCTGTAGGTGCATGAAATATCTCTTCTTCCCTTGACATTTACCAAAATGAGAACTCAAATCGTTTATTTAAAGTGTGGATTAGACTGCATCAGAAACAAGCATCAGGTCATGAAGCCTGAGATAAAGTGAGTTCCAGACATGGCAAGTAAGAATCGAGCCATGAGAAATAAAAAATTCAGAATCTGTGTTGCTTCATCTATTCCTTTTTGCTCTGGATTCTCATTAGAATCCAGATCTGTAGCTAACCCACGGAGTTTTGCTATTGTTGTATTCTCCTAGCTACCTACACTAAAAATCAGAGGCAGTTGGGGGAAACAATGAGCACAACAGAATATATAGGTAAATTTGAATGACATAAGTTTTAAGAGAAATAAAATGGATGGATGTTAAATAGTTTGTATCAAATAGCTCTAATTAAAAACGAATTAAAGAAATAATAATAATACATAGGTGAAAGTCACTGCTTTCCTAATCATAATAGCCTACAGAATTGGACCCAAATTCTTTTAGCCTCCAAAAGTTGGTGATGATTTTTGCTACTTAATACTACCAATAAAATCTAAATAACAATAATTTATGATTCTTTTGCATTTGAGGGAAATATCACAGCCAGGCATGGTAGAATATGGGCCTTAGAAATTAAGACCTAAATTCAAGTTCCTTTGACACTTGCTAATCAAGTCATCGCAGGTACATTTCCTGGCTTTTCTGAACTTGAAGTTTCTCATATGTAAAACAGATGTGTACTATTGGCTGCTCATGGTAATTGGGAGGACGAAATGTGAAAAGTACTTTGTAAACTCTAAAATGGCAACTACCTCTTCTTTTCAAAAAGCCCTTAGTGAGATACTGAGTGGGGTTTGTTGTTCTGTGTTTGGCATGAGCCAAAAAGAAATCAGTAACCTCCATGTTACAGAACCCCAAGCCCATTTTACATCATTACAAGTCTAGAACATTGTCTTTGACTTTCTGTTTTCACATAGGCACAGCTTCTTCCACCTCATGTTATCTAAGTCAATGATTTTTATACTGATTATCACAATGTACAACAGACATAAAGACACCGACCAGCGAACACTAAAACAAATACTTATCAAACACATTGAAAATTCTACTTGTATTTCAGATCAGGTAACTATAGCAAGGGGTTTCAATCAGGACGTTTACCTGTCCACTCCCTTTCTAGTATCATTGTGTTCAATCCTTGTTGACTTTACACTGGATCAATATAATGTTTATATGGCAACATGACATCATTATTGAGCAAAAAGTAATTGCATATAACATGTTACTGTAGGATTAGCACGCATTCCAGGTATTGGTCACATGATATCTGCTCTGATATTTCTCCCCTGGCCACTCCAGTGGAAGACTGTGCCCAAGATCTCCTCTTAGTATAGAAATTACTATTGACTTTATCAATTATAATTATTGAAAAATCACTGGATAAAAAGGGGTATAAATGTACAGGGACTTCCTTTTATATGTCATTGCTTATGCAAAATTACATCATTAATTCATCAAAGAATGACCAAAAGCTTCCTCCGCTGGATGTAGCTGCTCTTACCAATATGAAGTAGCAGGTGTATTTTCAAAATGTTCGTCATTTAAGAAGACACAGACTGTTCCTCTTTGACAGCTGAGTTCCTATGGCATATCTAAAGATCAGAGAGAGGATGATGGTTTTTCAGGTGGGGAAGCAGTTGTGAGTTTTCTGACATTTTAACTTCATAGGGTCATGAATGGATGCTCTTGAGTTAGGGATCCTGAACATGTGAGGAGGAAAATTCCAGGAACACAGAGAGAACAGGAATATCTGGGACATGATATAAGACCAAGCAAGTACAATGTATTTTACAATTATACTTTCTAACAACAGAACTTCTATAAGCAATAATAATCCATTTTATTGAAAAAAAAGAAAAAGAGCTTCTATCTTATCCTTTCCAGCAAATGTTGTAATGACAATTAATAACTTTATTAACAATTCTGCATGTTTTCTTTTTATTTTTAAGGGCTCTCACTTCTCCCAATCAGGATTCTCATTTATCCTTTCTCTCACTCTTAAATTGTTCTCCTTATTTGAAAGAGTCTGTAATTCCTATATCACCAAAAAATGTCTTCCTTTATAAACCAACACAATTCAGTCATTCTGCTCAAAAGAGCAGCATTATCTCCAAAAGAAAAGTTACACACTTGCATTAAATATTAGGACATAAAACAAATTTAAAGCTGGCTGACACTTCTCTTTCCTTTACAATCTATAAAACACCTCTACCATATATTATGATTTGCAATTGAAAAAACAGGATATATAGTTGAATTACAGTCTTACAAAGTATTAAAGCTTACTGTTTTCCTTCTTAATTAGCTAACTCCTAGAAAACAAAGTATAGGACTTTATGTATAGGGGTACTCAACTATATTTCACCAATCAGAAACACTCTTTCCAATAATCAGAATTTTGTCTTCTCAAGGGTAAAATATAGTTTTTTTGGCCTGGCATATAAAATAGTAAGGCAAATACTACATTTAGCAAAGGCAATTTTTGTTGACATTTCATCACATCAATTACATCTGTGCAGGGTGGAAAATACATTTTGTCAGTAAGGAGGAAATGACTTCAATTAAATGTAAATCCTTAGCATTCTTGGTGCTAAAGCTTATTAATGAAGTGGGAGCAGAATGAAAATGTCATCAGACAGTGAAGCTACAGTATCATGAGGCTATGCTACATTGAGTGGTGTTCATAGCTTCAACTGGGTGGCCCTCATGTAGCTAAAAAAGTGCTCCTTGTCATTAATATTTATCTATGTACTTTCTAAAAGAAAGAATATGCTTACCAACAGAGCCCTCATATTGACTGTCTTCCTATAAGTTTCCCTCATTAATCTTTGATGCAGTCAACCAGAATCTCACAAGAGCTTTAAAGGAAACTTGTAGAATGCATCATGTTGATATTGAAGAAGTAGAGTAGCTTTTAAAATTCTGATAAATGTGTAATAAGATTACAACAGTGAAACCTCTCTAAGGTACAACAGTGAAAATAGTTATAACGGTGAAAACTCTAGGAAGTTTACCATAGTGAAAACTCTCCAAGAAGTTTAAAATTCAGCACTTTGAGATTAGTATTGGCATGTACTTGTCAATTTATGAAAGGGATTTTGCCTAATGTATTCAAAATTTTAATGTGAAAGGTATAAATATTTGGTTTCTGTACTGGCTCCAATAGAGGGTTAGGTAACATCACTGAATTATGATTAAAGGGGAATATTTAAAGATCTTTCTAATATGGCAGAGGACATATTACATACGTATTTGTATTTCCACCAAGGTACATATGTTGTACATGCCTAGAAAATATATATATATATTTTCCTATTAGGTGAATATTTTTCCTATAATGTGAAGATATTTTGGTATAATTGAGTCCTTATTATGTACCAGGAATTTGTATATATTATCTAATGATTTGATAAAAAGTGTTTTATGCCTTTCGTAAACTCAGATAGTTTTCCTTAAAATATAAGAACAGAGCCCTTTATATTGAGTCTGTCTTCCTGTAAGTTTCACTCATTAATCCTATACATTTTCACTTCTTTATAGGACTGCTCTAAAATAATTTATACCCCACCCACAAAAGGCTTCTCAAAGCCAAATCATACATCTCCAGATCCCTTTAGGAAATAATTTCCAATGATTTACCATTAGAACATCCCTCTGCTAGTTAAAGTCTAATCTGCCAGTATAGTGTTCCTTCCAGCCTGTGGCACCCACTCCAGCCTATCTCATGTCATTCATTAAAAAGCAGTAAGTGTTTAGTCTTTTGGACTTTTACAGGGAGGACTAAGTAATAAAATGTAAAAATCTACATATATTTTTATGGGCTTTACTCTGGTCACTTTTATGGTCTAACACACACAGATGTGTGGAGTCTTTATTAGTTTACACTAAAATGCAAGAGCATTAAGCTAGATATAGACGAAAAGAGAAAGTCAAAGTAGATTTCAAAATAGCCAAAAGCTCACATTATACATTTCTTAATGTTAAAAAAAAATCCCAAATGATGGAGATCCTGTAATTCACTTTCTTGAAAGCTAATTTACCCTCCTCTAAGTTTGCCATCACATTCTTAGATTTAAGCCTGACATTCCTTCTATTTTCCTATTTCTAATAGGTTTTCCTGGTGTTTGTTTGTTTGTTTGTTTGTTTTTTGGTTGTTCTGTTTTGTTTCTCTGTTGTTTTCTGCCTGCAGATCTTAATTCTTTGAGTGCACTGCCTTGCCTGTTTTTCTAGAATTCCCAATCAAATGTTGATCCTGTCAGAAAGTCACAGGGTCAGTTTCATGGTTGGAGTCATCGGACAGATGGACTAGATTTAACTCTACAGCGCAATCTAGTCAAGTCTGAGATATCTGCCTTGTGTCTTCTCAGCATCCCATTTCCATGTATTTTCTCTATTTGGAAGTAGTATCCATATTGAAATTCCTCCATCCAGTGGTGCCCAGAGCTTTCTTGGTTTCTTATGCCTTATCAAATATCTGCTTCCAGAGCGAGAGCAGGATTACTGTCCCTTCTAAGGGCACTCACCTTTAAACAGAGATAAAAGTCTTCAGCTAAAGGTAAGAAAGTTATATATTAACAGCAGGCATAGCCAGCAGGGTTGGGGAAAGTGTTTCTTAGGCAAAGACCTTTGTAAAGCACTCTGAAATCATCCTCTATAGATTCCTCAGTATTTTTCTCAAACACGAGTTTGGGCCTTTCCAAAGGAGCCAAGGCAGGGTAAATAATCCATGTTTCATTCAATAAACTATACTTGAGAATTTTTTTTTTCAGTGAATCACCATTATACAAAGTCTTTCTTCTTAGATTTTTTTCATGGAGAGACAACTTTGTATATCAGAAAGAACTTGGACTATGGATCCAGTTTGAATTCTGTTTCTGGGATTTTAGTAACTGTGAAACCTTGAGTCTCAACATTGTCATCCTAATAAAAATGTGTAAAACAATGTAGTTATCATGGGATTGTTGCAAGAAGGCAAAGAATCAGCATTTGTTAAATATTTTTCCTGGTACATTTCATATATAATCTAATACTCATAAAGATCCTATGAAGATTCAATGAGATGATGTAGATAAAATCATTTAATACAAAGGTTGGCACATAATACTTTCTCCTTCCCTTCATTAGTTCCAACTGCTAAAAATCTCAGTACCACAATGCGCTTTGAAAGTCATATTACACTACCTATTTTTATTTTGAATAACAGACTCCTGGTGGACTTTCCGGAAATAGAATCTAAATTTCCATAAGCTCAAGGGCATCTGGGCACACAGTTAATACTGTAGAGTGATGGTGGTACATAAAACCAATGTCCTCAGCCTCCCAACAAAGCCCAACTACATCCACCTTTATTGTCCTACCCTTTCCCATGCTCTACCACTGGCAGGTTCTCAAAGTAGCCCATGCTTCCCAATCTCTGTGCTTTTCATCAAGCAATTTCCTTTGTGAGAAATGCCCTTCCTCCCTCCCAAGTCCTCCAGTCAATTTCTGAGCTTTTCCAGAATAGATCAAATTCTGCTCACTCCAGATGTCTTATTAATCTTTTCCTTCCCTCTTTTCTGTTTTTTTCCCCTCTCCCAGAGACTGCATCACAGTCTACCTTATGTTAGAGTTATTAAGGGGTTTGTATCACGTTTTGAGGAAATGGATAATCTCTTCTTTTCTTTCTTCTTCCAATGGTGGCTGATACAGTCTTTTATGCATGATAGATGTTGTTGAATTGATTTTCTGGTCATTATTATAAAGTTATTATTGCAAACAATCTACAGCAAACATTTCAACTCTATGGAAACTTAATTGTATCAACTTTATATTTCTTTATGTAGTCATAAAAACTTCTTTTAGTTTTAATTTAATATACACTTTTTCACTATGTACACTCTTCTCATTTACCATTTAACGGGCTTCAAAAATTATAGCTGACCACTAAACAATGTGAGGGTTAAGGGAACAAACCCTCCCATACAGTCAAAAATCCATATAATATTTTACTCCCCCAGAACTACTAATAGCATATTGATGACCAGAAGCCTTACTGATAATATAGTCAATTAACCCATATTTTATATGTTATATGTATCTTATTCTGTATTTTATAATAAAGTAAGCTAGAAAAATGAAAATATTATTAAGAAAATCATAAGGAAAAGAAAATATATTTATTATTCATTAAGCGAAATGGATAATCCTAAAGGTCTTCATTCTTGGCATCTTCATGTTGAGAAGGCTGAGGAGGAGAAGATAGAGAAGCGGTTGGTCTTGCTGTCTCAGGGTGGCAGAGTCGGAAGATAACCCACGTGTAAGTAGACTCATGCAGCTCAAACCCATATTGTTCAAAGGTTAATCGTATTCTTAGGAAAATACAGTTTTAAAGGATCATGTTCTGATTTAAATTGCTTGTGTGTTGTGAATAATCTACCAATCATTTTTTCCTGTGATAGTTACCAAAGCTATGAACATTTGGAGGGATATGTTAAAGGGAATAAGAGCTACAAAAAATTGAGACAAAGAAATAATATTTAAGTCTAGCTGTGAATACACCTCCATTTTTGTAGAGGCTGGGTAGTCAACGTTTGTTTAAAAGCCATACATTTGTGATCTCTCCCTGTCCACATCCTCCTGAGAAAGGTCCTTTGCTCTTTAGCTTGGATGTCTCCTTATCTCAGGCCCAGTTCTGCAAGGATTCAGCTTTAGATGCATTCTGAGGCCTCTCCTCTCTTACCCACACCAAGGGAACACCCTACGCTATGACAGAAACTAGGTCTTGGCCTCTGATTTTACACGTTTCCAAAGTAACTACTCTACTGGAAGCCTCCAACACTCAGAAGCTGACAGGTAGTAATGCTCACCTTTTTTACCTCTTAAAAGCTGATCATGCAGAAGGCATGTTAGATCATACAGAACTGAAGCATCTTCCCTTTTCTGAGACTCTCCTTTCCTCCCTTCTGTTCATTCCTTTATTCCTTTGAACTAAATTTCTTTTTCTCTTTCTCATCTCCACTTAAAATTTCTTTCAATTTTTCTTTCTATCCAACTTTTAAGTCAGTCCATACAACTTGGATATATGCCTTCAGACTGAGTTAAAAGGAAAATACTAATAGTTTTATCTCTCATGAAAGCAATAATTAAAATGATACCATCTAATAATTTAATGTAAAAGGAGGGAAAAATTGTATTTGTATTCAACTCTTTTGTTTGGGCCTATAAATGAAGAACTATAATTTTGTAAATTATAGTTTAATTTTAGAAATAAAAATGACCTCCTCCCTAATATATTTTAAGTTGCATTTTAATTAGGATTTGTAAGGTAGGGCTGACTTATAGGCCATCCATATCCCTTTTCATGTGAACTATTTGTCAGCCTCTGGATCACGGTAAACTTTGTCATTCACAGACTGGATTCTTTTTTGGAACATACGTGATAAACAAATTGAAATAAAACTTCACTTTAGTTATAAAAACTTGTAGTTATAAGGACTTTTGAGAACCTTGCAGTCCATTTTTTTTTACCTTCTATTTGAAATTCCAAACTAATTTCATTGTACTTGTAACAATCTTCCAAGAACTGCAATCCTCAAGCTCTCTCTTTGTTATCCATTCCACGGTTTCACTGTGGTCACTGCATCATTTTTTACCCCTATATGCATCTTGCTTAAGATAAGGCCAGTGGTTACTTAATTTTTTTTCAATTCTTCTTTGTTTTCATTCTTTTTAAAGAGGAACAGTAAAATAAGTAGTTAGGTTTTGTGTTTGTTTTTGCTTTCAGTACTGGAATCTGCTTGGTCCAACTTAGGTAGAGAATCCTGGGCTCCAGAGCGCATAGTTTGAAAAGATGGAAAACCGTTGTTCTGAAATTTGCATTAATCTACTTTAGATTCAAAAATTCCACATAGGCTGGGTGTGGTAGGTGGCTCATGCCTATAGTCCTAGCACTTTGGGAGGCCGAGGCAAGGAGGATCACTTGAGCTCTCAAGACCAGTCTGGAAACATAGCAAGGCCTCATCTCTATAAAAAATGAAAAAAAAAATTACCTGGGTGTGATGGCACATGCTTGGAAGCTGAAGTGGGAGGACTGCTTAAGCCCAGGGAGGATACAGTGAGCAATGATTGCACCACTGCACTCCAGCCTGAGCAACAGAGCAAGATCATGTCTCTTAAAAAATATATGTATATTTTGCATAGAGTGTCTCATGATGACTGAATAAAAGAAGTCCAGTGGTTAACTAATCTATAATTAATCATAGAAGCAAGAAGTTTCTGACAAAATGTATTCAGCAGCTTTAAATACGAAACCCACAAATTATATTTCCAGAGGTCAAATTTGCATATAACTCCTTGAACTATGACTATCTCCTCACATTCAGCTCAGTTTTAAGATCCAGCAGTGTGTTGTACAAAGTAATCAATGGCCAAATTATTCCCATTTTGTTAGGTCAGTTCACAGTAGCCCACCGATTGGTTTAAAAAAAAACTTATCTGATCTTCAATTTGTATTTCAACTGTACCCAAGTGCAGATGCCATCTCTGGTAATATGACAAAACAGATTTAGGTTTCTAAATGTTTCTGTATGCTCCAATAACAGTATGCAGCCTGCAGTAACTATATCGTAGCTCAAAGTGTTGTAAAAAAATGCAACTGAGTTTGCTGAAGAATCATTTTAGAGTTAATTAAACCTTCTCCACCTGTAATTTAATAAAAAAGAGAAAGCCCAACATACTCCTAAAGACGATGGGGGAAAGGCAGTTTAAGAAATAAAAGTCCTCTGTTTATCCAGGGAGGTACTTTACAAGGCAGACAGCTACACCACAGTAGAGAGACAATATTTCCTCAGCTGAGTCGGTTAATTAAAATGCACAGTTACAACAGACTTTCTTAGAGCCTGCAGCTGAATGACTGAAGTCTCCATTTTACTCCAGTGTCACACAGAACGTGAAGAGGCAAACATACTGCCTGAACACAATTTGACTCACTAAAATCCAGCACTATAAACACAAAATACATTTCTCGAGTGCATTTTAAAAGACTTATTATGAAGATTTATGACCTAAGGATAGAAATAATTTGCAACTAGCCACTGCCAGGAGAATATCTTAGGTTCCTCTCAAGGTAATTTTAAGGAAAATTCACGAATAAATCTTAAGGTTAGAGTCCACTTTGAACGCAGGAATCTTCACCTCTTTCCTTTCAAATGTATGAAATTTCAATCTGACAAACAACCTGTCTGTTGCTAGAATTTATAAGCGATCTGAAAAAAAATCAAAGGCCATAAAAGCTATTTGTCAAATAAACTGCAGAACACGATATCAGTCTGCAGGGCTCATTTGCAGAACTCATGATGAGCATGGGAGGAGGGGATGCTAACAGCTGCAGCCTTGACCGCACTGCCCGTGCCAGCCAGAATTCAAGCCGCGTGAGCTGAGTGTGGCTGAAAGAGGGAGCACACAAATGACATCTTAGAAGACAAAAGCAAAAAATGACAAAAGAGGTTCTTATATCCAAGTTTTTATTATATCAGTACATCAGCATATACAGAGGATGACCTGAAAAAACCACTTTAAGATAGATGGGCTGGCAGAGTTTTAAAGGTTTTCAAATTAAGTCTGTTCATGGAAGACTTACTTTGATTTCCTGGTGTAGGAGGGAGATCGTAGACTTCGAATCCACTAGACCTGAAGTTAAATAAACCTGGGGTGCAGTTTTGGTTAGCCTGGTAGCATGGCATGGTATCAGTTTCCTCATCTGTAAAATGGGAACAATACTTCGTGTCCCAGCACAATTTTGAGGATAAATTGAGATAACATATGTTTGCAGGCACAGCAGGTGTCAGTAAAAGTTAGTTTTCTCCTGTCGTTTGCTAGATACTTTCACAATGCAGCAAGTTGATTCAAGTAGTGAAGTGGAAATTCTCACATTAAACACATAAATTGCCAAGTCTGCAATATATAAAAAATGATTAAATGTCCTTGACGCTTACCAATCATTATTAAATCAAACCTGAAAAGGATCTACCAGCAATTTGCAAGCCCGTTATTAATATCCTTTAATGGACTTGCTCTATTAAGTATTCTTCTGTAACAATGTTGTTCAGCAACACAACAGAAAAATTCTGTTGCTAGTATTGCGTTTTTTCTAGTAATTCAACACCATTTCCATTTCATAAACATTACTTGAGGAATTAGTTCCGTTATCCTACAAATCTCTCTTTAAAACATTGCCATAATGTCTCTCTCTCTGTGTGTGTGTGTGTGTGTATGTGTGTGTGTGTGTCTGTGTGTGTGTGCATGTGTCTCTCTCTTTCCCTTTTTCTCCCTCCTCACTTTCTCACTCTCTCTTTCCTTTCTCTACCCCAAACATGGACATATCACACCTTCCCATACTCAGCACTCAAGAGAACATGCTATTGTTATTACAGTAAACCAAAATGGTCTGATAACTTAGTAACTATTACATTTCTAGTGTGAAATAATTTAGGCATTTAAAGGAAGAAAACACAATATCAATATTTATGTTTTTAAAAATTCCAGTAGAGTCTGTGAAATGATGGCTAAATTAAGCAAAAGCAAATTAATCAAAGAGTTACAAAGGAAGAATTCCAATGGGCACTTATTGAGCACCTATTATGTGCAGGCACATAGGTTGACTTTTCTTTCTTCTCAGGGCAAACAAAATAGCTTCTCAGGGCAAGGGATATCAGAAATTTGGAGTCATATTAATAGGAAAAGCACTGAGTTAATTGACTGGCTTTGGAAATTTACTTCACAAAGCATTGGATTTTCTCAAGAAACAAATTTGATACATGTCCTTCACTGGAGACATGAAAATAATTTGTTCTTTTTAAAGACTTTGAAAAGAGCAGAGACGAGAAAAGCTAGAAGAGTTTCTAAATGACACAAGATCTGTGAAATGATAGATATTTAGCACAAACCTCATAGAGCTGTTGCGTGGATTCATTAGTTAATTAGTTAATGACTTTGAAGTGTTAAATCTTATTAGTTTTTTTTTTACACTTTAACACATCTGAGAGAGAAATTACTCTTAAATTAGAAACTGACTATACCACTCAAAAAGACCATCTTTTTATGGTATATCTTCAAGATGCTCTTTCCTGTTCTGAATTTTTTTCCTGAAATCCTGGGAAGCCTATCTAGACCCTGATCCCAAATCCAACTCCCCCACCCTTTTTTTTTTTTCAGTATTAGCATTGGCTTCCAGTTAACACTAAGCACAGCCTTAAGAAACCCTCAGGGCAAGGTATTTTGTATAACAATATAAAGATGTTATGTGGTAATAATGGCATCAAGAATTAAACATGCTACTTAAACATAGTTTTGTACTTTTGTACAGCAGGAGAAAACAAATACAGGCATACCTCAGAGATATTTCAGGTTTGGTTCCAGAACCCCACCATAAAGTGCATATCGCAATAAAATGAGTCACACAAATTTTTTGGTTTCCTAGTGAATATACAAGCTATGTTTATGCTGTACTGTAGTCTATTAAGTGTGCAGTAGCACTATGTCAAAGAAACAATGTGCTTATAATTTTAAAATACTGTATTGCTAAAAAGTGCTCATGATCATCTGATCCTTTAGAGAGTCATAATCTTTTTGCTGGTGTAGGGTCTTTCCTTGATGTTGATGGCTGCAGACAGATCAGGGTGGTGGTTGCTGAAAGTTGAGGTGACTGTGGCAATTTCTGAAAATAAGATAACAAGGATGTCTGCTGCATTGGTTGACTCTTTCATGAAAGATTTCTCTATAGCATATGGTGTTGATTGATAGCATTTTATTCACAGTAGAACTTCTTTCAAAATTGAAGTCAATCCTCTCAAACTCTGCCACTGCTTCATCAAATAAGTTTATAAGTTTATGAAATATTCTAAATCATTTGTTATTATTTCAACAATATTCACAACATCTTCACCAGGAGAAGATTTTATCTCAAGAGACAACTTTCTCTGTTCATCCATAAGCAGCAACTTCTCATCCATTCAAGTTTGATCATGAGGTTGCAGCAATTCCATTCCATCTTTACACTCCATCTCTAATTCTAGTTCCCCTGCTATTTCCACCACATCTTCAGTTACTTCCTCCACTGAAGTCTTGAACCTCTCAAAGTCATCCATGAGGGTTGGAATCAACTTCTTCCTAACTCCTGTTAATGTTGATGTTTTGACTTCCTCTCATGAATCACGAATGTTCTTAGCAACATTTAGAATGGTGACTCTTACCTTAAAGGTTTTCAATTTACTTTGCCCAGATCCATCAAAGGAATTATCATCCAAGACAGCAAGAGACTTATAAAAGGTATTTCTTAAATAATACTTTTTGAAAGTCAAAATTATTCCCTGATTCATAGGCTGCAGAATGGATTCTTTGTTAGCAGGCATGAAAACAACATTAATCTCCATGTATATGTCCATCAGAGCTCTTGGGTGACCAGATGCATTATCAGTGAGCAGTAATACTTTGAAAGGAATCTTTTTTTAGCACTAGGACTCAACAGGAGGCTTAAAATGTCCAGTAAACCATGCTATAAACACATGTGCTATCATACAGGCTTTGCTGTTCCACTTACACAGCACAGGCAGAGTTGATTTAGCATCATTCTTAAGGGCCCCAGGATTTTCAGAATGGTAAATGAGCACTGGCTTCAACTTAAAGTCACCAGCTGCACTAGCCTCTAACAAGAGACTCAGCTTGTCCTTTGGAGCTTTGAGGCCATGCATTGACTTCTCCTCTCTAGCTATGGGGGTCCTAGATGGCATCTTTTTCCACTAGAAGATTATGTAGTGTAAGTTAAAGTTCTGTTGTATAGTGTAACCACCTTCATCAATTATCTTAGCTAGATCTTCTGAATAACTTGCTGCAGCTTTTACATCATCACTTCCACTTCAAGTGTTGTGCTGTTTTACTTTGCACTTTTATGTTATGAAGATGGCTTCTTTCCGTAAACCTCATGAACCAACCTCTTCTACCTTCAACCTTTTCTTCTGCAGCTTCCTCCCTACTTTCAGCCTTTGTAGAATTGAAAGGATCTAGGGCTTTACTCTGGATTAGGCTTTGACTTAAAGGGAATGTTGTGGATGGTTTGATCTTCTCTCCAGACCACTAAAATTTTCTCCATATCAGCAATAAGTCTGTTTTGGTTTCTTATCATTCATGTGTTCACTGGAGTAGCACTTTTCATTTTCTTCAAGAACTTTTCCTTTGCATTAACAACTTGGCTAGCTATTTGGCAAAAGAGGCCTAGCTTTCAACCTATTTCAGCTTTCAACATGCCTTCCTCATTAAGCTTTATCATTTTTATATTTTGATTTCAAGTAAGATAAATGTGACTCTCTTTTACTTGAACACTTAGAGACCACTGTAGGGTTATTAATGGGTGAAGTTTCAACTTTGATGTGTCTCGGAATAGGGAGGCCCACAGTAAGGGAGGGAAATAGACAATGGCTGGTCAGTGAAGCGGTCAGGACATATTTATTGATTAAGTTTGTCAGATTCTATGGTTGTAGTTTGAAGGACCCCAAAACAATTACAGTAGTAACATCAAAGATCATGGATCACAGATCACCATAATAGATATAATAATCATGAAAATGTTTAAAGATGTGGCAATGATTAACAAAATGTAACACAGAGACATGAAATGAGCACATGCTGTTGAAAAAACAAAGCTCATAGACTTGCTTGAAATAGGGTTGCCACAAAACTTCAGTTTGTAAAAATCATAATATCTGCAAAGTGCAATAAAATGCAGTACAATAAAATGAGGTGTGCCTGCACTCTGTTGGATAATTAATTCTGTGAGAAAACAGAGAGGGAGAGAATTGGAATCCAATGATAATTATCTTGTTCTTTGGAAATAGTGATCACATTTTGACCTGCATGCTGGAAAGTTGATAAAGGATAGCAGCAGCATAATTAAGTTAGCAATATTTTAATATGTGAGAGACATTTGTATAGTTTAAACAAAAACTTTTTTGTTGGCATATAATATACATAGAGAAAAGTGCACATATGGTCAATGTACAGCTCGATGAATAACTGAGCACACACATGTTCTCTGCACACAGATCAAGAAACAGAACACATCAGCAGTGTTTCAAAGCCTCCTCTAGTTCTTCCAATCACTATTCCCATACCCAAGGTAACCACTACTGTTACCTGTAACAGCATAGGGTAGCTTTATCTGTTTTGGTACTTTACATAAACGCAATCATAAAGCATGTACTTTTGAGTCTCATTTATTTCTCATTTGACATCATGTTTTACAAGATTCATCTATATTCTTGAGTGTAGTTGTAGAACTACATATTTCTCATCTCTGTCCCTCCCCATTTTCTCTCCCCACCACACCCAGGCACACACATAGAATTAATCTCCCTCTTATTCAAATGATGGATCTACGTATGTACTTGGAAGTTCTTGATAAACTTCTTTTCTCATGTATTCCACAGCATGAATGACTCAGGAATTGCTAATGAAAATTTTCCTACAGTCTCTTTTCTTGGCGCTAGTAAATCTTAATCTTAGAATATTTTGCATTTTTAAAATCTAGCCATGTACACAACCAATTCCAAGAAGGACACTGAGGTAATCATCTTTTTAAGTTGCCCATGTTTTCAGCCCCAAATCCCTGACTTTTACTTAATCTCTGCAGGGCAGCCTTCTTTCTGTCTCTGGCCTTCGACTTAGAAAGCCAGCCCTACTCTAAAGATTGTATTAAAAAAACACTTGGATAAACTACTTTACACCAAGGTGTTCATGCCTAAATCTTTATCTTTCCAAGGTATGGCCCCAGGACAGTGTTGTAACTTAGAGGA
The DNA here is from genome assembly GCF_029281585.2 of Gorilla gorilla gorilla. Classification (NCBI taxonomy): domain Eukaryota; kingdom Metazoa; phylum Chordata; class Mammalia; order Primates; family Hominidae; genus Gorilla; species Gorilla gorilla. Next base: position 48,798,223 of record NC_073232.2, on the reverse strand, counting down.
CCAATTACTCTCTGATTACTCTCTAATGGGGTCTCTTTCACAGATGCATTTCTCGAGTTGTTATGAGGTCCCACTATATTAAAGGACACTAAGAAACAGAGCTAACACACTCAATGCTGGTTTTACTATTAGAACATTATTGAAATTACCATTTCACTATATCACAAGGTATTTTCTTTATGAGGGTCCATGGGGAAAGGGGAATGGTTCTGCTTCTTCTACATAACTTTATTTTAAAATGTGTTGTTATTTAAGCAACTGAGCCTGCCCTCTTTGTTTCCTCCACCCTCTCTCACTCTGTCTCCCTCTCCCTGCTGAAAATATAAAAAAGTATCAGAGACAAACACTGATAAATTTCCAGAGACTAATAAGTTTCTAGGACTTCATAATTTGTATTTTTGCCCTACCTTTCTCACCCTTGGTTTCACATACTTTTTCTTTCGTTCTGTTTTCAAATATTTCTTTTTCTTTTTTTAATCTTGATAAATTTAGGGAAAATACAGATTAATTCAATAAAATATACTATTTCTTAAAGAAAAAATTTTAATCACTGACACTAAGTTAGGCTGGCCAAGAGAGGAATATGCAGTCATGTGGCGCTTAGCGACAGGAATAGGTTCTGAGAAATGCATCATTAGGCAATTTTGTCATTGTGCGAACATCACAGAGTGTACTTACATAAACCTAGATGATAGTCTACTACACACCTGGGCTATATGGTATAGGCTATTGCTGTTAGGCTAGGAACTTACTTGTATAGCATGTTACTGTATAGAATGCTGTAGGCATTTGTAACACAATGGTATTTGTGTAGCTACGCATATCTAAACATAGAAAAGGTAGGATAAAAACACAATATCATAAATTGTGGGATCACCATCATATATGTAGTCCCTCATTGGCCACAACATTGTTATTGTAGTGCATGACTGTCTATTTTAGGGAGAGGGCTCTTCTCGAAATTCTCAAATTATGCCCACTTGGTGAACTGTGATCAGACAGACTGAAAAACCTGGTAGTTGAGGCATCGTATAACGTAGTACCACGTACAAAGAAAGTTTTAATAAAGCTTTTCTGAATGCATTGACCAAAGATATTTTCCAACAAGCAAAATGGACAGAATGGGGAGAATGTCTAGGAAATATCTAGATCAAGGATAGGATAAAAGACAAATGCACTTGCATAACAACATGGAGATGCGTTTTTAAGAGAGCAGATCTGTTACTACATGTGTTATGTGATACTTTGTGACTACTGGCCGATTCTTATTTTCAATGCTCTCAATTAAAGATCTACTTGGGAAGATTTTATTAATGTGTTATTTATCTAAGAGTCATTGATTTATGGAGCTTAACCATAAGATATAGCATGGCTCATTTTCATTATAAAATTTATATCTACATGAACAATACCACAATGACACGGGGTGTTCCATCCTGGACTGGTAACCCACATATGCAATCACACCAACTGACGAAATTGAACATATTAAATGATAACAATCTGTTATTTGCTCCCTTCATTCCTATGATCCTATTAAAATGAAGTAAAAAAAATCCCAGAAACTCAATGTGAATCCATAAATCATAACATAAAGCAGTCCAATATAATACTCCAGTGAAATGTTCTTTTCAGTAAAAGAGAGGGAGGAGAAGGTGTCAAGTGTGGGTCTCTTAATTAGGCTTTGTATTAATTTTGAGAACAAAGACATAATTCCAGATCAGATAAATTATAATTGTGTTATTTTTTTCTTTGCTGTTAAAGCTATTTGATTAGGAGACTCTGGAAAAAGCATGTAATCTTGCAAACAAATATAACAAATTTATTGTCAAACATTAGCAAAAATTTATAATCTGCATTGATAACATTCCTAAGGTATTCAATGGAGCCATTCAGCAATATGAAAGAATGCAGGCAAATTTCTATGATTAGTATTTATTCAAATATATATTTTGCCAAATCAATAATAAATTTACTGAGAAACTATCAGTTGTGGAAATATTATGATAAACATCCCCTTTAAAAATCACTATGGCCAGACCAGGTGCGGTGGGCTCATGCCTGTAATCCCAGCACTTTGGGAGGCCGAGGCAGGTGGATCACCTGAGGTCGGGAGTTGGAGACCAGCCTGACCAACATGGAGACACCCCGTCTCTACTACAAAAATACAAAATTAGCCTGGCGTGTTGGCACATGCCTGTAATCCCAGCTACTCGGGAGGCTGAGGCAGGAGAATTGCTTGAACCCAGGAGGCGGAGGTTGCAGTGAGCCAAGATCGCGCCATTGGACTCCATCCTGGGCAACAAGAGCAAAACTCCATCTCAAAAAAAAAAAAAAAGTCACTATGGCCAATATGAAAATTAGGACCTGTTAGGTTGAAAACGTCCAGTCTGCAGTGAGTATAGGATTAAACGTGATTGGAGTACCACTATGTATGTTTCAAACGCTTATAGTATGTGAAAATTGAAGTCCATTTTCTTATGCTTGGCAAATACCAGCAGACTTGCTAGACACAGGCAGCAGCCTCCAACTTCACAGGGCTTGTGTTCCCAATGCACACATAAAAGGATAGCTTTCTCACATGTTTTGTGATTCTAACAATGTGTGCAGAGAGGAATGGATACTGTAACTATGAAATGGAAAAGCTCTAGATTTCTGAGTGGTTCAGAATCACGGGCCTAAAGCCAGACATTAAATAGAAAACTTGTCACTTCACAGCTCAGAAACTTCTAACATCTCCCCATGACTTAACACAATCTGGGCTCAACCTAGTCTTTCTGTTTCTCTATGCAATTACTCTTAATACCAATATGCTCCAACAAAACCATGATTTACCACTCTTTGAACATCTCCTTCAGAGTCTATCTCTAACTTGCTCAAATTGTTTCTTCTGCCTGGAACATTGCTTTTTGACAAATTATATTTTATAACCAAATTTAACTCTTACATAAACTATTTTCTGATACAACCAAAAGCATTTGTCTTCCCCATTCAACCCTAATTGTATATTATTATTATTTTACTTCTACAGCCATTAAAATTTTCTAACTTGAATTATATTTACTTATATCTATAATTATCTTCCTTTCAGGGAAATTTTACAGGGAGGAAAAAATCTTGCATTTTTTTGTATCCTAAACATGCTTAAGGCAGGCTTTGAGATATATTATTTGTTTAATAAATGTCTGTTTAAAGAATCATATGTGAATACATGAATGTCACACTTGTGAGAGTCTCAGTGAGACTCTAGCATATTAAACAAAAGATCCTTATTTCCCTATCTTTGTCAAAATATGTATGATATTTGAGATTTAGTTCATATCATAAAACATTGCATTTAATATATTTTATATATTTTTAATAAATGTTTACCATTTTCAGTTATGTGAATGGCTCCATACAGCAAAAGAACCATTAGAAATATAAAAGCATCATCCTATGAAGTATAAAATTACTCCCGAATTATAAGCAACCTTAATAGCTACATGCAAAACATTTACTCAGCTGCAACTATTTAATCCTTACAAAAACAAAAAAGCATGAGTTCATATAAGGGCCACACTGTGTGAGGGGCATAGAGAGAGATCTTAGAGGCTTTGCACAGTGCAGGGAGTTTGGTCTTAACCCATTTTATAGGTAAAGAAATTGAGGTGTAATCACATGAGACAGAATTTGAATTCTGATCTGTCGGATTCAGCACCTCTCTTGTCACTGTGCAGAAACTCCCTTTGAATGCCAGACTTCCTCTGAATAGATGGTATGCTTATTTAAATACAAGACAAGTCATTTTGCCTTGCTGCACTGTATTTATCACAAGCCTATTGCCAGCTTTTTCTTTAACATTAAATACACACACACACACACACACACACTGTCCTTTTTTTTTTTTTTAAAGACAGAGTCTTGCTCTGTCACCCAGGCTGGAGTGCTGGAGTGGCGTGATCTTGGTTCACTGCAACCTCTGCCTCCCGGGTTCAAGTGATTCTCCTGTCTCAGCCTCCTGAGTAGCTGGGATTATAGGTATGCACCACCACCCCCGGCTAATTTTTGTATTTTTAGTAGAGACGGGGTTTCACCATGTTGGCCAGGCTGGTCTCAAACTCCTGACCTCAGATGATCCATCCGCCTCTGCCTCCCAGAGTGCTGGGATTACAGGCATAAGCCACCATGCCCAGCCCAACACCATATCTTTTAAATGGCTTACTATGTTTGAGGCATTGCAATAATGTGTCCCTTAACCTATTTAATTCTTACGACAAATCTATGAGATAGGTACTGTTTACTCATATTCCGGATAGGGAAACTGAGGCATAGAAATTTTAAGTAATATATTGAAGATCACAGAGATAGGGCAGGAAATGGAATTTGAACACAAGTCTTTCTTGCTCCTGAATCCAAATTCTTAACCACGCTATTGGCTTTTGTTCCTCTCCATTAATCCTGAATGTGATTTATTTTTTTCCCAAAAAGGAAACTGGATTACTTGACATGCTGTTTGTTCAGGATATTTATTTTAGCATGTGAAACACTTAATACTACACTGGGAAGGGATCTAGAGGACAGAAAGTGGAGGTAGGGGATGCATACAGAGATAGGCTCATCTCACCTGGCCTGATTAAGTTGTTTACATTTTTCAGAGAGCCCATCTCCAAGTCCAGCCCTAAAATAACAGTGAACCTTCATCTTTAATGGACATAAGACCGTGTCTCAGAACTCTTTAGATAAACAGAGCACATTTCAGGGAGGGAGCTAGTGACCTTGACAAATTGGCTGGCTTTCCTCTCATTCCAGATCCGTGACATTCAGCAGCTAAGCCTAATATGGGAAACAAGTCAATATTTTCCAGCACGCTGGGTCCATTTTCTCCCCCCAATATTTTTAAGCATAAGACAGGTGCAGAAATCACGTCAACCACCACTGGAGGAGTGTACAGCAGCTGTCACACAGCTACACAGTGGCAAAAGTCTTTGCTAAGATCCAAAATGAGAAGAATACTCATTGTAATTGAAACTATGCAGGGGTTTCAAAGCTTCCCAGATGCATACAAAAGTTCTGAGGCTTTGAAAAGAGACAGATGTCACTTTTATACTCAGTCTAAGAGCTACTACCTTTCAACAGCTCATCAGGAGGTAAAATCAAATCTTCAGAGACAAAAGACATAAGCAACACATCTGTAGCAGCCAGAAAGTAAATTTTTTAAGCTACGAAGGGCCTTGGAGACGATTCAGGGTATGCCGTCTTGTTTTTCATTTGATGACATTAGGATATCATACCTATTGGAAAAATTAATTGTGTGTGTATTTGTGTGTGTGGATGCACGCACACATGCATGTGCATCATGATGATGTACTACTTAAGCAATAATGGGCCATTATAGAAGATAAATCAATTAATTCTAAGTTGACATTGCCATAGTCAGGTAAATTGAGGATCTCTCTGAAAATCCATTTTCCTTTATAATCTGACTTGCACTTATTATCAATGTACCCATTATTTACAGCCAGGGACTCTTCTGCTTGGTTAGTGCTTATGTCCTACTAGTTGTTAAATATTTTGAAAATTAGCCCTGCTTGTAATTTATTATATAATTTCAACAATTTTAAGATAAGCCTGATACAAAAACAGGTTCTTCCCTGGTTAGCTAACCTAAGAGTCAAAAGCCAGCACAGTAGTGATACAGCCGTTCAGAATGCAAGGTATCCTTTGAAATACTTCCACAGAAGACCTCCAAGTAGTTTTCAAAAACCTGGAGCTATTAATACGATTCCAACTATGTTCTTTACCTTCCACTGAAGAAAACAGATCCTACTGAGAAACAACTCTAGTGTACAGAGAAACCAACCAGCAAAACCAAGTGGAAGTTTCTATTCAGGTATGACCTCGGTTATCTTAATCATAAACCTGACCCAGTTGAGCCTCGCTGATGGGCTTATAACTTAGTTCCCTCAAGATCTTTCTGACTTTTGTGTAAGCAACACACAAATCAATCCAGTATATCACTTCTGATATCACAGAAAAGTAATTCTTATGAAGAAGGAAATCATTAATTGTCTTTGAATGTGCACCCACCAATAATTCAAGTTATTAAAGACAAAAATCTTCCCTAGTAAATGCTCACTGCCGGTTGTCTGAAATGAGAGAGTTGAAAATGAATACATGAATCAGGGAGGTTTATTTTAAGATTTTCCATATTTTGATCAAATGGTGATGATTACATTACATTTTTTTTCTGTACTTTCCCAACAAAGAATAAGTCATACCATCATGTTCTTCCAGAAAGACTCTTTGCTTAAAACAGTCTTACTGGCACACCATAGTTAGTTATGACTCATGGGTTTTGTTTTTTTCTAAGATAGCTATAAACTTCAAAGATACATTACCTTATAAAAATAATAAATATTGCTTAGAGAATTTCATCTATTTCCTACATAATAATTTTATCTTTGAAACTTAAAATAGATATCATCCAGATTGTGCTTCTGACATGTTTTATGACATGCTGACATTGTCCTCCTAAGATAATATTAGATGATATAAGTTTTATTTTTTTAAAAATTAGCCCAAGGCTTTGTAGGCCAGGTTCTAGAGACACTGGTCAGTTCAAATCTCAACCAGAAGAGCTATGTGACCTTGGAAAAATAACCCACCCATTCTGAACCTTCATTTCCTCTGCTATAAAATCAGAATAATAATAAAATCTATCTCAAAAGGTTGTTAAGACTATCACAGAAGTTTTGAATTACAAAATAATTAGAACAAAGCTGGTGCATAGTAAGTGCTCGCAAATACTAGCTGTTACTTCCATTCTGGATATGTACATCATAATTCCTAACTTAAAATGCTGGTCAAAAATAAATTTTACGCCTCTACTAGTCAGTAAATCCAGCCTCTTCTAAACATAAAATATTTATTTAAAATAAAGTTTCTAGTATGAAATTTGAAATATATAGATTTTTCTTAATACATTTCAGTATCTGCTTTTATAAATTGAATGTAACCATATAGTATTTGACAGACAAATGTGAATCATGTTGTAAACCATATATTTGAAACTTATCTTAAATTTGTTCTATGTCTAGTTAAACTAATTTAAAAATCAAGGTTGCTGCTTCTTGAGCTCGTTTTGCAGGGCTCCTCAGTGACTGCAGAGGAGAAATAAAAACCCTTAAAATAGCGAAAATAATGTGACAACATTCAGGCAAAGGCAAGGCTACTATGTACAGGAGAGCATGTTGTGCACTACACGGTCCCGCAATGGATTACAATATTAATGCTGACCTCTTAGGGCAAACTGTAGGCACTGGTCATGCCCCATGGATGAATATGAATACATAAACTTAGCTTCAGTTAAAATTATGTCAAATTGTTAACAGAAGGAAAATGAGGTTTAAAGTCAATTGAAAATTATTTTTAGATAAATTTGGATTAAAATCCAATGTGCTAGCAGGCCTCAAAAGTTAAGTGATTTCCTGAGAAACTGTCACAGCCCAAGTATACCCTTCCTTGGCGGACTCGACTGCTACTTTTTCTTTTTTAATTGCTGAATTGTTCAAGTCTTTCCCACAAAAGGCTGATTATTATAGGCCTTGGGCTACAAGTAGAGAAATTACTGGACTAGACCTGGAGCTGTGGATTCTGGCCTAAACACTGTCATTGGCTTATAATGTAATTTTGTGCAGTTTTCTCATATATAAAACGGAAGTAATAAGCTCAGATCTCAATTAGGAAAAGTACCAAGATACTAGATGTAAACATGCTTTGGAAAACATTGGAGCACATTAACATATATAGCATTATCAAAGTCTTTCCAAATTTCTTATCATATAATACATGGTAAACAACAAAATAGTAGGAAGACTTCCTCTAACCTCTGAAAAGTCAGAAACTTTTCCTAGGTGCCTTTGGTATTTTCTAATCTTACTCTGAGTATTGTTTCCCTGAAAAGATCCACTTTATTCTGACTCAGGTACAATATAAGACAGGAAAATGGATGTTACATACATAGATCATCAATAGAGAATAGGAAGAAAAAGATAACGATTATTTTGTGGTATCATTGTATCATGACTCTGAATAATATCTATCAATTACTGATTATTCACTATGTACCAAGCCCAGTAGGCACTATAGAAATGTATAATATCTTATTCTCACAATCACCCTATGATGTAGGTGATAAAATACATTCCAAATGACAATGCCAATTCAGTAAAATTAATCATCTTGCATGACAGTATGCATCTAAGAAGTCGAGGGAGACAGAATTCAGGCACGTATCTGTTTGGCTCCAAAGCCTACATTAATTCCAGTTTTCCTCATTGCCTCTCATAACAGCTGGCACAGAGTAGACACTCAATAAATGTTGGACGAATGGATATATGGATAGACACACAACTGCATGACTTCTGGGAATTAGAATTTATAAGAGCAAGACTGAGGCCACCTATCTAGACTGTCACAAACTGGAGATCAGCCTCCATTGTTCTTCCTCTTCTGTAATTTGAAAACCCTAGGTTACAAGAGTTTCTTCATTGATGGTATAAACATTACCCATTCTCCTAGTATTTCTGCCTTCACAGATGAGGGATTTCAAATTCTTGGAGCCCATTGTGTCTCACCTTCATCACCAAGATCTGACTGGGGGGTATCTTTCTCTAGTGACACTACAACATGGCATTTGGAAATTTGCTTAGGCAGAATTTAGTCATTCTGGTCATGGAGTAGTGCTCTGCCAGAAAGGGGTGCTCAAATCTAACTTGCAGAGCCTTTAAGGGAACTCTGCAGAAGCTGACAAAAATATTAAGACCCTAGAGCTATGGCATTTGGCTTTGTTCTTGTGCATTTTGCAAAGGTACCTGACCACCCAAGGAAGAAGAACCTTCTTGCTTGTTAGCCTTCATATTTCCTACATGTGGGGGCTGCATCTGCCCAAAGAGTTCCTCTTTTTCTAATTAACACAAAGGCAATGGATAGGCCAGTGGCTGTCTTGTGCAAATCTAGGATGCGTTTCAATAAGCCAGACCCAGCAAATGATTCTCAAGCTTAGTAAGGTTTGAAAACCACTGGTAAGAGTTTTGGGAGCAGAGGGGATTCTTCCCAAGGGAAGTGGGAGTAAATTGAGCCTTAATGAGTAGGCATTGCTTGCTATCTTGTTAATGTATTGACCCTGTAAAACCAACTGATATCCAGAGTTAACTGGCTTGCAGAGTTTGGGCTAAGAATCTTTGCAAGTTATTGTCATCCAGGCAATAAACAATAATTACATTATTTCTACTCCTTAGCAAGGAGGAGGCAAGCTTTGCAGGCAGCTGGTAAGAGTTGTCAGTTCCCTCCAGTGAAATGTTCTCTGCAAAAAGTCAATAGTCAAAAGGCATAATGCTGTCATTTCAAAGTGAAATTAATTCCTCTTATTATTTTTACCTGTTGCTCTGTTTTCCTGCAGAGTAAATCTCAGTACTCTGACTGTGTTTAAAAGCATCTGTATTTTTCCAAAGTGGTTGCTTAACTGACTTCAACTGAATTTGGCAAATCACACCCTAAGAGGAGCCAGAAAATTGATGCAGTGACAGGCTCAACAGTAACCAATATTCCATTTAATCCTAACCCTTAGGAGATCAGGCAAGGGCCCCATCCTCCTACACGACAAAAAGAGTTTAGAAGCTTTTTGGGGAAATTATGTAATAAGTGCACAGCAAGAAGAATGCCTAATGGCTTTGCTTTGGGGAAAGAAAACTAGTGGTAATAAAATGAAGGAATGTAGAAGATAATTCAAAAGGGAAAAGTGGACAAACAGCCATAATGCTACCTAGCTCTGTCTAAATTAAATTCATGACATGTATCTATCACACATTTCCTGACAAACCATCTCCTGATGGGAAATAGAGAATAAACAGGTTATGTGAAGTCTTTAGTATAATGTTTTCTTTCTTGGTCAATACGACCAACTTTATCAAAGATATCTCCAACAGTCTGGCTTCACCAAGTAAATCAAAAGAAGTGAGATGTAATCTTTTATCATCATTTTTTCCTAAATTTCCTATTTGCTCATTTATTAAAATGAAAGAATACATTTATTCCACAGTAGAAATGAGAGACAAGTAAAAAATACTTTAGAAGAAATACATCCAGAATATGTGTGTGTATATATATACATACAAATATATATATATATATAGGCATATATATATATATGTTTCATCCTGAAGGAAGATTACAAAGTTTTCTTGTAGTCTTGGGCATAGTGGGAAGGACATTAGAATAGGGTAAAGAGTCCTGGGTCCCAGTCCCAGCACTGGTGCTTACCAGAGCTGTGCCAGTCTGGATTCTGTCAGGAAACAGATGATACACTCAAAAGGAGTGACTCAAGAAAGTTAATCCAGCAAACCTTTGCAAAAATGTAGGCCAACTTACGGGGAGCTGGCAAGGATGGTGAAACATGGGGACAGCATCAGCAGGATGGCATCACCATCCTAAGGCAGAAGACAAGGGGAAAATTTGCTAGAACTGCTGAAAAGTGTGCTTACAGGAGATGGTCACCAGCATTGCAGCCACTACTAAGCTAGGCCTGAAGGGAGCCAGAGAAATTAGAGTTCTCCTTTCTCTCTCCTTCTGCCACCTGGACTTACGCATATGAACCCTACCTATGGCCAAATGCAACCAGAAGCAGTGAGAGGGCCCTCCGAAGCATTTCATAAAAGTGAGCCTCTGTGGCCTGGAGCAGGGTACAGAGGAAGGGTACATAGAACTAGAGGGGCCAAAAGTAGTTATTGAACACACAAACTATGCAATTTTGATCATTTATCCTTGCTGGCCTTCAGTACAAGCTTCCAGAACATTAAGAATCTGAGCCAGATAATCTCAGGAGTTTATTCCATCTCTAGTATCATTTGTGAATATTGAATAAAAGAGAAAGGAAGAAAATAAATATTATAATTGGCCCAACTGATTTATTTGAAACAGGAAGATTTAGCAACTTAGCATTTATTGGTTAACAAAACACAGGTCTTTTTTTCCTTCACCTGCTTTCTTGCAAAAAAAAAAAAAAACTGCCTGTGCCTGAAGGTTATTTAGAAAAACTCTTGAAAGCTATTAATAGAAAGCAGATTTAAACTCAGTCTCTAAAAGGCTTAACTTTGTGTACTATAGTTCTGCCCTTGTAGAAAAATAAAAAGCTTTTTTTTAAAAAAAAATAGCATATAGCTCAGATTATTAGCTATCTCTTTGTCACAAATGTGCAGCTGGGTTCAGAATTTGCATGTTTCCCAGGCAAAAGAATTCAATAAGCAAGTAAGCGAATCCTGCCATTTTATTAAATACTTACAGAAAACAAAAGCAAAGCAAGCTTTAACTCAGCCGGAACCAGAACATAATCCCCAGAGCCAATAACACATGTTAAAATTCCAGCACCAGAGCCAAATTTGACAAAGGAATTCTCACTATCCTACTGCTCCTGGGGAAAACTATCCTAATTTTGATTCTCACACTCTTGCATTTTGAGATCCTCCAAATATGGCTGCTCAAAGAAGAAAGAAGGGAATTAAAATGGGGAGAGCTAAGGTTTGAGATTTAAAATGCACTTTGATGATACGTGATAAATGGGAGGTTCATGAAAGTTCCCTTTATAGGTCAGATATCATTTAACTTGTCCAAGTAGTTATGCTTCTATTTAGACATAGGAAGAGAGAGTGTAAATGAATTATCTCCTCCCAACAGCCTTTCTACAGACCCTTCTCTCTTGATTATACACATCCCTATTGCCCAGGTCCTGCCAAGCGCTGGTATCCACAGGGTAGATGTTGAAAAAAGTTATAATTACTATCTTCAGTCTGCTGCTATTTTACACCCTCAGACTCAGGGCAAAAGCTTACAGCAGAAGTTGGCTTAGTGTCCTAATGCAGCAGATTCAACTTTTTGACAATCTTTTATTCTCTTCAAAACCTCTTCCTCTCTATAGAATTTCATGTTCGCAAATCTTCAGTGATAATGGTAGCATTCTCAGGGAATGCCTGGATTGATGATCAGGGAACTCTTAGAGCTAGAAACCAAGACAGGATTTCTATTTTTATTCCTGTTTCAATCCTCATGCCCAATAAAAATAATGAGATGTTTCTTTAAATCATTTATTTTACGAAGAGGAGTCAGGATTATCATTCTTTCCACTTCTGCGGCAATTGGGCCAAGAGAACAAAAATATGCAAAGGTTCAGAGTTCAGTCCCCTGAGTTCTAAGGGCTCTGCCCCTGGTTATTTCCATGAGCTTGGGAAAGAGAATTAACCTCTCTGGGAAATCTGGAAAATGAAGTGGTGAAAGTAGATGATTTCTACAACTACTTTCAGGTCTAACATTCCACAACCTTACTTGTGCCAATGCCCCCATTCTACTCTCAGTGCAACTGAACTTACTTGTCCCTCATTACAATCTCTAATTTCTTAAGCTCGTCCTAATTTCTTAGCACACCTTTCTTTCTTTTCCTAGCTTTAATTTTCTTTCTATCCGACCAGAAACTGAGGAGTAAGAAACTTTGCTGACACAAACTGCTATCTTTCTTTTCTCTTTCTTAGCCCCATCTTCTTCTACCAAAGCCATTTGGCAAGGTCTCCAATCTCAAGACTCCCTCCACATCTATACTCCTATGTCTAAGTTTCTAAGCATGAGTTGGCAACACCTCAAACAACAGATCCTGCTACAAGGCTAGTCTGTACTGAGTTTATAATTGTTTCCTTTCAGAAGTCTCTTCAAGCCAGGTATGTAAGTTTCCCATGTTGACCCTCATAGTTATTTGAAATTTTTTTTTCTTTGCTAGCAGACTCCCTAAAAATATTTCTTTCTCTCCTCTTTCCTCAAGCTCTCTGCCTTCTCTCTCTGCAGATAACTTTATTTTTCATAAAGTGATTATAATAAAACCATTTTCACAATGAAAATGTGTAGAATTTAAAATACAGCAGTTCATTTTTAGTTTAATTACATTAACATAAAAAATGATCACAAATCTCCTACAAAAATCATGGAGCATTTTTGCATTTCTATATCACTTCCAACTCAGCTTCATTTTGATTTATAAGCTTGACTACACATCTAGCTGTCAAACCAGATGTTGTATGGAAAATATCAGCTAAGTCTGATTGAATTTTTCAATTTGCCTCATTTGAAACCCTACAGCAAAACAGAAGTAGTTAAGAACTTCAAAAAGTTTTAGAGTAGAGAGCTAATTACTAATTACAATGATCTTTTCTCAGATAATATGTAGCATGAAAATACAAGTTAATTATTCATAAATGACTACAAGAGAAAAGAGAGAAAAACAGAAGGCATTTGTTAATTGAATCAAATATTGTGAACATATTCCATCTTTGACATTCTGAAAGATATTGGAAGGTTCATTTAAATTTGCAAGCATCTCTTCATAGCATAACATTCCAAATTAAAATTTTAAGGGGGAAATACAGAACAGAACAGAATGGCATAGGATCTATGGTGGATAGCAACTTTAGTTTTAATTCCACTTTGTGACTGCCCTTAGAAAAGGGGGAATGGTAGGGTTAGGAATAGTGACAGTGTTGATAAAGCATAGAAGGAGAAGGAAAGGATCTGTAGAAATCTTGAGAGTGACCCTAAAATGGGAATGGTTCTTAAGTTTTTTTGCTAAGGACTACTAGTTAATCACAAGGGATCCTTTCTGAGAACAATGTTTTTAAATGCATAAATAAAAATATAGGACTATAAATAACTTCAATTAACTTGACATAGTTATCACAATATTAAAAACACAAATTAGTGATACAGTAATAGATATGCTAATTCATAAAATGTTCAATAGCAAGGTCTTCTAGCAAGTCTAGAAACTGCCATCATTTCAAAAAAAGTTACGAACATAAACATTATCTTTAAAGCTAGCTATAATACCTGTAGTCTATTATGACAATATTGGTGATTTCTATTGTTGTGTATAATCTCTGATCTCCAGTTCATCTCATTCTCTCTCTTACTCACTCCAAAATTTTGCTCCACAATTCTACCAAAACTGCTCCCCTTAAGGCCATCAATAAACTCCACATTGCTCAGTCTAACGTCAGTTCTCCATTCTCCTCTTACTTGAACTGTCAGCACTATTTGACACAGTTGATCACATTCTCCTTCTTAACCTACCATCTTCATTACATTCAAGCATGCCACTCACTGGTGATTTTCTTCCGACCTCACTGGGACTCTCTTGTGAAGTTCTCTTTTCCATTTCATCTTACCAACCTCTTAATGTTGGGGTGTCCCAGGTTAGCCCTTGGACCTTCTCTTTTGTGTGTAAATTTACTCCTTTAGTGATTTCATCAATACTATTGATATAGACAAATCAAGATGACTCCAGATTTATATCCATAGCCTTGATCTCTCCCCTGAATTCTAGATTTGTATATCCTATTATCTATACAATATTTGCATATATTAAGTTTGAAATGTCTATTACTCCTTGAGGACATTTCAAAGGCTTAATAGACATTTCAAACTTAATACAAGCAAAGTGACTATCCTGATCTTCACCTCCACTCCCTCCCCACTAAACCTATTCCTCCTCTAATATTCTCCAGTCCAGTTAATGGCATATGGAGGCCAAATGTTTGAAGTCATTCTTGATGCTTTTCCTTCTCTCTCAAAGCCACTTCCAACTCATCACTAAATTCTATGATTAGAAGACTCCACACTGTAAATGTAACTTAAGTCTCTCATTTTACTAACCATATTGCCACTACTCTGGTTTAAGCCACCGTTATTCCTGTCTTGGTTTATTGAAGTAAGGCTTCCACCTTCACCTCATCTCAAAATGTGGGCTAGAGTGATCATTTAAAACATAACTCATAGCAGTCACTTTCCTGTTCAAAACCCTCTAATGGCATCCCCCATTTCCTCATCATGAAAGGCAAAGTAATTACAATGCCTCAAGGCCTAACAGAATTTCATACAATATACATTTTCTCACTGACCTTATCACCCACTAGCCTCTCTTTGGCTTATTACAGGAAGAGAACTTCCTCATGGTCTCCGTACTTGCACCTCCTTCTGCCTATAATACTCTTGCCCCAAATGTCTGCCTCCTCAACTCCTCTAAGTTTTGTTTTGTTTTGTTTTTTGTTTTTGTTTTTGTTTTTTTGAGACAGAGTCTCACTCTGTTGCTAGGCTGGAGTGCAGTGGTGTGATCTCTGCTCACTGCCATCTCCATCTCCTGGGTTCAAGCGATTCTCCTGCCTCAGCCTCCTGAGTAGCTGGCATTACAGGCACATGCCACCACACCCAGATAATTTTTTTTCTATTTTTAGTAGAGATGGGATTTCACCATGTTGTCCAGGATGTTCTCGATCTCCTGATCTCGTGATCTGCCTGCCCCAGCCTCCCAAAGTGCTGGGATTACAGGCATGAGCCACCGTGCCTGGCCCACCTCCTCTAAGTCTTTATTCAAATGTCCCTTCAATAAGGCCTTCATGATACCCCCTACTTAAAATGGCTTTTAGAATTGTTTCTCCTTATTTTACTGTTCTCCAAAGCAATTATCACCATATAATATAGTACTTATTTTATTCATTTGTTTATCTGTCTTGCCCAACAATGCACCCCATAAAGGCTGAGATTTTTGCCTGGTATGTTCACAGATCTCTCCCCAGTGCCTGGCATAAGGCAAGAATTCAATAAGTAGTTGCTGACTGAATGAATGAATGAAGGGGTTCTTTGGAATCTTATCTTCCAGGAAGTCTAGCACATTTATCCATTGCAGTAAGACTCACACATACTTCTACTTGCCAAAACTATATCATACTCTGTAAATTAACCAAAATTATTTTAAATGTGATGCTTGAAATAAAACAAAGCTAGTACTTACAGTATTTGCTATAGAAATACTGTAAAAACTAACTAGTGGCTGACAACCACATGGGACAGTGCATCCACAAGGAGATGCTTCATTATGCCATGGAAGAGCAAGCACTTTGACACAAACAGACTTTTAGCTTTGAACTCCACCTCTGCAACTTGTGAGCTGTGTAGCACTGGGAAATTATTTACCTCTATAAGCCTCAGTTATTTGCTTGTAGTATGGAAAATGTGATTATATGATTAATGCATCTTAAATGAAATTATATGCACAAAGTTCCTGGGCACTTGAAAAAGATGATCCTTTCATCATTCCTCTTGACAAGCCAATTACTTTCCAAGTAGATGTGAGCAAATAATAGTGTACTTAAAAATGGTCAAACAAATATAAGAACAGGATTGGAAAGACTGTGATCAGATGAACTGATCACCTGCAGTGGTAGTTTGGGTAGAGAGGTTTACTGGGTTCACCCTAACCCTGACAGTTCCCACAAAAATGATATTTAGATCCCTTTTCAGGGTAAGGTATAGACGGCATGTAGAAAACAGGTCCCATAATAGAAGGAGACCAAGACTCTATTCATGAGAAAGAGCAGGGTGAGACATTATCATCTGAAATGGAAGGTGACAAAGCCAAGCAGAATTTGGGCTAGAAAGTGGTGTTGCCCCATTCCCAAGGATTTGTTGTTTTATCAGTGCATAGACATCAATTTTTTTTTTTTTTTTTTTTTTTTTTTTAGATGGAGTCTTGCTCCGTTGCCAGGCTGGAGTGCAGTGGCGCAATCTTGGTTGACTGCAACCTCCAACTCCCTGGTTCAAGCAAGCAATTCTCCTGTCTCAGCCTCCCAAGTGGCTGGGTTTACAGGCATGCACCACCATGCCCAGCTAATTTTCGTATTTTTTTTTTCCAGTAGTGATGGGTTTTCACCATGTTGGCCAGGATGGTCTCGATCTTCTGACCTCGTGATCTGTCTGCCTCAGCCTCCCAAAGTGCTGGGATTACAGGTGTGAGCCACCGAACCCAGCCAGACATCAATTTCTGTCCACAGTAACATCGTAGGAAAAACTTTGTCATACTGCTTTGGGATTCAGCACAACATTCTTCTCTTTCCTTGGACATTTAAAGTATGAGAATTCTACATTGAAGAGCAGGTCTTTTTTTTTTTTCTGCATTTCAATCTAGATGTTTACATTGGTGGGGAAGATAGACTTAGAAGCAGTGTGCTTTTTCATAAATCACTCTACCTTGTTTCTCTCATACTTTAAAATTATATACATTTTTAAACTGGCACAAAAGTACTGTCTTGGGAGAAGGCAAGAAAATAGATAAAATGTTCATCAGATGATAGCAATTGTAAATATTCATAAATTAGGGACCAGGATTCCTATTTCCTAAGGAATGTGCTCAGCCTGGGAGAAACCTCACTTTAGACCAGTGGGGCTCTTGGGCACTTTCATCATGACATTTAAACATTAAATGTATCTGTCAGGTGATGGTGGATTCACTTCGGAGGAACTGACACCTTTGATGACCATCACAGGACTGAGTCACCAATTATACCTACAGCCTGCACTTGGTTTTCTTCTCTTACAGAATTTCATGATCCCTCCCTAAAACTGATAAGGCAGCATGGAAGTAGGAGGGAAAAGGGAGGAGATAAAGCAGATGAGAGGCAGACTGCAAACCCATCCAGCTTTGCAAGGGCTGAGCTTCATCGCTCACAGAAAAGTCAAGTTCAAGTCAGAGCTCAAAATTAAACCCTGATTAATGTAAAAAACCTGTGTTTAGAAACATTTTACACAAAAGTTACATTTTGGAATAATAGAAAATTTAAAGCTATTAAAAAGCAATAAAATAAGATGAATTCTGCAATAAGACTGTCACGTTCCACTCTTGAATTAAAGCAAACAAGCAAATATTTCCCTCCTAAAACTTCCTGCCTTTATTCTGCTGGCTTCCACTCTGTGAGGGCCAACTGTGGGTCAAGCCCTGTTCTTTGTCCCATGCCAAAAAGATAGCTGGGAGCCACGGTGGAAGGCAGACAATGCCCTGGATTTAGGTACTAGTCTCCTCCAGGTTGTGTTTAAAAAGCTGGGTTTTTTTGGTTGTTTTTTTTGTTTGTTTGTTTGTTTTTCGGCTCGGCATGGTTGCTCATGCCTGTAATCTCAACACTTTGGGAGGCTAAGGCAGGTGGATCATGAGGTCAAGAGATCCAGATGATCTTGGCCAACATGGTGAAACCCTGTCTCTACCAAAAATACAAAAATTAGCCAGGTGTGGTGGCAGGTGCCTATAGTCCCAGCTACTCAGGAGGCTGAGGCAGGGGAATCGCTTGAACTGGGGAGGCAGAGGTTGCAGTGAGCCGAGATCACACCACTGCACTCCAGCCTGGCGACAGAGCAAGACTCCGTCTCAAAAAAGAAAAACAGAAAAAAAAAAAAGCTGTTTTTTTTTGTAATTAAACCAAACTAAATGTTTCCCAGGAGGGCAAGACAGTTCCCAAAATGTCTAATGAACTTCCATGTAGAGAAAACGGTTACTGATTGTCCCAAAGCAAAACTGTAGCAAAGCCTTTCCCTGAATTTTTCTCTCTTCCTTCCATCTTCTTTTGTTTCTTTACTCAGTCAAAGGCCGCATATGTTTCAAAGGATACTTGATATAGGAGGGTAGAACAGTACTTTCAGCATGCAGATTTTTTTTCTATGTTAAGTGAAAATAATGATTTCATGAAATGTGCCTTCCTATCATTATAAAACAATTTTGAGAGAAATCCATCCTCCTTGGCAATTCCAAAGCCTGTTGTTTGCTTTGCAAGCACTATATAAGTCTGGAGAGGGGCCTGAAATTAATATAGCTCAGTACCATAAAGGCAGTGTATAGAACTGTAGTCAGGACTTAAGATTTGAGTCTTTTGTTTCCTTCACTTTGACATATTACTTGAGAGGCCTGTACACCTCAGTTTCCTAATTTGTAAAATTGGGATAACAATAGTTATTATTTTATAGTGCCATTTTGAAAAATAGTGAAGCTTCTGACAGAAGACCTCAATAAATGTTACATATTTTAACCATCAGCATTAATAAACGAAAACAATTTTCCCTATTTTTGGTCAGAATTTAGGAAAAATAAGTTCCTTTTAAATTATGTGTAGCCAATTAAATTAATCTTTTAAGTAAAAAAGTCTTATTCTCATTTTTGATGTACAGAATTTTAGCATCATCTAACTAATCCTAAAAGACTTTGTATAATGAAATGAAAAATTAATTTGTTTGATGTCATTACTTTTTAAAATAACCAAATGTCATATATTTATCATTTTAAAGAATTAACATACAGCTGGGTTAACTCGGCTATGTAATATATTTTTTTTCAGGATATACCTTTCAGATTATTCAAAGAAATAGCTAAAAATGAGCTATCAGATTCAAAGAAGCTTTTTAACATAGCCAACTGTAGGTCAGTTTTAGTGTTAAAAATTTAATAGATCATACACCTAATTTACGGCGAGGGGGAAGCAGTGGCTACAATTAACCAAAATAAGATGTTCTTCTACAAACATTAACATAAGAATAAAAACCACAAGTTTTGGGGTGATCACTGATAGGCAAACCATATTTACAACTTAGCAGGGTTCTAAATATGTAAGAAGAAAATAAATATGGAAAAAAACAACATGAATCAGTGTGCTCTCACATCTCCATATCTCTGTGTTAACCAACATAGAACTATAGCTTATTTAAGACATGTTTAGTAGCTTTTCCCATACTTTTCCTGAATTCATTCCCTGTTTCAAATTCAACTAAATGGGAGAATTAGAAGAGAAATTTTTTGTATTTGGATATCATGGCCTATCTTACATTTGATATATGCTATTGCAATTTTCTTAAAATATAAGTTCATAGCGCAAAAAGAAATATTAAGTATAACATAGAATCTGGTACCACTATAAGAAGGTGATTATTAACACTCCATTAGGAACATTGATAGTTCTGCTAATGAAACAATGGTTATAGCAAAAAATAGACTATTTTTCTGGAAATGTGAGATTTTTCTTATGTGTACAAGCACATACACGCATACATTAGCCTTGACATAAACCATGACCTTCCATTTGTTAACAATTAAAACATTGTCTTATATAAGACCAGGTCATCTGCTAGTGGATAGATATAGATATAGGTATAGATAGATATAGATATGTATATAGACATATATATAGATAGATAGATAGATATATGTAGATATACATATATCTACATATGTGTGTATATACATATATATACACACATGCATATATATATACACACATAGCATGCATATGAATTACAATTAATTAATCAATAATGGTCCCATCTGGTTAACTGCATTGGAAAATGACATCTTTCCCTCGGCAATACAAGATTTCAACCACTACTTGCATCTGCACCCTCTATACCTTTAAGCAGTATGCAAATGATACAACCATATGAGGCGGGACTATGTAACACAGTCCATTAAAATAATTTTCCCAGATCAAATAAAAACTGACACATTTTCTAACATTTATTAAGAATTTTTAAAAATGAAGATTCTAAAAATGAAGCCTTAAGAAAATTCTGAGGTGTGAAACATAAAGATAAGAGTGCCATTGAGAAAAATAATCTGTTTAGTAGATTTAAATTATCATTATATTTCACGAAATCCTGTTAAGAAAGAATATACCCCCTCGAAAGGTTCAATTCTACAACAATGAGTAGTTAATAGGTTCTTAGAAGGGAGGAAGTCATTGTACTACTGAATAGTAATAAAATCTATGATTCAGTGTGTTTCAAACATTTAGGAATGCTTTTTGATGAATGGGTTTTTTAACAGCTACTGAATTGGATTTGTCCTCTTTATATAAAAGTCTAAGTCTATACTAAAAGAAAAGAAATTTATACTCTGAGCATGAAGTTACCACTTGGAAGTAGTTCTTTGCCCCATGACTGCTGAGCCTGAAAGATCCAATCTGTTTCTAGAAAAAACTTGCCAACAAAATCCACGGAATTTATTAGATAGAATTACTCAAGAGCAAAATACCATCTCTACCGTCATCAAATAAGAGTATGTTGCTGGCTGTGGATTTTGATATAGTTTTAATTTTTAAAAACAGTTTCCAAAACAATACCAAGAGGCAGTTTGATTCTACAGTATGGCAAGTAAGGAATATCAGACACTATTTTAGAGTATATATCTAAATAAATATGATATATATATATATATAAAACACATCAAAAATAGATAGACATACATATTAGTTTGACATTAAGGGAAAGAAACTAAAAAAAAGAGACAAGATGAATTTAAACTAGAGAAAATACAATTCTAGAACCACATTTAGGAAAGACAAAATGAAGAAACTGGATATGAAGAAAGTTCATATCTAAAAAAACGTGGTTAGAAGCGATTGGATTCAGGAGTTTCTGCAAACAAAAAGGTTGTCTCCTCAATGCCTAAAACAGCACCTAACAGAGAAAAGACACTCAATACATATTCATTAAAAGAAGAATAAATAAGTGACTATGAAACTGAGTATACAGCACCATATTGAGTCTAAAAGTTACATTTTTAATAGGTTAAATTTAAATACTTATTTTTGGCAGGGCATGGTGGCTCATACCTGTAATCCCAGCACTTTGGGAGGCCAAGGTGGGCAGATTACTTGAGGTCAGGAGTTCAAGACGAGCCTGGCCAACATGGTGAAACCCTGTCTCTACTAAAAATACAAAAATTAGCTGGGTGTGGTGGCATGTGCCTGTAATCCTAGCTACTAGGGGCGCTGAGGCAGGAGAATTGCTTGAACCCAGGAAGCGGAGGTTGCAGTGAGCTGAGAACACACCACTGCACTCCAGCCTGGGCAACAGAATGAGACTCCATCTCAAAATAAATAAATAAATATTATATGTAAATATATATATTTACTTTATGAGCTATTTCTTTTAAAATAACATCCATTGCTTTATTTTCTGACTGCAAAAGCAAATATAATCATTGCAGAATATTTTTAAAAATCAAATATTAATAAGAAAATGTAACATAATATTAATAGACAGATAAAACCACCAGCAAACATTCATACATCTATGCAGAGGCATTTATATTTACAAATGTGAAATGATACTGCATATCAATTTTATGTCTTATTTTTATAACATCATTACATTGTGAACATTTCCATGTCATTAAAACTTCTTCAAAATCATGAGTTTTAATGGCCTCATATTGTTCCATAAAATGAATGTGCAATAATTGAATTATTATGCTATTGATGCACATTTGAATAATGTATAACATCAAAAAGTTGGGGAGAAAATTTTAAGCAGCTTTATCCATAAAACTTTGATTGTATCTTGGATTATTTCCTCGGGATACATTTTTATATGCCAAATTGCTGCATCAAAAGGACAGATTTAGCATTTTTGATCCATAACACCACACTGTTTTCATGATAATTTGTATTATAACTGCTCCCAGTAGTTATGAAAATTTTTATTCCATGATACTTCAAACTAGAAATTTTAAGATCTCTTTTACAATTTGATAGGTCAAAGCTGATATACTTCAAACATGATTGCTGGTGAGATTGAATTTTTTGTTTGTTTATTAACTATTTGTATTTCTTTTGTGTGAGCTGCCTCACATTAGAGGAGAAAAGCTGCCTCTCACAACATTCATAAGGCTTCCTGACCCTAGAGACCCTCTATATTTCCACAACATGGAGAGCATCTGTAACTCCTATCAGAAACATCTTAGTGAAACAGCATGAAAGTTTATGAACCTCAGGATTACTACATGAACATGAGAGTAACAGTACTGACCTACCTCAGAGATTTCTCCCACATTATTATTACAAAGTACTATAAGGCTAGAACTGACTTGGAGTCAAGGCTAGTTCCATAGGTTTAATGAGTGGCACCTATCTCAACAACTGCAAAATCACTGTAACTTGTAAAAAATCCCAGGGCCACTCACGGACAGCCACATCTTTAAACCTACCCAAAAATACAGACACTTTGATTACATGAAAGTTAGAAGCTCTAAACTAGAGCAGGGTCAGTTGTGGTAAGAAGGTATTAGATTCAAGCATCCACAAAAGTTTATAGTCTGTCAGTCATAAGGATGGCTATTGGGATTTCTTTACAGTTACTCTGTTGTATTTTCACTTTGGTTTTACAGCACTATCTCTTAGGAAGTCATCCATATATTATCTGCATACACAGTCAGCTTCTTCTCGATATACAGCAGATATGTAACAATTATTCTTTCCTTCCCAGACAGTCATGGTAATATTACATTTGAGTTCAGTGAGGTAACTGGTAGCCAGAAATACTCCACAAAAGGTCTATATCTTGGGTGGGGGGGGGGATACAATTCTTCTATTAGGGAAATTTTTATCACCTACTTATTTTTACATAAATTCTAATAATGCCAAGAAAATACATTTCAAAGAGGAAGGTATAGAAATTTAGAGATGACTGTGACCTCAAATATCCATGAAATATAACCAGAAAATCTGCATCTACATAATGACACTATTTTCACATAGCCCCAAAATGATATCCTAAAAAGCCAAAAATCTTTCCTTATCTCCAGGCAGAACTATTTCAAAAGACAACAAATGATTGCTCAAGTGATATTTGAATTATACCAAAAAAGAGACAGTATATACATGGTAACACCATCCTCTGTGTATTATTTCCTCTTGGTAGTCCTTCTGTTTTTCAAGATAATACAGATCTCAAGAATTCTCAATGTTCAAGCAAGAAAATTCCCTCAACCAAGTGAAATAGAAAGAAGTTATCTATTAATTGTGACCAGGATTTCAGTTGTTTTCTTTCCTTTCTTCTTTTCATGCAAGTTTATTTGACTTTCTATGAGTATTTGCATTATTTGCTCTTTTTCCCCTTTCCATCATCTTAAAGGAAAAAAAATGAAAATGTATCAATTTGGACTTTAATTACACTGGGCAGCAATGAGGCAGGATAGTGAAGCTAAAAAAAGGCTGGGTGTGGTGGCTCACGCCTGTAATCCCAGGACTTTGGGAGACCGAGGCAGGCAGATCACAAGGTCAGGAGTTCAAGACCAGCCTGACCAACATGGTGAAACCCTGTCTCTACTAAAAATACAAAAATTAGCTGGGCATGGTTGTGTGCGCCTGTAATTCCAGCTACTCAGGAGGCTGAGGCAGAAGAATCGCTTGAACCTGGGAGGCGGAGGTTGCAGTGAGCCGAGATCGTGCCACTGCACTCCAGCCTGGGCAACAGAGAGAGACTCCGTCTCAAAAAAATAAATACATACATACATACATAAACAGTGTTAGAATAAGCATAAGACTGTGCTTAAATCCCAATTGTACTCTTTATAATTTGTATGGCTTTGTGCCAGTTTTCATCTTCTTTAAGCCTATAAAACCAGGAGTGTAATTCATTCCTTTACTATGAGGATTACTTTATGTAATGCACCTAGTAGAGTGCCCACTTAGAGTAAACACTCAATAAATGACAAATGTCATCATTATAACTGTGTTGGTAAGAACAGGTGAGGGTATAAACCACTCCCACCTCACTGAATTTGCAGGCAATTCCTGGCAATAGTGCCCAACAAAGAGAAAATATACCATAAACATAATTTATTTTAATTACAAGAGACCCTGTCATCTCTACTATTATTATAAATTAACAATAGGTTCTTCTCTTCAATATTTCTCATTTCTCAGCCAAAATCATTTTTTTCAACAAGGTCAGAGCATATTCTTTTTTTAAACATGCTAATGTACTTCAGTATATTCCATTCTGTAATATTTGTTTCAGGAAATGAAAATTAAATTTTCTCTAATTAACCCCCATGACTCTTGAAAATTTTCCTCATTATCCTTGAATCTATGGTCTTTAACAGTCTTTATAATATCTTGAACTCTACACTCCACTGAGCTTTTAAGCTTTGTTTAGTGTTGCCATAGCACACCTACTCCTTATGATAGAATATCATCGCCTTCTCAAATTAACAACATACAGTCAATTTATTGTGGTTTTCCAGTTTCACCGGAATGAACAAAGATTTCTTTCTCTCACAGGCTAAAGTTTTCTCCCTCCTTCATTATTCGGCTTCAGAGTTCAACTCCTTTACCCACATGACATAATCAGCTCAAAATTTATTATACTATATATAGCATCATAGAATACATTTTTTTAGAGATGAAATGAGGTCTATGTTGCCCAGGCTTGCCTCAAACTACTGGGCTCAAGCAGTCCTCCTGCCTCAGCCTCCTGAGTAGCTGGACCTAAGGCACGCACCACTGTGCCTTGCAGAATACATTTTATTAACGTAAAAATCATTATTTTCCTCTTACTTCTGCATAAATGGTATTTTTGGTCCATTTGCTCTCGGAGAATAGTTAACTTTGTCATTAACAGGCCCATCCAGATTGTTTTATTACTTCAGTTGATAAAAATTTATTTCATAAAGTGCTTTTTCTAAGTTAAGACATGAACATAAGCAAACCCATAATATTAAAAGCTTTATATAGATGCAATTTAAAGGTTCTGTCAAATAGATTTTTTTTTTTTTTTTTTTTTTTTTTTTTTTTTTTTTTTATGAAATGGAGTCTAGCTCTGTCACTCAGGCTGGAGTGCAATGGTGCAATCTCGGCTCACTGCAACCTCCACTTCCTGGGTTCAAGTGATTCTTGTGCCTCAGCCTTCTGAGTAGCTGGAATTACAGGAGCCTGCCACCACGCCCGGCTAATTGTTTGTATTTTTAGTAGAGATGGGGTTTCACCATGTTGACAAGTTTCATAGATTAAAAAGTAGGATAAATAAATACAGTAGAGAGAAATAACATTTCAGAAATGTCAGTATTAAAAACTAAGTCAACCACAAGCAGTTTTAAATCGTGTTTACAAAATATGCTATAATAGTAATATAGTTAAGGAGGGTTAAAAATGGTTCTTTTTTTATTGCTTCTCAGCCTTTTGGCTAAGATCAGATGAACAGTTCTTTTTCTAATTGTTCAAATTGATTTCATAGTCTTGTAATCTACATATTTATGAAAAATAATTTTAAATCTCTTATAAATATCAAAAATGTCAGTTTCCAATTGAAATAAAACTATTGAGTAAAGACTATATGAGTTTTGAAAAAGAAAATTGACAATTAGAAGAAAATTTCATAATATTCATTGTACTAGGACTTTCCACATTTTTGATACGACACTAACATCAATATTACAATGAATTCTCAATAATTTGTATTAACAAACGACAAGAACAATCTGAACTAAATTGAACAATAAAGTATCTGTAAGCTTAGAAGCATTAATTTCGTAGTAACTAAACTTTTGGTAACCAAGCAATTCTATATAGAAGACTTTTAAGTATGCCCTTCTAAGTTTGTTTTAGTAACATTCTCATTTCTAATTAGCAATATATAATTTATTTTTTAAAGTGCTAAATTAAATATACTCTCAAATAATTTTGTTACACTATTAAATTACTTATTTTGTTTCAAGACGGAGTCTCACTGTCACCCCAGCTGGAGTACAGTGGTGCGATCTCGGCTCACTGCAACCTCCATCTCCCAGGTTCAAGTGATTCTCCTGCTTCAGCCTTCCCAGTAGCTGGGATTACAGGCACACACCACCATGCCCAGCTAATTTTTTGTATTTTTACTGAGATGGGGTTTCACCATGTTGGCCAGGATGGTCTTGAACTCCTGACCTCATGATTTATCCCCCTCGGCCTCCCAAAGTGCTGGGATTACAGGCATGAACCACCGCGTCCAGCCTTATTTATTTTTAATCAACTTTATTGAAATATAATTTTCATAAAACAAAATGCATAGACTTAAAGTATATGGTTTAATAGGTTTTACCAACTGTATACACCAGTGTAACCACCACAAAAATGAAGATATAAGAAAATTTCTATCACCAAAAAAGTTGCCCTGAGTCTCTCTGTAATGTCTTCTTACGCCCTACCAGATAGCCACTGATCTGTCTCTATCACCACAGATTAATTTTGCCTAATTTCGAGCTTGATACAAATGAAATCATTCAATGTAGGTTTTTGTTTCTTGCTTTCTTTTGCTCATTACAAGTTTAGGCCTACTTCTGATTCAGAGCTTCTGGTGACATAGGCTGGAGAATAAGTTGTTCCTTACGAAGAAAGGAGTAATCTAAAAAAGTGCTTCTTAGCAGTTCATTCATTTTAATTGCTGAGTAATACTCCCCTGTGTATTCCTATACAGCACACTTTACGCATTCACCTGTTGGTGTTGATGGACATTTAGGTTGCCTCCAGTTTTTGACTATTGTGAATTAAGCTGCTGTAAACATTTATATACAAGTCATTCGCCAGCATATGTTTTTATTTCTCCTGGGTAAATATTTAGAATTGCAATTGCTGGTTCATAGTGTAAGTGAATGCTTACCTTTTTAAAGAATCTTCTAAACTGTTTTTCAAAGTGGTTATTCCATTTCACATTCCCATCAGTAATGTATAAGAGTTTCATTGGTTCATATCATCTACTAATACAACACTTAATATGTGGCTTTTTGTTTTTGTTTTGTCATTTTAATGAGCAGGAGGTCATATTCTCATTGTGGTTTTATTTTTAATTTCCCTAATGACTAATGACATTGCACATCTTTTCATGTGATTACCAACCATTTTTTTTTTTCTGAAGTGTCTGTTGAAGACTTTCATCTATATTTAGTTGAGTTGTTTTTCTTCATATTGAATTCTAAGCATTCTTAATAATACTTTTTTTTTAAGGAGAAAAAAGTATTCCAGTCCAGGTCAGCACAAGCTCTGAGTCAAGAATAGGTCTAAAATCCACAGATGCAATTCTGAAACAATAGGCCTGGAATCAAAGGTAGCTCTTGATGAAGAGGAGATGAGTAATCTGGTATTTTAGACTCCATTAAGACTCGCCATTTTGTAGCTGACCAAAAGGGTTATTCTTTAGTCCCATTTAAAATCGGCATTTCATCATTTCAAAAAGCCTGCTTCAATCTAAGCAAATTATCATGTGATTCTGCAATTGATAGCTAGCTCAATAACTGATTTATTTGATAAGAGGGAACACTTAGAAAATATACAGCTCTCATGTTTTCTAATAAAGGTATTCACATATAATTAATAGTAATAAGTACTATCTGTGAGTAGTATGCACAACATGCATGCTGCTGTCTTTTGCAAAGTATTAAAGCAGATGCCTAAGCATTGTAGGTAAGGATGTACTTGACTTAGTTTTGATTTGATTAAATGTTCCCTGTTCAGATTGGCTTCTGAATCATCAGCTATTGGTGTAAGTAAAAAGAAGTTGGAAAGGTTTCCCTTTCTTGAGGATTTCAGGAAAAGCTTGGCAACTATTTGGCTGGATATTGCAAATCAGATCAAGAATTGGGAAGCGGTCTGTCTTTGACTTATCTTGCACTATCCAATTCTATGAGTCTATGATTGTCATGTACAGAGCGCTTGGCTTAGTGGTTTGTGTATAACTTTTCAGGATTAGTGGTGGCATTGAGCTGGTTCATCCACAAGTTTATGTGGTTCTCCATCAAGCTAAGTTCGTCCTATCTGCAGAGTAGACACAGTATTTCTGCTCTTTATTCTTGGCTGTTTCCTCTATTTAGTACTCCTTTCTGTCTGTTTTTCTAAGTTAACACATGATATTTTGGTATTTTAAACTCCATTAAGACTTGTCATTTTCTATCTGACCAAAAATCTTGGTCTTCTTCAATCAGTATATCAATACCTCCTTATAGGAAAATATATAAAAGTCATTTATTCTAAAGCATAAATTATAGACCAATAACTGCTTAACATGCTACTGCAGTTAAAAACCAGAGTTGATTCTTTTCTACCAACTCGCCCTCTTTAATTTCCCTGTATAAAAGGACCAATAATAGGTCAGTTAGTCCACAAAATTTTGTTGAATACTTACTGTTAGGTGCTAGTGGCTTTGTATTAATAAAACAAACATTGTTCCTGCCTTTGTAAAACATACATTCTGGTGAGAAGGACTTTAAAAATAATTTAAAGTAACTCATGAAATAATTATAAGTATTTCTAATAGTGCAGGTGAGAAACAGTGTTGGGGAACATAGAAATGGAATGGTGGCACTAATATAGGGAATCAGGGACGATACCCCTGTAAAAGGGATATTTCAGCTGAGACCTGAAATTAAGGAACTGGTAAGGCAGAAAAAGTAGAGAAGAACACATCAGACAAAGAAAAACATGTCAAACATCCTCTCGGGTCTGGAACCCACATGACCTTTCCACTTTTCTCACCACCACTTCTATTCTTGCCTTCATCTCTTTTTCTATAGATTACTCCAATAGCCTCATTACTAGCCTACCCTACAAAGTGTTGAAAGATGTCTTCATATAATACAACTGTAATGACATCATCTCTTCCTAAAAATCTACAGTGATTTCCCTAAAGAAAAATGGTCACATTCCCAAGTTTGGCATTTTTGGCCCTTTTCAATACTAATCAAACTTACTTTTCTAATCTTATTTTCATGACTTTTCTGCCACAGTGATCTATTTACTTTCTTCGTCAATACAATTTTATTCTCTGAACTTAGCGCTCTTTACTCATTTTTCATTTCTTCTAGAGTAAGTCTTTAAATTTCATGTAAATGATTATTTTATTGGCAAAATGTCTAACAAGTCACAGGCCTCTTAGGAGATACCCACGTTTTTGTTTTTGCTCTTGTTTTTGTCTAAAGACAGTGATTGCTTTCCAAATAACTACTTTGATGTGCTTATCATTTGGTTACTGAAATGAATCAAAATTTAAATTTCTAGTATGGGCGAGTTTATTGGGCCTTTCAGGTGAAAATCAATGTAATTTTATATCTCCAAATGCTTCCAGGAGAATTAGTCAATGGTTGATAGTTCCATTGTCTAAAATAATGACCTAATATAAATCAATGGGAAAATAGATTAAGGCTTGAAATGGCAAGATTTGTTTAAAGGACCTATAATGGGTAGAATATATAAAGGTCGGCCAGGCACGGTGGCTTACACATGTAATCCTAGCACTTTGGGAGGCCGAGGCAGGTGGATCACGAAGTCAAGAGATTGAGACCATACTGGCCAACATGGTGAAACCCCGTCTCTACTAAAAACAAAAAATTAGCTGGGTGTGGTGGCTGTTACCTGTAGTCCCAGCTACTCAGGAGGCTGAGGCAGGAGGATTGCTTGAACCTGGGAAGCAGAGGTTGCAGTGAGCCAAGATCACACCACTGCACTCCAGCCTGGCGATAGAGTGAAACTCTGTCTCAAAAAAAAAAAATGTATAAAGATCATATGATATGACCCTCAGCCTAAGCTTAGCAATAAAACTTTAGAAACTACAAGAGTGGCCTCTGTTAAGAGCTCACAGAAGGAACAATTTTCTATGCTTCACTGTCACATGTAAAATAGAAAGCCAGAGGTACTTCAGCATTCCTACCTAAAGAGCTTCCAAATGTGCTCTAAATTTGTAGATGTAAGCTGGGCCTTGTATGTTTTAAAGGTTAAATAAATCTTCAGATAGCTGTCTACTATTGTTAGATAAAGGAGTCAACTTTTTGCCATAGCAAAGTAAAGGAAACAGGATTCTCTTTTCTGAGTTGGGTGGATAGTTTTTGTCCATAATTCTGTACTTCCAATTGTCACTAAAGATATGTCATGCTTTATAGCCTCCTATATGTCTGGATCACTTGTGCTTTCATTTGGAAACAATACAAAATAGTTTATAAATGTAAATATCCTTGTTTAATACTTATGGAACCAAAACATATTTTAGGAAAAATGACTCATAGTCAAACTTTTATTCCTAAGTGTGGAATAATCAAGGTTGTATATAGAAATCCACACTTTTGTATAACATTATGAGTGAAATAAATTTGCACATATATATATATATATATATATATATATACATGCGATGACGTTCCTGAAAATATGATCCTAGATAATTAAGAGAATGGGGAGTTGCTATTCAATAGGCATAAAATTTCAGTTATGCAAGATGAATAAGTTCTAGAGATCTGCTGCACAACATAGTGCCTAGAGTTAACAATATTGTACTGTGGGCCAAGTGCACTGGCTCACACCTGTAATCCCAGCATTTTGGGAGGCCAAGGCAGGTGGATTACTTGAGGTCAGGAGTTCGAGACCAGCCTGGCCAACATGGCAAAACCCTGTCTCTACTAAAAATACCAAAAACTAGCTGGGCGTGGTGGTGGGGTGCCTGTAATCCCAGCTATTCAGGAGGCTGAGGCAGGAGAATCACTTTAACCTGGGAGGCGGAGGTTGCAGTGAGTCTAGATCACACCACTGCACTCCAGCCTGGATGACAGAGTGAGACTTCATCTCTAAAAAATATTTATATATATATTTATATATATATAAGTATATATATATATAAATGTATATAGTATATACATTTATATACTATATATATAGTATATACATTTATATACTATATATATAGTATATACATTTATATACTATATATATAGTATTGTGTACTTAATATTTTTAAGGGAGTAGATCTTATGTTAAGTGTTCTTACCACAGTTTTTAAAAAGAGAGAAAAAAACAGAGCTGAAAGAAACTATAAATAGCAAATAAAAATTTGCAATTCATAAAGTTCCAGTGAATACATTTACTAAACCTGTCACATTATTTTATAAAGGATTTTTATTTAATTAAATAAAAAGTAGCATGAAAGCAAGGCCTGACATATGCAACAAATGTGGTCCTAAATTATTGCTTACCCTGAATTATTATTAACTGCATTTTATGTAAATTTCACAAAGCCTATTATTTGAAGGAAGCCATTACTAAATCTTGACTAGCGACAAGTCCCTTGTTAAATAGCCACTCCTCACGTACCTATTTCCTTTTGTTTTTTTTTTTTTGAGACAGTCTTGCTCTGCCACCCAGGCTGGAGTGCAATGGTGCAATCTTGGCTTGCTGCAACCTCTACCTCCTGGGCTCAAGAGATTCTCCTGCCTCAGCCTCCTGAGTAGCTGGGATTACAGGCACCCACCACCACACCTGGCTAATTTAATTTTTGTTTTTAGTAGAGACAGTGTTTCACCATGTTGGCCAGGCTGGTCTCAGACTCCTGACCTCTAGTGATCTGCCTGCCTCGGCCTCCCAAAGTGCTGGGATTACAGGCATGAGCCACCATGCCTGGTCATAACTATTTCTTAAGTAGGACTTTTAGAATTGGTTCATCCTAAAGTGAGATAAGCATACATGTATTTGTGAAAATAGTATTCAATTGAGTTTTAATTTGCTCACAGTATTAGAACACACCTATGGAAGTTTTCCTCATTTTTATGTCTATTTATATTAAAAGAAAGAATGAAAAATTTAGTAATGTAAGAGTTTCTGGCATAAAATTCTGTATCACAGAAGCTGGAAAATTTCGGCCCAGGGTGCAGACTCGGGCACTAACTTGGGGGCTTTGATAATGACTCTGCCACACTCCTGGCCATGCGACCTGGAAGAATTTGTTAACCATTCTATCCCTCAATTGCCACATCAGTAAAATGGGGAGTATAAACAGAACTTAGAACATAGATGTTTGTGGGGATGAATAAGATTATATAGGTGAGATACAGAGTACTGTTGTGCACACATTGAGTGCCCAATAAATGTTAGCTATAATCTACTTTATCACTATCATAATAGAACTACAGCTTTTTCAAAATTTCCCAAAATTTTATTCTATGGAGAAAAGGTCCTTTGAAAGAACTGACATTTCCTGGATTTGAAACACTAGACTGAAAAACAAAGTAAAACAAAACAGAAAAAGCCTGTTTTTGTATTTTGTTGTGTTTTGCTTTGCTTTACTTTCCTCAAGTACTGTTGGAACACCAGGGGGTTCCATCAAGTTTTTATTCTTTTGTGTTCAAAAGAAGAGGAAGGAAAACAAGGTTATGCACTGGCACTGGAGACACTTTTTTCCCTAAAATGTTTAGAGGCCTAGAATGTACCTAATAACTTGTAAAGCACCAACTGTATTTCCTGGTTACTAATCAAATTGGTTTATATTTCATTTCTGAGCCAGGAAGGCAGACACAAGTTATAGGTAAATGTCAGGTGCTTTAACTGACCTACGGCAATCAATAACCAGTCTTTCCTCCCCTGATGAAGTCAATTACTAATTTAGAGACCACTGTGTTCCTTGTCTCTTCTCCTAAGCCAAGTATACCACAAGTCAACAAAGATAATTCTTTCAGCAGCCAAACACTAGGGCGAGGAAATGCTTACTGTCTGCTTGCTCTGTTAGCAGCAAACTACACAGGGAAGCCATCTTCTGGCTCACACAGAGCAAAGAGATCCCTGGCACTGCCACAGCAGTCACTGGCCTTTTCTGTTTCCCAAGCAAAAATCAGAATTGAACAGGAACCAAAACTATTGAGACCTTCCTTCTGTTTCCCAAGCAAAAATCAGAATTGAACAGGAACCAAAACTATTGAGACCTTCCTACCCACCTGTGATTAAATGAGCCAAATGAGTAGCAACGAGGCAGATGGCCCTACAGTTAATGAGATTCTTGCAAGCCCGCAATTCTGTTGAAATAAAATTTTGCCACTTCAGTTTTCAGTACAAAATTGTGCCAACTGAACCTTCCAACACTTTTCTCCAAAATGGGAATCGTCAATCTCACAAGGGTCCATTGTCAGAGGACAGCCTTCATGTACAAGAGTGTTCAAGATAATCTTGAATTTTGTAATGGTCTGGAATTGCTATGACTCCCTGTACACCAGAACTTTCTTCTCACACATTGATCACTTCAAGCATCCACAGTTTTTCTTTTTCTTTCCTTTTTATTTATTTATTTTTG
This sequence comes from Gorilla gorilla gorilla, assembly GCF_029281585.2. Classification (NCBI taxonomy): domain Eukaryota; kingdom Metazoa; phylum Chordata; class Mammalia; order Primates; family Hominidae; genus Gorilla; species Gorilla gorilla. Next base: position 48,764,491 of record NC_073232.2, on the reverse strand, counting down.
AGACAGAGTTTCACTCTTGTTGCCCAGGCTGGAGTGCGATGGTGTGATTTCGGCTCACCCCAACCGCCACCTCCCGGGTTCAAGTGATTCTCTTGCCTCAGCCTCCCTAGTAGCTGGATTACAGGCATGCTCCACCATGCCTGGCTAATTTTGTATTTTTACTAGAGAGGGATTTCTCCATGTTGGTCAGGCTGGTCTCGAACTCCTAACCTCATGTGATCCACCTACCTTGGCCTCCCAAAGTGCTGGGATTACAGGCATGAGCCACTTGCACCCAGCCACATCCAGTTTTTCTAGTAGTTTATTCCTAAATCAATATCCTGACTACAGTTAAGCATCCTAAAAATGAATGATTACATTTATAGCTGTTTTCTTTACACCTTCATCTATATCTCTAAATATTGTTCTGATTAGACCTCCTGCTTTAAAACTTCACCAGCTCACTCAGGCATAAGTCACCGTGCATTCTGCACTCTTATGGATTTTGAGTCCCTTTGAATTGCCACTGACCATATGACTTACCCATCCCCATTTCCATTTCCATTTATTTTTTTTGGCACTTTAACCTCAGTATCTTTCTCCTCCTCCTCATTTACAGTATATCTCCATTGCACTTCTGCCCAACTTCCATAGCACATTTTCTTCCTTCTGTAGCTAAATCTAAATCTGCAGCTGTTTTAATATGGCATCTGTGGTTAATTTTTAGTACAATATTGCACATATTGAATGGCAGTAATGTCCAATGCTACTGCAATATTATGCAAGACTTCAAATGGATGGAACCTATTAACTCATTGCAAACTCATGCATTATGAACATGGCATAGCACTTACCTGAAACATACAGTACCTGTATGGAGAAACTACAGGTTCCTTCAATGACTTAAGAAGTGAGGACATCGAGCACATTGCATCACCTTCCTGCTGCTGCAGTGTTCTATAATTTTCCCACTTACTTGCTCCCAAAGTTGCATCAAAAGAACAAAGAGAAAATGAAATCCACAGGAAGCTCCCAAAGGCTGCCTATTTGGCTCAGCTGTCTGTCGATTTTTCTAGGTTATGAGATTGCTCTTGGTGACTTTTGACAATATGAGAACACTTCCCTCACCTTTAATGATGAGGCAAGGGGCTCCATACACATAACATTAGATAGACGAGAATTCCATGAAAAAGGATAAGCCATCCAATATGCTAGCATAGACCAAGATCTTAAAATAAATACATTTGCATTCTGGCAGTTTGAACAGCAGAGTTATTTGGAAGAATGGCACTAAAGAGAATGAGCCCCTTTAAGGGCAGCCAAGAGCTAGATTTTGCTAGTTAAGCATTTAATGTAAAACAGAGGCCAATTGGAATAATCATTTTGTACTGGAAAAAAGAAACACAGGCTTTGGAGTCAAACAGAATTAGTTTCAAATACCAGCCTTGCCCCTCAGTAGTTGGGTGACTCAAGCAAGTTACTAAATCTCAGTTTTTTCACCTCTAACCAAGGATAATGCATTCCTTACACACTTCTTGAGAAGATAATTTGATGTAAAGCACCCAGGACAATGTCTAGTGTATAGCAGTAACTTCAATTGTTTAAAGGTGGCATACAAACATAATTATAGCAGGCTTTGGCAGGAAGAGGTATAAAATATTGTCTTAAGAATAAAACAGTAGGTACTGAAATTAGACAAAGACAGTTGAAATAGAAAAAAATTGTTCACCTTGTGAGGTTATATAAAATAGAATAAAAGAGATCAAGGAATAGATAAGATCAGATGGCAAAAGATAAGCTAAGTAATAAGACAAGGAAGAATAAAAGGTGAGAGAAAAGAAAAGTAGCAAATAGATTAAAACGTCAAAATACAGGTATTAAAGGAGTCTTGTCTTTCCAGTAAGATATTATGAGAACATTAGGGACCCTAGGAGAGAAGCTGAAGTCCTTCAGCTGACCTGGTAGGAAGAAGGGGAGAAGCATAAGACCCCAGGGACACAATGCAAGCTACATCTTAAGCAGACTGTCTGCAGAGGGCTTGAGCCTTCCAGCTCTGAAGGCGCCCTCGGCTCAGGCAGCACTAAAGGAAATGCACTAATGAGCAGAAGGGCAGGTTGCTGAGAGCAGCAACTGCCGAACTTCCTGGTCAAGCAGGGGTTTTTTGATTTCATAAATCAATTACAATGTGCTATATTGATTTCACAAAGTCAGCAGGACTTAAAAACTAATGAGCAATTTTTTTTATTATTATTTTTGAAAACACTGCAGTGTCTACAGCTTAGCACACTCGGCAGAAAGACAAATGGAGGCTTTGGCTGCCACAGATTTCATTCCATCCTAGCCCCCTCCCAGCCATGTTCCTCATCTCAGCATCAGCAAAGAATCAGGAACTGGCATAAGACCCTGGTGCATTATGCCAACAAATCTCTCCCTGGTATCTGAAGCAGGGGCAGCCCCAACTAATGTGTCTGTGTTTAGGCACTAGTGAGTTTTGTACGGGTGCCCAGGCATCTCCAGATGGAGCAAACAAGGAAAAGAACGAGAAACCCACCGGATCAAGGATATAAAATACAGAAGGACTGCATTTGTGATTGTGGTTCTTAATAGGTAGCCACTGCCCTTTTCTTCCCAACCATGGTAACATCTAAACTGGAGTTTTTATTGAGCTATTTATTTTGTACAACATCAAAAATAAGAAAATTGATAAGGAGTTTATCCTGCCACTCAACCCCTGGCCCAATGCCAACAGCTTCAGAAATGACCTCAGGTGGAGGAAGGCATAGATAGTTTAGTCTTTCTCCACAGCAAAATAAATTATCCCATGATACAGTGTTTAGGAAAAAATGCAAAGTGTGGGATAAATACATTCTGCTAAAATTTTACTATTAAAATGTACTCCCTGTTAAAAATGTACCATTCTAGGGTTGAAAAATAATTAATATTAAAAATAATAGCTAATGTTTTAGCACTTGCTAGGTGATAGGCTCTATGCTAAGTCCTTTGCATGCACTATGTCATTTAATTCTTAGAACAACGGTAAATGGTAGATACTATTATTATCTCAATTTTATAGTTGATGATAATCGAGGCTTAGGTAGGCTAAATATCTCCTGACTGCCATGTGGTAAGTAACATTATGAAGTCTCATCTGTTTACACTAGAGCCTGTGTTCATTCCATCAGTAAATAGTTATTGAGCACCTAACACATGCCAGGTACTATTATAGGAGTCATCCGCTACCAAAAAAAACACTTTTTAAGTCAAGATAATGTATTTACCAGAAATGAAAATATTTCAACGAATGATGACGTTCTTTCAGAATATGATTTCACTTATTGTCAGGATTGAGAACGAGAAATCCAGAAGATAGTTGATAAACTGGCTAAAGGGAAAGTAAGAGAATACCAAACATTATTCTTAATATGTGAATACAACAAATTAGAGTGATAGGGAACAAGAAGGAAGGTTAAAAGTCTAAGAAGTTAATTTTTTCTTGCATAGAGGAAGCAGATAAAATTGATCAAATGTAAATATGAGAGAAAGAGTAATTACTAGAAGTAACACTAAGGAAATAAAATCTGTGTTTCTTAGGAAGTCATTTTGTCTCACAAACACAACAAAGCCATGAGGATAGATTAAAAAATAAACTGCTACATAAACTTGATCTTCGAAATACTTCTCAATGCGTTCATTATTCCTTTTAATATTATTAGGGTAAATAGCAAATATAGCCTGCAGAAGTTTTACCCTCTTAATTTTCATTCCTTTATGCTTTTGTTTTTTGTATGTACTTGATGACTAAAGTCACACTTAAATTACTTAAGAAAATGTGCTACAAATAAAGGAAAATGAAAATTTAAATAATTTATTTCTGGTAATTTTCCTTTCACTTTCACAAAACTCACAAATAAACAGAATTAGGTAAAGACATGCCACACAAAATACTGCCTTTTACTGACACACATTTTTTGCTCTGTTTTGGTGCTTTTTTTTTTTTTAAGTACAATAAGAACATTAATTCAAGGTAGGCACCTGCCTAGATCCCACCCTCATTTCCTACAATCCTCTCTCTTCTTCACTACTGTTGAGCCAAAATATTTCAGTTCTACAAACATACAGAGCTCATCCCTGCCTTTGTTTCTTTGTCTCAGATTTTTCCGTTGTCTAGAATGTTCCTTCCTAGATATTTTCCTTATGGCTGCCTTCTGCAAGACTAACATTATCTAATACTTCATCACAGAGGTATTTCCTACCACCTTTATCAATCATGGGTGAGTAAAAAACAAATCAGGTACTCATATAGTTTATTTAGTAAAGGGGTGATTTATAGTAATATAGTGATTATTTATTGTTATAAAGTTTAATAATATGATAGCACATATAATGCAGAATTCTGTACTACAAGAGCCAGGGAGGAGTGGTTACCAAGGGTGAGAAAATAAAGGAAGAAACAGTTCCTACAGCTCAGAACATGAAAATATAGGGGAAGGGTGCCCAATAGGAACCTGGCCTTAGGTAAAGAAAAACACTGCCAATCAGTGGGGAGCTGGCAGGGAGGATCCAGGGGAAAGTATACCCAGCCCTCCTCCTCCCCTAGTTCTCAAATCTTCTGCAGATGGTTCCCATTGGTCAAACACAACCAGAGGCCAGTAGTAAGGCAGACCAAAGACACAGTCCATAAAGTTTGGTCTTCTGGAGTGGAAAGCAGAATGGAGAAGGGCAAAGAGACCAGGAGGGGCAGGTGGAAATGATCATCAAGCACCCAATCCCATTGCCCCTAGTCACTTCCTACCACATTCTTTCTGTTTTTTTGTTTGTTTATTTGTTTGTTTGTTTGTTTGTTGAGACAGGGTCTAACTCTATCACTACGCTGGAGTGCAGTACCGTGATCTCAGGTCACTGCAATCTTCACCTCCTGGGTTCAAGCAATTCTCGTGCCTCAGCCTCCCAAGTAGCTGGGATTACAGGTGCTCGCCACCACACCCAGCTAATTTTTGTAGTTTTGGTAAAGACAGGGTTTCACCATGTTGGCCAGGATGGTCTCAATCTCCTGACCTCATGATCCTCTTGCCTTGGCCTCCAAAAGTGCTGGGATTACAGGCATGAGCCACCATGCCTGGCCCCACATTCCTTCTTTTAATTATTTGCATTGTACTTACAATTTTGATATTTTCTTTTTAGTTTGTGCATCTGTTTAACTAACTATAAATTCCAGATTTGCCTGTCTGGTTAATCAGTATGTCCCAGAGATTAAACCAGTGCCTGTATACTTTAGATATAAGTACTTGCCAGATTAATTAAAATAGCAAGACTGCTGGGCGTGGTGGCTCATACCTGTAATCCCAACGCTTTGAGAGGCCGAGGCAGGCAGATCACTTGAGGCCATGAGTTCGAGACAGCCTGGGCAACATGGTGAAACCCCATCTCTACTAAAAATACAAAAGTTAGCCAGGCATGGTGGCACCTGCCTGTAGTCCCAGCTACTCTGGAGGCTGAGACAGGAGAATCGCTTGAACCCAGTAGGCAGAGGTTGCAATAAGCCAAGATCTCACCACTGCACTCCAGCCTGAGCAACAGAGCAAGACTCCATCTCAAAAAACTGAACTAAACTAAAATAAAATAAAGTAGCAAGACCTCTGTGATTAAAAACAATACATTGAAAAAACTAATCATTCATGAGGAAATACTCTGTAGTTTATAGGAGAATGATACAAAATGATACCTCATTTTACCTGACAAGAATTTTAGAATGAATCAACTATAGTCAACTATACCTTGTAAATCAACTTTTACAACTCCATGGCTATCAGGCTAATTTATCATATCTAGCAAAACAGAGATCATACTACCTATCTGCAGTTAACATGGCAGTTAAATAACACATATGATAGTCAATCATTTCTCCATCAATTAATCTATTAATTTAACAGATGTTTATTGAACACCTACTATGGCATTACACTAGACACTGTGAATACAGCAGTGCACCAAATAGCCAAAAATCAGTGTCTTCATGAAGTTTATATTTGAATAAGGAGTCAAGGTCACATCGTCAGAATGGGCCTCACTAATAAGCTGATATATGAGCCAAGATCTGAAAGAAGCAAGAAGAAGAAACCAAGCAGATATACAAGATTTTCTGGACAGAAAGAATAGCAAGTGCAAAAGTCCCGACGTGAAGTCCTTTTAGGATTTTAGAGGAGAGCAAGCAGGCAAAGTTGTCTAGAGCCACGCGCGTAGGTTTTGAAACACGGACACAGGGCAGGACTAAGGGAGAGGGAAGCAGAGTATGTTGTAAGGACTTAACTTTTTCTCTGAATGAAACAGGTGGCCACAAAGTGGCACATGACATGACCTGATTGACATTGTAACAGGGGAGCAAGGCAGAATTAGAGAGACAGTTATAAGAGTATCACATTGATTCAGATGAGAGATGGAAGAAGTGATCATAGTCTGTGGACTTATATTTGAAGGTAGAGGGGAAATGATTTCTTGATGATAGAATGTAGGGCTGAAGAATCAGAAAGGAGTCAAAAAATGCTGAGGCTTGGGGTCTTAGCAATCCCAGATGCCCAGAAAGACTTTGTTATTTGTTTGTTTAATTTATTTTCCAGTTAACTCTGAAAAAGAGGGGCTCATCCAGTTGTTAGTTACCTCATTGCCATGAAAATTCATCCAGTTACTACTGTCTCATTCCCAAGAATCATTGAGGAAATGTCTTGTCCTTAAGCTTTGTATAGTTAACTTTGGAACACCATTTTTCCATTCAAAGACTTACCATTACACTTTAAACATAGAATATAAACATAAGGTAAGATGCTGGCAAAATAAAAATTATGAACTACTTCATTTCTGTGAATTTAGCTCATGATAACCAAATTTGGATAAATTTTGCAAAGATGGATTTTGATCCAGATTTAAGATTTAATCAGTGGCTTTATAATTTAAGTTAGTTTACAATGAATTAAAGGAACTCCTTTTTATGCAGAGGGTTTTAAAAAATCAGGTTTTCATATTTTTCAAATGGTCTTTTAAAAACATTTCTATCATAACAAATGTGGGTTACCAAATTATAAGGAATTAGAATATAATCATATGCTTTAGTATCAAAACTTTATTTAATATAATTTAATCTTTTTGTCAATAATTTATTATTCTTTAGGATGGCAGAGACTATATAGTATCATGAAGGAACACAGGCTTTGAAGACAGAAACTAAGCTCAAATTTCCAATTCCTTTGTAACTTGCTGGCATCATAAACTTGGATCAGGTTTCCTAATCTTCAAACTCAAGTATCTTCATTGATTTAAAAATGATCCCCAAAATAATACTACCTCACAGGATCATTGAGAAGATTATATTCAAGTTTTCTGTTTGTTTGAATTTAGCTCATTTGGAATTTACTAATTTAACAGAGATTATGATTTTGGTAGAAATTCATCAAAGCAACATTTAAGCCAATACAATGATTTTCTAGCTATTACACAAATACTCATCTAAAGTTAAAGTATACATCTTTTACTGACATTCCACAAACTCGGTCATTCTTACTAAGTTGAAATGCTCCAACTTCTGTGTATTGTGTGTTTTTATTTGGCAGTCACTTTGACAATTTTATTCTGAATTTAAATCTATTTTTAGACCAGCATGCAGTATTTTATATAGTATGGTGAAGAAGCTGATATTTTTGTTATGATACACTATGTTATGTCAGTGCTTCTGAGGCCAAAACCAACAGTTCATGTTTAAAACCTTTCAGAACATTCTGCAGTCTGATTAGGTCACCTCTCAATACTAGGAACTAAAATGAGACCACAGCTAAGAAGAAAGGAGACAGGTGCAATTTTTTTCCTCTTATTCTTGTTTCCTAATAATAATACTTACAATCAATAGATCATTATAAACCTCTTTCCTGAAACTCTGCCCTCCTCCCTGTTTCTCTCCACCCTACACACACACACTTAAATACACCGGGTTCCCCTATTTGCTCCACTACTCACTGAAGGATCATCTTCCTCTTCATTTCCTTACACATCCAGGTGCTTCCTGGGCTTTGGTCCTCGATGTTTCCTCTCACTTAAAAAAAAAAATCCCTTTTCTACCTCTCTTTTATCAGTCTCGTTACCTCTCATAGCAAGAAAAAGTGTTTTTTTATTTCCTGAATTTCCTGGAAATTGTATCTGTTTTACTTTGATGGCTCTTGTCTAGCAGCAAGAAATGAAGAATCCGACTTGGAGTAAAATCTTTTTGAAGGTAATGCCAAGCCCTTATTCCTCTTCTTTCTCCAATTGACTATAGCAGAGGGCCCTCCTAGGGGTCAATATTTAACTCTTTAATTAATCAACTGTTATTTTAGAATACAGCATAAAGTTCTCACATATTTAATATATGTCAACTTATTCCCTAAAAGTCCACAGAAACAAGCATTGTGGCAGAGGAAAATTTATTGAAAAATATTGTTCCAAAATCTTGCTTCTTGATTATATTTGTAGGTATAACAGAATTAGACTACTTTAATAGCTGAATTCATTTTTATTTCATTGTGGAATAAAATGAGTGCTGCAGATGCCACACTATGGTTTGATTGTTATATATGTTTGGTCATGTGGGATTAGCCTGACACTTGTATGAACTCAAATATCCATGTTAGCTAACAAACAAAAGGAGTGGGTAAAAAGATGTGTATATATATACATACTGAAATAACTTTTTCTATATATGAGTGAATAGCTTACCTAACGTAACAGTCTTTACATAATAAGACTACTTATTTAAATTTTAAAAGAATTTACCTCCAGATGAGTTTTTGAGTGAATTTCCTCAGAAAATTCATTTTCATGGCACAGAGGATTATCATACTTGGCTGCTGGTCTGAGCTCATCCAGGAAACAGACTTGAGTGCTTTTATTATCCACTAGAGTAGATCTCAAAGAACAGAAGTTACTCTATGATTATTTAGTGGCAATAGGACTTACCACAGTTCCTGGCATTTAGTGTTCAAGAAATATTTGTTGAACTTCATTAAAAAATTAAGATAGCCACCTCAATATCTTAGTTTATACACACATTTTCAGGCACATATATATTATACAAAGAGAAATGCAATAATAATCCTTGCATAAAACAGATGAGAAGCTCATCTCACTATGAGATGGGTTGGAGAAGTCTTCATTTTCTTTAAGAGTTTATACTCAAGCTTGTCAGTAGACATCATTAAGCTGTTATGAGATTCCTTCTCTTGCTCAGTTGAATCTGCTTCATGAACCAAGTCAGGTTCTCTTCCATGGCAAAAGTAATGAGGTGGGGCCAATGTCTCCCATTGTCTCCCAATATCCACAGCAGCCACTCAACACTGTAGTGCTGTGGCCAGGTGAAGGGACTCTGAAACTGTAGTACTATCCTTTGAAGCTACCACAGTTCTTCTCCTCTATGCTGAATTAACACATCCTTGTTTCCATTTAAATAAGAAAGATGCACAGAGGCTCAACCCACCCATTATTGAACATATTTTGCATATGGAATTTCTAATCACCATATTATTCCAGGGATGTTTGCAGACAGAACCTATTTAGATTTTTTTGTACATGGACGCCTAGAGAATTACGGAAAAAACTAGAAATCATCTAGTTCTAGTCTAATACCCACATTTAGCATTCAAGGTAACTGAGAAATAAAGAGGTCAAATGTTGCTCAAGATGACTCAGCAAGTTAGGAGCCAGTGTGGACCAGATAAGTGTCCTTTTCTCTACACCACGTGGATAATGGATGTTTATAGCAAAGCTAACATTGAACTTGTTGAGATTCATGTGGATAATCTGGAATTTTATGTCTCACTACTTGATAATGTTCATAAATTGAATTATGTAACCAAAATCTGTCCTTTACCAATACAGATATCCTATTCAAGGAAGTAAAATTTCACTAGTATCATGGGCATCTTTAGCATGTCAATTTCAGTAGACCAAGTAGAACTCTAGTTAATTTGTTCTGAATGGTGAGGCAAACAAAGCATCATTATTCCTATGAACATTTAACAGTTTTTGAGTAATCATGATGGCATGTATTGAGCATTTTGGTGAAACAAATATCTGCTAATGATGGAAATGTATTTGCTAGTGGTACAAGTCTTACAAGACACGCTGCAGAAGAACCTTCAGAAAATAACCTCTGACCTTGAAGAACAGATGTTCTAAAAGCACACAACATAGGGGTTTTGTAAATGAGCAGCACTTTGGAGTTTTTCCAACTTTTCAAACATTCAGGGAAGTAAAAATGTCACTATGCCAGGTTTTCTAAATTTTCATATTTCAAATTAGTATAATTTGAGGGAAGTTATTTAAATGATCTGCACATTACTTATCAAGACATATATTTCTAAGTGCCAATGTCCAGGAATTAGTTTGCTTTTCTGAAATAATATTTAAGATAATCCTTTTTAAAATTAAAGGATATTTTATCAACATAAATAGCCTATCTCAGAAAATTATATCAACACTAAATCACAGGTAACACCATCATGTTTTATCTCTATTTATTTTGATTTTTGAAGTAATTTAAAAGGGTATATTTAAACATTATAAAGCACACTAACAAATAAAAACATTTTGTAGACTCAGTGAAAACAAATTTATTTATTTAGTTAGTTTTTGAGATGGAGTTTCCCTCTTGTTGCCCAGGCTGGAGTGCAATGGCGCGATCTTGGCTCACTGCAACCTTCGCCTCCTGGGTTCAAGTGATTCTCCCGCCTCAGCCTCCTGAGTAGCTGGGATTAGAGGCATGCACCAGAAAACAAAATATTTTATTCATCATTAGTAACATTTGCCAGAACTCTGTGCTGTTTAAACTTCATAAAGTATATCACATGTAGGATATTTTCTAGTTTTCTAGTCTCTTCTGTATATATGCCAGAATAACACCAAATACTTTCATTTAATCAGTTATGATTATTTTATACCAAAGAAATCTCATTCTAGAAAAGAAGGCCATCTATTCACCACTCCTGTTGGCCATTAACCTTCATACCTCCCCTTTCAGTGTTCTGTCTTGGGTCTTCTTTCACCGTATAAATCCCAGGGTTGATTTGATCCAGTCACTCTGCAGCAAACATCCTTGTATGTCTCTTTGTGAACGTCAACAATTAGGATGTGGACTTCCTCAGCCTTATCAGATGTTGCCAAATTGCTCTCCAAAGAACTAATATCAATTTACATTCCAACCAGCAGTGAATGAAAGTTTCAGTTTCTCTACCTCCCAGACATATGTATTGTCATGCTTTAATTTTTATCATCTAATGGCTGTGAGATGCAATTTTATTATTGATTTAATTTTTATTTCCCTGATCACCGGTGAAGCTAAGCATCTTTTTACATGTTTATGTGTCCTTTGGTTTTGCACTTCTGTAAATCAACTGTTTATATCCTTTGCCTATTTGTTGTTTCTTTGAGCTTCTCCCTCCTTCTCCTTTTCCTATTATTCTTCATCCTCCTCCTCCTCCACTCCTCTTTCTCCTTCTTCTTGTTCCTAGGAGTTCTTAGTATTATCTGAATAAAAATTCTTTGTCAGTTCTAGTTTTATGCATTACAAATATGTTCTTCCAGTTTGTGGCTTGTCCTTTACTTTTTTTTTAATGGCAACAGAAATTTAAATTCTAATGAATAAATGTATCAGTCTTTTCATTTAATACTTAATGCCTTGGATGAAAATGTTTTATCCCAGAGTTACAGAACTATTTTCTTAAATGTTCTTATCACAGTTTTAACATTTTGTTGATCACATTTAAGTCTTTAATCAATCTGTTGTTTGTATTTTTTCATAATGTGAAGCAAGAATCTAATTTTAATTTTTCCTTATGGATACTTCTCATTTATTAATTAATCCACTAGTCCTTCCTTCTTCTCAATTTTAATGCCTTTTTAGTGATACAACAAGGCTTTTATGAGTGAGGACTGCTTTGAGGCTTTGTATCCTCTTCAATTTGACCATTTTTGTATCCCGGTACTATTATTATACTGTTTTAATTATTATAGCTTTATAAGTTTTTTGGATTGGTGTTTCAGTTATTTATTGCTGCAAAACAAAACAGTGGAGGTTTTCTAAAAAAATCATTATTTTCCATGATTTTGTGGGCAGCCACAAAATTCCGTTTCCCACGGTATCAGCCCAGGCACTGGACAATCATGAGGTCCAAAGTAGCCTCATTCACATGGTTGACTACCACAGTGCTAGCTGACAAATGGGAGCTCAGCTGGGGTTTTCAACTAAAGCCTTTGTTTTTCTCCATGTGGGTATCTCTATGTGGCTATTTGAGCTTTGAAAAGCATGATAGATGGGATCCAAGAAGAAATATTCCAAAAAGCAAAGGCAGAAATTGCAGATGTCTTAAAGTCTAGCCTCAGACATCACTCAAAGCCACCTCTGCCTTATTCTATTCCTACAAGTTGATTAAAAGAAGGTAAAGTAGACTGCACCTCTTGATGGGGGAGTGACAATGTCACTTTGCTAAAAAGTACCTGGGAAGGAAAATAGTGCTGTGATCATCTTTGGAAATAACAATCTATTGCATTCTGGCAGGAAAAGCCTTATCATTTCATTAGGCTTCTTCAACACCATTTTGGACCCTTTTCCTTCCAACTATGAATCTATAAATTTTAGAATTAACTTGTCTGGTTCCATCCAAATTTTATAATGTGATTTTTGAGTGAACTTTCAGATAACATTCTTCAACAAATGTTTATTGAGTACCTACTATGCTCTTGCACTAATGATACATAAATGAAAAACAAAAAACAGATAAAACCTCCATATTTCATTGAGCCTGTATTTCGGATTATGTGGAGAAAATTAAAATATTTATGACCTTTGTTATTCTAATAAATATATTTTGTTTTGCAAATTTGGTTAGGTCTTCTTTTATGTCCTTTGTCTAAGCTTTATAATTTCTTCTTATCCGATTTATTCTTAGACAAATTTTTGTCTTGTTTCTCCCAACATTTAGACTAAGCTCTTTGAGCAAACGTTTTAACTTTTTGTCTTCTGATAGCACCAAGTACACTGCCAGATATAGCAGGACAATGTAACTTGGTGAACAAACTGAATAAAAACTGAAGTAAAAGGTTTAATTTTCCATTTGTAAATATTAATCATGCCAGGTCAAACTATCTTAACCAAGTTAAGCTCCTAGAAATAAGTAGCATTCATGTAGTAAGTGAGTTGCCATCACTATATTCTTACAGAAGGTCCCTCGTATAAAAACCAGTAAGTAATGTAAAGGAGCAACTACCCAGGTACTCCAGTGGTTAAAAGGAAAAGATGAAAAGAAAGAAGAAGGAAGAAAGGAAAATGCTCTCCAAGCTTTATACGGACATTTAACGTAGTTAAAAATGGGTTTGCCTGGCCTTTGTTAATCACACCTTTAGCTAATAACTTCGAAATTTGCTTCTAAATTAGGTACAGTGTGGAACAAATTAGCTCACTTAATAAATGGAATGAAGCTCAGTGTGAGTCTCTTTAAAAGCACAAGAACATTCCTATTTCATCCCTCAATTACCAAATATCTGCAATTCCTAGTTTTGCATCATGCTGAACTTCTAAAGTAGGAAAAAAGCAGTTGAAGTAATATTACAATAGCAAATTATACAAAAATAGCATTAAGTACCAAGGATACCTAAAGTTCATTATTTCAATTCTTTACTCTCAAGAAGGGCAGATCTGACACTGTGAAAATTGCTGACAAAATTATGACTTACCACCAAACAGAATTTTCAACATTTCAAGTTATGATTAAGATAAGGAATAGCTTGATGACTATTTCACTACATTCAATACTATTTATAGAATACAGCTGCAGGGCTTTGTATATCTAATAATTATTGTGAAGAAGTTTTACAAAACATCAGTCCTTTGAGAATTTCCATACATTATACAAGTTATTTAAAATCTGCCAAATGTTACAATATGAAATGTAAAACTAGGAAACCCAAATGCAACAAGTGGAAAACATGGGCTCAGCTAATACCGCAACACACTGCCAAGATGGAACTCTCCACAAGGTCTATCTTCCTGCTACTTCTGTCCTGGTATTTCCCAGAGTTCATGCCTTCTCATTCCAACTATATGCTAAATACTCCTAAATCTAGATCTCTAGCCCAAGATGTGTCACTTGAGCAACAGACCCATGTTTCCAATTCGTCTGAGGTGTCATTGCTTGAATGTCACAGAAATAATGCACACTCCATAATCTCAAACATAACCCATGATTTCCATACTCTCCTCCTTTTGTATTTCTCTCTCAGTGAATAGAACCACCATCCACCCAGGCCTCTATGACAGAACCTTGGGTGTCACTGAAGACACTTTTTTCCTCTCTGTTACCTCTCATATCAAATTGGTTACCAAGTCCTGGGAATTACACAGGATCTCATCCTTTTCCTCTTCTTCATACCCACTGCCATAGCCTTGGTTCAAGTCCTCATCATCTCTTACATGGCCCATGGTAGCAGTCAGCTAGCAGGACCCCCTGCTTCTAGATGTACCTCTTTTAATCCATTCTCCAAACATTCACCAAGTGATCTTTTTAAAACACGAAGCAGATAAAGTTACCCATACCTACCTGTTTAATACCTTTCAAAGGTTACCAATATTCTTGCAGGATAAATTACAAATCCTTAACATTATTCCCTGGCTCTTGTCTACATCTCTATTTTTTTTTATTAAGTTCAGGTTCTTTCCTCATCTGCTACCTATCCATGCCAGACAACTAAGACTCAGACTCAGTCTCACTAATTTGTAGCTTTGCTTACACTGCTCCTTCTGCTTAAAAGATCTTCAAATCCTCTCCCCTACTTGCCTTTAACCTGATGAATTTCTACTCATTCTTAAGGTCTAATGCAAGCATTACTGCCTCTACAAACCTTCCTGAAATCCACAGAGGAAATTATACACTTCCATCTTTGTTTCATAAATCTAATAAGAAATAATATTTATGGAGTACTGATATTGCATTAGACATTGTATTCAGTGGTTTATTACATTATTGTATCCTATAAACATAAATTATTTTCACATTACCTTACTATTATATCCTACACAATCACTTGTAAATTATTTTAGTACGCTTTATTTTACCTACTTATTTATGTATTTTGTAATATTATCCTACTAAACTGAAAACTGCTTAGGACTGAACTGTGGTTCATCTTACTCTCTATTGCCTAAGCTACTTCATTGCACAAGTAGGTCTCAAAGCTCTGTTGATAAATGAAGTTTAATGGTTTCAAGGAGACTGATATTATATAATTAGAGATGTTAACAAATGCATTAAAAATTTTAACGCATCTTGAATCAAAGCAATTATCTATCTAACTTAGTAGCTGTGCAACAAAGTAAAAAGAGCAAGAGTGCCATTAATATATCTCAAAGATAAGTTTATTTAATAATGCATGTTTGGGCTGGGTGCAATGGCTCACGCCTGTAATCCTAGCACTTTGGGAGGCCGAGACAGGCAGATTGCCTGAGCTCAGGAGTTTGAGACAAGCCTTGGCAATATGGTGAAACCCTGTTTCTACTAAAATAGCCGGGCGTGGTGGCGCATGCCTGTAGTCCCAGCTACTCAGGAGGCTGAGGCAGGAGAATTGCTTGAACCCGGCAGGTAGAGGCTGCAGTGAGTCAAGATCGCACCACTGCATTCAGCCTGGGTGACAAAGTGAGACTCCGTCTCTACAAAAAAAAAAAAAAAAAAAAAAAAAAAAAGCATGTTTGTGTCAATCACTTATGTGTTTATTTGAGTTAATTAGAGCCTATGCAGTTTTCTGCTTGCTCAACTTATTGGAAAAAAAATTTCTAAGGGTATGTGCAAAAATATTATCTAAAGTAGCATTTGAAATTTTGCTCTACAATTACACTGTTAAACATAGTAATTCTAAACAATTCCACGTGAACTAACATCTGTAAATGTTCAGCAATTATCCACCTGTTGACAGTCTGTAATTCAGCTTTGTGAGTACTACTGGTTTGTGACATTAAATCAAGAGGTGTAATATTTTATCTTGGATTAAATGCAAAAGATAATCAAGAATCAGACAGACATTTAGCTGCCTGGATAGCAGTTATAGATCTGTTTATATTAATACTAACAGAGAGTCAAACAGTTCCCAAAACTTTTAGATGTGATGGCAAGAATAAGAGCAGAAGATGATCTGCACATCAAACAGCTTTTTCGTCTTTGCTTAGTGTCAAGCGTTTGGCAAAACAACCCTTTGTATTATTTCAGCATTTCAGAGGCCTAATTTTCCATAGTTGTGACTCACATATCCTATTCATAGGCAGAGGTCTTATAAAAATGAATGTGACTGATACAATCTCTTATAAAAATGAATGTGACTGATACAATCTGAGCAGGAAATACTTGTTTATTACCAAATGACCACAAATTCTTTCTTGTTTGTAAAAATTAATTTACCTGTGTTAAATTGTTTTAATTAGATTTCATTTTAAAACTAGCACTTTAAGCATGATTTAATCTAACAACTGATAAAACAATAACATTTCAAAGGCATATCTAGAACAGTTTAAACCAAATTCTTGTCTGTTCATAAGCTCTGGTAAAACTTTTAGATCCCTGCTATTTAGTAAATCTATCTCTTAATATGTATTTATGTAACTAAATACTCCTATACACTGTTTTCCTAAATTCAGGGTTCTGGATGTTCTTCCCCTCATTATTAGGACACCATCTCTCTGTTCTATCACATTTCTTCCCAAGCAAGTTTGTCATCTAAATACCTCATTAAATGATCTTATACCTTATTCCGTCATAACAATCTATAAGAGAAATGTTCCCTAGGCAGAGGAAGTCCTCAAATTTGTTGCTATTTCCTATTCTCTTCTTAATTAGTGGCTCAACTTTCCACAAAATCACCCAAGCCAGAAGCTTACAGTCATCCATTCCACTCCATCCCCACACTCCTAATTGGTGATTAAGACCTATTGACTCTTCCTCCTGAATATATTGCAAATCTATTTGTTTCTCTTCAAGTTCACTACCACTGCTTCATCATTCATCACTTGGATTATTGCAGTGATTTTCTAATTGGCCTCCCTGCCCACCAGGCTCCGTTTCATCCCCTCGTTTCTCCCCCATTCCAGTTCATTCTTCTACAACAATTGTAATTATATTTCTAAAATGAGATGGCTGATGCCATTCCCCTACATAAACAAGATGCAAACCAAATTCCTAACATCGCATTTTAGCACAGCCTTTGCATATCTCACCAGATTTATGTCTCATCTATCTTCCCATATACTCCACTGCTACAATTATTTTTCTATAAGCAGAAGTAAGTGCCTCCTTACTCTATGTTTACTTAGCATACACTGTTGTTTTAGTACTAGTTGCAGGAATAAAATTCAAAATAGAAGATAGAACAATATTTTTTAAAGCACAAGAAGCATAGTTAATGTAAAAGCATAGCACAAAATAAAATGTAGACATAAATCAAAATATATCAATAACCCAATAAATACAAAGGGACTAAATTTGCAAGTAAAGGACAGATATTGCAAATTACATTTTTATGCTTTTTGCAAGACACACAAATAAAATACAATGACACAGAAAAGTTGAAAATAAAAAGATGAAGAATGACAATGAACAGAAGAAAGTGAGACACTTGTAGAGAGGCAAAAAAGGCACATTGGAAATAAAGAAGTTTCTACGGAACAATAAAGAAGGAATCAGCAAAAAATATAGTAATTCCAAACTCATATGTGAGTAATAACATTGTCCAGAATATACAAAGTAAAATTGAGATTAGAAAGAGCAATTGTCACAGATCAACAATAATGGGAGATTTCAATACACTTTTCTTATAACTGACACATCAGGCAGCAAAAGGCATTAGTGGATTGTAGGAGATACAAATAACGCAACTAAGAAGTTTGTTCCAATGGATATATGTAAAACCATGGACCCTACAATCAGAGAACACACATTCACTTAAATATATAATAAGATTTAAAACTGAACATATACATAAAGCAAATCTCAATCAACACCAAAAATTCAGTATCACTCAGAACTTCTGTGAATATAAGACAATTAAATTAGAAATGTATTTATTACTATCTTAGTTATAAAGAAAACGGAACAGAGGGCAAAAGTTAATAAATTGGAACACTACAGAAACACAGAAAACCCTCATATTTCAAAATTAAAGATATTTGTACTACTTTTATCATTTTCAATTGATGGTTTGCACTCAAATATTTCATTAAGACTTCAGTTATTTCAAGAATTTAAACATGATTTTATGCATTAAAAGGTATCAGTTAAAAGACCTGTGACTGAATAACAATGTAAATCAATTAATTAAAAATGGGCATTGCTAAATCAACACTTTAATCTGAAATTATCATGGGCCTTCTGCCTAACATTTTCAAGAAAAAACTTGGGATTCCTGAAAAAAATATATAATCAAGGATAGGTAAGCATCTAATAATTAAATTAACATCATCAATTTGTATTACACAGAAAACTTGGCTGTTGTCATCTTGTATGGATCAGAACATGATTATGCCATAAAATCCATTCTTCTAGCTTCAATCACTATTGTCTCTCTTTTCTAACTATAGAGGTGATCAGACAGCATGCATCCCTTTTAGGTCACAAAAGAAATCCTATTAAATGCCAACTGATAAATGGTGCTTCTGGAAACATAAACTAGATCAGGGTTAGTTTGGGATGAAATAGGCCTTAACTTAGATAGAAAGTAGAAATGAATAATGTACATTTCATAAGTCTTTAAGCAAAAAACAATTGGCAATTTTACTGTATTTTATCAATTTATCTTAGTTGAATTTTATTTCACTGACAGATTACTTGACCATCAATTTTTCTGATTTGTATACTAATTCTAGTCTTATTTTCCTAAAATGTTTTTCTAATAACAGAAATGTATTCAGAAATTGTAATTAAAAGTCATTGAAGGTCATCTGATTTGTTGTGTTGGCTTTAGATCAGTGACTAGATTTTCCCAGTCACTGCTCTGTCAGCTTTAATACAATGCATCCATTTGTCTTACTAACACTTCAATTTATGGGATAGCTGTTTTTCACAATTAAAACTACTGAAGCTTTAGTATACATGGAAATGATCATGATAGCATTTTCTCCATATTTCTAACAACTCTGGAAGGCCCTATTGTAAAAATATAGGGCCTTCCAGATGACTAGATCTGGTTTCCTGAAGACGGCTTTTAAGATTGCTATATGAGCTCAAGAGAAACATTTACAAGAATCTTTAGATAAATTACTAAGTGCTGCAGAAGTAAAACCATTTGGAATAGATTTCTAAAATCCTCTTACATAAATAATTGGTGAGTGATTGAGGTAAGAAAAGGCTGCCCTTACTCTTGGTGGCCCAATAGACAAGACAGCTGATGAGGAAAGTTGATGGCGAATTGGCACAAGCAGGTTAAATGCAGGAGAAATGAAACCGATCTACTTATTGTGATGATGTTGACTGCTACCTAGTTAGTTCCATGAGAGACAACACCTACTTACACAACGTCTTCCACTTAATTGGGCTTAAGGCCAGTTCAGTAATCACAAAATTACAACAAGCTAAAAATTACACCAATCACCTCCTCCAACCTCTGTATCTATAAAGAAACCATGAACTTACATAATTTACCCAGGAAACAGGAGTCAGATCTGCTGCCTCCTATTACAGGAGTCCTTACATTCAATTAAACTGAATCAGATATATGAATTCAATAGAAGAAATCTTGATGTAAAGTCAATTAGTATAAATACAAGTCCTCCCTCACCCCGCACCTGACAATTACAATAAAATTCTATGGGGAGCGCATTATGAAGAGTAGAGAAGAATGCCAGTGCAATTCTGTAAAAGCTAAGGCAATCTGAGAATTTAATTTTGGTATGTCTAGCCAAAGTCAATTACTCATGAACAACAGGCTGGAAAGTGACCAAGGGCTGACTCAGCAGCTTTCAAACTCTTCTGTTGAGTTTAAAAAATAAAATGCGAAAGTAGAGAGAGAAAATAGGAAGGAATAGTCCAAGAAAGGACTATAAAAATTAAATAGGCCAGGTGCGGTGGCTCACGCCTGTAATCCCAGCACTTTGGGAGGCCGAGGTGGGTGGATCATGAGGTCAGGAGATCGAGACCATCCTGGCCAACATGATGAAACCCTGTCTCTACTAAAAATACAAAAATTAGCTAGGGGTGGTGGTGTGTGCCTGTAATCCCAGCTACTCAGGAGGGTGAAGCAGGAGAATCGCTTGAACCAGGGACTCGGAGGTTGCAGTGAGCCGAGATGGAGCCACTGCACTTCAGCCTGACGACAGAGTGAGACTCTGTCTAAAAAAAAAAAAAAAGAAAAAAATTAAATAAACTAATAATAAAATCATAAAATCTGGGCTGTGAGTTCACTTCTAGAATGCTAGGTACTCATGGAAATTTACCTAAAACCAAAAAGGTGAAGTAGGAGCTGAAGACAGGGGTGGGGGACAGAAGGATGGGGAAATGGGAATGGGGGGCACAGACAGGTGAAAAATTTAGAGGAATATAGAATTTTTCACCAGCTTGAAGTAAAACTTTCTAATTATTTTTAAAAACCTTCTAATATGTCATTACTATGTAGAATTACCAACAGATAAATTTAGTATTTAATACTCAAAAAGAATAATTTTATAAAGAAAGTTACCACAAGACAACTTTAGTGGATCCTAATTGTATTCATAATGCAATTTACAAAACTGTGATTTACATACATCTTGTCAGGCACACATCAAGGACATAAAAGGCACACTCACACTATCTCAAAGCATGTAATAAAAAAGGGTGCTATAGGAAAAGAAACCCACCAATTTCTACTGACTGTATCTCTTCCTTTTCTTTCTGTTTAGCCTTGTCATCATTACCAAGGAGCTTGCTCATTCCTAAAACACATTTGCTACAACCAGGCATTTCTCTTTCAGTCAGGGCTTCACCATGGCTGGGAAATAGACATTGAGGAAGCAGAGGGTGCAGAAATGGGTATGAGTCTTAGAGTCTGAAGACCTAGGTTCCGAGGAGGTCACCGTCTGGTTGACTGACCATACTCAAGCTTTATTAACTTTTAGGAGCTCAGTTTCTTCACCTAAAAAAATGAGATCGTTGGATTCAATGATCTCTAAGCTCTCTGACTTGAAATGGATTCAATTTACTAATTTCCCCTTTTTGAATTTTCCTCATATTCTCTCAAACAGAGTCGAATGGGAAGCTTTTTCAAAACAATAAGTAATTATTTCTTAGCTATAATATTCTACTTATATATCAAACTGCCCTCGCCTTTGCCAAAGCCCTCAGTGGACAAATAACTTCAAATAACTACTAACTCTCAGAGCAGTGCAAGTCATCTAGGATCATTGTTTACATTCTATACATATTGAAAGGCTTTCTGTAAAAGTGAGAAATGTTTTAATTTTTAATGATAGGAAAAGTAATGCTTTCTACAAGGTTGAATCTAAATCCAAGCCATAGATAGGAGCTATTTTAATTTAACTGGTATTTATGGTTGAGGAGCAGAAAACAAAAAGAAAAAAAATTCCTTTGAAAATGTTTATTTATGACAGCCTAAATTACTCCTTTGACACAATGAACACAGGTAAATTATCTCAGAGCTGTGTTTAATGGCTCTAATGGCTAGCTGGGTACTGGGCCATGTATTTCAGGATGCCTACTTGTTTATAAAACTTGTTTCCAAAAATCAGGCTAATATAGTACTAAGTTACCAAGCAGAATTTTTTTTTTAATTCCAGAGTCACTGGCCATATTTCATATATAATTGCTGGGTTAAATAAACACAATTAGGTTTTATTTAGCATGTATTTGATTATGAATGTCTTCATATAAATAAAAACAATTTTTTAATAAACTAGACTAGGAAAGGATAAAAACTTAGTATCATTATTATTCTAAACATACCAAGGCTCAAGTTTTCATTACCTAAAATATACTCTTCGTAAGACTTGTGGCTGCCGAATAAAATACATTCATCAGATGCAGTATTGCTTTCACGGTAATTATGATACTATTTATAATGCCAGGGTTATGTTCATAGGCCACTAACAAACATATGCAGTCTTTTAGCTACAACACTCAAACATAATTACAATGCCCCTTTCCACTGAAATAATCTATGCATCCCGCCACAGTGACTTCATTCCTTACCAGGATGCTTGCTGAATCAGACTGCCCCAATTATTCAGGCACAGTGCCTATGCTTATGACTAATAATATTGGGGAATAAACGAAATTAATGTCCATGACTTCCTGACCATTTTGGCCAATCTCCTTTCTTTGGTGTCTTCCGCTTTAACCCTAATACTGAGTAATCTTGAACTATTCCTGGCATAAAAAGAGCTTCACATACTGTACAAAGTCTTCAAGCCCTACACAAATATTTCCCAAAGTATGTTCCAAGTATTTCAGTCTTAGGGGATATTTCTCAAAAAAATCAGAGTGCGGAGAGGTTCCAAGATCAAATACTTTTGGGAAACTTTGCATACTATATTCCCAATCCTTAGGATTCTCCTAATCTATTCATATATTGAAGGCTCTTATAAGTCCTGAAGTAAAGAAATATTTTATCTACATTTAACTCACGCAATTGCAAAACTTACTTAACCATGAAACCTACTTCATATTACTTTTTCAAGTGAGTCTTATTAACATAAAACTAGTGGCAAATATTTGGGTGTCCCTGTCTTCATGCAGAATTTGACTGCCCAGGTCCTATTCCTCTAGAGACTAGTTAGATTCTGGCCAGTTAACTGGAGAAATCAATACAAATTGAGAGGTTAATTTTGTTAATAGATTCATGTGTTACCTCTAGCAGAGGGTGGTTGATTTTAACATACATTTGCAATGCATCAGCCAAAGTGCAGCATAAAATGGAAGAGAATAAACTGTGAGACTATACCTTGCACATGTTTCTTATTGCATGAGTAAGTTCTATATCAGGTCTGGAATTTCTGTACTCAAAGGACTTATATTCTGAAGCAACAATTACAAATATTGAGTGGAGGTAATATTTGTGGAGATTGAATCAAACCAGTTTTCTCACCTAACATAAATAACTTACCTGCATTTTGATGTTAAAAAAAAAAAAAAAAAGCCACCTGCCAAGATCTGGCTGTGGAGCCATGGCTGTGTATCAGCCATGTATTTGAGTAGTGACAAATACTTAATTAACAGGGTCATTGAATTGAGAAGAAGGCCTGAATTTTGATTTCTACAAAAATGTTTCAGAGAAAGATTTTTGCTTTGAAAGTCTGACTCTTTATAAAATTTCTTCCTGTCTCTAAAGAAAGTCAAAACACGGACAAAAGCCACAAGCCACCTATCGATATTCATGTGAATCAAAAAATTAAATGGTAATGATGAGGACGAGAAAAGGAGAGAAATGTATCTTGCTTCCCTGTTAAAATGATGACACATGTAAGGACAGCCCCATGGCATGGTGTCTGATACTTCATCTCTGTTAGCTTTTTCTTCCCATAATGCTTCTTCCCTCAAAAATGCCGATCACAGAAATTTTGAAACACAAGATATTTGTGGCTTTTTTTTTCAGTGGAAACCATCACTATTGCCTGTAACCTTGATCCGTTCTAATAGAGGACTACAGAACTAATCCTACAATAAGTCAAGATAACTGATGGCATTGGCAAGTAGTTGAAATCCTTAGTCTAACAAATACTGCTTTCAAAAGACTAGTATACTCACCGATAAATGCCTTTTTAACTTATATCATGTCAATTATTTGCTATTCATTATCTTTATAAAATATTTCCTGGTTTGGGGAACTCTGCAAGTTTCTTGTTTCTGATGCTTTGTTTAAACATATACAACTATGTTCAGTCTGACAAAGCCACCACATTCTCCAGCCAAAAGAGAAATAACTCTAGTAGAACGCAGTATTTTAAGAATAGATTTTGTTGTTAGGCTGTATTACCCCCAAAGAAAAGGACAAAATTAGTAAGACTGAATTTGTTACTATTTACTTGCCAAACCCTCAAGGTAGTTTTATAGAGATAATCACAAAAACAGGAAATAGTACACAATGTGGTATTGGTGTTTTTCCTACAAGCTCCTTTTCCTATGGATTATTTTTTTTCCAATGGAGAGAAATGCTTTTTTACCTGGATAATAAATTAAAAAGTGGTTTCTTGACATTTTACTGCTTTTTTTATTCCATTTAAAGAAAATGATTTCCAAAGCCAGACAATGGTGCTGTTCAACAGAAAATGATGACCTTTAATTAAAACTCTGCCCCTTACTAATTTTCACATCTTTACCAACCTCCTCATCAATGTGGAAGAGGCATAATTGAAGGGAAAAAACACCTGATCTAAATACACTTCATCTAAATCACTTCCCCCAAGCAGACATTCTCTATCTCAGTTCCTAGTTCATTTCCTTCATTGTATTTCCTAATTCAAAATTATTTCTTTCTTCACCTGTTCATTGTGCCTGTGATCACATAGGCCATAGGTTTTATATGGGAGGGAGCTTTGTAGACTAGTGACTTCCCAGTGTTATTGCTGAAGAAAGGAATAGATAAGGGAAGAGGAGGCAAAGGTGACTATATCTGATGAATCGGAAAAAAAGGTATGTGGTCTCAAATCGCAATTAATCTCTAAAGGTAACAAGCAAAAGCAAAAGTAATGCTTTTGTTTATTTTACTCCATCTTTGTTTTTTTTGTTTTTTGTTTTTTTTTTTTTGAGACGGAGTCTTGCGCTGTTGCCCAAGCTGGAGTGCAATGGTATGATCTTGACTCACTGCAACCTCCGCCTCCCAGGTTCAAGTGATTCTTCTGCCTCAGCCTCCCGAGTAACTGGGATTACAGGTGCATGCCACTATGCCTGGCTAATTTTTCTATTTTTAGTAGAGGCAGGGTTTCACCATGTTGGCTAGGCTGGTCTCAAATTCCTGTTCTCAGGTGACCCGCCTGCCTTGGCCTCCCAAAGTGCTGGGATTACAAGCGTGAGCCATCGCACCCAACCTACTCCATGATTTTTTTGATTATTTATTTTGAAATTATTCAGCATCTTATCTCATTATTCCATTATTACAGTAATTATCTACCACCTGTTGAACAGTACAGTGCCAGGTACTTCACAAACAACTTTGCAACTATCTTGCAAGGTAAGAACTCCTGTGCCTGTTTCTTGCAGGGAAGCTGAGTTGCATAAAGTGAAGCCACAAAGTCACAGAGACAGGAAGTGGCAGAGTCAGGATTTAAGTTTACTTCTGCCTGATTCCAAAGCTGTACTCTCTTCTCTACATCACACCACTTAACTATTAAGTGGTGTGATAAAGAGGTATGCTTAAGCCTCTTAAAGTATCTGTCTTACCAAATCGCTAATAAACTTTGCAAAAGTCGAAGCTAGAATCTATCCCCCTCCACCCCTTCTCTTTCTCTCTCCCTCTTTCTGTGCTATGTATATACTACTCTACATCTTGAAAAGAGTAATTTTATCTTCATTTGCTTTGTAGTTTATTCAACTTCTATTTCCAAAAACTTAGCTTTTTCCTGGGACAAATCCCCCAGATGTTTTCTATTCTCTTATAACTTCAACCTCTACCTGCTAAAGTAGAAGTCTAAATTATTTAAGAGATTCAGAATTATGTATTATAAAGTTTACAAATTACGTAATAAAAATTTAAATTCATTTAAAACTTGAGTAATTATGATGCCATCAGCACACTATAAGATGTAAACATTTTAATGGTGAAATATTTAAAATAAATATCTTTGAATGTTCAAATTCTGTTTGATATATTTGTTCTCTTTATTTCCTCAAAATTACAGTCATAAATTTTTTTTTTTCTTTTGAGATGGAGTCTCGCTCTGTCGCCCAGGCTGGAGTGCAGTGGCAAAATCTCAGCTCACTGACACCTCTACTTCCCGGGTTCAAGGCATCCTCCTACCTCTGCCTCCCAAGTAGCTGGGATTACAGTCATGTGCCACCACGTCCAGCTAATTTTTTTGTGTTTTTAGTGCAGATGGGGTTTCACCATGTTGGCCAGGCTGTTCTTGAACTCCTGACCTCAAATGATCCACCCTGCTCAGCCTCCCAAAGTGCAGGGATTACAGGCGTGAGCCACCACACCCAGCTTACAGTCTTAAAAATTATGTATTGCTTATTGGTTCTTCACGGTAGGTTCAAGAGCATTGTCAATTATGCCTCTGTGACTCCTAAACCAGATTTTACCTTCAAATTCTTGGGTGTCAGTTCCCGTTTAGCATCAACACATTGAACTGAAATTAGACTGTGACTCACCATGTATTTCCAAGGAATTAACAAATTGGCTCTTTTTCCTCTCCCACTATTTGGATATTGAAATTAAAGTAGCTAACTTTAAAATAATCTGTTGATTTTTAAATTACCCTTGACCAACTTTTTATTGGCTTCAATCTGACTTCTTTTTTAACATAAAATAGCCCTTAAATGTACATTTATCATGATTTTTTTCATTTCTAAAATAAGAGATAAAATATTTGACAAGCAGGACTTTCACACTGTAGGCAGTTCAACTGCCACTGAAACTTTAATTAGGTCAAACTTGGAATCTAAAATCTTAAAATGATATCCAGTAAAAGAGAAAACCTGAAAACATAAGGCAAAGGCTTTTTTCTGAAACCCTTGCCAGTGTTTCCCTGTAAATGTTACAGCCTTCAAAGACCACTCAACATTTCCCACCATTTTAAAATCCATAATTTATTACAAATAAGTATAGTAGAAAGGTTCTATTCCATACTGAATATATTAATAAAAATAGTATTTTTAAAAAAAATCTTCAAAAAATTGTCAAGTAACTCAAAAGTTACACATAACATAAAAACCATTCACCTCAAAATAGCCATTATTTCAGATATTTTGATAAAAATATATACAAAGGAAGCTACAGAGGAAGAAAGGCCAACAGGTAATGTGGATAGGAACTGAAGATCAGTTTTATTAAAATGGACTCAAGCTACCCACACTATATTAAATATATGTACCATATTAAATATAGCTATACTTGAATTAATCACAGTATAAGAACTTTAAATGAAATTAATGAATTTACTAAAAAATGAGATAAATGTTTCTTTTTTCTTGTTTTTTTTTTAATGCCCATCTTTATCCTGCAGTAGAGATAAATGTTTCTTAACACTCCAAAATGTATTGTGTAATAAAATATTGATGAGTTCAGGAAAAACTTATGCTTTAAAAAGTTGGGACCATTACTTGCTATAAAAGCTGAAGAAATGAACATATTAATGTTTTATCCTAACTTCCATCAATTTGATATTATTATTTTTCATTGTTCATTCATAGCTTCTATTTTATTCAATAATCATAGTGCTCGTGGTTTTTAATTTTCGTTCTGAATTTACATTGATTAAAGATTTATATTCAGTTTTTTAGTTGGAATCCCTCCATACCTGAATTCTTTGTCTTGATTCACCTCTTAGTAGGCTAAAATTCACTACAGCTTTTTTGTTTGTTTTGTTTTGTTTTTACAGGATGGCTATTCAATTTTTTTTTACTTATAAGAACAATAATGTATTTGTTCATAATTGTGTGAGTTAGCAAGGCAATTCTCATCGGGGCTGGCCTGGCTCATCTCTGAAGTCATCTGCCAGTTTTGAAGGGGACTGATGGTCTAGGATAGCCCCATTCATTTGTCTGGCTCTTACAAGCTTGTTGGATTTAGAAGCCCCAGCTAGGATAGCACATCTCTGCTCCATGTAGTCTTTCATCCTCCAGTAGGCTAGCTCAGGGATATTCACAAGTGGTAGCCTCAGGATTCAAAACAGCAAAATAAGACAGAAGGCCCCAGTGCATAAGAATCTTTTTAAGTCTTTGTTTACCTTATTGTTTTTCAGTGTTTTCTTGTTTTAATTTTCCTTAATGAGGGTTTATACTATCTTGAGTAACTTCTTATGGGCTTGAAAATGTTTGTGCATTTGAATTTATATTTAAAAGATAACGGGTAGGTATAAAACCTTGGTATATACTTTCTTGTACTCAGAATTTTTACACATAATTCTATAGGATTTTGGTATTTAATAAACCTGTGGGAAAACTAACCTCATTTTTCTCCCTTCCATGTGACTTGATATTCATGCTGAATAAACACATACATGTGTTCATTATCTTTAATATTTATTAACCTTACCGTGATACAAAATGCCATTAAAATCATATGTAAGTCTTCATTTCAGAAATTTATCTTCTACTATTTTAATATTCAAGAATACAAATTATATTTATATTGGATCCCTTTTTTTTTCTTTTCCACATCTTTCATCTTCCCATAATAAATGTTGTGTTTTTGTGCATTTGACCTAAATTTTATGGGATTTTTTTCAAAGCTTTTCTCCATATTTCTAACTTGGTTTTCAGTCACATTTATTCCACTTGCTGTTATTGCTTCTAATATTTTTGTCTATGAAAGCTTTCGTGTTTCTCTCCCATTTTTCTCCTGATATACATAACCTCTTTCATCTGTTTTTCATTGAACCTCTACTTTGATTCTCATAGATATTTTTTCAGGCTTTTTGTTTGTTTGTTTGTTTGCTTGTCCGTATCATATCTAGTATAATTTCCCTGAGCAAATGGGTAATTTTTATCCTAATCTTCCAATGTTTTTTGGGAAATTTCTCTTGTGATTTTTTTATACAGCTCTTTGTTGTGTTATTATCTCTTTAGTCTCCTTTCTATTTGATGGTTGTAGATTGAGAGAAAAAACAGGAGCAGTTTGCAGTCTCTTGTTTCTCTTGCTAGACTTTTTTACTCCATTCCTCTGTCACCAAATCTCTTATTTCCTTTTCCCAGGTCACACCTCTCCATCTGGAGTGAGTGGCTAAAAACAAATCCTTTTGCATCAGACTTTCTATGTTATGGTTTGTACGTACTGTCTCTTCTTCCTTCTTCACTCCTCTTCATCTCTGGCATTCTCTGGTTCTGAAACTTGGATCTAAGTAAGAACCCTGTCATTCTAATATAGATTCTTCTTCAGCTACCTGTCCTGGAGGCTTTAGGGATTCAAACTTGTCCTTCCATTACTATATATCTCTTCCTTCTGAGTCAGGGCTCTTTAGAACCTTCAAGATTGTGACTCTTGCTTTTGGAGAATTATTTATCATACTCTAGTACTATGGCATTACAAGAAAAATACACACACACACACACGCATATGCACTAGAGCAGAAGATTACACATATCATTTATAAATACATATTGTTCTTTAGAAAAGTTATTATTATAGTTATAGCAACTAACACGTCTCATAATTGTATGTAGGCAAATATACCTCCTTCCCACATTAGTTAGAATAATCTTTGGATACAGTAACAGAAAATCCAACAATGTTTTAAAATTGTTTTAAAATATGTTTTAAAATATAAAAGGGTTTATCATTTACCTTTGAAAATAAAAAGTCAGGAAGTAGTGTCACCTAATGTTGGATTGCTGACTTAATGATGCCTAA
This sequence comes from Gorilla gorilla gorilla, assembly GCF_029281585.2. Classification (NCBI taxonomy): domain Eukaryota; kingdom Metazoa; phylum Chordata; class Mammalia; order Primates; family Hominidae; genus Gorilla; species Gorilla gorilla. Next base: position 48,734,968 of record NC_073232.2, on the reverse strand, counting down.
TATCTCTCCAATTATTTTTGGCTTATCACCTCATAGTCCCCAGATGGCTGCTATCCTGTAGGTATTAGATCTGTGCTCAAGGCAAGAAGAAGAGTGGGGGGAGCACTAGCTACAATCATCCTCTTTTAATAAGACAACAGAAGCATCTTTACCACCGCCACCACCACTATCACTTCCAGCAAGTTTCTGCTCACATATCAGTAGCTGCTAGGAATTTTCCAATGCTTTTGTATAGCCATGCAAGAAAGAAGAGTGTTAGCAAGAGCTTTTGACTCAGCCAACCAACAATGTTTGCCATACCCCAAATGCTGAACTCCTCCACAGAAAGGATTTGAGCATATCCATATTTGTATGCCCAGTTCTCAGCAGAGTTTGACATATTTGTAGATACTAATTAAATATTTGTCAAATTATACTCCTTTATGGTTAACATTATTTCTTCTAAACCTAACAATTGAATTGACGTTTTCAAAAACACATTTACCATGAATCTTAGACAACTATAATATAATAGAGAATCTACAATATAAATCTATAAAATCTCATATTATTAAACTGAAATTAAGATTCTTTGTCAACTATGTCAATATAGGCCAGGCGCGGTGGCTCACACCTGTAATCCCAGCACTTTGGGAGGCCAAGGCAGACGGATCATGAAGTCAAGGGATCAAGACCATCCTGGCTAACACGGTGAAACCCCATCTCTACTAAAAATACAAAAAATAAATAAATAAATTAGCCGGGTGTGGTGGTATGTGCCTGTAGTCCCAGCTACTCGGGAGGCTGAGGCAGGAGAATTGCTGGAACTCAGCAGACGGAGGTTGCAGTGAGCCAAGATCATGCCACTGCACTCCAGCCTGGGGCAGAGCAAGAGTCCGTCTCAAAAAAAAAAAAAAAAAAGCTAGCCTGTTCTGTTTTTCATAATAAACTATTCAGAAGGTTACAAATTCAGTAGAGTACACAATTGCTAGTGAAAAAACAGAAATTTACCCATAGAGTGCAATTAGGAAGCCAGAAAGTGCTTTACAGTGCTGCATTGTCTTTTTGGAGTTAAACTTAAAACTTTATTGTCAATATTTATGGAAACTTTCATTCTATTCCATAACATGTACATGTTGGTGATAATATAAATGAGTATTTTTTCCCTAAAATTTTTAGTAGAATTAAAATTTAAAGATGATGCACCAAGTTCACCCTAGGCTATGTGCAACTTTAATAATGATGATGATAATGATGACGATAGCAAATATATAGAGTGCTTACATGTACCAGGTACTTTTCTAAGCACTTTATATGTATGAACTAATTTAATCCTCATAATAACCCTAGGAGGTAGGTATTATCATCAACCATACATACAGAAGAGAAAATGGAAGCAGAACTTGAAGTAATTTGCCCAAGGACTTACAGGTTGCATGTGGCAGAGGTGGAATTCAGTCCCAGACCATCAGGCCCCAGAACCTGGCCTCATAAACACCTGCCCTTGAAACCCACTATGGAGCCCCAGGAGTACCCATCCATGGTTTTGACCAACATTACCTCCTCTGTCATTTCAAGAACTCTATAGGCATTATCTTTAGGTTTAATATATGAGGAAACAGAAACTTAAAGAAATTATGGTAACTTGTCAAAAATCACAAGCTCCGTAGATACAAGTCAAACACAACTCTCTCTGGCTCTGGAGTCTACATTCTTATCCACTGTGCAGTGCACTGTATTGACAGAAGGGGAAAACCCTACAGTGTGTGATGCACTTCCTATGTCACAGAGTATGAAGAATGTCACAAGGTCACGGAATTTCAGAGCTGAAAGGGATCATCTAGTCCAACCCATTCATTTCATGGGTAGAGAACTGAAACCCAGAGAAAATAGAAATGCCACCACCTCGGTGCCAGATCTCCTAGATGCCCACCTACAGGTCAATCCTCTCTATAGTATCTTCTCCCCTTTTCCCTTTAGGTTGATTTTTCATTTAAAAATTATTTGATATAATATAAATTGTTATAGCTCACAATTGTAAGGAAATTATAAATATCTGCCTTTATGATTTTAGAATGATGAAAACCTTTGTTATTCTGCAGACTTTCTCCAAAGCTTTATTTCAAAAAGCATCATTGTTCTTTTTCATCTTAGAAAACATAAAACCTACTTGCTTGTCTTCAGGAACCCTACGAAGATAAAAATTATCACAATTTATACCCAACATACCTAAAGAACCCTGTCCATTGTGCCCTCATTGGTTGTCCTCCTAACTTGGATAAATGTAATCACATCTTTGACGTATTTCCAGCTTCACGGTGGTTTTGGATATACACTTCTGTAAAATGATCAAGATTTTTGGTTGGAATTCACGAGTGTTTGTTAAAGTTTTATTAAAAGCGATCCTAGAAAATATAACTAGAGCTTACTATAATATGTTCTGCAGGTGGGAAAAATGTTACAGCTCCATGAACATAAAGCAATCATTAATTAGCAGCAAAGACATGCCATTTTCAATCTTATCTTTTCATGATTTTTAAAAAACCAACACTTTTCCCTTATATTTTCCAGGTAAGGCATCTTACCAGTTCTTATGCACTGCAATGGCCACTAAGTAATATTCTTTAAGCAATACTGTTATACATATTATTATATTACAGCAATCCTAAATGAGATAGGAAAGACATCATCTTTCATTTTCTACATGGAGAAATTAAGGCTCAGAGAAGTTAGGTGAAAAGACTAAAGTCAAAAATGCTAATGGGTGTAAGAACCTGACTCAAATTCAGATCTGTCATCTGCATCTGGTGTCTGTCCTTAATACTCTATTAAGTTGCCTCTCTTCATTTAATAAAATTCTCTACCATTCAAAATTAAAGTTGTATATCTATAATGTTTGCTGTTTATTTCAGTGAGTAGTTATTTCAGTTTTTAATAGATATGTTTTCCTTTATTAGGATTTGTTAAAACTAAAAAAATTAATAATGCCTTTAAACAATCATTGTTATCATTTCCAATAAGCAAAGCAGACAATTTAAAGAGACAGAATTCTCAGACATGCAATGCTATTTCAAAGTCCATTCACGTGCTGTGCAAAAAGTCACATTAAAACACTTTATACTGAACTATACCATGACCTCGGCAAACACAGTACTCCTAAAAGCGCAGTTATACTTGTTGATGGCTATGAGTACAGATTACTTCCTTTTCTTGATACAAAAGTATTAATACCATACAGTTAAATCTGAGGAATAATTAATTTGAAGGAAGGTAATAGGCAGGTAAAGCAGCTCAGTATAATCAAAATTTTCCTTTAAAGAGGTTGACAGTTACTCTGATATAATATCCTGAAAGCTTTTTTCCAAATGTGCACTTCTGATTTGCATGAATTTTAAAGTCATTACTGGTGAATACAGAAAAGATACAGGCCCACTCTCACAAGGATGTAGATTGATCTCTGATATCTAGCCTTCCCAGTGTGCCATTTGGGGTGTGAAAAGGTACCCTAGAGCCCCAAGGTCTAAAAACCCACTAAATCAGGGTTTCCCAGGACTGCTGTTTTATAAACACTCCAGAGAATTTGTCTCTAAAAACAAGTGATGAAGGACAGAGACAAAAGGGGGAGTGTAAAAAATAACCTTTTTTCCCCTTAAAGCAAAGAATCAACATTAGTTTGTATTTTGGTTCATTGTAGAAGTCTATCACTATTGTGCACTAATCATTTCACTAGAAAAAGTATTTCTTTTCCTACCATTCTTCACCATGCATGCTTTAGTGCTTCACAGGTGTACAAGTGATTTTCTTAAATTTATAACCACAGTAGACTTACATAGATCCCTTATAAAATTGATGCAGCAGTGGTAATAGGTTTACACAAAAATTGTAATTTATGTCATGCTGTTTTCTTGAAGGGAATCTTGGCTTCTATTTACAGCTTTAATTAACTACTGTATACTTCCTAATTGTATAACCTGTGAGATTATGGACTATATAACTTAAGAAATATCTTTATCTGGGAACCCCAGGTGGTGCCTGTTTGTAACATATGCATTCTTGAAATATATTCTTCTAGACAAAATTAGTTTTTAGATTAAAATATTGGAGAAGATACTGTTCCTATGATATCTTTTATTTTGTACTTCAATTCCAAAATTTATAATGTATTTGCCAAAGACTTTCTTTAGTAGCTAATGGAAAAAAATTCTAAAGAAGAGATGGTGGTAAGGCTGTAATTTTTTAAAAGAATGACTATTGTTTCATTGAGATGATATATGTCCTATATAAAAACTTCAAGTAATAGAGAGAAGTTTCAGAAAGTTTCACTTTAAGTCATCCAAATTCCATTTATCAGAAAAAAAACAGCCATCTCTACCACCAAGTAAACATCATTCCAAACATAGCTAAATGTTTACTAAGGTAGAAAAATAGAGAGATGTATACATACATAAGCCTTAATTTTGAAAAAAAATGAAATCAAATTATATATGCATTTTAATATTTAAATGTTATATTTTCTTTTCCTTTAATTTGACTAAAGAAAATTTGAACTAAAAACTGAAATTCAGGTAAACGTTTCTTAAACCCAAAGCATGTTTTCTTTTCTACAAGGGCGCTCCAAAGTTGAGGTAAAAAATGGAAAAACTTTAGGAGGTTAGAATCATCTGTCTATTTCAACATTAGGTAGTAGCTATTAACCCCATGCTATGTAGTTAGGGAAATTAACTGATACCTCTTCCAATATTACCTTGTCACATATTAATCATTTTCATTAACATGCTTTCATTATCATAGTTTATACCATTTATATGCTATTCTGCAATTTCTAAAGCTGTTATTTTTTATCCATAGATAGATTTGATGCTAACCACCTTAAATCAGAGTTCCTCCATTCTTTAGCTACTGATGTTGACTCATCATGTATGTGCATGCACATGTGTTTAAAGAAGAGCTCCAGGGTTCTATATTGTCTAAGTTTTGTTTCAGAATGTCTTTCTCTTGATACTATATTTGACTGAAAATAAAACTTGAGTCATACTTCCCCTCCTTCAGAATTGTGTAGAAATTGCTTCTCTGGCTTCTCATATTACGTGGAAATTGAAAGCCAACCTTTATTCTCCTTACATGTAGCTGGTATCTTTTCCATAAATGTTCATCTGGTTGAATATTTATCCTTGGAGTTCAGGAAACAGTTTAAAGTATCTCTCAGTATTCATTGTTCTATCTAAAATTGTCCTAGAACAGAGTATGAACTTCAATTTGAAGATTCAAATCTTTGTAACAATTTTCTTCTTTTTATTTTTTATTTTTATTGATTCATTTTTTTCTGTTCTCTATTCTTAGGATCACCAATTATGTACATGTTGTGTCTCTTTTCCCTGTCTTCCGTATCTTTCTTCATTATAAAAAACTTCACACTGTTCATACACATTTCATTTTGTCAGATTTTTTTCAAACCTAGTATCTATGCTTGTGACTTTGTTTTCAATCAAGTTTGTTCTATTTGTGTTCCTTCCAGTGTCTATTTTATTTCTGTCATTTTTTTATTTCCATTTTCATTTTTTACTGAACTCTTGTTCTGTTTTCACTGCTTTTATTGCTGTATACTCTCTTCTTTGAATTCATCTGTCTCCTTTCTGAACGCTATTTTTAGAATACGTATTTGTTGTGATATACACTTGTGTCATTTATTTGCTTGTTTTCCTCTCCATGTGTGAAACACAAAATGGTAGTTTTATGCATGAATTTATCCACTGTTCCCTTTCTGATCGCTACTCCTCTTTGAATGAGATAGCAACTGACCAAGTAGTACAATGGGGAGGGGAAGAGGAAGGGGATAGCTGGAAATGTACTGAGGAAGTTGGCAGCCACTATTTCAGCTTACGAACTCAAACATCTTCTTTCCAAATATTTTATTTTCTTAACATTGAAAGTAGTTCTTCCCTCGTTTCTTTTTGTTTGTTTGTTTTATTTAAGGAGTTTGCATGGATCACAGCAAGTTTCCCTACAGCAGTGTACCACCTACTTCTTCCACCTTCTTTGACAGACTGCCTGGGCTGAAAGACAAAGTGGTAGAGAATAGAACGAGGTTGTTGGCAGAAAGTCCCTCTGAGGCTTCCCTTCCCTACCATTCTAGAGTCTCAGGCGGGATTTCTACATGGTTATTCTCTATTTTTCTTATGTATCACGCAGAAACTAAGCTCTCTTTAATCAAAAACTACCAAATATTTTTGGGGGAAGGCACCTATTGATAATGTCTGAGTCAACATCTCTTAGTGGGTTTGATTATCTATTTCAATATTTAATATATGGACTTTGTATCATTGCAGTTGTGAGGCTTCCTTGCTTTCTTGGAGATGACAATATTTTCCCTCTTTTTTGACTTCTTTGATATTTTTAGTAGACTTTGAGAAAGTAAGAAAAACACCTCTATAACGATATCTAAAACTGGAATGATATGAATATTTTATATCCTATCAAAATATGTTTTACCATCAAAATTTCTGGTTCAAAATAGGGGATTTCTAATTAGTTCACATAAATTGTATCTACTGAATACCTTCTATATATGAGAAGAACCTAGACACTTGGCAAGGTGCAGGTGTCTTTACAAAAATTAATGAGCCAAGATCTGGAATCTCATGGAACTCACAGATTTATAGCTAATCATTGTATAATAAAATAGATGTAACAATAACTGAGCAAACAATATATTCGTAGTATGAAAATATGGGATTTAATATTTTGTGATTTCCAAAGTGTTTTCAGGTCCATTTAACTAATATTCATTGAGGGCTATGTTAGATCTAAAAACATTACTGAAATTGCCAACTTCAAATAAACTAGGCCAAGGTTAGGTTAGTTCCCAAGAACACAGTGAGGTTAGGTTAGTTACCAAGAACACACTGACATAGAGAAAGGCTGTTTCTGATTAGAATCTAGGATTCTTTCTACCACATCCTGTTGCTCTGGAAAGAAGAACAGAGTTGATTATGTGGAATAAAAAGAAATCTACTCTGTGAGCCACGATTAGTCCTCCACATACCATGCTGGCATCCACAATCTATCTTTTGTGTACCACACTGGGATCCACAATCCATCGTCTATGGTTCGGCCTTTAAGAAATATACTGTGATTCACCCTCTTGCAGTAACAGAAACTCACATGGCTCTACCTACAACACCAGCCATAGTTCTAATGTTTGGAAGTGGAGGTATTTGAAAATATTTCTTTCTTACAGGACAGTTAGTAGGTTAATCAAGAAAGTTGACAAAATGTGATGTCACAAAAATCATCTGTGTGTGTGTGTGTGTGTGTGTGTGCATACAATTTTATGTGTACAATTTTATTTTGAGATGGAGTCTCACTCTGTCACCCAGGCTGGAGTATAGTGGCCCAATCTCGGCTCACTGCAACCTCCGCCTCCAGGGTTCAAGCGATTCTCCTGCCTCAGCCTCCCAAGTAGCCGGGACTACAGGGGTGTGCCACCATGCCCAGCTAATTTTTGTATTTTTTAAGTTGAGATGGGGTTTCACCATGTTGGCAAGGATGGTCTCAAACTCCTGACCTCAAGTGATCTGCCCACCTTGGCCTCCCAATGTGCTGGGATTACAGGTGTGAGCCACCATGCCTGGCCTGTGGATATATATTAAACATATATTTTAACTTAAAATATATAAATGTTAATTCACTTTTCAAGTATTTACAGTAGGGCCAAGACTTTTTATTTTGGTAGTGATTCACTCACTATAATATGTACTTTTCTGTATTTTCCACTTTATTTTTACTTAAAATGAGAGCATAAAGGCATATGAGGCCAACTACAGTAAATGTCTATGTTTTATGAGGTACTTTACTCTTAGCTTTCACCCATTTCTGATTTGATTCCTGATTCCTGATTTTCTTCACCCAACTTTTTAAAGGTAACACCCCTTAAGTCTTATCAGCATATTCAAATTGGTTATAAATGTACAAAACCACATTTGTATTTTGCATTTCTAGTATGTTACATGATATTTGATTAAATTACATAAAAAAACTAGTACAACTGTTATAAACATGTTTGGGAACAAATACAGATGACCTTTAAATAAGGTTTCAACTCAACTGGTGAGAGCAGTAATAGACAGACCTGCTAGTGTTGTTACCTAGTGATTAAGTCTGTGGGCTCTGGAGCCAGAATGCCTGGGTGTGAATCCTGATCCATTACCTACTAGCCTTTTTAACCATGGACAAGCCATTTAACCTCTCTGTGCCTCAGTTTCCTCATATGCAAAATGAGAATGACATTAATTAAGGTTTTGTTGTGAAGATTAAAGGAGTTAATTTGAGCAACGCACTTAAAACAGTTCATGGAAGGTGTTAAGTGTTGTGTATAAAAATTAGATATTATTACTACCCAGGCATTCAGTGTATAAGAGACGCCAGTCAATGTGTTTTGCAGATGAAATGGAAAACACTAGCTAATCTGGCAAGTGGGTTAAAGGGAAACTATTAAGACAAACTCTGATTTTCAGTATCAGTTTGTTAACTAGTGACCCTTATTAGATCATAAGTATCTTGAGAGCAGGAATTAGATCTTCTGTTCCATTCACTATTACATATCTAATGAATACAGTGCCTGCACTTACTAAATATTTTCTGAGTTAATTAATGAATCAAGTTCAAATATGGTAGGCTGATAAGGTTTTTACAACAGGATATCAATACTACCTCATAAATATGGGTTACTTCACATTTGAAACCATTCTTGCCACTTTTCTTTTTTTAATTTTATTTTATTATTATTTTGTTTTGAGACATAGTCTCGCTCTGTTGCCCAGGCTGGAGTATAATGGCGTTATCTTGGCTCACCACAACCTCTGCCTTCTGGGTCCAAGCGCTTCTCCTGCCTCACCCTCCCAAGTAGCTGGGATTACAGGCATGCACCACCACGCCAGGCTAATTTTGTGTTTTTAGTAGAGACAGAGTTTCTCCACGTTGGTCAAGCTGGTCACAAACTCCCGACCTCAGGTGATCCCCCTGCCTCAGCCTCCCAAAGTGCTGGGATTACAGGCATGAGCCACCGTACCTGGCTTCTTGCCTCTTTTCTAATTGATTCTTGCAAGAACTTTATAGTATATAAAATTATGTACACTTTATAAATAAGAAATATGGAGTACAAAGAGGTTGAGTAATTTGTTCCAGGTTACAGAGTGTGAGTCATTGATATAGCTGGGGCTCAAAGTCAGGACTCCTGGAGGTCTCCCTATGTAATGTCATCCCTTCCATATAAATAGTCTTAAAATAACCCCAGTTAATCCTTTGTCTCCATGAATACCATCTCCCCTGTTTGTCCTATTTGACTTTTGATGCTCCTTACTCACTTTAAGTTCAAATTCTAAGCGTCCGTTTATGAACAAATCTGTTCCTCTTCCGTTCTTGCCTAATTTTCTCCATTGCTGTAATTCTATCATAAAAACAGCCAAGCATGAGATTAAATGCATTTATGAAATAAGAACGTCACTTGTTTAATTTGCTTTAAATACCTCACCTGTGATGCATTTAACAACATAATTGTGTTAATACCAATATCACTGCTTTCCCTCACTGTGTCAAGAAGTACAGTAGTTTAGATTCTACCAAGGTCACCTTCTCTTGCAGCACAGTCCCAGATCGCCTTACAATAAAAAACATGTTGTCAAAATCAATGAATGGACAGAATTATAGTATTTTTTATAATCATAGCTTAATGAAATTAAATGGCTGAGCCACCTCGATCTAAGCCAATCTTTAAAATATCATCCTAACAAATGAAGCAAATAAGTAAAGAAGTGTTATGTGGGAGGGGAAGCAAGGGGTTGACAAGAGCTCAAATATACAGCCTCATGTTAAATTATATTATTAAGAGCACAAGGGCTTCTTTATATTCATAACCATTCTTAATAATATGTCCCTTCTGAGCTTTTATTATCTTCTCTTATGAATGGATGGCAGCAGGGATATTGTAACTTATCTCAATTGTAAGTAAAGCTATGTAGGATTCATCTCTGTTCACTTACAGAGTCTAACAATTTATCCCGTCTATAAGTTTCACAATAGTCTTAAGTTTATTGAATTCAAACAATTCAACAAATATTTACTAAATTTTGTTATGTCTTATCCACTGTATTGGGCACTGTAGAGAATCAAAGATTGCTTAAGGACAGCCCCTTACTTCAACGAACTTAAAATGGAATGGAAAATTCAGATTTGGACATCAAAAGTTATTTAAGGGGAGAATAAGCACTAAAACCTGGGTTTTAAAAAGGTATAATGAAAATACAAACTAGATTAATTCTAATGGAATGACCACGTAAGTTTCAGAAGGATGTAGTATTTGATGGTTTCCTAATTAGTAGGGTTGGAACAGAGGGGCTTCAGATGAAGAGATGAGAGTGACTAATGCATGGAAGAGGAAAATAAGGGGCCTCAGGAATAAGAGTATGACATTGTGGCTAACACTTACACTACCCGGAAGATAGTGTGAGAAAAGGCTAGAAGGCTAGTTAAACCTTGACTTTGGAAAGTCTGAGATACCAACTGAAGAGTTTGCCCTTACTTGACAGTTAACAGGTATTAAAACTTCTCTTTGTTTCATTTTTGCAGTGGGTTGATTATATACATTTTGTAACTATTACTCTGACAGGAGGAGATAAAATGTGATGGAAGAGGAAGGCCAGTCAGGCTATTGAAAGTAATTTAGGCAAAAGTATCAAGATCAGAAAAGAAGTTCAATTATCCAACACAATACTGGGAAAAAAAAGCTCAACTTTGTCAATTATTAAGCAAAGATATATACAAAATATAGTACCATTTCACACCTTTAAAATTAGCCAAAAATTTAAACAATAATTGTGAAGTTAAAATGTAAGAAGCACTTGTATATAATCAGTGAATAAATCAGTAAATAATACTTTTGGAAAGAAATTTGATATTTTAAAAGTCATATGAAACTTATATATATTTTACTGAAAATATAAAATTTTAAATACCGTTCATACAAAGAGTCACTGTCATGTTATTTGTGACAGTAAAAACATTAAAAAATCCTAGATGTCTAACAAAAATTACAATAAAAAATTTGATGCGTTGCTATGTAGCTATCAAAATTATAATCACGAAAGTTATGTAGTAATATGAGAAACATGTAAAAATGGAATAAAATTGTATCTATACTATTATTGCAACTAAAATGTAAATATATATTCTGAAAAAAATGGCAAAAGTACATACAAAATTAAAAGTTGAGATACTAAAAAATTTCCTCTTAAGATTTCTGGACTTCTTAAAATGTGCACAATAAGTAATTTAAAGCATTAATGTGATGCTGAATTAGGACAATGGCAATCCAAATGAAAGGAAGTACTATAAAGGGAAACGTGGTAGAAATAAACCGGAGTGAAGTACTAGGAGTTTGAAGGGATGAATGAAAAGAAGGATGCAGACTTAGAGGCTGAGAGCCTGGTAGAATAGTCAGAGAATTAAAAGTAAACTAAAAAGGTTTATTCATGCCAGTTAAAGCAAACAAGTTCTGCTCTAATTGTTAAGTCGCAATAGACCTTTCCTATGCATTTGGAAGTACGAAGTGTATTTCTGAAGAAATATCAGTGCTAAGACAGGAACTTGGACCTTCCCTGAAGTAGCTTGTATTTGAAGCCAAAGGAGTGGGGAAAAAAATATATATCAAATTTAAGGATGTAGAACAAGAAGAGAAGACAACTTTGGAAAGAACATGGAGCAACACTTCCAATATAAAAGATAGGAAATTCAAAAAAGCTACAGAAGCACTCTGGAAATGAATAGTCAGTGTTAGAGATCCATGTTAGCATACTGCCATGGCAACTGAGAAAAAGCTTTTTGTACACACATGCCTCTGTGTGTGTGTGTGTGTGTGTGTGTGTGTGTGTGTGTGTGTGTGTGTGTTCTATGAAGGAACAAGTTATCCACATATTATAGAGAAGTAGAAAAGGAAAATTGGGAAAAGAGATCATAGAAGTTGGCTCCTCCAAGATGACCCTAGAAAAGTAGTTTTCACAGACTAATAAAAATAAAATTTTCAAAGATGACAAAGGAAATGGCAGGAAGGTGGTGAATTTTAACTATGCCTTCAAAAAAGTGAATTTAGTAAGGTTGCAGTGTACAAAGTCAATATACAAAGGTAAGTATACTATTTTTTACCAACCACAAATGATGAAAAATTTTAAATACACACTGAAGGCCGGGCATGGTGGCTCATGCCTTTAATCCCAGCATTTTGGGAGGCCGAGGCGGGCAGATCACGAGGTCAGGAGATCAAGACCATCCTGGCTAACACAGTGAAACCCTGTCTCTACTAAAAATACAAAAAAAATTAGCCAGGCGTGGTGGTGCACGCCTATAATCCCAGCTACTCAGGAGGCTGAGGCAGGAGAATAGCTTGAACCCGGGTGGCGGAGGTTGCAGTGAGCCGAGATCATGCCATTGCACTCCAGCCTGGGCAAGAGAGTGAGACTGTGTCTCAAAAAATAAATAAATAAATAAATAAATAAACTGAAAACAAAATTTTCTGAGTGAAATTTAAAAAGACTGAAATAAATGGAGAGGTATAATATGGTCAGTGATCGGAATACTCAATATTTTCTAATGTCACTTTTCCCCAATTGAGCTATGTATCTAATTCAATGCCAATCAAAATCCAGGTAGACTTTTTGTAGAAATTGACAAGTAGATTCTAATATTTATGTGGAAATACAAAGAACCAGAACTGTCAAATAAAGGAAAAGATGGTATGGTAAACTTAAGATAATATCAAGGTCAATTCTCTAGGTAATCTACAGTGAATAGGCCACAGAAGATAGAGACCCAGGGAATGTGAAACTGCTGAAAAGGTTCTATGTAGAGTAGAATAAGACCTTCCTCCATGAAAAGTTTCCTCATGGCTCTTCATGCTTCCTGAAGTCAAGAACTTCAGGAAAGAAGCATCAAACTTCAGCAATAATTCCAACCCCTGACAATCCACCAGGCTTATCCATGGATCTTCTATAGATAACGATGACTAAAATCTACCCCTAGAGCTGATTATTTAATAGAATAGCTCTAACTTAAGGGATCTATGATAATACATGATTTTTCCACTTCTCATACCCAAGCAAAGTCTAACGCTGTCAGACAAGGTGATGATCCTCAGCTTGGAAAGACCTAAAGTGGGAATGCTAATTCCTGTCTCTATACTGTCATTAGAATCTATGGAGAAAAATTGAGTCAATATGTATCGATCTATTTCAGAACTACTAATCTTCTTACAAAGACATCAAGGAAAAATTACATAGAATATAAATTGCTGAAACATGAATGGGATTTTACTTAACATAATATACAAGAAAGCATGTAAGACTGCAAGGTTAGGATACAGGAGTTTGACAATTTTGCCACAGATTATGTAACTTCAGGTAGAATGACACTCAATACGTGGATGGTGTTACTATGAAATTCATGGGTAAGAAGTTGGGCTAGATAATTTCTATGATTATTTTGGGTTATTACTCAATTTCTAAACCTCAGAGTCTATATTAGTTTCCTCTTGCTGCTATAACATATTACCACAAATTTAGTGGTTTAAAACAACACAAGTTTATTATCTTCCGGAGGAGAGAAGTCCAAAATCAGCCTCACTGAGCTAAAGTCAAGTCAGCAGGACTGTGTTCCCTCCAGAGGTCTAGGGGAAAATATGTTTCCTTGCCTCTCTAGCTTCTAAAGACTACTACACTCCTTGGCTCCTGGATCCTTCCTCCATCTTCAAAGCCAGCAATGGGGCATCTTCAAATTTTTCTCCTCTCTAGCTGCTTCAGTCATCTCATTGTGTTCTCTTAGAGTCTGACTTTACTGCTTCTGTCTTTATATTTTTTCTCTCTTACCATGACCTTCCTGCCTCCCTCTTATAAAGACCTTTGCAGGTACATCAGTGAGCCCACCTGGATAATCCAGTATCATTTCCCTATCTCAAAATCCTTAATTGTTCTGCAAAATCTCTTTTGCTGTGTAAGGTAACATAGTTGCAGGTTCTGGTGATTAGGAAGTAAACATCTTTGGTGGGTGGAGGGCATTATTTGGCCTACCATAAGACCACGTTAATATATGCTTCGAAGTCATTATGTTTTGGAGTTATGCTATAAAATCATTTTCCTAACTTTGAAAGAAACAACAAAATGAGCCATATATGCAAATGGGTGTAACGAGCAAAAGTTACCTTAGAAAAATAGATAATTGGTTCATTGATCTTGTTAATGCTCAGATATTGGTAAATTATTTATTTGGAAGGACCTTCAGAGCCTACTAAACATTCTTTGGCATGTCATTGATGTTGCTTTAAATATTTTAACTTGCTCAAAAGTTATTTATAACCAATATTAATGAATTTTAAAAGAAACCACAAGAGGCCGGGGGGGGTGACTCACGCCTGTAAATCCTAGCACTTTAGGGGGCCAAGGCGGGCAGATCACCTGAGGTCCAGAGTTTGAGACCAGCCTGACCAACAAGAAGAAACCCTGTCTCTACTAAAAATACAAAATTAGCCAGGCGTGGTGGCACATGCCTGTAATCTCAGCTACTCGGGAGGCTGAGGCAGGAGAATCACTTGAACCCAGGAGGCGGAGGTTGCGGTGAGCCGAGATCATGCCATTGCACACTCCAGCCTGGGCAACAAGAGCAAAACTCTGTCAAAAAAAAAAAAAAGAAAGGAAGGAAGGAAGGAAGGAAGGACAGAAGGAAGGAAGGAAGGAAGGAAGGAAGGAAGGAAGGAAGGAAGGAAGGAAAGAAGGAAGGAAGGAAGGAAGGAAAGAAAAGAAACCACAAGAAATATTTTTCAGTATCACCCACCAATTGGCACTGAAAGTAATTACCAAAGACTCATTCAGTTAACTAAATTCTGGTATATTTGCATTTTTAAGTTGTTTGATTAGCTCATAAGCCTATTTTGTAAGCCCATGCAAAAAAAAACTCCTCTCCCCAAACTAAAAAAATGGTTTTGTAAAGGCCACATATCAAACTTTTTACCTCCCCTATATAATTTTTTGATATACTTGTTCTCTCCTAAGTACAATGCTTGGGAAAATAAGGTCATAGACTACCAATCACTCAGAAATTCCAGACTTCCTATATAATAATAAAAGCAAGTTTATTAAAAGGGTGAAAATGTATTTTGCATCTTGTTATTTGTAATGTTACTGAGAATAGTTCAGTTTCTGACTTTTTTCTTTAACCCCTGGAGGAAGAATATTTTTAAAATCTATATAGCAAGTTGAAATCCTCTCTAAAGTACTATATAAGTACTATATCATTACACAACAACAACAAGTATTGTTCTTAGTTACATTTTGAAAATCCAGACAAGTTATAATGCCCGTTAACATATGTTCTTAATTTTTACTCAAATACTGATGACCGCTATAAAGACGCATGCACACGTATGATTATTGCGACACTATTCACAATAGCAAAGACTTGGAACCAACTCAAATGTCCAACAATGATAGACTGGATTAAGAAAATGTGGCACATATACACCATGGAATACTATGCAGCCATAAAAAATGATGAGTTCATGTCCTTTGTAGGGACATGGATGAAATTGGAAATCACCATTCTCAGTAAACTATCGCAAGGACAAAAAACCAAACACCGCATGTTCTCACTCATAGGTGGGAATTGAACAATGAGAACACATGGACACAGGAAGGGGAACATCACACTCTGGGGACTGTTGTGGGGTGAGGGGAGGGGGGAGGGATAGCATTAGGAGATATACCTAATGCTAAATGACGAGTTAATAGGTGCAGCACACCAGCATGGCACACGTATACATATGTAACTAACTTGCACATTGTGCACATGTACCCTAAAACTTAAAGTATAATAATAATTAAGAAAAAAAAGAGAGAAAAAAATACTTATGACCATCTGGCAATCCAGATTCAAGTAGAGGTTTAAGAAGATGAATTAATATTTTTGGAACATTTTGTAAATATACATTTTGTAAATATTTTATATTTGTAAATATAAAAATAGAACTAATGAATTCTATTAAATACTATTTAAAATAAAACACAAAATAATATAACAAAACAAAAGAAATAAAGCAGTGTTATATAAGTAATATGGAAAAGTTTTAAATCTTCATAAAGCTAAGAGGGAAGACATTCAAGAGGAACATGCCTTCAAATAGCTCCTTATATATTAGTTAAAATTATCTCTCAAGAAAGAACAGTCTTCTGAACATTCATATTGAAGGAAAAGGAGCTTAAACCCTGGGAGGAAACCAATTTCTTCATAAAGCGTCTCTTTCAGTTTGAGCAACCAGTGAGGAAAAAGTATATTAATGCCCATCGTTAACGTTCATTTAAAACCTCTTCTGGCTGGTTCTTAGTTGTTCAAAGAGTTGATTGACATAAGGAGAGATGTATGAAAAATGAAACAAACTCTTCTCATGTGTTAATTAAAAGAGTTCAGAAACCTAAAATCTACAAAGCTTATTTTCCTCATATATCTCCTTAACTATGAGAGGTTGTAATTTAAGATCACATTAAAATAGAACCCATTTAGAAGAGGGACCATGCCTTCTTTATTCTGTATAAGACACAGTTAATTCTGGGTTCTCAGAAAATAAATGATGATAAAACATCTCCTTTTACCAATTCACAAATAATTTCAAAGGACTCAGCCAAATCTGAAAACTCTCTGAGAGCGCAGATTTTTGCCTTCTACTTCTTTTATATCCCTTATAGCATCTCTAGAATTCTGCTGATAGAGTGAGTGCCCAATAAGGTGAGAAGACAGAAGAGGGAAAGGAGCGTAGGAAGTAAAGGAAGAAAACAAAAGGAGGAGAGATGAGGAAAGGAAGGATGAGAGGAGGAAAAGGAGGATAGAGCTGAATGAGTCACCTAGATCTTTTTAATTCCCCTCGTGGAACTCACTGAAAGTTTTACATCTGACATTCAACTGACATTCTTCTAAAATTGTTATTCCTGGATTACTTTAATGACTCAGTTAGAAAATATTAAATACATTTATTTCTGTCAATGATAATGACTTGCCTTTTTTTCTTTCATGACTTTTTTTTTTTTTTTTTGATACACAGTCTCGCTCTGTCACCCAGGCTGGAGTGCAGTGGTGTGATCTAGGCTCACTGCAACCTCTGCTTCCTGGGTTCAAGCGATTCTCCTGCCTCAGCCTTCTGAGTAGCTGAGACTAAACATGTGCGCGACCATGCCCAGCTAATTTTTTTGTGTTTTTAGTAGAGACAGGGTTTCACCATGTTGGCCAGGATGGTCTCAATCTCTTGACCTTGTCCTCCACTGGCCTCCCAAAGTGCTGGGATTACAGGCATGAGCCATCGTGCCCGGCTGACATTTTCATATAATTGTCCATAGGTATTTCTGAGATTGCCTAGGACATATAATATGTCCACCAGAGTACCTACAAAGAGTATATTCGTTTTTTCCTTTTAAAACTTTAAAATTTACACTGATAGATATTTGCTGTTTGCTTCTGAATGATAAGCTCTTAATGTCATAATGATGATGATATCACTTTATATTTGTATAGTACTTTTTTGTTTATAAAATCTCCATCTGTTTTCTCACTTGACCCTCATAACAACCCTGTGAAGCAAATAAGGTAGCTGGTATTAACTGTATTTCATATGTGAAAAAGACCAGCTGAAGTTCAGAGGGAACTATCCAAGGTCACACTGCTATATTCGTTTATTCTTCTGATCCTGAGACATTTTGCTTTTCTCTACTGATGAGTGTATGCTGCACTGCGTTGGACAACTTTATATGGAGCCCAGCCTTTTCTTTTCACTGGAGTTTCCCATCCACTCTTA
Source organism: Gorilla gorilla gorilla (assembly GCF_029281585.2). Classification (NCBI taxonomy): domain Eukaryota; kingdom Metazoa; phylum Chordata; class Mammalia; order Primates; family Hominidae; genus Gorilla; species Gorilla gorilla. The sequence continues at coordinate 48,717,114 of NC_073232.2, read as the reverse complement.
TTTCTTCAGTTTTGTGGTTTGTCATTATTTGTTTGTTGTTGTTGTTATTTTGTTTTGTTATTTAATGTAATGGCACAGGCAGATAAATTAAATTTTGTCTATGGCAACAATTTTATGGATTGACTCAGAAGCTACAGAATAGATTTGGAGAGTACCTATCATCCACAGCTTGCATGACTTCCAGTATTTAACATTTCTCAACCTAAAAATTTAGGATTTGACAATCAGTCTTTATTAAAAAAAAAAAAATCTAGAAGGTAGCACTTGAGAGTGGATGGCATCTGGCAAACTAGGAAGTAAAGACTTTAGCCAAGTAGTCAATGAAATCGAGCAGACATTTTGAAAATAGAATGTAGTTATGTCAAACAGCATGTGGAATGAGAATTTTCCAGGCCGAGAAGGAAGTCAGAGATAACTGATACAACAAGCTAGTTCTACTTTAAAAAAAAAAAAAGTTCTTGGAGTTTATTTTCCCTTAATATTTAGCAAACTATTTAGAACATTTAAAATCTAAAATGATTAAGGTCTTCTAGGAAAAATGGAAGCAGGCTAGTGAAGTAATTTTAGCATTTTTGAGGTTTCCTCCCAAGCATTCTACAAGTAATTACATTAGGAAGATAGGAAATCCCTGAGTAGACTATTAGTAGTTTAGTATTAAAATATCAAAATTAATGAGTCATTTTAACATTTTGGTGCAAGCATAAGGCAAAACTCAACTTTTTATTGTACCACATACTTAGAAATTAGAGCACCTCAAAAATCAACAGCAATCATATCGCAACTCCCCACTAAGTGTTTTCTCTGTGCTTTCCATTAATAACATTACACTAGCCCAGGAGTATATGTGGATGTAAGAGCACACTACGGTGAGTTCAAAAGGTGTGCTTTGCTGATCTTTCTTAATATCTCTCTACTGTTCAGCATAATCACCTCTTTTATTAGCTGATGACTTCTATCCAGGCCATTACTCCATAAGCTAAATATTAGCAGCTATTTGAAAAGGTTCACTAATGTACCAAATATTCTTAAATAAAACATTAATTTACAGTTGAAATAAGAAGTTTCAACTAAACAATTAAAACAAATCCCAAATCCATTTGGAGGATATTAAGCAAATTTGTAAGCAAATAGGGTCATGGATGTTTTGGAGCTGGTTCAGAGCAGGTTGATTGATAAATGGGGAAGACCTATAAAGAGAGGTTAAAGCAGTTAGCATTTGGGCATGGTTGAGGGTTGGTTTAGTTACTCTCTTAGGAAAAGCATGATAACCAGTGGGTACTCATCTACTTGAGTCAAGTATACACACAAACACAAACATTATTTAAGCTATAGCACTTAAGATTTTGAATGTCACAAGTGAGTTTTAACATTGTATTATTTAAAACTTATGAAGGTTACAAAAGAGAGGTTTGGGATGGCTTTTCCTCATTGCCTTTAAAAATAAATTTTAATTTTCCCAAAAGACTTAAGTGTGGCTCCACTAAAGCATAAAACAAAAGATATTTTTACAAATTAACTTTTAACTCTGTGATTCTATATCAAAAACCAATCAATACCTGTGATGTCCAATAGGGTAGCCACTAACCTCATGTACCTATTTAACTTTAATTAAAATTAAAAGCACGGTTCCTCAATGACACTAAAAACCATTCTAAATAGACACGTGTGGCTACTGGACACTGCATTGGACAATCCAGATATAGAACAGCCCCATGGTTGGCCAAAGTCCTGTCAGACAACGCTGACCTATCCAAACATATTCCAAATCCTTCATAAATGCATTAAGATATTTGTGCCCTGTATTTCAAACACTTTGATAGGTAAATAAAATTAATTTTTTTCTAAAAAACAATCTTGTAATAATCATATAGAAGGTGTATTTTAATCATCAAAATAATCTGTTTTCAAAGTTTAGCTAAATTAATAACAAATAAGCTTGTGCTAAAGCACCAGTTGGATGGTTTACGAGGGAAGTCAGACATTCATTTATTGCATTTTTACACTTAGCACCTTCACTTTAAAGCATTCTGCTCTACATAATGGTGCTCTGTTAAACAATGTTTAAAGTTAAGAAACATTTGAAGTCGAGTTCTAAAGCAATCTGCATATGCTATCATTTAATTTATAAACTTTTGAAGCACTTTTAAAAACCCTCTTAATTATAAAATTAATGAAATATTTAAATAGCTCACCAGTTAAAAATTTAGGCCCTGTTGTGAATTAAGGAATTAATCTTGAACTATATTTATACATTATGTGTATATAATATATTCACACCCACACAAAAAATATATACATACATAAATTAATACTGAAGTGCCCCAAAGGAGTGATTTCACATATTGTATATAATAATTTTATATATTTTTATGAAGATAAATATCTGATTTTGCATATTTTCATGAAGATATTATGTAGATCAATATATTTGTTTATCACCATTATTATTTCTCCATAGAGATAATGAAGCTGAGGTAGAAGAGATAATTTAATCCAGAATATCAGAAAAGTACCGGTCAGATGTGGTGGCTCACGCCTGTAATCCCAGCACTTTGGGAGGCCGAGGTGGGCAGATCACGAGGTCAGGAGTTTGAGATCATCCTTACCAACATGGTGAAACCCCGTCTCTACTAAAAATACAAAAATGAGCCAGGTGTGGTGGCGGGCGCCTGTAATCCCAGCTACTCAGGTGGTTGAGGAAGGAGAATTGCTTGAACCCGAGAGGTGGAGGTTGCAGTGAGCCGAGATTGCATCGCTGCACTCCAGCCTGGGCAACAAGAGCGAAACTCCGTCTCAAAAAAATAAATAAACAAATAAATAACTTAGCTGTGTCACACACAGCCTCTGAACACAGATTTTACCCCGTCATACTTGACTTCTATTTTCACATGTTTGTAAAGAGTTTAAACTAGATGACTTCAAAAGTAACCTTTACTTAATAAAGTTGTATTATTCCAGGTATAAATAAAACCCTCTGATTTATATAAATTGATATATATGTCTATATATAACAATACATTTGTCTAGGTCCTTTCCTAGTAAAACTGTTCAACATCAAATGAGGTAGAAATTCACAGGTTTTAAATTTTTCAGTAACAGAGAAGGGAAAAAATGCAAGAAGTCAAGTGGTTTGCAGATGATAGAAAAAATCGGGGTCAGATCTAAGAATATCATTCTTCGTCTTCACTTCTGGCTACATTATCCCTTTCTACTATACATTGTGCCTATCACTAATGTATTGAATTAACATGAGCTCACTTCAAAGATTTTCAAGAAAATTTATCATTTTCCTGATAATTAAAAAGGAATACTGCTACGTAATGTCACTAAAAGACTGACAGGGACTACTTAGGACCTTTAAGAGGACATAATGTAACAGCACTTTTACAGAAGTCAGGTTATTAGAACTTAAGTGTTGGAGGTTTGAAATATGCCCGTCAACCTGGTAACAAAACTGTCAGAATTAACAAATTGAAATACGCACTTTGAGTAGACTAGGACCTTAGTTTCTGCTCAAAGATAATGTAATTCTTGTGTTAAAGATCTAAGAAATGAGTGTGAATTACTCTGTTCTTAGAGTTCTGCAATGTCACAAGATCATAAAATCCTGAATCAAGAAGGACAGATCAGAGGTCATTTTGAGCAGCCTCTTTTATCGGGCCACAAAACATGCTTATCCCCATGCAATAATGGCATTCTAATTCCAGTCTTTATCAATAGTAACAATAACTTTAGCAATTACTTTTTAATCTCGGAATTCTAGAAATCTGAGTTCTAACAAAAACATGGTGTATATAAAATGGTTTATGGCCATGCATAATTTGTCTGCCTTCTTTTCCAGTAAAACAAGGTAGGTCATGTACATTTCATATTTTAGCTCGTGAAATCTTCACCATTTTCCCACAAGGTTTGTTTCCATTTTATATGTGAGAATCTGAGGCCTAGAAAAAATATACAACTTGCCCATGGACACACAACTAGCAACTGGTTATCAGCCAAGATTTAAGTCCTCTACTTTGACTCCAGAACTGACATTTTTTATATTGTGCTTCATTGCTTTTTTTTTTGTTTGTTTCCGGAACAAGGGTTACCTATGCAGAGGTAACTGACATATGAAAACTATCCTTAGAAAGAAATCAAGTAAAGTAAATTTGCCTACTTTCCTCAATAGCCCATTTCGCCTCCAATAAAATCATATTTAATGGGTTGATTTCCAAAGTATGAGTTTGTTTTACAAAATTTAAGAGGAGGAAAAAAAGAATATGGGTGGGATTTGTGGAGGTCCTGCTATAGTTAATGAGAAGATATCACAAATCAGGTAAAAATACTCTCTACAGGTTTCTTTTATGTTTGCCTCACATACTGCCAGGTATTAAGCATCAGACAGATGTTATTGATGTTCTTTCCACGGTTACAATTTTTCACTTGAAATTCAAAGGTAGTTAATAGAACATTATTCAAATTGAATCTGTATCATGTTTAAGGCTTCTAGCTTCATTATATAATATCCTGTGTAAAAGAAGCCAAATAATAAAATGTCTTTGATGTGTAAAACCAACAAAAGCAATTTTCCTTTTTTTATGTGTTCTCAGTTCAATTAGCTCCCCTGTCAGACCACACTGAATCCTTGGCTCTCAGTTACTAACATACAAGGTTTTCAGCTGTATATTAAAACAACTAAGGTTTTGGTACTGCATAATGACATTTTCTATTTAATTTTCAGCACACCATGGAATCTGAAGTGATTCAGAATGGCTGGCTTTTGAAATTCCTTTGAACTAAATAAAGCACCTTCATTTTTACTTGAATTATTTTACAGTACTTTTATCAATGCCTAAAGGAACAAAGATAACAGCTATTTTTTTCCAGGAGGATTTTGGAAACTCGAAATTCTTAAAAGAACTATTTTAACAAAAATAAATTGAAGGAAACAGACTGATTTTAATTTTAGAGATCATTGCTTTCAAATATATGATCTTCAAGTCCTCTTGAATTTTGAGCTATTTTGAAATCAAGTTCTATTTGTATAAGGCTTTCTCTCTGAGGCAAAGTGTTAAGTGAGGGTGCTTTCCAGCATTCAAAAGCATTATATCTCAGGTCTTAACCATATTTCCACATGTGCACATCTTCCATTAAACTGTGGCTCAAAGCACAGTTATGCGACACAAATCTCGATGCTTCTCTCCCATCAATTTTTGAGGAAATTTTTGAAGAGTTCCCCAAATCAGATTATTATCTATGTATCAATACTTGGTCAGAAAAAATTCACCTGAAAACCATTACTGTATACTGTACCAATACACGATGTAAATAAAAGTTGAGTGCAGTAGACATAGTTCACTTCTACTACTTATAACACACATGGTGCCTAATATGTGCCGAGCACTGTTCTAACTACATATTGTAACTCATTTAATCCTCACAACAACCCTATGAAGTTAGTACTATTATTTTCCCCATTTTAAAGAGAAGAATACTGAGGTACAGACAGATCCTAAATGGTGGAACTCAGATTCAAACCCAAGTAGCCCACTTCTAGAATCTGCATAAGTAACTTTTACTGTATACTGTTTCTTTTTGTTTTTTTTGGACAGAGTCTCACTCTGTCGCCCAGGCTGGAGTGCAGTGGTGCGATCTCAGGTCACGGCAACCTCTGCCTCCCGGGTTCAAGCAATTCTGCCTCACTCAGCCTCCCTAATAGCTGGGATTACAGGCTTGCGCTACCATACCTAGCTAATTTTTGTATTTTTAATAGAGACCAGGTTTCCCCATGTTGGCCAGGCTGGTCTCAAATGCCTTACCTCAAGAGATCCGCCTGCCTCGGCCTCCCAGCGTGCTGAGATTACAGGCGTGAGCCACCGCGCCCGGCCTATACTGCTTCTTAAAAGGAAAAATAAGCTGACACATTGTTAGAACTGCAGCCAAACCAGTGCTTTTAATTACCTAACTAGTGCCAATGGACTAGTCTCCTATCCTTTACCATCCTGTACTATCCTTTGCCTGGTTGCCAGGGCAACCAGGATCACTTTCTTTAACCACACTGGAGCTTATTCTATGTAATCATTTGCCAAGCAATCATTTATTCAGTCATTCAACAAGCACAAATCAAGTGCCTTTTATGCGCCTCACACTTGTAAGTGATGAGGATACAATGCCCAACAAAATGTTCTGGTTGCCCTCAAGAAGCTGATATTCCTTCTTGCAATACTTCTATGTTGGTTTATGATCTATCACATCTTCTAGTGTCCAGTGCCTATACTCTCTAGTGTCTTAGGCTCTCCCTTTCTGGTTCCTGGGTATTGTCATCATTTCAATCTCCTACCCTCCATTAACACGTTTATATTATCCTTTCCACTCCTTCAATGCCATCATCCAAATTCAGGTCTTTACTAATAACCTACAAATAAATTACAAGAATGGCCGTGTGTTCTGTTCTCCTTACACCTAATCTTTCTCAAACGAACTTATTTAACCACATCACCACCCTCCTACTCAGATGCAAAAACTGACTCTCTAGTGGCTGTATAATAAGTAAATCTCTTTCATGTAATATTAAATACTGTTTACAATTTGACCCCCAACCTACCAGACCAGTCTTGCCTCCTACCATTTGCTTCAGATGCACTCCAGTCTAATAAAATACATCTATTTGCAGTTCCCTGCTTACCATTTGATCATGTTGACATATCTCTTGGCAATGCTATTTCTTCTGGCCTTCTTACTGCCTGAAATATGCCCACCTATGTCTATACTAGGAACTCTTGGAAGGCCCCGTTCAGAAGTCACTTATTTCAAGAAGCCCTTATTGAGGTCACCAGTTAGAAGTGCTCACTGTATTTTATGAATACTGATAGCTCCGCATAGCCCAATCTAATATCCACCTGTATGAATTATCTGTGCATATTACCTCTGCTAGACTGTCCTATACCTTGCTGATACCAAGTACAAGTTCCTTACCCATATGAATATATAGATATGTATAGCATAGTGTTCTGTATATAGAGTATCTATATATATAGTCAAATTAAGTAAAACTATGATTTAAAAATATGCTGCAAGTCACTAGATTTCTTAAGAATTGCATATAACATCATCATATTTACTGTTGTCAAAATATAATGTTGAGAATGATTCAGAAGGGACCAAAACTGAAGCTAAGGAGTTTGGAATGACTTTATATTTATATGCGTTATTTAAAGTTAAGTTCTTTTGAAGTTGTTGCTCTTGTAGATGTTGGTATTTTTTTTTTTAATTTTGAAGTTGGGGATCAGGGAGAAAGTAAAGAATACAGGAGAAAGTTTACTTGTTTTTTAATGTGAATCAGTAAATTCTAACTCGGAGAACTTTTTGACACACAATTCCAAAAACCCTATCAGAAGCTTTGACAAGAGAAGCAGAAATATAAGGAAAATTTAAAAAGCCCAAGATATGCTATCAGTTCACCTCCCTCAGTACTCAAAATTCAATCTTTCAGTCAAATTAGGCAATAGACCTGAACCACATCAGCTGAGTACATCACAGAAATGCTTTCACTGTATTGAGCTTTAATGTTATTCTTATAGCTTTTATCAACGTTTGCTTTAAAAAAATCCATAGCTGAAGAATGCGTCTGCATTTTACAAAGAAACTGTCCAGTACATTATTCTATATTCCCTATTTAATAGCCAACATTAGAATTTTAATTCAAGTTATGCTTTCACTTTCTCCTTTCCGAAAAGTAGAACTAGACAACTTTTCTTGCTTTTCTTTTTTGACAAAAACAATGCTTAAATAAAACATGGATACAGAATTAGAGCAATTATGTTAACAGTATGGCTACTGAATTTGCATCTTCTAACTTCTTTAGGCATGACCTTATTTCTATTAGAGATATTAGACCTTAGTAGAGATAGTCTCTATTATAATTGTTTTGCATAATTTGGGGATTTATTTTATTTTATTTTATCTTATTTTGAGACAGAGTCTCTCTCTATTACTCAGGCTGGAGTACAGTGGCATGACCATGGCTCACTGCAACCTCAACCTCCTGGGCTCAAGAGATCCTCCACCACACCCAGCTTTTTTTTTTGAGACAGAGTTTTGCTCTTGTTGCCCAGGCTGGAGTGCAGTGGCGCGATCTCGGCTCACTGCAATCTCTCCCTTCAATTTCAAGCAATTCTCCTGCCTCAGCCTCCCAAGTAGCGACACCTGTAACCCCAGCACTTTGGAAGGCTGAGGCGGGCAAATCATGAGGTCAGGAGTTTGAGATCAGCCTGGCCAACATGGTGAAACCCTGTCTCTACTAAAAATACAAAAATTAGCCGGGCGTGGTGGCAGCTTTTTAAAAAAATTTTTGGTAGAGACAAGGTCTCTATGTTGCCCAGGCTAGTATCAAAATCTTAAGCTCAAGTGATCATTTCACCCTGGACTCCCAAAGTACTGGGAGCCACTGCACCTGGCCAGGGGTTTTATTTTTAAGAGTATACTTTTTAAAGGATAAATATCGAGGCTGTACCCATTCGTTTATTTATGCAATAAATATTATCTTTTTTCAATTCTAGAGATACAACAGTGAGCAGAGACAAAAGTTTCTTCCCTCAAAACACATATAATTCTAACTCTGGGAAATGAATATTAAAGTAGGATAAAAGCAAAATATATAAAACATTGGATAAAAATTGTGTAACAGAAAAAATAATAATGCATAAAAGAGGAAGGAAAGGGTAGTTGTTTTAAATAGGAGGAGATGATATTTGATTGACAACCCAAAGGGAGTGACTCATTCATCTATTTGAGATGCAGGTGATCTAGTCATTAAGTACAGAGGCCTTGGGTGTTCCAGGGCTACCTGGAGACCAAATGGTTGGAGTGAAGTGAGCAAGGAAGAGAGTTGTTTGACTGGGTGAGGATGTTGGAGTTTATTGTAAGGACTTTACATTTGACTCATTAAACAAGTAGAGAGATACTTCACACATCTCAACTAATAGTAATAGGTAATTTTTAAATGATGTTTACTTGTAAGTAATGTGTCAGTAAGCATCGGCAAAAATTGTTACTTTAGAGATATTTAATCATTTAGTTTAATGCCACCCTTTCTCTTCTTTCATGTACTCAGCAAAATCACATTCAGCAGTTACTATGTGGCAACACTATGTGGCAACAATGGAAATCTAAAAAAAAAAGAAAAAAGAAAAAAAAACATAATTCCAAACCTCAAAGAAATGTCTCTCAAGTGGCAGAGATAAGTATTAATTATTAAAATATCTTTTCTTTTCTTTAGCTTTTAGGTAAGGGAAACTATATAAGATGTTTAGGTAGAGGAGTGATCATCATATCTGCATTTCAGGTAGATTCACATGTAGAAGAGATTTGAATGAAGCATGACTGGATGCAAGGAGATGAATTAGAAAGCTGTGAAAAATGATGAAAACCTGAACTAAGACACTAACAGAGGGTGAGGAACTAAGTAGAAAGTTACAATCCATTTTTAGAATGGAATATTGACAGGACTTTATGACTAAATAGGTGTAGGTGGTGTGAGAGGAGGAGGAATCAAGAATAACTCCCAATTTTTAACTTGAACAAATACATGGATGGTAGTTACAGTCAGTGAGTTCAGCTTAGGACAATTTGAGATGTATTGGTAAATTATGATTAGCTGATAGTTGATATTATGGAAACCCAGAGAGGTTGATAGATTTAAAAGAAGGTCCAGGACAGAAACCCAGGAATACCAACGTTCAAACAGGACGCAGAGAAAGAATTGTTCATTAAGGGGATTAACATGAATAAACAGAAAAAAATTCATATAAGCCATAGGAGAAGAGAGATTTTACATCTAATAATATTGTTGACTGTGTCCACCTGTAGTGGCAAACTTGATGTGATTATTTATTTTGATTTAATAGTACTGTTTATATGAGTATTGTAGAGCAAGCATTTCAGAGCAAGTTATTAAATTTATAAAGATTATCTGAGATTCAGTTAATCCTCCTGAATTTAAAATATATTGTATTATTTTATTGTTGTTGTTGATTAGCCATTCTAAAAAAATCTATCCTCCTAAAATAAAAATGCATTATAAAATTATTTCCTTCAGTCCTTCAAATGTAGTCACTTCAATGTGCTTTTAATATTTTAGTTTACTTAAGTCACTATATGTCAATTAATATCATTTATGAGGAAAGAAATAGCAGTGCTACAAAGAAACAAAAATATGTACTATAAGAAGATGAAAATATATGTCCATTAATTAGAAAATCCTAGGCTACTGTGTGAGCTCAGGAAAAGGACAACTCATTTATGAAAATGAGGTTGATATATATTCTGATATCATGGAAATTTCAATGGATTATAAAATCAGTGGAAGCTCAATGCTTTGAAGAATACATTAAATGTGTATAATAGCAGCTAGTATATTTTTGTTATCTGGTCTTTCAACCAAGTACTTGTCAACCAAGAACTGCTTACAAAATTTTCCTATCAATTCCTAAGGTGAAACAGTTAACAGGGTTAACTGTCCAAAATCATTAGTCAGGTCATTGGCAGAACGAGGAGTTCAATATGAGATATTTTTTAAATGTCTCTCTTTATATTGTCTGATACTTAAAATCTTTAAAAGTAAATGCATAAAATGAAAACATCAATATGTCTTTATATATTATGTTATAATAATACATATAAATTTAGTAGAAAGGAACAAATTACCTATAAAATCCAGATAACTTGTAGCATATATAAAAAATAGTCTTTTGAGAAGATTCATGATAGATATTAATTTTTCAGGCATAATCAAGAATTGGAATCCAAAGAGTAGAAAATTCTTGTTAGAAAGGACTTGAGGTTGCTATATCAGCAGATATGTTCTCCTTTATTTTTACAGTTTCTACCTGTCATTTGCTCTATAATAACACATGAACAAATGCCTCACACTGAGATTATTATGAAACCATAAGCTATACTGTTACCATGCTTAACATTATAACCAAAATTACAACTTCACAAACTGTAACTTGAGGAAAATTACAGGTTATACCAAGTGTAGCAGATGTATAGAACTGTAGCAGCTGTTAGAAATCCTCAATATTATACCTTATGAAATTATATTTCCAGTTAACATAAATGCTAAAATAAGTTATTTATTCTAAGAAGTTTTTTCTGGAGACAAACATTTCCCTGTGCAGCAGAAAAAGCCTAGTATTAGAAAAGCCTGCTCTTACAAGTACATTCGAATGTTCAGAAATTCAAATGAAGCATATGTTGTCAATTAATCCAAGTATATAATAATTTTTAAATTATGCCTCTATTTACCTATGGGTGATGCATAATAATTTATTAGGAGAGTTGTTGATACTTTTTTTGTTTAAAAAATAATTATTAGATAACTAGCTCAGCATCATAGAGAACTAATATCTAGATGTTAGAGGTGAAAATTAGTAAAGGGACCAGAAAAATTAAAAATCATGACAGAACAACAGCATTATGTAAACAGTTAAGTAAATCAGGATTAAGAACCATCCCAAAAATGCACCTGCAAAATCGAAAAAAGCAAGTAGATTGTTTAGATCTACTTGCTTAGTCCACTGCTTCAGAAATCAGCACTGCTTTGTTTAAAAGATAATTATTGATTGCTATGTTATATAATAATCTTCCAAGACTGTTACAGATTAATCTGAATACCTATGACCTCAATCTGAATTTCTATGTCTTAGAAGTTTTGAAGATAGCCAACCCACCAATCTGTCATAAAGCATATTAGCTGTCTGGGGGTTACCAGTTCCTCAGGAATGTCACCCTGTCCTGTCCTCTCCATGTGCTGGTCATGAGGAGGGTTAGTGACACTCCACACCCATTCATCTCTCTCTTTTTTTTGGTAGTGTAATGAGTACAGCAATCATTCTAGCAGTATTTGCTATGACAGCATCATTCAGCCCCAACTTATGCCAAAAATGTGCATGTTAAGTGAAGGGAAACAAGCTCTAATGGTGCCCTTTAATGTTCTGAAGACACAGGTGTTCTCTGTGAACTTGACATTTGCTCGGTCTACATTTGATCCTAAGGGTTCCAGATAAGATGCTTTACTGTGTGAAAGTCCTCAGGCATTTTCTCACAGATAAATAGCATGAAATTTTGTGATGGAGAGAGAACAACCGCAGTAGTAACTAGGTAAAGACTGTACTGGTTCCCCAGTTGATAATGGGAGCCATTGCACAAAGGTCAAACAATTTGGATGCAAAGTATCCAATTTGTCATCACAAATTGGATTTGAGAGTGCCATGAAAATGATGAGCCAGCACACTGCTTCTACCCCATGGTGACATTTACTCTCTCTCACCCCCTCTCCCTTAGTTCTTATGGATTCTTCTGAAAATATAAGATGGAACTTTTTTCTAGATGGATTAGAGAAAATATGTGTCTATACTTTTTAAACAGTATACAATGGTGAAATTATTAAGATGATGACACTGATGGTGATGCAAATTAAAACCCCTGAGAATCTTCACTAGATGCAGTAATAAAAAGGTTAACCAAGATGTCAGGAAAAAATGCATCCTGAAATATCAGCGTAAAAGCAGAATCCATTCTCTGTGGTATTTTTAAAATTATACCACATGATGTTAAATTATAAGCACACATCAGTTCAACCTAGCAAACATTCATTGAACAACTATGACATACACCAAAGAGACAAAGATAAAAAAGACCTTGACTGACCCTTCAAGGAGCTTGCAATCCTTTTTAAGTGGCAAATATTTATGCCACTAATAAGGTGATATAAGCATTTTATACTTTTTTTTAGATTTAGAAATATTACAGTAGGAGAAAAAGCAGATCTTTTTATACACACAAAGAAAACACTTAGAATTGTACTGATAATAAGATTAGTGTTATTTGGTCCATAGAGATGCTAAGGTATGTCAGTTGTCTCACTGAGAACTAGGGAATTCAGCCAAAAATGGTTCCTGATCATGTTCTGCCAGAGCAAATAGTACTGAAGAAAATCAAACTTGTCAGAATAGATTTTCTGAGATGTGATGAGCTAGTGTTAGAATGTGAACCAACTAGTGCTTGAATGTTGAACTATGCTTCCAGCCTTATGGAGAGTTAAGGCTCCCCAAGCTGCCCAAGGGGCCTTCGTGATACCTGTTTTGTTACTATAAATAATAGAGGCTACTTAGTGAATGCCAAAAGTGATCTAAACATTCATTAGTATTAATTGTATACCTATGTTGCAAATATCACCAGAAAAGATATTGGAAAGGTAATCACCATCAATTCTTATATTCCTAAAGCTTTCTTCCAGTCCTCTTTTTCTCCTTTCATGAAATAGTTTTCAGACAGTTTGGAAAACAAGTATAGTAATTGACTGGCTCATAAAAGCTATGGAAATTAAATTCCAGCTGTATTGTCATTTTCAAACTCATGCTTTTTGGCTACCTCATACCTCTAAAGCATTAAAATTGGCATGTGTCTATTAATACATTCATCAATTCTTTCATTCAACTCAATAAAATTGAGTCTTACCATGAGCTAGGCCTTGATGACTCATAGATAAATAAGATAATATTCTATCCTCCAGTTGCTTAGAATTCAGTAAGGAAAGAATGACAATAAAGTGCTGTAGCTGATATATTGTATTCAGGGTACGATAGGAAATAAGGCTGTAATGATTCATTCTCCCCTTGTGGGATTGGGATCACATTCATAAAAGCGATTGTACTGGGGTATCAAAAAGTTTGTGAGGTTGAAACAGAAGGACACATTGGGCAAATATAGTAGTTTGATAAAATTGAAGTAACCTTAAAGTACGTGTGAAGGGATAGGAGATGTGAGCAGAGCTGAGGCTGAGAGACAAAAAAAGGCCTATGTGGTAAACTCAGAATTTAGACTTTTTAATAAACAGGAGAAAACTATGAAAGAAGAGGATTTTTGGACAGAAATTCTGAAATGTGTTTTATGTATACATTACAAAGAACAAACCTGGATGTTAGAGGGCTAATTTGAGGGTAATTTCAATAGTGCAGGGGATGAGCAATGGAAGCCTGAACCCAAATGGGCATCCCTGTGATAGAGAATCATAGAAGAATGACATTTGAGAGGCAGCACAGACAGAGCTGACTATCAGTTGGATGTGAGACATGAATAAAAAACATGATTTGACTCCCAAGTTTCTGGTTTGGATAAGAAGTTAGATAATTATATCATTGGGAAATAACAAGAGTATCACATTATTTGAGTTTTCCATGTCTTCTAAGCATGTAGATTTTTAGATCTGGAGCTCAGGAGAGAGATTTGGAGTCATATATGTATAAGACATAGTTAGAGTGTGGCAGTGGATCAAATAGTCTGGGCAAGAACATATAAGGTAAGAAAAGGGCTTGATGAATACACAGTACTGTCAGAGGCTAGGAGGAGAAAGGAAGTCATGGAAGAGAAGGAACGGAGGAAAAGTCAAGTAGGGTGAGGAAAGGTAAGAGTGGGGAAACTATTAGAGGGAAAAAAAGAGGTGGTCAGCAAGTTTGATTGTCATAGAAAAAGAAGGAAGAGTAGGACTGAAAATGTTTGCTGGATTCAGAACAAAGAAGTCCATGGTGTCAGTTGTCAATGATTAGATAGTCAACGAGAGTTAATTTAGTTCCAATGGAAATGTGAGGAATAGGAGGTAGTTAAAGGGCAATAGACCAGAGGGTTTAACTATATTTCCTGTAACAAATTTGAATATATTTGAACGCTATAAAAGAGGAGCCAAATAAGTGAAAACTGAGCAGCTAGGTCTCCATACCTGAGGAATCAGCAACCGGCGGAATAGTACAAAAGCAAAGTGGAAGAAGCAGTGTTAAATAGGAGGAAGCAAGTCAGGAAATACAGATATAAATTACCTGCAGGTGTGAGGGCTAGCTCTTGGGAGATTTCATGCCTCAAGGCTTACTTTCTTTCTTTCTTTCTTTTTTTTTCTGTGCAATAAGATCTGGGTCCACTTCCAACTTTTCTCCCTATAGCTCACATACTTGAAGTGTGCCAAGAACACCAGATATGGCAACATCCCACAGATGATGAATGGTATGAAAATGGCCTGAGGGTTCTACATCATTCATATATTCTCTGATCACTAGAGATTTATTCTCCTATGTTCTCTAGCAAAATGATTACAGAACCACAGCAATAATAGTGGTCTGCTCAATTAGCCAAAACATGCTACTGAAACCCTTTATGTGTTCCACAGAAAGAAATGATCTAAAAAAATCTTTTCTGAGGGAGTAGGTTTTCCTCCTAAGCTGCATGTCATTTAGCTCTTCCAATTTCTTCTAGTATACGGTTTATTTCAATGATTTCTCTGCCTAATGTGATGCTGTAACACTCTGAATCTCACATCTTTCCTCAGTCATTGATGTGCTGATCGTTCAGTCTGCCAGATCATTAACAATGATTTTTTTTAAAGAACAGTTAACACCAATTCTTGCAGTAATGCCGACCCTTTAATCTCCCACTGCTCCTAAAAAGGAATCATCCATCTTTACATGTCTTTTCATCTATCATTGGTATTTGTGCTTTGTTCTTTGACAGTTTCAGTCAATCTGATTAGGTTTTATGCACACCAACTCAATAGCACAGGATAATTACGATACAGTGAGGACTTTTTTTTTCTGTTTACTTCTATATGCCCAACATTCTGTTTTGTAGGCAATCTGACAATTGGAGAATTTTAATGCAAAAATAATCTCTTTAAAAAAACTTTCAAAAATTTCAACCTCTATTTTAGATTCAGGGGGTACATGGACAGGTTTGTTACATTGATACACTGTGTGATGCTGAGGTTTGGGGACACAAATGATCCCATCACCCGGGTAGTAAACATAGTACCCAATAGGTAGTTTTTCAGCCCTTCCCTCCTCCCTCTTTCCCCCCTACTAGTCGCCAGTGTCTATTGTTCCCATTTTTATGTTCACATGTACCCCATGGCTAGCTCTCACTTATAAGTGAGAACATGTAATATTAAAGAAAAAATATGGCTGCAACATAGTAGGCAAAATTCATTTGCGAGGAGATCAGAAATCCAATTGATTATAGCCTAATCCAAATAATTTATTATTTAACAATTTAACGAGGGGGAAGGGGATATTTCCAAAACGTTTAATGTTTATTTCTCATAGGATTTTAAAATTACCTGGCACTATAATATGGAAATAGAGAGTAGCATTAACTTGTCAAAAATTAATAAAAACTTGCTTTTAAGAAGAGGACAAAGGGACCCAAAATGGATTGTCTAAAATTTCAATGCAATGTTAGAAAGATCACGTTTGATGCTATCTGGAAAGTTTCCCAGATTCCCCATTGAGCTAATCTCTGTGAGTGCTCATTATAAGAAGTGATAGCTATCCCTCTGTCCCAGAGACAGGATTTGTCTTATTCTGATTGACACAGTTCATATTATATTAAGTTTGTGAAATGAATACAAAAGCTAAGATAACTTCTGTTTTTAATGACTTGCACCTTTTTTTTTAAAAGAACTCTCAGGGACGTTATAAGGATAAAGTAACATAATAGATATTTTGCTCAGCAAAAAGCATGATTCAGCCTAGCACAGTGGAAAGATCATGGTCTTTGGAGCCAAGAAAAAACTGAATCCAAATCTGAGTAACCTCAGCTCTGCCACTTTCTAGCTTTATGACCTCAGATAAGTTTCTTACCTTCTTAGTGCCTCTATTTCCCCCTGGGAAAAACAGGGATAATTGGACTTACCTCACCAGGAAGCTGTGAAAAGTAAACAAGATTTGATATTTAAAACCTTGCCTAATGCTGACCACATCTAGGAGATGCTCAATAAATGTTAATCCCCCCAGGTTCCCAATAGTATAGCTTTTGAACAAGTTTATAGATGCCAAATATCAAAGAAATAAATACATATTAAAGACTACCAGATACGTGATGCTACCTAGTTAATGCTTACATATAGTAAATACTGAAGCATACAACAAAATACAAAATGTTTTGTATTTCTTTCCCAGACTTGTGGTGGTAATCTTAGTTCTTGAGATTATTCTACCAACATTTATTAAATACCTGTTTTGTGACAGTAGAGTATAAACATAGATAAGAAACCATCTTTGTTCCCAAGGAGTCCATGATATACTTTAAAGAACCACAGGAGACTGAAATTGGCAGAAACCCTGGAGATCACCAAATACCTCCTTTTTTAAAAAAAAAATTTATTCATTTTATTTTTGTTGGGTTTTTTTGTTGTTGTTGTTTGTTGTTGTTGTTGTTGTTGTTTTACAAACTCTTGTGTTGCGAGGGCTGACTTTTCAATAGATCGCGGCGAGGGAACTGTTCTGCTACGTAGGAAACCCCGACCCAGAAACAGATAGTCTACGAATGGTTTAGCGCCAGGTTCCCCACGAACTTCCATTGCGTTACGGGCAAGGGGGCAGCTGCCTTTGCGGCCACACCCCGTTTCCCAGGACTAGGGGCACTCCGCACTGGACCCTAGTCCTGGCGCGGGATGGGGCGGCCCCCAGGCGGGGATGGCGGGGGACCGACATCCGAGACCAACCAAGGCCCCCCTCTGTTTTTTTTAAAGAGGAGAAACCGAACTGGAGAAAGTTTCAATGAATTACTCTATACCACATTGCTAGTTAGTGGCAGCTCCAGTGAAGCCTTGCTGACTCCTAACACACTGACTTTTCCTTTAACCTGGTCCCCCAAATAATAAGCTGCAAAAAGATTTACTGGAAGAAAAATGCACAGGAACTTCTCGAGTAGGTCAGATTTCTTTTTTTCTCTCTTAAGTATAACCACATCATGTTTGACCCATTGAATTTCTGTAATGGTAGTGTATCATTACATAAAATAAAATTGAAAAAGAAATACAACAAATTTCAGACTGCCTTATGAAATACAATAGCTATGCTTAAATATTCACATGGCTAATCCCAGAAAAGGCAGTCTGGACTCGGTTATCCACATAACTACCTCTATTATCCATTTCATATTAGAATGTAGAATTATAACATAGTTAATGGGGTTTCAATGTAAAGACCCTGTGTCATCTTATTAGCCTATCATCTGCCCTATTTTCTCCTTAATTTACCTTATGTTTATATAATTCTTATCTCAGGGCCATGTTGCTACCATAAATCAAATATGCCAGATTTCAAGTTTCAGTATATGAGCACAGATGTGAGCAAACAGTTTTTGATCACTCAGTTATCTCTACCAGAGTAACTGAAACAGGGATTCTCAACACATAGGACTTCTAATCCAGGCTGACCTCAATTAACTGCAAGCTAATAGACATTGCCACGATATCTTCCTAGAAGAACAAGGGGATTCCTGGAAAGAAAAGGAATCTATCTGTCTTTCATCCCACTGGCCAATACCTTTTTCTCAGCATCAATTATTGACATTTTATAATCTATGATCTTCACCACCATAATAAGACTTCAGGAAAAAAAATGTAATTTCAGCAGAAAAGACTGGAAGCATGGTACTAGGGATACTATACATTGGCATAGGAGAAGATAAATGTATTGACTGAGCATTTTGTTACCATTATCCTTCTCTCTAAAATCTAGTTCTGAATAAATAAAAGCAGGGACTCAGAGCCTGGCAGGATATCTTGCCCTGAATGCATGGCCCACAATCGAAGCTTTCAACAGGACTTTTTGGGTGAGCAGATAGGAATTAAGGGTCCAAAGAAAATTTGGGCACTGCCTTCCTCTTATATTGATGACTTAAAGAAGAAGAGGTCAGTAGTGGGTAAAGAAGAAATAATTACCAATTGAGAAAGAGGGTACAGAGGGTAGAAAAGAAATAGTCTAATGTTTGCAATATGTTTGGAACATATATTCAGGATCCAGGAGCACTGCCTGTATCTGATTCCTTGTTTCTGCTTATCCAGAGATGAATTTAGACAGAGGACAATGAAGACAGTACTCAGACAGTACACTTATCTTCTCCCATCCCAATATATAGAATCTCTAGTACAATGCTTCAATCCTTCCTACTGAAATTGTTTTAACATTTTTTCTGGGAGTGGTGGAGTCTCTAGATGTGTAAAATGCCAATAAAGAATGCTTATTGGGAAAGGTATTGACTAGTGAGATTAAAGACAAATATGCTCCTCTTCTTTCCAGAAATTCCCTGTGCCCCTAGGAGGAGACTGTGTCTGTTAAATAATGTTAACTCCAGAAGGAAAGATCAAAAACAAGAGAGAACAATGAAAGGATAGTGCTAAGTGTGAAAGAAAAACATTAAGGAAAGGAGTTGGAGGGAAAGTAAGAGTGTTACTGCATTATATTTAAACCAGCCTGTCACAAGGAGAAAAGAGGCAGAAACATGTGTGCTTCTTGTCTGACCACTTATCTACCAAATCCAGTTCTTCTACCTTTACCTTCATCGTTTCAGGCTCTCGTATAGGCAATAAATGGTGTCAAAGATTCAGCAAGTTGCTACTATATATTTATGAAATAAATTCACATATGTTTATGAAATACTCATCAGCTTTCACATACTAAAATAATTAGTGTAAAAGCTATTACATTAAATTAAATTATATTAAGATTTCATTTTCTAGCATTAACAGGTGGCTTTCCCCTTATTCCTTATTCCATGGTAACATACCCTTCTAAAAATAAAAGTTTCAACCAGTTTTCCTGCTCTTAGTTCAATGTCATCCTAAAAACAAAAAAACAAAACAAAAGTGGCCCTAACACCTACTGGGTGTTAAAAGATAATCTTGGATTACCAGATAAGCTGTCTGAAGTGGGAAAGTGAGATTGAGCAAGGGGAATATTAAATTGTCAAGAACAGTATCATGTGTTCTTTCTAAGAATGAAAAACTTAGAAATTTGCTATCAGAAGTGACCACCTCTCTAAATAGTCTAGAACAAAAAATAAAATAATTTATTTTGTAAAAAGAAACATCTTCCCTTCACGGTCTTCCTCCCTTTCCTACCTCTGTTCATCCCCTGCCATGTTCATGAGGTACAAACAAAAATAACAGTAGGATTAACCTGGAAGACCCTACTCATGAAAAATCATTTATATAAATGAGGAAGAAAATTCTGCCCACTTTCTAGCATATCAAGGAATATCGTTAAATGTATTTAAAAGCCAGCCTGTGATTTTGCATGGCTTTAATAATTAATAATGTTCTTGAGAAAACAAAGCCAGTACATAGATAAATTCCTCACATGATGATCAACACCAAGGAAACTTCTTACTGTTCTTGCACCTAACATAAAGAATGATGATTTTCATTCACTGAGGTACAAAAGCAATAATATATGCAAAATAGGAATACAGGAAATATTGCACAGCTCACTAATATACTGCAAGTTACTAATGGGAAAAATATTAAAATACCTTAAGGACTATTATATACATTATCACAACACTCAAAGAATGAAAATCACTTATTCCTTTGAAAATTGGGATACTTTTTATTTTGAGAGCTGCAGAAAACCCTATGACGCACTACATAGCTCTCACAGTAAATTTCCAGGATCAAAGTTCACAAACAGGTACATGATAAAATGAGCAAAGTGAGGTAGACAACAGAAAATGCCAAAATGACAATAACTGAAAATATTAATTTCCAAGTATTATATCTCATAACATAATAGTAACATGATGTCTCACCGTTCCCAGCTCATCACATGTTCTAAAGCAGTTCTCCTCCTTTTTATAAAACTTTATTATCCTGCTGAAGTTTCACTCATACAACTAGTCATTCCTTAATTTTATACTTAGTTATTCCTTAGTTATTCTTAGTTATTCCTTAATTTTATTTTCTTTTAACATAGTTATTTTATAGCAAAAATTTATGATGATAACTGGTTTTTTTTTTTGTACTCTTCTTATCTTAAAAACACCAGTCAGAAAAAAATGACATTTATAACTTGTGGCCTATGGAACAAAATCAGTAATTATTCCATGCAGGATAATGTTAGTATACTAAGTGAGACAGCATCATTTAGAGGAAAAGAGGACAAGAAAAGATGATGATGGTAGAAACAGGAGGCAGGGTCAGTTATTTCCATATTGATCATGCAGACCATGCCTGATAAGGTAAGAGGTCTATTATTAATCAACCAATTCAACTAATGATGAAGGCTCAACAGAACCCCAATGTCAGGGAAAAAGCATTAAATTTCAAATCCCATTATCCAATAAGCAGTTATTTATGAACTACATACAAAATGTAAACTGAATTTCTAAGCCACATACAACTATCAGTATAATTATTCTATAATCTAAATATATCCTTGACTCTAAGAATATACATATTTCCTACTACAAAAATTTACTCACCCAGTTTACTGATAATTAATTCCACCAAGGTTGAGATGATAAAACTTCAAGGGTTTATTTCACAAGGTTGCTTTGTGTTTAACTTGAACAAAAAAGGGAAAACAAACAACAAAACTAAAACAACCATTGAACCAACAGACCTGAATTTTCAGGGGTAGAATTTTAGGAAGAAAACAGTCCCTGACAAGTACAAATTCTCTACATAGAAAACTGCCTATTCGGCCTCAGTCTACACACAAAAATTACTACTGCACAGATTCTGTGTAGTAGCACAAATAGAACAAAGGTCAAAGATTAAATGTAGGTATGTGCATGCGTTTTACATATATTTCAAATATAGTAACATATACACACACATTTTGTATTAGCGTATGTTATTCTAAGCATTAGTCTTAGCATATGCTGTGTTTCACATTTAGAAATCCCTAAATGTGTTCAGAACTAAGGGATGTATTATTCATAACTTATCTTTAAATTTATTATTTAATGCAGTATCCATTTGTAAGTTAGTAGATGCTGATCTCACCAATTCATTGACGGTGGCTAGGCATGCACAAATTTTACATAAAGATATAAAACTAATATACATTTCCTTCCTCTGATTTCCATTGCCCGGATTTCTTGCACTAAACTTTTATGCTGTGTTGCACATAGTGCATGCAGAATGCATGTAGAACATGCCCTGAAGAATCTGCAATGCAGATAAGAGGAAAGCATTATTCTTAATTTGCATATCACACCACACACAGTAACTGATTTGTCAAATATCAAACAATTTACATATTCTAGGCCTCCTGCTCTCCCTTTCTTGAGCTTTCGGTCTACTTTTTCTTTTTGCAACTGAATTTTATAGAGAGGAAAATATATCTTTAGCTAAGCTGATGTAATTTGAAAATATAAGTATTAGATTTCTCCAAATGACTTAAGAATATTAGAAAAGAAAAAAAAAGTACCCATTCAGCTTAGATTGCAGAACAGACAGGGAGCTTAAACAGCAGGCTCTGACTGAAAATTAAATTTAACCTTCCAGTTATTGCAGCAAAACCTAAGACCACCTTCCCTCTGTAGCTCGAGTGGGAGACATTGTTCTGCTGTGTCTCTAGGCTCTTTGGTACGCTGAGGCTGATGTGATTGCCCAGACTCGTGTCCTGCATGGAATTTAAACTACTTTTGTAACAGCAAAAGGAATTTACTGACTTCCTCTCAGACTGAAAGCAGAAATGACCACTCGCATCAAATTATTTACTTCGATTTGTAGCTTATTTAAAATGAGGTAGGTTGTGATTGATGTTGATTTTTATTCAATGGCTCATCTATTCTGATATTTCAGTTTCTTAAAATATTTATGCAAAGTTTTGTTTGGATTACTTACATACATAGCACAAATTATTCTTTATTTGCCATGGTGACAGCACAAATCCCATTATTTGCAGAGGTTGGGGAGTCCCACAAATCAGCCCCCACAACAACAAATATTTATTTATTGAACTCTTGGAACAGTTACAAAGAAATATAAGACACAGTTTCTGTTTTCAAGAACCTTACAATATGGGAAGATAAAATATTTACAGATACAAATTAACCAATAAAATAAAGACAGAGATACAAGCAATGCCACAAAGCCAAAATCATAGTGGAGATTCTGCCCTGGCAGGAATGAGATCTCATTACCTGGGTGAATTATTATTCCTCTAGTTCTCAGTCTGTCTCTGAAAAATGAAGACGTGAACTAAATTTTCTCCCAATTCAACAGCCTTAAAATTTAATATGAATTCTCCTACACCTAACCTTAAATGCCTTCACAATCGTACTCTAAGTCTTATCTATGGAAAGGGAAGTTAGTAGCCACCAAAAGATATTTCAATTGATCTATTTTCCATTGGACATTTTAACAGCTAATAAGCCAAGAAATGCTATCCAATTTCCTCACACATCTTTTTTCTTTTTTCTTTTTTTGTGACGGAGTCTCACCCTGTCACCCAGGCTGGAGTGCAGTGGTGCAATCTCGGCTCACTGCAACCTCCGCCTTCCAGGTTCAAGCGATTCTCCTGCCTCGATCAGGAGATGGTCTCGATCTTTTGACCTCATGATCTGAGATGGTCTTGATCTTTTGACCTCATGATCTGTCCACCTCAGCCTCCCAAAGTGTTGGGATTACAGGCGTGAGCCACTGCACTCGGCCCACACATCTTTATACAAGAGGAGTGAAGTTATACACATTGTAGTCTATCTTACAATTTTTTTTTTTTGAGATGGAGTCTCACTCTCTCTCCCAGGCTGGAGTGCAGTGGCACCATCTCGGCTCACTGCAACCTCTGCCTCAGGGGTTCAAGTGATTCTCCTGCCTCAGCCACCCAAATAGCTGGGACTACAGGCATGCCCCACTACAGCCAGCTAATTTTTGTAGTTTTAGTAGAGATGCAGTTTCATCATGTTGGCCAGGGTGGTCTCAAACTCCTGACCTCAGGTTACCTGCCCACCTCAGCCTCCCAAAGTGCTGGGATTACAGGCGTGAGCCACCACGCCTGGCCTAACCTACAAATTTTTAAATGGGATTTTGTTTGGAGGGGTCATCGAGAGTCTATTTTTTAGATAAAGAAACCAGCTTACCTAGTTACAAGCATTGAGGTTTCTTTCCCTGCTAGGTCCTCTACCTTATCTGTGGTACCAGCCAAAAAGTCAATTATTTTTAACTCCGAGAAAATTCTAACTGCAAAGCACTGCCTCTTCCTACTCAGTGCAGATGATCAAGGTGGGATAACACAGAAGAATCTTCACACCCACTCATCACTCTCTCTCTCTCTCTCTCTCTCTCTCATTAAAAGCACTAAGCGGTCAATGCCTTACTGTCTATTCCATGGGCTTCACTAGGCTGTCCCCTCTTAGGCCTAGAATGAAATGGGCTTCACAAATAGAAATTATTCTAATCCAAATAGTATTTCCCCAAGTCTCACAGTGCAAAACACCACAGCAGAGAGCACATGGTGATCAAGAAAGACAGCATTATCATAAATACTTGTATTTCTTATGCTAACAGATCCCATTCTTCCAGTCTGTGGCATTGTCCCAAACTGCCCCATCAAAGGTTCTAAAATATGCTTAGGGCATCTCTATTAAGAGGATGAGGAGAAAGGAGGAGGGAGAAGATGCTAACAACTAAATGGTAAGTTTTTACATAATGGTACATCCTGCCAGCCAACAAGTTTTACTACAAAAACAAACAAACAAACAAAGTTTACAAATCCTTTCTCTTTTTTTTTAAGTTTTATTGATTCTGCTGAATGAAAACAAAAACAAAAAATAACTGTTTATATTAGTCCTAAATGTAAGTTTTGTAAATTCTAAATATAATACAGCTGAAGCAATAATAGTACTCATTTGGCACACCTAAAGTGCCAAACCATTTACCTCAAAGTATGTTCATTGTACTTACACTATGTGTTTAAGTTGTAAAGAAAAATATCATTAAAGAGCAGGTATAGAAATTTAGTCTATAACGCATACAAAAGCTAGAGCTACACCATCCCCTAAAACATGAAGAACTTTGTAATACTGCTTTGTAATGTAATATAATTACTTTATCATAGTATTCTGTTTTCTGGGAAACCAATCATCTTTTAGAATATTAAGGTTTGGTCAACCTTCACACAATTAACTTTAGTGCAAGCATGAGAAAATAAGGCTACCTACACACTAGGATGCAGTGTTTTCCAAATATGCTAATCTTAGAACACTATACAAATACAAATACAAATTTGCAGGACATTACTGGAAAAATCTGATTCCATTGATCTGAGGTGAGATATAAGAAGTTGGAATTTTTTAAGAGTATCTCTAGTAATTCTTATTTTCTGGCAGACTTGCAGAACATTTTTATAATGTACTCAAAACCAAATACTAAGAATTTTAGATTATATTTGCCAGGCTGCCCATCAGTCAGTATCTTTATGTATATCATTTGAAGAAGCTTGAAATAGAGTTAGCATTAAAAATAGTTCCTCCATTATCTATCATACAAACAGCATAAATTCATTTGTTTTCATCTGAAGCACCTTTTGCTCTTTGAGGATCCTTTTCTAAACTGTAAATTTCCTGGAAATGCTACCAGTCAATATCTTGAGGAACTAAATAATAGTCCTTGAAGAGCAAAAACAAATGAAAAAATAAATGGTGGTAAGCAATGGAGAAAAGGAGTATGAAACGAATTCTGCTAAAGGAATTGCAAGATGGAATTGACTCATTTTCCCATTGAGATTAATCTTTTGAAGCCAAAACAAAATCCGAGGACCACAGATGTAAATGAGCCTGACTTGTATATCTATGACTTGTGCTAGAAAGGGCTATATTGTCATGATTACCTCCCAAATGGTCAATGAGACTCTGTCTAACCTTCCCTAATGACCTTATGTCATCCATATATCTTAGGAAAAGTAACTCCCTCCCCTACATGATATCTCTAAAAGAGCCCACTGACCAGTTTCCTTAATTCTGTCCATCTTTGCAGATTACAGACACTTAGTATTTACCGTTTCAAAAGTAAGCAGCTTAGTATCCATGGCTCCTTTATAATTCCACATATTCACATAAGAAGGCAATGAAAATTCAGGAGGTACTTCAAGATCAGTCAGTGCCTCCTGGTTATTAAAAAAAACTTTATAAATAAAAAGGCTGTACCCCAGTAATATAAATTTGTCAACAATGTGGAGATATAAAAATTTACCCCTGAACATCAGGAAGAAACATGTAGAATAAAAGTACTGAAATGTAACAAAAGCAGAGATGTGACCAACGAGGACAGCAGGATCACACCATTGATCCACCAAGTCAATCTAAGCTTCTTCAATCTCTGGCCTAATGCTTCATTATAGCATGAAGTTCCCCCAAAATACACTAATATGGGTTCAACAATGGTGACTTTTTAAAGTAAATGCTTGGCTATTAATGCCTTATTGGTTCCCTAATAGAAAAGGGCAATGCTCATATGATTCCTTTCTTACCACTCTTCCTTCCAGGTTCAATATGATGCAGTATTTCCAATGGCGGGAGACAGAAACAATGTCACAATGTGGGAGAGGCACTAAGAATGAGATCTGGCACCACTTACTCTTGTTTCTACACAATCGAAGTACAACACTTCTCAATTTTCTAGGTGTCTTTGGGGAGAGATCTTATCTCTCTTAATGGTACCAACTCAGTAACCCAAACTGTTCACCAATACTTCTTTTAAGTAGTTGTGAGGTAGGGAGTCCAACACTTCCCATGAGATCCTGTTAGTACATTATAGCAACTATAGGGAATGTTTTACAAATGACTGTCATTATAATGTTAAATCTAACATATATGCCAACCCCCTTAGTTTATACAATAACTTTCCTCCAAAAATCTTAATTAAAAATAAAATATAGCTGACTTCGTTATAAAGAGACTCATTAACCAGGACATTGCAGTTTTTATTTTATCAAATAGAAATAGTGAAAATGAAAGATGACATATTTTAGAGTCAGCACATCCTGGGTCCAAATTCCACCTCTACTGCTTCCTACCTATGCATCTTTGAGACAGCTGCATAGGCTCTTTGCATCTCAACTTTCCACATAAAATGTGGCACCCCACATGGAACATAAGTTTGTTTTTTATCCCTTCCATAGGTGTCACCATTAGTACAAGTATTAAAACTTCTCATAATTTCCCATTGAGTTTTCATATTATTGGAACAAACTCATTAAGCAAAAATTTTATGAGGCTAGAGTAAAAACTATAGACACAGAAAGCAGTCATGGACAGAGATTCACAACAGAACTTTACACAGTTCCTGCTCCAAAGGGATAATTAACAAAGCAAATAGGTAGGTGTTGTTTTAACCAAACAGACTAAGATAATGAAAAAGGAAAACTGCAGCTCTGGAAAGGAGACAATGCCATTTGCAGGCTAGAAAGTTATGGAAAATTTTCTAAGCAATAAAAACTTAACATGACCCAAAATATAATCAATACAATATTTAGAAGGCAGACAATGCTTCAGAAAAGATGAATAGGATATCACGTACCATGGGCTTTGTTCTTTGTAAGAATTTCCTGGTATTTTTGTGGGAGTAAGGCTTGGGAATTTCAGACCTCAGAGCTAACAGTGGGCAGAGGGTAAAAGATGTACCTCAAAGGTTCTTAAAAGCCATAAGGATATCAGGGGTATCTTAAATTTCCCCAACAACCTCCATATCCCTAATAATAAATTGCCACTGTAAATGGCTGTTGTATAATCCATCATGAATATAGATTTAGTTATTGACTGGGAATTCTGGTCAAGGAGGAATATTTTCAGGTTTTATTTACACTGATGATAATGTGTTTCCTCATAAGCATAATACTGTACTCTTGCCTCACCTTTATGTTCTTTTGCCACATATAATATATGTATATTATATTGTTGAGGTGGAGATGAAGAATGCTTGTATAGTATTGGAAAGAACAATGTCACGTTTTTATGTCCTCTGAGAAAATAAAAGGGTAGTCTACCTACAGCCTGAAATACATACTGTCTCCCATTCATGGAATTTATATCACATAAGAGTTGATTAACTGAGCTTTAATAAAATATGGTTGGTATACAAGTTCTAATTCAAGAGCTGGAGTGCCTGTGGACCCACTAGAACGTGTTTATGGAAAATATGTTTGGGAATTCCTTTGGTTTGGGTGAGGCAATATTTCTCTGGCTTGCAGTTACTTCTATGCATAGTTGGTCATTGTTAGTCTTCCCAATGTAGGACTGGATTACAGCAATGCTCGTACTACCCATTTTTGCATCTAATTTTATGTTCACAATTTTGCATTATTTTTCTTCATGAGGGTCTCTCAAATTGTATAAGCTTCAGGCTTGTGAAACCAAGATCCACTCCTGATCTGTATCTGTAAACACTGTACTTCTTAAGCATCAAAGGACAGGTTTGAATAGCATCAAAGGACACAGACTTTCTAAAATATCCACATTCCTAAGGATAACAATAAGGGCATTCCAAATTAAGTGGCGACAGAAAAATAAACACAAACCCAACAGTCCTCCACCCACAAAATTACATTATACAGTAACTTTCAATCACTATGATCTCAAGAGCTATAATTAAAATAGCAAGTTCAAATACTTTATATGACAACTATGATATGAATAAATCTGCTAGAGCAGGATGAAACAAAAGACAAAGTGTGTCATTTACTTGTATAACCTGCATCACCTCAGGAAGGTGCATATGAGGTTACATCAATATCAAGTGAGAGAGCAAGGATTATGTGGTGGCCTGAGTGAATTTGCTCATGCTCCTGGGTGCAAAAGAGTGGGAACTGACTGAGACTGATTATCTTTATTCCTTCTTGACAGCTTAATTAAGTTCTCTAATTAGTCACAGTCACTAAGCACTACATTAGCAATTCTGCCTCCTCTTGGATTGGCTTCTTCTCTAGTCTAATTGGTTAGAAAAGTTAGCTGATCTAAAACATTGTCTTTCAATTTCGGGAAATCTTCTTTTTCACTTTTATTGAGATATAATTGACAAATAGAAAGAGTTTATATTCAAGGCATACAATGTGATGTTTTGATATACATATAAATTGTGAAATGATTGCCACAATCAATTAATATATCTATTATGTCACATACTGTGTGTGCGTGCTGAGAATACTTAGGTTCCACTTTCTTAGCATATGTCAAGTATACTCTAAGTTATTATTAACTATAGTCACCATGCTGTGCACGGTCTTCAGAGCTTATTCATAACTACTAGTTTGTACCCCTTGACCAACATCTCTCCATTTCTCTCACTCTGGGACCCCTGCTACCTACCCTTCTACTCTCTGCTTCTGTGTATTCAATTTCTTAGATTGCACATATAAGTGGGACCATGCAGTAGTTCTCTTTCTGTGTCTGGCTTATTTCACTTAGTATAATGTCTTCTAGGTTTATCCATGTTGTCTCAAATGACAGGATATACTTCTTTTTTAAGACTGAGAATACTGACCCAGCAACACAAGGTTGGTTTACTTCAAGAAGCACCCTCAGGAAAGTTGTAAGTTGGCTGAACTGGGTCCTCAGCCCTGTCCTGATCACCATTTTACCACCACCACCATGATGAGCTTCTTCTTCACTCTCTCTCCCACTCTCACTATTCTCTCAGCTATTCATCCTTTCACACTGTCTCAGTCTCTTTTGCCATCCCTTGAGGAAAACACCACCAAAGATTGAAGCCAAAATATGAGAGTTCATACTCTACCCCACAAATCAGTTCTTATAAAGAAGACTTCAAAGAAGGTAATGCTCTCAAGGATATCACTTTGCAGAAGTGATTTCCTATAATTCCAGAATGATAGGCAATCAGCAGGAAAGATAAGTGATTGCACAAAGTTCCCCATATCATAGACAAACCTAGAAAAGTACAGTGTCCCCAAGACCTGTCATGTCTTTCAACTGATCTTTTCTTGCATGCTGGTATCTCTTAACTATTATATCCAATGCAGTAATATATTTTATACCTTGAATTACAGTTCCTATAATCTTAGGAAATTATTTTGTGATCACATTTCTAATCACAGCATCTCATGAAACACCCCCAACCACTACACTGCAACAACTTACAAAAGTATTCTGGGATTATGCAGATACCATATTTGGTCTTAATCTATCACATCATTCTTACTAGAGAACTTTGTTCTAGGCTTTTGTCAGATATCATATTTTTTTCTTTATGTATTACATTGGTTTCAAGAGAAATTTTATAATTCTTATTCTTTTTTAAAGTCCACCACAGGTACAATTTCTGGCTGTAAATCACTACTTTAAAACAACAGCAGTAAATTAGCAGTAAACAACATTTGAAGTAAATTACAGCATTTTTAAAGAAATATCTTTGGCCCTTTCTCCACTATATTCAGAACTGAGTGACTGGCCCATGAACTATATCCCTCCTCACAAGGTATCATTCACATCCTCCATTGCCCTGCAAGGCCCCTTTTTTTTCTGTGTGCAGAAACCCAGAGAGCACTTTCTACAAGTTTAGGGAACATGCTGATGTAGAAACATGAAGGATAACCACAGTATACAAGTAGTGCAAGCTATTTCCCTTTTTGCAAGGGTTACCTGTTGTGTATCTAAGGAATCGTGACTAGACTTGTAATGTCTGCATCACAGAGCATCGACAAACCAGAAAATCTGAGTTCTAGGCTGTTTTCTAATGATTCTTAGACACATATCAATTTCTAAGATCGTAAAATGAAGATACTTAGTACGACTAGGCCTGCCTATCTTCTAGGCAGGCGTCAAGGACATTGTAAGCCATAAATCACCAAACAAAGGCAAGAAATTATTTTTATCATGACTAAAAATTTTGTTTTCCCTCCTTTAGTCTTTAAATTCTGCTAATGCAGCCTTCTAAGAAAGACATTTCTCACAAAGGATTGATAAATATCTGCACACACAAATGAGTCCACTTAGTCTTGAGAATCTAATCCTTTAGTCATAATTATCTTGGTCTCCATGCAATCTAATTTCAGAGTTCTAGTAACAAGGTAACATAACATCCACTTTCTAAATGCCCTCAAGTTGGTCACATTATAAGATTAATGAGCCAGATCACCATTTTCCAAAAATAAATACATAGAACCTTGATTTGAATTAGCTAAATGAATTGACATCATGTTAGTGATGTCAAAAATGGTAGAGACTTCTATTTCAGCAGGGAAAAAGCAAAATAATATTTTAAGACCAATGAGGTTTAAGAAAATGAAGAGTAAATAAAGAATTGAAAACTATTAATTAATTGCAAAAACTGGAGGGGTATTTGGGCACAGACAGATTGTAAGAGACACTCGATGGCAAGAATGAATTTAGGTCGAAGGTAATATGAAATTTAGCCATAGAAAATTTTTAATAAGGATGATATGTCGTCAAAGTATATTTGGTGCCATTTGGAAAATGACTGAGTCTTAAAGGATTTTTAAATGATTTCCTTTTTTAAAGTTGTCATAGTCAGTTTGTTCTGATCTTGAGAAAGTAAATCTGTCTTCTGATGGTCAAGTGATGGTTTCTCTGAACATCCAAACTTGGTCTTCATGAATAAGGAATCAGAATGGAGAAAAATTTGACAATGCATAATGAACTTTTCAGTTTAGCTATGTTAATCTGTCTCAAAATTAGGAGTCCATGACTTTTCTTTATACTAATGTATATTTGCATATATAATAGCATGTATGTCTTTATTTTGCTATTAAGTCATTTTGCAATGAAGATATGTAAATATTTTAGGTGCCATAGGGACACCAAAAAATAGAAGACACTGTTTCTGTTTCTAAGATTCTACAAATATGTTGAGGGAGATAAAATTAGCACTAATAAGAATGGCTTTTTTAGGTGAGGCACGATGATAAAAATGTCTTTTTTAGGCCAGGCACGATGACTCACACCTGTAATCCCAGCCCTTCGGGATGCCAGGGCGGGTGGATCACTTGAGCCTAGGATTTCGAGACCAGCCTGGGCAACATGGCGAAACCCCATCTCCACAAAAAAATACATAAAATTAGCTGGGTGTGATGACACGCGCCTGTAGTCTCAGCTACTTGGGAGGCTGAGATGGGAGGATTAAATGGGCCTGGGAGGTAGAGGCTGCAGTGAGCCGAGATTGTGCCACTGTACTCCAGCCTGGTGACAGAGACCTTGTCTCAAAGAGAAGTCTTTTTAAAAAAATTCTGTAAATGTATACTATTAATTGCCAAGTGACTAAACAGAAGACAAGCTATAGTATATGAAAGTATGTTCTAGTATTGAAGCACTTTCATGAAATTTTAATTTATACTCAAGTACATAAAAGTAAATGTTTCCAATTGTGGCAGAAATAGCCATGCTCATCAAATATTCCAGTTAGTTTTCTAAATATCCCAGTAACTTTGCAGTTAGGCAGCACCAGATAACACATTCTAGTTCATGGGCACTAGTGGAAAGGATTTGTGTCACTTCTGGGTTAAGGTAGCAAAAATCTCATGTGCTGTTGGCAGTTTCTCTTTCTTTACCATGGGTTCCTGTCTCTCTCTCTCTCTCTTCTTCTACCATGGCCAGTGAGGAGTCTAGGCATCATTCCAGATGATGTAGCTAGAAAACTGTGGTGCCTCTGTCAGCCTAGGTTCCTGAGTGACTATGGTCCTTAAAACTAGGTGTGTCTCCCAGTACAAATGGTTGTGTACATATATGACATGAAAAAGAAATACATTTTTGTTTTATTAAGCTATGACTTTAACTAGTTTTTTTTAAATTGTTTTTGACAGTGCAGCATAGACTAGCCTATCTTGAGTGGTAGAACAAACTAAAGCTGTGTGAATGAAGAAAAAGGCATCCAGAAGTGACCTGTCAAAATAACCTCAAAGAGTCATGGGAATCTTCCTTAGTGACTCAATGAAATTTTATTTTAATACACTTGAAATAAAAATTCATTAATTCTATTCAATCAATAAAAAAACTAAGGCTAAAAATTAATGGTTTGGGGAATAGCAGAATAGTGAAAAATAACAGAGCTTTGAGAGAGTTATCACCTTGCTTCCTCTATGATACCTGGCATATTAATAACTACCAAGACTCAGAGAAGCTGAACTGAATGAAAGCATTTTACCTTTAGTCTCCCCAAGTATTAGCTTATTGTCCTTCCTTTGCCTCCCTAAGAAGTTACATCAGGTGCATATTGCTACACCAATATGTCAACTACATGATGACAACACTATTTACAAAATAGAAACGTTTGGTTCATCAGCAAAGTAATTTTTAGATGTGATATCAGAGTTCCTTTATTGTTAACTCCCCCTGTCCTGGGTTTTTATTTTTCTCTCTCCTGCTTCTCTCCATACCATTTGGCTCTTCTTATCTCTGTTCTGCATCTTCAGCTGGAGTGGAGGCTGCACTTCCCTTGTCCCTTAACATGCATATCAAAAAATGAATATAAGGGCCAATAGGAAGGCTACCTGTGAATTGTAGCAATGTTTTAGCAGAAGAGAAAGGATGTTCAACAGAAGTGATTCCTTTTACCTGTCCTCACATCTGGTCAACATAAAAGTGATGATGAAAGAGAAATGATATTTCAGCAGTCATGTGCATATTCTAATATGTATGTTTGTTTCTAAATATTTGATGCATTCTAGCTTAATCCTTAATAAGAAAGGACAGCCTCATTACAAAACAAATTCCTCATTGGCAGATAAGCAGATGAGAGGGAGAATATTTAACATTACTGATAAAGAATCAAGTTATGTTCTAGATTCATGCAGAGTTTTATAGAATTGGTGCAAAGTATTAGAAAATTTATAAGAAAGCTTATTTACTGTAAAAAAAAATCAATCTTAGGAAATAGCCACCCACACATTTTTCAACCTACTTCCCCAAAATCATAGTATAACCCTTAGAAAGAACACTGAAGAACTGATAGGAAGGGGAGGTAATAATATCTTTGAGAACTCACTAATATGAACCACTTTATATATATATATATATATATATATATATATATATATATATATATATATATACATTATCTCTTAGGATCATGTAACAAAGTTTGAGGCAGGTGGATGATATTTGTATCCCCATTTTATAGATAAGAATGTTAAAACCCAGAGAGAGTAAATTGCTTAAAGTCACTCAAGTACTAAACCTTACTCAGTGTGATCAAAAGCCCATATTCTTTACTGTAACTTATAGCATATAAGCTCCTATAAGGAAAATCACTTACTGAAAATGTCTTACCTTCTGTACATGCCAGCAGTGCTATTCCTCAAATCAATAATCTGCATAGGTTTAAAATTAGTGGTGCTAAATGTCAGCGATGACTCATGCTTTAGCATTATCTCTTAAGTATGCAGGTGATAAACTTTAAAAATTAAGTGTATTCATTGTATTTCAATATTTCTCTAGCCATTCTTTTTGGTTGAAAGTGTGTGTGTGTCTGTGTGTCTGCGTGTAGATATGGGGCATTAAGGCAGGCAAACTTAGAACACAAAATATAAAAATTGGGTGGGGGAAACATCTGGATGACCTCAATATTTACCTAACATTCTTCTTTGCAAATGTTCTGAATTGTCTCATCAATTCTGCATCATCTCTGCCCGTTTATACACTTTTCCGTGCATTGCCTGGAAGCTACACTCCCAGAATTTCTTACCAGCATGGTTCCAAATTTGATTCTGCTAATGAGGTACACTTGCAAAAAATTTGGAAGGCAGATGAGAAAGAAAAATTAATTTTCCTCCAACAACAGCTGGAAAGCAGGTGTCAGACCTGAAGTTTGTGTGGGCTTCTGAAAATCACCAACTTCAGTGCCCAGGTAGCCAAGATCAGCAGCAATTTCCTGCAGTTTTTTTAGCTCTCTCATATGCTGAGAGTTAATTATTTTGTTTTGTTTTTTCTGATTGTTGTCTTTTAGGCTTTCCAGTGCTATGTAAGCACCTAATTTCCTAAAGTTAATTACTTCTGACTTGAAATATTAAGTGTGGTTTCTACTTTCCTAACCAAACCCTGACCAATGCAGTATGTCCAATAAGAACTCATTATCAGACTACCAGGAAAACATATTTTAACACAGGCTTACAAGAAAAACAGTTACCAAGTATGGATGCTCAAGACAGCCTTAAAGCAATGCCTAGTAAGAAGTGCTTTATAATAACTCTGATGCAAGATCACATGTCCAATTTTTAAAAGATGTATTAGTTCACATTTGTTGCATTAAATGATTTTGGGGAACAACATAGCCTGAGATAGGGCAAAACTGAGAATCAAACTAGATAAAGCTGAATGTGATAAAAATGTATGCCTTTAAAAAGTTAGGGGTCTCAATCAGGAGTTAAATTCATTAAAGAAAAGGTTATGAGTACTCCAAGTTCCAACAGTGAGGCAGGGTCAAGAGTTCACTCCAGCTGGCACGAACAGGCAGGTAATAGAGGACCTACCAGGTTTAAATGGGGAGGTTATCACTGTCAGATATGAAGTGGCTCCAGTGAAAGGACTGCGACCAGTGAATATCTGCCTTAGTTTTAGATAATGCATATGACATGGCTTTACCCACTGACCAGTGCTCTTTCGAGAATAAATACTTAGACACCTAATATGTATGAAGTCACACAGATAATTGGCATGAGCCAAATGAGGGTTACTTGTACTCTATATAAACTCTTATATACTCTCTTATCAGTAGAAATTTCTATTGAGAGGTGGCTTGGAGAAGATCTCTAAGTTGTTGAATCCCACAAAGACTTTAAAAAGGTAGAAAATTCTAAAAGGATGTTGCTAGCAATCAATCAAATACTCTGGCCTCCTCTAGAAGGAAACTGATTTGATATGTTTATGGGTGCATTTACCTTCTGCACACACACTCGTCAGCTAATCAACACAACAAAAGTAACACAGTCAGTTGGATGGAATTTTAGAGTCATCTTCCTCTATGCATGTGTGCTTTGGCAAAATCAGGTACAATATACCTGACGCTTCAGCTTTTCACTTAATAGTGCACTTATTTCTAGTTAGCCCTTGAGTCATCTTCCCAGATGTGTTAGCCTATCAACTTGTTTTTTTCATGAATATAATAACTACTTATCTTTCATCTTACATCATTAGAACATGTGAATTGTTAAAATTCCACATATTTCAATATGATAGTGTCCTGTAATCTCTGAAGTATTGGGTTACTGAGTCTGCCCTGTGTCTGAAGCTACACTATGTATTAGCATTCTTGTTAGGTTTAATTTCATTTTCTACAATGATCCATCCCTTGAAGCTCCACAAAAAATATGCAGAGCATATTTATTGCTAGTACTAGTGTAACGGAAATTACCAAAATCTACAGAATTTTCATAAATTTATGTATTTTAGAATAAATTATTATAAAAAGAATTAAAGGATGTTTAAGTTCACAATAAATTTTACATCATCTATAGACACTGAATTATTAGTCAGCAAGCTTTCTCTATAACATTTATAATTAGAACCAAATAATTTTGACTTTTCCCCTTAGTCATCATTTGTGTTTTAATTTCTGTCCATGTCAATAAGGTTATTCACAGAAGGCAAAGAAAAAATATTTCTTAAGGGTTTGTTTTGCTAAGTTACATGGGGAGTCAGAAATTCAGTTAAGATGGACTGTGTGAGGTATTAATTGAAATTCAAGTGTATAATATTCTTGAGTTAGGTATGGAAGATGACAGTAATTTCAATCTCACTTTTACTTCACATACATTAGATGTGGTAACTTCTTTTCAGTCAGAGGGACAGATGAATTCTCTAGGAAATTTATATGTACGTATTTGCAGGTACCTTTAAGCTAGTTCTGAGGAGAAAAAAGTTATATGAGGCAAGAAGAACTTTCAATAAACAAAATGCATGTAACTGCCCAGACCCTCCTTGGAGTTATAAAAGAGCCATATAATTTCCACAGCTTCCATATGCCACCAACACTTATGGTCCTACATAGCAAGTCCCATAAAGCCTCAGTAGACATGTGACATCCCCAAAACAGAGCAATGCCCATGATCCTATGACATGAGGTAAGAAATTCAAGGCACCATGGTTCCTTCTCACACCTGATAAACTGTATGTATTTATTTTTTCCTAGAAAAAAAGGGTATTTGACACATATCGGGAGACACAGTTTCAAATCCCACGTTGACCATACACATGCTCTATGGCCTTGGGCAACTCCTTTGAGTCTCCGTTTCATCATTTAAAAACCAAGGTTAATAATTCCTATCTTCACAGAGTTGTGATAACAATAAAAAGATATTATGAAAATGAGGAGGCTTTATAATTAATAAAGGTATAAGGGTATTGATTATTTTCTCAACCCTTTACATAAATTAGTAGATTATTCTAATCTTGTGACAGAGAAAATAAAACAAATATTGAAAAGTATTATGACAGAAACTAGCTAGCTTCCCACCACATCTGTTCCATCTTCTTCCTGGGCCCACAGGAAGTATAAGCTTCCCACTCTCCTTTACAGTTAGAAATGGCAATATGCCTGCATTCTAACATGAAGGAAGTGGTGGGATATTTCCAGTCTTAGCCAATAAAATTCTCCAGTGCCTGGTCCTCCATGCCCTTTCCCCAAGCATGAGCCATGGAAAGAGAACTCCAAGGTCCTAGATAAAAAACTAAGCCACAAGATAAAGGAGGCATATATGTGAATGACCAAATGGAAAGCCTCTTACTGACCAGGAACACCAGTTTTGAATTTCACATGTGCAAGTTATGCTAAACCAGTGAGATTTTGGGGTTTGTCTTTGACATAATTCAGTAGGACCTCAACTAAAAGAGGGATATAGACAAGTTAAGTGTGAAAAGGAAATACCACCCTCAAGCAGGCTGCCATTCAAAAAAAAAAATATGCCACCAAGTATACAGATGTCAACTATGATTGTCATATTTTGACAAAATATTATTAGAAATAATAATTGCTCATTTTAGAGAACTGATGATCTATGAGGTTATTTAGGGTCTGTGTGAAACTTTTAGTTCTCTCAATCATCTGGGGATCATGAGGGAGCTGAGATGAGATCTAACTTTCTCAATACCATCACCAGTGCTCATTTCTCTATAGCACACTGCTGTGCCCACTGAAGTCACTTGCTTTTTTTTTTTTTTTTTTTTTTTTTTGAGACAGTCTTGTTCCGTCACCCAGGCTAGAGTGCAGTGGCACCATCTCAGCTCACTGCAACCTCCGCCTCCCGGGTTCAAGAGATTCTCCTGCCTCAGCCTCCCAAGTAACTGGGACTGCAGGTGTGCGCCACCACATC
This sequence comes from Gorilla gorilla gorilla, assembly GCF_029281585.2. Taxonomy (NCBI): domain Eukaryota; kingdom Metazoa; phylum Chordata; class Mammalia; order Primates; family Hominidae; genus Gorilla; species Gorilla gorilla. The sequence goes on along the minus strand of NC_073232.2, from coordinate 48,679,024 downwards.
AAGCTAATTTTTGTAATTTTAGTAGAGACAGGGTTGCACCATGTTGGCCAGGATGATCTCGATCTCTTGACCTCGTGATCCGCCTGCCTCGGCCTCCCAAAGTGCTAGAATTGTAGGTGTGAGCCACCGCGCCTAGCCAAGTCCCTTGCTTTTTAAGATACAATTAGTCATGCAGTTCGTGACAAAAAAAAAAGGTACATACACACCAACCATTACAGAAGCCAAAATATCAAGTCTACACTGACAACCTCTGCAGCTACACTGAAACCCCACATCACTAAATAATAAAAAATCCTAATGTGACTTTCTCATCTTGAATAATTGTTAAACAAATATTATCCCTCTTCCTTTCTGCCTTCTACTCTTTATATTCTTCATTTTGGAAAGTTTTGTTTATGAACTAAAATATTCGATATTATATTTAGTACTTAGACACATCTCTTCTAGCTTACCATCTAGTAGAAGGAAATGTAAATAGTGATGTTATACTAAAAATCTGCCTTTAATTTAATTTTACAATGAAGGGTAATGGTAAATTAATATGGAAGTTTGGACATGAGAAATATTTATTTGGCTGAGTAACAAACCCTCTTTAAAGTGAATCCTGTCTCTTAACAGAGTGAAATTTATGTTTTTATAGGCAATTATGTGTCAATTCAGAGAATCTCAGATTTAAAAGTGGCAACCACTTCTGAATGAAAATGCTTTGAGTATTTTTGTGTGATCTGGATATATTTTTCCCAGAAAGTCATTATGTATTCATAAATGTGAATAAAAACCACATATGACACAAGCATGTCATATAATAAATCTTAGCAAACTATATGGAGAAATATACCACAGAAGTGAAACAATTTTTAAGTATGTGTGTATATTTATATATTTGTCTGTTCGTATTAGAATCATTTTATGACAAATGGAATAATTCAGTAACCACTTTAATTTAATACTGCATGTTTAATATTTATTGAGCAATAAACCATATACTAAGCAAAAAGTTACTAACCCTCCCCCACCAAAAATGATTTGCTCATATTCACTTTTTCCCTTATCTAATGCTGCAAAGATAATTACTTTGTCCCTATAATAACATTTCCACAATTCATTTCAGGACCAGTGATTAGTCCACAAAGTTTGGCAGGTTTCAGATCAGAAATATGTGCATAAAAATGCTGACTATTTGAAAGATAAGTAAATAAATTAAGATAATAATTTAGACTAATGTTCCCCAAGCTTATCTAATAAAAAGAATCTCCTAGCTTTTTCCTTAGAGTACATCCTAGGTAACAGCTAAGAGTCAGTATTATTAACAAGCTCTTAGGTGATTCAAAATAAGAAAATGGAGAACATAGATTCAGGCTAAGCTCAATTATCCTATTCATTCATTCATGCAGTCATTCATTCATTATTTTATTCATTCAATCTGGGCACACTATGTGCTGGATACAACAGGATAAATAAGACATACTCTCAGTCTCATGAATAAATGCAATGAAATATGACAAATGCTTGGCTGAAAGTATGTACAGGGTCCATTGGCAACACAAAGGAAGGAGGTGTCAATTCAATCTGGCAGGTTGGGTAAAGGTTTGTCCTGGCTTCACAGGGAAACCCACATTTAAACCAAGTGTCAAATGAGTAGGTAATCAATCACCAAGTGAAGAATTAAAGAACATCCTGGTAAGAGAAATAAATGCTGGGTTCATTGTGCAGAATGTATCAGCTGAGTACCAAATTAGAAGACAAATCTTTTTGGAAACTATTTAGAGAAATAATGAGAGCTAAACTAAGCTGAGTCAGTGGAAAATAGAAGAGAAGGGGGGAAGGATATATAATATTAGAAAAGAAGGTGTATTGGACCTGGGAAGTGACTGGATGTGGAAAGAGGAAAGGGAGGGATTGGAGAGTCCAAAATAGCTCCCAGGCTGCATAAAACAGATATAGATGGTGACACTATTTCCAGGTAAAGGGAATAATAAAAGATGATAAGGTTTGGGGGAAAGGTAGGAATTCAGTCTTGCATGTGTTATGTTGGGGGACATTCGATGGATCTGTCTGTTAAGTAGTTGAATATGTAAGCCTAGAACCCTGGAGAGTTCTGAGTTTAGAGACACAGATTTGAAACTTAACAACAGGTGAATAGTGAGTGAGGTCTTAAAGTGGTTAAAATCACACAAAGAATTTTATAGTGTGAGAAGCAGGTCAAGAACAGAACTTTGGACAGTTCTTATATTTTAGTAATTATCAGAGGAAAAAAGACAAGAAGAAAATGAGAGTGACATCAGAAAAGCTGAGGGGAGAGAGTTTTAATAAAATGAGTTATCAACAGCAAATGACCCAAATGTGTTAGAAAAAGACTAAAATAATCCATCAGATTTGTTCCTAGAGTGATCAGTGATTAAGAAGTGGTATGAGTTTGGACCAGGCATTGTGGCTCACACCTGTAATCCCAGCACTTTGGGAGGCTGAGGCAGGAAGATCACCTGAGGTCAGGAGTTCAAGACCAGCCTGGCCAACATGGTGAAACCCTGTCTCTAATAAAAATAGAGAAATTTGCTGGGCCTGGTGGCAGGTACCTGTAATCCCAGCTACTCAGGAGGCTGAGGCAGGATAATCACTTGAACTTGGGAGGTACAGGTTGCAGCTCAGATCACCACTGAACTCCACTCTGGGCAACAGAGCAAGACAGGAAAAAAAAAAATATATATATATATATATTTAAAAAAATATATATATATATATTTAAAAATATATATATATATATTTAAATATATATATATATATTTAAATATATATATATATTTAAAAATATATATATGTAAAAATATATATGAAAGAAACAGAAAAAGAAAAAGAAGAAGAAAAAAGAAGTGGCATGAGTTTAAGAGGAAATGGGAGGTAAACTGGCAACAGTGAAAGTAGGCTATAGTCTCAAACTTGATTAGTAAAGAAAAAAGAAAAATATGCAGATGAATGATCAAAGTATACCCTTTTTTAAAAAAATTAGAGAATCTCAGAATTAAAAAGAGTTTGGATAATCATCTAGTGCATTTCTTTTACCCCAATGCAGAAATCCCTTCCAAAGTCTCCCTTACATGTAATCATCCAACTTCTTTATTTGAATATTTCCAAGAATAGGAAGCTTATTAACTCAAAAAACGCTCATTGTAATTAACTTGTTTTTGAAGTATAAGATTTTATATATATTATATGTATACATATCATGATGGTGAATACTCATAAACTGAATACATCTATGTAAGCAATATCTAAACTAAGAAACAGATATTACAAGGGGTACAGCAGCCCGCCCCACCCCACCCCACCCCACCCCACCCAGTCCCTGCCCAGAGTAAACACTATCCTGACCTAAATACATAGATTAGTTCTGTCTGTTTTTGAAATGTCTATAAGTAGAATCACTCAGTATATACTCTGTTGTGTCTGAATGTTGTGTCTCACTTGACATTATGTTTATAAGATTTACTCATTGTTATACATGACTGATATTCATTCACTCTCAGAACTTTATACTTCTACTGTATGAATATTCAAATTTCTTTTTACCTAAGGATCCATTGATGAGCATTTCTGTTTTGGCACTATCACAAAAAGGGCTGTTTGAACGCTTTTGTACATCTTCTGGTTAACATGTGTACATATTTCTCCTGCATGTATATCTAGAAGTAGAATTACTGGGTCATGGGATATGCATTGTAGATGCCCTCAAAATTTTTCCAAAGATGTTTCCATTTATACACCCACTATCAGATCATGAGAACTTCCATTGCTCTACATCGTTGACCAACACATATTTTCTGCCTTTTTCATTTTAGTCATTCTCGTCAGTGTGTAGTATTATCACATTTTGACTTAATTTGCATTAGTATAATGATTGATGAAGTTAAATTCTTTTTCACACATATATATATTGCAATTTGGATATCCTCTTATGTGAAGTGTCTGTTCAAGACTTTTGCTCACTTTTTTATTGGATTGTCTTTTGTCTTTATCTTTTTTATTTGTAGGAGTTCTTATGTAATCTGAATGAGTCATTTGTCAGATGTGTGTATTAAGAATATCTTCTCCCACTCTGTGAATGTCTTTTCATTCTCTTAATGGTATGTTTTGATGAACTAAAGTTCTTAGTTTTAATATAAACCAATCTCTCTCTATATATATTTTTTTAATGTTTGTGTCCCGATTAAGAAATCCTTGTGGCCGGGAGCAGTGTCTCGTGCCTGTAATCCCAGCACTTTGGGAGGCCAGGGCGGGCGGATAACAAGGTCCGGAGATCGAGACCATCTTGGCCAACATGGTGAAACCCCATCTCTAGTAAAATACAGAAAATTAGCTGGGCATGGTGGCGCGTGCCTGTCTTCCCAGCTGCTTGGGAGGCTGAGGCAGGGGAATCGCTTGAACCCGGGAGGTGGAGGTTGCAGGGAGCTGAGGTCACGCCACTGCACTCCAGCCTGGCAACAGAGCAAGACTCCATCTCAAAAAAAAAAGAAAGAAAAGAAAAAAAAGAAATCCTTGCCTACTCCAGGGTTACAAAGATTTTTCTGCTATGTTTTCCTCTATTTCCTACCTAGTTGCCCTGTTTACTATATTCTTTTTTTCTCATAACTTTTCTCTGCATTAATCAAACATCCATTTATCTATTTGTAGTAACATGCTAACTACACTTTCTTTTACTGTTCTTTTAGTGTTTACCTGAGGAATTACAACATGCATTCTTGAGTTGGTTCTATATAATTATTACTTTTACTATCTTCCCAGAACTGCTAAACCTAGAAGTTTTAAACTTCATTTATCACTTCTTACTTTTGCAATGGTATTGATGTCACATATTATTCTGTATGTATTTTAAATTTCACAAAGCATCACTCTTATTGTTCAACATAGCTCACATTCATTTGTATAAAATGTATTTACACTCTCCAGCATTCTTCAATCACTCAGATATTTCCAAGGTTCTATTTAGGGTCATTCTTCTATTTACAACAATTCCCTTTGGTATTCCTTTTAGTGCAGGCCTCATACTGATTAATTCTCTGTTTTTGTTTTGTTTTTGTATTTTGGGTTTTTTTTTTTTGGTCAGAAAATGTCTTTGTTTCCATATTTTCAATAGATACATTTGTATTAGTTACAGAATTGCAGGTTTGCAGTTATCTTCTCTCAACACTACATTTCATTTATCTTCTCACTTCTTCTGTTAAGTCAATTCTCAATCTTGTACTTAGAGCTCTTTAAAGTTTTTTTTTGTTTGTTTGTTTCTTTGACTTCATTTAAGATCTTGTTATCTGGTTTTCAGCAGTTTTACTGAAATGTCCCTATGAATGTTTTTATTGTATTTATCCTGCTTCAATTTAGCTAAACTTCTTGAACCTGTGTGTGGCGGTCTTTCCAAAATTTTAGAAAATTCTTGGCCTTAACTCCTCAAAAAATGCATCTCCCCGTGTATTCTCTCCTCTTCTTTGGGACTCCATTTTTACTTATGTTTAAAAAAATTAGCACAACACAAATACCATTTACACAATATCTAATTTTTCCCTTTTTCTTTCTATGCTTTGAGTATTTTTTCAGTTCACTGAACTTGTATTATACTCTGCCCAATTTATCATATGTCTCTAGCAAACTCTTAATTTCAGATAGAGGTAGGACTTTTTTTGTTTCAGTTCAAGAATATGTGTTTGATTATTATTTTTATTAATTTTTTTTTGAGACACAGTCTCATTCTGTTGCTCAGGTTGGAGTGCTGTGCACGATCTCAGCGCACTGCAATCTCTGCCTCCCAGGTTCAAGTGATTCTCATGCTTCAGCCTCTTGAGTAGCTGGGATTACAGATATGCACCACCAAGCCCAGCTAATTTTTTGTATTTTTAGTAGAGATGGCTTTTTGCTATGTTGGTCAGGCTGGTCTCGAACTCCTGGCCTCAAGTGATCCTTCCACCTTAGCCTCCCAAAGTGCTGGGATTATAGGCATAAGCCACCATGCCCAACCTGTTTGATTATTTTCTATGTGTCCCACTTCTCTAATCGAATTTTCTATTCCTTCACTTTTTTTAGTCCACCTTTTAAGTCCTTGCCAGTTACCTGTAACATCTGGATCATCCATGTATCTGCTTCAAATGTATACTTTTTCTTTTGATTATTTGTCATGTAGTTTCACCTATTTGTATGTCTACGTACTCTTTTATTGTATGATAGAAATTAGTTAAAGAAGAACTACAGAATTCCAAACGATATCTTCCACCAGAGCAGGTTTCTCACTTTCGATATTAAGCAGAAGAGACAGAGGCTGGACGTCTCAAGCCAAGCAAGGACTCAGCTGGGTTGGGGCTAGATTGCAGTTTTAGTGGAATGTAGTCCTCCCCTTGTTTATCTATACTTGTAAGCCATGACACTCCCTGGATTTTGATTGAAAGCCTGGTATATCTTTATCTTCTGGGCCCTGAAAAAGTTCTCTTTCAGAAGTTTTCAGCTCATTTCTTTATCTTAGGGCCCCAACAGCTACAAAATTTGGTAAATATCTTCAAAAAGAGTTCAGTGGTATGTTTGAGTTTGGTGTCTCCAGGCTGCCAAGTCCTTTTGTTTGTTTATTTCCTACTAAAATTCTACTGCCTTTTGGAAGCTCTGCCTTTTAGAAGCTTTTAGCTTAGCCTTTGGCTTCCTATGCAGCCTCAGAACACAGCAAACATCCCTTGGAGAAAGCTGTGTGTTTTAGATCCTTCAAGTCTCCAGTTTGTCCCAGCCTTGCAGTACCACTAAAAGTTTTGCTAACTTTTCTTACTCCCGAAAGACTGCTTCCGCCTAGGCCCAGTCCAGTCCTCAGACCACACTCAGAATAAGCAAATGCCCTCAGGGAAATAAATACATGCATGCCTTGGAATAATTTTCCCTTCTGAAATTTTAGTTCTTTTAGTCCTTGTTGCTTCCACAGCTCTAGGAACTATATCTAATTTATTTGGTTTGTACAGAAAAACTGGTCCTATGACCTACTTGAAAATCAAAGCTATTACATTTTAATAGCTCTAATTAGTTTTTAAAACTCTACTGATACAAAATTGACTCTCCCATATTTTCCACTAATTGTCTAAATTTTGAAACCTGGAACAATATTTTACCTTCAACCATATTGCTTTTTTTCATCTATTTAAGATTATCTCCCTTAAATATGTTTTTCCTTCAGTCTAAATATCACCAAATTCTAAACTTATATTTTATGTTTAAATCCTTTGCCATCCTGATCATCATCTTCAGTAAAAACTCTGGTTTGTCAACATCCCTCTTAAACAAGTATCATCAAAAATCCTAGATGCTATGATTAAGCCCAATAAAGAGAAAAAATGAGAGAGTCATATTAAAAAAATAGAGATACAAAATAAAGAGAAAAAAATGAGAGAATCACACAAAAAAATAATGATACAAAAGAAGTTATCTGGTGAGGTGTTTTTAAAAGCACATGAACAAAAGATCAAAAAAAATCAAAGACAGATAAACAAAACAGAGATCAAAAAAATGAAATGAAAGCTTCCAAAATTCTCATGAAAACTGCTAAGCATAATGAAAAGAATATTTTGATCCTTTCTAAGTCTTTGTTTCACAATTACCTGAATTCATTCTTACAATTCAATCACATTTTACTGATGAGTTAACTTGGAAAATGTTAAGTAACTTTTGACCAATAACAAAATGTAATTAATAGCAGAGTTTCTAGGTTTGGATACAGATATTTATTTCACACAGCTACACTCAGATCTACTGAATTATCAAAATAATGCCAAGTAGCCACTTTAACTCTTTTTTTTTTTTTTGAGACAGAGTCTCGCTCTGTCGCCAGACTGGAGTGCAGTGGCGCGATCTTGGCTCACTACAACCTCCTTCCGAGTTGAAGAGATCCTCCTTCCTCAGCATCTCAAGTAGCTGGGACTATAGGCACGTGCCACCATGACCAGCTAATTTTTGTACTTTTAATAGAAACGGGGTTTCACCATTTGGCCAGGATGGTCTTGATCTCTCGACCTCGTGATTTGCCCGCCTTGGCCCCCCAAAGTGCTGAGATTACAGGCATGAGCCACCGTGCCCAGCTGCCACTTTAACTCTTTTTTTTTTTTTTTTTTTTTTGAGACAGAGTCTCTCTCTGTCCCCCAGGCTGAAGTGCAGTGGCGCAATCTCGGCTCACTGCAAGCTCCGCCTCCCGGGTTCACGCCATTCTCCTGCCTCAGCCTCCCGAGTAGCTGGGACTACAGGTGCCCACCACCACGCCCGGCTACTTTTCTGTATTTTTAGTAGAGATGGGGTTTCACCATGTTAGCCAGGATGGTCTTGATCTCCTGACCTTGTAATCCACCCACCTCGGGCTCCCAAAGTGCTGGGATTACAGGCGTGAGCCACCGCGCCCAGCCCACTTTAACTCTTTTCATACAAATTTATCTAGAGAAAATGTCCTTCTAAGAATAGACATTTCTATTATTCAAAGAGAAATCTGTGTAGATTCTGTCTTATGCCAGCTAAAGACATGTATATAAAACCACAAAATACATTCTTAATATTATGAACATAACATAATTTATTTATGTATGTATGTACATTATGAATTATAATTCATTTATATATGAAAAGCACACATTTGAGAATCAAGCTACCTATTAAAATGGTCTATATTTAACACACAGACATCATGCTGAAAATGGGTAGCTCTCTATCTCCCTTTTGCATATTAAGCAATATCTGCGTAATTGATTCTCTCTCTTTTGGTACTTAAAGATGCATTTGGCACTTGAGAAAGCTATCTTCAGCTTCTAATAGTAAGTTTGTCTCCTAGAGCTGTTTGGTACGTGAACAATTCAGATACATTTGTAGTTACTAAGGCTCAGAGAAGAGGGATACAAATTTGGTTGTTTTGTGTTGCTTCTAAGGATTTCTGCACACACACACACACACACACACACACACTCACACACTACTATTTAAAATGCTCTTAACTGAACAATTTTAAAGAAAAATATAATGGTCAGAAATCTTAAATTAAAAAAAAAAATCAAAGCCTACTTTATCCATAAGTAGGTAAAGCAATGGTTACATTTAAAACTGTATTAACAAGAACAAGTATTTCATTCCACCATTAGGAAAAGAGTTACCCTGAGAGAGATGCCAGTTTTACTTAAATTCATTGTAAGAGGTAAATGAGAGCAGAGTTGACTTGGGTCTGGGCACAAGTAGGACACCTGCCACTATTAAGATGGAAAAGAGATAAGAAAGGTGAAGTTGGAAATACTTAAGATTCTCCAACGTCACGAGACTACATACTTGCAGTTCTGCCAATGTTTAATATTTTCTCAAAGTAAGATATAGACAAAGTGCTCCAGTCTAGGAAATCAGATGGGCCCAACCTACCACTAGGAGGAAAAGGAAGCTATGACATTCTGAAGTTTGGCACCTTGTAAGTGCCCACTACTATTAATTGCATTGAATATGAACTGAACTGTGGGTTCACTAAAAGCATGCTTCTGGAGTTAGGAGGCCTTGGCAAATGAGGCTAAAAATTAACTCACACATTCAAAGCCATCTATTTTTAAAATGCATGATAAGCAACACAGGAAGCTTTTATAACTAGCCAGCAAAATCTGAGCTTTCAATCAACAATTTCTTTCAACGAAGGTGTGGAGCATGGAAAGAATCCAGAAGCACAGATGGTATTTTACATCTGCACATGCAATTTCCTTTTTTCCATTTTTATATAAACCTCTATCTCTCTTTTTTTAAGAATGATAGAATTTACCAGTAAAATGCAGAACTACTTAATTGCCTCTAGAAATGTTCACACCTCCATTTCACATTTTTAGCAGCAATTTAACTGCCTTTAAGTGTATGTAGAAAGATGGGAGGGTGGACCTTTTAAGCTCCCCTGTATTACAAAGTGAATAATTTCAGAAGATTCAATTCCTCCAGAGAGCTACAACTTTTCCAGCACTTAAAATAACTGCACTCCGCCATCCTTATCTCTAACTATTTTCCTAGGATTAATGCTAACTTTTCACTGAATCTTAAGGCTAAAATGAACTTCAGAGATCATGTTACTTCGGTCCTCTCCTCAAAATATGAGTAATCATGATCCAGTAGGGCTGGCAGCTTGTTCAAGGTCACTTTGCTGCATAGCGCAGGGGAAAGGAGCAAAGTCCACCTGCATCATAATCCACAATCACAGAGACAAATGTAGGAAGACCAATACATAGCTGTGTCTCCAAGAATCTATTTCCAGGACTCCATCAGAATGCCAAGCCCTTCTTCTTATAAAGTAAGTCAGATTCATTTGAGGATATATAGAAGCCTGACTTTTAAAATCTAAAAGCGTTTCTTTAAAAATTGAATACAAATAACAGGTTTCACTGTCATATTACATTCAAACCAAAGATAAATAAGGCATGAAAATAATATTGGATAGAGTGAAATTCCAGGTAACCAAACATGGTACAGGGGACTGAATTTGTACATTTAGGTAAGGGGGAAAATAAAAATACTACAACATAAACTAAGAGAAACTTTCAAAAGGAATGTTCAACTTACCTTTAGAAAAATGCTCTACTGAAATAAAATCAATTGACATATCCTCTGTTTTTCATACTAATTCCTCTGGCCCAAACCTCTCTCTTGAGCTCTAGAATTGAACAAAGTACCTCCATGACATCTCCATTAGACTATGTCAAAATCTCCTCATCTTTATCACGTCTAACACCACACTCACCGCCAAAGCAACTTGCATTGTCTCTTGTTTCAGGCAACGCCCCCAACATGAAGATATTTGTGCATCCAGAAATCTAAACATTCCTCTGAGACCTCCTAATCCCTTCAGCAAATCCTGACCGTCCCTCTACCTCAATCACTCCTGAAACCTGCTAAATTTCCTCCATCTCTGTGGCCACTCCCTGCATCCACACTGCCATCTTGCTTCTCTCATGGATTTTCCAGTAGCCTTTGAACAGCTTTGCACATGTTCGCTCTGGACCTTTGTTGTCCCTCCTCTCCAGAATGAACTTTTGTCAATGCAAACCAGTTCTTATCACTCTCGTGCTTAAATCCTTCATTGGCTTCCGCTGGCTTTATGATAAAGTCTAAATCCTTCAAAATCCCTAAAAATTTATAAAATGGCCTACAAGGAACTAGTGGCCCTGATGGCTTTTTGAGTCCCACCTGACCCAGTCCCTTTGCCCCACTCCCCCATCCTGCCATATCCCTGTAGTCTCCAGTCCAACCATTCTGGACCCTCTGTCCCCTGCCTGCCTCTCATCCTTTGCACAGTGTTACCTTGGCTTGAAGCATGCTTCCTCCCACTTTCTACTTGATTCATTCATCTCAACTCTTGTGAAACTTTCTTAGGAAAATCTTCTATGATGCAACTCCCTGAAAGACTGGTTCCCTGTATTTTTCCTCTGTAACCAGCATCAAAATTTGTAATCTTATATTTGTATAACTATTGTTTAATGTGTATCCCCTTATGATAATATCTATTTCTATTTATTCGCTCATCTCACTAGCACCTAAGACAGTAGGTGGCATACTATACATACTCAATGATCATTTTTTAAATGAATGAATTAATAAAGAAAAGAGAGAAAATTACTTAGAAGAGACAAAATTAATAAAGAAAAGATAGAAATCTTTTTATCTAGATTTCTAGATTTCTAGATTAATAGAGGAGGAAGGGAAGGGGAGAGAGAGAGAATATAAGTGATTTACAACACAAATCTCACCAACAGCTTAGAAAGTTCAATTTTATGTGTAACTATCTGTTACTTTGGATAATTCTGAGCTAGTAGGATACATACTAATTAGACCACAGACCAGGGTCATACTTGGACCAAGTCAATCCCAGTTACCCAAACTTCAGTCAGCTTAACAGCTCTCTCTCAGGAGTAATAACCTCTAACAAAGGTATTCCGAAAGTCTCCAAATAAAAGAACACCACTTTTAGGTTCTTTGCTTGATCTCAGTAAACATCCTCAAATGGGCATGAAGAGTGACCTTCCCCCAATTCAAGTTCTGGAAAGACTTAATGTGTACTTCCAAGACTGTACCACTATAGTGCCTACTAACTGGCCAAGGTACAGTGTCAAAAGCCCTAAAGCACAATTGCTCTAAAGTTTATGTGTGTGAATATTGGTCTGTAAGGAAATGAGAAAGAAAATGATCAGAAAGAAAAATATTTGGGAGAGGGACCAACAAAATGTTACTCACCTTAAATTATTTAGGAAAACAAAGTCAAGGCAATTATTATGATTTATAAATTTTTTTCTGATACTTTTTTTTTATTATTATTTTTTGAGAAGGAGTCTCGCTCTGTCGCCCAGGCTGGAGTGCAGTGGTGCAATCTCGGCTCACTGCAACCTCCACCCCCTGGGTTCAAGCAATTCTCCTGCCTCAGCCTCCCAAGTAGCTGGGATTACAGGCACCCACCACCACACCTGGCTAATTCTTTGTATTTTTAGTAGAGATGGGGTTTCACCATGTTAGCCAGGATGGTCTCAATCTCCTGACCTCGTGATCTGCCCACCTCAGCCCCGCAACGTGCTGAGATTACAGATGTGAGCCACCACACCCGGCCCTCTGATGTCTTCTTAACATCACAATTCTCAAAATTCAGAGCACGGTTAGCAGGACACTTGTAATTTTGACAATGCAAAAGCAGAGAGAGACAGAATATGCCAATGCAATGCAGTAGACCACTTCATTTGATTATGTGACTTAGAACACTGGCATAATTTGGCTCCCATTAAGAGTTTTCTGAAGTTTGGATACAATTTCTAAGACACTCTTAATCCACTTCAACTAGAATGTACACTATGAATTTCAAGCCACCAATAATTCATAATATCTGGGAGGACCAGGAATAATCCATATTTATAAGTTTCAGAGACAAGATTTGCATTCCCCTTTTGGTTTCTCTGATGTTCTGCTGGCTGTATTTTTTGTGTGGGGATGTATGCAAGGTTAACTTATGAGCACATGCTGTGCACAAGAAACTCTGTGTTATAGAACAAGGGGAAGAGTCCTAGGAATTTAAGAAACTATCATAAATACAGACATCATGGCCATGTAAGCCATGGCTTGGCTTGCTGCCAATTCTCTGCCACAGTTGCAGAAGGAACACAGTGATAGGGCAGTTCCTAGATATAATATCTAACAGATGAGCAATCTACATAAAACATTTATTTCTAAGTTTAGAAAACCCCAATAAAGCCAATAAATTCGCAAATATCTCCCGAGGATCAGAGGAAACAATAGAAAAGGCAAAGTATTACAATTAAGCATCTGTGTTATAATTAGGAAGATAAAACATAACAATAAGATAGTCACGGCCCAGCGCGGTGGCTCATGCCTGTAATCCCAGCACGTTGGGAGGCCAAGGTGGGCAGATCACAAGGTCAGGAGTTCAAGACCAGCCTGGCCAATATAGTGAAACCCCATCTCTACTAAAAATACAAAAACTAGCCAGGCGTGGTGGCGGGCGCCTGTAATCCCAGCTGCTCAGGAGGCTGAGGCAGGAGAAACTCTTGAACCCGGGAGGCGGATGTTGCAGTGAGCCGAGATCGCACCACTGAACTCCAGCCTGGGTGGCACGGCGAGACTCCATCTCAAAAAAACAAAACACACACACACACACACACACACACACAAAGTCACTAACACACAGCAGCATGTAAGAAGTGTCAAGAGAGGAGTAAAATAAAAAATTGCTGTAGTTAGAGGAGGGTGGTTGTACAAGGTTTTGGTTTTGTTTTGTTTTCTCCAAAGTCTTCCTACAGCACACAGAATTTAACCTGCCTCTTGCTGGGATCCAGAGAGGCAGGCATGGCATAGCAAGAAGAACCAGAAGGGGTGACAGCCCCAAGTGCTTGTATTTCGTTAAAAAAGTTCCCTTTTCTCAAGAAAGAAAATTATTCCTTTTACATGAACTACTGGATTGTTTTGCAGGCTAGAGCCATTTTCTGCTGGATTGGGTTTTGAAATGGTATTTTTCCATTTATTTTACAGTATCTTATGGGGGTGGAAAGAGAAGCATCAGCAGGTTAATTTCTACCTTTCACAGAGAATCTGCTGTTTACAATGTAAGACAAAACTACCGAAGTATGGGACAAAATTATGGAAGTCAGGAACACATTTAAATAAACTGATGTTAATGAAAAAACTGAATTCTGCATATAATTCCCACTTAGAATGTTAAGTCCCAGCATTGCAATACATCTACTGACATGAGATTTTTTTTTCTCCTCAGAGAGGAAATTTATGTTTTATTATTTATCATTCCTATGCTTAAGCTTGCTTATTGGATTTATTCAATAGGCATCATCTTCGTCATCTTATAGATGTGCATAGAAAAGGTGAAGTAACGGCCGGGCATGGTGGCTCACGCCTGTAATCCCAGCACTTTGGGAGGCTGAGGCGGGCGGATCACGAGGTCAGGAGATCGAGACCATCCTGGTTAACCCGGTGAAACCCCATCTCTACTAAAAATACAAAAAATTAGCCGGGCGTGGTGGCGGGTGCCTGTGGTCCCAGCTACTCGGGAGGCTGAGGCAGGAGAATGGCGTGAACCTGGGAGGCGGAGCTTGCAGTGAGCCCAGATCTGGCCACTGCACTCCAGCCTGGGCGACAGAGCGAGACTCTGTCTAAAAAAAAAAAAAAAAAAAAAAAAAAACAAAGAAAAGGTGAAGTAACTTACCTAAAGCTAAACAATAAATCAGCATCCTATATTAGAATCCTCAGTCCCTTATATTTACCCTAGTTGGATATTTGGCACTTAAACTATAATGCTTTCCAATAATAAGCCAACAATTTTAATAATGTCTAAATGTTTCTCTCTCCTTCAGTTCTGACAGACAGAGCTTACAAATTTTTGAGCACATCAATTGGATTGCATCTCAAATACAGATTAATGTGGCAACAGTAATAATTATTGGAGAAATGACTGTTGGCAGGGCATTTAAAATGCTTAATTCTCTAAGCTCATTTCAGGTATATACTGAACAGTGATACGAGTGACAAGCAGTGAAATATGTAGAAAAAGAAAGGACATGAGGAGTTCTTCAATCAATCAGTAGTAATATAATCATCTCTTTCACTTATTGAGACTTACTATTTCAGGAAACACAAATATATTTTCTCTAGTACTAACAACAAAACTGTAAGATGCAGATTATTATATCCATTTAACAGTGCCAATATTGTGGCTCAGAGAGGTTAATTAACTTGCCCAAGGTCACCAATCTAATAAATGATGTAAATTGGCCCATTGTTTCCAACCCTATTGCTAGTATCTGACTTCAGGCTCTCATCATCTCTCGCCTACCATTTTGCTATGCCTGTATTCTCATATGTATACCTGTCACTGTTGCTCCATATACATTCTTTGCTCCTGCCATTTTGAGTAGTTCTAGTCTCCTGGACCAGCTATGCTGTCTCATGCCTCTGCACTTCTGCCTAGAACAGTCTTCCTACTTTTCTCTGAAGGAGTTCCTTGTCTTCCTTCAAGACTCAGCTCAAGAGTCTCCCCTCTGAGGTCTTTCCTGATCCTAGCCCAGCAGAGGTGATCATGCCCTCCTCTGGAGCCAGTATATAGCCCTGTTTATTCACTAGTTTACTCACTAGTTATGTTTATATGCATGGATCCCTATTAAAGACTTAGAGCTCCTTGAAAACAGTATTCATGCTTTATCTTTGAATTACCAGCACATAACACAGTTCCTGAAACTTAATGTTCACAAAATAGGAGTACCTAGGCTACCTTTGTTAGAAGTTTAAGCTGGACCCAAAGTTGATTGCAGATTGCAGTCAGCATTCTCAAGAACCAATTTTCTTTCAATGCTATAGAGAGGATTTTTTAAAATTAAAAAACAGAGAATTTTTATATTACATTTTAGTTAAAAATTGGATCTGCTACTCCTTCATTTGCTGTTCATTTCCCCTGTTACATTTATTAATTATCAAATATATTAGTTGGTTTTAACCGCTGCTTGCTCCCTTGTAGTCCATCTGTGCTTTCTTCTCAATAATGCATTGAAGTCATAAGTGCTAGATTTATTGCCTTGGTGATTTTCATGGCACAAACTGCGATTTCGCTAGCACTGAGCAGAAGGAAGAGCTAATAGGCAAGGCAGAAAATGCCTAATCAATATCACTCCTGGCATAAGTTTAAAACCCTAAACCCCCAAGCAGATTTTGCAAAGGGCTATACTTAAGGCCATAATCTCTAGAAATGCATTTACTATAGTAAGAAGTTGAGAATCACTTTCTTTCCTACCAAATTCTCAATTACTTCACAAGCCTCCTAGGAAAGCACTAAGGTCTTTGAATAACTCAGCTGGCCCGCAGGAGAAAAAAGGAAACCCTGCAGGAATTAGACAGGAATATGTTATTTCCAAGAAGGGCCCTTTCTCCGAAAGATACATCCTTTTTTCTAAAGATAAAATAAAGTACTTCTACATCAGCATAGAGAAGAGGATTTCTGAATATGAGTGTTAAAAGAGATCCTAAGGATTAGATATCAGTCATGAAACTGGTTGGAGGCATGTTCTAAACTGGGTAGTCTGGGGGATGGACCACAATATTATGAGTCAAGCAATTAACCAGATTTTGTTGACTAGAAGCCACCCACCTCCTATATTAACTACATCAATGAAATTAAGTGCTCATGAGGCATTAACTGGATTGCTGAACGAGACAGGCGTTTCTGCTATAGTCATGAGTTCTACCAGAAGCCACCTGTGTGTTCTCACAATAAAGCAGGTGTTCACCTAAAGGTCAGGAGGGGCAAGTGTGATCGGGGACCAGTAAGCATCCTGGTATAAAGACCATCATTACTCAGCCTTTTAAACTTTGAATCCCTTTAAATATCCATAGGTCTACCTAATTTGAGAAAAAAAAAACTTCCTTTATTCGAAACCACATTGCTAATGTCCTCAAGTAAAAAGAAAGTGTCTAAAGTGCAGGCTTAGCATCATAACACAAATATAAGCCAAATAGCTGCCTTTTCATTTAATACACTGTGAAGACCAAGCAATCAATATAATGATTAGGAAACAGTTCCAATGAGTTATCCAATGTTCTTTCTTGGGGCTACCATCTAGGAAATTTGTCTCAGTGCAAAAAAAAAAAAGTATAGTCCTATCTTCCTGGCCACCCCCACTAAAGCAGAATAACCTGATCCCACTGTGTTATGTTTCGTTGTCTACCTCAACACATTTCAACAATGTGCTAATTTTAACTACATTTGAGTTATATGTGAATTGTTTTTATTTTTTAGAATTTGTACATTTTAATTTTCCTTGAGAAGAAGCTAAGAATTATTCAGATACTAGACAGTGATAGCAGTTTCACAATAAGAACTTGTGCATGTATTAAGCAACCATGTGGCTTTCCCTCTACCCTATCAATGATACATATATGTCTCAGTTTCACGTCCCTTAATAAATAATTAAGAAATCACTAAAATAAACAGCCAAGGCATTCAAAATACATTAGTTCTCCCCATAGACATTGGGATGGTTCCCATTACATACTTTTTAAGAGTCTGATTTACTTGCAAAAGCTACACATATTTTATTAAAATGTAAGTAATCAAAGCAAAATTTAAAAGCACATGAAAAGAATAAAAATAAAGGTAAGAAAAATCTAATCAGTTCTCTATTAGGAAGGGAGAGGGACACAGTCAATTCAGCTAGAAATATAATGGTTTTCAAGGTCAATGCCAGTTCAAGGAAGAGGTGCGTTGCTTTGCAACACTTTTCAGGGAGAAGGTAGGATCAGGAGCTCCAGTGTCTCCTTCTAAACAAGCACAAAATATGATATATTAAAACACCTATATTTATAACTAATCTCAAATTCACTTATCACTTTTAACTTGGTATTCATATATTCAGAATAATAATAGAAGCTCAGAGATTTAGGCAATCTACCCTCATATGTATTGTTCCTTGAGTTATCCTCAAATGGTTGGCAAAAATCTACACCTGGAGTGAGAATTCCACAAATACTTACAGAGAAGGAAAAATAATAGGAAGAAAATACCAAATATGCTCCTGTTGGGAAACAGTCACTAACCATGACCAAGTTAAAAATTTTTATATTATCTAATTGACTATCACAACACCATGAATACATTTTAAAGCTAAATATGAAGTGGAGAACCAAATATTAAAATATATATTAATTTAAATATTGTTTATAATTCTACTCTAAATTTCATTCACAGCAGAACATCCTCAGCCATGAGAAAAAATCATTTTCACCCTTTAGATTAGAAAATTTCCTGATCCTACATTAGATTTCCTTAACCATATATTTTTACAAGATTCATGATCAGTCCTGCCTTTCCAATCTTACTACTTGGGTAACAGATACTTTGATAACTTTTATAATGGACACTTAAATAACAGAGTAAATAGAATGAGAAATAATAAATTATTGCTATTACTCATAAAAGCATAAGATTAAGCTTTTTCATAGAGAAGGCTGTATCGCATAAAAAATCTGCCTAGACTACGTTTATAAATTAAGGTTCATCCTTTCCTTCATTGCTGATTTTATATCATTCAGGTTATAGATTAGCAGTATAAATGATAGGATCTAATAATAAGAAAACCAGTTTAAAATAATTACATAAAACTCCTTCATATTATGTTATATTTGTGCCTTGTATGTTATAAATATCAAGACATGTCAAAGGAGTTAAAACATATTCTCTAAGTAGGGTATCCTAATGATACTGAAGATCTTAACCTTGAGCTTCAAATTTGCTGTCCAAATATGGTCTGAATTATTTTTAATTTTAATTGCATTCGATATCTACTTTGAACTGTGAGTGAAAAGCAAATAATTACATTGTTAATGAGACAAGATACACTATCAAGAATAACACCTCACATTTTTTATGTAGTTTATTTTTTAACTTGTTTTGATCAAAGCCATAGTTGAAAGAAAATTATCTACATATATATGCGGCTGATCACATAATAGTAATCAAAAATACGACTAGTCTTCTTATTATTTATAAGAAACAAAAGAAATACTACATCCTATGAAATAAAGTAAGAAAAAATGAACCCTAATTTGTAAATGCTAGATGCAACTGTGAAAAAAAAAATGAGAGGGACTAAAAGTAAAAAACATAGGTAAGACACTGAGAAGAGCTATTCACCACATCACCCTCCAATATTACCTCCAATCAGTCAACGTTAGTCACCCTCATATAATCTATGTGTGCTCATAAAATTTAGAAGTTGATCTTTATTAAAATATCAACAAGAACTATTTTATTGCATAATAAGAGCTGTATTGTCAGACTTACTTTTTAAAGTTTATGTTTGTGTCATATAAAAATTTGAAATAATGAGTTAGTTTACCTTTACATATTAGCTCATCCCTTATTACGATATTTTCATTACAAATGTAAATACATAAACTTGGTTATAATCTGTTCAGTTCCCTGCCAATCTTTCCACTCTCAAGAATTTTCAAACTTTTACTAATAGGCAAGCCTGTACAAACCCTGAGAAGTCTTTATTCTCTATTGAATTTACAATCTAGAGAGATAGATTATGTTAATATCAATGAAATAACAGCAATATATAAATAAGACCAACCTGGACAGCTTAAACATGATGTTATCTATATAAAGCCTCACAGCAACAGCAAAAGATCTTTCCCTCCACTCCCGTCATATCCTACACATAATTCCACCCTAGGAACATGGTGTTTAAAATGGCTTGCTTGTAAAATCAGGGAATTGGTTTCATTCACCCGAGATCTCTAGGATATTCCATAATGATGGATGGATATGATATGGATAGATGAATGAGTGGATAGATGGATAAATAAATGGATGAAGGGGTGGAAGAAACAGCATATATTTTTTTCATACTTATGTGGATATAAATATAAATTTTGAAGAAATTCATAGCAAGACCTCATCCCTATAAAATGAAACTCATCTGAAGGATTTTCTTTAAAAAATGTTACTTGAACTAAAACAGGTGCAAGATTTTTATGCAACCTGGCAGATGCATACAGAATATCACTTCATTTAGTTGGGAGATAATCTCAACCAAAGTCTCAATTAATTTAGTAATGAAGTTGAAGAGAAATTCAATGCTTATCAGTAAGTAATCATATCATTTGAAAGCCTGTTTGGATGTCAGCTGCTTGGGTTCAGCAAATCCTGAAATGCTCCTCTGCAATATCCAAGTCCTGCCAAAGCAGGACAAACTATTTTTAGATCAGGCATGTCAAAAACGTAGTCTGTTTTATAAAGAATGTGAAGACTACATCAATATAGTAAGGAAGAAAATGCCAGTTGGAAAGCAAGTGGGCTATTAGAAGTCATGAGACACACACACAAACATAAATGCCAATGTTCAAGGAAATCACATATAGAGCCTCTCTATGAGACCAAAATATGCTATCAGTCATAGATATGGAGAGTTCTTTCCACCAGTTTCTTCTATAACAATTCCAAACACTAGTATCTGTTATATGTTTGTTTGCTTTATAATTTTTAGTATAATGTAATTTTCATTCTGCCATACTTATATAAACCTAGACCAAAAACATTAACTGATGTAGCGTTATTATAAGACCCTCCTGTGGACTGTTGTGACTACAATTTCCAAGGGGATTAAAAAAAGGAAAAGAAGAATGAGATGTTTTCATACTGATTAGCAACTGCACCTCATTGCACCACAGTATGAAGAAATGGATTTGGAAACACAGCACCAAGATTAGAGAGGCTTTTGAGCCATAGTTTCAATTTAGGTCTCATCACTTTACCTGGCAATAGTACCAATTTAGCAGGCATTGGGCTGTGCAGAAAGATTTACATGTAAATGAACACACTTTGGGGCATTTTGCTTTGCCTCAGTTAAAGAGAAACATCACTTTTCATTGGCACTACAAAAATAAAACAGAGGTTAACACAGAAGGGTCCAGGGCAGAGTCTATTAGTGGAAAAGCTAATTTGGCAGCTGCATCAAACTCCTGGAGATCACGAGCAGTGCTTCTAGGAAGCACTAAAGAGTTTGAAAAACACAGATTGTGGAAGTTATTAGATGATAAAGTGTACACATAACATTTTGCAATTTATAGGGGGAAAATCACCAAATTAAGGGATGATTATCTTATTTTTAATATTCTTTTAAAAAGTTTTATACATTTAGATACACAATTCATACCTTCTCTAATATAAATATATTAAAATAAGTTTAAAATAAAATAAAGTTTTAAATAAAAATAATAAAGGATTTTTAAATAATTAAAATCAAATAAAAAATAAAGTGGATCTCAAACATCAGAATGCAGTGCCATGTGCCTCATCATTAGTGTGGATTTCTGCTCACTCATTTTAGCCCTCTACCTCTAAGCTAATGTCATAATGGCCTGGATCCTTACATAATTCGATTTTATTAGATTATCTCAGTCATATAGTTCCTATAAAGCCCAGTCACCGGGGGATGGAGGTTTGGGATTTCTTCTCAGACTATATTAACTAACCCTTACTCATTTCTTTCATTCATTCAAGTATTCATTCATTCAATAAATACACATATAGTGCTTAATAAGTTTAAGGAATCATGTGAGACAATATAAGGCATGGAGAAATATTATTAGTCATAGATTCTTGTGCTCAAAAAGGTTATGGTCTAATATGAGATAAAAGATCTGTGCAAATAAAGACATAATCTAAAAACAGACATACAATAATATCATGTGGAAATACCATGATAATTTAAAGAGAAAGAAAGCAAGAACAAGAGTGAGAGAGTAAGTGAGTGAGTGAATGAGTGAAAAATTGAGAGATGCCAAATGGGGAGATAAGAAATGCTTTTCCTACATGGAATCCTCTGTCTTCTGCTTGCTAGTCATGTATTGGAATGGCTTATGTTCCATCCAGAACCCTTCAGGACAAGAACTTGGCATATGGCCCAGAGAAGGCATTCAGCAAACCTTCATTGAAGGAATGAGTGAATAAATTAACGAATGAATATTTCTCTTTGGTTTTGTAGACATTAGCATGTGAATTTATAAAAACAATGCATATAGCCAATCCATATTTATTTTTTTCTTGCAAAACTGAAACAAAATGCTTCATAAAACACAAAATATATTCAAAAGTGGCCACATCATTTAAATAGTTAAGATTTTTTATTGCAAAGATAAAAGGTGCCTGCATTACGTAAGACTCTCCCTGTTACTTAGATGGACTAGGGGCATTACTGAAAGACAAATTTGCAAGACACCCATAAAGCTACCAAAATTCAGAATGTTTTTTCCTTACTCTAAATGCATTTTGATGCAAGGATAACTGTGACCTTTCAAATAGAACTCTTAATTTTTTTTCACTTTATATTTTAACTTTGCAGGATTTCACTATAATGAAGTTTTTGCACAAATATCACTAAAAGAATTATTATTATGTTCCTGCAAACAATATTTTGTCTCTCATTATTCTCATTACAGACACTTGAAAATTTGCAAATTTATATTGAGTTCCTGCCTTATTATCCTATACTATCAGCCCTCCATATCCATAGGTTCTACATCCATAAACTCAACTAACTGCAAATTGAAAATATACAAGAGAAAAACAAACAATAAAAAATAACAATACAATTAAAATTAATACAAATAGAACAATACAGTATAATGACTACTTAGAATATACATTGTATTAGGTATTATGACTAATCTACAGGTGATTTTAAATATATGGGAGGATGTGTGTGGGTTAAATGTAAGTACTACACACCATTTTATATAAGGGACTTACATAAACCTAAGGGACCCCCCATAGGTTTTGCTATCGGGAGTCCTAGAGTCAATCCCCCATGGATACTGAGGGAGGACTGTACTTGTGACCTCAGAATAGTAACTGTTACTTTAGTTGGCAATTTAGCTCTTAAGAAAATATAAAAATTAAGTACCAGGGCCTGGATTACATTTAAGAATTGTAAAGGTTATTTTCAAATGTTAGGTGTTTAAATTTAAAGATAGACAACATAAATTCAGGCTCTTAATTATGTGCTTCTTGAAAGTGCTTTCTTAAAAAATAATTTACTAGTAGAATCAAGATAATTAAAATTAATGATCCAACAGCCTGTTGTACTCACACCAATTAACCATTGGAATGCTAAAGAGTTCAAGGAGATAGATTGCTCTTCGAACAAATAAATCAGTTTCAAAGTAAAGTATATTATCTCTGTGGGGGAGTCTATAAAGTAAATATTGAATCGCTTCTCAGCTATATGGACTCTTGCCAATAAATCTCAAAAACAACATTATTTTCAAAGAAAAAAGATGGCTACCTCATTTGGCACACATAAAGGATGAATGATATAGTTAGTCAAATCAGCCAATCAGTGTATACATATGTGTATATACATATATGTATGTGTGTGTGTGTGTGTGTGTAGACAGAAACACATATACTGTATTTGTCTCCTAGGCCCCCCATCCATTGCCTTCCTTTACTATCTTGCACCATTTGACCGTCTCTTTCACAAGCCTATAATTTTGCCAGAGAGCAGAAATTGTGTCTTCATCATGTTTGTTCTCCATTTCCCAGTCCTGTACTTCTGCAGCACCTGCCTAGCTATGTTTTACATAAAGAAAAAATTCAAGACAAGTATAGTCTCATACGAAACAAAATAATCAAACTACAGATTAATTCAAGTTTCTTTTTGCACATTTTGTTAAAAAGAAAAGCTAACATATTTTAACTGGAAAATATCTGCCAATTTCTAAGTCAACACAGGGATCTAACTTTAAAAACCCCAAAGGTCTTCCTGAACATTTTTACACATATATGTATCCAGGAGTATACTTAAGGTTCCTGTCCCCATCTTGAGTGTTTTTGAGATTGGACTCTTCTTTCCTTGCCTTGTATTGGTCAATATGTGTGTAGTAAGAAGCAGAGAACTCTGATTTTGAGCTGTCACTATCTTACCCACATCTTAAATCCATCATAAACTACGTTTCTTTCCTGAAGACCCAATGTGCAAAGAAGCATCATAAAACTACAGTATAAACATAGGAAATCTTAATGTTCACACTAATGGAAATAAGAGCTAAATGCTGAGAATTAGTGTTACAGAGAATCAGATGCCTATATTGTGTTCAGCTCTCTAGGTTCTAAGGCCAGTAAGAATTAGATAGAGTGATAGATAAGCAACAAAATGTAGTGGTTAAGAAGGCAGGCAACCACTTAGGCAACTCACTAGACGAGTGATTTTATACAAATTATTTAAACTATCTAAGTCTTCCTTTTCTCAACTGTTAGTCTTAGAAGGCTTAAAATAGGCAACCTCTGTCCAGCATGTAGTATAGTACCTGTGCTACATAGTAAATGCTTAATGAATGAAAATAATGAAGAGAATATTAGAGACGTGTCCAGGCCATGCATCAACTGACAGACGCAACAAATGCCCACAGCTTCTTCAGGTGGCTAGGCAGAGTAACAGCTGCAGAAATCCTAAAGAAACTAAGGTAGAACCTGCGGTAACATCTAGGCCGTCCCTGACACTTTGCCAGGGACCCAAGCTGCAGTGTGATAATTGCTTACACTATTTATCTCATATAGCACTTATATTTTATCAACTGCCTTAACACTTAGAAACCAAAATAGTGATTAGTGACAAAATTTTCAAGCTGGGAGTCAAGCCGGTAGAAAAGGTATTTTCAATCAAGAGTTCCTTAATATTACTCAAATAATACCAAAGGGACAGCTTTCTATTTTGACTCTAAGTAAAACTACCAGCCTGTATATAAAGGTCAAGCTTCATAGGACAAAATAAATGTTGCTAGCCAATCTCTAAACACACATCAAATTGCGCATACCTTAGCAAAACCCAAATCTAGTTATGAAAATCAGCTTATATAAATGAAACAGAAAGTAGAGGCATCAAAATGAAAACAGATCATCAGAGCTAACTATTTAATTGATAATGGTTCAAATTAGGACTTGCACTCTGCATACCAGTCAGTAGCCTTGATAACATTAAATCAAGCAGGAAATTGTGTGTGCACACACAAACACACACAGAATAAATGTATCATGGTTTATTATTTTTCATAAATCATCACCATAGATATTACAAATTATTCACAGTAGAGTTAATTCCAAGTAAGCCAGAAATGATTCTGCATATATGAGGCATAAGTTTCCATAACGAATAAGGACAAGTATATAAAATCCTACAGATATATGACCCATAACACATTACAGAGCACTGATTTCCCAGAGGATAATGTAAAACTTGTGTACCCAGTAACAGTTCTATTTTTGTTCTCTTCTATAACTCAAATCTATTCATGCTGCACATTTACTTTTACATAAAAATGTATTTTAGTTATCTGGGCTATTTCATCTGTGACAACAAGATTCTTATTTATTTTAAATGGAAGTATCCTATTTTATTCTTAAGCATTTTCTTTATGATCTTTCAGTCGCCTTGACCATTTTTTAAAGTGTATGATATCTTTCATTCACGCATCAGATAACTTCATGTTTTAAATCTTAAAAATCCACATAAATAGGAAGAGTTACTCTGGAATTTTCATTTAATAAGCTGGATTACATTTCTCTCTCTAAGAACTAAGCTATATATATTTTATATGCTGAAATATTCATATTATAAGCAAATAATCTTAAAAGAAGTGATTAGTTTTATTTTTTATTTTTTTGATTACTTTTATTAAAGAGATAAAAGGTAATATTTGCTCCAGGAATTTTCACTGAAGTAGAAATACATGTAAGTAGAACTGTAGGGATGGAAACAGAAGTGGCAAAGATGGTTCTAATGCATGGAGAGAAGGGGAAAGAATGTAAAGATGCAGTTAATAAAAAAATAATACCTAGGCCTTCTATTTTTCTTAGCTTTGGACTCTAATCTCAGCTAAGATCAGAAAGGAATTTAGTCTTATGTGCTCAAACAAATATACATTCTATCTGTTCACCAAACAAGAATGGCAGAAGCTTTTATCCTCCAGAGAATTCAACGGCATGAATTAGTAATTACGATATTAAACCAAGATCAGGACTGAAGGTTCCTGAAATCTGCCTACTTTTTAGGACAAGTTTTTATCTTATTGAAAAAGAAATGGGAAATATCTCTAGACTTTGATATCTGATTATATTTCAGGCTCCCCTTTGTCTGTAACATGTGTTTCCCTTCTTCTCACCATGGTCATGCTTGCTTTTTCCCTCACCTTTAGAACTTGCTTTCTTTAGTTGGCAAGGGAGTCCCTTCCTCATGTATACTACTGGTTCCTTCAAACTAGCATCATCCTTTGATGCTTTTTGGACTTTCATAGGAACCATAGATTTTTCCTGGGAATTCTCTATGCTCATCTAAATTTTAGATATATGGACCAAACTACAGACATTAATATTTTAAGGAATCTTTATGATAAAATAAATATTAAGAAGTTATGGGTAAGAATAGCCAGAATGGCTTGTCTAGATAATTCTCTTCTGCAATGGTTATCGAAGTGTGGTGTGTGGATTAATAGTCCAGCATCATATAGGAACTTGTAAGACATGTGGATTCCAGGACCTATCCCAGACCTACTGGATGAAAAACTTGGGTGGCAGGGGGTTGACTGGTTAAAGAAGTGGGTGGTGATTTTCGTGAATGCTAAAGTTTGAGAATCACTCTTGTTCTATTATATCCTAACCAAATAATAGGATAATTAACACTAATAATAATAATAATAGTGTTTATCAGTTCTAAAAACACAATTATTTTCCCAGTTAGGGAAAGCAATTTTCTGACGGTTCCAATAAATCTTTTATCATTTTCAGAGCCATGTAGGCTACTACTTATCCGAATCTTCTAGTAAAGAATTAAGCAGTTTCATCCCAGGATTTAAAACTGTTGCACTGTCGTCACTATATGAGAATAGGGGGCATTAGTGGGATAATATGGGGACACCTGGGCCACAGGGCCACAGATATAACCATGGAGGTTAGTCAGGTCAGCACTTCAGTCTCTAAATCTTTCCCCTAAAGTTGTCTATATTTTTATAACTGACTTTTCTCATGTCATTTTTCCCCAGATACCTTTATCAATGAATGTGTCAACCTTTCTGGCATACGACCAGCCCACAATAAGTTACTGTGGGGTGCATCATGAACTTCTCTCCCATAAGTCCTTTGAAACGAATGCACAGGAAGATACGATGGAAACACACCTAGAGACTGAGCTGGACCTGAGCACAATCACAACAGCTGGCCGAATCAGTGACCATAAACAGCAGCTAGCTTAACTGAGATCATTGGTAGCCAGGGGTTGCTACCAAACTTTGTAACCTCAAGGACAAAATGAGGAAGAGGTGTTCATTGTGGACTCTAAAAACAAAACAAAACACGAAATCCCCTGTTCAAATAAACAAAAAATCCAAGATTGATTCATGAAATAAAGAAGACATGAATTGTTTTAAGTCTACACTTTGTAATTAGCTAAGTTGTGCAGTATTTTTTGACTTAAACAGAGTATGACCCTGAAAAATAAAAGAATCTTTTTTTTTCAAAACTCATCCTACCTACCTGTAAAAACTGTACAAAGCTAATGTATTTTTCATATTGTAAAGTTTCAATTGTAGAAACAACTGGTATGTACAGTACCATAATTTAATTACATTTTACTTTAAAAACTTTACACATTTCAGTTTCTAAAATTTTAAATTAACAAAAATTATTTCTTGTGTTATTCAGAGTTACTCAGTTTTGTAAGGACTGTTTTGTTACTGCTTTTGTGCCCAGAAACCTTGACTCTAAAATTCTGTGCTGTGCGAAACATGCACGATTTTTATTATGCTTACTGCGTAGAATTTTATCTACTTGTTCCAGAAATAATACATTAACCAAAAAGGATTTAATTGTTCAGACTTGTAAGAGGTTCTTCAATTACATAGGCAGGTTTTTCTTAAAAATGAAAAAAAAATCAAAGATTTTTTTAACAGTTCTCAGACTTAACTGTTGCCTTGAATTACAGCCTAGTTTCTAAGCAGTGAAATGTAATGATAAAGAGGGATATTTTAACATATTTCCGAATGAATGACTCATTATTTCATTCTTTTGAGTAACCATTGTTAAGGGTTGGGGGAAAGCATGGACAAAACATCACTGGAAACAAAGGCTGTAACCACAGCAACAGACTTTGTGATACAGTTAAAAGGTGCAGCTGCCAGTGACAAATAAAAACTTTTATTACATCTCATTATTTTCAGGCCAAGGTGGGAGTATAGTGCATAATAATTGTACAGTAGCAATTTTTATCCTAATTAACCCATAGCCGTTTACCTAAAAGTAACCGTCAGTCAGTGCAAAATGTGCCTGGTTCTTAAGACAACTTTTTATTTAGAACTGTGAGACCGGTATTTTGGAAACATTTCAAAGAAAACATATGAATTTTTTTTGCATTGTGCACTACATCATTTCTCTCCTGAGGAAGAATTTTAAACATGTACAGCTCATTCAATATAGATATGAGCCATGGTGGAGAACTTTATCACTCAAGTAGACTGTAAACATCCTTAATATGTTCTAAATTGTTTATATTGCTATCCATAATGGGATTCACCTCCAAATTATCAAAGAAATAACTCAGAGTAATTTGACACCAGCCCAGATCATATATTGATTATACAATTGTATTATAAAGTTCATTCAAATCAAATTAAGAAAACCTGAGTCTTTAGAAGATGAAATAATCAACTTGTTTCTGCTGTTTGCTTGACATAGGTTATTGTTTGAAAATATTGTTACTTTATCAATAGTAATCATGCATTCTTGTGTTTTTTTTTAATGGAAAACTGCA
Source organism: Gorilla gorilla gorilla (assembly GCF_029281585.2). NCBI lineage: Eukaryota > Metazoa > Chordata > Mammalia > Primates > Hominidae > Gorilla > Gorilla gorilla. The sequence goes on along the minus strand of NC_073232.2, from coordinate 48,650,156 downwards.
AGTTTCAATTACTGTTGCACTAGAAGTGCTTTTTATGTTGTCATTTTATATTCGTGCCATCAAAAGTAGATTGACAATACATCAATCTAACAGGGGCCAATCAAAACAATGAAGAAAAGAATAACTGAAAACAATGTCAAACTTTTAAATTTTTATCTCTTCCAAAGAAGTTATATCTATAAAATCTAGTTTTATGCAGGTTTGTCACAGCAAATTTAAAAGCGGATTCAAGAAGAATGAACTTAAAAACTGTGGAGCAAATTTTTGTTGAAAATATATAAAGTCAGAAAGAAAAAAGATGTAAATGTTGGAAGAAGCAAATTCTATTACTAATTCAAATGAAACTAAATGTCAAACACAGTACTTGTGTCAATTATTTAGCATCCCAGATTTTGTAACATATTTTGCATAAATTATTTGCTCTTCAAAAATTTTTGTCATTTTAAATCTAATTTTAATCTTTATGTTTTCCATTTTCTAATTTCCTTGCAATGTATTATTCTTATTCTTAATTCTCTACATTGAAATTTGGCTTTACATCGTTAGCAAATTTATAAAGGGTTATAAAGCTATGATTCGTGAGTCTAAAATCAAATGCAAAATTTTATTTATTATGTAAACCAAAATGTCATTTGCAAGTTTTCTCATTAGAAGTTATCCTTGCAAAGATAGAAAAGGAAGAATTAATTTGTGTAAACAAGCACAAATTAACATATTTGTTAATAAATAGGTTTATCTACTAATAAACCTATTTCTAGACACATTCAAATTGATAATGATTTTTAGAAATGTTAAGGTTCCAAGGAGTCTTACAAGTGTATGCCCTTGATTTCCTGAAGGAAACCACTTTCTTTCTTAAATATTTTAAATTCATCTAAAGTGAACGACTATAAATAGAAGCAATCACCTTGGAACCACAGCTCTGTGCAACCAAGGCCCTAAGCTACAACAAATAAGCCAGGAATTTTGAGACTTCTCATCTTTAAATTCAACCAAAAGGGTCTTTAACAAGAAAAAAAATGCTGGATGATGATTATTATTATTTTTGCTTAATTTTTATTCTGCCATGTCCAGGTTAAGGGTGAGGGTGGTGACAATCTGAAAGACTGTGTCTGGAATCTTTATCACATATTTCCAATTTATTTCAGTTTTTGTCTAAAACTTGCATTTCTAACCTATCTTTTCCAGCATTCGATAATCTCCCATTTCCTCCTTCTAACCCCCACTCCTATGTCTCCCTTCCTGTCTATTCCTCACCGATTTAAACAACTGAAATGTTTACTTATGTTTGGAGTTGAAAAATGGAAAGTTTCACCCAGCATGGTTACAATAACAGCCAGCAGCTGCAGCAAACCATAAAGTTATGCAGTGTTTTGAAGTTCACAAACCACATTTTACATAAATTATCTCATTTTGTCTTCATAACAACCCTATGAAGACACACTAATCTCAAAGAAGTTGAGCTCTCACCCCAAAACACAGGGCCAATAATTGGCGCAGTTGAATTATTCTCAAAATTTACAGGCTGTTAGTCTTTCCACTGTACTAAAAGATTTCTTTCTCTGATCAGAGCCAGAGAACTTCCAGAGATAATGGATAGAATGAAAGAATATATATCTATATATATTTGACATGTTGTTTAGTAATCCCTATTTTAATGCAATTCTCCATCTGTAAAATATTAGCTAACTGAATTATTTCTGTGTTCTACTCTGGGCTCTCACATTAAAACTCTGTTCAAAAAGTTTAACAAGTCACATATTTCTTAACATACAAGTTCGTTTGTGAATGTGCAGAACAGATGCTCCCAAGATGTGGATGCATGTAGGCCCCGAGGTACAGACATAAAATCAAGGAAGCACAGGGAAAGAAACCCCAAGCAAAAAAACCAAAGACCTTCTAAATTGAGACTGCATAATTATAAAAGAGATCCATAGTACAGGGTTGAACACATGTTCAACACTTTGTCAACTGAACACATGTTCAATTCGGAGCTAATTGGGAAGACTTACATAAAATTCTTTTTCTTTTTTTCTTTTGGCAAGATTTCTTCTTAAACCATGAAATTTTTTTTACTTGTAATAATAGAGAACAATTTTCTCCATTCTCCTTACAAGAAAAATAAAGTATAATTTATCCAAATTGATGTATAGAACCTAAAACATATGCTAACTTGCAAATAATATATTTTACTGATCAACTCATTTTTGTCAAGTCTCTATTTCTAGTCCCTCCTGAATGTTTTGGAAAACCACGAAACTATACAGATTTTTAATACAAATTACATTTTTACAAGGAAAGAAAACATTCCCAAATTTAACACTCAAGACTAATCACATAATCCTATTTTGAACTCAGATCTCTCTGACTCCATAGACTGCTTAGAAATAGTAAAATCTTTTTGCAAAACAATATTTTCTAAAATAAAACTATTGTATATGAGAGTAAAAATATATTTGTTTTTGATTGTTCCTGACTAGAAGACAGATATCATCTCTCAAACTAAACACTTAAAATAAGAAATTGAATGCATGAAAACCAATACCTGATGTGAATTGTTGTTATTAAACTGTATAAAAGAAATGCAGATGTTCTGGGTATGTCAGAGCATGCGAAAGAAGAAGTTATGGGACTGGCAGGTATTTGGCCTCAGGAGAAAAGGTGAAAAATTTCCAGAATAGATATAATAACATCTTATATTGGCACAGCTCTTAACAGTTTATAATGCTGGGTAATATAACAATCTCCTAATTCATCAAAAAGTCTCAAGGTGCAGATGAATTGGTCTTGCAATAAGAAAGAGCTTCCAGCTCCTCCCATGACCTTCCCAATTTTCCCCAACTGTCCCTAAATAAGGAGGCGCCAAGTACAAAGGACCCAGGAGCAATGCTTTCAAAATTCTGATTTACCCCAAAGGTAGGGTACCTGGACAATCAACAATTGGGCTTCGTTTTATCATCAACATTAATGGGAAAGAAATGTTTGAAAATTTAAAACCAAGCAAACACACACACACACACACATCAAAGTGGTGGTGAGTCTTTTTTGAAGGTCTCTCATGACTTGCATTATAGTTTTACTGTGAGACAGGAGGCAACTTATATTTAATTTATTTAGGGTAAAATTCACATTTTAAAAAGTCCACCATTGACTTTTTTATTCTATGAAGGACAGTGATCTTACAGCAGCAGAGTGCCTCAGCCATCTAGGACTTAGGCTACTAAGTTTCTTTCTCCTAGCTCTCATTTATAAATTTTGTGTTATATGATATTTGTCTTCCTAAAAAGGTGAGTGAAAATTTATTTTGTGTAAATCAAATAATATTTCAAATGTATCAAGAGACCTTGTGATAAAGGAACCTTGATATTGCTTTTTAATCTAAAATATTACCTGCTAATTTATCTTTTTTAAATTGATTTCCATATATCTTGTGTTATTATAACACAGCACACTTGTACTGCATGGTTTAAAGGTTCTGCAAGACAGTCTTTGCCTCAGTCTATAGGAAATGACGGTCTGACTCCAGGTTTTGAGTTGGTCAGTTGAGCAGTTTCAGTCATTTCCACTTACTGACTTTATCTGGATTAATGTGGAAAATAGTAGTAAGACAACATGGATGGATAAATTTGACAAATAATTTTATTTGTTTAATCTTTTGCCACCTATTATATCCTTGAAGTTACTATTAAGAGGTCAAGTTAACTCCAAATCCCTTGTGTCAATACTAGATTTACTGAATCAGAATCACTGGGATGGATCCCAAAATATGCATTAAGACATGACTGAGGTGATACTAATGCATGCTAAGTTTTGAAAAATATTGCTCAAATTAATTTACTTTTTCTAAATCATTCAATTGCTTTCTATTCTAAAGTAAAATTGTGAATTCTTGTGCTTTCCCATATCAATGTGAATCTAGTTTTCTAAGCTTGACTGAACATTTTTCTTGACTGAGGAAAGCATACCAAAAGACAACTATATATAAAATGCTCAGGTTGCTTCCTGACAGACTGTTGTTTATAGATTTTATTCCCCATTAACTCTTTCGAGAGGCATATCTGAAAAGTCTTAAGGCTTCTGGGTTAGTTACTTGTTAGTTGCACCCATGAATATAACAACTGAAAAGCTGGAAGTGGGGAGAAAGGCAGGAAGTAAATTATGATGTAGCAGGCACTATGCCCTCCTTGTCTCATTTTTAAATCATTTTAGGAAAGAAGTATAACCACTATTTTAAAGAAAGGAAAATAAGGCTCATAGTAATTAAATAATTTGCCAAGGCTCACACAGTGGGGTTGAAGATTCAAATCTAGATTTGTTAGGCTCTAAGGATGTGCTCCTACCCCCATCATAGCACATTTTCAAAAGTGAGAAGAGATTATAATCAATATAATGAGGCTTATATATATCATTCTGAATAATTTATACAGAATTATTTATTCTGTATTCAGAATAAATTCTTATTCTGAACACAGCAGAAAAAGAATTTGCCTATTTCCAAATAGAAAAATTATCTTACACTGTGTACAGACTTCCTTCGATATCCTAAACCAGAGGCCTAATGGAAACAAAAAACAACAATATTTTCTTGAAGTTTTATACACGGTTTCCTAAAAAGAGTAGACATTTGAAAGAAAAATCCTTCAAAACATAAATACCCTTGAATATTGATGTCATATTTTTATTTCCAATCATCTTAGCGCTTTTATAAATTTACAGCCAAAATTACAGCCAAAATTGATAAAGGAATATCAATAATATAACCTTCAACTGGCCGAAAAAAAGAGGTCAGGTTGCCAACTTTAGCAAAAACTATATGGATGAATGGTCAATAAAGTCACCAAGTACAAATGACAAGGTGGAGAAAAACACCAATAATCTACAGTCGCAAACTGTAGCAATGACATGGCTTGAGCTACAGAATATTTCCTGTGAGTGATTTTAAATGGCAATATTCCTTATAGGAGTATTATAACTTACACAGATGATATGGGATCTGGAAGCATACTACATCAAAAGAGGCTGAAAGATAACCTTTATAATAAGGCAGACTCTACTTGTCCTACTCAGAATGTAATATGTAGTTTAAATATAAAATAAATATGATTTCCTTGTTTCATTACTTTGTGGAGATGGACAAATAAAATTATTTTTTGAAACGTATTTTTAAACTCACATCTTGAAAAACATCTTCCTCAGTCTCAGCTATTCACAAATGATTCTTAAGTAGACTCTCGACTCCATTAGTGTCTCAGGAGCTTTTTATTAAACCATTGAGTTATCTCTTCTATCTCTCCCTGAACTCCACAAGTGCAAGTAATTCCACTGGTTTAATTACATTAGCATTTTACTCCATCACAGGATCTGAACATATAGCATCCATGAAAAACATACTTCTATAATACACACAGCATTCAAGAGCCAGTAAAGCACTCCGTAAGTCACGCCTCCTACTAAAAATGATCACGTCTATAACTGTGATAAAAACTAGGCTATAAATTTAAAACAATAAATCCAGCAAAGAAAGAAATTCTAGCACACTGGATCTAATATCATTGTGTCTTCTCATTCTGGCACCATTACCACCATACAGAAATGTTATCTGAAATATCTAGAATAATTCTGATTGTGGACAACAAAGATGCTCCTGGTATCTGGGTTGAAGATGTGGTAAAAAACAACAAAGAAGATAAAAATTACACATACCAAGGTAAGTGAAGGGAATGTGATTTATTATTAAATAATCTGCCAGTAATTTTAAAAACTAAGACCCATTATTAAAATTTACAATAACATTTATGCCATCAAGTGTCATCATAAAGGCTAACATGGATATTTGGAATATAAGAGAAATGTGGTATTTGTGATGGCAATACATATTAAATGATAGATAGATAGATAGATAGATAGATAGATAGATAGATAGATAGAATTAATTCTACCAAAAGAGAGACTATTAAGAATAAAAATTAGTCCAAGAACTATTTCTATTATTTCTCTAGAGAGAAACTGAATAGACAGAGAAAAAGATTTAAACTAAATGCTACATGTTCTTTCCAAGGTCAAATTTGAAATAGTCCAAAACTATAAACTCTTGAATTGCTGCTTCAACCATATGAGTAATTACATTAATTCACATACACCTCGTCAAAACCTGATGTTGAGAAATGAATTGTAATTTTAAATATACTCCAACTGTTCTTGCTGTTTTACATCAATGATATATTTGCTTTCAATTACAGATCCATAAATATAATGCCCTAAACAGTCTGATGAAAATGTGGTGAAAGATTGGTCACCGCTGTTTTTCTGTTCTACCATAAGGCAATTATCAGAGTGGAATGGCCACCACAATGGGGAGCTGGAAATATGATTTTTAAAGTCCTCTCTAGAGGTCTTATTTTATATTCATTTATAAATTAAGAAAATTATTGCCTTGAGGCAAAAGCCTGAGAGCCCATACCAGCTCTAGTCTGACTACACTTACACCAGAGAGGTCTAGGGAAGGACACTGAACATCTCTGAACTTGCATATTAACTGGAGAAAAGATTGAGATCCTTGTGATGTCAACATTTTTTCGCCTTTGGATGTGATGGAAACTTAAGTTCAGTGTATTGGACATCCTTCAAAACTCCCTGCCAGTTTCCTCTTTAACAAACTTCAAACCTGAGTTTCTTGAGCCACCATTGGCTTTGACACGCAGCTATTTAATTATGAATCCTTGTTACACTTCTTCATTTTGTGGAAGAATTACACACCTGGGGTCGTAGCCCTTAGAGGCTTTTCCCTTGCCTTTGGATCCAGTTATGGGATAAAATGTGTGAACTTGACATGACACATTGGTACTACCACAGGGGGATTGGAAGAAGAGCCTTCTAACAGATAAACATTTTATGTAATATAAAACTGAAATGTAGTTTGGGGCCACTTCTTTTTAACTTAATAATCTGATATAGTTTTCAGATAACTGCATGCTTTTCTGCCACTGAGAATATAAATACTATTGTCTGTAATGAAAACATGGTTTTGTTGTCATATACTTTTGCTTTCTGAGGACAGATCTCAGACAACTGATTGTGTTCTGTAATTACCAAAAAGAATGTCTATTTAGTTTCAGAAAGAATGGCTTAATGCCAAACACTTTAAGACAAAATAACAACTAACACTTACTGAATGTTTACTTTTCTAAGCATTTTATGGGTGTTCATTCAGTCAACATTAATATGACAAACAGAATTAATAATAATCCTATGACGTAGATACTATTGTTTTTCCCTTAGAAAGATAAGAAACGGATGCACAAAGCAATTATATAACATATAGCTATTAAATTGTGCAGCAAGGATTCAAATCCAGTTGACTTGATATATTGAAAAACTGACCCCTCTAACTGCTCATTTAAGGTCCACTGTATAGACCCCAATGCTAAGTTCAAAATTCTACCTATTTAAGGCTATCACTGAAGACATTTTTTCAATATAATTAATGTGTTTATTACATACCTAATATATGCCTCTTGGAAGGTAAGAAAATTTTAGAGATACATGAGTATATGACATAGTCCCTGTGCCCAAGGGACTTACAGTCTTAGCAAAGAGAAAAGACATCCATATTCAACAGAAATAAAATTCAAGAACTAAGTTTAATACCTGCAATCATAAACAGCAGTTAGGAGAAGATAAAATCAAAGTTAATAAGTTTGTTGGGAATATCTCAAGGCAAAAGTGATAAATGACATAGAACTTCAAACTAGCAGTGAATTCAGATGGGCAAGACAAAGATGAGAGGGCAGTGAAGGGAGAATATTATATTTTTATTTACTAACATCTATTATTCCAATAGGATTTGTTAGATTCATGCTTCTCTGGAAGAGAAAGACCAGGCTCAATTTTTGTTAAGATTAGCATGAAATACTGACATTTACACTCCTGAGTGGACTAGAAGGGGAGCAGGATGGAATGATGATGGCAAGTAATTGGACAATTGGACAGTTTCCAGAAAGGCTTTAAGAAATACTATTAAATCTCCATCTGCTGATTGAAAATTCCAGGTTCATAAGGTATAACAATAGCTGAAATACAAGGCTTAGATGATCTCTACCTTTCCTTTGCAGGTTTGTACCCCACCTACTTTGCAAGAACCTGTGACAATTTTTTAATTAAAACATCTGCATAATTAAACATTTTAGGCTAATGATGACAAGAAGACAGGCCATATTTTATTACTTTTGTTGAACTGCCCAGTATATATTACATTTGCTATAAACTAATTACTCAAAATCCTGCCTTGAAAATATCTGTTATAATTTTAAAAAAAGAAAATAAGGAAAAGAGAAGAAATAGATTAAAAATTAACTTAGGGTCTTACACTTATAATGAGATGGTTCTAAGGAGGTAAGACTTAACCTAAATAAGTTTTCGCTCCTTTGAATTAGTGGAATAAATACATCTTAAATTTCTCCATTCCATTAGGACAGATCACAGGTGAACTTGGTGAGGGAGTAAACGAAGAACAGTTAGAGTTGCAGGGTCCTAAATCAACCACATGGAGAATAATATATTACTCTGCTTATTTTACTCTTCCTCTCCTCTTCACGTTTATGTCTTCTTCAGTATTTCCTTCTCAGTTTGAGTTTTATATAGCATATGACATACACATATGTGCCAACACAATGTGAGTGACAAGACTGGAAGAGGAAAAGCTTACATTAATTTATCTTGAAAAATGAAATGTCCAATTATACAACATTATAGAGTGCTAATAGCTCACCAAATAACATAAATAAGATTATATTTCACTCAGTGCCAGACCTGACAACCAAACCTAGGTTGCAATGTAAGTCTTTCTTTTTTTCAATAGACTGAATATACTAGAGGTTAAGAAAATTCACACAAGGCCGAATCCCCTCTTTAAAAAATCCTTTGACATTTTTCATAAAAACAGCTCTTTGCCCGTGGCTCAATTTAGGACTTTCACAAATCCCTTGAATAATGAAGGTCTTGGTTTTACATGACTGTTTATGTGTGGTGTTCTATGAAAGGTCCAAAGCTTGTTAAGGACGATTGCTAAAAAAATTAAAATATACCAAGATTATTTTTGTCAAACCAATATGTGTTAGAAAGTTATCTATTGGAGTGTATTCCATATACTTAATATAATATTATTATAATAGATGGCAAGATAAAAAGAAATCCACTACAGGATATTCCCATTTCTCTCCACAGTCATGGTATCAACAGATAACACACCAGTCTCCCCAGGATACCACTATAATTTAATACATGCAAAGTATCCATCTAATTTACCTGTTACTGATGAGGAAATTCCAAAAGTAAGTTTCTCATCATAGCAAATTCTGAAAAACTAGCATTTAAGCTATTTCATTATGGGGTGAAAAAAATCATCATTTAGAAATAAAAGTACCAATTAGTAACAAATTATGTACAAGTCACTCTAGCACAGTGTATTTCAATCACTTCAGTAATTTTTAGCCTCCCAAAAAAAAGTGTCAGAAATGAGGCATGAAAAGCTATTAAATGAATCATTCACACGTTGAATAGATGTTGTCGTCAGTTTGTTCTCTCAATGGAAATAATGAACAACTGATTTATTTATAACTGGTCATTATGATAATACACCTTCATGTTCCACCCTTTTCAATATATTATGGATATGTTATAACTGTCTTATTTTATAGCTGATCTAAAATCATATGCTTCCATTAAAATTTCTTCTTTTCCAGGCTTTCCCTTAATTTTAATGTTCCTTTGGCTTGGGGTGTAATTAAAATGTTTTTACTGACTTGGTTCCCTTGTCTTTTTTTTCCTTTCAATTTTCTGTCTTTTTGCCTGGTGGAATTTATCCATATCTTAAGTGTATGTAACTAGAGTCTGAAATATGAGTTTTAAGTAGCTGCAGAATACATTTATGTAATCACTATAAAGTGAATCTTGTCAGCACTTATTTAGTCAAGTTTACCTTGTTTTCCTTCTGAGATAAAGGTAAGCAGAATGGATAAAGTAAGATAATGGAAGCTGATTTGTATTTCAGAGAAAAGAAATTCTTGGTCTTAAGAGTCAAGGCAAGAAGACTTCATTCGTTTTTCTTTCTTTTTTTTTTTTTTCTAAATTTCAGAGCAGAGAGGAACATTTCCCTTGAATGTTCCAGTTCTAACACTGTAATTAATTTTGCAGGGTTACATTCAACAATTTGTATGTTTTGCTGCATAACACTCTGTATATGCACTGGACTCTGCCCTCAATCTGCACTGCAGGTTTATATAGGAAAAAGCCTTCAGGGATTTTCTTCTATATTTAATCAAAACTCTTTTTGAGAAATACATCCATCACATTATGGAATATCATTTTTTAAAAAAACATGTGAGTAATGTACTTCAGAGCTAGGTCTGGAAGAAAGATTCCCTTGGGAAATGGTTATGCTTCATCCCCAGTGAGTACTAGAGGCCTGTAACACATCCTGTCTTCTCTATACCTTTGCTCAGAAACCCAGAACTGGGTTACATTCGCTATCATGGTGACCATGTTAAGACTCCCATGGAGTGTCCCAGCTTTCTCCTTTGTAAATACTTTTTATATACTTTTTCTAATCCTGTTTTGTTAATCCTATCTCATATGTCTTTTGTAATATGTTCTCTGAAATTATTTAGAGAGAAGTAAAAGGTAGAAATGAGGAAATAAACCAGAGATACTATTCTTTAAAAGAATTTTTTTTTATTTTTACTGAAATGGTGGCATTATCTTAACTTTAGGATGCTAATTTTTTTCTTCCTAACATCATGCCCACGTACCATTATCTCATCCCTGACTCATCTTTAAAATTTTAGTTCCTTTATTTGCAATTTACATATAAGATGTGTGGAAAAACCCACAGATACACACTCACACAGCACGCCACTCTTCTCATATGCTGTTGTTCAGACATAAAGATCACTAAGCAAAATAGGAGATAACATTTCAAGACTTTCTCCACTAACAGAAACATATTCTCAGGTGATCAATTAGAGTCCAACAAGGTTTATTTTCAAAAGAGTCAGCAAGGGTTAGAAATGAATTTCTCAACAATTTTTGTTTTTAAGAGACAGGGCCTTATTCTGCCGCCCAGGCTGGAGTACAGTGGTATGATAATAGCTTACTAGGCTGGGATTGGAGGGGCAGACAGGCAGCTCAGAAAAAGAGATTTAGGCTATCAGAGAAGGTGGAAGAATAAATGTTTGGATATAATTATCATGGCTTATTATCTACAAGGTGGAATTTGGCTAACTTTGTTAATAAAACAAGGTACAAATCATTTAATGACAACCTATAGACTTTTAGCTTACATTTAGAAAATACTTAAAAAGAATTTTTCCAGCCTGAGCAACATAGTGAGACCCCCATTTCTACAAAAAGTTTTTTAAAAAATTAGCTGGGCATGGTGGTGCACACCTGTACTCCCAGCTACTCAGGAGGCTGGGGTGAGAGGATCACTGGAGCCCAGGAGTTTGAGGCTTCAGTGAGCTATGATCACACCACCGCACTTCAGTCTGGGTGACAGGGGGAGAACTCAAAAAAAAATTCAAAACAGATATTAGATGCAAGAAAAGAAAAAAATTAATGTATATCAAAATAGTAAATTCTGTTCCCAATTATTATGTAATTCCTATGTCACCAACTTTCTTTGAGAATTAAAGACTGAATTTGTACCAATGTACTAATTATATATCTATAATCGGTATATTTAATAAGTTAAAATTTTGGAATATAAGGCCTCTACATTTACATTTTAAAAATATTCTTAGACAAAGTTCTGGATTATATTTCAATTCTGTTCAAAGAGTAAAATGGAAATGTAAAAACAGAGATGTCTGCTTAACAGAGTGAAATTAATTTACAAATCTAAGCAATATAAAAACATGAGTAAAAATCTAATTTAATTGAATTATTAACATTAAAGCTAGTCCACACAAAATGTATTTATTCTGGAGTCTCTGTAGATTTTTTTATTGTTTTTCCTGCTGCCATCAACTTTTGTTATACTATAAATATGGATGTAACTGTACCTACATAACTACCAGCACACACCTAAAATTAAATAAGAAATTTTAATCCAGTAGTTCTTAATTTTTTTCTAATCCTAAGTACTTAAAGATATAACACACTATTAATAAATCACCGTGGTGATGGTTCTCAAAGGTGTGGGTGCGTGTGTGTGTGTGTGTGTGTGTGTGTGTGTGTGTGTGTGTGTGTGTGTGTGTAGCATGTGGGGAAGGTGTCCTGGAGAGGATACAACCTTCTGTGATTTTCCTCTGCTAAGAATCAGCCCTGAAGGGTATAAATTCAATAACCTCTTTTTTTAAAAAAATCTCAGATCTTGGCTTGGGTCTGAAGCATGAATCATGTGGAGTTTAATGCAGCTTTGGGTCAACCCTGATCAAGAAGACCCCAGGAAGAGTGTGGGAAAATTTAAATTTGGATACCCCAGAAACGGGATTATGTATCTAAGAATCCTATATAGCATGTCTTGTCGTATGCCATTTGTGTCAGCTCAGAACCTCCACAGTTCTTTCACAAGCTCAGATCATATCTCTTGGAGCCACTTTGGTCCCTACACACCACAGATTCCATCTCTGGGCTAATATTTGACTAACTTCAAGATTATGTCAACACTGTCTATGCCTCATGCAAAAGCCTCATGGAAGCAATTAATCTAACAACAGTGCAAACAAGACGACTATAATCACCCAGGTGATCATGAAAAAGAACATGAGGGAAATAAAAATGAGATAGACAGATCCTGGAAGCATGCTGTAGATGTTACGTTTTTCAATAACAGATTTGGGGACTGTTGTGGGGTGGGGGGGAGGGGCAAGGGATAGCATTAGGAGATATACCTAATGCTAAATGACGAGTTAATGGGTGCAGCACACCAGCATGGCACATGTATACATACGTAACTAACCTGCACAGTGTGCACATGTACCCTAAAACTTAAAGTATAATGATAATAAAAAAATAAAATAAAATAAAATAAAATTGATGAACATGGGTGCTACATGATACAAGTATCAAAGGAATTTCAGACTTGAGTAATTCTGAAGCCCACAAAATTAGCCACAGGATTTAACTTTTGTTCTTCATCTACTAGAGGAATGGATGTTACAAACCAATACAATGAAATTAAAAATAAAAAAATAAAAATAAAAATAAAAAAACACTCACGCCTGTAATCCCAGCACTTTGGGAGGCCGAGGCGGGCGGATCACGAGGTCAGGAGATCGAGACCATCCTGGCTAACACGGTGAAACCCCGTCTCTACTAAAAATACAAAAAATTAGCCGGGCGAGGTGGCGGGCGCCTGTAGTCCCAGCTACTCGTGAGGTTGACGCAGGAGAATGGCGTGAACCCGGGGGGCGGAGCCTGCAGTGAGCCGAGATCGCGCCACTGCACTCCAGCCTGGGCGACAGCGACACTCCGTCTCAAAAAAAAAAATAATAATAAAAAAATAAAAAATAAAAATAAAAAAACAGATTTACACCAAAACTTTTAAAGAAATTTGTGATAGGAAATGGTTAAGAAGGTGGGGAGAGAGGGCAAAAGTTGGGTCTTCAGATCCTACAAGCAGAAAGGGGCTCTCTTTTAGGTCAGAGCTGATCTTTAGTTGTTTTGTAATGACATTTCGTCTGACACTTCCTAGGCCAAATATTTAAATAGACACCTCTAAAGAAGTTTAGCAATTTGATCCTCTCTGCTTGCTCATTTATATTATTTCTTTAAGTTACATTTCTGCTCAGTATTCCTATGCTTCATAGGTATTTGACAAAAAAATTTAAAGAGTTATTTTTTCTTTCTTTGTTTTTTTCTTTTTCTCTAGCTTGCTAAAGAACAATCAGCCAGATCCAACTAGATGAGTCAACTATTCCCCAGGCATAACTCCTGGGGTCATATCAATTGCATTTGCAGCAGTGGTATAATAATTTACTATAAATGTCTTAAATTACAGCATTTGAACACGTGCCAGGAAATACTACTTTTCCCCAAAGCAGATGAATCATGAACCTGAAATACATAATGCACCTCAAAGGCATTTAAAATTCTTCTAAGGAGTGACTTATTCAGATGATAGAATGTTGACCATTCGATTTGAGTGGTGACCTTCCAAAAGCAATGAATAGCATTTCAATGATTTTCAAATGTTACTATCAAAAATAAAGTAAGATAGATATATAAAATAGGTAAATATAGAAGCTTCTCTAGTAATGCCTCCCTTGGGAGGTAGGGAGCCTGGGAACCAACTTCAATAAGAATCTTGGCTTCTCTGCCCTTAGTTTTTGTAGAAGGGCCCTTCTCATATGTAGAATTTTGCCTATACTCTCCAAAATAGCTCAGATATCTATGAGGGAATTTGGTTGAATTTGAGAGTCTGAGAGCAAGTGATATTAGATAAAGTTTATATAAAGGCTACAGTCAACATCACAGAACAACTCAGTTTATTTAGAACAGCCAGTTGAAATAAATCTAAGGATCATAGCACCTAACCATCTGGAAGTCAGTTTTGAAAAACAAATATATATATATAATATATAAAATATGCTTTATGGTTTTGTTTATGTGATTTAAGTAGATCTACGAGATAAGTAAAATAAAAATTAAAAATTCTATAGCTATTACTTAATATGTGTATAAACACACATGTATATGCATATATATTGTTGAGTCTACTAAACAGTGTGCTTCTAGATTTATTCATGCATTCAATAATATTTATTGAGAACTTACTATCTTCAAGACACTATTAGAGATTTAAAAAATAAATTAGATATAGCTGATGGTCTAAAAGAGGCTTAAATGTGATTCATCTCAAAATCATCAGAATAAATAAGACAGAAAATTTTAATTACTGGTAATAAGAAACAAAGATGATGAAAACCTAAGCCAGTCTGCCATGAATTGAACAACAGAGAAAAAGAGCCCTGGGTCTGATCAGTTTGACCTTCAGCAATGTCAGCTCACTTCTTTGGGATTCTGCTTCTTTATCTGAAAAATAAGGGAAATTTAACCATGTGATCTTCAGAGTCCCTTCTGGCTCCAATATTAAAAAAAAAGAAACTATACTCCATAAGTATGATTTAAACCAGAAGGTTCAAACCTCATTCTTCACTTGCGATAGCTTCGCTGATGAATAGGAATGTCAGCCAACATTCCATCTCCTTTCCCTTTCCTGCTCCAGTTTGATGGAGGTACCAGCTAGCAATAAAATAGCATTGAGGAGTTGGGACTCACAAAAAGAATTGTATCCAAAACCACAATACTGTGACTATGGAATTATTGTTTCTTTACCCTAACATATTAAAAATAGCTGATGAAGAAAAACAATGAAAAGAAGACTGTAAACAAGTCAAATTTCAGAAAATAGCTGGGAGACAAGTGTATAAATATTTTGTTTGAAATTTTTTTTAAAAATGAACATTCAAGTATTTCATTCAGAGTTTTTTAAATGTGCAAATTCAATTATAAAGCCATAGTGATCACAAGATACAAGGTAAAGTTTTATTATTAATCTGAAATGTCTTGGTTTGAAAAAAGTTTGATAGTAAAATCAAGGTTAAATGAAATATCATGAAGCTGTGCAATTAGGTTAATAATGAGGTGCCTCAGGGATCAGTGCTAGCACAGGTGTTCAATATATTTATTAATGACTTAGAAGAGTTCTAAATAATATGGAAGCACATTTGGATGACTTCATAGATATTTATAGCAATCAAACGGGTAAATGACTGCTTTTCATGACCGATTCAAGAGCAATTATTTAACACATTACAGCAAATAATCAACAAGAGCAAATTAATGTGAAGTGGGTGGAATTACCCAAGTTTTCTTAGCATGCTAATAACTAACTGAAATAGTTATTGCCTTTCAGGCAACAGTGGGCGCATCTAAGACATCTGTCCAGTAAACAGCACTTTAGGAAAAAAGCATACTCAATAAAGGTTGGAATAAAGAATAATGCAAAAGAATTATCTAAATCAATAATTATTGCTGAAAATTTCTACACACCAGAGACTTGCTCTACTGAATGGCACTGTTGGAAAAGAGTGTGGTTTCCCAAACCACATGCTAGGATTATCTGGTGTCTTAGCTGGTGATTTTCTAAATAGTTTTCCATTATCATCCATTCCTCTCCCATATCCATTCACTGGCATTCCCAGATGCCTCTCAGGCAGGAATAAAACTTACAAGGACATGCCCTTCTCACTTCTGCTTTGCTCTGTTCTAAAGGATTTCATTGATGTTAACTTTTATGTTGAAGATCTCAAAGCTTTGGAAAAATTAAAAGTCATCCCTTTTCACAAGAAAGATGGCATAACAATATTCAATAATAGCATGAACTCTATTATATCCGCCCCTTATCCCAAAGTTAATTATTGTGCATAGAAAGAAAACTTAAATGTAGCATCATTTCAGTTATAATTCATTCATTCCAAAATATTTTCTGAGTCCTATTTTATCTAAAGCACAGTAGTAATAGAATAAAAATGATATTAATAAAAATATTGGGAGCCTGCCCTAAAAACTTAGAAAGCCATGTCTCCCCTCTCATGAACTAAGCATTTCTCAATCTTAGTCCATATAAACTAACATAAATGTCATCAATTATAACATAATTTGAAATATATGAAAATTAATAAGAATCAGAACTGTTTATGTAGAAATATATAATAACATTTTTAACCAAAGCATCATTTTCCGCTGCCATTTATCTTTTGTACCAGAGAAAATATTATGAACCCTGAGGTAAATTTTCTCATATGAAATATAACTTAGATACTTCTCCAAATTTTAGAGAAAAATACGATTTCTGGACTGTTTGGGACTAAGAAAGTAGGCCAATATAACTAGAGTAAAGCCAAATACTAATGAAAACATCAATGTGTGTTCATATTAGCTCTACAAAATAACCAATCAGCAAATCCACTGACAGAATGAAGATATGTGTGAAGTACTGAGAGTGAGAATTTTTCTTTTTCTTTTTTTGGAAGATTTGGTAAAGCATCTCTATTCTCTACTTATGTCCACCTGCAAATTTCAGATGTAAACATCTAGAGTAATATACCATGATCACATAAGAATTCGCAGACTTTCAGAATCTCAGTGTTAAAAGGAAACTCAGACGTTAACCATTGTTTGAGCTATACATCTTCTCTACATCACTGGACATACTACTACCGGAGATGAAAAAACATACACATAAAAACTCATTAATTAAAGCCAAAGACTTGCAGCGAAAAGCAAATTTTCAGCAATTAAGTAAACAATGAACCTCTGTTAGAACCTCAAACATACTTACTAATGAGATTTACCAGAGGGTCTGGAATTATCTATTTAAAATATAAAATTACAAATTGGAGAACAATTCACTTATCAGAGGTGTGACAATTCTGTTAATTTTTCTTTCTAAATCTTTTAGTATCTATGGGTTTTTGTGCAGTGTGATTTAAATATAATTTTAGTAAGGGAAAACAAGTAGTGAATGAGAATTCATTAACAGGTGGTCAAATGCAAAGAGTCTATCAATCATGCTGGTATTTTTAAACATCAGCAAATTTAATTCCATCTCTGGGGGAGTAAATTCATTCTCTAAGGTATGTGACACATCGTATTTATTTTTAAAGGACATTTCAGAGTGTTCTTTGATTATGAAATACTGCAAGTATTTCCTGCCTTAGGTTTCCTAGGCAGACAAAAAGGCAGGCAGAATCCACCACTGCAAATCAGATAATTCTAAAATAACCAAATAGTGTTTCTAAAAATGAGAACATTTCCATATCTTAGCTCTAGATAAAGAGATTTGTCATGGTAAAACCAACAAATCTGAATCAGACCTAAAACTATGAAATAGCACACAAGAGGGATGCAGAATTTTGTGCTGAATTACAAAGAGAAGTCAGATCTGCAAATCCACAATGACATAATAATTAAATAAATTTAATCAGCTTTTACTGAATTCCAGTTTTTAAATGTCAGGCAATTATTATGAAATGACTTTTTCTACTTGCATAATCCATTGTGTATTATATTTCTACCCTGAATCAAGTGAATGACTTGTTAGTTTGATCAAAAATTATCACTTTATACTACAAGGGAAAGCAACCATCTTCTCCAAACTACATGGCATTAGACTCTATAAGCTTCCTTTGGTGAAGCAAGATATATATATTGATTTTATCATACACATAGACTCTTCAAGGTCAAATAGCAAGTTAAAGGGAGAAAAAGTATCCTGAATGACCATTAATGCTGTTCTATACCATGGCTTCAAAATCTTAAAATACTTTGCATTTCACAAGAAGTTATGTGGCATTTGAAAACCCTCTGAAATGAAAAGAAATTTCTGATCCCCAAATGGATAAGTCAAGAAAATTGAGCACTTTCCAGAAAATAAAAGACTTAATATTTCAGGGCACCCTCCTGCATGACAAGGAGAGTTACAAAAGAGAAAAGCCAACAAAAACATCTGACCTACTGTATATATCTTGTTTATTGACCATTTTCTTGATGAATATTATAGGAACATACAGGCTGATAAGATTCCCTTACCGTACAAAGAAAAGTTATCCTGTTTTATAATGCGTAAGTCTTTCCTAAACACAGAGACTGCACTTTGCTTGTTATTCTACTACATGGAGAAAGAACTGATGTTGGTGAAGGTGAGTTGCAATATTGTACCATTAACGTATAAATAAAGCATGCCCATTGCTGGTAGTTATCCCTTCCCAGGTTTCAAACAGGAACTGGGATTTTAAATATTTCAGAAATAATTTCTTCTAAGTCTCTATTGTCATTGTATCTCTTTCAATTTTACCACACCAATGATATTCACTGAGCAAGATTCCAAAACCTTCATAAAAGCATTCCCTTGAATAACACCTTAAATCTTACTCTGTTCTAAATTTTTAAACTAATAATAGTTTATCTGAACTCTCCCAACTGGTTAATTCTGTCATAAAGCTACATAAAAACCATCTTCCATATTGCAGATTATTTTTGACCAATCGATGGATGAAATTTTGGCTATTCTTGTTAACAGTGTCTCAGGGTAAGCATTGTTGTAGTTATCAGCTTTGTAAGAAGTTTATGGAAATGACAGAAGCTTTGGACATGTACTCACTGATAGACACCAGAATAAATCATGAACAAAACCAATTTCATAGAGCATCAAGGGAGTCAAACTGTAAATGGTAATGGCAGATTACCCAGTGCATGGGTGAGACAATGGCATCCAAAGAGATGGTTAGCCTCTATATACCTCCTCCATAGACCATGTAATCTGAAACTTCTAGCCGTTAGATTCATTCCTCTAAGATAATGGCTGCAAGATAAACTACTTTAGTTGAAAGTATCATGTTTGGAACACACTATTGAGTAGTATAGGATAATTTTCAGTGCCCCGCAGTGCTGGCCACAGTACACGTAAGTTCCAAAAAATCATTCACAACCTCAAGTGTTCAGAGGGTCAAGCAAGTACTGGGCATGAAAAAATAAACAGGCAAGTGCTAATGTCAATTGACCAGCAGCCTCAATGTCTGCAAAACAATAGAGAGCAGTGTAAACTGAGGTAAGCCCTTGTCCCATCTAAAAGGGACAACTACCACTGATCTCCAGAGAACTGTTGCTAAACAGGGATATAGGTCCATATCTTCCAGGTTTTCTAGAGAGGTAAAAAATCTGAATTTTTTATGTGAAATCTCTAATTTTCAAATGTTAGCAACTAATTTAATTGTGTAGCATGCTCTTAGCCAACATTATTCTGAGCAAAAAAAAAAAAAATAATAAAAAGCTGAGGGCCAGATTTGGCCAACTTGTTGGCAATTTCCTAGAATGCCAGTCAAGGACGTGAAGAAGGGAGATTCAGTTGGGATGAGGATGAGTTCTAGACTGTCAATTAAGAGACCACGTAAGGGCTATAGATAGCGTCTTTCCTAAGGGAAAGGATAAGCAAGCAGACTCTACATATGAAAACCTAAATGCAGTAAGCCACTTGTTATGAATAGTATATATACCCTTTTAAGAAAATGTACATTATTCATTTTTTTAAAAAAAGGTCTTTTTAATTATTTTATTTTCTAACTTTGTCTTTACCCTTTGTCCAAAAAAAGATCTACAATAACATAACAAAGTCTTCAATAGAATAAAAGTAAAAATAAATTATGAAAGACCTAGAAGAAATGACGTTAGTAATAGTAACCTAAAGTACACCAAATGCACGCTGAATACAGTCAAAAGAACAAAAATCTCATTAGCCATTAATTTATAAAATGGATTATTATCTGCATGGGGCGGGGGAAGATGTGTCCATTTGCAAAGTCTATTTTCTTTTTTAAAACATACAGTTTGGTCTTTGGTGTGGATGAATCTATCTTGTTCATAACTAATACAGTAACAAATGCTGCATATCAAAATAAAGGAGCATTATTACTTATTTTGACTCTCTAGATTATTTGTTTCCAGATTTAAAAAGCATTAAGGGATGTCTTTGTGAGCCAAAATAGAGGGCAGAACAGATCCCTTCCTACTTAGGATTTTAATACTCCCTTGCCTGAAAGGGAAAGATTTTTCAATAATAAGAAAAGGCAATGTGAGTTACAGGAGCATCGGTCTGATGAGGCCATATACAGGATATATTACCATCAATATGCCTACCTAATGTGTCAGAATTGTACAGCTCTTTTTTAAAAAGCCACATTAATAAAAATAAGCACTTCTACCAAGACAAATTGATTGTTGTTTGTTGTTACTCTAAAGGAAAGGAAAAAAATAGGGCTGCAGCAGTATCAGCAGGTAGGTATTAGTGTATTCTAGTCTAATTTCAACCCCAAATCCATACTATTAAATACAATTTGGAAAGGCTCAGCTGTTAGAGGATCAGAGTATGTGCAGCCCATATGTAATGAAGAAACACTCCTGTAAATCAGTGAATGAGCACCATGCATTCTGATGAACCAAGTATAGAGGCTGAAATTTTAAGTAGGCAAAAAGCTTTCTCTCCTTACCCAGCATTCCTGAATAAAACTGATAAGCTACAGCCCTAGAGACCAGGTCTCTGCATTTAATTTGTTTAACAAATATTTATTGAGTATCTGCTTGATGTATGCTAGTCCTGGAAAAAAATTATTCCAATGAACAGCCAGTTAATTCATGCCAACTAAATAGTATCTATTCTATGTGCATAGCTACAAAAATAGCAGAGTCAATTCACCACTGCAGCATAATACAATTACAATAACAGCTCTAGTTTATTAACACCATTATTTAATTTTATTTTGTCTTATAACAATAAACTTTTCACTTTAAATCATTAACAGCCACAACAAAATGCTGCCAGATATCTGAACGCATTTTCTTTAATCCATCTACACTACTAAACCTAAAATTGTACACAATAAAATTCCACCTTGAAGTAACAACCTTGGAGCATTGCAAAATGTTCAATTATAAAAGATAAAGAAAATTTTCATAGAATGGTGTACTTACTGAGAAAGAAAAGCATCACACATACATCAAAAAGATCTTCAATGTCAAAGAAGGAAATCAAAAATGTTGGTCCTTGTAATCTTGAATTAATCAGATAATGTAATGCATTAGAATGCTTTCTTCTTTCTACTCCAGTATTTCAACCAAGTAGGTTATACTGTTTCCAATACTACAAATATGCTTTCTTAAGGGTACTAAACACAGCTCTGAGGACAAGGAGAGAAAAACTAGAATCTAGCATCAAATCTTCTGTCAATTACACATATACACATACACACACGTGTGGACACAAAGTGTAAACTTCAGACTAGCCTCACCTGAAAATTAGTTAGAAATCCAAATTCTGAGGCCCCAGCCCAGGAACTCTAAGGGTGGGGCCCAGAAATCTGTGTTTCTACATAAAGGGGATTCTGATGCATGCTGAAAATAGAAAATCATTGCTCCAAAAATAAGAAATGATACTATAAAATGTTCAGACCTCTCAATTCCAAAATTGACATAATGTTTCAAATTTTAAAAATATGAAATGCTACTCAAGGTCATAGCTGTTACTTATACTTAATTATGATTAATGGGAGCCAGTCTTCTCGCTTCCTCTAGTTCTCTCTCTCCTCCTGCGTGTAGGGGTGTGTTAGCGGTGTGTGTGTGTGTGTGTGTGTGTGTGCGTGTGTGTGTAGTCTATAAATGACTGTGGAAGGTTCTATGTAAACACTCTTTACTCCCAATCATAAACAAATCTATATGGAAAAATATTACAAAAAATCAATTTCTAGATTACATTTGTCACATGGAGAATAACCAATTTCTAGTCACTTGTCATGGGTGCATAACCTATTACCAGAACTGATTCACGGTGAATTGACTAGCTATGTCAAAAGGAAGATCTGCAGTCTACAGAGAAATAATCCATTTAGTGTTCCAAATTTTACAGTAAAGGCTGCTAAAATAACAGAATTTATTACATATTTTTACAGGTATATTAAGCTATAATAAATTCATCATTCCTAAATCAAGATAATTCATTTATAGCCTATTCAAAACTTACTTAAATTAATCATGAAACATTAAATGCAAAATGTTTTTTTCTTCACATAATGTCACAAAGTCACATGAACTAATTTGCCAACATGTTTTCACAGTATTGTTATTCTGACATATACTAACATACTAACCAAAGATTATCACCAATAATGTTGGCATTCATGGCTAAAGGGGCAGTAATAATTTTTTATCTACAAGGACTGAATTAGGCCTCTCAGACAGGAGGCTTGGGAAAAATCATTTTTCAAGTTAAGCCAGGTGAGTCTGTAATCAATGACCAGAGCTCTGCTGGAACTGCAGTGCCTCGTAGGAATCAAGTTAAGTTATGAGCTACAGAAGAAAATATTGATTCTTGCTTTTACCTGTTTGTTTCACAAACTAGAATAGAAATAAATATTACTAATTTTATGTTGTAAATATTTAATACGTTTTTTCAATAGTCACTATAGAATATGTAAGGAAACCAAAACAACCACAGTTGAAAGTCCTATGACATTAGCAAAGCTCAGGAACTTGGCATTTTTCCAGTGATGATGAATAAAATTAAAATACTGATTTCAGTGATCTGAGTGTGACTGTCATTTGTCTAAAATATACTTATTATAATGTAGTAAGAATGGGCCCGGGAAAATACGTTATTCCCCCAAATCTCATTTTTTAAAAAATTCATTTTATAAAAAAATGAATCATTAGCAATTGATGTTCTTTCCAAATATTTTAGTGCCCCTAAAGCCTAAAAGTGTATCCTAGAATAAATTTATAAAATTCCTCAAACGTACATCTATGAATATTAAACATTTATTGCTTGACTATAAAACTTTTCTCCAGACTATGTCAGTATCTCCACTTATAAAAAATTAGGGAAAGATTAACCAAATAGAACTGAAGAGAATAGGATCTACAGTGGGGTTGTACCGTAAACGCATATAACTTACACAACTTCAATTATGTAAGTTGAGAAGAAAGCAATAATGCCAAAGATTCGTCTGCCAATTTGTATGGCCTGGACAGAGTGTGAAATGGGAAGTGTTAATCCACCATGCCCTCATAAGCACAAGTAGCCCTGTTGAGGGTGATTATGATATTTAAAGGTATGTCTTGTCATATATCACAACCCTTGAAAAAAAGTCAAGTATTTCTGATGCTCAACTAGAAAAAACTGGCTATTGAACTTACTGAGACATAGTATACTGATCCCCAATATGCCCTTTTTAAGAGTACTTTATGCTTGGTTTTTCACGTTCTGTTAATTCTGGAATCTAACCTCTGAATACAGTGCAATGTTTTCCTGTGGATCAATCATATCATGAAATGCCTTTCACAGCAAAGAAAAACAAAAGTGTCTTTCAGCATAAAAGACATTGTGGAAAAGAGAAGAAATACTAATTTTATTATGTATCTTTCATGAGAGGTTTCAGGACAGCTTAAAATAGTAAGGAATCTCTGACATAGCTTCAGAATGATAGACAAACAAGACAGATAAAATCATTTATAAGAATACAAAATTAGGCCAGGCGTGGTGGCTCACGCCTGTAATCCCAGCACTTTGGGAGGCCAAGGTGGGTGGATCACGAGGTAAGGAGTTCAAGACCAGCCTGGCCAACATGGTGAAACCCTGTCTCTACTAAAAATCCAAAATCAGCTGAGCGTGGCGGCACGTGCCTGTAATCCCAGCTACTCGGGAGACTGAGGCGGGAGAATCGCTTGATCCCGGGAGGCGGAGGTTGCAGCGAGCCAAGATTGTGCCACTGCACTCCAGCCTGGGCAACAGAGTGACAGAGCAAGACTCTGTCTCAAGAAAAAGAAAAAGAATACAAAATTATAATTGTTACTCAGATTCCATTTCAAAGAAAATCTTCATGCCAGCACTTTCTTCAACATATCTCAGCCACAAGGCAAATATATGCTGACTAAACTCTACTTTCAAAGTGTGGTTGAGAGATAGGTGGTGGTTGAGAAACCTCCTAAAACGATCCATATACATTGGGGTGAATTCATCTTTGTCCAAAAATGTAACCGTTGTACCAAATGTAACCTAAGGTAACAATGAGACACTCTGAGCCTTGCTGGATGGTTTAACTACACATGTGTTCTGGGAAGCCACATAATGACAACCAAGTAAACGCGGAACCAAACTATGCGCTGTTTGGGAGTCTTCAGATTTTGTTTTTGTTTTTTTCTTCTGTTAGGGAGCAGAACCCTCTCTAACAGAATTTTCCACTGGATTCCATCAAACCTTTTAATACAGCTACAGCATATATTTTCTGCCTGACAACTCAAGTGAGTAAACACTAAACACTCATTTCTATGTATTTCTTTATTTCCTCATGAAGAAATAATTATTTTCTTGCTTTATTTTGATGTATTTTGTACATTTGTATTTAGATTTTAACCCATGTAAATAAACATTTATGATACAACCCCACTGTAGATTCTATCCTATCTAGTTCTATTTGGTTACTCTTCCCCTAATTTTTTATAAGTGGAGAGATACTGACATAGTCTGGAGAATTATTGACTTATTATACACTTCATTTTTAAAGCTAATGAAAACAATAATAATTCAGTACATAAATAATAAAAGGAGTTCCAAAGTTTGTGCTTCATAGGAGAAAGACTATTCTTAAGCCCTACTAATCACCTTCACTTACATAAAATGAACATCATCATTCCAGGATTTAAGCTACATGTCCCAAGTCTTCTTTCCTTCTCTAGCACTGACCTCGTATTAAGATGATTGAGAGTGGAGTATCCATTCTTTCCAGGAAAAGATGACCCCATAATCAGAGATGTGGTTTGATCTTCTGCAATGCCAACAAAACAATCAGACTTCATATCACTCCCCAACATCTGAGTCATAACTTTGAGAATATAACGAAAATAACATTGTGTGGGAAGTACCGAGATTCCTGTCTAGGTACATGTGTACCAGGTACAGTCAAGCTCCTTTTCAATCTCTCCTTAGGACCTAATCTCACCCTCACTCATTTTTTACATTATATCTATAACAAGTAATAAACATTTCTTCTACACTCTGACTTAGAGTTATTATTCAAACTTGGTAGGAAAGAGACTTTATAATTCTGTGTGTGTGTGTGTGTGTGTGTGTGTGTGTGTGTGCATGTGCGTGCACATGTACATGCTTGTGTATCAAAAAGAGCTTGGGTTTAATCGTTCACATTAATTACCCCACATCTTTACTACCCATGTTTTTCCTCACATGTCCTCAACTTAGCAAATGACACTAACCAATAGCTCAAGGTCAAAACTTGGGAGTCATTCTTGACTCCCCCTCTTCATCATCTCCTATATCTAATTAATGTTCAAGTTTTATAAAATTCACATTTAACCTTGTGATGGTTAATTTTATGTGTCAACTTGACTGGCCACACGGTGCCCAGATACTCAGTCAAATATTATTCTGGGTGTTTCTGTGAAGACATTTTAGATAAGATTAACATTTAAAGTTATAGATTGAGTAAAGCAGACTCAGTTTATAATTTTAAATGTTAATCTTATCTAAAAAAGATTATTCCAAAAGGATGTATGGTTTTTCTAAAATCAGTCCTTCATAGAAAGCCCAATTCTATTTCTAACCTTTAAAAGTAATTTATTTAATTTCTACATCTCTCAATTGGGAAACAATTCCAAAATAATCTGATCCTTTTTTTTTTAAAGAATAACCATGAAATATTCTTCCCCAGGTTAAGGTTAACAAAACTAGTAGCCCACCTGCAATATTCTCGATCACAAGCACTTTGCAGGCTGCACTATACAGAGCTACATGGGTAGAAATATTTCCCTTTTGTTCCTTTAACAGCTTTACCCCTTTGACAAGATTTTAAAACAATCAAGTTTAATTTTTCCAATTTCTTCCTCAGTATTACTTTGGCAAAGGTTTGGGTATTAAGTGAGGTAGAAATCAATAATTCTCCAAGTAATGCTTGTCCCAGAAGGTGTCCACATGAAAATAAATAGGTGTCCTGAGCATAAAATATTTTTTATAAACACCTATTTGAGGGAAACAAAAACCTTAATGCCTCAAGTATTTAAGACTTTTTAAAAAGTAAAAGAAAAAAATACAATTCCTCATTTAATGGTGGAATAACTACATCTAGTAAGATTTTTTTCCTTTTCCTTCTAAACATAGAAAATTAATACAAGTTGGAACTAGGCTAATCATGAAAAAGTGTAAATTAAAAATGTACATTAATTTAAAAATTCTTCTGACCACATGAATTATAAAAGACTGCAAATATAAGGGAGGAAAAAAGAACTGTGAAAATTAGACTGCTCACTCATTTGAAACCCTTTGATAAAAAGCACTCTATTTTCTTTGGACTGTCACCCCTGTGAGGGAAGGGACTGTGACATTTTGTATTAATCTCTACATAGCACTTGCCTCTGTACTATGCCTGTGACAGTATTTCATAATAAAAAATTTTCAGATTTTTTCAGTGGAACCATGTTCATTAAATAAGAAACTAACAAGATGTGTTTGTCATCCCAATTGCCTTGGAACATTAACCATTTCATTTCAAATGTTACCACTTTGCTTGCTAAATGTACTTATTCCTCTAAGTTTAAAAGTATCTCAAATCCTGAAATGACTTTATAATTTAGCTGTTAATTTTCTCTAGTCACTTGCTTTTAAGTTAACAACAATTCTGACACTATAGCTTATTAACCACAAACAGTTATGAATTAAATCAAATATAATGTGCAATTAAAACTCAGATGCAGAGTCAAATAGGATTTCCCCACGTCTACATAAGAAGCTTTGAAATGCATACAATAATGACACATGAATCATTACTATTATAGAGATGAGAAAAATGTTGAATACTAGGATTTTACAATCAAACGAGCACTTGTTATTTACTAGATAGTAAATTTCACCACTTATGTTTCTTTACTTCCTTATGCCCTGTATGAAAACACAATAGAAACCAAAGTGCTAAGTGAAGTCTTTCAGTATTTTAAGAAGTAGAAAACCTTGGTTGAGACCTCACTCCATTCAAACATTTAGCAAACATCCACTGATCACAATCTGTAGTCAATCACTGTGCTACTGAAATATGTGGCCACCATGATTGTGACAGTTAAGGAACCATCTGTAAAGAATGATTCTTGCCTGGTATTTCTCACTTATTCTGAAAAATAAATCTTGACTAGAAGAGAGTTATCTAGGATCCATATAGAAGCATACTTAGATATTTTCTGATATATAAAATGAAAAAGAGAATTTCTTGCAAAGAACAGAAATTAAAAGCACATGAAGGACACTGTCTTTGAAATCTACCCCCCTTCCAACATCATGCTTGTTCAAGCACCCATCACCATTCCTTTAAAGAAACCCTCCTTTAAAGAAACCTCAGGAGGGTTCCTGCCTCAGTGTTGCTCCTCTATGATCCTCCTTCCACTACTAAGAGTGCCATCTTTCTAAAACCTGACCAGAACATCACGGTGCCTTAAGCCCTCAGTGTCTCTTTCCCATCAACTAGATGAAATCCAATCTCCTTGGTTTGTATGATGAGGCTCTTTGTGATCTAGATCCACTTATAGGGCAGGCAGGGAGAAGCCACCCTCTATGAGGGAGGTGAGGAAAGAGTAACCCATAACTTTTGCTGTCTCAAAAGGTTGCTGACCCTAACACCATTTAGGCAAAGCTGGTCAATGGGGAGATACTGGATAGACTCACATTAGAAGTCACTCTGAGAAATTACTAAGACTCCAGATCATAATTCCCAAAATTTAAAATTAGATAAACCTTCTGAAATGGACCTGTGACAGATAAGAGTGTAAAGCTGAAGAAATATACTCAATACAAGGGCCTAACAATTTGTTGAAGAGATCTTTTCAATACATTGTGTAGCTTATGGTGGAAGCCTTTCTAAATTAATACATTTTAGCATAATTATGTTGAGCATGGAAATGGGAACTAGAACGGTTTATAATCCTGTGATCTGAGCTTGGAGCATCAATGGGTCCTGGCCTGGAACCTGTCCCACAGCAGAAGATGAGGACCTGGTAGACGATATCCAACACGGCACTACATACAAATGGAAGCACTGACAGTAATACAGACATTGGATACCCTTTCTTCCTCTGCTTGAATTGCATTAACTTCTGGCATTTTGGACAGGCACCAAGAAGGTAAGTCATTCAAGAAGGTGAGGAAATGAATCAAGGATGGGACAAAGATAAATATAGGGCATGCAGAGTCTAGAGTAATTGATTAAAAAAATTAAAGAAACTTGGCTCCATTTTTTACCTTCTCCTGCTTATACTTGCAATACCTCTGGGCATTATTTTTCACTCTTCTTCCCTTCCTACTTTATGCTTACCAACGCAGAACTCAGAATACACTATGCTCTCCCATGTCTCCTCGTTATGCTCTTTCCTTTGCCTAGAATGCTCTAGGAAGCCTTTTCTGAGCCAAGAGGGTTGGGTTACGTACCTTTCTTTGGTGTTTCCATTGTACTCCGAGGATGTGTTTATATGATACAATTTATTCAAGCAGCTTATCCTCTATATGCCTCTATTTCACTTGTAAAATGGAGACAATAATAGCATATACTCCATAGGATTGTTTTGGTTATTAAGCAAGGTAATATATGTGAAACCATTTAAACAATACCTGGCACAAATAAACAACTATATAAGTAATAGCTATTGTGTTATTATTATTAAAACACATTATGTTTTTATCAGGTACTATGTGGCAGTCATTATGCCAGGTGTTGGTAGACCATTGGTGAACAAAGGAGGCTTGGTTCCCACTGCAGTGATGCTATATAAAATTACTCATTCTTCAGTATGTGTCTCCATGCCTCCCAGTGTCAGAGATCAATCTTTGTCATTTTTTGTGTGTTATCAGCACCTAGAAGAGGATTTATCACAGAGCTGGGCATATAAGAGGTGCTCAAAAATTATTTAAAAATAACCCCAGAAAGTCCTGAGCAGAGGAAAAAAACATGTGGCTTGTAGACATGCAACAGCATTAAACTCACTGAAATTATGTGTGGCTGGGACCCAGGTTAAATGAGAATAAGTGAAAGAAAATGCAGCTGAAGAGAAGGAAGGCTAGATCACAGTGGGCCTAATACCATGAGAAAGAGTTTAACTTAGAATGGGAATTCAGAAAGCATTTTAAGTAAGGAGTATCATACTCATATTTCCATTACAGAAAGAATGGAAACTGTGAAGGCCAATGATTGGAAGAAACTGAGACTAGAGGTAGAAAATAGGATGCTATTTGCAGTATTCTGCATAAGATGTGATGAAAATGTGATCTAAGATAGCATCAGTGTGAATAGACAGACAAGGATAGAGCAAAATTAAGACAATAGGTCTGATAGGCCAATAGGATACAGCATTTGAAGAAAAGAGAAATCTAATATGACTCTTATGTTTCTAGCTTGGGTGCTAAATACATTGCAAATCATTAAGTAAGATGATAATACGAGAATAAGATTAGGATTGAGGTGACAAAATGGAGATCATCTGCTGAATTTTAGGCATATGGAGGCATCTATGAGATTAAGTAGAAATCTAAGAGTCAGTAGGTTACATGCACTTAGGTATCAAGAAAGAAAATGGAAAGTGGTCTTTGCTGGACAACTATAAAACCTGGTGTAAATTAAGAGATCGTGTTTCCAGGGAGATGAAAGAGAAAGTTAATCATGGATTAAAAAGTATATGTAGATGTACAAGAAGTCAAGGCAATGTACAAGAATTGACGATCCTTTCCAGTAATATTTCAGTCAAGATTATCAACTCAAAGTAAATGAGAGGGATATGGGTTACGAATTGAGGTGGTTAGTGAAGGTTTGAGAGAAATGGAAAAGAAGGTTATCAAGGACACGTAAAATATATTAGGCAAGGAACCAACCTAAGTGTCCATCAACAGACGAATGGATAAAAATAATGTCGTATATATACACAATGGAATATTATTCAGCCATAAAATAAAATCATGTCATTCACAGTAACATGTATGGAACTTGAGGTCATTATGTTAAGTGAAATAAGCCAGGCACAGAAAGACAAATGCCACACGTTCCCACTCATATGTGAGAGCTAAAAAACTTGATCTCAGGGACATAGAAAAAAGGACCATAGATACCAGAGACTGGGACGGGTGAGTGGGGGTGAAGGGGTATGAAGAGAGGTTGGTTGTGGGCACACACATACAGTTAGATAGAAAAAATATGTTCTAATATTTGATAGCAGACTACAGTGATTATACTTAACAACAATATTATGTATATTTTAAAGTAACTAGAAGAGAGGACTTGAAATGATACCAACACATAAAAATGATAAACACTCAGGTGATGGAGACCTCAAATACCCTAACTTGATCATGACACATTTTATGAATGTAGCAAAAACTCATATGTACTCCGTAAATAGGTAAAATATTGTATGTCAATAAAAGAGAAAAAATTAAAAAGCAAGGAAAAGATATATATATTCTTGATACCTAAATACATAGTGTTCTATAGCCTTATCTAGAGCATATTGCCTGATATATATATATATTTTTATATATATATACACACACAATGATAGATACATACATATACATATATATATATACACACACACACAATGGTAGATATATATATAGCAACAATAGTAGAGAAACACAGAAGGTAAATGGTTGGATTGATTTAAAGTTGAAGCTTTACAAAGTCGTGGTGAAGAAATACAAAGGAGCAAAGGAATGGAGGGAGCTGCATGCCTAGGGAGCATCCATTCCTGAGAATTATGCCACATAGAGAAAAAATATAGTTAGAAGAAGGGATTAACAAGCTTAGGGGAAAAAAATGAAAGAATCAGGAGATTAAAACTCTAATTAATTTGAAGAGTAAATGCAGCAGATCAACTCAAAGAATAAGAAGGTATGTCTTGGAGTTTAAGATTTCAGAGACTGAAAATTCTAATACATGGAAAAGACCTAACATGTAACCATATGAAGGAGAGCTGAAACTTGCATTTTTGAGCATCTGTAGGCATTGTGCTTGGCATTTTACAAATGCCATCTCATTTGATAATGATTTTCTTTATTTAGAGAGACAAGGTCTTGCTATATTGCCCAGACCGGTCTCAAACTACTGGACTCAAGTTATACTCTTACCTCAACCTTCTGAGTTGCTGAGATTACAGGTGTGAGCCACTACACTCAGCTTGATTCATTATTTTTATAGATGAAAAGACTAAGTATGAGTCAAGTTACATGATTTGCCCAATGTTACACACTTAGTCAGTAGCCGAACTGGGATATAAACTCTAGCCTGTGTAATTCCAAAGCATATACTCTTTCCAGAATAACACACCAACTGCTCAATGTGAGAAGGTTGTCAGGGAAAAGTGGAGCAAAGATTACTTGAAGTAAGTAAATTCAAGAATTCTGAGACTAAATGGTGGATGGGGTGATTCAGGTAGACACAGAAGTCATTCACCTGACAGCTAAACTTGAATGGAACAATCTATTAGTTAATTCCATAATCATTGAAAAATGTAGAGAAGTGATAACGAGACTGATAAATGGAGTATCCCATGATGAGCTCTGCTACAGGTTGGCACCATGATGGGTGAAGAACACAAAAAAGGAATGTATATTACTGCGGCATATCATGAATGAATTTCCTCATAAAATAATACGATGGATGCTAGAGATTTTATGGGGCCACTCTCACAGACCCTCTCATTAAAAGCAAAGTTCTGGGAAACTGGAGCTGGTGGATTCCTCAATTCTTGCTTGTTACATTGACCCTGAACTTTGAGCACCCATCAAGAGAGCAAGGGAGACTGGAAATCTGCATCCATTCAGTTTTATTAAGCTTGTATCCTAGATGTCTGCATCCATTCAGTTTTATCTAGCTTGGATCCTAGCTTGCACTCTGTTTGCTAGTTTAGTGATAGGACAAATTAAAAGCAACTTTAAACTAAGGCTGAGTCATCATCCTACAGTCTTCTAACCTCTAATAACTGCTGAGGAGTGGTTAGTTCAGGATATGGGATATCCAGAAGTTATGAGTTCCAAAGAAGGAGGGATTTTTATATGACAGAGAGGAGTCACTCTGTAGACACAGAAGTAAAAGGCAAGGTGAGTGATTGCCCACTACCACCGCTGAGACCCATGATTCCTAGAAGGTGGGAACATAAGCAGACACCATTCCATATGGTGGCAGGAGAGAGCTATCTTTTAATTAACAGAAAAAAGATAGAGGGGGAATGTTCCTTAAGGTGTTCTGGTTTGTTTTCAAGTTGATATGGTTCTGGAGAATTATGGGAAGGGTTGGGAGATGAAAAACAAAGGGAGGAAATATCTAGAGATACAGAGAATGAAATAGTATAATGATAAGTTCATTAATGAATATGGGTGACTCCTGGAGCTTGTATTTTGTTAGGTTGACACAGATGGCAGGGAATAAAAGAATGGTGGTACTAATTTCATGTGTTTCCTTGTATCTCTGACATAACGAAAATATAGTCTTTCAGCTGAGCATAATCCCCGCTTCACAATGAGAGTAAATCTTTTGTGTCACAACAGACCTGACCAAATATATGCAGTAACAACAATGGACATACAGGTGAGTCACAGTGGCTCATGCCTGCAATCCCAGTACTTCGGGAGACCAAGGTTGAAAGGATTGTTTCAAGGCCAGCCTGGGCAAAACAGTGAGACCTCATCTCTACTAAAAAATTAAAATAAAATAAAATAATTAAAGGGGTATGGTGGTACACGCCTGTAGTCCCAGCTACTCAGGAGGCTGAGGCAGGAGGATTACTTGAGCCCAGGAATTCAAGGTTGCAGTGAACTATGATTGCACCACTGCACTCCAGCCTGGATGACAGAGTGAGATCATGTGTCAAAAAAACAAAAACAAAAAAACCAATGGATGTACATGTTTTGGAAGGGTAAGATGATCATATATGCCCTCCACATACCAACACCAAAAGCATTGATTTAAATCTCACACTAGTCTCAATCTCACAAATATCTCAATTTTCCTTATAAATAATAAAAAAATTAACTCATTCAAATTTCTTTTGGCCCAATTATATGTTTCTACTTTACTATGTATTTGCATAACAAGTTTCGAGAACCACTTAAGAAGCAAAGCAGTTTATCTTTCTTCTTGAATCATGAATGCCTCTTTTAAAGTTCACATAATGGTTATAGAATATTCTAGTATTCATAAACAAGATTTGGAGAACAAGGTCATTTTAACTTTTCCTTTATTTTTTAATCATTTAGCCTTCAATCATATTCCTTTTAAGCTTTTAACTTTTCTGCTAAACAACACTGCTGTTCTGATTTGAGAGGGTATTTTTTGTTTGGTTATCTGTTCATCTGGGTTTTTTTGTTTGATTGGTTTTTTATCAGTCATTACATATTCCATTATCCCTTATATTTTCTATTTTTAGGGTAATTTCTATTTGCCTTATACCACTATTATATAATTATATTCTCTCATATGGTATAATGATTTATGTGTGTGCTTCCAAAGCTACAAATCCTAAAAGGCAGAGAGTGTTGGTGCTACCTTTATTTATTCCTGCTTTCAGGAAATAAACAATAGTTACACTATATTTTTAATTAAATTTCTATGTAATTAGAATTTTTAGAAAGTTAATTTCTCCTTAGAAAGTAAAATTCCAAAGGAGAAGCAGGTAAACATAGTGCACACAAGAGAAAAAAAAGAATGATTGCAATATTCTGATTACAAGAATACTAGAAAAAGAGAAAGAGAGAAGGAGAGAGAGAGAGACACAGAGAAGTTTGCATTTTCTATCTCCCACCAGCTTTTGGCCATATTTTCAACTAGTATTCCTACATTAAACAAAATCAAGGAAAAATACTCTAGAAAAGTCTTTCAATTTGAAGGTAACATAAGCTTCCTCCAACTACACTGAACTTCCTCAAAAAAGAAACTTGAATCTATGAACCCAGCACAAGAAATCTTGCCAGGGTGAGAATATAGAAAGAAATCATCCTAGCAGGGGGAAGGAAGAGTAAAAGCCAAATTGCCTTAAGTATTTGGATGTAAATACCAAAATTACAGGGACAACATCTCTCATTCAGAGAAGAAAGAAGAGAAGATGATGAGTATTAGTTCATTTTTAGTTGAGAGAGTAGGGGGCATATAAAAAGGACCAGGCAAGAAGTGACTCCAAGCTAAACTCCAACATCAGAGTAGAAACAGTCTTCCCACCATTTCGTACTTGCTCCTCTGGGTAGCTGTGGCTGAAGATCAAGGGTTGGATGAGGAGAGGCAGGAGGACAGACCCGAAACATTCAGAAAGACAGATGCCCAGGTCAACAGGCCTACAGCAGTAACAGTAAGTGTTGCGTGAATGGCATTTGGCAGAGATGATCGCTCTGAGGGTTACCACAACAGTCTACAGATAGATGGAAAAGTATGTTAGCTATTGTAATAAAAGTTTATATATTGTTTATATATTGTTTTTGTCATAAGAAAATGATTTTGTTGCATTTTCTGTATTAAAAAAAATATCAAACATCTTGGATTGCTCTTACACAGTTCCGCAAATAGATTGAGCCTATCATGTTTTAATTTTGTTAATTTTAGTAATCTTAACTATTAACCTTTACACTTGGAAGCATGATTTGTCATCTAACAAAGTGTTTTCCTATAGTTTCTCAATTTCGTATCAGAGGCACAAGATAAGGTTGAGAAATACTGCTCCTAAATATGCAAGTCAGAAAAAGTTTTAGTTTTGTAACAAATCATAGCACAAAATCCATTTGACCCTAGCCACCTCAAAATTGTCTCATTCTCACAACCAATTTTGAAGACACACATACATCTTTTCTCTCCACATAATGTTCCTTTGTCATAGCCACTGAATAGCATGAACTAACAGTGGTCCTGAAATTGTGTAGGCTTGGTAAAGCCACCTGCAGAGGAATAAATATGTTTAATTAAATCCTTTTTAAAAAAAGAGTTTAAACAGTATTATTCCATCTTCCACCCTAGCCCTGCCAATGTAGTGATTATATGTCTATTAAAAAGGAGGGCTTGTATGAGTTATCATGACATACATCACTAGATTGTAGATAATAGAATTTAGTATGTAATTTATTTTATATATTTATTTAAATATATAATAAAATATAATCCCAGAATACAAGGTCCTAAGGTTCAAGCTTATGCACAAAATTGTGTCCTTTCTTGGGATATGCCATCCTCCAGGCATGGACATTTGCTTACAAAATAAATATTGTATATTATAACAGGAAGAGACTTCGAAATTCATGATTGTTTATTTTTTCCCTTTCAGATGCACCTCCAAGAAGAAACATTAGATTTATATATGTATGGGTGTGAGTGTGTGTGTGTGAAATCTGGAGTGGAAGTAAAACTGTTAAAATCCATGAGAAGTCTTGAATTAATGAAGATTCAGAATTAGGAAACACAGTACACATGTCCCATAAACAAAGACGCCAGCAGTGGACCCCTTCAGGTAGTCATCAAAGAACAACATAAGTGGATATCAGAAATAAACTTTCCCAGGATTTAACAAAAATAACATTTCTCATTTATAAATCATACTGTTTAGTAGATCATAATTGGTAGCAAACTAAATAAGTAGATCCCTGTCCTCTGAAACAGAATTGAAACTGCTGCCTGAGCATCTAACTTATTTATACTGCTCTATCAAATATTCCTTAATCAGTTTTCGCATTTGTTTATTTTCTCTCTTCTGAAACAATGGCTAACAAGTGCCCAGCACTGTCTCTGACACAACTCACATACATGCTCATTAAAATAAAGCTATTTAAAGTAGACATTGTCTTGTCGTACAGCACTCCTCTTCTAAAAATTATTCCTTTCAACCAGAGGGTTCAAATGGCAGCTGCCAGCTTCTCAGATGATTTGCCCATGAATGAGCACCCAACCCAACTTTCTGGGTTTTTTGAAAAAAAAAAGTTGCCTTATTGTTATTGTTTTGTATGTATATCTTAGTGTCCACCAGCATCCATGCATTTTCCTCTGTGGGATATCCTAGAGATTTTACAGAAATTAAATTTCCTAAGTCATCCATCTATAGGGGTAGCGAGAGTGGACAGGGCACTTTAAAATTATTTTTCTTGGAAAACAGAAATGAGCACGGATCTTAGAAAGCTCTTATATATTTAGCAGACATAAATCTGTTAAATATAAATACGAAATAAAATCATACTCTTAAAGATTTTCAGGTACAATAAAAAAGCTACAGTGTGAAAATAAAAGATACATATGTGATTTTTAAATTTGACATTATACTTTTTCACAATATTTCAAATTCAGATTAAAACATTTAATTGATTTTATTTATTTATTGCGACGGAGTCTCGCTCTGTCACCCAGGCTGGAGTGCAGTGGTGTGATCTCAGCTCACTGCAACCTCCGCCTCCCAGGTTCAAGTGCTTCTCGTGCTTCAGCCTCCCAAATAGCTAGGACTACAGGCACATGCCACCACGCCCGGCTAATTTTTTTTTTTTTTTTTTTTTTGTATTTTTAGTATAGACGGGGTTTCACTGTGTTAGCCAGGATGGTCTTGCTTTCCTGACCTCGTGATCCACTCGCCTTAGCCTCCCAAAGTGCTGGGATCACAGGCATGAGCCACCATACCTGGCCTATTTTTATTTTTTAAGATGGAGTTTTAAGATGGAGTTACTGCAACCTCTCCCCTTCCCGGATTCAAGCAATTCTCCTGCCTCAGCCTCCTGAGTAGCTGGGATTACAGGCGACCACCACCACACCCAGCTAATTTTTGTATTTTTAGTAGAGACAGGGTTTCACCCTGTTAACCTGGCTGGTCTCAAACTCCTGGCCTCAGGTGATTTGCCCGCCTCAGCCTCCCAAAGTGCTGGAATTACAGGTGTGAGCCACTGCGCCCAACCAAAAAAATGTAATAGATTTAAAAACCAAATATAAATCCATAGTTTAGTGAATATTGAAATAAGGCTATAAATAATTTTATAATCACTGTGTTTATAAAACAGCGTATCACTATGGTACAGAATTTAAAAGTTCAGAAAAAAATGTAATGCTTAAACTTTTGTCCCAATAGAAAGCTTCCATTAACTCAAAGGGAAATCTCTGAGAAGTATTAATGTTTCCTAATGAACATTATGGAATTTCTAAGCCTACATTAGACACTTGCAACTTTGATCTGTCTATAGAGTGCTTTAATTCTTTGAGCAATTTTTTAGAAGTCTCCAAGTGAAAATATATTAGGAAAATCTCTTACTAAAGAAATGCAGTAGGATTGATGGGATGTTTTATTTCTCACCTTTGAAAAAATCCCTTATTTCTAGCCTAATATATACAGACAACACATATCTACATTTATTCACTCAAATTGCTATTGAAATAGCCATAAAAAGAAAATATCTTAAAATTGGTAAGTCATCACTTCTTTATAAGATGGTTTTATTTGTAGGTCAATTTTATAAAATTCTCTTTTTGAGTGTTATGGTTAATAACATATCTAAAGATTTAAATCCATCTGAGAGTTTAAACAAATTGCCACTATTTATGATTATTTTGTATTAGGATAGCAAAATGGGCTGCATTAATAGTCCAGCTCTAACACAGAAGAAGCATTCGATGTACATTAATAATTACATATAACTGGTTTATAAATTATTTGCATACATCCCAGATATATATACATGACTAAAATTTAAAATAATTTTTTTAAAAATAAAAAGACTTCTGAACCCAGATCTACTATTTACAAAGAGAGATGCCCTATAAGTTGGAAGAAAAACAAGTATAATTTAAAAGACAGTTAAAATGTATGAAAAGCAAACACGTTTATTTTTAAACTTCAATATGGCCCAATAACAAAGACTGTGATATTAGTGAAAATGGTAAAACAAAGTCCTTTTTGGTACTATAAATACTAATATTCTAAGGACAGGTCAAGTCCTATTTGGTTTTATGTGCCACATGAAGGGGGAAATACCAGTTCTTTTGTTATTCCTTTTCCTGGTGAGAGAGGGCCTTCAAACGGCCACCACAGTAGCCTGCATGAACAGTGCTTTCTTACAAGACAGGATTGCTACATTACATTGCATCTTTAGGCCTATTTAGTGGGTGAGGTGTTGATTATATGCCAAGAAAGACATAAAGAGAATGAGGAATGTACATAGAAATGCTATTAAAATGATCCCATGCTTGAGAAAAGAATCAAGAGCTAAGAAATTAAGAAAAACAGTTTCTTCTTTGAAGGAGCTTAAAATAGGACATCACCTCAATGTAGAGGCATGCTCCCTTGCCATCTCAAAGATAATATTTGGTGATCAGAGACAGAAAAAGGAATCTAAACTACTTGTTTTTGTAGTTAGCTCTGTCATTTAACCATAGTCTAATTATCCAGCTCTATATATTACCATAAAAAAAATCTTTAAATGTACACCATGTAACAACACTTATCAACCTAAGAGGAACGCCAATTAATGCTTGCAAAGGCACTCTAAGATTTTTTTTTTACAAGCAAGTGCTATATAACAACAAAATATCTATTACTATTCTATCTTTCCAACCAAAGCAAGTTTTGTCCTCCTAGGATTGCTGGCAGCAAAATAAACCTGACGTCATTCTTCTAAGCCCAATTGGCAGCCCAGCTGTGCCATTATCCCCGGGAAGTGTGGTCATGTACGGTAATACCCGCATTATGTGACAATGACCAAGTCAAAATTACCCCCTTGGAATAGAGTTCAGCCTCTGAAAATGTAGAACTGAGAAGACATGCTGGGTTCAACAGAGTAGCCATAGTGAGGGCCATTTTTGTCTGATAATGGCTCTAAATTACTGATATCAACTTGGCGTCTAAGACTCAGGGCAAAAGCAGCTATTTTCTTTCTATGGAACATTCACCAAAAATATAAATGCAGCTGCCTTAGTCTTGATTTTCTTCCCTGTTTTTATGGGATATATAAGGTCACGACTATAAATATAGATAAAATTTATATAAAACACCAAATTAACTGGAAAGCATTTTATATATTCTAAAATATATCTAGGGTTTTTTTTTCTTATTTATAGATTTTAGAGGCACATAAAACCTAGGCCCCAAGCCAATTTACAGTTTAATAAACAGCTGCATACTTGTGAATTTTCTGGTATAAAATATACCAAAATGATAAGAGGCTGGTAATTCAGTGCATTACCTACAGCAATAGCTTGATGCAATTTTTCCATATGCTTGATTTATAAAAACAAACTCATTTTCTGGAAATGGAAGATTAATCTTCTTCAACAAAATTTTCTTTATGAAAATGAAAAAAAAAGTGTTTTCTATACCAAGAAAAAACAACATATATTAGGACGTAGTCAGGGGCAGGTGAGAGGAAAAAAAAGAGATATTATTGGAGAACAAAAACTATATCCATAATCCCTTTTCTCAGATAACTGCTTATTGACTTTTTTAGAAAGTAGAACATAGTCAAGGTTAGTAAAAGGTATATTCTCTTCTCCTCCACAGTTCTGTCTCCCTGGGTTTCCTTCCAAAAAAAAAAAAAATTTTAATGTGTATTAGTACATACTCACGTGAAAAATACATGTGTGTATATATCAACTTTTGCTTTTTCCTATTACAATGAGTGAACCTGCTGGGTTAAAAAATACAGGCATTCCTCAGAGATACTGCAGGTTTCGTATCAGACCATCACAATAAAGCAAATATCACAATAAAGCAAGTCACATGGATTTTTTTGGTTTCCCAGTGCATGTAAAAATTACATTTACTCTATATTACTGTAGCCTATTAAGTGTGTGGAGCATTATGCTAAAAAAAAGTACGTACCTTATTTTAAAAATATTGCTAAAGGCCGGGCGCAGTGGCTCACACCTGTAATCCCAGCACTTAGGGAGGCCGAGGCGAGTGGATCACAAGGTCAGGAGGTCAAGACCATCTTGGCCAACACGGTGAAACCCCGCCTCTAGTAAGATACAAAAAATTAGCCAGGCGTGGTGGCATGTGCCTGTAATCCCAGTTACTTGGGAGGCTGAGGCAAGGGAATCGCTTGAACCCGGGAGGCAGAGGTTGCAGTAAGCTGAGATCGTGCCACTGCACTCCAGCCTGGAGACAGAGCAAGACTCCGTCTCAAATATATATGTATCTCTCTCTAAAAAATGCTAAAAATCATCTGAGCCTTTAGTGAGTTGAAATCTTTTTGATGGTGGCGGTTCTTGCCTTGATGTTAATGGTTGCTGACTGACCAGGATGGTGGTTGCTGAAGGTTAGGGGTGGCTGTGGCAATTTTTGAAAATGAAACAACAATGGAGTTTGCTGCATCGATTGACTCTTCCTTTCACGAAAGATTTATCTGGGCCGGGCGCGGTGGTTCATGCCTGTAATCCCAGCACTTTGAGTCAAAGGCCAAGGCAGGTGGATCACCTGAGGTCAGGGGTTCGAAACCAGCCTTGCCAACATAGCAAAACACCATCTAAGCCAAGCGTGGTGGTGGGCGACTGTAATCCCAGCTACTCGAGAGGCTGGGACAGAAGAATTGTTTGAACCCAGAAGGTAGAGGTTGTAGTGAGCCAAAATCACGCCACTCACTACACTCCAGCCTGGGTGACAGAGCAAGGCTCTGTCTAAAAAAAAAAAAAAAAAAAAAAAAAAAAAAAAAAAAATTATCTGTAGTATGTGACGCTGTTTGACAGCATTTTACTCACAGTAGCACTTCTTTCAAAATTGGAGTCAATCCTCTCAAACCCTGCCACTGTTTTTTCAACTAAGTTTACGGAATATTCTAAATCCTTTGTTGTCATTTAACCATGTTCACAGCATCTTCACTGGGAATAGAGTTCATCTCAAGAAACCACTTTCTCATCCATAGAAGCCACTTCTAATCCATGATAACTACGTCATGAAAATGCAGCAATTTGGTCCCATCTTCAGGCTCCATTTCTAACTCAGTTATCTTGCTATTCCTCCCCTGCTTTAATTTGCGGTATCTTCCTCCACTGAAGTCTTGAAACCCTCGAAGTAACTCATGAGGGTTGGAATCAACTTCTTCCAAACTCCTGATAATGTTGATATTTTGACCTCCTTCCATGAATCACAAATGTTCTTAGTGGCATCAAAAATGGTGAATTATTTCCAAAAGATTTTCAATTTACTTTGCCCAGATCTATCAGAGGAATCACCATCTACAGCGAGTATCGCCTTACAAAATGTATTTCTTAAAAAATAAGACTTGAAAGTTGGAATTATTCCTTGACCCATGGGCTATAGAATGGATGTTGTGTTAGAAAGCATGAAAACTCCATTTATTTCTTTGTGCATCTCCATCAGAGCTCTTGGGTGACCAGGTGCATTGTCAATGAGCAATATTTTGAAAGGAATCTTTTGTTCTGAGCAGGTTTCAACATTGGTTTTAAAATATTTAGTACAACATGCAGTAAACAGACATGCTGCCATCTAGGCTTTGTTGTTTCATTTATAGAGGACAGTGTGGGTTTAGCATAATTCAAGGGCCCCAGAATTTTCAGAAGAGTTAATGAGCATTGGTTTCAAGTTAAAGTCACCAGCTACATTAGCATCTAACAAAAGAGTTAGCCTGTCCTTTGGAGCTTTGATAGGCATTGACTTCTCCTCTCTAGTTATGAAAGTCCTAGATGACATCTTCTTCCAACAGAAGACTGTTTTATCTACATTGAAAATCTGTAGGTTAGTGTAGCCACCTTCATCAATGATCTTATCTACACCTTCTAAATAACTTACTACAGCTTTTACATCAGTACTTGCTGGTTTACCCTACACTTTCATGTTATAGAGCTGACTTATTTCCTTACATGAAACAAACACTGCTGGCTTCGGGCTTTTCTTGGGCAGCTTCCTTATCTCTCTCAGTCTTCACAAAATTGAAGAGGGTTAGGTTCTTTCTCTGGATTAGGCTCTGTGGCTGGTTTGATCTTCTATCCAGACCACTAAAACCTTACATCAGCAATAAAGCTGTTTTGTTTTTTAATCATTTGCATGTTCACTGGAATAGCACTTTTAATTTCTTTCAAGAACTTTTCCTTTGCATTCACAAATT
This sequence comes from Gorilla gorilla gorilla, assembly GCF_029281585.2. Classification (NCBI taxonomy): domain Eukaryota; kingdom Metazoa; phylum Chordata; class Mammalia; order Primates; family Hominidae; genus Gorilla; species Gorilla gorilla. The sequence goes on along the minus strand of NC_073232.2, from coordinate 48,607,510 downwards.
AGCTAGCTTTTTGGTACAAGAGGCCTAGTTTTTGGCCTGCGTAAGCTTTCAACATGCCTTCCTAACTAAGCTTAAGCATTTCTAGCTTTTGATTTAAAGAGACGTGCGGCTCTTCCTTTCATTGAACACTTAGAGGCCACTGTAGGGTTATTAATTGGCCTAATTTCAATATTGTTGTTTCACAGGGAATAAGGAGGCCCAAGGAGAAGGAGAAAGCTGGAGGAATGGCTGTTCTCTGGAGCAGTCAGAACGCACACAACATTTATCAATTAAGTTTACTGTCCCCCATGGGCATGTTCCATGGTGCTCCAAAATAATTACAATAATAACATCAGAGATCACTGGTCACAGAACACCTTAACATATATAATACTAATAAAGTTTAAAATATTCTGATAATTGCCAAAGTGTAACACAGAAACATGAAATGAGTACATGCTGTCAGAAAAATGGCACTGGCAGACTTTTTTCCTATTCCTGAATCAGTTAACCCAAAAGAGTTGTTTGATGGGGTAGTAGGTGTGGAAACCTTGGTAATAAAGGAACTAAGCTGACATTATTATTTTTTAAATTTTTTTAGTTTTTTTTTTTTTGAGATGGAGTCTCAGTTTGTCACCCAGGCTGAACTGCAGTGGCGCAATCTCGACTCACTGCAACCTTCGCCTCCTGGGTTCAAGTGACTCTTCTGCCTCAGCCTCCTGAGTAACTGGGACTACACGTGCACACCACCATGCCTGGCTAATTTTTGTATTTTTAGTAGAGATGGGGTTTCACCATATTGGCCAGGCTGTTCTAGAACTCCTGACCTCGTGATCCACCTGCCTTGGCCTCCCAAAGTGCTGGGATTACAGGCATAAGCCACTGCGCCCGGCCTGATATTATTTTTTCATATGATATCTATTATAAATATATATTTGAAATATTTTTCACTATTATCCTAAGCTAATAATAATAGGAACAAAGTTACCACATGTGCAAAAAGCTAGATGTTTAGTCAGCAAAATCTCTAATATTTATCTGCAGTTCTTGGTTATTACCATATTGAGGATTTATTCTACCTTGAAGGTTAGGAAAAATGCCACTTCAGAGAAGGTTTTCTAGGAGAAAAAATTTCTTCCTTGGCCTAATATATTTCAATTGTTGTCAGGTGTTCCAAGTGTGAATTACTGGGTATTGTACTGAATCATCTTCTATGGATCCATGTACTGCACCTTCCAACCAACACCTCTACCCCAGCACCCCTCCACACACACACACTCATCAGATACTTTCTTGAAATTTTCATTAAAATAATGTTGAAATGACTTGGCTCAAAAGCATTAAGTGAAGAACAAGACTTAGGAAAAGCAAACCTTTCATTATTCTTCTCTGCATTAAGTGCCTAGCTCTCTGTGAATTGCAACATTTTTAAGAACATATCCATAGTTTGATAACCTATAGGTACATAGAAATTGTCTAAGTGCTAATTTTCCAAACTAACTGAGAATATTTTAAGTGTCTATCTATATACCTCTGCCTCTAGTAGAGTAGCAAAAAGATTCAAATATGAGCATACTCATATTCTCTTTGCTTCAGGAATCTAGACGAACATTTTTACAAAAATATATACACAACACTGTTCATGCATATTATAGCCACACATATTATAGCACTCACATAAACCCATCTCAGAGAATAAATGAAATTGTTCAAAAAAGACAGCCAGTTAGTAATCATTTGGGACTCTCAATTATGTGCAAATAATGTTAATTCTGTATAAAGGTAAGTACAGGATTGGTGGGATTTAAGAGAGATGCTTGCATAGGCATCTCTTAGGCAATCTGGGTCAGCTTAGGCAATCTAGGTCATTTCCCAAAATATTAAAGAAAAAACATCCAGAAATTTCTGGAAACACCATGTACTATAATTTATATACAGTCATGCATGGCATAACAGTGTTTTAGTCAACAATGGACCATATATAAAACTCTGGTTCCATAGATTATAATAACATTTTTACTGGGCCTATATCTAGACATATAAACAGTTAACATTATGTTACCATTGCCCACAGTATCTAGTACAGTAACATGCTGTACAGATTTATAGCCTAGGCCCAATAGGCTGTACCATATAGCCTAGGTGTGTACTAGTAGGCTGTACCATGCAGGTTTGTGTAAGTCCCCTCTATAATGTTCACACAATGACAAAATTGCCAAAGGACACGTTTCTCAAAACATCCCCACTGTTAAGCAACACATGACTGTACATCCACCTCTTTCTACATTAAATCTTTCTCCTTGCTAAGTTTAAAAAATCATAAATTGACCCTGTTCAAATTGCAATTTGTAGTCTTTTAAATGAATACAACTTAAGTAGATTAGAATGAATGCAGCACTGAGAGGCAAAACAGCCTGAAGTTTAAAGTTCTGAACCAGACTACTTGGTGAACTTGTACAAGTTATTTAACCTCTGTGCCCATTTTCTCATCTAAAAGCCTGGGATAATAATAACACCTATCTCACAGAATGGTTATGAGAATTAAATGATGTATAAAGTTTCTAAAACAGTAACTGGTACTGAGTAAATACTCTATAAGTGTTTATCAACCACATAAAATAAATATTTCACTAAAGCACAAAATGTATTCTTTTCTTCCAGGGTCAAAATACACTAATAGCTCTTCAAATAGCCTGCTAGATCTAACAGTAATTGATGAAGACCTTTAAGAATAAACTGAGATAAATGAGAAAAGCAAGATATTTCTGTATTGCAATATTCAGATTGTTTCCTGGTCTTCAGTACACGTGTAAACTTTCAAATCAAAATAGTACACTTTACACTACAATTGTATTTTTCTTCTGTTGTTTTGCTCTTCTTTTCTCATAATCAGGCTCTTTTTTTTCTAGTCCCAGGAAATTTTGGTTCAACATTGAACTCAAAATTACAAAAATGTGAAAAAAATGTGTAAACATTACTTTCATAGCAGTTTGCTAATATTGAAGCTGTATAGATTGAACATTTAGACATTATTTGCATTTCTTCAAAGCCTAGTATCTTACTAGGTAGCATCAAAAATATATACAAGAATTACTCTTGTTTCTTCAATAACTTCAGAATAAAAGCAGAAATTAGTGGGATGGGTGGGCCACATGGTTATCACCAGGAAGTTATTAGGACCTAACAGCATCTGAAGCTGGCCCTTATGATGGGAAGAGAACCGGAAAGGATTCAACAACAACTAAAATGTCTGTTCCATTAATTATCACTTGCTTATAAAAGCTATATATGAACTAGAAAAATAAAGAAGATCCCACTGGGGAAAAATTGGATTTAGGACATACATACACACAAAAACCCCAAAATACATTGTTCCCAGAACAAATAAACTGCCATTCTCATTGCATACAGCCATCCTCCTAAAAACAAATCCAGCCTTAGGAAGAGGAAATATATTTCCTGAATAGCCAGCAACCTCCTTGAGGTCCTCTTGAATGAACTAATATACTTCTCCATGTGTGCCCAAGCCAGTGCAGAAGGAAAAGGCTGACTCTCTGTCACCAGTGTCTCGTAGAGGGAAGTAATATGATCATCTAGATAACTCACATAAATTAGAACAGATGGAAATATGAGTTTCTCTTTACCAGATCATAGGGTTATGATAAAATGACTTTGATTCTCCCAGTTTAAATCCTAGCTTGCCTGAAAATGCAGGTTTGTCCTTACTGTAATTCCTTCTTCAGAAAAATATCTTTAACACCCAATAAGGATAGAGAAATGAAAATATTCAGATAAGATGCATTTACTGACAAACATATCACATCAAAATTTCCTCATCCAGTGCACTACCCTCTTCTTACATGTGAGAGCAAATGTGACCCAAGGTGAAATCTACATAAAGATGAAACTGATCCAAACACATAGCAATTTATAGGTAATTTGTTATAAAGCTTGCAGTAAGCATTACTGCCAAGAAATGGAGTAAATCCACAATAGGACTTCTATCATAGCTGTAAGAACTGGGTTTGTGAGAGTTTATACATTTAAGCTAAATTTCTCATATTTCCCATTTTGGCTCCTCTTATCTTCAGCATATTAAATAATGAAAAATAAAGCTTAAATCTAATCTTCAAAGTATAAATTGTGTTATGGCTAAATTCAACATCCTAATTCAGCCCTCCACTGTGACCATTGTTAACAACACTCAGGTAATGTGAAAGGCAAGAAAAGCAGGGGCCTGACATAAAATATATTTTTCAAAGTAAACGCCCAACACAAAATTTATCCAATATTCCCAGTTTACTCTCAAGCAGTCATGATGCTTACTTATTTTACACATTAATATAGCTTGTGAACATCACTCATCTACTACTACTACTAGGTACTAGGAACAATCATGGCTTGGAAAATGCAATTCTTGTCTTCTTCAACTATAAGTAAGGGGACAGTTTGAGCAGAAAGTCAAAAGAGGCCGAGTGCGGTGGCTCACGGCTGTAATCCCAGCACTTTGGGAGGCCGAGGTGGGCAGATCATGAGGTCAGGAGATTGAGACCATCCTGGCTAACACGGTGAAACCCCGTCTCTACTAAAAATACAAAAAATTAGCCCAGCGTGGTGACGGGCGCCTGTAGTCCCAACTTCTCGGGAGGCTGAGGCAGGAAAATGGCGTGAACCCAGGAGGCGGAGCTTGCAGTGAGCCGAGATTGCGCCACTGCACTCCAGCCTGGGCAACAGAGATAGACTCCGTCTCAAAAAACAAAAAGAAAGTCAAAAGAAAGGTGGTAATATGAAACTTCTAAACTAAGAGTTGATTTCCTGATTTGCATGTGAACATGGTAAGTAGCTTGTCCAACATCACAGAGTAAATGCTAGAGTCCAGAAGTTCTCTGAGAACACCAAATAAATAAAAGTATATAAAATGCATAGCTCAGTGCCTGGTCCATAGTCAATATTCAAAGAATGCAGCTCCTGCCCCGATCAAACTCTCTTAGTCCAATTTGAGTGTAATACACTATCAATCAGCATACCCTGGCATTTTGATAATGTTTTTCGAGTTTGAGAATTATAAAACAACAAATAATGAGGCATTCTTATTTAGAATTTTAATAAATAATTCACACTATTCAGAAATTTTACAAATCAGAAGATTTCAGTGCACATTTATTGAAAATCACTTCCCTAAATCAAATTATCTAAAAGAGCTTACCAAAACCACTGAGTATAGAAAGGTTATAAAAGATCGATTTACTTAAGGTCAATTATGCATATGAATAATTTATCTCCAGTGTTTAATGTTACTTAATCTCAGGATAAAAATTATTTTTAATTATTAAACTTGGAATATCAAGCAATCTCTCTTTAATAAGCTAAACTTATTAATGCTTAAATGTGTATTTGGAAATTCCATGGAATTTTGATTTGCAAACATCACATATAAGGTACTTCAATATCTACTTTTAATTTGTCTGAAATGAATTACCTTGAATATACTTAAGATGTGCTGTATGTAGGAAATAAATAAATATGAATGAATCAGCATGTACAGAAACACTAATTTTAATCAGAATATGACTTTATTTTGGCCATTTGCTTAAATACCAAGTAGTTTATTTGTTTGAGGAACAAAATATTCATCTCCACTTTAATGTAAATGCCCTTCATTCCACAAAGATCATGTTAGTAACATTCTTGGAGATTCTCCAACAGAGAATTAATCCAATTATAATGCCATTTCAAATTTAAGGTTCTAAACCAGAAAATATAGTCAAAAAGAATCACAACAATATCAGAGTTGAGATCATTAGAAGTCTTCAACAGCTGTAAGAACATTCTCTTTTCAATGATGCTGTATAATACAAAACTTGTGAGAGTTTACTAGCCCAAAGTCAGTGATAAATAGGGTAATAAGACATGGACAGATTCCATTATCTGTATGCACTCATCATGGGGAGATGTAAGGAGGCCAACAACACATCATGTTTAACAGATTTATCAGCCTTATTTTGAGATTTGGTATGAGGGGAAGAATTTTTTAAAAGATTTACTTGGAAGACTTCATTCTCAATCTACACGGCTATCCTTTCTTTTAAGTTCATAAATGGATAGTAAGAGGTATGTCCCCACCCCGAGTTCCAGCTCTACACACATCTTCAAAAAACTCTTCTTCAGTAGATAATGGAATTTTTTCCCATGATGCACAGATGGCTAATTCCCAAGGCTGTCTTCACACAGATACTTTTTCTTCATTTCCTCCTAAAACTAAAAATTACTTTAAAAAATTTTTTTCAAGACCATGTTTCCAATAGTGCTTGTTTTTCTTATAAGGTGAGAAGAAAGGCCTTCCTTTGGCTATCTCTCTCAAAATAATTCAATTAGGAATACAGAACATTAAAGAGAATCCTTAAATGTCAATATGCCTTTTTGTTTAATTTTTATCTGTATGTAGAACCATGAGAAGTATGCCATCAAATTTTCCAGCACTGTGCAAACTCACAGTGAATAAAAAAAAATAAGGTATTGTATTTTATTCCTTTATTATTTCAAAAAGCAAGAGAAAGAGTTAACAATAACATGACACCAAGTATCATACGGAAAAGTGGAAAAGTGCCCAATCACTTTAATTAGGTTTATAAACAAAAAAACAAGACATCAAGTCAGATAATCAGGAACAAAACAAGCTTCATCTTCCCCATATGACCTCAGAATAATCAGTAATATTGTGTATCCCTTTTCACCCTGGAAAATAAGTCCTTCAAATTCCCTTTCTATGGCTTATATAAAGCCTGATATGCTCCCCAAGGTTTCTGTAAATCACCATAGGCTTACATGCTCAGGGAGCTAAGCTGCAGCTTCTATCAAAGCAGTTCAGTTTACGGAGTATCACAGCATTCCACAGAGCACCATCCATATGTACAAGTCAGCTCTTTTCCATGACTCACACAAAATAAAACTTGGTGTTCGAAGTTTTGAGGAAGGAAATATACATGATAGAATGCAAACTTAAGATCATCCATTAAAAACTCTTGTTCTTATAAGCCATTCCAGCCATTCCCCCAGGGGATAACATGCTGTGTCATCCCCTTTCTGTTGTTCCTTTCTTCTCCAGTTTCCCCCTATTCTGCCCTCCCCAAGAGAAAGTCTGAAGCCACTAGTTGACAATTGTTGTTTTCCTCGATGTGGTCTTTAATTTAGCTCCATATTGTAAGAGTTTATAATCTAAATCAGTGTTTGTCAAACTTTCTTTTTAGCAGAGGAACCTTTTGAAAAGTGAAATTGTACACCAAACTCTAACATATGACTAAGAGAGTAGAGTTGCTGTTTGAAGTGGAGTCAGGGAGTGAACTTGGAGACTTCCCTTCAGCCTCATCATCTACCTCTCTTGTCTAATGGCTCCCAGTCACACCTCACTGAAAGATCAGGTCTTCATATCATCAAGTTTGAAAAATATTGAACTACATACAGAATAAGAAGAAACTGCCAAATTAGGTACTTTTTTGTATTTAAGAAATAAGAGAAGATGAATCAAAGTTGACCTGAAAATTATGTGCCCGTTACACTGGGAGAAAGATAACACCATTGATAGAAATCAATAAATTGGGAAAAGCATACATTATGTTTAGTGTCATAATTAGTAATCTATAAATGTGGATTTATTTCATAATGCAATTAGATAAAATGCATATAAAGATGGTGACTTATGAAATGACAAAGAATTCCAAAGCTTATCATAAAACTTAAGCATTTTCAAATGAATAATAAATGGCCATATTCATCAATGCCTCCCAGTATTATAATTACACATTTTTAATTAAATCTCTGTTGATATAGGATAAGCTAAATTAAATTTCAACATCTAACTATAAAGAAAGGGACTATTTATAATTACCCACAAAATAGCTTCTACTTGTTATACTTTGCCAAAGAGAATGATTATACTTTTTCCTATCTTTCAGTAAACCTTCTATATAGCTTATAGCTGTCTTTCCAGAAGGAATCTAAGTTATTTATAAATTGAAGACAACTAACTTATATGAGGAAGAGAATGAAACTAACGTTTATTACATGCCTACCATAGGCGAGGCACTGTGCTGATGCTTTTATATTACCAGTTTTCAATTCACGCTACATACTAAAATCGCCCAGCAATCTTTTTTTTTTTTTCTGAGACAGGGTCTTTCCCTGTTGCCCAGGATGGAGTACAGTGGTGTGATATCAGCTCACTGCAACCTCTGCCTCCCAGATTCAAGCGATTCTCCTGCCTCAGCCTCCCGAGTAGCTGGGATTACAGGTGCCCACCCACCACACCCGGCTAATTTTTGCATTTTTAGTAGAGACGGGGTTTCACCATGTTGGCCAGGTTGGTCTCGAACTCCAGATCTCAGGTGATCCACCCACCTTGACCTCCCAAAGTGCTGGGATTACAGGCGTGAGCCACCATGCCTGGCCAGGAATCTTTTTACAAAACATTTTGATTCATGAGTGTATCCTCCAGAGATTCAGATTTAATTGGTCAAAGGTGGGGGCCTTCACTTGAGAAATTTTTAAGCCTCTCATGTGATAATAATGTGCAGCCAGGATTGAAAATCACAATTTTATATACTTTATCTCATGTCATCATCAAAACAATCTGACCAGGTAATTATATTATTCCTTTTTTCAGATAAGAAACTGGAATTTCAGAAAAGTTGTGAAATTTGCCCCAGGGCATAGAGAAGGTATCAGAGTTAGAATTTAAATTCGGAGTTCTCCGACAGCAGCGATCTTTCTAACCTCCACTTTGTCAAATTCAAAACACCAGAATTATTAGTGTGAATTTAGAGTAGATTTCTATATTTTATTTTACTCCTGGCTTCAAGAGGTGGTGGAATAAAGTATGTTTTACTTAATTTGCTAGCAAAACACAATATTCTTTATTGAACTAATGAAGCTGTTACTCAAAATGAAGTTGCTTTGTATTTTATGACATAAAGTATGGAATATTTTCTCCCTTTCAAAATGTTCCTTTTTTCATAGGTACACTATTTAAAAATTATTGATTTTAGAGTTTCTTATCAGAGATAAGAAGGAAAATGCAATGTAAAAGTATTCAAGGAACAAAAAGTAGATTATATTTGCCAACCATTTTATTTTGTCAACCACCTTTAAGGGAGAAAGGTAATTTCTTATAAAATATAATCATTTGTTAAACAGCAGCCAAAATTAAACAGAATTCTCAATTAAAAAAAACTTTGTTTTACAAACTACATCCAATGTATAAGTATTTTAAAATATAAATACATTTCAATATTTTATTTAAACTTTAAACAAGCCTATACATATTATAAGTTAATTTAGGAATGTTTTATAACTTTTATGATAAGAGTAAAATGTTAGCATGTAATTTCAACTGTCAAGCTGAAAATAAATATATGAATAACCTGCATTCTATTACTTTTCATCTTAAAATATATCGTTAATGGGCTTTTTTTTTAAGTCATACCAAAGGTGATATTACCAACTCCCTAAGGACAACGAATTCTGCTAAACTAGAATTCATATTTCAGAGAGGAGATGGATAACATCTCACAATTCAACTTCAGCAGGAGTCATTAAGTCAGACACCTATGTGAGGGCTGTATTCCTCATTGAATTACAAATCCAGTAAGAGCTTTGCCTTTGAATTACTAGCACTACAAAGATTAAATCAATACATTGTGAAAAAAGGAAAAACCCTTGGATGCTTGAAGATTAGAATAAAACGCATGAATTTTTTAGCTCAAATGGACAACCATAGAAGTCATTAATCCTACTTTTTCATTATACAAACCCGCTACACGGCTTTTGCAGAGGTCCCCCTTTCATTCTTCACCCCTCCAATCCTATAGCGACTGCACTCAGTTTAATGTCCCAAAATATTCATATGAGCTGTATGGCCCAGCATGACCCCTACCTTGCCTACCTGCCTCCCAGTCTCATCTAACACTATATGCCCCCTCAATCTCTGAACTGAAGCCACTCAGTTCTTTCCAGAATTCACGGGCACTGAGCTCTTTTCCCCAGGAGGATGTCTGCATAAACTGTTATCTTTTTAGGAATGTGTTTTTTCATCTTCACCTCCTTCTTCTCCTGGATAACATCTACCTTATCCTTTTGGCCTCTAACATAGAGAGGTTTTCTACATCACCTCTTTCCCTTTAAATTCAAATTGTTTCTCTTTTTTAGCACCCTGTATATTTCTTTCATTTCTACTCCATTCGTAATTACGTATTAATTTAGAGGACTACTGTTTATGTCTATGTTACCAGTAGGCTGTTGGTTTCCCAAGAGCAAGAAGCATGTCTTTTTAGTTCATTAATATATCCTCAGCACCTTTTACAATGCCAGGTGCATAACAGAAGCTCAATAAATATTTATCAAATGAATGAATTAACTGGATACTAAGGAAGAGAGGTAAAGAGCAGAAGCTCTAGAGTCAGGCTGCCTTGGTGCCATCATTCAACTACAAAGTGGTTGTTAATTCTTTTACCTCTAAAGTTAGCATTTTAACTAGCTACTTAGAGAATTGTTGTAATGACTACATGACAATAAGTAAATTATCTAGTACAGGCCAAAGAAATGTTAGTTATCATTAATAATTACCAAGATATAAGTAATGTTTCATTAATGTATTATTTAAAATATACATGTATATACTATATGTGTTTGTATTAATATATGTGTGTGTGTGTGTGTTTTACATTCATTCTTCTTTTAGTTACCAAATAATCCTATTATGTAGATTGGGATATGTCATTTATTCATTTTACAGATGAAAATACAGATTGTGTTATAATTGTTTTATCCATGATTGGCTTCCATCTTCTTTATCAGTACTTTTTTTCTAAGTTTTTCTAGCATAAAGTAAAACTTACTAAGTTTGGCATCCTGCATTGGTGGTATAATGGTTAGCATAGCTGCCTTCCAAAGTTTGTCATCCCTAGGTCATTTGTTACTGCATTCAGAAGTGTTCCCTTCTCTTCAATTTTTAGAAGAGCTTGAGAAGGATTGGTATTAATTCTTCTTTAAGTGTCTAGTAGAATTCACCAGAGAAGCTATCTGATCTTGGGCTTTTCTTTGTTGGGAAGTTTTTGATTACTGATTCAATCTCTATACTAGTTACATATAATGTTCAGATTTTTTATTTGTTCATGATTCATTCTTGGCTAAGTTGTATGTTTCTAGACATTCAGCCATTTCTTCTAGGTTATCCAATTTGTTAGTGTAGAATTGTTCACAGTAGTCTTTTAAGATCCTTTCTATTTCTGTTGTATCAGCTGTCATGTCTCCTCTGTCATTTATAATTTTATTTGAGTCTTTTTTCTCTTACTTTTGCTAGTAGCTTGCCAATTTTGTATCTTTTCAAAAAAACCATCTCTTAGTTTCAATGATTTTTTTCTATTATTTTTCTATGTTCTCTTGTATTTATTTTTGCTCTAATCTTTACCATTTCTTTCCTTCTACTAACTTTGGGCTTAATTTGTTCTTCTTTTTCTACTTCTTTGAGATGCAAAGTTCGATTATTTACTTAAAATCTTTCTTCTTTTTGAATGTCAACAGTCATGGAAACTTCCCTCTTAGTACTGGTTTTGCTGCGTTCCATGAGCTTGGTGTGCTTTGTTTTCAATTTCATTAGTCTCAAAATATTTTCAATTGCTTTAGATTTATTCTTTAACTTGTTGTTTATTCAAGAGTATATTGTTTAATTTCAACATACTTGTGAATTTTCCAGTTTTTCTTCGGCTACTAATATTTAATATTTAGTTTCATTCAAATGTGGTCAGAAAAAAAAAATACTTGGTAAGATTTCAATTTCCGTAAATTTGTTGATACTTGTTTTGTAACCTAACATGTAGTCTATCCCGGACAATATTCTGTGTGCATTTGAGAAGAATGTATATTCTGTTGTTTTTGATGGAATGTTCTGTCCATGTTTTTTAGTTGCATTAAGTCTAAAGTATTGCTCAAGTCTGCTGCTTCCTTATTGATATTTTGTCTGTATGTTCTACTCATATTGAAAGTAGGATAGTAAAATATCCTACTGTTATATTATATTGCTATCTAGCTTTTCCTTCAGTTCTGTTAATATTTGCTTTAGATACTTAGGTGCTCTGATGCTGGGTACATATATTTATAGTTGCTGTATCTTCCTAATGAATCAACCCTTTTATCACTATATAATGTCCTCCTTTCTCTCTTAGTACAGTTTTTGACTTCTGTAAAACATAGTACTATAAGTCCTAGTTAGAGCAATTAGGCAAGAAAAAGAAATACATAGCATCCAAATTTAAAAGGAAGAAGTTAAATTGTCTCTGAAGATGACATAATCTTACATGAAGGAAATTACAAAGACTACACACATGCAAACACACACACACAAATACACCAATGTTAGAACCAACAAAACGTATCAGTAAGGTTGCAGAGTACAAAATCAACATACAAATAAGTATATCTGCCATGAATTAAGCTCATGTGCAAACATGTGTAATTGCTGGTCTTGTGTCATCTAGACTACTTTAAAAAAGGTGAAAAAGGTCCTGTTTAGTTCCAAAAGGGAGAAGGCAGCCCCTCCTGTATGAGTGGAAGCTACAACCCCTTGAAATTAATAATTACAAATCCCTTAAACCCAAGGTAGAAAAAAGGAGAACACATATCTCTGGGCATCAATAGGAAAAGACTAGGTCCTACAGTAAATATCTTAGTAAAAGAGGAAGTTTGTAAACTCTCTCCAGAACCAGTATTTCAGACTTTCTATGATGAACTAAATGTGCCAGTACCAGAGACTCTAGGAAAAATCAGAAATTTGTTTTTGCAATTAGCCGAGCATGTAGCCCAGTCTCTAAATGTCACTTCATGTTATGTTTGTGGAGAAACTGTAATAAGAGGTCAATGGCCATAAGAAGCCCAAGAATTAGTGCCTACAGACCCAGTTCCTGATGAATTCCCAGCCCAAAAAAATCACCCTGATCATCTCTAGGTTCTAAAAGTCTCAATTATTGAACAATATTGCATAGCTAGAAAAAGGAAAGAATTCACTCATTCTGTAGGATGACTTAGTTGTCTGGGGCAAAAACTGTATAACAGTACCACAAAAAAGCAGTTATATGGTGGAGTTCCAGTTACATAGAAAGAGATCCTTTCAGTAAATTTCCAAGGTTGCAGACTGTCTCGGCCCACCCAGAATTCCACCAGGACTGGACTGCCCCCACCGGGTTATACTGAATATGTAGACATAGAGCCTACACTAAGCTGCCTGACCAGTGGACAGGTAGTTGTGTTATTGGCACTATTAAACCATCTTTCTTCCTACTGCCCATAAAAACAGGCAAACTCCTGGGCTTCCCTGTCTATGCTTCCCGCGAAAAATGAAGCATAGCCATAGGTAATTGGAAAGATGATAAATGACCTCCAAAAAAAAAAATTATATACTATAGGCCTGGCACTTAGACACAAGATGGCTCATGGGGATATTGGACCCCCATTTACATGCTCAACCAAATCATACGGTTGCAAGCTGTTTTAGAAATCATCACTAATAAAACCAGTCAAGCCTTGACTATTCTGGCCCGGCAAAAAACTCAGATAAGAAATGCTATCTATCAAAATAGATGGGCTCTTGACTACTTGCTAGCAGCTGAAAGAGAGGTCTATAAGAAATTTAACCTTACTAATTACTGTCTACACATAGATAATCAAAGGCAAGTAGTTAAAGACATAGTTAAAAATATGACAAAACTGACACATGTGCCCGTATAAGTGTAGCACGAATTGGACCCTGAAGCCATGTTTAAAAATCAGTTCCCAGCACTAGGAGAACTTAAAACTCTTATAATAAAAGTTATAATAGTAATAAGAACCTACTTACTGCTTCCTTGCTTGCTACCTGTACTTCTTCAAATGATAAAAAGCTTCATCGCTATCTTAGTTCACCAAAATGCTTCAGCACAAGTGTACTATACAAATCACTATCAATCTATTACAAAAAAAAAAAGTAACGAAAATAAAAGTGAGAACTCCTACTAATAAAAAAGTGAGAGCCTCAAAGGGGGGAAATGAGGGAAGAGAGAGACCCTCTCATATTGTTTTATATTGTTTTATACTCAGTACCTGTTTTTTAAAAAAAACAACAAGGAAGTAAAACCAAAGACAGGCAGCCCAGAGCCAGGCCTGAAACCAGGCCTGGGCCTGCCTGGCCTAAACCCAGTAGTTAAAAATCAACTCTTAACTTAAAAATCGATGTTATTCACAGATTCCAGACATTGTATAGAAGAACACTGTGAAACTCCCGGTTTCTCTCTGACCACCGGTGCATGCAGCCCCTGTCGTGTACCCCTTGCTTGCTCAAATCAATCACAACCCTTTCATGTGAAATCCTTAGAGTAGTGAGCCCTTAAAAGGGACAGGAATTGCTCACTCGGGGAGCTTGGATTTTAAGGCAGTAGCTTGCCGATGCTCCCAGCTGAATAAAGCCCTTCCTTCTATAACTCGGTGTCTGAGAGGTTTTGTCTGTGGCTCGTCCTGCTACAAAGGAATCACACTTCTGGATTTCAAAAAAGATTACAAAGCTACACTAATTAAGACAGTATGGTACTAACATAAAGACAGACATACAGACCAATGGAACAGAATAGAGAGCCCAGAAATGAATCCACATGTTATTTGTCAATTAAAAATGAAATTAAAAATGTTTTAAAAATCTACATGTATAAAGTCAACTAATCTTCAACAAGGGTGTCAAGAATACAGAATGGGGAAAAGGTAGTTCCTTCAACAAATGATGCTGGAAAAACTGAATATCCATATACAAAAGAATTAATTTGGACCTTTATCTTACAACATATACAAAAATCATCTCAAAATGGATTAAAGACTTAAACATAAGACCTGAAACTGTAAAATTCTTAGAAGAAAATAGGGGAAAAACTTCATGACATTGGATTGGCAATAATTTCTTGGGTATGACTCCAAAAGCATGAGCAACAAAAGCAAAAATAGAAAAGAAGGATTATATTAATCTAAAAATTTTCTACACATCAAAGGCAACAATCGAGAGAGAAGACACAACCTATAGAATGGAAGGAAACATTTGCAAATCATACATCTATCTGATAAGGAGTTAACATCTAAAACAGATCAGTAATTCAAGCAGCTCAATAGCAAGAAAACAAATAACCCAATTAAAAAAAAAAACGGCAAAGGACCCAAATAGATATTTCAGAAGAGAAAACATACAGATACTCAGTAGTATATGAAAAAATGTGCAACATCACTAGTCATCAGGAAAATGCAAATCAAAACCAGGAGATATTACCTTACATCTGTTAGGAAAGCTATTATCAATAAACAAAAAAAGATCACAAATATTGAGGAGGATGTGAAGGAAAAGGAATGCTTGTACACTATTGATATAAATGTAAAATGATGTCACAGCTATGGAAAGCAGCATGGCATTTCCTCAAAAAAATTAAAAATAAAAATACTATATGATCCAGCAATCCCGCATTTGGGTTTATACATGAAGAAAATAAAAAGTAGCTGGAAGAGATATATGCACTCTCATATTCATCACATCTTTTTTTTTTTTTTTTTTTGAGACAGGGTCTTGCTCTGTCCCCCAGGCTGGAGTGCAGTGATGTAATCATGGCTCACTGCAGCCTCGACCACTTGGGCTCAAACAATCCTCCCACCTCAGCCTCCCTAGAGCTGGGACCACAGGGGTGTGTCACCACACCCAGTTAATTTTTATATTTTTTGTAGAAATGGGGTTTTGCCATGTTCCCCAAGATGGTCTTAAACTCCTGGGCTCAAGAGATCTCCCTGCCTCAGCCTCTCAAAGTGCTGGGATTACAGGTGTGAGCCACTGTGCTCGGCCTCACGGCATCATTATTTACAATATCCAAGATGTTTAAACAACCTAAATGTTCATCACCAGGTGAATGGATAAAAAATATGTGGTATATACATACAATGAAATATTATTCTGTATTGAAAAACAAGGAAATCTTGCATTGTGACAACATGAATGAATTCTTGAGAACATTATGCTAAGTGAAATAAGCTAGTCACAGAAGAACAAATACTGCATCATACCACTTATATGAGGCATATGAAATAGTCAAACACAGAGAAGCAGAGAGTAGAATGGTGGGTGCTAGGGGATTGGGGAGGGAGAAATGGAAAGTTGCCATTCAACAGGTATAAAGTTTAAGATATGCAAAACAATTTAGTTATAGAGATATGTTGTCCAACATTGTGCCTCTAGTTTTCACTTGACATATTGTTCACTTAAAAATTTGTTAAGACTGTAGTTCTCTTATTGAGTGTTTTTGTCACAATCAATAAATTAAAATAAATAAAAGTAGTAATCTCTGAAGATCAAGAGAGAAGAAATAACAAAAAAGTAAAAATATGAATAAAAATACACTTCTTTCTTGAGTTTTCTAAATTATGTTTGATAGTTGAAGCAAAAATTAAAAGTCTTAGGTGTTTCTCAATATATATAAAACAAATATTTAATATATTTATATAATAAATGAGTGAGATAAAATTACATAAAGGGTTCTACATTTTCTTCAAACTGGTAAAATGTCAACTTTATTAAATTATGATAATTATGTGTATATAATGTCATACCTTGATAAACTACTAAAATAGCTATATAAAGATATATACTCAAAAATACTATAGACACATCAAAAAAGAATCTAAAGTGTATTCAAGTAACTGACAAAAAGTCATGAAAAATAAATTAAAAACAGAGAGAACGAACAGAAAACAAATTAGATGGATAGGTAGATAGATTAGACATAATCCTTACCACATCAATAATTACTTTAATATACATGGTCTAAATACACCAATTAAAAGACAGAGGTTATCAGAACAGATTAAAGACCTAACCCAACTACATGCTATCCTTAAGAAACTTACTTCACACATCATGATACAGGTATGTTAAAAGTAAAAGGGTGGAAAAAGATAAACCATGCAAACATTAATCAAAAGAAAGTAGCTTTATTAATATCCAGCAAAGAAGACTGCAAAGACAGAAAATTACTCAGGAGAGAGGGAGACATTACATAATATTAAAAGTCAATCCTTCAAGAAGACATAGCTAGCCTAAATGCGCATGTACTTAACAACAGAGCTATAAATATAGATGAAGCAAAAACTGACAAAGCTGAACGGAAGAGTGGACAAATTCACAGTTATAGCTGTAGACTTCAACATCCTTCTCCCAACAATTATAAGAACAACTAGACAGAAAATCAGCTAGGATATAGAAAAATTCAACAATACCATCAACCAACAGATTCTAGTCAACATTTTATAGAACACCTTACCTAACAACATTATTTTTAAGTTTTTCAAGTTTTCAAATTTGTTTTAAATTTTTCAACAAATTCCCAAGACCACGAGTGGGACAAGGAAATATCCTACAGGCAGCAAAGGACAAGAAGGGTAAATACAAATTATTTTTAAGTGCCCATTAAACTATATTAAGATAGACCATATCCTGGGCCATAAAATAGCCTCAATATATGTAAAAAAAATTAGTCACAAAAAGTGTGTTCTCTGCGCACAATCAAATCAAAATAGAAAATTGATTATTGAAAGACAACAGGAAAATCTGCAAAAGAGAAAACATTCCAGCTCTCACTGGGCTTGAGTTTTTAAAAAAAAGAGGCAGAGAAACAGAAAATATCTCAAATCAGTAATCTAATCATCTATCTCAAAAATCTAGAAAGAAAGCATGAAACACACCCAAAGTAAGCAGAAAGAAGAAAGAGCACAAACAAAATTGAAAATGAAAATCGAGAAATTCAATGAAATAAAAAAGCTGTTCTTTGAAACTATCAAGATAAATGTTAAAATTCTAGAAAAATTAACAAAAATAAAAGAGAAGATACAAATTTTTAAGACCAGGAATGAAACAAGGAAATATCCTACAGGCATCAAAGCACAATAAGGGATTATACAAACAACTTTAACATATAAGTTTGACAAGTTAGATGAAATAAACCAATTCCTTCAAAAGCAAAAGCTATCACAACTAACTCAATATGCAACAGATAATTTAAATAGCTCTATAATTATTAAGGAAGTGGAATTCGTAATATAAAAACTCCTGGAAAAGAAATCTCCATCCCCAGATGGTTTTCTTGGAGAACACTGCCAAATATTTAAACATATGTAACATCTGTTCTACCCAACCTTTCTAGAAGATAAAAAAAGAGGGAGTACTTTCCAATCAATTTTATTACTACCATGATACCAAAAACAAAGATATTATAAGAAAACTGCAAATTAATACTCTTCATTAATAGAGATGAAAATATTTCTAATAAAATATTAACAAATAGAATTCATACATACGTAAAATGAATTGTATACCATGACCAAGTAAGATTTATTCCAGGGATGCAAGGCTAGTTTGATATTTGAAAATCAATGTAATCTACCATATTAACAAACTAAACAAGAAAAATCATATGATTATGTAAATTGATGCAGAAAAGGCATTTATCTGACAAAATTCAACACCCATTTATCACACAAACTCTCCAAAATCTAGAAACAGAGAAGAACTTCTATATCTTGATTTTTAAAAATCTATCAAAAAGAGATCTAAAGCTAACATTGTATTTAATGGCAAAAGACTGAAGGCTTTCCCCCTAAAATAGGCAACAAAGCAAGGATATCAGCTCTCACCACACTTATGCACCATATTTCTGGAAGTTCTAATTGGTGCAGTAAGGTATGAAAATTAAGTAAAAGACATACAGATTTAAAAGGAAGAAATAAAACTATTCCTACTATCTATACCTGACATAATTTTCTATGTAGAAAATCCCAAGGAATCCACCGAAACGACAATAATAACAATTCCTGAACTACTAAGTGATTTCAGGAGGGTTACAGGATATAAGATAAACATACAAAAATCGATTTTACTTGTATATACTAAAAATAACAGGTGAAAATTAAAATTAAAAATATAATAACATTTATAATACCTGAAAAATGAAACAATTAGGTATAAGTCTAATAAAACATGTGTATGACTTCTATACCGAAAACTGCAAAATGCTAATGAAAGAAATCAAAGATCTAATTGAATGGAGAGACATCCTGTGTTCATGAACTGGAAGACAACACAGTAAATATGTCAATTCTCCTAAATTGATATACAGGTTTTTATAATTCTTATAAAATCTAAGAAAAAAAATTTTAGACATTAAAAATTATTGTAAAATATACATGGAATGACAAAGTAGCTAGGATAGCTAAAAACAACTTTGAAATAGGAGATTAATAAGAATAACTCTAAGTGATTTCAAGACTTATTATATAGCTACAGTAGTCAATGCTTTGTGATATTGGCCAAGGAATAAACAAAGAGCCCAATAAAATAGAATCATGAAACTAGAAATAGCCATACACAAGTACAGCAAATTGATTTTTCACAAATATGCAGAAGTAATCCAATGGAGGAACAAATAGTGCTAGAGCAACTGGATATCAATAGGCAAAAAGTAGGAACTTTGAGAAAAGTCTCACACTTCATAAAAAGTTAACTCAGAATGGATCATAAATACAAAATCAAATGTAAAATATAAAACTTTTAGAATAAAGCAGAAAAGAAATTTTGGACCTAGAACTTGGTGAACCATTCTTAGACACAAAAAGCATGACACATAAAAGAAAAAATAGATAAAGCTTACTTCATTAGCTACAAACTGCAAGAAAATATTTACAAAACTAATATCTGAAAAGGTCTCATATATAGAACGTATAAACAACTGTTAATAATTAACAGTAAACTACTATACAAAACATCCTATTAGAAAATAGGCAAAAACATGATGAGTCATTTCACTGAAGAGTATGTACAGACAGCAAATAAACACATGAAAAGATGTTTGACATCACTGGCTGTTAGAATGAAGATCATAATATCACTACACACTGATTAGAACATCTAAAATAAAAAATAGTGAAAATATCAAATGTTGGTCAGAGTGTTGAATAACTAGATACATTGCTGGTGGGAATGTAAAATTGCTCTGGAAAATAGTTTGGCAGTTTCCTAAAAACTATGCATCACATACCATAACCTAGCAATCACACTTGTGGGTGTTTCTCTTAGAGAAATTAAAATTTATGACCACACAAAAATCTGTACCCAATTGTTCATAGAAGCATTATTTGTAATAGCCCCAAACTGGAAAAAACAGAATGTCCTACCATAGTCAAATGTATAAAAAATAGTATATCCTACCATGGAATACTAATTAGCAATAAAAAAGAATAAACTATCAATATATCCAACTTGGATGGATCTGTAAGGCATTATGCTGAGTTTTTAAAAAGCCGATCTCAAAAGGTCCTACACTGTGTAATTCCATTTATAAAACACTGTATAATAACAAAATTATAGAAATGGAGAATAGATTTGCATTTGCCGGGGGTTAGGCATGGGGCAGGGGCAGGTGGTAGGGGTAGAGAGGGGCAGGTGTGACTGGAAAGTGGTAGCACAAGGGAGATATTTGTAGTGATGGAATATTTCTGTATCGTTTTTGTGTTGGTGATTACACAAACCCATATATGTGGTAAAACTATATACATAATTTATGTCGATATGTCAATGTCCTTGTTTTGATATCTTGCTATATAGTTACACATGATGCAACCTATATAGGAAACTGGGCAAAGGGTACAAAGAACCTCTCTGTGCTGTCTTTGCTACTTCCTTTGAATCTATAATTATTTCAAAATTAAAAGTTTTTAAAAAAATTTAGTTTCTAGTCTTTGAGAGGTATTCCTGGGACGAAAATGAGAGAAGATGGATAGGCTTTCCCATATAGCATAAACAGCTGAACTAAAATTAAAAGCAGTTATCAAGTAGATTCAGTCAGTTTTATTTTTACAAGTGTTAGGTTTAATATAAAAGTCAGAAACTAAATAAAATGAACAGTCAATACTTCTAAAGGAGTTGTCAAATTAGAAAGAGCTTGTTTCTACAAAAGACAACATAATTATCACAAATAGTGATTATCATAGCTCTGCTATGCACCAAACAAAAATTATTTTTCTCTTCCCAGTTGTAAGCCAACTGCCATACTAACCGTCTTGCCAACTTTGTATTTTCTTTGCATATTCCTTTTCTTCTGAGCCCCCAGTACTGCACTTAAAATTGCCAAGGAGGAAAGGAGACTTAGAAACTGCAAGAGGCTAAATAAACATTTGCCTGTGACTATTCCACAGCATAAATTATATAATCACTAGGTATTCAATGGTTCTAATTTAATACTGCTAAAGAGGGCAGGTGATCATAACGCACATTTTAGAAATATCAATTGTGGGTCACCTGAAAAAGTTTCAAAGTCATTCTTAAATGCAATTACCAATATCATTATAACATAAATGCACTCAGACACAACTAAACTCATTAAAATGGAATTCTGCAAGAGTGTAACTTACCTAGCTTTCTTGGTTTTTTTTCACACTGGACACTAGAATCTTTACCCTTATAATTAGATAAGGTTCACCCACTTCAGATCTCTGTTATAAGGGTTTAATTTATATACACTGGTTTAATTTTTAACCCGAGACTTAAAGAACATGAAAGATTTGCAGGGATTAACTAAATCTATTCTTTGTAATAGAATCCATTAATAATTTTCTCTACATCTTTCTACCTACTAATATCAGTTTTGGATTCTTTCTAATAAAGCTGTAACTAACAACTCTTGACCACTATGGCTAAGGAGACAGTCTAACTCATCCTAGAATACCTTCTAGGCTATTCCCTACATTTGTTGTTAGGGTAATTCAGATCCTTTATGTTCTTCTCAAAGTAAAGTCTTTGCCTAAAAAATTGTATAGTATTATGATTATCTATTATTGTGTAAGAAGCCATTGCAAAACCTAATGTTTAAAAAGCAACAACTTCTGGCCGGGCGCGGTGGCTCACGCCTGTAATCCCAGAACTCTGGGAGGCTGAGGCAGGTGGATCATCTGAGGTCAGGAGTTCAAGACCAGCCTGGCCAACATGGCGAAACCCTGTCTCTACTAAAAATACAAAAATTAGCCGGGCATGGTGGCGCACGCCTGTAGTCCCAGCTACTCAGGAGGCTGAGGAAGGAGAATCACTTGAACCCAGGAGGGAGAGGTTGCAGTGAGCCAAGATCGTGCCATTGCACTCCAGCCTGGGTGACAGAGCGAGACTCCACCTCAAAAAAAAGAAAAAAAAAAGGCAACAATTTTTTATTCTTTCTTATGGTTCTGAGATTTGGCTGGGCTCAGCTGAGATTTGACACATCAGGTCTCTGTGCAGCTGCAGTCAAAGTTTGGCTGCAGTGGGAACCATATAAAATTTTGAATAGGCTAGACATACAAGATACCATATTTACAGTGCTGGCAGTTAATGCGGGCTTTTGGCTAGGAATGCAGCTCTATCAACCAGAGTACCTACCTAGTTGTTATCTCTCTGTGTAGGCTGGGCTTCACATAGCCTAGAAATTGCATTCTGAGGGGAAATATCTCAGAGTTGAGCACTCCAAAACAATCAGGTGAAAGCTAAAAGGCTTTTTATAATCTAGCCCCAGAAGTCCTAGAATGTTACTTCTGCCATATTTAGTTGGTCAACCAAGTTATTAAGTCCAGCCAAGATTCAAGAAGAAAAGTATTAAACTCTATCTTTATGATGGAGGAAAAGCAAAGTCATGCCAGAGGAGAATTTGCAAAATGTGAAATATTGTTGTAGCTATCATTAGAGAATACAATCTATGACATATAGAAAATTTCATTCCTTTCCAATATACAAGTATAAAATGCCACTTGCTTATTTTACTGGATAACCCTAGGAATGACAGCATGGTGAGGTAGCTCTAGATATCCCTGACCTCAGTATTCTCTCTCCTTTCTTTTATTACCCCAACAGTAGCATTTTTAAAGTTATAAAAATATAGAGGTTATTGGCCAAGTATAGTGGCTCACGCCTATAATCCCAACAGTTTGGAAGGCCAAGGCAGGTAAATCACCTGAGGTCAGGAGTTCCAGACCACCCTGGCCAACATGGTGAAACCCCATCTCTACTTAAAAAATACAAAAAAATTAGCTGGGCAT
The DNA here is from genome assembly GCF_029281585.2 of Gorilla gorilla gorilla. Taxonomy (NCBI): domain Eukaryota; kingdom Metazoa; phylum Chordata; class Mammalia; order Primates; family Hominidae; genus Gorilla; species Gorilla gorilla. The sequence continues at coordinate 48,584,383 of NC_073232.2, read as the reverse complement.
GCTGGCTCACACCTGCAATCCCAGCTACTCAGGAGGTTGAGGCAGGAGAATTGCTTGAACTGGGGGCCAGGGATTGCAGTAAGCTGAGATGGCGTCACTGCACTCCAGCCTAGGCAACAGAGTGAGACTCCATCTCAAAATAAAAAAAGGTTATCCGACATTAAAAACATCATGATGTAGCCAAATTCTATTAATACCAGATGTACAAAGAAGAGCTGGTACCATTCCTATAGAGACTATTCCTTAAAATTCAGGAGGAGGAACTTTTCCCCAACTCATTCTACAAGGCCAGCATCATCTGGATACCAAAACCTAGCAGAGACACAACAAAAAAAGAAAACTTCAGAGCTATATCCTTGATGAATATCAAGACAAAAGCCCTCAAGAAAATACTGGCAAAACGAATCCAGCAGCACATCAAAAAGATAATCCACCATGATCAAGTAGACTTCATCCCCAGAATGCAAGGTTGGTTCAACATACACAAAGCAATAAATATGACTCATCACATAAAAAGAACAAAAGACAAAAACCACTATTATCTCAATAGCCACAGAAAAGGCTTTTGATAAAATTCAACACCCGTTCATGTTAAAAACTTCTAATAAGCTAAGTACTGAAGGAACATACATCAAAATAATAAGAGCCATCTATGACAAACCTACAGCCAACATTATACTGAAAGGGCAAAAGCTGCAAGCATTCCCCCTTGAAAACTGGCACAAGACAAGAATGCTCTCTTGCCACTTCTATTCAACATCATATTAGAAGTCTAAGCCAAAGCAATCACGCAAGAGAAAGAAATAAAGGGCATCCAAATAGGAAGAGAGGAAGTCAAACTATCTCTGTTAGCAGATGACATGATTCTATATGTAGAAAACCCCATACCCATAGTCTTAGCTCAAAAGCTCCTTCAGCTAATAAACAACTTTAACAAAATTTTAGTAGACAAAATTGACTTACAAAAATCACTAGCATTCCTACACACCAATAACAGCCAAACTGAGAGAAAAATCATAAAGGCAATCTGATTCACAATTGCCACAAAAAGACTAAAATACTTATGAACACAGCTTACCAGAAAGGAGAAAGATCTCTATAACAAGAATTACAAAATGCTGCTCAAAGAAATCAGTGAAGACGCAAACAAACGGAAAAACATCCCATGCTCATAGACAGGAAGAATCAGTATCATTAAAATGGCCATACTGCCCAAAGCAATTTACAGATTCATTGCTATCCTATCAAACTACCAATGACATTCTTTACAGAACTGGAGAAAATGATTTTAAAATTCATTCGGAACCAAAATGAGCTTGAATAGCCAAGGCAATCCTAAGCAAAAAAAACAAAGCTGGAAGCATCACGTTACCCAACTTCAAACTATACTACAGAACACAGTTACCAAAACAGCATGGTACAAAAAAAGACACGTAGACCAGTGGAACAGAAGAGAGGCCCAGAAATAAGACCACACATCTGCGACCATCTGATCTTTTGACAAAGCTGACAAAAAATAACAATTGGGAAAAGACTCCCTATTCAATAAATGATGCTGGGATAACTGGCCAGCCATGTGCAGACGATTGACTCTGGACCCCTTCCTTACACCATATACAAAAATCAAGTCAAGATGAATTAAAGACTTAAATGTAAAAACCAAAACTATACAAACACTGGAAGAAAACCTAGGAAATACCATCCTGGACATAGGAATGGGCAAAGATGTCAGGACAAAGACACCAAAAGCAATCACAACAAAAGCAAAATTTGATTAAACCTAAGAGCTTCCACACAGCAAAGGAAACTATCAACAGAGTAAACAGACAACCTGCAGATGGGAGAAAATATTTGCAAACTATGCATCTGACAAAGGTCTGATATAAGAAACTTATAAGCATCTATAAGAGACTTAAACAAATTGACAAAAGAAAAACAATCCCATTAAAAAGCGGGTAAAGGATATGAACACACTTTTCAAAAGAAGACATAGATGTGGCCAACTAGCACATAAAGAAAAGCTCAATATCACTGATCATTAGAGAAATGCAAATCAAAACCACAGTGAGATACCATCTCACCAGTCAAAATGGCTATTACTAAAAAGTCAAAAAATAACAGATGCTGGCAAGGTTGCAGAGAAAAGGAAGCACTTATATATTGTTGGTAGGAGTGTAAGTTAATTCAGCCATTGTGGAAAGCAGTATGGTAATTCCTCAAAGAACTAAAAGCAGAACTGCCATTCGACCCAGTAATCCCATTACTGGGTACATACCCAAAGGAATATAAATCATTCCATCATAAAGACACATGTACACGAATGTTCACTGCAGCACTTTTCACAATAGCAAAAACATGGAATCAACCTAAATGCCCATCAATGACAGATTTGATGAAGAAAATAAGGCACATATTCACCATGGAATATTATGCAGCTATAAAAAATAATGAGATCGTGTCTTTTGTGGGAATGTGGATGGAACTGGAGGCTATTATCCTTAGTATACTAACACAGAAACAGAAAACCAAATACCACATATTCTCACTTATAAGTGGGAGCTAAATGACAAGAACTTATAAACACAAAGAAGAAAACAGTAAACACTGGGCTCTTCTTGAGGGTGGAGGGTGGGAAAAGGGAGAGGAGCAGAAAAGATAACTACTGGGTACCAGGCTTAATACTTGCGTGATTAAATAATCTGTACAACAAACTCCCATGACACAAGTTTACCTATGTAATAAACCTTCACATGTACCCCTGTATCTAAAAAAAGGTTAAAAAAACCACAAACACTATGATGGAGAAGGCAGTTCTGCATAGTGCTATGCTGTCTACCATGGCAGCCACTGGCCACATGTCGCTATTGAACACGAAATATGGTTAGTCCAGCTACACTATAAATGTAAAATACACATCAAATTTCAAGGACTTATAACTAAAACAGAATGTAAGATATCTCATTATGATGTTTATATTGATTGCATATTGAAATGATGATATTTTGCATACAGTGACTTAACTAAAATTAATTTCACCTGTTCCTTTTACTGTATGTACCTACTAGAAAATTTAAAATTATCTATTTGGCTCACATATTATTGTAGTTTGCATAATATTTCCATAAGATAGTGCTGGCTAATAAAATAAACTGAATCATATTTTCCAGTATATAGTACCACAAAAGGTCATGGTTTTTGTACCATTAAATGGTTTTCAGGCATTTTAATTGCTTCATGCTAAATCTTATGTGAGACATATAAGCATATTCAAAGTAAATATTTTGGTATTTCTAGGCCAGGCGCAGTGGCTCACGCCTATAATCCCAGCACTTTGGGAGGCTGAGACAGGCGGATCACCTGAGGTTGGGAGTTCGAGACCAGCCTGACCAACATGGAGAAACCCCGTTTCTACTAAAAATACAAAATCAGCCGGGTGTGGTGGCGTATGCCTGTAATCCCAGCTACTCAGGAGGCTGAGGCAGGAGAATTGCTTGAACCTGGGAGTCAGAGGTTGCGGTGAGCCGAGATCACACCATTGCACTACAGCCTGGGCAACAACAGTGAAACTCTGTCTCAAAAAAAAATAAAAGAAAAATAATATATATTGACCAGGCCTGGTAGTGCACACCCGTAGTCCCAGCTATTCAGGAGGCTGCAGTGGGAGGATGACTTGAGCCTGGAAGGTCAAAGCTGCAGTGAGCTGTGATCACATCACTACCCTCTAGCAGCCTGGGTAAGAGAGCAAGACCCTGCCAAAAAATAAAAATAAAAATAAAATAAAAAGATAAATTAATATATTTCAATGGAAATTGATTTATGAATATAAGACAGCCAAGATGATATGAGGGACTCATAACTGATTAACATTGAAGAAAAATAGGCAAAAATAAAAATTCAGCTTGTTTTAGAAGGAAAAAAATATTGGGAGTTTATCAAATATTTAAAAGAAACACATTTGCAAACTAATGGCCAGTACTTAGTCTCATATCCTTCCTTTCTTTCTTCCATCTACTTTTCCTCCAAACTGAACTTCATATATTTCCTACAACAAACAACCTATGTGATTCCTGCTCTGTGCCTTTGCACAGGCTCTTACCCCTTTCTGGAATTCCCAACTCCCTCAACTGTCTAATGAGTACCTACTTCTCCTTCAAAAGCCAGCTTAAGAGCTTTCTCTCCTCTGAAGCCTGATCCACCCCAGGGGAGTTAACCACTTACTACTTGGTGCTCTTATAGTACTTAGCATTCATCAGTATTACAGTTTTTATCATGTTCCATTTCACGTACTTGTCTGTCTGATTCTCCTTGACAACTAAGACTGCAGTTGTTCGTACTTTGAAACCACCACTTCTTAGCACAGTGTTTATAGAAGAATTATGTAACTAGAAATGCAGTAACACCAATAGCATTTTAATTTAAATTTACAGTTTAGCTATCTGTTATAGCCCATACAAAATCTGTCAGAAAAATGTGTTGAATCTCTCTCAAAATCCATCATATGTATTCTTGTGTTTATTATATATATACATATGTATAATACATACATATATACACACACACACACTATAGTCATATAGTCATATAGTTTCTAGGTGGCCATACCTCTCAGTTTGCTTGAGATGCCTTTTGTAGATCAATTAAGGTCTGTTGACCATTTTATGAATCTTTGTCTCTCAGAAGGAACCCAGTTTTGGCCAGGCACGGTGGCTCACGCCTGTAATCCCAGCACTTTGGGAGGCCGAGGCAGGCAGATCATCTGAGGTCAGGAGTTCAACACCAGCTTGGCCAATGTGATGAAACCCTGTCTCTACTAAAAAATACAAAAATTAGCCAGCTATGGTGGCGCACACCTGTAGTCCCAGCTGCTCGAAAGGCTGAGGCAGGAGAACCACTTGAACCCAGGAGGCGGAGGTTGCAGCGAGCCAAGATTACGTCACTGCACTCCAGCCTAGGTGACAGAGCCAGACCCCATCTCAGGAAAAAAAAAAAAAAAAATGTATCCCGGTTTGGATAACAAATTACATGTTTCTCCTAATAATTTTCTAAACATTACCAATAGTAAATTAAATTCTCTGTGAAGCCAAATACTCTGACTATAGTTGCTAACACAGGATAATATTTCATTGTTCAAGGGCTATAAAAACAACCTTTTGATTTTTGCTATTAACTGTTGTAGTGAATAATGTGGTGCTTCACCCAGATTTCCTTTATAAGGGATTCCCTTTTCAGCTGGAAATACCAGCTGTGATGGCTCACATCTCTTTTCCTCACTGGGAACAGTCCTCAGTTGCAGGAACATGCCTTATCCAAAGTTACAGAGCTCCTAGGATGATGTGCCATCAATGATTGACAGTTGCAGGAATTCTAAGGGTCCATTCCCCCGTTTCAATATGAGACAATTCTGAAAGGCCATCCCAGCTCCAACACTCCCCATAGGACAGCTAAGATCTCCATTGTAAGTTGGCTTCTCTGACAATCTGCCTTTCTTTATATGTTTCCTTATATGTTTATTTTCTGAAAGACTGTCCCAACAAAACTTTTTTGTACTCAAATTTACTTTCAAATCTGTTCTAGTGTATATGATCTAAGACAACAATCACTCTTCATTCTACCATCAGCTTCCACCTAGGAACTCTACTAGGCTCAGAACCCTTATATTTCGTCCAAGTTAGAACTAATACTTCATGCCAGGATTCTTGATTCTTACTATATTCCTGTCATTTCTACCATTTGACCTAGTTTTATTTTATGTAACAAACAACTCTGAGTAAAGTTTAATGTTAAAAAACCATAGCAGGAACTTCTAATATATGAGGAATGCCTAAACACTAGGGAGTAAAGGAACACACTTCTTGGGAAAGGATCAGTTGGAACAATCCACAAAGTGAATGACTGACCTGCCCCACAGGTATTAGAAATCATGGCTGCCTCTGCTGGAAGGCAAATGACAAAGGGCTCTCATGCTTTAGGCTCTCTGGCCAAGAGGATGTAACCTTTAGGGACTTTCACCTCTGTATTGCTCTCTGCTTTTCACCTCTGTATTGATTGCTCTCTGCAAGACTTAAGTTTTGACACTTTGGAATATTCTCCATTACTTTATAGTTATTTTTATTTTACAAAAATTATTTCATTCTCCTCCTGTGCTCTGGCTCTATCTGATTAGTTTCCCTTTTATTAAAAAAGATAAAAATGGCTGCCTACTTTTTATTATTTCAGCTTTTCTTACTAGTTCCGCAATCACATAGCTTGCATTTCTGTAGGATTCTCACAATTAATTTTGATTATTAAGAGAGATTAGTACATTAGAAAACAAAGAAGAGATATATGAGAATAGTCTGTTTCCTCAATAGAGGAACCCAGATGCCTCATTTTCCCCAATGAGCACTGCACAAGCTCCTCTTAAACCCCAAAGTGGATATTCTATGCCAGATCTACGTGACACCAAACTTAACTTGTCAAGAAGGATTTGGAATCATTATTTAACAGTCATCCATGGAATTAAGGAACATTTAGTAGAGGAATAAGACTAGAAACCCAGAGCAGCTCAGAAAAATAATAGCTGAAACAATAAAGTTATTTCCAAAACAATTCACATATGCAAATACCTGTCTAATACTTAGTCCTTAATTTAGGCACAGAAAAGAAATCAGAGAAAAAAAAAACATTTTTGCCAACTTAACCAGATCCCCACTATTTATTATTTCTCTCAGCTCCCAGCTTGGTGAATCATCAGCTCCTATATTCCAGCTTCAATATCTAAATCCAGCCTCTTTCATTGGGATGATTCCTTTATATCTTCTTGGACTTTGACTTCATGCTCTAATCAATCTGACTTTGGTTGATATCTCTGTTTTTGGCATATCCACTCTTGCACAGACCTATATAGCATACTATTTATTTCTTTTAAGTTATCCAGATATCTGTAAACTGAAAAACATTGTCTCCACCCAAATCAAACACTCAAAAATCAGTTAACACTACATAATAATGAAAACTGTTAAGAATACAAAAATGTAAAGCATCTAGTACAGTACACTCGAGCTGATAATGTCAATTCTCATATGCAGTCCATGCCAAAAAAAAAAAGAAAGGAAGGGAGGGAGGAAGGGAAGAAGGGAGGGATGGAGGGAAAGAAGGAAAAACATAGGCTGAAGGCTGCCTTTACATTTTTAGAATTTTAATTCTAACCTGTCTCTTGTATTCAAAAAGCCATTGCATATTGTTCCTCCCAACTGTTTTACCATATCATCATAGGAAATACAAATAAATTAATTAATTAAGGCTGGAATTATTTCCAAAATGCATTTTCAGGAGTGAGATGGAGGTCTATACAAAAGGAAAAATCCCATACCATCTCTTTTCGTGTAGGCTTTATATGAATTTTCAGAATTTCCCAAGACATGGAATGCATTAAACTCAAGACACACAATAAAATAGGTTTCTGAATAACAAAGCCAGTCTATTTGATTCTTTATTCACTCAACAAATACGTAATGAGAACCAACAATGTGCTTCCACATAAAACACCAAGAGAAGAAACAAGTGGGTGGATGAGAGGTCCAGAAATGCAAATTAGTTCCTGCATGGAGCTCAGATCTGACTTGTTTACTCTAGCAGCATTATCTCTCACTCAATTCTAATAATCCCCTATAGTCATGTATCACCTGAATATTAACTTTACTAATAATTATATGTCACCTATCTAACACATCCAACCCAACTACAACAATATGATTTCAACCCAGTCCCAGAAAAATATACATGCTTGGTGTTATCTTAGAACTCAAACATGATGGCTGCCTACCTACAATTCTATTTTCACCAATTACAGAAAGATCACCATGTAAAAATAATTGATTTCCTGAAGATCATTCCTTTTTCACAGGGCCTCATTGCTCTGCCCATTTATGAAAAAATTCCTTAATTATGTTATACATCAGAGAAGATGAACTAGGTCTAACCAATCATAGAGATATAACAAAATCAGCAGAAATATCTTAGAAATATAAATATCCCTAAGTTTTAAAAGACAAAAGCTATATTTTTTCTGATCCTAAATGTTTCCTGGAGTGTATTTTTAATGAATAAAAATCCTGTTCTAGAATAGGGCTGGATGTAGATCCAAATGCAGAGATTAAGATAAAAAAGAATTTATTTCTGGATATTTACATTGATTTCCAGAAGAGATTTAATGCTTTGCAAAATAAGACCTTTTATAACAGGCAGTCCATTGTATAAATGTAGTAGATGCTTGAAACTCATTTCAGTTAATGTCAGAGAGGCTGTTTCTCCATTACATGGCATATACAACATGCAATCATTTCATTCACTCTTTCATCCAAAAATACAATTCAGCTTTTTCTAAATTCTATGCATTGTGCCTGAGGCTTGGGATAAAACTAAACAAAACAGACATGTGATCTGCCTGCACAGAGCTTAAAGTGTATGAGGGATGCTGTCTATAATGGATTTGAAATGAAAGGATTGACAATGATTCCACCAAAGAGACTAGGGAAGACTAGTATTGATATAATGTTGTGAGTCTCCCAGAGATGTCCACATTCAAATTCCCAGAACCTGTGAATATGTTACCTGACATGGCAAGAGGGATTTTGCAGATGTAATTAAGGTTAAGGGCCTTCAGATGGGAGGATTATCCTGGATAATCTGGGTGGCTCCCACTAATCACTTGAGTCCTAAAAAGAAGAGAATCTTTCCAAGGTGTGGTCAGAGAAAGAGATGTGAGGTTGGAAGCAGGGTCAGAGAAACATGACGTTGCTGGCTTAGAAGACGGAGGCAGAGGGCCATGAGCCAAGGAATGAGGGTGACTCTAGAAACTGGAAAAGGCAAAAATAATGGACTCTTCCCTAGAGACTCCAGAAAATAATGCATTCCTCCAACAATTTGATTTTTACTCCAGTGAGGCCCGGGTCAGACTTTTGATTACAGAGCTGAAAGATAGAAATTTGTGTGGTTTAAGACACTAAGTGTGTGGTAATTTGTTATAGCAGCAATAGAAAACTAACCAAACATATATACATATGTATCCACTCATATAAATTTAACAGGACAGTATATATTAGGGCAAACATACATAATCAATAGTGTTAAGTGGTTGTCTGTTTTGTCCGTTATAGACCCATCTCATCTCATTTCTTGCTAATTTCTTCTTAATGTGACAAGACATCGAACTTACTGAACGTTGAGATTCCATTTTAAAAAATGATCAAGACTTGCTGATCTGTTTAAGGAATTGAATTTATTTAGACTCAGAGGAGTCATATGGTTGTGTGGACTGAGCCTGAGACAAACATAAGCTGTATTCATTTCTCACTGCTGAACTGCTCTGGCTGGACGCAACAGATTTGCAAAATTTAAGCCAATCTCTGAAGTCCCCTTCACCTAAAAGACTCACAGGTTTTGATGAATTAATCACTTTCAGTTTTCATGCTTATCATCAAGCATTTGCTCCATCAGCACAGCTCAATTACAAAAGCTACTGACTGATCTGAAAAACTGGGTCCACCAAAGGAGACAGTATTCCTTAAAATAGAAAGATGAGGACTTAAGTATTAGAGCCATCCCAAGTCTTTGAGCAAACGGTGAGCAAGGTTTGAGTTCAGCTAGTTCCAGAAAAATGCATTCCCTTTCATTAAAACTGACGCAACAGCTATAAAGAAGCATTATTTGTGATAGAAACCTGGAGTGACAGTAAACCTGAGGATGAGATACAATAATACACTCCACAGTTTTCCAGGTTGGTTCCTGCTACTTAATTACACTTAATTACAATATTCATTAGTTCAGTCCAATTTGCTCAGTTTAAGAAAACCATAAAATCACCATTATTTTGATGTGATATGTGTTTATTATACTCAGGGCCAGGTTCAGGGACCTGCTACTGCACATAGGATCCCAATTTTAGACAGGGGTCCCAGGCTTGGGTTTTCATGCTCTGCTACCACAGTCTTGAAATTTTTAACAATTTTACCTGTGAATCTGTGTAGTCCAATGCAGCAATGAAGCACATGTCTTGGCTCATATGCAGTCCTGCCTCCGAGTGACTTCCTGGGATAGGTCCTCAGCCACCTGTTCTCCCACCCAGTGATTACTGCCACCCTTTAGTCCTTGTGGGGGCCTTGGCACACCCTGGGGTGGGTCAGGGTCATTTGGTGGAGCCACAGATGCCTGTGAGGGTCTGCAGTCACTTTATAAGTACCTCCATACTCTAGAAATCTAACATTAAATAGCAAATAAAAATAACCTTTAATAGGTCATAGTCTCTCGTGACCTATATGTCACGAGACATATAGTCACTTTATAAGTACCTCTTTATATAGTCACTTTATAAGTACCTCTTTATATAGTCACTTTATAAGTACCTCTATACTCTAGAAATCTAACATTAAATAGCAAATAAAAATAACCTTTCATAGGTCATGAGAGACTGTGTAAGAAAGCTACAGTTCCTTTCTCCTGCTTTTTGAACAAGAAGCCTCACATTTTCATTTTGTACTAGGCCCCACAAATTACGTGGCCAACCTTACCTATGTATGTGGGTAAGTGTGCACATGTATATATATCTGAATTTGTACCTACAAAGAATAAAATAACTTTCTATTTTAGATAAATTGAACCCATAATTTTATAATTTCTAGGAAAAATAAATGTATATATAACTTTACTATATTTTATCTGAAAAGATGAAAATAATAATTGTAACAGTTTGCAGATCATGAAAGAAGGCATTTCAATACAATATTATCTTCTAAGTTTTTTATGACTGATGAATTACCTTGAAAAATCTTTAAGAATATATTATATGCTAAAAATGGGGATAGTCTAGCTTCAGGCATTCTAGCAGGACATGACAATACTAAAATTTTCTTATTAAAGAAATCTACCTTACAACTTTGATTTATCGACAGGTGAGAGATTTCTGGTCAGAAACCAAAGTCATCAAATATTAAGAGTATGAAGATACATCAAATGTGTTGAAGGGTCCTCAAAATGCACCAAATAATTTTAGTGCATTTCAATTATTCACATAATTGAACAATCTCAAATATCCTAAATTCATACCTGAAAAGTCATACCCTTTGTAACTAATCATTCTCAAAACATACCTACATGAATCTTGAATTATTCTATTTATAATAATGCAGATGAACAAAATATTGCTATTATAACTTTCATTTTGTTTAGCTCTATTATTTAAGGAATCTTCATAATCAATATATAATTGAAAATATATTCAAGATTTTTCTCTTCACTTCATAAATATTACCAAGATTTGAGGGGAACAATAGTTATAGACATTCCATAGATGAAGAGATATATATTTCATATATATGTATATATACAATGAAACAAAATGGACTTTGAAACAAATATTTTTGCCCTAAATTTAGACATTTACAATATTTCTGATAGCTAAAACTTCAAAAAATAAAAAAACTAGACACTGTCACATTTGAAAAAGATTAAGAGCTGCCAAAACTGCGTGGGTGCCTGTAATCCCAGCACTTTGGGAGGCCAAGGTGGGAGGGTCACTTGAGCCCAGTAGTTTGAGACCAGTCTGGGCATTATGGCAAAACCCCATCTCTACAAAAACTACAAAAATTAGCTGGGCATGGTAACACACCTGTAGTCCCAGCTACTTGGGAGGCTGAGGTAGAAGGATCATGTGAGCCCAGGAGTTCGAGGCTGCCATTAGCTGTGATTGCCCAACTGCACTTGAGCCTGGGCAACAGATCACGACCCTGTCTATCTCCATAAAACAACAACAACAAAAAAAACATAACAACCTGCATGGGCTCTTTACACACCTTCAAACATACCTCATGATCCCTGTAACATCACTTTTATTGGATACTGACTTCTAATGGCCTTTCATTATTCACTAACTTGATCCTGAGCAATCTGCCCCTCTCTTTATCTTCTTTATATTTCTTAAATTGATGTGCTACTCTAGTTTCCTTTCTCCAATCCTGATTCCCTTCTTCAACTAATAGTGAGATACTTCCACAAACAAAACAATCACCTGTAAATACCCTTCTGGTTCTGATTTCATCCCTAGAAATTCCCAGGGTTGTTGTTCCCTGTAAATAACCAAGCAGAACTCACTTAGAAAATCAACCCATGTAAAATCACATACTCATTAGTAATTTACCCTATTTTGTATACGGAAAGTATCTCAGCCTATATTCAAAGTACAAGGGAAGAGGGCAAACCAGTCACCTACATTGTTCATGTACTCTGAAAGCAGATCCTGAAGAGCCTGGCGAATGGCGTTGCATTCTGCGATAATCCGTTCTCGGTGGAAGTCCCTCGTGCATGAAGAATCCGCCAGCAGAGCAGCCCCACTGATAATGGCTTCAAGGCGTTTCTCTAGTGATGGTCGTATTTCCTCCTCAGTCACTGTGAGTGGATTCAGGACAATTAAATTCTAAGAGAAGAACACATTTGTATGGTTAGAGCTCCATGGCATTTCACTTTTATGAAAAACAAATGTTATTTTGTTTTTGCATTTAGAATTCAGATGTGATAATAAAGAGAACTGTGTTTTACTGCCTCGGCTGGTTCACACATAATGCTATGTAGTGATTATTATTCTGATAAATAATGAAAGTGATGCAATTATGAGCTTTTGTTCTAGCCTCAGACAGACCTGCATTCAAATCTTACATTTCTCCCTCATGCAGGTGTCTTACACTTGCTGAGCCTCAACCTCTTGATCTATAAAAGCAGAATATTAATGTTGAGTGTGTTGTAAAACTGTTGTAAGAATGATATAAATGCTTAATACACTGACTGGAGCATATTAACTGTTATTTACAATAGTAACTTTTATAGACTGCACTGTTTATACAATATTTTCACGTATCTCATCCTGACAGCACCATGAGGAAGTAGGCAGCAATGTATTAATAACCACACATTTCAGCTGATGATGAGTGAGGCTGAAAGGCTGTCTTACCCAAGGTCATAGAGCAAATAAATAGTGATGTTCAGACAAGTATCCAGGTCTTTCAATACCAGATTTAATATTATTTTCATTATGCCTCACTTTAAATCATAAACTTTAGTTAACTTTAACACTAACATATCAAAGTAAATTCTGAATTTTAATTATTTAATTTAAAACAAAACTGCTTCTTCTTGTTGATCTATTATAACTTCCAGCTATTTCCAGCTATTAGAACCTGACACGGTATTTTTAAGATTTCCATTAGACATATCTTCAGGTAATAGGAGTCGAGATAATCTACAGCCTCTTAAGAAAAGATGGAAGGTATATGCTGCTCTAAGGGTCTTTTATTAAAATACTCGAAGAGAGGAAGTCTTTCCAAGATTCGGCATAATGTGAGAATTGAAGAAAGAGATAGTGTAGAATAAAAGCTCTCTGAAGAACCCTTAACATGAAATGCAATCACATAATGATCTTCAGAGTGTGAAATTCTGAGTGTGAATCTACACACAAACATACTGTGAAGATATTATAAGATCTTCCTAGTGTATAATCTTATGTATAAGATTATAGGTATGTATATGTATTTTATATAGGTGGAGGTGTGTAAGTATATAAATAAGTAAGTATATGTGTGTGTGTTTATATATAAAATCTTATACTTCTCATTGTGTTACATTACATTCTGATAAATATTTGGGGATTGAAAGCAGCCAGGATACAATTTTAAAAGCCACAACTGTAGAGTCAAGCTAGGAAGAAAAAATTATTATAGAAAAAGATATAATTTTAAAACATTTTTTTTTAAAAAATAGTACTGTGTAGTGTTCCCTTACTATAAAATGTGAGGGGTTTTGAGTGAGTTTCTTAATCCTGAGTCATGAGTGAACTCCCATTCACAATTGCTACAAAGAGAATAAAATACCTAGGAATCCAACTTACAAGGGATGTGAAGGACCTCTTCAAGAACTACAAACTACTGCTCAATGAAATAAAAGAGGATACAAACAAATGGAAGAACATTCCATGCTCATGGGTAGGAAGAATCAATATCGTGAAAATGGCCATACTGCCCAAGGTAATTTATAGATTCAATGCCATCCCCATCAAGCTACCAATGACTTTCTTCACAGAATTGGAAAAAACTACTTTAAAGTTCATATGGAACCAAAAAAGAGCCCGCATCAGCAAGTCAATCCTAAGCCAAAAGAACAAAGCTGGAGGCATCACACTACCTGACTTCAAACTACACCACAAGGCTACAGTAACCAAAACAGCATGGTACTGGTACCAAAACAGAGATATAGACCAATGGAACAGAACAGAGCCCTCAGAAATAATGCCACATATCTACAACCATCTGATCTTTGACAAACCTGAGAAAAACAAGCAATGGGGAAAGGATACCCTATTTAATAAATGGTGCTGGGAAAACTGGCTAGCCATATGTAGAAAGCTGAAACTGGATCCCTTCCTTACACCTTATACAAAAATTAATTCAAGATGGATTAAAGACTTACATGTTAGACCTAAAACCATAAAAACCCCAGAAGAAAACCTAGGCAATACCATTCAGGACATAGGCATGGGCAAGGACTTCATGTCTAAAACACCAAAAGCAATGGCAACAAAAGCCAAAATTGACAAATGGGATCTAATTAAACTAAAGAGCTTCTGCACAGCAAAAGAAACTACCATCAGAGTGAACAGGCAACCTACAGAATGGGAGAAAATTTTTGCAATCTACTCATCTAACAAAGGGCTAATATCCAGAATCTACAATGAACTCAAACACATTTACAAGAAAAAAACAAACAAACCCATCAACAACTGGGCAAAGGATATGAACAGACACTTCTCAAAAGAAGACATTTATGCAGCCAACAGACACATGAAAAAACGCTCATCATCACTGGCCATCAGAGAAATGCAAATCAAAACCACAATGAGATGCCATCTCACACCAGTTAGAATGGCGATCATTAAAAGTCAGGAAACAACAGGTGCTGGAGAGGATATGGAGAAACAGGAACACTTTTACACTGTTGGTGGAACTGTAAACTAGTTCAACCAGCATGGAAGTCAGTGTGGCGATTCCTCAGGGATCTAGAACTGGAAATACCATTTGACCCAGCCATCCCATTACTGGGTATATACCCAAAGGATTATAAAACATGCCGCTATAAAAACACATGCACACGTATGTTTATTGCGGCACTATTCACAATAGCAAAGACTTGGAACCAACCCAAATGTCCAACAATTGTAGACTGGATTAAGAAAATGTGGCACATATACACCATGGAATACTACGCAGCCATAAAAAATGATGAGTTCATGTCCTTTGTAGGGACATGGATGAAGCTGGAAACCATCATTCTCAGCAAACTATCGCAAGGACAAAAAACCAAACACCGCATGCTCTCACTCATAGGTGGGAATTGAACAATGAGAACACATGGACACAGGAAGGGGAACATCACACACTGGGGCCTGTTGTGGGGTGGGGGGAGGGGGGAGGGATAGCATTAGGAGATATACCTAATGTTAAATGACGAGTTAATGGGTACAGCACACCAACATGGCACATGTATACATATGTAACTAACCTGCATGTTGTACACATGTACCCTAAAACTTTAAGTATAATTAAAAAATAAATAAATAAAAAATAAAATGTGAGGGGACTCCAAAAAGTTCATGTAAAAAGTGGAGTTAAAATATAAAAATAAAAAATGTAAACTTTATTTCTCAACGTAAGCTCCATCAAGTTCAAGAAATTTATGCAAGTGATGATACCAGCTATTTAGTCTACCTCTAAAGAACTGAAGGTTCTGGGAATTCAACTATGTCAATGCAGTCTTTTTTACATTATTAACTGAAGAAAAATAGGTGCCCTTTACAATTTTTTTAAGATTAGGAAACAAAAAGGAGTCAGAAGGAGCCAAATCGGGACTGTAACATGGAAGCCTAATAATTTCCTATGCTAACTCTTGCAAAATTGCCCTTGTTTAATAAGAGGAATGAGCACAAGTATTATTGTGATGGAGAAGGACTCTCTGGTGAAGCTTTCCTAAGCATTTTTCTGCTAACGCTTTGGCCAACTTTCTTAAAACACTCTTCTAATAAGTAGTTCTCATTCTTTGGCCTCCCAGCAAGTTAACAGACAAAATGTCTTGAGAATCCCAAACACTATTACCATGACCTTTGCTCTTGACTGGTCCAATTTTGCTTCGACTTAATTACTTCCAACTCTTGGTAGCCATTGCTTTGACTGTGCTGTGCCTTAGGGATCGTACTGGTAAAGCCATGTTCCATCTCCTTTTACATTTCTTCGGAGAAATGCTTCAGGATCTTGATATCAATTGTTTAAAAAATTTCTATTGAAAGCTCTGCTCTTATCTGCAGCTTCTCCCGGAGCAACATTTTTCACACTCATCAAGTAGAAAGTTGGCTCAACTTTAATATTTTAGTCAGAACTGTATAAGCTGAAGCAATTGAGATGTCTATGGTGTTGGCTATTGTTTGTGCTGTTAATTGTCAGTCCTTTTCAATTAAGACATGAACAAGATTAATTTTTTTCCCACAAATTGATGTGGATGTTCTGCCACCTTGAGCTTCATCTTTGACATCATCTCATCCCTTACTAAAATGAGTTACCCACTTGTAAACTGCTGATTTCTTTGAGGCATTGTCCCTATAAACCTTTTATAAAGCATCAATGATTTTACCATTCTTTTGCCCAGTCTACACCATATATTTGATGTTTGTTCTTGCTTCATTTTTATCAGAATTCACATTGCTGATAGAGGTTCTTCAAACTGATGTTTTATCTTTCTCAGTGCCTCAAAATAAATCCCATTCTGACATGTTACAACAAGTTAGTATGAGTTTATTTTGGTGGAAAAAATGTTGAAATTCATGCATAGTTTTTTTATAATACACATTCTTCATGAACTTTTTGAAGGCCCCTTATATAATGTAAAATGTAAACTAGAATATAGATCTGATATAAAATTGGTTAAATATCTTAAAAGCATGCAGGAGAATTCTTCCTTTCCTGACTGTTTTCTTCCTATTTTTCTTTTTTTCTTTTCTTTTTTTTGTTTTTTAGACGGAGTCTCACTCTGTTGCCAGGCTTGAGTGCAGTGGCGCGATCTCGGCTCACTGCAACTTCTACCCCCAAATTCAAGCGACTCTCTTGCCTCAGCCTCCCAAGTAGCTGGGACTACAGGTGCATGTCACCACATCCAGCTAATTTTTGTATTTTTAGTAGAGAGAGGGTTTCACCATGTTGGCCAGGATGGTCTCGATCTCTTGACCACATGATCCGCCCACCTCGGCCTCCCAAAGTGCTGGGATTACAGGTGTGAGCCATCACGGCCGGCCTTTTCTTCCTATTTTTCTATGCCTCTATTGAGTCTCTCCATTTTTCTGTCTTACATAGGCAAAAAAATTTTTAAAAACATGAAAGGAAATTAACTTTACAGAAAGCAAATTTAACATTTCTTTTTCTTTACCCAGTAGATATTATTTTTGATGAAACCATAATCCCTACAATGGGGTTGGCCATCAGTTAAGGCTTCATTCATCTAAGTCTTCCTCCTTATTTCATTTGCCACTTTTACCACATCTCTCTTTGGCCCACTCATTTAGTACAAACTTTCCTCTACAATGTTTCATAACAAAAATTAAACCATTTAGGCCAGGTGCAGTGGCTCACACCTGTAATCCCAGCATTTTGGGAGGCTGAGGTGGGTGGATCACAAGGTCAGGAGTTCAAGACCAGCCTGGCCAACATGGTGAAACACTGTCTCTACTAAAAATACAACAATTAGCTAGGCATGGTGGCATGTGTCTGTAATCCCAGCTACTTGGGAGGCTGAGGCAGGAGAATTGCTTGAACCAGGACCCAGGAGGCAGAAGTTGCAGTGAGCCAAGATCACGCCAGTGTACTCCAGCCTAGGCTACAGAGCAAGACTCCGTCTCACAAAAAAAAAAAAAAAAAAAAAAAAATTAAACCATTTAAAACCTTTTTGGAAATGTACCTCCAGTGTGGCATCATTAAGAAAAGACTATGCAGGCAATAGAATTGCTCTTTAATTGCTCTAATGTAATTAGAAGATGTGATAGAAATAGTAAATATGTCTCCAGCATTGTGACAATAGGAAAAAACTGATTACATTTCAAATCTGTTTGTTGTAAGTACTGCAAGAAAAAACTGCCGTGATTTTTGGCAGTTCTGGCTTTTTTGCTGTGTTCTAGCTGTGATTTCATGTTAGTAAATAGCCTATATTGTAGAATTAAGTTCACTCTAGCTTCTGCTCTACAGGTTCATTCCTCAAACTATCTCAGCATTTGGAATTTTACATGCTTGACTTTTAAGACTTCCGATTCTTCAAGCTCATCTGAACTCAAACCGTTGTCTGTTCTGACATCTGACACCTATAGGCAGGGCTCTTGATTTTGCCTGAAACAACTGTCCTACTATTCCAACCTACTAAAGTTTTCACTAACCTTGTCACTGAATCAATAAAAAGGCAAGAATTTTTTAAAGTAAATCAAATGTCCTGTGAAATGGCACTGGATTTGTTTAAAACCAACTGAAATAAGTTTTTACCTCTTCCGATGCACCATAGCTATGTTAAAACAGCATTTAAGTGTGTTTCATGGCATTAATCCCATGAAAGACAATCAATAGGATATTGTTTTCTCAGGATGCCACTCCATTGAAATAGAAAATATTTTTCCTTTTTTAAGGTTCCACTCAATGTATACTTACCTCCTTAATACTTTGATTGCTGACAGAACATTATTTTTGAAATATAATTAAGAGTCCCAACTCCATATTCTTCTATTATATTATTTTGTTTAGAAGAGTAAGTATAGCTAGAAATTTAGAACTCAGGTCTTAGAAGCAGATAGCCTGGGTTTGAATCCTGGTGCATAGCTATAAACAAATATATTTGTATTGATATCATCCTCTATATTTTTATCTCTCTCTGGATAGCTTATAATTTATTTGATTAATAAATTTATTCCTTATTTTTCTTCCTACCACTTCTGTTCAAAATTAAAGACTTTAAGTAACTTACCCAAGATCACTCAGCTAGTAAGTAGCAGAGGGAAGAGTCTGTCCAAATCTGTCTACTTCCAGTTCCATGCTATAACTACCATGCAATGCTGCTTTTGTTATCTTATTTAATCATCACCAACCATTTTGTGGGGTATTATTCATCATTAATTTATACATGTGAAAACTGAGAGTGAGCAAGATTAAGTAAGTTGTCTAATAATCCCCTTAAAAGAGAAGATATAGGATTCAAATCCAATTTTATATAACTACCAAATCCATACACTCTCTACTACTCTGGGGAAACTGAGATGAGACCACCTGGCAAACTTCTTCATTCACCTGAATCTCATTATGTTTTTCCACTCGTTTCTTCTCCTCCTTGTCTTCAAGGAAGACATAGTCTCTCTCTCATCATTTTCCTTCTCTCTCTTTATCTCTCTCTCTTTCTTTCTCTCTCTCCTATCTCCCCTTTGTTTCTTTCTTTTTTGAAAAAAATTTGAGGAATGTCTCACTCTGTCACCCAGGCTGGAGTGCAGTTGTGCAATGATGGCTCACTGCAGCCTTGACCTCCCCAACTCAGGTGATCTTCCCAACTCAGCCTCCACAGTAACTGGAATCACAGGTGTGTGCCACCCCATCCAGCTAGTTTTTTGTAATTTTTGTAGAGATGGGGTTTCACCATGTTGCCCAGGCTGGTCTCAAACTCCTGAGTTCAGGCAATCCACCTGCCTTGACCTCCCACAGTGCTGGAATTATAGGTGTAAGCCACTGTGCCCAGTGTTCCCCTTTATTTTCAAGGCTATCTTCTCCTCATCACAAACCCCAAGTACTCTTCAACTTTTCCTTCCTTACATTCTGAGTCTCTTAAAGAGCCTACTCTGTGCCAGGTGCTGTGCTAGGAATTGGTAATAGAATGGTGAGCATCCCTGCCCTCCTCACAGGGCTCACATCTCAGAACTTAACACTATTAACCAAAAAAATCACAAAAATACATAACTACAATGTGGATGTGTTGTATAAATAAAAAGAGTAGTTAGTTAAGCACAGATTGACCAGACGTAAGTCTGGACAATTAAATGCAGAATCAAAATGGTTAAAGGCAAAGTAGGGCTAGGCACAGTGGCTCATGCCTGTAATCCCAGCACTTTAGGAGGCACAGATGGGCCAATTGCTTGAGCCCAGGAGTTCAACATCAGCCTGGGCAACATAGTGAAACCTGTCTCTACAAAAAATGTAAAAATTAGCTGGGTAAGGTGGCACATCCCTGTATTCCCAGCTACTTGGGAGGCTGAGGTAGGAGGATCATTTGAGCCTGGCAAACCAGTCATTCACAGAATTCTTAGGGAGGGATTTAGATCCATAGAACATGGAATTGAAAGCTATAGGTAATCTTGATGACAAAGATGTAGAGAAAAGGGGAATCCTTGTACGCTGTTGGTAGAAATATAAATTGATACAGCTATCATGAAAAACAGCTGGAGGTTCCTTAAAAAATTGAAAATAGAACTATCGTATAATCAGCAATCCCACTACTGTGTATATATCCAAAAGAAATGAAATCAGTATATCAAAGAGATATCTGTACTCTCATGTTCACTGAACCATTATTCATAATACCCAAGATATGGAATCACCCTAAATGCCTACCAATGGCCAAATGGATAAAGAAAATGTAGTATATATGCAATGGAATACTATTCAGCCTTTAAAAAGAAAAAAATCTGCAGGGTGCAATGAGTCATGCCTATAATTGCAGCATTTTGGGAGGCTGAGGTGGGTGGCTGGTGGCTGGTTTGAGTCCAGGAGTTCAAGACCAGCCTGGGCAACATGGCAAAATCTCATCTCTACAAAATACACAAAAATTAGCCAGGCATGGTGGCGCATGCCTGTAGTTCCAGCTACTCGGGAGGCTGAGGTGGGAGAATTGCTTGAGCCCAAGAAGTCGAGGTTGTGGTGAGCTGTGAGCATGCTGCTACACTCCAGCCTGGGTGACAGAGTGAGACCCTGTCAAACAAACAAACAAACAACAACAACAAAAAAAAAAAACAGAAAATTCTGTCATTTGCAGCAACATGGATAAACCTAGAAGACATTATGTTATGTGAAATAAGCCATGCACAGAAATACAAATACCACATGATCTCACTTATATGTAAAATCCAAAAGAATCTAACTCAGACACAGAGTGGAGTGGTGGTTACCAGGGGCTAGAGGGCAGGGACAGGATTCAGGAGATGCTGGTGAAAAGATTCAAAATTTTAGTTTGACGGGAGGAATAAATACAAGAAATCTATTGCATAACTTGGTAACTATAGTTAATAATAATGTACTGTGTACTTGAAAATTGCTGAGAGTAGATATTAAGTGTTCTTACCACAAAAAAAATAAGTATGTGAGGTAGTGCATACGTTAATTAGTTTGATTTAGCCACTGCATAATGTATATGTATTTCAAAACATCATGTTATACACCACAAATATATATAATTTTTATTCACTAATTTAAAAAATTTTAAATGAACTGCTAAAAAACAGTCTGGATGTGATCTTATCCAGATTTTATGTTATCAAGTCTTCCTGAACAGGCATCAGCATTATAATTATAGAGCTAGAAGCAGAAAGACTGAAACTTGAAAACAAGTCAAAGAGAAGACAGGTACTTTACATCTGAGTAAACAAAAAAACTGCATCAAAGGTAGGGAAGGGATCTGTGAAACCAGGAGAATATATATTTCATCCATCTATAGGAGTTTTGAAAAATCTGACACTATGACGGAATGATTAAAATTAAATAAACTGCACACATCAATATTTTAAAATACAAAAGATGTATACCACCCACAGAATGGAAGTATGAGAACCAATTCAAATAGTGATGCGGGGAATGTCTTATATTAAATCATTTAATGGAGAATATGTAGTTTACATAGGCATTGCTGATCATTTTTCTTTTTGGTTGTAGCCTAAAGCCTATCTTCCAGAAAATAACTTATAAGGATTATTTTAATCAATATGACTTACAGTGAAAGAAAACTCTATGGCCTCTGGAAACAGAAATAATTGCTACATTTTGAGAAGACTGAGATCATAGCTCTACATGTATTTGAGTGAACAATGTGGGATGAATCTATATATAATAGCTTGAAAAATTGCCAGAATATATGATAAAATAAAAAACAAAAGTGGCAGGATGATATATATAATGATATCATATATATTTTTAAAACAAGCACACAACAACACTTTGTATTTTCTCTGAGTGCATATGTGTATATGAGAGCCTAGGAAAAGGTCTAAAGGAAACATACCAATACCATAGCAATTATTATTTTGGGGGGAGGATGAGACAAGAACCCAAACTGGGGTAGTAAAGTTTTAATTTTTTAATAACTAGGCTTCATTTCATATTACTTATAAAAATACAAAGTAATTAAAAAGTCAAATTCTTAAATTTTAAAAAAGATAATTACGGACCAAACGTTTATTACTCTTTTAGATTCAAGTATTAATCAACTAATTATTTTGGAATCAAATAGACAAAATGCTTTCTTTGTTTACCAGAATGAATATAATATTATTTTTGAATTAATCAGTTGCAAGAATTTCAATTTTATTATGTTGGGTTTACACTATTTAAACTATTACAAATATGTTTGGCTAATATATGTCTTTTAAAAAATGAAGACATCAAGAGAGTGAAAAAACAAGCCACAGACTGGGAGAAAATATTTGTAAAAGGCATATCTGATAAACGATATTATCCAAAACATATGAAGGATTCTTAAAACTCAACTATAAATAAATAGCCTCATTTTTAAAAATAGGCCAATGACCTTAACAGATAATTCACTTAAACATATATACAGATAGAAAATAAGCATATGAAAATAAGCATAAGTCATAAGGGAGATACAAAGTAAAACAGTAATGAGATACCACTACACATCTATTAGAATGGCCAAATTCCAGGACACTGACAACACCAAATACTGGCAAGAATGTGGAGTAATAAAAACTCTCATTCACTGCTGATAGGAATGCAAAGTGATAAAGCCACTTTGAAAAGCAGTTTGGCAGTTTCTTACAAAATTAAACATATTCTCCCACTCTCACCATTTCCACTTAATATATTCCTGGAAGTCCTAGCCAGAGCAATTAAGCAAGAAAAAGAAATAAAAGGCATACAAATTAGGAAAAAAAGTAGTAAAATTTTCTCTGTTTGCAGATTATATAATATGATGTATAGAAAACCCAAAGACTCAACCAAAAACCTATTATAACTAGTAAACAAATTCAATAAAGTTGCAGGATACAAAACCAAAGTACAAAAATCAGTTGCATTTCTGTATGCTAACAACAAACTATCTGAAAAAGAAAGAAAACAATGCAATGTATATTAGCATCAAAAATATAAACCACTTAGAAACAAATTTAACCACAGATTTGAAAGATCTGTGGTTACATTAAAAATTACAAGGCATTGATGAAAAAAATTGAAGACACAAACAAATGAAAAAGTACCCTGATGTTCATGGATCAAAATAATTAGTACTGTTAAATGTCTATATTACCCAAAGTGATCTATAGAGTCAAAACAATCTATGTCAAAATTCTAACAGTATTCTTCAAAGAAATAGAAAAAACAATCCTAACATTCATATAAAACCACAAAAGACCACAAATAGCCAAAGCAATCTTAACAAAACTGGAGGGATCACACTTCCTGATTTCAAAGTATATTACAAAGCTATAGCAATCAAAACAGTATAGTACTAGCCTAAAAACATACACAAACACCATTTGAATAGAATTAAGAGCCCAGGAATAAACCCACACATATACAGTCAACTAATATTCTATAAAAGCACAATGGGGAAAGAATAGTCTCTTCAATAAATGGTGCTGGGAAAACTGAATATTTACAGACAAAAATAAAATAAAATTCGACCCTTATCTACACCACTCACAAAAATTAACTTGAAATGGATAAAAGACATAACTGTAATGCCTGAAACTGTAAAACTCCTAGAAGAAAACATAGGGTAAAATATTCTTGACATTGGTCTCGACAATGTCTTTTTAGATGACGCCAAAAGCACACGCAACAAAAGCAAAAAGATTTAAGTGGGACTACTTATAAAAATCTTCTTCTGCAAAAAATCTGCAAAGCAAAGCAAACAATCAACAAAATGAAAAGGCAACACACAGAAAGAATGGGAGAAGATATTTGTAGACCATGTATTCAATAAGGAGTTAATATCTAAAATATAGTAGGAAGTCATACCATTCAATAACAATATAATGATAATAATAATCCAATTAAAAATAAGTAAAGGCGCTGAATATACATTTCTGAAAAAGAAAACATACAAAAGGCCAATAGTGCATTAAAAGATCTTCAATAGCACTGATCATCAAGGGAAATGCAACTCAAAACCACAGTGAGATATTACCTCACACCTGTTAGGATGGATATTATTAAAAAGACAAGAGATAATATTTGAGAGGATGTGGAGAAAAGGGAACTTTTGCACACTGTTGGTGGGAATGTAAATTGATACAGTCATTATGAAAAAAAGTGGGGAGATTCCTCAAAAATTAAAAATACAACTACCATAAGATCTAGCAATTCCACTTCTGAATTTATATCTGAAGGAAATAAGTAGCTTGAAAAGACATCGGCACTCCCACATTCATTCCATCATTATCACAATAGCCAAAACATGGCAACTACCTAAGCATCTGCAGATGAATGAATGAATAAAGAAATGGTCATATATATGTATATATACAACCACTTACAATAGAATAGTATTCAGCTATAAGAAATGAAGGAAATCTTGCCATTTGTGGATGAACCTGGAGGGCATTTTGCTAAGTGAAATAAGCCAAACACAGAAAGACAAATACAATATGATATCACTTATATGTAAAATCAAACTGTTTTGATTTACATAAATCATAAAAACAGAGTGAAGCAGCAGTTGCCAAGGATGAGAGGGTGTGGGAAACGGGGAGATGTTGACCAATGGGGGCAAACTTTCAGTTATAAGATAAACAAGTTCTGGGGATCTAATGTACAACATAGATGGTAATTGATATGTTAATTAATATGATTGGGGTAATCATTACACAATGCACATGTATATCAAATCATCACATTGTGTACCTTTAATATATACATTCTTTGTCAATTGAATATTTAAAATTGTTTTAATTCAAATTTTAAAAACTAAACATAATTTTCTTAAACCTTTTAAGTCAGAGTACCCGTGCAGGTTTGTTATATAGGTAAACTTGTGTCATGAGGGTTTGTTATACAGATTATTTTGTCACCAGGTATTAAGCCTAGTACCCATTCATTATTTTCCTGAACCTCTCCCTCCTCCCACCCTCCACACTCTATTAGGCACCAGTGCCTGTTGTTTCCCTTTATGTGTTCTCATCATTTAGCTCCCACTTATAAATGAGAGAATGCAGTATTTGGTTTTCTGTTACTGCTTCAGTTTGCTTAGAATAATGGCCTCCAGCTCCATCCATGTTCCTGCAAAGGACATAATCTCACTCTTTTTATGGCTGCATAGTATTCCATGATATATATGTATGAGATTTTCTTTATCCAGCCTATCATTGGTGGGCATTTAGTTTGATTCTATGTCTTTGCTATTGTGAACAGTGCTGCAATGAACATATGTGTGCATGTGTCTTTATGACAGAACAATTTATATTCCTTTAGGTCAAAATGAATTTCTGTTTTTAGGTATTGAGGAATTGACACACTACTTTACACAATGGTTGAACTAATTTAGGCTCCCACTAGCTGTGTATAAGTGTTCCCTTTGCTCCACAACCTCGCCAACATCTGTTATTTTTTTACTTTTTAATACTAGCCATTCTGACTGGTGTGAGATATCTCACTGTGGTTTTGATTTGCATTTCTCTAAGATCAGTGATGCTGAGCTTTTTTAAAACTATGTTTGTTGGCTACATGTATGCCTTCTTTTGAAATGTGTCTGTTCATGTCCTTTGCCCACTTTTTAATGGGGTTGTTTGAAAAACAAACTAAACATACTTTACAATATAACCCAGCAATTGCACTTCTTGGTATTTGCCCAAAGTAGTCAAAAACATGTCCACACAAAAACCTTCACATGGATGTTTACAGCAGCTTTATTCATAATTGCCAAAACTTGGACGCAACCAAGAGGTCCTTTAGTAGGTAAATGGATAAACTGTGGTACATCCAGACAATGGAATATTACTCAGTACTAAAAAGAAATGAGATACCAAGCCACAAAAAGACATAGAGGAAACTTAAATGCATATTACTACATGAAAGAATCCAATATGAAAATGCTGCATCCTATGTAATTCCAACTACAGTATACGACATTCTGAAAAGGGAAAAACTATGGAGACAGTAAGAAGTCAGTGGTTGCCAGCAGTTAGCAAGGAGGGATGGAGGAACAGGCAGAGAACAGAGGATTTTTAAAGCAGTAAAAATACTCTACATGATACTAATGGTGGATGAATTTTATTATACATTTTTCCAAGCCCACAGAATGTACAACACCAAGAGTGAACTCTAATATAAACTAGGGATTGTGGGTGATAACAACGTGTCAGTTTAGTTCATCAATTGTAACATTTGGGGGATATTGATAATGGGGAGGCCATCCATGTGTAGGAGCAGGGGATCAGAACACAATGAGGGGAATCTCTGTATGTTTCTCTCAATTTTGCTGTGAATCTAAAACTGCTCTAAAAAAAAGTCTTAACAATAAGAAAAAAATTAGTATTACAGAAAAGTCTTCTAGTCTTTAATACTAAAAGGCTGAAAGCCTTTCATTTAATACTAATATTCCCTATAAGGAATCTGTACTCCATGAAAGGTTGCTGATTTTATATCTTAGGATGGGAAGAATCAAAATGTGTCTGGAATATCTGGTGGCCACTAACCAAAATCACTTAAAATTAGCAGGGATGATAGCAAAAGAACAAAGGAGTCCAGTCCATTTAAAGGGGCTCCTACTATTTAATTCCTGATAAATTGAGTATTATTTGGACATATTGAGTCTGGGGAGCCATTAATTCATAATGCTACTCAAAAGGTAAATTATGAAAATGTTTTTACTAATGAAATAAATATGGATACTTATCTTTAAAAAAATGAGAAGAAAATAAAGACATATGATCTAAAATACCAGGGCTCTCTTTTTCAGTGGAGCTCTGGAGTCAGAAAAACTGAACATGAATTTTGGCCCCCTACTCACACTGGGAAAGTGGTTTAAGCTGCTGAAGCCTTTATTCCATCCCTGGTAGAATGAGGAAAATAAAACCTACACCTACCATACAGGACTTTACTTAATGTAGCTTTATAACATGTTTTAATATCGGTGGCGGGGGGCGGGTAGGCTCCACCTCAGTGGTCTCCTTGCTAATGTTATTTTTTGCATTTAAATGCACTACCATCTATACCTGATGAATAAAGCCATAGACCCATATGAAGGAAGCAGCTTTTCCTAAACAGAACACTCCAATATACCATACAAATGTGTATCGTTCCACCAATATTTATTAATCATCCAATATATTTCAGATTCTGAACAAGGCTGTGACCATGCCTTACCAGGACATGTAGAACTTATACACAGTCTTAAACAAGCTGAAGCACAAAATCAATATTTTGGTTGGAAAAAGTTTTCTGTATTTTAATAACATGATGGAATAAATGCTATTCATCACTCGCATACTCTATATTCTCTGATGGGATTGACCTGATTTACACTGAAAATACTAAAAATCTTACACCTATTCTCCAAAGTGAAATTGCCTATCAAACGAGATGCAGCTACAATTATAATCAAGTACCAACATTCTTCACAAAAACACATGCTATGCTTCACGTTGAGAGCAGCAGAAATAATAAGCACACAGCATAAGTAATGTTTCTCAAGCAACTATATTATCAATCTTCAGAATGAGTGATAAAAATGGAATGAAATTTTTCCTTATGATTACCAACAGAAAATGCTATTGAGAGAGCTCATAGACTCCCTTTTGTCTAGTATATTTCTTGTTTTAATGCATTTCCACTTAATCTAAAGAATAGAAGCTTTAGATATAAAAAAAATTTTAAGAAGGCAAAATGTGAACAATAAACTAAATTAGCAAGATGATCAATACAAATTATTTATAGTACTTTGGTACATTAGTGTAATCTACACATACAAATCTAAATACATACTTAGCTATAGTAAGTCAAAGAGTACATAACTTGCATTTTGTTGTGTATCAATTAGCACAACAGAAAAAAAGAAAATATTTTAGAATACTCAATATACTTATCAATTAAATATAATACATACAGACTCCTTTAAAAATCTTGTAAGTAATGAACATAGATCATTTAAATAGCCCTAATACTGTAATGATGGTTAAACCAGAACAGTGATAAAAATTTCACTCATCTGATTTCACTCATTTCACCTAAGGTAGTAACGTCTTCTCCTAGGCATATTTCTGTCATTTAAGCAAACCAGCCTATGCACAGCACCACACATCGTGAATTCTTTCAAGTTTTTTATCTTTTTATATCAATAATATGATAAACTTTGAAGGATTCTCCTATTTTCACAACCTCTGTATAAAAGAATAGTAACATAAGCACCTCCAGGAATCTGTTGATTTTGTTGTGATATTGAATATTATATTGAATTAATCTTACCATAATATTATAGACTGAGGCAATATATATTAATGAAAGAGTCCTTGTGTGATTATCTGTTTGGAAATATGTGTTTACATGTTTGTGTTTTACATGGTCTGTATTTAAAATGTGTAAAAAATCCTAAAAATATAGACGCAATGGTGATTAACTTATTCTATCTACATTGAACTTAGAGAAAATACAGATGATTTTTATACACAATAAGATTGTCATTAAAACTAAAGTATATGCCCCAATATTTTTAAGTATATTAAATCTTAATTTCTCAGTAACATCATGTGTGTCCCACCTTCTATGTCCATGAGGCTTATGATTCTGAGCCTAAATGACTACAAATCTGCAAAATTTAAACAAACGTTTGAATAGTTCCTGTCATTTCCGAGGTTTATGTCAATTGTTATTCCTGTGGAGTTCTCCCAGAAAACAATTCATCGACAAAGAAGAAAAGAAAAGGTACACAGGGGGCAAGTGGAAAAAATAAGTAATTCCAATTGTGCTCTATTTGTTTGATTCTACCTTTCACTTCTGTCTATAATGATGTCCTTTGGGAGAAATAGCAGGTTAAGTACAAGCCCTGGATTCATGGGTGAATTGTGCATAGTAGAGCATTAAAAAAAAGTAGCTGATATG
This sequence comes from Gorilla gorilla gorilla, assembly GCF_029281585.2. Taxonomy (NCBI): domain Eukaryota; kingdom Metazoa; phylum Chordata; class Mammalia; order Primates; family Hominidae; genus Gorilla; species Gorilla gorilla. The sequence goes on along the minus strand of NC_073232.2, from coordinate 48,554,978 downwards.
GTGCAGTCTTACCTTGCAACTGTAAAATTCTCAAAGTCATATCTGCTGTAGAATTCCTTAACAATGATGAGTGTGAAAATGACTGCTGGGTGGTGACAGTTTCTCAATAACAGCATCCTTCAGATGTTCTTGATGTGGTCCCTGAGGTCTTCCCCATATTCTCTAGAGCACTGCTGTTTAAGGATTGTGGGTATTCTGAACATTTTGAAATTACAACCAACTAAAGATGTTCTTGGCATGAAAAGAGTTAAAAATCTGCTCTTTTCCTGGAGTTTAATATCCAGTTAAATAGAAATTAACTCAAATGTTTCTAAGCCATTTTCCAGTTAACTAGGGCTTAAGAAAAAAAAATTGCTCTAGTCACTGTGTTTAAAATTTTACTTTAGGACGTATTAGCCTATAAGTGCCACAAAATCATCATTTTGGAGTCTACACAAAGCTACACTGTCTTGGTAAGAAATTGCAAAGAAACTGTATTGACTCTAAAGTACACTCTGGAGTACTGCCTAAAAGAGGAATCTATGTAGATGAAAATTTTCTGTATCTACAATGGTCAACACAGTAGCTACTCAACATCTGAAATTTGGATAGTACAAGTAAGAAACTGAATTTTTAGTTTATTTAATTATGATTAATTTAATTTTAAATTGAAAAGCCACATGTGAGTAGTGGCTACTATATCGAACAGCACAGCTCTTAAAGTTGATTTTCACTGTATTTTCCATATGAGATTATGTCATGATATGTTGTGATATCCTTTAGGTACCTAGGTGGTTGATGGTTGATTGATTGTGATTAAAAGCACTATTTCCCTAAGCAAGTGGGTATCTTTGGAGAAAGCACTGGTGGAGGATAAAAGTTTAAGCTGTTGCCAGTCACTAAGGTCTTACTTTATCAGGTCCTTTTCCCTAACAACTAGTTGAGAATGAGTTAGACTAAAAAAGAGGCAGCTCCAGAGAATATGAGTCACAGTGTGGAAGGACAAGAAGCAAGTCTTATGTGGCTAGGATATAGAGATACTAAGCATCAGTGGGAAGAGAGGGAAAAGATACTCTGAGAAAAAAAGAATTCTGAGAAGGAAAATGGAAAGGACAATCCGAGGCAATATTCTCTATTTCACAGTTTAATTCATTCTGCTCTGTTTGATATCCTTCTCTTTTTATTAATGAAGGATGTTGCTGGTGCTGTTCTCATAGGGTGTCAATGCAAGACTGAAAATGTCAGTCCCTGGCTTAATATCCTTTCCAAATTGAGAAGACCTGTAGAAAAAATCAACTGTTCATGCATTTTACACTGTTCGGATCTTTTTGCTTTGCTAGTTATGTAATGACATACTCAAAAATGGTCAGAAAAATGTTAAACCAAGATCATTCCTTCTGCTATGCTTTGATATTTATAGTCATTAAAGTTTTTACCAAAGAGCCTTATTTTTTCCCTTGGTGCTTTATCAATATGATTTACATTTTTCATCCTATTAAGGAACAAGAACATGTGCAATATAAGGAGGAGGGGGAGATGGAGGAGGAGAAAGGAAGGAGAGAAAGAGGAGGGAGATGTAAAAAAAATAAGGTAAAGGGGGAAGGGAAAGAGAAAAGGGGATGGAAGGAGAGTTGAGAAGGGGACTGACAGGATAGAAGAGGAGGAATTGGGAAAAGAGAAAGTGACAAAAAAAGAAAGTGAAAGTAAAGAAACAGTTTACTAAACGCTCTTGTGTCATTCACACTGGAAGTAATAAAACCAATACGCTTCTGTGTTTCATGATTCAAGAGAACATTTAAGTGATAAAGGGATAACTGTGGAGGTACCTGACAACTTTGCCAAATAAAAATCCAGCTTTCATCACTATAGAAAATTTTAAATGGCTACAAGTTTTTTTTGTTTTTTCTTTTTGTTGTTGTTGTTGTTTTTCCAGATGGAGTCTCGCTCTGTTGCCCAGGCTGGAATGCAGTGGCGCATTCTTGGCTCTCTGCAACCTCTGCCTCCTGCGTTCAAGCGATTTTTCTTCCTGAGCCTCCCAAGTAGCTGGGACTACAGGCGCATGCCACCACGCCTGGCTAATTTTTTGTATTTTTAGTAGAGACAGGGTTTCACCGTGTTAGCCAGGATGGTCTCAATCTCCTGACCTCATATTCCACCCGCCTCGGCCTCCCAAAGTGCTGGGATTACAGACGTGAAGGTTTTTGTATTTTTATAAAGTGCAGGTGTTCAGCATGTCCCTTCCTGAACTTTACAATATTCACATAGCTTTGGCAAATGGGGTGCAAAACAACATTCGGAATGAAATTAATGTTGAAAGAATAGTATCATCTACATAACTAGACTATTTTTCAAGTAGATATTGACCTTATGCAGTGGGATGTGCTATTAAAGAGCATAAACTATATCCTTTAAATTTAACAATACATAATGCCATCAAGAAAAATCCCATCACTGAACACCATTCCAGACTTTTCTTATCAGGATATTATAAAACACTAGTTAACTACTACGAATACCAAGCAAAAGTATGGTAAGAATACTTTGCCCCTTTTCTTTGCAGACAGGAAAAAGCAATTGAATATGAAGGCCAAAATCTCTGAGGAGTGCTTTATCTAGAGAGACAAGCAGGGGCACATATCACAGTAGCTAACAGGAGAGATATCTTGGGTCCTGTTGAAAACTAATATAGGAAGAAATGGGCTGAATTTTTTCTGTACCCTGTATGAGAAATGATTAAATTTAAAGGGTTTTTAAATTAACTTACTTGTGACCTTGCCTGCTATTCCATATTTGAAGATCTGGTGGGGGGAAAGTATGTAGAAACTTCAAAATATGCCAGGAATGCATGAATAAAAAAATAGAAATTCTTACTATTGATAAAAAGAGAAGAGAATCCAACTTCTCAATTTAAGGGGACTTTTAAAATAAAGAAAGGCAGTTTAATACTCCCTAAAGAAGGCATAAAATTCCTATAGAACCAAGATTCTTGGTTGATACTGCCTCTGCATCAGCACCAAAAATTATCCCTCTAAACATGGGTGGTTCCAAGGAGGCTCCTTGGTAAATTGTAGCCTGCCTGAATGAGGTAAAGTGATCCCATCTCCAAATCAACCCATACCAGGAAGGCCAGGAATAGGAGTCTGTATCAAGTCAAAATTCTTTAATGCCTTCCCAAGCTCAAGCCATGACCCGCAAAGACGCCCACAAGTCATATACCAGGTAGACAATACTGCTCAGCCTACTGCCCTTTCCTCATTAACTCCCCAAAGCCCAAAAGACAGTCACGCATGCGCTTTTCTTTCCGTTTCAGAAAAACAACTGTAATGTGAACACCATACACATTATACCTTGTTAAAAATATTTTAAGCCCTATATTTAAGTTAGAAATATTAAGACTTAGAAATTCCTAAGTATTAGAAAATATCAACTAAAACAGACTATTCTCACTACCTTCAGTTTGATGTGTCTCAGTATGTTTTTCCTCCTGTTTTTTCATCAAAGGGTCAATTGACCCCAACGGATGCTCTCTCTGTCTCTGGGTCACTCACCTGTTTGGCTGTATCTATTTATTACATTGCTTCATCCATCACCGGAGTTCCTACTCTGCATTGGGCCTCCCTCCCTGTCTATAAGACTGACTCAACACTCACATGACTAAGATAGTAATGTGAGGAAAAAAATATTGTCAGACTCATTCTAGGCATCGAAGAAGCAAGCCACTATGCCTGTTAGAGGCAGCATGGTTTCCACGTGAAACAAATAGGATTAGTCTACCTCCCATAATGCAACTACCTTTTTCAAAACTCATGGATATTGTCAGGCTGCTTAACAAATATAACCTCCAGCAGCTGCATAGCAGATCCATGCATCTGTACAGTACATGTTTGCACATACTGCTTTTCCATCTGCAGGACATGACATATGCCAATTGATTGGCTTATAGTAGGCTTGGAGAGGAGTCAGAGTATTGGCAGGCACCTTATGTCTATTCTTTGTTTTCCATTTTTTCCTTTTACTCTGAGGCTTTTAGGCTTTGCTCTTTTGGATCCTGCCTACCAAATTATTCATTTAACTTCAAGTGGTCATTTGTGGCTAACGAAGCTGAGATTTTTGTTAACATATAACTTGCATTTAGTCCAAACTGATTAGATGTCAATAATCAACCTAAATTATCAGGCTTTAATTTAATTGCAATTATATCCTCCATTTCACATGTTTAAAGTCGAGTTCTTATCAGGTGATGGGAACTAAGCAGATTCCAAGTCAACCTGAAAGAAACCAAAAGATTCATCCACGATCAGCTACGTGATTTGGAAGGCTCAGTGCAATGTGGAAGTATAAGGCACCTTGTTCAAAATATATTCAGAATTTTAATATAGCAACCTCAGGTAATTAAACCAAATATGAGATCCTTCTATCTGTGAGACACACCCATGAAGAGAGCCCCGGATTTGTCAAAGAAAACATAAGACATTTTTGCCATTTCTTTTAAATGTTAATCATGCTTATGATAAAAACTAATATGTTGGCAATATTTTCTTCAAAGTCAATAGTATCTTCATCAAAAATTTCTTTTTAGAATTTACAAAGACTTCTTTTGCCTTTTCGATTGGTCTCAGAAAACAAGCTTTGAGGTTCTATTCATAACATAAAGTTCAATTCGGTTTCAAAAAATAAGTGCCCGATACCCTTCTTGCCTTTCCAAATCTTACAGTAAATACAAAAGTATGAAAATAAAGCCTGTAAATTATAGATCCATGGCTAGATTTGGAAACCCCTAAATCTTAAACTTAGCAGTGAACACCTGACAGTAACAAAAGCCATAAGTGCTCACTCTAGGAACAGCATGGCCACTGAACAATGTTCTCCATAATAAAGCCATAATCAACACCCTACAAAGCAAAATACTATACTATGATCCACACTACTAACCAAATTTTATCAAACTGTATCTTAAAACAAGGAGCTCTACAACTTACTACCCTCCATCTCTTGATAAAAGTAAAAACAGATTCCTCTAAATTAAAGCTGGAATTCGCAAGACCAAACTAATAAAAACTAATAAAAATTATGTTTTACTAATTTTTAATGTAAGAATTAACAATTCTCATAGGCTACTTCTCTTTTCGTGATTTCACCTTACTCTGAGAGCATGTCTAAAATAAACATCATTCCATTTTGAACGAAGTGCTTTATCCAACAGACTGATCATGCTAGACAGAAAGTTTGCACCAGGTGGCAGAAAAAAAAGAAAACTGTAATATCATTTTACATAGTAAATGTAACCTTCCAAAACAAATTTTTATTATATTATTATGATGGTACCTACAGCCATATAAAAAGGGAACTCTGGACATATCTGCTTTAAAAAAAAGCTAGATAATCTTCTGAACTTGGAATAATTTCAACTAACATTCTTTAAGGAATACTTATGGAAATAATTAATTGCTTATTTTAGTTTACATAGCATGTATACTTGTGTTAAAATGATTTACCTCCTAAAACTAACTCCAAAAAAAGGTATTTGAATACTCAGAAGCTTGTATCTCTTTCTTTTTGGATGTCTCCCTTGTTCCATTTCCTATCTTACTTCTCCCAATTCAGTTCATCCTCTGATATGGTTTGACTGTGTCCCCACGCAAATCTCACCTTGAATTGTAATAATCCCCATGTGTCAAGGACAGGGCCAAGTGAAGATAAATGAATCATGGGGGCAGTTTCCCCCATACTGTTCTCCTGGTAGTGAATAAGTCTCACGAGATCTGATGGTTTTATAAAAGGGAGTTCCCCTGAACACGCTCTCTTGCCTGGCACCATGTAAGAAGTAACTTTGCTCCTCATTCGCCTTCCACCATGATTGTGAGGCCTCCCTAGCCATGTGGAACTGTGAATCAACTAAACCTCTTTCCTCTATAAATTATCCAGTCTCAGGTATGTCTTTATTAACAGTGTGAGAACAGACTAATACGCCCTCCTACTGAAGATATGATGTCACCATTCTTCCAAGCATAGATCCATTGGATATCTAAGCTATCTTGGGCCACTTCCAGTCACTACAACTGTCAGTTCTTTTTTCATACCTATCCCTCTCCTTTCCATTCCAAGTCCTTTACTTTGGGTTTTTATTACACTTTATCTGAAATATTATAAAAATATCTTGATTTTTCTTGCTTCCATTAAACCATGCAAAATAATCTACACATCATTACTGATTAATCTTCCACAATACCTGTTTGATTGTCCCTTCCATGACAAAATATTCCTCATTAACAAAGTCCAAATTTCTTAGCTTGGCATTCAATATGGTTCCTCAAAATCTGGTTTCCAAGCCAGATTATCTTCTCACCTGTTGCAGATACTGTAATACGGTATCAATGAGCTTGGGCTGGAAATTCCCATTTCATTACTACAGAAAAGGTGTAGAGATGTTACCTGCAGGAGTAATTGAGGGAGTTGCAAGTCTTGTGACTGCTGGAATACGGCTGGTAATACAGAAAAGGAGTGATATTAGCCCTCTCTTTAAAAGAGGAAAATATGAACTTAGGAATGCAACTTTCCTAAGAAGGAAATGGGCTTTTATTAGAACGAAGTGATAAAGCAAATCTCTTAGACCTGAAAGTATTTTTTTCCCAGATATGTACTATGAAATGTCTTGATTCCTACTGATATGGTTTGGATACGCATGTCCCCACCCCAAATCTCATGTCAAAATGTAACCACTAATGTTGGAGGAGGGGCTTGGCGGGAGGTGATTAGATCATGGAGGCAGAGTTCTCATGAATGGTTTAGCACCATCTCCCCTTGGTACTGTAGAGTGAGTGAGTTTTCATGAGATCTGCTTGTTTGAAAGTGTATAGCACCTCCCCCCTCTCTCTCTTCCTCCTGCTCCAGCCATGTAAGACATACCTATTTCCCCTTCACCTTCCACCACGATTGAAAGTTTCCTGAGGCTGCCCAGAAGCTCTCGTGCTTCCTGTACAGCCTGCAGAACTGTGAGCCAATTAAACCTGTTTTCTTTATAAATTTCCCAGTCTCAGGTATTCATAGCAGTGCAAGAACAGACTAATACAGCTACTAATAAGAAAGCTGAATTTATGAGATCTAAAACAAAGTATGTTGATCTACTGATTAATCAAACTGACATGACAGTCCGGAAATGACCCAATGGGTTCTTCCTGCCCACTGCACAAAGCCAATTCACCAAGATCACAGCATTGCAATAAAGATTTTAATAGACACAAGGTCAGCTATGCCATGTGGGAGATGGAGTTATTACCAAATTAATCTCCTTGAAAATTCAGAGGCTAGGGTTTTTCAAGGATAGTTTGGTGGGACAAGGAGTCAGTTTGGGTGGGGCCACATGACAGACGGGCAGGGGTAGACTGTCCTCAGAAATGTAAAAACCTGAAAAGATATCTCAAAAGGCCAATCTTAGGCTCGCTCTATAATAGTGATGTTATCTGCAGGAGTAATTGCGGGAGTTGCAAATCTTGTGACCTCTAGAATAATGGCTGGTAATTGTTTATGTCTACACCTTAGCAGAATTCAGGATCCTCATCTCTTCCCAACCTGGTGGTCTTTTATTAGCTTTACAAAGGCAGTTTAGTTTGGGGGAAGGGTTATTAACATTTAAACTATAAACTAAATTTCTCCCAAAGTTAGCTTCACCCTGGCCCAGAATAATTAAGGGCAGTTTGGAGGTTAAAGGCAAGATGGGGGTTGGTTATATCAGATCTCTTTCATGTCATAATTTTCTCATGTTTTATTTTTTGAAAAGGCGGTTTCGGTCCCAAGTAAGACCAACTTTAATTCTGTTCTGCTATTCATCCTTAATGGTGTGTTTCTGTATGAAGGTTTTCTGGCAGATAAGGGGCCTCTTACTTGTAAATAATCTTATTTAGTTCTTATTTACCCACCAAAATTGCAAACTCTCATGTATTTATAGGCATCAGAGTTTTGTAAACCCCCTTTTAGATAACTGTGAAAAGTCATTAAACATTCTATCAAAATCTCCCATCCTTCAAGGCCTAGCTCAATTTCCTTTCCATAAAGACTTCCCTGTTTGCTTCCTGCTAGGTTACAGGAGGCTTGAGAACAGAGTGAAGTGTGGATTCAACAAACATTTACAGAACAGGTACTGTGCTAACAATTTACCCCTCAGTTATACTCACACTTGTATATACAGAACAATCTCTGGACTAAAACACCAAAAAATGGTTTAAAATACTTGTTTCTGAGGAAAAGGTAAGGATAAATACAGATCTTAAAAGAAGCAAAATATAATTTTCCTAGGGAAAAAAGGGAGAGACACATTACCATTTACTTTAGAAAACTTGTCATGGTGAGTCTTTCTCTGCCCTTTGAAATGTATATAAATCTTCTTAAAAGTGAAATAAGCTTCTTGCCAGCTTTTCAACCCAAGGATGAAAAGAATCTTGGGAGAATGTCTTTCTCAAGAACCTGGAAACCATCTCTTTTAAATATAATCATCAAAGAACGTAGTGTCCCTATCTCCCAGTTTCTGTGGGAAGTCAGGAGCCTAACTTTGGTGGGTGCCTGGCTCCAAGTTACAAACTTGTCTTCTGTCAAAAAGATATAAAAAGTTCCTTTGGATAAAGGCAATTAGTGAACAGAGACAGTTATTCAAATTACCAGGTGAGTTTAGGATGAACGATGTATGTAAATGGTACTGTCAAGTCCTCTTACTTGAGGAATAGTTATCATTTATCTTGAGAACATGTATCTAATGGGTTGTGTCTCCTAAGCTATATAAAACATTGAGATTTCTTTATGTCTCTGCATTTCTTTAGCTGATTGCCTGTGGTATATATCACATTCTGGTTTAATGCTTATCAATTATAAAATTGTTTTCGTTTGTGAAGGGTGTCCTGGGTTGGCAGGATATATTGTTTTAAATTATATTTCCCCAAAACTCACTGGAGATTATTGTATCATTTAAATATATAAATGTGCAAATGTTTTAACTTCTCAATAAAATGAAAGGAACCAATTAAGAAAATAAAGAATAAAGAGGGAAATTGTGGAAGAAGAAGGGAAAGGAAGGAAAGACGGAGGGAGGAAGAAAAACAAAGAACAGGCTATTAGCAAAAACAACAAAAAGCACTTCCACTTAGGGAAGAAAAGACCTTCAAAAAAAAAAATTAAGAGTTTCCAACAGGACTCTAGAATCAGGCTTCTAGAGCCTGCACCTGATTCTAGAATCTAGATTCTAGAATCTAGAATCAGGACTCTAGAATTCAGTCTCTACTGAACATATTGTCTGCGAAGTAATTAAAGGGCAGAACAATCAAGCCAATATCCCATAAAAACTAAAACCCCTTCTCAAAACAACTCACACCTGTAATCCCAGCACTTTGGGAGGCTGAGGCAGATGGATTACTTGAGGTCAGGCGTTCGAGAACAGCTAAGCCAACATGGTGAAACCTTGTCTCTACTAAAAATACGAAAATTAGCTGGGCGTGGTGGCAGGCGCCTGTAATACCAGCTACTCAGGAGGATGAGGCAGGAGAATCACTGGAACTCGGGAGGCAGAGGTTGCAGTGAGCCGAGATCGCACCATTGCACTCCAGCCTGGGTGACAAGAGCGAGAGTTCATCTCATAACAAAACAAAACAAAAATTGTAATGCATAAAAATAACAGATACAATTTTAAATGGAAATCAATTCCATTGACAGATATAATTTTTTTAGTCATTATATTAACATGAAATAATGAGATCTAGCAGTGAGCCTAATAACTCTCATAATTCAGACATAGTGATAAGCATACATGACATAATGTGGTATGAAAATATCTGTAATTTCTATAGGTGACAAAGTCTTAGGTATCATATGCACTGTGGTTTGTATTTAATAATATTAATAACTAAAGTGATAAATTTCAGATAGAACTTTATAAAATAAAGAACTATTTTTTTTCTCATCCAAGTCCACAGACACCCTGAATTCTACATATGAATCCTCATGAACTGTAGCTTAAGAACTTCTGTGGGAATTGTAACAGAACTCAGGATGAGTTCTGCTACCAGAAAAACTAGGCAAGTCTACCACAAGAGACAAGAAGTTTCTGCTCCAAGAAGATAAACTATTTGCTTTCCATGTTCTAAAGGGCCACCTACATCTCCATGTTGCCCTCCCTCCAGTATAACGACTTGACCTAGCACTCCTAGAATCAGAACCTTACAATCTTACAAACCTGCAAGATTACCTGAATACTCAGTCTAACTGAAAAATATACAGCAGCTAATAATACTGTATAATCTAGATTAATGGTTTGGAACATTTAGTGTGCTTAAGGATCACCTGGGAAGGCTCGTTTTTGAAAATGATTCATGACCTCATCATCAGAGTATGTCTAAATTGGGGAACACAAATCTTCACTTTTAACTAGCACCCAAAGTGATTCTTATGCAAGTGGTTAATCACCAAACATTTGAGAAACATCAACAGAATTAGAGTCTCCAAACTCAACAAACAGAAGAACTTAAGGAAACATAATTAGTATAATTAATATTCTAAAAGAGATTGAAATGTTTATCATAGCTATAAGAACAGCCAGGCCGGGCGCGGTGGCTCATGCCTGTAATCCTAGCACTTTGGGAGGCTGAGGTGGGTGGATCACGAGGTCAGGAGTCCAAGACCAGCCTGGCCAAGATGGTGAAACCACGTCTCTACTAAAAACACACACACAGAAAAAAATTAGCTGGGCCTGGTGGCAGGCGCCTGTAATCTCAGCAACTCAGGAAGCTGAGGCAGAGACTTGCTTGAACCCAGGACGCAGAGGTTGCAGTGAGCCGAGATCGTGCCACTGCACTCCAGCCTGGGTGACAGAGCAAGACTCTGTCTCAAAAAAAAAAAAAAAAAAAGCCACAGAAAACACCACCGGTATTCTTGGAAATTTAAAATGGTATTGCAAAAATAAGAACTAGACAGTTGAAGACTTAAAGAGCGGAATGAAAATAGCTAACATCAAAATTAGTGACCAGAAAAGAAAGCCAAAAATTCTCACAGAATGGAAAGGATATGCAAAGTATGAGACAAAAATTAAAAGCCACAAGACTCATCCAGACAGACCAACATTCATCTTAATAAGAGTTTTAGAAGAGAAAAGAAAATGTGCCTCTGCCTAGAAAAGGGTCTGGAAAATATATACCAAGTCCTTAATTGCAGTTATCACTGGCAATAAGAATTGAATTGAGGTGAAGTGAAAAGAGACATTAACTTTTTTCTTTATTTCCATAATTGTATAATTATTTTATAAGAATAAATTCATGTATTCCTTATGAAATTAATTAATCTAGACATGAATAAAATTATTGTCAAAGATACACCAGGAAAATGCTAATAAAAAGGAAGCCAAGAATATCAATATTAATACCAGACAAATTGAATCAGAGTAGACACTATTAAAATAAAGAGGAACATTTTATAATAATAAAAGGTACCTTCCACCAGGAAGTCATAGGAGTCAAGAAAACTTCTAAATCTAATAATATAAGGATATTGTTATTTTTTTGTTGTTGTTGTTGTTAAGACAGAGTCTCACTCTGTCACCAGGCTGGAGTGCAGTGGCGCAATTTTGGCTCACTGCAACCTCCGCCTCCTGAGTTCCAGAGATTATCTTGCCTCAGCTTCCCAAGTAGCTGAGTTTACAGGCACACGCCACCGTGTCCAGCTAATTTTTGTATTTTTAGTAGAGACGGGGTTTCACCATGTTGGCCAGGCCGATCTCGACCTCCTAACCTCAGGTGATCCACCCGCCTTGGCCTCACAAAGTGCTGGGATTATAAGCATGAGCCACCGCATGGGCCTAATATAGGTTTTTAAACGTATGGAACAAAATACCACTAGAAATACAAGGAGAAAATGGTATTTTGCTGTAACGTGAAAGACTTCAACTAACCTCTCTCAAACAGGTGAAATAGAAAACAGGAGTAAGAATGAAGACAATTTATTTATTACAATTACGAATTTTTAAAACTTCCTCCCAAAGAGAGAATACACAATTTTTTCAAATATATATAAATACAACTTTCAAAACATGAATTAACCCACAAAAAATTTCAGTGTTCCCCCAAAAAAATTCCAAACATTTTCCAAAATAAAACCTATATTTTCTGACCAAAATTCAGTAAAACTAGAAATTAATTTTAAAGGATGACAAAAACAAACAAAAAACAATTTTAAAACACCAAAAACCAATTTTAACATTTTTAAAACACACTTCTAGTAGTATAAGGCAAAAAAAAAAACTAAGTTAAAACTAACACCTATTTTTTAAAATACAGATAAAAGTACTGCTTATTAAACATAGGTGTTCAGAGGAAAACTGACACCATGAATGAGTTTACAAAAGAAAAAAACCAAGTAAGAAAAACAGAAAAAGAGAGACTAAAAATTAACTCAATAAATATATTCAAGATATTATAAAAGATCAGCAAATTATCCTAAGAAATTAGAAAATATAAGCTAATAAAAATAAAAGCAGGCCAGGCATGGTGGCTCACGCCTGTAATCCCAGCACTTTGGGAGGGCAAAGCAGGCAGATCACAAGGTCGGGAGATCAACACCATTCTGGCTAACATGGTGAAACCCTGTCTCTACTAAAAATACAAAAAATTAGCCAGGCATGATGGCATGCACCTGTAGTCCCAGCTACTCTGGAGGCTGAGGCAGGAGAATTGCTTGAACCTGGGAGGCGGAGATTGCAGTGAGCTGAGATTGTGTCACTGCACTCCAGCCCAGGTGACAGAGTGAGACTCCATCTCAAAATAAAAATAAAAATAAAAGCAGAATCTAGTAAATAATTAAATAGTAGTCTTAATTGCTAAAAAGAAAATTCTTTACAGAGAAGAAAATAAAAATTCAGATTTTTAAAATTCAAACTAAAAAAAAGAAGACACATGTTCCTAATGTCATTCATCTATTGCCTCTTTTTTGTACACATCTGTGGAATACAACCTGATGCTTTGATATATGTATGCATTGAGGAATGACTGAATCAAGCTAATTAACATGTCCATCATCTCACATACTTTTTTGTGGTGACTCTTTTATTGAGGTTTTCTTTGCAGTCTTTGCTCCATTTTTGTGGATCCATTTTGGATCCATTTTTCCATAGCTATTTGAAAGATATGCATTCTCTGTTGCGTGTGAAGTTCTATACATCAAATCAACTTTCCATACTGCATATGGGGGGGCTCAATAAAAAATAATAAACAAAAATAAAAACTGTTCTATTTTGAGGTCCTCTATAAATTTCAATCAGCAATCAGTGTGAATTATCCACTTCTATTACACAATCCCTTCATCAGCTCTCATATTTATTTTTCCTTCATGCCTTTTCTCATTTTGCAGTGCTCACAAGTATGGTCCCTAGTTAATGCTAAACTAACACTAAAACTAAACATCATAAAGGAGTCGGCATCCAAGAAAGCCTGACCTGTGTCATGTGAGTGAGGATCTAAAGGAAGTGTTGTGCTAGCTTTTATTGCTTGATTTATGGTATTCTTATCTCCTGAATATGCAATTTTTAGGATTGGAGGCTTTTTATTTTTACTTCTTTTCTAGCTCCCATGAAGCACATGACAATGTGGAAATAGAGAACAAGTACCTAATAAATACTGATGATTAACTGATGGTCATGAGACTCATGATACAAACATTTTATAAGAATTTGTTCTTAAAAATTTGCTCTGGATTCATTTTGGTTTTTTCAAGTTTTGAAGAAAAAAAAAAACATTACTATAACTGGCTACCAGAGTTTTCTCCAAGCTTGACATCGGGTCCATATAACAGCAAACCTTGAACACGATCTATAATGCCATGTACATCATGGGGTCTAAGAGTCCCAAGAAGCCAAGAGCAAACAAGGTCTAATAATCATTACTATCCATGTGTTTTATTTAATCATCAAGATAAAGGAGATGTTGTCCTTCTTTTATTGGGTAAATATTTATTAGATGCATTAAAACCTCACACCAGGTTCTGAAACACCAACAATTCATTGCTTTTTCAATAAATATGTTTAAAGCAACTACTATGTACCTGGCACCTTGCTAGGCGGTGACAATATAAATATGAATAAGGCATTATTCCTCTACTCATATAATTCATCCAATAGCAAAGACAGATGCAAAAACAAATAAATGTATTAAACTCAAGACCTAATTGTATTCCAACAGTGTCCATCATTTGTCACAAGAGCATTATTTGGAAAGAGTAATTGTTGGGAGGGCTCACGAAATATGTGTTCAAGTTATAACTCTTCTAATTCCTGTTTATTTGACTTTGTACAAGTTACACAACCTCACAGAAGAGTAGTTTGCTCCTCTATAAAGTACACAATAACTCCTGACCTATGTGCTCTACGAAGCAATTTGATACTATTAATAAAACGTGCAGATAAACACCCTAAATAGTACAAATGTAAGATGCTAGTACCTTAAATTTGTATTAAGCCAGTACCTAGCACAAGGGCTCACACAGACATTAATTACACAGAAAATAGATTTAATAAATATTTGTTAAACAGTACATTGTTGTAGCACTTATTCTCAGATTTACCACCCATTTTAACACACTTCATTCAATTTCATTTTAACTACCTCAAACATAAGAGAATGTATGAATAAAGAATAATAATACAACACACATCCATCTACCAACCCAGCTTCTGAAAAACAATACGCTCAGTAGCTTTAAAGCTCCTGATGTGTGTATGCAACCTCTTTCTCCCCACTCCTCCACTCCTCAATTTTGCATAAATCATTCTCTTCCTTCTCTTTATATCTTACCAGACATGTCTGTAACACTAGAAATGTGTTGTTTAGTTTTGCTTGTGTGAGCCTTTATATAAAAGTAAAAATGCTATATGAATTCTTATATGGCTTGCTCTTTTATGGTAAAGCTTTTTGTTTTGGTATCATTCATATTGATATGTATTACTATAATTTCCTCATTTTTATTCATTATGGCCTTATGTCTAAGTTTAAAGGGAGTGTTTTTAATTACTCAAATTTAACTATGAAGTTTACTGTAGAATTTTACAGAAACCCTTTATCAAGAAAACTCACTTCTGTTCCTAGCTTTCTAGAAGTTTTAAATAAATTATATTGAATTTTTCAAATGTTTTCTGTATCTACTGAGATTATTATATAGTTTTTCTCTTTTAACTTGTTAATGAGGTGAATACCATCAGTAAATGTTCTAATGTTGAACAAACATTACATTCCTGGAATAAATTCAACTTTGTCATAATGACTTTTTTATCTAGTGCTAAACAATTTATTCACATTTTTTTTGGAATTTTTGCATCTAATTTCATAAATTAGATTGGCATGTGAATTTCCTTACTTATCTGACCTGTGTAGTATCGTTTCACACTTGCTTCACCAATTTCATATAATGGATTGGAGAGCTATTTTTTTTGTTTGTTTGTTTTTTTGCTATTCTCAGGACACTGCTGTAGAAATACATTTACATATTCCTGGAAGGGTTTATAGTATTCTATCAAAGTATCTGAGCCTCCTGTTTGCTTTCAGTAAAAACTGTAACTACTAATTCTATTTAATTATTTCATTCAGATTGTCTATACTTGAGTCAATTTTGTTAATTTATATTTTCTTAGGAATTTTTCCATTTCATCCAAATTTTCATTTCTATCAGTATAAATTTTTTTATAATATTCTTTTAGTGTTTTAGTATTTATAATATTTAGTATTTAGTCATAACCCTGTAGTTATGACTCCTCTTCTGACTTTCACTCTTACATGCTGTTTTTTGTCTGCTTTCAGTATTCCTAATTTATCTCACCAGCAGTTTGTCAGTTTTATTGGTCTTTACAAATAATACACTTTTGGCTTTGTTGATCTTCTCTACTGTACCTTTGTTTGTGATTTAATTAATTTCTATTCTTATCTTTATTAATTTTTTCCTTCTGGGTTTTTTATATTGTCTGTTTCAAACTCCAAGTGGAAACTTAGCTCCTTAACATCCAGCTTTCTTCTTTCCTAATATAAGCATGTATAGGTGAGAAATTTCCTTCTATGTACTCCCTTTAGCTATATCGCTCAAGTTTTGTTGTTATTATAATCATTATTTCTCAGTTATAAGTATTTTTTACTTTCAATTATAATTTATTCATGACCCAGTAGTTATACAGATATGGTTTTCAAAAAAGATTCCAAATAGTAGGGTAATTTCACTTATTTACCTAAATACATTTCTAGGTGGCCTGTATAATACTAATGCTTTGAAAATCATGACTCAGTATGCTGTCAATTTTTGTTAATTTTCCATGTGTCCTTGAAAAGAATGTGTTACAACCTCCTGGTGAATTTATCCTATCAGTAGATAGTAACTGTCATTAGCATTTTTACTAGTATTGATATAGCTATACCAGCTTTCTTCAGTTAGAATTTGTTGGATATCGTTTTATCCTTTGACTTTCAAACTATCTTGATTCTTAAGTGTTAGATGTGCTTTTTATAAACAGCATATAGCTAGATTTTGTTTTATATTCTAAGCTGTCAGTCTTTTGTCTTTGGAGAGTTTAGGTTTCCTTTTTACATTTATTATGATTCCAAGAATATTTGGATTTATTTTATTATATTTTCTACTGTGTGTACATCCTTCTTTTTCCACAGTGTTTTTTCCTCCATTTTTTCTTCTTTTGGACAAACTGAGTTTCTTATTTTCTCATTGCATTTCTCCTTTTCCATATTTGGCAATTATACAGTCTATGACTACACATTTTTAGTAGTTACTCTAGACATTTTAACATGCTTATTAAGATAAATGCCTAATATAAGTCAATATTTTTATCCTTCCCCAAAAAATATATAAAGACCCTAGAACATTTAACTATGATTCTATCCACCCTAATTATACACTGTGTTTCCAGACACAATCATTCTACAATTTTAATTATACAAAGTATACATAGTTATTAATCATTTATAAAAAGTAATATGTAAGCAGTAATAAACCCTTATGTTTACCATTTCCTCTGCTTACAAATTCTTGCATTTGCACCCTTAATATAGGATAATTTTTTTATTTTTCTTTAACAATTTCTTCAGTGAAAAGTTGTTGACAATAAACTATTCATGTTTGGGACTGGGTAAAAATATATTTATCTTTTTTCTTGAAAAATAGCTGTATCATGTACTGAACTCAAGGTTAACAGTTATTTTCTCTGAGAATGATTTACTATCTTGTAACATTCATGTTTAAGAACTCGGCTATCATTCACAGGTAGTCAGTCATCATTCAAAGGTAACTCTTTTTTTTCCTATTTTCTTTTAAAAATATTCTTTTGGTCTCTGGCGTTCTTCAGTTTCACTATGATACGTGTAAATATAGGTTTCTTTAAAGACACCTTGCTTGGGATTTACTGGGCTTCTTAGCTATAGAGAATGGTGACTTCCATCAGTTCTAGGAAATTCTCATTATCTGTTTTATACTTCTCTCTCTTCTGAATTGTATATTACAATATTTTAGAACTTGTCATGGCATATATCTTAACCGCTTTTCAAAAAATACTTTTTACTTCTGTGTCTTTCTGTGGGAAACTCAAAGTAACCTCTTCAAATATCTTTCAGATCACCAATTCTCTAACCTAATCACCTGTTTTGCCTAACCATTGAATTTTTCATCATTATATTTTTCATTTTAGATAGCTCTGCCTGGTCAATTTTGACAGTCTTTTGTTTCTTCAACATATTCATTAGGGAATAATGTATATTAAAATACTAACTTTTTTCAGTACCTTATAATTTCAATATCTACAGTGTTTGCAGACCTGATTCTGTAGTTTGTTCATTCTATGAAGTTACTCAAGATGGCTTATTTGTGTGTCTTGTGAAAACCATCTTCCTTGGAACTGTATGAGAATTTTTTGAAAGCTGTGTATAAAGTGCAGAAAGAATCTGAGTTTCCTTCTGGCAGATCTCTGGAGGTATTGCCAGGATAAGGCAATTTTAAATTAGATTTTCGGACAGGGTTTTAGAGGCTACACAGATAATATGAATGCTGACCCAAAGTCCAGATAAGGACAGGCCTATGGCTAGAAAATTCCAACATGGATTTGGCTCTGAGCTTCCCAGAGCCAAGGCTATGCTAGTCAAAAGTTCTCCCAACATCTCCTGCTATTCGGTTAGTGTTTTTTTCATTTCTCCAACAAAGTGGTCAAATTTTAAAGATTCCCAGTAACATGCAAACGTATCTTATGGGACTTTCCAGTTGGCAGGATACAGAATTTATCTTTTGTCTTCAGTTCATAGTCTTTCAAGATTCAAGCTCCAGGCCATAATTGAAAAGCAGCTACCCCATCCCCCAGCATAATGCTGGTGTTGGCTCACTAGTTTGGATTTTGTGCTTTTTGTATCAGCCTCAAATAATTTCCATAATTCAGTTATCAGATTATTTATGTATATAAAAATATTTTCTTCATATCTTTTAGTTCTTATAGTTCACTATATATCTAGAAACCAAACCATTTTTTAAAATCATATTAATGTGCTTCTAGATAACAGTGATATCTATTTCTTCTTTAGCTTCTAAATGCTAATCTGACTAACAGAGGTCCTGTTTTCTCCTAACAGGTGAAAATGTAAGAACATGAGGAGTATCTTCCCCAAAATTATTACCCTTAGTAAAAGACAGAGTATCTTGGAAGTAACAGGGAACTCTGACTAAGGTTGGACAGCTGCTGAGAGAAGAGAATATATATAAAGTTTTTTCTCTTTGTGCTGCCTTACCACAGAAAGGATTCTGAGCAGTGTATCACTTACATGTGCTTCTGGTAGTTTCCATCACTATAAATTCATGGCCTGGTTAAAAGTTAAAGTAGAGCCATATACCCCCAAATACATCCACTTTCAGTCGGAGAAAGGAGAAAAAAATAAGGGTAAGGAAAAAATGCTCTTCACTACAAAATCACAAAATGGCATGCCGTATTATTGCATTCATTCATTCATGCATTCATTGATATTTACCTAGCCCTTACTACATTTAGGGCATTATTCTAGGTGCTGGAGATATAACAGTAAACAATGACTGTATGAATGATGATACATGAATATGTAAAAAAGTTAAAAAAAGTGAATATGACAGCTCTCTAAAAATAAGAAAATATACATACATGTCATTTGTTATCATGTTTATTGCATGAGAATTCAGATTAGTTCTTGTGTACCACAATGACAACAGCTGCTTTTTCCCTCCTCACAGGAGACAATATGTCTTAATGGACTTGGAATTTTCAAAGCAATTTTTATTGGCGAAGTTTCTTGCTTCATAACATTTTCAAAATTCTCTTAATCTACAATTCAGCACTTCTCAGCTCTCATTCAGCCACAAATACGGAAGAAAACCCCTATAATTCACACTGGCCTTTCCAATAAATCAATTGATTTAGCCAGTATAGTGTTCCAATTCAACTTCTATTTTCTCCACTCATAAATCTCAGGTTTCATACTCACACCCAGCTAAGGGCCAGAATGAAAAATTTAACAAAAGCTTCAGCATGGTTGTTGAGTAAGCACTCTGATACATTCCACACTATAAACATTTAATGAGACTTACTCCCAACAGAGTATTTACTACATCAATTTACTTCATAGTACTATATTTGCAGGAGCAAAATAGAGCAAAGGTTATTTTGGATCCTTTACCAATACAGCTTCCTGTAAATAATGAAAAGTGCAACCATATAATTTATCAAATCATTAAAAAAGGTTAAATGCTCAATAAATTCTGCTTTATCTAGTTCAGTCAGCCGCAGCAGCTATTTGTAACTTGGATATAAAAAATATAGAAAACTTAGGCATTTCTTACTAGTTTGTGCATCTGTACCTTTGACTAGAACTAAATTTCAAAGGTTGTTCAGACAGTTTAGAACCCTCATTAGGATCTCAGATAAATATCTTTTGGACCCCTTCCCGCCTCATGAAGAACAAGTGAGTCTGCCTTTCTTAAGAGAACACTCTATTGCCCTGCCTATGCCCACTCCCATTGAAGTTACACACACAACACGCACACTTTCTCCTCCTCTCCAACCACTGCCATTTTGTGCCTGTGGCAGTCACTTTCAACTAAAATGAGAAAAGAGAAGAGGTCTCAGAAGGAGGAACAATTTGGAAATGTCTTCTTCTATAATCCTAAAATACAGAATGCATTGTCTGAGATAAACTGGAGCTCTTATAGGAGCATTCTCTGATACAATTGTGTTTTAGTACTGTGAAAAATGTGCTATACAGGTTCAGCGTTGCTAATCTAAAAATCTGAAATCCAAAATGCTCCAAAATCTAAAACTTTCTGAATGCCAATGTGATGGCACTAGGGGAACATTCAGCATCTAACTTCATGTGACAGGTCGCAGTTAAAATGCAGTCAAAACATCATTTCATACACAAAATTATTTAAAATGTTGTATAAAATTACCTTCAGGCTATGTGTATAGGGTATATATGAAATATAAATGAATTTCATGTTTACACATCAATCCCATTCCCAAGATAATTCATTAGGTATATGCAAATATTCCAAAATCCAAACCACTTCTGGTCCCAAGCATTTCAGATAAGGGATGCCCAACCTGTATGATCCTATCTATCCACTCTAACAAATTTCAATGTATCACACTTGCCACTCCCCAGATACAGACTACAGATGGTCCCTGACTTGATTTAACAATGCTTCAACTTATAATTTTTTCCAGCTTTATCATGGTGCAAAAGTAATACATATTCAGTGTGTATATAGAGTGTTTCAGGCCCCTAAAAGTCATACCCTTCCCAGGGTAGAGTAACCTGCATCCAGTGACTGAAAGAGACATACAGGCCTGGCCGTTTCTGCCTGACAAGGTACACTCTGGAGGGCAATGCTCTCACCAGAGCTCCCTGCTGATTGGCCTAGGCTTTGCGGGTCAAGCTGTCAGGCAGACTTCTTCCTCTATCCAGTCCCGCTCCTTCCCTCTTTCCTTCCCAAATGTAACACCTTGTTTTCCAAACTCCATTCTGTGTGTGATTCTGGAGGACCCAGCCTACAACACTAGCCATGACTCCTTCCTTTCATTCATGTCCCACATCCATTCTATCAAAATTCAGTTGACTCTACTTAGAAAATTTAGCACTGATGCCCACCAACACCACTCTAGTCTAAACTAAAACATGAGGTGGTTCATGTAAAGTGTATAAATGGAACCTGGGTTACTACAATAGCCTCCAGCCTGGTTTTTCAGTTCCTCTCATTGTTCTCCTTCAGTCTATGTTCCTTATGCAACCATCATAGTCCTTTTAAGACACGAGTCGTAGCACGTCACACCTTTGCTTAAAACCTTTCAGTGTATTCCCATTTAACTTGGAGTAAAAGCCAAAGTCCTTAAAGGCAAACACACTCCTAAATGGTTGGTTCTCTAACCTTAGCTCCTACTACTCACCACTTTGCTGTCTTCACCTAGACACCCTGGTTTTTATGTTGTCACTTAAACACAGGGCACATACCTTCAAGCCTTTGCTCTAGATCTTCATCTGCCCGATTCCTGAACTCTTTCAAGGCTTTGGCATTATCTCACCTTCTCAGTGTAACATACTATACAACTTTGTTCTCTACAGTGTTTATTGGTTTTATTTTTTGCCTATAATCACCTGCTAAAATGTAAAAATTTGTCAAGGGAAGTGATCAGATATGTCCCAAGCACATAGAACAGTAATGCCAATAAGTATTTGTGGAGTGAATAAATCTTACGCTTCATAAGTAGATCTACATAAAACAAAGTCATCATTTTGATCTAATTAACAATCCCACTTCAAATTCATTGGATTCCTTGGCAGAGATGTACAGGAGTCAGAAGTTTACTAACAGAGTACTTTCCTGTTAATCAATTCTTTGGAAGACTCAAGAAGGTGATAGAGACTAATCTGGATTTTTTATTTTCTCATGCTCTAAACGCCAACATGTGGATCTTCTTCTGTTTTATTATTATTATTACTGTATTAGGACATCAGATCACACTTTATCTTTCTCCCGACTTACCTCCAGCTCATCAAGGGCACTTCCCAGGGTTGCTGCCTGAGGTTCTGGTGGGGTTGTCATATTCTGGATCCCTTGTGAAGCATTTGAAATTACATTGAGAGCATTCTGAATTTCTTCACAAACTGTGTCCTTGCTTGCTTTGAGGGAAGCAACATCAGAATGCTCCAAACAAGCTGAACAAATTGAATGCAAGAGGAGAGAGTTCTCCTTCAATGAAGCTCGGGCTCCTGCAATTTCATCTCTCTGATTTGGAGATTTTAAGTCCTGAGAAGGTAAATAAAAAGAGTGGTATCTTACAATGGGTTATGGGAGAAAGACTTAAATTAAAAAGCTTCATTTTTTTGTAAGTATAAATGAAAAGATAATAGACATGAAAAAGTCAGCTATAAGTTATAATCAAGGGTATCTATTATTTCTACATTCTTTCAGTTTCTGTTAAAAATTCTGCAGTATAAACAATGACACAGTTAATAAGTAAAGGTCCCCGTAGTGCAGATGTGTAAAGATCTATTACTATTCAGTCAAGTCCTTGTCAGTCAAATCCTTATAAGTAGCTAAAATACCCCGGCATTCACATTATTAAGTGCATTACAAGGGAGCTTGAATTACAAGGATGCTGATTACCTCATTCCATAGATGTTGATAATTGCATTTAACCTCTCCGTTAAAATTAGACCAATTGAGTTAAGAACACTAATGAAACCTCCCATCATTCAGCTATTTTTCTTTTTCAGAAATACTAATAAATTAATCCTATATCATTCTTTCTTTGATATTTATTCAACAATTAGTTACTGAGCACTTAGCATATTCTAGCCCTTGTGCTAGGCTCCAGTGTACAGATATGAAAAAATCCTACAAGGACCTTGTTCTTCTTTCTTTTGGGGGGAAAGGGCCTACAGACAAACAATAAACTAGATGAACAAATATACGAGATGATTTCAGGTGACAATAAATGCTATGAAGAAAACACAAAAGTGAAGTGTCATAGAGATTGACTTGAAAGGAAAAGCTGCTTTAGGTTGAATGGTCCGAGAAGGTATTTCTTCAGAGATGACAATTTGCAGTAAATGTAAATGAATAGCATTACATCAGAGAGAAGAGAGGAAAGAGAATGCCCTGTCTAAGTGATAGGAGATCAGAACTAGCTCAACATACAAGAAAAAAATCTGGCAAGCCCTACCTTAACCAAGTGATGGAATTTAACATAATCAGTGATATCACATGGATATCATGTACCCCTTGATATACTGTGACAGGAAAAGTATGCCATTTCTGTGGTATTCCCTCCAGGAACCCATAATTCCAGTCTAATCATGAGAAAAGCAACAAACAAAACGAGATTGGTGAACATCCTAAATGACACCTGGGCAGTATTCCTCAAGACCATTAACATCATCGAAAACAGGAGATGGACTGACAAGCTGTCACAGAACAGAGAAGATTGGGAAGACATAACTAAATGCAGTGTGGTACTGAGGATTAGATCCTGGAACAGAAAAAACATTCATGAAAAACTGCTGAAATCCAAATAACCATTATTAATAGTTAATAGCAATGCATCAGTATCCATTTCTTTGTAGTGGCAAATGTAAGATACAGTATTAACAATGGAGAAAACTGGAAAAAAGGTAAATGGGAACTCTCTGTACCACCTTTGCAACTTTTCTGTAAATCTAAAATTACTCCCAAATAAAAGCTTAAGTTAAAAAAAACTAATTCAAGGGACATTTACAATAGTTCATTCACTTCATATACAACATTTCATATAATCTTTATAAAAACTCATGAGAGATGTGATTATTCCCATTTTAAAACTCAAAAAACTAAGGTTTCAAGAGACTAAGTTTCTTAGCCAAGTGGCAGAGCTAGATGGTGGTATTTCTTGTATTGTAACCCACATCAGTATAACTTCCAAGCCCTTATCCTAAAAACTATGTGACATTATTTCCTACATGGGAAAAATTTTTTTCTTTTTTCTTTTTTTTTTTTTGACAGAGTCGCGCTCTGTCGCCCAGGCTGGAGTACAGTGGCGTGATCTAGGCCCACTGCAAGCTCCACCTCCTGGGTTCATGCAGTTCTCCTGCCTCAGCCTCCCGAGTAGCTGAGACTACAGGCACCCACCACCACACCTGGCTAATTTTTTGTATTTTTAATAGGGACGGGGTTTCATCATGCTAGCCAGGATGGTCTCAATCTTCTGACCTTGTGATCCGCCCGTCTCGGCCTCCCAAAGTGGAAAAATTTCTTATTTGCTACACAGAATGAAGACTTGTATTTGTATAATATCATGTAGCTTATAAAGTGCTTCTATATAGTATCTTACTGATCATCACAATAGTCTTTGAGGGAATGAGGCTGCTATTATTAGTCCTATTTTAACTAAACAGGTGTTTGGTGCAAGGAGATAGAAACTAGTAAAGGAACAGAGATCTAAACCTAAGTCTACTGATTGCTAACCTTATGCCTTTTCACAAGACTCTGCTACTCTGGGAATAACGTTGCCTGAGGTTAATAAATGGCTTGTGCTACTATATTTTTAGTTCCTTCCCTTCTGAAAATAAACACTGTCTGCTACTTCACTCAGGCTTTGGAGAGACTAACTTTGTTACAAAATGTAGGGAGGACAGTTAGAAGTAGCTATCAACCCACTGTTCATAGTCACTAATCACCCAAGAAAAGACACTATGGTTTTCTTGGCTTGCTACGATCTCCCCCTTGTATATGTGGTCTGGGTTTTAGTTTTAGTTCTGTCATTAGCACTGTGAGCTGGGTAACTCATCTCTTTCGGTGTCTGTCTTTCTATCTGTAAAAATGGGATAATGATACTTCTGCCGACCCTCTCACAAGATTGAGTACATAGCACATCAGAAATGGAATATAAGTGGAAAATAGAGAAAAGGTGTAGAAAGAATATGGAATTGTTTTATTCCTTACATCTGTCAAACTTGGTGTACTGTTTTTGTACTGATAATCTTAGTGATTTTCGTATTTCCCACAACGTTGTACAAGCTCTACCTACGGTCATCAGTGTAACTTAGAGGATAAATAGTTTAATGTTTAGAAAGGATGCACAGCTCCTCAGATGAGTAATAATTAAAAGTATAAATATTTAGAAAAAGGTAAGGCAAATTATCTGATATTACTGTACAATCACAACTTAATACATAATTCTCTCTGAAGTGACCTATACATTATGCTTCTTTATTTAGAAGGACAGTGTCAAGGTTTAGGTTGTTTCTGAAAGGTGAAAAACTTGAACATAGATTATAATCAAGAAGCTAAAGTTAAAATTATTTCTTTTGCTCTAATGGTAGCAATGTGTAATCTGACGGTAAATTGTATGCCATGGGGACTTTGAAATGTTAAAAATACAAATGTATTTTGAATTTGGAGCCTATGCTTTGTCATCTCTGCCCAAGGCAATTACAGAATCCATGAGCCCAAATAGCAAGTCCTTGACGCCTGCGAAAAAGGACTAGATCAGTGAACATAACAAATATAACGTTACAGCAGTGGACAGGGGCAAAGGGGCAGGTTGCAGAGTTTATGTAAGGAAAACTGACAAGGCATGACCATTTCTCCCAAAGGACATCAAGCATGATAAACTTAATGTAGTAAATAGGCACAAAGATGAAAGAGAAATTAATGACTGTCACCTCCTAAATGTATGTTGTGGTAGTGGTGTTTGTAGTTGTTTCATTTTAACTGATGATACCATAGGTTCAAAGGTTCTTGGTTGTCCATTTACCCTAAAATTTTACATAAAGTCAAAATAGGCATTAAATAGTAACGTTAATCAGGGATTTCTTTGGATGGAGAAGTATAAAGAATTCAGCTCCTCAAGGATTGATACTTATTTATAATCTTTTTTTAAATGCTCCAGAAGAAAGCTCACAGGAGATTTCCAAGTTAAGAAGACATTAAATGTTTCCAGCTGACGAAGAAACACACAGATGGGATTTAAAAAGACCTTAAAGTCTGTGCAAGTGGGTAGAGAAGTAACATATGAGTTTTAACCCTGGCAAGAGAACAAAATATATTTAGGAATATTATTTTAAAAAATACAAGTGGAGGGCTTTAAGCTATCAGTTAATTAATTCAACCATTCCTTCAACCTGTACTATGTTGAGCCTCTCCTATGCTGAGCCTTGACTTTGCATCAAGGCAGTGTGCTAAATGTTGGAAATGCAAAGATAAAGATCAGGAGGGGAGACAAATAAACACATTTACATGGGAACTAAAATAGAGTTACCCACAGCATAGAGGACAGTCTCTCAGTTTGAAGGGATTAAATAAAATTTCTCAGAGAATGTGAATCTTTTTTCCAGCTTTATTGAGGCACAATTAACAAATAAAAATTGTGTAGATTCAAGGTGTACTATATGATGATTTCATATACATATACATTGTGTAATGATTACTACAATCATATTAATCAATATATCCATCACCACACAGTTACCCTTTGCGTTTGTGTGTATGTGCTGTGAGAACATGTAAGATCTATTCTCTTAGCAAATTTCAAGTAAGCAATACATTATTATTAACTGTCTTCACCATGCTGTGAGTTAGGTCCCTAGAACTTACTCATCTTATAATTGAAAGTTTATACCCTTTGACCAATATGTCCCCATTTCCCCCACATGCCAACCCCTGGCAACTATGGTAAAACTGCTTCTATGAGTTTGACTTGTTTAGATTCCACATATAAATACAATCATACAATATTTATCTTTCTGTGCCTGGCTTATTTGACTTAGCATAATGTCCTTCAGGTTCATCCAAGTTGTCATAAGTGGTGGGATTTCAGAGAAGGTGAATCTTAAACAGTGAGTAGAAGTTATCCCTATGAGGGAGGACCCACAGACCCTTTGAAGGAAGCGGACTGCTCCTGCAAAATCTGGGAGACACCACAAATACTGTGAGTGCCCCAACTGCGGAAGTGGGAAAGGGAGAGCCTCCTCTCCTGAATACACAACCCCACTGGGGCAAATGAAAGTCTGTTTGTGGGAGAAGTTTCTGACCTTACCTGGAGCTGAGTCAATTTAAAGAGCCAAGCAAAAAAAAATATAGAGAGGAAGCAGCAGAAAGTCCCTGGGAGCTCGCTGGGTCCCCAGTCAGGCCATTCCTGCCTGGCATCACAGGGATCCACTGGGAGGGCAGCCAGAGAAGCAGGGGTTGGGGGAGGGGGAAGCACCACAGGGAGAAGGAAAATTCCAGCTGAACTTCGTAACAATTTGAACAGGGTGAGAAGCCTCATGGCCAGAACTTGAGAGAGGGTGTGAATCCAGCATGCAGACTCCACAGCGTGGGGGAAGAACCAGGCCGTTTTCATTTGAAGGTGGCAGGCAGGTAGCCTGGGGCAAGTTCTCAAGCCCGGCTTGCCCACCACCTGGAAACAGACTCGGGGCTGTTTGGGGGCACGGTGGGAGTGAGACCAGCCCTTTGGTTTGCCTGGGAGCTGGGTGAGGCCTGTGATTGCCGACTTTCCCCCACTTCCCTGACAACCTGGATGACTCAGGAGAGGCAGCCATAATCTTCTTAGGTGCACAACTCCATTGACCTGGGAATCTCACTCCCATCCCCTACAGCAGCCACAGCAAGACCCACCCAAGGACAGTCTCAGCTCAGACACACCTAGCCCTGTCCCTATTTGATGGTCCTTCCCTATCCACCCTGGTAGCTGAAGACAAAGGGCATATAATCTTGGTAGTTCTAGGACCTGCACGCTGCCAGTTCCTCTCCATACTACCACAGCTGATGCTCTCTACAAAACGCCATCTCCTGGCAGGAGGCCAACCAGCACAAAAATAGAGCATTAAACCACCAAAGCTAAGAACCCTCACGGAGTCCACTGCACCCCGCTGCCACCTCCACCAGAACAGGAACTGGTATCCACAGCTGAAAGACCCATATATGGTTCACATCACAGGACTCTGTGCAGATAACCCCCAGTACCAACCCAGAGCAGGGTAGACTTGCTGGGTGGCTAGACCCAGAAGAGAGACAACAGTCTTTGCAGTTCAGCTCACAGGAAGCCACACCCATAGGAAAAGCGGGAGAGTACTACATCAAGGGGACACCCCTTGGGACAAAAGAATCTGAAAAACAGCCTTCAGCCCTAGACCTTCCCTCTAACAGAGCCTACACAAATAAGAAGGAACCAGAAGAAAAAATCTGGTAATGTGACAAAACAAGGCTCTTTAGCACCCCCAAAAAGCACATTACCTCACCAGCAATGGATCCAAACCAAGAAGAAATCCCTGTTTTACCTGAAAAAGAATTCAGGAGGTTAGTTATTAAGCTAATCAGGGAGGGACCAGAGAAAGGTGAAACCTAATACAAGGAAATCCAAAAAACAATACAAGAAGTGAAGGGAGAAATATTCAAGGAAATAGATAGCTTAAAGAAAAAACAACCACAAATTCAGGAAACATTGGACACACTTTAGTAATGCAAGAAGCTCTGGAAAGTCTCAGGAATAGAATTGAACAAGTAGAAGAAAGAAATCCAGAGCTCAAAGACAGGTCTTCAAATTAACCCAATCCAACAAAGACAAAGAAAAAAGAATAAGAAAATATGAACAAAGCCTCCAAGAAGTCTAGGATTATGTTAAACGACCAAACCTAAAAATAATTGATGTTCTGGAGGAAGGGGAGAATCCTAAAAGCTTGGAAAACATATTTAGGGGAATAATCAAGGAAAACTTCCCCAGCCTTGCTAGAGACCTAGACATCCAATTACAAGAAACACAAAGAACACCTGGAAAATTCAGCCTGAACAGATCATCTCCTAGACACATTGTCATCAGGTTATCCGAAGTTAAGATGAAGGAAAGAATCTTAAGAGCTGTGAGACAGAAGCACCAGGTAACCTACAAAGGAAAACCTATCATATTAACAGCAGATTTCTCACCAGAAACCCTAGAAGCAAGAAGCAATTGGGACCCTATCTTCAGCCTTGTCAAACAAAACAATTATCAGCCAAGAATTTTGTATCCAGTGAAACTAAGCATCATATATGAAGGAAAGATACAGTCTTTTTCAGACAAACAAATGCTAAGAGAATTTACCATTACCAAGCCACCACTACAAGAACTGCTAATAAGAAGCTCTAAACCTTGAAACAAATCCTAGAAACACATCAAAACAGAACCTCTTTAAAGCAGAAATCACACAGGACCTATAAAACAAAACTACAAGTTAAAAAGCAAAAACAAAAAACCAAAGTACATAGACAACAAATAGCATGATGAATGCAATGGTACCTCACATCTCAATACTAACACAGAATGTAAATGGCTTAAATGCTCCACTTAAAAGATACAGAACCACAGAATGCATAAGAACTCACCAACCAACCATCTGCTGCCTTCAGAAGACTCACCTAACATGTAAAGACTCACATAAACTTAAAGGGGTGGAAAAAGGTATTTCATGCAAATGGACACCAAAAGCAAGCAAAGGTAGCTTTTTTTTTTTTTTTTTTTTTTTTTTGAGATGGAGTTTCGCTCTTGTTGCCCAGGATGGAGTGCAATGGTGCAATCTCAGCTCACCACAACCTCTGCCTCCCAGGTTCAAGCGATTCTCCTGCCTCAGCCTCCCAAGTAGCTAGGATTACATGCCTGCACCACCATGCCCGGCTAATTTTGTATTTTTAGTAGAGCCAGGGTTTCTCCATGTTGGTCAGGTTGGTCTTGAACTCCCAACCTCAGGTGATCTGCCCACCTTGGCCTCCCAAAGTGCTGGGATTAAAGGCCTGAGCCACCATGCCTGGCCAAAGGGGTAGCTATTCTTATATCAGACAAAACAAACTTAAAGCAACAGCAGCCAAAAGAGACAAAGAGGGACATTATATAATGATAAAAGGCCTTGTCCAACAGGACAATATCACAATCCTAAACATATATGCAACACTGGAGCTCCCAAATTTATAAAACAATTACTAATAGATCTACACAATGAGATAGACAGCAACACAATAATAGTGGGGGACTTCAATACTCTACTGACAGCACTAGACAAGTCATCAAGACAAAAAGTCAACAAAGGAACAATTGATTTAAATTATACCTTGCAACAAATGAACTTAACAGATATATACAGAACATTTCATCCAACAACCACAAAATACACATTTTATTCAACAGCACATGGAACTTTCTCCAAGACAGACTATATGATAGGCCATAAAATGAGCCTCAATAAATTTAAGAAAATTGAAATTATATCAAGCACTCTCTCAGACCACAGTGGGAAAAAAACTGGAAATCAACTCCAAAAGGAACCTTCAAAACCATGCAAACACATGGAAATTAAATAACGTGCTCCTGAATTAGCATTGGGTCAAAACTGAAATCAAGATGGAAATTTAAAAATTCTTTGAACTGAACAAAAACCTCTGGGATACAGCAAAGGCAGTGCTAAGAGGAAAGTTCACAGCCCTAAACACCTACACCAAAAAGACTGAAAAAGCACAAACTGACACTCTATGGCTATACCTCAAGGAACTAGAGAAACAAGAACAAACCAAACCCAAACCCAGCAGAAGAAAGGAAATAACCAAGATCAGAGCAGAACTAAATGAAATCGAAACAAAATGAAAACAGAAGATAAATGAAACAAAAAGTTAGTTTTTTTGAAAAGATAAATAAAATTGGTTAGCAAGACTAACCAAGAAAAGACAAGCGAAAATCCAAATAACCTCATTAAGAAACGGAGATAGGCCAAGCACGGTGGCTCACGCCTGTAATCCCAGCACTTTGGGAGACTGAGGCGGGCAGATTACAAGGTCAGGAGTTTGAGACCAGTTTGGCCAACATGGTAAAACCCCATCTCTACCAAAAATACAAAAATTAGCAGGGCATGGTGGCAGGCACCTGTAATCCCAGCTACTTGGGAGGCTGAGGCAGGAGAATCGCTTGAAACCGGAAGGTGGAAGTTGCAGTGGGCTGAGATCATGCCACTGCACTCCAGCCTGGGCAACAAGAGTGAAACTCCATCTCAAAAAAAAAAAAAATAGAAAGAAACAGGAGATATTACAACTGACACCACTGAAATACAAAAGATCATTCAAGGCTACTGTGAACACCTT
The DNA here is from genome assembly GCF_029281585.2 of Gorilla gorilla gorilla. NCBI lineage: Eukaryota > Metazoa > Chordata > Mammalia > Primates > Hominidae > Gorilla > Gorilla gorilla. The sequence continues at coordinate 48,523,844 of NC_073232.2, read as the reverse complement.
TATGCAGATAAACTAGAAACCTAGAAAAGATGGATAAATTCCTGGAAAAATACAACCCTCCTAGCTTAAATCGGTAAGAATTAGATACCCTGATCAGACCAATAACAAGCAGCGAGATTGAAATAGTAATTAATAAATTACCAACAAAAAAATCCAGGACCAGATGGACTCACAGCAGAATTCTTCCAGACATTCAAAGAATTAGTGCCAATCCTTTTGACCCTATTCCACAAGATAGAGAAAGAAGGAACCCTCCCTAATTCACTCTATGAAGCCAGCATCACCCTAACACCAGAACCAGGAAAGGACATAAATAAAAAAGAAAATTATGGACCGATATCCCTGATGAATATAGATGCTAAAATCCTTAACAAAATACTGGCTAACTGAAACAAAAAACATATCAAAAAGATAATCCACCAATGCTCAAGTGGGTTTCATACCAGGGATGCAGGGATGGTTTAACATATGCAAGTCAATAAATGTGATACACCACATAAACAGAATTAAAAACAAAAATCACATGATCATCTCAATAGATGCAGAAAAAGCATTTGACAAAACCCAGGATCCATTTATAATTAAAATATCAGGAAAACTGGCATACAAGGGACATACCTCAATGGAATAAAAGCCATCTATGACAAACCCACAGTCAACATTATACTGAATGGGGAAAAGTTGAAAGCATTCCCTCTGAGAACTGGAACAAGACAAGGATGGCCATTCTCACCACTCCTCTGCAACATAGTACTGGAAGTCCTAGCCAGAGCAATCAGACAAGAGAAAGAAATAAAGGGCATCCAAATTGGTAAAGAGGAAGTCAAGCTGTCACTATTTACTGATGATATGATCGTTTACCTTGAAAACCCTAAATACTCCTCCAGAAAGGTCCTAGAACGATACAAGAATTCAGCAAATTTTCCAGATAAAAGATTAATATACACAAATCAGTAGCTCTTCTATACACCAACAGTGACCAAGTGGAGAATCAAATCAAGAACTCAACCCCTTTTACAATTGCTGCAAAAAATAAAATAAAATAAAATACCTAGGAATATACCTAACAAAGGAGTCGAAAGACCTCTACAAGGAAAACTACAAAACACTGCTGAAAGAAATCACAGACAAAACAAATGGAAACACATCCCATGCTCATGGATGGGTAGAATCAATATTGTGAAAATAACCATGCTGCCAAAAGCAATCTACAAATTTAATGCAATCCCCATCAAAATACTACCATCATTCTTCACAGGATAAGAAAAAGGAATTCTAAAATTCATATGGAACCAAAAAAGAGCCTGCATAGCCAAAGCAAGACTAAGCAAAAAGAACAAATCTGGAGGCATCACACCACCTGATTTCAAACTATACTATAAGGCCACAGACATGAAAACAGAGTGGTACTGGTATAAAAATAGGCACATAGACCAATGGAACAGAATAGAGAACCCAGAAATAAACCCAAATACTTAAAGCCAACTCATCGTTGACAAAGCAAACAAAAACACAAAGTGAGGAAAGGACACCCTTTTCAACAAATGGTGCTGGGATAACTGATTAGCCACATGCAGGAGAATGAAACTGAATCCTCATCTCTCACCTTATACAAAAATCAACTCAAGATGGATTAAGGACTTAAATCTAAGACCTGAAATTATAAAAACTCTACACGATAACACTGGCTTAGGCAAAGATTTCATCACCAAGAACCCAAAAGCAAATACAAAGATAAACAGTTGGGACTTAATTAAACTAAAGAGCTTTTGCATGGCAAAAGGAACAGTGAGCAGAATAAACAGACAATCCACAGCATGGGAGAAAATCTTCACAATCCGTAATCTGACAAAGGACTAATATCCAGAATCTACAATGAACTCAAACAAATCAATAAGAAAAAAACAAAAATCCCATGAAAAAGTGGGCTAAGAACACGAATAGACAATGCTCAAAAGAAGATATACGGAGGAGCCAAGATGGCTGAATAGGAACAGCTCGGTCTACAGCTCCCAGCTTGAGCGACGCAGAAGGGGGGTGATTTCTGCATTTCCAACTGAGGTACAGGGTTCATCTCACTAGGGAGTGCCAGACAGTGGGCTCAGGTCAGTGTGTGCACACACCCTGCGCGAGCCGAAGCAGGGTGAGGCATTGCCTCACTCGGGAAGCGCAGGGGGTCAGGGAGTTCCCTTTCCTAGTCAAAAAAGGGGTGACAGACGGCACCTGGAAGATTGGGTCACTCCCACCCGAATACTGCGCTTTTTCGACGGGCTTAAAAAACGGCGCACCAGGAGACTGTGTCCCGCACCTGGCTGGGAGGGTCCTACGCCCACCGAGTCTCGCTGATTGCTAGCATGGCAGTCTGAGATCAAACTGCAAGGCGGCAGCGAGGCTGGGGGAGGGGCGCCCACCATTGCCCAGGCTTGCTTAGGTAAACAAAGCAGCCCGGAAGCTCGAACTGGGTGGAGCCCACCACAGCTCAAGGAGGCCTGCCTGCCTCTGTAGGCTCCACCTCTGGGGGCAGCACACAGACAAACAGAAAGACAGAAGTAACCTCTGCAGACTTAAATGTCCCTGTCTGACAGCTTTGAAGAGAGCAGTGGTTCTCCCAGCACGCAGCTGGAGATCTGAGAACGGGCAGACTGGCTCCTCAAGTGGGTCCCTGACCCTTGACCCCAGAGCAGCCTAACTGGGAGGCAACCCCTAGCAGGGGCAGACTGACACCTCACAGGGCTGGGTACTACAACAGACCTGCAGCTGAGGGTCCTGTCTGTTAGAAGGAAAACTAACAAACAGAAAGGACATCCACACCAAAAACCCATCTGTACATCACCATCATCAAAGACCAAAAGTAGATAAAACCACAAAGATGGGGAAAAAACAGAGCAGAAAAACTGGAAACTCTAAAAAGCAGAGCACCTCTCCTCCTCCAAAGGAACACAGTTCCTCACCAGCAACGGAACAAAGCTGGACGGAGAATGACTTTGACGAGCTGAGAGAAGAAGGCTTCAGACGATCAAATTACTCCGAGCTACAGGAGGACATTCAAATCAAAGGCAAAGAAGTTAAAAACTTTGAAAAAAATTTAGACGAATGTATAACCACAAGAACCAATACAGAGAAGTGCTTAAAGGAGCTGATGGAGCTGAAAACCAAGGCTCAAGAACTACCTGAAGAATGCAGAAGCCTCAGGAGCCGATGCGATCAACTGGAAGAAAGGGTATCAGCAATGGAAGATGAAATGAATGAAATGAAGCTAGAAGGGAAGTTTAGAGAAAAAAGAATAAAAAGAAATGAGCAAAGCCTCCAAGAAATATGCGACTATGTAAAAAGACCAAATCTACGTCTGACTGGTGTACCTGAAAGTGACGGGGAGAATGGAACCAAGTTGGAAAACACTCTGCAGGATATTATCCAGGAGAACTTCCCCAATCTAGCAAGGCAGGCCAACATTCAGATTCAGGAAATACAGAGAACGCCACAAAGACACTCCTCAAGAAGAGCAACTCCAAGACACATAATTGTCAGATTCACCAAAGTTGAAATGAAGGAAAAAATGTTAAGGACAGCCAGAGATAAAGGTTGGGTTACCCTCAAAGGGAAGCCCATCAGACTAACAGCTGATCTCTCGGCAGAAACTCTACAAGCCAGAAGAGAGTGGGGGCCAATATTCAACATTCTTAAAGACAAGAATTTTCAACCCAGAATTTCATATCCAGCCAAACTAAGCTTCATAAGTGAAGGAGAAATAAAATACTTTACAGACAAGCAAATGCTGAGAGATTTTGTCACCACCAGGCCTGCCCTAAAAGAGCTCCTGAAGGAAGCACTAAACATGGAAAGGAACAACTGGTACCAGCCACTGCAAAATCATGCCAAAATGTAAAGACCATCGAGACTAGGAAAAAACTGCATCAACTAATGAGCAAAATCACCAGCTAACATCATAATGACAGGATCAAATTCACACATAACAATATTAACTTTAAATGTAAATGGACTAAATGCTCCAATTAAAAGACACAGACTGGCAAATTGGATAAAGAATCAAGACCCATCAGTGTGCTGTATTCAGGAAACCCATCTCACGTGCACAGACACACATAGGCTCAAAATAAAGGGATGGAGGAAGATCTACCAAGCAAATGGAAAACAAAAAAAGGCAGGGGTTGCAATCCTAGTCTCTGATAAAACAGACTTTAAACCAACAAAGATCAAAAGAGACAAAGAAGGCCATTACATAACGGTAAAGGGATCAATTCAACAAGAAGAGCTAACTATCCTAAATATATATGCACCCAATACAGGAGCACCCAGATTCGTAAAGCAAGTCCTGAGTGACCTACAAAGAGACTTAGACTCCCACACATTAATATTGTGAGACTTTAACACCCCACTGTCAACATTAGACAGATCAATGAGACAGAAAGTCAACAAAGATATCCAGGAATTGAACTCAGCTCTGCACCAAGCAGACCTAATAGACATCTACAGAACTCTCCACCCCAGATCAACAGAATATACATTTTTTTCAGCACCACACCACACCTCTTCCAAAATTGACCACATACGTGGAAGGAAAGCTCTCCTCAGCAAATGTAAAAGAACAGAAATTATAACAAACTATCTCTCAGACCACAGTGCAATCAAACTAGAACTCAGGATTAAGAATCTCACTCAAAACCGCTCAACTACATGGAAACTGAACAACCTGCTCCTGAATGACTACTGGGTACATAACGAAATGAAGGCAGAAATAAAGATGTTCTTTGAAACCAACGAGAACAAAGACACAACATACCAGAATCTCTGGGATGCATTCAAAGCAGTGTGTAGAGGGAAATTTATAGCACTACATGCCCACAAGAGAAAGCAGGAAAGATCCAAAATTGACACCCTAACATCACAATTAAAAGAACTAGAAAAGCAAGAGCAAACACATTCAAAAGCTAGCAGAAGGCAAGAAATAACAAAAATCAGAGCAGAACTGAAGGAAATAGAGACACAAAAAACCCTTCAAAAAATTAATGAATCCAGGAGCTGGTTTTTTGAAAGGATCAACAAAATTGATAGACCGCTAGCAAGACTAATAAAGAAAAAAGAGAGAAGAATCAAATAGATGCAATAAAAAATGATAAAGGGGATATCACCACTGATCCCACAGAAATAGAAACTACCATCAGAGAATACTACAAACACCTATACGCTAATAAACTAGAAAATCTAGAAGAAACGGATAAATTCCTTGACACATACACCCTCCCAAGACTAAACCAGGAAGAAGTTGAATCTCTGAATAGACCAATAACAGGAGCTGAAATTGTGGCAATAATCAATAGCTTACCAACCAAAAAGAGTCCAGGACCAGGTGGATTCACAGCCGAATTCTACCAGAGGTACAAGGAGGAACTGGTACCATTCCTTCTGAAACTATTCCAATCAACAGAAAAAGAGGGAATCCTCCCTAACTCATTTTATGAGGCCAGCATCATCCTGATACCAAAGCCGGGCAGAGACACAACCAAAAGAGAGAATTTTAGACCAATATCCTTGATGAACATTGATGCAAAAATCCTCAATAAAATACTAGGAAACCAAATCCAGCAGCACATCAAAAAGCTTATCCACCATGATCAAGTGGGCTTCATCCCTGGGATGCAAAGCTGGTTCAATATACGCAAATCAATAAATGTAATCCAGCATTTAAACAGAACCAAAGACAAAAACCACATGATTATCTCAACAGATGCAGAAAAGGCCTTTGACAAAATTCAACAACCTTCATGCTAAAAACTCTCAATAAATTAGGTATTGATGGGACGTATTTCAAAATAATAAGAGCTATCTATGACAAACCCACAGCCAATATCATACTGAATGGGCAAAAACTGGAAGCATTCCCTTTGAAAACTGGCACAAGACAGGGATGCCCTCTCTCACCACTCCTATTCAACATAGTGTTGGAAGTTCTGGCCAGGGCAATTAGGCAGGAGAAGGAAATAAAGGGTATTCAATTAGGAAAAGAGGAAGTCAAATTGTCCCTGTTTGCAGACGACATGATTGTATATCTATAAATCCCCATTGTCTCAGCCCAAAATCTCCTTAAGCTGATAAGCAACTTCAGCAAAGTCTCAGGATACAAAATCAATGTACAAAAATCACAAGCATTCTTATACACCAACAACAGACAAACAGAGAGCCAAATCATGAGTGAACTCCCATTCACAATTGCTTCAAAGAGAATAAAATACCTAGGAATCCAACTTACAAGGGATGTGAAGGACCTCTTCAAGGAGAACTACAAACCACTGCTCAATGAAATAAAAGAGGATACAAACAAATGGAAGAACATTCCATGCTCATGGGTAGGAAGAATCAATATCGTGAAAATGGCCATACTGCCCAAGGTAATTTACAGATTCAATGCCATCCCCATCAAGCTACCAATGACTTTCTTCACAGAATTGGAAAAAACTATTTTAAAGTTCAAGTGGAACCAAAAAAGAGCCCGCATCGCCAAGGCAATCCTAAGCCAAAAGAACAAAGCTGGAGGCATCACACTACCTGACTTCAAACTATACTACAAGGCTACAGTAACCAAAACAGCATGGTACTGGTACCAAAACAGAGATATAGATCAATGGAACAGAACAGAGCCCTCAGAAATAACGCCGCATATCTACAACTATCTGATCTTTGACAAACCTGAGAAAAACAAACAATGGGGAAAGGTTTCCCTATTTAATAAATGGTGCTGGGAAAACTGGCTAGCCATATGTAGAAAGCTGAAACTGGATCCCTTCCTTACACCTTATACAAAAATCAATTCAAGATGGATTAAAGAATTAAACGTTAGACCTAAAACCATAAAAACCCTAGAAGAAAACCTAGGCATTACCATTCAGGACATAGGCATGGGCAAGGACTTTATGTCTAAAACACCAAAAGCAATGGCAACAAAAGCCAAAATTGACAAATGGGATCTAATTCAACTCAAGAGCTTCTGCACAGCAAAAGAAACTACCATCAGAATGAACAGGCAACCTACAAAATGGGAGAAAATTTTTGCAATCTACTCATCTGACAAAGGGCTAATATCCAGAATCTACAATGAACTCAAACACATTTACAAGAAAAAAACAACCCCATCAAAAAGTGGGCGAAGGACAGGAACAGACACTTCTCAAAAGAAGACATTTATGCAGCCAAAAAACACATGAAAAAATGCTCACCATCACTGGCCATCAGAGAAATGCAAATCAAAACCACAGTGAGATACCATCTCACACCAGTTAGAATGGCAATCATTAAAAAGTCAGGAAACAACAGGTGCTGGAGAGGATGTGGAGAAACAGGAACACTTTTATACTGTTGGTGGGACTGTAAACTACTTCAACCATTGTGAAAGTCAGTGTGGCGATTCCTCAGGGATCTAGAACTAGAAATACCATTTGACCCAGCCATCCCATTACTGGGTATATACCCAAAGGGCTATAAATCATGCTGCTATAAAGACACATGCACATGTATGTTTACTGTGGCATTATTCACAATAGCAAATACTTGGAACCAACCCAAATGTCCAACAATGATAGACTGGATTAAGAAAATGTGGCACATATACACCATGGAATGCTATGCAGCCATAAAAAATGATGAGTTCATGTCCTTTGTAGGGACATGGATGAAATTGGAAATCATCATTCTCAGCAAACTGTCGCAAGAACAAAAAACCAAACACTGCATATTCTCACTCATAGGTGGGAATTGAACAATGAGAACACATGGACACAGGAAGGGGAACATCACACTCTGGGGACTGTTGTAGGGTCGGGGGGGTAGGGATAGCATTGGGAGATATACCTAATGCTAGATGACAAGTTAGTGGGTGCAGCACACCAGCATGGCACATGTATACATATGTAACTAACCTGCACATTGTGCACATGTACCCTAAACCTTAAAGTATAATAATAATAAATAAAAAATAAAAAAATAAAAAAAGAAGATATACAAATGGCCAACAAACATATGAAAAAATGCACAACATCACTAATGATCAGGGAAATGCAAATCAAAACTACAAGGCAATACCACCTTACTCCTGCAAGAATAGCCATAATCAAAAAATAAATAAAAAACAGTAGATGTTGGCATGGATGCAGTGATCAGGGAACATTTCTACACTGCTGATAGGAATGTAAACTAGTACAGCCACTATGTAAAACAGGGTGGAGATTACTTAAAGAGCTAAAGGTAGAACTACCATTTGATCCAGCAATCCCACTACTAGGTATCTATACCAGAGGAAAAGAAGTCATTACATGAAAAAGATACTTACACACATATGTTTACAGCAGGACAATTCACAATTGGAAAATTGTGGAACCAACCCAAATGCCCATCAATCAATGAGTGGATAAAGAAACTATGGTATACATATATATATATGGTATATATATATATGTATATATGGTATATATATGGTATATATGTACATATATACATATATATGTGTATATATATATATACATATATATCTATATATATACACAATGGAATACTACTCAGCCATAAAAAGAAATGAATTAATAGCATTTGCAGCGACCTGGATGAGATTGGATACTATTATTCTAAGTGAAGTAACTCAGGAATGGAAAACCAAACATCATGTGTTCTCACTGATATGTGAGAGCTAAGCTATGAGGACACAAAGGCATAAAAATGATATAACGGACTTTGGGGACTTGGGGTGGGGAGGTGTGGAATTGGGGGAAGGGATAAAAGACTATAAATATGGCGCAGTGTATACCGCTCAGATGCACCAAAATCAGGTGCACCAAAATTTTACAAGTCACCACCAAAGAACTTACTGTTGTAACCAAATACCACCTATTCCCCAATAACTTATGGAAATTTTTTTTAAAAATTAAAATTAAAAAATTCAAACATTGCCTAAGTATAATAGAAAAAAAAAGAAGCTATCCCTATGAGCAATGCAGAACAAAAGAGCATGTGGAAAGGCCTGAAGCATGAAAAGGCGAGGAAGGTGCAGGTCACTGCAGGTGATATGACAAATACAGGAAACCTAAGCATGAATGGTGATGAATCCAGCAGAAAAAGGTAGGCAAGAGACATTTCACATGCTCTGCTAAAGAACTCTGAAAGCAACAAGCTCAGATGTGTATTTACAAAGATTGCTCTGGCAATGGGTTTTTGAGTGGATTGGAGAGAATGAAATTGCAGTCAGAGAGACCAGGCAATAATCCAGGTCTGGGAAAGAGACAATAAGTGCCTGAACACTACTGCTAGGCTATAGTGGGAGAGATCCAGGAAATTTTTAGGAGGTACAAATGGTAGGATTTTGGTATATCTAGATGGGAGTAGGGAAGAGAAGGTATTTGAAAGCATCTAGAGAATTGTTTCAGCAATCGTGGAAGTGGTGATGCATTCACCACAATGAGAATATAGAGAGAAGAATGTGCTTGGAAGAAAAAGGTGAATACATTTTGTCATCTGCCAAATGTAATATATCAGCACAAGATCCAAATGAAAATACAATACACATGAATCTAGACTTCAGAGGAGAGTCTGGGCCAGAAATAGAGATATGTGAAACACCAGCTCACAGCTGGGAGCTAAAGCCATTTGTGTGAAGGCTACAGGACCTGCATCCAGGGTGAATATTACAATAAGGAGAAGAATCTAGGAGTCATCGTAAATTGTTCCTTGAGTATATCAACCCAGTAATTTTATGTGCTAGCCCAAAAGGCCAAATATATATTTATATTAGCAAGAAGGGTATCAGCAAATACTAAACTAAAAAAAAAATTCAATTAAAAATATTTTTAAATAGGCCAGAAAACGCATGCAGGCTACAAAGTTAGAATCTAAACTACTGTGGGTAATCATGGTCATCATACCTTAAGATAACAAATGATTTTTCTTTAAAAGCAATTTTGAACAGAATGACTTCTGTTTCTGGAAAGCTTAAAAATATGAGGTCTGTTCACCTTGGAAAGGGGAAATTTTTATTGGAAAACGCATGATAAAAACATCTGTAAATCATGAACGAACTTGATAACTTGTTAATGGGCTTCTTTACTTAAATCTGGAGATACTAGGTCATAGAAGTAGCTTTTTAGATTTGAGTAAAATAAATTATATCTGTTCATATTTCTGTCTTCACTACTTCATTATAATTCTCTTGAATGCAAGTACTATGGCTTACTTATTTTATACCTCATTATCTAGTAGTATACAGCACATATTAGGAGTTTAATACATTTTTGTTAAGGAAACAGACAAATGAATAAGAATTAAGCCAGAGGAAGTCAATATGCTCAAAAGGAGATAGAAACTCCAGATATGATTACTCCAAGAAATAAAACATGGGGAAAATATACTTTAATCCAGAGAGTTTGAATAAATTTATGCATGGCAATGCCACAGAAAGCTGAAGAGCAAAATTAAACTATACCTATCTTCACATTAAATGTTAGTGAAGCCATTGGTACAACTACTTTGGAAAATGATTTGATAGTATTTACGGAAGCTGAGTATATGCATGCCCTGTTACCCAGCTATTTCATTCCTAGGAGAGGATACACACATATGGAAATATGTTCCTATGTCCATCTAAAGACACAGGCAAAAATGTTCCATACCAGCACTGTCTGTAATAGTCCCGACCTGGACACAACCCAGAGTAATGAAAAAGAAAAAAAGACAGCTACACGTGACAAAAAAAAAAAAGCAAGACATAAAAGAGTATGTATTGTTTAATTCCATCTATGTGAAGTTCATACTCAAGCAAAAGTAACCTATCATTTTAAAAATCAAAATAGTGGTTATTCTTGGGGAGGGTGATTAGAGACTAAACAGGGAGGAGGAATCTTTCAGTTTCTGGTAATTTTCTATTTCTTGTCCTGGGTGCTAGTTACACCGATGTGTTTAGTTTGGAAAAATTCATTGAACTGTTTATTTCACACTATGCATTTTTCTGAATGTATGTTATACTTTAATTAAAAAAGCTTCACATAAAATCAAGGAAATGAAAAACAAAAAGTAAAGCCAATATCCACAGTGTGAGCCTTCTTTTGGCAAAGGACACTGGTATAAACTAGCTATGGACTGGCTATGGTGTCATATTACCCATGTCATTAAGGGAAGAATGAGAAAATTAGATATTCTGTCCATCTGTAAGAATCCTGTATCCACTTTGAGGGCTCATATTTTTAAAAAAGAAAAAAAAAAGTCTGAAATATAAAAATAAGAAGAGAAAGCTCCTGTAGCCTGACCATCAGAAAAAGCAAACCTAAGAGGTTTTCACAGCAATTGATTCCATGAACCGTTGGACAAACCTGCATTTCTGAGAATCAAAGAAAACTTCCTTACGAAGCTACATTCCTGCCCACATGGAATAGCTCAGCATATACTCTGCTCAACAAAGCAGAGCTACATACAAATTACTGAGCTTCTCTTCCAGGTGTTTAAATGAGGTTTCTGAAGCTGACAAAACCACTCTGGTAAGGGAAGGAAAGGGAGCTTATAAAAAGAGGTTTTGTTTGTTTGAGATTAAGATGTGCAGCAGAAAAGCCCATGTATACTTTGCTATTTGGATTCCATTATGGGTTGGCTTCTGTCTCCAGTCTTCTCTCTGCCAAGATGCTGCATACCAATTGCTTCACTGGTCATTGGGCAGCTTCATGTTCTATTAGGAAACAAAATAACACAAACACCTGCTAATTTAATGTTTTTGGCCAACTTAAATTAGGAAATGGAAACTTAGTCTTAACTGAGCTGAAGGATATAAGATGGTGAAACAACAGTAGGCTTCAGGTTAAAAGAAAGTTTTGAGAAGAAAAATTAAAATTAAAAAAATGCAAAATTTTACAATAAAAGCATCATTAAGGAGCAGTGAGAGGCCTTTACTACTTTTCTATCCTTATTTCCCATTTGTCATTTCATAGAAATAGGACAGATTCAATAAAAGAGAAAATAAAAGAATTCTTCAAATTCAAATAGGAAACTGAGAAACCATATCATAATAGTATTAAGATATCTCCCAAGCTGTGCATTCTGGGCCATTAATGCATACCTTGGGTAACTGAAATACACCAAGGTGAATATTAACTCCAAAGAAACCTATGAGGAAAACATTATCACTTAATTCTAACGAGGACTACTGTGTCAGTCAAGAAAATGTAGGGGGGTGTGTGTGCACATGTGTGTGTGTGTAAAGTTCAAAAATGCACTATGTTCATTTCCTGTTCATCTGAAGCAAATACAATATGTATTACATTTGTCTATTGTTTGCCTAGAATTTATATCTCAAAATAAATGGTATCTGAAGCCATCTGCCGCATGATTAAAAAGTAAAAGGAATACACAGAAAAACAGAAAAGTTATGGGCTATTTTAGCAAAATTCAGTGGCTGTACTTAATGCATCCTTTCCATTGGTGCATATGTTTCATCATTTAATCTATCAAGAAGAGTCAAATATCCATAGGTCAGGGCCAGGGGTGATGGCTCACGCCTACAATCCCAGCACTTTGGAAGGCCGAGGCAGGTGGATCACCTGAGGTCAGGAGTTCAAGACCAGCCTGGCCAACATGGTGAAACCCCATCTCTACTAAAAAAATACAAAAATTAGTTGGGCATGGTGGTGTGCACCAGTAATCCCAGCTACTCGGGAGGCTGAGGCATAAGAATCACTTGAACCTTGGAGACAGAGGTTGCAGTGAGCCAAGATCACGCCACTGCCCTCTAGCCTAGGTGACAGAGTGAGACTCTGTTTCAAAAAAAAAAAAAATCCATAGGTCAGAAAATTTTTCCTCTAAAGCATAATTAACAATTATAAAAGTAAAGTTGAATTTTTTAATTTAGTCAAAAATCAATAAATATTGTTATCCTTGCAATTCCTTCCTATTTAAGTTTTCTTGTGAGAAACAGACCACTTGTTTCCTGAACATTATGGTGCATCTCAAAGAGCAAACAGAATCACTTAGATCAAATAGGGTCCAAAGCCCAGGGATGTTGACCCAACTTCCTAGTTAATAATTCATTACATTCGTGTAGTGATTTATTCTGTTCAACATATTTCCAGCCATTCTTCCACAAGGAGTTCTATGAGAAATCATAAAAAGTGGTATCCCTTGTTGTCAAAAGAAGAAATGGACATTTGTCAAAAGGCACACACATATTAATAAAAAGTGGTGATGGTGATTTTTTTCAGAAAGCCAACATTTACCAAGCAGCTATGATGCTTCCTATATTCAAGTACTCTCTAATCACTTTCTCATTTAATGGCCCCACTAGGAATAGGATCCAAGACTGGCTCCTGTCTCAACACTCTTTCTACTCAACACTATTTCTATTTGTTGTCAGTAGCTCCCACATCTGCTCCTAAAGCCTGTCAAAAAACTTTCCTTTAACTGCCCATCTGCGGTGACCCAACAGAGAATATATATTTCAGGCATATCTTCCTGACAAAGAATTGTTGTAAGTAATACAACTAAGTTAGAAACATTTTCCTGAATTCAGTTTTAGAACAAGGCTGATACAAAAACCTCAGGTCAAAACTACAAGATTAAAAATTAAAGTGTGGTCCATAAGGTCATTTAGAATGCTCAAAAATATAAGTCAGATATGTGGAGAAAGAATGAAACTAATAAGTATAATCTTGAATATTTCAATCTAACTTTGATAAAGGAAACATTCTAAATATGGCATATTTGTAGATTAATGGTTGATTTTCCCACAGGAAAAAAGTGTTTTGCTTTTTAGTTTAATTCAAATAGCTTGAAATGCCTGCTATAAGGTGTGACTTTAAAGCTAAGACTACAAACTCAAATGTTTAAGCAGGAAGCGTGAATAGGGCAGATGAAAGTAAATAGGAAGTGGTGAGGCCTTGGCACACTATACTGTATCTGCCCCGATTTAAACAAATTCAGATCCAATTGACCAAACCAAAAGAATCCCTGAATCTAATACACTAGCACAGATGTTTCTGTGAGCCTTATTAATTCAGTCACCATGCTGTGCATTCATGCAATATATGTGCCTGACCTTGGAAGACCTCGGAAAGATAGGAAATGCATGTCTCTGGGCCTGATGAGCCTACAATAAGCCAAAAGGACTGAATGAGGAGCAACTCCAAGGCAGGAAGTCTGCCTCATTTTAATGGAAATAGCATAAGCTTTGAGGTTAGAATCCCAGTGCAAAAACACTCCAATAGCAGGAGATTTCAGGCAGAATAATTAACCTTACTTCAGCTACAAAATGTGAACAATTCCTACCTTTTAGGGTATTAATGAAGTTAAATGATTTAATGCCAAAGACTTTTCCAGCATTTTCTTATTTGATGTCTCTCCATGCAACAAACTATTAGCCATATTCCCTCTTTACAATATTTCTCCCCTGTTTTCTTAGATGACAGCAACCTAAATTTAAACTGAGAGGTGTTTACCTCTCCTCTAAGTTCCAGCTGCATATCTCAAGTTGAGTCTCAAACATGTCCGAAGTTGAGCCCGTTGTGTTTCCTACACTCCCACTCCCCATATGTTTCTCTCCAGCATTCCATCTGCATGGCCCTAATATTCAGCTGATCAAAAAGAAACGTGAGGAATATCCGTGACTTTTCCAACCCCCCCAACCCCCACCATTAGGTAAGGTCTATTATTACACTCATTAACTATTTCTCCAATATACACCCTTGCTCTGTTCCTCACTAGTAGCACTAGTCTAGAGGAGAAATAATTAGGGATAAAATTAAGGAAGTGCACGTGAACACAAGGGAGATGAGAGACTACAGAAATATTTAGTAAGACAGAACTTTTTGACAATCTTTTCTCTGTCATACCATCAGAGGAAACTCTTTAAAACTTAAATCTGGTCATCACTCCTCCAATTTAAAATTTTCTAATGATGGTTAATCCACAAATAAGAAAACTCATATTTTTTGTTATAGACAAGCATGCTTCTCTGGCTTCTCTCTCTAGTCTTACTTCCTACTACTCCTGTCACGGTCACTCTTTTCTCCAGATACATAGAATCCATGAGGTTCCACTGGTGCCTTTGCATGAGCTATGTTCCAGCCTCCCCTGCACCTCCTAGGAAATGACTATTCATCTTTTAAGTCATCGTGGATTCTTACATTCTATCACACACAGACTTCACTCATGTGCCCCCTTTATATGGCACTAGTCTAGCAGATATTTTAAACTATTACTCTTTGCTGTAACTATTTGTTGACACGTCTGTGTCTCTCACCAAATCATGAGTTCCTCCTGAGGCCAAAATGATGTCTTCATTCCTCCATCCACTAGGCCTTGCATAGGAACTAGCTGAGAGTAACCAATGAATTAATAACACCTCTCACCACTTTAAAGTAATGAGAAAACCTTGAGGGTCACTGCCATAAAATAATTTACTTTTCCATGAAATAAAAATTGCACTTTTGTAAAAGGAAATCACAACTGCAAAAAAGCTCAGATATGCTCAGTCTAGAATGGAAATGTTTTTTAATCTTCCCTGACTAGGCTAAGTAGATTTGTTTATGAACTAGTCTTCAAAGTTTCTGGTCTAAGCCTCTCTTAAAAAACCAGTGATGACGGTTTTTAATCACTTATAAGAAGGTGTGTCTTTCAGAACCTATTGCTTTGACTCTCAGGATGTTCTAAAGTATACCTAATTTCTAACACATTCCCCAACAGAAACAAGACTGAGAAGAATGCAGATAAAGATGTCTCACACTTGACATGCTTTTCAGAAAGTTAAATTAGTGCTCCCTATGTTAACCAATAACTACATTCATCTGATTGAGGAAAACAGAGGTAACTTAGGTTGATAATCTTGCTAAATTTGGGGTATTCTGAAAAACTGATTTCAACAAGTATTTATATAGTGGAATTGTGCTTAGAGCTGTGAGGAAATAGAAATACCAAGTAAAATCAAGTACCCAGCTCTGCAGTCCTCTGTTCTCCAGAAATTGTTAGATAATAATATGCTAAAATAATAAATTCAGCTAAAATTAGTGAAATACATAATAATTACCATAGGAATTATAAGGAAAGCATGAAAAGCTTAAGAAATGCTTCAGAGAGAGGAAGATGCACATTTCTAAATGTACCAGGTAAAAGCTAGTCCAGAAAACTGGTATGAAAGTCAGTTGGCTTGCTAGTAGGCATCTCAGACATTCTGTATCAAAATTTGAGCTCCTGATAGTGCCCCTCAGCCCACTATTCTTACGGTATTTAACAGTTCAGTTAACAGCAATTCTTCTAATTGCCAGTGCCAAACACTTTGTTGTCATCTTTAAGCTTCTCCCCTTCTCTCATATCCCACATCCAGTCTGTCAGAAAATCCCATCAGTTTTACCTTCATTTATGAAAAATGTGACCTCTTATTACCTCTACAACTTACCATGTCACTGCTTGGCTCAGACCATCCTATGTATCTCTGTGACCCCACTCCCAGTACTCTCCTTGCTTACCCTGACCAGCTCCATGGACCTCCTTGCTGCTTATCCAAGAAGCCAGGCACATCCCTACATTAGGCCTTCCCATGGCCAGCATGCTCTTCTAGATCCATGACTCCCTAACTTCTTTCAAGTCTTTCCTCAAAAATAAACTTTTCAGTGAGACCTCCCCTGGTCACCCTATCTAAAAGTTCAATCAACAATTCCAACCTCAATATGCCATATTTCCCTTCCTTGCTTTATTTTCTCTGTACTATTTGTCACTAATATATACTACATTTATTTATCATGTTTGTTTTCTGTCTTCTCCAGTGGAACGTAAGCTCCATGAAGGTACATAAGAGGTGATAAATATTTACTTCATGAATGAATGAACAGCAACCCAAATCAAGAATTTTCAATTAATTTGACATATTTTACTGATCACACATGCAAAAAGTTATCCTATCATATGGCAATAAAATACCAGAGAATTGGCCAGGTGCTAGTGGCTCACGCCTGTAATCCCAGTGCTTTGGGAGGCCGAGGCGGGCGTATCACGAAGTCAAGAGATTGAGACCATCCTGGCCAACATTGTGAAACCCCGTCTCTACTAAAAATACAAAAATTAGCTGGGCATGGTGGCGTGCACCTGTAGTCCCAGCTACTCTAGAGGCTGAGGCAGAATTTCTTGAACCTGGGAAGTGGAGGTTGCAGTGAGCCGAGATTGCACCATTGCACTCCAGCCTGGGCGACAGTGCGAGACTCTGTCTCCAAAAAAAAAAAAAAAAAACCAGAGAATTATCTAGTTACAACAGGGAAGACAGATAAAGGGCATAGAAATAGCATAAACTTCCTGCTCCCTTTTGGCTCTCATTCTAGAGGCAAATATTAGAACATTCACCTGCATATCTTAGGATTTCGTTGTGTATTCTACTTAGGTCATCTTTCATGTTTGCGAGAATTCATATAGAAAGCTTCTGAACCCAAAACACAATGGCTGCTGTTGAAAGGTCAACTGCGTATGACTGCCAATTAGATGGCAAGTTGTATTTAAAATCCAGATCCCTAATTAATAACGATTTTGCCTTACTCAAGAACTGTACGCAGAGCATGAATCATCTATATGCAGAGTATTCACTGTTTAGTTGTTGCCAATTTAAATATTCATGTCTCTAGGAATGGCTTCAATCCACCCTGGTGCATAAAACAAATTAGCATTCTTGCACTCTAGAGAGAAGTATGTGTTTAGCACCAAATGGAATCAGCAGATGACTAAATACTCTTTTTTTCCTCTCTTGTTTCTATCATAAATACAACAGATGCAAGATGCTGGAATGTGGACAACCCCAGAAGGTTGGTGTTTGCCTCTAATGCAGAAATAAACCATTCGAAAATTCATTCCATATAGCATACCAGAGTTAGCAAGAGCCCTTTGGTTCCTTTATTGCCCTCAAGTTGACTTTATGACTAAACATATCACAGCGACCCCCATAGTGCAAATGAAGCATAAGGCTACCTTTGCTACTGAACATCACAGAATATCTTATAAATTTACAGCAATGATAACTGACTCAGAGTTACTACAGTTCAATAGTAAATTTTGAGCATTACCCAAATTCATGGGACACTTAAAGGTATGAGACATGGATCTTTAAATGATGAGTTACTGGAGTACAACTGTTCCTATATTAAATAGGGAAAAATTCCTTTCTAGGAAGACTCAGCTCTCTTCAATCACACCTCTTTTACAAGCAGAATGCGCAAGGAAAATGGCAGGACCTCAACAGTTGTCTAATTGTCCAGCTTATGTTCCTCAAGGTTCTCTAGCTTTTGCTATCTCAATGTGAGTGGTACTTTCATTCTCATTTTTATTCACTATTTGATGTGTAAGGAATGCATACTCAGAGACAGTCAATTTCAGTAAAAAATACATAAATAAATCTTCAACCACAGCTAAAATCATAATTAATAGTGAAAAACTGAATGCCTTCCTCCTTAAAATAAAAAACTAAACAAGGATGTCCCCTTTCACTATTCTATCCGACATTGCACTAGTTCTAGTCAAATAATTTAGGAAAGCCAAAGAAATAAAAGGCATACAGATTAGAAAAGGAGAAATAAAACTACCTCTCTTTGCAGATGCCATAATCTTATGTGTTAAAAATCCTAAGGAGTACACTCCCCGCTGAAAACAGTAGAGCTAATAAATAAGATTGATACAGTTCGCAAAAGGCAAGATCAATAGGCAAAAATCAGTTGTACTTATAGACACTTGCTGTGAAAAATCTCAAACTGAAATTAAGAAAACAATTCCACTTAAAATAGCATCAAAACATAAAAAACTTAGTAAAAAAATTTAACAAAAGAAATACAAGATGAGTATATTGAAAACTACAAAACATCATTGAAATGAATTAGGCAAGACATAAATAAATTTAAAGACGTTCCATGTCATGGATTAGAAAACAGTATTTTTATGATGACATTATTCCCCAATTTGAACTATAAATTTAATGCAATTTCTATCAAAATTCCAACTGTGTTTTTGCAGATCCTTAATGCAAAAATGAATTTTGTAATCCTAAAATTCATATGAAAATGTAAGGGACTCAGAATAGCCAAAATTATCTTGAAACAAAGAGCAATGTTGGAAGAATTCCCCTCATTTGATCATTACACATTATATGCTTGTATCAAAATACCACCTGAACCCCAAAAATATGTACAACTATTATACATTCATATCAATTAAACATTAATAATTCTTTTAAAAAGAATTCCCAGTTTCAAAACCTACTACAAAACTATAAGACAGTGTGTTACAATCATAAAGACAGACATATAGATCAATGTAATAGACATCAGAGTCCAAAATTAAATATTTCTATTTATTGTCAATTGATTTTCAACAAGGGTATCATGACAACTCAATACAGAAAGGATACTCTTTTCAGGCCTCATGCAGTGGCTCACGCCTGTAATCCCAACACTTTGGGAAGCTCACGGCAGGTGGATCACTTGAGTCCAGGAGTTCAAAACCAGCCTGGGCAACATGGCAAAACCGCATCTTAATTAAAAATACAAAAATTAGCTGGGTGTGGTGGCACGTGCCTGTAGTCCTAACTACTTGGGGATGAAGGTGGGTGTGGTATGCGGCAGGAGGACCACCTAAGCTTCTGGGTGTTGAAACTGCAGTGAGCCCTGATTGTGTCACTGCACTCCAGCATAGGCAAGAGTGAGACCCTGTGTCAAAGAAAAAAAGAACAATCTTTTCAACAAATGGTGCTAGGGCAACTGGATTCTTTTTTCTTGTTTTTTGTTTTTGTTTTTGTTTTGTTTGTTTGTTTTGAGACAGGGTCTCGCTTAGTCACCTAGGCTGGAGTGCAGTGGCACAATCTTGGCTCACTGTAGCCTGGACCTCCTGGGCTCAGGTGATTCTCCCACCTCAGCCCCCCAAAGAGCTGGGACTACAGGCATACGCCACCACACTTGGCTGGTTTTTGCTTTTGTTTTTATTTTGGTAGAGAGATGGGGTTTCACCATGCTTCCTAGGCTGGTCACAAACTCCTGGGCTCAAGCGATCTGCCAGCCTCAGCCTCCTGAAGTGCTGGAATTACAGGCATGAGCCACCACACCTGAGCAACAATTGGATATATACATGCAAAAGAAAAAAGCTGGACTCCTACCTCACACCATACAGAAAATTAACAAAATGGATCACAGACCATTTATGCCTGTCTCAACCTATTTATGCCTAGTGTTCCATTATTGGAACGCTAAGCATGTGGGAGTTATTTATATCCTACTGCTCAAGGTCATTGCCAAGGTCTGACTGCAAAAATTCAAAAAATTGCAACCTCAGGCATAAATGGGTTTTAATATAAGAGCTAAAACTATAAAACACTTAGAAGAAAACATAGGAGTAAATCTTTGTGATTTTGGTTTAGATGGCGATTTATTAGATATGACAACAAAAGCACAAACAGCAAAAGAAAAAATAGATAAATCACATTTCATGAAAACTAAAAAATTTTGCTTATCAAAGAGTACTATAAAGTAAAAAGACAATATACAGAATAATAGAAAATTTTTGCAAATCATATATATGATGTGTCATATATCTGGAATATATAAAGAGCTATAAAAACTCAATAATAAAACAATTACTCATTAAAAAATGGGCAAAGAGTCTGCATAGACATTACTCCAAAGACAACACAGTCATCCCACAGTACCACAGGATGTTGGTTCCAGGACCCTCATGGAAACCAAAATCTATGATCTTCAAGTTCTTAACATAAAATGGCATAGTATTTACAAACATAACATCCTATCATACGCTTTAAATCATCTCTAGATTATAGTAAATCCTCACTTAACATTTTTTATTGGTTCTTGGGAACTATGACTTTAAGCAAAACAACGTAACAAAATCAATTTACTATAGGCTAATTGATATAAACAAGGGTTAACTTTCTACCGCATGTATTACTGAGCTTGTAAATAAAGACCAAAACATTTCTAATATTAAACATTGAAATAAATGTGAGCCACACATACATTTAAGAAAGACTAAGGTAAGTATTTACCCAATTATTATCATTAAAGGTGGCAGGTGACAGAGCCTATCATGGCAGCTCCAGGTGCAAGGCGGGAACCAACCCTGGACAGGATACCATTCCATTGTACACAGGGCTCAGTCACACACATACCCACACTCATTCATACTGTGACAATTTAGATTCACCAGTTTACCTAACATGCACATCTTTAGGATGTGGGAGAAAACTGGAGACCCAGAAAAAACCCACACAGACATGGGTAGAACACGCATACTTCACACAGTTAGTGGTCCCAGCTAGGTACCAACATTGGATGAAACAACATTATTGGAGGACCTGCTGTACTTACAATACTTAATACAGTGTAAATGCCATGTAAATAGTTGTTATACTGTATTTTTGATTTGTATTATCTCTATTGTTGCATTTTTATTTTTATTCAGATTCAGTTGACCCTTGAACAGCATGGGTTTGAGCTGCACAGGTCCACTCACACAGATTTTTTTCAACCAAACATGGATCCAAAAGACAGGATTTGTGGGATATGAAATCTAAGTATACAGAGGGCCAACTTTTTTTTTTTTTTTTTTTTGAGATGGAGTCTCACTCTGTCACCCAGGCTGGAGGGCAGTGGCACGGTCTCAGCTCACTGCCACCTCCACCTCCCAGGTTCACGTCATTCTCCTGCCTCAGCCTCCTGAGTAGCTGGGACTACAGGTGCCTGCCACCACGTCTGGCTAATTTTTTGTATTTTTAGTAGAGATGGGGTTTCACTGTGTTAGCCAGGATGGTCTCAATCTCTTGACCTCATGATCTGCTCACCTCGGCCTCCCAAAGTGCTGGGATTACAGGCATGAGCCACCGCGCCCGGCCACAGAGGGCCAACTTTTTATACACATGGGTTCCGCAGGGCAGATTTCAAGACTCGAGTATCTGGGTATACCTGAGGGTCCTGGAACTCATCCCTCATGTATACAGAGGGATGCCTGTATATTTAAGCCACTGTTGGTTGAATCTGTGAATGTGGAACCAGCACATATGGAGGGCCATCTCTATACAAATAGATCACATATGCATGAAAGATATTCAACATAGTAGCCATCAGAGAAATGCAAATAAAACCACAGTGAGATATCACTTCACACCCACTAAGACGGCTATAATAAAAATGCCCATAATCAATAACACTTGTTGGCAAGGATGTGGAGGAAATAAAACTTTCACTCATTTCTAGGCTGACTGTAAAATGGTACAGCCACTTTGGAAAATAGCCTGGCAGTTCCTCAAAACGTTAGTCATACATAGAATTATCATACCACCCAGTAATTCGTCTCTTCAGTATGAAATCAAGAGAAATGAAAACATATGTCCACATAAAAACTTGTACATGAATGTTTATGGCAGCATTCTTCATAATAACCAAAAAGTAGAAACAACCTCAATGTCCATCAACTGATGAACAGGTAAGCAAAATAGAGTATATCCACAAAACGAAATATTATTTGTCAATGAAAGGGGATATAGTATTGATACATGCAACAACGTGGATGAATCTTGAAAACATTATGCTAAGTCAAAGAAGCCAATCACAAAAGGCCACATGGTATGAGTTAGTTTCTATGAAATGTCTCTAGAATAGGCAAATCTATAGAGACAGAAAGCAGATTAGTGGTTATCTGGGGGTTGGGGGCAGGAGTGACTGCTAATGGGTACAGGGTTGCTTTTGGAGGTAAGGAAAATGCTCTAAAATTAGGTTATATATTGATTGTCATACATCTCTGTAACTATACTAAAAACTATTGAATTGTATAATTTAAATAGTGCATGTTATGATATGTGAATTATGCCTTAATAGAGTGGTTAGAAATAAAGACAAAGACATACCCATACATATGTCATCAGAAAGAGGAGTGAAGAGGCAGCCTGTCCTAATAGTAAAACTCAGACTTGAAGGATGCTAATACTTTGGCAGCTCAGAACCAATGACGAAGAAGAGGAAGTCAAGATCAAGGGACGGGGGTTGGAAAACTGCTGGTTTAAAGCACCTAAAGAGGCCAGGTCACGTTTGTCAACAGAAAAAAATCTCAATATAAATTACAGATAGAGCCCCTTCTAGAATTTGCCATCGTATGGTCAGGTCACAACAGTAAGGAATTCAAAATTTGAGGAAGAGAGGTGGGGCAGTATTAACGTAAACACAGAGAGACATGGTATCCAGCATCAGGAAACTATTTTCCACAAGATCATCACTAGTGGCCTCAGATGTTTAGAAAGAGAATCAAGACCTGAGGAGGTGGTGGCTCACACCTGTAATCCCAGCACTTTGGGAGGCCAAGGCAGGTGAATCACTTGAGGTCAGGGGTTTGAGACCAGCCTGGCCAACACGGTGAAACTCCGTCTTTACCAAGAAACACAAAAATTAACCGGGCATGGTGGTGTGTGCCCGAAGTCCCAGCTACTTGGGAGGCTGAGGTGGGAGAATCGTTTGAACCCAGGAGGTGGAGGTTGCAGTGAGCAGAGATTGTGCCACTGCCCTCTAACTTGGGCAACAGAGCAACAGAGTGAAACACTGTCTCAAAAAAAAAAAAAAAAAAAAAAAAAAAAAAAAAAAAAAGATCTAAGGACTAAGGAGTAAGATAGCTATTATGTGGAGAATTAGAAGCTCATCTATTGTCTGAGGTTGAAGGAGGCAGTACAGTCATCACCCTTATCTGCAAAAGATATGCTCCAAGACCCTCAGTGGATGCCTAAAACCCTGGATAATAACAAACCCTATATGTACTGTTTTTTCCTATACATACATACCTATGATAAATTTTAATTTATAAATTAGGCACAGTAGAAATCAGCAACAATAACTAATAACAAAATAGAACAAGTATAACAATGCACTGTAATAAAACTTATGTGAATGTGTTCTCTAACTCTTTCTGTCTCAAAATACCTTATCATACTGTACTCACCCTTCTTCTTGTAATGATTTGAGTTTATACGATGCCCACAGGATGACATGAAGTGAGGTGAATTACATAGGCATTGTGACATACCATTAGGCTACTATTGACGTGTATTCCTGAATCATGTGTAACTATCCCTTACTTGAAATAAATGGCTTGGTGTCACTTGTTTCAGGAGACTCCTTGCTGAAATTCTCAAATAAACTCAATGCTTTCTGGTGCAACATGCTGTCAATCAGAACACATTTTCTGTTTATGTCTTTCACCGACAAATTTAATGCATTTTCCATCTAATTAATCACTTATTATGCACTGTATCTGTAAAGTTTTCAGTTTGAGGTATGACAACCAAACTAGAATTTCTTTCTCCTTCTTCACAATTTAATGGATAGAAGATTCATTCTTACCATAGAGCAACCTCAGCATACAATTATTTTTTTCCTTACTAATTCAAGACATTTCAATTTGGCACTTAAAGGAATAACTTTATGGGTTCTCTTTGGCATATCCCAACCACCAGCATCACTACTCTTGTGCTTTGGGGCCATGTTAAGCAAAATAAGGATTACTTACACACAAATGCTGCAATACTGTGATAGTCAACCTGATAACCAAGAAGGCTACTAAGTGACTAACGGGCAAATAGTATACAGCATAGATGTGCTAGAGGAAAAGATCATTCACATCTCAGCAGGACTGGGCAAGAGAGCACAAGATTTCAAAATGTTATGCAGAACAATGTTTAATTCAAAACTCACAAATTATTTATTTCTAGATTTTTCATTTAATATTTTCAGATCACAGTTGACTGTGGGTAACTGAAACCTCAGATAAAGGCAAATTACTATATTTTTAGACCACGCAAGTAGAAAGATACAAGGAAAATGTGGAGAGTTAAATAGGGCTACAAGGGGTTAATCTATAGTTCAAAGACTAGGATGTGGGAGATGAGTGAGATGATTTAAATGTTCTCTCTCTCTCTTTCCCTCTCCTACACTTAAGTCAAGTCCTGGGAATGGCATAAGTATATAATGGAGGCCATCAGGGGATTCAACTTTTGGGAGTAGAGAATGCAGAGTCAGGAGGTAACCGGCAATGCCAATACCATGGGAGACTGTAGCTGTTCCCTGCAGTTTCCTCCAATGCAGCAACACCAAGGGAAATCATAAATGAAAAACGATGGTGATGATGAACCATGACCAGCAGAACAAAGCACTATACCAAGGCCAAATTCTGGGTTTTATGGGCCCAGGAGGCCCAGAAGGTAATGCAATATGAGGGCCACTCAAATACCCATAGTTCCTTCCTGACTGGCTATTCAGACTCAGGATCCAGTATACCAGGAATGAACTACGAAAAATACGTACTGTGTGTCCACTATATAAATGGCAGTATTCTAGGTGCTTTCCCTTCCTTCTATGATTCATGCATAGAGAGAGAGTTTATTTAAACTGCAATACAGTTTTCCTTTCTTATCAATTTATTTTCAATTATATGCTCTAAATATTTACAAGTTCCTCTGTTGTCCTTTTCAGGATTTACCATCTTGCTACCTTTCATATGGAAAATACTGGCAGAAAAAAGAAGACATTCAAAGTTGGGCTCATAAAAGAAATGCCCCAAAGTGGCCCCCGAGACTCACTTTAGTTCAAACTATGCAGTGACTTATAAATTAATTAGAAACATGAACAAATTGCAGCTAAGAAAAGCCCCCTAAAAAAAGAAAAGACGAAGAAGTAAGAGAGAGGGATAAATAAAAACTAACATGTATCAAGTGTCTGCTATATAGATGGTAAGGTTCAAGGTATTTTCCCTTCCCTGTGAAGTGGGAATCATTATCACCATTCTTATTGACAATAACAGAAACACAGAAGGATCATAACTCATCCAAGGTAATAGGATTGCTACTACAGATGGCACTGGAACCTAGGTCTTTCTGATCTAAATCTATACTCTGAGCCCAATGTAATGCTACTTCTATTAACAGGTCTCTCAAGCTCACTATTCTAATATCATCATGTACAACAAAATAACATTTTAGTCAACGACAAACCACATATACAATGGTGGTCCTGTAAGATCGTAATGTCGTATATTTTTACCTTTTCTATGTTTAGATATGCTTAAGTAAATAAATACCATTGTGTTACAATTCCCTGTAGTATTTAGTAAGTAACATGCTGTACAGGTTTGTAGCCTAGTAGCAACAGGCTGTATCATGTAACGTAGGTGGGTAATAGGCTATACCTTCTAGGTTTGTATAAGTACACTCTATGCTGTTTTACAATGAAATCGCCTAATGATGCATTTCTCACAAAGTATCTCCATTGGTAGATGATGCATGACTGTTTATCAAATGAAAGGCCTAAATTTCGAAGTGTCACTCTAAAATTTTTGTGTGATTGTTTCTATGCTATAAAACTACAATAATTTCTGGCCGGGCATGGTGGCTCATGACTGTAATCCCAGCACTTTGGGAGGCTGAGGCAGGTGGATCACCTGAGATCAGGAGTTCAAGACCAGCCTGACCAACAGGGAGAAACCATGTCTCTACTAAAAATACAAAATTAGCCAGGCATGGCAGTGTGCACCTGTAACCCCAGCTACTCAGGGGGCTGAGGCAGGAGAATCACTTGAACCAGGGAGGCAGAGGTTGCAGTGAGCTGAGACAACGCCATTGCACTCCAGCCTGGGCAACAAGAGCAAAACTCCATCTCAAAAATAAATAAATAAATAAATAAATAAATAAATTTTAAAAACTACAATAATTTCTAAAATCTATTACAACTCCAAAATTCTCCAATTGTATCTTAGTCAAATAATATGCAGAAGGAAAATTACACAACTTAAGATTCCAACAATCCTGAGACCTATGTTTCTTCTATGTATTACATAAGCACAGACGCTAATTGGCTCTGTGTATAGTGCTTATTACTGGTGCTTACTGCTATACCCACTTTATAGCTATTAAATACTTTAACCCTTCTAATAACCCTATGAAGCAAATTATTGTCTTCATTTTATAAAGAAACTGACATGCAAACATATTAACTGTTCAAGTTAAAACACTGATAAGCAGTGAAGGTGAGATTTAATCCAAAGTATTTTAGCTCCAGAGCCCATGTGTGTAACTGCTAGGCTGTCGGACTTTCCAGTAAGAACTGAAAACCTTCTCCTAGAGGTTCACAGTGTTTTAGTTTTGTATACATTTTCTCATTTGATCCCATTATATTGTGCTCATTACATAAATTAATAATCTAAGAAAACAATGGCTTATTTAATGTCATTCAGCTATCAACCAGCAGAAAACACTCTTCTAATTCTTGCAATACACCATGAGATTTTTTTCTTAGTGAATTCTTACCACTGAAAACCAGCACCACCAGAGAAATAATCACTTAAATATAATAGATATAGAGTATATATAACAGATAAAAGAGACAATAAGAACAGCAGCAAAAAAAAACGGATTTCTCTCCTTTAAAATTCTTAGACCCTTAAATTATATTATTTTCTCTATCACCAAACTGGACTAGATTACACTAAGACCTTTGAAGCTTAGAGATTTAAGCCAATTAGCTAAACCATTAGGAAAATATTATTTTCCACACCTTTCTCTTGCCTTGCTCTTTAAGTTGGCATAAATGCATTTTTTCTAACTGCATTGATTGTTCACCGAACTAGGAAGCTTGCTCTTGATGCTAGTGAAGCAATGTCTTATTATCTTGATTGTATACCAAGATTATGCTTCAGTCTGAATTGTTTACTTAATAATTTCACTGCCTTACCAAATGCCTTCTTTTGATCTGTCTTGATGTCCAAAAATATTAGGGCATTAAATTTATTTTCATTATTAAAAGAACAATATAGACTATAAAAACCACATCGCTTCAGCTCCTTGTTTGCATAATATGATGGGACACATGAATTTGATCATTACCGGATGGTTTATCTGAAAGATTACCCAATAAAAATGACTGCTTTTTCCCTAAAGTCTCTTTATCCTTACATTCGATTAAATGACATAAGATGGGATGATCTAGATTTTCTTAGAGTGAATTATCTGGGAATTTAACATTGCTTTGAAAAGTCTCTGAGTGATGTTAGACATTTATTTCCCACCAGGAAGGATAAACAGAACACAACATAAAATATTCACCCTAAGCTTTAATTAAGATCATTTAAGATCAAAAAGGGAGGTAGCACAGCAATACAGGGAGGAAAACTGCAAAAACTTCAGTATCATGGACATTAAAAATACCCAGTGGTACTTTTTTTAGTGAAATTTTTAGAACAAAATCAATTTAAATAGTTAAGAAAAAGTTTAGTTAAATAAAAAAAATTAAAATTGCAAAATGCAAACTCTGTTTATGAATGTCTTCCTTTAAATAAAAAAATGCATCTTTGCTAAGATTTTATGCTTATGGAAACACTTGCTTACTCATAATTCAAACATTTCACGAGTTTCCAGCTATAAACATGTTTATAATTTTAGAATTCTGATAGCAGATAATCATTTTATAACTATAAAACAATATCAAACAATAGTTATCTAAATAGTTTCTTGAATCATCATGTGATGTTTACACAGCTGGGCATTTAAGACCAATGTGTGAGAGATAATTGCATAGCTATAATTCTGAGCCTGTTGTTTTAAGAACAAGCAGGCTCTTGGGGAGATAAAGACAGGGTTTGTGATTTTCTAACTCAAAAAATAATCTGGAGAATAAAGTATGTAAAGACTCCTAGAGTGCAATGCTGAAAGCACAAATTTCAGTTTAAACTAGGAAAGGCAAAAGCTAATGTTTTCATTGCCACATTAATTTTCTCACATTATACCTGAGCAGTGTTGTTTCTAATTATATTCCTACATGAATGCCTTATTACATATAATGTGGGAAATATTACAGTGTGATATCTTGTGTTTCTTGGCTTGTGCTTCTTTTATATTTATAACTTTAATGTTCTACTTAGTGAGATTTTGTATATAATAATTATGCTCCAGTACACTGACTCTGCTCCACAAAACGCAAGTACAAAGTTCTCTTAAACAGTGGGTGGACTAGTGTTTTGTGCATGGTTTTTTGGTCTTGTCTTGTCTTGTGTCATTTTTGTTTTGGTTTTTTTGACAAGTTGGATAAGAAAAACCAAATTTTTTCTTTAATTAAAAACAATAATGAAAAATAATATTACAGATAATATAAAATAGAATAAAGAATTGAGGTTTTGTGTAAATTTTTGTGAATATATCTGAAAGATTTTCTGAAAAACATGAAGTGTTCAGGTGTGACTTCCAGAAGCTGAAAAGCAATAGCTGTTTAGACTCTCCTTACATCATCACAAAGTTTAACAAAACTGACTTCTTGCCCAAGAGTTCATGAAATCATTTATACTCCCAACCTTTATTAAGGGCCTAATGTGTGTGTCAGACAATCTGCCAGTCACCTGGGTTTCAGATTAACAAGGATAAGTCCTTTCCTTGTTCCTTCTACATATGCAATCCCTCTTCAAAAATCTGAATTTCCTTGCTCATTTCAACAATGGTTATCCTTTTTTTGTTTGTTTGTTTGTTTGTTTGTTTGTTTGAGATGGAGTCTCACTCTGTTGCCCAGGCTGGAGAGCAGTGGCTTGATTTTGGTTCATTGCAACCTCCGCCTCCCAGGTTCCAGCAATTCTCCTGCCTCAGCCTCCCGAGTAGCTGGGACTACAGGTGCACACCACCACACCTGGCTAATTTTTGTAATTTTAGTAGAGATGGAGTTTCACCATATTGGTCAGGCTGGTCTTGAACTCCTGACCTCAGGTAATCCACTCGCCATGACCTCCCAAAGTGCTGGGATTACAGGTGTGAGCCACGGCGCCCGGCCACAATGATTTTTCTTAAAAGCACTTGTCATAATACCCAAATTTTCTTAAAGTAACAATTTATAGTTTTCCAAAAGCAAACACCTAGAGAACTTTCATGGCATTTTGTTTAGCCCACAACTTTGAAAATTTTATTTTATTGTAGTAAGAACACAAAATAAGATCTATCTTTCAACTGTGATTTTTTTTACCCTTAAGTGATGTCTGCTTTATTATATCCCTTTCCATGAAAACTGAAGCCCCAAAGGCTGAATGAATCTTAAAAATTAGTCACTTTCTCAGTGTAAAAACATTCATTGTATCAATATGTAATTTAAATATGCTATTTTTCAAGCCAAGTATTGTTTCAGAATTAAAGGTGTTCAAATATTCCCTCAAGAATATGTTCATCCTTCATACCAGAGGACGTTGGTTCTAGGATCCCCACTGATACCAGAATTCTCAGATGCTCAAGTCTCTTATATAAAATAGCATAGTATTTGTAGCAAACCTACACACCTCCTCTCATATCCTTTAAATCATCTCTAGATTACACATAATACCTAATATAATGTAACTACTACGTAAATAATTGTTGTACTATATTTTTTCTTTTTATTATTTTTATTGTTGTGTTGTGCTCTTTTTCCCCACATATTTTCAACCCACAGTTGGTTGAATCTGCAGATGGGAAACCAGT
The DNA here is from genome assembly GCF_029281585.2 of Gorilla gorilla gorilla. Classification (NCBI taxonomy): domain Eukaryota; kingdom Metazoa; phylum Chordata; class Mammalia; order Primates; family Hominidae; genus Gorilla; species Gorilla gorilla. Next base: position 48,493,318 of record NC_073232.2, on the reverse strand, counting down.
GGATTCGGAGGGACAACTATATTTTCCAAAACATAATTTTAAATGCTCACATTTTAGCTTTTAACTACTTACTACTACAACACAAGTTCCCAGTCTGCAGAACCTAAACCCATTCTGCGGAGTGAAACCCAAGATAATCACTCTTTGAGTGTATCTCTTAGTTGTCTCTCCATATTTTTATAGATTGGAGACATATCTTTACAACATCTTTTTTATCAGCCTTAAAGCTCTGAACATAAATCTAAAACATCAAATCTCAACACTGACCCTGAAGTTATATAATGCATTATAAAAATGAAGTTATATAATGCAATGAAGTTATATAATCAAAGAAAAAGCATTTAGCATTAAAAGAGCTGAATACAATCTTGGTTCACCTACTCCCCAGTAAGTTAACAAGACCTGAGCTAATCATTTACGCAGAAGCTTGGATCACTTTACAGAGTGAATAATACTTATCACAAGGAGAGTTTGGAAAGATGATAATAAGATAATATGCATGTGAGAGCACTTACACTGTAAAATATACGTCCCTGAGGTTGCTGCCTGCTGTCTACTTCATGACTATTTTTGCGCCACTTTATGTTCCCACTTCCTTGTTTCTAACTCCCATGACCCTCTATGTTTTTGCCTAATTGGCAAACATATTCTCAGTTTCTCAGCTGCAGGATACCAGGTGACCTTGCTCTCTGATTCTGCCTCTTTTCTACTATTAGTCAAATGAAGTAGCTTCATAAGTAGCACAGGCAGTTTCCTGTAAAGTGTAATTGGGATAGTGTTGGAAGGGCCCCTTTCCCAAACACACCTCCTCTACTGTTCTGCCTAGGGCATGTAGTTTCATCATCAAAATATACTTATCATACAATATATACTATATGTTAGTATAATCCATTACCTTGGATTAAAGCACAATTTCTTCAGCAGTCCTTTACTAGATGCCAGTACCCTAAAGAAGAAACTAAACAAGTAACATGTATATTTGCTCAGCTTATTTTATATACATTAGCGCTGTGCTAAATAACAAATGAACCCAATAACGGCATCGTTTCCTAAATAAGAGCCATCATCCGGAGGGAGTGGGACCACAGAGGTTAGGTGTTTCTCATTCAGCATGATAATGGAGAAGGAAAGAGTGGGCAAGAACCTAGCTTCTGAGGAACAGAAACTCAGAAGATGCTACACTCGGAAGAGGACCCAAAGTAGCCACAGCGCAGAATGGAAGTATGTATGAAAAGGATTCAAAACACTATGACATTTGCTGTTCCTTTATAATTAGCCTTCTCTTTGTAAGTAGTCCTAATGAAGAAATTTGGCAACAAATATAAAATAGTTTCTCCACAAAATAATTTTAGGGACTCCCTTAAACACAGAAAAAAATGTAGTAGCTGTTATTTAAGTGCCCAGGAAGTCTCCTCACTCCAAAATATCTCTCACATTCAACACCTAGAAATTCATTCTTCTATAGATCCAAACCATTAGGCAAGAAGTGTCCTACCAATAATGCCGTCCTTGAAATGCAAGCATTGCAGGTATTAATAACATTGAATTATAACATGTTACGTGACTTTCACTGTTTTGTTTTGTTTTTTTGTTTTTTTGAGGTAGAGTTTCGCTCTTGTTGCCCAGCTGGAGTGCAGTGGCTCAATCTCGGCTCACTGCAACCTCTGCCTCCTGGGTTCAAGCAATTCTCTCACCTCAGCCTCCTGAGTAGCTGGGATTACAGGCATGTGCCACCACACCCGGCTAATTTTTTGATTTTTAGTAGAGATGGGGTTTCTCCATGTTGGTCAGGCTGGTCTCGAACTCCTGCCCTCAGGTGATCCACCCACCTTGGCCTCCCAAAGTGCTAGGATTACAGGCATGAGCCACCACGCCCAGCGACTTTCACTGCTAAATCCATTTCTTTGACAAAAGAAAGTGAAGTTATCAAGTGCTCTGATAGAAAGCCTCAGTGGTCATTCATGTGGTCAGCCTGTCTATAAGTCATCTTGGGGACTGGTTTTTAATGAGCAGAGGGTTTCCTGTGCTCCAAAATTTGCTTAGGGCTGACCCTGACAACTCTATTTATTTATTTATGCATACAAACACAGTTTAAATTGGCAAGCAGATGAGTTAAAATAATGAGATTACCAAATGAACACAAAAGGTATCCTGAATCTTCCCAAACCCAATTCAAAGCCAAGCCTTAAAATCAAGAGGGACAGAAGTGCTCAGCAAACCACCTGCAATTTAACTGAGTTCAAGGAGTTAAAAGGTCTTAAAATTAACCACGAAACGTGAAAAATATATGAATGGTCTTCAAAAACAACATTTGGGAAACTGTATGTCAGAAATACCAACACTGTGGTTGCCAAGAGTGAGGCATTTTGCGATGACTAACAAATTAAGGCATCTTAATGTGAAAACTGATTATATAATGCATAATCAAGCAGAATAAGGAGGAAACAGAGGTATGCTTTCTCATTAATTCTGGCTTAGAACTGCATTGCGTAACATCACCAGATTTATGAATATAGAGCAACTTTAAAAATCCACGGATGTTCCCTGAATCAAATCATTTTTATAGCTCAAAGAGGCTGTCATTTCAAATACACACATTTATTCAAAATATTTTTATTGTCTCTATTTACTATAAAATCTCAAAACTATAGTAGTCAGGATGGTCAGCAAGGGGTAATTGGTCCAGAAAAACAATTCAGAAAACAGAAATCAGAGAAAAATGTCTCATTTTCAGTGATGCTGCCTCTAGTTCATGTTGGGGATTTTTTTCTTTATGTATGTAGCTACACAGGGTTCTTCTATACAAATAAGTTGTATATGTTTTTTAAAATCAACTAATACTAACACAAATGTAGCACTGACTATGTGTTGAGAACTGTTCTATGTATACTATCTCATTTAAATATAATACTCAATACACTTCAATGATGCATGGTATAATATTGTACAATAATATTAAATATAAATTGCTCAATCTCATTCAATATTTCAATGATCTGATACTTTTTAGACTAAAAATAAATGGGAAAAGAGAAAGAGAGAAGAGAAAAGGCATAATTATTATTATAAGCCACAAGTTTTCACATATAATAGGATGAATACTATATTGGCATTCAAGTAATTTAGTTCCCACAATAAATAATAAGATACATCATCCAACCTATTATCTGCTATATCATAAAAATAATTTTATATGCAGGATCAAAAGGGGTGATTTTCTTGACTTTTCTGTGACTATTTTCAAAAGTCATGAAGCAGAACATCCACGCAAGAGGATAAACTGGCTCTGCAGCTGACCCCTGGAGGTAGTAATGCAGAGTTTGAAAGGGAAGGAAAGCTTATTACTAGTGACCATGAGATTCCCCAGCTTATATTAGTCAGAAATAGCACCCCAGGATGGAATACTAAAGTATAAGGGTATCCTACAAAGGCAGTCTAGAATGTGAGAGGTCTAGGATCTGTGGATGTCAGAGAAGTCTGTATTTTCACAAATCATAAAAACCAAAACTACTTTAAACAGTTTTTTTAAAAAACAGCTCATACTCCCTCTGTGATTTCACAAAAGGCTGTCTGTGGATCTTTGGGAGGAAAAAATCCCTGCTAGAGACAAAAAGGGGAACAAAATAAACAACAATATAAAACCCAAATTGATTTAAAACTTGTCAGGAAAAAAATTATTTCACAAAAGCAAAGAAATAATGTTAAAAATGAGAATGCAAAATAACACAAAGGGGAAGTGAAAAATAGCACCGCTAATCAGCAAAGGCAAGAGTTCCAATAAATTACGGCTCATTCTGAAATGACAGACTCCAGGGTGTTTTCAATCAGTCTTCAGTGAGAAAATATTTAAAAAGGAAGAACTGTAAAAGTTCAAGTAATTAACATCTTACTTGTATAGGAACTACTTAGTAGGGAGAAGGGGATAAAACTTGATGCCATAACACAGCACTTGGAGAAAACTAAGTCTCTACAGGTTAGCAGGTCCAGATGGCAAGAAACCCAAGGTAATATAACAAGCAGTGGCGGAGTATTTATTCAAACTAGTCAATCATCACTGCAAGGCCCTGGTATCTTTCTTTTACAAATGAGTTCTTGTTTCAGCCATCGACTTCATCATCCCCAGAAGCCCAAAACAACACTCCAGTTTATAACCTGATTGAATTGCAGTGATTTCAGACCTAGTACTATTGTGATCTGGGATCTTTTTATTACGGCATCATAAACATCACTTTCAACAACTTTCCTGTATGTCTTGGCCCCGTTCTGAGAGATATAAGTCAGAGGTGGAGAAAAGGCTACAAATGCGTTGATTTGTGGCATGAAGAATTGTGCAGAATCTTTTCCCTTGATATGACAGTCCAGGGGTATATTAACAAGGGCAGATGGTTGCCATCATTTGTTACAAGCACCTATTCATTATAAAAAAGGAAAAACACCTCATCCTTCAAGAAAGGATTTAAAGTGATACCAGAAGACCTCGATCTTCCACTCTCCAGCCTCCCTGCTTCGTCTTGGTAAGGATGTTGTTCCTAACCCTTCCTTCTATGCCAGGGAAAGGATATGCAAACTAAAAAAGAAGTACCAGATGTGAAATTCTATAAAATGCCAACTGATTCACACCCTACACTCTGAGGATTTACACACACTTCCACTTCTGGCAGGACCAAGGGTAATGAGAATTCTGCTGTCGCTGGTGAAGAAGTAGCAAATCACAGCCAAAAAGGACACCTACCCTTGGGAACGAGAACTTCAATTCCAATAAATGAGGCAATGCTGATGAGATAAAATTTACATTTAAGTTACAAAGCTACTGGGACTGAATTGTAATAAAAAAAAGTGTCAGACAATAAAGCAGTTTGATAACGTCAGCTTTTTTTACTGTTGTGTGTGTATCTGAAAGATTCTTTAAAAAAAAAGAGCAACATTTGAACTAGCATTGAAGTTATATTTTTTACAATATTTTATATTAAGGAAATATCAAAAATGAATAATATGTTATCGTTTATTAAGGACACATGATGGGTTAGGGACTTGACATGTTTTATCTCATTTAGTATACTCGATCCAGATAGACCCATTTTTAAGAAGCAGCAGCTCAGAAACGGTAACTAGTCCAAAGCCCTGGCAGTAGGAAGGACCAGAAGTGGGATTCAAACTAAAGCCTGCCAGACTCCTAAGTCATTGTTGTTTGTGCCTCAGATTCCCTTTGCAAAATTCACTATTAAGTTTTTTCAAAGTTATAATAATAACTATCAAGGGCTTACTATGTTCCAGGTATACTGTCTCACTATATCTCCAAACAGCTATATGAGGTACTATTTCACCTATTTACAGTTAGGAAACTAAGACTCAAAGGATGTAAGTAACATGCCCAGTTAGAAAGTAGGATAAACATGATTCACATTCAAATCACTGCCTCCAAAGCCTCAGCACATTTCCAAAATTCATAAGAGCTACAAAATTGGAACAGACATTAAATGCCTGGTCTTTGGGGAATTCCTCTATTCTGCAAATTTTAGATTTAGATTCCCACCTGTCTAGCTTCATCTTTTATGTGTTTGTTTTCTCCTCTCTTCTTCTCATTATAGATACCATAACTTCCTAGATTCATGAAATGTTAGAGATAGAGGTTCACCCTCTGAAAAACTGACCTACTGAGGACTAAAAGTAACTTAATAACAAAGTACAATATACATCCCAAATTGCTCAACAGTTGGATAAACTTTCCACTGCATGATGCCGTAATTCAGCATTTCCAAAATAAGTAAATATGAACGCATCGAAAAAAGACTACGAAAAATCCAATTCTAGTGTTTTGAAGGTAACAATTAGATATAATGACTTTGTATCAAGGGTAAATTTTTGAAATCAGTCACTACTTTAATAGGATTTTCTTATGCTATAAAAACATCAAAATATGCAACCTCGCTTTGAAAGCTCTCTAAGTTGTGTTCCCAACCTGGCAAACCCTGTACACCAGCTCATCTCTTCTACTTGCCATACCTAGTATAAGTCCTTGTCTGTCCTATTTCTGGAACTGTGACAACTTTCTCCACATTTCCATCTTTTAAAATAATCAAACTCAACCATTCATCCTTATAGTTTCTATCACAAAGTCCCAGCCATGATCCGTTGAAGGCTCATATTCCGTTACTTTGAAATTCTATCAACAGATTTATGATGACTTGATTATACTTTTTTTATATCTTCTCTTTCCCCAAGACTTCCCTAAAATGGTGAAAGAGCAATAGACACATACAAAACAAATAAAAGGCCTAACTGAATGAGATTTTCAGCATATTTGCAAGGAGGGTGCTAACAAAAGATGGATAACTTACTTAGCAGGGAGGGGAAGCTATAACTTTAAAGGGGGAATAAAGATAAGAAGAGAGTTGATTCACTTCACAGAACCCTTAAGGAGGTTCGGGGTTTAAAGTCTGTTTCTATGGGGTACAGAATGCCCACACACACCTCTCTCCTATTCCCTGCACTAGATACAAGCACCAAGAGAATACTGCATTTTCGTGGGATAAATTTAACTGGAGTAGCTCAACACTCAGAGACATCAGGTACTGTGAAGGGCAAGGAAAAAAAGTGGATTAATTAAACATCCATGTGTTGAGTTATGAGACGCCTCCTCCTCAGCCTCTATCTCTTCATGTGCAAAAACCTGGAAACCAGGCATCTTCCACACACATAAGGAATCAAAGATTACTTCCTTGGAAAAACTGACCTGCCGCAGAGAAAAATATCTTTATTCTCAGCTTGAGGTTCTCCAGCAAAGTGCTAGGTCCTAACACCCTGGAGATTCCAAAATGAAACAGGTCAATCGACAAGGCCTAGAAACAGATCTGCAAATCAGCCTTTTAATGCTTCATTCAAACCTAGACTGACACCCAAGAAACACCAAACATTTCATGAAAGATTTCAATAAAAAGAGAGACCAAAATAAACAGAGAAAAAAAATTAAAACTGGAAGAAACTGATATACGCTAGAAAGAGAAAAAAGTCATCAAAAAATTTTATCAGTATCCTCAGAAAGGTAAATGATTAAGATTACAATCTTAAAATAAGGACAGGATACTACGGAAAATGAAAAAGCAAAAGACAAGAAAGAATACTAAACAATTCAACTTACACTTCATCTTATGCATGCAGTGAACTGTATTTTTGGTCAAAAAAATATATATGTTCTACCCCTCTCAGAAGGGAGGCTATCCTCCCCTGTCCCCTCCATGGCTGGCTATTTGCTATTGATTTCCTTTGGGCAATGAAATGCGTTTGAATGTGATGTTTCACCGAAACCTTAGAGCGAGCATGCGGTTGGCATTTTTCCCCCTCTGGCACAAGATTGGCAATATTCTAGATAGCAGTTAGAATATTGATATAATCTAGAATATGATATAATCTAGACTATTGATATAATCTAATATTGAATATTAGATTCCAGCATTTTGAATCCTCAAAGGAAGATGATGTGGACACATCTGTAGCTGACCCACAGTGAGTAACTATCATGATAAGGAATTAACTTTGTGGAGATGAGTAACTCGGAAATGAGGAGTTGCTTTTCAAAGGGTACAAAGTTTCAGCTAGACAGGAAGAATACACTTTAAGATCTATGTCACAGCAGGGTGACTACAGTCAAAACACAACATATTGCATAGTTCAAAATAACTAAGAGAGTAAACTTCAAATGTATCACCACAAGAAAAAAGTTAAATAGTGAGGTAATGGATATGTTAATTAATTTGATTTAATCATTCCACACTGTATACATACATCCAAAACATCAAATTCTATGCTATAAATGTAATACAATTATGATTTATCAATTAAAAATAATATTAACTTTAATAGAATTAAACTTTTGTTGTTGAAAGCTTTTGAAATTCTGGGCATGTTTTTTTACTTCAGATAATCTGGTCTATCCTGACAATTACAATAGGTTTGATCACACTGACAGGGCATTGGATTTTATTTTAAAAGACTGACCCAAATTAGTAGGCATATAGAAAACGAAGAAATTAAAACACAAACAATTCTTAACTCTGGATAAAACGAAAAGAAATATAAGAACAAACTGTAGCCATTTTACACTATGTGATTCAGAGTAAAAAATATTTACATAGTAATAATAGCATAATCACTTCATACTGGCTGAAATAAAAACACGAAATAACTCTACTGAAAGGATAGGAAGAAGTTCTGTGTGTGTGTGTTCATGTAAAAGCGATATGAAAATTAAATTATAATCTTCTTTTTTTTTTTTGAGATGGAGTCTCTCTCTGTTGCCCAGGCTGGAGTGCAGTGGCACGATCTTGTCTCACTGCAAGCTCTGCCTCCCAGGTTCATGCCATCCTCCTGCCTCAGCCTCCCGAGTAGCTGGGACTACAGGTGCCTGCCACCATGCCCGGCTAATTTTTTTGTATTTTTTAGTAGAGACGGAGTTTCACCGTGTTAGCCAGGATTGTCTCGATCTTCTGACCTCGTGATCCACCCACCTCGGCCTCCCAAAAATTATAATCTTCTTCAAAAGGAAATCAATAAAGATCTAACCTTGAAACATCAAGAAAAACAGTATACTGTGTGATATTTAGAAATATGAATATAAATATTAGAAGAAACAATTAAAAGATTTAAAATAGTTGCCTCTGAGGCATGAGAACTGGGAGACAGGCTGGAACATGGGACAGCTATTTTTTATTATAGCATTATTTGATTTATTATATGTACTATTTTGGTAAAAGTGAAAGTTAAATGAAAACAGTAGTTTACTCTTATCTTTTACAAATACTGAGTTAAATATCAGAAGAAAGAGCCAAGAATTTAAAAATAGTTGTCTCTGGAAAATAATTGGGAAGTGAAGAGGGGTTAAGCACACAATAATTTGATAAAATTTAAAAAATTAAAATTTTCTAAGAGAAAATGAGTAATCTGAAATAACTGAAATTTGTGAATAAGTGGAATTTGGTTTTGGCATAGTGGGTCAAATCATCAGAAAACAAACTCATATGAGAAATAAACTACTCAATACTGGTTTATCTCCTGGTAGAATCAATCATTTAACAGTGGCCAAGCATGGTGGCTCATGCTTGTAAAGTCAGTATTTTGGGAGGCGAAGGCAGGAGGATTGATTGAGGCCAGGAGTTTGATACCAGACTAGGTAACATAGAAAGACTCCCATCTCTACAAAAATAAATTAAATTAAATTAAATTAAATTAAATTAAATAAATAAATAAATAAATAAATAAAAAATCAGCCGTTAGTGGCGGCTCATGCCTGTAGTGCCAGCTACTTGGCCACTAAGGTAGGAGGATTGCATGAGCCCAGGAGTTCAAGGCTGCAGGGAGCTATGATCACACCACTTCACTGGGCAACAGAGGGAGACCCAGCCTCTGAACAAACAAACAAAAAAGCTGTGGGTCCCTCTACGGCCTTTTTTGTTTTTCAAAATGAGACTTTTTAATAAGGTCACATTGGGTGCTTTAAGAACTTCAATTATTATAAAGCGTAAATTACTTTTAATACGCAGTTCCATACTTAGACTGCACAATGCACATCTCAGAGGCATTCTCAACAACCATTAAACATTTTGAATTCAATTTTCAATTAAACCAGTATTTTATTAACAACAGATTCCAATTAAATACAACAAATATTAAACAGCTATTGTATATGCAAATGACATTGCCCTAGGCTTTGTTGGGGATAAAAGTTAAAATATCTCAATCTTTAATTGAGTTTATAATCTTCCAAGGAATATAAACCATGCAATAATAACTACTAAAAATTAAAAAAATGTCCAAAAGAGATGGTTAAAGGAAAATCCTTATCATTCAGAGAACCGTGGTCATTGGAAATAGGATTTGAACATCTGAATCCAGACAGAGAATTATCTGAGAGTAAAATAGTATCATAAAGCATGAGAGAAGGACAGTATGGCATATGTGAGTGCAGAAAATCATTTATTTTGGCTGGAACATAAGGTGTATTCAGGGGAGTAGTAAAAAATAAATAAATAGTCTGGGAGAAGATAATGGGGCTCCTTGAGAGTCAAGTTAACCTTTTTATAATTCATATAACAGAAAGGTTGGAGTCATTAAAGATTTTTTATGAACAAGTGGCTTATCTAGATTTATTGTTTAAAAAATTAGTCCAGAAATGTATGTGAGAAGGATTAAAAGGGAAGGGATGAAAGCTATGTTTTATTTTATATTAATAGATAATAATGAGAAAATCATATTCTCTGAATAAATAGCTAGACATACATTTTGAGGATTATTATCATTCTCAAGCACTGTGTACATTTCAAATGTGCTTCAATATTTTGTGAACACCATGAAGGTGTTTTAGAGAAGTCATAAGCAAGCAACACACGCATTGAGCTCTGTAAACTCTGTTTATGTTATTAATCAGAATAGCTCCTGTCCATCTAAAGGAGGAATAGATGTCTTTAAGAAGAAATGAAAAAATAAAGTAAATGTGAAAATTTCCCTTACTTATTTCCAAACAAGTGCTCCTCCAAAAACATGCAAATAATTAAGTTTCTGCAATGGTGAACATATCAGATTAGTAGACATATGGCAGGAGCAGCAAATGAGCAGATCAAGTTGAAGTCCTAGTATTACCAATCTGTTAATGTTGACAGGAAGACTCATTTTGACTGTTCCTTTTATATCAATAAATGAGTGGATTTCAACTACTCTAAATAGGAATGCTAAAAGCAGCACTGCTAAAAGTGCATATCAAACCAATAATTTTCTGATGCTGTTTTGGTATATCCTACAAACATTTGTAGGACAACAACTCAGAAGGGAAAAAAATATCTTATGCCTTTGAGGTCTGTACTGAATGCTAATGCATTTGTATATGATGGATTTAATACAGAACTGAGAATAAATTACTTTCAGCAGCTGCACTCTAGACCTATAAATCGCTCTGAGTACTACAAAATCCATACAGAGGAAGAACAGCTGGATAATTTACACCACCAGTATTTGTCAAAAAAAAAAAAAAGCTGAAAATACAGAACCTGATTTGTCCCTTTTTCGAGTATACACGTCTACAAAAATTAAACATTATCTTTCTAGAGAATCTATTAGGATAGGCACATCTATTCGCATCTTGACATGTTGCTCTTTTAAAATAAACATAATTCCTCTTATTTTAAGAAGCACTTTTTAAAAGGATAAAAGCAGCAAAGAAAAAAATTTTCCTTATAACCAAACGCAAGCACAAAGAAAAGTCTGTTAATGTTTATTTTGTGTTCCAATTGCTATGCTCTGGTAAAATTCTACAAAAGGAAACACGTTAACCAGATGACTTGCAGAGCACAGTGATACCAAAAATAGTACTTAAGTTAATACACTAATTGCAAAGTTGCAGAGATTAAGTTCACCATTCTAGTTCTTGGATAAACTTTTGGAGAGGGAGTATTTAAAGTTTAATATAAGGGCTGTCTTAAGCTTCCTAAAGAATAATACAAGCAGTAAAAATGTGCTCCGTATAAGTGAACTCCAGAAATAGAAAGCTGCAGTCACTAAAGGAATATTAGCTTTTGTGTAAGCAACAAAATTACCCTTTTGCAACTTCTATTAAAGTCAATACAAGAGAGTGGCTAATGGCTAATTTTGCTCACAAATCTACCATTGTTTTGAGTTTTTATATGTGACGCTAATTCATAAAGAAGCCATACTACCTTGATACTAACAACAAATAAAAATTCTTAAGTCCCCACATGGTAATTACTGTGATCTATATGTAGAAATTTTACAATATGTCAAAATTTGAACCTATTTTCAAATGAACCTATATCAGGTTCAGAAATCTAAGCGTTCCTAAAACAATGATTAACAAAAACCAATTGGTGTTACTCTCCAAATCATGCAATCTAGTGGACTGTAATTCCAATATTATAAAAATGCTGTGATAGGAATATGCATGAGTGAACAAACAGGCGGCTTTATCTGCCTGCCAATTTCACATCCACTGGAAACAAAAGGAATAGGTGAGGTTATTGTTAATTGACGCCTGTCAATCTTTCTTTTTCTACACTACTAATATGGTTAGGCTTTGCGTCCCCACCCAAATCTCATTTTGAATTGTAATCCCAATAATCCTCATGTGTCAAGGGAGAGACCAGGTGGAGTAATCGAATCATGGGGGTGGTTCCCCCATGCTGTTCTTGTGATAGTGAGTTCGTTCTCAGGAGATCTAATGGTTTTATAAAGGGCTCTTCCCCACTTTTGCAGCACTCAGCTCTGTCCTGCTGCCCTGTGAAGAAGTTGCCTGCCTCCCCTTTGTGTTCTGCCATGATTGTAAGTTTCCTGAGGCCTCTCCAGCAATGTGGAACTGTGAGTCAATTAAACCTCTTTCCTTTACAAATTACCCAGTCTCAGGTATTTCTTCATAGCAATGTGAGAACGGACTAATACAACTACACTCTTCTAATCACTTTATTTTAAAATCAGATAGCGTGGAGCCCAAACAAGGCCTCCTCTCTGTCAATTGTCCTTAATCTGAACTCAGTTTTAGAACACTCACAACCACATAGGATATAAACTCATTTAGCAAAATGCCAGGAAAAAAATAATAGGCATCCAGTAGTAGAAGTAAGCAAAGATTGACAAAGAATCCAAGCCCTAAAGTGTCCATAAGGTTGAGGAGTTTAAAAATGACACACTAGTTTATGTGAAGTAAGAGTCATGCAGATAACTGGAGGACTTATCTACTTATCTGTATTTCTCTCAAGTTATGCTGCTTACTAGTTCACAGCATAAACCACCAACCAGATGGCTTAATTGCACAGCAGACATTTTTACATTGCCTTAAACTAGGAATAGAGGGCTACTAGTAAATATACAAAAATAAAACAAGTAACATTGTTTATGGCCCACTAAACTGTATACATTTATGTGATTCTCTTCCCTATACCTCTGTCACAACTTTGTATCTTTTCTGGATTCTCTCTTAGGAGTTCATGGACTGAACTGAGCTAACTTTAAATGCACTACTATACTTAACTATTCTATAATTCTGAAGTTGCCGTAATTTCTCAAGTTAAAATACCCTGTGGTTCCAAACTCAACCCAACTTATTTCAAGACTGGTAGCACCCAATTTTTTTAAATGTCCATTAAGGCTGGGCACGGTTGTTCATGCTTGTAATCCTAGAACTTTGGGAGGCTGAGGCAGATGGATCACTTGGGCCTAGGAGTTCAAGACCAGCCTGGGCAATATCGAGAAACCTTGTCTCTACAAAAAAATACAAAAATTAGCTGGGAGTGGTGGTGCATGCCTGTAGTCCCGGTTACTTGGGAGGCTGAGATGGGAGGATCGCTTGAGCCCAATAGTTGGAGGCTGTAGTCAGCTATCATTGTACCACTGCACTCCAGCCTGAGTGACAGGGTAAGACCCTGTCTCAAAAAATAATAATAAATAAATAAAATGCCCATTAAATAAAAATCTTAAGCAAAGTTAATACTTTATTAATTCATTGTTGTGGAAACCAAACCATTTTAGCAGAAGAGAATACAAAATAATGTTCAAAGAATAGGGAAGAAAGTTTTAGTTCTCATAATTTGCAATGCACTAAAGCATCTTGATAATTACTTGTTAAAGTTCCTGGCCTCAAATAATCTTATAATTTTGAGGACATTTTCTGATTGATCTCTCTATTATTACTCCATGTAGGTGCATGACTATCCTTTGCATGGAGGTATTTTTACAAACCTCTATATCCCACAACACAATACCACTACTTGATAAATAATTATTTATCACTCATCTGTCACTCATCAAAATCTATCATTTCCACTTATTTTCTTTAATCATCTCAGCTCACATGGGTTCCCTCTCTCACATAAAGTCCCATACTACTTATTATTTGTAGCATAATGTAGTAGTTACAATTACACAGTTTTGATCCTAGCCATCCTGTATCAGAGTTCTATCATTTATTACTCATGAGACTATGGAGAAGTCACATAACCATCATAACTCTTATTCCTCATACACTTCTGAGTGACTAGAGAAATTTATTTGATTGCAAAGCTTAAAAGGAGCCCAATAAGTCAGGAAAAAAATGCACAGCACTGCTTCTCTACTCAGACTAATTTTTTTCTAATATATATGATGGTTTATAATTTGCAGATATCTTTAAATATTTATAATTCAGTAGGGACTCCTTATTAGTTAAGTTTATTTGGAATAAAAATTAATTTTCATGGATTGTTACTGTCCTTTATGTCATATAGCATGAAAAAATGTCTAATGGGACAATCACTTGTATTATATTATTAATCATGAATAACTGATATGTAATCAATTCACTTTAGTTCTGAATATAAATATCCCACCAGCCAAACGAATCAAATCCAATTTATCTTACTTTTTAGAGGACATTGTTACATTTTCAATGTAACAAGAATGATAATGATTTCTAAGGAAAAGATCCTTGGATTATGCTTTCATAGGATGCATTCATTCATTCACTGATTCTTCAAATAAATATTGACTACTCTCTACATAGAAAACCTCATGATAGGTCCATATGACAATGCAGAGAGAGTTGCCAATCATTGTGGCCAATAGAAAACTGCGAAGTTTCATTTTAATGATAATACCAGTATGTCCTATTACACAAATAATGATTTCACATTATCATTTAAAGTAAATTAAACAGAAAATAAGACTATCATAATAAATATTATTTTTTAACTTATACTTTCTATTAGAAGTAATTCTACCCTATTCCTTAAGCAACTTGGTCCAAAATTTATTTTAAAATTTTATAACTCTATATTGAATCCCTACTATATGTCAGACACTGCTAGTCTTGAACATACAAAAATGTTCCTAAGCCTAGCTGTGGAGAGAGATTCAAAGGCACTAATATAAACAATATAACATCATGATGAATGTTTTCCTGTAGGTATAATCCCATGGGAACACAAATTTGAGTAGGATTCAGAGAATGCAATTCATAGGAAAAGGCTTCTCAAGGGAAGTAATATTTATCCAAGCATAAATAAGAAAAGGAAAAGGAGAAGGAAGCGGATCTTCATATCTAAAAACAATTGCTTAACCCATGGTAACCTAAGTCTACTTTTATGTTTTCTTTTCTCACATTTTACATTTTGTTCTTACATTACTTGATACAAATTACATCTTTAAACATTATAAAGCAATAAACACAGTTTTACAATTTATGAAATTGTCTCAGGAGTATGGAGCTTTTGAGGCAGCTCCAAATCCATTCTTCTTTTTTCAGTGGCTGCTCAGCTGTGGGTTTCACAGCTACCATGGTTGTGTGACTACTGACTTTCAAGATTGGGGCTCAGAAAACAATGCCTCAAAATGAAGGCCTTAGCAGTAGCTCAAAAGCAAACATTTTTCTTTGACCTTCTCCTGCACGCCTGTCTCTCAGTCCCATTCTCCCGCAAGGCTAGCCATGGAAACTAGAATCTCTCTTCCCCAAGGTGGGTCATAGAAAGCAGGACCCCTTTTCCCAAAAGCCAGCCTTAGAAACCTAAAAATAGTCTATGTAAAAACAGGCCATAAAGAAATTATCTAATCTATTTTGTTTGACATTCCAGAGGGGGCCCCATCCCACACCCAGAAGGAAGGACTGCTGCACAGAGAGGACAAGAAGAATCTAGACAGACAGGACTTGCTGGGTTTCCCCACTCAGTTTTTTAACACTAGATCATATTGTTATAGAAGGTAGTTAGTGAGACACAAGCATGGTAGGAGAGGGTCCACTCCTTCTTCACCAGGAATGTCAGGCAACCATCAGGTGATGGTAAGGTGGTTGTTATACAGTCTTGCTAAAATAATAATTGGTTGCAGCCAGTGCCAGGAAAAGGCAGTCTCCCAATAGACAGATAACATCTGAAACTGGTAATCAGCAGCTTCCCAATAAGATCTCAGGAGTTGGGTGAGTGGGCTCAAGCACGCACCGTAAGAGGCAAAATGGCAGATGACCTTCCTCTAGGAACACTCAGTTGGTAAGGAAAAAACATCTCAAGTGACTATGTGTACAACTTCAGTAAACACACTGTGCATTCAACCCCTCCAAAGTCCTAGTAGGTCACTGTGCATCTGGATGGCCCACCGCAAGGAAGAATCAGGATATAACAGATGCAGAGATGCAGACCCCAGAAGCATGCTAATGAAATGTATAAAATCCTAAGTCAAAGGTCAAATCACATACTTGATCTCTCAAGTCACCCACTTGGCCCTCTTCTAAATGTACTTTACTTCCTGTCATTCCTGCTCTAAAACTTTTTAATAAACTTTCACTCCTCCTCCAAAACTTGTCTGGGTCTCTCACTCTGCCTTATGCCCCTCGGTCAAATTCTTTCTTCAGAGGAGGCAAGAATTGAAGGTTGCTGCGGACCTGTTTGGACTCGCCACCACTAACAATATCCTTTTGAACAATCATATTTCTACAGGTATGTCCATACTTCATTGAATCTCAGCCTAAAAATGGATAATGTATCTTTGTCTTCATTCTGAAGGCCACTGTGTATACACATTGAATAAATGTGTATGCCTTTTCTCCTATTAATCAATCTGCCTCACGTTAGTGATTTTTCAGCAAACATTCAGAGGGCTGGGGTAGGGAAAGTGGGGAAGCTCTCCCTTTGCCCCCAAACAAGGCTACTGTGATCCTAGAGAGAGGGAGATGGAAATAGGGTAAATTAAAATACCACAAAAATCATTGTTCTTATATCAATTCTGCCATTTTTCTTGTTGCAAGCCTTAATTTCCAGAGTTCTGAAAAAGTTATTTTGACCATTTTTGCCAGTGTTCTCATTGCTTTTAAGGAGTGAATTTTCAGATGTCCCCACTCTGCCATTTCAAAAGTAGTCCCCTGGGGCTATGCTTTTGAATTACATTTAGGAGTGAATTGATCTAACGGAGAACAAAGAAGCATCTTTAAAGTAATTGACTTTTCAATGAAGACAAAAGAATTCATGCAACCAAATTAGTATTATTTTGTTCAAAAGCAACATCTTAGAAAGATGTAACACTAATTCCATGGTAGTTCACATGCTTAAATATATTTTGAATATTTTTATCTGTACTTACAGCGAGTAAGTAAAAAAAAATTAATGTTTTAATAATGGCAAATGTACCCTTTGGGAGAAATTTAAATGAACAAAGTCTAATTAAAAAGGTATTTGATCAGGCTGAATGTATCATCATTTTTTTATCTAAGCCAAGTGATGGCTATAAAGTAATCAGGGTAATATTTGCACTTGGATCATAACCTAACTACAAAAACCTCATTCCAAAAGAGTAACTTTCCTTAAAATGTTATAACCAATGGAGAAAACATTGGAATAAGCTTATAGCATTCCCAGTGGACATATTTGGCTTAACAAGTTCTATAGTGAGTGTTAAAAATATTGAAAAAAGAAAAATAGCTCAGAGAAGTCTAAGCTATGTGAGGAATACAAAATCTATCAAGCCTGGAGAGACATAAGACTTCAGTCATCCCCTCACCCCCTGGGGGTGGCACCTATGCCCAGGGGTAATTGTTTAAAAGCATTTTTGCTCCTGACTAGCTGCCTCACCCATTATCTTCATGTTCCTGGAATTTGTGACTTCTTTAAGACTTACTCCAAATAGATATTTACTCATTTCTCTGAGCTATCATGTATATAGAAAGTACACGTTATTAAACTTCTGTTTGCTGTTCTCATGTTAATGTCTTTTAGACATTAGAAGTTTTAGAAGATGCTGTTCTCATGTTAATGTCTTTTAAACATTAGAAATTAGACATTTAGAAGTCCCAACTAATAACTAATGAAAGGTAGAGGAGAAAATTGTTTTTCCTCCTTTACAGCACTGCAGAGCTAGCTATGGGCCCCTAGAAATCATCCGTAAACTTCACATATTTAAAATAAGGAAATAGACGGCTAGAGAACTGCCCAAAGTCACTTAGCTAGCAGAGATTTTACAAAACACCAATGGGCATCTAAGAAGTGCCTACAATACATCAGGCACTGGGCTAGACACTACCCTTCACAAAATAAAACTATAAGTTGGGCCAATGACATTCAGTCTACTGCTCTTTGCACAACTTCACACTGCATAAATGAATAAATTCTCAAATAGCCATCAAAAATGGAATATCCAGAGGAGGCAGTCTAAAGAATTACAATGAATTTTTAAGGTAACACTTGTTTTGTAAACAGGAAAGTACATAGAAAGGAAAAGAGAAAATCCATTCTATATAAAATAGAAAAATATGTTTGTACTGACTCAATTATTTAAAATTAATATTGTGTGGCCTAGGAATATGTTTTTATATAATTAATGTTTGTTTTTTTACAAAGGTTCCTACAGGCAGGAAATGTGTTTGATTTTTGTGTATACTTCAGCTTTCATCACAACAGCAATATAATGCAGGACTCAATGCAAAGTAAGAAAAAACACCAGGCAATCAGTTTTGGTTCCTTTTTCACTAACAAAGCTTGTTAAGAAAAGAAGAGCAGTTTTATTTTTTATAAATAGAGGATTTTAGTGCCTATTTTGGAATAGCAGGTAGTATTCCAGCTGTTTGGGGCTGCTTTGGGCTCTAGGCATTTTAAAATTAATGGGCTGGGCCAAACAAAGAGTGTATTTTCATTCCACATCAAATGTGTATGCTGGTTTCTAGCAATACAATATGTTTGTGCAAGTGTGGCAACATTTATCCTTCCAGGTAGCAAATGAAGACATCTGCCTTCTAGAGACTTAGCTCTCCAAGTCAATTTAAAGAAACCAGCAAATAACCCTTAGTGACTCTTACCCTCACACAGAACAAGCTGATTTCTCATGACAGCTGTATTCAATCTATGACTAAATAATGCCATTTTAAATGACCATGTGTGGGAAGTAAAACTATAAAGTGAACATGTGCTTTAGAGCCCGGAGCTCTTAGTTCAAATTCCAGTTCTGTCATTTACTAGTTGTAGGACATTTTTAAAATCTGTTAATTTCTCTGGATGGTCAGTTTCCTCCTATGTAAAATGGAGACAATATTACCTACCTCACAGGGTTAATGTGAAGATTACATTATATAGCTCATGTAAAGCACTTAGTTAAATAGCTGGCACAGAGTTGACACTTGATGAATGGTGCCTTTTATCTGCCCCCTCTGCAATTACTTACTTAAAGTTATCTATTATTTAAGCATCTTTCCATTCTTACCAAACTTAAAATTGGTACCCAAAAAAAATCACCTAATTTTTCTCCTGTTGTACTAAGTAGCAAAAGAAAAACGTTCAAGAAATGGGAAGGCCTTCATGATACAAGTTTTCATGTCTGTAAAATTAACTCTGCATTAACTTCTGACTTAAAATTCTACAACAGAACTACAAAATTTTAAAAGAACAGAATATTAATCTAGAGTTGATATAAAAATACTAGCTGTCTCAACTTAAGGCATTTCACAAGCCTGAGAATTATTTCTGCTTTGACTTTGCAGCTCTACTGAAAGAAACCCTTACCCTAGCTGCAAACCTGGACAGATTCTTGAGCACAATTTCTTGGCGCTTCCTCTGAAATCCCCCTAGAAGCAAGAGCTTCTGCTGAGCGACTCCATGGTGACTGGAACATGAAAAAACATCCTGGGGCCGAGCGCAATGGCTCGTGCTTATAATCCCAGCACTTTGGGAGGCGGAGGCGGGTGGATCATGAGGTCAGGAGTTCGAGAGCAGCCTGGCCAATAAGGCAAAACCCCATCTCTACTAAAAATACAAAAATTAGCCAGGCATGTTGGTGCACGCCTGTAGTCCCAGCTACTCGGGAAGCTGAGACAGAAGAATCACTTGAACCCAGGAGGCGGAGGTTGCAGTGAGCCCAGATCCCACCACTGCACTCCAGCCTGGGCAACAGAGTGAGACTCCATCTTGAAAAAAAAAGAAAAGAAAAAACATTCTTATAGATTGTCTTTGTGATAGCCAAACCCATTCCAGACTAGTCAATGGTTTTGCCATCACTTTCGTGCAAATATTTTCTAAATATCTTTGCATATAGTATGATGTATTATAAAGACAATCCTCTGGAACTATTGTGTATGTTCACCATAAAAGGTACTCCTTATGCACATATTTCTCACACTGACTGCATACAAATGACTTGAATTTATAGAAGGATTTTTCTTCTTGTAGCCATTCATACCCAGCTCACAGCCCAAGCCAATGTGCGTCCTCCAAATGCAATCAGATGATGTGACCAGCCTTGAAACACTCATCAGACATGTTTTCTAACATATATTCTTGGTCCAGTCTAAACTTGGATATTTGGAAACAGACTACTTAGAACACCAGCATTTGATATTGTGTTCAAAGATTGCAGAAAAACATGTAGTTGTAATCACTCTAGTACTCTCCCTGATTATATAATTAGGGGTGTAGTTTTAGTCTTAAAAGAGTACCAAATAGACTTTGAGTCAGTAAAAAGAACAACTTTTACTGAGAGTAGAAGAGCATCTTTGCCATCAAAATACGAGCTTTTGCAGTCAATTTAGCCCCTTCTCTAATTGACACTGTTCATAAAAGACATTTAAAACCATTTCATGTATTGTTAATATGCACAGTTTCAACATCATTACATAACCCATCAATGTGAAGATCAGAGGTTTATAATCACTGAAATTGATTAGTCCAATCCTCAAAACAAATAGCTTACTATTCTGTAAAATTTTTTCCCTGGTGCAAGTGGAAGTAGTATTGTAAAATGTCTTTGAAATCCAACAGGAATACAGATTTCTCCTGTAGGACACAGTTTTGCAAAAATTGCTTTAATCATTAAGTAAAGTTAAGCTTGATGAAAAATCTTTCTACTACACGTCTTTGAGTCCCAACAACAGAAGCACAGATGACGTCTGCATGAACTTCTATCAGTTTGCTTCAAAATTAAAGAAAATCTTCTTAGCATACAAATCCCAACAAGTAGCCTAGCACCACTTTTCATTTATTACCAATGCAACCAATTTAAACAGAACTTATTCAGTTTATAAGATGGATATCTTGTCAACTGCTAATCATAATATAAACAATGAATTTGTACTGCATATTATCTGTGCATTTTTTCTCTTCAAATAAGATTGCAACCTTAACAGAAAATGTGGAACAAACCAGCTTCCGCAACATAGTTCTTTCTTTAACAATAACAACAATAAAACTATGCTAAAACTACACTGAAGCTACACTACAATAAACTGCAAAAAATCAAAAGATCCAAGCACTAACACTGAGTCACATTGTACTTTGGCACCTGTAATAAGATTACCTCCTTGTGACCTGCTCAAATTCTGGACCCAAAGAAAGTTTTCAGAAAGTTTTTCCAAAATCCTCTGTCTGTCACCCATAAAGCTTCATTCAGGTACTAAATGATAGGTAAATTTAGTAGTGTAGTCCTAGCTACATGAAAGGCCAGGGCAGGAGGATTGCATGAACCCAGGAGTTCAAGGTTATAGTGAGCTATGATTGCACCACTGCACGCCATCCTGGCAACAGAGTGAGATCCTGTCTCTAAATAAATAAATAACAGATAAATGATTTACAAATTTTTTATCAAGCACTCTTTAGAAAAACTTCAGCATTCACACATAATATATGTATTTATACATTATACATAAGTTCTAATCTCAGCCTTTATGTTAAATAATTACTAAACTTTGTTTTTTACTTAGATAAAAAGTAATTATCCGTAGAATTTCTAATATTTTTCAGATGTTCCACTGGATCACTGTGCATGCCTTCTGGGTATTCAACTGTGGAGAGTACTGTACTATATGAGTCAGGATTATTAGACAGAAAACCAATTAAAAACCTTAGATGTAAAAAGAGAAGAGAGAGGAGAGAAAGAAAGCACCAGTCGCAAATAGCCTAAGTTTTAAAGTACATCAAACATCGTTATATGCCAGAGCTTCACATAAATTATCTTAGTAAATCCTCAAAAAAGGCATTAAAAGAGGTATCATTTTTGCTCTTGTACAGATGAGGAAACTAGGATCAGGGTAATTACATCCAAGGTCTAAGTGTCAAAACAAATGATTGTCAGAGGAAAGGAAGAAAATAAAAGGAAAGCCGTTAATCAAACATTTGGCCCTCTCATATCCCAAAATTCTAAAGATCTCTTACCACAAAGAAGGCAAATCTAGGAATAGTCATCTAAAACATGTTCAGTACATGTATTTCAAGGCTCTAGAGACAAAGGGCAAAACATACTAAATTATTATTAGTGCTTCAGAAACTAATCAGTTATCTTTTGATTGCCTGTCATTTCTTAAGCAGGTAACATGGATCCAACAAAGGAAGGATGGATGGATGGATGGATGGATGGATGGATGGATGGATGGATGGATGGTTGATGGATGGATTTATTTATTTATTTATTTTAAAGACAGTGTCTCAATCTGTCTCCCATGATGGAGTGGAGTGGCTCACTGAAGCCTCAAACTCCTGGGCTCAAGGGATCCTCCCACCTCAGCCTCCCAACTACCTAGGACTGCAGGCACATACCACATGCCAGGCTAATTAAAAAAAAAAAAAAACATTTGTAGAGACAGGGTCTCACTGTGTTGCCCAAACTGGCCTCAAATTCCTGGCCTCAAGTAATCCTCCTGCCTTGGCCTCCCAAAGTGCTGGGATTACAGATGTGAGCTACCATGCCTCACCAAAGTCTTTAGAATCTCTATTAGCAGTCTTTAGAACTGTGGTATCCTTCATACAATATATAAATGCTAGCAGCTCCAGTGATTCCCTGCTTACAGTGTTAAGGGATGGAGTAATATCTGCTTTTTTTATTTTATTTTGGTTTATTGGAGACCTGCACAACTTGTGTGGCATGTAGCACCACAAATCCTCGTCTGTTATGTAAAGAGAATTTAAACAAATTAATCACAAACATTCATGAGCATATATGCTTATTTGCATGACTGTCTTGTATTATAGCCTAAAAGTTATTCATGTCTTAAAGGTGTAGAAATACTGTGTCTTTCATCAACATAGCCTGAGACAATTGAGAATTTAATAAGATATGCAAAATCATAAAAATCATGGCTAATATTTATGCAACTTTTCTATGTGCCAGGATGTGTTCTAAGCATTTTATGTGTATTAACGCTTTGAATCTTCACAAACACCTCATAAAGTAGATGCTATATGTGTCCCCACTTCCAACCAGGAAAACTGAGGCAACAAGAGGTAAGAAATGTGACCAAGGTTACATCACTAGCAGGATAACCAGATCTTTGACTCAAAGATGTCTGACTCCAGAGCTTCCTCCAAGAACTATGACAGACATACAGTAAGAGAGTTCAAAATACAGCAAATTGTTAACAAATATGTAGAGCAAATGGCTAACAATATCAATTAAGCACTCTGATATACCTCCAAGACTAGTTCTGCAACCCCTCACAGCTATACATCCTAAAATATTCTGCCTCTTACATGTCTCAGAAATTAAAAGAAGATTCTGCTAATCCATGTTCAGTCTGTCACACATAATTGATGTGTGTGTGATGTTGAGTTTGCTTATTTGTTCACCCTTTCTTATGTAATATAATAGGTGATGTTACAGATGATAGAAAAACATAAGGTTGAAAGGATGGACTCCGGAGTCAGATGCACAAGGATTCACATTGCTCTCTGGTTGTTTTTGGCTATATAATAAATTGATCCCTCCAAGTCTCAGTCTCCCCTTCTATAAATGGAGATATTGACACCTGCCTCATTAAATAGCTGTAAGGAGAAAATGAAATAACATATGTAAAAGAAAATAATACATGTATAATGCTTGGGACGTGGTGAGCTCCCAAACTATGCTAGCTATGGTAAATAAAAATAACCCCACTAATAGTGACACAGCTGGTGTTAACAGTGTGATCTATGGTACATGGACACAGAAGAGATAGTTAACCTATTGAGTGGCTAAAATTGTGAGCTTGGTGTGAAAGATGAATGATCTATCCTGGTCCACTGATTTTCTATAGGTCTCCACAGCACTTGCTCACCCACCTGTTTACAAAGCATTTCTCCTCTCTCTAGCATTTCTCATTGTTATCTCTAACAAGTGATTTATTTTAAGTTCATCTTTTCTCATTTCCTGTGACCTGTTCAGAAGCTCATGTACATCTACCATTGTGAGCACCCAAATAGTTTGTTATCTCCTCACACAATACTTCATAGTCAGCTGATTCACTGGGGTTCGTTTTACTATGTAACCATCTACCATAAATACCTAGATTGTTTAAAAGGCCACACCGCCACTCACACACAAAAAGAAAGCTTTGCATATTACTGTAACCTCTTCACATGATTTACTAGTGTTAACACAGCTTTCTATGAAAAATGAAAAATAAAAGTTGTAGAGACCAAGGGAAAACTCCTTCAGCCTCTAAAGGTTTATGGAAAAATCAACTCACAAACGGCAAATTAATTACAGAAAAGGCATACAAATGTATTTAATGTGTACATGAGAGCCTTCAGAATGAAAACCCAAAGATGCAGGGAAAATTGTCCATTTATATGCTTCAGTTCAACAAAGTATGAACAGCCATACTCAAATAAGATTGGACAAAAAGTTTACTACCTAATGCTAATAGGTTGAGTGGGGAAGGTCTGTCTAGACTCTTCTTGGCCTCTCTGAGCATGCGTTTCTTCTTTCCGGGTATGGGGCAGGACTCTCTCTTGAATGGCGGGTGGGGGTCTTAAGACCCACAGTAAAACAATGTCAGTTAGATAGTTTCTTTATGGCCAGTTTTTACACAGCAGGGCAGAGAGAAAGTTTGAGTAATATTTTTAGGTGTTATGGGGGGCTTTAGGGAAAAGAAGTTCTAGTTTCTACGACATGCCCTGGGGAAGAGGGATTCTCATTTCTATGGCTGGATGTAGGTGAATGGGGCTGAGAGACAGGAGGGCAGGAGAAAGTCAAAGAAGCTTTTGCTTCTGAGACCTTCATTTTGAGGTATTTTTTTTTCCGAGTCCCAACAAAGTAAAGTGGGAATCCAGACAATTCTCCACAATTTCATGTAAAACAGTAAGCGCAATGATTGTAATATACTGATCTACTTCTCAAATTTAAATGTCAAATGATACCACATCATTTTACTTTTTCAGATTCCATAATTAGTCCCCCTCCCATTTTTATATCTATAAACTCCTACTTGGCTATTTTCTTTGAACTGCTACAATGAAACCATACTCTAAGGGATAGAACAATTTTATCAACGTTTGTAATAATGAAAACTTTGAAAGCTTTAGTTTTACTTAATAATCAGTTAATAAAAAGCCATAAAGCTGTTAATACATTTTAGATTCAAGTAAAAATAGTAATGACTTTCAAAGAGCAACATTTCTGATTGGCAATATTAAATAGGAACAAATCATTGTGGTTTGAGATGTGTTTAACGCAGAAAGTCCTGTGTGCTCACCATGTATCACAATTAATGTTTTCTGGTAACTCTAATGGGCTCACAGGGATTTGGAAGTTTGGTAACTATCAGCACTTGAAACTTTTTCCTCTTTGTCCAATACTAGATAAATAAACCATTCTAGTTTAGGATATTGAATCATATAAATTCCTAAAGAGAATTAGTAGATTAAGAAGAGTCAATAAAACAGAACCATCAGAAGTTCTCTAAATGGAAAGAAGTTATAAATACTACCTATTTCCTTGTTAATATCAGGTTACATGAAAAAATTATTCCTGAAAATAAAGTTGCTAAGCTTGATCAAGTAGACTTTCTTTTTTATAAGTAGATTAGACTTTTCAACCTAATGTTTTGAGGAAAACATCTCCAAAGGTCCTCTTAGAAGGTAGTTGGAAGGAGCCCTAGTAAAGGAAAAATCTATAAAGCTTACAGATAAAAATCAGCTTAAATTGTGTCCATCCATGAATGTCAATTTCTATTACAGTGCAGAATTTAATTAATTTTGTTTCATTTAATAAATATTCTCCTATGGTATACAATTCCTTACTAGACACTATATCAGATTTCTAAGTAGTTCAAAGTATTAAGGATTACTTATGACTGGAATATGTTATCAATGTACATATTAAATTTTCTCCTCCTTCTAAATTACACATTTTATTTTTTTTATTATACTTTAAGTTTTAGGGTACACGTGCACAACGTGCAGGTTAGCTACATATGTATACATGTGCCATGTTGGTGTGCTGCACCCATTAACTCGTCATTTAACATTAGGTATATCTCCTAATGCTATCCCTCCCCCTCCCCCCATCCCACAACAGGCCCCAGTGTGTGATGTCCCCCTTCCTGTGTCCATGTGTTCTCACTGTTCAATTCCCACCTATGAGTGAGAGCATGCGGTGTTTGGTTTTTTGTCCTTGCGATAGTTTGCTGAGAATGATGGTTTCCAGCTTCATCCATGTACCTACAAAGGACATGAACTCATCATTTTTTATGGCTGCATAGTATTCCATGGTGTATATGTGCCACATTTTCTTAATCCAGTCTCTCACTGTTGGACATTTGGGTTGGTTCCAAGTCTTTGCTATTGTGAATAGTGCTGCAATAAACATACGATAAATTACACATTTTAAATGCTCTAGGTTCAATTGGCTCTGAGCATGGTAAACAAACTGCAGTCACTAAAGAATCTCCAAAGGCTTATCTAATACCAGTCAAAGTTATAGATTCTATTTGGAAGGCTTTTTCATCCTACAAAGAGGATGAGGTCTTATTCATTGCCCCCAACACCTCGCTTTTTGAGTGTTAGCACAGTGTTTGGCACTCAGTGGCACTCAATAACTGTTTGCTGAAAAAAATAAATCAATGAGTATTTAGAGACCCAAATATATATAAGGAAATCTAATACTCGAGTAAATATACCAACAGACACAAGGTATAGGTGGGGAAAAAGACTATGTGTTGCTACAATTTCAGGGTAATTACATACATACAATCATTCAAGAATTTCATACTTAAAATGTATTCAACTACACCAAGTTAACCTTCTCAATAATATGTTCCCTTCTGTTCCACAAATTATTCTTAATTTGATTTTTTTAAAAATCACACTATCAATTCAGGTAACATTTTTACAAATAAAATGTTTTGATTTTTAAGAAGAAGAATAATGACTACAAAGCTATGTATATTGTCAAATCAAATAAACAAATTTATCATGCACCTGAAATTTGCACCAAGGAAAGGAATTCTAAAAAAGTGACTCCCCAGTTCTCCCGCTGAGACAGGAGTTAAAAAGATTTAAGACACTGACAGTTAAATCAATCTCAGTGATCTCTTTTACTGGGGGGAAGTACTGATTTGATTTATAAAAGTTTAATTTCAAATTAAAACAGCTGTTAATATCCTTTACCAACCATTATTTTGTTATACGTGGCAGGAAAATAAGCAGATGAGGTCATCTGCCTAGACCGAGGTGTTGTGATTATTTACAGCCCTAATTTTTGTTCAGTAATTGGTAGGTACAGTTCTAATTCTTGCTAATGACTATGATATATTGCTCAGGCAAATTAGAGGAATAGAATGTTCTGTTACTTTAGCAGTATTGGTAAAAAGTGATGCAATAAAAATGAGTATTCATTGAATTAAATGCCTTAAAACAACATCACAATTCACCCCAAAGATGCTAATACTAAAAACACATCCTGCCCCCATGAAGTGGACTTCAGTAGAATGGAATTTCTGTATTTATTTAGCATTGGCTTCTATCACTAATTACCCCTTCTTTAATGTAATTTTGGGGCATAACGTAGTAAGTGGTTCATGATCACTAATTAAATGCCTACTATCTGTGAGAAAACATATTTTAAATTGTTCTCTTGAAATAAAAATGAAAATACTCAAAAGAAAATTCTTTCTTAAAGGTCTCAGAAAGAAAGCAGGATTTTTTAAAAGTTAATTCATGACAACAGATAGATCAGAAATTGTAAAATTATAAAGCCATTTTTACTGGAATAGAAGAGCATTAGCAGCTAAGGAAATACAGTCACACGGGCATGGTAAGATATACAGGTACTTTCTAAGTTGCTTCATTTGAGTCACGTGGGAATTCCAAATTGAATCATATGGGAAGTTAGGTCAGAGAACATTCTTACTCCAGGAGTTTTTCAAGGATAATAGCTGAGACCTGCTTATATATAGGCCATAATGCAGCTATTTAAAGTAAATAAAGTCTTCAATTCCTAAAGTGGCAGATTCCACACCAAGTTCTAATGTACCCAGCCACTCACAGCTAAAGCCACAAACAAATGAAATCAATAAAATCAGGCAGTAAAGCCAACATCTGGGGTTGCTGTTCATTGCCTAAAAGTGTCAATGTGGGTTTTAATTAGCTGGAGTAAGAAGAATAAGAGTTGAATAAAATCAACTTAAATTAGAAGACATACACCTGTGATGCAAATATTTTATTCTGTTAAATCTTGTTTATTATACTACTTATCACATTCATCTCAGATGCTGATACAAAATGCTATGCAACAGGCTTTGAAAACTGTAAGGTCCCATACACATGCAGGGCCACTACCTACGGATGCTCAGGATGCGCAGTTCATTGCAGTGCCACATCTAAGGGAGGGTCCATAGTAGACACTGTAGATATCGTGAATTTTTCAGGGTGATCAAAGTTAAATGTCTCAGTCTAACAAGAATTTCTGACAAAGGTGAAGTGTGAGTAAGCAATGACCCTGTAAGATATTATTTTTAACCCAAAATTTATATTATCTCAGCAAAGAGGTTTCTGGAGGAAGCGAACACAGTTGAAATTATAGCATTTTTTTCTTTTCTGTCTAAAATATTATTAGATGCTCATTTAAGGCAAACACCACAATGCAGTACAGCATCATAGCCTAACAGAGCATTATCGCCTACCTAGCTCTATGGCTAAGCATTTAAGAGGTCAGACCATCATTCTACAAAGCCAGCTGTTTCTGAATTATATACATACAGTAAACCCAGTAAATTCTGTGGGCTTGAAATCACTAATGCCATAAAAAGGTCTGTTAATTGAAGGTGATTTTATTGGTATACCATGGAGATGGATAAAATATTTTATAAGTCCAAAAATGGCAGCGATTTTAGAAGCACTGTAAGAAAAGGCAAATCAATATTTGGACTTTGCGTCTTTCTTTGTGAGGACAAAGCATGGCCTCCTCCAGGTTGAAAGGGGTTTAATGCAATCCAGTTGTCCCTTGGTAGTTGGATGACCAATGATGCTGTATCAAGGGTTCAGTGCTGGGCCGGGCATGGCAGCTCACGCCTGTAATCCCAGCACTTTGGGAGGCCGAGGCAGGAAGAACACCTGAGGTCAGGAGTTCGAGACCAGCCTGGCCAATGTGGTGAAACCCCGTCTTTACTAAAAATACAAAAAGTAGCCAGGCATAGTGGCAGGCGCCTGTAATCCCAGCTACCTGGGAGGCTGAGGCAGAAGAATCGCTTGAACCCGGGAGGCAGAGGTTGCAGTGAGCCAAGACTGCACCATTGCACTCCAGCCTGGGCAACAAGAATGAAACGCCGTCTCAAAAAAAAAAAAAAAAAAAAAAAAGAGTTCAGTGCTGGTCCCTGATCCTAGCAAATTAGATAGTCAGCAACTTGTTGAAGTCAGATCAGCTTTGTAGAGGAAAAACCCATATTGTTGAGCTTTGTATGACCTCTAGTCAGTCACCACAGCCACATTGTACGTGGACTCTTTGACCAAGCAACAGGGTAGCTGGAAAAAGTTGACTGACATTCACAGAATGAGTCATTTGACCACCTAAAAACTGAGTGTCCCATTTACTGTGAATCTCTTTGGTAGGCATTAATGTGAGACAGGAATATCCTCACACTCCATGACAGTTCCAAGAGGTGTCCTCCAGATCCTCTTTGTCACCAACTTCACAAATATTTTCTTTCCAACTCCCTGACCAGCCAATCAGTTTGCTAGGCACCATCCATGAATTACTGCATATTGATACCTTAGGACATCTTTACTTCTATAGGAAATTAACAACTAGATGTAGTGCTCAGAGTTCAGTCCACTGGAAGGATTTCCCTTCCCACTGTCTTTCACGGTCCTCCCTGCATAGGTTACACCTATCCCCTATAGCTGGTTTCAGTATACTATGCAATCCATCCATAAATGGACCACATATTTTCCTTCTCTGTTAACATATCATAGGAAATTCCCCACGAAGCCATAGATATGGACTGAAGAAGAGGCAGAGAAATAGTAGAATCAAGTACCATTGGAGTGTAAATCACCTGCTTGTGCAGTTTACTTGGTGGGCATTCTGGGTCTCTCAGGCTGCTCTTAATATGCCACATCTGATTACTACTGGAATGCTCTTAGGCACATCCTATTTTAAGGTTCACTGGATTCGATAACACCTTGTTCATTATGGACAGGTCAGGTCACATACTTTGCATCCTGCGGTCATGTAGGGTCCAGAAGCAAGTCAGAAAAACTGCTTTTTAAATGGAAAATAGTTGTTGGCAGATAAGAAATCTGGCCATGATTCTCCTTTGAGGTTTCTTCCAGAAACTCCAAATAGTAATTCTGTCTATCGCTTACATTTCTAGTACATTGAGCCTGCTGGGCCATAAAATTAATGAGGCATAACAGTCATTGGAATGGTAAGATGTACAAGTACTTTTTAAGTTGGCTTCATCTGAGTCACATGGGAATCCCAAATTGAATCATATCGGAAGTTAAGTCAAAGATGATTTTTACTCCAGGAGTTTTTCAAGGATAACAGCTGAGACCATCTTATAGATAGGCTGTAATGCAGACAGGACCTAAGGACCTAATGCAGAGACCTTCCTTTCTCCTGGATTCATTCAAACTGCCAGCCTTAGCATTTATCCAGTAAATGGTCAGCAGTAGCCCATCCAAAGGTAATATGTATTGCATTCAAAATCCGAAGTGTCTCACCAAGCGTTGTGCTTGATGGTGGATGGGGTTCAAGGTTCGGGTTTAATCATCTGTTTTTCACTTTAGAATAGCCTGCTTTAGTGTCACTCTAATCCTAGAAACTTCACTGATGTGGTTAGCCCTTCAAATTTTACAGGATTTATCTCCCACACTCCAACATGCATATATCTAAAGTTACTATAGTACTTGCTTCTTCCTGCCATTAGGCCGAATTAGCATAACGCTAACAATTTAATAGTATATTTGATGTTCTATTGGGTATAAAAGAAACCAAAGTCCCTCTAGATTATGAGTGATCAGCTGCGTGTTACTTATGGTAAACCTGTAAAGATATACTGTTGTCCCTGCCATGTAAATGCAAACTACTTCTGATTTTTTCATATCAATGTTAATGGAAAATAAAACAACTTCTAAAGGGCTGTGCTAGTTAGTTCCCATAAATGTTGCACAACTGGAACAATATGTGCAAATAGCATCACAACCTACTTAAGTCTGCAAAAATATACTCTCATGCTCCATGACCCACATGTTTTGCATCAGCCAAACAGTCAAATTAAACAAATATGTAGTAGGAATAGTCACTCTTCATATGTTGCATTTTTTTTTTTTACACGAAGTCTTGCTCTGTTGCCAGGCTGGAGTGCAGTGGTGCGATCTCCTGGGTTCAAGTGATTTTCCTGTCTCAGCCTCCCAAGTAGCTGGGACTACAAGCACGCACCACCACACCCAGCTAATTTTTGTATTTTTAGTAGAGATGGGGTTTCACCATGTTGGCCAGGATGGTCTCGATCTCTTGACCTCATGATCCACTCGCCTTAGTTATATCTTTTATGGTGGTACTAATCTCTGACATTCCCTCAGGAATGTGATGTTACTTTTGGTTTACTACCTCAGCTAGGTGAAAAATGTCATTCCAGGAGCTTCTGCTTGGCCCTTTCTTATCATAATAGCCTTCATTACATGGATCAAGAAACCAACGTGTTGATTCCACCTGTTACTAATTATATCTATTCTCATTATATATTCTGGGACTAAGAAATGCTGTTAGATTTAGAATATGATCAAGATCTACGTAAATCTCTACTCTGACTTTTAAATACTATGGTGGCATTTAGAGTCTCTGGGGATCAGAATGAATTTAAAGCCAGAATCGAATAACTCAGAAGTTCTGAGTATTATTTCCTTTTCTCCAGCGTAAAGTCACCCTGGTAGAAGGCTGTAGGATTCTTTATAGTGTGAAGATTTCCCTTTCCCGCTGGCTTTCAGGGTCATCCCCATATGGGGTTTTAGTGCAGCACCTATCCAATTACAGCTGGTCTCAGTATGCCATAAAGATTCATCCATAAATCAGGACCACACAGTTTCCTCCTCTATTATTATAGAAATATGTTTAGAGATGGCTTGGAAAAAATGCAAAATATACAGCCATTGCTACATTGCAAGGCCCTTTTACAAAGAGACCTGACCTTTTCCTCAATTGAAGGGCCTAATATATAAATTGGCATACATCTGAAAACACTAAGTTAAATTGTTTCTGCCCACAAGACTTGACACAAGGCAGAATTTTTCTGCCTATACATGTAAGACAGTACATTGGAAGGCTGCACATGTATTTCATTCTTAGAACTACATCATCAGTTAGCTATTGCCTTAGATTAATGGTTCTCTAAGTGTCATGTCCAGGCCAGCAGCATCAGCATTACCTAGGAATTTGTTAGAAATAAAAATTTTTAGACTCCACTTCAGACCTATTGAATTAGAAATTCTGGAGGTGGGGCCCAGCGACCTGGGTTTTAGCAAGCCCCCAACGTAAGTCTGACACACAGTGAGGTTAAAAAACCACTCCCCCCACAAAAAATACAGAAAAGAAAATCATTCCCATAGATGCTTACAAGTCAAAACTCCATCCTTGTGGCTTGTTGTAATTTCAAACACCTGGTTTGTAATGATTAAGGGCCACCAGCTGGTCTCCATCACTCTCAAACCATCATGAATCCTACTGGATCAGGAAACTCAGTTCCTTTATGGCATAACCTACAGTCATCTCCTTCCTACAGAGGACAGCAACCACAGAGCTATTTAACAATGCTGTTATCCCCCTCACCAATGCATATTATGGTGCTTTCATCAAAACAGCATCCTCTAGCCTTCCTAGGGAGTACGGTTAGGAGTTGGCTGATCCATTCTAGCATTTCCGTTTCCCTAAGCCTGTGAATTCCTTCCTCTAGAGTAGGTCAGGTAATCTCAAACATTTCTACCTTATTGACTATAGGTCATGACTGAGTTCAGGCTTCAATTAATATATTCATAGACTATTAATGCCTCTCCCAAGTGCTCAGACCAACATATTAAACCCTAAATTCCAGGTGAGTACACCAATGTCAACAATTTAGCCTGATGAACATTAGCATTCACTCCCCATGTATGCCAATACAGACTGGTGGGGTCTTGACCTTCTTGACCTCTTTCAGTGTATAAACTGTTTCTCCTGGACCAGGCCTTGTACCTTCCCATCTGGGCTATGTTGAGTCAATAAGAGGTGGCAAAGATTGGTCCTGAGGTTAATCAGCATCTGCCTGTGAGACAGGTAAAAATTTTTTTATGTACAATATTTTTTATTTATGTTTTAAAATAAATTTTATTGTATAAATTTAAGGTATACAACATGATGTTATGGTATGTTTTGTAGCAAAAGTAAAATACTTTTATACACTGAGTAGCCAAATCCCTTAGTGAGCCAGGAGGAGTTAGATTTAGGGCCAGAGGCTCCTCAGCCATACCTGGTCTGAAGCTGGAAGAGATGGGAAACTCTTTCAAGACTGCAGTGGAGAGCTTCGTTTGTCCACACATGTCCTTAATTGTATGTGCCTAGTTTTTAAATTACTCCTTTTTTCTATTCAACTTCCTGAGAGTCATAAGAAGAAGCCAGGGACTCCACAATCTTTACAATTATTAAAAACCACAATGAGACATCTCACCTCATACCTGTTAGAATGGTTTTTATCAAAAAGATGGAAGATAAGTATAGGAGAGAATGTGGAGAAAAGGCAACCCTTGTACACTGTGGTGGGAAGGTCAATTAGTACAGCCATTATAGAAAACAGCATGGAGAGTCCTCAAAAAACTAAAAATAGACCTATCATATCATCCAGCAATCCCACTACTGGGTATATATTCAAAAGAAATGAAATCAGCATGTCAAAGAAATATCTGCACTCCCATGTTCATTGCAGCATTATTCACAATAGCCAAGATATAGAATCAACCTAAGTGTCCATCAACAGATAAATGAAGAAAAAGTGGTATATATATATATACAAGGAATGCAATTTTGCCTTTAAACATAAGAAAATCCTGGCTGGGCGTGGTGGCTCACGCCTGTAATCCCAGCACGTTGGGAGGCCAAGGCGGGCGGATCACGAGGTCAGGAGATGGAGACCATCCTGGCTAACACGGTGAAACCCCGTCTCTACTAAAAATACACAAAAATTAGCTGGGGGTGGTGGTGGGCGCCTGTAGTCCCACTCGGGAGGCTGAGGCAGGAGAATGGCGTGAACCCGGGAGGCGGAGCTTGCAGTGAGCGGAGATCGCGCCACTGCACTCCAGCCTGGGCGACAGAGCGAGACTCGTCTCAAAAAAAAAAGAAAGAAAGAAAGAAAGAAAATCCTTTCATTTGCAACAATAGGGTGAACCTGGAGGACATTATGTTAGATGAAATAAGCCAGGGCACAGAAAGACAAATACCAAATGATCTCATTTATATGTGGAATCTAAAAAAGTTGAACTCACAGAAGCAGAGAGTACAATGAGAGTACAATGGTAGTTACGAGGGGCTGGAGGAATGGGGGATTGGGGAGATGTTGGTTAAACAATTCAAAATTTCAGTTCAATAGGAAGAATAAGTTCAAGAGATCTATTGTACAATATGGTGACTACAATTAATAAGAATGTATTGTATTATGTAAATCAATAAGAAAATAGATTTTAAGTGTTCTCACCACAAAAATGATAAGTATGTGAGGTAATGCATGTATCAATTCGCTTGACTGAGCCATTCTGCAATGTATACATATTTAAAAATATAATGTTGTATACAATAAATATAAACAATTTTTGTCAATTAAAATAAAATGTTAAAATAAATAAGTTATCACTGACATACAATTAAGAACCACAGCCACTTGACCTCCAATAATCTATCTTCCATGTACACTTCATCTCCATGTTACCACCAGTGATAATCTGAGTAATTATGCCACCTCCTGCCATAAACTGCCCATGTCCCATTTTCCTCCACTGTACACTTTGAATACATGACAAAACTAATTCCAGAATTTCATTTTTGGTTCTGTTGACTAGGAACATTTTTGGTAAAGTGGGAAAGAGTACTAGGCAGGGTGCCAGCATTAAACAGATGGTATAACCAAATTAGAATAATTGAAAAAGGATTGAATAAAAGGACAATTTAATAAAGCTATAGGCAAGGGACAAGGAAAACATAGGCTCTTTAAATGTGGTCTCTGAACCAGCAGCACCAACATCACCTGGGAACCTGTCAGAAATGCAAATTTTGGACCTCACCCGAGACCTATTAAATTAGAAATCCTGGGAGTGAGGCCTAACCATCTGTACTGTAACAAACTCATCCAGGCGATTCTAATGTGCACCAATGTTTGAGAACCACTGACATAAGGTATAATGCGGTAACCAAGTGCTAATAGCTGTGAAGCTGTTACCAATCCTAGGTCCAAAGAGACAAGAGAACAGATCCGTATTTGAAACCAGAGAAAGCCATAGAGAGAGAACCACCTTGAGAGAATCAGTGACCTTTGGTCAAGAGACCCAGCCTACCCTAAGAAACCCAATAACAAGGGGATAATATAATAAATAACAAAGTCTCATTTTCTCCCTTCCTCCAGTTGTCAACCTGGACTCCCAAGTGGCCAAATTCAACCGGAATCTAGAAGGCGAGGGAACCAGATAATTTTGTACATTACAGCCTTCCAGGCTGAAGAAGAAAGATGTATCTGAAGGAACAAATAGAGGAGATCCGGCATGCAGGCCTAATTTGCTTTTGTTAACACACCCAAGTTTTGATAAAACTCCAAAACATTTATTTAAGGAAGCTAGAAATTTAAAATATTTTGCAATTTCCATGGCAAGAATGGTTTCGCAAGAATGGTTTCTCAGGAATGGTCATTTACTATTTAAGCTAATAAATAGATTCCAATAAGAAAGTTCTTTTATGGTTAGTGACCAACCCCTTGTCTTGTTCCCTATAATACAGTATATTGTAGATATTAAAGAAATGTCAGGGATTGTTACTATTATTCATTTTATAATCACCTCCTTTCCCCTATTTAGATATTTAAGTCTCTCCTTGTTTCCATGCTGCATCTGCTAAGTGAGGATCTAACCTGTCACTGAATTCTCCTAGGATTTCTGTTCATATCAGAACCCTTCCCTCTTCTGAATGCCATAATCTAAACTCCATTCACCCACAAGCTACAACCTACTGACTTACTTAATTCCTTTCTCTTTTATAAGCTATATTTCTTTATTTGTATTTAATCCTATGTACCTTTTTGGGCTTACTCTTGCCTTCAGTTAGACAAACTGCTCTAGCCTCCTCCTTGTTCTTAGTTCTATACTACACTTTAACATTCACACTGCCTTGATGCTTGAGATGTAAACATATATAATGTGGAGTTGGGCAAAATTAAGGGTCTGCATCCCCATTATTGACTTTTAGACAGCACCACTTCACCGTGCCCCTATCTCCTTCTATTTCTATTATACAATGCTTGTATCCATCTATTCAGAATTTGTCTGAATGTGAAGTCTCAGCCATCCTTGTCAAACCCATCTCTCCATAGGCACTTCACTATATAGGACAAGTACATACACAAGAATAAGAAGCCTTGTTTATAATTATAGACTGCTTTACCACACACATTCTCATCAATGTTTCATCTTTCACAACACTGATAAATTGAATTAGAAAGGATTCTGGACAGTCAGCAGAAAATTGTTTTAAACTGAGCTTTGTTAGAAAATAAAAGTAAGACTGAAATAAATATTATCTGATTATTACAAATGTGTCCCTCAAATGTGTCCTGCAAATTTACCTCTTGGCTTTCTCTGAAATGAAAGAAATCTATTTACAACTATTTTTGGTCTTTTTTCTACTAAATAAAATAAAAGGTGTATCTTTTGAGGTGTTGGAAGGATCAGCTAACCAATCTCACCCAATCATTACTTGGTACCTGCTATGTGTCTGACGTTATGCTAGTTGCTATTGACTCAAAGGAAAAAGGAAAATTGTCCTCTGCCTTCAAAGGGAAACAAAAAATAAGCAGGTAGTTATAGTTATTAGTATTTCATCAAGGTACAAAGCAGGTTATGTACTCTAGACTCTGTGATCAGAGAAAGGCTTTCTGGAGGAGACATCCCAGAACTATGACCTAAAGAGTATAGTAAGTCAAGCAGAAGGAGTGAGGATAAGGGAAGAGGAGGAGGTACAAAGAAGAAGCTATATATAAAAAGGTATAAAGGCATTAGAAAATGTGAGGTATTAGGCCGGGTGCGGTGGCTCATGCCTGTAATCCCAGCACTTTGGGAGGCCGAGGTGGGCAGATCAAGAGGTCAGGAGATCGAGACCATCCTTGCTAACACAGTGAAACCCCATCTCTACTAAAAATACAAAAAATTAGCAGGGCGTGGTGGGGGGCGCCCGTAGTCCCAGCTACTTGGGAGGCTGAGGCAGGAGAATGGTGTGAACCCGGGAGGCGGAGCTTGCAGTGAGCCGAGATCGCGCCACTGCACTCCAGCCTGGGTGACAGAGCGAGACTCCGTCTCAAAAAAAAAAAAAAAAAAAAAAAGAGAGAGAGACAATGGGAGGTATTAAAGTAAAAAGTGAAAAGTGAAGAGGAAAAGTCTAGATAGGTATGTAGGGGAGAAATAAAGAAGGGTCTTGTACCCTATGCTAACTATGCTAAAATCTATAGAGAATCATGGAAGAATTTTAAATCAGGGAGTTGAAGAGTAATATTTTCCTTTTTAAAAGGTCACAATGTGAATTGTAAAAAAATAAATAAATAAATAAAGCTAGATTGGAGGGGCAAGACTAGAAGTGGGGAGATAAGTTAGGATACCATTACAGTTAAAAAAAGAAAAAAGGATGAACCTGCACTAGAGTGGTAGATGTGAAAGTGGAGGGAAGTAGCTTCATTTGAGAGATTAGGGAAGCAGACTCAATAGGACCTGGTGACTATCTAGTTGAGTAGCTAGAAGAGGTATCAGTGGATGCTAATACAGGACTGAGCTCAGAAAGAAAAATAAGCAAAGGTGACCAAAACAGAATGATCAGAAAACACAAGAAAAACTATTATGGCATTTCACATCCAAAACAAGCGTTTGAGGAGAGATTGGTCTACGGTATAGGTTGAGTAAATGAGGTCTGAAAAAGAATCAGTGTGCTTGACAAGTAGGAAGTCAGTGAAATTTGCCAGAGGAGTTTCAGAAGTGGGGTGGAACTAGAAGTCAAATTAGCGAAGTGAGGAGAAAATAGGAGGTAAAGAAACAGATAAAGCAATTGCAACTTTCTCTTTTAAAAAAGCTTAACAGTCAGGGATAGAAAGAACAGATAGCAAAAAGAAATTTATAGAGCCCAGAGAAAGTGGTGGCCTTTTAATTTTTTTAGATGGGAGGAACTGGAACCTTCATCAGAACCAGCTAATAAAAGATAAAGTTTGGGAAAAATAGGATTGTATTCTTCTTATACCAGACATTGGGGTGTATTGAGTAAGAGACACTACTGATACAAAATGTCTTTTAAACAATATGTTGGAATAAACTCCCAAAAGCATGAACAATATTCCAATAAAGTTATGCAAGTTGCAAGATAGGTGATTGAAGAAGAGCTCTTTATTAATCAAAGAAAACTCTCAGGTACACACTGCCTGACATCCTTAAATGGTGACACGTAGCTAAAGATGACATCCAGGAACCTTAATTAATAAAACCAGGACCATAAACCTCAGGAACAAGAGTTGGAAAGAAGTTTTACAGAGGAAGTTTCAAAAATGGCAACGAGTGGCCAGAAAAAGAGGAAAGATCAGCATGCGCGTGCTGATGATATTTTACCAGCTAATAGCTCCTCAGAGTTTCTTCTCCATCAGTCTCCCACAACCCCAGATCATCACACTGCATTGGACCATTTTCTTGATAGCTTTGGCTCTGAGCCTCTCTAGAGCCCTCTGCTGGTGGATTTTTTTTAAAAAAAATACAAGGATTAAGGATTTTACCTGACTTCTAGATCCCATCCATCCAAGGTAAAACCCTTCGCATATCTGGCTTTCCTGGGAAGAGTATTCCAGAGGAAACACTATTTCCACTTTAATGTAAGTGTTCATGGGAAGTGAAAGTAAACATTTTGCACACAGAGAAAACCTATCAAAGACTCAGAGCAGGAGATAAAAAGGAAGGAAGATACAAAAAAATGTAAAAATCAAGAAGGGAAAGTTATGCATTGTGGGTGACTGCAGGTTCTGGAAACAATCTACCTGAATTCAAACTCTGGCATTATGCTTTAACAGACACATGGCTGTTAACAAGTTGCTTAGTATTTTTGGACTTCATTTTCCTCATCAGGAAAGTATGGAAAAAATATCTTTTATTATGTTGATTAAATAATTAATAAATGCAAAAAAACGCAAATGGGTTATATTGCTACATTTTCGGTTCTCTCTTCAGTGTCTTATAGAAAAGTAAAGGAAATCAACTTGTCAACTAGCGGAAAGCAGTATCTAATAATTGATCAAATTATACTGACAGTAATGCTAATTGATTAAAAGTCATAGCATATCGTCATATACTGAGTTCCAACAGATGGCATGAAAAACCTTTGCAGTCCTGAATCTCTGCCTTCTATACAACATGCTACTGATTAATTGTTTGTTTCTTTGGTGGGTTGGTTGGTTGGTTGGTTGTTTTTACCTCAGCAACTGAATATCCCATTCATATAAACCATAGCACTAGTATCAGAGACCCATTCAGTGCTTGTCCAGTCTAATTTCATGAAGGAAAACATCATGCTTATTTGAAGAATATCCTTGAAAAGCTACAGTGGTTAATTTCAGTATTCTAGATATGTCAGTATCAGATATTGAGTCCTGCTTTGCCTATCACCTCTTTCTAAGACTGAGTGTACAACCTATACCCCCAAACCTCAGACTGTGCTCCAAGCATCTCAAAGTGGCCATTAGGTGACCAGTACATTACTTCTCGTGTACATTAAATTCTGTACAATGGGTGGAAGTGGTAAGTGGCTAGGTAAATCAGATTTCATCACTCTGGACCTATAAAGGAAAAATATGGATGAAATTAACCAGTGGAATTAGGAATTAACACACAAAGAGTCTTATTAATGCTAGAGTGCTAGAGTCAAGATCCATGAAATTACCACTAAGAGGAATAACATTATCTGGTCCCCATTCTCAGAAGGTCCTGTGGGATTCTGCTACTCTACCCTACATGTGTTCTCATAAAACTCCAATCATTCATGTTCTCCATGACAGGAAATTGCCAAACTAGCACATTATAGCATTTAATTATCATTCCTTCCCCTCTTTTGGCCTACATACTTACTGGATCAACCTTTCAACATTGAAGAGACTAAATTACAGAATTACATTGATATGGCTTAGCTGTGTCCCCACCCAAATCTCGAGTTGTAGCTCCCATAATACCCACGTGTCATCGGAGGGACCCGGGGGGAAGTAATTGAATTATGGGAGTGAGTTTTTTCCTTGCTGTTCTTGTGATAGTGAATAAGTCTAATGAGATCTGATAGTTTCATAAAGGGCAGTTTCCCTGCACATGCTCTCTTGCCTGCCACCATGTAAGACATGACTTTGCTCCTCCTTCACCTTCTGCCATGATTGTAAGACTTCCCCAGCCATGTGGAACTGTGAGTCCATTAAATCTCTCTTTCTTTATAAATTACCCCGTCTTGGGCATTTCTTCATGGCAGTATGAAAATAGACTAATACATACATCTTTGAGACATTTTTTTCTAGCCTAAATGTTAAGTGGTATACGCATAATGAGTATGGAAAGACTTCATTAATTAAACATTCCATTTAAGAGGACTAAGCATAATATTCAAAGGAAAGAAAGAATTCTAGGATTCAATCAAACTATTTAAGTACTAAAGTTCACTTAGAGACCCAGTTAATCAATCCCTCATTTGAAAGTTAAGGACATTGGGAGCCAGGAAGTAAGTCACTAGGAACTGAGAGACCTGTCAAAAATGACACAGCTATTTAGAGGCAAAGGCAAAACCAGAATCAGAGGTACAAATTCCTACTTCAAAACTTTTTTTTTTCCTATTAGTGAATTTTAATTCTCAAAAAGTTTACTTCTACTCTTGGTCTGAAGTGACTTTTTAACCTCTTAACCTTAATTCCAACATCTTTGAAAGGTGCTCATATAATTGTGACTATAGAAAGGATGTTACTTCATTTTGTGAAAAACTTTGAAGATAAATAGCACCATTACAATTATGACTCATCTCAAAAAGTTTAACATTTCAACCTTTGCTTCTTATTGTCTTTTTATGCAACATGATTAATGCACTCTATTTTTTGTGGCTGTCACAAGAGCCACAAAATCTCTCACTTCCTTTATTGTGACTCAGTTTGAAAAAAATATGCACAAACTTTTTCTTGAGTGCTTGCTTACATAAATTTACCAAGTAAAAAAATTATACTACTCACTCACCATCATCAGGTGAAATACTATGTCATCTTACAGCAGCATCTCCTGGCTGATGTTTGTGGCAAGTCTAAAGAGCTTCATAAACCTTTCCTACATTTCACTCTGTAGGAAAAGGTATGGGAGGTGGAAGTATGATTGTAAGATAAAAGAGAATTAAGGAGAAAAATGATGTGGACATGGATGAGAAGCCTGGGAGACAATAGAAGAGGCACAAAGAGAGAAATGAAGGGAGCTAATAAGAATATATGTGTGTATTCAGGTGTGTGTGTGTTGATGTGTACATGCGTGTTTGTGTGCAGCTGGTCACAGAAATACAGTCAGAAAGAAGTCGTTATTATGTTGTTTTGACTGATCTGTTACAGAACAGGAACTGTGATGAAAACAGCAGCAAACAGGGTCAACTTACTATTGATCAATATACCACGATTATAATAAGTAGTTCTAAATTAATCCACGACTTCTTCAGAAATCCCAAATAGAACAAAAAAATGAAATGCTAACCTTATTAATCACACCATTGCTGGCCAAAAGGAGCAGCATTATACTCCTGAGAGTATTCTGAAAATGTCAGTGCAACATTGTTCTGTACCAAGAACTGTAAGCCTGCAAATGTATCCTTCCTTTAAAAAAAATTGCCACCAAAAGTAGATATTAAAGGAGCAACTAAATAGATGTTTCTATTTACCCAAACAAGCTCCAGAGGAACTTACGTGAAGTGTCTTAGGCAGAATAAAGCTATACGTTACTCAGAATAAATAAATAACCAAGAATGTTATTTCTTGCACAGTTCAGAGTGATAGAAGGGTTAAATAAGTAGG
This sequence comes from Gorilla gorilla gorilla, assembly GCF_029281585.2. Classification (NCBI taxonomy): domain Eukaryota; kingdom Metazoa; phylum Chordata; class Mammalia; order Primates; family Hominidae; genus Gorilla; species Gorilla gorilla. The sequence goes on along the minus strand of NC_073232.2, from coordinate 48,450,813 downwards.
TGGAGATAAGGGAAGGCAAAGCTTAAAGGCTCACACCTTGGAAGATATTTAAGTAGGAAAGCATATTGCAAAGTTCATAAGATTGTTCTCCTAGTCTATTTTACCACTGTAAACCCTCTATTTAAGTATCTAGCTCTATGCATCTTCCGACATCTAAACCCAATTAAATGCCAACTGAAATAGCCTTAAATTACTACCCCTAAGTAATTCCCTCCTACTTCCATAAATAAAACAGGGAAAGTAAACAGCACTAAAACCAGCTGTGATGTCCTTCACACACACACACACACAAAAACTTCTTCTTAAAAGTAAAGTTTTCTGAGATATTAAATTTGTAAGAGGAAAAAATCAACACAGACTCATTCATTCCCCAAATGTGCTCACAATTTTTAAAGTTTTAATATTACCATATTAGTCCATTCTCATCCTGCTATAAGGACATACCTGAGACTGGGCAATTTATAAAGGAAAGAAATTAAATTGACTCGCAGTTTCACATGGCTGGGAAGGCCTCAGGAAACTTACAATCATGGCAGAAGGCAAAGCAAACACATCCTTCTTCACATGGTGACAGGAAAGAGAAGTGAAAGCAAAGCAGGGGAAAAGCCCCTTATAAAACCATCAATCTTGTAAGAAGTCACGGACTGGCACAAGAACAGCATGAGGGTAACTGCCCTCATGATTCAATACCTCCCACCGGGTCCCTCCCACCACACGTGGGGATTATGGAAACTATAATTCAGGATGAGACTTGGGTGGGGACACAGGGGACATAGCCAAAGCATATCAACCACTTTATTCTTAGTCCTAGTTATTATAAATTAGTGTATTTTATAATAAAGATAATTTGTGAAAATGAGCTTAACTGTCATCTTTTGCTTTACTTTTCCCCAGTTTCATACACAATATCCAGGTGCCACAGAGAAGGTAACTAGTATAAAGGAATTTACAAAATTATAATTTATGAGGTTTATTCTGTACCTTCTGAGCCTTAAAAGAGGTGATACTATTGAAATTTGGAGGTGAAAAGATTTTGACTCTGGAAAAAACTGAAGCCTTTTAGGCAACCACTTGTGGCCAAAGTCTACAGTAGACTTATATAGCAGAAAATGAATTAATAATGGTATTTGAAGAGGAAGAATGAAACAAGAGGAGTGAGGGGTATTGGATAAAGAAGCAAAAAAGTGAGACAGATAAAGGAAGAATGAGAGGAGCTTCCAAGCTCTATAAAGGATCATGGAAGGAGGAGGGTTGGGAATCTAATAGGTAACTTTAAACAAGAAAAATGGTATTAAAACCAAATACCTGAAAAACTAATTGATAGTGACCAAAAGCAGATCTGTGGTTGCCTGTGGCTGGGGACTGAGAAGGGAGCTTGCCTATAAAAAGGCAGACAGAAATTTCTAGAGTGATAGAAATCTTATATTTCAATTATGGTTGTGGTTACCTGAATGGCTACATTTCTCAAAACTCAATCAACCATTAAAATGGGTGCATTTTATTGTATTCAAATTATACCTCAATAAAGTTGATTTTAAAAATTAAATGTTTAGTAAAGCACACTCACAGACATATATTTAAGTGTATAGAAGAAAGAGAACACCAGAATGGCTGCTAAAAAGAAACTTGCATGAATAAATAAAGCAAGGAAAGCATAAAACTATCCCATAATCTTTAGGAACAATGTGTTCTAGAAGAGTAAATTTTATTGAATGCTGAAGCTTATGTTTTTAAAGCCTCCCATTTTTCCAATTCATTTCCCCTAGTATCCCAACCCCAACATTCTTTCTACCACATAGGATCACCAAATCCATCAATTATATCAACTTTTTAGTCACACACACACACAAACACACACACACACACACGTACCACCTCACCTCACTACAATCACACCACACCAAGCTGATTTTTTAAAGTGTTAAGTCTGCAAGGCTTGTGAAAAAATATATATATTTAAATTACTTTTTTTTTTTTTTTGAGACAGAGTCTCGCTCTGTCACCCACGCTGGAGTGCAGTGGCACAATCTCGGCTCACTGCAGCCTCTGCCTCCGGGATTCAAGCAATTCTCCTGCCTTAGATTTGCAAGTAGCTGGGATTACAGGCACGCATCACCATGCCCAGCTAATTTTTGAATTTTTGGTAGAGACGGGGTATCACCATGTTGGCCAGGCTGGTCTTGAACTCCTGACCTCATGATCTGCCTGCCTTGGCCTCCCAAAGTGCTGAGATTACAGGCGTGAGCCACTGCACCTGGCCTTAAATTACATTTAAAAGAAATTTGGCTTTAAGTGTCTCTTGGCTTTCAGTGGAGGTCCCATTCAGAAACAAGGAACAGAGAAGTGACAGTAAAGCTGAGTGATCACCATATTGAGAAAATTCTAGACAGAGGGAGGAAAATAAGCCAACAAAAACAAAATAGTTCAATGCATCAAGGGAATCATAAATAGTCAATCTCGCTGGAAATAATAAGTGGGAGAAGAGGAGACTGGACATGCACATAGCAAAGACCAGCCTTAGAAGTCTGAGGACGATAGCCATTGATTCTGTGACAACGAAACCTCTGTTTTGTTCATTAGCATGTCCCTGGACCGTAACAATTTTCTAGGATGTACTGGGTGCTCAACAAATATTTGACAAATAGATGGACAGATGGGTGGATATATGAATAAATAAATGACTGGCCTGAATCATGGAGGGTTTTGTTTGTGGTAAAAAGTCTGGACTTTGATCTAAAACCCAGCTTTTGCTAACCATAATAATAGACAATCATTTATGAAGTATGTCACAAGTAATTTGTTAGAAATTAAAGTCAAAGTACCATAATTTGTGAATAATTTACTTTTTAAACTTAAATTAGAGTCTGTTCAAGATTACCCCTATATTACTACCTTCATGTTCATTCCTTACTTTACTGAGTGGTAAAGTAAGGAATTTTAGCCAATTCACCAATAAACGCACATCTATTATAAGCTGTTATTGATAGTAAATTACCACTGCTAAACTACCAATAACTGTGGCCATTATAAATTATTGAAGTCTGTACTTCCTAAAAAATAAACTTTAGGTAATCCTAGCACTTTGGGAGGCCAAGGCAGGCGGATCACGAGGTCAGGAGATCAAGACCATCCTGGCTAACACAGTGAAATCCCGTCTCTACTAAAAATACAAAAAAATAAGGCATGGTAGAGGGGCCTGTAGTCCCAGCTACTCAGGAGGCTGAGGCAGGAGAATGGTGTGAACCCAGGAGGCGGAGTTTGCAGTGAGCTGAGATCGCGCCACTGCACTCCAGCCTCGGTGACAGAGCGAGACTCCGTCTAAAAAAATAATAATAATAATAAAATAAACTTTAGCGTTTTCTCAAAGTTGGGCAAATCACTGAAGTATACAAGGCATGTGAAATCACCAGTCATGTGACTCTAATGAAGGCAACAGAGAGTCATTGAATAATTTTAAGAATAGGATTGATATTATGTAATTTGTGCTAGAGAAAAATCACTTTTGTGGCAATGCCAATTAGTGGAGCGTATGAGACCTGAGGCAGGAGACTGCTACAAAAATATAGGTGAGGAGGAGAAAGTCTGAACCAAGATAGTAGCAACAAATATGTAGAAAAGAAAAGGACAAGAGAAGTAAATAAGCAATAAAATTAAGACTTATGCATCAATTAGATTCACTACCTTAGGCAAAATGGCTTTGCTTAAACAAGGTCAAACAGCATATAAAAGAAGAGGGTCATACTAGGTAGGAAAGATAAAAAGTTCTATATTAGACATGTTGACTTGGATACAAGGATGCCAGACTGAGAAAAAGAGGTCTGGAATGGAGGTACTGATTCAGGATTCCTGAAACAGAGGTGTAAAAGCCTAGAGAGAGTGCATAGAGTTAGCAAAAGAGAATGTCACACAGACAGAACCTGGAATAATATCACTTTTAAGATAAACAACAAGTATTTGGGTTTCTACTGAACCCCAAAAAGAAGATGCACATAATTTGAATCATAGACCGTTAGTTCCTCCAAGTAGAGTTCCTCTTAGTGTAATTTCATGCATAGTATAGGCATTTAATAACTAAAATGAATAATTAGAAAGCCAAAACTAAAAAGAAAGAAATAATCTATACTACGGCTAGGAAATCAGTTTCAAGACTAACTGCAGTCATTTTTGCATGACTATCTATAAAACTGTGTCAATAGATTCTGAGGTCAAGTATGGAATTCAAAGGAAAGACTCCCATAACTCTCAGGTAACATTAAAGCCATGGGCTCAGGACAAGAGAAGGAATCATTCGTGTGCCACATATTGCCACTATTGATATTTTCTGTTTATTACATAGTTTATTTTTTATTTTAGTATATAATTTAACTATGAAAATAATACAAGTAAATTGCAATATCAAACAATACAGAGATAAATGCAGAAAATATAAATAATATTCCCCAATCTTCTCTGAAGTCTTATTCCCCGAAGGCAACAAATACTCAACAAGAGAAAAATGTTCTGCATTTATGCTCTCACTCCTTTCTCCTGCTCATAAAAGGGTTTTGTTTTGGTTTCATTTGTTCATAAAATTATTATCAAAGGAAGACATTATGACATAGGAAGCATTATGGCATATGGATAAAATTGCTAATGTCCAAATTTATTGTTAGAGTTGACTATCATTTATTATTGTTTAAAAAGTATTTTCTATAATTATATGTAAGATTATATTTTTCTTCTCTAAGAAGGTTTATCAGTAGTTTGCCTGCTACATTGATTTTTATCAGCGACCCAAATGACTTCTAAGTGGCCCATTCCAATGTTCAAGTTTCAGTCTTCTTGGCAGCATTTGACACAGCTGGTCACTTTGTCCTTGAGATTTCAAGTAGTGTTCTTACCAGCTTAATGAAGTTCCTTCTCAGATTCCATTGCTATTCCTCCTCATTCTTCTGACATCTAACTGCTGGAGTACACACACAGTGCCCAGTCCTCAGACCTTTTCTTTTCTCCATCTGTACTATCATCCAATTCCATGCCATAATTGCCATCTTTATTCTGTCTACCTCAAGTATGTATCTTCAGCCCAACCTCTCTACCACTCAGCATCTTCATTTTATTGCCTAACAGGCATTCAAAATTCATACCCAAAGTAAACTCCCCATCTTTTCCTTACCCCAAAATATTACCATTGATCATTAAATTCGGTGAGTTGGTTATTCAGCAAATTGATTGACAACTTAGCAGAAATTTACCTCCGCCCCTCTCATTAATCTATCCACTGAAGAACTGACCATAATAATATCTAAAGTATCTCAGTAAGGGGGAGGGGGAACTAAGAATTTTATATGCAGCAAAGTTGTCCTTTAACTATAAACTAAATGATAGGCCATCTCTAATATATTAAGAACTTAGTAAAATTAAGCACTTTGTAAGTGCTTAGTAAAAAGCACTTACAAGTGCTTCCTTAACAAATTCCCGTTCCACAAAATCTAACCATTCAAACAAACAAACTCAGTAATATCGAAATAATAGTAATAGGGCTGGTGTTGAGCACAAAATCTATTTTTAAATGCAACAAGGAACATGTTATTAAATAGCTTTAATAACTACAGTTACAGAACAAACAAAAAATGTACTAAATCGATGTATAAAGAATAAGATATCAAAAATCAGAGGAGGGGGGAGGGGATCTGTTAAAAAGTATGTTTGTTATTTTTTCATCTTTTATAGAAAATCACTAGTGATTGCACTGCTTTAATATGTTAACTTTGTGCTCTACAAGCCTCTACATAACTTTCAAACATGCTCTGTTCCTATGACCATCACTACATTAGAATAGAAAACAATTGAAATTGACTCCTAATAAATAGTCGTGCTTGAAAGAAAAAATATGTTAATTTCAAACTCTTAGACTGAGTTTATTCTTTTTGAATAGTGATAATGGGATTTGTAAATCGGCTATATCGTTTATGGTAATGAAATATTTATCTGAGTGGAATCAACAGCTCCTCCAGTTTTATTTCTATCTCTCTTTCTTATGTTAAATTCAAGTAAAAGTAAATTAATACTTGGTATTTAAAATGCCATGTATACTGTGATCCCATTTTCCTAAAATTACATCTAGCTATATTTTGCTCAATATAGACACACTGAGAAATGTCTGGAAAGATGTTCAAATGCTGAGAATGGTTATTTCTGGAAAGTGGAATTTGGAGTGTTTTTCTGCGTTCTTATTTTTCTGAGTTGTTTAAATTTTATAATAATCACATCATTTTATAACAAAAGCTATTAAATTTTTTGTCAAGGGCCTTAGTACAAACAGAAATATTCTAATAGTTAAATCTAGTAACTCCCACCACCACCACCATCAACAAAAGCAAGGCCTTTTGCAGTTCAAAATACATGGAAGGGATCAAAGCTCAGAGGGAAAGACCTCAAGATCTTGCTTTTTTGGGTATGACATTGATCTTATCTCTTCAACAGTAATAGATAATTTTGGTTTTATGTCATCTAGCCATGACAGAGCCATTCATTGCATCATTGGTTGAGATAATATAGCATAAAGTATTTAACAGCAACCACCCTAAAGATGACAATATGGAAATACTGCTTAATGGACAGAAATTTTTTTATCTGTAAAATAGCATAAGCCATGTTTTACCTCCTCACATTCAGAGGAGGTGATTAATGATTTTCCCCCTTGAAAATATAAAGTATTTTTTAAATGCCTATACTTCCAAATCCATATAATAATTAAGTAGCTCTGAACTTAACCTTTCAAAATTTATTCTAAAGGGTTTCTTTTACTTTTTATTCTGGCTTTCAAAATAGTAAAAGGCATTATTAAATTCCCTTCCGTAGCTGTCACCCAAATTGTACCTTTAGCACACATATACCACCGATCTATTTGCATCTAACATTTCATTTCTTTATGCTTAAAAGCAGTAAATGTTTCAAAAACTGTAGATCTTTTTTTCAGCATAATTTTCTTTTGAAAGAAAAAATTAGATAGCAATTATCTGTTGATTTCATAAGCAGCACATATCATCGGGTTTTGTTTTGTTTTTTTTCTTTTTCTTTTTTTCTTTTTTTGTTTCTTTTTTTAAATTTTATTATTATTATACTTTAAGTTTTAGGGTACATGTGCACAACGTGCAGGTTTGTTACATATGTATACATGTGCCATACCGGTGTGCTGCACCCATTAACTCGTCATTTAGCATTAGGTATATCTCCTAATGCTATCCCTCCCCCCTCCCCCCACCCCACAACAGTCCCCGGTGTGTGATGTTCCCCTTCCTGTGTCCATGTGTTCTCATCGTTCTTTTTTTTTTTTTTTGAGATTGTTGCCAGGCTGCAGTGCAGTGGCGCAATCTTGGCTCACTGCAACCTCCACCTTCCGGGTTCAAACGATTCTCCTGCCTCAGCCTCCCAAGTGGCTGGGACTACAGGCACCCACCACCATGCCCGGCTAATTTTTTGTATTTTTAGTAGAGACAGGGTTTCACCATGTTAGCCAGGATGGTGTCGATCTCCTGACCTCCTGATCCACCCGACTCGGCCTCCCAAAGGGCTGGGATTACAGGCTGAGCCACCGCGCCTGGCCATCATCGGGGGTTTTAAGGTCAAACATACTACTTTCTGGATCTGTGTTCAGTAGGTATGCTTTGGCCGTGTTTCACCCTTTTCAACTAGACCTTCTTGGTGTGACTGTTGCAGAGTTGCCAATGAGAGAAGTTAACTTTAAAGTCAGCTTTAGTTTATTTTTATAGCCCTTGTGAAAAACCGCAGTTGAATCTCTTTAAAATCAGGAGACAGCTTAATAAACTTTTTCTTTGTTTACATATAATCATAATGGGGGCAAAAGAGGGATGGCTTAACAGGCAATGAAAACCATTTTTTTTTTTACATAAGGAGGGATAGATGTGAGGTGTAAAGACATTTAATTGAATTATCAGACATTCTAATATGTAGGAGAAAATGCCTATTAGGTATTTACTACTTGTTTTACCCCCCACTTACTCAGGATTAGGCACCCCAGTCCCCTTCTATTCTAAACCAAAAGAAATAATTGAACACATTCTGCCTGAACTATCCTGAAGCAGTGTGGCATCCATTTATTATCAACCACATTAATAATTAGGATTCTCCTAATCTTGATGGAAAGATTGAAACATTAATGTTCTACATTTTATCCCCCATTCTCCCATTGAAGATCATGTGACCTTAAGCAAGCTACCTGTCATCACTTAGGGCTTAGTTTTCCACCTGTAAAATGATGGAAGTTACCCTAGATCTGCAGTTAGTGGATGTTGGGGGCTCACAGAATCAAAAGAAATGAAAACTAATGGATCTTTCCCCAGTAAAATGCACACATGCATAAACCAAAGAACAAACAATGTTCTACAAGGTCCCATATGGTATAGCCAGCAGTCCTCTCCCCAAACCCTAATTTTCCACCTTCATCTCCATGTTCACTCTGCTCCAGCTACATTGGCCTCCTTGCTCTTTCTCAAACATGACAAGCAGACTATCAACTTAGGGTAATTGCATTGACTGTTCTCCTCACCTGGAATATTCTTTTTTACCTCCGAGCCTTTGCTCAAATGTTGCCTTCTCAGTGAAGCTTACTCTGATCACCTTATTTAAAATTGCAGACCACATTGCTTTCCAGCTTTACTAGCCCTTGCTCCTTGCTGTAAAATTATTTTCCCCAATGCACTTGTCATAATCTAGCTGTTCACAAAAAACTTAACATAGCAGACCTAACTGCTACCTTTCAAAAGGAAGGCTTAAAAGGTTGGTCCTTGGCTGGCATCTAGAAACTTGGGTTTCAGGAGGGTTTCCACATGCCTAGAGCTGGTAAGAGTAGCTCACTATACCTAAGTGTTTGTGCAAACAATGTAGTTTATGCTGACCATCTGCTTTCCTTTGGCCAGTATACAAATTTGGTATGTGCTAGGCAGAGGGAGGGTGCTGTGTGATCAGCCCCCAATAAAAACCCTGAGCACTGAGTCTCCAATAAACTGTACTGGTAGACAACATTTCACATATGTTGTCACAACTCATTGCTGGAAAATTAAGTGTATCCTGTGTGACTTCACTAAAAGAAGTGTGTAACTTAGTCTTTCCCAGACTTTGCTTCTTTTGCCTTCTCTCTTTGTGGATCTCGCCCAATATCTCTTCACTGTGATAAATCATAGCTGTGAGTAAAACCATATACAAGTCCTGTGAGTCCTCCTAGCAAGTCATAGGGACCAGGGGTAATCTCCGGTAACCCCAACCCGGTAGCACACTATAAAATTTACTCATGAATTATGCCTAGCACATAAAAGGTGCTTGATTAATATTTATTAAATAAATACATGCAAAATTTTGCAATTAATTTAAGAAAGTTAATGGAGCTCCCTAAAAAAAGTGCTAATCATTGATACTGGTAAGGACTCCTTTCCAAGATGCTCTCCTTATAATTTGAAGATTCAAAATTCTAAGCAATGGCCAGGTGCAGTGGCTCACACCTGTAATCGCAACTCTTTGGGAAGCCTAGGCAGACGGATCACTTGAGGTCAGGAGTTTAAGACCAGCCTGGCCAACAAAGTAAAACTCCGTCTCTAATGAAAATACAAAAAATAGCCAGGCATGGTTGCGGGTGCCTGTAATCCCAGCTACTTTGGAGGCTAAGGCAGGAGAATCACTTGAACCTGGGAGGTGGAGGTTCCAGTGAGCTGAGACTGCTCCACTGCACTCCAGCCTGGGTGACAAGAGCAAGAGTCAGTCTCAAAAAAAAAAAAAAAAAAAAAAAATTTCTAAGCAAGAAGATCTGTCTCTGAACTAGTTTCTCTTCCTGAAAATGCTTACATTTACAGAAAAGTAGAAGGAATTGTATATGTTTTAGTTGGCCAAACCAGGCACATGTCTTCAGAATTAAGTGTGACGGCATGTTGTAAACTTGGTAAAAACCATGGCTACACATGAGCCCTTGATGGAAATATGAGGTTTCCATTTTTCTTGGATACCATAGCTTCAAAATTATATTTGGGAAAGCCTCTTAAAGCCAGACTTTTGAAGCTCAGTAATCTTCTGAGCCAAGTTAATCTAGAGGGAGTCTCACGGCCTCCTTTAAAAATGAAAAACATGGAAAGTTAAAGAAATTTTAAAGAGGAAATTAGAAAAAGCCAACTCTGAGAACAGAGCCAATCTTTGAATACGTGCAGAACATATGAGGGAGGGGAGAGGAAGAAAAAGTTGTTATTACTGTTAGCTGAATCCTGTCGGAATCAAAAATGTGCAAAGCCCTCTCATGTCAGCAATACTACAATAGAGATAACCAGCAGCTTGGGTGCAAGCCTACATTTTAAAATATTTAATCTTTTCTGGTAGCAAGAAATATTGGCCAATATATTTATTTTGGCAAGAAAGATGCCCACTTGTAGACAAAATGCTCACAGAACTAAATTTCATGCTGGGTACTCAAAGGGAGCATATGAATAGGTTCTGTTATGGGGGCATAGTAGGAGTTCAATAAATGCTAGTGAAATTAATAAGCATGCCTGGTAGGTATTCAATAAATGTTAGTGAAATGAATAAATGTGTGCAAGACACTGGGCTACACACTGATTATAGCCTTAGTGCAAATCATACAGGTCTTAATTACTTTCTATAGTAAGTCTGGGCATATTACAGAATTTGGGGGAGATTACAAAAGCAGACCCTTAGTCAGTGAATTAAAAGAAGAGAATTCAGACTGGAAGGAAACATTTCGCTGTTTTTAATTAACAAATCCTGAAGTAGTTATGTTAGCTGTTAAAATAGATTCTAAGTCTTTATTCAAATTTGCAAATTTTATCACTAAATTACTTAGCAATAGCTTCTTCTCTAAACCATCCTCCCTCCTCCTCCACCCCACACAACGCTTTTGGTTCCATTAAAACCTGTAAGAATCTTGATTTCTTTGCAGAAAAAGTTCTTTGTGGCCCAACATTAACTGCACTTAACATATGATCCTATCATGATATTGTTAAAAACTAAAACCTCAAAGGTAGCCAATTTCAAAGAGAGAAGATAAGCACTAATCATTCAATCACCAATCCCCATGTTTATAGTTGCAAAGTGCAATCAAGAATTAATTTTTAAGCTAGTCTCAAAGCACCTAAGAGAAGATAGATTAAAGAAATATTAAAGATGCAGAAAGAAACATTCTAACTTCTTTACACACTGAATTCTATGTATCTCTAGAAGGAGCCTCTGGAATTCCCATGTCATCAGTTCTTTGATGGGAGCATTTATGTGATTCTACTCTTCATTCCTACTTATGACTTAAACAGCCCGTATCTTCAGTCAGGACTCTGCATGATTAAGTGCCATCCTAGACCAATGGGACGGGTTGCAACAGGCAGATCAGCGGCACCCAGAGGGAAAGAAATCCACATCAGATCCCAACACAGACCATAATCTTTTGACCATACCATGTAGATTTCTTATTACATTCATGAGACTGGTTTCAGAGCCCTCTTCTTACCTTATCCTAAACTTTCTCTCCAGATGATCTCAAATGCTGTCATAACTTTAAATATCATCTCTAAGCTGAAACTCCAAATTTTAAATCTCGAGTCCACACCTCTCCTCTTAAATTCAAACTCTCATATACAACTTGATTTCTGTTTTTGGATGTCTCACAGGCATTGCAAACTTGTATGCAAAATTGAACTGCTTGACCCTACCACACACCTTGGATCTGCTTCTCTTCAACTTCTTCCATCCCTATAAGCAGCCCCTCCATCTACTCATTTGCTCAGGTGGAATATTTGTGTCATATTAATATTTATTTTTCACCTCCCTCCATACACACCCCACATTGAATCCATCAGCCAGGCCTAGTGTGTGTGCCACACAGATCACAAACCTGTCAAACCTTTTCTTATACACTGACAAGGTCCTAGTCCAAGATACTGCGTCATTTTTCATTTGGGTTTCAGCATGGGGAGAAAAGTCCATGCTTATACTTGAAAAAAAAAAGACCTTTTATAAAATTATAACATTACAAATTTTAAACAGGCATTTAAGAAGTCTCATACGTGTGTTCAATGGAACACACTTGTGTTTCTTTTTCTTTTTTATTTATAACTTTTATTTTAAGTTCAGGGTACATGTGCAGGTTTGTTATATAGGTAAACTTGTATCATGAGGGTTTGTTGTACAGATTATTTCATCACCCAGGTATTAAGTTCAGTACCCAATGGTTATTTTTCCGGATCCTCTCCCTCCTCCCACCACCCACCTTTCAATAGGCCCAATGTGTATTGTTCCTTTCTGTGTGTCCATGTGTTCTCATCATTTAGCTCCCACTTATAAGTGAGAACATGTGATATTTGGTTTGCTGTTTCTGCTTTAGTTTGCTAAGAATAATGGCCTCCAGCTCTATCCATGTTCCTGCATAGGACATGATCACATTTTTTATAGCTGCATAGTATTCCATGGTGTATATGTACCACATTTTCTTTATCCAGTCTACCATTCATAGGCATTTAGGTTTATTCCATGTCTTTGCTATTGTGATTAGTGCTGCAATTAGCACACAAATGCATGCATCTTTATAATAGAATAATTTATATTCCTTTCAGTATATACCCAGTATTGGAATCGCTGGATCAAATGATATTTCTGTCTTTAGGTCTTTGAGAAATCACCACACCATCTTCCGCAATGGTCAAACTAATTTATCCCACAAACAGTGTATAAACATTCCTTTTTCTCTACAATCTCACCAACATCTATTATATTTGGACTTTTTAACAATAGCCATTCTGACTGGTGTGAGATGATACCTCATTGTGGTTTTGATTTGCATTTCTTTAATGATCAGTGATTTTAAGCTTTTTTTCATATGATTCTTGGCCACATGTACGTCTTATTTTGCAAAATGTCTGTTCATGTCATTTGCCCACTTTTTAATGGGGTTGTTTTTTTCTTGTAAATTTGTTTAAGCTCCTTATAAATGTTGGATGTTAGACCTTTGACAGATGCATAGTTTGCTAAAATTGTCTCCCATTCTTTAGGTTGTCTGTTGACTCTTTTGATAGCTTCCTTTTCTGTGCAGAAGCTCTTTAATTTAATTAGGTCCCATTTGTCAATTTTTGCTTTTGTTGCAATTGCTTTTGGTGTCTTTGTCATTAAATCATTGCCCATGCCTATGTACAGAATGGTATTGACTATTTTCTCTTCAGGGTTTTTATAGTTTTTGGTTTTGCATCTAAATCTTTAATCCATCTTGAGCTGATTTTTGTATACAGTGTAAGGAAGGGGTCTGGTTTCAATCTTAGCATATGGCTAGCCAGTTATCTCAGCACCACTTATTGAATAGGGAATCCTTTCTCTATTGCTTGTTTTTGTCAGCTTTGTTGAAGATCAGATAGTTGAGGTGTGTGGCCTTATTTCTGGGTTCTCTATTCTGTTCCACTGGTCTGTGTGTCTGTTCTTGTACCAGTACCATGCTGTTTTGGTTATTGCAGCCTTGTAGTATAATTTGAAGTCAGGTAGCGTGATGCTTCCAGCTTTGTTCTTTCTGCTTAGGATGGTCTTGGCTATCTAGGTTCTTTTTTGGCCCCATAAGAATTTTAAAGTAGTTCTGTGAAGTATTTCAATGGTAGTTTAATAGAAATAGCATCAAATCTCTAAATCACTTTGGGAAGTATGGCCATTTTAACAACATTGATTCTTCCTGTCCATGAGCATAGAATGTTTTTCGATTTGTTTGTGTAATCTCTGATTTCTTTGAGCAGTGTTTTATAGTTTTCCTTGTAGAGAACTTTCACCTCCCTGGTTAGCTGTATTCTGTGGTGTTTTATTTTACCTTTTTTGTGTGTGACACCTGTGAATGAGATTATGTTCCTGATTTGATTCTCAGCTTGATTGTTGTTGGTACATAGAAACATTAGTAATTTTTGCACATTGATTTTGCATCCTGAGACTCTGTTGCAAAATTGTTGAAGTCGCTTATCAGGCTAAGAAGCTTTTGGGCTGAGATGATGAAGTTTTCTAGTTATAGGATGATGTCATCTGCAAAAAAGGGATAGTTTGACTTCCTCTCTTTTTATTTGGATGCTCTTATTTTCTTTCTCTTGCCTGATTGCCCTGGCCAGGACTTCCAATACTATGTTGAATAGAGAGAAGGCATCCTTGTCTTGTGCTGGTTTTCAATGGGAAATACTAGAAATGCTTCTAGCTTTTGCCCATCAGTATGATGTTGACTGAATGAGTTTGTCATAGATGGCTGTTATTAATTTAAGGTATGTTCCTTCAATACCTAGTTTATTGAGTGTTTTTAACATGAAGGAATGTTGAATTTATCAAAAAGCCTTTTCTGCATCTATTAAGATAATTATGTGGCTTTTGTTTTTAGTTCTGTTATGTGATGAATCACATTTATTGATTTGCATACATTGAACCAACCTTGCATTCTAGGGATAAAGCCTAATCGATTATGGTGGATAATATTTTTGATGTGCTGCTGGATTCAGTTTACCAGTATTTTGTTGAGGATTTTTGCATCAGTGTTCTTCAAGGATATTAGTCTGAAATTTTTTTTTTTTGTCTTGCCAGATTTTGGTATCAGGATGATGCTGGCCTCATAGATGAGGTAGGAAGAAGACCCTCCTTCTCACTTTTGTTTGGAATAGTTTCAGCAGGAATGGTACCAGCTCTTCCTTGTACATGTGGTAGAATTCAGCTATGAATCCACCTGGTTCTTGGCTTTTTTGGTTGATAGGCTATTTATTACTGCTCAATTTCAGAACTCATTATTGATCAATTCAGAGATTCAGTTTCTTCCTGGTTCAGTCTTGGGAGGTTGTATGTGTCCAGGAATTTATCTATTTCTTCCAGATTTTCTAGTTTATGTGCATAGAGGTCTTCATAATACTCTCTGATTGTTATTTGTATTTCTGTGGGGTCAATGGTAATGTGTCCTTGTTGTTTCTGATTATGTTTATTTGAATCTTCTCTCTTTCCTTCTTTATTAGTCTAGCTAGTGGTCTATTTTATTAATTTTTTCAAAGAAATGGTTCCTGGATTCACTGATCTTTTAAACGCTTTCTCGTGTCTCAATCTCCTTCAGTTCAGCTCTGATTTTGGTTATTTCTTATCTTCTGCTAGCTTTGGGATATGTTTGCTCTTGGTTCTCTAGTTCTTTTAGTTGTGGTGTTAGGTTGTTAACTTGACATATTTCTAACTTTTTGATGTGGGCATTTAGTGCTATAAATTTCCCTTTTAACACTGCCTTAGCTGTGTCTCAAAGATTCTGGTATGTTGTATCTTTGTTCTCACTGGTTTCAAAGAACTTCTTAGTTTCTACCTTAATTTCACTATTTACTCAAAAGTCATTTAGGAGGTTATTCAATTCCCATGCAATTATATGGCTTTGAGTGAATTTGTTAGTCTTGATTTCTCATTTTATTACACTATAGTCCACGAGATGGTATGTTATGATTTCAGTTCTTTTGCATTTTGTAGAGAAGTGTTTTACTTCTGATTATGTGATCCATTTTACAATGTGTGTCATGTGGTCATGAGAAGAATGTATAATCTGTTGTTTTGGGGTGGAGAGTCCTGTATATATTTAGCAGGTACATTTGATCCAGAGCTGAGTTCAGGTCCTGAATATCTTTGTTATTTTCTGTCTTGATGATCTGGCTAATATTGTTAGTGGGGTGTTAAAGTCTCCCCCTATTATATTGTGGGAATGTAAGATTCTTTGAAGGTCTCTAAGAACTTAGTTTATGAATCTGGGTGCTCCTGGGTTGGGCACATAGGTATTTAGGATCTTCTTGTTGACTTGACCCCTTTACTATTAGGTAATGCCCTTCTTTGCATTTTTTGATCTTTGTTGGCTGGCTTAACATCTGTTTTGTCAGATACTAGGATTGCAACCCCTGCTTTTATCTGTTTTCCATTTGCTTGGTATATTTTTCTCTATCCCTTTATTTTGAATTTATGTGTGTCTCTGCATGTGAGATGGGTCTCTTGAAGACAGCATACTATGATTTTTGGTTCTTTATCTAACTTGCCACTCTGTGCCTTTTAATTGGGGCATTTAAGCCATTTACATTCAAGGTTAGTACTGATATGTGTGGATTTGATCCTGTCATCATGACGTTACCTGGTTGTTTTGCAGACTTGTTTATGTAGTTGCTTTATAGTGTCACTTGTCTGTGTACTTCAGTATGTTTTTGTAGTGGCTGATAACAGTCTTTCCTTTCCATATGTAGTGCTAGCTTTAAGAGTTCTTGTAAAGTAGTTGATGGTAACAATTTCCCTCAGCATTTGCTTGTCTGAAAAGGATCTTATTTCTCCTTCATTTATGCAGCTTAGTTTGGCCAGATAAGAATTTCTGGGTTGAAATTTCTTTTCTTTAAGAATGTTGAATATTGGCCCCCAATTTCCTCTGGCTTGTATGGTTTCTGCTGAAAGCTCCACTGTTAGTCTGACGGGCTTCCCTTTGTAGGTCACCTGACCTTTCTCCCTAGCTGCCTTTAACACTTTTTCTTTCATTTCAACCATGGAGAGAATCTGATTATTATATGTCTTGAGAATGATCTTCTTGTGAAGTATCTTAGGGGTTCTCTGCATTTCCTGAATTTGAATGTTGGCCTCTTTAGCTAGGCTGGGGAAGTTCTCCTGGATGATATCCTGAAATATATTTTCCAAGTTGGTTCCATTTTCCCCATCTCTTTCAGGGACACAAATGAGTCATAGATTTGGTCTCTTTACATAATCCCATATTTCTTGGAGGTTTTGTTTGTTCCCTTTCATTCTTTTTTCTCTATTCTTGTCTGAATGTCTTATTTCAGAAAGCCAGTTTTCAAGCTCTGGGATTCTTTCCTCCACTTGTTCTATTCTGCTATTAATACTTGTGATTGCACTATGAAATTCTTGTAGTGTGTTTTTCAGCTCTATCAGGTCAGTTAGATTCTTTTCTAGGCTGGCTATTTTGACTGTCAGCTCCTGCATCATTTTATCATGATTTTTAGCTTCCTTGGATTGGGTTTCAAAATACTTCTGTAGCTCAATGATCTTTATTCCTATCCACATTCTGAATTCTATTTCTGTCATTTCAGCCATCTCAATCCAGTTCAGAACCCTTGCTGGAGAGGTGGTGTGGTCATTTGGAGCAAAGAAGGTACTCTGGCTTTTTGAGTTATCAGGGTTCTTGTGCTGATTCCTTCTCATCTTTGTGGACTTACCTTCCTTCAATCTTTAAAACTGCTGACCTTTGGATGGGGTTTTTTTCCTTTTATCCTATTTGATGACATTGAAGTTTGATTGTGGTATAAAGTGAATTCAGCTAACTGCCTTCATTTCTGGAAGATTTTACAGGGCCAATGCTTAGCTCCCAACTCCTGGACTGCATGCTGTAACTCTGGGGGACTTGTATTGAGCCCCAACTTTGTTCTCTGGCTCCTTGAGGTTAGGAATCCACTTCACTGGGGAGGTGGGGGAGAATGAGGTGCTCCCAGACCACTGGTCACTACACTCCAATGGGTGGTGTGTCAGCCAAAGTGTTTCAGAGTGCGATGACAGTGGGATCCATTCTTGCTCACAAGTGTCAGTAGCAGCAGTAGCGACAGCTGTGGCATAGTGGGTGGCAGGTGCCAGGATGCCTGCCTCCCTGCAAGTGTTCACCACAGTGGCAAAGTCAATGCAGCTGGGGGGCCTCCGCTGGTGACTGTGTGTGTGGTCACCCTGAAGGTGGTGTTTTGGCTCAGGAGTAGGGCACTGATGGGTGCAGGTCTGGGTGCATAGGTCTCTGTGCCTCGCAAGCAGGAATGATTGCTCAGGCATGGGAGGATCCACCATTCTCTGTGGAGTGTTACCATAAGGGCAGAGCACTGGCGGGGGCAGGGCTGGCTGACTCTGTGCCCACCAAGACTCTGTCTGCAACAGAGGTCAGTGGGGAGAGGAAGGGTAGACTGCACACCCAAATGCTGATGGTCAAGAAAAGCAAAACCCACCTCCACAGACATGTGCCAGCAAAGCAATGTGGGGAGTTGCCTTAGGCCTAAAGAAAGCTGCAGTATGGGAGGGAGCATGAGGGTTGGTGCATGGCTGTAGGGGCCATCCTGCTGGAGCTCTCTACCAGTCAGGCACAATCTGCCAGTGCAGAAGCTATGGTGTGGGACCCCAGGGCACCCGAGGCTGCTCTGCAAGCAGGTGTAGCCAGGCTGGGGCTCTGGGAAAGGACAGCAAACCAAGGGGTTCTCAGGTCAGACTGGCCTCGTCTGATGGGCAAGACCACCCTGCAGAGTTCAGGACTGACAGTTCCCCTAGTCCTGCACCAAACTCTTTGGGCTCCACATCAGCTGGCTGCTGCCCCTAACCCTTCTCTAAGCAGCTCTCCATGCCATGTTGAGTGTCCGTAGTGGTCAAGGGGTCTCCCCCTGCCAGGGTTCCAGAGGCCTGTGGCAAGAGCAGTTTGCTCCTTGCCAGTGCAACTCACCTGTTACCCCAGAGCCACTGGGGGCCAGGAATGAGTGTGGGTGTACTGTAGCCCCATGTAGCGTTCCCAGCTTTCTCACCCTTCAGCCCAGCTTCTGCGTCTTCCCTCTGTCCATTCTTAGTGCCTTTATCTCTGAAGATGTGTTAGGAGTGTGTCAGTCATCTGAGTCCCTTCATGAGAGCCATTCCACCTGCCTGCGTCTAGTTGGTCATCTTGTCTCCTGCCAATTCTTTTTCTTTTTTTATGATTAATAGGATATTATAGGACTTACTTGGTTCTGAAACTTTTTCAATATAAACATACATACACACATGTACTTTTTCATTGTACCATAAATGTAGCATAATGTTAAATATCAGAATTCTGATTTGTAACATCCAGATAAACCCATAAGTGATTTTTCCAGTAATCACTCTTTCTAATTGATTTATCCATTGATCCTACCCCACTGATCTAATGTTTAATATAAAATGGCAAATGGGCTCGGTGCAAGGGCTCATGCCTATAATCCTAGCATTTTGGGAGACCAAGGTGGGTGGACCGCTTGAGCTCAGGAGTTCAAGACCAGCCCGGACAACATGGGAAAACCCATGTGTACTAAAAATACAAAAATTAGCTGGGCATAGCGATGCATGCCTGTAGTCCCAGCTACTTGGAGTGCTGAGGCAGGAGGATTGCTTCAACCCAGGAGGTCGAGGCTGCAGTCAGCTGAGATGATGCCACTGCACTCTAGCCCGGGTGACAAAGTGAGACCCTGTCTCAAAAATAAAATCAAACAAAAGTCAAATGGTAATAAATAGTAACATACTTAAAGTACATTTGGTTTGCTACATGGATGTGGCAAGGGAGTTTTACCTTGATACTTGTATTCTAATATTCGGATCTTCCTCATTACTTTAAGAAAAAAGGAAAACCACTCAGGCCCTGTTGCCCAATTACTTTACATTTACAGCATGATTTTGAATGTAGAATATACATATATATTGTCACTGTACTTATAAAGTAACTCAAATAGATGATTCTAAATATTAAAATGGGAAGAGATAAAAAACTCAAATCAACAAATATTTACGGAGGGCCTACTATGCACAAATACTGAAGCTACTTACAATCCACATTGTTAAGTAGGTATGAAATGAGCAATTAGCTGCAAGTTAAAGACACTCAAAATCACAGTGCTTCAAATGAGACAGAAGTTTACTTTGCTTTCACAAAAAAAGTCTGGAGGTAAAGTGCTCCTGAGCTGATGTAGTGGTTCTGCTTTATAAAATACCTAGGAACCCACGCTTCTTCCAACTTCTCACTCCGCCACCTTAGGTATGGCCTTATCCTCATAGTCCAAGATGCCAGCTAGAGCTCCAACCATGACATCCACATTCCAGGCAGCAGGATAGAGCCAAAGTGTGCAGGTAGACTAACTTTTATGGAAGTTTGCAAAAGTTACCCAATAAAAATTTCACTTATATGTCATTAATCTTAATTGCATCTCAAAGCATAATTACAGCTGCAAGGGAAACTGGGAGGTATAGCTGCTATTACTGTTGGTCATTAATTTAGCAGGATTCTGTTTTTAGAAGACAAGGACAATTCATATTGGAGGCAACATCTCACTGCCACATCACTCTCCTGTATGTTTCCCAGAACTCAAATTTCTGAATGTTCTGTGTCTATTCTGCCCAGCCATGTTGTAGGAGGCAGCATGAAGCAGCTCTTAAATATTTCTATATTTAAACTGCCTGGATTTGATTACAGTCTCCAATAGGTCCTCATCTGTGAAATGGAGATAACAGTAAGATCTACTCCTAGGAGCTGTAAAGATTAATCAGTTCGTACATATAAAGCTATTGGCACAGTGACTGACACACTGAAAGATAAGCGCAGCATATATTACTATCATTATATCAACTTAGTCAAGAGGAAATGGAAGTAACTTAACTACAGGCTTAATAGCTTCCTACACAGGATCATGGGAGGCAGTCAGAAGAACAGAGTTACCACTACAGTTTTCATGGTGAGTCCTGCTGCCACCCCAGTACCGTCCATAAAGAAAATAGAGAGGAACTGACTTGTATAAAGTGTCATTTTCTAAAAAAAAAAAAAGCTCCTTATTCATACCACATTAATAAAGTTAGGCAGAAAATCTAAACACACAGATCACTCCCCAAAACTTCCTCAGACAATACCTGGGATAAACTGGTATTTCACCCTGCCAAAGAGAAGTAAAATACGGATAAAGGAAAAGCAATTACGGCAATGTCTTTGTTAAAGGCATCCAGCACCAAAGCTAAGATCTGAATTCAAAATCCCTCCCCACTAATCCTGTGGACAAAATGGTGGAATTCATACTTGCTGAAACCACCTTTACGTATAAATATTATGAAAATACTTTAAACCACAAATCAAGCAATAAAAATCAGGTTTAGGGGGAAATTTTCTGGGTATTTTTTTCCCACACACATTCAAAATTGCTTTTAAGTCTTTACTGACAAAAGTGACATTGTTTTTTAAAAATAAATTGGGAATACAGAAACTGCCAGATTACTGTGTTGGAGTAGTGTTGCTGGGATATCACCTCTCTTCCATATTTCCCAGTCTTCTAATGTTAAATTTAGGCTCCTGTTGGCAAACTGTTTTTCTTCTTTTATGGTACAAAATGATTATCTTACTTCAACTGCCAAAGTCCAAGCTTGAGACATGCAGGATAAAGAAAAGTGAATAAACTGCTGTGTTTCCATTTTCCAACATCACTTGCAGGCAGCAGGAAGTCACAAGCATAAAGCCACAGGGAATTATCACAAAGACAAAACAATTCATTTAAGGCTATTTAGAAGCATATTAATTTTATTTTTGCTCCCAAATGTTGTCTAGTCATAGTATTGTGAGAATCAACAAAGGATTCTCCTCCAATTGGGGGAGGGCCGGGGGAGGGACAGAATGGGCTAGTTCAGATTTGGAACAGTGACCTAGAAGGCAGTTCTATCACTCAGCTATTCAAGTGATGTGGCCGTCTGAACATCTTTCCCTTCCTTGGTAGCAGAGTGAGATGAATATATATGTGTTAACATTCTTGAGATGAGATATAGTATCTTTCCTAGCCAAACATAACTTCTCCAAAGCCAAATTTTTCCACATGCTTTAGAGTAAGAAAGATAATATTTTTAGAGATGTTGAGAACTTTTAGGCTTTATCACTAAAACTGAATTCACCCAGTGAAGAGAAACCCTAAGGAAAATTTCAAACATAACATCTTCCCAGTGAATTTCATCTTTACTCCTGAATCTGAGGCAATAGGCTACTTTCTCCCTTATTAAACATAAAGAAAAATAATTACTTAATGAGAGAATATATAGCCATTCTCAATAAAAGCAACTGGGATTCCACAAACATTACTATGTCATGACTGAATGAACGAAGTGCTAAGATAAAGAGTTTAGAAAGAATGAAAAACCTAATTACTTATAGGAATCTGTATGATTAAGTCTAGAAAAATAAAAGGAAGAAAAGTGCATTAGTCTAATGAGATGTAGACAAAATATTTAAAATTGGCTCAAAGTGTTTGGTTGAATTATCTTGAATAATAAAAGATTAAATTTCCTAGAAAATCTTTGTTCCAAAGTAAAATGATTTTCTGATTCATACTTTTGAAACTTTATAAAGTGAAACAAAAGGGCATATTCCTATTCTTTTTAGTGTTGAAAAATGGTAACTGGGCTTCAGCAGAACTGAATTTGGGAACCTAAATGGCAAACCTAAAAATTCACTTAAAGAAGGTGAATTAGGAAACTTTGTTCCTCATAACAGAGCTCCAGTGCTTGAGAACTAAGCATAAAACTACTTTCTGTGAACTGTAGAGATAGATTTCTGTAAGATGTCTGACTCCTCCATTAGGAACTACTGATCCACATTTTTAAATAAGCAGGTGGTTCATGGATACAGAACCCATTTTTTGAGAAATGTTGACCTAAACAACACTTACCTGTTCTGTTGATGCAGAATGAAATCAGGTAAACTGCCCTAAGCTTCCTCAAGATCTACTCAAGCTCAGTTTATCCTGTTAGCCTATATCTATCTCTTTTTCTTTACACATTTTTTAAAAGCAATTTTCCCTAATTTCATATCCCATGATTTGGAGTCGATTGTCCACTCTCAATAAGAAGGGATTTCTCCTACAGCTCTAATTCTGGAACTGTTTTTTGAAAGCTTGCAAACAGTTAGTAAGCATTACACTCACCTCTGAAAGCTTTTTCCTACCTGTAATTTAATTTAGCTCCAAGCTACAGCACGTGAATGCCCCTGCATTCTTTATATGACTCTTTATGTCAGGTCTCTACACACTGGATTATATGAAGATCCCCTATGATTCACACAGTCAATAAATAAATCAACAAAAATGTAGAAAGGAAGGAGGAGGATCCAGTTTTAGATAGTAAAGATCAGAAAGAATAGTCTACATACTTTATCAAAGCGTACTGCAATGAAAAGTGTAAGCATGACTACTTTCAAATGCAGATTCCTAGCATGTTCATTTCCTTTGTTCTTCAAGTATTCATGGAATTAAAGAAACAGGAAACAATCAGTTATGTATATTAGTGCTTCCTTCACTGCACTAGGTCATCATAAGCTTCTGATGACCAAACAGAACTAAGACTAAAATGGCTGATGTTCCTAAAAACCTCCCAGTTGACCCAGATAATAAGCTAGGATCAAAAATAACAACAGGCCAATGCAGCTTTTTTCTCTAAGAAATTCTGTTATTGCTGTTATTAGATTTACAGTTACATTGGGATGCTAAGATTTCTTGCTGTATTTTTATGGTAATTGCAGTTTTATATACATAATATCATCAACAGCTCATATATTCTGTGGGCTGGTTTTATGCTGGGTTGGATTTAAATGCTCTTCAAGGAACTGTACTTTTTGTCCCCATTTAAAAAGACTGTAGACAGGTCAGATAATAATAGCAATAACTCAGAAACCTGAAGATTAGAAAATTGAATAAGGCTGATTCTAAAAAGGCATGGAAATTTCATACCCATGCTATTTTGTTTGCTCACTGAGTATATGATGGAGTAAAAAGAACATTGAAACTAAAATCTGGGAACATCAGCTCTAATTTCAGCTATCACACTGTCCTTTAAGGTCACTGGCCTCTTTGGGCCTCAGTTGCCTCATGTGAAAAACGAGAGGTCGACTAGATTATACATGGCACTTATACTTTCATCTCTCACATCAATTACAATCAACTGATAATGGCTGGCTGAAGCACTGTGTTAAGAAGGATTATGAGGCTGATTCTGGACAAAAGTAGAGTGTCATGGGTGATTTGCTAAGTCTTCCATAAGGACATTGAGGAAATAGCTGTACATATGCAATATATTTTCCTTATTTGACCCAAAAGACCACTAGGATTTCCTTTAGTTACAGTCTATAAAGGATAGTTTACAATAAAATATCATAAGATCCTTTATACAAAATGTTTGGTCTTGTTGCTTCCTCCAGCCACCCAAGCTGCTGAAAGGAAAGAAGGCCAAGGCAGAGAAGGTGGCTCTAGTTCCTTATCGTAAAGAAGCAGAAGGCCAACAAGGTGGTGAATCCCCTGTTTGAGAAAAGGTCTAAGAATTTTGGCATTGGACAGCACATCCATCTCAAAAGGAACCTCACTTGTTTTGTCAAAGGGCCCTACTGCATCTGGCTGCATCAGCAAAAAGCTATCCTCTATGAATGACTGAAAGTGCCTCCTGCAATTAACCAGTTCATCTAGGCTTTGTACTGCCAAACAGCTACTCAAATGCTGAAACTGACCCACAAGTACAGAGCAGAGACAAATCAAGAGAAGAAGAAAGCTGCTGGCAAAGAAGATGTTCCCACTAAGATAACACCTGTCCTTTGAGCAAGGGTTAACACTGTCACCACCTTGGTGGAAAACAAGAAGACTCAGATGGTAGTGACTGCACGTGATGTGGGTTCCATCAAGCTGATTGCTGAGGGCTCGCCCTGTATCCTAAGATGGGAGTTCCTTACCGCACTATCAAGAGAAGGCAAGCCTAAAAGACATCCAGTCCACAGGAATACTTGTGCCACTGTGGCCTTCACACATGTAAACTCAGAAGACAAAGGAGTTCTGGCTGAGCTGGTGGAAGCTATCAGTACTAACTACAAGGTTAGATATAATGAGATCTGTCAGCACTGAGGAGGCAACATCTTGGGTCCAAAATCTGTGGCTTGCATTGCCAAGCTAGAAAAGGCAAAGACTAAAGAACTTGCCACTAACCTGGGTTAATGTACACTGTTGAGTTTTCTGTGCACAAAAACAATCCAAATTCTTTAAAAAACAGTTTGGTTGTATAGATTATCTATAAAAATGATTTCTATATTGAAAATCACTTAACTTCATGACACTGTTTCCTCAATAGTATACACACACACACACATATACACACACACGTTGATGAGAAAAAAAAATCTACTTCCAGCCAGAGCCACTGTCAGTATGGGGTTTCCACATTCTCCCCATCTGTTTGAGTTTTCTCGTGGGACACCAGTTTCCTCCCATATCCCAAAGATGTCCACATTAGATTAATTATTGTATCTACAATGTCCAAGTTGGAGTGAGTGTGGGAGTGTGTGTATGAGTGAGGCTGCAATGGAATGGAGTCCTGTCAAGGGCTGGTTCCTGCCTTGCACCCTGACCTGCCAGGATAGGCACCAGCCACCCACAACCCTGAACAGGAATAAGCAGGTTAGAAAATGAATGAATATAAATTATTGTAAAATAAATTTATTTTGACACCAAACAGTGGGGTCCAAAAGTGCTCAGCAAGCCTGCCATATTTATTGTTTGTTTTTGAACTGTGTGGTGATAGGAGGTGCTCCTTATAATTCTCACTTTGCAAACATTTATTCCTTGATTCAACCCATCACCACTACAACCACTATCACTCACTGATTCACCAAAACTTGGGTAAATAATTATCTTACTTGTTTTTATTAATCTTTCTTGAATGTATGTTTGGCTCACATTTATTTCAATGTTTAATATTAAAAGTGTTTCGAGTCTTTACTTAGAAGTTTGATATTTCTATGACAAACATGCTGTAGGAACTTACTGCTTGTTTATGTAAATTAGCCTAAGGTAAAGTTGGTTTTATTACATATCATTTTGCTTAAAGTTGTAGTCTCCAAGAACCTATCGACAACGTTAAGTGAGAACTTACTGTGTGTATATGTGTGTATATAACCTTGTTTTATTGTGCCTCACTTTATGGCACCTCACAAATAGTGTTTTGTTTTTTTTTTACAAATTGAAGGTTTGTGGCAAATTGGTGTCAACTGCTATTTTTCCAACACCATGTGCTCACTTCCTGTCTCTGTGTCACATTTTGGTAATTTCCACAATATTTCAAACTTCTTCGTTATTATTATATCTGTTACAATGATCTGTGATCTATGTTACCATCGTAATTGTTGTGGGGCACCATGAACAGCACCCATAAAAGAAAGTGAACTTAATTACTCAATGTTTTATGTGTTCTAGCTGCTCCAAAAACCAGTTGTCCCCACCTCCTCCATCTCTCCTTCTCCTAGGGCTTTTTTATTCCTTGAGATACAATGTTGAAATTAGGCCAATTAATAATCCTAAAATGACTCTAAGTGTTCAAATGAAAGAAACTGTAGCAGGTCTATCACTTTCAACCAAAAGCTAAACATTTCCTTAAGCCAAAACCTAACCCAGAGCAAGACCTACCTCTTTTCAATTCTATAAAGGCTCAGAGAAGTAAGGAAGCTTCAGAAGAAAAGTTTGAAGCTCGCAGAGGTTGGTTCATGAGATTTAGGGAAAGAAGTTTCCTTCATAACATAAAAGTTCAAGGTGAAGCAGCAGGTGCTGAGAGAGAAGCTGCAGCATATTATCCAGGAGATTAGCCCAGATAATTGATGAAAGTGGCTACACTAAACAACAGATTTTCAGTGTAGACAAAACACCCTTTTAGTGGAAGAAGATTCCATCTAGGACTTTCAGAGCTAGAGAGGAAAAGTCAATGCTTGGTTTCAAAGCTTCAAAAGACAGGTGGACTCTCTTGCTGGGGCTAATGCAGCTGATGACTCTTAAAGTCATCAACTTAATTGAAGCCAATGTTCATTTACCATCTGAAAATCCTAGGGCCCTTAAGAACTGTGATAAATCTACTCTGCCTGTGCTTTATAAATGTAACAAAGCCTAGATGACAGCACATTTGTTTATGGCATGGTATACTGAATATTTTAAGCTCACTGTGGAGACCTACCGCTCAGAAAAAAGATTCCTTTCAAAATATTACAGTTCTTTGACAATGCACCTGGTCACCCAAGAGCTCTGATAGAGATATACAAGGAAATAAACGGATTTTTCATGCTTGCTAACACAACATCCATTCTGTAGCCCATGGATCAAGGAGTAAATTCAACTTTCAAGTCTTATTATTTAATAAATACATTTCATAGGCTATACCTGTCATAGATAGTGATTCCTATGATGGACCTGAGCAAAGTAAATTAAAAACCTTCTAGAAAGAATTCACCATTCTAGATGCCATTAAGAGCATTCACGATTCATGGGAGGAGGTCAAAATCAGCATTAACAGGAGTTTGGAAGAAGTCAATTCCAACCTGCTTGAAAAACTGTGAGGGCTTCAAGACTTCAATGGCAGAAGTAACAGTAAATGTAAGAGAAATAGCAAGAGAACTGGAATTAGAAGTGAAGCCTGAAGATATGGGTAATTGCTGCAATCTCATGATAAAACTTGAATGGAGGAGTAGTTGCTTCTACTGGGTGTGCCAAGAAAGTAGTTTCTTGAGATGGAATCTACTCCTGGTGAAGATGCAGTGAACACTGTTTAAATGACAACAAAGGATTCGGAATATTACATAAACTTAGTTGATAAAGCAGTAGCCAGGTTTGAAAGGATTGACCACAATTTCGAAAGAAGTTATATTATGGGTAAAATGCTATCAAACAACATCACATGCTATAGAGAAATTTTTCATTAAAGTAACAGCCAATTAATGGGGCTAACTTCATTGTGGCCTTATTTTTAAGAAATTGCCACAGCCACCCAACATACGGCAACTATTACCCTGATCAATCAACAGCCATCAACATTGAGGTAAGACCCTTCACTAGCAGAAAGATCATGATCCACTGAAGGCTCAAATGATCATTAGCATTTAGCAATAAAGTATTTTTAAATTAACATATGCACAGTGTTTTTGGATATAATGCAATTGCACACTTAATAGGCTACAGTATAGTATAAACATAACTTTTATATGCACTGGGAAACCAAAAAATTTGAGCAACACTTTATTGCAATATTTGCTTTATTGCAGTAGTCTGAAATAAAACACACAATATCTCCAAGGTATGCCTCTATATATAAAGAGAGGGAGACCTAGGAAAATACTTGAAATGTATTAATTAATTTGTTTCATCTTCAGGAGCCAGATTGTGTTAGGCTATTCTTGTACTGCTGTAAAGAAATACCCAAGGCTGGGTAATTTATAAAGAAAACAGGTTTAATTGGTTCACAGTTCTGCAGGCTGTACAGGAAACATGGAGCTGGCATTTGCTTCTTGTGAGGGCTTCAGTGAGCTTACAGTCATGGCAGAAGGAAAGGGAAGCTGGCTTGTCACATGGTGACAGCATGAGCAAGGTGTGGGGGGAGGTGCCATATACTTTTAAACAATCAGATCTCATATGAACTCAAAGCAAGAACTCCCTCATCACTAAGGGGAGTACACCAAGCCATTTATGAGGGACCAAGGGACCTGCCCCCATGATCCAAACACCTCCCACCAGGCCACAGTTTCAACACTGGGAATTACATTTCAACATGAAATTTGGAGGGGACAAACATCCACACCATATCAGAGACCAATTCTTCTCTTTATTATACAAATGCCAACAAAGCCCAGGAGAGAAAATAACAGAAAAAAAAATTATAGCTAATGGCAATCACTGATAAGGAATCATAAATGAGACTCAGAATATCTTAAAATAGTTGTGCAAATGACAGGAAAATCAAAACAACCTTCTTCCAGTAAATGTCTCATGAAGCAATTGTGTATAAGCAAACTGCAGTAGCTTGCCTACAATAGCTAACAACATCATCTCACTTAAGATGGATGAGGTAAAAGACATTTCTGCCAATCTTGCTGTAGCCACCAAAAAGCAAAAAATATGTAACAGTCTTTTCGATGTCAACATTTCTTTGATGATATCTGTAAACATTTGTTTCCATGTAACAAGCAACCTATTCTTCAACCAATGAATACAGCATGAGATCAGAGTCATAAGACTTGAAGTTTGCTCCCCTCTTTCATGGAATCATTGGGGTCTTCATAACCCACCTAACCTCAGCTGCCTCAATAAATTATGAAAGTTGACCAATATTTCTCTTCTAGCTCATAAGAAAATGAATTGAAGTCTTGTAGAATGGAGAAGTGGTTGAGTTGCAAAAATCCTTGGAGAGGCTCTAGACCAGGTACTGGTTGTCACCTTTACGTGGCCATGGTGGGCTTCTTGCAATCACTCATTCTTCAGGATAAATTCTATCCCTGAGCAAAGAAAGCAAAATCTTGTCCTTATTAAGACTATATTTTTATTGTCTTTTTTTTCCAAAGTGGACATAAATCCTAGCTTACCTATTAGTAATGCACACATAATCACATCAAGTTTGGGCAAAGCTAATGACTTATCCAATATCACATGGTGGTTCAATAAAGAAATTAAATATCACAATTCCCAGATCTTGTTCCAACTAAATAATGGCAATACTGAAGCAAAATTAGGATATACACGATATATCCTAAGAATTATAGGCAAACTCAAAAGCCTACAATGTTTAGTTGTTGGAGTTAGAGTGACAATCAGAAATGTTAATGCTTATCCAACTCCGGTATTCCATAAAATATCCCAGTTTCATGTCAAATAAGTTATACCTACAATACTTTTTACTATGGAGAAGTAGAAAAAATGAAAAGAGAACTAAATACAACATGTTTCTGATATATTATGCTCTAGGCAATGATCATGTTCCTAATTTACAAAGTCCATGAAAAAAAATACTCTTATGTTGAAATAGCTGTTATTAAAAGTGAGTGCTCTTACAGTGAAAATAGATCAGATGTGACATATCTCTAAGAAATTATTGTTGTTCTAGCCATTACTTTGTGAAGATGTGCTTTGTTTTGATTGATTTAGAAAATTGTAATAAATAAGAACTGTTCAGTTGGAATATGATGTTTATTCCTTATGCCAATATATGACCAAAAATATTTTCTCACTTCAGCCTAGAAAGTGAGATGTGTATTATTTATCTCCAAATAAATGTGTAAAAAGATGTGTGCTTTCAGTTTTTCTTCTTTATCCCAAAATATTTAAATGCCTAATAAAATAATATTGTTCATTAATATATTAATTGCCCTGCTTATATTTTCAGTATCCAATTAGTCATTTCAAGTATGAGATATAGAAAAGAATGCTTGGAATGTTTGCTATGGCTTTGTACAAATAAAATATAATACCTAACAAGGGCAGGAGGAAGGAGGAGGGATTTATAAGTTTGCTTACTGTATTTTTAAAAGTCAAATTTCATTTAAAATTATGTTTAAATAATATTACCAGAATATTCCAAAATAAAAGTCAAAGGGAAGAAAAATAATGTTAAAATCTTCTCAAATTTATGAAGAAAAAATGAAGTAAAAAATAAAAAATCTTGTGAAATTTATCTGGTCTTTCCTGAAGCTCTTTGGTATCTCCATAGACATGGTTTGAATGCAAAAAACTGCCCATGCAGTGTCTATGATAAGATTGCCTTTAACACACTCAGCATGCTAATATATCAGGTTCAAAAAATGATTTCATAATTGTTTTACTTAAGACTAACAGGCAAAGATTGTCCTGAATTTGCTGCTTTGCTGTGTTTTTGTAGGACCAAATCCCAGGTGCAGTTTGGCCTCTAAGAGGCATAATCTGCTCCAGGAAAGCCAATCAGGAAGTCTTCCTTTTAACTATGGCACAACCGTTCAGATTCACCTGCTACTGCTGTTTCCCCAGAACTTCTACTCTAATTGAATGTATCAAGTTGTTAAGCAATTTTACATAAGATGTGGCTTAAAATAAGTAGCTTTTTATATAGAATGAAATGTTCTGACGAATATAGTATTACACTTTGAAAACGAAGAAAAACATCTAGTGGATATTGTCATGTTTGATATTTCTTTTTGGTGTCAATGGAAACTGAATAGTACATTTTTTTCAACTTTTACTACATATTAAAGGGATGGAGGAAGTAGAAGCATAGACGGAGTAAACAGGGATGGCAAGACAAAGGAGTATTAAGTCCTCGAGGATTTTACAATCTAGTTATTGAAATAAGACATATAGGTTTTTATTTATTTTTTCAGTTTTTAATTTTTGTGGGTACATAGTAGGTATAAATATTTATGGGGTACATAAGGCATTTTGATACAGGCATGGAAAGCATAATAATCACATCACGGAGGATGGGGTATCAATTGTCTCAAGCATTTATCGTTTGTGTTACAATCAAATTACACTTTTAGTTATTTCAGAATGTATAATTAAATTATTATTGACTATAGTCACTCTGTTGTGCTGTCAAATAGTAGGTCTTATTCATTCTTTCTATTTATTTTTCGTACCCATTTACCATTTCCACCTCTGCGCCACCTCCCCACAACTACACTTCCCAGCCTCTGGTAACCACATTCTACTCTCCATCTACATGAGTTCAGTTGTTTTGATTTTTAGATCCCACAAATAAGTGAGAACATGCAATGTTTGTCTTTCTGTGCCTTGCTTATTTCACTTAACTTAATGATCTCCAGTTCCATCCATGTGGTTCCAAATGACAGGATCTTATTCTTTTTTATGGCCAAATAGTACTCCATTGTGTATATGTACCACATTTTCTTTATCCATTCATCTGTTGATGGACACTTAAGTTGCTTCCAAATTTTGTCTATTGTTAACAGTATTGCAACAAACATGGGAGTCCAGATATCTCTTCAATATATTGATTTCCTTTCTTTGGGGCATATACCTAGCAATGGGATTGCTGCATCATTTGGTAGCTCTATTTTAGTTTTTGAGGAACCTCAAAACTGTTCTCTATAAAGGTTGTATTAATTTATAATCCCACCAAGAATGTACAATGACTCCCTTTTCTCCATATCCTCATTAGCATTTGTTATTGCCTGTCTTTTGGGTATAAGCCATTTTAACTATGGTGAGATGATGTATAATTATAGTCTTGCTTTGCATTTTTCTGATGAGCAATGATATTTAGCACCTTCCATATGCCTTTTTGCCATTTATGTGTCTTTTTTTGCCTCAAACTCCATTTATTTTGATATTAACATAGCTATTCCAGTTTTCTTTTGATTCGTAGTTTCCCAGTATATATTTTTTATTCTTTTAATTTATTTATTTTTCTTTTCTTTTTTTTTTTTTTTAGACAGAGTCTCACTCTGTCGCCCAGGCTGGAGTGCAAAGGCGCAGTCTCGGCTCACGGCAAGCTCCGCCTCCCGGGTTCATGCCATTCTCCTGCCTCAGCCTCCCGAATAGCTGGGACTACAGGCGCCCACCACCATGCCGGCTAATTTTTTGTATTTTTAGTAGAGACAGGGTTTCACCGTGTTAAGCCAGGATGGTCTCAATCTCCTGACCTTGTGATCCACCCACCTCGGCCTCCCAAAGTGCTGGGATTACAGGCGTGAGCCACCGCACCCGGCCTGTTGGTTGTATCTTTAGCTGAGTGAATGATTTGCAACTTGACGTGATCCCATTTGTCCTGTTTTGTTTTAGGTGCCTGTGCTTGTGGGGTGTTACTCAAGGAATCTTTGCCCACTCCAATGTCCTGGAGATTTTCTCCAATGTTTTCTGTAGTAGTTTCATAGTTTGAGATCTTAGATTTAAATATTCAATCCATTTTGATTTGATTTTTGTATATGGAAGAGATAGGGGTCTAGTTTCATTCTTCTGTATATGGATATCCAGTTTCCCCAGCAGCATTTATTGAAGAGACTGTCTTTTTTCGCCAATGTATGTTCTTGGCACCTTTGTCGAAAATGAGTTCACTGCAGGTGTGTGAATTAGTTTCTGGATTGTTTATTCTGTTCCATTGGCCTGTGTGTCTGTTTTTACGCCAGTACCATGCAGTATTGGTTACTATAGCTCTGTAGTAAATTTGAAGTTAGGTAATATAGTTTCTCCAGTTTTGTTTTGGTTTTTTTTTTTCTTTTTTTGGATGGCTTTGGCTGTTCTGGCTCTTTTGTGGTTCCACATAATTTTCCTTTTCTTTTGAGACTGACTCTTGCTCTATCACCCAGGCTAGAGTACAGTGGCACGATCTTGGCTCACTGCAACCTCTGCCTCCCACGTTCAAGCGATTCTTGTGCCTCAGGCTTCTGAGTAGCTGGGATTACAGGTGCACCACCATACCCAGCTAATTTTTGTATTTTTAGTAGAGACAGTGTTTCACCATGTTGGCCAGGCTGGTCTCGAACTCCTGACCTCAAGTGATCTGCCCGCCTTGGCCTCCCAAAGTGCTGGGATTACAGGTGTGAGCCACCGCGCCCAGCCCATATAAATTTTAGGATAGTTTTTTCTATTTCTGCGAAGAATGTCATTGGTGTTTTAATAGGGATTGCATTAAATATATAGATTACTTTAGGTTGTATGGACATTTTAACAATATTGATTTTTTCCAATCCATGAACATGGAATATCTTTCCATTCTTTGGTGTCTTCTTCTATTTCTTTCATGAGTGTTTTATAGTTTCCATTATAAAGATCTTTCACTTCTTTGGTTAAGTTAATTTCTAGGTATTTAATTTTATTTGTGGCTATTGTAAATGGGATTCCATTTTAATATTTTTTCATATTGTTCACTGTCGGCATATAGAAATGCTACTGATTTTTGTATGTTGATTTTGTATCCTACAGCTTTACTGAATTTGTTTATCAGTTCTAACAGTTTTTTGGTAGAATATTTAGATTTTTCCAAATATAAGATGATATAATCTGCAAACAAGCATAATTTCACTTCTTCCTTTCCAATTGGATGCTCTTTATTTTTTCTCTTGTCTGATTGCTCTATCTAGGACTTCCAGTACTATGTTGAATAACAGTGGTGGAAGTGAGCATCCTTGTGTGTTCCAGATCTTAGTGGAAAGGCTTTCAATTTTTTCTCCATTCTATATGACAGATCCCCAGCTAGTATAACACTACAGCTTTTATTATATTATATATTATATTATATTATATTAATTATATTTTATTTTATTATAGTGTAATACTATAGCTTTTATTATGTTGAAGTATGTTCATTCTGTACCCAGGTTTTTTAGGGTTTTTATCATGAAAGGATGTTAAATTTTATGAAATGCTTTTTCAGCATCAATTTCAATTGAAATGAACGTATGATTTTTGTCCTTCATTCTGTTGATATGATATATCACATTGATTGTTTCATGTATGTTGAACCATCCTTGCATCCCAGGGATAAAATCCACTTGTTCATGATGAATGACCTTTTTAATTAATTGTTGAATTTGGTTTGCTAGTATTTTGTTGAGGATTTTTGCATCAATATTCACCAGAGATATTGGCCTGTAGTTTTCTTTCTCTTTTTTTTTTGGTGATGTGTCTTTGTCTGGTTTTTGACATCAGGGTACCACTGGCCTCAAAGAGAGAGTTTGGAATTTTTCCCTCCTCCTCTATTTTTTGGAATATTTTTACTAGCATTGGTATTAGTTCTTCTTTAAATGTTTACTAGGATTCAGCAGTAAAGCCACTGGGTCTGGGCTTTTCTTTACTAGGAGACTTTTACTACAGCTTCAATCTTGTCACTTGGTATTGATCTGTTCAGGTTTTTTATTTCTTCATGGTTCAATCTTGATAGGTTGTATGTGTCTAGGAATTTTTCCATTTCTTCTAGATTGTTTCACTTTATTAGCTTATAGTTGCTCATAGTAGCCACTAATGATCCTTTGAATTTCTGTGGTATCAGTTGTATGTCCCCCTTTTTCATATGTGATTTTATTTATTTGGATCTTCTCTCCTTTTTCTTACTCTGCCTAAAGGTTTGTCAATTTTGTTTAACTTTTTAAAACACCAACTTTTTGTTTCATTGATCTTTTATATTGTTTTCATTTATTTCTGCTCTAATCTTTATTTATAGTTTCTTCTACTAATGTGGGGTTTGCATTTTCTCTCACTTTTCCAGTTCTTTAAAATTCCTCATTAGGTTATTTATTTGAAGTTTTTTTTCTTTTTTGATATAGACATTTATAGATATAAACTTCCCTCCTGGTACTGATTTTACTGCATTCCACAGGTTTTGGTATGTTGTGTTTCCATTATCATTTGTTTCAAAAAAATTTTCAATTTCCTTCTTAATTTCTTCATTGACCCAGTGGTCATTCTAGAGCAGGTTGTTTAATTTCCTTTTATTTGTATAGTTTCCAAAATTCCTCATGTTATTGGTTTGTAGTTTTATTTCTTGTGGTCAGAGAAGATGCTTGATATTTCAATTCTTTTGAATGTTTTAAGACTTGTTTTGTGACCTAACACATGGTCTATCCTTGAGAATAATCCACGTGCTGAAGGAAAGAATGTGTATTCATTGGATGACATGTTCTGTAAATATCTACTAGATCCATTTGGTTCATAGTGCAGATTAAGTCCAATGTTTCTTTGTTGATTTTCTGTCTGGTAGATCTGTTCAATGCTGAAAGTGGGGTGTTGAAGTCTCCAGCTATTATTAGGGGCCTCTGTCTTTAGCTCTAATAATATTTGCTTTATATATCTGGGCGCTTCAGTGTTGGGTGCATATATATTTTAAATTGTTATATCCTCTTGCTGGATTGATGCCTTTATCATTATATAGTGACTTTCTTTGCCTCTTCTTATTGTTTTCGCCTTGAAATCTATTTTGTCTGACATAAATGTATCTACTTCTGCTCTTTTTTAGTTTCCATTTGCATGGAATATCTTTTCCCATCCCTTTATTTTTAGTCTATCTGTGTCTTTATAGGTGAAGTGTGTTTTTTGTAAGGCACAGATCAATGGGTCTTATTTTTTTATCCATTCAGCCACTCAATATCTTTCGATTGGAGAGTTTAGTCCATTTACATTCAATGTTATTATTGTTAAAAAAGGACTTACTCCTGCCATTTTGTTGTTTGTTTTCTGGTTGTTTTGTGGTCTTCTCTTCCTTCTTTCTTCCCTTCATGTCTCCCTTTGAATGAAGGTGTTTTCTCTGGTAATGTTTAGTTTCTTGTTTTTTTATTTTCTGATTGTATCCATTGTATATTTTTGGTTTGAGGCTTCCATGAGGCTTGCAAATACTATCTTATAACCTATTATTTTAGCCTGATAACTACTTAAGTTGTTTGTAGAAAGAAAGAAACAAACAAACAAAAAGAAAACTAATAAAAACTCTATACTTTGTTCCCTCGCTTTTTAACTTTTTTGTTTCTATTTATACCTTATTGTACTATCTATGTCTTTAAAAGTTTTGTAGTTATTATTTTTATTGGCTCATCCTTTAGTCTTTCCACTTAAGAGTAGTTTACGTACCACAATTACAGTGTTATAATATTATGTGTATTTCTGTGTACTTACTATTATCAATGAGTTTTGTACCTTCAGGTGATTTCTTATTGCTCATTAATATACTTTTCTTTCTAATTGAAGTACTCTCTTTTCCATTTCTTGCAGGACAGGTCTGGTGTTGGTGAAATCTCTCAGCTTTTGTTTGTCTGGGCATGTTTTTATTTCTCTTTCATGTTTGAAGGATGTTTTCACCAGATATACTATTCTAGAGTAAAAGTTTTTTTTCCTTAAGTGCTTTAAACTAAATTAATGAATAAATGGACCTTATTAGAACAGATAAGGCTTGGACCTTAAAGGGCACACTGTATATGGACAAGTAGAAATTATGGAGAGAGAAATTTCTAGTTATAAGTGAGTTTCTGCAGGCCTTCCTAATCTTGTGGCGATAGATGAGAGTTCATTAATAGAAATAATCCAAATTTCTTCCCTCAACTATCTAATGTCAGGTCTCCTTCCTGAAGAATTTCTGTGAAGCCTTAAAGAGTGTCAAGATCATTCCCTCATGAACTTACATTTAGAAACCCTTTCCCACTGATATCAATGCCACATCATTGTCCCTCCTGCTGGTGCCCTCAGCTTGAGACAGCAGATGTGGTACTCAAAGAGCTGCCTGCCTCCAAGGGACCACAGAGGCATTCTATTTCCTGCAGTCCTCCCTGAGTCAGAATCACTCTAATGAGTTAAAATTATGAGAATTTTTTTATTATTGGAGGAAGTTATTTTATCTAATTCTTGATCTACTTATAATAAGTAATCCTAGAATTTTTTTTTTTTTGAGACAGGGTCTCATTCTGTCTCCCAGGCTAGATATCTCAGCTCACTGCAACTTCTGCTTCCCAGGCTCAAGCGATTCTCTAGCCTCAGCCTCCCAAGTAGCTGGGACTATGGGCATGAGCCACCAATGCCCAGCTAATTTGGGTTTTGTTTTGTTTTGTTTTTTGTAGAGATGGGGTTTCACCATGTTGCCCAGGCTGGTCTGGAACTCCTGAGCTCAAAGCCATTTTCCCACCTCAGCCTCCCAAAGTGCTGGGATTACAGGCATGAGACACTGTACCCAGCCAGTAATCCCAGAATTTTTACAAAAGCTCCTATTGTTGCATAATGAAACAGTATTCTCTTGCCATTATTTAAAGTCACTTTTTTCACTTGCTGGTAAAAAAATTTGTTCAATCATTGACAAATATTTGTTGAACACCCACTCTGTGCTGTGTACTACTATGTTAGGTGCTGGATATATGTTGATGAATGAAACAAACTGTATCCTTGTAGAATTTGAGTCTGCTGAACTCAGAAGTAAATTCTTTGAAAGTTAGGATGGATAGTCAAGTTGAGTACTCTTAGTTTCAATATTTAACATGTTGCTCTTATCAATTTTTTAGTAAATGTTAGTGTACAAAGGTAATTTAGGTTTTGAGGTGTATCCAGAAAAATCTGGTTTTTTTTAATCAAGAGAATCCACTCAAGAGACTACTCATAGAAAAGAATTTATATGATGCATCAGATAGAAAGTAAAATTTAGTGTTTTCCTGAAAAAAAAAAAAAAACACAAAAACCAAATACAATGGAGGCTTCTCTTCCACATTCTGTGGCATTTGTTTTTTCAACTAAACACCAACACTACACTCATGAAAACAACTCCTTCAGCACTACCTGTACTCTGCTTCACCAAACCAGAAACGTCAATATAAAAAACAAGCAGCATGCCAAAGGTCAACTGATCTTCAACAAGGGTGCCAAAAATACACAATGGGGAAAGGATAGTCTCTTCAACAAATGGTGTAAAAACTCATATCCATATGCAAAAACATGAAATTGAACCCTTACACCATACATAGAATTCAACTCAAAGTAGATTAAAGACAAACATAAGACCTGAAAACTATAAAACTTCTAGAAGAAAACATAGTGGAAAATCTTCATGACCTTGGTCTTGGCAATGATTTCATGAATATCTCATCAAAAACACAAGCAACAAAAGCAAAAATAAACAAATAAGCCCACATCAAAGGAGAAAGCTTCTGCACAGCAAAGGAAACAATTGACAGGGTGAAAACACAACCTACAGAATAGGAGAAAATGTTTACAAACCATATGTATTAGTCCATTCTGCATTGCCATAAAGGAATACCTGAGACAGGGTAATTTATAAAGAAAAGAGGCTTATTTTGGCCCACTGTTCTGCAGGCTGTACACAAAGCGTGGCACCAGCATCTGCTCCCAGTGAGGGCCTCAAGAAGCTTCCAACAACGGTGGAAGGGAAAGGAGGAGCCTGTGTTTCACATGATAAGAGAGAGAGCAAGAGACAGAGGGAGGAGGTGCCCGGCACTTTTAAACAACCAGATCGCACATGAATTCACAGAATGAGAACCCACTTGTTACCGCAAGGACAGCACCAAGATTTTCATGAGGGATCTTTCCCCATGACCCAAACACCTCCCATTAGGCTCACCTCCAACATTGGAGGTCACATTTCAACGTGAGATTTGGAGGGGACAAAACATCCAAACCATATCACCATATATCTGATAAGGAGATAATTCCTAAAATATATAAGGAACTCCCACAACTCAACAGCAAAAAGACTAATAACCCAATTTTTTAAATGGGGCAAAAAAACTTGAACAGACTATGTCACAGTATCTATGTGAAAATATACGCAACATCATTAATCATCAAGGAAATACAAATCACAACCACAATGAGATATCATCTCACACCTGTTAGAATGGCTATTATCAAAAAGACGAAAGATAAGTGTTGTCAAGGATATGGAGAAAGTGGAACCTTTGCACACTGTCAGTGGAAATGCAAAATGGTATGGCTGCTATGGAAAACAACATGAAGGTTCTTTAAAAATTAAAAATAGAACTACCATATGATTCAGCAGTCCCACTCTGGGTATTTATCCAAAAGAATTGAGATCAGGACTTCAAAGAGCAATTAGCACTCCCAGGTTCATTGCAGCACTATCTACAATAGCTAAAGTGTGGAAACAATCTAAATGTCCATCAACAAATGAATGAATAAAGAAAATGTGGTATCTATATACAATGGAATATTATTCAGCCTTTAAAAAGGAGGAAATTCTGCAATATATGACACCAGAGATGACTGAGGAAATTGTGCTAAGTGAAAAAAGCCAGTCATCAAAGGACAAATACTGCATGATTCCACCTATATGAAGTATCAAAAATAGTTAAATTCATAGACTCAAAGAATGGAATGGTGATTGCCAGGGACTCAAGGGAGAAGAAAAAGGGAAGTTGATAATCAAGGGGAGTAAAGTTCCAATTAATCAAGATAAATAAGTTCTAGAGATCTGCTGTACAACATTGTACCTATAGTTATCGATACTATATTGCACACTTAAAAAATTTGTTGAAAGTAGATCTCATGTTAAATGTTTTACAACAATAAAATAACATAAAAAATAAAATGACAAAGAAGCATGCTGTAATGGCTATTCCAGGTTATCTTCCAGTAGGCTTTGCTAATTGATTTCCTCCAGCCTCAGCCTAGAGCTCCCAGGAAAAGCAACTCCTTATGATCTACACAGTTGTTTAACACTCATACTCAGACATGGATTAATCACACTTAAGTGGGAACCCCTACACAAGAGGATTAAGGTAAGGTATCAGGGCACTCAGTATATCAGCTTAATTATGTCAGAAGATTTGTGATGATGAACTGTGACAGACAAGGCTAGTCAAATAAGATGAGTCCTGTTGCAGATGGTAATTTAATTACCAATTTTGGGCATGTTGTGCAAAATGTTTTATTTAGGTCTTATCGTGACCTATTTGAAAATGACAAACTGAGGTTTAGCTATATTAATCTGTCATGGTCACTCAGCTAGCGTGTGGCAGAGCTGAGAATAAAACCATGCCTAGTGAATGTCAGAGTCTCTGCCCTTAACTACTAGACCATACCATGGTTGTGAGAGAATCAGTAAAGGGTCATGAACAAATGTTGGTATGAAGAAAGCACCATTATAGAAAGACTGGATTGCTGGGGACAATGTATAGGAGAGAAAGATAGTTGGAGGAGGGGAAACTTGCTGCTTTCATTTAATGTTAATTAGTAAAAGTTCAGTCCTAATCCACAATAATATTTATACTTTCTCATAGCACTATTGTGTTTCCTTAATAAATGGACTAAAGCAGTAGCTTGGAATACCAGCACTAAACTTAAGTTTTTAAGATTATAACCATAAAGATCTGTATGAATGATGACCAAATGGTTAGTTAAAAAAAAAAAAATTATGTAATAAAAAACCCACCACCAACAACAAAGAAAATTACCCAAAGATGACCAAGAAACATCTTTACACCACTATTTGCCTAATAGAATGACTAAATAAAACAAACAATGCCAGATGCTGGTGAGGATGTAAAGCAACTGGAGCTCTCATAGGTTGCTGATGAGAATGGAAAATGGCATAGCCCTGTGAAAAACAGTTTTCCAGTTTCTTATAAAGTTAAACATATATTTAGCATATTACCCAGAAATCCTACTTCTAGGTATTTACCCAAGTGAAAACCTTTATTCACACAAAAAAAAATCTGTATGTGAAAAAAAGTATATATATATATATGTGCATTATTCATAATTACCAAAAGCTGTAAATAACCCGCATTCCCCTCAAATAGACATGTGTTTTTAAAAATTGTGATACACCCATAGTGTGAAATAGTATCCAACAATAAAGATAAATAAACTATTGATACATGCAACAAAGGGATGAATCTCATATGCTTTATGCTAAGTGAAAGAAGTCAGACTCAAAAGGCTAGATATAGTATGATTCCACTCATTCATATAACATTCTGGAATAGGCAAAACAGATGAGTGGGTGTCAGGTGTTAAAGGTATGGGGAAGATTTCACTTCAAAGGGAGAAGATAAGAGAATATTAGAGGAGGTATATTGAAATTGTTCTTTATCTTAACTGTGATAATGGGTTACATAATTCTACCTATTTTCCAAAACTCATAGAAATATACACCAAAAAAGTCAATTTTACTGTATATGAATTAAAACTACACTTTCAAATAAAAAATCTCTTCTACAAGCAAGCATACAGCAAAAGTTTCACATATTCTAAATGTTATAAACCACTGAAACATTTCACAAAGCACTATCTACAAATAAGATAATGTAACTGAGTATTTAAACAAAAAATCAAGCTAT
Organism: Gorilla gorilla gorilla; assembly: GCF_029281585.2. Lineage (NCBI taxonomy): Eukaryota > Metazoa > Chordata > Mammalia > Primates > Hominidae > Gorilla > Gorilla gorilla. The sequence goes on along the minus strand of NC_073232.2, from coordinate 48,409,475 downwards.
AATTTTTTTAAAATTATATACAAGGCATAAAACATGCCTATTAAAAGCATAAGTAGTTGGCCAGCGTGTTGTTTACCACCTCTGAATAGCTATAAAATGTTTATAGATTTTTATACCTTTCGTGAATAAAGCGGAGAAAATTAATGCAAAGTTATTTTTCTGAGAGAAGCTGTCAAACTCCTTTCTGGCCAAAAGGGAATTTGTGACTTCCTGTTATGTTAAATTTGGTACTAAAGCCTGGATGAACCACCTCAAATGGGCTATTTACTATGATAAATACTGTTTCCTAACAAGAGGAAAAGTGGTGGCCTGGGAAGATAACTGCTGGGATTTTAATGCACTCTCTGAAACACTCTGACACACTCTGTTAGAGAAAATAATTTAATATTAACCAGAAGTCAGGCTTAACATTCCATTTCCTGAAAATGATCATCAAAAAACAAATGCAATTTAATTCACCAAACATGTATTAAGCATTTAATATATGCCAAGCACTGTGCTAGGCATTAGGTAAACAAACTGAAAATAACACAATATTTGCCTTTAAAGATTGCACAAACTAGCAGGGGATAGAGACATGTAATAAACAAATATACTTCCATACAATAATCTAAGTGTGATGATAGCAGTGTGATTGGGTACAGGGACAACCAGGGGAAAAAGTGATTGTCCGAGTTCTAACAAAAAGCACATCAACCAGATCCTAGGACCCCCTAAATCTGCCTTCAGATGATTAAAATGCTAACAGGAACAAATAGAAAACTGCATGATTTGAAGAGGCCATTCCTTTTATATTTACCACCACCATCTTCCATGACAGTTTTGAAAACACTGAGCAAGGCACACCTGTGCTGATGTATTTATTCCTTGACTTGAAATAATCCTCCAGGTGATGAAATTCCCACAGGACAAAGGAATAATAATCTAAAGTCTCCCTTTCCAGAAAGTGGAAAAGTTCCCAGTAGTATTATTCCTTACTGAAACCTAAGATCCCTTTATGCAAAAGAATAAAAAAAAAGGTCTCATGCCTCATGCTAATTCACTGTGGCTAACTACACTACTTAAAATTAAGATAGAAAGGTATGAATGTTCCATTTTTCCTGTATGTTAGCAGTGATCATATCTAACACATAATTCCAATTCACTGTTACTACGCAATGTAACTATTGCTCCAATACTCTCACAACGGATTAAACAAGTAAAAGTAAGCATTCTGAAATAATGGAACTCCTACTATCTCCTGTGTCTTCAAGCCCTTCCCTGAAACTACTAGCCCTAACAGAGAAGAACCCAGTAGCACTTTCTTTCCTCTCTTCTTTCTATCCTTTCCATTCTATCCGTCACAGAAAGTAGCATCTTTTTTCCTTCATCCTTTTTATTCTATCCATCACAGATATTAATTCCAGGTATGTACACAATGGCCAACTAGCAGAAAATAAATCATTAGAAAATGTTAAAAAGCAAAACAGTGGGAAGGAAAACCTAAGTGTCACATCTTTGAGGGCCAGCACTATGTTTCCAAAATGGGAAAGGTTTTATAGCTAGAAGATCTGGGCTCAGATCCTGCTTCCGCCACTTACTAGCTCTGTAGCTTTAGACAACATATTCACCTGTCTGAATGTCAGTGTTGACTTCCACAAAATGTAGATGATAGGAACTGCTACTTTGCATAATTATTCTTGAGATTAGGTGCCATATAAGACTGATTCTCAATCCCGCTGCATGCTAAAATTCGGGAGCACCACTCTGAGACTCTGTTTTCATTGGTCTACTGTGGGGCATGGACTACAAAAAGAGACAGAGAAGAAGCAGCACATCCCCAAGGTATTCAACTTTACAGCTGGGCAACAACCTCTGCATTATAGTAACTGCAAGAACTCCCTAAACTTTAATTCAGTGCAGCATTTCACAATTTATTATTGTGTTTTAAAAGTACCATTGAACTCATCCTGTTATGCAAGTTACATAGTCTTAAAGATTGCTAGTAATTCAACAGTTAAATTTGATGTTTACTTAGAATGCCTCCCTTGACAAGCAAATCATCATTTTCAACAACTGAGAATTGTTACAAGGAGCTGAGAAAACAAGACATATACATTAAATGATTAAAGTCACTTCTTAGGTGCCAAAAATGAAAGGAGTGTGATGATGGGATAAGCTTTATGATGCTTGAGGTCAGGTACCATGATTTTTTTTTTAATATTTAAATTTTTATTTTAAATATGTATTGAATTTGACCTGGTACCATGATTTTTAAAAATAGTTTCAGCATCAAGGACAGTGCACAGAACTCAATAAATATTTGTTAAATAAGTAGATGAATGTGTGAGTGAATGGATGAATGTAACAATTTTCACAGGAATTTACCAAGAGTCATCACTAAAGACTGGAATGAAGAGGAAGGTATTTTCATTGGAAAAATAAGTCTCAGCCACTGCCACCAATGAGGCTGCAATGTCTCTAATGAAGAGACCGAACTTCAGGTTTGAAAGGTAAATTGCAGTCCTTGCATTTTCAGTTAAATCTTTCAAACAGCAGCCCACTCCGCCTCCATTCTTGGTCCCAATTCTGACTCTCCTCCAAACTTCTAACATTAACAATTGGCACAAGGCTAGCTTTCTAAAACAAACATTTCTCATTACTAGGAACATTACAAAAGTCTTGCTTTCTGAGCATTGGATACCTGCTTTAAGAGCTAGTTAATGCACAGTATAAAACAAGGAAGACAAAGGACATGATCTACCCAGCTGGGTTAGCCAAGGGGCCTGGGAGATAAATTGACCGACTGCCTGTGTAGCATCTTACATTCTCCAAAATAACCCTACAAGGTTGCTGCAGATCTCAGATTAAGAAAAATTGATTGCTGAGTTTATTATTTTTAACATCCTTTGTCTGAGCACCTAGCAACTGAAGTGATAAGTACCTTCAACTTGCAAGGATAAATGCTGCAAATATCTTGGCTGAATTACCCATTTGTATGTATGTTTGTAACTTGAATTATTCATTTACGTTTTTTATTTTTTAAAGAGGAGAATAAAACTAGAAAGAGAAGAGATACTAAAAAATCTCATTGCTGTAGATTTAAAGGTTTTCCGGTGGTAGGAAGCCAAAAGGCCCCTTCAGCAATAAACAATAGATATATTCTACAATCTAATTAATATTCACAAACTATGTTACTTATGAAACAAACAATATATCTAGGGAATGCAATTGCATCCAAGCAAAAGTATCCATATTAATAAGGAAAAATCTTACAAAATTAGGCTTGGAAAAGTATGTGCAGCAAAAAAAGTTATGGTTTTTCTTTAAAACTGTATTTGAATACTAACAACAATGGGTAGGTCCCATTTAATTGCTGGTCTTACAATAAAGCAAATATTTTAAATTTGGGTGATGATATGAGCTTTCCCTGAAAACTTTGCTAATAACAACCTAGGGTATCTATTTCTTATTCGGAAAGGAATGAAGGGTTTCCTACACCAATGTGTAGGTGATAATGCAAGACCATGAAAATTCTACACCCATAAACCTACCATAGAAAAAAATTTAATCCCTTCCAAATTAATACTTTGCTATTGTCCAAATGATAGTTTAAGATTAACATTGATTTATTTATTTCTGTTTTCTTATTAACAATAACTCCACCACTTTGTCAATGGTTGTCAAAGTGGGGTATGTCACTGTGATGTGAGAAGAAAATATCAGAACTTCTACTTGTACTTATTTTTATCAAAAACAGAAAGAAATTAAACTTTATTGATATTTTAAAAAGAAATTACACTGACCCCCTTCCCTGTCCCTATATCAAATGTAAACAAGACAGGCAGATTTCATGAGATAGGCAGAAGGAAGTAGTTGTTGGTGAAACACTCACTCATCTCCTAGCTTTCATCAGGTTGCAAAGTACCATAGTGTGTGTAGCCTCGAGTAGTGGATTTACTGAATACATTACCTAGTTTTATTTAAACTAACCCTACAAAACAAAAAAGAAAGAAAAAAATTCTTGCAAAGAATCATGGAATTTATGATTACACAAATAATTGATGATTGATAATAATTGATGGCTATACAAATAATGTAAGCACAAAAAAAAAGATGGAGCTGTAACTTCTGCTCCTGCGGTGAGTTCTTCATCATTCCTGAGTAAATCAGCCTGACAAGAAGTCAAGCAAAAAAAAAAACCTTTTCATAATATTAAAATATGAACATTCATCCACCATCACTAAAAGTCAAGGTAGCTTAAAGTATATAGAATGCCTTGAGATATTATGCAATGATAATACAAAGCTATCGTCATTTTCAAACCGTTTAAAAATGTTGATTACTTCACCTTTATCCCATTCTTCCCTTTATATATTGCACTGTGTACAATCTGTATTAGGTCCGTAGTACATGTGCATAATTCATAGTGAAGAGGGAATCCCAGACCTTATTCTCCAAGTCACACTGCCCTTCTCCCAGCCTCCACACCATCATCTACAGGAGTTAGACAACATCAAAGTTCTATATCTGTTTCCACAACACTCATAGCCTTACAACTTTAAAGACCATCAAGAAAAATTCCATCAACCTCTTTATCACCACAGGAAACCCAAAGTTCCTGGGTTTTCCCTCACTACTAGGTCTGTGGTCTATGCATCCTTAATTTCACCCTGTCTTCCCAAGTTCAGAGCCCATTACACTATGTCCTCTGGAGAACATAAAGTCCCTCATGTTCTATCTCCTGAATACTGCCTCCACCTCTTTGTTGTAAATAAAAGCCAGTTATTCCCCAAGGACTCTCTTCCCCTGTAGGGTCCACAAATGATGGCTATTTTCTCTCTCTTATTCCAACTATCACTGTCCTACTTCCTCATCATTGTAGAAAACTGTGTCCCTTCTACCTCCCTCCAAAAATCCAGCCTTGCAACTCATGCCATCAAATTAGACAACTTTTACTACTACTGGTTGCAGTTAACTTCAGTTTCTATAACTGCTACAAGATTTTGATTATGATTTTATCATTTGCCTCTGTCATTTCCACATAACTGAATCTCCCAGTACCCTCAATCCTCAGATCCTTAAATTGTAAACTTCAATGAGCTTGTCCTCAGCCATTTCATGGTGATCTGGACCTCTTTTTTATTATCAATAACAGCAGCCCTCCATGACCTCAACTCCAAGTATCCAGTTCCAAAATATTACTTCTCATTTTTCCAGCTCACACCCTCTCATTCTTTGATAACAATCCTTAATCAGCTTTTTGCTGTATTTTACCTCCTTCTGTTCTAGTTACATTGCCTCCTTACTTAGCTTAGATTCCATGGTCCATCATTACATTCAGCTCCCTGGTGGCCCTCTCTTCCCTTGTTTAATCAACCTGGTAAAACTTATACTTTGACTAAATACAGCTTTCCACACACTTGAACCCAAATATCTAAACATGGGCTGAGAAGATTACACACCATCCTTACTGGTTTCACTTTAAATTCATAATGATAATCTTCAATGGGGCTTCAGTTCCTCCCAGTGATCTTTTATGCATTTCTGCAGTCAATTCATTCTCCTACACAACCGTTTAACGTCTCTTTCCTCAAACCTCCAACATTTTCTCTACCATCCTCACTATAATAAATGAAACATATTCACAGATATACACTACCATATCTAGCAGCCTAGCATTCATACACCCACTAGTGTAAACTATCCAAGCTCTTATCTAAGAAAACCTCTCCACATGTATCCTAACTTTTAACTCTCCTCACTGTCTGAAATGCATTACTCTCTTCCTCTTCTCTCTCATTGTGTCAACACTATTTTCTCAATTGTGGATCATTGAATTTACATCAAACATGATGTTATATCTCCCAGAAGATAAAATATGTCTGGAAAACCCAAGAGAATCAACTGAAAAAAATACTATAAACAATATGAGAATTTACTACAATATCATGATGCATATTAATACAGAGAAAGCACAAGGCTTCATATATTCAATAAAATATGCCATTTACGATAGCAGAAAAGACATTAGAGTAAACTTAATAGAAAGTATGTAAGATCTATAGGAAGAAAACCTAACAACACAACTGAAAACACAAAAGAAGACTTCAGAAAATGAAATTACATCAGCTAGAAAAACACGACATCATAAATATGTCAATTCTTCTTAAGATAATTTATAAATATAAAACCATCACAATAAAAATACAACAGTTGGTTTGGGGGACTTTTGATGTTATTCTTTTATTTTTGAACAAAGTAGCTGACCCCAAAGTTCTTATAAATAGTAAGCATGCAAGAATAGCAAGGGAAGCTATTACAAAGAACAATAAAGGAGTGAGGGTATGAGCACCACCATACATTAAATGAGAAAAAAAGAAGAGCCAAAACAATGCTAAAAAATTAATTTTAAAAGTCCAAGAACTTGAACTGTCTGACTTCAGAATTCAACATAAAGCCTCAGTAATCACCGCAACACATTTTTGGGTTGAATATAGACATATAAATTAATGGAGCAAAATACAGAGTCCAGAAATAAACCTGGATATATATGAATAATTAATTTTCAACAAAAGAGCAAAGCAATTTGATGAGAAAAGGATAATATTTTCAATAAGCCGTGCTGGAAGAATGACTAACCATATGCAAAAAAAAATCTCCACACTTACCTCATGATACACAAAAAATAATTCAAAATGGGTCACAGACCTGTTAAATTTTAGAGTTAATACTTTAACTCCTAGAAGAAAACATAGAAGAAAATCTTAGTGATGTTGGGTCTGGCAAAGATATTTTAAGCAGGGCACGAAACTATAAAAGAAAACTGAACTGGACTTCATCAACACTAAAACATTTTGCTTCTCAAAAGACACTATTACAAAAATGAAAAGGGGATCTTGGACCAGATGGCCAACTAGACACAGCTAGGAAACATCTGTCTCACCAAGGAAAAAACAAAATATGGGGTAAACCATCACACTTTGCACAGATCTTTTGAGAGAAAACACTGAAAGTTGACAAAAAAGAACCACAGACACCCAGTTTGAAGAAGGAGGAAGCTAGGAAGCCTACATAGAGTCCCTGAGTGCCAGAACAAGCTCCTAGTCCTGCACAGGCCCTAAAGAAGGGGTGAGTTAAGGAATTCTGGGGACCTCAGGAGTCCTAGCTACAAGGATTCTGGAATCCTAGCTATAAGAAATCCCATGACCCCCAAAGATGTTTGAATTGGCAGGTGAAATTTCCCTGCCCAGGTATCTTCTACACTTGACCTACTACATCAACAGACCACCCATAGACATACCCCACAACCCATTCTGACTCTTGCCAGGCACAGAGGGCCAGTGGGTCGTCGGAGAGTTGTAAGTCTCCTGGTGGTCTAACCTTCAGCTCAGGCTTCCCCCAAAAGAGAAGGAGGTGCAGCCCACCAGGGACCCCCTTGGGGCTAAGGAAATGCAGGCACTGCAACAGTGATTAAAGAGGTCTCCCCCAAGGCCCCAGAATGGATTTGGTAAGGGGGTCATCACTTGCACCCACCCCCTCGTCTTCTCCTCCCCAGAACACTGCTGTGAACAGAATGAAATATAAGAGATATGCATGGCTGAGCAAGATCCTATCTGCTAGCCCTTACTCTTAAGCACCATCTAATAGAATGCAGCCTAGATGACACCACGAAAACATAAATAAATTCCATAAATATGCATCACCTGTGAAACCCAATGCAGCAAAACTAATCACAACGAAGGAACCCATACAGAGCCTTGGTTCTCTGAAAGCACCTAGAAAAAGGACCAATTGACTATATACAGTCAAACCCTCAAGTGAAAAAAGTACAAAAACAAAAAGGCCCATTCAAATGACATCAACTTTAAAAAAAAAAAAAAAGAAAGAAAGAAAGAAACACTAGCCTTCTTAGGTGAGAAGAAATCAGTACAATGACTCTGGTAATTAAAAAAGTCAGAGTGTTTCCTTACCTTCAAAAGATCACACTACCTCCCCAGCAATACACCCTAACTAGATTAAAATGTGGAAATGACAGACATAGAATTCAGGATCTGGATGGGTAGGAAGCTCGATGAGATTCAAGAAAAGTTGAAACCCAATCCAAGGAAGCAAGTAAAACGATCTAAGAGTTGAAAGATGACATAGTCATTTTAAGAAAGAACCAAACTGAACTTACAGAATTGAAAATTTTACTGCAGAAATTTCAAAATACAGTTGGAAGCTTCAATAACAGACTAGACCAACCTGAGGAAAGAATTTCAGAGCTTAGTCAGACAAAAATAAAGAAAAAATTTTTTGATGAACAAAGCCTCAAAGAAATATGGGATTATGTAGAGACCAAATCTATGACTCATTGGCTTTATTGAGAGAGGAGAGTAAGAAACTTTGAAACATATTTGAGTACCTAGTCCAGGAAAATTTCCCAAGTCTCACTAGAGAAGTCAACATGCAATCCCAAGAAACTCAGAGAACCCCCATGAAATGCTAAACAAGAAGATCATTCTGAAGGCATTCTGTAATCAGACTTTCCTAAGTCAACAAAGAAGGAAAAATCAAAAAGGTAGCTAGAAAAAAGGGTCAGATTACTTCAAAAGGCAACCCCAGCAGGCTAACAGCAGACTTCTCAGTAGGTTTCTACTTTTCAAGCAAGAAAAAAGTGGAAGCCTATTTTTGGCATCCCTAAAGAAATGAAATTCCAACCAAGAATTTCAAACCCCACCAAACTAAGCTTCATAGTACAGGAGAAATAAAATCTTTTCTGGACAAGCAAACACTAAGGGAATTTATTACCACTAGCCTGGCTATAAATGGGACCTTTAAGGGAGCCCTAAACATGGAAAAGAAAGAACAACACCTGCTACCATAAAAACATATGTAAGTACAGAGCCCACAGACCCTATAAAGAAACAATGCAATTGAGAATACAAAGCTACAAGCTAATAATATCATGACTGGATCAAAACCTCACATATCAATATTAATCTTGAATGTAAATGATATAGATGCCCCATCTAAAAGGCCTAGAGAGCAAGCAGGAAAAAAAAAAAAACAAGAACCAAATGTCTTCTCTCTTCAAGAGACCAATCACACATAACAGCCATAGGGGCAAAGTAAAGGGATGGAGAAGCATCTATGTACTAGTCAGTTTTCACATTGCTGCAAAGAATACCTGAGACTGGGTAATTTATAAATAAAAGAGGTTTAATTGACTTACAGTTCTACAGACTGTATGGGAAGCATAGCAGCTTCTGCTTCTAGGGAGGTCTCAGGGAGCTTCCAATCATGGCGGAAGGCAAAGAGGGAGCAGGCATCTTATATGGCAGGAGCAAGAGCAGAGAGGGGGAGGTGCTACATACTTTTAAACAATCGATCTCATGATAACTCACTCACTATTGCAAAGACAGTACCAAGGGAATGGTACTAAACCATTCATGAGAAATCCACCCCCATGATCCAGTCTCCACTCACCAGGCCACACCTCCAACACTGAGGATTACAATTCGACATGAGATTTGGATAGGAACACATATACAAACTATATCAGTCTATCACATAAATGGAAAACAAAAAAGAGCAGTGATTGATATTCTTTCATAAGATAAAACAGACTTTAAACCATCTACAGTAAAAAAAAAAAAAAAGAACAAAGAAGGGTATTACATAATGATAGAGTGTTCAATTCAACAAGAAGACTTAAATATCTAAAATATCTCTGCTCCCAACATCAGAGCACCCAGATTCAGAACACAACTGCCTATAGACCTACAAAAAGACTTAGATAGTCACATAATAGAGGAGGACTTCAACATACCACTGACAGCATTAGACAGATCACTGAGGCAGAACTCTAACAAAGAAATTATGGACTTATATTTGACACTTGACCAACTGGATCTAATAAACATCTACAGAATACTCCACTCATCAACCACAGAATGTACATTCTTCTCATCTGCACACAGAACATACTGCAAGACTGATCACATGCTCAGCCATAAAGCAAGTCTCAAATAACTTTAAAGAATGAAACATACCAACCATACTCTTGGACCACAATGCAATAAAAACAAATCAATACCAATTAAATATCCCATAACCACACAATTACATTAAAATTAGACAACTTGTTCCTGGATGACTTTTGGGTAAACAGCAAAATCAAGGCAAAAAATAGAAAATTATTTGAAATTAATGAAAACAGAGATACAACATACCAAAATCTGTGGGATGCAGCAAAAGCAGCATTAAGAGGAAAGTTTAGAGTGCAATATGTCTACATCAAAAAGTTAGAAAGATCTCAAATTAACAATCTAACATTGCAACTATGGGAACTAGAAAAAACAAGAAGAAACTAACTCAAAGCTAACAGAAAATATAAATATCTAAAATCAGAGCAAAACTGAATGGAATTGAAAAGTGAAAATCCACAAAAAGCATCAACAAAACCAAAAGTTGGTCTTTGAAACAATAAACAAGATCCATACACTGCTAGTCAGAAACAAAGAAAAAAGGAAGAAGATCCAATAAACACAATTAAAAAATGACAATGGTGACATTATAACCAATTTCACAGAAATACAAAAGATCCTCGAAAACTATTATGAACACTATCTATGCACACAAACTAGAAAATCTAGAGGAAATGAATACATTCCTGGAAACACACAACGTCCCAAGATTGAAACAGGAAGAAATTAAAACTCTGACCTGATCAATAACAAGTTCCAAAGTTGAATCAATAATAAAAATTCTACCAACCAATAAAAGCCCTGAACCAGATGGATTTACAGCTGAATTCTACCAGGGATACAAAAAAGAGCTGCTACCAATCCTACTGAAACTGTTCGAAAAAACAGAGGAGGAGAAACTTCTCCCTAACTCATTGTTCAAAGCCAGCAACATCATCATAATACCAAAACCTGACAAAGACAGGATGAAAAAAGAAAACTACAGGCCAACATCCCTAATGAACACGGATGCAAAAATCCCCAACAAAATACTAGCAAACCGAATTCAGCAGCACACCAAAAAGTTATTTCACCATGATCAAGTAAGCTTCATTCCAATAATGCAACAGTGATTCAATATATGCAAATCAATATATGTGATTTACCATATAAACAGAATTAAAAACAAAACCATATAACATCTTAATAGATGCAAAAAAAGATTTTGCCAAAATCCAAAATCCCTTCATGTTAAAAAACCTAATGAGCATATCTCAAAATAATAATAGCCATCTATGACAAACCCACAGCCAACATCATACTGAATGAGCAAAAGCTGGAAGCATTCCCCTTTAAGAACTGGAACAAGAAAAAGATGCCCACTCTCACTACTCATTTTCAACACAGTACTGGAAGTTCTAGCTAGAACATTCAGACAAGAAAAAGAAATAAAAGGCATTCAAATAGAAAAAAAAAATCAAACTCTCTCTCTTCAGAGATGATATGATTCTATACTTAGAAAACCCTGAAGTCTCTGCCAAAAGGTTTCTAGAACAGATAAACAACTTCAGCAAAGTTTCAGAATACAAAATCAATGTATTAAAATCAATAACATTTCTATACACCAATAACACTCAAGCTGACATCCAAATCAAGAACACAATCCTATTTATTAATACAATATCCACACACAAAAATAAAAGACCTAAGAATTCATCTAACCAAGGAGGTAAAAGATCTCTACAAGGAGATCTACAAAACACTGTTTCAAAGAAACCAGAGATGACACAAAATAAAAATAAAAATAATTCCCTGCTTATTGACAGAAAGAATCAATATCACTAAAATGGCCATATTGCCCAAAGCAATCTACACATTCAATGCTATTCCTATCAAACTACCATCGTTTTTCACAGAATTAGAAAAAAAAATTTCTGAAACTCATATAAAACCAAAAAAGAGCCCAAATAGCCAAAGCAATCCTAAGCAAAAAGAACAAAACCAGAGGCATCACACTACATAACTTCAAACTATACTACAAGGCCACAGTAAACAAACAACATGGTACCAGTATAAAAATAGACAAATTCAAAAGCTAGCAGAAGGCAAGAAATAACTAAGATCAGAGCAGAACTGAAAGAGAAAGAGACACACACACACAAAAAAAAAACCCTTCAAAAAATCAATGAATCCAGGAGCTGGTTTTTTCAAAAAGATCAACAAAATAGATAGACCGCTAGCAAGACTAATAAAGAAGAAAAGAGAGAAGAACAAATAGATGCAATAAAAATAATATAATAAGAAAGGGAATATCACCACCAATCCCACAGAAATAGAAACTACCATCAGAGAATACTATAAACACTTCTACGCAAATAAACTAGAAAATCTAGAAAAAATGGATAAATTCCTGGACACATACACTCTCCCAAGACTAAAACAGGAAGAAGTTGAATCTCTGACTACACCAATAACAGGTTCTGAAATTGAGGCAATAATTAATAGCCTACCAATCAAAAACAGTCCAGGACCAGACATATTCACAGCCAAACTCTACCAGAGGTACAAAGAAGAGTTGGTACCATTCCTTCTGAAACAATTTCCAACCAATAGAAAAAAGAGGGAATCCTCCCTAACTCATTTTATGAGGCAGCATCATCCTGATACCAAAGCCTGGCAGAGACACAACAAAAGAAGAGAATTTTAGGCCAATATGCCTGATGAACATCAATGCAAAAGTCCTCAATAAAATACTGACAAACCCAATCCAGCAGCACATCAAAAAGCTTATCCACCATGATCAAGTCGGCTTCATCTCTGGGATGCAAGGCTGGTTCAACATACGCAAATCAATAAACATAATCCATCACATAAACAGAACCAACGACAAAAACCACATGATTATCTCAATAGATGCAGAAAAGGCCTTCAACAAAATTCAACAGCCTTTTATGTCAAAAACTCTCAATAAACTAGGTATTGATGGAATGTATCTCATAATAAGAGCTATTTATGACAAACCCACAGCCAATATCATACTGAATGGCAAAAACTGGAAGCATTCCCTTTGAAAATTGGCACAAGACAAGGATGCCCTCTCTCACCACTCTTATTCAATGTAGTGTTGGAAGTTCTGGCCAGGGCAATTAGGCAGGAGAAAGAAATAAAGGGTATTCAATTAGGATACTTCAGCAAAGTCTCAGGATACAAAATCAATGTACAAAAATCACAAGCATTCCTATACACCAATAACAGACAAACAGAGAGCCAAATCATGAGTGAACTCCCATTCACAATTACTACAAAGAGAATAAAATCTAGGAATCCAACTTAAAAGTGATGTGAAGGCCCTCTTCAAGGAGAACTACAAACCACTGCCCAACAAAATAAAAGAGGACACAAGCAAATGGAAAAACATTCCATGCTCATGGATAGGAAGAATCAAAATCATGAAAATGGCCATACTGCCCAAGGTAATTTATACATTCAATGCCATACCCATCAAGCTACCACTGACTTTCTTCATAGAATTGGAAAAACCTACTTTAAAGTTCATATGGAACCAAAAAAGAGCCCACATAGCCAAGACAATCCTAAGCAAAAAGAACAAAGTTGGAGGCATCACACTACCTGACATCAAACTATACTACAAGGCTACAGTAACCAAAACAGCATGGTACTGGTACCAAAACAGATGCATAGACCAATGCAACAGAACAGAGGCCTCAGGAATAATACCACACATCTACAACTATCTAATCTTTGACAAACCTGACAAAAACAAGAAATGGGGAAAGGATTTCCTATTTAATAAATGGTGCTGGGAAAACTGGCTAACCATATGTAGAAAGCTGAAACTGGATCCCTTCCTTACATCTTATACAAAAATTAACTCAAGATGGAGCAAAGACTTAAATGTAAGACCTAACACCATAAAAACCCTAGAAGAAAACCTAGGCATTACCATTCAGGACATAGGCATGGGCAAAGCCTTCATGACTAAAACACCAAAAGCAATGACAACAAAAGCCAAAATAGACAAATGGGATCTAATTAAACTAAAGAGCTTCTGCACAGCAAAAGAAAATACCATCAGAGTGAACAGGCAACCCACATAAAGGGAGAAAAATTTTGCAATCTACCCATGTGACAAAGGGCTAATATCCAGAATCTAAAAAGAACTTAAACAAATTTACAAGAAAAAAACAAACAACCCCATCAAAAAGTGGGCAAAGGATATGAACAGACTTTTCTCAAAAGAAGACATTTATGCAGCCAACAGACAGATGAAAAAATGCTCATCATCACTGGTCATCAGAGAAATGCAAATCAAAACTATGATGAGATACCATCTCACGCCAGTTAGAATGGCAATCATTAAAAAGTCAGGAAACAACAGATGCTGGAGAGGATGTGAAGAAATAGGAACGCTTTTACACTGTTGATGGGAGTGTAAATTAGTTCAACTATTGTGGAAGACAGTGTGGCAATTCCTCAAGGACCTAGAACTAGAAATACCATTTGACCCAGCAATCCCATTACTGGGTATATACCCAAAGGATTATAAATCATGCTACTATAAAGACGTATGCACACATATGTTTATTGCGGCACTATTCACAATAGCAAAGACTTGGACCCAACCCAAATGTCCAACAATGATAGACTGGATTAAGAAAATGTGGCACATATATACCATGGAATACTAAGTTCATGTCCTTTGCAGGGACATGGATGAAGCTGGAAATCATCATTCTAAGTCAACTATCACAAGGACAGAAAACCAAACACTTCATGTTCTCACTCATAGATGGGTGTTGAACAATGAGAACACATGGACACAAGGCGGGGAACATAACACACACCAGGGCCTGTCGGGGGTTGGGGGGCTGAGGGAAGGACAGCATTAGGAGAAATGCCTAATGTAAATGACAAGTTGATGGGTGCAGCAAACCAACATGGCACATGTATACCTATGTAACAAATCTGCATCTTGTGCACATGTATCCTAGAACTTAAAGTATAAAAAATAAAATAAAATAAAGAAAAGAAATTCACTGACATTCAGAAAAAAAAATAGACACATAGTCACCTGAGGTCAGGAGTTCGAGGCCAGCCTGGCCAACATGGTGAAACCCCGTCTCTACTAAAAATACAAAAATTAGCCGGGAGTGGTGGCACATGCCTCCAATCCCAGCTACTTGGGGGGGGTGAGGCAGGAGAATTGCTTGAACCTGGGAGGCGGAGGTTGCAGTGAGCAGGAATCCTGCCACTGCACTCCAGCCTGGGTGACAAGAGCAAAACTTCATCCAAAGAAAAAAAAAAGACACATAGATTAATGGGACAGAATAGAGAACAGAAATAAGGCCACATACCTACAACCATCTGATCTTTGACAAAGTTGATGAAAACATACAATGGGGAAAGAACTCTCTACTCCCTATTCAATAAATGATGCTGAGATAACTGGCTATCCATATGCAGAAGAATAAAACTGGACCCCTACCTCTAACTACATACAAACATTAACTCAAGATGGATTAAACTATCCTCTAAAACTGTGAGAAATAAATTTGCTGTTTAGGTTAAAAATTTTCAAAAAGTTTAAAAAAAAAGGTGGATTGCAGACTTAAATGCAAAACCTAAAACTAAAAATATTCTAGAAGAAAAGCTAGGAAATGCCTTTTTAGACATCAGCCTTGGAAAAGAATTTATGGCTAAGTCCTGCAATTGCAACAAAAATGAAAAAGTGGGACCTAATTAAACTAAAGTGCTTCTGCAAAGCAAAAGAAACTATCAACAGAATAAAAAGACAACCTACAGAGTGGGTGATAATATTCACAAACTAGGTATCCAACAATGGTCTAAAATCCAGACTCTATAAGGAACTTAGAAAATTCAACAAGCAAAAAACAAATAACCCCATTAAAAAGTGGACAAAGAACATTAACAGACACTTCTCAAAAGAAGACATACAAGTGGCCACCAAACATACGAAAAAAAATTCAACATCATTAATCAAAACCATGAGATCCCATTTTACACAAGTCAGAATGTCTATTAATAAAAAGTCAAAAAAAACAGATGTTGGTGAAGGCTACAGAGAAAAATAAATGTCTATAAAGTGTTTGTGGGAATGTAAATTAGTTTAGCCACTGTGAAACACAGTTTGGAGATTTATCAAAGTACTAAAAATAGAATTACCATTCGAACAGCAATCCCAATACTAGGGATATATCCAAAGGACAATTAATCATTCTACCAAAAAGACACACACACCCAGATCTTCATCACAGCACTATTCACAATAGCAAAGACATGGAATCAACCTAAGTGCCCGTCAAAAGTGAACTGGATAAAGAAAATGTCGAATACAGAATGCCCATAAAAAATAACGAAGTCTTGTTTTTTGCACCAATATGGCTGCAGCTGGAAGCCAATATCCTAAGTGAACTAATGCAGAAACAGAAAACCAAATACTGTATGTTCTTGCTTATAAGTGGGAGCTAAACATTGGATGCACATAGGCATAAAAATGGTGACAACAAGAGTGCGGAAAAAGGGAGAAAGGAAAGTGTTGAAAAACTAATCATTGGGTACTATGCTCAGTATGTGGGTGATAGGTTTAATTGTATCCCAAATCTCAGCATCACACAACACACCCTTGTAAAAAACCTGCACATGTACCCCTTGAATCTAAAATAGAAGCTGGTGGGAAAAGTGCTTACAGAGCTCCAAAAAAAATGAATGAAAAAGTACACCACGGAATGGGAGAAAATATTCGAAAAATAAATGTCCCACAAAGGACTTATACCTAGAATATTTAAAGAAGTTTTACAACTTGATAGAAGGACAAACAAAAGATTGAACCTAACAGGCATCTCACGAAAGAAGATGTAGAGATGGCAAATAAGCACGTGAGATGTTTAACAGCATTAGTTATTAAGGAAATAGAAGTTAAAACCAAATTGAGATAGTTCTACATGCTCACTAGAATGGCTGAAATTTAAAAGGCTGACCATAAAAAGACTATTGGCAAGGATGTGGACCACTGAAACTCTCATACACAGATAGTGGGAATGTAAAATGGCACAACTCCTTTGGAAAATAGTTTGATGATTTCTTAAAAACGTAAAAATACATCTACCATGTGACTAAGCCACTGCACTCCTAGATATTTGCTCAAGATAAATCAAAATGTCTCTTTACACAAAAACTTAAATACATGAATGTTCATGACAGTTGTATTCGTAATAGCCTAAAACTGGAAACAACCCAAGCATCTATCAGCAGCTAAATAAATAAACGAATAATGGTATCCATACAATGGAATACTATTTCACAATATTTAAAACTATTGATAAACACAACAACATGGATGAATCTCAAAATAATTATGCTGAGTGAAAAAAAGCTACATAAAAAGAGCACGTTATATAATTCCATGTCTATAAAATTCCAGAAATGTAAATTAATCTACAGTGACATAAAGCAGATCAGTGGTTACTTGTCGAGAGGAGGAAGAGAGACACAGGAGGGAGAAAAGGGAAACACTGCAGACGGGCAAGAGAAAACTTTAGGGAGAGACTGGTACATTTACTATCTTGACTATGGTGATGGTTTCACCATCGACATATTTCAAAACTCATCAAATTGTACACTTAAAATGTATGCACTCTACTTTAGGGGCTGAAGCAGGAAGATCTTTTGAGCCTAAAAGCTAGAAGGTAGCCTGGGCAACACAGCAAAACCCTGTCACTAAAATATGTATGTATAATGCATTACGTATATTAAACCTCAATAAATCTATTTTTAAAGCCTTGGTAATTAAAATACTGATGCTGTAAGATGAATAGGAAGAATTAAAAATCCAAAAATCGATTCAAATACATAAACGAATGTATTCTGTGAAAAAAGTGACATCTCAAACAAGTTAGGAGACTTGCTGGCCAAGACTTGCTCTTGGAAAAACTAGATAAACATCCAGAAAAAATTAAATAAGATTGAATCCATACCTCACATTATATCATTATATTCCAGATGCATATATTCTAAATAGATCAAAGATTTGCTTGTAGAAAGTGCAACCATGTGATAATTCCTTTTCAACCTTGGGCCTGCGAGCTAACTATGACTGAGTCAATAAAAGAAAAAAATGTATAAATCTGACAACAATTAAAATCTTCTCCATGGCGAAAATACACCATAAGCAAATTCAAAAGACAACAATCTGGAAAAAGTGTAATTGCAAGTCATATTACAAAGAGTTAATCTACTCAATATTTTAAAAGCTCCTAAAAATCAGTAAGCAAAAGAAGTCCAGTAACTCAAAAGAAAATGGGTAAAGAATGTGAACAAATATGCATATGTACAGATAAAGATGCTTAACCTTTCTAATAAAAAATGCAAATTAAAATAACACTAGATAATATCTTTTGCCTATCAGCTTAGAAAAACAACCAAAGTTAAAGACACTGTTAGTTAGGCTTCAGCATGCAGGTATTCTCATACACCATGAGAATGTAAATTAGTACCACCATTTTGGAGGACACTTTGGCAATATCTGTACAAATTACAAATGCATATGTTCTTTAACCCCAAACTTTCACTTCTGAGAATTTATCCTACAAATAACACTTGCATGCCTATGAAGTTGTATATATACATGTGTAGATGTGTCTACATACTTAAGTGTATGTATGTATACATGTATGTATGTGTGTATATATATAGTTATTACATTATTCTGTGTAATGGCAAAAGATTGAAAATCATTAAAATGTCCATCAATAAAGGACTGGTCAAACAAATTTTGGTACGTCTATATAATTGAATACTATAAAGCTGTTACAAAAAATAAGGCAGATCTCTATATACTGATGTGGAAAGATCCCCACTTGATTTTTTTTTATTCAGGTTTCATCATTTTACTTTTTTCACAAAATTTGTGTATGTGACTCACATCAATTCATTTTGATATATAATTTATTTCTGATATTTTGTTTATTTGAAGTGACAGGTAACTGGGTAATTATCTATACTCTGCTTTTACCATGTATTTTATTTCTAGGTAAATTTGAAAAATCTAAAGTATTTTTCTAAATTTGATCATGGTTTATTTGACAGTTTACAAGTACTTGCAGGCATGTGTTTGCATGCGGATAATGACAAATAGCTAAGAAATCTTACAATAGTATAGTTTCATAATTTGGGGGTCCTGGTTATACATTTTACATCTGTAGGTTAGGAATGCATATTGTTAATTTCCCTTCATGGTTCCTTATAACTAAACTCTGTTTAGTAAGATTTTCTACTTATCAAAGGCATAATAACTCACTATTTGGTATATTTGCTCTTTAATGTGACATATGACATATTTTCTGTGGATAAGGAGAACTGTATTTGTGTGTATATGTATATATAATGTTTTCAACTAATCACTATTTCAGAGAAAAAAATAGATGAAAAGAAACTTGTTTGCATTACATTAAATATAATCCTATATATATTAAGAGGAAGTTTTACAGCAAGAAATTGTTCCTTTTTTTCTTCCCATTTTTCTTTTTATATATATATGTTTTTTTCTATTATACTTTTAAGTTCTAGGGTTCATGTGCACAATGTGCAGGTTTGTTACATATGTATACAAGTGCCATGTTGGTGTGCTGCACCCATTAACTCGTCATTTACATTGGGTATATCTCCTAATGCTATCCCTCCCCCCTCCCCACATCCCACAACAGGCCCCAGTGTGTGATGTTCCCCTTCCTGTGTCCATGTGTTCTCATTGTTCAATTCCCACCAATGAGTGAGAACATGTGGTGTTTGGTTTTTTGTCCTTGCAATAGTTTGCTGAGAATGATGGTTTCCAGCATCATCGATGTCCCTGCAAAGGACATGAACTCATCTTTCTTATGGTGTCATAGTATTCCATGGTGTATATGTGCCACATTTTCTTAATCCAGTCTATCATTGATGGACATTTGGGTTGGTTCCAAGTCTTTGCTATTGTGAATAGTGCTGCAATAAACATATGTGTGCATGTGTCTTTATAGCAGCATGATTTATAATCCTTTGGGTATATACCCAGTAATGGGATGGCTGGGTCAAATGGTATTTCTAGTTCTAGATCCCTGAAGAATCACCACACTGTCTTCCACAATGGTTCAACTAGTTTACAGTCTGACCTACAGTATAAAAGTGTTCCTATTTCTCCACATCCTCTCCAGCACCTGCTGTTTCCTGACTTTTTAATGATCGCCATTCTAACTGGTGTGAGATGGCATCTCATTGTGGTTTTGATTTGCATTTCTCTGATGGCCAGTGATGATGAGCATTTTTTCATCTGTCTGTTGGCTGCATAAATGTCTTCTTTTGAGAAGTGTCTGTTCATATCTTTCGCCCACTTGTTGATGGGGTTGTTTTTTTTTTTCTTGTAAATTTGTTTGAGTTCTTTTTATATTCTGGATATTAGCCCTTTGTCAGATGAGTAGGTTGCGAAAATTTTCTCCCATTTTGTAGGTTGCCTGTTCACTCTGATGGTAGTTTCTTTTGCTGTGCAGAAGCTCTTTAGTTTAATTAGATCCCATTTGTCAATTTTGGCTTTTGTTGCCATTGCTTTTGGTGTTTAGACATGAAATCCTTGCCCATGCCTATGTCCTGGATGGTAATGCCTAGGTTTTCTTCTGGGGTTTTTATGGTTTTAGGTCTAACATTTAAGTCTTTAATCCATATTGAATTATGAAATGAAGCGTGAAGAGAAGTTTAGAGAAAAAAGAATAAAAAGAAATGAATAAAGCCTCCAAGAAATATGGGACTATGTGAAAAGACCAAATCTACGTCTGATTGGTGTACCTGAAAGTGATGGGGAGAATGGAACCAAGTTGGAAAACACTCTGCAGGATATTATCCAGGAGAACTTCCCCAACCTAGAAAGGCAGGCCAACATTCAAATTCAGGATATACAGAGAACACCACAAAGATACTCCTTGAGAAGAGCAACTCCAAGACACATAATTGTCAGATTCACCAAAGTTGAAATGAAGGAAAAAATGGTAAGGGCAGCCGGAGAGAAAGGTCGGGTTACCCACAAAGGGAAGCCCATCAGACTAACAGCTGATCTCTTGGCAGAAACTCTACAAGCCAGAAGAGAGTGGGGGCCAATATTCAACATTCTTAAAGAAAAGAATTTTCAACCCAGAATTTCATATCCAGCCAAACTAAGCTTCATAAGTGAAGGAGAAATAAAATACTTTACAGACAAGCAAATGCTGAGAGATTTTGTCACCACCAGGCCTGCCCTAAAAGACCTCCTGAAGGAAGCACTAAACATGGAAAGGAACAACTGGTACCAGCCACTGCAAAAACATGCCAAATTGTAAAGACCATCGAGGCTAGGAAGAAACTGCATCAACTAACGAGCAAAATAACCAGCTAACATCATAATGACAGGATGATTCACACATAACAATATTAACCTTAAATGTAAATGGGCTAAATGTTCCAATTAAAAGACACAGACTGGCAAATTGGATAAAGAGTCAAGACCCATCAGAGTGCTGTATTCAGGAAACCCATCTCACGTGCAGAGACACGCATAGCTCAAAATAAAGGTATGGAGGAAGATCTACCAAGCAAATGGAAAACAAAAAAAAAAGGCAGGGATTGCAATCTTAGTCTCTGATAAAACAGACTTTAAATCAACAAAGATCAAAAGAGACAAAGAAGGCCATTACATAATCGTAGAGGGATAAATTCAACAAGAAGAGCTAACTATCCTAAATATATATGCACCCAATACGGGAGCACCCAGATTCATAAAGCAAGTCCTTGGAGACCTACAAAGAGACTTAGACTCCCACACAATAATAATGGGAGACTTTAACACCCAACTGTCAACATTAGACAGATCCACGAGACAGAAAGTTAACAAAGATATCCAGGAATTGAACTCAGCTCTGCACCAAGATCTCCACTTGTTAAGTGAAAAAGATCTCCCACAATGTTAAGTGAAAAAAAGCAAGCTACAGAGGAGTTGTATAGTTGTTACTTTTCTGTAAAATGATGGGGTAATAAGAATCTATATTTATGTTTTCTTATATATATAAAGAGTCTCTGGAAAGATACATAAGAAACACATAATTTTGATTACCCTGATGGATGGGTAGGGTTGTATAGATGAGGGCAGAGAAGTCAAGGGAAACTTCACTGTATATTTCATATATAATTTTTCTGATCTGTTTATATATCTGTCTCTCCCCTGAAAACTACATGCTATGCCCCATGGGGTCAGGCACTTAGTTGTAATGTTTAATGTAATGTTTATGTTTATCTCCAGTGCCTCAAATGGTTCCTAGCAAATGGTAGAACTTTTGTAAAACTTATTTTTTGATAGAAGTGCACATTTTAAAAAATTTCAGACCACTGTAGTAAATTATGTCTAGATTTCCTTATAGCTCTAGAGTAGGTTTCAGCAAAATTTTTCTATAAAGAGCCAGATACTAAATATTTTAAGGTTTGTTGGCCATATGGTCTCTGTCACGATTACTCAACTCTGCTTTTATGGTACAAAAGCAGCCACAGACAATAAGTAAACAAGTGGGTGTGACTGTGTTCTAATAAAATATTATTTATAACAACAGGTAGCCAGCCAGATTTGGTCCAAGGGCTGTAGTTTGCCCAACTCTGTTCTAGAATTTTGTTTCTCTGATTATCCATCAGTTGAACCTTGAAAGGTAGGTAAGATTTCCATCTTTCAAAATAAAAAAATTGAATAAACGAATGAATGAATAAATAAATAAATAAATATTAACCAACTCTTCCATAAGGAAGAGTTATTCATATTCTTATTCATCAGATCTTATTCATCAGATTTACTTCTTTTATATTGGGCTATATGATACTGTATCTCTAATGAGACTTTTTTGCTTTAAATCCACTGCATTTTATTTTAATTTATTAATTTATAATTTTTATTGGTACATATTAGGTGTATATATTTATGGAGTACATGAGATATTTTGTTACAGGTAAATAATGTCTAGTGAGGTGACTTTTGAACAGGGACTTGAAGGAAGTAAAGCAGCAACCTATATGGTTAGCTAAGGGAAGAGGGCCTCAGGGAGAAGAAACAGTCAACATAAGCTACTTGAAGAGAAAATTTGCTTGGCTTGTCTTAAAATTATTTTTAATAATTTCATTAAAGCAAAAAATTCTACACTATAGAACACCAAATATACAACTTTTTTAGTTTAATATACAAATATATATCTCTTAAGAACACAACTCCAAAATGTAAATATTTAGATATTAAGTTAGGACATAAATAGACTAGTCATTTAATGATACAACTCCAGGAGGCACATAGCCCTAAGACATGTTTGACACCGACATACTAAAAGTTGAAGATGCTATTTATTATCCTGCCCAAATTATTTAAATTATTTTAGTGTATGCTTGGTCTTGCCATGATTGTGAGAAGAGCACAGAGACATCAGAGGATCTAGTTTCTTATCCTAACTCTACCACTAACTAGCCGTGTGACAAGTTTTTAATGGTAAACACAGGAGTTGAACTAGATAACGCCTACTCTTCCTATATAACATTCAGCAATATCTGGATAAATTATTGGGTATCACAATGAGTAAAGGTCAGGGACGCTCTTAAAAACCTGCAATGGGCCGGGTGCAGTGGCTCATGCCTGTAATCCCAGCACTTTGGGAAGCCGAGGTGGACAGATCACCTGAGGTCAGGAGTTCACAACCAGCCTAGCCAACATGGTGAAACCCTGTCTCTACTAAAAATACAAAAAAATTAGCCTAGCTGGGCGTGATGGCATGTTACTGTAATCCCAGCTACTCGGGAAGCTGGGGCAAGAGAATCGCTTCAACTCGGGAGGCAGAAGTTGCAGTGAGCCAAGAGCACTCCACCCTGGGCAATAGAGCAAGACTCCGTCTCAAAAAAAAAAAAACCTGCAATGCAGAGGACATCTCCCACAATAATTATTCAACACTAAATGTCAATAGTGCCAAGGTTAAGAAACCCTGTCCTAATGAAAAGGATTCTTCTCTACTTCATTGAAGGTGGTCAATGACTATCACATATTAATTAGGAATCCTTCTGGCTAAAAAAACCTGAAATAAATGGTAGTTTAATTTTCTGAAAACAAATTCATAAGGGTGGCTGCCAACAACAGAACAGCTTCAAGAACTCATAGGCTAACCCCCAAAGTGATGATATTAGAAGGTGGGACCTTTTGGGAGGTGATTAGTTCAGGAAGGCGGAACCCTTATGAATAGGATCAGTGCTCTTATAAAAGAGGCCAAAGGGAACTCATTTACCTTCTACCTTGAGAGAACAGAGCAGGAAGGCACTGTCTATGAGAAAGTGGGCCCTCACCAGCTGCCAAATATACCAGTGCCTTGATCTTAAACTTCCCAGACTCCAGAACTGTGAAAAATAAACTCCAGTGGTTTAAAAGCTACCTAGTTTGTGGCATTTTGTTACAGCAGACCAAATGGACTAAGACAGGGAGAAAGCAGTAGTACTAGCCACATCTATGTCTTTTATGAGGAAAGCAAAATCTAACACCTTAGGGGACAGAACTACCTTCAAGGGAGGTCGGGAAAGTCACTTAACCCTCACTGCCTGCAAGGGAGGCTGGACTAGTAAACACTTAGCTTCCTTAGACTTTATAGTGGAGTCTGGCAAAAGAGAAGAGGATTGGAAATTGGTCTTAGGTTAATCAGTTAATAGAGCCTACCTTATAGTCAATATCCTCTCACAAGAATTAAGATGAATACTAAATAATAAATAAGTCCTCATCAAACAGTTGATTTCTGGGATTTCCTCCTTGGTAGAGATGAAAGAATAGGTGCGTAAGGACTACAAATCTAATTCATACAGCTCACCGATGCTCTGTGGACAACGTCATTTAAAAAGTGGTGCTTTCTTCTTTAATTGACCCATTGTTCACACATCCAGCTTTATGTTATGCTATGGTTAGATATTAAGTTAGGACGTAGACAAAAGTAACTAGTAAGCCAAGTATCCCTCTTTCACAGCAGAGTGAGAGACAAACTAAAAAGCTATCAACCAGAGACTAACATCGTGAAAAATCTTGGAAACCCTCTTAAGGGAACTCTTGGAAAAGTAGTTTAATTACAGAGAACAATCTCAATTGCTGCAGGAAAAGCCATTCCTAACTAACCTGCCAGGGCACTTCAGAGATATTACAGCCTTGATACGAGAAAGTCAATATACGTCAAAGCTCAAAGATATATGTTAGAGCCCATAGCTATGATGCCTTTTGAATCTGCTCAGTGCCATCTAAGCAAGTGGTATAAATTCAAGATTATTTGACTTATATTTAAAATGAAAAAGGCATGTTTGCATTCCAGTGCACAGATAAAAGTGCCCTCTTCCTCTAGGGATGAATATATCCTAACCAGTTTAACATACTTTAGTTAGGATTTCTGTTTGGTACAGTAACAATTTAGACCCTGCTAAACTTTATGTAATCCACAGTAGATGTAATATATTCAGATTTTCAAACGGACCTAAAAAGATTTAACCTCTGAGATTGCTGTTAAAAAGAAAACCTTCTGTACTAGAAAGTAGAATGTGTATGTAGCAGCATTAGGGAGAAGAAACGAGATGTATATTAAGGAGAGAATGAGAAGTCACCAATAGGAAAATTTGTCAGAATAAGTTAAGAGTAGGGACTAGTTGAAATCTCCTAGGTCTTTTCAGTTTAGCATTTCCTTCTCTAGAGGGAAATTCTATGAAGTACTTTTCTATTATAAACTTGAATTTCTCATCCTAATACTTTCCAAATAAAATTATTTTACACTAACATTCAACGACTGATTTAAAGTACAGGGTCTGGAAATTTGGGGATAAATTGTTTTAAATTTTTTGCAGGTTGCTGAATTCTGAGATGTTTTTGCTCTAACTATTCTTTCTCTATAAAAAGAGCTTATTTTTAAAAAATTTTCATTGACACATAATAATTATATATATTTATGGAGTACATACTGATGTTTCAATGCATATAATGTATGGTGATCAGATCAGGGTAATTAGCATATCTACCATCTAAAACATTTGTCATTTCTTTGTGTTGGGAACATTCAGTTTCTTCCTTCCAGGAGTTTGAAACTACATAATATATTATTGTTAATTATAGTCATCCTACAGTGCTAGAGAACACCAGAACTTATTCCTCCTATCTTGCTGTAACTTTTTTTTTAAGAGACAGTCTTGCTCTGTCACCCAGGCTGGAGTAGTAGTACAATCATAGCTCACTGCAGCCTTGAACTCCTGGGTTCAAGCCACCCCCACACTTCAGCCTCCCAAGTAACTGGGACTACCGGCGCATGCCACAAAACAAGGCTTCTACCTTTAAGTTTGTACCCTTTAACAAATCTCTATCACCTTCTTCCCCCTACCCTTCTCAGACCCTAGTGTCCTATGTTCTACTTTTTACTTTTTTTTAAGTTTTAATGTTTTGTATAATTACAGTGATATTTGTTCCAAACCTCAAACTGGGATACTTAATATAACAAAAGATTTTAAACATTTTGAGAATTTTTAAAATTTTAACTTGTTGTTTTGAAATAACTTTAGACTTACAAAAGAGTTGCCATAATGATAGAGAGTTTCTGTATATCTATTACCCAGCTTTCTCAAATGTTAACATCACTAATGTTAACATCCTACATAACCAGGTATGGTTATCAAAACTAAGAAACGAATATTTGTATAGAACTCTATTAACAAATGCCAGACTTTATTAGAGTTCTACCATTCTTTTTTAATGGATGTCCTTATTCTGTTTCAGGGTCCAATCAAAGATGTTATGAAACATTTTGTGGTCATGTTCTTTTGTCTCCTCAGACCTATGAGAAATCTGTGAGAAAGACAGTCTCCGTCTTTCCTGTTCTTTCATAACCTTGACATGTTTGGAACGTCCCTCATCCACGTATGACTGAGAACATGCAGTTTTTAACTGTCTGTTCCTGACTTATTTCACTTAACAATGTCCTCCAGTTCCAACCATGTTGCTGTGAATGACAGGATTTCACTCTTTGTATGGCTGAATAGTGTTAATGGAATACATACACAATGGTGTATATATACCACATTTTTTATTTAATAGATCATTTTATGCCCTTTAGAATTTATTTAGTTGCTATCATAATAAGTAACATATAAGGGCAATTCCATTGAAGCATTTTGGACTTTGGCTAGGTAACTGAACAATTATGAGATACATGTCAAATAATGGGCACTTGATACATTTCTGTTGCCATTTGTCATTTTCAATTGTCATTTGTCTACATTGACAAATGCAGAGCTTCTTCACTGTATTTGTGTACCTAACTGCATCAACCATTTAAAAGGTATCTAAAAATCTATGTCTAGGAATTCTAAATACAAGATTTGACCTTTTGTGGAAAATACTACATATGTCTTAAAATATTTCTCTGTTTAAAACATAATATTACATTATTATAAAGTTGCCATGAGCATAATTCTGTCTTTTATTTTTTAATACTCATCCAAAGACCACATTGTATAGTGAAAATAGCATAGAAGTAGGAGTCAGGATACCTGTGTTTCAGCTCTAGCCCCCCGCTTGGACAAGTCTCTTAAAATCCTCAAGCCTCAGATTCATCTTCTACAAAACGAAGGTGATATAACTTCCTTGCCTAGTTCACAGGGCAACTATGATCATTATATGCTATGATCCTTATGAAAGTGTTTATAAATTGAAAGACATTATACAAAGATATTAATATAGCTAAATATAAACAAGAATATGGCATATAACCCTTGGTGGGGAAAATGGACTAAAAATATATTTAGAAAGTATCATGCGAATATGAACATCACATTGCTTTTCCCAAAGGTAAAGCAAACAAGTTTATACTTTAAAGGCTCTTGGTAATTTTTTAAATAGGATTGATAGGTAACAGGTCCACACTTAATACAAGCCATCTGATCTAGAATAGGAAACCCAAGACTTTAGAGTACAATGAGGTGAAAATCCTAAACCATGAGTAGAGCATAGAATTAGTCTGGAGAGCAAACAGAACACTTACAGTAGGCGCATTATGCCTGTTATCAAACTAATCTAATTTCTATGTAAAGCAATGTTCTTTTGTATTTTGCTGAAGAGGAAATAAGAGGAATCTGAGAGGTCTTAGAAACTAATTTTTGAAAGATTATATTTTCATTCAAAATGGATCAGATAAAGTTCTAAAGTCTAAGAAAATCTAAGGTACAATGTGAGCAATATGAAATTTTTCATTCCACTTAGAAATTCTGAAAAGAGAGAACATACTACAACCAATGAAATGGGAATGAAAATTCAAGTAAAACCTTTTCATGAAAGATTATTCAATAAATAAAAGAATATGCCTGGAGATTAACTGTAATCTTCCAAGAAGCATAGGTGCATAGGTGGCTCCTTTCATGGGCTGTGTATAAAAGTTAATTCAACAAATATGCATTGAGTTAGTACCTAAAATATCATAGGTAATAGGGAGGAAACAGTATGTGGCATGACCTGTACTCATGAAAGACTAAAGGATCAATATCTTTTACAACTAAGAGAAAGTTTGATATACTCAACTGTCTAAATGAATGGTACATATTCTATATGCACAGATGCTTCCACATTTGCTAACGAGTACTAAGGGCAAATAGGGAAGACGAAAACAGTAGGAATACAAAAGAAGGGTTTCATGAAGAAGTGGAGGCCAGAGACTGGTCTTACAGAACTGATATGATTTGAGTAAGGGAGAGAGCAACTACTATAAATGGAGCAAATTCCTTATTTGCAATCTTGGAAGGAAGTCTTTAAGAAGTTACTTTAGTCTTCATTTTTCTATTTCACTTGGTACTTTTTAGTGACTAAAATAGGTTAGCAGAGAGCACTAAGAGAAATATAATACCA
This sequence comes from Gorilla gorilla gorilla, assembly GCF_029281585.2. Classification (NCBI taxonomy): domain Eukaryota; kingdom Metazoa; phylum Chordata; class Mammalia; order Primates; family Hominidae; genus Gorilla; species Gorilla gorilla. The sequence goes on along the minus strand of NC_073232.2, from coordinate 48,380,585 downwards.
AGAATTAGAATCCTAAAACCTCAAGGGCTTCAGGTACCATATAATAAATCTATTACCCTGAACTCAAGCTCCATTACCACAGTCCTGATGACTGTCTCTCTGCTGATTGAGTGTCTCCTTGAACCAAGAGCTCACCATTTTATGAAACAATTCCCTTCCTTGTTTCAGAATAGTCTACAGATATGAACTGAAGATCTCTAAAGTATTTTAAGTACACAAATCAATATTCCCATTTGCTAGCCATAAAAACACTGAAAAGTCAAGGGGAAACATCTGCATAATAAAATTAAAGACTTTCATATATCTTTTAGGTTTCAAAATGAAACAGCGTGTAAGGAGACTAAAACCCAGACTTTCCTAAGGCCACAAAGCAATTTAGTGGTAAAAACATTCTCTATAAATTCAATCTTCTTAACATCTTTCCAGTATGTGTTACTGTCCCACATATTCTAATCCAAAAGACTCTATTTTGTGTTTCATATCAAGAACTACATGCTCTGCTCCACAGCCTTCTGAAAATAAAAAAAAGAAGTTTAATGATCTATTCAGATGTGTTTCCCTTCCTTCGTGCACTGTAATTATTTCCAATGAAGCAAAGTCAAAAGCTACTTTATGTAGCTCTAAAAATTTAAGGAGGTTAACTGGAAGATCTGACACAAAGCTTGAGCTAAATGTACCACCCTCTCCTCATACCACCACCCTCCCCTGACCCTCTTTCATATAAAAAATAGTACATTTTGACTTCAAAGAAGTTCCCGTTATCTGTGTACTCTCTGCCCATGGAAATTACATATACATCATACATACAGTCTCCAGATACTCCATTTCTATATAGGCACTTTCAAAGGAGGAACTCGGGCATTAAGTTCTTTCTAGAATTGAAAACGCTCACTCAGAAATAGCACCTCCAGCCCTTTCTGACAGGTGAAGCCCTGTCTATCAATCATTGCCCTGCTGCCTTGTTTTCTTTCTTTTTTTTTTTTCCAGTTCAGTGTGATCAACTGAAACAATATCACTATCCAGCTCTGAGCATATTCATTTTACTTACATGTACATTGGAAGTTCTTTGGTGACTAATACTTAAAATTATATCAGTTTACTTAAACCATGTTCAATGAAAAATAGATAATCAAAAAGATTTTTTTCCACAGAAGCTGTTTGACTAACAGTTTATGAGAATTCAATGTTAGTTTCTTTCATTCTAACTTTTTAATTATTTTTAACTAAACATAGTTAAGAAATGGAGGTTTCTGTCAGCAATCCAAGTCTCTCAAGTTTTCCAGTATGTTTTATCTACTGAATTCTTGAAATGTCTACTAAGAACAGTGCAATAATTTCCATAAGCAAAGGATGCCTACCAGTACAGAACACAAAGCACTAAGCCCTGCTAAGGCACAGCATTCACATGGCACACTAAACAAAAATTTTAACAAAATTGTATTCATTTTTACCAATTTATAATTTATCCTATCAATTTTCAAAAAACTTTAAAACAATGTAGGATAAATACATGTATAAAATAAGCAGAATTAAAATAAAAACCAACTAAAAATCAACTAACAAAGGTTCATGTGATAGAAATTATATTAGAAAAATTGTATTTGTAGGAAATACTAAAATTAAGGTTTCATTAATTGTTATGATCTTCTTGACAACATGGCTTTCATCATCTGCTATAAGTGGACCCATCTGTTTCTTACTATACATACATTTATACATGTATGTGTATATGCCTCCCTGTGTTAGTCCATTTGCATTGTTATAAAGGAAATAACCTGAGGCTGGGTAATTTATAAAGAAAAGGCGTTTATTTGACTCATGGTTTATTTGGCTCATTCTGCAGGGCTTCTGGTGAGGCCCAGGAAGCTTTTACTCATAGCAGAAGGTAAAGGGGGAGCCAGCATATCTCATGATGAAAGCGGGAACAAGAGAGAGGAGGGGGTGCCAGGCTTTCTTAAACAGTCAGATTTCATGTAAACTCATACAGTAAGAATTCATTCATTACCACAAAGACTGTATCAAGCCATTCATGAGCGATCAGTCCCCAAGACCCAAACCCTACCACTAGGCCCATCTCCAACATTGGAGGTCACATTTCAACATAGGATTTTGAAGGGGCAAAACATCCAAACTACATCACTCCATAAGTTGTTAATGCAGTGTTTATCAAAGGCATGACTTAATGTAAGTCTTGGAACTGTATTCATTGCTTAGTTTTAATGTTACATATTATACATATTATATAATCTCTATTAATAAATTCTCATTAAAAATTAAGAACAATTAATTGTTAATGTACTAGGTGATTTGTTTAAAATAAATTTCTAAACAGGAAGTATAATGTTCTCATTCATCTATTTATTCATTTATTCAACAGGAAGATGAAAAAGCCACGGTACCTACCCCGTGGCAAGCACCATGAACAAGGCATTACATGCATAATGCTATTTAATCTTCACAACAGTCGTGGTAAGAAAGTATTGCCATACCCATCTTACAGCTGAGGAAACTAAAGCTCAGAAAGATTAGAATATACCAGTAAGTAGTGGAGTTGGGACTTGAACTCATTTGCCCAGCTGCATATTAAGATTCTCACCACTACATAATGTAGTCTCACAACAAGTACTAACTTACCATTTATGTAGTACCAAAGACCAACTTAAAATGTAGTGTAGACTCAGAATCACAACTAGAATGTGGTCCTTGATTTTTAAGGTGTTTACAGTCCACTTTACCTCACTAACCTAACTAGAGCTATGCTAGGCATATCCTGGAGTTCAATGATTAGTTAACAATAAATTTAAATATAGAATGAGTCAGCAGATATAATATTGAGTTTCTATTATATGGCAGCTGCATGCAAAACATTGTATGTGATGAATAAGGTGAAAATAACCCACTTCTAACATTAAACAGTGACGTTTATTAGAATCTTTGATGTAGGTAACATAGAAGTAAAAATAATCTGTAGTTGCTTTTTAACTTTTTCCTTCAGTCTACTGAGGAAATTATGTTCCACTTAATATCAAACCAGCTTTCTTGATTTATTTTCTAAGCCAAGGTTAATGCTCTTATACTAAGGGTCACTAACAGATTCCTTACCATTTACACCATTAGATTCTACAGCATTAAGATAAATCTACACTAGCGTGAGAAACATTACTGTTTTGCTCCTTATCATTACTTATATATGTATATATCACCTTGTGCCAGAAAGGATATAAAGTGTTTTATAAGGATACATAAAATACAAATTAGCATAAATTTAAAGTTGGTTAAAAAAAAATAAAGGTAAAGACAAAGTAAGGTCGCTATACATCACTGTGGTGGCTGCAAATTTGGCTCCTTTCTTTCTAGCAACCTACCTGAAATAAGAAAACTTATCACTTATTGAATTTACAATTCCAAAGGTATTTTTCTCATTGCTTAAGGAATATATGATATCCTTGGAATTAAGATGTTTTAATTTCTCCAAACCTCTTTTAAAAATATGTGACCTAATAAACAACTATTTTCATGCTTCATCCACTAAATATATGCATTATCTTCATAGACATGGTTTTTCTTGTTCCAGGAATAAAAGAAAAGGTACTGAGTTACATGTTTGCATTCTTCTAGATTCCCACTACTTACACACACCCCACCCACTAAAATAACAGATTCTTGTTTGTTTGATAAATTCCCAGGTCTTCTTCCATTGTGCAGGCTCAAAGTTCCAGGGGAGCCCAAAACTGAAACAGGTCCCTAAGGCTAGGCGGAACTGTTTAATAAAACTCTGAGCCAGTGAAGAAAGGGAACAAATACAGGAAGCTCGTATGACTCAGTTTAGAGTAAAAGCTTTCTGAGAGCTTAGAAATAGAGCATGGAATGAGAGGAAGAAATTAGGCAGCTGCTACATATAGAAGATTGTAAAAATGAGAGAATGAGCAAAAAATATTTAAGAAAGCCTTACTGAGTATTATGCAATTATTCCCCTTTGCCTATTTGATAAGAAAAAGTGGTAAAGATTTGAATTTCTTTTCAATTATTTTTGATGCTACTTTGTTGCTTCTTTCAATGTGAATGCCACCAAAAAGGCCTATTTTGATAAGAAAAAGTGGTAAAGATTTGAATTTCTTTTCGGTTATTTTACATGCTACTTTGTTGCTTCTTTCAATGTGAATGCTACCAAAAAAGGGCCTATTTTGATAAGAAAAAGTAGTAAAGATTTGAATTTCTTTTCAATTATTTTATATGCTACTTTGTTGCTTCTTTCAATGTGAATGCTACCAAAAAAGGGAAATGAGATGGCTTGCTTTACGCAGCTTATAGTCTAATGACCTCAGTATAGAATAATGGCATCCCAGGGCCTCCTGTGGCTCCAGCCATCTGCATACTTGTGGTTGACAAGGGACTTCTCCTTCTGTCCAGAATTCACTTATGCAAGAATGGGACTTTTTATTTTTTCAAACCTCAGAAGTTTTCTTTCAGAAACTAGAAAAAGCATAATAAGGAAACTTGAACCAAAAAGAACACTTCTACCTAATATAGTTTTTGAGGGGCCCCTAATCTCTATTGAGACTCAGAATCTTTCAGTGATCACACATTCATCAAAGTAATGGTTTTCAGCCTTCTTCACAAACTCTAATAGAATAAAGTTTGCACCACTGTTACCTTTGATTGTACAAATATCTATATGTGTATAGTTAAAAACACTAGTTTAAAGGAAGAAGGAATCATATATAGGAGAATTACCCAACTCTTCACCCTTTTTTTTCTCTTCCCCACTTCATTCTCCTAAACCAAGGCTGCACGTGAAACTTGAGCATTCTGAGCGCAAAGCAACAGCACCATCAGAGCAAGGCAGCTGTGTCCAGGAACTACATTCCTACAGAGGGTTTGGCAGCCAGTTTGGTCCCACAGTGCCTGGTGGGGATATACCCTGAAGGATCTCAAAAAAAAAAAAAACCTGGGGGGTGTTGGAGGACAGCAGAAGTTTCACAGTCATGCAAGTGGAAGCTACCAGCCTGTGCATGAGAGCTTTAATATTAATGTGACCTCCTGTTCGCATACAGTGCAGTAAAGGGACATTTAAATAATATACAAAATGGAAATACCGTCACCTTATCTGCTTATGTCTCTACATTGTTTCCAGCATCTAAAAATGAAATGCATAAAAAGGCACTCAGAAACTATACTGTACAATATAAGTATATGCCAATATTCTAACTTCCAAATAAAATTTACTCATAAATTAGGTATAGGGTTAGACCTGATTCTGAATTATTTACATTGCCATGCACCATAGGGAATGTGCTTCTAAAAATATGCAATAACTTATTTGAACAGCCTGACGAAAGCATAAGGAGTTCTTACTTTTTATAATTACACATTGAATTTCATCTCATTTATTTACATTCAGTCCTGTTTTTTTCTTTCTACAGACCTTACATGACTCACAGGTCTCAGGCTACTCACCCCCTCCATGTCCATCTCCTTCTGCCCCTCTAACATACCACATACCACACTTCCTACCCTCTCTTCAGATGGTAAAATGGGTGTTTCTCACATTCTTTTCCCTAAGATCTGACTTCAACACTTGTTTGAACTGAGTTGAAAGCCTTCATTAAACATCAGCAGAAAAAAAGACTGTGACAATAGATCCTAGGGGGAAGTGAACAAAAAGGAAAGAAAAACAAAGCACTGAGGAAGATCATCTTAAAGGAAAAAGATAGAAAAAGTCTTATACTTTAATCCCAATGGCCTTCGTATATGTTTTGAGAATAGTGCCAGAACATGAAAAATGAGGGGTTTCATTTACTTATGACTGAAATACTGAGAATGATAAAGGTAGGAAATAGCGTCTGTCACTTAATGATTACATGACTGATAATTACCTTAAGAAAGCTGGCCATGCACATTAACATGAGTTCCACATACTGTTAATAACAAAGCAAACCACAAGTTCCTTTTTGGTTAATTCAAGTCTGATCAAAAGCATGTGAAAGCACATACAATTCTCACAAAAGTTAAGTATTTATTCAGACCTCATTCCAAAACCTCCGTCCTACCTTCCTATCCTTCTTTAAATCATCTAAAGTTCTGATCTGTAACAAGAAGCCCGTTAGTCGGAGGAGCCAAGATGGCCGAATAGGAACAGCTCCAGTCTACAGCTCCCAGCGTGAGCGACGCAAAAGACGGGTGATTTCTGCATTTCCAACTGAGGTACCGGGTTCATCTCACTAGGGATTGCCAGACAGTGGGCGCAGGTCAGTGGGTGCGCAAACCGTGCGCGAGCCGAAGCAGGGCGAGGCATTGCCTCACTTGGGAAGCGCAAGGGGTCAGGGAGTTCCCTTTCCGAGTCAAAGAAAGGGGTGATGGATGGCACCTGGAAAATCGGGTCACTCCCACCGGAATACTGCGCTTTTCCTAGGGGCTTAAAAAACGGCGCACCACGAGAGTACATCCCGCACCTGGCTCGGAGGGTCCTACGCCCCACTGAGTCTCGCTGATTGCTAGCACAGCAGTCTGAGATCAAACTGCAAGGCAGCAGCGAGGCTGGGGGAGGGGCGCCAGCCATTGCCCAGGCTTGCTTAGGTAAACAAAGCAGCCGGGAAGATCGAACTGGGTGGAGCCCACCACAGCTCAAGGAGGCCTGCCTGCCTCTGTAGGCTCCACCTCTGGGGGAAGAGCACAAACAAACAAAAAGACAGCAGTAACCTCTGCAGACTTAAATGTCCCTGTCTGACAGCTTTGAAGAGAGCAGTGGTTCTCCCAGCATGCAGCTGGAGATCTGAGAACGGGCAGACTGCCTCCTCAAGTGGGTCCCTGACCCCTGACCCCCGAGCAGCCTAACTGGGAGGCACCCCCCAGCAGGAGCACACTGACACCTCACATGGCAGGGTATTCCAACAGACCTGCAGCTGAGGGTCCTGTTAGAAGGAAAACCAACAAACAGAAAGGACATCCACACAAAAAACCCGTCTGTACATCACCATCATCAAAGACCAAAAGTAGATAAAACCACAAACATGGGGAAAAAACAGAACAGAAAAACTGGAAACTCTAAAAAGCAGAGCGCCTCTCCTCCTCCAAAGGAACACAGTTCCTCACCAGCAACGGAATAAAGCTAGATGGAGAATGACTTTGACGAGCTGAGAGAAGAAGGCTTCAGACGATCAAATTACTCTGAGCTACGGGAGAACATTCAAACCAAAGGCAAACAAGTTGAAAACTTTGAAAAAAATTTGGAAGAATGTATAACTAGAATAACCAATACAGAGAAGTGCTTAAAGGAGTTGATGGAGCTGAAAACCAAGGCTCAAGAACTACGTGAAGAATGCAGAAGCCTCAGGAGCCGATGCGATCAACTGGAAGAAAGGGTATCAGCAATGGAAGATGAAATGAATGAAATGAAGTGAGAAGGGAAGTTTAGAGAAAAAAGAATAAAAAGAAATGAGCAAAGCCTCCAAGAAATATGGGACTATGTGAAAAGACCAAATCTACGTCTGATTGGTGTACCTGAAAGTGATGGGGAGAATGGAACCAAGTTGGAAAACACTCTGCAGAATATTATCCAGGAGAACTTCCCCAATCTAGCAAGGCAGGCCAACGTTCAGATTCAGGAAATACAGAGAACGCCACAAAGATACTCCTCGAGAAGAGCAACTCCAAGACACATAATTGTCAGATTCACCAAAGCTGAAATGAAGGAAAAAATGGTAAGGGCAGCCAGAGAGAAAGGTCGGGTTACCCTCAAAGGGAAGCCCATCAGACTAACAGCAGATCTCTCGGCAGAAACCCTACAAGCCAGAAGAGAGTGGGGGCCAATATTCAACATTCTTAAAGAAAAGAATTTTCAACCCAGAATTTCATATCCAGCCAAACTAAGCTTCATAAGCGAAGGAGAAATAAAATACTTTATAGACAAGCAAATGCTGAGAGATTTTGTCACCACCAGGCCAGCCTTACAAGAGCTCCTGAAGGAAGCACTAAACATGGAAAGGAACAACCGGTACCAGCCGCTGTGAAATCATGCCAAAATGTAAAGACCATCGAGACTAGGAAAAAACTGCATCAACTAATGAGCAAAATCACCAGCTAACATCATAATGACAGGATCAAATTCACACATAACAATATTAACTTTAAATGTAAATGGACTAAATGCTCCAATTAAAAGACACAGACTGGCAAATTGGATAAAGAGTCAAGACCCATCAGTGTGCTGTATTCAGGAAACCCATCTCATGTGCGGAGACACACATAGGCTCAAAATAAAAGGATGGAGGAAGATCTATCAAGCAAATGGAAAACAAAAAAAGGCAGGGGTTGCAATCCTAGTCTCTGATAAAACAGACTTTAAACCAACAAAGATCAAAAGAGACAAAGAAGGCCATTACATAATGGTAAAGGGATCAATTCAACAAGAAGAGCTAACTATCCTAAATACATATGCACCCAATACAGGAGCACCAAGATTCATAAAGCAAGTCCTGAGTGGCCTACAAAGAGACTTAGACTCCCACACAATAATAATGGGAGACTTTAACACCCCACTGTCAACATTAGACAGATCAACAAGACAGAAAGTCAACAAGGATACCCAGGAATTGAACTCAGCTCTGCACCAAGCGGACCTAATAGACATCTACAGAACTCTCCACCCCAAATCAACAGAATATACATTTTTTTCAGCACCACACCACACCTATTCCAAAATTGACCACATACTTGGAAGTAAAGCTCTCCTCAGCAAATGTAAAAGAACAGAAATTATAACAAACTATCTCTCAGACCACAGCGCAATCAAACTAGAACTCAGGATTAAGAATCTCACTCAAAACCGCTCAACTACATGGAAACTGAACAACCTGCTCCTGAATGACTACTGGGTACACAGCAAAATGAAGGCATAAATAAAGATGTTCTTTGAAACCAACGAGAACAAAGACACAACATGCCAGAATCTCTGGGATGCATTCAAAGCAGTGTGTAGAGGGAAATTTATAGCACTAAATGCCCACAAGAGAAAGCAGGAAAGATAAAAAATTGACACCCTAACATCACAATTAAAAGAACTAGAAAAGCAAGAGCAAACACATTCAAAAGCTAGCAGAAGGCAAGAAATAACTAAAATCAGAGCAGAACTGAAGGAAATAGAGACACAAAATCCCTTCAAAAAATTAATGAATCCAGGAGCTGGTTTTTTGAAAGGATCAACAAAATTGATAGACCACTAGCAAGACTAATAAAGAAAAAAAGAGAGAAGAATCAAATAGATGCAATAAAAAATGATAAGGGGGATATCACCACTGATCCCACAGAAATACAAACTACCGTCAGAGAATACTACAAACACCTCTACGCAAATAAACTAGAAAATCTAGAAGAAATGGATAAATTCCTCGACACATACACTCTCCCAAGACTAAACCAGGAAGAAATTGAATCTCTGAATAGACCAATAACAGGAGCTGAAATTGTGGCAATAATCAATAGCTTACCAACCAAAAAGAGTCCAGGACCAGATGGATTCACAGCTGAATTCTACCAGAGGTACAAGGAGGAACTGGTACCATTCCTTCTGAAAGTATTCCAATCAATAGTAAAAGAGGGAATCCTCCCTAACTCATTTTATGAGGTCAGCATCATTCTGATACCAAAGCCTGGCAGAGACACAACCAAAAAAGATAATTTTAGACCAATATCCTTGATGAACATTGATGCAAAAATCCTCAATAAAATACTGCAAAACGAATCCAGCAGCACATCAAAAAGCTTATCCACCATGATCAAGTGGGCTTCATCCCTGGGATGCAAGGCTGGTTCAATATACGCAAATCAATAAATGTAATCCAGCATATAAACAGAGCCAAAGACAAAAACCACATGATTATCTCAATAGATGCAGAAAAAGCCTTTGACAAAATTCAGCAACCCTTCATGCTAAAAACTCTCAATAAATTAGGTATTGATGGGACGTATTTCAAAATAATAAGAGCTATCTATGACAAACCCACAGCCAATATCATACTGAATGGGCAAAAACTGGAAGCATTCCCTTTCAAAACTGGCACAAGACAGGGATGCCCTCTCTCACCACTCCTATTCAACATAGTGTTGGAAGTTCTGGCCAGGGCAATCAGGCAGGAGAAAGAAATAAAGGGTATTCAATTGGGAAAAGAGGAAGTCAAATTGTCCCTGTTTGCAGACGACATGATTGTATATCTAGAAAACCCCATTGTCTCAGCCCAAAATCTCCTTAAGCTGATAAGCAACTTCAGCAAAGTCTCAGGATACAAAATCAATGTACAAAAATCACAAGCATTCTTATACACCAATAACAGACAAACAGAGAGCCAAATCATGAGTGAACTCCCATTCACAATTGCTTCAAAGAGAATAAAATACCTAGGAATCCAACTTACAAGGGATGTGAAGGACCTCTTCAAGGAGAACTACAAACCACTGCTCAAGGAAATAAAAGAGGATACAAACAAATGGAAGAACATTCCATGCTCATGGGTAGGAAGAATCAATATCGTGAAAATGGCCATACTGCCCAAGGTAATTTACAGATTCAATGCCATCCCCATCAAACTACCAATGACTTTCTTCACAGAATTGGAAAAAACTACTTTAAAGTTCATATGGAACCAAAAAAGAGCCCGCATTGCCAAGTCAATCCTAAGCCAAAAGAACAAAGCTGGAGGCATCACACTACCTGACTTCAAACTATACTACAGGGCTACAGTAACCAAAACAGCATGGTACTGGTACCAAAACAGAGATATAGATCAATGGAACAGAACAGAGCCCTCAGAAATAACGCCGCATATCTACAACTATCTGATCTTTGAGAAACCTGAGAAAAACAAGCAATGGGGAAAGGATTCTCTATTTAATAAATGGTGCTGGGAAAACTGGCTAGACATATGTAGAAAGCTGAAACTGGATCCCTTCCTTACACCTTATACAAAAATCAATTCAAGATGGATTAAAGACTTAAACCTTAGACCTAAAACCATAAAAACCCTAGAAGAAAACCTAGGCATTACCATTCAGGACATAGGCATGGGCAAGGACTTCATGTCTAAAACACCAAAAGCAATGGCAACAAAAGCCAAAATTGACAAATGGGATCTAATTAAACTCAAGAGCTTCTGCACAGCAAAAGAAACTACCATCAGAGTGAACAGGCAACCTACAAAATGGGAGAAAATTTTCGCAACCTACTCATCTGACAAAGGGCTAATATCCAGAATCTACAATGAACTCAAACAAATTTACAAGAAAAAAACAAACAACCCCATCAAAAAGTGGGCAAAGGACAGGAACAGACACTTCTCAAAAGAAGACATTTATGCAGCCAAAAAACACATGAAAAAATGCTCATCATCACTGGCCATCAGAGAAATGCAAATCAAAACCACAATGAGATACCATCTCACACCAGTTAGAATGGCAATCATTAAAAAGTCAGGAAACAACAGGTGCTGGAGAGGATGTGGAGAAATAGGAACACTTTTACACTGTTGGTGGGACTGTAAACTAGTTCAACCATTGTGGAAGTCAGTGTGGCAATTCCTCAGGGATCTAGAACTAGAAATACCATTTGACCCAGCCATCCCATTACTGGGTATATACCCAAAGGACTATAAATCATGCTGCTATAAAGACACATGCACATGTATGTTTATTGCGGCATTATTCACAATAGCAAAGACTTGGAACCAACCCAAATGTCCATCAATGATAGACTGGATTAAGAAAATGTGGCACATATACACCATGGAATACTATGCAGCCATAAAAAATGATGAGTTCATGTCCTTTGTAGGGACATGGATGAAATTGGAAATCATCATTCTCAGTAAACTATCGCAAGAACAAAAAACCAAACACCGCATATTCTCACTCATAGGTGGGAATTGAACAATGAGAACACATGGACACAGGAAGGGGAACATCACACTCTGGGGACTGTTGTGGGGTGGGGGGAGGCGGGAGGGATAGCATTGGGAGATATACCTAATGCTAGATGACGAGTTAGTGGGTGCAGCGCACCAGCATGGCACATATATACATATGTAACTAACCTGCACAATGTGCACATGTACCCTAAAACTTAAAGTATAATAATAAAAAAAAATAAAAATAAAAATAAAAATAAAAAAGAATGTGGCCATGATGACAGGGAGGAAGATTTACATCAGACCTGCAGTATGGACTTCTACTCATCAATATTTCCTGGTCACAGAAACTGCTGAATTCAAAATCTGCCAACAATAACATCTGTGTGCTACAGAATACCTTATTCAGGATCATATTATTCCTCATACCATCATTGTTGACCAAGGAATTTATTTTACAGCAAATAAAATGTGGCAAAGGGCCCTTGCTCATTAAATTAACTAATCTTGCCATGATTTTCTTCATAGCATGGATAATAGTACGGTGGAATGGCTTTTTGAAGACTCATTTATCATGTCAGCCATATGGCAACACTTTTCAGGGCTGAAGTAATATCCCCAGTATATTCTGCATGGTCAGCATACATGTGTGGTGCCATATCTCTTACAGTCCAAATGTATGGGTCAAGGAATCAAAAGAAGGGAAAAAAAAATTAGAATGTACTATCACTATTTCTTCAGGTGATATACTAGCAAACTTTTGCTGCTCATTGCCATTATTTTAGGCCCTGTGAGTTTAGAGATCTCAATTTCAAAGGAAGTAATGCTTCTATCAAGTGATAATGCAATAATGATTGCATTGAACTAGACATTGAGACTTGACCCAGCCAAATTAGGGCCTTCAATTAACAGGCAACAAATGGGGTTTCTGTACTAGTTGGAGTGATTCTTCTAGCTATCAAGGTAAAATTAGGTTTCTACTAAAAAATAAAAAAGATATATATACCTGAAATGGAGGAGATCTTCCAGAGTGCTTATTAGTATTCTCATTTCTTGTGATTGAAATCAGTGGAATACTAGCACAGCTCAATTCAGGACGGACTGATAATCACCCAGATCCTTCAGCAATAATGATTTAGGTAACTTCATCAGGAAAGAAACTACAACAAACTGAAGTTCTTGCTGGGGCAAAGGATATAAAAATGGTAGTGGAAGAAGCTGTTTAAACATACCAGCTATAACGATGAGACCAGTTGCAGATATATGGACTAACTTAATTATGAGTATTTCTTATCTTTATATAAATATGACTCTTTTGTGTGTGTCATATCACATACACAATGTTTATTTTATTTTCTTTCTTCCCTCATTCCCTAATCATGTAAAATAAGATGTGTTAATAGTGCTTAACTTTATATCTCAGTATTTAACGTACACCGTATCAATAATGGAGCATGAATAGAAGAAAAAAAAAAAAGAACCCCGTTAGTTAAATCAGTATGGGAAGTGGGCAATGCTGTAAAACAGCAGCTGACATCAGTATTGTAAAATACATAAAATCTTTCATAAAATGAAAGATAGCACAGACAGCTATAAGAGGTATGTTTGCTTTGAAATACCCCTTAAGAATCTTAGCACTACACAGTACCTGCCACAGAGTTACCTTTTTACAAAGAAAGAGTAATTCTCCAAAATCTTACAACATTTCTGCACAATACTGGCTAAGGTCATTCTGATCCAGTATGACCCAGCCAGATATTGCATTATAATACCTGTATTAGAATGACAATTCTCACCTCCAGGATGTTAGTAAAATACCAATCTGATTACTAATTCAAACAAAAATACAGGGAGGGAGCATCAAATATCCATAAAAATTATTTACAGCAACTGTAGTTATTCAGGTCATTTTTACAGAAAGCGTATCCCCTGGGCCAATGTATTTGTGGCATTTCTTTTTATTACTACATAGCTCAAAAGTGCCTTTCATGCTCAGCAGGCACATCATAGGCAAAGAACTGACAAATTGAAAAGCTATCATAAGAATGTAAATCAAAAATTCTATAAAATTTGGCTTATATGCCCAAAGATGTCAAAAACATGATATACTATATCAGTTATTCACCATCAACAAAAAGAAACATTGAAAGCATCTATTTTAATCCTGATTTTTACACTTGCAGATTTTCCCCCACCAAATTTATCTTAAATAATTCTTAAGTACACTTTCTCCTCAAATATATTTTATTGGCTTTCCCTTAAACATGAAAAATTATAGCAGTTTCTCTACACATCTAATCAACTCATTTCAGTAAAAACCATAACCAATTAAAATTTATTCTCAAAAAAAGGAATCTAATTCTTAACCATAGGCTAATGATGCTTAAAAGAATTGCTTTGCAGCTTGACCAGCAGATGGGACATCACTTTAGACTGCAACACAAGGAGAAATTGATGAGAAAAAACTAAGAGACTTTCTGTTAGGAGAAAAACTGTAAGGAACACCACAGGAAGGAGCCCATTTATAATCATTTTCTCCTCCACATAATTTAAAGCTGTGGGCCAGGAGCCAAATGATAGCAAGGAACACACCTCCCACCAAGCAAGAATTAAGATAACCAGCTCTAATATAAGCAACACAAAACTAATTATTCTCATCAATTCCCTTCATAGTGTTAACACAAAACATCAACACTATGGTGCTGACAGCAGCAGGCAGGGAAGTGGTAGAAAATTTAGATCCAGCACTTTCCTTTAAACTTAGATTAGTACATCATAGCAATATCTATATTGGAAAAGTACAAACAGAACTAACAGAAGCATAATGGAACAAATTTCAGAATGTGAATAGTAGGAAACATTTTCAGATTATAACAACATATATTCTAAATGATGACATTACATAACAACAATAGTTAAGATTTTTGAACATTTCCATTAATCCCACTATCCAATTTAATCCCCCAACAACCTATGTGGATAGAATTATTTCCCTACTTTACAAACAAGAAAGTAGAGGCTTTCAGGGTGACCTCAAGGCAACAGTTAGTTTAATGGCAAAGCCACAAGTCTTGGTTTCCATTTCAGAGCTCTTTCCAATATATTAAGCTGCCTATCTATGTATATTTTTTAGTATTATTAACAGTAAATATTAAATTAACATTTAAAAACAGCACTTTAAATGTATGTTTGTAAAATAAAAGCAGAGTATATTTTTAAAGAAAGATCATTGAAAATTTTAAATGACATAAAAATTTCTTTAGATGATTACTGTAACCAAAAAGAAATAATCACAAAACTATCTGAAGGCAAATAACAACATCAACTTGTAAACATCAGTTATTCAGAAAGGAAACAGAATATATCCTAGGAAGACACAAAGTTGAAACTCAATATGAATCTAGAAAAATAGGATTATATGTTTAAACTTATAATTTATTTGATGATGACACTATAAAAAAGAACATTCAAATAAAATATTAAATAAGATGCTTCTGACATTTGACTAAATTCAATAGATATTATCATTATTAATATGGTATCATCATCAAAATTATCATATTGGTAAAATTATCATTCCAGCTATGTAATTTGATCATGTTTTATTATAAGCATCAAAATCAATGTACAGATGACCACTGAATAACATGGGAGTTAGGAGTGTCAAACCCCATACAGATTTTCAGCTGCATATAACTTTCAACTTCCCCAATATTTAACAGGAATGTCTACTGTTGATCAGAAGCCTTACCAATAATAACATAAACAATTAACAAACATTTTGTATGTTATAAAGGAAGCTAAAGAAAAGAAAATGTTGTTAAAACAATCATAAAAAAGAGAAAATATATTTATTATTTGATATGGTTTGGCTCTGTCCCCACCCAAATCTCATCTTGTATTGTAGTTTCCATAATCCCCATGTGTCATGGGAGGGACACAGTGGGAGGTAATTGAATCGTGGAGGCAGTTACCCCCATGCTGCTGTTATTGTGATAGTGAGTGAGTTCTCACAAGAGCTGATGGTTTTATAAGGGGCTTTCCCCCCTTTTGATTGGACTTCTCCTTCCTGGCACCATATGTTTGCTTCCCCTTCGCCATGTTGTAAGTTTCCTGAGGCCTCCCCAGCCATTCTGAACTGTGAGTCAATTAAACCTCTTTCCTTTATAAATTACCCAATCTCAGATATGTCTTTATTACCAGCATGAGAATGGACTAATACAGTATATTGGTACCACAGAGAGTGGGGTGCTGCTGTAAAGACACCCAAAAATATGGAAGCAACTTTGGAACTGGGTCACAAGCAGAGGTTGGAACAGTTTAGAGGGCTCAGAAGAAAACATGAAAATGTGGGGAAGTGTGGAACATCCTAGAGACTAGGAGAGCTCAGAAGACAGGAAGGTGTGGGAAAGTTTGGAACTTCCTAGAGATTTGTTGAACAGCTTTGACCAAAATGCTGATAGTGATATGGACAATAAAGTCCAGGCTGAGGTGATCTCAGATGGAGAGGAGGAACTTTTTGGGAACTAGAGCAAAGGTGACTCTTGTCATTCTGTAGCAAAGAAACTGGCAGCATTTTGCCCCTGCCCTAGAGACTTGTGGAACTTTGAACTTGAGAGAGATAATTTAGGGTATCTGGCAGAATAAATTTCTAAGTGACAAAGCATTCAAGAGGAAGCAGAGCATAAAAGTTCGGAAAATTTGCAGCCTGAGGATGCAATAGAATAGAAAAGCCCATTTTCTGGGGAGAAATTCAAGCCTGCTGCAGAAACTTGCATAAGTAACAAGGCCAAATGTAATCACCAAGACAATGGCTAAAATGTCTCCAGGCCATGTCAGAGACCATCACAGCAGCCCCTCCCATTACAGGCGTAGAGGCCTAGGAGAAAATAATGATTTCATGGGCAGAGCCCAGGGCCCCCCTGCTGTATGCAGACTTGGGACTTGGTGCCCTGCATCCTAGCTGCTCCAGACATGGCTAAAAGGGGTCAAGGTACAGCTCAGGCTATGGCTTCAGAGGGTGCAAGCCCCAAGCCTTGGCAGCTTCCACATGGTGTTGAGCCTGTGGGTGCACAGAAGTCAAAAACTGAGGTTTAGGAACCTCTGCCTAGATTTCAGAGGATATATGGAAATGCTTGGATGTCTAGGCAGAAGTTTGTTGCAGAGGCAGAGCCCTCATGGAGAACCTCTGCTAGGAAGTGTGGAAGGGAAATGTGGTGTGGGAGCCCCCACACAGAGTCTCCACTGGGGCACTGTCAAATGGAGTTGTGAGAAGAGGGCCACTGTCCTCCAGACCCCAGAATGGTAGATCTGCTAAGAGCTTGTGGCTGGAAAAGCAGCAGACACTCAATGCCAGCCAGTGAAAGTAGCCAGGAGGGTTGCTATACCCTGAAAAGCCACAGGGGCAGAGCTGCCCAAGGCCATGGGAGCCCACCTCTTGTGTCAGTGTACCCTAGATGTGAGACATGAAGTCAAAGACCATTTTGGAACTTTAAGGTTTAATGACTGCCCTATTGGATCTTGGACTTGCATGGAGCCTGTAGCCCCTTTGTTTTGACCAATTTTGCCCACTTGGAACAGGTGTATTTACTCAACACCTGTACCCCCATTGTATCTAGGAAGTAACTAACTTGCTTTTGATTTTATAGGCTCATAGGTGGAAGGGACTTGCCTTATCTCAGATGAGACTTTGGACTTGTACTTTTGGGTTAATGCTGGAATGAGTTAAGACTTTGGGGGACTGTTAGGAAGGCATGATTGTGTTTTAAAATGTGATGACACAAGATTTGGGAGGAGCCAGGTGTGGAATGATATGGTTTGGCTGTGTCCCTACCCAAATCTTATCTTGAATTTAGTTCCCATAATCCCCACGTGTCATGGGAGGGTACCTGGTGGGAGGTAATTGAATCATGTGGGTGGTTACCTCTACACTATTGTTCTCATGATAGTGAGTGAGTTCTCATGAGATCTGATGGTTTTATAAGGGGCTTTTCCCCCTTTTGCTTGGCACTCCTCCTTCCTGTCTCCACGTGAAGAAGGACCTGTTTGCTTCCCCTTCTGCCATAATTGTAAGTTTCCTGAGGCCTTCCAGCCATGTTGAACTGTGAGTCAGTTAAGCCTCTTTCCTTCATAAATTACCCAGTCTCAGATATGTCTTTATTAGCAGCATGAGAACAGAGCGAATACACTATTCATTAAGTGGAAGTGGATTATCATGAAGGCCTTCATCCTTGTTGTCTTCACACTGAGTAGGATGAGGAGGAGGAGAAAGAGAAAGGGTGGGTCTTGCTGTCTCAGTGGGGGCAGAGGCAGAAGAGATGGAGGAGGCAGAAAGGGAGGCAAGAGAGACAGGCACCCTCCATGTAGCTTTTATTTTTTAAAATCTACATATAAATGGACCTGCACAGTTCAAATCCTTATTGTTCAAGGGTCAACTATAAATGAATTTGTTAGAGTGACAGACAAGTACCACCTTTGCTCAAATTTTAAAACCAATATTATTAATTTTATAGCATTTTATCAGCATTTTTTCACTAAATGAATCAATATACAATTGTCACATTAAATCCCCTAGACTCTGATCAAAATTGTAAATCATTTCATTAGTAATCAAATATAATTTGCAGTTTTTGGCTAAGGCATTGACAACACTCCATGCTCTGTCCCATCCTAACTCTTTCAACACCATTTTCTACCATGTAATCCAAATATACTGGGCATTTTATGCTTTCTCACTTTTACAACATCTCCCAAGGTTTTTTCCAGGTAGAACACCCTCCATTTCTCCTTGTTAAAATAATACCTGATCTTCACCACCCAACTCACATCCTATGTCCTTAGTTCAGACTTCCCTGATCCTGTTGACTGTTGGAGATCTTTTCCTCCATTAAGGTACTTATCAAAGTTTGTCTTATGTTTCTGATAATTTTCATAAGTCTCAAATAACTATAAGCATTATGGTAACCAAGACTGTTTTAAACTTTTGTATCTCCCAAAATACTTCAGTACCATAGATCAAGTACACATTCATGAATTCTGCATCTACTACATAGCCAGAAAAGTGGAAGAATTTCTATAGTTATATTTTAATTACAATCTTCTTTTTTTATTATACTTTAAGTTTTAGGGTACATGTGCACAACATGCAGGTTTTTTACATATGTATACATGGGCCATGTTGGTGTGCTGCACCCATTAACTCATCATTTAGCATTAGGTATATCTCCTAATGCTATTCCCTCCCCCCTCCCCCCACCCCACAACAGTCCCCGGTGTGTGATGTTCCCCTTCCTGTGTCCACGTGTTCTCATTGTTCAATTTAATTACAATCTTTAAAATCACAGAAACTCTTGAATACATATACCAAAACCTTCACGATGCCAATAAGAATTTTACTCTGTTGTGAGTGCTTGTCATTTGTAACTATATTGTTCCCACATCTAACAATCTATCACCCATAAACATGTCAAAGTACTGTGACAAAGCACAACAAATGATTCTCCAATATTTTGAATAGATTTACTTTTAAATAAATGTTACAGATGTATTATCAAATAAGAAATAAGCTTACAAATACATTTATTTTAACATCTTGTGTTGATTATGAGAACAATAAAAATGAGCAATTCACGGGAAAATAATTTCAGATAGATTTTGTCTCCCTACAGATAGGCATCCTGATATTCACTCTGGAATAAATACTTTAGGAAGAAGATGATATTGAGATCATACCCCTTTGTTTGGTTATCAAAGGCTTATTTTTCATGTGGAAAATTTTAAATGCTAATAAATAATCCACTGCAAACCACATAATTTTTGAAAATAACCCCCAAATTATATACACAAACAAGTAAATTTTAGTGAATGTATGCAATTGCTATTGGCAGTTATTAGATCCTAATTACTTTTCAAAAGTGGAATTAATAATATGTAATTTAATGTCTTACAGGATATTATAAAGATGTAATTTTATTGGACTTTGCTTCTAATACACTAAACCATAAGGCTAAATTTAAAACCACTTAGAAAAGAATATTAGAATTAAATTACAGAGAAATTTACAACTAAATTAAGAAACTCTATCAATTAAAAATCTTTGCTGTCATCCTCAAATGTGAGTGCTTACCTAATAATATGATCCTGGACTAAGTGTTGTGTATACTTCAAATATAAAATTTTCATATAGGCTATTCCTAGGCAAATACAAAAAGTAAACAAAAACAAAACAAAAAATACTGATGACTAGTGACCACATTAAAATAAATGACATCATAAAAGTGTCCCTTTTCCCCTTCCACCTCCCACCACATTAGGACAGCAACAGAGCATCAGCTTGGAAGCAAAAGCAGCCCTCACAAGATCACACCTGTCAGTGCCTTGATCTTGAACTCCTGAGCCTCCAGAACTATGAGAAATCAATTTCTGCTCTTTAAAAACCACCCAGTTTCAGCATATACTGAAAACTCAAAACTTGCCATACTTTTAAAATATAGATTGGGACTAGATACAGTCAGAAATTGCCACTCCCACAGAAAGAGACCCAATTTAATATACACCAACATAATTTGAACAAATCTTCAGAGAGAAACTACCAAACATGGATTGAGAAAAGATGCAGTCCCAGAGACTGAAGAAGAAGGAAGTTAGGCACCCAATGTGGGGTGCCTGAATGCTAAGGCTGATTTCCAAACTGGAAAGGTACCTGGGGAAGGGGATTGGTCCAGTAAGGATATGGGTTATTTCCATACCAGACCTCTCCCTAAGGGAGCCCCGTGGCCCCAAAGACCTAATAAAAACAACAACAAAATCGAAGGTACAGTGCTAGTGATTGGATGTGGCTCCCCCAAGCAGACCTGATGAGGGGGTCATCTATTTCCCCCTTGCACTGCAGAACACAGCTGCAAATGTTAACATAGACAAAGGAACCACAAGGCTGAGTAGAAGCCTATCTACTGTCCATTGCTCTCAAGGACCATCTACTAGATTGTAGCCCAAACTACAACACCAAAATCACTTTACTAATCCTGCCCTTGCAAAACCAAGAGTAAGAATTCTGCAACAAAGACACCATACAGAGCCTTAGTCCTCTAAAAACTTTCAGAAACAAAGCCAACAAAGTACACTCAATTTACACCACAATTAAAAGAATACCATCCCTCCCAGATGAGAAAGAATCAGCATAAGAACTCTGGCAATTCAAAAAGCCACACTGCCCCCTTACCTCCAAATGAGCCTACTAGCTCCTCAGAAATGTTTCTTAACCAGTCTGAATTATCTGAAATGACAGACATAGAATTCAAAATATGGATGGCAAAGAAGCTCACTGAGATCAAGAAGAAAGTTGAAACTCAATCCAAGGAAGCCAAGCAATCCAGTAAAATGATTCAAGGGCTGAAAGGTGAAATTCTCACTTAAAGAGAGACAAAAACTTAATTTCTTGAGCTGAAAAATTCACTACAAAAATTACATAATATAATTGGAAGTATTAACAGCAGAATAGACCAAGCTGAGGAAAGAATCTGAGAGCTCAAAGAGCAATTCTTTCAATTAACACAGTCAGACAAAAATACAGAAAAGAGAATTGAGAAAGATGAAGAGCAGAGAGTGGGCCAAGACATCCAATTAGAAGTAGCTATGGTGCATGGCACTCATAAAGAGGAAGAAAAGCAGTGAGTAAATACAGCACCTTCAACTGAAATATCCAGGTTTTCGCACTGGGACTGATCAGGGAAATAACCAATCCACAGAAAACAGAGAAAAGTAGGGCAGGATGATAGCCCACCTGGAAGTGACGCAAAGCCAAGGGAACCCCCACCCCAGCCAAGGAAGTGGTAAGTGAATGTGCCACCCCGGGAAACCACATTTCTCCCATGGATCTTTGCAACCCTCAGATCAGGAGATCCCCTCATAAACCCACTCCACCAGGACCTTGGGTCAGATACACAGAGCTGTGTGGAGTCTCAGCAGGGCAGCCACTCAGGTATGCACAGAGACCCAGGAGATTTACATACCTCAGCCACAGGATCCCTGGCAAAGGTGACTACAACTCAGTCAAGGCGGGAGGTCCATACATACCCCTAGGAAGGGGGCCGAATCCAGGGAGCTGAACAGCGTCCATCTGTGGGCCCCATTTCCAAGGCACCTCACAAAATAAGACCCACTGGCTTGGAACTTCAGCCAGCCACCAGCAACAGGGTAGTGCCTGCCTGAGAAGGAATGGAGCTGCCAGGGAAAGGGGTGGGCTGCCACCTTTGTTATTTGGACAACTCAGCCTTTCAAGTCTGTGGGCTTTGGAGAGTCCAAACAGTCTGGACAAGTAAGGGACCCCCAGCACAGCACAGCACAGCTGCTTTATGAAAATGTGGCCAGACTACTTCTTTAAGTGGGACCCCAATCCATTCCTCCCTACTGGGCAGGACTTCCCAACAGAGACCTCCAGCCACCCCTGCCCATATTCTAGGAAAGAGCTCTGATCTCTCCCTTGGCTGGAGTGCCCAGTGGGGAGGGATGAGCTGCCAACGTTGCTTGGAGCCCATTCCAGCCTGTGGGCTTTGCAGAATCCAAGCCAATACAGGCAGAGATGGATCCCCAGCAACGCATGGCTGTTTTGTCAAGGTGTGGCCAGACTGCTTCTTTAAATAGAACCCCAATCCATTCCTCCTTGCTGGGCAGGTCCTCCCAACCAGTGCCTCCAACCACCCTCACCCATGTTCTATGGCTGACAAAGTTCTAATTTCTCCCTGTGATGGAGTGAGTGCCCAGGGGGCCAGGTGGGCTGCCACCTTTGCTGTTTGGGCATCTCACCCAGTCCAACCTGTGGGCCTTGGAAAGTGCAAACCTATATGGGGGTGAAGGGAAGCCAAACACAGCACAGCTGCTCTACAAAAATGCAGGAAGGCTGCTTCTTTAAGGAGGTCCCTGATCCCATTCCTCCTGACTAGGTGAGACCTCCAAAACAGGGTTTCCAGCCACATCCTATGGGTGCATTCAGGCTGGCAACAAGTCAGTACTTCTCTGGGACAGAGCTCTGAGAGGAAGGGGCAGGCTGCCATCTTTGCTGTTTTGCAGCCTTCACCGGTAATACCTCCAGGTACTGAAAAAACCGAGATGACTAGGGTCTGAAGCAGCCGCCCAGCAAATCATAGCAGCCCTACAGAAAAGTGGTCAGACTGTTCAAAGAAAAAACGAGCAAAACAATAAGAACAACAACAACAAAAACCCATCCAAAGGTCAACAACCTCAAAGATCAAAGGTAGATAAGCCAACAAAGATGAGAAAGAATCAGCACAAAAACACTGAAAACTCAAAAATCCAGTGTGCTCCCTTTCCTCTAAATGACCACAACACCTCTCCAGCAGGGATTTAGAACTGGACTGAGGCTGAGATGGCTGAGATGATAGAAATAGGATTCCAAATGTGGATTTAAAAAATGAACTTCACTGAGCTAAAGGAGCACTTTGCAACTCAATGCAAGGAAGCTAAGAATCATGATAAAACAATGCAGGAGCTGACAGCCAAAATTGCCAGTATAGAGAGGAATATAACCAACCTGACAGAGCTGAAAAAAACACAACAAGAACTTCACGATGCAATCACAAGTATTAATAGCAGAATAGGCCAAGCAGAGGAAAGAATCTCAGAGCTTGAAGAATGTCATTCTGAAATAACACAGGCAGACAAAAATAGAGAAAAACAATGAAAAGGAATAAACAAAACCTCCAAGAAATATGGGATTATGTAAAGAGACTGAATCTATGACTGATTGGGGTACCCGAAAAAGATGAGGAGAATGGGACCATTTTGGATAACATAATTCAGGATATCATCCAGGAGAACTTCCCTGACCTACCTACAGAAGCCAACATTCAAATTCAGAAAACGCAGAGAACCCCAGTAAGATACTTACTCCACAAGAAGATCGTCCCCAAAACATGTAATCATCAGATCCTCCAAGGTCAAAATGAAATAAAAAATGTCAAAGGCCGCTGGAAAGAAAGGCGAGGCCACCTACAAAGGGAAGCCCATTGCACTAACAGTGGACCTCTCAGCACAAACCATGCAAGCCAGAAGAGATTGGGGGACAATATTCAACATTTTTAAAGAAAAGAAATTCCAATGCAGAATTACATATCTAGCCAAACTAAGCTTCATAAGAGAAGAAATAAGATCCTTTTCAGACAAGCAAATTCTGAGGGAATTTGTTACCACCAGACCTGCTTTATAAAAGCTCCTGAAGGAAGCACTAAATTTAAAAGGGAAAACTGTTGCCAGCCTCTACAAAAATCCACTGAAGTATACAGACCAGTGACATTATAAAGCAACTACATAAACAAGTCTGCAAAATAACCAGCTAGCATCATGGTCACAGGATCAAATCCATACATAACAGTATTAACCTTAAATGCTCCAATTAAAAGACACAGAGTAAAAAGCTGGATAAAGAACCAAGACCCACTGGTAAGCTGTCTTCAAGAGACCCATCTCACATGCAAAAACACACACAGGCTAAAAATAAAGGGATGGAGGAAAATTTACCAACCAAATAGAAAACAGAAAAAAGCAGGGGTTGCAATCCGAGCATCTAACAAAAAAAGACTTTAAACCAAAAAATATCAAAAAAGACAAAGAAGAGTATTACATAATGATAAAGGGTTCAATTCAACAAGAATAGCTAACTGTCCTAAATATATGTGCACCCAAAACAGGAACACCCAGATTCATAAAGCAAGTTCTTAGAGACCTTCAAAGAGACTTAGACTCCCACATAATAATAGTGGGAGACTTTAAAACCCCACTGACAATATTTTCTAATATCTAGATCATCAAGACAGAAAATTAACAAAAATATTCAGGACCTGAACTCAACTCTGGATCAAGTGGAACTGACAGATATCTATAGAACTCTACACCCCAGAACAACAGAATATACATTCTTCTCCTCATTGCCACACATCACTTACTCTAAAATTGGTCACATAATCAGAAGTAAAACACTCCTCAGCAAATGTAAAAGAACTGAAATCATAATGAACAATCTCTCAGACCACAGTGCAACCAAATTAGAAATCAAGATTAAGAAATGCATTCAAACTCACATAATATGGTTTGGCTGTGCTCCCACCAAAATCTCCTCTTGAATTGTACTTCCCAAAATCTCCACCTCTCATGGGAGGAACCTGGTGGGAGGTAATCAGAACATGGGGGCAGTTTCCTCCATGCTGTTCTCATGATAGTGAGTGAGTTCTCAGGAGAGCTGATGGTTTTATAAGAATCTGACATTTCCCCTGCTGGTACTTCTCTCTTCTGCCACCTTGTGAAAAAGAATATGCTTGCTTCCCCTTCTGCCATGACTATAAGTTTCCTGAGGCCTCCCCAGCCATGTGGAACTGTGAGTCAATTAAACCTCTTTTCTCTATAAATTACCCAGCCTGGGGTATTTCGTCATAGCAGCATGAAAACAAATTAATACCCCACAAAATTACATGGAAATTGAATAACCTGTTCCTGAACAACTGTTGGGTAAATAATAAAATTAAGGCAGAAATCTTGAAATTAATGAGAACAAAAATGCAACATACCAAAATCTCTGGAACCCAGTTAATGCAGTGTTAAGAGGGAAACTTACAGCATTAAATTCCCACATCAAAATGTTAAAAAGATCTGAAATTAACAACCTAACATCACAACTAAAAGAACTAGGAAACCAAGAGTGAACAAATAACAAAGGTAGCTGAAGACAATAAATAACCAAAAGCAGAGCTAAACTAAAGGAGATAGAAACATGAAAAACCATTCAAAAGATCAAAAATCCAGAAGCTAATTTTCTGAAAAAAATTAATAAAACAGACTGCTAACTAGACTAATAGAAAAGACAGAAAATTCAAATAAACACAATCAGGAATGACATGGAGGATATTACCACTGACCCACAGAAATAAAAATGACCATGAGAGAATGTTATGAACACCTCTATGCACACAAATTGAAAATCTAGAAGAAATGGACAAATCCCTGGACACATACACCCTCCCAAGACTGAACCAGAAAGAAACTGAGTCCCTGAACAGATCAACAACAAGCTCTGAAATCAAATCAGTAATGAATAGCCTATCAACCAAAAAAAGCCCACAACCAGATGGATTCACCACTTAACTCTACCAGAGGTACAAAGAAGAGCTGGTACCATTCCTATTGAAACTATTCCAAACAATTGAAAAGCAGGGACTCCCCCACAACCCATTCTTTGAGGCCAGCATCATCCTGATACTAACACCTGGCAGAGATATAACAAAAAAGAAAACTTCAGGCCAATATCCTTGATAAACACTGATACCAAAAATCCTCAACAAAATACTGGCAAACTGAATCTAGCAGCACATCAAAAAGCTTATCTACCATGATTAAGTAGGCTTCATCCCTGGAATGCAAGTTTCGTTCAACATACACAAATCTATAAATGTGATTTATCACATAAACAGAACTAAAAACAAAAAACACATGATTATCTCAACAGATGCAGGAAAGGCCTTTGGTAAAAATTAGCATCCTTTCATGTAAAAAGCTCTCAATAAACTAGGTTTTGAAGGAACATACCTCTAAATAATAAGAGCCATGTATGACAAACCCACAGCCAATATACTGAATGGGCAAAAGCTGGAAGCATTCCCCTTAAAAACTGGCACAAGACAAGGATGCCCTCTCTTACCACTCCTAGTCAACATAGTATTGGAAGTTCTGACCAGGGAAATCAGGCAAGAAAAAGAAATAATGTGTATTCAAATAGGAAAGGAGGAAGTCAAACTCTCTTCGTTTGCAGGTGACATAATTGCATATCTAGAAAACCCCACTGACTCACCCCAAAAGCCTCTTAAGCTGATAAGCAACTTCAGCAAAGTCTTAGGATACAAAAATCAATGTGTGAAAATCACTACCATTCCTGTGGAACAACAGCAGGCAAGTAGAGAGCCAAATCATAAATGAACTCCCATTCACAATTGCCACAATGAGAATAAAGTACCTAGGAATACAGCTAACAGGGAAGTGAAGGACCTCTTCGAGAAGAACTACAAACCACTGCTCAAAGAAATCAGAGATGACACAAACAAATGGGAAATCATTCAACAACAGGCAAGTAGAGAAACAAATCATAAATGAACTCCCATTCACAGCTGCCACAATGAGAATAAAATACCTAGGAATAGAGCTAACACGGAAGTGAAGGACCTCTTCAAGGAGAACTACAAACCACTGTTCAAAGAAATCAGAGATGACACAAACAAATGGAAAATCATTCCATGCTAATGAATAGGAAGAATCAATGTTTTGAAAATGGCCATACTGTCCAAAGTAATGTATAGATTCAATGCTATTCCCATCAAGCTACCATTAACATTCTTTACAGAAATAGAATAAAATATTTTAAAATTAATACGGAACCAAAATAGAACTCGAATAGCCAATCCTAAGCAAAAAGAACAAAGCTAGAGGTACCACATTCCCTGACTTCAAACTCTACTACAGGGCTACAGTAACCAAAACAGCACAGTACTGGTACACGAACAGACACATAGACCAATGGAACAGAATAGAGAACCCAGAAATAAGACTGCACATCTACAACCATCTGATATTCAACAAACCTGACAAAAATGAGGAATGGGGAAAGGATTCCCTATTTAATAAATGGTTCTGGGAGAACTGGCTAGCCCTATGTAGAAAATTAAAACTGGACCCCTTCCTTACCCTATATATAAAAATCAACTCAAGATGAATTAAAGACTTAAATGTAAAACCCAAAATTATAAAAACCCTAGAAGAAAACCTAGGCAGTACTATTCAGGACATAGGCACAGGCAAAGATTTCATGATGAAGATGCCAAAAACAACTGCAACAAAAGCAAAAATTGACAAATGAGATCTAATTAAACTAAAGAGCTTCTGCACAGCAAAATAAATTATCATCAAGTGAACAGATAACCTACAGAGTGGGAGAAAATTTTTGGAAACTATATATCTGACAAAGGTCTAGTATCCAGCATTTAAAAGGAACTTAAATTTACCAAAAAAAAGCCATTATAAAGTAGGCAAAGGACTGAACAGACACTTCTCAAAAGAAGACATACATGCATGTGGCCAATAAACATGTGAAAAAAAGCTCAACATCACTGATCAGTAGAGAAATGCAAATCAAAACCACAATGAAATACCATCTCATGCCAATCATAATGGCAACTATTAAAAAGTCCAGAAACAACAGATGCTGGCGAGGTTGCAGAGAAATAGGAACACTTTTACACTGTTGGTGGGAGTGTAAGTTAGTTTAACCATTGTGGAAGACAGTGTGGTGATTCCTCAGAGATCTAGAGGCAGAACTACCATTTGACCCAGCAATCCCATTACTGGTTATATACCCAAAGGAATATAAATCATTCTATTATAAAGATACATGCATGTGTATGTTCATTGCAGCACTATTCATAATAGCAAAGACATGGAATTAACCCAAATGCCCATCAATGATAGACTGCATAAAGAAAATATAGTACACATACACTATGGAATACTATGCAGCCATAAAAAGGAAGAAGATCGTGTCCTTTGCAGGAACATGGATGGAGTTGTAAGCTGTTATCCTCAGCAAACTAATGCAGGAACAGAAAGTGAAACATCATATGCTCTCACTTATAAGTGGGAGGTGAATGATGAGAACACATGAACACATTGAGGGGAATAACACACACTGAAGGCTGGTCGGGGTGGAGGTGGGGTAGGGGGAGGGAAAGCATCAGGAAGAATAGCTAAGGGATTCTGGGCTTAATACCTAAGTGTTGGGTTGATTGTGCAGCAAACCATCAAGGCAAATGTTTACCTATGTAACAAACCTGCAAATCTTGCACAAGTACTCTGGAACTTAAAATAAAAGTTGAAGGACAAATATTTTTTAAAAAGAAATGCAAATCAAAGCCACAATAAGATACCATCTCACACCAGTCAGAATGGCCACTGTTAAAAAGTCAAAAAATAACAGATGCTGGAGAGGTCGTGGAGAAAGAGGAACACTTACACACTGTTGGTGAAGAGTGGAAATTAGTTCAACCATTGTGGAAGACAGTGTGGCAATTCCTCAAAGACCTAAAGACCAAAATACCACTGGACCCAGCAATCCCATTACTGAGTATATACCCGAAGGAATACAAATCATTCTGTAATAAGACTCATGCACACATATGTTTACTGCAGCACTATTCACAATAGAAAAGATGTAGAATCAACATAAATGCCCATCAAAGATAGACTGGATTAAAAAATGTGGCTCATATACACAATGGAATACTATGCAGCCATAAAAAGGAATGAGATCATGTCACTTGCAGGGACATGGATAGAGTTGGAGGCCATTATCCTTAGCAAACCAACACAGGAACTGAAAACCAAACACCAAGTTTTCACTTACAAGTGGGAGCTAAATGATAATAACACATAGACACATGGGGGGAACAACACACACTGGGTCCTGTCAAAGGGCAAAGGGTGAGAGGAGGGAGAGGATGAGGAAGAATAGCTAGTGGATGCTGGGCTTAATACCTGGGTGATGGAATGATCTGTGGAGCAAACCACCACGGCACACATTTACCTATGTAATAAATCTGCACAACCTGTACATGTACCCCTGAACTTAAAATAAAAGTTGGAAATATAAAAAAATAGTGTTGGCAAGAGTACAGAGAAAAGGGAACTCTTCCACACTATTGGTCAGAATGTAAATTAGTACAGCCTTATGGATGATGCTTCCCCCCACCCAAAAAAAAAAACCACAGAAATAAAGCTACCATATGATCCAGCAATCCCAATATGTAATAAAGTATGTTCCACTACTAGGTATATACCCAAAGTAAATGAATCAGTATTTCAAAGAGATTTCTGCTCCCCTATGTTCACTGCAGCCAAGACACAAAATCAACCTAAGTGTCCATCCACAGATGAGTAAATAAAGAAAATGTGTTATATATACACAGGGGGAACCTGTTCAGCCTTAAAAACAAAGGAAAGCTTTTGATTTGCCACAACATTGATGAGTCTGGAGAACATTATGTTACATGAAATTAGCCAAGCACAGAAAGACAAATACTGCATGATCAAACTTATGTGTGGAATCCAGAAAAGTCAAACTCATAGAAGCAGAGTAAAAATAGCGGTTAACAGAGGCTGGGAGTGAGGAGATGGGTTACCCAGAAAAATGCTGGTGAAAGGATACAAAATTTCAGTTAGACATGAAGAATAAGTTCGAGAAATGTACAACATGAGGACCACAGTTAATGGCAATGAGTTGTGTACCTTAAATTTCCAAAGACAGCAGATTTTAAGTGTTCTCATTACAAAAAAATGAAAAGTATATGAGGTCATGTGTATGCTAATTAGCTTGATATAATCATTCCACAATGTCTACATATTTCAAAACATCATGTTGTATGCCATAAATATATACAATTTTTGTCAAGTAAAAATTTTAAAAGGCCTAATTTACTCAAAGGTTAATTTAATATGACCAAAACTGAGTGGTTCAAGGGATTTGCTTATAGGCATTTCTAGGTCATTGACTCAATTCCTTTTTATGGTCATAGTTTTTAGTAACTTGGCTCTGTGTAGCAGCCCATTCCAAATGAGGATCTGTACCCTCTTATATTTCTGTTTTGTCCACAACTGAGAAGAATATTCATTGGATTGTGTATCTGAGTTAGGGGAAAGTCTAGTGCTTCTAGAAAACTCCATGACAACTGTAGATCAATGCACAGTTTTCTGCCTTGAAACTTGAAATTTCAATTGTAAGACAATATTAAATAGAATAAAAAATGATACTCTGGCAAATATAACAGAGTTTTCCTTTTTTGTGGGAGTGTCAGGTTTTGAGTTTTACAGAACTAGGCCTTCTAATTCTGATTTGACTTTCCAACTAACATCAGACTTAGAGCTCCATATCTGAGGGATAACTGGAATGGTGGTTGTGCAAAATATTTCTGTCTTACATTTAAAGTTGTAACGAATTGATAGAAATCAATCTTACCAGCACTGGCTGTCATTTAATTCTTATTCTTAACTTTGGTGATAAAAAAAAAAAATCTGTTGAATCTGTGCAAAGAAGCCTTTCTGAGACCAAAATGGTAGCTAAAATTCTTTCTGTAATTAATTTCTGCCATGTGTGTCAATGTTCTTTAGAATATAAATGATTTTGTAAATACTTGGCAGCAATTTGTTTAATTTGGAAGGGCACAAAGTACACTCCATTGAGTTGGCAAATGCAACATCCTTCTAAATATTTTTCCTAAAACATCAAGTATATTATATGTATTTAAATTTATATTCCAACACTTTTCTGAGAAAGTGTAATTTTTAATTATGACCTAAGTCTGACTACATGCATGTCTTTGCCTTCTTGTTTCATGCATTCATTAGCAATTTGAATAGAATTTTAATAAAATTCAACAAAAAGAAAAATGAACAAAACATCTGAGAAATATGGGATTATGACCAAATATATGATTCATCAGCATTCCTAAGAGATAAGGAGAGAGAATAAGCAACTTGTAAAATACATTTGAGGACACAGGCATGAAAACTTCTCTAGTGTCACTACAGACATTGACATGCAAATCTAAGAAATACAGAGAATTTCAGCCAGATACTATACAAGATGACCATACCCGAGGCACATAGTCATCAGAATCACCAAGATCAATGCAAAAGAAGAAATCTAAAAGGCAGCTAGAGAGAAAGTACAGGTCACCTAGAGAGGGAATCCCACCAGGCTAGAAGCAGATTTCTCAGAAAAAACCTTACAAGCCAGAAGAGATTAGGGGCCTATTTTCAGTGTCCTTAAAGAGAGGAAATTCCAACCAAAAATTTTTATATCCTACCAAACTAAGCTTCATAACTGAAGGAGAAATAAGAGGCTTCTCTGACAAGCAAATGCTGAGGGAATACGTTTAAACTAGAGTAGCCTTACAAGAGGTCCTTAAGGGAGTTCTAAACATGAATTCAAAAGAATGACACCTGCCACCACAAATGCACACTTAAGCACATAGCTCACAGGCACTATAAAGCAACTACACAAGAACCAGCTAACAATACAATGACAGAATCAAAATCACATATATCAATAATAACCTTGACTGTAAATGGGCTAAACAGCCCACTCAAAAGACACAGAGTGGCAGGCTGGATAAAAAGACAAGACCCAACCAATCTGTTGTTTTCAAGAGACTCATCTTACATGTAATGACACCCACAAACTCAACATAAAAGCATGCGGTAAGATCTACCATGCAAACAGAAAACAAAAAAGAGCAGGTGTCACCATTCCTCATCATTCATTCATTCTTCATCATTCAATTTTCATTCTTCATCTTTCATCATTCATTCTTCATTCATTCATTATCATTCACTCATCATTCATTCATTCATCAGATAAAACAGATTTTAAACACATAAAAATTAAGGACAATGAAGGGCATTGCATAACAATAAAGGATACAGTCCGACAAGAAGCCTTAACTATACTAAATATATACACACCCAACTTTGGAGCACTGAGATTTATACAACAACTTCTTCTTGGCCTAGGAAAACACTTAAACAACCACACAATAATAGTGGGAGACCTCAACACCCTACTGACAACATTAGATCATCAAAGCACAAAACTAACAAAGAAACTCTGGACTTCAACTCAACACTTGACCAAATGGGCCTATAAAGCACTCCATCCAACAACCACAGAATATGCATTCTTCTCATCTGCACACAGAACACATTCAAAGATCAACCACATGCTCAGTCATAAAGCAGGCCTCAATAAATTCAGAAAGAAATTGAAAGTATATCAAGTATACTCTCAAACCACAGTGTAATAAAAATAGACATCAATACCAAAATGATCTCTCAAAATTACACAAATAAATGGAAAGTAAGCAACTTATTCCTGAATAACTCCTGGGTGAACATAGAAATTAAGGCAGAAATTTAAAAAATTATTTGAAGTTAATGAAAATAGGAACACAACTTACCAAAATCTCTGAGATATAGCCAAAGCAGTGTTAAGAGGAAAATTAATAGTCCTAAATGCCTTCATCAAGAAGTTAGAAAGGTCTCAAATTAACAAACTAACTTTGCACCTAAAGGAACAAGAAAGAAAGAGAACAAACCAACCCCAAAGCTAGCAAAAGAAAAGAAATAACTAAAATTAAAGAAGATCTTAATGAAACTGAGATGCAATAAACCATACAAAAGATCAATGAAACCAAGAATTGGTTCTTTGAAAAACTAAGACTGGTAGAATCCCTAACTAAATCAACAAAGAAAAAGAAACAGACTATCCAAATAAGCAAAATCAGAAACAACACAAATGATATTACAACTGATCCCACAGAAATACAAAAGATCCTCAGAGACTACTATGAACAACTCTAGGCACACAAATTAGAAAATCTAAAGGAAATGGATAAATTCCTGGAAGCATACAATCTCCAAAGATTGAATCATGAAGAAATTGAAACTCTGAATAGACCAATTTTAACTTCTGAAATTGAATCAATAATAAAGAACCTACCAAGCAAAAAAAGCCCTGGACCAAGTGAATTCACACCCCAATTCTACCAGATATACAAACAAGAACTGACACTAATCCTACTGAAGCTATTCCAAAAAACTGAGGAGCAGGGGCTCCTCCCTAACTTATTCTATAAGACAAGCATCAGCCTGATACCAAAATCAGGCAGAGATACAACAACAACAACAAACTTCAGACTAATATCCCTCATAAACACAGATGCAAAAATCCTCAACAAATACTAGCAAATTGAATCTAGCAGCACATCAAAAAGTTAATACACCACAATCAAGTAGGCTTTATTCTTGGGATTCAATACTGAAATCACATTTGTTGTGATTTGTGATTTGTTGTGTTGCAAGATTGCAAATACTTGCATATGTTGCAAATCATATTTGCATTTGTTGCATATGTTGCAAATCAACAAACATGATTCACCACACAAACAGAATCAAGAGCAAAAACTATAGGATCATCTCAATAGATGCAGAGAAACCTTTTGATAAAATTCAACATTCCTTCATGATAAAAATCCTCAATAAACAAAGGAACATACCTCAAAATAATAAAAGCCATCCAGGCAAACCCACAGCCAACATCAGACTGAATGGGCAAATGATGGAAATATTTCTCTTGAGAACTAGTACAAGACAAGGCTGCGTACTCTCACCACTTCTTTTCAACATAGTACTGGAAGTCCTTGCCACATCAACCAGGCAAGAGAAAGAAATAAAAGGAATTTGAAAAAGAAAAGAAGAAGTCAAACTCTTTTCACTGACGATATGATTTTATACCTAGAAAACCCTAAAGACTGCTAAAAGGTTCCAAGAATTAATAAGCAACTTTAGCAAAGTTTCAGGATAAAATCAATGTACAAAAATCAGTATCATTTCTATACACCAGCAACATACAGGCTGAGAGTAAAATCTAGAACACAATTCCATTTACAATAGCCACAAATAAAATGAAGTATCTAGGAATACAGCTAACCAGGAGGTGAAAGATCTCTATAAGGAGAACAACAAAACATTGGTGAAAGAAATCAGTAATAATGTAAATAAATGGACAAACATTCCATACTCATGAATTGAAAGAATCAATATTGTTAAAATGACCATACTGCCTAAAGCAATTTACAGTTAATGCTATTCCTGTCAAACTACTAATGTCACTGTTTACAGAATTAGAAAACACTATTTTAAAATTCATATAGAACGACAAAAGAGTGTGAATAGCCAAAACAATACTAAGCAAAAGGAAAAAAGACAGAGACATTACACTACCCAACATGAAACCGTACTACAAGGATATGGTAATCAAAACAGCATGGTATTGGTACAAAAATAGAAACATAGACCAATTGAACAGGTTAGAGAACCCAGAAATAAAGCCACACACCTACAACTATCTGATATTTAACAAGGCTGACAAAAATAAGCAATGAGGAAAGGACTCCCTATTCAATAAACGGTGCTGGGATAACTGGCTAGCCATATGCAGAAGACTGAAGCTGGGCCCATACTTTTTACCATATACAAGAATGAACTCAAAATGGATTAAATATTTAAATGTAAATCCTCAAACTATAAAAATCCTAGAAGAAAACCCAGGAAACAGTCTTCTCAACATTGGCCTTGGCAAAGAATTTATGGCAAAGTCCCCAAATGCAATTGCAATAAAAACAAAAATATAGTGAGAACTAATTAAACTAAAGAGCTTCTGCATGGCAAAAAAACTATGAACAGAGCAAACAGACAACCTATAGAATGATACAAGATATTTGCAAACAAGGCATCCAACAAAGCCTAATATCCAGAATCTATGGTAAAAAATAAGTAACAAGCAGAAAATAACCCCATTAAAAAGTGGACAAATGACCGGGCGTGGTGGCTCACGCCTGTAATCCCAGCACTTTGGGAGGCCGAGGCGGGTGGTTCACGAGGTCAGGAGATCGAGACCA
The DNA here is from genome assembly GCF_029281585.2 of Gorilla gorilla gorilla. Lineage (NCBI taxonomy): Eukaryota > Metazoa > Chordata > Mammalia > Primates > Hominidae > Gorilla > Gorilla gorilla. The sequence goes on along the minus strand of NC_073232.2, from coordinate 48,345,130 downwards.
TCCTGGCTAACACAGTGAAACCCTGTCTCTACTAAAAATACAAAAAATTAGCCGGGCGTGGTGGCGGGCGCCTGTAGTCCCAGCTACTTGGGAGACTGAGGCAGGAGAATGGCGTGAACCCGGGGGGCGGAGCTTGCAGTGAGCCGAGATCGCGCCACTGCACTCCAGCCTGGGCGACAGAGAGAGACTCTGTCTCAAAAAAAAAAAAAAAAAACAAGTGGACAAAGGACATGAACAGACACTTCTCAAAAGAAGATAAGTGGCCAGTAAACAAATGAAAAAATACTCCACATCACTATCAGAGAAATGCAAGTCAAAACCACAATGAAATTCTACCTCACACCAGTCAGGATGGCTTTTATTAAAGAGTCAAAAAAACAACAGATGCAGAGGCTGCAGAGAAAAGGAAATGCGTATACTCTGCTGGTGGGAATGTAATTAGTACGGCCACTGTGGAAAGCAGTTGGGAGATTTCTCAAATAATTGAAAACACAGCTACCATTAGACCCAGCAATCCCATTACTGGGTATATATGCAAAAGAAAATAAATCATTCTACCAAAAAGACACATGTACTTGTACATTCATCACTGTGCTAGTCACAATAGCAAAGACATAGAATCAACCCAGGTGCCCATCAATGGTAGATTGGATAAAGAAAAAATAGTACATATACACCATGGAATACTGTGTAGCCATAAAAAAAAATGAAAATGTGACTTTTGCAGCAACATGGATGGAGCCCTTGGAGGTCATAATCCTAAGCAAATTAATGGAGGAACATATAACCAAATACCACGTTTGCACTTATAAGTGGGAGCTAAGCCTTGTGCACACAAGGACATCAATATGGGAAAAATAGACATTGTGGACTCCTAGAGGGTGGAAGGCAGGGGATATTGGGTTAAAAAGCTACCTACCAGGTACTAGGCTCACTACAACAGCGGACGGGATCTATACCCCAAACCTCAGCATCATGCAATATTCCCATGTAACAAATTTGCACATGTACCCCCTGTATCTAAAAGTTGAAATTAAATAATAACAATAATAAAAAGTAAAAGTGCCTGGGGTGGGGGAAGGTATTATCAGGGTGTAAGTTTTCAGAGTGGATCTACCCTAAAAGTACTCATAGAAAGCCAGTTTATTTTATTCAATAAAACAAAAGAAAGGAAATAACTCTAAGACAAAAGATAGGGTTGTCAACATGTTGTAAATATAATCTTCACCCTATATAAATCCAATTAAATTTAAATCCAATTTAAATTGGTTTAAATCCAATTTAAATTGGATTAAATCCAGTTTGGATTGGGTTAAATCCAATTTCAAACCCATCCACTGTATAAATATGAGGAAAATATGTTAAATTTTTTATATTTATATCTCTCCATTTAAATTCTTACATATTGTGAATAAAATCAAATTTTATTGACATATTGGCAGAAGTATAATTCAATATTAAAGCATATGTCCACACAAAACTTTTACACAATGTTCATAGCAACATTTTTCATAAGAGCCCAAAAGTGGAAACAACCCAAATGTCCATCAACTGGTAAATGGATAAGCAGCATGGAGCAGAATATCCATACAAAGAAGTATTACTTGGCAATAAGAAAGAATGAAGTACTGATACATGCTACGACATGGATGAACCTTAGAAGAATTATGCCCTCACATTCTCCACCATAGTGCAACCTTTGTTCATCAAAGAAAAATGAAATAACGTCTTTTATTCCTTTATTATTTTGGAAAGCAAGAGAAAGTTATTAACAGTAACATGACACTAAATATCATATGGAAAAGTTTCAAACTGACCAATTCACCCTGCACATTGTTCATTCAAATGTAAATTAGTGCAACTATTATAAGAAATAGTATGAAGTTTTCTCAAAATCGTAAAAATAGAACTACAATATGATCCAGAAATCCCATTTCTAGGTACATATAACTTTTTGTCAAAGAGATCTGCATTCTGATGTTTATTGTGGCCTTATTCACAACAGCCAAGATAAGGAATCAACCTGTATCTATCGACACATAAATAAATGGATAAAGAAACTGGGGTATACACACACAATTGAATACTATTTCACTGTAAAAAAAAAAGACAATATTGTCATTTGCAACAACATGGGTGAACTTCAAGCATGTTATGTTAAGTGATATGTCAGGCACAGTAAGAGAAATACCACATGATCTGACATATGTAGAATCTAAAAAAAGTTGAACTCACACAAGTAGAGAGTAGAATGCTAGTTACCAGGGTCAGGGGCATTATTGGTCAAAGAATATAAAATTTCAATTAGATGGAAGGAATAAGTTCAAGAGATCTATTGTAAAACATGTAGTAGAAAATCCGTGCAAGGAAGTATTACAACAGAATAACAACGTATTGTATTTCTGGAAGTTGTTAAGAGAATAGATCGTAAGTGTTCTCACCACAAAAAAAATGATAAATATATGAGGTAATGAATATATTGATTAGCTCAATTGAACTATTTCACAATGTGTACATATTTTAAAATATCATTCACATGATAAATATACATAATGTTTATTTGTCAATTAAAATAAATTTTGTTTACAAAAGAAAAAACAGTATGCATATTTATATTTATCAGGATTCTTGCTACATTGACTTTGTTTCCAATAGTAATTGTGAGGTTCTTCATGAACTGTGCCCATGGGCTCCAGTGATTGGTAAATTATTCCACCTCTACCATGGTGACTGAATTAAACAAGATCCTCAGGTGGTTCATGTGTACATTAAAATCTGAGAAACACTTAAAAAAGAAAAAATGGAACAATGAAGACATTTAATAAAATAAATCTTAAACAAATTATATAATTAGATAGGGCAATACAATAATATGCATTATCCTTGTCTTAAAACCAAAAGGAGATTTTTTCTTCCGATTTTCTTATTTTTAAATTTATTTTTAATTTCAACTTTTATTTTAGATACAGGGGGTTCATGTGCAGATTTGTTATCTGGGAATATTGCATGATGTTGAGGTTTGGAGTATGGACCTCGTCACCCTGGTAGTGAGCATAGTGCCTGATAGGTAGCTTTTTAACCCACCCAGCCCACTTCACCCTCTAGTAATCTATACAGTGTTGATTGTTTTTTCCAATTTTCTACATATGCCTCTAGAGTAATTCTGTCATCAATTACAAATAAATTAAAGTACTTTCTCATATCTGTGAAGGATGTAAATGAATATTAGCAAAACAGTTGGTCTTCAGAAATTTAGAAACTAATGTAATTTGAATCTTTCCCTTGCCAGGGAACATACGTGCCAATCTGGATACTCGAGAGCTATGATTAAAATTTATTCTTTTGTAAAAACACCAGTACAGTAGCTATATTCACATAATCCCTTTTCTTAAATTAGTCACATATCTGATGCACTAGTGTTCTTCCAGAGCTAAACAGGATTTTTTTTTTTTTGACAGTCTCGCTCTGTCGCCCAGGCTGGAGTGCAGTGGCACGATCTTGGCTCACTGCAACCTCCACCTCCCAAGTTCAAGGGATTCTCCCACCTCAGCCACCTGAGTAGCTGGGACTACAGGTGCCCACCACCATGCCAGCTAATTTTTGTATTTTTAATAGAGACGGGGTTTCACCATATTGGCCAGGCTGGTCTCGAACTCCTGACTTTGTGATCCGCCTGCCTCAGCCTCCCAAAGTGCGAAACAGGACATTTTAAAAGCCAACATCAGTTAATAAGCTAACAGCATTTTATTTTTACTAATGAAAAAAACATTTAAATCTATCTTTGTAGTTTTTTATTTCAATCCTCTAAAACAAAATCAAGAACTAACAAATGGTTAAGTGAATTATGCATGATAGTATGATTTTTTATTATAACTAAAATGCTATTTTTCAATATTTCTAAATTATAAATAATTTTAACATATAGTACAAAAACTTTGCAGCAATAAGTTAGCATAACCTGTAACTGAATAAAGACAATTTATTATGATCCTGGACTCACAAGACAGATTCTCTGGGTTCAAATCCCAGCTCTGCCTTTTCCAGCTGCATGACATTGGAGAGTACTTTAATCTCTCTGAACCACATCTGAAACTAGGAAGAATATTAGTACCTACATCAGAGGGATTTTAGGAGGGTTCAATGGGCTAATACATGTAACACACTTACGGTGTTTCCTGGCACATAATCAGTACTACATGAGTTAGCTCACATTATTATATTTATTTTATTTATTTTCTCAGAGCACAGAGTATTATCTTTATTTTCCTTATTACTATTATCCTTTCTTATTTTATTGTTATTATCTTCAGTTATATTTCATGAGCAAAGTAGTATTATCTTTATTTATTTTCTTAGAACACAAAGTATTGTTATATGATATTAAACCAACTGGTAAAATAGTTCAGATTCTTCTTATTATTGATATTAATACATATAAAGTTCAGGGGTTAATGAGTCTCAGTTGAAGTAAAGAGTGTCTTTTATCAAACTTAATAGTTTTGTTGTTTTTGTTCTAAAGAAAATAATTCAAATTTACTTACAATAAAATAATGAGTATGCCACAGATACAAGGTACATGTTAAAGGCCTCTTCTTTATAATGAAATAACATTACCTTCATCTTATCATTTTAGAACATCATCAGACATCTCCACTTCACTAAAGTCTAGGGAACAGGAAAGGAAGAAGTTGAATTCTCCTCATTTATCTGAATCAAAAGACATCAATAAAATCTATGGAGCATGCCTCCTAGATTGACAAAGACATGGTCTTTCACTAAAACCAAAGTGAAAGAACTAAAGAATTTGAAATATGTCTGCTACTTTGCAGGTTACAGGATGTGAGAAATGTCTGTATAAAATAGAAAATATCCATCATGGATTCAGCTGTGGAGATTTTCCTTATGATTATAATTCCATGGATAACTCACAAAGTTAATTTCTTACTACAACCCAGTATTTCAGGGTGTTCTTGTTGTTATTTTTTGTTTTTGTCTTGTAGACCAACCTGCATCTGCTCTAACATCCTCATAGATTGTATGTACAAGTAAACATGTCTCAGGTAGAATAATACATCAGCTTCAGAAGACTACCCACAAGGGCACCTTTCCCATTGTCACATGGGGACAATGAACACCTCTCTACACATCATGGGCTTTGGGTTTTTAGGTACATTAAGCACTCAATTTACACAACCCTTCTTTGGGTTTCTTGAACAATAAATCCGAATAATGATTTCTTCTTAGATTTCTTACAAATTTTAATAAATTATGTTTTTCATCACAAAATGAAAGAAGCTAATCAGATTAATAAGACTTTTCTGATACAGATATTTTCTTCTACTCTTTCTGAATTTTCCAGAATGACTGATAAGGTATTCTGCATGTTGTATAAACTTAAAAAAAATACTGATATAAACAAACAAATGGACTAGTATTGGTGGCATTAGAATAAACTCATTGTTTTGAAAATATATACAAACATAGAAATATAGATGTACGTATATGTATGTGTGTATAATATCACTAATATTGGGACAACCAACATCATGCTCACACTGAGGACACAATATCGCTTTGTGCTATTGTTATCAAAAATGCATAGTCTGAATTTAATCATGAAAACATCAGACAAACTAAAAACACAAACACAAGACAAACTGAGAAAATCTTCCATATTAAATGAAACTAAGGGAAAAAAATTCAGTACAATGCATGACCCTGGAATGGATCCTGGACTTTGAAAAATAAATAGACACAATCTGGGGACATCTGACAAAATTTGAATATGTGTGGACTCTAAAGTAGATAATATTATATCAATGTTAAATTTCCTGATTTCGATAACTATATTGAGATTATTCAACACAGTGTCCTTGTTCTTAGAAAATATACAATAACGTATGTAAGGGTAAAGGGGCAGGGTGTCTCCAACTTACTCTCAAAAAGTCCAGAAGGAAGAGAGAGAGAATGAGAAAGGAAATGATATACATTGTAAACAATTAATGAATCTGAGTAAAATGTGTATGGGTAAACAAGAGCTTCTTGTACTATTTCTCCAACTTTTTTGTAATTTTAAGTTAAACTGAAATGAAGTTACCCCAGATATAGTTTAGATTTGTCTCCCCACTCAAATCTCATGTCAAATTAGAGGAGGGGCCTAGTGGGAGGTGATTGGATCATGGGGGTGGATTTCCCCCTTGCTGTTCTCATGATAGTGAGTGAGTTCTCACTAGAACTGATGGCTAAACATGTGGGCACATTCTCCTTCGCTCTCTCTTTCTCCTGCTCCACCATGGTAAGATGTGCTTGCTTCCTCTTCACCTTTTGCCATGACTGTACGTTTCCTGAGGCCTCCCAGCCATGCTTCCTGTACAGCCTGTGGAACTGTGAGTCCATTTAATCTCTTTTCTTCATGAGTTACCCAGTCTCAGGTAGTTCTTTCTAGGAGTGTGAGAACAAACTAATACACTCCCCCAAAATATTAATCTGTCAAAGAGAATAGAGGAATGTTCTTTCTAAAAGGCCTAGTAATTAAACAAACAAGAAAAGGTTGATCTTTTAAATAGAGGTGATTTCCAATATACTCTTAGATTTTATGCTCTTTGGTAAATTTATTATGCAAAGTGATATGAAAGCCTAGATTTATTTGAATATATCAAGGAATTTTCTTTAAATAAGCCACCCAAACAATTAGGTTTTGCATATATTTGTGGTAGACATCCGTTGTTTTACCTGCTAGCATCTCTTAGTCCTTCTTCAGGAAACAGCACCTCTCTCCTCCCTCCCCAACCCACAGTTAGCACTCTGCCCTTTCATCACTTCATATGACTATAAATGCTGTCAATATTTTCACTTTATCTTTCTCTCCTAGGAGTAGCACACAACCCCAATTGACCAATCAGAACATCTTGTCCCAAGATTTTACATGACCCAGGCAGAGCCAATAAGAATGTTTAGAGATATTGACATAGAAGAAAGAGGGTAATTATCAGCTAATAAAAAGAACCATGGAAGCCTAAGGTTTCAGGGAGCTCGCTTTGCTACCTCATAGAGAAGTCAGCCTGAGAACAGAGCCAACTCAGAGGAAAACAAGAGCTACTTTGGGTTGTTTTCCAAAGACAAAGATTTATCTAATTCAAAAAGATAGACACTAAAGACTTTTCAGTTTTAAATCAAATTCAAAATGAGAACTAGAATATTCATTTTATTTTCTTATTGCAACCTTCTCCCCACCAAACATACCACAAAAAGAAATGAATCAACAACACAATAGTAATACACGAGACAAAGTTAACATTATTGATGATTGATGATGGAGTGTATTATTCTCTCAGATTCATAGAACAGGGCCCCACCTATACAGGCAGTGCCAAGAAATGGACTTGGCACATAGTGTGCTCAATCAATGTTTGCTGAATAAATGAAGGTCGGGGACTCTTCAATCTTTACAAGTTACTATTGTTATCAAAAACGAAAGTGCCTCAAAATAATAACTGATAGAGAATGAGCATATCATCTTCCCCTAGAAATATATTCTAAATTTCAAACATAGCTCTTTCTGGATCTTCTTATTATGAAAGCATAAATGCTGTTCTAGTCAGGAAAAACAATCAATAAATACTCAAAAAATTACCAGGACCTACAAAATGTGGGTCAAATGTCAATTAACACAGTCAGCCCTAATGAGCTGTTCTGTTACCGTCTCTCACCTTCACCCATTATCTGTAGGTGTGCGACTGATGAGGATGTTTAAATGAACAGATAAAGGGGTCCCTGCTTCTATACATTTCATATTACTGTTGACATTTATCACCAAGCTTTCAACCCCAACTGTCTTTGACAATAGATTTTAAAAGATAATAAAATTCTTCAACAGGCTTTCAATTCAATCGTCTTGTCATTGTAACAAAACAGCACTAAAAATGAAACGAAAGCCAGATATGACAGAAACTGCTGAGGAGCTAAGGATGTATGATCATTCTCTTTTTAATGTTGATATTTACATATGAGTTTTTGCTTTTCCTACCAAACCATAAATAAAAATTTCAATAGAAAATAAATAAGTTAATTCATTCTTCTTATCAATATGGTTTCTATAGCATTTCATTTATTAATACCTTTAAAGATAACTGAAGGATTCTGATTATATAACATTTGCTAAGGCTTCAAGGTACCCTAGATAAATTTTCCAAAAACTTTCTTTTTTATATTTTGAGGCAAACAATTTCTAAGCACTATTTCTTTCCAAGACAGAAAAAATAGGATCATCATTATACTCAATAATTTTCTTCCTAGCACTTAACTCTCTAAACAATTATTTCTATATTTATTTGTCTAATTATGCTCATCGACTAAATTGTAAGTTCCATGAACAGAGATTGTGTTTGATGACGTTGTCAATCTTTGTTACCCAAGCATCAAACCTGGTCCATAGTTGGTGCTCAATCAATGTTTGTTAAATGAATACATAGGTCTGCTAACTTTCCCACTTCTTTTGAAAATACTCAAAGAACATTTAATTTAATCCAAATTCATTCAGTCCCTAATACTATTTTTAAAAAGCACGTATTAGAAATGTTTTCGGAATTAATTGGGGGCTTAGACATCAGTGTGTCACTCAAAGCACTTAGTATAATGCTTCTAAAGTACTCCCTAAATGTTAAATTGAAATAAATCACATGTAATAAAAGTTACTTTGCTTCTACCTGTGAAATATAAGAAAAATTTAACAACATAGCAAAACTAAAAGATGTCTTAATTAACTTATTTTTGCTCATTTTGTGGTGTCTTTCATTCATTCAATATTTATTGAAGGCTTATACTCAGCCATGTAGGTACTAGACATACCCAAATGGATGAGATATAGTTTAGTGAAGGAGACAGGTGAACAAACAACAATGGTATAATATGAAACCTCTGTAATAGAAGTATACACAAAAGAGCTGCTGGAGCACAATGCAGCAGAGAGGCACTCTCAATGACAGGAAGGAAGTTTCAAAAAGAGATGGGTGATCAGGCAGAAAATAGGAAATTATTAATTCCATACAAAGAATATAGTACATTCTTGCTTCTGCCGAACTGGAATGCTTTTTCTCTTCATCTGTTTTTTGATGAGGAAAAAAAAACCATGCAGAAGCAGGGTATAGCCAGTAGGAATTTACTTTTCCTTTATTTGCTATCAAATATGGTGGCAAGCAATATCCATATATTAGCTGCTTTGCCTCAGCCCGCCATCTGAAGGTGGGGTTCTTCAAGTGCCCAAATGGTGCAAAATCTCGAAGCTGATATCACTCACTCCATAATGAGATGAATCACAGAGGGGTCTTTTGCTACTCACAGCTGGGCCACTGTGGCCATGCATCACCAGTCTTACAGAGAAGGGGGATGGAGAGAGGTGTTATGACCATTTTTGTTGCTTTTCGTGGAGGGAAAATTATCAGCCTATGGTGCTTTCCAACCACAACATTCTTACCTCATATACTCCTCCATGCTGCAGAGAGACATCCTGTTTCTGGGAAGGGCCTTGAAGACTAGAGACCTTGGCTTATTTGAGAACTAGGGTCACCCTCTGTTTATTGCATAGCCCTATGGGGTGTCACAGGTCCTAAGGAAGAGACTTTCCTTAAAGGTCATAAAGCATAAAACACACACGAGTGTTCCAGCGCATGAAATGTTCAGAGATCAGCAAGAATTCCCAAATGGGTAGAAAAAACATAGAACAAATGAGTAGAAGAAGCAGAAAATGACCTTGAACTAACATATGAAGAGATTTATATTCTAGGATAATGAAATTATTATGACTTTATCCTCCTAGCAATGTGGAACCAACAACACTTTTGAAGCAAAGAAATGGAGCAAACAAATAGGTCTAGCTGATAACTATGGTGGTAGCAAGAAAGATGGACTGAAAGAGAACCTAAAAGCAAAGGGGAAAACTATTTCTGATTTCCAAGTGCAACTTATTAACAGTTCCTCATGAACTGTAGATAGGAAATACTTAAAATGAAAGCAAATGATGCTGTTTGTAATAATAGTAAGTTGTAATAGAAGAAATAGTAGAAAGTTGGTAAAGGATGAGTTCATGTCCTTTGCAGGGACATGGATGAAGCTGGAAATCATCATTCTGAGCAAACTATCACAAGGACAGAAAACCAAACACCGCATGTTCTCACTCACAGATGGGAATTGAACAATGAGAACACTTGGACACAGAGCGGGGAACATCACACACCGGGGCCTGTCGGGAGATGGAAGCCTGGGGGAGGGATAGCATTAGGAGAAATACCTAATGTAAATGACGAGTTGATGGGTGCAGCAAACCAACATGGCACATGTATACCTATGTAACAAACCTGCATGTTGTGCACATGTACCCTAGAACTTAAAGTATAATTAAAAAAAAAAAAAGAAAGTTGTTAAGTAGTAGCAACTTGCAAGGAAATCTTGAAATAAAGATGCAATTTAAATAGCTAACTACTTAGTGCATTTATGATACATGCTGAAAATTTTCAATGTACAAGAAGAAACAGTATTTTTCCCAGATTCAGTCATCAAGAGACAGTGAACTTAATTTTGAAGATGAGTTTTCATTTCTTATTATTTAACTTAGTGCGTGGTAATTAATTTTTCATTTATAAATGAACAGAAACCAGATGGTTTCACTTGATGAGCTTTAACAAAATTACTGTATGTCATTAATGATTCTATCTGATTCTTTATGTGTACCAGACATCTTTTGGGGGATGTTTAAAAGATCTACCAATTTTGCTTCTATAAAAGGCTAAATAAAGGAGGGGCGACTGGGCACACAGTATGGCTAGTTTCTCCAACAGTCCTCACTCCCAAGAGTGAGGAGATCTGCTTCATATACAGTTGTCCCAGAAAATCCATTCTGAGTCAAAGCCCCAAATAAGTTCCTATATTCCTGGAGAATCTTCCTGGAGGGAGATATGCCAGGGGAAGGGAGTACTAAAAAGTGTAATGTTGTGATTAGATATGTCATATTGTTTGATATCATTAAATAGCAATTAGATATTCTTGCCTTAAACAAAATTATGACATGTTTTGGCCCCTTTTCTTTGTAAAAATTCAAAAAACTCATATTACTGCCGAGAAAGCTCACTGCCTTCTCGAGATTATTTTTCCTCTCAACTTAAACAGTGGATGTAGATACTTTTCTCATACGTATTATGTGTATATGAATATATATAATTCTTATATAAAGTAAACTAAGATCCAAAATATTTAACTCTGTTAAGTGCAAAGTCTCATTTTTATAAATCAATAAAATGACCAGGGCAAAAAACTAGACAGTGAGCTGGGGGTCTGAGGATTCAGATCCATTCCCAGCTGAGCTTTGACACCACCTGTTGAAGGCTGTCCTCACCAGAGTTCAGTATGCATGGGGATGATTCTGGGCCCAGAAGATGGCTGGACTTGCAGAAAATAATGATGCTTACAGAAAACCTCCCAGTTGGTTAGCTCTAGTTCTGTTAGTTCAATAGAGGGAGACAGCTTAGTGAACAGTGAGGTCTCAAGGTCTACCTTTCATCTCCCTGCTTCTAGAGAAAAAATTTTCCCATGAAAAGTCTTCTTCCCCCTCAGGTCTCCCATAGAAATTCAGTCCACTCTTTTGAGAACAAGGGTTAAGAGGAAAATAGGACCCAATTTTAAATTATATTATATCCAAGTAAGAATTCAAAACAATTAACATAAACATTCATGAACAGCCTTCATATGGATATAAGATATTGAATATCCCTTGACTTGACAGTACATATGTAGTAGTTCAGAAATAACAATTGGCATCCTAGGTAAATATGATGAATTAAATGCTCTTATCAAATTCCATAGTTTACCTTTATAATTTTGGAGTAATTTTAGTATTTACAACATTTTTCTACTATAATAATATACAATAAAAGGAAATTATTTATATATCATTAATGAGTTGAAGACACGTAAATGAACAAATCATTTTAAAATGGGCCTTAGTAATAGAATTAGAGACATGTAAATCAATTAAGAAAATACTTTAATAGGTTTTTCCAGGAACACAACTAGAATAATTGTAGTTGTAAAGGGAAATATTAGCATTATAACATAGCTTAATAAATGGACAAATACCTGCGGAGATGAGTTAATTACTAAAGTAGTTTCATTCCAAACATAAGTGACTGTGATGGTTAATACTGAGTGTCAACTTCATTGGATTGAGGGATACAGATTATTAATCCTGGATTTGTCTGTGTGGGTGTTGCCAATAGAGATTAACATTTGAGTCACTGGGCTGGGGAAGGCAGATCCACCCTTAATCTGGTGGGCACAATCTAATCAGCTTCCAATGAATATAAAGCAGGCAGAAAAATGTGAAAAGGGGAGAGATGGGGCTAGCCTCCCAGCCTACATATTTCTCCCATGCTGGATGCTTCCTGCCCTTGAACATCGGACTCCAAGTTCTTCAGTATTAGAACTCAGACTGGCTCTCCTTGCTCCTCAGCTTGCAGACAGGACCTTGTGATCATGTAAGTTAATACTTAATAAACGCCCCTTTATATATATCCTATTAGTTCTGTCCCTCTAAGAGAACCCTAATACACTAATACAGTGACACTTTCTTTACTCCTGCAAACCTCAAATAATATACTTCTTCCAGAACTTGATTATGATGTTTGTTTTTATCCTTACTTGGATATGGCAATCACACATTAACTCTACGAATTAGTTTTTGATTTGTGTTTGTCTAGTATTAAGTTACTTACTAGAACTTTGGCCCCTCCTTACAAATAAAAGCCCTAAAATTATCAAAATCAACCCTTCAAACTTTTCTCAAATGCTTTCATTAAAATAGATTAAGAATAAAATGATTTAGTTTGCATCCATATTTCTCCCATATTCTTATATATTTTACATCTCTTTTATAAAAGGCAAAGAGCCTGAATAGAAATAACAAATTACAATTTGACTATAATAGTGGTGGTGCAATGCTATCAATGAATAAGTGTATAAAGACCCAGAGTTCTGTTTTCTTAATAATTTTGAGGACAATTAGAAGAGATTAATGATTTCCCAAAGCAAGAAATACAGGCATTTATTTGTGTTGTATATAGTTGGCTAAATAGAACTCATTATTAGCTAGTAGAACTCAGCAACATTCCAAAATAGTCTGATCATTATTTATTTCCATTTGTATTTGCTAGAAACAGAGAAACAAAAGGCAACATCAAGAAAAAGTATAAAAACATCCAAATCCCTTATTTTTGCCTGATCAATTGTGTAGGTTTTTTTCTACATGTCGAGGCCTTTTTGATAAAGCAAATTGTCTATCAGAGCCCAATCCAGCATCTCTCCACTCCAAACTGGTAAGGCAATTATCTAGAAGACTATTCTCCTGAGAAAACCAATTATAAATGTTCTCTCAAAGTAAGTAAGCCTACCAATTTGGATGCACTTGTTTTTTTGGTTAGCACTTAAAAGAGAAACAAAAAAGTGCACTGAGAAAAAAGATCTCTGTCTCTCTCACTCGATACAAACCAAAGAATCATCAATTGAGGGAATTACCAAGAATTAACTGATAAAGGAAAAAGACTTCCATTGATAGTTCTCCATAAAATTTATTTTTGGTGAGAAGAGTATATTACTTTCTCTTGGTTTGCTCTGCCAAATCTCTTGTCCAAATCCTTTATATTTCATTTTCAAGCAATGCTACTTGGCTCCCAACTCTATAGTCCTCCTACTCTTAAACATTCCAAATATGACCAAAAATACAATGTTCTTTATCTGTTGCTTTAGCCACAGAAGTAAACAATTCACAATTACCCAGTTCAGCTCAAGGAGCACAGTTGGTTCCTAGAAAAGTGCTAGATTAGAAATCTAAAGACCTGGACTGTAGTCTTGGATATAAATTTACCAGCTGTGTAATAAAGGGAGTATCACTTCAACTCCCCTAGTGTCCATTTGCACATATGTTAATGGTGGAGGTTGAATTGGACTAGATGTCCTCTAAAATCTCTTCCCGTTAAAAGAAGTATGGGATCTTATTATTGTGATTAGGAACTTCTACTCCAAAGGGCAATTTTATATTTAATAGTAGAAGGAAATGATATATTTAATAGTACCCAGAATTTTTTTTTACTTTCCTAATACAAGGGAGATGGAAGGAGATAACAGGAAAATGGTTATGATCCCCTCCTTCATGTATACTCAGGTCCAGGTCATTCATTTATTCAAAAATAGTTATTAAAACTTGGTATGTGCTAGACATATCAAGCATTAGACAACAGTAAACAGGTGTGAAACATCCTTTAATGCAGCTTAGGGTCTAATGAAAGATTAAAATACTGTATATGCAATTATGGGCTGGAAAAAATGGTCCTCTTTTAATGAATGAGCATGACTCAAACATAACTACACACACACACACACACCCTCACACATTTTGCCTAAAAAGAAAACTGTTCTCCAAGTGGGCAAGAAAATCAACTTTTGTCCCCAGCCTAAAGATATTATCTTTAGCAAAGATAAATAAATTTGTCATTCTTGCTAAATTCCTCTGAGTTTGTTTATAATTGAAACTTCAGATAGCTCCTTAAGTTAACAAAATGGGTAAATGGCATTAAGCATGAATTTGACCATTAAGGGACGGCCATTCTCCTGTTGCTCCTGCCTATCATCTTTCTCAAACTGTCATAGGTATTTTCACCTTTGGATATCAGTTGAAGTCAACCACTAATGGACTATATTAATTTTTCTTCTGATGTCAGCAACTGAAGGAACAAGTACATCCCATGCCTGAAATGGAAAAGGATGGTGGTTATCAGTGCAGCTTTATTCCCTAGGAACTCTAAACTTGTCTTGGAAAAAAATTCCCTTTGCAGTTTTCAGGGTCTTTGACTGCAGACTTAACATATCTCAGAATCAGAGTATCTGCTCATGAACTACCTTTACTGGTTGTTTCAGGTACTCTTCTAAATGCTTTAAGAATAGGGACTTATTTAGTCCTTCTAACAAACCCCATGAGATAGGTACCTATGTTATCCTAATTTTACAGATGAGCAAGCAGTTCTCACAGCTTGTATGGCAGAAATAGAATTCAATCCAGGTAGTCTGGCCCCATGTAGATACTTTTAACCATGTAGATACGGGTACAAAATGCAGCAAATGACAAGAAGATGCAGCCTGAAGGGTACACTGAGAATATGAAATAACCCAAAATGGACTCTGGGGTAACATGTACAGCATTCTTATTATATTAAATACCCATTAAACCAAGATGAACAAATCTCCTCTTGTTTAAGAGACACAGGGTTAGAAGTGTTAATTTTTTTAAGGAATATAAATAAGATTGAAAATGAACCCACATGGCTTAAAATGAAATTAATCAAACAGGAGCCTTTCCAAAAATGGAAGCACTATCTCATAGGGACTTTAATCCCATAATTCAAAATGGAATATCGTTCCCCAAAACATGTTTCTCCTCCAGTGTTCGTATTTCAGTTATGGCACCACTACTCTGTTAATTAGAAACCTGGGAACCATCTGAACTCCACCTTCTCCTCCAACCCACATATTCAACCTATAATAACTTAGATTCAAAAAATGAAATTAAAAATATTTTGAACTGAATAAAAATGAAACACAGCATTTCAAACTTGCAGGATGCAACTAATGCAGTGTTTAAAGGAAAATTTATATCGCTAAATGCCTATATTAGAAAATTAAAATGGTCTGGAACCAATTAACTAAGCTCCCACCTTTAAAACTAGAAAAAAATCAAGTTAAAGCCAAAATAAACCAATAAGAAAGAAATAATAAAGATAAAATTAGAAATTAATAAAATAGAAAATGTACACTTACATTAAAAATTTCATATATGTTTCTGCTAAAAAACTTTAGTACCTATGTTTCTATTAGTTTCCTAAGGCTGCTTAAAAAAATTGCTACAACCTTTGTAGCTTAAAACAATGTAAATTTATTCTCTCACAGTTTTAGAGGTCATGAATCCAAAATCAGGGTGTCAACAAGGCTGCACACCCTACAGAGAGATGCTGTAAGAGAGAATCTCTTCTTTGCCTTTTCCAGCTCCTGGTGGTTCCAGGTGTTCCTTGGCCTGTGGTGCTATCACTCCGGTCTTTGCTTCTGTCTTCACATCACTTTCTCCTCTATGTGCCTGTGCCAAAACTCTCTCTGCCTTTTTCATATAAAATACATATGATTGCATTTAGATCCCAACCAGATCATCCAGGATAACCTCATCCTCATGAGATCCTTATAATGTGATCACATCATTTACCATATAAAGTAACATTCACTCTTTTGCCATATAAGGTACTATTCACAGATTCTGAGGATTAGGACATGAATTTATCCTTTTGGGGGTCACCATTCAGCCCATGACAATGTTCATGAGAGATATAGTTTTTCTTTCTTGCAATGTTTCTGCCTGATTTTGGCATCAGGGTAATGCTGACTTTATAGACTGATTTGGGGAGTTTTTTCTTCAATTTTTCTAGAAGAGTATGTGTAGCACTTGTATTATTTTTTAAATATTTGATAGAATGCATTTTTAATTTCCTTCATGAACTTTTCCTTTGCCTTCACAACTTGGCTGTTTGGCACAAACGGCCCAGCTTTCAGCCTGTCTTAGATTTTGACATACCTTCCTCACTGAGCTTAACTATTTTTAGCTTTTTACTTAAAGTGAGAGACATGCAACTCTTCCTTTCATTTGAACACTTTGAGGCAACTGTAGGGTTATTAATTGACCTAATTTCAATGATTTTGTACTTCAGGTAATAGGGAGGCCCAAGGAGAGAGACACAGATGGGGAAAGGCTGGTTAGTAGAGCAGTCAGAACACATACAGCATTTGTTAAGTTCACCATCTCAAATGGGCTTGGTTTTTGGTCCCCAAAACAATTACAGTAGTAACATCAATGAGCACTGATCACAAATCACCATAAAAATGTAATAATAATGAAAAATTTTAAAATATTGCAAGAATTACCAAAATGTGACACAGACAGGAAGTGACCACACGCTGTTGGGAAAATGGAGCTGATACACTTGCTCAATACAGAGTTGCCACAAACCTTCTGTCTGTAAAAAATGCAGTATCTGCAAAGTGCAATAAAGTAAAGCACAATAAAACGAGGTATGCCTGTGTTTCTTTGTATTGCCTTTATCGAACACATTAAACATTTACAGTAAGAATTCAATGTATTGAATGTATCAAATTAATACGTATGAAAATATATATTGGATGAATATATCATGAAAATGTATTGAATAAATAAAATGAATGAATAAATGAACAAGTGAATAAACAAGTGAAAGTTCCTGTCCGTGCCATCATCATATATTCCTTAGACACCACTTCGCACAATAGCTTTAAGTGGACAAATATGAATCAACCCTAGCCATACCACCTCTCTAAAAATGAAGTGTTCAAAAAATTATTTTCCTGAAGTTTATAATCCTACATCTACTAAGTACTAGGCAGTCAGAACTGCCTGGATTTCTTGTACTTCCCTCTCCAACACACCCTTTCTCACCTCTGAGATTTCTGTCTAGCCTGGGTACAATCTCCTCAATACACTTTTATAATTTTGACATTTCAGTGACATTTTCATATTGAACCACATATTAGTCTTTCTTGTCTCCTCTATTAATCTGAAACTCCTTCAAGACAGGCTTTTGACTATTTTTTAATATATTCCTAAAACCTAAAAGAACAAAAGAGCCACAGCTTTGGAATGAGTCAGACCTTAATTTGAATCCTAAGTGTTTCTGTTAACTTGCAAGCTGAGTAGCCTTGGGTAAGTTACCTCAACTCTCCATCTCAATGTCCTCATTTGAAGTTGGCAATAATAGCACCTATCTTGTAAGGCTGTCATTAGTACTAAATAGGATAAGGTCCATAAGCCCCTATCACAGTTTCTAGAATACTAATAATGCCATCAATAGTACTTAAAATATGGGTGCTTAATGAACACTACAATTATTTTTCCTTTAGGAAAACAGAAAGCTTCACAAGGTACACATTTTAACAGTGTCCAGATTAAATCTATTTAAATCCAGAAAGCATCCCCTATTATTTGCTGAATGGCATTTACTGACTATAAAAACTCAGGCGGTGCTATATATCCATATATGTGTGTGTCTGTGTGTATATGTTTAAGTCCATTCTAATAAAGAAATTGCTCAATTAGACTCAAAGAATTGCCTAAAATATGTACTGCCAGCAGCTCAACTATATTCACACCAAAACCCAACCGACATCATGGGAATTTAAAGCTGAAACCTATAAGGAATCCTAAAAAGCACCTGATTCACTTCTTCATTTTTCTGATAAGGAACCTGAGTTTGATGAAAGTCATGACTTACCAAGTCAGCATAGTGAGTACATAGGAGAGCCTTGTTGCTGCCTCCCAGATTTGAAAGTATTACTGTTTCATATCTAAACCCACATTCCCTCTATCTTCAATCACCTGAGTACCTGTGAAATCAGAAAGTAACCTTAGCAATAATAAAGGAGTAGATGTATATACAGGTAGCCTCTGAAGCAGTGTGATGTTATGCCTATTGCTCCAATATATTGCTATAGGAATCTGCTCCATGTTCTACAATTTACAAATAAAGCATTTCTTTTTGTTATGTATTCAAACGTTCCTAGCTTTTTCTTTCTCTCATTGCCTTTTATTTGTAACTAGTGCTCAGACATAAAGGTTTCTTTTTCTATTAAGTTTTAAGCCCAATTTCAATAGTAATTTCAAGTGTAATTACTGCTCCTTTCTGGCAACAGCTCTGAAGTAAACCCACATTCATACTGTTCAGCAACATAGACAAACTCAAACAGTCATACATCCGCTTTCACATTTTACTCTTAAAGACTGAATTTGAACATACCTTAATGTAATAAAAGCCATCTATGACAAACCCACAGCCAATATAACATTGAATAAGGAAAAGTTGAAAGCATTCTCTCTGAGAAAGGGAATAGGCCCACTCTCACTGCTCCTCTTCAACATAGTACTGGAAGTCCTAGTGAGAGCAATCAGACAAGAGAAAAAAAATGAAGGGAATCCAAATCAATAAAGAGGAAGTTAAACTGTCACTGTTTGCTGACAATATGATCGTTTACCTTGAAAACCCTAAAGATTCCTCCAGAAAGCTCCTAGAACTGATACAAGAATTCAGCAGTTTCTGGATACAAGATTAATGTACACCAATCAGTAGCTCTTCTATATACTAACAGCAACTAAGCAGATAATCAAATCAAGAACTCAATCTCTTTTACAATAGCTGCCAAAAAAATAAAATACTTAGGAATATACCTAACAAAGCAGTCGAAAGACCTCTACAAGGAAAACTACAAAACACTGCTGAAAGAAATCACAGACAACACAAACAAATGGAAAAACATCCCATGATCATGGAGGGGTAGAATCAATACTGTGAAAATGACCACACTGCCAAAGACAATCTAAAATTCAATGCAATCCCTATCAAAATACCACCATCATTCTTCACAGAGTTAGAAAAAACAATTCTAAAATTCATATGGAACCAAAAAAGAGCCTGCATAGCCAAAGCAAGAGAAAGCAAAAAGAACAAATCTGGACACATCACACTACCTGATTTCAAACTATACTATAAGGCCATAGTCACCAAAACAGCATAGTACTGGTATAAAAATAGACACATAGACTAATGGAACAGAATAGAGAACCCAGAAATAAACCCAAATACTTACAGCCAACTGATCTTCAACAAAGCAAACAAAAACATGAAGTGAGGAGAGGACACCCTTTTCAACAAATGGTGCTGGGATAATTGGCTAGACACATGTAGGATAATGAAACTGGATCCTAATCTCTCACCTTATAAAAAATCAACTCAAGATGGATTAAGGACTTACACCTAAGACCTGAAACTATTAAAATTCTAGAAGATAACATTAGAAAACAATGTTATTAGAAAACCCTTCTAAACATTGGCTTAGGCAAGGATTTCGTTACCAAGAACCCAAAAGCAAATACAATAAAAACAAAGATAAATAGCTGGGACCTAATCAGACTAAAGAGCTTCTGCACAGCAAAAGGAACAGTCAGTAGAGTAAACAAACAGTCAGTAGAGTGGGAGAAAATCTTCACAATCTATACATCTGACAAAGGACTAATATCCAGAACCTACAATGAATTCAAACAAATCAATAAGAAAAAAATAAACAATCCCATCAAAAAATGGGCTAAAGACATGAAAAGACAATTCTCAAAAGAAGATACACAGATGGCCAACAAACATATGAAAAAATGCTCAACATAACTAATTATCAGGGAAATGCAAATCAAAACCACAAGGCAATACCATCTTACTCCTGCAAGAATGGTCATAAGCAAAAAATCAAAAAACTGTAGATGTTGGCATGGATGCAGTGATCAGGGAACACTTCTACACTGCTGGTGGAAATGTAAACTAGTACAGCCACTATGGAAAACAGTATGGAGATTCCTTAAAGAACTGAAAGTAGAGCTACCATTTGATCCAGCAATCCCACTAATGGGTATCTACCCAGAGGAAAAGAAGTCATTATTCGAAAAGATACTTGCACATGCATGTTTACAGCAGCACAATTCACAACTGCAAAATCGTGGAACCAATGCAAATGCCCATCAATCAATGAGTGGATAAAGAAACTGCGGTAAATACATAGATGGAATACTATGCAGCCATAAAAAGGAACAAATTAACAGCATTTGCAGCCACCTGGATGAGATTGGAGACTATTATTCTAAGTGAAGTAACTCAGGGATGGAAAACCAAACATCATATGTTCTCACTGATATGTGGGAGGTAAGCAATAAGGACCCAAAGGCATAAGAATGATACAATGGACTTTGGGGACTTCAGGGGAAGACTGGGAGTGGGGTGAGGGATAAAATACTACAAATATGGTGCAGTGTATACTGCTTGGGTGATGGGTGCACCAAAATCTCACAAATCACTACTAAAGAACTTATTCATGTAACCAAATACCATCTGTACCCCAATAAATTTAATAAATACCCCAATAAATTTAATAAATAAAATTTAAAAATATAAAAATTACACAAAAAAACAACTAATTTTAGAAATGATCTAATCATTTAGGAACTACAACCTATGTAACTGGCCATTTGAGTTGTAATACAAATTAGTAAAAATTTTTCACTTTGTCTTTCTTTTATCAATTTCTTAGTAAGAAAAAAAGAAATAGAACTTAAATATTCTTAGATATTTTTAAGGTTGATATGGTAACTAGTTTTATAACTTTTTTCTGGAATGAAATGAAAATAGGAAAAAAGAGCTGTTTTAGCTAACTTTCTGACTGGGTATAAAAATGGTAAAATAAGCCTATAATTACTTTTTCTGGAGAAATATGAAATAAAAGATTTAAATTTGCTAAAGAAAAAGACTGAATTTGAAAGGGCAACAAATAATGGCTTGGAGGAAAATAAATTAAGATAAAATAATTATAAAAATGGTAGAATTTTGGTATAAAAATGGTAGAATAAGCTTATAATTACTTTTTCTGGAGAAATATGAAATAAAAGATTTAAACTTGCTAAAAAAAAAGAAAAAGACTGCATTTGAAAGAGCAACAAATAATGGCTTGGAGGAAAATAAATAAATTAAGAGGAAAGGGTCAGGGAGCACTACCGACTCATAGCCAAGTTGTTTTTCCCACTTACTGGCATAAGCAGTACTTGGCAGTTTGGGCATGATGGGAATGTTCCCACCACCCCTCCTAAGAGAAGAAAAATTGTATGTCAACATACAAGAGGCAAGGCTGCCAAAACTATCAATAAAGTATAAGTTTCATGAGGGCAGAAATTTTTGAGAGTTTCATTCACTGCTGAAATCTCTCAGGACAGTATCTGACACACAGCAGGCTCTCTCTAAACATCTGCTCCGTGAAGGCAGTACATAGACCTTATTGGCCTCAGCATAAGATCCTGACAGTGAAACTCCTTACAACACCACTAGCATCTAAAATTAAATATTCAAGGGAGGAGCAAGATGGCCAAATAGAAGCCACCATCAATTGTCCCTCCAGCCGGAATACCAAATTTTAACAACTAACTACACACAAAAAAGCACTGACATAAGAACAAAAAATCAGGTAAGCAATCACAGCACCTGGTTTTAACTTCATATTGCTGAAAGAAGCACTGAAGAGGGTAGGAAAGACAGCTTTGAATTGCTGGTGCCACCCCTCCCCAATCTCCAGGCAGTGACCATCTGGCACGCAGAGAGAGAATCTGTGCATAAGGGGGTGGAAGAGCACAGTGGCTGGGGCACTTGCTGCCTTGAAGGAAGATTGAACTTATGCCCTGTCACAGCAGACAGCAAAGCCATGCTGGGCTTAGCCAGCTCCTGCCCAAAAAGGGAACATTTGGACAAGCCCTAGCCAGAGGGAAATCGCCCATCCCAGTGGTCAGAACTTGAATTTCTTGACAAACATCACCACTGCGGGCCAAAGAGCTCTGGGGTCCTTGGTAAGCTTTAAAGGCAGTCTATGACACAAGGACTGAAATTCCTCCTACTGCTGAGCTTAGAGCCAGTGGACTAGGGTGGCACATGACCTAGGGACAGAGTGAAAAAGGGGGTGTTTGTTCTACTCCTCCCACAAGCCCAGGCAGCCCTGCTCGCAGAAATGAAAGTGACTCTTTCCTTCTGCTTGAGGAGAGGAAAGCAAATAGCAAAGAGGACTTTGCCTTGCATCTAGAATACCAGCTCACCCACAACAGGATAGGGCATCAGGCAGAGTCCTGAGGCCCTGTATTAGCCTGTTCTTGCATTGTGATAAAGAAATACCTGAGGCTGAAAATTTTATAAAGAAAAGAGGTTTAATTGGCTCATGGTTCTGCCAATCAGCATCAGGAAACATGATGCTGGCATCTGTTCAGCTCATAAGGAGGTCTCAGGAAACTTACAATCATGGCAAAAGGGAAAGGGGAAGCAAGCACATCTTACATGGCCGGAGCAAGAGCAAGAGAGAGAGGGGGAAGGTGCTACACACTTTTAAACAACCAGACCTCATGAGAACTCACTCACTATTGTGACAACAGCACCAAGGGGGATGGTGTTAAACCATAAGAAACTGTCCTCATAATCCAATCACCTCCCACTAGGCCCCCCCACCTCCAACAATGAGGATTACAATTAAACATGACATTTAAATGGGGACACAGAACCAAACCATATCAGACCCCCATTCCAGTCCATAGCTCCTGGGCAACATTTCTCAACACACCCTGGGAACCTGCCCAGAAGGGAACCTGCTACCTTGAAGGGAAAGACCAAGTCCTGGCAGGATTCATCATCTGACTAAGGAGCCCTTCGGCCCCGAACAACCAAAGGCAATATCCAGGTAATATGCCATGGGCCTTGGGTGAAACTCTGAGACATGCTGGCTTTAGGGGAGATGCAGAATATTCCCAGCTGTGGGAACTATGGTGAAAAACTCTTTCTGCCTGAGAAAAGCATAGGGAAACGTAAAGGGGGCTTTTTCTTGCACATTAGGTACCAACTCAGCCACAGTGAGGTAGAGTATCAAGCTGACTCTTGGGGTCCTTGAGTCCAGACCTAGGTTCTTAAACAGAATTTCTGGACTTACCCTGGGCCAGAAGGGAGCCCACATCCCTTAAGGGTGACTTCCAAGCCTAGCAGCGTTCACCACAAGCTGACTGAAGAGCCCTTTGGCTTTAAGTGAACATCAGCAGTGGCCTGGAAGTAACTCTTGTCACCTGTGGTGGTGGTGGTGGCCATGGAAAGAGACAGCTCTGCCTGTGGAAAGTGGAGGGAAGAGTGGGAAGGACTTTGTCTTGTGGTTTGAGGGCAAGCTCAGATGCAGTAAAACAGAACACAAGGCAGATTTCTAAGGTTTTTTTACTAGAATCCCTGGCTCCTAGACAGCATCTCTGAACCTACTCAAGACCCAGGAGAACTTTCCACTCTGAAGGGAAGGACATAAACCTAGCTGGCTTCCGAACCTACTGATTGTAGAACCCTAGAATGAGCTAGTCAGTAGCCAGTTAGTGGTTACAGTAAGCCTTTGGTGAGACCCAGTGCTGTCCTGGCTTCAGGTCTGACCTCTGTAGTCCCAGTATTGGTGGCCATAGGGGGGATTGTGTTACCCCATCCCCAGATGCAGGCAGCTCAGCACAGACAGAGAAGGTCCATTTGTTTGACAGAAAGTAAGAGAAGAGAACAAGAGTCTCTGCCTAGTAATCCAGAATATTCTAGATTCTATACAAGACCACCAAGACTGCACCTCTATAAGTTTGCAGGAACCACAGCATTATTGGGCCTGGGGCCCAAATCCCTTCAAATACCTGGGAAGCCTTTCCAAGAAAGATGGGCACAAACAAGCCCAGACTGAGAACACTACAATAAATACCTAACTCTTCAATGTCCAGACACTGACAAATACCCACAAGCAACAATACCATCCAAGAAAACATGACCTCACCAAACAAACTAAATAAGGCACCAGGGACCAATACCGGAGACACAGAGATAGGTGACCTTTAAGAGAGAGAATTCAAAAAGCTGCTTTAAGGAAACTCAAAGAAATTCAAGATAACATGGAGAAGGAATTCAGAATTCCATCAGATAAATTTAACAAAGAGATTTAAATAATAAAAAGAAGCAAGCAGAAATTCTGGAGTTAAAAAATGCAACTGACAAACTGCAAAATGCATCAGAATACCTTAATAGCAGAACTGATCAATCAGAAGAAAGAATCAGTGAGCTTGAAAACAGACTATAAGAAAATATACAGTGAGAGAAGACAAAAAAAAAGAATAAAAAGCAATGTAGCATGCCTTCAAGATCTAGAAAATAGCCTCGAAAGGACAAATCTAAGACTTATTGGTCTTAAAGAGGAGGTAGAAAAAGAGATAGTGATAGAAAGTTTATTCAAAAATACAATATCAGAGAACTGCCCAAACCCAGAGAAAGATATCAACATTCAAATACAAGAAGACTATAGAACACCAAGCATATTTAACCCAAAGACTACCTTAAAGCATTTAATAACAAAACTCCCAAAGTTCAAGGATAAAGAAAGGATCCTAAAAGCACCAAAAGAAAAGAAACAAATCACATACAATGGAGCTCCAATACATCTGGCAGCAGACTTTTCAGTGGTAACTTTATAGGCCAGGAGAGAGTGGTATTACATATCTAAAGTGCTGAAGGAAAAAACTTATACTCTAGAATAGTATATACTGTGAAAATATCCTTCAAGCATGAAGGAGAAATACTTTCCTGGACAAAGAAAAGCTGAGGAATTTCATCGAGACCAGACCTATCCTACAAGAAATACTAAAGGGATCTCTTCAAGCAGAAAGAAAAGGATATTCATTATCATAAGAAGTCATCTGAAGGTACAAAACTCACTGTTAATTGTAAGCATACAGAAAAACACAGACTATTACAATGCTGTAATTGTGGTGTGTAAACTACTCTTAAGTACAAAAACTATGATGAACCAATCAAAAATAATTACTACAACTATTCAAAGCATAAGCAGTGCAATAAGGCATAAGCAGTGCAATAAGACCGAAGAGAAACAACCAAATGATAAAAAGCAGGGAGATGAAGTTAAAGTGTAGAGTTTTTATTAGTTTTCTTTTTGTTTTTTTGTTTATGCAATCAGTGTTAAGTTGTTATCAGTGTAAAATAACGGGTTATAAGACAGTATTTGCAAACTTCATGGTAACCTCAAATTGAAAAAACATACAACAAATACACAAAAAAATAAAAAGCAGTAAATTAAATCATACCACCAAAGAAAATCACCTTCATGGGGAAAAAAGAAAGAGAAGACCACAGAACAACCAGACAACAAATAACAAAATAACAATAAGTCCTTACTTATCAATAATAATATTGAATGTAAATGGACTAAACTGTGCAATCAAATGTCACAGAGTGGCTAAACAGATTAAAAAAAAGAGAGAGAGAGACCCAATGATCTGTTGCCTACAAGAAACACACTTCACTTACAAAAATACACATAGACTGAAAATAAAGGAATGATAAAAGATATTCTATCTGAATGAACAGCCCCCCAAAAAAGGAGTAGCTATACTTACATCAGACATAATAGATTTCAAGACAAAAACTGTACAAAGAGACAAAAAAAATCATTATAAAGGGTCAATTCAGCATGATAAAGGGTCAATTCAGCAAGAGGATATAAAAATTGTAAATATATATGCACTCAATGATAGAGCACCCAGATATATATCATTAGAGCTAAAGAGACAGGTAGACTTCAATATAATAACAACTAGAAACTTTAACACCCTACTTTCTTTTTTTTTTTCTTTTTTTAAAATTATTATTATACTTTAAGTTTTAGGGTACATGTGCACAATGTGCAGGTTAGTTACATATGTATACATGTGCCATGCTGGTGTGCTGCACCCATTAACTTGTCATTTAGCATTAGGTATATATCTCCTAATGCTATCCCTCCCCCCTTCCCCCACCCCACAACAGTCCCCAGAGTGTGATGTTCCCCTTTCTGTGTCCATGTGTTCTCATTGTTCAATTCCCATCTATGAGTGAGAACATGCGGTGTTTGGTTTTTTGTCCTTGCGATAGTTTACTGAGAATGATGATTTCCAATTTCATCCATGTCCCTACAAAGGACATGAACTCATCATTTTTTATGGCTGTATAGTATTCCATGGTGTATATGTGCCACATTTTCTTAATCCAGTCTATCATTGTTGGACATTTGGGTTGGTTCCAAGTCTTTGCTATTGTGAATAGTGCCGCAATAAACATACGTGTGCATGTGTCTTTATAGCAGCATGATTTATAGTCCTTTGGGTATATACCCAGTAATGGGATGGCTGGGTCAAATGGTATTTCTAGTTCTAGATCCCTGAGGAATTGCCACACTGACTTCCACAATGGTTGAACTAGTTTACAGTCCCACCAACAGTGTAAAAGTGTTCCTATTTCTCCACATCCTCTCCAGCACCTGTTTTTTCCTGACTTTTTAATGATTGCCATTCTAACTGGTGTGAGATGGTATCCCATTGTGGTTTTGATTTGCATTTCTCTGATGGCCAGTGATGATGAGCATTTTTTCATGCGTCTTTTGGTTGCATAAATGTCTTCTTTTGAATAGTGTCCGTTCATATCCTTTGCCCACTTTTTGATAGGGTTGTTTGTTTTTTTCTTGTAAATTTGTTTGAGTTCATTGTAGATTCTGGATATTAGCCCTTTGTCAGATGAGTAGGTTGTGAAAATTTTCTCCCATTTTGTAGGTTGCCTGTTCACTCTGATGGTAGTTTCTTTTGCTGTGCAGGAGCTCTTGAGTTTAATTAGATCCCATTTGTCAATTTTGGCTTTTGTTGCCATTGCTTTTGGTGTTTTAGACATGAAGTCCTTGCCTATGCCTATGTCCTGAATGGTAATGCCTAGGTTTTCTTCTAGGGTTTTTATGGTTTTAGGTCTAAGGTTTAAGTCTTTAATCCATCTTGAATTACTTTCATTTCAGAATTGGACAGATCTTCCAGACAGAAAATCAACAAAGAAATGTAACATTTAATCTGTGCTATAGAACAAATGGACTTCATAGAAATTTACAGAACATTTCAATGGCTGCAGAATACACATTCTTTTCTTCAGCACAAGGATCATTCTCAAGGACAGATCATATGTTAGGTCCCAAAACAAGTCTTAAGATATTCAAGAAATTAAAATAATATCAAAGATCTCTTCTGGCCACAATGGAATAAAACTAGAAACCAATAACAGGAGGAATTTGGAAACTATACAAACATATGAAAATTAAACAATATACTCCTGAATGACTAGTGGGTCAATGAAAAAATTAAGAAGAAAATTTACAGATTTCTTGAAACAAATGACAATGGAAACACAACATATCAAAACCTGTAAAACACAGTGAAAGTAGCTCCAGGAGGCAAGTTCATACCTACAAATGCCTACATCGAAAAAGAAGAAAAACTTCAGATAAATAACCTAATGATGAATTTTAAAGACCTAAAAAAGCCAGAGCAAACCAAACCCAAAATTAGTAGAAGAAAATAAATAATAATGATCAGAGTAGACATAAGTGAAATTGAAATGAAGAAAACAATACAAAAGATTGATGAAATGAAAAGTTAGTTTTTTGAAAGCCTAAACAAAATTGACAAACTTTTAGCCAGAATAACTAAGAAAAAAGGAGAGAAAATCCAAATAAATAAAATCAGAGATGAAAAAAAGAGATGTTACAACTGATACCACAGAAATTCAAAGGATAATTAGTAGCTACTATGAGCAACTATATGCCAACAAATTGGAAAATCTAAAGGAAATGGAAAAATTCCTAGACACATACAACCTACCAAGATTGAACCACGAAGAAATCCAAAACCTGAAGAGACCAATAATAAGCAAAGAGATCCAAGCCATAATAAAGTGTCATCCAGCAAACAAAGGCTCAGGACCTATGGCTTCACTGCTGAATCCTACCAAACATTTAAAGAAGAACTAATTACTACAATATAGTTTATGAAGAACAAATAATCAGGAAAAAAAAAACTAATACCAATTCTGCTCAAACTACTCTGAAAAATAAAGGAGGGAGTACTTCCAAACTCATTCCATGAGGCTAGTATTACCCTGACACCAAAAGCAGACCAGACAAAGACACAACAAAAAAAAGAAAACTTGCAAGCTTAATGGTAACCTCAAATTGAAAAAAACATACAACAAATACACACACAAAAAAAGCAAGAAATTAAATCATAACACCAAAGAAAAGCACCTTCATAGGGAAAAAAGGAAAACAACAAAACAACCAGAAAACAAATAACAAAATAACAGGCATAAGTTCTTATCAATAATATTATTGAATATAAATGAACTAAACTCTGCAATCAAATGATGTAGAGGAGCTAAATGGATTAAAAAAAAAAAAAGACCTGTTGATCTGTTGCCTATAAGAAACACAAGAAAAGAAAAGAGAGGGGTGAACCCTTTCTTTGCCCTTTGCCCCACTCCCAAGATAACAAACCTACTGCAACTCACTTCCATGATAACAACATTAATCCATTTAAGAAGGCAGAGCCCTCATGACCTAATCACCTCCTATTAGGCCCTACCTTCCAAACTGTTGTACCGGGGATTAGATTTCCAACACATGCTTTTTGGGAGACATATTCTAAGCATAGCAGAGAGGTCTTTGGTTCTTAAAGCAATACCACCATTCAGCAGCCAAAGGTAGGCTGAGTTTAAGCAGGTATTCTTTGAATAATAATAGGATCATCAATAGAAATTTATGTTTGAGATATACAATTATGGGATTACATATAAATTTTATTTCAGCAAATTACTGCATACAGCCATCATAGAATTTATCATCTTGCGCTGAAATAACCAATTTACTCATCTATCTCAAGTAGACAGTGAGCTTCCTGAGGGCAGAGAAAGCTTCAT
Source organism: Gorilla gorilla gorilla (assembly GCF_029281585.2). NCBI lineage: Eukaryota > Metazoa > Chordata > Mammalia > Primates > Hominidae > Gorilla > Gorilla gorilla. Next base: position 48,315,617 of record NC_073232.2, on the reverse strand, counting down.
TTTGTCCTAGTGTCTGGTACATGACAGATGCTCAATAAACATCAGAGAGAAAAGATAAAAGGGACATACCAGTTGACACACTGACCTGTTCCCTCACATAGTATTAAAGCATAGATGGCAAGTTAATCTTTCATTCAACAAACGCAAGATACAGTCTCTGCCCTCAAGCACCTTACAATATCGAATGCAAGGGAAGGCAAATATGAAGAAAAAGGCCTGTATTTTGAACCGAATCAGTCATTTGTGAGCTTTGTACATCTCCTCATTTAACTTAAGCCTACACCGCTTCTAACATCTAAACCCTTCCACTGTATCCCTTAAAATCTATACTGTGCTCTCCTCCACTCCCACCCCTACTCCCTAGTCCACCCCTGACAGAACTTTCAAAAACTACAACCTCCACCTGAGCTCTCCTAGACCGAACTCTCAATGCAGCAGATAGGGTTTCCTTCTAAAACCCCAAAGGAACGTGTCATTCCCCTGCTCAAAACTTCTCAGGACCCTCATCTTACTCAGAGTAAAATCTAAAGTGCTGACCACTGTTCATAAGGTCTGTTTCCTTCTCTCACTTATCATCTATGTAAGGACAAATACAAAATTTTTAAAAGGCTTAATTTTCCCTGTTGAAAATAAGAGACCCTCCTCATCTTTTCTTATAGCATTTACTTCAGAAAACTTGTAAGTACTTTCTTCTCGCTTTGAAATGTATATAAATCCTTTTGAAAACTAGATAGGATCTTACCAGTTTCATGACCAAGGAATGTCTTTCTCAAAAACCTTGGAGCCATCTCTTTGAATATAGACATCAAGGGAGATAGGAGCCCTATCTCCCAGTTTTTGTGGAAGGATAATAGCCCAACTTAGGTAGGCACTTTGTTCCACATTGCAAAACTACATCCTAGGCCAGGCATGGTGGCTCACGGCTGTAATCCCAGCACTTTGGGAGACCAAGGAGGGCGGATGATGAGGTCAGGAGATCGAGACCATCCTGGCTAACATGGTGAAACCCCATCTCTCCTAAATATACAAAATATTAGCTGGGCGTGGTGGCGGGCGCCTGTAGTCCCAGCTACTCGGGAGGCTGAGGCAGGAGAATGGCGTGAACCCAGGAGGCGGAGCTTGCAGTAAGCTGAGACCGCGCCACTGCACTCCAGCCTGGGTGACAGAGAGAGACTCCGTCTCAAAAAATAAAAAACAATAAAAAAAATGACAAGTTGGTTTTCCTCTGGATAATGCCAATTAGCTAACATTGATGGTGACTCCAATTACCAGGTGAATCTAGCGTAAGCTATATGTAGCAAGTGGTGCTGGGAAGTTGTCTTCCTTGAGGACTAGTTATTGTTTATCTTAAAACATGCATGTAATAGATTGTATCTTCTTGGCTATGTAAAAGAATGAGATTTTTTTCTTTGAAATCTCTTAGTAGATTGCCTATAATATGCAACACAATCTAGTTTAATGCTTATTCAATGATAAAAGTGTTTTCTTTCTCAACTACCTTTGTGAAGAGCATATCTGGGTTGGAAGAAGATTTTGTTTTTAATTATATTTCCCCAAATACTACCACCCTTCTCCTTGCTCCCTGTTCCTTCAAAGAAAAGCCTCCACCTTTGTTCTGCACATATCCCCTCAGTCTAGAACATTCCCCACCACTACCACCCATATCTGTTTGGCCCATTTCCTCCCATGTATTCAGGTCGCTGCTCAATGTCACTTTCAAAGAAAGATGATCCCTGACCACCTTGTATCAAACAACACTCCTTGGTCATCACACTTCTACTTTACCTGTCTTTATTCATCCTCATAGCTCTTATAACTGCCTGATGTGTATGTGTTTGTGTACCTGCTCATTGTCTGTCTTCTCTAATCAGGATAAAATCTCCCCAAGAGCAGAGACTTTTCCTGTTTCATTCACCTCTTATATTTCCAGGGCCTAGATAAGAGTCTGGCACAAAGGAAGAGCTCTTTCAATGTTAGCTCAATGAATAAATTATTGTTAATTATACAAAGCAAAAGAGATTCAAATAAAGTGCTATTAGAATGAGCCACTTAACTTTGCAGAAAGTGCAACTCTGTATAGCTAGAGCTATAAAAGAGCAGAGCTTTTGGCTACAGAAACACCTGAGCAAGAATTTATGATAGCTGAGTGCTTCTTGTCACCCCTGCTTTCAAAATAACTGCAAATTTGTGATGGACAGCAAAGAGTTGTCATCTTCATGCACCAATTCATATGATTCGTATGGTCTTACCTCACTAATCAAATAATGAGGGAGGAGAGCAGGGAAAGGGAATGGTTTTTAATAATGAAAAGTGAAATATTAGAATATATGAATAAATGTTCCTGTGTATGAAGACAAATTAAAGAAATTCTGTCCAATTCATTTATAGATTTATACAACTCCAATCAAAACTCCAATGCAATTTGTTCAGAAAGTGATAGAATAATTCTAAAATTCATCTGGAAAATTAAGCAGGTAAGATAATTCTAAAAAGAAAGAGATTAAGCATCCTAAAGCTATAATAATAAAACAAAGTGCCACGGATATAAAAGTAGATTAATAAAACAGTATAGCTAGCCTAAAATAGAGAGAACTTATTCATGATTTAAAAAACTCCTAATCAAAGCAGAATGAATGAATGAGTGAATAATAAAACGTATCATTTAATAAATGCTTTTGGGATAATTGATTATGCATTTAAAGAAAAAATAATTTGAGCACCTGGTGTACATTTTATACTAAAAGAAATTCTATGCGAGTTAAAGAGTTAAAGATGGAATCTTAAAGATTGTTTAAGATTGAATTAAGATGGAATTCTTAAAGATTCCATCTTTAACTCTTTAACTTGCATAGAATTTCTTATCAAAAAGTTGATAAAAAATTACTATTTATTATAGATATATAATTGTTATACAATTTAGAAATATATATTATTTTAATTTCTAAATATATATTAAATATAATAATATTTATATATCTATAGGTGGCAGATGACATGATTCTATATCTAGCAAACCTCATAGTCTCAGCCCAAAAGGTCCTCCAGCTGATAAACAACTTCAGCAAAGTTTCAGGATACAAAACCAATATACAAAAATCACTTCCATTACTATACACCAACAACAGTCAAGCCAAAAGCCAAATCAGCCAAATCTCATTTACAATTGCCACAAAACGAATTAAAAACCTAGGAATACAGCTAACAAGGGAGGGGAAAGATCTCTAAAATGAGAATTACAAAACACTGCTCAAAGAAATGTGAGAAAACAGAAACAAATGGAAAAACATTCCATGCTCATGGATAGAAAGAATCAATGTCATTAAAATGGGCCAATCTGCCCAAAGCAATTTACAGATTCCATGCTATTCTTACCAAACTACCAATAACATTCTTTACAGAACTAGAGAAAACTATTTTAAAATTCATATGGAACCAAACAAGAGCCCAAATAGCCGAGGCAATGCTAAGCAAAAAGAACAAAACTGGAGGCATCACATTACCCAATTTCAAACTATACTACAGGGCTATAGTAACAAAACAGCATGGTAGTGTTACAAAAAGAGGCACCTAGCCCAGAAATAATGCTGTATACCTACAACTATGTGATCTTTGACAAATCTGACAAAAACAAGCAATGGAGAAAGGACTCCCTATTCAATAAATGGTGCTGGGATAACTGTCTAGCCATATGCTAAAGATTGAAACTGGACCCCTTCCTTACACCATATACAAAAATCAACTCAAGATGAATTAAAGACTTAAATGTAAAATCCAAAACTATAAAACCCCTGAAGACAAGCTAGCCAATACCATTCTGAACATAAGAACGAGCAATGATTTCATGACGAAGATGCCTAAAGCAATCACAACAAAAGCAAAAATTGACAAATGGGATCTAATTAAATTAAAGAGCTTCTGCACAGCAAAAGAAACTATCAATAAACAGACAACCTAAATAATAGGAGAAAAATTTTGTAAACTAACAAAGGTCTGATATCCAGCATCTATAAGAAACTTAAACAAATTTACAAGAAAAAACAAATAACCCCATTAAAAAGTGGACAAAAGACATGAACAGGCACTTTTCAAGAGAAGACATAACATGTGGCCAACAAGCATATGAAAAAAAGCTCAATATCACTGATCATTAGAGAAATGCAAATCAAAACCACAATGAGATGCCATCTCACACCAGTCAGGATGGTTATTATTTAAAAGTGAAAAAATAACACACGCTGGTCAAGTTGTGGTAAAAAGGGAACACTTATATATTGTTGATGGGAGTGTAAGTTAGTTCAACCATTGTGGAATGCAGTGTGGCGATTCCTCAAAGACCTAAAAACAGAACTACCATTTGACCCAGCAATCCCATTACTGGATATATGCCCAGATTAATATAAATCATTCTACCATAGACATATGCACATGAATGTCAACTGCAGCACAATTCACAAACAACCTAAATGCCCATCAGCGGTAGGCTGGATAAAGAAAATATGGTACATATGCACCATTCAATGCTATGCAGCTACAAAAAAGAATGAGATCATGTCTTTTGAAGGGACATAGATTGAGCTGGAGGCCATTATCCTTAGCAAACTAATGCAGAAATCGAAAATCAAATACCACATGTTCTCACTTACAAGTGGGAGATAAAGGATAAGAACTCATGGACACAAAGAGGGGAATGACAGACACTGGAGCCTATTTGAGGGTAGAGAGTAGGAGGAGGGAGAGAATCAGAAAAAATAACTATTGGGTACTAGGCTTAATACCTGGGTGATGACATAGTCTGTACAACAAACCACTGTGACACAAATTTACCTATATAAAAAACCTGCACATGTATGCTGAACCTAAAATAAAAGTTTAAAAAAAGTTAAAGATTGAATCATAGACAACTTTATGAAAAAAAGACTTTATTCTAGATATATAAATTGTATGTAATTTATAAATATATATTTATTTCTTTTAGATATAATATCCATATATCTATAGATGGCCTTTCTAGACTTAGAATCTGCTATGGTTTGAAAGTGTCCCCAAAGTTCATGTGTTAGAAACTTAAACTGCCATTGTAACAGTATTAAGAGGTAGGGCCTTCATGAGGTAATTAGGCCATGAAGGCTCCATCCTCATGAATGGTTTAATACCAACTTTGCAGGAGTGAGTTAGTTATCTCAGGAGTGGGCTCCTGATAAAGGATAAGTTTGGCCCCCACTTTCTCTTCATCTAGGGTACTCACTTCCACCCTTCCATGCTTCTGCCTTCTTCTATGGGATGACGCTCACTAGATACAGCCCCTTGATCTTGGACTTCCCAGCCACCAGAATCACAAGCCCAATAAATATGTTTTGTTTATAAATTACACAGTCTGTGGTATTCTGTTATAGCAGGAGAAAACAGACTAGGAAACTATAAAAATAAATGTAAAAAGACTAGAAAGATGTGATGTTAGAAACCTATGGTAAAAAAAAGCAATTATGAGAAAAAGTATTTGTTGTAAACATGATAGATCTAGCTTAATATGTTGAATAAAGAGATCAAACAAGCAGACAACAGAAACACTAAAATCCCAAAAGATAAGTGAGCAAAGGTCAAAAACAGACAATTCATGAAAGAGGAAATACATCTAGCAAAAAGACATATGAAGCAGGTTCTGGCTCTTATCCTAGATTCTGCTTCTGGTATCCAGTCCACTGAACTCTCGGTTTGATGCTTCCTGACAGCCAATAATTAGCCTCCATTTTGCTCTTCAACTGTGCCCTTGCTTTTCAACTAGAATTTGATACTTCATTGCTGCATCTTCTGTTCTAACTTTCACACATTCTCAGTTCCCAGCTTTTCTATGCCCTGCCTTATGGAAGGGTAAGAAAACCATAGGAAATCTCTATTTTCCTTACTTCATATTTTACCATTTTATTCATTCAGTGCTGCTACATAAAGGCCTATATTTTATTCTTCATCACTTTTTCTTTTATATACACTATCCAAACAGGTGAAGTAATCCCATACACAATGTACAATGATCCATGTTGTGATAACTATGTGCAAACACATAGTTAGAGTTCCGAAGGAAATAAGGAAGGAAGAATAGGAAGAGGGAGAAAGGGATGGAGGGAGGGAGGGAGGGAGGAATGGAAGGAAGGAAGGAAGGAAGGAAGGAAGGAAGGAAGGAAGGAAGAAAAGAAGGAAGGAAGGAAGGAGTAGGGAGAAAAAAAGGGAAGATCATATAAGCAACACTTTAAAGCAACCAAAGCAAATACAAATTCCAAGGCATTGTTAATTTACTAGGCATTATAGATGCATTTGGGGGAAATATAATGTTTGCAATACCCTGTGAAAAACTAATATTGATATCAAAATATAAAAAGAAAGTAAAAATGAATAACGTAATTGCCTGCAAAATGTATTATGAGACTCAATTAACTTTAAATTATGCTATTATAAACAATTCATTATATTTTAAAAGTTTGTATATTAGTTTATCTTACTACAAAAGAATTCCCAATGGTACCTAACATCTAATTTAAATTAAATAGTATTTATGTGTGAGCAAGAATCACAACACATGAATTAAACATTACTCATAAGATATTAAATTTCAAAGTACATTTATAAAAATATTTCCAAATTTTTCTATATCAAAAACTACGTTTAATGTTGGGTTGCATTGTAAGTATATTTTAATACATTTGCTATGAAGTGACTGAAGCCTCCAAAAACAAGAGTGCTTAAGGCAGGAAAAGTTTTTCAATGGTTGTGGCACATGCTTTGAAAATTCAGATATGTCCAGGAGGAGCGGAGGGTTCTCTTTGCTTAATGAAACTTGTCTTGAAGAAAAGGATAGGCAGGAACACAGATAATAGTTTCCAAGTGAGGACTGAGTTTGAAATAGCACAGTAATGTGTTGTTAAAATTGTCCTTAGAGTCAGCTGAAGCCTAGGAGTCAGGGGTCAGGGGGTAGTTGGGAGGAGAAGACTAAAATATAATAGCAAATTAAAAATTATATAATCATATCAGCAAAATCTCTAAAAGGAACTGGTGAACACAACTTGGCACAAATAGTAGTGGAGGGTATTAGCCACACTTCAGCATGTGGCTGGCAGTGTGTTACTTTTTGACACTTACCCGGTGGAGAAAGAGTGGGGCCATGTTACCAGATAGAGACGGAGGCAGCCAGTTATGTAGGAGCACTACAGCCTGGGCACTGGGCCAGCTGCCTCCACTGATCATCAGCTTGAGAGCTAGGGCCATGCAGCCAGTTACCAAGTGGAGAGGAAATAGTGATTGTATGGCCAGTGCTAACCTTATGAACACATATGAAAGACATGAAAATCCCACAATAGATATACAAAGACATTTTTGTCATGACAGTTATGATGTACTCATAGCAGGTAAGGCCTAGAGAAACATGGGTTATATAAAGAATTCTATTAAGTAGACACATAGAAATCCTTGAATATGCATTAGGGAAAAAATGTTGTCAAATGGTCAACTTGGCCATGTTATTTCTGAAAATATAAGGTACTAACTTTGTGGGAAACTTTCCAAGGTTTAACTTTTGCTTTTCTCCTTGCTACAATTGTTGTTGCAAACTTATAGTAAAACGTTAGTCACATCTAGATCAACAAGGACACTGCAAGGTATTTCCAGCACGGAAAACAAACTTCACTTTCCCAAATTCCAATTCTGTCAAACCAGATGATGCATCCATTTGGAAAAGAAAAGAAAACAAGGCAACTACTTCAGAGCAAGCTTCATTAATAAATGCAGAACAGTCTGTTATCTGTAAAAATGTGCAGATAAGAGAGGAAGAGAAAAATCTGCAAGATTCCAAGGCTTTGTTGTGAATAAACATAGCATGGCTGTCAAAACAAAATTGTAAACAGTATTATGTAGAGTTTCCTTTTGTTAATTTGAAATTTAAATCTTTAAGTCCAATCCCCTAAATGCAAAAGTGATCAATCCCAGAGCAATATGATTACTGTTTCTTGACAATGTGGATAGAAACCATCAAAGCCATATGTATACTTAAAAACAACAGACACTGTTATTTTTATTCACTTTATTTTATTTTATTTCTCTGAAACCCATACACACAGAATAAGAATTTCCTCTGTATGTAAACAATATAAATAAAATATGCATTGGATATGAGATAATATCATATGAAATCTACAGAGGAAAACATTCATTTCTATATCAGGCAGAATCACTATATTAGAGATGAATACATTCTCTTAAGACTCTCAAACACTTTCAGGCTGCCTATCCTTTAGTTTTAAGGTACATTACTAATACAACATCTTTTAAACTTGAACCAAGTGACTTTTTAACATCTATTGAAGCTATTGCTACCTTCAATAGACAGGAGATGGATCAGAATTCTCGTGGTTATTTAAGAAATACATATGTAAGTAAGTTCAATTCACAACTGAGCTTATGTTTCCTCTATATGATAAACATGCTAAAAACAAGTTATACAGGGAAAATTTTTCTGGCTGTATTGGAAAGCTTAAGCCAAAGTCAAAGAGAAAAGAAGAACTAAAGCAATCTAGCTTTTCCCATATGCAAAAGTCTATTTCAAAACATAGGATGCTGATTTACAGTGAAATTTCCGAGTCAAATAAAAATGAAGCATTGTTGTATAGTGGGGGAAAATGCTGGCCTCGCATCAAAAGTTCTACATTCCAATCTCACTTTGTTCTTGCTAGCTGATAACCTATGCCAAGTCTCTTATGGGCCTTATTAAATGAGGAGTGAATTAGATCATTTCTAACGATGTTCAACTCTAACATTTTATGAACCTCTACCAATGGAATCAATGTATAAGAAAATGAGCCAAACAAAAGAAAATAAAAGGTATTAAGGAAAGTGGAATAACTAACAGAGAACTATACTCAATTTACATTGAAAAGACAAAACATTTTGTACCATTCTAATCTCATAAATAAAATATAATTCAATCTATTTTGTGCAAAACACAGTTTAGAGAATTAGAAAATAAAGATATGACCCTAAAATCTACTTTAGTTTATTATGCATATAAAGAATTTCAAACTGATTTAAATTTAGGTGATGTTTCTAATTTTATGAAACAGGAAAAAATTACCTTAAATCACTGCATCCAAGATTTAAGAAAGAATTTCTTCATGATACAGTTAATAAAAATTCTTTCTAAAGGAATTTGTGAAACTGTCCTCCAGATGATTCGATTGTACTTTCTATTATACTGCATGGCATCAATTTTAACATGCACATTTTCCCATATGTTCACATTTCTCAAATTAGGATATGTCTTCCAAGTGATGGCATCTTAGATACAATAAAATAGGGTAGTTTTTAAAATAGGCATGCCTTATCTTCTCTATCATATTGTATTTGAGAAGGAAAAAATAGAACTGTGCAAGAAATCAATATCAAGTCATAATAAACAAATAAAAGAAAAATAAAATCCCAATTGTTGGGATACCGAAGAATTCCAACTAGTTTACAGATACTCCCCCTCCAGGAAGAGGAGCTTAAATCTCCCCACCTTGAGTGTGGACTGCATTAGTGACTTACTTCCAAACAGGAGAGTAGGACGGGGAAGGGACAGGGTGAGGAAGTAACCTTGCAGTGGAAAAACCTGGCAAACACTACATTGGTCAGTGATCAAAGTTAATATCATCATTGATAAGTCATGTCGATAGAATGTCCCCTTTATATAATGTCAGAGAATGTCACTTTACCTTTGCGGTCATCATCCCCAAAACCCAAACCCCAGTCTAACCCTAAGGAAAATGTTCAGACAAATCCCATTTAAGGGCCATTCTACAAAATGCCTGACCAGACCAGTATTCCTGAAACTGTCAAGGTCATGAAAAACTTCCTTGTTTTTCATGTCTGAAAGACTGTCACAGAGCAGAATGTGGAGACATGATGATTATATGTAACACTGAATCCTGGCACAGAAAAGACATTAAAGGAAAAATTAGGGAAATCTGAATAAAATGTAGAGTTTAGGTAGCAATAACATATCAATGTTGGTTTATTGGTTGTGACAAATGTATCATAGTAATATAAGGTTACAATAGAAGAAACTGCAAGAAAGGTATACAAGAACTCCTCTGTACTATCTGTAATTTTTCTGTAAATCTAAAACTATTCTAAAATTAAAAGTTTATTTAAGAAAACCAAGCCATGCATAATTTTATATACATATCTACAATAAAATGACCCAACAAATCAAAATGGAAGAGAATTAGATCCTAAACTAATCCAGATTTTTAGAAAAATAACCATGCTAATAAGTGTAATAATACAGGAAGATAAAATGTACCAAAGAGAATTAAGAGGCTCTTATCTCAATTCTTACCATGGGAACAATTTTTCATTTGTGACAAGACCTGAATTATATGTTAGTCCATTTAGTACAAAGTAACCATCAAAATAGTTAAATCCTCAACTGTTGTACACTCCTATGGATAGTAATATTTCTAGAATAATGAACCTTGTCCTCCCTTTTTCTGATAACCCATCATAACTCTGGATGTCTTGGGTTTCCAAGAAAGACTTGTGGGAAAATATGTGAAACAAGTCACTAAACTTGGGCTTCAACTGCTGTACAGCTCATAAAACAAATAGAACTAAACTGATTTATTTGAGCCATCTGATTTTTTGCTCAAGAGACAGGGTCAAAACCACCCTTTAGGGTTCAAATGGTAATATTCTTTCTCTGTATGAACATGAGCAGCATGGTCAACAATTGCTATGTAGTCTAATTCCTTAATTGACTAAAAACACTGTCGGGCCCCAACTATAATCAAATTGTGTTTTAAACTGCTGTCATATCTGTTATGTATAATTTATAACACATGTTCTCAATGACAAAATTCTTATAAAGGATGGCTAAACGCAGTCTAGTTCAGAAAACTTTTTAACCCGTAAAATAAATGAAAGATGTTCACAGCAATGTAACCAAGGTGACTACTGCCCTGAAAATAGACTGTGAGCCAACTCTAGCAGAAAGCGAGCCCCCTCCAAACAAACAAACAAACAAAAAAACATATCCTGGATTATTCCCTATTCAGACTCCACCTCATGTTTTCTAAAGAAAATGGAAAGTAAGCATCCAGGGCAAGCCAGTTGCAGTGTTTCAGAGAGTGGATAGAGGTGGAAAGCAGGATTTATAATATTAGATAGAAAGGAAGGATAGCTAATATAAGAAATACTCTGTGAACAGGATTTTTCCACTAACTGTCAGCAGCACTGAAGTTTCAAGAAAAACTGTGGACATTTCCAAGGTCCTGGATGAAAAGGTATGGACAGCAATCCCCAAAGCCAAAGTTATGGCCAAGAAGAGCTGAAGATGCTTTGCATAACCAAGCAAGGCACTCAGCTAGGAAAAACACTAGAATGGCCCACTAAGACAGACAAGAAAGTCTTGAGCCCAGGGCCTGCCAAGGACACCTGAGGGATTCCAAGTAACAGTGAAAGGCAACACACTAAATAGAGTGCAGGCTTTGGAAATAAATCTGAATTTGAATCCTCTGCCTTTGATTAGACCTGTGACCATAAGAATCTTTCTTAACTGCTCTAAGACGCACTTCTTTCATTCATCAAATCAGAATAAAAAATATCCATTTCTGAATTTCTAACAGTTTTATACTGATGTTCTAACAAATTATCACAAATTTGGCTGCTGAAAACAACACAAATTATCATTTTACAGTTCTGGAGGTAAGAAGTCCGAATTAGGCCGCATGGGCTAAAATCAAGGTGTCAGTAGGACTGCATTCCTTCTGGAGGCTTTAGGGAAGAATCTATTTCTCTGCCTTTTCCAGGTTCAGCAGGCCACACACATCCTTGGCTCATTACCCCATTTCTCTATTCTCAAAGCCAGCAACATGGGGCCAAGTCCTTCTCATGCTGCCATCTCTCTCCTGCCTCTCTCTTCCATGTTTAAAGATCCTTGTGATTACACTGGACCCACCCAGGTAATCCAGGATCATCTCCATATTTTGGAGGTCAATCGATTAGCAACTTTAATTCCCTCCGCCATCCTAATTCCCTTTGCCATGTAACACATTTCATTTTTATAATACAGAATTAGAGCATAGAAATCTTGGGGGTTGGGGGTGCTATTATTATTCTACCACATCATCATATAGAGTGTGACAATTATATGCCATAATGTATATAAAGCAGTTGGCATGTAGCATGAGTCCACAAAGTAATAGTTTTCTCAGCCTCCCCAGCTTCCCTCCCTCATTTACCATCAGAAATCTTCCTCTAATAAATCTCTTGCATATCTGATACTGTGTGAACATCTTCTTCTTGGATGACCCAATTAACCAGTTACATCAACTCCAGCAGAGCTTCCATACTGTCAAGAATCATAGTATTAGAATCAAAAGACACATAATAAATGCTCTATTCCAATCACTTCATTTTATAAATGAGGGAAACAAGACCAGAACAAAGAGCAACTTGCCCAAGGTCTAAAATTAGTAGGCAGCATAGCTTGTACAAGAATACTTGTAGCACCATTAGGATTATTCTATGCTGCCTGTGGGATTCTGGGGCAGGAACAAGCTCTTTTATGACTGCAAGAGTTGATATTCCAGTGTAAAACTTCTGGAAGTAGAAAAGAAGATTCTAACAGTGATGAATCTCAAGGGAACAGAGAAAAGGAGTCCTCTTCTAGAAGAGGACAGGCCAGGCATGATGGTTCATGCCTGTAATCCCAGCACTTTGGAAGGCCGAAGTGGTCAGATCACTTGAGGCCAGGAGTTCAATACCTACCTGGCCAACATGACGAAACCCCATCTCTACTAAAAATACAAAAAGAGGTTTATGAAACCATCAGATCTCTTAAGAATTCACTCACTTATCATGAGAACAGCATGGAGGAAACTGCCCCCATAATCGAATCACTTCCCACCAGGTTCCTCGCTTAACATGTGGGGATTACAATTCAAGATGAGATTTGGGTAGGGACAAAAAGTGAAACCATATCAATCCCCAAGAACATGGATTATTTCTCATGTGACTTTCTCAAACAACACTTTTTCTCCAACTCCCTAGCAATGGTGCTAAAAGAAGGAAAGTACACACCTTGGCAATAGCATCAAACAATAGTTTTAAGAAGGTGAAGCCTAGAATAGAACAAATTTGTGAGAAAAGAGCACCACTATTAATATATGAATATTGAGCACTATGTCTATTTTAACCATGTATTCCATGTTCAATATATACCTTCAACAGTGCCATCAGTAGAAACTCACTGTCCTTGCTCTAATACACTCAATATTTTCACCCAAATAATAGAATCCTTTCCCCCAATTAGTATGAGTGTAGAAGAAATGACAATGATCTACAGTGCAACTTCTCATGTAATCAGAAATTGGTAGAGCATGCAAATCCAAGGCTGATGTATTCACATCATGTCCGAATATCAGGCTTTGCATTAGTAGTGGGGATGGGGTAGGATAATATCAGTGTCTGATTTCTGCCCACGTGGTCAGCCACCATTAGTATGTTTTGCAAGAAAGTGGATACGTGAAAACCAACTTAAGCTTCTTCTGCTTCAAATAGGATATTTTCATCTTTTCAAGCCATGTATTTTTTCTTTGATGAATGTTTTATAAGTCTTCTCTATTTTCTCTCCTTCATAGTAACACTTCTGTTGGACATGAATAAGATTTAGAATTCATGACTGTCTGTGACATGTCCTGAAAACTAGTTTCACTATCTCAGATCATAAACTGTACTTGTCTCATGTCATGGAGCAAAAGCAAAATGTCTTCATCACTTTTTAAAATCACCATGTAAGTAAATTACTCTTTTGACATATGCCTTAAAATTATCTTTCATCTCTTAGCAAAGATTAAATGCCTTAGCTTTGCCCTACAACAATATAACACTACTTCTTATACTTCCATCTCTGAACCTGAAGAATCTACATTACAGCCAAGCATGCTCCAAGAATCTACACTAAAACCAAACATGCTCCAAAGTCAATCTGATATATTCCTTTTCTCTCTTGAAACATTGTATATTAACTTTCATTTTTATGACTTGCTTTTCTCACATTGTTATCATAGCTCATACATTCTTTATCCTTCAAATACATTTTTATAATTCCCTGATTTTACCCAATAATAAGATTAAAGCATGTGAGTGCTCTAGGCAGGCTAATGACATGGTATTCCTTCATACCAATATTCTTTAAATACTGTACATATTCAACATAGGTTTATATACTTAACACTGTCCAGGAGATAGGCAAAGAATGAAGAAAGCACTTTCCTATGGCTTCGTTTTCATTCTAACTGTTGAATTAGAGCTTTGACTTCCAGATATAGGGCCACTGGTTGGACCTGAACCCAAATGAATTGATGTTATTTCCAGGACATAGTCCCTGGGTGTGGAAACCAGTTGTGTAACTGACTAATACTGGTAATATGTAAAGCGTGTAATGGCAGCACATTGTTTAAATTTGCCAAAGTCTGGCTCGTTTGGTTTAAGAGAATTTTTTTAAAATTAAATAAATTTGCCCAAGTGATTTTTTGTAGTTGACAATCCAGCTTTTCTATCTACCAATCTCAAAAAAAGAGACATACTGCAATTAGTAAAAATCATTTGAGAAGTTTTCAAGACTTACAGATTATTATTTCAAAAGGAAACAGCATAAAGAGCTTACTTTTTCATTTTATTACTTTTCTATGATAGTAATCTGTTTTAAGATTTTCTTTACATTTATTCATTTATTTTGCTGCCAAGTGTCCTGAGACTCTTCTGGCATTCTTTTTGATTACAGGGAGTAGGGGAAAAAAAGACTTTAAAAAGGCCATTTATTTTTCCAATACAAATTTCATTATGGAGGTAATATTAATCATAAAAGAAGATACTAACCAAAAAAAGGAGAAAAAAGAGAAATGAAAATATATTGTGTCCAGGTTAGAAGGTCTCTGATAAAAGACAATCTAAATCTCCCAATACTATACAGTAAATTACTAAAGTAATAATGTTGTGTCATGTGAATATCCATTCCTATTGTACTTTATATGATTTGTGAGTTGGTGATGTGTGAAGCTGGCGTTGAAAGCAAGATCAGTGAGTAATTTGATTAAACATGCTGAATTTACAGAATTTACACTACTTGGATACTAAAAATTATCAGGCATTCTGTCTCACTAAAATTTACTAGGAAAAGAGGCAAGTTCGTCCTAGAACAGCAATTCTCAAGCTATGGTCTAGAAACAAGCACTTTCCTGAACATTTGGCTTGGTAGAATAGAATGAACACACTATAGAGGGAAATATCCCAAGAGGACATTGAGAGAACACTGATATATTAGGTTATTTCTCTTTTTCAGTGAGTCTTCAGAGTAGAACATTTGGAGTGCCACTAACCATTAAAATTGTATTCCAAGATCTTAGAAGGGTATTCCAAGATCTTAGAAGGATATCCCAAGTACCTGTCTTATGCCCCTATCAGCAATGTGCCCCAAAATCCCCATTCCTGACCTACTTAGCTTGTAGTCTATGAAAAGGAACCACAGTAAGATAAAGAAAAGTGAAAAATTGTCAATGTTCAATATACAACCTATATTTTTCAATCAGATTTATTTATATAACCACACTTAGGACAATCTCACTATTTGCAATTTTCTGAATCACCAAAAAGAAATAAATAGGGAAGCAAAAAGGTTGTATAAAATGACCACAGAAGAATCACAATTATTTCAAAATTTTGCCAGATAAAGAAATCATAAGACATAAAGAAATCATAAAATCTCTATTCCTCTTTGAGCTCTATTTAATGCAAGTCTTTCCTAGTCAATTAACCTCCAGGTTTTATACCATTAATCTAATATTTATATCATTGGCCATTCTGTCTTAAAAACATCATGTATGTTTCATTAAACATCCAGCAACACAAACGACATGATGCATTAGGAGATGGCCAGTCCTAGAAAGAGAAGCTCTGATTAACCTTTCATTATTTTTTCACTAAGAAGAATGTATTCACAGAAGAAATCTAGATGGCCATCAATCAACTCCAGAAAAGAAATGATTTTGTTTTTAATCACAGCTACTTATGTTTGCATTAGCCAAATTCCTCATTATATTTGTAGTCACCAGTTTTGTAGGTATGAAAGGAAGTTGTTGTAATATGTTGGTGGTAGCAGCTTCCTGACCTCTGAATCTCAGTTCTGGATCTCAGTTTCATGATATCCCTTCTGGCTTCCACTGCCCCAACCATTCTAGTAGGTGTTATAAGCACCTAATTCTCTCTGTTCCCTCAATTCCAAGTGAAAATGCCTAGAGTGGTTGCTATTTCCAGCACTGAACTCATTGACAGATGCCTTCTCTGACTCCTCTTCCACAGCAGGAGATGCTGTAAGTCAGCACCTTGTTACTACTCAACATTCAGGTAATTAATATCCTCGATTAACACACACTTTCAAACTCCTTAACATCTTTGTCTTGCCTGTTAAAAACACTCACAGTTATCTGAATCTGTAAGTGTGTTTTTCATTTAAAAAACATTTAACAAGCAAGACAAGGAAAGGGCACCTTCTAGTGCCTGGGAAAATGGCATCACAAATTTGCATACTTCCTCTCTTCAAAAAGGGAAAGAAAGAAGCAGAAAGTTTAGTGTCTTGTACAAAATCCCAGGGCAAGACTCTGATTGGCTCAGCTTGAATCTGGCTCTGACATGCATCCCTGGACCAATCTATTGTGACTAGAATGAAGCTCACATAATAAAAAGGTGTCTGCTAGAAACCACTCCTCTAACAATGAGTAAAGGGAAGACGTGGTGCTCTGAGAAGGTGAGATAAACAGATATTCTAGTAGGTTTTTATTATACCTGTGTTCAAATCCTAGCTTTGCTAATTGCCAGCTGTTGACCTAGGGATTGTTATGGAATCTCACTAACACAGAGATTTCTTTTCCATCAAGAGAAAATAATTTTTAAAATTTACATCGTAAGATTTCTGCAAGGATTTTTTTTTCTTTTTCTTTTTTTTTTTTTTTTTTTTTTTTTTTTGAGATGGAGTCTCACTCTGTCACCCAGGCTGGAGTGCAGTCACATGACCTCGGCTCACTGCAACCTCTACCTCCCAGGTTCAAGCAATTCTCCTGCCTCACCCTCCTGAGTAGCTGGGATTACAGGTGTGTACCACCACACCCGGCTAATTTTTATGTGTTCAGTAGAGACGGGGTTTAACCATGTTGGCCAGGCTGGTCTCAAAACTCCTAACCTCAGCTCATCTGCCCACCTTGACCTCCCAAAGTGCTGGGATTATAGGCGTTAGCCACCACACCTGACCTCTGTAAGGATTATTTTACATAATACAAATGAAGCAATGGGCACGGCATCCAATATATTGTAAGTGCTCAGTAAATCTGAGTAGTTTGTTTTTACCATTATCAGGATGCTTCAGCTAAGTGGGAACAATCACCATCAGTTTTCTTGGCAAGAGAAACCAAAATTTACCCTTGATTTCATTTGCTTGATGTCTAGACCCTACACCCAAAGACCATCTGAAAAAACTGACCACACAAACTCATATCAGGTTATCAGCTCAAAAAGGACATCGCCTTTCTAGCTGAACTTAAATGACACAAAGGCAAGATAAAAGGAATCCATGATTATAGTCATGTCCTCTGGAGAAGGGAGCAATGCACATTCATCTCAATACATGTGCTCAATTTAATCTAATACATAAAAGATCTGGTTTTCTGGGAGCCTTTTGTTACCAAACCAACATCTACAACTATAAATAAGGTTTATTTAAATGATTTATCTTGAATTACCTAATAATTTCAGACAGGGGTTAGTAAATTTTCTCTATAGGCTTTGCAGGCCATATAGTCTCTCTTGTGAATATTCAACTTTTCAATGAAGCACAAACACAGCCATAGACAATACATTTTTTATAATGAGCATGGCTGCATTCTAATAAAATTTTGTTTACAAAAACAAACAGAGATCTGTATTTGGCTGATAGGCTGTCAATTGCCAATTCCTAGTTTAGATACAAAAGTCCTTCCCTCCCTTCCTACCTCCTTCTACCCCTTCTCATGATCCTCAATTATGCTCCTACGAATGCTCTAACCCCAGTTCATCGCCATCAGATGAATCATTCTAAAATACTGTTGTGTATGCCATTTTCCAGCTCAAAATCCTTCAAGCATTTCTATTACCTAAAACAAAACATTGAAACTCGATCCTGTTATTTAAAACATTCTATAATCCGGCTCTAACTGATTTTCCCGTGTTATATTCCTCTTCTCTTTTACAGAAATCATCCCATAAACTGATCTATTCATGCTTGCCCTTGGATATTTCCTTCTTAATTCTTTTCCTCATGTTTTCCCCACTATAGCAGTCTTTCGCTCCCCTATCTTCTTCACCAATTCAAATTTTTTATATTCTTCAAGGTCCAGAAACAAAAATAATAACTTGCAAATAAAAAGCACCTTGATCCCTTTAGATCCCAATTATCTTTCTTGTGACTTTTCAAATAAAAGCTATTGTTCATATCACTCCTGCGGCCCTTATCACATACTATTTACTCATCCAACTTGTGTTGGTTGTGTTGCTGCTGCTGATGTCATTTTATTGGAAGAGCAGACAGCCTGTATGTTTCTTGAAAGTAGTGGCTGAGTATTAAATATCTTTGAAGAGCCCAGCAGACCTTTTGGGGTACTTTGTACATACACTGAATGTATAATTCATTAAAGCTAAAGGACAAAAAGATATCCATGTATCCCTTTTTGCAGTAAGTGCCTTTCAGCAATTTGTGGGCCTTTTAACAAAAAAGGAGTTTGAAATGATTCTATAAAGAAAAAGGACACTTTGTCCCCAAGAAAGAACCCAGGGAATGATTATTCAGGATGTATAAAATTCTGGACTTTTGTTTTTGTTTTACCTAAAACCTTCCACATTGACCGTTTCTTATCATCCTCTTCAAAACTGTAGGTAAGAAAAAAAAAGAAAAAGAAAGAAAGTACAGATCATTCAGTATTCTTCCTTCTTAGAAGCTTCGGGGGAGAAAAGTTTGATGGGGAAGAAACAGTAACAAATGCCTAAAAGATTTTTAATGCTTTATGAAGGCAATTGCCTGTGTTTTTGCTGTCTCTCATAACCATAGATGGGTAATTGAGAATTAGCGTTGCTTCTGTCAAGTGCCATGGAAGCATTTTAGTTTCAAGCTGGAAAGATTCAGTGACATTTTGCATCATTTTAAATAATAAAGTCTTATGCATGTGGTGTCATTATAAGCAGTAACTTTTGATATCTGAAAAATGTTGCATTCTATTTATAAAAGGACCCTGTTTTTACACAGAATTTTATTTTTTTAAAGTAATTCTATTACTCTCATTCTCCAGTCTAACAACAAAACCATTTTCAGCCTTAATCGCCCAACTCAAAATACCAGCTATAATACTCTCATGCAATAGAAAGATGGTTTCAAAGCTGCCCTCCCCAAGTATTTCACAATAAGAGAGTTTGTATATTCTAGATTATAGATGAGGAAAGCAAAGGAAAAGAGAGGAAAACGTTGAGGCTAGAATCAACTTTTCTAGTAAAGTTTTATCAATTTATGATGCCTGCTGTTCAAAGGAAAAAATCCAAAACAAGCAAATAAATAATAGAGGTTTCAAGTAAAGAGTACATTTCAAAAAAGGATCCACAGCCTTCAGGGAAAGATGTACCATAAAACAATTATCCTTAATAATACTGTATGCCCTTGTCCCCAGCTATGGTTATAACTCACATGGAGGTCAACTCAGCACCCAGGGGAGAGAACTACTGCCTATCAGAAAAATAAACAACAAGAAAATAAAACACAGAGGAGACTGTAGAATGTTCTTTTATTTGAAGAAGGTGAAAAACAGCCTCTGTACTGCACATACACAAAAAATTAATAATAATCACATGAAAATCAAGCATTTAGTTATTTTCCCTCACATCGAAAGACACTGCCATTTACCTTGTCAACTGAGAACAATTTCTCTCCTCCCAAAGTCATATTTTTGTTTCAATTTGTATAGTATTTTCACTTGCATGGTTTTATCTCTATAGAATTCCTGCAGGTATGTTTTCTACCTGTCAGGTTATTTTTTATTTGCCATTTTAGTTTGTATCTAAAATTCTATATATGCTTCCAAAGAAGAATCAAAACTTATTTTGGAGTTAATTGTACACAATTATCAAATGTTCTTTGGATCTAAAGACATACTAATATGCACCATCATTTGTTTCTGCCAAAAAAAAATTTTCTCTCTTCATCTGTACAATGCTATTTTTTCTAATTATATGTGATGCTTTATTAATGGTATCTCATAGGGGAAATATGCCCAGATTCTTTTTTAAAATGTAAGCAATCTAAATATGTTCAAAGTTGTGCCACAAAATTATAAAATAGAGTTGGAAAACAATACAACAAGTTTTTTTGTGAGATTAACCCAGCAATAGCTTTCTATATGCAGTCAAATAATCAAATACAACAATGAAGTATGAATACTGTGGTATAATCAATTGTTTTCTTCTCTTTCTACTTAATTATAATTGTTCTACTATAGAAAAGTTTAGGCACTACCATTGCTTTTAGGATAATCAGATACGCAGAGCCAAAAACTGAGACATATTTTTCTCCCTAGGAAGAATTTCAGTGTTGGCTGTACATTCATGTGTGAACAAAGCCAAAGAAGATGGCAAGAGTAAAATATGGGTTTGCTATATCCAAAGCGGGACAAAATGAGCTTCCGGGGAAATGAGGGTAGAGAAATATCACAAACTATGAGATGTCAAGCGGTGTTTGAAAATCTAAATAATATCTGATGGTAGCCAACACATGCCTATAAAATTGTTTCTTACATACGACAAACAGTAGTTTGTCTTTCTGGATTTGTACCACTTTCCCACTGATTCTTCATCATAACTTAATAGCAGACTCTAACCTATAAGTACTTTAAAAGATCATAGCTATGTTATGGTGAAGATCCACAATTAAGGTAGCAATCAATAGATGCTCCCTAAATTTCAATGTGGAATAACGAGGGAACAGACAGAAAACCAAAAGGCACACTGAACAAATGGAATAATGTTGCTGGGCACAGTAGCGCACATCTATAGTCCCAGTGACTAGGGAGGCTGAGGTGGGAGGATCACATGAGCCCAGGAGTTCAAGACTGCAGTGAACTATGATCACACCACTGCACTTCAGCCTGGGAGACAGTGAGATCTCCTCTCAAAAAAAAAAAGAAAAAGAAAATTGTTGAACTGGAACCAAATCTCATAGTAACAAAGTTTCACATTTTAAAATTTCAGAGGGAAAACCTCCTTTAATCACTAAAAATCTATAGTCTGAGCATGGCTAGTTACGTTTTTGACTACACATTATTGTCTTGGTAAACCAAATATTGACAGAATCTTCCAGCTTTTTTCATGCCCAATAACCACACTAAATTTGAACTATTATGATATTAGCCCTACATAAGTTTGGATGATCTTAATCCTTCACAGTTTTCCCTACTTTTAGACTTCGTTCTCTAATAGACTTTCATGCCATTCAAATATTGCTTTTTTTAAAAAAAATCCTTTATTATCTATCCCCTAGGCATCATTTCACACACCCTTTACACCTAAAATGATAACCATCTGATTCCCATTTATTGAACAACATACTTTCATTCTAAATACTCATTTAATCTAACATCTTAGAGAACATGTGTTTAAAAACATAGGCTCTATGGTTGACTCTCTAGGTTGTAACTCATGACTATGTGACTAGTGTGACTGTAAGTTTCTTTATTTTCTTTTATTTATCATTATTATTATTATTTTTGAGATGGGGCCTCACTGTCACTTAGGCTGGAGCACAGTGGTGCAATCATGGCTCACTGCAGCCTCGACCTCCTGGGCTCAGGTGATCCTCCCACCTCAGCCTCCTGAGTATCTGAGACTACAGGTGTGCCCCACCATGCCTGGCTAATTTTTGTATTTTTTTGTAGAGGCTGGGTCTTGCCATGTTGCCCACGCTGGTCTCAAACTCCTGGGCTCAAGCAATCTGCCATCCTCGGCCTCCCAAAGTGCTAGGATTATAGGCATGAGCCACTGTGCCTAGCCTCCAACTTTCTTTTTTTTTTTTTTAACTTTAAGTTCAGAGGTACACACGTGGGTTTGTTATTAATACACTGGTAAACTTGTGTCATGGGAGTTTGTTGTACAGATTATTTCATCACCCAAGTATTCAGCCTAGTACCCATTGGTGTTTTTCTTGATCCTCTCCCTCCTCCCACCTGCCATCTTCTGATAGGCCCCAGTATGTGTTGTTTCCCTCTAGGTTAATAAAGTAGGGAATAGGCCAGTTGTGGTGGTTTATGCCTGTAGTCCCAGCTACTCAGGAGGCTGATGGGGGAGGATTGCTTCAGCCTAGAAGTCTGAGGCCAGCTTGAGCAGCATAGCAAGACCCTGTTCCTTTTTAAAAAAAAATGGAAAAGAAAAGAAGAAAAATAATTTAAAAGTTTTTTTAAAAATTTAGTGTATGCACCGCCATTGTAGACATGTGACCACATATATTCAGCCACAGAGTGTCAGTATAGAAGTCTTTAAAAGACTGAACAAATCTTATGTAGCATGGTTTGCCCCTCCAGGGTACAGAGATGTAGCTTGGAGGCACTCAGGCCCCCTCACATCTGTGTACAAGCCTTCTAACTAGTTCTCATCAAAAGAACATGTGAACGTAAGTGATATATGCCGTTTTCTGCTACTGCTATTAAGAAGCAGGTAGGGATTTTTCTCTCTTTCCCCTTTTACTGGTTAGAGGCAGATGATACAGAAGCCACACAATGGAATCAGCTTTTTATTCCTGGATCCCTGAATTACCAGGTAGATGAAAGCTGCCCAGCAACCAGGAACACACACATTGGATTATCAGGTGACTGAGGAAAAAATTTTTTATTGTGAATACTCCCACTGAAATGAGGGGGTTTCTTTGTCACAACAGCAAATGACAGCTACCTAAAACAATCACTTCTCCTATTTTTATTTTCATTTGTTTTGATGAGAACTTGCATTGGTATAAGGAAGCTTAAGCTTAAGTTCACTGCTTTGAGGCAGATGCCTACATCTTACTGTCTACTGTCAGAGGTAGTTGGGAAATAAGAAAGGGTTGGAAGAGTGTACCTGGGACCAATGTTAATTTTTTGAAAATTTTGTGAGCTGAAAACTCTAAGAACAAAAAACAGTCTTTTCTGTTCACTTAAAGCTTTAAAAAGCACTGCATAAAAAATTTCATGAGAGTTACTAAAAGGAGACATACAGTGTTATTCATTCTATCCAAAATCATTCTGATTTCCTGATTTTTCTCTGTACTTTCAAAGTCCTAACACCCTTAAAAATATACTAAATGAAATAATAGAAATGTAAGAATCTCTTATGAAGGACACATAAATCCCCCTAAAGTTGAAATCAACTTAATCCTTTTTGAAGCTGCTTTGTTCAACCTCTGAAAAACATATGCATGTTTAGGAAAAGCGGGTTTTTTTAAGGATGAGTTCATGTCCTTCACAGGGACATGGGTGAAGCTGGAAACCATCATTCTCAGAAAACGAACACAAGAAAACAGAAAACCAAACACCGCATGTTCTCACTCATAAGCGGGAGTTAAACAATGAGAACACATGGACACAGGGAGGGGAACATCATACACCGGGGCCTGTCGGGGGGTGGGGGGCTTGAAGAGTGATAGCATTAGGAGAAATACCTAATGTCGATGATGGGTTGATGGGTGCAGCAAACTACCATGGCACATGTATATCTAGGTAATAAACCTGCACATTCTGCACATGTACCCCAGAACTTAAAGTATAATAAAAAATAAAAAAAAGAAAAGTGATGTTCTTTAATTTTTAATTTTAATTTTTGTGGGTACACAGTAGGTGTATATATTTATGGGGTACATGAGATGTTTTGATACAGGCATGTAATGCATTATAATCACATCATGTAAAATAGGGCATCCATCCCCTCAAGTATATATCCTTTATGTTACAAACAATCCAATTATACTCTTTTAGTTATTTTTAAATGTACAATTAAATTATTATTGACTATAATCACCCTGTTGTGGTATCAAATACTAGGTCTTATTCATTCTTTCTAACTAATTTTTTATACCTATTAACCATCCTCACCTCCCCCGCCACCCTCCTACTATCCTTCCCAACCTCTGGTAACCATTCTCTAGCTCTCTATCTTCATGAGTTCAGTTGTTTTGATTTTTAGATCTCACAAATAAGTGAGAACATGTGATGTTTGTCTTTCTGTGCCTGGTTTATTTCACTTAACATAATAACCTCCAGTCCCAACCATGTTTTGCAAATGACAGGATCTCATTCTTTTTTATGGCTGAATAGTACTTCATTGAGTATAAGTACCACATTTTCTTTATCCATTCATCTGTTGATGGACACTTAGGTTGCTTCCAAATCTTAGCTATTGTAAACAGTGCTGCAATAAAAATAAGAGTACAGATATCTCTTCAACATACTGATTTCCTACAAAAGTTCTTTTAAAATCAGCTTCTCAAAGCCAATCCAGCCTTTTAGGTAAATACGTATCTGAGTTTATTTTTTTAAAGGCACATTATATATTTGATAGATCACTTGAATCTTGTCTAGACATACAGACTGCCTTAAACAAGTGATGTTTCCTTATTCAACAGACTAGAATTTGTGTTATTTGGCAAGTTTGCAACACACACACACACACACACACCCCAGTGAGACTATAACTATGACCCAAATCTGTGTTACTTTAACACAGAATTCCTCAACCCCAGCACTATTGAGTTTTTGGGGCCAGAAAAAAACTTTGGGTTAAGATTTTTTGTCTTTTTCTTTTCTTTGACACAGAGTCTTGCTCTGTTGCCCAGGCTGGAGTCCAGTGGCATGGTCACAGCTCACTGCAGTCTTGACCTCCCAGGATAAAGTGATCCTCTCACCTCAACCTCCTGAGTAGCTGAGACTACAGGCATGTGCCACCACACCCAGCTAATTTTTGTCTTTTTTATTTTTTATTTTTTTTTTGTATTTTTTGTAGAGACGAGGTTTCACCATGTCGGCCAGGCTACTCTCAAAGCCCTGGGGCTCAAGTGGTCTTCCTGCCTCAGCCTCCCAAAGCACGGGGAGGTGGGGCAATTACTGGTGTGAGCCACTGCACCCGGCCAAGACCTTTTGTCTTAACAAGTAATTCTGTGTTGTGGGGGTTATCTTTTGCATTGCAAGATGTTTTCACATCCCTGGCCTCTACACGCTAGATACCAATAGCACTCACTTCCCCTTTTCAACACAATATAACAACCAAAAATGTGTCTAAAGATTGCCAAATGTCCCCTCTAGGGTAAAACTGCCCCTAGTTGAAAACCACTGCACCAGCAAAAAGCTTCCATTTCTCTTGGAATATCAGAACATAAGGATGTACTAAGCTTACAAAGCAAGCATCTATTATGAAGCTAAATCTGAACTTCAATGGCTTAAACTTCTGCTGAAGCAGTGGTGCTAGACTATCGTCTACAGCTTTTACTTTACGGATTCAGTAATTCCTTCCCAACCACAAGTTCCTCTTTTAAAAATTTCGTTAAAAGAAAACTTAATTCTGTTTAACTCTTCAGAAACTGAAGAAAAAAAGAACTGGATATCCCTAATAAGAATTGCAAATCCTTCTTGTTGAGGATAGTAAGAAAAAGAGAAAACAGGTTTGGTACAAGAGGGGCAAAGTGAAAGTTAAATCGGGAGTGGATGTTTTTAGACATGCCTGCGTCTTGCCAAAGATGAGACCATGTACATTTTGGCCTTAATTATGTATGCTTTTGTCTCTGTGAAAAGGAAGACATTTTAGTCAGTGAAATATTTATTATGTAACTATTAAGGGCCAGAAACTGTTCTAGGGTCTTTCTGCAAAAAGAATGAGAATGTTTGCTCCAAATATAAAACAATAAACAACTATAAGATACACAGATCAATGATGGAAACCATTGCTCTTTAGTCTCCTACAAACTCTTTGCTAAAGCAAAGTAGCAAAATTGTGTCTTTCTTAAATCAAATCGTACCAAAAATTATAACCTCACAATAAGAATACTTTCCAAAATCATCACAAAACTTGATTCAATGATTATTTAGTTATTTACTAGTTGCTAGGCAATGTGGCAAATGTGTAAGTTTCACTGCATAGATTCACTCATAAAGGAACTCACAAACTTTTGAGAGAAGTTTGATTTACAGCAGCCTACACTCCAGCCATATTAAAGTATTCGTACTTCCTGGACTTGCACCTATATTTCATATCTCTGTGCTTCTACACAGAGATATGAATACTAATCACTCTATACATAGAATTACATTTCCCCTCTTATCTGTTCTATCTTAGATAAAAATGCAGCAGGACTAGTTTCCAAGACAACAGGTCACAAGACACCACTGGTAAAACAAGAGACAGTGAAAGAAACTGGCCAAAACCAGCTAGAACCAAAATGGCAATGAAAGCCATCTCCAGTTACCTTCACTGCTCATTATATGCTAATTATAATGCATTAGCATGCTAAAAAACACTCCTTCCAGTGCCATGACAAATGTCATGGCAATGCCCAAAAGTTAACCCTGTATGGTCTGGATAGGGGAGAAAACCACCATTCTGGGAGCTCCCTGCTCCTTTCCCAGAAAACTCATGCATAATCCACCCCTTAGTAAGCATATGTAATCAAGAAATAACCACAATTATAACCAATGAGGAGCCTGGGACTGGGGGGATAGGGTGCTCTGCCTATGGAGTAGCCCTCCTTTTCTTCCTTTGTTCTTCCAATAAACTTGCTTTCATTTCTCTCTGTTGGCTCACTCTTGAATTCTTTCCTGCACAAAGCCAAAGCCAAGGACCCACTTGGCCTTCTGAGTTGAGCCCCAATTCTGCATTTCACCTTGCAACATCTCCACCTTCAAAATGTAAAGCCCTTCATGACCCTTTCCCCAAATGGAGTTGATCACGTTCCCCTTTTACCTTTCTCCATAGCTGTACATGTTTACTGAATTATCACTACGTAAGGCAATCACTTGCTCATATGTTTCTCTCTCCTCCTATACCTAGTTTCATGAATATTTGAATGCTATCTTTAAATGTTGTAACCTTGTAAAACAGTACAACAAATTAATGTTGGATGTATGACAAAATGAATGAACAATATATGAAGTGAAGGCTATTATTACATGATGAAATGCTTAACTATTATAATCTGGCTAAGATCATCGTTTTCTTTAATATCCAGATAAAATGTCTCAAGCCCTCATCATACATGCTTTCCAGGATTTTCAAAGATTCCCAGGAGCTTTACACTCTCAGGACACCTCTCATGGAATTCTCACTCACTGTCTTCTATACTTGCCATGCTTTTCATATATGCTCATGCTATATGTCTCCACCACACCTCCTCTACTATTCTCCATACTTGACTAAAAAAAATCCATAACATTTGTACTAAATATTAGTGATAACAGAGAAATACACAACAACACAGAATATGAAACTAATAATATTTCATGTCAGATATCCATGTTCAGCCTATTACTTTATTATGCAGAGCAATTAGCTATCACTTTCCATCCAAGACTAGAGTCTAAGTATACCTCTGCATAACTTAAGAGGCTCATTAAATTACACTGTAAATACAGTGGGCCCTACATATTCACAGATTCCAAATCCACAGACTGAACCAACTGCAGATCAAAAACATTGGAAAAAAATAAAAAATAAAAAATAACAATACAACAATTAAAAATAATGCAAATTTTAAAAATGATATAACAACTATTTACATAGCATTTACATTTTATAGGTATAATAAGTAATCTAGAGATGATTTAAGCTCTATATGGGAGGATGTGTATAGGCTATGTGAAATTAATTAATTCAAATTTAAATCTATTGGAACTTTATATTATTCTGAGCCTTGACGGAATGTAGCTATGTAGCCTGAGTCACATGGCATATGCAGCTGCAACTTCTGACTTTTTTTCCTGTAAATATTAATAATTAGGAAGGCCACATGACAACAGAGATAAGATTCCCTCAGATCTTTACCCTTCCTCATGGAGTAATAAAGCAAACCTCCTTGGAATATAGCAATCTGTAACCAAACAAATCATTGTAATTGGTCTTATATGGAAAATGCTTTAACTCTGCCAAAACTTCTCTGTCTTTGTCTATATACTTCAGGTATATGCAAATACTATGCCATTTTATATAAAGGACTTGAGCATCCACGATTTTGGTATCCATGGAGGGTCCTGAATACCAGAATGTGACCGTATTTTGAGATAAGGCCTTTAAAAAGGTAATTACATTAAAATGAGGCCATTAGGGTGGACCCTAATCCAATACGACCACTGTCCTTATAAGAAGAGAAAATTTGAACACACAGAGTCACCAGGAATGTGTGTACACAGAGGAAAACCCATGTGAGGATACAGCTAAAAGGTGACTGTGTGCAAGCTAAGGCTTTGGAAGAAACCAAATTTGTTGACTCCTTTATCTTAGACTCCTATCCTCCAGAACTGTGAAGATAAAAATTTCTGCTGTTTAAGCCACCCAGTCTGAGTTCTTTTATTATGGCCATCTAGCATACTAATACACCTCCCCTAAAAAAAGGCAAAAGACTTTAACAGATACTTCACTAAAAAAAGATCTATGGAAAGCAAATAAGCACATGAAAAGATTATTAACATAGTCATTAGGGAAGTACAAATTATAAAACCACAATGAGATACCACTAAATTCTTGTAAGAGTAGCTAAAATTAAAAACATTTTTTAAAAATCTTACTACAAAATGCCTGTGAGGATACAGAGCAACTGAAACTCTTATTCGTTGCTGCTGGGAATGCAAAAAGGTACAGCCACTCTGAAAAATATTCTGGCAATATCTTATAAAGTTAATTATATGCTACCATATGACCTAGAAATCCTACTCCTGGATATTTACCCAAGTAAAATGAAAACTTACATTCATGTAAAAATCAGAGCATGATTATTTATGGCAGCTTTTTTCATCATAATCAAAAATTGCAAACAACTCAAATATCCTTCAGCTAATGAATAGAGAAGCAAATTGTGATACAGCCATATATTAGACTATTCAGCCATAAAAATAAATAAACTACTGATACACACAACTGGATGAATCCTAAACTCATTATGCTAAGTGAAAGAAGCCACACACAAACAGCTACATTATTACATGATTCCATTTATGTAACATTCTGAAAAAAGACAAAACTACAAGGATAGCAGACAAAGCAATCATTGCCAGATATCAGGAAGAGGAGTTAACCACAAGGGACAGAAGTGAATTCTGTGGGTGGTAGAACTGTTCCATATTTTTATTGTGGTGGTAGATACACAACTGTATGCATTTTCAAAACTCATAGACCTGTATAAAACAAACAGTTAATTTTGCTGTATGCAAATTATACCTCAAAAAAATCTGTCATAAAAAAATTCCTACCTATGGCTTCCTCCTTCAAAAAACACAGCATACCTAGGAAGAAGGTAGGGAAGATGATAGGTTTAAAATACCAAATTACCAAAGACTATATCCCTATAGTACTTCAGTGAATATAAATAATTTAAATTAAAAAGCTTGGATATATAGAGGTATTTAATTTTTAGGATTCCAGTCAAAAACAACAAAAAACATTAACTTCCAATATTAGAAATAGTCACTTATCTGAAACTCTTAATTTCAAAGATTTCTGTAATTTTGATTATTCATTATCATGACTTTATATTCATTATCATGAGTTATTGAATGGTGAAAGTTCAATAAATACAGATGAAAGCAATGAATAAAAGCTTCCATTGGATTTTCAAAGATCAGAAGAAGTTTGGATTTGATCTGAATGGAGGTAAGAAATCACTATCGTTTCTTTAGAATGAGGGAACACGACAAAATATTATGTTAGGAAAATTAGTCTAGTAATCATATATGAGATTGAGTTGAAGGAAAATATTAAAGCAAAGATATAGAAGATAGCTGCAGTGATGAAGAGGGCCGGGGCCAGGATGATAGCCAGAGAATTGTAATCATTATATTCAAAATGTGTATCTTTTCCATATTTAACTGAATACCCAGAAATGATGTCACATTTGCTACACAAAGTTCATTTGAAATTGAGGCTCAGGTGGCAACTTGGCCTATAAAATTTAAACCCTCGAGTGCACTTGCTCACCCAGACTGCAGCCTGAGTCGTCCCCACCCACCCTTCCTATGCAGAAACCATGGTACAGCGCAGAAACCGTGGTACTGCTCCATGCCCAGGCAGATCTCCAGGCACTAAAGCACCTGCTCACCTGGATTGACAGCCTGAGCCATCCCATTAGTCCTGTGCAAAAATCCAGCCATCAGGGGGCACTCTCTGCTGGTTCAGCAGCCAGAGACACCCACTCTTCTTATGCAGAGAGAGTGGTGCAGTGGGTCCCTCTCCACCCCACTCCCAGACAGATCTCCAGGCAGTCGGAGCACCCACTCCTCCAGCCTGAGCTACCCCACCCTTCCTGCACAAAGATCATGGTGCAGCAAGGCCCTTTCCAATCCATACCCAGGCATATCTCCAGGCATTGAAGCATTTGCTTGCCTGGAACAGCAGACTGAGCTGCCCCACCCTTCCTGCAAAGAGATCGTAGTGCATCTGAGCCTTCTTTGCACCATGCCGATTAAACTTCAGATCTCCAGGTGTTTGGAGAACCCACTCACCCAGATCAACAGCCTGAGCCACCCTACACTTCCTGTGCATAGATCGTGGTATAGTGGGGCCCTATGTACTCCATACCCATGCATATCTCCAGGCATTCAAAGCACTTGCTCACACAGAGTTACAGCCTGAGCCACCCCACCCTCCTGTGCAGAGTTTCAGGTACAGGGGAGCGCCTCTCCACTCCACCCTCAAGCAGATCTCCAGGCATTCAGAGTACCTGCTCACCTACTCAGCATCCTGAGCCGCCTCACCCTTGCTGTGCAGAGATTATGATGAAGTAGGGCCCTCTCTGTCCCATGCCCAGTGATACCTCCAGGCAGTCAGAGCACCTGTTAATCTGATTTAACAGCCTGAGCTGCCCAACCCTTCCTGTGCAGAGACTGTGTGGTGCAGCAGGGCCCTTTACACCCCACACCCAGGCAGATCTCAAGGAATCTAGAACACTCACTTTCCTGGACTAAGAGTTTAGGCTGCTCCCTCTCTCCCTGTGCAGACAACTTGGATCCAAGGTTTCCACCTCAACACCTAGGCACACCTCTCGGTGGATGCTCACTACATTCTCCCTCAGTCCAGATGCTTGTACCTGCCATCAGGAAACCTGTAGGTGGGCCTACCCCGTATGGCCCCACCCATCTTGCTCCCACCCCACCCCCGGGGGCAAAGCAGGGAGCTCAGACCACTGTGCACTCCATGAATTAGCCCATTGCCTGAAGCAACAGAGAGCTTCTCCCAGTAAACAATGATCAAGTATATACCCAGCTGCACTGACCATAGCCAGCTTGTAGGTCAAACTGCACAGCCCAATATAAAACCTGCATAGCCCAATATAAAACCTGCCAGTAAAGTGCAGCCCTATAGTACATAGGGCTATAACAGAAAAGCCAAAAGACTACCCATCATTGTCTACAGTCACACTTCCTAGGAAGCGGGGAAAGGGAAAGGGAGAGAAAACAATATTACAAGGAAAGAAAGCAAAGAAAATATCCTACCTGCAAGAAAATAATTACAAAAATTAGAAGTACCAGTGACTACAGGTGAGAAGGAACCAGCTAAAGAATTCTGGCACCTGAAAAACCTGGATGAAGCAACACCACTAAAAGATCACACTAGCTCTCCAGCAATGATACCTAACCAAAATGGAAACATAGAAGTTACAGATAAAAAATTCAAAGCACGAACTGCAAATAAGCTCAATGAGATGGAAGACAAAGTTGAAAATCAACACAAAGAAACTGCTAAAGCAATGCAGGACATGAGGAAAGAGATAAACATCTTAAAAATAAATCAGTCAGAGCTTCTGGAATTGAAAACTTGCTTAAGAAATTTCAAAATACAGTTGAAAGCTTTATCAATTGCCAAGATCAACATGAAGAAAGAATTTCAGAGCTTGAAGATGGGTCTTTTTGAATTAACTCAATCAGACAAAAATAAGAAAAAACTATTTTTAAAAATGAACAAAGTCATTGAGAATTAGGGAATTATGTAAAGTGACCAAAACCATGAATTATCAAAGTTTCTGTGAGAGGAGAAAAAGTAAACAACCTGGAAAGCATATTTGAGAGAATACTTCAAGAATATTTGCCTAATCATGCTAGAGAGCTAGACATCTCTAGCAAGATGTATAGTCCGGTGACTACTCAAGGTCAATGTTATAAAAAAAATCTTAAGGGCAGCTGGGAAAAAAACATCAGATCACATAAAGAGGAATCCCATCAGGCTAACAGCAGATTTCTCAGCAGAAAACTTACAAGCCAGGAGAGATTGGGAGCTCATTTTCAGCATTTTAAAAAGAAATTCCAACCAAGAATTTCATATCCCACTAAATTAATCTTCATAAGTGAAAGAAAAAATAAAATCTTGTCCAGACAAGCAAGCACTAAGGGAATTCATAACCACTAGAGGAGCCTTACAAGAGATCCTTAAGGGAGTCCTAAACATGGAAATGAAAGAACAATAACTGCTACCACAAAAACATACTTAAATAAATAGCTCACAGAACCCATAAAGCAATCACACAATAGAAACTACAAAACAGCCAGGTAACAACTTTGATAGGATCAAAACCTCATATATCAATATTAACCTTGAATGTAAACAGTCTAAACACCCCCACTTAAAAGGCACAAATTGGCAAGTTGAATTAAAAAAAAAAAAAAAAAGACCTATCGCTCACACACACATAATGACACCCATAGGCTATCAACTAATGAGTTGGGAAAAGATCTATCATGTAAACAGAAAACAAAAAAAGGGTGGGAGTTGCTATTCTTTTATCAGATAAAACCAACTACAGTAAAAGAAGACAAAGAAGGGTATTACACAATGATAAAACGTTCGATTCAACAAGACTTAAATATCCTAAATATATACAGACTCAACAGTAGAGCACCTAGATTTATAGAACAAGTACTTCTAGACCTACCAAAAGACTTAGCCACATAATAATAGTGAGGGACTTCAACATCGCACTGACAAAATTAGGCAGATCACTGAGGCACCAACTAAGAAATTCCGGACTTGAGATTGACACTTGACCAGTTGGATTTAAAATACATCTATAGAATATTCCACTCAACAGCCACAGAATATATAATACATTCTTTTCACCTGTACATGGAACATACTCTGAGATTGACCACATGCTCAGCAATAAATCAAGTCTCAATAAGTTCAAAAAAATGAAAATCATACCAACCATACTCTCAGGGCACAGTGGAATAAAAATAGAAATTAATACCAAGAAGACCTCTCAAAACCACACAAGTATATTAAAATTAAACAACTTGCTTCTAAATGACTTTTGGGTAAACAACAAAATGAAGGCAGAAGTAAAAAAATTATTTAATAAAAACAGAGACACAACATCCAAAATTTGGGGGATGCAGCAAAAGCAACGTTAATTTATAATACTAAATGCCTACATCAGGAATTTAGAGAGAGATCTTAAATTAACCATCTAACATGACACCTAGAGGAACTGGAAAAACAGGAACAAACTAACCCCAAAGCTAGCAGAATGAAAGAAATAACCAAAATCAAAGCAGAACTAAATGAAATTGAGACCCCAAAATACATATAAAGGATCAGTGAAACCAAAAGCTGGTTTTTTGCAAGGATAGACAAGATCAATAGACCACTAGCTAGATTAACAAAGGAAAAAAGAAAGAAGATCCAAATAAGTGCAATCCAAAATGACAAAGATGACATTACTACCAATCCCACAGAAATACAAAAGATCCTCAGAGACTCTTACGAACACCTCAACGCACATAAACTAGAAAATCTAAAGGAAATGGATAAATTTCTGGAAACAACCTACCAAGATTGAATCAGGAAGAGATTGAAACCCTGGACAGACCA
This sequence comes from Gorilla gorilla gorilla, assembly GCF_029281585.2. Lineage (NCBI taxonomy): Eukaryota > Metazoa > Chordata > Mammalia > Primates > Hominidae > Gorilla > Gorilla gorilla. Next base: position 48,281,450 of record NC_073232.2, on the reverse strand, counting down.
ATAACAAGTTCCAAAATTGAACCAGTAATACAAAGCCCACCAACCAAAAAAAAAAGCCCTGGACCAGAAGAATTTACAGTCAAAATTCCACCAGATGTACAAAGAAGAGTTTATAGCAATCCTACTGAAACTATTCTAAAAAACTGAGGAGAAGGGATAGGACTCCTTTCTAACTCATGCTACAAAAGTAGCATCAGCCTGATACCAAAACCTGGCAAAGACACAAAAAGATAAGAAAACTACAGGCCAATATCCCTGATGAACACAGATGTAAAAATCCTCAACACAATTGCTAGGAACAGGCCTCAAGCCTGGCCATAAACAGGCCATGAGAAACAAGGCATAAACAAAATCTCTGCAGCCCTGTGACATGTTCTTGATGGCTATGATGCCCACGCTGGAGGTTGCCGGTTTACCAGAATGAGGACAAGGAACACCTGGCCCACCCAGGGCAGAAAACTGCTCAAGGCGTTCCTAAACCACAAACAATAGCATGAGCAATCTGTGCCTTAAGGACATGTTCCTGCTGCAGATAACAAGCCAGAGCCTGTCCCTTCGTTTCCTGTAAGGAATGCTTTCAGCTAATCTATAACCTATAGAAACAATGCTTATCACTGGCTTATTGTCAGTGAATAGGTGGGTCAAACTCTGTTTGAGGCTCTCAGCTCTGAAGGCTGTTAGCTCCCTGATTCCCACTTTGCACTCTGTTTCTGTGTCTTTGTCTTAATTCCTCTAACGCAACTGGGTTGGGGTCTCCATGACCAAGCTGGTCTTGGCAACGATACTAGCAAACTGAATCCAGTAGCACATCAAAAAGTTAATTCACCATAATCATGTAAGCTTTATTCTAGGGACGCAATGTTGGTTCAACATACACAAAAAAATAAAACTAGGCCTAGTTTGTTAGGAATTTTTTATCATGAAGCAATGTTAGATTTTATTAAAAGGTTTTTCTGTGTCCATCAAGATGACCATATGGTTTTGGTTTTAATTCTTTCTATGTGGTGAATCACATTTTTTTTTTGTACATGTTGAAGGAAGAGACCTCAAAATAATAAGAACCATCTATGATAAACCCACAGCCAACATCATACTGAATGAGCAAAAGCTGGAAGCACTCCCCTGGAGAGCTGAAATAAGACAAAGATGCCCACTCTCACTACTCATCTTTAACATAGTACTGGAAGTTCTAGCTGCAACAATGAGGCAAGAGAAAGAAATAAAACGCATCCACATAGGAAAAAAAGAATTTAAATGATCTCTCTTCACTGACAATATGATTGTGTATCTAGAAAACCCTAAAGACTCTATCTAAAGGCTCCTGAAACAGATAAACAACTTCAGTAAAGTGTCAGGATACAAAATCAAAGTACAAAAATCAGTAGCCGTTCTATATACCAATAATGTTCAAGCTGAGAGTCAAATCAAGAATGCAATCACATTTACAACTGCCCCACCCCACCAAAAGAAAAGCAAAAAACGTAGGTATACGTCGAACCAAGGAGGTGAAAGAAAGATCTCTACAAGAACTACAAAACACTGCTCATTGTAGATTCTGGATATTAGTCCTTTGTCAGATGAGTAGGTTGTGAAAATTTTCTCCCATTTTGTAGGTTGCCTGTTCACTCTGATGGTAGTTTCTTTTGCTGTGCAGAAGCTCTTGAGTTTAATTAGATCCCATTTGTCAATTTTGGCTTCTGTTGTCATTGCTTTTGGTGTTTTAGACATGAAGTGCTTGCCCATGCCTATGTCCTGAATGGTAATGCCTAGGTTTTCTTCTAGGGTTTTTATGGTTTTAGGTCTAACGTTTAAGTCTTTAATCCATCTTGAATTGATTTTTGTAGAAGGTGTAAGGAAGGGATCCAGTTTCAGCTTTCTACATATAGCTAGCCAGTTTTCCCAGCACCATTTATTAAATAGGGAATTCTTTCCCCATTGTTTGTTTTTGTCAGGTTTGTCAAAGATCAGATAGTTGTAGATATACGGCTTTATTTCTGAGGGCTCAGTTCTGTTCCATTGATCTATATCTCGGTTTTGGTACCAGTACCATGCTGTTTTGGTTACTGTAGCCTTGTAGTATAGTTTGAAGTCAGGTAGCGTGATGCCTCCAGCTTTGTTCTTTTGGCTTAGGATTGACTTGGTGATGTGGGCTCTTTTTTGGTTCCATATGAACTTTAAAGTAGTTTTTTCCAATTCTGTGAAGAAAGTCATTGGTAGCTTGATGGGGATGGCATTGAATCTATAAATTACCTTGGGCAGTATGGCCATTTTCACGATATTGATTCTTCCTACCCATGAGCATGGAATGTTCTTCCATTTGTTTGTATCCTCTTTTATTTCATTGAGCAGTGGTTTGTAGTTCTCCTTGAAGAGGTCCTTCATGTCCCTTGTAAGGTGGATTCCTAGGTATTTTATTCTCTTTGAAGCAATTGTGAATGGGAGTTCACTCATGATTTGGCTCTCTGTTTGTCTGTTATTGGTGTATAAGAATGCTTGTGATTTTTGTACATTGATTTTGTATCCTGAGATTTTGCTGAAGTTGCTTATCAGCTTAAGGAGATTTTGGGCTGAGACAATGGGGTTTTCTAGATATACAATCATGTCGTCTGCAAACAGGGACAATTTGACTTCCTCTTTTCCTAATTGAATACCCTTTATTTCCTTCTCCTGCCTAATTGCCCTGGCCAGAATTTCCAACACTATATTGAATAGGAGTGGTGAGAGAGGGCATCCCTGTCTTGTGCCAGTTTTCAAAGGGAATGCTTCCAGTTTTTGCCCTTTCAGTATGGTATTGGCTGTGGGTTTGTCATAGATAGCTCTTACTATTTTGAGATACGTCCCATCAATAAACAACCCCATCAAAAAGTGGGCAAAGGACATGAACAGACACTTCTCAAAAGAAGACATTTATGCAGCCAAAAAACACACGAAAAAATGCTCACCATCACTGGCCATCAGAGAAATGCAAATCAAAAGCACAATGAGATATCATCTCACACCAGTTAGAATGGCAATCATTAAAAAGTCAGGAAACAACAGGTGCTGGAGAGGATGTGGAGAAATAGGAACACTTTTACACTGTTGGTGGGACTGTAAACTACTTCAACCATTGTAGAAGTCAGTGTAGCGATTCCTCAGGGATCTAGAACTAGACATACCATTTGACCCAGCCATCCCATTACTGGGTATATACCCAAAGGACTATAAATCATACTGCTATAAAGAAACATGCACACGTATGTTTATTGTGGCACTATTCACAATAGCAAAGACTTGGAACCAACCCAAATGTCCACCAATGATAGACTGGATTAAGAAAATGTGGCACATATACACCATGGAATACTATGCAGCCATAAAAAATGATGAGTTCATGTCCTTTGTAGGGACATGGATGAAATTGGAAACCATCATTCTCAGTAAACTACCACAAGGACAAGAAACCAAACACCGCACGTTCTCACTCACAGGTGGGAATTGAACAATGAGAACACATGGACACAGGAAGGGGAACATCACACTCTGGGGACTGTTGTGGGGTGGGGGGAGGGGGGAGGAATAGCATTAGGATATATACCTAATGCTAAATGACGAGTTAATGGGTGCAGCACACCAGCATGGCACATGTATACATATGTAACTAACCTGCACATTGTGCACATGTACCCTAAAACTTAAAGTATAATAATAAAAAAAAAGTTAAAAAAAAAAAACAAAAAAAAAAACAAAACACTGCTCAAGGAAATCAGAGACAACACAAACAAATGGGAAAACATTCCATGCTCATGGATAGGAAGAAATCAATATTATTGAAATGGCCATACTGCCCAAAGCAATCTACAGATTCAACAATATTCCTATCAAACTACCAATGACATTTTTCTCAGGATTAGAAAAAAAGTATTCTAAAATTCAAATGGAACCAAAAAAAGAATTTGAATAGCCAAAACAATCCTAAGCAAATAGAATAAAGCCAGAGGCATCACATTACCCAACTTCAAACTATTCTCTAAGGCTACAGTAACCAAAAGGGCATGGTATTTGTACAAAAACAGACACATAGACCAATGTAACAGAATAGAGAGCCCAGAATCAAAGCTACACACCTACATCCATTTGACAAAGTTTACAAAAACAAGCAATGGGGAAAGGACTCCCTATTCAATAAATAGTGCTGGGACAGCTGACTAGTCATATGCAGAAGAATGAAACCAGACACTTGTCTTTAACCACATATAAAAATTAACTCAAAATGGATTAAATATTTAAATGTAAGACCTCAAACTATAGGATTCCCTAGGAAACACCATTCTGGACATTGACTTTGGGAAATAATTTATCACTAAATCCTCAAAACCATTTACCAAAAAAAAAGTGAGAAGTGGGATCTAATTAAACAGAAGAGCTTCTGCAAAGGAAATTATCAACAGAGCAGACAGACAATCTACAGAATGGGAGAAAATATTCACAAGCTAGGCATCTGACAAAGGTCTAATAGCTAGAATTTATAAGAAACTTAAACAATTAGATAAGCAAAAACCAAATAACCCCATTAAAAAGTGAGCAAAGGACATGAACAGACACTTCTCAAAAGAAGACATACAGGTGGCCAACAAACATATGAAATAATGCTCCACATCACTATTCATCAGATAATGCAAAATAAAACCACAATGGGACACCACCTCATAGAATGGCTATTATGAAAAATGAATGGCTATTATGAAAAAGTCAAAAAAACAACAGATGCTGGCAAGGCTATGGAGAAAAAGGGGATGCTTATATATTGTTGGTGGGAATGTAAATTAGTTCAACCCCTGTGGAAAGGAGTTTGGAGATTTCTGAAAGAACTTAAAACAGGACTATCATCTGGCCCAGCAATCCCACTACTGAGTATATAACCAAAAGAAAATAAATCATTCTACCAAAAAGACACATGCACTCATATGTTCATCACAGCACCATTCACAATAGCAAAGACATGGAATCAACGTAGATGCCCATCAATGGTGGACTGGATAAAGAAGACACAGTACATATAGACCATGGAATACTATGCAGCCATAAAAAATATTGAAGTTGTGTCCTCTGCAGCAACATGGATGCAGCTGGAGGCCATTATCTTATGCAAATTAACACAGAAACAGAAAACCAAATACCACACGTTCTCATTTATAAGTGGGAGCTAAATATTGGATACTCATGGGCATAAGGATAGCAACAAGCTTTCTTGGGGACTAGTAGAGGTGGGGACATTGGGAACTACTAGAGGTTAGAGGAAGAAGAGGAGTAATGGCTGAAAAACTACCTATTGTGTACTATGCCCACTACCTGGGTCACAGGATGAATCTTAGCCCAAACCTTAGCAGCTTGCAATATAACCATGTACATGTACAAACCTGCACATGTACCCCTTGATTCTAAAATTAAAATTAAAACAGAAAGAAAGATAAAAACCTCCCTAGTGACTATGCTGACCCATTTAAGGTCACAGCAAGAGCAGCAGTACCCAAGTTAGGTGGTGATAACACAGTGGAAGTTAGACCCAGTGATGATAGAAATTAAACCCAATTTTACTTTCTCATCCGTGGCTTTTTGTTTTCTACTAGTAACAAGTGTTAATCTCCCCTTTGAACAGGAGTATGTGGCTTCACTGCAGCACTTTCAGTCAGAGACAGAGGCTAATGGCATACCTAGCCAAAGCACAAGAAACAAAAGGCCTCAGCTTTGGTCTGATTCCACTCAGAAAAGCTTTCCTTCAAATAAGTCAACTAGACGTCTCTTCCTTTTAAAGCCAACAGTGATCATCTGATAGGAAACACTTCTTTGTTGGTTTTCTTTTCTTTCAGTGAAATTCATATTTTCCCTACAGGGATATAAATAATGCCATATCTTCTGCTGTTTAAAAATTCCTAATTAGAAGCCTTTTATGTTATAAAGCTGCTAAAAAGCAACCCAAACCTAAGGGAATTTTAAAAGATAAGTTATTGGTGACATAGATGTTACAACTTAAGCTATGAAGTCAAAAGTGTTGATTGATGAGGCACAGAAGGAGTCTTGTTCACACTCATTCACCTGTTCCATTTTTGAGACTGTCCATGCCCTGGGAACAAGAATCTACTTTAGCCAGAAATACATAGGCGTGCAGGATGAAGTTGAAGTTTGCCTCCAGAATTAAGGTCTTTTTGTATATGTCACCTCATATCTGATAAACAGACCACTTATCTGGATTCTGATCTTCACCATCTTCTTTTACTATATGGGTTCATGACCCTCCACCCTTCACCCAGTACTCAATTCCAATGGATCTTCTAGTTCTTGATAGTCTAGATATTTAACCACTACTTTTGCTTCACTGTGTCTTCCTAATTCCTGTATTTTTGCTTCATTTCTTACCCGTGACTTTCACATCTAGTATTTGTATCTACATTCAATTTCTGCTTCCCTACCATACTTTGGTAGGTCCCCAAGTTTAACCTCTATGTGCCTCAGTTTTCTCATTCATAGGATGACAAAAGCAGTAAGATTATTGTAAAAGTAGTTCAAGGATTACAGGAAATAATAAGTAAAGTGATTAGCATAACCTGAGATAGAGAAAGTGCCAAATAACTGCTAGCTGCACTCAAGCATATTTATGCCTGAATAAGAGCTTTGTCCTCTGATTTTGTTCTACATTTGTGGAAATAGATAATAGCTATTTGCTACCTTAAGAGAAATTCCTTTGTTTTATATATGAAGAATTATTCTCTTCTTACCTTTCTCTTCTAAGGGTTAAGTAAATTTATTTTCTTTCTAATGAATCATGTTTTCTCACCCTTTAGTCATTTTAATACTTTCTTCCAAGGTCTCCAATCTTATTTTAGTTGTAGAAAAAAATACAAATTTCCAGTAATATTGATACCAATCCAAAAAGTATTTAATTAAACCTATCATCCCAAATGATTACCTGGCACCCCCAGCCATGATGAGGCCCCATCAATGTCCCAGGCAATGCTCCCCATTCTGCCCAATGCTTCAGAGGAAGCAAGATGCTACTGACTGCACTAAGCACCAAAGAGCCACTCCAGCACTTGGATCCAGGAGGAAATAGCAACACCAAAAAAGCCTGCGAAAGTGTCAGTTTTCTGTGCATAGTTCAGTTAACAGCTAGATAACACCAATCATCCAAGGCATAACTGTTATAGGTTTTGACAGTAAGACATCCCCCTTGGCAAAAAATGTCTCCTCCACTGGCTGCCAAGGCTCCTGATCATCCTAGGATCACCTCCTGTGCATTGATTAAGCTTTTGCTGGCTGAGAGGCAGCTGGCCTTTACAGCAGGAAACCCATGGAAGAGTGTGTACGAGTGTGTCCTCTCTCAACTTCTGGCCGAGTCACTCAAATCAAATAGTCACTGGGACATAAAGTGGGTTCCCTACACCTAATTTTGGTGGTAGGGGAAAAAAAAATGTAAAATCATCTGGGGCAATCAAGGACTATTTTCAGGAACATTTGTCTTTAAAATCTAAAATTAAGCCACCTCACAACCTGGGTGGTTCCCCATGGAGGAAAAGAGGATGAGCTCTGAAAAGCTAGAGTTGTAACCTGTATCCTTGGGAACACGGCTATAGGCAGTGTGAAGAGCTGTACATATAACTGATAAAGGGTCCAGCAGGTTGTCCCATTCCTGCAGGAAGAGCAGAGCCCCGAGTCCCATTTCAACCTGCTTTAGCACTCACACACCTCACCAAGACAGTGGTGACTGCCAGCTTCTCTCTTGACCATCCTCACCCCTAGGTACCACAGGATGTCTAATGGGAAGGCACAAGAGCATAAAACTTGTTGCTCTCAGAGTTCTATGGATGAGGAAGCTCTGAAATATGAGGACAGATGTGAGAGAATCTCTAGAAACCTTAAGCTTAGGACAGAAGGAGGAGAGCATCCCGCTCACACTGTCTAACAATTTAATAGGGATTCATGCATCTAAGTATGTTTGTGAGGGAGGTAGATGTTAAGAAATCATACATACAGACCCTCGTTGAGTTTCTAAATTGGAGGTTCTTGGGCAACAAGGGACAGCATGGGGTAACAGACTGTTTGGGGAGGAGAGGATGGGAAAGACAGGAAATAAAAAATTAAGCACCTGGCTAGAACAGTACAGGGATACAAGGATGGTATTTGGGAAATATACCAAAATAATTAACTTTTGAAAGCAAGAAATGAAGACATTGAAAGGAAATAAATGGCTCTCCAAGAACCAGAAAGACAAGTATGAAATGGGCAAGACTCTATGGGTCAGAGATCCCTTGCATCAGCTGATTTCTTTTTTCTTTTTGAGATGGAGTTTTGCTCTTGTTGCCCAGGCTGGAGTGTAGTGGCACAATCTTGGCTCACTGCAACCTCTGCCTCCCAGGTTCAAGTGATTTTCCTGCCTCAGCCCCCTGAGTAGCTGGGATTACAGGCACATACCACCAAGCTCAGCTAATTTTTTCTATTTTTAGTAGAGATGGGGTTTCATCATGTTGGCCAGGCTGGTCTCAAACTCCTGACCTCAGGTAATCCACCCACCTCGGCCTCCCAAAGTGCAGGGATTACAGGTGTGAGCCAAAGTGCCCGGCCTCTTTTTTTTTTTTTTTTTGAGACAAAGTCCCTTCTGTCACCTAGGCTGGAGTGCAATGGCACCATCTCAGCTCACTGCAACCTCCGGCTCCCAGGCTCAAGCAATTCTCCTGTCTCAGCCTCCTGAGTAGCTGGGACTACAGGCACATGCCACCACGTCCAGCTAATTTTTGTATTTTTAGTAGAGACAGGGTTTTGCCATGTTACCCGGGCTGGTCATCGCATCTGGCTAATTCTTGTATTTTTAGTAGAGATGTGGTTTCACCATGTTGCCCAGGCTGGTCTCGAACTCCTGAGCTCAGGTGATTCGCCAGCCTCAGCCTCCCAAAGTACTGGGATTATAGGCATGAGCCACCACGCCCAGATGGATCAGCTGATTTTTTATAGTACTTGATTATTTTTCCCTAACATGTATCAGTACAGCAAGTATCACATAGGTAAAAAACCAAACTAAATTCCTTTTTATAGAACAATTATTTCTATATCCCTGTTAATGTATCTTTTACAGATTTCCCTGGGAGTCTTTTCTTTATGTTCCTAAGATTTAAATTTCACTTGCAGTAGTAAATTATTCAAACTCAACTCAAAGTGAAATGTGTTTTCATTTAATTACCGGAAATGCATTTCATAATGCCAAGTGCTGGTTAAAAGTAAGTAATTTCCCCCATTCCTCACCCAAGCCACCTCTGCACCACCACCCACAAAAACAAATTAGTCTTTTTGGTTGAGAAAAATGAATCATTACTTCTCAACCTAAGTTGCAACTTGTCATTTTTCATTTGAGCATGTATTCACTAGAAGCAGGTGCTCTTTGCTCTTTTGACAGTAACCAAACATTTAAGCGTGGAAAGAGACCAAGAAGAGCACCTTGGCCCACCTTCTCAGGGGCTTAGATAAGTATCTGGAAAAAAATCAATATCATGGAAATGAAGTGCCAAATTGTTTTAAAACTGCTTAGCTCTCACTATTGCTCCTAGGACTGAATGCAAGAAAACCAATCAGCAGGCATTCACTAAGGCAGGAAATAGAGTGGAAAGAAAGGGTAGAAATGGAGAAAATGAGGAAATAAAAATATATTAAATTTATATATACTTAAGTATATTTATAATACATGATTTTATATATATATATATATATATATTCATTCATTCATTTAAATTTTGGACATGTTGAGCTTGAAAAGCCCATTAAGTAACTAGATAAAGTTGCTTTGGGTTCCACATTTAAGTGAGATCATGTAATATTTGTCTTTTTGTATCTAGGTCATTTCATTCCTCTTGAAAAGAAAACTCATCACAGGTATCTTTAACACAAAGCACCAATCTTAATGTAATTTTATTCTCATGTATTTTCCCACTGGTCATAAATTTTGAAGGCCCTAATTTGCTTTCCATTGCCCATGTTCTAATCTGAATTCATCCAAGAGTGAAACTGATGCGAAATCTCATCTTCTATTTCTCTTAATGTTAAGCACTTTGTTTCTTAAATTGATGCTGTAGACAATTTATGTAGCCAAACAGAAATGTCACAACAATTTTGGGAAACATCTCAAGTTATTTGTTTCAAAGAAAGAAAATAAATTATTTTACCAAGAGATAAGTGAAAACATTGTTTTTCAATCCCTTTAAACATTTATGATCGAATTCTGGATAGCCAAGGTGATGGCAGCTGCTTAAGTCTGAATCTCCCAGCACATACTCCAAAAATAAAAATAAAAAATAAATAAAACTACAGAAAACCTATGCTCTCAGCATAACTAGAAAAGAGAGAACAACCTAGATTTCAAATTACACGTGAATAAAAAATTAACACCAACTCTTAGCATGGAATTTCTCACCCTCCTGGTGCAAGCCTACCTGGGGAACAAGGGCAAGATGGGGCCAGAGTGGAGGGATGTGGGGAGATGGAGGAGAACCATACTGAAAACAGAAGAGAGAACCTAGCAATGAAATTTAAAATTGATCTAAAATCACAGCTATAAAGAGAAATTCTACTCTCATCGCAAAAATAATGGAAAAAGAGTCCTGGTAGATCAGAGCCTACTAGAAGGAGGAATGAGTATGTGGGGCTCTAATAGGTGGTCTTAGAAAGGCCTTGGGAGACAGAAGGGTAACAAAGGAATGGAGAAGCACTCTGGAAACTACACAGTGAACATAAGAAGAAATAAGAAAGGGAAAATCAGAATCCAGTAAGACAAAAGAATTTTTCTTAATTGAAGAAAGCTACCCAGGAAATAAACTATCTTTTACAACCTTAACAGAAGAGTTCTAACCAGGGATCTTGTAAACCATCCCAAACCATCACAGAATTGCTGAGGCTTAAGCAACCTACAAGTATTCTAAAAAGAAAAAAAAACTAATATGACAGGAAAACAGAAATAAAAATTTTCAAAACTCAGTTGAAAATATCCCCTCAAAAAAACCAATAGTGAATCAAAATAAAATAGTAGCATAATATCCCAAAGTGAATCAAACAGCCTCAAAAGATTATGAAGACTTTCACCAAAATTACAGATAGATATAGATAGAAATAAGAATATAGATATACACAAAACTGTGCAACCATAGTTCATTTGGCAACCATTCATTAAAACATTAAAAATCAACTTTGTCCCTGGCACTGTCCTAGTTGTTGGGGAATAGAGAGGAAACATTCTCTATGACTTCAAGGAGCTTATTACAGTAGAAGGAGAAACACATACAGTATGACAAGTGATGGGATAAGTATACAGGAAATTCTTTCGAAACACCATAAAGTAGTATCTATCTCCAAATTAGGAGCCATCACATATGCAACTGAAGTACAAGTAAGAGCCAGATCAGAAAATTCCAGGAGGAAAATAATCATGCAGCTGTAACAGTATATGCAAAGGCATGAAGTCAGAAGAAATGTGATGTATTCAAAGAACGGAAAATACTCTGATATGGCTGAAAACAAAGCTCTGGGAAAATAAAGGGTCACAGTTGCTTTATACAATTTAGATTTCATTCTAAAGGCAACAGAGAACCAGAACCATTGAAGGATTTTTGCTTGAGGATATGTTCAGATTTTCATTTTAAAATAATCCTTCCAGTAATAATATTTAGGCTGAATTAGAAAGGGGTGAATTTGAATCAAGATAACCAGTTAGCAGGCATTCACCAACAAGGAATATAAGTGGAAAAAAAGTATAGGAATGGAGGAAAGAAAGATAATATATTAAATGTATATAAAAATGTATTTATAATATATGATATATAATATGTTTAAATTTTGGACATCTTGAGCTTGAACACCTCATTAAGTAACTGGATAAAATCTTGAATTGAAGAGAAATATATGGGGTAGAAATAAAGATACGGGAATCATCCAATTGTTAGATTAAAGGCAGTTATTGAGTCCGTGGGTGTATATGATTTTACTCTATAGAGTATACAGAGGGTGTAGGGGAAAAAAAGAAAAATGAGAAGGAGAGAAAAGGAAGAGCAAGTTATGTTCTGGGCAATATCAACATTTACTCTGACAGGAACTGGGAAGAGTCCAGACATGTAGGAGAAAAATTGGGAGAAAAAAAAAGAAAATTAAGATTTACAGGAAAAAAGAACAGTTGAAGTTAAAAGGTCTGAAAAATGTCAATTGGATAAGTGATCATAATAACAGTGTTTGTGCAACTGAAAGGCAGAAACTAGATTACTGAGAAGTGAAAAGTCAAGTTAATAAAAAATAGTATATACAAACCTCTCCTTAGAAATGTTTGACTTCTGACTCACCTGTATAGTTAACCTTTCATATCATTCATTTCTCCAACAAGTGTTTATTGAGTGCCACTTAATATCAAGAGAGACAATGTGCTTATATCCCAATGGAGAAGCCAGGCAATAAACAACTTAAAGATCAAATGTGCAAGATAATTTCCTACAGCGATAACTGCTATGAAGAGGCGAAAGTCTACATTAGATTAATCAGAGAAATCCACTGTAAGGAAGTGATACTTAAGCTGAACCCTGAATGATAAGAAGGAATTGTCCTGTGAGCTCTAGGGGAAAAGCATTCCACGAAGAGGGAACAGCAAGTACTAAGGACAGATTAGCAAGCACATAATTAAAACATCCACAGTAATAACTATACTGATACTTACATCCACCCAACAACTGCTAATAAAACCATGCCTTCACTGAGTCTGCTGGCAGGGCTGTTGAGCTGGTCACAAGGAGGCAAATAAGCTGGCTCATATTGAAATAAAAGAGGAAGGAATCATAGAAAAAGAAAAGATCATGGAAACCTCCCCTCCTCTACAATTAACAATTTTAAAACTGTTGGGAGTATTTCATGTTCATTGAATGAACAAAAATGTTAATAACAGATTGCCCTAAATCTTGAATTTTAGCTGCATTTTGAAGATCATTGAAGCAATAAAAATGCCTGTGCTTTTTAAAGGTAGTTTTGTATTGTTTTTTTAAAAGGCGGGGGTTGCCTTTCAGGCCAGATTTCTTTGATTTCCTGTTTTCAGAAGCTTCACCTAGCTCAACGTGGGGAAAAAAATAAAAAAAAGCTCGCAAAAGGAATATTTGTACAGCATAGCTTTTATGTTAAGAGTTTGATTTTAGGCCGGACACGGTGGCTCACGCCTGTAATCCCAGCACTTGGGAGGCCGAGGCGGGTGGATCACGAGGTCAGGGGATCGAGACCATCCTGGCTAACATGGTGAAACCCCGTCTCTACTAAAAAATACAAAAAATTAGCTGGGCGTGGTGGCACGCGCCTGTAGTCCCAGCTACTCGGGAGGCTGAGGCAGGAGAATGGCATGAACCCGGGAGGCGGAGCTTGCAGTGAGCAGAGATCGCACCACTGCACTCCAGCCTGGGCAAAAGAGCGAGACTCCATCTCAAAAAAAAAAAAAGAGTTTGATTTTATATGCTTAACATGTATTTTTTAAGGTATATATTAACATTTCTTTTTAATTATTTTCATGATTAACTGGAATTTTTGTGGCATCTGATACTTAATGGAAATAGAACACCAGTTAACAAAACTAGCTCCAGGAAACATTCGACTCCCTCGCTTCTGTCCAAAAATGGATGTAGTTAGTAAGCAGGTCAGCGCACCTAAAATCTTTCAGAAACTTAACATGAGGAAAAGAAGAAAGACAGGACTGTCGCTGGATGGGGTACTGCTTTGAAAGAAGGTTACCATTGCTGCTGCTGTTGTTGCCAGCATCGTCATGTCGTTTGGATCAAACTTTAACAGGTTAATATGCTGAAAAGGAAAAATGAGTAGAAAAAAATGAAAAGTTGACAGTAAAGGCAAAATACAACTTCCTATAAAGGAAGGTCCTCAGGGGACAGAAGAAAATGGGATTCAGAATACAGGATTATTCTGAGCACAAGAGAAAACTAAGTTTAAGGATAGGATACTTTTTGTGACTCTGGGATCTCAAAATAGATGCTGAAACCCAACTATCCAAACCAGATGAAATGCTTCATACAATCACTATGGATTCCACTGAAGAAGAAAACTGAGGGTTTTTTTAATTGCTTTATAATTTGAAAGTTGCTGATAATTAGAGCTATTTAACTCAGCACAACATTCTTCTAAATGGCATCATTGTGTCACTGTACTATTTTGGTTAAACTCCCACTGGTTTAATTTCAGAAACATCCTTTGAATAAAATGCCAAGTTAAAAAGAAGTAATATCTCATTATTTCTTTAAAATAATTCAATTAATTTCAAAAGGATGTTTCCTGGGAAAGACTTGTAAGGTTTCTTTTGTAGGCCTGACCATAACACAAGAGTACGTTATAGAAAATAGCAGCAGCTACCTACCAGTCAGTTTTTAAGAGCACCTTTCTTTACACAATAAATATGTTCCTGAGGAGCTTTTCAAATTTTGAATGTGTATTGTGGAGGCTATTTGGACCTGCAAAAACCTGATGCTGCCATTTACTATTTGTGTGTTCTAGAACAAGCTACTAAATAGGTTACCCTCTCGAAATTTTCTAGGGATTAAATATTTTCCATTCTATTTGGCCTAATTGGGCTGCCTCAGAAAGACAGACTAACCCATCAAGAATTAAGAATTACTTCTTGAACTGAGAATTACTTCTTCTATGAAATGTAATATTAACACCTGTTGTGGGGCACCCACCTGTTGTCAAACTTCAAAGATGGATAAAGCACAGGATAGTTTGATTCCTTCACTGGCTCAGGGCACCAAAGAGTTGTGTTGCCAGATTTAGCAAATAAAACATTCCCAGTTAAATTTCATTTTCAAAAAGAATAAATATTTTTATTAGCATAAGTGTGCCCCATGCAATATTTGAGACATAATTCTACTAGAAAATTATTCATCATTGATATGAAATTCAAATTTAACTGGGCATTCTGTATTATTTTATCTGGCAACCCTAACCAAAGCAACAGCTTGTCTCCCACCTGGCTATGGCAGAAGTGGAATACAAAAGTCAAAGTACATGATAAAGTGCTGTACCCACACACACCGCCATCTAAATCTCTGTATACTTCCAAAATTACAATGTTTCCTGACTGAGGCCTGCATCCCCTGCTCTCCTCCATGTGATCAAGCTCCCTGACACCCTCTCTCCACTGACTTCTACCCACACTCTGGACCTAAGACAAAATTTCTGATGCCCCTACACACTATCCCAGAACTAAAAAGACTCCAAGGTTACAACATGGCAGAAACATTCTCTCCGTTTCCCTAAGACTCCTAGAAGCATTTTTTAGAGTCATAGGTCCATACAGGGCCTGAGATTCACTGGCCATCTCAGATCTCCCAAATTTCATTGCAGTAAATTCTATCATGTCTCCTACCCTGGAGGAATGGGTGGGTAGTGGCAGACAGTAGTGGTAGACCAGAACAAAAACAAGCCATGTCTAAGTTTATTCTATTCCTATCCAACTCTCCTCTTCTCCCCAAGTTGGAGGGTATTTGCTCAGGAGGCACAGAAGAGGTGACATGGAAGAGGCGGTATAACAACTTGGTTATGCCTATTGTCTCTCATTCCAAAATATCAAGAATTTGCCATTTTTTATTACTTAGGCCTGATTTGAAACTTACGTCCTGTGTGAGTGGCCCAATAGGGGAGAAAATTGAAAAAATAATATATGATTAGTGTCTCAAAGTAAGACTCTACCACAGTCTTGCATTTTGACTCTAGGAAAGTATCCCTGATTTCATATTACCCTGAAATCTAAGTTTACCATAACAATCTCCCTTCTTAATAATCCTTTAGCAGCCACCTTGTGCCCTCTAGACCACTGGTTCCCCAACCCAGGATTGCCTTTCCTCTTATGATTACAATGTGCTCATCTACCCTCTCCTGGTTAAACAATGCCAGTGGCTCTCCTACTAGACAATCCCACTGCCTACACATTAAGCATTAGGAGTTCTATATTAGTGACTGTCACAGTAAACGAGGGAGAATGGCAGTGGTAGGGACTAGGACCAACAGGCCTATCAAAATGGGACATTATCAAAATGTAACCTGCTTTCACCTATCAGTTCAGGGATCAGGTCAAAAACCTTATAATAATATTCCCATTATGTGATTATTGTAAGAATTAAGTAAATCAAAGACCTAACCTGTATAGTAGGCACTTCCACAGCTTCAGAGATGGAAAATCTGTATTACCAAATAATGTCCAGTAGGCACTATCTCCTAACATTCCAACCTCTCTGTCAATAATTCATAAATGAATATTCACATGCTCTAAAAGTTCCTGTTATTATGTGAATAATCATCACATATTTTCTGTGAAAGTGAAATGCTGTGTAGTATATTTCTTATATCGAGCACCCTAGTAGAAAGTATTTACATAATGCGGGAAGAGTCTACCTTCTTTCCATAAATTGACTTTCTTTATAATTGTATTATTTTTTACAACCCTTCTAAAACAAAATGATATCCATGCATAAAGAACACAGCTTTCATCTTGCGGTGTGACAGACTCCTATGTGCCTTTTTATTTTCAATAGACTGGCCTCACACACTGGTGGGGGTTGTATTCACGAATATATGGCTTATGTTTATGGTTAGGAGAAAGATAGGTTTAAAAATAATAATAAAGGACTTTCTGCCTTTACTGAAGCCACATTCCCAGCCTTTCATAATTTACTACACTATCTCATTATTTTTTAATGCACTTGCCTTTTTAAAAGAAATCCAAACCTTCCAAATTGTTGCATGATAATTTTTCTTCCTTTTCAACAGGAGGTTCTCACCCCTCTGTTGTCTACTCCAGCACTGGCCCAAGAGAACCTCTTGTACAACCCAGTTTTAGAGAATGATTAAGAAGAATTTCATATAGGTAACTGAATATGAAATTAGTTATGATTTTGAGAGCATGGTTATCTCATATGAATAAAATTTTAATTGCTTATAACATTATATAATGAAATAAATTTGTAGAGCTGTCCTAATTCCATCAATTTTGGAATACAGTTCACAATGAGATGTAGCAAGTAAGAAACACAAATTGTATTTCTCATTAATAATCATAAGCCATATATAATATCTGTTGTCTATAATTCCAATGATAAACACTTACTGTTTTCAGAGAAGTTCTAGGTAATACACA
This sequence comes from Gorilla gorilla gorilla, assembly GCF_029281585.2. Classification (NCBI taxonomy): domain Eukaryota; kingdom Metazoa; phylum Chordata; class Mammalia; order Primates; family Hominidae; genus Gorilla; species Gorilla gorilla. The sequence continues at coordinate 48,264,274 of NC_073232.2, read as the reverse complement.
CTCAACCTTCTATAAGCTATCTTAACTTTTTTATTTTTCTGGCATAAACTATGTCTCTATCTTTTTTTAAAAAAATTACACTTTAAGTTCTGGGATATATGTGCAGAAAGTGCAGGTTTGTTAAATAGGTATACACGTGCCATGGTGGTTTGCTGCACCCTTCAACCCATCATCTACATTAGGTATTTCTCCTAATGCTATCCCTCCCCCAGCCCCCCACCCACTGACAGGCCCTGGTGTGTGATGTTCCCCTCCCTGTGCCCATGTATTCTCATTGTTCAATTCCTACTTAGGAGTGACAACATGCAGTGTTTGGTTTTCTATCCCTGTAATAGTTTGCTGAGAATAATGGTTTCCAGCTTCATCCATGTCCCTCCAAAGGACATGAACTCATCCTTTTTTATGGCTGCATAGTGTTCCACGGTATATATGTGCCACATTTTCTTTATCCAGTCTATCATTGATAGGCATTTGGGTTGATTACCAGTCTTTGCTATTGTGAACAGTGCTCCAATAAACATACGTGTGCATGTGTCTTTATAGTAGAATGATTTATAATCCTTTGGGTATATACCTAGTAATGGGATTGCTGGGTCCAATGGTATTTCTGGTTCTACATCCTTGAGGAATTGCCACACTGTCTTCCACAATGGTTGAACTAGTTTACATACCCATCAACAGTGTAAAAGCCTTCCTATTTCTCCACGTCCTCTCCAGCATCTGTTGTTTCCTAACTTTTTAAAGATAGCCATTCTAACTGGCGTGAGATTGTATCTCATTGCGGTTTTGATTTGCACTTCTCTAATGACCACTGATGATGAGCTTTTTTGAATGTGTTTCTTGGCCACATAAATGTCTTCTTTTGAGAAATATCTGTTCATATCCTTCACCCACGTTTTGATGGGGTTGTTTGTTTGTTTCTTGTAAATTTGTTTAAGTTCCTTGTAGATTCTGGATGTTGGCCCTTTGTCAGATGGATAGATTGCAAAAATCTTCTCCCATTCAGTAAGTTGCCTGTTCACTCTGATGATAGTTTCTTTCACTGTGCAGAAGCTCTTTAGTTCAAATTAGATCCCATTTGTCAATTTTGGCTTTTGTTGCCATTGCTTTGGGTGTTTCAGTCACAAAGTCTTTGCCCATGCCTATGTCCTGAATGGTATTGCCTAGGTTTTCTTCTAGGGTTTCTATGGTTTTAGGTCTAACACTTAAGTCTTTAATCCATCTTGAATTAATTTTTGTATAAGGTGTAAGGAAGGGGTCCAGTTTCAGTTTTCTGCATATGGCTAGCCAGTTTTCCCAACACAATTTATTAAATATAAAATCTTTTCCCCGTTGCTTGTTTTTGTCAGGTTTGTCAAGATCAGATGGTTGTAGATGTGTGGTGTTATTTCTAAGGCCTCTGTTCTGTTCCATTGGTCTATATATCTGTTTTGGTACCAGTACCATGCTGTTTTGGTTACTGCAGCCTTGTAGTATAGTTTGAAGTCAGGTAGCGTGGTGCTTCCAGCTTTGTTCTTTTTGCTTAGGATTCTCTTGGCTATGCAAGCTCTTTTTTGGTTCTGTATGAAATTTAAAGTCATTTTTTCTAATTCTGTGAGGAAAGTCAGTCGTAGCTTGATGGGGATGGCATTGAATCTATAAATTACTTTGGGCAGAATGGCCATTTTCATGATATTGATTTCTCCTATCCAAGAGCATGAAATGTTTTTCCATTTGTTTATGTCCTCTCTTATTTCCTTGAGCAGTGGTTTGTAGCTCTCCTTGAAGAGGTCCTTCACATCCCTTGTAAGTTTTATTCCTAGGTATTTTATTCACTTTGTAGAAATTGTGAATGGGAGTTCACTCATGATTTGGGTCTCTGTTTGCCTATTATTGGCATATAGGAATGCTTGTGATTTTTGCACATTGATTTTGTATCCTGAGACTTTGCTGAAGTTGCTTATCAGCTTAAGGAGATTTTGACCTGAGACAATGGGGTTTTCTAAATATACAATCATGTCATCTGCAAACAGAGACAATTTGACTTCCTCTCTTCCTATTTGAATATGCTTTATTTCTTTCTCTTGCCTGATTGCCCTGGCAAGAACTTCCAGTACTCTGTTGAATGGGAGTGGTGAGAGAGGGCATCCTTGTCTTGTGCCAGTTTTCAAAGGGAATGCTTCCAGTTTTTGTCCATTCAGTGTGATGTTGGCTGTGGGTTTGTCATAAATAGCTCTTACTATTTTGAGATACGTTCCATCAATACCTAGTTTATTGAGGGTTATTAGCATGAAGCGGTGTTGAATTTTGTTGAAGGCCTTTTCTGCATCTATTGAGATATTCATGGGTTTTGTCGTTGGTTCTGTTTAGGTGATGAATTACGTTTATTGATTTGCATATGTTGAACCAGTCTTGCATCCCAGGTATGAAGCCGACTTGATCATGGTGGATAAGCTTTTTGATGTGCTGCTGGATTCGGTTTGCCAGTCTTTTATTGAGGATTTTTGCATTGATATCAGGGATATTGGCCCAAAATTTTCTTTTTTGTTGTGTCTCTGCCAGGTTTTGGTATCAGGATGATGTTGGCCTCATAAAATGAGTTAGGGAGGAGTCCCTCATTTTCTATTGTTTGGAATAGTTTCAGAAGGAATAGTACCAGCTCCTCTTTGGACCTCTGGTAGAATTCAGCTGTGAATCCGTCTGGTCCTGGGCTTTTTTTGGTTGGTAGGCTATTAATTACTGTCTCAATTTCAGAACTTGTTATTGGTGTATTCAGGGATTCGACTTCTTCCTGGTTTAGTCTTGGGAGGGCGTATGTGTCGAGGAATTTATCCATTTCTTCGAGATTTTCTAGTTTATTTGTGTAGAGGGGTTTATAGTATTCTCTGATGGTAGTTTGTATTTCTGTGGGATCGGTGGTGATATCCCCTTTATCATTTTTTATTGTGTCTATTTGATTCTTCTCTCTTTTCTTCTTTATTAGTCTGGCTAGAAGTCTATCTGTTTTGTTAATCTTTTCAAAAAACCAACTCCTGGATTCATTGATTTTTGGAAGGGTTTTTCATATCTCTGTCTCCTTCAGTTCTGCTCTGATCTTAGTTATTTCTTGTCTTCTGCTAGCTTTTGAGTTTGTTTGCTCTTGCTTCTCTAGTTCTTTTAATTGTGACGTTAGGGTGTCAATTATAGATCTTTCCCACTTTCTCCTGTGGGCATTTAGTGCTATAAATTTCCCTGTACACACCACTTTAGCTGTGTCCCAGGGATTCTTGTATGCTGTGTCTTTGTTCTTATTGGTTTCAAAGAATTTATTTATTTCTGCCTTACTTTCGTTATTTACCCAGTAGTCATTCAGGAGCAGGTTTTTCAGTTTCCTCGTAGTTGTGCAGTTGAGTTAATCTCTTAAACCTGAGTTCTAATTTGATTGCACTATAGTCTGAGAGACTGTTTGTTATGATTTCTGTTCTCTTGCATTTGCTGAGGAGTGTTTTACTTCCAATTATGTGGTCAATTTTAGAATAAGTGTGATGTGGTGCTGAGAAGAATGTACATTCTGTTGATTTGGGGTGGAGAGTTCTGTAGATGTCTATTAGGTCTGTTTGTTCTAGAGCTGAGCTCAAGTCCTGAACATCCTTGTTAATTTTCTGTCTTGTTGATCTAATATTGACAGTGGGGTGTTAAAGTCTCCCACTATTATTGTGTGGGAGTCTAAGTCTCTTTGTAGGGCTCTAAGAACTTGTTTTATGAATCTGGGTGCTCCCATATTGGGTGCATATATACTTAGGATACTTAGCTCTTCTTGTCACGTTGATTGCTTTACCATTATGTAATACCTTTATTTGTCTTTTTTTATCTTTGTTGGTTTAAAGTCGGTTTTATCAGAGACTAGGATTGCAAACACTGCTTTTTTTTGCTTTCCATTTGCTTGGTAAATATTCCTCCATCCTTGAGGAATGTGTGCCTCTGCACGTGAGATGGGTCTCCTGAATACAGCACACTGATGGCTCTTGACTCTTTATCCAATTTGCCAGTCTGTGTCTTTTAATTGGGGTATTTAGACCATTCACACTTAAGGTTAATATTGTTATGTGTCAATTTGATCCTGTCATTATGATGCTAGCTGGTTATTTTGCCCATTAGTTGATGCAGTTTCTTCATAGTGCCGATGGTCTTTACAATTTGGTATGTTTTTGCAGTGGCTGGTACCAGTTTTTCCTTTCCATATTAGTGCTTCCTTCAGAAGCTCTTGTAAGGCAGGACTGGTGGTGACAAAATCTCTCAGCATTTTTTGTGTCTAAAGGATTTTATTTCTCCTTCACTGATGAAGTTTAATTTGGCTGGATATGAAATTCTGGGTTGAAAATTCTTTTCTTTAATAATGTTGAATATTGGCCCCCACTCTCTTCTGGCTTGTAGGGTTTCTGCAGAGAGATCCACTGTTAGTCTGATGGGCTTCCCTTTGTGGGTAACACGACCTTTCTCTCTGTCTGCCCTTAACATTTTTTCCTTCATTTCAACCATGATGAATCTGATGATTATGTGTCTTGGGGTTGCTTTTCTTGAGAAGTATCTTTGTGGTGTTCTCTGTATATCCTGAATTTGAATGTTGGCCTGTCTTGCTAGGTTGGGGAAGTTCTCCTGGTTAGTATCCTGAAGAGTGTTTTCCAACTTGGTTTCATTCTCCCCATCACTTTCAGGTATACCAATCAAACGTAGGTTTGGTCTTTTCACATAGTCCCATATTTCTTGGAGGCTTTGTTCATTCCTTTTCATTCTTTTTTCTCTAATCTTGTCTTCACGCTTTATTTCATTAAGTTGATCTTCAATCTCTGATATCCTTTCTTCCGCTTGATCGATTCAGCTATTGATCCTTGTGTATGCTTCATGAAGTTTTCATGCTGTGTTTTTCAGCTCCATCAGGTCATTTATGTTCTCCTCTAAACTGGTTATTCTAGTTAGCAATTCCTCTAACCTTTTTTCAAGGTTCTTAGCTTCCTTGCATTGGGTTAGAGCATGCTCCTTGCCTCAGAGGAGTTTGTTACTATCCACCTTCTGAAGCCTACTTCTGTCAATTTGTCAAACTTATTCTCCATCCAGTTTTGTTCCCTTGTTGGTGAAGAGTTGTGATCCTTTGAAGGAAAGAGGCATTCTGAGTTTTGGAATTTTCAGCCTTTTTGTGCTGGTTTTTTCCTCATCTTCATGGATTTATATACCTTTATTCGTCTTTGATGCTGGTGACCTTCGGATGGGGTTTTTGTGTGGATGTCCTTTTTGTTGATGTTGATGCTATTCCTTTCTGTTTGTTAGTTTTCCTTCTAATGGTCAGGCCCCTCTCCTGCAGTGTTTCTGGTGTTTGCTGGGGGTCCACTCCAGACCCTGTTTGCCTGGGAATCACCAGCGGAGGCTGCAGCACAGCAAAGATTGCTCCCTGTTCCTTCCTCTGGAAGCTTCATCCCAGAGGGGCACCTGCCAGATGCCAGCCAGAGCTCTCCTGTATGAGGTGTCTGTCAACTCCTGCTGGGAAGTGTCTCCCAGTCAGGAGGCATGGGGGTCAGGGACCCACTTGAGGAGGCAGTCTGACCCTTAGCAGAGCTCGAGCGCTGTGCTGGGAGAGCTGCTGCTCTCTTCAGAGCTGGCAGACGGGAATGTTTCAGTCTGCTGAATCTGTGCCCACAGCCACCCCTTCCCCCAGGTGCTCTGTCCCAGGGAGATGGGTATTTTATCTATAAGCCCCTGACTGGGGCTGCTGCCTTTCTTTCAGAGATGCCTGCCCAGAGAGGAGGAATGTAGAGAGGCAGTCTGGCTACAGCGGCTTTGCTGAGCTGTAGTGGGCTCCACCCAGTTCAAAATTCCCACAGCTTTGTTTACATTGTGAGGGGAAAACTGCCTACTCAAGCCTCAGTAATGGCAGACATCCCTCCCCACACCAAGCTCGAGCGTCCGAGTTTGACTTCAGACTGCTGTGCTGGCAGTGAGAATTTCAAGCCAGTGGATCTTAGCTTGTTGGGCTCTGTTGGGGTGGGATCCGCTGAGCTACACCACTTGGCTCCCTGGCTTCAGCCCCCTTTCCAGGGGAGCAAACAGTTCTGACTCGCTGGCATTCCAGGTGCCACTGGGGTATGAAACAAAATTCCTGCAGCTAGCTCTGTGTCTGCCCAAACGGGCTCCCAGTTTTGTGCTTGAAACCAAGGGCCTTGGTAGCATAGGCACTCAAGGGAATCTCCTGGTCTGCAAGTTGCAAAGACCATGGGAAAAGCATAGCGTCTGGGCCGGAATGCACCGTTCCTCACAGCACTGTCCCTCACGGCTTCCCTTGGCTAGGGAAGGTAGTTTCCCAATCCCTTGCACTTCCCGGGTGAAGCAATGCCCCACCCTGCTTTGGCTCACCCTCTGTGGGCTGCACTCACTGTCTAACCAGTCCCAATGAGATGAGCCAGGTACCTCAGTTGGAAATGCAGAAATTACCCACCTTCTGCATTGATCTTGCTGGGAGCTGCAGACCACAGCTGTTCCTGTTCGGCCCTCTTGCCCCTATATGTCTATCTTAACTATTTTTTTTATTATTCTGGTGTGTGATTTCTCTCTTCCGTTTAATGGTTTTCACAACAAATAAGCCTTAATGCCAGATATCTTAAAAATAATATTTGTAGTGTCATTCACTTAATCTAAAAATACTCACAATTGTTCTTCAGTGTTGCCAAGTTTTTCAGTCTACTGTAAGAGCTTGATCTTAGAGTGTGTTCACTGACCTCATATTACATATAGAATGTATGCAAAAAAGACCTTTAAAATGTAGGGTGATAACATCTATTCCACATATGCCAACATTCTTAGATATGCTCAACTTCAGTCTTCTCTCAAATTGATCCCCTACTGACATTAAAAAATTACTAACTTTTTATAGCAGCACTGTGCACAGCTCTTATATCAAGAGTAAGAAATAAACTTTTCCAAAACCACTTAAAAACAGAGTAACATTCAGCCAGGCGCGGTGGCTCATGCCTGTAATCCCAGCACTTTGGGAGGCCAAGGTGGGTGGATCACAAGGTTAGGAGATCGAGACCATCCTGGCTAACATGGTGAAACCCCGTCTCTACTAAAAATACAAAAAATCAGCTGGGCATGGTGGTGGGTGCCTGTAGTCCCAGCTACTTGGGAGGCTGAGGCAGGAGAATGGTGTGAACCCAGAAGGTGGAGCTTGCAGTGAGCCGAGATCACGCCACTGCACTCCAGCCTGGGCAACAGAGCAAGACTCCATCTCAAAAAAAAAAAAAAACAAAAACAGGTCGGTGCCGAGGCTCATGCCTGTAATCCCAGCACTTGAGGAGGCTGAGGCGGGTGGATCACAGGGTCAGGGGATCAAGACCATCCTGGCTAACATGGTGAAACCCCGTCTCTACTAAAAATACGAAAAAATTGGCCGGGCGTGATGGCAGGCGCCTGTAGTCCCAGCTACTCCGGAGGCTAAGGCAGGAGAATGGCGAGAACCCAGGAGGCAGAGCTTGCAGTGAGCCGAAATCGCGCCACTGCACTCCAGCCTGGGCAACAGAGTGAGACTCCATCTCAAAAAAAAAAAACAGTAACATTCATTAGAAGAACATAGAAGAAAGAAAAAAAAATAGAGTAACAAAGATGTCAAGACATTCTCTATACCCACTAGGCCAGGTGTTTGGAGTAGAAGAAAAATGCATAGTGACTGATACAAGTTACTCATGAGCACCAACTACATGTTCACAAATGGTACCTTACTTATCACACATTGGTTAATACCAAGTCTAACTTAAGATTCCTTCCCTGGATAAACATCCCATCATTTTTTTATGGATCCAATTCTAGCCCACTATTTTAGCATAACAAAGGTCAAACATGTTAGATATCTTAAACCCAGAGTTATTTACTCTCTGTTTTGAAGACAAAAATGTTTCCTGATAGATTTCAAAGAGATTCCAAAAAGACAGCTTCCTCTAAATTTAAAATAAAGTTCAGGTACACTTAATTTATTTGCTTCTGTTTCATCTTTGGATTTAATGTTTTCCATCCCAGGTAAAATAAATTCCCCCAGTTGTTAAATGAATTTGATCTTAACTATGCCCAATCTTAATATATGGTATAGATGTATGTTTATATTAGAATGGGCAAAAGGCCAACAAAAACTTCCTGTCTGATTTTTTTCTTAACAAATTATACACTGCTGCTTACCAAAACTTCTGTTTATTCACATAATGCTGTATCATATTCCCAGGACTTGCTGCTCTGACCCAAGGTGAGAAGAAATGCCTTTGTCCTACAAACATGAGCATTTAGCTTAAGTTCAAACACTGACAAAGAAGCCTGAAATTGGATACTTACCAGAATAATCTCCCATATTTAGTTTCTCTAAATTCACAGATGATCATTATCAAACTTTCAAAAATATCATAACTGCTCTCAATGACTTTAACATTAAAGTTGGGAAAATGACTAAAATTCAGTTACCTTTAATTTTAAAAATGCAAATTTAACATGAAGACATAAATGTATCACTATCAGTAATGACACATGTGGTGGACCATTACATTCTGCACCAAAAGTACCAAGAAGGGCTTCAGTAACTCCCAATGTTTGGATGGGGAACTTAGAACAATAGAGATAAATACCAACATCAAAATGAGAGGGAGGAAATATTATAATTTCTTCATTAAGCAAACAGGTTAAAACAAAATATGTAACTTAAACTTCAAAGCACAAAAATAATTCTTCAAAATATTCTAAACATTTTCATCCAATAAGTACTCCGTATCAACAATCAGCACCTCACTTGGAAAATCAGTCACAAGTCAGCTGTTAATGCTGTGTGGATGCAACCACAGATCATTACCTACTTAATTGTGTATACATCTAATAGGCTCATACAGGTCTTTTAGAACAAAGGTTTTATAATGGAGTAGATGATAAATACTGAACTGTAGTGCTACCAGGTGCTATACTAATATGAGCAGAATTTATATAGAGAATTTTATCCTGTATTAATGCTGTAACTAAAATAGAAAAAAATGATTTAAAATCAGGTTTGTAATAATACAGTTAAAAAAGAAATGCAATATTACAAGTTCATATTGTGGCATCTTGCTAAAATCCCATTAAGTGATACTAAAAATGTTAAGCTAAATACAGTTTATCTGGTCAATGAATGCAACTGTCAGTTGACCACAGAAGAGAGAAAAGCTATTTACATTGTAAAAATTTAAAGACATCCAATCTAAAATTTAATGTTGACTCTGAAGAATATCAATTAATTTATATTTTCTGTCATTTGAAACTAGAGTGTATGAAAGTAAACCTGTACATACACATACTCTTCTAAATCATTGAACAAAATATGGAGCAAACCAGCAACACTACTCCATCTTCTGGTGACATTTTCCCTCACCTAGATGTATTTCAGTATAAGTGTTTCTACTGCTGTCACATTTGGAGCATGAGATAGGGTATAAAAGCTGATTAAATTCTTCCTAAATAGCAAACATGAAATTGTCCAAACATGATAGTTTAGAGAGCAAAAATAAGTATGCCTTAAAAAAAATAACAGAACAAACTAAACTTCTCATTACACATTAAATTAGCCCTCAGATAATCAGCCCCTAACAAACAGCTTAACATCTACAAAAGGCTGCATGACTGGTGTGTGCCTGTTTAAAGCTCTGCTGTAAGCTGAACTTTTGGTCTCAGCTAGGCATCCTCAACATTTCCTTTGAATTTTAGCCAACAGTGCCCTAGGCATGCCCCTAGCACTACTATTAACAAAACAGCTGTAGTTCAAGCAGTAGTCTTTTTGCCTGACAAGGACACCGTAACACTCATTGTGATGTCTTCTGATTGTGAACACAGGTAGAGATGTACAGCTTGGATACAAAAATTTAATATGAGTGTATTTGAGATTATAATTTTTACTAGTTGTATAGTAAATATGTGACTAAGCTTGCTTTTCTGAAACAAATGCTGCTGAGTCAATACCAGACAGTCCCATGATCAGTTTGGCCAAGTCACAGTGGACAATCCAGAGCTAAAGTATGACATTTTTACTCTTCTTCAGCTCCCTGTACCTTAGTCTCAGCTGTTCCCACATTCAGTCTCTTTAGCTAGACTAACAAAAAAAGAATGGAGACTCAAATAAAACGAGAAATAAAAGAGGAAACATTAGAAGTGATACCACAGAAATACAAAGAATTAAAAAAGACTCCTGTGAACTATTATATGGCAAGAAATTGGATAACTTAGAAGAAATGGATAAATTCCTAGACACATAAAAACTATCAAGATAAAATCATGAAGAAATGGAAAATCTGAATAGACCAATAATGAGTAAGAAAATTAAATTAAGGCCGGGTGCAGTGGCTCACGCCTGTAATCCCAGCACTTTGGGAGGCCGAGGCAGGTGGATCACGACGTCAGGAGTTCAAGACCAGCCTGGCCAACATGGTGAAGCCCAGTCTCTACTAAAAATACAAAAATTAGCTAGGCATGGTGGCACATGCCTGTAATCCCAGCTACTCAGGAGGCTGAGGCAGGAGAATTGCTTGAACCAGGACCCAGGAGGCAGAGGTTTCAGTGAACTGACATCATGCCACTGCACTTCCAGCCTGGGCTACAAAGGGAAACTCCATCTCAAAAAAAAAAAGGAAAGAAACAAAGAAAAAAAAAGAAAATTAAATCAATAATTAAAAAGTCTCATCAAGGGAAAGCCCAGGACCTGATGACTTCACTGCTGAATTCAACTAAAATTTAAAGAAGAACTAATACCAATTCTCAAACTCTTCCAAAAAACTGAAGAGGAAGGAATACTACAAACTCATTTTATGAGGCCAACATTACCTGACACCAAAGCCAGACAAGGAGGCTACAAGAAAAGAAAATTACGGGCCAATATTCCTGATGTACAAACACGCAAAACTCCTCAACAAAATACTAACAAGCTTTAAAAGATCATTCACCATGATCAAGTGGTACACCACATTAACAGAATGGAGAACAAAAATCATATAAACAACTCAATAGATGCAGAGAAAGAATTTAACAAAATTCAACATACTTTCATGATAAAAACCTCTCAACAAATTAGATATAGAAGGAATGTATTTCCTTTTTTTTTGTTGTTTGTTTGTTTGTGATGGAGTCTTGCTCTATCACCCAGGCTGGAGTACAGTGGTGCAATCGTAGCTCATTACAACCTCCACCTCCCAGGTTCAAGCAATTCTCCTTCCTCATACTCCCGAATAGCTGGGATTACAGGCCCACACCACCACACCTGCTAATTTTTGTATTTTATCAGAAACAGGGTTTTGCCATGTTGGCCAGGCTGGTCTCAGACTCCTGACCTCGAGTGATCCACCCACCTCAGCCTCCCAAAGTGCTGGGATTACAGGTGTGACCCACTGTGCCTAGCAGAAGGAATGTATTTCAACACAATAAAGGTGGTATTTCACAAGCCCACAGTTAGTGTTATGCTCAATAGTGAAAAGTTGCCAAAAATACACAATGTGGAAAAAATAGTCTCTTCAATAAGTGGGGTTGGGAAAATTGAATATCCACATACCAAAAAACAAATTTATTTTTATCCTACATCATAAACAAAATTTAACTCAAAATGGATTAAAGCTGTAAACATAAGCCCTGAAACCATAAAACTACTATAAGAAAACAAAGGGGAAATGCTCTATGACATTAGTTTTCACAATTTTTTTAAATATGATGCCATAAGTACCAGCAACAAAGGCAAAAATAAATAAGTGAAATTATATCAAACTAAAAAGTTTCTGCACAGAAATGGAAATAATCAACAAAATGAAATAGTAACCTATGGAATGAAATAAAATGTTCGCAGACCATACATCCAATAAGAGGTTAGTATTGAAAATCTATAAGGAAGTCATTTAACCCAAAAGCAAAAAAGAAAAGAAAAGAAATGACCCACAAATAACCTAATTAAAAATGGGCAAAATACCTAAATAGACATTTTTTTTTTTTTGAAACCTAAGTCTCGCTCTTGTCCCCCAGGCTGGAGTGCAATGGCATGATCTCAGCTCACTGCAACCTCCACCTCCTGGGTTCAAGCAATTCTCTTGCCTCAGCCTCCCGTATAGCAGGGATTATAGGCACCTGCCACCACGCCTGCTAATTTTTGTATTTTTAGTAGAGACGGGGTTTCACCATGTTGGCCAGGCTGGTCTTGAACTCTTGACCTCAGGTAATCTGCCTGCCTCAGCCTCCCAAAGTGCTGAGATTACAGGTGTGAGCCACTGTGCCCGAACTAAATAGACGTGTTTCTTTTTTATTTTTTTAATTCTTTAAGTTCTAGGGTACATGTGCACAATGTGCAGGTTTGTTACATAGGTATACATGTGCCATGTTGGCTTGCTGCACCCATCAACTCGTTATTTACATTAGGTATTTCTCCTAATGCTATCCCTCCCCCAGCCCTCCACCCACCGACAGGCCTCGGTGTGTGATGTTCCCTGCCCTGTGTCCAAGTGTTCCCACTGTTCAATTCCCACCTATGAGTGAGAACATGTGGTGTTTGGTTTTCTGTCCTTGTGATAGTTTGCTGAGGATAATGGTTTCCAGCTTCATGCATGTCCCTGCAAAGGACATGAACTCATCCTTTTTTATGGCTGCATAGTATTCCATGGTGTATATATGCCACATTTTCTTAATCCAGTCTATCACTGATGAATATTTGGGTTGGTTCCAAGTCTTTGCTATTGTGAATAGTGCTGCAATAAACATATGTGTGTATGTGTCTTTATAGTAGCATGATTTATAATCCATTGGATATATACCCAGTAATGGGGTTGCTGGATCAAATGGTATTTCTGCTTCCAGACCCTTGAGGAATTGCCACACTGTCTTCCACAATGGTTGAAGTAATTTACACTCCCACCAACAATGTAAAAGCATTCCTGTTTCTCCACATCCTCTCCAGCATCTGTTGTTTCCTGACTTTTTAATGACTGCCATTCTAACTGGCGTGAGATGGTATCTCATTGTGATTTTGATTTGCATTTCTGTGATGACCAGTGATGATGAGCATTTTTTCATGTGTCTGTTGGCTGCATAAATGTCTTCTTTTGAAAAGTGTCTGTTCATATCCTTTCCCGACTTTTTGATGGGGTTGATTTTTTCTTGTAAATTTGTTTAACTTCTTTGTAGGTTCTGGATATTAGCCCTTTGTTAGATGGGTAGATTGCAAAAATTTTTTCCCATTCTGTAGGTTTCCTGTTCACTCTGATGGTAGTTTCTTTTGCTGTGCAGAAGCTCTTGAGTTTAATTAGATCCCATTTGTCTATCTTGGCTTTTGTTGCCATTGCTTTGGGTATTTTGGTAATGAAGTCTTTGCCCATGCCTATGTCCCGAATGGTATTACCTAGGTTTTCTTCTAGCGTTTTTATGGTTTTAGGTCTAACATTTAAGTCTTTAATTCATCTTGAATTAATTTTTGTATAAGGTGTAAGGAAGGGATCCAGTTTCAGCTTTCTACATATGGCTAGCCAGTTTTCCCAGCACCATTTACTAAATAGGGAATCCTTTCTCCATTTCTTTTTTTTTTTTTGGTCAGGTTTGTCAAAGATCAGATGGTTGTAGATGTGTGGTGTTATTTCTGAGGCCTCTGTTCTGTTCCATTGGTCTATATATCTGTTTTGGTACCAGTACCATGCTCTTTTGGTTACTACAGCCTTGTAGTATAGTTTGGAGTCAGGTAGCATGATGCTTCCAGTTTTGTTCTTTTTGCTTAGAATTGTCTTGGCACTACAAGCTCTTTTTTGGTTCTGTACGAAATTTAAAGTAGTTTTTTCCAATTCTGTGAGGAAAGTCATTGGTAGCTTGATGGGGATGGTATTGAATCTATAAATTACCTTGGGCAGTATGGCCATTTTCATGATATTGATTCTTCCTATCCATGAGCATGGAATGTTCTTCCATTTGTTTGTGTCCTCTTATTTCCTTGAGCAGTGGTTTGTAGTTCTCCTTGAAGAGGTCCTTCACATCCCTTGTAAGTTGGATCCCTAGGAATTTTATTCTCTTTGTAGTAATTGTGAATGGAAGTTCACTCATGATTTGGGTCTCTGTTTGTCTATTATTGGTGTATAGGAATGCTTGTGATTTTTGCACATTGATTTTGTATCCTGAGACTTTGCTGAAGTTTTTTATCAGCTTAAGGAGATTTGGGGCTGAGACGATGGGCTTTTCTAAATAAACAATCATGTCATCTGCAAACAGGGAAAATTTGACTTCCTCTTTTCCTAATTGAATATCCTTTACTTCTTTCTCTTGCCTGATTGCCCTGGCCAGAACTTCCAATACTCTGTTGAATAGGAGTGGTGAGAGAGGGCATCTCTGTCTTGTGCCAGTTTTCAAAAGGAATGAATGCTTCCAGTTTCTGCCCATTCAGTATGATATTGGCTGTGGGTTTGTCATAAATAGCTGTTATTATTTTGAGATACATTCCATCAATACCTAGTTTATTGAGAGTTTTTAGCATGAAGGCTGTTGAATTTTGTTGAAGGCCTTTTCTGCATCTATTGAGATAATCATGTGGTTTTTGTAGTTGGTTCTGTTTATGTGATGGATTATGTTTATTGATTTGCATATGTTGAACCAGCCTTGCATCCCAGGGATGAAGCCGACTTGATTGTGGTGGCTAAGCTTTTTGATGCGCTGCTGGATTCGGTTCACCAGTATTTTATTGAGGATTTTCTCATCGATGTTTATCAGGGATATTGGTCTAAAATTCTCTTTTTTTGTTGTGTCTCTGCCAGGCTTTGGTATCAGGATGATGCTGGCCTCACAAAATGAGTTAGAGAGGATTCCCTCTTTTTCTATTGATAGGAATAGTTTCAGAAGGAATGGTACCAGCTCCTCTTTGTACCTCTGGTAGAATTCGGCTGTGAATGTGTCTGATCCTGGACTTTTTTTGGTTGGTAGGCTATTAATTATTGCCTCAATTTCAGAGCCTGATATTGGTCTATTCAGAGATTCAACTTCTTCCTGGTTTAGTCTTGGGAGGGTGTATGTGTCCCGGAATTTATCCATTTCTTCTAGATTTTCTAGTTTATTTGCGTAGAGGTGTTTATAGTATTCTCTGATGGTAGTTTTTATTTCTGTGGGATCAGTGGTGATATCCCCTTTATCAATTTTTATTGCTTCTGTAAATAGAAACTTTTCAAAGAAAGACATACAAATGGCCAATAGATATATAAAAAGGTGCTCACATCACTAATCATCAGAGTAATGCAAATCAAAACAAAATAAGATATCACCTCACATTTGATAGGATAGCTACTACCAAAAAACAAAAGATAACAAGTGTTGGTGAGTGTGATCAGAAATGGGAATGCTTGTAGAGAAATGGGAACCTTGGTGGGAATGTAAATTGGTACAGCCACTATGAACAGTAGTATGAAGGTTCCTAAAATATATTTTAAAAAAATAGAACTATTATATGATCCAGCAATCCCACTTCTGAGTATATATCCAAAGGAAATGAAATCAGTATTTTGAAGAGGTATCTGCACTCTCATGTTCATTGCAGCATTATTCATGATAGTCAAGGTATAGAAACAACCTAAGTGCCTAGGATATACTTTAAAGGTTTAGATGACACAGGATTCTAGAAATTGTTAATAAATCAAAATTCCATTGCAGTAGAAAACTACAAAATGATGTACTTTCTGTATTGTTTGTGTATCCATGATAAAGTGGCTGAACCAGATGATGCCTATAAGTCTTTCCTTTGTCTACAGTGTTGTAGTATTATTGAATTTTCTTCTTTAAAAAAAAAAAAAGGGCCAGGAGCGGTGGCTCACGCCTGTAATTCCAGCACTTTGGGAGGCCGAGGCAGGCAGATCACAACGTCAAGAGATCGATACCATCCTGGCCAACATGGTGAAACCCCATCTCTACTAAAAATACAAAAATTAGCCAGGCATGATGGCACACACCTGTAGTCCCAGCTACTCGGGAAGCTGAGGCAGAAGAATTGCCTGAACCTGGGAGGCAGAGATTGCAGTGAGCCAAGATCGCGTCACTGACTCCAGCCTGGCAACAGAGCGAGAGTCCGTCTCAAAAATAAATAAATAAATATTTAAAAATTTAACATTTTTAAAAAGGCCCTACTGAATTATTTTCATTTACTGGCACCTCACTGCCTAATACAGTATATTCGCATGTAAAGATAAATGTTAAAAGCATCTTTGTTGTTCCTGCAGTTTGATATGAAACCCAATTTCCAGGATTATTCCATAGTCCCAATGCAACAAGGTTCCTACAGACTCAAGAAAGTCCATACCCATTCTGGTACTCCTTTCATCCTGGTAGAAAATTCTGTTCTACTTCAGATTCCTAGGGCTCAATCTGAAAGAGCAGAACTCCCACCTGGAGGACAAGCATAATCAGAAAGAAGTGGACTTCACTGAAAAGTCAATTGTGCTGCATCCCCATTTCAGTCCTTTGTTGTATATTCCTGTGAACACTCAAAGAAGTTCACTCCTTTCTTCTTGAGTAGGAAAGTGGAAATGTAGAGTGGCTGGAGGCTTGCGTTTTAGAGAAGACTGCACCCACATCTTTTATTAAGGGGACTATGAGGGGCTCCTCTATTCCACATGTCCCTGAATACAGGACAGAATGTCACTACTCGACCACCTAGCAAGGGTCCAGCAAAGGAAATGCTCCTCAAGACACAGGAGGTAGCAGAAGTATGTTTTTCCCTGGAGAGAATGGGGCTCACTTCCACAAAGGCTGCCATCAGAGCCTTTCATTATAGCCATATATAAGCAAGGCCTCCCAAACCATGAACCCCAGTGAAATAAACTGAATATCCTGGCTTTGTTTTAACATTAGAAGAGATTTCTGCAGCCAGTCCAATCTCAGCATCATGCAGCTTTTCAAACAGGAAAAGAATGCTTTTCATACTATAGGTCCTCTCTTGGTTTCAGGATACAAACCAGATACCAAGGATCAATAGAGGGCTCACCAAAGAACCAAAGGTTGTGAGAATATATCATTTCCTGTTATTGTTCCAACTCTTGTCATTAGCAAAGTATGTGGCCTTGTACAAGATATTTAATCTCCTTGCAACTCATTTTTCTCATCTTTAAAATAAAACAGTTGGGGCCAGGCACAGTAGTTCATGCCTCTAATCCTTGCACTTTGGGAGGCTGAGACGGGTGAATCGAGTTCAAGACCAGCCCGGGCAACATGGTGAAACCCTGTCTCTATGAAAAATACAAAAAATTAGCTGGGCATGGTGGTGGATGCCTGTAATTCCAGCTACCTGGGAGGCTGAGGCAAGAGAATCACTTGAACCCAGGAGGCAGAGGTTGCACTGAGCTGAGATTGTGCCACTGCACTCCAGCCTGGGTAACAGAGCAAGATTGTCTCAGACATAAAAAATAAAATAAAATAAAACAGGTTAGATGAGTTCTAAAGATTCTTTACTTGGTTTAAGGTTCTCTAGTATAGCATAGCCTCTGTAATTTGCATCTTAAACCACCAAAAGTCATAATCTTAGTAGTGAAAGATTCCCTTCTTTTCATGCACAGATCACTTTCAAAGTGCAAAACAGACTAAAGAAGACATTTTCAGAGTTAACTTGTCTATTATTTCTCCTCAACACCAACTTTTATTGACAACCTTATGGACTTAGGTATGTCAATATAAGACATGCACAAATAAGCACCATATTGATGCAAACACTGAAGTGGTTTTTTGTTTGTTTGTTTGTTTTGTTTTGGGTTTTTGTTTTGTTTTTGTTTTTTTTTTTTTTTTTGCCATCTCTGGAATTCCTATCAGCATTGTAAATTTTGAAACAACCCATAACAAAGAATTAACTGTTTCAATAAACATTCCCCACATAAAGTAGCTATAAGCTGCCCACAAGGCAAACTACTGTACAGCAAACAACCTTGTAAAAATTAATAAATCTTCTCTGGTGCATGAAAATCAGCTAACGCTTGACTCAACAGCTTTTTACCTAAGTGCCACCAATAAACTGAGCCCCAGAGACAACAGATGGAAACAGAATAGCAAACCTTAGGAATTAAAAGATGTCTCTATAATGTTTTTACTTTGCTAATTTAATAGAAGACACTTAGTTATCATGACCATTAACTAGCCAATGTGGAAATCAAATTTTAGGAGGACAAATGTATAATATGCATCATTTTCATCATTCATTTTAAAATAAAGGCAAGTTTCTTACATTAAAAAATCCATAAGATTTTTTTCTTCAGACTGTAACTATAGAAAAACAAATCACCCTATAAAGATCTGTAGTTTATGAAGTAGTGAAAATGATCAAATGGCTATTGCAAAAAGCTAGATATTAGGAAATGTGAATATTAATTCTGAATTTGTTACCGACTCAGGATGACCTTGCATGATGCATCCAACCTTCTTTTCTCTATATCAGAAAACTAAAGAGTAAATGTAACATCACATTCTTTTCTCCTTTGGGACAAACAACTATGTACAATTGAATAAAAATGAAATTGCATAAGTAGTGGATAGAATATGTTTGGGTTGGTTTGAACTTAGCACACTGTTTAATAATTCAACATTTTTTATACCTGCGCAATAAATTTTTAAATGATGTCTGAAATGCTTTGAAATCTTCAGAAACAGGTTTATAAATGGCATAAATAATCATTTTATTTGATCTGGTAAATAAGAAATAGAATACCACCTAAGACAGACATGAATATTTTAGTATAGCAGTCCTTGGTTCACTTACCCTTAAAAGGAATAATTCAATCAGAATTCTTTCAGGACAGTTAGATTAATTACAGAAGAAGGAAAAAAAGAATCTTCTCTCAATTGAGCAATTAACATACTTCATCTTACAAAGGTCACTGAAGTTAATCCACGGCTATAGAACTATTGCTCTAGAAGCTTAGCACCTCCCCTTAGTACTCATTCAGTCCAGCTCCCACTTACACCCTTCCTTAGACTGCATCTAAACAATTCCAGATACACATGTTCTGTATCTTTTATTTTATTGATTTATTTATTTTTTGACACGGAGTTTTACTCTTGTCACCCAGGCTGGAGTGCAATGGCATGATCTCAGCTATCTGCAACCTCTGCCTCCTGGATTCAAATGATTCTCCTGCCTCAGCCTCCCGAGTAGCTGCGATTACAGGTGCCTGCCACCATGCCCGGCTAATTTTTTGTATTTTTAGTAGAGACGGGGTTTCACCAAGTTGGTCAGGTTGGTCTTTATTTTTAAAGGTCTTAAAGAAAATATATTTACAACTCCATTTTAATGTTAGCCCCAATGGAAAGTTAGTCCCTACCTTATAATGTCCTTGTAGATAAGCAATTCCCAGTGCAATATTATTCTAGCTGATTCACTACATTTTTCTTGCTATAAGTCCTTACCTGATTGAAGGATATTATTGGAATTCATCAACTTTTTCTTCTCTATGTGCTATAGTACAACCACAAGCCTAGCACTATTTAGTTTCATTTTCTAAGCATTTCTTCCACAGGATCCCTACATTGTTTTGTTGTATCCTCAGAGTTCTCAAGTTCCCAGAGTAAGCCTAAGAGTATTTTCTATGTGGTCAGTCATTATCTATCTAGAATTTTATTTTTTGTTTTGAAATATTTGATTGACAAAGATTGAATATATTCAAAGTGTGCAACAAGATGATTTGAGAGATATATACACATTGTGTAATGATTACCACCATTAAATTAACACATCTATCATCACTCGTGCTGTTTATTAGGTCCCCAGAACTTGTTCATCTTATAAGTGAAAATGTGTACCTTTGATCAATATCTACTAATTTCCTCCACCCACCAATCCCTGGAAACCACTCCTCTACCCTCTGCTTCTCTGAGTTTGACATTTTTAGATTCCACATATAAGTAAGACCATACAGTATGTGTATTTCCGTGTCTGGATTACTTTGCTTAGCAAAATGTCTTCCAGGTTCAACCATACTATTGCAAAGGCAAGATTTCCTTCCTTTTTAAGGCTAAATAATATTTCATTGCCTATATGTATACCACATTTTCTTTATTCACCTGTCAATAGACACTTAGGTTGTTTCAATATCTTGGCTGTTGTGAATAATGCTGCAATGAACGTGGGAGTGCAGCTATCTCTTCAAGATACTGATTCCATTTTCTTTGGATATATACCCAAAAGTAAGATTGACAGGTCTTATGATAGCTCTATTTCATATGTTTTTAGCTACCTCTATACTTTTTCCGAAATGACTGTACCAATTTACATTCCCAACAATGTGCAAAGGTTTCCTTTTCTTCACATCATCACTAACTCCTGTTACCTCTTGTCTTTCACACCTGTTAGGATGGCTATCATGAAAAAGATAAGAGATAACAAGTAGAATTTTATTTTTCAATTGAAAAATATTAACCCGCAGTCATTTTTATCAAATAAATTTTATCTAACTTATTTTTATTTTTCTTCTGTTTAATAAAAGTTTGTTTTAAATTCAATTTTTATCCTACAAGGTATTATGTACCCTTCTGGCTTTGGAATTACCTAAAAGGGTCACACACCCAGTTTAGTAAAAGAAAAAAAAAGCAGTTGTTCACTCCTGAGCATCGTCACTAAAAAAGTACGATGTGCTGAACAATACCTGAAGCATAAGGGAAGCTTGGATATATAGAATGTATTATTAACCTGAATTGGACGTTAGCCAGAACACCGAACCTTCTTCCCCCAACAGATTGTCATAGTACAAGTCCTCAGTACTTTAACTGCCCATCAAGAGATATCACCTTAGAAACAAATTAGAACAAACTGTTGCAGCTCCCTTCTTGAGAGGTGTCAGCATGTTATTTTTGTTACATAGATCACCAACTGCTAGACTATGTATGTCCAAAAACATTCTATCCCATATGTTCAGAACAGTGCTGGACCCTATGTACAGCACAGAAGTATACAAAATAAAGAACATATCAATATCCTTATGGAACTTACAACCTATTTAAGAAAATGGCTTATGAGAATAACAGAAAACATATAATAGCTACCAATTATACTAAACACATGTCAGGTGCAATGTTAAGTCCTTTATACATATTTCATAGGACTTACTTTATACCTGATATATTGTTTCCTCAAAGCAAGCTGTTTAAGTTAGGGGTTATTTTTCCAATGCTTTTTAAAAAGAAACTCAGGTATCCAGTACAAACAGTCTAACCAGGTTTGGGTAACTACAAAGCTCACACTCTAATCACTGTACTACATGGATTCTCAATGAGTATATCATCAATCAAATGCTAAATTGTATGACACAAATAAAAGCTAAGAATGGCAAAGAGTGAAGAGTTATACTGACTAGAGGTCACAGGAGGAGGTGTTACGAGGGAGGCTAGACTTCAGTTTGACTTTAAAGAATGATTTAAGTATGTAAAATGAAACGGGCTGTACATTCTAAATACGAAGTTATATAAACCTTGTGCACAGGTCAGAAGGCAAGAATAGTATGCCGTGATCAGAGAGACAAGAATCAGATACGTGATGTGTTCCAACACGCATGCAGGTCTGAAGTACAATAATTTAATTTTACATATTTTTATATCAATGTGTAAATGTGCTTTAGTCTATATAATGTTCAACTCAATAATGTCAACTTTAATTTATATCAAAAGACTTCAGAAGCCTCTGGAAATGGATGTGTTTTATAATGTTATTATAAGTTTTAAGGGTAGATAAAGAGAGGAATGAATTACATTAGAGTCCACATTATCAAACCTTATTTTGTTTTACTTCACAAAACGAAAGCTCTAGGGAAACCTCTTGATTTATAAGCACTCAAATTAATACATAAATCTGAGATCGATATAATAGCTGGAACTTGCTATTACCATTCCTATGTCACACCAACTAGAAGGATGAAAACCAAGCAGTCCAAGCAGATAAACTCCAAGACTGTACCTGCCTTTCGATAGTAAGAACCAAAAGAGTGTCCAAATTCTCCGGTTAATCCTGCTTTGTCATCCGTTTACTTTAGGCTGACTCATCCCAGTAAACCCACCACCTCACCTATCACAGCCTCCTCTCACACCTTTTCCAATCAAAGCTATTTCAACATTAGTCTTTTTGAAAGTAGGAAAATGTAGAGATGTTGTGCCCTGACCCAAGGAATAGCTGATGTGCAGGCACTCACTCTTTTAAATAAATAAATACTAAGTTCAGACCTAGGAAAGAAAGCACAGTAACCTCAGAAAAACAGAAGTGAGAGAATGGAGCAAAGAACTCCAGTAGTCTATCTTGTGCCGAGAAAGAAATCTCTCAAAGATGATGTTAAAAGTATCATAGAAGGGGACAGAAAATAAAACTTAATGGATGACTCCAATAAAATAATTACAGTCAATTCATTGGACATCCATAATTCAGAGTTAACACTGGCATTTCCTGTTTGTTTTAAAAAATGGATAGAAGAATAAAATATGTTAGGAGAAAACCTCAATAATACATAGGGGCAAGGGACAATCTCTCAGCCCCTGGTATCCAGGAAACCAAAGGCTTATGCTCTTTTGAATTTTAAATGTGTAGCAAAACACATTGATTTTAATTGCCTATAATCTGAGGTCAAACCTTTTGGCATGGTTCTTTGTTCATAGCAACAACACCACCAATAATATTTACTGAGGATTTGCCATGAGTCAGATACTGTTATGAGCACTGGAAAGGATACAGCATTAAAGGTGACAGACGAGGCCCTGCCCTTATGGAGCTTATGTTCTGTCCCAGTGCAGAATGATAAATATGGTTGGACCAGGGAACAAACCATGACTAATTCTCCAATACAAAGAATACTGCCTTATAAAGAGGAAACTTTCTTGCTAAACTGGCAATTTTACAGAGGCCTGAATCTTTTCCATTAGAAGAAAAACACTTTCTGGCGTGTGCTTAATCAGGTTTTGGAGCTTTAAAGGAATAGAATGCGAGATAAAAGATAAATCCCACCAAGCTAGAGAAGAGCTGATGTTCTGACCCTTTGACCCTGCCCATCAAGAAGACATAACACTCCAGGTTTGAAGTCAGATTTGATTTAGATTTGAAGCCCAGTTTCATGCCTTATTAGCTCCATGACCTTAGGCATGTTACTTAACTTCCTTAACAGTTTTCTCATCTGTAAAATGGTGCTAACAAAAGCCACCTCACTGTATTGTTATAAGCATTTAAAGATTTAATTCATAAATGTTTAAATCATACCATGTGCCATATGCTTTTCATTTAATAAAGAGTATAGATGATTTACATATGCATATATGTATACACTCCATGTGCTCATCTTTTCTTTATGCACATATAATTTACCCATCTATCCTCAATGCCATTCTCCCAGAGTTCTACCCTTCTGCCCTTGAGGCATTTACCTTCTTCCAAATTCACAATTAGCTAATAAAAGAATCCAATCACTGAAAATGTGTTAATGAGAAACGGTAACAGAAGAGTACAGTGACTACTGCCTGCCAGCTCAAATACCCCTCCATGATAAAATATGGTTTTGGAAACAAAACTGTACTAAAAATAGCATAGGCCAGAGGAGTGACTCTGGTGTGAATGCTAAGCAGCATCCTCTGGGGGTTTGTTGTAGTAGCACTCAGTAACGATCAAGTGCTAATACCTAGACCATCATTAATTTTTTTAAAAAACAAAACTTAAATGGACATTGTATCCTTTTTCATGTAAATTAATGTGTCTGCAAAAAGAATGTATTTGCCCTGGAACATTCTATAAAACAAATATAATCCCTAGGAAAACAGGGCCATAGAAAGGTTAAATGTTCATGTAACATCTGTGATAGAGCAATACCTACAACACAATTCTCTTTTTGGCCCAGTAATTCTAGACCATAACATGTTGACTTAATGAGATTTAACTAAAAATAGAAAATTCTGCTTTGAAAACCTTCATCCGAAAGGATCCAAAACTTGTGAATTAGGCAATGGTGAGAATGCCACACCCTTTGCTACTCTAAGAGGAAAGTCTCTCAAGTGATCGACTCGAGGCCTGGCCATGCAAGTCAGACATTTAGTCATTTTTCTAGACGCTATCCATCATGTAGCACATTACCGAACTTCATGCAACCTCATTTAAACATTTAACTGGCTGTTCTGATCGGAATAAACCTTTGGTGGAAGTAAAAGCTTGACAACGCTGACACCTAGTGGCTGTGAAGAAACTGGAGCAGATCCAGCCTAGGAAGAGTAGTGAGCTACTGTGGCAGTGTCTCCAAAACACACAGCATTTAATCATGATGAATATTAGGTTATAAAGTACCAATTCTAAAACAAACCCTATGAAAGTTTATTTCAGCTCTCTATTTATCTAGGGGCCTACAAAAGGAGACAATTAAAAACCTTGTATTTGAAAAGTAAATTTTCCTTCGATCTTCCACACTTAGCAAATTACTCATCTTCAAAGATCAAAGAAAACTAAAGATCAATTCATATTTTGGCATATTTATGACTATTTTCCTTAATGTTGCATGTACACCCACAACCTTATCCTGGTCTTCAGGTGATTTTTCTCCCCGGGTCAAATATAAAAGCCAACTGGCCAAGCCATTATAGAGATTCCCTTTATGCCTCTGAAGCGTTCCTAGTCAAAGGGTAGTTGGATTTTCACAAACCAGCAGGAATTTTCTTTAAGAGAGGTATAAGGACACATGTGGAAACCCCTAAAGTACACATCTAAAAGCAAGGACCACATTGAACACTGTGGGAAGCCATATGAACACAGCAGATCAGCACAGCACAACCTGTTTCTGCTCTAACCATTAGAAGATAAGTTTCCTCAGACCCACCTGCACCTCTGACAGGCAGGATGGCAGGAAGCCTAAAGTGTTCATCTCCTCCACCAAGGAGAGCTCTGACTCCTACCTGCTGACGTTTGAAGGCTAAATAATCCAAATTTTCCAGCTCCTTCCCAAGCTTCTGGTAGGTTTTCTGAAGGTCAGATTTGTTGGCAACATTTTTGAGAGACTCAAATGTCCTTTGAAACTGAAATTGAAAACAAAAGTAGATCATTAGGATAGCAGCAGATTTTTCTCAAATTCTCAACTTGCTAACACAGAGTCGATAATGAGCCTCAGTTTCTCCCATTCATAATACAGTGATAACAAATGCTAGCTAATTATCTTTCAATGAAATAATTAGGGACACACAAAGAGTTATAAACCATATTCTAAGTATAACCAACATTACTGCATGCATGAGAAGCCTGTTCAGTCCTCATTCTAACAAAAGAGCATACTTCATTTAAAAAAAATAAAAAAGAAAGTTCATCTTTTAGGATACACTTCTGCTTTAAAATTTTTTAAAAAGCACTGTGAATGTATAATTTCAAATCATAATGAGGAAGCATTAAAGAGTGCTCACATTTCAATCATGGAAACAAACAAATTTATGAAAATGTAGTTGCTTACATGATATTTTGCTATAATGGCATGGGATCTGGCTTGCCTCTATAATAATATCTATGCAGAATAGGTCACCCAACAAACTTCAGCAAGAAAGATCTCTCAGAGCTTATATTTTGAGAAGGAAGGAAAACTTAACATTTTGATGATCAAAGCATATGTGGCATGTTCAGCAAACATTTATTCATTTCTGCTCTATAACACAGATGAGCTATGAGCAGATGAGTTATGATCAGAAAGAGAGTTCTGATCAGTTCTGCTGAATCAGAATGCTCCCATTCTTTTTAAATCAGATACTAGATAAATACAAAGGTGAAAAATTGCAACGAACCACAGAATACTGTCTGCTACTAATAATTAATTAAGCAAAGGAAGCTCACAAGAAATTGGATTCTTGGTTTATTTTCATAAATTAGAACATACTTTGGAGGGTTAGTGATTGAAAATGTCAAGTAATGTAATTTGCAAGACATTTGCATTTGCTCTCTCTTTATGTCATTTATTTCCCATATTCTCACTCTGTGCCATTAGACAGATTTCTACAGATAGAGACTTGACCATCTTAAACACACCAGAACTCCACTGTGACTATGATGCCATGAGACAGGCTAATAAGATTTTATAGAATATAATTAAGTTTCCAGGGAAATGATTTGACCCTTACTATATCAAACTCTATGAAATAAGTCATATTAAAATGGCATTCTACTGAATTAAATCCCTAATTTCATGAAAGCAACATGTTTATCTCAATCCAAGGTGACAGAGGGAAAAGAAATGGGAAATAACAGTGCTAAGCTTCCACGACAGGACAGTAAATTAAATTCAACAAATAATCATTTAGAACCTACTATGCACAAAGCACTATGAATATAAAAGACATTTCCTGCCCTGAAGGAAGTCAGACCACTGGAGAAACTAGACATGAAATTCGGAAATGAGATGGACACTGACACTTACTGAGTGCCCACTCAGCCCCAGGTACTTTATGCTTTCCAATTTAATCTTCACAAGAACCACAGGAGTTCCTATTTCTCTTCTCATTCTACAATTGAGTAAACTGGGTTTCAGAAAGTTTGATTGAACTGGGTTTTTATTACAACATTCATGTTCTTTCTACTCTATCCTTAACTCTAACACAAGGCAAGGTAGTAAAGAGAGTGCAAAAAAAGAGAGATAAAGGTAACATTGGTGAAAACTCGGAAAACTCACTGATACTGACTGAGGGACTCAGACCACGTAGAAGACGTAAGACAATTTGAGTTGGGCCCCAAAGGACAGGAAGTCTTTTAAGAGTCTGACGTGGAAACCAATTCTACCCAACATATTAAACACAGCCAAAATCAGTTCATTTTCCCCCACTTATAACAATAAACAAGTTCCTTTCAACATAATGACCTTTATATGAAATATTTATTATATTGTATAATCATTTCTGTGCCTTGCCCATTTCTTGGTTCATTCTCACTATGTTCAAATCAAAATAAAACCTTATCTAAGATTCTAAAAAATTTAAGTAATTTTATCTATGACTTAATTAATACAAGCTATTTTACTGACAAATCCATTTAACTCTAAAGCATGTTTTAGCTCCTGCACTTTGTCTTCCCTAAGAAATATTAGCTCTACTTCTTAAAATATTTCTTCTTCATATTTATCTCTGTAAACATTATACAACTCCAAATGGGACCTTTAGAGCAAACACACTTGTAAAGAGTGTTCAAAATAGCCGGGCACAGTGGCTCACGCCTGTAATCCCAGCACTTTGGGAGGCCGAGGCGGGCGGATCACGAGGTCAAGAGATCGAGACTATCCTGCCTAACACGGTGAAACCCCGTCTCTACTAAAAATACAAAAAAATTAGCCGGGCGAGGTGGCGGGTGCCTGTAGTCCTCCGCGGGAGGCTGAGGCAGGAGAATGGCGTGAACCCGGGAGGCGGAGCTTGCAATGAGCCGAGATTGCGCCACTGCACTCCAGCCTGGGCGACAGCGAGACTCTGTCTCAAAAAAAAAAAAAAAAAAAAAAAAAAGAGTGTTCAAAACAAGAAACACAGAAAACCAACACTTCCGGTAATATGCCCATGGCCAAAGGAGAAATGGAGAAAATCCAGTAACAATACATGATCACAAGAATGTTTTAACTAAAGGTCGGACTTTGTATAATATGGAGATTTCAGCTTGAACTTTTGTTATCAGGAATTATATCCTCCATTTATTGATAATAAAGAGTTCAAAATACTGTAAAACCATGATAATTTCATTCATTTAAGCAGTGTTTTTGCTTACAACAATAATTAATTGTCAAGAAGAGGTCATATGAAACCTGTGGTATAGCTCTGGCTTAGCTCCCTATTAAACACACCCCATCCCCACCTGCACACATGTACGCTTAAAGATACTAAAGAGTGAAAGCAATAATCTTACTTTCCAAGTAATGCTGAAGTACAGAAGATAAAAGTTAGGTTGAGGCCTAGGTTTTAAAGAGTATTCACTTGGCTTGAAGATTTTTCCAATAGGCCACAATGGTTAATCATTGAAACAAACCTCCAAGATTTTCCATATTTGTTCAGTACATGATAATTTTCTTATATTGATTATTTCTCCAAATAAATGATCTCCCAGTTGGAGACAAGTTGGGGAAAGGAAGCACAATTAATTGAAGAGATTTTTAATACTGCTGGATTTTACTTATTCATAGTTTTGAGTGGGAATTTAAAATGAGCCAAAAACCCCAGAATAATTTGTTGAAACTTGAATTTATCCTGTGTTTTTTTTTTAACTCATTATAAACCAAACTCAAACTTTAAAAAGTTCAGTGAATTAGACTAAACCCAAAACAAACCTTGGACATACAAGATAAGAATGGGTAGAGGAAAACAATATCCCTAAGCCCAGCACTTGCTGGAATAGTAAGCACTGTCAACACTCCCAGAGTGTGTTTTCTCATCAAATTATTTCTGCTCAGAAATAATAATAGTAATCCATCAAATAAAACAGCAGAAACTATAATTGCTCATCTCACATTAAAATAGCTGACAAATTATTTTGCAAGAAAGAGAAGCATAGAAAAGGCAACAGGGAAATGTCTACTTTGTCTCAGCAGTCCCTTTTCCCAGATACATTTTTTCTCCTTTTTCCTGACAATACATATATAAATAAATCTAAGCCAGTGTTCTATACAAATTATGCATCCAATGAGTTCATGTAAATTATGTAGATTTGTGGAGTAATTTGAGAAAGACACGAAGAAATAGGCTGAAACAGCAGGAAAAAAAAATGCAGCCAAGGCTCTGGCAAATAAAGTTTTCCTCTCCCTCACTGCCAATGCCCTGGCTTCCTTTTGTAATCAGATCGATTGATTCAAATAACTCTAGAGCTCCAGCAGCCTACTAATTCCCATAATTTAAAAACATCAAGTAGCATTGCTCCAAAACAAGAGCCAGCTCCACAGTCATCATGTTTTCTTATTTAATATTTCATGCATTTATACGAGGTGCTGGGTGCTACCTGTAACATGAAAAGAAATCCCATACCCGCAGCGTTATGTGTACAAAAGGGTGTACAATAAGTGCCTGATGGAAAGCATTATATCACCAAGTGTGATCTTAGTGTCCCTAAATCATCTGTTTAAAACAATGCCAAAAGTTTCTGGAGACTAAAGCGGAAGGAAAGAATAGTCAAAAAAATAATATATTGATGCTCTATAAATATTAATACCTAGAGTAAAAAGAAATTGTTTTAAGCATAAGAAATGGCTAATCTACCTTACTTAAATATGGCAACCACAGAGCAATCAAAAATAAAGTATTACAGAGAAAGAAATTATTTAATGTTTCTGAATTTAATCCATTGACTTTCATACATATTTTCCAAATGAACTTACAAGATGATAATACCACTCATTAAAAGGAAGTTTACAACTGAAGCAGAAAATTAAAGCTCACATACATATCTCAAATGTTTTTTTTTTTTTTTTTGCTGTAAGGAATGACTATAAAAGTTAAGAACATAGAGCAAAATTGGGCTTGAGATCTAAATTAGAAATAGTTCTATGTAGGTGAAGGCACACTGGCCTTGAGGTCTGAGGTTCAAGTCCTTGCTATGCCATTTAATAACTGCATCACTTTGGACAAGTCATTATTATTCCAATTTTGATTGTGTTATCTATAACACAGGACAAATTGTCTTTGCCTGCCTACTTCACTCAGTTGTTGTGAAATCAGTTGAGGAAAAATAAAAGACATTCATTCAACAAATATCTATCATTGAGCAACATACCAGACATGTAAGAAACAGAGGAAAACAAAAGAAAAACAACTCTTACCCTAACAGATTTTACAATCTAGCTTTATAGGTTACTGCTTTATAAACTTAAAAGTTCCATAAAATTGAAAAGATCATTGTCATTAAGCTCATGACACCTTTCAGTAGTGAATAAGGACTGAACAAAAGGGTCATTCAATAATTGTTTATAGAGCAGCATCACTGTGCAAAGCACTGGGCTTGATGCTGTGAGAAACATCACATTTATGGTGAGGCTTGGGTGGAAAAATGATGAAATCATTGATGCTTTATGAAAAGTTTGGCCAGGTGCAGTGGCTCACGCTGTAATCTCAGCACTTTGGGAGGCCGAGGCTGGCAGATCACTTGAGGTCAGGAGTTCGAGACCAGCCTGGCCAACATGGTGAAATCCCATCTCTATTAAAAATACAAAAATTAGTCAGGTGTGGTGGCATGCGCCTGTAATCCCAGTTACTTGGGAGGCTGAGGCAAGAGAATTGCTTGAGCCCAGGAGGCAGACGTTGCAGTGAGCCGAGATCGCACCACTGCACTCCAGCCTGGGTGACAGAAAAAGACTTCATCTCAAAGATAAGATAAAATAAAATAAAATAAAAAGTTTATGGGCAATGTCCCCAAAGAAATCAGCAGTTTACAAATGGATAAACCATTTTCAGAAGGGTCAAGATGATGTTGAAGACAAAACCCACAGCAGCAGACCATCCACATCAATTTGCAAGGAAAAAATTAATCTTGTTTGTGTCCTAATTGAAGAGGACCAACAATTAACACCAGAAGCAATAGCCAACATCATAGACATCTGAACTGGTTCAG
Source organism: Gorilla gorilla gorilla (assembly GCF_029281585.2). Classification (NCBI taxonomy): domain Eukaryota; kingdom Metazoa; phylum Chordata; class Mammalia; order Primates; family Hominidae; genus Gorilla; species Gorilla gorilla. The sequence continues at coordinate 48,233,742 of NC_073232.2, read as the reverse complement.
CTTACACAATTCTGACTGAAAATTTTCAGTTGAGCAAAGTTTCCCCTGGATGAATGCCAAAATTGTTGCACATAGATCAATTGCAGATAAGACCAGAGCTTTCAATGAAATGTTTTAACAATTTTAATTTCATCAAGCTCCTTAAGTATTCCTTTGGAGAAATCTAACAAAAGATGAATGTGGATTTACCAGTATGATCCTGAAGACTGAGCACAATCAAAGCAATATCTACCAAGAGGTGGAAGTGGTCCTGTCAATGCAAAAGCAAGCTAGTCAAGAGCAAAGATCATGGCAATAGTTTTTTAAGATGCTCAAAGAATTTTGCTTGTTGATTTTCTGGAAGGCCATGGAATGATAGTATCTGTTTATTATGAGAGTCTTTTGAGAAAGCTAGCCAAAGCTTTAGCAGAAAAACACTGGGAAAGCTTCACCAGAGTCCTTCTCCACCACAATGCTCCTGCTCATTCTGCTCATTCCTCTCATTAAACAAAGGCAATTTTGCAAGTTTCAATATAAAATCATTAGGTATCCACCTTACAGTCCTGGTTTGGCTCCTTCTGACTCTTTTTGTTTCCAAATCTCAAAAAATATTTAAAGGGCACTCATTTTTCTTCAGTTAATAATGTAAAAAAGACTGCATTGGCACGGTTAAATTCCAGGACATTCAGTTCTTTAGGGATGAACTAAGTGGCTAGTATCATTATTTACAAAAGTGTCTTCAACTTGATGGAGTTTATGATGAGAAACAAAGTTTATATTTTTTATTTTTTTCTTTTAATTCCATTTTTCTATGAACTTTGTGAAGTCCCCTCATCATTACCCTGCTTAAAATTCTTTCATGGTTTCCGCTTAGCTTTCAGACTATAGTTCAAACTTTGTAACTTAGCACACAGACCTTTCAAATTAGGTCTATGCCTACCTCTCCAGCTTCAACTCTTGTTCCTCTCACACAGTTCACCCTTCATCTCAGCCATTCAGGACTATTACAAGTCTTTCAGCATACATCCTCTTCTGCAGGTAAAATGCCCTCTGCCCCACTACCTTCTTTCTCTAGTCAACTCTCCAAACTCAGCCACACAGTATTCATTCAACATACCCTCTCTTAATACAATTCCAACCTCCATAACACTTTGTACCAACCTCTACCATAATAACATATTGTTAATTTACTTTTTATCTAGTCTGTAAATTCCAAGAGAGCAGGATCATGATGGTATTTTTAGAAATTTGAATCCCTAGCACATACTAGAGTGATGGTGACTGCCACAAAGTAAGCACACAAAAATAACCATTTGCTGAGGTAATTCATTAATTAATCAAATCAGAGATAACTGGAAAGATGCTGATTCCTTCTTAAAAAATGAAAATTTTACATGGTTTAAATTTGTATGGTCAAAGGTCATAAAATTTCAATTAAACAGGAGGAATAATCTCAAGAGATCTATTGTACATCATGGTGACTGCAGTTAATACCAATAAATTATATATATGAAAATTGCTAGAGTAAATTTTAAGTATTCTCACTACCAAAAATTGATAAGTATAAAAGGTAATGCATATATATTAAGTAGCTTGAGTTAGCGATTCCAGAATGTATACATGTATTAAAACATCATGTTATATACCATAAATATATATAATTTTTACTTGTCAAAATAGGGGGATACAGAAGGGATGGTTAATGGATATAAAAATAAAGTTAGATGGAAAAAAATCTGGTGTTTGGTAACACAATAGAAAGACCATAGTTAACAATAACTTCTCACATATTTCAAAATAACTAAAAGAGTAGAATCAGAATGTTCCTAACACAAAGAAATGATAAATGCTTGAGGTGATGGATATTCCAATTACCCTGATTTGATCATTACACATTATATGCTTTTATCAAAATATCACATATACCCCATAAATAAGTACAACTATTATGTATCTATATGAGAACACATGGACACAGGAAGGGGAACATCACACTCTGGGGACTGTTGTGGGGTTGGGAGAGTGGGGAGGGATAGCTTTAGGAGATATACCTAATGCTAAATGATGAGTTAATTGGTGCAGCACACCAGCATGGCACATGTATACATATGTAACTAACCTGCACATTGTGCACATGTACCCTAAAACTTAAAGTATAATAATAATAAAATAAAATAATAAATAAAATAAAATAAATAAAATTTAAAAAATATACATGTTTGAAAAAAAAATTTATTCTTCCCTAAAATTTCCAATAGGAAATTCATGACAAATCCAGCAAGTATGCCCTATTTGTCTCTATTTCTAATTTCTCTTCTTATATCTTGATGTGGTTTGGCTGTGTTCCCACCCAAATCTCATCTTGAATTGTAACTCCCACAATTCCCAAGTGTCATGGGAGGAACCCGGTGGGAGGTGATTGGATTATGGGGGCAGGTCTTTCCTGCACTGTTCTCATGATAGTGAATGAGTGTCACGAGATCTGATGGTTTTAAAAATGGGAGTTTCCCTACACAAGCTCTCTCTTTGCCTGCCGCCATCCACATCAGATGCGACTTGCTTCTCCTTGCTTCCACCATGATTGTGTAGTCTCCCCAGCAAGGTGGAACTGTAAGTCCATTAAACCTCCTTCTTTTATAAATTGCCCAGTCTCAGGTATGTCTTTATTAGCAGCATGAAAACAGACTAATACACTAAATTGGTACCAGTAGAGTGGGGTGCTGCTGTAGATACCTGAAAATGTGGAAGCAGTTTGGGAACTGGGTAACAGGCAGGGGTTGGAACAGTTTGGAGGGCTCAGAAGAAGACATGAAAATGTGGGAAGGTTTGGAACTTCCTAGAGACTTGTTGAATGGCTTTGCCCAAAATGCTGATAAGCATATGCACAATAAAGCCCAGGCTGAGGTGGTCTCAGCTGGAAATGAGGAACTTGTTGGGAACTGGAGCAAAGGTGACTCTTGTTATGTTTTAGCAAAGAGATTGGTGGCATTTTGCCCTGCCCTAGAGATTTGTGGAATTTTGAACTTGAGAAAGATGATTTAGAGTATCTGGTTTAAGGAACTTCTAAGCAGCAAAGCATTGAAGAGGTGACTTGGGTACTGTTAAAGGCATTCAGTTTTATAAGGGAAGCAGAGCATAAAGTTTGGAAAATTTGCAACTTGACAATGTGATAGAAAAGAAAATCACATTTTCTGAGGAAAAATTCAAGCCAGCTGCAGAAATTTGCATAAGTAATGAGGAGCCAAATATTAATCCCCAAGACAATGGGGAAAATGTCTCCAGGGCATGTCAGAGGACTTCACAGCAGCCCCTCCCATCACAGGCCAGGAAGCCTAAGAGGAAAAAGCAGTTTCATGGGCCAAGCCCAAGGTCCCCATGCTGTATGCAGCCTAGGGACTTGGAGCCCTTTGTCCCAGCTGCTCCAGCCGTGGCTGAAAGGGGCCAATGTCGAGCTTGGGCTGTGGCTTCAGAACGCAGCTTCTGAAGCCTTGCCACCTTCCATGTGGTATTGAGCCTGCAAGTGTATGGAAGTCAAGAACTGAGGTTTGGGAACCTCTGCCTAGATTTTAGAGAATTTATGGAAACGCTTGGATGTCCAGGTAGAAGTTTGCTGCAGGGGCAGGGCTCTCATGGAGAACCTCTGTTAGGAAGTGTGGAAGGGAAATGTGGTGTTGGAGCCCTCACACAGAGTACCTACTGGGGCACCACCTAGTGGAGCTGTGAGAAGAGGACCACTGTCCTCCAGAACCACCCTAGAATGATAGCTCCACAGACAGCTTGCACTGTGCACCTGGAAAAGCCACAGACACTCAATGGCAACCCATGAACACAGCCAGGAGGAAGGCTGTATCCTGCAAAGCCACAGGGGGAGAGCTGCCCAAGACCATGGGAACCCACCTCTTGCATCAGCATGATCTGGATGTGAGACATGGAGTCAAAGGAGATCATTTTGGAGCTTTAAGATTTGACTGCCCTGATGGATTGTGGACTTGCATGGGGCCTGTAGCCCCTTTGTTTTGACCAATTTGTCCCATTTGTAACAGCTGTATTTACCCAATGCCTGTACCCTCATTGTATCTAGGAAGTAACTAACTTGCTTTTGATTTTACAAGCTCATAGGCAGAAGAGACTTGCCTTGTCTTAGATGAGATGTTGAACTGTGGACTTTTGAGTTAATGCTGAAATGAATTAAGACTTTGGGGGAATGTTGAGAAGGCATGATTAGTTTTGAAATGTGAGGACATGAGATTTGGGAGGGGCCAGGGGGCAGAATGATATAGTTTGGCTGTGTCCCCACCTAAATCTCATCTTGAATTGTAACTCTCACAATTCCCACATGTTATGGGAGGAACCGGTGGGAGGTGATTGAATTACAGGGCCAGGTCTTTCCTGCACTGTTCTCGTGATAGTGGAAGAGTCTCAGGAGATCTGATGGTTTTAAAAACAGGAGTTTCCCTCCACAAGCTCTCTCTTTGCCTGCCGCCATTCACGTAAGATGTGACTTGCTCCTCCTTACCTTCTGCCATGATTGTGAGGCCTCCCCTCACAATCATGGAATCCACATGGAATCCACGTGGAACTGTAAGTCCATTAAACCTCTTTCTTTTGTAAATTGCCCAGTATCAAGTATGTCTTTATCAGCAGAGTGAAAACAGATGAATACACATCTTAAATACCAGTCTTGACTTGCTCTTTTTCTTTACATCTTAATATGCTTTTACATATTTTGCCTAAGATCTTCCACAAAATATACATAGCTTCTAACAGCTCTTAATTATACAGTAATTTTCCCTTTATCAGCTGCTGATATCTTCAGTAATAAAAGGCTTTAGAAAATCTTTTTGTTGGTACACATCTGCCTTTTAAATAGAGGGTGGCCTCATAGAGTCTCAGCTGCCAACATGGTAATGTGATTTTTCTGTCAATATAAATATTTGTCATAGTCAGAATTATTGTTTGTCCACAAATGCTTTATAAAATTATGTAGCAAATGTTAAATATACATTTGACAAAAGTTGTTAAATTCTGGACCCATTTCCTGTAAGACACTGGTCTATTACCTAATCCAAAGGGATCAACATTCCCAAAACAAGTAAAACATGACTATGGTATGATAAATGGAAAAAGTTAGAAAAGTTAGTTCAACTCAATAGTCAAATTTCCCTTCATTTTTAGGAATAAGTACAACATTTCACTCCAAGGGCCAAAAAGTGGGAGCAAGATACCAAGGAGAAGAAAGATGGGACAGGGAAAGAAGGTGAAAGAGAACTTATACCAGTTCTTGCCAAGTAATTTATGTCATATATCATTCAGTCTTCACAAAACCCTTTCAAGGTATTCGGAATAAGTTTTATTCTCCCCATAACTCAGAAGAAGAAACCAAAGCTTGCAGATTTTTAACTTTCCCAAAATCACCCAGCTAATCGACAACACAGCCAGGATTCAAGCAAGGTCTCCATGCTGCCAAAAGCCATGTTTTCTTCCCACAATGTCCTGACCCAGTAAGCAGAAGCCATCCAAACCTATTTTCTTCCAAATAAAATTGACCCTTAGAAATCCAGATGCCAAGGTGGGCACGGTGGCTGACGCCTGTAATCCCAGCACTTTGGGAGGCCAAGGTGGGCAGATCACCCAAGGTCAGGAGTTTGAGACCAGCCTGGCCAACATGGCAAAACACTGTCTTTACTAAAAATACAAAAATTAGCCTGGCATGGTGGTGCACCCCTGTAATCCCAGCTACTCGGGAGGCTGAGGCAGGAGAATCACTTGAACCTGGGAGGTGGAGGTTGCAGTGAGCCGAGACCATGCCATTGCACTCCAGGTGTGCAAAAAGAGCAAATCTCTGTCTCAAAAAAAAAAAAAAAAAAAAAGAAATCCATATGCCAATAAAACAAGATGTGGAATCCTAAGAAGAACAAATAGTACAGAAAAGTTTGAAACACTTGAACAGTATCATAGAGATAAACATTTTAACTTAAATTCCTATAAAAAATTCATAAACAATGGTGACAATAGAGCCAAAATACCTTTCCAAGTTTCTACAATTGATGAAATATTGAAATATCAGTACTTTTTTCCTCTGTCCCCTATTACCTTTCATTTGGACCTGTTTTCCCCAAAAGAACACACACATTTCCTTAAAGAACTAGACACGTTTAAAAGTGCCATGTCAGGAATCCTTGATTATTTAATTTGGCAGTACTTGTCCATTTTTGGTTGCTCAGTGACCCATGTTTACATTAGTTGGTGGTCTCAGACTATGTCCTTGTAAATGTTCTATTGTAATTGCTTCTCCTGGGGCAGTCTCAGTGGAAAGAGTATAATTTAATAGAAATAAGAAAGCTTTACAAAATCAGGAAATACATAGATACATGCTATTAAAAGAGAGTAACATCTCATTTATCTGACATCTAAAAGGAAATATACTTCAACGGGATTGAAAAAAATCTGTTATGTAAGAAAAGTCATAAGAAGGAAAATAAGAGTAAGGCCACTTAAAAAAAATTGTGAGCTCAGAGGAATTCTTTAATGCTATGAAATAAAGAACAAAAACAGAAAATGTAGCAGGAACCTCTATAAGTGTCAGGAGGGAAAAAAACAAAGTCCAGAGGCCTGAATGAAATAGTAAAGATGAGGAGAAGAAAGGCAGGCCTTGGTCCATTACATGCAAAATAAGGGCAAGAAATAAAAAGGCAGTCCTCTGTTTTGGGGGAAAAAATGTGTGTTCCCAGGAGAAATTCATATCTTTAAAGTGGATACCCTCCTCCCACCAAAAATCTATAATAGATTATTATATAGTAGGATTGGGGAGTGTGATGGCTGACTACAGAATGCTTCTTAGGAAGGGCACTACCTATACTGAAGAAAGTACCTTAAGGAGTAATTTAAGGTGGGTAGTGATATCCTAAGGACAGAAATAAGCAGGGGCCAAGTCGAGTGCTAGAGAGATAACTATTCTTTACTGCATTCCAATGAACATAATTTAGAAGTTTGAGGGAAAGTAGCTAGAGAAAAAATGTGGAAGGGCAATGAGATGGAGTTGCTATCAATAAGATTTTGAAGATTTCGAACATACAGATTGAAGCCCTTTAGAGTATATTGTTGCAATATAGATATCCCTCCCTTCCATCTTCCTGTAAGTTTCTGTAAGGTTTACTATATTCATGTATTCTGGTCTGCTCTGGTAGGTTGGAGAATGTGTGTATCTGTGTGTCTATTCGTGCAAGGGGAAAAGGCCAACTCCAGATTCTGGGTGAACATAATGTAGAATAGAGACAGAAAGACAATCTATAAATGAAAATAATTCAGTGGAAGCAAAAGCTTGGAGACAGAGTTGACCCTGAAAATATGAGCTCCCAAGGAATTTGCAGAAATTTGGGGGAGAGCATTGTACTTGATAGGACACAGAATGAGGGTTTAAACAAATTATATTGAGATCTTAAGAGCAAGGAGAACCCAGCAACAAGTGGTTTTGCATCATAATTAAGTGGATTATAAGTAATTTTTAAAATGAAGGTCAGAACAAAAGAGAAGAAAAAACGGAAGCAGGCAAGCAATGGTCACTTAGAGCTCTTATTGGGTCATTAAAAAGTAAGTCATGCCAAACTAACTTCATTTCCTTTATAACTGGGATTACTAGACTGATAAATCCACAATGCCACAAACAGTATATCTTGATTTCAAGAAGGTCTTTCGAGAAGTGCTTGAAAATGAAATAAAGAAGCATGGTTTATACAGCAGCCCAATGAAGCAAGCTTGAAGCTCATTTCAACAACTTTACTCAAAGGATGTTCATATTTGATTGGTATTATCTAAAAGAAAGATATAATACTGTTTTCCATGTCATTAAACATTTTTTCATGAATAAATTTGAAAATGATATCAGGTTAGGAAAGGAAGACAAAATCGAGAGTCAAAGGATGATGGACTGTAACAAAAAGCTAGAATTAATAAGATAAAGTTCAATGAATATAAATGTAACTTCTACCTTTACATAATTTAAAAAAAAAAGACTAGTATCAGAGGAGGAAGACCTGGATTAGGAGTAGTTTGAGCTCAGAGAGTTGGAGGTTGTAATTGTTTTCAAAATCAATACGAACCAACAACATGACAAGGCTATTGTGATAGGTAAGATCATGTTAGACATTAAATCAGGGATGTAATTGTCCATTTATATCATGGAATGTTCACATCAGAGAGTTTGTTTTGATTTCAAGACACTGATTTCAACATTTCATGGAAGTTACCTACAATCTAGAATGCATAGAAAAGGATTTACAGAGATGATTTGGGGGACTTCTATTTCTTGTAATAGCAAATTAGAAATTCAGTCTGATCCTCTGCTGAAGGAAACAAATAAGGTTTGATGATAAAACAATTCATCTTAAAAACATCAAAGAGCTAATAAGGCAGTGAGAAATTTCCTGAAATGGGTTTCAGAAGAGGTGATGTTCAGTATCCAATCAAAAATAGCCATTCACATTATAAGACAAGACACCATGAGTAAAAGCAAGGAAAATGATAGCAGAAGCAGGCACCCAAGGAGTCCAAACACCGGAGTTCTCAAACCGTGAGGATCAGACAGTTCTGCTCACCATGTCGAGTAGATCAAAATAAAGACTGAAAATTTCAGCAGGAAACTAAAAGTCATACAAAGAAATGTAAGCCAATTTGAAAAATATATAGAAATTCTATGGTATTTAGAGTGGTCTGAAATTACCATATAAAGAACATCCAAAAGTCAAAAATTTTTAGCCTAGAAAAGGGGAGACATAGGTAAGTCCTAAGAGTAATCATCAGTTATTTGAAAAGAGCCTTTTCTATTGCCTTGATTCTGTGTTGCTCCAGAAAGCAAAACTAGACGCACTGTTTGAAATAGCAGGGAGGCAGTTTTAAGCTCAGTTCGAGAAATTTGTCTCCAACAATTAGAAGTGTCCAAAATCAGCTTCACTGTCTCAGAAAATTGAGATTGTTATCATTGTTAGTGATCATCTATTGTTAGGCAGTTGCATATGTTGCATGTTATCAGAGAGTCTTTCTATGTCAGGTAAAATATTAAACTGTAAGGGCACTGAAGTTTCTCCACTATGATTCTTTTGATTTCAAGTAGACGCTAATATTGTCATAAACATTATTAGAAAAATTCCAAACTGATATTTCCCAAAGTATGGTTTCAGAAATTTCCAGGATTAATATACTATGGAAGAGTTCTGGGGTCAAAAACATTTGGGAAATTCTGAGTTAAGCAGAGTTAAACAGGCTTCTTCGTGGCAATATTTCTCAACAATTTTAACGCGCTAATGTGCATCAAAACATTCATGGGAATTTCTACGTGCAGCATTGATCATTACAAAAAGAAACAACTTTTTTCCTCTTCCATATTTTCAAAGCATGCGCTACAGAATACTTTTGGGGAAATGTTGGGCTAAATAATTCTAATCCTGATGATCTCAGAAACAATTTAGTGATTTTCATTCTACATGAAGTCTTGAAATAATTGAGTTGATAATATGATTCATATATAAACTTTTCATGAGGATGAAACCATGAAAAACTATCACGATTTACCACAAAAGATGTTCCCTTCTCTTTGATAAGATGCCACTTCCTTTTTCATAACATATAATTGTTTTACTACACATACTTATATGTGACATATAATCCAGTTGAAATTCAGGCTCTAACAAGGCACCAAGTGTGAGAGAGGATGGTTAGAATTTAAAACACCTTCTGGTGTATCTAACTTACTTTAATAACTGGTTGTAGGTCCATGAATTTGCCTAAACTTTTAAAAGCTGTTTGTAGTTAAAGCTGTTCTAACCATTAGAGTAGTTAAGTTCCAAAAGTTTTAATTCTTTCCTGTTGCCTTCAGCAAGTTACTTAAATTCAATGTGCCTCAGCTTTCTCATTGTTAAATAGAAATCATGATCAGAGGGCTGTTATAAGAATTGAATTAAAAGAAATAATCCAGCACAGTGTTTGGCACATTATAAAAACCCAGCAAATATTAACTATAATTTTTACTGCAAGAGGTACTTTGCTTTTGTTTGATCTACAATGCCATCCTGCTTCATTTGCATGGTATGATGTATGTGGATTACCTACCTCTGTGCCTAACTCCTAGTGGACACTCAATTAAAATGGTAGTGAAGGTGGTTTTATTCTTTATATACAGTTACCTCCTAATTGGTTATGAAGGTGGCAATTTTCACCTTACAAAAGCCCTGCATTCTGCCCTATCTCAACAAATTTAGAGTCTAAAATAGGAATTATTGGGTCATTGGAACTAGGAATTACCTGCCACTTAATCTTTTGTACCCATTTCTTGTTTACAGCATTTGTTAGTGTCTGTATTCAAATATGAGACAAATGAATCTCAGAAATGTTCAGTAATTTGTCTGTGGTTATTAAACAAACCAAGAACCAAGTAACAGAAACCTTTGCTCAATTATGACACCTACAAATCCACTAGTAAACAGCTGCTGGTGATGAGAACAATTCCCTTTCCTAAAAAGCTACTTAAACTAAAAAAAAAAGATTGAATTGCTCTTTTTACTGTAATAAAACTATCAGTTCAGTAATTTGTCTATGGTTACTCAACAAACCAAGAAGCAAGTAACAGAAACCTTTGCTCAATTATATCACCTACAAATCTTCTAGTCAACAGCTGTTGGTGATGACAGCAATTCCCTTTCCTAAAAAGCTACTTAAACTAAAAAAAAAAAAAAAAAGGTATTGAATTGCTGTTTTTACAGTAATAAAACTATCAAAAGAAAAAAATGAAAGTACACAGAGAGGGTCACTCTAGCGTTAAAATAAGCAATAGTGAATACAAGAAAGATGTGGCCAGGAGCACTGGCTCACACCTGTAATCCCAGCACTTTGGGAGGCCAAGGTGGGAGGACCACCAGGTCAGGAGTTCAAGACCAGCCTGGCCAACATAGTGAAACCCCCGTCTCTGCTAAAAATAAATAATACAAAAAATTAGCCAGGCATGGTGGTGTATGCCTGTAATCCCGCTATTCGGGAGGCTAAGGCCGGAGAATTGCATGAACCCAGAAGGCAGAGATTGCAGTGAGCCGAGATCACCACTGCACTCCAACCCAGGCGACAGTGCGAGACTCCATCTCAAAAAAAAAAAGAAAAAAAGAAAGAAAGAAAAGAAAAAGAAAGATGCAAAGAAAGGTTTAGCTTAGCAGTTAGAGAAAATGATTTTGACAAGAAGGTTAATCAAATAAGACCATTGTTTACTTAATAGAGTAGTTATATTAAAATCACAGACACTTTATGAAAATGCAGATGTATTTATAGACAGAGTATAAGGGTCCTATTTCAAGCAGAAAATACAACAGATATAAAAAGAGTTCTTTGCAACCTTTTCATCTGAACACTACTAATGATTTGGTCAAACTGAAAACAGGCTTTAATAAAATTCTCTTTCTACTAAAAATGTGCTAAGTGGGTTTGTCTGACAAAATAAAGCATTCAGGATATCTCGCTAACTTTATATCCTCCTAGCTAATATACATTATTTACTCATATTAAATACATGTCTACATTTTCCTAATGGATTACTACAGACATCACAGACTACCTGTAAACATGCACTCTTTATCCTGAATCAAGAGGACATGGCAAAGTAGAATTCATTTACAAACCAGGATAAATTTCCAGATGTCTTAAACTTTAAGGTTTCTATTTCTCAAGTTATTTATACTCATACGTTTATCATATATTATCTATATAATTATGTTATTTATTTATTTATAGAGAGCATAGTTATTTAAATGATCAAAAGTCTAGAACTTTTCCTAGCCATTTCCTTATAAGCAAGCCATCTCCTGTTTAATTTCCCATTGGCTTTAGAACTACTCTGGCTTCCTTATTTTGAGGTATACATTAGTCTTCACAACCCAGTCTAGTCTGCTTCTGAAGGGGTGATGTTAAGAAACGAGAGAGAAGCCAAGATGCACTAGGATCGACGCCAGGTTCAGAGAATGAAATTAGAAGTGAAGACAATGCCAAGGTAAACTAAGCCATCTTTTACTTACAGCTGACACATGTTGCAAGAGGCACATGACATCAATCATGTCCGCAAGGATAAGGATTCTCGTCACTGCAGCCAGCAAGGCACGGGCAGCTTGAACCACAGCCTCCCTTTTTGGGAGAAAACAGGGGTCATCTGTAAATCTCTCAGCTGATACTTTCAGAGCTTCACCTGAAAAATACAACCCCAAATAAGTTATACTTTAAGTTTCAACTATGCCTATTTCAGGATTTATCAGCTAACCTAATTCCAAGTAAATTCCAAGACTAAGCATAATATAAAAATATTGTCAGTTGACAATTTTCTCTCTCAATAAACAATGCAGTTTCAAATTAACATTTGTTTTTCACAAATATTTTGGAATTAAGAAGCATAATATCATTTTCCTGCAAGAAAATTGTGCTCAACTGACTAGGAACATCTAGTAAAATTGCTGTCAACTTCTGCATTTGCTGAATTTCGTTTCTTGTAAAAGGTTTTATTACTAAAGCTTCAATCATAAACAATCCTGCTTATAAAAACAAGGTAAATCTTTATTGAGTTACTTTCCAAATCAATGGATGTTAGAAAAAAGGTAGTCTTTAAGATAATAAGACTGCAGCTCTCTGATAAAAGTTTAACATAGGCAAATTTTTTCTAAACTATCAATATAATGAATAAACTATATCCTAAATTTAGTCACAGAAATAGTACTTCATAGTACATAATTTAGAGAATATTGTGTCCACTATTTTTAATGCCTTTTCATTTAAAATATATTTTATTATAAAAGAAATATGTATTCTTTCATTGTTTTAAGTTCCCAGTTCAAAAGGGTATAAAATAAAAATATTTAATAAAAATCTCTCTTTACTCCCATCCAACAACATAACTGATAATTACCACATCCACTATTTTTTAAGTTTTTAAATCTAAACTTCTTTTTATTATAAAAGTACTATGTGTCCATTACTTTTATTTTTTTTTTTTTTTTTTTTTTTTTTTTTTTTTTTTTTTTTTTTTTATTATACTTTAAGTTTTAGGGTACATGTGCACATTGTGCAGGTTAGTTACATATGTATACATGTGCCATGCTGGTGGTATATCTCCCAATGCTATCCCTCCCCCCTCCCCCCACCCCACAACAGTCCCCAGAGTGTGATATTCCCCTTCCTGTGTCCATGTGATCTCATTGTTCAGTTCCCACCTATGAGTGAGAATATGCGGTGTTTGGTTTTTTGTTCTTGCGATAGTTTACTGAGAATGATGGTTTCCAATTTCATCCATGTCCCTACAAAGGACATGAACTCATCATTTTTTATGGCTGCATAGTATTCCATGGTGTATATGTGCCACATTTTCTTAATCCAGTCTATCATTGTTGGACATTTGGGTTGGTTCCAAGTCTTTGCTATTGTGAATAATGCCGCAATAAACATACGTGTGCATGTGTCTTTATAGCAGCATGATTTATAGTCCTTTGGGTATATACCCAGTAATGGGATGGCTGGGTCAAATGGTATTTCTAGTTCTAGATCCCTGAGGAATCGCCACACTGACTTCCACAATGGTTGAACTAGTTTACAGTCCCACCAACAGTGTAAAAGTGTTCCTATTTCTCCACATCCTCTCCAGCACCTGTTGTTTCCTGACTTTTTAATGATTGCCATTCTAACTGGTGTGAGATGATATCTCATAGTGGTTTTGATTTGCATTTCTCTGATGGCCAGTGATGATGAGCATTTTTTCATGTGTTTTTTGGCTGCATAAATGTCTTCTTTTGAGAAGTGTCTGTTCATGTCCTTCGCCCACTTTTTGATGGGGTTGTTTGTTTTTTTCTTGTAAATTTGTTTGAGTTCATTGTAGATTCTGGATATTAGCCCTTTGTCAGATGAGTAGGTTGCGAAAATTTTCTCCCATGTTGTAGGTTGCCTGTTCACTCTGATGGTAGTTTCTTTTGCTGTGCAGAAGCTCTTTAGTTTAATTAGATCCCATTTGTCAATTTTGGCTTTTGTTGCCATTGCTTTTGGTGTTTTGGACATGAAGTCCTTGCCCACGCCTATGTCCTGAATGGTAATGCCTAGGTTTTCTTCTAGGGTTTTTATGGTTTTAGGTCTAACGTTTAAATCTTTAATCCATCTTGAATTGATTTTTGTATAAGGTGTAAGGAAGGGATCCAGTTTCAGCTTTCTACATATGGCTAGCCAGTTTTCCCAGCACCATTTATTAAATAGGGAATCCTTTCCCCATTGTTTGTTTTTCTCAGGTTTGTCAAAGATCAGATAGTTGTAGGTATGCGGCGTTATTTCTGAGGGCTCTGTTCTGTTCCATTGATCTATATCTCTGTTTTGGTACCAGTACCATGCTGTTTTTGTTACTGTAGCCTTGTAGTATAGTTTGAAGTCAGGTAGTGTGATGCCTCCAGCTTTGTTCTTTTGGCTTAGGATTGACTTGGCAATGCGGGCTCTTTTTTGGTTCCATATGAACTTTAAAGTAGTTTTTTCCAATTCTGTGAAGAAAGTCATTGGTAGCTTGATGGGGATGGCATTGAATCTGTAAATTACCTTGGGCAGTATGGCCATTTTCACGATATTGATTCTTCCTACCCATGAGCATGGAATGTTCTTCCATTTGTTTGTATCCTCTTTTATTTCCTTGAGCAGTGGTTTGTAGTTCTCCTTGAAGAGGTCCTTCACATCCCTTGTAAGTTGGATTCCTAGGTATTTTATTCTCTTTGAAGCAATTGTGAATGGGAGTTCACTCATGATTTGGCTCTCTGTTTGTCTGTTGTTGGTGTATAAGAATGCTTGTGATTTTTGTACATTGATTTTGTATCCTGAGACTTTGCTGAAGTTGCTTATCAGCTTAAGGAGATTTTGGGCTGAGACAATGGGGTTTTCTAGATAAACAATCATGTCGTCTGCAAACAGGGACAATTTGACTTCCTCTTTTCCTAATTGAATACCCTTTATTTCCTTCTCCTGCCTGATTGCCCTGGCCAGAACTTCCAACACTATGTTGAATAGGAGTGGTGAGAGAGGGCATCCCTGTCTTGTGCCAGTTTTCAAAGGGAATGCTTCCAGTTTTTGCCCATTCAGTATGATATTGGCTGTGGGTTTGTCATAGATAGCTCTTATTATTTTGAAATACGTCCCATCAATACCTAATTTATTGAGAGTTTTTAGCATGAAGGGTTGTTGAATTTTGTCAAAGGCTTTTTCTGCATCTATTGAGATAATCATGTGGTTTTTGTCTTTGGCTCTGTTTATATGCTGGATTACATTTATTGATTTGCGTATATTGAACCAGCCTTGCATCCCGGGGATGAAGCCCACTTGATCATGGTGGATAAGCTTTTTGATGTGCTGCTGGATTCGGTTTGCCAGTATTTTATTGAGGATTTTTGCATCAATGTTCATCAAGGATATTGGTCTAAAATTCTCTTTTTTGGTTGTGTCTCTGCCCGGCTTTGGTATCAGAATGATGCTGGCCTCATAAAATGAGTTAGGGAGGATTCCCTCTTTTTCTATTGATTGGAATAGTTTCAGAAGGAATGGTACCAGTTCCTCCTTGTACCTCTGGTAGAATTCGGCTGTGAATCCATCTGGTCCTGGACTCTTTTTGGTTGGTAAACTATTGATTATTGCCACAATTTCAGCTCCTGTTATTGGTCTATTCAGAGATTCAACTTCTTCCTGGTTTAGTCTTGGGAGAGTGTATGTGTCAAGGAATGTATCCATTTCTTCTAGATTTTCTAGTTTATTTGCGTAGAGGTGTTTGTAGTATTCTCTGATGGTAGTTTGTATTTCTGTGGGATCGGTGGTGATATCCCCATTATCATTTTTTATTGTGTCTATTTGATTCTTCTCTCTTTTTTTCTTTATTAGTCTTGCTAGCGGTCTATCAATTTTGTTGACCCTTTCAAAAAACCAGCTCCTGGATTCATTGATTTTTTGAAGGGTTTTTTGTGTCTCTATTTCCTTCAGTTCTGCTCTGATTTTAGTTATTTCTTGCCTTCTGCTAGCTTTTGAATGTGTTTGCTCTTGCTTTTCTAGTTCTTTTAATTGTGATGTTAGGGTGTCAATTTTGGATCTTTCCTGCTTTCTCTTGTGGGCATTTAGTGCTATAAATTTCCCTCTACACACTGCTTTGAATGCATCCCAGAGATTCTGGTATGTTGTGTCTTTGTTCTCGTTGGTTTCAAAGAACATCTTTATTTCTGCCTTCATTTCGTTATGTACCCAGTAGTCATTCAGGAGCAGGTTGTTCAGTTTCCATGTAGTTGAGCGGCTTTGAGTGAGATTTTTAATCCTGAGTTCTAGTTTGATTGCACTGTGGTCTGAGAGATAGTTTGTTATAATTTCTGTTCTTTTACATTTGCTGAGGAGAGCTTTACTTCCAACTATGTGGTCAATTTTGGAATAGGTGTGGTGTGGTGCTGAAAAAAATGTATATTCTGTTGATTTGGGGTGGAGAGTTCTGTAGATGTCTATTAGGTCCACTTGGTGCAGAGCTGAGTTCAATTCCTGGGTATCCTTGTTGACTTTCTGTCTCGTTGATCTGTCTAATGTTGACAGTGGGGTGTTAAAGTCTCCCATTATTAATGTGTGGGAGTCTAAGTCTCTTTGTAGGTCACTCAGGACTTGCTTTATGAATCTGGGTGCTCCTGTATTGGGTGCATATATATTTAGGATAGTTAGCTCCTCTTGTTGAATTGATCCCTTTACCATTATGTAATGGCCTTCTTTGTCTCTTTTGATCTTTGTTGGTTTAAAGTCTGTTTTGTCAGAGACTAGGATTGCAACCCCTGCCTTTTTTTGTTTTCCATTTGCTTGGTAGATCTTCCTCCATCCTTTTATTTTGAGCCTATGTGTGTCTCTGCACGTGAGATGGGTTTCCTGAATACAGCATACTGATGGGTCTTGACTCTTTATCCAACTTGCCAGTCTGTGTCTTTTAATTGGAGAATTTAGTCCATTTACATTTAAAGTTAATATTGTTATGTGTGAATTTGATCCTGTCATTATGATGTTAGCTGGTGATTTTGCTCATTAGTTGATGCAGTTTCTTCCTAGTCTCCATGGTCTTTACATTTCGGCATGATTTTGCAGCGGCTGGTACCGGTTGTTCCTTTCCATGTTTAGCGCTTCCTTCAGGAGCTCTTTTAGGGCAGGCCTGGTGGTGACAAAATCTCTCAGCATTTGCTTGTCTGTAAAGTATTTTATTCCTCCTTCACTTATGAAGCTTAGTTTGGCTGGATATGAAATTCTGGGTTGAAAATTCTTTTCTTTAAGAATGTTGAATATTGGCCCCCACTCTCTTCTGGCTTGTAGGGTTTCTGCCGAGAAATCCGCTGTTAGTCTGATGGGCTTCCCTTTGAGGGTAACCCGACCTTTCTCTCTGGCTGCCCTTAACATTTTTTCCTTCATTTCAACTTTGGTGAATCTGACAATTATGTGTCTTGGAGTTGCTCTTCTCGAGGAGTATCTTTGTGGTGTTCTCTGTATTTCCTGAATCTGAATGTTGGCCTGCCTTGCTAGATTGGGGAAGTTCTCCTGGATAATATCCTGCAGAGTGTTTTCCAACTTGGTTCCATTCTCCGCATCACTTTCAGGTACACCAATCAGACGTAGATTTGGTCTTTTCACATAGTCCCATATTTCTTGGAGGCTTTGCTCATTTCTTTTTATTCTTTTTTCTCTAGACTTCCCTTCTCGCTTCGTTTCATTCATTTCATCTTCCATTGCTGATACCCTTTCTTCCAGTTGATCGCATCGGCTCCTGAGGCTTCTGCATTCTTCACGTAGTTCTCGAGCCTTGGTTTTCAGCTCCATCAGCTCCTTTAAGCACTTCTCTGTATTGGTTATTCTAGTTATACATTCTTCTAAATTTTTTTCAAAGTTTTCAACTTCTTTGCCTTTGGTTTGAATGTCCTCCCGTAGCTCAGAGTAATTTGATCGTCTGAAGCCTTCTTCTCTCAGCTCGTCAAACTCATTCTCCATCCAGCTTTGTTCCGTTGCTGGTGAGGGACTGCGTTCCTTTGGAGGAGGAGAGGTGCTCTGCGTTTTAGAGTTTCCAGTTTTTCTGTTCTGTTTTTTCCCCATCTTTGTGGTTTTATCTACTTTTGGTCTTTGATGATGGTGATGTACAGATGGGTTTTCAGTGTGGATGTCCTTTCTGTTTGTTAGTTTTCCTTCTAACAGACAGGACCCTCAGCTGCAGGTCTGTTGGAATACCCTGCCGTGTGAGGTGTCAGTGTGCCCCTGCTGGGGGGTGCCTCCCAGTTAGGCTGCTCGGGGGTCAGGGGTCAGGGACCCACTTGAGGAGGCAGTCTGCCCGTTCTCAGATCTCCAGCTGCGTGCTGGGAGAACCACTGCTCTCTTCAAAGCTGTCAGACAGGGACATTTAAGTCTGCAGAGGTTACTGCTGTCTTTTTGTTTGTCTGTGCCCTGCCCCCAGAGGTGGAGCCTACAGAGGCAGGCAAGCCTCCTTGAGCTGTGGTGGGCTCCACCCAGTTCGAGCTTCCCGGCTGCTTTGTTTACCTATTCAAGCCTGGGCAATGGCGGGCGCCCCTCCCCCAGCCTCGCTGCCGCCTTGCAGTTTGATCTCAGACTGCTGTGCTAGCAATCAGCGAGATTCCGTGGGCGTAGGACCCTCCGAGTCAGGTGTGGGATATAGTCTCGTGGTGCGCCGTTTTTTAAGCCGGTCTGAAAAGCGCAATAATCGGGTGGGAGTGACCCGATTTTCCAGGTGCGTCCGTCACCCCTTTCTTTGACTCAGAAAGGGAACTCCCTGACCCCTTGCGCTTCCCAGGTGAGGCAATGCCTCGCCCTGCTTTGGCTCGCGCACGGTGCGCTGCACCCACTGGCCTGCGCCCACTGTCTGGCACTCCCTAGTGAGATGAACCCAGTACCTCAGATGGAAATGCAGAAATCACCCGTCTTCTGCGTCGCTCACGCTGGGAGCTGTAGACCGGAGCTGTTCCTATTCGGCCATCTTGGCTCTCCCCCACTGTCCATTACTTTTAAATAATTTACCACACTAAAGAACATCAAGTAAAAATTTTAAAAGTCTCCAAACTAATCCCCCAAAGCACCAACTGTTCAGCTCTTGCATATCTGTCCAGAAATTTTTCCATGAATGTATGATTTATGTGTATAAGCATATATAGATACATATGTTTTATATACATAAATGTATATGTATGTTTTATATATGTATATGTTTTATGAATATATTCATATACATTCATATATACAAATATATGTTTTATAAAGACAGATTGTATAAGAAAACATATTTTATATGTTATAAGAAGAAAATATAAAAATATAGAGCCTTTAGCAAGTAGTATCCTACTAGAGAGATTTTCTATAATTTCTTCTTTTTGCTTTTCAATTTATTTTCCTTTCATACTGGGAAACAGATGACCAGGAGGCAATATAGCACAGTAATTAACAGTGTGTACTCTGGAGCCAGACTGCTTCAATGTCTCTGTCCTAGTATCTTAATCAAGTCACTTAACATCATTACTCTTCGTTTTCTTCTTTTTTTAATAATACAAAATAATAATACCTACTATTTTATGAGTATTAAATAAGAGTACATAAGTTATATTTCATTGATACACTGTAACTTATTTTACCAGGCCCCTATTGAACACATAAGTCATTTCCAACTTTTTCCTATTTTATATAATACTATAAAGAACGTCCAGGACATATATCTTTACATGCATGAACAAGTTTAGCTTTAGGATAAATTCCTAAAAGTAGAATTCCTGAGTCAAGGGGCAAATGAATTTTAAGTTTTGTTATATATTGCCCCAAAATTCTCCAAAATACAGTCATCCCATCAAACATATATGAAAGGGTCTGTCTTATCCATTTATGGATTACCTCCATAAATATTTTAGTTTTCATTGACTCATGAACCTTAACATAAAGAAAACTGAGTCAGTTATTTTATTAAATAAAATAAAGAATACTGTTTCTTATAATAGACAAAACTTGTGAGGAGGGTCTGAGACTGTCTCAACATGTTAGTATGTCTCATTTAGATCTCTTTAGCAATACCATGTTAGGAACTAGGACTCTAGACACTTCTGAGATCAAATTCTTATATTCCCCTCTAGTTCTGGGAACTTGGACAGAAAATGCCTTCAATGTCCTTATCTATAGGAAAGGGGTAAAAATATGACTTATCTCACAGTGTTTCTTGGATGCTTAGATGACAGCATTCATATATTTAGCACAGTATTTAAACATGGAAAGCACTCAACAAAGATTAACTGTTATTTTGGAGGAAATTTCTAATAGAGATGGTAAATTTTTAATGCCAATAAGTGGGTGATTTTCATCTGCTTCTCTGCAAGTCAGAATTGCTGCTATGAGACTGTGAAAAGTTAAACTGACCTCCAAAATTTAGAGAGCAGATGAATGCCCACAAAAAAGATTAATTTTTTCTTGTTGTGATTCTGAGTTGGAAAGTTATAATAGCCTTTTTAGAATACTGCCTTTGACTTCATATACTAAAACTAAATATATATCAAAAAATTATGTGTTTTTGACTCTAAAAATGTTGGAATGTTGAACAACTAGCTGGAGAGCCATATTCAGAAAGAGATCATTTAAACAATTATTATATTATTGTCTTTGTTGAAGGAATATAAACAGCCAGTCAGGTAGCTCTGTTGGGAAGAGAAAAGTCACTCCCAAAATACATTAATAAAGATGCTACAACTTAAATTCTTATTGCTGGACTTATCCCTAATTTCCCCAATATTCCTAACCCTTTTCAGCTGGTTTCAGCCCACACTCTGGTCCTAAGTTAAACATCACTTCCTATGGGAAGCTTGGACTCCCCATTACCAAGATAGGTCTTACAATAAGATTCTATGTTTTCTAGCATAACCTTCATCATAATTTATTATAACAAATTGTATCAAAACCTATCTTTTCTTCTGGATCATAAAACTAGTAAGTGCAAGAGCTGCATTGGCCCTGGTCACCACAGCATTTCCAGGATCTAGAAGAGTGCCTACTCTGTTGCAGATATTCAATACATTGACTATCTACTGCCAAATGAATATGTGAATGAACATTATTCAACTTTTCTTTGATAAACATTTGTTGTTCCCTCTATAAAACAGCTGTATCCTAGGTATCCAGGATATAGATATCAGTATGAAACAGTATTTTTGCAGCCCAAGAAGTTCAGATCAAGTGAAAGTCAACAAACACTGATACAGGTTTCTGGTACAGGCCTGTACAAAGTACTAAGAGACACAGAGGAGGATCTACCTCTGCCTGAGGTGTCAGAAGATATACAAAGGAATGTTCTAGGTAAAAGAAACATGTTCCAACTATTGATAAGGTATTGACAACAACAGCTGGTTTATAGAATTTAGCCAGTTCACTGTCATATTGATTTCTGACAGGAGAAAATGGTTATTTTCCTAATTAAATAGAAAAAAAGGTACAGGTTTCCTTTCCATCTAGAATATTAGCATCTATGTTTTATAAAGTCTACATGTGGAGAGTCTACTCTTTTGAAATATCATTCCCAATCTTGCTTATAATGCTTTTACTTTGAAGTTTGCTGAATAGGAAATTTCACTTTTAAAATACATACAAATAAAAATAACTACATTTTTTCTTCAAGAAATCCCACTCTATACATAAAAATAATTTACTAAAGGTCTTGAAAATGCCAGAAGAACTAGGTTTAGAAAACTTCTTTCTACTGAGTCCATTTAGTTCCTTTCCTAAAAACGGGATTTTTTTTAATCGTTAAAAAAAAATCAGTTATGAAATGCCTAGGTACTAGAGTATATAGTCTACAAATATCTACAGAGATAACTTTTACACACCTATATAAGTGTAAGAGATGACAATTTCTGAATATACAAAAATCTGGCCGATAAACTTTTTATATGATCAAATAAATAAACTCCAGAAGTACAAAAAAATTGTTGGCCAAATACACATATTACAAAGTATTCTTTATTTTATAAAACTTCCTATATGGTTATTTTACAAGTTCCTTTGCTTCATTTAAAAGTATAATTCTGCATATGGCTAGCCAGTTTTCTCAGCACCATTTATTAAATAGGGAATCCTTTCCCCATTGCTTGTTTTTCTCAGGTTTGTCAAAGATCAGATAGTTGTAGATATACGGGGTTATTTCTGAGGGCTCTGTTCTGTTCCATTGATCTATATCTCTGTTTTGGTACCAGTACCATGCTGTTTTGGTTACTGTAGCCTTGTAGTATAGTTTGAAGTCAGGTAGTGTGATGCCTCCAGCTTTGTTCTTTTGGCTTAGGATTGACTTGGCGATGCAGGCTCTTTTTTGGGTCCATATGAACTTTAAAGTAGTTTTTCCCAATTCTGTGAAGAAAGGCATTGGTAGCTCGATGGGGATGGCATTGAATCTGTAAATTACCTTGGGCAGTATGGCCATTTTCACGATATTGATTCTTCCTACCCATGAGCATGGAATGTTCTTCCATTTGTTTGTATCCTCTTTTATTTCCTTGAGCAGTGGTTTGTAGTTCTCCTTGAAGAGGTCCTTCACATCCCTTGTAAGTTGGATTCCTAGGTATTTTATTCTCTTTGAAGCAATTGTGAATGGGAGTTCACTCATGATTTGGCTCTCTGTTTGTCTGTTATTGGTGTATAAGAATGCTTGTGATTTTCGTACATTGATTTTGTATCCTGAGACTTTGCTGAAGTTGCTTATCACCTTAAGGAGATTTTGGGTTGAGACAATGGGGTTTTCTAGATATAAAATCATCTCATCTGCAAACAGGGACAATTTGACTTCCTCTTTTCCTAATTGAATACCCTTTATTTCCTTCTCCTGCCTAATTGCCCTGGCCAGAACTTCCAACACTATGTTGAATAGGAGTGGTGAGAGAGGGCATCCGTGTCTTGTGCCAGTTTTCAAGGGGAATGCTTCCAGTGTTTGTCCATTCAGTATGATATTGGCTGTGGGTTTGCAATAGATAGCTCTTATTATTTTGAAATACGTCCCATCAATACCTAATTTATTGAGAGTTTTTAGCATGAAGGTTTGTTGAATTTTGTCAAAGGTTTTTTCTGCATCTATTGAGATAATCATGTGGTTTTTGTCTTTGGCTCTGTTTATATGCTGGATTACATTTATTGATTTGCGTATATTGAACCAGCCCTGCATCCCAGGGATGAAGCCCACTTGATCATAGTGGATAAGCTTTTTGATGTGCTGCTGGATTTGGTTTCCCAGTATTTTATTGAGGATTTTTGCATCGATGTTCATCAAGGATATTGGTCTAAAATTCTCTTTTTTTGTTGTGTCTCTGCCTGGCTTTGGTATCAGAATGAAGCTGGCCTCATAAAATGAGTTAGGGAGGATTCCCTCTTTTTCTATTGATTGGAATAGTCTCAGAAGGAATGGTACCAGTTCCTCCTTGTACCTCTGGTAGAATTCAGCTGTGAATCCATCTGGTCCTAGACTCTCTTTGGTTGGTAAGGTATTGATTATTGCCACAATTTCAGAGCCTGTTATTGGTCTATTCAGAGATTCAACTTCTTCCTGGTTTAGTCTTGGGAGGGTGTATGTGTCGAGGAATTTATCCGTTTCTTCTAGATTTTCTAGTTTATTAGCGTACAGGTGTTTGTAGTATTCTCTGATGGTAGTTTGTATTTCTGTGGGATCGGCGGTGATATCCCCTTTATCATTTTTTATTGCGTCTATTAGATTCTTCTCTCTTTTTTTCTTTATTAGTCTTGCTAGTGGTCTATCAATTTTGTTGATCCTTTCAAAATACCAGCTCCTGGATTCATTAATTTTTTGAAGGGTTTTTTGTGTCTCTATTTCCTTCAGTTCTGCTCTGATTTTAGTTATTTCTTGCCTTCTGCTAGCTTTTGAATGTGTTTGCTCTTGCTTTTCTAGTTCTTTTAATTGTGATGTTAGGGTGTCAATTTTGGATCTTTCCTGCTTTCTCTTGTGGGCATTTAGTGCTATAAATTTCCCTCTACACACTGCTTTGAATGTGTCCCAGAGATTCTGGTATGTTGTGTCTTTGTTCTCGTTGGTTTCAAAGAACATCTTTATTTCTGCCTTCATTTCGTTATGTACCCAGTAGTCATTCAGGAGCAGGTTGTTCAGTTTCCATGTAGTTGAGCGGTTTTGAGTGAGATTCTTAATCCTGAGTTCTAGTTTGATTGCACTGTGGTCTGAGAGACAGTTTGTTATAATTTCTGTTCTTTTACATTTGCTGAGGAGAGCTTTACTTCCAACTATGTGGTCAATTTTGGAATAGGTGTGGCGTGGTGCTGAAAAAAATGTATATTCTGTTGATTTGGGGTGGAGAGTTCTGTAGATGTCTATTAGGTCCGCTTGGTGCACAGCTGAGTTCAATTCCTGGGTATCCTTGTTGACTTTCTGTCTCGTTGATCTGTCTAATGTTGACAGTGGGGTGTTAAAGTCTCCCATTATTAATGTGTGGGAGTCTAAGTCTCTTTGTAGGTCACTTAGGACTTGCTTTATGAATCTTGGTGCTCCTGTATTGGGTGCATATATATTTAGGATAGTTAGCTCTTCTTGTTGAATTGATCCCTTTACCATTATGTAATGGCCTTCTTTGTCTCTTTTGATCTCTGTTCGTTTAAAGTCTGTTTTATCAGAGACTAGTATTGCAACCCCTGCCTTTTTTTGCTTTCCATTTGCTTGGTAGATCTTCCTCCATCCTTTTATTTTGAGCCTATGTGTGTCTCTGCACGTGAGATGGGTTTCCTGAATACAGCACACTGATGGGTCTTGACTCTTTATCCAATTTGCCAGTCTGTGTCTTTTAATTGGAGCATTTAGTCCATTTACATTTAAAGTTAATATTGTTATGTGTGAATTTGATCCTGTCATTATGATGTTAGCTGGTTATTTTGCTCATTAGTTGATGCAGTTTCTTCCTAGTCTCGATGGTCTTTACATTTTGGCATGATTTTGCAGTGGCTGGTACCGGTTGTTCCTTTCCATGTTTAGCGCTTCCTTCAGGAGCTCTTTTAGGGCAGGCCTGGTGGTGACAAAATCTCTCAGCATTTGCTTGTCTGTAAAGTATTTTATTTCTCCTTCGCTTATGAAGCTTAGTTTCGCTGGATATGAAATTCTGGGTTGAAAATTCTTGTCTTTAAGAATGTTGAATATTGGCCCCCACTCTCTTCTGGCTTGTAGGGTTTCTACTGAGAGATCCGTTGTTAGTCTGATGGGCTTCCCTTTGAGGGTAACCCGACCTTTCTCTCTGGCTGCCCTTAACATTTTTTCCTTCATTTCAACTTTGGTGAATCTGACAATTATGTGTCTTGGAGTTGCTCTTCTCGAGGAGTATCTTTGTGGCGTTCTCTGTATTTCCTGAATCTGAACGTTTATTAATTATTTAAAAACTAATTTTTAATGCTTTAGAGACATTCAGTAAAGATGAGTTGTTAAGTTGGGTATGGAAGCAAAAAATGGTAAAATTTGGAGCAGGGCAAGGCAAGGAAAAGGATTATAAAAGATCAAGAAAGATTCTGCAGTTAGGTAGCTTCGCAAGTGTCATTAAGTTTTCTTCTATGAAGACACCAAAACTGGAAATTTTAGTCAATATAGTTTGGTTGTGGTTTCGGTCAAAATGACTATATAAGTTATGCATTTGTATGTGTACAACTAATGAACTTTTTACTTCTAATAATGAGAACAAATATATCTTGAAGCAAAAATTATCTGCTATATTTTAAAACACTGGAAATAACTTTCAGTCACATTTAGTCAAACTTTAATTATGTACTTGTATGTAAAAGTACACAACTCCTAACTTAAAACTTTATTAATATCTTTTTATGAGCAAAATATTTTGTACAATGTATCTATAAACTATGCACCTATATAAATTTCAATATTAAGGAAGATTTTAAAATAGAGCTAAACATCTCTTCAGAATTTCAAAGAAAAATGAAATTTTTTAATTTTCAAAAAATTGACCAAGTAATTTCATGTCATATTTAAATTTGACAATTTTTTTTTCTATGCAGGCTCTCACTTTGTCACCTAGGCTGGAGTACAGGGGTAATCTTAGCTCACTGCAGTCTCAAACTCCTGGGATCAAGCAATCCTCCTGCCTCAGCCTTCCAAGGAGCTGAGACTACAGGTATGCATCACCAAACCCAATTAATTTTTTGTATCTCTTATAGAGATAGGGTCTCTTTTTGTTGCCCAAGCTGGTCTAGAACTCCTGGCCTCAAGTGATCCTCCCTCCTCGGCCTCTCAAAATGCTGGGATTACAGTCATGACCCACCCCACTGAGCTAAATTTGACAATAATTTTAAGATAATAAAATACACAAAATATGTTCCTACAACATTATTATCATCTCCTGGTGTTAGGAGTTTCATATACCTAAAGTGGTTTACAGTAAAACAAACCGACAAAGGAACAAAGCAATCCATATTGTAAACCAATCAATAAAAAGAAAATAGTATGGATTTATAACTTAATTAAATGTTTAAACTTTGAGCTGAAATAGCTGCCCATAATTATTCTCTATTGAATTTCTTTCCCAACAACCTATTGACTGATATGCCACCCACCAATAAACACTTTTATATTATTCTTGATGTAAATTTAATTCTTTTGAGGTGAAAAAATAAGCCTTATAACTAAGATTTCTGACTAAAGTTAATTTATCGTTTTTTCTAATATTTCCTTTTATGGCTAAATATAGTAAGCTTAGCCATGAATACACTTAAATTACACTATGATGAATTGGCAAAAACTGATATCTTTGCTTTTTTGACATCTGCTAAAAGAATCTCATTCTAGTGCTTTGAAGTTGAAAGTTAATTTTTAATAAATGATACCTAACCCTTACAAACAGTTCATTCATTCATATATCAACTATTCAGCACTAAAATATGCAAAGCACTATGGGGTATACAACAGCGATTATAACATGGTCTCCACCAGGTACCCTCAAATAGGAAAATGAACCACTTCAATGAGAAGATTCTTCTGTTTGGTTTTAAATGTCAGCATCTTCAGATACACGTACCTTAAAGTATATTAAGACATAATTCCATAGCACCTCCCCCCCAAAAAATACAAATATAATAATTCTTCATATGCACAATTCCTAGATTTTGATATTTTATGTATGATTTAAAAGTTCTCTGAGAAAAAATGAAAAACGAGAGTGACTACATCAAAGGATCACTCATTTAAAATAAAATTACCAATTATCAATTATCACTTATAATCAGCCTCAACAAAGTTCTATTCATCAAGAGGTTAAGTAATAAAGTAGAATTCAGGCTTCACCTTAATAGAAATTCAAGTCCCACAGCTGTGATCAGAGCATTAAATATTTAACAAATTTATTCTTTCATATATCACCCCATTCAGAGTACTACAGCTGTTAATCAATAAGGTCAAATTTGGCCCTATTGATATGCTCCTTATGCATAAATGACAGAAGTTATTTTAGGGCCCCATTATAAAGTCTTAGTTCACAAGCTCACACAAAACTTGCAAGGAAGTCAATGTGGCTAACTGTACATACTGAAAGTACAGAGTCAAACCCAAAGGAGCATAAAAATGTAGTGAAGATAAACATCCAGGATTCTGAACCATTACAAAAGCAAATACATTCCATTCACAAGGGCATCCAAAGAATAAAACATTTAGGAATAAATTTAACAAAGAAGTGTAAGACTTGTACACTGAAAACTGCAAAACATTGCTGACAAATTAAAGAAGACCTAAATAAATGATCATATCTCATGCTCATGGATTAGAAGACTTAATATTGTTAAGATAGCAATACTCCCCATATTGGTCCACAGATTCACAATAATCCCTGACTGATATGGCTTAGATGTTTATCCCCTCCAAATCTCATGTTGAAATGTAATCCCCAGTGTTGGAGGTGGGACCCAGTGGGAGGTGTTTGGGTCGTGAGGGTGCATCCCTTATGAATATCTTGGTGCTGTCCTCATGATAACAAGTGAGCTCTTGCTCAGTTCCCATGAGATCTGGTTGTTTAAAAGAGTCTGGGACCTCCCACTCCTCTTGCTCCCACTCTTGTCATGTGACATGCTAGCTCCCCCTTTGCCTTCCACCATGATTGGAAGCTTCCTGAGGCCCTCACCAGAAGCAGATGCTGGTGCTATGCTCCATGTACAATCTGCAGAACCATAAGCCAATTAAATCTCTTTTCTTTGTGAATTACCCAGTCTCAGGTGTTCCTTTATAGCAATGCAAAAATGGACTAACACTTTTAACAAAATCCTTGCTGGCTCTTTCAAAGAAATTGACCAGCTGATCCTAAAATTCATACAGAAATGCAAGGGACCCAGAATAGCCAAAACAATCTTGAAAAAGAGGGGCAAAGTTATAGAAATCACACTTCCCAATTTCAAAACTTACTAGGAAGCTATAATAACCAATAGAATTGCTATCTCAGAAATAAACCTTTACGTTTATGGTGAGTTGGTTTTCAACAAATGGGCCAAGAAACTTCAGTGGGAAAGTAATAGTCTTTTCAGCAATGGTGCTGGGACAATTAGATATACACACACACACAAAAAAAAAAACAAACAAAAAACCAATATGGACCTCTATCTCATACCACACACAGAAGTTAATTCAAGGTAGATCATAGACCTACGTGCAAGAGCTAAAACTATAAAACTCTTAGAAAAAGAAAACAGGAATACAACTTTATAATCTTGAGTTAGGCAACAATGTCTTATATATGACACCAAAAGTAAAAGCAATAAAAAAAATTGATGAATTGGACAATCAAAACTTAAACCTTTTGGACTCCAAAAAAAAATCATTAAGAAGGTAAAAAGACAACACACAGAATGGAAGAAAATGTTTGTAAACCCTATATCCAATAAGGGGTTTATATCCAGAATCTATTAAAAAAAACCTTACTACTTAATAATAAAAAGACAATCCTGTTTTTAAAATAGGCAAAGAGTCTAAATAGACATTTCTCCAAAGAAAAAATACAAATGGTCAATAAGCACATAAAATGACATTCTATCATAAATATAATCCAAATTATTAAAGCATAATTAAAGATGTACAGAGGTTTTAGTAAGGACCTTTGAATAAGTTTTTTTTATTATTTAAAAATAGACACATTTCTTATGTAGTCAAAAACACAAGGCTAAAAACATACCTGCAGAGGGGACCAAAAAAAAATCAATGTGTATGTATATGTACTGGAAACTGTCACTTTAATAACTGTAAAAGCTAGTGAGTAATTATTATAATGAAGCAGTAGAAAAGTAACATTTACATACTATTGCAGCTAACTTCTCTCCTTGGGGGGAATATCAAGATCATTAAAAGGGTGGGGGTAGAGGGTGTCGATCTTGTTTACCATGCTGCCCCAAAACCATGAGCAGAATGCATCTCTCTCGGAAATCCCTGGAGACCCCATAGAGCTCATTTTGTAGCTAAAAGCAAACTCTGAGCTATAAATATTAGTTGTCTTTTGCACAAAAATTAACAGTAGCTTTAATTGTCCTTTCTTTTTACTTTTCCCACCAATGATACATTCAGTCTGAGAAACTTGAGATTCTTAACAAGTAAGAGGTCAAATATTTTTGAAACTCCTTGGATTCTTAGTTCCTTTACTTCAGACAGAGTCGGCAAACTATAGAAACAAGCCAAATCCAGCCTGCCCTGTTTATGTGCAGCCTACAAGCTATGAATGTTTTTTATATTTTTAAAGGTTGGGAAAAAATCAAAAGAATAATATTTTATGACATGAAAAATTATATAAAATGTAAATTTCAGTATACATAAATAAAGCTTTATTGGAACACAACCATAACTTTTTGTTTATTGCTTCCATATTTCTATAGCTATTTTCATTCTTCAACACACAGAGTTAAATACTTGCAACAATGCATGGCCCACAAAGCCTGAAATATTTACTTTCTGGCCTTTCACAGAGAATGTATGCTGATCCCTCATCTGAGATAAATGAACTAATAAAATTCATAATCTGTTTTTTTAAAAGCACTTCATTTTTAAAAAGTTCATACAACTAACAAGGGTCTCCATTTTGATATATATAAATGTGGCCCTAAACATTCTTTTTCAAAAATTCTTTAGTTGGCTTTCTTATCTTCAGCTGAATACACGCACCTTGCCTGAAAATCCCAGACAACATAAAGTTGAGTTTATCCCTTAAAAGAATAAAATTTGACCCAGCAGTCTTTCAGCTTCAGTATTCATATATCTGATAATATTAGCATCTCAGGAATTTCCCATATGCCTCAGTTAAATAGTTCCCCGAAGAATACTCAGCCAGCTCTAAATAATGCTCCCAGTGTAATACCAAAAGGAGGTATGAATTTTCTCCTCACCCCAAAGCATAATAGTGAAAAACTATACTGCAGGAGTCAACAGCCAGCTCATCTACCTTGTTTGCTACCTTTCAATGAAATCCTGAGCAAGTCACATAATTTTTTGGTATCAATATCCTTATTATGCAAACACAAAGATTATGGAAACACACAGAATAAAGAAAACAGGTGAAACAAAGAAAATAGGTGAAATAAAGAAATAAAGGTGAAATAAAGAAGAAGAAATTATTTAAAGAATAAATTCTTTTTTTAAAGAATAAATTATTTAAATTAAGAATTCTTTATTTAAAGAATAAAGAAATTCTTTTATTAAAGAATAAAGAAATTCTTTTATTAAAGAATAAAGAAATTCTTTTATTAAAGAATAAAGAAATTCTTTTATTAAAGAATAAAGAAATGGGTGAAATAAAGAAAATAGGTGAAAGCCTTTAGTTCTCAGAGAAACTACTAAATAAACATGGAGTTCTTAAAAGGCAAAAGTATCCTCACTTCTGTGTTCATATTTTATATATTTTAGTGTGAAGATTTATCACGTCAAAATCAAGGCTACTCCCATGAAACTTCCAGAAGAATTTCCCATGGAGCTTCAGCAAACTTTCGTGTCTCAGTCCATCATAAATCTCAGCTTGCTATTGACAGGGAAAGGAGGCAGAGAAGAGCTGGGTAGAGGAGGGTGTGGTTCCTGGCGAGGGCTCCACCTCCAGGCCTGTGCCCACAGACCTAGGTGAGGACAGGCACTCCTGACCTTGCACCCAAATGTTGCATTTCCCAGGACCGTCCTGGCCTGCCACTCCCCAGTCCTGTGCCTGTAAAAACTCCCGAGACTCTGGCCGGCAGACACACAAGCGGCTGCACGTGGAGAGAAACACATCTTGGTGGAGGAATACACAAGCAGCTGAACATTGAGAGGGCGTCAGGAGGAGCAGATCGGTGGAAGAAGACACAAGTGGTTGGACGTGAAGAGGACATCAAGAGCAGACCCGCAGGCCTTCGACCGGTGGAACGACGTGGAGTTTTACTGGGCAGTCGGAGAAGAGTCAGGCAGTTTTCTAGGGGAAACCATCTCCTTTCTGTCTCTCCCCACCTGCTGAGAGCTACTTCTACTCAATAAAAGCTTGAACTCATTCTCCAAGCCCATGTGTGATCCAATTCTTCTGGTACACCAAGGCAAGAACCCCAGGATACAAAAAGCCCTGTCCTTGAGATAAGGCAGGGGTCTAATTGAGCTAACGCAAGCCGTCTACGGATGGCTAAACTAAAAGAGCACCCTGTAACACATGCCCACTGGGGCTTCAGAGGTGTAAACATTCGCCCCTAGACACTGTTGTGGGGTTGGAGCCCCACAGCCTGCCCGTCTGTATGCTCCCCTAGAGATGTGAGCAGCGGGGCACTGAAGAAGCGAGCCACACTCCCATCACACACCCCCTGAGGAGGACAAGGGAACTTTTCCCGTTTCACTATCAATCACACTATTTTAGGGGTTCAACTGTCCATAACCAGTGGACTATCAATAGAAACTCTCACTTCCAAATGCCTCCCTCAGGGATGTTTGAAACTGGTATTTATTAAACTGGGTAAATGCCATAGACTAAAGAGGAAAGAAGAGGTCAAAAATATTGGGTAAAAAACGGAGCAATGAAAAATTTTGGAATATAAGGAGGAAACGGTGAAGCAAGTAAGGGAAAATAAGAGTTGCTAATTCTTTCTTTTGGGTTATCAGTATAGACTGAATATTTGATGAGGAAGATAAAACAGGAGATCTCATTGATAGCCGCTAGTGTCCAAAAGCAAAGAAAAATGAGAAGTATTATCTCATATAATGTGCTAGCACACAGAAAAGGATAACAACGCACATTCAAGAATACAATACGACAATTCAAGGATGCATTTGATATTACAGGTCCATGCATATTTAAGTACAATCATTCCTTATTTTATAGTTTCTTATAGGATTTTTTTTCGTTGTTAGAGGTTAGACCTGAACCAGCCAAATCCTTGAGCCAACTTAGAATAATGATTATATAATTTTCATGCAATACTATTTTTTTTCTTCAACTTTTAAGTTCAGGGGTACATGTGCAGGATGTACAGGTTTGTTACCTGTACATCGACGCCCTCTCAATGTTCAGCTGCTTGTGTATTCCTCCACCAAGATGTGTTTCTCTCCACGTCCAGCCACTTGTGTGTCTGCCTGCTAGAGTCTCGGGGGTTTTTATAGGCACAGGACTGGGGAGTGGCAGGCCAGGACAGTCTTACGTAAATGTGTGCCATGGTGGTTTGCTGCATAGATCATCCCATCACCTAAGTATTAAGCCCAGCATCCATTATCAATTATTCCTGATGCTCTCCCTCCCCAACCCCACCCCTGACAGGACCCAGTGTGTGTTGTTCCCGCCTTGTGCCCATGTGTTCTCATCACTCAGCTCCCACTTATGTGTGAGAACATGCAGTGTTTGGTTTTCTGTTCCTGCATTAGTTTGCTGAGGATAAGAACTTCCAATTCCATTCATGTCCCTGCAAAGGACATGATCTCATTTCTTTTTATGGCTGCATAGTATTCCATGATGTATATGTACCACATTTTCTTCATCCAGTCTATCATTAATGGATGCAATACTATTTTGAGTGGATTCTTCATCAATTTTTTTCTTTGGCCATTTTTTAACCCCATTTTTTTACCACCCAATCTCTTTCATTGCCAGAAACTTCTCTTGTTCTGTGATCTTAAATTTTCACTGATTTGGGGGCACTGCTGCACCTTTTAGTTTTGTCTTTCAACTGTGATTTCAATTTGAGCAGGAATTTAGTATGGAATGTGTGTGTGATAAAAACAGTTTTGCTGTAAAGAACATGCTCTTCAATAAAGTTCAACAACTCCTTTCTCTCCATAATAGACCCTCAGGCACTTAGACACACTAGCTCCTAAAAATCGTTTGTAACTATACCCCTTAAATCTATATTTAATAATAATATATTATGTACAAAATTTAATTCATTTTACCTAGGTTTATACATACTAACTGGTACTTTGAAGTCAAGTCATTGTTTCTAAATGCTTCTTTTATTAGAAATGAGTTCATAAGCTGTGATCCTGGAAAAACATCTTGAGTCACTATCAAAATCTAAACATTTTAAAGTCCTCTTAAAATATTACTAATTAACTGAGAGAGTCTTTAGCCCAAAGCGTCTCCTATTAGTGTGGGAGAAATAATAGTAATCTGGACATTAAGAAACCTGCATTTTACTTATTAGCAGCGTTTGAGGAATGGCATTTTAAAATATGGGAAATAAGATTATTCTCTGCGAATTAAACGGCAGTCATCACCTACACAATGGATGGAAGAGATACACAAAAAAAGAAAGAGACTTTTCTTCTCACATTCAAGAATACGATAGAAATGAATTATATTTTGAGGGTCAAATGACCAGTCTTCTTTTTTTCTTTTCTTTTTTTTAATTATACTTTAAGTTCTAGGGTACATGTGCACAATGTGCAGGTTTGTTACGTATGTATACATGTGCCATGTTGGTGTGCTGCACCCATTAACTCATCATTTACATTAGGTATATCTCCTAATGCTATCCCTCCCCCTTCCCCCAACCCCACGACAGGCCCCAGTGTGTGGTGTTCCCCACCCTATGTCCAAGTGTTCTCATTGTTCAATGACCACCTATGAGTGAGAACATACAGTGTTTGGTTTTCTGTCCTTGCAATACTTTGCTCAGAATGATGGTTTCCAGCTTCATCCATGTCCCTACAAAGGACATCAACCCATCCTTTTTTATGGCTGCATAGTATTCCATGGTGTATATGTGTCACATTTTCTTAATCCAGTCTATCACTGATGGACATTTGGGTTGGTTCCAAGTCTTTGCTATTGTGAATAGTGCCACAATAAACATACGTGTGCATGTATCTTTGTAGCAGCATGATTTATAATCCTTTGGATATATACCCAGTAATGGGATCGCTGGATCAAACAGTGTTTCTGGTTCTACATCCTTGAGGAATTGCCACACTGTCTTCCACAATGGTTGAACTAGTTTACAGTCCCACCAACAGTGTAAAAGTGTTCCTATTTCTCCACATCCTCTCCAGCACCTGTTGTTTCCTGACTTTTTAATGATCGCCATTCTAACTGGTGTGAGATGGTATCTCACTGTGGTTTTGATTTGCATTTCTCTGATGGCCAGTGATGATGAGCATTTTTTCATGTGTCTGTTGGCTGCATAAATGTCTTCTTTTGAGAAGTGTCTATTCATATCCTTCACTTACTGTTTGATGGGGTTGTTTGATTTTTTTCTTGTAAATTTGTTTAACTTCATTGTAGATTCTGTATATTAGCCTTTTGTCAGATGGGTAGATTGCGAAAATTTTCTCCCATTCTACAGGTTGCCTGTTCACTCTGATGGTAGTTTCTTTTGCTGTGCAGAAGCTCTTTAGTTTAATGAGATCCCATTTGTCAATTTTGGCTTTTGTTGCCATTGCTTTTGGTGTTTTAGACATGAAGTCCTTGTGCATGCCTATGTCCTGAATGGTATTGCCTAGGTTTTCTTCTAGGGTTTTTATGGTTTTAGGTCTGACATTTAAGTCTTTAATCCATCTTGAATTAATTTTTGTATAAGGTGTAAGGAAGGGATCCAGTTTCAGCTTTCTACATATGGCTAGCCAGTTTTCCCAGCACCATTTATTGAATAGGGAATCCTTTCCCTATTTCTTGTTTTTGTCAGGTTTGTCAAAGATCAGAATATTGTACATCTGCGGTATTACTTCTGAGGGCTCTGTTCTGTTCCATTGATCTATATCTCTGTTTTGGTACCAGTACCATGCTGTTTTGGTTACTGTACCCTTGTAGTGAAGTTTGAAGTCAGGTAGTGTGATGCCTCCAGCTTTGTTCTTTTGGCTTAGAATTGTCTTGGCAATTCGGGCTCTTTTTTGGTTCCATATGAACTTTAAAGTAGTTTTTTTCCAATTCTGTGAAGAAAGTCATTGGTAGCTTGATGGGGATGGCATTGAATCTATAAATTACCTTGGGCAGTATGGCCATTTTCACGATATTGATTCTTCCTATCCATGAGCATGGAATGTTCTTCCATTTGTTTGAGTCCTCTTTTATTTCGTTGAGCAGTGGTTTGTAGTTCTCCTTGAAGAGATCCTTCACATATCTTGTAAGTTGGATTCCTAGGTATTTTATTCTCTTTGAAGCAATTGTGAATGGGAGTTCACTCATGATTTAGCTCTCTGTTTGTCTGTTATTGGTATATAGGAATGCTTGTGATTTTTGTACATTGATTTTGTATCCTGAGACTTTGCTGAAGTTGCTTATCAGCTTAAGGAGATTTTGGGCTTAGATGATGGGGTTTTCTAGATATATAATCATGTCATCTGCAGACAGAGACAATTTGACTCCCTCTTTTCCTAACTGAATACCCTTTATTTCTTTCTCCTGCCTGATTGCCCTGGCCAGAACTTCCAACACTATGTTGAATAGGAGTGGTGAGAGAGGGCATCCCTGTCTTGTGCCAGTTTTCAAAGGGAATGCTCCCAGTGTTTGTCCATTCAGTATGATATTGGCTGTGGGTTTGTCATAGATAGCTCTTATTATTTTGAAATACATCCCATCAATACCTAATTTATTGAGAGTTTTTAGCATGAAGGGTTGTTGAATTTTGTCAAAGGCTTTCTCTGCATCTATAGAGATAATCATGTGGTTTTTGTCTTTGGTTCTGTTTACATTTACTGATTTGTGTATGTTGAACCAGCCTTGCATCCCAGGGATGAAGCCCACTTGATCATGGTGGATAAGCTTTTTGATGTGCTGCTGGATTCGGTTTGCCAGTATTTTATTGAGGATTTGTGCATTGATGTTCATCAGGGTTATTGGTCTAAAATCCTTTTTTTGTTGTGTCTCTGCCAGGCTTTGGTATCAGGATGATGCTGGCCTCATAAAATTAGTTAGGGAGGATTCCCTCTTTTTCTATAAATTGGAATAGTTTCAGAAGGAATAGTACCAGCTCCTTTTTGTACCTCTGGTAGAATTCAGGTGTGAATCCATCTGGTCCTGGACTTTTTTTGTTTGGTAGGCTCTTAATTATTGCCTCAATTTCAGATCCTGTTATTGGTCTATTCAGGGATTCAACTTCTTCCTGGTTTAGTCTTGGGAGGGTGTATATGTCCAGGAATTTATCCATTTCTTTTAGATTTTCTAGTTTATTTGCTTAGAGGTGTTTATAGTATTCTCTGATGGTAGTTTGTATCTCTGTGGGATCAGTGTTGATATCCCCTTTATCATTTTTTATGGCATCTATTTGATTCTTCTCTCTTTTCTTCTTTATTAGTCTTCATAGCAGTCTATCAATTTTGTTGATCTTTTCAAAAAACCAGCTCCTGGATTTATTGATTTTTTGAAGGGTTTTTTGTGTCTCTATTTCCTTCAGTTCTGCTCTGATCTTAGTTATTTCTTGCCTTCTGCTAGCTTTTGAATGTGTTCGCTCTTGCTTCTCTAGTTCTTTTAATTGTGATGTTAGGGTGTCAATTTTGGATCTTTCCTGCTTTCTCTTGTGGGCATTTAGTGCTATAAATTTCCCCCTACACACTGCTTTAAATGTGTCCCAGAGATTCTGGTATGCTGTGTCTTTGTTCTCATTGGTTTCACAGAATATCTTTATTTCTGCCTTCATTTTCTTATGTACCCAAGTAGTCATTCAGGAGCAGGTTGCTCAGTTTCCATGTAGTTGAGCAGTTTTGAGTTAGTTTCTTAAACCTGAGTTCTAGTTTGATTGCACTGTGACCAGTCATCTTAAAGTAACAGAATGGATCCCAGGCTTCAGTCAATGGCTAACCTTGACTATAAATTAATTAAAAGTTTTGGTATATCTAAAAAAAGGAATTGTCAATCAATAAGGGACTGTGTCAACCATGGAAAAAAGAAAGTTGGTGATATTCATCCAAACAGTTTCCAACAGAATAAGAGCTTTATGTAATAAACCATACATAGTAGAACCCCATTGGTAAGATTATCTCTACAGAAAGGATAGATGAATCTGATGATTTTTAACTTTCACCATTAAGCATTCAATTTATCCAGCCTCCTTTGTTCTATCTCTATGCTCACTAAGCAATCTTCTGATTATTATTTATGTTGCCTATATTGGTCCATCTACAGTGAGAGAACATATTGGTTGTGTGGGTGTATTTTGTTCTGCATAACTTTTTCGTTATAAATTTAAAATAGGTTCTGATTTTACATCTTAGCTTCATGATCTTAGTTAATGTGAGTATACTCCTGAGAGACAAATCTGGTCTTGGCATATGTATCTGAAAGGGATCTCAGTTTCAAATAACAGAATCTATTCTAACTAATTTAAAGGTAAAGGAATTTGTTCAGGGTTATTAGGTTGTTTACAGAATTTCTGCAAGGCCCAGAAAAGCCAGGTTTGAATGATATTAAGGCAGGAACATTAACCAAGAAAAACTTCTGATACCACCATAGCTCTATTTTAGGTAGAAACCCCAATACTACCACCACTCATTACTCAACACCTATGATACTAGGAACTGGGCCTGAGAAACTATGTCAGGGCTGCCCTAAAAGAACAAATGCTTCTGCCACTAGATTGCAACAAGACCCTATCTCTCTAAACACAGCCACTCTCATACTGCTTACCTCATCCTTCCAAGTTTCACAGGTATGCATCTTTTTTGCAGAACCTAAGCCATATTCCCAGATGCAAGAAGAGTCTTGGAAATGTATTTTTTTATCTTTCCAACCTTTCTAAACATGGCCACTCTCATACTGCTTACCTCATCCTTACAAGTCTCACAAGTATGCATCTTTTTTGCAGAACCTGAGTCATAGTCCCAGATGCAAGAAGAGCCTTGGAAATGTATTTTTTTATCTTTCCAACCTCTGTAGTATGGTCCCTCCCAAATATACTCCACTAGAAAGGAGCTGGAATAGGTCAAGTGAATCTTACCTTATTAAAACTATTATACTGCTTAAAACACTTTTAAAACTGTGTCATGTTTGACACCTCTTCCACCCACCCCCCTTTCTCTCCGTTCTACCATGCTTAAAATTAGGCTTTTAATATCAATTCTATTCTTCACTGAGATTGCTATAAAGATCTTGCCATTGATATATGTCAAAGTGTTCTGAAAAAGCATGAAACTATCTGAATGCAGCTGGCAGCCAAGATGGCCAAATAGGAACAGCGCTGGTCTACAGCTCCCAGCGTGAGCGACGAAGAAGACGGGTGATTTCTGCATTTCCATCTGAGGTACGGGGTTCATCTCACTAGGGAGTGCCAGACAGTGGGCGCAGGACAGTGGGTGCAGTGCACTGTGTGCGAGCCAAAGCAGGGTGAGGCGTTGCCTCACTCGAGAAGCACAAGGGGTCAGGGAGTTCCCTTTCCTGGTCAAAGAAAGGGGTGACAGACGGCACCTGGAAAATCGGGTCACTCCCACCCAAATACTGCGCTTTTCCAACGGGCTTAAAAAATGGCACACCAGGAGATAATATCCCGCATCTGGCTCAGAGGGTCCTGCGCCTACGGAGTCTCGCTGATTGCTAGCACATCAGGCTGAGATCAAACTGTAAGGTGGCAGCAAGGCTGGTGGAGGGGCACCCGCCATTGCCCAGGCTTGCTTAGGTAAACAAAGCAGCTGGGAAGCTCGAACTGGGTGGAGCCCACCACAGCTCAAGGAGGCCTGCCTGCCTCTGTAGGCTCCACCTCTGGGGGCAGGGCACAGACAAACAAAAAGACAGCAGTAACCTCTGCAGACTTAAATGTCCCTGTCTGACACCTTTGAAGAGAGCAGTGGTTCTCCCAGCACATAGCTGGAGATCTGAGAACGGGCAGACTGCCTCCTCAAGTGGGTCCCTGACTCCTCACCCCCGAGCAGCCTAACTGGGAGGCAACCCCCAGTAGGGGCAGACTGACACCTCACATGGCTGGGTACTCCTCTGAGACAAAACTTCCAAAAGAATGATCAGACAGTAGCATTCGCGGTCCACAAAAATCCGCTGTTCTGCAGCCACCGCTGCTGATACCCAGGCAAACAGGGTCTGGAGTGGACCTCTAGCAAATTCCAACAGACCTGCAGCTGAGGGTCCTGTCTGTTAGAAAGAAAACTAACAAACAGAAAGGACATCCACACCAAAAACTCATCTGTACATCACCATCATCAAAGACCAAAAGTAGATAAAACCACAAAGATGGGGGAAAAACAGAGCAGAAAAACTGGAAACTCTAAAAAGCACAGCGCCTCTCCTCCTCCAAAGGAACGCAG
Organism: Gorilla gorilla gorilla; assembly: GCF_029281585.2. NCBI lineage: Eukaryota > Metazoa > Chordata > Mammalia > Primates > Hominidae > Gorilla > Gorilla gorilla. The sequence goes on along the minus strand of NC_073232.2, from coordinate 48,194,048 downwards.
TTCCTCACCAGCAACGGAACAAAGCTGGACGGAGAATGACTTTGACAAGTTGAGAGAAGGCTTCAGACGATCAAACTACTCTGAGCTACAGGAGGAAATTCAAATCAAAGGCAAAGAAGTTAAAAACTTTGAAAAAAAAATAGACGAATGTATAACTAGAATAACCAATACAGAGAAGTGCTTAAAGGAGCTGATGGAGCTGAAAACTAAGGTTCAAGAATTACATGAAGAATGCAGAAGCCTCAGGAGCTGATGCCATCAACTGGAAGAAAGCGTATCAGTGATGGAAGATGAAATGAATGAAATGAAGTGAGAAGGGAAGTTTAGAGAAAAAAGAATAAAAAGAAATGAATGAAGCCTCCAAGAAATATCAGACTATGTGAAAAGACCAAATCTAAGTCTGACTGGTGTACCTGAAAGTGATGGGGAGAATGGAACCAAGTTGGAAAACACTCTGCAGGATATTATCCAGAAGAACTTCCCCAATCTAGCAAGGCAGGCCAACATTCAGATTGAGGAAATACAGAGAACACCACAAAGATACTCCTCGAGAAGAGCAACTCCAAGACACATAATTGTCAGATTCACCAAAGTTGAAATGAAGGAAAAAATGGTAAGGGCAGCCAGAGAGAAAGGTCGGGTTACCCACAAAGGGAAGCCCAGCAGACTAACAGCGGATGTCTCGGCAGAAACTCTACAAACCAGAAGAGAGTGGAGGCCAATATTCAACATTCTTAAATACAAGAATTTTCAACCCAGAATTTCATATCCAGCCAAACTAAGCTTCATAAGTGAAGGAGAAATAAAATACTTTACAGACAAGCAAATGCTGAGAGATTTTGTCACCAACAGGCCTGCCCTAAAACAGCTCCTGAAGGAAGCACTAAACATGGAAAGGAACAACCGGTACCAGCTACTGCAAAAACATGCCAAATTGTAAAGATCATCGAGGCTGGGAAGAAACTGCACCAACTAACGAGGAAAATAACCAGCTAACATCATAATGACAGGATCAAATTCACACATAACAATATTAACTTTAAATGTAAATGGACTAAATGCTCCAATTAAAAGATACAGACCGACAAATTGGATAAAGAGTCAAGACCCATCAGTGTGCTGTATTCAGGAAACCCATCTCACGTGCAAAGACACACATAGGCTCAAAATAAAAGGATGGAGGAAGATCTATCAAGCAAATGGAAAACAAAAAAACGCAGGGGTTGCAATACTAGTCTCTGATAAAACAGACTTTAAACCAACAAAGATCAAAAGAGACAAAGAAGGCCATTACATAATGGTAAAGGGATCAATTCAACAAGAAGAGCTAACTATCCTAAATATATATGCACCCAATACAGGAGCACCCAGATTCATAAAGCAAGTCCTGAGTGACCTACAAAGAGACTTAGACTCCCACACATTAAAAATGGGAGACTCTAACACCCCACTGTCAACATTAGACTGATCAACGAGACAGAAAGTTAACAAGGATACCCAGGAATTGAACTCAGCTCTGCACCAAGCAGACCTAATAGACATCTACAGAACTCTCCACCCCAAATCAACAGAATATACATTTTTTTCAGCACCACGCCACACCTATTCCAAAATTGACCACATAGTTGGAAGTAAAGCTCTCCTCAGCAAATGTAAAAGAACAGAAATTATAACAAACTGTCTCTCAGACCACAGTGCAATCAAACTAGAACACAGGATTAGGAAATACACTCAAAACTGCTCAACTACATGGAAACTGAACAACCTGCTCCTGAATGACTACTGGGTACACAGCAAAATGAAGGCAGAAATAAAGATGTTCTTTGAAACCAACGAGAACAAAGACACAACATACCAGAATCTCTGGGACACATTCAAAGCAGTGTGTAGAGGGAAATTTATAGCACTAAATGCCCACAAGAGAAAGCAGGAAAGATCCAAAATTGACACCCTAACATCACAATTAAAAGAACTAGAAAAGCAAGAGCAAACACATTCAAAAGCTAGCAGAAGGCAAGAAATAACTAAAATCAGAGCAGAACTGAAGGACATAGAGAAACAAAAAACCCTTCAAAAAATTAATGAATCCAGGAGCTGGTATTTTGAAAGGATCAACAAAATTGATAGACTGCTAGCAAGACTAAGAAAGAAGAAAACAGAGAAGAATCAAATAGATCCAATAAAAAAATGATAAAGGGGATATCACCGCCGATCCCACAGAAATACAAACTACCATCAGAGAATACTATAAACACCTCTACACAAATAAACTAGAAAATCTCAAAGAAATGGATAAATTCCTCGACACATACACCCTCCCAAGACTAAACCAGGAAGAAGTTGAATCTCTGAATAGACCAATAACAGGCTCTGAAATTGTGGCAATAATCAATAGCTTACCAACCAAAAAGAGTCCAGGACCAGACGAATTCACAGCCGAATTCTACCAGAGGTACAAGGAGGAACTGGTACCATTCTTTCTAAAACTATGCCAATCAATAGAAAAAGAGGGAATCCTCCCTAACTCATTTCATGAGGTCAGCATCATCCTCATACCAGAGCCAGGCAGAGACACAACCAAAAAAGAGAATTTTAGACCAATATCCTTGATGAACATTGATACAAAAATCCTAAGTAAAATACTGGAAAACCAAATCCAGCAGCACATCAAAAAGCTTATCCACCATGATCAAGTGGGCTTCATCCCTGGGATGCAAGGCTGGGTCAACATACGCAAATCAATAAATGTAATCCAGCATAGAAACAGAACCAAAGACAAAAACCACATGATTATCTCTATAGATGCAGAAAAGGCCTTTGACAAAATTCAACAACCCTTCATGCTAAAAACTCTCAATAAATTAGGTATTGATGGGACTTATCTCAAAATAATAAGAGCTATCTATGACAAACCCACAGCCAATATCATACTGAATGGGCAAACACTGGAAGCATTCCCCTTGAAAACTGGCACAAGACAGGGATGCCCTCTCTCACCACTCCTATTCAACATAGTGTTGGAAGTTCTGGCCAGGGCAATCAGGCAGGAGAAGAAAATAAAGGGTATTCAGTTAGGAAAAGAGGGAGTAAAATTGTCTCTGTCTGCAGATGACATGATTATATATCTAGAAAACCCCATCATCTAAGCCCAAAATCTCCTTAAGCTGATAAGCAACTTCAGCAAAGTCTCAGGATACAAAATCAATGTACAAAAATCACAAGCATTCTTATACACCAATAACAGACAAACAGAGAGCCAAATCATGAGTGAACTCCCATTCACAATTGCTTCAAAGAGAATAAAATACCTAGGAATCCAACTTACAAGGGATGTGAAGGATCTCTTCAAGGAGAACTACAAACCACTGCTCAAGGAAATAAAAGAGGATACAAACAAATGGAAGAACATTCCATGCTCATGGGTAGGAAGAATCAATATCGTGAAAATGGCCATACTGCCCAAGGTAATTTATAGATTCAATGCCATCCCCATCAAGCTACCAATGACTTTCTTCACAGAATTGGAAAAAACTACTTTAAAGTTCATATGGAACCAAAAAAGAGCCCGCATCACCAAGTCAATCCTAAGCCAAAAGAACAAAGCTGGAGGCATCACGCTACCTGACTTCAAACTGTACTACAAGGCTACAGTAACCAAAACAGCATGGTACTGGTACCAAAACAGAGATATCAACCAATGGAACAGAACAGAGCCCTCAGAAATAATACCACACACATCTACAACCAGCTGATCTTTGACAAACCTGACAACAACAAGGAATGAGGAAAGGATTCCCTATTTAATAAATGGTGCTGGGAAAACTGGCTAGCCATATGTAGAAAGCTAAAACTGAATCCCTTCCTTACACCTTATACAAAAACTAATTCAAGATGGATTAAAGATTTAAATGTCAGACCTAGAACCATAAGGACCCTAGAAGAAAACCTAGGCAGTACCATTCAGGACATAGGCACAGGCAAGGACTTCATGAGTTAAACACAAAAAGCAATGGCAATAAAAGCCTAAATTGACAAATGGGATCTAATTAAACTAAAGAGCTTCTGCACAGCAAAAGAAACTACCATCAGAGTGAACAGGCAACCTACAGAATGGGAGAAAATTTTTTCAATCTACCCATCTGACAAAGGGCTAATATCCAAAATCGATAAAGAACTTAAACAAATTTACAAGAAAAAATCAAACAACCCCATCAAAAAATGGGCGAAGGATATGAACAGACACTTCTCAAAAGAAGACATTTATGCAGCCAACAGACACATGAAAAAATGCTCATCATCACTGGCCATTAGAGAAATGCAAATCAAAACCACAGTGAGATACCATCTCACACCAGTTAGAATGGCGATCATTAAAAAGTCAGGAAACAACAGGTGCTGGAGAGGATGTGGAGAAATAGGAACACTTTTACACTGTTGGTGGGACTGTAAACTAGTTCAACCATTGTCCAAGACAGTGTGGCGATTCCTCAAGGATCTAGAACTAGAAATACCATTTGACCCAGCAATCCCATTACTGGGTATATACCCAAAGGATCATAAATCATGCTTCTATAAAGACACATGCACACGTATGTTTATTGTGGCACTATTCACAATAGCAAAGACTTGAAACCAACCCAAATGTCCAACAATGATAGACTGGATTAAGAAAATGTGGCACATATACCCCATGGAATACTATGCAGCCATAAAAAAGGATGGGTTGATGTCCTTTGTAGGGACATGGATGAAGCTGGTAACCATCATTATGAGCAAACTATCGCAAGGACAGAAAACGAAAGACCGCGTGTTCTCACTCATAGGTGGGAATTGAACAGCAAGAACACTTGGACACAGGGTGGGGAACATCACACACTGGGGCCCGTCATCGGGTGGGGGGAGGGGGGATGGATAGCACTGGGAGATATACCTAATGTGAATGATGAGTTAATCGGTGCAGCACACAACATGGCACATGCATACATATGTAACAAACCTGCACGTTGTGCACATGTACCCTAGAACTGAAAGTATAACAACTATATATATAACACTATGATCAGGTGGGTTTTATATCGTGATGCAAGGATAGTTTAACATGGCCAATCAATAAAACCTGACACATTACATAAGCAGAATCAAGGGCAAGAAACATATGTTCATCTCCATAGATGCAGAAAAAGTATTTGATAAAATGCAGTATCCCATCATGATACAAACTCTCAACAAAGTGGGCATAGAAGGAATCTCCCTGAAAATGAGAAAGGCCATATACGAGAAACCTACAGTTAACATCATATTGAATGGGAAAAAGTTGAAAGCATTTTCTCTAAGAACTGGAACAAGACAAGGATGCCCACTTTCACCATTCCTATTCAACGTAGTACCAGAAGTCCTAGCCAGAGCAGTCAGGCAAGACAAAGAAATGTAAGACATACAAATTGGAAAAGAGAAAGTCAAATTATCCCTGTTTGCTGATGATATGATCTTATATTTAGAAAACCCTAAAGACTCCATAAAAAAACTCTTAGATTTGATAAATGAATTCAGTAAAATTTCAGGATACAGAGTCAGTGTACAAAAATCAGTGGTGTTCTTATACACCAATAATGATCTATCTAAGAAAGAAATCAAGAAGTAAATCTTATTTACGATAGCTACAAAAAGATATGTAGAAATAAATTTAAACAAGGAGGTAAAAGATCTCTACAAGGAACACTGGAATTCACAGATAAGAAATTGCAGATGACACAAACAAATGGAAAAACATCCCATGCTCATGGATCAAAATAATTAGTATTGTTAAAATGAACATACTGCCCAAAGCAATCTACAAATTCAATGCAATCCTTATCAAAATACTAATATCATTTTTACAGGATTAGAAAAAACAATCCTAAAATTCATACAGAACCAAAAAACAGCCCAAATAGTCAAAGCAATCCTGAGCAAAAAGAACAGAATAGCTATTATTTTTTTCCCACACAGTTCACTGATGTATAGAATGGCTATTATTAAAAGGACAAAAAATAACAGATGTTGGTGAGGATGTGGAGAAAAGAAAACTCTTATATTCTGTTGGTAGAAATATAAATTAGTACAGCCTCTATGGAAAACTGTATGGAGATTTCTCAAAGAACTAAAAATAGAACTACCATTGCATCCAGCCATCCACTACTGAATATCTACCCAAATGAAGCCAATATATAAAAAAGATACCTTCACTTGTATGTTTATTGCAGCACTATTTACAATAGCAAAGATATGCAATCAACTTCAGTGTCCATCAATAGATGAATGGATAAAGAAAATGTAGTATATATATATTATATATATATACACACACACACACACACACACGTGTATATATATATATATATATATATATATATATATATATATACACACACACACATATATATACAAAACCTAGGCATTACCATTCAGGACATAGGCATAGGCAAGGACTTCATGTCTAAAACACCGAAAGCAATGGCAACAAAAGCCAAAATTGACAAATGGGATCTAATTAAACTCAAGAGCTTCTGCACAGCAAAACAAACTACCATCAGAGTAAACAGGCAACCTACAGAATGGGAGAAAATTTTCGCAACCTACTCATCTGACAAAGGGCTAATATCCAGAATCTACAATGAACTCAAACAAATCAACAAGAAAAAAACAAACAACCCCATCAAAAAGTGGGCAAAGGACATGAACAGACACTTCTCAAAAGAAGACATTTATGCAACCAAAGACACATGAAAAAATGCTCACCATCACTGGCCATCAGAGAAATGCAAATCAAAACCACAATGAGATACCATCTCACACCAGTTAGAATGGCAATCATTAAAAAGTCAGGAAAAAACAGGTGCTGGAGAGGATGTGGAGAAATAGGAACACTTTCACACTGTTGACGGGACTGTAAACTAGTTCAACCATTGTGGAAGTCAGTGTGGTGATTCCTCAGGGATCTAGAACTAGAAATACCATTTGACCCAGCCATCCCATTACTGGGTATATACCCAAAGGACTATAAATCATGCTGCTATAAAGACACATGCACACGTATGTTTATTGCGGCACTATTCACAATAGCAAAGACTTGGAACCAACCCAGATGTCCAACAGTGATAGACTGGATTAAGAAAATGTGGCACATATACACCATGGAATACTATGCAGCCATAAAAAATGATGAGTTCATGTCCTTTGTAGGGACATGGATGAAATTGGAAATCATCATTCTCAGTAAACTATCGCAAGGACAAAAAACCAAACACCACATGTTCTCACTCATAGGTGGGAACTGAACAATGAAAACACATGGACGCAGGAGGGGGAACATCACACTCTGGGGACTGTTGTGGGGTGGGGGGAGAGGGGAGGGATAGCATTAGGAGATATACCTAATGCTAAATGACGAGTTAATGGGTGCAGCACACCAGCATGGCACATGTATATATATGTAACTAACCTGCACGTTGTGCACATGTACCCTAAAACTTAAAGTATAATAATAATAAAATAAAAGAAGAAACAGATGCAACAACTATATTTCCAATAAAACAAGACAATAAAAATAAGCAATGAGAAAATGGCAAAAAATAAAAGAATGAAATATGTCTTTTGCAGCAAATTGGATAGAACTGGGTATCATTATCTTAAGTGAAACAAGCCAGGGACAAAAAGACAAATATTGCACGCGTTCATAAGTGGATGCTAAAAAATGTGTATAAATGAATGTAGAAAGTGGAATGATTGATAATGGAGACTTGGAAGGGTGAGAGGGTTGGAGCGGAGAGGATAGTGAGAAATTGGTTAATGAGTACAATGTACGTTACTTGGGTGATGAATACCTTGAAAGCCCTGACTTAACCACTATGTAATCTATGCAAGTAATAAAATTACAGGTGTACCCCATATATTTGTACAAAGAAAAATCTGTATCCTTTCATGTGAATTATCTGGAGCTTGAATGTGCAGTCTAATATCTATAGCCTCGGTAGTTATGTCTACCAGAGGTAGCAATTCCAAACAGATACCACGGGCTTCATGTTCATGTATGTTTACTGGGAGAGGTCTTGCAAATTAATGGAAGCTCGCCACTGCTAAACTGCTTCCCATCTATTTTTAATTGTAGGCCTCCACCAAGGTCATCAAGAGTCAGTTGGATGGCTAGGAAGATTAATGTGGAGCTTTCGAATCTATCAGTAGCTAACTATAGCTCTCCTTCCTAAATATGGGGTTATGGTATTTTGCATTAAAAGAAATGCTATGGTATTTAGTATATTAATGCAGGAGCCTCCCAGCTGCATGTTTGTAGAGCTTAGGCCTACAGTAGTTGACAACTTGCCCCACTTTGCATGGCTCATGAATATGTCTGGTAGGGTAGTGGATGTAGCCAGAAACTAGGGGACTTTCTCTCTCCCTGGTGAGTAGTAAACTTTGTGTTAAAAAATGTTCACATACCTCATGTGCATAACATATGTACTTGTGTATTTTTTCTATTTATCTCTCTTTCTACATTTTCATAGTTCTTCATCTCAATGTTTGCAAGACTCCAGGTTACAGACTGTTTCTTTTGCAGTAGGAATTAGGAGTCAAGGCTTACCACCATCCATATTAGTCAGAGAAAACCATTACTTCCAGAAATGATTATTCTTGGAAAGTGGCATCCTGGAAGTGTAATTAATCTTCTTATCAGAATACTTAGGTACTTAAACAACAAATGGCATTATAGAATTTTCAATATTGATCATTTAAAATGTTACCTATCTTCTCCCTGATTGTTCCAGTATATATATATATGTGTGTGTGTGTGTGTGTGTGTGTAGTACAGTACACATTTCCTTGCACGCACACACACACATATATATGCATATTTATATGCACACAGACACATATATATATATGCAAGGAAATAAATTTTGTCCTAGAGAACTAGAGATTAGAAAAATTTTTACTGGTGTCCATTTTGGGTTACCTGTATTGAAAGAGCTTTTGAAACTCAGCTATATTGAATATTTATTTATAAAAGAAAATAGCAGTTCAATTTTTGTTAACGATTCCTAAGTAACGGGTCAGCTCCATCTACTTGTTCGACAATGTTGCAGTTAGGACTTAGGTGAAATGTTTGGTATTTACCACCAATTGCTCACAGCCTATATATGGTTTCAAAGGCAACAGCTGCTGCCCTCATTACTTCCATCTCTTAGTATGTTGGTGTTGTGTGCATTTAACTGTTATTATAACTTAACAATGTCCTTAGATAAGCATTAAGACACAAATGCAGTATTCTTTTCAACTTGGTATAGCATGCTTCAGGAGATGCAGTTCGTTCTTCATTTGAAAGAGAATGATGAACTCTTGTTCTAACACATTTTAACATGCATGCATTGTGTCCTGTAGCTGGCAGAATGTTTATGGAAACATTTCCATTGAAGACTGATGAGATAATTAGCTGCATTGCTTGTAAACTACTAATTGCTAAAAAACGTTCAACATGGTATTCCATAGTGTTCTCTTGAAAAATCTTCAGCAGACTTTTCTTTTAGTGCATTTGATATTTTCAGCAAACTCCTCAGTGTCAACCATTATGAGGTGTGTGGATGATTGGGAAGTACTTAATATGTGTGCATAGCCATTCCAATTTGAGTTACTTGATATGCTGGACATACAGACAAGCTGATTTAAGAAATAACAGTAATTCCAGTTTTGAAAGTATGAGAAATTCTGTAAGCTGTGTACCATTTACTTTGAAGTATAATTCAAAGGTGGGCACAAAGATTTAATGCATGTTAACAGGTTGATTTGTAAGTAATGAGTCCTAGAAACTAAAATGTGGCCTGAAATCTCAGCTGGTAAAGAGTCTGAAATCAGAGGTGTGATTCTTATATTAGCCATGGCTCTGCTCTCCTTCACAGCTACAGCGATGGCACCACAGTGTAGCCATTTCATAAATGTGTGCAAAGGTAACAGAGTGACCTAAAGTTTATGTTCACAGAAGATGGGTCTGAAAATTATTGTTGTGTTGCACATTCTAGCATTAAAGAGTGCATTGAGCTGTTGCAGTTGCTCAGGGTGAGGAATAAAAATCTTAAGAATTTCTGTCCTTGACTGTTTCTTCTCATCCCTTTCTTAAGTTTCAAAAGAAGTGGTGTTCCTTTTTGCTCTTTAAAACTAATCTTTCCAATCATTACCTGGATCTTAGCTCATCCCTTCTCTTCTCTTCTCGAGAGATTTTTATTCTACAATTACCTTTTTTTCTGTAGCATGTTCATTTACCTTCCTTTTCATTAGTTCTTTCTTCACACATATTAGCTTGCCCCTGCTTTACAACTGGCAAATATTCAATAACAATTCCATTTTCTTTTAGTCTACTCTTTTCTTAAACTCCTAATCCTGTTTTACCTGACCTGTTCTTCTTGGTGTATTTGTTGTTTAATCCAATTACTTTTGCACAATTTTAATTCTCTTCAACTCCTGTGCTGCATTCAACATCTATTTACTCATCCTGAAACTTTCCACCTTTCTTTTAGAATATTAAATATGAAATTCTTCTATTACTTCCCCACATCGTCTTTCTCTTTCCTCATTGACTTCTTCCTCTTGTCTCTTTTTTTAGTGTTAGTCTTGGTCCTCTCTGTCACTTCTTGTCTCCTTTCCTGGGAGAGCTTCTTCATTCTCATGATTTGAATTACAGTTGCTATATTGACAACTTTTAGTTCTCATGTAAAGTTCCACTGCCAAATTCTGAGTGTTTCTCAATAATTTTTCTACATTAATACATAGATAATCATACTCATCTCACTCCCACAAATAATGGCCACTCTTAGGAATGTTTGATGTTCAACATACTAGTTGAAACTGTTCATTTCTTCCCCAGTGAGTAGTGACACATACTGTGGACAACATTACTGCTGTAACATTTTACTAGGTGGTTCCACTTGGCTGTTTTGGTATTACATACTCACCATGTATAAACTGGACTCACCATCTTCTTCACAAGCTCTTTACAAACTTTGCTATCTCTAGTGTCATCTGACTTGAACTCTCAGCATATTTGACATAGTTTATTATTTTCTCTTTTTGAAATACTGTTTCTTTGACTAATGGAGCACTGCCAGTCCTTTTTCACATCTTTGGTAATTTCTTTTCAATCTCCTTTTTGGTTCATCATTTTCAAACTGGCCATCCAGTGCTGGAACTCCTCAAAGTTGGTTCATTATGTGGGATAGATGGAAAGTGAAGTTGGAAATAAACTTGGAATGATAAATTTGGAATAAACCTTGGAGATCCTTCAATGGCAAGATAACGATGCTGGGGCATCCTTACAAAATTTTTTAGTCAAACAGTAACAGGACTAAGTGTATGTTTTAGGAAGATTTATCTGGCATTAATATGTAGAAGATAGGTTACATCTCCACAGTGCCTCTCTAATATTAATGATGATAATAATAACTACAATAATACTGATTTGTATTTATGTGTCTTGATGAGATAATGCACATAAGGCAAATAAGGAGACTCAAATCTAGAAAGAAAAAATGATTTGCCTAGAGCTACCTGCTTAGTTATTCACAGAGTTGGGATTGCCTTTCAAGTTTATACTAAAGAAATATTTGTTGACTGTTTGATCATTGTGTATCTCCATTTCCCTTTATTTTTTTCTGTCATTTAATATATGTTACTCTGGTCACTCTAAGTATCTTTGAAATTGCTTGAGAATAATTCTCTAGTACAGCCTCAAACTGTGATCCTTGGAAAACAAGTGTTTCTAGAAATGTTAAGAACTCTTCTGTAAGAAAAACATTAAGTAAATTCATAAAACTCAATTAAAAATTCTAAGCATGGGTTCATTACTAGATAACTTCTCAGTCAACATTCTTAAAATGCTGAATTGTATTGCAAATCTCTGCGAGTAGATTATAATAGACTACAGTTTATACAGGCTGGGTGCCCAAGTAGCAGAACCTAAGATGGAGGTTCTTGTGCAACTGATTTACTGGAGTCCCGTCAAGTGAAATCTATGAGGGGGTGAGGGAAGCAGAAGAGGGCAGAGAAGAAGCTGAGAGAAGTTGAACTAAAGCTTGGACTGTACGGGATGGCAAACATTGACTGCATGTGGCCGCTGAGCACTTGAAATGTGCATAGTGTGACTGAGGATCTGAATTTCTAATTTTATCTAATTGTAACTTAAATTTTAAAAACCAATACTTCATTCAGCTATTGAAAAACTTTAAATTATGAGTATGTAAATCATCTTTTTCAACTATAAGTTTTTATGACATCTAAATACAGATCAAGTATTTCTGATGAAAATTTAGTATCTGAATTCAGATGTTTTATAAGGGTAAAATACATAATGGATTTCAAATACTTTGTATGGGAAAATGTAAACTGTCAATAATCTTTTTATATTGATTGCATGTTGAAATGATATATTTTAGATATGTTGGATTAATCAAAATACAGTTTTAAAACCAATTTTACCTTTTTTTACATTTTAAATATTTGATTTTTTTCTATTTACTTAAATTTTTTTGTAAATGTTAATAATTTTTAAAATATGACTACCAAAATATTTAAAATCACATATGAGGCTCACATTAGCTTTTCTACTGGAAAGTGCTGAGCTAAAGTATAGCTCTAACTGATCCCATAGGAGGTCTGGAGAGTGAATGGCACCAGAATGATCTCCCCTTAAGGCAACAGGTCAGTCTTTTGTGTCCCAGGGTCAGCCAGTCATTGGTTGATCCTTTATCCCCTCAAAGCATAACTTCCAGGCCTAATGCAGTTTGGAATTTTCGAGAGATTCTTTCATAAACTTTACCACCAGCCTGTTGTGTGCTACATTGGATTTGATGAGACCACCATACAATCAGTAAGTCTCAAAGGATGGAAATCAAACTCCACTGATTTTCTATGTAATATTTTATTTCCTAAGATGTCTGCCTTTCTCAGGCAGTTAAGCATGAAACTCACTACACAGAAATAGCAACATTTAGCATATCTGTTCTGATGCTTGTTTCTGAGTTACCTAAGTGCTAAACAACTATCAATAATTTTGATTTCTCTTGAGAGAGACTTCTAGATTAGGTGCCCCAAGGAGAATTTTATGATTGAAAGCTATGTTGGGCCCCAGTAGCTCACGCCTGTAATGCCAGTACTTTGGGAGGCCAAGGCAGATGAATCACTTGAGTCCAGGAGTTCAAGACCAGCTTGGGCAACATGGCAAAACCTTGTTTCTATAAAAAGTTAGCTTGGCATGGTGGTGCACACCTACAGTCCCAGCTACTCAGGAGGCTGAGGTGGGAGGATCACTTGAGTCTGAGAGGTTGAGGCTGCAGTGAGCCATGATTGTACCACTGTGCTCCAGTCTGGGTGACAGAGTGAGACCCTGTGTCAAAAATAAAAGTAAAAAAATAAATAGAATAAAAGCTATGCTGCTCTCCTATGCCTTTTAGATCGATGTGATTATCATGACATCATTACGAATTGGTGTATAGACAATGATGGGATTAGGATACAGTCAATTCATTGGCATTCAAAGAAATGGGAAAAGCCCAGTGTCCCTACGACCAACCCCCCAAAAAAAATTTCCTCAAAACCAGAGATAAAATTTGTTTCCTCTTTCAGTTTGCAAGCATGCAGCCTGGACAGAAAAGGAAGCAAGTGCAAAACTTGCTTGGAGAAGGGTGACTGATAAGTCTTGAGGTACATGGAAGAGACAACATTCCATAGCTTATGTTTTCTTTTTTCACCCCCTTGAAATCAGACTATGAGACAGAGAACAGGTGCCATCTCCCTATCTTATGTGAACTGACAGGATTGAACACATATTCCCGGGAATATCTCAGCACTCTTAAAAAATAATTTCAGAAACATTTGTAAAAGCTGAAAAGAAGAATAAAACACTGGCATATGAGATGAAGACAGAATGTTAGATAGACTACAGAAAATCAAGTATTATATTAGATAAGAAAGTTGAAAGTCAAGTCCTTCCCTTTCCTTCCCTTCCCTTCCTCTCTCCCTCCCTCCCTTCCTCCCTCCTTCCCTCTCTCCTTCCCTCCCTCTATCCTTCCCTTCCCTCAACACTTAATACATTATCACAATTAAAAATATATTGTACTATATATCAAATGCTGATAATCTCATTAAAAATAAGTTCTGATTACTGACTTCAAGGAACTTCAGTATAACTTAGTTTTAGGAAAGTAAATGAGAATAATTATAGCAGATGAAAATGTTCAAGATGTTATAGTACCTTTAAATATAAAAGTGTTAAGAGAGTACATGTGGAATGGTCAGAATGAAGAAGGCTAATTGATAATTTTCCAGGAGTTGAAGTTCAGTTCAGATCTATAAAAATTTTAGATCAAAATATGCATATCATAAAACATTAAACAGAGCAGAAGAGCTTATGATGAAAAGCAATAATCTTTTGCCCTGCTCCTTGCTACTTTCAATCCAACACCCTAGGAAAAACCTCCTTTGCTTCCAGTCCCACAACCTGGAGGAAGCAGGTTTGATTTTAGATCTTCTGGTGCTTACTTCATAACTTTAAGTCGTATACTTATATCTCTTTTCCTTGATTGATTTATTTAAGGCATTATCTATTTACTCCCTACCATGAAATATGAAAGTTTTATTCCCCTACCTCTGTGTCCTTACCCTTTCTTCCTTCCAATGTTTGATAATTTGAATTATTTTTTGTTTTATTATTATCCCTCTGTTTTGTATTCTATCATTTTTAATTAGTGTCCTGACCACTCTTTGTGTATAGTAAGACTAACAGCACCCATTCCACTTCCTCCCCCTTTACTTCTGCATTCCACCTTTCCCTTCTGTTTTCTGTCACTTCAAATTTTATTCTTACATTGACAAGGTTGTTAACTTTTTTTTTTTTTTTTTTGAGATGGAGTCTCGCACTGTCGCCCAGGCTGGAGTGCAGTGGTGCAATCTCTGCTCACCACAACCTCTGCCTCCTGAGTTCAAGCTATTCTCGTGCCTCAGCCTTCTGAGAAGCTGGGACTACAGGCACCCACCGCCATGCCCGGCCAATTTTTGAATTTTTAGTAGAGATGGGCTTTCACCATGTTGGCCAGGCTGGTCTCCAACTCCAGACCTCAGGTGATCCGCCTGCCTCGGCCTCCCAAAGTGTTGGGATTACAGGCATGAGCCACCAAGCCTGACCAAGGTTGTTAACATTTTAATTCTGATATGCAACCATAATGAAGTCATCTGCATTTGTTCGTTAGCTAATAGTAAAAGTTGAAAATCACAGTGCACCATTAATGTTACTGTGACTCTATACATTTTATTTAGTACAGGGTGATGTAGGATACTGAAATCATATCTTCTTCTCCAAGGACCCAATGTCACAACCCCTGGGCCACTCAAAGGGGAATGATTTATGATGAAGGTCAAATAGATTCTCTTTTCTATTGCTTAAAGTTGTGCTACACTGATCTAGTTTATGTTTGGGTTATGCGTTTCCTATATATATTTTTTGTTTTCTCTGGAGGTTCTGAATCTTGATCATAGCCTAAATTTGGTCTCTCTTTCAATCATAATAACTATTTTGTGAAGTATTCTTCTTTTTTTCCCCCATAGAGATATTTCTTCTGAAACCGTATGTCTTCCTTTCAATTGTGTGTAAACTTGGCTATCATTTTGAGACATCTCTGGATTAGGCACACCATTTTATTTATCCTATGTCTTTCTGTTTCTGGCATTTTCCCTCTTTCTTGCCATAAAACAGCTTTTCTCTGGGGCCATACTCCCCAGATAATTTCCTCAAATTATGTTGTGAAAAAAAGCCCTCATTTTATGACTTGGGATTAAGTGTTGAGCTGTTGGCAAACAGTAATAGAGAAAGTGACAGGGAGCACAGCATTTCACATATAGGAATTCAAGTGATCACCTCAGTTTTCAGACCCACTGCTCATTTCTGCCTTGTATCATACTTGCCTACTCCAAGCCAGAGATTCTTTGGATTCTAGTGGGCAGAGTGACTCTGACATCCTCTGCAGACTGCTCATATCATATTCTAAACTGTAGCTTTCTCTTCTTGTTTTCATCTGTCAACACCCTTCCATTAGCTTTCCTTCTTCAGAAGGCTCTCAGCTACTGTTGGCTCCCCTTAACAATCTTGTTATGGTTGTATTCCTTTGCTGTAGTTTCTCTATTTCTGTCTCTGTGAAGTCTGGAGAAAGACTTGATTAAAAGAGCTCGGGGTGCCATTTTGAAAAGGACTGATAGACCCAGTGGACCTCCTAGTCAAGGGAATGGTCTGAGCAAAGATAGATTAGTAGAGTTAAAAGGATTATGGTAAATAGTTAACCTGAAACAGAGAATGAATCAAGTGAAAGTAAACACTTTAGGACTTGCTGATTCAAAGTTGAACCCACCCTTAGACAGAAAAGATTGCATTGATATGTGAGGAATCAGGGAGCAACCTTAAGTTCTTAAGCAGCCAAGTGTTATTATAAATAAGAGTTTAGCAGGCTGGGCTTAGTTATTTAAATGCATGAAGCTTCTGAAGGCCATTTCCTGGGCAGGTTTCTGTAAAAAGTAAAAAGTTGTTTACTTTTACATTTCAGGTTTAATTTTAAGCCTTGACCTTGAGAGTGATTTGACTTAAGTAAATAGATGAATTATCTAAAGTATCTGGGAATTTATTTAACTACTTTAAACGGCCACATATAAATATAATGAGAGGGGGCAATATTGTATAGTTGTTAATAGTTTTCCTTACCTCCTCTACTACAATCGTTGTATAAAATCTAAAGTTTTTAGTTCCATGAGTGATACATGGTAAACTTTCAAAAATTAGTAATTATAAGAGTTTTCTCTTGCATTCAGATAGTTTCTTAATTTTATTTTATTATTATTATACTTTAAATTTTAGGGTACATGTGCACAATGTGCAGGTTAGTTACATATGTATACATGTGCCATGCTGGTGTGCTGCACCCATTAACTCGTCATTTAGCATTAGGTATATTTCCTAATGCTATCCCTCCCCCCTCCCCCCACCCCACAACAGTCCCCAGAGTGTGATGTTCCCCTTCCTGTGTCCATGTGTTCTCATTGTTCAATTCCCACCTATGAGTGAGAACATGTGGTGTTTGGTTTTTTGTCCTTGCGATAGTTTACTGAGAATGATGATTTCCAGTTTCATCCATGTCCCCACAAAGGACATGAACTCATCATTTTTTATGGCTGCATAGTATTCCATGGGGTATATGTGCCACATTTTCTTAATCCAGTCTATCATTGTTGGACATTTGGGTTGGTTCCAAGTCTTTGCTATTGTGAATAGTGCCGCAATAAACATACGTGTGCATGTGTCTTTATAGCAGCATGATTTATAGTCCTTTGGGTATATACCCAGTAATGGGATGGCTGGGTCAAATGGTATTTCTAGTTCTAGATCCCTGAGGAATTGCCACACTGACTTCCACAATGGTTGAACTAGTTTACAGTCCCACCAACAGTGTAAAAGTGTTCCTATTTCTCCACATCCTCTCCAGCACCTGTTGTTTCCTGACTTTTTAATGATTGCCATTCTAACTGGTGTGAGATGGTATCTCACTGTGGTTTTGATTTGCATTTCTCTGATGGCCAGTGATGACGAGCATTTTTTCATGTGTTTTTGGCTGCATAAATGTCTTCTTTTGAGAAGTGTCTGTTCATGTCCTTTGCCCACTTTTTGATGGGGTTGTTTGTTTTTTTCTTGTAAATTTGAGTTCATTGTAGATTCTGGGTATTAGCCCTTTGTCAGATGAGTAGGTTGCAAAAATTTTCTCCCATTTTATAGGTTGCCTGTTTACTCTGATGGTAGTTTGTTTTGCTGTGCAGAAGCTCTTGAGTTTAATTAGATCCCATTTGTCAATTTTGGCTTTTGTTGCCATTGCTTTTGGTGTTTTAGACATGAAGTCCTTGCCCATGCCTATGTCCTGAATGGTAATGCCTAGGTTTTGTACATATATGTGTGTGTATATATATATATACACATATGTGTGTGTGTGTGTGTGTGTATATACTACATTTTCTTTATCCATTCATCTATTGATGGACACTGAGGTTGATTGCATATCTTTGCTATTGTAAATAGTGCTGCAATAAGCATACAAGTGAAGGTATCTTTTTTATATATTGGCTTCATTTGGGTAGATATTCAGTAGTGGATGGCTGGGTGTAATGGTAGTTCTATTTTTAGTCCATTGAGAAATCTCCATACAGTTTTCCATAGAGGCTGTACTAATTTGTATTTCTACTAACAGAATATAAGAGTTTTCTTTTCTCCACATCCTCGCCAACATCTGTTATTTTTCTGTCCTTTTAATAATAGCCATTCTATATACATCAGTGAACTGTGTGGGAAAAAAATAATAGCTATTCTGTTCTTTTTGCTCAGGATTGCTTTGTGTATTTGGGCTGTTTTTTGGTTCTGGATGAATTTTAGGATTGTTTTTTCTAATCCTGTAAAAATGATATTAGTATTTTGATAAGGATTGCATTGAATTTGTAGATTGCTTTGGGCAGTATGTTCATTTTAACAATACTAATTATTTTGATCCATGAGCATGGGATGTTTTTCCATTTGTTTGTGTCATCTGCAATTTCTTATCTGTGAATTCCAGTGTTCCTTGTAGAGATCTTTTACCTCCTTGTTTAAATTTATTTCTACATATCTTTTTGTAGCTATTGTAAATAAGATTTACTTCTTGATTTCTTTCTTAGATAGATCATTATTGGTGTATAAGAACACCACTGATTTTTGTACACTGACTCTGTATCCTGAAATTTTACTGAATTCATTTATCAAATCTAGGAGTTTTTTTATGGAGTCTTTAGGGTTTTCTAAATATAAGATCATATCATCAGCAAACAGGGATAATTTGACTTTCTCTTTTCCAATTTGGATGCCTTACATTTCTTTGTCTTGCCTGACTGCTCTGGCTAGGACTTCTGGTACTATGTTGAATAGTAATGGTGAAAGTGGGCATCCTTGTCTTGTTCCAGTTCTTAGAGAAAATGCTTTCAACTTTTTCCCATTCAATATGATGTTAACTGTAGGTTTCTCGTATATGGCCTTTCTTATTTTCAGGGAGATTCCTTCTATGCCCACTTTGTTGAGAGTTTGTATCATGATGGGATACTGCATTTTATCAAATACTTTTTCTGCATCTATGGAGATGAACATATGTTTCTTGCCCTTGATTCTGCTTATGTAATGTGTCAGGTTTTATTGATTGGCCGTGTTGAACTATCCTTGCATCATGATATAAAACCCACCTGATCATAGTGCTATATATATATATATATATAGTTGTACTTTCAGTTCTAGGGTACATGTGCACAACGTGCAGGTTTGTTACATATGTATGCATGTGCCATGTTGTGTGCTGCACCGATTAACTCATCATTCACATTAGGTATATCTCCCAATGCTATCCATGTGCTGCTCCCCACTCTGTGTCCAAGTGTTCTCATTGTTCAATTCCCACCTATGAGTGAGAACATGCGGTCTTTGGTTTTCTGTCCTTGCAGTAGTTTGCTCAGAATGATGGTTACCAGCTTCATCCATGTCCCTACAAAGGACATCAACCCATCCTTTTTTATGGCTGCATAGTATTCCATGGGGTATATGTGCCACATTTTCTTAATCCAGTCTATCATTTTTGGACATTTGGGTTGGTTTCAAGTCTTTGCTATTGTGAATAGTGCCACAATAAACATACGTGTGCATGTGTCTTTATAGAAGCATGATTTATGATCCTTTGGGTATATACCCAGTAATGGGATTGCTGGGTCAAATGGTATTTCTAGTTCTAGATCCTTGAGGAATCGCCACACTGTCTTGGACAATGGTTGAACTAGTTTACAGTCCCACCAACAGTGTAAAAGTGTTCCTATTTCTCCACATCCTCTCCAGCACCTGTTGTTTCCTGCCTTTTTAATGATCGCCATTCTAACTGGTGTGAGATGGTATCTCATTGTGGTTTTGATTTGCATTTCTCTGATGGCCAGTGATGATGAGCATTTTTTCATGTGTCTGTTGGCTGCATAAATGTCTTCTTTTGAGAAGTGTCTGTTCATATCCTTTGCCCATTTTTTGATGGGGTTGTTTGATTTTTTCTTGTAAATTTGTTGCAGTTCTTTATCGATTCTGGATATTAGCCCTTTGTCAGATGGGTAGATTGAAAAAATTTTCTCCCATTCTGTAGGCTGCCTGTTCACTCTGATGGTAGTTTCTTTTGCTGTGCAGAAGCTCTTTAGTTTAATTAGATCCCATTTGTCAGTTTAGGCTTTTGTTGCCATTGCTCTTGGTGTTTAACTCATGAAGTCCTTGCCTGTGCCTATGTCCTGAATGGTACTGCCTAGGTTTTCTTCTAGGGTCCTTATGGTTCTAGGTCTGACATTTAAATCTTTAATCCATCTTGAATTAGTTTTCGTATAAGGTGTAAGGAAGGGATTCAGTTTTAACTTTCTACATATGGCTAGCCAGTTTTCCCAGCACCATTTATTAAATAGGGAATCCTTTCCTCATTTCTTGTTGTTGTCAGGTTTGTCAAAGATCAGCTGGTTGTAGATGTGTGTGGTATTATTTCTGAGGGCTCTGTTCTGTTTCATTGGTTGATATCTCTGTTTTGGTACCAGTACCATGATGTTTTGGTTACTGTAGCCTTGTAACATAGTTTGAAGTCTGGTAGCATGATGCCTCCAGCTTTGTTCTTTTGGCTTAGGATTGTCTTGGCGATGCGGGCTCTTTTCTGGTTCTGTATGAATTTTAAAGTAGTTTTTTCCAATTCTGTGAAGAAAGGCATTGGTAGCTTGATGGGGATGGCATTGAATCTATAAATTACCTTGGGCAGTATGGCCATTTTCATGATATTGATTCTTCCTATCCATGAGCATGAAATGTTCTTCCATTTGTTTGTGTCCTCTTTTATTTCGTTGAGCAGTGGTTTGTAGTTCTCCTTGAAGAGATCCTTCACATCCCTTGTAAGTTGGATGCCTAGGTATTTTATTCTCTTTGAAGCAATTGTGAATGAGAGTTCACTCATGATTTGGCTGTCTATTATTGGTGTATAGGAATGCTTGTAATTTTTGCACATTGATTTTGTATCCTGCGACTTTGCTGAAGTTGCTTATCAGCTTCAGGAGATTTTGGGTTGAGACAATGGGGTTTTCTAGATATACAATCATGTCATCTGCAAACAGAGACAATTTGACTTCCTCTTTTCCTAATTGAATACCCTTTATTTACTTCTCCTGCCTGATTGCCCTGGCCAGAACTTCCAACTCTGTTGAATAGGAGTGGTGAGAGAGGGCATCCCTGTCTTGTGCTCCTTTTTAAAAGGGAATGCCTCCAGTTTTCACCCATTCAGTATGATATTGGCTGTAGGTTTGTCATAAATAGCTATTATTATTTTGAGATATGTCCCATCAACACCTAGTTTATTGAGAGTTTTTAGCATGAAGGGTTGTTGAATTTTGTGAAAGGCCTTTTCTGCATCTATTGAGATAATCATGTGGTTTTTGTCTTTGGTTCTGTTTATATGATGGATTACATTTATTGATTTGTGTATGTTGAACCAGCCTTGAATCCCAGGGATGAAGCCAACTTCATCGTGGTGGATAAGCTTTTTGATGTGCTGCTGGATTTGTTTCACCCTTATTTTATTGAGGATTTTTGCATTGATGTTCATCAGGGATATTGGCCTAAAATTCTCTTTGTTTGTTGTGTCTCTGCCAGGCTTTGGTATCAGGATGATGCTGGCCTCATAAAATGAGTTAGGTAGGATTCCCTCTTTTTCTATTGATTGGAATAGTTTCAGAAGGAATAGTACCAGCTCCTCCTCGTACCTCTGGTAGAATTCGGCTCTGAATTCGTCTGGTCCTGGACTTTTTTTGTTTGGTAGGCTCTTAATTATTGCCTCAATTTCAGAGCCTGTTATTGGTCTATTCAGGGATTCAACTTCTTCCTGGTTTAGTCTTGGGAAGGTGTATGTGTCCAGGAATTTATCCATTTCTTCTAGATTTTCTAGTTTATTTGTGTAGAAGTGTTTATAGTATTCTCTGATGGTAGTTTGTATTTCTGTGGGATCGGTGATGATATCCCCTTTATCATTTTTTATGCATCTATTTGATTCTTCTCTCTTTTCTTCTTTATTAGTCTTGATAGCAGTCTATCAATTTTGTTGATCCTTTCAAAAAACCAGCTCCTGGATTCATTGATTTTTTTGCAGGGTTTTTTGTGTCTCTATTTCCTTCAGTTCTGCTCTGATCTTAGTTATTTCTTGCTTTCTGCTAGCTTTTGAATGTGTTTGCTCTTGCTCTCTAGTTCTTTTAATTGTGATGTTAGGGTGTCAATTTTAGGTCTTTCCTGCTTTCTCTTGTGGGCTTTTTGTGCTGTAAATTTCCCTTACAAACTGCTTTGAATGTGTCCCAGAGATTCTAGTATGTTGTGTCTTTGTTCTCATTGGTTTCACAGAACATCTTTATTTCTGCCTTCATTTTGTTATGTACCCAGTAGTCATTCAGGAGCAGGTTGTTCAGTTTCCATGTAGTTGAGCAGTTTTGAGTGTATTTCCTAATCCTGTGTTCCAGTTTGATTGCACTGTGGTCTGAGAGACGGTTTTTTTATAATTTCTGTTCTTTTACATCTGCTGAGGAGTGCTTTACTTTCAACTATGTGGTCAATTTTGTAATAAGTGCGATGTGGTGCTGAGAAGAATGTATATTCTGTTGATTTGGGGTGGAGAGCTCTGTAGATGTCTATTAGGTCTGCTTGATGCAGAGCTGAGTTCAATTCCTGGATATCCTTGTTAACTTTCTGTCTCATTGATCTGTCTAATGTTGACAGTGGGGTGTTAAAGTCTCCCATTATTATTGTGTGGGAGTCTAAGTCTCTTTGTAGGTCTCTAAGGACTTGCTTTATGAATCTGTGGGCTCCTGTATTTGGTGCATATATATTTAGGATAGTTAGCTCTTCTTGTTGTATTGATCCCTTTACCATTTTGCAATGGCCTTGTCTCTTTTGATCTTTTTTCGTTTAAAGTCTGTTTTATTAGAGACTAGGATTGCAACCCCTGCCTGTTTTTGTTTTCCATTTGCTTGGTAGATCTTCCTCCATCCCTTTATTTTGAGCCTATGTGTGTCTCTGCACAACAGATGGGTCTCCTGAATACAGCACACTGATGGGTCTTGACTCTTTACCCAATTTGCCAGTCTGTGTCTTTTAATTGGAGTATTCAGACCATTTACATTTAAGGTTAATATTGTTATGTGTGAATTTGATCCTGCCATTATGATGTTAGCTGGTTATTTTGCTCATCAGTTGATGCAGTTTCTTCCTAGCATTGATGGTCTTTACAATTGGCATGGTTTTGCAGTGGCTGGTACCGGTTCTTCTTTTCCATGTTTAGTGCTTCCTTCAGGAGCTCTTTTAGGGCAGGCCTGGTGGTGACAAAATCTCTCAGCATTTGCTTGTCTGTAAAATATTTTATTTCTCCTTCACTTATGAAGCTTAGTTTGGCTGGATATGAAATTCTGGGTTGAAAATTCTTTTCTTTAAGAATGTTGAATATTGGCCCCCACTCTCTTCTGGCTTGTAGAGTTTCTGCTGAGGGATCCACTGTTTGTCTGATGGGCTTCCCTTTGTGGGTAACCCGACCTTTCTCTCTGGCTACCCTTAACATTTTTTCCTTCATTTCAATTTTTGTGAATCTGACAATTATGTGTCTTGTAGTTGCTCTTGTTGAGTAGTATCTTTGTGGTGTTCTCTGTATTTCCTGAATGTGAATGTTGGCCTGCCTTGCTAGGTTGGGGAAGTTCTCCTGGATAATATCCTGAGGAGTGTTTTCCAACTTGGTTCCATTCTCCCTGTCACTTTCAGGTACACCAATCAGACGTAGATGTGGTCTTTTCACATAGTCTCCTATTTCTTGGAGGCTTTGTTCATTTCTTTTCACTCTTTTTTCTCTAAACTTCTCTTCTCGCTTCATTTAATTCATTTGATCTTCAATCGCTGATACCCTTTCTTCCACTTGATTGAATCAGCTACTGAAGCTTGTGCATTTGTCACGTAGTTCTCGTGCCATGGTTTTCAGCTCTATCAGGTCATTTAAGGTCTTCTCTATGCTGCTTATTCTAGTTAGCCACTTGTCTAATCTTTTTTCAAGGTTTTTAGCTACTTTGCGATGGGTTTGAACATCCTCCTTTAGCTTGGCGAAGTTTGTTATTCCTGATCATCTGAAGCCTTTTTCTCTCAATTCATCAAAGTCATTCTCCATCCAGCTTTGTTCCATTGCTGGCAAGGAGCTGCATTCCTCTGGAGGAAAAGAGGTGCTCTGATTTTTAGAATTTTCAGCTTCTCTGCTCTGGTTTCTTCCCATCTTTGTGGTTTTATCTACCTTTGGTCTTTGATGATGGTGACGTACAGATGGGGTTTTGGTGTGGATGTCCTTTCTGTTTGTTAGTTTTCCTTCTAACAGTCAGGACCCTCAGCTGCAGGTCTGTTGGACTTTGCTGGAGGTCCACTCCAGACCCTGTTTGCCTGAGTATCAACAGCGGAGGCTACAGAGCAGCAAATATGGCAGAGCGGCAAATGTTGCTGCCTGATCCTTCTTCTGGAAGCTTCATCTCAGAGGGTCACCCAGCTGTATGAGGTTTCAGTCAGACCCTCCTGGGAGGTGTCTCCCAGTTAGGCTACTCACAGGTCATGGACCCACTTGAGGAGGCAGTCTGTCCATTCTCAGATCTCAAACTCTGTGCTGGGAGAACCACTACTCTCTTCAAAGCTGTCAGACAGGGACATTTAAGTCTGCAGAAGTTTCTGCTGCCTTTTGTTCAGCTATGCCCTGCCCCCAGAGGTGGAGTCTACAGAGGCAGGCAGGCCTCCTTGAGCTGCGGTGGGCTTCACCCAGTTCAAGTTTCCTAGCCACTTTGTTTACCTATTCAAGCCTCAGCAATGGCAGATGTCCCTCCCTGAGCCTCACTGTCACCTTGCAGTTCCATCTCAAACTGTGTGCTAGCAGTGAGCGAGGCTCCATGGGCATGGGACCCTGTGAGCCAGGTGCAGGATATAATCTCCTGGTGTGCCGTTTGCTAAGATCATTGGAAAAGCACAGTATTTGGGTGGGCGTGTCCTGATTTTCCAGGTACTGTCTGTCACGGCTTTCCTTGGCTAGGAAAGGGAATTCCCCAAGCCCTTGCACTTCCCGGGTTAGGCGATGCCCCGCCCTGCTTCAGCTCACACTCCATGGGCTGCATCCACTGTCCAACAAGCCCCAGTGAGATGAACCTGGTACCTCAGTTGGAAATGCAGAGATCACCCATCTTCTGCGTCACTCATGCTGGGAGCTGTAGACTGGAGCTGCTCCTATTTGGCCATCTTGGAACCCTTAATCCAGTGTAATATATTTTTGATGTGCTGTTGGGTTCAGTTTGCTAGAATTCTGTTCAGGATTTTTGCATCTCTGTTCATCAGGGATAATGATCTGTTTTCTTTTATATGTGTCACCTCTGGTTTAGGTATCAGAATAATACTGGCCTCAAAGAATGAGTTAGGGAGAATTCCTTCCTCCTCAATTTTTTGTAAAAGTTTCAGGAGGATTAGAATTAGTGCTTTGTATAGTTGGTACAATGCAGCTGTGAATCCATCTGGTCCCGGGCTTTTCTTTTGGGGGAGATTTTTTTTATTACTAATTCAATATTGCTACTAATTATTGGTCTGTTTAGGTTTTCTATTCTTTCCTGGTTCAATCTTGGCAGGTGGTATGTTTCCAGGAATTTCTCCATTTCTTCTAGGTTTTCTAGTGTGTGAGTATATCAATATTTATAATCGTCTCTGATGATCATTTGTATTTCTGTAGTTATCAGTTGTAATCTCTTCATTCTAATTTCTGATTTTACATGAGTCTTCTCTCTTCTTGTTTGGTCTAGCTAGCAGTTTATCAATTTTGTTTATCTTTTCAAAAAACCAACCTTTTGTTTTGTTGATCTTTTGTATTTTTTTTAGTCTCTATTTCATTTAATTCTACTCTGATTTTTGTTATTTCTTTTTTCCTGCTAATTTGGGGTTTGGTTTGTTTTTACTTTTCTAGTTCCTTGAGGTGTTATTAGATTATAAATTTGTAATCCTTCTACTTTTATGATGTAGGTATTTAATGCCATAAACTTCCCTCTCAGCACTGCTTTTTCTGTATCTCACAGATTTTGGTATGTTGTGTTTTAATTTTCATTTGTTTCAAAAAAATTTTTATTTCCATCATAATTTCTTCATTGACCCAGTGGTCATTCAGGAACATAATGTTTAATTTCCATGTGTCTGTATACTTTCCAAAGTTCCTCTTGGTATTGATTTCTAGTTCTATTCCACTATGGTCTGAGAAGATACTTGATATGATTTCAATTTTTTTTAATTTGTTGAGACTGTTTTGTGGCCTAATATATGGTCTATCTTGGAGAACGTTCCATTTGCTAATGTAAAGAGTGTGCATTCTCCAGTTGTTGGGTAGAGTGTTCTGTAAATGTCTGTCAGGTCCATTTGGCCTAAAGTTCAACTTTTCTTTATTGATTCTCTATCTCAATAATCTGTGTAATGCCAGGAGTAGGGTGTTGAAGTCCCCTACTATTACCATATTGCTGTCTATCTCTCTTTAGATCTAGTCATATTTGTTTTATGAATATGGGTGCTCCAGGATTGGATGCATATATTTAGAATTGTTCTATTCTCTTCCTGAATTGATCCCTCTATCATTATATAATGATCTTGTCTTTTTTATGGTTTTTGACTTAAATTCTGTTTTATCTGATGCAAGTACTCCTGCTTGCTTTGGTTTCTGTTTTGTGGAATATCTCCCCACCCCATCCCTATTTTTAGTCTATATGTGTCTTTTCAGGTAAGTTTCTTATAAGCAGCATATGCTTAGATCTTTTTTAAATTAATTCAGCCAGTCTACATATTTAAGTGGAGCAGGTAGTCCATTTATGTTCAAAGTTATTATTGATATGTAAGGGATTTTTTCTGTCATATTGTTAATTGTTTTCTAGTTTTTTAAAAAATTCTTTGTACCCTTCTTTTTCTCTTATTGTTTATCATTGTGGTTTGGTGTAATTCTGTAGTGGTTCCATTTGATTTTTTCTCTTCCTTCTTTGTGAGCTTGCTCTACCAATGACTTACACTTTTGAATGTTTTTCATGATGGTAAATGTCCTTTTGCTTTCAAGTTTAGTACTCTCTTTTTTGTGTGAGACAGGCTGTGGCTCTGTTGTCCAGAATGGAGTGCAGTGGCCTGATCACAACTCACTGCAGCCTCTACCTCCCAGGCTCAAGTGATCCTCCCACCTCAGCCTCCCAAGTAGCTAGGACCAGAGGCATGCACCATGACACCCAGCTAACTTGTGTGTGTGTGTGTGTGTGTGTGTGTGTGTGTGTGTGTGTGTGTGTGTGTGTGTGTGTGTAGAGCCAGAGTCTCACTATGTTGCCCAGGCCGGTCTTGAAATCCTGGACTCAAGTGATGCTACTGCT
The DNA here is from genome assembly GCF_029281585.2 of Gorilla gorilla gorilla. Classification (NCBI taxonomy): domain Eukaryota; kingdom Metazoa; phylum Chordata; class Mammalia; order Primates; family Hominidae; genus Gorilla; species Gorilla gorilla. The sequence goes on along the minus strand of NC_073232.2, from coordinate 48,166,496 downwards.
TAGGCTTCCCAAAGTGCTGGGATCATAGATTGGAGCCACCATGCTCAGCCTAAGTTCAGGATTCCCTTGGGAATTTCTTGTAGGTCTGATCTGGTGGTGATGAATTCTCTTAGCATCTGCTTGTCTGGAAAGTGTTTATTTCTCCTTCATTTATGAGGGTTAATCTTGCTGGATATAGAATTATTGGCTTATAGTTGATTTCTTTCAGCACTTTGAATATATCATGCAATTCTTTTCTGGCTTGTAAAGTTTCTGCTGAGAAGTCCACTGATAGTTTGATGGAGTTTCTGTTGTGACTAAGGGCTTTTCTCTTGCTGTTTTAGAATGTGCCTTTCACTTTGGCTTTAGACAGTCTGATTATAATGTGCCATAGCAAAGTCCTTTTTGCATTGTATTTATTTGGGGATCACTGAGCTTCCTGTATCTGGATATCTAAATCTCCTGTTATACTTGAGAAGTTTTCATCTATTATTTCATTAAATGGGCTTTCTAAACCTTTTGATCCCTTTTTGCCCTTATGAACACCAATAATTTGTAAATTCAGTTACTTTATGTTGTGCCAAACTTCTCAAAGGCTTTGTTCATTCTTTTTCATATTTTTTATATATTTTTGTCTGACTGGATTATTTTTAAAGATTTGTCTTCCAGTTCTGAAATTATTTTTTCTGCGTAGTCTATTCTATTGTGGAAGCTTTTGAATACATTTTCTATTTCCATCAATAAATTCTTCAGTTCCAGAATTTCTGTTTCTTATTTAATATCTGTCTCCTTGATTTCTCATTCATATTCTGAATTGTTTTCCTGATTTCTTTACATTGGTTTCAGATGTCTCTTGCATCTCACTGAGCTTCCTTAAAATCAGTATTTTGAATTCTTCATCTGGGATTCTGATAATTTCTTTTTTGTTAAGATCTATTGCTGTAGAATTATTGTGTTCCTTTAGGTTTAGGTTTCCTGAATCTTTACATTGATATCTCCACATCTGGTGTAACAGTTGTTTCTATTTTTGAATTTACTTTTTTTCATGGAGGGTGCTTCTTCCTGAAGCTGTGTCTCTGGAATTGCTTGGGTGGGGCCCTTTGGCTTTGCTTGTGTGTGTGTGCAGTAGTGAAGTATGACTTCTTTGGCTATAAACATTAGTGGTATCTGCGGTTTCCTTGATACGTTAGGGTACAGTTATTAGTGGAGACTGTATTGAATTTATGGGGGGGGGGGCGACTGGATTGGCAGATGGACCTGTCGTCAGGCTTTAGTGGTAGTAGTGGCGGGCTAAGCATTAAAGTATTCATGGGTTTGATTAGTGCTGTGCTCCACCTTTGTAGGCATCCTGGCTTCTCTGAGTAGTATACAAAAAGTTGAACCTTAATCTTTCCCTGAACACTCTTGAAGTTTTAAGTTAATTATCCACTTATAAGTTAAGGAACCATTATATTCATTTTATTTTACTAGGAATCTAAAAATGTGTTAGATTTTTAGAAATCTAACACATTTTTAGATATCTAAATCTAATGAGAAAACTATTTTATACTAATATCATTTTTAAATGTTTCAAGAAGAAAGAATCTATACACTTTAAGAATTAAAAGCAAATCTCTTTACTTTTTTTCCTGTCTGTCTCCCACTAAAATGTTAGTCAGCTCAGTGAGGTCAAGCCTTATCTATCTAGTTAACTTTTGCGAGCCCAGCATATATAACAGAGCCTGGCCCACAAAAAGGTTTCAATAAATAATTATTTTTAAAAGAGAGAAAGAAATGTAAGGCTCTGGGGAAAGACAGATAGTATACAGATAATACTGATCTGTATTTATATGAGGGAGATTCACTTTCCCCTACTTAATAATGGAAAATGAAAGAACTTTGGAAACACTATTTGGAAACGCTATTTGATTGCTTTTTCCTACGTGCCTCCACAGCCTTTGTTCATACCATTACAGTGTCATTTATCAGACATTATTACAGCTATTTGCATATCTATTTTTCCCAATATACTCTGGGTGCCCAGGACATATCTTATTTATTTTTATATACCCAGGGCCCAAAATAGTACCAAATATAGGCACTAAATATTTAACCAAAATAGGTAAACAGTAGCCATTCAATAAATGTTTGCAAATTAATAGGAAAAAGGCATACGAAAATAGTATAAATAGTTTCTTTTGTGATCCTCTTCTTTCTCTCCTAACAACACCCACTGTTATACTGACTAATCACTTCCTTTCCATAATCTTTCTCTCTCATTATAAACTCTTATTTCCGATTAGAACAAATGCTGAGCCAGGCTTATTTTATATTCCACTATTTTTTCCTGTTCTTTTTATATTCATCAAAGCATTAATGAAAAAACAAGAGAATGCCTTTTCTATTGTAATTAAAATCTATAATTCCATGTGAAAAGTTTTTAGTAGTTGAAAGCAAAAGCTAAAACCTGGATAACTGAGGACCTTACCCTCTGTGGGGATCTCATAGTACTACTAAGCCACCTTTCAAGTAAATTTCAACCAAGTTTGCTCTACAACTCTAAATTTGACTGACAAATCTTTAAGACTTGTTACACACAGATCATTAGTTATCTTTTTCCCCAACAACAAAACTAAATAATATTTTTGCTTACTATTTGTCTCTAGAATTTATTCTGAAAGACAACTCATGATGCTAAAAAAATCTCAAAGTCAAGTTATCCCAGCTACCATAATAATAGATCATGTATCACTATGCTGACTACACTGTATACATTTTTCTCTTAGAAAAAATATTCCTAAATGTTTATGAATACAAAATATATTAATTATCTGTTACAATACTCTGTTCTTTGCAATATCATGTATAAGCAGCAAGTATCATATACTACATTACATCACTTTTGCACAACTGGTTACTCACATAAGCCAAAGTACCAAGGCTTTACTATCCTAGGGGATCCCAAAGGGCCAGGCCATGTGTGTTTGCATAATTCAAATGTTTTCTGCTTTTTAAAATTACCATTCAAATGTTTCATTTCAGAGACAACATCTCATCAAGTACCTATCTTAAAAAAGTCTATTGCATTTCTATACACCACCACCACGAGAAATGGAATTGATCTGAGTCCAGAAACATAGCCATGCATATATGGAACTTTGGCATTTGACAAAAGTGACATACCAAAACTGTTTTTCAAAGTAGTTGTACCAATTTACATTCCCACAAGCAATGTTTAAAAGATCCTATTCCTTCAAAGTCTTTCTAACATATGATATTGTCAGACTTTTTAATTTTTGCCAGTTTAATTGCAGAAAATGATACCTCATTTGCATATCTATCTCACTAATGAGGACAGACATCTCTTTATATTCTTATTGATGTCATGTGTATACTCTTCTGTGAAATTCTTTTTGGGCCATTTTCCTTTTGTTCATTTTGCTTTTCTTTTTGATTTGTGAAGGTTCGCTATATGTTCTTGTTACAAATCCCTTGTTGGGTTTATACCAATATCTTCTCTAAGTGTATCTTTCCATTTTCTTTTAAAAATTTTTTGACAGAACAAAGTTCTTAATTTTGAACTAGTAAGATTTGAATTAGTAAAATTTAAACTAGTTAACTTTGAGCTAGTAAAATGTATGTCTTTTCATAGCTTTTTGTTTCATGTTTAACAAATCTTGCTCTACTCCCAAAGCGTAAAAAAAACTCGTATTTTTTAAAGAGTATTTAAAATTGTTTTTGACATTTAGATCCTAAGTCTACCTGGAGTTGACTTTTCGTCTATAGTTATGAGAAGCCAAGTGGTAGAGAGACTGAACAACAGAGAAGTCAAAAGAATGTTGCAGCTGATTAGAGGAACTGGGCAAATAATTTTAAGCCTTTTCTCAGCAAGTTAGGAAGGTAAAATTGGAGTTCTGGGCCTACCTAGGAAGAAATGTCTAGTCAACATTCCACATTTTAAATGGGACTTTATCATAAAAATTAATTCTATAATTTTAATACACAATATCCAGCATCCAATCAAAAATTATCCAACATATCAAAAGACAATATTGGATACTTAAGAAACCAAAAGGAAAAATAGACAATAGGAACAAACCTACAAGAGAGCCATATTACACAAATTAGATATGGATATTAAGTATAATTGAGATGATCAAGAAAAATTATATCATGATGAAAATTTCAGCAGGAAATTATAATTTGTAAAAACATATTAAGTGGAAATTCTTGAACCAAGTAATATAATAAAGATTGAAACAGTTGGATTCAATGTCACATAGACATAGCTAAACACAGAATTATTAACCATAATAAGTTAATAGAAAATGTCCAGATAGAAGCATGAAGAGAAAAACAAATGTACAAAATACAGAAAAGAGCATAAGAGACCTATGAGACACGATGAAAAAATATTAAATGCATAATCATAATTTGAAAAGACATGTAACAGAAGAAGAAAAGGGATATTTGAAGAGAAAACGATCAAGAATTCTCCAAAATAAATGAAAGACATCAAACCATAGACTTACAAGTGCTATAAACCCCTAGCAGGATAAATACCAAGAAAACCACATGAAGGCATATTATAATAATATTACTGACAGCAACAGGAGACAGACAAATTCCTCTGCAGACAGGGATGGGTCCCCAGTGAAACCCAACCTTCAAGCAAAGGAAAGTCTAAAACCTGAAAATCGAACTGCCAGTTCAGCATTAGAGTCCACGACTGGAGTGAGAACTTTCATCCCTATCTTACCCCCTCTCTCTCAACTGGTTCCTTCTAAATGATGTCTTTTAACCAATTGAATGGTGCTTTTTCCAAGACCACTCAAGGACCTATCAGCATGCAGTCCCCCATTCTAAGCCCATAAAAACCCCAGACTCGGCCTCACAGCCTTACCCACTTTCAGGACCCCTCTCATTGCTGAGAGTTTTCTTTCTGTCACCCAGTAAAATTTTACTTTGTCTTACTCAATCTCCAATGTCCATGTACCTTATTCCTCTTGGTCTCAGGACAAGAATTTGCTGAACTGCTGGAGCAAAATAGCTGTAACATTCCTCCTCACCAAGCTGGGGGCAGCAGGAGTAAAATTGCTGTAACATTCCCTCCCACTTACCAAACAAAGGGAGAGAAGAAGCTGCTGGACACCACTCTCTCCCACTCGCCGAACTATGGGAGCAAAAAAGCCACAATATTTCTAAAAACTAAAGATTTTAAAAATTGTTTAAACAAGTCAGAGAAAAAAGGCACAGTACCTTCAAGGAAGTTGCAAAATGACTTATAGTTAATTTGTCAGTAGCAACAATGGAATCCAGAGGCAAAAGAATAACCTCTCCAACTTGCTTTAAAAAAGAAAAAAAGAACTGATTTCCAACTTAAAATTATTTACTCAGAGGAAAAAATAAACTCAAAACTGAAAGTGGCAGTTTCCACTGCTAGCAATAATAAGATAGAATACATATGACTAATCCTTTCGCAAATAACAGACAAAATATATAAACCAACTACTTTTTTTAACTTTTTCCTTCCAACATTTATTTTAGGTTCTGGGGTACATGTGCAGATTTGTTACATCAGTAAACTGCATGTCACTGGGTTTGGGGTACAAATTATTTCATCACCCAGGTAGTAAGCACAGTACCTGGTAAGTAGTTGTTCAATCCTAACCCTTGTCCTACCCTCCACCTTTAAGTAGGCCCCAATGTCTATTATTCCGTTCTTTGTGTCCATATGTACCCAGTGTTTAGCTCCCAAGTATAAGTGAGAAGATGTGATATTTGGTTCTCTGTTCCTGTGTTCATTCACTCAGGATAATGGCCTCCAGCTGCATCCATGTTGCTGCAAAGGACATGACTTCATTCTTTTTTATGGCTGCATAGTAGTCTATGGTGTATACATGGTACATTTTCTTTATCCAATCCACCATTGATGGGCACCTGGGTTGACTCCATGTCATTGCTATTGTAAATAGTGCTGCAGTGAACACATGAGTGTATGTGTCTTTTTTGGTAGAATGATTTATTTTCTTTTGGATATATATGTAAATTGCTTTAGGCAGTATGGCCATTTTAACAATATTGATTCTTCTGATCCATGAGCATGGAATGTTTTTCCATTTATTTGTGTCATGTCTGATTTCTTTCAGCAGCATTTTCTAGTTCTCCTTGTAAAGACCTTTCACCTCCCTGATTAGCTGTATTCCTAGGTATTTTGTACTTTTTGTGGCTATTGTGAATGGATTGCATTCTTGATTTGGCTCTTTGCTTGGATGTTATTGGTGTATAGAAATGCTGCTGATTTTTGTATGTTGATTTTGTATCCTGAAAGTTTGCTAAAGTTGTTTATCAGGTCTAGGAGCCTCTGGGCAGAGACGATGAGGTTTTCTAAGTATAGGTTTAAATCGTCTGCAAAGAAAGATAGGTTGAATTCCTCTCTTCCCACTTGGATACATTTTTTTTCTTTCTCTTGACTGATTGTTCCGGCTAGGACTTCCAGTACTATGTTGAATAGGAGTGATGAGGGTGGGCATCCTTGTCTTGCTCCAGTTCTCAAGGAGAATGCTTCCAGCTTTTGCCTACTCATATGGTGCTGACTGTGACTTTGTCATAGATGGCTTTTATTATTTTGTGGTATGTACCTTTGATGCCTAGTTTGTTGAGGGTTTTTAAACTGAAAGGATGTTGAATTTTATTGAAAGCCTTTTCTGTATCTATTGAGATGATCGTGTGTTGTCTTTTAGTTCTGTTTATGTGATTAATCACATTTATTGACTTCTATATGTTGAACAGAACTTGCATCCCAGGGATAAGGCCTATTTGATTGTCATGAATTAGCTTTTTGATGTGCTGCTGGATTCAGTTTGCTTGTACTTTGTTGAGGCTTTTTGCATCTATGTTCATGAGGTATATTGGCCTGAAGTTTTCTTTTATCATTGTGTCTCTGCCAGGTTTTGGTGTCAGAGTGTTGCTGACCTCGTAGAATCAGGGAGGAATCCCTCCTCCTCAATTTTTTGAACAGTTTCAGAATGATGGGTACCAGCTCTTCTTTATATGTCTGGTAGAATTTAGTTGTGAATTCATCTGTTCCAGGGCTTTTTCTGATTAGCAGGGATTTTTTTATTACTGATTCAATTTCAGAACTCATTATTGATCTGTTCAGGGTTTCAATTTCTTCCTGGTTCATTCTTGGGAGCTTGTATATTTCTGGAAATTTATCAGTTTCTTCTAGGTTTTCTAGTTTGTGTGCATAGAGGTGTTCATAATAGTCTCTGAGGGTTTTTTATATTTCTGTGAGGTTGATGGTAATGTCCCCCTTTTTATTTCTGATTGTGTTTATTTGGATCATCTCTATTTTTTTTTTCTTAATCTAGGTAGTAGTCTATCAATCTTATTTGTTCTTTCAAAAAACAAACTTTAGGTTTCATTGATTTTTTTATTTTTTAAAAAAATTATTTCCATGAGTTTTGGGGGAACAGGTGGCATTTGGTTACATGAGTAAGTTCTTTAGTGGTGATCTGTGAGATTTTGGTGCACCCATCACTCGAGCAGTATACACTGTACCCAGTTTGTAGTTTTTTATTCCTCACCCTACCTCCCACCCTTTCCAATGAGTCCCCATAATCTATTATATCATTCTTATGCCTTTGCATCATCATAGCTCAGCTCCCACTTGTGAGTGAGAACACACAATGTTTGGTTTTCCATTCCTGAGTTACTTCCCTTAGAATAATAGTCTCCAGCTCCATCCAAGTTGCTGTGAATGTCATTAATTTGTTCCTTTTATGTCTGAGTAGAATTTTATCATATATATACACCCCAAAATGTGTTTTACGTCTCAATTTTATTCAGTTCAGCTCTGATTTTGGTTATTTCTTTTCTTCCATTACCTTTGAGGTTGGTTTTCTCTTGCTTTTCTAGTTCCTCTAGCTAAGATTTAGATTGTCAATTTGAGAGCCTTCTGCCTTTTTGATGTGGGCATTTGGTGCTATAAACTTTCCTCTTAACACTGCTTTAGCTGTGTCCCAGAGATTCTGGTACATTGTATCTTTGTTTTCATTTATTCCAAAGTATTTCTTGATTTCTCCCTTAATTTTATTGTTTACCCAAAATTCATTCAGGAGCACATTGTTTAATTTTCATGTCATTGTATGGTTTTGAGAGACCATCTTGGTATTTATTTCTATTTTTATTGCACTGAGGTCCTGGAATGTGGTTGGTATGATTTCAGTTTCTTTGAATTTCTTGAGAATTGCTTTATAGCTGAGCATTTGGTTGATTTTAGAGTATGTGCCATGTGCAGATGAGAAGAATGTATACTCTGTGGTTGGCTGGAGTCTTCTGTAGATGTGTTAGGTCTATTCAGTCAAGTGTTGAGTTTAGGTTTTGAATATCTTTGTTAGTTTTCTGCCTCCATGGTCTGTCTAATTCTGTCAGTAGGGTGTTGAAGTCTCCCACTATTAAAGTGTGGTTATGTATCTTTATAGGTCTGTAAGAACTTGTTTTATCAATCTGGATGCTCTAGTGTTGAGTACATACATTTTTAGAATAGTTAAGTCTTCTTGTTGAATTGAACCCTTTATCATTATGAAATGCCCTTCTTTGTCTTTTTTCATCATTGCTGGTTTGAAGTCTGACTTGTCTGAAATAAAAAATATCAACCTCAGCTCTTTTTTGTTTTCCATTTGCTTGGTAGATCTTTCTCCATCCCTTTATTTTGAACCTATGGGTGTCACTGTAGGTGAGATGGGTCTCTTGAAGACAGCATGCAGTTGGGTCTTGCTTCTTTATCCAACTTACTTCTCTATGCCTTTTAAGTGGGGCATTTAACCCATTTACATTTATGGTTAACATTGATATGTGCAGATTTGATCCTGCCATCTATGTTGTTAGCTGGTGTTTATGTAGACTTGATTATGTAGTTGCTTTATAGTGCATTGGATCTATGTATTTAAGTGTTTTGTGGTGGCTGGTAATAGTCTTTTGTTTCCATGTTTAGCACTCCCTTAACCCATTTATACCTGAGGTTCCAATTTTTTTAATTTTTACAATCAGACCTTGGTGATGACCTTGAGTAGTAGGATATAAATAATTCCCATATGCTTATTGTTCCAATGATGGGACACTAGGTGTAAATGGGTTTTAAGGACCTCTTGAAAGACAGGTCTAGTGGTAACAAATTCCCTTAGCATTTGCTTTTCTAAAAAGGGTTTTATTTCTCCTTTGCTTATGAAGCTTAGTTTGACTGAATATGAACTTCCTGGTTGGAATTTCTTTTCTTCAAGGATTAAGGATGCTGAATATAGGCCTGAAGTCTCTTCCAGATTCTAGGGTTTCTGATGAAAGGTCCACTATTAGCCTGATGGGATTCCCTTTGTAGATGACCTGCCCCTTCTCTCTAGATGCCTATAGTACTATTTCTTTGGCATTTGCCTTGGAGAATGATAATTATGTGTCTTGGGGATAGTCATCTTGTATAGTATGTCACAGGAGTTCTCTGAATTTCCTGATTCTGAATGTCAACCTCTTTACAGAGATTGGGGAAATTTTTGTGGACAATATCCTCAAATATGTTTTCCAAGGCGTTCTTTCTTTCCCTCTCTTTCAGGGATGCCAACAAGTCATAGATTTGGTCTCTTTACATAATCCCATATTTCTCAGAGGTTTTGTCCTTTTTTGTCTTTTTCCTTTATTTTTATCTGACTGAGTTGTTTCAAAGAACCAGGCTTCAAGCTCTGAGATTCCTTCCTCAGCTTGATCTATTCTGCTTTTAATACTTCCAGTTATATTATAAAATTCTTTTGGTGAGTCTTTCAGCTCTATCAGATCAGTTTGGTTCTTTCTTAAAATGGCTATTTTATCTTTCAGCTCTTGAATCATTTGACTGGATTCCTTAGATTCCTTGGATTGGGTTTCAACTTTCTCCCAAATCTTGATAATCTTTCTTGCCATCCAAATTCTGAATTCTATGCTGTCATTTCAGCCATTTCAGTCTGGTTAAAAACCACTGCTGGTGAGCTAGTGCAGTCATTTGGAGGTAAGAATACATTGGCTTTTAGAGTGGCCAGAGTTCTTACACTGGTTCTTTCTCATCTGTGTGGGTTGATGTTCCCTTAAATCTTTGAGGTTGTTCTCCTTTGGATCAAGCTTTTTGCTTTTATATTCTTTGATGCCCTTGGAGATTTGACTGTGGTGTAAGTTGGATTTGGTCAACTGGCTTCGTTTCTGGATGATTTCAGAAGGTCAAGGCTCAGCTCATCACTTCTGTGCTGCATGCTCTAACCCTGTGGGGGCTGGGACCAAGCCCACAGCTTTGTTCTCTGGCCCCTTGAGGTTAAGCATCTGCTACACTGGAGGGACCAAGATTTTCCTGGTCCACTGGCAACAATACTCTGATGGAGGGTGCTGACAAAAGCCCTTCATCAGGGTGGTGTCAGTGGGGTTCATGCTCACATGTGTGCACCTGCAGCAACAGGACAGTGGTAGGGCGGTGGGGGCTGTGCATGCACATGTGCTCCAGTGGCACCAGGGTGGCAGTGGCAGGGTTTATAGGAAGAGGCTGCAGGTGAATGCACACCAGCAAAGTGGTGGGTGGAAGCTGTGAGAGGGTGCACGCTGGTGAGGGCCCATCTGCAAAAGTTATCTGACAGTTATATTGGATCTACCAGCCAAAGAGTTATGGTGGTGGCTACAGGAAAGCATATCAGCTGGGTGTCTGAGGCTGTACTGCAAGTGGATGCAGCCAGACAGAGACCTTGGGAGAGGCTGGGCAGACAGAGGAGCGCTCATCAGACTCGTTCCACCCTACAGTTAGATAGCCCTGTTCTGTCTAGATCTGACAGTCAAGAAAGGCCAAAACCACCTAGAGGAGTATGGCAAGCCTTGGGGCTGGGCATCCCTGGCCATGTGCCACTGTGATCATTCTTGTTCCAAACCTTCTGGGTTCCATGCAGGCTGGATTCCTGTCGTTGCCAGCTCTCCAAACAGCTCTCCTTGCCAGTTCAAATGTCTATGGGGATCATGGGGTCTCCTGCACCTAGGATTCTTGAGGTCCCTGGTGAGAGCAGGCCACTCTATGCCTATTTAACTCATCCCTTCCCTGGGAGCCTCTCAGGGCCAGGAATGAGTCCTGGTGCTTGGCAACCCCATGCAGGGTTCCCAACTTCCTCCCCCTTCAGCCCAGGATCTGCATTCTCCTTCCAACCACTTTCAATGCCTTCCTTCCGAAGTACTGTTCAGAATGTGCTGATTTTGACGGTGTGGTCTCTTGGTGGGAGAAGCTCTTCCTGAACCCTGTAGTCAGCTATCTTGGCTCCTCCCAAAACAACTATTTCAAGGCACCTGATAAGGACAGAAAGCAAAAAGAAACTGGAGAGAATTTGACTCTTGAAATACTAGAAACCGTACTGGTCGAGAGTTACATTTATATGGCATTTCCTGTAAGTACACTCTCCAGTGGGACAGCATAGGGCAGTTAGAACTCAAGTAGAAAGCTACCATCTTACTGATTTAAGATGTCACAGGACAGAGTCTGGGAAAGGACAGAATGAGCAAAAACTGAAGGTAAAAAAATCTCATAAAAGAGAAAACTACAGACTGGGGAGCCCTAAAGGTACACATGAATTTTTCTAAAACTGGGGAGATGCTGAAGAACCCAATAGAAACCAATACTCATAAGGAAAAAAAATAAAAATAAAAATCTGTGCTGTGATTTCAATTGCTGCCCGTTTCATTTCAGGAACAACAGAGTTTAAAGTTTGAATCCTGCAAGTTAGATGGGTTTTGTAAGCACATCAAACTGTCCACTGAAACTCCACCAAGGCCACACTATAGAATAAAAGACTATGTCCCAGGACTAAGAATTCTCTGTAAGAATAAAAACCGAATCAACCTGTTAAAAAGGCTACACAAACTCCTGGTTATTCATCAGTAATTTAACCACCTGCTGAAGTAAAACTCAACACTCTTCCAAGGAAAATAAAAGAATCCGAAACATCTCTTTCTTTTTCCATCTCTACCATTTCACCCAAACAAGAATCCAAAATACTTATAGTCTATTTTCTATACTGTCAAGTATATAACCAAAACTTACTATCATATGAAGAAACAGGAAAATGTCACCCATAGTAAAAGAAAAATCAGTCAACAGAAACAAAACCCAGTTGTAGTCAGCAAATAAAGGGTGTAATGCAACTATCATAAATAGATTTTAAAAGAGGCTAGTCCTAATGGATGAATAGATAGGAAATTTCAGGAATGGAAACTATTTTCAAAAAATAAATGAAAATTCAGGAACTAAAGTAAAAAAAAAAGTTCACTGGATGGATTTTAAAATAGACTGGAGAGGGCAGAAAGAATTATTGTGATATATTTAAATTGAATGTTATAAAGTACCATTTAAAATATCAGAAGATATGAAATACTTGGGGACAAATTTAATAAAATATGTGCAAGATTTGTATCCAAAATAAATGTAGAGATATATACCATGTTTTTAATCAGAAGACTCATCACTGTTAAAATGTCAGTTCAGCACAAATTGATCCATAGATCTAATCTAGTCCTAACCAAAATCTCAGTGGACTTTTTTGTAAAAATTGACAAGCTAATTCTAAAATTTCTATGAGGTTCAAGGCACCTAGAATAACCTAATAAAAATAATTTGTATTTCAATTACTATGAGGTACAGTAATTAGGACTATTGTGGCATTGGTGTAAGAATAGATATATAAATCAAAGATTCATATTCATGTAAGAGCACCTAAGTAGACCCATACATATATGGTCAACTGGTTTTCAACAAAGGTGAAAGAGTAATTCAAAAGAAAAAAACAGTTTTTTCAATAAGTGGTACTGGAAAAACTAAACATCTAAATGCTTATAAATGGTACTGGAGCAATTAAATTTCTGTATTTTAAAAAAAAATGACCTCTAATTCACACAATTCATAAAAATTTATTCCCAGGTAGATTATAAAACAATAAAGCTTCCAGATAGTAACGTAAGAAAATATCTTCTTGACTTTGAAGTAGTTATGTTAACAAATTTTTTTTTAACAGAACATAAAAGTCTCTACCCATAAAGGAACAAAATAATAATTTGGAATTTATTTAAATTAAGAACTTCTGAATATTAAAAAGTGGTTAATATTATGAAAGGGAGAAGATTTTTTGTAGTACCTACAACTAACAAAAGGACTCATATCTAGAACATATAAAAAGTTATCACAGAAATACAAATTAAAACTACAATATAATACCACTACATACATTTGAATTAAAAACACTGACACTTGCTAACACCAAGTTCACAAGAATGTGGAGCAGTTGGAACTCATATTAGAAAATTCACTTTGGAAAGCTGTTTGGTAATATCTACTAAAGCTGGGCATATGTATACCTTATGACCCAGAAATTTCATTCCTAGGTATTAGTCCAAAAGAATGTCTACATTAATGCACTGAAAATAATACACAAATGTGTATATAATAGCAATGCTCATTAAAGAAAAAACCAGAAATAATTCAAATGTTCATCAGCAATAGAACAGATAGATAAATTATGGTTTATTATCAATGAATGAATGAACTACTACATGGTGAGCTCTCACAGACACACAACATTAAGCAAAAGAAATCAGACACAAAATACAACATACTGTATAGTCTCAGTATTTGAAGTTCAAAAAGAGGCAAAACTCACCTATGGTGTTAGAAGTCAGGATAGTGAGAGAGTAGTAGCTGGTAGCGGGGACAAGGGGCCCTCTTAGGGTTCTAATAATATTCTATTTCTTGATGTGGGTGGAGGTTACATGAGTGTGTTCACTATGTGGATATGTATTGTTGTTAGAGATAATGTGTGCACTTTTCTGTATATATGTTATTCTTCAATAAACCATTTAAAACATTAAAAATAACCACTTGTGTGGCATAGAACAGTTGTCCCCAACCATTTTGGCACCAGAAACCGGTTTCATGGAATATAATTTTTCCACAGATGGTGGATGGGGGGAATGGGGATGGTTTCAGGATGAAACCATTCCACTTCAAATCATCAGGCGTTAGAGTCTCATAAAGAGCACGCAAACTAGATCCCTCACATGCGCTGTTCACAATAGGGCTCACACTCCTATGAGAATCTAATGCCGCAGCTGATCTGTCAGGAGGTGGAGCTTAGGCAGTAATGCTCACTTGCCTGCCACTCACCTCCTGCTGTACGGCCTGGTTCCCAATAGGCCATGGACCAGTACCGGTCAACGACCCAGGGTTGGGGACCCCTGGCTTAGAAGCAATGTCTAGAGATTTTAGGGTAATAGAAACTATATAAAGGTAGTATATATGCTACAGGCAAAACATGTAATCTAGACATTATAAACAACACTTACCTAATTCCTGGGTAACTGCTATACGAATATTCTAAAACTATTTAAAGAAAATGTCAAATTTAATACTTTGCCTTTGTATTGGTAGTGTAGGAGTAAGCTATAAGATCATGAGTAACTATAAGTATTACTTACAATGTGAACCACCTCTGCTGAATCTCTACACTTCTACCCACATACTACCTTTCCTTTCACCGTCTCTCCCTTATACTACCCCTGTTTCACCTTTCATGGGCAGGTTCTTTAGGTAACCAAAATGCCCACATTATTTATCACTTCAAGTCTGTAAATAAAGCCACTGAAAGCAATAAAACAGAATCTTGTAGTAAGGCTACATAAATTATAGTATGTCTTTATTGGAAGGAAATGTTTTCTAAATTGGTCTCAAAATTCTTAAAAATAAGTCAATAAATATATAATAAAGCTATCTGGACTCTCAATATATTTTCACTTTTCCAAATACTTTAACCTTATTAGTTGCTCTTCATTAGTCCTTCACCTTATGCCACTGGACAAATACCTTAAAAAAAAAAAAAACTCAAAGCACGAAACTACTTAAAATATGTTTCAAGTATTTTGTAGAGTTTATTGGATCAGAATCCATTCTTCTTATACTTCAACCCCACCACTGAGCTTAAAATTCCTTCCAAGCTTTTGGGAACAGTGCTTTCACTGTCACTATCCCTACTATCCATAGGATAATCATTGGCTGTTCCCCAAATTCCAGAACGATGTGCCATTGCATTGCTTTCCTCCCACACTGAAGTCACTGGCAGTAGCTCATTTTGGCAGTTTGTCAAATAAATCACACAGTAAAGCATTTGGTAATCTTTAACCAAATGAATCTGTTGTGTATACAGCATATGACATGTAGAGGTATTTCACATATTATAATAGAACACAGTGAAGGATATACCCTGTACAGCATAATCCTAGAATCAAGACTTCTCTTTGAGAACTTCTCTTTAAAATAACATCTTTTTTTGAACTAAAAAGATTAACTTACTTAAAAACAAAGGCAAATACCATCTCATGGCAATTATTGTTCCCTTCTGAGAATGACTGATGACGTACATACTTATTACCAGACAGTTTATGGAAACTATGTTGTCAAATAGATCACATTTTCCTACAGAAACAATGTCAGGATAGGGCTCATATCCCTTACCAAAGAATCAACAGAGAAACTATAATTATGAGAGTTAATTTTCCGTAAAAGCAAAGATAAGACTATTACAAAATTTTATAATATAAAGTGACAAAAGGATGCTTCAACTTTTTAATTTATTTAACAAACGTTTAACAGGTGTCTGTGATGTGTCAGGCATTGGTAATCAAATAACACCTGGTACCTGCCACGCTCAATAAATTAACTAACAGTCACGATTTACTAAACAAGTACATCAATGTTTACTGTATGGGGTGGTTAGTGTCATGAACGAGAGGTGCTCAGTCTGTAAGGACACAGAAGACAGTCATCTAAATCAGCATACGGGGTCAGTAAACACTTCCTGGAAAAGATGACCTGGGCTCAGCTTTGCTACATGAGCAAAAACTGGCTGAATTAGAAAAGCAATCCAAGTGACTGGAATATGGTCATGTTTTGCATAACAACATTTTGGTCAACAACAGATGCGTACATGACGGTGGTCCCATAGGAATATAGTAGAGTTGAAAAACTCCTATTGCCTAGTGACCTCATAGCCATAGTAACATTGTAGTGCAATGCCTGTGGGTTTTGGTAACACTTCCAGAAGAAGGCATTGTTATCACAGGAGATGAAAATTCCCGTGCGTGTTATTGCCCCTGAAGACCTTTCAGGGGGACAAGATATGAAAGTGGAAGGCAGTGATATTGATAGCCCTAATTCTGTGTAGGCCTAGGCTAATGTGTGTATTTGTGTCTTAGATTTTAGTAAAAAAAAACTTTAAACCGTAAAAAAAAATAATTAAAAATGTAAAAAAGAAAAAAACTTATAGAATAAGGACATAAAAAAGAAAATATTGTGCAGCTGTACAATGTGTTTTAATCTAAGTATTACTACAAAAGAGTCAAAAAGTTAAAAATTTTTTAAGTTTATAAAGGTAAAAAGTTGCAGTAAGCTATGGTTAACTTATTATTGAAGAAGGAAAAATATTTTTAAATAAATTTAGGGTAGCCTAAGTGTACAGTATTTATAAAGTCTACAGTGATATACAGTAATGTCCTAGGCATTCACGATTCCCTGACTCACTGAGAGCAACTTCCAGTCTTGCAAGTTCCATTCATGGTATGTGCCCTACATAGGTGTACTATTTTTTAATTTTTATATCATATTTTTACTGTGCCTTTTCTATGTTTAGATATACAAATACTTACCGCTATGTTATATTAATAATTGCCAGCAGCATTCAGTATAGTAACATGCTGTACAAGTTTGTAGCCTAGGATGCCTAGTTGTGTTGTAGACTATGCCATCTAAGTTTGTGTAAGTACACTCTATGATGTTCACACAATGACAAAATGGCATATGGATGCACTTCTCAGAACATGTCCCCATTGTTAAGTAAGGTATGACTGTAGCTGATAACACATGCACAGAGGCATAAAGCAACACGGAACATTCAAGAAACTGCGAGTTCCTGTTTGGAGGAACATATGAGGGAGGAGCATCACAGGAAAGAGGTGCAAGATAATGGTAGAAGCCAAATCATGAAATGCTTTGAGAGGTAGGTTTAAAAGTTTGAACTTTATTGAAAAAGATAGTCCCCCTGATCCTCCAACAGCTACTAAAAATGATTTTAAGCAGAGAAGTAAAATGAGCATATTTTCATTTTTAAAAGATCTATTTGATTTTACTATGGAGGAAGGCTAATGCAATAATCCTGAATTCATGAAGCAATGTTAGGAATAGAGTAGAAGGAACAGATCTGAGAGACAACAAGGAGAAAAAATTCATTGAACCTGACTGATAAAAGAATATGTACACCAAACCCCCATGACGCCAATATGACAAACCTGCATATGTACCCTGAACCTAAAATAAAAGCTTTAGAAAAGTTTTTAAAAGTTCATTGAACTTAGACATTAATTGGAAGAGAGGGTGGAATGAAAGGAAGAGTCTAAACTGGCTTGGTGACTAAGATGATGATCAAGAACAAGGACAAAGGGAGGGTCTCAGTTGGTAGGGAGCAGGGAAAAACAACAAATATATTTCAAATTATTTTGCACATTATGTTTTCTATTTATTGTCTGAAGAATACCTATAAAATATAAATTGTATATAACATACATAACAAAGTGTAGCCATTTTGGAAAACAGTATGGAGGTTCCTAAAGAAATTAGAAATAGAACTACCATTAAGAGCCAGCAATCCCTCTTCTGGGTATAACACTGAAGTAAAGGAAATCACCACTTCATAAAGATGTCTGCACTCCCATATTCACTGTATCATTATTCACAATAGTCAAGATATGAAAACAACCTAAGCATCCATCAACAGATGAATCGATAAAGAAATTGGTCTATATATACAAAGGAAAAAAGGAGATCCTGCCATTTGCCACAACATGGATGAAAGTGGAGAACATCATGCTAAGTGGAATAAGCTAGACATAGAAAGAAAACTATTGCAGGATCTCACTTATATGTAGAATCTTTGTTTAAGAAAGTCATACAGAGACAGAGAATGAAACAGTATCTACCAGGGGCTGGGGGCAGGAGTGAGGAAATGGGCCAGTGCAAATCAAAGGATACAAAGTTGCGGTTATGAAGAATGAGCTCTAGAAATCTAGTACACAACATGAAGACTATAGTTAATAATGCTGTATTCAGAATTTTTACTAAATGAGTAGATTTAGATGCTCTTGCTATACACACAAAAAAATGGGTAACTGTGAGATTATGAATATGTCAATTTACTTTATTATAGCAACCATTTTACTATTTATATGTATTTCATAACATCATGTTGTATACCTTAAATATACACAATAAAATTTATTTTAAAAATAAATTCACATAAATATAAAAATTTTTTTTTTTAGACGAAGTCTCGCTCTTGTCCCCCAGGCTGGAATACAATGGTGTGATCTCGGCTCACTGCAACCTCCCAGGTTCAAGCGATTCTCCTGCTTCAGCCTCCCAAGTTTACAGGCGCCTGCCACCACACCCAGCTAATTTTTGTGTTTTTAGTAGAGATGGGGTTTCACCATGTTGGCCAGGCTGGTCTTGAACTCCTGACCTCAGGCAATCCACCTGCCTTGGCCTCCCAAAGTGCTGGGATTACAGGCGTGGGCCACCGCACTCGGCCAAAAATTTTTTTTAAATCCCCTGTATCATACATGTGACATAAAGCTTATTGTTACTAGTATATTCATTTTAATTATTTAATTAGCAAAGGCTTCCTGATTTTCTTAAAGTTACGTTGGGGGGTTGAGGGAGAAAAATATTTAAAAATCCCAAGTCTCTTTTACAAAGCTGAACAAGAAAATTTAACTTTCCTTTTCCTCCCAAAATAGATACTTGCAGAAAGCTGATATATACGAAATCATTCCACTAACCAAAGAATATTCAGCAATTACTTTAAAACTATCCTACAGTTGAGACCTATATTCATTAGAAAATTGCTGTATTATCATAAGTAAAGATCTCAAAAAGATGAAATATATGCTTTTATTATGTAATATTAACAAAGCAGCAACTTGGCTCATTCATAGTTTATGCAAAGCATTTTTTAAAAAGTTTAGGAAGTCTAAACCTCCAGAAATTTGCAAGGTTAAAAATGTACTTCTGAGATGGTCAGGTCTGAAACTTCTATTTCCCAGCTGTTTTCAAGGAACTTCATAATTTATTTATGTATAGACAAATAAATCTTCAGCTTCATTAGTCATTTCTCACTATATTCTAAGACCAAAAAAGGGTACTCTTCTCTTTGTTTATTATGGAAAAGCTATGGCAAGGCGGGGGAGGAAGAGGAATTGCCTGGGGGGACCGAGCAACTAAAAAGAAGAGCCTGGAGTGGGACTGAGCCTTGGAGCTGTCTAATGAGCCACTCTGCCTCCCACAGCTAGCTCCTCACAGCTCTGCAAAAGACTAAAAAACTGGAGCCAACAAAAACAAAACACTCACAAATCTAATTTGGGTGACTAACACCCTAAAGATATGCAGTTTGCTCCTGACCAGGACTGGAATACTCACTTTCTTTGCGAACTTCCTCAAGTGAAGCCGTAAGCTCATCCTTTAAAACTGTAGCTTCCTGGGCAATCTTCTCTCCCTTGTCTAATAAATTCCAAGTTGCTTCCTCCACAGAAGCTAGAAGGACACTGGCTCTTTTCGAACGTCCTTTTTTCCTGCTGGAAGGGTTCTGGGGACAGTTTACAAGTGTGGTAACCTAAAATTGGAAAAATACAGAGTACTAAATTGACAAATTGTAAGGAGAACACAGTCCTGGGATATTACAGACCAGAACAAAAGACAGTACAGTTGACCCTTGAGCAACTCAAGGGCTAGGGGCACAAACCCACCGTGCAGTTGAAAATCTGAGTATAACTTTCAACTCCTCAAAAACATAACTACGAATAGCCCACTGTTGACCAGAAGCCTGATAACATAAATAGTCAATTAACACAGATTTTGTATCTGTATGTACTATATAACTATATTCCTACAATAAGATGAGCTACAGAGACGATAGTGTTATTTGTTATTAAGAAAATCATAAGGCAGAGAAAACATAATTAAATAAATCAACAAGTAGAAGTGGATCATCATAAAGGTCTTCATCCTCATCATATTCATATTCCTGAGGAAGATGAAGAAGAGGAGAGTTGGTCTTGCTGCCTTGGGGGTGTAAGAGGCAGAAGAGATGGAGGAGGTGGAAGGGAAGGCAGGAGAGGCAGGCACACTTGATGTAACTTTTATTGAAAAAAAATCCGATTAAAAGTGAACCTGCATAGTTCAAACCAGTGTTGTTCAAAGGTCAACTGTATTTCATAGTAACATGACTCATTTCCAGTGCTGTCGGTACACCTACAAAAGTCAAGTCATGGCACCAAGAACAGCAACAGCAGCCACCGTGGAGTTCCCAACTAAAAATAGGAAGGAAGTGAGAGTCTTAGTGATTGAATTTCAAAATATAGCCCTTAAAATGTCCTCTCTTCAACTACCCCAGTCATCAAATCATTTCTATGTTAAATATTTACTGAACACCTATTTTTTACATTGTTCTGGATGATGGAAAAGAAATGCATTTCATGCTTTCATGGAGTTTACATTCTTAATATCGGCAGCATACAATAAACATATAAACAAATTTAAAAATGTAAGGTTCAGTAAATGTTTTGAGGAAAAATAAAGTTGGCGGAGGGAATAGAGTGAGAGAGAGTGGGGATCGGGGTGGTCAGGAAAGTCCTCTTGATAGGGGACTTTGAGTGAGACCTGTTTGAGAGGCCAAATGAGTTAGGGGAAAGGGTAGAAGACAGATCTGAAAGGTTATAAAGGGCAAGAAAGTAGGTCATAGTAAGGATTTGGACTTTGTCCCCTGAGGCAACCACTGTTCTATATGATTCAGAATGTTTCTCCCTCTCCTAATATTAGTTATCTCTATTCTCTGCCTAAATAGACTAATACTGACTTAATTATAATTATTTTTGGCTCCCTCTTAATGTAGATTGCTGGCTAAAAAGTGGTATAAATTTTATTTTATAATTATTTGATATTTTGGAGATACATAATTTTCTACTCTCATTTTTGACTGTTTTATCAAAGTTCTGTATTTTTTATATGAAGTTTCTGTAATTAAAACAATACACACATACACAGCCTTCTAGAGCATTCTTCGAGTAATAAACTTGAACAAACTCCTCACCACAAGTATATGAAGTGAGAAATGTGTTAATTAGCTTGATTTAATCATTTTACAATGTATACATATATCAAAACATCACAGGGTACACCATAAATATATATAAATTTTATTCACCAATTTTAATTTAATAAAGCTTGGGGAAAAAAAGAAAGAAATGAATCTTAACAAATACAAGAACAAACTCATAATAAGAACATTATTTGAAGATAAAAATTAAGCTTCTGTATTTGGAAACAAAAACATCATACTGAATTACATTATTAAAAAACACCCATTTCTGGCCAGGCGCAGTGGCTCATACCCGTAATCCTAGCACTTTGGGAGGCCGAGGCGGGTGGATCACCTGAGGTCGGGAGTTCAAGACCAACCTGACCAACATGGAGAAACCCCCTCTCTACTAAAAATACAAAATTAGCCGGGCATGGTGGCGCATGCCTGTAATCCCAGCTACTCAGGAGGCTGAGGCAGGAGAATCGCTTGAACCCGGGAGGCAGAGGTTGCAGTGAGCCGAGATCACGCCATTGCACTCCAGCCTGGGCAACAAGGGCAAAACTCTATCTCAAAAAAAAAAAAAAAAAAAAAAAAAAAACCCATTTCTTAATTAAATCTTGGATCACAATTACAAGTTTTGGATTAAATTTTTATGAACAAAGCTTTAAAATCACCATCGTAGAGGAATGAGAGAAAGGAAAAAAACAACTTGTATCTAATATTTAAAATAGAAGACCTGAAACTCCTCTTGAAAGCAAAGCTGCTGCATGTCATGAAACAGTGGAGGCTCATGATAATCATGCATCACATCTTTGACAGCAAACTACATAATGCTTCCTGCTCAGTAGCCCCTAGAGATTTTGGTTGTTGTTTGTTTATGGAGCATTCGATGTTTGTTTACTTGGATATCTGGACCCAGTTTTTAACCATGAACTAAAAAAAAAACTTAAGAAGTTATGGGGGAAATATGTGGATGAAAATCATTTTCATCTGCCCTCCTACCCTCCTCCCCTTACCCAATAGATCCTCTGTTTCATTCTAATTTGCTTTATTTCCATGTTCATTACCCAGAGTGGAATGTCTTGTGGCAGGCCTTTGTTTCCTCTCTTAGAAAATAAAAACAATCATTGTTATCCTACAAGACTGGGGAAGGTCAAATAAGGTAAAGTATTTTGTAAAATGCATAATATGACACAAATATTTGTTGGCATTTCATGTATATTTTCTAGTTTGTTCCCCATGTAGGTGCAGAAAATTGGTTATAGGAATCTTTAACAAAGGTATTCTCTCTAGATCTAAATTTATCTTGCTCTTGGGGCCCCCCATGCTAAATGTGGCAGTTAGCAAAACTCATTCTATATGCTTTACAAGCAGCTAAATAAGATCATGTGTCTTCATCATGGATTATATAAGAATAAGAATAAGCCTGATTTATTACATGGGTTTTCATAAATTCCAAAAGGCAAATATCTCACTCTTGTCAGTCTAATTTATATATTGAGAGTTGAAAGGTATTTGTCCAGATTAAGACAAATTATAACTACCAGTTTAAAATCTTTGTTTAAAACAAAGAGTAAGTATCATTGTCTGAAGTGTTCCCTCGGAATGTATTTTAAGTGCTGCAATTCATGATGCTTCCCACTGCACATTCCTCCTCTATTGTTCAGATCCTCCATGCGCCAAATGTTTTCCATAGAATAGCCTGGGCTTTGAAATTAAAATGAGCGTTCCAGAAATGCTTTGTTCCTTATAATAAATGCCAGAGAAGTAAGAAATGTGAAAAGAACTTTGTATAAGAACATCATGTTTCCATCAAAAAAGGCAATTGCAACTTGCAAGTTATTCACTTTTATACGTTGTTTGTACCTACGTCTTCTTTTAAAACACTCCAATACAGTTATTTGATATTGATTAAACTAAAGTCAAGTGAGGTTTTCAATGATTCCTTTTATTTCAGAAAGTAAATATGGCTTGGCAATCCTGTGGAAAAAAAGAAAGCTGAAACTATTTTTTTTTAACCCTAACTCACCTAAGAGATTGAACTTACTCCTATCAGTGACTGTGACTCACCATAGCAGATGATTCTCACCAAGGGGGAGGATAGGAGGGTGCTATTTGAAAAGGTCTCCCACCTCTTGAAGGAATACCAGCAACCAGTAAAATTAGCTTTCAAGTTATCCTGTAAAATAAATCCTGTGTCCTCATTTTCTTTTTCAGTACTAAATCAGTTATATTTCTGTAAGGAAGTTTAGTAGGAACAACTTGCAACAAAGATGATTCTAATGTAGGGTTTAAGCCCATGTCTTGCTAACTTTACCTTTTGCCACAGATACAAAACCCTCCCATTCCCCTCTTTCTCAGACTTTAGGGGTCCCTCTCATATAGAAAATCTCCAAGCTTGCAGCATTAGAGAGCTTGGGTTTGCTTACTTTCTTTAGTCTGTAAATCCGTGCTAGGCTATAAAGACACACCTTCATCGTAGATACAGGAAGGAACTTCCATGGGAATGGTGCTAAATTAAAAGTTTCAAGTAATTTATAAAGAAGAAATTCCCACTCTATTAATTCTGCAAGTTTAACATTCCACAAAACCAGACATATTTTCAATGGTGTGTAAAAATATTTATATATTAAAAAAAAGAGTATAAAAAAAGGTTTTTATAGATTTTCCAAATTTAGGTGTGCTTCTCTAAATGCTCTAAAGATGCTGAAAATTAAATTGATAAGCTTAATGAACCAAGCCATCAACTGTCATTATATAGAGCCACACTGGCACACAATATAAACACTGTAGAATATGTTGTGACTTACTTTCATTTGTTGTATCAGCGCAACAATTACTTTAGCATCTCAGGTACTAGCTTTGTAAAATGACTTTTTTTTTTTTTTGAGACCGAGTCTCACTCTGTCGCCCAGGCTGGAGTGAAGTGGCAGGATCTCTGTTCACTGCAAGCTCCGCCTCCCAGGTTCACACCATTCGCCTGCCTCAGCCTCCCAAGTAGCTGGGACTACAGGCACCTGCCACCACGCCCGGCTAATTTTTTTTGTATTTTTTAGTAGAGACAGGGTTTCACCATGTTAGCCAGGATGGTCTCGATCTCCTGACCTCATGATCCACCCACCTCAGCCTCCAGAAGTGCTGGGATTACAGGCGTAAGCCACTGCGCCTGGCCGTGAAATGTCTTTTTTAATGCCAACTTGGGTAACACAATTATATCCTATAACCTTGTTCCTTCCCAATATAGTTCTGATTTTTTTTAATTCTACTCTCATTGTAGTATAAAAAGGCCCTGTTAACAGCCATCTCTTTTCTTGTTTATTAGCTAAAACACTTTGAATTTCAACCTTCCTCCAATAGCTCACAGGAGCCTTCAGGGCTACTTTTGCTCCCTTGAGTTAATTTTAATGTACGAAATAAAATATAAAACATTTAAGCTATGTTAATTAGCTAAAACTTCAACAGGGTTCTGAAAGAAATTAGAAGGGTAGAAAAATAAAACTGCCTATAGATAACTAAAAACTGTGATCTTTCAAAGTAAAAGGTACAAACCAGTCTCGGGGAGGAGAGGGGGTGTCCCTTCTTCAAGTCATTGATAATTTCAACTATTCTTTTACTTCTACCAAAACAACCCTTACTGAATTAACAAAAGTACAGAGGAAGATTAAAGGGTTGAGAACCCAAAAAATGCCTCTAGATAACATTCAACACCCCCCCCAATCCAACTTCAATCTTCTTTCAAGCCAATAAACACTTATATTTTGTTCAAAATAATACCCTAGGCATTCAGGAAATAAATATGAATAAGCTCCAATATGGCGATAAGAGAAATACACAACTAGTTGCAACATTAAAGGCAGAATGATAACCGTTTACACTTATATAAATACAAAGAAAGTACTGCCAAAATTGCAAACATTCACAAGGATTAAGTAGGACTTCCAAGAAGAGCCTTTAAGAACAGATAATTTTCTACCAGAAGAGATAAAAGGGAGGTATGTAAGTCAGGGAAAGAAAATTGTGTGCAAAGGGGCAGAGACAAAAATTTATTTTGTCTGAAAGTAGCAGATAGCCAAACTTAGCAAACTGTGGGGTAAACACAGGCAATAGGGTGAGAAGGCCAAGAAATAGGTTGCATCTTAAATAAAAAGTTATAAAAGTCAAAGAAAGAGTTAATATTTAATGTAATAGGTGATAGAAAATGAAAACACAGCATGCCCAAAGTAGAGAAGCCTTTGCCCATCAACCTGCCTCTCCACCATCTGTATTTTTTACCTCAGTGGCTAACACCTCTAACCTGAAGCAGAAACCTGGAGGTCATCTGGGCTACTCTCTCTCTCTCATCTTCCTCTCCAAGTCCTTGTCATCCATGACACAGAAACGGGGCATCATTCTCTGCCCCATTCACCAATCTATCATTACGAAAAGTGTGTGCAATGATTCTGCCCTCGTTGAATCTTTCATGAAGCCTCTCCTGAGAGGTCTCACTGCCGCTGCACCAGCCCTATATTCCCACTAGAGCCATCTCTTGAAAATGCAAATCTGTCATATTTGCACTACCTGTAGGCTATCTGCTGCCTACAAGCAAAGTCCAAACTCTTCAGCGTAGCTTTTGAGGCAATTTTGATCTCACTCCTGACTAAATTTTCATTCTCATCTTCTATCTGTGGAATCTGACCACAAACTACTTGTTAGGCTCAGAACAGGAAATGTTCAGCAACCTCAGCCTGGGGTGACTCCCTCCTCTCACAGCTCCTTGTTCGTAGCTCTTGTATCACTCATTATACTGTCTTGTAATTAGCTGTTCACATATTGCCTCCTCTGCTCTACCACGAACTCAATAAGGACAGGGGCCGTGCTTGACTCATCCTGAAAACACAGAGCCAGCGTACTGTGAAAAATAAACAAACAGTGGTTGACTGGATGAAAAAAAAAAAGAATAAAACCATACATTTTAGAAGCCTTTAAATCAAGAGTCACAATGTTCAGTGATTCATACGAGGTTACCAAAAGAATGGGTTGCTACAGCAAAATTAAAGCTTAGTGATAACACATAGCAGCTTTCATTAAAAGGAAGTCCTTAATGTGGGATTTTCTGCCATATCTCCTGTCTAGTTTAGTTGGGGTCTGATCAGTTCAATGTAATCTAGGATCAAGTATATTATATTCAGTCTTTTTTTGCCCCCCCAAAAAAGACACGTTACATAATTCATTTTCAAAATACAAATAAAAAGAGCTGGCACATCCTTTTTATTACTGATTTTTTCATTTTTTTCAATCCTTTTGTTAGTTTTCTAGGGCTGCCATAACAAAATACCACAGACTGAGTGGCTTAAGCCACAGTTCCCCAACCTTTTTGGTACCAGAGACCCATTTTATGGAAGACAACTTTTCCACAGACCCGGGGGTGGAGTGGGGGTAGACGTTTTTGTGCCTGGAGTTGGTTCCTTCTGGTGGGTTCATGGTCTCGCTGACTTCAAGAATGGAGCCACAGACCTTTGCAGTGAGTGTTGCAGCTCTTAAAGATGGCATGGACCCAAAGAGTGAGCAGTAGCAAGATTTATTTTGAAGCGTGAAAGAACAACACTTCCACAGCGAGGAAGCGGACCCTACCAGGTTGCCACTGCTGGCTGGAGTGGCCAGCTTTTATTCCCTTATTTGTCCCCGCCCATGTCCTGCTGATTGGTCCATTTTACAGAGTGCTGATTGGTCCATTTTACAGAGCGCTGATTGGTGCATTTTACAAACCACTAGCTAGCTGCAGAGCACTGATTGGTGCATTTTACAATCCCTTCGTAAGACAAAAAAGTTCTCCAAGTCCTCTACTTGACCCAGGAGGTCCAGCTGGCTTCACCTCTCAGTTTCAGGATGATTCAAGTGGATTATATTTATTGTGTACTTTATATTATTATTACATTGTAATATATATGAAATAACTATACAACTCACCATAATGTAGAATCAGTCGGAGCCTTGAGCTTGTTTTCCCACAACTAGACGGTCCCATCTGGGGGTGATGGGAGACAGTGGCAGATCATCAGGCATTAGATTTTCATAAGGAGTAGGCAACCTACGTCACAATAAGGTTCACTTTCCCATGAGAATCTAATGCCACTGCTGATCTGACAGGAGGCAGAGCTCAGGCAGTAATGCAAGCGATGGGGGTTGGCTGTAAATACAGATGAAGTTTCTTTTGCTCACCCACCCACTGCTCATCTCCTGCTGTGTGGCCCAGTTCCTAACAGGCCATGGACATGCACCAGTTGGGGTACTCAACTGGTACTGGCACTGGAGGCCTAGGGGTAGGGGACCCCTGGGTTAAACAACAGAAATTTATTTTCTTACAGTTCTGGAGGTCAGAAGTCCAAGACCAAGGTGTCAACAGGTTTGGTTTCTCCTGAGGCCTCGCTCCTTGGCTATCAGATGGCTGTCCTCTCTCTGTGTCCTCACATGTATGCACACAACAGTGATGTCTTTCCCTGTACATCCTAATCTCTTCTGATAAGGACACCAGTCATATTGGATTAGGGCCCACCCAAATGACCCCATTTTAATTTAATTACCTCTATATCCAAAGGCCCTGTCTCCAACTACAGTCACATTCTGAGAAACTGGGGTTAGGGCTTCAATATGTGAATGTGGGGGTTGGAAATGGCACAATTCAACCCATAACAATCTTTACCACAAGTGATACAAAAAGTGTAAAATAACCATAACCTTTTTAAAAATATAATTTAGGGTTTTGTTTGTTAGTTAGATAAACAACCACTGCTAACATAAGCCATTACTCCGAACTATTGAGGGACAGTAACAAAGCACATGTAGATCCCTCTCCAATTCCACCAGCCCTCTGTGCCACACAGATGGCATAACAAAGCAAAGAGATTTACATGTCAAACGCATAAGCAGTTGTAGCTAAATATCCTAATCCAAGAAGTGCACTTACTCCTGGATAAATATGAAGCTAAACACAACTAGGAAAAGACCACATGCTGAGAATAATACCAAATTAGTTTCTTCTAGTTTTCACTTAACCACTTACCATCCAAAAACAAACGAGTTTGGACTTTACCATTCATTTATTCAACAAATATTGATGGTGCACCTACACTGTGCCAGAATATGGCAATGAGCCTCATTCTAAGAAGGGGGGGGAACAGAGAACAAACAAATACATAAGTAAATGTGTAACACAACAGCAGGTATTCTTTTCTTTTTTTTTTTTTTTTTTTTTTGAGACAGAGCCTCACTCCGTCACCCAGGCTAGAGTGCAGTGGTGCTATCTTGGCTCACTGCAACCTCTGCCTCCTGGGTTCAAGCGATTCTCGTGCCTCAGCCTCCCAAGTAGCTGGCATTACAGGTGCCTGTCACCACGCCCAGCTAATTTTTGTGTTTTTAGTAGAGATGGGGTTTCACCCATGTTGGCCAGGCTGGTCTCAAACTCCTGACCTCAAGTGATCCACCTGCCTCGGCCTCTCAAAATGCTCAGATTACAGGCGTGAGCCACTGCACCTGGCCAATAGTAGGTATTGACAGATGCTATAAGGAAAGTGAAAAAGGGTAAGAAAACAAAGAGTGAAAGAGAAGGGCTAGTTTAGACTGCATATTAGGGAAAGCAACTCTGATTAAGTAAGAAGGATCCAAGGAAATAGAAGAATAAGACATTTAAATGTCTGGAGGAAAACATCCCAAACAGAAGAAACAGGCGCAAAGGTTCCAAAACAAGAGCTTGACTGTTGTATTCCAGGAGCAGTAGGAAGGCTGGTATGGAGGCACCAAATTGTGCAGGACTTGTAGATCACCACTAATGCTCTCAATTCTATTCTTATGACTGGAAGTTACTGAAGTGCTTGAAACAGGAAAGTAACATGATCTGACCCCAAATTTTAAAGCATCATTCTAAATGCTCTAGGCAAAACAGACTAGAGACAGCTCTATGCAAAACAGACTAGGCAAGGATGGGATGAGGAATAGAAGAAGGGAAAGCAGTTAGGAGTCCGTTGCTGTAGCCCAAGTGAAGACCACACTGGCTTCTTTGAGGAAGCAGTGGCGGAGTTAAGAAATGACAAAATTTTGGTATATTCTAAAGTGTCAACAAGGTTTGCTGACAGATTGAATATGGGTTATGAAAGCAATATGGCATCAACGATGACTCTGGCATCTGGCCTGAGCAGCTGAGTAAATGGAAGTAATATTTACTAGTTGAGGAAAGTAAAGGGACATGAGTAGGAAGGGAAATCAAGAGTTGATGGATTACCATGGCATTAGCCATGTTAAATTTGCCTTTTAGAGTTTTTAAAGTGGAGACTAGTATACAATTCTGGAATTGAAAGAGGTAAAAGTTGGAGATATGTTTCGTATAGGTTACTTTTTCAATTTAATTGTTCACTTGTCAGTAGTTTTGCTGATCTTACCAAAATTGCAAAGACGTTTGGGGAAAAAATTTTTTTTAATCAGAGATTGAATGAGATCTCTTAAAAACGATGTATAACTGGAGAAGAAGTCACAGGACTGAGCTTTGAGAAACCCCAACAATTAGGTGTAGTATTTCTCAGGAAACCCAACCGTTAACATATTAATTCTAGGATATGTAGATTTTGTCATTTCAAAAATTACTATTATTTAGAGGAAATGCCTGTTTTTTGAAACTAAATTTAATAGTTGTTTTTTAACTTTTATTTTAAGTTCAGAGGTACATGTGCAGGTTTGCTAAATAGGTAAACTCATGTCATGAAAAGTTGTTGTACAGATTATTTCATCACCCAGGTATGAAGCCTAGCACTCAACAGATATTTTTCATGATTCTCTCCCTCCACCCTCTTATAGGCCCCAGTGTCTGTTGTTCCCCTCTATGTGTCCATGTGTTCTCATCATTTAGCTTCTACTTATAAGTGAGCACACAAGTGGTATTTGGTTTTCTGTTCCTGCATTAGTTTGCTAAAGATAATGGCCTCCAGCTCCTTCCATGTTCCTGCAAAGGACATGATCTCATTTTTTTTTAATGACAGCATAGTTTTCCATGGTGTATATATGCCACATTTTCTTTATCCTGTCTACCACTGATGTATATTTAGGTTGATTCCATGACTTTGCTATTGTGAATTGTGCTGCAATGAACAGGCACGTGCATATGTCTTTATGGTAGAATGATTTATATTACTCTGGGTATATATCCAGTAATGGGATTACTGGGTCAAATGGTAGTTGTTTTTAGGTCTTTGAGGAGCTGCCGCACTGTTTTCCACAATGGTTGAACTAACTTACATTCCCACCAACAGCGTATAAGCATTCCTTTTTCTCTGCGACCTCTCCAGCATCTGCTTTTTTTTTTTTTTTTTTTACTTTTTAATAATAGCTATTCTAACTGGTTTGAAATGTTATCTCATTGTGGTTTTGATTTGCATTTCTCTAATGATCAGTGATGTTGAGCTTTTTTTCATATGCTTGTTGGAAAAATGCCTGTTTTATACAGAACAAAAATTCAGACAAATTCAGTTTTAAAAATGTAATGTTAATCATATAGTCTCCTTTTCTACAAATAAATATTTCAAAAAATGAGAAGAAAAACTATAAAGATATTAAATTAAGCAAACTAAAGAGAAATTATATTCATGCTGTAATTTATTCCTAAATCAAACAACTAGTCATTCCGGTAAATCAATAATCCATAGTTTATAGGACAGTACTGATTCAAAGAAATGTTGAATAAGAAAAAGCAAAAAGTCAACCTTTTTCCATCAATAACCTTTGACTGCTTAAAGGAAGCAAAACAAAAAGTAAAAAATCCAATCATACCAAAGAAGACTCTAAAATAAATAAGTTGACTGCACATGTAATAGCTTAGATATGTTCACATAATCCCTTGGTCCGTCCAACCCCGCATTCCACTTCCAGCAGTGACTGATGGTAGAATATGGTTATGACTCCTACTTACGTATTCCAGAATTGTTTGATAATCATTTACAACCCTATCAACCATAAATTGAACAAACTATGCCAATATTTTGTCATTTGTGTTTGCTTTACCAACATAAACTTAAAAAGTTTTATCTGCATTTCCCTCCCACTATCTGCTGCCAGATTCCCTTTTTCACATCTACCTTAGATGGTCAGATATACTCTTTCTTGTTCTCTTCTAACACAAAACTCCATTTTATTGACGATATCCAGGAGAAAATATACATAGCTACTTGCTCATCATGATGAATATGAGAGATAATAAACATTAAGCAAAAAAGATCATCAAAGATAGTGATTAGATTTGCAGGGCTGAAGATTTTATAGCAACCAAAATATGATTTAAATATAGCTCATCAGCAAATTAAATACTTATATTCAGTTTAAGATTGATTAGGCTGTATCCACCTCATTTGTCAGAACTCTCTCTAAGTCAATAGTCATTTTGTCTCATTGTTTGGGGTAAAAATTAAATACCAGTCACCCATCTTGAATCTCATTGGCCAGCACTTGATCTTTAATGTCCCAAAGTCCCTTCTTTGATATTATCATAGTCTCTCAATTCTAAAATACTATCAACTACAACACAAACCACCAATGTAATCACTTCTCTTAAAACTGTAAATATGGATATTTTGTCAATATTGAACCTTCCATAACCAAGATGAAGCCAAGAGACTTATTGTCTAGGAATAAAGACAGCAGACAGAACAAAGATACCATTGATCATCTTTGAGTTTCAAAGCTGACTTTCTTAAGCTCTCAAGCAAGAAAATAATTGTGAAGCTGGAGGCATCATACTACATGACTTCAAAATTTACTATAAAGCTATATTAACCAAAACAGCATGGCACTGGCATAAAAACAGACATGTAAAGCAATGGAATAGAATAGAGAACCCAATACCAAATCCATACATTTACAGCCAACTGATTTTTGACAAAGGCACCAAGAACACTCATTGGAGAAAGGACAGTTTCTTCAATAAATGGTGCTAGGAAAACTGGATATCCATATACAGAAGAGCAAAATGAGACCTCTATCTCTCACCATATTCAAAAATCAACTCAAATGGACTAAAGATTTAAATGTAAGACCAAAAATTATGAAACTAGTAGAAGAAAACACAGAAAGAGAAAATCATTTTCTAAATCCTTTTGGCTCTCATTTAGCAAAAGCTAGATCTGATAGACTAGATCACAGTTTTATGATAAAGAAGTTCTGGTCAGACAGGAAAAAGAAGTGTGGACTATTGGAAGAAAGGTCTCAGAAACAGGTTAGACACATTTTATTTCTCTTCTCTAGGCTTCACTCAGATTAAAAGCTGTATTGGCTCTCAACTAACACAGTTAGTTGGGAAACACAGAAAGCAGAGGAATTTTTATTCCATTTATCTTCAAGACTTTGAAAGAAAATTGTTTTATGAGCTCCCCTGCACAAAACTTCAGGGGTAGCTACAGTGTAATCTTGCCATCACAATCTTGAAGCTAAATAATACATAACAATGTAAATGGGTAGAGAGAAGGTCAGCTTAGCTTTCTTAAATCAGTCTTGATTCCCATGAGGCTTAGATGAAACCCAGAACATCCTAGATACCATGAAAAACAATCAAAATGAGGCTATGTTGAAAAGCAGTGGGCCTGCCCTGAGTTCACCATGGTGAAGAGCCAAGTGATCTAGCAGAGTCTGAGGGTACATAGATAATGCCAGATACTGGATGGAGGATGTAGCTGGGACTTCGAATCTGAAGCACCATCAAGGGCCGAAGTGGGGTTAAAGCATCCTGGAGAAACCACAGACCCTAGCCAAGCTACAAAAGAACGCCCCACAAAGCATATAAGGACATCAAGAAATGCACAGAGGTGCCCACAAGATGACCATGCATGGGACCCATCACTCCCTCAAAGGTCACAGTCCAGAGAGCATTCCAGACCAGCCACTCAGCAGACACTAAGTGTCCAAAGGTCACCACATGGGTCCAAAGGCCGCATCTCCCACCGTGAAATCATATAAGCAACACCCTCAACCCAATCTCCTGTTTTAGAGCATTTTATCTAAAAAGACTGAGCATTTACCAAAAGGGACTGTTTATATTGTTGAATCACATCAGTTTACCATCTTATTGGCTTAAACAGAAGGCATTTATTCCAATTCCCAGTAGGTAGGAGTTTATGAGGAAGGTCAGATCACTTATGAAAGATAAACTAAAGTGTGCTGTGGGAAAACTGGTAATCCCCTACAAGTACAAAAAGGAAAGCTACATTAAATGTTTATTTCCATTATACGATGCATCCTAATTTCAGAAATGGTAAAAAGTGTGAGGTGGACAATGTGGGAAAATGTGTTTAAATTAACGAAATATGGTATCTTGCAAATCAAGATTGAGAATGCAAACTGTTTCCTAAAAGAAAAAACTCATCTGAAAAACCACATTTATTAAGCCTTAATTTATTTAACTTGTAGAGCTTTCACTACTGTACATATATATGTGTATATATATGTGTATATATGTGTGTGTGTGTGTGTGTATATATATATATATATATATATATATACAGAAATGTGGATATCTATGTATTCAAATTCAGCTACAATGAGGTTAAAAAGGCATAGAAGGGGCACCATTTTATGGCAAGCTTTGGGCCAAGAGGCAGAACCATGCTCACTACTGGCTGATATCATGGCCAGCATAACAGTTCTGACATGGTAATCACCTGAGAGCTTTAAAAATTATTGTCTAGTCCTACTTCCAGAGATTCTGATTTAACTGGTTTTGTGTAAGGCCTGGGCATCAGGACTTTTAAGAGCTCCCCAGGTAATTTTATTGTGCAGCCAGGGTTGAAAACCACTAGACTAACAGAATCTCAACAATAACAGGGATTTTCTGAATTGCCTACTTAGTACTCTTCCTCCAAGTAAGCCTTCTGTATCTCCCGTAGGGCTTGGCCACAAACCACTCCATCATACTTTATCTCACTGGGGGCTCTCAATTGTGTGTGAGATAATGCCCATTTCTTACCCTTCCTTAACCAGGGAGTGCAGAGTAACTCCATGAGAAAATGGTCAGTCTAGGCCAGGCGCAGTGGCTCACGCCTGTAATCCCAGCACTTTGGGAGGCTGAGGCAGACGGATCACGAGGTCAGGAGTTCAAAACCTGCCTGATCAATATGGTGAAACCCTGTCTCTACTAAAAATACAAAAAATTAGCTGGGCATGATGGTGCACGCCTGTAGTCCCACCTACTCAGGAGGCTGAGGCAGAAGAATCGCTTGAAACTGGGAGGCAGAGATTGCAGTGAGCCAAGATCGAGCCACTGCACTCCAGCCTGGGCAACACAGCTAGACTTCATCTCAGAAAAAAAAAAAAAAAGAAAAGAAAATGGTCAGTCTAGAACCAGGGCTTTCCAAGACATAGAAGGGGCACCATTTTACATCGTAGGAGCCAAATCTGGCCTCTTGTCTATTTTGGTAAATAACAAAATTTTACTGGAACACAGCCACACCCATGTGTTTACATATTATCTAAGTTTGCTTTCACATTACAACAACAGCAGAGTAGTTGCAATAGAGACGCTATGGTCCCCAAAACTGAAACTATTTACTATCTGGACCCATACAGTAAAAGTTTGCCAACCACTGGTCTAGAGTCAGAGTTTTCAAGCTGCAACAGTATCTCGTAAGACAAGTTAGATGTCCTGAAATACCCCGGGGGAGTCTATGAAGGGTAGAGTCAGACCTTGAGCAGTTAAAATGACGACATCTGGGGAGATATGGACTCTTCTATCCTTTCAGCCAGCTGAAGCACAATTGCTTCTATCAATCTATTAATATCATTTTCCACTAAGAGGGCAGGTGTATCTTGGCTTATCAGTCTGCATCACCTGGCTGCCCACACAATCAGTTTATAAGAGAACAATTATATCCTAAAGCTAAGTTAGAAGTGGGTATCTATGGAATCAGTCTGAATTCATTGAGGAAAAGATGAGCTGTGATTGAAAGACAAAGTATTAACAGAAACAGAGTGAATTGGGGTTGGTTGGAGAACCCTGAAAAAGAGGGGAGCAACATTAAAGTGAAGAAAATCACAGTCTAATAGGACAAAAGGTTTAGGAAGCAAGCTGAGAAGAGGTGAAGCACATACAATGAATGGCAGCTACCCACAGATCATCTCAAAGCTACCAGCTTCTGCTGGTGGGGGCCTCCTTGTATCCTTGCCATGCACGCTCCCACTGGACTTGCACTATTTTAATCAATTAGCTATGGGTTTTCTTATCCTTATTTTAATGTAATGAAATTTGTCTCCACTATTTGTGTCTTAAGAAATACTATAGCCTAGCCATTTTCCCATGGGAGCAGTTTTCTGGCAGTAAAATCATACAGAAATTGAAGAATTCACTTTATTAGAATCAACTCAGCTATACTGAATCACCTTAAACTTTAAAACATTACTGAGGCAGAATTAAGTTTATTTCTTCATCCTACCATAAAAATAACATCTTTATACTTATTAAGCCTTAATCCTATTAGTATTTAAAAGACACTTAATTTACTAACTTTTAAGGTTACTCGTTGAGGTTATAGTCAAAACTCCAATATTTGCTTACAACGTGCCCTACAAGAACACTCTATGTGTGCAGACTTCCTTTTGAGATTTCCTTGGAAGCTTCAAGATTAATTCTGATACAAATTCTATTGATAGAATAATCAGCAAGAGTACAAAAAAGAAGCTTGGAGGTAAAACCAAGAAAGCATAAGTAAATGGCATCATGCTTATTCAAAATGACCTATAGAAATGACAGAAAGCAACCACAAACAAAACTTGAACTGTTTTCTGAAAGAAACAAAGGAAATTATCTTCTAGAAGGCTAAGAAGCCAAAGGGGGCAGACATGTTCTCTCCCTGCTACCTGAAAGCCAATCAAATCTGTCTGTAGAGCAGTGGAAAATTAACTCTTTGGGCATCTAGGAATCTCTTTGCATAAATTGATGTATATGATTGCTTGCTGCCTTTAGAGGGGGTTGTGGTCAAGGAGAGTAGAAAGGAATTTTGACGAGAGTGGGGTGTAGCAGAGAGGTTCTTCATAGGAGCCAGGCAGGAAAGGAAAACATGGTGCTTGGAAAAGCTAGGACTAACTACTGCCCGTGCAGTCACTAGGACTGGCCTTGACTCTAGTAAGGAGGGGGGAGAGAGTAGAGAAGAAGCTGAAAGGGATCATTTTCATAGGAATCGTGTGTGACTCTAGGTGCAATCATTGCCTCACTGGGGCCCATATGAGAGAGTGCAGCACAGAATTGGGAAGAGAGGCATTCTCCCCTCTTTTGTAGGAGCCTAGCGCCATTCTACCACATTGAGGATTGGCAGCTGAAGGAGACCAGAGAATTTCACCCCAAAATATGGTACCCTGGTATGTTTATTATTATTTTGAGACGGAGTTTCGCTCTTGTTGCCCAGGCTGAAGTGCAATGGTGCGATCTCGGTTCACTGCAACCTCCATCTCCCAGGTTCAAGCGATTCTCCTACCTTAGCCTCCTGAGTAGGTGGGATTAGATTACAGGCATGCACCACCACGGCTGGCTAATTTTTTGTATTTTTAGTAGAGACAGGTTTCTCCATGTTGGTCAGGCTGGTCTTGAACTCCTGACCTCAGATGATCTGCCTGCCTCAGCCTCCCAAAGTACTGGGATTACAGGCATGAGCCACTGCGCCCAGCCGATTATTTTAAATTAAACACCCTTGGGGACCAGCAGACACTGGAAGAAGCTTTACTCTGATACTCCCTTATCTGCCTAATGTCCAGACTCACCAAAGAAAAAAATAATTACTTCTGGTCCCTTCCCTGAGTTTTCATCAATTTAATAGTAACTCTAATCACAGGCAGGTAGACTGAAGTCTGTCAACACACCTGGACAGACGTTTGTCAAAAACCATGCTCTGCGGGCCCAACAAACTTTGTCCCAGGCCACTGTATGTTCTCCAAGCCCACTGAATTTCCCCTAAAAATCATTTACTACACCCCAAGTTGACACATTTCCCCCATCTCCCCTCCTCTATGAAAAAGGGTATATAAGCATCTGTACCCGTTGGGTTATGAGGTAATCATTCTCCTACTATTCCCCTGTGTTGTGCACATTGAAATAAATTTTGTGTGTCTTTTCTCCTGTTAATCTGCCTCTTGTCGGTTGATTTTTCAGCAAAACTTCAGAGGGCAAAGAGGAAGCAATCCCTTTGACCTTACAGATTTGGCATTGTTGGTGGGATAACCAAAACTGCTCTGCTCCTCTAGAAGCTGCAGTCAAAGGAACACAGGACCTGACAGGTGAACAGAATGATAAGAAATTCTTACCAGTCAGACTCCCAGTCTCTCTCTCTGCAGAATCTGGTCAAGCAGATGAAAAAAATCAGTTTGTCTCTTTTTTCTTTCCAAATTTAAGATTAATGGAAGAAAAGCATTTGTATGACTAGTCTTAGATGTAATGACTCTGGTATATTTTTGCTATGAATATTCATATTGTCCATCCTTTTCCTCACAGAAGTAGTCTTCATTTTTTCCTTTGTCTCTGTCTTTCTGTGAAGAGTCCCTCTTGTTTTATGTCCTTGAGAGCTTGACTTTTGACCAAGTAGGAGCCCTATCTCTTGGTCTCTGCCATCCAGTGGGCATGATTTTTGGGCCACGTCCGGTGGCCAGCCTAAAAGGACTAGGAACCTGGAGGTACCTAAGATATTAAGCAGCACACTCTGTTCCAAATGTGCTAAGCTCTGAGCAAAGTTTTTCTTAAATAAGAAATCCCATCCATAAGGGGCTTTTGTTGTCCTAACTCTTGTTGCCTGGATAGTCCTGGAAAGTCCAATCCCAGGAGGACCTACTCAGTGTCACAGATTAACAGATCTATGACTGGTGCCCCTCCCTCCTCAATACTGGAGGCACCATATGAACAAACACCTCCTCAACCATCTATCACAAGTGTCCTTTGCTATATTAGACTTTTTCTGAAAGTGAATTTTGAGGGGATCATGAGAACTACATCATCTTCCCATTTTTATACTGCCACTTATACTGTCCATGATAGTCTAAACCTGGAAAGCTACCTCTGAGACTCCATGAAAACGGCTCATTAACTTGAGTCATTTATGGAATAAATAAATTGGCTATACTTAAAAGAAAACTTTTTAGAGAGTGCTTGTCTTAAACAGCTATCTTATTCGTACCTATTTTTAAAAATATTAAAGGAATATAGCCTTAGAAATTCTCTTAGTAAGATTTTTAAAGCAGAAATAATAGTCAAAGGAAACTTAAAATCCTGTACACTCAATTGCCAGGATCCATCTAGGATCTGCAAAAAGGCACTCTGGCCTGTGGTCTAACGGCTAGGATTCCACTGTTTCATTGCCTCAACTCAGGTTTGATTTCTAGTCAGGGAACCAGCCCCTTGGAGATGTAAGTCCTTTAACTCAGGGGAAAAAGGAAACATTTATAAAAATTAGTTTGAGGGTCAGGCACGGTGGCTTATGCCTGTAATCCCAGCACTTTGAGAGGCTGAGGCAGGAGGATCGCTGGAGCCCAGGAGTTCGAGACTAGCCTGAAACAGATCCCTTCTCTACAAAAAAATTAATTTAAAAAATTAGCCAGGTGTGGTGGCATGCATCTGTAGTCTCAAATACTCAGGAGACTGAGACAGGAGGATGGCTTGAGCCCAGAGATCAAGGCTGCTATGAGCCATGATTACACCACGTCACTTTAGCCTGGGCAACAGAGCAAAACCCTGTCTCAAAAAAAAAAAAAAAAGAAGTTTGAATTACTTATTTTGAATTTATATTTGTGTGACCCTTGACTTTTTGGGGTACCCATTTGTCATTGATCTTTTTCCCTTCCATGGACAGTTATGTTCCTGTTCATCACTAAGTCTCTATTTTCTTCCAGATGTCTTTGTGGGGTGGCTCTGGATTTTGTGAAGACTGCTTCTTTGTACCTCTTTGGAGATGTCTTGTGCTCCCTTGGTTAAATCATAAATGGCTTTTTTGGTTCTGAATCACTTGGTAGTTACCTTTGGTTTAAAAGAAAAAAAACTGAAGTTCAGATAAATAAAGTTTTAAAAAAATAAAGTTTACTTCTCCTTCATTTCTCTACGTCTGATACACATGAAGGGATCTAGATGGGACTTCGAGTGACCCTGAAGCCTCTTGAGAACCACAACAAAAAGGTACCACTGACTCCCTGTTTTGGGGTTCTCTGTTTTCCTCATGGAGCCTCAAAAGTTGTGAATGGGTTCCTCTCAGGGCTAAAATCTCTACTCTTTTTTGCATTAAACTCCCTCATCTATTTGACTTTTGTATACATACATGTATACGTGTGTGTTGTATGTTGTCGCTACATGTATGTATTTGTCTATACATGTGTTTGCATATTATCTACATGATACCAAATTGACTTAAAAATAAATGAGTACTCATAAATTATATAACTAGCCCAAAACTTTTCAAGTTCCCTTGACTTTAATAAACCTTTGGTAAATAAAGCTAGTTTTAAAATTGCTAGTAAAATAAAAATGTCTTCAAAATTTAATTTAGACATTTTTGCCTAGGTCTACTGGTCACACAGGTTTATGCTATCTCTGTTAGATGTTTTAAGGTCATAAAACTGTTGTTTCTATGATATTCTTGATATTTTCTTGATTTGTATATAAACTAAAACTGTAAGTGATGGCTGCTGGGCTCCCAAAAGCCTTACACACATCCTACTGTGGCTTGTTGAGCCAAGCCCAATATGGCCCCATCCTCCCTGGTCCAGCTCTGCCTCTTGGTCATGCTGAGAGGGGTCAGATCCTCCCAAGATTGTCTTCACAAGTCCGTCCTCTGCCCTGGGCCCTATATTGGGTGTGCAAATCCAGGATTCAGACAGGTCCTACCCTTCGTAGTCATCCTGGGTGCCACATGGGTACTCAGAACCCAGGACAACTAGAGCAGGGACAATGGGGAGGGACCTGTGTCCAGTATCTCAAAGGCGTTAGTTAAGATAAAATTAGCTGATGCTGGTTTTGCTTTTTCAAAAAAAATACATAATAACCTAAATAAATAGCTATTTTCCATGAATAATTCAAATATAACTTAAAAAATATTTTTCAATAATTTAAAATCTTAAGGACATGTTATGTTAAGTAGTAGAGAATCATGAAATGTTTGAGTCATTTCTAAGTAAGTTAAAATACTAAAACATTAATTATTAAGCAAAGTTTAGATAACTTTGACATCTTGTTCTTATATGGCATAGAAAAGCTAAATATATCTGTATCTGTTAATGAGCAAAAAACTGATGAAACATCTTTCTAAAAATTACAAAATTGTTTTCATTTACAAACACTGATATAAAACAGTTCAAAATTACTTACTTCCTAGGTTTTCAGTCGAAATTAGGGTTACTAAGAGTTACTATTATAATTAGTATATAATTAAAACTACTGTATATGACAAACAACT
Source organism: Gorilla gorilla gorilla (assembly GCF_029281585.2). Lineage (NCBI taxonomy): Eukaryota > Metazoa > Chordata > Mammalia > Primates > Hominidae > Gorilla > Gorilla gorilla. The sequence goes on along the minus strand of NC_073232.2, from coordinate 48,125,896 downwards.
ATGTATGGAGTATGTAAGGGAAGTAAAATGTTATAAGGTATGAGGATGTGCTTTTGTTGAGAAAAAGCAATTTCATATAGTTCAGAAATTATGTAAAGGTTGTTTCAAAATGAGAAAAATGATATAAATAAAACTAAATGGGTATAGAAAGTTGAGAAAGACAGAGAATTTCAAAATAATTAAAGTGAATGAAATTAAATAAATTTACTATTTGTTTTTAAACTGAGCCTTAAAATCAAAAATAATCTACAAAACTAGAATTTTATTTTCTCCTTTGAACAAGATTTTCATATAGTATCAGTAAGAAATAGTAAACGACTTTGGTTCACATTTTGAGTAAACTGCAAAAAAAAAAAAAGGGAGAAACAGCTTTTGTGTGCCTCATGCTATCTTAATAGGTCTTTTGAGTATTTGAAAAACTAAGTCTCATTTCTGTCAAACTGTCAAAGAGTAAAGGTTTTGGCTTTTGGAAATCCTTTATTACACCAGCTAAATGAATGACTTTATTTCACAGTAATTTTTGATCAAATATTTTAAATGTTTGACATACTTGACAAGCTTCCCAAAATCAACCTTCAAATTCTAAAGTAAGTCTTTTTGACTTCAAACTAACTTTGGGATTTTCCCAAAGACCCCTGAAGTATCCAAAAGAGAAATAATAAACAGGTTTAGTTGATATATTAAATTATATGCGAAGCACTGTCAAATAAGAAATAATGTTTAACCTTTTTTCTGAGTTATATTTATATGGCTATCTTATTAGTATGTGTTCCAAAACTGTATGAGATTTCTTAAAATATGATATATGTTGGTATATGTTGTCATTCATAATTATGAGTGCTATGTTGAATTGTTGTAGGCCACAAAAAAAAGACCAAATATCTTTGTCAATTGTTTATTTAACCATGGCCATTTTAAGTCCCATTGTCCACAGTTAATTGTTTTATTCTGATGCTTTTTTTTTCTTGAAAGCTCTTCGCAAATCCTGAAGTATGGGTCTTCAAAGAAGTTCATGAGAATAACACTGACAAATAAAGGTTTCTGACAACTCTGAAACTGTATAAGTGAATCAATGAACTGTGTAAAAATTCCAGAACTCTAATTAAAAAAAAAAAAAACTGGACTCATAAAATTGCTAAACTACCATCAAGCAGAACAATAATTAATTACATGGGACTGAACTGATAAAAGACTGAAATGATTATTTATGATTTTTTATTTAGGCTAATTCTTTTTATGTTTTGTTCTCCAGAGTTAAAAAAAAAACAACAACTTTTTAAAGGCTACAATTCCCCTGTGTTATGCACACTGAAATAAATTTTATATGTCCTTTCTCCTATTAATCTGCCTTTTCTCAATTGATTTTTCACCTGAACTTCCAGAGGGCAAAGGAGAAATTTGGCCTTCACCCCTACACTGCTTTGAAGCCACTAGGACATGGCTACCTTGGCATGTTCATTTCCAGTTTCCCAGTGAGTACCACCGGCAGCAGTCACCATCCACCAGCAATAAGCTGAAGCCAGACAAAACTGGGATACATGGCAGATACGCTGGTTTGGGAGCACAAGTGAGTCATAATTCAGAGACTTCAAAATTTGGAAATGTGGGAATGAACAGAAGAGAAAAGAGGTTTTATAGGAAAATCCCCACTCTAGCACAAGCAAGTGAGGTCAATTACAGGAACTCTGGATTGCTGCTGCTAATAGAACTTCCTTTGAACTTGCAAGGGTAGAGTAGGAGGCCAGGGAATCAGACTACATAAGGATAAGCATCCGGCCTGCATGGCCCAGTGGTCTGGGAACTGAAAACAATGAGTCCCACAGAGGCTGAAGTATAATTCTGAGAATAGAATGTAGTTTGGAAACTGAAAAAAATATGTTAAAACCCTGGCAACTAGTAATCTTATTGTTCCTGAACAGCAGGAGTTTGTGAATCCAAACCTGAAAATGCCACATTCACTATGACTCAACTCTTCCCCTTGTTTCTACTTTCTGTGTATCTTTCAGCTTTGCACCTAATAGAACTGTTTAACCCTAGGTACTAACTGCTTAAATCTCAGAATATAGTCAACTCCTCAAAAAGAGGATGCTAACGGGACCAATTCATGATCATCCCCCAGAGGCAGAGCTCTCATGGCAGAGCACCTCACAGGGTTCTTGCCAACCTATAACTGAGTGTCACTAAGTCAGTTGCCCACCCTGATAAAGTTAGCTGTAACAAGGGTGCCAAAGTGTCTTGAGAGCATTATGGAGACTTAACAAAAGGAACCCCTAAAAAGAAGGCAAAGGGAATGTAATAGTTATTAAGGCTGTTCACAAATATTCCCATTGTCCTCTGGGCACAGGGCAGGATCACATACCCAACATCCACTTTGACCACATAACTTGCTTTGACAAAAGCAATGTGAATAGAGGATTGACATATGTCATGTCCAGGTGACCATTTTAGGAGTTCTCGCATGATTTATCATGTTCCATTTCCCCAGTTGCAATGACAGTGGAAGCACATGTTGAGATAAGTCTATATTAGCCTGGGTCTCTGAGTGCCTGTCTCAAGCAGAAACCCCAGCTCACATTGAACATGTAGCTTGAGCAGGAAATAAATTTTATTAAGCCTCTGAGATTTGGGGGTTGTCTTCTTATCACAGCACAACCTTGCTTATGCTGACTAACACAGGGGCTGGTAGGTAAACTTGCCCCAGTGAGTATTAAAAGCTATCCCCAAGGGGACAGGTGGGAGACACTATGGAGGTAGAAATGAAAAAAAGGCCAAGAGTTCCTACAATACTTAGAGGTGAACGACAAAGAAATAATGTTTATTACTGTTCATCTAACTCTAGATTTACTTCTTGAAAACATGGGATATATTTACAGTCAGAAAATACATTTGACCTTTGCCCTTCAAAAAAAAAACTTTACAAAAGATAACGCATTATAAAGAGTTTGTTATTACTATTATTTTAAGGGATTTTGAGTAAGTCAATTCTTTTAACTCACATTCAACATAAATCTGACACCTACCAAACTGTATTTTGCAGCAAATAAGATTATAGACAGTTTCATTATATAATGACTGTAGCATGATCTAGCAGTTTATATCCCCTTCAGAGAGTATACAACATAGAGATGTAAATTCTTTGAAGCACAATTCTGCATAAATAGACTTTCTGCATTGCATTGCCAAACTTGGATCTTGAAAGTGATAAAGTGCAGATGCCTACAGTTGCAGTCATAAAAATGTAATTGCTGAGAAATTATTTCTGATCCATTGGACGAATTTATTACAGAGGAATGCAACTGTGTAAGTTATCACACAAGAAACTGAAAGTGAATGATTGAAATATATCCCAGGCTAAATATCCCTGCAAAATGACCCAAGAGAAAAAAATCTCTGTGCCCAAGAGAAAAAAAAATACATTAAAGATAAATCAGGTTTGGTAGGGAAGACTTTGGTAACCATAAAAGAGCAGAATAAAGATTTATGAAGAAATGAATTCAGAAGTTAGAGTGACATAATAGTATCTATGACCAATTACTCCAAAAATTAAAATGTAATTTTGACTTTGAGTTATATACAGAGGTGATAAGTAATTTCTGTAGAAGCCTGGAAGCAAAGGAGTATAACATGAAGATAAATCATGAGGAAAGTGAAGAAATTTTTAATGGGACTACTGAATTAATAACTTTAGCTGGTGGCAATGTGAACTTAAAGACATGAACTTCTTTTGGAATGTTTTCCAGTGTAATCAGAGACTATATAATGTACTTAAACCATGTAACTATTTCAAATTAAACACTCTTTGTAACAGTAGCCAAAATATGGGAACAACCATCTACAGATGAACGAATAAAGAAAATGTGGTGTTTATGCAATCGAATACTATTCAGTCATAAAAAAAAAAAGTAAATCCTGCCATTTTCTAACATGGATGAACCTGGAGGACATTATGCTAAATGGAATAAGCCAGACACAGAAAGGCAAATACTGTATGATCTCACTTATATGTGAAATCTAAAAAAGTTAAATTCAAAGAAGCAGAGGGTAAAAGGGTGGTTTCCAGGTGCTAGCGAATTGGGGAAATGGGGAAGATTGTTGATCAAAGGACATACAATTTCAGTTTTAAGATGAATAAGTTTTGGGACTCTACTGTGTAGCATGGTGACTATAGTTAACATATTGTATTCTCTACTTGAAATTTGATAAGAAAGTAGATTTTAAGTGTCTTAGCCACACACACACACACACACACACACACACACACACACACAGAGTGGTAACTATGGGTAGAGATGGATGTGTTAATTCATCTGACTGTGGTAATCATTACACATTGTATACATACATCAAATCATCACATCGTACACCTTGAATGTACAGAATTTTTATTTGCCTCATTACCTGTCCATTAAATATATTAAAATAAAAAAAAAAAAAAAACTCCTTCTCCTCCTCCCCTGGGGTAGATGGCGGCGGCTAGATTTGGAGCCCCAACCTCGCTGCCGGCACCAAGATGGACAATTAGAAGCAGCTGCGGTCTGCGCACTCAGAGAGGAAGGAAAGGAGCAAGTGAATTCAGCACCTTCAACTGAAGTATCCAGGTTCTTGCATTAGGGCTGACTAGGCAAACAATTTGACCCACGAAGAACAAAGAAAAGCAGGGCGGGGCGATGGTCCACCTGGGAGCAGCACAGAGCCAAATGAACCCCCCCACTCAGCCAAGTAAAGCAGTAAGTGATTGTGAGACCCCACCTGGAAAACCACGCTTTTCCCACGGATCTTTGTAATCCGTGGATCAGGAGATCCTCTCGTGAGCCCACACCACCAGGGCGTTGGGTCTGATACACAGAACTGTGTAGAATGTTGGCAAAGCAGCTGTTCAGGCACACACAGAGACCCAGGAGTTTTCCATACTCCAGCCCCAGGATCCCTGGCAAGACGAGAGATCTGTCCGTATATATCCCTAGGAAGGGGGCTAAAACCAAGGAGCCAAACAGCGTCATTCTGCAGGCCTGCTCCCACAGCACCCCACAAGTTAAGACCCACTGACTGGAATTCCAACCAGCCAATGGCAACAGGCTGAGATGAGACCAAGTTCCGTGGGGGAGGGGCGGCCACCATCTCCATGGTTCAGTCGACTCAGCCATTCCAGCCCGATGGCTTTGGAGAATACAAATGGTCCAGACAAAGAAGGGTCCCCGACAATGGCACAGCTGCCTTGCCAGATTATAGCCAGACTGATTCTTTAAGTAGGACCCCGATCCATTCCTCCTCACAGGGTGGGACCTCCCTGTGGGGGTTTCAGCCACCCCAGCCAGGGCTCTACAGACAAAGCCCTGATCTCTCCCTGGGATGGAGCTCTCAGGAGGAGGGGTTGCCACACCATCTCTGTGGTTCAGTGGACTCAGCCATTCTAGCCTGCCAGCTTTGGAGAATACAAACGGTCCAGATGAAGAAGGGTCCCCCACTCCCCGCCCCAATGCAGCATATCTGCTCCACCAGAAAGCATCCAGACTGCTTCTGATCCCATTCCTCCTGACCAAGTGAGCCCTCCCAACAGGAGTCTACAGACACTTCCTACAGGCACATTAGGAACAGCAACATGTCAGTACCCCCACTGGGACAGAGCTTCCAGAAGAAGAAGCAGGCTGCTATCTTTGTTGTTTCACAGCCTTCACTGGTGATACTTCCAGGTATGAGGAAAACTGAGGCAACTAGGGTCTGGAGTGGACCCCCAGCAAACCACAGCAGCCCAACAGAAGAGTGACCTGACTGTTAAAAGAAAAACAAACAGAAAACAACACAACACCAACAAAAAAGACCCCATAAAAACCCCATTAAAAGTGAGCTTGAAGACTATCTTGCTGAAATAGGGCAGGAAGACAAGATTAGAGAAAAAAGAGTGAAAAGGAAAAAACAGAACCTCTGAGAACTGCAGGAATACATAAAAAGACCAAACCTATGACTGATTGGAGTACCTGAAAGAGACAGGGAGGATGGAACCAAGTTGGAAAACACAGTTCAGGATATCATCCAGGAGAACTTCCCCAACCTAGCAAAACAGGCCAACATATAAATTCAGGGAATGCAGAGAACCCCAGTAAGATGCTCCATGAGAAGATCAACCCCAAGACAAATAATCGTCAGATTCTTCAAGGTTAAAATGAAAGAAAAAATGTCAAGTGTAGCCAGAAAGAAAGGCCAGGTCACCTACAAAGGGAAGCCCATCAGACTAACAGCAGACCACTCAGTGGAAACCCTACAAGGCAGAAGAGATTGGGGGCCAATATTTAACATTCTTAAAGAAAAAATTCCAACCCAGAATTTCATATCTGGCCATACTAAGCTTCATAAATGAAGAAGAAATAAGATCCTTTTCAGACAGGCAAATGCTGAGGGAATTTGTCACCATTCAATCTGCCTTGCAAGAGCTCCTAAAGGAAGCACTAAACATGGAAAAGAAAAAGCATTATCAGCCACTAAAAAAACACACTGAAGTACACAGACCAGTGACACTATTGAGCAACTACATAAACAAGTCTGCAAAATAACCAGCTAGCATCATGATGATAAGATCAGATTCACACAACAAGATTAACCTTAAATGTAAATGGGCTAAATGTTCCAATTAAAAGACACAGAATGACAAGTTGGATAAAGAGCCAAGACCCATCACAGTGCTGTCTTCAAGTGACCCATCTCACATGCAAAGACACACATCAGCTCAAAATAAAGGGATGGAGGAAAATTTACCAAGCAAATGGAAAACAGAAAAAAAGCAGAGGTTGCAATCCTAGTTTCTGACAAAATAGGCTTTAGAACAACAAAGATCAAAAAAGACAAAGAAGGGCATTACATAATGATAAAGGGTTCAAACTGACAAGAAAAGCTAACTATCCTATATACATACACACAATACGGGAGCACCCAGATGCACAAAGCAAGTTCTTAGAAACCTACAAAGATACTTAGATTGGGAAATTTAAATACCCCACTGACAATATTAGACAGATCATCAAGACAGAAAATTAACAAAGATATTCAGGACCTGAACTCAGCTCTGGATCAAGTAGACCTAATAGATATCTACAGAGCTCTCCACCCAAAAACAACAGAATATATATTCTTCTCATTCACCACATGGTACATACTCTAAAATTGATCACATAATCAGAAGTAAAACACTCCTCTGCAAATGCAAAGGAACTGAAATAATACAGTCTCTCAGACCACAGCACAATCAAATGAGAACTCAAGATAAAGAAATTCACTCAAAACCACACAACTACATGGAAATTAGGCAACCTGCTCCTGAATGACTCTTGGGTAAATAATGAAATTAAGGCAGAAATCAAGAAGTTCTTTGAAACTAATGAGAACAAAGAGACCACTTACCAGAATCTCTGGGAGACAGCTAAAGCAGCGTTAGGAGGTAAATTTATAGCACTAAATGCCCACATCAAAAAGCTTGAAAGATCTCAAGTTAACAACCTAATATCTCAACTGAAAGAACTAGAGAACCAAGAGAAAACCCCAATGCTAGCAGAAGGCAAGAAAAAAAACAAAATCAGATGTTAACTGAAGGAGATAAACAAAAAAAAACTTCAAAAAATCAATGAATCCAGGAGCTCTTTTTTGAAAAAGTTAATAAAATAGATAGACCACTAGCTAGACTAATAAAGAAGAGAGAAGAATCAAATAAACACAATCAGAAATGATAAGGGGGATATCACCACTGACCCCACAGAAATACAAACAACCATCAGAGAATACTATAATCACCTCTATGCACATAAACTAGAAAATCTAGAAGAAATGGATAAACTCCTGGACACATACACCCTCCCAAGACTGAACCAGGAAAAAACTGAATGCCTGCATAGACCAATAATGAGTTCTGAAATTGAGGAAACAATAAATAGCCTACCAACCAAAAAAAGGCCCATGACCAGAAGGATTTATAGCTGAATTCTACCAGAGGTACAAAAAGGACTGGTATCATTTCTACTAAAACTATTCAAAAAATTGAAAAGAAGGGACTCCTCTCTAACTCATTCTATGAGGCCAGCATCATCCTGATAAAATCTGGCAGAGATACAATCAAACAAATAAAACTTCAGGCCAAAATCTTTGATGAACATCGATACAAAAATCTTCAATAATATACTGGCAAACTGAATCGAAGAGCACATCAAAAAAATTATCCACCATGATCGAGTTGTCTTCATCCCTGGGATGCAAGGTTGGTTCAACATATGCAAATCAACAAATGTGATTCATCACATAAACAGAACTAAAGACAAAAACCACATGATTATCTCAATAGACATAGAAAAGGACATCGATAAAATTCAACATCCCTTTCATGTTAAAAACTCTCAATAAACTAGGTATTGAAGGAATATACCTCAAAAAAAAACCATCTATGACAAACCCACAGCCAATATCATACTAAATGGGCAAAAGCTGGAAGCATTCCCCTTGAAAACGCACAAGACAAGGATGCCCTCTCTCACCACTCCTATTCAACATAGTATTAAAAGTTCTGGCCAGGACAATAAGGCCAAGAAACAGAAATAAAGAGTATTCAAGCAGGAAGAGAGGAAGTCAAATTATCTTTATTTGCAGATGACATGATCCTATATCTAGAAAAAGCCCATTGTATCAGCCCAAAAGCTCCTTAAGCTGATAAGCAACTTCAGCAAAGTCTCAGGATATAAAATCACTGTGCAAAAATTGCTAGCATCCCTATACATGAACAACAGGCAATCAGAGAGACAAATCATGAATGAACTCCCAATTATGATTGCTACAAAAATAATAAAAGATCTAAGAACACAGCTAACAAGGGAAGTGAAAGCCTTCTTCAAGGAGAACTATAAATCACTGCTCAAAGAAATCAGAGAGGACACAAACAAATGGAAAAACATTCCATCCTCATGGATAGGAAGAATCAATGTTGTTAGAATGGCCATACTGCCCAAAGCAATTTATAGATTCAATGCTATTCCTATTAAACTACCACTGACATTCTTCACAGAATTAGAAAAAAAAAATATTTTAAAATGTATTTGGAACCAAAAAACAGCCCAAATAGCCAAGACAATCCTAAGCAAAAAGAACAAAGCTGGAGGCTTCACACTACCCAAATTCAAACTATACTACAGGGCTACAGTAACCAAAACAGCATGGTACTGGTATAAAAACAGACACATAGACCAATGGAACAGAATAGGGAACTCAGAAATAAGACCACAAACCTACAACCATCTGATCTTCGACAAACCTGACAAAAACAAGCAATGGGGAAAAGATTTCCTATTTAATAAATAGTGCTAGGAGAACTGGCTAGCCACACGCAGAAAATTGAAACTGGACCCCTACCTTACACCATATACAAAAAGTAACCCAGAGGAAAGATCAGGCAGCAACATTTGCTGTTCACCAATATTCACTGTTCTGCAGACTCCACTGCTGATACCCAGGCAAACAAGGTCTGAAGTGGACCTCCAGCAAACTCCAACAGACCTGCAGCTGAGGGTCCTGAATGTTAGAAGGAAAACTAATAAACGGAAAGGACATCCACACCAAAACCCCATCTGTACGTCACCATCATCAAAGACCAAAGGTAGATAAAACCACAAAGATGGGGAAAAAACAGAGCAGAAAAACTGAAAATTCTAAAAATCAGAGCACCTCTCCTGCTCCAAAGGAATGCAGCTCCTCACTAGCAACGTAACAAAGCTGCATGGAGAATGACTTTGACGAGTTGAGAGAAGAAGACTTCAGATGATCAAACTTCTCTGAGCTAAAGGAGGAAGTTCGAACCCATGGCAAAGAAGTTAAAAACCTTGAAAAAAGATTAAACGAATGGCTAACTAGAATACCCAATGCAGAGAAGTTCTTAAAGGACCTGATGGAGCTAAAAACCATGGCACTAGAACTACGTGACGAATGCACAAGCTTCAGTAGCTGATTTGATCAATTGGAAGAAAGGGTATCAGTGATGGAACATCAAATGAATGAAATGAAGCAAGAAGAGAAGTTTAGGGAAAAAAGAATAAAAAGAAATGAACAAAGCCTCCAAGAAATATCAGACTATGTGAAAAGACCATATCTATGTCTGATTGGTGTACCTGAAAGTGACAGGCAGAATGGAACCAAGTTGGAAAACACTCTGCAGGATATTATCCAGAAGAACTTCCCCAATCTAGCAAGGCAGGCCAACATTCAAATTCAGGAAGTACAGAGAATGCCACAAAGATACTCCTCAAGAAGAGCAACTCCAAGACACATAATTGTCAGATTCACCAAAGTTGAAATGAAGGAAAAAATGGTAAGGGCAGCCAGAGAGAAAGGTCGGGTTACCCACAAAGGGAAGCCCAGCAGACTAACAGCTGATCTCTCGGCAGAAACTCTACAAGCCAGAAGAGAGTGGGGGCCAATATTCAACATTATTAAAGAAAAGAATTTTTAACCCAGAATTTCATATCCAGCCAAACTAAACTTCATAAGTGAAGGAGAAATAAAACACTTTACAGACAAGCAAATGCTGAGAGATTTTGTCACCAACAGGCCTGCCCTAAAACAGCTCCTGAAGGAAGCACTAAACATGGGAAGGAACAACTGGTACCAGCCACTGCAAAAACATGCCAAATTGTAAAGACCATCAAGGCTAGGAAGTAACTGCATCAACTAATGAGCAAAATAACCAGCTAACATCATAATAACAGGATCAAATTCACACATAACAATATTAACCTTAAGTGTAAATGGGCTAAACGCTCCAATTAAAAGACACAGACTGGCAAATTGGATAAAGAGTCAAGACCCATCAGTGTGCTGCATTCAGGAAACCCATCTCACATGCAGAGACACACATACGCTCAAAATAAAGGGATGGAGGAAGATCTATCAAGCAAATGGAAAACAAAAAGAGGCAGGGGTTGCAATCCTAGTCTCTGATAAAACAGACTTTAAACCAACAAAGATCAAAACAAAGAAGGCCATTACATAACGGTAAAGGGATCAATTCAACAAGAAGAGCTTTCTAAATATATATGCACCCAATACAGGAGCACCCAGATTCATAAAGCAAGTCCTTAGAGACCTACAAAGAGACTTAGACTCCCACACAATAATAACGGGAGACTTTAACACCCCACTGTCAACATTAGACAGATCAGTGAGACAGAAAGTTAACAAGGATATCCAGGAATTGAACTCAGCTCTGCACCAAGATGACCTAATAGACATCTACAGAACTCTCCACCCCAAATCAACAGAATATACATTCTTCTCAGCACCACACTGCACTTATTACAAAATTGACCACATAGTAGGAAGTAAAGCACTCCTCAGCAAATGTAAAAGAACAGAAATTATAACAAACTGTCTCTCAGACCACAGTGCAATCAAACTAGAACTCAGGATTAAGAAACTCACTCAAAACCGCTCAACTACATGGAAACTGAACAACCTGCTCCTGAATGACTACTGGGTACATAACAAAATGAAGGCAGAAATAAAGATGTTCTTTGAAACCAACGAGAACAAAGATACAACATACCAGAATCTCTGGGACACATTTAAAGCAGTGTGTACAGGGAAATTTATAGCACTACATGCCCACAAGAGAAAGGAGGAAACATTCAAAATTGACACCCTAACATCACAATTAAAAGAACTAGAGAAGCAAGAGCAAACACATTCAAAAGCTAGCAGAAAGCAAGAAATAAGTAAGATCAGAGCAGAACTGAAGGAAATAGAGACACAAAAAACCCTTCAAAAAATTAATGAATCCAGGAGCTGGTTTTTTGAAAAGGTCAACAAAATTAATAGACTGCTAGCAAGACTAATAAAGAAGAAAGAGAAGAATCAAATAGATCCAATAAAAAATGATAAAGGGGATATCACCACCAATCCCACAGAAATACAAACTACCATCAGAGAATACTATAAACACCTGTATGCAAATAAACTAGAAAATCTAGAAGAAATGGATAAATTCCTCGACACATACACCCTCCCAAGACTAAACCAGGAACAAGTTGAATCTCTGAATAGACCAATAAAAGGCCCTGAAATTGAGGCAATAATTAATAGGTTACCAACCAAAAAAAGTCCAGGACCAGGCAGATTCACAGCCGAATTCTACCAGAGGTATGAGGAGGAGCTGGTATCATTCCTTCTGAAACTATTCCAATCAATAGAAAAAGAGGGAATCCTCCCTAACTCATTTTATGAGGCCAGCATCATCCTGATACCAAAGCCTGGCAGAGACACAACAAAAAAAGAGAATTTTAGACCAATATCTCTCATGAACATCGATGCAAAAATCCTCAATAAAATACTGGCAAACCGAATCCAGCAACACATCAAAAACCTTATCCGCCATGATCAAGTGGGCTTCATCCCTGGGATGCAAGGCTGGTTCAACATACACAAATCAATAAATGTAAATCAGCATATAAACAGAACCAACGACAAAAACCACATGATTATCTCAATAGATGCAGAAAAGGCCTTTGACAAAATTCAACAGCCCTTCATGCAAAAAACTCTCAATAAATTAGGTATTGATGGGACATATCTCAACATAATAAGAGCTATTTATGATAAACCCACAGCCAATATCATACTCAATGGGCAAAAACTGGAAGCATTCCATGTGAAAACTGGCACAAGTCAGGGACGCCCTCTCTCACCACTCCTATTCAACATAGTGTTGGAAGTTCTGGCCAGGGCAATCAGGCAGGAGAAAGAAATAAAGGGTATTCAATTAGGAAAACAGGAAGTCAAATTGTCCCTGTTTGCAGATGACATGATTGTATATCTAGAAAACCCCATTGTCTCAGCCCAAAATCTCCTTAAGCTGATAAGCAACTTCAGCAAAGTCTCAGGATACAAAATCAATGTGCAAAAATCACAAGCATTCTTATACACCAATAACAGACAAACAGAGAGCCAAATCATGAGTGAACTCCCATTCACAATTGCTTCAAAGAGAATAAAATACCTAGGAATCCAACTTACAAGGGATGTGAAGGACCTCTTCAAGGAGAACTACAAACCACTGCTCAATGAAATAAAAGAGGATACAAACAAATGGAAGAACATTCCATGCTCATGGATAGGAAGAATCAATATTGTGAAAATGGCCATACTGCCCAAGGCAATTGATAGATTCAATGCCATCCCCATCAAGCTACCAATGACTTTCTTCACAGAATTGGAAAAAACTACTTTAAAGTTCATATGGAACCAAGAAAAGAGCCTGCATTGCCAAGTCAATCCTAAGCCAAAAGAACAAAGCTGGAGGCATCCCGCTACCTGACTTCAAACTATACTACAAGACTACACTAACCAAAACAGCATGGTACTGGTACCAAAACAGAGATATCGACCAATGGAACAGAACAGAGCCCTCAGAAATAATGCCACACAAGTACAACCATCTGATCTTTGACAAACCTGAGAAAAACAAGAAATGAGGAAACGATTCCCTATTTAATAAATGGTGCTGGGAAAACTGGCTAGCCATATGTAGAAAGCTGAAACTGGATCCCTTCCTTACACCTTATACAAAAATTAATTCAAGATGGATTAAAGACTTAAATGTTAGACCCAAAAGCATAAAAACCCTAGAAGAAAACCTAGGCAATACCATTCAGGACATAGACATGGGCAAGGATTTCATGTCTAAAACACCAAAAGCAATGGCAACAAAAGCCAAAATTGACAAATGGGATCTAATTAAACTCAAGAGCTTCTGCACAGCAAAACAAACTACCATCAGAGTGAACAGGCAACCTACAGAATGGGAGAAAATTTTTGCAATCTACTCATCTGACAAAGGGCTAATATCCAGAATCTACAATGAACTCAAACACATTTACAAGAAAAAAACAAACAACCCCATCAAAAAGTGGGCGAAGGATATGAACAGACACTTCTCAAAAGAAGACATTTATGCAGCCAAAAGACACATGAAAAAATGCTCATCATCACTGGCCATCAGAGAAATGCAAATCAAAACCACAATGAGATACCATCTCACACCAGTTAGAATGGCAATCATTAAAAAGTCAGGAAAAAACAGGTGCTGGAGAGGATGTGGAGAAATAGGAACACTTTTACACTGTTGGTGGGACTGTAAACTACTTCAACCATCGTGGAAGTCAGTGTGGTGATCCCTCAGGGGTCTAGAACTAGAAATACCATTTGACCCAGCCATCCCATTACTGGGTATATACCCAAAGGATTATAAATCATGCTGCTATAAAGACACATGCACACGTATGTTTACTGCAGCACTATTCACAATAGCAAAGACTTGGAACCAACCCAAATGTCCAACAATGATAGACTGGATTAAGAAAATGTGGCACATATACACCATGGAATAGTATGCAGCCATAAAAAATGATGAGTTCATGTCCTTTGTAGGGACATGGATGAAGCTGGAAACCATCATTCTCAGCAAACTATCGCAAGGACAAAAAACCAAACACCGCATGTTCTCACTCATAGGTGGGAATTGAACAATGAGAACACTTGGACACAGGAAGGGGAACATCACACACCCGGGCCTGTCGTGGTGTAGCGGGGAGGGGGGAGGGATAGCATTAGGAGGTATACCTAATGTAAATGACGAGTTAATGGGTGCTGCACACCAACATGGCACATGTATACATATGTAACAAACCTGCACATTGTGCACATGTACTCTAAAACTTGAAGCAAATAAAAAAACAATAATAATAAAAAAACCCAAGATGGATTAAATATTTAAATGTAAAACCCAAAACTATAAAAACCCTAGAAGAAAATTGAGGCAATATCATTCAGGACATAGGCCTAGGCAAAGATTTCATGATGAAAGTGCCAAAAGCAATTGCAGCAAAAGCAAAAACAGACAAATGGGATCTAATTAAACTAAAGAGTTTCCTCACAGCAAAAGAAACTATCATCAGAGTGAACAGACAACCTACAGAATGGGAGAAAATTTTTGCAATCTATTCATCTGGCAAAGGTCTAATATCCAGAGTCTACAAGGAACTTAAACAAATTTACAAGAGAAAAAAACATTAAAATGTGGGCAAAAGACATGAACAGACACTTCTCAAAAGAAGATATACATGCGGCCAATAAACATGAAAAAAAGTTTATCAGCTGGGTGCGGTGGCTCATGCCTGCAATCCCAGCACTTTGGGAGGCTGAGGCAGGTGGATCACCTGAGGTCAGGAGTTCGAGACCAGCCTAGCCAACATGGTGAAACCCCGTGTCTACTAAGAATACAAAAATTAACCGGGTATGGTGGCATGTGCCTGTAAATCCAGCTACCAGGAGGCTGATGCAGGAGAATCACTGAAACCCAGCAGGTAGAGGTTGCAGTGAGCTGAGATCATGCCACTGCACTCCAGCCTGGGTGACAGAGCAAGACTCTGTCTCAAAAAAAAAAAGTTCAACATCACTGATCATTGGAGAAATGCAAATCAAAATGACAATGAGCTACCATCTCATTGTCAGAATGCTTATTGAAAAGTCAAAAAACAACAGATGCTGACAAGGTTGCAGAGAAAAAGGAATGCTTTTACATTGTTGGTGGGTATGTAAATTAGTTCAAACATTGTGGAAGACAGCGTGGCCATTTCTCAAAGACCTAGATGCAGAAATACCATTTGACTCAGCAATCCCATTACTGGGTATATACCCAAAGGAATATGTATCATTCCATTATAAAGATACATGCACGTGCATGTTCATTGCAGCACTATTCACAATAGCAAAGACATGGAATCAACCTAAATGCCCATCAGTGATAGACTGGATAAAGAAAATGTGGTACATATATACCATGGAATACTATGCAGTCATAAAAAGAACAAGTTCACGTCCTTTGCAGGGACATGGATGGAGTTGGAAGTCATTATCCTCAGCAAACTAATGCAGGAACAGAAAACCAAACATCACATGTTCTCACTTATAAGTGGGAGCTGAAGGATGAGAACACATGGACTCATGGGGGGAACACACTGGGGTCTGTCAGCAGGGGTGGGAGGAGGGAGAGCATCAGGAAGAATAGCTAATGGATGCTGGGCTTAATACCTAGGTGATGGGATGATCTGTGCAGCCAACCACCATGGCACATGTTTACCTATGTAACAAACCTGCACATCCTGCACATGTACTCCTGAACTTAAAATAAAAGTTGATGAAAAATAAATACTGAGGTCTACTTAGTCTTTTCAAATAAACAGGTTACTCTTTTTTTTTCTTTTATTATACCTTAAGTTCTGGGATACATATGCAGAACGTGCAGGTTTGTTACATAGGTATACACATGCCATGGTGGTTTGCTGCATCCATCAACCCATCATCTACATCAGGTATTTCTCCTAATGCCATCCCTCCCCTAGCCCCCACCTCCCAACAGGCTCCAGTATGTGATGTTCCCCTCCCTGTGTCCATGTGTTCTCATTGTTCAATTTCCACTTATGAGTGAGAATATGTGGCGTTTGGTTTTCTCTTCTTGTGTTAGTTTGCTGACAATGATGGTTTCCAGCTTCATCCATGTCCCTGCAAAGGACATGAACTCATCCTTTATTATGGCTGCATAGTATTCAATGGTGTATATGTGCCACATTTTCTTTATCCAGTCTATCATTGATGGGCATCTGGGTTGGTTCCAAGTCTTTGCTATTGTGAATAGTGCTCCAATAAACATACGTGTGCATGTGTATTTATAGTAGAATGATTTATAATCCTTTGGATATATACCCAGTAACGAGATGGCTGGGTCAAATGGTATTTCTGGTTCTAGATCCTTGAGGAATTGCCACATTGTCTTCCACAATGGTTGAACTAATTTACACTCCCACCAACAGTGTAAAAGCATTCCTATTTCTCCATGTCCTCTCCAGCATCTGTTGTTTCCTGACTTTTTAATGATCACCATCCTAACTGGCGTGAGATGGTATCTCATTGTGGTTTTGATTTGCATTTCTCTAATGACCAGTGATGATGAGCTTTCTTTCATAAGTTTGTTGGCCACATAAATGTCTTCTTTTGAGAAGTGTCTGTTCCTATCCTTCGTCCGCTTTTTGATGGAGTTGTTTGTTTTTTCTTGTAAATTTTAAACAGCTATTCTTATCTAAAAAAATAAAAACACTTTTTGAAAAACAAAAAAGAATGTAATGAGACACTTAACATGATGTTATCCTAGAAAAAAAAACCTTTAATATAATTTAATGAGATATTTTATTTGTGTTGGTGGGTTATACATGATCAAAGTGACAGATACAAGAAGGCTGAACATCAAATCCAGAAAGATCAGTTATTTTAAAATATAACTCTTTGACTTTGAAATGTACTGGTTTTTGATAAGGAGAATCCCATTATTAAAAAAACAAGAGTGTATACAAATAATTTTGTTAAATAGAATTCTGCTTTATAAGATAGTTATTGCATAAGTTGATATTATATAAATTATTAATATTTTAATTTAATATCACTTGAGTATTGCTAAGACCACAAAATCATTTTTATACCTGAGACATTGATGTTTTATACCAAAGTACTTTTAAGAAATCAGTGACTATTTTGAAAACATTGACATCAATCTTAAGGAAGACAAAATTAGCAATTATATTTACATGTAACAGAACTGTCTGGTATGTAAAAGGTAATGAGTTCCATTTCTGTGACTCATCTACTTGTGGATCATGAAAAGTTTGAATCCAAGAACATCAAAAGCCCTCTAAAACTAGTATAATCACACTTTTTAAAAGAGATACATTTCTTTCCAATCAAACAAGATTACTCAGGTCATTTTCATCCTTCTAATTTTATAGGTGAACTCAATAAATGTTTATAGATGGTTATAATCTATTTAGAACATGCCATAAAATGCGCACGCACACACACACACACACACACACACACACTGTGACTAGCATTACCCTTTAATGTGAATTTACTTAGAATACTTTCTGTTAACTTCTTTAGCAATGTACTTGACTAAAGCAAAATATCTATTAGTTTCAGTTAGAATATAAAAAGTAGTTTCCCCATGATACTCTCTCTGTTTATAAGCAATATGTCAGCAACCTTTGTGATTAGCAAGTTTTAAGTGACCAACTGTAATGTTCCATTGTTATAGAGCAAATAAGGGTTATAAACTAGCATTAATGTATTTGTTTTCACCAGCCATCTCCAAAATGAAGGTCATTTCCCTATTCCTACTCCTTATAATTGGATAGGAACAAAACCTTAAATGACTTGTGAGAACTCATTTAAAACTGTCCCCAAAAACTTGGTGATATGTATGAAAAAGTATAAAAATATTCATATCTTGGCCATTAACTTTTACATTTGTAACTAATTCTAGTGAAATAATACAAATTGATGACAAAAATGTATATACAAAGATGTTCAGCAGAGCAATATTTATAATAGGAAAAAAATTGAAACACCCTAAATGTCCAAAAATGTGAGGCTACTTTAAAAAAACTGTAGTACAGCCATATCACATATAAGTAAATAGCAGTTTTATTAAACCATGCTCACAAATAAATAGGGAAATTATTAAAATATCATTTAAAATGGAAAAGTGGGATTAAATACTGCATATATAGTACTAGCTCCACTTGTTAATATATATATATTCTTCATATATATATATAATATATATACATGTAAGGATATATATAAAGAAGATATATTCTTTAATATTACAAAGTACAAAGATGATAAAAATCTCCCACAACTTTATTGTACTGGAAGTAAACGCACCAAAACATTAATGTTTATCTCTTGGTAAAATTATGAGTGTTTTTATTCTTTTTTTTAACTTTTTTTGACATTCCAATTTTTTTGTGAACTTAATTAGAAAAACAAATGAGGGTTTTTCTTTCTTTTTTTTTTTTTAAAACAGGGTCTCACTATGTTGCCCAGGCTGGTCTTTAACTCCTGGACTTAAGCGATCCTCCTGCCTTGGCCTCCCAAAGTGCTGGGATTATATGCATGAGCCACTGCGCCCAGCCTTTTTTCTTTTTAACATGAAACTGTTTAGTGAGTGGCTAAGACAGACTTTAATGAAGTCTCCACAGTTATCTAGTATAAATTTCACACCAGATATTAGTGCCGTTAAGACTGCCAAAGTTAACTATTAAGGTATCATCAGGGATGCACATGTTTTGAATTGTCTTTCGAGTAGCAGATATCAACTTGTACAACATGTACAAATCGATAAAAATATGTAAACTTGTAAAAATATATACAAAGTCTATTCTCAGAGCTACTCCCCTCCCCACATCCATCTCACAAAAAAGATAAGCAGAACATATTTAAATTATCTGAGGAAAGGTCGGCATAGTTTTTCACCCAAGTAACCCCTGGGTTCTTTGAGTCCCTAGGAAAAGGGACTTGAATCTTGTATTAGGAGGCAAGATGTAAGGTAGGCCTAAAGGGGAGTTCCCTCACAAATTGTGGGTTAAGGACAAAAATTTAAATCTATAACACTGCATAAGTTTCTTCAAGCCCTGCTCTAAGAAAATCCAATACATGAAATCTCGACTTACATAATAAAAAAAGTCAGAGCATCATTATGCATATCATCAAAGGATTATTCACCTTATGAAAGACTTCATCACAGAATTCCTTTAAATAGCTGCTTTTCTCATACATTTTAGTATTTTAAAGGTAATTTCCCGTTTGGCAAATGAGATGCCATGTGCCTGAGGCAAGTTAGTGAAATTCTCTAGGCCTCAGTTTCTTCATCTATGTAATAAAGATGGTTTTAACCATGTTACCTGCCTCATTCAGTTTTCACGATCATCAAAGAAGATAATTTATATAAAGGTACTCTGAAAATTATATATATATATATATATATATATTATTACTGCTATTCTTGCTAAAAGAGAATGTGGGGGAAACTTTCAGAATACATACTTTTTCACATCTTAACAACACACATACCTACTTTTCACATCTTAACAACTCTTTAAAGGACAATTTTAGATGACATATTTATATATAAAAATCAAATCTTTTATTCTTCATTATTCATTTTTCCCACATATTTTTCATTCTTCTGCAGTTACTATCTATCATAATTTCCATGGTATTAATACCTGGATTATGAGAGGCTCCAGTAGCTTCTCCACGGTGAATGTTTGGACCTGCAGATCCTGAGGATCGATATTCAATGTGATTGGTGTTTCAGCTGACATGCTGCCTGTGCACAAACACAAAAAGATGCTTATTAATAAAGAAAACTGTTTTCTAAAGAAGAACACTCATGAAAATCATGGAATAGGTAAAACTTGTATTCAGCACCTCTTCCTGATATCAACCATAGCCCTCAGAGGACCAGGCTACAAAATCTACCTTCAGAGAAAGAAGATATTCCCCAACTGTTCCCTGAGGTCATGCTGCCTGGGCTTAGGTCCTGTAACAAATTAATCTACACAAGTATGTTCATGATTAAATTAACAACTCATCCGGGGTGGGTTTGTATTTGATCAGTAGTCTTAAGTGATCAGAAAGGTAAGACACATCTTACAGCATTCAAGTCCTTTGGCTTCTGTGAAATCACAGCACTGAGGCAGCCTATGCCCATATTTTGCTTCTTCTTGTTAATGATGACTTAGACAAGGAACAAGTAAACCTTTGAAAGACATGGGAACAAGTAAAGATATGTCTTTACTTGATTTAGAGATTGTTTATTTGAGGGTTTTGATTGGAGAAGGTTAAAGGCAATTTACCTTCTTGGACAGGAAAAGAAACTAATACAAATTGCACAGTTGTTGTAAAAAGAGAGAAGCCCCTGAGAAGGCATTGATATTCGGTCAAGACAAAATAAGAAGAAAAAAAAAGAATTGCAAGCCATTCTCTAAGGCATTAACATTATCCTTAAAAATCAATTCAGTGAGATTTTTGCCTAACAATATACATTTATACCAAATGACCATATGTGGCATGTCATAGTCGGATTAACATTCAAAAACTCTAGCCATGTTTTCAAATAGCTATAATATATTATTTATTAATCTACTAAAAACTACAGTAAGTGTTAAGAATTTTAGATGAAACCCACTGGCATCGTTGATTGCAAAGAGAGAGCACACTTCCTGAAATGTAGCACATTTCTAGATAGTTCTCTTTCTCTTATTGAAAATAACCCAAATGGCCTGCCCAGGGCCCCATTTGCCCTTTCAAACCTGCCAAGTGTGTCCTTGTTCCTAGTCTGTGCTTAACTCTATCACAAGCCACTTACAGGGTGGCTACAATTCCTTTACTTTTTGAAAGATTTTGCCTTGAAAAAATAATTATTCAAATTCTATTAAGTGAAAAGATATTACTTGAGTTTCTTCTCAAATCAAAGTTTCAAATTACTGTTATTGGCAAATGATACATCAACATATAAAGTCAAAGCCCTACAATTTAGCCCTTTTTTACCTTGTTTCTCTCTCCTTTGCGTTGATTTCATTCTCCTTCTAAAAGTAGAAACATGGTCTCTTTTCTCAGCGATTCAGCTGCAATGTAAGAGACACGCTTCAAGAAAGGCTCCAAACACTATTGCCAAATGGTTTCTCTCAAATGCATTTCTAGAACTGAAATGTTTTAGTTTGGTTTGGTTTTGATTTTGGTTTTTCAATCATTTCACCTACCACTTTGATTCCTTCTAACACAGGGAAATCTAAATTGACAGATAGCCTATTCCTGTGGTGACCTTTCTGCATAGCCCAGAGCCAATCTGTGCAATAGGATATGTCCTTCAGTGTATAGCCTTAGGGTTCTATCAAATAAGTGCTCACAAAAGGATTTATTTGTTACTCCTCTATGACAGGTACTATCCTACATAAAAATCAAGTCAAGATTGCTGCCATTGCTTTGTTCTTTCATCTGAAGGACAAAAGTAGAGGAGACTGTTGTGAACTAAAATAAAATTTGGTGAACCTTCGCAGCCTTTAAAAACATGTCATTTTCACCGTGAAATTCACGACTGGTTTCCAAAGTTACTACATGGCCACCAGAAATTGAAAGTAAGGAAGATAAAAAATTAAGGAGAGCAAAAATTGTCCATATCATATGTAAATCCTTCTAGAAGAATTTTTCAACCTAGAAGGAGCTTTCTAAAAGGAGTGCTTTTTAGCCAAGAGATAAAAGACAACCTAATTTAGCCAAAGTATCTTTTAAGTCTGTGTTCATGTCTTTAACACAAATTAAGTAAAAGTTTTTCAAAAGTTCATTTTTCCATGGTAAAAATTACTTAAAAAAAAATCCTTAAAGAACTTGGCTTCATATAATTATTAGTCTTTAAATAAATGCTGTTTCTTATTTTTAAAAAATCTTCCTGCTCTTTTGTATGTCCTGGTCAGTATTCTTGACTGATTGGAAATTAGGGCTATCATAGGCAGAAAACTGCATTATTTTGCAAATGAAATTGAAGCAAGTCAAAATCTGACAAATTGTAGATATACCAATACCACAATGCAAATCCAAAACAAAAATCCTACTAGGTTGTAAGTATTACATTCTGAGGCATTTGCATTCTATTTTGTTTTATTTTTGAGACTGAGTTTTGCTCTTGTTGCCCAGGCTGGAGTACAATGGCCTGATCTCAGCTCACCACAACCTCCGCCTCCCGAGTTCAAGTGATTCTCCTGCCTCAGCCTCCCAAGTAGCTGGGATTACAGGCATGCACCTCCACGCCCGGCTAATTTTGTATGTTTAGTAGAGACAGGGTTTCTCCATGTTGGTCACACTGGTCTTGAACTCCCGACCTCAGGTGATCCGCCCGCCTCACCCTCCCAAAGTGCTAGGATTACAGGTGTGAGCCACCACCCTGGGTGGCATTTGCATTTTGTAATCTATAAAATCTTAGGAGTTAGGCAGTACCTTCCAAACGATTCAAGAATACCTTCTACACAACCTTCATTTCACCAACACACTGGGCTTGGATGAATAGAAATGATGAGAAGCTTACTATACCATTAGATGCTCGTTGAGTTGAAACCTGCCACTTTTAAACTTTTATCCAAAAGATATGGCTTAATAAAGGGGAAAAAGTACACTTTATAAATAAAGTAAGAAAAGTACAGATTTGGAGAGAGACTATAACAAAATTCCAGTTTTCAGAATCAAAGGAAGGAGAACAAATCTCTTGACAGTGGTGATAGATGTCTCCAGAGAAAGACACCAAGGCAGGGCAAACCCAACCATATGGATCCTTCCCTTCTCCCCAAACTATCTTTGTCTGCAATGCCTCAATTTTCTTCATTCCACTTTATTCCCTGCTGGAAACTGAACTTTTATCATTTTATATCAATTTTAAGTTCATTTGGTTTAACACACATTTCATTTCTAAATGCAGTTAATTCTGAGAGGTCATGGGGTGCACACATTCAGTCACACATTAGTATGAACTAGCTCATTGCTTGCCATTTGACACCCTGTGCATGTCTCTATTACAGCACGAACCACGTTGTGTTTTCATCGTGCCCTGGCAGCAAAGGAGAGGGATGATGGAAGATCAGAGAGATGCACAGAGAGGCCAGTGGAAACTATTCATTTCCAAAATTTGCCTAAGGGTTGCCATTCCCTCACAAATATTAAACAGAAAACATTTGGCACCTACTTCTCCTCCCTACGGTAACACATAACCACCACCCCCTCCCCCACTGCCTCCCCACTCTTCACCACCCACTCTAGAGCTCAGGCTCCTCTTAGTAAAACTACAATTCTTTTACATAAGTTGTCATGTTCTTGTGGGATGGCTTGGAAACCTAACCATCTGTAATGTGGTTCCTATAGAAAATTCCCTAATATCAAATATTTAATTTAAAAAAAAAAAGATTAACTTTTGTAACACAATTAGTTTGTAAGGTGATGGCTGATTCTCCTTTAAGTTTATTAAATTCCATGACACAGTCATCATACTTACCTAATTAGTCTATACTCACTTTTCAACTAAAATGTTTAAGTCTTTTTTATTTCAAAGATTACTGCAAACTCAAGTCTCTCATCACATCTTTAAACAAATGATTTTTATTTACTCCTAAATGCAGAATTTTATTTTGTCCTCCTAACATCTTATCCTGTAGAATATGGACTTTTATTCCTGCTAGTCAAAAATTGGTTTGGGAGAACCCAACACATTAACACCCCCTCCCATTTCCCTGTTTATCCATTAATTTCTCCAGTATGAATTCTAGAATTCCCTATTAAGTCATTAAACAGTTGAAGGCCAGACATAAAACCTAATTTTGATACTGTTACAAATCTCTTTCCAGATATGTAATGATCAATTAATAAACACTTTAGAAATGATTTTCAATATTATTAAACACTGTTGTGTGAAATAATCTACCTTTTTCATTTCATCAAAAATATAGATATATTATGAAGAGGCTTTTCCCAATGTTTTAATGAAATAGAAACACCCTTTCTACACCTTCCTGTTTAAGAGCTCAAAAAATATACATTTACAGTTTGGCATGACTTGTTCGTGAAGAATTCATGCTGACTGCTAGTAATTACTGCCCTTTATTTACAAATTAGGTTTTTAGTTTTCCTACAGATTGGCACCTAGATGTCCAGTCTAATTAAAGAGATCACCATTTTACCTATGTTGAAAATAAGAATATTTGCTCTTCTCTATGTATTAGTTCATGGTGCTATAACAAATATATCATAGACTGGGTGGCTTAAATGACAAACATTTACTTCTCACAGTTCTGGAGGCTGGGAAGTCCTAGTTCAAGGTACTGGCCCATCTGGTGTCTGGTGAGGGCCAGCTTTCTGGTCTGCAGATGGCTGCCTTCTCTCTGTATCTTCACATGGCAGATAGCAGAACACATCATGTCTCTTCTTGTAAGGACACTAATCCTATTGATGAGGACTATACACTCATGGCCTAATTAGCTCCCAAAGGCTCCACCATTCTGATATCATCACCCTGGGGGTTAGGATTTCAACACATGGATTTGCAGTGGCAGGTGGGGAAGATACAAACATTCAGTCCAGAGCACTCTGCTTTCTGGCAGGTCTGCCATTTCTCAGGGATTCCCAAGAAAGTTTCTGTTATCACATCTAAAGATCATTTTAGGATTCAGGGATATACTCCTTTTGGATGTATGTACTTCAACTAATTTAAAGAGACTAGGCTATCTTCTTTACTTTCATCATCTAGAGTTTCAATTATTGTTTAATTAATTAAACATTTTATTAGGTAATATAAGGTTTAATAATGTATATAGTGAAACCAAATCTCTCTCTCTCTCATCCCTGTCTTCCTACCACCTAATTTCCCTCCCAGAGGCAACTACTTTGGGCACTTACTCTTATAGTTCCAGAGATATCGTACATAATACCAGAACATATGGATTTATATATTTAATACGAATTATAACATCTTTGTTTTTCTACTCAATTCCCTTATATTAATCTTTGTTCCACCCTTGCCAATTTGACATCATAGTTTAGATGTATCATATGTCATCTATTAATCTCTTATCATGTGACTAATGTAGAGGATCTATTCCTTCCTGTTTTTGTTTTTCTTCCTTACCTTCAGCATGTCCTGCCAGACCTAGCAAATGAGAAGTGCTTTAGCCTTCCCAACTTTACTTTTCCTAGTTTCTGCCATTCTCTTTTATTTGCCTTCAGTCAGGTGTCCCTGTATTAAGCTATTCTTGCATTGCTATAAGAAATATCTGAGATTGGGTAATTTATAAAGAAAAGATATTTAATTGGCTCATGGTTCTGCAGGCTATACAGAAAGCATGGTGCTGGCATCTGCTCAGCTTCTAGGGAGGCCTCAGGGAGCTTTTACTCATGGCAGAAGGCAAGGTGGGGAGCAAGCATCTCACATGGTGAGAACAGGAGCAAGAGAGAAAGAGAGAGAGGTGCCACACAGTTTTAAACAGCCAGATCTCTCAAGAACTCACTCACTATCATGAGGACAACACCAAGAGGCTGGTGCTAAGCCATCATGAGAAATCCGCCCCCAAAGTCCAATCACTCCACACCAGACCCCACCTCCAACACTGGGAATCACAATTCTACATGAAACTTGGGTGGGGACAAATATCCAAACTACATATGTCCCTCTTCTCATCTTTAATTCATATTCTTTCAAATTTGTACCCCTACACAGATACATTGGAGTTTGGGGTTGTTTATGTTGTTGTTCAACAACTATTTATGGAGGACTTAAACACATCAGCCACAATCTTAGGTTCCAGTGAAAGAAAATGTAGTAAAGCCCAGGCCCTACCAACTATGCATCTTCTTTCTTCATGTTTAATTTATCACATTCCTTTTATGTCATATATAGTCCCTTGGAATCATATTTTGTGTTTATCTGAAATTGTTGAAATTTACTTCTCTTAAAAGTCTAGGAGGCATGTCTAACATTATCTTATTTGGGATTATCACCCAAATAAATGGCCACTTTCTCTATAACCCTGGGCAAAAGCTTCCCCACCCCCATCCTCATGCTTTGGAAGTGTCCATGGGGCCAAGATGATGTACCCACCCAGAGCCCACATCTATTCTATCCTATCCTACCCAGGGTAGCCAGTGTCTCAACTCCCTGCTCAACGAGTGCAAACCCACTTCCAGTGCCTATGTTGGCCTCTTCGTGGAATCCATCCTTCCAAGACTGAACCATTCAATGTGCCCAACCCTATACCTGAGAGGTAGCCAAAAGGCAGCTGTTTGCCAATGAGTGCAGATTGAGTATGGGTGTACAGGCTGGGCTGTCAACTTGCAGGCACTCAAGGCCCCTCAAGTGCAAGACAGCCAGAAGTGGGAAGAGAAGAGAACAGGCCATGTGTCAGGGACACAGAGGTGAGCTCTACCTCCACCACCTCCTTCTAAAAGGAACCCAAGGATTCTAAAACCAATCTTGCCTTCTGGGTTATTTGAAGGTATATTTCTCAAAGTAGAAAGATTGGTGGGTAGAGCCTACTTTAGCAGCCTATTACATAGAATTGTAACTTATACACACAGGCATACGGTGTGCAGGCCTCCGTCTGTACCCTCACACTTCCCAATACAAACGTTAAAGATAGGCCTGCCTAGACTTTCTAGCACTCCATATCACCAAGTGGTCAGATTTGCTTCTTTCATTGTTTCCTCAATATGCCAAGATACATAATTGCCAAAGAGTTAAGGTGAAAAGTCATGTTATTCCACTTTTTTTTTTTTTTTGGAGGCAGGGTCACTCTGTTGCCCAAGCTGGAGTGCCAGTGGCGTGATCACAGCTCACCACTGCAACCTCCACCTCCCAGGCCCAAGCAATCCTCCCACTCAGCCTCTCAAGTAGCTGGGACCACAGGCGCGCACCACCACACCTGGCTGTTATTCCACTTCTAAGAGAAGGTTTCTTAAAATTTTTAGAAGATGTCATCTGTTACTGTAATAGTTTTTTAAATCTGGACCAGTAAAGTTACTGAAGTATTAAGCTGTGTGACAATATCTCTTCTCTTAACTTCTCTTTCCTCCATCCAAATGCTCGCTGTTATTATTCTTTCCTTAAGCTTCTGATTTCCATGCAAGAGTGTGCATTCACTATATGTGTATTTCTCTACCTCTTTTATTAAAATTATTTTGTGAACATTCAAAATTCCATTCATGAGTAAATAATTAAAGGTTAAATAGTCGAAAACACAGAAATAAAAAACATTCATGATTTATTAGTATATCTGTGATTGTATTTAATTTGTGTTCTCCCAGGTAACTATTCTTATTTATTATCGACCTTCTCCCATGTTTTCTCCTGATAAGTACTACACATCATCTCTATTAACATGGTTCTTTCTATGCCCTGATTATTGTCATAACACTAACACATACACACAGGTGTGCACATTCATATATGTTTGATAGTTTTATCTGGAAATAAGTGTCTCTTCCTCAAGTTTAAACTATTCTGATCATGTCAACAAGTCTTCCACCAAAAGTATCTTTGGGCTTCATGGATTCACTGTGGATCTCATTTAGTGAAACTCTATTTAGTTAAATATGAAAGAGAAATATTTGTATTAATAGTAGGTGCCAATCCCCACCATCATCACAAATGTTAACCTTTGCCTAATACCTATCTCCCAAAATATCAGAAGAAAGGATCAGCAACTAGTGAAAGACTGTCAAGTACTGAAATAATGTTATAAAAGAGTATTTTAAAAATTTTCATTAAGAATTTATCTTGAGGTCGCGTGCGGTGGCTCATGCCTGTAATCCCAGCACTTTGGGAGGCAGAAGCCAGCCTTCCACTACAATCTCCTGAGGTCAGGAGTTCAAGACCAGCCTGGCCAACATGGTGAAACCCCCTCTCTACTAAAAATACAAAAATTAGACAGGCATGGTGGCATGTGCCTGTAATCCCAGCTACTCAGGAGGCTGAGACAGGAGAATTGCTGGAACCTAGGAGGCAGAGGCTGCAGTGAGCCAAGATTAGAAGATCGTGAAACACAGCGAGACTCCGTCTCAAAAAAAAAAAAGAAGAATTTATCTTGAATGCATAACTGAACTTTATAAGCCTCGCTCTCCCCCATCACCATGCCTCAGAAAAATTAGTATAATATAGTCAGGAATAATGTGAAGGATTGAAACCAAATGTTAACTGAAGAAAAAAATCTAAATCATCACAAGAAGATTTAAGTAAAGGAAAAGGAGGCAAGGGAAGTTTGCCATACAATATTATCATAGCTGATTTTATACAATTGAGTCTTGGCTAGAGTGAAATAAAATGGAAAGAAGACAACTGTAATATAAAACTTCCACTACAATTTCTATACACACTGGTTTTCCAAGCCCCACCCCCATGTTTCCAGTGCAATAATTTGCTGGTATGTTTGGCCTACCAAGAAAGAAATACATACACCTTCTACTCACTTGGTAAACAAAAGGATCTGAGGTTTGTCAGAGAATCAATAAAATCAAGAAACTGCCTGATATCGTAAGTGATGAAGGAATAGTTGGGTCTCATTCTTTTCAAATGCTCTTCCTGGACTTTACAAATATTTTTGATGTGTTTACATAGAGGGCAATAATCTATATAAACTCTCCCACCTAGCTTTTTGGTAGGCTATAAGAGCAAAATGATGTGAGATCAGGCGTATCCCTAGACTATAGGGCATCATTCATTTATTCATTCTTTCAACTTATATTTACTGACTATCTACTCCACGCCAATCACAAGGAGAGTGTGACCATAAACAATAAAGATAATAAATAGTAAATGATTTCGTATATTAGAAAATAACATATGCCATTTTAAAAAAGAAAAAGCAGAATAGAGTAGGCAGGGCTGGGTGATAGGGAAGTTCAGAGCAGATTTCAGTATTAAATAAGGTCAAGACTAGCCTCATTGAGAAGGGGACATCTGAGCAGGACTCGAAGAGGCAAGAAAATTAGCCAAGCAGACAGCCAGGGGAAGAGCACTGCAGGCAGAAGTAACATCACAACAGAAGCCTAAGGCAGAAAAGCAGTGGCAGAACAGCAAGGAGGCCAGTGTAAGCAGGGCAGAGTGAGCTACAAAGAGCATAGTAAGAGAGAAAGTCAGAAAGGTATGGAGGCTGCAGATCATAAGAACTATTGCAGATGTTTGAGCACTAAAACATCAACTGTTTTATTTAGAGGAATCACTCTGGTGAATAGAACGAAGTATGAAGGGCAAAAGAAAAAGTAGGGACAGCCATTGGGAGTTCCCATAGTAACCTAGATGAGATAAAATAATGGCTTAGAACTGGTTGGTGGTAGCAGAAGTGGACACAGGGTTCAGATTGTAGATATAGTTTGACAATTGAGACAACAGGAATTCATGAAAGATTAAACATAGGCTAGAGAGAACTCAAGATATCTTTAAGTTTTTCCATCTGGAGCAACTGGAAGGATAGAGTTGCCATTAACTGAGGTGGGAATGGCTGCAAGAGGAGCAGGAAGAAGAAGAGTCCAGCTGGGGACATGATAAATTTGAGGTGCATATTAACATCAAAGTGAAGATGTAAAGTAGGCAGTTGGATATACAAGAGCAGGGTTTGAAAGAGAAATCTGAAATGAAAATATAACTTTTGGAGTTGTCAGCATTAAGGTAGATACAATGAGACTACCAAGGAAGCATGTAGACTAGAAAGAGGTAGGTTGAAGTCCACTATTGCAAGTGAATGGAAATACAGGCAGTGATATTCAGAGTATGACTGTAGAATTGAGATTTGCCTTCAGGTGAATTAAAAAAATATGCCCCTTCTGGACAGATGGATTAGAAAACTGACCAGGCACGGTGGCTCACACCTGTAATTCCAGCACTTTGGGAGGCCAAGGCAGGTGGATCACCTGAGGTCAGGAGTTCGAGACCAGCCTGGCCAACATAGTGAAATCCCGTCTCTACTAAAAATTTAAAATATTAGCCGGGAATTGTGGTGGGTGCCTGTAATCCCAGCTACTCAGGAGGCTGAGGCAGGAGAATCACTTGAACCTGGGAAGCGGAGGTTGCAGTGAGCTGAGATCACGCCATTGCACTCCAGCCTGGGCAACAACAGTGAAATTCCATCTCAAAAAAAAAAAAAAAAAAAAAAAAGACAAGAGAAGAAAAAAAAGAAAACTGTGCCACTCTCTGAGTAGACACAGCCCTGCAAGTGTTAGCAGAAAGGCCCACAGTTTGCCCAGCAGAGGGAGGGCTAGATTTCATCTCCACTCAGACCCTCAGCAGGGTAATATGCAGCAGCCCATGTGAGACATCCTGTCACTTCACCCTGCAACCCCCACCGTCTGCTAAAGAGTTCTTAAATTCTCTTACCTCTCACCACTATTGGGCCTCAGTGATTATCAGCACCAGCTTTAAAGTTGGACTGCCTGGGTGAGAATCCAGGCTCTGTTCCCTGCTCGCTGGTGACTTTAGATAAATTACTGATCTTTCCTGAACATCAGTTTCCTAATCCATAAAATGAGAATAATAAGAGTACCTACCTCAAAGGGATCTTAAAGATTACCTAAGAAAATCCATATAAAATCCATTATCTTAGCCAATATCTCTGACACCTGGCAGGGGCTCAACAAACATTAGTTGATATCATTATCCCCTTTTAAGTGAAAGAACAGAATCTACTTGTCTACATTCAGATTAAACCTCTCCCTCATCTATAGACCTCATAATTATTATTCAAGAGTGCTTTCACTCATTGTTTTCATAACAAAAGACTTTAAAACAAAGCTTCCCTCTGGTGGCCTCATTTTATTGGATTTCTTGACTTCAAAATCAATAAGGCATATTTCCTACATGTGCACTAATTAGAAATGCAACATGCCTAAAGTACTGTCTTAAAAAAAACAAACAAACACATTCCTAATGCACAACAGCCTCCTAAAGGATCTTGAGCCCTTTGAAATCAATTCCAGAGTGGTACATAAAAGGTATGCCCCAGGGTTAGGGCTACAACTGTTAGATGCACTAAGTGTGGGGAACTCCAAGAGTCTGTACTTTTTATTTCCTTAGCATCCAAAATCTCTGAATTTCAACAGAACAAAACAATATTACATTTTAGAACAAAAGGTAAATATCATTAGCATGCTGTAATTCAAACTTTATAAGCTTGAGTATTTGAAGTTCTCTTTATTAAACCTTTAGATAGCCATCTTATTGATGTTTTTTAAAAAATGATCAAATTGAGCCTCCCCCAAAAATGATGAGTTTTACAAATTCTTTATGAAAAGATTCAAATAAAATTAATTAAATTAAAAAATGTGTTTACTCTAGCCAGAGCAACCAAAATTAAACATGTTTCCTCACACATACAACCAAAATGAAAGCAGCAAAAAAGGTAAAAAAAAAAAAATTACTTTAACCAATATGAAATATGAAAACAAAGGAAAACAACAGATTCTACTTATATTTAGGTCTTATAATGTCCTTCTGATCATGAATAGCTGGTCAAATCTAATCTCCCTCTTAAAAAAAGCAAAAAGTCATAATTCAATTTCTGACTTACCTGAAAAGTAATATTGTACATGAGAATTCCACAAGATGACTTTATGACCCTGACAACATACCATTTAGTTATTTTATAACATGTCAGTTCATACTAAAAGCTCACCACAATGGCACACATTTTCAAAATTGCAGCTACAGAGAAAGAACAGAAATGCGTCATGGTCAGTCACTCTACGTAGCAATGCCTTCTACTTAAGGACATTTTGTACCATATAAAAAGTATGCCAAAATGGAGACCCATCTTATATAAGCCCAGCATGAAGGTTACCTACATATTTTTTAAAAGCCATAGAACTAAATTAGTCAAATTGAAGTCAAAGAAGCAGCTAATCTAATATATGAGACAACAGAAAAGCTTTCACTGAATCACCAGAACAAGAATAACCTTCAGCTACAAGGCATCAACTTTAAGCAACCAGGGCAGAAGTAATGTGCCCTTCACATACACTTTGAAAGTGACAGAGGCTTCTGTTGCTGCAAGTCCAGTGAGCCTATGGGTCCATCCCATTCCATAATATTGTAAAACAGCTCAACTGTATATGAATTCTCGTAAGGTATGATATTTTTAAAAAGCAGAGAACAAAAAGAGAATGGCAAAGGTAGTAGAATTCTCATCAACCTCAATGTGAAGCCAAAAAATTCCCATTTCTTCTTTGTTCTCTGTTTAGCTAGAAATAAATAAAAGCCTGCTTATCAGAATAAAGAAAATGAAACCAAAGTCCTTGAAAAACACTATATTCATTTTTCTATAAATCAATAAATACACTTGGGAAAACAAATAGTATGTAACTGGGGAATTTCAGCTTCTTCTGTGTCTCCTAGTTTTCCATTCTGTCATACTCCTTGAAGAGAATTTTAAAAAGTCTCTGCCAGAATCTTTAAATCTAACCATCCAAGTTCATTATTTATCAATATTTTCTTAAAGTTTCTCCAGGAACACTGGCTAAATACCTATTAACACTACTTAACTGTTTCTTATTACACATGTTAAATATCCTCTCTATAGGAAATAGATGACTTTTCTCCCCTGGCTTCAAAACACCACCCTCCTCCTTCTCCCCAACAATTTAGAATTCAAGAAACAAATGGAAGCAAGCAACAAAACATTAGTAACATTAGAAGTATCCCCATACACATAGACTGAGAACACATTTGGGGACATGGTGGGCAGACTAGCAATTGGCTGTGGAATTACACAGCAAAAAAAAAAAAAGATGGAAAAGCCACAAACACTCATCTTCACTCATCTTTCATAGCAAGAGATTAATAGATACTATTTGAGGTTGAATGCAATTTCTCGTTCATGGAAAAATATGTAAACTTAGCCATGTAAAAAGCCTCCCAACCTCATTCATAATAGGAGAAATGCGAATTAAGGCCGGGCACGGTGGCTCATGCCTGTAATCCCAACACTTTGGGAGGCCGAGGCGGTGGATCACGAGGTCAGGAGATCGAGACCATCCTGGCTAACACAGTGAAACCCCATCTCTACTAAAAATACAAAATATTAGCCAGGCATGGTGGTGGGTGCCTGTAGTCCCAGCTATTCAGGAGGCTGAGACAGGAGAATGGCTTGAACCCGGGAGGCAGAGCTTGCAGTGAGCCAAGATCGCGCCACTGCACTCCAGCCTGGGCGACAGAGCAAGACTCCGTCTCAAAAAAAAAAAAAAAAAGAGAAATGCAAATTAAAATACATTGAGATATTCTTTCTCACCTTTCAGATTGGCAAATACCAAAATTTTTACAACAAACTGTTAGTAAGGCTGCAGAGAAACAAATACTCTTATACTTTGCTTGTGGATATTTAAAACATTATCCCTGAGGGCAAATATGCAATACATGTATATGTATATGTATGTATTTAAACTTTGACCCAGCAATTCAGTTTTTAGGAATCTACCACAAATATAAAAATAAAAAGTGATGTATGCCCAAGGCAATTAATTGCAGCAATTTTGCTAAAGCAAAAAAAAAAAGAGAGAGAGAGAAAAGGAAGGAAGAAAGAGAAAAAGGAGGGAGGGAGGGAGGGAGGGAAGGAAGGAAGGAAGGAAGGAAGGAAGGGAAGAAAGTCAGGAAGTCAGGCAGGGAGGAAGGGAGGCAGGGAGGGAATGTTGGCCCTTTCTTCATATCACATACAAAAACTTACATGAAATGGATCACAGAGCTAAAGGTAGGACCTAAAGCTATTAAACTTCTAGAAGAAAACATAGGAAAAAAATCATTGTAACCTTGGCAAAGTCTTCTTAGATGCAACACCAAAAGCATGATCCATAAAGGAAAAAGTTGATAAACTGGACTTTATGAAAATTCAAACTTCGTGAAAATACAAACCACAGACGGGGACAAAGTATTTTGAAAATCTACATATGACAAACATCTTGTATCCAGGAAATAAAAAGAACCCTTAGAACTCAATAATTAAATGAAAAACAACTCAACTCTTTAAATGGGCAAAAAAAAAATTGAAAAGACATCTTACCAAAGAAAATATATACATGGCAAATAAGCACATGAAAAATGTTCAGCATCATTAGTCCCTACAGAAATGCAAATTAAAGCCAAAATATGTACTCCTCCACACATGCTAGAATGGCTAAAATTTGAAAGATTATAAATACTGGAGCTAGCACAGATGAGAAACAACTGGAAATCTCACACATTGCTAGCAAAAACGTAAACTGGTACAGCCACTTTAGAGAAAAGCTTGGAAATTTCTTATAAAGTTAAACATATACCCACTCTATAACTCAGCAATTCCACTCCTTAGGTATTTAGCCAAGAGAAATAAACACTTATGTCCATATAGATACCTGTATGCAAACATTCATGGTGGCCTTCCTTATTCATAAGACAGTCATCCCCCCAATCCTTGGGGGATATGTTCCAAGACCCCCAGTGGATACTTGAAACCTGGGATAGTACCAAACCCTATATATACTATGCTTTTTCCTATTCAACACACATATAATAAAGTTTATAAATTAGGCACAGTAAGAGATTAACAACAATAACATAATAAAATAGAACCATTTTAGCAATATATTGCAATAAAAGTTATGTGAATGTGCTCACTCATTCTCTCTCGCAAAATATCTTATTTTGTGTCATATTTTTGAACCATGGGTAGCTGAAACTGCTAAAAGTGAAACCATGGATAAGAGGGGACTACTGTAGTCAGAAACTAGAAACAACTCAAATTTTCATCTACAAGTGAATGGATAAACAATCTGTGGCACAAGCATACCATCACATGTTATGCAAGAAGAAAGAATGAACCAAGTATACATGCAATGACATGAACGAATATCAAAAGCATTTTGCTGAGAATCAGACATAAATAAGTACATACTATATGATTCCATTTATATAACATTTTTGAAAGGACAAAAATACAGGGACAAAAAACAGATTGGTAGTTGCCAGATGCCAACAGTTGATGTAATAAATTGACTGCAGAAGGGCACAAAGAAACTTTTTAGCATGTTGGGGATATTCTATTTGATTGTGGCGGTGATGGTTCTATAACTGTATATGGTTGTCAGAACTCATCAAACTGTAAACTTTAAAGCAGTGAATTTAATATGGTATATATAAGTTATTTCTCAGTAAATTTGACTTTTAAAAACATCTTTTGTGTTCATCTCTTATCCCAGTGGCACAGAAATATTTCTACATTATTTCATTCACTATATAATTACAAGTTTCCACTGATATCCTTTGGCTCCATGAGCTCTTTGTTAAGTTCTCTGAATTAATACTTTCAAAAGTTGATTCACTTTTTTGAAGTGTCTTGGCCCTTCTTGTACATCTGTCAATTTACAGTATTTGGTGACTAAACCCTACCTAACTTCTTAATAGTATTCATTCCCGGGCTTCACACCTGTGTGTTCAGGTTATTCTCAATGTCATCCTGTGATCTGATCAGTTATGTGTTATATATTTGATTTATAATTTTTCTGGCAAGAACTCTAAGTCAACCTATCTATGTGTTTACAATACAAAACTACAAAAACAAGAGCTTTCAGTATTTGTTTTTGTACTGCTTTAAAAAAAACATTTTATTTTTCTTTGTGCGTGTGTGTGTGTGTGTGTGTGTGTGTGTGTGTTAAAGCTAGCTGAGGTTTTATTTTGGACCAAAAAAAAAGCAATTGAATTGTTTTGTAGCTGGAGGCATGGGCAAGTGCGGTCCCCAGGCAGTAAACTCTCCCGTGGGTGGGCTGAGGGGCTAGGGCTGAGCCTCAGGTGGGTCTCCTGTTCCCTGTGCTCCTTTGCACAACGGCCTCCCTCCCAGGATCTGGGGCAGCCGCAGGACGGGCAGGCTGGGAGGGGCTGCCACAGCTGTTGACTTGGGCAGGACGTCAGAGGACTCGGACACCAGCTTCCCATCGCGGGTCTCGGTCTTCTTCACAACCACAGCCCTGGTGAATCATTTCTTATTGACCTCATTTTTAACAATGAATAAAAAAGAGCCAAATGACTGTCCCTGGCTCATCATGTTAATATCAGAAGACAACACTGAAAATCCTTAGCAAATTTTAACTACTACCCTCTTGTCTTTTTTCAATTCTGCTCTCTGACAGCAGCGAGTTTCTAAGCTAGTTCACTTAGACAAGCCCAGTTTAGTGAGTACAAGGCCCAGAGTCCAGAATCTTCAACATAGTAGGTGTCTTGCGAGTATTTGAAGATGAAAGTACATTATAAAGTCCTGTCTCTGGTTTCCTTCTTTCTACCCAACAACTGTTTTTACCAGTTAGATCAATCCAGTTAATTTTGACCTTACTGAAGTTGAAATTCAAGTTAAATTTACTGCTAGATTAAAAGTGTGAAAAGAAGGAAAGTAGCTAATCCCATTTACAACAATTTATTTTTTAAAATTCTAGGACTAGTATTCATACATTTATACAAAATTGCTAAATATATTTTATTTTAAACATTGTCTTGATCATGTCTGTTCTATTATGTAGATATTTTATCTTATTTAGATCACTCTGGTGTTTCCAAAAAACTAAGCTTCTTTAATCTCTCTTCTCAACTAACCAAATTTTTTTCTGAACACTTGGGGCCACATTTACTTTCACATAAGTTAATGTGTGGGTTAAAAGGGCAGCATTTCTTCACTATTTTTCACCAAAACATGAGTGACATTTAAAGCATATTTAATATTCATAATCTAATACACTCTCCTCATTCCAGACTGCCACCAAGGTAAGAGGAGGCAACTGGTTTGTATGAAACTCCACCATAAGATTTCTGAAACCCTATATTTTCTCTCTCATCTATCCATAATACACCAGAGTTATCGCTGAGAATTGCTGCATTTATTTTATTGTTTTTTTTCTTACTCCTGGCTCTGTTTTATATCCCACACTTGTTTTCTTTCTTCTTTCACTCCACATTTAATTTATCCTATCTTGAATTCCATGTAGCCTTATAAGTCACCTTAAATCCTTTCTAGAACAAGACAAGGAATAAATAAAGAGTCATTCTAGGTATCTGAAAAAGCAATCTTTTCTCATTTACCTTAGATAAAGCCTTACAACTTTAACTTCTTGCTGCCTCTTAGCTATGCTCTACCGTATTGAATACACAAGTATCAAAAATCATGAGTTTCACCTTTTTTGCTTTACCAATTCTCTGTTTAAAAATATTTAAGTCTGCGCACAAAAACTACAGGGAAAAATCCATACACAATTTAAGTTTAAAAGCCCATAACTTTTAATTAAAAGCAATTAAATTGTTTGCACAAATAACCTACTCGCTGTACAATTTTTGTGTCTAAAGTATGTAAAGTTTCTAGTGCCTTGCATACAGTTACTCAATCATTATAGTAATAGCTCAGTTACAGAGTAGGAGTTTTTAAATGAGCTGATGTAAGACTACTATAGCTTGGGTATTGGCACATGAGAATTTGTTTTAGTGCTATTTTTAAAACCACTAATAAACAGCAGACTCAAGCCTCTGCTCAATTGAATCTGCCTGAGTTGTGAAAGAAAAAAATGTGTAAGAGAACCACATTTTTATCTAAATCTGAAATGCCTGCTAATATACTCGGAAAAGTAGACATTTAAAATTGGAGCTTTCATAAAATAGTCTAGAGTTTAGTGTTACTAAAACGAAAATTAGTTATAAAAGTAAAAATTGCACAACATAATAGTTTCTATTCATCCCATTTTATAGAAATAATGTCCTTTCATTTCCCCCAAAGTTATCTAACCGAGCAACAGATAATCTATAATTACTAGGATTTGCCTTATAGCAAAGTTTGATTTTTAAAAGTTTGACACTCCACTCACCTACTGCAGGACAGAGTATTGCCCATATACAGATACTAAACCAATTGTCTAAGCAATTTCTTGTATTTAGAAATTCAGTGCCACTATCATGGCTCACAATTTGGCTTATGATGCATCTGTAAGCAAACAGCCTGACAAGCACCCTAGTGTATTTCAGGATGACTGACAGGACACAGTGGCCCAGGCAAGAAGGGGGGATGGGTGCTCTTAAAGCAACATGCCAGTGAAGGGTAACATCAAACAGCAGAATCAGACCTGAAATTCTATTTTTCAGATTTACAATGAAATAATAATACATTACCCACTATCAACTTCTAAATACAACTTGCATGGTCATTTTGTACCCAAAACACTGTAAATCCCAAAGCAGAATTTTTGAGAATTTGTAAAAGTAGAAAGAAAAAATATAAAACAGGCATGTTATATGATACTTCCCTGAAGCGATCAAGCTTTCAGGTTACTTAAGAATATGCCTGTTATTTTTAACAGAAATTAAATCAGGCTATCCACAGAAAAGCCATTCTTTCTTTTCCTTATAATATCAACTTTTATTTTAGATTCAGGAAGTACTTGTACAGGTTTGTTATATGGGTATACTACATGATGCTGACGTTTAGGGTATAATTGATCCCGTTACCCAGGTAGTGCCCAGTGGTGGGGTGAGAAAAGCAGTTCTTATCTCACCTTCATATATTTGTCAATAGCTCTTAACAACAGTAATTTAGGAATAACTAATGAAGGTAATTTAAATATCTTGAATTAATCTGAATTGTTATTGAGGATAGGGGCCAGAGATTCATGTATTTTCCCCCTACTGCATTCCTTCCCTATGACCTACTTCATGATTAAAATATAGACCAAAAGATTCAGAAATTCTACTTATAGATATTTCTACATTAATTTCACTTTAGAAAACATTTAAGTAACATATTGGCTTCATTCTTCACATTTACAATTTTATCCTATATTATTTCACAATACTCTGCACTGCTCAATTCTTTTATAATAGAGCAATCATCCATATTTTAAAAACAAACAAAAAAGCCAAGTCACTCATTTTTAAACACAATTCCTCATTTAGCCAGCAGAGGGTATTATTAGATTCTGAAAGCCCACATATTGCACCCAATGACATGTACTTTTATACTTCAGCTAGGAACTGGGACACATCATCTCGACTTTCCTTAGTAAATGTGCTTAGAAATATCCCATTTTATTTTGCCCATATAAATTTGACTTTTAGAGCCCAGATAAATGCTTCTCAACTGTATCACACTACCATTATTTCCTCCTCTATCTGCTCCAACAGCTGCATCCTCTGAAAAAAAGCACTAGAAGACCAAGAAGTGGCAGAATTACCAAGAAGTAGCAGAATTGGGTTCAACCATCAGAAAGACTTCCCACAATCCTAAATTTTTCTGGGACAAACAAACGAACAACAATCTTACATAAAGATTCTAAGCTCCATTAGAAAATCAAAAACAAATCCTGAAGAAAACAGAACTAAATTACAGGATAAAATCTCTCTTCAAAATTATATGACATTTGTAACCTCTTTAACTCCCTGTTTAACATTTGCTAAATTTTCATTATATATTAGAAGTCACAGACTAATTTTAAAGATATATTTCCTGTTATTACAGCATTAATATATTTCTCATAAACATGCAGTATTATGACTAACAAAGTTCCCTTACAATTTATAGGTTCTTTATTTCACAACTTAACACTCACTTAGTGTGGAAAGACATGGACAGCAATTTGCCTGATTTTTTCTAAAAATAAAAATTTTACTATCTAATTAGCTAAAACCATTAACTTCCACAAATTTATCTTGGCTGAAGATAAAAAATTTTCTGTTTCTTTGATGCAATTATATCACAAACATCAAGTTAACTAAGTTAACTATGGCAAAAGTGAAAAAGCAAGTTCAAAGAGCAATCTCTTTTTCCATGCTCTCAGATTTGCCACTAATGGCACATCCTCTATGCTAAAGTACTAAATTTTCCAAAGAGAAAATAAATGTTAATTCTCTTCCTCAATTGTCATTCAAAATAAAAAATTATAGGTTATTTTCCTTTAAAGGGGAATTCTATTTCTAATAATAAAAACAAGCATTGGGTTCTTCATTGAAAGAAACTGCTCTATAAGATCGTCTCTCATACTCAAATGTGGCAGTTTCTTTCCTCATGTAATAACTAACAATAGCCAGGTAAATATCATATTTTACATTTGGAAATAAAATAGGATACCTCTTAATTATATTCTTTTATGAAATTTTTTATCTTCAATTTTCTAAACAGATACATTCGCTGTAATATAAAATAGATACCTGGGCTTTTTTCTCAAATTAACTTATAGGATAACCCACTATTCAGAATAAAACTGAAAAGTCAGTTTTGTCAGTAATTTGCTTATCCTTTTTGCCAATCATCCACACATTTTGGAATATGTATATAAATAATTTTGTTGTTGTTGTTGTTTCTAGTTACCCACTTAATTCTACTTTACTTTTCAGCTCTGAGTTTGGTACCTGACACAGGCTCTCCTGAACTATGTGTCACTCAATGGTTTTTGGTTTTCGCAGGTGCCTTAAGAACCTACATCTAAAGGCCTTATTAGCCTCAATTCTATTTGTAGATTAAAAAAAATTAAGGATAATGCTTAGGGGTAGGGAGAGATTGAATAAGCAGTGAATAGATACTACTTACTTAAAATACTCCTTTTTACTTTTAGCAAAAATGCCTCCATACACTATATGCTGTATCTGAATTTTCAATATATTTTATATAGGCAGTAGTCCCCCCTTATAGACAAGGTATGTGTTCCAAGACCCATAGTGAATTCCTGAGACCACAGATAGTTCTGAACCCTATATATGTTTTTCCTATACCTGCAAACTATGATAAAGTTTAATTTATAAATTAGGCAAGAAATTAACAATAATAATTATAAAATAGAGCAATTATAACAATATGCTTGCATCAGAACTCTTGTGCTTTGGGGCTAGGCCATGACAGTCCATTTGAAAATCTAGATGGCCTCTAGGAGTGACTAATGGGCAGGCAGCATATACAGCAGGACATGCTGCACAAAAAGATGATTCGTGTCCTGATTGAGACATAACAGGATAGCACAAGATCTCATTGTGCTACTCAGAATGGCACACATTTAAAACTTGTGGATTGGTTACTTCTGGAATTTCCATTTCATATTTTCAGACCAGGGTTGACCTTGAGTATCTAAAACCACAGAAAATGCAACCACAGATAAGGGGCCTACTGTGTTTCTTTTTTTTTTTTTTTTTTTTTGTGAGACGGAGTCTCACACTGTCACCCGGGCTGGAGTGCAATGGCGTGATCTCGGCTTACTGCAACCTCTGCCTCCCGGGTTCAAGTGATTCTCCTACCTCAGCCTCCCAAGCAGCTGGGATTACACGCACTCGCCACCACGCCCGGCTAATTTTTTGTATTTTTAGTAGAGATGGGGTTTCACTATTTTGGCCAGGCTAGTCTCGAACTCCTGACCTTGTGATCTGCCCGCCTCGGCCTCCCAAAGTGCCTATTGTATTTCATTTATCTTCAAAACAACTTATTATTCCCCTAAATTACAGCAGTGGGCTCTTAGCAGGTAATATTCACACCAATTGACAGGTATAGTGCAAGCTCGGACTCTGACATAGGTTAGGTATGCTAAGTTTGAGGTGCAGTGGCATATGCAAATAGTTATGTCCCATGAGCAACTGGAAATGCAGAATCCATGAACTTTGGAGAAAAATTATGCCTAGAGATACAGATATAGTAACTTGTCCATCCATGTTACACTCTAATCCATAAGAGTAGATGAGCTCTCCCAAGATTAATTATAGAAGGAATGAGGCAGCCACATTACAAAACAAGTACAGTGAAGAATATGATGAGAAGAAATGTCATAATAAGAATAGTAAGAAATGCAAAACAAACTGGGTTCAAATTCAAACTCACTTTACTCTCTTTGGCCTCATCCACAATGACTCCAGTTTACCCTGCTTTCCTGATGTGAAATGAGACCTATAAAACTTCTATGAAGAGTAATTACTTATAAAATTACACATAGAATATAATGGAATGCTAATTACCATGCCAAATAATTCATTTATCAATTATTGTTATTTTGTGGAAAGATACTTTTCTCTTTGTGAAATTCTGCTTTTCAAAACCAAAATGCCATTGAATTTTAGAGTGCTGCTGTGAAACACATCAAATAGATTGCCCCTCTGATTTTTAAATGGATAGAGAATGATTATGTCCACACAGCTTTATTTAGCAAATTGAATCCATGCCATCAATGGAAGTCTTCTACTCCATCCACGATAATAATTTATACTTGGATAGCAAGGAAACATGGTACTGAAATGGAAATATGTTTAGAGCTTCTTCCAAAGTTGCAACATGCTTAATAAATTAAAGGGACACTAACACATATTAATAAACTGAGTATTTTTTTGGAAGAGTGGGTATAGAATGGTTAAAGATAGAATACCGAACTAAACACAAACAAATGACACTAAGAAAAAATAGAAACCTCTGTGTCTTGTTCCCACATAAGACTTATGGAGTTGTGCCAACCTGCTTCATTCCAGAGCAGAGAGCCACTCAGTCACTGAGGCTGTATTAGAAAGAGAGGAAGGAAATCCTTTTCTCCCACACTCACTGTTTCCAAAGATAATAACAGAAAACTAGAGAGTGATGGATTTCACTACTAAGCAGCCATGTCTATTTTACTCATGTCTTTCATTGACTAAGTCTAGTTCTACTGATTTTGCATAATAGAACAAAAGAAATATATGTACAAAAACAAAATCAATTTTGCAAAACTTGTAATATCCCTAAATTTTCCAAAATATAACTGCTGTAGTCACTAAATTAAAACTATAACATCATTCCTATTAGGTCATCAATTGTATTCAAAAGAATGAAGCTTATCACAGAGAAAGGTAAAATAATTAAATTCAGTCATAGAGCCGATGAATCACACTTCTTTTACTTCAAATGATAACCCTGCCAAATCAAACAGTCTGAGTAGCCCACACACACACATCCCAAGCCAATCCACTTTTATCCCCCTGGTTCTTGGGTGCACAGAATTAGACTGACACAATCAATCATGGTCCTAACTGGTGGACTAGTCTATGAAAAGCCTGTTTTATTTTTTGGTTTCATA
Source organism: Gorilla gorilla gorilla (assembly GCF_029281585.2). Lineage (NCBI taxonomy): Eukaryota > Metazoa > Chordata > Mammalia > Primates > Hominidae > Gorilla > Gorilla gorilla. Next base: position 48,082,399 of record NC_073232.2, on the reverse strand, counting down.
GTCTATATTCCCTGTTCTCAGTTCCATTCCTCTCTCTGCTTCTTATAGTAGTTAATGGTTACATTTCCAATTAAACTTCTGTAACTTTTTTTACATATGCTATATACGTCTACAAGAATATATAACTTTATGTGTATGGACGTTTAAATTTACACAAATAATATTGTATTTCCCATCTCTTTCTACTTCTCTCTCTCTCTGTCTGTTTCATTGTGTGGTTTTGTTTTTTTGTTTGTTTGTTTGTTTGTTTTTTGGTCTACCTATGTTGGACTACAAAGATGTGGTAAACACTGCATGTTTGCTCACTCAGCACATAGTCCCAACCTTATTCTCCCCTTACCTTTCTCTGCTATGGAAGCAGGACATTTGATTTCCCAGCCTTCTTTGCAACTCAGAATGGCATGTGAAAGAATTCTGGCCAATGAGACGGTAAAGCTTTTGCTTTCCCTATCAAAAGGACATCAGCATCCTTGCCATGTCTTCCTTAACCTGACTGTGGTAAGGTGCCTGGAAATAAAACAATCTTACTGCAAAGCTGAAGAGGAAGGATGACAGAGCAGAACTATAGAAAGAACTTGGGCCCTTGATGACATCTGTTATTAACTTCTTTTTTTTTTAATTTTATTATTATTATACTTCAAGTTTTAGGGTACATGTGCACAATGTGCAGGTTTGTTACATGTCTATACATGTGCCATGTTGGTGTGCAGCACCCATTAACTCGTCATTTAGCATTAGGTATATCTCCTAATGCTATCCCTCCCCCCTCCCGCCACCCCACAACAGTCCCTGAAGTGTGATATTCCCCTTCCTGTGTCCAAGTGTTCTCATTGTTCAATTCCCACCTATGAGTGAGAATATGCGGTGTTTAGTTTTTTGTCCTTGCGATAGTTTGCTGAGAATGATGGTTTCCAGTTTCATCCATGTCCCTACAAAGGACATGAACTCATCATTTTTTATGGCTGTATAGCATTCCATGGTGTATATGTGCCACATTTTCTTAATCCAGTCTATCGTTGTTGGACATTTGGGTTGGTTCCAAGTCTTTGCTATTGTGAATAGTGCCGCAATAAACATACGTGTGCATGTGTCTTTATAGCAGCATGATTTATAATCCTTTGGGTATATACCCAGTAATGGGATGGCTGGGTCAAATGGTATTTCTAGTTCAAGATCCCTGAGGAATCGCCACACTGTCTTCCACAATGGTTGAAGTAGTTTACAGTCCCATCAACAGTGTAAAAGTGTTCCTATTTCTCCACATCCTCTCCAGCACCTGTTGTTTCCTGACTTTTTGATGATTACCATTCTAACTGGTGTGAGATGGTATCTCATTGTGGTTTTGATTTGCATTTCTCTGATGGCCAGTGATGATGAGCGTTTTTTCATGTGTCTTTGGCTGCATAAATGTCTTCTTTTGAGAAATGTCTGTTCATGTCCTTCGCCCACTTTTTGATGGGGTTGTTTGTTTTTTTCTTGTAAATTTATTTGAGTTCATTGTAGATTCTGGGTATTAGCCCTTTGTCAGATGAGTAGGTTGCGAAAATTTTCTCCCATTCTGTAGGTTGCCTGTTCACTCTGATGGTAGTTTCTTTTGCTGTGCAGAAGCTCTTTAGTTTAATTAGATCCCATTTGTCAATTTTGGCTTTTGTTGCCATTGCTTTTGGTGTTTTAGACATGAAGTCCTTGCCCATGCCTATGTCCTGAATGGTATTGCCTAGGTTTTCTTCTAGGGTTTTTATGGTTTTAGGTCTAACATGTAAGTCTTTAATCCAACTTGAATTAATTTTTGTATAAGGTGTAAGGAAGGGATCCAGTTTCAGCTTTCTACAAATGGCTAGCCAGTTTTCCCAGCACCATTTATTAAATATGGTATCCTTTCCCCATTGCTTGTTCTTCTCAGGTTTGTCAAAGATCAGATGGTTGTAGATATGAGGCATTATTTCTGAGGGCTCTGTTCTGTACCATTGATCTATGTCTCTGTTTTGGTACCAGTACCATGCTGTTTTGGTTACTGTAGCCTTGTAGTATAGTTTGAAGTCAGGTAGCATGATGCCTCCAGCTTTGTTCTTTTGGCTTAGGATTGACTTGGTGATGCGGGCTCTTTTTTCGTTCCATATGAACTTTAAAGTAGTTTTTCCCAATTCTGTGAAGAAAGTCATTGGTAGCTTGATGGGGATGGCATTGAATCTATAAATTACCATGGGCAGTATGGCCATTTTCTTTTTTTTTTTTCTTTTTTTTTTTTTATTGATCATTCTTGGGTGTTTCTTGCAGAGGGGGATTTGGCAGGGTCACAGGACAATAGTGGAGGGAAGGTCAGCAGATAAACAAGTCAACAAAGTTCTCTGGTTTTCCTAGGCAGAGGACCTTGCGGCTTTCCGCAGTGTTTGTGTCCCTGGGTACTTGAGATTAGGGAGTGGTGATGACTCTTAAGGAGCATGCTGCCTTCAAGCATCTGGTTAACAAAGCACATCTTGCACCGCCCTTAATCCATTCAACCCTGAGTGGATACAGCACATGTTTCAGAGAGCACAGGGTTAGGGGTAAGGTCACAGATCAACAGGATCCCAAGGCAGAAGAATTTTTCTTAGTACAGAACAAAATGAAGTCTCCCATGTCTACCTCTTTCCACACAGACACGGCAACCATCCGACTTCCCAATCCCTTCCCCACCCTTCTCCCCCTTCTATTCCACAAAACCGCCATTGTTTTCATGGCCTGTTCTCAACGAGCTGTTGGGTACACCTCCCAGACGGGGTGGTGGCCGGGCAGAGGGGCTCCTCACTTCCCAGTAGGGGCGGCCGGGCAGAGGCGCCCCTCACCTCCCGGACGGGGTGGCTGGCCGGGTGGGGGGCTGACCCCCCCACCTCCCTCCTGGACGGGGTGGCTGGCCGGGTGGGGTCTGACCCCCCTCCCTCCCGGACGGGGCGGCTGGCCGGGTGGGAGGGCTGACCCCCCACCTCCCTCCCAGACGGGGCGGCTGGCCGGGCAGGAGGGCTGACCCCCCCACCTCCCTCCCAGACGGGGCAGCTGGCCGGGCAGGGGGCTGACCCCCCACCTCCCTCCTGGACGGGGCGGCTGGCCGGGCAGAGGGGCTCCTCACTTCCCAGTAGGGGCGGCCGGGCAGAGGCGCCCCTCACCTCCCGGACGGGGTTGCTGAGTATGGCCATTTTCATGATATTGATTCTTCCTATCCATGAGCATGGAATGTTCTTGCATTTGTTTGTGTCCTCTTTTATTTCCTTGAGCAGTGGTTTGTAGTTCTCCTTGAGGAGGTCCTTCACATCCCTTGTAAGTTGGATTCCTAGGTATTTTATTCTCTTTGAAGCAAATGCAAATGGTAGTTCACTCATGATTTGGCTCTCTGTTTGTCTGTTATTGGTGTATAAGAATGCTTGTGATTTTTGTACATTGATTTTGTATCCTGAGACTTTGCTGAAGTTGCTTATCAGCTTAAGGAGATTTTGGGCTGAGACAATGGGGTTTTCTAGACATACAATCATGTCATCTGCAAACAGGGACAACTTGACTTCCTCTTTTCCTAATTGAATACCCTTTGTTTCCTTCTCCTGCCTAATTGCCCTGGCCAGAACTTCCAACACTATGTTGAATAGGAGTGGTGAGAGAGGGCATCCCTGTCTTGTGCCAGTTTTCAAAGGGAATGCTTCCGGTTTTTGCCCATTCAGTATGATATTGGCTGTGGGTTTGTCATAGATAGCTCTTATTATTTTGAGATACGTCCCATTAATACCTAATTTATTGAGAGTTTTTAGCATGAAGTGTTGTTGAATTTTGTCAAAGGCCTTTTCTGCATCTATAATCATGTGGTTTTTGTCTTTGGTTCTGTTTATATGCTGGATTACATTTATTGATTTGCGTATGTTGAACCAGCCTTGCATCCCAGGGATGAAGCCCACTTGATCAAACTAAATCTATTATATTAGTTAGGAACTCATTTTTATCACATAACAAGAAGTCTACAGGTAAGAAGTTAATAACAGACGTCCGTTATTAACTTCTTACCTCTAGACTTCTTGTTATGTGATAAAAATGAGTTCCTAACTAATATAATAGATTTAGTTTGTTCCTTTATTTTCCATTGTGTAGCATTCTATCACATGCATTTATAAATATATTTTGTGTCCATATCACTAATCAAGCACGTTTCGGTAATAGCCAACTCTTTGCTGTAGGAGACAATGCTGTAATAAACATTCTCATACATGTCTCTTTGCGTGCCTATGCAAGAGTCCCTCTGGTGTATACATTCTGTTATGGGCTAAATTGTATCTCCTCAAAATTCCTGTGTTAAAGTCCTAACCCCTAGTATCTCACACACAATATGACTGTATTTGGAGATAGGTCCGTTAAAGAGGTGATTAGGTCAAAATGAGGCTGTTAGGATGGGCCCTAATTCAATCATACTGGTGTCCTTCTAAGAAGAGGAAATTAGGACATAGAGAAGAAAAGACATCAGGAATGTGCACATAGAGGGGCGACCATGTGAGAAAGGTGGTCATCTGCAAGCCAAGGAAAGAGGCCTCAGAAGAAACCAAACCTGCCAACACCTTGATCTTGGACTTATAGCCTCCAGAACTGTGAAAAAATAAATTTCTCTTGCTTAAAGATCCCAGTCTGTGGTATTTTACTCTGGCAGTCCTAGCAAACTAATACAATTCAGAAGTAGAATTTCTGGGTCAGAATGTGAGTGTTCAGTTTCAATAAGTATTGTCAAATTGGTCTCCAAAAAACACCACCAGCAGAGAATGTAGGTTCACATGTCCCCACCTCCTCACCAAAACAAGATATTACATGACATTTTAACTCCCATCAACATGGGACATGCAAAGGAGATATCACATCACTATTGTTTTGATTTGCACTTCTGATTACCAGTGTAAATGCTGATCTCTTTTTAGTTGATTAGTCAGCCATTCAAATATCCTTTCTATGAATTGCTTACTTGTATTCTTCACCTGTTTTTCTCCTAGGTTGCCTGTTCATTTCCTTACTGACTTCAAATAATTCCCTATATATTGTAAATATAATTTTTTGTCAGTAATATTCCTTGAAAATATCCTCTCCCTGCTTCATATGTCCCTCTTTGTCTAGGATACCTTCCCTTGAACATTGTAACATCTGTATATGAAAGTTCCATTTTCTTCATATCCTTACACATTCTAGGTTATTGCCATACATTAATATTTACCAATTTAATGAGTATGATAAAGTATCCCATTGTTGTTTTAATGTGTCTTTACCCAGTAACTAGTGAAGAAAACTAAGTTTCTTTTGACTTATTTATGGGTCATTCTAGTTTTCTTTTCTGTGAATTACCTTTTCACATATCATTGACCCTATTGGATCATTCGTTTTTTGATTATCTTTTCCTTATTAATTTTTTGGAGTTTTTAATAAAATCTTATGATAAATGACTTTTGTTAAATGATGTATGAGTCAACTATTTTGACAATAACACCATATTAAAAAAACTACCACGGAGGTTTAGAACTCAGTGGCCTAAGAAAACATTTATTATTTCTTGTGGATTTTCAGGTTGGCTAAAGATTGGCTAATTCAGAATGGACCTGGCTTATCTTGCCCCAAGCTATAGTTTTGGGATCCAGATCTGCTCCACATTTTTCTCATCCTCCTTGGACAAGTAGGCCACTTGGAGGATATTCTTCTCGTGAACAGAAACACAAGATGGGCAAATGGAAACACTGAGTACTTCTTAAGGTGAAGGCTCAAAGTTGGCACTCTGCCTTTTCTGCCCACATTCTAATGGGCAAAGCAAGTTATATGGCCAAATCTAACTTTTCTGCCCACATTCCGATAGGCAAAACAAGTCATATGGCCAAGTCTAACATTAATGGAGCAGGGAAATACACTCTGCCTCTAGCAGGAGGAATTGCAAAGACACATGGCAAAGCGGATGGATATAGGGAGCAAGAGGATTGGGAAACAACAATGCAATCCACTTTGTATGGATGAATGTAAACATACCCTGTCAGCTGGTGGTTTTTGTTTCTTTTTATTGTTTTTTCGGTCTTTTAATTAATTAATTTTTGCATTAATGTAATAATTTCAGTTTTTTACTTTATGGCTATGTTTTGGGGGTCTTATTTAAGAAATTATGTCCTATCCTAAGATCATAAATATATTCTACATTTTCCTCTAGAATGCAATCATAGGGATCAATAACCAATATATTTTAAATTAGCATATGCCTAAATGTAAGATTATATCATATAAACTAAAGGCCGAGGCATCCAAGTTAAGTAATCAAAATTAAAAATATTTACCCAAGGATGGCTACTTATTTCAGGTTAATTTTTTAGCTTGGTCTTTAAAATATATTAATGATACAGGCTGGCAAAGAAGAGAAAGACCCAGGAATTATAAGAAATCACAAAACTTGATTGTCTTTTAACAGATCTTTATTAATCTAAGCAGTATAGGTATATTCAAAAATGCAAAGCACAAGAACAAAGAAAAATATATACAATCTTCTGAGGTCATGCCACTGGAAAAGGAAAAAAGAAACTTTCACAGAACTGAACAATTATAAAATGATATATGTTATGATGTCATATTTGTAAAATATATGTGTATATGTGGTAATAGCAGGGTCCACTTCAATAGTTTTGGGTAAAAATGAGGTCATTCCTATTAATTTTTCAAGCTAAAACCACTTCCCAATTGCCAGACTGGCAGGGAATCCAGTATCTCTCTTGTCTCTCAAATTGTTCAAAAACTCTGGGGGCGTCTTCATTCACATGCCACAGAGAAAGAAAAGCAGAGAAGTGGATTAGAATACAAGTGGGCTTTGTTGAAGGATGCTGGTGTTCTGTTCCTGGCACACAGTTCACTGATGGAAGCTGACTCCCCATAGTTCAGTGAGACCCTTTCTCCTGCTGCACTCTAGCTGTTGCTGTGGATCCAGTGAGAGGCCACAATGATTTAAGACAAGCATACCATTCCAGCATATGTATGGCACAGAACCCATGCCTTCAACGTTTTAATTTACCAAGCCTAGTGGCTGAGTCAGGAGGGCCTTCCAGTCAGTTACACATGTGCCAGAAACAAACCCTTCTAGGGTAACATAGGCCACAAGGGGGATTCTAGTTTAAGGGTCTTTGGTGTTCTTTCTCACTAGCAAATTTTAATCAGTACTAATTTGATGCAGGGGTCAGAAGAACTCTTCCTAACAACAGATACATTGTAAAAGGAAAGAGTCCAGGTTTTCAGTCTTCTCCTGTTTGAAGGCTCCCAGATTCTACAAATTTCCTCCAGTCTCCCCAGTGTTGACCAGCCCTGCAGCTGAAACAAGACTAGAAAGGGCAAGCTTTGTCAAGTTAGAAAAAGACCCTTTTACGCTAATATCTGAGACACAAAATGATAAGGATCTCCTTAATGATTTCCAAACACTGGAGGAAAATTTTCCCTTACCTTAAGGTTCACAGATAAAATACAAAATGCCCACTTTGACTTTCAGATAAACAAAGAATAATTTTTTGGCATAAGTATGTCCTATGCAATATTTGGGACATACTTACACACGCACACATGCACACACACATATGTGTTGTTTCCTTGGAATTTAAATCAAGAGTGTGTCCTGTATTTTTATTTACTAAATCTGGCCACTTTACCTTATCTACTTCATGAATTATAAACAAGGAAAAAGGGAGCTGAAACTCACTTGTGTCTAAATTTGCAACACCCTCACATCCCACCCATGTATCCTCACATCCTATCAAAGACTTGGGGCTGGCACAACCAATCAAAAAGTCAGCTTGCACCCCCTTACTTCAAAGAAGCTGCTTTTCAGGTAGCCAGGGGTGTTTCCTAGACACCTCCTAGCAATACATTTCTAACTACACTCAGCCAGAAGATTTTGAGTCGCAGAAATGCAGCACAGGATGAGAGGGGACAAGGAAAGAATGACATATTGTACTCTGGTATGAGAAAGCCCCAACAGAGAAGGCAGACATAAGAAAAACAGACAGAAGGGTGCTCTGGAGATTAGGTTTTATGTGTCTCTTTTAGAAAGGTGAATCGAATTGCTTCAGATTATCTAGGGTTAAATTCACCTCCAAGTAGAGGAACAAATAATAGGAGTAGAAGAGTTGCCCGATGCAAATGTACCTCCTGTAGCCCAGAAACTTAACAAGATACTTGCCCTTCACTTTAAGATTTGAGAGAATAATTCTGTAGAATCAAAACTAATACTGATGGAGCTCAAAGGCTACACATACCTCATTTCTGACAAACACCAGGACTAAATGTAAATCTTATGTATTTCAAAAATAACAGAAAAAAACAAAATTTAAAAATCGTGTAACATAAAAGAGGAAGACACTTTCTTAAAGATGTAAGGGAAAATTATCTCCAAGACAAAAGAAAATTTAGAATATATCCCTTCTGTGTTCTCAGTGAAATACCCAAAAATGTAAATTCTAGGAAAGAAGTGATGGAAAGGCTAAAAAGAAAAGAAAGTTGACTGAAGTGACAGGTCAAGATAAAAAGAGACCTGGCAAAGATTTAAACATCCAAGAATTTGGCAAAAGAAAAAGACTATGAAGTAATTAAATCTGAATCATTCCTCTCCTTCATCTCCTGCCTCTCTACCAGCAGCTTCATCATTCAGAGGGCAAAAGAAGCAAAGAATGGAACTGCTACCCTGGATTTAATTATTACCAACAAAGAATGATACGTTAGGGAAGTGAAAGTGACAGGAACCTTGGGGAAAATTGAACATATCACCTTAGAGTTCATTACAGCGAAGAAAGAAAACACAAAGCAAAGTAAGACAAGTATCTTAGATTGCTTAGCAGTTGAGAGAAAATATAAGAATGTCCCAGAGCCACAGACTTTAAATGAAAAATAGGTCAAAAAACTTAAGCCATTACTACATCACACAGATGGTATACAAGGAGCTTTCTAAAGAGCTGAGATGTTTAAAGAACACACAAAAGAAGAAGGAAGAAGGTAAAGGTTAGGATGAACACATCACTGTAGTATCAGTCTATTAGAAAAGTAGTGTAAACCTAGGATGAGCAAAGACTTAAACAACACAAAAACTTAAGGTTGTGTTTGATGATGGAAGTAGATAAAAAAGGTACAAGTCTCCTCCTCCCCCAGAAAGATTTCATATTAACAAGTAATAGGGAGAAAGCAAAATAACAATATTTTTACTTTGCTTTCATCTTGTCTCCCAAGGAGAATGGTCTTTAAAATAAAAAGATTGTACCAACAATCTTGAGAGGAAATTGATAAACAAGAAAGGAGAAAAGATAGTAAGAGAATGCTTAACAATTTAGATAAATGACCATTTCTGGGTATATTCCATTAAAGCAGGGTTTCTCATCTTCAGTACTATTGACATTTGAGGCTGGATAACTCTTTATGGTTGGGGGCTTTCCTGTGTGTTGTAAAATGTTTAGCAGCATCCCTGGCTTCTACCCACTAGATGCCAAAAGAACCTGCCCCCTAGTTATGACAGCCAAAAATGTCTCCAGACATTGCCAAATGTCCTCTGAGAAGCAAAAGCACCCTGAGTTGAGAACCACTATTTTACAGAGCACTGAAAAACATGTACATATTATCACAGAATTCTTGCTGGCATTTGGCATACTAATGGAAAATGAGAGTGGTAACAGAATATTGGGAATTGACGAATGTTTTCCCATATATCGGAAAGGTAGAATTTAAAAAGTAAAACCAAATTCTATCTTGGTCTCTAGAAAAGTATCAAAATATTATTAATTAGAAAAGAGAAAAATGATTTTTTGCTACATTGGTATAGGTTCATTAGGAGCCACTCATAGTAAACTAACTTAATTTTCTTCTCTTCCTTTTTTTAAAAAAATCATTGCTAAAAGATAAAATTGGTTTCACTCAAACATTTTTTAAATCTTTTGTGAAATTTTCTTTGCCAAGATAAAGAAATGTGAGCTATCTCATACACTGTTGGTCAAAGTGAATATTGGTAAAATCTCTTTGAAAAGCATTCTGGCAGTATCCACAAAATTTTATATGCACAAATTATTGAACAAAGTAATGCCACTTCTAGGGATCTGAACATATGAACAAAGATGTATATCACAAACTGCAGAATTGCTTGTAGCAACAAAAGGTAGAAACAACCTAAATGTGCATTAATAAGGGACTGGTTAAATAAATTGTCATATATTCTTTCATTGGTGTGACTTTTAATTATTATTAGTGGGTCAGAAAAGCCTTAAAAAATATATAGAATCTAATTGGATGTCAATTGAGTAACAGTAGGAGAGATATTAAAAATATTTAACAACCAGCATGGCTCAGGCCCCAAGCAATCAGAGCTTAGGCTGGAGCTGTCTTGGAAGCTTCATCCTGTGCCAAGTGTTTACCTTTCAGTTGCTGGGTCTAGGAAAGGTCCAGGGGATCTCAAGCAGAGGCCAAGTGAAGGAAAATCACTGGTAAGGGTAAGGGAGAAGTACAAAAGCATTTCATATTTTAACAATTTGTATGCCTCACTAGGGACTATCAGTCCTAACAGATAAAACATTAAAATAATTCAGAATAACATGGAGCAATAAATTGATTGAAATAGAACCCAGATTTCACCAATCAAACATGGCTTGGGTGAGATTTTAGGTCACAGGAATCAGATCCTTCTAGGAAAGCTGTGATGGGGCTTCCAGTGTCCAGCCCAAAAGCACCAAATGGTAGAAACCAGTACTTCTGTATCACTGTCCAATCTTCCTAGCTGCATTGTCTTTGTTTCTCTGGCTCTCCTGGAGAATCTATGAACTACCTAATGTCATTTATGAAACTCTTGTTGCTTAAACCAGCTAAAGTAGACTTTAGTTATAATCAAAAACCCTGGCTAAGGTACCCTTTACTAAAATAAATGTGCATAAATAACTTTTTACTTTAAAAAAGTTAATTTTTATAAATGACTTTTTAAAAAAGATATGTGGACTGATTAGTTACAGATCTGAGGAAACACCTGGTTGAAGAAATAAATCCAAAAGAGCAGTATAGAGATCTAGATCCCAAAAGCCCATATGAATATTAGCTGTGTATCAACCACCGGAGGCACTTCTTAAAAATACAAATGTGGACCCAAATCAATGGCTCACTTTCTTACACATAATAACTAATTTTAAAATATGATGGAAGGAAAGAGACCATTTATGATACCAATCAAAATTTTTTAAATACTGATAATGAAAACAACTTTAAAACTCTACTGAGGGTTGTAAAAGAAGAATTAAGTAAACTAAAAAGTGATGTATAGGGAAATTGAACATTACAGAAGTGTTAATTCTCCCTGTTAAATGTCCACAGACCACATGAGAACTTGACAAAATGTTAAAATTCATCTAGAAATAAATATTATGTGATTACATCTAGGAAAATCCTGAAAGGACAGAACAGAATATGGAGAAGGATTATTCCTTCCAGTTATTAAAACATATTATGAAATGAAGTTATTTAAAAAGTAGGGATTGGAAAAAATAGGAACAAATATTAATAGAACAGGAAAGACAGCTGAGAAATGGACTCCAATATAAACTTAGCTTATGATAAATACGGCTTTTCAAATTATCAGGAAAAAAGGTGTTTCTTAAATAAATTATAATGATCAACTGAATAAACATTTAGGAGAAAAATTAAAAATAAAGCTTACTCCCTGCTCACTCTTTTGCCCAAATTCAATTCCAGATGTAGCAAGAATTTTAAAGTTCTGAAAGTATGAATATATAAGTTTATGTATAATAAATGTACAATAACTAAGTGGAAATGTTTATGTATAATACATTTTTAAAGTATGTATAATAAATTTATAATAATTAAGCAGAAAGCCCTTTCTAAGCAAAACTCAAAACCCAGAAGCTATAAAGGAAGAGGTTTAAAATTTTGACTACAAAAATATTTTGTTTCCTATATAATTCAAAAATAAAACAAAAGTCATAAAATAAACAACAAATTATGGGGAAATACCTGGAACATATTAAACAGGCAAAAAGCTAATTTGCTTAATTTACTATGGTGGGATAAAAAGAAGAACTCAGCCAGGCGCGGTGGCTCATGCCTGTAATCCCAGCACTTTGGGAGGTTGAGGGAGGTGGATCACGAGGTCACAAGATCAAGACCATGCTGGCTAACACAGTAAAACCCCGTCTCTACTAAAAACACAAAAAAATTAGCCAGGCATGGTGGTGGGCACCCGTAATCACAGCTACTCGGGAGGCTGAGGCAGGAGAATTGCTTGAACCCAGGAGGCAGAGGTTGCAGCGAGCCGAGATTGTGCCATTGCACTCCAACCTGGGTGACAAGAGCAAAACCTCATCTCAAAAAAAAAAAAAAAAAAAATTTAGCCCAGCGTGGTGGTGGGCGCCTATAGTCCCAGCTACTTGGGAGGCTGAGGCAGGAGAATGGTGTGAACACACGAGGCGGAGCTTGCAGTGAGCTGAGATGGCACCACTGCACTCTAGCCTGGGTGACAGAGCGAGACTCCATCTCAAAAAAAAAAAAAAAACTCAATAGAAAAAATTGGGCAAGTATTTGTAAAGGCAATTTATGTAAAAAGAAGGGCAATGGGTTAATAAGTACTTAGAAATTGTTCAACTATACTTATAATTAATTAAATGCAAATCAAATAAAACAAGATATTATTTTCACCAAGCAGCCAAAATTGAAAAATTTTGATATGGTATCATCAGTGCTGGTTAAGTGTTGGGAACATAAGCTCTTAGTATACACTGTTGAAGGGGTATAAACTGATATGAACTTCTTGAAGAGAAATATGACAATATATCTCAAATTATAAATTATGCATACTCTTGACTTGAATATTTCCAATTAAATGTAATACTTATGAAATTTTAAAATAAATATTCCCATTGATACAGCAATTCCACTTCCATGAATGTATTCTAAGGATACACTCAAAAAGTACACCAGGATATATGAACAAGAATATTCATTGCACACAGCAACAGGACAAACAAACAACAAATACTGAAAACTACAAACATGTCCATCAATTCAGAATGGGCTAAATAAATTCTGCTACATACACAGAGTAAAACACAACAAAGCTGCTGGAAAGAATGAGGCAGGTCTATTAGAACTGCTATGCATCTGTCTTAACCAAATATAACTGTCTTAAGCGGGAAGAAGATACTAGATCAATCTGCATAACATTATGCCTTTTTTTTCTTGACCCAAATTAGGGTTCTGTCAATTAGCAAGCAGAGGAGAATACATGGATATTGCATAGGCAACCAACAGTGTCTATCACAGACTATTTGATTCTTAAGATTCCTTTGTAATCCCACATCGGGAAAATAGAAATTGCGGAGTCTAACAGAAAAGCAAGTTAATCCTGCAAATTCCCATGAAAACATGACCCATGAGCTTCAGCCCTGGACTAAGAACCCAGGATCTCTTCTGGTGAATCTCAGAGAAGTTGGTTTATGTATTACTCTGTCTTCACCCCCATCCACAAAAACACACACATTAGAAAGGAAACATAATGAGGACAGGGTCTATTTTTGGTTCACTGGTATTTATCCCCAGACTAAGAACTATGTCTGGCACACAAGTCATATAGAATGAATGAATGAATTCCAAACCAACATTAGAGTAGACCCAGTGTAGCCCTTCGGCAATCCTGCCTCTCAGTTATTCTGTGGGCTCCTCAATGAGCTAACTCTGGGCCTCTTTGAACTGATGCCACCTCTAGAGGCCTCATCAACTGAGAATTGGTAATTCATTTATTACCCAGTTAATTGTATACCTTCATCCCAATTCTCTGCCTTCATGCATATAGGTAAGAGTGTGTCCAGAATTGGTTCCTTCCAGTGGGTTCTTGATCTCACTGACTTCAAGAACAAAGCCGCGGACCCTCGTGGTGAGTGTTACCACTCTTAAAGATGTTGTGTCCAGAGTTTGTTCCTTCAGATGTGTCCAGAGTTTCTTCCTTCCGGTGGGTTCATGGTCTTGCTGACTTCAGGAGTGAAGCCACAGACCTTCACAGTGAGTGTTACAGCTCTTAAAGGCGGCATATCCGGAGTTGTTTGTTCCTCCCGATGGGTTCATGGTCTCGCTCACGTCAGGAATGAAGCCGCAGACCCTCGTGGTGAGTATTACAGCTCATAAAGGTAATGCGAACCCAAAGAGTGAACAACAGCAAGATTTATTGTGAAGAGCAAAAGAACAAAGCTTCCACAGCATGGAAGGGGACCTGAGCGGGTTGCCACTGCTGGCTCAGGTGGCCAGCTTTTATTCCCTTATTTGGCCCCACCCACGTCCTGCTGACTGGTCCATTTTACAGAGCGCTGATTGGTCCATTTTACAGAGTGCTGATTGGTCCGTTTTTACAGAGTGCTGATTGGCACGTTTACAAACCTTTAGCTAGACACAGAGCACTGATTGGTGCGTTTTTACAGAGTGCTGATTGGTGCATTTACAAACCTTTAGCTAGACACAGAGTGCTGACTGGTGCATTTTTGCAGAGTGCTGATTGGTGCATTTACACATCTTTAGCTAGACACAGAGCACTGATTTGTGCGTTTTTACAGAGTGCTGACTGGTGCATTTACAAACCTTTAGCTAGACACAGAGTGCTGATTGGTGCGTTTACAACCTTTAGCTAGACAGAAAATTCTCCAAGTCCCCACCCAACCCAGAAGCCCAGCCGGCTTCATCTCTCAATCCCCCCTCTAAACAGGACACCCCAACTGCTTTTGGGAATTGGGCAATGACCGCTCTAGCTACTTCCTGCTGGATGGGGCAAAGAAGGGGCCTGCCCTGCAGTTGTAGTTTCCTCCAGAGGGGATCTCTTTAGGCCAGTGAAAGCGCCAGCGGGTCACTCCAGGGGTCCTCAGTAGAAGCTGTTAGTTGAGCTCATTTGGGGTTCCATTTGTAAGACCATCTGTAGCTTGATGGCCTTGATTCTAGAGGAAACAAATTTGATGAGGAGGTTAAAAATACAGGGCCCGAAGGTGAGTAATAGCAAGATTGCTGTCACGGGACCTAGAAAAGGGAGAAGCCATGTTGCCCAACTCCAGAGGTTGGTATAAGAGTTTGAAAGGTGTTGTTTGATTTCAGAAGCCTTTTCCTGTAAACGCTGGGCGGCATCTTGTACTATCCCTGACTGGTTAGTGTAAAAGCAACACTCTTCCACTAAGAAGGTGCAAAGTCCTCCTTTCTCAGCAGTGAGGAGGTCTAAGCCTTGGCAGTTTTGGAAAGTCACTGCTGCCGAACAGTCTATTTGGGATTGTAGAGTAAGGATAGATTTTGTTATTTCTTGCAAACTGTCTGAGAAATCCTTTGAGAGTGTGTGGTAGTAGGATAATACATGTTACACTGTTAACTTTTAGCAAATTTTACTTTTGTTGAAAACCTTGTAAGTTTGGGATTTTAATTATTCTTTGCTATTAATAAACCCTCGTTCAGTCCATATTAACTTAGAATTGGTATAGATGGCTCCTTCCTGATTCTGTAAGTACTTAAGGTTTAGCTGAGTGCAAACAGCTTGCACATTTAAGCAGACCAATTATTAGGCAATTTTCCTAACTCTGCTTCTACAAGAGTTTCCTTATCACTTACTGAACACCCATTGTGTCTTTTTCCCTTAATCGCCCAGGAGGAACCATCTATCGTCCTGTCCTGAAGGGAGTTCCTCCTCCTCCTAGGTCTGGTTGGACCTTTGTATGGTAATTAATTATGATTTAGATCCCCTGTTAGGAAACTTGCTGTGTTAAGGATTTTTGATAGGAAGGCTATGGGTTGTCAGTGGCCTCAGTGCTTTTGGGCTACACCCTTGTTTACACTGACAACAAGGTGGTATTTGAGTGTTATAGGGTTACAGAGAAGACCTTCAATTGTCAATTATAGGTTTTTAATTTACCCTGGCTTTTAAAGGAATAGGGTACACTGTTTTTTCTTTACTACTTCTATCTCTCTCTTTCTCCCTCTTTGATTTCTTCATCTGTCTGTCTCTTTCTCTCTGACTCCCTCTTTGTCTCTTCCTCTTTCCTTCTTTGACTTTCTGTCTCTCTGTATCTTCCTCTCTCTGTCTCTCTTTGACTCCTTCTTTGTCTCTGTCTCTTCCTCTATCTCCTTCTCTTTGTCTTTCTGTTTCTTCCTCTCTCTTTCCTTCTGTCTTTGACTTTGTCTCTCTCTTTCTTTCTCTCCATCTTTCCTCCCTGGTGGTTTTGGCAGTATAAGACTGCCACCTCCTTGGGTTTTTGCATTGTGTGCAATAACTCCAGGGTTTCCTTGTGATATTTAATGGGGGTTCCCCCAGAGGTTAGGAACTCCCTTTCTTTCCATATTGCAGCATGGGCATGTAGGATTAGATAAGCATACTTGCTGTCTGTATACACATTTATTCTTCTTCCCTTTCCCAGTTCTAAGGCTTGGGTAAGTGCCACTAGTTCTGCTAACTGGGTGCTGGTCCCTGGGGGAAGAGGCTTACTTTCAAGTACTGTTACTATGGCATAACCTGCCCTTCGTATCCCATTCTCCAAAATGAACTTTCATCGGTATATAGGTTAAGGTCAGGATTAGCTAAGGGGACTTCTAAGAGATCATCTTGGGTGGCATAAGTCTGGACTATAACCTGTTGGTAGCCATGCTTGACCAGCTCCTCATCCTCTGGTAGAAAAGCGGCAGGGCTGAGGGCCACACATGTATGCACTTGAAGCCCTGGTCCCTCAAGGAGTAGCGCCTGGTATCTAAGCAGGCAGTTGTCTGATAGCCATAAACTTCCTTTGGCACCTAGTATGCCATTTACATCGTGAGTAGTCCAGACAGTGAGATCCTTTCCTTGTATTATTTTGATAGCCTCTGACACTAAGACAGCCACCACCACAACTACCTGTAAACACTGAGGCCAGCCTTTTGCTACTATATCAATTTCCTTACTTAGGTATGTCACTGGTTGTGGGGTTGTCCTATGAGTCTGAGTAAGGACCCCAAGAGCTATTCCTGCTCTCTTTGTGATGTATAAAGAAAAGTTTTTTCCTGTGGGAAGGCTTAAGGCTGGAGCTTGAGTTTGTTCCTTCCAATGCCCAGACTTCAGGGTTGATTCCCCCCTCAAGCAGGGGACAACAAATGGGTAACTTGTTCTCCATATTCATAGATAATAGCTCCAGCTTTGGTTAATATGTCCCTCCCTAATAAGGGTGTGGGACTTTCAGACATAACAAGAAAGGCATGTGAAAAGAGCAAAGTCTCCCAGTTACAACTGAAGAGGTGGGAGAAATACCTGGTTACAGGCCATCCCAGGATTCCTCAGATGGTAACGGACCTTGAGGACAGCTGTCCGGGACAGGAGATTAACACTGAGAAGGCCATGCCAGTGTCCAGGAGGAAATCAACTTCCTGGCCCTCAATGGTTAAACATACCCGGGGCTCAGTGAGGGTGATGACATGAGCTGGCACTTGCCCCAGGCATCCTCAGTCCTGTTGTTGGATCATCTGGTTGGGGGCTTCTGGCCCAGAGAACCATTGTACTCTGGGGCAGTGAGCCTTCCAGTGATTGCCTCCGCATAGTGGACATGGGCGAGGGAGCAGCTTATTTCTAGTAGGACAATCTTTTTTAAAGTGTCCTTGCAAACCACACTGAATACAAGCCCTACCAGGTGATTGACCTGCTCTATTTTCTGTCGTCTCTGAACCACCAAGGTTTGTTTGTCTGAGGGCCATGACTAAGGCTGTGGCCTTTCTCTGATCTTGCTTTTCCTTTTGGGCCTGTTTCTATTGGTCCCTATTATAGAACACCGAGGTTGCCAGGTTTAATAATGCCTCCAGATTTTGTTCAGGGCACAAGGCTCGCTTTTGGAGCTTTCTCCTGATATCTGTGGCTGATTGGGTAATAAACTTATCTTTTAGAATCAATTCACACTCAAGTGGGTCGGGTGACAGGGGAGTATATTTTCTTAAGGCCTCCCATAGCTGTTCGAGGAAGGCAGAAGGATTTTCTTCCTTTCCCTGAGTTATGGTGGACATCATTGAATAATTCACAGGCTTTTTCCTAACTCTCCTTAGTCCTTCTAAAACACAGGTCAACAGATGTTTGCAACTCCAGTACCCATGATCTGAGTCAAGGTCCCAGTGGGGATGCATACTGGGGATGGCTTGCTGACCAGGAGGGAATTTGCCCCTTTCTTCGGCTGTCATTCTGTCATTTACTTGACTAAGATACCAGGTATCTCCAAACTCTCGGGCTGCAACTAAAGCCACATTCTTTTCATTAAAGGCCAGAGTTTGACCTAATAGCATGGTATCTCTCCAAGTGAGGTCAAAGGTTTGCCCTAGACCCTGTAAGACATCTATATACCTATCAGGATCATCTGAAAACTTCCCCAGATCTGCCTTGATCTGCTTTAAATCAGAGAGGGAGAAGGGGACATGTACCTGGGTTGGGCCAAATTCCCCTCCCCCTACAGCTTGAAGGGGACATAAATGATAGCTCAGGGGTTTTTGTGATCCTTTGGAGATTTCTTTGTTTGTTTCCTTCTGGGTGGGGGAGATTAGAGGAGGCTTATCATTAATAGGAAGGGGAGCTATAGGGAGGCTAGGATATGGAGGTAAGCTGAGAGGTCCTCCTGTGGGATGTAAATTGCAAGTTTTGCATAGTTGTGTATTCTCCTTCAATGAAAAGAAAGCTTGGACATAAGGTATTTCACTCCATTTGCCTTCCTTCTTACAGAAAAAGTCAGGCTGCAGGATAGGATTGTACTTTATACTTCCTTCAGGTGGCCTTCTTTCCCATCAGAGAGAGAATACTGGGGCCAGGCCATAGTGCAGAAAAAAGTTAGCTGCCTCTTTTTCAGGGTTTGCAGGTCAAATTGGTCCCAATGGCTTAGGATGCATTTCAAGGGTGAGCCTGTTGATGCCTGAGTGTTTCCCATCTGAAAGACAAAACCACCCGTGGTCTTGGTTTGTTTCTACCCCTCCCCAAGAACCCACAATAGTCCCTGGACCCTGCTGATTGGAATAGTTGCACTTACTGATGCAGCAACAGAAACACCTCTTGCCCAAGAACCCACAACGGTCCCTGGACCCTGCTGATCAGAATAGTTGTGCTCACCGACGCGGCATCAGAAACACTAGTTTTCCTCTTAGACCAAAAAGAGGACCGAGGAAGGTCGGATTTAGTGGCCCTTACTGACGCATTCTCAAAAACCTGCATTCTTGCCTGTCCTCTTAGACCACAAAGAGGACCAAGAGAAATCGGATTTAGTGGCCCTTGCCGATGCATTCTCAAAAAGCTGTTAGAGTCCTAAGCATTATCCTGTTAGTATTGGGACCTTATCACTGTCCTATAAAGATGTTATGCCCCAAAAATGAAGTGGACGGACATACCCTGAGGGAGGGAAAGGATCTCCAGAGTTGAAAGAGTGATGCTTTTTGTCCTCACTTATATGAATAGGAAAGATACCCTTTCCGAAGCTCCCCATATCCTAGCTTCAGGAATAGCTTTTGTTAGGCCTGCTTGTCTGAGGAGGGATCCTAAAATTCCAGATAGTCCCTCACCCAGATGGGACTTTGGGCAAAAATTATGTCTTTCTGATTGGTGAGCCCGGGTGCCTAAAGAAGGTAAAAGAGTCCTGAAGTTTATACTAGAAATCATTCTTATAGGAGAAACTAGAAAAGCACCAGAGACAGGGAGTGGTTTTTAGAAGTGGACTAGCCTCGGAGAAGAGAGGCAAGAGGAAGTTTGTCTGACAGGCATTAGGACCCAGGAGGCAAGGGTCAGGAGATAGGATAGATGGGCAAGTCTCGCTTGGGTGACATGATTTTGAGAGTTCCACTCATGGCCGCAGGGTCAACCAACTTGTTGTTGGGACCCCAGAGCTGAATGGCTTTCCTCTCTGTCAACCCTCGGCTCAGCCTGGAAGTACCAGAAAAGTGGAAGCTGGCTCCAGGCAAACCAACATTCCCAACTCCATAGAGTCAGGGGTTGTTAGAGAGCCCTATCCCAGAAAGCCTGGCACCCGTGTCTTTAGTCCAGCAGCCGCGCTAGTTGCTTTTATCTGACCAGCAGATGCCCAGTATTTACCCCCAGAATTCTAAGGAAAAACAGGACAGAATAGCAAGCAAAAGGGGTCCAATGGTACTCATCACTTGGCAATAGGCAAGAGTCCCATCTGGGATGCCAAAATGTGTCCAGAATTGGTTGCTTCTGGTGGGTTCTTGGTCTCGCTGACTTCAAGAATGAAGCCGCAGACCCCGCGGTGACTGTTACCACTCTTAAAGATGGTGTGTCCGGAGTTTATTCCTTCAGATGTTCAGATGTGTCCGGAGTTTCTCCCTTCCAGTGGGTTCGTGGTCTTGCTGACCTCAGGAGTAAAGCCGCAGACCTTCACAGTAAGTGTAACAGCTCTTAAAGGCAGCACGTCTGGAGTTGTTTGTTCCTCCCAGTGGGTTCATGATCTCGCTGACTTCAGGAATGAAGCCACAGACCCTGGCGGTGAGTGTTACAGCTCATAAAGGTAATGCGGACCCAAAGAGTGAGCAGCAGCAAGATTTATTATGAAGAGTGAAAGAACAAAGCTTCCACAGTGTGGAAGGGGACCCGAGCAGGTTGCCACTGCTGGCTCAGGTGGCCAGCTTTTATTCTCTTATTTGGCCCCTACCATGTCCTGCTGATTGGTCTGTTTTACAGAGTGATTGGTTCTGTTTTTACAGAGTCCTGATTGGTGCATTTACAAACCTTTAGCTAGATACAGAGCACTGATTGGTGCATTTTTGCAGAGTGCTGATTGGTGCGGTTACAAACCTTTAGCTAGACTAGACACAGAGCACTGATTGGTGCATTTACAATCCTTTAGCTATTCAGAAAAGTTCTCCAAGTCCCCACCTGACCCTGAAGCCTAGCCAGCTTCACCTCTCAAGAGGGGATAAATGTTTATACAGTGTAACTTAGGCAACGCTACTCAAACTGCAGGTCTGCAATGAGAAAAGGAGCTTGTACCAGAATGTAAGTTAATGAGTGCTTCCTTCATCTAGAAAGTCTTGCTACAAAGTGCTTAGGGTGTAGCTGATTTACTTTCAGGCACAAGCCTCTTATCTCGTTTCATAGATCAGTTAAAAATTGTGAACTTCTAATTACATTTTGAACAGTGCTAATTTAAAGTAGGGGCCTCCATTGTTCAAGTTCCAGTATTTGAGAGACTTTCTTTGCACTAAACATTGCCTTCTCCATCAAATCAATTTCCCCATTGCCAGGAGGGATCTGAAGCAGAAAATCATCCTGGTTAGGATAATGAAAGGCAAAGAAAAGAGGTGGGGAGGGTGCCAAATAAACTTGACCTAATCTTCCATTTTGCACACAGGAACTCAAAGTCACCTATCATATGCTAGAAGCTAGTGATTAAATTGGTTACAGATTACTCGCTGAATCCCAGGCAAAAATAATGTGGTTAAAAGCAGTAATTAAGCATGTGAAAAATCAGATGTATCGGCTAACAGTCCTGTTCACCTTCAAAAATTCTGCAGCCTCAATTATCTGTCAGTTACCATTAGATTTGCAACTTTGCTAAACTCCGGAGTTCCACCCCGCAGTACCATGTCACTTAAAATCCAGTATCCAAACAAGAATCAGAAAATCACACTTTTTAAATCTCTAGACTAGCATTCCCATGAGCCAATGATCCACAAATAAACACTATTTTCAAGTCTTCATTACAAAGCGCATAATTTCTCTTCAGGCCAGTTTGGGTTGCTAACTTCTCTTCTTAAATCTTAATCCCTTCTATTCCAAAAAAAATAGAAACATGCAAACAGAAGTTCATGGGGAATAGAGAATGAAACTCCCATCCTTCTGTAGCTATGGTCTTTCTCTAAATATTATTACTGAATAATAAAAACTTCACAATGTAAAAAGTTTTTTAATACAAGAAGAATATATTCTTTGATAATTCATAACTCTACCTCTCACTTCACACCACATAATATTGATATCTCTAATCTCTCCACTTTGATTACTTGGGACCAGTAACCACTTCCAATAATTAGTTGTATTTATCACTAATTCCTTAGCTTTCTTCCTTCTACTCTATTTACACAACATGGTTCTCAAACTCAACAATGACAGAATTAAAACTTATCTTCTCTGACTCCTACCATAGCCACGCCTAATTCCATTCTCATGTTTTCCCTGTAGAAAAACCCAATACTGAATTGCTCCTCTAGCATGTGCCCTCTATCCCTTTTCTTTCTAGTCTGTTGCTAAAGATTTTCTCCAAATACTTCTAATTTCTCCAAAGATTCACAATAAGTAAAGAATTTATTCTTCCTATTCCTATTTCTTTGTCACAGTTGTATCATAAAAGTCATATAAATCACTATGTCTACGTGGCCTTCTAATAAAATTACTTATACATTCTGTTATTTTCATGTCCAAAGTAACATAAGTGATCAACAATACTACCTATTGGTTTCAGGTAGAGCTGAAGTATTTTCAACTCTGACATGTAGCTTTGTTGATATCTGTAAAAGTTTATTGAGTGGAAATTTTGTAGGTAGGAGAGATTCCATCCTTCTAAACGCTAAGTATTTTGGTATCTATGTGCCTGATAACAATGTTTTGCACATCATAGACAATAAATATATCATTTGGTAGACTAGGAATTTTACAATGTTTTAAAAGAATAACAGTAAAAACACATCTTAAATATCACAACTTTTACCTTCAAACATAGTGCTCTCTAATCCAACACTTCCACACTTAGAAACAGAGATTAAGGAAATTATCTTAAACATATCTACAACATACATATACACATAAGTAAATAAATACACAAAGATGTTTACCATAGCATCTAGATGTTCAGCAATGATTAATAAAATTATATTCATTCACTTGAAAAAATGTTACACAAATTTAAAATAACACCACTGTAGAATAGGTAATATTCTGTGGAAAATGTTTTGGTATATCGTTAAATGAAAAAGCAAGGTTCCAAATTTTATCTATAGTATTATTGCAATTATTTTTAAAGCCATCTAGAAAAAAAAAGACTAGAAGGAAACACATCAATGAAATTACAGGTAATATTTTTCTGTGCTTTCAAAATTCCTACGATGAACATTTAATGCTTTTATAATGAAAAAAAGTTTTACCATAAAAATCCCAATCTTTACTCAAATAGGAAGATTTAGACTATGTGTAGGAGGTAACAAATGGGAATAACTTTGTCTATACTGTCTGTATTTTAGGTTTCTCCATTTAACAAACTTGTCCTATGGTTCTACTGAGATAATTTTTTTATAATGGACAATGAAATTTTAATAGCACACTCAAATATGCCATTCAAATCTGACCATGGATAATCTGAATCTTCAAATCACAACTATTCTCAATATGTTGAGCTTTCAATCTGTCTAAAAAACTAGCCACAAACCCAGAACCAATGCAAACTTGAAATCCTGCTTTTCCCACTTTGTTTTAAGCAAATCATTGCCTTCTCACGTTATCTCCAGAGATCTTAGTAGGCACATATCAGTGACTCAAAACCTCTACAGTAAATGAACTTTCTGATGTCTAACCCCAATTTCTTCTTGTTTCCATTTGAACTCATTTCTTTTATTTCTGTCTTCCGTGTAACTGACAGCAGCTGCTCACAATCATTCAGATCCCATTAGATAGTGACCTTTTCTTTACATGATTGATCATTACATCTCATGATCATTCCATACAGTGATTTTCATTTGACTATAACTGGTCATCAAACAGTTCTGAGAGCATTCCTGAACCTCTTAATATTCCTTCCAATTATAAAACAAACAGACATTAAATTCAGAAATTAATGCTTTTTGCCATTATCTCACTTGAAACATCTTCCATTTACTATGAATTAGCTTTTGGTTGAAAGTAAAATCCCTTCAAACATATTCCATCTTTGCTTCCTTTTCCCCACTCCCATGCCAAAGCACAAGCATCCAGGCCATATCTTATCTTTTCCTGCACAGTATCCAATTGGCTTTTTATAGCCAGAAACTCTCTGAATGCAAAGCACGACCTTGGCTACCAGCTTCCCCTGGCAATAGTTCGAAAGTTATTTATAACTTTAAAATTAGCGTGAAAGCCTACGTTTCTCATAACTAGTCAAAACATTCCTATTTCATACAATAATGTGATCTTCCTCAATTCAGAAGAAACCCCCAAATTTTAAACCTATGATTATAACTAAGACACAGGAATTCAATGCAGAAATGAGAATTCGCTGAAGTTCAGCTCTTCTCTTTACAAACTTGATTCTTACCTTTCTGTTTCTTCCTATAAAGTAAATGGGCTTAAAATTCAGCTTCCGTAGGGAATTTTCCAAAAAGAGCTTTGTGGGGGACGGAAAAAGGCTTCTTGGTGGTCACAGAGTTACAGAGTACCAAATTGAGAGGCAGATGACAGTGGGGCAGTCAATTTCACTGAGCGTTGTTCACCCAGGATAAGAAAGAAAGGGGAGGTTACAAGCCAGGGTGGGTGGTATCTAATCCTGAACCGCTAGTCACTGACCTCACTGACAACTTGTTACTGAAAATACTTCGTTGAAAAAGGCCAGACACATACTTTGCCTAGAGACCTACAAACATAGCTCTGAATAAGTTTAGATTTGCATTTCTCTAGTTCCTTTCCAAAAGAAGAACCTCTTCTATCTAATTAAAGCCAAAGGCTGGAATTATTGAAAGTGAAAAATGATAAAGCAGGGAAAACAACAGTCCAGGAAATCCTCACATCAAAAGATCAATTATGTAAAATTCAATGTCTTCAGAACCCTAGAGATGATGACATCAAGGCCATGTGTCACATCTGAGATCGTATTTTTCTTCTTCTGAAATATTACCTGTCTCATCCCTTGTACCAAGCAACACACTCTCTTCTTCCCGTATTTATGAGGAACCACATCATTATCAGTAAAGAATCTAAACTGAAGATTTACCAAAAACTCCATAGGTTAACCCATTATTAAATTTAAGCCACCAAAAAAAACAGTCTTCTCCACCAAAATTTCTTTTTTCTCTCTATGACTATTCTTTTTCACATTTCCTTTTCCCTTTTTTTGATATCTTCTCCCTCAATATCTTCACATTCACTGAAACAATCTTTATCATTTCATCAATTCCTTGACATCCCACTCGAACTTCTGTGGCATTTCCTTGGACATTACCATTTTTCTGACTTTCTTCTAATAGCTTCTAAAACAAGAGGTGCTAACTAAAATATGAACTACTTGTTTGAGTTTTGGCAGTCCTGTTCTTAAAAGGCTGAATTCAAAATAAAAAGAAAGCATTTATTTATTAGCTCTCCAGATACTCTTAGCACAAATTTCAGGGAGCCAAGAGGAAAGGCAGGGTCTGGGAACTGTCAGAGAATCAACTATGAAAGGAGTTCATTTTATATGATTTTCAGGATAGCCTTCAAAACAACTGTATTTTTATGTAGCTACCTTTAAAATGGGCATAATTGACAATATATTTATCTAAAGATTCTTAGTTGCTAACATGCTATCCTCCCCAGATTTTTTTAAAGCAGCTTTTTCCCCCTGGAGAATCTAGGAATAGCCTCTTTTCACAGTGAAACAAAGAGTAAGTTTTATGTCTCTCAATCCATCTTTTCTTGAATAAAGAAATCACTTGACACTTGCAAAACAGCAGGTTTTGTTTTAGAGCTTTAATAATGAATGTTTTCTAAACCAGGACTGTTGAATTGAGCCCAAGATGAGATATCCAAATTCTATCATAAGCCTAGCTTGTCGTGCTGTGAAACCACAATAAGTTACTTACCTGCCCCGTACCTCTCCTTTCCATCTACAAAATGTAGATGAGAACTCTTATTCTTTTCATTTGCTTTTCAGAGGATATGTGAATTAAATGGATAAAAGCTGAAGAGCTTTAAATTACACTGAACTCTTCAGAGATGCAATACAGATAAAACCTTCTTACAGAATTTGGTGTTATCAAAACAATTAAATATTATAAATATCTGAAATGTAATTTTAAAGAGCTTTTATAGTGGGGGTTTTTTTAATTCCTTCATAAAAATATCTGCAGCCT
Organism: Gorilla gorilla gorilla; assembly: GCF_029281585.2. Lineage (NCBI taxonomy): Eukaryota > Metazoa > Chordata > Mammalia > Primates > Hominidae > Gorilla > Gorilla gorilla. The sequence continues at coordinate 48,056,329 of NC_073232.2, read as the reverse complement.
CCAAGGTAGTATTTAGCTGAAGTATTTCCCACTACAGCCACAAGAGGTCCCCTCCTAGCAATTCAAATCACGTTGGATTTGTTGATGACAGGCCCCATGGTCCTCTGTATTTGTATCAGTTTGCTGACAGAAAACACATAATCACCTATGTCAAATTTCCATAGCTAACTATATGGTAGGAGACAAAAGCAGCGAAATCTGGCTTTCTCTGTGTGATCGCTGAGGCATGCTGGAGGCTAAATAGTTCCTGTAAACTACACAGCCCCTGCATTTTGCATCCTGGCCCTCTTCCAGATTTTCACAGTAATTCTTTCTTGTCACCTTGCCCAGTCTTGTTCAGTATTTATTCTCCTTCCCTATTTACTTGTTTCCTTTCTTTATACTTTGCAAACTTTAAAATTTTGGCTCACATGCCTCTTGCAAGCAATCAAACATTGAGGGTAGAAGAGCTGGGGAAAAAAAAGAGAGAGAGAGAGAAAAAAGAGAGAGAATAAATCAGGGCCACTACTAGCAATTCTCCCGAGGTAATCAAAAGTAAGTTTTTTCGTTCTAGGCATCAGGACCGGCCCCAAACAAAGTCATTCAATTGGATGTACTGAGAAGCCCCTTGATGCAGAGCCCTGTGTTAGGCGCCAGCTAGAAGATTACAGGAGAGAAGGGAGGCCTCCAAAAAGAAGATAATTCTATCCCTGTCAATAGCCCCTCTTGGAAAATAAATCCTTCAGGGTGCAATATGTTCTTTAGTCAGAATGGAGTAGTTTCTTCTTTTCAATAAAATCCCTTATAGAATGAAAATCACTTTTGCATGAACCATGAGTCCATTTCATCTGTACATAATATCTCAAAATACTGGCAATTTCAGGTTGGGGCTTTAAAAATATGTAATTTTCTGAACAGCTATAATACCTTTCTAAAATGAGATTTAAAGCTAGGAATAATCCCTGTTTGTGATAATTAAAACCATTTTTTTCAAAAATATGTGATAAATAGTTCTGGCACCTTGTCAGGTATTTTAGGTGAATCTAAATGAATCTGCCCCTGATCTGAAGGTCTTATGTACTATTAATACAAAAAAAAAAAATGTTTCTCACTCTCCCTTCCCAACCATCCTTATTATTAGCAACTAACCAACTCTCCTGCCTAAGAAGAACAGAAGACATCTGGAAGATGTTTCACATCTTTCCACCATCAAATCTATAAACCTACTAACACCAAGCCTCATCTTCTCCACCCTCCCTCCTATTAAAATGCAAGAAGTCCTCTTGCTCTTACCAAAGGCTAATCTCTCTTGTGCGCTGGATCCCTTCTTCCCTCACCTTTTCAAGGACTCTGCTCCTTCATGATCGCCTCACACAGTGCATTATCACCCCTTCTCCAATGATCAGTGCAAAAATATGCCACAGGAGTTCTACCTGAAAATTTTCAAACAAACAAAACATACTTTTACCCTACAACTCCCTGCGGTTGCTACTTAGTTCTCTGTGCCTTCATCATAATACTTCCCAAATGAGTTGTCCACCACCCCTATGTTTTTACTTCTCACTTCACAACCCACTAAGATGATTTATTTCCCCTTCACTCTCAAAAGGGTCATTTTTAAGTCTATCAACAACCTCCAGGCGGCCAAACCATTCTGTCACCTGAGGGCATATCACATCCCAACCTATGGCTTTAAATGAGATCTTTAAATGACATAGGATGTTGAGTGGGACTTTTCCTGTTGCCAACAATTGGTGACTATGGCTCAAAATGAAAGACAATGAAGCCACCCAGGTACACGCTAAGGAATTTCCAGTATTTGAGGATAGACATTTCACTCAGGGATTACTAAGAAGCAGTTAAGAAAAGAGAAGGTGGAGCCAAGATGGCTGAATAGGAACAGCTCCGGTCTACAGCTCTCAGCATGAGCGACGCAGAAGACAGGTGATTTCTGCATTTCCATATGAGGTACTGGGTTCATCTCACTAGGGAGTGCCAGACACTGGGCGCAGGACAGTGGGTGCAGTGCATTGTGCATGAGCCGAAGCCAGGCAAGGCACTGCCTCACCCGGAAAGCACAAGGGTTCGGGGAGTTCCCTTTCCTAGTCAAAGAAAGGGGTGACAGACGGCACCTGGAAAATCGGGTCACTCTCACCCTAATACTGTGCTTTTCTGATGGGCTTAAAAGACAGCGCACCAGGAGATTATATCCCGCACATGGTTTGGAGGGTCCTACGCCCACGGAGTCTCGCTGATTACTAGCACAGCAGTCTGAGATCAAACTGCAAGGCAGCAGCCAGGCTGGGGGAGGGGCGCCCGCCATTGCCCAGGCTTGCTTAGGTAAACAAAGCAGCCAGGAAGCTCGAAATGGGTGGAGCCCACCACAGCTCAACGAGGCCTGCCTGCCTCTCTAGGCTCCACCTCTGGGGACAGGGCACAGACAAACAAAAAGACAGCAGTAACCTCTGCAGACTTAAGTGTCCCTGTCTGACAGCTTTGAAGAGAGCAGTGGTTCTCCCAGCACACAGCTGGAGATCTGAGAATGGGCAGACTGCCTCCTCAAGTGGGTCCCTGACACCTTGACCCCCAAGCAGCCTAACTGGGAGGCACCCCCCAGTAGGGGCAGACTGACACCTCACACGGCTAGGTACTCCTCTCAGACAAAACTTCCAGAGGAACGATCAGACAGCAGCATTCATGGATCATGAAAATCCGCTGTTCTGCAATCTCCGCTGCTGTTACCCAGCAAACAGGGTCTGGAATGGACCTCTAGCAAACTCCAACAGACCTGCAGCTGAGGGTCCTGTCTGTTAGAAGGAAAACTAACAAACAGAAAGGACATCCACACCAAAAACCTATCTGTTCATCACCATCATCAAAGACCAAAAGTAGATAAAACCACAAAGATGGGGAAAAAACAGAGCAGAAAAACTGGAAATTCTAAAAAGCAGAGCGCCTCTCCTCCTTCAAAGGAACGCAGTTCCTCACCAGCAACGGAACAAAGCTGGATGGAGAATGACTTTGACGAGCTGAGAGAAGAAGGCTTCAGATGATCAAATTACTGCGAACTAAACGAGGAAATTCAAACCAAAGGCAAAGAAGTTGAAAACTTTGAAAAAAATTTAGACGAATATATAACTAGAATAACCAATACAGAGAAGTGCTTAAAGGAGCGGATGGAGCTGAAAGCCAAGGCTCGAGAACTACGTGAAGAATGCAGAAGCCTCAGGAGCCGATGCGATCAACTGGAAGAAAGGATATCAGTGACGGAAGATGAAATGAATGAAATGAAGCGAGAAGGGAAGTTTAGAGAAAAAAGCATAAAAAGAAATGAACAAAGCCTCCAAGAAATATGGGACTATGTGAAAAGACCAAATCTACATCTGATTGGTGTACCTGAAAGTGACGGGGAGAATGGAACCAAGTTGGAAAACACTCTGCAGGATATTATCCAGGAGAACTTCCCCAATCTAGCAAGGCAGGCCAACATTCAGATTCAGGAAATACAGAGAATGCCACAAAGATACTCCTCGAGAAGAGCAACTCCAAGACACATAATTGTCAGATTCACCAAAGTTGAAATGAAGGAAAAAATGGTAAGGGCAGCCAGAGACAAAGGTCAGGTTACTCACAAAGGGAAGTCCATCAGACTAACAGCGGATGTCTCGGCAGAAACTCTACAAGCCAGAAGAGAGTGGGGGCCAATATTCAACATTCTTAAAGAAAAGAATTTTCAACCCAGAATTTCATATCCAGCCAAACTAAGCTTCATAAGTGAAGGAGAAATAAAATACTTTACAGACAAGCAAATGCTGAGAGATTTTGTCACCAACAGGCCTGCCCTAAAAGAGCTCCTGAAGGAAGCACTAAACATGGAAAGGAAGAACCGGTACCAGCCGCTGCAAAATCATGCCAAATAGTAAAGACCATCAAGGCTAGGAAGAAACTGCATCAACTAATGAGCAAAATAACCAGCTAACATCATAATGACAGGATCAAATTCACACATAACAATATTAACTTTAAATGTAAATGGACTAAATGCTCCAATTAAAAGACACAGACTGGCAAATTGGATAAAGAGTCAAGACCCATCAGTGTGCTGTGTTCAGGAAACCCATCTCACATGCAGAGACACACATAGGCTCAAAATAAAAGGATGGAGGAAGATCTACCAAGCAAATGGAAAACAAAAAAAAGCAGAGATTGCAATCCTAGTCTCTGATAAAACAGACTTTAAACCAACAAAGATCAAAACAGACAAAGAAGGCCATTACATAATGGTAAAGGGATCAATTAAACAAGAAGAGCTAACTATCCGAAATGTATATGCACCCAATGCAGGAGCACCCAGATTCATAAAGCAAGTCCTGAGTGACCTACAAAGAGACTTAGACTCCCACACAATAATAATGGGAGACTTTAACACCCCACTGTCAACATTAGACAGATCAATGAGACAGAAAGTTAACAAGGATACCCAGGAATTGAACTCAGCTGTGCACCAAGCGGACCTAATAGACATCTACAGAACTCTCCACCCCAAATCAACAGAATATACATTTTTTTCAGCACCACAACACACCTATTCCAAAATTGATCACATAGTTGGAAGTAAAGCTCTCCTCAGCAAATGTAAAAGATCAAACATTATAAAAAACTGTCTCTCAGACCACAGTGCAATCAAACTAGAACTCAGGATTAAGAAACTCACTCAAAATCGCTCAACTACATGGAAACTGAACAACCTGCTCCTGAATGACTACTGGGTACATAACAAAATGAAGGCAGAAATAAAGATGTTCTTTGAAACCAGCGAGAACAAAGACACACCATGCCAGAATCTCTGGGACACATTCAAAGCAGTGTGTAGAGGGAAATTTATAGCACTAAATGCCCACAAGAGAAAGGAGGAAACATTCAAAATTGACACCCTAACATCACAATTAAAAGAACTAGAAAAGCAAGAGCAAACACATTCAAAAGCTAGCAGAAGGCAAGAAATAACTAAGATCAAAGCAGAACTGAAGGAAATAGAGACACAAAAACCCTTCAAAAAATTAATGAATCCAGGAGCTGGTTTTTTGAAAGGATCAACAAAATTGATAGACCACTAGCAAGACTAAGAAAGAAGAAAAGAGAGAAGAATCAAATAGACACAATAAAAAATGATAAAGGGGATATCACCACCAATCCCACAGAAATACAAACTACCATCAGAGAATACTACAAACACCTCTACGCAAATAAACTAGAAAATTTAGAAGAAACGGACAAATTCTCTGACATATACACCCTCACAAGACTAAACCAGGAAGAAGTTGAATCTCTGAATAGACCAATAACAGGCTCTCAAATTGTGGCAATAATCAATAGCTTACCAACCAAAAAGAGTCCAGGACCAGAAGGATTCACAGCCGAATTCTACCAGAGGTACAAGGAGGAACTGGTACCATTCCTTCTGAAACTATTCCAATCAATAGAAAAAGAGGGAATCCTCCCTAACTCATTTTATGAGGCCAGCATCATCCTGATACCAAAGCCTGGCAGAGACACAACCAAAAAGAGAATTTTAGAGCAATATCCTTGATGAACATCAATGCAAAAATCCTCAGTAAAATACTGGCAAACCAAATCCAGCAGCACATCAAAAAGCTTATCTAACATGATCAAGTGGGCTTCATCCCTGGGATGCAAGGCTGGTTCAATATATGCAAATCAATAAATGGAATCCAGCATATAAATAGAACCAAAGACAAAAACCACATGATTATCTCAATAGATGCAGAAAAGGCTTTTGACAAAATTCAACAGCCCTTCATGTTAAAAACTCTCAATAAATTAGGTATTAATGGGACGTATCTCAAAATAATAAGAGCTATCTATGACAAACCCACAGCCAATATCATACTCAATGGGCAAAAACCGGAAGCATTGCCTTTGAAAACTGGCACAAGACAGGGATGCCCTCTCTCACCACTGCTATTCAACATAGGGTTGGAAGTTCTGGCCAAGGCAATTAGGTAGGAGAAGGAAATAAAGGGTGCTCAATTAGGAAAAGAGGAAGTTAAATTGTCCCTGTTTGCAGACGACATGATTGTATATCTAGAAAACCCCATTGTCTCAGCCCAAAATCTCCTTAAGGTGATAAACCACTTCAGCAAAGTCTCAGGATACAAAATCAATGTACAAAAATCACAAGCATTCTTATACACCAATAACAGACAAACAGAGAGCCAAATCATGAGTGAACTCCCATTCACAATTGCTTCAAAGAGAATAAAATACCTAGGAATCCAACTTACAAGGGATGTGAAGGACCTCCTCAAGGAGAACTACAAACCACTGCTCAGTGAAATAAAAGAGGATACAAACAAATGGAAGAACATTCCATGCTCATGGGTAGGAAGAATCAACATCGTGAAAATGGCCATACTGCCCAAGGTAATTTATAGATTCAATGCCATCCCCATCAAGCTACCAATGACTTTCTTCACAGAATTGGAAAAAACTGCTTTAAAGTTCATATGGAACCAAAAAAGAGCCCGCATCGCCAAGTCAATCTTAAGCCAAAGGAACAAAGCTGGAGGCATCATGCTACCTGACTTCAAACTATACTACAAGGCTACAGTAACCACAACAGCATGGTACTGGTACCAAAACAGAGACATAGATCAATGGAACAGAACAGAGTCCTCAGAAATAACGCCGCACATCTACAACTATCTGATCTTTGACAAACCTGAGAAAAACAAGCAATGGGGAAAGGATTCCCTATTTAATAAATGGTGCTGGGAAAACTGGCTAGCCATTTGTAGAAAGCTGAAACTGGATCCCTTCCTTACACCTTATACAAAAATTAATTCAAGGTGGATTAAAGACTTACATGTTAGACCTAAAACCATAAAAACTGTAGAAGAAAACCTAGGCATTAACATTCAGGACATAGGCATGGGCAAGGACTTCATTTCTAAAACACCAAAAGCAATGGCAACAAAAGCCAAAATTGACAAATGGGATCTAATTAAACTAAAGAGCTTCTGCACAGCAAAAGAAACTACCATCAGAGTGAACAGGCAACCTACAAAATGGGAGAAAATTTTCGCAACCTACTCATCTGACAAAGGGCTAATATCCAGAATCTACAATGAACTCAAGCAAATTTATAAGAAAAAAAAAACAACCCCATCAAAAAGTGGGCGAAGGACATGAACAGACACTTCTCAAAAGAAGACATTTATGCAGCCAAAAAACACATGAAAAAATGCTCACCATCACTGGCCATCAGAGAAATGCAAATCAAAACCACAATGAGATACCATCTCACACCAGTTAGAATGGTAATCATTAAAAAGGCAGGAAACAACAGGTGCTGGAGAGGATGTGGAGAAACAGGAACACTTTTACACTGTTGATGGGACTGTAAACTAGTTCAACCATTGTGGAAGACAGTGTGGCGATTCCTCAGGGATCTAGAACTACAAATACCATTTGACCCAGCCATCCCATTACTGGGTATATACCCAAAGGACTATAAATCATGCTGCTATAAAGACACATGCACACGTATGTTTATTGCGGCACTATTCACAATAGCAGAGACTTGGAACCAACCCTAATGTCCAACAACGATAGACTGGATTAAGAAAATGTGGCACATATACCCCATGGAATACTATGCAGCCATAAAAAATGATGAGTTCATGTCCTTTGTAGGGACATGGATGAAATTGGAAATCATCATTCTCAGTAAACTATCACAAGAACAAAAAAACAAACACCGCATATTCTCACTCATAGGTGGGAATTGAACAATGAGAACACATGGACACAGGAGGGGGAACATCACACTCTGGGGACTGTTGTGGGGTAGGGGGAGGGGGGAGGGATTGCTTTAGGAGATATACCTAATGCTAAATGAAGAGTTAATGGGTGCAGCACACCAGCATGTCACATGTATACATATGTAACTAACCTGCACACTGTGCACATGTACCCTAAAACTTAAAGTATAATAATAATAAAAAAAAAAAAAAGAAAGAAAGAAAAGGGCTACATGCTCTTCCTCTCGTATGCCCTCTCCTAGTGTAACCAAAATGCAGGTTCAGTTGCCCACAGCTTGCAGAGTCCAATTAACTAGAGCGAAGTCTGGTATAAAGAAGGAGACTTTTTATTCCAAAGCTGGCTTAGGGGAAGAAGTGCGGACTTCTGCCTTTAAGGGTGCTGCTTCACTTTTGAAGCAGAAAGCAGGTGCTTTTAAAAGGGGTCTTGGCATGAATGGCGTGCAAGAGAGGGAAATGCAGGTGGGGGTCTGCATAACATGCCTTGGTGCCTTATCTACTGGGCAGTAAAGCTGGTGACCACTAGTGTCTCTGTGGGCAGAACCAGCTTGTAAAAATATCCGAAACTGTCCAGTTAGGAAAGAGTTTTGTAGGAGGCATACTTTGAGGTGTAGATTAACTGTCTGTCATCTCTCAAAACAGTTTCCTGGTGGGAGAGAGTTGGGCTCTGGAGCTTGTAAGCACATAGTTGGATTAACTCACCCTGCAGGGATTGTCTGGTGAAGAGGAGGTAAAAGGTTATAATTGCATTTCTAAAGAGCTAAGTAGGAAGTGAGAGAAAGGAGGAAAGAAAAAAGAAGAAAGAAAAAAATAATCTCTTAGAAAAATGGGGGTACTCAGTTATACCAGCCATAATATTAGAGGAAAAGTTAGTGGACTTGAAAAGTTAGGGGAACAAGGCCAACTACTTCCTCTCCTCTGGAAGATACCAGAGCAGAAGTGATGAAAAAAAAACTCTTCCCCCATTCCAAGTCCCTTGGGAGGACATCTGGTCAGTGCTGGGGGAAAGGGAGGGAGATTTAAATTAGAATGAAATGGAAGTGTTAAATTGGTCAAGCAGGCCTCTAAAGAACTAAAAATGGCAGGCACCCACCTGATGTGTCATTAAGGAATAGGAAAGGGAGAGGCAACAGAGCAAAGGGAGATACAGATAGAAGAAAACAAGCTAGTTCACTCAAACCAGTTACACATCCATATGCTAATGGTTCCCAACTTTGTATCCTAGTCCAGACCTCTCTCATGACCCCCATAGAAATATATCTAAACTGCCTTGTCCATCTGAATAAACAATACACACTTCAAACTTGATATGTCCCAAAAAGGAGCTCTTGATTTTTGTCTCTCAAACCTATTTTTCTCTGTCATTCATATCCCAATAATTGGTACCATCACCCAATTACTGCATAAACCAAAGCCTAGGAGTCATCCTTCATTCATTCTTTTCCCTCATTACCATCCAGAATTCCCACTGATCCTACTTACAAAATTTTTCTTTAACATGTCCACATTTCTCTAGCTCTCCTACCCTCCTACCGACTATTCCAACATTGGTAGCCATTCTCTACATAGCTTCTAAGTCATTTTTCAGAACTTAGAAGTTTAGCTCATGTTATTCTCCTGCTTAAAATTATACAAAGGCTTCCTATTACTCATAGCAGAAAATCCAAATTCTTTACCAAATCTACAAGGCCTTGCATGATCTGGCTGTTGTCAACCTCTTTCACCTCAACTCACAACATTCTTTCCCCTTGACTCAAAACACTCTCCCCTCTAATATACTGACTCCAGATATACTCTCTTTTTATAAAATAACCAACCATATTCCCCTAGGGCAATTGCACTTGCTGTTCCTTTGCCTGAAACAATTTGCTCCCAGCTATTTACACGTCTGGCTCATTTTCATCTTTGATATCATCCTTCACCTTCTCATAGAGGTCTTTCCTTACTGTTTTTTATCTCACTGTTCCCAGTCACTTATCACAACCTTGCATTTTTTTATTTGTTTACTTATTCTGTCTTCACCATTGGGATAAAAGCTAGGGGCAGTGGCAGTGTCCATTACTGTATGGCATATGCAAATTAACTATAATACAAGGTAAGCATCAATAGCTAAAGGAATTAAAAGGAGGTAGGGATAGCTCCAGGAGGAGGGGATAATCAAGGAAAATTTCCCGGTGAAAGTTACATTCACCTTGATATGAAATGAAAGATGTCAGCTTCATCAGAGATTGGTATTCTATTAATTTTATTTCTCCAATAGCCTTCAAATCCATTGCCTTATCTCCATCTTTACAACTATTAATGCTACCTTACCTTACACAAACTATAGTTATGCCTTGCTTGTTGTCTTTATGTATTATAGTTACCACCTAATTTCTCTCCCTACCTGTATTTCACTTTGTGTAAACCCAAATATCACATTTAGATGTCAGTCCGGGTGAATTTAGTGCTAATGTTTTCAGTCTCATTTTAACTATTTCAGGACAAACTACTGAAGTTGACACATTAGCTTTGTTGCCCTGGTAATAATAGAAGGGCTAAAATGAATGTTTTTCTCATTAATTTTTCTCATTTAATTTTCCCAAGGCACCATGCTTCAGTTTTGACAGCCCATCTTGCTGTTAGTCAATAACCTTAACAAGCAGAGTAATTACAGTCAATCATGTCTGCTTTAGTTCATTGATTACTTGGTTACTTCTTTCTCAACTCTTTAATGAGAATTCCCAGCCCACACCTTTCAGATGACATTTCTTTTATCAATTAATCACCCTCTCAATCCCTTGAATATATTCATAAACCAGACCATCTTGTATTGATGGTTCTAAAAACAACTTGCTTCTGCAGCTTTGAAAATCACAATCATTTTCAGAGATACGGAACACCTAGAATGAAATTAACATTTACTGTCATTGAACCTTCTTATTTCAAATTATTTCAACAGGGCTGTATTATACCACTTCTGAAACATTAACACACTTAATTTTAAAAGTAATACAGCTTTTAAAATGTTAAAGAAATTGTCCTGTCTTTGCAATTCTAATCTCTAAAGTCCTGTCTCTGTTCTGAGAAAACAAAGACAGTAGATTTTCTGTTTGTGCAAATGTAAACCAAGTCTCACCTAAATGTCATGAAGGAAATAATTGTAGTTGTTTCACTCAGAGAAATTCAGTGAGCTATGTCTCTGTAGAGTTTTATTGTTTCTTAAAGAGAACTGTTTATTTTTCCTGTATGAATTTACATAGTCCTCGAGCCCATCAGAACTTACACTCTTTATAAAACAAATATTTTTGAATGTTCCTTTTTAATATCCTGAAATGAAATTTATAGTTACTAACTACAAGCTGACTAAACTAACTCATTAAAAATATATTTTATATATATCTTATATATATGTATGTATTCACATAAATTATATATTTGCGTTTCATTATATAAATGATCAGGCATACTTTCACTGGAAAACAGTCACTCTTCCCCTTATGCACAGAATCACTATGAATGTGGCAGCTACAAATGTAGATAGATAAGGATGCACTGTTTTATTGTCAATTCAAATACCACAAGCAGCATTTCAGTAGTGACATGATTTTTCTATAATAGTGCACAACTCTTGATATAATACAGAACAAAATAAAAACAATCTTCCTTTGATATACCTAAATGGTTGCATTCCTAGAAATTCAGTATATATTAAAACTGCGCCAAAAAATACTACGTGTTTATAAGTAAAACCAGAGTTAGGTTCAAGGCTTAGAAAATTATATGCAGAACATACATGAATGTCCACTGGGAAATTAGAAAGTTGCATGGGATGTGGGGATAATTCATTGTACAGGAGAGTTCCACACACTGTAAACCCTCTAAGTTTCTTCGGACTGACAAAGATTCCTTGCTTGACAAAACTGTAGCTGACCTTCTGAAACTTCATCTAGGCCCATTTATGTACTTCCTTGAAAAATCTAGTTTTCATAAACACCGCTGCTAAGTCAGTTTAGCAAGAATCACCCCTCCCCCCAACCCTCCCGCTCCATATCTGATCTCCCTTGATTGGGTTCCTCATCCACCACCATGCCCCAGGTGATATCTGATCACCTTGGCCTGTCTTCAGCAAGAATCTAGTTAGATTGTTTTACCCAGAACCCCTCTTACCCCTGATGTTTCTTCCTGGAAATTTTCAGTGAGCCCACTCTGGTCACTGGCTATAAATTCCCACTTGCCCATGCTGTATTGAGAGTTGAGCACAATCTCTCTCCTCTACCACAAGACCTATTACAGTGGTCCCTATACTGTGATAGTCCTAAATAAATTCTTCTTTATCATGCTTTAACAAATATCACTTGTTAATAGTTTTCTTTTTAACAGGCCCCAGCAAATTAAATGCCAGGTGTGTCCCACAACTACCGTGACAACCAAAACTGCCCCTGCAGTGGAAGGAAGAAAAGAAACTTAAGAAGAAGCATTGCTATAGAACACTGCATGTTTACAAGGGCCCCAAGACTAAAATGAAAAAGGATAGGAAGAAAGGGAGGAAGAGGAGGGGGACAGAGAGGAAGTAGGAAGGGAGAGCGATAAAGGAAGGAAATAAGATAAATTCTGTAAACAGCCCCACCCAGACTGGCATAGCACAACCTGGAATGGACTATTTAAGTCCCAAACATGATGTTAAGAGAATAATTCAGATTTCTAGGAATGCACTAAAGACAGCTATAGCAATTGCTTGGACGAGAGGAGGAGATGGGAGGTACTCACAGGACCAGACCATATCCTATAGTGAAGGAATGAGATTAATCCTGAAGAGAATGGATATCCCCATTGTTACTTATTCTGAGGGAGAATTCTGGGACAGGAATGTGAGCTAGAAACCCAGGATTTTAGCCAAAAAGGGGAGAACGTCCCTTTTCTCTCTGAAGCCCCACAGTTTTGGGGGCCTAGCCTCCAGATGGAAGAGACAAACTAGAGAGTATCACACAGTGACATATCCACAACAGTGGTAGATAGAAACAATTCAGAAGAACACTTTTGAAGGATACCGTGAAAATGGGCCAGAACTTGGACCAAAGGGTACTGGGTGTAGACACAGTTACTGTTGTAAACCACTATCTGTATTGTCTTTTCTTTATCTTGACTTGTGGAAAGTCTGGTTAAAATGCTATTCTATGGAAAATTAAGGAAATAATCTGTGTCCTGGCTGGGATAGAATAGTGACCTGGAGAAGAGGATCCAAAGCAGCAGGGCAAGGCATCCATAACAGAAAAACATAGTGGACCTTGATATAGTTTGGCTGTGTCCCCACCCAAATCTCATCTTGAATTCCCACGTGTTCTGGGAGGGACCCAGTGGGAGGTATTTGAATCATGGGGGCAGGTCTTTCCAGTGCTGTTCTCATGACAGTGAATAAGTCTAATGAGATCTGATGGTTTTAAAAAGGGGAGTTTCCCTGCACAAGTTCTTTTCTCTTGTCTGCCACCATGTGAGACATGCCTTACCTTCCACCATGATAGTGAGGCCTCCCAGCCATGTGGAACCGTAAGTCCAATAAACCTCTTTCTTTTGCAAATTGCCCAGTATTGGGTATGTCTTTATCAGCAGTGTGAAAGTGGACTAATAAAGTAAATTGGTACCAGTAGAGTGGCTCATTACTGAAAAGATACCCAAAAATGCGGAAGCGACTGGAACTGGGTAATAGGCAGAGGTTGGAACAGTTTGGAGGGCTCAGAAGAAGAAAGAAAAATAAGGGAAAGTTTGGAACTCCCTAGAAACTTGTTGAATGACTTTGACCAAAATGATGATAATGATATGGACAATGAAATCCAGTCTGAGGTGGTCTCAGATGGAGATAGGAACTGGAGAAAAGGTGGCTCTTGTTATGTTTTAGCAAAGAAACTGGAGACATTTTGCCCCTTCCCTAAAGATGTGTGGAACTTCGAACTTGAGAGAGATGATTTAGGGTATCTGGCAGAAGAAATTTCTAAGCATCAAAGCTTTCAATGTATGACTTGGGTACTGTTAAAGGCATTCAGTTTTAAAAGGTAAGCAAAGTACAAAAGCTTGGAAAATTTTCAGCCTGACAATATGATAGAAAAGAAAATCCCATTTTCTGAGGAGAAATCCAAGCCGGCTGCAGAAATTTGCATAAATAATGAGGAGCCAAGTGTTAAGCCCCAAGACAATGGGGAATATGTCTCCAAGGCATACCAGAGGTCTCCACGGCAGCCCCTCCCATCACAGGCCCAGAGGCCTAGGGGAAAGAATGGTTTCGTGGGCTGGGCCTAGGGTCCCCGTGCTGTGTGCAGCCTAGGGACTTGGTGCCTTGTGTCCCAGCTGCTCCAGCCGTGGCTGAAAGGGGCCAATATAGAGGTCCAGCCATGGCTTCAGAGGGTACAAGCCCCAAGCCTTGGCAGCTTCCACGTGGTGTTGAGCCTGCAAGTGCAGAGAAGTCAAGAATTGAGGTTTGGGACCTGACAAAAACAAGCAATGGGGAAAGGATTCCCTATTTAATAAATGTGTTGGGAAAACTGGCTAGCTATATGCAGAAAACTGAAACTGGACCTCGTCCTTACACCTTATACAAAAACTAACTCAAGATGGATTAAAGACTTAAATGTAAAGCCTAAAACCATAAAAAACCCTAGAAAAAAACCTAGGCAATACCATTCAGGACATAGGCATGAGCAAAGACCTCATGACCAAAACACCAAAAGCCACTGGAACAAAAGCCAAAATTGATAAATTGATCTAATTAAACTAAAGAGCTTCTGCACAGCAAAAGAAACTATCTTCGGAGGGAACAGGCAACCTACACAATAGGAGAACATTTTTGCAATCTATCCATCTGACAAAGGGCTAATATCCAGAATCTACAAGGAACTTAAAGAAATTTACAAGAAAAAAACAAACAACCCCATCAAAAAGTGGATGAAGGATATGAACAGACACTTCTCAAAAGAAGATATTTATGCAGCCAACAAACATATGAAAAAAAGCTCATCATCACTGGTCGTTAGAGAAATGCAAATCAAAACCATGATGAGATAACATCTCATGCCAGTTAGAGTGGCCATCATTAAAAAGTCAGGAAACAACAGATGCTGGAGAGCATGTGGAGAAATAGGAATGCTTTAACACTGTTGGTGGGAATGTAAATTTGTTCAACCATTGTGGAAGACAGTGTGGTGATTCCTCAAGGATCTAGAACCAGAAATACCACGTGACCCAGCAATCCCATTACTGGTTATATACCCAAAGGATTATAAGTCACTCTACTATAAAGACACATGCACACATATGTTTATTGCAGCGCTATTCACAATAGCAAAGACTTGGAACCAACCCAGATGCCCATCAATGATAGACTGGATAAAGAAAATGTGGCACATATACACCATGGAATACTATGTAGCCATAAAAAAAGAATGAGTTCATGTCCTTTGCAGGGACATGGATGAAGCTGGAAACCATCGTTGTCAGCAAACTAACACAGGAACAGAAAACCAAATACCGCATGTTCTCACTCATAAGTGGGAGTTGAACAATGAAAATAGATGGACATAGGGAAGGGAACATCACATGCTGGTGCCTGTCGGGGGATGGGAGGAAAGGGGATGGAGAGCATTAAGACAAATACCTAACGCACGAGGGACTTAAAACCTAGATGACGGGTTGATAGGTGTAGCAAACCAACATGACACATGTATACCTATGTAACAAACCCTCATGTTCTGCACATGTATCCCAGAACTTAAAGTAAAATTTAAAAAAAAAAAAAAAGAATTGAGGTTTGGGAACCTCTGCCTAGATTTCAGAAGATGTACAGAAATGCCTACATGTCCACCAGGCAGAAGTTTGCTGCAGGGGCAGGGCTCTCATGGAGAACCTCTGCTAGGGCAGTGAAGAAGGGAAATGTGGGACTGGAGCCCCCACACAGAGTCCCTACTGGGACACTGCGTAGTGAAGCTGTGAGAAGAGGGCCACCATCCTCCAGACCCCAGAATGGTAGATCCACCAACAGCTTGCACCATCCATGCACCTGGAAAAGCCACAGACACTCAACGCCAGACCATGAAAGAAGCCAGAAAGGAAGCTGTACCCTGCAAAGCCACAGGGGAAGAGCTGCCCAAGACTATGGGAACCTACCTCTTGCATCACTGTGACCTGGATGCAAGACATGGAGTCAAAGGAGATCATTTTGGAGCTTTAAGATTTGACTGCCTTGCTGGCTTTCAGACTTGTGTGGGGCCTGTAGCCCCTTTGTTTTGGCCAATTTCTCCCATTCGGAATGGCTATATTTACCCAATGCCTGTACCCCCATTGTAGCTAGGGAGTAACTAACTTGCTTTTGATTTTACAGGCTCATAGGTAGAAGGCACTTGCCTTATCTCAGATGAGACTTTTGACTGTGGACTTTTGAGTTAATGCTGAAATGAGTTAAGACTTCCAGGGACTGTTGAGAAGGCATGACTGGTTTTGAAATGTGAGGACATGAGATTTGAGAGGGGCCAGGGGTGAAATAATATGGTTTGACCGTGTCCCCACCCAAATCTCATCTTGAATTCCCACATATTGTGGGAGGGATTTGCTGAGAGGTAACTGAATCATGGGGACAGGTCTTTCCCATGCTATTCTCAGTGAATAAGTCTCATGAGATATCATGGTTTTAAAAAGGAGAGTTCCCCTGCACAAGTTCTCTTCCCTTATCTGCCACCATGTGAGACATGTCTTTCACCTTCCACCATGATTGTGAGGCCTCCCCAGCCATATGGAGCTGGAAGTACAATAAACCTCTTTCTTTTGTAAATTGCCCAGTTTCTGGTATGTCTTGATCAGCAGCATGAAAGCAGACTAATACAGACCTCTTCCTCAGCACAATTGAGAGAGCTCTTGGGATGACTCAGAAGTAGCCAAGAAACACTTTAAAGGGCTAATTTCTGGCACTTGGACAATAGAAACTTAAGCTATTGGAATCTACATATTTAAAAGAATATATAACCTTATTTTAGAAACCAGATGTTGAATCTCAGACATTTGAGTTACACATAGTTTTCAATAAATGGTAGCTATTTTTAATCATGTTAATGACTTGGATAATGGTATATAGTTCATATTGCATTTTACAAAAGCTCCACCTCAATTTTAGCAATGAACAGTGCAAGAACAAGAAGGGATCAAGTAATAATAAGGGGCCATGCAGGAATAAGACTAGGAGAACTGACCAAATGAGAAGAAGTGACCAAATGATAGGGCTCAACCCCAGGAGACCTTGAGAGCAGCTAATCAAAATGGCTTGGCACATAAGAGGACATAGAAACTTTTATTTAATTAGGAACAGTTACAATGTCCGAGAACCATCTATCTAGTAGGACACTGTAGCAGGAATCCCTTCTCTGAAATGTTACTCTATGTTACGGTGTGATGATTCCCTATTTCAGGTGGTTCATCTGGAAACTGGCAAGAATTAGACAAGGAGTTAGAGCCCTAGCCAAGTGCACTGGCAGAAGCCTAGTCACATAGATTGAATAAACATTGAGAATTAGAACAGGGGCTGTGATTCAAAGGATATTTTAGCCCCATCAGATATGGGACTAAAATTACAGGTTCCATCTGAAAGACCAATATGCCTGGAACTGGCTGGGCTGTATATTGCAAACATTAGTATCTACACAAGTAAAAAAGTTTGGGGCAGGTATTTTTTTTAAATGCAGATTTAGTTCTTCTCAAATAATACATGCAAATGCTTACAATGTTCTGAGTTGTAAGATCCCTTTTCATATACCCTTAAGAGTGGGTAACTGAATTGACTGTAGCTAATCAGCTGGATAAGCAGGACCTTTACTATAAGGTACTCTGGATATGAACGATCCTTGTTTGGGAATGCTACTCTTTTTACTAATACAAAAATAAGAGTTTAAGGTTTCATTATTAAAATCAATTCATGTTATCAAATATAGGTATATTAACAATTATCATGTGTAAACCAAGAATTTATGTCTCAGAAGTTATGCAACAGCAAATAAATATCAGAGATTTTCAGGTATCCCTAAAAAGGGCCTAATACCACTGATTCAAAAATAAGGAAAAACTAGGCCATGATCTTTTCTAATTCTGATTGTTGATAATGAATTTAAATAAGTTACAACTTTTTTTAATACTTTAAGTTCTAGGATACATGTGCAGAACATGCAGGTTTGTTACATAGGTATATACGTGCCATGGTGGTTTGCTGCACCCACCAACCCATTATCTACATTAGGTATGTCTCCTAATGCTCTCCCTCCCCTAGCCTCCACCCCTCAACAGGCCCCAGTGTGTGATGTTCCCCTCCCTGTGTCCATGTGTTCTCATTGTTCAACTCCTACTTATGAGTGAGAACATGCGGTGTTCGGTTTTCTGTTCCTGTGTTAGTTTGCTGACAACGATGGTTTCCAGCTTCATCCATGTCCCTGCAAAAAACATGAACCCATCCTTTTTTATGGCTGCGTAGTATTCCATGGTGTGTATGTGTCACATTTTCTTTATCCAGTCTATCATTGATGGGCATTTGGGTTAGTTCCAAGTCTTTGCTATTGTGAATAGCGCTGCAATAAACATATGTGTGCATGCGTCTTTAGAGAAGAATGACTTATAATCCTTTAGGTATATACCCAGTAATAGGATTGCTGGGTCAAATGGTATTTCTGGTTCTAGATCCTTGAGGAATCGCCACACTGTCTTCCACAATGGTTAAACTAATTGACACTCCCACCAACAGTGTAAAAGCATTCCTATTTCTCCACATCCACTCCAGCATCTGTTGTTTCCTGATTTTTTAATGATTGCCAGTCTAACTGGCATGAGACGGTATCTCATCATGGTTTTTATTTGTATTTCTCTAACGACCAGTGATGATGAGCTTTTTTTCATATGTTTGTTGGCCAATAAATATCTTCTTTTCAGAAGTATCTGTTCATATCCTTCACCCACTTTTTGATGGGGTTGTTTGTTTTTTTCTTGTAAATTTCTTTAAGTTCCTTGTAGATTCTGGATATTAGCCCTTTGTCAGATGGATAGATTGCAAAAATGTTCCTATTCTGTAGGTTGCCTGTTCCCTCTGAAGATAGTTTCTTTTGCTGTGCAGAAGCTCTTTGGTTTAATTAGATCTCATTTGTCTATTTTGGCTTCTATTGCCATTGCTTTTGGAGTTTTAGTCACAAAGACTTTGCTCATGCCTATGTCCTGAATGGTATTGCCTAGGTTTTTTTCTAGGGTTTTTATGGTTTTAAGTTTTATATTTAAGCCTTTAATCCATCTTGAGTTAGTTTTTGTATAAGATGTAAGGATAAGGTCCAGTTTCAGTTTTCTGCATATAGCTAGCCAGTTTTCCCAACACCATTTATTAAATAGGGAATTCTTTCCCCATTGCTTGTTTTTTGTCAGGTTTGTCAATGATCAGATGGTTGTAGATTTGTGGCATTATTTCTGAGGCCTCTGTTCTGTTCCATTGGTCTATATATCTGTTTTGGTACCAGTACCACGTTGCTTTGGTTACTATAGCCTTGTAGTATAGTTTGAAGTCGGGTAGCATGATGCCTCCAGCTTTGTTCTTTTTGCTTAGGATTGTCTAGGCTATACGGGCTCTTTTTTGGTTCCATATGAAATTTAAAGTAGTTTTTTCTAATTCTATGAAGAAAGTCAATGGTAGCTTGATGGGGATAGCATGAAATCTATAAATTACTTTGGGCAGTATGGCCATTTTCACAATATTGATTCTTCCAACCCACGAGCACGGAATGTTTTTCCATTTGTTTGTGTCCTCTTTTATTTCCTTGAGCAATGGTTTATAGTTCTCCTTGAAGAGGTCCTCACACATCCCTTGTAAGTTGTATTCCTAGGTATTTCATTCAATTTGTAGCAATTGTAAAAGGGAGTTCACTCATGATTTGGCTTTCTGTCTGTTATTGGTGTATAGAAATGCTTGTGATTTTTGCACATTAATTTTGCATCCTGAGACTTTGCTGAAGTTGCTTATCAGCTTAAGGAGATTTGGAGCTGAGAAAATGGGGTTTTCTAAATATTCAATCATGTCATCTGTAAACAGAGACAATTTGACTTCCTCTTTTCCTATTTGAATACAATTTATTTCTCCTCTTGCCTGATTGCCCTGGTCAGAACACCCAATACTATGTTGAATAGTGGTGAGAGAGGGCATTCTTGTCTTGTGCCGGTTTTCAAAGGAAATGCTTCCAGCTTTTGCCCATTCAGAATGATACTGACTGTGGGTTTATCATAAATTTACTATTTTGAGATACGTTCCATCAATACCTAGTTTACTGAAGGTTTCTAGCATGAAGGGGTGTTAAATTTTATCGAAGGCCTTTTCTGCATCTGTTGAGATAATCAAGTGGTTTTTGTAGTTGGTTCTGTTTATGGGATGGATTACATTTATTGATTTGCATATGTTGAACGAGCCTTGCATCCCAGGGATGAAGCCCACTTGATTGTGGTGGATAAGCTTTTTGATGTGCTACTGGATTTGGTTTGCATTTTATTGAGGGTTTTCGCATCAATGTTCATCAGGGATGTTGGCCTGAAATTTTCTTTTTTTGTTGTATCTCTGCCAGGTTTAGGTATCAGGATGATGCTGGCCTCATAAAATGAGTTAGGGAGGAGTGCCTCTTTGTCTATTGTTTGGAATAGTTTCAGAAGGAATGGTACCAGCTCCTCTTTGTACCTCTGGTAGAATTCGGCTGTGAATACATCTGGTCCTGGGCTTTTTTTGGTTGGTAGGCTATTAATAACTGCCTCAATTTCAGAACTTGTTACTGGTCTATTCAGGGATTCAACTTCTTCCTGGTTTAGTCATGGGAGGGTGTATGTGTCCAGGAATTTATCCATTTCTTCTAGATTTTCTAGTTTATTTGCATAGAGGTGTTTATAGTATTCTCTGATGGTAGTTTGTATTTCTGTGGGATCAGTGGTGATAACCCCTTTATAATTTTTTATTTTTTCTATTTCATTCTTCTCTCTGTTCTTCTTTATTAGTCTGGCTAGCGGTCTATTTTGTTAATCTTTAAAAAAAAACAGTTCCTGGATTCATTGATTTTTGGAAGGCTTTTTTGTGTCTCTATCTCCTTCAGTTCTGCTCTGATCTTAGTTATTTCTTGTCTTCTGCTAGCTTTTGAATTTGTTTGTTCTTGCTTCTCTAGTTCTTTTAATTGTGATGTTAGGGTGTCAATTTTAGGTCTTTCCTGCTTTCTCTTGTGGGCCTTTAGTGCTATAAATTTCCCTCTAACCACTGCTTTGAATGTGTCCCAGAGATTCTGGTACTTTGTGTCTTTGTTCTTATTGGTTTCAAAGAACTTATTGATTTCTGCCTTAATTTTGTTATTTACCCAGTAGTCATTCAGGAGCAGGTTGTTCAGTTTCCATGTAGTTGTGCAGTTTTGAGTGAGTTTCTTAATCCTGAGTTCTAATTTGATTGCACTGTGGTCTGAGAGACTGTTTGTTATGATTTCCATTCTTTTGCATTTGCTGAGGACTGCTTTACTTCCAATTTTGTGGTCAACTTTAGAATAAGTGCTATGTGGTGCTGAGAAGAATGTATATTCTGTTGATTTGGGGTGGAGAGTTCTGCAGATGTCTATTAGGTCCACTTGGTCCAGAGCTGAGTTCAAGTCCTGAATATCCTTGTTAATTTTCTGTCTCGTTGATCTGTGTAATATTGACAGTGGAGTGTTAGAGTCCCACAGTATTATTGTGTGGAAATCTAAGTCTCTTTGTAGGTCTCTAAGAACTTGCTTTATGAATCTAGGTGCTCCTGAATTGCTTGCATATACATTCGGAATAGTTAGCTCTTCTTGTTGCATTGATCCCTTCACCATTATGTAATGCCCTTCTTTGTCTTTTTCGTATCTTTATTGGTTTAAAGTCTGTTTTATCAGAGACTAGGAATGCAACCCCAGCTTTTTTTTTTTTTTTTTTTTTTTTTTTTGCTGTCCAATTGCTTGGTAAATATTCCTCCATCCCTTTATTTTGAGCCTATGTGTGTCTTTGCACGTGAAATGGGTCTCCTGAATGTATTCAGGTGTATTCACACCGATTGGTCTTGACTCTTTATCCAATTTGCCAGTCTATGAGGCTACTGAGTCTATTGAGTCCAATTGCCAGTTAATTGAGGCATTTAGCCCATTTACATTTAAGGTTAATATTGTTATGTGTGAATTTGATTCTGTCATTATGATGCTAGCTGGTTATTTTGCCTGTTACTGATGCAGTTTCTTCATAATGTCGATGGCCTGTACTATTTGGTATGTTTTTACAGTGGCTGGTACCAGTTGTTCCTTTCCAGATTTAGTGCTTCCTTCAGGAGCTCTTGTTAGGCAGCCCTGGTGGTGACAAACTCTCTCAGCATTTGCTTGTCTGTAAAGGATTTTATTTCTCCTTCGCTTATGAAGCTTAGGTTGGCTAGATATGAAATTCTGAGTTGAAAATTCTTTTCTTTAAGAATGTTAGCTGGGCATGGTGGCTCATGCCTGTAATCCCAGCACTTTGAGAGGCTGAAGTGGGCAGATCACCTGAGGTTGTGAGTTCAAGACTAGCCTGAACAACATGGTGAAACCCCGTCTCTACTAAAAATACAAAAATTAGCCGTGTGTGGTGGCCAGCACCTGTAGTCCCAGCTACACGGGAGGCTGAGGCAGGAGAATTGCTTGAATCTGGGAGGCAGAGGTTGCAGTGAGCCGAGATCATGCCACTGCAATCCAGCCTGGGTCACAGAGTAAGACTCCGTCTCAGAAAAAAAAGTGTTGAATATTGGCCCCCACTCTTCTGGCTTGAAGGGTTTCTGCAGAGAGATCTACTGTTAGTCTGATGGGCTTCCCTTTGTGGGTAACCCAACCTTTCTCTCAGGCTGCCCTTAATTTCTTTTCTTTCATTTCAACCTTGGTAAATCTGATGACTGTGTATTATGTGTCTTAGGGTTGCTCTTCTCAAGGAGTATCTCTGTGGTGTTCTCTGTATTTCCTCAATTTGAATGTTGGCCTGTCTTGCTAGGCTGGGGAAGTTCTTCTGGATAATATCCTGAAGAGTGTTTTCCAGCTTGGTTCCATTCTCTCCATCAGTTTCAGGTACACCAATCAAACTTAGGTTTGGTCTTTTCACATAGTCCCATATTTCTGGAGGCTTTGTTCATTCCTTTTCATTTTTTTTCTTTAATCTTGTCTTCACGCTTTATTTCATTAAGTTGATCTTCAATCTCTGATATCCTTTCTTCCACTTGATTGATTTGGCTATTGATACGTATGCTTCACAACATTCTCGTGCTGTGTTTTTCAGCTCCATCAGGTCATTTATGTTCTTCTCTAAACTGGTTATTCTAGTTAGCAATTCCTCTAACCTTTTTTCAAGGTTCTTAGCTTCCTTGCATTTGGTTAGAACATGCTCCTTTAGCTTGAAGGAGTTTGCTATTACCCACCTTCTGAAGCCTACTTCTGTCAATTCATGAAACCCATTCTCCATCAAGTTTTATTCTTTTGCTGGCGAGGAGTTGTGATCCTTTGGAGGAGAAGAGGCCTTCTGGTTTTTGGAATTTTCAGCCTTTTTGTGCTGGTTTTTCCTCATCTTCCTGGATTTATCTACCTTTGGCCTTTGATGCTGGTGACCTTCAGATGGGGTTTTTGTGTGGATGTCCTTTTTGTTGATGTTGATGCTATTCCTTTCTGTTTGTTAGTTTTCCTTTTAACAGTCAGGACCCTCTGCTGCAGGTCTGCTGGAGTTTGCTGGAGGTCCACTCCAGACTCTGCTTGCCTGGGTATCACCAGCGGAGGTTCAGTTGGAAATGCAGAAATCACCCGCCTTCTATGTTGGTCTTGCTGGGAGCTGCAGACTGGAGCAGTTCCTATTCAGCCATCTTGCCAGCCATGGTAAGTTAAAACTTTTAACAATCTCAGTGCTTCCCCTTGTTCATATACAAAATCAGTATTTTATCTCAGATACTAGTGCAAACACTAAGAACCAAATTTTTAGAATTCAGCATTGGGGTTTACATCTAGCAGAATTTCACAGGATCTCTGACTATTAGTTTGGGAATAGTTCAGAGAAAGGCTGATAGGGAAGGTGAGTGACAGATCAAAGGGGTTAGGAGAGGATTGTTTCAGTAGTACTAGGCCAGCTCTAGTTTTTGTTCCCCTTTTTCTATAGAAGGTGAGGCAAAGCATGAATCATATGTCATGAAGTTTTTGCTATCCTCCTTGCTCTCCTTGAATTTTAACAGATATCTAAAGGCAATCAAATATACAAACAATTCACAGCTACCAATCTCAAAGAGAGAAAACAATATAAAGATGATATCCCAAAAGAAACTGTCAAGGCTGAAGAGGTTTAATTAGAAAGTAGCTTGGGACTGTATTGATATTTTCTCTCTTCCTTTACAAAGTGGAAACAAATCACGGCAAAGACATATAATTATGTATCAGAAGCACCAACGCCTCCAGAAATGCTATCTGAAAGAAATTTAAAAGCAGTAATTAATGCCTATACCACACAAAAAGTGTTTTATATCAACTCTTATCCCTTATAGAACACCTACAAAAGACCTTTTAAATGACTGCATGGTTTCATAAATTAAGCTTATATTTTCACATTTCCAACATTAAATATTCATTAAATAAGTGAACATATTTGCTCAAATATTTTAAATGTTGATGAAATAGATTAAAATTCCTTCTATGGATTTCTTATGATAAAGAAACACTCTATAACACAGAGTTTTACTTGAGGAAGAGGACGTAAAATGCAGAATAACAATTATATCTTTCAGCTCGTTTTTTTTTTTTTTTTTTTGAGACAGAGTCTCACTCTGTCGCCCAGGTTGGAGTCCAGTGGCATAATCTTGGCTCACCACAACTTCTGCCTCCTGGGTTCAAGCAATTTTCCTGCTTTGGCCTCCCAAGTAGCTGGGACTACAGACACCCGCCACCACACCTGGCTAATTTTTGTATTTTTAGTTGAGATGGGGTTTTGCCACATTGGCCAGGCTGGTGTCCAACTCCTGACCTCAGGTGATCTGCCCCACTTGGCCTCCCAAAGTGCTGGAATTATAGGCATGAGCCACGGCACCTGGCCTCTTTTTTTTTTTTTTTTTTTCTTTTTGAGACAGGGTCTCATTCTGTTGCCAAGGCTGGAGTGCAGTGATGCAATCGTGGCTCACTGCAGGCTGGACCTCCTGGGTCCAAGTGATCCTCCCATCTCAGCCTCCCAAGTAGTGGAACTACAGGCGCAAGCCACCATATCTAGCTAGTTTTTGTATTTTTAGTAGAGACTTTGGGGTTTCACCACATTGCCTAGGCTGGTTTCAAACTCCTGAGCTCAAGCAATCTGCCTGCCTCAGCCTCCCAAAGCACTGGGATTACACGCATAAGCCACCATGCCCGGCCTCTTTCAATTCTTTGATAAACAATTTAATCCCACAAGACCCATGATCCTAAATAGTAGCTTCACTGTGAATAAATGCTTTTTGGTCCACTTTCAAAACATAAAGTATCCTCTGTATCAGATGCTTCTGATACCCTGCCCACACCTGCTTAGCCTCACTTCTGATTCCAGTCACGACTGTGAAGGATAGTTCCTAGCAGACCACAATTCTCTCATGCAGTCAGTGTCACACCCCACGTCTTTCTCGGTATGCTATGGGGCTTCTCCAAAGCCAGAAATGACACAGGGAGCCTACTAAGTATATGCATATCCATCGAAGTTCAGAGGAGTTAGTGCCCAAGATTAACCCACAACCAATGGGGACAAGGAGCTGGCAAACAATTGCTCCTTCCAGTAGACCTTTAGGTAGAGAACTCTAAGGGACATTCAACACAATTCTCAAAAAGTTCTGAGTAGCATGATGCCCCAGCTGGGCTCAGCAGTGACCCTGATAATGCAAGCTTATCCTACATTATTCTTTCCACCTTTTCTTCTGCCCAGTCCCTCACCCCTGCTCCCTGGTGTTACCACCCAGATGAACTACCTAGAGTTGTTGTCTCTGGCTCTTGCTTTTAAGGAGAATCCAAGCTAAGACTGTTTATACCAGGAGTGGGCCTAGAAAACAGATCCTTAGGATGATACTGTTGAACTGTATCATTCACAACCTAGATGGAAATGAGGGTCTATTTTTGGTGATAATCCCTGGTATATGGTATCTCTCTAGTGTGGATTAGATGAGGTACAGGTAGAAGAGCTTATTGTGAACATCAATTCCCAATTTCGCATTCAGTTACATCATGCAGATAATTTGAAAGCAGCCAGGTGACAGTATTTACACCACAGAAATGGCAAGCACTACAATTTCGGGTTTCCGCACCCCAAGTGTTCCATAGAACACTGGCTTCTCCAAAGCCACAGATGATACAGGGAGCCCACATGTGCATATCCGCAGAAGTTCAGAGGAGTTAGTGCCCAAGATTAACCCACAACCAATGGGGGCAAGGAGCTGATAAACAATTGCCAGCTCTTATGCAGAATTTCAGCCAGCGTTCCAGTTTTCAGCTTCCCTCTTCACACAATCCTATTTTTTAGAAGTACCTGGTAAATTTTCCAAGTTTTACGGCCCGAATCACTAAATCGAAAGCTATTCCTGGTGCTGTGGCATAAATTTGCTGCCTTTACTGTAGGATCAGTCCTTATACAAGTGCAGGAAGCCTATTTGTAATAATTAGAGGCTTAGGAAAGTTTCCAAATACATATTTATACAACAATTTGCCAGTGCTCAGGTAAGAATTTCATATACCAAAACCTTAAACCTTAATTCCTATTACACAAATTCTTATTACATTTTATTAAACAAAAATATTCTTGTAAAAATTTTTATAATTTATAAAATTATATCTATTTACTCTCCCACTATAATTTATTATCAACTTTTTACTTTCTCAGGGTATACACTATTTGATAAAACAACGGATCCGTAGTTCTGCATGAGTCACTTAACTATACATCCATCCACTTATATATAGTATTAATTTATTAATTTACCTTTTTTTTTTTTTTTTGAGATGGGAGTCTCGCTTTGTTGCCCAGGCTGGCGTGCAGCGGCACGATCTCGGCTCACTGTAAGCTCCACCTCCCAGGTTCAGGCCATTCTCCTGCCTCAGCCTGCCAAGTAGCTGGGACAACAGGCACCCGCCACCATGCCAAGTTAATTTTTATGTATTTTTTAGTAGAGACAGGGTTTCACATGTTAGCCAGGATGGTCTCGATCTCCTGACCTCGTGATTCGCCCACCTCGGCCTCCCAAACTGCTGGGATTAAAGGGGTGAGCCACTGCGCCCGGCCTTATTATACTTTTATATAGTAAGATCTGTCTGTCAAATATGCTCTAAGAACAAGACACTTTTATTTCTCCCAGTGTTATCATTTCTCACACATCAGAGTCCCCTACCTAAATCCAGAACAAACACAGTCATAATTATTATCTTAACAGAGCCAAGATAACCAAGGGAGGGAAAAAATAAAGAGATAGGGATAGAGAGAAAAAGAGATGAGAGTCAGGGGGATGGTCTAAGGAGAAGAGCTTATGCCAAAACCTATGTTCTAAATGTTACAGGTTGGTTCTAGAAAAGGCAAAAGGCTTAAGATTCCACCCTGCCCCATGGCACCCCTTATTCCCCAAAATTTTGATTTTTTTAAGTCTTATTGTAAATACGTAAGGTGTACCTTCCTCAACACTGACTAGAATGTTATATATATTATATAATTATATATTGTATATACCATGATATATTATATATAATATATAATTATGTATATTACATATAATATGTCATGATATATTATATATTACACATAATAATATATTATATATAATTATATATTACATATAATATATATATTATATATCATGATATATTATATATTATATAATATATAATTATATATTATGTATAATTATATATTATAAATATACAATTATATGTTATATATCTATAATCATATTATATATAATTATATATCATATATAATAATATATTATGTATAACATATATAATAATATACTATGTATAACATATATAATAATATATTATGTATAACATATATAATTATATATTATATATAACATATATAATTATATATTATGTATAACATATATAACTGTATATTATATATAATTATATATTATACATAACATATTATTATTTTTAGTATCTGTATATATAATATATATGTAACATATACTATATACTATATATTATATATTATATATGTAAATCCACATATTTATAAATGGAAGTATATTATATATAATTATTATATGAATTAAAAAACAAATATTATATTTATATTATATATTATAATATATATTATATTTATGTTATATATTATAATATATAATATAAAATTATATAAGATTATATATCATACAAGATAATATATATTATTTTACATATTATATATTATAATATATTATATAATCTTATATAATAATATATATTATTATACTATATAATACATCATATATTATATACTATATACAATATTATCTATATTATATATATTATATTATATATTATATTATATGTATTATATATATTAATTACATATATTATATATGATATATGATATATGATATATATGATACATAGCATATATTATGCTACATATTATATATATGATCTATTATATATAATATATTACATAATATATATGTTATATAGGATATATTGTGTTTAATATATAAATATATAATATATGATATATATGCTATATATAATATATAGAAAATTCTAGTCACTTGAAGTTACAGCTTATGTATCATTATATAATTATATATCATACGTAACATACATATATACATATAAGTATATGATATATATAATATATAATAATATATAAATATATAATATATCATATATAATACATATAAAATTCTAGTCACTGTTCAAGGTACAGCTTACATATCATATATATTTATATGTAGTATATAATATGTAATATACATATATACATATAGGTATATATACACACAATATATATTATATATGTATCATATATTATATATATTTATATAATGTATGTATCATATATGATATAATTATATCATATAATATATCATATAATATCATATGTATATAATGTATCATATAAAATGTATCATTATATATAATATATAATTATATATAATGCATCATTATACCACATATTATATATCATACATAGATATATATAATATATGATGTATATATCATATATATTTATATATTTATATATGATATATTACGTGTCATATTCTGTGATATATCATATACAATATATTGTATATTATATATGATATATTATATATTATATGTAATATATATTACATTCATATGATATAATTATAGATAATATATATTATATATCATATATATGATATATGACATATGATATGATATATATTATATAGAATACATCATATAATATATAATATATAATATATATCATATATGATATATAGAATATATAATATATATTATATATTATATATAACATATATATCATATATGATATGATAATTATATATGATATATTGTGTCATATTCTATATCATATACAATATATTGTATATTATATGATACATTATATATTATATGTAATATATATTATATTCATGATATATTATAATTATATATATCATATACTATATATCATATATGATATATGAGATAAGATATATGATATATTATATATAATACATCATATATTATATATAATATATTATATATTTTATATATTATATATTATATATTATATTATATATTATATAACATCATATATATAATATATTATATATTATATAACATCATATATATATTATATATTATATCATATCATATGTTATATATCACATCATATACTATATATTATACATTATATCATATCCTATATTATATATGATATATTATACACATATTAAATACTATATATGATATTGTATATAATATATTATATATGATATATCATATAATATATTATATATTATATATTATATATTATATATAATTTGTGATATCATATATAATATATTATATATAATATGTTATATATAATGTAATATCATATATATTATATATTATATTATATATAATAGATGTTAATATATAATTATATATAATAATGATATATAATATATATTATATATCATATGATATACAATATATATTATACATCATGTGATATATAATATATATATTATGTAATATATATATTATATATCATATGTGTATTATATATTATATGTAATATATTATATTATATATAATATATGATGTATTATATATAATAATATATATCATATATCATATCTCATATATCATATATATGACATATAACATATGATATTATATATAATTATAATATATCATATAAATATAATATATATTATATATAATACATAATATATATCATAATATACAATATATTATATATGATATATCATAGAATATGACACATATTATATCATATATATATAATATACATCATATATTATATATCTCTATGTATCATATATAATATATAATATAATGATACATTATATATACTTACATATTATATAGAATGATACATTATACATACTTATATATTATACATAATGATACATTATATACATATGATATAAATTATATCATATATATTATATATTATCTATGATATAATTATATCATATATGATATAATATATGATATAATTATATATAATCTATGATACATAGATGATATAATTATATATAATCTATGATACATAGATGATATAATTATATATAATCTATGATACATATATGATATAATTATATATAATCTATGATACATAGATGATATGATTATATATAATCTATGATACATAGGTGATATAATTATATATAATCTATGATACACATATGATATAATTATATATAATATATGATACATATATAATATATATTATGTGTATATATATACTTAGATGTATATATGTATATTACATATTATATACTACATATAAATATACAATATGATATGTAAGCTGTACCTTCAACAGTGACTAGAATTTTATATATATTATACATCATATATTATATATTTATATATTATTGTATATTATATATATCATATACATATATGTATATATGTATGTTACATATTATATATAATTATATGATACATAAGCTGTAACTTCAAGTGACTAGAATTTTCTATATATTATATATATCATATATATCATATATTATATATTTATATATTATATTAAACATATCATATATAACATATCATATATTATGTGATATATTATATATAATAGATCATATACAATATATAATATGTAGCATAATATGATATCTATCATATATCATACATTATATATGCAATATATGATCTATTATATATTCTATATATGATATTATATTATATATGATATAATATAATGTATAAATATATATCATATATAATATATAATATATGATATATAATATATATAAAACTAGTCACTGTTGAGGAAGTCATAGCGTACTTATATATTATATATTATATATATGTAAAATACATATATACACGTATGTATTATATATATCATGTATTATATTATGTATAATATAGTATATATCATATATATTATGTATAACATAGTATATATCACATATTATATTATGTATAATATAGTATATATCACATATTATATTACATATATTATGTATAATATATTATATATTACATATTATATTATGTAGAATATAGTATGTATAATGTATAATAGATGACATATAATACATATATATGTATACATGTATATTATGTATTATATATCATATATGATATATAATTATAATTATATATAATTATATGTATATTACATATTATATATTATACAATATGTAATATACATATATATGCATAGGTGTATATATAACACACATATGTATATATATTATACTTTAGAGTTTCTAAGAATATAAGCTGGGCCCAGTGGCTCACACCTGTATTCCTAGCACTTTGGGAGGCCAAGGCAGGAGGATCACCTGATGTCAGGAGTTCAGGACCAGCCTGGCCAACATGGTGCTACCCCATATCCACAAAAATACAAAAATTAGCCGGGCATGATGGTGGGTACCTGTAATCCCAGCTACTTGGGAGGCTGCGGCAGGAGAATCGCTTGAACCTGCGAGGTGGAGGTTATATATATATACATAATATATACTATATGTATGTATGTATATATGTATATGTGTATATATATCATAGAGATATACATATTTTTTCTTTTTTGAGACAGAGTCTCGCTCTGTTGCCCAGCTGGAGTGCAACAGCACAATCTCAGCTCACTGCAACCTCCACCTCCAGGTTCAAGCGATTCCAGGTGATGCCAATGCTGCTGGTCTGGGAACCCCACTGTGAGAACCACTGATCTAAATAATTACACTTAATTATTATCTATATGCATGTATTTGTATGCCTACATTTCATTAACATATGTAATTAATTTTTCATCGTTTTATGATGTAATTAATATATTATCTGTAATTATTAATAATCACAGCTGTGTGCTAATTTATGAAGCTCCATAGTTAGCTAGATTTGTTAGGTTGGACTGACTGCTATGTGGTACTTACTTACACACTGAAACAGAAATGAAAAATAGGCCATCTGTATATTTGATTAATAGAATAGGACAACAAATCTGGCTTCACTACTCACTACAGCTAACCAAAGCTGCCAAGAGTTGGTTTTCTAGAGGAAATGATGCCTCCTTTAAAGCTTCCATATTAATTTCTCAATCTCAGTTACAAAGTAAATGAAAAACTGTTAGTAAGTAAAGCAGGAATTTGAAGGCAGTCTAATTTTTTAAATTACACTTTTAATTTTTAAAATATTTAAATATTAAATGTTAAGGAGAGTTTTGAAGGGAAAAATACTTTAAAATGTTTAAAAGCAGACTCTGGCCCTTTTCCTATTCCCTTTTCTTATTGTCCCTTAAAAGGTACCAGAATTATTCTCCATGTAATTCCACCCACTTTAAGCCTGTTCATAGGAGAATCTCCAACACAGAATGACAATGATAATCATCCAATGGCATGTGATAAAAATGGCAGCATAATCAGCTGCTGAAAGAAAGAAACATTTACAGATCTATTAACTTATTTGTTAAATGAACCATTTCTTGACGAGATTTTTCCTACTCTCTAACCTGCATTTTCAAAGTTCTGTACCATTACATTTCTAAACATCCCAAAACAAAAACAATAAAGACAATGTTAATCTAATTTTTAAAACAAAAATTGTCCTAATTTAATTTCGATATTGCTAAATTCAAAGAACACAATAGGCAGGAAGGACATTAATAAACTTTTGTGATTTTCTGATAAGAAAAGTATAAACTATCTACAAAGTTGTTCATTTTTAAGGAATTGCACGGTCAGAATATAATAAATTGGTTATTTCCAGAGTTACTAATATATAAAGACCAAATTTTGAAGCAAAGATAAAAGTTTATGTTCTATGAAAAGAATCAGTATCACGTTTTCACAATTTACAGTGATTAAAACATTTTAGAACTAGATAGAGGAAGTAGTTGTACAAGGTTATAAATGTACTAAATGCCGCTGAAATGTCCACTTTAAAATAATTAATTTTATGGTTAATCGTTATGTCCATTTCACCTCAATTTTTTAAAATATGTAAAAATAAAAACAAAAAATAATGGCAAGAAAACTTTCACAACTTGCAAAACTTTCAAGTCATTTTGAGATTCTTGCTCCTAACACTGTACAAAAGAAAAAAATGTAAGAGGAAAATGTTAGAGTTCTTATGTATAAACCAAAAAATAAATAATCCTGAATGCTAATCCTAGAAAAGTATTTCATTTGGTGTTCCCCACCCACCAGGATCTTCATTTACACTCCCTTCTCTTGTGGAGGGACAATCTCAGTCTAACTTCATACATGTTCTTTTAGAGTCTAAGGAAAATCTTAGAAATTTCTAAGTAAAACTTTACACACACTCGAGCTAAAAAGCAGAGAGGTAAACAGATTACTTTTAACTAGATCAGATTCAGATGGCTTCCATCTTTCCAAATAAATACAAAATTGAGCCCTCATTGGACCTTTCCTTGGGCATTTTTTTTTTAAGAATGTTAAGATTTGTGGTGAAATTTTTGTTAACCCTACCATTTTTTTAGCCAGTCACACTATCAAACACATCCAAGAATAAAGACATTTTCAGATGTGCAAAGTTTAAAAACAATTTTTGCCACTCCTGTGCCCTTTCTGAGGAAGCTGCTGGGGTACACGCTTCTCTAAACTAAGAAAGTAAACCAGGAAAGAGGAAGACATGATCCAAGAAAGAATAGAAGACATTACGGAAGAGAACTGAAGGGAGATCCCAGGATGACAGGTGAGCAGTAGGCTTAAGATTGGAGCAGAAGGATAGAGGCTCTAAGAAGGGATATCTAAATGAATAAAAGAAAGGAAGAGAGAGAGGCAGAAAGAAAAAGATAAAGGAGGGAGAGAGGAAGAAAAACTTAACAGATAATCTGATGTTTAAATATAATGAGAGATTTATAATTCTTTCAGACAATTTGGTGATGAATTAGTGATAATCAAATAGAAAACTAAGCAGACAAAAGGGAACAGTATAATCATTAATCCCTGGGAAAAAGAGAAGTTCTAGTAGAAAGGAAATTTGATTATAGCACAATATGTGGCTTGGCTGTGAAAAATACATACTCATAATATTTAATAATATAAACATTGAATATTGATTTAACCAAATATTATCACATACTTTAAAAGATATGGGAAAGGAACAATGTATAAAAAAGCTGACAGCTTACATTTCATAGTGGCAAGTCAAGAGATAAAATCTGAAACTAAAAACTCAAGAAATAGTTGTATAAAAATATTTAGAAAAATAGAAGTAAATACCAGAATAAGCAATTAAGAGTTAAAGGTGGTTATTATATCCAGAATGAGACATGAAGTTGGAAAGCATGGTGTAGGAAATGCTGTTTTTTCATTAAGTCTTATGATAGCCAGATGTGGTGGCTCACACCTCTAATCCCAGCACTTTGGGAGACTGAGGCAGAAGGATCACCTGAGGTCAGGAGCTCGTGACCAGCCTGGCAAATAGGCTGACACCCTGTCTCTACTAAAAATACAAAAATTAGCCAGGGGCTGAGGCAGCAGAATCGCTTGAACCTGGGAAGCGGAGGTTGCAGTGAGCCGAGATCGCACCACTGCACTCCAGCCTGGGTGACAGAGCAAGACTCTGTCTCCAAAAACAAACAAAAAAAAGTCTTAAGATATTTTGCTTTTAGGCCGGGCGCGGTGGCTTACACCTGTAATCCCAGCACTTTGGGAGGCCAAGGCAGGCGGATCATGAGGTCAGGAGATCGAGACCATCCTGGCTAACACGGTGAAACCCCGTCTCTACTAAAAATACAAAAAGTTAGCCAGTCGTGGTGGCAGGCGCCTGTAGTCCCAGCTACTCGGGAGGCTGAGGCAGGAAAATGGCGTGAACCCGGGAGGTGGAGCTTGCAGTGAGCCACGATTACGCCACTGCACTCCCGCCTGGGCAACGAGCAAGACTCCGTCTCAAAAAAAAAAAAAAAGATATTTTGCTTTTAAACAATGGTTCACATCATTACTTTTTGTTGTTGTTGTTGTTTTGTTTTTTTAGTAGCTGGGATTACAGGTACCCGCCACCAAGCCCGGCTAATTTTTTTTTTGTTTTTGTTTTTGTTTTTGTAGTTTTAGTAGAGACGGGGTTTCACTATGTTGAGCAGGCTGGTCTCGAACACCTAACCTTATGATCCACCCACCTCGGCCTCCCAAAGTGCTGAGATTACAGGTGTGAGCCATCATGCCTGGCCCATCTTTTTTTTTTTTTAAGCTTAATTGAAAAATAATAAGACTTGTTATCAATTGTCGAACTTGAGTTTTTTTATTTGTATAAATTTAAGGGGCACAAGTGCAGCTTGGTTACATGGATATATTGCATAATGGTGAGGTCGGGCCTTTTAGTGTGTGAACTTGTATTTTTCAAATCAAACAAGAGTACTATGGTATATAAAACAATTTAAATTGTGCTTAAATTAAAACATGTTTATGCATATATAGATATGTATTCAGTTAAAATCTTATTTGGGCATCTGAATAGGACATAGTCTTATGAAAAAAGTATCATAAAAATCTCAAAAATCATAATGTTTACAACCATTGTTGACTTTATCTTCTTGATAAGTAAAAACCTGTTACTAATTTTACCCAAGTTGAGAAGCCACTCGTGGTCTAAGCAGTTCTGATTCTTGACATAACTTTCTAATTAAAAATGCATTCTGTTTTAGGACAAAAACATAACCCTTCATTTCAGAGCTCATCAGTAATAGAATGGCCTTAAATGTCACTACATATTTAGTTGAATAATGAGCCAACAACACAAAAATGGGCAGCAGTTTTAAAATCAAGATATTCTTCTAATAGGGTATGAAATTAGATAAAATGTCTTCTAACTTATTATTTCTCTCACAACATTAGTTTCTCATTATTCTTTCATTTGTCCATGTAAGCCTATAAAAAACTCAGTATCAACACTGTGTAATATAACCAAAGAAAATATTTAAAATTAGGTTAAAGATGGCAAATTGAACGCAGCCTTCTCCCTCTTTCTCTCTCTCACTCACACACACACACACACACACAAACTTTCTCTCTCTCAAGACTCCGTTAAAAGTGTAAAATTGAGCAAAGAAGTCAAGCTCCAAAACACAGAGCAAACACACCAAGGTATGTAACAGCGTTTATGGGGAAAATCCACACAGATGTGAATAGTAGCAGCTGCACATTCCAACACCCCACTACATAATGAAAAATGTAAATATTTTATCTATGTCAAATAAGTACATGGTCAAAATCAAATTATATGGAAGGATTATAATGAGTTAACCAAGTACCTTTATTACACACCTAAACATTTAAATTTTAAATTAAAAATTAATATTTAAAGCTGTTTTAGAAAAGCTGAGATTAAAAAATGAAATGACCCACATAAATTTTCTTTGAAAAGTTGCTACTATTCTTCCAGTTCATAAGGTTTGGTTTTGCCCAAAAGGGTTCCAAAGTCAGATCATGACAAATCTATTTGAATGCGTCAAAGGTATTTCAGACATAATACATCTAAAATGGAATTCTGGGTTCCTCAACCTACTCTACATCCGTAGATCATACCCATCTTCCACCAAGGGACCTTTATTCAAGATTTAGGAAGGAGGCTGGTCTCTGCTTGGAGAACAGCCACAAAAAGGACTGCTGGTGGTATGCAAGCCATCCTATTGCTTAAAGCAAATCACTTCTGGCCCTAAATTATACTCACCACTTAGCTGGATTCACCATCCTTAGAAAATAGTTTAGCAACATCTTTCATTACTGGAGCATGTTCCCTTGGAAATGTCACTTACCTTTCTGACAAATACTCACTCCACTACAAGTGTCACTCCTTCCTACCATATTTACCTCTCTTCCTGCCAGGTATTCTAGAAAACACAACTTAACCCTATTACATTGCCACTCATGCATTAATAACTCTTGTAAGGGTATATTCTGGGCAGCTACCTGGCAGTCAGACCCTAAATTTTGGCTGTGGCTTTAAGAGATTAAAAAATAGCAAAAGAAGCCACAGTCCCTATCCTTCAGAAATTTATAGTTTCCCTTTCCATGAAAAGGTTCACTTGAGCCCTTTAGAGGGAGACAAATTTTCACAAAATACTTAAATTTTCCACCAGGGAATTTATTTTAAAGCCTCATAACAACCACACTGGATTTTTAAATTTATATCTAGCCTAAATTTTTATAGGTAGAGTTTAAGTTCCTTCTATCTACTATGTAATACCACTTATAGACATAAGACCTTATTAAATAGCCTTCCTCTTTTCTCTTTTCCTGGCCAGTCAACAAAATTACCATAACTTCTGTTCGAATATTAACCCTACATGTTAATTAATTCAAATTAACTTTTTAAATATAAAGCCAAGAACTCTGTGAAGATAAAGCTCCTGACTGTGGTCAGAATCAGTGTGCAGATAAGACTAAAAAATCAACAATTATATGTTCTGAATCTGGAGTTCAGAGTTGAAGAATCTACTATTTTTGAGAATTCAAGTCAAATATATAAAAATTTATTCAGTGACTACCAGGCAAGCCTCCAGTAGGGTGAATAAAAATAAATATAAAACTCAAAGATATATATGATCCTGGGGAAAGTAATAATCTAGCAGAGGAGAATAATATGAAAGATTGTACCTATTATATAGAAATAATTAACATGAATTAAATCATTAGTCAAAATAAGAAGATACTATCTCTTGCTTATTGACCAAGATTTGAAAGAATGATAAAAGTGTAGACATAAGGAAGTCAAAGCTCTAGAGAAGCAGATACTAGGATAATTCCTGGTATGAATATGAACTGGGAAAACATTTCTGGAGGGCAATTTGGCACTAAAATCCTTTTAAAAGTACATACTTTGACCAAAAATAATATATCTAAGGGCTTGTCCCAGAGAAATAATCAGACAAGTCTTTAAAGGATTTACAGGAAGCAAGCAATATGGTTTATAACCATGGAAAATTATAAATAATCTAAATGTCCTATAACATGGGTTTTTTAAAATAAAACCTATGATACATACATGGACATTAAAATGATGATATAGCTGATTATACATACATATATCAATATGGAAATGTCTTTAAGATAAAGTAAATTTTACAAAACAGTTTTTTAAAAGGTATGCAGTATTTCTTCAAGTAACATGTATCACTGTTTCTAAAGGTACACAATGTCCTCGACACTGTGACACAGTAGGTCTAGAGCAAGGTTGGAAATGTAAACTTTTAACATGTCCACCCTTCCAGCAAGTGAGCGCACACACACACACACACACACACACACACACACAGGCTCTCTTAGGTGATCTTAATGTAAGTGTTCTATAGAGCATCCTTTGAGAAATGGCACATTAACATATATCAAGTCTGGGAAAGAGTATATGTGCAAAACAGGGAGATGAAGAAATAAGAATCTGGAGTTTGGAGTGGGTGTTGAAGTACAAAGAATAAGAGATAAAAGAATCAGGAAATAAAATATAATACATCAACTCAATGGACAATTATGCAGTCATTAAAATAATAACCATGATG
Source organism: Gorilla gorilla gorilla (assembly GCF_029281585.2). Classification (NCBI taxonomy): domain Eukaryota; kingdom Metazoa; phylum Chordata; class Mammalia; order Primates; family Hominidae; genus Gorilla; species Gorilla gorilla. The sequence continues at coordinate 48,017,354 of NC_073232.2, read as the reverse complement.
ACAGAATGGATATAATATAAGTTATATTAATCAACAACAAAAAACAAAAAACTCAGATCAAAAATGGGTAAAGGACTTGCATGATCATTTGTCCCAAGGAAATATACTAATGGCCAATAAGCACATAAAAAGAGTTCAACATCATTAGTCATTAGGCAAATGCAAATCAAAACCGCAATCAGATACCACACCACATCTATTAAGATGGTTATGTTCTTAAAAAAAGAAAGAAAGAAAGTGTTGACTAGGATATGTAGAAATCGAAACCCTCATATATTGCTTGAGGAATTGTAAAATAGTGCACTGCCGCTGCTACGGAAAACAGTTTGGTAGTTCCTCAAAAAGTTAAACATAGAATTACCATACAACCCAGCAATTCTACTTCTAGGTATATACCCAAGAGAATACCTGAAAACAGATGTTCAAAGATTTATATATAAATGTTCACAGCAACAGTAGTCATAATAGACAAAAGGTAGAAATAATCCAATGATTAATGGATAAACAAAATGTGTATACTCATGCATTGAATTATTATTCAGCCATAAAAAGAAATTAGGTGATACTTGCACACCAATGTTCACAGTAGCATTATTTACAACCGCCAAAAGCTAGAAACAATCCAAGTGTCCATTATCAAATAAATGGATAAACAAAATGTGGTATATACATACAATGAAATATTATTCAGCCAAAAAAAGAATTAAATTCTGATACATGCTATAACATGGACAAACCTTGATAACATTATGCTAAGTGAAATAAGCCTGACACAAAAGGATAAGTATTGTATAATTCCACTTATATGAGAGACCTACAGAGACAGAAAGTAGAAGTTACCAGAAACTAGGGGCAGGAAGGAAAGTGGGGTTACCATTTATTGGCTACAGAGTTTCTGTTTGGGATGATTAAAAAGTTCTGGAAATGGGTAGTGGTGATGGTTACAAAACATTGTAAATGTATTTAATGCTCCTGAATAGTTCAATAACAAGTAGTTAAATGGTAAATTTTACGTTATGCATATTTTACCACAATTTTTTTTTTTTTTTGAGACGGAGTCTCTCTCTGTCACCCAGGCTGGAGTGCAGTGGCACGTTCTCGGCTCACTGCAATCTGCGCCTCCCAGTTTCACGCCATTCTCCTACCTCAGCCTCCCAAGTAGCTGGGACTACAGGTGCCCACCATCACGCCCGGCTAATTTTTGTACTTTTTAGTAGAGATCGGGTTTCACCGTGTTAGCCAGGATGGTCTCCATCTCCTGACCTCGTGATCCACCCACCTCGGCCTCCCAAAGTGCTGGGATTTGGGAGCCACCACACCCGGCCCACATTTTTTAAAAGAACAAAGAAACATCAGATTTAACTAGACTTAACTAGACTTAAGAGGCCTGACATTTACAGAATATTTCACCAACTGCTACAGAATACACATTCTTTTCACCAGCACACAGGACATCCTACAGAAAAGACCATGTATCAGGCCACAAAACAAGTCTGAACAAATCCAAAAAAGAAGAAATCATATCAAGTACCTTTTTATTTTCATTTTTTTTGGGGGGGGGACAGAGTCGCACACTGTCACCCAGCCTGGAGTGCAATGGCATGATCTCAGCTCACTGCAACCTCCACCTCCCAGGTTCATGTGATTCTCCTGCCTCAGCCTCCTGAGTAGCTGGGATTACAGGCACACACCACCACACCTGGCTAATTTCAAGTACCTTTTTAAAGCACAATGGACTAAAACTAGAAATAAAACCACAATAACAAAAGGAACCATGGAAACTTCACAAGCACATGGAAATTAAATTACATGCTCCTGAATGACCAACGGATCAATGAATAAATTAAGAAAGAAATTTTAAAATGTCTTGAAATAAATGAAAATGAAAATACAACATACCAAAAGATACACAATAGAGGAAAAGCAGTACTAAGGGAGAAGTTTATAGCCATAAACACCTATATCAAAAAAATAGAAGGACTTCAAATAAACAACATAACAATGCACCCCAAGGAACTAGAAAAGCAGGAACAAACCAAACCCAAAATTACCAGAAGGAAAGAAACAATAAAGATCAGACCAGAAATAAAAGAAATTGAGACCAAAAAATGCAAAGGATCAACCAAATTAAAAGTTAGTTTTTTGGCAACCCCATCAAAAAGTGGGCAAAGGATATGAACAGACACTTCTCAAAAGAAGACTTTTATGCAGCCAAAAGACACATGAAAAAATGCTCATCATCACTGGCCATCAGAGAAATGCAAATCAAAACCGCAATGAGATACCATCTCACACCAGTTAGAATGGCGATCATTAAAAAGGCAGGAAACAACAGGTGCTGGAGAGGATGTGGAGAAATAGGAGCACTTTTACACTGTTGGTGGGACTGTAAACTAGTTCAACCATTGTGGAAGACAGTGTGGCAATTCCTCAAGGATCTAGAACTAGAAATACCATTTGACCCAGCCATCCCATTACTGGGTATATACCCAAAAGAGTATAAATCATGCTGCTACAAAGACACCTCCTACAGGCACATTAGGAGCAGCAACATGTCAGTACCCCCACTGGGACAGAGCTTCCAGAAGGAGGAGCAGGCTGCTATCTTTGTTGTTTCACAGCCTTCACTGGTGATACTTCCAGGTATGAAGAAAACTGAGGCAACTAGGGTCTGGAGTGGACCCCCAGCAAACCACAGCAGCCCAACAGAAGAGTGACCTGACTGTTAAAACAAAACAAACAGAAAACAACACAACACCAGGAGGGGCCAACAGACACCTCATACAGGTGGGTGTCCCTCTGGGACAAAGCTTCCAGAGGAAGGATCAGGCAGCGATATTTGCTGTTCTGCAATATTTGCTGTTCTGCAGCCTCTGCTGGTGATACCCAGGCAAACAAGGTCTGGAGTGGGCCTCCAGCAAACTCCAACAGACCTGCAGCTGAGGGACCTGACTGTTAGAAGAAAAACTAACAAACAGAAAGGAATAGCAACATCAACAAAAAGGACATCCACACCAAAACCCCATCTGTAGGTCACCATCATCAAAGACCAAAGGTAGATAAAACCACAAAGATGGGGAAAAAACAGAGCAGAAAAACTGGAAACTGTAAGAATCAGAGTGCCTCTCCTCCTCCAAACGAACGCAGCTCCTCACCACCAATGGAACAAAGCTGGGCGGAGAATGACTTTGATGAGTTGAGAGAAGAAGGCTTCAGATGATGAAACTACTCTGAGCTAAAGGAGGAAGTTCGAACCCATGACAAAGAAGTTAAAACCTTGAAAAAAAAAATTAGACGAATGGCTAACTAGAATGACCAATGCAGAGAAGTCCTTAAAGGACCTGATGAAGCTGAAAACCAAGGCACAAGAACTACGTAACAAATGCACAAGCCTCGGTAGCCAATTCAATAAACTGGAAGAAAGGGTATCAGTGATGGAAGATAAAATGAATGAAATGAAGTGAGAAGAGAAGTTTAGGGAAAAAAGACTAAAAAGAAATGAACAAAGCCTCCAAGAAATATGGGACTATGTGAAAAGACCAAATCTATATCTGATTGGTGTACCTGAAAGTGACGGGGAGACTGGAACCAAGTTGGAAAACACTCCGCAGGATATTATACAGGAGAACTTCCCCAACCTAGCAAGGCAGGCCAACATTCAAATTCAGGAAATACAGAGAATGCCACAAAGATACTCCTGGAGAAGAGCAACTCCAAGACACATAATTGTCAGATTCACCAAAGTTGAAATGAAGGAAAAAATGGTAAGGGCAGCCAGAGAGAAAGGTTGTGTTACCCACAAAGGGAAGCCCAGCAGACTAACAGCAGAAACTCTACAAGTCAGAAGACAGTGGGGGCCAATATTCAACATTCTTAAAGAAAAGAATTTTCACCAGGGCAATTAGGCAGGAGAAGGAAATAAAGGGTATTCAATTAGGAAAAGAGGAAGTCAAATTGTCCCTGTTTGCAGACGACATGATTGTATATCTAGAAAACCCCATTGTCTCAGCCCAAAATCTCCTTAAGGTGATAAGCAACTTCAGCAAAGTCTCAGGATACAAAATCAAAATACAAAAATCACAAGCATTCTTATACACCAATAACAGACAAACAGAGAGCCAAATCATGAGTGAACTCCCATTCACAATTGCTTCAAAGAGAATAAAATACCTAGGAATCCAACTTACAAGAGATGTGAAGGACCTCCTCAAGGAGAACTACAAACCACTGCTCAAGGAAATAAAAGAGGACACAAATAAATGGAAGAACATTTCATGCTCATGGATAGGAAGAATCAATATCATGAAAATGGCCATACTGGCCAAGGTAATTTATAGATTCAATGCCATCCCCATCAAGCTACCAATGCCTTTCTTCACAGAATTGGGAAAAACTACTTTAAAGTTCATATGGAATCAAAAAAGAGCCCGCATCAGCAAGTCAGTCCTAAGCCAAAAGAACAAAGCTGTAGGCATCACACTACCTGACTTCAAACTATACTACAAGGCTACAGTAACCAAAACAGCATGGTACTGGTACCAAAACAGAGATATAGACCAATGGAACAGAACAGAGACCTCAGAAATAATGCCACATATCTACAACTATCTGATCTTTGACAAACCTGACAAAAACAAGCAATGGGGAAAGGGTTCCCTATTTAATAAATGGTGCTGGGAAAACTGGCTAGCCATATGTAGAAAGCTGAAACTGGATCCCTTCCTTACACCTTATACAAAAATCAATTCGAGATGGATTAAGGACTTACATGTTAGACCTAAAACCATAAAAACCCTAGAAGAAAACCCAGGCAATACCATTCAGGACATAGGCATGGGCAAGGACTTCATGTCTAAAACACCAAAAGCAATGGCAACAAAAGCCAAAATTGACAAATGGGATCTAATTAAACTCAAGAGCTTCTGCACAGCAAAAGAAACTACCATCAGAGTGAACAGGCAACCTACAAAATGGGAGAAAATTTTTGCAACCTACTTATCTGACAAAGGGCTAATATCCAGAATCTACAATGAACTCAAACAAATTTACAAGAAAAAAACAAACAACCCCATCAAAAAGTGGGCGAAGGATATGAACAGACATTTCTCAAAAGAAGACATTTATGCAGCCAAAAAACACATGAAAAAATGCTCATCATCACTGGCCATCAGAGAAATGCAAATCAAAACCACAATGAGATACCATCTCACACCAGTTAGAATGGCGATCATTAAAAAGGCAGGAAACAACAGGTGCTGGAGAGGATGTGGAGAAATAGGAACACTTTTACACTGTTGGTGGGACTGTAAACTACTTCAACCATTGTGGAAGTCAGTGTGGCGATTCCTCAGGGATCTAGAACTAGAAATACCATTTGACCCAGCCATCCGATTACTGGGTATATACCCAAAGGATTACAAATCATGCTGCTATAAAGACACATGCACACATATGTTTATAGTGGCACTATTCACAATAGCCAAGACTTGGAACCAACCTAAATATCCAACAACGATAGACTGGATTAAGAAAATTTGGCACATATACACCATGGAATACCATGCAGCCATAAAAAATGATGAGTTCATGTCCTTTGTAGTGACATGGTTGAAGCTGGAAACCATCATTCTCAGCAAACTATGGCAAGGACAAAAAACCAAACACCACATGTTCTCACTCATAGTTGGGAATTGAACAATGAGAACACATGGACACAGGAAGGGGAACATCACACACCGGGGACTGTTGTGGGGTAGGGGGAGGGGGGAGGGATAGCATTAGGAGATATACCTAATGCTAAATGACAAGTTAATGGGTGCAGCACACCAACATGGCACATATATACATATGTAACAACCCTGCATGCTGTGCACATATACCCTAAAACTTAAAGTATAATAATAATAAAACTTAAAAAAAAAGACTCCATGAAAAAAACTGTTAGAACTGACAATAAATTCAGTAAAGCTTCAGAGTACTGAATCAACATACAAAAATCAGTAACTTTATATATGTCAAAAGCAAAAAATCTGAAAAAGAAATTAAGAAACCATCCCCATTTATAATATCTACAAAGAATATAAAATACCTAGAAATCAACTGAACCAAGGAAGTGAAAGATTTATACAAAGAAAACCGTAAGACACTGATGAAAGAAATTGAAGAGGACACAAAAAAATAGAAAGATATTCCATGTTCATGGATTGGAAGAAATAATATCATTAAAATGACAATACTGCACCAAGCAATTTACAGATTCAAAGCAACCCCTATCGAAATACCAATGACATTCTTCACAGAAATAGAAAAAACAATTCAAAAATTTACATGGAAACACAAAGGCCCCAAATAGCCAAAGACGTCCTGAGGAAAAACAACAAAGCTGGAAGCATCCCACTTCCTGACTTCAAAATTTACTACAAAGCTATAGTAACAAAATCAGCATGGTCCTAGCATAAACAGGGACACAGACCAGTGGAACAGCATAGAGAACCCACATGTAAATTTATGCATTTACAGCCAGCTCATCTTCAACAAAGGTACTAAGAACACACAGTGGGGAAAGGACAGTCTCTTCAATAAATAATGCTGGGACAACGGGATAACTATATGCACATGAATGAAACTGAGGGAGTGGGGCGGAGCTGAGATGGCTAATTAGAAACAGCTACAGTGGGAGGCTTCCACCAAGAAGAACCAAAACAGCATGCGAATCCTGCATCATTAACCAAGGTATCCATGTTCTATCATCAGGACTGACTAGGTGTTTGGTGTGACCCACGGAGAGCAAAGAAAAGCAGAGTGGTGCCTCAGCCCACCTGAGAGCCACATGGGACAAAGGCAGCCCCCACCTGCAGCCAAGGGAGATGGTGAGCAGTCGTGCTACCCAGCCTGGGAAACCACGCTTTTTCCATGGATCTGTGCAACCTGCAGATCAGGAGATCCCACTCATGAGCCCATGCCACCACCAGAGCCTTGGGTCCCAACCACAGAGCTGTGCAGATTCTCAATAGCCATTCAGCTGCAGTCTGCCTAAGACAACTGAGCTCCATGGGGAAGGGACAGCAGTCATCGTGCAGCTCCCTAAAATGACTAAACTCCGGGGAAGCGGTGGGGGCAGGAGCCAGCGGGAGAAGGGCAGCAGCTATCACTGCAGCTGCAGAGCACCATTTTTGCCCTGCTGGTGCTGGGGAAACTGGATGGCTTGGACCCAACAGGTATTCCCCACAGCACAGCACACCGCCTGTGGCAGATCATAGCCAGATTGCCTCTTTAGGCCAGACCCTGACACATCCCTCCTCACTGGGCAGGACCTCCCTGCAGGAACTTCAGCAACTCTAGCCAGGGACTTAGAGACAGAACTGTGATCTCCCTGGGCCTGAGCCCCTAGTGGGTGGGGTGGCCATGGTCTCCATGGACCAGCAGACTTCGTCTTTCCTTCTGCTAGCTCTGAGGAATCTGAGCAGACCAGATGAGTGGGTTTCCCCCCAGTGCAGCACACCCCCTCCACCAAGGGGCAGCCAGCGTGCTTTATTAAGTGGGTCCTGGATCCCATGCCCCCCAACAGGGGTCACCGGACACCTTATACAGGAGCATTCCTCTTAGCATCAGGTCAGTGACCCTTTAGGACGGAGATTCCAGAGGAAGGAGCAGGCTCCCATCTTTGCTGTTCTCCAGCCTCCTTAGGTAACATCTCCAGGTGCAAGAGGGACCCAGGTGAATAGGGCCTGAAGTGAAACCCCAGCAAACCACAGCAGCCCTATAGAAGAGGGGCCTGTTAAAAGAAAAACAAACAGAAAGCAGCAACAGCATCAACAAAAAGGTCTTCACAAAAACCCATCCAAAGGTCAGCAGCCTCAAAGATCAAAACTAGACAACTCATCAACATGAGAAAGAATCAACGAAAAAACGCTGAAAACTTAAAAAGCCAGAGTGCCTCTTCTCCAAATGATCACAACACCTCTCCAGCAAGGGGACAGAACTGGGCAGAGGCTGAGATGGATGAATTGACAGAAATAGGCTTCAGAAGGTGGGTAATAACAAACTTCATTGAACCAAAGGAGCATGTCCTAACCTAACGCAAAGAAGCTAAGAACCATGATAAAAGGTTACAGGAGCTGTTAACTAGAATAACCAGTTTAGAGAGGAACAATATGACCTGATGGAGCTGAAAAACATAGCACGAGAACTTTGTGATACAAGTATCGATAGCTGAATCAATGAAGCGGAAGAAAGAATATCAGAGCTTGAAGACTATCTTGCTGAAACAGAGCAGGAAGACAAGATTATGGAAAAAAGAATGAAAAGGAACAAATAAAACCTCTGAGAACTATGGGACTACATAAAAAGATTGAACCTATGATTAATTGGAGTACCTGAAAGAGACAGAAAGAATGGAACCAAGTTGGAAAACACACTTGAGGATATCATCCAGGAGAACTTCTCCAACCTAGCAAAACAGGCCAACATTCAAATTCAGGAAATACAGAGAACCCCAGCAAGATACTCCATGAGAAGATCACCCCAAGAAACATAACCATCAGATTCTCCAAGGTCAAAATGAAGGAAAAAATGTTAAGGGCAGCCAGAGAAAAAGGCCAGGTCACCTACAAAAGGAATCCCATCAGACTAACAGCGGACCTCTCAGCAGAAGCCCTACAAGCCAGTAGAGAGTGTGGGCCAATATTCAACATTCTTAAAGAAAAGAATTTCCAACCCAGAATTTCATATCCAGCCAAGCTAAGTTTCTAAGCAAAGGAGAAATAAAATATTTTTCAAACAAGCAAACGTTGAGGGAATTTGTCACTGCCAGGCCTACCTTGCAAGAGCTCCTGAAAAAAGTGCTAAATATGGAAAGAAAAAACCAGTACCAGCCACTGCAAAAACACACTGAAGTGCAAAAACCAATGACATTTTGAAGAAACTGCATCAAGTAGTCTGCAAAATAAGCAGCTAGTATCATTATTACATGATCAAATTCACACAGAACAATTTTAACCTTAAATGTAAATAGGCTAAATGTCCCAATTAAAACACACAGACTGGCAAATTGAATAGAGTCAAGATGAATTGGTGTGCTGTCTTCAAGAGACCCATCTCATGTGCAAAGACACACATAATTGTCTTTGCACATGACATGTCTTTGCACATGTCTTTGCACATAATTTGTCAAGCTCAAAATAAAGGGATGGAGGAATATTTAACAAGCAAATGGAAAGTGAAACAAAAGCAGGTGTTGCAATCCTACTTTCTGACAAAACAGACTTTAAACCAACAAAGATCAAAAAAGACAAGGGCAGTACTTAATGGTAAAGGGATTAATTCAATGAGAAGAACTAACAATTCTAAATATATATGCACCCTATTTATGCATATATTTATGAACCCAGATTCATAAAACAAGTTCCTAGAGACCTACAAAGAGACTAAGACTACCACACAATAATAGTGGGAGACTTTAACACCCCACCGTCAATATTACACAGATCATAGAGACAGAATATTAACAAGGATATTCAAAACTTGAACTCAGCTCTGGATCAAGTGGATCTGATGGATATCTACAGAACTCTCCATCCAAAGAAAATAGAATATACATTCTTCTCAGTGCCACATGGCACATACTCTAAAATTGATCACATAATTGGAAGTAAAACACTCCTCAGCAAATGCAAAAGAACTGAAATCATAACAAACAGTCTCTCAGACCATAGTGCAATCAAATTAGAACCCAAGATTAAGAAAGTGACTCAAAACCACACAACTACATGGAAATTGAACAACCTGCTCCGAATGACTCCTAGGTAAATAATGAAATTAAGAGAGACATCAAGAAGCTATTTGAAACCAATGAGAAAAAAAGAGACAATGTACCAGAATTTCTGGGATGCAGCTAAAGCAGTGTTAAAAGGGAAATTTATAGCACTAAATGCCCATATCAGAAAGCAAGAAAGATCTTGAATTGACACCCTAACATCACAACTAAAAGATATAGAGAGGCAGGAGCAAACAGATCCAAAAGCTAGCAAAAGACAAGAAATAACTAAGATCAGAGTGGAACTGAAGGAGACAGAGACATGAAAAACCCTTCAAAAAAAAAATCAATGAATCCAGGAGCTGGTTTTTTGAAAAAAATTAATAAAATAGATAGACCGTGGGCAACCTGCTCAGGTCCCCTTCCATGCTGTGGAAGCTTTGTTCTTTCACTCTTCACAATAAATTTGCTGCTGCTCACTCTTTCAGTCTGCACCACCTTTTAAGAGCTGTAACACTTGCTGTGAAGGTCCGCGGGCTCATTTTGGAGTCAGCGAGACTATGAACCCACCAGAAGGAAGAAACTCTGGACACATCTGAAGGAATAAACTCCAGACACACCATCTTTAAGAGCTGTAACACTCACCACGAAGGTCCGTGGCTTCACTCCTGAAGTCAGTGAGACCAAGAACCCACCGGAAGGAACCAACTCTGGACAGAGCAGGACGTGAGACTTCTAGTGCTCACTCAGAATCATTTCTGCACCAACCATGGCCGTCTTTGTGGAGCTCAGTACCAAAACCAAGATGCCCATTGTGGGCCTGGGCACTTGGAAGTCTCCTCTCGGCAAAGTGAAAGAAGTGGTGAAGGTGGCCATTGATGCAGGATATTGCCACATTGACTGTGCCTATGTCTATCAGAATGAACATGAGGTGGGGGAAGCCATCCAAGAGAAGATCCAAGAGAAGGCTGTAAAGCAGGAGGACCTCTTCATCATCAACAAGTTGTGGCCCACTTTCTTTGAGAGACCCCTTGTGAGGAAAGTCTTTGAGAAGACCCTCAAGGATCTGAAGCTGAGTTATCTGGATGTCTATCTTATTCACTAGCACAGGGATACAAGTCTGGGTATGACTTTTTCCCCAAAGATGATAAAGGTAATATGATCGGTGGAAAAGCAATGTTCTTGGATGCCTGGGAGGCCATGGAGGAGCTGGTGGATGAGGGGCTGGTGAAAGCCCTTGGGGTCTCCAATTTCAACCACTTCCAGACAGAGAGGCTCTTGAACAAACCTGGACTGAAATATAAACCAGTGACTAACCAGGTTGAGTGTCACCCATACCTCACACAGGAGAAACTGATCCAGTACTGCCACTCCAAGGGCATCACCATTATGGCCTACAGCCCCCTAGGCTCTCCGGATAGACTTTGGGCCAAGCCAGAGGACCCTTCCCTGCTGGAGGATCCCAAGATTAAGGAGATTGCTGCAAGGCACAAAAAACCACAGCCCAGGTTCTGATCCATTTCCATATCCAGAGGAATGTGACTGTGATCCCCAAGTCTGTGACACCAGCATGCATTGTTGAGAACATTCAGGCCTTTGACTTTAAATTGAATGATGAGGAGATGGCAACCATACTCAGCTTCAACAGAAACTGGAGGAACCGTAACATGTTGCAATCCTCTCATTTGGAGGACTATCCCTTCGATGCAGAATACTGAGGTTGAATCTCCTGGTGAGATTACACAGGGAATTCTCTTTCTTCGCTGAAGTGTGACATCTCCACTCAAGTCCTATTTTAGCCAAGCTTATCTGAGATCACAGTGACTTCGTCCTGTTGTAGGCCAGAATCAAGGTGCTGTTTTAGACATTTATTTCTGTATGTTCAACTAGGATCAGAATATCACAGAAAAGCATGGCTTGAATAAGCAAATGACAGTTTTTTCCACTTATCTGAACAAATGTTTGTCAAGCACCAGAAACTCTGCCAACACTGAGGATGTAAAGATAAATAATAAAAAATAGTGATCATAAAAAAAATAGATAGACCGCTAGCTAGACTAATGAAGAAGAAGACAGAGAAGAATCAAATAGACACAATAAAAACTGATGAAGGAGATATCACCAATGACCCCACAGAAATACAACCAACCATCAGAGAATACGATAAACACTTCTACGCAAATAAACTAGAAAATCTAGAAGAAATTGATAAATTCCAGGACACATACACCATCTCAAGACTAAACCAAGAAAAATTCGAATCCCTGAATAGACCAATAACAAGTTCTGAAATTGAGGCAGTAATAAATAGCTACCAACCAAAAAAAAAAAAAAAGCCCAGGACCAGATAGATTTACAGCCAATTCAACCAGAGGTTCAAAGAGGAGTGGGTACCATTCCTTCTGTAATTATTCCAAACAACTGAAAAGGAGGGACTTTTCTCTAACTCATTTTATGAGGCCAGCATCATCCTGATACCAAAACCTGGCACAGATACAACAAAAAAAGAAAACTTCGGGCCGATATCCCTGATGAACATTGATGCAAAAGTCCTCAATAAAATACTGGCAAACCAAATCCAGCAGCACATCAAAAAGGTTATCCACCATGATCAAGTCAGCTTTATCCCTGGGATTCAAGGCTGGTTCAACACACACAAATCAATAAATGTAATTCATCACATAAACAGAACTAAAGACAAAAGCCACGCAATTATCTCAACCGACGCAGAAAAGGCCGTTGATAAAATTTAACATCCCTTCATGTTAACAACTCTCAATAAACTAGGAATTGATGGAACACATCTCAAAATATTAAGAGCCATTCCTGACAAACCCACAGTCAATATCATACTAAATGGGCAAAAGCTGGAAGCATTCCCCTTGAAACCTGGCACAAAACAAGGATGGCCCTCTCTCTTTCTCACCACTCCTATTCAATATAGTATGGAAGTTCTGGCCAGGGCAATCAGGCAAGAGAAGGAAATAAAAGGTATTCAAATAGGAAGAGAGGAAGTTAAACTGTCTCTGCAGACAACATAATCCTATATTTAGAAAATCCCATTGTCTCAGCCCAAAAGCTCCTTAAGCTGATAAGCAGCTTCCACAAAGTCTCAGGATACAAAATCAATGTGCAAAAATCACAAGCATTCCTATACACCAACAATAGACAAACAGACAGCCAAATCATGAATGAACTCCCATTCACAACTGCTACAAATAAAATACTTAGGAATACAGCTAAAAAGGGATGTGAAGGACCTCTTCAAGGAGAACTACAAACCACTGCTCAACGAAATAAGAGAGGACACAAACAAATGGAAAAACATTCCATGGTCATGGATAGGGAGAATCAATATCGTGAAAATGGCCATACTACCCAAAGTAATTTACAGATTTAATGCTATTCCCATTAAACTACCATTGCCGTTTTTCAAAAAATTAGAAAAAACTACTTTAAAATCCTTATGGAACCAAAAAAGACCCCATATAGCCAAGACAATCCTAAGCAAAAAGAACAAAGCTGGAGGCATCATGTTACCCAACTTCAAACTATACTACAACGCAATAGTAACCAAAACAGCATGGAACCGGTACCAAAACAGACACATAGACCAATGGAACAGAATAGAGATCTCAGAAATAAGGCCACACATCTACAATCATCTGACATTTAACAAACCTGATAAAAACAAGCAATGGGGAAAGGATTCCCTATTTAATAAATGGTGCTGGGAAAACTGACTAGCCACATGCAGAAAATTGAAACTGGGCCCTTTCTTTATAATTCATACAAAAATTAACTAAAGATGGATTAAAGACTTAAATGTAAAACCAAAAACTATAAAAACCCTAGAAAAAAATCTAGGCAATACCATTCAGGACATAAACAAAGATTTCACAACAAAACATCAAAAGCAATTGCAATCAAAGCAAAAATTGACAAATACGACCTAATTAAATGAAAGAGCTTCTGCACAGCAAAAGAAACTATCGTCACAGTGAACAGACAACCTATGGAATGGGAGAAAATGTTTGCAATCTATCCCTCTGACGGAGGTCTAATATCCAGAAGCTACAAGGAACTTAAACAAATTTACAAGAAAACAACGAAAAACCCCATCAAAAAGTAGGCAAAGGACGTGAACAGACACTTCTCAAAAGAAGACATTTATGTGGCCAAGAAACTTATGAAAAAAAGCTCAACATTACTGATCATTAGAGAAATGCAAATCAAAACCACAATGAGATACCATCTCATGAGTCAGAATGGCGATTATTATAAAGTCAAGAAACAACAGATGCTGGCAAGGCTGTGGAGGAATACGAACACTTTTACACTGTTGGTGAGAATGTAAATTAGTTCAACAATTGTGGAAGACAGTGTGGTGATTCCTCAGGGATCTAGAACCAGAAATACCATTTAACCCAGCAATCCCATTACTGGGTATATACCCAAAGGAATATAAATCATTCTATTATAAAGATACATGCACACATATGTTTATTGCAGCACTATTCACAATAGCAAAGACATGGAATCAACCCAACTGTCCATCAGTGATGGACTGGATAAAGAAAATGTGGTACATACACACCATGGAATGCTCTGCAGCCATAAAAAGGAACAAGATCGTGACCTTTGCAGGGAGATGGATGGAGCTAGAAGCCATTATTTTCAGCAAACTCACACAGGAACAGAAAACCAAATACCGCATGTACAAGTGGGAGCTGAATAATGAGAACACATGGACACAGGGAGGGAAACAACACACACTAGAGCCTATTGGGGGGGCGTTGGGAGGGAGAGCATCAGGATAAACAGCTAATGCATGTGGGGCTTAATACCTAGGTGATGGGTTGATAGGTACAGCAAACCACCATGGCACACATTTACCTATGTAACAAACCTGCACATCATGCAAATGTATCCCAGAACTTAAAATAAAATAAAATTTAAAAAAAGAAGGAACGAAACTAGACCCCTATCTCTCACCATACACAAAAATCAAATCAAAATGGATACAAGACTTAAGTCTAAGACCTGAAACTATGAAACTAGTATTAATAGAAGAAAACATTGGGGAAATGCTCCAGGACATTGGTCTGGGCAAGATTTTCTGTGTAAGACCTCAAAAGCACAGGCAACCAAAGCAAAAATAGACAACTGGGATTTTATCAAGATAAAAGTCTTCTGTACAGCAGAGAAAACAATCAACAAAGTGCAAAAACAACCCACAGAACGGGGAAAAAGATCTGCAAACTACGCATCTGACAAAGGATTAATAACCAGAGTATGTAAGGAGCTCAAACAACTCAATGGAGAAAAAAATGACAATAATCTGATCAGAAAATGGGCAAAAGAGCTGAACAGACATTTCTCAAAAGAATACATACATGGCTGGACATGGTGTCTCAAGCCTGTAATCTCAGCACTTAGGGAGGCTGACGTGGGAGGATCAACTGAGGACAGAAGTTTGAGACCAGCCTGGAAAATATAGCGAGACCCTATCTGTACAAAACAAAAAAATTTAAAAATTACCCATGCCTGTAGTAGTCCTAGCTACTTATGAGGCTGAGGCGAGAGGATCACTTGAGCCCAAGAGTTCAAGGCCGCGGTGACCAGTGATCACTCCACTGCACTCCAGCCTGGGTGACAGGATGAGACCTTATCTTTAAAAAAAAAAAAAAGGTGATGATATACAAATAGCAACGGGTATATGAAAAAATGCTCAATATCACTAACCATCAGAGAAATGCATATCAAAACTACAATGAGATATCATCTCACCCCAGTTTAAATTGTTCTTATAAAAAAGACAAGCAATAACTGATTCTGGCAAGGATGTAAAGAAAGGGAAGCCATTATACGCGATTGGCAAGAATGTAAATTAGTACAGCCACTATGGAAAACAGTATGGAGGTTCCTCAAAAGACTAAAAATAGAACTACCATATGATCCAGCAATTCCACTACTGGGTATATATTCGAAAGAAAGAAAATCAGCAGGGCATGGTGGCTCATGCCTGTAATCCCAGCACTTTGGGAGGCTGAGGCAGATGGATCATTTGAGATCAGGAGTTTGAGACCAGCCTGACCAACATGGTAAAACCCCATCTCTACTAAAAATACAAAAATTAGCCAGGTGTGGTGGCACACGCCTGTGATCCCAGTTATTCATGAGGCTGAGTCAGGAGAATCACTTGAACCAGGGAGCTGGAGGTTGAAATGAGCCGAGATCACACCATTGCACTCCAGCCTGGGTGACAAAAGTGAGTCTCTGTCTCAAAAAAAAGAAGAAAGAAAGAAAAGAAAATCAATATGCCAAAAAGATACATGCACTCCCATGTTTATCAAAGCACTATTCATGATAGCCAAAATATGGAATTGATCTAAATGCTCATCAATGGAAGAATGGATAAAGAAAAAGTGGTATAAATATTATCCAGCCATAAAAAAGAATGAAATCCTGTCATTTGCAGCAACATGTATGGAACTGAAGTTCATTATCTTAGGTGAAATAAGCCAAGCACAGAAAGACAGATATTGCATGTTCTCACTCATATGTGGGAGGTAAAACAGTGGATCTTACGAAGATAGAGAGTAGACTGGTGGTTACCAGAGGCCAGGTACGGTGGGGGGAACAGGGAGATGAAAAGAAGTTGATTAACGGGTACATATTTACACCTATTCAATAGTTTAATAGAAGAACTAAGACCTAGTTTTTAGATAAATCAGTAGGGTGTCTATAGTCTACAGTAGTCTATTGTACATTTCAAAAAAGCTAGAAGAGAATAATTCAAATGTTTCTAGCATAAAAAAGACAAATATTTAAGGTGATGGATATCCTAACTACACCAATTTAATATTTACAAATCATGTATTAAATTATCATATGTACCTCAAAACAATGTACATCTATTATGCATCAATAAAAATAATTTTTTAAAAGGCAAGTAACAATATTTTCAAAACACTAAAAGATAAACGAAGTAGCAATACATGCTGTAACATGGATAAACCTTGCAAATGTGCTAAGAAAAAAAATGGACACAAAAAGCCACATATTATATAATTCTATTTACATAAAATGTAATACGCAAACAGAATATAGAGACAGAAAGCAGATTAGTGATTGCAGGGGCTGAGGAAAGTGGGGAGTGAAGAGTGGTTGCTTAATGAGTTCAGGTTTTCCTCTTGGGCTGATGAAAATGCTCTGGAATATACATTAGTGACAGTAACACAATATTATGAATGTAATGGAAACCACTGAATCATACACTTGAATGGTTAAAATGGTGAATTTTACCTCAATATAACAAAAGTAGAAAAATTATCATGTACGCAGTTACAGCTATGTAAAAATATACATATAAGTATAGGGGAAAGGACTAAAAGAATAGTTTTTAAAAGACTTAGGTGGGTTGAGGTTTTTTTTCTATTTTTCAAACTTTTTATTAACATCATATTGTTTTCACAACAAAAAAAGATAATTATCATATATTGAGTACCTACTAGGCATTTTGAATCAAGAGTGTTTTCCAGCCTGCTGGGTAAACAGAAAATATCTGACAGAAACATGGAATAGAGCAAAGGTATCTAGTTCTAGGGGGAAAAACTGAATGCCTTAGTTATCTATTGCTGTATGACAAACTATCCCTAAACATGGCAGCTTTAAACAATAAATATTTAGCAAATATCTCTGTGTATTTACAGGCATGGGCATAGATGAGCTCTCTAAGGTCAATGTGGTGGTTAATTTTACGTATCAACTTGACTGGGCTAACGGATGCTGTGATGGTTAATACTGAGTATCAACTTGATTGGATTGAAGGATGCAAAGTATTGTTCCTGGGTGTGTCTGTCAGGGTGATGTCAAAGGAGATAAATATTTGAGTCAGTGGACTGGGAGAGGCAGACCCACCCTCACTCTGGGTGGGCACCATCTAATCAGCTGCCAATGTGGCTGGAATAAAGCAGGCAGAAGTTGGAAAGAACAGACTTGCTGAGTGTTCCGACTTTCATCTTTCTCCTGTGGTGGATGCTTCCTGCCCTCGAACATCAGACTCAAAGTTCTTCAGCTTTTGGACTCTTAGACTTACACCAGTGGTTTGCCAGGGGCTCTCAGACCTTTGGCCACAGACTGAAGGCTGTTGCACTGTCAGCTTTCCTACTTTTGAGGTTTTGGGACTCAGAGTGATCCACCACTGGCTTCCTTGCTCCTCAACCTGCAGACAGCCTATCGTGGGACTTTACCTTCTGATCGTGTGAGTCAATTCTCCTTAATAAACTCTCTTTAATATATACGCCTATCCTATTAGTTCTGTCCCTCTAGAGAACCCTGATTAATACAGATGTCCAGATATCTGGTAAAATGTTATCTATGGGTGTGTTTGTGAGGGTATCTCCAGAAGAGATAAACATCCTCATCAGTAGACTTGAGTAAAGAAGACCACCCTCACCAATGCAGGCAGGAAGTATCCAATCCACTGAGGGCCTAAATAGAACAAAAAGGCAGAGGAAGGGCAAATTTTTTCTCTCTCTTATTGAGCTGAAACATCCATCTTTTCCTGCCCCCAGACATCAGCATTCTTGGTTTTTGAGCTTTCAGACCCGAACTGAACTATACCACCAGTTTTCCTGGTTCTCCAGCTTGCGGATGGCAGATCTCGAGACTTCTCAGCCTCCTTAACCACATAAAGCAATTCCTATAATAAATCTCCTCATGTGTATATGTATATATACACACACACACACACACACACATATATATATACACACACACACACACATATATCTTAGCCACTCTGTTTCTCTAGAGAACCCTGACTAATACAGCCAAGGAAAAAGACTTGGTTTTCCTATATAATTTAATAGCCCCCCCAAAAAATAAGAATTAGTAAAAGGGATGACAGTATCTTGTAAAGAAATAAAATGGTGCTATAATCATAATTCCTTAAAGTTATAAGATGGGTGGTCTGCGGATCTAGTTGTGCCCCAATTATAATCCCAATACATTGATCATAGCTGTATTTTAATGTAATCCTTAAAATTGTCCATTTCAGTTGCCTTTATAAAAATCCCACTACATCAACCCCATATATAGAGCTTGTCCATACAGTTTTATAGGGAATCAATTCAATTCTATAAATAACTGGGTATAAGATTTCATTCTTAATAAGCTTATTCTGCCCTTTGACATCTAATTTGGTTTAAAAAAAATAGATTAAAATGTCTTTGGTAAGTCCAGATCTCTGCTATTACAAAGTCAAAGAAAACTACTTTTTTGAGAATTTGAGGTTGAATATTACACTGGTATCACACGTTTAAGAAAAGACGACCCCATCCTTCTTGATTCTTCTTCTTACTTCTTAATTGGCCATGGCATTAAGAGACTGCTTAGGTAGGAAAATCCTGTAAGTAAGCTGCCCCTACCTAAGCTGCTTAGGTAGGAAAATCCTGTAAGTGCTAACTAGGATATATCTTCAATCTTCTTCAAACATTTATGTATAAGTACCACAGTGACTAAAATCCAACCCACAATTAATTGCTGAAGCTTTAAAAGTACGGTCATTTGCAATGCAGCAATTCCTTGATAATTATTTCCATCACTTTTCACGATACCTCTAATTTACTGACTAAATCTTAATGAAGGTTTTATTGCCAATAACTTCATAATTTTCTTTGTCCAATTTGTACTAAGTCCTCTCACATATGGTATCCAAAACATATACCTAGAGTTATTCTCCAATTCATATAAAATTACAGAAAAGAAATCCTAAATAGTGGCAAAGCCTCTAAAACTCTGCAGTTGTTGTCAAACCTATTCCTTTTGAGTGAAGTGCAAAAGCACACAAGGCAGCTAAGTTAATATTACCATACTTTGATCACCTCTTGTTGGTTACTACGTGTTTTGTGTGAAATTTTCATAATACAATTATGTAAAAGAAAGAACAAGGATTTGGGGTCTGATTGGCCTAGCTTGAATTGTGCGGTAGGCAAAAATCTAAGATGTCCCCAAGATTCCCACCCCTGCTGTTACACTCCCTAAATAATCCCCTTCACTTGTGCAGGACTTGTGAACATAATAGAATAATCACTTTGATAATTGCATTCTATTATATAAAACTCCATTGTAGCAGACTATAGAGGAATTATCATGCTGACCTTGAAGAAGCAGACTACCGTGTTGTGGAAACAGCCACCCGGCAAGGAAAAAAGTGGGTAGCCTATAGGAACTGAAAACGCCCCTCTACTGACAACCAGCAAGTCTTACAACCATAGGAGCTGAATTCTGCCAACAACTAGTTATCTTAGAAGAGGACGCCAAACCTCAGATGAGATTGCAGCCCCAGTCACCACCTTGAGACCTGATGAGACCCTAAGCAAAGAACCCAGTCAACACATAACCACATTCCTCACCTACAGAAACTATGAGGTAATAAGTTTGTGTTGTTTTAAGCCACTAAGTTTATGGTTCTTTCTTATGCAGCAATAGAAAATGAATACAAGTCACATGCCCATTCCTTGGCCAGAGGAGGGTGGGATATCTTGATTGACAGATAAAGTAAAGTTTCATCCAATGGAAGAGGGGTGGTGCCCCTTAAGTACAATTAAGGTGTCAGTATCAGTTGGGAGGATAGATATTGGAATAAAGAACAAAAATTACCCATCACAACACATTCGTTATCTGACATCTCATATGCCTTCAACATTCAACTCGTGACTCTTCCCTACTGGAGGCATTGTCTACTGCCATCTACACGTCTCAATTTATATGCCATTGTGCCAGAGACTAACAAATAATACATGAGGGCAACAAAATGAGTGAGAACACTAAGCTAATATTACAAGTTATACCCCTGTCTGCCAGTACACTCATGTGTCGCTTAATGATATGTTCTGAAAAATCCATCCTTAGATGATTTCATCATTGCGCAAACATTATAGAGTGTACTTACACCAACCTAGATGGTATGGACTACCACACACTTAGTCTATATAATACAGCCCATGGTGTCCCCAACTGGTACCGGTCCGTGGCCTGTTAGGAACCAGGCCACACAGCAGGAGGTGAGTGGGTGAGAGAGTAAAGCTTCATCTGTATTTACAGCCATTCCCCATTGCTCACATTACCGCCTGAGCTCCACCTCCTGTCAGATCAGCATTAGATTCTCTTAGGAGCATGAACCCTACTGTAAAGTGCACAACCTACTGTGATGTAGGTTGTGTGTTCCTTATGAGAATCTAATGCCTGATGATCTGTCACTGCCTCCCATCAACCCCAGATGGGACTGTCTAGTTACAGGAAAACAAGCTCAGGGCTCCCACTGATTCTACATTATGGTGAGCTGTGTATTTCATTATATATTACAAAGTAATAATAATAGAAATAAAGTGCACAATAAATGTAATGCGCTTAAATCATCCCAAAACCATCCCGTGGAAAATTATCTTCCACAAAACTGGTCTCTGGTACCAAAAAGGTTGGCAACCACTGGTGTAGCCTATTGCTCCTAGACTACAAACCTGTACAACATATTCAGTAGGCAACTGTAACACAATAGTGTTTTTGTATATAAACATATCTATCTAAACATAGAAAAGATACAGTGAAAATACAGTATTAAAGTTTTATGGGACTGCTGCTATATATGTGGTCCACCATTGACCCATATGTCGTTATGAGGCACGTGACTGTAATTAGCTATGTGAACTTGGGCAAGCTATTCATGGGCCACGGTTTCCTGCCTGTAGATGAAGAGACTGGACTAACTTTAATGGTTCTTCCAGCATTAAACTTCTATGATTTTATAAAATGCTCCCAAAACCATCAAAATAATTTAAAATAAATTTCTGATTTGCTATAAAAGAACAAAGAAATGCCATACTGCTCCCAATCACATGCCCTGTTCCTCCCAGTATTCTGTCTGCCTCTGAACATGGCACCAAGAAAGGTTTTCTGAGAAAGCCAAAACATATTTGCCTTCCACACCCAAATTAGCTTAATTGAAACCGCCACATAAAAGAACAGAAACACGAGCCGGGCACGGTGGTTCACGCCTGTGATCCCAGCAATTTGGGAGGCTGAGGCGGGCAGATCACAAGGTCAGGAGATCGAGACCATCCTGGCTAACACAGTGAAACCCCATCTCTACTAAAAATACAAAAAATTAGCCAGGCGTGGTGGCAGGTGCCTGTAGTCCCAGCTACTCGGGAGGCTGAGACAGGAGAATAGCATGAACCCACGAGGCGGAGCTTGCAGTGAGCCGAGATCGCACCACTGCACTCTAGCCTGGGCGACAGAGCAAGACTCCGTCAAAAAAAAAAAAAAAAAGAACAGAAACAGGGAGTGGCAGGGAGGAGATCATCAGGATCACCACTGGACCTTTACCAACTGAAATTTGCATATGGTTGCAAAACAATGTTTTATGATATTATTGTCACGAATTAGGAACATATGAATTTTACCTCTGTATTCCTAACTTGCCGCTCACTGCATTAAATGACAATGCTAAAGACCTAAGGTTGGAGCCAAAAGAACTCATTTGGATTTGGAAATTCACACTTTTGGGGGCGGGGGGAATCAACAATTTTGATCTCGGCTCATTCTAGCACTATGATAAATCAGCCAAAAAAAAAAAAGATTATTTCACTGTTTTAAAAGCCTACATTAACTCAAACAAGCTAAAAGTTAAGTGTTAAATATAGGTATTTCCCTGGAAATGTTGCAAAGACATTTTAATCACAACTGTTCTCACAAAATACACAATAACTTTATAATCGATTCTTTTCCCCATAGTCTTGCTTTCCCCTCCCAAAAAAAAAAAAACCCTCTCAAAGTAAAAACTTTGATTGAGAAATGTTAACCATAATCAATTCCCATTACTGTCAAGCTTTTAAGCGAGTGAAGAGGATTCTTTAAAGGGGAAGGGAAGGTTACAGAAGAAAAGGAACTTTCAGTAAACATTATCATCATTCAACTGCACAAAAGGAAAGATAAAAAGGGCTTCAAGATCAAAATACAACGAGTAAAATTAGGTAAGGTTAAATTCTAAGTTATCTCAGGGCATAGGTAAGGGAGGAGACCACCCCTCATATTGTCTCATGCCCAATTTCTGCCTCCAAAGAAAGAAGAAGTAAAAACTAAAAGGCAGAAATGAAATCCACAGGCAGACAGCCCGGCGCCACACCCTGGCCCTGGTAGTTAAAGATCGACCCCTGACCTAATCAGTTGTGTTATCTAAAGATTAGGGACATTGTATAGAAAAGCACTGTCCTATTCTGTTCCATTCTAATTACCGGTGCATGCAGCCCCCAGTCACGTACTCCCTGCTTGCCCAATTGATCACGACCCTCTCACGCGGACCCCCTTAGAGTTGTAAGCCCTTAAGTGGGACAGGAATTGCTTACTCGGGGAGCTCGGTTTTTCAGACGTAAGTCTTGCCGATGCTCCCAGCCAAATAAAGCCCTTCCTTCTTTAACTGGGTGTCTAAGGAGTTTTGTCTGCAGCTAGTCCTTCTATGTAGGTACAATCTAAGGACAAGATTTAAAAATCAAAAATGTAGTTCTTGGACAATATCTATTGGAAAAAGTGCAAGTGAATTTTGTGTTTACGATAAAATTCATGCCTGGCAATGTCGGGAATTACTTTGTTCCCATGCAGTATTCATAGAGAAAATGGGATCCCTCCTGTAGCTCTGCCAAAAAAAAAAAAAATTCCTAAAAGAACAATCTCAGACAAAATTTATCCTTACAAGTCTCAAATACTCTGCTCTCTTCCACAGTTAAATGGGTGTAGACACTCAGCACCATAATTTGGTTTCGAGAAATGGTATGGAAGGTCTCAAGAAAAGTTACACACCTTATCAAGTGGAGTCACAACATAGAGGCTTCCAAAGGTCGAGTTGCGTTCCTGCCTTATTATGAAATGTACCATTATGAGAAGGGCAGTGGGGTTTCCATGAACACTCCTAGAAACTTCAACTAGTAAAAGGCCTTCTGTTACTTTTCTCAAATTGCCCATCAACAGAACTTGGCGCTTCTGTGGCGCCACGTGACAAGGGCTGCGCATGCGCTCTGGGATCAGCCGCGCCCATCCGCGGCACAACCCCAGGCCTCAGTGCGGTCAGGTGGGCCAAGACAGCACAGACCTCGGTTCTCAGGGCTTTAACGAAATAACGCGGGTAAAGCACCTAGGGCAGAAGCCACACAGAACACCAGAAGGCATTAATGGCATTTAAAGGTATTGAATGCAGACTAATGCGCAGAACTTGGTTCTCAGACCACGTCCGCGGCCACCCTCTCCTGAGAGAGCAGAGAGCACACTTGCAGCCCGACATCTCCCAGTTGAGCTCGGCAATGAAGGGATCACTGGGGATTTAAAAAATGGGAGACGGCTGCTTGGGCAGAAGCCCGAGGGGGCGGGGGGGGGGAAGGGACGAGCCCACAGGCAGCATCCCGACACCTCACACTTCCTGCCTCAATGCGCAGAAGAAAGTGTTCTGAAGGCGACGCCCCCAGTCTTGGCGGGAAACGCCGCGGAAGACGCTTCTCTCGCAGAAATGCCAAATTTTCGGGAGCGCGGGCCCGCAGCACGTAACAGAACAGATCTTTTTGTTTCACGGCCCGCTCGTAGACCTAATAAAGAAGCGCGAGGGCGAAAACCAGGTCAGCGACCAGAAGCCAGGCAAGGTTGCGATTTTCGGAGCACAGCGAAGGGAAGAGTTTCTAAGTTCTGAATGTACCTCTATTTAGGGTGGTTTCTATTATTTCTTCGCGTCTACCCTGTAGTTGCCGCACCCTGAGCCCTCAGCCCCGCCGCTTCGCACGGAGCGGAGCTCAGAGGGTGTGCGCTCCGCCCTTTCGCGGGCCTGGCATGAGCGCAGTGGTTGTTACACTAAAGTGTCTCCGCCTCTCGAATATGCTCGTGGCAGCGATGGCCGAGTGGTTAAGGCGTTGGACTTGAAATCCAATGGGGTCTCCCCGCGCAGGTTCGAACCCTGCTCGCTGCGGAAGCGGGTGCTTGTGTTTTTTCTATTTTGTTTTTTCTGTTTTTTTAAATAGACACCTTCAAATGAAAACTTTTACTCTTCTCTGTATTTTCAATGCCTGTCAGCTAAATGGCGCGCCTACGGAGTGGTTTTATACGCCGTAGAAAAGCCAATAAATGTCAGTGCTGCAAACATGCACTGTTTACACCAAGAGGAAAATCCTTCCACTGTCCTAAAAGGCAAGGTAACTCTTCGTGCTCCATGAGACAAGCAAGGTGGCAAAATAGAAATAAAATGAATATAAATATTGACGCAAGTTTTCGGGCTATCACAGCCTGAGCAAGCTATCAGCTCACTAAAACTAAGAAAAAGCTATGCCACCTTCCCTTCCATCCCGGAATCACTTCCGACGGTTTCCAGACCACATCCAAAAGTGGTATGAAATGGGAAATAATAAAAGCAATTTTAAAGTTCTACTTATAAAGCATCTTAGATACATCCACATAATGGAACACTATGCATGTAATCATTAAAATGATGTTAATGATGTGTGAGGGCCTTCCCAATGCATTGCCAGATGCAAAAAGTAGGACAGATCAAAAAACAGCATATCATACTATGATCATATTTTTGTTAAGCAACTCATGTATATACCCATCTATGTGGGAAGAATGGGAGAGAAAGAGAGAGATGGAGAATGAATGGAGGCTGGAAAGAAATACACCAAAATGTTAGCAGGGATTATTATCCCTGGGTGGTGTGATTTGGAAAGATTTTTATTTTCTTAAATAATTTTTTCCTTAACTGGGTTTTCTAAAATTTGTACATGGACCCAGTATTATGTTTTAAATAAGAAAATTGTGAGGTTAGTCTTTGGGACCCTACACATCCCCTGTCTGCTACCTTTAACCCACTTTCACCATATCTCTCCCACCCCATGTTTCCCAGGTGCTCTTATGGACATACCTGATACCTCAAGGCTAGGGATAGCTTTCTGTGGTATCTACGTGGATTCCACCCACACAGCCCCATCCTATTTGAGACTTGGCTGAACACACACACTCACCACATTTACATTTTCAATCCATCCTCTCTGCCCAATCCCCACCCTTTCTGCCCCCATTTAAGTCACTTACAAGCAGCTGCATTAGTTTCCTAACTGGTCACCTTTCCTTTGTCAGTCAGGATTACATTCAGCTGCAAATAACAGAAAATCCAATTCTAGCGGCTTAAACTCATAAGGATTTGTCTCAAAAAACCTGGGAGATTAATACTGTTCCTGTGTCCAAGAGAATGAAATAGTGTATAACTTACGTGTTTCCATTTAAAAATTTAAAAAAATACTTGACACTATAGTACAATGTCAATACTGGCCAGGCACAGTGGCTCATGCCTGTAATCCCAGCACTTTGGGAGGCCAAGGCGGGTGGATCACCTGAGGTCAGGAGTTCGAGACCAGCCTGGCCCCATGGTGAAAACCCCATCTCTACTAAAAATATGAAAACTAGCTGGGCGTGGGGGCAGGGACCTGCAATCCCAGCTACTCAGGAGGCTGACGCAGAGGAATCGCTTGAACCGGGAGGCGGAGGTTGCCGTGAGCCGAGGTCGTGCTACTGCACTCCAGCTTGGGCAACAAGAGTGAAACTCTATCCCAAAAAAACAAAAAAAAAAAAAGTTAATCCAAGAAGAAGAGATATCCAAAATCCAAAACTATAAATTAAAACATTCCGCTCTCCCTCTCCCTCTCCCTCTCCCCACGGTCTCCCTCTCCCTCTCTTTCCACCATCTCCCTCTGATGCCGAGCCAAAGCTGGACGGTATTGCTGCCATCTCAGCTCACTGCAACCTCCCTGCCTGATTCTCCTGCCTCAGCCTGCCGAGTGCCTGCGACTGCAGGTGCGCGCCGCCACGCCTGACTGGTTTTCGTATTTTTTTGGTGGAGACGGGGTTTCGCTGTGTTGGCCGGGCTGGTCTCCAGCTCCTAACCGCGAGTGATCTGCCAGCCTCGGCCTCCCGAGGTGCCGGGATTGCAGACGGAGTCTCGTTCACTCAGTGCTCAATGGTGCCCAGGCTGGAGCGCAGTGGCGTGATCTCGGCTTGCTACAACCTCCACCTCCCAGCCGCCTGCCTTGGCCTCCCAAGGTGCCGAGATTGCAGCCTCTGCCCGGCCGCCACCCCGTCTGGGAAGTGAGGAGCGTCTCCACCTGGCCGCCCATCGTCTGGGATGTGAGGAGCCCGTCTGCCTGGCTGCCCAGTCTGGAAAGTGAGGAGCGTCTCTGCCCGGCCGCCATCCCATCTAGGAAGCGAGGAGCACCTCTTCCCGGCCGCCATCACATCCTGGAAGTGAGGAGCGTCTCTGCCCGGCCGCCCATCGTCTGAGATGTGGGGAGCACCTCTGCCCTGCCGCCCCGTCCGGGATGTGAGGAGCGTCTCTGCCCGGCCGCCCCGTCTGAGAAGTGAGGAGACCCTCTGCCTGGCAACCACCCCGTCTGAGAAGTGAGGAGCCCCTCCGCCCAGCAGCCACCCCGTCTGGGAAGTGAGGAGCGTCTCCGCCCCGCAGCCACCTCGTCTGGGAGGGAGGTGGGGGGGGTCAGCCCCCCGCCCGGCCAGCCGCCCCGTCCGGGAGGGAGGTGGGGGGGTCAGCCCCCGCCCGGTCAGCCGCCCCGTCCGGGAGGGAGGTGGGGGGGTTAGCCCCCCGCCTGGCCAGCCGCCCCGTCCGGGAGGTGAGGGGCGCCTCTGCCTGGCCGCCCCTACTGGGAAGTGAGGAGCCCCTCTGCCCGGCCAGCCGCCCCGTCCTGGAGGGAGGTGGGGGGTGGTCAGCCCCCTGCCCGGCCCGCCGCCCCGTCCGGGAGGTGAGGGGCGCCTCTGCCCGGCCGCCCCTACTGGGAAGTGAGGAGCCCCTCTGCCCGGCCACCACCCCGTCTGGGAGGTGTACCCAACAGCTTATTGAGAACGGGCCATGATGACAATGGCGGTTTTGTGGAATAGAAAGGGGGGAAAGGTGGGGAAAATATTGAGAAATCGGATGGTTGCCGTGTCTGTGTAGAAAGAGGTAGACATGGGAGACTTTTCATTTTGTTCTGTACTAAGAAAAAATTCTTCTGCCTTGGGATCCTGTTG
Organism: Gorilla gorilla gorilla; assembly: GCF_029281585.2. Taxonomy (NCBI): domain Eukaryota; kingdom Metazoa; phylum Chordata; class Mammalia; order Primates; family Hominidae; genus Gorilla; species Gorilla gorilla. Next base: position 47,989,489 of record NC_073232.2, on the reverse strand, counting down.
ATCTGTGACCTTATCCCCAACCCTGTGCTCTCTGAAACATGTGCTGTATCCACTCAGGGTTGAATGGATTAAGGGCGGTGCAAGATGTGCTTTGTTAAACAGATGCTTGAAGGCAGCATGCTCGTTAAGAGCCATCACCACTCCCTAATCTCAAGTACCCAGGGACACAAACACTGCGGAAGGCCGCAGGGTCCTCTGCCTAGGAAAACCGAGAACTTTGTTCACTCGTTTATCTGCTGACCTTCCCTCCACTATTGTCCTGTAACCCTGCCAAATCCCCCTCTGCAAGAAACACCCAAGAATGATCAATTAAAAAAAAAAAAAAAAAAGATTTTGCCACTGCACTCCAGCCTGGCCAACAAAGCAAGACCCTGTCTTAAAAAAAAAAAAAAGTAAAGTAAAGAAAAAAAAAAGAAAGAAAAAATAATTGCAGAGAATGCATAAAACAAATTAGCTCTCTCTAAAAGATGGGAATATAAAATGATACAACTACCTTGGAAAAATAGTTTGGCATTCTCTTAAAAAGCTAAACATACTCCCCGCCATTCCACTCTTAGGAATATACCCAAATGAAATGAAAGCATGTGCCCACATAAAGACTTGTATATATTGTAGCCACTTTAATTGTAATAATAGCTCCAAACTGGAAATAACTCAAATATTTATCAAAAGATGAATGTATAGGTTCATACAATGGGGTATTACTTAGTAATAAAGAATAAACACACAACAAAAAGGATAAATATTGAAATAATTATCTGAGTGAAAGAAGCCAGAGCATAAAAAGTACATAGTCTGTGATTCCATTTATATCAAGTAGTAGAAAATGCAAACTAGTTTATAGTAATAGAAACACGGCTGGGTGCAGTAGCTCACATCCATAATTCCAGCACTTTGGGAATGTGAGGCAGGTGGATCATTTGAGGTCAGGAGTTCAAGACCAGCCTGACCATCATGGCAAAACCCCATCTTTACTAAAAATACAGAAACTAGCTGGGCATAGTGGTGTGCACCTGTAATCCCGGCTACTCGGGAGGCTGAGGCAGGAGAATCACTCGATCCCGGGAGGTGGAGGTTGCAGTGAGCTGAGATCGTGCCACTATACTGCAGCCCGGGCAATAGAGCAAGGCTCCATCTCAAAATAATAAGAAAGGCCATTTAAGGAGAATTTGTCATTTGTATATCACTTTCTTTCTCATTTTTGTAAACATTGCTTAAAACAGGCTTCATGTGCTCATTATATAATTTTTGAAATACATACTTACTTTTAAAACACTCAATAAGTTGATACAATTTTAAACCAATTTTGTGGTATTTTAATATCTAGTAATTCTGTTAATTTGGATTGTAATGAACAATCGTGTCACAGAAGAGAAAATAATAAACAATAATGTTCTACTTGTGCAAAAAAAAATAAATAAAACATTCCATCAAAAAGGCAAATTAATGATCAATTTTATTTCTAAATGGTACTCTCCAAGCTGTAAAGGTAGCTTCATTTGACAACTCTTTTTTCTTGTGAAATCATATCTTATTGTTTCAAGAAATTTTTTCAAATAGTCACTTGTCACCACTTTTTAAAAAAGAAAGAAAGAACAAAGAAATCTGAGCATAGGAAATTCTCAGATGGAACAGGAAACAGGCCTCTTTCCATCTTTCTGCTCTGCCATTTTTAATATGCATATACAGCTTTTCATCTCATAGTCCCAATTTGGTTGCTATACCTTCAGACCTTACACATGCATTCAGCCAAGAAGGGGAGAGACAAGAACCCTCTTTTATATCTCATTTACCCAAACTATGTATCATGGCTATCATTAGCTAGAAGGAATCTTGAGGAAGTTTAGCTGGGTATATTGCTCCCCAAATTGAAATTGGGAAGGAAGAAAATTAGATGGTACTAAGTGAAAATCAGTTACGTCTACCGCAGTCCAATAACAGGAAAGTCAAAGCTTATAGACATTGGGCTTTCAAGACAAGTCCCCTGCCTTCCTTTCTGGCCTTCCCATCCTTCTCCTCCTTCTCCTTTGGAGTTATTGGAAGACCTCCCAGTGCTGCATGCTGGCTCATACCTTTGGGCCTTTTTAACTGTTCACATGCAACTACCTGGAATATCTTCATCCTTGTCCCCTCACTAGAGGAAGAGGGCTACCTAGCATTTGAAATCCCTTCTTATTTAGGGCACTTGCTTTCCTTTTGAACCTAGGTGTGAGGCTGTAATCCACTCCCAACGCCACTCCCAGCATAGAAGCTGAAAAAGTCACATACTTGCTGTCTCACCCTCCCTTGCAGCTGAGGAGGCAGCATGTGACCTAGACTCAGCCAATCAGATGTGCCCATCCCCAACTTTCAATCAAGAGCTATTATTAATAATGCAAAAAGCAGGTAGGATAGAAATCCACCCTTGCAGTGGGCAGAGGCAAGAATGGCACTCACAGGGATTGCCAGGGCCAGAGCTGCAACTGGAGTTTACAGCTGTTCAGCAACGGAACAGTAGGGTCTGCACGAGACTAATTTTGTAGTGTCATTCTGCTGTGATCTTGGACTCTGCCTACCCTAACTTACTCCTGTTCTACTTTCCAAAAGTGATTTTGCAGCCTTCTTGGCAATTCTACAAACTATTCAGTATCCTTCCAGTAAGTTCCTATGAGTTTCTGCTTAAATCAGCCCCATTCAAAAAAAAATTTTTTTTGGCTTCCAAAAGTTATAGTATAACCCCCTCTCACCCCATCATTGTCTGCTAAGAAAACTCATATTCTTTCAAGTCCCACTTCTTAGGGAAAGCATTCCTGCAAAATCTTCCAGGCTGATTCAGAAGCCACCCCTTAGGCAGGATGCGGTGGCTCACACCTGTAATCCCAGCACTTTGGGAGGCAGAGGTGGGCGGATCAGCTGAGGTCAGGAGTTCAAGACAAGCCTGGCAAACATGGCAAAACCCTGTCTCTACTAAAAATACAAAAATTAGCTGAGCGTAGTGGTGCACACCTGTAGTCCCAGCTACTCGGGAGGCTGAGGTAGGAAAATTGCTTGAACCCAGGAGGTGGAGGTTGCAGTGAGCCCAGCATTGCACTCCAGCCTGGGGGACAGAGCAAGACTCCATCTCCAAATAAATAAATAAATAAATAAAGCCACCCTATTTTTTATATTTTTTTCTTTTTCTTTTTCTTTCTTTTTTTTTTTTTTTTCTGAGACAGGGCCTTGCTCTGGTCACCCAGACTGGAGTGCAGCGGCAATCACAGCTCACTGCAGCCTTAGCCTGGGACTTAATTGGCCCTCCCACCTCATCCTCCTGAGTAGTTTGGACTGCAGGTGCACACCACCATGCCTAGCTAATTTTTTTTTAATTATTTTTTTGTAGAGACAGGGTCTCACTATGTTGCCCAGGCTGGTCTCAAATTCCTGGCTCAAGGGATCCTCCCATCTCAGCCTCCCAAAGTGCTGGGATTACAGTCCTGAGCTACAGTGCTTAACCTCCAGAAACCCCTTTAATTCTCCCATTTCCTATTATAGCAAGGCTCACATTGCACTATTTCTGCCTGTTTGTCTTTCTTACCACTAAATGGTAAACTCCCTGAGGATGTGTAAAGGGATCATATCTCTCATTTTTGTGCCCCTACATACCGCAGAAAAGGGACTCAAATTTTTGATGAAGAAATGAATGAATATTCATTTCTTCATCAAAGAAGAAATGCTGAAGTATGGACGTCAGCACACGTCCAAACTTCACCCCTAGAATGCCCAAAAAAAGTGGGAGAGAAAGGAGGGGCTTAACATGCTGTTCTCCTTTTGAAGGTCACTAATCTTTGCCTTAGTATAATTTATTGTAATATTGAGTATCCCCCACCTAGAATAGTTCTAATATAAAAGAGGGCAGAGGACAACAGCCTATGTACCCTTCCTTCCCTTTCCATATTTTTTCATTACCTTTTCTTCCCATTCTTTGTCTTCTAGCACTGAAAGGGCAGACAGAACCAGGAGGCAAGTACATACAGACCTCTGCCTCCATGGGTCACCCCCACCTTTGTCTCCTTGAGAATGTTCACTTTCCAACTGGCCTCCATGCAACTCGAGGTTTAGCTCTCTCCATGGTGAGCAAAGAAAAATCCATGGAAGGGGTGGGGGTGGATGTGGAAGAGGTTCTGCAGTGCACTCCTCTTCTCAGAGGAAACCATTTCAACTCCTCTTTCCACATTTCTCTTCTCCAGAGTTCTCTTATCCACTACCAACCCTCCTGTGCATCCCCTCGAGCCAGCTTTTTCTGACCCAACCTCACATGATGCACTGACTTGAGGATTTTCTCTCAAGACCCCAGCTTTTTCATTCTTTTATGTTACACAGCAATTCAGCCTTCTCCCTGTGCCTCAACATGCCTGGCAATCAGACCCCTCTTCAAAGGCAGAGGAAGTTATAATATCAAGGTCCCCTTCTCCCAAATGTTTTTCTACCTACTTTCTTTAGTAGAAATAGGTCCTGCAACTTTCTGATCAGTGTTCAAAGGTTTTAAACATAAATAGACTGAAGTGAATTTTTTGCAAATTGTAATCAGTTAATCTGTAGGAATGCTAAATTTACAATTATCCTTCCCTTCTAAATCCAGGTCCCAAATCCATTCCAGTTTGTGGCATTTCCAGCCATGGAGCAGGATACACCCACTTGGAATGATCCTGATATTTCCCTATTCCTTAACCCATTTCCTATTCAACCCAAGTGCCATTGAGTTTGCCCCTAAATATGCTGAGAATCAACTTTGTTCCGTATTTACTACCACCACCCAGTCCAAATCAACACTACCTCTCATCTCAACTACTTCTTGGCCTCTTAATTATCTCCTCCAATCCACTCTTCCTCCCCTCCAATCTGTTCTCCATAAAATAAATTTTTCTTTTAAAATGCACATTTGGTCTTATAACCTTCCTCCTGAGAACTCTTCTGGGGATTTCCATGTGCTTTTACAATAAAGACTAGAATCACCAGCATGACCCCATAGCTCTCCATGATCCTGCATGGCATAATTATCTGGCCTCTCCCTGTCATTCTCTAGCCAAATGTACTTTCTTTTCTTTTCGTTCCTTGAAAAGACCAAACTCTTTCCCACCTTAGGAATTATGTACATGTTCCAATGTCTCCCTCCCCATCAAACTGATCAGTCCTCCTTCTTATATAATTTCATACCATTTTACTCCTTTTCTTCACAACACATCATGCTTTGTGATATTTTAGTGTGAAATATTTGCTTAATGTCTCTCTGTGTGTGTGTACACGTGTGTGTAAAACCACAAAATCCCCTTATCTGCTATTTAATGGGCCTTCAATAAGTACTATTGTTGAGTGAATTTTGTGATTGTGAGGATCAGAAAGCAAGAGGTCTCAGAACACCTGAAGGGGTGGGAAGCAGAGGGTAAACTCTGTTTTCCTGCAGCTTTGGGGATGAATCAAAACTGTGCCTGAAGAGATTTGTGCCCTGAGTGCATAGATCTGCAGGAATATTGCAGCTCAAACATTTGATATATTGCACCACTGTTTAGCATGATTTATGAAGCTGTTGTTCTGTTTTAACTCAACATGTTCACTGTAAAGGAGTTTCATCCTCAGAGGTTTCATTAATGGAGGCATTGTTGTGTAGTGAGGCAGTAGAAAAAGGAAGTGAGAGATAGGGCTGGCCTACAACCTGTGTAAAGCTTGCATTTCAAGTCCCCTCTGGAGGGAATGCCCATTTGTGGAGTCTTGTTTCCCAGTATGCCCATGTCCCCAAAAACATCTGGTCTCAGGCTCTTTCTACATACTAGAGTGCAAACAACTAGTAATAATACCTAAGTCTTAGCTCCTGCAGGGGTGAGAGAGACAGAGGCTCTGACACTGGAATTTTCAGGTAAAACAGATATCCTGTTCTATCTGAAGCACTGATGAAGAAAACATAGAGCTTTCAGCTTTTGTTCCAACGACTAGTTTCTTTCCCAATCTGCATGAAGTTGGTCAGTCAAGCTCACCCAGGCTCATAGACTAGAAGCCCCAGGAAATGAATTATTTCTGTTTCCTTCCCACCATCTCACACACATGCTCTTAAAATATCCATTCCCTTCCCTTGCCTCGGATCCTAGGTCCTGAGACAGGCTCTCACAGCCCAGAGAGTGGTTGTGATGGACTTAGTCTTACCTCAGCTGCTTTGTCTGGTGCTGGGCTGCCAAGGGAGGCATGCATGAGCAAGGCCAGTTCTCCATTCATATCTCAGACTATTTAGAAGAATCCAGTGACAGAGGACGTGGCCTGTGGGCTTTATGCTTGTGAGGCTTTCTGCTGCTTGAGGTCGGGGTGGAGAAGAGACTAGGGCTGACAAGCTTCTCACTCAGGGGCTGAGGTGGGGCACAGCTCCTGTCTGCTGGACTCAAAAATCTCCTGGTCCCCACCCCAGGGATCTCAGAGCCCCCGTTGTTCTTTTAATTTTTATTCTAATAAAACCTCCTACATAACATAGGTCTACAAAGACTCTTGGGGAATATAATATATTTCCCTCCCAAACATATTCATTTGGGACACAATTATCAAAACATTTGTTCAGGCCAGGCGTGGTGGGTCCCACCTGTAATCCCAGCAGTTTGGGAGGCCAAGGCAGGCAGATCACTTGAGGTCAGGAGTTTGAGACCAGCCTGGCCAACACGGTGAAACCCCGTCTCTACTAAAAACACAAAAACTATCTGGGCATGGTGACGCATGCCTATAATCCCAGCTACTCGGAGGCTGAAGCCAGAGAATCTCTTAAACCCGGGCAGTGGAGGTTGTAGTGAGCCAAGATTGTGCCACTGCACTCCAGCCTGGGCAACAGAGCGAGACTCAGTCTCAAAAAAAAAATTGTTCAGCACACGAACTTTAGACACATTTTATCTGACACCGCAAGTCATTCCAAGAGATGAATATACACAGTGTCCCTCTGAAAGCTACTTGTCTTCCAGATGTAAAGACATCTGTCTCCATCATTGGAGACGGAATGCTAGTGTTTTGAAATAACCTGTGCTTAGGATGTTGGAGCACAGAAATGCTGCACTTAATTTTGGTACCCACCTCTAGTGCAGGGGTTAGTTAGCAACTTTTTCTACAGGTCAGCCAGTAAATATTTTAGGTGTTGCAGGCCATATGGTTTCTGTTGCAACTACTCAACTCTGCCTGTGTATCACAAAAGCAGCCATAGATAATCTGTAAACAAATGAGTGTGACTGTGTTCCAATAAAACTTTATTTACAAAAACAGTGGGCTGGATTTGGCCTGTGGCTATAGTTTATTTCTGCTCTAGAGGACTCTCCTCACTATAATAAAAAAGTTCTTCCCAAGTTATCACTGTGAAGATATCATTAAGTGGGACACTGTCAAGAGGCTGGTTGACGTTTCACTAGTTCTTCCTGGTTTATACACATCCAAGAAATCTCATTATTTCCATTAACACAAAGATACCAAGAAAGGACATGAATGTTTTTTAAGATCATTTTATCTCAATACATCAGAGTGGCCCAAATCCTTCCAGAATCCTCTCATGTACACTGTGATTGTCTGCTCCACTTGACAGCAGATGGGGTGCAGGTCCTGGAAATGCTTACCTAGTTTCTCCTTTCTCTGTAGTTAGTACTGTATCTGCTGTTGTAAACAAAGCTTTTCAGCCCTTGAGCATGTTAAGATGTAACCTGAAACCAGGTTTGCAAGTTTATTTGTGAAGTAATTTGAAGGAATAGGAAGAATTTGAAGGAATAGGAAAAACAGAGACTTTGAAGTCAGAGCAACCGAGCATCAAATATAGATAGGCTCCTTCCCTTTCTTGCTATGTAACTTTGGGCAGTTTGCATAACCTCTCTGAGCCTTAATTTCCTTATCCACTAAGTGGTAATAATAATTACTTCTACCTCATGGCATTGTCAGCAGTCACTGCCATTTTCTAAGTTCTAACCACAGGTCAGGCACTGTGATGAGTGTTCATTCATTTAACATCCAAAACAGACCACAGCTAGTTTACAGATGAGGAAGTGAAGATGAGATCACATGCTGGTATTCTCTTCCCCTTTCACCAGAATGGGTCCCTCATAGAGGTATCTGCAACCAACTCAAGGGAGCCACTGGACAGGGATTAAAAAAGGCCATTTGACTCATGTTATTGAAGGAGTGGAATGTTCTTTGCTCTTTTGTCTCTCTGAGCTGGATAAAGGGAGGAACAAGTTCCCTGGGAGTTGATGTACAAAGCTGCCCAGAGTTGACTCTAGCTGAGGATGTGTTTGGGACTGCATGAGGCCATCTCTGAGAGGCTAACCGCAGCTGCTCTGACATTCTCTCTGATCTAGGCCTTTTTTTTTTTTTTTTTTTTTTTGGTGCCTATTATAGCTCATGATTGGTTTTACAATATAATTCCCCAGCCTGTGTAACATTCATCATTCCAGGTTCAGCTCTGAACACTTTTTAAAAAATATATATCAACTGCATGATATGTGTCAATGACCCCTGAATACGAGATATTCTATCCTTGAAAGGAAAGACTTGGAGGAGCCTTCTCTCCTGGCATCCCTGGACTGCGTAAGGCTGTTTAGTCACCATCACCATTGCCTCTTTTTTTTTTTTTTTTTTTTGTGAGAAGGAGTTTTGCACTTGGTGCCCAGGCTGGAGTGCGGTGGCACAAACTCTGCCTCCCAGGTTCAAGCAATTCTTCTGCCTCAGCCTCCCAAGTAGCTGGGATTACAGGCATGCACCACCACGCCCGGCTAATCTTGTATTTTTAGTAGAGACAGGTTTTCACCATGTTGGCCAGGCTGGTCTCAAACTCCTGAACTCAGGTGATCTGCCTGTCTCGGCCTCCCAAAGTGCTAGGATTATAGGCGTGAGCCACCACGCCCAACCACCATGGCCCCTTTCTAGACACCGTTCTGACCACCACTCTCTCCTGCCTGCAGACGTCCAGTAGACGGCTGGCAGAGTAAAGGCCAAGCTTCCCAGTTTCATTCACAAGGCCCTTCATAATTTGGCCCTAACATCTTTTCAACTTTGTCTCATGCTACTGCCCAGCATGACTCCATAAGACAAGTTAGGCTGCCTTACACACTCCCACAGAACAGAATAGCAATTTCTGGTCCTTTCACACATTGACATCCTTGGCTAGAAACTTCTCCAGTCCTTAATGGTTTCCTGGAACATACACACTCCTCAACATGCACACACACACACACACACACTCCACACACATGCACACACATAGATTTAAGAACATACACACAAATAAATTTAAATATATATAAGCAATAACTAATTTATGTTCGGTCTCATTTTCGACAAATACTCCAAGGCCGGCCATGGTAGCTCATGCCTGTAATCCTAGCACTTTGGGAGGCTGAAGCAGGCGGGTGGCTTGAGGTCAGGAGTTCGAGACCAGTCTGGCCAACATGGTGAAACCCCATCTCTACTAAAAACACAAAAATTATCCAGGCATGGTGGCGGGCACCTGTAGTCCCAGCTACTTGGGAGGCTGAGGCAGGAGAATCACTTGAACCACGGGGGGCAGCGGTTGCAGTGAGCCAAGATCACGCCACTGTTCTCCAGCCTGGGCGATGGAGCAAGCCTGTGTCTCAAAAAAATTAAAAAAGAAAAAGAAATACTCCAGAAAAGCTAGGTATACTAGAAAAACAGTCAAGAATTAAAACACCAAGAATCTTATTTCATGGCAAGACAAAGCAGTGATTTTTGTTATTAAATAATATTAATTTGCTTATTGAATAGGTAATATATTCTCATGGTTCAAAAATCACAGTGGCTCCCTCTCACCCCTGTCCTCCTGCCACCGAGGTCCCCTTCCCAAAGGCCATCAGTTATCAGTTTCTCACTTTTTATTTCAATGTATTCTTTATGCACATACAAGAACATACATATTGTACACAAATGTTAGCATATTATTCAAAATGTTCTGAACCCTGGTTTTGTTATTTAAAGGTATACACTATCTTTCTGTATGAAGAGTTGGCTCATTAAAAGTGGCCTCTGCTAACTCAAATGCCAGCTGCAGGTAGAGCTCACTGCCTCAGAATAAATAGATCATTATTTATTTAACCAAATCCCTATTGAAGACCATTAAAGTTGTTCTAATCTTTTGATTTCCCAAAAACAAATGCTTCCTAAAAAAAAAAAAAAACTCTTGTATATGTGAGATTTTCTAAAGCAGGAATCTTAACCCAAGTCATCCAGAATTAGAAGGGTTCAGCCCTTTGTTCAGGTATCAGGAATTGGGCACAAGAAATCACTACAGTCCAGCAGTCCTAGAAGCACAGCCTACGCAAATACCCTAGAAAAAGGAAGCACACTCACTCCCACCTCAGTCTATTCCATTTCCTGGGAAAAGGAAGAGCTGGAAGGAAAAGTATTCCTTTACCTTATGACTTCTCAAATGAGTCAATTCTTAGAAACTGTTCCTTTCTTTACAATTTCTGTCTCCTCTCCCTTCTCCTTAGCTCCATAAGCTCCCCAGAAAGACTGGACTTCCTGGAATTTTTTACCAACAATTCAAGATGCTCCAGTCATAATTTCTGTGACCATAGCCTCTGCTAACTCAAATACCTTCTGGGTGTAACACTCACTGCCTCTGGCTCAGAAGAGGGACAGATAATGACTGGAGTTACAGAGAAAATAGGTCTGGAGCCTTCCCTGCAGAGTAGCAAGGGTCATTTATAAAGCAAGAGAGGGGTGGGAGATCCATGAGACCCACTCTCAGTTCCTGCTTCTGCTTGCAGAACCTTTCAGGGGTGAGATGTATAACTCTATGAATTTTTTTCAATACCCACATGTATATCATGACACAATCCCAACTCCTTTGCAAGACCGACTTGAAGGTGCATTCATTCTGGAAACCAATTTATTTCTAAAATGCAGTCAAAAAGGCTCAGAGATGCTGTTATCTACTGCTTCTCCTATTCCTGCTTTTGCCACAAAAATTAGCCAATATATCATTCAAATCTACTTATGACTATTTGATTTTGGTTTATATTCATCCAGGCTTGAAAAATGACCAGGGCTGAGGCATATTGATGCCTCCTGAGCCACTTATTTCTAGCACGTATTAATACATCAGCAATACCTTCAAGTAGTATGTCTTTCTGAATTATTCTTTGGTTTTTTTTTCCCGCCACTGCTTTTAAAACTTCTTTTTAAAAAATAACACTCAAACCATTTTTCTCAAGATTGTCTCTATAAAACATCCAACCTGTTACCGGCTAGGATGTATCTTAACATCTCAGTTTTTGAGTTGCTCTTTTTTACTCTCTATTATTATTACTACTACATTTGAGGATTTCTCAGTGGGGGTAATGTTTGGCTACTGGGGAAATAGGGAGGTTTTCATCTTTCCAGCTAAAATCTACCACAAAGCTGTAACATTTTCTTGTCATGACTCTTCGGGCTGCAATGTCACAGGTTCTGGTGGATGCTGTCTACATTTTTTAAAATATAAAAGTATCAGACTTCTTATATGAGTCAGGGCCTCAGCAGGAAACAGAAAGCACTGTCAATTTAGAACAATTCTATTCAGATTTAATAAAAAGACTACAAAGGTATAGGGAGAGTATAAAGAAACCACAAGGGACACTGAGCTGCCATCACCCCTAAGAAGGGAGAGGGCAGCCACCAGATTCCTGAAGGAGAAAGTTCTGAGGCGAGGGCTGCCCCTGAGGAAGAATAAATATATACTCCTAAATTGCATTGCAGAGAGGACACAACCAGGGCAAGGTGATCCTTCTGGGAGGGAGCTGGGGTGGTAATACACCACCTCACTCATTTCCCTTCTTCTGCTCCCTAGTTAGGCCTCCCTGTTGGCCAAATGCAACTGCTCAGCCTCTGTGTCTGAGAACAGGACACGGAGTGGGTCTGGAAAGACAAACAGGAGATAGCTGGGACCCTGACTTACAAAAAACTTGGGAAATAGAGAAAATAATCATCCATAATCCAGCACCTTAACACATTGATCTTTCCTATATTTATATTGTCTAATTTATGGTTACATTAAAAATTAAATTATTAGGGGGATGGTGGCATGTGCTTGTAGTCCCAGCTACTCAGGAGGCTAAGGCAAGAGGCTGATGTGGGAGGGTCACTGGCGTTCAGGAGTTTCAGTACAGCCTGGGTAACATAGCAAGACCCTGTCTCAAAAAAAAAAAAAAAAAAAAAAATTGCCAAGGCTGGAGTGCAGTGGCACAATGACAGCTCACTGCATGCAGCCTTGAGCTCCTGGGCTCAAACCATCCTCCCACCTCAGCCTCCAGAGTAGCTGGAACTAAAGACATGTGTTACCATGCCCAGCTAATTTTTTTCTTTTTTGTATGGATGGGATCTTGCTATGTTGCCCGGGCTGATCTGTAACTCCTAAGTTCAAGTGATCCTCCTGCCTCTGCCTCACAAAGCATTGGGATTACAAGCATGAGCCATTGCCCCCAGCCCCCCCCCAAAAAAATTCTTAACTCTATATCTAATCATTTCAAAAAATAAGAATTACAAAATTACAAATTAAATCATTAAATCATTGACTATTTCAAACATACAGAGATGCACAAAAGATAACATCATATATTTTGTATTTTTCATTAAAGTTATGGACTTTTTGCTGCTCCTTTGTCTTCATAATCATGATTTTTTTTTTATTTTTCCTTTTTGGTTCTGTGTCTGGAGACATAATCATTGTTTTTAACAGCTCTATAGTAGACTACAAAGTAGCTGCATCAAATTTAAGAAATCAACTGTTGCACACTTAAACTCTTTTTTTTCTTTGCATGTAATGTTGTTATGTGTATCTTTATGATACAAGCTTTTTTCCATAATTCGTGTCATTCCTTTAGCCCTAGCTCTATAGTTCCAAGAATGCAAATATTAAGGCAGAGGATATGAACATGTTTCTGGCTCTAAAGATGTATTTCAAATTGCATTGCTAAAGAATTATACCCATGTTTAGGGCCACCAAGAATGTATAAGAAAACTGGAATCATGGAACCCTTGTCTACATTGAGTATTATCGCTTACAGCTTTTTTTCCCCTTTTCTATTTTTTGCTAATTTACTAGGCAAACACACTCAGTTTTATTTAATTTGCTTTTCTTTGATTACTAGTTGCCACTAAATTGAATTTGCTATTCAATTTCTGGCTTTCTGACTTTCTACCAAATCAGTTATTAGGCCCTAAAACTGCAGCTGAAATTGACTCCTGGGAGCATCCTTACTGAAACAATTGAGCATCACGGTGGTAAGATAGTAATTTCAAAGGAAAGAGGCTAATAAATTTCAAGTTGAGGATATATAGTCTTAATATCTGCTTTTTGGAAAGTTTATAACTCTGTTAGATTTTAACATTTATCTACCCCTTCCCTATTTTACCCAACTTGCCCCACATTCCAGCATTAAAAATAACTGATACAAAGCAAAATGCAGCCTGAAAGATAACAGTAACTAATTCCCATCACTTTCTGCTCCTCATTGACAATGTAATGGTTCAGAATCCACTTTGGGAGATATTAGGGGTAGCTAGGCTTGACTGACTGATTCTGAGATACATGTGTCTATTGTGGTCTAAACTTTCACTCCTCACTCTTTTCTTACTTTACAGGCTATTTGAGGAAGTATCTTCCTCGACCCACCAGGCTCCAAGGCTGTAGAAGGTTCTTCTTCATCAGAGATTCTCAAACATTAGAAGAATCACCTAAGAGAGCTTATTAAAAACACAATCCCTGGACCTCACTGTTGGAGATTCTGATTCAGTAGATGTGGGGTGAGCCTAAGAATCTATACTTTTTAAAACAGCTGAGATGCAGTGCTGTCCTGATCACACTTTGGGAAACTAGTATAGATCCTTGGAATAGAAAGCATATCTATACTGAGAATATTCGAGGTGGCAGGGGAAATGAGGCTGGGAGGAGGGAGAAGGGGAATATAGCCCAGCAACAGCTCCTTCTCAGCCCATTCTCCAAAAGTATCATTGTGGAAAAAACTGTACGATCATGATTTGGTGGTAGAAAAGGTAATCAGTGTATAGCAACGTTTCTTTTTTTTTTTTTTTTTTTTTTTTTTTTTGAGACAGGGTCTCACTTTGTCACCCAGGCTGGAGTGCAGTGGTGCACATCTGTAGTCCCAGCTACTAGGGAGGCTGAAGGGGGAGGATGGCTTGAACTCAGGAGGTTGAGGCTGAGGCTGCCGTGAGCCATGATCATGCCACTGCACTGTCTCACTCTGTTGCTCAGGCTGAGCGCGGTGGCGTGATCACGGCTCAATGCAACCTCAACCTCCTGGACCCAAGTGAACCTCCCACCTCAGCCTCCTGAGTAGCTGGGAATACAGGCATGCAACCATGCCTGGCTGATATTTTAATTTTTTTTGTAGAGGTGGAGGGTCTCACTGTGTTTCGTAGCCTGGTCTTGAGCTCCTGGGCTCAAGCAATCCTCCCACCTCAGCCACCCAAAGTGCTGGGATTGCAGACATGAACCACCTCGCCCAGACTGTGGCAATATTTTTGTATGCTAAGGATATGGTGGTCAACAAAACAGACATATCCCTACCTTGTTGAAGGCCACCATCTAGTGACAATTCATTATAACATCATTTAGTGATATTTAACATATTTTCAGTGTTGTATCACCTATTTCATAACATCCTAAAATGTTCATCTAAGCTTCCACATCAATCTTACTTCTGGCCACAATGCTTTCAGATAGCAAAAAGTTTCAGATTCTTGGCACACACATATTCCCTTTGGGAACAAAAGTATTTCTCTTCTGCACTGACAGCACTGGCCTGGGCAATTGCAGAATTGCTAGATTGTTTAAGATTTCTTCAAGCCCCGATAGGTTTTATTCATGAAATGTCTGCAGTGGACAACAATAATAGCAGACCACACCGTAGAGTTATAGAAACAACCAGATCTGGAGTCTTTTTGCACCATCACAGCTACTTGGAAATGCTTGCTAGGTGGAGTCTTCTGCTACTATTAGCCCAATGCTGCCATCTTGTGGCCATCTAAAGAAACGTGACCAGAGTTTACAGACGTGAAGACATTTTTCTGGAGATCATGTAAATATTTTGTGGGGGAGGAGAAACCTTTACACTTCCTTATCATGTCCTCTATCAACTTTTCATCTAGGTAGAACCTACTTTGGGAAGCTTTGAAAGTAGAATAAAAAATTCTAAGCAGAGAAGCTTAGATCTTAGAAATCACCTTGTAAAGAGATGGCTGGGGGTTTTTTTATTTTATTTTACTTTTTTGAGACAGGGTCTTGCTCTGTTGCCCAGGCTGGAGTACAGTGGCGCAATCATAGCTCACTGCATCTCAGCCTCCTGAGTAGCTGGGACTTCAGGCATGTGCCACCACGCCTGGCTAATTTTTGTATTTTTTGTAGAGATGAAGTTTCATCATGTTGCCCAAGCTGGTGTCAAACTCCTGGGCTCAAGTGATCCGCCTGCCTCGGCCTCCCAAAGGGCTGGGCTTTTTGTAAGACAAGTTTGCCCAAATGCTAAAATCTTGATGTACACTCTGCTAAAATCACTATAATATCAGATTATACATTTATCACAGGGTAACTTTGCATCCTGAAATTCTCGTTTTTTCTGAAATGGAATCACTCCTAAGGAAAAATTTCATTCCATGCTTTGCAGAAACCAGCATGCATTTGTTTGAAGTGCTTCCCAGCCTCATTTTTCTCCAGGGCTTCAACCGTACATGCATATCTAGAGTGCTGATGTCTTCCCTTGAGCAAAGAAAAATCCTTCTTCCAAGTTCTTGTTAAACACCCATTGTACTGTGTCACTTTCTTGTTTCCTCTCTGAAACCAGCTGTAAAGTTTAACCCTCAGCACTAAAAAGCACAAAGTCTAACCTGGACAAGCACTTTAGCTGTCCTCAGCACAGTTCCGGGCATTGCAGCAAATGTATAACCAACGCCATAGCATGGTTAGGGTGGAAGCCCTGGTGCTGGGAGTAAGGAGGGGGATGTCTCCGAGACTGATCTCCAAATAGGAATGTGGAAGGACAGTCCCTAGCAGAGCCCAGAGTAAAGAGTTAAAACAGATACACACAGATGTATGACTTCTTCTCTAGTCCTCTGAAAGAGAATTTTTACCAAATGTTTGTATAGATTTACCATAAATACAATGTGGTTATGTTGGCTACTTTCATTAAGCATCTGCTACATTACAAGGCCAGGTGCTCAGAGAGGAGATCCTGCGGTGAACAATACACTTCCTACCTCGGAGAGCTCCCAGGCTTGCCATAGCCACAGATGATAGCAGAGGACAAGACAGTGTGATGCACGCTAGAGCAGGTGCTGGCTGAAGGAGCCCCCAAGCCAGTGTAAGAGAAGTAAGGAAGGCTTCCTCATGTAACTCATCTCCCTCACTTTCCTGAGGAGAAAACAAGTCTTCTGTATGTAACAGCTTGCCCACCATCTCCGAGTTAGAAAATGGCAGTGCTAGGACCAAAAACCAGGTCTCATAACCCCCAGAGGAACTAACAATGGCTCAAAGGAGCATGGCTTATTCACGACATGCAAGAGGCCTGGTGAGGCTGTGTAGAATTGAAGGTTCTTGTTTATGCCTTTGTCTAGTTTTCTAGGAATCCCTCTTTCCTTATCTGCCCCTCAACCTCTCACTTTTGGATTTTCAGTTCTGTGTCATCCTCCTTATTCAAAGTAACAGAGCAGGCTGGGTGTCGTGGCTCATGCCTATAATACCAGCACTTTGGGAGGCCAAGTCAGAAGGATTATTGAACCCGGGAGTTCGAGACCAGCCTGGGTAAGATAATGAGACCCTACCTCTATTTTTAAAAAAAATACAAAAATTAGCTGGGTGTGGTGTTGCATGCCTGTGGCCCCCACTACTTGGGAGGCTGAGGCAGGAGGATTGAGTGAATCCAGGAGGCTGAGGCAGCAGAGAACTATGATTGCACCACTGCACTCCAGCCTGAGCGACAGAGCTATGACCCTGTCTCAAAAAAAAAAAAGTAACAGAGAATCATACCCAAAGTGGACACATAATGAAGGTATTTAGATTATCTGTCATTATTTACATGCATGTCCGAGTCCGCCACTAAACTATGGGCTCTTTGAGGGAAGGGGCAATATTGGTTCATCTTTTTATCCTGAGTCCCTACCGCAGTGCCTGGCACATTCAATAAATGCTTACTGAATGAAAGAAAATTAGAAGAGGAGGAAGAGAAGAAAAGGAAAGGGAAAGCAAAGACAAGATCAAAACAAGAGGAGAAAGAAGAAAAGGAGGCAGGAAAGGAAGATATAAACAAGACAAACAGCTGATCTTGGCAAGTGTTAAAGCAAACTGAACATGGCCTGAGAAGGATTCCGCACTTGTATATTTGAGTCCTTGTGGACAAACCGTAACCTAGCTTAATAGGCGGACAAAATTGAAAACCTAACTTAGTAGTATGTACCTGTAACAGTGGTTGAGTGTTGGCCAATCCCAGCAGCCATACTTCAGCCACTCATAGACTGCTGAGTGTTCAAACCATGTTCAAATAAGGCAAACGTGGAGCTGGAACCAATCCAGCCGTTCTGTACCTCACTTCTAATTTCTGTACATCATTTCCCTTTTTTTGTCTATAAATTTTCTTCCACCACGCGGCTGCACTGGAGTCTCTGTGAATCTGCTATGATTCTGGGGTCTGCCCAATTCATGAATCATTCATTGCTCAGTTAAACTCCTTTACATTTAATCTGGCTGAAGTGTTTCTTTTATCACAAGGCAGAACAGGCCAGTGTGATCTCCAGGTTGCAACACCAAAGTGAAATTAGGCCTTCAGGAATGTTTCCTTGGCCAGTACAGTATATAGTGTATAGCTTTTTTTTTTTTTTTTTTTTTGTTAGACAGAGTCTCCCCCTGTCCCCTACACCAGAATACAGTGTTGCAATCACAGCTCACTGCAGCCTCAACCTCTGGGTTCAAGTGATCCTCCCACCTCAGCTGAGACTACAGTCATGCACCACCATGCCTGGCTAATTTTTTTTTTATGTTTTATAGAGAGAGGGTCTCACTATGTTGCCCAGGCTGGTCTTGAACTCCTGGGCTCAAGCAATCCTCTTTCCTTGGCCTCCCAAAGTGATTACAAGTGTGAGCCACCACACCTGGCCTCAGTACGTCATTTTTAAATTTTTAATTTAGTGATCAAAATGTAAGAATCATATAAAAATCCAAATTTCTAGCTTCTCAAACAAAAATAGAACTGCCTAGCCCAGCCTATCCTGGGCCTAGCATCCTCCCTAGTAACTACTGGCTAGATCAAAACATGCTTTTTCTAGGTTACCACAGTCCCCACGACTTCCTACTGTAGCCCCAGCATGGGGGTTAAGTATCATTGGCCACTTATCATGTTTGTGCTCCTGGTTCTCTCATAATTGGCCTATTTCACTCATTTACTTTACCCGCCTGGCTCTTATAAACATTAGCTTGTCAACTTTGTCTCAAGCAATCTGCTCCTCCCAGATGCCCTATGGTTATAAAAGATAATGGTAATGATTATTGTAAAGCTGCACTGTCCTATAGAAGTTACTGAGATGATGGGAATGTTCTATAATCTGTACTGTCCAATATAGGAACCACTAGCTCCATAAGTACTTGAAATGTGGCTAGTGTGAATAAGGAACTATATGTTGAATTTTATTTAATTTTAATTAATTTTAATTTTCATAGCCATGTATGCTTATTGGCTATCATATTAGAGATACATTTCTAGGGCAGTGCTTTTCAAGGTTTATTGAGCATGGAAACACCTGGGGATCTTGTTAAAACACAGATTACAGTTTAGCAGATCCAAAGTGGGGCCCAAGATTCTGCAAGTCTAATAAATTCAAATGCTTGTGATGCTGAGCTTTGGACCACATTTTGAGCAGCGAGATTCTAAAACAGTTCCACTAAAACTTTTGCATGCAAAAGAATCCCCTGGAGAGGCTGTTAAAACAAATTGCGGCCAGGCATGGTGGCTCACACCTGTAATCCCAACATTTTGGGAGGCCAAGGCAGGCAGATCACAAGGTCAGGAGTTCAAGACCAACCTGGCCAAGAGACCAGCCTGGCCAGTATGGTGAAACCCCTTCCCTACTAAAAATACAAAAATTAGCCGGGCATGGTGGTGGGCACCTGTAATCCCAGCTACTCGGGAGGCTGAGGCAGGAGAATGGCTTGAACCTGGGAGGTAGAGCTTGCAGTGAGCCGAAGGTCGTGTCATTGCACTCCAGCCTGGGCAACAGGGCAAGACTCCACCTCAAAAAAAAAAAAAAAAAAAAAAAATTCCTGGGCCTTAGACCTCACAGATTCTGATTCAGTGGGTCTGGGGTGGGGTCCAAAAACTCGCATTTGTTACAATCTTCTGGGTAAGGCTGGAGCACTATTCTAGAAAATGGGAAAGTGATGAAAAAAATAGTTTTAGTGACTCTCTAATTTTCTTTCCCAGTTGCTGCTTGCGTTGGTCCATTTGTGCCATTATAACAAAATGCCACAGACTGGGTGGTTTACAAATAACAAATTTATTTCTTACAGTTCTGGAGGCTGGGAAGTCCACCACTATAGGTTTGGTGTTTGGTGGGGGCCCGGTCTCTGCTTCCAAGATGGTTCCTTGTTGCTGCATCCTTAGGTGGGAGGAACGCTGTGTCCTCGCATGGCTGAAGGAAGGGGAGAGCAAGAAGGCAAACTCTCTCTGAAGCCCCTTTTATAAGGGCATTCATACATACATGAGGGTAGAGCCTTAAGGACTCAACCACAGAACCAACCCAATCAGGTGCTACTTTGTGTGATAAAATGGTGAGTTGTTTTTCAATTGCCATGGACCCCCAGGTTGCAAGTTAAATAACCTCATCATGCTCAGATGAACCAAGCATGCAACCACAGGTGGAACCTAAGTGCTCAGACCAAGGAACCAGGACTGAATTAAGAAGCAAGCACATCATGGCATGATCCATGATCCAATCAGATCAAGCCTTGGCCTCACCCCATGGCATGATCCAGTCAGATCACACCTCCCAGCCTCATCTCATGGCAAGATCTAATCAGATCATGCCTTATTACCCTCTGCCTATAAAATCTGCCCCAGCTCCCAGGTTGGAGAGATAGATTTTAGCATTGCCTCCGATCTCCTTACCAGTTGACTTACAATAAGGCCTTTCTTTTCTCAAAATCCAGTGCCACTGTATTGGCTTCTATCGGTGTCGGGCAGCAAGCCCATTGCTTGCTCTATAACAACTTAATCACTTCCCGAAAGGCTTCACCTCCTAATATCACCACAGTGGAAACTAAATTTCCACATGAATTTTGCAGAGGACATCACATTCAAACTACTAGCACTACTAGCAGGCCACAGTGGCTCACACCTGTAATCCCAGCACTTTGGGAGGCCGAGGTGGGTGGATCATCTGAGGTCAGGAATTTGAGACCAGCCTAGCCAACATTGTGAAACCCCGTCTCTACTGAAAATACAAAAATAGCCAGGCATGGTGGTGCACACCTGTAATCCCAGCTACACAGGAGGCTGAGGCAAGAGAATCCGTTGAATCCGGGAGGCAGAGGTTGCAGTGAGCCGAGATCGGGCCATTGCACTCCAGCCTGGGCAACAAGAGCGAAATTCCCTCTCAAAAAAAAAAAAACTAGTTGGGCATGGTGCTGCACACCTGTAATCCCAGTTACTCAGGAGGCTGAGGCAGAAGAATCGCTCGAACCTGGAAGGCGGAGCTTGCAGTGAGCCAAGATGGTGCCACTGCACTCCAGCCTGGGTGACAGAGCAAGACTCCGTCTTGAAGGGAAAAAAAACAACTATAGCACTACTATTAACAGCTAATATTTTGTGTCCTACACAAAGGTAGCTGCTATCTCCATTTTACAGATTTACAGATAAGGAAACTGAGGCACAGGGAGGTTAATGAACTTGCCTAACATCACACTGCTCGTCAGTGCCATCCCCAGAGCTACCCTCTTCGCCAACACACTTTACACCATGAACAATGTGTGTTTTGCCAGTAGCGGCCTTGCTGTGATAAAGAAACTCCCTGAGTCCTTGAATTTAGACCTGAAAATAACTTTTTAAATCAGTCAGTCTGATTTTGATTCACAATTTTCCTAGTTTAATTTTATATTTCCTCATTTTACAAGGGAGGAAACAGATTCAGAGAAGGGACTTGCCTAACACTATACAGCTATTTCTCTTTAAGTATTGTTTGATGAACAACCTTCACATCAAATGATTGACAGCTTCTATTTCTAACATTTTCTGTCCCACCTTGTTTGAACACTATTGGAATTTCTAAAACAGTATTTTTAGCTAGCTGCTACTAGTGGAGACACATCACTCTCCCTCTACACGCACACACGGCGGAATCTTTTGTCCTTTATTGGCCCAGGTGTTTCTTTTTTGAAGCTTGGGGAGGAAAGGCATTTGCATGGGAACAAGATGAGAGAGGAGGGAGATGGTCAGAGAAAGCTAGGACTGTGCTCCCTACCAGGCCCGACAGTCAGGATCTGTGGCCGCATGGTTAAAGGGTGAGTTCCAGACACTGAGAAACTGTTCAAGAGAAGTCTGGCGAGAAGGAAGCTGCCAGGAGAGGGGACCGCCTTTCTTCCACCAGCAGGTACTCAGCAGCAGGGGGCGCTCCAAGATGGAGCTGAGGATCAGAGAATTAGGGCAGAGACAGGGACCGCCGTAGGTCATAGACCCGTTTGGGAGCTCAAGCGGAGTGCACCTCGGGTCATGGCGACTCCTAAAAATAACAGGTGACACGGAAGAGGGAGAGCCACCAAGATATTAATCATTTCACCTACAGCTTGTATCGTTTAAGCCACCATGATCCTCAACCTTAGTGGCACGTTAGAATTACCTGAGATTTGTAAAATTCCTACCCAGAAACATGAAATCTGGGGTTGGTGGAGTGGGGTGGTATTGAGATACTGGGAAAACCAAAGCGTTTTGCCTATCCTCCTCTATTATGCAGAATGCTTCACCTCTGGTAACTAAAATGTGTGGGGATTTCTCCCCACCACCAACTAGTCAATTCTCCAGCAGATTCTCCAGCAAGGTGTCCTCAAATTCAATTAAATTGTGACACTGTCTACCTGGAGATAGCATGAGATCCCATAGAGCGAGGACTCAGTCCCACAAGATTGTCCCCGACTTCAGATACCAATTGCAAGCCCCAGCTTGTGTCCTATGGTTCTGACTGACTAACTGTAAATCAGGGTTGCCACCATCCCCCTCCTTGGGTTTCATTAATTTGCCAGAGTGGCTCAGAGAAATCAGAGAAATCCTTTACTTACATTTACTCATTTATTATATATGATATTACAGAAAATACAGGTTGTCGACCTAAAAAAAGACTGAGGCAAAATTAATATAAAGAGTTTATTTTTCAGCCAGGCGCAGTGGCTCACGCCTGTAATCCCAGCACTTTGGGAGGCCAAGGAGGGTGAATCACCTGAGGTCAGGTGATCAAGACCATCCTGGCCAACATGGTAAAACCCTGTCTCTACTAAAAATACAAAAATTAGCTGAGTGTGGTGGTGCGTGCCTGTAATCTCAGCTACTCGGGAGGCTGAGGCAGGAGAATTGCTTGAACC
Source organism: Gorilla gorilla gorilla (assembly GCF_029281585.2). NCBI lineage: Eukaryota > Metazoa > Chordata > Mammalia > Primates > Hominidae > Gorilla > Gorilla gorilla. The sequence continues at coordinate 47,966,904 of NC_073232.2, read as the reverse complement.
TGGAAGACTGAGGTTGCAGTGAGCCGAGATCGTGCCACTGCACTCCAGCCTGGGGACAGAGCAAGACTCCATCTCAAAAAAAGTTTCTTTCTTTTCTTTCCCAAGGTGAACAGCCAGGTGGAAGAGATGCATAGGGCAAGGTATGTGGGAAGGGGTGTGGAGCTTCTGTGTTCTCTCCAGGCACCACCCTTCAAGAACTTCCATGTGTTCAGCTATCCAGAAGCCCCTCCCCAAGCCCTGTCCTTTTGTGTTTTTATGCAGGATTCATTAGGTAGGCATCATTGATTACATCATTGGCCATTGGTGATCAACTTTTCAGCTCTTCTCTCTTCTCCTGGGGGGTAAGGCTGAAAGTTCCAACCTTCTAATCATGCCATGGTCTTTCCAGTGACCAAGCTGCATCCTGCCACCAGTCATCTCATTTGCATACAAAAGACACATCGTTCCAGAGATTCCAAGGGTTTTAAGAGCCCTATGACAGTAAATAGAAACAAAGACCAAATATATACTTCACAATGTCACTGGTGAGAACCAGGGTTTTCATATTCCCCATTGAATCCAAGGTTGAGAACCAGTGGTTTAAGAAAAAAAAAAAAAAAAATAGAATGAAAAAAATGTTTTCCATTCTATTGTGGTTTTTAAAATGTAACAAAAGCTACATTGAAATGAGATTAGTTGTGAGATTCAAACAAGTTATATCAGGAAATGCTTTGGAAATTATTATTAAAGGTAGTAGTTACTGCTGGTATTATTATTAGACCTAGTGTAGAGCCTCATTTCCAGCTCTAATGAACTGGAAAGTATTTACTATAGAAATTTCACCCTTGTCTTTAAAGGTGGGATGCTGTCTAGAATGGCATCAAACTCAGCTGAATGTGAAAAGATAATTGAGGTGTTTGGGGCTGTTGTATATACATGTACCTAACTAAGTATAATCTTTCCTTTTCTGTCTCTGTCCTTTTACTTAAAAGACTAGTAAGAAAGGACGAGTTATTAGAAAGGAATGATGGAGAAAACATATCCTCTTTCTCTGCCTTCCATGCCCCTGACAATCCTCAACTTCCACTTTTGGCCTACAAATTCTTTGCCAGTTCCCACAGTGTCCTGGCTCCCACCCAAGGTCCTAAACTGGCCAACTTTGGGGCTAGTCCTTGGCCAAGATCCTGTGTTCTACAAAGGGGAGATCCTTTTATCTAGCCACAGGTAGAAGAAACTGTATCAGGGTGCGCAAGTAATTTGCCCTAAGTCCCACAGTAGTTTAGAACCAGAGAAAGATGCACTTCTTCACAAACCTCTCTTAAATTCCTCAGATAACTTAAGAAATAATCAAGGCAAAAATATTGGAAGAAACAAAAGAGGCCAGGTGGGAGGAGAAAGGGTAAGAATGAACTGCCTGATGCAAAATATTCTCCCACTGTGAGGCTGAGTTGCCACAGAGAGCTGAGAAGTAATAATACTGTGGACAAGGCCACATTGATGCGTATCACAGAACCGGAAATTGAAGGGAATTGAAGCCTTTCATTGTGAGACATTTCATCATTTTCTCAGTAATTGCATCAGTTTTACAATTTCTTCCATCACTGACTCCCCAGTAGTCCTGGCAACTCCCGTCTGTGGTGTAGAAGTGGCAAGTAATGGTGTTTGCCTCCAGGAAATTAAAGACTCCTCTCAATAACTGTATTAGTCATCAACGCTTGCTGCTGTGATTGATCTTGTAACCACCATCAGATCTGGGCAGCGAAAGGATATGAAAATTCATAAGCAGGAAAACAACCTTATCTTCTCCTTATCCAGCTCTGTGATATAGAAGGAATATCTGCAAAGTCTTTTCTGTATTTCTAATTTGCTCACCAAGGAGCATATTTTTGTCAGGCTGGGAGTATGTCCAGGTACTGAAAATTATTTGTATTCATTGGAAATTGTGAATTCTGCCTAGGTTTCCCAGCATTGCTCTGTTGAATTTCCCTTTACTTAAAAGAACAAAAATGTTCTAGAATTGTATTTCAACATTTCAGGATACCCAGAAGGCAAGTAGCCACAGCACTGAAAAAAAAAAAAAAAAAAAAAAAAAAAACCTGTTCTCCTCTCTCTCTGTGGAAGGTGCCAGAAGAAATGTGTACTCTGGTTTTATTATTGCTTTATATCTTGGGCAGTCCCTGGTATTAGGGGCTAGGAAAGATGCTGGGTAAATTATTCCATAAGCACAGTGCTTCACACTGAGCCACTCAACAAAGTCCAGTCTAGAGTGAAAAAAAATCTAAAGGCAAGAATCTCAATGAATAAGCATTGTTTCCCGGGTTTTTAAATCCAGTGGCCCTAAGATCTCTGAAACCTGTCAAATTGCACCTATTGCTTTCCTGAGAATATGGTAATCAAATTCTAAATGCACATACATACTCTTTAATCCAGAAATTCCAGTGCTAGGCATTTATCCTACAGGTATACTTTACATAGAAGAAATACTTTTTACAAAGCTGCTCATTACAGCGCTATTTGTGATTGCAAAAAAATTGTAAATAGCTTGAAAAGGCATCAGTAGGGACAAGTTAAAAAAAAAAAAAGAGTGTGGTTCCAAAACTTAGCTGGGCATGGTGGTGGGCACCTGTAATCCCAGCTACCTAGGAGGCTAAGGCAGGAGAATCGCTTGAAACCGGGAGGCAAAGCTTGCAGTGAGCCGAGATGGCGCCATTGCACTCCAGCCTGGGTGACAAGAGCGAAGCTCTGTCTCAAACAAAAGAAAAGAAAAGAAAAGAAAAAAGTATGGTTTATCCACACAATGGAATGCTAAGTAGCAGGTAAAAAGAATAAAGTAGCATTCACACACTAAAATGAAAAAACTCCCAAGATATATTAACTGAGTAAATGGGAGTTATTCAGCAGTGGATATACTGTGCTACCATTTGCGTAAAGAACAGAAACACATATATGTGTGTAAATGCATGGGATATCTAAGGAAAGATATGCAAGAAATAGTGCCTCAACACACACTAATGCAGTAAGAATGGGAACTAATACACATAGTGCTTACTCCTCATGTTCTAAGCACATTACATATTTAAACTAATTCAGTACACTCCTTTTAAACTGACAGATATTCACATACCTGTCTTACTTCACTGGAATATCAGCTCCTTGAGTGCATAAACATGGGATAAGCCTTTTTATATGCTACACAGGCCAGGTGTTGTGGCTCACACCTAAAATCCCAGCACTTTGGGAAGCCAAGGCAGAAGGATCACTTGAGGCCAAGAGTTTGAGACCAGCCTGGGCAATACAGCAAGACCCCATCTCTACAAAATATGTGTATTGTGTATGATATATATATGTGTGTGTGTGTGTGTGTGTGTGTGTGTGTGTGTGTGTGTGTGTATCCTACACAAATGCTAGTATATTTATCACATAATATTCTCAGGAAGTATGTGTCTCATTCAGTCAGTATCAAATATAAGAGAAAATATCTTCATTTAGAGCTGCTGATCTTAGAGGTTAATAATCATTAAGTAGAAATATCTTTTCATAATGAGTTTGCTGTAGCATGAAGTTGAGCCACAATGCAAAAATAAGTGGCGTTGAAAGTGCGCTCTTCTATATATGTACACCCAATTACAGTTGTGCTGGACACACCGGGGAACTGAACTGAATTATTGAAGAAATGTCCTGTTTTCTTCTTACTTTCCATTCAAAAGACTGCATTATCACAGCACAGTCCCCTCCCTTTTTATACTTTGAGTTCAGGGGAGTATTTTTCAGTGTTTAAGTTTAAAAGGTCTGCTACTAAGTTAAATGGGATCAAGTATATAAAGTGCTTAGTACAAGCCTGCCCTACCATAAACCTCCTTTAAAGTGGAGCAATGTCTCTTTTTCATGTTGGAGGCTTCAGGCATTATGGGAGAGAAAAGTAAACAAGAGCTGGTGCTCAATCTTGTCGACAATTGGGAAATGAGTCTGTAACAAAAATAGAGTGGAACGTGGGAGTGAAGTGTTTTTGCCTTTGACAAGTCATTAAAAGTCATCAGTGTTATAAATCAGACAGTCTGGGGAAAGAGAAAAAAATAAATAAAACCCTGATTCTTAGATTCAAAAATTCACTTGTTCAATATGGTATTTATTTGGGTGCCTACACGGGTGAGGCAGGCATTATAACAGGCAATTGTTGCCTTTTGGCGGGAACCGCTCTCTTCCAGTAATTCGCCAAAATAACAAACACAAAGGGAAAGAGGAGAGGCACCCATAGATGTTCTCTAGGCCTTTTAGAAAACATGGACTTGTTCCTTTGACCCCGTATATGCGAATCTATTAGAAAGGTGACATTGTATGCATAAGGGAATGGGTACTGTTCAAAAAGGAATGCCCCGCAAGTGTTACCAGGGCAAAACCGGGAGAGTCTACAGTGTTACTGCATGCTGTTGGCATTGTTATAAACACACGAGTTAAGGGCAAGATTCTTGCCAGGAGAATTAATGTATGTACTGAGCACATTAAACACTCTAAAAGCCGAGATAGCTTCCTGAAACGCATGAAGGAAAATGATCAGAAAAAGAAGGAAGCCAATGAGAAAGATTCCTGGGTTCAACTGAAGCGCCAGCCTGCTCTACCCGGAGAAGTGCACTTCGTGGGAGCCAATGGGAAGGCGCCTGAGCTGCTGGAACCTATTCCCTATGAATTCATGGCATAATAGGTGTAAAAAATAATAAAAGACCTCTGAAATGTAAAAATGTTCCTCTTCATTGAGTAGAAGTGTGGTGTCACTTCCCCCAAAGAAATATTTAAAGCAAATTTTAATCGTGTCCTAATTCACTGTGTAACGTCTTTACTATTCAAATTTAATGTATTTCTTGCTGAAAGATGTGAGGTGGCTTATTGTGCAACAAATTACTCAATTGGTTACAAAATAGCCAGATATTATTTATGGCTGGTTTGAAGATAGTCCCTCTAAATCACTATGGAAGAAACAAAATAATTTACAAAAATTTAAGTTAAAAAAAAAAACAGGTGGCCGGGGGCGGTGGCTCATGCCTGTAATCCCAGCACTTTGAGAGGCTGAGGCAGGTGGATCACCTGAGATCAGGAGTTTGAGACCAGACTGGTCAACATGGTAAAACCCTGAGTAACTACTAAAAATACAAGAATTAGCCAGTCGTGGTGGCGGGCACCTGCAATCCTAGCTACTCAGGAGGCTGAGCCAGGGAGAATTGCTTGAACCCTGGAGGCGGAGGTTGCAGTGAGCCGAGACTGTGCCACTGTAGTCCGGCCTGGGCAACAGAGAGAGACTCCGTCTCAAAAAAATAAAAATAAATAAATAAATAAATAAGCTACAATGGTTGGAAGGACATGACATCTAAATAACAGATAGCCGTTTATACTGAATAAATTTAGCTTTTTAAAGGACACTGCCTGTGGGGGAGGGGAGTGGGAAAAAAATGGAAAACAAAGTTGTTGTCTTAGTCCACTGGGCTACTTAACAAAATACCATAAACTGGGTAGCTTATAAAAAACAATATTTTGTTTCTCACATTTCTGGAGACCGGGTAGTCCAAGATCAGGGCAGATTCATTATCTGGTGAGGCCCCACTTTCTGGCTTACAGATGGTGACTTCCTGCTGTGTCCTCACACGGTGGAAGGAATGCAAGGGGTCTCTCTCTCTCAATCCTCTTTCATAAGAGCACTAGTCCCATTCATGAGGGTGAGCCCGCATGACATAATCACCTCCCAAAGGCATCACCTCCTAATACCATCACCTTGGGTGTTAGGATTTCAACATGTGAATTTGGGAGGAACATAAACATTCAGACCACAGCACTTACTATACTCTTATCTTTCTCAGTGTGCTGTAGCCCAGTGAAAACTCTGTCCCTGACTAAGGAACCTCTACTCTAAAATCCTTTTTTTTTCTTTATTTTTCATTCACTTGTTTGCAAGCTAAAAAGTAAATATAGACTACATGTTTTCATCAATAATTGCAACCTAAAGAAGTTCTATTACCTAACAGGTCCATTTTCATAGTTAGAATGTAATTTATAAATTTATCATTTGCGGCCAGGCACAGTGGCTCATGCCTGTAATCCCAGCACTTTGGGAGGCTGAGGTGGGCAGATCACTTGAGATCAGGAGTTTGATACCAGCCTGGTCAACGTGGTGAAACACTGTCTCTACTAAAAATACAAAAAAAATAGCTGGGCGTGGTGGCACACTCCTGTAATCATAGCTACTCAGGAGGCTGAGGCAGGAGGATCGCTTGAACCTGGGAGGCGGAGATTGCAGTGAGCTGAGATCAAGACACTGAACTCCAGCCTGGGAGACATAGCGAGACTCCATCTCAAAAAAAAAAAAATTATCACTTGCTTATATAACACAAGAAATCTTGTAAAAACATAATTTCCAGCTGGGCGCAGCGGCTCACACCTGTAATCCCAGCCCTTTGGGAGGCCGAAGCGAGTGGATCACAATGTCAGGAGTTCAAGACCAGCCTGGCCAAGATGGTGAAGCCCTGTCTCTATTAAAAATACAAAAATTAGCCAGGTATAGTGGCAGGCACCTGTAATCCCAGCTACTTGGGAGGCTGAGGCAGGAGAATCACTTGAACCCAAGGGACAGAGGTTGCAGTGAGCCGAGATCATGCTACTGCATTCCAGCCTGGGTGACAGAGTGAGACTCCATCTCAAAAATATATATACACATATTTTTTTCCTCAAATAAATCATAACTTTTAAAATTAGGTTAGAAATATCTATTCAAATTATTTTTAAAATACCATCAAGGCCGGGCATGGTGTCTCATGCCTGTATTCTGAGCACTTTGGGAGGTCAAGATGGGAGGATCACTTGAGGCTAGGAGTACAAGACTAGCTTGGGCAACATAGCAAGACCTCACCTCTACAGAAAATAAAAAATTGGCCAGACACGGTGGCGTGTGCCTCTAGTCCCAGCTACTAGGGAGGCTGAGGTAGGAGGATAATTTGAGCACAGGAGTTTGAGGTTGTATTGAGCTATGATTATGCCACTGCATAGCCTAGGTGACAGAGCAAGACCCTAAAAAAAATTGAATTATAAATTCATTTATGAACTTTGGGAAAATTATTTATTTCTCCCCACAGGGTTCAGACAAGTAATTTCACATTTCATTGTAAGTCAAGGGTAAGAAAACATTTTTTGTACATCCATCACTAATAGAGATCACAGTATGTCAATGAAATATTTAAATACACTGTACAGAGATTGATTTTTTAATGGATTTCTATAAGAAGTATTAATAGGAAAAAGCATATAATACAATCTACTCTGTATCTAAGAGCTTTAATTTATTCAAATATTGGAAGAAATTCATCATCTGAATTTTTCTCATTTAAAAAGCATTATGAGAACTGATTCAAGGATGGAGGAATCAATTAGTACTCAGCAATTCACAGACATGACATAAACATGACATTTTTAAGACATAAACAAAGACTGCATGTTGGCAGCATAGGGGACAGTCTTGCTCTTCCTCATTTTTTGAAGCAGAGATATTTCATATTTCATAGTTTCTGAACTTCCTGAGGAGTTCTGAGGGAGCATCCTTGGACCAGCGGAAACGAAGGTGCCAACCATTCACATCTGAAAAACCTTTAAAGGAAAGAAAGTAAATATTTAAAATCAGAAGTAGGAAAAGTCGATCTTGTTATAGTAAAACAGCTTGGGGATAATATTTCACTGCAGCAGGTACAATGTAAGGGTAAGACTTTGGTATGAATTATTAACATCTTAGAGAAACGGATTAACTTAAACAGACTGGAATTCTTATGAACACGAATTACAATTTATATGGATGATAAGACCTCACATGCTTAAATACTTAATAAGAGGAAATACATAGATGCCTCTGGTGGTGGAGAATTTGACAATTCACATGCAAAGAAATTCGAAACAAATTACACAGTTTTCAAAAACCTTTCAAAAGTTAAAAGTCAATGGCAAAAGGATCGCTTGAAATACAAGTACTATAATTGAATTCCATGGTAATAAGATTTTTTTTTAGTTATAATAAACAACATTGTTGAAAACCAGAGGAAAAGAAGGTAATTTTCCTTCCCTACTAGAAGTATAAATTGGCAAAACTCCTCTGGCAGGCAATTTGGCAATATTTATCAAACTCGTTAAAATGTATAAACCTTCGCCAGGCGCAGTGGCTCACGCCTGTAATCCCAGCACTTTGGGAGGCCAAGGCGGGCGGATCACGAGGTCAGGAGATCAAGACCATCCTGGCTAACATGGTGAAACCCCGTCTCTACTAAAAATACAAAAAATTAGCCGGGCGTGGTGGCGGGCGCCTGTAGTCCCAGCTACTCGGGAGGCTGAGGCAGGAGAATGGCGTGAACCCAGCATGCGGAGGTTGCAGTGAGCCGAGATAGCGCCACTGCACTCAGGCCTGGGCGACAGAGCGAGATTCTGTCTCAGAAAAAAAAAAAAAAAAAAAAAAGTATAAACCTTTGACCCAATAATTTTACTTCTTGAAATGTATCCTAAGGAAATAATAATGGATGCACCCAACGATTTAACTGTAAGGATGTTTATAATGATATCATTTATAAATTTTTTTGCAAACCAAGAAACATTCTAAACTTTAGCAAATGAAAGCTGGTTAAAAGGTTTTGATATTGTCATTAACAATATTTTAATATTTACCATCATAGAAAAATGCTCACAGCATATTGCTAAGTGACAGTTAACAAAACTGTTTATATAGTATGATCTCATTCCTAAACTCATTATTTACATGAAAATTTATGTGAAATTTTTTTAAGTCTAAAAAAAGAAGGCCCAGCATGGTGGCTCACGCTTGTAATCCTAGCACTTTGGGAGGCCGAGGTAGGTGCCTCTCTTGAGCTCAGGAGTTCGAGAACAGCATGGGCAACATGGCAAAACCCCGTCTCTACAAAAAAATACAAAAAATTAGGCGGGCTTGGTGGTATGTGCCCGTGGTCCCAGCTACTCAGGAGACTAAGACAAGAGGATTACTTGAGCCCCAGAGGGGGAGGTTGCAGTGAGCCGAGAGGGTGCCACTGCACTCAAGCCTGGGTAATAGAGTGACACTCTCTCAAAAAACAAACAAACAGATAAGAAAAGGTACACCAAAATTAACAGTATTTATCCCTGGATTGCTACAATAGATGTGATTTTCCTTTTTTTCTTTTTTTTTTCCTTTTCTGAAACGGAATTTCGCTCTTGTTGCCCAGGCTGGAGTGCAATGGCGCGATCTCAGCTCACCACAACCTCTGCCTCCCGGGTTCAAGCGATTCTCCTGCCTCAGCCTCCCGAGTGCTGGGATTACAGGCATGAGCCACCACACCCGGCTAATTTTTGTATTTTTAGTAGAATCAGGGTTTCTCAATGTTGGTCAGGCTGGTCTCAAATTCCCGACCTCAGGTGATCCGCCCGCCTCAACCTCCCAAAGTGCTGGGATTACAGGCATCAGCCACCGTGCCCGGCCAATTTTCATTTTTTATACTCTTTTTTGTTTATCTGTACTTTCTTATTTTTCTGCAATAAACATCTACGCTTTTTGTCTTTTTATGTTAATAATATTGCTAATGAAAAAGCAGGTTACAGAATAATATATAAAATACACTTCCATTGATATTTTAATATAGTATATAAATATGTAGTCAGAAAAAGCGTATACAGAATAGTTAACAATGGTTATCTCAGAAAAACAGATTACACTGACACTTTTTAAAGAATTATTGGAGAAAACAAATTTGAAGAATTTTCATTTGGGGAAAAAGCAAAAAGGAAATTGTTTCTGATTGCTATAATTGTTCCTATAATTAAAACTTACTCACAAAATATGTACAGTATGATCCTTTTAGATATACTAACACAAATGAAAATATACCAAAATATCGATAATACAGATTTTTCTAAATGATAAAATTATGAGTTATATGTTCTTCCTTTTGCTTGATTATATTTTCTCACATTTTATATAGTAAGTAAGTGTCATTTTTGTTTAAAAAGATGTAGTTTCTGGCCAGGTGCGGTGGCTCACACCTGTGATCCCAGCACATTGGGAGGCCGAGGCGGGCAGATCACAAGGTTGGGAATTCGAGACCAGCCTGACCAACATGGTGAAACCCCGTCTCTACTAAAAATACAAAAATTCGCTGGGCGTGGTAGCACACGCCTGTAATCCCAGCTACTCAGGAGGCTGAGGCAGGAGAATCGCTTGAACCCAGGAGGCGGAGGTTGCAGTGAGCCAGGATCACGCCACTGCACTCCAGCCTGGGCGACAGAGCGAGACTGTCAAAAAAAAAGATGTAGTTTCTAGTTAGGGTTGCCATAGAAATAGACATGCAGACAAGAACTTGAAACAGGTTGGGCGCAGTGGCCCACACCTATAATCCCAGCACTTTGGGAAGCTGAGGCCAATCGATCACTTGACCTCATGAGTTTGAGACCAGCCTGGGCAACATGGCGAAACCCCATCTCTATAAAAAATTAGCCGGATGTGGTGGTGCACACCTGCAGTCCCAGCTATTTGGGGGCGGAGGTGGGAGGATCATCTGAGCCTAGGAGGTCGAGGCTGCAGTGAGTCGTGATCACACCACTGCACGCCAGCCTGGGTGACAGAGAGAGACTCTGTCTCAAAAAAAAAAAAAAAAAAAATTTGAAACAAAGTGGCTAATTTGGGAGGTGATCCCAGGTGGCACCTTAGCAGAATGAGAACCAAAGCTATAAAAGGTACATTATCAAACAAGTTACTGCCATGGGTAACTGCAAATGATCCCACTGGGGAACCCTGGGAGATAATATAAAACTTCTTAGAGTTATCTCACGTGAGGGGTGAAGGACCTGGAGAATTTAGCTTCCCACTTCCACTCATTATTGTCATCCAAAGGGCATTTACTCCCTGACACTTATTGCCTGCTGATTTGCTGCCAAGTAGGCTCCATTGCCAGAGCAAGCCCTCTGGCAGAGTCACAATGTTTGTGGCTGGAGCCGCAAGGTTGGCAATGCCTAGGAAGGTAGTGCCCAGGGACACGGCAGCACACCAAAATCATTGCGTACATTTAAATTTTTCTTGGTGGGACGCGGCAGCTCATGCCTGTAATCCCAGTGCTTTGGTGGGCCGAGGTGGGCAGATCACGAGGTCAGGAGTTTGAGACCAGCCTGGCCAACATGGTGAAACTCCGTCTCTACTAAAAACACAAAAAATTAGCCGGGCATGGTGGCAGGTGCCTGTAATCCCAGCTACTTGGCAGGCTGAGGCAGGAGAATAGCTTGACCCGGGAGGCAGAGGTTGCAGTGAGCCGAGGTGGTGCCACTGCACTCCAGCCTGGGCAACAAAGCAAGACTCTGTCTAAAAAAAAAAAAAATTTCTTTCTCTTTTTTACTCCAAGATGTTACACAAAACTATTTTATTCTGGAACTGTATTTATCAGAAGACATATTTATTGCATATTTAAGCAGAAAGAAAGTAAAAATGAGATTGTCTCACACAGTGGTTTTCAGATGCAGTGCTCCATATTTTACTTTTTGCAATAAAGAATTAGAATGTGGTGGGGGCTATTTGGTGGCTGCTCATCACAGAAGAGACATCAAAAGGCAAATTCCAAAGTGAATATCTAGCACTGCTTGAGGAAATTAGCAAATATGCTGAAAAGTAATATATAAGAAGCCACTCAGGGCTTGGTAAAGTTGACGGGAATAATATTTCTTAAATGCTGACATTATAAAAATTTACACTGCAGTAAAATGAAATCATAAATAATCATGCAACAGCACTTTGATATACCCAACTCCAGCTTTAAGGCACTAGTCAGAAAAGCCAATAATCTTTTAAACAGCATAAAGAAAATACTTGTAAATGCAACCTTTGGCAGAATTTCATAATTCTCCAACAACAGCTTTTTAGAACAATGATTCCCAGTTGGGTGCAATGGCTCATGTCTGTAATCTTAGCACTTTGGGAGGCCAAAGTGGGCAGATCACCTGAGGTCAGGAGTTCTAAACCAGCCTGGGCAACATGGTGAAACCCCATCTCTACTAAAAATATGAAAATTAGCCAGGTGTGGTGGCGGGTGCCTGTAATCCCAGCTGCTTGGGAGGCTGAGGCAGGAGAATCGCTTGAACCCAGGAGGTGGAGGTTGCAGTGAGCCGAGACAGTGCCACTGCACTCCAGCCTGGGCAACAAGAGCGATACTCTGTTTCGAAAAAAAAAAAAAAGAACAATGATTCCCATCCCCTCCACTTCATTCTTTTTTTTTTTTTTTTTTTTTTTTTTTTTTGACACGGAGACACAGGGTCTTGCTCTGTCACCCAGGCTGGAGTGCAGTGGCAGGATCATAGCTCACTGCAGCTTCAAACTCCCAGGCTCAAGCAATCCTTCTGCCTCAGCCTCCCAAGTAGCTGGGACTACAGGCGCACGCCAGCATACCTAGCTAATGGTTTTTTAATTTTGTAGAGACAGGGCTCTTGCTATGTTGCTCAAGCTGGTCTCGAACTCCTGGACTCAAGCGATCCTCCCATCTCAGCCTCCCAAAGTTCTAGGAGTACAGGCCCAAGCCACTGCAGCTGGCTCCACTTCATTCTTAAACAATAGCATACATATCACAATATGAAGACATCAAAACTGGCATCACAATTTGTTCTGAGTAAATTATATGTGAAAATTGATTATATGAATTGGCATTATCTGTTATTACCCAAGTAAATTAGAGCCGAGAACCAGGGAGAGGAAAGAAAAGCACTCAGGACACAAATGCCTACCCAAGAATTCTATCACAAGCCAGCTGCCGAAATGACCTGCCTTGCCTCTAAGGCTAGTTTTACCTATTGCCATCACTCACCAATTAGAGCTTGCCAGCTCCCAAAACTTTGCTAGTGCCAATGAGTTTTCTTTCATAACAATATGTAACATTTCTCTTTCTAATAAAACCCCCAACATTTTATTTGTTCTTCAGACACACCAAAGACCATCTCATCTGTGTGTATGCCTTGAATTGCAATGTAGTTTTTATATATTTTCCCAAGTAAAATGTTTTACATAGAGATTTGAATCTATATTTTTGTTTGACTTTGACATAATATATATCTACACTGTGGAATGTTATCAGCTGTTAAAAAGCAGGAATTCATTCTGAATGTAAGGATTTAAAGAGAAGTCCCTTAATAATAAAAGTTAACACTAAAAAAAGTGTTTACGATGTGCCTGGTATTGACCTAAATATTTTACGTATATTAAGTTATTGTGCGTGCATGTGTGTGTGTGTGTGTGTGTGTGTGTGTGTGTGTGTGAGAGAGAGAGAGACAGGATCTCATTCTGTCACCCAGGCTGGAGTACAGTGGTGCAATCGCAGCTCACTGCAGCCTCAACATCCCCCCCCACACACACACCCAGGCTCAAGTAACGGGATTACAGGCACGCACCACCACTCCTGGCTAATTTTCATATTTTTTTTAGAGATGGTTTCACCATGTTGCCCAGGCTGGTCTCAAACTCCCGGCCTCAAGCAATCCGCCCACCTCACCCTCCCTAATTGCTAGGATTCCAGGTGTGAGCCACTGCGCCTGGACAATTATTTACTCCTCAAAAAAAAAAGCTTATGAGGTAGACACTAATATTTTGAACCATTATATAACTAAGAAGACATAGATGCAGAGGGGTTAACTAGCTTGCCCAAGGTCATACAACTCATCAGTGAAAAGCTGAGCCCACATTCTTAACCACTGCGTAACACAGAGAAATGTGTACAGTATAACCCCATTCTTTACTTTTAAAGCTATCATAAGTGCACATATACACACCTGTGTTAGCATAGAGAATAGTGGAAGGAAACACACCTGAGTGTCAGCCTTGGTTACTTCAAGAAATAGAAGCAGAGAAGGTTGGCAGCCTGGCTATATATGATTCTTTGAATTTTTTAACAGCAAGTCTATACTACTTTTGTTTTTATTCAGTATCTAAATTACTATTTTTTTAAAAAGAAGGAAAATTTCGTAGAATCCTATGAGAGGAGCTCAAGAGGCCTCAGCATCATGCCTGAGTCTCTGAAGTGTCTCCCACCCACACTACACCTAATTCTGGTGTGCACAGACTTGGTCTGAATCTGACAGAAACAGAAAGACTTGGGGAACCCCCCGGGGTTCAAGAAACACAGAACTGAACATTCATCGTGTTTACATGTAGGGGAGTGATTGTACTCCTGTGTTTGCTTAAAACACTGTTTTTCTACATTTCGGGCTTCTCCTTTGATCAGTTTGTTAAATTATAACCATTTCCAGTTACTGGGTGATGCAATCAATGTGCAGACTCCACAGCCATCTCTTGGGTAACCAACAGAGACATCTGAATCAAACTCTATGGATCTTCATTCCCAGCAAGAAGAGCAGATGTAAAAGTTCTCCCCAAAGAGAGATTTGAAGTGACTATTTCTCAAAAGACTATAATCCACCACAAGCCATCTAACTATCTTCTTTTGAATACAAGTGTTCTAGGGTGTTCAGGAACATTCTGCTTAAAGGCTAAATTCTACTAGGGTGCTACATCACAACCCTGAGAATCAACACATAATAATTTGAAGGACAGTTACAATGTGTGTATACAATGTGTGTATATATAACACATCCAAACTAATTGGATGGCTAGATAGATAGCCAGATAGACAAATGATACAAACAGGTGACATTTACCTAGGGCTTCCTAGAGGTGAACTGCTGTGCTAAGCATTTCATATGTATCTCCCCATTTAATCCTCATGGTAACCCTATAAGAAGGTACTATTTTTTATTTAAGAGATGGAGTCTCACTATGTCACCCAGGATGGAATGCAAGCACCTAATCACAGGAGTGATCATCACACACAGCAGCTTTGAACTCCTGGCCTCAAGCCAGCCTCCTGCCTCAGCCTCTTGAGTAGCTAGGACTACAGGTGCACAGCAATGCACCTAGATGAGCAAGTACTATTATAATCCCTATTTTATAGATGCAGAAACTGAGGTCTAGAGAAGTTAAGTAACTTTGCCAAGTAATACAGATAATAAGTAGTAGAGCTAGGATGTGTAGTGTAGCTTGGTAGCCAGGAGGTAAACTTCTATAATACTCTGCTTCAGTGGATTTATAAATGATTCAGAATGTCTACAGAGCTATTTACAGATAAGGCATTATTGGGCCGGGCATGGTGGCTTACACCTGTAATCCCAGCACTTTGGGAGGCCCAGGCAGGAGGATCACCTGAGGTCAGGAGTTTGAGACCAGCCTGGCCAACATGATGAAACCCCATCTCTACTAAAAATACAAAAATTAGCCAGGCATCGTGGCAGGCGCCTGTAGTCCCAGCTACTGGGGAATCTGAGGCACAAGAATCGCTTGAACCCAGGAGGCAGAGGTTGCAATGAGCTGAGATTATGCCACTGCACTCCAGCCTAGACGACAGAGTGAGACTCCATCTCAAAAAAGAAAAAAAATTAAATTAAATTCAATAAGGCATTATCATAGGATAGGGCAATGCCTTGGAACACCGACTGAAGTCAACCTGCCTTGGTTCAGACCCCTTTCCCTTCCCATACAAGCTGTATGGCTTTAAGCAAATTATTCAACCTCCTGGCCTTTGGTTTTCTCATCTATAAAATGAGAATAATATTGATATCAGCCTCACAAGCTTGTAGTGAGAATAAGTTAATATATATAAAATTAATATTAAATGAGATAATAAATGTAAACTAATATATGTAAATAGTGTTCCTGCACATAGTAAACATTCAATCAATGTTAGCTAGCATTATGTCAGTAAAGCCAAAGACACTGAGAATTGTCTCAAGGTTTCCCTTCTGAGGAATACCTTCTAGTTTCGGTGTCAATGCTAAGTGTCTTTTAAGATGATAAACCAATCTTTAAACTTGGCACTGCTGTGCAGATTGAAAAAGTTAAGAATAAATGCAATATAAACAAAGCTCTTTAATTTCAGACCTTCTCCATTCTGCAGTTATATAACATGACTTACTTGAAGAATCTGAATTTTGCGGGGAGACTGACTTCTCTAGGGGCTTGGGTTCTTTCTGCTCCGTTTTCTCTGCGGTTGAAGCCAGCTCCTCTTTCTTTCTTTCTCTTTGCTCATTCCATTCCTCATTTTCAATCTTGGTGGTATGAGTCTTGTCAGGTTCTTCCAGCATCAGGTCTTTTTTACCTCTGACAACCCAGTGCATTGACTAAATTAATGTAAAGCAGAGATATAAAAATTAAATTGATATTATATGATTTTCTATATTTAAAGTTTGATATGTGGTAACACCTGACCTACTACTGTAGTGCTAATTAACAGCATGTTAGACTTGACTATTAACAAGATACTCATAAATTAATCCAGATATTAATTAACCCAACTATTAATAGTTACTTTTCACCATACACCCTTTTGTACCTTTTTCATTTTCTGTTCTGTATATGTATTTCCTATTAGATCTAAAAATTGGACAGATGGATGAATGAATGGAGGGATGGATGGACGAACTAACAAATGAATACAGTGAAAAAGAGCGCTTTTGAGTTTGCTGTATCAAGAATATTTCAAATGGAATCATTAGCCCTACCATCAACCAAAATAATGCATAACTATTTCTTAAAACCTCATCGGGATATTGTGGGAAGCTATTCCTGAAGTACTAAGAAACAGTGACACACTACCTCTATTACCACAACTCAAGACTAGAAGGAAACATAGCCTTTAACACCCTAAAATTATAAATATTCTAGCTCTCTGCCCTAATCAAATCAAAGAAGTCATTTATTCCCACCTTCAACCTATCTCTTCCCAACTACAAAGAAGTGTCATCCTGAATCCTCTTCTCCAAATATAACCAGTCCACAGGCTAATCAACCCCAAGATCCAAGAACCACCCCATAAAGCAGTCATTGCCACCAATAAATGTAACCAGCTCTCACCCTAACGAGAAAAAGAAAAGAGACTGAGCACAGTGGCTCATGCTTGTAATCCCAGCACTTTGGGAAGCCAAGGTGGGTGGATCATTTGAGGCAAGGAGTTCGAGACCATCCTTGGCCAACAAGGTGAAACCACGTCTCTACTAAAAATACAAAAATTAGCTGGTCGTGGTGGTGCACACCTGTAATCCCAGCTACTCAGGAGGCTGAGGCAGGAGAATTGCTTGAACCCAGGAGGTGGAGGTTGCAGTGAGCCGAGATCGCACCATTGCACTCCAGCCTGGGCAACACAGCAAGACTCGGTCTCAAAAAAAAAAAAAAAGAAAGAAAAAGAAATGGGAAGGAAAGGCACCAAAATATAACTGTAGTTATGCCTGTGTAACAGAATTACATCTTTTGTTTTTGTATTTCCCAAATTTTCTATGAGAAGATTATATATATGTACAATTAGAAAACATTGTATTTTAGGCTGGGTGCAGTGGCTCACACCTGTAATCCCAGCACTCTGGGAGGCCGAGGTGGATGGATCACAAGGTCAGGAGTTCCAAACCAGCCTGGCCAACATGGTAAAACCTCACCTCTACTTAAAAAAAAAAAAATTAGTTGGGCAAGGTAGTGTGTGCCTGTAATCCCAGCTACCCGGGAGGCTGAGGCATGAGAATCACTTGAATCCGGGAGGCAGAGGTTGCAGTGAGCTGGTATCGCACCACTGCACTCCAGCCTGGGTGACAGAGCGAGATTCTGTCTCAAAAAAAAAAAAAAGAAAATATTCTATTTTAAAAATTAGACGAAGTTTCGATGCAAAAACATATAAGGAGGGAGATTCCTGGTGCCAACAATATGTGTGGGAAGGGAATAGTTACAGAGTAAACACTTCAAAACCATTTGCTAAATTGTAAATGCAAATATTACCCATTTCTCTGTAGATTTTATTTCAAAATAAAAACGTTAATTTTTAAAAGAGGCAATGCCTCAGCTGGTATTAAAAAAAAATGACTTTTGTTTGGTTGGTTTAGGTTTGTTGTTTTGGTTTGGTTTTTGCATATGCACAAAATAAAAGAGGCTGCCAGTGACTTCCTCTGCAGAGGGAAAAGGATATTAGGAAGGTTAGTGAAAAACAAGGAATAAGACATTCAAGAATTCAGGGCCCAGAGAGCTGAAAATGTAAACTGTGAGCTTCACAAGCCAGCAAAGTGGCCTGTACGTGATGTATTGATCTCTGTGCCTCAGTACTTCTCCCTTGAAATCAAAGTACCTGTGGTCTGTCTTAGATAGGTTAGGATTAATGTCTAATCCACAGTAAATGCTTTAAAGGTCCTCAGTGAAAAGATGTTCTGAAATAGTAGTCTTATCCATCTCCTTTGTGAGTAAATCAGAATAAAATATGTTATCAGACTCCCATATCTGCTGATCCTCATTAAAGAAATATACAGAAGAAATATCCAAACTGTATCTAACCTTAGATACAAGTGCTTCTCACGCTTTGTAGTTCAATCAAAGGACTAACATCAGAGTGATGCTAAGCAGCCTGGTTTGCTGGGACACAGTTAGATAGTCTGCAAATCACTCATTTCTGTGTTCACAAGCATATTTCTCAACTCCACAAGGGTATTAGTTGCACAGAACAACATTTAACACCAAGCGAACTAGTCTATTATGCAGCTACTCATTTCAGTAGAATCAGCATCAATAAAAGATATCAAATGACAGCAACTGATACAGACTAAGAGAGAGACTAGAAAGGGGAGAGTCTACAGCAAGATAATAAAATGCACAAGACAGAAAATCTATATATGTATGGAAGAAACTAATGCTAAACAGACAGCAAGCCTAGGTGCAAAGGCCACTAATCTTAGTCTGTGAAATTTCTATGTTGTTATTCTGCCTTCACAATTAACTTGTTTACTAGCTTTCTTGAATGAGTTGGGTTTTTTTCTCTAGGAAGTCGTTTTCTTACATTCTAGACCTTGGTCAATACTAGGAAATAGTGCTCGCCTCAGCAGCACATATACCAAAATTGGAATGATACAAAGAAAATGATCATGGTCCCTGTGCAAAGACAACAGGCACGTTCGTGAAGCATTCCATTAAAACACACACACACAAACACACAGGGAAATAAAAAATTTTATTCACATGCCAGTAAACATTGGCACAACATTTTTTTAAATCCATGGACTCAGATGAGCCATAGATCAGCTGAATAGCTATAAAAAATTGACTGGTTATTATTATCCTGGATCAGTGATCACCATGAGTGAATTTTTTACTTGTCAGGGTGATTTCTGACCTGCTTTTGGATAACATCCAATTAAGACAGATTGCCTTTTGAACCAGCAGAAGGTGTTGAATTGCACACTGTTTCCCAACTGGCTGGTGAAACTGTGGCCATGTGGGCATAGTGTAGGAAGCTTTCTTGATAGGTAGTCTATGGCCAATTGAACCCACCCCAAAGACACCTTGCCCAGCTGGGAACCCAGAAACAATCAGCAGACAAATAGGTCCACACGGGGCTGATCCAACAAGCCCTCCCAGAGGCAATCAATTTGTCAAATGATCAATTCACCAAAAATGTGTTTCTATTAACTCTTTATAAAATTTATAGCAATTGAAGTGGCATGAGATAGTTTTAACGGCTTATGAGAATTTTTTTTAGCCATTCATTTTGACTGTGCCTTTGCTGTGGCTTCTTTCTCCCATAGGCATCCTAAATCCATGCTGCCATATATTTTGGTGCTAGAGGGAGAGCCATCCACACCCTGGGTCTCTTTGGGTAAAACCATTTAGCATGACAAAGATACATTTCCCTAAGATTCTTTGGAATCCTGGGATAACTCTTCAGGTTATCCCAGGATCCCAAAGGCCTGGATTACTGAATCCTCACTCCAAACCTTTTTTTTTTTTCAAACCAATACTACATGTCTAAATTTAAATTGCCAACATATTCATTGACCTGGGTGAGGTCTTAAAATATTTTTACCAATTAAACTAGCAGGAGGAACTTCTACAAAACAAAAAGAAATAAATAAGTAGGTAGTAAAGTGACAGACTTAGTGTGGGGAAAAAATACCAGTTCAGTTGCATCACTCCTGGATGATAGAAATGTGGTGGATATATACACCATGGAATATTACTCAGCCCTAAAAAAGAGCGAAATAATATCTTTTGCAGCAACTTAGATAGAGCTGGAGGCCATTGTTCTAAGTGAAGTAACTTAGGAATGGAAAACCAAATATTGTATATTCTCCATTATAAATGGGAGCTAAGCTACGGATACACAAAAGCATACAGAGTGGTATAATATAATGGACTTTGGAGACTCAAAGTGGGAGGCTGGGAGGGAGAGTGAAGGATAAAAAACTACATAATGGGTACAATGTATACTACTCAGGTGATGGGTGCGCTAAAATTTCAGACTTCACCACCATACAATTCATCCATGTGACTAAAAACCCCTTGTATTAGTCCATTTCACACTGCTGTAAAGAACTACCTGAGACTCAGTAATTTATGACGAAAAGAGGTTTAATTGACTCACAGTTCCTCAGGCTTAACAGAAAGCATGACTGGGAGGCCTCAGGAAACTTACAATCATGGCGGAAGGTGAAGGGGAAGAAAGGGCCTTCTTCTCATGGTGGCAGGAAAGAGAGAGAAGGAAGAACTGCCACATACTTTTAAACCATCAGATCTCATGAGAACTCACTATCATGAGAAAAGCAAGGGGGAAATCCGCCCCCATGATCCAATCACCTCCCATCAGGACCCTCATCCAATTCAACATGAGATTTGGGCAGGACACAAATCCAAACCATATCAACACTTGTACCCCAAAAGCTATTGAAAATTTTTTAAAGTTTTTAATTTAAAAAAATGTGGCACCCCTGAGGCTGTGGCTCATTTGAGGAATTCTCCCACAGGAAATTCCCAAGATATGATCCTGTGTGTGATGCTACAAAAGTACACCGTGATTTGTCCTGCCTTGTGGGTATAGGGACTAATGATGCTCCCAAACAATGCTTTTCCGTTCCAGAGGGATTATACTGTTTAAACAAAAAGCAGAAACACAGGGTTGATGGTGTGAAGGAAAGGGAATTTATGAGATTTAACAATCTAGCCAGGTGCGGTGGCTCATGCCTGTAATCCCAGCACTTAGGGAGGCCGAGGCCTTTTATCAACAATTTGCTCAAGTCTTCTAAAATAAAAACTATGAAGAAGGAAATCTAAATGTAACCCTGAAGGGCTATAATTGAAGAGATGCGAATCTTTTTATACACTAATTCTAACAACTGTCCCTGAAAAGTTACCTATGAGGTAATTTCTGTATTATAAGTCCCATGTCATAGAAAAGTGTTCCAATGGAGAGAATCTAGGTAATAAATCATGCCTAAATCTTTAAAATTACATTTTTTCTATAAAATATAAAGGTCATTGTTGAACAAAATAAATATATGACGGTAATTATAGTGAATATTTTGATATTTATGCCTTTTAATGACATGAAGAAAGATAACACAATGTTTTTAAAGTCTAACAATTCTTTCACCAGAATGTTTAATAGGAATAATTCATGGCTTTCTCTGACTAATCAGATCCTGCCTTTTTAATGAAAATTCTAAGCCTTGAAAAGAGAGCAAGCTGACATAAACTAAAAAGATGGAGAATGTGAATTTACAATGGTTAAAACTCAGCAATTCATGAGCAACTTGAGAAGTACATTTATTAGAGCTCATAAAATAGTAAGCAATAACAGGGAGTGTGTATACTGAAACAAACAGCCAAAGAGATTGAAAGAAATGTAGTCACAGGCTCTTCTGGCACAAATTCATTGCCTCTATTCTGATGAGCTTCTCTTCATTTACAGACACTGAATTAAATCCAGACTCTGCTAACTTCTTGGTTTTCTCCCTCTTATCGCCTAATGACTCTTTAAGCTACTACATGAGTCTAATCCATGGGCATCCTGAGCTTCACAAATTCACGTCGCACCCAGCGAGAAACCCACCGTCTTCACTGAGTCATTCAAAGCTTCCCACTGCTGGAATGGCATCGACATCTGGCTCCTTCGCCAGTGGTCATAGCGGGCTCGACTCTCTTCATTGGTCAGAATCTCCTTTGCCTTCTGCAGTTTCTGAAAAGTCTCCACTGGAAAACAAATCAAGAAATGAGCACTTCTCTCTCGGAGCGGATATTTTAAACTCCAAAACTATCCAACTGCTCTTACTAAAACCATGACTCTGCCACTTAATAGCTATGTGACCTTGGGCCAATTTACCTCATTAAGCTTTTGTAAAGGGTATCATAAGGACAAGCAAGATCATGGATGTAAAGTGCTTGGCACAGTTTATCCACTCCCTGTATTGTGCCTCAGTCATGTGCCAGAGGCTACTCCCGGTGCTAATGACACAGATGTGAATAATAGACATTATTAGCAGGGGAAAGAAACATTTGTAAACATTGAAAAAATACTATTTCACCTTATAGGAAGAAAACTACCTTTTTTAGTGCTGGGTGTGAAACAGGGCAGTAATTAGGCAAGAGGGACGGTAAAACTGAATAATATAAAGACTATAAAACTGAAGACTATAAAGACTATGAAGACTATAAAGACATGACTGAGGCACAATACAGGGAGTGGATAAACTGTCCCAAGCACTTTACATCCATGATCTTGCTTGTCCTTATAAAGCAGGAAGGAGCACGGTGACTTAGAGGAAGTAGGAATTGCCAGTGTGGTTGGAGGACACAAGGCTAGGGGAAGAATGATGAGGGATGGGGCTGTGGAGTAGACAGACAATAGCTCAATCAACCAGGGCCTGAGATGTCATGTTAAGGATGCTGGCCTGCTTTTTGTCGTAAGAGAAACGGGAGGCTTTAAGTATAATAAATAACATGGTAGATGCTGGGACAAATGGTAGCTTGTCACTAATCTACTTGACCAGATGGCATATAATAGAAACCTTTTATGGCTCTGTTAGAAACACCTCCAAAGTCTCTTCTGCTCCTCAGTGAAGTAAAAACTTTCTGCAGAGCAGAATACAAGATTTATATACAGGCCGGGTGCAGTGGCTCAGGCCTGTAATCCCGGCACTTCAGGAGGCCAAGGTGGGTGGATCACGAGGTCAGGAATTCAAGACCCAGCCTGGCCAAGATGGTGAAACCCCATCTCTGCTAAAAATACAAAAAAAAAAAAAAAATAGCTGGGGGTGGTGGCAGGCGCCTGTATTCCCAGCTACTCGGGAGGCTGAGGCAGAGAATTGCTTGAACCTGGGAGGCAGAGGTTGCAGTGAGCCGAGATTGTGCCACTGGACTCCAGCCTGGGCGACAGAGCGAGACTCCATCTCAAAAAAAAAACAAAAAAAATTAGCCAGGCACGGTGGCCCACACCTGTAATCCCAGCTACTCAGGAGCCTGAGGCAGGAGAATCGTTGGAACCCGTGAGGCAGAGCTTACAGTGAGCCGAGTTTGCACCACTGCACTCCAGCCTGTCCGACAGAGCAAGACTCCATCTCAAAACAAACAAACAAAAATTCATATGTTGAATTCTTAACTCCCAAAATGATAGTATTAGGAGATGGGGCTTTTGAGATATGATTAGATCATGAGGGTGGAACCCTCACGAATGGAATCAGTGCCCTAATAAAAGAAACTCAGACAACTTGCTCACTCTGTTTCCCCCATGTGAAAACACAGCAAGAAGACAATTAGCTAGGCATGGCGGTGGGCGCCTGTAATCCCAGCTATTCAGGAGGCTGAGGCAGGAGAATCGTATGAATCTGGGAGGTAGAGGTTGCAGTGAGCCAAGAACACACCACTGCACTCCAGCCTAGATGACAGAGCGAGACTCCGTCTCCAAAAAATAAAAAATCAATATACAAATATCAGTGGTGTCTCTACACATTAGCAATGAACAATCTGAAAGTGAAATTAAGAAAATTCCATTTATAAGAGCATCAAGAGCCGGACCCGGTGGCTCATGCCTGTAATCCCGGCACTTTGGGAGTCCGAAGTGGGCGGATCACGAGGTCAGGAGTTCGAGACCAGTCTGGCCAACATGGTGAAACCCCGTCTCTACTAAAAATACAAAAAAAAAAAAAAAATTAGTTGGGTGTGGTGGCAGGTGCCTGTAATCCCAGCTACTCAGTAGGCTGAGGCAGGAGAATCACTTGAACCTGGGAGGCGGAGGTTGCAGTGAGCTGAGACCATGTCATTACACTCCTGCCTGGGTGACAGAGCGAGACTCTGTCTCAAAAGAAAAAAAAAAAAAGCTTCAAGAAGAATATAATATTTTTTAAAAATTGAACAAAAGAAGGAACTACACAATATTGTCAAAAGAAGCTAAAGAAGATCTAAATAAATGAAAAGACACCCCACGTTCATAAAGATTTACTATCGCTAAAATGATAATACCCCCCAAACTGATCTGCAGATTCAACATAATCTCTATCAAAATCCCAGTTGCCTTTTTTGCAGAAATTGACAATCTAGTCCTAAAATCTGTTTGCAAATACAGGGGACCCAGAATTGCCAAAAAAAAAAAAAAAAAAACTCTTGAAAAAAATAAGAGCAAAGTTGGAGAATTCACACTTCTGAATTTCAAAACTTATACTACGAAGCTACAGTAGTGAAAACAGTGTGGTACTAACATAAGGATAGACATACTTATAAATGGAATAGAATTGAGAATCCAGAAACAAACCCTTACATTTACAGTCAATTGATTTCAACAAGAGTGCCAAGACAATTTAATGAAGAAAAAAAACAGTCTTTTCAACAAATGGTGCTAGGACAACTAAATATCAATATATAAAAAGCATGAATTTAGATTTCTACCTTAAGCTATAAACAAATAATGACTCAAATGGATCACAGATCTAAATGTAAGAGTTAAAACCATAAAAAACTGGGAAAAAAAAACAGGAATAAATCTTTGTGACCTCAGCTTAGGCAAGAGCTCCTTAGATATGACACCAAAAGCACAAGCAACGAAAGAAGAAATAGATAAATTGGACTACATCAAAATTAAAACTTTTGTGCCTCAAAGAATACCATGAAGAAAGTGAAATGACAAACCATGGAATGGGAAAAAATATTTGCAAATAATATATCTGATAAGGTACTTATATCTAGAATTTATAGAGAACATTTACAACTCAATAATAAGACAAATAACCCAAATGCAAAATGGACAAAGGGCTTGAATGAACATTTCTCCAAAGAAGATATACAAATAGCCAACAAGCACCTGAAAAGATCCTGAATAGTATTAGTCCTTGAGGAAATACAAATCAAAACCATAGTGAGATACCACTGTATACCTACTAGGATGGTTGAAATTAAAGGATAATAACTGTCTAGAATGTGAAAAAATTGGAACTGTCACACATGACAGGTGGGAATGTAAAGTGGTACATAGCCACTTTGAAAAGTAGTTTGGCTGTTCTTCAAAAATATTAAGCAGAGTTGCCATATGACCCAACTATTATAATCCTAGGTATATATCCATGAGAAATGAAAACATATGTCCACACAAAAACCTGTATATGATAGCAACATTATTCATAATAGTCAAAATGAAAATAACACAAATGTCCATCAACTGTGAATTGATAAACAAAATGTGGTATATCCACATAAAAGAATTATCATCCAGCCATAAAAAGGAATGAAATGTTGATATGTGCTACAACATGAATGAGTCTTGAAAATATGCTAAATGAGGCTGGGCACGGTGGCTTACGCCTGTAATCCCAGCACTTTGGGAGGCCAAGGTGGGCGGATCACCTGAGGTCAGGAGTTCAAGACCAGCCTGACCAACATAGAGAAACTCCATCTCTATTAAAAATTCAAAATTAGCTGGGTGTGGTGGTGCATGCCTGTAATCCCAGCTACTTGGGAGGCTGAGGCAGGAGAATCGCTTGAACCCAGGAGGTGGAGGTTTCGGTGAGCCGTGATCACACCATTGCGCTCCAGCCTGGGCAACAAGAACAATACTTCGTCTCAAAAAAAAAAAAAAAAAAAAGAAAAGAAAAAAAAAAAGATGGGGCTATTGAAAGCTACAGGAAAACAAATGAACAAATAAAAGTATCTTGCCATAGCAGCTTGCTCCAGTGAGAGCAAATCTTCCTGTTGCTGACGACAATGTAAATGTCCCATTGTATAAATGATACGTCACTTTTTCCAACAGGAATAAAAAGCTTATTAAATTACCACCAAGGATGCACATGCCAGTTGCTACTCATGTGGGGCTTGTAAAGATTTATGTATTTATCTGTGAGTCACCTTCTCTTTTCACATCATTGTTGGCTTTGCTTTCTAGAATTCCCAGAATGAAAGAAGCTGCTTAGAATTATTCTGATGTAAGTCCCTCAACAACAGTTGATAAGCAGAAAGAAAAAAGAAACCTTATCTTTCCTATAATGCGACCTTTCTCTTGTTCCATCCACTTCACCACATTTAACAAAAGTGAGTTTGGGTTTATATTTTTCCATTAATGTAGCAACTAATCAAATGAGCCACACAAGGTAAACACTTGCCAGTTCTGGGAAGAGAGATCTCATTTTGTAAGCTTATAGGAGCAAATGATGCTGGAAGTCTTGCGAGACATTCTGATTTATCTCCTGGGTCTACCTTCAAAATATAGAGGTTATTTTAAATTCATATTTTGCAATAGAATTTGTATTACAACAGTCACATTTTAAATGCATGCCATTTACAATTACTTAAGAAATAATAATATGATGTCAAAATATGCTTTGAAAAAATCTGGAAGAAAATATACCAACTGTTAATAGTGGTTCTCTATCAGGGAAAGATAAAAGCAAACTTTTTCTTCCAATGTTATTTATTAATTATGTTATTTTTATTATATGGGGAAAAACAGTAAAGACTGTAAAGTAAAAAAAAAATTGAGACATTAAAAGATGTTAGTTAACAAAGGACAAATTGCTCCCCTTCTTCTAATATCCAAATGTCCTTGAAGTTTGCACATCAGTAACAAAAATACCATTCCACAGGTTCTTAGTCTGAAGTTTACTTTCTTTTTTCTTTTCTTTTTTTTTTTTTTGACACAGAGTCTCTCTCTATAGCCCAGGCTGGAGCACTGTGACACAACCTCAGCTCACTGCAACCACCACCTCCTGGGTTCAAGTGATTTTCCTGCCTCAGCCTCCACAGTAGCT
This sequence comes from Gorilla gorilla gorilla, assembly GCF_029281585.2. NCBI lineage: Eukaryota > Metazoa > Chordata > Mammalia > Primates > Hominidae > Gorilla > Gorilla gorilla. The sequence goes on along the minus strand of NC_073232.2, from coordinate 47,939,814 downwards.
GGGATTACAGGCACCCGCGACCACACTCAGCTAATTTTTTGTACTTTTAGTAGAGACGAGGTTTCACCATGTTGGCTAGGCTTGTCTCAAACTCCTGACCTCATGTGATCTGCCCACCTCGGCCTCCCAAAGTGCTGGGATTATAGGTGTGAGCCATCACACCGGCCTTAAGTCTACTTTCTTCATGGCCATGGAGAAGTTAATAAAGTGCTAATCTGAAATAGTTACTGTCACCCACACAGAGTGCTGGCATGAGCACCAGCCAGGAGCTCTGGGGCTCAGTGACACTATTTTTATAGCAAAGTCAGTCCTGTCTGCAGCACCCACATCTGGAGAGGGGAAGGGATTTCTGGTGGCCTTAGATTTACTTTTTTTTTTTTTTCAGGGAATAAAAGAATGACCTAATCATTACTTATAAAAAGAGAAAACTATCCCATCACGTTAAATGTTTACCTTGGGCTGCTACATAAAACAAGCAAAGACAATCCACTGAATTAAAATTGCCAGCATCCATTAAGCACTTTCCACATGCAGGACTCCTCATTTAATCTTCACAGCAGATGCATGAAGTAATATACTACTAGTCTACCTGTTTTACCTACGAGAATGCTGAGGCTTGGAGAGATTGCCCAAGATCAACTAGACTGTAAGTGGAATGGGAATGGGAATCCAGACAAACAAGCCTGTGTTTATATCCACTACTCCATCATGCTACCACATCAGTAATTTCAGTGGCAACAGTTGAGACTATATTTAGTGGACGAAAAAGGTATAGATATGAGTTTAATTTATCCTACCCAAAGTTCCTCTACTGTCTAGCTTTTCACCTTAATTAGATACATTTCAAAATCTTTCCATTACATTCTGAATTTCTGTCAAGCTAAACTTCAGTATCCAGGTGAATTTTTAAAGATATTTTGAGGCTGGGTGCAGTAGCTCACTCCTGTAATCCCAGCACTTTGGGAGGCCGAGGCAGGTGGATCACTTGAGGTCAGGAGTTTGAGACCATCCTGGCCAACATGGTGAAACCCCGTTTCCACTAAAAATAAAAAAATCAGCTGGGTGTGGTGGCACACACTTATAGCTCCGGCTACTCAAGAGGCTGAGGCAAGAGAGTCACTTAAACCCAGGAGACAGAAGTTGCAGTGAGCTGAGATTGTGCCACTGCACTCCAGTTCGGGCGATAGAGCAAGACTCCATCCCCCCAAAAAAATAAAAAATAAAAAAAAGAGATTTTGAAATAGTCTGGCCAGGCACAGCAGCTTATTCCTGTAATCCCAGCACTTTGGGAGGCCAAGGAAGGCAGACTACTTGAGTCCAGGAGTTTGAGACCAGCCTGGGCAATATGGCAAAACCCCGTCTGTACTAAAAATACAAAAAAATTACTCAGGTGTGGTGGCGCACATGTGTGGTCCCAGCTACTTGGGAGGCTGAGGTGGGAGAACTGCTTGAGCCTGGGAGGTTGAGGCCGGCAGTGAACCAAGATCGCACCACTGCACTCCAGCCTGGGAGACAGAGCGAGATCCTGTCTCATATATATATTTGAAATATTTTCATCAGTAACCTTAATCATCCAAGTGCGTAAAGATCCACATAAACGTTCAGAAAATTGTATTAATGAAAACTGAGTAAACAGATGCTTAAATAGATTAAAAAACAACCTCTACCCAAAGGTTGAATCATATATCAAATGCACGCCTGCCTAGAGAAGATATTGATGTCTGTGTACCTTTTCATTTTAAACAATATTTACACAGTCCAGTGTTTCTCTGAACAAGACGCCTTGAGGCAGCCCATACATGAAAACCCCCATCACTATGGCAACTAGAAATGACAATAATTACACAGTGATTCATCATGTATCCTGAATAAAAATTGTTTGTCAGGGACAGAGAAACAACTCACAGTCATGCTTCACTGAAAAGAACCCAGTTAAAGAATAATCTGGGGTGGTGGTGGTTTTTAAGTGTTTATCAAATTTTTATAATTTTTTTTTTTTTTTTGAGACACAATTTCACTCTTGTTGCCCAGGCTGGAGTGCAGTGGCGCGATCTCGGCTCACTGCAACATCTGCTCCCGGGTTCATGCGATTCTCCTGTCTCAGCCTCCCAAGTAGCTGGGATTACAGGCATGTGCCACCACGCCCGGCTAATTTTGTATTTTTAGTAAAGACAGAGTTTCACCATGTTGGTCAGGCTGGTCTCAAGTTCCTGACCTCAGGTGAACCACCCACCTTGGCCTCCCAAAGTGCTGGGATTACAGGCATTAGCCACCGAGCCCGATCTAAATTTTTATAATTTTATGCTAGGACACCTATCTTAATATTAACTCCAGTTCAGACAGGTAGTTAATATGAATCCTAAAGAAATGTTTGGGCCAGGGGTTGGGAGCGGTGGCTCACGCCTGTAATCCCAGGACTCTGGGAGACCGAGGCGGGCTGATCACAGGGTCAGGAGATTGAGACCACCCTAGCTAACAAGGTGAAACCCCATCTCTAGTAAAAATACAAAAAATTAGCCGGGCGCGGTGGCAGGCGCCTGTAGTCCCAGCTACTCGGGAGGCTGAGGCAGGAGAATGACGTAAACCCGGGAGGCGGAGCTTGCAGTGAACCAAGAGATAGCGCCACTGTACTCCAGACTGGGCGACAGAGCGAGAAGCCGTCTCAAAAAAGAAAAAGAAATGTTCGGGCCAGGCTCGGTGGCACATGCCTGTAATCCCAGCCCTTTGGGAGGCCGAGGCAGGCGAATCACCTGAGGTCGGGAGATCAAGACCAGCCTGGCAAACATGGTGAAACCCCTTTTGCACCAAAAATACAAAAATTAGCCAGGTGTGATGGCGCACGCCTGTAATCCCAGCTTCTCGGGAGGCTGAGGCACAAGAATTGTTTGAACCTGGGAAGCAGAGGTTGCAGTGAGCCGAGATCATGCCACGGCCCTCCAGCCTGGGCAACAAAGTGAGACTGTCACAAAAAAGAAAAGAAAAGAAAAGAAGAGAGAGAGAGAGAAAGAAAGAAAGAAAGAAAGAAAGAAAGAAAGAAAGAAAGAAAGAAAGAAAGAAAGAAAGAAAGAAAGAAAGAAAGAAAGAAAGAAAGAAAGAAAGAAAGAAAGAAAGAAAGAAAGAAAGAAAGAAATGTTTATGCATTCACTTATTCAAGAAATTGTGCGGAATAGGTGTCCTCTTCAGTAAGTGCCATGCTAGGGGCATACGACTGTGAACAAGACAAGCAGGGCGTCTGCCTTACTGAGCTTCCAGAATGACTAATAAGCAAACATGCAATAAGGAGACAGTGAGACACACAGTCTACTGCCTGACGTACAGGGTGCTCTTGTTAGGTGGGACACATGGGACTTCCCAACTGATGGTCAGCTGAGACCTGACACAGAAGCACAAACTGGCCAAGTAGTCAGGGATGTGTGTGAGCCATGGAGTGTTCCAGGCAGAAAGCATCAAGCATAGAGGGCTGGAGTGTAGAAAGAGCAGAGCACATGAATGAACTAATGTAGTTCTGAGTGGCTGAAACATGAAATTCTAGGCATGGTGAAGGAGAGCAAAAGGGGATGGAGAATTAAGGTACACAGCATGAAGGGATTTGTGCCTAAAGGCTCAACAATGACAAAGGATGAACTACTGCACAGTACAACACAGACATAATGCAAAGCGAAAGAAGCTACACACAAAAGAGTACATACTGTGTGATTCTATTTATATGAAATCCAAAACTGCAAAACTAGTCAATGGTGATAGAGATCAAAAAATGAGAGAGGGTGCTGACTTTGAACAGGAAGGGAAAAGGGATTTCTGGGGTGCTGAAGATGCTCCACATCTGCCTGGGCAGTGGTTGACCTGGATATACATATGCACAAATTTATCAAGCTCACACTTATTATTTGCTCATAGTACCTTAAACAAGTTAATAAAAAGGGAAAAAAATCAAATGAGCAGAAGCAATAGTTAAATATCTAACAAAAGATGACCTCACATATAGAAAAAATGATCTGTTTTTGCAAATCAAAGGAATCAATGATTTCTAGACAAAATTAATAAAGAACCTTAAGACAAGGGACAAGGAAAACATTTTCTTTTTTCCTTTTTTTTTTTTTTTTTTTTGAGATGGAGTTTCGCTCTTGTTGCCCAGGCTAGAGTGCAATGGTGCAAGCTCTGCTCACCACAACCTCCGCCTCCTAGGTTCAAGCAATTCTCCTGCCTCAGCCTCCCGAGTAGCTGGGATTACAAGCATGCGCCACTAGGCCCGGCTCACTTTGTATTTTTAGTAGAGACACAGTTTCTCCATGTTGGTCAGGCTGGTCTCGAACTCCCGACCTCAGGTGATCCACCTGCCTCGGCCTCCCAAAGTGCTGGAATTACAGGTGTGAGCCACTGCACCCGGCCAAGGAAAACATTTTCTAAATAAAGAAGAGTTTGGATTTGTGCAATATGGAATTATAGATAGGTCTTAGTATGATATTATCCTTATAGAAAAAGCACTTATACACACATGCTATACGCATATAGTAAACATAACCATCAAATTTAAGATATAAGACCAGGCACAGTGACTAACACCTGTAATCCCAGCACTTTGGGAGGCCAAGGCGGGTGGATCACCTGAGGACGGGAGTTTGAGACCAGCCTGACCAACATGGAGAAACCCTGTCTCTACTAAAAATACAAAATTAACTGGGCATGGTGGCACATGCCTATAATCCCAGCTACTCAAAAGGCTGAGGCAGGAGAATCACTTGAACCCAGGAGGCAGAGGTTGCAGTGAGCCAATATCGTGCCATTGCACTCCAGCCTGGGCAATAAGAGCAAAACTCCGTCTCAAAAAAAAAAATTAAGATATAATATTTCCTACCCTGAGGATAAAATCAGAGTAGGAAAACACAAGAGATTTCAATTGCACTGGTACAGTTTTAAGCTGGGCGGAACATACGTGGGCATCCATTAGAGTATTCTTTATTCCTTTTTGTACATATTATTTTTTTCCATAATTAAAAAGAAAAATCTGCAATGAGAAGCACTTAAAGAATGCTGTAGCAATCCAAGCATGAAATGATGGGGGCTTACCTACAGCAATGGCACCCAGCATGAAGCGAGGAGGACACAGTGGAGAGAGATGGGAAAGGTAAATCAACAGTGTTTGGCAATTTCCCAGATATGGACATGAGGGACAGGAAGGAGACAAGGCTTCCATGACACCAACTGAATGGATGGTGGTGTCCTTCATAGAGATGGGAGAACACAGAAAAATAAGCGAGATTTCAGAGGAAGTGATAGGAAAATAATGAGTCTAATTTTTGACAGGGTGACTTTGAAATGTTTCCAAATGCAAATTTCCCAGAAGCAGTCAAAACCACAGTCTTAAGATGGGGAGTGAGAACTAGGTTAAGGATAGATTTGGGAGCCATCAAAAGAGCTGGTGATTTAAGCTACAGACCTGGACAAGGCTTCAGGAGAAAATGGGGAGTGGGCTCAGAAGAGAGCTTAGGAGGGAACCTTGGGGCAACAGAAGAGTCACAAAGGAGACTGAGAGAAAGCAGTCCAAAGAGGCTGGAGGAGAACCATGAGTGCATAGTATCCTGACAGCTAAAAGAAAAAAACTTTGTTTCAAGGAGGAAGGTATGGTCAACAGGGCCAAATTTTGATGCAAGTTCAGGGGAGATAAGTACCAAAAGGTAACCACTAGATTTGATACTCAGGCAGTCCTTGGTCTATTTCTGAGAAACAAGGGAAGTCAGAGTGGAACAAATGGAAAAATAGCGAGAAGGGAAATAGAGACATCAACTGTGGACTTCCTTTTCGGGAAGTCTGGGTCTGAAGAGAAGAAGAGAGGCAGGAAAGTAGAGAAGAGAGACAGGTTGCAGAAGGATTATTGGTTTGTTCATATTTTTCCCAAGCTTGGATAGGCATAAGCATGCTTAAGTGATAGTGAAGGAAAGAAACAAAAGTATGAATATATGGATATATTCAGGTCCCTAATAATGAAGAAATCACAACAAGTTTCTCATGAAGACAACCGCCTAGCCGGGCACACGCCTATAATCCCAGCACTGGGAGGCCGAGGTGGGGGATCACTTGGAGGTCAGGAGTTCGAAACCGGCCTGCCCAACATAGTGAAACCCTGCCTACTAAAAAAACACACACAAAAAAAATTAGCTGGGCATGGTGGTGCACGCCTGTAGTCCCAGCTACTCAGGAGGCTGAGGCAGGAGAATCACTTGAGCCCAGGAGCCAGAGGTTGCAGTGAGACATGATCGCACCACTGCACTCCAGCCTGGGCGACAGAGACTCTGTCTCAAAAAAAAAAAAAAGACAACCACCTGGTTACAAATATACTTAAGTTATGTTAACACTCAATAGCTAGTGAAATAAAGCATGAACTAGAAGAATTTTAAACCACAAAGCAACACAGTACAGCAGAAAGAAAAATAGATCTTAAACGACTACTATTAGAAAAGATCCTGCACAGCCCTCTCCCTTTCTATCATCCAATAGTGCAAAGAAAGAATACGGTTGAACATAATAGACAAGAGAAAATTGAGAAAATTAAGTTACTATTCACTGGCTTTTGGTTCTATATACTACTCATTTTCTTGAGAAATAGCCTTTATTAAGTTCTTACCAGCTTTGGGGTTTTCAGGATGCTTGTCTGGGTGACATTCCAGAGCTCTGACTTTAAATTCTGCCAGGATTTGTTCAACCTGAAACAAAAATCAGTGCTTAAAATAAAGAGTCATGCCAGGCGCAGTGGCTCACGCCTATAATCTCAACACTTTGGGAGGGTGAGGCAAGCGGATCGCCAGGAATAAGACCAGCCTGGACAACAAAGCGAGACCCAGTCTCTACAAAATATAAAATAATTAGCTGGGCATGGTGACGCATGTCAGTAGTCCCAGTTACTTGGAAGGCTGAGGCAGGAGGATCCCTTAAGCCCAGGAGTTCAAGGCTGTAGTGAGCTATGATGGCACCACTGCACTCCTGCCTGGGTAACACAGCAAGACCCTATCTCAAAAAAGAAAAAAAAAAAAAAAAAAAGGTCAAACTTAAATGGCATGAAGGAAGAAGTTGGGGCATCAATCCCCGCCCCAAAACAGCCATGATCAACCCAACTTTTTTCGATCCTTATATTTCTATTTTGACTTTTTCCTCTAAGAAATAATTTCCTCAATAATAAAATTCAGAAAGCATCCAATAAACGCTCCTATTGAAATAGTCGTTGTGATGACAGTTTAACTACTTAATTTAAATGATGGCCCAAGATACCTATGAGCTCAAAATATTTAAATACCCAGTCCAGATGTGGTGGCTTACACCTGTAATCCTAGCACTTTGGGAGGCTGAGGTGGGCAGATCACAAGGTTAGGAGTTCGAGGCCAGCCTAGCCAACACGGTGAAACCCCGTCTCTACTAAAAATACAAAAATTAGCCAGACATGGTGGCAGGCACCTGTAATCCCAGCTACTCAGGAGGCTGAGGCAGGAGAATCACTTGAACCTGGGACGCAGAGGTTGCAGTGAGCCAAGATCACACCACTGCACTCCAGCCTGGGTGACAGAGCAAGAGACTGTCTTAAAAAAAAAAAAAAAAAATTTAAATACCCAGAATGATCAGGTAGGTTTCTCCTAGGAATATATAAAATATCCAAATTCTTCAAAGATGCTTAGCCACCATTACTCAAGGATAACTGTCTCTGAATTATAAGTTATAATTTATAAATTATCTATTATAAAGCTCCTTCTTCCTGTCTTTTGGTCTTTTTCTTTTATATTAAGAATTTCAAAATTAAATGAAAAAGAACATAATTCAAACCTGATAATTTTGTTACCAATGAGGAGCTTCATTAGAGATTTTCACTGGGAAAACAGCAACTCCAGCCCAAACTAAAATGAGATGTGAGAGGCATCAATGATTTGATTTGATTTCAATTACCCATCTAATCCCTTATCATGAATTATTAAGACTCGGCTTTATTAATTGTAATTGCAATGACAGCAGCGGGAAACAATAGTGGTTATGTGGCTCTAGAATCTGACTGCTTGGTTTTATTTTATTTAATTTATTTATTTATTTATTTTTATTTTTGAGACAGAGTCTCACTCTGTCACCCAGTCTGGAGTGCAGTGGCGTGATCTCGGCTCACTGCAACCTCCACCTCCTGGCTTCAAGTGATTCTCCTGCCTCAGCCTCCCAAGTAGCTGGGATTACAGGTGCCCACCACCACACCTGGCTAATTTTTGTATTCTTAGTAGAGATGGGGGTTTCACCATGTTGGCCAGGCTGGTCTCGAACTCCTGACCTCAGGTGATCCACCCGCCTCAGCCTCCCAAAGTGCTGGAATTATAGGCGTGAGCCACCGTACCTGGGCAGACGGCTTGGTTTGAAATCCCAGTTCTGCCACAAGGCTTTAGGCAAATTACACAACATCCATGTGTCTAGGTTTACTCATCTTTACATCAGATGAATAATATAAGTAGTGCACTTAACACAAAATCTGATCATAATAAGAACTCAATAATAGTGGCCATTATTAAATATAGGTGGTTAAGTAACCTGTCCAAAGTCATTCAGCTAGTTACTAAAAAGAGCTGAGTTTTTTGTTAAGTTAGCAGTCAAACTTTGTTTTTCTTTCTTTCTTTTTTTTTTTTTTTCTTTCAGAGACAGTCTTGCTATGTTGCCCAGGCTGAAGTGCAGTGGCTAGTCACAGGCACGATCCCACTACTGATCAACACAGGTGTTTTGACCTGCTCCATTTCCAACCTGGGCAGGTTCACCCCTCCTTAGGCAACCTGGTGGTCTCCCACTCCCGGGAGGTCACCATATTGATGCTGAACTTAGTGTGAACACCCCGTCGGCACAGCACTACAGCCCAGAACTCTTGGGCTCAAGCAATCCCCTTGCTTCAGCCTCCCAAGGAGCTGAGATTACAGACATGTGTTACCATGCCCTATGGCCAAATTCATCAGGCTTAGGAAATTCTCATGGGGTTCCATATTTACTAACCACTAATTAATGAAGATAAATTAGCTCCTGTTTGATAAATTAAATCTCAAGCAACTCAGCTGAATTCTGTCATAAGATTCACGGTAGAAACATATTTTTATCAGTTCCGTGTCATCCTTAGTCAACTCTCATAAGGAATGTCTTCACTTTTACAATCAAAGTCAGACTGTATTAGATACGCATATGTATAAAACCCAGACTAATAACTCTATTATTTTCTTTGTTAAACTTCTGAGAACACCTTCGAATAATAGGAAAAGATGACTTCCTGTTAGGAACTGTAATTAACTATGTGTTTCCTCCTCCTGGGTGCTGTCTTTAACCATCAGTCACCATAACCTACTTATATAACAAATAAAACTGAGAACTAGACTTGTTTTTAAATTTTAAAGTATTAAATATTCCAGTGTAGTAGTAAGCATTTTTAAATTAGTAAGTCATTTATAAATACAAACTCTCTTTGAAAAACGTTCTATCACTACAGAAAAAAAGTAAAAAAGTCAAAATCCTTTTATTCCTCATCCAAGGAATATACCCAAGAGAACAGGTTATATCCTTGAAGACATATCTTTTTTTTTTGAGTCAGCTTCTTGCTCTGTCACCCAGGCTGGAGTGCAGTGGTGCCATCTCGGTTCACTGCAACCTGCACCTCCTGGGCTCAAGCAATCCTCCCATGTCAGCCTCCCAAAAAGCTAGGACTACAGACACAGGCAACCACACCCAGCTAATTTTGTATGTTTTATAGAGATGGGGTTTTGCCATCTTGTCCAGGCTGGTCTTGAACTCCTGGGCCCAAGCAATCTGTCTGCCTTGGCCTCCCAAAGTGCTGAGCTTACGGGCATGAGTCACCATGCCTGGCCTAAAGATGCACTTTTAATGCATATATATATATGCATATATATATAAGATGCTTATATATATGCATATATATCATATATCTCACATATATAATATATATCATTATATATGAGATATATAATGATATATATTATATATATCATTATATATGAGATATATATAATATGTATCATTATATATATTATATATATCATATATAATGATATATATAATATATCATGATTTATATATCATGATTTATATATATCATGATATATTATATATATTATATATATAATATATATTGTATATATTATATATATTATATATATATTATATATTATATATATTATATATATTATATATTATATATTATATATTATATATATTATATATTATATATATTATATATATTATATATTATATATTATATATTATATATATTATATATATTATATATTATATAATATATATTATATATAATATAATATATATTATATATTATATATATTATATAATATCTATTATATATATTATATATTATATATATTATATATTATATATTATATATATAATATATTTTATATATTATATATATTATATATTATATATTATATATTATATATTATATATTATATATTATATATTATATATTTTATATATTATATATTATATATATTATATATTTTATATATTATATATTATATATTTTATATATTATATATATATTATATCATATATATTATATATATATTATATCATTATATATATTATATATATATTATATCATTATATATATTATATATATATTATATCATTATATATATAATATATATATTATATATATCATGATATATATATATCTCTCTCTTAGGGCTTTTAAATAGATAAAATTATACCTATATATCAAAGGTAGAAAGTTTTGGGGTTTTATCATTGCTGTTGTTTTATTTTTAATTCCTATCCCACTAGAAAACATTCTGGGCTGGGCGCGGTGGCTCACGCCTGTAATCCCTGCACTTTGGGAGGCTGAGGTGGGTGGATCACTTGAGGTCAGGAGTTCAAGACCAGCCTGGCCAACATGGTGAAACCCTGTCTCTACTAAAAATACAAAAATTAGGTGGGCATGGTGGCACGAGCCTGTAATCCCAGTTACTCAGGAGGCTGAGGCAGGAGAATCCCTTGAGCCCAGGAGGTGGAGGTTGCAGTGAGCCAAGATTTTGACACTGCACTCTAGCCTGGGTGGCAGAGCAGGGCTCTGTCTCAAAAAAAAAAAAAAAATCGGGGCTGAGCACAGTGGCTCACGCCTGTAATCCCAGCACTTTGGGAGGCCAAGGTAGGTGGATTATCTGAGGTCAGGAGTTAAGAGACCAGCCTGACCAACATGGTGAAACCCCGTCTCTACTAAAATACAAAAATTAGCCAGGTGTGGTGATGGGCACCTGTAATCTCAGCTACTCAGGAGGCTGAGGCTGGAGAATGCTTGAACCCAGGAGGCAGAGGTTGCAGTGAGCCGAGATCACGCCATTGCACTCCAGCCTGGACAACAAGAGTGAAACTCCATCTCAAAAAAAAAAATGTACTGGTATTTAGTACATGGAAGCAAATGTGTCAAAATGGTTGATTCTCAGTTTGTTTACATGCGTGACTGTTATTTTCTTCTTTATATTTTCTAGGTTTTACCAATTTCACATTTTAAAATTTAAGAAAGTCTATATCTTTCTTTCATTATTTTTCATAGCTTTACTATCATGAAGTTTATTACAAAGCTTCCATAGAGCTGGCTCTATGTAAACTGGTAAAGTGGGTTAGTTTATCTTGAACACATTGTATTTATCTTCTGGCCTCCCTACTCCATGTGACCACTGCCAAGTGCAGTCCATTGGAGCTGACACCCCCGATGTCAAGGTCCACTAAATCCTGCCTTCCTGACCCAAGTCCAGTAGGCTGCAAAACTGCCTACCCTGTTGTCCTGTAAACATACAAAAAATGTTCAACTCTACTTATAATCAAATAAATCAAAATATCCAAAGGATTGTAATGACCAGTGTTACTGAGAGTGCGAAGAAATTAACATTCATGCTCTGCTGGCGAGGATGTAAATAGGTATAGACTTTCTTGAAAAAAATTGAGACATATATGTTTGTATGTGTGTGTATATATATGTGTGTGTATCTATCTCTCTATATATAGATATATGTGTGTATCTATCTCTCTATATGTAGATCAGCTCCATGTCATCCTTAGTCAATTCTCATAAGGAATGTCTTCACTTTTACAATCAAAGTCAGGCTGTATTAGATAGGCATATGTATAAACCCAGACTAATAACTATTATTTTCTTTGTTAAACTTCTGAGAACACCTTCGAATAATAGGAAAAGATGACTTCCTGTTAGGAACTGTAATTAACTATGTGTTTCCTCTTCCTGGGTGCTGTCTTTAACCATCAGTCACCATAACCTGCTTATATAACAAATAAAACTGAGATCTAGACTTGTTTTTAAATTTTAAAGTGTTAAATATTCTATTTTCTCTCTCTCTCTATATATATATATATATATATACACACATATATATGAAGAGCCTTTAATTTATTTCCTAGCCTTTGATTCAACAATTCCAATTCTAAGAATTTGTCTAAGGAGATAATCAGAGGTAAGATAAGAATAGCTGTAAGAAGGTCCAAGAATAAAATATAAATTTTAAACAAAAACCTATGATAGAGCAAGAGCACCATCAACTCAGACAGACACCGCCACTTTAAATTCCAGTTCCCTTTCTAGTCTTATGCATTTCAAGGAAATCACTTCTCTTCGAACTACAAGCTGCCAGAAAGAGCAGACAGTAAAACACAAATAAGACAGCTCGGGCGCAGAGGGAGGTGGGGGGAAAGTCTCTGGAATAACTGCCAAACTTCACCCTCACAAAATGGGCCCCAGTGAAACAGTGAGCCTTACTTAATAAGCACATTCCTTTCCCTTCAGGTGTACCAAGATAGGGAAGCAAAAAGCAGACTCGGGCGGGGTATGCCTACAGCTGCAGAAAGATGGATGGGAACAGACACACAACTCTCCCTCCCAGATAAGCACAACAAAGAGACAGAGAAGCAGTCCAAGCCTCTGATAAACTCTCCCACCCTGAAGCCTTAGAAACTCTTAGTCTGTAGGAGAGTGTGTCTCTAACCTAACTCAGCCAGCCGCCCCTCTCAGGTTTATTCAAAATAAACCTGTCAGGCCGGGTGTGGTGGCTCACGCTTGTAATCCCAGCACTTGGGGAGGCCGAGGCGGGTGGATCACAAGGTCAGGAGATCGAGACCATCCTGGCTAAAACAGTGAAACCCTGTCTCTACTAAAAATACAAAAAAATTAGCCGGGCGTGGTGGCGGCCGCCTGTAGTCCCAGCTACTCCGGAGGCTGAGGAAGGAGAATGGCGTGAATCTGGGAGGCGGAGCTTGCAGTGAGCCGAGATCGCGCCACTGTACTCCAGCCTGGGCGACAGAGTGAGACTCCGTCTCAAAAAAATAAAAAATAAAAAATAAAAATAAATAAACAAACCTGTCCCTGTTGACTGTCGAGCCGCCCTTTGTGTTTCTCTCCTCTTTCTTTAATTCTTACAACCTATATGTCCAATAATAGGATGTTTGTTGCAGTTGATTGTAATGTAACTGTAGGTTAGAATACTTTAGTCATTTAAAAAATTATCTTGTCATAAAAGATTTTTAACAACCTGAGAAAATTTAAATATTTCTATGAGAAAAGGTAAGATATGTGCAATATATTATGTTATACTGCATATAATAATATGTAAGTATTATGTGCAATTTAAATCCATGTCTTATCTCAAAAGGGATTATGTAACTATATATGTATATAATAATGATAATTATTATCATTTTAAATTTATTGACCTGGCTGCAGTGGCTCACACCTGTAATCCCAGCACTTTGGGATGCTGAGGCGGGCAGATCACCTGAGGTCAGGAGTTCAAGAACAGCCTGGCCAATTGCCAAATGGCAAAACCCTGTCTCTACTAAAAATTTAAAAATTAGCCTGGCATGGCCTGTAGTCCCAGCTACTTGAGAGGCTGAGACACAAGAATCGCTTGAGCCTGGGAGGCGGAGGTTGCAGTGAGCTGAGATCGCGCCACTGCACTCCAACCTGAGTGACAGAGCAAGACTCCGTCTCAAAAAATAAATAAATAGGCCGGGCGCAGTGGCTCACTCCTGTAATCCCAGCACTTTGGGAGGCTGAGGCAGGCGGATCACGAGGTCAGGAGATTGAGACCATCCTGGCTAACACAGTGAAACCCCGTCTCTACTAAAAATATAAAAAATTAGCTGGGCCTGGTGGCGGGCGCCTGTAGTCACAGCTATTCAGGAGGCTGAGGCAGAAAAACAGCGTGAACCCGGGAGGCGGAGCTTGCAGTGAGCCGAGATCCCGCCACTGCACTCCAGCCTGGGCGACAGAGCAAGACTCCGTCTCAAAAAATAAATAAATAAATAAATAAATAAATAAATAAATTTTTTGATACTTAATATGTGCCAGGCACTTTTCTAAGCACTTTACATAGAGTGTTTCATTTAATTCCCACAACTGTATGAGGTTAATACTATCATTATTCTCATTTTGCAGATTAGGAAATCAAGACATAGAAAAATTAAGGAATTCTCCCAAGGTCACACAGCTAATAAGTAGCACATCTAGGAACTGAACCCATGCAGTCTGACTCCAAATACATACAAAAATACACATATAAATACATACACATAGGCCAGGTGTGGTGGCTCACACCTGTAATCCCAGCACTTTGGGAGGCCAAGGTGGGCGGATCACGAGGTCAGGAATTGGAGACCAGGCTGACCAACATGGTGAAACCTCATCTCTACTAAAGATACAAAAAATTAGCCAGGTGTGGTAGCACGTGCCTGTAGTCCCAGCTACTTGGGAGGCTGAGACACAAGAATCGCTTGAGCCTGGGAGGCAGAGGTTGCAGTGAGCTGAGATCGCACCATTGCACTCCAGCCTGGGCCACACGGTGAGAATCTGTCTCAAAAATACATACATACGTACATACATATACACATATGCATTTACTTATTTATATACATATACAGATATAGCATATATGCACAGATAATTAACATGTATAAGTCATACTCCAAAATGTTAAACATGCAGGTTAACATTTTTATTTGTGCTTTCTTTGTATTCCACATTTCCTTATTGAACATATATTAATTTCAGAACTTAAATTTTAAAACTTAGAAACTTATCTTTTCCATATTCTGCTAGCAAAATATTTTTGTCTAAGCAAGGAAATACTCCAGTGTGCCATGGAGACTAATCCAATTCCCACTTGGATGAATCTTCTCCAAGATTTCCTAGCCATACAAATGCCCTGTCTCTCCCACAGTGCATTAAAATTATGGCCATCTAGTAAGGCCATTTCAAGCCCCATCTCTTTCTGAAGTCTATTCAGATATTCTTTCTTTAATTTCTGCTGCACTTATAGACAGTACAGAGCACAATACTTAATTGTTCTCAAATTGTTTCCTGTGTATTAGCTTTGGCTCCTCAATTGGATACCAGGTTCTTTATACACTAGCATCATGTCTCACCTTTTTGTTTTGTTTTGTTTTGTTCCCCACCCTATATCACTTCTAGTACTGGCCCAACAGGAAATGTTCAATAAATACTTGATCATAGACTGACAGATGTTCTTCAAGTAACATAACTATAGTGTAATAGGAGCTTTCTGAAAATTATGGCTAATTCATTACGAGTGAATTGATTCCAGTGATGGAAATTCATATGATGCAAAATGTGCTGCAGAAAAGAGATTTGGCTGGGCGCAGTGGCTTACGCCTGTAATCCCAACACTTTGAGAGGCCGAGGTGGGCAGATCACCTGAGGTCAGGAGTCTGAGACTGGCCTGACCAACATGGTGAAACCCCATCTCTACTAAATACAAAAAATTAGCTGGGTGTGGTGGCGCATGCCTGTAATCCCAGCTATTCGGGGGGCTGAGGCAGGAGAATTGCTTGAACCAGGGAGGCGAAGGTTGCAGTGAGCCCAGATTGTGTCATTGCACTCCAGCCTGGGCAACAAGAGTGAAACTCCATCTCAAAAAAAAAAAAAAAAAGAAAAGAAAGAAAAGAAGATTCATTTTAATACTGATTTAATTGATATATATTATTTTAATTCACTCGGTTTAAAACTAGATTTTTCCCACAAAATTCCAGATATTAACAATATCCCTGAAATAAATGAGAGATCCTCCTACATTACTCTAATCAAATGATAATTAATTAAGACATGAGGCATAGAAACAATTTGAGACACAAAATAAATAATGGTAATATTTGGGTTATAACACTTAAAATACAATAACTATTAATTGATAGTGATAAAACTAAGCCAAATAAACAAATAAATGTGGGAGAAGGGATAGTTTTTCCTTACTGAAGAATTTCCTTACTGTAGAATACTAATCAATGTAAAATTAATGAGAAAAAGAAAGTCACCATTAGGCAAACACCATAGTAGTAACTGTTACAGGCAAGAACCACTGAAGGATGCTAAACTTAGTGAGTAAAAGTTTGAGAAGAAACAGGATAGTCTCAAAGTACCTTCCCCAAGATATTTGTTAATTACAAAAGGAAAAATAATAACCCTACCTTGGAAAAACCTAGCAGAAGACACCTGACAGACATCACCTTAACGAAGTGCTCAAGGTCAATAAAGCACATCCATATCATGCACCCCCACATGAGATACTAAGAAAGGCACAACATCACTTCTGAGGAGTTCTTTCCAAAAATGCATAACCTCAATCTAATCATGAGAAAATATCAAAGTCAAATTGAGGGACATTCTACAAAATAACTGACAGTAGTCTTCAAAGTGTCCAGGTCATGAAAAACAAAGAAGGTAGAAGAAAGCATCAGATTGGAGGTCATTAAGGGTTAAGCGTAATAAGGGATCCTGGCTTGGATCCTAGAACAGAAAAAGGGCATTAGTAGGAAAACTGATGA
The DNA here is from genome assembly GCF_029281585.2 of Gorilla gorilla gorilla. Taxonomy (NCBI): domain Eukaryota; kingdom Metazoa; phylum Chordata; class Mammalia; order Primates; family Hominidae; genus Gorilla; species Gorilla gorilla. Next base: position 47,922,942 of record NC_073232.2, on the reverse strand, counting down.
AATTAGATAAGACTTATAATTTAGATCAGGGATTGATTGACTCTGGCCTGCTGCTGCCTGTTTTTTAATTAAAGTTTTATTGGAAGACAGCCAAGATCATTCACTTACATATTGTCTATGGCTGTTTTCTCCAATGGCAGAACTGAGTAGTTAGGAAAGAGACTGTAAGGCCTGCAAAGCCTAAAATATTTGCTATGCCAGGATCAGCATTAGGTGAGGCAAGCAGGACACCTAGGTCTAAGGAAATATCCTCTCTCTCTCCCTCTCCCTCTCTCTCTCTCTCTCTCTCTCTGTCTCTCAAATTTCTGTACATGCGCAACCCTAAATGTTAGTGCCTTCTTAAATTTTGCATCCTACACACCCTACTGGCCTCATTCTAGTCCTGACTCTGTCTATCTAGTCCTTTACAAAAAAATGTTTGCTGGACCATGGTAAGGTTAACTATAGCAATGTTAATTTTCTGATTTTTTGGTGGTTTGTGCTTGCGATCGGTGGCTGCGTCACTCTGGTAAAGGTGTGCAGTTTTGGGCCATGATCTCTGGGCTGGGATGATCCAGGCTCTCGGTAGAGGGAAGGGAGCCCAGCTATAGCCATGGCCAGTACAATGGTAGCAGTTGGACTGACCATTGCTGCTGCAGGATTTGCAGGCCATTATGTTTTGCAAGCCATGGAGCACATGGAGCCTAAAGTAAAGCAAGTTTTTCAAAGTCTATCAAAATCTGCCTTCAGTGGTGGCTATTACTGAGGTGAGTTTGAACCCAAAATGACAAAACAAGAAGCAACATTAATGCTAGGGGTAAGCCCTACTTATTGCCAAAAAAGGGAAAATAAGAGATGCTCATTGATAAATTATACTCTTAAATCATAGCAGCCAAAATCAGTGAAGCTAGAAATTTACTAGAAGGTCAAGCTAAAAAATGAAGTAAATGTATGATGAATTTTAAGTTCATTTTAGTTTATGTATATGAGTACCAAGTTTTTATAATAAAATGCCTCAGAGCTATAATTTTTTTAATTTCTGATTTTGATCATTATACTTTCATTAGGTATGAGGTTAACATAAAGGGAAGCTGGGTTAAGGGTATATAGGAACTCTGTTGTACTATTTTTACAACTTTTCTGTAAGTCAAAAATTATTGCAAAATAAAACATCTTAAAAATAATGCAAACTCAAGGATAGGATAAGTGTACTAAGTTCCAAGTGCACAGTAACACTGTGGGGGCCAAAACAACAGCCACAACCACAACCACCACAACTTAGCGCTCTGCACCGGGCACTGTTCAAAGTACTTTATATATCATGTATTATTTAATCCCCACAACTCTGTGAGGTGGGTACTATTTACTTCCATTTACAGGTTAGAAAACTGAGGAATAGAGGCCGGGCGCGGTGGCTCATGCCTGTAATCCCAACACTTTGGGAGGCCAAGGCGGCGGATCACTTGAGGTCAGGAGTTCGAGGCCAGCCTGGACAACATGGTGAAAGCTCATCTGTACAAAAATACAAAAATTAGCTGGGCATAGTGGCATGCACCTATAATCCCTGCTACTCAGGAGGCTGAAGCAGGAGAATCACTTGAACCCAGGAGGCAGAGGCTGCAGTGAGCTGCGATCCTGCCACTGCACTCCAGCCTGGGCAACACAGTGAGACTTCATCTCAAAGAAATAAAAATTTAAAAAAAAATCCAATATAGGGAGAAAGGCTAACTGTCTTGGAATCAATCTTTGTTAAATTGTTTTGAAATGGGGAATATATTGTTTTCTATATAACATGGAAATCCTCCCATAATTTATATACGTCATTATGTAAACTAGAAAATTAGTCTCATTGCTTGTTGTCATGGTTGTATTTTCAGTTTCTGAAAGATAATTTTAAAAACTCTCTGAGAAAGAAAAGCTTCAGGATTACTGCTCTAGAACCATTAGAAAATACATAATTTTACTTTAATCAATTTCTAGCACAAACTTTAAATTGTAAGAACTATATACCAAAGCAAAAGTATTATGTGGGTGTCTCAATTCAATTGTGATAAGTAAAATTAGAATATCAAATTGTTTTGAAATTATAACAGCTAAAATGCTTTCGGGCATGATGAGTTCTGGTTAATTTTAGAGCATCAAATGAAGGAATACCTGAAGTAAAGGCAATCTATCCAATACAAATCAAGTAAAGGAAATGTCATATTAGTCAAAAATGTCATAAAAATATTTTTGAAATGAGAAGCATGCCTATAAAAAGAAGAGAAAAGCCAGGTGCAGTGGCTCACGTCTGTAATCCCAGTATTTTAGGAGGCCGAGGTAGGCAGATCACGAGGTCAAGAGATGAAGACCATCCTGGCCAACATGGTGAAACCCCGTCTCTACTAAAAATACAAAAATTAGCTAGACATGGTGGCACGTGCCTGTAGTCCCAGCTACTCAGGAAGCTGAGGAAGGAGAATCACTTGAACCCGGGAGGCAGAGGTTGCAGTGACCCGAGATTGCACCACTGCACTCCAGCCTGGCAACAGAGCGAGACTCCATCTCAAAAAAACAAAAAAAAGAGAGAAAAAATGACACACAGACACACACACACACACACACACACACACACATATATAAAGAAGTGACAATATTATGACAAACATTTCATTAAAAATAAATAATTGTTATCTAGATATGATATGCCATTGACAGACCAGTAAAATACATCCAGTAAAAGGAATGTTGAGACAAGGAAGTATGACTCCACTGGTAACCATATTTTGAATATTACACATTAACAATGAGATTATTTTCTGTGAGGCTGTCCAAAATGAATCCTCCTTCTATGTAGATTGAAAAGACAACAGCATAACTTCAAAAGACTGACTATGCAGCCATAAAAAAGAATGAGTTCATGTCCTTTGCAGGGACATGGATGAAGCTGGAAACCATCATTCTCAGCAAACCAACACAGGAACAGAAAACCAAACACCACATGTTCTCACTCATAAGTAGGAGATGAACAATGAGAGCACATGGACACAGGCAGGGGAACATCACACACCGGGGCCTGTCGGGGGGTGGGGGAGAAGGGGAGGGACAGCATTAGGACAAAAACCTAATGTATGCGGGGCTTAAAACCTAGATGATGGGTTGATGGGTGCAGCAAACCACCCTGGCACATGTGTATCTATGTAACAAACCTGCACATTCTGCACATGGATCCCAGAACTTAAAGTAAAATTAAAAAAAAAAAAAAAGGACCGACTAAATAGGTCACAAGATTATGGAGATATAATGACCCTTACTGTATAAGCTAGCATATATTTTTTTAAATCCAAATTGTCAGCCTTATCAAGTTAAATTATATTCCTTTGATTTTAAATTATTCCTTCAAAAATTGTTTGATAATAGTATAATTTCAACTGTGAATAACACATGGTAAAAATGGTAATAAGCTTTCTCAATTGCTATAAGCAAATCACCACCAACATAAACAAGAGTAACACATTCTTGAGAAGAAATATGCAACTAAAAGACCATTATAAGCTATTCTGGGGGCGGGGCAGTTTTTTTAATTTCAACATGTCTAAGATAACTTCCTCAGCATGGCAAAAATAGAGATTTTAATCCTTTGTGTCCAGTAATGCATTCTATTCTTAAAACAAAACTAACTACATTTTATTAATGAACTACTGCCTTTATGAAACAACAATAAATATAAAAACATTTTGCTTTACAATGTTAATTTTACTACTCAGATTTTAATAAAAATAAATAAAATAAAATATATTAATTATAAAACACAAATATATCCTAATAACATGATTTAATAATATATAATTTAATAATGAATATATTTTATATTAATCTCAACATTATTTGAAATATTGAAAAATTGGAAATAAAATATTTAACAATAAGAATAATTCAACTGTGGTAACACAGCAAAATAAAATATTTTGCAACCACTAAAAAGTGTACAAGGAAAGTTTAATAGCATGGAAAATTCCTTGTAATAATATGAATGGGTAAAAAGCAGGAATCAACAAGTACATATAATATCCTCCCAAACAGGTCTTTAAAGAATATACATAGAAAGAATAGTGGAGATTAATATGCCAAAATATTAATACTGTTATCCTTGGGAGAGAGAATTATAAATGATTTTTCCATAATTTAAAAAACCTCTACAACCTTTATAATTCTTTATTGGGAACTTTAAAAATTTTGTTTTCTTACAGATCCAGTGAACAGCTACAGAGTTTTCACACGTTTTGTTTCAGAAGCCACCCTTTCAAGAAGTAATTTCTGTCACACAATTTGAAATATTAACATAAAGGGATGCTTCTTTGTTTCTATTTTGACTGCTCACATAGGAGTACACATTTTAATAAAATATATTAAAATCCCTAATTTGATAAGAAATTTCATTTCACCTCAATTATGAGTCACCATAATAAAGGTATAGCTTATATATACTGTGAAACACTGCCATCAGAAATTACAATAAAATTTCAAATATTTATTTTTAATATACTATATTGTGAAACAGCATATGGCCATGTGCCAGAATATACATATTTAATCAGAAGCTTCCGTAAAATTCCCATAGGACACTATTCAAGTAAAATCCCAACATACATTTAAATTCTTAACTTTCTCTGAGCCAAAAGTGCTTTAAAACAACACAAGGTTAGGTTTGTAGGCAATGTGACTAAAAATTCAAAGTTAAAACCTTAAATAAAAACTTGAAATACTATTGTGAAAAAGAATACTGTTGTGATAAAAACATTATCCACTGTCTTACCGAAGATAGTTCATCACATCCCAGTAATGTGTAGTAATCTTCAGTATCTTCTGACCTGTAATTCAGTATTGCATCCATTTAGATGACTTAATCAGTCCTTCTTCCCTCGGAAACAAGAGGCACAGTGAGCTTCGAATTAACAGGAAGAAACTCTTTAAATCTGAATTACAGCAGCATGTTCCACATAGCAAAAACTAGCTTTAAGACTGGCCACAGTCAATACACCAGATGTCATCCTAGACCTTTGTAAACTCTGCCTCTCATTGGCTGTTTACAGAGAAGAAAAGAACAGTCCACGTGTCTATTATTGCAGTGCTGCCTGGGATCTGTAGTTTGAGTTTATATAAGAGATGCATGTGAACCATTTGTCTTATGAGTTAATAAAGACTGTCTATTTCCAGAAACTTGCCACATTAGCCATTTCTCCATCTCCTATATATTTTTGTCTCTATCCTTTAAAAAAAAAAAGAAAAAAATTTGAAGCAATGTGGTAAAATCTTAGGATGTGTTAATAAGGATAATGGGAGCTTTTCTGAGTGTTTAAAATACTTAATTTTATTTATTTGTTTATTTTCAGACAAGGTCTCACTCTGTTGCCCAGGCTGGAGTGCAGTGGTGCAGTCTCAGCTCACTGCAACCTCTGTCTCCCCAGCTCAAGCGATCCTCCCACCTCAGCCTCCCGAGTAGCTGGGACCACAGGCACATAGCACCATGTCCAGCTAATTTTTGGTTTTTGTTTTGTTATGTTTTAAGAGAAGGGGGTTTTGCCATGTTGCCCAGCCTGGTCTCGAACTCGTGAGCTCAAAGCGATCTGCCTGCTTCGGCCTCCCAACGTGCTGGGATTACAGGCATGAGCCACAGCGCCCGGCCAATAACACATTATTGATTTTTATGGAGCTCACGTTCTGATGGAGGAAGACAGCTGAAAAACATGCAAAAAAAAAAAAAAACAAACAAAACCACGATCATTTAAAAGAGTGATTTGTAGGCCAGGCATGGTGGCCCACACCTGTAGCCCAGCTACTTGGGAGGCTGAGGCAGAAGAATCACTTGGACCCGGGAGGCAGAGGCTGTAGTGAGCCGAGATGGTGCCACTGCACTCTAGACTGGGCTACAGAGCAAGACTCCATCTCAAAAAATAAAAAAATAAAATAGTGATTTGTGCTTTAGAGAAAATAAAATAGGACAATGAGAAGAACTGCATGATAACTCGGGTCAGATGGCTGTGCTATTTCTCCTGGGTTGATTCTCCAGACTCAGGAGTGTCTCTAGTCTGAGGTAGGTCCAGGCAATTTATGTTTCAGTTCATTTTGGCCCTAAGAAACACAGTGCAGGTCTGGGATTTAGAGAACAAGGTGAGTGGTCAGGGACACAACACTTTGACTGCCTTAACACTTTTTCTGTTTCATTTTTCAGAGAGACAGGGTCTCGCCATATTGCCCAGATTGGTCTTAAACCCCTGGACTCAAGTGATCCTCCCACTTTGGCCTCCCAAAGTGCTGCGATTACAGATGTGAGCCAACATGCCTGGCCCTTAACACTTTACATTCCCCCACCTGAGGGGAAAAAAATAGTTTTTCTTTTAGCCCACCTATATACATCTTTTTAAAGGTTTATTTCTGAAGAGAAGCAAGAAAAAGCACTGAAGCACCATTTTTACTAATCCTTCATTGTACATGCTGTCTTGCTAAAAGTTCTATATAGAATTTTAAGGCCAGGCACGGTGGCTCAGGCCATAATCCCAGCACTGGGAGACCGAGGCGGGCGGATCACGAGGTCGGGGGTTCGAGACCAGCCTGACCAATGTGATGAAATCCTGTCTCTACTAAAAATACAAAAATTAGCCAAGCATGGTGGCACGCACCTGTAGTCCCAGCTACTCAGGATGCTGAGGCAAGAGAATTGCTTGAATCTGGGAGGCGGAGTTTGCAGCGAGCCGAGATCGTGCCACTGGACTCCAGCCTGGGTGACAGAGCCAGGGTCCATCTCAAAAAAAAAAAAAAAAATTAGATCACAATATCTTGATCTAAATCACTGATAAATGGCCTTTTAATGATGTGAAGTTGCCATGGTGGAAAGCAGTATGGTGGTTCCTCAAAAAATTAAACATAGAACTACCATGTGACCCCACAATTCCACTTCTGGGTAAATACACAAAAGAATTGAAAGCAGGAACTTGAAAAGATATTTATATACTCATGTTCATCAAGGCATTAGTCATAATAGCCAAAAAGTGGAGGCAATGCAAGTGTCCATCAACGGATGACTAAACAAATGGAATGTTAGGGCTGGGCATGGTGGCTCACACCTGTAATCCCAGAACTTTGGGAGGCCGAGGCAGGCAGATCACTTGAGGCCAGGAGTTCGAAACCAGCCTGGCCAACATGGCAAAACTTCACCTCTACTGAAAATACAAAAAAGTTAGCTGGGTGTGGTGGCACATGCCTGTAATTTCAGCTACTTGGGAGACTGAGGCACGAGAATTTCTTGAACCCAGGAGATGGAGGCTGCAATGAGCTGAGATCACACCACTGCACTCCAGCCTGGGTGACAGAGCAAGACCTTGTCTAACACAAACAAACAAAAAAGTGTGGTATTGGCCAGGTGCAGTGGCTTATGCCTATAATCCCAGCACTTTGAGAGACCAAGGCAGGAGGATTGTTTGAGCCCAGGAGTTCAAAACCAGCCTGGGCAACATAGTGAGACTCTGTCCTTATTTTTATGTTAATAATATAATTTTTTTTTTTGAGACAGAGTTTCACTCTTGTTGCCCAGGCTGGAGTGCAATGGTGTGATCTTGGCTCACCGCAACCTCCGCCTGGGTTCAAGTGATTCTCCTGCCTCAGCCTCCTGAGTAGCTGGGATTACAGGCATGTGCCACCACGCCCAACTAATTTTGTATTTTTAGTAGAGATGGGGTTTCTCCATGTTGGTCAGGCTGGTTTCGAACTCCAGACTTCAGGTGATCCACCCGCCATGGCCTCCCAAAGTGCTGGGATTAGAGGGGTGAGCCACTGTACCCGGCTTAAAAGTTTTTAAAGTGTGTGGTATCTTCCCCCTGGCTCTCTTACTCCTGTTCTCACCATGTAACATGCCTGCTCCCACTTCACCTTCTGCCATAAGTAAAAGCTCCCTGAAGCCTACCCAGAAGCTGAATGGATGCTGGCTCCATGCTTCCACATTCTGCAGAACTGTGAGCCAATTAAACCTCTTTTCAGTATAAATTACCAAGTCTCAGGTATTCCTTCATAGCAATGCAAGAATGGCCTGACACAAAAAATTGGTACCAAAGAGTGGGGCCTTGCTATAAAGATACCTGACAAAGTGGGAGCAGCTTTGAAACTGGGTAATGGGCAGAGGCTGGAAGACTTTGGAGGGCTCACAAGAAGACAGGAAGATGAGGGAAAGTTTGGAACTCCTGCAAGACTGGTTAAATGGTTGTGACCAAAATGCTGACGGTGATATGGACAGTGAAGTCCAGGCTAATGAGGTCTCAGATGGAAATGAGGAACTTATTGAGAACTGGAATAAAGGTCACTCTTGTTATGCCTTACCAAGGAACATAGCTATATGGTATTGATGCCCTAGGAATCTGTGGAAGTTTGAACTTAAGAGTGATGATTTAGGGTATCTGGCAGAAGAAATTTCTAGGCAGCAAAGTGTTCAAGAAGTGACCTGGCTGCTTCTAACAGCCTATCCTCAGATGCAGAAGCAAAGAAATGACTTAAAATTGGAACTTATATTTAAAGGGAAAGCAGAATGTAAAAGTTTGGAAAATTTGCAACCTAGCCATGTGGTAGAAAACAAAAACCCATTTTCAGGGCAAGAATCTAAGCAGACTGCAGAGCAACCACTTGCTAAAGAGATTTGCATAAATGAAAGAGAGCCAGGTCAGGGGATGATAGCCAAGACAATGAGAAAAAAACCTCAAAGGCATTTCAGAGATCTAAGAGGCAGCCCCTCTCATCACAGGCCTAGAGCCCCAGGAGAAAAGAATGATTTAGGGGGCCAGGCTCAGGGTGCTGCTGCCCTGTACCACTATGGGAGGCTGCTTCCTGCATCCAGCCACTTCAGCCCCAGCCTCAGCTCAAAGGGGCCCAGGTACAGCTCAGGCCACAGCTCAGAAGGGTGCAGGCTGTAAGCCTTGGTGGCTTCCATGTGGTGTTAAGCCTGCAGGTGTTCAGAATGCAAGAGTGAAGGAGGTTTGGCAGCTTCCTCCTAGATTTCAGAGAATATATAAGAAAGCCTGGGTACCCAAGAAGAAGCCTACCACAGGGACAGAGCCCTCACCAAGAGCCTCTACTAGGGCAGTGCAGAGGGGAAATGGGAGGTTGGAACTTTAACATAGTTTGGAAAGCGTCCCTGCCTGAATCTCATGTTGAATTGTAATCCTCAGTATTGGAGGTAAGGCCTGGTGGGAAGTGATCAGATCATGGGACTGGATTTCTCATGAATGGTTGAGCACCATCCTCTTGATGCTGTCCTCACAAAAATGAGTGACTTCTCTGAGATCTGGCTGTTCAAAAGTGTGTATCACTTCACTCTCTTGTCTCTCTTGCTCCTGCTCCCACCGTAGGAGATGCCTGCTCCCCCTCCACCTTCTGCTGTGATTGGAAGCTTCCTGAGGCATCCCCAAAAGCAGATGCCTGTGTTATGCTCCCTGTGCAGCCTGCAGAACCATAAGCCAATTAAATCTCTTTTCTTTATAAATTACCCAGTCCCAGGTATGTCTTTTCTTTTCTTTTCTTTTCTTGAGACAGAGTCTCACTCTGTCGCCCATGCTGGAGTGCAATGGCACAATGTCAGCTCACTGCAACCTCTGCCTCCTGGGTTCAAGCAATTCTCTGCCTCAGCCTCCTGAGTAGCTGGGATTACAGGCGCCTGCCACCACACCTGGCTAATTTTTTGTATTTTTTAGTAGAGATGGGATTTCACCATCTTGGCCAGGCTGGTCTTGAACTCCTGACCTCGTGATCCACCCACCTTGGCCTCCCAAAGTGCTGGATTACAGGCATGAGCCACTGCACCTGGACTCACGTATTTCTTTTTTTTTTTTTTTTTGTGATGGAGTCTTGCTCTGTCACCCAGACTGGAGTGTGACGGTGCAATCTTGGCTCACTGCAACCTCTGCCTCCCGGGTTCAAGCGATTCTTCTGCCTCAGCCTCTCAAGTAGCTGGGACTACAGGCACACGCAACCATGCCCAGCTAATTTTTGTATTTTTAGTAGGGACAAGGTTTCAACATACTGACCAGTCTGGTTTCAAACTCCTGAACTTGTGATCCACCCGCCTCAGCCTCCCAAAGTGCTGGGATTACAGACGTGAGCCACTGCACCTGGCCAGGTATTTCTTTATAAAAATGTGGGAATGGCCTAATACAAACTCCCACACAGAGTCCCCACTGGGGCACTGCCTAGTGAAGCTGTGGAAATAGGGCCCCCACCTTCCTGGCCCAGAGTGGTAGGTCCACTGGCAGCTCACACCCTGCACCTGGAAAAGTCACAGAGTCACAGGCACTCAACTCCAACCCAGGAGAGCAGCCTGCAAAGCCACAAGGGCAGGGCTGCCCAAGGGATTGGGAGCCCGCCCCTCACAGCAGTGTGCCAAGGACGTGAGACATGGAGTCAAGAATTATTTTGGAGCTTTAAGATTTAATGAATGTCCTGCTGGGTTTCAGGCTTGCTTGGGACTTGTTGCACCTTTCTTTTTTTTCCTTTTTTTTTTTTTTTGAGATGGAGTCTTGCTTTGTTGCCCAGACCGAAGTACAGTGGCACGATCTCGGCTCACTGCAACCTGCACCTCCCAGGTTCAAGCTATTCCCCTGCCTCATCCTCCCTGAGTAGCTGGGATTACAGGCATGTGCCATCACACCTGGCTAATTTTTGTATTTTTAGTAGAGACGGGGTTTCACCATGTTGGCCAGGCTGGTTTCCAACTCCTGACATCAGGTGATCCACCCTCCTCAGCCTCCCAAGCTGCTGGGATTACAGGCATGAGCCACAGCACCCGCCATGTTGCTCCTTTCTTTCAGCTGATTTATTCCTTTTGGAAAGGGAATGTTTGCCCAATGCCTGTATCTCCATGTATCTTGGAAGTAAATAACTTGTCTTTTATTTTACAAGTTCATAGGCGGAAGGAACATGGCTTGAGTCTCAGATAAGACTTTGGACTTGGGACTTTTGAGTTAATGCTAGAATGAATTAAGACTTTGGGGAACTATGGGCAGGGGATAATTGTATTCAGCAATGTGAGAAGAATATGAGATTTGAGGGGTCAAGGTAGAATGATGCAGTTCAGATGTTGTCCCCTCTAAATCTCATGTTGAATCGTAATCCCCAATGCTGGAGGTAGGGCCTGGTAGGAGGTGATGGGATCATGGAGCCAGATTTCTCATGACTGGTTTAGTACCATCCTCCTGGTGCTGTCCTCAGAATAGTGAGTGAATTCTCATAAGATCTGGCTGTTTAAAAGTGTGTGGTATGGCATCTTCCCCCTCACTCTCTTGTTCCTGTTCTTGCCATGTGACATTCCTGCTCCTGCTTTGCCTTCTGCCATGAGTAAAATCTCTCTGAGGCCTCCCCAGTAGCCAAGCAGATGCTGGCTGCATGCTTGTACAGCCTTCAGGACCACGAGCCAATTAAAACTCTTTTCTTGGCCGAGTGCCACAGCTCATGCCTGTAGTTATAGCACTTTGGGAGGCCGAGGCAGGTGGATCACTTGAGCTCACGAGTTCGAGACCAGCCTGGGCAACACGGCAAAACCCCATCTCTATAAAAAATACAAAAATTAGCTGGGCATGGTGGTGTATGCCTGTAGTCCCAGCTATTCCAGAGGCCGAGGTGGGAGGATCACTTGAGCCCAGGAGCTCAAGGCTGCAGTGAGCCACAATCATGCCACTGCACCCCAGCCTGGGTGAGAGAGTGAGACCCTGTCTCAATGAAAAGTAAAAATATATATATATTCTTTATAAATTACCCAGGTTCAGGTATTCCCTCATAGCAATGCAAGTATGGCCTAAGACAATGTGATTTTTAGGAACATTTTAACCCAGGAATTCATAGAAGCACTCACAAAATAAATGAAAAGCAGGAGAAAGGAGCAAAACACATAAGCTATCATACAGAGATGGAAATGTCCATTGCGTGTTCAGTTAAAGGTAAGGAAAATGACCTTATGGCAAGGTATGTTGGAGAGAATGCCTTTAATACTGGGATTGAACAAAAGACCTGGGCCAGAATGTAGAAAGCCTTGATGATCAGGTGGAAGACACTGAGTGAGTACGGATGCAACAGGAACTGTTGTAGGTTCTTGAGCACGTGAATAACATGTTAAACTTAGAGCTTTTAAGATTAGTCTGGTCAGCCAGGCGCGGTGGCTCACGCCTGTAATCCTAGCACTTTGGGAAGCCGAGGCAGGTGGATCACAAGGTCAGGGATTCAAGACCAACCTGACCAACATGGTGAAACCCCGTCTCCACTAAAAATACAAAAATTAGCCATGCTTGGTGGCTCACACCTGTCATCACAGCTACTCAAGGGATCACTTGAACCTGGGAGGCAGAGGTTGCAGTGAGCTGAGATCGCACCACTGCACTCCAGCCTGGTCAACAGAGTGAGGCTCCATCTGAAAAAAAATAATAATAATAATATAAATGTATTTCATACATTTATGGAGTCTTGGAAGTTCAAGATAAAGGTGCCAGCAGATTCAGTGTCTGGTAAGGCTTACTCTTTGCTTCATAAATGACACCTTGTTGCTGTGTCCTGACATGACGAAAAGGGCAAGGCAGCTCCCTTCAACCTTTTATAAGGGCACTAATCCCATTCATGAATACAGAGCCCTCATGATTTAATCACTTCCCAAAAGGCCCAACTTCTTAATTCCATCACAATGAGTATTCAATTCCAACATAAATTTTGGAGGGACACACTCAAACCACAGCAATAGACTTCTGAATCTTAGTGCTCTTTTTCCCTTTTCACTTGATTGTCTCATTCTTTTCAACATCTGCACAGCGTTCCACCCTGGTCATACAATACTTTATTTAAGTGTCTTTTTTTTTTTGAGATGGAGTCTCGCTCTGTCGCCCAGGCTGGAGTGCAGTGGTGCGATCTCAGCTCACTGCAACCTCCGCCTCCTGGGTTCAAGTGATCCTCCCACCTCACCCTCCCGAGTAGCTGGGACTACAGGCACGTGTCACCACACCCAGCTAATTTTTTGTATTTTTAGTAGAGGGGTTTCACCGTGTTAGCCAGTATGGTCTCGATCTCCTGACGTCGTGATCTGCCCGCCTCGGCCTCCCAAAGTGCTAGGATTACAGGTGTGAGCCACCATGCCCGGCCTAACCAGTGCCTTTTTTAAGTTGCATATGGATTAGAAAATTTTCATTACTTATTTTAATAAATATTGGCATAGGATATTGTTCAGAAAAAGCAATAATACAAGATGAGCAGATGTTTTGAAGGAAGTTGGAGTGCCACTTTGTTATTCCTGCTCTGTTCCCCAAAACTAACCTTCAAACCTGTTGCAGCATCTCATGGTAGGATATAATTTTAATATTCTTTGGGATTTTCTCCCCAACTATAGAGGTAACAAAAATCATGACAAGACCACTGGCTAATCTTTTGGAGAAGTGATAAATAATAAAGCTAGAGCCACTCCTCCTTATACCAAAATAAATTACAGAAAAATCAAATAACTCAGAAGCCATGGAAAAAAATCTCATGAGCATAACTATATAAAAATTAAGTGGCCTGGCGCGGAGGCCCATGCCTGTAATCCCAGCACTTTGGGAGGTCAAGGCAGGTGGATCGCTTGAGCCCCAGAATTTGAGACCAGCCTAGGCAACATGGCAAGACTCAGTCTCTATAAAAAAAAAAAAAAAAAAGCGCTTGTATCCCAGCTAGCTGCTAGGGAGGCTGAGGCAGGAGGATCACTTGAGTCTGGGGAAGTCCAAGCTGCAGTGAGCTGAGATCACGCCACTGCATTCCAGCCTGGGCGACAGAGCAAGACCCTGTCTCAAAAAAAAAAAGTAAGCACATTTATGTGACCAAAAAAATACAAAGGCAAAATCAGAAGGCAAATAATATACAAAGAAAAAAATTTCATAATTCTCATAACAGACAAAAGACTAACTTCCTTAATATACAAGTGCAGACAAATCAATTTTAAAAAGATGAACAACACAACAGAAAATTAAGCCAAAAATGCCGGGCTTGGTGGCTCACGCCTGTAATCCCAGCACTTTAGGAGGCCGAGGCAGGCGGATCACCAGGTCAGGAGATGGAGACCATCTTGGCTAATACGGTGAAACCCCGTCTCTACTAAAAATACAAAAAAACAAAATTAGCCGGAGGTGGTGGCAGGCGCCTGTACTACCAGCTACTCGGGAGGTTGAGGCAGGAGAACGGCGTGAACCCGGGAGGCGGAGCTTGCAGTGAGCCGAGATCATGCCACTGCACTCCAGCCTGGGCGACAGAGCGAGACTCCGTCTAGAAAAAAAAAAAGAAAAAGAAAGAGAGAAAATTAAGCCAAAAATACAACTACTTTCAGAAATACAAACGACCAATAAACATACAAATAGTAGTGCAACATCACTAATAATTATGAAACTGCAAATCAATCCAAAGAAGATAAAGTTGTTCACCTCTCAGATTAGCAAAGGTTTGATAATACCCATGCTAGAAAACAGAAATGAGGAAGAAACATTTCCATACATTGTTGGATGAGAGTGTAAGTTGGTACAATTTGGCAATTTGGTGTATTTACCACCTTTTATAAAGCATATCTATCCTTGACAGGGCAATTTTGTCTCTACAAATTCAGCTTGTGGATATACATCAAAATATGTTCAAGAGGACCACTGCAGCGTTGTTTGCAACAGGAAAAAATATATATACAACAAAATGTTCATCGGTGGAGTTGAGGAGGGCAGGAGATTAATAAATTATGCTATTTGTAGGATGAACTACTGTATTGCCAGTGAAAAGAGAATAAAGATAGCTTTTTATGTGCAAGTATGGAAAGATGTCTAACGAGTGCTATCAAATGAAAAAACAGGTTTGAGAAGAGTATTACAGTATTACCTCTATTGTGTACTTTTTAATAGTATGTACATTTGCACTTGTAATTTCTTCTAAAGATAACTGCCTTTAAAAAGCAAGCAACAGGCTGGGAGCGGTGGCTCACGCCTATAATCCCAGCACTTTGGAAGGCCGAGGTGGGCAGATCATGAGGTCAGGAGTTCAAGACCAGCCTGGCCAACAGGGTGAAATCCCCGTCTCTACTTAAAAAAAAAAAAAAAAAAAAAAAAAAAGCAAAAATTAGCGTGGCATGGTGGTGCGTTCCTGTAATCCCAGCTACTCGGGAGACTGAGGCAGGTGAATTTTTTTAACCGGGACCCGGGAGGTGGAGGTGCAGTGAGCCAAGATCGTACCACTGAACTCCAGCCTGGATTACAGACCGAGACTCCGTCTCAAAAAAAAAAAAAAAAAAAAGCAAGCAGCAGGCCGGGCGAAGTGGCTCATGCCTATAATCTCAGAACTTTGGGAGGCTGAGGCGGGTGGATCACCTGATTGAGGTCAGGAGTTCGAGACTAGCCTGGCCAACATGGTGAAACTCCGTCTCTACTACTACTAATAATAATAATTAGCTGGGAGTGGTGGCGCACACCTGTAATCTCAGCTTCCAGGGAGGCTGAGGCAGGAGAATTGCTTGAACCCGGGAGGCGGAGGTTGCAGTGAGCCGAGATTGCGCCATTGCATTCCAGCTTGGGCAACAAGAGCCAAAGTTCATCTCAAAAAAAAAAAAAAAAAAAAAAGCAAGCAACAGTATTCTTTTAGGGGAGGAACTGGGCAGGTACTCAAAAGAAGATTTTCATTTCCTTTTATACTTTTTTAAACTGTGTGAAGTCGATGTAGTCATCCCATAATTTTTCTGCTGTATGGAAGAATATAGCGTATAGTAGAAATTATGTAGACCTTTTTAACAGAGTTAAAGCTCTGTGGAGGCCGGGCGCGGTGGCTCACGCCTGTAATCCCAGCACTTTGGGAGGCCAAGGCGGGTGGATCACTTGAGGTCAAGAGTTCCAGACCAGCCTGGCCAGAATGGTGAAACCCCATCTCTACTAAAAATACAGAAATTAGCCGGGTGTGGTGGCGGGCGCCTATAGTCCCGGCTACTCGGGTGCCTGAGGCAGGAGAATTGCTTGACCAGGCAGGCGGAGGTTGCAGTGAGCCGAGATCGCGCCACTGCACACCAGCCTGGGCAACAGAGTGACACTCCGTCAGAAAAAAGAAAGGGGAGGGCAGGGGAGGGCTGGGGAGGGGAGAGGAGGGGAGGGCGGGGGGGGAAGAGAAGAGAAGAGAAGCGAAGTGAAGCAAAGCGCACACACAAGACACGGAGAGTCCGATGCTCAATCCTAGGCCTTGGGGGCCTGTTCCTCCCTCCCGAGAAGCGTCTCTCACCCGAGACTACAACTCCCATAAGGCATCGCGAGAACGGCGCCACAGAGGAACCGGAAACAAGCCAGTTACTTTCATACACAGGGACACCGTCCCCCCTTCCGCCCCCCGCCCCCCGCCCCCCGCCCCCCGTCCCCCGTCCCCCGTCCCCCGTCCCCCGTCCCCCGTCCCCCGTCCCCCGTCCTCCGTCCTCCGTCCTCCGTAAGTGCTATTTTTACATCGAATGCCCTAGTCTGGAAGTAGGTAAACTGAAACTAAGCTCAAATCAAAAGGAGAAAGGCTGGAAAACAAGAGGCTACAAGCTCCAGAAGCTCCGAGCGAGGATGAAAATTAGCCAGCCCACAGGTGGGCTCTGCGCGGCCCTGAAAGTCGCACTCTGACCTGACCCTTTCCGCCTCTCGTTTTTCCTTCCTGTCTCGCTTCAAAGTTCTGTATTGCAGAATGAAATCGGCGCCTTTCTCCAGCGGTTTTTCCAAATACGAGCAAAGGAGGCACAAAACGCAGGTTCCAGAAACTGTGCCTGCAACCATTCGTCCTTATTTCCCGACACACGGGCCCCTGCTCCCCGCTAAGGCTGGTGTCCTGGACACGAGTTTTGCGCTCTGATAGAAAGGCTTAGATTCCAGATTGACACTGGGCTCTCTAAAGCCTGCTCCTCAATCTACTGATCCGGTCCAGCTTAAGATCCAGTAGAAAGAAAACATAGCCTGCCCGGACCGTAACCTTTTTGTTTCAGACCCTGCATTTGTAAAATAGCCTAATAAAATCTCTCCCTGGCTTACAGAGCAAGACAGCGTCCTGGTCCAAGAACCGGATGAGTCAAAAGGCGTTACTGTTGAGTCAGACATAGAATATATGAATACCTAGAAATTCGTAAATGATTCTTCAAAGGCTGTTGAAATAGCGTTTTCAGGCCGGGCGCGGTGGCTCACACCTGTAATCCCAGCACTTTGGGAGGCCGAGGCGGGCGGATCACCTGAGGTCAGGAGATGAAGACCATCCTGGCTAACACGGTGAAACCTCGTCTCTACTGAAAATACAAGAAATTAGCCGGGCGTGGTGACGGGGGCCTGTAGTCCCAGCTACTCGGGAGGCTGAGGCAGGAAAATGGCGTGAACCCGGGAGGCGGAGCTTGCAGTGAGCCGAGATCGCGCCACTGCCCTCCAGCCTGGGCGACAGAGCAAGACTCTGTCTCAAAAAAAAAAAAAGAAATAGCGTTTTCAAGTTATAATCAGGTGCGATGATGAATGCTATTAATGCCATTATTAAGAATAGTAAGTGCAGGATGTTGATAGGTTATTCTGGGAGGAAGGGAGATGGGGTATGTGAACTCTGTACTTTCCCCTCAATTTTGCTGTGAAACTAAACTGCTCTAAAAGTAGTTTGTTTGTTTGTTTGTTTTTAAGTAACAATAAGAAGATATAATAGGCCGGGCACGATGGCTCACGCCTGTAATTCCAGCACTTTGGGAGGCCAAGGCATGTGGATCATTTGAGGTCAGGAGTTTCAAGACCAGCCTCACCAACATAGTGAAACCCCGTCTCCACTAAAAATACAAAAATTAGCTGGGTGTGATGGTGGGCACCTGTAATTCCAGCTACTCCGGAGACTGAGGCAGGAGAATCACTTGAACCAGAGAGGCGGAGGTTGCAGTGAGCCAAGCTCGCACCACTGCACTCCAGCCTGGGCAACAAGAGCGAAACTCTGTCTCAAAAAAAAAAAAAAAAAAAAAAGACGTATAATAACCACTCATCAGATAAAATTACAACAAATTTAAAGATCTTAATTGGCTTTTATTTGCAATAAAAATCAGATAACACCTCATTCTGTAAAATAAATTGAGTGTTCTGGGATCTGGGCAGGAGGCTGGCTTTATAAGCCAAAAAGGGGCTGAAGAAAGCAGAAAGAGATAACAAAAAGCAGATTGGTCGTTTCAAAGTTACTTTCCTTGTAAAATTAAAGCACAGCCGACTTTCTTATTATGCCAGCTGAAACTGGCCTGTGTGGGTTTCTCTCCTGATTTCTTGGAAGGTGGAATAAGCAACTTAGTTTTGTTTTGGTGACTTGGTAGTTTGGCATGAGTAACTTCATTTTGGTTTTGTCTATTGGGCCTAGTGCAGGAGCTCAGTTCAAACCAATGGCCTATAAATTTTATTTAACACCATTAGTGAGCTCTTATTATATGCTAGTGACAAAGCTGGGATTTGAACTCTGCTGTGTCTGACTCCAAAGTCCCTGGTGAAGAAAATGTTTAAAATGTTACATCAAATTATCTGGCCAGAATTGTGGCATATTAGAAAATGCTTGTAATCCCAACACTTTGGGAGGCAGGGGGATCGCATGAAGCCAGGAGTTCAAGACCAAACTGGGCAACAAAGTGCGATGTTATCTCTACTAAAAATAAAATACAATAAATTAGCCAGACATGATGGCGTGTGCCTGTAGTCCTAACTACTCGGGTGGATGAGGCAAGAGGGTCTCTTGGACCCTAGAGTTCGAGGCTGCAGTGAGCTATGATTCCACCACCAATGCACACCAGTCTGGGGGACAGAGGAAGACCCTGTCTCAAAAAAAGGAAGACGGGGGGTGGGGAGGAAAGGAAGGAAGGAAAGGGAAATAAAGGAAAGAAAGAAATGCACTAGACGAGGTGTCAGAAGACCTGATTTAGAGTATCAGTTCTGCACTGGCTCCTTGCAGAACCATGCTTCCTTGATTTGTTAAGATTGGACAAAAACAATGATTCTCAAACTTAAAGGTCCACACAAATCACCTGGAGGTCTGGTTAAGATGCAACTTCTGCTTCAGGATGCCTGGGTGAGGTCTGAGACTCTTCTTTTCTAGCAGGCACCCGGGTGAGCTCCATGTTGATCCAAGGACCACACTTGGATTAAAAAAGGACAGGATGACCTCCAGATCCTTTTACACTCTAACACAATGAATCAGTCTTTCCCTCTAACCTTAGCTCCGTTACTATCAAGGAAATACTAAGGAAACTGTCAAAAAAGAGAGTGATTAAAGAAAATTCCTATCTGGGGCTGGGCACGGTGGCTCATGCCTGTAATCCCAGCACTTTGGGAGGCCGAGGCGGGCGGATCACGAGGTCAGGAGATCGAGACCATCCTGGCTAACACGGTGAAACCCCATCTCTACTAAAAATACAAACAATTAGCTGGGCGTGGTGGTGGGCGCCTGTAGTCCCAGCTACTCAGGAGGCTGAGGCAGGAGAATGGCGTGAACCCAGGAGGCGGAGCTTGCAGTGAGCCAAGATCACACCACTGCACTCCAGCCTGGGTGACAGAGCGAGCCTCCGTCTCAAAACAAAAAAAAAAAAAGAAAAGAAAATTCCTATCCGAAGCCAAAAAATAAAAAAGAACTATTTAACTTACGATAATAATGTCTCTGGAAGGATTCACAAGCAACCCATAAAGTAGTTGCCTTCAGGGGGAGGGACTAGATGGCCCTAGTACAGGCATGAGCCACGGCGCCTGGCCCCCGTCTTATCTCTTTAATTGCAATCTAAGTTCCTTATGGGAAGAACCACTAAAATAGATTCCTTTTACACCTCCTGCAGCACTAGGCATATACCATGTTCTCAAGGAACTTTTGCTGAGCCATCAATCTGCTCATGAATATTATTCTATATTTATTTCACTTCCTTTTGGCAGACATTCATTTGGCAAGCTTGGGCTATCACGGAATCGTATGGCATTTGTGACTCTATCACTGAATCAAATGGATTCTCTGAATTTACCACAGAGGACAAGGCCTAGGGCATAGAAAGTATGTATTACAAGTTCTTGTTTTTATTCCATTAATATTTCCTATAGATTAACATCCTTGGTCTACGTGACACCTTGCTGCACATTAGAATCATTGAGGGGAGCCAAAAAAAAAAAAAAAAAAAAAAACCAAAACAAAAAAACCATGCTGGCTGGGTACAGTGGCCCACGTCTGTAAGCCCAGCATTTTGGGAGGCAGAGATGGGAGGATCTCTTGAGCCCAGGGGTTTGAGACCCAGCCTGAGCAACATAACGAGACCCTGTCTCTACAAAAATTTTTTTTTTAAAAATTAGCCTGGTGGCATGCATCTGTAGGCCCAGCTACTCAGGAGCAATGGGAGGATTACTTGAGCCTAGGAGGTGAAGGCTGCAGTGAGCTGTGATTGCACCACTGCACTCCAGCCTGGGTGACACTGCGAGACTCTGTCTCAACAAAACAAAACAACCTATACCCATGCCCTGAGACTCCCTTTTAATTGGTCTGCAGGAGAGCACTGTCACTCTGGCATTGTCACGTATCTATTTAACTTCAGCAAGAGTTATGTAGCTTTGAAATGATTCCAAACATATGTGAGTGGCATATATTTTTGCTGTGATAAGAACATGGAGTGTCCTCCTTCCAGTGAGGATGTTATAGCACCCCCTATCAGACCACATATGTAAGTTATTGGCCTCAACTTCTGGAAGTAGTTTTCTATGATCATTAAAATGTTTTTTTGAAAAATACATTCACATAGTAAAAACTCAAAAGATAGAAAAGAATCCGATGTGGCCGGGCACGGTGGCTTATGCCTGCAATCCCAGCACTTTGGGAGGCCGAGGCGGGTGGATCACGAGGTCAGGAGATCGAGACCATCCTGCCTAACACAGTGAAACCCCATCTCTACTAAAAATACAAAAAATTAGCCGGGCGTGGTGGTGGGCGCCTGTAGTCCCAGCTACTCGGGAGGCTGAGGCAGGAGAATGGCGTGAACCCACGAGGCAGAGCAACAGAGCGAGACTCCATCTCAAAAAAAAAAATTAGCCAGGCATAGTTGCACACATATGTAGTCCCAGCTACTCAAGAGGCTGAGGTGGGAGGATCACTTGAGCCCAAGAAGTCGAGGCTGCAGTGAGCCATGATCTCACCACTGCACTCCAGCCTGGGTGGCAGAATGAAAACCTGTCTCAAAAAAAAAAAAAAAAAAAAATATATATATATATATATACACACACACACACATATATATAATACATATATATACACACACACATAAAATATATATATATATATATACATATATATATATATATATCTCAAGTTCTCTGGACTCACATTCTGGCCCCTATAGACATTTGGATTTATGATGACCCATGATTTACACTTATTAAAATATATATTCAGTATCCAAATAGAAACAGCACATTCAAATACAGCTTGCTACTTAAATGCATGTGGTCTACAGTCAGACAGGGATTCGGGGCCATTAGGTGGGATCCCACAGCTAGTAAGTGGTAACTGAGCAAGCAGGGAGGAAAGGGCGGCTTTTTCCTTTCTTCTTGATCAGCTACCACTTACCAGCTGTGGGATCCCACTGAATGGTCCTGTGCCTCAGATTACCCCTCTTCATCTGTACGGGGGGATGAAAATAGCACCTCCCTCACAGGGTTCGTTTGAGGATTGAACAAGATAGCATGAATTACTATGGTATCTGGTACCCAATAACTGCTTCATAAATGTCAGCTATTATTATCCTCATCAGGGAGTGCTAAAGGGCGAGTTAATGTGGGGGGCAAAGTGAGTTACTGGAGAAGCTATGTAGCTGACCAAGCAGGGAGGCAAAGGCGTTTTTGCCAAAGTGGAGAGAAGACAGGGCAGGATAAGCTCGAGCAAAGGCTCAGAAGAGATGGGGACCAGGACCTGGGCATTTAAGCCATACCATTTCAAGACAATCCCAGTGGAGAGTTTTCCTGATGTTTTAATTTTAAAATCTAAAGACTTTGCTGGCCCCTGCTTCATGATATACAGTTGATGACTGCTGTGATTGTAATAGCAATTTTATGATTTTTCCCAACCATCATTTGGCAAGGATTACACAATTTCAAGAATTCAAACTTATGTTGAGTGTTTCAGAGTTCTTTTTTTTGAGACGGAGTTTCGCTCTTGTTGCCTAGGCTGGAGTGCAGTGGCGCGATCTCAGCTCACCGCAACCTCCACCTCCCGGGTTCAAGCGGTTCTCCTGCCTCAGCCTCCCAAGTAGCTGGGACTACAGGCATGCACCACCACGCGCAGCTAATTTTGTATTTTTAGTAGAGACGGGGTTTCTTCATGTTGGTCAGTTGGTCAGGCTGGTCTCGAACTCCCAACCTCAGGTGATCCACCCGCCTCGGCCTCCCAGAGTGCTGGGATTACAGGCGTGAGCCACCCTTTCAGAGTTGTATTAAAGATATTTTAGCTCTCCAGGATGTTTGTGTTGGGACATAATCACCAGCACTACCTCATCATCACCACTAGGGGGACTAGAACCAAAGGAATTATCAAACTGCTAGGTACAGTGTTTACCTTCATTGGTTGCTGCTCAATATTGTATTAATGTTTTTTACTTTGAAGCATATTTGTTTTATGCATATTAAAATGCTTTAAAAATTCAAACTCTAGTAGAATATAGGAAATTAAAGAGTCCTACTGATTCTCATCTCCAATTCGCACGCACAAAATTGTCACTGTTAATAAGATTTTTGTGTATCTTTCCAGACATTTTCATGTTTAATCTTTAATTTAAACCCATGATGTGTCCCCTGACTACCACTCTAACTTCATCTTCTACCACTCAGATCTTCAAACTTGTCAAACTTGTTCCAGCCTCAGGACCCTTGCCCTCACTACATTATCTTCCTAGACACTTTCTTGTCGTTCTTTTTCATTTTTCTTTTTTTTCTTTTTGAGAAAGGGTCTCACTCTACTGTGGCCCTGCTGCGCTCACTGCAACCTCTGCCTCCTGAGCTTAAGGGATCTTCCCACCTCAGCCTCCCCGGTATCTGGGACTATAGGCACATGTCACCACGCCCAGCTAATTTTGTATTTTTTGTAGAGATGGGGTTTCACCATGTTGCCCAGACTTGTCTTGAACTCCTGAGCTCAAGCAATCCACCCACCTTGGCCTCCCAAAGTGCTGGGATTACAGGCATGAGCCACCGCGCCGGGTCCTGGACTACTTTCTTTTCCCAGGTTCCCTCACTCAGATGTCAGCTCCTATGTCACTCCCTCACAGAGGCCTGTAGTGACACCCATCAAGTAACTATTGCCCAATCTAAGTCACTCTCCATCACTATGTTTGAGATTGCCTTGTTCATTTAAGTGCTTGCTTACTTATTCACTGCTAAAATGTGACCTCCATGAGAGCAGGAGCCTGGCTGCTTTGTTTACTTCCATATCCCAAGTGTCTAGGACGCAAATTAAAAACTTGAAAGCATCTATTAATTGAAAGAAATGAATGAAAGAATGCTCTCTATACTATTCTGCAACGTGTATTTTTCACCTAATCTTATACAAGTTATATTTTACTATATGTGGATAAGCTTTATTTCAGTCATATCCTTAATGTTTTAAATTTGATTTTCTTTGGGTTACACATTCACATGGCTCAAAAAACAATCTGAAAAGGTATTCAGTGAAAAATCTCACATCCACTTCTATCTCTCATCTGTCTAGTTCTCACACAACCAGGTAACCGTTCCCATTAGTTTATTGCATATCCTTTGTGCAAATACATACATATATATTCTTTTGGTTTTTGTTTTTTGTTTTTGAGACGAAGTCTCGCCCTGTTGCCCAGGCTGGAGTGTAATGGTGTGATCTCAGCTCACTGCAACCTCTGCCTCCAGGGTTCAGGCGATTCTCCTGCCTCAGCCTCCTGAGTAGCTGTGATTACAGGTGCGCACCACCATGCCTGGCTAATTTTTTTTGTATTTTTAGTAGAGAAAAGGTTTCACCATGTTGGCCAGGCTGGTCTCGAACTCCTGACCTCATGATCTGCCCACCTTGGCCTCCCAAAGTGCTGGGATTACAGGCATGAGCCACCGCACCCAGCCATACATATATATTCTTTTTTTTTTTTTTTTTTTGAGATGGCATCTCACTCTGTCACCCAGGCTGGAGTGCAGTGGCATGATCTCGGCTCACTGCAACCTCCACCTCCCTGGTTCAAGAGATTCTTCTGCCTCAGCCTCCCGAGTAGTTGGGATTACAGGTACCCACCACCATGCCTGGCTAATTTTTGTATTTTTAGTAGAGACGGGGTTTCACCATATTGGCCAAGCTGGTCTCGAACTCCTGACCTCATGATCTGCCCGCCTCGGCCTCCCAAAGTGCCAGGATTACAGGTGTGAGCCATTGCGCCCAGCCATATATATTCTTTTTTTTTTTTTTTTTTTTTTTTTTTTTTGAGATGGAGTTTCCCTCTTGTCACTCAGGCTGGAGGGCAGTGGCAAGATCTCGGCTCACTGCAACCTCCGCCTCCCAGGTTCAAGCGATTCTCACAATGTTGACCAGGCTGGTCTCAAACTCCTGACCTTGTGATCCCCCTGCCTCTGCCTCCCAAAGTGCAGAGATTACAGGCATGAGCCACCATGCCCGGCTCATATATATTCCTATTCTCATTTTCTTCCCTTTTTGTACAAACTGTTCTGCACCTTAATTCTTTTAACAGCATAGTGGTATTTATTTGTAAATTTTATAAATGGATTTATAATTTATTTTACTCAATTCTGTGTTGATAGACTTTTGGTTGTTTCAGTTTTTGTTATCGCAAACAATGTTGCAGTAATCATTTTCATGCTTAATAAATATATGGTACAATAAATTCCTAGAAGTGGAGTGGCTAAATCAAAACGTACATGTATATTGAATCATAAAATATTTTAGCGGCCAGGCCCGGTGGCTCACACCTGTAATCCCCGCACTTTGGGAAGCTGAGGCAGGTAGATGATGAGGTTAGGAGTTCGAGACCAGCCTGGCCAACATGGTGAAACCCCATCTCTACTAAAAATACAAAAAATTAGCCAGGCGTGGTCGTGGGCACCTGTAATCCCAGCTACTCGGGAGGCTGAGGCAGGAGAATCTCTTGAACCCGGGAGGTGGAGATTGCATTTAGCCGAGATCACGCCACTGCACTCTAGCCTGGGCAACAGAGCAAGACCCCATCTCAAAAAAATAAAAATAAAAAAAAATAAACGTTTTATCAAAAAAAAATGGTTTTATCAAAAAAAAATCTTAGCAAACTTCCCTCCAAGAGAGCTGCCACAATTTATAACTCCCACCAATGGTGCACAAGAGCACCAACTTTCCCACACTCTTGCCCAGGATAAATATTTCAGACTTTTAAATGTTTGCCACTCTGATGAGTGAAAAATGGTTGGTCAGTGTTGGGTTTTCTTTTACATACATGTTTAATATCACTAATCTTCTCTGTATCATTCCAATTTTAGCATATGTGCTGCTGAAGCAAGCACTGCTCACTGCTGTTTTAATGTTCATTTCTCTTATTATGAAGTTGAATATCTTTTCATAGTTTAAAAATTGATTTATTGATATGTCATTAACATACCGTACAATTCACCCAAAGTGTACAATTCAGTGGCTTTTCGTATACTCACAACCATCACCACAATCAATTTTAGAACATTTGCATTACTTCGAAAAGAACCCCACATACTTTAGCTATCACTCCTGTGTCTCCCTATTATCCCCCACCCTAAGCAAACACTAATCTACTTTTTGTGTCTATTGGTTTGCCCTTTCCGAACATTGCATATAAATAGAATCATATAACATGTGGTCTTTTGTGGCGAGTTTGTTAGCATAATGTCTCAAAGGTTCATTCATGTTGTAATATGTATGAGTACTTTATTTCTTTCTTCGTTTGTTGAGACAGGGTCTTGCTCTGTCACCCAGGCTGGAGTGCAGTGGCACCATCATGGCTCACTGCAGCCTTGACCTCCTGAGCTCAATCGATCCTCCTGCCTCAGCCTCCCAAGTAGCTGGGACCACAGGTGCATGCCACCACATCCTAATTTTAAAATTTTTAAATTTTTGGTAGAGGCAGGGTCTCCCTATGTTGCCCAGGCTGGTCTCAAACTCCTGGGCTCAAGCATTCGTCTCTTGCCTCAGCCTCCCAAAGGGCTGGGATTATAGGTGTGAGCCATGGCGCCTAGCCACTTCATTGTTTTTTTGTTTTTTTTGTATTTTTTTTAAGACGGAGTTTCCCTCTTCTTGCCCAGGCTGGTGTGCAATGGGGCGATCTCAGCTTACCACAATCTCCACCTCCCGGGTTCAAGCGATTCTCCTGCCTCAGCCTCCCAAGTAGCTGGGATTACAGGCATGCACCACTATGCCCGACTAATTTTGTATTTTTAGTAGAGATGGGGTTTCTCCATGTTGGTCAGGCTGGTCTCGATCTCCTGATCTCAGTTGATCCGCCTGCCTCAGCCTCCCAAAGTGCTGGGACTACAGGTGTGAAGACTGTGCCAACCTTACTTCTTTCTTTTTTATGGCCAAATAATATTCCATGGTATGGCTATGCCATTTTTTAAATCCATACATCAGTTAATGGACATTTGTGTTCTTTCCACCACATTTTTTTTTTGAAACAGGCAAAGAAAGACCTTTAGAACTGTGAAGATGAGGCTGGGCACGGTGGCTCACGCCTGTAATCCCAGCACTTTGGGAGGCCGAGGCGGGCAGATCACAAGGTCAGGAGATTGAGACCATCCTGGCTAACACGGTGAAACCCCGTCTCTACTAAAAAAATACAAAAAATTAGCAGGGTGTGGTGGCGGGCGCCTGTAGTCCCAGCTACTTGGGAGGCTGAGGCAGGAGAATGGCTTGAACCCAGGAGGCGGAGCTTGCAGAGAGCCAGGATTGTGCCACTGCACTCCAGCCTAGGGGACAGAGTGAGACTCCGTCTCAAAAAAAGAAAAAAAAAAAAAAAAAGAACTGTGAAGATGAAATAACACTAAGCAGTTTCTTTAATTGCTATAACTGAGCTGTCAAATCTGGTGGGCAAAACATCAGGCTAGGAAGCACAACACTCAAAATATTGACCTTACCACAGAAGGGTTATCTGTGTAATACTGATGTTTCTCAGCTTCGAGCTTTGTTTCCCAAATGTAAACTGACTTCTACCTACACATCTACTACGGAAGAATGAAATCAAATCAAGTTCTTTGAATTGCTTGGAGAAATGCTTACCAACTCATTTAAAACTACTGTATTCTATAAGAAAAAAGTAGGAGGAAGAAGTTAAATAAAGAAATGTGGGGCCGGGTGTGGTGACTCACGCCTGTGATCCCAACACTTTGAGAAGCCTAGGTAGGAGGATTGTTTGCAGCTAGGAGTCCGAGATAAACCTGGAAAACACAGTGAGACTCAGTCTCTACAAAATATTTAAAAATTAGCCAGGCATGGTGGCACACACCTGTAGTCCCTGCTACTCCAGAGGCTGGGGTGGGAGGATTGCTTGAGCCCAGGAGGTGGAGGCCGCAATGAACAATGATCATGCCACTGCACTCCAGTTTGGGCAACAGAGTGAGACTTGAGGCCTAGAGAGATTAAATCAGAATCTCTCAGGCCTCAGAGTAGCACTTAGTTCACTTAAAGCTACTGTGCTTTGTAAGAACAAAGGAGGTCGGGTGCGGTGGCTCATGCCTGTAATCCCAGCACTTTTGGGAAGCTTAGGCAGGTGGATCATTTGAGGTCAGGAGTTCGAAACCAGATTGACCTGCATAGTGAAACCCCGTCTCTACTAAAAATACAAAAATTAGCCGGGCGTGTTGGCAGGTGCCTGTAATCCCAGCTACTCAGGAGGCTGAGGCAGGAGAATCACTTTGAACCCAGGAGGCAGAGGTTGCAGTAAACCGAGATTGTGCCACTGCACTCCAGCCTGGGCGACAGAGCAAGACTCCTTCTCAAAAAAAAAGAAAAGAAAGAAAAGAAAAGAAAAAAAGAAAGAAAAAGAAAAAAGGAAAGGGAAGAAGCCAACTAATAAAAAAAAAATACCTTCTTCGCCAGACACGGCGTGGTGGCAGGCGCTTGTAATCCCAGTTACTCAGGAGGCTGAGGCATGAGAACCCAGGAGGCAGAGGTTGCAGTGAGCCAAGATTGCGCTACTGCACTCCAGCCTGGGCCACAGAGCGAGACTGTCTCAAAACAAACAAACAAAAACCCTTCTTCATAGTTCCTGTGGAATATATACCCCAAATATCAAGTATGCCCTAATATCGTTGTCTACCCTTGAGTATTTATGGCAGACTAAATCAGCTTGACTTATAAATAGAACATGCTAACTAAAATGCAATGGGCCTTTGCCTGGAAGGTAAGAGGTGGGCTCCCAGCTCACTCCAAAAGCAGCCTTCACTGCACATGGGAATAAGCTGAGGAGTTTTAAAAATATTCATACCTGGGTCCCACCCCTACAGATTCTGTTGTAGTTCGTCTGAAGTCCAACCTTAGCATTGGGATTTTAAGAGCTCCCCAGAGGATTTTAATAGCAAGTAAAGGTTGGAAACCACCGCCAGCTGAGTTCCACCTGGGTTCCATTCTTGTGTCTTTACAATGATCCCTTTCAAAGATTCACTGAGTCTTTTTGCTGTCATTGTCTTCTATTGCATTATTTAAAATAAACTTTGAGACCTACATTGAGATTTAGATTTTGGTATCTTCCCAATCCCTGGGTCACATAAGGGCCTGAGGGCTGACCTAGAAGCAAACCACCCTCCTCCCCCTGACCTTGTGGTCTAGAGGAGATCAGCCACTCTGGATACAGTCCCCCTGCAGCTCAGTACCCTTTTCCCTTGGCAGTGCTGTGGGTTTGCTTTTGAGTGTGTTTTCAGATGGACCTTCTTCCAGCTCTCTTAGTTAAGGTTTTGCGTCTCCCATATCCCTTTGGTCTGAGAGGGAAAGAATGCATGTGGGAAGAACAAACACCTCCTTAACCTCCCCACCCCCAACCCCCGCCCCCTCCATTTGCACTGAAGGCTTGACTGGAGAGTAGGAGAAGTGAAAATCCCAATTTGATGGCAGTACTGAGCCATTACATTCTAGCCTCGGGCAGAACAAAGCTGCTTCCTACCATCCTGTTTTTCTGTTTGTGTTTGTTTTAATTTTAAACATATATTAATGTTTGACACAGCACCCCCCCCAAAAAAAAAGTCTCCTTTGACTTATTCATGATTTTCTGAAACCGTGTGATTTCCACCATATGTACTATGTACCCTGAGAGTGAGTTCAACGCAGAACTCACGTGCTGCCCACCCACCAAGTGCCCTACACTCTGCCAGCATTGGCGACCCCAGATGTTTAATTTACAGAATAAGGGGCCCTCCTCAAAACATTTAATTCAGTTACAGTACTTTTCTTCCTTGGACAGTGCAGACACACTGAAAATGTGAATTATAAGATGGTGAAATCCTGTGATGTAAGAGTATTAATAAATATTCTTTCAATGTGTAAATTTGGAAATAATGCAAATTTCCCAAAGTAAAAAATTATCAAAATTACATTATTTCAAAGCCGGGTAGCTAATTTAATTGCTAATATTGTTGCTGCTTTAGCTGCAAAACAGAAATGGTTTCACCACAGTCCTTTGTCCAAATTAGTCTTGAAAAATGTAAGGTTTGAATTGATGTGGGATCTTCAGGAGCACAGGTGATGCCCAAATGAAATAGTTGTACGTCTGAGTTTTCTATAGATGAATTTATTTCCCCAGCGGGTCTATCTCCCTTACCTCCCACTATACACACTCCAAAGAAACACAGAGCTTTTACCCAGGGTTCAACAAATCTATGTTGAATTTAAGAGTAATTAGAGGAAATGGTTCATTTCACATGGTAATCTGCCTTTCTGAAGTAATGAGGTGGTAAAAGGCCTACAGGAAATCAATGTAATGGAGATTAGGAAGCAAGAATTTGACTGCAGTTATCCTGACCTGTCTAGTCAGGGGACCCTATTTCTGGCAGAGTCTCCTTGGTCCCAAGGGGGAGGCCAATGTCTGCTGACCAGGCCAATGTCTACTTAGCCTGGTGCTAAGGGAAGGGAGAATAGGAAGGGAGTAAAGATAATAAGATAAAGTCGTTGACTGGGAGGAACACATATTTCAGGGTCAAAGTCTTCAAACTGGAGAACAGGAAGACTTTCTAGGGGATACACAGATGTGTAGAATTTTTTTTTTTTTTTTTTTTTGAGACGGAGTCTCGCGCTGTTGCCCAGGCTGTCGTGCAGTGGCGCAATCTCAGCTCACTACAACCTTCACCTGCCAGATTCAAGCAATTCTCCTGCCTCAGCCTCCTGAGTAGTGGGATTACAGGTGCCCATCACCACACCCAGCTAATTTTTTGTATTTTTAGTAGAGACGGGGTTTCACTATGTTGGCCAGGTTGTCTCGATCTCCTGACCTTGTGATCCACCTGCCTTGGCCTCCCAAAGTGCTGGGATTACAGGCATGAGCCACCATGCCCGGCCTAGATGTGTAGAATTTTAAGAAACTATTTCCACACTTTGAACTTCCTTGCATACCCTCCCTAAAGCATGTCTCAGGCTATCCTTCCTGTTTCCCCGCCGTAGCAGCACTCATCCCACTTTACAAAAAAAAGTCATTCCCAACCTCCATCCTGAATATGACTGCAGTGTAACAAAGTCCCAAGTGTGAGAACTTCTAAGATGCCAAACCAATGGACAACTGGAAACAGTCCCTTTAATGTTAATCAAGATACCATGAATCCTCCTTAGAGCTTCCTGCCTTTCCCAGACTTAAATGTATTTCTGTTTAGGGTGAATCACTGATTTATAAAGGAGATATATTGGTCTTGTTGGGATGTTCTGAAATTAATGTGGACTGTGGAAGCGGTGGTGATCTTGAGACAGAGTAGGGACACCCTTCTTAGGGGCAAAGGCGCCTGCGGGCCCCTGAAGCACAAAAATAAAGGAAAACCTTGAGTTCCTTCAAGGGAAGTTCCAGGCACCTAATTAGCCTTGAGAAGTAAAGGAGCAACTTGATAATCAAGAAGATAGCTTAAAGCCATAGTAAAGGAAGTTAAGGCCGGGCATGGTGGCTCACGCCTGTAATCCCAGCACTTTGGGAGGCTGAGGCTGGCGGATCACTTGAGGTCAGGAGTTCAAGATCAGCCTGACCAACATGGAGAAACCCCATCTCTACTAAAAATACCAAAAAACTTAGCCAAGCATGGTGGCGCATGCCTGTAATCCCAGCTACTCAGGAGGCTGAGGCAGGAGAATCGCTTGAATCCAGGAGGCAGAGGTTGCAGTGAGCCCAGATCATGCCACTGCACTCCAGCCTGGGCGATAAGAACGAAACTCTGTCTTAGAAAAAAAAGAAAAAAACAAGGAAGTTAAAAATCACAGGATGTTTGGTTCCCCTATAGAAACTAAAGAAAACATCTGAACATACGTGTCTGAGTTGTTTTTCAGAAATCCAGATCCCCACCAAACGGATCCTCTGGCACAAAGACCTCAGACAAAGGAGAACTGAAGATTGAACTCTGACCAAATTTGTTCCAAATTTCTTCCTGAGGGGACTGGAGGAAGTCACACCCACAAGCGAGAGCTAACATAGGAGAAAAAGTCTTTGAATCTACCTATGACCTGGAAGCGCCCTCCTCCCCCACTTCAAGATACCCCACCTTTTTAGGCCAAACCAATGCATAACCTCCATCTACTGGTTTATAATTTTGCCTATAACTTCTGCTTTCCTGGAATTCACCCCTGCCTTTAAAAATCTGTACCTGCAGGCCAGGTGCAATGGCTCATGCCTATAATTGCAGCACTGTAGGAGACCCAGGCAGGTGGATGGTTTGAGTTTAGGAGTTTGAGACCAGCCTGTGTAACACGGTGAAACCCTATCTCTACAAAAATCTACAGGCATGGTGGCTCGCGCCTGTAGTCCCAGCTACTTGGGAGGCTGAGGTGTGAGAATCACTTGAGCCCAGGAGTTTAAGGCTGCAGTGAGCCATGATGGAGCCACTGCACTCCAGCCTGGGCAACAGAGCAAGACCCTGTCTCAAAAAAAAAAAAAAAAATTTTATCTGCAAGCCATCTGGGAGGTTGGGACTTAAGTGTTAGCTGCCTGATCCTCTTTGCTGCTGCCCCACAAATAAACACCTTCCTTTCTCTGCTTCAAAACTGTATAGATAGGGCAAGCAGACTCTAGTTCCATTTGATAACATTTGCATTGCCCAGGCTAGACTGCAGTGACTACTCACAGGAGCAAGCATAATACACTGCAACCCCAAACTCCTGACCTCAAGTGACCCTCCCTCCTGAGTAGCTGGGAATACAGGCTCATGCCACCATGGCCTACTCACAATTTCATAATTTCTTTTAGAGTGCATGTGGACTATTCAATTCAGTAGTTAGAAAATTTTTATTTTATTTTATTTTACTTTATCTTATTTATTTTATTGTATTGAGATAGGGTCTTGCTGTGTCACCGAGGCCGGAACGCAGTGGAGCTATCATAGCTCCCTGCAGCCTCAAACTCCTGGCCTCAAGCAGTCCTCCTATCTCAGCCTCCAAATGTGCTGGGATTACAGGTGTGAGCCACTGTATCCATCTAGAACATGTTGTATTAAATCATATCAATAATACTTAGTTCCTTACTATAGGCCATCTGTATTCATTTTTTATATTACGTTAAAAATTACTATGAATCATGAATTTAGCAGCTCAAAACAACACACCTTTATTATCTAAGTTTCCAGAAGTCCCAGCAGGATTTAACTGAATTCTCTACTCAGTTCTCACAGGCTGCAATCAAGGCGTAGTCTGGGGGTCTGATTTCATTTGAGGCTCGGGATGGGGTCCTCTTCCAAACTGTGTGGTCGTCAACAGAATTCAGTTCTCTCAGTTGTAGGCCTGAGGTCCCAGCTTTCTTACTGGCTGTCAGCAATCTGCTCTCAACCCCCAGAAGCCCTTGCAGCTCTTTGCCTCATGGCCCTCTCACAGCCACCCTCACAACATAGCAGTTTACTTTATAACCAGCTGGAGATTCTCTCATCTGCTGAAACAGTCTTCTATAATATAACCTAATCAAAGGATCGGCATCCCATCATGTTCACAGGCCCTGCCCACACTCAAGGAAAGGGGATCATACAGGGCATACACACCAAAGGGGCAAGAATCTTGAGGCAGGGGCCATCTTAGAATTCTGCCTACCACCCCATTGTATCTCCATTTTTGAAATGTTTGATATTTTATGGTTTCTATGGCCAAAAAGTAAAATCATATTCCAGCAGCTGGAGTAACTGATTAATTTTCAGGCCGGGCACAGTGGCTCACACCTGTAATCCCAACACTTTGGGAGGCCAAGGTGTGTGGATCACCTGAGGTCAGGAGTTTGAGACCAGCCTGGAGACCAGCCTGGCCAACATGGTGAAACCCCATCTTTACTAAAAATACAAAAATTAGCCGGGTGTGGTAGTGCGTGCCTGTAATCCCAGCTACTCAAGAGACTGAGGCAGGAGAATCATTTGAACCTGGGAGGCAGAGGTTGCAGTGAGCCCAGATCACACCACTGCATTCTAGCCTGGGTGACAAAGTAAGACTCTGTCTAAATATATATTATATATATATAATATATATATTTTAGCATTATATGACTTTCTCTTTTTTGCTAAATACATAGGAAAAATGTGTGGTGTTATCTAAAAAATTAATGGCATAATATTAGGATTCATTTTAAATTAATAGAATTATTTTATGGTTTTTATTCAACTGTTCCTAAAAATCAAATACCAGGGATCAATATGTACATATGCACATTTGCTTATATATATGCCACATCTTTTTTTTTTTAGGACACAGTCTTGCTCTGTCGCCCAAGCTGGAGTGCAGTGGCTCAATCTTGGCTCACTGCAACCTCTGCCTCCTGGGTTCAAGTGATTCTCCTGCCACAGCCTCCCAGGTAGCTGGGACTACAGTCGTGCACCACCATGCCCAGCTGATTTTTATATTTTTAGTACAGACAGGGTTTCACCACGTTGCCCAGACTGTTCTCAAACTCCTGTCTTCAAGCAGTATGCCCGCCTCAGCATAATAAGGGTCTTATATTTAAGATTATGTTTTATCACTTGCAATACAAAACAGATTAATTTATGTTACACCAAAGTCAATTTAATCTGGCCAAATTCGGGGGCTCATGCCTGTAAATCCCAGCACTTTGGGAAGCCGAGGCAGGTGGATCACCTGCAGTCAGGAGATCAGCCTGGCCAACACGGTGAAACCCTGTTTCTACTAAAAATACAAAAATTAGCCAGGTGTGGTAGCATGCACCTATAGTCCCAGCTACTTGGGAGGCTGAGACAGGAGAATCGCTTGAACCCAGGAGGTGGAGGTTTCAGTGAGCTGAGATCTTGCCACTGTACTCCAGCCTGGGCATCCAGAGAGACTCTGTCTCAAAAAAAAAAAAAAAAAATTAACATACATGACTCATTATGTTTCTATTGGACAACATTTTTGTATACATTGAGCTACATCTGGAATTTCAAGGTTTTGAGAAAAATATATTCAAGGTACTTGATAAGATAAAATAATTTTATCAAAAACTTTGTGTTGTATAGAATTTAACAATATTTAATATTCCCCAAACTTTCTTAAACAAGGTGCCTCTAATAGAAGAAAATTAGGTACAGCTAATGGTTGGTAAGTCTTGCCAAACTTCTCACAAATTGAGAAAATGAATGACTCTAATGACTGAGTAAAAATCCTTTTGAAAGTAAGGTAGTTTCCAGTTATTTGCTTTCCAAAAGCCAAAGGAGAAACTAATCAAATTGTCAGCTAATAGGTCATTAAAGACAATTTTTGATGACAGAAAATTATGTGATTTTTGGCATATAACTGGAAAGTTTGAAGAATTCAGTGACATAGTTGTAGCAAAATTCCCTCCACTTTATATATGTGAAACAAGGTTTTTCACAGCTGATTGATGCTGAGCCTGTCTCATTCTAGTAATGACTAATATTCATTTACACACACTTAAATTAATTTTTTAAAATTATTTATTTATTTTATTATTATTATTATTATTTGGAGATGGAGTTTTGCTCTTGTCGCCCAGGCTGGAGTGCAATGGCACGATCTCAGCTCACTGCAACCTTCTTCTCCCAGGTTCAAGAGATTCTCCTGTGTCAGCCTCCCGAGTAGCTGGGATTACAGGTGCCCGCCACCATTCCCAGCTAATTTTGTATTTTCAGTAGAGACAGGGTTTCACCATGTTGGCCAGCCTGGTCTCAAACTCCTCACCTCAGGTGGTCTACCGGCCTCGGCTTCCCAAATTGCTGGGATTACAGGCGTGAGCCACCATGCCAGGCCTTGAAAATGTAAAGTCCAATTCATCTCATTAAGAAATGTACTTCCAATAAAATTTTATTTTCTTAGTAATTATGAATATTATATTAATGTTATTTTGGCAAGTTGTATAATAATAATAATGGTGATGATAGCTCAATCCAGAAGAAATATTTTTAACACTCAGGAAAAACATTTTTTAATTAAATTTCCATTTAAAGATATCTTTTTATAGTAGAGAAGTATGATATGTGATCAGTAAAAGACTTCAAGATTTCTGTTACCGGCCAAGATAGAATAAGCCTACCTTTTTTTTTTTTTTTTTTTTTTTGAGATGGAGTCTCACTCTGTTGCCCAGGTTGGAGTGCAGCGGTTGGAATTGCTTGAACCCGCCTCCCGGGTTCAAGCAATTCTCCTGCCTCAGCCTCCTGAGTAGCTGGGATTACAGATATGGGCCACCACACCCAGCTAATTTTTGTATTTTTAGTAGAGATGGGGTTTCTCCATGTTGGTCAGGCTGGTCTCTAACTCCTGACCTCAGATGATCTACCCACCTCCGCCTCCCAAAGTGCTGGGATTACAGGCATGAGCCCCCGAGCCTGGCTGGATCAATTTCTTGAAGGATACAAGCTATCTTGTATCTGCAGTTAAAAAATTATCCAAGGTAGCTCTCCCTCTCCCTCTCCCTCTCCCCACGGTCTCCCTCTCCCTCTCTTTCCATGGTCTCCCTCTGATGCCGAGCGGAAGCTGGACGGTACTGCTGCCATCTCAGCTCACTGCAACCTCCCTGCCTCATTCTCCTGCCTCAGCCTGCCGAGTGCCTGCAATTGCAGGCGCGCGCCGCCACGCCTGACTGGTTTTCGTATTTTTTTGGTGGAGACGGGGTTTTGCTGTGTCAGCCGGGCTGGTCTCCAGCTCGTAACCACGAGTGATCTGCCAGCCTCGGCCTCCCGAGGTGCCGGGATTGCAGACGGAGTCTCGTTAACTCTGCTCAATGGCGCCCAGGCTGGAGTGCAGTGGCATGATCTCGGCTCGCTACAACCACCTCCCAGCCGCCTGCCTTGGCCTCCCAAAGAGCAGAGATTGCAGCCTCTTCCCGGCCGCCATCACATCCTGGAAGTGAGGAGCGTCTCTGCCCGGCCGCCCATCGTCTGAGATGTGGGGAGCACCTCTGCCCTGCCGCCCCGTCTGGGATGTGAGGAGTGTCTCTGCCCAGCCGCCCCGTCTGAGAAGTGAGGAGACCCTCTGCCTGGCAACCGCCCTGTCTGAGAAGTGAGCAGCCCCTCCGCCCGGCAGCCGCCCCGTCTGAGAAGTGAGGAGCCCCTCCACCCAGCAGCCACCCCGTCTGGGAAGTGAGGAGCGTCTCCGCCCAGCAGCCACCTCGTCCGGGAGGGAGGTGGGGGGGTCAACCCCCCGCCCGGCCAGCCGCCCTGTCCGGGAGGGGAGGGGTGCCTCTGCCCGGCCGCCCCTACTGGGAAGTGAGGAGCCCCTCTGCCCGGCCAGCCGCCCCGTCCGGGAGGGAGGTGGGGGGGTCAGCCCCCCGCCCGGCCAGCCGCCCCGTCCGGGAGGTGAGGGGCGCCTCTGCCCGGCCGCACCTACTGGGAGGTGAGGAGCCCCTCTGCCCGGCCACCACCCCGTCTGGGAGGTGTACCCAGCAGCTCATTGAGAGCGGGCCATGAGGACAATGGCGGTTTTGTGGAATAGAAAGGGGAGAAAGGTGGGGAAAAGATTGAGAAATCGGATGGTTGCCGTGTCTGTGTAGAAAGAGGTGGACATGGGAGACTTCATTTTGTTCTGTACTAAGAAAAATTCTTCTGCCTTGGGATCCTGTTGATCTGTGACCTTACCCCCAACCCTGTGCTCTCTGAAACATGTGCTGTATCCACTCAGGGTTGAATGGATTAAGGGCGGTGCAAGATGTGCTTTGTTAACCAGATGTTTGAAGGCAGCATGCTCGTTAAGAGTCATCACCACTCCCTAATCTCAAGTACCCAGGGACACAAACACTGCGGAAGGCCGCAAGGTCCTCTGCCTAGGAAAACCAGAGAACTTTGTTGACTTGTTTATCTGCTGACCTTCTCTCCACTATTGTCCTGTGACCCTGCCAAATCCCCCTCTGCGAGAAACACCCAAGAATGATCAATAAAAAATAAAAATAAATAAAAAAATAAATTATCCAAGGTAGCCAACTCCAGTCTATCAAACATTTAAGGAAGAAATAATACCAGAAAACAGAAGAGAAGGAAACACTTTCCAACTCCTTATACTTTTTAGTCTGTGTTACTCTGATACCAAAACAAGAGAAAGATATAAGAAATTAAAACTACAGATCAATGTCACCGATGATCATAGATACAACAATCTTCCACAAAATATTATCAAATTGAATCTGATGGGAGTTATTTTGGAAATGCAAGGCTAACTCAACATTCGAAAATCAATTAGTGGGCTAGGCATGATGGCTCACGCCTATAATCCCAGCACTTTGGGAGGCCAAGGCAGGAGGACTGGTTGAGCCCAGGAGTTTGAGACCAGCCTGGGTGACAAAGCGAAACCCTGTCCCTACAAATATAAAAATTATTATTATCATCATTATTATTATTATTGAAACAGGGTCTCACTCTGTCACTCAGGCTGGAGTGCAGTGGCATGATTACAGCTCACTGCAGCCTCAACCGTCTTTCCTGGGTTCAGATCGTTCTCCCACCTTGGCCTCCTTAGTAGCTGGGACTACAGGCCCACACCACGACACCTGGCTAATATTTGGTTTGGTTTGGTTTTCTTTTTGTAGATACAGGGTTTTGCTATGTTGCCCAGGCTATTCTCAAACTCCTGGGCTCAAGCAATTTGCCTGCCCTGGCCTCACAACTTTCTGGATTATAGGTATGAGCTATTGCACCTGGCCAAAATATTTTAAAATTAGTCAGGCATAGTGGCACATTCCTTGTACAGCTATTCAGGAGGCTGAGGCCAGAGGATCGCTTGAGCCCAGGAGGTTGAGGCTGTAGCAGTAAGCTATGGTCACGCCACTGCACTCTGGCCTGGGTGACAGATTAAGACCCTGTCTTAAAAAAGCAAACAAACAAAACAAAACCAGGCCGGGCGCGGTGGCTCATGCCTGTAATTCCAGCAATTTGGGAAAGGCTGAGGTGGGTGGATCATGAGGTGAGGTGGGTGGATCATGAGGTCAGGAGTTCGAGACCAGCCTGGCTAACATGGCGAAACCCTGTCTCTACTAAAAATACAAAAATTAGCCAGGCATGGTGGTGGGTGCCTGTAATTCCAGCTACTTGGGAGGCTGAGGCAGGAGAATTGCTTGAACCTGGGAGGCAGAGGTTGCAGTGAGCCAAGATTGTGCCATTGCACTCCAGCCTGGGTGACAAGAGGAAGACTCTGTCCCCCTACACCAAAAAAAAAAAAAAAAAAAAAGAAGGTAATTCACCATTTCAACAGCCCAAGAAGAAAAACCATATGATCATCTCAATAGATGCAAAAAAAAATTTAGCAACATTTAACACCTATTTATAATAAAAACTCTCAGCAAACTGGTAATAAAAGAAACTTTCTTCACCTGAGAAAGAACATCTGTTAAAAAAAAAAAAAAAAACTAAAACTAAAAAAAAGACTTACAGCTAACGTCATACTAAATAGTGAAAGCCTGGGACCAGGCACAGTGGCTCATGCCTATAATTCTAACACTTTGGGAGGCCGAGGTGGGAGGATCCTTTGAGCCCAGGAGTTCAAAACTAGCCTGGGCAACGCAGTGAGACCCTGTCTCTACAAAGATTAAAAAATTAGCCAGGCACGGTGGAATGCACCTATGGTTCCAGCTACTTGGGAGGCTGAGGCAGGAGGACTGCTTGAGCCAAGGAGTTCAAGGTTACAGTAAGCACCACTGCACTCCAGCCTGGAAAAGAGAGTGAGACACTTTGTCTTAAAAAAGATAGTGAAAGAACGAATGTTTCCTCCTAATATCTGGAACAAGATAAGGATATCTGTTGTCTTTACTCCCCTTCAACATTGCATGAAATCATAACCAGTACAGTAAGGCAAGAACAACTAAATAAAAGACATGCAGATTTGAAAAAAAAGAAATGAAAATGTCTGTGTTCTCAGACAACATGACAGTCCGTGTAGACAATTTCAAAGAATCTACAGAAAAGCTTCTAGAACTAATAAGTGAGTTTAGTAAAATTGGAGTTAATATTGAAATTTAATTGTATTTCTAAATGATCAGTTAGACAAGATAAATGAATTTTTTTTTTTTTTTGAGACGGAGTCGCACTCTGTCACCCAGGCTGGAGTGCAGTGGCGCGATCTCGGCTCACTGCAAGCTCCACCTCCTGGGTTCACACCATTCTCCTGCCTCAGCCTCCCGAGCAGCTGGGACTACAGGCGCCCACCACCATGCCCGGCTAATTTTTTGTATTTTTAGTAGAGATGGGGTTTCACTGTGTTAGCCAGGATGGTCTCGATCTTCTGACCTCGTGATCCGCCCACCTCGGCCTCCCAAAGTGCTGGGATTACGGGTGTGAGCCACTGTGCCGACCCAGAAATGAGTTTTTAAGGTTGATTGCATAGCATGGTCACCATAGTTAATAATAATGCACTATATATTTAAAAACTGGCTAAAATATATTTCAAATGTTCTCACTACAAAAAAAAATGATACGTATATGAGGTGATGGATATGTTTTTTTTTGTTTTTTTTTTTTGTTTTTTTTTTTTTTGAGACAGAGTCTGGCTCTATTGCTGTGGCTGGAGTGCAGTGGCGCGATCTCAGCTCACTGCAACCTCCACCTCCCAGGTTCAAGCGATTCTCCTGCCTCAGCCTCCTGAGTAACTGGGATTACAGGCCTGCACCACCATGCTTGGCTAATTTTTGTATTTTTAGTGGACACAGGGTTTCACCATGTTGATTAGGCTGGTCTTGAACTCCAGACCTCATGATCCACCCACCTCAGCCTCCTAAAGTGCTGGGATTACAGGTGTGAGCCACCGCGCCTGGCCTGTCAATTAGCTTTTTCTTTTTTATTTTTTGGGACAGAGTCTTGCTGTGTCACCCAGGCTGGAGTGCAGTGGTGCGATCTTGGCTCTCTGCAGCCTCTGCCTCTTGAGTAGCTGGGACTACAGGTGTGCACCATCACAACTGGCTAATTTTTGTATTTTTAGTAGAGACGGAGTTTCGCCATGTTGGCCAGCCTAGTCTTGAACTCCTGACCTCAAGTGATCCACCCTCCTCGGCCTCCCAAAGTGCTGGGATTATAGATGTGAACCACCGTGCCTGGCCAGCCTCAACAATTTTGAAGAAGAAGAAAAACACTGGAGGACTGGCACTATCTGATTTCAAGATTTAGTATAAAGCTACACAATCAAGACAGCATAGAGCCAGGCACGGTGGCTCACGCCTGTAATCCCAGCACTTTCAGAGGCCAAGGCACGCGGATCACAAGGTCAGGAGAATAAGACCATCCTGGCCAACATGGTGAAAACCCGTCTCTACTAAAAATACAAAAATTACCCGGGCATGGTGGTGCGCGCCTGTAGTTCCAGCTACTCAGGAGGCTGAGGCGGGAGAATCGCTTGAACTGGGGAGGTGGAGGTTGCAGCAAGCTGAGATCGAGCTACTGCACTCCAGCATGGTGACAGAGTGAGACTCTGTCTCAGAAAAAAAAAAAAAAAAAAAAAGACAGGGTAGTACTGTGTTGGTGAAAGGATAGACATTTGCATCAATGGAACAGAATA
Organism: Gorilla gorilla gorilla; assembly: GCF_029281585.2. Taxonomy (NCBI): domain Eukaryota; kingdom Metazoa; phylum Chordata; class Mammalia; order Primates; family Hominidae; genus Gorilla; species Gorilla gorilla. The sequence goes on along the minus strand of NC_073232.2, from coordinate 47,881,848 downwards.
GAGTCCAGAAGGGGACCTACGGAAGCATGAGCAATTGATTTTTTTTTTTGAGATGGAGTCTCACGGTGTCGCCCAGGCTGGAGTGCAGTGGTGCGATCTCGGCTCACTGCAACCTCCTCCTCCCAGGTTCAAGCGATTCTCCTGCCTCAGACTTCCTAGTAGCTGGGACTACAAGTGCCACCACACCCAGCTAATTTTTGTATTTTTAGTAGAGACGGGGTTTCACCATATTGGCCAAGCTGGTCCCGAGCTCCTGACCTCGTGATCTACCAGCCTAGGCCTCCCAAAGGGATGGGATTACAGGCGTGAGCCACAGTGCCCGACCTAAAATTACAAAAATTATCCAGATGTGGTGATGGGTGCCTGTACTCCCAGCTACTCGGGGGGCTGAGGCAGGAGAATCACTTGAACCAGGGAGGCGGAGGTTGCAGTGAGCCAAGTTCGTGCCACTGCACTGCAGCCTGGGCTATGAAGCCAGACTCTGTCTCAAAAAAAAGAAAAAGAAAATTTTCAGAAGGAAAACCAAAGAAAATATTTGGAACCTTGGGTTAGGTAGAGTTCTACACATAATATCAACAGTAAAATTCATAAAAGAAAAATAAATGGTAAGCTGATCTTCACCAATATAAAAAACTTCTGCCTGGGCACAGTGGCTCACACCTGTAATCCCAGCACTTTGGGAGGCCAAGGCAGGCAGATCACCTGAGGTCAGGAGTTCGAGACCAGCCTAGCCAACATGGCGAAATTCCATATCTACTAAAACCACAAAAATTAGCCAGGTGTGGTGGCGGGCAGCTGTAATCCCAGCTACCCAGGAGGCTGAGACTGGAGAATCGCCTGAACCCAGGAGGCGGAGGTTGCATTTAGCCGAGATCACGCCACTGCACTCCAGCCTGGGCAACAGAGCGAGACTCTGTCTCAAAACAACAACAATATAGAAAACTTCTGCTCTGCAAAGAACATGTTTAAGAGAATGAAAGATAAGCTGCAGTCTGGGAGAAATATTTGCAAGTCACCAATCTGACAAAGGACTTTTTCTAGAATATATAGAAAACATAAGACCGGGCGCGGTGGCTCACGCCTGTAATCCCAACACTTTGGGAGGCTGAGGCAGGCAGATCACGAGGTCAGGAGATCCAGACCATCCTGGCTAACACAGTAAAACCTCGTCTCTACTAAAAATACAAAAAAATTAGCCGGGTGTGGTGGCGCGTGCCTGTAGTCCCAGCTACAGTCCCAGCTACTTGAGAGGCTGAGGCAGGAGAATGGCGTTAACCCGGGAGGCGGAGGTTGCAGTGAGCCGAGATCGCGCCACTGCCCTTCAGCCTGGGTGACAGAACGAGACTCTGTCTCAAAAAAAAGAAAACATGAAACACAACAATATGAAAACAGCTCTCGGCTTTCGGCTCGGAGGAGGCCAAGGCGCAGCTTTCTTCCGTCGTTTCAAATCCGGGTTCATCCCACACCAGCCGCCTCCACCATGCCACCGAAGTTCGACCCCAATGAGATCAAAGTCGTATACCTGAGGTGCACCAGAGGTGAAGTCGGTGCCACTTCTGCCCTGGCCCCCAAGATCGGCCCCCTGGGTCTGTCTCCAAAAAAGGTTGGTGATGACATTGCCAAGGCAACGGGTGACTGGAAGGGCCTGAGGATTACAGTGAAACTGACCATTCAGAACAGACAGGCCCAGATTGAGGTGGTGCCTTCTGCTTCCGCCCTGATCATCAAAGCCCTCAAGGAGCCACTAAGAGACGGAAAGAAACAGAAAAACATTAAACACAGTGGGAATATCACTTTTGATGAGATCATCAAGGTTGCTCGACAGATGCCGCACCGATCCTTAGCCAGAGAACTCTCTGGAACCATTAAAGAGATCCTGGGGACTGCCCAGTCTGTGGGCTGTAATGTTGATGGCCGCCACCCTCATGACATCATAGATGACATCAACAGTGGTGCTGTGGAATGCCCAGCCAGTTAAGCACAAAGGAAAATATTTCAGTAAAGGATCATTTGACAACTGGTGGAAAAAAAATATATATGAAAACAAGGAACCCAATATAGAGAAAAAAATTGATAAGTTAGTCTACACTAAAATGAATACTTCTGGGTTGGGCACCGTGGCTCACACCTGTAATCCCAGCAATTTGGGAGGCCGAGGTGAGTGGATCACTTGAGGTCAGGAGTTTGAGACCAGCCTGGCCAATGTGGTGATACCCTGTCTCTACTAAAAATACAAAAATTAGCCAGGTGTGCTGGCATGCGCCTGTAACCCCAGCTACTTGGGAGGCTGAGGCAGGAGACTCGCTTGAGCCCGGGAGGCGGAGGCTGCAACGAGCAGAGATCACACCACTGCACTCCAGCCTGGGAAACAGAGGAAGACTCTGTCTCAAAAAAATAAATAAATAATAAATAAATAAATAAAATGAATACTTCTATTTATCAGAAGACATTATTTGCCTTAGTCACCTCTGCTGCTATAGAAAATTACCATAGACTGGGTGGCTTAACAACAAACACTTGTTTCTCACAGTTCTGGAGGCTGGAAGTCTGAGATTAGGGTGCCAGAGTGGTTGGGTTTCTGGTGTCTTTGTCTTGGTTTACAGGAGGCTGTCTTCTTGCTGTGTTTTCATGTGGGGGAAACAGAGTGAGCAAGTTGACTGGGTTTCTTTTATTAGGGCACTGATTCCATTTGTGATGATTCCACCGTCATGACCTAATCATATCTCAAAAGCCCCATCTCCTAATACTGTTGTTTTGGGAGTTAGGAATTCAACATATGAATTTTTGTTTGTTTTGAGACGGAGTCTTGCTCTGTCGGACAGGCTGGAGTGCAGTGTTGCGAACTCGGCTCATGCAACCTCCGCCTCACAGGTTCCAATGATTCTCCTGCCTCAGGCTCCTGAGTAGCTGGAATTACAGGCATGTGCCACTGTGCCGGGCTAATTATTTTTTTTTTTTTAAGATGGAGTCTCGCTCTGTCGCCCAGGCTGGAGTCCAGTGGCACAATCTCGGCTCACTGCAACCTCCGCCTCCCAGGTTCAAGCAGTTCTCTGCCTCAGCCTCCCGAGTAGCTGGGATTATAGGCACCTGCCACCACCCCCAGCTAATTTTTTTGTATTTTTAGCAGAGACAGGGTTTCACCATGTTGGCCAGGCTAGTCTCGAACTCCTGACCTCATGATCCACCTGCCTCAGCCTCCCAAACTTCTGGGATTACTGGTGTGAGCCACCGCACCCATCCCAATTTTTGTATTTTTATAAAGATGGGGTTTCACCATGTTGGCCAAGGTGGTCTCGAACTCCTGACCTCGTGATCTACCCGCCTCAGCCTCCCAAAGAGCTGGGATTACAGGTGTGAGCCACTGTGCCCAGCCAACATATGAATTTTGAGGGGACACAAACATTCTGGCCATGACACCATTAAAGGAGTGGATTCATTAGGTGAAAGGCTAATAGGTTATAATAAAATTATAATGAGTGGATCCAGCTGACAGCTTGGACATATAGCTGGAGCACGTTTTAGTGCTGGTCATTATCTCTGTTTGCCCATAACTCCAATCTGTCATCCTGAACAATACAATCACCGAGGCTCCCTTGTGCATAGCCACATGACTGACTTCTAGAAAGCTGAATGTGAGAAGGAGTAGTGGGTTCAACTTCCAGGACGGGCCCATAAAACACTTTAACAGGTGTTACTTAATTTCCATTGTTTGGCCAGGCCGGTGGCTCATGCCTGTAATCCCAGCACTTTGGGAGGCCGAGGCGGGCGGATCACGAGGTCAGGAGATCGAGACCATCCTGGCTAACATGGTGAAACCCCGTCTCTACTAAAAATACAAAAGATTAGCTGGGCGTGGTGGTGGGCGCCTGTAGTCCCAGCTACTTGGGAGGCTGAGGCAGGAGAATGGTGTGAACCCGGGAGGCGGAGGTTGCAGTGAGCCGAGATCGCACCACTACACTCCAACCTGGGCAACAGAGCCAGACTCCATCTCAAAAAAAAAAAAAAAATTCCGTTGTTTGCCCAATGGCAGAACTACAAGATGGAAGAAACAAGGGTCTCTTGTTCACTTTTTGGAGGAAAACTGCCCCAAAGAGCCACCTGACCAGGGAATAACCATGTTAGATTATTGTGTGAGTGAGAGATAAACTTTTGTTGCACTTAGCCACTGAAATTTTAGGATTATTTAGTAGATGACTATGACACTGTTTTTTTTTTTTCTTTCTTCTTTTTTCACTTTTTGTTTTTTGGAGTTTGTTTGTTGGTTTTTTTTTTTTTTTTTTTTTGAGACAGTCTTGCTCTTGTCACCCAGACTGGAGCACATCTCAGCTCACTGCAACCTCTGCCTCCCAGGTTCAAGCGATTCTGTTGCCTTACCCCCCTCCCCAAGTAGCTGGAATTACAGGTGCCCACCACCACACTGGCTAATTTTTTTTTTTTAATTTTGTATTTTTAGTAGAGATGGGGTTTTGCCATGTTGGCCAGGCTGGTCTCAAACTCCTGATCTCAGGTGACCCACCTGCCTCAGCCTCACAAAGTGCTGGGATTACAGGCATGAGCCACCGCGCCCGGCCTGTTTTTGTTTTGTTTTGTTTTGTTTTTGAGATGGAGCCTTGCTCTGTCGCCCAGGCTGGAGCGCAGTGGCAGGATCTCGGCTCACTGCAACCTCTGCCTCCCAGGTTCAAGAGATTCTCCTGCCTCAGCCTCCCTAGTAGCTGGGACTAGAGGCATATGCCACCACACCCAGCTAATTTTTGTATTTTTAGTAGAGGTGGGGTTTCACCGTATTGGCCAGGCTGGTCTCGAACTCCTGACCTCAGGTGTTCCACCTGCCTTGGCCTCCCAAAGTGCTGGGATTACAGGCGTGAGCCACCACGCCTGACTATTTTTGTTTTTTTGAAATGGAGTCTAGCTCTGTCGCCCAGGCTGGAGTGCAGTGGTGCAATCTTGGCTCACTGTAACCTCCGCCTCCCGGGTTCAGGCAATTCTTCTGCCTCAGCCTCCTGAGTAATTGGGATTACAGGCGCCTGCCATCAAGCCCAGCTAATTTTTGTATTTTCAGTAGAGACGGGTTTCACTGTGTTGGCCAGGCTGGTCTCGAACTCCTGACCTCGTGATCCACCCACCTCGGCCTCGCAAAGTGCTGGGATTACAAGTGTGAGCCACCGTGCCTGGCCGCGTGTTTGTTTTTGACACTGGTTTTTACTATGTTCTTTTGGGACTCTAGATATCCTCAGTGATGTCTTGCAGGGTGCCGTGATGGTCAGTAGGGGAGGCTGTTTCACCCAGAAAAGCTTAGTGTGTGTAATGTAATACATATGAATGCATGCATATATGTATGATATATATGGTGAAGACTTCAAAAGGCACAAAATATTAAAAAAAATCTCCTTCATACTTTTGTCTTTTTGTCTCCCATTTCCCCTCCCTAGGAGCAACTTCTGTTACCCACTTCTTGAGTTCAATAATCTATGTACATATAAGGATAGGTACTCGTAATATTGTTTAGCCAGTTCCACATTAATGGACAATTAGTGTATTTCCAGTTTTCTGCTAGTATAAACAAAAGCACAATGAATAGCCTTAAATATATGTAATTTCACACGTGTGAAAGTAATTCTATAAAGTGGATTCCTAGAATTGGAACTGCTAGATTAAAAGGTATACGCAATTTATATTTTGATAAATAGTGCCAAATAACCTTCCAGGGAGTTGTACCAATTTACAATTCTATTATCACCGTACAAGAGGGCCTGGCTTTTTACATCCTTGCCAATGCAATATATGATCATGTTTTTGTTCCTTTCTTTTTTATTTTTTGAGACAGAGTCTTGCCGACCGGGCATGGTGGCTCACACCTGTAATCCCAGCACTCTGGGAGGCCGAGGTAGGCAGATTACAAGGTAAGGAGTTCGAGACCAGTCTGGCCAACATGGAGAAACCCAGTCTCTACTAAAAATACAAAAATTAGCCGGGTGTAGTGGTGCATGCCTGTAGTCCCAGCTACTAGGGAGGCTGAGGCAAGAGAATCGCTTGAACCTGGGAGGCGGAGGTTGCAGTGAGCTGAGATTGCGCCACTGCACTCCAGCCTGGGTGACAAAGCAAGACTCCATCTCAAAAAAAAAAAAAAAAGAGGGAGAAAAAAAAAAGTCTTGCTCTGTCGCCCAGGCTGGAGTGCAGTGGCATGATCTTGGCTCACTGCAACCTCCCCCTCCCCAGTTCAAGTGATTCTCCTGCCTCAGCCTCCTGAGTAGCTGTGATTACAGATGCCCACCACCATGCCCAGCTAATTTTTGTATTTTTAGTAGAGACGGAGTTTTGCCATGTTGGCCAGGCTGGTCTCGAACTCCTGACCTCAAGTGATTTTGCTCGCCTCAGCCTCCCAAAATGCTAGGATTACAGGCCATGCCTGGCCAGTTCCTTACTATTTTGATGGGTGAAAACTGACATTTTGTTATAGGTTAATGCATAGTTCTGTATTTATGAGTGAGGTTAACAACTTTCATATGTTTAAAAGCCACTTGTGTCCTATTTTCTGTGAACTGAACTCTTCATTTCCAACTACGCTATCAATCTTTTTCTTACTGATTAATGACAGTCCTTTATAAAGGAAATATATCTTTATGATACTGTACAGTAGAGTTAAGTTCATTCAGTGGGTGGATTCTGCTGATAAAAACCAATGTGAAAATCACTCCTCTGCTGCTCTGCAACCTAGCCTTGATAATAAAAGCTTGCCCTTTCATTCCCTTGGGAACCTTCCTCACTTAGAGCCCCAATCATTACCACTTGCCCTATATGGTTGAAATTTTAGGCCAGTGTTTCTCAGGCATGGCACTGTTGAAATTTTGGCTGGATAATTATTTGTTGTAGATGGCTGTTTTCTAGATTTCTAGAATGTTTAGCAACACCCTTGGCTTCTATCTGCTGGATGCCAGCAGTACATCCTTCTCCCAGGTGTGACAACTAGAAATGTCTTTGAAATGTCAAATGTCCTCTAGGGGATGGAGGGCAAAATCTCCCAGTTGAGAACCACTGATCTAGGTTTATATACTGCTGGTGGAAGGCAGGCTGCATGACTAAACTGTCTATTTGTTATAGTTTGGAAATTTCACACAGCTCCCCAAATGGTGTTTGATAAAGTGCAGAATCTTAAGTTCTGTTGGAAAGTACAACATTTGTCTTTTAACCTAGTCAAAAAGACAAAACAGGCAGAAGGATGCCTTGAGGTCAGGAGTTTGAGGCCAACCTGGGCAACATAGCAAGACCCCATCTCTATTAAAAATTTAAAAATTAGCCAGGTATGGTGGTACATGGCTGTAGACCAGCTACTTAGGAGGCTGAAGTGAGGATTGCTTGAACCCAGGAGTTTGAGGCTGCAGCAAACTATGATTGTGCCACTGCACTCCAGCCTAGGCAACAGAGTAAGATCCTGTTTCTGAAAAAACAACATATTTTAAACCATGAAAGAGTAGTATCTGTTAAATGTGTAGGTATGCCTAGGAAATCTAAAATGAAGAGACGTAGGACAATAAAGTCAGCCAACTGCTCAAGCCTCAAAGAGTGGGAGGGTCACCAGAGCTCAAGGGCTAGCGCTCAGCTTGCAGTTACAAAAAAAGTTACTTTTTCCTTTAAATTTCTGAAAAAAGTTCTCATTTTAATAATGTGAAATTTTAGCAAGAAATAGTTATTAATGTGTCCTCAACCCTCCCATCTATGTCCAGGCCCCTCAATCAGGGATGTTAAAATGTTAACATTTTGATATGTAACTTGCCATACTTTTTCTAAGCCTCTACAGCCTTTTTTTTTTTTTTCTTTTGAGACAGAGTCTTGCTCTGTCACCCAGGCTGGAGTGCAGGGGCGCGATCTCGGCTCACTGCAACCTCCATCTCCCAGGTTCAAGCGATTCTCTTCCTTCACCCTCCCTAGTAGCTGGGACTACAGGCATGCGCCACCATGCCCGGCTAATTTTTGTATTTTTAGCAGAGACAGGGTTTCACTATGTTGGCCAGGCTGGTCTCAGACTCCTGACCTCATGATCCACCCACCTCAGGCTCCCAAAGTGCTGGGATTACAGGCATGAGCCACCGCGCCCAGCCTTATAGCCGTATTTACATGTAGATATTTTTTCTTTTTCTTTCTTTCTTTTTTTTTTTTCAAGACAGGGTTTCACTCCTGTCGCCAAGGCTGGAGTGCAATGGTGCGACCTCAGCTCACTGCAACCTCTGCCTTCTGGGCTCAGGCAGTTCTCTTCCCTTAGATTCTCAAGTAGCTGGGACTACCAGTGCGCACCACCACGCCTGGCTAATTTTTTTTTTTTGAGATGGAGTCTCCCTCTGTCGCCCAGGCTAGACTGCAATGGCATGATCTTGGCTCACTGCAACCTCCACCACCCGGGTTCAAGCGATTCTCCTGCCTCAGCTTCCTGAGTAGCTGGGATTACAGGCATGCACCACCATGCCCAGCTAATTTTTGTATTTTTAGTAGAGATGGGGTTTCACCGTGTTGGTCAGGCTGGTCTTGAACTCTCGACCTTGCGATCCGCCTGCCTCTGCCTCCCAAAGTTGTGGGATTAAAGGCGTGAGCCACCATGCCCAGCCCACACCTGGCTAATTTTTGTACTTTTTATGGAGATGGGGTTTCCTCATGTTGCCCAGGCTGGTCTCAAACTCCTGGGCTCAAGTAGTCTCCCTGCCTCGGCCTCCCAAAGTGCTAGGATCACAGGTGTGAGACACTGCACCTGCCCTTGTATGTAGATTTGTATATAGATTTTGACCTAGGCCTGGCGCCATGTCTCACGCCTTTAATCCCAGCACTTTTGGAGGCCAATGCGGGTGAATCATCTGAGGTCGGGAGTTCAAGACCAGCCTGGCCAATATGGTGAAACTCTGTCTCTACTAAAAATACAAAAAGTAGCCGGGCATGGTAATGCATGCCGGTAATCCCAGCTACTACCCAGGAGGCTGAGGTGGGAGAATCGCTTGAACTTGAGAGGCAGAGGTTGCAGTGAGCCGAGATCGCGCCACTGCACTCCAGCCTGGGTGACAGCAGGAGACTTGGTCTCAAAAACAAGAAAAAAGAAAAAAAAAAAAAAGACATTGACCTAAAAGGAAGAGGCTGAGGCACAAAATATAATTTAAAGAGTTTAACTGAGCCAAAGTGAAGATAGCTTCCTGGAAGATTCAGACCCAAGTAATCTTGGATATGAGCTTCACTCAGCTCCTTATCCATTACAGGAAGGTTTTTTAAGTGAAAAAGTGGGCGGGGAGTGAGCCAATAACAAAGGTATCTGTCAGAAATTCTCATTGGTTTACAGAAAAAACAATGATTAGTGATTGGCTATACATTGTTAAGTTATAAGGTGCAGTTTATAGTGTCTGGTGTGGCATTATTGGATGAATTTTTTTTCTTTTCACTCTTATGATATGCTGAAGCATTGGGTGAATTTATAGCTACCTGTGGCAAGCAGTTTCAAGAGACGAATACACAAAGTGGGGAGCAAGTTCTGTCACCCAGGCTGGAGTACAGTGGCGCAATCTCGGCTCACTGCATCCTGGATCTCCCCAGGGTCAGGTGATCCTCCCACCGCAGACTTCCAAGTAGCTGGGACTACAGGCATGGGCCATAACACCTGGCTAATTTTTGTATTTTTTGTAGAGACGGGGTTTTGCCATGTTGGCCAGGATGGTCTTGAACTTTTGACCTCGAGCAATCTCCCACTTCAGCCTCCCAAAGTGTTGGGATTACAGCTGTGAGCCACCGTGCCCGGTCTGCTGTCTCGTTTTTATGTCTCTTTGGGCCTAATAATTTAAAATGACTCACATTCATCAGATAAAAATACTTTTCTCATAGGCATATAGAGGTTTAAAAAATAATAATAATTGGCCGGGCACAGTGACTCACACCTATAATGCCAGCACTTTGGGAGGCCAAGGCGGGTGGATCACGAGGTCAGGAGTTTGAGACCAGCCTGGCCAACACGGCGAAACCCTGTCTCTACTAAAAATATGAAAATTAGCCGGGCATGGTGGCACGCACCTGTAGTCCCAGCTATTGGGGAGGCTGAGGTGGGAGAATCGCTTGAACCCAGGAGGTGGAGGTTGCAGTGAGCCAAGATTGTGCCTCTGCACTCCAGCCTGGGCAACAGAGAGAGACTCCATCTCAAAAAAAATTTAATTAATAAAATAAAATAATAATAAAGGGATATTTATTAAATAAGAAAGGACAATAATGCACACATTACTGTGCAACTTGCTTTTTTCACTCACAGTGTTTCACACACACTCCTCAACAACGACAGTTACAAACCCTTTTATTTTTATTTATTTATTTTTTTTTATTGATCATTCTTGGGTGTTTCTCGCAGAGGGGGATTTGGCAGGGTCACAGGACAATAGTGGAGGGAAGGTCAGCAGATAAACAAGTCAACAAAGTTCTCTGGTTTTCCTAGGCAGAGGACCCTGCGGCCTTCCGCAGTGTTTGTGTCCCTGGGTACTTGAGATTAGGGAGTGGTGATGACTCTTAACGAGCATGCTGCCTTCAAGCATCTGTTTAACAAAGCACATCTTGCACCGCCCTTAATCCATTCAACCCTGAGTGGATACAGCACATGTTTCAGAGATTACAGGGTTGGGGGTAAGGTCACAGATCAACAGGATCCCAAGGCAGAAGAATTTTTCTTAGTACAGAACAAAATGAAAAGTCTCCCATGTCTACCTCTTTCTACACAGACACGGCAACCATCCGATTTCTCAATCTTTTTCTCACCTTTCCCCCCTTTCCACTCCACAAAACCGCCATTGTCATCATGGCCCGTTCTCAATGAGCTGTTGGGTACACCTCCCAGACGGGGTGGTGGCTGGGCAGAGGGGCTCCTCACTTCCCAGTAGGGGCGGCCAGGCAGAGGCGCCCCTCACTTCCCCGATGGGTCGGCTGGTCGGGCGGGGGGCTGACCCCCCCACCTCCCTCCCAGACGGGGCGGCCGGCCGGGCGGGGGGCTGACCCCCCCACCTCCCTCCCGGACAGGGCGGCTGGCCGGGCAGAGGGGCTCCTCACTTCCCAGTAGGGGCGGCCGGGCAGAGGCGCCCCTCACCTCCCGGACGGGGCGGCTGGCCGGGCGGGGCGCTGACCCCCCCACCTCCCTCCCGGACGGGGCGGCTGGCCGGGCGGGGGGCTGACCCCCCCACCTCCCTCCCGGACGGGGCGGCTGGCCGGGCAGAGGGGCTCCTCACTTCCCAGTAGGGGCGGCCGGGCAGAGGCGCCCCTCACCTCCCAGACGGGGCAGCTGGCCAGGCGGCGGGCTGACCCCCCCACCTCCCTCCCGGACGAGGCGGCTGGCCGGGCGGGGGGCTGACCCACCCCACCTCCCTCCTGGACGGGGCGGCTGGCCGGGCAGAGGGGCTCCTCACTTCCCAGGAGGGGCAGCCAGGCAGAGGTGCCCCTCACCTCCCGGACCGGGCGGCTGGCCAGGCGGCGGGCTGACCCCCCCACCTCCCTCCCGGACGGGGCGGCTGGCCGGGTGGGGGGCTGACCCACCCCACCTCCCTCCTGGACGGGGCGGCTGGCCGGGCAGAGGGGCTCCTCACTTCCCAGGAGGGGCGGCCGGGCAGAGGCGCCCCTCACCTCCCGGACCGGGCGGCTGGCCGGGCGGGGGGCTGACCCCCCCACCTCCCTCCTGGATGGGGCGGCTGACCGGGCGGGGGGCGGCCGGGCAGAGGCGCCCCTCACCTCCCGGACGGGGCGGCTGGCCAGGCGGGGGGCTAACCCCCCACCTCCCTTCCGGACGGGGCGGCTGGCCGGGCAGGGGGCTGGCCCCCCCACCTCCCTCCCGGACGAGGTGGCTGCCGGGCGGAGACGCTCCTCACTTCCCAGACGGGATGGCTGCCGGGCGGAGGGGCTCCTCACTTCTCAGACGGGGCGGTTGCCAGGCAGAGGGTCTCCTCACTTCTCAGACGGGGCGGCCGGGCAGAGACGCTCCTCACATCCCGGACGGGGCGGCAGGGCAGAGGTGCTCCCCACATCTCAGACGATGGGCGGCCGGGCAGAGACGCTCCTCACTTCCATGATGTGATGGCGGCCGGGAAGAGGCGCTCCTCACTTCCTAGATGGGATGGCGGCCGGGCAGAGACGCTCCTCACTTTCCAGACTGGGCAGCCAGGCAGAGGGGCTCCTCACATCCCAGACGATGGGCGGCCGGGCAGAGACGCTCCTCACTTCCCAGACGGGGTCGCGGCCGGGCAGAGGCTGCAATCTCGGCACTTTGGGAGGCCAAGGCAGGCGGCTGGGAGGTGGTTGTAGCGGGCCGAGATCACGCCACTGCACTCCAGCCTGGGCGCCATTGAGCACTGAGTTAACGAGACTCCGTCTGCAATCCCGGCACCTCGGGAGGCCGAGGCTGGCAGATCACTCGCGGTTAGGAGCTGGAGACCAGCCCGGCCAACACAGCGAAACCCTGTCTCCACCAAAAAAACACGAAAACCAGTCAGGCGTGGCGGCGCGCGCCTGCAATCGCAGGCACTCGGCAGGCTGAAGCAGGAGAATCAGGCAGGGAGGTTGCAGTGAGCTGAGATGGCAGCAGTACCGTCCAGCTTCGGCTTGGCATCAGAGGGAGACAGGGGAGAGGGAGAGGGGGAGGGAGAGGGAGAGGGGGAGGGAGAGGGGGAGGGGGAGGGAGAGGGAGAGGCCCTTTTATTTTTTCATTTTTTATTTTTTTATTTTTTTTGAGACAGAGTCTCGCTCTGTTGCCCAGGCTGGAGTGCAGTGGCGCGATCTCGGGTCACTGCAACCTCCGCCTCCTGGGTTCAGGCCATTCTCCTGCCTCAGCCTCCCGAGTAGCTGGGACTACAAGCGCCCGCCAGCATGCCCGGCTAATTTTTTTGTATTTTTAGTAGAGACGGGGTTTCACCGTGTTAGCCAGGATGGTCTCGATCTCCTGACCTCGTGATCTACCCACCTCAGCCTCCCAAAGTACTGGGATTATAGGCGTGAGCCACCGCGCCCGGCCCACAAAACCTTTTAATGGTGGCATAATATGCCATAGTATGTGTGCACCATAATTTGATCAACAGGTTTTTTATTGAAGACATACAGATTGTTTTCTTGACTTTTCCCCAGCAATATCAATGCCACAATAAAGACTTTTGTTTGTTTGTTTGTTTTTTTAAGACAGAGTCTCACTCTGTCACTCAGGCAGGAGTGCAGTAGCATGATGTTGGCTCACTGCAAACTCCACCTCCTGGGTTCAAGTGATTCTCCCACCTCAGCCTCCCCAATAGCTGGGACTACAGGTGCATGCCACCGTGCCTGGCTAATTTTTGTTTTTTTTTTTTTTTGAGATGGAGTCTGGCTGTGTCACCCACGCTGGAGTGCAGTGGCGCGGTCTTGGCTCACTGCAAGCTCTGTCTCCTGGGTTCACGCCATTCTCCTGCCTCAGCCTCCCGAGTAGCTGGGACTACAGGCTCCTACCACCACGCCTGGCTAATTTTTTTGTATTTTTAATAGAGACGGGGTTTCACTGTGTTAGTCAGGATGGTCTCGATCTCCAGACCTCGTGATCCACCCGCCTCAGCCTCCCGAAGTGCTGGGATTACAGATGTGAGCCACTGCCCCCGGCCTAATTTTTGTATTTTTAGTAGAGACAGGGTTTCGCCATGTTGGGCAGGCTGGTCTCAAACTCTGACCTCAAGTGATCCACCTGCTTCTGCCTCCCAAAATGCTCGGATTATATACGTATAATTTAAATAAATGTTTCCAGATTACTTTCCAACATTATGACAACAATGTATCAGTTTCTCCATATTCTGCTTAGCAACAGACAGTGACAATAAAAACTTTTTTTTTCCTTTTGCCTATTTGAGGGGTGAAAAGTAATACCTTGGTTTTTTGTTGTGGTTGTTTGTTTTTTTTTTTTTTTTGGTGAGATGGAATCTCACTCTGTCTCATGATCTTGCGATCTTGGCTCACTGCAGCCTCTGCCTCCTGTGTTCAGTGATTGCCTTGCCTCAGCCTCCTGAGTAGCTGGGATCACAGACCTGTGCCACCACACCTGGCTAATTTTTAGTAGAGACAGGGTTTCACAATATTGGCCAGGCTGGTCTCAAACTGCTGACCTCCTGCCTCAGCCTCCCAAAGTGCTGGGATTACAGGTGTGAGCCCCACTCCCGGTCATGTTTTAATGTTATTTTATTTTATTTTTGAGATGGAGTCTCACTCTGTCACCTAGGCTGGAGTGCAGTGGCGCAATCTCGGCTCACTGCAACCTCCACCTCCCAGGTCCAAGTGATTCTCGTGCCTCAGCCTCCCGAGTAGCTGAGATTACAGACGTGCACCACCATGCCTGGCTAATTATCGTATATTTTTAGTAGAGATGGGGTTTCACCATTTTGGCCAGGCTGGTTTCGAACTCCTGACCTCAAGTGATCTGCCCACATTGGCCTCCCAAAGTACTAGCATTACAGGCATGACTGACCGCACCCAGATGTTACTTTATTTATTTTTTTTGAGATGGAGTCTCACTCTGTCGCCCAGGCTGGAGTGCAGTGGCGTGATCTTGGCTCACTGCAAGCTCTGCCTCCTGGGTTTCCGCCATTCTTCTGCCTCAGCCTCCCGAGTAACTGGGACTACAGGCGCCCACCACCACGCCCAGCTAATTTTTTTGTATTTTTAGTAGAGACGGGGTTTCACCATGTTAGCCAGGATGGTCTCAATCTCCTGACCTCATGATCTGCCCGCCTCGGCCTCCCAAAGTGCTGGGATTACAGGCGTGAGCCACTGCGCCCAGCCATATTTTATTTTTTTGAGTTAGGGTCTTGCTGTGTTGCCCAGGTTGGAGTTCAGTGGCTCGACCGTGGCTCACTGCAGCCTCGACCTTCAGGCTCAAATAGTCCTCCTGCCTCAGCCTCCCAAGTAGCTCGGACTACAGGCGCAAAGCAGGATGCTGGACTAATTTTTAAAGGTTTTGGAGAGATGAGGTCTCACTGTGTGGCCCAGGCTGATCTCAAATTCTTGGGCTCAAGCCATCCTTCCACCTCAGCTTCCTAAAGTGCTGGGATTATAGCTATGAGCCATTGTACTTGGCTAGGACATTTTTTCACTACATATCCCTGACTACTAATAGGTTTGAGCATATTTTAAATTTTTATATTGTCAAATATTTTTATCATTTAAAAAATGGCTCCTGCCTTGCTAAAAAGTTCTTTCTTGATCCAAAGTTATATTCTAAAATGTCATATTTTTATTTTTGTATTTTTTCATTTAGATCTTCAATCCATCTGGAATTTTTAATTTTTTATATTTTTGAGATGAAGTTTTGCTCTTGTTGCCCTGGCTGGAGTGCAATGGTGCAATCTTGGCTCACTGCAATCTCCGCCTCCCAGGTTCAAGCAATTCTCCTCCCTCAGCCTCCCAAGTAGTTGGGATTACAGGAATGTGCCACCATACCTGGCTAATTTATTTTTTAGTAGAGTCAGTAGTAGTTTGTCCATGTTGGCCAGGCTGGTCTTGAACTCCCGACTTCAGGTGATCTGCCCCCACTCAGCCTCCCAAAGTGCTGGGATTACAGGAGTGAGCCACCGCGCCTGGCTGGAATTTATTTTCGTATATTGTGTGAGGTAGGGATTTCCATTTGTATTTTTCAGTTTTGACAATAACATTTTATTAGTACAAAAGAGTTGATACTAACTCCCTTACTAATTGTAGTCACATGAGACTGATATCAGAGCTATTAGGCCAATTTATTTTTTTATTTATTCATTTTTTATTTATTCTTATTTTTATTTTTTTTGAGACAGAGTCTCACTCTGTCGCCCAGGCCAGAGTGCAGTGGCGCGATCCCGGCTCACTGCAAGCTCCACCTCCTGAGTTCACGCCATTCTCCTGCCTCAGCCTCTCAAGTAGCTGGGACTACAGGCGCCCGCCACCACACCCGGCTAATTTTTTGTATTTTTAGTAGACACGGGGTTTCACCGTGTTAGCCAGGATGGTCTTGATCTCCTGACCTCGTGATCCGCCCGCCTCGACCTCCCAAAGTGCTGGGATTACAGGCGTCAGCCACCGTGCTTGGCAGGCCAATTTATTAACTTAGGAGAATAGAACTACTAAGTCAGCCAGAATATTAACGTTCTTTTTTTTTTTTTTTTTTTTTGAGACAGAGTTTCACTCTTGTTGCCCAGGCTGGAGTGCAATGGCGCTGTCTCAGGTCACTGCAACCTCCACCTCCTGAGTTCAAGCGATTCTCCCGTCTCAGCCTCCCGAGTAGCTGGGATTACAGGCGCATGCCACCACTCTGGGCTAATTTTTGTATTTTTAGTGGAGACGGGGTTACATCATAATGGTCAGGCTGGTCTCGAACTCCTGATATCAGGTGATCCGCCCGCCTTGGCCTCCCAAAGTGCTGGGATTTATACGCGTGAGCCACAGCGCCTAGCCTTAATGTTAGTTCTTAACCAGTGGTAGATCAGAAGTCTAATTGGGATTTTTTGTTTTTGTGTTTGTTTTAATACAATTTCTGTCTGTCATTTATCCTACCTGAAAAGCATACTGCATCTCTGACCTCTCAGCATACTAACAATAATACTGATCACATAGCATTTCTTGTAGTTCATAAACTTCACGTGTCAATAATATACTATAAATATAAATGAATTAATGAACAACAGGATGGTCATAAGCTTACAGACATCTTTTTCTCAAAAAAGCTGGGAATTTTGTTTCTGTTTTATTGGGATACTGACTCTCAACATTTCATATATTGCATTCCACCAACGTAGCTGAGAGTCAATTTATGAAATATTTTGTAGTGTAAGACAGAAAGTGGGGAGGACCAAGTATGTCAACCACTAGGAGTGTGGTGCCTAGTCAGGAATTGGGAGGAGTGTAGGAAGAAAGGAAGGACAACAGGATTTGGTCATTGATTGGTCAGATGGATTTCAGAGGGATTGATATGAAGGAACGTTTCAAAGATTTTTTTTTTTTTAATTTAAGTTCCAGGATACAGGTGCAGAATGTGTAGGTTTGTTACATACTTATAGGTGAGCCATGGTGGTTTGCTGCACCAATCAACCCCTCATCTAGGTTTTATTTATATATTTTTTTGAGACGGAGTTTCGCTCTTGCTGCCCAGGCTGGCGTGCAATGGTGCGATCTCGGCTCACCGCAACCTCTGCCTGCTGGGTTCAAGCGATTCTCCTGCCTCAGCCTTCTGAGTAGCTGGGATTACAGGCATGTGCCACCACGCCCGGCTAATTTTGTATTTTTAGTAGAGACGGGGTTTCTCCATGTTGGTCAGGCTGGTCTCGAACTTCCGACTTCAGGTGATCTGTCCGCCTCGGCCTCCCAAAGTGCTGGGATTACAGGCAGCAGCCACCGCGCCCAGCTAGGTTTTAAGTCCCGCATGCATTAGCTATTTGTCCTAATGCTCTCCCTCCCCTTGCCCCCCACGCAACCAAAGATGGTTTTAAGGCTTCTAGGACTGGAGATGATTACTTTCAGAAATGAATAGTGGTGACCAGATGAAATAAGACTTTTGGATGTAGATAGGACCTTAGCGATATATTTTCAGCTTTTTATTTTTTATTTTCAGGATGAAGAAACAGCTTTAAGTTGATTGCCTAAAGTCACGCAGGTAATTGATGCAGTATGGCCAGAACCCACACTAGGCTTAAGGGACAGTGTACCATAAACTCGTAGAGGTCCTTTAAACAGATAGAAACGCTGTGCTCCAGGCAGATGCCATAACAAACACTGGCTCTAGATCTACCATGGGTTATATGGGTCCTTAGTTAAGATTAGATATGGAGTCACAGTGTGCCAGAATTTCAGGGAGAGAGGAAAGTGGAAGGGCTTTCCACTAAGCCTTTTGAACTACTAGGTATCCCTCGTTTTACATCTGGTTATCTCATTTAAATCTATGACGTTTTAAAATACTTATTACCATTTAAGACATGAGAAAAATTAAGTTTAGAAACGGCTAGATAGCTCACGCTAGAAAGGAAGGACTCCAAATTTTAACCAAGGGCAGATGTGCATGGAGGCCAAGTCATTTCCTTCCCATGCTCTCATACTGACCCAACAAACCCATTCTGCACGTGAGAAAACTGAGGCCCAGAGGAGGGAATTCACACACGTTTGAAGCCAAGCTGGGGCCAGAAAGTAGATCGGCTGATCTCCAAACCTCCACGTCAAAGGTCTTCCCAGGAGGACATATGCCTTCAAGGATTTTACAATGTATACCACCCTACAAGTGATGGGAGAGAGGGGAAAAAAGCAACCGACTAAGGAGAAAAGCAAGGAGCAGAAAAAGGAGCTAAAGAGGAGCTGTCATAACGGTGTGAGGAGAGTGGGAAAGGAGCCGCCTCCTTTTGCCTCTCTTCCTACTTATTAACAAAACAGAACGACTATCCAGCGTATTTCAGGGAGCTAAGTCTTAGCCAGCTTCAGCTGTGTTTTAACCCTTAGGTAAATATAGACAAGGCTAAGGCAGGCCAGGTGTACACTTCAGGAAGAAGTGGAAATTCCCAGGGCGGACCAAAACTTGAGCTGTTCCGGCGGTATTGATTTGAGGTCGGTTTGAAAGAGAAGTTGAGAAAGCGGCCGAGGGGCGAATTTGGCTGCACTACACGCTCGCCACAAAGAGGCACGGCCGCCGGGGCCGAGTGCGCTTCCAGCCCAGGCGGAGCGGTAGACGCAACAGCCTCCGCCCGCCACGTGACCCGTAGTGTTGTGGTCTGGCCCGCGTGGGTGGCGGGAGCGCCGAGAGGGCGGGGGCGGCGATGGGGCGCGTCACGTGACGGGGTTTAAATCTCCCGCAGCCGGAGCCGCGGGGGCGCCAGTGCCGCGCGACGAGCGGGAGCAGAAGAGGCGAGGGAGGAGGGCCAGAGAGGCAGTTGGAAGATGGCGGACGAGGCGGCCCTCGCCCTTCAGCCCGGCGGCTCCCCCTCGGCGGCGGGGGCCGACAGGGAGGCCGCGTCGTCCCCCGCCGGGGAGCCGCTCCGCAAGAGGCCGCGGAGAGATGGTCCCGGCCTCGAGCGGAGCCCGGGCGAGCCCGGTGGGGCGGCCCCAGAGCGTGAGGTGCCGGCGGCGGCCAGGGGCTGCCCGGGTGCGGCGGCGGCGGCGGTGTGGCGGGAGGCGGAGGCGGAGGCAGAGGCAGAGGCGGCGGCGGCGGGCGGGGAGCAAGAGGCCCAGGCGACTGCGGCGGCTGGGGAAGGAGACAATGGGCCGGGCCTGCAGGGCCCATCTCGGGAGCCACCGCTGGCCGACAACTTCTACGACGAAGACGACGACGACGAGGGCGAGGAGGAGGAAGAGGCGGCGGCGGCGGCGATTGGGTACCGAGGTGCGCAGGGTGCGGGCGGCCGGAACTGCGCATCTCCTCCTCCCTCTCCCCGGGCTCCTACTGGCCTGAGGTTGAGGGCGGCTGGGGTCTCGGGGCAGGCTCCGCGGCGTTCCCCTCCCCACCCCGGCCCTCCGTTCAGCCGCGCTCCTCCGGGGCTGCGGTTCCTACTGCGCGAGCTGCCAGTGGATTCGCTCTTTTCCTCCGTCCGTGGCCCGCCTGGGCGGCCTTGTTCTTTCCGCAGGAGCCAGGTCGGGAGACTCTCGCAGTCGCTTTAAAATAAGTTTCTCTCCCCCTCTTACTCTTTTAGCATATTGCTTTTGTTAGAGATTTTTTTTTCTTTTTCTTTATTTTTTATTTTCTTTGCTTTTCTCCTCTACCCCCCAGCACACTTAAGTCTGCAACTTTTTGGCTGTCCCGTTGGTCTGCGTTTTCAATTGCTTTTTGCAAACTGACACCTGTGCAGTTTGCTTTTTTTGGTCTATATTTTTATGCCTGAAATTACAATTTTTGAAAGAGGAAAGCTGTTTCTGTAGTCACAGCTTGCAAAATTTAAAGAACGTGGCTGTTCCTGAAGACATTACCATTCTGTAATGCAGTTAGGAGTGGGCATGGGAGAGAGAGAGAGTACTTTTAGAGCTGTTCATATTACTTTTATTCTAATCTTGCTCTTGTGCGGTAACGGTGTTTGGGCTAAGCATGCTTTTTTTGTATGTATGTAGTATTGAGACACAAATTTAACACTTCTAGCATAATGAACAGATATGTTGCAGTTGTCATGTTCTTGAAGGTTTCTTTTTTTTTTTTTTTTTTTTTGAGACGGAGTCTCGCTCTGTCGCTAGGCTGGAGTGCAGTGGCGCGATCTCGACTCACTGCAACCTCCGCCTCCCGGGTTCAACCGATTCTCCTTCAGCCTGCCGAGTAGCTGGGACTACAGACACCCGCCACCACGCCCAGCTAATTTTTGTGTTTTTAGCAGAGACGGGGTTTCACCATGTTGGCCAGGATGGTCTTGATTTCTTCACTTCGTGATCCGTCCGCCTCGGCCGCCCAAAGTGCTGGGATTACAGGCGTGAGCCACCGCGCCCGGTCAGGTTTCTTATTTTTGATCTGAGGAGTTTCTATCCTTGATAGGTGTTCATCTTTATCAATATTTGGGTCAGGCCGGGCGCGGTGGCTCTTTCGTGTAATCCTAGCACTTTGGGAGGCCAAAGCGGGAGGATCTCTTGAGCCTAGGAGTTTCAGGCCAGCCTGGGCAACATAGCGAGACCTCCTCTCTACTAAAAGTAAAAAAAGCGGGACGTGGTGTCGCACACCTTTAGTCCCAGCTACTAGAGTTCGAGGTTGCAGTGAGCTGTGATCGTGCCACTGCACTCCAGGGTGGGCAACAGAGTGAGACCCCGTCTCAAAAAAAAAAAAAAGTAATATGTGCTTTTAGGGACTGATTTAGTAAAGAGACCCTGATTTCAAGCAACACAGTTGAGTACTAATTTATTATTTACCTAATAATAATTGTGTTATTAATACTGTTTAGTAGAGGAAACAATACAGAGGTACTTGTAGTATTGTGTAAGTTTAACGTGCGCATTGCCAAGGTTATATTTGAATGACGTTTTTATGTAAATGTCCATTTATTACACGTTTCACGAACGCTATTGTTTGTGATTGTACGATACATTCTAGCTAGATTATTATCTTTTCTTTTTTTTTTTTCTTTTCTTTTTTTTTAAAAGGTGGAGTTTCGCTCTTGTTACCCAAGCTGGAGTGCAATGGCGTGATCTCGGCTCACCGCAACCTCCGCTTCCCGGGTTCAAGCCATTCTCGGGCCTCAGCCTCCTGAGTAGTTGGGATTACAGGCATGCGCCACCATGCCCGGCTAATTTTTGTATTATTAGTAGAGATGAGGTTTCTCCATGTTGGTCAGGCTGGTCTCGAACTCTCAACCTCAGGTGATCCGCCTGCCTCGGCCTCCCAAAGCTCTGGAATTAGAGGCGTGAGCCACCGCTCCCGGCTATCTTTTCTGTTTTTTAAGTAGACTTAATTTATTTTTAGATTTTGGCTGAAACTGAGTGAGCAGAATTCCTAAAGATGAAGAAACTGTTCCAATGAACAGTGCAAGCTGACCCCATAGGCATGCTTTACACACGCCGTGTAAATGTTAAATGCTGTACTCGATGAAAATGATTGCTCTATAACCGTTCATACATTTTAGGTGCATGTTGTTTTGATAGCCTTGACTGACTTGGTTTCTTTTGCAGATAACCTTCTGTTCGGTGATGAAATTATCACTAATGGTTTTCATTCCTGTGAAAGTGATGAGGAGGATAGAGCCTCACATGCAAGCTCTAGTGACTGGACTCCAAGGCCACGGATAGGTATGGCTCAGAGCTGTTAATTTTAGAGAGTAAATGTACGTTTTTTGGTTTGTTTGTTTTGAGACAGAGTTTCGCTCTTGTTGCGGAGGCTGGAGTGCAACGGCGCGATCTCGGCTCACCGTACCCTCCGTCTTCCAGGTTCAAGCGATTCTCCTGCCTCAGCCTCCCCAGCAGCTGGGATTACATGCATATGCCACTACGCCCGGCTAATTTTGAATTTTTAGTAGAGACGGGGTTTCTCCATGTTGGTCAGGCTGGTCTTGAACTCCCGACCTCAGGTGATCCGTCCGCCTGGGCCTCCCAAAGTGCTGGGATTACAGGCATGTGCCACCTTGCCCCGCCTCACTTGTACCCTTTTTGTGTAGTGTTCTTCATCCGGTTAGAATATCTTCCTCCCTTACTTCATATTCCTTGTTTTTTCACTTTATTTTACACTTACCACTTCTTGAAAAGCTCTGTATCTTACTTTTTAAATTGTGTTGTTTCCTGGTCTAGAATATAAGTTCTACGGGAGCAGGAATTTTTGACTGACTTGTATACTCCTGTCTTTTCAGTGCCTAAAAAAGTGCGTGGCACATAGTTTGTGCTCAATAAATATTTAATAAATATGTGAATGAAATGGGAAAGTATTTCGATGTAGAAAGCATTATCAGTTTTTTATACCAAAGGTATAACATAACCATCTTGAAAGTGGATCTTTTTATGTTCTCACTCTTACAAATGGCTTGATTATTTAAACATAGTGAAGATCAGTTTCTCTTTGGTGTCTGTAATTTATTTATTTATTTATTTATTTATTTTTGTTTTCTCAAGCCTAGGGAGCTGGTTTGAGCCATCTCAGGGTAAAAGAAAATGATTAGTTCTCAGAACATCAACATTGTATGTATTATCTTGGAAGATGGGTTAAGATCAAATTGAAAAATTACCGGAAAAAAATTAAGATGGCAGTTATGTATAGATTTTCATTTCTTTTTCCTGTGTGGTTTTAATGATAAGTAGTACAGGCTTTTAGGACTGGTACGATTTTTCTATGTTGATTTGTAGAACCCTTTTGTAAATACTTTAGGTATTATGGTGTGTGTTTCTAGATATTAACCATAAGAACTTAATTCTGATTGTTAATTAATTAGACTCTTAAAATATATACTTATAGCTGAAGGGGGTCTTCCCAACTCTTCATTAGATCTTCCTAATCTCATTGGGATATAGCATTCATTGTGAGTGTACTGAGAATGAAATACCATTAAATTGCATTTTCTTACTTTGCAAAAAACCCTCACAGAATGCTAACTCATTACTTCAGAAAATAAATGAGATTTTGAATTACTTGTTAAGTTGACTTTAAGCCTTTTCCCCCTTATTGTAGGTCCATATACTTTTGTTCAGCAACATCTTATGATTGGCACAGATCCTCGAACAATTCTTAAAGATTTATTGCCGGAAACAATACCTCCACCTGAGTTGGATGATATGACACTGTGGCAGATTGTTATTAATATCCTTTCAGAACCACCAAAAAGGAAAAAAAGAAAAGATATTAATACAATTGAAGATGCTGTGAAATTACTGCAAGAGTGCAAAAAAATTATAGTTCTAACTGGAGCTGGGGTATGTAAGACTAGTACATGGGGAGGTCGTATATGTATTTTCTTATGCTTTTTACAAGTAGGAAACATTTTTCTGGTTTAGAAGGATTTATCCTTACATGATAATGGATGTTTGGGAACTGCCAAAAACTGAGTGCAGCAGCAGTTGCTAAATTAGTTCAGATTTTTAAAACCTCTCCAGCCTTAAAAAAATATTTGCTTCTGCTTATTTATAGCACAGTGGATAAATGGAATTAAGGCAAGATTTTTACCTACATTATATCATAGCTCCTAAAGGAGATGCAGGGAATTGAAACTCTGCTTTTGTTAAGGGATGTCAGTCTGATGGAGAAATTGGGTGTTTGTTAGATCTTTATGAGAAACTGGAAACCTAATTGGTATTCACAAGTGAAAAGCTTAGTGTTGGGAAGAGTAACAGATTCCTCCTACCTTCCCTCCATTTTAATTAAGATGATGTGATTGTGGCGACTTGACATTTTCTATTTGATCTACCTTAGGGTTGCAGCTAGTTACCTAAGGCTTTTGCATAGTGTGTGTTTTATACAGAGTATATTACATGTTAGCAACCAGAGCAACTGCTGTAGTAAAATTTTGTCCTGTTTTCTGCCATTTCGAGTTGCGAAAGGGTGTTACATAATCTTAGATGATCATCAGGAGTATGTTTTCCTCACAGATAACGATGTAGACAAGTTTGTTTAACTTAAATTGACCTTGACTCCAGGTCAAATTGGAGTCAACTCTGGTAAGATGATGAAACAATAACTTCTGAAATCTCTATTTGAAATGTCAGGATTTTTTTGTACGATTAGTGGGCACGTCTCAAAGAAATGAAGAATTGAAATATTATACACCTTTTTTTTTTCTTTTTTTTGGATACAGGGTCTTGCTGTGTTGCCCTGGCTGGAGTGCAGTGGTGTCATCATGGCTCACTGCAGTCTCAGCCTCTCCTGGCCTGAGTCTTGCTCTGTTGCCCAGGCTGGAGTGCAGTGTCAGGATCTTGGCTCACTGCAACCTCTGCCTCCTGGGTTCAAGCAATTCTCTTGCCTCAGCCTCCTGAGTAGCTGGGATTACAGGCGCACACCACCACACCTGGCTAATTTTTGTATTTTTAGTAGAGATGGGGTTTCACCATATTGGCCAGGCTGGTCTGAAACTCTTGACCTTGTGATCCGCCTGCCTTGGCCTCCCAAAGTGCCAGGATTACAGGCGTGATCCACCGTGCCTGGCTGTACATTGTTTTTTTTAATGAAAATAGAGTATTGTTGTAGTATTGAGGTAGTAGAATCCTAACTAAAGGAGCAATTTCTTTGGAATTACTTCTCTGTAATAGAAATTCTTGGCTGGTGGAGTGGCTCATGCATGTAATTCCAGCACTTTGGGAGGCTAAAGTGGGAGGATCACTTGAGCCCTGGAGTTTGAGATCACCCTGAGCAACATAGACCCTGACTCTACAAAAAATTAGCCTGGTGTGCTGGTGCGTACTTGTAGTCCCAGCTGCTAAGGAGGTTGAGGTGGGAGGATTGCTTGAGCCGGAAAGGTTAAGGCCACAATGAGCCATGATGGCATCACTGCACTCCAGCCTGGGCGTCAGAGCGAAACTTGTCTAAAAAGAAAAAAAACAAAAAGCCAGGCACGGTGGCTCACGCCTGTAATCCAGCACTTTGGGAGGCCGAGGCCTGCGGATCACGAGGTTAGGAGATCGAGACCATCTTGGCTAACATGGTGACACCCCGTCTCTACTAAAAATACAAAAAATCAGCCGGTCGCGGTGGCAGGCACCTGCAGTCCCAGCTACTCAGGAGGCTGAGGCAGGAGAATGGTGTGAACCCAGGAGGCGGAGCTTACAGTGAGCCGAGATCGCACCACTGCACTCCAGACTGGGCGACAGTGTGAGACTCTGTCTCAAAAAAAACAAACAAACAAACAAAAAAAAATTCTTCCCTACTTAAAACAATTTGTTGAAATGGTTTATTTTCTTCTCAAGTTGCATTTGCTTTAATTTGTTGGCTAAACGCTTAAAAGGCTTAAAATTGGCCTGACTTAAAAATTCCTTATCTGTGTTAAAGATGGAATATGAGGTATATTTAATTTTACTCAGTTATTTGGGAGTTTTATTTCTGAAATAAGGGTAGGGTTGTATTTTTATTTCTTAAAAGAAGTTTCAGACTAAAATTTTCTTTCTCAACTCTTACCTAATTATATGGTAAGAGAGCTAGCTAGTTCCTATAAAGGTAGAAGATTTAATTTTACAAATTATGCCATGCACATTTTAGGTGTCTGTTTCATGTGGAATACCTGACTTCAGGTCAAGGGATGGTATTTATGCTCGCCTTGCTGTAGACTTCCCAGATCTTCCAGATCCTCAAGCGATGTTTGATATTGAATATTTCAGAAAAGATCCAAGACCATTCTTCAAGTTTGCAAAGGTACTATGAACTCTTCTGGTTGTTTCTTTGGCCTTCTCTCATGAAAAAGTATTTTGTTCACATACAGCCACCTTAAGGTTATCATTCATTGTTTAGTAAAGTGAATGCTGCTACTGTGGCGGAGTAAGATCACTCATTATGGCTAGAATTCCTTTATTCCTAGAGAAGGACTATTATCTACTTCATTTTAGGAGTGAGCTTATTTTCAAAGAGATAGTTCATATTTTTAAAATTTGCACTTCAGCGATGGTCGTTATTCTGCCTGGGCTTTTTTAAGAGGTTTGTACACCATATAAAAGTAACATAACTTGTGATTTTTAATATTTTATTAGAGATTGTAAAGGTTATAACATCACTTTGGTGTTTCGTAGTCAAGTTTTAACATAAGGATGTGCCTGAAAAATCATTTGTAATTAGAGAATGGGAAGATTCTTGGGTTGCATTTTTGTCAGCAAATTGCAGAGGATCCTTATTCTGCTCTAGAGTTGCACCGTCCAGTTCAGAAGCCACTAGCCACATGTGGCTGTTGAGTACTTGAAATGTATTGATATGTGCAATAAGTGTAGAAGACATATTGGATTTTAGAGATCCAGTATGGAAAATACGAAGTATTTCATTAGTTTTATTCATCAAATATTAAACAAATATTGGTTTTTATATGGAAAAAATCCTTCTAAAATTAATTTTGAATTCTTACTTTTGAAATACTTTTGATATTGGGTTAAATAAAATGTATTTTGGGCTGTGCGTGTTGCCTCATGCCTGTAATCTCAGCACTTTGGGAGGCCAAGGTGGGAGGATCAGTTGAGCCCAGGAGTTTGAGACCAGCCTGAGCAACATAATGAGACCCCATCTCTACAAAATAAATAATAAAATTTGCTGAGCATGGTGGTGTGCACCTGTAGACCCATCCACTCAGTAGTCTGAGGTGGGAAGATCCCTTGAGCTCAGGAGCTCAAGACTGAGTGAACCATGATCTGCCATTGCACTCCACCCTGGGCAACAGAGCAAGAGTGTTGCCAAAATATATGTATGTTTTTTGAAGTTTTTACTTTTTTTTTTCTTTTTTTGAGAAGTAGTCTTCCTTTGTCCCCCAGGCTGGAGTGCAATGGCATGATCTTGGCTCATAGCAACCTCTGCCTCCCAGGTTCAAGTGATTCTCCTGCCTCAGCCTCCTGAGTAGCTGGGATTACAGGCGCCCGCTACCATGCCCAGCTAATTTCTGTATTTTTAGTAGAGACAGGGTTTCACCAGGTTGGCCAGGCTGGTGTTGAACTCCTGACTTGAGGTGATCCACCCTCCTCGGCCTCCCAAGGCGCTGGGATTATAGGCGTGAGCCACCGCGCCTGGCCAGTTTTTACCTTAATGTGGTTACTAAACAATTTAAAGTTATATGTATGTCTCACATTATGTGCCTATTGTACAGCTCTGCTTTAGCATAGAAAGTTTAATAATGCATTACACCATTCTCAAGAGATTGAGTCATTAGAAAACTGTTTTCTTTCCTGTATTTCAGTCTTTTGGAAAGAAATTACAAAATTTGTTATTGTTAAACTTGGAGGTATATATATTTGAAAGAGTCATTTTATTTTATTTTATTTTACTTTAAGTGCCGGGATACATGTGCAGAATGCGCAGGTTTGTTAACATAGGTATACATGTGCCATGGTGGTTTGCTGCATCTATCAACCTGTCATCTAGGTTGTAAGCCCCACATTCATTAGGTATTTGTCCTAATGCTTTTCCACCCCTTGCCCCCCACCTCCTGACAGGCCTCGGTGTGTGGTGTTCCCCACCCTGTGTCCATGTGTTCTTATTGTTCAACTCTCACTTATGAGTGAGGACATGCGGTGTTTGGTTTTCTGTTCTTGTGTTAGTTTGCTGAGGATGATGGCTTCCAGCGAAGGAGTCTTGTATTAGTGGCTTTTTCCCCACCTAATCGTTAGAAGTTGTGAATAGGGACTTCTTTAATGAATCCAGAAGTTAATGAACCTAGCTTTTTTTTTTTTTTTTTTTTTTTGGAGACGGAGTCTGGCTCTGTTTCCCAGGCTGGAGTGTAGTGGTGTGATCTCTGCTCACCATACAACCTCCACCTTCCGAGTTCAAGAGATTCTCCTGCCTCAGCCTTCCGAGTTGTTGGGACTACAGGCACGTGCTGCCATGCCTGGCTAATTTTTGTATTTTTGGTAGAGACGGGGATTCACTATGTTGGCCAGGTTGGTCTTGAACTCCTGACCTTGTGATCCGCCCATCTCAGCCTCCCAAAGTGCTGGGATTACAGGTGCGAGGCACCGCGCCCCGCGCCTGGCCGATGAACCTAAATTTTAACTGAACGGTGGCCTTATCTACTTTCAGACCATGTGGTATATTTACATGACTACAGGAGAAGCTTTGCTAATTCAGAATAAATTATGTTACTTAAATTGGCGACTGTCTTTAAAAAAAAAAGTGATTTTTTTGGATGCAGTAGTTCGTGCCTATAATCCCAGTGCTTTGGGAAGCTGAGATAGGAAGATCTCTTGAACTCAGGAGTTTGAGACCAGCCTGCGCAACACAGTGAGATCCTTATCACTACACCCCTCCACCCCATGTAATTTTTGTTTTATCCAGGTTGTGGTATATTAAATGGGCATTAGTGTAAAGTGGGAAAATTATATTAATTCTTGAATATGATTACTAAACTGAATTTGAAAAGTTTTCAGGCTATCAAGAGAATTTTTAACTTAAAACTTATATAATTTGAACTTTTTACTTCATATATCCGTAATGATGATGGTCATCTATATCTAGCTTTTAGAGCAGACAACTGGTTCATACCTGGATTAAATAAATAATGTAAAGTTATTTTTTGTTAATTATGGATTAGTGAAGATTTACTGTTTTAACCTACTCCTGCTAGTGGCACTACCGCATGGTTTTGAAGACCAGTGAAGTATGACTTAAAGGTTTCTTGAATTGGAGCTAGGACACTGGCATTTATAAAATCTCCACGTAGCACAGACATTGACACTATCAGAAGACCAGCAAGTAACTAGAAGTTACTTTGATCTTAAATCAACTACAAAAACTTGACTCACTAGTTATGGAGAATACATTTTTTATTGTTAAACTGAAAAAAAATTCAGTCACTTATAAGGTGTAACCTCTTCTAATCCTGTTTATATAAATTTATTTATTATTATAATTTTTTGAGATGGAGTCTTGCTCTGTTGCCAGGCTGCAGTGCATTGGCGCCATCTCGGCTCACTGCATCCTCCACCTCCCGGGTTCAAGCAATTCTCTTGCCTCAGCCTCCCAAGTAGCTGGGACTATAGGCACGTGCCATCACGATCAGCACTTTTAGTAGAGACGGGGTTTCACCATGTTGGCAAGGACGTGTCTCGTCGTGACCTCGTGATCCGCCCGTTTCAGCCTCCCAAAGTGTTGGGATTACAGGTGTGAGCCACAATGTCCAGCTGATAAATTTAATTTTGCTTTTCCGAGTTTTCATTTATGGTAATGGTTAAATCAGCTAGCCTTTACAGTTGTTACTCACATATAATTCTTTGTCCATCCTTTAATTCTCACATTGGGAACTGACTAAAAAAAGAAAGCTTCCAGTCTGGGCACAGTGGCTCACACCTGTAATCCCAGCACTTTGGGAGGCCGAGGTGGGTGGATCACCTGAGGTCAGGAGTTCAAGACCAGCCAACACAGCAATACCCTGTCTCTAATAAAAAATACAAAAATCAGCCAGGCTTGGGTGGCGGGTGCCTGTCGTCCCAGCTATGCAGGAGGCTGAGATGGGGAGAATTGCTTGAAGCCAGGAGGTGGAGGTTGCAGTGAGCCGAAAGCGCTTAAGGAGAAATAAGTAAGGATAAAGAGTGCAGGATAGTATCCTGACACGGAGGATGGGGAGGGTATGTAAATATAGTCGATATTTTACTGAATTTCTAAATATTACAAGAATAGAATATTCATAGGATAACCTAAGCTTTTCTGTGAGTCAGTGTACTAGGCAGAAAGTTCACTAAAGTGGTTTATGATTTTTGCTACTTATGAGAAAACATTAAAAATGAAGCCATGAAAAGGAAATATTGGTGAAATTTAGATACTTCAGAAGGAAAGAGAGACTTTCTTTTTTTTTTTTGGAAAGAATTTCTATACCATCTATTATATCATTGATTGTATGTGATTATTGAGAATTAACTTAAGTTTTTTTTTGAGACAGAGTTTTGCTCTTGTCACCCAGGCTGGAGTGCCGTGGTGAGATCTCGGCTCACTGCAACCTTCACCTCCCGAGTTCAAGTAATTCTGCTGCCTCAGCCTACTGAGTAGCTGGGATTACAGGTGCCCATCAGCACGCCCAGCTAATTTTTGTAATTTTAGTAGAGACGGGATTTCACTATGTTGGTCAGGCTGGTCTCGAACTCCTGACCTCTGGTGATCCGCCTGCCTAGGCCAAAGTGCTGGGATTACAGGCGTGAGTCTCCCATGCCCAGCCCTTAAATTTCATTTAGACTGGAAATTTCAAGTAATGGAGAGGTGTGTTAAGGAAGTTATTGCTCTGTTAGAGCAGTTTCTTAAATTTGGCACTATTGACATTTTGGGCTGGATTTTTCTTTTTGTTTCTGAGATAGTTTCACTCTGTCAAGCCATCACAGCTCGTTGCAGCCTTGAACTCCTGGGCTCCTGCCTGAGCCTCCTGAGTAGCTGAGACCATAGGCGCGTACCACATACCTAGCTAAATGTGTTTTTGACTTTCTTTTTCTTTGTAGAGTCAAGTTCTCACTATGTTGTCCAGGCTGGTCTTGAAATCCTGGGTTCCAGCAATTCTCCTGCTTAGCCTTACAGAGTGTCGGGATTGTAGGCATAGGCCACTGCACCCGGCCTTGGGCTGATGTTTATTTGCTATGGGGAACTTTCCTGTGCGTTGTAGGATGTTTGGCAATGTCCCTGGCCGGCCAGGTGCAGCGGCTCACACCTGTAATCCCAGCACTTTGGGAGGCTGAGGTGGGCGGATCACTTGAGGCTGGGAGTTCAGAAGAGACCAGCCAACATGGTGAAACCCTGTCTCTACTAAAAATACAAAAATTAGCCGGGTGTGGTGACACACATGAGAATCACTTGAACTCAGGAGGCTGAGTTTGCCGTGAGCTGAGATCGCGCTGCTGTACTCCATCCAGCCTAGGTGACAAAGCAAGAATCTGTCTCAAAAAAAAAAAAAAAAATTCGCTGGTCTCCACCTACGAAATGCCATTTGTATCCCCACCCCAAGTCCTGACAATAAAAAATGTCTTCAAAATGTTCCTTGCAAAATTGCTCATTGAGGCTAACTGAGGTGGCTCACGACTTTAATCCCAGCCCTTTGGAAGGCCGAGGCTGGCAGATCACTTAAGCCCAGGTGACTGGCCCTGGCCAACTTGGCAAAACCCTGTCTCTACTAAGAATACAAAAAATAGCCAGACGTGGTGGTGCACACCCGTAATTCCAGCTACTCGGGAGGCTGAGGCAGGAGAATCACTTGAACCTGGGAGGCGGAGGTTGCAGTGAGCCGAGATCGCACCACTCTATTCCAGCCTGATTGACAGAGTGAGACTCCATCTCAAAAAAAAAAAAAAAAAATTACTCTCTGAGCACCAGTGTGTTACAGTGTGCTTAGCTGTGGTACCACTTTGGATTCTTTCACACAAGAACAGTTAAGGCCAGTTTTAAAGCTGTGGGGCCATTTCTGAACTGTATTTTGTTTTTTTTGTTTGGAGATGAAGTTTCACTCTTGTTGCTCAGGCTGGAGTGCGATGGTGTGATCTCGGCTCACTTGCAACCTCCGCCTCCCAGGTTCAAGCAATCTCCTGCCTTAGCCTCTTGAGTAGACTTGATTATGGGATTTTGGCTCACTGCAACCTCTGCTTCCCAGGTTCAAACAGTTCTGCCTTAGCCTGCTGAGTAGCTGGGATTACAGGTGCCCGCCACCATGCTTGGCTAATTTTGTATTTTTAGTAGAGACGGGGTTTCACCATGTTGGCCAGGCTGGTCTTGAACTCTTGACCTTGTGATTGACCCACCTCTGCCTCCCAAAGTGCTGGTATTACAGGCATGAGCCACTGTGCCTAGCCAATTTTTTGAATTTTTAGTAGAGATGGGGTTTCATCATGTTGGCCACGCTGGTCTCAAACTCCTGACCTCAGGTGATCCACCCACCTTGGCCTCCTAAAGTTCTGGGA
Organism: Gorilla gorilla gorilla; assembly: GCF_029281585.2. NCBI lineage: Eukaryota > Metazoa > Chordata > Mammalia > Primates > Hominidae > Gorilla > Gorilla gorilla. Next base: position 47,849,913 of record NC_073232.2, on the reverse strand, counting down.
TTACAGGCGTGAGCCACTTCGCCCAGCCTGCACTGTGTTCTTATCCTGCATAATGACTTAAATTGATAATAAGTTGTGGTCATGGTTCTCAGAAACCTAAAATAATTCACTGATGTTAATAAAAATGAGTGGTTGTATTTAGAGTCAAGGCGAAACTGAATTAGGATGTATAAAATACCTTTTTTTTTTTTTAAGTAGGACTGTTGTTCGGCTGGGCATGGTGGCTCACGCCTGTAATCCCAGCACTTTGGGAGGCCACAGGGCGGTCAAAAGTTTGAGACCAGCCTGACCAACATGGTGAAACCCTGTCTCTACTAAAAATACAAAAATTAGATGGATGTGGTGGCGCATGCTGTAATCCCAGCTACTCAGGAGGCTGAAGCAGGAGAATCACTTGAACCCAGGAGGCGGAGGTTGCAGTGAGCTGAGATGGCGCCACTGCACTCCAGCCTGGGCGAGAGAGTGAGACTCTGTCTCAAAAAAAAAAAAAAAAAAAAGAAAAGGGACTATGTTCAAAGAGTGTATTTTCTGTCCCATACTGAATTCACTGTTCTTTCCCTAGTGATTAAAATACAAGAAAAGGTAGAGGGAGAAACACGAACTGAATTTTACGAACTTAATTCCAAGAATGTATTTTTACATTTATTCAAAAAATTATTATTTTATTGATAATATCCAAACATACCAGATTATGTATTAATAGTTAAAAATTTGAGTTCTAGAACAAGCTTATTAAAAATCAACGTCAGTAAAAAGAAAATAGATGGTAGTCACAGTGCCATTCATCTGAAAATAATGTTTTAATACTCACATGTATATGGATTATATATCTATACGTTTATAGTATTGTAGCTGGATTTATGTTACATTTTTAGCATAAAATTTGGCTTTTGCTGGGCCCAGTGGCTTGCGATTGTAGTCCCAGCAACTCAGGAGGGTAAGGTGGGAGGATTGCTTGAACCAAAGAGTTTGAGGCTGCAGTGAGCTGTGACCTCACCTCTGCACACCAGCCTGAGTGACAGAGCAAGACCCATCCCTGAAAAGAAAAAACTTGGCTGTTTTACTTTGCTTTCAATTTGTAGTATATTCTACTTAATATAATAAACTTACTTTCTGTGAGGTGCTTGAATACTTTTTAATGGTTATTTATGAAGTGGTGAACTGTAATTCTGTATTTGTACATTTGGATGTACAAATAGTGTTGCTACAGTTGTCCTTTTTTGGTATGTCTCCAGTGTTCTTAGGATAAATTCCTGAAAGTGAATTTCAGTTTTGAATTTCAGAGAAACATGTCAAAGTTCTTCTTTAAGCCTTTAAGTCTCCTGATATGTTTTGTCATATTGCAGCTTGGAAAGGTTGAAATAAAATCTTCTATTAGGGCTGGGTGCAGTGGCTCATGCCTGTCATCCGAGCACTTTGGGATTTAGCTGATTTGGCTGATTTATCATGCCACTGCCACCTGTATCCACCCAAAATCCACAAGAACCCCAGAATACATTCTTAGCATTAAAAAAAAAAGTTATATAAATATATATAATTATATATATATTTGAGACAGGGCCTGTCTCTGATACCCAGACGTGTGCAGTATCTTTCAAAAATCATATATCTATATATAGTTTGCCCCTTCCTTCAGTCTTTGCTGCCCCTAATATCTGTCCTTAATGGTTACCATGGTGACACTCTTGGAAATCATTCAGGGGGAAAAAAAATTTGTGTTGGGATAGGGGAGGGATGTCAGCATAAGTTTTTAATACTTGATAAATGATTGCCAACAGAATCAAAAACACCTTGTTTTCTATCTTTTTTCACCATATAATATTCTTGAGAATAATTTCGTAACAGCACTTAACAGATATACCTTATTTTTCAAAGAAGGCTGTGTAGCATTCTATTTTAAAGTTGTTTCACAGTGTATGAGTCTCCTATTGATAGGTATCTGCGTTTTTGTCTTTTTGATCTAGGGTTGTTTTTAAGGCAGTTTAAAAACTATAGTAAGTAAAAGAGGCCAGGTGCGGTGGCTCACACCTGTAAACCCAGCACTTTGGGAGGCCGAGGCGGGCGGATCACTTGAGGTAGGAGTTCGAGACCAGCCTGGCAAACATGGTGAAACCCTTCTCTACTAAAAATACAAAAAATTAGCCGGCCGTGGTGGCAAGCGCCTGTAGTCCCAGCTGTTTGGAAGGCTGAGGGAGGAGAACCGCTTGAACTCGGGAGGCGGAGGTTGCAGTGAGCCAATAATATGCTGCTGCACTCCAGCCTGGGCAACAGAGCGAGACTCTATCTCAAAAATAAATACAATTTTAAATAAAATGATAAAAATAAAGCAGCACCCAGCTTTATTATTTATTTATTTATTTATTTTTTGAGACAGAGTCGCACTCTGTCGCTCAAGTTGGAGTGCGGTGGTGCCATCTTGGCTCACTGCAACCTCTGCCTCCCGGGTTCAAGTGATTCTCCCGCTTCAGCCTCCCAGGTAGCTGAGATTACAGGTGTGTGCCACCACGCCCAGCTAATTTGTATTTTTAGTAGAGATGGGGGTTTCACCATGTTTGCCAGGCTGGTCTTGAACTCCTAACCTCAGGTGATCCGCCCACCTTGGCCTCCCAAAGTGCTGGGATTATAGGTGTGAGCCGCCGCGCTTGGCTCAGCATCTTATTTTTTGAGACAGGGTCTCCTTCTGTTATCCAAGCTGGAGTGTAGTAGTGTGATCTTACAGCTCACTGCAGCCTCCAACTCTTGGGCTCAAATGATTCTCCTGTCTCAGCCTGCCAAGCAGCTAGTACTACAGGTGTGCACCACCATGCCCTGCTGTTTTTTTGTTTTTTTTTGTATGGACAGTCTTGCTATGTTGCCCAGGCTGGTCTCAAACTCCTGAGCTCGAGTGATTCTGCTGCCTCAGCTACTCAAAGTGCTGGGATTGTAGGCGTTAACTACCAGGTTAGGCCTGTTCTGTTTTTATTAGCGTGGATGACTGCTGGTTACTACTGGCCGTTTGTATATCCTTGAATTACCTCTTTGTTTTTAGCCATTTTTCTCCATTTGGGTGCTTTTTCACAGTGACTTCTGGGAATATTATGTTCTTTTCTTTTGCTTTACCTTTCAAATTTTATTTTTATGGATATATAATAGTTGTACGTGTACATTATATATTCTTGAAGAGTTAGGCTTATTGGGATTCCAGCCTTTAGTAATCCCATGAAGGTGAGCAAACTGAAATGTACTTACTAGTCTTAGTCATTTGGTTCGTAATATGTAATAGAAATGGTGCTTATCCTAAAAGAAAAATAGAAAACTTGAGGGTGAAGGATCAGAAATTGAAGACAGTAAATACTGCATAGAGGTTTAAATGCTAGGGTTTTAAGTTTTCTTTTTTTTTTTTTTTTTTGAGATAGTCTTGGTCTGACACCCAGGCTGGACTGCAACCTCTGTTCCCTGGCCTCAAGTGATCCTCCCACCTTAGCCTCCTGACTAGCTGTGACCACAGATGTGCACCACCATGCCCGGCTATTTTTTTTTGTATTTTTGGTAGAGATGGGGTCTCGCCATGTTGCCCAATCCAGTGCTGGATTTTCATATCAAAACAGGGCTCTGCTACTTACTTGCTCTTGTGACCAAAATGGCAAGTTAGGTTTGTTTTGTATTTGTTTTCATCTGCATCGGGGTATATGTTCACAGCTGGATCAGCAAACTTTCTGTAGTAAGGTAGGGTCTGGTAGTAAATATGTAGTATGCTTTGCAGACTGCATAGGGTCTCTGTCATATGTTCTTTGTTTTCTTTACAGCCTTGAACAAATTAAAAAACCCAGTCCTCAGCCTTGTCTGTAGCATAATAAAGAGGAAAGTAAAAGTGCTTATGTTATATGTGGTACATACTAAAATTTATTAAGTGGCGACTGGCAGTTTAACTAATTGACATTCTCTTGTGTTAGGTTAATACAGGGGTTGGCGTACTATGGCCTCAGTCCTAATGTGGCCCACTCCATGTTTTTGTATAGGCTGTGAGCTAAGCATTAAGCATTAATTTATTACTTAAATCAACAAAGTTTATGTGGTGTACAACATGATGTTTTGATGTGTGTACATTATGGAATGGCTAACTCAAGCTAATATTCATTACTTCACATACTTTTTTTTTGGTGGTGAGAACATTTAAAATGTACTCTTAATAGTTTTCAGGTATACAATATTTGTTTTTGTTTTTGTTTTGAGACGAAGTCTCGCTCTTGTCCCCAGGCTGGAGTGCAGTGGCGCTATCTTGGCTCACTGCAACCTCCGCCTCCCAGGTACAAGCGATTCTCCTGCCTCAGCCTCCCAAGTAGCTGGGATTACAGGCGCCTGTCTCCACGCCCGGCTAGTTACTGTATTTTTAGTAAAGACAGGGTTTCACCATGTTGGCCAGGCTGGTCTCAAACTCCTGACCTCAGGTGATCCGCCTGCCTCGGCCTCCCAAAGTGCTGGGATTACAGGCGTGAGCCACCGCGCCCGGCTACAATATGTTCTTAATTATAGTCAGCAATAGATCTCCTGAACTTATTCTTCCCAACGTCTTCCCAATCCCACCTCCACCCCCTGCTAATAATTTAATTTTAAATGACTGGGGAAAAAATTGAAAGAACTGTTTCATGACACTTGAACATTATATAAAATTTTCATGTCAGTGTTCATAAATACAGACTTTTATTAGAACATAGCCATACTGTTTATATATTGAAATACAGTTGAATTTGTCATATGACCAATTTACTAGTATTGATTAAGATGTTGAGCGGTTTATTCAAGTGTGGTTTTGTGGAATGAAAGAGACAGGAGGGATTATGAGGACTCTCCTTAGCAGGATTGATGCATTTCACTTTTTTTGACAGGAAGGAAAGTTTAGGTTCTATTTTCTCAGCAACTCTACTTAACTACCTCCATCTGAACTATATATAGGAGGGGGTGGATATCAGCAAAGATTAACATCAGTAAATTTTGATGAATTCTCTAAAAATTCTGATTTTTAAAGAGGGAATTTTGGCTGGGCACAGTGGCTCACACCTGTAATCCTAAGCACTTTGGGAGGCCAAGGCAGGTGGATCACCTGAGGTCTGGAGTTTGAGACCAGCCTGGCCAACATGGCGAAACCCCGTCTCTACTAAAAACAAATTAGCTGAATGTGGTGGCGCGCACCTGTAGTCCCAGCTCCTTGGGAGGCTGAGGTGGGAGAATTGCCTAAAGCCAGGAGAGGTGGAGGTTGCAGTGAGCCGAGATTGTGCCATTGCACTCCATCCTGGGTGACAGAGCGAGACTCAAAAAAAAAGGTGGGTGTGAATTTTGTTATGTTGTGCGGGCTGGAGTGTAGTGCCCATCCATTGGCACGATCATAGAGTACTACAGCTCCCTAACTCCCAGACTCAAGTGATTCTCCCTCCTCTGTCTCCCCAGTAGCAGGAACTACAGGCCTGTGCCACCATGCCCAGCTTTCTTAGTCTTGAGGGACTGCATTTACACCTATGCCTTTTACTAGGGTCTTTTATTCATATTGCTAGAAATTTGGAGAAGAAAGAAAGGCATAATCTCTGGAGAAAAGCCATTATTTCTGCAGATAGTTCTTTTTTTTTTTTTGAGACGGAGTCTTTCTTTGTCGCCCAGGCTGGAGTGCAGTGGTGTGATCTAGGCTCACTACAAGCTCCACCTCCTGGGTTCACGCCATTCTCCTGCCTTAGCCTCCCGAGTAGCGGGACTACAGGCACCCGCCACCATGCCCAGCTAATTTTTTTTTGTATTTTTTAGTAGAGACGGGGTTTCACCATCTTAGCCAGGATGGTCTCGATCTTCTGACCTTGTGATCTGCCGACCTCGGCCACCCAAAGTGCTGGGATTACAGGCGTGAGCCACCACATCCGGCCAATTTCTGCGGATAGTTCTAAGCTTTAGTTTTGACCACGTTGGTTGCCTATGGCCAATTCCTGGATTATTTACATGTTTCCAGACACAGCTATGTGAAAGCAGGGTTTGTTTTAATAGTGTTTTGAGCCTTTGATTCCAGTTCTGCTTCCACTCTTGGTCTATAAGGATCCCTATGGCAGCAACAGAATGGCCCAGCCCTCATGATTGGTTGCTTAAAAAGGCTTTAGGATATTCAAACTGGGTGGCCTGTCTTGCTTGGAATAGGACTAAGCATGTCACACTTTCACCATGGAAGAGTTAATCCATATTCTATCTGTAAGTTGTATCTCCAGTCATTGGTTTTCAGTAAGTGGTCCTATCTTAGGAGGAGTGGTATATTAGAACAGTCCTTCCAGAGTAATTTTTTTCATTATTTCAGATTCCTTTTAGTTTTTTTTGTTTGTTTTTTTTTTTTTAAAGGCTCTCACTCTGTCACCCAGGCTGGAGAGCAGTGATACGATCATAGCTCACTGGAACCTCTACCTCCCTGGGCTCAGGTGATCCTCCCACCTCAGCCTTCTGAGTTTCTGGGACTACAGGCATGAACCATGAGGCCCAGCTAATTTTTGTGATTTTTGTGTTTTTTGTAGAGTCAGGGTTTCTCCATGTTGCCCAGGCTGGTCTCGAACTCCTGGTCTCAAGTAACCTGCCCGCCTCGGCCTTCCAAAGTGCTGGGATTAGAGGTGTGAGCCACCACACCTGTACTACTACTTTTAGTTTGAACACTATATTTAAATCTAATAATTCAGACATGGCCCATTTCATACTTGACAGAAAGTATGAGTCAAAGACTCAAATCATTCAGATTCTCACATATGTAAAACATACGCTTGGCCGGGTGCAGTGGCTCACGCCTGTAATCCCAGCACTTTGTGAGACCAAGGTGGGCGGATCACCTGAGGTCAGGAGTTCAAGACCAGCCTGACCAACATGGAGAAACCCCGTCTCTACTAAAAATACAAAATTAGCTGGGGTGGTGGCACATGCCTGTAATCCCAGCTATTCAGGAAGCTGAGGCAGGAGAATCACTTGAACCCGGGAGGTGGAGGTTGTGGTGAGCTGAGATCGCGCCATTGCACTCCAGCCTGGGCAAAAAGAGCGAAACTCTGTCTCAAAAAAAAAAAAAAAAAAAAAAAAGCAGGCTTATAAAATAAAACAAAAATGTCCTTTATGATTTGTCTTAAAGGTAGTTGAATTAATAAGAGCTAAATCTAGTGTCCCATACATCTTTGTGTTTCTTACTCTACCCTTTAGAAAGGGTGGGGGTGGACGTGGATAAGGCACACAGTTAATTCAGGGACGGTGGAGTCTTGGTACTTGCTCTTTTTCCCTGACCTTGCTTTGGAGTTATTTTATTTTTTAAATTCTGCATTTGGCATGCTATTATCACTTGCTTACTACTATAGGTCCTGTTTTATCTGTTGCCTAGCATATTCTCATAGTGCCTAAAATACTCTAAAAGCTATTTCCAGAAGGAGCTTTAATGAGACATACAATGCTTAATCTCTCAAATGTAAATGTACTAGAAAAAAGCATTCTGGGGAAGAAAACAGTGGTTGATTTAACTGAACTCACTTTTCCAAAACAGTGGCTTTTGATTTATTAAGCTTTATTAAGCTTTTCCCTTGCTACTATATGCACTCTCTATTTCTTAAATTGCAAAGAGTTATTCATGAAATTTGTGATAAATATTTGAATCTAAGGTAACGTTTTTGGATTCTTTATACTAGGTTTTTAGCAGCATGTGGACATGTATGTGATAGCTGTTAACGGAATTCACTTAAGTTTTACTTAGAAGCCTGGGTAGTAGAACCTAGAAGTTGCAGTGGGAATTTTTTTTTAATTTGAAAGATTAAATAGGTAAAAAGTCATCTTTAATCTCTATTAAACTTTTTTGTATAATGTCAGAAGTGAAAGTTCCCCACATCTGCTTACAGCCTGTTTGTATCCTTCCTGACTTGATTGATTAAATGGACATCTCTATATACATGTGCATATAATTTCAATTTTTGCTTAGTAACAAAAACAAAAGTTATACATACTGGTGACTAATTTGCTTTTTTCACGTATGTCATGAACCATTTTCCAGGGCAGTTCATCTAGATCTCCCTCATTCTTTTTAATGGCTACATATTCCACTATTATGGATGTACCATATTTATACAACCGGTTCCCTATTGATGGACATATGGTTGTGTCTAGTTTTTTGCTAGCATTGTGATAGATTAGAGCCTGTAATGAATGGTAAGGAAGTAAGTAGATGATAGCACTACTACTTTGAAGGAAAAAGTAGAGAATAAACTTCCTTTGCCATAGTCACTTACTAAATGAAATTTAATAAAAACACTGTCAAAAGTTGGGAGGACCAAAATTGATACTTTTTCTCTGATCTTTTTGCCATGTGTATATCTGAATTCTTTGTTTTTAAAGAAGAAACAGCATTGAAGCATTATTTGGGGGGAAAAACACACACACAAAATCCAGCAACTCAGCATTCATGAGCAACTCTATACTATACCAGTATGTGCCTGTGCAGTGGAAGGAAAACAATTTTGGTAAGGATTAAAACTTTAGCTTTAAACTTCCAGCAGGTTGATATTCTAATGAATGATAAATCAAAAAAAAATTTTAAATATTCCTGTATTGACAGTGCTTTTTTTTTTTTAAATCACCCTACCTTGATATCTGTAATTTTAGTTTAAACTTTCCCATTTTTCTTTAAAGAAAAAAATCTGAATTTGCAGCCAACAAAAATTAGATATCCTAAGGTTGTATTACTTCTGACTTTTATTAAAATATCAACATTTCTTAGAGATGTTTATGGGCCGACTTTGTCTTTTTCTTCAAGGGGCCAAGTTCACTAATTGCTGAGTTTTATGCATATGACAGCAACCGTCCTTTTGTAGGTGTGTGTCACATCCATCTAGATACTTTAAAATGCTCATCTATTTCATTTTTAAAATTATGTGTGTGGGATTATCAGTATTTTTTTGTTAAACATATGACATCTGTAGTTTATTTCACTAATGTAAATTTTTTCTACCTTTTGCTTGATATAGGAAATATATCCTGGACAATTCCAGCCATCTCTCTGTCACAAATTCATAGCCTTGTCAGATAAGGAAGGAAAACTACTTCGCAACTATACCCAGAACATAGACACGCTGGAACAGGTTGCGGGAATCCAAAGGATAATTCAGTGTCATGGTTAGTAAACTTCAGAGTGGTTTTCTGTAATTTATTTTAGTTTTATAGGAAGATATTTCCTATAAAGCTGACTGCCATCGAGAAGTGGAGATAAAGCATTATTTAATCATGTTATCTCGTTTATCGATAACCTCAGAAAAGTAGAAAACAAAAATAATAAAAACAGAAGTATTGGCCTTGACAGTTAATTATAGAAAACCTCAGATATTAATTTGCTTTTGATTTCAAAAGATGCTGCAGTTGCATGCATTCAGTTATTTTAAATAATCTTTTCTGGCTGAGTGCAGTGGCTCACGCCTGTAATCCTAGCACTTTGGGAAGCCGAGGCGGGCAGATCCCATGAGGCCAAGAGTTCGAGAACAGCCTGGCCAACATGGTGAAACCCCGACTCTACTAGAAATACAAAAATTAGCCGGGCATGGTGGCAGGCGCCTGTAATCCCAGCTACTCAGGAGGCTGAGGCACGAGAATCACTTGAACCTGGGAGTTGGAGGTTGCAGCGAGCCAAGATTGCACCATTGCGCTCCAGCCTGGGAGACAGTGAGACTCTGTCGAAAAAAAAAATTCTGAATACAAGAGTAGTATTAGCTGTTAATGAAGAAATGTGACATCTTTAGTTTATGAAACTAAAAGAACTGGATAGTTGAGATGTACAGGATTCAGAGATTCAGAAATGTTTAATATAAAACAAGTATCAACAGGCCATTAGGTATCTAAAGTGTTTCTAAGAACTGCTGAGCTAAGGTAATAGAGTTGGAACTGTCCAACTCTGCAGGATTTTAGCCCTGGAGGAGTGAGCTGTTACAGTTTTGTTAAAAAGAGTAGCTTTAGAAGGCATCATTATATTAGTGTCTCAGAGGTTGAGAATCATATTCATTCTATGTATAAATATATAAATTCTTCATCCCCTAGATTCTCCTGTAGTATATCACAAAATCTGCAGTGTGTTCTGAGCTTTAAAATCAAAGTTAAAAACAAAAACAAAAATCCTTAAACCCTCTTAACATTTGTGATGTTAAACTTTATAACGTTGTGGTGTGTTCAAGAAACAAATACTTCTTTAATAAAGCATATATATGTTGGTTGTTTTTAGGTTCCTTTGCAACAGCATCTTGCCTGATTTGTAAATACAAAGTTGACTGTGAAGCTGTACGAGGAGATATTTTTAATCAGGTAATTTGTTGCCCGTATTTTAGGAATTGTTCATGTCTCTGAAGTATTTCTTCTTTTGCCTCAAAATCCTTTTTTACCCCTTTAAAATATATATGGTACAGAAAGATTCAGGAAGAAAATAGTTAGCAATTGGGAATTTTGGTAAAATACACGAGAACCTTTCAATACCTTATATAGAAAACAGCCCTATAAAGTCTCTTAAAATTATGAAATTGTCTTCTTAGTATCTAAGCCGAACGTAAAATGTCAGATCATAAGCAAGTTGTTGTTGTAGTAGTTTTTCTCCTTCCTCTCCCTTTTTGTGCCTGTCAGATTTGGACCTTAAATTAGTTGTGGTAATCTTCTAAAATTATTTCATACATGTTCATTGCCAAAAAATATAGGAAAATGTAGCAGAAAATAAAAATTATCCAGAAATATGTCCTGTGTGCTTAGCAATATATGGAGGTAATCATGTCATTACGAAAGAGGAAGAATAGTATATTAAAATGGAGTCATTGGTCGGGTGCAGTGGCTCATGCTTGTAATCCCAGCACTTTGGGAGGACGAGGTGGGTCGATCATTTGAGGTCAGAAGTGAGACCAGCCTGGCCAACATGGCAAAACCCCGTCTCTCCTAAAAATACAAAAATTAGCCTGGCATGGTGGCATATGCCTTTAATCTCAGCTGCTTGGGAGGCTGAGGCAGGAGAATTATTTGAACTCGGGAGGTGGAGGTTGTAGTGAGCTGAGATCATGCCACTGCATTCCAGGCTGGGCAACAGAACAAGACTCCATCTCAAATAAATAAAATGGAATCATTTTATTTGACGAATGTCTATTTTTTTTGGAAAGGATCAATTCCCATTTAGTGTATATACACACATTGTGTTTTTCCTCTTAATATATGATGAACTCTTCAATGTCAAGTGTTTTTCTACATAGATATTATAACAAGAGCATAGTATTTCATTGTTTCATAGTATGTTAATAAACTACCCATCATTGACAGTTGCTGTTTATCCATAGCTTTTCTGTTTTTTTTTTTTTTTTTTTAATAATTCTGAAATGTATTCTTAGAGGTATGGAAATGTTGACTATTTCTAACTTGGGCTTACTCTTTGCTTCTCTACCTCAACCAAAATCTGAAAATATGTAGGTAGTTCCTCGATGTCCTAGGTGCCCAGCTGATGAACCGCTTGCTATCATGAAACCAGAGATTGTGTTTTTTGGTGAAAATTTACCAGAACAGTTTCATAGAGCCATGAAGTATGACAAAGATGAAGTTGACCTCCTCATTGTTATTGGGTCTTCCCTCAAAGTAAGACCAGTAGCACTAATTCCAAGTAAGTTGGTGATGGTTTTTGGAGAACATTTCTATATATAATGTCATGGGTTGTGGGTCTGTATAATAGACGCTAGTAATCTTAACTCTGCTTCTGTTTGAAAGAGTGGTGAAGAGCTAATTTTAGAAATTGTTTGTTTGTTTGTTTATTGAGATGGAGTTTCCCTCTTGTTGCCCAGGCTGGAGTGCAGTCGCGTATCTCGGCTCACTGCAACCTCCGCCTCCCGGGTTCAAGCGATTCTTCTGCCTCAGCCTTCTGAGTAGCTGGGATCACAGGCGTCCACCAACATGCCTGGCTAGTTTTTGTATTTTTAGTATAGACCGGGTTTCACCATGTTGGCCAGGCTGGTCTCGAACTCCTCAGCTCAGGTGATCTGCCTGTCTCTGCCTCCTAAAGTGCTGGGATTACAGGCGTGAGCCCCCATGCCTGGCCAGAAATTCTTTATTTTTAGTAGAGATGAGGTCTTGCTGTGTTGCCCAGGCTGGATTCGAACTCCTGGGCTCAAGTGATCCTCCTGCCTCAGCCCCTTGAGTAGCTAGGATTACAGGCACGAGCCTCCACATCTGGCTGAACTGTTTTTTTAGGTGGCGTTGTTCATTGAGACTGGTGAATCTGACATTTTGATGGGGGGTGGAGGGTTGTCAAAACACAAGTAATGTTGGTGGCTCGTGCCTGTAATCTCAGCGCTTTGGGAGGCCGAGGTAGGTGGATCGCTTGAGGGCAGCAGTTTGAGACCAGCCTGGCCAACATGGTGAAACCCTGTCTCTACTAAAAATACAAAAATTAGCTGGGCATAGTGGTGTGCACATGTAGTCCCAGCTACTTGGGAGGTTGGGGCATGAAAATCGCTTGAACTCAGGAGGCAGAGGTTGCAATGAGCCGAGATTGTGCCACTGCACTCCAGCCTGGGTGACAGAGTGGGACTCTGTCTCAAAAAATCAAAAACAAAAAAACCCAGAAGTAATGCTAAACTCTACTTCTAATTTATGTGAAAAATTAAGACAAAGGTAGAGTTTAACTTAGACTTTTTGGTGGAATGTGTTTTTAATGTTGCAAGGGTTAGCATCAATTAATTTATGAAATGGTCCTTTATCCTTATATTTTTTTATTACAGTTTTGATCTTTCAAATTTAATTGATTTCACATTTAATAAATTCAAATGTATAGTTTGGTAGAAGGTAGAAGTGTAACATACCATGTAAGATGGAATTTGGGGGCTCAGAATGATTGGTTCATTCTTGTCGTAGTAACATCCATGCCATAACGGTGATATGTCCATATAGTTTACCCAAAAGGGTGTGTATATAAAAGTGTTCACATAAAATTTAAATCCCTATTACTCTCAGGAAAATTTCTTTGTCATATATATTCTCATACTGTCTGTTTCCTCCTCTAGTTTAGAATCAGAGGAGGAGAGAGAGAGATTGCAGTTGCATCAGATGTGTCCTTTCATAAGTGAGGGAAAGAGAAGAGGAAAAATATTAAATCCCTAGCCAGAGAATTGAATTAGACCCCACATCAGCAGTCAAGGCAGCCAGAGTAAACAGTTGGAAGAAACATGGAGTCAAGCTCTTCAATTTTGTGTCTATCCCATATCTCGTGGCTTTAGCAGTTAACTCAGTCTTACCTAATTAGCTGTGAAATTCTGTTAAAGTAGAATACAAGACAATTTGCAATTAAATGAAACATGAAAATTTAATATACAAATCTCTTTGTTCTTGAGTTGCTCTTCTTAAAGCAAAATCAAAGGCACTCTGCTTAAAAGCTTTTCTTTTTATTTTTTAGAGATGGGTGTCTTGCTGTAGCTCAGGCTGGAGTGCAGTGGTGCAGTTTCAGCTCACTGCAGCCTTCAACTCCTGGGGACAAGCAGTCCTTCCACTTCAGCTTCCTGAGTAGTTAGGACCAGAGGCGCACACCATGCTTGGCAAATTTTTAAATTTTTTTTTGTAGAAACGGGATTCACTTTGTTGCCCAGGCTGGTCACAAACTCCTGGCCTCAAGTGATCCTTCCTCCTCTGCCTCTCAAAGCATTAGGATTACAGGCATGAGCTACCATGCCTGGTCCTTAAAAACTTTTCTTTCAAAAGCTTTCTGTGGGATAGTATGATGTGTTGCAAAGATAATTAAAAAAAGAAACAGGTTTATAATAGCGTAGAATATGTTTATATGACTTTTTCCCTCCCCCCTCCCCTCCCTCCCTCCCTCCCTTCCGTTTGTCCTTCCTTCCATTCATCCTTCCTTCCGTTAGTCCTTCCTTCTGTCCATCCTTCCCGTCCGTTCTTCCTTCCTTCCTTCGTCCATCCTTCTGTCTGTCCTTCTTTCCGTTCATCTGTCCGTCCTTCCTTCCTCCCACCCTCCCTCCCTCCCTCCTATCCTCCCTCCCTCCCTCCTATCCTCCCTCCCTCCCTCATTGCCCAGGCTGGAGTGCAATGGCATGATCTCGGCTCACTGCAGTCTCCCGTGTTCAAGCAGTTCTCCCAAGTAGTTGGGATTAGAGGCATGCGCTACCACACGCCCGGCTAATTTTGTGTTTTTAGTATAGAGATGGGGTTTCACCATGTTGGTCGGGTTGGTCTTGAACTCCTGACCTCAGGTGATCCGCCTGCCTCGGCCTCCCAAAGTGCTGGGATTACAGGCGTGAGCCACCGTACCCGGCTCACCTTCTTTATATCAGGAGCTACTTAAGTAGAACATTTATGTGCCAAGAACTCTTCTGTGCACTTGACTAACTCATTTAATCCTCACCACAGTCTTGTGGAGAGGTACTATTATTATCCCCATTCTGCAGACAAGGAAATTTGAGGTTCAGAGTGGGAAAGTCTGGGAAGATTGCTCAGGGGTAACCAGGTGATAGGAGCAGAACTTGAGTGTTTTATAAAAGACACTTAACTGCCCATCTGCTTGCTTGATGAAATGTAATGGCTTGGTTAAGTATTTAGTGCGTGGGTCTTTTTTGGGAATTTGGAGCTCAAGCCCTTGTTGGATTTTTGCGTAATGTATCTGTTGTGGTTTTATTAGCTTACTTCCTCCTCCCTTTTTCTAACTCTATTTTTCACCCTATTTTAGGTTCCATACCCCATGAAGTGCCTCAGATATTAATTAATAGAGAACCTTTGCCTCATCTGCATTTTGATGTAGAGCTTCTTGGAGACTGTGATGTCATAATTAATGAATTGTGTCATAGGTTAGGTGGTGAATATGCCAAACTTTGCTGTAACCCTGTAAAGCTTTCAGAAATTACTGAAAAACCTCCACGAACACAAAAAGAATTGGCTTATTTGTCAGAGTTGCCGCCCACACCTCTTCATGTTTCAGAAGACTCAAGTTCACCAGAAAGAACTTCACCACCAGATTCTTCAGTGATTGTCACACTTTTAGACCAAGCAGCTAAGAGTAATGATGATTTAGATGTGTCTGAATCAAAAGGTTGTATGGAAGAAAAACCACAGGAAGTACAAACTTCTAGGAATGTTGAAAGTATTGCTGAACAGATGGAAAATCCGGATTTGAAGAATGTTGGTTCTAGTACTGGGGAGAAAAATGAAAGAACTTCAGTGGCTGGAACAGTGAGAAAATGCTGGCCTAATAGAGTGGCAAAGGAGCAGATTAGTAAGCGGCTTGATGGTAAGAAAGGCAGTCGAACCATTTTGAAAGTATAAATGTCATAACAGTATTTCCAAAAAATTAGCTATTTCGGCAGGTTAATCGATAGGGTAGCTTTATGTAGTTGATTCTGTTTAGAGAAACTGTACAGTTCGTAATCAGAAAGGTAAATCTTCTGGTATCTTAACATGATATGGAGAAGGAAGTGTTTTAATAGTGCTCTGTATGTTGTGTTTCTCTAGGGGATGGAAAAATAAGAATGGGTTATTAGCTGGCAGAAATGATGACAGATTTGAGTGCTTACTGTAGGTCAGCTGCTTTACATATGTTACCTGATTTTAATCTGAGGTAGGAACTATTACTCTTCTGCAGGTGGGAAAACTCAGGACCATAGAGGTTAAATACCTCATGCACAGTAACTACTAAGAAGTGGAAGAACCAGATTAAAATCCAGTCTATTTATGCTTAGAGCCTGCCCCCTTAACTACTATGCGGTGTTGTCTCAGATGTAGAACACATGTTTGTTTTCTCTGAGGACTTAGAAAAAACACGCGTGATTCTTCTCCACTGAATATAGGAATAGTTTCTACCCTGTTTAGAACATGCGTAGTCTTTATCAATAAGTGTTAACTGACATGTGAAATCACTTTCTACTCTTTGGAAGCCGATGTTTTAAGTCCAAGTAGTCTGTATGGTGGAAATTCCTAACTTATGTTAAAAAAAAGAAAACCACTGTAACTTAGCTGTAACAGTCTTATATAACTTAGAACTTTAAGTCTCATTCCATTTACCATACTTGGCGAAAACTGACAAATTTTAGACAACTGTATTTGAGTATTCCAGTCATTTGCTGTAAATACATTTTAGTTCAGTTGAATAAACCTTTGGCCTTTTTCATATTAGGCACTGTGGTAAGTTATGGAGACACAGTGATTAATGTTGTGTATAATTATAAATGTGGGTGATACTCATTAATACTTTGGTATAGGTGCTGCTGAAGAACAAAGGACTTTATTATTGTTTTGAACAAAACATCACCCAAAAGGTAGATTTTTTTTTT
The DNA here is from genome assembly GCF_029281585.2 of Gorilla gorilla gorilla. Taxonomy (NCBI): domain Eukaryota; kingdom Metazoa; phylum Chordata; class Mammalia; order Primates; family Hominidae; genus Gorilla; species Gorilla gorilla. The sequence goes on along the minus strand of NC_073232.2, from coordinate 47,833,618 downwards.
TTTTTTTTTTTTTGTGACGGAGTCTCACTCTGTCGCCCAGGCTGGAGTACAGTGGCACGATCTCAGCTCACTGCAACCTCCGCCTCCCAGGTTCAAGAGATTCTCCTGCCTCAGCCTTCTGAGTAGCTGAAATTACAGGCATGCGCCAGCTTGCTCGGCTGATTTTTGTAGTTTTAGTAGAGACGGGGTTTCGCCATGTTGGTCAGGCTGGTCTCAAACTCCTGACCCCATGATCCATCCACCTCGGCCTCCCAAAGTGCTGGAATTACAGGCGTGAGCCACGGCGCCCAGCCCCAAAAGGTAGATTCTACTTGGAGATTAGATTACAGAAGGCTTTCTAAGGAGCAAAATATTTAACAATAAGTAGGGATTTAAAAAGAGCAGACGTGTTCCCAGGGGAAACTAGAAAAAGCATAGAGGAATGCTTACGTTTGCAAATTGTGGCAGAAGTCAGAAAGTAGAAAAATTGCTACTGACTTAGATACACAGTTGTCTCTAGCGTATACAAAGTCTACCTATGCACTAAGACTTGCACTGGGAACTTTTCTTGAATGTCATTTTGACAGATGTGTCAAACGGACAATCTCTTTGCCCAGGAAACAGAGTTAACCTGGAACAGTCATTTTTTTTTTTTTTTTTTAAATTTATTTTTTGAGACGGAGTTTTGCTCTTGTCATCCAGGCTGAAGTACAATGGTGTGATCTCGGTTCACGGCAACCTCCGCCTCCCGGGTTCAAGCGATTCTCCTGCCTCAGCCTCCAGAGTAGCTGTAGCTGAGACCACAGGCGCATGCCCTCATGCTCAGCTATTTTTTTTTTTTTTTTTTTTAGTTTTTGTAGAGACAAGGTCTTGCCATGTTGCCCAGGCTGATACCAAACTCCTGGGCTCAAGCAGTCTGCCAGCTTTGGCCTCCCAAAGTGCTGGGATTACAGGTGTAAGCCACTGTGCCCTGCCTGTGGTGTCTTAGGAAACTGATGAGTACTATGTGTCTGTTGTAATAGAGGGAAATAAGTGGTTTTCACAGTGATTTGTAGTGGACTGTGAAATTTTAGGGATTCAGGTCAGAATTGTCACACAGGTTGTAGTCAGGGTGAGAACTGGGTCATGATGCAGTATGAAAAAGTTTGAGAGCCACTTTGGAGAGAACTTGAGATAGGCCACCTACCAGTGTGGTAACCAGGCTTTTGAGAATTCGTCTGGGATACGTTACAATAAATACTACATTTATTATGTGTGAAGAGATGTTAAGTTAGGGACATACTGTGAATTCAAGGATAGAAAGCTTTTCCATGAGTTTTTAGGGATCCTACTCTTTCACTTAAACCCCAAATGGCCAAGCTAGGATTGATTTGGTGTGCTGTAGAAAGAACTTCATTGGTATTCATGGATTCAAATTACATCTTAGAGGAGTTTTCAAAAGCGTCTTAGACTGTATGTGTATATACACACACATTCTGAAGCAGTAGGTGGGTCGTGGGGCCTGAGATCTCAGGTGAATCTAAATTTAGGTTCACAGGTGATACTGTAGATTCACAGTGTCTACAGAGTACACTATGAATTTGTGGTGACTACATTGTTGACAAAATATTTTAGGTTTATAATCAGAAAAAAGTTAAAATAGTTAATGAAGATGCTTTAAAAGCCTGTGTACTTTAGAGAAGCTACTTAACACAAATTGGGTATCTAATGTAGGCTGGGCCGGATACTTCATTTTCATCAAATCTTTTTAAAATAATTGGTGAAATAACCTTTATTGAATATGGTTTTCTACATTTTTCACACTTCCCTCCTTCATAGGGTTGTGAAAATTTATTTCATATTCTAGATGAGGAAATTGAGGCACAGAGGTACACTTACAAAGATACAATAAATGGCAGAACTAAGATTTGAACCCAGGCCTAAGTGTATTGCTTGTATTTATTTAATTAATTAATTTTTAAGAGACAGGGCCTCACTCTGTTGCCTAGGCTGGCCCTTGAACTCCTGGGCTCAAGCAGTCCACCTGCCTCAGCCTCCTGAGTAGCTGGGACTGCAGGCACACCATGCCTCCCAGTTGTTTTTAAACACTAATAGTAGTCTTTCATAAGGACACTTATAATAAAGGCAGAGCTGGAACCCACACTTCATTCCAGACTGCTCAGACTGAGTTAGTGTTAGAAAACTGAAAGTAACATTTTTATTACTGTATTTCAGGTAATCAGTATCTGTTTTTGCCACCAAATCGTTACATTTTCCATGGCGCTGAGGTATATTCAGACTCTGAAGATGACGTCTTATCCTCTAGTTCTTGTGGCAGTAACAGTGATAGTGGGACATGCCAGAGTCCAAGTTTAGAAGAACCCATGGAGGATGAAAGTGAAATTGAAGAATTCTACAATGGCTTAGAAGATGAGCCTGATGTTCCAGAGAGAGCTGGAGGAGCTGGATTTGGGACTGATGGAGATGATCAAGAGGCAATTAATGAAGCTATATCTGTGAAACAGGAAGTAACAGACATGAACTATCCATCAAACAAATCATAGTGTAATAATTGTGCAGGTACAGGAATTGTTCCACCAGCATTAGGAACTTTAGCATGTCAAAATGAATGTTTACTTGTGAACTCGATAGAACAAGGAAACCAGAAAGGTGTAATATTTATAGGTTGGTAAAATAGATTGTTTTTCATGGATAATTTTTAACTTCATTATTTCTGTACTTGTACAAACTCAACACTAACTTTTTTTTAAAAAAAAAAAAAGGTACTAAGTATCTTTAATCAGCTGTTGGTCAAGACTAACTTTCTTTTAAAGGTTCATTTGTATGATAAATTCATATGTGTATATATAATTTTTTTTGTTTTGTCTAGTGAGTTTCAACATTTTTAAAGTTTTCAAAAAGCCATCGGAATGTTAAATTAATGTAAAGGGAACAGCTTATCTAGACCAAAGAATGGTATTTTCACTTTTCTTTGTAACATTGAATGGTTTGAAGTACTCAAAATCTGTTACGCTAAACTTTTGATTCTTTAACACAATTATTTTTAAACACTGGCATTTTCCAAAACTGTGGCAGCTAACTTTTTAAAATCTCAAATGACATGCAGTGTGAGTAGAAGGAAGTCAACAATATGTGGGGAGAGCACTCGGTTGTCTTTACTTTTAAAAGTAATACTTGGTGCTAAGAATTTCAGGATTATTGTATTTACGTTCAAATGAAGATGGCTTTTGTACTTCCTGTGGACATGTAGTAATGTCTATATTGGCTCATAAAACTAACCTGAAAAACAAATAAATGCTTTGGAAATGTTTCAGTTGCTTTAGAAACATTAGTGCCTGCCTGGATCCCCTTAGTTTTGAAATATTTGCCATTGTTGTTTAAATACCTATCACTGTGGTAGAGCTTGCATTGATCTTTTCCACAAGTATTAAACTGCCAAAATGTGAATATGCAAAGCCTTTCTGAATCTATAATAATGGTACTTCTACTGGGGAGAGTGTAATATTTTGGACTGCTGTTTTCCATTAATGAGGAGAGCAACAGGCCCCTGATTATACAGTTCCAAAGTAATAAGATGTTAATTGTAATTCAGCCAGAAAGTACATGTCTCCCATTGGGAGGATTTGGTGTTAAATACCAAACTGCTAGCCTAGTATTATGGAGATGAACATGATGTAACTTGTAATAGCAGAATAGTTAATGAATGAAACTAATTCTTATAATTTATCTTTATTTAAAAGCTTAGCCTGCCTTAAAACTAGAGATCAACTTTCTCAGCTGCAAAAGCTTCTAGTCTTTCAAGAAGTTCATACTTTATGAAATTGCACAGTAAGCATTTATTTTTCAGACCATTTTTGAACATCACTCCTAAATTAATAAAGTATTCCTCTGTTGCTTTAGTATTTATTACAATAAAAAGGGTTTGAAATATAGCTGTTCTTTATGCATAAAACACCCAGCTAGGACCATTACTGCCAGAGAAAAAAATCGTATTGAATGGCCATTTCCCTACTTATAAGATGTCTCAATCTGAATTTATTTGGCTACACTAAAGAATGCAGTATATTTAGTTTTCCATTTGCATGATGTTTGTGTGCTATAGATGATATTTTAAATTGAAAAGTTTGTTTTAAATTATTTTTACAGTGAAGACTGTTTTCAGCTCTTTTTATATTGTACATAGTCTTTTATGTAATCTACTGGCATATGTTTTGTAGACTGTTTAATGACTGGATATCTTCCTTCAACTTTTGAAATACAAAACCAGTGTTTTTTACTTGTACACTGTTTTAAAGTCTATTAAAATTGTCATTTGACTTTTTTCTGTTAACTTACATTGTTTAAGGTATATAATTTTTAAGTCTTGCAGAATTTGTACAGCTTCGAATTCTCTAGTATTAGATGCTTTCTTTCTCATACTACATTTCTTCATTTGGTTTATTACATTAGTCTCACCAGACCAGTACTTGCAAACACTGATGGTGCTGATCGTAGCAGGTGATGCATCACCACCAATCATTTCAAAAACTATTTCAGCCATTCTAGGCTAGAGGCCTGAGCAAGTAAAACATGGAGAAAAGCCAGGGCAGGGTCTAAGAAGGGTGTGACATGTCCTATGATAAAGGACCAGGAGTTTGGGATTTGAGAGAGAACAGGAAGTGGTGGATAGTGAAAATCCATCTGATGCAAAGGCTGTGTTAACTGAAAATCTGTTCTGGGATGCTAGGTCTTTCAAGTCTGAAGACTGCAGACCACATTTGGTATCAACTTTCTGAGGCTGACCTGAGAACCTACTTAAGCCATTAAAGGTTTTGAGGGAGAAAGTATTACTGAAGAGGCCAGCAGTGTACCCCTTAAAAGGTATGTGTAACTTGGTCGGGTGCAGTGGCTCACGCCTGTAATCCCAGCACTCTGGGAGGCATACGCGGGTGGACCACCTGAGGTCAGGAGTTCAAGACCAGCCTGGCCAACATGGCGAAACCCCGTTTTTACTAAAAATACAAAAATTAGTCGGGTGTGGTGGCGGCACCTGTAGTCCCAGCTACTTGGGAGGCTGAGGCTGGAGAATTGCTTCAACCCAGGAGGTGGAGGCTGCAGTGAGCCAAGATCGCGCCACTGCACTCCAGCCTGGTGACAGAGCAAGACTCCGTCTCAAAGAAAAGTATATGTAATGAATAAAGCTTTAGCAATTTCCTGTTCCCAGTTCTGCCTCCCTCCCCAGCAAACTTTCTAGGTAGACCTGTCCTGTATATTGTTAGCACTAGAGAAATTACCTGTAAGATGATATCCTCAAAATATTACAAAATTAAGGAAGATTCTATATATGCACAAATTGAAGAAGTCAGGTAGTTGATACTTTTAAAGGTACATAGTCAATTTAAGTGGTCGAAAGGTATTTGGCAAAACCTAATTTAACTCAAGCCCTATGCATAACGTTATTGCTGAACCACTGGCTAATGCAGCATGTACTGTATTTCACTGATTGTAATACCCTAATTAATGTCACATGGTTTAATTAGCGTTTTTTTTTGTAGTGGTACATAAAATGACGGTGGACCTTCAATCAATGGTGTTTTACATAATCCCCAGCTAAGCTTTATTTGAAACACAACTTCTGACCTGTAATCTAGAAAGGGGTGGGGGAGTATGTATACGTATGTACACCAAAACCTCTCCCCCAAGAAGTGAACAAAGATCTAAAGCCATTCTAGGCCTTCAGCTCAAACTAGGATACTAGTAGAAAGTACAGAAAAATGGTCTAATGACCTCCCCACCTTTTGAAGTGACTGTCAAATGAGACTATTAAAAACCACTTGAAAACTTTTAAAAAGCAAGAATAGCCTGAGACCTCTTAGAAATACAGATTTAATTGGTGTAAGGTGGGGTTTGTGCAGAGTATTAAAAACACCCCCAGGCGATTCAAAAGTATAGCCAGATTTGAGAAACACCCTTAGCTGGAAAAGAGTTGAGGAGCTCTGTTTTGACGACTTTTAACATACACTCCTTAGGGCTGGCCTAAAAAAGGAGGTTAACTTACATTAGCCTCAATTCCCAAATTTTACCTAGAAATGCTTCATAAATTAGGTAATTTGGGGTTCATAAGCAAACACGGCAGAGTAGGGAGCTATCAAAATAGAGTGAATTCTTCAGCAAAGGAGGACAAAACTACCATAAGGCATTCTGGATGGTCAAAGTGCAAAAGAGGTTGGGGAGTGGAGGAAGAGACTGATGACAGGAATATTTTGCTCTTGTTTTAGCAGGCTTACCATGCACTCTTCAGGGGAAGACTGCTCTACGCCATATTACACCTTGATTCACAACTTTACTAAATGTAGTAAAAAGCTGTAAGGAAGAGCAAACCTGATAGTAAAAATTGACCCCAATGAATGGTCCTTAGGAACAGATCCTATGAGAAGGCTAACCGTGGGAATCTAATTTAGGTCTCTCAGTTTTTACAACTACATTCTGGTTTTATTGTTTTATTTATTTTTATATTTTTTTGAGACAAGTCTTGCTCTGTCGCCCAGGCTGGAGTGCAGTAGCGCCATCTGAGCTCACTGCAACGTCCGCCTCCCAGGTTCAAGTGATTCTCCTGCCTCAGCCTCCCGAGTAGCTGGGATTACAGGCATCTGCCACCACGCACGGCTAATTTTTTGTATTTTTAGTAGAGAGAGGGTTTCAACATGTTGGCCAGGCTGGTCTCGAACTCCTAGACTCAAGCCATCTGCCCACCTCAGCCTTCCAAGTGCTGGGATTATAGGTGTAAGCCACCACGCCCAGCCTGCATTCTGGTTTTATTTCCTTTTAATTGAAAGGAGTGTCTTGGTTCTGCTGTCTTATTAATCATCCTGAACAATGGCTAATAGCTTGAATGACTACTAAGACAGGAGAGCTACAAACACACTATGTATTTGTACCTTACAAATAGATGTGTGGAGGCCAAATACTTCAGTATTTAGCCAACTCAATAATCATAGTCCCTACAATTTAGCAAATGATCTGCAGCCTTGCTGCTCTGATCTACAAAGCTTGAGACTTCTTCTTGTTTTGTAAAAGTAAATGGCAATTTCAGAAATCTTCAATGGTATTTATTTTAACTTTCTACCATGAATCTCCTTGCTGTTAATACATTGTATCACAGTTCTGGAGTAACAGGGAGGAAAGTCCCCAAATTAAGCTTTGTACAGTGTGCTCCCAGATGCTATTCTCTTGTTAAAATATTTGTTCATGGAACTATTAATCCAAAGTGCCTGCTATTTCACAGATCAGCTTCATAATATACAAAGGTTACTACTATTGAGAAGGAGCATCTGACATGTTTTTGATTTGAATAATTACTACCTCAAGAAGTGGATGAACAGGGAAAATGGTATAATATCAGGTATGTGGAAACACTCTCATGGGGAAGAATGCTACTACTTTGAGACAAAGTACCTTAGGTGAGAGTATTGTTTTAGCGCTTCTATCTATAGAAGAGTTCTATGGTTCGCCAATAGTTTTTTAAGTTAATCTACTGAAAAGTACAAGTCCACAATCCCTTATCCAACCCCTTGGGCTTATTTGCATTTTGGAATTATGAATTTTGAAGAATTTTTTAAAGCACCCAATAGCGGTCATAGTCTTATTTAGTGAATACCATAAATAGCTTCAACAATTCAGATTAGGTTTTTCTGCAAAGTGAGAGATGACAATATTCTTTTCAGTTTTTTTAAATTTTAGAATTGCAGGTTAAGAGACTGTGGACCTCTATAAATTTGTGTGGGAATAGAAACAAGTCATCCGAAATTTAAGAGACCCTCCCTGAACCATCCCCCTCTTTTTGAAAAATTTTGACTCTTATATGAGAACCACTGAAAGTTTAAATATTAAAACAATAAATCTTTATTAAACAGTTTTCATGGCATTTTAAAATAAATTTAAAAAATAAATATTTGCATTATAGCAGAAAGTCACATGTATTGCATCAACTCACTTTTACAATTTAATGGCATGAGATAACTAAGCATCAGCACCATAAAACTGTTAAGATTTGTTTCTTAAATTCAAGGAAATAGCTCTAAAGCACTGCAGCATCAATAATTTTGAAAGCTATAACCCAGTGATTGATTGGTGCTCATAGTAGCCAATGTTTCTTTTTATTACTGGCAACTGTGGAGACAGAGTTCTTCCAGTACTAAATATTAATAAGTTCTCTGATCGACAATCCCCCATCTATCAGTGTGTCAGGATTCACAAAGAAAAGAACTGCAGGTTATGTAGTATATTCCCTATCTGTGATTTAGGTTTGCACAAAGACACTTATTCTAGCAAAAAAGAAAAGATAGTGTTTCCACCATGCTACCTTTTTTTTCTTTTTATAGAGTCTCAGAGTAAGATTTAAATCATAATTTTTAACCTTTAAAAGTCTGTTCAAGTTCAATTACAACCATAGAAACTGTACTGGTATCAGAACATAACTATTTTATTACAAAACTTAACATTATTTACAAAATGAAAAAATAATCAAATGACTATTGCAGGCCAAAGTTGAAGGTTTTTCACTCAGTGATTGAAGAAAAATTAAGCAATATTTCCATGCACTCACACCAGATCATTTCTGAAATATGCAAACTCTTAAAATTCATGTTAGTAAAACTTTAATGTATTCATAATACTTGCTATGTTTATTAGAAGATGGTCAAAAAAATCCATGGTTCTGTACAATAATATTAACAGTTCATTTTCCTTTAATATTTTTTGGCTTCCATGAACACTCGTAGATTGAACATTCTGCAAGTAAGAATTATAACAGTACCTCTGTCACCTTGCTGAATTCATCACCACAAGAAAAACACAAATAGTTTAATGCTTTTGCACTAAACTGAATAGTTATAACTCCAAAGTTATATTAAACTGAAGCCTTCATTGTGATCAATAGCTTGGATCAGTTTAGAGCGTAGAGTTTCTTTTTCTGTATATTTTGGAAGATCCAGAAGATTAAAACAAGTATGGGAAACTGGGAGATACTCCTCACCACCTCCTGTGGACTGGATGACTAGTTTCAGACTCTTCATACCAAGAATAGGAATGCGATCACTACCTGTCAAAAATACTGCCAAGAAAGAAATCATTCAGTCAACCACTTCAAAACAAAAAGATAAAGTAGCAAGTAATATTTGGTACAGTCGCTACAGTAGAGCTTCACTTTAACATCTGCTCTAAAGTGTTAACTTACTTCCTAATTTGTGGAAGACAAGTTTTTTGAGACACATTCTAATTGCTCAGCCACACAATATTTTTTCTTTAAAAGTATAATCTTAATACTGGCACAAAGGAAGTGCTTAATAAATGTTTGATAAGTGAGTATTTTGCCATTGCCAAAACATTTTGAGAGCCCTTTTTTGGAAAAGCCATTCAGAACTAGTTGACAAACCAAATACAAAATGCAGTTTTGATTATGATTTCTTTTTCTATTTGCTTCGTTTCTGTTATTTTTTTTAAATCAGAAATTTATAATGGGCAGCCAAAATTCAAATCATTCTTTTTTTTTTTGAAACGAGTCTTGCTCAGTTGCCCAGGCTGGAGTGCAGTGTGCGGTCACAGTCACAGCAGCCTCGATCTCCTGGGCTCAAGCAATCCTCTCACCTCAGCTTCTGGAGTAGCTGGGAGCGTAGTCACCAAGCCCAGGGCTAATTTTTATAGAGATGAGGTTTTGCCATGTTGCCCAGGCTCAAATCACTCTTAAAGAGTAATGATTTCTCATCCTTATGACACACAGAAGAATTTGACCAAGATTCTTGGAGGTTGCCAAATCATTCCTGGCAAAAGCAGGAGTATCAAAGGAAATGTCACTGATTTGGACACATAAATTCTGACAACTTTAAAAATAAGTCAAATTTCAATTAGAATACAGACTTTAACAGAAGAAAGATACACAGGCATCAGTTATAAATGAGGGAACTAAGGCCTGAAAAAGCTTTATTTTATATAGAAATTGCCAAAGTTTTAGTCTTGAAGCAAAAAGAAAAAGAAAAAGAAAATGAAGACCAAACAGAGAAAAGAGCAATACAGTTGGCCCTCCGTATCTGTGAGCTCTGTATCCATGGATTCAACCGACTGCAAATCGAAAATATTTTCAAAAAATGGATGCTTGTGACTGTACTGAATGTGTGAACTGTTTTTCTTGACATTGGTCCCTCAACAATACAGTATAACAACTATTTACATAGCATTTACATTGAGGTATTAATAACATGTACATTCATGTGTCACTTAACGATGAGGATATGTTCTGAGAAATGCATCATTAGGCGATTTCATTCTGTAAACATCATATATTTACACAACCTAGACAGTATGTAGTCTACTACACACCTAGGCCACATGATATAGCCCTATTGCTCCTAGGCTACAAACCTGTACAGCATGTTACTGTACTGAATTCTGTAGGTAACTGTAACATAACAGTAGGTATTTGTGTATCTAAACATAGAAAAGGTACAGTAGCTGTATTATAATCTTACAGGACCACTATCATATATATGGTCTGTCGTTCACTGAAAAGTCATTATGTGGCACGTGACTGTAATCTAGAGATGATTTAAAGTATAAGGATATGTGTAGGTTATATGCAAATACTATGCCAATTTATACAAGAAACTTGAGCATCTACTGGATTTGGGTATCCTTGGCAGGGAGGTCTTGGAATCAATCCCCCATGTATGCCAAAGGATGACTATACTCCAGAGATCTTTTTAGAAATCTAAAAGGAATTCTACAATCCTAGTTTACTGTAACCACAGTTTATTGTAACTATAACATAGCTATAGTTTGCTTTCATTTCCAAGTTAGCTTCCATTTTACTTCATAGAATGAATCAATGCTATTTTGAAGGCAAACTGAATTTAGCCTTCGAAATAAGAAAATACATGTACTGAAGAGTGCAGATAGTTCTGTTTCAAAAAAATTACTTGAAGATTAAAACAGGGCTTTGGAATAATACTATAATTAGATTCCAGTCTCATAAAGTATACAACTAGTTAGAAATACTTACACAGAAACTGTTTCTTCTTTTCCAATGGTAATTCGTGAAATACTTCCCAAAAAATTTTTATCGTAGGATGTTCTGCCCAATATTCCCCTTTGTATTCTGTATTCTAAAAACAACAATCTTTTATTAGTATTAAGGGACACACTGGCTAATATATTAGCACATAAAGCTAACATGGTCCAGTAGTTTGCAACTTGTGCAATTCAATGGATTGCCCACTGTTTTCTGGACATTTACAATCTGAAGCTATTAGTTCCAGGAGAAAAAGAAGAAATACGTAAGAATCACCAGAAATCTTTCCCAGCACTTCAAAGAACATGATAGGATCATACTATCATCTTCAAAAGTAAATAAAGAGAAACTAGATAAAATAATGTTATAGGACCATCAAAAGTCTGACATGGAATTATCTGTGATAATCAGAAAATTCCCTTTCTGTATTCATGAACAGAAGTCAAACCATTACAATTTATCTCTCCTTTTAAAAATATGGTACTAAGCAACACTAAAAATTTTCTGAGGTAGTTTCCAAGATGGCCACCAGTGAGCACTGCCTCCTGGTATTCATGCCCGTGTGTATAAGGATACTGTGAATATGAGGAATGTATGACTTCTGAGACTAAATCATAAAAAAAAACCTCTATGGCTTCAGCCCTTCTTCTGGATCACTCACTGGGGGAAACCAGTTGTCATTTCATGAGGATATTCAAACATCCCTATATGGAGAGAAGTACTCATGGTGCTATACTGAGGCCTCCTGCCAACAGTCATGTGAGTAAGCCACCTTGGAAGTGAATCTCTATCCTTAATCATGCTTTTAGATGCCTATAGCACCAGCCAATATTCTGACTGCAACTTCATGAGGGAACCCTGAGCCCAAACTACTCAGCTAAGCCACTCCTGAATTCCTGACCCACAGAAACTATGAAACAACAGAGTTTCATTGTTATTTTGAAGCCAATACGTTTTGGGGTAATTTGCTGCAATAAGCCTAAAATATCTCCCCTGTCAAAAATATTAGTACTGGCCGGGCACGGTGGCTCACGCCTGTAATCCCAGCACTTTGGGTGTCCAAGCCGGGCAGATCACTTGAGGTCAGGAGTTCCAGACCAGCCTGGCCAACATGGTGAAACCCCATCTCTACTGAAAATACAAAAATTAGCTGGGCATGGTGGCAGGCGCCTGTAATCCCGGCTACTTGGGGGAGGCTAAGGCAGGAGAATCGCTTGAACCTGGGAGATGGAGGTTGTAGTGAGCCAAGACTGTGCCATTGCACTCCAGCCTGGTCAACAAGAGCGAAACTCCATCTCAATAAAAAAAAATAAAAAATAATAAAAAAACAACAACAAAATTAGTACTAAAAGAGAAGCAGGTAGGAAGTAGAGAGGAAATAGTTTATATTGTGAACTGTTCTTATCCAGCCGCAGGTGGCTTTAACTTTCAGTTCTTCAGATGCGTCAGGTCCTTTGGACATACTGTTCCCTCAGCCTACACCACTCAGACACATCCTTTCTTCTTTGGTCATCAGGCTAATTTTTACCCTTTTAGGGCTCAGATTAAATGCCATCTAATTCATTCATTGATTCATCCAACAAATATATAATGAGTTTTAGTCAATGTTTTGGGCCCTGGGAAAACCTCAGTGAACAGAATCCTCACTTACCTTGTGGAGCTCACTGTCTAGTAAGAGGCGTTCCCAGATTCATCTAGCCTAGATCAGGCTCCTCCTTATGCACCATTCACTAAACTCTTTTTCACTGTATTAATTAAAACTGTGTATTAAACATTTGATTTCTAGCTCTCTTATTAGGGCAAAGACCATGTCTCTATCTTATTTCCTGCCCTCTCTTCAATCTCTCGCATGGTTTCAGCTGTACATTATCAGGCACACAGTAGAGGCTCAATAAATACTTGCTAATGGGCTTCTTGAATTTTGGACTTTCCTTATTTGTAGCCATGATTTATCTTAATCACTGAACTCTCAATAATTCAAATATGCAAAATATTTGCTGTTAGTTGCACACAAGTTTGAAGAAAACAGCTTGAATTCTAGCATGGAATTTATTAAACTGTTTGAATTAAAGTCTGTGAGCATGTTAGTGGGGAATGAAAAGAGGATGGCTAAAGTTTTTTTTTCTTTTAAATCTCTAAATGGTTTGGTAGAAATGTGCACACATGTCCTGATTAAGAAAGAACATTTAAAGCTCCAAATCATAATCACTAAAATTGTAATGAATCAGATATACAACAGAAGAAATCACAGTGTTAACAATAAATACACCATATATATATATATATATATATATATATATATATATATATATATATATATATATTTTTTTTTTTTTTTAGATAGAGTCTTGCTCTGTCACCAGGCTGGAATACAGTGGCACGATCTTGGCTCACTGCAACCTCCGCCTCCCAGGTTCAAGCGATTCTCCTGCCTCAGCCTCCCGAGTAGCTGGGATTACAGGCCTACACCACCACACCCAGCTAATTTTCGTATTTTTAGTAGAGACGGGGGTTTCACTATGTTGGCCAGGATGGTCTTGATCTTCTGACCTTGTGATCCGCCTGCCTCAGCCTCCCAAAGTGCTGGGATTACAGGCGTGAGCCACTGTGCCCGGCCGCTACAATATACTTTTTAAGATGTCCTGTCTTAACTGAATGAACACTTAAATCAATTATCACTTCAGGCAAGGTTTCAAGTACTTACTGAGTGCTCTCCTAGGTGCTAGGAATACAGCAGTGAACAGAGGCAAAAATTCTGCCCCCATGGTGCTTACATTGTGGTGGGGGGAAGGAGCAACCTAAGTAAAATTATGTCAAATCCAAAGAAGCAAAAATAAAACAGCGAGGGGAGACAGGATACGTGTGCAGGAGAGAGGTTTGCAATTTTAGATCAGTTATCCAGGGAAGGTCTCTGAGAAGGTATAAACACACAAAGGAGGTGAGAGCAAGAATCTTTTGTGATTATCAGGGGAAGAGAATTCCAGGCACATGGAAAAGGAAACAAATGCCCTAAGACTGGAGTGTGCCTGGAGGGTTCTAGGCTCAGCAGAGGTTAATAAGGCTGAGGCAGAGTGAGAGGAACAATGACAGGAGATGAGGCAAGGAGGGAAAAATTGTGTAGGATCTAAAGGGTGATGAGAAGCTGTTATATCATTTTCATTTTAAGGTGATTAGAGGTGGAGTCCATTTCCAGTGGGGGACCCCTTAGAGTTAGTATCTACCGGCTTCTTCTTTTGAGAAGATCAATTTACTACTACACAAGAACCTTTAATCTCCTTCCTGAAGGATTTACACCTGGCTACCAGCTGTGTAGCATCCTCAGTGTTACCTTGTTTCCCAAATTGTAAAGCCTCTCTCCCAAGCTGTCTTTTGCTGGGTAGGAGAGGGGACATGAATGGTCCAATTATTCTTTAAAATGGCTTTAAAGTAATTCTGTTGCCCTTAGTCCAACCTTCATCCCTGCCATTAAGGGTAACATGGTATACCAATTCTTGAGCCTTTCAGATTCTAGGATATAAAATGAGTTGCCTCGGGCCAGGAGCGGTGGCTCACACCTGTAATCCCAGCACTTTGGAAGGCCGAGGCGGGTGGATCATGAGGTCAGGAGTTCAAGACCAGCCTGCCCAATATGGCGAAACCCCATCTCTACTAAAAAAATAAAAAAATCAGCCAGGAATAGTGGCACGTCTGTAGTTCCAGCTACTCGGGAGGCTGAGGCAGAAGAATCGCTTGAACTTGGGAGGCGGAGGCTGCAGTGAGCCAAGATTGCGCCACTGCACTACAGCCTGGGCGACAGAGCAAGACTCCGTCTCAAAAAAAAAAGAGTTGCCTCCTGACAATCCTGTCCCTCTGGAGGCTTAGAATTCAATTTTCCTCTGCTCTAAGTCACTCATCAATTTATCTCCTTACTTTCTGTCTTCCAAAACTATTTCTTCTCTTGTTCATTGCATTTTTATTTTTTGGTATTTTTATTTTATATTTCTATTTTTATTCCATTTCTGTCATTCTAGTCATATTTTTGGGAGGGAGCAGACATGTTTATTCCATAATGTTTAACTAGAAGTCCTAATTATTCTTAAAATCTTATTCCTTAAATTACTGCACAGTAAAACTGGCTATATTCTGGGGTGTATACAGTTCTGTAAGTTCTAAGCACATGTGCAGATTTGTGTAACCACTGCCACAATTAGGATACTGAGCAGTCCCATCACTGTTATGCTCTTAGATGCCTCTTGTGCTACCTCCTCTGAAGTCACACCCTCCCACTCAACCCCTTGTCTCTATTCACTATAATTTTTTGTCTTTTCAAGAATGTCACATAAATGGAGCCATACAGTATGCAACCATTTGAAACTGGCTTCTTTCACTCAGCATAAAGCCTCAGATTCATCCAGTTTTTGCATGTATCAATAGTGCTTTTTTTTCTTTTTTGAGACAGGGTCTTGCTTTGCTGCCTATGTCAGAGTGCAGTCAGGGCTCACTGCAGCCTCTACCTCCCGGGCTCAAGGGATCCTCCCACCTCAGCCTCCCGAGTAGCTGGGACTACTGGTGCACGCCACCATAAAGGGCCAATTTTTGTATTTTTTGTAGAGACAGGGTTTTATCATGTTGTCCAGGCTGGTCTTGAACTCCTGGGTTCAAACTATCTGCCAACCTCAGCCTCCCAAAGTGCCAGGATTAGAGGTGTGAGACACCACACCCAGCTGTGCATTTTTTTTTTTTTTTTGAGATGGAGTTTCACTCTTGTTGCCCAGGCTGGAGTGCAACGGCACGATCTCTGGCTCACTGCAACCTCTGCCTCCTAGGTTCAAGCGATTCTCCTGCCTCAGCCTCCCGAGCAGCTGGGATTACAGGCACAACACCCAGCTAATTTTGTATTTTTAGTAGAGATGGGGTTTCTCCATGTTGGTCAGGGTGGTCTCGAACTCCCAACCTCAGGTGATCTGCCTGCCTCGGCCTCCCAAAGTGCTGGGATTACAGGCGTGAGCCACCGCGCCCGGCCCAGCTGTGCATTTCCTTTTAACACTTAGTAGTTATTCTGCTGAATAGGTATACTGTAGTAGGTTTACCCATTCACCCACTGAAGCACATCTAAGTTGTTTCCAGTTTTTTACTCATTTGCAAATTTAAAAAAAAGTCTTTAAAAATTAAGGCAA
This sequence comes from Gorilla gorilla gorilla, assembly GCF_029281585.2. Lineage (NCBI taxonomy): Eukaryota > Metazoa > Chordata > Mammalia > Primates > Hominidae > Gorilla > Gorilla gorilla. The sequence continues at coordinate 47,817,442 of NC_073232.2, read as the reverse complement.
AACACACATACCATAAAGTTTGTATCTTAACCATTTTAAGTGTACACTTCAGTAGCATTAACTACATTCACATGGTTGTACCACCATCCATCTCCAGAATTCATTTCATCTAGTAAAACTGAAACTCTGTCCCCTTGGTTTACAGATTTTTGTGTGAATATAATTTAATACCTGGGAGTAGGACTGCTAGGTCATATAGCAAATGTATGTTTAACTTTTTAAGAAACAGCCACTGTTTCCAAAGTGACTATACCATTTTGTATCCCCATCGGCAACATATAAACGTTCCTGATGCTTTGCACCTATTAATATGACTGACATAAAAAGTAGAGTGGTAAGTGCTGCTCTATTTTTTTATGTTAGTCATCTTAATAGGTATACAGTATCTAACTAATTATAAATGCATAAATCAGAGGATGGTATATTAGAAAGATAGAAAATCAGCAGATTAATTTCACATATATCTTCCTCAAAGCTGATCTAACCTTGCACTTTCTGTCACTCTGCCTCCCAGGTTCAAGTGATTCTTGTGTCTCAGCCTCCCAAGTAGCTGGTATTACAGGAGTGTGCCACCACACCTGGCTAATTTTTGTATTTTTATTAGGGATGGGGTTTCACCATGTTGGCCAGGCTGGTCTCCAACTCCTGGCCTCAAGTGATCTGCCTGCCTCAGCCTCCCCAAGTGCTGGGATTACAGGCATGAGACACCATGCCTGGCTTAACCTAGCACTTTCTTTCTTTTTGAGATGGAGTCTTGCTCTGTTGCCTGGGCTGGAGTGCAGTGGCGCAATCTCACTGACTTGAACCCTCTGCTTCCCGGGTTCAAGCGATTCTCTTGCCTCAGCCTCCCGATAGTTGGGACTATAGGCGTGCGACACTATGCCCAAATTTTTGTATATTTAGTAGAGACGGGGTTTCACTACGTTGGTTGGCCAGGATGGTCTCGATCTCTTGACCTCATGATCCGCCCGCCTCAGTGTCCCAAAGTGCTGGCATTACAGGCATGAGTCACCACACAGGGCCAGCACTTTCTATTAAATGTTTATCAGAATCAATATTTGATAATTACTCTGCTAAAAAATGTAACACTGAGACTAATCAGAAAAAAAGGAAACAAAGATTTTTAAACATCATAACTGCATTTCATGATGGTTTTCCTAAGACTGAGGCAGAACGAAAACCCATTCAGCTTTGGCTAGGGCTTTTTTTTGGAGAGTGCAGTGGCGCGATCTTGGCTCACTGCAACCTCCGCTTCCCAGGTTCAAGCAATTCTCCTGTCTCAGCCTCCCAAGTAGCTGGGATTACAGGTGTGTGCCACCACGCCCGATTAATTTTTGTATTTTTAGTAGAGACGGGGTTTCACCATGTTGGCAAAGCTGGCCTGGAACTCCTGACCTCAGGTGATCTGCCCACCTTGGCCTCCCAAAGTGCTGGGATTACAGGCATGAGCCATCGCACCTGGCTTGGTTAGGGCTTCTATCCAGCTGTGTCACAGATGACATTTTTGTTTTCTTTTGAGACAGACAGGCTCCTGCTCTGTCATCCAGGGTCAAGTGCAGTGGTATAATTGTGGCTCACTACAGCCTCAACCACCTGGGATCAAGAGATTCTCCCACTGCAGCCTCCCACAGGTAGGACCACAGGTGTTTGCTACCACATCTGGCTAATTTTTAAAATTATTTTTATCTATTTTTATTTACTTATTTTTTGTTTTTGAGACAGAGCCTTGCTCTGCTGCCCAGGGTGGAATGCAGTGGCACAATCTCAGCTCACTGCAACCTCTGCCTCCCAGGTTCAAGAGATTCTCCTGCCTCAGCCTCCTGAGTAGCTGGGATTACAGGCACGTGCCACCACACCCAGCTAATTTTTGTATTTTTAGTAGAGACAGGTTTCACCATGTTGGCCAGGCTGCTCTTGAACTCCTGACCTCATGTGATCCACCCACCTTGGCCTCCCAAAGTCCTGCGGTTACAGGTGTAAGCCACAACGCCTGGCCTAAGTTACTTTTAGAGATTAGGTCTTGCTATGCTCCCCAGGCTGCTGTTGAACTCCTGGCCTCAAGTGATCCTCCTGCCTAAGCACCCCAAAGTGCTGGGGTTATAGGTGAGAGCCACTGTGCCTGGCCAGATGAGTTTTCTATTATCAATACCACCAATTATAATAGTGTCTAATTCATACACAGTTCAAATCCATTCATTATGGAGTTTGAAGGGTAGAGTGCTTTCCTGTAAAATGGTAGTACTAAAGTGTATAAAATAAAAAATAATACATAAAAAGGCAAGATTTCCATATATAAATCTTTCCATTTAACAATATCAGAGATTAGTTTTCCCCTACCTTTTCCAGTTCCTTCCAATCATAATTTGTATTTCCAATGACCATTGCTTGTAGTTCATTAGGCTGAAAGAGCAGAAGGACTTTTCCACCACAGACCTTATGAAAGCCCGCATGAAAAGCATCAAATAAGGAAGCCACTGATTTATTGAATATGTAATCCACATAAGCATCAACAAACTCTTGCCTAGAAATGAAAAAGCACACATGTACAGATTATAAAAATCATGTATGAAGAATCCATAATGTAGTCATTAAAACTTCAAGTGCTCCTACAATTTCTGCTACATATCTACGAAACTGAGAATGTATGAGTAGCGTTCAAACAGGACAAAACCAAAGTCACTATGGAAAAAGCTATTATTCTTTCTATATAAAAATCAGCTGTATCCATGAGGCATTCAGTTATTCTTAGGCTATTCCTAATGGAAAAAATGTCATTTCCTAATGGGCAGAATGATGCAAATGTCTATGAAAATAATTTTAAAATATTTACAAGTTATTGAGAATTTATATATATATATCATGTCACATGCATCCCTAAAAGGAATGATCTGTTACAAACAATAGGTGACAAAAAAATGAGAGCTTTGGATTCAGATCATTTGACCAACTATAGCCTTCTTTTCCTTGGGTTCCAAGGAATCTGAACAAAATTTACTTTAACAAATGCCTAAGAGAGGGTACTAAGCATTCTTTTAGGATAATCATTAAAGAGTACAAGTGTAGTTTCTTTTCAAATGTACGTGTGAATACATATACAATCACTTCTGATTCTCTTCTATCTCTTACGATACAAAACGAAACTGTAAAGAAAAAAAGAAGCCCCTTTAACCCCTGAATTTGAACCACAATCTTCTTCAATCTGTTTTGTTTTGCTAGCCACAACATTTTATGATGCTATCTGGTCAAATAATGAGAATGGATACTAGAAGATTTCACTATTTTATATCTTTGTCTTCCAAGTAATAAAGGATGATTCTGCAATAGGAATAATGGTAAGTTGCCTTTCAGAACCAAGTTTTTTTTTAAAACAAGGATATCTAGAAGGACCTAAAATTTTTTCACATCATTTTAAAAACAGCTTTATTTTTATCAAAGTAAGACATATCAAGAGTTTAAAACATCAAATAGTAAGAATCCTAATAGCCAACATTTACTGAGCACTACATGTGCTAGGTCTTATTTTAAGTATCTTAAAATATTGCCTCATCTAGTTCTCAACCCCATGAAGTAAGTATAATTTGTCATTCCATTTAACAGAGAAGGATACTGAGGCATTGAGACATCAACTAATTTATTTAAAGTTATAAAGCTTCTAAGTAGCGGAATTAGGATTATAATCCTTTGGACCAACTCCCTGGCAACAGCCACTATTAAAGAATTGTAACAAAATAGAAGAGAACAAAGCAACTCTGTCCTGCACTTCTCTGCCAGAAATTCCCGCTATTAAAAGGCAACTATTTAACTCTTTTTGCTATTCCTTCTGATATTTATATTCAAGCTTCTAACAACACAGTTCTATTGTTATTCCTTAAATTTCAATTTGCTTTGGATTAATCTTTAATGTAATTGTCCCATTCACTTTCTACTCCCCTGTACATCTATTATATTTATATAACAATTTTTGGTTCAATATTTGTTAACATTTCTATATTATTCACAGTTAAGCTGTATTCTATGGTTACCCTTTTTCTCTTAAAAAGAACTTCTGTTTTCTTTAGTTTGCTAATTCATCGCCAACTTCTCCAAAAGAAATATCCATTTCCTCTAGATTGATTCAAAATACTAGATACTTATTTCTCTTCTCGAGCCCTCCATCCTCTTGATCTAACCCAAGTTGTTATTTCTAAATCAACACAGTTATTGATCCTTCAGAAAGAATCTTTGCTTGTTTGAATCCTGGTGGTGGTGGTGGTTGTTTTTTTAATCCTGTGTCTTCCTCTTTCTTGGTTTAATTCCTTGTTTTGGTAGACAGAACACATCCTCCAGTAACTTCCAGAGAAAAAGGCATCAGAGGTAAACTCTCTGAGACTATGCATGTATGAAAATGTTTTTAAACACACACACTTGATAATTTGGATACAGAATTCTAAGTTAAAAGTAATTTTCTCCCAAAATTTTGGTCTTCTAGCTTCCAGTGTTCCTTGATTCCAGTGTCTGATGTTACTGATTCTTAGGTCTGTGGGTTTTCTGGACAGTTTTAGGGTTCCTTTGACTGAAAATTTTGAAATTTCATGTATCTTGTCTTGGTATTGATCTTTTTTCCACTTCTCATGCTTTCAATCTTGAAAAGATGTCATTCGTTTCTGGGAAGTTTTTTTTTTTTTTAATATTTTCTTTGACAGATTTCATTCATTCCATTTCTTTCAAATGAGGTTTTTTTTTTTTCCATTTTTAATTGTATGCATCTGGATGTCACGCATCATTCTGAGGATACTGATTTCAGTTTCCTCTGAAGTTTTGTCCTTCAACCTGCATGGTTCCTGGTTTCTTGCCATTCTTTTTGACTGTTTTGGCCTTTCCTTAAATGTCTGTTGACCTTTGGCTATCGATTTACATTGTTTTTTTTTTTTTTGAGACGGAGTCTCGCTCTGTTGCCCAGGCTGGAGCGCAGTGGCACAATCTCGGCTCACTGCAAACTCCGCATCCTGGGTTCAAGAGACTCTTCTGCCTCAGCCTCCCGAGTAGCTGGAACTACAGGCACATTCCACCACGCCTGGCTAATTTTCTGTATTTTTAGTAGAGATGGGGTTTCACTGCATTAGCCAGGATGGTCTCGTTGTCGTGACCTCGTGATCCGCCCGCCTCGGCCTCCCAGAGTGCTGGGATTGCAGGTGTGAGTCACTGTGCGGGGCCTATGGATTTACATTTTAAATGTTAGGCAGTTTCCCCAGAAAAGGATCTTTCACTATACGGTACCAAGAAGGAGGGAGCTATAGACTTTCAGCACTTAATCTCCCTGTTTTCAGTTCAGCTCCTTACCTGTGGCAGTGTCCAGGTGTCCTCAAACCCACAGTCTCTTTAGTTCAATTTCTCCAGAAGGTAAATTTCCAATCTCCTGCCCAAGCCAGAGAGGGGCAGTTGCCAGATTCCTGGTGTGCTAAGGGAAACTAATTTCTTCTGTTGTTGTTTTAAATCCAATGTTAGCATGGGAAACTAGTTTCTAACTGCTTCTTATAAGAGTTCTAGCATTTCCCCAAACACCATGCATTTTCTAAAGGTATGTTTTATTCTCAGCACCCAAACTTTTGTTTTGTGAAGTGATCCAGCTGGCTTCGTGGCTCCTCTTTTCCATCTCATGTTGCAGCTTTCTCTGGTTTGCTAAAGTTAGTTACTACTGTTTCCTGGCTTCCAAAAATGTTTGCTGCTGTCACTTCTCCCTTCTCTTTGTTTTAATGTCTTCAAGGGATTTCAGGAGGAAAAGGCAGATTATTTCCTCACTAACCACTCAAAATTAAAGTTTTATTGGAGTAAAAGCTTAGGGTTGTGACGCATTTTCTACGTACAGAAGAAAATGTCTACTGAATCTTATTACTCCCACTGTTGCTGCTAAAATTCACTTACCGATTTTGTTTGTTAACAGCTGTGTCTGCACCATTTAGAACCAGCTCTTTCACTTCTGTTGCACCAAAGTTTTCAACTGTGATCTATTAATTTAAATTTTAAAAAAAGTCAATGTCAGACTCAAAACTTATAATAATCTATTATTATATTCTACCTTTCTCTCATTTAATTAAAAAAAAACTACTAAATTTGAGATAAAATTCTGCTACCATATAGCTTATCTGAGAATTCTACTTAAAGCCAGAACTAGAAATTTTGATACTCTCTAGTTTGAAATCCTACCATGATTAATTACAAATTACCAAGTTTGGTAAGTTAATAAGGAAACTAAGCATTTGTTGTGCATAAAACTTTAGAACTGTTACTATAAAATATTAGACAGGATGTTTTCCTTAGACGAGTGATAAAATCCAAGTATGAGAATGCATTCAGCTTAGAAAACCATGCATTCTTCCCACATGACAACTGCTACTCCAGGGTTCCTCTGTCACCCTTGTTGTAAACTTTATCACAGACAGTTTTTCCAGTTATGTACTAATTTGGTTTATAAAGATAGTCAGTTATTTTGAAACCTTTTATTTCTTTTACTTCTGGAATTTTTCTAAAAATATTACCATTCCCACTTATGCATCTTTTCTTTTGCTATTCCTTCTTTTTGGAATATTATCCTCTTTTATGAAAACCTGCTATTTATAAAATACTATGATGGGAGTGGGATGTTAGATGAATATATTCCTGCTGTGATGTTTACTATCTAGTAAAGGAAGAGAAATGTAACATATGAAGAAATAATTATAATAAAATAATGCATTTATAAGACAGAGATGAACAAAATGTTATCAGATCATAGAGGAATGCAAACAGAATTCTAAACTAGAGGAAGTGTGAAAGACCTTGAGGAAGAAATGCCATCTGAAAAGCACCTACAAGTAGGGGTAGTATTTTGAAAGATTAAGAAGAGAGTGAGATTTCAGACAGAAAATATCAATTGAACAAAAAATTAGATATTACAATAAATACCAAGTTTCTGAAAATGTATGGCAAGTGGCTCTGAAAAAGAGGAAGGTAAGGTATATTAAAAAAAATACTGTGTGATATGACAAAACTTGGTATGAAGGGAGGGATACAATGAAAGGAGAGAGCCAGTTTAAAAATGTCTTTGACACCCATTCTAAAGCTATTATTCTACAAGCAATAAAGAGCCACTGAAAAATCTCTGAGAAAGAAATGGCAGTGGGAAGAAATGTTTGAATTACCATAGTTCTTTGAATATAGTAAGAATTCACAAATTTGGTGACTGATAAATTAGAAATTAAACAGCTTGAAATTCAATTTTTTAGTCAACTGAGATGATCAATAAAAATTCAAGAAACTAACATGGGTATGAGTGAATCAAATGAAAAAGAACCAAAATTTCATAGAAAATCATTTTTGTTTTTGTTTTTTTTAATTTTATGGTCACCTTATTCTAACAGGAACACACTTTGGAAAATGCTTTTCTGTTGTTATCTGGATTTGTGGAGAGCAACTTTTTTTTTTTTTTTGAGATGGAGTCTCACTCTGTCACCCAGGCTGCAGTACAATGGCGTGATCTCAGCTCACTGCAACCTCCACCTCTCAGGTTCAAGTGATTCTCCTGCCTCAGCCTCCCCGAGTAGCTGGTACTACAGGCATGTGCCACCACGCCTGGCTCATTTTTGTATCTTTAGTAGAGACGGGGTTTCACCATCTTGGCCAGGCTTGTCTCTAACTCCTGACCTCAAGTGATCTGCCCGCCTCGGGCTCCAAAAGTGCTGGGATTACAGACGTGAGCCACTGTGCCCGGACAGAAAATAGTCTTAAAATTTTCTTGAAAAAATTATGAACATGCAATTTTTTTTGGCAAATTTTATGACAGCAGAATATGGCATCTTTTGTCAGCTTTGTCAAAACCATAAAGAGAATGTTGTGTGTGTGGCAGGGTGGCAAACAAATATACAAGCAAAAAATTTAAAAAATAAAAAAGAGGCCAGGTGCTGTGGCTCACGCCTGTAATCCCAGCACTTTGGGAGGCCAACGCGGGCAGATCACGAGGTCAAGAGATTGGGACCATCCTGGCCAACATGGCGAAACCTCATCTCTACTAAAAATACAAAAATTAGCTGGGTATGGTGGTGTGCACCTGTAGTCCCAGCTACTTGGGAGGCTGAGGCAGGAGAATTGCTTGAACCTGGGAGGCGGAGGTTGCAATGAGCCGAGATTGCGCAACTGCACTCCAGATTGGGCAGAGCAAGATTCTGTCTCAAAAAAAAAGAAAAGAAAAGGGAAAAGAAAACTGAAGGTTTTACAATTTCTCCAAGAGTCTAATTTATAATATTCAAATTGTTCCCTTCTGGAGTGCCTTACCGTAATACTTATGGATTTTCTCTTATTTAATTACCAACTAGTCTACTTCTGCCATATCCTCATCTATCAACGGCTTTGCATGTGACTGGATCAGTTATTTAACATCCCTTTTGGCCAGGTGCAGTGGCTCATGCCTGTAATGCCAGCACTTTGGGAGGCCGAGGCGGGTGGATCATGAGGTCAGGAGTTCGAGACCAGCCTGGCCAAGGTGGTGAAACCCCGTCTCTACTAAAAATACAAAAATTAGCTGGGTGTGGTGGCAGGCACCTGTAATCCCAGCTACTCAGGAGGCTGAGGCAGGAGAATCGCTTGAACCTGGGAGGCAAAGGTTGCAGTGAGCTGAGATCGCGTCACTGCACCCCAGCCTGGGTAACAGAGCAAGACTCTGTCTCAAAAAAACAAAACAAAACAAAAAAAACCACATCCCTTTGCTGCCTTAATGAAATTGTGCATCTTTTACAAGATTTGCAATTTCATTTTCCAAATAATATTGCAATGCATTTGCATTTGTTTTATCTACATCATCCAACAGTGAATAAGACAAGATGGGCAAGGATGAATGTTAGTATGAAATAGAAAGGAATGTACCAGTGGAAATCAATGTTTTTAAGTTTAGTAGTAATATTCTCATATTACAATAACCTTTTGCTTCTCTAAAGCATTTCTGTAATTGCAGACTCAAAAATGAACACTTGGGTAAAGAGGATGTCTTGTATTTGTCAATATCTTTAGCATAATGATAAAGTACACAGGTTTAAGTCACAGAGGCTGGTATGCATACTGACTCCCCAAGGTAATGACTGTTTTCAGTTTTCTTCATCTGTAAACCAGGGATAATCCCCACCTCACTGGATTGCTGAGGATTAAATGAAATGCATGTACTATGACTAGCTAGCATGTAGTAAATGCTCAATAAATGTTAGCTAAAGGGTTCTTTAAGAATTCCATCCATCAAAATAAAGAAAAACCCTAAGACACGGCTGTTAAATAAAAGAGATGATGAATAATCAGGCTAACCTATGTCCTTCCATCTTACCGTAAAATTAAGACAAAATGTTTCCTCTATGTCATCTTCTGGATAATCCAGTAACTGTTGCATGCTTCTGCAAAATAATATATATGTTTCTGAGAGGAAAAAATTATTGGATATTTTGACTATTTTACTTATGGATATATATATATATATATATATATATACTTCTCATTCCGTCTTGGTAAAATCCTTTTGTCAATTTGTAATTTTATATTTGTTTCAGAATAGTGAATACACAATGGCAAACTTATAAATGATGCTTAAGGAAAAAAATTAGTAAAAGGTTCTTATCACTTTTCTGAATACAAAGGCCATGTATCCAACTATTTTTAACATTTTTCCTTATTTTATTTTATTTTATTTTTCCCGAGATGGAGTCTTGCTCTGTCGCCCAGGCTGAAGTGCAGTGGCATGATTTTGGCTCACTGCAACCTCTGCCCCCTGGGTTTTTAAAAGCAATTCTCCTGCCTCAGCCAGAGCAGCTGGGATTACAGGCGCCCGCCACCATGCCCGGCTAATTTTTGTATTTTTAGTAGAGACCAGGTTTCACCATGTTGGCCAGGCTGGTCTCGAACTCCTGACCTCGTGATCTGCCCACCTCGGCCTCCCAAAGTGCTAGGATTACAGGCGTGAGCCACCGCGCCTGGCCCATTTGTCCTAATTTATATAAAATTTTTAATCCATTTTATTTAATAAATAAAAATAAATTTCAAATATTCAAACTAGGAATGAAGGTTATCAGAAGTAAAAGTCCAAATAAATCATTTAACCACTCTCAGAAAAAAAATTTAGTTTCCTAAGGTGATTATCTGATATTTGCAAGGTATTGTCAAACAACTAAAAATTTAGTCTTTCTTTTTTTTTGAGACGGAGTCTTGCTCTGTCACCCAGGCTGGAGTGCAATGGCGCAATCTTGGCTCACTGCAACCTCCGCCTCCTGGGTTCAAGCAATTCTCCTGCCTCAGCCTCCTGAGTAGCTGGGACTACAGGCGTGGGCCACCACGCCTGGCTAATTTTTGTATTTTAGTATAGATGGGGTTTCGCCATGTTGGTCATACTAGTCTCGAACTCCTGACCTCCATGCTGGTCTCAAACTCCTGACCTCAGGTGATCCACCTGCCTCGGTCTCCCAAAATGCTAGGATTACAGGTGTGGGCCACTGGGCCAGCCAAATTTAGTCTTTCAATAGAAAATTTTGATCTGAGAAACATAATGGATTTTCCTTTATTAGAAGGGCATTTGTTTATTTCAGAAATTTAACAAGAAGAACAAAATATATTTTTTCATAGAAGGAAAGCTTTCTGTACCTTCCCCACTTCTTACCTCCCAAACCCTACTACCTTTTGACTTTTTTTTCCAACTAACCTCCCAACATCAGGCATTAGTTCTTTCAAATCATCCAAGGATGGCTTCTTTTTCAGTAGTTTCTTATATAAAGCCAAAGGAAAATGGAGGTCCACAATGGTAAAATTATAAATTGCTAAGCCACAGATAACACCAATCAAATGGAACAAATCACTGTCTTCAAATGTCTAAAAATATAAGAAAAAGTAAACACATGTCCTCCAAGTTAAAATATTAAATTTTCTAAGATTACATAAATATGCTCATATACAATTTTGAAGATAGAGAAAAAAGTAATAAATAACAAAAGTTCATCCTCATTACTGTCTCCCTGGGATAACATCACTGTTAGTATTTTTGTACATTTCCATGTAGCATATTTTCTCAGACTTAAAAAAAATATATCTAGCTGAAATCGTACTATACATATGACTTTACAACTGTTTTTTCCCAGACATATAAGCATATTCATGTCATTCGACATTAAGTTAATAGGTGAAATAATTACTATAACTTTTTTTCTGATTTAAAAAGTAATACACATTCGAAATTTGGAAAACAAAGAAAAAACATAGAAAAGAAAATGAATAAACACCTGTAAACCATTCACTCAGGAATAATGATTAAAAATTTTTTGTGTATTTCCACCTATAATAAGCTCAGAAAAATATTTTTAATACACTGTATTTAAGATTTTATCTCATTTTCTAATTACATGAGTATTATGTTATTAAATGTTCTTCTAAAACACAACTTTTTTTTGTTTTTTTTTTTTTTTTTGAGATAAGGTCTCCCTCCGTCACCCAGGATGGAGTGCAGTGGTGTGATCTCTGCTCACTGCAACGTATGCCTCCTGGGTTCAAGAGATTCTCCCGCCTCAGGCACACACCACCACAGCCAGGCTAATTTTTGTATTTTTAGTAGAGACGGGGTTTCACCATATTGGTCAGGCTGGTCTCAAACTCCTGACCTCAGGTGATCTGCTCACGTCAGCCTCCCAAAGTGCTGGGATTACAGGCGTGAGCCACCGTGCCTGGCCAAAACATGACTTTTTAATGGCTGCATATTGTATCATAAAAGTACAATGAGTTGCTAAATTTAGCTGTTTTACTCTCCTTGGATGCTTAGATAACTGAAACATACTTACACTACTGACACGCTGAAAATGTTTATTTTTTTCCCTCATCTTTATAAAAGTAATATGTATTTACCGAAAATTGTGAGCATGATGGTTAAAGAATAAATGTTTTAAATAAGACCTGGGCTCCAGCCTGGTTTAGCAGTCTAGACTCTGTGTTTTCAAAGAAGGTAAATATAGTATTTATCTCATATGGTTGTTGTGAGGATTACATGGGATAATATACGTTAAACACTTCTAGCACACTTCTTGAAACACACACTAAAGGTTCAATAAATGTCAGTTATTCTACCTAGCTAGTAGTATTAAAAATAAGATGGACATCTTTTTGCATATTTTTGTCCATAGTTTGAAATATTTCCCTAGGAGAAATTCTACTTCCTAAGGAAGAATTCATAAGTCAAAAGACAGTCAAGCTTATTGCTAATCTGTTTTCCTCTACCCCCGTTCCAGTTTGTTTGTTTGTTTGTTTTTGAGATGGAGTTTCACTCTTGTTGCCCAGGCTGGAGTGCAATGACGCGATCTTGGCTCACGGCAACCTCCACCTCCTGGGTTCAAGTGATTCTCCTGGCTCAGCCTCCCGGGTAGCTGGGATTACAGGCATGAGCCACCATGCCTGGCTAATTTTGTATTTTCAGTAGAAATGGGGTTTCTCCATGTTGGTCAGGCTGGTCTCGAACCCCTGACCTCAGGTGATCCACCCGCCTCGGCCTCCCAAAGTGCTGAGATTACAGGCGTGAGATACTGCGCCAGCTCCTGTTCCAGTTTAAACTGCCATTTGCAGTCCAGGAAAATGCTCTACTCTTCACGTTTTCATCTGTATATATACTCTATGCACACACAAACACATTTTTCTTTTGAGTTTAAAATGACAACTTGCTTTAGTACACATTTCTGACTATTTGTGATACTGAAAATCAGAGATACATATGTGCTCATGAAATATCTCTCCAGGTACTTTGCCCACTTATCTTTTGGGGGATAATGTTTTTCTTAAGTATTTGTATTTGAATTCTTCATATATTAGGAGTATTACTCTGTGTCATATTTGTTACATACAACCCAGCCTGTTACATGCTTTTCAATTTTATGTTTTCTGCTATGCATAAATGTAACAGTTTTCAGTGGTCGAATTAATCTTTCTGTGCTGTTATGTCTTAATTCTGTTTAAGTTTAGAAAGTTCTTAAATAGAGCAGACTGATTAATGTGTTAAATCTTTCCCCCTCCTAAAACCCTCTAAAAGAGAAGGAGGAAAAATGGTATAAGTCCACAGGAAAAAAGAGAATAAGGGAGGTAAGAGCAATAAAGAGATGTTAATAACATTTCAAAATATGAAAAGTAGACAAATGGCTGGTAACTGAATTGGTAAAGCAGAAAAAATTGAAATAGTAACTCACAGCTAATTTGTGCCACAGGCTCAGGAACTGGAAGTACCAATACCCGCAATATCAGAGGTAGCCCAGTTAGCTCAGCTGGTAAACATAAAGACTCTAAAACGCAGAGGTATTAGAGTGGGGTTGAAACTAGGATGCTTGGTGGAAAGTCCTTTGCCTTTTTGGAGAGCCTGAACCAGAGGGTCTGGAATCTGAGACAGCTGATAGTTAGGGTGCTGCACTGAAAACAAAGGGATCAAATGAAGGTCTGTACAGTGAACAAGGAGAATCCTAGCTTCCCTTTCCAGGGTCCAGAACACTACTAAAACACAGACATCCAGGGTTACAACCTTTCTTGAAAACCCAAAGGATAAAAAAACCAATATATGCTGACATTTGAGGATTCTCCTTTGACAGGTCCCCACCTAATTATTCTATGGATGGGGCCTGTAGAGTGGGAACAATTTTGCCTTGTGGCTTGGATGCCAGCACAGCCACAGTAGAACAGAGCACCAGGTAGGTTCCTTAAGGTTTCTGACTCCAAGCCCTGGCTCTCAGACAGCATTTGTGGACCCAACTGGGACTGAGGGGAACTCTCTGCACTGAAGGGAAGAACACAAGCTTGGCTGGCTTCACCAACTGCTGACTGCAGAGCCCTAGGGCCTTAAGCAAACAAAGGCAGTAGCCAGGCAGTGGTTACCATGAGCCTTAGGTGAGACCCAGTGCTGTGCTGGCTTCAGGTCTGACCCAGTGCAGTCCCAGTAGTGGTGGCTACAAAGGTGCTGGTGTCACCCCTCCCCCAGCTCCAGAGAGCTCAGCATAGAAAGACTCTGGGAAAAAGTGAGGAAAGAGAACAAGAGTCTCTGCCTGACAATCCAGAGGATTCTTCCAAATCTTATCCAAGACCAGGACAGTACCTCTTAGTTTGCAAGAGACACAGTGATATTGGGCTTGGGGTGCCCCCTAATGCAGATATGGCTGCAATGACCAAAAACTTAGATCACAACACCCAAGTCCCTCCAAATACCTGGAAGGCCTTCCTAAGAAGGATGAGTACAAATAAAACCAGACTGTGAAGACTACAATAAATACCTAACTCTTCAGTGCCCAGACACCAATGAACATCCACAAACATCACAACCACCCAGGAAAACATGACCTCACCAAACGAACTAAATAAGGCACCAGTGACCAATCATGGAGAGACAGAGATATATGACCTTTCAGTCAGATAGAGAATTCAAAATAGCTGTTTTGAGGAAAAAGAAATTCAAGATAACACAGAAAAGGTACTCAGAATCCTATCAGATAAATTTAACAGAGTAAAATAAAAAGAAACAGAAATTCTAGAGTTGAAAAATGCAACTGACATGCTGAAGAATAATGCATCAGTGTCTGTCAACAGTGGAACTGACCAAGAAAAAGAAGCGATTAGTGAGCTTGAAGACAGGCTATTTCAAAGTACACAATCAGAGGAGCCAAAAGAAAAAACAAGAAAGAATGAAGCACTCCTACAAGATCTAGAGAATCGCCTCAAAAGGGCAAATCTAAGAGTTATTGGCCTTAAAGAGGAGGTAGAGAAAGAAATGGGATGGAAAGTTTGTTCAAAGAGATAATAACAGTGAACATCCCAAACCTAGGGAAAGGTATCAATATTCAAGTACAAGAAGGTTACAGAATACAGAGCAAATTTAGCCCAAATAAGACTACTTCAAGATATTTAATAATCAAACTCCCAAAGTTCAAGGATAAAGAAAGGATCCTGAAAGCAGCAAGAGAAAAGAAACAACATACAGTGGAGCTCCAGTACATCTAGCAGTAGACTTTTCAATGGAAACCTTACAGGCCAGGAGAATGGCATGACATATTTACAGTGCTGAAGGAAAAAACTTTTATCCTAGAATAGTATGTATATCCAGTGAAAATATCCTTCAAACATGAAGGACAAATAAAGATCTTCCCAGAAAAATAAAAGCTGAGGGATTTTATCAACATGAGACCTGTTCAAGAAGAAAAACTAAATTGAGTTCTTCAGTCTGAAAGATAAGAACTTTAATGAGCAATATCATGTGAAGGAGCAAAACTCACTGGTAATAGTAAATACACAGAAAAACAGAACATTATGACACTCTAATTGTGGTGTATAAACTACCCATATCTTGAGTATAAAGACTAAAACATGAACCAATAAAAAATAATAACTACAGCTACAAGACATAGACAGTGTAGTAAAATAAACAGAAACAACACAAAGTTAAAAACCAGGGGAACACAGTTAAAGCATAAAGTTTTTATTAGTTTTCTCTTTGCATGTTAGTTTATGTAATTGGTGTTTACAATATTGGGTTATAAGCTATTTGCAAGCCTCATGGTAAACTCAAATCAAAAAACATACGACAGATACACGAAAAATAAAAAAAAAGAAATCAAAACATACCACCAGAGAAAAGTCACTTTCACAAAAAGGAATGGAATAGGAAGGAAGGAAGGAAGGAAGGAAGGAAGGAAGGAAGGAAGGAAGGAAGGAAGGAAGGAAGGAAGAAGGAAGGAAGGAAGGGCAAAAAACAACCAGAACACATTTAAAAATGGCAGGAATAGCTGGGCACTGCTGGCTTACATAGCACTTAGTGAGGTGGAGGTAGGCAGATCACTTGAGCCCAGGAATTTGAGACCAGCCTGGGCAACATGGTGAAACTCCATCTCTATACAAAATATAAAAATTGGCCAAGCATGGTGGCACGTGCCTATAGTCCTAGCTGCTTGGTGGCTGAAGTGGGAGGATCACTGGAATCCAGGAGAGGCTTCAGTGAGTTGTGATCACACCACTGCATTCTAGCCTGGGTGACAGAGCAAGACCCTATGTCAAAAAAAAAAAAAAAAAAAAAAGCAAGAGTAACTCCTTATCAATCAATATAAATGGACTAAACTCTCCAATCAAAAGACACAGACTAGGTAAATGGATAAAACACACACACACACACACAAAAAAAACAAGACCCAATGATCTGCTGCCTAGAAGAAACACACTTCACTTGTCAAGACACATATACTGAAAATAAAGAGATGGAAAAAGATATTCCATGCAAATGTTAACTATTTTGTCTAATACAAGGTATTAGACAAAACAGATGCAAGACAAAAACTATAAAAGAAGACAAAGAAGGTCATTATATAACGATAAAGGGGTCAATTAAGCAAGAAGATATAACAATTACAAATATAGGCCAGACGCGGTGGCTCACACCTGTAATCCCAACACTTTGGGAGGCCGAGGTGGGCGGATCATGAGGTCAAGAGATCGAGACCATCCTGGCCAACATGGTGAAACCTCATCTCTACTAAAAATACAAAAATTAACTGGGCATGGTGGCACACACCTGTAGTCCCAGCTACTCGGGAGGCTGAGGCAGGAGAATAGTATGAACCTGGGAGGTAGAGGTTGCATTGAGTCAAGATTGAGCCACTGCACTCCAGCCTGGGTGACAAGGCGAGACTCTGTCTCAAAACAAAACAAAACAAAACAAAATTACAAATATAAATATGCACCCATACTGGACTGCCCAGATATATGAAGCAAATATTATTACCGCTAAAGAGAGAGAGAGAGACCCCAATACAATAATAGCTGGAGACTTCAACACTCCACTTACAGCATTGGACAGATCATTCTAACAGAAAATCAATGAAGAAACATTGGACTTAATCTGCACTACAGACCAAATGGATTTAACAGATATTTATAGGACATTTCATCCAGCAGCTGAAGAATACACATTGTTCTCTGCAACATACGGATGGACCATATATGTTAGGCCACAAAACAAGTCTTTAAAAAAATACAAGTCTTGCTTTAGGTCCAAAGACAGAAATAGGTGGAAAACAGTTATTCCATGTAAATAGTAACAAAAGAGAGCTAGAGAAACTATACTAAGACAAAATAGACTAATATGATGCAAAATTGATATGAGACAAATATTGATAACAGGGTCAATTCATCAAGAAGATATAACAATTACAAATAGTTATGAACCTAACAACACAGCTCCAAAATATATAAGGCAAAAGCTGACAGAATCAAAGGGAGGTATAGACAGTTCTAAGATAATAACTGGTAGCTTTAATATCCCACTATCATTAATGTATACAACAATCCAAAGATCAATAAGGAAATAGAGAACCTGAACTACATTATAAACCAACAAGACCTATCAGACATATATAGAATACTCTACCCAATAAAAGTAGAATAAACATTCTTTTTAAGTGTACATGGAACATCTTCTAGGATAGACCATATGTTAGGTCACAAAACTTTCGATAAATTTTAAAAAGACTAAAATCATAAAAAATTATCTTCTCATATCATAATGGAATGAAACTAGAAATAACAAAAGGAAATCTGGAAAATTCACAAACATATGGAAATTAAACAATACACCTTTTTTTTTTTTTTTTTTTTTTGTATTTTTAGCAGAGACGGGGTTTTACCATGTTGGCCAGGCTGGTCTCGAATTCCTGACCTGGTGATCTGCCCGCCTTGGCCTCCCAAAGTGCTGGGATTACAGGCATGAGCCACCATGCCCAGTCTAAACAATACACTCTTAAACAACCAAAAGATCAAAGAAGAAATCACAAGGGAAATTAGAAAATACTTAAGAGACTAATGAAAACACAGCATACTACAACTTATAGGATGCAAAAATAGTGTTCAGAGGGAAACTAATAGTTGTAAACACTTAAACTAAAAAAAAGGGAATGATCTCAAGTCAATAACCTAAGTTTATATCCTAAGGAACTAAGAACAAACTATACCCAAAGCTAGCAGATGGAGAAAACTAAATATTAAAGCAGTGATAAATGTATTAGAGAATAGAAAAATAATACACAATCCAGAATTTACAAGGAACTCAGATAATTATTCAGCAAGAAAAAAACAATCCCATCAAAAAGTGGGCTAAGGACATGAATAGACAATTCTCAAAAGTAGATATACAAATGGCAAAAAGAAAAAAAAAGAAAAACTGCTCAACATCACTAATGATCAGGGAAATGCAAATCAAAACCACAATGCAATACCACCTTACCCCCACAAGGATAGCCATAATAAAAAAATAAAAAAACAGTAGATGTTGGCATGGATGTGGTGAAAAGGGAACACTCTGCACTGTTGGTGGGAAGGTAAACTAGTACAACCACTATGGAAAACAGTGTGGAGATTCCCTAAAGAACTAAAAGTAGGCCAGGCATGGTGGCTCACACCTGTAATCCCAGCACTTTGGGAGGCTGAGGTAGGGGAATAACCTGAGGTCAGGAGTTCAAGACCAGCCTGGCCAACATGCCAAAACACTGTCTTTACTAAAAATACAAAAACTAGCTGGGCGTGGTGAGGTGCGCCTACAGTCCCAGCTACTTGGGAGGCTGAGGCACAAGAATGGCTTGAACATGGGAGGCAGAGGTTGCAGTGAGCCGAGACTGTGCCACTGCATTCCAGCCTGGGTGACAGAGCAAGACTCTATCTCGCACCCTCAAAATAAATAAATAAATACAATTTTTAAAAAGAATTAAAAGTTGGCCAGGCGCGGTGGCTCACGCCTGTAATCCCAGCACTTTGGGAGGCTGAGGCGGGTGGATCACGAGGTCAGGAGATCGAGCCCATCCTGGCTAACACAGTGAAACCCTGTCTCTACTAAAAATAAAAATAAAAAATTAGCCAGCTGTGGTGGTGGGTGCCTGCAGTCCCACCTACTTGGGAGGCTGAGGCAGGAGAATGGCATGAACCCGGGAGGCAGAGCTTGCAGCGAGCCAAGATAGCGCCACTGCACTCCAGCCTGGGCAACAGAGTGAGACTCCATCTCAAAAAAAAAAAAAAGAACTAAAAGTAGATCTACCATTTGATCCAGCAATCCCACTACTGGTTATCTACCCAGAGGAAAAGAAGTTATACAAAAAAGATACTTGCACATGTATGTTTACAGTGGCACAATTCGCAATTGCAAAAATATGGAACCAGCCCAAATGCCCATCAATCAACAAGTGGATAAAAAAATATACATACCGTGGAATACTATTCAGCTATAACATGGAATGCAATAATGGCATTCACAGCAACCTCAGTGGACCTGGAGACCATTATTCTCAGAGAAATAACTCAGGAATGGGAAACCAAACATCCTATGTTCTCACTCATAAGCAGGAGCCAAGCTATGAGGATGCAAATGCATTAGAATGATACAATGGACTTCGGGGACTTGTGGGAGAGGGTGGGGGCGGGGGTGAGGGATAAAAGACTACACATTGGGTACAGTGTATATTGCTCGGGTGATGGGTGCACCAAAATCTCAGAAATCGCCACTAAAGAACTTACTCATGCAACCAAACACCACCTGTTTCCCAAAAACCTATTGAACTTTTTTTAAAAAGAAGAGAAAATTGTTATTTCCCGGCATCATTTTTCCTCTTGACTTCACCTTTAATGCACAATCTATAGGAGTCCTGTTGTTTAACTTTGCACTTGTAGTTAAGTGTTAGTATTTTAAAAAAATTAATGCTGACTTCCTCTTTTCCTATAAAGGCTGCACCCTCTGGATATATTTCAATGATTATACTAATTCCTACATCAATGAAGCAGAATTACTTTTGCTTAAAAAAAAAAAAAAGAAAAATAGACAGAAGCAACGAAGCCAAAAGTTGGTTCTTTTAAAAGGTTAACAAAGTGACAAGCCTTTAGCTAGACTGACCAAGGAAAAAAGAAGATTAAAATGACTAAAATCAGGAATGAAAGTGGGGCCATTATTATTTTACAGAAATAAGATTATAAGAAAACATTATGAGCAATTGTATACCAACAAAATAGATAACCTAGAGGAAATGGACAAATTCCTAGAAACCCACAAACTACAGTTCTCCTCTGGTATTCACGGAGGATTGGTTCCAGGACCTGCAGCTAATACCAACATTCAAGGATACTCAAGTCCCTGATATAAAATGGTGTAGAGTATTTGCATATAATGTATGCACATCATCCTGTATATTTAAAATAATCTCTAAAATACTTATAATACCAAATACAATGTAAATGTTATGTGAATAGCTGTTATCCTATATTGTTTAAGGAATAATGACAAAAAGTCTGTTACATGTTCAGTACAGATGCAATTTTTTTTCCAATTATTTTTATCTGTGTTTAGTTGAATCCATAGATGTGAAACCCACAGATACGAAGGACCAACTGAACTCAGTTAACACTACAAAAAAACTAGAAAATCTGAATAAACCCATAAAAATTAAAGAGATTAAATCTATAATTAAAAAATCTTCCAGGCCGGGCGCAGGGGCTCACTCCTGTAATCCCAGTACTTTGGGAGGCCGAGGAGGACAGATCACAAGGTCAGGAGATCGAGATCATCCTGGCTAACACAGTGAAACCCCGTTTCTACTAAAAAATAAAATAAAATAAAATAAAAATACAAAAAATACAAAAACTAAGCCAGGCATGGTGGCATGCACCTGTAGTCCCAGCTACTTGGGAGGCTGAGGCAGGAGAATCGCTTGAACCCAGGAGGCGGAGGTTGCAGTGAGCTGAGATCGTGCCACTGCACTCCAGCTGGGGTGACAAAGTGAGACTCTGTCTCAAAAAAAATAAAAAATAAAAATAATAAAAATCTTCCAACAAAGAAAAGCCAAGGATCAGATTCTACCAAACATTTAAAGGAGAATTAACACCAATTCTCAAACTCTTCCAAAAGATCACAGCAGAGGGAATATTTCCTAAATCATTCTATGAGGTCATCACTATCAAAATACCAGAAAAGGACCTTGCACACGCACCCCAAAACAAAAAAACAGTAACAAACAAAAATCCAACCCTACAAACCAATATCCCTTATGACTATAGATGTGAAAATTGTCAACAAAATAATAGCAACCTCAATCAAGTAGCCTATTAAAAGGATTATACACTATTACCAAGTGGGATTTACCCCAGGAATGCAAGGGTGATTCAACATAAGAAAATCAACCAGCATAATGTACCATATTAACAGAATGAAACAAACCACATGGTAATCTCTACTGATGTAGAAAAAGCATCACATAGCTGGGCGCGGTGGCTCATGCCAGCACTTTGAGTGGCTGAGGCAGGTGGATCACTTGAGGTCAGTAGTTTGAGACCAGCCTGGCCAACATGGTGAAACCTCGTCTCTACCAACAATATAAAAAACTAGCCAGGTATGGTGGTGCACACCTGTAATCTCAGCTACTTGGGAGGCTGAGGCAAGAGAATCGCTTGAACCTGGAAGGTGGAGTTTGCAGTAAGCTGAGATTGTGCCACTGCACTCCAGCCTGGAGGATAGAGCAAGACTCCATCAATCAAAAAAACAAAAAACAAAACAAAAAACAAAAAAAAAAGGAAAACCATTACACAAAAGAGTATCTCCAATATTCTTTTATGATAAAAATGCTGAACAAACTAGGGACAGAAGGGAATTTCCTTAACACCATAAAGGGAATTTGGGAAAAATCCACAGGTAACATCCTACTATTATACCTTCTCTGAGAGGGTGGTCCAGTATGTCTGAGGTTGAGCTTTTGACCAGTGCAGCCTGAAGACTCCATGGATACATACAGGGGAGATTTTTTTTTTTTTTTTTTTTGAGACACAGTCTTGCTCTGTCCCCAGGCTGGAGTGTAGTGGCATGATCTCGGCTCACTGCAACCTCCGCCATCCAGGTTCAAGTGATTCTCCTGCCTCAGCCTCCTAAATAGCTGGGATTACAGATGCATTCCACCATGCCCAGCTAATTTTTGTATTTTTAGTAGAGACAGGGTTTCACCATGTTGGCCAGGCTGGTTTTGAACTCCTGACCTCACGTGATCCCACCACCTCGGCCTCCCAAAGTGCTGGGATTACAGGCGTGCGCCACGACACCCAGCCCTACAGGGGAGATTTAAGTAAATATCTTAAAGATTATGGCAGTAAGGTTTCTTATTGATGATGAAAGTTATATACATAATATGGAAAGGAAAAAGGCTAGAGTAAATTCTTTGGTGTTTGGATAGAATTAGAAGTATCAGTTTGATTTCATGGTCTTCAACATATATACAGCTCTAAATATAGATAAGTCTATGGATGCATGTGTGTATACACACATACAGATCCTATTTCTATCAGCTGAAAGAACCCAGTAGAACTACTGACTCCCCGGAAGCAAGAAGTACTACACTTAGCACCCAGAGCTTGATTTCTAAATACCATTTTCCACTTAAAGAAGACACGGCTCTTACGAAAAATGCTAATGCCACGGCTGGGGTGGAGAAAACACAAGATAAACCTGGAATGTTTACCGTACCAAATGTAAGGAAATGCTTGAAGAATAATGGGGATATGTCAGAAGTACACCAAAGAGTAGAGCCGGCTCCAAGGGGCTCTCACCAGCCAAGGTGAGATAGAACTTGAAAGGTCCCAAAGAGATTCATGATAAAGCTTATTACAACTGCCCCTCCCTTTGTCTCAAAACATTATCTCTTTAAAACTGACTAAAGGGCAGACAGAACTCTGTGTTTCTAGCAACACAGCCCCCAACCTCATATGTCCTCTCAAATTCTACCTGCTACACCACTACAAACTTCCCTATTTATAAAGAGACCAGTGCCAGGAAGGAGGCTAGGATTTGAGCAGATTGTCCACTTACCTCAGAGGCCATTAGGACTAACTCCATCATGTCTTATATGCCTGTTTACAGAACAAATACAAAGCCTCGAAACTCATAGGTTATCCCTAAACCCACATCCATATGGCATTGTGGGATGCCCTCAAGTCTGACACAATTTTATGACTGTCCTTCCTCCACCAAACCCTTTCACTGTTTGTTCTGGAACTCACAATCTACCATCTGGAAAACTGCTTGTATCCTAAACTCCAAATTTTTTCCCCTTTTTGTCTAAGGAAACAAGACTGTCTCCTGAGGACACCATTTCTTCTGCAGCTCTCACAAATGGTGTCACTTTTCAATCCTTCATATGATTGCGTCTAGAGCTAAGGTAGGTCTCCTTGCTCTTCTGTGTTTCTAGACTTCCTTCCATTTGCCATCCTAAAATTTCCAACTCCTTTGAAACACGGGCCAACTGACTATATTCCCTGCAACTGTTCCTTGGGCAGTTGTATAAAAAACCTTCCACAATTCCTTCATTCACAAACTTTGGCACTATCTTATGCTTTCTTTCTCTACCACTATTTCTGCCATCGTTTTTGGCAACTTCAATATCCAGACAAAAAAAATGCATACAACACACTAGCCTCTCAGTTTCTGGACCTGTCTGTTTCCAACAATCTTGTTCTCCACCACACCTCAATGCCCATACCCATGGTTATATCTTACATTCAACTACAACCCTCCAAATCTCAATTTCAAGCATTCCATAACTAACCATTACCTCTGACTTCTTATCTCAGCCCCTCAATACAATTCCACCGTCACAATTTATTTATTTGTCCAAACCAAGTCCACACAAAGCTGAAATTCCATAATCCCTCACTATAATAACTCCCTTGCCTTTTACTCCCTTCTGTGTTACATTCACTTGTTAAAACCAAAACGTGATTAAAATCAACTGTTGCTCTTATCCTTACCTCTATCCAAACAGCTAAACGTCACTAAAGAGAGTCTCGTTTTGTCACCAGGCTGGAGTGCAGTGGCGCGACCTTGGCTCACTGCAACCTCCGTCTATTGGGTTCAAGCGATTCTCCTGCCTCAGCTTTCCGAGTAGCTGGGATTACAGGCATGTACCACCACGCCCAGCTAATTTTTGTATTTTTAGTAGAGACAGGGTTTCATCACGTTGGCTAGACTGGTCTTGGACTCCTGACCTCCACCTTGGCCTCCCAAAGAGCTGGGATTAGAGGTGTGAGCCACTGTGCCCGGCCAAAAAAATACTTATTTTAAAATATCTTAAAGACTCATAAATTGGAGGCCGGGCGCGGTGGCTCACGCCTGTAATCCCAGCACTTTGGAAGGCCGAGGCAGGTGGATCACAAGGTCAGGAGATCGAGACCATCCTGGCTAACACGGTGAAACCCCGTCTCTACTAAAAATATAAAAAAAATTAGCCGGGCATGGTGGCAGGCGCCTGTAGTCCCAGCTACTCGGGAGGCTGAGGCAGGAGAATGGCATGAACCTGGGAGGCAGAGCTTGCAGTGAGCCGAGAGTGCGCCACTGTACTCCAGCCTGGGCGACAGAGGGAGATTCAGTCTCAAAAAAAAAAAAAAAGACACCTAAATTGCACAAATAATATAAAGAACTCCCATGTACCCTTCACTCAGTTTTCTCCAGTGGTAACAGCTTACATAGCCATGGTCAAAACCAGGAAAATTACTTTGGTATGTAATATATTGCTATCTACATATATATATATATATATATATATATATATATATTTAAAGGAGGATAGCCCATACATTTTCAAAAGATCACCCATAGGAAGAGGGGGAAAACAAGGTGGAGCTTGACTTCTTTTAACACATCTTATTTTGTAGATTTGACTTTGGAACTATGTAGGCATTTTATATTATTGTAAAACTAAATTGAATTTGAACAAGCAATCCCTAAAAATAAGTTAGCTTAAATGAGTATTCACTTGGTGGTGTAACAATAGAGTATAACAATTTTAAATGATATCAAAACTATATTATCTGGCTGTCTATATTAGGGTATACTCTTTGTACAAAAAGAACTGAAAAACAATTTAAAACATTTTAGTAATCATAATATTGGTGGTAATGTTGGTACCGGTAGGCAGTAAATGTGTAAGATAAGTCTGGAACATTCTGTCATAGTAAGTACACAAGGTAGCAAGGAAGGTACCAAAAAGTATATAGGTTGTTTCAAAAGGACTTGGGCACCAACCTTAAGAGCTCTCCTTGAACAAAGATGGGACAATATGAGCATCAATAAAGACAATAACTGCAGTGAATTGAAAAACATCAAGTATGTTTAAACCTATGAATACCTAATGATACTTGAAAGCAAAACACAAAAAATGAATTATTACCAGTGGACTATGCTAATGAACCAATTCATTCTTTTGAAAAATTGGTAACTAAATAGAATCCTTTCCTATGAATTGCACTACTAAGGAATCAGAAAACGTGAGGAAATTTCTCTATACAGAAGTATCCAAGCTAATAAATGAAAAAGAAATATTAGAGTAGCACACTATTTTGCAACCCCTGATGAATTAGAGTCTAGGCACTAAGCTGCTAACATTACACAAGACAGCCAACCTCCAGGCAGAATGATTAAATATTACATTGAGGTTTTTACAACCAATAGCTATTCTATCTAAATTTCTTTCAAGTCAGGAGTTCTACTAAACTGATCCATCCTTTTCACTTATGATCACTAAATTGGGTCAGCAAACTTTCTATAAAGAACCAGATGGCAAATATTTTGGGGTTTCCTGGACATAGGGTCACTGTTGTAATTACTCAAACTCTGCCGCTGCTATTGTAGCATGAAAGTAGCCTTGGACAATAGGTAAAAGAGTCGGTGTGACTTTTTTTTTCTTTGAGATTAATGGGCTATAGTCTGCTGACCTGCTCTAAATGACAAGGTAGATAAATCAATGATCCCGAATGATAAATTAATTTTTCCCAAAAGAAAAGTTAATCTGGTGATTATTATTCAATCCTCAAATTGAAATCAGCAGAAGGAATAGTCAACATTATTTTCTGGCTAACCATCTCTTAATTTATTTTGTTAATTTGAAATGTGTGGTAAGCATCAAATGTATTTTGACAACTCCAAGTCCAAAGTTTATAATTTCTCAAATTGTAATAAAGCAGATCTTATATGTTAGGGATCCAGCAGTAATTCCTTATTTACTGAATTAACTTGATACATACAGGTATAAATACATGGGTATATACACAGAAGTAATTTAGATGGTTGGACATTTTACCTTATCAGAAAACCAAATGAGCCTGGAATCTTCATAATACCTAAACATGCCGTATTTAGGATCCAATAATTCCCTCATGATGAGCAAGAAAAATTCTTTGCGCACCCCTCCTGCATCCACAGCATCTTCTCCAACAAATATAACCTAAAATAGCACAATGCAAACACCAAATAGACTGTAAAGAAATGAAAGTACATTCTGGAGACCCTAGAACATGTTATTTATTACTAATACTCTACAATTAATAGTTTAAAATATATATAATTTTATTTATTAAGTTTAAAAGATTCACTAAAAACAAATAGGAAAATTTTAAACATAGCTTCTGAATAAAAGTCCCAATTATACCACAGAAAATGTCAAATTACCTTGAGTGGCTTCTTGTAATCTATGTTCTTTGTTTTCCTAAGGACTTCCATTGCATCTCCTACAATATTTTCTCTACGCACCACTAGAATTAAGCAGGGATTCACAGATTCAATCACTGGGAGAAAAAGAGAGGAGACATTCTGCCTGTGGGCCTGATCAATAGCCATCTGGAAAACAAAAGATTAACATCTTAACAGCAATGCTACAATAAAGCTACTGTGACTGAAACAAGCTAACCTCTACCTATTAGTTACAGGTATTCTGTAATTCCTATGCTACTGAATTAACATAGCACCTAAAAGTATCCCGTACAGCATAAAACTTAATAAACTGAGCATAAAGAGTACCCTTTCGAATGTTTTTATACTAATGTATAATGTATAACTTATAACACCATTAAAGTAAGCCAGTACAGAACGGTAGTAATACTGATAAATCTGAGCATTGGTTTTTCTAAAAAACATTCACTGGAGGGGAGGGTAAAGAGTGAGGAGCAAAAACAAACCTTTAAAGAGTATAAGGAACAGGCTGGGCGCAGTGGCTCACGCCTGTAATCCCAGCACTTTGGGAGGCCAATGAGGGCAGATTACTTGAGGTCAGGAGTTCAAGACCAGCCTGGCCAACATGGTGAAATCCTGTCTCTACTAAAAATGCAAAATTAGCAGGGCGTGGTGGTGTGTGCCTGTAATCCCAGCTACTCAGGAGGCTGAGGCAGGAGAATCACTTGAACCTGGAAGGCAGAGGTTCCAGTGAGCTGAGACTGTACCACTGCACTACAGCCTGGGCGACAAGAGCGAAACTCCGTCTCAAAAATAAAAAATAAAAAACAAAGAATAAGGAATGATCTGGCTAAGGAAGCATTACACAAATTCACTTAACTGAGTGATCATGGTATGTGCTCACGAACCAAGGATTTGACTTTTACCATTTAAAACTTTTGTTCTTTTATTATGGTTCTCCCTGAGTTCTTGTTCTAAAATGGAATATCCCATGGTAAAATCACCAAGTTATTAACTTATCGTTTTAACAAAGACCTCCAAAAAATTGGCTTACTAGCTGTTAGTATAGAACACTACAAAAATATTTAGAATACCAAATGCATTTATTTGAACAGAATAAAAATGGTTACCAAGATTTGAAGGTTTTTAATTTTTAAAAATATTTTTAGACTATTAAATATTCAAGCTTTCTTTTCATCCTTTCCTTAATCCTTAGTTGGTATAGTCAGATATTCTATACCAGAGGAAGCAGCTCAAAATCTTTTTTATTTACAGGATCAAATGATAAAGCAAACTTACTGTAACCCTTTAAAGTCATAATATGAATTAGTTTAAAAAATCCTCTCTATAAATGAAAGAACTCTCAACATAAAATGGATGGGAAAGGGTGATAGGAAGGGGAAAAGAAAGAGGAATAGGAGATAATGGTGACCAACCCCAGGAAAATGTTTAATACCTTATTATTGAAACTTTCTTCAAGGAAATTTCACATCTTCTTCCTAACGAGATCAAATGCTTCCTACTTTTAACATCTCTCACCTCTAGTGACTTCCATCTCTTACCAAGCATATAAAAAGCGGACATATAATGAAACAAGATTTTGAAACAAACCAACATCTTATCAAGTAAACTAGTAAAACGGTTTATAAAGATTGAATATTTCTGTAATGAAAGAGGCTTATACAATTTTTAATATATAAAATGATTATAGGTTAAGTTATTCCATTTTCACTGCAACCTTTCTTTATAAATGCTCTCATAAGAATATACATATCACATGCAGCAGTCTTCTTTATAGCTACCCAAAGTACTTTGTGTACCTTCATTACTGATCCTAGGAAAATTTCAAATATTTACTGTCCAGAAACATCAAAGAAACAATTAAAAAAAAAAACCCTCTCAAATAATATTTTACCTGCATCTGTAAGACTGCATCGGTCTGTAACAGAGTAGTTTTTGCTTGGGCATCAAATACAAATGGATATGTACAGATTGTAACAGGGATATCTGCCAACTGGAAATAAAAAATTAACTTATTAGTACAAGTTGATTTGTGATATACTTACTGTGGATGCTGACATTTCTTATAAAGTGGACTACATTCTTTGTTTATTCACTCATGTGGTTCTGGAATTACAAATAAAACATGCTGCTTACCGAATTATTAAAAATTAAATGAGGCATTGGAATGAACCCAATTCCCAATTTTAGGGGGCGACTGTATACTTGAGAGTCTATACAATCATATACTGCAAGTATCTTTTGCTTAGCATATGTTAATTGCAAATCTCAGTGAATGAAGTTGCAAATTTGTTCTAAAATTGGGGGCTCCTATGTTAAATGCAATAGCCAATTCTTACATGTTAGGGCAACTGCAGCAACTGAGGCTAATGATAAGTAATCTGTCTATTCCTTCATTTAACAGATATTGAGTATAATGTCATTAGGGTATCAAAATTATTATGAGTCCAATAATCTGTTCATTTACTTAATATACAAAAAAGTACCATTAGTATTACTATTCTGTTAGCCTTTAAAGTTAGGAAAACTGATCTATTATTATCATTATTAGACATTAGACACTTTATAGACAATTACTTATCCTGGCAGGTAATGTATTGATTGCTAAGTATTTTAATAGTGCAGTAAAATATAAAGAGTTATGAATTGCCAGTCACACATTCTTGTAGTTGGAGGACGACCTACTTCTACCATCTACCCAGTAAAACAATATCTTTGTGCCCGCCCTGACTCAGAGCCCCTGCCATGAGACTTCTAATGAAGAATTAATACACCCTAAAACAATCCACTTCTTAGTGATTAGACAGTTCTTTATAGTCTGAATCTGCATTTTTCCCCCCCATACAGAGTCTTGCACTGATGCCAGGGCTGGAGTGCAATGGTGCGATCTAGGCTCACGGCAACCTTCGCCTCTGGGGTTCAAGCGATTCTCCTGCCTCAGCCTCCCGAGTAGCTGGGATTACAGGTGCCTGTCACCACACCCGGCTAATTTTTTGTATTTTTAGTAGAGATGGGGTTTCACTAGGTTGGCCAGGCTAGTCTTGAACTCCTGACCTCATGATCCGCCCACCTCGGGCTCCCAAAGTGCTGGGATTACAGGCGTGAGCCACTGTGCCCAGCCTGAATCTGCATTTCTATATATCACTATGCATCATTTAGTCTTTGCTTTGCCCCTGCTGGGAAGCGTACGTAGTTTAAATATTTTAAGTCCTAATCATGCTCTCCCTAAATTGTATTTTATTCCATTCTAAACATTCACTCTTCAGTATTTTTCATGTGACAAGGTTTACCTCCATCCTATATTTGTGGCACTGCCTAGCTAATGATCATAAAAACTAATTTTACTTCTCTGAAATTCAAAAAGATTTAGATATCTCCAAAGCACCCTTTGGCTTCAAAACTCTATGTTTTCATAATTTTATGTGCTAATTTTATTTGACAATGAGGAAGCAAACAATATTAGAGCTATAATTTAAAGCTAACTCAAAATGCTTCATTGGTTCAAGTGCTGGGAAAAACATAGCAACCAACAAAACGCAAATCAAAGCAAAACCTGACATCTATAACGGATAAAGAAAGTATTATAATGTTCCCAAGTGTTAAAAGGGTAGTCTAGGGTTGTTGATTACTTAAACCAAAGTGCTAGAACTTTATATATTAGAAGTGAGAAAGATAATCATACAAGAAGTTTAACTTTGTGACCATTCTGAGTATCAATTAATCAATTTTAAAAATGAAGTTTGTTTTACTTCTCTAATATAAAATGTTTTCAGCCACATTAGGTAGGCATTTGCTAAATTTTAAAATAAAAGTTTGCATTTTTATATTCTGAGGACACATTACATTTTATACTGGAAGACTTGAGGAGGACAGAAACTATTCTGAAACAAATATTGTTGAGGCATCATATAGGTGTAATGTTAACAGAATTTCATTTTCTTCAGAAAACTTCTGAAATGTTATACAAGATAATCTCTACAGATTCTATTTTAAAAAATGATACATATATATCTATTTATTTACATTTTTTAACCACACCAAAAAAAGGAATCTTTGGCTCTTCTATTACTCAGGAGAAAATGGAGTATATTTTACTCTAAACATGAGCTTTATTACACCAAACTTACCTCAGTTAATCCATGGTTGACATCCTAAGACAGCAGTGCAGAATATAACAATAACGAGGAAAGAGCAATGTTAGTGTCCAAATTTAACTATTTCTATTCAAGGTAGCATTTCATATATCTTGCTACAGCAGAATATTGAAGTAATGGGGTAGAAAATACATCTACAATCAAATACACCCCCTACACAAGCATCTTATATATCTATTAATGTAAGATCTTTGTTTCAGGTACCTTGTGATCATAAAATGATTGAGGCTTGAACATAATGAAATTTGTTTTCAGCAATTAAACACCCCCATTTGCAGAATTTAGGCAGAATAAGAAAACTAATCCTATGCCTGGCTTGGTCTTAAAAAAAAAAAATTATGGCTCAGTTTTTCTACTTAAAAAAAAATGGAAAAAACATTCCTCAGACTTTAAGACTTTAAAATCTCAGCAAAATGTCTGACAGTGTTTAGTAGATTAAAATGCCATGTGGACACAAAGTAAGAAAAAATAAGCCATAAATTGTTTTTATTTGACAGAAAAAAAAACAGTAAAACATAAGGTATCTTACATTAAGCATTCTTTAAAACTGAATTAATTTAAAATAGAAAGTACAGGACAGGGAAAAAGGGTTGGTAAGCAAAAAGAAATGAAGAGAGAAAGATATATTTATTAAGGCAGTAATAGCGGAAATTATAATGAAAGCTTACCACTTTATTGAACAGAAATGTACATTTTCTTGTAGAAAGTTTCCACATATGCTCAGAGCACAGACTCGTGTAAAGCACCAGAATCTTCAGAAATATGTTACTAAATTTGTGGATGGTGCCTTGTGTTGTGAGGAATTAATTTTACCCCAGAAGAGAGGGCATTGCCCTGGGTTACTAGGAGGTGACCTATAGACCTGTGTAATATCATGCCTGATACGAGTGTCTTTGTTTGCCTGGCGCTTTAGCCACTGGACAATGTGACTTATGATAGGGGCTTGGGCCATGTGCTGTCAGTTCTGCTTCCAGAAGAGCTGGGAACTAGAGGTCACTACAGAAGCAGGATGTGATTGAACCCCAGTAAAAACTCTGGGCACCAGGGTTCTGGTGAGCTTCTTCGGCTAGAAATACTCTGTATTGTTACACATCTATGCCAGGAAAGTAATTCATCCATGACTCTACAAGGAAAGGACAACAGAAGCTCTGCCTCTGGTTATCTTTCCCAGACTCTGCCCTGTGTGCTTCTTCCCTTGGCTGATTTTTGTTCTCAGATGGAACTTTCTATTTGTCACTATTAAAAGCCTAAAATTTTTTTTTTTGAGACGGAGCTTCAATCTTGTTGCCCAGGCTAGAGTGCAATGGTGCAATCTCGTCTCACCGCAACCTCTGCCTCCTGGGTTCAAGCGATTCTCCTGCCTCAGCCTCCCAAGTAGCTGGGATTATAGGCATGTGCCACCACGCCTAGCTAATTTTGTATTTTTAGTAGAGATGGGGTTTCTCCATGTTGGTTAGGCTGGTTTCGAACTCCTGACCTCGTGATCTGCCCACCTCAGCCTCCCAAAGTGCTGGGATTACAGGCGTCAGCCACCGCACCCAGCCAAAAGCGTAAATTTTAAACAGATTCTTGGATTTGTGGTCCACATCCATCAGCTCATATAACCTTAGCACCTGTCACATCCCCAGTAGCCTTTCTAGAACTACTACCTTCACCACGAAGCTCCCTGGTTTTCCCAGTTCAAACTTGGGCATCTTCAGCATTTTTACTTTTCTAACAAGGACAAGCATGGAGAGGATAAATAGACTGGCAAGCCTTTTCTTTATCTTTTCCAATGTTTATTGACCACTTCTTTCAAGTCACTTGTCTGAACCTCTCTCTTGGATCATGATTTTCATCACTTTCTTCTGGATTTGGCGGACCTGTTGGTGCTGAGAGTAAGAGGTCTTCTGTACCTGACCGTTGCGTTTCTTAGTAAAACCAACACAGAACAGATGAAGCAAATAACCATTAGTGGTCTTGACATTAACATGAGCTTCTTTCATGATCTACCAGTTTTTGGCCATGGAACTCATTTTGTCACAGGTAAGATCCATGCAATGGAAGTTAGGTTGTTTAGCACCTCAACATCCTCAGTAGTCAGCTTGAATTTTTAAAATGCAATTTCATCATTCTGCAGATCAGAAAGGTTCACTTCAAATATACACAACACTTGAGGCCATCAGATATAATTTTGGTTCCTTGAGTCCTGGTGACTAGTGTTTCTCTCCAATATTTCTTATACTAAACATAGCACGTGCTTTCATATCATATCTATCTTTTTTAGAAAGTAGATTAACCACTTCTTTGCTCCCTATTTGTCACCTTTCATAAGGTGCTTGTTCTTGCCAAATGTCATGGTGCTGCTCAGAGAGTCAAAAAGACCCTTGGCTGATTTTAACCTATTATCCTTTCCCTGTAATAAACCCTAATCATCAGTGTAACAATTTTCAGTGAGTTCTGGGAGGCCTCGTAGCAAATTATCAAACCTAAGGGTAGTTTGGGGGATCCTCCCCAAACTCACAATTGGTATCAGAAGTGAGGGCAGTCTTGTGTAAACTGTTCTCTTTAACTTTGTAGTTGACTGAGTTCCCACATGTCACCAGCGATATTATTGGAGGATTTAAGATATTAGCAAAGACTTTGGGTTCTCTCACTATATTGTGTTAAGTAAAGCCAAAGCAGTGTAAGCATAAGCAAAACATCACTCTATGCAAATCCTATTCAGAGGAATAATATTATTGACAAGAATTTCTTTAAAAAAATTCACAGTACCAAGTTATTACCACATAAATGCTCCAACTGGCAGTGCAAACAAGATGAAAGTCTTTAGAGACTGTTCTGCAAAAAAGCCTTTCAGATTACACTCTGTTTAGCTAGAAGGCAATATAAAAGGAACATCTGAAATCCTTTTATAGTATACCTTGTGGGACTTTTTTTGAAAAAAGAACTTTATTATTTTAAAGCAGCTTTAGATTCACAGCAAAATTGAAAGTAAGGTGCAGAGACTTCCAATATACCCTTATCCTCACATATGCACAGCCTTCATATCACCAATATTCCTCTTGTAGGACATTTAAAAAGTGCTATTACTACTAAGAAAGTTTAAATAAGCAAAAAAAAAAAAAGCCTATAAAAATTTATCTATGGCCTGCTTGATAACTATACTATATACCAAGGGAGTTTATAGTATGGGAGATGGATTTTCTCCTTAGCTAAACAATGAAATATTAGTATGTATGCATTATCTTTTTTACTACTACATGTAAGTAGATATAGATGTTATACATATCATTATACACTGGGGAAGTCAGTAAGATAATGTTAGAATTTATAGTGCGACTAACCCATACTAAGCAGAATATAATTTGGTTACACTAAAAATTGGGACAGAAAGATGTGAACTGGCAAGAATATGAAAAATAATAGGACATGTGAAAAACTTCAGAAAAAGAGAGATGATTAGACATTAGGTATAATCATTTTTCTAAGAGAGAGAGGCACCAAAGGGAAAACCAGATAAAGATAATTAACTAAAAGTATCAGAAAGGGAAGAAAAAATAGCAAAGCGTTTGGTAGTAACCAATAAGGTATTTTTACAAACAATTTAAAAGCAAAGTTAAAGGAGGATAAGGAAACTGAGAATAGTACCTAGAAAATGCTCTTAGAAAATGTTTCATTATAGTGCACATAGAGAAAGGCAGCAAGAGAACAGAGTTATTAGACACGTCAGAATAAAAGCTACTGCCAGATTTGTAGCCTGTGTCAAGGTAGCCAGCAACAATAATCACCATTTTATAAAGACTTAACTGTGTGCCAGAAATTACTCTAAGTCCTTCACAGGGATCATATAAATTAATCTTCTCAAAACTTTTTAAGGTAGGTACTAATATCCTAATTTACAGAAAACAAAATGAAATCTCAGAGAAATTAAGTAATTTTCCCAAGGACAGAACTGAATATACGCTGAGGTGGGATTTGAATCCAGGCACTCTCATAAAAGTTACTCTGCTTTCTCATCATACATATTTATGTTGTGAGTTAGAATTCTTAATCATTACAACATTCTCCATAATAAATTAACTTAATTTGCCAATTTGTAATGTTATTTACTATTTATTTATTTTTTGAGATGGAGTCTCACTCTGTCGCCCAGGCTGGAGTGCAGTGGCGTGATCTCAACTCACTGCAATCTCCACCTCCCGGGTTCAAGCCATTCTCCTGCCTCAGCCTCCCAAGTAGCTGGGATTACAGGTGCCCGCCACGATGCTTGGCTAATTTTTGTATTTTTAGTAGAGACAGGGTTTCGCCATATTGGCCAGACTGGTCTAGAACTTCTGACCTCAGGTGATCTGCCCAGCTCAGCCTCCCAAAGTGCTGGGACGTGAGCCTCCGCACCTGGACTGTAATGTTATTTATAATTATAAATTTGTTGTGGTCTTAGAGTTCTCTTAAGAGCTAAACACCAAGAATTTAGAACTAGTTTAATGTGTGTATATATTTATATAATACGTAAGTGAACACTGGGCTTCTTAAGAAATTGTTCTTCTTTAAAAGGGTCCACATATCCCTCCAAATGTTCTGAATCCTTTCAAAAACACTGCTAAAAGACCTAGGGTACCCTGGTTGGTGTGTGAGGGTTTATATGCAAAGTCTTGGTATGAACAAGGTTCATTTCCTGAAGAATCAATTTTCCTCAATGACAAATAAATTAAATCTCTTTTATACTGCAATATCTATTATGCCCATAATGCAAAATTTGCATTTAAAGATAGAAAATTAGCCTCAGTTCAAGTCTTGCTGAGGGAAGGTTAAATCCTTAAGAAATATGTTATTTCTCCTGCCATCACAGGTTCTCTAAAGGAAGAGTTTGAGAAGCTTTACCTAGGTCAGAGATGAAGAAAAAAGGAAATATTTATTCAAAACTGCTGAGGTCAATTATTTTCTTTCTTAAAAAATTATCCCTTGATTCCAGCTACCACTCCATTTTTTTTTTTTTTTTTTTGCTCCTCTTCAATGCAGAACTTCGTCAAAGTATTGCCAATGGTTGTTACTGCTTCCTTACCTCTAAATTTCTCTTTACAACATCCCAACCCTAGAATGGTATTATCAAGGTTACCAATTACCTTCATGTAACCAAATTCACTGTCAATTCTAAGGTTTCATCCTCCTCCTCTGCAGCATTCAACAGTCTCTCTTTCACTTTTAAATTTTGGTTTCCAAGACTCTCCTAGTTTTCCCTCTACCACACCTGCTTTTTAATCTTTGTGGATTTCTCTCCTTTCCTCACTTCATATCCAATCCATCAGTGATTTTTATTTTCCTTTTGTCTCCAAGATTCCCTTTTATCTCCAAGACATATTCCAAGTCCATTTCCTTCTTCCATCTAAATAACCATCATCCTAGTCAAACCCATCATTTCCTCTCCCCTAATCTACTAAAATATAGCTTTCTCATGGATCTCCGTCTTTCATTTCTGTCCCGTTCCCTACACAGCCAACAAAGTGATCATTCAAAAAGATCAGATTAAGTTTCCCCTGTTTATCATTAACACTTTAGATAAAATCCAAATTCCCAATCCTAGTTTACTAAACGCTCTATGATCTGGCCCCTGCCCATTTCTCTGTTCCCTCCTCACTCCCATAAGCCATGCTGGCTGTTTTCCTTTCTTTCTTTTTTTTTTTGAAAGGAGTCTCACACTGTCGCCCATGCTGGAGTGCAATGGTGCAATCTAGGCTCACTGCAACCTCCACCTCCTGGGTTCAAGCAATTCTCCTGCCTCAGCCTCCCAAGCAGCTGGGATTACAGGCGCCCACCACCATGCCTGGCTAAGTTTTTGTATTTTTAGTAGAGATGGGGTTTCACTATGTTGGTCAGGCTGGTCTCGAACTCCTGACCTCGTGATCTGCCCACCTCGGCCTCCCAAAATGCAGGGATTCCAGGCGTGAGCCACCACACCTGGCCTAATGCTGGCTTTTTTCTGTCCTTCAATCATGTCAAGCTTGTTTTCACCTCAGGTATTTTACCAAATGTTCGTTGTTCTTGAAATTCTCTCTGCCCTGATCTTAAAGGGCTGCTCCTTGTCATTCAGATTAGTACTCATACTTCATTAAATAAGTCTTTTCTGAAACCTATCTTTACTAAGTCCCCTCATTTTAATAATACATATTATTAGCTGGTATTTTTTGCTTTGTTTGACTATTGCCAATCTTGCCCAGTAGATTACGAATTCCATGAGAAACAAGGCTCTGTCTGGTTCACCACTGTATTTCCAATACCTAAATCAGTGCCTGTTATATAACAGATTCTCATTGTTTGTTGAATAAGCAAATGAGTAGACCTAAATCTATAGAATGGCTATAAACCTGACCCAGCCTCAAAGTGACTCAGGAGAAAAGTCAATGAGTCTCTCCCAGTCCAGACCCAAGTACACTAGGGAAGGAAAAGATGTCTAAAAGCAACCTGATTCCAGGAGGTGGGAGTATCCTAAAAACAGCGTGCACTAACCAGACTGCCATTTAAAAACTACTGTACTTTTTTAGTGCTTACTAGACATATTCTAGACACTGTCAGAGGTGCTGGTTGACTGACAAGAGCACTCATCCACAAGGAGCTTACAG
This sequence comes from Gorilla gorilla gorilla, assembly GCF_029281585.2. NCBI lineage: Eukaryota > Metazoa > Chordata > Mammalia > Primates > Hominidae > Gorilla > Gorilla gorilla. The sequence goes on along the minus strand of NC_073232.2, from coordinate 47,780,171 downwards.
CTGGTGCCTAGCAAGCAATGAAAGGTTACTCACCCTTCTATTATATAACTGCTGCACACATATTAAATTACCTGGGTACAGAAAAGTGGGCCTCAAGTATACAAAAATGGCTAGCAAATAAGAGTAGTAAACCTAAATATTTTGTATCTAACTGCTTACCCATTTCTGCATTAAAATTTTATGTGCCTAATTCAAGTTTTATAAGACCATGGTACTATTTTAATGGGATAGTGTCTAGTTATTAAAGACTTAGCTGCATAAAAAGATGTACGCACCCACATTTATATAAAAAATCTGAAATAAAAGTAAACACATAATCGGCTCACTGCAACCTCCATCTCCCAGGTTCAAGTGATTCTCATGCCTCAGCCTTCTGAGTAGCTGGGATTACAGGCATGTGCCACCACACTTGGCTAATTTTTTGTATTTTTAGTAGAGATGGGATTTCGTCATGTTGCCGAGGCTGGTCTTGAAATCCCGAGCTCAGGGAATCCACCTGCCTCAGGCTCCAAAGTGCTAAGATTACAGGCATGAGCCACCACACCCAGCCCTCTTTTGGTAGTCTTGAAGCACCAATTTCACAACAATAATGCATTCTTAGGAGTTCCAGTATGAAGAATGCCAGTATTTTCAACACTGGAGAAATAAGAGGCAACCTCATGGAAAATAAAAGAGTTAAAAATCCATTTCACACTTGTAGGTTTTTTTTGTCTTGTTTTGTTTTGTTCTGAAGTGTAATCCATTTCTTTGGTTTGGCTTTGGTAAAAGAGTAGAATGTTTGCATATAAATACTGTAAAATATATAGCACTCCTTTGCAATGTGTTATTATTTAAAAAGTAAGTTCTGGATAAAAGTTCTGAAAAAACTTTCTCATTTCAAAACCAAGCAATTGTTTCTTTTTTTATTAGATACATATACATAAAAATGAAATCACAAATTGCACAGAAAACCTACCATTCCATAGGCCTGCTGTTGGACCCAGTTGATATAATCATTTCTTATGTCTATCAATTCTTGTACTTCATGTATATAAAATTTATCATACTGTATAATCTGTCCCATTTTCTCATTTACCTACAAAAGAAAATGTAATTGACATTAAATTTAACCAGTACTCAAGACAGACAAATTTTTTTTATTTTTTGAGACAGAGTCTCACTCTGTCAACCAGGCTGGAGTGCAGTGGCACAATCTCAGCTCACTGCAAGCTCTGCCTCCCGGGTTCACGCCATTCTCCTGCCTCAGTCTCCTGAGTAGCTGGGACTACAAGCACCTGCCACCATGACCGGCTTATTTTTTGTATTTTTAGTAGAGACGGAGTTTCACTGTGTTAGCCAGGATGGTCTCGATCTCCTGACCTTGTGATCTGCCCACCTTGGCCTCCCAAAGTGTTGGGATTACAGGCGTGAGCCACCGCGCCTGGCCAAGACAGAGAAATTTAAAATATCTAAAGAAAAAAATGCTTTGGGGATTTTCTTAGCTATTTTTTTCTTCCTACAAAAAATAATTACTGAGTGCCTACTATATGCAAAATGCTAGTTAAGTGCTATGGGAGACACAAAGATTTGTAAGATGTGATATCTGCATTCAGTACCCCAAAATCTAGAAAAGACATGTCTTTATAACTACAACACAGTATGAGATATGTAATGATTAAACTGTATATGGTATATATAAACTAGATACTATAAAGACTTATGGTTGGGAAATGGAACCTTAATAATAATAGCAGCTATGCTTGTTAAGTGTTGCTCTGTGCTGGCATCTGATTAGAATAAACTTTAGGAGGTGATATCTGGACACGATGTGAAAAATGAAGAGGATGCAAATTACCACCCTAGAGATTACCTATTAATTACAAAGATAAAAACAAATCTTTACAGTGGAGAGCACCATCTTAATCAAGTGATCTAACTAATCATCACCATACTGGAACAATGAAATATTATGTTCTTGGTGATACAGCTCAACAAGAAGCATACAAATGATCTATGAAGTAAAAACAGTTTAACCCAAATCCAATCAAGTCTCCCAATCTAAATTTTAGTTTATAGGAAATACAAGGGATAGAGGAACAAGTTAAATAAACATCACCATGAGGAAACAATCAGACAAATCCTGATTATGAAACTTTTATAAGAAAACTGGCCAAGAATCTTCAAAAAGTCAAGGTAGCAGGGATTGAAAAAAAAAAGTTAGGAGCTATTCTAAATTAAAAGAGACTAGAGGAATTCTGGTACTAAATATGGCAGAATACTTTGTATCAGACTACTCTTCCTGGCACTAACAATTATAAACTCTAGACAATACATTAAAGAACAACTACTGTACTTAAAAACACTGGAGATCCACCAAAAGTAGGCAGAAACAGGAATGGACACAAGTAGAGGATAGAGCTCAAGCAGAAAGCAGCAGTCTTAATAGACAGACTGAAGCTGCCAGCACAGCCAGACAGTGAGGAATAAAAAAATCAAAGAAAGGAATCCAGAGGACGAAGCCCCAAAATCTATGTGCAAATTCCCCCCACATCCTTGGCTAACTCTAAACCATGAATGCACAATGCACAAAGTAAGATCTGCTAAAAATAAATAAATAAATAAATAAAACTCAAACCCAATAAACCAACAGAAAGCACAGCTGAGAGGCTACTCTTTTTTTTTTGAGACAAAGTCTCGCTCTCTTGCCCAGACTGGAATACAGTGGTGTGATCTCGGCTCACTGCAAGCTCCACCTCTCAGGTTCATGCCATTCTCCTGCCACAGCCTCCCGAGTAGCTGGGACTACAGGCGCCCACCACCACCTCTGGCTAATTTTTTTTTGTATTTTTAGTAGAGATGGGGTTTCACCGTGTTAGCCAGGATGGTCTCAATCTCCTGACCTCGTGATCTGCCCACCTTGGCCTCCCAAAGTGCTGGGATTACAGGTGTGAGCCACCGCGCCTGGCCAGAGAGGCTACTCTTACAGTAAGAGTTCAAAACAAGCATTTCCAGAGGAAAAGGGGCATATTTCATAATAATAAAAGGATTAATTCACCAAGAAGTCACAACAATCCAAAAACAGCTGAGCTTGAAAATATATGAAAGACAAATCAACAGAACCATGATTATATTTGGAGATTTTTAACACTGCTCTCATTAACTGATAGAAAAAAATAGACAAAACCAGCAAGTATAGATGATCTGAATAACAATTTAAACCAACTTGCACTCACTGTCATAACACTTCACCTAATAATTGTACATGAAATGTTCACTAAGATAGACCAAATCCTGGACCATACAATAAGTCTTCATACATTTAAAAGAATCCAAAGTATACAACATATGTTCTCTGTCCACAATGGAATTAAACTAAAATCAGTAACAGAAAGAGATTTGGAAAATCCTAGAATACTGGCAATTAAACAAAACACTTCTAAATTACTGAAAACTTTTCTTGAACCTGTGAGAGAGCTAAAGTTACAAGACAACCAAGTAGCCTGAATCCAAGGATCAACAAATCCTTACAAAAGGTAACAGGGTACCAGAAATGGCTCATTTGTGGCAGAGAGAAAGAGGAAACTACTACTGTCATATAAGCAGAAGCAATACACTAAAATTTTAAGGATCACTTAAAGCTGAGTGTGGGGTAGCTTGATAGTATGAAACCCCGCAGAGTCCCAGGCAGTTGGCACTCACTCACAGCCTCTTGTCCATAGACTGCCACTGGGTGCCCATGAAACAACTGGAAACAAGGCAGAGAGGGGGAAAAAAAGGAAACAAGGCAGAATATCAAGAGCCTCTCTCAATGGTACAAGGAATTAGCTGCCACATGAGAAAGGAACAAAGGCCCGTCACCCTGCCCAGATCCCTCTTTCACACAGAGCAAAAGCCTTCAGCCACTGAGGAAGGGGACGCAAACCCATGTCTTGTTGCTGAGGGAGGGAAAAACCTTCAATTCCTGGGAGGAAAGGTGACAAGAACAGTCCTAGGCTCAGAATCTTATATCAGTAGGACTAGAGGTCTGCAATTGCTGGGGGAGGGAGCAGAAACTGCCACACAAAAAAATCGGAAGCAGAGTTTGGTTGCCACAGGAAGAGGGGAGGGAACTCTGACAAAGGTCCAGGCACACATAATCTACCTAAAACCAAGGCTATACCACAACAACCAAGAACCATTTCTGTTCCCTCTCCTCTACCAATCTTGAAAGCACTGAGTAACAAGCAATACCAGTTTGCAACTGACAAGAGGAAAGAATGAGAACAAAATCCCTCTAAGGAGCAGGCATGCAAAGTGGGGCACAAACATTCACAAAAACCATGACACCCCACTTCCACCCTAAACACTGTACTACAGGCCTCAAATTCCTCCAATGTTAGAGGCCTCAAATTCCTCTAGCATTACAGGCCTGTAGTGTAATGAAGGTATTTATAGCAAATTAAAAATTCAATTCCAGCTTAACTCCTGACTAAATAAACTCAAATCCTTACACTAATACCAGATAGTAGAGGTGTACCAATTTATAAGCTTTAAACCTATTGATTTCAGTTTCTTACTATTTTATAGATAACCCAAAATTATGAGACATATCAAAAATCAACTGAACAGGCTGGGCATGGTGGCTCATGCCTGTAATCCCAGCACTCGGGGAGGAGAAGGCAGGTGGATCACCTGAAGTCAGGAGTTCAAGACCACCCTGGCCAATGTGGCGAAACCCTGTCCCTACTAAAAATACAGAAACTAGCTGGCCGTGGTGGCACATGCCTGTAATCCCAGCAACTTGGGAGGCTAAAGCACAAGAATTGCTTGAACCTAGGTGGTGGAGGTTGCGGTGAGCTGAGATTGCACCACTGCACTCCACCCTGGGTGACAGAGCGAGACTCTGTCTCAAAAAAAAAAAAAAAAATCAACAAACAAAACAAAACAAAAAAGTGTCTAGAGACAAAGCAATCAACAGAGTCAGATTCAGAGAAGACCCAAATGTTGGAGCTAGGAAACAGGGGCTTTAGGAAAATATTTTGAACTTAAAAGTAAAAACACATAAAAATTTGTGGGATGCTAATAAATCCAGGCATAAAAGAAAATCTATAGCATTAAATGATCATATTAGAAATAAAGGGTCTAAAATCAATGATCAATGTTTCTGCTTTAAGAATCTAGAAAAAAAAGATCATATTAAGCACAAATCAAGCAGAAGGAGGGAAACAAAGAAATCAATGAAAGAGAAAACAGAAAAACACTAGAGAAGAAATTAAAAGCAAATGAGTTTTCTGAAAAGATAATAATGAATAAACCTACAGTCAGACTGACCAAGAAAAAGAGATGACACAATTTACCACTATCAGGAATTAAAGAAGAAACATGATTACATAGATATCTTGGTAAAACTGACTCAGGAAGAAACAGAAAACCTGAAATGTCTATATTTATTTTTTAAATTTAATAGGAAATTTAAAATTTTCCCAAAAGAAAACTCCAGGGCCAAAATGGTTTCACTGATGAATTATATCAAACATTTAATAAAGAAATAATACCAATCTTAATCAAACTTTTTCAGAAAATAAAGAAGGATCATTTCTTAGTTCATTTTATGAAGCCAGAATAAACTTGATACCAAAAGCTAACAGCAATATGAGAAATAAAAATTACAGATCAATATCCCTCATGAACACAGATATAAACCCTCAATAAAATATTAGGAAATTAAATCCAATAATATATATAAAGTATAATACAAATATAATGCCAAGTAAAGTTCATCTCAAGAATGCAAGGTTGGTTTAACATCCAACTATCAATGAATTTCACAATATTTCTTAAAAAAAAGGAGAAAAAAAACCATCTGTTCATCTCAACAGATGGAAACAATATCTGATAAAATTCAAATCCATTTATAATAAACACTCTCAGCAAATGAGAAATGGAAGAAAATTTCTTCAAACAGATAAAACCCATCTAACCGCCCCCACCCCCCACCGACATTTAACATTATACTTACTATTAAGATATTGAATGCTTTCTTTCTAAGATTAGGAACTAGGCAAGAATGACCACCATAACCACTTATATTCAACATTGTACTGAAATTCTTAGTTAATAAAATATGCCAAGAAAATAACATGATTGTGTATATAAAAAAGCCAAATGAATCAATCCATAAGAGAATTACCAGAACTAAGAATTTATCAAGATCATAGGGTAAAAGGCCAACATTCAAAACTCAATTGATTTTCTCTAGGCCAGGTACAGTGGCTCATGCCTGTAATCTCAGCACTTTGGGAGGCTGAGGCAGGCAGATCACTACAGTTCAGGAGTTTGAGACCAGCCTGGCCAATATGGTGAAACCCCATCTTTACTACAAATGTAAGAATTAGCTGGGTGTGGTGGTGGACACCTGTAATCCCAGCTACTTGGGAGGCTGAGGCAGGAGAATCATTTGAACCCAGGAGGCAGAGGTTGCAGTGGGCCAAGGTCTCACCATTGCACTCCAGCCTGGGTGACAGGAGTGAAGCTCTGTCTCAAAGGAAAAAAAAAAAAAAAAGGCCGGGCACGGTGGCTCACGCCGGTAACCCCAGCACTTTGGGAGGCCGAGGTGGGCAGATCACCTGAGGTCGGGAGTTCAAGACCAGCCTGACCAACATGGAGAAACCCCATCTCTACTAATAATACAAAATTAGCCGGGCATGGTGGTGCATGCCTGTAATCCCAGCTACTCGGGAGGCTGAGACAGAAGAATCACTTGAATCCGGGAGGCGGAGGTTGCGGTGAGCTGAGATCGCGCCTGCACTCCAGCCTGGGCAAAAAGAGTCAAACTCTGTCTCAAAAAAGAGAAAAAAAAAAAAAGAATTTCTCTGTACTAGCAACAAATAATTGGAAAATAAAAATTTTAAAAATCATTTACAATAGCATCAAAAACATAAAACATTTAGGAATAAATCTTTGAGAAAGAGAAGGAATAAAATTTTTAAAAGAATATGCAAGATCCTTGAAAACTACAAAGCACTGCTGAGAGAAACTGAAGAGTCATTCACCATGTTCATGAATCAGAAAGGAGAGTAGCAAGACTCAACAAACAATTGCAAAAACCAAAATTTGACTGGACTCTAGTTATTTAAAAAGCAGTAATATAAACAACGTTTTTGCTATAAATGAGGAAATTTGAAATATGCATGCACAGATAGATGATATTATAGAATTATAGTTAACTTCCTTAAGAGAAATAATGCTACTGCTGTTACACAGAAAAATGCCTGTATTCTTAAGAGATGAAAGATTAAGTATTAAAGGATGATATCTACATTTTACTTTCAAATGATTCATGAAAAAAAGAATATACACACACATATATAAAGCAAATGTGACAGCATGTTAACAACTGCTGAATCTAGAATGGAGGGCACACAGGTTTTAATTATATTTGTTTTCAGTGTTTCTGTAGGTTTGAAGATACCGCAAATAAAAATCAAAAAGGAAAGTGAATGGAAAACATTTAAAAAAAAAAGGTTTGAAGGAGAACATTCTAGGCAGAGAGAACAGCACCAGCTAAAGAGACACAATGTGTATGTAATTGCCCACACCTAAACTGCTAAAGAGAATGAGCGGCACATGGAGCAAAACTGGATTCAACATGCAGTTGGGAAATAAGCTGACCTCAACCGTCTCTAGGTTAGCCATCCTCAGCCAAGGCTTAGGCTAAAACAAGGCCCAATCCCGTAGGAATTAGAATAAATGTTCATCATTGTACGCCAATGAGTTCTGGCATGTTTTGTTACAGAATATTACTATGGCAAAAGTTGATACATGGGGAAATAAGGTTTTAGATTTAAAAAGTAACAGAACCAGTTGTATTTTATGAATATTATTCAGCTGAGAGAGTGAGGTATAGTCAAGAATAAGTAGAGAGGCTGGCAGTAGGATTAGGATATTGCTAGAAGATTTAAAGTCTCTAGATAAGAATTCAGAGGTCATGGCAGCTAATGGATATGGAAAACGAGAAGAGTCAAAGACAACTTCAATATTTCAACCCTGGGTAAGAGTAATTTTAAAAATTACTGTACATAGGCTGGGCACGGTGGCTCATGCCTGTAATCCCAGCACTTTGGGAGGCCAAGGTGGGCAGATCACAAAGGCAAGAGATCGAGACCATTCAACATGGTGAAACCCCATCTCTACTAAAAATAGAAAAATTAGCTGGGTGCGGTGGCACGTGCCTGTAGACCCAGCTACTCGGGAGGCTGAGGCAGAAGAATCACTTGAACCCGGGAGGCAGAGGTTGCAGTGAGCCGAGATCACGCCACTGCACTCTAGCCTGGCAACAGAGAGAGACTCTGTCTCAAAAAAAAAAAAAAAAATTATACACACACATACACACAGGGTCAGGAAAATAAGACAACCTTTCTTAGTTGAAAGTAATGGCAGGACTGTCAAGTTACTCGAGAAACATTTGCCTCAGAGACATAACTGACAGTCATTTTCCTTAAAGGAGACAACTATAAGCTGTGGCAGTAGGTGAGGGAGAGGTAGAAAGTAAAACAAAAGGAGCCAAATGCAGACCCTATAGAGATGTTGCACTTAAGAGAAGAAAAACCACCAAAGAAACAAATAAAGTTGATCTAACATACAAACTAAACAAAACTAGCTAACTTTCCTTTGAAGAATAACAAAATTATTATAATTTGTGAATAATCACATATACACTAAAACTAAGGAATATCTGAAAGGGAACAAAATGAATCACTCAGTAAATATATAAATCTAACCAGACAATGCTGGTGTCCAAACAGGTGCTCAATAAATATGAGATGAATGGATGGACAGATAAAACTTAAGAGATATTGCCTATAGTTCTTACTTCTAACGGCACTTTAAAAGGATCGGTCTATATCTGTTGCATTTTCAGTGAGATGTATTATAATGTATGCTTATTGTTAATTTTTTGTAAAAAGAATTGTTTATATAATTTTCATGTTTTCTGAACTTTTGCCCTGAAGTATTCCTAATAGAGAAAGAGAACAAACACATATATAACACCAATACCCTACCTCATTCCATGGAGGGGCGTAGGGGACTGTCAGGCTTCAGTATGCATATCGAGAAGGGAAGCTAAAATTTTCACTACAATGCAGACTCTACCTTAAAATTCACTCAAATTTGGCTGGGCGCAGTGGCTCATGCCTGTAATCCCAGAACCTTGGGAGGCTGAGGTGGTTGGATCATGAGGTCAGGAGTTCGAGACCAGCCTGGCCAAGATGGTGAAATCCCGTCTCTACTAAAAATACAACAATTAGCCAGGCATGGTGGCGCATGCCTGTAGTCCCAGCTACTTGGGAGGCTGAGGCAGGAGAATCGCTTGAACCCGGGAGGCAGAGGTTGTGGTGAGCCGAGATCGTGCCATTGCACTCCAGCCTGGGTGACAAGAGCGAAACTCTGTCTTAAAAAAAAAAAAAAAATTCACTCAAATTTTATGCTCCAATAATAAAATAAAAGCTATCATTAAAGTGGACTTCATGTATATTATCTCATTTAAACAGTCCTATGAAATGTATACTATTATTATGATCATAAAGATGAGTATACTAAGGCTTAGCATTTAAGAAAGTAACCAAGGTCACATAAGTAACAGAGCCAGAAATATAACTCATGCATTCTATCTTTTTTTTTTTTTTTTTTTTGACAGAGTCTTGCTCTGTTGACACCTCCCAGGTTCAAACAATTCTCCTGCCTCAGCCTCCTAAGTAGCTGGGATTACAGGTGCCCACCACCATGCGCATCTAATTTTTTGTATTTTTGTAGAGATGGGATTTCACCATATTGGCCAGGCTGGTCTCAAATTCCTGATCTCAGGTGATCCACCCACCTCGGCCTCCCAAAGTGCTGGGATTACAGGCGTGAGCCACCATGCTCAGCCGACACATGCATTCGTAACTCACTATATGACTGTCCAATTTGCTTGATCTTGTGGCTTAGCATTGTACAAATAATCCAATTTAAAAAGCACACATTTAATAATACTTTTATTTTCACAGTTGATACTTTTATCTCCTCTAATTGTTGACAAAAGCACTTTCAGTTCTTTTTTTCTCCCACTGTTTTGATTGCTTTATATCTGTGGCCAGGATACTCATTTGGGAGAAACTGACCAGTTATACTGCTATTACTAGCTTTCAAACAAAACAAAGACACCAAGTTTACATATGGAGACCAAAATTTTCATCCTAAAAGAAGGGGTCGGCAAACTACAACCTGTGGGTCAAATGCTACCCGGGTCAAATGCTACCCACTGTTTTTTTTTTTTTTTAAGTAAATTTTGCTGGAAAGCAGCCACTCCCATCCATTTACATGCTGTCCACAGTGGAGTTGAGAGTTGACTAGTTGCAACAAAAACTGTATGGCTCACAAAGCATAAAATACTTACTATCTGGTCCTTTACAGAAAAAGTTTGCAGGTCCTACCCTGGAGTCTTTAGTATTGTGCTTTAATCAACTGAAATAATTAGCCAAACTCTTTCTACTAAAAAAAGAAATATACAGAATAGTTATACAAAAAACACAATGGCTTTCCCCTCTCCAATATTTATGTTTATACATATACAAACTAATTTTTAATCACATTGGATTCTAAAATTTAGTGACTCTTGCAGAATATGATTCACATCCCACTGACCTCTGATATATATTTTTGTTTATCTTACTTAAAATTTAAAAGTGAAACCACAGTTTCCATCCCTAAAAGCAAACAGGTGGAAGAGGTGAAGCAATAGGGCAAAATGGAAAGCTCCACTGATTGTCCCAGCTGCATGGACACCAATTTAACAACTATCTACACAAAAAAGCATCTTCCTGAGAACCAAAAATCAGGTGAGCACTCATAGCACCTGGTTTCAACTTCATATTGCTGAAAAAAAGAGATACAAAAAAGTCTTGAATCACCAACATCACCCCTCTCCCAGCCCCTGGCAGAGGCACTGTGGTGCAGAGAGCGTTTCTGTGCACCGGGGAGAGAAAGAATGCAGCAATTGTTAGGCATTGAGCTCAGCACTGCCCTGTTACAGCAAAAAGTAAAACTGGATCAAACTCAGCTGACTCCTGTCCACAGAGGGAGCATTAAAACCCAGCCCTAGCCAGAGGGGAACTGTGAGTCCCAGTTGTCAAAATGTGAGTTCCTGCAAGCCTCACCATGGTGGGCTAAAGTGCTCTGGGGCCCTCAATAAACTTCAAACATAGTGCAGGCCACAAGGACCGCAACTACTAGGTGAGTCCAAGTGCATAACTGGACCCAGAGCCAGTGAGCTGGGGAGGCATGTGACCTACTGAGACACCAGCTGGGGCTGTTTAGGGACTGCTGGCACTACCCCTCCTTTAACCCAAGGCTGCACAGCTTGTGGCTCCAAAAGAGATCTTCTCCTTCCACTTGCGGAGAGAAGACTGGAGGGAAGAGTGGGGAGAACTTTGTCTTGCATCTTGGATACCAGCTCAGCCACAGCTGGATAGGGCACCAGTCAAAGTTGTGAAGACTGCTTTCCAGACTGTAGCTCCTGAACAACATTTCTAGATACACAGTGGCCAGAAGGGAACCCACTGCCTCGAAAAGAAAGACCCAGTCCTGACAGCTTTCATTATCTGTTAACTGAAGAGCCCTTGGGTCCCTGAATAATCAGCAGCAATATCCATGTACTAGGTACAAAGGCCTTGAGTGAGCCTGAAACTTCCTGGCTTCAGGTGAGACTCAGCACATTCCCTACCATGGCAGCTATGGGGCAAGACTCCTGCTTGAGAAAAGTGGAGGAAAAGTAAAGGGGACTTTGTCTTGTACCTTGGGTACCAGCTCCGACGTAGGAGGGTGAACAAATTCCAGGACTTGGTTCTTAGATGGCATTTCTGGACCTGTGCTGGGCCACAGGGTAAGTCCCATGCCAGGCAGCATTCACCACAAGCTGACTAAAGAGCCCTTAAGGACCAGGCATGGTGGCTCACGCCTCTAATCCCAGCACTTTGGGAGGCCGAGGCTGGCAAATTACTTGAGGTCAGGAGTTCAAGACCAGCCTGGCCAACATGGAGAAACACTATCTCCACAAAAAATACAAAAATTAGCCAGCACAATGTCACATGCCTGTAGTCCCAGCTACTTGGGAGGCTGAGGTGGGAGGATTGCTTGAGCCTGGGAGGTAGAGAGTGTAGTGAGCCGAGATTGTGCCACTGCACTCCAGCCTGGGCAATAGAGCCAGACCTTGTCTCAAAAAAGCCCTTGGGCTGGGCATGGTGGCTCACACTTGTAATCCCAGCAAGTTTGGGAGGCCAAGGCAGGCGGATCCTTGAGGTCAGGAGTTTGAGACCAGCCTGGCCAACATGGTGAAACCCCGTCTCTACTAAAAATACAAAAATTAGCCAGGCATAGTGGTGCAGGCCTGTAGTCCCAGCTACTCAGGAGGCTGAGACAGGAGAATCGCTTGAACCCAGGAGATGGAGGAGCTGAGATTGCGTCACCGCACTCCAGCCTGGGCGACAGCAGACTCCGTCTCTAAACACAAACAAACAAAAAAACCCCTTGGGCCTCAAGGAAACACTGGCAGTATTCTGGCAGTACTCCCCACAGGCCCCTGGTGACAGTGGCCAAGGGGAGGTCTGGGGTGTTCCTCTGCCTTTGCAAAGGGGAGGGATGAGTGGTAAGGACTATTTTGTGGTTTGAGGGCCAGCTCAGCTGCAGTACAACAGAACACCAGGTAGACTTCTAAGGTTTTTCACTCTAGTCCCTGGCTCCCAGACAGCACCTCTGGAGTCACCAAGGGCCTGGGGAAACTAGCTGCCCCGAAGGGAAGGACACAGGCCAGGCTGGCTTTGCCACCTGGTGATTGTAGAGCGCCAGCACCTTGAGTGAAGATAGTAGCCAGGAAGTTGTTATAACAGGCCTTGGGTGAGACCTAGTGCTGTGCTGGCTTCAGGTCTGATCCAGTGTAGTCCCACTGGTGGTAGCATCGCCACAGGGGTGCTTGTGTCACTCCACCCCCAGCTCCAGGTGCCTCAGAACAGACAAAGTTTGTTTTGGAAAAAGTAAGGAAAGAGAAAGAACAAGAGTCTCTGCCTGGTAATTCAGAGAATTCTTCCAGACCTTGTCTAAGACCATCAAGGCAGTACCTTTATGAGTCTGCCAGAACCACAGCATTACTGGGTGTGGGGTGCCAACTAAAGCAGATACAGCTTCTAAGCGATGACAACATCCAAGTCCTTCTGAATATCTGGAAAGCCTTTCCAAGAAGCACGAAGACACACAAGTCCAAACCGCGAAGACTACAATAAATACGTAACTCTAACTCTTTAATGCCCAGACAGAGAGGAACATCTGTTAAGTTATCAAGACCATCCAGGAAAACATGACTTCACCAAATGAACAAAATAAGGCACCAAAGACAAATCTTGGAGAAAAAGAAACACATGACCTTTCAGACAGGGAATTCTAAATAGCTATTTTGAGGAAACTCAAAGAAATTCAAGATAATACAGAGAAAGAATTCTACCAGATAAATTTAACAAAGAGATTGAAATCATTTAAAAGAATGAAGCAATAATTCTGGAGCTGAAAAAATGTAATTGACATACCAAAGAATGTCTCAGAGTCTTTTAATAGGAGAATTGATCAAGCAGAAGAAAGAATTAGTGAGCTGAGGAGACAAAAGAAAAAAGAATAAAAAACAATAAGGCATGCCTACAGAATCTAGAAAAAAGGCCCAAAAGGGCAAATCTAAGTTACTGGCCTTAAAGAGGAGATAGATGGGGCAGAAAATTAATTCAAAGAGATAATGACAGAGAACTTCCCAAACATAGAAAAAGATATCAATATCCAAGTAGAAGACTGTAGAACACCAAGCAGACTTAATCCAAATAAGACTCTTTGAAGACATTTAATAATCAAACTTCCAAAGGTCAATGATAAACCAAGGATCCTGAAAACAGAAAGAGAAAAAAACAAGAGCTGGGCGCAGTGGCTCACACCTATAATCCCAGCTAACACGGTGAAACCTCGTCTCTACTAAAAATACAAAAAAATTAGCCGGGTGTGGCAGCGGGCACCTGTAGTCCCAGCTACTCAGGAGGCTGAGGCAGGAGAATGGCGTGAACCTGAGAGGTGGAGCTTGCGGTGAGCCGAGATAGTGTCACTGCACTCCAGCCTGGGCGACAGAGCAAGACTCCATCTCAAAAAAAAAAAAAAGAAAAAAAAAACCTGTCTGAGAAAAAAACAAATAACATACAATGGTGTGCCAATATGCTGGCAGCAGACTTCTCAGGGCAAACTTTACAGGCCAGGAGAGAATGGCATGACATTTAAAGTATTGAAGGAAAAATTTATCCAGTGAAACTATCCTTCAAACATGAAAGATAAATACTTTTTTTTGAGATAGAGTTTCGCTCTTGTTGCCTAGGCTGGAGTGCAATGGCGCGATCTCGGCTCACCACAACCTTCGCCTTCCAGATAGTCATCAAAACAGCACGGTACTGGCATGATTCTCCTGTCTCAGTCTCCCAAGTAGCTGGGATTACAGACATGCGCCACCATGCCTGGCTAATTTTGTATTTTTAGTAGAGACGGGGTTTCTCCATGTTGGTCAGGCTGGTCTCGAACTCCCGACCTCAGGTGATACACCCGCATCAGTCTCCCAAAGTGCTGGGATTATAGCCATGAGCCACCGCACCCCACCCTGAAAGACAAATATTTTCCTAGACAAACAAAAGCTGAGGAATTTTATCAACACTAGACCTGTGGAACAAGAAATGCTAAATGGAGGTCTTCAATCTGAAAGAAAAAAACATTAATGGGCAATAACAAATCATCTAAAGGTATAAAACTCAATAGTATACAGAAAAATACAGAATATTACAACACTGTAATTATGGTGTGTAAACTACTCTTAAGTAGAAAGACTATAAACAATTAACCAATCAAAAATAACAACTACAACAACTTTTCAAAACAGAGGATAAGATATAAATAGAAACAACAAAAAGTTAAAAAGCAGGAGTACAAAGTTAAGGTGTAGAGTTTTCATTACTCTTCTTTTTGCTTATTTGTTTATACAAACAGTGTTAAGTTGTTATCAATTTAAAATAATGGTTTATAAGATAGTATCTGCAAGCCCCATGGTAACCTGAAACCAAAAGCATATAACGAATACACAAAAAATAAAAAGCAAAAACTAAATCATATCACCAGAGAAAATCACCTTCACTAAAAACAAAACAGCAAGAAAAAAAAGGAAGAGAAAACTGCAAAACCACCAGAAAATGAGTAACAAAATAGGAGTGTGTCCTTACTTATCAATAACATTGGATGTAAATGAACTAAACTCATGAATCAAAAGACATAAAGCTGCATGAATAGAAAAATAAGACCAAATGACCTGTTGCCTACAAGAAACACACTTCACTTATAAAGACACACAGACTCAAAATAAAGGGATGGAAAAAGATATCCCATGCCAGTGTTAGCCAAAAGGGCAGGAGTAGCTACCATATCAGAGAAAATAGATTACAAAAGTGTAAGAAGAGACAAAGAAGGTCACTATATAATGATAAAGTGGTCAAATTAGCAAGAGGATACAATCATTGTAAATATACATGCACCCAACATTGGAGCACCTAGACATACAAAGCAAATATTATTAGAGTTAAAGAGAGAAATAGACCTCAGTACAGTAATAGCTGAAGCCTTCAACACTCCACTTTTGGCACTGGACAGAGATGTACAGACAGAAAACCAACAAAGAAACATCAGACTTAATCTGCACTATAGACCAAATGGACCAAACACGTATTTACAGAACATTTCATCCAATGGCTGCAGAATAAACATTGTTCTCCTTAGCACATGGATCACTCTCAAAGACACACCATATGTTATGTCATAAAACAAGTCTTAAACCATTCAAAAAAACTGAAATAGGCCAGGCATGGTGGTTCACACCGGGTAATCCCAGCACTTTGGGAGGCCAAGGCGGGTGGATTACTTGAGGCCAGGAGTTCAAAACCAGCCCAGTCAACATGACGAAACCCCACCTCTACTAAAAAATAGCCTGGAGTGGCCTGTAATCCCAGCTACTTGGGAGGCTGAGACATGAGAATCACTTGAATCGAGGGGGTGGAGGTTGCAGTGAGCCGAGATCAGGCCACTGTACTTACTCCAGCCTAGACAACACAGTGAAACTCCATCTCAAAAGAAAAAAAGAAAAACTATCAAAGAAATTGAAGAGGACACAAAAAATGGAAGATATTCCATGTTCAATATTGTTAAAATGTCCATACCACCTATAGCAATCTACAGATTCATTGCAATCCTTATCAAAATACCAATGACATTGATCACAGAAATAGGAAACACAATCCTAAAATTTACACAGAACCACAAAAGACCCAGAATAGTCAAAGCTATCTTAAGCAAAAAGAACAAAACTGGGAGGAATCATATTACCTGACTTCAAATTATAGTGCAGCGGTATAGTAATCAAAAGAGCATGGTACTGGCATGAAAATAGACACATAAACCAATGGAACAGAACAAATTTGTTTCTAGAGAACCTAGAAACAAATCTACACACCTAAAATGAACTCATTTTTGACAAAAGAACCAAGAACATACACTGGACAAAAGACAGTCTCTTCAATAAATGGTACTGGGAAAACTGAATATCTGTATGAAGAAGAATCAAACTAGACCCCTATCTCTTACTATATACAAAAATCAAATCAAAATGATTAATGACTTAAATCTAAGACCTCAAACTATGAAACTACTTAAGAAAACATTAGGGGAAACTCTCCATCCGGGACATTGGTCTGGGCAAAAATTTCCTAATGCCCCACAAGCACACGCAACCAAAGCAAAAGTGGACAAACGGGATTACATTAAATTAAAAAACTTCTACACAGCAAAGGAAACAGTCAACAAACAAAATGGGAGGAAATATTTGCAAACTAATCATCTGACAAGGGATTAATAACCAGAATATATAATGAGCTGAAACAATTCTATAGAAAAAAATGCAATAATCCAATTTAAAAAATGGGCAAAAGAGTTGAATAGACATTCCTCAAAAGAAGACATAAAAATACCAAACAGGCGGCAGGGTGCGGTGGCTCATGCCTGTAATCCCAGCATTTTAGGAGGCTGAGACGGGTGGATCACCTGAGCTCAGGAGTTCAAGACCAGCCTGGGCAACACGGTGAAACCCCGTCTCTACTAAAATACAAAAAATTAGCTGGGCATGGTGGCGTGGGCCTGTAGTCCCAGTTAATTGGGAGGCTGAGGCAGGAGAATTGCTTGAACCCAGGAAGCGGAGGTTGCACTGAGCAAAAAACAAAAACAAAAACAAAAACAAACGGGCATATGAAAAGGCGCTCAATACCATCGAACACCAGTGAAATGCAAATCAAAACTACAGTAAGATATCTCACCCCAGTTAAAATGGCTTTTATTCAAAAGACAGGCAATAACAAATGCTGGCAAGGATGTGGACTAAAGGGAACCTTTGTACATTGTTGGTGAGAATGTAAATTAGTACAACCATTATGGAGAACAATTTGGAGGTTCCTCAAAAAACTAACAATAGAGCTACCACATGATCTAGCAATCCCACTGCTGAGGAGCTACCCAAAAGAAACGAAAGCAGTATATCATACAGGTATTTGCACTACCAGGTTTACTGCTACACTGTTCACAATTGCCAAGATTTGGAAGCAATCTAAGTGTCCATCAACAGGTGAATGAATAAGGCCGGGCGCAGTGGCTTGTGCCTGTAATCCCAACACTTTGGGATGCTGAGGTGGGTGGATCACAAGGTCAGGAGATAGAGACCATCCTGGCTAACACGGTGAAACCCCATCTCTACTAAAAATACAAAATAAAAAAAAATTAGCCAGGCATGATGGCAGGCTCCTGTGGTCCCAGCTGCTCGGGAGGCTGAGGCAGGAGAATGGCATGAACCCAGGAGGCGGAGCTTGCAGTGAGCCAAGATCGTGCCACTGCACTCCAAGCCTGGGCAACAGAGCAAGACTCTGTCTCAAAAAAAAACAAAACAAAACAAACAAACAAAAAAAATTAACTGGGTGTGGTGGTGTACGCCTGCAATCCCAGCTACTCAGGAGGCTGAAGCAGCAGAATCGCTTGAACCCGGGAGACGGAGGTTGCAGTGAGCTGAGACTGTGCCACTGCACTCCAGCCCTGGCAATAGAGCAAGATTCCATCTCAAAAAAAAAAAGAACGAATACAGAAAATGTGGTATTTATACACAACGAAGTACTATTCTGGCCAGGCTTGGTGGCTCACGCCCGTAATCCCAACAGTTTGGGAGGCTGAGGCAGGTGGATCATTTGAGGCCAGGAGTTCGAGACCAGTCTGGCCAACGTGGTGAAACCCCATCTCTACTAAAAATACAAAAAATTAGCCAGTTGTGGTGGCAGATGCCTGTAGTCCCAGCTACTCGGGAGGCTGAGGCAGAGAATTGCTTGAACCTGAGAGGTAGAGGCTGCAGTGAGCCGAGATCACGCCACTGTACTCCACCCTGGACGACAGAGTGAGACTCCATCTCAAAAAAAAAAAAAAAAAAGAGTGACATTCCTGTGTCATGTGCAACAACATGGACAAAACTGGAGGACATTATTTAAGTGAAATAAGCCAGGCACAGAGACAAATATCACATGTTCTCACTTATTTGTAGGATCTAAAAATCAAAACAATTTATCTAATGGAGACACAGAGTAGAAGAATGGTTACCAGAAGCTGGGAAGGGTAGTGGGGAGGCAGGGGCATGGGTGAGGTTGGGATGGCTAATAGATAAAAATAAAAATATTAAAAAAAAAATGAGTAAGACCTAGGTTTTTCTTTTTTTGAGACAGAGTCTCACTCTGTTGCCCAGGCTGGAGTGCAATGGCACGATTTCGACTCACTGCAACCTCCACCTCCTGGGTTCAAGCAATTCTCCTGCCTCAGCCTTCTGAATAGTTGGTATTACAGACATGTGCCACCACGCTCAACTAATTTTTGTAATTTTTAGTAGAGATGGGGTTTCGCCATGTTGGCCAGGCTGGTCTTGAACTCCTGACCTCAAGTGATCCACCGGCCTCAGCCTCTCAAAGTGCTGGGGTTACATTACTGGCGTGAACCACCGCACCCGGCCAAACCTAGTATTTCATAGCACATCTCATGTACCCCATAAAGATATACCTACTATGTACTCACAAAAATTAAGAATTAAAAAAAATTAAAGAAACGCAACCAGTGTTTGCAGTTTGTATATCTTGCTGATATGATATATAGGTTTTTGAAAACAAATGTCAATGTTAGAATAAAAATAATATATTCGCATGGTAGATAAGGTTCAAACAGCCATCATTTTCTCCAGGAAGTCTTCCTTAGTCCTTCATAGTTACATGCCCTCCCAAGTGTTCTCATAGCACTCTGCATTTTCCCTAATCTAGTACTTACCATGCTGTAACATAAAGACCAAAAAGTTTAGACAATCTCTCAATATTGTAAGCTCAACAAGGGCAGAAATCATGTCTTTTCTTTATCACTACATCACTAATATCTAATATAATAATAAGCACATAGTAGGCACTCTATTTGCAAAATGAATTTTAAAAAGAAGTCACATGGTAGAAGTTCAAAGCAACTTATATGTTTAGGATTATTGCCTAAATGTACAAAATAAAACCTATATAAGTTTGATTATAACACTTTTATTTCACATTTTAATTAAAGTTTAGTATTCTTGCTTAAAAACCTCAGTTCAAGGGTGGTTATGGTGAGTATGTTTTATCTGTTTGGTTTTATTTAAGGGTTCTGCATAAAATAGTTTGAAAATCACTGATTTAGATCAGCACAAATATGTAGCAACTAGGCTAGACAGACCAAGTAAGGCTTCTCTTTTGGCATACCAGCATGTCTATAATGTACTATGTGGAACTCGGAAACTACTAAATAACCCAATTATTTGCCAGTAAACTCATTTAGCTGATAATACATCCATTCCTGACAGCAGGTACCAAAGGTATTTTCTTATGATGCCATTTGGAGCACTGAAAACAATTTTTAATTCAAAAACTTTCCAAAGGACATGACATATGGGAGGAACAAGTGCATCCATAAATCCTGAAATGAATAGGGAACACAAAGTCCAGTTCTCTGGTTCATAATCATCCTCCAGAGTTAGAGAAAGAAGAAAACTGAGGAAATTCCCCTTAATTGTTAACCATAGAGCAGAGGGAAGGAATTTAGGCAGCTGTCAGATACAAGGTGTCTGTGAATAAACAAGTTTTGATAGTAATAGGTTTCTTGAATGATACAAATAAATCGTCCCTCGTAGTTCATATCTACAGATACCTATTTATGGCAGAGCAGGATGAAGCAAAGTTTCCTCTAAGGCATAGAAGAAAGATAATTCACTGCTCTAAAGCCTCCCAAAAAGAGATGTTTAAGAAAGTCATACCAGTATCATCCTGCTTTTGACTATGTAACTACTGCAAACAAGAACCCAGTTTCCTCATAACCCAATCATTTCTTCAAGTCAAAAGTAGTGGTTTTCCATTCAAGTGGTGGTGGTAACAAAATCACTGTCTTATGAATATATAATAACTTACATATATTGTATTATTTATTTTTTTGAGACGGAGTCTCACTCTTTTGCCCAGGCTGGAGTGCAGTGGTATGATCTCAGCTCACTGCAACCTCTGCCTCCTGGGTTCAAGCGATTCTCTTGCCTTAGCCTCCTGGGTAGTTGGAATTACAGGCATGCACCACCATACCCAGCTAATTTTTTTTTTGTATTTTTAGTGGAGACGGGGTTTCACCATGTTGGCCAGGTTGGTCTCAAACTCCTGACCTCAAGTGATCCGCTCGCCTCACCACCCAAAGTGCTAGGATTACAAGCATGAGCCATCACACCCAGCCCATATTGTATAATATAAACAATACATAAATCTTGGAAAACTATCAGGGCTGGTATTTCAATCCTTACAGATAATTCTTCATTTGCATATGGGATAAAGAAAAAGACTTCTTCAAAATCACAGTGGTAGGAAGCAACACACAGGGGTTAGAAATATGATCTTTTTGATTCCTAGTCCAGCGCCTGTAATATAATACTATATGTGATCTAGAATATGAACTTCTAGATCTAGGGGCATAAAATAAAATCAAACCCCTTCTAAAGAGATTATACTACTATATCTGCTGATATAAATGTGGACATTCATTTTTCCAGTCTATGAAAAGGGGCAAAATACCGACTATATAGGGTTTTAAAGTTAAATATATCTAGAGTATTCATATGAACTACAGACAAAGGAGGTTCTAATGGTTAGTAAGCAATAAATTTTCCCTTCCCCTTCAACTATCAAGATGTGAAGATTCTAGTATTTAGAATGAGTCCATCAAAAAGGTCTTTGAAGATGAAACTCTATCAAGTTCTTCCTTAGTTGAGACTGAAGTTACTGAGCTAGGCAGGTAATTTAACTTACTTGCTTAAGTTCTGCCTATAGTTTCAAAGAAAAAATGTTCAATTTCCCCCCCTTCTCTGCCCCTTCCATTTTCTCGAGGTAAAAGACACAGCTAAGAAAAAAAAGTATTTTTTAAAGGGGGGAATAAAGATAAGCAGATAATGAAAGCACAGAATGAGTAATTATTTGGTAATAGGGTCCAGCTGAAAAGGGATTGTTCACCAAAGTAGTAGGACGAAGTCCAGAGAAAAGAAACAATCTAATTAATCTCTTGAATCCTCGGCAAACAGTACACAGAAAGGTAGAGACCCATCTCATGTAGTTAGAGAATCTTCTTAATAACTGTTTACTGCAGACCTGGACCCTGATATGCTAAAAGAAAGCCCTGTTCTGGGTAAAGGCAAACATAAGAATGACCTGTTTCCCTAGGAAATACATGGCTATGATTTCGTCAATCAAAATGAAGAGAAATGAGTTGTTTTTCTAGGAATCTTGGATATACTAAATACCAAAGAAAAAAGTAAGTCCAGAAAGTTAAGTAGTTGAGAAAAATACCCAGGAGCTTCACTAAAATAGGAAAATAAATGGCCGGTAAAGGTTTGTTCTTACACAAAGAACAGATGGATTATCTCCTTTATCCCTTTATTATTTACCTTAGCACTAGGCAAGAGGGTCTGAAAATGCAAAGAAGCTGTTAAGGAGAAGAAACTAAAGATTAAAGGTTCATGTGGGTTTTTTAGTCATTCCATAGGTTAGAAACATACGCTTCTCCCTTAGGTCATGTCTCATCTAAATAGCAACTTGAGAAAACCAAATGGCATAACAGAGGTATACCTACCAACTGTCAGGGATGAAAATCCATCTTTAATGAAACAGCTCAGAGTCTACTTCTTCATATAACTTTGAACTGCTACAAGTGTAAAGGGTACTATTTGTTACACTGGGAAGAAGGGCAGGGAAGAACAATAGGCAAATTAATGAATTACATATGGTTCCAATTTTAAATTAGTCATTTGTTTCAAATGAAATGTTCTACTTTGAGGCCATTAGTACCCTACAGCAAAAGAACACAAGTTTTAATGTTCATAATTACAACTAGGACCCAATCTCTTTCATAAGATAACCACTTACAGCTAACAAAAACCATATAATGCAAACTAACAAATTATATTCTTCATAAGGAAATATAAGGAGAATTCTAACTCATTAGTATGTTATTGCTCTGCCCAACTATGGATAAGTTATCTATACATGCCTAACAAAGTCAGGTAAGACCAGAGCTCCAAAGGACAGGTTTATTACTTCTTTTAAGAGAAAGTATAGATAACTTTTCCAAATTTCTATAATATGCATTGTTTTTGCCAATCTAAATCTTTAATAGATTAATGTTAAAATGAACAGTATCAATATCTGTTAACAGGAATGGGGAAAGAGGAAAATAAAGGAACGATTGGACATACCCTATGTAGTATTTCTAAAACCTTTAATGCAGTATGAAGAAAACTGTTGAAAATTCTTCTTTCAGAAGGGGGAATACCGATCTTGTAGAGTTTCAAAAGATGTACCACAACTTCCTTAAAAAGTTCTACTATCTTGAGGAATAGTGGAGGTTCAAGTACTGACCACCAGTTTTCTGTTATTAAAAAGTGAACATGCAAATAAAATGAATTTTTAAAAAAATTCACAATTTTCAAAATCATACTGACTTTTTTTCTGAAACAGTAGTTGTTAACCCTGAGAAAACCCCAGAAAGATGCATATAACACAATATCTTATGTAACATTTCTAAGGTTTATAAACCTCCCCCCGACCAAGTTAAACAATATTGTCCGAAAAGCTCTCAAAAGCAAAAATAAAGTGTGAAAGTCTTGTTGAATTTATATTCTTGGTTTCCTAAGTTATATAAAAAACTCACCACTATACCTAATATTAAAACCACTTTTTAAAAAATGTTTTGAAAATTACAGTTCCAATTTTTAAACAAAACATCCTTTAAATTGTATTGCTCTAATACTAAAGGATCTTTCTAACTTTTATCTTTCAATTTAATATATGGTTGAAATATTGTGAACCACTACCTTTAAAATGCAAGGTACTCCTGAAGATCAAATACAGAAGCTGAACAATGTAAAGTGTAACATATGGGTCCTTCCCCACATTCACTATTTGTAGTTACTAAGTACAAACACTTCAATCCTATGAAGCAGGCAGAAAGAATACAAAAACTTCTGACAACAGGAAAGCAATACTCTTTTCAGTCCCTGCTTGACTCTTTTTCCCTCAGATTCCCATATTCTACCCCTTGCTTGTTGCTTCCTCCATTTACCCTCAGCCTTAAAGTTCTTGTACTGACGTTATTACTTCTATATATCTCAGCTCCACATATCTAACAAATACCATTAGAAAGAAAAGCACTGGGTTAAATGTAGCAAAAAAAGTATAAAGGCCAGGAAATAGAGATAAAATCTAGACAATTAGAAAAATTAAAGTGAGAAAACTTTATGCCAAAAAACCAGAACAGTAAGAGATAGAAGTGCAAGATCAGATGAGCAATAAAATCTAGTCTATAGGCAGAAAAATAAAATCAAATATCATGAAATTAGCAAGTGAAGGAAACACAAGATAAAGGGCTTATATCAGGGTTCCAAGAAGATTTAAAGCCCATGTTTGTTCAGTTTTAATTGCTCCTCCTCCTTTACTTCTTTAATAGCAAGATTATACTAAAGGCGATGAGGGAAAGGAATACGGGTAACAGTTTTTAACTTTCCTAATACTGTCTCTGCTGTTATGTTTAATTGAACTTCTATATCTAACATGTTTTTCTTTCAACAACTCCAACAACTAGAATCAAAAGACTAGACAAAAGCAAGAAAAGGAAAAACAGGTTCATTTTTCCCTAAGACAGTGTCAAATAAGCAGGGCAGCAGAACTGCAAATGGCAAAAGAACTTATGAAGCATTTTCATTTAAAGAGAAAAGGTTGCAAAAGAAAAAATATTAGAATTCTTACCCAGTACTTTCAGTGGTGCCTTTTCTAGGTTCACAAGAGCTGTACCAAAGGGAATTGCTATTGTTGTGAAATTGTTGGAATCACTCATCAGGGGACATTCTGGTAGAGTAAGATAAAACCTCAATGCTTCAACATCAGGTAAGGAGCTAGTCAGTTTAGGAATAAGATTCTTTTCCAAACTAGCTGCCACCTATATTTTGACAAAAAGTAAAACCTACTTCATTTAAAATGAATACACTTTCAAAGAAAAAAAAAAAAAAGGAAGGCAGGAAGAAAAGAAAGAAAAGGAAAATTTTGCACTACAGCAAATATGAAATGGTGAAGAAGAAAAAAGAAAGACAATGTCTTACAATGAATATACTTTGGAGCACAATGAAAATTAATGCCTAAGCATTGCTTGGAGAATTTTAAAAATCACGTGTACAAGTCTCAATTTAAACTCTCTACCTCTATAACCATACACAAACTTAAGCAACATGGTAATGTTAAGTAATTCAGGGTCTGCTTCAAACATCTGAAAAGATTTATAGATCTTTGACAGCTAAATTACAAATGCTTTAAAATAAAATCTTATTTTAAAAGCACATCGTAAGAGTCTGTGAAACTGCAAAGTAAATTAGGCTATAAACATATAAAACAAAAGAAAACAAAATCAACAGATAATACTGTAAACATAATACTTTAAAAACAGACCTGCTGAGATATCTGCGGATGATCAGGTTGTATAAGTTTGTGGAATAAAAGCCTAGCAGCATTCATATCAACCCCTGAAAATCTGGTACCTGTTCTATAGTGATCATCATTGCTAAAAAACAGAAAAGAAAAAAAAATAGAATAAAAATTTAAAATGATTTCATTTTTAAATTTGATATACTATTTAAGACAATAAATTTGAAAATTTCAGCATATTAAAGAATTGCCGCTTACCTAACAGCTAAAAAACTTCCATTTAGGCAACCAGAGGAAGAAAACGTTCCATCTATCTCACTAAAAAATTAAAAAAAGTTTTTTTAATCACAGAATTAGAAATTTAATTGTTTACCCTTTCTTAAAAAAGAATTAAAATGAATAATTAATCTAATGTTTAATGCTACAGAGCACTCCTCTAACACCCAATTAGATGAATCAGAATTACATAAATTGCTAAAGACTGATAAAATAATACTTGATAAAAGTATTACTGTTTATTCTAGACTTTCTTAAATATTACTTTCATCCATTTATCCAATGTTATCTGCTTTAAAACAAGGAATTTTAAAAATTAAGTGTGTATGTTCATGTAAAAAGTTTTTTAATTAAAAAAAATTTTAAACATTTTATATTGGCAGTGAGCCTAATCTGGGACGCCTTTGGGATTTTCAGAAAAATTATAGTTTTGGAAAACAAGCTAGAGAAACAAAACAGCTTTTCAAATACAACCCATCATCCCAAATACCAACAAAAAACAAATAACATCTTAAGTGCTACTAGGCAAGTTAACAAAATATTCAAGAAAGAAATAATACTCAAGTCTTCCACAAAGTATAAAAGTTAAGATAGTGACCATTATAAAATCAGAAGGAACACATTTCAAGGCCAATCCTAAAATGGCTACATTAAATATTTTATGTTATCATTTAACATATCTCTATGCACATGAAAGAACTACAACTTATACATATTTAATTAAGATCTTTAAAAATATCCATGGATATTTTTTTTTGGAGACAAGTTCTCACTTTGTTGCCCAGGCTACAGTGCAATGGTGTTAATCTCAGCTCACTGCAGCCTCGACCTCCTGGGCTCAGCTGATCCTCCCACCTCAGCCTCTCAAGTAGCTGAGACCACAGGTGTGCACCACCACGCCCAGCTAATTGTATTTTTTTGTAGAGACAGGGTTTTGCCATGTTGCCCAGGCTGGTCTCCAATTCCTGGGCTCAGGCAATCTGCCTGGTGCTGGGATTACAGGCATGAGCCACTGTGCCTGGCCCAAAATGCTTTTCTTACTTGGCTATCTCCACAGGAAACCTTCCAGAAGGATAGCTCAGCCATTTCTGAATTAGAGCTTCATTCACTGTCCAGATCTGCTTTGTCGGATCGGGACATCTGAAGTCATCTGGTGGCCCACAGTTCTAAATTTTCAAATAAGATTAGTCAGAGGGAAGAGATATTATATATAACTCAAAAACCAAGAAATTCCCACCATATATTTGTTTTTTAAACAGAATTAAATCTCTACTGAACACCTGAAACAAAAACCTATCAAATAGATCAGAAAAAACTTATTCTGTAGACTTAAGGGGAAAAAAACTAAGGCAATTACTTTGTAACTTATAAAGAACATTAATAATGGGTTTTTAAAATTTGTCAAAATTATTGGAGCTATTTAATTATTTACATGACTATATTATTACCTGGGGACTAGAGTAATGTGAAAAGCTTTGATCTCCCCCTGAGAAAATTCTTTTTACACAGAAATATTCTTCAGAATCTGTAATAAAAATGTAAAAAATTAAAAGCCAAGATTTATATAACATATTTCAGAGCATCAATATGCCATTAGATTTTCACATAATCATCTTATTTAATAAGGCCTCCCATTCATTGACTTCATGGTATAAAGTGACTTGAAATATTCTGACTGCTATGGGGATGAGACTGACCAAATGATGAACATTAAACGATCCCACAAGCATAAGCAGCATTTGGTGAAGTTTACAAGCCTTTCTTCTGCCCTGCACCAAGAAAAAAAGCTTTTTCTAATCTGCATCTCAGTATATTTCAGTTTAAACCAAAGATGATTAAAAAAAAAATAGAATAAAAGCTACAAAAGATAGCTAGAAGGAAATAAAAATCAAGAGTATTTATTCTTGGCGAGGCACAGTGGCTCATGCCTGTAATCCCAGCACTTTGGGAGGCTGAGGTGGGAGGATCATTTGATGTCAGGAGTTCGAGGCCAGCCTGGCCAATATAGTGAAACCCCATCTCTACTAAAAATACAAAAATTAGCCAGGCGTGGTGGTGTGTGCCTGTAATCCCAGCTACTTGGGAGGCTGAGACAGGAGAATTGCTTGAACCCAGGAGGCGGAGGTTGCAGTGAGCCGAGATCACCCCACTGCACTCCAGCCTGGGCCAGAGCATAAGACTCCACCTCAAAAAAAAAAAAAAAAAAGAATTGAACTGGGCTACAGTGGCACATGTCTGTAGTCCCAGCTACTTGGGAGGGTGAGGCAGGAGGATGGCTTGAGCCCAGTTCAAAGCTGCAGTATGCTATGACTGCATCTGTGACTAGCCACTGCACTCCAGCAAGCAACACAGCAACACCCATCTCTTAAAAAAAAAAAAAATTATTCTTAAAAAGAAACAGCAAACAAAAATTAAAACTTCCGGAGTAAATATTTCGTAATGCAGAATTTTTTTTTTCAATATAGGTGTACAAGATAATACATACAGCTCTTTGTTGGCAGCTATTTGTCAGTAAAAGCCAAATTAGGCCCCAAAGTGAACACATTAATAAGCAAATTTATTAGGAATAAAGAAAGGGCAACAAAGTTTCTTTTGAAAAAGATATTCCGGGCCTCTTTTTTTTCTTTTCTTCTGCTCCCCAAACTGGAAAGATTATCTATTACCAAAAATACTGTTTGGCTAGTCCATAGTCTATCCCTGTTATCCTATTCCCATTCCTTAGTTGACTAATTCTTCACCTTGTATTATTTGTGACCATGGCTGCTATAGAATTATCCATTCTTTTCAAGGAAATGACCACATGTTAATTTCCTTGATTATTCCTTACAAGCAAGCACAATGTTTTATTTGTAAAAGAAATCAGTAAATACCTGTCCATACAAATATACAATTGTTATCTAGGTTATACCAAAAATGAGCTTCAGAGTTTAGAACAATAATTTGATAATTACTATCAAATTTTCCGTAAGTCACAAGAATACCCTAAGGCCAAAAACAAGTTTTAAGAATAGAATAAAAGGGTAAATCTTTATTAAATAAGCCAATTATTCAACCTAAAATCTTTTTTCTAAATAATTCTCACAAATCTATATGGAATTGCTCATTTCCTCAAAAGATTTAGCAGGATGTTATTTATTTACTCTTAAAATGCGATTGTGCCCTCTATAAACAATTCCCTACAAGATGGTTGACTAATCTACAGTACATGAATGGGTTTCTGGAGGCTATGAGTTAGGTACCAAAAGTTAAGTTTCCTTAATTTCCTTTTCTTATTTTTATTTCTTTCTTTTTATTTATTTATTTATTTATTTATTTTTTGAGACAGAGTTTCACTCTTGTTGCCCAGGCTGGAGTGCAGTGGCGCGATCTTGGTTCACCGCAACCTCCATCTCCCAAGTTCAAGCGATTGTCCCACCTCAGCCTCCCAATTAGCTGGGATTACAGGCATGGGCCACCACGCCTGATTAATTTTTTATTTTTAGTAGAGACGGGGTTTCTCCATGTTGGTCAGGCTGGTCTTGAACTCCCAACCTCAGGTGATCCGCCCACCTCGGCCTCCCAAAGTGTCAGAATTACAGGTGTGAGCCACTGCACCTGGCCTTATTTTTATTTTTTCAGACAGGTCTCACTCTGTTGCCCGGGTTGGAGTGCAGTGGCATGATCTCGGCTTACTGCAACCTCAGCTTCCCGAGTAACTGAGATTACAGGCGCCCACCACCACATCTAATTTTTGTATTTAGTACAGATGGGGTTTCACCATTTTGGTCAGGCTGGTCTCGAACTCCTGACCTCAAGTGATCTGCCCACCTCAGCCTCCCAAAGTGCTGGGATTACACGTGTGAGCCACTGCATCCTATCCTTAATTTCCTTTTAATCACTACTCGAAAAAGTTTGAGAAACCTAGTCATTTGTCCTGTACAACTTTATGCAGACTGGATTTTGCTGACTTTATCTTTGTGGTTTCTCCTAACATTTGGCTTGGTCTTCTGTTCTGTAAATTGGTGGTTGAATCTAGACAGGTTTCAATCACCGTTTGGTTATTTCAGTAAAACTACTACATGGAGGCAGGAGAGTAGTTCCATCAGGAAACACATAATTCCTTTGAGAAGAATTTTCACTGAGTTCTTTTTTGTGGTGGTAGTAGGCATTGATGCTCATTCACTGTAGGTTGAAAAATTAAGTGTTAGCATTACTTCATATCGTAGCTGAAGCATTAGTTTCTCCCTATCTATTATACAGTTACCTTATAACAGGAAAGAGAGGATTAATGCTTGATCTATTACAATTATTTACTGTCCTCTTGCTTTTCAAATTTGCATTTCTTTGATACTAAAGAGGGTAATAATTTTTGCATGTTTCCTAGTAATATAAATTTCTTCTTTTAGGAACTTCCATTAATTTCCTTTATTTATTGTTTGTCTTATTTATCTATTAGCTGTCTTTTTTTTTTTCATTAATATGTATGGGCACTTTAGATATTCAGGATATTAACCTTAGGTTGTAATTGCTACAAATATTTTTTCCAAATAATTATTTGCTTAATTTTGACTCACAGAACATTTACTTTTCCATTTAAACAAATTTATCTAACTCTTTATAACTTTCATAGCATATATGCTGAGAAAGGCTTTTCCCATCCTCAACTCATATCTTCTTGTCTTAAGAAGTATTTACTCTTTAATTCATTTATAGTTTATCTTAGTGCATATTGTGACATTAGGATCTAAACTGACCTTTTTGTCCCCAATTTTCATGTGTCAAGTAATTTTCCCCCCTTATCTAAAGAACAGTGATGCCTTGTTTCAATGTGTATGAACAGACATCATATCTTCCACCTGTAATACATACTCTAAACAATTTTGCCACTCTTTCTCTATCTGAAAGTGTCCTTAAAATTCCTCTCCGCTGGGCACAGTAGCTCATACCTGTAATCCCAGCACTTTGGGAAGCCAAGGTAGGAGGATCACTTGAGCCCAGGAGTTCAAGACCAGCCTGGACAACATGGCAAGACCTCGCCTCTACAAAAAAAATTAAAAATTGGTTAAGCGTGGTGGCGCATGCCTGTAGTCTGAGCCAAGAGGTCTAGGGTGGAGTGAGCTGTGATCACGCCACTGCAATCCAGCCTGGGCAGCCTTCTTCTTCTTTACAAAATATATTGTCAGGGAAAATTTTGAAGACCTTGAAATAGACCCCCCCTGCCCCACAAGAAACAGTCTTGATTAGTGCACTGTTTAGGATTATCTCCACCTTTCACTGTCTTTGAGCTATTCACAATTCTGTAAATTGTACTTCTACTTAGAAGCAAAACAGTGATAGAGCTACAACTGTGTATGTGCTTTTGTTTAACATGGAAAATGAGCAGTTTTGATGGTCTCTGAGTCCCTTTCCACTCTTAGCACTTATTCAGGACTCCAAAGGGCTTTGTTTACATGGGTTAAAATCATTAATACTTAACGTATTAGAACTTAAAATTGAGAAACTTAAAAAATAGTTTTTTATTTGAAGAAGAGCAACATTGAGTGCATTACATTTAGCATAGAAAACATCTTAGTATTAATATGAAAATCATTTTGACTGGCCAGGCGCGGTGGCTCACACTTGTAATCTCAGCACTTTGGGAGGCCGAGGTGGGTGGATCACGAGGTCAGAAGATCGAGACATACAGTGAAACCCCGTCTCTACTAAAAATAAAAAAATAAAATAAAATAAAAATTAGCCGGGCGTGGCGGCAGATGCCTGTAGTCCCGGCTACTTGGGAGGCTGAGGCAGGAGAATGGCGAGAACCCGGGAGGCAGAGCTTGTAGTGAGCTGAGATCGCTCCACTACACTCTAGCCTGGGTGACAGAGCAAGACTCCGTCTTGAAAAAAAAAAGAAAAGAAAAGAAAATCATTATGACTTCAAGAACCCTCTGAGATAGAAATACTGAACTCAAGCAAAATGTCACTTTGTTGCAGAATATTAAAGAGCATAACTAAAGATACAACTGGGGAAATGAATTTTATTTTCCTCAGTTTATACCTGAGTCTGAAAGAAGCTATAAAATGGTTAACATCTTAGCAAAGTTAACTCAATTTAGAAGGACCTGCTCCCTTGGTTTACTGATAAATACCTATAATATAAAATGTTATTCTTTACTTTTTGTGTAATCTGCTAGATAGCAAATAATGTTTTATTAAAATAATATTCTATGCTTTATGTTGTCTTGATTGTCCCTTAAATTTAAGAGGAAAAAAGAACAAAGGCTCCTGACTTACAAAAGAGCTGAAGTTCTTTTCAATCATATTATCATCTGTATTTATTTTTATTTATTGTCACTGTAGTAAAATAGGTAACTAAGTATTATTTCTCAAGCACTTATGATTAATTATATCTTAATGAAGTATCCACATTTCCTCTCATACTTATTTGATTTTTGCCTTCCTGTGATGAGCTGAACTGTATCCCCCACCCAAATAGATCTGTTTGAAGCTTTAACCCTGAGTACCTCAGAATGTGACTGTATTTGGAGATAAGGGCATTAAAGAGGTGATTATTAAAATTAGGCTTTATTTATTTACTATCCTCTTGCTTTTCAAATTTGCATTTCTTTGATACTAAAGAGGGTAATAATTTTTGCATGTTTCTTAGTAACATAAATTTCCTCTTTTTGGAAATTAGGCCCTAATCCACCATGACCCGTGCTCTTGTAAGAGGTGGAAGAAACATAGTCAGCCCTCTGTATCCATAGGTTCCATATTTGCAGATTCAATCAACCATGCATGGATAGAAAATATTTTTCTTTGTTCGTTTGTTTTTGAGACAAAGTCTCGCTCTGTCACCAGGCTGGAGTGCAGTGGTGTGATCTTGGCTCACTGCAACCGCCTCCCGGGTTCAAGCGATTCTCCTGCCTCAGCCTCTCGAGTAGCTGGGACTATAGGTGCGTGCCACCACGCCTAGCTAATTTTTGTATTTTTAGTAGAGACGGGGTTCCACCATGTTGGCCAGGATGGTCTTGATCTCTTGACCTTGTGATCCACCTGCCTCGGCCTCCCAAAGTGCTGGGATTACAGGCGTGAGCCAGTGTACCCGGCTGGAAAATATTTTTTTAAGAAACCCCAAAAGTTCTCAATAAATAATAATAATACAATTAAAAATCATACAGGCCAGGCATGGTGGCTCATGCCTGTAATCCCAG
The DNA here is from genome assembly GCF_029281585.2 of Gorilla gorilla gorilla. Classification (NCBI taxonomy): domain Eukaryota; kingdom Metazoa; phylum Chordata; class Mammalia; order Primates; family Hominidae; genus Gorilla; species Gorilla gorilla. The sequence continues at coordinate 47,747,584 of NC_073232.2, read as the reverse complement.
CATTTTGGGAGGCCGAGGCAGGCAGATCACCTGAGGTCAGGAGTTTGAGAACAGCCTGGCCAAAATGGTGAAACCCCATCTCTACTAAAAATACAAAAATTAGCTGGGTGTGGTGGCACTGCTTGTAATTCCAGCTACTCAGGAGGCTGAGGCAGGAGAATTGCTTGAATCCAGGAGGCGGAGGCTGCAGTGAGCCAAGGTCCTGCCACTGCATTACAGCCTGCGCAAAAGAGTGACACTCCGCCTCAATTGAAAAAAAAAAAGGGGGGGGGGAGGGGTATAGTACTATCCAGTTCTAATTTCAGTTATTATTTAAAATGTTTTCTGGCACAACCTTACTGCTCTAATTCTCACTTATGCCAGTGGTTCTCTAACCTTATTGTTTCTAATCCACATATTCTATGCCAGTAGTTCTCAAAAGGGGATGTTCTTCAGGCTTACCCATGGAGTTGTTTTTTTCATGATGGAGTTTTGCTCTTGTTGCCCAGGCTTAAGTGCAATGGTGCAATCTCAGCTCACTGCAACCTCCTCCTCCTGGGTTCAAGCGATTCTCCTGCTTCAGCCCCAACGAGTAGCTGGGACTACAGATGTGCACCACCATGCTTGGCTAATTTTTATATTTTTAGTAGAAACAGGGTTTCACCATGTTGGTCTCAAACTCCTGACCTCAGGTGATCCACCCATCTCGGCCTCCCAAAATGCTGGGATTACAGGCATGAGCCACTGTGCCTGGCTCCCATGGAGTTTTATAAAAATAAAATAAAAAATAAAAATATGTCTAGGCTTGATCCTACACTTGCTGGTTCTTTTGATATTCTTGTGTATACCCGGTATGTTAGATCTCAAGTATTAAGTTGTATCTCAAGATTTCGTTTTTGTCTATAAATGGTTATGCTCAGCTATATTTACATATCAGACGTAAGAGTCACTGAGTTCCTTGAAAATAGGCCTAGTCATCATCTTTGGAAACATTATTATTCTTACTCTGAATCTTCATCAGATCATATCATTTGATAATTATCAGTAATAAACTAGCCACAGTTATTTTAGGCCTCTGTCACCTATTAACCAGAGCAGTTTTTGTCTGCTCTGATGCTTGCCTGAAGACTCTCCTACAAGCTACAGGCCAGTTTGTGTTTTCAACAAAGGAGTCTCAGAGCCCTATTAAAAGGATTCCAACAGGTATGTGAAACAATGTACACATCAAAGAAAAGACACTTGGGTATAGGGTTCTGAAGAGATCTCTCTTACATAACTTTCAAAACGTAGCAGTGAAGTACATTAGGATTCCTCATATTCTTTTTTGTTAGGTGAGAAACAGACATTTCATGAAACTGCTAACCCAAGGTCCAGCAGAATAAGAATTCATTATGACATAAGAAAGAATGAACTGATGAAGAAAAATTTATTATGGTTACATGTTTGAATAATGTTTAATTTTGATTCTGTGCTCATTTTTCCTTTCTAAAGTTATCCACAATTTCATAAAACTCTGAGTAAACTAAAAGGAATTATTTAAAAATGCTACCTGATTCTCACTGATGCCCAGAATTCCATCTCTTACTAAGTCTCCCTTCATTAGTAATATAGTTATTTATAAAGGTTCAATAAGAATATGTCCCCCTTCCTACTAGAATATAATTGAAAAAAATCTATTATGCAACCAAAGACTTATCTGAAGTGTTATATTTGAGAACGACGGTTACTTAATCAGGTATGACAAGTCACTTTTTTTTCTTTTGTAGAGACAGGGTCTTGCTATGTTGCTCAGGCTGGTCTTGGACTCCTATCCTCAAGCAATCCTCCCGCCTCAACCTCTCAAAGTGCTGGGATTACAGGTGGAAGCCATCACACCAGCCAATAAGTCATCTGAAGGAACAAAGTTTGCCTGTACTAACAGGGGCGATGCTGAGGATACCCTCTGTGCAGTAAAGATTAGCTCAGCAGGTTTGGGGTATTCCTATGGATTGAACTGGGTCTCCTAAAACTTTGCATATTGGGCAAGGCACGGTGGCTCATGCCTGTAATCCCAGCACTTTGAAGGCCCAGGTAGGCACACTGCTTGAGCTCAGAAATTGGAGAACACCCTGGGCAACATGGTAAAACCCCATCTCTACAAAAAATACAAAAAGTTAACTGGGTGTGGTGGCATGCACCTGTAGTCCCAGCTACTCAGGAGGCTGAGGTGGGAGGATCACTTGAGTCTGGGAGGTGGAGGCTGCAGTGAGCCAAGGTCATGCCACTGCACTCCAGCCTAGGCAACAGAGCCAGACTGTCTCAAAAAAAAAAAAAAAAAAATTGTGTGTTGAAATCCTAATCCCCAATATCTCAGAATATGATCTTATTTGGAAATAAGGTCACTGCAGATATAATTAGTTAAGGTCATAATGGAGTAGGGTAGGTCCATAACCCAATGTTTTGTGTCCTTATAAAAGGGGGAATTTGGATGCAGACACGTACAGAGAGAAGGCCAAGGTCTACAAGCGAAGGAATGCCAAAGATTGACAGCAAACCACCAGAAACTAGGAAAGAAATATGTAACAGATTCTTCTTACAGCCTTCAGAAGGAAGCAACTCTAAATTCGGACTTCTAGTCTGCAGAATAGTGAGCCAATAAATTTGTATTGTTCAAGCCACCGAGTTTGTGGTAGTTTGTTACAAGCAACTCTAGCAAACTAATATAGTTGTTTAAACTTTACACATTTTAAAGAAAGGTGTGCCCCTTGCCTGGCTCCAGGGAGATAATAATCACTAAACCAAAGGAATATTCTGGCTGTTAAGAATGTCCTTTTGTCAGCTGGGTGCAGTGGCTCATATGCGTAATCCCAGCACTTTGGGACGTCAAGGCAGGAGGATCACTTGAATCCAGGAGTTCAACACTAGCCTGGGCAACACAGTGAGACCCCGTCTCTACAAAAAAATTTAAAAATTAGCTGAGTGTGGTAGCAAACACCTGTAGTTCCAGCTACTTAGGAGGCTGAGGTGAAAAGACTGCTTGAGCCTGGGAGGCTGAGGTTGCAGTGAGCTGTGATCATGTCACAGCACTCTAGCCTGGGCAACAGAGTGAGACCTTATATTAAAAAAAAAAAAAAAAATTCCTCTTGTTTACCCATGGCACTGGCCACACAGATAGTTTATGATTAAAATGTTAATTCATGCTGGGGGCCATGGGTTTAACCTCTGGATGGGCTAGAATTGGTAAATTAAATTCACATGTAACTAGTTTTTATCCTATACAGCTTGAGTACAGTGCAAAAAGATTATCAATATTTACACAATTTTTTATCATAAAATATACATAAAATTTACAATTTTAACTGCACAATTTAGTGGTAGCAAGTATATTCACAATGTTGTGCAACTATCACCACTAATCATTTCTAGAACTTCATCTTCTAAAACAGAAACCCATTAAATGGAAACTCTCCGTTCCCTCCTCCCTCTAGGAATTAGTAACCACTATTTCTGTCTCTATGAATTTGGTTGTTCTAGGTACCTCTTATCAGTAGACTCATATGATATTTGTCCTTTTGTGTCTTTCACCCCACATAATGTTCTCCAGATTCATACATGTTGCATAATGTTTGAGAATTTCATTACTTTCTATGGCTGAATACTATTCCACTATAGAGGTATACAATATTTTTTTTCACTCATTCATCTGCTGATGGACATGGGTTGTTTCCACCTTTTGGCTATAATGTATCACAATTTTTTGATGAAACTAAATTGCAGCAAAAACGACTGATTTTAAAACACCAACTCCTTCCCCATTCTAATGCAAATAATCTCAAGGTCTACAGTTTCAAAGGTGCCAAAATGCATTCCTAAGTAATGGTGACCTTTGTTAAATATGAGCATAATTGAAAAAGCCTTTTAATTATAAAAAAAATCATCAAGTTTATTTACAATAAACTTCATAGTATTTACAATCAACCTTCATAGTATCCTCGTCACTGTGAATAGATAAAATCTATTAACACACACGTGACTCAACTTTTGCATCACTTTATAGAAAATCAGAATTCTGGTTTCCATCAATAGATAAACAAGAAGACAATTCTGAGGAAGTTTGGGATAGTAAAAAATATATATGAAAAGAACGACATTTTGGTTTCAGGTTGTCAAAAAAATGAGAAAACAGCATTCAAATATTTCCAACTAAGTAGTAAATTAACATCAATGAAAAAATAATCAGCTCTGCAAGAATAATGGATAAAAAATAGGTATATACAAGTTTGGCTAAAGCAGCATGGATATAAAAGGCAAATTTAAAATGTTTAATTTTTTAAATTTTTACTTTTTTTTTTTTTTTTTGAGATGGATTCTCACTCTGTCACCAAGGCTGGAGTGCAGTGGTGCAATCTCAGCTCACTGCAACCTTTGCCTCCTGGGTTCAAGCAATTCTCCTGTCTCAGCCTCCTGAGTAGCTTGGACTACAGGTGTCTGCCACCACACCCAGCTAATTTTTTGTATTTTTAGTTCAGACGGAGTTTCACCAAGTTGGCCAGGCTGGTCTCAAACTCCTGATCTCAAGTGATGTGCATACCTTGGCCTCCCAAAGTGCTGGGATTACAGGCCTGAGCCACCGTGCCTAGCCTTATTTTAGTTTTTATGAGTACACAGTAGGTATATATATTTATGGGATACATGAGACATTGTGATACAGGCATACAGTGTATAAAAATCACATGAGAATAAATGGAGTATCCATCCCCTCAAGCACTTATCATTTCTTTGTGTTACAAATGTTCCAATAATATATTTATTTTTAAATGTACAATAAATTATTCTCGACTGTAGTCACTCTGTTGTGCTATGAAATACTAGACCTTATTCATTCTATTAACTATATTTTTATACTTTTTTTTTTTTTGAGACGGAGTCTTGCTCTGTCACCTAGGCTCGAGTGCAGTGGATCACTTGGCTCACTGCAAGCTCCGCCTCCCAGGTTCATGCCATTCTCTTGCACAGCCTCCCGAGTAGCTGGGACTACAGGCCTGCAGGCGCCTGCCACCATGCCTGACTAATTTTTTTTTTTTTTTTTTTTGTATTTTTAGTAGAGATGGGGTTTCACTGGGTTAGCCAGGATGGTCTTGATCTCCTGACCTCATGATCTGCCCACCTCAGCCTCCCAAAGTGCTGGGATTACAGGCGTGAGCCATCCCACCCCTGCCATTTTTGTACTTATTAACTATCCTCACTTCCTCCCCTTACCCCACTACCCTTCCCAGCCTCTGGTAACCATCATTCTATTCTCTATCTCTGTGAGTACAACTGTTTCAATTTCTAGCTTCCACCAACAAGTGAGAACATGTGACTGTCTTTCTGTGCTGGCTATTTCACTTAACATAATGTCCTTCAGTTCTCATATTGTTGCAAATGACAGGATCTCATTCTTTTTTTATGGCTGAATAGTATTCCATTGTGTATATATACACCACATTTTCTTTATCCATGTCTGTTGATGAACACTTAAATTGATTCCAAATACTGGCTATTATGAATAGTGCTGCAATAAACATGAGAGTGCAGATACCTCTGTGACGTACAGATTTCCTTTCTTTTGGGTATATACCCAGCAATGGATCATCTGATAGTTCTATTTTCAGTTTTTTTAAGGAATCTCCATACTGTTCTCCATAGTGGCTATACTAATTTACATTCCCACCAACTGTATACAAGCGTTTCCTTTTCTCCATATCCTTGCCAGCATGTTATTGCCCTCTTTTAGATAAAAGCCATTTTAACCAGAGTGAGATAATACCTCATTTTAGTTTTGATTTGCATTTCTCTGATGATGTTGAGTACCTTTCATATACCTGTTAGCCATTTGTATACCTTCTTTTGAGAAATGCATATTTAGACCTTTTGCCCATTTTTTAATGAGATTATTAGATTTTTCCTATAGAGTTGTTTCAGGAACAACTGAGTTGTTGAGTTCAACAGAGTTCAACAACTGAGTTGAAACAACAGAGTTGTCTTTATATATTCTGGTTATTAATTCCTTATCAGATGGGTAGTTTGCAAATATTTTCTCCCATTCTGTGAGTTGTTTCTTCACTTTCTTGTTTCCTTTGCTGTGTAGAAGCTTTTTAATTTGATGTGATCCCATTTGTCCACTTTTGCTTTGGTTGCCTGTGCTTGTGGGGTATCACTCAAGAAATTTTTGCCCAGACCAATGTCCTGGATAGTTTCCTCAGCTTTCTTGTCATAGTTTCAGGTCTTAGATTTGTTTTTATTCCATTTGTACATGCTTTTTGTATACAGTGAGAGATAGGGGTATATTCGTCTGTTTTCATGCTGCTATAAAGAATTGCCTGAGACTGGGTAATTTATAAAGGAAAGAGGTTTAACTGACTCACAGTTCAGCATAGCTGGGGTGGCCTCAGGAGACTTATAATCATGGCAGAAGGCGAAGACGAAGCAAAGCACCTTCTTCACAAGGTGGCAGGAAGAAGTGTCCAGCAAAGTGGGGTAGAGCCCCTTATAAAACAATCAGATCTTGTGAGAACTCACTCATTATTACAAGAACAGCATGCAAGAAACCGATTCCATGATTCCATTACCTCCACCGGGTCTCTCCGTTGACACATGGGGATTATGAGGATTACGATTCAAGATGAGATTTGGGTGGGGGCACAAAGCCTAACCATATGAGCGGTCTAGTTTCATTCTTCTGCATATGGATATCCAGTTTTCCCAGTACCATTTATTGAAAAGAATATCCTTTTTCCAATGTATGTCCTTGGCGCCCTTGTCCAAAATGAATTTACTGTACATATATGAATTTATTTCTGAGTTCTCTGATCTGTTCCATTGGTCCATGTGTCTGTTTTTATGCCAATATTATGCTGTAATTTTATTGGGGTCTGTCTCTTGTTAGCTCTAATAATATCTACTTTGTATATCTGGGTTTTCTAGTGTTGGGTGCATATATATTTACAACTGTTATATCCTCTTGTTGAACTAATCCTTTTATCATTATACAATGACCTTCTGTATCTTCTTATACTTTTTGTCTTGAAATCTATTTTGTCTGATATAAGTATAGCTACTCCTGCTCTTTTTGGTTTCCATTTGCATGGAATATCTTTTTCCATCCCTTTATTTTCAGTGTATGTGTGTCTTTATAGGTGAAGTGTGTTTCTTTGCAGCGAGCAGATCACTGGGTCTTGTTTTTTCATCCAGCCAGCCACTCAATGTCTTTTGACTGGGCAGTTTAGTCCATTTACTAAATGTTATTATTAATAAGGACTTACTCCTGACATTTTAAAATTTGCTTTCTTGTTTTATGGTCTTCTCTTCCTTCTTTCCTTCCTTCCTATCTTCCTTTTTGTGAATGTGACTTTCTCTGGTGGTATGTTTGAATTTCCTTTTTTTTTTTTTAATTTTCTGTGCATCTATTAATTTTGTTTGTTTTTTTGAGACATGGTCTTGCTCTACTGCCCACACTGAAGTGCAGTGGCACAATCATGGCTCACTGCAGCCTCAGCCTCCTGGTCAAACAATCCTCCTACCTCAGCCTCCCAAATAACTGGGACTATGGGCATGTGCCATGATGCCAGGCTAATTTTTATTTTTTATATAAATGGGGTATCACTATGTTGCCTAGGCTGATCTCAAACTCCTGGGCTCAAGCAATCCTCTTGCCTCCTGTTTTCTGATCTGATCTGAGATTACCAGGCTTGCAAACAACATCTTAACTGATGACAAGTTTACTCTCATTACAAAAACAAATAAGCAAAGAGAAAAATGATAAAAACTTTACACTTTATCATCTTTTCCCCTGCTCTTTAATTTTATTACATCTATTTATATCTTATTATATTGTATATGTCTTTACAAGTTGCTGTAGTTATTATTATTTTTGATCTGTTTATTTTAGTCTTCTTACTCAAGATGAGTAGTGCGCACACCACAATGTCTGTGTACTTACTATTATCGTGAGTTTTGTACCTTTAGTTGATTTGTTATTATTCATTAATGTCCCTTTCCTTCAGAATGAAAAACTCCCTTTAGCATTTCTTATAGTACAGGTCTGCTGTTGATGAAACGCCTCAGCGTTTTTGTTTTTGTTTTTTTTTTTTTTTGAGACAGTTTCCTCTTGCTGTCCGGGCTGGAGTGCAATGGTGCGATCTCAGCTCACTGCAACCTCCACCTCCCGGGTTCAAGCAATTCTCCTGTCTCAGCCTCCTGAGTAGCTGTGTAGCTGGGATTACAGGCGCCAGCCACCATGCCCAGCTAATTTTTTAATTTTTATTTTTAGTAGAGATGGGGTTTTGCCACGTTGGCCAGGCTAGTCTCAAACTCCTGACCTCAGGTGATCTGCCCGCCTCAGCCTCCCAAAGTGGTGGGATTATAGGCATGAGCCACCACGCCCGGCCACCCCTCAGTTTTTGTTTGTCTGGGAAGTCTTTATTTCTCCTTCACATCTGAAGGATATTTTCACTGGATATAATATTCTGGGATAAATGTTATTTTCCTTTAGCACTTTAAATATGTCATGCCACTCTCTCCTAATCTGTAAGGTTTCCACTGAGAAGTCTGCTGCCAGATGTACTGGAGCCCCATTGTATACTGTTTCTTTTCTCTTGCTGCTTTTGAGATCCTTTCTTTATCCCTGACCTTTGGGAGTTTGATTATCAAAATGTCTTGAGGTAGTCTTATTTGGGTTAAATCTGCTTGGTGTTCTATAACCTTGCACTTGAATATTGATATTTTTCTTTAGGATTGAAAAGGTCTCTATTATTAGCTCTTTAAATAAACTTTCTATCCCTCTCTCTCCTTCTACCTCCTCTTTAAGGCCAGTAACCCTTAGATTTGCCCTTTTGAGGCTATTTTCTAGATCCTGTGGGAGTATTTCACTCTTTTTTCTTTTGTCAACTCTGTATATTTTCATATATCATGTCTTCATGCTAATTCTTTCTTCTGCTTGATCAATTCTGCTGTTGAGAGCCTCTGATGCATTCTCCAGGTTGTCAATTACATTTCTAACTCCAGAATTTCTCTTTGATATTTTACCACTGTTTTGATCTCTTTGTTAAATTTATCTGATAGGATTCTGAACTTCCTCTGTTTATCTTCAGTTTAGTTGAGATTTCTCAAAACAGCTGTTTTGAATTTCTGAAAAGTCACGTGGCTTTGTCTCTTCATGTTTGGTCACTAGTGCCTTATTTCGTTGGTTTGGTGAGGTCATGTTTTCCTGGATCGTCTTGATGCTTCTAAATTTTCAGCAATGTCTAAGCGCTGAAGAGTTAGGTATTTATTCTTTGCAGTCCGTACTTGTTTGTACCTGAACTTCTTGGGAAGGCATTCCAAGTATTCAAAAGGAATTGAGTGTAATGATCTCAATTCTTCAGTCACTGCAGCCATCTAAATTAGTGGACACTCCAAGCCCAGTAACACTTTTTTTTTTTTTTTTAAGAGACAGAGTCTCACTATGGTTGCCCAAGCTGGAGTGCAGTGGCTATTCACAGGCACGATCCCACTACTGATCAGCAAAGGAGTTCTGACCTGCTCCATTTCCAACCTGAGCCAGTTCACCCCTCCTTAGGCAACCTGGTGGCCCCCCACTCCCAGGAAGTCACCATATTGATGTCGAACTTAGTGCAGACACCCAATCAGCAGAGCACATTACAGCCCAGAGCTCCTGAGCCCAAGCGATCCTCCTGCCTCAGCTTCCTAAGTAGGTAGGACTACATGCACACACCACCACGCCCAGCAAAACTGTGACTCTTGCCAACTCATAGAAGTACTGCCTTGGTGAACTTGGGTAAGATCTGGGAGAATTCCCTGGATTACTAGGCAGAGTCTCTTGTTCTTCTCCCTTACTCTCCCCCAAACAAATGAAGTTTCCGTCTCACTCTCTCTCTCTGTGCTGAGATTCTTAAGAGTTGGGGTAGAGGTGATGCAAGCACTCCCATGGCCACCACTGCTAAGACTGTGCTAGATCATACCTGACAGTACTGGGTCTCACCCAAAGCATGTAGAGACTAATTCCTGTCTATTGTTGATGTTTATTCAAAGCCCAAGGGCTCTTTAGTCAGCAAGTGATAAATCCTGTCAGGCCTGGGGTCTTTTATCTTCAGGGCAGCAGCTTCCCTTCTAGTCAAAAAATTTTTTGTTGTTTTTATATGGGAGACTTGAGTTTTATTACTCAAATCAGTCTCCCCAGAAATTTGAAGGCTAGGGTTTTTCAAGGATAGTTTGGCAGGCAGGAGAATGGGTGCTGCTGACTGGTTGGGGATGTAATCATATGGATGTGGAAAACGTCCTTATGTGCTGAATCCACTTCTCGGTCAAAATTTTTAAATATTTTTAATAAGCAATAGATTCAAAGAATTCAAATTCTTAAAAAATAGAAAATAATTAACACTCCTGTATATACCCAAAAGAACTGAAAGCAGGATCTCAAAGAGATACCTGTACACCTACATCCATAGCAGCATTATTCACAATAGCCAAAAGGTAGAAACAACCCAATCGTCCACTGATATATGAATAGATAAACAAAATGTGGTATAAGCATACCTCAAAGATATTTAGGGTTTGGTTCCAGACAACTGCAATAAAGCAAATATCGCAATAATGCAAGTCACACAAATTTTTGGTTTCATAGTGCACATAAAAGTATGTTTATACTAGCCTGGGCGCAGTGGTTCACGCCTGTAATCCCAGCACTTTAAGAGGCCAAGGTGGGCAGATCAAATAAGGCCAGAAGTCTGAGACCAGACTGGCCAACATGTTGAAACCCTGTCTCCAATAAAAACACTAAAAAAAATTAGCCAGGTGTGGTGGTGCGCACCTGAAATCCTAGCTACTAGGGTGACTAAGCCACAAGAATCACTTGAACCCACGAGGTGAAGGTTGCAGTAAACCGAGATTGCACCGCTGCACTTCCAACGTGGGTGACAGAGCAAGACTCTGTCTCATTAAAAAAAAAAAAGGATGTTTATACGATACTGTAGTCCATTGACAAGAGTTGGTTTTTCTTTTTTTTCTTTTATAGAGATGAGAGTTAATGTGGCCCCAGCTGGTCCCAAATTCCTGGCCTCAAGTGATTCTCTTGCCTTGGCTTTCCAAAGCACTGGGATTACAGGCATGAGCCACTGTGCCAGGCCAATATACTGTAGTCTATTAAGTGTGCAATAGCATTGTATCTTAAAAAAAAAAAAATCCATATACCTTAATTTAAAATCACTTTATTGCTAAAAAATGCTAACGATCAATTGAGGCTTTGCAAGTCTTAATCTTTTTGTTGATGGAGGGTCTCGCCTCATTGTCAACGTTGATGGCTACTGACTGATCAGGGTGGTAATTGCTGAAGGCTGGGGTAGCTGTGGCAATTTCTTAAAATAAGACAGCAACAAAGTTTGCTACACTGATTGACTCTTCTTTTCATAAAAGATTTCTCTATACCAGGAGATGCTGTATGATAGCATTTTACCCACGGAACTGCTTTCAAAAGTAGAGTCAAGCCTCTTAACCCCTGCTGCTGCTCTGTCAACTAAGTTTATGGAATATTCTAAATACTTTGTTGTCATTTCTATAATGTTCATAGCATCTTCACCAGCAGTAGGTTCCATCTCAAGAAAACACTTTCTTTGCTCATCCATAAAATATAAATGGATGAGGAGTATTTTTCTTTTTTTTCTACCTACTGTATCCCAGTCTTCTTCATTTGAGAAAAAAGTGATACATGATATGGGGATTAAAATCAAGAGCATCACTGAACTTCACCTTCCCTCCAACCAGTTGCCCCAAACTCCCCTGCCCCCACCCTTTATGTTCCCAATTCCTTCCTTACTGAATGAAGAACTTAATCCCAAAAGCCCTGGCACAAACTGCGGGTTCTCTTTCCCTAGCTTCCCCCCTCTCCCTGTATCCCATTCCTAGAAGGGCAGGCACCTCAGTTTGAATGCATGGGAGAGCCCAGAGTGGCGACAGAAACAGGGGGAAAGGCACTAAGGAACACAGTGCAGTGCAGTGCAATGAGGGCTCCCATAGCCTGGGGTACCAAAATGGGAGCCTGGGGCACCAAAATGGGGCCCTGAGGCCATAGGAAAGGACACTGGTGCCCTTGAGAAAGGAGACCCAGCAGCCTCAAAATCCTCTCATGGTGCATAATCACTGCTTGATTGCTTGCCCTTCTGGCGCCAATTACAGAACCACACTCGGATCACATCCTTCTAGAGCCCAAGCTGCTGGGCAATGTGACTGATCTGCTGCAGTGTGGGTTTCAGGCGCTGCAGGAACACATTCTCCAGGTTCGCTTTCTCTTTCAGGCCTGCACGAGGGTTTCGGCTTTGCATATCTCCTGAATATTTTCATTGTTGTCGGCTTCCTCCACCCACTTCTGCAGCAAGGGCCGCTGCTTACACATGTTCTTGAAGCTAAGCTGTTGAGCCTCAAAGAGGCAGATGGTCGTTTGGCTGAACATATTCCCAAATAGAACCCCCAGGGTAAGTCCCACATCAGCCTGTGCATATCCTAGGGTGATCCTCTTCTGCTTCAGGAGCTTGGCAAATTGCTCAAGTTCTTTCTGCAGAGCTTTGAGATGTCCTGGGACTGGATGAAGGGTATTTTTTATCCTAAGATTGCAGCAATTCAGTCACATTTTCAGGCTTTAGTTCTAGTTCTCTTGTTATTTCCACCATATCTATAGTTAAGTTCTTCGAATGAAGTCTTGAGCCCCTCAGTCATCCATGAAGGTTGGAATAAAATTCTTCTAAACTCTTATTGTTGACATTTTGACTTCCTCCCATGAATCAAAGACAGGGTCTTGCTCTGTCGCCCAGGCTGGAGTGCACTAGTATGATCATAGCTCACTGTAAACCTTCAACTCCTAAGCTCAAGCAATCTTCTTGCCTAAACCTCCCAAGTAGCATGTGCCACCACACCTGGCTTTTTAAAATTATTTTTTGTAGAGACAGTGTCTCACTACATTGCCCAGGTTGGTCTCAAACTCCTGGCTTCAAGCAATCCTCTCACTTCACAAATGTTCTTAACAGTAACTGGAATGGTGAATTCTTTGAAGGTTTTCAATTTACTTTGCCCAGAACTATCAGAGGAATCACTATATGTGGTAACTACAGCCTTACGAAGTGTATTTCTTAAATAATAAAACTTGAAAGTAAAAATTACTCCTTGTTCCTATGGCAGCAGAATGGATGTTGTATTAGCAGGCATGAAAACATTAATCTCCATGTATATCTCCATCTGAGCTCTGATGTGACCAGGTGCACTGTCAATAAGCAGCAGTATTTTGAAAGCAATCTTTTTACTGAGCGGTGGGTCTCAACAGTGGGCTTAAGCCCATATTAATATATTCAGTACACCATGCTGTAAACAGATGAGCTGTCATCCAGGCTTTGTTGTTCCATTTATAGAATACAGGCAGAGTAGATTTAGCATAATTCCTGAGGGCCCTGGCATTTTCAGAATGGTAAACAAGCACTGGCTTCAACCTAAAGTCACCAGATGCATTAGACCCTAAAAGAGAGTCAGCCTGTCCTTTGAAGTTAGGCATTGACTACTTCTCTCAGCTATAAAAGAAAGTTGTAGAGGACATTTTCTTCCAATAGAAGGCTGTTTTGTCAACATTGAAAATCTGTTGTTTAGTATACCCACCTTCATCAATTACCTCAGCTAGACATGCTAGACAACTTGCTGTAGCATATACATCAGTACTTTTACATTATGGAGACGGCTTCTTTCCTTAAACTTCACGAACTAATATTTGCCAGCTTCAAGCTTTTCTTCTGCAGCTTCCTTATCTCTCTCAGCCTTCAGAGACTTGAAGAGAGTTAGAATCTTGGTCGGGATTAGACTTTGGCTAATCCTAATGTTGTGGCTGGTGTGATTTTCTATTCGGACTACTAAAATTCTCTCCGTATCAGCAATAAGGCTGGTTTTCACTTTCTTACCATTCACGTATTCACCAGAGTAGCACTTTTAATTCCTTTAAGTTGCATTAACAACTTGGATAACTGGCACAAGAAGCCTTGCTTTCAGCCTATCTGGGCTTTTGATATGCCTTCTTCACTAAGCATAATCCTTTCTAGCTTTTGATTTAAAGTGAGAAATGTGATTTAAAGTGAGAGATCTTCTTTTCACTTATATACTTAGAGGCCACTGTAGGGTTATTAACTGGCCTAATTTCAACACTGTTGTGCCTCAAGGAATAGGAAGGCCCGAGGAGAGGAGAGAGATAGGACTGGCCAGCTGGTGGAGCAGTCAGAACATAAACATTTATCAATTAGGTTTGTTGTCTTATATAGGTAAGGTTCATGGCACCCCAAAATAATTACATCAATGACCACTGATCGCAGATCACCATTACAGATATAGTAACAACACAGAAGTTTTGAAATACTGTTAAGAATTACCAAAATGTGACATAAAGACACAAAGTGAGCATATATGCTGTTGTAAAAATGGTGCCAACAGACTTGCTCAATGCAGTGTTGTCAAAAAACCTTCAATTTGTAAAAATTCAGTATCAAAAATTGAGTAAAGCTTATAAGCTTTAGTAATTCTCGCAATATTTCAATATTTTTCAGTATTATTTTATCTTTTATGGTGATCTCATATCACTAATTTAGAGATATAAGACAATGCATGACATGATCAGTGATCTTTGATGTTACTATTGCAATTGTTTGGATGCCACAAACCACATCCATATAATAAGAACACAGGCATGCCGCATTTTATTGTGCTTTGCTTTACTGTGCTTCTCAGATACTGTGATTTTTACAAATTGAAGGTTTGGGGCAACCCTGCATAGAACAAGTCTATCAGCACCATTTTTCCAACAGCATGTGCTCATCTCTGTGTCAGCATTACTAAGCAATAAAGCATATTTATAAACTAACGTATACACAGTCTTTTAAGACATAATGTCATCATTGCACACTTAGTAGACTACAATATAGTATAAATATAACTTTTATATGCACTAGGATACCAAAAATTTTGTGATTTGCTTTATTACGATATTTGCTTTATTGCACTATTTGCTTCATTGCAGTGGTCTGGAACTGAGCCCACAATATCTCCAAGGTATGCCTGAATTATATAGCTTAAAAAGGAAGGAAATTCTAACATGTGCTACAACACAGATGAACCTTGAGGACGTTATGCTTAGTGAAATAAGTGAGTCACAAAAAGAAACACTACTATATGATTCCACTTCTTTGAGGTACCTAGCCTAGTGTTAAGTCAAATTCATAAAGACATAAAGTAGAATAGCAGTTGCCAGGCAGTAGGAAGAGGAGGGAATGAAGAGTTGCTGTTTAATGCATAGAGTTTTAGTTTCCTCAAGATGAAAAGAGTTCTGGAGATTGGTTACATAATAACGTGAATATGCTTAATGCTACTTAAAAAATGGTTAAGTCTGTAAATTTTATGTTGTGTATATTTTACCACAATTTAAAATAGAAAACAAAAAACCTCCCTCCCACTGGTATCTAGCCATCTCCTAGTTCCCATATGACCCACTCTCTGTAAGTAACTTTTACTTATCCAGAATTTCCTTATGCATTTATAAGTAAATATAAGCAAATCAAACAACCATATACATTGTTCTATATTTTGCTGTTTTCACTTAACAATATATTTTGGAATTCTTTCGCAGAAATCTTCATGATTTAAGAGCAACATTTTAACAAGAACTTCAATATATGAAGGAAAGCTTTAATATGACAGAACTTACCAATATCTGGTAGACACTGCCCATTATAAGCGTACCAATTTCCTTTTACAGTAAAGGGACTTTTCCTGTTGCTTGTTGAACCGGTTCCCAGCTGCCCATTACCACCAAGCCCAAAAGAGTAAATTCGTCCTGATGAAGGAACAAAAGCAGAAGTGTGCTGCCTAGAGTAAAATGATAGAAAACCTCAGACTTAATGTTACCTTCCAACAATTTACAATGACAAAAGCAGAGAAAATATCAAAAGAGGTAATTTTTCTTTTCAAAAAATTAATAAAACCAATTGTAGTTCCAAAGCTTCTGTACAAATATTCATTAACAGACTTAATCTATAGAATGAATTCTGCATCACATAGACAGGCTGCACGAGCATGGTCCAGAAAATTTCCACTAATGTTTAAATTTTAAACAGCCTGGGTCTATACTGAAATCCCTTACAATAAATGATTCAGCACCAGAGTAGCATCTACCTATGCTGTTCAAGGAAGTCCCCACTACTCCCCTTGTCAAGTTCTAGTCCAGAGCTGTGGTCTATGAAAGTCCTCCACTTGGGTATTACCGAGAAGTTTTAGGCTAAGAAATGGGAAGTAATCTAGTACCAATCAGAAGATTGTTATATACACTTATGCATGACAGAAACAATGTTTCCTTTCTTCTGAGGAAAGTAATCTCTATATGTATGCACCAAAACTCCTCTGGAGGTACTATAGTGAAAGCAAACCTAAGAAACCACAGATCTGAAGCTAAGGATGACCCACCAATCCACTCTCAGTAAACCTATCCAACTCCTCAGAAAAAGTCTCCTTAGGCAAGCAGGGAAGTATTTCATTGCGTACCCTATCCATGAGATGGTTTTACTGAGGGGACATGGCATCTCCAGGTCTCACCCTTGTTTCTATCAGGTCTTAGATCTTGTCCCTTGCCCTAAACCTCTTTGCCATTTGTGGCATATTGTTTATAAAAGTGGCTGAAATTATCCCTCTAACTATACCCATATCTTATGCAATATGACTATTACAGTTGTTCCCAGCAAGACTGGAAATCTCTTTCTCCATGTCTTAAATCCAAGTCCTAATCTATAGCTTGCTTTGGCCAGCAGAAACAACAGTGTCTCAGTTCCGAGCCTTTGCCTCACAAGTGGCTTTATACACTCTTTCCCTAACTACCTTTAGGAATTCTGCTCTACCATCGTAAGAATAAACCAAGGTTAGCAGCTAAAGGATGATCTACAATCTGGAACAGACAAACTGTCCCAGCTGAGGCCATCCGAGACTTCCAGCTCCTAGCCAGATCATCAACTGATAATCTAAGTCAGCTAAGATGAGAGCAGCCCAGTTAAGCCCGGCCAAAATTACTAAAACAAAGAACTATTAGCTAAACAATTATTTTAGGTCACTAGGTTTTGGAGTCGTTCTGTTTAGCGACATAAGCTAACTAACACATTACCCAGATTGGCAAATTCTTTCAGGGTAGCTCCAAAGTCAATTCAAACTAACACCTTTGGTTTTCAAATTTCTTTTGTTTTTGCCAGGTGGAGTTCTCTTTACAACCTGGCAAACTCACACATGCTATTTTAAAGGGGTTTCGATTCAAGAGTTTTCAAGTTAGCTAGTCTGCTAGATTACTACCCTCCCTCAGGAAGCAGCCATCTCAAAGGAATGTATTAATAGTTTGAAAATTACTGCAATACTATTTTATTAAAACTCCTCCTCACACTGGCCTAATAAATCACTGGTTCTTAACCCTGGCTGCATATTTGAATCATCTTGGGGTGAATCTAGGTAAAAATATATATTTTGGCCAGGCATGGTGGCTCACGCCTATAATTCCAGCACTTTGGGAGACCGAGGCAGGTGGATCACTTGAGGTCAGGAGTTCGAGACCAGCATGGCAAACATGGCAAAACCCTGTCTCTATTAAAAATACAAAAATTAGCTGGGCACGGTGGCATGCGCCTGTAGTCCCAGCTACTCTGTAGGCTGAGGCAGGAGGATCACTTGAACCTGGGAGGCAGAGGTTGCAGTGAGCCAAGATTCTGCCACCACACTCCAGCCTGGGCAACAGAGCAAGACTCAGTCTCAAAAATATATGTATATATGTGTGTGTGATTATAGTATAAAGTGGGGTTCAGAGCCACTGCATGAACAGAACTACCTTAAGCTCTAGATTTGATGTAAGAGCTCGAAAGCACTTCATTATACTACTGGAACGTAAACCTTTTTCTTTTGGATCGTCTACTGATGAACTGACATTTTGGTAATCCTGACTGCTTCATTCAGGAGGTTTCTGACAATTATTGAATAAGGAAATAATAATACATATTTCTTTTTTAAAAATTTTATTATTTTTGAGATGGAGTCTCGCTCTGTTGCCAGGCTGGAGTGCAGTGGCGTGATCTTGGCTCACTGCAACCTCCGCCTCCCGGGTTCAAGCGAGTCTCCTGCCTCAGCCTCCCAACTGGCTGGGACTACAGGCACGTGCCACCATGCCCAGCTAATTTTTGTATTTTTAGTAGAGATGGGGTTTCACCACGTTGGTCAGGATGGTCTCGATCTCTTGACCTTGTGATCTGCCCGCCCTGGCCTCCCAAAGTGCTGAGATTACAGGCTTGAGCCACTGCACCCGGCCCAATAAGATGTCTTATAGTACTGACTACCCAGAAGTCAAACTGATCAAAATACCAGATACCTACTTACATTACCTGTTTAGGTTAAGTCCTTAGATCTCACTCAATAGTCAAAATTTTACCCCAGATCCAACAGTTACATGAATAAAACTGCTGAAAAGAACTGGTTTACAGAGCTAAGAATAACTATTCAAATCATGTATTACAGAGCTAAGAATAACCATTCAAATTATGTACATTTTGGCTACTAAGAATTACAAAACTGGATAACATTAAATCATTTGTGATATTTCACAAAGGACTAATAGAGTATGTCACCCAAAATGATTTAAATTCACCACCCTGTAGTATTAAGCATGCATATTCCCATCATAGCCTGATGGTGGTTGGGCTGTATATTATATTCCCCATACCTTAACTTTAGGTTTGACCATATAGTTTGCTTTTGGTCAACGAGATTTCAGTGAATGTGATGCAAGCAGAAGGCTTGAAATGGAATGTACAGTTGAGTTTGCCTTCTTGTGTATTTGTCTCCATCAGAAGAATACCCAGAGGCAGCCCACTGCTCCTCTGGTATAGTCCCAAGAACGAGATATGTAACAAAGCCACCCTAGCTGAAACACAGCCTGAGCAAAGTCACCCCAGTGAAGAGGCAGCCTGAAACAGAACTGCCCCAGTCAATCTCTAGCCTAAATAAAAGCTGCTCCAGATAGCCAAAGGCCTGGCTTTACTGAACCACAGAGAAACAAATAAACATTTACTATTATGTCACTGACATGTTGTTTGTGCACAAGAGACCAATACAGACATTATAAATTTTATGTAAATAAGTTTATTTATTTATTTTTTTGAGACAGAGTTTTCGCTCTGTTGCCCAGGCTGGAGTGCAGTGGTGCAATCTCAGCTCACTGCAACCTCTGTCTCCTGGGATCAAGCGATTCTCCTGTCTCATCAGCCTCCCCAGAAGCTGGGATTACAGGTGCATGCCACCACACCTAGCTAATTTTTGTATTTTTAGTAGAGATGGGTTTTTTTGCCATGTTGGCCAGGCTGGTCATGAACCCCTGACCTCAGGTGATCAGTCTGCCTCGGCCTCCCAAAGTGCTGGGATTACAGGCATGAGCCACCACGCCCGGCCTATGTCAATAAGTCTAAAATTAGGCAAAATGAAAAAAATTATTAGAAAAAAATTAACATTCACATAACTGACTCAAGAAATAAAAGCTATCTCATAGCCACTAAAGAAATTGAAGAATGTTTTTTAAATTCCAAAAAATAAAATGCCAGGCACAAATGGTTTTAATGACAAGTTGTGCCAACATTTCAAGTTGTTCTATTTCCAAAAATTAGAAAACAAAGGTACACTCCTCAATGTTATTTTATCAGACTAGAAAACCTTCATAACAAAACCTGGTGAAAAGAATAATAAGAAAAAAAGTATAGATCAAGTTCACTGATAAACAGAAATATAAGTAAGAGTCAACAGAATATTCACGAATCAAACCCAGCACTAAACAAAAAGGATAATACTTGACCAAACTGAAGTTATTCCAGAAACACAAAGCTGTTAACTAGAAAAGAAAATCCATCAATATGCCATGTTAACAGATTAAAGGAAAAAAAAATCATAAATCATTTCAATAGATACAGAAAAAACAACATTAAAAACTTAACATCCATTCACAATAAAAAAAACTAGGAATTAAAGGGAAATTACTTAGTCTGATAGAGGTTATCTATAAAAATCTTAACAGCAAACATGATACTTAACTATGAAATACTGAAAGTTTTCCCACAGAAAGGAAACATTATGTTACAGTAAACATTATAATAGTGTCCTAAACAGCACATTAAAACAATTATATAAACACGTTAAGTATAAATAATAGAAATAACAAAACTGAATTGACTCACAGATGGTATGACTATGTACATGAGTAAGTTATTAATAAGAGTTTAGCAAGGTGGTTGTATTTAAAATCAATATGTAAATATCAACTATTTCTACATGCCAGTGATTCCTCAGAAAGTGGAAATAAAAATATAATACCATTAAAGACGCACCTAGGAACGGAACGACGAAAAGATATGCATGACCTCTATGATGAAAATTTTAAAACATTTTATTATAAGACATTAAAGAAGTTTGGATGTTGATTATTAGAAAAGTTAATATTACAAAGATAACAACTTTTCCCCAAATTAACCTAGAGATTCAATGCACTACCAATCAAAATCCCACAAGGCTTTTTTTTTTTTTTTTGAGAGAACTTCACAGACCTATGCTAAAATTTATATGAAAGTAATAAAGGTCATCATCAGCCAAAGCATTCTTTCTTTTTTTTTTTTTTTTTTTGAGATGGAGTTTCACTCTTGTTGCCCAGGCTGGAGTGCAATGGTGCGATCTCGGCTCACTGCAACCTCCGCCTCCTGGGTTCAAGCAATTCTCCTGCCTCAGCCTGCCAAGTAGCTGGGATTACAGGCATGTGCCACCACGCCCAACTAATTTTGTATTTTTAGTAGAGACAGGGTTTCACCATGTTGGTCAGGCTGGTCTCAAACTCCTGACCTCAGGTGATCCACCCGCCTCGGCCTCCCAAAGTGCTGGGATTACAGGCGTGAGCCACTGTGCCCGGTCCAGCCAAAGCATTCTTAAAGAACAGAAGAATAACAAGGAGTCACTTTACCCCAAATAGAAGAAGTTATTATGGTGTCTATATAGTGTTTAGTGGCACAGGGGCAGGCATATAGATTGAAAAATTAGAGATCACAGAAAGAGATCCATGTACATACAACAGCTTATGGCAACAGTGACACCATACAGTAGGAGGGTGAAGAATTTTCAAAAATGGAGCTAGACAGGGGGATTCTTGGAAAATCGTGGAATAAGAAGCACCGAGAATCTGTTTCCCACCTGGACAACAATTACACTGACAGAATCTGTCTGACAGAACCATTCTGCAACTCTGGAGTCTATGCACGGTTTGTTATTTCCAAGAGAAGAGTTGAATGGCAAATTCTGGTTAATTTCAATTTCAGATCATAGCATGGTAGCAGTTACCCACTCCTTACTCCTGTGTAATGCAGCCATGAACAGCTTCCAGGAGCAGCCTGTATGCAACTTGTAGAAGCCAGGGTGGTCAATAACGACTTTGTCCGTTTTAGGAACTGGTGCCCTGATCACTGATTGGTGCTTCTGATCACCAAGGTGCAGAAAGGCAGGCAATCACTGTTGTATACTCTCCCATTCTGGCTAAAGAGACTTCCAAGGAATTCAAAGGGCTGATGCCTTTCTCTTTTTTTCTTCTACTCTCCTTCCACCCCCACCTTTCATTTTTTCCTTGTTTCTTTGGGGAGCCAGGCATTTAAGGTCTAGAACATTAAAAAGCAACCACATTTATGGGTGAATTTAGAATGTCACTGTGCATTAGCAGGGAAAGGTATAGGCTAAGAAAAGATCTGCGAAGACCTCATTTTTATACCTCAGGGTGACTCCTGACACAGATAAAACCTACAATGATCAAAAACCAAAAATCAGCAAACTCTGGCAAAGGGGGAGAATCTGATTTCCAGTTACCATATTATTAAATGTCCAGTTTTCAAAAAACATCACAAGACATACAAAGCAGTAGGAAAGGGTGGCCCATTCAAAGAAAATATAAGCCAACAATAGAAACTATCCCTGAGAAAGGTCAAATGGCAGACCTAAAAGACAAAGACTAAATCAAACATCCTAAAGATGCTCAAAGAACTAGAGTAAGATGTGTAAAAAGAAAAAAAAAAAAAAGTATCAACAAAATGGAAATATCAATCAAAAAGAAAAACTAAAAAAAAATTTTGGAGTTGGAAAGTACAATACCTGAAATAAAAAATACACTAGAGAGATTTGAAGGCAGATTTCAGCAAGCAGAAGAAAAATCAGCAAACGTAAAGACAGGACAGTTGCAATTATTGAGTCTGTGGAACAGAAAATCTTAAAAAAAGTGCAGAGAGCCTAGGGGAACCATAGGATACCATTAAGCAGACCAACACAAGCACTGTAGAATTCTCAGAAGAATAGAGCAAGAGAGAGATTATTTGAAGAAGTAATAGCCAAAAACTTCCCACATATGGGGAAAGACACGAATCTAAACATCCATAAGCCCCAATGAATTCTACGCAGGATAAACTCAGAGACCAAAGACACACAGTTCAATCAAAATGCTGAAAGACAAAGAATCTTGAAAGCAGCATGAAAGAAGCAGGTTGTCATACACAAAGGATTCTCAATCAAATACTTAAGAACTGAATTCAGCAGCACACTAAAAGGGTTACATACTATGACCATGACCAAGTGAGAGTTATTCCTAGAATGCAAAGCTGGTTCAACATATGAAAATTAATATATGTAATCAATGTAATATATCAAATTAACAGATTGAAGGAGGAAAAGACACACACAATCATCTGAATTGATGCAGAAAAAGCACTTGCTTTTCCTGTAAGATCAGGAATAAGGATGCCTGCTTTCACCACTTCTATTCAACATAATCTTGGAAGTTCTAGCCAGAGCAATTTTGCAAGAATAAGAAATAAAACGCGTGCAGTGGCTCATGCCTGTAATCCCAGCACTTTGGGAGGCCAAGGTGGGCAGATCACCAGAGGTCAGGAGTTCAAGACCAGCCTGACCAACATGTAGAAACCCCATCTCTACTAAAAATACAAAATTAGTCGGGTGTGGTGGCACATGCCTGTAATCCCAGCTACTCGGGAGGCTGAGGCAGGAGAATCGCCTGAACCCAGGAGGCAGAGGTTGCGGTGAGCCGAGATCACGCCATTGCACTCCAGCCTGGGCAACAAGAGCAAAACTCCACCTCAAATAAATAAATAAATAAATAAAAGGCATTCATTCAAATTGGAAAGAAAAAAAAACTCTCTGTATGCAGATGATATGATCATATATGTAGAACACACTAAAGATTCCACACAAAACTTGTTAAAACTAATAAACTTTGCAAAGCAGGAGGATACAAAATCTACACACAAAAATTAGCTGAATTTCTATACATTAACAATGAACAATTTGGAAGGAAATAAAATTTTATTTAAAACCTATCATAAAGAATAAAATACTTAGGAATTAACAAGAAGGCAAAAGATTTGTAAAATAAAACTAAAAAATACTGGTGGAAAGACATTAGAGACAAATAAATGGAAAGAAACAGCATGGTCATGGACTGGAAGACAAATTGTTAAGATGTCAATGCCACCGAAAAGAATGTACAGACTCGGCCAGGTGTGGTGTCTCATGCCTGTAATCCCAACACTTTGGGAGGCCGAGGCGGGCGGATCACCTGAGGTCGGGAGTTCGAGACCAGCCTGACCAACATGGAGAAACCCCATCTCTACTAAAAACACAAAATTAGTCGGGCAAGGTGGCGCATGCCTGTAATCCCAGTCACTTGGGAAACTGAGGCAGGAGAATCGCTTGGTCCCGGGAGGCAGAGGTTGCAGTGAGCCAAGATCATGCCATTGCATTCCAGCCTGAGCAACAAGAGCAAAACTCCATCTCAAAATAAATAAATAAATAAATAAATAAGTAAGTAAGTAAATAAATAAAATTCAAATAGATCAAAGACCTAAATGTAAAAGGTAAAACTATAAAACTCTAAGAAGCAAACAGGGAAATGCTTCATGACATTGGATTTGGCAATGATTTCTTAGATATGACACCAAATGCATAGCCAACAAAAGAAAAAATAAACAAACTGGACTTTATACAATTTTAAAGCTTCATGCATCAAAAGACACTATCTATAGAATACAACCCACAGAATGAAAGAAAATATCTGCAAATATCTGATAAGGGATTAGTATCTAGAATATATAGAGAACTCTGAAAACTCAACAACAACAAAACAGCCAGATTCAAAAATGGGAAAAACACTTTAACTGACATTTCCCCTAAAGATGTACAAATGGTCAACAAGTATATAAAAATATGCTCAGCTCACTAATCATTGGGAAAATGCAAATCAAAACCACAGGAAATAACATGTTACACGTATTAAAATAGGTATTATAAAAAAAAAGAAAAAGGCAAAACGAGAAAATAACAGTGTTGGTGAGGATGTAGAGAAACTGAAACCCTGTACACTTTTGGTGGAAATATAAAACAGGGCAGTTACTATGAGAAACAGTATGGCAGTTCCTACAAAAATTAAAAACAGAATTGCCATATGAACCACCAATTCCACTTCTGGGTATATGCCCAAAAGAACTGAAAGTAGGGTCCTGAAGGGATGTTTTTATATTCATGTTCATAGCAACAATATTCACAATAAGATAAAACACAAAAGTAACCCAAGTGTCCATCAAAAGATGAATGCACAAGCAAAATTAGCATATACACACAATGGAATGCTGTTCAGCCTTTTAAAGGGAGGAAATTCTGACATATATAGAAGGAAATTCTACAACATGGGTGAACCTTGATGACACTACGCTGAGTGAAATAAGTCAGTCACCAAAAGACAAACACTGTAAGAGTCTACCTATATGAGATACCTACAGGAGTTAAATTCACAGAGACAGGAAGTAGAATGGTGGTTGCCACAAGAGAGTATGGAGAATAGGGAGTCATTGTTTAATGGGTATAGAGCTTCAGTTTTGCAAGATAAAAAGAATTCTAGAGATGAACGGTGATGATAGTTTCACAACAATATTAATGTACTTAATACCATGGACTGTATACTTAAAAATAGTTAGGGTGGTAAATTTTGTTGTATGTATTTCCCACAAAAACTTTTAATGGTGCTAGGGTAATTGACTATTTATATTTTTAAAAAGTTGATTCCTTACTTGAACATTATACTGTCCTCCACAAAATAAATCAACTTCAGATAACTTACAGACCTCCATGTAAAAGGCAACACTATGTTTTTGAAGATAACAGAGATGATTACTTTTATGCCTTCAGGTAGGAAAATATTTCTTAGGAAATAAATGGCACTATTAAGTAAAATATTAATAAATTCATCTACATTAATATCTAAAACTTCTGTTCATCAAAAGACAACAGAATGAAAATGACAAGATAAGGCAAAACATGGAAAGACATCTGTAAAACATATGCCCAATAAAGAACTTTTATCCCTGTATTGAGAAACATTATGAACTTGTATCTACACTATATAAATAACTACTATGAATCAATTTTTATATCCTGAGGAAATGTAAGTGGCCAATAAACATATGAAAAGGTACTCAAGTAAGTCATGGAAATGTATATTCAAATTATGAAATAACAATAAATATCCAAGAAATTAGCAAAAAGTCTGACAATACTAACTGGTGACAAGTACAAGAGCATCAGGAATTCTCATACACTGCTAATGGGAATACAAACTGGTAAAACCACATGGGAAATATGGTTTAACCTACAAAATTCAAATTAAGTGTCCTCTATAACCCAGTAATTCCATTCTGGGTGTACATGAAGGTTAACATATACCATATAATAAAAGTGCAAAGCAACATTATTCATAATCGCCAAAAACTGGCAACACGCAAATGTCCATCAGCAATAGAATGAGTATATTATATATGTATAAAATTGAATAAAAAACATTAATGAGGCCTAATGATGGAGAACAGTAACTACATAAAAATCATAAAAGTCTGATGTTAAGAGGAAAAAAAGAATCACCAAAGAATACTTACAGTGTGATTACATGCATTTGAAGCTAATAGTTGATAAAACTAAACTATTGTATAGCTATACATACAAGGTAGAAAAACATTAAGCAAGGTGATCAAAATTAAGTTAAGTGGTCAAAAAAGGTATATTTTGCTACTTGGGAGTCTGCTCAATTTAATTCCCCCAAAGATGAAGCTCAACTCAAAGACTCTTCTATTTATTCCCAAGACCTAAGAATCAACAGATGAAGCTCAATGTCAAAGACTCTTCTGTTTACTCCCAAGAACTCAGAATAAGGAGAATTAGGAGATTATTGGTTTAATTATGCCAATCAAACTTTCGTCACATTAATTCTGTCTTAATTAACTGGTCTATCTCTTCACCCTTTAAGGAAAAAAGGTAAGCCTGGGCAACATAATGAGACCTTGTTGCTACTAAAAATTAAAAAAATAAAATTAGCTGGGCATGGTAGTGCATGCCTGCAGTCCCAGCTACTCAAAAGCCTGAGGCAAGAGGATCACTTGAGCCCAGGAGATTGAGGCTGCAATAAGCCATAATTGTGGCACTCCAGACTGGGTGACAGAGCAAGACTCTATCACCCCAAAAAGGAAAGAAAAGAAAAGAAAAAAAGGTGGAAAAGAGAAAGAAAGAAGCCTTTCGAGTGTGATATCAACTACAACAAATATAATATTACATATACACTATTAACATCTTGCCTCAGCTAAATTTGTTCAAGTAAAAATAAATAAAATAACAGTAAAAAAGATGTTTCTCCTGTTACTATGACTCCTCAGTGGCAAAATAGGTATTTGGGGCAGAATGTGTTTCCTCAGATTATTAGGATCTCTGAAACAATTCAATAAGCAATCCCTAAACAACTGCAGTTTAGAGACCAAAATGCTCTTTTACATAACACCTTACCGTCCACAAGCAATCTCAGTGACAATGCTTCCCATAAGTTCAAAAACTTTCCTTGGGTTTATTTCATGACTGGTAGAATTATGGCCCAACTGACCATACCCTCCAGCTCCAAAAGTAAACACTCCACCTTCCTAAAAAAAGACAAAACCCTTTATCATTAGAAGGCATGATAAAAGAAAATAACTGATCTCCAGAAAAATAAGTCCAAATCTTTAATATAAACTCAGTTTTTTCTCTTCTAAGAACTGTCTTCACAATTTAACAGACAGATGGCTCTTTCAAAGTAAAATGTCATAAAACTATGAGAATTCCAGGTAATGATGTTTTCACTGTTATAAAATATTTAGACACTGAAGAGATACAAATAATTATTTATTTGCATTGCCTTTCATTATCATTATACTGTCTTGCTGAATTCCACATACATATATATAATTTCACGAAACCTAAAAACGGTATCATCTTCACTTTTCAAGGTAGTTACTGCCTTACATAAATGCGCTGCAAAAAGAGTACAGGTAACTAGAGTGCATAAATAGAGCAATTTTTATTTACTTATTAATTTTTTCAGACAGGGTCTTGCTCTATCACCCAGGCTTGAGTGCCGTGGCAAGATCATGGCTCACTGCAGCCTCAACCTCGTGGGCTCAGGTGATCCTCCCACCTCAGCCTCCTAAGTAGCTGGGAGTGCAGGCATGCACCACCAATTTTTTACTTTTTTGTAGAGATGGGGTTTTCCTGTATTGCCCAGGCTGGTCTCGAACTCCTGGGCTCAAGCAATCCTCTTGCCTTGGCCTCCCAAAGTGCTGGGATTACAGGCATGAGCCACCGTGCATGGCCTTATAGAAATTTTTAGCATACAGCTGCTATAATATACAGATGTCTTTAAAAAAAACTCCCTATAAAAACATATAACTGAAGCAGGTGGATCACTTGAGGTCAAGAGTTTGAGACTAGCCTGGCCAACATGGTGAAACTCTGTCTCTACTTAAAACACAAAAATTAGGGCCAGATGTGGTGGCTCACGCCTGTAATCCCAGCACTTTGGGAGGCCGAGGCAGGTGGATCACGAGGTCAGGAGATCGAGACCATCCTGGCTAAAAAGGTGAAACCCTGTCACTACTAAAAATGCAAAAAAATAGCCAGGCATGGTGGCACAGACCTGGAGACCCAGCTACTTGGGAGGCTGAGGCAGGAGAATTGCCTGAACCCGGGAGGCAGAGGTTGCAGTGAGCCGAGATCACGCCACTGCACTCCAGCCTGGGCGACAGAAAAAGACTCCGTCTCAAAAAAAAAAAATAGTTAGGCATGGTAGTGGGTGCCTGTAGTTCCATCTACTTTGGACGCTGAGGCAGAATCGCTTGAACCCAGGAGGCACAGCTTGCCATGGGCCGAGATCATACCACTGCACTTCAACCTGGGCAACAAAGCGAGACTCTGTCACAAAACAAACAAACAAAAAAACATATAATATATAACTAATTAAATAACTAAACTATAACTAAATTAGAAGTTCTGTATTGGAAAAAATCTGTGATAACACAATCACAATTAGTATTCTTCAGTTCAACTGCTTTTCTTCATAACTGTAGCTATATATGCAACTTTATATCCTGCTTTCATCATTTAATAGCGTTATTACATACTGTTATATGAGAACATTCATTTTTCTTTTTTTATCACAGAAAATTTCAAGCAAATACACAAGGTAAAGAGAAAATATAGTAAATCACCATATAACCATCACTCAGTTTCAATAACTGGCAAAAGGTTGGTTATTTTGTTTCACTGGTGTCTCCCTTTCCCTTTTGGGGGTATTTTCAAACAAAACAAAAAGAACTTGAGTACTTTAAAGCAAATTGTGGTCATCAAATCATTTCACCCACAAATGTGTATCTTCAACAGCATATATCTGTAACCGACAAAAGTATATAACCACCATACTATGCCACGTTCACAAAATCAATACTAATTTCTTAATATCAGCTAATAACTAGGCCATGTTTAAATCTTCCTGATTATTTTATTGCATCATGTCACAAAGCATATGTCTGCTTTGTTAGTGAAGTTAAAAATAACTAAGTTGGGTGGGGCACGGTGGCTCACGCCTATAATCCCAGCACTTTGGGAGGCTGAGGCGGGCGGATCATTTGAGGACAGGAGATCGAGGCCATCCTGGCCAACATGCTGACACTTTGTCTCTACTAAAAATACAAAAATTAGCTGGGCGTAGTGGTGTGTGCCTGTAATCCCAGCTACTCGGGAGGCTGAGGCAGGAGAATCACTTGAACCCAGGAGACGGAAGCCTGAAGTGAGCCAAGATCACACCACTGCACTCCAGCCTGGGCAACACAGTGAGACTCCATCTCAAAAAGAAAAAAATTATATATATATATATCTCTCTCACATATTTTTATTATATATATATTTATTATATTTTTAATTTTATATATATATAATAAAAATAAGTCAAAGTGTGTCAGCCTGATACATCCCCATTAGGTTTAATGGTCTTTGCCTAGATCCATTATTTCATCAGGGAATGTAAAATGGTGATTTTTCTAGTTTTATTATTTTTCCTAGAGTTATGAGCTGGAATTCTTCTATAAATAACTTAACTCATTAACTATTAAATTACCTAAAATACAATTTGCAAATGAAAGGCAGAATATTTGATTCTTTCCCATTATTGACCAGTTAAAAAAAAAAATGAGTGTTGTCCTAGCAACTTCCAAAGGTAAGCAATAAGTTTTGCTTATATTGATTTGCAAGAAGAGAAGATCACTACAAAAATGCATGGATTTTTTTATAGATCTGATGTTTTCCATTTTTTGCAGTCATTATTTCTTCTTGATATCCAGTGAAAGCTCCTTCAAGTTGTTCTTCTGACAGGACCGTAGTAATCTTTGCTTTTTTGTAACACAAAATGCCCAAAGGTATTCTTATACATATTTTTTGCCCTAGACATGGGATCGGACTCTTCTCTAAGAAGCCCTGGTTCCTTTTAGTGGAGAATCTACAACAATCAAGGGATTATCATTGTGTCCAGATTATACATGGTTCATCACTTCTAGGACCTTTCAGTCGTTATGGCAAAACAGAAACAAAAACAAAACAAAAAGCATATTCTTGGAGAAAAATAAATGAGTTCATACTAACACTTGCAATTCAAAGTAAAGATCACAAGGTTTTAACTTAATTCCTATAGTTTTATACCTATCTCTTTTCTCTTAAGCTGAAAATCATAGTTTATAATACAGTAAAATAACTACTTCTTTGCTTTCTCCTATTTATATGTAATATATTGGAATTTATTTGCTATTAGCAAATTTACTTCTAGCAGTAAGACTACAGAATGCACACTTGTAATCCCAGCATTTTGGGGGGCTGAGGTGGGAGGCTCGCTTAAAACCAGGAGTACCAGACCAGCCTAGGCAATAAAGCGAGACACCATCTCTACAAAAAATAAAAAATAAAAAAATTAGCCAGGCACAGTGGCGCCCATAGCTCCAGCTACTCAGGAGACTGAGATGGGAGGACTGCTTAAGCCCAAGAATTCGGTCATAGCTTCAGTGCACTATGACTGTGCCACTGCACTCCAACTTGAGCAAGAGTGAGACCCCATCTCAGAAAAAAAAAAGTTACAGAATGCAGTTTAAGGGCCAGGCGCAGTGGCTCACGCCTATAATCCTAGCATTTTGGGCGGCCAAGGCAGATGGATTTCTTGAGGTCAGGAGTTCAAGACCAGCCTGGCTAACATGGTGAAACCCCATCTCTACTAAAAATACAGAAAATTAGCCGGGCGTGGTGATGCACGCCTGTAGTCCCAGGTACTCAGGAGGCTGAGGCAGGAGAATCACTTGAACCCAAGAGGTGGACGTTACAGTGGGCCGAGATCACACCACTGACTGTACTCCAGACTGGGTGACAGAGCAAGACTCCATCTCAAAAAAAAAAAAAAAAAAAAAAAAAAAACAAAGAAAAAGAATGCAATTTAAGATTTCTCTGTGGACTTAGTTTATCCTTAGTGTATTCCCCCTAGTGATATACAGCAAAATGCTGTATTTTAAAATCACCTAAAATAATTATTTCTGGTGTAGTTGTGCCACTAACTTGTTAGTTTTCAATTTTTAAGGATGAATATTTATATATTTTTATATATTATATATATTTTTATTTATATAATTTACATATAATTTTTACATATATATATAAAACTTTGCTTTTTTTTTTTGAGACAGAGTCTCGCTGTTGACCAGGCTGGAGTACAGTGGCACAGCCTCAGCTCACTGCAACCTCCACCTCCCAGGTTAAAGTGATTCTCCTGCCTCAGCCTCCCGACTACCTGGGACTACAGGCGCCTGCCACCACGCCCGGCTAATTTTTTGTATTTTTAGTAAAGACAGAGTTTCACCACGTTGGCCAGGATGATCTCGAACTCCTGACCTCGTGATCTGCCTGCCTTGGCCTCCCAAAGCACTGGGATTACAGGTGTGAGCCACTGTGCCCAGCCATAATTTTGCTTTTTAATCACATGTAACAGTTTCTAGATTCCAAAGTCAAAAATTGTAAGGCAAGGCACATTTGTTCTGGCTATTAATTTTAAATTTACTGTATTTTTAAAAACATATAAGGCCGGGTGCAGGATTACACACCTGTAATCCCAGCATTCTGGGAGGCAGAGGCAGGCAGATCACTTGAGGTCAGGAGTTCAAGACCACCCTGGCCAACAGGGTGAAACCCCATCTCTACAAAAAAATACAAAAAATAGCCGGGTGTGATGGCGCATGCCTATAATCCCAGCTACTTGGGAGGCTGAGGCATGAAAATCACTTGAACCTGGGAGGCAGAGGTTGCAGTGAGCCAAGATCACACCACTGTACTCCAGCCTGGGTGACAGAGTGAGACCGTGTCCAAAAACAAAAACAAACAAATATACATGGCATATGATGTATGTTCATATTTTGGTCCCTTTCTTACAGAAAGCTGTTCCATACACCTTGCTCTTTTCACTTAGCAATATATCCTAGAAATCATTCCACAGCATAAATACCTCATTCTGTTTTACACTTCACTGTACTTCATTACAGGGATGTACCACAATTTATTTAACTCATGGACATTTGGATTTCTTCTAGTCTTTTGCCATTAAAAGGTCACAGTAAATGGTCTTGTACACACACAATTTCAAATCTTTGGGGTAGATTCCTAAAAGTGGGACTGCTAAATCAAAATGTGTATTTGTATGTGATTTACAGAATACATCTGCAAATAAACTTGAAAAAAATGTGACATCTTTATGGAAGTATCCTCATATCTATAACCATGGTACGTCTTTCCATTTATTCTGTTTTTAAAAGTTGGTTTTAAAATCTTTCCTAATGCAGTTTTCCTAAGGTAGGTTTTGTACAGAAAACTGCTTCATAAAGCAATCTTAGTCTATTTACTATTTCCAAGAAATTCTTCCAGAAAAGCAAGACATATGGATATGGAACAGGTATTTTAACTTAAATCAAGGGAAAATAAAATATTTTACTTTGGGGATATTAACAACTATCTAATTTTGTTAAAAATAATGTACACCCAAAATTCCAATAAACAAATATCACTAGCTACTATCTTCTGAGAGAAGAATACAAAAGATTAAGAGAATTAGCATTTCTTAAAACTAAATAGACATAAAAAGTTACTTATCCTAGAACATTAGGATGAATGGTTATCTGAAAGGCTGAATTTGAAACGCATTAACATTGTTAGTCTTTCTGCCATAAAATTAGTTTCTGGAATGACACCACACATGATATTTTTTATATTTTGATAAATTTCTTCCAAATACCAATAACAAAAAAGGACGAGTAAAATTTAAGACTCGCCAACAGGAATAAATAAGACTTCAGTGATTACATTTGTTATCTGAATGCCAAAATCAATAAAATATGATATTAGGTTGGTGCAAAATTAATTGCAGTTTTTACCATTAATGGCAAAAAAATGAAATTACTTTTGCGCCAACCTAATAATAAGATTGGCAGGTATAATAATCCTTCCTTACTAAAAGGCAAGTACTACAAAATACTTTAAAATTAACTTTCATAATTGGTCATTATATTTTTTAAAGTGCCTTGAGTTCACTATATTTGACAATAACAAAGAATAATTATTGTCCTGCTAAAATTCCCAAGTAGAAATATAATGCAGAATTTTAAAGCCTGATTAGAAGTTAATGCCTCTTTTTTTTTGAAACGAGGTCTCACTCTTTGTCTCCCAGGTTGCAGTGCAGTGGTGCGATCTCAACTCACTGCAAACTCCGCCTCCTGGGTTCAACTGATTCTCCTGCCTCAGCCTCCGGAGTAGCTGGGGATAGGTGCCTGCCGCCATGCCCAGCTAACTTTCGTATTTTTAGAAGAGACAGAGTTTCACCAAGTTGGCCAGGCTGGTCTTGAACTCCTGACCACAGGTGATCCACCTGCCTCAGCCTCCCAAAGTGCTGGGATTACAGGCATGAGCCTCCGTGCCCGGACGTTAATGTCTTTTTACCAATTTTATATACTATGTAAGACCAAAAAAGATAAAGAAATTTAACCAGTTTCTAATTTGACCAATGAAAAACTTTACATTAACATGACTGCAATAAATAATTATCTGGTAAAGGTTAACTGAATGCTTTCATTTTCATGTAACTTCTAGTCACTCAAGAACTAAACAGTACTGATACTCAATTGGCACATACCCAAGACAGTGAGAGGTCAGAGTTAAAGCCATTGATAAGACTGTGATCACTGTAACTGCTTGCACAATATTTGGCCTACGAATAACAGAGAAATTCATCTCCTCTATTGCTTGTATGAAGTATTTATAAGCCAAATGGAAACTACATTCAAATTAGGCTGAGCTACACGATATAAATGGGTTTGATGCA
The DNA here is from genome assembly GCF_029281585.2 of Gorilla gorilla gorilla. Taxonomy (NCBI): domain Eukaryota; kingdom Metazoa; phylum Chordata; class Mammalia; order Primates; family Hominidae; genus Gorilla; species Gorilla gorilla. Next base: position 47,713,725 of record NC_073232.2, on the reverse strand, counting down.
TATATCATGGCAAGCTTAATGAACTAAAACGGAATAATTTTATTCAAAGTATGACCTTAAGCAGTATTTCATATAAAGCTGAGAAATTCAGCAATATACTATCATCATAATAGTATATCAGAATTCACATTTAATAACATAAAACAACATTGAAAAATAAGCTAAATTTTTTTCAAGAATAATCTAAGTCTTTTTTCCCAGATAAATTATTTTTGAAATACCAAAAACACTCAAGTTAAAACTTGAGAAAATACCATGAGAACATTCATTAATTATGAAAGAACTATGATGAGTAATAATAAAGAAGTTTTAAAAGTACAATACCTTGGTTAGAGCAGCAGTATGATCTTCTCCACAACAAATATAAACTATTTTCTGAGATCTTAGTGACTTTAGTAAATTAGGAACATACCTATCTGAAAATTCCAACAAGAGATGTTAATAGTATTTTAAAAATCAAAACTCATCTAGATGTGTTTCCTCTACAGCTTGCCAAGCTCAGTAGATAGTTGTGACTAAATAATTTTAACTATGATTCGATGATTTTGTAGTACAAGCTTACTAAGTCAGGTTCCCAGGCCTATCCATACTATTGTGATAAAGGAGGGACTTAAGAGTTAAGTGCTAAACAGCCAATATGCCAGTATGCAAAGGACTCAGAAATCAAGAAATTTCAAAATTATCTAACTGCTTCTAATTTTCCACACATACACATCATTCTTTATATTCACTTCATGATAGTTATACCCACAGGATCCTACTTAAAAGCCTGGAAAAAAAATGTACTTTAGGCTGTTTTGTAGCAGAAAAGATACATGATATCCTAATATGACATATTTTTCTTATGCAAAACAAGGTATTCTTTAATTCTTTCTGAAAGTATTGTTTGCTTATCATTACTAGTTGTTACTAGATTAACAACTCACTTTTGTCCATTTCAGTCATTACAATTATACTGAACTATAAGAAATTAGCTTTTGTAAGTCAAATACTGGCATTCAACTCAATGTAATTATGAAAAATAAGTTCCAAGATCCCAACTTGTTTCAGTTACAATTTTTTCAAATTCAAAATGTTTAAGACTTTAGCATCAATGTTAAAAGTGAAGCCCAACCAAAGATTAATTTAACAGCCCAAATCATTTAAATATTTCCTTGAAAAACTCAAAGATTAACACTTCATGTTACTTCCCCAGAATAATTTTACAGCTTTTTTCCACTAACAGTGGCCAATAATGGATTAACAATTTGAAGTAATGTTTTTCAATTGTCTTTTAATAAACATCCAATACTAAACACTTTGTCCAGATATACTTTTTATAGTTCTTTAATGAAAAAAGGATATTTTGTATCTTCCCACTGCATTCCCCAAATGGAATTTTTAAATAACATCTCATCCCCACCTCTATACCAGGGAAGATACATTTCTCTCTTACACTAAGAATCACTGATCTATCTCAAAAGACCATCTCTTTCAAAAAGTACACTTAAACTATACATAATGAGAACCTACCATTTTCATCATTAAGACCTAGCTGACCAAACTTGTTGCGTCCCCATCCAAAGATAGCTCCAGAAAGGGTGAGTACAAAACTATGGGCTCCTCCTGCTGCAACTTGCATGAAAGGGATTCCAAGCAAAGACTTAAGCAGCTGCGGTGAAGTTTGCTTTTTACAGTCAGTACCTAAACCCAATTGGCCATATTTATTCTGTCCCCAACAGAAGACTTCACTTGCTGTAAAACAGTAATGGAAAAATTAACCATTTTTCTCACATGCAAAAAATTTAATTTGAAAATAATCATTTCATTTCAAATTTCATATAAAGAATATTATTTTGGGACATTCTGCCTATCATCAAAAGAATATAAATATTATTTTTAGCAATTATACTTATTTCTTATATGAACATATACTACTACCTAGAAGAACATTCAGTATTAGTACACTTTAAGTTTGATTGACTACACAGATGAACAGGTGAGTCACATAACAAGAAGTAATCTCATTTCGTTATGCCCCTCAACAGTCTCCTTTTAATATTCAAGTCTCATTTTTATTTTATAGTTTCTCCCAAGAGGCACTCATTCAAGCTCAAACTTTAACAACTATCTGCTGATCACATTCAAAATTTTAACACTAGCCCAAACCTCTCCTGAGCAAAAAACCCACATAACCCATTGTTTACCTGACACTATACTTGGAAATTTCAAAGGAACTTCTAACTTAGGATGCCCCAGACTGAATTCATGACCCCCATCCTACTTCCCTGGACCTCTTTCCAATGTTCCCCATTTTGGTAAGTAACATCATAAGTGACTCAGTAGCAAAAATTATAAACCTAGGGAGTCTTCCTTAATACTCCTCTCTCTTTTTTTTTTAACCTCACACATATCCAGTCTATCATATATCACCAAAATTTACATCCAGTTTTCTTCCTAAAGAAAAATACGGCAAATAGATCCATTCCTCACCATCTTAACTGATTCCTATAATAGTTTTCCCTGCCTGTCACTTTTGCTCCCATATTGCCATCGTATTTTGCAACTTTAGACATCCTTTTATTAAACTAACAACTGCACTAAATAACTGATACACTAATAACTGATTTTTTTTAAATTGAAACAACAAAATAGTACACACTTAAAAGTAAGCTTCCTTCCAAAAAAATCAGAATCCTGGTTCCTCTTTCAAGAGACAACCACTCTTTTTTTTTTTTTTTGAGACAGAGTCTTGCTCTGTCGCCCAGGTTGGAGTGCAGTGGCGCAATCTTCACTCATTGCAACCTCCGTCTCCCGGGTTCAAGTGATTCTCCTGCCTCAGCCTTCTGAGTAGCTGGGACTACAGGCACGTGCCACCACGCCTGGCTAATTTTTTAAAAATATTTTTAGTAGAGGCAGGGTTTCACCATGTTGGCGAGGCTGGTCTCGAACTCCTGACCTAGTGATCTGCCCACCTCGGCCTCCCAAAGTGCTAAGATTACAGGTGTGAGTTACCGCACCCAGCCTGGGACAATCGCTCTTACTAATTACTGTTAAGTCCTTCAAGAAATGTTCTATGCACATATAAATAGACATTTGTATACATGCATAGAGATATTGTAAAAATGCAGATTTGATAATATTGCTCACCCCAAAAAATATATTTCAGTGCTTTCTCACTGCTCTTGGGATAAACACTTTAAACAAGGCCTATAAGGTGCTGTATGATCTACCTATGTTTCCAATCTCTTCTCATATCAGTCATTCACTATACTCTAGCCATATTGCCTTCCTTTATATTCTCCAATGGCCAGTTCTCACACACTTGCTGTTCTCTCTACCTAAACCTTTCCCTCATCTTTGTCCAGTTCATTTCAACTCTCTCCCAGCAGGAGCCTTCCTTCCCTGATCTCCCAGATTAGGTCTAGTACCGCTGTCCTATGTTCTAAATACCCTGAAGTGTTTCTTTATAGCCCTTATCATAGTATGTAATTATATCATTATTTGAATGACTATATCACGAAGGCTAGTAAGTAGTATACTGCTTATTACTGTATACTGTAGTATGCCTAGTTCATACTAAGGGCTCTAAAAAATGTTTAGCGGCTGGGCACAGTGGCTCACGCCTGTAATCCCAGCACTTTGGGAGGCTGAGGCGGGAGGATCACCAGGTCAGGAGATCGAGACCATCCTGGCTAACACAGTGAAACTCCACCTCTACTAAAAAAAACGCAAAAAATTAGCCAGGCCTGGTGGCAGGCGCCTGTAGTCCCAGCTACTAGGGAGGCTGAGGCAAGAGAATGGCGTGAACCCAGGAGGCAGAGCTTGCAGTGAGCCGAGATCATGCCACTGCACTCCAGCCTGGGTGACAAAGGGAGATTCCATCTCAAAAAAAAAAAAAAAAAAAAGTTTAGCAAATGAATAAGATATTGCCTACACCACAAAGCTGAGTAAAAAAACAAACAAAAAGGTCAATATGAAAAACTGTCCTCAGTAAAACCTTTGAGTTTAAATTTATGTTAGATCCACCTACCAAAATATCAAAAGAGGAGTTGGCAAAACAACAAAGAATACACAGAGATTCCATGTTCCTAACTGCCTATAGAAGTCCAAATTCCTTAATATGACATTTAAGGCCCTTTACAACAGATTTCTCTTTTTATTTCAGCCTAAACTGAAGTATGAGTACGTCTCCCACTCCCTCACAACACCCACATAAAACTACATGCCAATATTCAAATACACCACTTTCTTAACTCTATGCCTTTACACCAGCACAACCCCCTTAGCCACTCAACATTTCTCCTTGTTCTTCTCAACATTTCTCCAATTATTAATAAAAAAATTAATCTTTAATAAATCTTTAAAGACTTGCATCAAATACTAATCCCCTCCTTATTATTACCAATTATATCAATTAGAAACAATTATATCATTGTCACAGCATTTTACTTTTACCTTGTCTGAAATAGTACATATTTTTTTCTGCCTCAGACTACAGTTATTTACTTGGATGTCTGTCTCTTTCACTAGATTGTATGATCCCTAAACCTGTCTCTTAATTTATCTGTGCTTCCCCATGGTTCCTAGTGCTTTATTTGTAGTAGGCTTCACTAAATAGTAACACTAAATAGTAACAATGGAGCAAATGGAACCTATTTCTTCTTTTTTTTTTTTTTTTTTGAGACAGAGTCTCGCTCTGTCGCCCAGGCTGGACTGTAGTGCCGTGATCTTGGCTCACTGCAACCTCCGCCTCCCGGGTTCAAGCGATTCTCCTGCCTCAGCCTCCCGAGTAGCTGAGACTACAGGTGTGTGCCACCACACCCGGCTAATTTTTTGTATTTTTAGTAGGCACAGGGTTTTACCATGTTGGCCAGGCTGGTCTTGAACTCCTGAACTCAGGTGATCTGCCCATCTCGGCCTCCCAAAGTGCTGGGATTACAGGCGTGAGCCACTGCGCCCAGCAAACCTATTTATTTTAATGGTAAAAAACATACATATGGCAGATTCTTTACTAGCCCATGTTCCAGTACTTAGCTAGGATACTAGTAAGTTAAACTGGTAAGACAGGAATGCAAACAAAGCTAATAAATATGATATTTAGCCTTCTTTATTTCTATGCACAGAAAGTTCATCTATGAGATTAAATGAGATTGGGGAAGCAATCTTCCCCAGTTGCAGCTATGAAGAGTTTTTAACTGTTTAATAAACAGACACAAAAATCAATTTCATGTCTATATAATAAACAAAAAATGACACCATTAACAACAACAAAAAATCAAACACCTAGGGGAAAGTCTAATCGAAGGTGTCTAAGACCTGTCCAGGGAAAACAAAATGCTAATGGAAAAAATTAAAGGGAGACTTAAATGGACAAATATACCGTGTTCTAGAATTGAAAGTTCAATACTGTAAAGATTTTCCTTGAATTGATTTATAGAGACAACGAAATCCCAAATTCCTAGCAGTGTGTGTGTGTGTTTGTGTGTGTATGTGTGTGTACAGACTGACAAGCTAATTCTAAAAGTTATATGGAAATGAAAAGGATCAAGAACCAGGGCAATCTTGCAGAAAGATGAGCAAAGCTGGAGAACTATATGCACAATCAAAAAAGTATCAAGTAATAAAACTGAAGAGAAATAAAATAAAAACTAATGCTTACCTTTAGAAAGTGCAAGTGAATGATAGTAACCACAAGCAACCTGTACAATCTGGATATCTGACAAACTTTTAATATTTCTAGAAAAGAAGAAGACAGATCAAGACCAGTTAATTCCATTTAACAAATTGATCTTGAATGCTATTTATGTTATTTATTGATGGCCTACTATATGCACATAGGTCATATTATTTTTTTCATACAAGCTCAATTTTAGCGTACCAAAAATTTATGCTAAAATCAGTAAACAAGAGCTAGATACAAAAAAAAAAATTAAAAGGGGTGAAAAGAACACATCTTGGAAAGACAGTATTTAAGCAAAGTGAGCTATACTCATACCTCAAGTACTCCTCAGAGTGCTCTTATAATTCAGATATTTTCTTTCATTATAAAAACGTGTTTTTAAATCATCAGCTTACAGTTAGAAACTTGGCAATACATCTGGAAAGCAAATGTACATTATCTAATTTGTCTAAAATTGGTGTTTTGCCTAGCTTAATGCACGTTCTCCTTTATCGGGTTTCTTAAGAACCAACAGGGATTCTTATATGTTCTACCAACTCTCAAATTATGAAACCTATTCCTTACAAGCTATCCTTTTGCTTTACGTCTAAATCAGGGACATTCAATTTTTTTACTGGGGAAATTTACTCAATTCACAGTTATAACAATCATTACTAATATGTTAAGTCTTATTTTCTTCTGTCTTGTATTTTGTCCTAATACTTTCGTAATTTCCTTCCCCCCTTTCCTGAGTTTTGTTTTACCGCAACGCAACTTTAAAGGCTCATTTTTAAAACATTACAAAACTCAATTAACTTTGTATGTACATCAACCATCCCAGCATCTCCATTGGTTCTTTCCCTTTGCCTAGTCATGTTACTGTTTTTCCTGAATGAATGTTTTCAAGAAAAAAAAGGGGGATGCCAGATGCGGATTACAGGTGGGTTACTGTAATCCCAGCACTTTTGGAGACCAAGGTAGGCGGATCACTTGAGGTCAGTCAGGAGTTTGAGACCAGACTGGCCAACCTGGTGAAACACTGTCTCTACTGAAAATATAAAAAAAAAAAAATTAGCCAGGTGTGGTGGCACGCTGTAGTCCCAGCTACTCGGGAAGCTGAGGCAGGAAAATGACTTGGACCTGGGAGGCAGAGGCTGCAGTGAGCCAAGATCACACCATCGCACTCCAGAATGGGCGATAGAGTAAGACCCTGTCTCAAAAAAAAAAAAAAAGAAAGAAAAGAAAAAACGGGGGATGGGGAGGTACACAATATGTTTCTTATTTCCCTTTACCTGATACTGTCACCTGACCTGATTCTGCCATAAGAGAGTCCGGAGCAAATTCTGACCAGAGAGTCGACACACATGATTTTCGGGAAGCAGCTTCAGCAAATCAAAGTTTGAGCAGGAAAAAGGAGAGTTACTCTGATTCCATATTATTGTATTAAAAATATTTTTATTTAGTGAAGTTATGCTCTTAACTACAAAACTTGAGAGCTGTACTGCTACAATTTAGCAGAATCCAACAAATTAGCAGGATCCAATGCACCTTCAAATTTTCAAACTCAACAAAATGCCATTTCTTTGAAATAGCAAAGTCAAACACTGGCAATGCAAACAGAGTAAGGAATAAAAAATACACGAACATACCCAACTGTGCTCAAATTACTAAACATTTACTGTTATTGTTTATGCATACTAGGCAGATGATACATTGACCTGTTCAGCATATTAAGTATTTTAGGAAAAAAAAACACTATTCTGCGTATCAAGTACAGTTTTGCAAATGAAACATTTCAAAATACTACATTCTCACAGTACTGTATGTTTTTTCCTTCAGAGCATTTATCGCTATTAACCACGGGTACCTATTCATTTAATATTTGTCTCCTCTGCTAAACAGTAAGTTCTGTGAAGGCAGACTATGTGTCTTACACCCATGATAATGCCTGGCACCTACTATAGTGCCTAATTAATAGTACGTAATGAATATACTGTTAAAGGATGACTACATTTGTAAGGTCTTGGAGGCTTTAGTATTAGTTATAAAATTTGCCAAAAATTTTCTAAATTTGCGTAGCAATTTATACTCAGTTACTCTCCTTTCCAAAATACTAACCTAAGGCTTGTAATACACATTAAATGCTAATATCTTTTAGCATTATATGCTACAGAGACCAGAAATATATTCTTCTGAGTCATTACTGTGTTAAAGAAAAAACTATCCCCTTTCATCTTCATATAAATGTATTAATACCCTAAAGAATGGGGGATATTGGCTTTGTTTTCTTTCTTTTAGCTTTTAGAAATTAAAAAATACTGTGAATGGTAAAACAAGGCTTCCCATGTTCCATTTTTTCTAAAGAGATAAATTAGAAAATAAATAAATTTGTTAGAACTCATCAAAAGTAATCCCCTTTGTCACATAAAAAAGATAACGTGTTTAATCATTTCTAATTTTTGAATATTCAAATACACTGAACAGAAAAGCAAAAGAAAGGCTGGGTGTGGTGGCTCAAGCCTGCAATCCCAGCATTTTGGGAGGCCAAGGCGAGCAGATCATAAGGTAAGGAGTTCAAGACCAGCCTGGCCAAAATGGCGAAACCCCGTCTCTACTAAAAATACAAAAATTAGCTGGGCATGGTGACGGGCGCCTGTAGTCCCAGCTACTTGGGAGGCTGAGGCAGGAGAATGGCTTGAACCCAGGAGGCGGAAGTTGCAGTGAGCCAAGATTGCGCCACTGCACTCCAGCCTGGGTGACAGAGTGAAATTCCGTCTCAAAAAAAAAAAAAGAGAAAGAAAAAGAAAAAAAGAAAAAGAAGCCAGAATAAATTTTGTAAATGAAAAAAATATATACACACACACACATTGGAGATAAGATTTATATACCCTTCCTTTGGGACTCTGCTAAAGCATATTAATTATGGAACATGTATACTGTTGTATTCTTCTGTTTTCCCAACTTAATGTGTAGCGGCAATACAGGCAGAAATCAGGCATTGTTAGTTATGTTTCTGAAGACAAAATTCCAACCACTAATGTTAACAATTAGTAAAAAGTTTATATTATGTAATTAAACATTTGAGGAGCTAAAGCATTAAATATTTTGCAATTAAACACAATTACCAATTTTCTATTTTCCAGTTAAGCCACAACTTTCCTAGTAATTTAAGAAAAATCTTAACACCAACTCATTTCAATTTTGAAAAATTTATCTCAGAATAGGGGAGTAGATTTTTAAAAAAATGAAAAATTTAGACTAAAAACTGATCTACTCTATAACATTAAAAACTACTCTTTAATTTTTCTTTTTAATCTATAATGTTCCAAATTTTCAGATGCTAAAATTAGGCAGGAATTGTAATATATCTTAAAATGAATAACAAGAAAATAAATTGTATTTTTGACCAAGCTAATAATTCAAATATGTTTAGTTTGTATAGTCCAGAAATTGCTGTACTCACAAAAATAATAATCTTATACTATCTTGCCATAATTTTTTAATGTATATGTCCAAGAAGCAGAACTTTTAAAAAAGATAAACTACATCTTTATTGCCAACAATTATTTTTCTGAAGTCTGTGTGCAAAGTTATGTGTTTCCACTTATATTAAACTAAGATAATAAAATTTGGGTCAATTTTTTTAATAAAATGGTGTAATATATATTCTATATTAAAATCTAGCCAGAAATGCAGGTCTACAGACACTATTTAAAATACTTGGTCTTTCCCAAAGTAGTGACTTCAAAACAAAACAAAATTAGAAGTAGGAAACAATTCATTATCAAACTGTTTCAGTTATATCCTATTATTAATTTCACATTCTTCTTTAATATTATCCATCCACTGGCATTAAAAATGGGTTTTGTTGTCACAAAAGTATAACCTAATGTGAATCTTCACTTTTCTGATTACTCTTTTTTTTTATTTTTTGAGATGGAGTCTCGCTCTGTCACCTAGGCTGGAGTGCAATGGTGCAATCTCGGCTCACTGCAACCTCCGCCTCCCAGGTTCAAGCAATTCTCTGCCTCAGCCTCCTGAGTAGCTGGGATTACAGGCGCCCGCCTAGCTAATTTTTTGTATTTTTAGAAGAGACAGGGTTTCACCTTCTTGGCCAGGCTGGTATTGAACTCCTGACCTTGTGATTCACCCACCTCGGCCTCCCAAAGTGCTGGGATTACAGGCGTGAGCCACTATGCCCAGCCTATTCTGATTACTCTTACGAAAATCTATAAACACTAGGCAGGACACAGTGGCTTACGCCTGTAATCTCAACACTTTGGGAGGCCAAAGCCGGTGAATCCCTTGAGTCCAGGAATTTAAGACCAGCTGGGCAACATGGTGAAACTCTGTCTCTACAAAAAATACAAAATTGGCCAAGCATAGTGGTGCACACCTATAGTCGCACCTAGGGAGGCTGTGGTGGGAGGATGGCTTGAGCCCAGGAGGTCAAGGCTGCAGTGAGCTGTGAGCATGCCACTGCACACCAGCCTGGGTGACAGAGTGAGACTTTGTCTCAAGAAACAAACAAACAAAAATCTATAAACACCAATTTTTAGAAATCTGTTTATAGATACTATATGTAAAATTTACAAAGCTGGCTGACATCTCTAAGCCACCTAGAAAAAGCCTTACATCTAAAAAATGATTTGGTACTGAAATTAAAACCAAAACTCACTTGGCACTCTTCCTTTTATAAAAAAACATTTCCACTGAAATACTAAATGGCCCTTTAAAAGCTGGTAATATCAGTAAAAACTATGTATATGTTACAACAAATCAGATCAAGCCATAAAATTTTGAAAAACTGGGAAGGATGAAAAGCAGAAATACCTTAACATACAGCTTAAAGTTAATACAGATGTTGAGCACATACAAAAATAAAGATGTTTAAACCAAAGAACTCAAGTAAATTCTCTTTCAGGTCTCCATCCAGGTTCATAGTTGTTATTATTGGACAACCCTCATATAAATTTTATACATAATAAAATTCTCTCCTTATAATTAACTTTCTTTCCATTTATTATTTACCTATGTATTACTGACTAAAGTCCCTTAAAAGTGAACGGCAACAAAAGTTTAAGTATGAGAACCATCAGACTGGTAGAGTAAAAATAAAGGAAACTAGAAAGTTTTGCCATGAATCATGGTTTTGAGAATACTGACTCAGAAGATCTAACATGCAAATCTCTTTTCATCCTAAACACAGGTTTTTAAAAATCTTAAATTTAAAATCCTGTTCTATAAGAATTACTATTACTAGGAAAAAGAAGAAAAGAGTTTAAAGAGGTCAGAATTTGTGTAAATTTTAAAACTAAGTATGAGTTAATGTATTATTTATGTATCTGAAATAAACTGAATACAGAAATCTGTATATTTTTACCTATGTAATTCATGCTGTTAGAGTTTTTGATATTAAAACAATGATTAGCCAGGCACGGTGCCTCACGCCTATAATCATGAGTACTTTGGGAGGCCAAAGTGGGCAGATCTCGAGGTCAGGAGTTCGAGACCAGCCTGGCCAACATGGTGAACCCCCATCTCTACTAAAAATACAAAAAATTAGCTGGGCATGGTGGTGGGCGCCTGTAATCCCAGCTATTCGGGAGGCTGAGGCAGGTGAATCGCTTGAAACCAGGAGGTGAAGGTTGCAGTGAGCCGAGATCACACCATTGCACTCCAACCCAGGCAACAGTGCGAGACTCTGTCTCAAAAACAAACAAACAAAAACCGATTACACCCTATGTAACTGTGTAAGACTAAAACATTGATGAGGCACTGCTTATTTTTTAATTGTGAAATAATTATATGATGAATTAATTAAATTGGGCTCACTGCTATGTACAAAGTGGAAAGTGACTAAATTCTTTTTACAGTAAGCATGTTGGACTTCTATATTCAACAGAAACAATAAAGACTAAAAAAAAGACAAGTTAGTGAAAAACATTCAACAAACCAATATTTAATAAATATTTCAATAGCAGGAATACTCAAGATAGTAGTAGTTTAAATTAGTATAACCCATTAAAAAAATTTGTAATGAAGCAAGTATTCCCTACGCTTTTTTTACAGACATAAATTCTATTGATTATAGAGAAAATATAGAGTATATAAAAATAGCAAATCAATCAATAGCTCAATCAACATCATAAGCAAGAACCAAACTCTTATCAAAGGACTCAAAGGGGAGAAATAATGAGATGTCAACTCTTACATGCCCAAAGATAAGCAGAACAATTTAGATTAACAAATTTATTTTAAAAGATTGTTAAGGACCTCTTTCTGGTCACCTTTGTTACCTGGGTACTCTGATGCATTCCTCTGATCCTACCAGGCCAAGCTGTCCATCAGAATCGAGACCCCAAGCATACACCTGGCCTTTGTCATTTAGCGCTAACGTATGAGCTTCTCCACATGAAACAGCTACAATATTTTGGGCATCCAGGGCAACAACCTGCTCTACAGAAATCAAGAAGAGAAATATTGCATTCTAGTACAGAAATCAAGGAAAAAGATATTGCATTCTAGTTTTGAACTTCCAATAAGAACAAAACACATTCTTCATTTTATACAAACAAGCTAAAGAAATGCTTAAACACACACTAGATATAACCAGTTATTTTGAACTATTCAACAAATATGTTCCAAACGTAATTCTCATTGTGGTAAACCACAGATAAATATATCATAGGGCATAATCAACTCAGAATATCAAGTGACCTGAACATTTTGGGAAGAAGTTAAGGGTTTATAAAGATTCTCTCAGAATGTACCTTCTATTCAAATCTATTACTAACAAAAGAGTCCAGGTGAAAAAAAAAAGAAGAAATCATTTAAATAACCTGGGCTGCTTGATTTTAACAATAAGATCATAACTGACACATATATTACAATGTATATGCTGCCATGAAGTGATTCTGAAATTAAGGAAACAGGCACGGTGTGCTGGCTCACGCCCATAATACCAGCATTTTGGGAGGCCAAGGAGGGTGGATCGCTTTAGGTCAGGAGTTCAAGACTAGCCTGGCCAAAACGGTGAAACCCCGTCTCTACTAAAAATACAAAAATTAGCTGGGTGTGTGGTGGTGCACGCCTGTGATCCCAGCTATTCGGGAGGCTGAAACAGGAGAATCGCTTGAATCTGGGAGATGGAGGTTGCAGTAAGCCAAGATCATGCCACTGCACTCCAGCCTGGGTGACAGAGCCAGACCCTGTCTCAAGATAAAAAAAGGAAATTAAGGAAATAATCTGAATTAGCAATTTCTGAATGGAAAACAAATTTTTTAAAGATCTCATAAATAAAGCATCTGTTAGATATGGTGAGTAGAGAACTGAAAGGCAGTAAACCATGACTGACAGGGTTTCCATTTGTGGACTGCCAACTTAATATCAAAAGATACATGTAGTTAAAATATGTTCAAGTTTTAAATCAGAAATTAACTTAAAATATTGGCCTTTAAAATACTGGCCCTACTACCAGCAGCCATCAATTGACAAATCAATAAGGAAAGTGAATTTGTTTCTCTTAGTCCTCAAGATGTGTTTGTCAGTTTTTTTTACTAGTATCACAAGTTTTTTAAAAGATACCATTTAAAATTAACTTTCTTTCAGCTTAATAAGAAAGCTATAATCATTGTCTTCAACAAACTAAAAGTCTTATGTTGAAAGTGGTTAAAACTGGATCAATCAGGGTTTCTTCAGAGGCATAGTTTAGCTCAATTTACAAATGCAGCTGTTCAATAATGAAACAGACTGAACCAAAGAGGCTGAAATTCCTATCTATACAGAAATTCAAATTGTATCTAGATTACTATCTTGCATTTTGGAGAGGGAGGTTAGCCCTATATAGCCTCTAGGAACCTGCACAACTCTAATGATGTATTAAGTACTTACCTACTCCTGAAGCTTCCAGTACATGAAGTTTATTACATTAATATCTCATTTTTTGTATAGCTTTAAAAAAGTATTTTACAGAAACATACAAAAACAAAAAAGGCAAGCAAGATATGACACACACTGTTCCAAACAAAATAAAGAAAAAAATACTTAGAAGTAAAGCATCATTTGTTTATATCAAAACATTCCCATAAATCTTAATTATGAAGAAGTAAATGTTTAAAAGATCTGTTATCTCACAGAGGCTCCAGAAAAAGTCAAGTTCTCTCCAGAACAATCCTCAAAGGAAGTAGCAGAAAATGATAGGATGACAAGACAGGTAAGTAAGACTGCTTGGTTGGTTCAACAATAACAAATTAATAGCATCAGCTATAAAGATAGCAATGTAAAGTCAAAGGTACCAAAGGTACCAAATGTCAATGTAAAGTCAAAGATAGCAATGTAAAGTCAAAGGTACCAAAATCCACGAAACAAAGAAGCAATCATTTATATTAAACAGTTGTACTGTACACTTCTTGTGCTCCAAGCACTGGAGAGAGAGAGAGAATAAAATAAGCGTCCTAGCCCTCAATGAGTTTACAGCCTATGGAAAAGGAGGTGAGATAAAGATTGTGACTAAATGCTAAGATAAACATATACAAAAGGCATTAAAGGAATATGAGCTATTTATGTAAATCTTAAAAGATAGTCCAGGCGAGGTAGCTCACATCTATAATCCCAGCACTTGCAGAAGCCAAGGTGGGAGGATCACTTGAACCCAGGAGTTTGAGACCAGCCTGGGCAACGTAGTGAGACCTCGTCTCTACAAATAATTTTTTACAAAATTAGCCAAGTGTGGTGGCACACATCTGTGGGGAAACAGAGTGGGGAGAATCACTCGAGCCCAAGCAGTTGAAGCTACAGTGAGCTGTGATCACGCCACTGTATTCCTTCATGGGCTATAGAGGGAGACTGTGTCTCCAGAAAAACAAACAAACAAACAAACAAAAAAAACATGAAGAATTTTGGAAGACAGTGAAAACTAGCTAAGTCCTGAGCTGAGGTAAGAGAAGGGGTCCATGTATCCATTTGAGGAAATTTGAATTACTTGTTATAGCAAAACCAACAGCAAAGTCAAAAAACTGATGAAAAAAATCAGACAAAAAATAGTATTCATCTCAGACAAAAGAATAACATCCCCAGTTTTTATTGACTTCTTAGGGAAAAAAAAAAAAGGTCAGTAATTCGCATGACAAGTGGGTAAGAGATGTGAACCAAAAGTTCACAGAGAAAAAAACAGAAATGGCCCGTAGAGAAATGCAAATTCAAACTACACTGAGAAGCCAATAATAGATTCACTTAGAAAACTCATCAAGCTATACATATATTTTCAATTTTGCACTTTTCCATATGGGTTAAGCTTGAATAAAAAATCTATCAAGAGAGTAAGAAGACAAGCCATAGCCCAGGGGAAAACATTTGCAAAAGATACAGCTGATAAAGAAGTATTAATCCAAAGTAAACAAAGAATGCTTAAAACTCAACAACAAGAAAACGAACAATCCTATTTTAAAAACAGGTAAAAGACCAAAACTGACACCTCACCAAGGAAGATAAACAAATAGCAAGCAGGCATACAAACAGATGTTTAACTTATATGTTCAACTTATGTCCCATGGGAATTACAATTTAAAACAACATACCACTACACACCTATTAGAACGGCCACAAGACAAAACACTGACACCACCAGTTGTGGTGTCAAGGATGTGAAGCAACAGGAACTCTCCTTCACTGCTGGTGGGAATGCAAAATGGTACAGCCACTTTGGAAAACAGTTTGGCAGATTCTTACAAAAGTAAATATACTCTTACCATATGACCCAATCCCTTGATATTTACTCAAACACTTATGTCCACATAAACACCTGCACATGGATGTTTTGTTTTTGTTTTTTTTTTTTGTGAGACAGGGTCTCACCCTGTTGCCCAGGCTGAAGTGCAGTGGCATAATCATGGCTCACTGCAGCCTCCCAGGCTCAAGCAATCCTCCCACCTCAGCCTCCAGGGTAGCTGGGACTACAAGCACATGCCACCATACCCAGCTAATCTTTTAATTTCTTGTAGCAACAGGGTCTCACTATGTTGCCCAGGCTGGTCATGAACTCCTGGATTCAAGTGCTCCTCCCACCTCAGCCTCCCAAAGTGTTAGGATTTACAGGCATGAGCCACCACACCCAGCCCACACGGAAGTTTCTAGCAGTTTTATTCATAATTGCCAAAACCCAGAAGCATCCAAGACATCCTTCAGTAGGTGAATGGATAAACTGTGGTACATCCAGACAATGGAATATTTAGTGCTAAAAAGAAATGAGCTACCAAGCCATGAAAAGACATGGAAGAAATTTACTTAATAGTAAAAAAGCCAATCTGAAAAGGCTACAAACTACATGATCCCAACTATATGACAAGCTGGAAAAGACAACGATGGAGATAGTAAAATAATTGGTGGTTGCCAGGGGATACAGGGAGGGAGGGATGAACAGGCAGAGCATACAGGATTTTGAGGGCAGTGAAACTATTCTACATGATATTACAATGATGGATACATGTCATTATACATCTGTTAAAATCCATTTAATGTGTAACACTAAAAATGAACGCTAAACTATGGAATTTGGGTGATAATGATATGTCAATGTAGATTCGTTGATTTTAACAAATGTGCCATTGTGCTGCAGAACATCCAGAAAGCTGGGGAGGTGGTGCATGGTAGGGGACAGGAAGTAGAAGGGAACTCTTTATTTTCTGCTCAGTTTTGCCCTGAACCTAAAACACTGCTCTAAAAAGAAAGGGTATTTTTTAAATTTGTTTTTTAAAAAACCCACATACCAAGATACCATTTATTCATCTGATAAAAATCAAAAAGTTTGATAACAGTTCATGGGGAAAAAGGCACTCTTGTATACTGTTAGTCTAAAAACAAAACAGTACAACCTCTATGAAGAGAAATGTGGCAATATCTAACAAAACACATGCATTCACCCTTCAGACCTAGCAATTCCAATTCCAGGAATTTGTTCTACAGATATACCTCTGTGTATGTGTATATATATATATTTGCAGCACTATATACAATAGCAAAACACTGGAAATTCTCCAGTATCCAAAAGATTCCATCTACACGCTGAAATATTATGCTCTGCAATTAAAAAAAAAAAATCAAGAAAAGAGGAAACTACACATTGTTATGAAAAGATCCCCAGGATATATTATCCATTGGGGAAGAAAAAAATAAGATGTGGAATAGTGTACATGATTTGCTATTTTTTGTGTAAGAGGAAGAAGAAAACATTCATATTTGCTAATATTTTATCTACATTTTTAAAACTTTGGAAAGATAAGTCGGGCACAGTGGCTCACATCTGTAATCCCAGGACTTTGGGAGGCTGAGGTGGACAGATCTTAAGGCCAGGAGTTAGAGACCAGCCTAGGTGGTGGGTGTCTGTAATCTCACTATGAGAATTGCCTGAATCCAGGAGGCAGAGGTTGCAGTGAGCCAAATTCACACCACTGCACTCCAGCCTGGGTGACAGAGTGAGACACTGTCTCAAAAAAAAAAAAAAAAACAAAGAAAAACTTTGGAAACTAACAAACGAACAGGCACAGTGGCTCACGCCACCTAGCACTTTGGGAGGCTGAGGCGGGAGCATGGCTTGAATCCAGGAGTTCGAAACCAGCCTCGGCAACATAATGAGACCCTGTCTCTACAAAAAAATTAAAAATTAGCCAGGCATGGGGGCAAATGCTTGTAGTTTCCACTACTCAGGGAACTGAGGTGGGAGGATCTCTTGAGCCTATGAGGTCAGGGCTACAGTGAGCCGTGATTGTGCCACTGCACTCAAGCCTGGGAGATAGTAAGACGGTCTCAAAACAAAAAACAAACAAGGCCAGACGCAGTGGCTTATGCCTGTAATCCCAGTACTTTGGGAGGCTGAGGCAGGCAGATTGTTGAGTCCAGGAGTTCAGGACCAGCCTGGACAACAAAAACCCCATCTCCACTAAAAAAACAAAACATTAGCCATGCACACCTATAGTCCCAGCTACTCAGGAGGCTGAGGTAGGAGAATCACCTGATCCTGGGAGCCTGTGGCTGCAGTGACCAAGATTGCATCACTGTACTCCAGCCTGGGCAACCAAAGTGAGACCCTTTCTCAAAAACAAAAAAACAACAACTAACAAGAGTAGTTACTCAGAAGGGATACAGGCAGAGGGAACAATAGCGTGGTCAAATGTAAGAGCTAAGCTTCTCAATGTATATTTAAATTGCTTTGATGTTTGAACCATGTGAATATATATTGTCTTTTCAAAACAAACAATAAATAAAATAACTTAAAAAATATAAAAGAAACAGACCCTTAGAGTAAGTAGTTAAAGCAATGTATTAAAACCATTGTTTTCATTTTAAAACTAATCTGAGCTCTTTAATCTTTTTCAACATACTAAATACTGAAGATAATTTTTGTTCTTTCAGAATTTTAGCCCCATCAAATTATTGGGATACTAACTTTGAAAATGGATAATGACTTCAGCAATACATTATTATAAAAACACACAACTTGAGAATAATATTTAATAGCTGACTTTTCAGATATCAAATACACAAAACTGATAACTTCACTATAATTTTTAAAAAGTTATCTATTTTTTTCCAAATGGCTCATCAAAATGAATAATCTCAACCATTTTTCCCCAGTATCCTAGAAAGTCATATCAATGGTTTGTTGAGACATTTTACATCCGAGTCAAATTCTGGTTGAATACTCAAATCAAGATGGCCTAAAAAGGGAGATAATGACAAGCAAGAATGAAGAGAAATAAATGAATCCAGCAAAACAAACAAAAAAATTCACTTACAAAGCCTGGCCCAGTAATGTTCCATGTAAGAAAGGGATGCAAAAAAACTCATGCCAAATCTAACAGCTAACATTTATTATTTACTATGTTCCAGGTACTATCACCAAAGTACATTTACCTTTAAAGGCCAATAACACAATTAGAAAACGGAGAGTTAAGGGGGGATTAAACCACATCAATTGACGATCAGTAGAAAAACCCAAAGACCAAAAAAAAAAAAAAAAAAAGAAAAGAAAAAACTTGCCACACAAGTCCATTAAAAAAACTATTGAATCCTTTGATAAATAAGGGCCACAAAATGTCGAAATTACAAATGTTTGATGCTAAACTTGTTGGAAAGGTTTAAAAACAGCATATAATCATTATAGTCAACAGTAATTCTGAAATAAAAAGGTATGTTATTTAAAAATATAAATACACACAGACAAAACATATGGCAAAATTTTAACACTATTTTTTTTTTTTTTTTTTTTGAGACAGAGTCTCGCTCTGTCGCCCAGGCTGGAGTGCAGTGGCACGATCTTGGCTCACTGCAAGCTCTGCCTCCCGGGTTCGCGCCATTCTCCTGCCTCAGCCTCCTGAGTAGCTGGGACTACAGGCGCCCGCCACCACGTCCAGCTAGTTTTTTTTTGTTTTTTTTTTTTGTATTTTTAGTACAGACAGGGTTTCACCATGTTAGCCAGGATGGTCTTCATCTCCTGACCTCGTGATCCGCCCGCCTCGGCCTCCCAAAGTGCTGGGATTACAGGCGTGAGCCACTATGCCCGGCCAATGTTAGCACTATTCTTTCAACTTTTCTTTTCTTTTCTTTTTTTTTGAGACAGGATCTCACTCTGTTGCCCAGGCTGGAGTGCAGTGGCGTGATCTCGGCTCACTGCAAACCCCGCCTCCCAGGCTCAAGTGATCCTCCCACCTCAGGTTCCTGAGTAGCTGAGACTACAGGCTAATTTTTTGTATTTTTTAGAGGTGGGTTTCACTATTTGCCCAGGGTGGTCTCGAACTCGTAAGCTCAAGCAACACACCCGCCTCAGCCTCCCAGTGTGTTGAGATTACAGGCATGAGCCACCGCGCCCGGCCTCAACTTTTCTTTATGCTTCAAACTGTTCATATAAAAAGTGTGAAAAAAAAGTATCATTGTGTTCCTATCAGTATTTACGAGTCACAGTATTTCTCTTCAAGAAAAAAAAAGAGACATTTAATTTTTGGAGGCACAAAAAGGAAAACACAAGTGGAAAAAATTGCCTTTTGAATTCATTTTTCAGAGACATAGGCAAAACCTGAAAAGATAAAGTGCTAGACAGATGAAACATATCCACTTTGTAGATAACGACTTCGAATACATCTCTAATAGGTCCTTGTTCATCATTACTTCTGGTTCTTCTTACACTTCTATAATTAATCATACTTTTGAAAACACTAATGGCGCATCATTTTACCGAGGAGAAAGAGGGCATCCTTCTTTGCTTCTTAAAGAAAGACTTTCATTTTTAGGCTTATTTTTAAAACAGTTAAAATGATCAACCTAATGAAAATTTTCATTTCTACATCATCTGTGTCCTTCCAATCACCTTTGTAGGCAAATCCAACTTCAGTGTTTGTTTGCTTACGAACTACATCAAGTACATTTTTCTGCACAAATATCATTAAAAAAAAGAATACTGTCTCACATACAGGATAGACAGGTCCAGGTTCTTGTTGCAAAATATTACATAACAAAGTACTTCCTGTTGAATGAGTAACTGGGTAAAAATATCCTATGTCCTCTGGGACCTCAGAAATATTATCAATTAAGCTTGTGAAACTTCATATAGAGTATCATCAACTCCAATTCATTGTGTAAGAGTTCACTTATATGATCAATTTCACCATCATAAAAAGCTGCTCTCTCTGATACGTCTGAATTGTGAAACATCTCCCTCTTGTCAATTTTCTTCTCTTTGCCATTATGAACACAGAGTGAAAAATTCTATATTCTTAATTGTGGAAAACGAAAGCTACAAAAAGAGAAAAATAAAAGCTACAAAGATAGAGACTCCAGACTTGTTTTATACCTTCTTAAAAAATGACACAATACTCTGTACAATGCACGAAGAAACAGAAGGATGCTAAATACTGATAGTTTATTTCACTACTGCATCATCCTTCTAAGAAACCACATCATTCTTCCACTTATTAGTCTTTTTATTCTAGTCTAGCTGGGAATAATCAATTCTCACTATCTGCAGTAGTTATGTCCTATAAAATCACCATGAACATTGACTTAGCAAATATTGAATCATTGCCCCTGAAGAAAATACAAGGTAAGGTTCCTGCAAGCCTCTGGTCAGAACATTTTTGTCAACTGATAAATACATAATCTCATTTTAGGGATGCTTCTGTTTTAAAACATCTTATTTAGTATGTATTTAAGCACTACACTTTTTTTTTTTTTTTTAGACCAGGTCTCTCTGTCGCCCAGGATGGAGTGCAGTGGTGAAATTACAGCTCACTGCAGCAGCAACCTCCCAGGCTCAGGTGATCCTCCTGCTTCAGCCTCCTGAGTAGCTGGGACCACAGACATGAGCTACCACACTCCATTAATTTTTTAATTATTTGTAGAGATGTGGTCTCCCTATTTTGCCCAGGCTAGTCTTGAACTCCTGGACTCAAGTAATCCTCCCAAAGTGCTGGGATTACAGGTTTGAGCCACAGCACCCGGCCTGGGGACCATTTTAAACAGCAAAATCACCAATAAGATGGGCAAAATATACAAAAAATGTGGCATTAAATATATCACAAAAAGGCCACTTGTTTGTAATGACAGCTAGAACAAAAAGGCAGAGCACTGCCTTGAACCTCCCCTGATAAAGTGCACATCTGCTGACTCAAGTATTTGGCAGTTCTGTGAATGCCCATGTCCAGGAATGACCACAAACTAAAACACTGATCATTTTATATAGAGAACAAAAATCTCTGTTGATGTTTTGTGTTCATGTTAATAGGATCTAGAATCAATAGCTTTATGAAGAGCGACAAGTATATCCACACTGAAAAATTTTAATACTGAGGTCAGAAGGAATATACGTTGTCAAATACCTATTTTAAAGAGATCATTTCAACTCTTTAGTACATGTTTAAAACCACCAGAGCTTAAGTTTCAAAATCCTCTGTCCTACCATGCCTCATTAGTTGTTAAAAATACAGATTTCCCCTTCTCTTCTCTCTGAACAACTCAAAACTCTAAACTAGGGCAATGCAGAGTATACCTAAAATCCATGCCTAAAAATTTAACTTTACAGTTCTCAAGATACCATACTATAAAATAAAAAAGATATTGTAGAGCTCCATTCTTACACATGTATGCAGAGAAAAGATTGGGAAAATGATTACCAAATTTAACACTGGTTTTTTATAATTTTTTTTTCTTTTCTTCTTCTTTGTTTTATTAAACAACTGAATGTGCAGTTGAAGTATTTAATGATTTTTTTTTTTTTTTTTTTTTTTTTTTGAGACCGAGTCTCACTAACTCTGTTGCCCAGGCTGGAGTGCAGTGGTGCAATCTCGGCTCATGGCAACCTCCACCTCCCAGGTTCAAGAAATTCTCCTGCCTCAGCTAACCACGCCCAGCCGGCACCACCACGTCCAGCTAATTTTTTGTATTTTTAGTAGGGATGAGGTTTCACCATGTTGGCCAGGCTTGTCTCAAACTCCTGACCTCAAGTGATCCACCCACCTCAGCCTCACAAAGTGTTGGGATTACAGGCATGAGACATATATCTGTCCCATTTTATGATTCTGACTTTTTAAAGATAAAGATATTAATCACTTGGGATTAGTGAATAACATCAATGAGTAATTCAGATTTAAATATAACTTTAATATTTAATTATTTAAATAACTTTAAATAATTACATTGCTAATTTTGTTGCAGAGAAAAATAACCAAAGGCTACTTCACTCAAGGCATAAACTTCCCTATTACTGAAAAATAACAGTGTAATTATTGTTTAAATAAAACAAAGTGCAACTATTGTTTACTAATACTTTTATATTTATTTTTATTTTTTTATGTTGTTTTTATTTTTGAGACAGAGTCTCGCTCTGTTGCCCAGGCTGGAGTGCAGTGGCACGATCTCGGCTCACTGCAACCTCCGCCTCCTGGGCTCAAGCGATTCTCCTGACTCAGGCTCCCGAGTAGCTGGGATTACACAAGTGTGCCACCACACCTGGCTATTTTTGTATTTTTAGTAGGGACGGGGTTTCACCATGTTGCCCAGGCTGATGGTAACTGATACTTTTAAAAGGATCTCTAACATGATGCACTTAACAATCATCACAAACTTTAAGACAAATTCAGAATTAAAGAAACAAACAAAACTAAAACATCAATAAATTAAAATTTTTATTCCCTCTAATTATTACTAATAATTACCAGTAGCAATTTGGAATGGTACAATCCATAGCCAAGAAAGTATTTTAGTGGGTTCCCTGATAAAATCTAAAGTTAATATAAACTAACTTATGTGTCTTAGTTGACAGCAAACAATAAAATGTTTATATGAAGAAACATCTAACAAGATTAAGAAATTATTTGTAATGCATATGTTGACAAGTTCATACCCCTTTTATATATTTATACAGAGGAATACATTTAACGTATATAAAGAGCTTATGTGCCTGGCACTAAGCTTAGCACTTTAATTACTTAATCTTATTTAATCCTCATAACACCATGAGGAAGTTATCCTTAAGCTTCACAGATAAAGGCACTAAGTTATAAACATTTCTGTATTTATTGAACCACTGTCCTTTTGTTAATATTCAAATATAACATAGTTATGTTTCAATAATTTACTTCCAAAATATAGTTTTATTTTTACTTAGGGGCATTACAATATCCTTTTTTTTTTTTTTTGAGACAGAGTCTCGCTCTGTAGCCCAGGCTGTAGTGCAGTGTCCTGATCTCAGCTCATTGTAACCTCTGCCTCCTGGGTTCAAGCGATTCTCCTGCCTCAACCTCCTGAGTAGCTGGGATTACAGGCACTGGCCACCATGCCCGGCTAATTTTTGTATTTTTAGTAGAGGGGGGGTTTCACCACGTTGGACCAGGCTGGTCTTGAACTCCTCAGGTGATCCACTGGCCTCAGTCTCCCAAAGTGCTGGGATTACAAGCGTAAGCCACCACGCTTGGCCCTTTTCTTTTAAAGAAGTACTATCTGGATGTCTATGAACTGCTAAAATTAGTTGCTTTGAAGAGGAAAGAAGAGGTAAAGGTGAAATATAAAGACTCCAACATAATACAATACAGTCATATAGTTGCTTTAGTTCAATTTCTTTCAAAGACAAGCCAAGAATGAACCCTCAGAATATATTAGTAGAGTTTTAAATTTTAAATTTTTCACTCTAATGTAGCTGATGGTGATCAAGTTCATTAAAACAAGAGTCTATGATCTTCCTTTCCTAAGACACAACCAATAAAATACATTGATCATGTGTTCATTCAACAACCCTGCCCTGAGTTCCTTCTATGTGCACCATAGTATTTCACTGCGGTTTTAGCAAAGACATGTAAGACAAGGTTTTCCACCATCCAGGAGATGACATGGTAGGGAAGATCATTGTAATGGGAAGACAGCGATGCAATTTATTAAGTTATTGAATTCCATGGACTGTACTTGGTAGTACACAAAATGTGTGACTTGAATTCTTATAAGAGTGACCAAGGAGTAATGATGGAGATGGTACTTTAGCTGGGCAAATTTCAAGACAGAGAAACTGAAATATACCTTGGAAAGATTAACCTGGAATTAATAAGAATGAACTGGAGCAGGGAGATCAGTTAAAGAGCTACTGGCCACAGTTCTCATGTACACCAGTAATAGTCCAGAATGAAAACAAAGAATTTTAGATTGAGAGAGGAGGAAACTAAGGACCCAATAGTTTAAAGTAATTAACTCAAAACGACACAGTTAGCTATTTGCAAAGGAAATTAAAAAACAAGACAGTCACTGAGAAAAATAACCAAAATCTGGCAACTGGGTCAATGTTGGTGCTACGGGAAAGGAAAAGACCCTAAAGTGAATTTAAGGTCTGAACCTAAGTAAGTGCAAGCATTAACAAACAAGGAAAAGGAGTTGTTTTTGCATTTTGTTTTGACAGATAAAGATAGCTAACTGCAATGGCTTCCATTTTAAATGTTCCTTTTTTTGTTCTCCACAACTTAACAGTTTTATACAATTTCAAACATCCATGTAATATATATACATATTTGTCCTTGATTTTCTTGACATATAAATTTCTCTCACAGTCAAGCACTGTATAACAGTGGGTACACAGTTTATCGACAACACACTAAGCCAAAATATTATTCAGATTGGTGTGAAAATAACAGCAAATGCAAAATAAGAGTACAGAAGTATGATCAAACCATGCATTCTACATTTTAAGGTCAGCTCATCATTTTGGGAAGGGCAGGGCTGGTTTTAAAAGTATAACTAACGGTGGCTCATGCCTGTAATCCCAGCACTTTGGGAGGCCAAAGCGGGTGAATCACAAGGTCAGGAGTTCAAGAGCAGCCTGGCCAACATGGTGAAACCCTGTCTCTACTAAAAATACAAAAATTAGCCGTGCGTGGTGGCAGGCGCCTATAATCCTAGCTACTTGGGAGGCTGAGGCAGGAGAATCGCTTGAACCCAGGAGGCGGAGGTCAAAGTGAGCCGAGATCACGACACTGCACTCCAGCCTGGGTGACAGGGTGAGACTCTGTCTCAAAAAAAAAAAAAAAGTATAACTAAGTATATTTACTCAAGTGCCTATGATCCTCACAATATCAGTAAACAAACTACACCTTATTACTTTTTTTTTCTTTTAAGACAGAGTCTTGTTCTGTTGCCCAGGATAGAGTGCAGTGGTGTAATCACTGCAACCACCACCTTCTGGGTTCAAGCAATTCTCATGCCTCAGCCTCCTGAGTAGCTGGGATTCCAAGCGTGCATCACCACACCCAGCTAATTTTTTCTATTTCTAGTAGAAATGGGATTTCACCATGTTGCCCAGGCTGGTCTTGAATTCCTAAGCTCAGGCAATCCGCCTGCCTTGGCCTCCCTAAGTGCTAGGATTACAGGTGTGAGCCACCATGCCTGGCCACCTTATAATTATTAATCATTAAATAACCTTTTTAAAATCAATGATCAATCTAACTTCCATCACGTATGTGCTTCTCACAAGAAAAAAAAAGGCATCTTTAATTCTTTTCTTTTTTGGTCACATTATTGTATCTTTAAAGTCTGAAGGTAAAGGAATCCAATCCATTTTATAGCGCTCCAATAAAGCATTACCTCTAAGTACCATAAACAAATAACTTTTTAAAATTTTGGCATAGTCTTTGAGTAAGAGCTCTAGTAAGGTTAATTGAAGACTAAAGGCAAAGAAGTACTTCCATGCCTAGCACAATATCAAGGGCACAGCAGGAAGACAACTGTCTGTTGAATAAATGTCTGAACTTCAGGCATAAATGAAAAGATCTGTATTGTATATCTGGAGGTAATTATGAAAGCAATATAGTTTCCCTACAGGACAATATACAGTCATTAGGCAAATATGAAACAGCATAATACCACATTACCGTAAGGCAGACCTAAATTTAAATTCCCACTCTAATATTGTTTTTTCTTCTAGGCAAACACTTATTGAATACTCACCATATGCTAGGCATTGTTCTTTGCACTGTTAGGTTTTATCTTTATTTTTTTGAGACGAGAGTTTCACTCCGTCACCAGGCTGGAGTGCAGTGGCGCAATCTCGGCTCACTGCAACTTCCACCTCCCGGGTTCAAGTAATTCTCCTGCAGCTACTCTAGGAGTTTGGCATGATTACCCTAATTTTAGAGAAGAGAACACCTAGGCACAGAAAGGTTAAGCAATGTGACCAAGAAAACAGATCTAGCAACAGAGCCAGGATTTTTATGTAAGCACTCTAATTCCAAAGCCTACCCTTTGAAAAAAAAAAAAAAATTGAATTGGTAACATATTTACATTGTTTTTTAAAAGGTATGCAGTGAGAGTCTACTATGTATGTTCTCCATCAATCTAACTCTCACCACTTCTTTTCCCACCTCTACATCAACAGTTACCAATGTTATTACTTGTATATATCCTTCCAGGGTTTTTTGTGTATCTATAAAGCAAATGCAAGTGTGTATTTTTCCTTGTTTAAAAAACCCAAAATGTAGCTCTCCATACATTACTCTCTACACCTTGCTCATTTTACTTAATGTATATTAGAAACTGTCTTTAAAAAAAGTTAATACGTATTACTGTTTTTTTAGAATTTTCCTAGCTTTTTCTTTTTCCATATGAACTTGAGTATATATTTGTCTACTTCCCTCAAAAGCCATTTGACATTTTCATTGAGATCATACTAAATTTACAAATTAGAGAAAATTGACGGGTTGATGTGGTTGAGTGTCCCTATCCATAAATGTGGTTTTCATTTGCTCAAGTTTTTTGTGCTCCTCAGTAATGCTTTCAAGTCTTCATCATATAGGTCTTGCACATTTCTTACTACTTTATTCCTGGGTTATTTCGTTTCTCTCGCTATTATAATAATATTATATATTATAATAATAATATACTATATTTTGTTTCTCTTGCTATTATAATAATTTGGTTTCTTTTCTTCCATTGTTCTAATTGGCTCTTGTTCCTACTCAGCTTTAACTTCAACTTTGGTAGAATTACTTAATCTTCTGGAGTCTGACTGTTCTCACCAAAACACAAACTTTTGCAGGATAGATACAAGACTTTTGGATAATGAATAAAGGATTCAGCACAGTACCTGGCACATAATGGAGGTTTACTGTTATTATTTTTTTAAATCAGCATTATAAGGTGTAAATAATGTTCTTTTTGTTTGCTTGTTTTTGAGACAGAGTCTTGCTGTGTCACCCAGGCTGGAGTGCAGTGACACAAATAACAGTGGCACGATCTCAATTCACTGCAACCTCTGCTTCCCGGGTTCAAGCAATTCTCCTGCCTTAGTCTCCCAAGTAGCTGGGATTACAGATGCACGCCACCATACCCAGCTAATTTTTGTATTTTTTTAGTAGAGACGGAGTTTCACCATGTTGACCAGGCTAGTTTCAAACTCCTGACCTTGTGATCCACCCGCCTCGACCTCCCAAAGTTCTGGGAATACAGGCGTGAGCCACCACGTCCAGCCATAAATAATACATTCTAAATATTTCAACACTAAATTTCTCTCCAATTATATGGTTTATGTGTTTCTTCACCCTATACAATGCAGTACCAACTTATAATGTGTTCCCTTTTCCCCTTATTCTCAGTTGCAGAGGCTCATTCAACTTCCTAACTGAAAATATGAATAGTTCTATGTTCTGGTAGAGGTAACATCAACCACTCAGGCTTCTACCTAGTAACTCTTCAAAATATAAGGTTCGTTCCTATTAGAGAGCCTAGTTATGAAATCTATAGCTAAGCAATACTTGGATTAGAAATTACACATATGCTGATTGATCAACTGTACTTTGTATCAATTGTGGGAAGCAATCTAAGATCTACTTTATCCTCATTATGCCATCCTAAAAAAAAAAAAAGTCACAAATGTCTTCTAATAATGTATAGGTAAAGTAGCTAAACTTTCTTCCAATTGCTTTTCAGATACTCCTAATTCTGCTCTTTAGGACCGCTTTTAGCCTCACCTCTTTCTTCCCCACACCGTTTCCCTTTCACAGAACCAACAGCATTATCGCAAAAGGTGTATTTCCCAATAGCTCTTGCCTACATTGCCCGCATATATCCAACTTATAGTTAAAATTACTTCAGCTACTAGTGGAACCAAAAGCAACTTATACCTATGTCATTGCACCTTCTGACTGCAAAAGCTTTGTTTCCAGTAAGACCTGGAGGGAAGTCCTGAAGTCAAACACAGTAATTAAGAATAGGTTTGACACTTTGGGAGGCCAAGGCGGGTGAATCATCAGGTCAGGAGGTCGATACCATCCTGGCTAACATGGTGAAACCCCATCTCTACTGAAAATACAAAAAATTAGCCGGGAGTCATGGCAGGCACCTGTAGTCCCAGCTAATCGGGAGGCTGAGGCAGGAGAATGGCGAGAACCCAGGAAGTGGAGCTTGCAGTGGGCCGCGATCGCGCCACTGCACTCCAGCCTGGGCGACAGAGCAAGACTCCGTCACAAAAAAAAAAAAAAAAAAGGAATAGGTTTGTGTCAGCGAAAGAATAAGCAAATGGGCTGGGATCAGTGGCTCACGCCTGTAATCCTAGCACTTTGGGAGGCAGAGACGGGCAGATCACTTCAGGTCAGGAGTTCGAGACCAGCCTGACCAATATGGTGAAACCACGTCTCTACTAAAAATACAAAAAAATTAGCCGGGCATGGTGGCGGGTGCCTGTAATCCCAGCTACTTGAAAGGCTGAAGCAGGAGAATCGCTTGAACCTTGGAGGCGGAGGTTGCAGTGAGCCGAGATGGTGCCACTGCACTCCAGCCTGGGTGACAGAGCGAGACTCCATCTAAAAAAAAAAAAAAAAAAATCTGTATATAAAAATTCAGGTTTACAAAACAGATAGAGGTGGCAACCATTTAGATTACTTTAAATTTACAACGGTATTATATCACCATGTGCCTTAAGCAGTCTTCCAAAAGCACAAAGTTAAGTATTGTTAATGAATTATTAATTACTTAACAGGTTAGAACTGGGGAGAAGTATACAGTTGGAATGTCACCCTATCTGAACTGAAAATAAAACAAAATCGAAAATAAACACTTCACGCATTTAGCCCTGATCTTTCTCCCCACTCACAGTACTACATTTCTTACTGCTCACTTAATATTATTAAGTTTACCACAAAATTCACCATACCAGAATCTTTTAACTTGCCTCTTAAAAGAGAATATTTCTCTTCTTCCTGGATTCCTTATTCCTATACTAATGAATATACTAATCTACAGCTAATGATTCTACCTAGGATCATACCTGGCTCTTTCCGTTACATTTACTATTTATTTCCATCTGGTTACCAAAGCCTGTCCATTCTTTCTGCCTCTCTAAGTCTCCATCATCTACCTGCTCCTTTCTTGCTTTAAAGGACTACCATCGGCCGGGCACGGTGGCTCACGCCTGTAATCCCAGCACTTTGGGAGCCAAAGCAGGCAGATCACGAGGTCAGGAGTTCGAGACCAGTATGGTCAACATAGTGAAACCCTGTCTCTACTAAAAATACAAAAAAAAAAAATTAGCTGGGTGTGGTGGTGGGTGCCTGTAATCCCACCTACTCGGGAGGCTGAGGCAGGAGAATCACATGAACCCGGGAGGCGGAGGTTGCAGTGAGCTGGGATCGCACCACTGCACTCCAGCCTGGGCAACAGAACAAGACTCCATCTCAAAAAAAAATAATAAATAAAAAATAAAGGACTACCATCACAGCCTAACTATTTCTTTACCTCCAATTTATCTCCCTTTCAACCTTTCCTTTATAAAATCCATGGTAATTCCCATTACAAACTATGAGTGAATAGATATTCACCAAATTAAATTCAAGCTCCTTAATTTATTTCTACAATCTGACCTCAATTTTGCCTAACCTTCCTGCTCACTATTCTCAAGACATCTCAATTACATGGACTACTCTTCCCTTAGTAAGCCTCAAACTTGCCTGTTGCCATCTGCTAGTATACTATCTCTACACAGCACTCTTGCTTATACATCCTATAACACTTAGCATATTTTAATTGCATTTCTATTATTTGTGCATTTGTTTTCTATTCCCTACTAGATCATTAAATGATATTCATCATGTTGTAACAGAAAGCTTGTCATACATTTATTTACTTTATTATTTATTTTTTTAGTTGGAGTCTCGCTCTGTAACCCAGGCTAGAGTGCAATGGCATGATCTCAGCTCACTGCTACCTCTGCCTCCTGGGTTCAAGCAATTCTCCTGCCTCAGCCTCCCGAGTAGCTGAGACTACAGGCACACCACCATGCCCAGCTAATTTTTCTGGTTTTTTAGTAGAGACGGGGTTTCACTACATGGGCCAGGCTGGTCTTGAACTCCTGACCTTGTGATCTGCTTGTGTCAGCCTCCCAAAGTGCTGTGATTACAGGCATGAGCCACCGCACTCAGCCTTGTCATACATTTTAAAAACTTTCATTTACAAATATCTTATGTGTATAAACTTCATAAAATGAGACACAACTGTGCTTAAAAAATAAATTCAGTTCTCACTCCTTAAAATTAAAGATGTTCTTTCTCCTAAATAAATAAACAGAGGTAGGTCAGGCGTGGTGGCTCACACCTGTAAACCCAGCACTTTGGGAGGCCAAGGCGGGCAGATTACCTGAGGCCAGGAGTTTGAGACCAGCCTGGTCAACATGGCAAAACCCCGTCTCTACTAAAAATACAAAAAACTAGCAGGGCATGTTGGCGGGCATCTGTAATCCCAGCTACTCAGGAGGCCAAGGCAAGAGAATCACTTGAACCTGGGAGGTAGAGGCTGCAGTGAGCCAAGGCTGCACCACTGCACTCCAGCCTGGGCAACAAGAGCGAAACTCCGTCTCAAATAATAATTAAGAAACAGAGGCTGGGCATGGTAGCTCATGCCTGTAATCTCAGCACTTTGGGAGGGCGAAGTGGGCAGATCACTTGAGGCCAGGAGTTCTAGACCAGCCTGGTCAACATGGCAAAACCCCACCTCTACTAAAAATACAAAAATTAGCCAGGCATGGTGGCACACACCTGTAATCCTAGCTACTCTGGAAGCTGAGGGGAATCGCTTGAGCCCAGGAAGCAGAGGTTGCTGTGAGCCGAGATCACGCCACTGCACTCCAGCCTGGGCGACAGAACAAAACCCTGTCCCCAAAACATAAAAAATAATTAAAAGAAAGAAATAGGCCGGGTGCCGTGGCACAGGCAGGTAATCCCAGCAATTTGGGATGTCGTGGCAGATGCATCACCTGAGGTCAGGAGTTCAAGACCAGCCTGGCCATCATGGTGAAACCCCATCTCTACTAAAAATACAAAAATTAGCCAAGTGTGGTGGTGCATGCCTGCAATCTCAGCTACTCGGGAAGCTGAAGCAGGAGAATCATCTGAACCTGGGAGGCGGAGGTTGCAGTGAGCCAAGATGGCACCACTGCACTCCAGCCTAGGCAATAGGCAACAGAGTGAGATTCTCTCTCAAAAAAAAAAAAAAAAAGAGAGAGAGAAAAAGAAAAAGAAAAAAAAGACATAAAAACTAAACTGATATATATATGTTCATTGCAGTATTACTTATAACAAAAATCTGGAAATAAATTCCAAAAAATAGGCTGGGCATGGTGGCTCACACCTGTAATCCCAGCACTTTGGGAGGCTGAGGCAGGTGGATCACAAGGTCAGGAGTTTGAGACCACCTTGGCCAAAATGGTGAAACCTTGTTTCTACTAAAAATACAAAAAATTAGCTGGGAGTGGTGGCACACGTCTGTAATCCCAGCTACTCAGGAGGCTGAGACAGGAGAATCGCTTGAATCCAGGAGGCAGAGGCTGGGGTGAGTGGAGATCGCGCCATGCACTCCAGCTTGGGTGACAGAGCAAGGCTCCATCTCAAGAAAAAAAAAAATCCAAAAAATAGAATACTTAAATAAATTTTGGTACATCTAAACGATGAAATGTTAATTATATTCCTAAATATTCCCAATATTCCTAAAAGTTTAAAACATGGGAAAATGCTAAATTATTATCGGGGGAAAAAAGTTGAGATACAAGAACACATTCCCAGTTTGTAATCAGAAACATATATGAATATAGAAAAGGTCTCAAGTGACAATACTATTTACCTATGCATGATGGCATTATAGTTTTTACTTTCCTATGTATTAGAAATTCTCTACCAAGAACATGTAATACTTTTATAATAGAAAACAATTATGAAAAACTAAAAATGTGTTATTTCAGAATAGTATAACACCTAGCAAAGGAATAAAATGAGGCAAAACTTAGATATGAATAAAAAAGTAATATATTTTCAAATAATTTGTGAAAAGCCCATTCTAAAGGATTCCAGAATGTCTTATGGCCAAGAAAGGCTAAACCAAAATTCTGCCATGCTAGAAATGAACATAAAAGAGTAAATCTAGGCAAATAAAACTTATGGTTTAAAGAATAAGCCACCGAAATGCAAGAAATTTCCCATTAAAACAAAAACAAAAAAACTCTAATAAGGCCTGGCGTGGTGGTTCATGCCTATAATCCCAGCACTTTGGGAGTCTGAGGTGCGAGGATCACTTCGAGACCAGCTTGGGCAAAAGAGTGGAACCCTGTCTCTATAAAAAATACAAAAATATGCTGGGCATGGTGGCATGCACGTGTGGTTCCAGCTACTCAGCAGGCTGAGATAAGAGGATTCCTGAACCCAGGGAAGTCGAGGCTGCATTGAGCCACGATTTAACCACTGTACTCCAGTGACAACAAGATCCTGTCTAAAAAAACAAAACAAAACTCCAATAAAATGTTTGTATAATTACACACAGCATAGGTTTTTCTCGCATATAAGGTAATTATCATAACTCATTACAATTTAAAATTAATTATTGCCTTTTAAATTTCATCAAAATGAAAAAAAAAATCCAGGGGAACAGAAAGAAGGTCAACCATGAGCTCATTAATATAGTTTCCTCATTAGTGTTACCCATCTTTCTACTAACATTATCCAAGCCCAAATAAACTCTTATATAAACATTTGAGTACACCTCCTCTATTAGATTCTTTCATACATATCCCAAGCACTTGATATACTTTATAGCCTAGGAATACAGAAGTAACTTTTATGTCTTCAAAGCAGTTTTAAAAATACATGCCTTTGTGAGAAATGAGCTTTAAAAACAGTGCTACATTTGTATGATATATTGGGAATATGGAACCTAAGAATCTTTACTAAGGAGATAATGGTAACTAGACTACCTAGACTGCCATCTGCAACAAGAATCTGCTAAGTACCCAAATTGTAAAACCAAATCTACCACACTGCTGATCTTTTAAGGAAAGTATGTGGCTCACTTCTAATCATGTAAAAACACTAACATACCCAAGAGAAAATCACTGGTTCCAAGTACTTTAAAGAAGTTTCCCTTTGTTAGACTGCTCAGATTAGGCATCTACTGCTATTTTTGTCTTCTGTGTAGGTTTTAAGAGTTTTATAAAGCATCCACCAAACCAATGCATCTTAAGAGAGAGATGCATGTATCTACATGGCGGACTTTATACAACATAACTAATCCAAGTTCCAAGGTTAGCCACCAAATCAATTCTGCAAGTCAGTTACTATGGACCTTGGCTTGTAGTACAGCATAGCAGTTAGACAAGGGGATATATACAATATATAACAGAAAAGAGAAAAGACTGGGCATTACCATAGTTAAGTTTCTGTTCGTTTGTTCAAATATTCTTCATACCACACAGAGTTATACTGAAGTATCAAAGTGGTATCAGAATGTAAGCATCTTGGTAAAATAATGATTTAACAGGCCATCAAATCAAATGGCAGGGAAACAATCTGTGCACTAGTATTTGACCTGCCTCAAACAGAAGATATTACTGTAAATAATTCTAAACATAAGCACAATTTAGTGAATAAGGTACGAGACTGGTAGACTCTAACTTTCAGATTCAACTTATAGCTGTTCACCAGTCATCTGCTATTTTGACAAGTTACTTACCAACGTGTGCTGCCATTTCTCCGTAAATTTATCCCCTAAGATGAGGATAATTCTTGCAAATTGTGTCACAAGCATTTTGAAAGGAACCATGAGTTATTGTGTAATGCTCTTGAAATTCCTCAGATGTAGGGTCCTACACAAAGTAAAGTATTATTATACATTTCTCTAACAGTAGTCATCTGTTTGCATTATGATTTTTTTTCCTACCCTTGACACTGTGATTCTTGGGCACTAACCTTTCTCAAAGTAAAGCGTTCAAAGCAAGCCTCCACTCCTGACCCAAGTAATTACTTTTTTCAAATCTATCATCCACATCTTTCTCTTCCTTAGAAGGTATTGTGAAAACTGGGAGTTATAAAACGCAATGAGCTTCTTTGGTTTAAATGTTCTGGTTCAGTAAGAAATGTGTGGGATAATCTGGTATTTTTATTTTTAACCCACCCTTAAGTGAGTAACTTTGTTTCCCATAGTTATATTTTCCTATATTACTTTTTAAATTTCAACTATATTTTAAGGAGCAGTTCGTTTATAAATTTGTTTTATGAACAGAGAGAACAGGTCAGAAAAATGAAGAAGCAAGAAAGGCAAGCCAAGTAATCACTACTATGTGACCAAAATGCTTTTATTGGAATGACTCAACAGTAGAAATCACCATTCGAGGATATGGAAAACAAAGAATCAATGCTCATCATCTTTAAAAAGAGTTCAACATAAACCACAATAAATTTTATCATACTACTAAAACTATTACCTATAAACTCTGCCAATCGAGTTAGTCTTCCATTCAGTAATACACTATACGTATTTGAATTTTTTAGCTTTTGTTGGTACAATATTACATCTTGAAAATAGAACTCTCGATCTTCTTATCAGTTTTTAAAATGATTTTTAAGTTTGTGTACAAGGGGGAAGACAATAAAATATGCTGTCTTCATTGTATAACCTTAGTTATAAGATAGTAATTTTTTAAAGATTTTTCTTGGCTGCCACAGTAGCTCATCCCTATAAATCCCAGCAATTTGGGGAAGCCAGGACAGGAGGATAGCTTGAGGACTGGAGTATGAGACCAGACTGGGCAACATAGGGAGACCCCCTTCTCTAACAAACATAAAAAAATTGGCCAGGCCTGGTGGCTCATGCCTGTAATCCCAGCACTTTGGGAGACTGAGGTGGGCAGATCACCTGAGGTCAGGAGTTCGAGACCCCCCTGGCCAACATGGTGAAACCCTGTCTCTACTAAAAATACAAAAAAATTAGCCAGGTGTGGTGGCACACACCTGTAGTCCCAGCTACTCGGGAGGCTGAGACAGGAGAATCACTTGAACCCGGGAGGTGGAGGCTGCAGTGACAGAGATCACACCACTGCACGCCAGCCTGGGTAACAGAGCAAGACTCCGTTTCAAAAAAAAAAAAATTAGCCAGGCATGGTGGCACATAAGTGTAGTCCCAACTACTGGGGAAGCTGAGGCAGGAGGATCACTTGAGCCCAGGAGTCCAAGGCTACAGTGAGCTATTATCACACCACTGCACTCTAGCCTAAGCAACAGAATAAGACCCCATCTCAAAAAAATACAAAAAATAAAAAACCCTCAGAATTACAATAAAATACTGATGGAAACCAGCTTCCTCAAAGGTGAACAAATATTCTTCTACCTTCTAAATGTAGCAAAGGAAAAGATTTGTGAGATTAAGGATAAAAACCACAAGATTTAGGGTGGTCTCAAGATGTGCTAGCCAAGTGACCCTGTTAGTCTCTTAATCTCTTTTAACCTCAGTGTCCTCATCTGTAAAATGCGGACCATGATACCTGCCTTAGCTACATACAACTGCTGTGAGAATTAAATGAGATACTCCATTTGAAAGAATGTTGTAAAACACAAAAAACTGTTTTTTAGATAACAGGGCTTGTTTTTAAACAGAACACCACTTTATTTACAAATTATGGTCACAGAACAGTTTAGTACTGTTTCTAACATGAAACAAATGGAAATCAATGTGCAAAACATAGGACCATGGTCACCAAATTATACCTATGATTAGATACACAGTAAGAAAAGGATCTTTTAAAGAAAAGTATACTTCCCATACTTAAAATCTTCAGAACTGAATTTGAAAGTATAAAAAAAAACAATTCATTTAAATGGATTGGTCTAGCGCACTGAAGATTAAATATATTTGTTAGCTATAAATTTAAAAATTGAGACATTAGCTTAAAAAGTATTTTAAAGTTCTTATGAAGAAAAAAACATGAAACAGACATTCACTTCTCTGGAAATAATTCAGAAAAGCCAGTAGTGATAGAAAAGGACATACATATACAAGACAACAGAGATGAACATGAACATAATCTGCACCTTTAGTATAATAAAGGAATTCAGTTAAATCTTTCTATGTGGTCCCTAAAAAGTCCAGAACAGAAACACCTCTTTTCAATAGGCCACAGGTTAAATCTATTCACTACATTGTCAGGCCAAGTCCTCCAGTAGGTTATTATGAATCTCGAGAATAATTTATCCTTAATAAGGCTACCTCTTTCTCTTTCATTCCTTATTAGTTATGGAATATGTATATTTATAAAGCCAACCTATGTAAAGAAACAATTCTTAGTTCCCTCCATTCTGTGTGCTTTCTGACACAAGTTTAAAGTTCTTGTGAAGTCAGCTGGGCACGGTGGCTCACGCCTGTAATCCCAGCACTCTGGGAGGTCAAGGCGGGCAGATCACAAGGTCAGGATATCAACACCATCCTGGCTAACACGGTGAAACCCCGTCCCTACTAAAAATATAAAAAATTACCCGGGCATGGTGGCACGCCCCTATAGTCCCAGCTACTCGGGAGGCTGAGGCAGGAGAATCGCTTGAACCTGGGAGGCGGAGGTTGCAGTGAGCAGAGATCGTGCCACTGCATTCCAGCCTGGGCAACAGAGTGAGACTCTGTCTCAAACAAAACGAAACAAAACAAAGCAAAAACCTCCTGGGAAATGAACTATGTTTATTACATTGTCCCAGAAATATAACCAACTTGCTCAATTACCAGAAGATTTTAAAATAAATAAGATCCAACAACTTTTTATCTTTTAATCCAGTCCTCAAATTCACAAATTTAAAAAGGGGTTGGGGAAATGACACAAATCATTAACGAATTATTCCAAATATAAATAACTTTAGTTAAAAACATTCTTAAAATTTAGTTAAAAACATTATTTAAAAAACATCTTAGGCCAGGAGCAGTGGCTCATGCCTGTAATTCCAGCACTTCGGGAGGCCAAGGCAGGCGGATCACCTGAGGTCAGGAGTTCGAGACCAGCCTGGCCAACATGGTAAAACCCCATCTCTACTAAAAATATGAAAAGTAGCCAGGCATTATGGTGGGCGCCTGTAATCCCAGCTATTCGGGAGGCTGAGGCAGGAGAATTGCTTGAACCTGGGAGACAGAGGTTGCAGTGAGCCGAGATGGCGCCATTGCACTCCAGCCTGGGCAACAAGAGCGAAACTCTTGTCTCAAAAAAATATATAAATAAATAAATAAATAAATAAATATTCAATCAAAGCTGAGATTAAAAGATGAAGTTCCTATCACAGCAACTACTACTTTTTGAACTTGTTTCTCTTCCCTCTGAAACCTAGGTTCACTTCAATGTATCATCGAACCAGAACTTCTGATAATAAAAAGCTTTTCTCAGGATCAGGACCCCCCCTTCTGCAAAACTATTTCAGCTCCAGACTTATTTCCTAGCTGTTTATGTGATCACCAATAGAATTAAATGTAAGCCTTCATTTTCTCCCAGAAATCTTACTTTAATTCTATCCCATAATATTTCCCATCATTTAAATGTCCTAGGCTCAAAGTGCATGGCACATCATGTCTAATTTCCAGTTCTCTCCAGTTGTTCATGTATACCTTAACTCCCAACCCAGACTCTAAATTTCTCAAGACAAAATTAATGCCTGTCACTTTTCTCTTCCACAGGCTGTGATGTAATCGGGACAACAATGAGGCAATCCTAAAGAGGTATCCCAAATCAGGGAAACCCACTGCCCCAACTTTACATTACCAAATAATGGTTCCAGGATGAATCAAGATGATATAGATGTCACAATGCAATCATCACAATGTCAACATGACCACAAAGAAGCCTATTCTAGCTAGTTAAGTTTCTCAGAATCTCATCTATACAGTTGGAGGCTGTTCCTGGCACTATAATCATTATACTACTAGTACACAGTGTCTACCTCTAACACTTAAACATTTTAAACCTCAGCAGACGTAAGTCACTATACTGGCAATTTCTATGTGCTGGCTTTTTACTTTCTACTTGCCCTATGGCCTTTCAGAAATTATTAAAGTAATACAGAGAGATGTTCAGTTATTTCTATGGGGCATGCTAAAGTACAAAGAACAGCAGTAGCCTCCGTACCATGAAAATCTCAACCTGAGGCAGCATTCCAAGCTAAGCAAAAATAGTAAAGGGCCCATTTGTCTCTGGAGCAGAGACAATCATCAAATGCGTATCAGTAAATTACCATTCATTTCTACCAATATGACCACCTCAATGCCTGAGATCATGAAAATCTGGTAGGAATCCATAAAATGTTCTTAGACAGGTAGAGTACAAGAAAGCTGCCATTTACTTTGAGTTCTGCAAGAATTAAAAATCTATTTTATGAATGTCACTATCATTTATCCAATAAAAAATAAATTACAAATTAAGGCAGAAGAAAATTCACTAAGACCTTAACCACAAAGAAAGAATGAAAACGATACAGTATTTGCAAGTTAGAAAAGTGAGATTTGGCATGGTCGTGAGATGATGTGAAGGATGAATCGTGCCTTAATTTAATGCCTGAATATCTTAGATTACATTAATCTCTCAAAAGCTGAGTAACAACAGAAACCACCTAAATAATAAACTGATAAAATAATTGCCACAGAAAATACTGAAGTGCCATTATTGTTACAGTTAAAATAAACTGTAAGTCAGTATAGCTGCAGTCTCATCTGAATTTACCACCTGAAATCATTAACTTTTAGTTATCATAATTGAAAGCAAAACTCACATAACAATGATACTCCTAAATGTAGAAATATTTGATTTTAAAATACAATATCCAGGAAAACAGAACATGAAATGTGACCAAATTCCTCAAAATTCTCATTACCCTACAAATTATTTAATTTGCTTGTACAACTACTACAAAATCAGGACACTTCATACTCACAAAATCTTTAATAGCTAGCAATGCTACAGAAAGTAGAAGATGAGAGGAATAAAAGATATTTCTAACTAAATCAAATAAAATTACATATTTAAAATACTATGACAGAGGGATAAAAAGAATAAAAATATATTTTAGGCAAGCAAGTCAAAGTAAAAAGCTTTCGTCTTGTTTTCCTCCCCCCTCCCAAAGTAAGGTAAACATAGAGTAAATTATGCATTTAAAATCTATCCAGGGTGGCTGAACAGAATTTATTAAAGAGGACCTGCACACTACACACTCTGTACCAAAGATTTATATACTGCAGGCTTATTTTCTTTATTGTTTTATATCGTCATACAAAATAAGGTTTTATAATACTAGTAGTAAAAAAAAAAAGAAACCACAACATAAAGTACTTAGAACCATACAAATACACACATATAATGGAAATACATAACTTCTACTTTGCTTTTAAAGCTTGATAAACATATAGTTACAACTAGAGAAATTATACGATGATTCAAATTTAAAATGATATAATTATTAAAAATAGCAAATTTTAAAAACATTTCAACTTACCTGGTTTCTTTCTGGATTTTTCATGACCTAGCTGTCCTAGATCATTACATCCACATGTGTACACTGTTCCATCATCCAGAACAAACACAGTATGTCTGAGTCCACATCCTACATCTCGGATCCTTTTATTTATAAAGAAGTCACTTTTTCTGGGCTCTAGTACAATTTCTTCATCAATTCCACCCAAACCTAGCTGTCCAAAGGATGCATTTCCCCAGCACAACATGCTTGTAATTATTTTGGTCTTCCAGTTTCAATAAAAAATTCTCTTCTGAAACCCCGGAAAGTTGGAGGTACCCTATGTCTGAGGAAATAGAAAGAAGTTAATATGACTTCAAAGAAAAAAGGATGTATAATTGCTCTTTCAAGTGCTAAGCTACAATAATTGCTACATGGTAAACATTAAATATACTTTATAACATGCTACATAAGTATCATTCAGTTTCAAAAACCAATCAGTTGTATTTTTTAAAATGTATCATACAGAAATTTTTAGGGAAAATATGACACTTTCTATGATCCTTCGCAAAATTTAAAACATATTTAAAACATATTAACTAGTTTTGACTTCTGGTTATCTTGTGACAGACTAAACTAATAGGAATAAGTACCTTGATGAAATTAATCACAATTTTTTCTACTTTTTGCTTTAAATAATTTCAATGGGAACAAGAAATAAGACATCTTTCCACTGCCCAAAAAGCAAATATACACCGTGAGAAATTTAGCCAACTGCAGAAACATAACCTTGCAATCTCCCTCAAATCCTAGTATAATTAAGCTTTCTAATACCTACCTCCACATCAACAGAAAATGGAGTTCTTATCTGTAACAGAAATAAAACCAATAATGGAAATTTAAAGCAATTTTCCACAATTTAAACGACTCTCCCAATTACTCTTTAGGCCAGAGAGAAAATGAAGAATTCTCTTACCAAACCATAATCTTAAATCACCTTCAAAGATCCCATATTTCAAATCAAAATACTAACATTCCAACCTCACTAATTCTAAAACTAAATCAATGTGCATAATTATAATACAGAAAAAAACATGCAATTTAAATATCAATTCTCTCCAAAATTCAACCTCTTTTATTACAAGTGGTAACCGGGATTAAAAAAATCACCCGTGGGCAATCTATATCTATCTATACCTCTGAGACAATTATTTAAAGATTGGCGGGGGGGAATTGCAAATAACTCCAGCACTGCAGATTTTTCAAGAATAGGAATGGGGGCTGGGGCACTGATAGTCTGATGGCGAAATCTGTAGAACTTTCCAGCACACTGACTGAATATTTCCTCACTTGTAAAGAAAGACACAAATAACAGAGTCCACTTCATCTATACATACGTAGACTTTTAAACACATCGCGTTACTAAATATCATAATTACAGGAAGTCAGCCTTATTCTGTAGTAGTCATCCACATTCTTACAGAGCCTGCGAAGTTTCAACCCCAATTTTCCTATGTTCCTGTTAGCAAGTGCCCAAGGTGTCCCATTCCACGACCCATCATCCCATTAACAGAAGTTTGATTTCATTCTTTTGGGGCATCAGAACTCGATAATTCCCAAGAGTTCTGCATTGTCTTCCCATATTTAAAAACAAAATAAGAGTAATACAGGAAAATACCCCGACTTCAGCGCGCGAGGTTTAACCACCCTTTTCTTTAAAACACAGAGGCGTCCTCTCGCCAGCAACAGGTAGGGAAATGAGAAGCAGTTTAGTCCCGTCTTTCTCTGAACGTGCACCCAGATCAGCTCATGGGGACTGGGAAAGAGAAATCATCTGCACACACCCAACCTCGCAGCCAAGCAGACGACTACCGCAACCGGCCGCTCGCAACAGCTTCAGAGGCCGGCGGCCGAGGATTGGCAGTGCGCGGCCTCAACCTGAGAGAAGCCCATCCCCAGGCAGATGAGACATTCCAGCCCCGGGGCCAGGGAGCCACAACCCTGCCCTCGCCCCACGCCCCTCACCCCCAGGAAGCGCGGAGAAAGCGCCCTATGCCGGGCCGGCCTGCATCCGCCCAGCCCGGCCTGCCCCTCCCTAACGCCGTCACACACCCCCGAACCCGCTGGGGCCACAACTCGCCCAAGCCCTTCAGGGTAGGGGAAGCCCAAGGTGACGGGGGGCGGCCCCTGCCCAGAGAGCAAGGCAGCGCGGTCGCTGAAGCACGTCTCCGGCTCCTGGGACCCTCCTCTGTCAGCCAGTGGCGACGATCACCAGGGCACCTCCGGCGTCTGTGCCGCTGCTCCGCTGCTCCCCTCCCCGGCGCCTGGGAAACTTTACCGGGTTCCTTAGAGAAAAGCGGACGCCACTGCTGTCCAGTCCAGAGACAGCCGTCAGCGACCCGGATGGAGCGGGCGGGGAAGAACGGGAGGCAAGCGGGGCGGAGAGCACGAGGGGTGGGGAGAGTTGGGGAAGAGACTAGGTAGGAGAAGGCAGAGGGGGAGGTGGCCACGCGAGGGAGGCGGGGGAGGGGCTGGCCGGAAGTGAACCGCAGAGCACGCGCGCGAGCCCGCCCACTTCCCGGCCCCGGCGCCGGCGCCGGCGCCTGCGCCTGAATCTTCCCGGGGAGGCCTGACCACAGGCGCCTGCGCAGTGTGCCGCTTTGCGTTGCTTTAAGAGGGAAAAGCCAAATACAGAAAGTTGGAGTTTGCGAAGACAAACGAAGAAGATGTCAACTGTTTTTGAGAATGCTTCGGCGTGCACAAAGCCTTTTAATGAAGAAAATCACTTTGTTTTTTGGTTTGGTTGTCTTTGTGCTCATGGATGCTAGCTAGTCTTTTTATTATTTTACTCTCTCTTTTCCCAAGGAGATTTTAAAGTAGCAGATGAAACATCACAATTATGAACATAAAGACTGGTGAAGAGTTATTTTATCCCATGGCCTCAACTGGAGCCAGTCTGAGGATGTGAGATGTGTTGATGGCAATGGCTGAAGCTACTCTACTACCACCACCACC
This sequence comes from Gorilla gorilla gorilla, assembly GCF_029281585.2. NCBI lineage: Eukaryota > Metazoa > Chordata > Mammalia > Primates > Hominidae > Gorilla > Gorilla gorilla. The sequence goes on along the minus strand of NC_073232.2, from coordinate 47,670,831 downwards.
AGTTCAGTTTCCTTGTACGGTGTTGGCTACCATCACTTTCTACACTCTCCCTGAAAGATAGGCTTGAATTGCAGGGTCTCATTCTATCAGAGAAAATGACACATTGGCTGCAGTCCCTGATTCATAAAAACGAAGTCTGGATCTCCTAGGCCAGCCTTAACTTCTTAAAAAGCAGGAGAACTTGAAACAATGCACTTTTGAAATTGTAAGTTGGGTATTGCTAGAATGAATATTCAGTACCTAGAAGAAGTTCCACAAATAGGCCATCTTTCTTTTTCTTTTCTTATTTTTATTTATTTATTTATTTATTTTTTGAGACAGAGTCTCGCTCTGTTCCCCAAGGCTGGAGTGCGATGGTGCGATCTCAGTTCACTGGAACTTCCGCCTTAGCCTCCTGAGTAGCTGGGACAACGGGCATGCGCCGCCATGCCCGGCTAATTTTTGTATTTTTAGTAGAGACGAGGTTTCGCCATATTGGCCAGGCTGGTCTCAAACTCGTTACCTCTGGCGATCCACCCGCCTCGGCCTCCCAAAGTGCTGGAATTACAGGCGTGAGCCACCGGTCCTGGCCTGTTTCTTTATCTCTTGTTGAAAAACATGTTTTAGATAAGAACTGTCTGTGCTAGAATATGTTCAAGTGTGTGTATTCGTGTCCTAGGCTTGCCATATAAATTAAAACATTCGGTGGCTTAAAACAACAGAAATTTATTGTCTCACAGTTCTGAAGACCAGTTCAAAATCAAGGTGAAAGCAAGCTTGGTTCTCTCTTGGGGTCTCTGAGAGATAATCTTTTCCAGGCTTCTCTGCTAGCTTCTGGTGGTTGCCAACAATCCTTGGCAATCCTTATAGAAGCATCCCTCTTCACCTTGTTTTCCCTGTGTGTCTGTGTCCAAATTTCCCTCTTTTATAAGGACACCAGATATTGGATTAGAGCCTACCCTGATCCATTATGACCTCATCTTAACCTTATTACATCTGCAAAGAACTCATTTCCAATTAAAGGTCACATTTGGCCGGGCACGGTGGCTCACGCCTGTAATCCCAGCACTATGGGAGGCTGAGGCGGGTGGATCACCTGAGGTCGGGAGTTCGAGACCAGCCTGACCAACATGCAGAAACCCTGTCTCTACTGAAAAAATACAAAATTAGCCGGGCGTGGTGTTGCATTCCTGTAATCCCATCTCCTCAGGAGGCTGAGGCAGGAGAATTGCTTGAACCTGGGAGACGGAGGTTTTGCGGTGAGCCTAGGGCGCGCCATTGCACTCCAGCCTGGGCAACAAGAGCAAAACTCCATCTCAAAAAAAAAGAAAAGTTCACATTCACAGGTACTGGAGGTTAGGACTTCAGCTTATCTTTTGAGGGATCAAATTTAACCCACAACAGTATGTTACAGAAATGAATGTAGAATGACAAGATGCTTAAGCAAGGAAAGCATAATTTCAACATGAGAAATGGTAGGAATGTTCACAAAAAATACTCATATTTTGAGAGTTTCATTGCTCTTGTTGGCTTTTTTTTTTTTTTTTTTTTTTTTTTTGAGACATCATCTTGCTCTGCTCATCTCGGCTCACTGCAATCTACACCTCCCAGGCTCAAGGCATCCTCTCATCTCAGCCTCCTGAGTAGCTGGGACTACAGACACATGCCACCATGCTCGGCCAATTTTTGTATTTTTTGTAGAGACAGGGTCTTGCCATGTTGCCCAGGGTAATCTACAACTCCTGGGCTCTAGTAATCCACCCACCTTGGCCTCCCAGAGTGCTGGACTACAGGTGTGAGCCACCGCGCCAGGCCTCTTGTAGGATTTTTGTTTGTGGTCTTTTACCCTTAAGGGCTTATTGCCTCAGAATATATCATTAAAAGGGAAGTTATGGAATTCAGGATCTTTAAGATATACAATTGATGCTATAATACATAAAAATTAAAATGAGTGGCTTAATATAAGTGTATTTTTTAACCTTTTTAGCAGTCCAAATAAGTGTTCCTAATGAGTGAAAACTGATCTCCAGGGACCTGAGAAGATGGAGGGAGGGTGAGCTTCTTAAAATCCTTGTTTGGGAAATGCCACATAGCACTACTATACACAAAACAGAACTCTGCCCGTACAAACAAGGGTGCTGGGAAGCATAGTCCCTGAGTTCCCAAGTACTACTTCATGCTGTGGAAGGGAGAGCATGAATTGGTGGACAGCTGTCTATTCCACCTGGATATATATCTATCTGGAATATTTTTAAAGATAGATCTTGCTTGTAGAAAGTGGAATGGACATTTTTGCATGTTCCTTTTAACCTTACAAATCTGTGAAACCATGGTGCAAGGTTTTAGAAAGTAGCATGTGATTATCTTTAAGATGAAACAAGTATAGGATCCTAGGGTTATTAGAATAATGTAAATTTGTTGTATAAATGCAGCATGAGATATTGGTGAGTATGATCTCTGGTGCTGGTTTATCTGAATTCAGAGCCTAAACCCTATAAGCTTACCTCAGACCTCTGTCCTTCTATCCCCCCAAACACAAGGGCATTTACTAATGATCTGTTTTACAGAATATTACATCTCAGCCATAATTTTTATAATTATGTTCATAATCCATATCTCACTGGGTTGTTGTGAAGCCAGTAAAATGACACATGCAGTGCCTTGTATGTGGCAGGAGTTTTGTAAATGTTAGCTTTTACTATTACTAGTATTATTTCTCCTGAATTACTAGTAAGGGAATGCAGTCCATATGACCAGAAAGAAAATAATATTAATTCATAACAGAGTAAAGTATTTTTTTACCTATTTTTATTTAAAAAAAATAATGCTCAGACTGTTGAGAGACATCTAAAAATAGTATTCATTCTTCTTCCACTCTTTCTCTTTCTCCCTTCCTTCCAGCCATACTGCTCCTGCTGGATCTCACCTCATTTTCTTCATTCAGGTCTCTACTCATGTCACCTCTACAGGCTTCCCTGATCAGCCTATCCAAAAAACCATCCCCTCTCTCCCTATCATCTTATCCTGCTTGCTTTTCCTTCATATCCATTATAACAAACTGACATTTTAATATATAATTCATAAATATGTATTATGCTTATCATATAAAAAATATATAACTAAGAAAATGGATAAGCAATTATATACAATCTATTTACATATTACTTAAATAGATATTTAACTTCACCTCCTCCATTAGAATGAAAACTCATAAAGGCAGTGATTTTGTCTATTTTGCTCCGTGCTTTATCCCCCGGGATCTTGAACAGTTCCTGGCCCACGGCAAGTGCTAAAAATATACTCCTGAGGCTGGGTGCAGTGGGTCAGACCTATAATCCCAGCCCTTTGGGAGGCCTAGCAGGCAGATTGCTTTGAGCTCAGGAGTTCGTGACCAGCCTGGCAACAATGGTGAAACCACGTCTCCACGAAAAAGACAAAAATTAGCTGGATGGAGTGGTGTGAACCTGTGGTCACAGCTACTCAGGAGGCTGAAGTGGGAAGATTGCTTGAGTCGAGGAGACAAAGGTTGCAGTGAGTGGAGATTGTGCCACTGCACTCCAGCCTGGGCAACAGAGTAAGAGACCCTGTCTCTAAAAAACAAAACAAAACAAAAAAAAAACCACTTCTTGAATTAATTAATTAATGGTGCTGGCAGCATTGTAAATTATCACAACCTTTTAATAAATAAATTTGGCAATGTATTTCAAGAGCCAGTAAATTTCATTTAATAGTTCATAATAATAGCAATATTTATGGTGAGACATTGCCCTAAACCATTTACCTGTACAATATTACTTCTGGATTCTGTCCTAAGGAAATACAAGATGCATTCAACAAATGTTTATTGAGCACCTACTATGTCACACCCTCCCAAGTCTAGCAGGATAGATAAAAACATGGGGGTGGGTGAATGAAAGTATGAACAAGATTTTTATTGCAGTGTTATTTCCCATAGCAAAAATTAAAAGCAGCCAGCCAGGCATGGTGGCCCATGCATGTAATCCTAGCACTTTGAGAGGCCCAGGCAGGTGGATCACCTGAGGTCAGGAGTTTAAGACCAGCCTGGCCAACATGGTGAAACCCCATCTCTACTAAAAATGCAAAAATTATCTGGGCTTGGTGGTGCGCACCTGTAATCCCAACTACTCGGGAGGTTGAGGCAGGAGAATCACTTGAACCCAGGAGGCAGAGGATGCAGTGAGCCGAATTCGCACCATTGCACTCCAGCCGGGGTGACAAGAGCAAAACTCCATCTCAAAAAACAAAACATAAAAAATAAAAAAAATTAAAAGCAGCCTAAGTTCCATATTAAAAAAAAATAAAAAATAAAAACATAAAAGCAACCTAAGTTCCAACATGGGAAAATGGGTATTGATATGTGGCTGGTAAAATTACAATTTGAGAGACTGTTGCTGCAAAATTTACATGATACAATCATAAGGTTCTTTTAAAAGTAGAATACAAAATTGTATGTTTCTTGCTTGTAGCCATGTTTTTAAAAGATGGAAAAGAAATATACCAAAATACTGCAAATTGTGTTAGAGTGTTGAAATTTGAAGCAATTCTTTTCTCTATTTTCCAAATTTCTATAAATATTTAACTTATGGCTTAAAAAGTTGTGGATAAGAGAAGTCTTACTTGCTTCAAAAATAGAAGAGGTTGAAAGTGTAAATATGCATAATTATATCATTAATCTAAAAGTAAATACAGAACTTCAAATGAATCAAATTTTCCTTTTATTTGCAAAGTATATATTCACATTTATATATAGTTTAAGTCAAGGTTGTAATTCTATGAAATTTTTAAAATATTGAGTGTCAGGAGGATCTTATGAGTTAAATGCTGAATTATTTGACTCCTTTAAGTGAATTAGAAGTTTCTGTTTTGGTAAGCATTGCTTTCAGAGGTGTCAGACATTTTAGAACTGTGTATGTGGGAATGCCAATTTGAGTTCATTTGTGCCACTAAAAGATTACCCCTCAGTTTTTTTTTGATCCTTGTATTTAATTTCCTAGGGCTGCTGTAACAAATTACCACAAACTCGGTGACTTAAAACAACAGACTTTATTCTCTCATGGTTTTGGAGGTAAGAATTCTAAAATCAAGGTGTTAGGAGTGCTACATTCCCTCCAAAGGCTTAAGAAGAATCCTTCCTTGCCTTTTCTAGCTTTTGGTGGCTCCCGTCATTCCTTGGCTTATGGCAGTGTAACTCCAATCTCAACCTCCATCTTCACATGGCCTCCTTCCCTTCCTCTGTGATCGCTCCTTTCTTTCCTCTTTCCTTTCCCTTTTAAGAACACCGGTCATTGAATTTAGGGCCCACCTAATCAGATCTATAACTTATTTACATCTCTAGAGCCATAATTTGACGACATCTGCAAAGGCATTACAGTCATGCGTCCCTTAATGATGGGATATTGTCTAAAAAATGCATTGTTAGGCAATTTTGTCATTGTGTAAACAACATAGAGTGGACTTACACAAACCTAGATGGTGTAGCCTACTAAACACCTAGGTTATATGGTATGGCCTATTGCTCCTTGGCTACAAACCTGTACAGCATGTTACTATACTGAGTACCACAGGCAACTGTAACATAATTGTATCATACACTAAGTGTTTGTGTATCTAAACATAGAAAAGGTAGAGTAAAAATATGTTGTTATAATCTCATGGGACCACACCATCCTATATGTGGACTGTTGTTGACTGACATATCATTATGCAGTGCATGACTGTATTTTTGAAATAAAATCACATTCTGAAGTTTCAGATGGACATGAATTTTGGGGGAGCTCTATTCAACCCACTACTGTTCTATCATCTTAATTTTCTGAAAACTTAATGTGACTTGCACCTACCTCTCAATTACCCTAAAGAAAAACTGGTGATTTATAGGGTAACATATATTTTGAAAACATTATTTCAGAAGAGATAAAGACCAACGTTATCTATGTACCTTCTGCCTGCAAATAATCTCATTAGCCTGGGATTCTGGACATTTGCTGAGTGCGTGTTCATTTTCCTGTCATTGACACCACAGTTCTTCCTGCCCTAAAGTCTATTTTCCCATTCACCTTTTCATTGTTCTTGCACATCTTATAGTTCTTTCTTGCTTTCTTCTATTTGCGTATTACAGACTGTGTCTTAGACTCCTCTTCTTATAAAGTCACATTGGATTAGGTCCCACCCATATTACCTCATTTTACCTTATTACCTCGTTAAAGAATCTAACTCCAAATACAGTCACATTCTGAGGTACTGGGGGTTAGGACTTAACATATGAATTCAGGGGTGGCGGATTGAGTGGTGTAACACAATTCAGCACATAGCCATTTCTTTTTTTCTTCTGAATTGCATTATAAAAAGTCCTTTTGTGGCTGGGCGCGGCGGCTCACGCCTGTAATCCCAGCCCTTTGGGAGGCCAAAGCAGGCAAATCACCTGAGGTCAGGAGTTCGAGACCAGCCTGGTGAAACCTCGTCTCTACTAAAAATAGAAAAATTAGCTGGGCATGGTGGTGGGCGCCTGTAATCACAGCTACTTGGGAGGCTGAGGCAGGAGAATTGATTGAACCTGGGGGGCGGAGGTTGCAGTGAGCCGAGATTGTGCCATTGTACTCCAGCCTGGGCAACAGAGAGAGACTCTGTCTCAAAGAAAAAAAAAAAGTCCTTTTTCTGTTATCTTAGGTAGGTATGAGCCTGTTCCAGAAAAGAGTAAGATAGGAGAAATAACTCACTCCTGCCACATAAATGAGACAGCAGACAGGAAAGTGTGGCCCTTCTTTCTAATGGATGCAAGCAAAACAATTTTATTGAGAATATTGTATGTCACAGAATATGCCACTTAATCTACACATGAAGAATAATAATTCCAGGTTATTTATTATAGGACTTCTCTACTTTCACCGTCACGATTATCCCGACATCCATTCTGGCTCCAAATTTACATTCTGGCTTCAATTCCCTCCTTGGTATCCCAGTGTGAAATAGTAGTACTGTTTGCATCATAAATACCAGAAATATTTTTAAATGTTCTCCTTTTATAACTCTATGTGATTTCTTTATGTTTGTCTTCCATCGCCTAATTATAGGAATTCAAAATTCAAATGGCATTCGAACAGGAATAAATGTGAAAAATCACATGTAATGTAGCCCTTCACCAGTATGTGGGGATGTGTTCATACATTTGAAATTATAATGTGATTACTTCAGTTACTACTTTTTCTTAACAGAGAAATCTTTCAAACTGCCCTGCTTCTTGTGGCAGTAAAAAATAAAATTTGTGTTTAGAATCAAAGACTTAACTACATGATAAGCTGTGCTTTAAAATTAGCTTTAAACCACAGCAGTCCTAAAATGAGGATTCTGTGAGTTCTAGTTAATAGTCAGCATCACCAAAGTAATACAATATGAAAGTGTAGAATTTATACTTATATGATTCCTTTAAATCCATGGGTCTTCTTTTAAAGAAAACAGAGCATAGCAATTGCAGAGACTAGCAAAGAAGGAATCTCAACTGTTAGAGCTTATCAGTCATACTTTCGAGTAGCAAATTGAACTATTTTGTTGCTACTGATTTCAAAGGGTCCTATAAAGATATTTGAGGTTGAAAGTTGTAATATAACTGTCAGAAATATAAATTTGGGAAGAATATGTATATTTTTAGATTGCATGCCTCACTGCCCTTAAATAAAATTAGGACTAAAACTAATTGTAACTACAGATCTGTGTCAAATTAACAGTACTGCTGCTTTGGATAACAATTAGCCAGAGCATGGATATTTTCATCTATTGAATCCCTTATTAATAACTTTCAAAGTAATGTTATAAAAGACAAAGCCTTGCTAAGCATCTCATTTGATTATCACTTTTATAATGGGAACTGACAGTACATTTCATATCTTAACTAAGCATTACAATTTTTATGAAAGCAGCACGGAGAACTACAAAAGTAAGGAGATGAAAAAGCTTTTTAACCCTCCCTGCCCCTAATTTCCTTAAGTTTAGTGTACTTCTTATGTTTATAGAACTAATTATTGGTTGCCTTTAGCATACAGGTAACTTTTATGCACAGTGATTGCAAATTTAAAAAAAAATCTCTATTGCTACTCATGCTTCTTTCAGAAAAATGAAAAAGATTGTCCTAATAGTTGGCATCCAGAAATAAATAAAACACCACAATTTTTATGGACAGATTTTCATTAGAGTTTGAAAAATGTTCTTAAAATCTCGATGTAAAATCTGATAGCCTGACAGAACAGTTGAGCAGTAGTGACTAGGAAGGACAGAGTGTTCCTAGAAGACAAATTATAGTTGCCACCTCCACATTGCCTAAATAGAGTTTAACCATATTGAAATGACAGAAATGTTTGCCCAAGAAAAATGCCATGTAATTCAAGCTGCTGTTTTACCTACTTTTTTTTTTTTAAAAAAGCCAAACAAAAATTACTCTTTGTAAACATAGGATCTTAAGAAGTGAATTGAAGTGTTGTGTGCTGTTCACTTCCAACAAACAACTTCATCTATTCAATCTCTAAAAGGAAGCATTACCCAGCAAGCTAACTTCCAAAGAGCAGCTTTCAAACTGCTCCCATTCACAAGCTCTGATAGTGTTGACAATAAAATAGAAATCCTGAGGAATGGTTAATGTCAGAATTGTTCTTAACATTGAAATATCTTTGTTTATTTTTAAAGGACAGCATAATCAGAGAATATAATTATGTATTGAATTAATCTATGATAAGGGTGAAACATCTTGTCATCCTTCTCTAACTCAGTTATACATAGACTGGATAAGATGATTTTTTTTTTAAGTGTAAAACTCTTCTGTTTTTAATTTGCTTAGTATGGGGAACTCCCATTTTTAAAAAAATCAGGCTGAGCGTGGTGGCTCATGCCTGCAATTCCAGCACTTTGGGAGGCTGAGGTGGGTGGATTGCTTGAGGTCAGGAGTTTGAGACCATCCTGGCCTACATGGTGAACCCTGTCTCTACTTTAAAAATACAAAAAAATTAGCTGGGCTAATTAGCTGTGGTGGCGGGCACCTGTAATCTCAGCTATTCAGGAGGCTGAGGCAGGAGAATTGCTCGAACCCAGGAGGCAGAGGTTGTAGTGAGCCGAAATTGCATCACTGCCCTCCAGCCTGGGTGACAGAGTGAGACCCTGTCTCAAAAAAAAAAAATTAAAATAGCTTTTATTTTAAATATTAATGCTTATTGTTAATAATTAAAATAGTTCAGTAAAGAAGTAAAGAACTATCAGAAAAATGACCCCAAGATGCATACTGCTAATACTGTACTGAACATCATTCTGATTTTTTTTTTTTTTTTTTTTTTTTTTTTTTTGAGAAGGAGTCTTTCTCTGTCACCCAGGCTGGAGTACAATGGCATGATCCCAGCTTACTGCAACCTCTGCCTCCCAGTTCAAGCAATTCTCCTGCCTCAGCCTCCTGAGTAGCTGGGACTACAGGCGCCCACCACCACGCCTGGCTAATTTTTGTATTTTTAGTAGAGACGGGGTTTCACCATATTGGCCAGGCTGGTCTTGAACTCCTGACCTTGTGATCTACCTGCCTCGACCTCCCAAAGTGCTGGGATTACAGGCGTGAACCACCGTGCCCGGCCCTGATATTTTTCTTTACTTCAAAGCATATTGTACACATATAGAAGTCAATGAAAGTTTGCTCAATGGATCTTGGAGTTTTGTAACCTATTTTTACTCAACAAGGTGCTAAGTACCTCTTTCCAAGTATTGGAGGGCTTAGTTATGTTCATATGGAAAACACGCCAGACCATGAACCTACAGGGGCAGTTAACCACAAATAGAAATAAATGATGGATATGTTCAGTCTTATTCTATCCAGGTTGAATACAAATCTTAAGTTGAATGTATTCTGATGTATCTTGTGTTAATAGTCATCACCCGTGCTTTGAATGCCTAGAATGGCTTCTCCAGGTTCTTCAACTCCTCTGGCTCCAAAGAAGAGCAAAATGCTCAGGGGGATAGAAAGGAGAATGTTGAGATGCTGCATAGAGTTTTCATATTGTCGACTACACTTTCATACTTATATCATTTAAGTTGGTAAGCAGTGTGTTTGCTTATGCAAATAGCATATAAAGATATCATTCATTTGCTTTTTGGCAGTAATGATTTCAATCTTCATTCCTCCTACCATGGCCTCAGTTCAAGCTATCATCTATTCCAGCCTGGACTTTTTCCCTGGTCTATAGACTACCTATAGTCTTGGCCCTTTGGTCCAAACACACAGCCACTGGGTGGTCTTTCTCAAATGCAGATTTGATCATACCTCCTCAAAACGTTTATAATTTAGGCATTCAAAGTTCTTCATAATCAAGCCTTTGTCTTCCTCTGCAACCTCATCCCTGCCACATTCCTCAAATCACGCCTCATCTTTGTTTTATGAGGCATGAAATATGCTCTCTCACATCTTCCTAAATTTTCATGTTGCTCCTAACCTAGTAAGTTTCTCATTTTTCAATACTCAGCTTAGACAGTACTTTCTTAATGAAGACTTGGCCTGTCTGTGACAGTTAACACCCTCCTTTCTGGTGCCATCCTCTGCTACAGAGCTTGCCACACTTCAACATAATCAATTTCCTGTCTTCTCCCTCACTAGACTGCTAGCTGAAGATCAGGAACTTCGATCTTTTTACCCTTGTATCCCCAGGAATGAATGAATACAACTTGTTTCATATACTCAGAAGCTGTAGTTACCAAATATTTATTTTTGACTAATACATATAAGAAATAAATCGTTAGACTATTTTATTTAATTATTTGTTTATTTATTTATTTTGAGGCAGAGTCTCACTCTGTTGCCCAGGCTGGAGTGCAGTGGTGCGATCATGGCTCACTGCTAACTCTGCCACCAGGGTTCAAGCGATTCTCTTGCCTCAGCCTCCTGAGCTGGGATTACAGGCCCCCGCCAGCATGCCCAGCTAATTTTTGTATTTTCAGTAGAGATGGGGTTTCACCATGCTGGGCAGGCTGGTCTCAAAACTCCTGGCCTCAAGTAATCCACCTGTCTCGGCTCAGAACATTTTATTTAGTATATAAAATCTTTCAAAACAATGTCGCTAAGGAAAAAGGATCATTCCAGGCTGGAATCGATGATAGCCTGAACTGAGGCCATGGTAGGAAGGATGAAGATAGAAATAATTACTGCCAAAAAGCAAAGGAATTATATATTTATATGTTATTTGCATAAGCAAACGCGCTGCTTATCAAGAAGTCCTCAATGGAGAAGACTGTGAACATATATATAGTAAATATCCATTAAATATTTGTCAATTGAGCAATCGTTCGTTGTTTAGATTGTTATCTTTCTAAGGAAGGGACCCGTGATATACTTTTATTTATTGTTTCCAGTGCCTAACAGAATACTATGTCCATAAAATAATCTCAAATCTAATTTTACTGATAAATGAGGGAATCCATTAATTATCTCTAAATCTCAACAGGAATGTATAAGACCTGTGTCTTTGAATTTCTCTCTACATATTGAAATATCTGTGAGCTCTTTGAGGAAAGGGGTTCTACCTATTGATTTTTATATTTTAAAGTCTTAACAGAGAACACTGAACATAGCAGAAGTTTAATAAATCTCTGTTATTAAGATTTCATCAGTGAAATACAAGTTTGCTTTGCTCATCATTGTATCCCAGTGACCTAGGGCAAGATCTTATTCATTGTAGGAATTTAGCAAATATTCGTTAAATAAACATGATTTGGAAATCTTGCTATTGGCAGGTACAATTAAATCTAACATGAAAAGTTTCCCTTGGGGGAAAAAGTAAAGTTTCCCTTGGTGTCTTAGATTGAGGAATAAATGCAGATCAGAGTATGATTCTGAAAGATGTTTTATTTTTTACTATGAAACAACTCTACCCTACAGAGGTGGGGAGCAGGGAGGGGAAGGGAGAGAAGCTGGAAACAAACAAGTGAGGCTCACAGGAGAAAATAGCTCCTCCAAGGGGAGCCACATGCTCTGATACCCATGGCAGCCGCATGAGGAAGCAGCCTAAAATTAGCAGGACGGGCAAGCCCAGGAAGGGAAAACCATGGCAGCCTTTCCTGCCCTCAACAAGTGAGGTGAGGGGCTGGGAGTCCCGGCTGGAACTACCCAATGTAGCCTTTGGAGCTCCACTGCTGTCTGTGCCAGGTAAGGTCCTCCCTCGAAATTCATCTTGGGAGGTAAAGCAAGAGATTTCTTAAGGGGATGTCCAGATAATTGAAATATTTAATACTGTCCCAGTAAAAAGGTGCCTCCAGGAATCTAATGGTTAAGAGAGCAATAGATGAAGAACATTCTATTCATCCTTAATCAGGGTATTCATCTGAACCACTCCCTCTCACCTTATTGAATTGGGGCTCTCTGGGGTATGTAGGTGCTGCTTCTTTCAAGTGTTAAAGAGGGGAGGGTGTCCTAGAAAAATCTTTAAAGCCATGTGGGAAAAGGAATGATGAAAGGGCATTGCCAAGCAATGTAAAGAAACTGCAGAGCCAAGAAGGAAAGATCAGAGATAATACAAATAGGACTCAGTGGGCAACAGTCTGCTTTTTTCATGAATGAAGTGCAGAGCAATTGAGCTGATTGAGGACAGTCAACAGAATCCTAGAGAAGACCAGAATATTCTGTATTATTGTTTCATAAAGAACTGGATCAGTGATAGATTTTTACGTTGCACATGAATAACTCCCAGTCAGGGTACTGATCTATCACTCTCCATCGTTTCTATAAGTTTCTGTCTCCCATACTAGAATTCATTTTAATAATATATTACCAATTGCTTTTTGAAGTTACAGTTCCTCATTAATGGTAAAACCTTCCAGTGCTATTAACAGAGTTTCTCACAGGGTTAATCTGAAGGAGTTGTGCACGTGGATAGCAGAAATTCAGAACTTTAAAAAAATAAATTAATTGAGATATAATTAATACACCATACAATTCACCTGCTTAAAGTGTGTAAGTCAATGGATTTTAGAAAATTTACAGAGTTGTGCAACCATTGCCACAAACAATTTTAGAACATTTGTATCACCCCCTCATATCCAATAGCAGTAACTCCTCTTTTCCTCCAACATCCTCCCACTCACAGCCCCAGGAAACCATTAATCTACTTTCTGTTTCTATAGACTTGCCTATTCTCGATATTTCACATCAATGAAATCACACAATGCGTAGTCTTTTGTGAGTTTGTTTGTTTGTTTAATTTTTGAGACAGAGTCTCACTCTGTTACCCAGGACGGAGTGCAGTGGTGCTAGCGTAGCTCACTGCAACCTCTGCCTCCTGGGTTTAAGTGATTCTCATGCCTCAGCCTCCCAAGTAGCCGGGATTACAGACATGCGCCACAGTGCTCAGCTAATTTTTGTATTTTTAGTAGAGACAGGGTTTTGCCACATTGGCCAGGCTGGTCTTGAACTCCTGGCCTCAAGTGATCCACCCACTTTGGCCTCCCAAAGTGCTGGCATTAAAGGTGTGAGCCACTTTGCCTGGCCTGTTTTTTGTTTGTTTGTTTGTTTGTTTTTGAGACTCGCTCTGTCACCCAGACTGGAGTGCAGTGGCGCGATCTCGGCTCACTGCAAGCTCCGTTTCCCGGGTTCATGCCATTCTCCTGCCTCAGCCTCCCGAGTAGCTGGGACTACAGGCGCCTGCCACCATGCCCGGCTAATTTTGTTTTTGTATTTTTAGTAGAGATGGGGTTTCACTGTGTTAGCCAGGCTGGTCTCGATCTCCTGACCCCATGATTCGCCCGCCTCAGCCTCCCAAAGTGCTGGGATTACAGGCGTGAGCCAGCGCGCCTGGCCTTATTTGTTTGCTTTTAAGAGAATGCTTAAGTGTGCGAGAAGAGAGAAGAGAAGCCTCTTTTGTTGTTGAAGTATCAACTGTTGATTCACCCAAAAGAGGATCTGTAATTGTCTCCAGTCTCTGTTTTCAGTGAATATTTATAACCCATTACTCTAAGATTGTCCAGTTATAGTGGTACTTCAGTGTTATATATAATGAAATGATTAATAAATGCTTTACGGTAATGATAATTTTCACTTAATGATAATCTTGGATATGATCTGATGGAATGAAGTATATCCATTTAGGGTATCATTAGAGAACTTATATGGGACACAGCCTAAGGTTTTAGTAAATAATAAATGAAGTATGATGTAGTGTGTCTAGAATAGCGCCTTGCAGGTATTAGATTATTAGTAAATAGGCATATTTTCCTCCATCCGACTTTCAGTGTTAGACGTCTACTCGTGTTATAAAACCTACAGAGCAGATTTGAAAAAAATCTTAACCTGGCAGTATGCTTTGAACATACTACTCAATGAACACTTTTTTTTTTTTGAGACAAAGTCTCACTCTGTCACCCAGGTTGGAGTGCAGTGGCGTGGTCTCAGCTCACTGCAACCTCTGCCTTCTGGGTTCAAGCAATTCTCCTGCCTCAGCCTCCCAACTAGCTGGGATTACAGGCACCCACCACCACATCCGGCTAATTTTTTTGTATTTTTAGTAGAGATGGGGTTTCACCACGTTGGTCAGGCTGGTTTCGAACTCCTGACCTCAAGTGATCTACCCGCCTCGGCCTCCCAAAGTGCTAGGATTACAGGCGTGAGCCACTGCGCCAGGCCTCAATGAGCACTTATTAAAACAGGTAAGGTAGATATAGTCATGAATATGTGCAATATAGAGCTGTGACATTCTTTCATAAAGGCTGGGGAAAATAGTTTCATATCCCGGACTAGGAGGCACTAATTATAATTTCAAGTTTGAACTATCAATTATAATCTTAGATAACCTACTTACTTTCTCTGGTCTTTATCTACATCTCTAGACTAGGAATGATAACACTGGATTATAGCTAAAATGTTATACCCATTGTTCATACTGTAAAACTCCATTATGTCTCCAAGACATACCTGCCCTGTGTTTATTTCATGCTAAAGGTGACACATTGAATTATAGGATCGCTTCTTAAGGAAGTCCAGTTGGTTGACTGTCATAAGACCTTGGAGCTTATAATTACATTGATGAAATTACCAGGTTTCATTGTCTGGTGTTCAGCTTTTCAAACTCAGAAACGTAATATATATTTTTTCCCAAAATTCTTAGAGTGATCCGGCCCCTTAGCAAAGTACTCGCATTAACCAAATTCCCAAGAGAGTACTAGGTCAGCCAGAATTCCAATTTGTTAATTTACAATGATAAAAATGGTTTTAAAGCAAACCAAACAGCATGTTATGTTAAAAATCAGCTTTTCTTTTCTTTACGAGGAAACTTATTTTTTAAAAAACTAAACTGAAATTAGAATGCTGCTGGGTAGGCATGGACTGGAGAAAGGCAGGTAATTGATTATGGCATCTTGTGAGCATTGGCCTGGGCTCCCAGCTTCTCCACCAGGAGCAATAGGGCTCTCTCAGGTGGACAGTGCTGATTCTTTATTCTCTGATTTCTCTTTCCTACCTGTCATTCTATTACCTCTTAAGATATAGATATATGCATATTTATATTTAAGTATAAAGACATATATACATATATACCATCAACTAGACTACAGCCCTTTTTTTTTTTTTTTTTTTTGACAGGGTCTTGCCCTATTGCCCAGGCTGGAGTGTGTTGGTGCAATCTCGGCTCACTGCAACCTCCAGCTCCCAGGCTCAGGTGATCCTCCCACCTCAGCCTCTCGATTAGCTAGGGCTACAGGTGCCTGCCACTATGCTGGGCTAATTTTTGTATTTTAGGTAGAGATGGGGTTTCACCATGTTACCCAGGCTGGTCTTGAACTCCGGGGCTCAAGTGATCTGCCCCCACTTAGCCTCCCAAAGTGCTGGGATTATAGGCATGAGCAACTGCGCCCAGCCTAGACTACAGCCCAAATTTGCTCGTTTTTTTTTTTCTTTTCCTTCTTTTGATGTGCTTGAGGCATTCTGGTTTTTTGATGTGGAGGAAGAGTTTTACTATTTTGTCCTCTTTATAAACATAAACACTTTTATTAGAACTTTTTTTTTTTAAGTGCAGCCAAAAAAAAAATTACAAGAGAAAAATCACCCGTAATTCTACTCCCTGGCTATAACTAACATTTTAAAATATTGCAATCCAGGTTGGGTTCTTTGGCTAGTACTTGTAATCCCAGTGCTTTGGGAGGCCAAGGTGAATGGATTACTTGAGCCCAGGAGTTCGAGGGTGCAGTGAGCTATGATTGTGTCACTGCTCTCCAGTCTGGGCAACAGAGCACAGCTCTGTCTCTAAAAAAAAGAAAAGAGTATTTGACTCCAGAATTTTAAAAAATAAAGTGCAGTCATAAATATTGTTTTGAAAACTGGTGAAAAAAATTTTACATATCATCTTTCCATGTTAAGAAATGTATGTTGTTGGCCGGGCGCAGTGGCTCACACCTGTAATCCCAGCACTTTGGGAGACTGGCCGAGGTGGGTGGATCATCTGAGGTCAGGAGTTTGAGACCAGCCTGGCCAACATGGTGAAAACCTGCCTCTACTAAAAATATGAAAATTAGCCGGGCATGGTGGCAGGCGCCTGTAATCCCAGCTACTCGGGAGGCTGAGGCAGGAGAATCACTTGAACCTGGGAGGTGGAGGTTGCAGTGAGCCAAGATTGAGCCATTGCACTCCAGCCTGGGGGACAAGAGTGAGACTTCGTCTCAAAAAAAAAAAAAAAGAAATGTATGTTGTTTTCAGTTTTTTGCTGTTACAAGCAGTTCTTGATGAACATCCTTATAAATACAGGAATGCTAGTTGTTCTTAAGGATCGTCAAATTACATGCATTATTCATGATATGTTGATTTTCTAGTTAAATTTTCAGAGTGTAGGAGTGCTGTATGATGCTTCCATGTGTTTTCTATAAAATAAAATTCTTTCATAATTATGTCACTTTATTTTATGTGTCATGTTTAAGCTTTCAATCCTTTGTATATTATTTCATTCTTATACTCATTGTAAATTTTCTGAAGAAAGCAAAACAGTTTTCCTCATTTTTCATTAACTGAAAAGGTGAGGTAACTGAAGCATGTAGAATGATTTACCCAAGGCTGTATAGCTAGTGAGAGATAGAGCTGGGGCTCGAACCTGCTTGTTTTCTTGGATCAGTGGTTTCCAACTTGTGAGCAAGACCCCTGGAGGGCCATGAATTAACTGTAATGGGCCCACAAATCCATGTGTACATCAAAGATTATCTGAAAACAGATAATTTTTATTTTTATTTTTATTTTTTTAGTAGAGATGAAGTCTCACTATATTGCCCAGGCTGGTCTCCCATGAACCCTTGAGCTCAAGTGATCCTCCTGCCTTGGCCTCCCAAAGCGGTGGAATTTTAGGCGTGAGCCACCAGGTCCAGCTGTCTACAACATTTTTACATGTTGGAAAAAGGAGGCCTCATCCCAACCTTGAAAAGATTAGAAACCAGTGCTTTTGACCTTGGTAAGTTTCATTATATTTGCTCTTAAGTATTCTAAAATGGCTTAAAATTCTTGACAAAACCATGGCTCTAAAAATGTAGCTGACATCAGAAAGGGGTCTTGATCCAGACCCCAAGACAGCGTTCTTGGATCAAGAAAGAATTCAGGGCAAGTCCATAGAGTAAAGTGAAAGCAAGTTTATTAAGAAAGTAAAGGAATAGGCCGAGCGCGGTGGCTCATGCCTGTAATCCCAGCACTTTGGGAAGGCCAGGCAGGCAAATCACGAGGTCAGGAGATCGAGACCATCCCGGCTAACATGGTGAAACCCCATCTCTACTAAAAAAAAAAAAAAAAAAAAAAAAATACAAAAAATGAACCGGGTGTGGTGGCGGGCGCCTGTAGTCCCAGCTACTCGGGAGGCTGAGGCAGGAGAATGGCGTGAACCCCGGAGGCGGAGCTTGCAGTGAGCCGAGATCGCACCACTGCACTCCAGCCTGGGCGACAGAGCGAGACTCCGTCTCAAAAAAAAAAAGAAAGTAAAAGAATAAAAGAATGGCTACTCCGTAGGCAGAGCTGAGTAGACATAGACTGAGTATACATATTGTTGCTTCTTGATTATATGCTAAACAAGGGGTGGATTATTCACGAGTTTTCCGGGAAAGGGGTAAATATTTCCCAGAACTGAGGGCCCCTCCACTTTTTAGGCTACATAGGGAAACTTCCTGTCATTGCCATGGCATTTGTAAACTGTCACGGTGGTGGTGAGTGGGAGTGTCTTTTAGCATGCGAATATACTATAATTAGCATATAATGAGAAGTGAGGACAACCAAAGGTCACTTTCGTCGCCATCTTGGATTTGGTGGATTTTGGCTGGCTTCTTGACCATATCCTGTTTTATCAGCAGTATCTTTACGATCTATATCTTGTGAAACCAATCCTGCCTGCCTCTGTCTCATCCTGTGACTAAGAATGCCTAATCTGCTGGGAATGCGGCCCAGCAGGTCTCGGCCTTATTTTATTTTTTAATTAATTTTTTTTTTTTGAGATGGAGTTTCGCTCTTGTTGCCCAGGCTGGAGTGCAATGGCGCTATCTCGGCTCACTGCAACCTCTGCCTCCCAGGTTCAAGCGATTCTCCTGCCTCAGCCTCCTGAGTAGCTGGGACTACAGGTGCCTGCCACCACGCCCAATATTTGTATTTTTGGTAGAGACGGGGTTTCACCATGTTGGCCAGGCTGGTCTTCAACTCCTGACCTCAGGTGATCCATCCACCTTGGCCTCCCAAAGCGCTGGGATTACAAGCGTGAGCTACTGCGTCTAGCCTTGGTCTCAGCCTTATTTTACCCAGCCCCTATTCGAGATGGAAGTCACCGTGGTTCAAACACCTCTGGCATAGGTAGCAGCATTTAATAACAAATAAAATTTCTTTCGTGGTATGTAAATTAGGCTCCTCTGAAACAATGTTACTGGGTCTTATACTTAAAGTTTAGCATTTTCAAAGAAAACAAAAAACAGGTGGGTGTGACTGTGTAAAATATAAAGCATGGGAGCTGGACACAGTGACTCAGGCCTGTAATCCCAGCACTTTGGGAGGCCAAGGTGGGCAGATCACTTGAGGTCAGGAGTTCGAGACCAGCCTGGCCAACATAGTGAATCCCTGTCTCCACTAAAATTACAAAAAGTAGCTGGACATGGTGGCGGGTGCTGTAATCCCAGCTACTAGGGAGATTGAGGCCTGAGAATCACTTGAACCTGGGAGACGGAGGTTGCAGTGAGCCAAGATTGCACCATTGCACTCCAGCCTGGGCTACAGAGGGAGACTTTTTAAAAGCAATGAAGAAGATATAAGGCACGAGGTCAGGAGCAGTTTGGGAGGCTGTGGTGGATGGGTTGCTTGAGCTCAGGAGTTCCAGACCAGCCTTGGCAACATGGTAAAACCCCTTCTCTACAAAAAATTCAAAAATTACCTGGGTGTGGGTGTGGGTGTGGAGTCACATATCTGTGGTCCCAGCTACTCGGGAGGCTGAGGTGGGAAGATTGCTTGAGTCTGGGAGGTCGAGGCTGTAGTAAGAAGAGATCACTCTATTACACTCCAGCTTGGGTGACAGAGTCCCTGTCTCAAAAAAAAAAAAAAATATATAAGGCATGAAAGGCATGCATATGACTAACTCTTTTTTGGCTGTAATTTGCAGAAGCATCCTGTGCACTGTGGCAAGGTGGGAGAGCCTGTCACAAATCACACTGCAGACCAGGGTCTCCCTGCCTCCCATCTGAAGTACCAGCCATTTACAACTCCACAAACTGAGTACCTAGAACCAGCCTAATGTGGATCCTCCAGGCAGAGCTCTGTTACAGAGTCTTACTTCAGAGACTAATTGGAAGTGAATAATTTAAAGAATCTTCCCCTAAGTTTTCTTTAAAGACAAAACACTTTTGAATGTTCATAAGCATAGGTTATATGGAACTAAGAGTAGCAAGACAAAGTCCTAGGGACAGAAAGGAGAATGGTGGTTGCCAGCAGTTGGGGGAAGAGGGGAATAGGGGGAGTTATTGTTTAATGGATACAGAGGTTTAATTTTGCGAGATGAAAAAGATTCTGGAGATGGGTGGTGACAATGGCTGTACAACAATGTGAGTGTACTCAATGCCACAGAACTGAAACCTTCAAAATGGTTAAAATGGTAAATTGTATGTTATGCATATTTTACCAAAATCCAGAATGGAAAAAAAATTGTTATCTGGAGATCAGATTTCAAAATAAATTTTTTATTAGGACTTTTACTCACAAAATTGAAATAGAATAGAATTATGCTAAGATAGTTCATTATTAGGTATGAATTTGATTCAGAGATCAGTAAAAGATAATATACACAAATCAACCGATATTTCTAATAATTCCTAAATCATGTCATCCTATTTATGGGGACAAGATTCACCAAAACCTGAAGATTTATAAGATAAACACTGGTCTGGGCAAATGATAACTCTTAATACTTCAGTATTGACTTGCCGTATAACTCTTAAGTCAATTGTTCTTTCTGTATGTCAGTTTTCTCATATGTGAAACATGAGTATTAAAGCAGATCTGACTTTGGGAGGCTGAGGCAGGAGGATCACAAGGTCAGGAGTTCGAGACCAGCCTGGCCAATATGGTGAAGCCCCGTCTCTACTAAAAACACAAAAATTAGCCGGGCATGGTGGCAGCCGCCTGTAGTCCCAGCTACTCAGGAGACTGAGGCAGGAGAATCACTTGAACCCGGGAGGCGGAGGTTGCAGTGAGCTGAGATCGCGCCACTGCCCTCCAGCCTGAGTGACAGAGTGAGGCAAAAAAATTATTCAAGCACAGTATTATTAATAATATTTGGGCATTTGAATATAATAGGATTTAAAACATCAACGTTCCTTTGTATTTGACATCTGTCCCAGTTCATCATCATTATCCTCAGGAGCATTTATTTAGAAGAACTGAATCTGCTTTGTCTTATTCTACATAAGAGTGTTTATATGCATTCAACGGTAGTCTATTAGACAATTCACGATCATAGAAAGGTTAGGATATTCCTCACTTTCCTAGATTTCTCTATTCTAAATCACTTAACCTTAACAATAATTTGGTTAGTCTATGTTGAATACCAAGCTTATGCTGACATTCTTTTTAGATCAGATAATACAAGAGATATACCAATACCCTCAATTATTATTTTCCTATCACAAAGCACATAGCATAAACTGGATATACTGCTCTGATATTTGTCTCTGCTCTACTTATTTGGCTAAAGAAGGATTGTTTGATACCTGGTTGTCAGATCAAATTATAATTTAAATCCTTTAGCTATGTTTAGCTCCTTGGCAGTAGGTGAGTAGAGAACATAGAATTCAGAAGCATATGGTTCAGGAACATGGTAACTAGATATGAAGCATTTTACCTCTATGTTACTGGTGTGAATCTGAACTTGATTACTATTGGTGTTCTGTACAAGATGTAAGTGATCTGATTTGCATCTCTAATGGAGCATCCCATGTTACAAAACTCATCACCCTTGGCACTAATTAGCATTCTTGTTGTCAGCCTCGGGATAGACGCCAAGGACTGAATCAGTCTGGAAACCTGAACTGCTGCTGTGTCTGACTCATCAGTCTAGGTGGCCCATTCAGCCTTTGGCCTTTCCTTAGAGTTTATAGCTCAGTGCAACTGGGTGTGCTCCACTCTGTGACTTCACAAAGTGAACTAAAAGATGTTTATTTAAAATAAATATATTTTTATAATAGTAATGATAATAGTGGTGGTTTACATTTATTGACCACTTGCTAGGAGCCAGGCATTGTTCTAAAAGTATTAACTCACTTAAGTCTCACAGCATTCCTATGATATTTTCCTCTTTTACAGAGGTGAGAAAACTGAGACACAAAGAGATTAAGTAACTTGCCTAACGTTTCTCACATAATAAGTGGCGGAGTTGGAATACAGCTCTAAATACTAAATTACTCTCTTCCTAATTATAGCATTTATTTGATTTTCTCTTTTATCATCTTACTATATAGCTGATTTTTAAAAAAAAATCCGTGTCCAAACCAAATGGGGCATATATCAATTTCCAAATTTTAAAATTGTTCAGCTTTCAGTACTAGTTTTTAATTACTATTTGTTTTCAAAAGAGGTGATGTCCCTTTCTTAAATTTAGTTCATGTGCATCATTATTCTGAACTTAAGGTCCTTAAAGATCTCAATTTTAGGCCGGGCATGGTGGCTTATGCCTGTAATCCTAGCACTTTGGGAGGCTAAGGTGGGTGGATTGCCTGAGTTCAGGAATTCCAGACTAGCCAGGGCAACATGATGAAACCCTGTCTCTACTAAAAATACAAAAATTAGCTGGGCATGGTGGCAGGCACTGTAATCCCAGCTACTTGGGAGGCTGAAGTGGGAGAATCTCTTGAACCTGGGAGGTGAAGTTTGCAGTGAGCTGAGATTGCGCCTCTGCACTCCAGCCTGGGCAACAGAGCGAGACTCTGTCTCCAAAAAAAAGATCTCAATTTTACTATGGCTTTTATGCTTATCTATTTTTTTATTATTTAAGTTAAACATTACCTGATCATGGCACTTGGAAAAGTTCTCTGCCCTTCACTTTCTAAATTAATAGATTTAGAATCTAAATTAATTTGAGAGGATAAAATAAAATAAATCTCTATCAAACACTTCATTCCAACACATAGTTCACATGATTGGTGAACAAATGACAAACAGGCAGTCCAGCTACTTCTTTTTATTAACATAGTAATTAGATTATTTTCACCACTATTCATGCAAAATTGGAAAGCAGATAAGAAATTTTTTGGCTGGGCACGGTGACTCACACCTGTAATCCCAGCACTTTGGGAGGCCGAGGCGGGCGGATCATGAGGTCAGGTGTTTGAGGCCAGCCTGGGCAACACGGCAAAACCCCGTCTCTTTAAAAATACAAAAATTAGCCCGGTGTGGTGGCAGGCGCCTGTAATCCCAGCTACTCAGGAGGCTGAGGCAGGAGAATCGCTTGAACCCAGGAGGCAGAGGTTGCAGTGAGCTGAGATCATGCCATTGCACTCCAGCCTGGGCGACAAGAGCAAGACTCTGTCTCAAAAAAAAATTTTTTTTTGAAAATCTGGGTCTTTATTTTATGAGATTTCCCATAGTAGCCAGGGAAGAAGTTTTTAATACACTAAGTGACCTTTAAAATAAAGTTCACGAAGCAATTAGATATGTTTCGATGAACACATAAATTAATCTGGTTCTCACAGTTTTCTTAAGACTTAGTAAAATAATATTGGTAGTAATTACTGTTTAGAGACATAAAATAATCTATAACCACCTTTTAATGTTTCTTTTTGTTGCCTTGTATACCCAGTTACTCAAAGCTGTTGTAAGTCTCACTTGGCACACATTTATTGCTCCAGTTTTGCTAATAGATAAAATTTGGGGTGCCTCCCAAAATAACCCTCATTAGACTAAATTAATAATGTCAACTTGAAAATCTGAGTTTTACTGCTGGCTTACATGGATATGCAGCATGGCCTTTCTAGTGCTTAACTTTCCTATATACAAAATAATCATAACGAAGACCAATTTCAAGGGCAGGAGTGTTGTTTTGTTGTTGTTGTTGTTTTTATTGGCATGTAGTAACAAATATGTGATTGTAGGTGACTTCAGATGTCTACTTTAAAAATAGTAACTACAGCCTGGCCAACATGGTGACACCCAGTCTCTATTAAAAATACAAAAATTAGCTGGGCATAGTGCCACGCGCCTGTCATCCCAGCTACTCAGGAGGCTGAGACACGAGAATCACTTGAACTTGGGAGGCAGAGGTTGCAGTGAGCCAAGATCATGCCACTGCACTCCAGCCTGGGTGACAGAGCAAGACTCTGTCTCAAAAAAAAAAGTAACTAATAATTTGCAGATAGAGATGCACAGAGAGAATTGCTTATTATGTATTGTTGCTTCAATTCCTTTAAGCTATTTCTTTGACTAGTGAGAGATAGTAAATCACCTGCATTTCCAAGGACTTGGAAACACTTTGGAGGAAGTCATGAAATCAAGGTAATACCAATATCACCGGATGTCTCCATCTTGTTACTCTGCATCTTCTGTGTTTTTTTCCAAATAGATTCCTGAATGCATTACTAATGAGTGTGCAGGCCTCTGAAATGTGGCGTGGTGTAGCAGACAAGAGCTGGGCTTCGGCGTTGTATGGACCTTAGATGTGAATCACAGCTCTGAGTGGCTTTGTGCAATTTCTTCTCTGATCTTCAGCTTCCTCCTCTATAAAAAGAGGATAATGATATAGTATACCTTGGAAAATCTTAAAGTATGCTTCCTAAGTCTTTTTCAGATCCTTGAATTTGCAAAAACCACAGTAGCATATAATTTTTTCAGTTTCATCCTTCACTAAATAGGGATAATGACCTATACTTCCTGGGTTATTGTAGTAAATTAAATTATGAATTAAATATGAAGAACAAAGCTTGGTTAATGTGGATGCTGGGTTGGGGTGAGCTAGGGTCACTCAGGGAGCTAAATAATTCATTCTGGCTTATCTGCCTTTCCAGAAATGAGTCCAGTTTGCAGTCAGTCACAAATAGTTGAAATCATGATTGAAATTAGAAAATATTATGTGTGTTTTAAGTGTACTGTTTATTTCTGGGCAAAGAGGAAACAGTCTGTGGCTTGAGTGGGATCCCCAAAACCAGCACATGAGAATGAACAGAACTGCCCATCGGCGATGAGGATTAGGGTCATGAAGCACAAAACTCATTAGAAGCAGCATGTGGAAGCAAGAAAGAGCCTGATCTTTACAGGGTGGATAGAAAGCAAGGACCTTATGTAAAACAAAGGTTGGGCAAAGGTAGTCAGAAAAAAATAGTAGTAAGCAGGTTTAGAAGGATGTAAAAGTACGAGAACACCTCTTATTAGCACCTGTGGACAAACCCTTGAGCAAGGTGGTCACTGAAAACAGCACCAAGTCTTTTTCAAAAGCAAGAGTTCCCCTATACCAATTATCTCAAGAATTATAAGCATCCATTGAGCCAAATGCACATATAGTTCCTCAGTTTGTGACTGGTGCATGGTGAACATACAATCATTTTTAGCTCCTTTCTTCATTTGATTTAATTCTTAATAGTATTTTTGTGTTTAAAAAATCATAACCATTAATGACAATTAAATCAGTTAATGTTGCTGAGAGTCTGGGCCATTTGATCTTTCCTGGCACATGATAAGTTTTCAGTAAATATGTGTTGATTGACTGAATAAGACAGTTTATACATCATTTTTATGGCGTGCCACAGATAAATATTTATTATGTGCCTACTTTGTGTCATGCCTTGAGATTAGAACTGAGTGACCTAAAAAGAAAAATTTTGTATAGCTTCAATTCTCAAAAAGTTGATCTAGTTGAGTAAATAATACATAAATACGTAAAAAAAGACCTGGTTGAATTCAACAATGTAAGAAACACTGCAACAAGCAACAAGTAGTTGTTTAATTACATAAGTGGAAGTGACAGTGAACAAAGGCACGAAGTAAAGAGAAGGCAAGGAAATATTGGTGGAACATTTTGGTTGGAGATAAGTAATTGTGTATAAGAGTGGCAGGTAAGACCAGAACAGTGGTTTGTATTTCATAAGATGGGATGCTCACATTTCTGATTATACCAAAGCTTTTCTTATCCTTGATGAAAATTTGCTCTAGCTGCCTTCATCAGTATGTAATGTCATCCTTTGGCCTGATGGTATTTTTTAGCTTTATATTCTCTTTTGTCCGATATTAAGATTACTACACCAACTTTCTTTAGGTTCTTTAGTTGCTTTAGTTCATTAGTTCTTTAGTTCTTTAGGTTCTTTAGTTGCTTAATATAAGCTTTCATTCCTTTCCTTTTTAACATTTTTTTTCATTTTGTCTTCAATGTGTTTATTTAATATTCTTGTTCTTAACTCCAGGTTGACAGTATCTGTCTTTTATTTGGTGGATTTAACCTATTTGTACTTATATTTACTCAATTTTTAAAAACTTACTTCTGATAGCTTATTATATTTTTAATTTACTGAACTTCTCATTTCTTCCTTTTTGTTTCTGTTCATGATTTCAATTGTATAGGTCAAGTTTTCTTCTGCTGGTTTAGAAATTGAAAATTTTGTTTTTATACTTGTTATCCTTATCTTAAGATATGGTCTCATATTTACTTATCCCTATTGACTTCCTTAACTTATTAATATTTGCATTTTTCTCCTAACAGGAAAAGTACTTTATCACATTGTCATCTGCCTTTAATTTTTTGATACTGCCCAGAATTTAAATTCTGGGTTCTCTTGAATGATGAATATTACCAAAATATTTGGTTTTCATGAATTCTCTATCTCTTAAACAGCAATTTTCAGGGATCTATTTCTCTCTCCTTTTTTTTTTTTTTTTTTTTTTTTGAGATAGGGTCTCATTTTACTGCAGCCCAGGCTGGAGTGCAGTGGCACAATCAAAGCTCATTGTAGCCTCCACCTCCCAGGCTCGATCCTCCTGCCTCAGCCTCCAAGGTAGCTGGTACTACAGGCACACACCACCACGCCCAGCTAATTATTTTTTTAATTTTTTATAGAGGTGGTGTTTCATCATGTTGCCCAGGCTGGCCTCAAACTCCTAGGCTCAAGTCATCCACCGCCTCAGCTTCCCAAAGTGCTGGGATTACCGCTGTGAGCCACTTCACCTGCTGTGCTTCTCTTATTTTTATTACTTTCTCCCAAAATGTTTTCTCACAAAAAATGAGTCTTTGTATGGCAAACCATTTGAGACCTATGTGAGAGAGTACTTTTATTATACCTTCAAATTTGAATGACAGTTTGTCTAGAAATAATATTCTAGGTTCAAATTTCTTTTCCTTCCATTATTTAAAAATATGGCTCTATTGTTTTGCATTCAGTGTTGCTGTTGGGAAATCGAATGGCAGTCTGGGTCTTGTTCCTTTGCAGGTGAACTGCTCTTTATTTATGGAAGCTCTTGGAATATTTTCTTTGTATTTGATTATATTAAATTAACTACAATTAAAAAAAAGAAAATTTGCACAATATTGTCAGGCCAGTGGACTTATAATAGATTTATCCCCAGCTAAATTTATCCCCATTGTGAAAAATTTTTGTGTTTAACTTCTCTGTAACATTATCTGCTTACTTATCCCTTTTAGTGACATTATCACCTGCATTTCGAACTGAAGCTCACTGTCTAGCCTAAAAGATGAAGGGAAAGGAGATCTAAGATATTTGATACACATAATAATTACATTGAACCATGAATCTTTGTTTGGGCTGTTTTAATTAATTCATTCTTAGTTTGGAATGAAGAGCAATTTGGAGGTGAGCAAAATGGATGAAAAAGCAAAACAAAAAGATTTTGCAGGTCTTCCTACTGCCTTTATTCACTTGGAAGTTTGCTGACTCTGGAAAATGCCAGACATATAGATTCATATGCAAATAAAAATGTGAACTTGGATAAGGATATAAGATACAAATTTCTTTTGAATTTTCCATGGTCTGTGTTCTCCAAGCTCTTCCTCTGTACTCTTTCCTCCTTGACAACAGTTTCATTCCATTTGGCACTTACTATTTTCCTGACAAATTATATGTAATAAGATGGTAACTTCCCAGAAGTGTGTATTAGCCGTTGCTATTTCAGTCAACCAATTTTATTGAGTCTTCTTTGTGAAAATAGCCCTAGAGCTTAGTCATATGCTATTTTTCTGTTCCCTTCATGTTTCTATTAAATAAACACAAAGTCAATAAAACTAAAGTGGTATCTTTAGCAATCCCATTGCCCATCAATACATATGAAAATCATGATGAATTTCCTCCTTTGAGTGAGTTCTGGTTTTTGAACTAATCTTAAAGATTATTCTTCATGATAAGACAGTGGGGGGCCATTGAAAAGAGAGTGAGTTCTAAACTAAAAGGCTTCTGTTAGGCTGGGTGTGGTGGCTCATGCCTGTAATTCCAGCACTTTGGGAGGCTGATGTGGGCAGATCACCTGAGGTCAGGAGTTCAAAACCAGCCTGACTAACGTGGTGAAACCCTGTCTCTACTAAAAATGCAAAAATTAGCCAGCCATTGTGGCAGGCGCCTGTAATCCCAGCTACTTTGGAGGCTGAGGCAGGAGAATCGCTTGAACCTGGGAGCTGGAGGTTGCAGTGAGCTGAGACTGCACCATTGCACTCCAGCCTAAGCAACAAGAGTGAAACTCTGTCTCAAACAACAACAAGCCTCTAAAAGGCTTAGGTTTGAATCTACTCAACTGTGTAACTCACTGGTTGGGTAACTTTGGGAAAACTATGCTTCTTTAAGGCGTAATTTCCTCCCAGTAACATGCAGATAACAACACTTTGCAGGGTTGCTATGAGAATTAAATGAGAGTAACTTAGGCTACTCCCCAGCCTAGAATACACTTGTAAGAAATGTTAGTTCCCATTTCCTTTCCCGCACATCATTAACATTAGTGTGATTACCTGGGTCATGAGTAAGAACACTGAACTTTGTTTTCAGTTTTTGGAGATGTCCAAGCAGACCAAAAATAGAATCTGTGTGGAATCACTCAGATCCTGGCATATTGGCATATTTTGAGCTAACCTTACAAAGAGAGAATATTCAAGCTGTTATTTTCCTACCCCTAACTTGTAAAAACTTTATTGACCCATGTTGCTGTTGCTGTGCTCAGAAATAACACCAAAGCATTTAAATTTAGTTTTAAAAGAACAAACCTCTTGTATTATTTCAGCACAATAATTATAACAAATAGAAATGAAAAAATAGGTCTGTCATAGCATTCTGACTGCTTCCAATGCCCCACTTTTCAGCACTAATGCCTAACTCCAGTCTACATATCAATTCATGTTCCCAGATAAAACATTGCATGTAGAGTTTATTGCAAGCATTTGCTTTTTTCTTTCTAAATTATCACTTCTTTTTGTTTGCTTAGTCATACAAAATAATGTCAGGGTCGGTTTCAGTCAGAAAAATTACAAACTTAAACCCTATATAGTGTTCCCTTAGAATATTTACTAAAAGAAAGATATATTTTCTATTATTTCTTTCTTTATTTATTTTTTTGAGACAGAGTCTCACTCTGTCGCCCAGGCTGGAGTGTAGGGGCGTGATCTTGGCTCACTGTAACATCTGCCTCCTGAGTTCAAGTGATTCTCCTGTCTCAGCCTCCCAAGTAGCTGGGATTACAGGCACGCACCACCACGCCCGGCTAATTTTTGTATTTTTAATAGAGACAGGGTTTCACCATGTTGGCCAGGCTGGCTTTGAACTCCTGACCTCAGGTGAGCCACCCACCTCAGCCTGCAAAGTGCTGGGATTATAGGCATGAGCCACCATGCCCGGCCTAATATGTTTTCTATTCATTTTTACCTTGAATTTTTCACAAATATGTTGGAAATATAATCATTTGAATATTTGCAGTGGTTATGAGCACAGACTCAGGTTCAATTTTGGCTCAGTCACTTACTTGTAGTGTGACCTTGGGCAAGTTTTAAACTTCTTTCTAAGCCTCAAGTTTTCATCTGTAAAATGAGAATTATAACAGTACCTACTTCATAGACGTTAAAGGAATCTATTAAATAAAACACATACACAAAGAGCCTAGCATAGTGCCTCGCACATAGCTAAGGAATGTTAACTTATTACTACCAAGACTATAGCATATTTATGTGTGTTAATATAATCATTATATTAATGTGGTGAGAAGTAGGATTTAACTGTATACCTTGAGGAGTACATACATGGTAACAATTGTTCCAGATTTCTTCAGTAACTTAGTCTCAGAGTGCTCTTTTAAAAAGTTCTGAATAGATTTTCTTCTTGGAAATAATACTTTTTGAAAAGTGTAAACTTTGATATGTACTACATACCAAAAGAACAAGTAGAGGAAGCTTTGTTGTGTTTTAATGCAAACCACACAGTAAAGCTTTAATTTAATCACCTTAAAATTAGGGGAACAAACAGGAAGTGTTGTAATAATTGATTGTTTTTTCATATTTACCTTAATAAACGCCTCGACCATAGTCCCAGTTTGGTACCAGATAAAGATATTTATACATGTAATATGCATCCTGTGTATAGATATCTTATGTATTCCATATGCTTTATTCTTGAGAATTTCTTCACTCTTATTTTCATTTAGACTAAGGAGAAATCAAGAAAGCCTATTTCCTTAGTCATCTTAGTCATTATCCACCCCCACCAGCCCTCCAGGCTAAGAACATCGTGCGGACTGAGTTATTAAAGTTGATCTGAAAGAGCAATCTGTTCTAAATGACTGTCCCTGGATCTGCAACGGAACCCTGTAAATACCCTTCATTACTCTGGCGGGGCAGTATCACATTTCCTTCTTGCCACTTTTGTGTCTGACACAAGTTAGGCAGTGAGATTTGGACTTTAGATGATCCTGGTTGATTGATATAGGAATGGAGCTTCTCCTGAGACAGGTAACCACAAATTTACTTCTCAGGATAATGTTTTAAAGTGGGTGTTCTGTTTAGTTTTTAAAAATGTTTTTAGTTTTTAAAACTAAGTGGGTTTTGAAGTTTTAGTTTTTTTTTAAATGTTTTTAGTTTTCCCAGGCAAGCATTTTCAGTAGTTTAGATGAAAAAGAAATTTCTTAATGATTTCATTGTCTTTTTCAATTATATTGTTGTCATGCCTTTTGTATAAGATCTTTTATAATCCACCACCCATCTATTGTTTTGGATAGTCAAGAACTTGTCTTTGCTGTGAAAATTTTTCTCATTAAAAATGGCTAAAAAATACATACTTTCTCTGTTTTTCAAAAATACGGCATAGAGGTTTTGTTTAGTTTTTTCATCTGATACTGGATATGTCAAGATGAATCTATGAACTTCAAGCAAAACTTATTGAAGCTTTGGTATATGTGAGTAATTTGTTTTAGAGAACTGGAGCCTATAGCGATATAAAAAAATAGCAAATGCAAACATTTTATATGAATCTACTAGCATGGAAATTCTCCCATGCTTACCGTCCAAGTGAAGACTTCCTCTGCCATAGATCTTCCAGATTCCTTGGCATCCCTGTGGATCATCCCAATGTGAGTAAATTGTTTCTGTGGCTGACTGACTGAATTAAGAAAACAGCTGAAGGCAAGCACAGGATCGTGTTCAAACCACAAGAAACACATGTGTTGGATGAGCCACTCAACTTTATGGGGAAGGCTTAAGACATGTAACCAACCTTGTGTTTGCTTGCCACTTAACAAAGTTTGTTTTTAACTATGTTGGGCATTAGAAAGTTTTAAAGATTATTTTTTGTATCAATAAACTCTGATGAAATCTTGAACTAGTAGGTTTGTGATATAATGTTTATACAATTATGACTGAAGATAAGCAAGGCAGGAGCTGGGTTATTTGGGAGCAGAAATTAGTTTTTAAAAACTAAAATCTAAAATATGTTTGATGTACTATAACCAGAGTGTTCACAATTACTAAATATTATTTATTTAAAACATTTATATTGAGCTTTTTTTCAAAGAGCTCAAAAATTGTGTATGGTATCTGTATTTGAAAATGTTGCAGTAAAAATGAAAAGAGAAAGATGACTGCCATTCAGAATGTCTTTGGCTTCTCTTTTCTCTTTTTTTTTTTTTTTTTTGAGACACAGTCTTGCTGTGTCACCCAGTCTGGAGTGCAATGGCGCCATCTCGGCTCACTGCAACCTCTGCCTCCCAGGTTCAAGAGACTCTCCTGCCTCAGCCTCCCAAGGAGCTGGGACTACAGGCATGCACCTCTACGCCCGGCTAATTTTTTTTTTTTTTTTTTTTTTTGTATTTTTAGTAGAGACGGGGTTTCGCTACGTTGCCCAGGCTGGTCTCAAACTCCTGAGCTCAGGCGATCCGCCTGCCTCAACCTCCCAAAGTGCTAGGATTACAGGCGTGATCCCCCGCGCCCGGCCGGCTTCTTTTTTCTGTAACTCTTCTTTTGCATTTTAAACCTACTTTAATTCTTCATATAGATTCCTAATTTCACTGCCCAACCAGCTTTATTCTACCTTTTAGTATGAGTCTCCTTCAACCTTAGTATTCTATACCTGGGTGAAAGGTAGAATACCAGGCTTATCATGGCAGTTTGCAGGAAAGTAAAAATGTGTTTGCTTATGGTGTGTTTAAACATTGCCTTTACTAGCCACCTGAAATAGAGGTTCTACTCTCCCATGGGAGAGACCTACCCAAGACCCAGCAGCACTTCACATTGATTACGGCTTAAGATCTGAGTGGGATAGTGGAGGAAGATCCTCTTTTTACATAAAAAGAAATTGTTGGCATATCCACATAAATAGAATATGCAGAAGGACAATTAAGTGGTCTTGACATTAGCATCAGCACAAGATTAGGTAAGAGAGAAAATAAATCTGTACATTGAAGCTCTGGATTACTGTGGTAATGAGAATAACCTATACAGATAATTCATTTCCTCCTGTATCCTCTTCTCTCCTCAATACCAGTTATTTCAATCTGAATTATTTAAAAGTGTTCTTCATTTTTTTTGCCTGTGTAAGCATAAAACCACATAAAAAAGGTGTAATTAAACCTCCAATGCGATCACAATAAGCAAAGAAATTTTATATCTGTTCAATGTGCTATAAATAGTCTCACGATGACTGAAGAGGATAAAGATCTCTTCATAAATTCCACAAGGTCAGAAATTTTTGT
Organism: Gorilla gorilla gorilla; assembly: GCF_029281585.2. Taxonomy (NCBI): domain Eukaryota; kingdom Metazoa; phylum Chordata; class Mammalia; order Primates; family Hominidae; genus Gorilla; species Gorilla gorilla. The sequence goes on along the minus strand of NC_073232.2, from coordinate 47,638,193 downwards.
GTATTTTGTGCACTGCTTTATACTCAGTACCTGGTACACAGTAGGCATTAAGTAAATAATTATCAAATGAATGAATGACTAGGAAGAAACCCTATAAGCAGTTGTATGACTTAATTAAGAAAGCTAGATTTAAACCAATGTGTTTCATGCTATCAGAATCTAAGAATGATCTTTTTAAAGAATAATAACCATCATTTAAGTCTGAATTTTCAAAGTCCTGGCTTCTACCGTGATTGATAATGTTATAACATCATTTAATCTATACTAAGCAATCAGGTTAACTTTTTTCAAGTTTATTTATTTATTTATTTTTAATTTTATTATTTTTTTTGAGACAGAGTTTCGCTCTGTCCCCCTTGTTGGAATGCAGTAGCGTGATCTCGGCTCACCGCAACCTCTACCTCCCCGGTTCAAGTGATTCTCCTGCCGCAGCCTCCTGAGTAGCTGATTTATAGGCATGCGCCACCAAACCTGGCTAATTTTTGTATATTTAGTGGAGACGGGGTTTTGCCATGTAGGCCAGCCTGGTCTTGAACTTCTGACCTCAGGTGATCTGCCCACATCAGCCTCCCAAAGTGCTGGGATTACAGGCGTGAGCCACTGTGCCCAGCCAAGGAATTTTTAACGTTAGTTACCTTGTCTGCTTTTGCTTAGCCTTTGGACAAACAATCCAAAAAAGCTCTCAGCTTTAAAACGTTAGACCTTAGCTTCATGTTGGTTTTCATAGCCAAATGTCCTAAAATGTATCAGTGATTTAATGAGAGTAAATTTCCTATAGATTAAAATTAAAGATCTTAAAAATTAAAATGAAGAGTTTTTGTACATTTAAAAATAATGCCATTTTTTTGAATGATGAACTATGGTATAATGCATTTAGTGTTCATTCCAAACATCAATCAATAAATAACTTGGGCCTCTAGCTATAAGGGAAATTCTATAGGTAAAAGAACTGATTGACCCCCACCCCCATAGGTGCTGTCCTGCTATGGAATCCCTTTGCTCAGTTTTCTCCTGTCCAATCAGGTGGAATGTTTCACAGGCACATGGTTTATACAGCTCAAAATAACTTGGGACCTGTGAGCTGACAAATGCTCTGGCTCCGGTGGTGACAGGTTGTCCAGCTTCTTACAGCCATCTTCACTGAAACTAAGGTTAACTCCTCACTCTCTATGGACGGCTACTCTCTATTTCCAAGGGCGTGAAGAATTTCCCTCTTCTCCTGTGCTTTCATCTAAAAGTTCTCCCTGGATAATTATCATTGCAGTGGAGTGCCTGGATTGGACATCCTCATCTGGGTCAACTAAAAAAAGAAAGGTAATATCCAGATTTAAGTTCACAAGTGTGTTTTGATAACAGGGCACTGACAGTGGAAAAGCGAATATTTCAAAGAACTCATTACTGTTACTTGAAATGAAACCTAGGATAACTGTCTAATTACATATGACGGGACACGAAATTAAGTGAAAAATAAAGCTTTCCACATGTAAAGATTTTGGAGGGGATTGATGAGACTCACAGAGATCACAGACTACTTGAGTTCCTAAGGAAAAATATCTCAACAGAAGAAGTTGTAACATGTTGCATATCTCATTGGCATTTTCCACACATTCGTTTATTAAAAGAATGTTGTTTATATAGAGAATATGTAAGCAATGCCTATTTCCTTTTTAAAGGAAGTTGAATCTAAAATAATATGCCTGCGTAAAGACTTTCATTTTAAATTTTTTTATCATGTAAAAGGATACGCTTGCTATATTTAGTGTTGGGAGATCTGCTCCCTGGATTAATGTACACAACAGCTGCAGAAAGTCTTGCTCAAGGGACATTGCTCTTTCTTTCTCCTTTCTCTCTCTCTCTCTCTCTCTCCGTCTCTTTCTCTCTCTCCCTTTTCAGCTGCATCAGAAAGACACTTGACAGTCAGTGGCAAATGTTTGGCCTGGTACATTGCACTATTAGCAGTAATAGATGCACATCTTGAGTTATATTTTAAAAACTGTATAAGCAAAGAAAGAGAAAAGATGGATTATTATGTATTTCCAGTCCTCAAAAGTGAACATTACAGTAATGGTGTTAAGGAATTTTAGTACCTTATCAACAGATTTTTATATGCTTATTAAAGATATTAACATCAGCTTGAAAGAAACAACACAGTCATCCAGTTTTCTTTCTCAAAAAAGTATGATTCAATTACTTTTACTTTAGTAATAATGAAATGCATCCTACAAACACTAAATTAAAAATTTGTCATAACTTTATAGTCTCTCCTTAATAATAGCAGCTCTTGAGTTCACATAAAATTCATAATCCTTTTCTAGGAAATTGAGAATGTCTATACTTACAGCTATCATAAACATATTTTTTAAAACAGAAAATAACATATACTGTCCGACACATGATTTGACAACAAGCAAAATATTTAAAATCAAGGCCACCCCAAGAAATCTGAAATATATGGATAATATACTTACAGAGGTGTCAAGAGATAAAATTATAGGCCTTACAGAATCTTATAATAATGGACTATGAAACAAACAGTTGAACACTATCCAAATTCTGGAAGTGTGTCTCTATCCCCACTTATAGTATATGGCTAATGCTACTGGAACTCATAATAATGTGTTAAAACCCCAGTCTTCCATATATCTACAATTTATAATATAGACACTACTACAATATGCTTACAAAAGCACTTTCAGTAGAACAGACACAGAACCACAATTTATGGACACAAGAAGTTGAATGAGTTTTTGTCCAAGCTGGTTTTGGAATTCATAGTGGTAGTTTTTGCAAATTTGCTTTTGAACATATGACACAACAGGTAAATCAGGTTCCATTTTGAAAGGGTTTTAATGAACTAATGTTGGTATGTGAAAAAGTGAGAGTTCAATTTTTCAACAGTTAGCTCCTACACGTAATAGGAATAGTAGACTCAGTTCACTAACCTGAAAATATAAGTCAAATGCTCCTGCCAACCCTAGAATAATTAATTTTTTTTCATTCACATTGAGATTTGACAAAGATGCTGCTGGTCTCATGGTGTTAGATAACAAGATAGAAAAATGAAAGCGTTTTCTTAACAGGTTTTCCCCTCTCCTAGGGGATGATATTTTTTAAAATATCTCTGTGGTGCTTCATGGTTGACCAAATACTTTTAAAACTACTATAACATTACCCATTTGCTTAAAGGGAACAACTTAGGTAGAGACTAAATGGTCTGTTTAGAAATTTAAGAACAATTTCAGCAGATATATTTTTGGTGGGAACAAAGGTTGGTGGGACTATTTACCTGCAGTAGCTATAGAGTTCTCAGAGTTCATGTATAACCAGAGTCACCTTGACAAGCTCTGTGCAGGCTCCCTGCTACGTAGACCTCCACTCGGAGTCACAGTGCACTCCACTGTCAGGGAGGGGCCCAATAGAGCCTCCCAACAAAGCGCTTGAACTAGAACTTGATCTTGAGATCCCTTGGGACACCTACTGCTCTCTCAATCTAGCAAATGTATTATGTCAATTTAATTAGGGAAGTTAGCTTTTTTCAAATCCTTAATTGCCTTAAAAATGACACAAATAGTAAGAAGCTGAAGAAGAATGAAAGTGTTAAATTTTTGCGTTTAAAAAATAAATATTTGAGTTGATAGGGATTGATGAAGTTTTCCCATTTGGGATTTCCTATATAACAGTTTGGTTCATTATGAATGGTGAGATCTTGAGAGTGATATAAAACCTCCTATGCCTATCACTTTTGTGACAACCACCAAACCCTTTTTCTTTTTTGATCCTAGATTCTTGAAGTCTTCTTGATTGCCTTCCATGAGACTTTCTATGGGCCATAGGATTTATTTTTTACAATATTTCTTCGCTGTCTTTCAGATTAAATAGTACCTTTGAGCTCTGGCTGCAGTGTCTTTCACTAGCGCTTCCCTACATGTTTGTCATCCTCTGGATACAAAAACATACATAATACGCTTCGTAGGAGCCAGTCTTTTTTCTCCTACTCAAACGAAATCTTTACTTTCTTTCCTACATTCTTACTTTTACCAATTCGATTAAAATAATAATAAGAAAATGGCCTACTCACCTTTGGCTTATTATCTAAAAGTCTTCATTACTTAACCTCTGCCCTTAAAGGAATGTCCCTAAACGGATTCGCATTAATTCCCTGATGGATCATCTCTGCTCGGCCTCTTTATCTCAACATTCTTTTCTGATGTATGCATTTTTCTGTATTTATCTTTTCTTCTTTCAAACTGAAAAATTTTTGAGATAATGTGTCTTATATGATTTCCATATTATTATTGACATATCATTTCCATATTCCTCAAGTTCTTACTCTGGTAATGCAGTATATACTAATTTATTAAATTACTAATGCCGTTCACACGAAAAATAGACTAGAAATAAAAGTAAGATGGGGATGATCACTGTGATAGTGAAGGGATGGATATTGTAATAGTGTACCAAGTACACTCCATCTGCACCCAGATTTTAAAAAGGTGATCTGTACATAACTCTCCAGGACTGGTTCCCATTCACTGGGATTTGGTTTTTGACCCAGCAAGAACTTCTCCAAAAGAACTGACTTAGATACTTCTCTAGGGTGATATCATTGGATATAGAAGGCAAAACCAACAGGTCAATACTGGCGTTAAAGAGAGGGAGCAAAGTCTATTTTTTCTTTCCCTAAAAAGCATTCTGGGCATATTAATTACACATCACCGGCAAAAGGTCACCTCAAATTTGCATAGTGCTCTACAGTTTTAAAGTGTTTTCACAAACAGACCTATGAAATGAGTAGGGTAGTTCTGCTCATCCCTGTTTTAGATGAGTTACTTAAACATATTTATCTTTTCCTATTCTGGCTCTCTTTACAAATAATTATTAACTATTAGGCTATTTTTGGGCCTGCCTCTAAACCAGATTTAGGTTACTTGGGAGTTCTTTGGTTTTTTCATGAATGTGCTTCCCACATTATAATGAATGTAGAGCAGTGTTTAAAGACACATGTAGCTAGGTGCAGTGGCTCATGCCTGTAATCCCAGCACTTTGGGAGGCCAAGGTGGGTGGATCACTTGAGCCCAGGAGTTGGAGACCAGCCTGAGCAACATAGGAAGACTCCATCTCTACAACAAATTTTAAAAGTTATCTGGGCATGGTAGAAAGCACCTGTAGTCCTAGCTACTTGGGAGGCTGAGGTGGGAGGATTGCTTGAGCCCCAAAGCTCAAGGCTGCAGTGAGCCATGACTGCACCACTATACCCCAGCCTGGGTGACAGAGTGAGATCTTGCCTCAAAAAAAAAAAAAAAAGACACATTAAAAAAAATAATAAATTCGTTTTTTTCAGCTTTATGAAGGTTTAATTGACAAATTAAAAATTGTATATATTTGTGGTGTACAAGGTAATGTTTTGCTGTATGTATACATTTTGCAACAATTAAATCAAGCTAATTAATATATCCATAGCCTCACATACTTACCACTTTTTTGTGTGGTGAGAAAATTGAAGCTCTACTCTTTTAGTAATATTCAAGAATACATTACATTATTACTAACTATAGTCCCCATGCTGTACAGCAAGGCTCCATAATTTATTACTTCTCCTGTGTAACTGGAAGTTTGTACCCTTTGACCAACATCTTGGCATTCCTCACACCCAGATTTGTTTTCTCATTTAAATATCTAATACTTCACAATCAGAATACTTCAGTATTTATGTTTGAATTCAAGTTACTTCATACTAGGTTTTGCCAATTCTCTGATCAATGCCCCAGCTTAAATTTTCATATTATAACTAAAAAATGAGTTTATTCCATGTATTTCCAACAACAGGGTCTTCTTAGAGCCTGAAGAAGGATAGCACCGAGTTAACATGAGTTGAAAAACATGTCCAAAGGTATCAGCCTCAAACTTTTGTTTTTATGAACCTGACTCTCTTTTTTTTTTTTTTTTTTGACAGAGTCTCGCTGTTTTGCCCAGACTGGAGTGTGGAATGCAGTGGCACAATCTCGGCTCACTGCAACTTTTGCCTCCTAGGTTCAAGCGATTCTCCTGTCTCAGCCTCCCAGGTAACTGGGATTACAGGCACCTGCCACCACGTCCAGCTAATTTTTGTACTTTTAGTAGAGACAGGGTTTCACCATGTTGACCAGGCTGGTCTCGAACACCTGACCTCAAGTGATCTGCCTGGCTCGGCCTCCCAAAGTGCAGGGATTACAGGCATGAGCCACTGTGCCCCACCATAAACCTGACTCAACATTTTCAGAAAGTTCTTAGGGCAGATCCTCTTTTCTGGAAAAGTCCTAGGGAAAAAAAATAGAGATATTTAGGAAAGTAAAGGAAGTAAAATAAGCTGTCTATGTTGCCAAATTATTTTATGTGATTTGCTAAAGTCTGTCTTGATGTTTGATGCCACATTAATTGTTTCATTTCCAATCTGGTGCCATTTCATCAATGCCATGATCTGTTTTCAAGGATAATTACTCATTCTTATTTTGAAAGTGGGAAAAAAAATCTAATTTTCCATTTTGTGAGAAACAGAAAAGAGGAAACAAACTCAAATATCACTGTGACGGGGCATGGTGGCTCACGCCTGTAATCCCAGCACTTTGGGAGGCTAAGGCAGGCGGATTACTTGAAGTCAGGAGTTTGAAACCAGCCTGGATAACTTGGTGAAACCCTGTCTCTACTAAAAACACAAAAATTAGCCAGGGGTGGTGGCACGCGCCTGGAACCCCAGCTACTCAGGAGGCTGAGGCAGGTGAGTTGCTTGAACCCAGGAGGCAGAGGTTGCAGTGAGCGGAAATTGCACCACTGCACTCCAGCCTGGGCGACAAAGTGAAACTCCATAATCAAAAAAAAAAAAAAAAAAAAAAAAAAGTCAAATGACACTCTGAATACTGCAGCTGAAAAGTCTAAGAGAACTTACAATTTTCTTTCCTGAAACCTGCTCCTGCCTCATTCCAGCAAATGATTTTGCCAATGACCTAGTTGCTCAGGGCATAAATATTGGAGTAATTCTTGACTGCTCTTTCTTTCACATCCCACTTTTAATCCATCAGCAAACCGCATTGGCTCTACTTTTAAAGACATCTCAAATATGAGCATTTCTGGCCATCTCCCATGGCTACCGCTCATTTGTCCAAGCCACCATCATCCCTTGTGTAGCATGTTGCAATTGCCTCCTAACTGATCTGCTCACTTCTACTGTTACTTCCTTCAGTTTGATTCTTTGCATAGCAGCCATGATTGAACTTTTTCAAAACCATGCCGTCTGCTTCTCAAAACCTTTAAGTGGTTTCCCTTCACACGTTTAATAAAATTTGAAGTCCTTTCCATGGTCTGCAAGACCTTAAATGATCTGGCCTTAAACCTTTCTGCCCTCATTTTCTTTGGCTCTTCTTTTTCACGCACTTCTTCGCTCACTGGGCTTGACTTAAACATACAAAACACTCACCTCTTCAGGCTTTGATGCTTACTTCTACCTCAGTCAGGAACATTTTTTTTTTACCAGATGGTCACATGAGTAACTTCTCCACTGCATTATAAGCTTTGCTTGACTTTGCTAGCTAAAATAACACACTTTGTTTCCTCCTCCATTATTCTCAATCCCCCTTTTCTATTTTATTTTTCTTCCCAACATTAATATTTTCCCTACTAGAACATCAGTTCCATTAGGATAGAGACTCTGTCTTTTGTTCACCACTGAATCCACAGTGCCTAGAACAGTGCCTGGCACATAGTAGATGCTCAATAAATATTTATTGGATGAATAAATGAATTATAGGGTACCTATAAGAGCACTTATGATTTTTTTAAGTACAAATTTTATAATAGTTATAAAATTAATGCTTAAAATAGAAAGTTTTTAAATTAATGCTTAAAAAAGAAAATAATTTTCATATTTTTTATTTTGGCTAATATTTTATCAGTTTAACAATTTATATATGCATTTTCATCTGAGAATCCTCAAAGATAGAATTGTTGTCCTATTTGACAGATGAGGTTAACTGAGATTCAGATGCATTAAGTGACTTTCTCAAGAAAACGAAGTTATTTAGTGTTGGAGCTGGGATTCAAGCCCAGGTTTCTGATCATAATCAGATGTTCTCTGATACTTCTGGTATGAAAGTAAAGCATTCCAGCCTGGTCAACATGGTGAAAACCCATCTCTATTAAAAATACAAAAATTAGCCGGGCATGGTGGCAGGTGCCTATAATCCCAGCCACTTGGGAGGCTGAGGCAGGAGAATCGCTTGAACACGGGAGACAGAGGCTGCAGTGAGCTGAGATCGTGCCATTGCACTTCAGTCTGGGCTATAAGAGCGAGAGTCTATCTCAAAAAAAAAGAAAGAAAAGAAAGAAAAAAGAAAACAAAGCATGATTTCAGTTATTTTATCCCTCATAAATAAATTTTCACTTGAAAGTCATCTTAAAGTTATGACTGCCTTTACCAGTTTATAGTTTTTCTTTGTGTCTATAAGTTTTCTTTGACCTCCTTTATCTGTCCTGTTTTATCCTACAATCAAAAGTGAAAGATAGGCCGGACATGGTGGCTCACACCTGTAATCCCAGCACTTTGGGAGGCCGAGGTAGGTAGATCACTCGAGGTCAGGAGTTCAAGACCATCCAGAGTGATCAACATGGTGAAACCCTGTCTCTACTAAAAATACAAAAATTAGCTAGGCATGGTGGCGCATGCCTGTAATCCCAGCTACTTGGGAGGCTGAGGCAGGAGAATCGCTTGAACGTGGGAGGTGGAGGTTGCAGTGAGCCAACATCACACCATTGCACTCCAGCCTGGGCAACAATAGCGAAACTCTGTCTTAAAAAAAAAAAAAAAGTGAAAGCTAATAGTAGAGTTAGCAGAAAATTCTAATGAACACATAAATTAAAAAAAAAAAAATTATTGACCACCTTCTATGTGCTATGTGGGTGCAGAGATGATGGTGTACAAAACATAGTGAAGGAGACAGAGAAGAAAATACACACACTTCATATATTGTGATAAGTACTGTGTTTGGAGACTGTGTCAAGGACAGTGAGCTTTGGGAGCACATTGGAGAGGTACCCAACTCAGGGAAGAGAAGAAATCCCAGGGCAGTGATGTCTCAGCTAGGAACCAAAGACCATGTAGGATTAGGCCTGATAGGATAGTGAAAAGAGGTGGGCACAGGAAGCAGTCCAAGCAAAGAGAATACAAAGATCTGAAGTCAACACAGTTAATTCATGAGACTGTATTTCAATAGAATACAGATACACTGAATTAACTATGAATGTAGACTTTGGTTTTTCTTCAAATTTTTCCTCGGATCAAGCCACTTCACTAGTTCTGCCTCCATTTCTTATCTATAAAATGGAGGCCATGATACATGGCCATAGCTGTTAAATAATAATAATAATAATTATTATTATAGTAATAGTAACTTCCATTTATTGAATGTTTACTAAATCCCAAGCACATTTAATCATCACTTCTACCTATGATATGGCTACTACTATTATATCTGTTTTACAGATGAGTAAACTGAGGCGTATAGAGTTTAAACTTTCCCAAGTTTATACGAGGATATTAGGAAGTGTCAGAAATAGGATTTGAACCCAGTTCTATCTAATGCCAAAGTACTAGGTCATAAGTACTACATTAAAACATTAAAGAAATCTTTATTTTGAATACCTGAAAGTTTTGTTGTAATAATTTATCATAACCATAAACATAAGAACAGGTACATTAACACCTCAATTGGCTTCTTTTCTTAAAAAAAAAAAACTTATCTAAGAATTTTATTTTCTATTTCCACCACAAATATAAACTTTTTTAAAGTTCTTCAACTTTAATATCACCTTCACCAAAGCATTGTTTTTTACGAACATCAGTTGAATACCCATTATAGTGGCAAGCCCTATTTTAAGGACTTTGCCTTTGATGTTATTAATCCTCACTCCCCTGGGAAATAGATTTTTTCATGTTTTACAGATGAAGAAACCAAAGCTCAAATAAGTTAACTTCTCAGAGTTACATAATTGTTACGAGATGAAGCAGGATTTGGAATTAGATCTATCTGGTACCAAGGCCAATGCTCATTCCATGTTGCCTCAGTATAAAAGCTATCTCAAAATAAAGAGTAAAAGACAAAGTCACATTAAAACACAATATACAGGCTAGGCACAATGCCTCATGCCTGTAATCCCAGAGCTTTGGGAGATGGAGGTGGGAGGATCACTTGAGGTTCTTTGAGTTGGAGACCAGCCTGGGCAACATAGAGAGACCTCGTTCCTACAGAAAATTTAAATATTAGCCAGGTGTGGTGGTGCGTGGCTGTAGTCCCAGCTACTTGGGAGGTTGAGGAGGGAGAATTGCTTGAATCCAGGAGTTTAAGGGTACAGTGAGCTATGATCATGCCACTGTGCTCCATCCTGGGTGAGGGAGTGAGACCCTGTCAAGAAAGAAAGAAAGAGAGAAAGAGAGAAAGAGAGAGAGAGGGAGGGAAAAGAGTGATGAAGGAAGGAAGGAAGGAAATTTAAAAAACCACAATAAACAGTAATGTCCAATGAATAGAGAGAAAGCCATCCTGATTTATAAGGCACTTAATTTCCCCTCCATCTAAACAGAAACAGAAAATTAAACGAGGCTAAAGAAATAGTTGAGTTACAAATGAGGATTTTCGGTATATTAATTACATTTTCAAATAACATTTTGCACCTTATTTCATATATCTTTAACTATTACTACATGTATTTGGTGCACAAATGAGAAAGATTTTCAATTGGGGTATCAATTATACTTTCATATACTATTTTGTATATTATTCACTGTTCCACAAAATTTAATAAATAGCCATATAGTTCTATTTAATGAGTAATAATTTAATTAACTAATTTCTTATTACTGAACATGGTTCCAATTTTTAAATATTATCATGTGATAAACACCTTTGTAGACAAATCTTTGCCCTCCAACACCTTTGCATTTTATTTAATTAATTAATTAATTAATTTATTTATTTATTGAGACAGAGTTTTGCTCTTGTTGCCCAGGCTGGAGTGCAATGGTGCGATCTTGGCTCACAGCAACCTCCGCTTCCCAGGTTCAAGTAATTATCCTGTCTCAGCCTCCTGAGTAGCTGGAATTACAGGCGCCCACCACCACGCCCAGCTAATTTTTTGTATTTTTGGTAGAGACAGGGTTTCACCATGCTGCCCAGGCTGGTCTCAAACTCCTGACCTCAGGTGATCCACCCGCTTTGGCCTCCCAAAGTGCTGGGATCATAGGCGTGCGCCACGGTGCCCTGTCACCTTTGCATTTTAAATTAATCTTTTTTAAAAGGCATAATAGACTTCATCCAAATAAGTAGCTCTAGTAGGGGCAATCTCAGTCTGTGGCAAGTAGGTGGGAAAAATATTTTACTGTGGATGGTCCTTTCAGTCATCTCTAATTGCTTCTCAAGGTGGCTGCCTACTTTGCCAAATCAGAGGTTAGTTTGGGATAGCATTCTAGAAGTTTGGGAACTGGGACAGTTCCTAGGAAGCCTTTTGTGTGATATAAGTGATGCTGTCATATAAGAGAATGGAAAGAAATCAACTGAAGTAAGTTCTATTATAGGATGTTAAAGCCAGAAAATATTTAGAAGATTACTTTTTTCTCCACTTTCCCACACAGTAGCCAAGAATGGCAAATAGTCTTCACCTCCATTGCCATCTCTCATTGGTGATGGCTGAAGGAGTGGAGTGTTAGGAAAGTCAAGGTCAAGGGGAAAGTACAGTATCACTGAGCTGCAGCTTTTAAGGATGAGAGAGAGTAGTGACAGCCTAAGTCACAAATTTGCCGTCCTTTAGTAAATGTTTGAATGAATAAATGGATATAATATTAAAAATACAAAATTGGCTTGCATTATTATATTACTTTCTTAAGACTTTAAAAATATTTATTTTTTGAATAGGTAATATCGTATAATTAAAATTCAAAAGTTAGGAAGAACACAGAGCGAAGTCTCCTGCCAAGCATCACATTCCATTATATCTCATTTCCCCTCTTAACCAAAGTTAATTTAAGATTTTTTAAAAACCTAGGCTCTAACTCATATCTTTGTAGCCTAATATGAAGAAGCTAAATCATCATAGTTTTCAAGAACAGGTTGAGCCTAATAACAACATTGAATTTAAACAGCTTGTCTCTAGCAAGCTTGTCAAAAAACAAAAGCATTGTTTACTTTCCATGAGCTAGCTAGATCAAGTTCATATTTTCAGTAACTAGGTGAGATTATGTTGTCAACATCTTTCAATTTCTATAATTCTATTACATTCAAGGTAAAGAGGAGAGGGTGGAGAGCAAATCTCTGTGTATGAAAGCACTGTATAACTAAAAGACCATTATCGACATTATCAATATCAGGCTTAGAAATGTTATTTAATATTATTACAGTTATGTCATGGCCTTCACAACTGAACTTGCCTTTAAAGAGTTTAATAAAGTGGTAATCATCCAGGTCTTTATTTTCAATTTCAGGGAAATTTCATTCTGTTCTTATTTATTTCATAATTTGAGAGTAATATTTAAGTCTTTAAAGTTTGTAAAAGGGGGAGGGCACAGTGGCTCACCCCTATAATCCCAGCACTTTGGAAGGCTGAGGTGAGTGGATCACCTGAGCCCAGGAGCTCGAGACCAGCCTGGGCAACAGGCAAAAACCTTGTCTTGCAAAAAATACAAAAATCAGCTGGGTGTGGTGGCACATGCCTGTAGTCCCAGCTACGTGCAAGGGTGAGGTGGGAGGATCGCTTGAGCCCATGAGGTGGAGGTTGCAGTGAGCCGAGATTGCATCACTGCACTCCAGCCTGGGTGACAAAGTGAGACCTTCTCTCAAAAATAAATAAATTAATTAAAAGTTTGTAAAAGTATTAAAATTAGGCAATTCTTTATTTTGAACTTTAATTTCTAACGAGTCTGCAGTGCTATAGTAGACATAGACTTGTTATTCCCTAGAAATGATCCAAACTTTTTGTTATTATTATTTTGTGACAGCATGCAAGACGACAGCATAGAAGCTTCTACTTCCATATCTCAGCTTCTAAGAGAGAGCTATTTAGCTGAAACCAGACATCGGGGAAACAATGAGAGGAGTCGAGCGGAGCCCTCCTCCAACCCTTGCCATTTCGGCAGTCCTTCTGGGGCCGCTGAAGGAGGCGGAGGCCAAGATGACCTTCCAGATCTTTCAGCCTTTCTGAGCCAAGAAGAATTAGACGAAAGTGTCAATTTGGCAAGACTGGCCATCAATTACGACCCTTTGGAGAAGGCAGATGAAACTCAAGCTAGAAAACGACTTTCTCCTGATCAGACGAAACACTCACCTAATTTAAGTTTTGAGCCTAACTTCTGCCAGGATAACCCTCGAAGTCCCACGAGCCCTAAAGAGAGCCCCCAGGAGGCAAAAAGGCCACAGTATTGTTCTGAAACCCAGTCCAAAAAAGTATTTTTAAATAAGGCTGCCGACTTCATTGAAGAGCTATCCTCCCTTTTCAAATCCCACAGCTCCAAAAGGATTAGACCTCGTGCCTGCAAAAACCACAAGAGTAAACTGGAATCTCAAAACAAAGTTATGCAGGAAAACAGCTCCAGTTTCTCAGATCTGTCAGAAAGACGAGAAAGATCTTCTGTTCCCATCCCTATCCCTGCGGATACCAGGGATAATGAAGTGAATCACGCCCTGGAACAGCAGGAAGCCAAGAGGCGTGAAGCGGAGCAGGCTGCCAGTGAGGCGGCTGGTGGAGACACTACACCAGGGTCTTCCCCTTCATCTCTGTACTATGAAGAACCTCTGGGGCAACCTCCCCGGTTCACTCAAAAGTTACGGAGCAGAGAAGTTCCAGAAGGAACTCGAGTACAGTTGGATTGCATAGTGGTAGGAATTCCACCACCTCAAGTAAGGTAAAAATGTCCCATTGGTAATGCTGAGTAATGTTGCTTTCCATCTACCATGACCCTCCCAAGTATTATCATTTAAGCACCTGGTTTACAAAATTATATACTCCCTTTGAGAAAAGTAGTCGGTATCTAAAGCAGCCTGGTCCAATAGAAATGTAAACCTAGTCACGTATGTAGTTTTAATTTCTCTAGTAGCTACATTTTTAAAAACTAAAAAGAACCAGGTGAAATTAAAGTTAATAACATACATTATTTAACTAACATATTAAAAACATTATCGTAGGCTGGGCGCAGTGGCTCACGCCTGTAATCTCAGCATTTTGGGAGGTCAAGGCCAGCCGATCACCTGAGGTCGGGAGCTCGAGACCAGCCTGACCAACATGGAGAAATCCCATCTCTACTAAAAACACAAAAATTAGCCGGGCGTGGTGGTATGCGCCTGTAATCTCAGCTACTCCGGAGGCTGACGCAGGAAAATCGCTTGAACCCGGGAGACGGAGGTTGCGGTGAGCCGAGATCGCGCCACTGCTCTCCAGCCCGGGCAACAAGAGCGAAACTCAGTCTCAAAAATAAATAAATAAAATAAAATAAATAAAAACATTATCATTCAACATGTAACCAATATAAGAATTATTAATAAGATATTTTACATTATTTTTATTATACCAGGGATTTGAAACTCGGCGTGAATTCTACACTGACAGCATATTTCAATTTGGATGTTAAATTTTCCTAGGGAATACAACCTTCATTTTGGCCGGGCGCAGTGGCTCCAGCGTCAGCGTATAATTCCAGCACTTTGGGAGGCCGAGGCAGGCAGATCAGTTGAGGTCAGGAGTTCAAGACCAGCCTGGCCAACAGGGCGAAACCCCATCTCTACTAAAAATACAAAAAAAATTAGCTGGGCGTGGTAACAGGCATCTGTAATGCCAACTATTCAGGTGGCTTAGGCAGAGAGAATTTCTTGAACTTGGGTGGCAGAGGTTGTAGTGAGCCGAGATCGCACCACTGCACTCCAGCCTGGGCTACAGAGCGGAGGCTCCATCTCAAAATAAGTAAATTAGGCCTGGCGCAGTGGCTCACGCCTGCAATCCCAGCACTTTGGGAGGCTGAGGCGGGCGGATCACGAGGTAAGGAGATCGAGACCATCCTGGCTAAAAAGGTGAAACCCTGTCTCTACTAAAAATACAAAAAAAAAAAAAAAAAAAAATTAGCCAAGCATGGTGGCGGGCGCCTGTAGTTCCAGCTACTTGAGAGGCTGAGGCAGGAGACTGGCGTGAACCCGGGAGGCGGAACTTGCTGTGAGCCGAGCTTGCACCACTGCACTCCAGCCTGGGCGACAGAGCGAGACTCCTTCAATAAATAAATAAATAAATAAATAAATAAATAAATAAATAAATAAGTATAATTAAAAATTCAGTTATTTAGTTGCACGAGCCACATTTCAAGTGCCCAGTAACTGCATGTGTCTAATGACTACAGTATTGGACAGCGCAGGGCTACAATTTATAGCCTAAAAAAGGTCTCTATGCAATGAATACCTGCAGTATTTTTTTAAACTTTAAAGAAACCCAAATAATAGCATAAAAACCTATAGAATTGGGCTGAGGCTAAAGTCAATTTAAAGATTCATTATACATGTATTAAATGCATTATACACTTTCCATGTCAGCTTCATGAAAGCTATGACTGATGGATAGAGAGGTTATTCATCTTTTATTTGCCTACCATGGTCAGCTTTTCTGTGAGGCAAATGCAGTGCAAGTTTCAGGACGCCTCATTTGCCTAGGCTATACCTAATTTTGCATTCTAAGTTTATTTTACTTTTTAAAGGAGCCCTTCCACATTTATGAGCTTCAGGTCCCACAAAACCTGGAACCAGCCTTAGCCCCTAGGGTAACATGTCCTACTTTTGATTTTATAATGGAATAACATGTGAAAAATGTGGTTGAAGTGGATTACTTTTGTAGAGAATTCCTGGTATTTAGAGTCCTATAAGAGTTACTTTGTGTTTGTAACTACCTGATTATTACTAGAATATGATTTCATTACTATTTAACATTTATTCTCTGTATGTAAATAGGGCATCTGGGCATCATCTTTTTATTCCATAATATTCAATTATAGGACAATAGTAGTATTAATAATAGCATTTTTGTTTATATATAGGCATATTAATTCAAGGGATTCTGGCCCAAAGACATATTCATATATTGATTTTTGCTTTTCAAAGGTGACATAAGGCAATGCCAAATATTATTTCTACAGTGGCAGATACATTTGACTATTAGGTTATCCTGCTGATCTCCTTGAGGGCAGGGATTCTGTTGTTTTTACCTTTGTGTCTTGAGCACTGAGCACAGCTTTGGGCTCATGGTAGCCACTCAGAAATGTTGAATGAGCTAGTGGATAAAGAAACAGGAAAACAAGAAACTCAACTTAGATTTAAATCAGAAGTGAGACAGTTGGCCTAAGATGTAGCAAAGGGTTGGAACTGAAAAACACAGGGCAGTGTCTACTCTTCTGCTCTGAACGTGCCTGATGATACTCCCTGGGACTCTGGTCGGTAATGCTAGTGAGATGTCATTACAGCCCCATGACAGCTACTACTCAGCGGCATCTGGTCAGTCTAAGTACTCATTTTTCAACCATGACAATCTCAGATACAAGAATGAATTCAATGCACCACTAAGAAATGTCAATTAGGAAGACATTCCCCACAAAGCAAAGTAATGTGGTGGCCACTCAGAAACCATTTAATCAGCCAACTAAAAATTTACAAATCTTCAAATTTAAAAGTGAAAGAAATGTACACAGTTTCCATGTAGCAATGCTAATTTTTCCTGGGAAGAATTTCTTTACTGACAGCAATCATGCCTGTATCCTAACCACTGGTTGGATGCTAGGAAATTAGTAGGTATATGCTAAATATTTTCTGAATGAGTTAGTACTTAATTTTATGACTGCAATTAGATTAAGAATAGAATTAGAATTGTCCGAGTAGACTATTAGCTGCCATTTTCCTAAGCACAGAATTTATATAACTCCAATCAGAAAGCAAATATTTAGTTAGTTAGTTAGTTTTTACTGTGTGTTCGGCACAGTGATCAATGCAATGACAGACACAATATAAATATGCATCCCTGCCTTCAAGGAGCTTGCAATACAATTAAAGAAATAATCCTAATTTTTATAGTACAAACTTTAAGTAGTGTCAGGTGTCAGAGAAGGAGTGAAGGACTAGAAAAGTCAAAGAAGTCTTCAGAGATGTAGGAGGATTTTACTTGAACTTTGAATAGTGAAAATTTAGGTAGAAAGTTTCTTATTTACTCATTCAACAAATATCAATTGAGTTACTAAAGTGATTCACTGGG
Organism: Gorilla gorilla gorilla; assembly: GCF_029281585.2. Taxonomy (NCBI): domain Eukaryota; kingdom Metazoa; phylum Chordata; class Mammalia; order Primates; family Hominidae; genus Gorilla; species Gorilla gorilla. The sequence continues at coordinate 47,620,907 of NC_073232.2, read as the reverse complement.
AGTACAAAACAACTGTGAGCTAGTGGAGGTCATAAATCTTGTTTTGAAACCAAATCTAAACTCTTCTGAGAGGGTGGCTCACAATCTAATAGCTAGGAATCAGGCAGACAGCAAACAAATCAATCACTGCAGTATTATGTAATAAGGGCTATGACAGGAGTCTGTAGAGGAGGCAGTGGTGGCTTAAAAGAGTATATGAGTTGCTTGGCCTGGAGTGCATGATAAAGGAAGTGTTAACACAGGAGGTAGAGGAGGCCAAGGGTAGAGGGGAAAGCAAGTGCAAAGCTCCCGAGGCAAGTGTTATCAGGGAACCATAAGTACTCGTCTATGTCAAGAACATAGGGTAAAGGTAAGAAAGATTAGAGATAAGGTTGAAGAGGTAGGTGGAAGGAATGGGTCCTTTCAGGCCAGGTCACTTCAGCATGTTTATGGAAAGGCACAGACTCTCTAATTATAATAATATTTTTTATATAGCAGGGAGGACACTGACCAAACTGGAAAGGAGAGTAGAGTCAGATGACTTCGAAGAACCTTGAAAGCAAAGCAGAGTAGTTCAGACTTGGTTTCAAAACAAACTGGAAACCATTTAAGGTTGTGTATAGGGAAGTAACAAGATGAAAGGGAGGATTTAAGAATAATTAATCTGGAAGAATAAGTCACATCTGGAAAAAATGAAGCCATGAAGCCACTTAGGAAGCTGCGGAAGGTATCCTAGGCATCTGATGCTCTGGTCGGACTCGGGTAGGTGTGGTAGGAACGAGGAGGAAAGATGTCAGCGAGCAATGTTTAGAAGAAAAGAAATCAAGCTGAACTTGGTGACACACCGCAGAGGAAGGATGGGTATACAAAATTTACTCCACAAGTTTGTGGACCTGGATACTTGAAAGAAAGATGGGGTCTCCAGCATGGACTGAGATAAGGGAAGAAGTGGCTGGTTTGTGGAGGAGGTCGATGGGAATTTGAGGCTGAGGGGACAGAAGGACCATTTCCAGTAGGCAGCCAGAAATGCAGGACTGAAAGTCAGATGAGAGAGTAGTGGAACTAGAAACATTCCAAGGAATACCCTGGACACTGAGAAAAGCCTGACACAATATCTCTGTACTTACAAAGGAACTGTAAACACAACTAATTCTTGGAGCCATCTCCTAGTTGGTTCAGTCCAGTGCTAGAGTGGAGTAGTGATTTTGACACAGAGTCTCTCCGTCACTCAGGCTGGAGTGCAATGGCCAGATCTTGGCTCACTGCAACCTCCGCCTCCTGGGTTCAAGCAATTCCCCCACCTCCAAGCAATTCCCCTGCCTCAGCCTCCCAAGTAACTGGGATTACAGGTGCCCGCCACCACACCCAGCTAATTTTTTGTATTTTCAGTAGAGACGGGGTTTCACCATGTAGGCCAGGCTGATCTCGAACTCCTGACCTCAGGTGATCCACCTCCCTTGCCCTCCCAAAGTGCTGGGATTATAGGTGTGAGCTACCATGCCCAGCCTGGGACACATATATCTTTTTTTTTTTTTTTTTTTTTTGGGGGGGTGAAGTCTCGCTCTGTCACCCAGGCTGAAGTGCTGGAGTGCAGTGGCACGATCTTGGCTCACTGCAACCTCTGCCTCCTGGGTTCAAGTGATTCTTCTGCCTCAGCCTCCCGAGTAGCTGGGATTACAGGCGCATGCCACCACGCCCGTCTAATTTTTGTATTTTTAGTAGAGATGGGGTTTCGCCATGTTGGTCAGGCTGGTCTTGAACTCCTGACCTCATGATCTGCCTGCCTTGGCCTCCCAAAGTGCTGGGATTACAGGTGTGAGCCACCGTGCCAAGCCTGGGACACATATATCTTTTTAAGATATAGTAGTGCTATTGAGTTTTGAAGAGGGGTGGGGTAGAGACGCCTGGAGCCCTACTTGTTTGTTCGCCACTGAAACTTTTGAGGCATCTCCACAGGACCCAGGAAAACAGATTTTGATTCAGAGGATTTCCTTAAAAAATATGTTAAAATAACAAAGTAATGAGACATTTTGGTTTGCTAAATAGGAACACCACAGTCAATAAGGATAGTATCCTTTTTTGCTATCTTAGCAAGAAAATATAATAAGCATACTGGGCAACTGAAGCCTAACCTATGTGCTCCTGTGTATTATATAATCAGTATTTTGCCCATGTTCTTGTAACCCTAGTTTAACAAGTTGAAAAATTATTTTGTTTATATTGTTGATTTCCAAGTTAATTGGGTAGAAATTGTTGTATAAGTAGGGGTGGAATCCTGTATCACTGAAGCTAGTGTGTTTTGCAAGCCTGTTAATCTTTCTTGGACATAGCTTCATTGGAGGAGTTGTCTTAGAAAATGAAATACGTTCATGTATTACCCAGAGATGAAAGAGTCTGTGAGAATTCACAGCAAATGGCCGTGATCCTTTCCTGTATCCCAGCTCCAAATTCTTTCCCCAGGAATGTACAGCTGGGTAACTCTATGTTTGCTTGTACACAACCTTTAGAGGCAGCACAAATTTACCTTTTATAGATGTTGATGCCTGCTATGGCTGTTAAGTTTTGTTATTGCCGCTTCTAGACATTTGTCTACAAGTAGTGTAGGAAACAAAATAGTTATAAATAAAAAGCATATCTTAATTTCATATTACACTATTTAGAGGCTTTTTCTTTCTACTTTTTGGGAAAATCTAGATACCTTCATTCATTCATTCATCCAACAAATATTAAGTGCCTATTTATGTGCCCCATACTGTTGTAGACACTAAGGTTAAAGCAGCAAACGAGACAGCCAAATTCCCTGCCTTCATGCAGCATAGAGTATAGTAAGGAACACAGATAATAAATACAAATTCCATAACTGTTTATATAGTTACAATTGTGATAAATGTTATAAAGGAGGGAGCATATAGCAAAGGGACCAAACCTTATGGGTTGGGAAGGTTTTCTTGAAAATCGATATTAAGGCTGAGACATAAAGGACAGCTAAGAGTTAGGCTGGCAAAGTAGGCTGTGGGGAAAAGTGTTGCAGGCTGAGGGAATAGAAAATTTGAAGCCCTTTACGCAGCAAGTTAATTGGTGAGTTTAAGAAATTGAAGAAACCAATTATGTCTTGATGTCACTAAATCTTAAAGAGTGAGGGGGAAATGGTTTGAGATAAGCATAGAGAGAGACTAGAGGCCAGATTCTCTCTCTCTCTTTTTTTTTTTTAATGTGCCTTAAACTAGTTCCAAGAGGTCAGATTCTGAAAGCCTCCTAGAGCAGGCTACTCAAAGTGGGTCCATGGACCAGCAGCGTCAGCTTCACCTGCGACTTGATGGACAGGCAAATTCACAGGCCACATCTTGGACCCACTGAATCAGGATGTCTAGGGAAGAGGCTCGGCCATCTGTGTTCTAACAAACTGCTGATAATTTGTTGAAGATAAGCAATGTGTGCAAAGGGGTACATTGTTCTAGTCTCTCTATGTATGTTTGAAGGTTTTGATAATGAAAATATTTTTTAAAATAATATTAGTAACTTTTACATGTTTTAAAACTGATACAAGTGAAATCAGAATGTCTATTTTCTTCTACTACTTGAATTTTTTTCTTTAAAAAGTATATCCATGTTACACACAACTCTAAACCACTTGTTTTCATTGCTATGCAGTATTTTACTGTATGGCTAGAATAATATATCATTGATGTACATTTGGGTGGTTTACAGGTTTTTTCCTAACATGAACAATGTCATTACAAATGTTCTAGTATGGTACACAAGCTTTTCCTGGTGAATGAGTGTGTTGGGCATAAAATTGCTGGCAGACTATGTATAACTTCAACTTTATGATAATACCAAATTGTTTTCCAAAGGAATTGTTTTGATTTACATTCCCACCAACATTGTGTAAGAGTTTTGGTTGTTCTACATCATTGCCAATATTGATATTATTGTTTGAGACCAGAAGTGTTTCAAATTTCAATTTTTATTGGATTTTGGAATATTGCATTATACTTACTGATTGAGCATCCCAAATCTGAGAATTTCAAATCTCAGATGAGATTGGCTCTAATAAACATTTCCTTTGAGTGTTGTCAGCACTCAGAAAGTTTTAAATTTTTGTAGCATTTTGGATTACATATTTTTGGATTTGTGATGCTCAACCTATACCAGACTTTTACATTTTTGCCAGTCTGATGGGTATGAAGTATTATCTCAAGTGGTTTTTATTTTCATTTCCGCAGTTACAAATGAGGTTGAAATTTTTTTGTTCGTTGACCTTTCAGGACTCATGTTTTATGAAGGGCCTGTTTACATCTTTCACCCATTTTTCTATTGGATTTTTTGTTCTTTTCTTATTGATTTATAAAACTTTTAAAATATCCTGGATAGACTGGGTGTGGTGGCTCACGCCTGTAATCCCAGCACTTTGGGAGGCCAAGGCAGGCAGATCCCCTGAGGTCAGGAGTTCGAGACTAGCCTGGCCAACATTGTGAAACCCTGTCTCTACTAAAAATACAAAAATTAGCCAGGCGTGGTGGAGGGCACCTGTAATCCCAGCTACTCGGGAGGCTGAGGCAGGAGAATTGCTTGAACCCAGGAGGTGGAGGTTACAGTGAGCCAAGATCATGCCATTGCACTCCAGTCTGGGTGACAAGAGTGAAACTCCCTCTCATCCTCTCGAAAAAAAAAAAAAGCAGCAATATCCTGGATACTACTGGATACTAGTCATATAACACGTTATGAAAATATCCTCTTCTGGTTTCATTTATTTTTCTATTTCCTCTTTTTATTTTTATTTTATTTTAGTTTATCTTTAGATAATTAGATATTCTTAACTTTTGCTCCAAATTAATTAATTTTTCCCTTTATGATGTTGGTTTTTGTAGTTTGCATCTAGTTTAAGAAATTCTTCCTAACCTCAAAGTCATAAAGATATTCTTGTATTTTGTCTTCTAAAAATTTCATAATTTTGTCTTTCACATTTAAGTTTTTAATCCACTTAAAGTTGATTTTTGTGTATAATGTAAAGCCGGGAACCCATTTTCATTTTTTAAGATTGGATAGCCAATTATTCTAGCACCAGTTGATGGAAAAGTATATCTTTTCCCCACTGATCTATAGTGTCAGCTCATCATAAATTGAAATTCCATAAACGTATGGGCTTTCTCTTATTTTCCTGTGATTTATTTATCTCGTTATAATAGGCTTTTCACAGCTCTTGGTTTCCAAATTTTTCATTTTAAGGATTTTTGGCCTTTCTTGCTCTTTTGCCCTTATAATATAAATTTTGGAATCCTCTTACCAAGTTTTAAAATCTAGGCCGGGCGTGGGGGCTCACGCCTGTAATCCCAGCACTTTGGGAGGCCAAGGCGGGCAGATCACTTGAGGTCAGGAGTTCGAGACCAGCCTGGCCAACATGGTGAAACCCCGTCTCTACCAAAAATACAAAAATTAGCAGAGCATAGTGGCGGGCACCTGCAGTCTCAGTTACTTGGGAGGCTGAGGCAGGAGAATCGCTTGAACTCAGGATGTGGCGGTTGCAGTGAGCCGAGATCGTGTCAGTGCACTCCAGCCTGGGCAACAGATCGAGACTGTGTCTCAAAAAAAAAAACAAGAACAACAACAAAAAAAACTAATAAGATTTTTGGAATTGCATTGAATCTGTATATCAATTTAGGGGAATTTGACATCTTTAAAATACTGAGCTTTCATAGTCAAGGACATGGTATATTTCTCCATTTTCAAAGGTATTCTTTAATTTCTGTCACCCAGGATGGAGTGCAGTGGCACAATGATAGCTTACTGTAATCTTGAACTCCCAGGTTCAGGTGATCCTCCTGCCTGGTTGTCCTGAGTAGCAGGGACTGCAGGTGTAAGCCACTATGCCAGCCTTCATAGGCGGTATTCTTTAATTTCTTTCAAAAAAGATTTGTAATCTTTTCTCTGGGTCTTACAAATCCTTGGTTAGCTTTATTCATAGGCATCTCATTTTTAATGATATTATTATTTTTTAATGCTATTATTAATGGCATCATTGTTAAAAATTACTTTCTATGTTTGTTATGTAATCGAAACACAATCAACTTCTATAACCTTGTTAAATTCATGAAACAATTCTCCTTTGGAGGACTTTTCCTCATTCAACAACCGCTAAATTTATGGAAATCTATCTATAGATTTTTGGGTGTGTTCTTCCTTTTTAATCCTCTATTTCGTATTTCATTATTTTTGCTGTTTTGAGCTGGCTAAATCCTTTGGTACAATGTTGGACAGAAGTGTCTTTTTCTGTTCAATACATGCTCTAGTCTTATTTCTGATCTTGAAGAGAATGCTTTCTAGCTCTATAATAACATATTATGTAGGATTTTGTTGTAAGTTCTGATGTCTAAAATACTAAGATTTTTAAAAATCATGAAAGGATGTTGAATTTTTTCAAGCACTTTTTCTGCATTTATTGAGCTTATCATGTGTTTTTCCCCTTTACTCTGTTAGTATGGTAAAGAATATTGATTTTATAATGTTAAACCAATCTTGAATTCTTTGGATAAACACAATTCTGTCATAATCCACTATCTTTTCATATATTTCAAGATTTGGTTTGCTAATTTTTAAAAGGATTTTGCATTTTTGTTCAAGTACAAAATTGGCCTCAATTTTCTTCCTCATATTTTTGTCAGAAGGTAATTGGCCCCAAGCCCCAATTGTGATATTTAATTAGTACAACTGGCATAGCCCTTGAGGCTGGTTATGGTTTACATCTTTCTGATTGGTAGTGGCATCCATTCTGAATCAGCAGTTAATTACTTCAAGTATCACTCCTGTCCAGACCATACTGCAAAGGAATGCCAAGATTTAAAGTTTGGGTAGATGACAAAAATCCCCTAAAGGAAATTGGCAAGGAACATCCCAAATGGTAGGGGGGATATAGGGCAGTCATAAAAAAGAAGAGTTGTTTCAAGAGGGATTAAGTAGTTGACTACAGTGAATACTAATTAGAGATCAAATAAGATGAAAACTGAAAAGTATCTTTTGATTTAATAACAGGGAGGCCATAATGACCTCAGTAAGAGCAGTTTGACAGGGTGATGGGCACCAAAGGCTAATTAGAAGTAGTTTAGCAGTGAAAAGGGCATCATCATCCCAAAATGGTAGACTGAGCACATGGGCCTATCTTCTCTTCCAACACCCCAAAAGCTAACTGGAAAACCATATAGAATGCCATGTGTAGACCTCAATTTTTTTTTTTTTTTGAGATGGAGTCTTGCTCTGTCACCCAGGCTGGAGTGCAGTGGCATGATCTCGGTTCACTGTAACCACCACCTTCTTGGTTCAAGCAGTTCTCCTGCCTCAGCCTCCGTAGTAGCTGGGATTACAGGTGCCTGCCATCATGCCCAGCTAATTTTTGTATTTTTAGTAGAGACGGGTTCTGCCATATTGGCCAAGCTAGTCTCGAACTCCTGACCTTATGCAATCCACTTGCCTCAGCCTCCCAAAGTGCTGGGGTTACAGGTGTCAGCCACCATGCCCGGCCTATAGACCTGAAATTTTAACAAATTTCTCAAAGGTAGAAAGCATATAGATGGAAGAGAGTCAAGTTTTGTGGGTCCTGAAGTGTACACAGTTTCGGAAGTCCCCTTTAAGATAAATAATGCAAATTGTAAATATGCAATTGGGTACAGGGCTTTGGAAGGGAGCCATGTAGGTGAAGAACCCTGAAGCTTCATTGGTTTCATGGTAAATCTGCCTCTAAGCAGGTGGAACTTGATTGACAAGAGAACCCAAAGCCCAAATTGTATCCCAGAGAGGACTGTTGCAGCATAAGGAACTCTCTGGACATGCTCCAGGCTCAGGGACAAAAGATACAATAAACGAGAGGGGGCCCAGGGCAGTCAGGGTGATTAATCTGGGAGCTACATTCAGAGCAGCTGTGTAGGTCAGTGCCTCCTGCTTCCCCTGCTTGGGCTGAGCCACAAGCACTGCCAATTTACATGGAAGCCAGAGCAGCCAATGTGTGCTGGACAAGCAGGGCAGCATCCCAGATAGCCAGGAGGACTGAGGAGCTACTGGTACACAGCACATGCCTACCTGAAATTACAGTCTGCTTCTCTCCAGCAATCACCAAACATATCCCCCTGTAATCAGAGCCAACCTCCACAAAAAAGCAAGATTTTCAAAAAGCTAAGAAGTCAACACCATGAGAGGCTCTAAATTGAACAAATAGAAGAACTTACTCTAAAAGAAAGAGTTAACATAGCAAACAGAAGAAGGGAAGAAATCATTCTTCAAAATCTATAATGTGCAAAAATTCAAGTACATTGAATTAACAATAACAACAAAACTAAAAAATTCAAGATGTTCGTTTGTTCATTCATTCAATAACAATTCATTCAGCACTCCCTACTAGTCTCACCACTATCAGGGACTATTCCAAATACTTGGGATTCATCAGTAAATAAAGCAAAGTTTCCTGCCATATTATATTCTAGATGAGGTGAAGGAGAACAGATAAATATTATATTTAATAAATAAGTAAATTATGTAGCAATTTAGTAATAAGTACTATCAGACAAAGAAAAAGAAGGATTTCTAGAGGAGACAATAAAAACTTTCTAGTCACCCCTCCTCAAAGTAATTTAATGTTTAAAAAAACTATTTTAGGAACTATTTTCATCTTCACATTTATTCATCCTCTCTTTTGTTATATCTAAAATAGGATATGTGGGCCAGACATGGTGGCTCATGCCCGTAATCCCAGCACTTTGGGAGGCTGAGGCGGGTGGATCACGAAGTCAAGAGATCAAGACCATCCTGGCTAACATGGTGAAACCCTGTCTCTACTAAAAATACAAAAATTAGCTGGGCATGTTGGTGTGCTCCTGTAGTCCCAGCTACTCTGAAGGCTGAGGCAGGAGAATCACTTGCACCTGGGAGGTGGAGGTTGCAGTGAGCCGAAATCGCACCACTGCACTCCAGCCTGGTGACAGAGCAAGACTCCATCTCAAAAAAATAAAGAAATAAATTAATTAAATTAAATTAAATAGGGTATGTGGTAAGGGGTGGTATTGATGTCTTGGTATTAGCCACTACCTACTTATGCTTTTCTTAAGTTACCAAGAAGTTTCTGCCTGGAAGAACTCAATAAATTATTTTATTTTATTTTATTTTATTATTTTTTTTGAAACAGGTCTCACTCCTTCTCCCAGGCTGGAGTACAGTGCCATGATCTTGGCTCACTGCAACCTTTGTCTCCTGGGTTCAAGCGATTCTCAAGCCTCAGCCTCCCGAGTAGCTGGGATTACAGGCACGCGCTACCATGCCTGGCTAATTTTTGTATTTTTAGTAGAGATGGAGGTTTCACCATGTTAGCCAGGTTGGTCTTGAACTCCTGACCTCAAGTGATCCACCTGCCTCAGCCTCCCAAAGTGCTGAGATCACAGGCATGAGCCACCATGCCCAACCAGAACTCAATAAATTTTAATAACACTTAAAACATAGACATATCCTCCCACTTACACTCCTACCCTCCCGTGAGTGGAACGTGGACATGAAGACTTAAGTTTACTAACTCAGTAGCAGTCAAACAGGACATACAAATTGTGTCACAAAATTCAACATAATTTTATTAGACAACATTTATTATTATCTTATTGTCCGATATACTCCAGTTGCACTCTGTATATGAAGAAGAGTTACTCTGATGCTTGGAGAGAGCTGGAAATGTGAGTAAGTAAATGTACTACTTTTTGGCTGTGTTTTAGGCCCCACATTCTTCACTTAAGAGATCAAACATTGTTAAATGAAGCTGGGCAAAGACAATTAAAGGAAAGTCCTTTTCTGGTGCACAAGCCTTCTTGAAAACATGAAAATGAAAAAAACTTGAGGCTATAATGACCCTAGTTGAGTTATTCAGTTAACATTCATACAACAAATATGTTTTGAGCAGCTAAAATGTACCATACACTGTGCTAGGTGTGGGATAGACAGAGGTAAACAAAACAAATGAGATAATTTTAGCCCTTGTGTTTATTGTCCAGTAAGGAAGAGAGACACTAAAACAAATAAACCTACAAATAAATATATAATTATAAAATATATAAAGGTTCTGGAAAGGAAAAGAACAGGGTGTTAGGAGAGGGAATAACAGAAGTTGGGATAGGGACTTTGGAAGGGCTGGGGCATGGTTAAAGAAAGACTCTGAGTAATCATTCTTTTACCAAGCGTTATTACTGGTGAGTCAGAATAACACATTCAAATTACGTTTAGAAGTTGTTAATGTGCTAAAACAATGAGTCATAATATTTATCCAAGCCATATTTTAGAATAAATAGTAACCTCACAGCAGAATGGTGATAAACAGCCAAAAGTCCAGTTACATCTGAAAAATGTGTCTCTTCAGTGTCTTCCTTCTTTCTTCCCAGGCTTGCTAGCTAGCCAAATGAGCAGATCTGGCAAGCCATCCTTGTGCATGAAAGGTGGGTCCTTTTCTTTAACCATCTGGACCTGCCCTATTTATCCCAATCATTGACTCATTTTTATTGAGCCATGAATCGTGCCTGGCACCTACTGCCATTCTGTAAGTGTCATGAGGATTTGGCATTCTAAAAACATGCCACCGGTCAGGGCATTTCTATGAAAGCATTCCCTAACATGGATGGAGGTTTGAGAGTATGGTTCCCCCTGACCCTCAAAAGTCTTCAGCATAGCAGGGTAAATTTAATACCTTTTCAGAAGCCAGCCTGATCCCTGCCTAATTTCTAAGTGGGTCATGCTGTTAAAGTCAGAGTGACGGTTACCGATTGTTTTTTTAGGCCTGCTGAGGCCATCCTGGCCATCTGAGTAAGGACAAAAACACTTCTGACAGAGAGTTTGGGCATTTGAATCATTCCACTTATCTCCTTCTGGCTATCCAATTGCTCATAGATGTTTCCACTCTCATTTTGGTAAGGACGAGAAATGTTTTCTAAATAATTTAGATAATCCTATAATGTTTGTATAATGGAAAGTATTAGTTTTGAAATAGCTATTGATATTTGTTTTATCAAGTTAATAGAGTTACATTGCTTTAAAAGCCAAATGTTATTAAAGAACAGACCATTTTCAACTCCTTTTTGCAATTTTCTGTTTATTTACCTCTAACTTCTAAATAACATGCCAGTGGTTCAAACTTTTTATTCTCAGGATCCCTTTACAATCTTAAAAATCAGTGAGACCCAAAGGAGGTTTTATGTGAGTTGTAATATTTTATTTATTTATCATATTAGAATTTAAAACTGAAAAAGATTTTAAATATTGTTTATTCATTTTTAAATAGTAATAATAAACATGTTAACAAAAAAATTATAAAAAATAACTACATTTTCCAAAATGAACAAAAAACCATTTAGTGAGAAGAGTAGCATTGTTTTTCATTGTTTGCATATCTCTTTAATATCTGGCTTAATGGAAGACAGCTGGATCCTCACATTGGCTTCTGCATCCAGTTTGTTGTATTATGTTGTTTGGGTTGAAGTAAATTTTTAAAAATCCAACCTTACACAGTTATGTAGTCAGAAACAGGAGGAGTATTTTAATAGTCTTTTCAGGAAATTGTGGCTATTCTTATTTGATACCATATTAAAATTAACTAGCAGTCGTTTCTGAAAGATTCGTTGCAATATGAAATCTGAAACCACACCAATAAACTTTTGTGCTCTGCTATACTGAAACCTACTGGTCTGTCTTGAACTTTGAATGGATAATATCACACATTGGTCATCAGGAAAATTAGTAATGCAGATCTTCCAAAAGGTGATACATTTTATTATATAATATTTTAAAATCACATTTGTTAATATCATCACTGATTTCATTAAAAAAATTTAAGTATTGGAAAACCATAAACTTACCGTGGAGGATACAAGTTTTCCAAACTTCTAATTTTCCCTTGAAACCTCAAATTTTTTCATTCCAACAAATACTATCAGTTTTTTTTTTTTTACTTGAAATGTCAGGTTTACTTCCTTCATTTTTGAGAAAATGTCTGCTGAATATCCAAGTTTGAATAACCATAATTTGTCTATCATTTGTTCTTTCAAGTTGAAATATTGTTTCATGCATTAAGCAGCTAGTTCAACCCTTAATGTAAACATCACACAAGTGTTCTTCCATATGCAACAGATTTTTATGCTATTAGTACTTATGCTATTAATACTTCTCATTTTACCACCCAAATATTAAGAACACATGGACTCAAGGTGGAGATTAATAAAAGTAATGATTTTTACTGCTTCATCAAGGACATTTTTTGGTGAAATGGAATTTTTCTTTTTCTTTTTTCTTCTTTTTTTTTTTTTTTTGAGATGGAGTCTCACGTCGTGCAGGCTGGGGTGCAGTGCCGCAATTTTGGCTCATTGCAACCTCTGCCTCCTGGGTTCAAGCGATTCTCCTTCCTCAGTCTCCTGAGTAGCTGGGATTACAGGTGTGCATCACCATGCCCACTAATTTTTGTATTTTTAGTAGAGGTGGGTTTTCTCCATGTTGGTCAGGCTGGTCTTGAACTCCTGACCTCAAGTGATCCACCCGCCTCAGCCTCCTAAAGTGCTGGGATTACAGGCATGAGCCACCGTGCCCAGCCTCTTTTTCTTTCTTGTTTCTTTCTTTCTTTTTTTTTTAATTGCAAGTGTGGTGGTAAATGCAATAACCACTAATCAGTTTTGCAACAGTGCTTTAATTTGTGTTGCTAAAGCACCAGCAATTAGACCCACTGTGGCTTTTGCACCATCAGTGTAAATGTCAATACAATGAAAAGGCAAATAATATCTTTGTATTATATAAAAATAGTTCTGTCTTCACAGAAAGTGAACCACACTTTCAGAACCACTGTGATATGCTTCTACTGCTATTGCTTGGTTTGCTGATGTTAGCTATTTCTGCTGACTTCCTATTCTGCAAGATGAAGGGTTAGCACCCCTTAAACTAGCATTCCCCTTGCTCTTTTCTTTATCACTTCATTATAATCATCACACTGTGGTTTAGGAAACTGCTTACCTTCCTGTTACTACCTAAGTACTGTTCACTACCAAGCCTGGTAGGGTAAAGTGAATGCTTCTTTGCTTGTACAACTCTTTATTTTGATCTTAAAGTTGATGACACCATTTTTTTTACATGCTTAGTTCTGTGTTTCTATTGCAAATTTGTCTTAATCCTCCAACAGATTTGTGTAACTTCTCCTAAATATTCTCTTCCATGCAGTCTTAGGTGATCCATAAGGCCCATGTTTTTCCCTAGAGAAATCCCTTTAGAAGCCCTTCTTCCTCCTGCTCCAACATGGAGCAGCTGCTGGCTCAGTCTGCAACTCAGCCTTCATTCCGGGACATTCACTAACGGCTCAGAAGAGGAGAAGTGACCTAGTGGGGAGATCTAAAAGCTCATGTTCCAAACTTGTAACCAACCTCCCTGTTTTAAGCTCTGTATCTCTTCTCCCATTGTCAGCAATCTTGTGTCTCCAAATCCCAAAACTTTCTGGGGTTCTGCTGCACAAATTGGCTTCTTCTTTGACTAATATCCCCAAGTGGGCACTTGGTTTCCACATTTCCCAAATCTCCTGGCTCCTCAACCTGCTTTCCACCTTCCACGAGTTTTGAAGTCTTAGATCTGCTATTGTCTCCCCTTCCATTCTTTTTGTCCTTATGGTTTTGTACCTTTAAAAAATTCTTTTATTCTCATTTTAGGGGCATTTCAGGAGGGGGGTAAAGATAAACATATGTGCTCCATATGTCTTGTTTAATCGGACATCCAGTATTTGAATTTGGAACTGCACACGCTCTGAGGATTTGTTTGTACAAGCTCCTTGTGGTCTTGGTAGTTTTATGCTTTGGGAGATTTATGAACCCATTTCAGCAGCTCTATGTTCTGCTGCTGCCACAACAGAAATCAAAGGTTGCCATAGAACTTGATGAAGCAAATAACAAATACTTAGAAAATATTAACTATGAATTTTTTCCATCATTCAGTCTTTCAACAAACCCATCAAACACTTATTTTCTGAGTACCTACCATGTGCCAGGGCACTATTGTAGGTGCTGACATTGTAGTGGTGAATAAGACCAATACGGTCCTCTCATGCACTTTGCAGTCTAGTGAAGGGAGCAAACCACAATAAAATAAACAAGTATATAAGACAATTTCAGATAGTAACAAATGCTATGAAGATAACAAATAGGGTAATGTGCTGGAATGACTGAGGATAAGGGGGCTATATTGGGAAGAGGGTCAGGGAGGGCCTCTCTGAGAAGGCAACATTTGAGCTGAGATCTGACTCATGAGAAGGACCTATCTTTGTAAAGGTCTGGGGGAGGAGGGTTTCAGGAAGTACCAAAATTCCAAAGTGGGGAAAAGCTTATGTGTTCACAGAATCAAAAGACCAATGTGGTTGGAACATATTGAAGGGAAGAATGATGGGAGATGGGGTCCAGAAATTAGAGCTGGAAAGGCAAATTTGGATGATGTCCCAAATAGAGGTAATAATTGAAACTATAGGATGAGATAAGATGGCCAAAGGAGACAGAGTATATAGAAAACTGTGGTAGGCACTGTGGATGCTTGCAGGAGCATCCAAGACACTGTCCTTACCTTCAAAACATTTACAACCTAGGAAACTGGTGAGGCAAGACACATTTTCAAAATAGAAAATAGTAAAAGCGTGTATAATCAAGTATTTGCATGACATAGTATAGGTTTTTTTTTTAGGTGAAGTTAGAAAATGTAACAATCATTCAGAATTGATGGTAAAATATAGCTTTGTGGAGGAGGTAATATCTGAGCCAAATTTTGATGGATGACTTATATTTGTAGTAGCTGAAAGGCAGAAAAAGAGAATCTCAGACAGAAAAAACATGGGCAGAGACTTGAATGTGGGGAGGTGACCATGACATATTTATGGAATAATGAAGAATAGCTTGACTGTTGGGAAGTAAACAGGTGAGTTTTCTTCAGTGTGCTTTAGAATCTTGCCTTATAGGATATGTGTGGTGGCTCATTCCTGTAATCCCGGCACTTTGGAAGGCCAAGGTGGATGAATCGCTTGAGCCCAGGAGTTCAAGACCAGCCTGGGCAACATAGCAAAACACGTATCTACTAAAAATACAAAAATTAGCCAGGTGTGGCAGCACGTGCCTGTGGCCCCAGCTACTTGGGAGGCTGGAGTGGGAGGATCACCTGAGCCCGGGGAGGTTGAGGCTGGAGTGAGCCATGATCATGCCACTGCACTCCAGGGCAACAGAGTGAGACCCTTCCTCCACCCCCGCCCCCGCAAAAAAAAGGGCCAGGCGCAGTGGCTCATGCCTGTAATCCCAGCACTTTGGGAGGACAAGGCGGGTGGATCACGAGGTCAATAGATCAAGACCATTCTGGTCAACATGGTGAAACCCGTCTCTACTAAAAATACAAAAATTAACTGGGCGTGGTAGTGTGCACCTGTAGCCCCTGCTACTCGGGAGGCTGAGGCAGGAGAATTGCTTGAACCCGGGAGGCAGAGGTTGCAGTGAGTGGAGATTGGACCACTGCACTCCAATCTGGTGACAGAGCAAGACTCGGTCTCAAAAAAAAAAAAAAAGAATATTGCTGTATAAATGGTGGGAAGGAGACAGGGATTACAGCACTGAGTGGTTAGATCTAAATTACAGTAAAGATTAGCAACTGCCAAGGCTACTTAATTTTTGACACTTAGTAGTTATTATACCTCCCACTTAATTACTTTTTATTATGTTGATTAATAGTTATTATTTCAAAAAATGAAAAAATGTAAAAGGGTACACTGAGCCATCTCACTCCTATCTGTCCTTATCCATCTTGTTTCCGTTCGCCCCTAATAGCCGCTTATGATTTGCATTTTATTATTTCCAATTTTCTTTTTGCAAATGCAAACAACACGAACATATCTTATTTCTTGCCCCCTTGTAAGGTCATTTTCACAAGTATAGGGGTGGGGTAGAACTTCCACATATCTATGGTGGGGCGACATAATGCAACCCGTAAACCCCATTTCTTATACAAGGCTAGCACCCTGTATGCACTATTTTGCACCTTACTGTTAAAATTCAATTATATATCTTGGGATTCTTTCCATGTCAGTACATAGTGATCATTCTCGTCTTCTTTTTAGAGCAGCATAGTGTTCTGTTGTGTGACTGCATCAGTCCCCTGAGGATGAACGCCTGAATGGTTTACAATATTTTGCTGCTTGAATGAGTAGCCTATACATTCGTCATTTTGTATGTATACCAGTGGATCTATATGATAGATTCCCACAAGTGGGATTGTTGGGTCCAAGGATATTTGCATCTGTAATTCTGGCAGTATTGGCAGACTTCTTTCATAGGGTTTATGCCATTCACACTAGCAATGTGTAAGAGTGGTCAAACATTTAGACTTTTGCCAATCTTCTACGTGAAGAATGGAATTTCCATTTAATTTTAATGTCCATTTCTCTTATTATGCACCTCTACATTTTAAACATTATTTTATATAGTATTTTTGGTAAACTTTGGCCAGAAAACTAGGCTGTAATAAAAATTTCTAACTTCAAGGATATAGAATTAAAAGAAAATATCATAACCTACAGAAACATATTTAACTTGGGTTATTTGCCAGAGTTAGGCCACTCCTGGGAGAATATGACCCCTCTTCCTTACTCTGATGGCTCAAGTAACAGAAAAAATTAATTTTCATTTAGTTAGGTCAGATGAAACTTAATAGAAAGAAATGAGTGTCCTCAACTGTACGAACCTGTATTATCTCTTAGGTTCTCTCATATAAGCGAATGTAACACTTAATGCGTATGATAGGAATCGGAAAGTCATTTTAGGAGAAGCCAAGTTCCACATCAAAGACCCTGATCTTTGTACTTGGCTGTTCCTGCTTTCTCACCAGTTTTCTCAGTTGTACCATTCTTAACTGGAGCTACTTTCTAATTTCCTGAGTGTGGTGTCAGTATGGTTTGAATACTGCCAACTCTTCTCACTGTTACAAAAAAATAAGGTTATAATGATGGAGTTTTTTGTTGTTGTTGTTCTGACTTCAAATGAAGCTCATTTAAGAGAATATCTGGAGCTGTCTATGTTATTGTCTTGCATTTGAGTCATGTCCAATGACCATATCCTTTTCCCTGCAGGTGGTACTGTGAAGGCAAGGAGCTTGAAAATTCCCCAGATATTCACATCGTCCAGGCAGGAAATCTGCACTCACTGACCATTGCGGAAGCCTTTGAAGAGGACACAGGACGCTATTCCTGCTTTGCTTCTAACATCTATGGGACAGATTCGACTTCTGCTGAGATTTATATAGAAGGTAAAACAAAATACTCTTGGAGTATGACACTTAATAGTAAGACATTTAGTTATAATAAATAAATATTTATTGAGGGCCTCCTCTACCATGCACTCTTCTAGGCAATGAGGATACAGCAGTCAACCAAGTAGAACAAAAATACTTAGGCTCATTTACTGATAATTTACATTATATGATGGGAAAGACAGAAAATAAACAACATAAACAAATAAAATATATGATATGATAGGTATATATAAACACTGTGAAAGATACAAAAACCAAGAAAAAGAGATAGGAATGGCGTATGTATGAGTGTAGGGGGCGGAGGAGTGGGGAATGAGCCACAAGGTCGTTTGAGAGAAATTTACTCTAGGCAGAAAAATAAGCAAGTGCAGTGGCCCTGAGGGTGGGAGTGTGCTTGTCTTAAGACACAGAGATGAGCCAATGTGGCCAGGATGGAGTGAGCAAGAAAGTAACAGAAGATGAGGTTGAAAGGTAAGATGGGGTGGAAGTGGAAGGAGGGAGGTAAGCAGATCACAAAAGTCCTTGTAGGTCATTGCAAGGACTTTGGTTTTGACCCTGAGGTAGATGAGAAGTTCTGGAGCATTCTGAGCAAAGGCATGACATGATCTTAGTTTTTTTGTTTTTTGTTTTGTTTTGTTTTTAAGACGGAGTCTCACTCTATTGCCCAGGCTGGAGTGCAGTGACACCATCTCGGCCCACTGCAACCTCCGCCTCCCGGATTCAAGTGATTCTCGTGCCCCAGCCTCCCAAATAGCTGGGATTACAGGCATGCGCCACCACACCTGGCTAATTTTTGTATTTTTAGTAGAGATGGGGTTTCACCATGTTGGCCAGGCTGTTCTTGGACTCCTCACCTGAAGTGATCTACCCACCTCGGCCTCCCAAAGTGCTGGGATTATAGGTGTGGGTCACTGTGCCTGGACGATCTGACTTAATAGTCACTCTGGCTGCTGTTTGAAAATATACTGCAGGGAGTCAAGGATAGATGCATGGATACCATCTGGGAACACTGGAAAGGCATTTACATTGGCATCAAGTTTATATGATTAATTTGAGGTGAAAAAAAATCAACTTATGCTCCTTTGTATCTACCTATATTTGCATTCCTATTTTATCTTATCCTCTGAATTTTGTCTGCAGGTCATTCTTTAGCACTTTTTTCACCAATAATACCTTATGTATGCCTTTGTTTTAGCATTTAAACATATTATTATGGTATAGATGCCCATTTATCAACTAGATTGTAAGGCCACGACTTATTTATATCTCCAATATGTACTTGTACTAGGTACTTACATAGTACCAAGTACATAGTGAGTATTTGATAAACATTTTTTGAATAAATACATGAATAGAAATGTGTTGGATGTGTATGTGTTTTTATCCTCACATTTTTGGAGTCCAATAAATACCTCCAGATTTAGCTGTTATATATCTTCGTGGAATGCACTATCTTGAGAAGTAAATCCAGGATGAAAGCTCTGCTAACAGTGCTGAGATTGGATTGCTGGGTTTTTTTTTTCTTTGTGACAAAAAGATTTTAAACACCCCCTATCTCACAATGAAGTATGACTTCTTAATATTAGGACTGGACGGAAGAGCATCCACCTACACCTACAATGTTTGGAATCCAGTGTAATCCCTTCTTGTATTCAATCTGTGTAGGCCAAGAGCAAGAGGATTTACGAACACCAGAGAATGTCTGCAAATACTGCTCTGTTAGGCCAAAGGCATCAGCAGGTGTTTTACATATAAGTACCCTTAGAAGTTGGGTCAGTTAATTTGAACAGTGCCACTAACTAGACATGTGACCTTGAGCAATTCCTTCAACTTCTTAGGGCCTATTTCCTTGTTTGTCAAGTTGGGTGTTAGTGTAGTGAATCAATGAGTTCATTTCTTTTTTTTTTTTTTTGAGACGGAGTTTTGCTTTTGTTGCCCAGGCTGTAGTGCAATGGCGCGATCTCAGCTCACGGCAACCTCCGCCTCCTGGGTTCAAGCTATTCTCCTGCCTCAGCCTCCAGAGTAGCTGGGATTGCAGGCATGCACCACCATGCCCAGCTAATTTTGTATTTTTAGTAGAGATGGGGTTTCTCCATGTTGGCCAGGCTGGTCTCGAACTCCGGACCTCAGGTGATCCGCCCCCCTCGGCCTCCCAAAGTGCTGAGATTACAGGTGTGAGCCACCACGCCCGGCATTACTGAGTTCATTTCTAAGATTCTGTAGGTATTCAGATATTTAGGAATCAGGTAAACAAAGTATCATCTTAAAAATCTTATGTCGTGTTTAGGAACCAATTTAAGAAATTGTTATCTTAACAATCTTATGTCTTGTTTTTATTTTTCCAGGGGTTTCTTCTTCTGACTCAGAAGGGGACCCCAACAAGGAAGAGATGAATCGGTAATTCTGATTTTCTATCTTATAGCTTTAGCATCCTCAGATCAATTAATAGCTCAAAGAGAACGATTAATTGGTTACTAGAACTTAAGAAGGGTGGCTCCAGGGTTTGACCACAAAAATAAATAAATAAATAAACAAACAAACAAGTTGAGTGGATTTGAAGAAGACCCTACTTTTGCTTAAGTCTTGCCTAGCAGATAAATTTGAATCTTTCCAATTTACTCCCTACAGAGGATGAGCTCCTTAAGGGCAGAAATCCTTTGTTTATGCCTACCTTGAAATGATAATTTGCTTCTAGCTTTTGTGCAGATACGAACATTCATAACCAGAGTAAATGATTCCTCTTTTACCCCCTTCCTATATCATTCTCGTGGCCTTGAGTCAACTCCTCCTTCTCTCCTGCCTTTTATGCCAACCACCTCCTTAGAGGGCTTCCTGTCTGCTTCTGCCTTTTTCTCTCTTTTATAGTGTCCAAACTACAACCAGTTATTCTCTAAAAGAGATCAAGATTCTGATCCTATTGTTTTCCTGACTCAGAAAAAGATTATCTATGAGAAAACAAAAATCAAACACAAAACAAACAGCAACATTTAAAAAAAAATCTTAACATGGCATACATGCAAAGCCTTATTCAGTAGAGCATCAACCAGGTTTTTCTGTCCCCTCCTTCCTTCCCCACCTCAGGCTGTCTAAATTGTTGACATCTCACCCAAACCATGTATAGTTCCTCTTCACTCCTTTGTTCAAGCTATTCACTTTGCTAGGATTGCCCTATCTTCTCTGTCTAGCAAACTCTTATTTGTCCTGCAAAACCCAGTCTAAATGTTCTTTCTCTTTGAGCTCTGTAATAAACTTCTCTCCTATTGCACACACATCACCGCTTCCTTGTGGCTCCCATAATGTGTTACAAACCTAAGGGGTATGGATTTTGATCTATAAACTTAAATAAGAAAGAAATATCCCATTTATTTATTTGCTTTAAATCTACTTGTAGTTGTTGGGATTTAGCCTCAGTTGTGTATCATAGAGACTCAAATTAACTGTGACTTAAATGAAACAGATATTTATTTCTTATTTACATACAAATCTGGATTTGGTGGGTAAAATGACCCCACATTCCACTAGGTTCCTCTGTGCTTCCTGCTTTCTGCTTTATCTCACACTAAGATGTTGCCCTCATCTTCTTAGGCTAAAATAGAAAGAAATAAAGGCTCGTCAGCCTTTTAAGGTCATCTCTCTTAAAATGCATATACCACTATCCCTCATATCCCATAACCAGAAAGTACCCATGTGGCCACACCTAGCTGCAGTGAATTTTGGGATATGTAGTCTTTATTTGGAGCAATCATGTAAAGAAATCAGGTATTCTATTATTGTAGAAGAAGAAAACAGATGCTTTGGATACATGGATTGGCTTTGCATTAGCACATCATTCTGCTTGAGACCAAATGCTGCCTGGTTAGGGAAAACATCCAGTCTGGTATTGAGTGTCACTTTCCCCCTCACAGTTTTACAATGAGCCATAGAGAGAGAGAGAGCAGTTTTGGAGCAAGCACCATTCTAAACACATTACATGAATTATCTCATTTAATCCTCACGAAACCCTATGAGATAAGAATTTTTTATTATTTATTTGTTTATTTTGAGACAGAGTGTTGCTCTGTTGCCCAGGCTAGAGTGCTGTGGTGCGATCTCAGCTCACTGCAACCTCTGCCACCCAGGTTCAAATGATTCTCCCACCTCAGCCTCCCAAGAAGCTGGAATTACAGGCACATGCCACCATGCCTGGCTAATTTTTTTGTATTTTTAGTAGAGATGGGGTTTTGCCATATTGGCCAGGCTGGTCTTGAACTCTTGGCCTTAAGTGATCCACCCACTTCAACCTCCCAGAGTGCTGGGATTATAGGTGTGAGCCACCGTGCCCCCTCCGGGAATTATTATTTCCCCATTTTAGAGATGAGGAAGCTGAGGCAAAGAGATATAACACCTAGGCCAAAGGAAAGCCCTCTGTCATCCAGTCATCTATACATGGGTTACAGGTGAGAGGCCCATGTCCCAAATCCCAAGTTCTCTTCAAGTCCAGAGCTTGTTGCTTTCTGACATGTGTAATTACTGATATCTTTAACAAGACTGGGAGCCGTTTACCAAGAGAGATGGCCTTCCCCTCTGGACGTAGGTTCTCCCTGGGGTCAGGTTCTCTGGCAAGATCCACAGACCTCTGTCTCTTCCACAACAAAACTAAAATAATCTCCCCTCTGCAGCCTTCTCAAGAATACTTGCTGGCTCTCTTGCCCTTCAAATACTCTCTTTAATTTAATTTGTGTAAACTTGAAAAGCTTGTTGACTTCATGGCGTTTCTACTTTCTGCCATGCCAAATTCTCAGAGGTTAAGTTTTATATATGAGAGACCCTGTCTTGGATCAGAGATATAGATTTAAAAAGCCTGGCCTCTTACTTGAAACGGGAGGGGGAGGGAAAATACCAAGGGTAACAACAAAACAAATCTCAAAAAATTACCTCTGCACATGCTTCCATCACTGCATTTGTCTTGGATCTCAGTTAACTGTTAATATGTTTGACTCCCTGGCTACACTGAGAACAACGGCCCAAGGACAGGAATGGTGTCTTATGCATTTTCGTGTTTGCATTGCCTAACAAAGTGTGTAGCAAAAATGCCCTTGGTCAACGTTTGTAAAATATCATCAAACCAAGATTTTTATTACACTCACCTGTAAGCAGTGATGCCATTACTAGTTTTCCTAAAATAATTTTCACAAAGAGTGATAGGTCTATTTTATAATCTATATTTTAATAATTTCTCAGAATCCAGAAGCCAAATGAGGTGTCATCTCCTCCCACTACCTCTGCAGCCATTCCTCCAGCAGTATCCCAAGCCCAGCATTTGGTGGCCCAACCTCGTGTGGCAACCATCCAGCAGGTACAAGAATCCAAGTGAAACACAAGTGCCATCCACTGTGACAGACAGTCATGGTGACCATGACCATCTTGCATGGCATGATTGTGTTTTTCTCAGGTGCAACTCCATCATCAGGATAATCACCTTGTGTTTCTGATGTTTGAGAGCAGTGGTTCCTGTTGCTTTGGGAACATATTCTCGGGCTTCAATAGGCAAATTTCTGAGGAGAAGAAACGCTTTACAAATTAGTCCCTGGCTTTTCAGCTTTATAAAGGGTGCTGATTACATATGCAGTGAGCTGTCAGCTCTCAGACTGGCCTAGAACAAACACTCTATATCATAAAACCTGATTAGTTTCATGGAGCTGCAGAGAATTCCACTTTCTAAGACGAAGCAAGCATGTAGTTATTTTTTAGAAAACAGCAAAGGCTCTCATCCTTCAAGTTAATAATAATGATACATGCTTATTGTAAAAACACTTTAAAAGTACAGAAGTATGCCAGGTGTGGTGGCTCACACCTGTGATCTCAGCACTTTGGGAGGCCAAGGTGGGAGGATTGCTTGAGTCCAAGAGTTTGAGACCCGTCTGGGCAACATAGCGAGACCCTATCTCTACAAAAAAGAAAAAAAATTAGCCAGGCATGGTGCCATGCACCTATGGTCCCAGCTACTCGGGAGGTTGACATGGGAGGATCACTTGAGCCTAAGAGGTCAAGGCCACAGTGACCTGTGATAGCATAGCTGCACTCCAGCCTGGGCAACAGAATAAGACCCTGTCCTCCCACTCCCCCACCAAAAAATGTATTAAGTAAAAAGCTTAGTCAAGATTCTACTCCAGTGCCTTCACTCCTCAGAGGTACTTCATGTTAGTAGTTTCTAGTGGGTAGTTCCAGGCATTGTCTATGCATATAGAAGAATACATATATGTATGCATAGACTTTAAAACATATGAAGTCATACTATCTAAATATACATATAACATGTTATTGATGTATTTCTTTTATATACATATTTTTTTTCTATTTTTCAAAAAATTATTTGTAGAGACGAGATCTCACTGTGTTGCCCAGGCTGGTCTTGAACCCTGGCCTCAAGACATCCTCCCGCCTCAGCCTCCCAAAGTGCTAGAATTACAGCTGTGAGCCACCATACCCAGCCTGATATATTTCTTTATTGATGATCAATGTATTTAAATATATTTATCTACAACCTCTTTTTAAAAATTATCCAACCCATTTAGTAGTGCAGAGGGGTCAAGTTTTAGTTCTAATCCATTGGTTTTCAAACTGTGATCTGTGTAGCCCCAGGGGTTCTATGGAGCTTCTTCGGAGGTTTAGGGTTAATGACACAGATCCACAGATCTATATGTGAAGGGGTGGCGTGGGGATAGGCAGCACATATTTTATAGCCACCATGACCTAGAGAGAAATAGAGTCAATTCAGTCTAAAATTTGAAGTCTGTGATTCATAAACTTAGAATACATCAGTTTTTTGGTTTGGGATGCATTTCATATTCCAAATTCTATAGGTTTGTTATGTCTCACTATCCATCTAATAATATTAGTAACAATGAATTTACTGTTGCTTCCCTTCTACCAGTGTCAGAGCCCCACCAATTACTTGCAGGGATTGGATGGAAAACCTATCATTGCAGCTCCTGTGTTTACAAAGGTAATAAAAATATTACTTCTTTCTGTCATGGCTTTAAAGATACCACAGCACCCAAAGTTATAGGATACAAGATTTATTCATTTTTATCTCAGGATTTGGTCTTCTGTATGTACAGTATAGGGTTTGGGTTGTTTTGTTAGTTA
Source organism: Gorilla gorilla gorilla (assembly GCF_029281585.2). Taxonomy (NCBI): domain Eukaryota; kingdom Metazoa; phylum Chordata; class Mammalia; order Primates; family Hominidae; genus Gorilla; species Gorilla gorilla. The sequence continues at coordinate 47,596,484 of NC_073232.2, read as the reverse complement.
CTACAGTATCGCTTCAAGTCCCAGATTTCCAATAACAGTTTTAGTAATGAGAGAAATGTCTTTCCTTCTTACCACACTAATCTCTGTGGCCATTATACAACTGTTCAACATAGGAGCCACCCCTAGAGGTCAAGTGATAAATTTCTAGCCACATATTACTCCAAAGGTTTCTCTGAATTTTTAGAAAAATTCAATTGCAGGTACCTGCCTTAGGTGCTCAAGGAGATGGAGTTAAATGCTCTTAGGAGGTTTAACATAAAGCCTCCCTCCCTCTAGGACAAAGAGCTTTCTTTTTCTATTCCATAGTATCAACTGTTGAGGTGGCATCAAATTCTGAGTCTCATAATCTTTGTACTTAGCACTAGAAAATTTAGTCAAGCACATTCATTTACAAATGAAAAACCAAGGGAGGGCCAGAGAGATGAAGCCATGTAGCCAATGTCACAGATCCAGTTAGTGGCAGAATCAGGACTACAAACAAGTTGTCCCAATTCTCAGACTATCAGACTGTGTTTATATGTTGCCCAAGCCAGTGAGTGTGAAGATGAAAAAACTGAATCACATTAGATTTTATGGTATTATGAGGACCAAATAGGCAATATCTATGCCTGGATTTATTGTTTATTGTTTGTATGAACACCAAACTTAGGCCCAAATAGATTTTATCCTCTTTGAAGTATGCTTTGGTTTAGAGCAATGGTTCTCAATCATGGTTAATTTTGCCCTTCAGAGTCATTGGCACTTTTGTTGTCACAGCTGGGGGGTTGCGTTCCTGGCATGCAGGAATGGTGCTAAACATCCCACAACACATAGGATGACAGCCCCCCACAACAAAAATTGTCTAGCTCAAAATGTCAACAGTGTTGAAGCTCAGAAATCCTGGTTTGAGCAAAATGGAAAAAATGGGCTATTTTTCTAGTGAGTACTGATCCTTAAAGGAATAGCTAAATCCACAACTTCTACAGAAGCATCCATTTCATGGGAGCTCTGCTGTATCAGATCATTCAAGATGGTTTTCCAAAACCCAGAGTGGAGTCTAGAGCGAACAACCATGTTTACTAATATCCATATCAGTTAGGCAAACATTCTTATGTGAAACAAGATGCCTCTCAATTTTTCAAGTTCAGTTCATAACCTACATTTGAGATTTTAGCTTTACTATTTTCAAAGTCTTGAAGTAGGAGAGCAACATGTTGTGATTTGGTGGATATAAGACTTTGATGAGGAGTTATAGGTGGACCTTTATGCGGGGGGTGTATGTGTGTTTGTAACATAGCTAAGAGAGCTACTTCTTATTGTCTCTTATCATCATTGCTAAGTCGTCTAACCTTAAATCAGTGATTAAGTGCCACAGACACTTTAATTTATCATGCCAGTTTGTCACACCTTAGAGACAGTGCTGACTCTTCAAAGGCAGCTAAACCACAAGATAGTTTATACTCAGTCTCAGCTAAAGTCTCCCCCTCTCTTCCCTTCCTCAACTCCATCTGCCTAGACAGACAGGTGACATCAGAGGGATATCAGGTAATATCTCCACTCAATTTGAAATCTTCCTAGGTACTGTATCTTCCCTGCATCTATGTCCAGGAAAAGAGTCCAACTCTGTAAAATAGTTGGAAGAGATTTATTCTCAGCCAAATATGAGTGACCATGGCCTGTGACAGAGCCCTCAGGAGATTCTGAGAACATATGCCAAAGGTGGTTGGGTACAGCTTGGTTTCATACCTTTAGGGAGACATGAGACATCAATCCGTACATGTAAGATGTACATTGATTTGGTCTGGAAAGGCAGGACAACTGGAAGTGGGGTCTTCCAAGTCATAGGCAGATTCAAATATTTTTTTGATTGGCAATTGGTTGAAAGAGTTATTAACAATAGAAAGGAACGTCTGGATTAGGATAAGGGGTTGTAGAGACCAAGGTTTTATCATGCAGATGAAGCCTCCAGGAGCAGGCTTCAGAGAATAGATTATAAATGTTTTTTATCAGATCTTATCAGACCTAAAGAGTCTGTTCTATCAGTAATTCCAGGAGGGTATAATGAGGCATGTCCCCTTCCCATCATGACCTGAACTAGTTTTCAGGTTAGCTTCAGAATGCCCTTGCTGAGAGGAGGGGTCCATTCAGATGGTAGGGGGCAGGCAGGGGAGGGTGCAGAGTGGGTGTGCGCTAGGAATTTCATTTTTGGTTGACACGTATCACCCAGAGCATACCTCTGGCACGTTTATCATGACAATAAAGCTGTTTACCTTTCAATCTCTCCCGTTCACCTTGAAGACTATCTCTAATAACTAGATAGGAGTCCATAGAGGCAACAATAGGTAAAAAGTTGTTATTATTTTGAAAAGTCCAATAGGACTTTAACATTTATTTATTTGTTTGCTTGTTTGTTTTTTGAGATGGAGTTTCAGTCTTGTTGCCCAGGCTAGAGTGCAATGGCATGATCTTAGCTCACTGCAACCTTGGCCCCCCAGGTTTAAGCGATTCTCCTGCCTCAGCCTCCCGAGTAGCTGGAATAACAGGCGTCCACCACCATGCCTGGCTAATCTTTTGTATTTTTAGTAGACATGAGGTTTCACCATGTTGGTCAGGCTGGTCTAAAACTCCTGACGTCAGATCCGCTCACCTCAGCTTCCCAAAGTGCTGGGATTACAAGCATGAGCCACCACACTCGGCTAACATTTATTTTATTTTATGTTATTTTATTTTATTTTATTTTATTTTATTTAGACAGAGTCTCCCTCTGTCACCCAAGCTGGAGTGCAGTGGCATGATCTTGGCTTAGTGCAACCTTTGCCTCCTGGGTTCAAGCGATTCTCATGTCTCAGCCTCCCAAATAGCTGGGACTATAGGTGTGCACCACCATGCCTGGCTAATTTTTGTGTTTTTAGTAGAGACGGGGTTTCACCATGTTGCCCTGGCTGGTCTGGAACTCCGATCTCAGGTAATCCGCCCACCTCAGCCTCCCAAAGTGTTGGGATTACAGGCGTGAGCCACGGTGCCCAGCCACATTTATTCTTTACATTTAATTTTCATGAGCTGATTAGAGCCACAGATTGAGCTGCCTTTGTGTGGTGATTCTGATTAGCTCCTTCTATTAATAATTAGATGCTCTGATTGGCAGATGCATATACTTTTGATAAATAAAAATAGGAAAATGAATTAATCATTAACATACTTTGTTTGTTAGATAAAATATCTAAAAGAAATAGCTTAATGGTGGGAAAATGGTCCTTAGTACACAGACCCAAACCCTGACGAGGCTTTCTCAGCCTCATCAGGATATGTGCTTTTGCCTCCATAAATGGGATAAGGATTGTTCAGGCATTGGGAACTAGGATAGGCAGTGGCTCAGATTCCAGAAAGACTTATCAGCAATGATGTGCTTGCGTTAGTTTCCATCAGTGAGGGCAGGATTGAGGTCATAGTCACTGCCAGTGTCATTAGCAAATTTCTGAGTCAGAGCCACCAGTGATGGATGGTATCATGTGGCTATAAGCCATGATAACAGATTATTTGCATATGTTTGTTTGGCTTATTCCTGCCCTATTTACTTGTTTAGGGACTTCTGGCATTCCATTCCCTGTGACTCACTTTCTATACTGCCCAACAAAGCATTTCTTTGCCAATCGTGGCAAGAAGCCAGTTTTGTTTTTTTTTTTAAGCAACGCTTAGAGAGCAGAGTTTTATTTAACTCCTTCCTCTGCTGGTGACAGCGAAGTACTTATCTTCTTTTAAAGAAAGTTAAAATGAAAAGGAGAGTAGCCCAGCAAAACAGTGGTAGAATTTGAAAGAGGACTGTGGGATTCCAAAACTAGTTCACTACTCTACCCATAGGTGATACTTATGTTTTTAAATGCTCTTTAACTGTGGATAGAGATAGACTATCCTCCATCCTCTACTCAGTATCAAAAATACTTTTGCTGTGTTTATGCGGGGAAAACAGCACTCACACTTCTTGAATGTGAAGGGAGGTCAATGATCAAATTAGAATCTTACTCCTATCACTGCTCCCACCCCAGCAGCAGCTGCTCTGGCAGGCTTTCAAGGCTGCAGCAGCCCTGGCCCCAGCTGCTTCAGCAGTAATTTGAAGAGTGCAAGGGGGCAGGGGAAGCGAGAATTTGAAAAAGAGCACTTCATTATATAACAGCAAAGGCAGGAAACCCTGAAATAAATGGGCCGGTAGTGGGATCCAGATTTCTGGAGTTCATGGGCCCCTCTCCCCATTCAATCAATTCTGGAGACTTTTCTTACTCAGTGATTGCATGGGGCACTTGTGACAGTCAAGGGGCAAAAGAGCTTTCAATCAGACAGTTCTTTATCAGTAAAAACCACTTTGATCCAACTCCAGCCTAAAGCACTGTGCACTTGCAGCATCTTCCAAGGTGCAAAATTATCAACTGGATTGAAAAACAAATAAAATGGCAAAACGAACCTTGTAGCTGACATCTTTTAACCAATAAGGCAGATGCTGTTTCTCAAGGATGTCCCAGCATTATGTTTGTGGTTATAGATCTACTAAGCAAGAACTATATCCTTTCAACTCACATTTATAGCAGTGGGCATGGTGCTGGGCACAAAGCAGGCACACATTTATTCTGTGGCAAATAACTTCCATTTCAGGCCAGGCACGGTGGCTTACAACTGTAATTCCAGCACTTCGAGAGGCTGAGGCAGGATGATCACTTGAGGCCAAGAGTTCGAGACCAGCCTGACCAAGATGGCAAAACCCCCTCTCTAACTAAAAACACAAAAATTAGCCGAGCATGGTGGCACTCGCCTGTGGTCCCAGCTACTTGGGAGGCTGAGGCAGGAGAATCACTTGAACCCAGGAAGTGGAGGTTGCAGTGACCCGAGATCATACCACTGCACTCCAGCCTGGGTGACAGAGCAAGACTCCATCTCAAAAAACAAAACAACAAAAAACAAAACAAAACAAAAAAACCCTTCCATTTCAGCTAAGAAGAAATTATTATTTTCATTACTTTGTGACTTCAGAGTGTCTTTAGGAGGAATAGAGAAAAAAAGTAAAATGTCAAATGGCCATGGAAGAAGACAAGCTTCCCAAGTCTCTATGTTGTCAAGTCACCCTACAAAGAATGTCCTCCCAGATGACCAGTTTAGTGATGCCACACAAGATAGATTTGCACTTTGAATACTGCATACCTGAGGAGGTTGTAGATCTTTGGTTATAGTGACTTTAGCCCAGACTCATAATTCCTAGAAAAGACTAACTTAATCTTTGCTAGTTGGAGACTGTTTGGTCTGTCTCATTTGTTGTCAGTGAAGCTGAAATGAATATGATCAAGTTTGTACACCCCATGCCATTAGTAACCAACAGCCTAAGACCTACTGCTGTGATGAACGTGATGACAGCTACACTATGTTCTAACAGGGTAACTGGTTTGGATCCTGATCTGTGGCAATGTGAGCCAGCTCTTTCTCATGAAACTTTGTAGAAAAGCAGCTTTCAGCAATAACGACCATCCTCATCCTTATAACTATGACTCTTAACAGTTTTCTAAGTGGCTTGTGAGATGACCCTTGGCACCTTCTTTACTGAGTATTGATGATGTGCCACACTGGAATGAGCTTCCATCACAGACATTAGGAGGCCCATTCCATACACTGTAGTATCTCACATAACTAGGCTGGGCTCTTGAATAGAACACAAGTCTTGCCCTTTGATGTTAAATGAATAACAACCAACTGATGGTTTAAATTGTGAGCAACATATTTTCTCAAGGAGATCCTTTTGCAAGCAGGGCTTTTGTGTAACCTCTGCAGATTGGGAACTGGCTCATATATCTGAGCTCAACTTTAGGCCATGTCAGAGCATATTAGATTGACCTCATTCTACTGTGAATGTACTGTTTCATTTACTCAACCCCTTCTGCCACCACCACCTTTTTTGATGTTTGGTTTGGCTTTCTAATTGGTTTGCCTCAAGAAGGAACGAAAACTCTATTATGTATAAGCTCCAGGAGGGTGTCTAAGTGCCATTAAAGTTTTCAATGGGCCCCAAAGCTGCCATTTGAGCACACAATTTGCTCAGAGGTCAGGGTGGAGGACATACTCACCAGTTTGCCGGGAGCACCCAAAATTCACTGATGCTTCCTGTTTTCCGTTCTTGTCATTAGTAGATGTTTTGGGAAGACAAATAATAACAAGATTTTTCGGTCAAATAATTCTTTATTAATTCAGAAACCACTCGGTGTTAATCCCATCCTGAATTACTTCAGCAAACAAATTTGGGACCTCAGAAAGAATAAAACACTGGCATTGAACTACAGCGCCTCCTGGCTGTCACAATATCAATGCATAACATCCCTGAGGTGAAAGTCTCTTACACAGCTAATGCTATGTGGTTTTCCCCAGCCCCATATTCTCCTTAGGTAAATGCTATTAAGTACGATAGGACCAAGTACAGAATATCATAAGTTGTTCAGACAAGAACTGTAAAAAATAACGAAATATTCGTAACAGTGAATGACAAAAGAGAAAAAACGATTGGCTTTCCCCTTCTCTGAAGCAAGAACCAGTATTTCCTAAATGCAGGTCCAAAAATTGTAATAATAGAAAGCCATGCAGCATTTGTTGCTTACAGAGTTTGTGGAGGAAGTTTAATTGTAACCTTTTTTATGCTTACAGTCTTTGGGCCAAATGAAAAACAAAAATATGCCAATACATGTGCCGAAAAAGCATTTCATAATCACATGAAGTGCCAACTACAGAAAAGAATGTATGGTTTTCAGCTCACAAACCATGATGAATAAGAAACTAGTTGTGAAAAAATGTGCATTTTATTATCTTCTAGAGTCTAATACAGAATACACTGATATCTTACAATTCAAAGTGGTCTTTCTAAACCTTTCATTGTGGGAGTGTGGAAAAGCATTTAATGATTCCTTCGCAAATACAACGTATTTTGCAGTGACATATGACTGTATGTGTGACTAAGATTTTATAAAGATTGTGATTGTTTTTATTCCTCTACAGATTAGTGAGCCTATCCTGTAAAGACTACATAAGAAAAACAAAACAGCACAATGAAAATCAATTTCCAGGACTGCAGAATGTAAACAAGGCAAAGCTAGGAAGACAGAACCAATTACTTGGGCCATGGAACCCTTCCACATTATAAGCAGCCACATTCTTTTGTGGACTAATACATCACTCCTATGTTGAACACATCTAGTAGATACTCACTGCAGATTTAAAGATTATTATTATTTCTGGAAATCAAACACCACTTGGGCATTTAAGAACAGAGGTACTGAGGCCGGGTGCGGTAGCTCAAGCCTGTAATCCCAGCACTTTGGGAGGCCGAGGTGGGTGGATCACTTGAGCCCAGAAGTTTGACATCAGATTGGGCAACATGGCAAAACCCTGTCTCTACAAAAAAAAAAAAAAAAAAAATTAGCCGGGCGTGGTGACCTGTGCCTTTAGTCCCAGCTATTCAGGAAGCTGAGGTGAGAGGATCGCTTGAGCCTGGGAGGTTGAAGCTGCAGTGAGCCATGATCACAACACTGCACACCAGCCTGGGAAAGAGAGTGAGACCCTGTCTCAGAAAAAAACAAACAAACAAACAAACAAACACCCCCGACCAAAAAAAAAAAAAAAAACCCAAACCAAAACAACAACAAAAAAAACACCCCAAAGACACTATATTAAAAGTAGCTACATTACTCAAAATGTCTTGCCTAATATTTAATAAATTTACTTAGCATTGGTAGAGAGAGAAAGGAAAACAATAGTGAGGGAAAAGCTTTATATGGGCTCAGATGATTCTGTCTTCAAACCTACTTTTAGGATGTGAGGGTGATCTGGCTGTGACATCTGTCACCCCATTGATGGCCAGAATTAATTCAGCTGATCAGGCTGGCTATGCGGGTGTCCTCTTTCTCCCTCATTGTTCCATGTGCGTCCCTCCCGAAGCTGTGCGCTCAGTGGAAGAAGATGACCATCCCTGATAGAGGAGGACCAATCTTAGGTCAAGGGCATAGGAGTAGCCACGCTCGCCTGCTAGAGCCTCCAAACAAGCTCTCAAAACTACTTTTGAATGCACATCAACAGAACTGAAGCTGCTAGAGATGTAGATGCTTTGGAGAAAAATGCAAATATGGAGATGGCATCTTTTTATAAAATTCAACACCGGAACTAGATTACAAAAATGTGTACTTTTTTGTTCTAACTACATTCTTCTTATCATTATAGATGCTACAAAATTTGTCAGCTTCTGAGGGTCAGCTGGTTGTCTTTGAATGCAGAGTAAAAGGAGCTCCATCTCCTAAGGTTGAGTGGTATAGAGAAGGGACTTTAATAGAAGATTCTCCAGATTTTAGGATTTTACAGAAAAGTAAGTTAATACTTTAAATTATTTTCTGATATTTTGTTTTTATGAACTTATTGTACACACTTATTTTTATAACTTTTTAACAACTAATTAAAAATATAGTCAAAAAGAATAAAAAACACCTGTAATCATACTCCTGTTAATATTTCAGTATATGTTCTCCAAGAATTTTTCCATGCATAGTTTTTAAAGAAAAGCATCATATTCTTTTTTGTAAATTGATTATTTACTCAACATTTAATGAACACCTTTCCATGTCAATAAACACAGAGCCTCCTTACTTTTTCTTTTTTTAGATGGAATCTCACTCTGTCACCCAGGCTGGAGTGCAGTGGCACGATCTCGGCTCACTGCAACCTCCACCTCCTCAGTTCAAGCGATTCTCTTGCCTCAGCCTCCCCAGTAGCTGTGAATATCTACAGTTATTGCCTTGGAATAAATTTCTAGTACGAGAATTGCTGCTATCAATTTACCTTTTTTAAGGCTTTTAAAATATGTTGCCAAAATGCCACCCCAAAGGGTTGAACTAAATTTAGGATGGTCACACAATTAATCAGCCAAAATGAGATCCTTTAGGGGAGTGAAAGAGGATGCTATTAATAATTATACAGGGATCCCAGGCATAAACTAGGTCTGCCCCAGTTGAACTGGGACACACGTCGCCCTAGCTATATCCTACTACAACCAACAATATGTGGGAATGCCTTTCATCTCACACCTTCACCAGCAATGAGTGTTAACCATTTTATTAAAAATCTTCACTAATTGTATAGGCCAAAAATGGGAACACTTGTTTTAATCTGTGCTTCACTAATTAAATCTGGGATGAAACTTTTCTTTTTCATATTTACTTAAGTCTTTGTATTTCTTTATTTCACATTGGGTTCTTGCTCTTTTTTATTGTAAGAATTATTTAGAAATTTACATGGTTAATTCTTCTTTTCTTATCGCACAATGCTTTCACCTTGTCATGCAGTGCTTTCTCCTTGACCAATTTCAGCCATAAACTACATTGCAACATACTTGCTTTTTAAAAATATGTTTTATTAACTATGTAGAGCAATCTATTATAGAAAAACTTGGGAAAGAAATTTGCTAAAATGTTGGCAGTCTTTCTCTGGGCAGTGAGTCTAGGGTCAATTGTTTTACTTCCTTTTGCATTTCTGTATTTTTTTAGTTTTTCCATAATGAACATGTATAACTTTTGTTTATTTTTTCTTTTTTACATTGATTAATAAAAATTTTACAATTTACCATGTACAACATGATGTTTTGAAATATATATACATTGTGGAATGGCTAAATTGAGCTAATGAACATACGTATTATCTCACATACATCATTTTTTGTGGTGAGTTATTTGCTTTTTTCTTAATCTTTTTCTGCCTATCACAAAATAGCAGTCTGTAGATCAGTGTGACATATGAATCAGAGCTACTGTCAGGTTTTATTGGTAGTAGCAGCAACAATAATATATTCTGAATGCCATTTAAACTGAGAGATGCCGGGAACAGTGGCTCACACCTGTAATCCCAGGACTTTGGGAGGCCAGGTCAAGGCAGACGGATCACTTGAGGTCAGTAGTTTGAGACCAGCCTGGCCAACATGGTGAAACCCTGTTTCCACCAAAAAAAAAAAAAAAAAAACCAAAAACTCAGCCGGGTGTGGTGGCATGCATCTGTAGGCCCAGCTACTCTGAAGGTTGAGGCAGGAGAATCACTTGAACCCAGGAGGCAGAGTTGCAGTGAGCTGAGATCACGCCACTGCACTCCAGCCTGAGCAACAGAGTGAGACCTTATCTAAAAAAAAAAAAAAAAAAAAAAAAAACAGAGAGAGAGAAAAAAAAACTTCAATGGGTCTACCAGTGTAGAAGATTAAAACTAAGTTCAACAACTACTTTTTGAGTGTTGGCAATTCAATATCAATCAAACACCTGTATTCAGTACCACCGTGGGCACTTTCATGAAGCCCAAAGAATTTTAAGATAAGATAAGAACCTACTCTTGGCTGGGCATGGTGGCTCATGCCTTTTAATCCCAGCACTTTGGGAGACTGAGGCGGGCGGATCACGTGAGGCCAGAAGTTTGAGACTAGCCTGGCCAACATGGTGAAACCCCATCTCTACTAAAAATATAAAACTTAGCTGAGTGTGGTGACAGGTGCCTGTAGTCCCAGCTACGCAGGAGCCTGAGGTAGGAGAATCACTTGAACCCAGGAGGCAGAGGTTGCAGTGAGCCAAGATCTTGCCACTGTACTCCAGCCTGGGCAACAGAGTGAAACTTCGTCTCAAAAAGAAAAAACCTACTCTTGAAAAAACTATGATCTATCTTGAGGCTCTTAATCTTAGAAACCTCAGAGCAGGAGGTATAGTGTACATTTTATTAGGATATCAGAGCCCAAAGCCAAGAACAATCTCTCAATCTTCACAAACCTTTTTCAGGTAAGGCTGAATGAGTGCCAGTAAAAGCAAGAGTCATTTCTGAAATATAACTAACTCAGAAACCTCCTTGGCTAAGGTTTATGTACCCCAAGTGAAACTCAGATTTATTTCAAGAGGAAGCAGTATCATTTAATTGTTGCTCTTGGGCAAGGCACAGTGGCTCCTGCCTGTAATCCCAGCACTTTGGGAGGCTAAGGCGGGCAGATTACCTGAGGTCAGGAGTTCAAGACCAGCCTGGCCAACATGATGAAACCTCATCTCTATCAAAAATACAAAAATTAGCCAGGCGTGGTGGCACATGCCTATAATTCCAGCTACCTGGGAGGCTGAAGCGGGAGAATTGCTTGAACCCAGGAGAACTGCTTGAACCCAGGAGAACTGCTTGAACCCAGGAGGCAGAGGTTGCAGTGAGCCGAGATCGTGCCATTGCACTCCAGCCTGGGCAACAAGAGTGAAACTCAGTCTCAAAAAAAAAAAAAAAAAAAAAAAAAAAGTTTTTGCTCTTTTGCTGCCTTTCTGTAATATCCATCCTGTCCGTGTTGAGATCTTATGCAACAAGTTATGTGACTTAATATTGTCACATAACCTTATTGTATCACTCCTGAGTGTGCAAGAGACTGTGAAATTCTATAGGAAGCTTCTGATGAACATGTAGTTTCTCAGTAAAATAAATGCTCAGAATCTTTTACTTTCTTTTCTTTTAGAACCTCGATCCATGGCAGAGCCAGGTAAAGATGATTTCAACTTTATTAGTATATGAGTGATTTGATATATACAAGAATACATAATGAAGTTACACTGAGATGAATAAAAAGTGAAAAATAAAGTTTTAGGAAAAAAAGATCCAAATGGGCCGGGTGCAGTGGCTCATGCCTGTAATTCCAACACTTTGGGAGGCCAAGGCGGGCGGATTACTTGAGATCAGAAGTTCAAGACCAGCCTGGCCAACATGACAAAATGAAACCCCATCTCTACTAAAAATACAAAAATTAGCCAGGCATAGTGGCGCACGTCTGTAATCCCAGCTACCTGGGAGGCTGAGGCAGGAGAATCACTTGAGCCTGGGAGGTGGAGGTTGCAGTGAGCCGAGATCGTGACACTACAGTCCAGCCTGGGCGACAGAACAAGAATCTGTCTCAAAAAAAAAGAAAAAAAAAAACCATCCAAATGAACTATAGCTTTATTGTAGGAGGAAAGGAGGGGTGCATGTGCAAATCTGGAATATATATTTAATACCTCACATGAATGCAGCTGGTTCTTGGTTATTGAGAAGTGTTTCTTAGGAATATTTTTCCTCCATAAATGGCCGCCATTTGATCCCTCTCAAAACTAGGCAAAGCAATTTTTATAATGCTAGGTCAATTTCATTTCCATAGCCTAGGTATCTCAAAACTTATGCAACATCAGATTTTGAAGCTTGCAGAGATTCAATAAAATATCTGTGATGTTATTAGATTTGGTTGGGAGGATACTACGATGAGATAAAAGTGACAGTAGGCGAAGTTAGAAAATACAAGTCACTCACAAAACAGGGCATAAACATCTGAATGCCCTCTCTGTGACCACCTGGAAAAATCAGATTATATTTGCAACCCTGTGACAGAAAGCTGGTTTGTGATCTCATTATTATAATTCTCTCTTCAGGCCGGGCATGGTGGTTCACGCCTGTAATCTCAGCACTTTGGGAGGCTGGGGCGGGTGGATCACCTGAGGTTGGGAATTCAAGACCAGCCTGGCCAACATACATACAACCCCATCTCTACTAAATTTACAAAAATTAGCCAGGATAGGGTTTTTAAGGGTTTTGGAGTGGGTTGAAGAGCGGAGATCACTGGTTGGTTAAAAAGTGCGGGGTGAAGTCATGGGACAGTGAGATGAAGAAGCCGGGTTCTCATGCTGATCTCGATCCTCTGTGGGGGTCTTCAAACTAGTTGCTGGAATTCATGGTCTGAAAAAAATGTCTTAAGAGATCCTTAAACAAAAGCCTTATGAGGCTGGGCACAGTGGCTGACACCTGTGATCCCAACACTTTGGTGGGAGGATTGCTTGAGCACACGAGTTAAAGACCAGCCTGGGCAATATAGTGAGACTCCCACCTCTACAAAAACTCAAAAATTAGCCAAGCATGGTGGTGCATGTCTGTGGTCCCAGCTACTCGGGAGGCTCAGGTGGGAGGATCACTCAAGCCTTGGAGGTGGAGGTTGCAGTGAGCCAAGATTATGCCTCTACACTCCAGCCTGGGCAACAGAGCAAGACCTTGTCTCAAAAAAAATAGAAGCCTTATGATTCTAATGTTAGAAATCCTGTCTATAGCAGCTGGGTGCGGTGGCTCACGCCTGTAATCCCAGCACTTTGGGAGGCCGAGGCGGGTGGATCATGAGGTCAGGAGATCGAGACCATCCTGGCTAACACGGTGAAACCCCGTCTCTACTAAAAAAATACAAAAAAGTAGACCGGCGTGGTGGCGGACGCCTGTAATTCCAGCTACTCAGGAGGCTGAGGTGAGAGAATGGTGTGAACCAGGGAGGCAGAGCTTGCAGTGAGCCAAGATCATGCCACTGCACTCCAGCCCGGGTGACAGAGCGAGACTCCATCTCAAAAATAAATAAATAAATAAAAAATAAAAGAAATCCTGTCTATAGCAACAATGGGGATGCAAATCAATTCTTAAACAGTCTTATGATCCTAATGTCAGAAATCCTATCTGTAGGAACAAGGGGATGCAAATGGTCAGGATCTAGTGCTATGTGACTTTTAGTGACACAGGAAGTGGGTCAAAGTGCAGCCTGATTAATGCTTAACTATATTTCTGTCCAGAACCTAGTATGCAATTCTTGTCAACCCTGTGGTTATGGTTTCAATATCACACTGACTGGAATTGTGTGTCTCAACTACCACTTAACAAGAATAGAGTTAGCCTGACTGGCTTAGACCAGTCATGATTTACCATCTGAGGCTGAGAGGAACCAGCTTTCTTCAGAACATATGACCACTCCAAGTAGAGTAGACAAAGCCAGGGTTCTATCAACAAGGAGGTCGGAGGATGAAGAGTTACTGAGTAGGTACTTGCCTTGGTCCACTGTGTGCTGCTGTAACCGAATACCTGAAACTGGGTGATTTTTAATAAAGAACAGGGATTTATTTCTTACAGTTCTGGAGGCTGGAAAGCCCAAGATCAAGGGGCCTGCATCTGGTGAGGGCCTTCATGCTGTGCCACTCCATGGCAGAAGGCAGAAGGGCAAGAGAGCAAGTGCGCAAGAGAAGGGAGGGAGAGAGGGGGCCACTCTTACTTTCATGACGAACCCACTCCCAAGATAACAACATGTATCTATTTATTAGGGCAGAGGCATCATGACCTAAACACCTCCCTTTAGGCTCCACATCCCAACACTGAAGCATTGGGGATTGTTTCCAGCACATGAGCATTGGGGGACATGTTCAAATAGCAATACTCAATACTACCTGCCACGCCCCACTGGCCAGATTTCCTAGAAACAGTCTAGTTAATTCAATTCAATTATCATGAAGCACTGAGATGCCTGCCAAGTTTCTCCTAATGCAACTATTTTTTAATAATTTTGTTTTTAATGTCAGTTCAATGGAGTGATAACTGGAGGTTTATGCTACTGTCTTATACCTCCTCTTTATTAGCTGTCAAGGAATATCTAACTTTAATAATTTTGGACTGTAATCATGTGGTTCTACCTGGGAATCACCTCTGTAGTTATTCACAGAGAATCATCGTTCACAGTGCATCAGAGTAATCCATAAGAATTACCACAGTAATACAAAAGTAGAAATGCATTTCACTCTTCTTTCACACAGAATTTCAAGTTACTCTATCAGCTCATTACTACTAGTAAAGCAAAATATTTATTTGCTGTCCAATTTTAAATTGTGGTCCTTGTTTAAAATAATCTCAATGCAAAAGCTCCCCAAGGAAATGGTGAGAGATCTAGGCTCAGAAAATGTTTTATTAGTCCTTTAATTTCACAGAAACTTCTTTTCCTTTGACTCCTAATTTGTTTTTGTGATTTTTTAAAAGTTTATTGTTATTCATTTCTATTTTTGCCATCTGTACTGATGACATAAAAATAGAAGATTATCTGAGAATCCATATTTTTACAAAATCCCCTTGTCAGGCCGGGCATGGGGGCTCACGCCTGTAATCCCAGGACTCTGGGAGGCCAAGGCGGGCAGATCACCTGAGGTCAGGAGTTTGAGACCAGTCTGCCAACATGGCAAAACCCCATCTCTACTAAAAATACAAAAATTAGCCGGGCTTTGTGGCACATGCCTGTAGTCCCAGCTACTCGGGAGGCTGAGGTAGGAGAATCGCTTGAACCTGGGAGGTGGAGGTTGCAGTGAGCCGAGATCTTGCCACTGCGCTCCAGCCTGGGCAACAGAGCAAGACTCCACCTAAAAAAACAAAAAAATCCCCTTGTCAGTACTTGGCCTGTCTGCATGGAGTTATTGTTTCTACATTCTTTGACTCATTTTGCCTACTAATCAGTCAATTCAATCAAATAATTGTTTTGACCAGTTGTTTTCAAAGAATTAATATAGCCAGCTTTTTATATTGACTTTGTAGAATCATCATCTGATACCAGTAAATTCTATAATTCTGTTTTCATAATGAAGTCAGTAACCATTCTGTTTCACTGGCATATAGAGGAGATTTGCACCTTGGTCATTGCTGAGGTGTTTGCAGAAGATTCTGGGTGCTTCACATGTACTGCAAGCAACAAATACGGCACAGTGTCAAGCATTGCACAGCTGCACGTGAGAGGTAAGGACCCTTTAATGCTAGATCAGTTTAGCCTATGACTTTGAGTGTGAATATGCAGATTTTGTGTTACCATTCCTTACTGTTTTTCATACAAAGCTGGCTTGGCTCTTCTAAAAAGATTTGAATTATTGAGGAAAATGTTCTTGAACAGTGTCCAATTTTCAACTTCTTATTGCGCTTACAGCCACCACCCCAGTTAACCTGCTGTCATCATTATATTTCCTAAGAGAACATCTCCTCAATAAATTTCTAAATTTCTTTCCAAAAGGGTACTTAGATTTTAAATTTAGTTTTTTATTTTTAATTTAATTTTTTCCTGTATCCTTACCATTCTTTAATGCCCCAATGATGATCTGTTTTTGACAAGCACTTTCCCATTCATACATTCATCTGGTGTGAACACTTTCCCATTTGTGCACATGCCCCAATTCAGGCTTACAGTGGCTGACAGCTCAGGTCCTGTGATTGTCCTTTCAGGAAATGAGGACCTCAGCAACAACGGGTCTCTTCACTCAGCCAACTCCACCACCAACCTGGCAGCTATTGAGCCACAGCCCTCCCCACCCCACTCAGAGCCTCCATCTGTGGAACAACCCCCCAAACCCAAACTCGAGGGGGTTCTGGTGAACCACAATGAGCCCCGGTCCAGCTCCAGGATTGGGCTTCGTGTGCACTTCAACCTGCCTGAAGATGACAAAGGAAGTGAAGCATCCTCCGAGGCTGGTGTGGTGACCACCAGACAGACCAGGCCCAATTCTTTCCAGGAGAGGTTCAACGGACAGGCAACAAAAACCCCAGAGCCTTCTTCCCCCGTGAAAGAGCCCCCTCCAGTTCTGGCCAAACCCAAACTGTAAGTAAAAAGTAGGATGAATAACCAGGAGCTTCTGTGATCTTTTCTTGAATCTGATCTCCTTAAAAGTAATGGAACTCAGCTAGGCACAGTTGCTCACACCTGTAATCCCAGCACTTTGGGAGGCTGAGGCAGGAGGATCGCTTGAGCCCAGGAATTCGAGACCAGCCTGGGAAAAATAGTGAGACCTCTGTCTCTAAAAGAAAAATTTTAAAGTAAAAAAATTAGCAGGCATGGTGGTGCACACCTATAGTCCTAGCTACGTGGGAGACAGAGGCAGGAGGATCACTTGAGCCTAGGATTTTCAGGCTGCAGTGAGCTGTGATCGTGCCACTGTACCCCAGCCTGGGTGACAGAGCAAGACTTGTCCAGGAAAAAAAAAGATGGAACCAAAAAGGGGAATTCCCAAATGAGAAAATACACATTAAATGTTTTGCCAAATGTACATCCTTACATCAATAGAAGCATACTATCACTATTATCCTTAATTAATAATCTACCTCCAAGCAATGTTGCACTTAAACTAATTCAGAAACATTTGTCTGACATTCTGACATTAGAGGCCCCAGGTAAAGTACTTCTGTGCTTCTCTTATAAAGACTTTTTTGTGTCTAATCGTCTTTACAGTCTCTAATTTCATCCTTATATTTCCCATTTCTGCTTCAACTTAAGCTTCTGTAGTCATTATGGAAAAGCTATTTAGTATTTTTTAGATAGTTCCTAGCTGCTGCTGGATGAATATAATAGGATGAATAAGTGGTCATGATTTTCTGACTCAACTCAGGAGCCTACTGTGGTTGTTGTCCTGACTCTCTAGAAAGCCATGTTGCAATGTTTAAAATGTCTATCCATAACAAAGCAAATACAGGGCATGATATTGCTATTATTTCCTGTTTTATCCACACATCAAAATGATAAAAAATTGTTTCTAATTACAAAAACCTTTAAATATCAACATCAAAATCTACAGTCCCAGTGCACCCACTGTGTGTTGCTCATCACCATGAGATGTTCACTAGAAGCCATTCGTGTTTAGTTTTATATTCTGCTCACCACTATATAAGGCAAAATTCTGGACATAAGATTCAATGTTGTGAAACATGCCCCTAAGCAAGTCACATCCAGAAATGTCAGTCCCCTCAAAGTCCTGTCAGTCACAGGAAACAGGAATCCACTTAAAGTAAAAAGAGGGGAAGAGATTATTGCAGGGATATAGGCAGAAATGGGTAAACCAAACACAACCAAACCCTGCAGGAGAAGAACTAGAGAGGCGGGAGCTGGGCCTCTTCACCTGTCACTCAGGATCACAGGTCAGTCCAGCCTCTGTCTGATGGAGCTTGCGCGGCTGGTTCGCCCTCTGTCTACGTGAGCATCTCCTTGTTTCCTCTTTACTTATCTGATCCATTCTTCTCTCTTTGAAGACCCATCAACTCATAAGTGGCCCATCATGGCCATGTCCCCATTCCACATCATGATCTGTGTCAAGTACCACTGTTAACTAAATCAGTCTCAGCCCCTCAACTCCCAATTCTAATTGGTCCAGGCTGGTCAGGTGACCTCCTGCCCCCTCCCCAGTACACTCAACTGTTAGAGGATTTATGTTTGGAAGAAACTGGGTGGGAGAAGTTCTCAGAGAAGGGAGTTACAGGGAACAGGTAACCCCAAACAACCTCCTGGGGAATTGCCTCCTTTGTAGGACTGTCTCTCCCCCAGTAACAGTTTTAGGGGCCGTTACATATGATGATGGAAAAAAAATTCTGCCAAAATATTTAAAGAGGTTTATTCTAAGTCAATATGAGTGACTGCGGCCCAGGGAAATACAGTCTGCAGAGGTCCTGAGAAAGTGCACCCAAGGCAGTCAGGTTGCAGTTTGGTTTTATGCGTTTCAGAAAGACAAGAATTGCAGGTAAAATCATAAATCAATACAAGAAGACAAACATTGGTTTGGCCCAAAAAGGCAGAACATCTCAAAGCAGGGACTTACCAGTCATAGGTGGGGCTGGGTATTCTATGGCTGGCAATTGAAAGAGTTAAGTTTTGTCTGAAAACTTGGAGTCAGTAGAAAGGATTGTTCAAGTTAAAATAAGGGAATCCGCTGTTTGTCATGTGATGCCATGCCAGAGTCGGGATAAAAAGAAAACCACCATACACGGGGTCAAAAAGGCCTGTTTCAAATTAGCCAGGTGTGGTGGTGCGTGCCTTTAATCCCAGCTACTCAGGAGGCTGAGGTGGGAGAATTGCTTGAACCCAGGCGCAGAGGTTGCAGTGAACCAAGATCGCGCCACTGCACTCCAGCCTGGGTGACAGAATGAGATTATTTCTTAAAAAAAAAAAAAAAAAAAAGACCTGTTTCATGAGATTTTATGGCTTGTAGAAGTGACTTTCCGGCCAGGCATGGTGGCTCATGCCTGTAATCCCAGCACTTTGGGAGGCCAAGGCGGGCGGATTACGAGTTCAGGAGATCGAGACCATCCTGGTTAACATGGTGAAACTCCGTCTCTACTAAAAAAAATACAAAATAGAAATTAGCCAGGTGTTGTTGCGGGCGCCTGTAGTCCCAGCTACTTGGGAGGCTGAAGCAGGAGAATGGCGTGAACCCAGGAGGCGGAGCTTGCAGTGAGCCAAGATCGCGTCACTGCACTCCGGCCTGGGCAACAGAATGAGACTCCGTCTCAAATTAAAAAAAAAAAAAAAAAAAAGAAGTGACTTCTCTCTCTAGGCCCCTTAGAATAGGATTTGAGCGTGGAAAAAGGTCAGAGTTCAGTCCTCAGGTACGTCAGTTAGGATTAAGTTGAGCTTCACTTTGCAGACAACCCAAACTAACAGGGTTTAAATACTTGAGGGTTTATTTTCTCTCACATAAAGTAGACAGGGAGTCTGGGGCTGTGATGTGGGTTCCATGGTCATTAAGAATCCAGTCTCCTTCTGTCTTTCTGCTCTGCCATCCCAAACACTGGCTTCTTCTCCAGGTCCCCTCATGGTCCAAGACGGCTGATGGTGGTCAAGTCACCACATCTACAGTTCAGGCAGTCAGAAGGGACAATAGGCAGAAGTCATATTCTTTTTTTTTTTTCTCCGAGATGGAGTCTTGCTCTGTCGCCCAGGCTGGAGTGCAGTGGCGTGGTCTCAGCTCACTGCAACCTCTGCCTCCCGGGTTCAAGCAATTCTCCTGCCTCAGCCTCCCAAGTACCTGTGATTACAGGTGCACACCACCATGCCTGGGTAATTTTTGTATTTTTAGCAAAGAAGGAGTTTCACCATGTTGGCAAGGCTGGTCTCAAACGCCTGACCCTGTGATCTACCCACCTTGGCCTCCCAAAGTGCTGGGATTACAGGTGTGAGCCACCCACCGCACCCAGACAAAAGTCACACTCTTGATGTTAGAATCCCTTCTAAGGAGACTTCTTAGAGGTTTCAACCAAAATCTGCTTCTGCCTCTTTGGCCAGAATTTAGGCAGATGGGACACTAGTTGCAAAGGAGGCTGGAAGTACAGTCTTTAGCTGCACATATTGCCACCATGAACAAAATCGGGTTCTTTTACAAGGGGGGAATTAAGTAGACAGCAGTGTCTGCCACATGAGACTTCCAATTAATATAAGACGTCTTTCTACTAAATCATGTAGTGACACCCTCTAAAAACATAGTTCTCAGCACTATATAATTCTTTAATATTCTTTGCCTTCCTTTTCTCTTGTGTATATGCATATGTTTACATTAGTATAGATATGAATATATATATTCACACCACATACACATACACCACACCCTTTGTAAATCTACATGCCTACAACCTTTTCTTACTAGTTTTAACCTCATTAGTTCAACCTCACAACTTTGCATTAAAATATATTGACTCAGTCTTCTCAAGGATACAATTTTCTGCTTGTTCCTTCAATTTGCTATTCATATGGAAAATAGAGATAATGTAGATCTTAAAATTGCTACAGAAAGGGAAGCTGTCATTTTTAAACCTTGTATCATCAAAGCCTGACTTTGAAATTTCAGATTGAATATTAAGCTGTCTAGAGCAGTGATTCCTCACCCTGGCTACACTCTAGAATAAAATATGGAGCTTTTAAAAAACATTTATGCCCTCCAACTCAATTGAATCAGAATCTCTCCACAGATTATTTTAATGTGCAGCCAGTTTGGAAATCACTGGTCTAGAGTTAGAGAAATAACCCCAGCCGGGCACAGTGGCTCACGCCTGTAATCCCAGCACTTTAGGAGGCCAAGGCAGGTGGATCACTTGAGGTCAGGAGTTCTAGACTACCCTGGCCAACATGGTGAAACCCCGTCTCTACTAAAAATACGAAAATTAGCCAGGCATGGTGGTGCATGCCTGTCATCCCAGCTACTTAGGAGGCTGAGGCAGGAGAATCGTTTGAATCTAGGAGGCGGAGGTTGCAGTGAGCTGAGATCATGCCACTGCACTCCAGCCTGGGTAACAGAGCAAGACTCTGTAAAAAAAAAAAGAATAAAAAAGAAAGAAAGAAAAAAGAAATAACCCTGAGAGTTGCTACTATTCCCCACTCCCTACCACCCACCCGCTATACCCAGGAAACCACAATAATTAACATTTAAAAGTGAGATAATGTCAGACAAAAGTCAGAATATACTAGGAAAGCCTATGCTTTGGGGCCAAATGTTTCTTTAGGGCAGCAGTTCTCAGTCCTGGATGACTGTGAGAATCACCTGGGGCTTTGTGGTAGGCAGACCCGCTGCATCAGCATCACCTGGAAGCTTGGTTGGAATGCAGACTCCCAGGCCCCACCCCACACCTGCCGAATGAGAAACTCTGGGGATGGAGGCCAGAAACCTGTGTTTTAACAGGCCCTCCAGAGGATTCTGAGGCCCAGTAGTTTGAGAATGACTGACCTACATTTGAAAAGATAATAATAACTCTGTCTGAATTCCATCCCAGGTAAATTAACTCTGAGCAGGTGCCTAAAGCAGCAAGGTTCATTTGTCGTTTACAGTCTCCAGGTGATTCAAATGTGCAACCAGCACAGTGACTACTGCTAAAACCATAGCAGATTTACTCAGAACTAGTTTTCCAAGTCAGTGATGCACTGGCAAATGTTTAATGACTGACAGGGGTGAGAAAGCCCTGATTTTTAGCATTTGCACCAATTTCAAGCTACTAAGAGAAAGTCATCGAATGGGTAGTTGAGATGTGCACTACCTGTTCTTCAAAGCCAGTGAACTGGCTCCAGCACACACTGCCAGAAATTGTCGTTGCCAAAACTGCTTTCAAAAGTACTTGATACAGTATCTCAAGTTTGTTGTCTGGCATTTTATCTTAAGAATTCAAAATCCTTAATAATTTCTTTTATATTCCTTATAATGCAGAGTCTTTGTGTCCCAAAAGCAACACATATTTCCAAAGAATATAAAACCAGCCAGGCGCATGCCTGTAATTCTAGCACTTTTGGAGGCCAAGGCGGGCAAATTGCTTGAGCTCAGGAGTTTGAGACTAGCCTGGGCAACAAGACAAGACCCCCAACTCTACAAAAAATACAAACAATTGCTGGGTGTGGAGGCACGCACCTGTGGTCCCAGCTACTTGTGAGGCTAAGGAAGGAGGATCACTTGAACTCAGGAGGTTGGGGCTACAGTGAGCCGTGATTGTGCCACTGTACTCCAGCCTAGGTGACAGAGTAAGACTCTGCCTAAAATAATTAAATAAATAAAAATAGAATAAAGAACATATAATTAATGGTCCTGAAGCACTGTGATCTCACCTATGGGTCTTCCCGTGGTTACTCATTCAACAGTAGATTCTCCTAAACATCAAAGTTTGACAGCCTTAATGACTTTATGCATATATGATTTTAAGACATTTTTGTTGCACTTTGTTTGTTAAAAAATAACTCTTTTGTGAAGAGAAATTCAATAGACCATTGAATTCAATGGACCATTAAGGCAAATCACGTGATGCCTCTGTGACTCAGGTTCTATAAATGGAGAAACTGCTTCCAGTTTGATCTTTCTCCTTTTAGGAACAATAAAAGTCTAAGGCAAGGTTTATAATCAGGGTGAGCATATAATCATCATTCAAATTAGGACATTTCTGAGAGCGAAAGTGAGTTCTATTAATAATGATGTCGGGGCCGGGCACGGTGGCTCGCGCCTGTAATCCCACCAGTTTGGGAGGCCAAGACGGGCAGATCATTTGAGGTCAGGAGTTCAAGACCAGCCTGGCCAAAATGATGAAACCCTGTCTCTACTAAAAATACAAAAATTAGCCGGGCATGGTGGCAGACACCTGTGTTCCCAGCTACTTGGGAGGCTGAAGCACAAGAATCGCTTGAACCCAGGAGGCAGAGGTTGCAGTGAGCCAAGATGGCACCACTGCACTCCAGCCTGGGCAACAGAGTGAGACTCTGTCTCAAAAAACAGAAAAACAAAAACAAAAACAAAAATAATGATGCCAGGAAAAGATGTTAAACCAGGACCTTCCTGAATGTATGGGGACATGTGGTCACCTTATCTATAAAGGTTTGTCATCGCGAGAGAATGAGAAACCCCTCTGAGACACATCTGGCTTCTTTGTTAAGGTCGGCTCTAAAACAAGGCAGAGTGGAGAATACAGCATGTTCTCATGGAGAATTCAGCCCTTTTCAGTAACTCACACTGGCGTGCCTTCTGTTCTGAAGCTGGGATACTTTCCTCTGGTCATCAGAACTTTGAGCACTGCCTCCAAGAGAAACATTGTCTCTATTTCTCTTTTCCAATTTATAAACTCTGTTGCACAACTCCAAGGTCGCAATACAAAGAATACAGTGTGAAGGACGCCCACGGAAAGAAGGAAAGACACACTCACCAATTATTGACCAGCTGATTTCTTGCCACTCTGGTTGTGTGTTCTTTATCAGCATCAAGTTATTTTATTTATTTATTTATTTATTTATTTATTTATTTATTTATTTATTTATTGAGATGAGTCTCACTCTGTCACTGAGGCTGGAGTGAGGTGGCATGATCAGGACTCACTGCAATCTCCGCCTCCAGGCTCAAGCCTGGGATCTCAAGTGATCTTCCTGGGATCCTCCTGGGATCGCTAAAGCAATCCTCCCACCACGGCCTCCTGAGTAGCTGGGGCTACAGGCGTGCACCACCGTGTCTGGCTAATATATATGTATATACAATTTTTTTTTTTTTTTTTTTTTGTAGAGATGGGGTTTCACCATGTTGCCCAGGCTGGTCTGAAACTCCTGGACTCAAGTGATCCACCTGTCTCCACCTCCCAAAGTGCTGGGATTACAGGCATGAGCCACCATGCCCCGCCTATCATCAAGTTATAAACAGTCTGTCTGAACACTGTTTGAAAGGTGAGGCCAATAATAACACATTTCCTTCTCTCTCTCCACCCTTGTTTTGTGTACAGTGATTCCACTCAGTTACAACAGCTTCATAACCAAGTCTTACTGGAACAACACCAGTTGCAAAACCCACCTCCTTCATCTCCTAAGGAGTTTCCTTTCAACATGACTGTTTTGAACTCCACTGCTCCCCCAGCGGTGACAACATCCAGTAAGCAGGTGAAGGCTCCTTCATCACAGACGTTCAGCTTGGCCCGGCCGAAGTATTTCTTCCCCTCCACGAACACCACCGCAGCAACCGTGGCCCCTTCCAGCTCTCCGGTGTTCACTTTGAGCAGCACTCCTCAAACTATTCAGAGGACAGTGAGCAAAGAAAGCCTCTTAGTGTCTCACCCCTCTGTGCAAACCAAATCTCCAGGAGGGCTTTCCATCCAAAATGAGCCACTCCCACCAGGCCCAACAGAACCAACACCGCCACCATTCACATTTTCCATCCCCAGCGGAAACCAGTTTCAGCCCCGCTGTGTGTCCCCAACTCCTGTCTCTCCTACCAGCCGGATTCAGAACCCAGTGGCTTTCCTCAGCTCTGTTCTGCCTTCTCTCCCTGCCATCCCACCCACAAATGCCATGGGGCTGCCTAGAAGTGCACCATCCATGTAAGTGTCATTGAGGTTTCTTGATGTAAGATGCTAGTTAAGAGGTGATGTGCGCATTGAATAGCTTGATCTGAAACAGGGCTCTCATTTTGTGGATTCCTAGATAATCTTATTCTCTTAGACACAGAATGGATGTGGAACACTTCAGGACAAAGGGGATGATTTCTTTGAATGATTATTAATAATTAAAATATCAGGCTAGGTGTGGTAACTCATGCCTGTAATCCCAGCACTTTGGGAGGCCGAGGAAGGCAGATCACTT
Organism: Gorilla gorilla gorilla; assembly: GCF_029281585.2. NCBI lineage: Eukaryota > Metazoa > Chordata > Mammalia > Primates > Hominidae > Gorilla > Gorilla gorilla. Next base: position 47,571,805 of record NC_073232.2, on the reverse strand, counting down.
GAGTTCTGGTGTTTGACAGCAGCCTGGGCAACATGGTGAAACCCCCGTGTCTAGGAGAAACACAAAAAATTAGCTGGGTGTGTTGGTGCATGCCTGTAATCCCAGCTACTCAGGAGGCTGAGGCAGGAGAATCATTGAACCCAACAGGCAGAGGTTGCAGTGAGCCGAGATCACACCACTGCACTCCAGCCTGGATGACAGAGTGAGACTCTGTCTCAAAAAAATTTTTTTTAAATTAAAGTATCAAAAAGACCTTTACAAATACCGATTCTCTGCACAGGGCTTAATTCCCTAAGTGCCTAATGACCACTGGTTTCCGGTTGTCATTTCAACCACTCTGATTTCTAGGCCTTTTTACCCTGGCCAGTGCTTTTCATGGGTGTGTCGGGTGTGGATTTATCTTACAGGCCATCCCAGGGATTAGTGAAGAAAAATACAAAGTGTCCTCAACCAGTGAATGATGATAACATTCGTGAAACTAAGAACGCAGTGATTCGAGACTTGGGGAAAAAAATAACTTTCAGTGATGTCAGACCAAACCAGCAGGTAAGATTGTTGGATTCAGAAGGTTTATTGAAATTTTATTGTAAGGAATTTAATTTTGCTTGATTCAGTCCTCGGATACTCAGGTAACCTCAGTGAGGCTGATGTTGCAGCTCAGATGGTAGAGCACAGACTAACCAAGGTCATGTGAGAAACCTGCCTGTGTGGATCTGCGGTTCTTAATTCTCCCAGTAGTTAACTGTTTACTTGTTTACATGTATTTACCCAGAATAGGATATATTAAAGAAGAGAGTAGACAATCTATTGCGCATCCCAGCAATCCTCACCTCAGTTTACAATCTAAACTTTTTTGAGACAGGTCTTGATCTGTCACCCAGGCTGGGGTGCAGTGGTACAATCACGGTTCACTGCAACCTTGACCTCCTGGGCTCAAGTGTTCCTCTTGCCTTAGCTTCCCAAGTAGCTGAGACTACAGGCCCGGCTAATTTTTTAATTTTTTGTGGAGACAGGGGTCTTGCCATGTTGCCCAGCCTTGTCTCAAACTCCTGGGCTCAAGCAATCCTCCTGCCTCAGCCTTCCAAAGTGCTGGGATTACAGGCATAAGACACCACACCCAGCCTATGACCTAGACTTTAAGGAATTCTGGGGTTCTAAGCTGTCTAATCTTCAATCTAATGTGCTTAAAAGTTTGATCACCGGTACCTCTCAATCCTTATATTAGGTTGAATCATGTGAAATAGCCATTAGGCAACATCCTGTTGTTCAACCTGTACAACTCTTTGCTTTCTAGTAGATGCTTACACCAAAGGAAAAAGAGGAAAGCTACCTGTGAGCATCATTCAAACAAAAGAAAGATAGACTGAACGTTTTCTTATTTGAGGCATTTATTTTTGCTTTTGAGAATCCAGTGGTTATTTTTAATGCAGGTTTACATTTTAATAATATAACTCTTGGTTTATTTCCCAAGATGGGAACTGATAAAAATATTACAAAATTTCAGTCAGTACAGTATGCCAAATATTGTGGAATTTGTGGACTCCTAGAAACAAAGCTCTCGATTTCCCAGACCATATGCTGTTTTCCTTAGTATTTCTGTCTCTTACTTCCAGTGGAGCCATGGATATATAGTAATTTGCAATTGTGTTATATATTGAGCAACTTATACTGAGTGGATTCTTTTGAAAATGTGCTTCTTAAAATCTTTTAAAAATTCACTTAAAATTATTAAGGAGAATATTTAAACTTGCCATAACTGAGTATACTTTTCATGGATTATTTCACCAAATTTCATCTATTTCTGGGAGGCAAATGCCAACGCTACTATTCTTCTCTTCCATCTTCTAGACAGAGAAACTAAGGCACAGGCTCAGTAGTGGAACTAGAACTAGAGCTATGGTTTCCAGGATACTCTCACACTTTCCCTGAAACGCTGCAGTGTTTTCAGTTTTATGAGAACAGTTACCTTCAAGCTCTATACATGTTGTTCTGTCTAATGCAGATTTGTTTTCCTATAATACTGTCACCACACTTGTGGTTGTTAATCCTTCTAAGTGTCATTGTAATTATAGCTGTATTCAGCCTATGTCTTTTACAACTCGGAGAGAGAGCAATTAGAGCCTTGTAAAAACAATGCTAGCTCGCACATACGCTGTTTGATTTTACTTTTATAGTTACTCTGTAGGTAGATCCAGGATACCCCATTGCCCAGCTCAGGGGAAAGAAGGGTTTTTCTCTTAGTTACCTGACATGTGTGTACATGTAAACGTGAAATTCCACAAGTTGAATGCCATAAACCCAGTAGAAATCTCTCTTAAACCTCCATCATGAATTAACTTCTGGACTAATCGCAGGAACTAGGAAAGTCTCTAAAAGCATCTCAACACTCTCCTCTGAATATTTGTGACATATGTCATTCTCCTGAGAATTATTATTCTGAGAATTATTACAGTTGGTTAATTACAGAATTGATCTTAGACTACATTCCATGCCATGGATAATGAAATCCAAGCTGCATAAATGAAATTCGGGAAACTGGGAGCTGTCTGAGATGGAATGCTTGCATTTGGATGGCAGATGTTGACTCTGAGGAAGTTTTGGGAAATAAAATGATGATCATATTATAATATTGTTTAATCCATTGCTGCCTTCGGAAATGATAGTAAAAACATCATGAAGAACTGTCTAAAATATACTGTGACCCACGCTGGTGAAGTTAAGATGAAAGTCAGCTTAGGAAAGTGTAAAAACACTAGACAAGCAGAGAAAAATTATGAAGAGACACCTGTGTATTGATAGTCGTCTAGGCCTGCAGTCCGGGGTCACAGGAATGAAAATAATCTGTGTTCTCATTCCCATATTAGCCTACACATGTGGGAATGGGGTGCAAATGATTCCTTTGGAAGAGTATGCATTTGTTTTGCTTTGAAAACTTTTAGGTCCAGAAAGCTGGGTTCTCTTGCCCTATTTTAGTTCTAAGTAAATAAAGAATACACTGTGCTAGAACACTTGCATGATCTAGCATTAACACATTGTGCTGAGCATGAAAATAAATCAGAAGTCCTTGAACAATGAATATTACTGACTATAAACAATTTTCTCCCCAGAACTCAAGTTTATAAATTATGTTTTAAAATGTGTTTTCTTTGATGTATGTACCACTTTGTGTTTCTCTGTTGTGATAGTTCAGTCTTTGCCTTTTAACTCATCTTACGTATTTACAATCAGCAAGTAACATTTGTAGATTCTTAGAACCTTTTGAAATGAGAAGGTGCCATCCTTTCAGAGGCTCATATTTATTAAAATTTTTAGCTTTCTAAACTTACAACAAAATGTCTTTGAGTTGGGGATAAGCCAAGAGAAAGGTTTCCTTATTTCTAGATTTTTAGGCTGCATCATTTCCTATTTTGAAGAGTACCATTCATCACCAGTGGATCTTGACTGGACATCAATAAAACCTAAATGGTTTAGGTTAGAATGGTGAATCTAAAAAGTCAGAGGAATCCAGGATCACGGCCGGGCGTGGTGGCTCGGGCCTGTAATCCTAGCACTTTGGGAGGCCGAGACAGGCGGATCACTTGAGGTCAGGAATTCAAGACCAGCCTGGCCAACAGTGAAACCCCGTCTCTACTAAACATACAAAAATTAGATGGGTTTGGCAGTGGGTGCCGGTAGTCCCAACTACTTGGGAGGCTGAAGCAGGAGAATCACTTGAACCCAGGAGGTGGAGGTTGCAGTGAGCCGAGATCATGCCGCTGAGCTCCAGTCTGGGTGACAGAGCGAGACTCTGCCTCAAAAAAAAAAAAAAAAAAGAATCCAGGATCGCAAAGCATAATGGAGCTTTCATGACAAATGATTTTAATTCATACATGACTTAGCATGAAGTTCTGCACCCAGTAAATATTTGTTGACTAGCTATGTTGATTGAGTGTTAATTTCTAATCTCCATTTCCCACCCCTCTACCCCCAGCTAATGTCTTATTCCAACTTTTCTCCTTGACCTCATTTCTCTGGAAACTTTCCCATCTCGTTATTTGGTCCTCTCACACCCCCCGCTTTTTATTATTATTATTAATGTTTCTTTTAAACTATCTGCAGTTTCCAGATACTGCCCTATGTGACAGAGGGAAAAAAAATAAGTGCCTCCTAATTTTTGTTCTGCCTTTTGTTCCTCTAATCTCCTTCTTCTCTGAGCTATTCTGTCAGTTCTTCTATTTAAGTCTTTCCTCTTTCATCTCTTACCACGAATTCTTTATGACAATCCTCTTTTGTGAGCCGTGAATAGTCATGCCATTCATTCCCTTTCTAACAAGAATTTCACATTGGCCTTACATTCTACTTTGTAAGGCCACTGGCTTTTTGCTGCCCACTTTGGGCATTGCAGGACCTTGGCTGCTGGGATAGTGAAGTGTCTCTGTATCCTCTGCCATGGACCCACACAGAATGCACCAGTCAGGAGCAACCTGGGGGCTCAGACTGGGCAGTGTCTTGTTCATTGCTGCATCCCTGTTGTGCATGGTGCAGAGTCGGTGCTCAGTGAACATTGCTGAATCAACCCACGACTATGGGATTTACATTAGTTTCAGAAAAGGTAATAAAACTGTTAACCAAGTAGAAAAGTTTGGATTTGTTGCAAAACTATGGAAAATAGTTCACTTGACTATATAGATTCTGATTATACCTCATTATGGATACCACCCACTATGGTAACAATCCAACTTAATTAGCTGATTTTAAAAGATGAAAACTTTTTTATTTTTTTGAGACAGGGTATCACTCTGTCACCCAGGCTGGAGTGCAGTGGTGCGATCTCCACTCATTGCAGCCTTGACTTCTCGGGCTCAAATGATCCTCCCACCTCAGCCCTACCCCCAGTGGCTGGGTCTACAGGTGCAAGCCACCACACCCTGCTTATTTGTAGTTTTTTTTTTTTAGAGAGAGGAGGTTTCGCCAAGATGAAATCTTTTAAAAACACACAGAAATTAAACAAAACTCTTGTGTTAACCAAACATTTAAGTATAAAGTAAATCTGTGCATCTTTTAATAATTCTTTATTCTTAAGTACAAAATTGGATTAAAAGTATTTGTAGGCAAGCTCCTTGAAGGTAGAGTCTGTTTTGCAGAATGTTGTATCCCCATTGTCTATCACAGTGTTTAGCACATAATAGGTACTTACTAAGAATTTGGCAGCAGAGACAGGGTAGGCTATGATAACTAGTTATTTCTACTGAAGGCAACAAGTGATGTTAGATAAATGGCAAAATAAATTATCTTCTAGGTATGTTAACCTCCAAGTTTCTGTCACCCAGGCTGGAGTGCAGAATGCAGTGGTGCATTCTCTGCTCACTGCAACCTTCAGCTCCCAGGCTCAAGCAATTCTCCCACCTGAGACCTCCAAGTAGATGGGACTACAGGCACGTGCCACTACTCCTGGCTAATTTTTGTGTTATTTGTAGAGACAGGGTTTCACCATTTTGCCCAGGCTGGTCTTGAACTCCTGAGCTCAAGCGATCCACCCGCCTTGGCCTCCCAAAGTGCTAGGATTACAGGTGTGGGCCACTGTGCCCGGCCTACCTCCAAGTTTATCTAAGAATCCTTTCTTCTGTCTCTAAACTCTGTCTGTCTCTGGAAAGAAAAGGAGAACACTTTCTCTAACACACAGTGCTTTCTTTTAGTGCACATCATACCCAGAATCTGTTGGGAACACTTTGAGCAGGTTTTCTAGCTGGCTTGATCCTGTTTGATTATTTGTCCCTGAAGTCCAGGCTCAGGACCCAGAGTAGAGAAAGCCCGCGGTGAGCTCAGGCAGTGACTGTTGGATCATGGCCCATACCTCAGCAGTGCCGTATCCAATTGGGATGCGTCATTACATTATGGTTCGCAACAGAAAAACTGTCTCCACCAATTGGAAGGAACTGCCAATTTGAAGAAACTTTTTGCTGATGTGTCCCAGAAATCAAATGTTTCAAGTTGTCAATTTATCAGCCTGAAGAGGATTATCTTTTTTAAAAAAATGGTTATATTTTCAAGTGGCATATTCTTCTGAAGTAAATATTTTTAGCTTTTCATTTCCTTTCATAAAGCAACTCTAATTCTATGCAATTCATTAGTCTAGAGAGGATGGGTCATTTCTCATTGATTTAATTTCTATAACACCCAGATTTACACAGAAAAAATATTCTTTCCTTTGAGTGTAGACGTCATCTATGAGCAGCTAACACAAAAACTCCTGTTTTTACTCACAAAGGAGATGAGGCAAGGGAAAATGGAGAACACGGCATAAACCCAGTACTGGACATTTAAAATGGACATTTACAGACAGTGGATTGATAGTGAAACATTTGTGCCGAACAGTGCAGAAAATACCTTTACATTTAATTTTAATTTTTTTTTTTGAGGCGGAGTCTTGCTCTGTTGCCCAGGCTGAATTGCAGTGGCATGATCTCAGCTCACTGCAATCTCCGCCTCCTGGATTCAAGATTCTCCTGCCTCAGCCTCCTGAGTAGCTGGGACTACAGGTGCTCGCCACCATGCCTGGCTAACTTTTGTACTTGTAATAGAGACGGGGTTTCACCATGTTGGCCAGGCTGGTCTCGAACTCTTGACCTCAAGTGATCCACCTACCTCAGCCTCCCAAAGTGCTGGGATTACAGGCGTGAGCCACCATGCCCGGCCTAACTTCTGCTCCTGATTCTTTCCTTTCTTGATCCTGAAAGGACCTAAGCTGATCCCACATTGACTTTGTTTTGTCTGTGGCCTACGGATGCATGATGGGAACCACAGCACACCCTCTGCCCTGACACACTGTAGGCCTGCAGGCCACTCAAGGCAGCCTTCCACTTGCCCATCAGCAAACAGCCAAGCTTGCTCCTCACTCTAGATTTCTCAGGCAGGGGGCAGATGGCAAACCCCTGTGTCCTCCTAACTGTAGGAGGCATAGCAAGCTCTCCAAGCTCTCCAATGGACCCTGGACCCTCTCCAAGAGGGTCCATTTAATCTCCCTCGCTAAACTTGAGGTGAAACAAGTACCCCAGGGTTAGGGGTGGAGGTAGGCATCTCACAGACATTAATGGCTCTCTCCAAAGTCCTCTTGCTGGGTCTTCTCCCTCCTGACTCTTGTGTCTGTGATGAAGGTAAAAGGTTGAAATCATCTAAGCTGTCCTTAAGCAGCTGCTTTGAAATTTCTGAATAATAATGTGTCTCAAAAGCCACTTGTTTTCTGATATCTAGCCCATCTTGGTGCCTCAGTAGAAACTTCTGATTACAATCTAGTTACAAGTGTATCCTCACTACCTGGTTACTAATGTTATATGTATATATATATATGGCATTTTTTTTTTTTGAGATGGAGTTTTACTTTGTCGCCCAGGCTGGAGTGCAGTGGCATGATCTCGGCTCACTGCAACCTGTGCCTCCTGGGTTCAAGTGATTCTCATGCCTCAGCCTCCTGAGTATCTGGGACTACAGGCACTCGCCACCACGCCTGGCTACTTTTTTGTATTTTTAGTAGAGACGAGGTTTCACCCCATTGGCCTGGCTGGTCCCAAACTCCTGACCTCAGGTGATCCACCTGCCTCAGCCACCCAAAGTGCTGGGATTACAGGCATGAGCCACCACGCCCGGTCTCTAATAGTATATTTTAAACAACTCATTGAGTTCTCTGTTTTCATCACCTCTCAACTTGGAGTAGTGGTTAAGATAATAAATTTATAGCCAAGTGTGTATTTACTATACACATTTATAGTCAAACAAAATGCACATATTTTCATCATATTGCTTCTGTAGTTCCTCTGGCTAAATCAATTCAAGCATTTAAATTCTGTAAAATCAGGCCCCAACTTAAAATCAAGTTCCTAAAATTGGTTGTTTGGAATACATAGAGACAATGTGGTATTTATATTCTCAGGCAGGTGCTTAAAGGCTATATATAACCCATTGTATTTCTGAAGTATAAGTATAATCATAACTTACCACCATGTATAATAATATTTCTCTGTGGCCAGGCACGGTGACTCACGCCTGTAATCCCAGAACTTTGGGAGGCTGAGGCGGTCGGATTGCTTGAGCTTAGGAGTTCAAGACCAGCCTGGACAACATGGCGAAACCCCATCTACAAAAAATACAAAAATTAGCTAGGTGTGGGGGTGCTGTGTGCCTGTTGTCCCAGCTATTCGGGAGGCTGAGGTGGGAAGATGGCTTGCGCCCAGGAGGCAAAGTTTGCAAGGAGCCAAGATCACACTGCTGCACTCCAGCCTGGGCAATAGAGCCAGACCCTGTCTCAAAAAAAAAAAAAAATTATTTGGAAAAAAAAATAGTTCATAATATAGAATTTCAGGAATTCATCTTTCCCTGTAATAACTCTAACAGTGTAGTTAGCCAAGAACTTACCAGTTCTCCCCAGTCAGGCAATAGAAGCTGCAGAAAAGGTTCTTTAGCTTGTAGCAAGAACTCTGTTAGAATAGGGGCTAGAGGTGGTATGGATGGATTGGAAATTTGAGGACATAATGAAACAAGATAAGAAGCCATAGAAGGTTAAGACCTCTTGCCTATTGAAAACCCCCAGAGGCCAGGTACAGTGGCTTAGGCCTATAATCCCAACACTCTGGGAAGCCAAAGTGGGAGGATTGCTTGAGCTCAGTTCAAGACCAGCCTGGGCAATATAGGGAGACCTCATCCCTAGAAAAAAAATTAAAAACTAGCTGGGCATGATGGTGCATACCTGTGGTCTCTGCTACTTGGGAGGCCAAGATGGGAGGACTGCTTGAACCCAGGGAGTTGAGGCTACAGTGAGCTGTGATCACGTCATTGCACTCCAGCCTGGGTGACAGAGTGAGAACCCTGTCTCAAAAAGAAAAAAAAAGAAAATCCCTCAGAATACTTCTCCATTTTGGGCTGGCTCCTTGGTTACTCCCTTTATTTTATTCTACAGACCTCAGGGACTGGTATTCTTGTTTCTCTTCATCCATCAAGTTTTTCTTTTGTTCCTGGTAATTTGGATTCAGATACGTAATCTCCTGATACAAAGCAAGCAAAGCCTTTGTAAAGGTTTTCAGGAATAACTGGAAACAGACTATATGAGAGTAAAAAGAGTCTGATATCCACCTTGATATGCCCTTTTCTTCACATAGTCCCGTAGGAACAAGGGCCATTCGTAGAGAATTGGTAAAAGGATCGGATGCATGAATGACCCAAATAAGATTTACCAGAGTAAACCCGAGGAGTCCAGAGTAAACCCAGATCCTGTGTTAACTGTTGGAGGCATTTTTTTTTTTAGACGGAGTTTCACTCTTGTCCCCCAGGCTGGAGTGCAATGGCACAATCTTGACTCACTACAACCTCTGCCTCCCGGGTTCAAGTGATTGTCCTGTCTCAGACTCCCGAGTAGCTGGAATTACAGGCACACGCCACCATGCCCAGCTAATTTTTGTATTTTTTGAGGCATTTCTTTAAGGAACTGTGGCAGGACATAGAAGTGAGACAGGAGCAGAGGAAACAGGAATGGAATGAGGGCGGGCAGCAGACAACACCAGGGTTGGGTCTGGGGAAACAGCTGCAGCCCCAGTGTCAGGGAAGGGACAGGTTGGGAGACGAAGCCTTGGAGCTTTCCCTTCTGACTTTCGGTGCCTGTGCCCTGTCCTTGGCTGGCCAGCACTAACCAGTCCTGGGAGTATGCTGAGAAGTGGGGGCTGGAAATGGGAGGTGGAGAACCAGGATCTGTAGCATCGAGAGAGGAAAGAGGAGAATCTCTGGTGGGTGAAAAGGAAACATCTGAAGCCACACAGCCTCCCCATTCCTGTTAACCATTTAAGGGTGGATGGCTATAACTTGGTGATGATGGAAACTGGGACTTCCGGCCGGGCGTGCTCAAGCCTGTAATCCCAACACTTTGGGAGGCCAGGGCAGGTGGATTGCTTGAACTCAGGAGTTCAAGACCAGCCTGGGCAACATGGTGAAACCCCGTCAGAAAGAAGGAGGGAGGGAGGGAAAGAGGGAAGGAGGGAAGGAAGGGAGGAAGGGAGGAAGCGAAAAGAAAAGAAAAGAAAAGAAAAGAAAGGAAAGGAAAGGAAAAAAGAAAAGAGAAAAAAAGAAAGAAAGAACCTGGGACTTCTGCTTGCTTTAGTCTTTGTTTCTGAAAAATGAACAGAAAACTCTGAAAAGCACAGATTAGCTTTTAGAAAACAATAACATTTTCTTTATCATTTACCCATAGCAAGAGTCCCCAGCTAATTCCCTAGTGGGGGCCTCCAGGGTGGGTGCCATCCGCATACCCTTCCCAACACCCCCTGCCAGATACAGGCTCAGTCAGCACCTCTAGGCACTCCTCCTTATGAGCACAGGCACCCAGTCCACACTCCTCTCCACCAATGATCACAGAGCCTGAAATAAATGGAGAACAGCCACCCTCATGAAAAGTTTGGGGTCTAGGATCTGCATGTGGAGTGAGAACTATGTGAATTATTCGTTTTGAATGTAATTTGAAAATAATAAATAATAAAATGTAGCACCTATCTCACATGGTAAGGGAATAAAATGATTTATTGGTTTACTTCTAAACATCCTGGAAAATAAACCCAAATTTATTAAAAAGAAAAGTAATATCAATTTAGAATCACGAATACAATCCAACAAAGAAAAAAAATTTCCTGGTGTAATTTTAAACTGGCAAGTCTAGAAAATACTTCAAACTTGTGAGACCATTTAATATATTTCTGGAAAATGTAGTCATTGTGAAGAATTAGGTTGAATCATATGAAACTTCTGATAGTCTACAATTGGTGACCTACAAAAATGTCAGTTTCACATGGTTCTACCTAATAGGTGGATAGTGGAAGCTTTAATTGTTAACTTTTCCCAAAAATATTCCTATAATGTAGAAAATAATCTTAATATATTTCAACTAAATCTGGTTTCAGAATCCAGTAACAATCTTTTACTTTAACTGATTTGAATGATCTCGTTAAAAATTAATAAGCTTTACTGGATGTTAATCACTTTTTCCACCCTATAAGAACTGTGTACTTACTTTTTTTTCACCCAGTTTGAGACGAGGCAGAGAGGAGCAGATTTAAAATTGGTTCCAGTAAATTAAAACCAAGAAACACTTGGTTTCTGTAGTTCCAAAGTTAAAATTCTATCCAAATTCAGATGATTATATTGAATGCATAAGGCAGTAATTAGAGAACATCACTAATGTGATTTAGCTTGAGAATGCATGAGTCCTGAACTCAGTTACTCTCCCGCTGACTAGGGGCAGGTGCATATCAGCCACATGATTCCAAATTCCACTTCAGGAGCATCCCAGTACCATCTCCATAGAGCTCCCCTAAATTATAAAATTAGGGTTAACTAGAGTCATAAGTTTAACCAAAGGTCTCACTCTCACCCCAAGCACATGGCTCCAGATTCCTCAAAGATGTGTTAATGTCAGAAAAAGTGATTGCTTCTATTTGATTCATGTATTCACTCATTCTTCAGATCTTATTGAGCGCTCACCTGCCATGGTGCAGGTACTCTTCTAGGTGCTGTCAATATAGGGAGAAGGAAGACAAGATCCCTGCTCTTGCGGAGCTAACATTCTAACACTTGAAGATTCAATCATTCAATCAATAAACAAACAAGAAAAATACTAGATAGTAACCAGTGCTATGTAGAGAATTAGAATGGGGAGTTACATTAGATGAAGGGATCTGGGGAGGCTGCTTTGGGGAGGTGACATTTAAGTTTGATGGGCAGGCTATGGCAGGGAGAGGGAGTAAGAGGAATCCAGGACGAGTCCTAGATTTAGGGTTTACTTAGTGCTGTCAAAGTGTGGTCCGAGGACCTGTGCCAGCCTGCAAGATGTCACCTCTCCGCCTTGAGATTAGCACAAAAATTAAGAGTAACCATTCAGGGCTGGGCATGGTGACTCACGCCTGTAATCCCAGCACTTTGGGAGACTGAGGTGGGTGGATCACTTGAGGTCAGGAGTTCGAGATCAGCCTGGCCAACATGGTGAAACCCTGTCTCTACTAGAAATACAAAAGCTAGCTCGGCATGGCAGAGGGCGCCTGTAATCCCAGCCACTGCACTCCAGCCTGGGCAACAAAACAGAGGGGAGACTCCGTCTCAAAAAAAAAAAAAAATAGTAACCATTCAGATAATTTCATAGAAATTTGACAGGGAAGTTTTATATAGTATACAATAATTTTGCATTTCTTTCATTTGGCTAGTAATTTGTTTTTATTTTACTTTACAAAAGTGCAGCCTGGAAATTTTTAAAACCTGATTTTCATGGTAGACAGTGTGAGAAACATTGGTTTAATCACTCAATCAAGTGGTGAATAGTGGTGCCATTTCCTGAAATGAGGAAAAGCAGGTTACAAGTACCTCTTGGGGACAGAAATCAAGCATGTGCTGTTTGAGCCATCCTGTTTGAAATGCCCATTAGACACCATAATGTAGAGTAGTAGTATATGACTCTGGAATTCTGGGAAAGAGACCAGGCTTGGAGATATGGATTTGGGAGTCATCAGCAGAAAGTATCTGAAGCTAGGAGATTGGATGAGCTCACCTAGAGCAGAGGAGCACAGGAGACTGGTGCGGTGAGAGAAAGAGAAGGAAAGACCAGTATGGTGTGTCACGGAAGGAAATGTTTCAAAAGGAAAAAGTAGTCATCTGTGTCTAATGCTGCTTAGATCAAGTAAGGTAAGAACGGATAAATGACAATTAGATGTGGCATATTTGGAGACCCTGACAGTAGCAATCTCAGAGGAAGAAAAAGAACACAAGACTAATTGAAGTAGGTTAGCAAGAGAATAGGTGACAATGAAACAATCTCATAACATTAGAGGATTATTTCACATGGTTTTGTTGTGAGGGGGGCAGAGAGATGCAGTGAAAGCAGACATGGGGTTAAGAGATATTTTTTTTCTTTTTCTTTTCTTTTTCTTTGACAGAGAGTTTTGCTCTGTTGCCCAGGCTGAATTGCAGTGGCATGATCTCAGCTCACTGCAACATTTGCCTCCTAGGTTCAAGCAATTCTCATACCTCAGCCACCCCAGTAGCTGGGATTATAGGTGTGCACCGCCACACCCAGCTAATTTTTGTATTTTTAGTAGAGACAGAGTTTTGCTGTGTTGGCCAGGCTGGTCTTGAATTCCTGGCCTCAGGTGATCCACCTACCTCAGCCTCCCAAAGTGCTGGGATTACAGGCGTGAGCCACCATGCCTGGCCTCTTTTTTTTTTTTTTTCTATCATTCTTGTATTGTTACAGTAGAGATATATTTTTCAAGACAGGTTTTCCTCAAGTGTGAAGATGGAAAAATCCAGTAGAGACAGGAAGCTGGTGATGCAGGCATGTATCAGAATGCAGTTCAGAATGGCTTTGCCAAAATAACGCTATAGGAAGTTTTCCATATTGAAATGAACACTAATAGTAGCCCTGAAAATTATATTCCATCTACATTCCATTTCCTACAGAATTCTCCTGGGGCTGCATGCTCAGGTGGAAAATCAGGATGCACTAAGGCCGTGTGGGATTTTAGGAGAGACACTGACATTTCCTTTAGTGCTCCATGGTGAGAAACTGGATCTGGAACATACCTGGTTCATTTGGATTTCATGGTATAAATCTAACGTCTGAATCTTAAAAAGTGGCTTCCTCAATTGTACTGATGGACATGTTCTTCCTTGCCATATGGAAATTGAAACACGTTTGTCATTTTGACAGGAGTACAAAATTTCAAGCTTTGAGCAGAGGCTGATGAATGAAATAGAGTTTCGCTTGGAACGTACTCCTGTTGATGAATCAGATGATGAAATTCAACATGATGAGATCCCCACGGGCAAGTGTATTGCTCCCATCTTTGACAAGAGACTCAAGCACTTCCGGGTCACAGAAGGCTCTCCAGTCACATTCACCTGCAAAATTGTTGGGATACCTGTTCCAAAGGTAGGGAAGATGACAAGCCAGTTGGCCACCTCACAGCATGAAACTATAGACAGTGCCTTCAAGAAGGTCTTTAAAAAATATACGCAATGTTTTTTCTTCTTTGTTGTATTTGTCATTGATATAGTTGTACATGTTTTAGGGTATATGCAATATTTTGATACATGTATACAATGTGTAATGATCAAATCAGGATAACTGAGATATCCATCACTCAAACATTTATCTTTTTTGTGTATTGGGAATATTACAGTTTTTCCCTTCTAGCTATTTTGAAATATACAACAAGTTATTATTAACTATAATTTTTCCACTGTACTATCAAGTACTAGAACTTATTTATTCTATCTAACTGTATGTTTTTACCCATTAACCAACCTCTCTTCATTCCCTTCTCCCATCTACCCTTCCCAGCCTGTGGTAACCACCATTCTACTCACTACCTCCATGAGATCATTTCCTTTAGCTCCCACATGTAAGTCAGAACATGCAATACATGCCTTTCTGTGCCCAGCTTACTTCACTTAACATAACAACTTCCAGTTCCATCCATGTTGCTGCAAATGATGGGATTTCATTCATTCTTTTTATAGCAGAATAATATTCCATTGTGTATAGATACCCCATTTTCTTTATGTATTCGTTCATTGATGGACACATGGGTTGATTCTGTAACTTGGCTATTGTGAATAGTGCTGCAATAAATACAGGAGTGCAGATATCTCTTCAACATACTGATTTCCTTTCTTTTGGATATATATCCAGCAGTGGGATTGCTGGATCATATGGTAGTTCTATTTTTGGTTTTTTGGAGAAAAGAAACTCCATACTGTTTTCCATAACAGCTGCACTACTTTACATTTCCACCAACAGTGTATGAGGGTTCCCCTTTCTCCGCATCCTCACCAGCATTTGTTATTTTTTTGTCTTTTTGGTAATAGCCATTCTAACTCTGGTGAGATGATATTTCTTGGGGTTTGATTTGCATTTTCCTACTGATTAGTAATGTTGAACATTTTTTCATATACCTGTTGGCCATTTGTATGTGTTTTGAGAAATGTCTATTCAGGTCTTTTTTGTGTGTGTGTGAGACAAAGTCTCACTCTGTTGCCCAGGCTGGAGTGTGGAGGCACAGTCTTGGCTCACTGCAACCTCTGCCTCCCAGGTTCAAGCAATTCTCGTGCCTCAGCCTCCTGAGTAACTGGGATTACAGGTGCCTGCCACCACACCTGGCTAATTTTTGTATTTTTAGTAGAGACGGGGTTTCACCATGTTAGCCAAGCTGCTCTCAAACTCCTGACCTCAGGTGATCCACCCTGGAGGCCTCAGCCTCCCAAAGTACTGGGATTATAGGTGTGAGCCACCACGCCCAGCCTATTCAGGTCTTTTGCCCATTTTTAACAGTCTTTGTTTTTGTTTTTGTTTTTTGCTATTGAGTTGTTTGGGTTCCTTATATATTCTGGTTAGTAATCCCTTGTCAGATGGATACTTTGCAAATATTTTCTCCCATTCTGTAGGTTGTCTCTTCACTTTGCTAATTGTTTCCTTTGCTGTGCAGAAGCTTTTTACTTGCTGTAATCCCATTTGTCTATTTTTGCCTTTGTTGCCTGTGCTTTTAAGGTCTTACCCAAAAAAAATTTGGCTAGACCAATATCCTATAGTGTTTCTCCATTGTTTTCTTCTAGTAGTTTCATAGTTTCAGGCCTGGCACTTAAGTCTTTAATGTATTTAGAGTGGATTTTTTTTATCTGGTGAAAGGTGAAGATCTAGTTTCATTCTTCTCCATATGGGTATTCAGTTTTCCTAGCACTATTTATTGAAGAGACTGTCCTTTCTCTCGATGTATGTTCTTGGTGCCTTTGTCAAAAATGAGTTGGCTATAAATACATGGATTTATTTCTGGGTTCTCTATTCTGTTCCATCGGTCTATGTGTCTATTTTCTTGCCAGTACCATGGTGTTTTGGATATGATAGCTTTAAGGTATAATTTGCAATCAGGTAGCATAATGCCTGCAGCTTTGACCTTTTTGCTCAGGATTGTTTTGGCTATTTGTGGTCTTTTGTGATTCCATATGAATTTTAGAATTGTTTTTTCTATTTCTTTTTTTTTTTTCTTTTTTGAGACAGGGTCTCGCTCTATTGCCCAGGCTGGAGTGCAGTGGTGAGATCTCTGCTCACTGCTACCTCCACCTCCTGGGTTCAAGCGATTCTCCTGCCTCAGACTCCTGAGTAGCTGGGATGACAGCTGTGTGCCACTATGCCTGGCTAATTTTTGTACCTTTAATAAAGATGGGATTTCGCCGTGTTGGCCAGGCTGGTCTTGAACTCCTGGCCTCAAGTGATCCGCCCACCTCGGCCTCCCAAAGTGCTGGGAATACAGGCGTGAGCCACCACGCCCAGCCTGTTTTTTCTATTTCTGCAAAGGATGTCATTGGTATTTTGATAGGGATTGCGTTGAATCTGTATATCACGTTGAGCAGTATAGACATTTTAACAATGTTAATTCTTCCAATTCGTGAACGCGGGATATCTTTCCATTTGTGTGTGTGTGCCCTCTTCTATTTCTTTCAGTGTTTTATAGTTTTCCTTGTAGAGATCTTTCACTTCTTTGGTTAAATTTATTCCTAGGCATTTTACTTATTTATTTTTGTAGGTATTGTAAATAGTATTGCTTTCTTGATTTCTTTTTCAGAGTGATTGCTGTTAGTGTACAGATGCTATGGATTTTTATAAGTTGATTTTGTATCCTGCAACTTTACTAAATTTGTTTACCCTAAGAGGTTTTTGATAGAGCCTACATTTTTCTAAAATATAAGATCATGTCATCTGCAAGCAAGGATAATTTGACTTCTTCCTTTCCAATTTAGGTACCTTTATTTCTTTCTCTTGCCTAATTACTCTGGCCAGGACTTTTAGGGCTACGTTGGATAAAAGTGGTAAAAGTGGTAATCTTTGTCTTGTTCCTGATCTTAGTGTAAAGGCTTTCAATTTTTCCCTGTTCAGTACGATATTAGCTGTGGGTTTGTCATATATGGACTTCATTGTGTTGTGTTCCTTCTACACTCAATTTGTTGAGGCTTTTTTATTATAAAGAGGTGCCGAATTTAATTGAGTGCTTTTTCAGTGTCTATTGAAATGATCATATGGTTTTTGTCTTTGATTCTGTTGATGTGATGTGTCATGTGTATTGACTTGCCTATGTTGAATCATCCTTGCAGAGCTGAGATGAATCACACTTGATCATGATAAATAATCTTTTCAATGTGTTGTTGAATTTAGTTTGGTAGTATTTTGTTGAGGACTTTTGCACCTATGTTTATCAGGAATATTTACCTGTAGTTCTGTTGTTGTTGTTGGGTCTTTGACTGGTTTGAGTATCAGGATAATGCTGGTCTTGTAGAATGAGTTTGGAAGTATTATCTCCTCTTTAATTTTTTGAAATAGTTTGAGTAGAATTGATATTAGTTCTTCTTTAAATGTTTGGTAGAATTCAACAGTGAATCCATTAGGCCCTGGGCTTTTCTTGGATGGGAGACTTTTTCATTACTGCTTCAATCTCATCACTCATTATTGGTCTGGTCTGCTTAGGTTTTCTATTTCTTTGTAGTTTAGTCTTGGTAGGTTGTATGTGTCCAGGAATTTGCCAATTTCTTCCAGGTTTTCCAATTTGCTGGCATATAGTTGTTCATAATAGTCTCTAGTGATCCCTTGTGTTTCTGTGGTTATCAGTTGCATTGTTTCCTTTTTCATCTCTTATTTTATTTGGGTCTTCTCTCTTCTCTCTTTCTTTCTTAGTCTAGCTAAATGTTTGTCAATTTTGTTTATCTTTTTAAAACACCAACTTTTCATCTCTTGTATTTTTGGTCTTTTGCATTTTTTTAGTCTCAATTTCATTGATTTCTGCTCTGTATTTATTATGTCTTTCCATCTACTAATTTTGAATTTGGTTTGTTCTTGCTTTGTTCTTTGAGATGCCTCTTTAGCTAATTTATTTGGAGTCTTTCTGGGTTTTTTTTATGTAGGTATTTATTGCTATAAACTTCCCTCTTAGTAAGAAAGTCTTATCAGACTCTAGTGAAGTGTCTACAGAGAGAATGAAAACCCATACCAGAAAATTAGCAAAGCCCAGATAATTTCACTTAAAAAAAAACCTTATCAGGAATGAGATCATTAAATAGTCAGGCTAAAAAGAAATCAGACTTATGGGCAAGTTCAAATTTTAATAAAAGTTTAAAATAAATGTCTTAGTCATGATACTATATTTTGGGCTATTGATTTTCATAGCCATCAAACTCACCAAATTGATATTTTTCTGTCTGCTTAATATCTATTTAATATCCACAGGGTACCTGTTCTTGTACAAAGTGAACTGTATTAGGTTGGTAAATGCTGAAAATGTCATATCGTTATCACTGGATGCTGAAAAATCACATCAGTCAGCAGATTTTTTGGCAGTCAGCTGAGAGAAGGATTTACACCCAGCATGTTTGTGGCAGAGGATCTCTCTGCTCTACTTTCATAAACATTAGCATAGTGTTATCATGTATGGTTAGGTAACCAGGAAAAGTAGAGGAAGACAGCTGCAACCAGCACTTTATCTCCTCTGTCTTTGAGAGATCTCCTTCACACATGCAAAACTTAACATGAAATATATAGATAGATGTGTATGTGCACACACACACACACACACACACACATAGATATTTACATTTTGGCTAGATGAGAAATTTAGCAAGTTAATCCTAGCCTCATTCCATTTAGTGTAACAAACCATACTAACTTTTCAAGCAAGGTGACTTGTTCTAAGTGCTGAGATCTGCAACTGCAGGAAACTTGAGCTTGTAAATAAGGTAATGAGAAAATATCCACTCTCCTGGTTTTCATTATTTTGCTTCTGAAGACATGTCCAGTCCTTAGGGTGGCTTTTAAAACTGTGTGAAGTACAAGAAAAATAGTCAAAAGCTTCATCTTAGCCCTAAATTATATTGGATTCTTGACTTAAATAATATAATATTTAATATTGAATAGTATTATACAGGTACAAGTGGAGGGGCATATTATACAGCCATTTTTAATATGTTTTATAACTTTTTTTCAAGTGCTTCATAAAGTATGGTCACTTAAAAGATGGCAGTTGGCCCTTTCCTCACCCCAGACCCTAGTTCATTAACCTCTAAAGATAAACAAAACAGTGTACATCTTGATAATTTTTCATTTCAGGTTTACTGGTTCAAAGATGGGAAGCAGATTTCTAAGAGAAATGAGCACTGCAAAATGAGGCGAGAAGGAGATGGGACATGCTCTCTGCACATTGAATCCACTACCAGTGATGACGATGGCAACTACACCATCATGGCAGCCAACCCCCAGGTGGAGACGCAGGGTTCTGCGCTGTGCTGCACTCTGAGGAAGGAGCGGTTGATGTCATTGTGAATGAGACCTTGAGAAGTGCGAGTTACTAAGGATTGCTGAGGAAAATGAATGAGAAGCATTGTGATTTTGTGTAACTAGGGCACAGCATCACAACTTAAAGGACTAGTTAGCCACTGATGGGTCACTCAATCCTTCAGCCTTTGTCAAGGGACATTAGTACTATTTTTTCACTATGTATACCTTGTAGACTTCTTGAACTAGATCTTGTGTTTCTCAACACATTGATTCTCTTGAAGAGTCAATAAATCATTATATCAATCATTCTATCAAGAATGATCTGTCATTTTTTTCTTTAGCGAATAGGCAAATTACTTTGCAAAGGTTTGTGAATATCCCTCAAACTCATAATATCCACATTTTGGGATTGTTTTGTTTTTTAAACTTGGAAAGCCATAATCATCCACTTTCCTTTTCTGAATGAAGCCAAATCTTAAAATTCCCCTAAAAGATGTGGCAGAATAAACATCTTCAATTACTGTTTGAATAGGAAGTACAGAACTATAACATCCATTCCTATTGAAATGTTAGTTTTGAAGAATCTCTGTTGAGGAATGTATGAAAATATTTGGCCATGCTTTCTAAATTTTGACTGAAAATAAAGTTAAGTACATAAGAATTCAAATTTCTTTTTACCTTTGTGCTGTTCATATCTCAGTTTAAAAATGAAAGTCATTACCATACTCTTAAAAATCTCTCCCCCTGGAATATTAACAATGATTTAAGAAATCATATTTTATTGTTTTTATTTCTCTCCCCCGAAGAAAAACTCATAATAGCCAAAATTGCACGATGTTCTGGTCCAGAAAATTTTATGTAAATTGAAAAAATGTGAGATTGTTCTTATTTTAATCTTGCTCTTTTTCTGTTTGTCAGGGGAGAATCAGCTGTTCTGGCCACTTGATGGTACAAAGTTTGCCCATTCGCAGTCGACTAACCTCTGCTGGTCAGTCTCACAGGTAAAGACAGTAAGAATTCCCCCTCTCTAGGCCCTTCCCAAGCACCTGCCCACTATCGTGAGCACCAAAGTACTGGATCCACAAATTCTTAACTAAAGGTAGTCCTTCACTTGCAGCACTAGCATCACCTGGGAGTTGGTTGGAAATGCAGAATCCCAGGCCCCACTCTGGATCTACTGACTCAGAATCTGCATTTTAACAGAATTCCCAGGTGATTCACAAGCATAGTAAAGTTTAACAAGCACTAGTCTCTGGGTTTTTTTTTAAGTTTGATTTTTATTTTTAAGAGACAGGGTCTCACTTTGTTGCCCAGGCTGGAGTGCAGTCGTGTGATCATAGCTCACTGCAACCTCAAATTCATGGGCTCAAGCCATTTTCCCACCTCAGCCTCCCAAGTAGCTGAGACTACAGACGCATGCCACCATGCTGGCTCAATTTGTGTGTGTGTGTGTGTAGAGACAGGTGTCTCACTATGTTGCCCAGGTTTGTCTCACACTCCTGGCCTCAAGCAATCCTCCTGCCTTGGCCTCCCAAAGTGCTGGGATTATAGGCATGAGCCATCACTCCCAACCTGGCATGCTTTTAATGGTTCAAAATTTGTAACCATCAGTAGCACCTGCACACATAATATGTAAATCAGACCCATTGAAGTAAGTTACCATCTTTTGTTTCATAAAACAGAAACCTTTAATGATTGAATGTATATTGATGGAATGTTTTTGTTGTTGTCTCCAATACAACAACTGGTTTTCTTCCTCTCTGATTTTACTAACCACTAAGAAGAAAGAGCCTGGCTTTCCACCTGAATCTTACGGTGCCATGAAGTCTTAGCAAAGCATTCCATAGCTGCTGACACAGATGAATTAAATGTGACTTACCAAAGGAACAAAAATAGTGACCCATGTTTCAGATACAGTATTTCACCACCGTTGCAACTATACTTTCTTCTTTTTTTTTTTTTCATTTTTTTTTTTTTGAGATGGGGGTCTCACTCTGTCACCCAGGCTGGAATGCAGTGGTGCGATCTCAGTTCACTGCAACCTCCACCTTCCGGGCTCAAGTGATCTTCCCACCTCAGCCTTCCAAGTAATTGGGACCACAGGTGTGCGCCACCATGCCCGGCTAATTTTTGTATTTTTTTGTAAAGACGGGGTTTCACCATGTTGCCCAGGCTGGTTTCAAACTCCTGAGCTCAAGCAATCAACCAGCTTCAGCCTCCCAAAGTGCTAGGATTACAGGCTTGAGCCACCACACCTGGCCCCCTCTCCCTTTGCCTCCTCCTCCTCCTTCTCCTCCTCCTCCTTTTTTAAGAACAGCTGTTACCATTGGTCAGTCTTATCCAGTTTAAGTTCATAGTCATCTTTAATGGTCTGCCATAATTTACAGCCAGGTTAAATTTTATTACTCAAAGACACAGGGGTTGCAGCTGCCTTACTCTGGGTAATAAACAGGACTTCTCTTTTGGCTCTCGTTTGAGGTTCAGATTGAATACTGATCTATTTGTTTATTTTGATGGCTTTTGAATAACTGGTCAAACTCATAGCAAGGGGAGCTGAGCCCACTTAACCCAGAATGACAGAAAGAAGCTAAGCCTGTTTATTTGATTGCAGATCTCGCAAGACAATCCCACAGTGTATGAGTTTGTGTTTTACATCAGCTCCACACCATTATTTATTGTTTATAGTCCAGCCTCTCCTTTCCCCCTTCAAAAAAAAAAAAAAAATCTGTTCTCTAGGTCTGTAGCCATGCCTAAATGCCTATTATCATAAGTTTGTAAATTTATTTATATGTTTAATATCTGAACATGCTTGTTGTTATAGGGGAAGATCCCGAGTGCAAGAAAGAGACAAAGAGCCCCTACAGGAACGCTTTTTCCGACCACATTTCCTGCAGGCTCCTGGGGATATGGTAGCTCACGAGGGGCGCCTCTGTCGGCTGGACTGTAAGGTAGACTCCAGCACCCATGCTTAGTTCCAGATCTGTTCATATTTTGTATTTGTTTGCATTCATTTTTATTTGTATTTGTTTCGTGGGTTTTTTTTTTTCAGGAAAGATGAGAATGGGGAAGGGAGACAGATCACTTTTTTTATCATAAGGCTTGTTTGGAGTATTTAATGTCAGATGAAATTATTTTATGAAATTTTTGAATCTTTATATATTAATAAAAATTACATTGGTATTATATCAAGTTAATTGCATTTTTAGAAGACAACCAAAGAGGTGATACACAGTAGTTCCCCCTTATCTGAGGGGCCCGCGTTCCAAGCCCCGCAGTGAATGCCTGAAGCTTTAGGTAGTACTGAGCCTTATATATACTATTTTTTAAAGTTGATAACCAAGACAGCTACTAAGTATCTAATGGGCAGGTAGCATAGACAGTGTGAACGCGGTGGGCAAATGGGTGATTCATACCCGTGGGTAGGATGGAGTAAGACGGCATGAGATTTCATCATGTACTCAGAACGAAACACAACTGAAAACTTAGAAACTTTATTTCTGAAATTTTTCATTTAATATTGTCAGACTGTGGTTGACCTCGAGTAACTGAAACTTTAGATAAAAGGAGGACTACTATAATTCAGACATTTGCATCTAAGCTTTTTAAGAATTCTAGAATGCTATGGAAGATTTAGATACAAGTCTTTTCATATGGTGTCTGGAAAGCCTTTATTACTATAAAGCCATATGGTGTGATTTTCACATCCTTGAAGTGAATTGTTGAATGTGTGGCCTTTGAAAATTTATAGACATGAAAATATGGCTCCAAGGTACTGTATGAGAACAGAAGCTGGTTTCTCATACTAATCAACCTCCATTACCTTTAGCTATTCTGCATTCTCATTTTTTGACCGGGCTCTAGTTGAGCAGCTTGGATATCTCTCAGAAAGAAGAGAAGCTTACGTCACCCTTTCTGCCCATAGAGGCAAAATGCTATGGAAGACTTAGATGCAAATTAGTCAAAACTTCAGGTTAAGCATTCATAAAGGGCCCACTTCTATCTGTGGTTCTTCTTCTCTCTGTGGCTGCCTAAATAATATTCGGATTGATTGCTACATCCCCCTCCCTAAACTCTGAAAGATTCCCATGCCTGGGTCCCATCCGCAGAGATTCTGACTTATGGTAAATGGGCACCAGGATTTTTAAACACCTCCCACATGATTGTAATACACAGCAAGATTCAAGAACTCTGGTTTAATATCTGGCCTTTCATCATCCTCAGCAAACTAACACAGGAACAGAAAACCAAACACCACATGTTCTCACTCATAAGTAGGAGTTGAACACTGAGAACACATGGACACAGAGAGGGGAGCATACCACGCCCTGTTGGGGGGGTGGGAGGGGTGAGGGGAGGGAACTTAGAGGACAGATCAATAGGTGCAGCAAACCACCGTGGTACACGTATACCTATGTAACAAACCTGCATGTTCTGCACATGTATCCTGTGTTTTTCTTGTTTTCGTTTTTTTTAGAAAAAAAATCTGGCTTTTATCTTGGCTATTAGGTATGTAAGCAGTATATCATCTCTGAAATTGACGCTGCAGTCCTATTATATCTATCTATTTCACTTTTTAATTCTTATTTATTCTAATCTAGAGTATAATCAAATAGGTTAACCATGACCTTAACTGTGACCAAAGTACCATACAGTTCAAATTCATGCAGCTGTTTATTCAGACCCTTCTTTTCTCTCGGTGCCCCTACAGAGAGGTTTCTCATCACTCCATGTTTTCTCTCACTGTCTGTTTGGTGCCAAGCAAGGATAAAGAATTCAGCCATCAAATAAATGTGCCTGTCATCAGTCATTTGCCTCAGCTGTCCTGTTGTTTATTAGGTGAGTGGTTTACCGCCCCCGGAGCTGACATGGCTACTCAATGGCCAACCTGTGCTACCAGATGCCTCCCACAAGATGCTGGTCAGGGAGACCGGAGTCCACTCTCTGCTCATTGACCCACTCACTCAGCGCGACGCAGGGACCTATAAGTGCATCGCTACCAACAAAACCGGGCAGAATTCTTTTAGTCTGGAGCTCTCTGTAGTAGGTAAGGTTTGCTGCTGGGACCCCTAAACACAACTTCCTCCAAAGTCATTACCCAAATAGGCAGAGCCTCTGCCAGAATTCCTTCATCCTTTGCCCTACTAACTCCAATCTCAATTTCCCCTTCACTGTGGTAGGGGTGGTATTTCCCACATCACTTTCAAAAACATGCCAGTAATCTAAAATCATAATATGACACCATGTGCATAATACCCATTAAATAAATGAGAGCCATTGTAATCATCAGTCAATCAATCAATCAATTAGCTGTCACTAAATTCCAGTTATTTGCCCTGCAGTCCATCATTCCTGGAACATACCAGGCTCTTTGTCCTCTGTGTAAGCTTTCATGCCTTTGCACCAATGATCCCTCTACCTGAATGTCCTTTTCTGCCTGGCACCTCCTACTCATTCTGTAAGACCTAACTGAAATGTCACCACCAGGTACAGTGGATCCACCAGGCACAAATACCCCTTCCCAGCCTAACAACCATAAAGTGTTTCCATAGCGCTCAGAAAAGGAGAGATTCATAGAGCAGGTAGGGCCTTCTGTGTAAATGTTAATTATTTGCCTCCCTGAAGAGATGCTGAGCTCCTGAGGTCAGAGACTGTGGCTCGTCTTGCACATCTCCAGTGCCTCTATCTCTCTTCTGCGTATCTCAGTGCCTGGAACATGGAAGGTGCCCAAGAAATATTGAATCAATATCTAAACAAGTGAAACTTTATATTCTTAGATGATGTGAACAAAACACTGTAATGCCTATACATAAGGACAACAAGACATTGTCATCTGGGAGGTGCCAGCCCTGAAGTAAATTTCAGAATGCAGGAATTCCGGTGCTGGGCTTCCTCCTGCTCTCAGTGTGGCCCTTTAAGAAAATCAGGGTGCGGGGCGCGGTGGCTCACACCTGTAATCCCCACATTTTGGGAGGCTGAGGCGGGTGGATCACCTGAGATTAGGAGTTCAAGACCAGCCTGGCCAACATAGCAAAACCCCATCTCTACTACAAATACAAAAATTAGCCAGGTGTGGTGGCACACACCTGTAATCCCAGCTACTAGGGAGGCTGAGGCAGGAGAATCCCTTGAACCTGGGAGGTGGAGGTTGCAGTCAGCCAAGATTGCACCACTGCACTCCAGCCTGGGTGACAGAGCAAGACTCCATCTCAAAAAAAAAAAAAAGAAATTCAGGGTGGCTTCAGCATGCTAATCCTCTCTCTAGGCTAGTGGCAGTTTCCCCTGTATATCTTTTTCCTTTCCTCACTTTTAATTTCTTCTCACCAATAAAACAGGAAAAACTCATTCTGCAAGAATACATTGATTTCAGGCTTTTACCTTTATTCCACTATTTTGCTAAAAAATATTGACTTTAGAACCCTAAGACATGAGGTACCTTTACCTAAATTTGTCCTGGCCAAATCTCTAAAAGCCTCCTTGGGAAGCACAGTCTTGTGTGTGTGTGTTTTAGATAGTGTTATTCTGTAGGTGTCAGATTTTTGTGGAAAAACTATTATGTCTTCTACAAAATAAAATTCCTCCCCCAAAAATCTGTTTTAGTAAATAGAATATATGGTTCTCAAAATCTACTGTTGAGATATAAAAGAAATTCCTTTAATTCCACCATTCCTGGCATTTGCATCCCATGCGTATGACCCAGATCCTCAAGTATTGCCTCTCGTGGGATGTGCAGAGATGGTTGCCCCATTTCTTTTTGTTTTTTAAACCATTTATGAAGCTTTTATCAAGGCAGCGATCCTCACTAAGAGACATGAGGAGTGTTCTGACCAGGAGGTAAGGTGGGTGCATGCCCACTCTGCTAAATTCCAGAACTGTGGTGACTGTGAGGCATGAACCTCAAAGTACTTACTATTCAAATAAGAATGACCCTTCTCCACCAGGCACAGTGGCTTATGCCTGTAATCCCAGCACTTTGGGAGGCCAAGGCGGGTGGGTCACCTGAGGCCAGGAGTTCGAGATCAGCCTGGCCAACATGACGAAACCCCATCTCTCCTAAAATGACAAAAATTAGCCAGGTTTGGCGGTGCATGCCTGTAGTCCCAGCTACTCGGGAGACTGAGGCAGGAGAATCACCTGAACCTGGCAGGGGAGGGGTGCAGGCAGAGGTTGCAGTGAGCTGAGATCTTGCCACCGCACTCCAGCCTGGGTGACAGAGCAAGACTCTGTCTCAAAAAAAAAAAAAAAAAAAGAAAAGAAAAAGAAAAAGAATGACCCTTCTCTTGCTCAGCCAAAGAGGTGAAGAAAGCACCTGTGATCCTGGAGAAACTACAGAACTGTGGTGTTCCCGAAGGCCACCCCGTGAGACTGGAGTGCCGCGTGATAGGCATGCCCCCACCTGTGTTCTACTGGAAGAAAGACAATGAGACCATCCCTTGCACCAGAGAGAGGATCAGGTACAGCAGCCACCACATCCAGAGGGACTCCCACTCTCAGTGGGGCTTGTTGCACCACCCAAATAAGTCTGCTGCTATTTGAGCCTGGCTTATTTCATTTAGAATAATGCATTTGCGTTTCATCGATATTATTGTGTGTATTAAGAATGTATTCCTGGCCAGGAGCGGTGGCTCATGCCTGTAATCCCAGCACTTTGGGAGGCCAAGGCGGGTGGATCACGAGGTCAGGAGATCGAGACCATCCTGGCTAACATAGTGAAACCCCGTCTTTACTAAAAAATACAAAAAATTAGCCAGGTGTGGTGGCAGGCGCCTGTAGTCCCAGCTATTCGGGAGGCTGGGGCAGGAGAATGGCGTGAACCTGGGAGGCGGAACTTGCAGTGAGCTGAGATTGCGCCACTGGACTCCAGCCTGGGTGACAGAGTGAGACTCCATCTCAAAAAAAAGAAAAAAAAAAGTACAAGGAATTTATGGAAGATTTTGCAAATTTTTTGTCCCATGTCTTCAATTATATCAGGACCCAGAAAAGCTCTTTGAAGTAAAAAAGCTAAAATAAAATGAAACATCAAGGCAGTTATACTCCTTTTCCATCCATCACTAAATGATTGTTTTTAAAATAAGCTTAAGGATCCAGTTTCTTAAACTGGGTACGTTGCTTAATCTTCCCTAACCAACTTAGGGAAGTGGCAATTTCTTTGCCATTTTGGTTTTATACCACAAGGGGACAAGTAAGTAAAGGTAGCTTCTGTACAAAACTTTCTACTGAGAATTATTTCACCACAGTAAACGGAAATTGCCCCAGAGAATGCTGTAGCTGTTGGGTTTTAAAGAATTTTGTCATCTAAAATATGTGTGTGTATTGTGTGTGTTGGGGTTGTGGGGGTGCATTTTTCTACAGTAAAACTTAAGCAAGAACAGAGAATAGTCTTGGGTTAATGCTCCAATCTAACAATGCAATATGTTAAACTAGATTAAACTGTATACTCTAAATAAACTGAGGGTCTACAATTTTAAATATGGTTTTATTGGGCAAAAACAAGACCAATGTCTGGAAAGTTCATTCCCAGTCGAGGCTGACTGCTGGGACCGGGTGATTGCTCAGTCCTGGACTCTGAGGACCAGCTCGGTTTAGTCACCACTTCCTGGGGAAGGCAGTGGCAGGGGAGGGAGGAGGAGTGACTGAGATGCTGCCGTGGGGAAAGCCTAAGACTCAGAGACCGCTGCCCACTCACTGCCCATTCATCTTCCCCCTGCCTTTAGTGACAAGATGCCTGTCATTTTAATGTAAGCACAGGACATTCTGGCTGGGCACAGTGGCTCATGCCTGTAATCCCAACATTTTGGGAGGCCAAGGCAGGAGGATTGCTTGAGACCAGGAGTTCAAGACTAGCCTGGGCAACATAGCAAGACCCCATCTCTAAAAAAAAAAATTAATTGTCTAGGCATGGTGGCACACACCTGTAGTCCCAGCTACTCAGGAGGCTGAGGAGGGAGGATTGCTTGAGCTCAGGATTTGAAGGCTGCAGTGAGCCATGATCATGCCATTGTACTCCAGCCTGGGGACAAGCAAAACCCAGTCTCAAAAGAAAAAAAGAATAGGATATTTTGATACTTTAAACTCATAATGATTAGCTTCTGAAAACCACACACCTAGGAACATCTGAATGGTCCTAAAACGCCCACGCACGCACGCGCACACACACACACACACACACACACACACACACACAGAGAGAGAGAGAGAGAGAGAGAGAGATACAGTTGCTCCTCAACTTACGATGGACTTACCTGGATGTAACCCCATCATAAATTGAGAAGCATATGGAATGCAAGCATCCTAAGTCAGGAACTGCCTGTATATCACTGTGATTATAACTGTGTTGTAAGTGTTGTAAGTATTTACGGTTTTCACGTCCCTGCCTTCTCTCACCTATATACCTCTGCTCAGGACATTCCTTCTTTGGGAACTCTCTTCGCCTTCTTCTCTACCTCCATGCTGCAGCCCACTTCCCTAATGTCTGTTATCCCTTAATACTCACCTCAAACATCATCTTTCTAGGGAAGAGCAGCACCCCTGCTTCCTCTCCAGCTTGGTCCAGGACTCAGTTGATGTTCTTCTACCAGCAACTGTTGCACATAGTCACAATTGTTAGTACTAATGGTTTCATTCTCTCTCCCAGACTAGACTGTGAGCATCTTGAGGGAAGAGACCACGTCTTCTTTGTTTTCGTATGTCCTGACTCTTCACAACACCCAATGCCTTTCACCTAGTAGCATATTATGTAAGATGAAGGAATTACAAACAAATGCATGAATTTCCACGGCTATTGCCTCACCTCACTAAACTACAGCAATAGCACCCTAATGTGTCTCTCTGCGGCCAGGCTCAAGCCCTATCCAATACCCCTCCTCACCACTGTGAGGATGATCTTTTAAGAATGCAAACTGACCGGGCGCAGTGGCTTACACCTGTAATCCCAGCACTTTGGGAGGCCAAGGCAAGTGGATCACCTTTGGTCAGGAGTTGGAGACCAGCCTGGCCAACATGGCAAAACCCTGTCTCTACTAAAAATACAAAAATTAGCCAGGCATGGTGGCATGTGCCTGTAATCCCAGCTACTTGGGAGGCTGAGGCAGGAGATTCACTTGAACCTGGGAGGCGGAGGTTGCACTGAGCTGAGATCACACCACTGCACTCCAGCCTGGGCCACAGAGTGAGACTCTGTCTCAAAAAAAAAAAAAAAAAAAGAATACAAACTGATTATATCAGCTCCTGCTTAAAATATATCATTAGTTTCCCATAGTCTAAGAGGAAGGGTCCCGTCCCTTTACCATAGTGCACGTGACCCTCTCCCCTGCCTTCTTCCTAGTCCCCCCCACTTGCCAGTACCCCGTGTGCACTCCAACCCCAGCTGTAAGGAATATGCCATGCTCCCTCCCACACCACCATGCCTTTGTGCAGGCTGTTCCACCACCTGGAACAGCCACATCCCACCATCCCTGTGAGTTTCCACTGGACCTTTGAGACTGAGCTGGAGCACATCTTCTGGGAAGTTTTCCCACCCTTGAATTGGCTACATTATATTTCAGTGCTTGAGAAATAGATTTTTAAAGTAATCTCGTCTTAGTCGTCTCAGGTCTTTATACAGTGTTACATTTTTCTGTGAGCCTAACCTCACATATGCTGGTGCTTCTGAACATCCAGTATCTTCATGCCTCCTTCTTGATGCCTGTGGCTTCCCAGAATAACCTTTTCCCCTCTGTCTTCCCCAGGCATCTTTCCCACGACATTACTCTAGCATTTGTTGCATTCTATTTATCTTTATTTCTATTTATTTATCTTTTATTTATTTATTTTCCATTAAACTTAGGGATCCTTCTAGAGAAGGAATTTCTTTGGCCAGGTGTGGTGGCTCACACCCGTAATCCCAGCACTTTGGGAGGCCGAGGCGGGTGGATCACCTGAGGTCAGGAGTTCGAGACCAGCCTAGATAACACAGTGAAATCCTATTTCTACCAAAAAAAAAAAAAATTAGGCAGGCATGGTGGCAGGCATCTGCAATCCCAGCTACTTGGAAAGCTGAGGCACAAGAGTCTCTTGAACCTGGGAGGGGGAGGGTGCAGTGAGCTGAGATCACACCACTGCATTCCAGCCTGGGAACAGAGCAAGACTCTGTCTCAAAAAAAAGAGAAGGAATTTTTGTCCTGTTCATCTTTACACCCTCAGCACCCAAGGCAGTAGCACCTAGCATTTTCCCTAACATAGTATTCGATAAGTGTTTACTAAAGAAATATATCAAAGAATGAATGGATTAATTAATTAACTAATCAGAAGTTGAAGGTAGCCAATGTGTTAGTGTAGTGAAATTGTGGTGGATATTTTATTACTTTATTCTTGTTATACTCGTTATTGATTGATTTATTCTTGTTTATTCTTATTACTTTATAAATTCTTAGACATAATAACTTTCAATGAAAGGTAAACAATTATTCATCCTTTGAGCTCAGGAAGCCGTTGCTGTTGCCCCTACTGTGCAAATGAGCTGTGGCAGCCCCAGAGGAGAGCTTGGAAGTATGAGTGATAAGAGGGCCAGGCCAACAAGGGGTGTAAGGAACATGTGGCCCTATGGTTTTTGATCCATGGCTGCATATTGCAATTACTGGGGAGTTTCCAAAAATCCTAATGCTTGGATCCCAGCCTTTGATTCTGATATAATTACCTGGGATATGGCCTGGGATTCCAATATGCAGTCAAGGTGAAAAACTATGGATGTGGAGAAAAACGGAAGGAAACAGCAGGCTGGTTTCCTCCTAAACCTCATGAAGCTGGAAGCTGCACGAGCCCAGCTGGTTACATTAGGAAATGCCGTCTATGCTGCCAGTTCATCCACCCCCTGGCTCTATTTTGTCTTGCTTTCCCTGTTCATCCCAGAGCATCCTAACAAAGTTATCGACGAAATGTCCAACCTTGTTTGGAAAAGAGATCTTTCTGAACTTTGGTTGTGAAAAGTGGGGGTTCTGCTGGTGGGGAGTGCAACTTCAGTGGACTTGCAGCAGTGGGGAGGGCAACAGCAGGTCTCAGCCCCAGCTGCCCCCTCCTCCTAGCATGATTAAGCTCACTGCTGCTCTTCTGTGACGTCTTCCACCTTCAAATTTGTCTTGATGTCTGCCTTAAGCTGAGCTCCCCCTTCTTCCTGGAACCCTAAATTTGACAAAGGCATTTCTGCCCCCCAATAAAATATAGGTATATTCTCTCTTTTTCTCCAGTATGCACCAGGACACAACAGGGTATGCCTGCCTTCTCATTCAGCCAGCCAAGAAATCAGACGCTGGATGGTACACGTTGTCAGCCAAGAATGAAGCCGGCATCGTGTCGTGCACTGCCAGGCTGGATATATACGGTAAGTGTAATGCTGTTAGTTGAACATCTGTATGCAACTGACAGCTTAAAAATTTTTTTTAAAGATAAATGGGTCAGGCAAGGTGGCTCACGCCTGTAATCCCAGCACTTTGGGAGGCCAAGGCAGGCAGATCACCTGAGGTCAGGAGTTCAAGACCAGCCTGGTCAACGTGATGAAACTCCACCTCTACTAAAAATACAAAAATTAGCCAGGCATGGTGGTACACACCTGTAATCCCAGCTACTCAGGCAGCTGAGGCAGAAGAATTGCTTGAACCCAGGAGGCAGAGGTTGCAGTGACCGGAGATTGCACCACTGCACTCCAGCCTGGGCAACAGAACAAGACTCTGCCTCAAAATAAATAAATAAATAAATATAGATGGAATATGTTTCCATAAATGAATCGGGTAGACTATACTATATTTTAGTGCTTAAGGGATAGATTTTAAAAGTCATCTCATCCTGGTTACCTCAGGGCGTTTGTACACTTTTACATTTTACTATGAGCTTCACCTTCTTCCAAAACAGTGCCTCTAATACCAGGAATTACAGCTAGTCCAGAGTTTGCAAGTGCTTGTGCCTCTGAACAGCCAATGTTTTCTTGCCATCTCCTTGCTGCCGCGGGCCACCCACTGGAACTTCCCACTACCTGTGATGCCCCAGCAGAATTTTTGAAACTCCTTTCATTTATTCATTTAACAAATGTGTGTTGCTCCAGTCCCCCAGACTTCTCTAATAATAGAGAGCTGTCCTAATAATAATAATAATATCAAGTGACATTTGTAGAATGACACATAGGCTCCCCTCTCTCGTCCAAAGGCGGGATTCAGAGTGATACCTTTAAATCTCCCAGACCCACGAGATTATTATAATTGTAGTTACCTTCATTTAACGCTGAAGATTACATGAGAGTAACAACATTGTACAGGCTGTCCCACCACCTGGAACAGCCCGCCCCACCCTCCCTGTGAGTTTCCACTCAACCTTTTAGACTGAGCTGGAGCACGTCTTCTGGAAAGCTCCCCCACACTTGAATTGGCTGTGCTATATATTTAGTGGAAGACTCGGAGAGGTTAATGACTACAGCTAGGAAGCAAATCTAGGCCTTTGCATTGTTTCTTTGAACCACATTTCCAATTTTCAAAAGGATCTAAGAAATAAATGTTTATTTATGTATTTGTGTGCTCAATCCTACACTTTTTGACATTAACTGGTATTTTTAGAGACATATTTCTTAACCCAAAAGAGTGTTTCTTTTTTTTAATCCTTTTTTAAAAAACATAATTGATTAGAAAATCTCACATTCAAAACTGGCTTAACCTAATTAGCCAAAATAATAAATAAGACTAGCTCTGTCTATTACCTGATAGATCTCTCTGCTATTTATGGTTGCATAGCAGGTGTTCCCTTTATTTAGTACCATACAGGAGGGGCTTCAGCTTGCCATTTTCTCTAGGTCTAGTTTTTGGAGAAAATATATAATTTTCTGGTTATTTTCCCTTATCCTAGGACTTGAGAAGAGATTAAACTGTGAAGGAAGCAGACACTAATGTACTTTTCCCTGGAGAAATCGGGGGAGAAAGAGGCCAGTAGTGATATGTTCCTTAATCAAGGCTCAGTCCTTAACCATTTCCCAGTCTTCACCAAGTCAGAAGGCAGTAGGTCTCCAACTGAGAAACTCCCCACCAATAAGCCCTGAAGCAGATGACTCTTGTGCCAATCCTGCCCTCCAGTGGCTGAGTTTCCAGGTCACTTTGCCCTGGCTCTCCTCTCCCTTTCGTTCCTGTCCTGCTTCCATGGCACCAACAATAGGCAGTGCTGTTTCCTCAGTTGGGACCTAGGATGGAGGACGCATGGAGGACTTGGGCTGGAATCGATTCCCTTCCCCGCCACCACACTTCCTGCCTTTCTGAGGAATAGGGACACGTAGGACTCCCCTCTCTCTTCTCTCACTTCCTAATCCTAGGAAATGCAGTAGTCCAGTTAAGATGTCAGAGAGAGCCGGGAAGGGCTAAGAGATGGAGGGGCTGGGAGGAGAGACTGCGCAAGAGCAGGCCTTACTGAGTGTCTGCTCTTTAGTGAAACCGCTCTAGGTTTGGTCCTCCAAATTTTGATTTTTCTGAATTCACTCAGAGGTATGTAGACTGGAAAACTGAATCAAGATGATGAAATCAACAAAGGACCAATTTCTAAATCAGAATGCTAGAAAGGGGCACAGCTTTCCAGGACCCAGAGCACGAGAGTTCCCCACCTAGGGAACGCCCTTCTGCACATCAAGGTCCCCAGAAACCTAATCAGAAGATTGCCCGGTAATTTCTGAATCAGGAACCACAGCAGAGACTATGAAGTTTGGACAGATAGCTCGCTCAGGCCATGTTCAAACCTTAAAGTCATATCTGCTAAAAACAGCAGCACTTGGTGAACATAGAAACTCTAATAAATTATCTTTTGTCCCTGAACCATGGTTGATTGTACCTAAATTACTTTTCAGTCTTCTTGCTGTAACAATAGAACCTGATTAGGGAGGTGGGAAGGTAGGTAATGACTGATTAGGGTGATTAGGGTGTGAGGTAGGCACTGCTCAGAGGGGCAAACCCATTGTTTGGCTTTCATTTCTGGAGCTTTCTTGTCTCTATCTTTTGAGGTACCCTCTTTGAGAGCCTACAACCCTCTGTACACTGCCCCTAACAGGTCTTCATGGTAGGACGCTGGAAGGGGATAAGCTTGAGAAATCACCCTAGTCACCCATTCTTCCATCTTATAGAATTTTCTTTTTTTTGTTTTGTTTTGTTTTGTTTTGTTTTTTGTTTTTTTTTGAGATGGAGTCTCGCTCTGTCGCCCAGGTGAAGTGGCATGCCTTAGTGTGATCTTGGCTCACTGCAACCTCTGCCTCCTAGGTTCAAGTGATTCTCGTGCCTCAGCATCCTGAGGAGCTGGGATTACAGGTGTATGCCACCACGCTCAGCTAATTTTTGTATTTAGTAGAAACTGGGTTTCACCATGTTGGCCAGCCTGGTCTTGAACTCCTGAGCTCAAGTGATGTGCCCGTCTCAGCCTCCCAAAGTGCTGGGATTACAGGCATAAGCCACCGTGCCTGGCCGCATCTTAGAGGAATTCTTATCTCTCACTTGTAGGATTCTAATCTCTTACTGAATTAGAATCACAGATTTTGGAATTAGGGGCTTAAGATATCACCAGCACAGTTTCCTTATTCCTGGCAGGGAAGGCTTTATTGTTCTCTTCCACAAATGAGGCAATTCAGACCCAGGTATAGTTATATGCTTTACCAAGAACGCTCAGGGAGCATCGGGGTGAGGACAGAATGCACCTCTGCAGCGTACATGCTGGACTGCATTCCTTTGATTGTAACACATTATTTGGTCCATTTTTCAGCTCAGTGGCACCATCAGATCCCACCGCCCATGTCTGTCCGGCCCAGTGGCAGTCGCTACGGATCTCTCACCAGTAAAGGACTTGACATATTTTCTGCCTTTTCCTCCATGGAAAGCACGATGGTGTATTCATGCTCTTCTCGGAGTGTAGTGGAGAGTGATGAACTTTAAGAATGTCTAGGTGCCTGCTGTGTAAGAGAGCGGACTGTGGAGGGGGAATGAGAACAAGCCAGACTTGGTGGTTTCCAAGCTACCGAAGTTGAGTAAGTTCCCACGCTGCTGGACCTGTGGCAAGGAGTGCTTTGAATAAGTCAGCTAGGGATTCTTGCAGTCTCAGCTGAGGGAGAAAGGTAGGGCTGTGCCTTCTAAAGATTCCAACAGAGATGTGAGAAGATAATACAGATGAACCAAAGATGTCACACAGTTGCCATCCACTGCTTTGGGAAAAAACTAGCATGCTCCCCTGCTCCCTGTTGTGTTAGGGATGTTTAGGTCATACTAGGAGCAATTAGGAGCCATATGCCTGGGCTGAGAGGAGTTAGGCAGTAGTGACCTTAGGATATGACTAACTCACCAAACAATGCCAAGGAGAAAGGTGGACAGGTCACCATCACCTTTCATCGATTACATGTATAGCAGTAGTTTTGGTGAATTCACCAAATCAGCTTCCACTTAGCATTAGGAGGTCATGCCATACAACTCACGTATGGGGGCAAACACTTTTGATTTGCATATCCTGGGTGTACTGAGCCACATAATAAGGTGTCAAAATGTGCTTGAGATTCCAAAAACTTGCTGAAACACTTGATATTGCACAGTGCACTTATTTTGTGGCCAAAACATGGCCTTACCAGCTTGTCTGCACTATTTTCTTTTGGGTGGTGACTGTTTTTTGCTGACTTTGCATATCCCTAGACACTAGAACTAAACGATTGGTAATAAACCAATCAGAAAGAAATCCTCTGTGGGGTCACTTTAAAAACTACTAGCTTCAACTACCACTTACAAAATGTGCAAGAGTCATCATTTGCCCATAAAATACACCTCATGGGCTCCTACCCCTTTCCCCAAAAGTCTGAAAGTGTAGGAGGAAGGAAGAGATACAAACAAGGAGAGGAAATGATGGGAGAGTGTTGTTTTTGTCACTTGCCTCAGCAGAGCAGTGGTTTTGGAAGGAGAGGTCTTTAATAGCTTTGAAATGCTTTGAGATCATTGGTCAAATTGCGTTTTCTATGTAGAGAATATTCTGCTAGGTGGAAAAGTTGGGAGAAAGGGGAATATGCATCTTTATTCTAATCACCAATTCAAACCCTGCCTCTTAAGGAATTTTTAGACTTGAGTTCACTGTGATATCCCTAGTACCTAGAAGAGTACCTAGCACAAAGTAGACATTCAATAAATATTTGCTGGATGAATGAATCTTCTGTTATTATGTCTATTATAAGATAGCCTAATCTTATATTCTGCAGGAATATGCCACCCACACACCAGTCCAAACACTGCCCTGGGAATGCTCATCACAGCACAGTTTGCTCTAGGCTGTGCAGGGAAATGAATTGCAGGTGTCTGTTATCAATTCCCTGTGCTGGAATCTCTGGTGCTGTCTGTGCCAAGCACACTCAGCTGGCATTGTATTTGTGTGAACAGACAGTAACTGCTTAGAAAGGCTTGAAACTGTCTTCACTTCAAGGCAAGGATTTCCAGCATAAAAATAAATTCATTCACTGGAGAAATCATTTGTATGTCTACTCTGTATGAGATGCTGTGCTAGATACTGCGGCAGATATAAAGATATGAATAAGTCACAGTCCCTACCCTCAGGGAGCTCACAACCTATTAGGGAAGGTAATATTTGAGGTATGCAGAATGCTGTCTCTTGAAGCAAAATAGAAGCTTCTAGTGCTCTTCATTCTATTTTTTTCATAACTTTAAAAATCTTTTCAATCTTTATTTCTTAATAAAACAAAATGCCGTAGGTTACATCCTCAAGCAATAACTATTTCAATTATTCAGCAGAATTATTAGATTCTGTTTTTTAATGTATTCAGTAACAGCAGTGAAATACAGGCATCCTTAATGGAATAGAATGCATTTCATATGGAATCCAGTAAAATATTGTTTCCATATTGACTTCTGAGATCTCTTATAAACAAAGAGCACTTTTTTCTTTCTTTTTTTTTTTTTTTAATGGAGTCTCACTGTCACCCAGGCTTCAGTGCAGTGCCACGATCTTGGCTCACTGCAAACTCCGCCTCCCAGGTTCCAGCGATTCTCCTGCCTCAGCCTCCCAAGTAGCTGGGATTACAGGCACACACCACCACGCCCGGCTAATTTTTGTATTTTTTGTAGAGACAGGGTTTCGCCGTGTTGGCCAGGCTGGTCTCAAACTCCTGACCTCAAGTGATCCATCCACCTCGGCCTCCCAAAGTGCTGGGATTACAGGCATAAACCACCGTGCCCAGCTTAAAGAGCACTTCCTAACTCCAGGACTGCTCCTAGATTGTACACCAGACCTCCCCATCACACCTACTTCTGTAAACCCTAGATAGTTCTCCCATGAAAGGATGTTCTTCATCTCTCTATTTAAGCTTTCTGAACAGAGAACTAAGATAAATATTACATTTGGCAACTAGGTGGCGTTGTCTCACCCCAAATATTAACAGGCCTAAAAATTACTGAAATTTGAGCTATTAGATTATGTTAAAGCGGGGTTTCCCAACCTCAATACTACTGACACTTTGGACTGGATAATTCTTTGTTATGGAGGACTGTCCTGTGCATTGTAGAATGTTTAGCAGCATCCCTGGCCTCTGTCCACTAGTTGTTCTTCCCCAAGTTGTGGCAGCCCAAAATGTCTTCAGACATGGCCATATGTTCCCTGAAAGGCAGAATCCCCCTTTGTTGAGAACCACTGTGTCAAACAAATCAAGGCCCTGCTTTAAGAATTCCATTAGAACTCAACCGAGCACAATGACTGTAATCCTGGCACTTTGGGAGGCTGAAGCAGGAGGATCGCTTGAGCCCAAGAGTTCGAGGCCAGCATAGGCAACATAGTGAGACGCTATCCCTACAAAATATTGACTTCAAAAAAGAATCCAATTAGAATTAAATTACAATGAGGAGTATTTGAATAAAAATTTTAGTTACATTGGATGTTTGTTTTCAACATATCCAAAATCAGATTCATCTTCCCTTTATAATCCATTCCTCAATCTAGTTTAATGATTTCTGTTATTGGCACCATCAACGTTCCTCATAAGTCTAATAAGAAACATCCAAGTCAGTTTTTGCTTCCTCTACCCTATCAATGGACAAGTCCTGCTGATTCTACTTCTATCATTCTTCTTATAGTCAGGAGTTTCTTCCTTTCCCCTGCAGTGCTCCAGTTCAGACTTCCATTACTTCCTTCACCTGCCCTCAATAATACTTCTTTTTTTTTTTTTTTTGTGAGATGGAGTCTTGCTCTGTCACCCAGCCTGGAGTGCAGTGGTACAGTCTTGGCTCACTGCAACCTCTGCCTCCCAGGTTCAAGCGATTCTCCTACCTCAGCCTCCCAAGTAGCTTGGAATACAGACGCGAGCCATCATGCCCAACTAATTTTTGTATTTTCAGTAGAGATGGGGTTTCACTGTGTTGGCCAAGCTGGTCTTGAATTCCTGACCACAAGTGATCTGCCCGCCTTGGCCTCCCGAAGTGCTGGGATTACAGGCATGAGCCACCAGGTCCGGCCACTTGACCTCAATACTACTGACTTCAACCATAACATACTCCTTCTGGTCTTCCTGCCTCTAGTCCTGCCATTTCTTCCTACTCAAACCTAGCCCAGATCTCAGCAGCAGATCATTCTTTGCAAAATACTGCTCCAGTTATATTAATATTATTTCCAAGTGTTCAAACCCCTAATGGCTACCTGGAGCCAATTCAGGTACCAGCTGACCTGCCCTGTGCTACCTAATATGATCCCAAAGCTTTTCATCCATTACTCAGAAAACGTACCCAACACAGCAGCAAACCTCACACAGGCCCCTGCTTTTCAGCCACATGCCTTTCTTCTGCCTCTGCCTGGAAGGCTCTCCTCAGTCTCCACCTACGGAAGTCTTATCAGTTCCTTCAAGTCCATCTCAAATGCCATTACCTCTGATATATTTTAGGATCTCCCACACTCCAACCAAATAGAATTCTACTTTCTTTGAAGCCTTATACCAAGTTCCTTGAGTCTGGAGGAAGAAAAGATTACTTTCTACGTGTTTTTTTGTTTGTTTGTTTGTTTGTTTGTTTGTTTTTGAGACAGAGTCTCACTCTGTTGCCCAGGCTGGGGTGCAGTGGTGTGATCTCGTTCATTGCAACCTCTGCCTCCTAGGGTTCAAGCAATTCTCGTGCCTCAGCCTCCCGAGGTAGCTGGGATTACAGGCACCCCCCACCATGCCCAGCTAATTTTTATAATTTTAGTAGAGACGGGGTTTCACCATGTTGGCCAAGCTGGTCTCGAACTCCTAACCTCAAGAAATCCACCAGCCTCAGCCTCCCAAAGGGCTGGGATTACAGGCGTGAGCCACTGCACCTGGCCTCTACAGTGCTTTGTACAGAACACAGCCTCTGTGTACCTGCCTGCCCTCCCTCTTACACTAGCCCACTCTTGCTTGCATTAGGTTTTGGCTACTTGTTGGTACGGACTGTGTCAGGAGTTTGTTTTCATGCCTTATATAGAGTAGTCACTCAATAAATATTTATCAACCTAAATGGAATTTTAAATTGTATATAAGTAGGTTTATTTCTATATAAAGTGTATCCAGTCTAAGCAGTGATTGTTAACCTTGCCTGCACATTAAAAGCTCCTGGGGAGCTTTTAAAAAATCTCAACACCCAGGCCATTTCTCCAATCAACTGAATCAGTAGCCCTGGGGTTGTGACACAGGCATCAGTATTTTTTAAAGCTTCCCAGGTGATTCCGATGAGCGACTAAGGTTGAGAAGAATCATTTTATTACCATGATTATCGTAGAACTTACCCGTAAAGGTCTGAAGGGATGCAGATGGCACAAAGCTGTAGTGCTGGAATCCATGAGGAAGGTACTGCCCCTGGTTATGCATGCAGTATGTGCCTGGAAAATAGAAATAAGCACACACATTGGCTTTATTAGACCCTACTATTTTGTGCTACATTCGTTAGACATGCAGCATTCATGAAGCCCCCAAAGGAAGCTCAGAAACCTGCAAAAAATGGATCAAGGAAAGAAGGAAAGTTGATGCAATTTGCCTCGCCATTTATTTCAAAAATGTGTGCAGATTCCATAAGCACCCTTCTCTCCAAGCAACTGAAGGGCTTTTCATAACTTAATTAGTCATGGCATTGGGGATCAGAGGGAAAATGGAGAAAGAAAATGCACCGTTTAAACCAAAACTGCCTTTTTGAGATAGATCACTCTTCACCAAACTAAGGGATTACTCAGAATTTCCAAATAGCAGAAGTGGTGTAAATGCATCCTTCTCTTTTTATTCATCACTTAACTTTTGTAGGCATTCAATAAGAAAACATGGTCAATAGACAAGCACCAAGTAGACTTAGGGCCCTGAGGAACACGTACAAGGAAGAATCATTCCCAGAGGAGTCGAAAGATGACTTTGGTAAGGACAGTTTCACCTGGATTATCCTCAAATGATAAATGGGTTGTGCTCCACATATTCATTTGTAAAGTGGTTGTTTAAAACTGAGACTATATTTCCTTACACACATATCACCCAACGCTGGATTCCCAAGAGAATCCAGAAAAGCCCGTCTAATTCATGACTGATTACAGCACAGAAATACCTCCCTTTACTGCTTCTCACTTCACTGTACTTCACAGATACTGCAGTTTTTACAAATTGAAAATCGGTGGCAACCCTGTGAGAACATGTGCTCTCACTGCCTGTTTCTGTGTCGCATTTTGGTAATTCTGGCAACAATTCAAAATTTCAACATTATGATATAGTTATGGTGATCTGTGATCAGGGGTCTTTGATGTTGCTATTGTAATTGCTTTGGGGCACCATGAACTGCACCCATAGAAGGCGGCAAATTCAATTGCTACATGTTGTGCGTGTTCTGACACCTCTACCAACCAGCTGCTCCCACATCTCTCTCCCTTTCCTTGGGCCTCCCTAGTCCCTAAGACTCAGCAATATTGAAATTAGGACAATTAATAACCCTACATTGGCCTCTAACTGTTCAAGTGAAAGAAAGAGTAGTACATCTCTCACTTTAAATCAAAAGCCAGAAATGATTGAGCTTTGAGAGGAAGACACGTCAAAAGCTGAGCTAGGCCACAAGCTAGGTCTCTTGTGCCTGTTAACCAAGTTGTGAATGCAAAGGAGAAGTTCTTGAAGGAAATAAGTGCTACTCCAGTGAACACATAAATGATAAGAAAGCAAAACAGCCTTATTGCTGATATGGAGAAAGTCTGAGTGGTCTGGATAGAAGATCAAACCAGTCACAACATTCGCATAAGCCAAAGCCTAGTCAGAGCAAGGTCCTAATTCTCTTCAATTCTGTGAAGTCTGAGCTAGGTGAGAAAGCTGCAGAAGAAAAGCTGAAAGTAAGGCTGGGCGCGGTGGCTCACACCTGTAATCCCAGCACTTTGGGAGGCTGAGGCGGGTGGATCACGAGGTCAGGAGATCAAGACCATCCTGGCTAACATGGTGAAACCTCATCTCTACTAAAAATACAAAAAATTAGCCAGGCGTGGTGGCGGGTACCTGTAGTCCCAGCTACTCAGGAGGCTGAGCCAGGAGAATGGTGTGAACCTGGGAGGTGGAGCTTGCAGTGAGCGGAGATCCTGCCACTGCACTCCAGCCTGGGTGACAGAGCGAGACTCCGTCTAAAAAAAAAAGAAAAGAAAAAAAAGAAAAGCTGGAAGCTAGCAGAGGTGGGTTCATGAGGTTTAATGAAAGAAGCCATCTCCATAATCTTAAAGTGCAAGGTGAAGCCGCAAGTGCTGATGTAGAAGCTGCAAGTTATCCAGAAGATCTAGCTAAGATCATTGATGAAGGTGGCTACACTAAACAACAGATTTTCAATGTAGATGAAACAGCCTTGTATTGAAAGAAGATGCCATCTGCGACTTTCCTAGTTAGAAAGGACAAGTCAATGCCTGGCTTCTAAGCTTCAAAGGACAGGCCGACTCTCTCATTAGGGGCTAATGCCGCTGGTGACTTTAAGTTGAAACCAATGCTCATTTACCATTCTGAAAATCCTAGGGCCCTTAAGAATTGTGCTAAATCTACTTTGCCTGTGTTCTATAAATGGAACAACAAAGCCTGGTTGACAGCACATCCGCTTACAGTGTGATTGACTGAATATTGTAAGCCCACCATTGAGACTCAGAAAAAAAGTTTCCTTTGAAAATATTACTGCTCATTGACAATGCACCTGGTCACCCAAGAGCTCTGATGGACACATACAAGAAGATTAATGTTGCTTT
Organism: Gorilla gorilla gorilla; assembly: GCF_029281585.2. NCBI lineage: Eukaryota > Metazoa > Chordata > Mammalia > Primates > Hominidae > Gorilla > Gorilla gorilla. The sequence goes on along the minus strand of NC_073232.2, from coordinate 47,529,288 downwards.
CATGCCTGCTAATACAACATCCGTTCTTGATCCAGCCCATGGATCAAGGAGTCATTTCAACTCCCAAGTTTTATTATTTAAGAAACACATTTCTTAAGGCTATAGTTGCCATAGACAGTGATTCCTCAGATGGATCTGCGCAAAGTAAATTGAAAAGCTTCTGGAAAGGATTTACCATTCTAGATGCCATTAAGAACATTCATGACTCATGGAAGGTCAAAATATCAACATGAACAGGAGTTTGGAAGAATTCGATTCCAACCCTCATGGATGACCAGGAGGTTCAAGACTTGAATGGAACACGTCACTGCAGATGTGATGGAAATAGCAAGAGAACTAGAATTAGAAGTGGAGCCTGAAGATGGGGCTGAATTGCTGCCATCTCATGATCAAACTTTAGCAGATCAGAAGTTGCTTCTTATGGCTGAGCAAAGAAAGTGGTTTCTTGAAATGGAAACTACTCCTGGTGGAGATGCTATGAACATTGTTGAAATAACAATAAACAATTTAGAGTATAACATAAACTTTGTTGATAAAGGAGCAGCAGGATTTGAGAGGATTGATTCTAATTTTGAAAGAAGTTCTACTGCGGGTAAAGTACTATTAAACAGCATTGCATGCTGCAGAGAAATCATTATGAAAGGAAAAGTCAGTCAATGCAGCAAACTTCGCTGTTATTTTAGGAAATTGGCACAGCCACTGTAACATTCAGCAACCACCACCCTGATCAGTCAGCAGTCATCAACATCAAGACAAGACCTTCTGACAGCAAAAAGATTATGAGTCTGTGAAGGCTCAGATTATTGTTAGCATTTTTTTTCAGCAGTAAAGTTTTTTTGTTGGTTTGTTGTTGTTGTTGTTGTTGTTACAGAGTCTGGCTCTGTCGCCCAGGTTGGAGTGCCGTGGTGTCATCTCTGCTCACTGCAACGTCTGCCTCCCAGGCTCAAGCCATCCTCCCACCTCAGCCTCTCAAGTAGCTGGGACTACAGGTGCTCACCACAGTACCTAGCTAATTTTTTTAAGTTTTTGTAGAGCCAGCGTCTCACTGTGTTGCCCAGGCTGGTCTCAAACTCCTGGGCTCAAGCGATCCACCCGCTTGAGCCTCTCAGAGTGCTGGGATTACAGGTGTGAGCCACAGTGCCCTGTCAAAGTATTCTTTAATTAGGGTATGTACATTGTTTTTTAGACACAGTGCTATTGCACACTTAATAGACTACAGTATAAACATAACTTTTATATGCACTGTGAAAGCAATAAAGTTATGTGACTTGCTTTATTGTCTGGAACAGAGCTCTCAGTATCTCCGAGGCATACCTGTACCTATTACTCTAGACTGGGTTATGGCCTCAAGAACAGGGAACCAGACAAAGCAGTGAATAAGAGAAAAAAGACTACTTCCTCCTCCTTTTCGGTGCCTATGATGTGTCAAAGCTAGAGTGTCAATGATCCTTTCTGCATCTAGCCTTCATTCTTTGTTTTTCTTCCCAGGTGCCCTGTGCCCCATGTTCTATAATCTCACTGCTCTAACTTGTCCCATCTCATCCCTTCCCCAAGGCCTGCCAGGGTGCTTCATGCTCCACAATGACCTAACTCCAGTTCCATACATCTTGGCTTGGTATCCAGAAGAAACCAGTCCAGTTGAACAAATTCTAAATGCCCGAGAGTCTTTTAACTTCACAGAGGTGCTGAATTTTTAAAACCAATTGCTTTCTCCCTCCCATCAACTTCTATTTAATGAAATTGCTGAGAGAGTTTTTTAAAAAAAATCAAACTGTGAGGGGAAATAGAGGGAACTGACTCAGACACCCGAACTGTTCCTACCGATCACAGCCTCTTCCTTTCTTCCTTCTCCTCCATGTGCTCCCAAAGTACCCTCCAAGCTGGGACCTTGAGTTTATGTGCATATGGGCTATTAATAAGTCGATTGTAAACTCAAAACTGCCAGGGAAACCATAAATGTAGGCAAATTTACTCATAATAGCCTTTATTCAGGGTCCCTTCCAGGGTCCTTGGGTAAGTTGCATTAAAAATATTTCCACTAATGGTTGAGTTGAAAGTCAACATGCCTTACCAGTAAATGAACAGTTACTTAGACTTCAATAGAGTCAAAGTCCTTTTAATCACTAATAGCTTTTTCTTGTTGTAAGTGTATCAGTATTCCAGAAAGTTCATTACTGAAGCATTGTTTGAAGAATGCCAAGCATCTTCTAAACTTTGACAATGCAGTGGTCATCAGTATGCTAAAAAGTTGCTAATATCATGTTTTTAAAAATCTGTGCAGTGCAAAAAATTGCATATTTGCTAAAAATATGTTTGCCTCTTATTTCTAATTACATTAGTTAGCATACTTGGTATTATAGAACCATAAACAAGCTGCCTTTGGTTAATATGTACATAATAGCCACTTCAAATTCCAAAGAGAAATAGCCTTGAACTTGCAAAAAATAAAGAAAGAGCATACTTTTCAATCCTCTGAGAATTGTGCCATAAATGCTGAGAGTATTGAAAATGGCTGCACTGCTATAAACATTAATTTGCTAGAAGATTTTAATGTATAAGTGAATAGAAACTGTTTCTCTAATAATAAAAAGTAAAATATTTCAACATTATTTGACAATAGTATTTTAAGGCTGAAATAAATGTACATGTTTCTTTAAAATGTAGAAAGTAGTTATAGTTTCCAGGTTTAAAGATTACTTTTTGATAATGAATGAACCAATTTTTTTTTTTTATTTCTTAGAACTGATAAGAGCAGATACTACACTTGGTCTTAGCTAAAAGGCCAAGAAGCAATTGGACCAATTTTTCTTTCTTTCTTTCTTTCTTTTTTTGAGATGGCGTCTCACTGTATTGCCCAGGCTGGAGTGCAGTGGTGTGATCTTGGCTCACTGCAGACTCCACCTCCAGGGTTCAAGTGATTCTCCTGCCTCAGCCTCCCGAATTTTTAAATGTACAAATGTATTTGATTTTTTTTTTTTTGAGACAGCGTCTTGCTGTATTGCCCAGGCTGGAGTGCAGTGGCGCAATCTCGACTCATTGCAACCTCTGCCTCCCGGGTTCAAGCGATTCTCGTGCCTCAGCCTCCCAAGTAGCTGGGATTACAGGCATGTGCCACCACACCTGGCTAATTTTTTTTGTATTTTTGGTAGAGATGGGGTTTTGCCATGTTGGCCACGCTGGTCTCCAACTACTGACCTCAGGTGATCCACCCACCTTGGCCTCCCAAAGTTCTGGGATTACAGGTGTGAGCCACCGCCCTGGGCCTTATTTGACATTTAAAAGTAATTTTATAAATGATTCTTATTTATATTGTATAAATTACTACATGTGTTATAACCTGGTTAAAATATCTCTGGAGCAACAGAAAGATAACTGGATTTTGGTTTTCATTCTTAAACGCTTCTTAACTGAAAACAAATACACATTAAAAAATGGGATTTAAAGATGGGCAAGCACAGTTTGGACTGGAAATTCATGGAGATATGAATATAGTCTTGTTACAATAAGAGGTGTTTTTATACTCACAAGAAACATTAATTATTTGTATATAGCTAGCATGGTAAAAGTAATTGCTCAATATTCCAAAACTCCAAAAAATCCAATGTTTCTACACAGATTCAATGAGTTATCAGCAAACAAGAGATAGATTCCTGTACTTTCCACATGATTACTGTTGTAAGAATCCAGTGAATGTATACTAGTATTGACTATAGTTGTCACTGCCAAAAGATGACTAAATATGTATACAGTATAAAAGTTTTACTGCATGTTTTAAGGGCAGTAAAAATCCTAAAATAATTCAAATGAGAAAATTTTAATGCAACTATATTTTAACACAGTATTGGTAAAAAATGTTTCCAGTATTTTGATTTCAGAGACACCTTATCCTCTTTTATGATTTTCACTTAGTTTTTGCAATCATTAGCATTAAATTTATTGACCTAATCTTCTCTTTTCATTATCTCCCTGTCCAGATAAAAATTTTTAGAATATTTAATAGCATTAGGAAAGCTTCCTAGTTTGTAAATTCTTAGGTGAATTCTAAGGAGGATTTTGGTCATTCAAATGAGTTTAGATAGATTCTCTAATATTTTCATAACTCTGGGATCTCTGTCTCTTTATTTGTAAAATGAGCAAAGTACTGAGGTTTGCTGAGGATGGAGGGTAGGATAAATGCATAAATAAATATTTATGAAGCGTTTAGACAATCCCCCCCAAAAGAGTGGTAGCAGTTTTTTAAATATATATTTTTTAAAATGCCTTTAATGTTTAAAACATTTTTCTCCAAAGTAAATAGTTAACTTGTTTAAAAAGTTCACATTTCTGACCGGGCGCGGCAGCTCACGCCTGCAATCCCAGCACTTTAGGAGGCCGAGGCAGGCAGATCATGAGGTCAAGAAATCGAGACCAACCTGGCCAACATGGCGAAACCCCATCTCCACTAAAAATACAAAAATTAGCCAGGCGTGGTGGCGCGCGCCTGTAGTCCCAGCTACTTGGGAGGCTGGAGCAGGAGAATCGCTTGACCCTGGAGGTGGAGGTTGCGGTGACCCGAGATCCCACCACTGCACTCCAGCCTGGGTGACAGAGTGAGACTCCGTCTCAAAAAAAAAAAAAAAAGTTCACATTTCTTTCCTGCCCACTACTTTGTCCTTCCTTAGAAGGGTAGTACACAATGATGGGATTTTGTCTTCCAAGATGGCATGCAGCGAAGAAATAAATGGACAAACCTAAAGAAAAATCAAATGGATTTTCAAGAAATATCCTGTCTGCTTTCTGTAGGGAGATTCCAGGGAAATTCACTTCAGTGTAGGCAGAATAGCCTAGGGGAATTTTGACTTCTGTGTCTATGATTGAAGGTAGTGGAAATGATGACTCCACCGTGCAGAGAAATAGCAAGGGAGTTTCTGTATTCCTTTCTGGCATAAGTAGTTCAGGACAATTCCACAGTACTGTCCCAAACCCTAATGAAGAAACATCCCATGCCAGCATCTCAGTGGCCTTACATTGAATAAATCAGCTTTAGAATACCTGGTATACGTGGACCCTCAAAAATAAGCATATCCTTTGGTCTCTGTTTTTGCGTTCTCAGCTACATCACGTCTGAACTTAATCCTGTTGATTCACATGAAGACTGACAAATGATGTACACCCACACACACACAAACACACACACACTTCAAGTAAGGAGTCGTGGAGCACCCACAGCTGACTTAATTTAATCCAAATCAAGTGACACCTTGTAACGCTTTTTCTCCCTCTCCATGCATGAGTTCTTCCCACTTGAAAACACACCAGGCCCCAGAAGTCTCGCAAACATGGTATGCTTCCATCTCAGGAAGCTGGAGTCAACTTATTTTCTAGAGTACTTTTTTTGGTTATTGAAATCTTAATGCAAAAGCCATTATAGTGACTATTTTGAAATGCGTGCATTGCATAAACTGTATATTTCACCTCTATTACTAGAAAGCAATTAACAGATCTTGGCTTTATCCCTGTTCCTCCACATCATGCATGTGAAGACCTTCTGTGGAACTGAAAACCAGTGATCATTTAAGCCAAAATGTCTGCGAGCATAAATCACGTCGTTCCTCAGAAGGCACATGGTATTGTATTCTGGTAGAACACGTCATCTACATGACGCCGGTTGCTGTTCCCTAGTCCTGCTTTCTTAAGGATTTGTTGGGATTGTGTTTTGTTTGGAAATTTTGCAATTAGAAGAATAAAAATTAAATTTATGAATCAGAATTTAATATAAGCTGCATGTTTTTAAAGGCAATTTAGAGGATGTGATGGACTGTTTCTTTATTCATTAAATAAAGTTTTATTTATTCTCAATTGATTGTTGGGTTGGTTTTGCTTTTTTTTTTTTTTTTTTTTTGTCCCACTCTTAGTATTCTGTGTTCTGTTACGTGATGGTCACTCAGGTGTGCCCATGAGACGAGTCACAGGAAAGGCTCAAGAAAACAAACTTTATTGTACTCACAGATCCTAGGAACAGGAGGCATGTCACACCATGCAGGGCCACATGGGGAAGCACCAGCTTCAGTCAGGAGGCAGAAGGGGCTGGAGCAAGGTGAGAGCCTAGGCCACGGCCCTTATTGGAGTTCCTGTGAGGAAGGCAAGGCAGGGCAGGATTGGCTTGTTTAAATAATTTGGAAAGGCTCTAAGGAGAGGTCCCTAGCTACCTGGCATCTGGCCCTGAGATAATTAAGGCAGTTGAATATTACCTCCTGGTGTGTACAGGCCAGATCTCTGGATTGGTTAGTCTGCATTCCAAAGGCAAGCTTTCCTTTGAGCCCTTTGCTATCCTTAAAAATTGGCCAGCCTTAAGAGGGGCAGTCTCTCCCCACCCAGAAAAGTTTTTTGTTGTTGTTCTGTTTTGTTTTAAGAAACAGTCTCATTCTTTTACCCAGGCTGGAGTGCAGTGGTACTCATAACCTCAAATTCCTGGGCTCAAGCAATCCTCCCACTTCAGCCTCCCAAGTAGCTAGGATTACAGGCGCACACCCAGCTAACTTTTAAAATTTTTTGTAAAGACAGGGTCTCACTATGTTGCCCAGAGTGGTCTCAAATCCCAGGCTCAAGTGATCCTCCTGCCTGAGCCTCCCAAAGTTCTGGGATTACAGGAAGGAGCAACCACACCCAGCCCAGAAAGTTTTTTTAAATGTTAAAACAGCATAATGTACAGAACATTTTAAAACTAAACAATATACTTAGTATATGAGATGGGTAAATTCTTGTTTTCCAGAACAGTAATTTGCTGCATAACAAGGTTTTAGTCAATCACTTATATGACAGTGGTCTCTTAAGCTTATAACAGAGTTGAAAAATTCCTATCACCTAGTGACTTTGTAGGTAACTGATAAGGTTTGGCTCTGTGTCCCCTCCCAAATCTCACTTTGAATTGTAATCCCCATAATCCCCACGTTCTAGGGCGGGACCAGGTGGAGATAATTGAATCATGGGGACAGCTTCCCCCATGCTGTTCTCTTGATAGTGAGTGAGTCTCACGAGATCTGATGGTTTTATAAGAGTCTGGCTTTTCCCCTGCTGGCACTCATTCTCTCTCCTGCCACCCTGTGAAGAGGTGCCTTCTGCCATGATTGTAAATTTCCTGAGGCCTCCCCAGCTATGTGGAACTGTGAGTCCATTAAAACTCTTTTCTTTATGAGTTACCCAGTCTCTGGTATTTCTGCATAGCAGTGTGAGAATGGACTATAATACAGTAACATAACATCGTAGTGCAACACACGACTCAACATGTCTGTAGTGATGCTACTATAAACAAACCAACTGCTCTGCCACTCATACATATTCAAACAATTGCACATACAACTATGTACAGTACATAATACTTGATACTGAAAATAAACAACTATCATACTGGTTTATGTATCTATTATAAAATACTTTTAGAGTGTACTTCTTCTGCTTATAAAAAGAATGGGTAACTGTAAAACAGACTCAGGCACATCCTTCAGGTGGTATTCAAGAAGGCATTGTTATCATAAGAGATGGCTCCAGGCCTTATACTACCCCTGAACACCTTCCAGTGCGACAAAATGTGGAGGAGGAAGACAGTGACATTGATGAATCTAGCCCTTTGTAAGCTCAGGTTAATGTGGGCCTACAAAGGTTAATGTGGGCCTACAAAATATTAATGTTTCTTTTTTTTTTTTTTTGAAACGGAGTCTTGCTCTGTTGCCCAGGCTGGAGTGCAATGGTGCGATCTCAGCTCACTGCAACCTCCGCCTCCTGGGTTCAAGTGAGTCTCCTGCCTCAGCCTCTTGAGTAGCTAGGACTACAGCCATGCGCCACCATGCCAGGCCAATTATTGTATTTTTAGTAGAGCCGGGTTTTCACCTTGTTGACCAGGCTGGTCTCAAACTCCTGACCTCAGATGATCCGCCCAACTCAGCCCCCTAAAATGCTGGGAATACAGGCGTGAGCCACCATGTCCAGCCATTAATGTGTGTTTCTATGTCTTAGTTTTTAACAAAAAAGTTTAAAAAGTAAAAAAAATAAAATAAATTTTAATTTTAAAAAATCTTGTAGAATAAGAATATAAAGAAAATATTTTTGTACAGCTGCACAACGTGTTTGTATTTTAAGCAGTGTGATTTTACAAGAGTCAAAAAGTTTGAAAATGTCAAAAAATTACCAATAAGCTGAGGTTAATTTATTATTAAAGAAAGAAAATATTTTATAAATTGAGTGTAGCCTAAGTGTACAGTGTTTATAAAGTCTGCAGTGGTGTACAGTAATGCCCTAGGCTTTCACATTCACTCACCACTCACTGGCTCAGCCAGAGTAGCTTCCATTCCTGCAAGCTCCATTCATGGTAAGTGCTTTCTACAGGTGTGCCATTTTTTATCTTTAATGCTGTATTTTTACTGTACCTTTTCTATGTTTAGAAACACAAATAATTATCATTGTGTTATAATTTTCCACAGTATTCAGTACAGTAACATGCTGCACAGGTTTATAGGCTAGGAGCAATAGGCTGTACCATATAGCCTAGGTGTGTAGCAGGCTAGACCATCTAGTTTTTGTAAGTACACCCTGTGATGTTCCTACAATGATGAAATCACCTAACAACGCGTTTCTCAGAATGTATGCCCATTGTTGAGCAATGTGTGACCGTTGTCTTTCAGCTTTGGTATTTTGGGGATACACGATTCATCTGAAATCGCAATCTAAAAATCCTATGTAAATTCAATATAATACTTGTTAACATTTGTACCCACTAGTATATGTATAACCAGAGAAGGGAAAAGGTGTACATATGAGACAACAGATCATATATTTATTGTCTTAAGTGTATTTTGAAATTTCTAGCTGGGCGCAGTGGCTCATGCCTGTAATCTCAGCACTTTGGGATGCCAAGACGGGTGGATCACGAGGTCATGAGATCGAGACCCTCCTGGCTAACACGGTGAAACCCTGTCTCTTCTAAAAATACAAAAAAGTAGCCAGGCGTAGTGGCGGGTGCCTGTAGTCCCAGCTACTTGGGAGGCTGATGCAGGAGAATGGCGTGAACCCAGGAGGCGGAGCTTACAGTGAGCCGAGATCGGGCCACTGCACTCCAGCCTGGGGGACAGAGCGAGACTCCATCTTAAAAAAAAAAAAAAAAAGAAAGAAAGAAATGTGTTTCACACATAGGTATAGAAAAGAGATATCTTCAGTGATGTCTAGACAGAGAGCAGATGCTAGCCAAATTCAGTACCAAAACAGCACTTTGCTTTTACTGCAATATGGCAAAATTTAAGTGAATTGAGCCTTAATTGTTGAATCCTGCAGCTCCACTAACCACAATCTAAATACACCCTCATCTGTGCCATATCTAGCAGAAATTTTAGATCTTCATTAGTATAAATATCAACTCATTAACTAAGAAACTGGCTATGTTGGATGTTTAGCCTCGTCTTCCTTATGATCTGCAAATAGAAAGAATAGGAAGTCGGCCGGGCGCAGTGGCTCACACCTGTAATCTCAGCACTTTGGGAGGCCGAGGCCGGTGGATCACGAGGTCAGGAGATCGAGACCATCCTGGCTAACACGGTGAAACCCCATCTCTACTAAAAATACAAAAAATTAGCCGGGCATGGTGGCGGGTGCCTGTAGTCCCAGCTACTCGGGAGGGTGAGGCCGGAGAATGGCGTGAACCCGGGAGGCAGAGCTTGCAGTGAGCCGAGATCGTGCCACTGCACTCCAGCCTGGGCGACAGAGCAAGACTCCGTCTCAAAAATAAATAAATAAATAAATAAATAAATAAAAGAATAGGAAGTCAGTATAACCAGTTTTTGGTAATGAGACTAATGGTGGCTTGTCCCATCTTTTTTTGTTTTTCTTTTTGTTTTTGAGACAGGATCTCACTCTGTCACCCAGGCTGGAGTGCTGAGGCACAATCATAGCTCACTGCAACCTCAAACTCCTGGACTCAAGCAATCCTCCCCCAACTCAGCCTCCAGAGTATTTGGGACTGCAGATGCACACCACCACACTTGGCTAATTTGTAAATTTTTTGTACAGATGGAGTCTCACTTTGCTGCCCAGGCTGGTCTTGAATTCCTGGCCTCAAGTTATCCTCTTGCCTCAGGCTCCCAAAGTGCTGGGATTGCAGGGATGAGCCACGGTGCCCAGTCACCTTTCCCATCTTGATAGTCCTGTTCATTTGTATGTGTTTCTTCAAGAGTTCTGACCTTGGGGTTTGGGAGCTCAATCTCTAGCTTGCACCCAGGGAGAGCCCACATATAATAATAGCTAGTCAAACTTCCAGAGGAGATCTTCCTTTATTATTTAATGCCCCTCTATTAGGAGCTCTTACAGCACATATCCCTGGTACAACACTATTGAAGGATTTGGCTAGACTCTGTTTAGGACTACTTAATGATTAGTGTGTGTGTGTTCTCTTTTGGTTGTCTAGCCAAGGACAAGAATGGTGTCACATAAGACTGGGTATGTGTAGGTACTTGATAATATTTGTTGATTTGTTGAAAAAAAGGAGCACAGATACAAAAATATTTTTTAATTTTAATGTCTTGTCAAACTAGAAAGAAAATGAATTTCCAAGATGAACAGTATAAAATACTATAGCAAGTTTTAGGTTGCTTGGTAATCTAAATTCTGTTACATATCATGATATATGAATCTTGACTGCAAAAAGATGTTATACTTGGTTTTAGCTGAGCTCCTACTTAATAAACCACAATGGATCTCTCAACATACAGTTTGAAGAGTTTCATCAAAGATTGGATTTGATCACTGAGACTCATTTACTTTTCCCTCATATGTCTTCCAGGAAAAAAAAAATAGTACATTGAGTGGGGTGGAAAGTTTAGAAATTTGGTAAAAGCTAAGTTGCTTCCAGAAATCTTCAAAACCCAGAAGCAGAAAGCTAAAGGCTTAGTATTTAAAAGAAAGACTCCCATTCTTTTGGAGGAGCGACGTCAGGGAAGAAGTATGAGATTAGAATCCCATCATTTTAATTAAATTGTCTTATTTCATTAAGAAAGTGTTGTTAAATTAGTAGCCAAAAATGAAATATCTATTGAAAAATAACTTTTTCTGTGCAAAGCCCTATACTAGAAGCCATAGAGATACAATGAAAAGCACACTACTCTTTCACAAGGTATTTACAGTTCAGAGAGGGAGATGTGACATCCTACCTGAAAAATGACTAATGATCTTAATATATTTTTGAGACATTCTCTGATAAACAAAAGCACCGATTTTGCTCATTCTCGAACTCTGCACACTTCCTGGAGTTATTAATGAAGCTTCTCAGGAGATCTGAGTAAGTAGACTATTGTGCCCAAATAGCAAGTAAGGCAAATGCCTTGAATCTTGCCATTGACCCAAGTGCACACTGCAGAGTGGAGTTGTGACTAGAAAGGGGTCCTGGCATCATGACTTCTAGAATTGTGTTGTTTGTCTGCTAGATCACATAGCGTCTTTTAAGAGTTGTTGGAGTCAAGAGGTTAAACATTTTACTATTGAATTTGCAGTTTCTAAATTTTCAGTTTACTATCAAATTTGCAGGAAGCAAAGTTCTGAGCTCTCCTGTTTCTCATTAATGGATATCACCTGGAAAGGGAAATGCAGCTTCAAACTCCCAAGGGGTTTCTGAAAATACACTTGTGATTTTTTTTTTTTTTTTTGAGACGGAGTTTTGCTCTTATTGCCCAAGCTGGAGTGCAATGGCACAATCTCGGCTCACTGCAACCTCCACTTCCCGGGTTCAAGCGATTCTCCTGCCTCAGCTTCCCAAATAGCTGGGATTACAGGCATATGCCACCATGCCTGGCTAATTTTGTATTTTTAGTAGAGATAGGGTTTCATCATGTTGGTCAGGCTGTTCTCAAACTTCTAACCTCAGGTGATCCACCTGCCTCGGCCTCCCAAAGTACTGGGATTACAGGCATGAGCCACTGCGCCTGGCCCACCTGTGATTTTTTTAAGTGTAAATGTATGTGTGTGCTGGGGAAGACACTTTCCCTCATTACAAACCAAACGGATTTTGATAGGGATAATTAAGAAAATAAAAATTGTAATAAAGTCTGTAGATAAACTGTGAAGAGGCAGCTGTGTCTGAGGTTAGGCTTTGGAATCCAAAATAAAAGAGTTTTGGGAGTCATTGGTGTTTTTGTTGACTTGTGACAAGAGAAATTCCAAATGCATGGATAACTTAGAGTCCTGCTTTTCCTAATTATGAGTAAGACATTCTCCCAAATGCATGCACCACTCTTCACCAAGTCACTCTTTACATGAAGGGCTTGGTTTATTCATGCAATGGTTAAGCAAATTAATGAAAGTAATTCAAACCAATACCATGTTTATTATTTTGCTCCCATTTTGATTGGTCTTGATGGTAGTGAAGCCCTTATTGTCCAACTTGTACTGATTAAAAGGAAATCACTTCCAAAGGCAATATTTTTAATTTGTGTTAGTTTTAGAAATATAGAAGTGTATTCCTGTATATGTGTATATATACATTACTGTATACATATAAGAATAACTACATATATTTGGGTACTTGTAAGGACTTAGTAGCAATCTGCTTAATACGGGTAATAAAATATTGAAGAACTGTGTATCTAGTTACTTAAAAGCTAAATATTTCACTTTAATCTTTTAAAAAATCAACAAAAAATTTACAAGTTGACAGAGAAAATGTTTAAATTAATTACATGTACTCTCATCAGCTTTTTGAGGAAGTACTACAAAACGGCACATTCGTTTATCGGTCGGATTAGGTTTAAACACTCCACATGTTTGCTCAGGGAAGCATTCTATATCATCACCTCCAAAGAGTTCTTTAGCGCCATCAGGAAACTGGCAAGGTACTTGGCATGAAAAACAAATCCACGTTTTTATTTATATTTTATAAAATGTATATTTTTAATAATGTGTACACAGTTTAAAAAAATACAGAGCACCGATACCCATGTACTGTACCCAGAAAAAAAAAAAGTGTTTCTACTTCATGCTTGCACACACAATGCACTAAAGCAAAAACGCATTTCCACAACAGGAAGGTAGCTCTGTTGTGAGCAAACACAAGTAATGGATACTGTAACTTCACCCGAACAGGACAAACTCACGAAGTTTAAGAAAGTGATTATTTCTCTGAGGACTGGAACAGAATAGCTTAATCCTATTTTTCTTAAGATTGTTTTCCCTCAAAGTAGCCCAGAAAAGGGGAAAGGGGGCATTATTTTCACAGCAATCAACCCATTCACAAGATCCATTAATGAAATCTACAAAATACAAAGGAGGAGGGGAAAAGAAAGGCAATTAAATGATTGCGTCCATAGGTCTGATGATGCGAATAAAGGTAATCTGAGAATCGACTAATTTTCCTCGAGGAATGCATCCTTAGAATCCTGGGCCGCCGGAGGCTTCTGGGCTACTTGGGGCAGGGCCGCGGCTCGGAGCGGCTGCCGGACATCCACCCCCGCGGAGGCGCGCGCCCTAGGTGGCCATCTGGAAGGGCTCGGGCTGGAAGCCGAAGAGTCTCTGGCTGTACAGCTCGCTCTCGCCCGGCAGCTTCGCGCCCGGGAACGGGAGGTAGTGGTCGCGGCCGAAGTGCTCACAGTGGAGACCCACCCAGTCCCGCTCCGAGCCGAATCGCTCGGCCTCGGCCAGGATCCGAGTCAGAGCCATGATGTAGCTCAGGGCCATCTGCAGGGTCTCGTACTTGGACAGCTTTTTATCCTGGCCCCACTGGGGAACCACCCTGCGTAAGCGGTCGAAGGCAGTGTTGAGCCCCTGCATGCGGCGGCGCTCGCGCGCGTTGGCCGCCAGGCGCCTGCGCGCCGCGCTCTCCAGCCGCCCGGCCCCGGCGCACGTGCCCGCGCACTCGGTGCCGCCCGCGCACGGGGTTGCAACGCGCGCTCCCGCCGGCGGGCCGCTGGGCTTGCAGGACTTCATCCCCGGCCCCAAGCAGCGAGGCGCAGACCTCGCACGCCCGCCCGCCCGCTCAGGACCTGCGCGTGGGCTGGTCTCTCGAGCCGCTTCCCAACGTGCCTCTTCTGAGCAAATAAGTCATAAACAAAGCAACTCACGTGCAATCAAATAGTTTACAGTGGGGGAGTGCGGGACTCGGCCTTCTGTCCTACTGGATGACCAGGCTGATATCTCTTCACTTGCCCAAATTTAGGGGAAAATGAGATGCTCAAGAGAAAGTCATTTTCTCAACATGAAGTTGAAAAAGAGAAGGAAACCTTCTGCAGCAGAGTTTGGTGTGGCTGGTTCGAGGAAGGCCTTTCAAGTCCTCTGGGAAAGCCTGAGACTCCTTTGCAGGAAGATGAACTCTTTCCCGAAGCTCAGGGAAGGAGCGCTTTTAGCGTAGTAGCTGTCGGAGAGTGCAGGATGAATCTTGGAGGGAGGAGAATTTATAGCAAAGAGCTGAAGGAGGGAACAGGTGGTGGCAGGTGGGCGGGCGTCCCTCGGCTTCTATCTCAGCACCTTCCTACCCTGGGAACTGCGGGGAGGAGGGGGCGACGCACAGCAAAATCCTGACATTACAGCATTAGTCTGTTGAAGTTTCTCCAAAGCTATGTCCAACACTAACTAACACACCATCTGGAGTGGCCTGGCTGTCCCCAAAAGAATAACAAGGTGGGGGTTGGGGCAGAGCTTGGTCTATCTTTTCCCGTATCAGTGGGCAGCTTACGTATCAAAAACTTAACCGATACTTGTAAATTATTAGAAATCATCTGTGTGAAAATGTTGGTTTTGGCATTATGAGATACATCGGGACTGTAGTATAAGAGGATGTAGCTTTGTTGAGAAGTGTGACAATTTTGCATAACGCTAATCTAATATACTGACATTTTAATTTTAGTTATTAAGTAAGTTGGAACAAATTAGCAGGTTCCAATATTATTGCAGACCTGGAATTTTACTGTGCAATTTGGCTGTTTTCTATGAAATAATGTATTATAACATATCAAAAGATATTAACGTGTATATAAAATTTTATATTATTCTAATTATATAATTGGGTTGCTTGAATTCAGATACTTAGGCAAATCAATTCAGTATTTATACTTCATTTCCCCTGCCACAGGTTCATAAATATTTGTGGGAAATGCACTGAGATGATAACTAATCATTTAATCATTTAACATTTAAATCAAAGAAAACTAATCATAATGCACATTTTTGTGCAAAATGAGAACATCTAAGTAACTTCTGAGGTTTTAAAAAATAGTTCCTAAAGCACAATTTTTGAAAATAGTTTACATCTTTGAACATTTCAGTTGTGTCAACTGCCCGCAGGAATAATAACAAAGCATGATTTCTGCTATTGATAATGGCGATCTAATTGATGCAGAAGAACCATTAATTTGATTCTCTCATCTCTGCTCATTTCTCACTCTTAAGAGGAATCAAGGAGCAAGAAAACTACCTCCAAATAGGTTCAATCCAGAATCCTTACTGGATTCTTTAGGAAGACCAAGTATGCTCTTTCTCCTTTTGAAATATGGATATGTCAGCATTATTCTCAAATATGTTTATTTAATTAAAGTGTCAACAAACTGTCACAAACTAGGAGTCTTTTAACCATGACTTGCTTTCCCCACCATTGCTCAGACTATAACCCCATTGTGACTGCCCTGACTCCAAGTCCTGTCTTCTCATAAATAGTTGATTAATCCCCCAGCTGAAGCAATGACAATGAAATGAAGTTGAATGACATGAAGACAATAGGAAGCAATTGAACATTAATGATCTCCAGCATGACAGATGTTGAACACAGACTTCTGCATGGAGCCACTCAGCTCTGTTACTTTGGGTCATAACAGTCTTGGTTGGGAACAGCAGTCCTGTGACAGAAAAGACTATGTTATATAGTCATCAAAATGTCAAATATATTTTTCTGTGTTTCTGTGGAAATCTGCCCTATTAATGCCGTTGTTCTTCATATTCATTTGCTTCATCCCTTTCCTCCAAAGAGCTCCCTCTGTGCTGCTCCGTGGAATGTTTCTCTGCAAAATGGACTGTACATTTGTTCTGGATGTTATTGTCCAAAGTGCTAATGAGATGTATGATTTTGCAGGCCATGTACCCAGGATTGATGAGACTTTAGCCCAAGTCCAAAGGCAATGAAAGCATAACTTGAAGAGAAACAGGAAATACTACTGTGCACACAACAGTTATATTAGAACATAAACTAGCAGATACCTATGATATGAAGTTGATCCAAGGATAGAGAGAATTGCTGCAGCAAAGGGTCTTAGAGGGCATGTATAACACATTTCCCAAATGTATTCTGAAAGACATTATTAGAATGACAAAGATGCTTCTGGGGGAAAGGGTTCCATTGTCAAATAAATTTGGGAAACAGTATCTGCTGTCTTCCACTTGGAGAGTCATGAAGCAAAATTGGCACAGTAAAGTTTCTGAGAAATCCTGGAGTAAAGAAACCTATTGACTCCAGCATTTCTGAGATCTCCTTGAACACAGAACCCTCTTATCCTAGAAAGATCTATTGACAAAGTTCCTTGGCTGGGTGCAGTGGCTTATGCCTATAATCCTAGCACTTTGGGAGGCCGAGGCGGGAGGATTGCTTGAGACCAGCCTAGGCAATATAGTGAGATCCTATCTCTATGAAAAATGTTTTAAAAATATTAGTCGGGTGTGGTGGCATGCACCTGTAGTCCCAGCTACTTGAGAGGCTGAAATGGGAGGTTTGCTTGAGCCTGGGAGGTGGAGGCTGCAGTGAGCAGTGATCACCACTACACTCCGGCCTGGGCAACAAAGTATGACCCTGTCTCAAAACAAACAAAGTTCCTTGGACACTTTTTCTAACCTGCTCTAGTACATTTCATTTCATTTATTTAATTTATTTATTTGTTTATTTTTTGAGACGGAGTTTCACTCTTTTTGCCCACGCTGGAGTGCAGTGGTGCAATCTCAGCTCACTGCAACCTCCACCTGCCAAATTCAAGTGATTCTCCTGCCTCAGCCTCCCAAATAGCTGGGATTACAGGCATGTGCCACCACACCAGCTAATTTTGCTTTTTTAGTAGACACGGGGTTCCACCATGTTGGCCAGGCTGGTCTCGAACTCTTGTCCTCAGGTGATCCACCCGCCTCAGCCTCCCAAAGTGCTGGAATTACAGGCGTGAGCCACCGCGCTCAGCCTTCATTTATTTTACAGAGGAGAAGGAGACTGAGATCTAGAGACTGAACATTGTACTAAAAGGCACTGAGCAATTTAATGATTAGATTAAGGCAAGAAGTCAAATCTCCTGCATCCCTTCATTTTAGAGGCTTTAAAATTAGAAGATCACTTAATACAAGCCCCTCATTTTGCAATGGGCCAACTGATATCTACCAGTCACTTCCCAGTCAGACAAGTCACTAATACAATTTTCAGGAATAGAATTAGCAATTTTGTGCATAAAGGACAGTATCAGTTATTTTATAACCCTAGTGTCTAGCACACTAGACACTAGAAAATAATAAGTAGTCAGTAAATAACCTGGAATGAGTGACTGGAACAATAAACTAGGTAAATGATAGATGCGGGCCAGAATGAACACATTCCTAGTGAATAACCCAGACAATGATTCATGTTCCCTCACCTGTAGGGAACGGGAGCTAGCTGCACATTTTGAATGCAGAATGACTTCTTAAAAAACAGGCTGGGTGCAGTGGCTCACACCACCATTTCAGCACAGGAATTTGAGACCAGCCTATGCAACATAGTAAGACCCTGTCTCTACAGAAATAAAATTAATTAGCTGGGAGTAATGGAGAATGCCTGTAGTACCAGTTACTTGAGAGGCTAAGTAAGGGAGGATAGCTTGAGTATAGGAGGTCAAGGCTGCAGTGAGCTATGATTGCACCACTGACTCCAGCCTGGGTGACAGAGCAAGACCCTGTCTCAAAAAAAAAAAAAAAAAAAAAAATCCATAGCCTTTTGGGCCAGAAGAACATGCATGTCAGACTAATTTCCACAGTGTTTCCATACTGAATGTATGATCCTACCAGTTGAATTGGTAGTTACCATACATCTGGTGGTTGGCCAGAAATCAAAACTGGCAGATGGAGATAAGGAAGATGGCAGGAATTGGGGGTGGACCCAGGGAAGAAGGAGTTTGCACATGCAGAAAGAATAGAAAAATAGAAAATATTATTTTAAAGGTAAAAGATCCATGGCTAGAAATTATTACATAAAATGTGTAGAATAGGTTTAAGGGTAAACATTCCTTTATTATCCAAAACTGTGTTTAATTTTTAAGATGAAAGCTCTCAAACACACACACACACACAAACACACAAAATTAAAAGAGAGAAAGGAAAACACTTGGAAAAAAATATTCTGAAATTTGCAGAGAAAACTATGGAAATTGAAGACTGAGGCTTCATTATTGAGAGTGTAGCAGTCAGGAGACTCTGGGTCCCCTAAAGACTAAGAGGAAAGTCAGCAAAGGACAAAGGAACAATGAAGCTGAGGTCCACTCCTATTTTATTGAAAACCAAAAGTGCAGTGTGTTAACAGTTCCTGTAGCTTTATTTATTTATTTATTTATTTATTTAAAGGCGGAATCTGACTCTGTCTTCTGGGCTGGAGTGCAGTGGTATGATCTCAGCTCATTGCAATCTCCACCTCCTGGGTTTGAGCAGTTCTCCTGCCTCAGCCTCCTGAGTAGCTGGGGTTACAGGGGTGCACCACCACACCCAGCTAATTTTTGTATTTTTAGTAGAGATGGGGTTTCACCATGTTGGCCAGGCTAGTCTCAAACTCCTGACCTCAGTGATCTGCCTGCCTCGGCCTCCCAAAGTTCTGGGATTACAGGCGTGAGCCACTGCACCCAGCCGAGTTCCTGTAACTTTATAATGTGCTGCGTAGTTACTAGGAGGAGAAAAACCCACAAAAGGATTGAAGGATTGAAGCCAAATCTTGTACCTCTACTCCCTGCCACTCAAAGGTCCAGGGAAGAGAAAAGCCAGTGAAGGACAGAACTTAAGAAGGGACAGGGACTAATCATGAGGTCAAGAGAAAGATGACAACAATGGGGGGCCTTGTCCCAGGCCTCCGCCGTGATCACTCACCAGAAAAATCCAAGCTCACCAAAGGACCCCAGGAGGTTCTCCAGCTTCCGGTCACTTGGCACACTGCTGGAGAATTCTGGCTAGGCACTTTGATTTAGACTCTAGTTGCCATGAGCCAGACCAACTTGCACAGTTTGCACTCTGCCTTCACTCTTCTTGCTAGTGGATCTTAGAGTCCTGTTGGCATTGTGGCTAAACATAACACCATCTTTGGAGTCCATTTTGAATCCTGGACCCCCCATCAACTAGCTGAGCTATGTGCTCTTGTGCAAGTCACTTCTTCTGTTTCTCCACCTGCAAGGTAGGAATCATAATACCTACCTCATAGGGGAGATTGCATTAAATAAGACTGGGCCTGCAAAAGACCCTGCCTGGTCCCTATGAAAGTCACCCTTTAAATGACAGCGAGGATTACATATTATGAATTTTTTTATAAATCGTAATAAAAATGAGCTTGTCATCAGTTTCTGAAGATTCTGAATTAAATGAATAATTTTTGAACCTTTTATACATCGAACTATAAAGTCATGATATGAATCTCAGCTGTGTGATCTTGGCCAACTTACTTAACTTCTCTGTGCCTCTCATGTTATATGTAAGAGAGGAATAGTAATAGTATAATCAATCTCATACAATAGGATTAAATTAGCTTCTCTTTGTAAAGCACTTAGATCTATGCCTGGCATACAATTAAATGTAATATAGCTGCTTGCTTAAATAAACAAAATAACCTGTTGCAGTTTTCCAGGGTGTAGAATAGTCACCCACTCCTGCTTATTTTTGCTTCAATTTTCTGCTCTTGAGTGCTGGTACCTTAGGGTGAACAGGGACAGGGAGAGAAGGGAAAATTCAAATAGGTTCATTTTGCCTTTGATATTGGAGCAATCTTGTTTGAAATGTCAGAGACTGGCCAGGTGCGGTGGCTCACGGCCGTGATCCCAGCACTTTGGGAGGCTGACGCAGGTAGATCATCTGAGGTCAGGAGTTCGAGACCAGCCTGGCCAACATGGTGAAACCCCGTTTCTACAAAAAAACTACAAAACTTAGTGGGGCATGGTGGTACACGCCTGTAGTCCCCACTACTTGGGAGGCTGAGGCAGGAGAATCGCATGAACCCGGGAAGCAGAGGTTGCAGTGAGCCGAGATCATGCCACTGTACTCCAGCCTGGGTGACAGAGTGAAATTCCGTCTCAAAAAAAAAAAAAAAAAAAAAAAAAAGTCAGTGACAGAAGCCAAAAGGCTGCTCAGGGAAAGCCTTACTTGGTAGTAAGTTTAGTGATTTCATTAGAGTTTGAGGTTCAGTTTTACAGTTGCAGACACATAGTTAAAAGTGTTCATTTTCAGGGGATGCTCTACTTGTCCAGTGACTGAAATATTTGCATTTACCATCCAGGCCTCTTCCTTCCTGGTACTGAGGTATTTGAGGAGACAAACTGACAATCATGATGTTGCTTTACACATATAGAACCAGAACAAAGGGAATGGGTCTTAAGGATGTGCTAAGCTTTTTGTGGCATACTTAGGCTGGCAGCTACATTTCTCAGAATGCCTTTCCTTGTGTGGCTCCAGATTTGAGTTGGGCAAACGAGCAGTTGCATGAGCTGTGGGAGGCATAAGTAAAGTCACCAAAGTCTGGAGACGACTGCAGGTTGAGGGACAGGAGAGACAGACACAGAGGTGCCAATGGAGCCCAGTTTGTGTCTGTCTTCTCTTATTCCACATCCAGCACACACCCTCTCGACTGTTGGCCCTACTGAGCAACAGCAGCCCCAGGCCCGCCACCAGATGCTTCATGTGAACTCAAGGAGGTGACAGCCACAGGGCACCTGGCTTCTCTGCCACCTCCCTGCCCTTACTTCAGCAGTTGGACATCCCTGGTTTCCGGAGTCCTCGCATGCTCGGATTCATTCACCCAAGCCGGTGCTGCTTAGGGACTTTCATCCAATCCTTCAACAACTTTTTTTTTTTTTTTTTTTTTTTTTTGAGACGGAGTCTTGTTCTGTCGCCCAGGCTGCAGTGCAGTGGCGCTATCTCAGCTCACAGCAACCTCCACTTCCCGGGTTCAAGCAACTCTCCTGTCTCAGCCTCCTGAGTAGCTAGAATTACAAGCGTGAACCACCATGCCCAGCTAATTTTTGTATTTTTAGTAGAGATGGGGTTTCACCATGTTGGCCAGGCTGGTCTCTAACTCCTGACCTCAGATGATTTGCCCAACTTGGCCTCCTAAAGTGCTGGGATTACAGCAGTGAGCCACCGTGCCCGGCCAGAAACTTCTTTTTTGGACCTTTATGTCCCTAGCTCCTCTCCCAATTGTGTAAGACCTTGTCCTTCTAAGAAATTCCTTCCTCCATTATGCTCAGAGTGGCTCTGCTTTCCTGACTGGACCCTGACTGGAGCAAGGGATATTTCATCCAGACCGCAGTAAGGCCACAAGACCTATCCCTGCCTGCCAGTGGAGAGAGACCCTCTGCACAGTGTCCATGTGTCCACCAGGATTTGAGACTTTGTATCTTGGACAGGGATTACTACTTCTATCTGTTCAGCCCTGTGCCAGGCAACATCAGGGATAAGAAGGCCTTTAGCCTATTGGAATTCATGATCCAATTCTGCAGGTAAGACCCATTTAACAGATATTAAAAACCTACCCTGAGCAGTAAACCAGGGTCTTGCTCCCCAACAGGTGCATAAGACAACCAATTAGAGTATGGGAAAATAATATAAATTTTACTGACATTTGTTTTACATCTTTCTTTTAATTTCTGTCTTAGGGTGGAGGGACCCCACACACAGGGGGAGAGTAGACATTGCCCCCCCGCAACTCCCAGCAACACAGCTCTTTTTCCTTTTGCTAATGGCCCCTTTCAAGAGAAATAATGTCCTCCAAAAGCAATGGCAACAGACCTGCTGCTTTGTTTCTGCTCTGAAATGGTGGCATTTGCTGTTTCACAGTGAGCAGGTGGCTTTCTTCCCCAAAGGGTGGCTCTCATTACATCCAGGTTTCAGGCGGTACCTGAGTCAGCTCAGAGTTAAAGCCCAGAGGCTTCACTTGCCCAGGCCAGCCACTGATGTCGGCTCCCTGCCCCGTGGGAAGTGGTTTTCTGTTTATTTTAGTTGGTTTAGCCTTTTTTGTTTCCTTGTGCAATTTCAGCAGCTTGGCTAAACAAGTTATTCTAAGTGTCCAGACACCCGGGTCTTCTGATTCTGAGGTTGTATTCCCATCACTCCTCACCATTGTTTTTGACTCTTACTTCCTGGCTGTGTGCCTGCCTCCTACTGACCTCCACTGAGAGGGAAGCAAAAAGATACCATGGCTAGCTGGCCAGACATCTGTCCCAATCGGATTCCTAGGTGATCTTTAAGTAGAACCCCAAACTGGAAGCCATACGAGTGTATAGTCTTTTCTATTCCTTTGGTAACTATATACCAACTTGTTTCATTGTTTCAAACTGATTTTAATTTGTTCATTTATTCAACAAATTTTTATTTTATTTTATTTTATTTTTTGAGACAGGGTTTTACTCTGTCACCTAGTCTGGAGTGCAGTGGCACATCATGGGTCACTGCAGCCTCAACTTCCCTGGGCTCAGATGATCCTCCCACCTCAGCTTCCAGAATAGCTGAGACAACAGGCACGTGGCCACCATGCCCAGCTAATATTTTTATTTTTTATTTTTTCAGATGGGGTTTCACCATGTTGCCCAGGCTGGTTTCGAACTCCTGAGCTCAGGCAATGCGCCTGCCTCGGCCTCCCAAAGTGTTGGCATTACAGGCGTGAGCCACTGCGCCAGGTTTGACAAATATTTATTGTACTTACAATGTACCAGGGATTGTAGGCCCTAGAGATAGTGCTGAACAAACTGCAAAAATCTCTGCCCTCATGCATATTTAAAACTGGTATTGTTGGTATCTTCTTACATGTTTATTTCCTGCTTCTCCAAATAGACTAAAAATTCTTTGAGAGAAGGGACAAATTTTCAATGTCTGGTTCTTGCTAGAATGTTCAATAAATACATATTTGCTGCTTGGCTGACTGAAGTTCTTACTTATTCAGGCTGACCTTAAGCTAAAAAAAAATGGTTATAATCACCATAACAATATTTGCACCTTCAGGAAATACCAAATGCTCACCCAGTGTTAACTCCAATTCTTATAATCCTCTTTGAGTGAGGACAGTTCTAATCCCATTTTGTGGCCAAGAAAACCAAGGCCCTAGTTAAACTGAGCAACACAGCAGCCAGGTTTGAACCCAGCTCTCTTTCTACACAGAGCTCATGCTCTGTGCTGCACTGGCCCTTGTCTGTGAGAGCTTTGATGGCAGGAACATGGCCTTATTCTTCACGGTGCACCCAGTTCCTGGAAAAGGAGCTGGGACCCGGTTGCACTCATTAAATATGCTGGGATGTGTAAGCAGTCGCTGTGTCAGGCCCAGCTGGCCCCCATTCTGCTAAACTGTAGGCACAGGATCTAGCAATCTGCAGGCACAGATGAGCCTCATTCTGTGAACTAAGTCCAAGGGTTCCTTGGAGCCCCATTTCCCACTAGGTGTTGTCTGATATACCTGGGAGTGAGCCAGAGGCTCCTGAAGATGCATAAACCTCACCTTCTTCTTTGGACCTTCCTGCAACACCCCTTCCCCCATGGGCCCTCCTCCTTAGGTTCCCAAAGTTCCCATCAGCTTGGGTAATGGGGTCCCTTGTCCACCATGAGATCTCTCCTCTGAGGACCTGGACTCTTGCTCTTCTCTCAGCAGAGGACTAGGGGCCTGCCTAACCTACACACACCTTCCCAGCCCCGGCACCCACCACTGGATTACTCCCACACTGCACCGTACCTGGAGCCTCTGCATCTCTTCACATAAAATCAGATCCTTGCACATTGGTGCCAAAATAAAGTCTCAGTTTGCCTTGTCCCTCTGCCACTGAGCATCTGACCATCCTGCTCACATGCCAATTTCACCCCCGAGTCAGTTCCTCCAACCCTGGCTGCCATTGTTTGCATGTTCACCTCCCTGGGACTGCGTGTTCTTGAGGCTTCGGTGGACCAGGGGTGGACCTGAGCACCCGGCACTTTGACAGTCATGACATCCCTGCTGGCTGCAGTGCTCAGGTGACAAGTGACACTGATGACCTTTCTTTTCAGCACATTTGTCCCGTTCCCTAGTGGCTACTCCCAATTGCCATATAATTTGTCACTCTACGTCACTTGATTCACCTCAGCAAGCTTGCTTTGCTACTATCCGAGGAACACTGAATTGGGTCCCAGGTAACATTGGTTCCATGTCTCCATGCTCCTTGGTGGCATACATGACTCACATAAGTCATCTAGGATGGAAGCCAAAGTTGGCTTATATACTTAACCACTTCAGGCTAAGAAACACTCCTATAACATAAGTTTTCTGCAGAAGCCCATTAAAAGAACCTCTTACTGATCGGATCCCCAACATGTCCCCAGAATCAAGTGGTTCGGAGTAATTCCAGAGTGCTGACTCAAACCCCAATCCCTCCTTTTTCTCATTACTCACTTTATCCAGATCAGCTTTGTTGGTCCTCCAAAGTGTGTTTCCCAAATTTTGTCCTGAAACTGCTACCCTTCAACAAAGAAAAGAAAATTCTGGCTTAGACAAAGCTATACAGTCATCCTTTGGTTCCTGTTGGGGATTGGCTTCAGGACTTTTTTGGATACCAAAATTTATGGATGCTCAAGCCCCTGATATAAAATGATGTTGTATTTGCATATAACCTATGCATATCCTCCCATATACCTTAAATCATCCACAGATTACTTGTGATAGCTAACATAAAGTAAATGCTATGGAAATTATTATTGTACTGTATTGTTTAGGGAATAATGACAAGAAAAAAGTCTGTGCATGTTGAGTACAGACACAATTTTCTATCTCAAAAAAATTTTTTTTTTTTGAGTTGCAGTCTAACTTCTGTAGGGCAGGCTGGAGTTCACTGGTGTGATCTCGGCTCACTGCAACCTCCACCTCCCGGGTTCAAGTGATTCTCCTTCCTCAGCCTCCCAAGTAGGTGGGATTACAGGCATGCGCCACCATACCCAGATAATTTTTGTATTTTTAGTAGAGACGGGGGTTTCGCCATGTTGGCCAGGCTGGTCTCGAACTCCTGACCTCAGGTGATCCACCCGTCTTGGGCCCCCAAAGTGCCAGGGTTACAGGCATGAGCCACCGCACCCGGCCTTCTCAAATATTTTTGATCCACAGTTGACTGAATCCATGGATGTAAAATCCATGGATAGGGAGAGCCAACTCAATGATTGTTTTTTTTTTTTTTTTTAACTGCAGGACTTTTTAGAACCTTTACTGTGATTATGGTTTTTCTCAAGACAGAATGTGCAGCATTTCCTGAACTTGTATGGCATGGAGCTCCTTCATCTCAGAGGATATCCAAACAGCGTATCCATAAAAAAAAATTTGAAAAATGCTAAATCCAGCTGGGTGCAGTGGCTCACACCTGTAATCCCAGCACTTTGGGAGGCTGAGGCAGGCAGATCACTTGAGGCCAAGAGTCCAAGACAAGCCAGGTCAACATGGCTAGACCCTCGTCTCTACTAAAAATACAAAAATTAGCCAAGCGTGGTGGTGCGCACCTGTAATCCCAGCTACTCAGGGGGCTGAGGCACAAGAATCCACTTGAACCTAGAGATGGAGGTTGCAGTGAGCCAAGATCACAGCCCTGCACTCCAGCCTGGGTGACAGAGTGAGACCCTGTTAAAAAAAAAAAAAAAAAAAAAAGACAGAAGAAAGAAAGAAAGAAAAAGAAAGGAAGAAAGAAAGAAAGAAAAGAAAAGAAAAATGCTAAATCCATAACTTAAATTAAAGAGTAGTCTGTCTTAAAACATTTCAGTGGATAATTTTTAAAAATCCGTACATCTTTACACTCAGAAGTTTTTAAACTTGCTATTTTGAAATTAAAGAACTAGATTCCTCCTCCCTGCAATCTAGTCATTCTTTTGAGCCCTGAAGATTTCTCTTATAAAGTGACTTATAAGCATGCAAATTCTCCAGCAGTGTTAAGGGTAAGGTAGATGTGCTGGGAGAACATTCAGGGACAGAACTGGTTGGCAAGGAAGATGCTCAAGCACTCATAGTTCCGTTGGCTGTGAGGGGAGGAAGACTTTTCTTCATCCATCCTATGCTCCTGGCTGAGGCCCCTAAAACGAAAGACAGCCAGGCACTGTGTCTCACACCTGTAATCCCAGTTCTTTGGGAAGCCAAGGCAGGAAGATCACTTGAAGCCAGGAGTTTGAGACTAGCCTGAGCAACACAGCAAGATCCTGTCCTACAAAAAAAAAAAAAAATTAAAAATTAGCTGGGTATGGTGGTATGAATCTGTGATCCCAGCTACTCAGGGGGCTGAGATGGGAGGATTGCTTGAGCCCAAGAGTTTGAGGCTGCAGTGAGCTACGATTGCATTACTGCACTCCAACCTGGGCAACAGAGCAAGACCCAGACTCAAAACAAACAAACAACAACAACAACAAAAAACCCAAAAGACTGATTAACAAGAGAAAAGCATATAAATTCATTTAATATACATTTTATTTGACATGGAGGCCTTAAGGAAACGAAAACCTGAAGAAATAGGTAAACCTGCATGTTTTGTGTGCCAGGTTTGATGAAGAAGTGGATAGTTGTGGAGAAGTATGATTGCACAAAGGGGTTTATCACCTAATGGTGATAAACTGGGGGAACTTAGCAAGGTCTGTTCAGATTCTTCCTTGTGTCTTCAAAGAAAAGCATATTCCTTTCCTCCAGGTATAAGGGGGTCACCTCTCTTTTTTTGAGATGGAGTGTCACTCTGTCGCCCAGGCTGGAGTGCAGTGGCCCGATCTCGGCTCATTGCAACTTCCGCCTCCCAGGTTCAAGTGATTCCCCCACCTCAGCCTCCCGAGTAGCTGGGACTACAGGTGTGCACCACCAAGCCTGGCTAACTTTTTTGTATTTTTAGTAGAGATGGGGTTTCACCATGTTGGCCAGGCTGGTCTCGAACCCCCGACCTCAGGTGGTCCGCCCACCAGTCATTTGACCTGCTTCAGGGGAGAAGGGCAGGGAAAAGGTGAGAGTGACCTTCCTGCCTCTGCTGTTTTCTCAGATATTTTGGGGATCGTGCACCGAACCCAGTCTGCAGGCAGCCTAGAATTTGGCTGTGTATACAGGAACCCAGGAAAGGAAGGGAGTGCCAATAGAGAGAAGGGAAGTGGTGGCAGGGTCAGATTCAAACTCTGGCCTTCCCCATAATTTATTGCCCAAGGCCTGCTGGTATACACATGTCTGTGAATAACCTGCCTCTGCTATGTGAATGCTTCTAACTGTTGTTCAGTTAACCCACTAAAAAAAACAGAATCAGACATCATGTGCCTCACAATGGAAAAACACAGCATCTAGTATACCCACTAAAAAATTGAACCTGAATTTTATTAGGTCTCCATATCTAATGATTAGTTTGCATGAAATTCAGGGGAGAGAGAATTATGTTAAGAGAGACCATGGGGAGGCAATCAGCAAAATCCAGAATTAAGAAACTGAATAAGACAATTGATTGGTTTCTCCAACAAATATACTGCATTTTTTTTTTTTTAAAAAAGGAGGGAAATGTGTAGAATTAGAATAAGAGACTAGAACCATATCAACCAAATGCAATGTGTGAGTCTTGTTTGGATCCTGATTCAAATAAACCAACTCTAAAAATATTTTTGGGGCTATCAGGGAAATTTAAGCTCTGACTAAATAGCTGGTAATAATAAAGAATTATTGGCTGGGCACAGTGGCTCACGCCTATAATCCCAGCACTTTGGGAGAACAAGGCAGGAGGATCACCTGAAGTCAGGAGTTCGAGACCTGTCTGGCCAACATAGTGAAACCCTGTCTCTACTAAAAATACAAAAATTAACTGAGTGTGATGGCACACATCTGTAGTCCCAGCTAGTCAGGAGGTTGAGGCAGGAGAATCGTTTGAACCTGGGAGGCAGAAGTTGCCGTGAGCCAAGATCGTGCCATTGCACTCCAGCCTGGGTGACAGAGCAACACTTTATCTAAAAAAAAAAAAAAAGAAAGAAGAATTATTAGGCTGCTTGTTGTGGTTCACACCTGTCATACCTGCAATCGCAGCAGAATTTTGGGAGGTTGGGGCAGGAGAATCACTTGAAGCCAGGAGTTCAAGACCAGCCTGGGCAACATAGCAAGACCCTGACTCTACAAAAAGTTTAAATATTAGCGAGGTGAGGTTGAATGCACCTGTAGTCCCAGCTACTTGGGAGGCTGAGGCAGGAGGATTGCTTCAACGCAAGAGGTCAAATTTACAGTGAGCTATGATCACGCTATTGCACTTAAGCCGGGTGACACAGCGAGACCCTGTCTCTAAAACAAACAAAAAGAATTATTATTATTTTAGATGTAATAAAGATATCATGGTTATACTGTTTAAGGCCTTATATGTTAGGGGTACATACTAAAATATAAATGAAACTATATACAGTAATGTGTAGGATTTACTGTAAAATAATTCATGGTAGGGGGGAATAGGTGAAGGTATTGGTGGAACAAAATCAGATGCCTACTAGTTAATAATTGTCAGAGCTGTTTGTGGACACATTGTGGTTCATTATATGGTACTATTCTCTCTGTTTGAAATTCTCCATTACACCAAATTTATTTATTTATTTATTTATTCATTTATTGAGATGGAGTCTCGCTCTGTTGCCCAGGCTGGAGTGCAGTCACGTGATCTCAGCTCACTGCAACCTCTGCCTCCTGGGTTCAAGCGATTCTCCTGCCTCAGCCTCCTGAGTATCTGGGATTACAGGGATGCGCCACCACACCCAGCTAATTTTTGTATTTTTAGTAGAGATGGGGTTTCATCATGTTGGCCAGGCTGGTCTCAAACTCCTGATCTCAGCTGATCCACCTGCCTCAGCCTCCCAAAATGTCAGGATTAAAGCGTGAGCCACCGCGCCCTGCCATTACACCAAATTTAAAAATTGTGTGTTGGGATTGGGGCGAATGAGTCGATCATCATCATGTGGGCTCCTGAAATTTGAAAAAAAAAATCAGTCTGTAGAAAATTTCCATTTCAAGGTTGTATTTGGTGATGCTTCAGAAATGGGGACAGAATTCAGAACAGGAGCAGCGTGTGTCTTCAAGAGCTGGTGGTCACCATCAGTGCCTTGGCCTCAAGGAGGTGACCTGCTTACAGGTCAGTGAACCTCGCAGAACCTCCCTCTGGGGTCCCAGATATTAATCCAACTCTTTGCTGATTTCACAACCTGCCTGGAGACACCCCTAGCTGCTCCCTGCTGGACTGATCCCAGTCCTGATGTTACCTACCATGTATGTTGCGGGGAGTGGGAAGGAAAGGAGACTTAGAGAGATAAATGTAAGGTAACGGAGCCCTCAAGATGGGGAGGCCATAAGAAGGTTGTAACTGCTAATTCCTGACACGGAAGCATGAAAACCCTTGGAAGCTTAGAGGAGGTTTTGGTAGATCCTGTGATATGTATCATAAGCTAAAGCAATGCTGCTGAGGCTAACTCCTGCAGAAGTGAGGATGGGTTATGTCATGGCCACCCATGGGGGTTGATTTCCATGCCAGAGAAGAGAAGGAAATGAATTGGCCCTTACAAGAAATTCTAGCTTCAGCTCAGCTACAAAGTTACCCAGCCTTTGATGATATCATATAGAAGGTCTCCCTATTTGAGGGAGGTAGGAGAAAGATTTCAATCTCTTGGTCAGAATTTTGCCCAGCTTCAGAGTTGTCACAGATAAATGGACCCAATCTCACGTTCAGATCCTGATGAAGTCTTCTGGAGAAGTCAAAGCCAGAGCCTTCCAATTTTGAATCAGTGCCCAAACATGAATTACCATGACGGATATTATGGAAGAAGCCATTCCCAGTGATAACTGTGGGAAATCCATGGCCTGCCTCACTGTAGGAGTAACAGAGCCAAGACTAATTTCCAGCTCATCACTGAAGGCAATATTGTGGTTCATAAAGAAAAGGAAGGTACTTAGCTGTACAAGTTTGTGCAGCTTAGATGAGCCTGAAGCCTTTTTTCTGATACAGTGGACCTTTGGCATTTGAAGAATTAACATTCCAGTGTCACCTCTTCTCGAGGAAGCCACTTGGGTATTTTGGGTAGGCATAAATTTCAATCCCAGATTGCCAGACATGGATGCAAATCACTTAGCCAAGGAACAGATCCAGCTGGCTAACCACCTGGCACCTGCATCCCCGTGCAGCCTTACACTCTTGTGCCTTACAGCTCAGGTGACCTTTATGAGGAAAATGTTACATTATGATGATTTTTTTTTTTTTGAGACAGAGTTTCACTCTTGTTACCCAGACTGGAGTGTAATGGCGATCTCAGCTCACCGCAACCTCCACCTCCTGCCTCAGCCTCCCGAGTAGCTGCGATTACAAGAATGT
The DNA here is from genome assembly GCF_029281585.2 of Gorilla gorilla gorilla. NCBI lineage: Eukaryota > Metazoa > Chordata > Mammalia > Primates > Hominidae > Gorilla > Gorilla gorilla. The sequence continues at coordinate 47,498,767 of NC_073232.2, read as the reverse complement.
GCCACCACGCCCCGCTAACTTTGTATTTTTAGTAGAAACAGGGTTTTTTCATGTTGGTCAGGCTGGTCTCGAACTCCTGACCTCAGGTGATCTGCCAGGCAAGGTGGTTCAGGCCTGTAATCCCAACACTTTGGGAGGCCGAGGTAGGTGGATCACAAGGCCAGGAGTTCAAGATCAGCCTGGACAACGTAGTGAAACCTTGTCTCTATTAAAAATACAAAAATTAGCTGGGCATGGTGGTGAGTGCCTGTAGTCCCAGCTACTTTGGAGGCTGAGGCAGGAGAATCCCTTGAACCCAGGAGGTGGAGGTTGCAGTGAGCCGAGATCGCATCACTACACTTCAGCCTGGGTGACACAGCGAGACTCTGTCTCAAAAAAGAAAAAAAGAAAGAAAAAGAAAAGAAAAAAAAAAGAGAATCCAGAGGTTTTGGGTTAAACCATTTGCAAACATCACAAACCTACTGTACAAAACTCATTCTCACTCTTTTTTTTTTTTTAATCTTTTTTGGGAAATAGTATCACTCAAGCATCTTTCAGAAGCAAAAAGAAAAAAGAAAATAACCATTCTTCGGTTAATGTATTTATTTATTTTTATTTTTTTATTTTGTTTGAGACGGAGTCTTACTCTGTCGCCCAAGCTGGAGTGCAATGGTGTGATCTTGGCTCACTGCAACCACTGTCTCCCGGGTTCAAGCGATTCTCCTGCCTCAGCCTCCAGAGTAGCTGGGATTACAGTTGCACTCCACCACACCTGGCTAATTTTGTATTTTTAGTAGAGTTGGGGTTTCACCATGTCGGTCAGGCTAGTCTCGAATTCCTGACCTCAGGTGATCCACCTGCCTCAGCCTCCCAAAGTGCTGGGGTTACAGGCGTGAGCCACCACGCCCAGCCTCTTTGGTTAATTTAGGCAAAAAAGGGGATTTATGATAAAGATGCTGGGAGTAGCTCACTAAATCAAGTGAAGCTGAAACCATCAATTCTCTGTCAGGACGTAAATGAAGGTGACCTGGGACCTTGGGAGCTATTGCTCCTGGCACTGGAGCACTATCATGAGACGACTCTGCACCAGCTGACTTGTCTATTTCAGTCACATTTTCAAATACCCAGGAGAGAGAACGTAGCTGGCCAGCTTGACAGGTGTCTCTAGCTTTGGCCAGAGAACAGGACACGGAGCACCAGCATGGTCACTGGGAGATCAGTTGTGAGCCAGAAGCCACTGCAGGTTGTGTCTACTAGAGAAAGAAGGACCTACTAGAGAAAGAGGGATCCTGCCCCAATGATGGAAGCCAGCTGAAGCTGTAGATTAACTAAAAAAAAAAAAAAAAAAAAGTAATCAAGCATCTTGCAGAAGCTGTGATTCTGGTTTGTAGCACAGTCCTCCCTACCGCTGCTGCTCTCTACTCGTCTGGTAGAACTGGCCCTTCCTCTCCCATGCTCCTCACTCAGCCCCATGCAGGGGCAGAGGCAGAGGTCTTCAAGAGCTCCCATTCTCTTGGCGTCCATTGCAATGAAACTACCTCTGATGGAAGACAGGAGACCTTGTGGTACAGGCCAGGCAGCCCACACTCCATCAATGTCTGGCCCTGAAAAAAGCAACCCCATTCCCAGCTACATGAAAGCTTTTCTCCCTCGTGGATCATCACTTGATCTTGCTTATCCATCTCTCTTGGGAATGATCCACCTGAGAAATATGACAGAAGCCATTGCCATAGCTGTTGCCAGGTACCCCAAGTTCTGGTTCTGATGGGACCCGGGAATTGGCATGAAGTGCTTCTGGAGCAATAACCCATTCATCTCAGGGTGAATCAAAATACAGCATGATGGCTGGATCCTCATCTCTTTGATGAAAAACAAGGAAGTTTAACAAGTCAGAGCAAGGGAGAAATAAACAAGTTAAAGAATTTTCATACAACTTTAAGACTATGGAGTTCAACTGTAAAAATATTAAAAGTTGAAGGTTTTAAAACTAGCACTACTACTTCAACACTACTGTTCCTGCCTATTTTAACAGGCCTATCCTATGGCTGGAATTATTATTATCATTATTGTCATCTTTAACACCCAAGATTTATGAAAAAGTGCATTAATGTACCAGGCACTATATTAAGCCCCTTCAACGTATCATCTTACCTCATCCTTTCAGCAGCTCAGTGAAGGGGGTATATTGTCATTCCCATTTACAGATGAGGAAAGCAAGTTCCAGGGAGGTTAGGAAACTTGCCCTACGTACCTTTTGCTGGTGAGTCGTGGAATCTGGATTTGCCTGACTGCAGTGCACAACCTCTTAACTGCTCTAAAATCTTATGTAAAGAAAATCTTATGTAACTACTACAAAATCTTATGTAAAGAAAAACGGGTCTGCTTAAAATGGAGTTGGCACATTGAACATAATTGAACATAATGATTCAATGTTGCTACATGCAGAGGAACCTCCATGTCTCCCTCAGGCTAGAGACAATGTGGTAAGGCATTTGGGGCTTACACGTATTGCACTGACGATCAAATCTCCAGGCCCTGGAAAAATAATGGCTGACCTCATCCTTACTCTGTCTTAGCATGACAGCCAGGCTCAACACTAACCCCTAGTAAACAGACTCTTCAATTCAACTTATCAATGCACTGCGAAGACGTCCGACTTCATTGCAACAATCCTGGGAGGATGCTCTGAGCTCTGCCCTGCCCATTAGAGGCTGTAAGTTTGTGCAAATAACCATAAAATTAAACCCACCCAGGGAGGGCCATTGATTTCCAATTGGCACAGTTCGCCAGATGCTGTTTGGTCTAAGAACTGCCTTGACCTCTAGTAGTGACGCCGCCTGCCCTTGGCTTTGCGGGGTGTGTTCCCAGCAGGGAAGGCCTCTCCACTAATGCTTGCTGCTGGAACTTGGGCTGAAAATGTGGTGGGTTCCCCATATGTTGCAGGGGAGAGGCCAGCCACACCCGGCGTTGGATTCACCCTCTTATCCAACCCTGGGGCTGAAGCCACCCTCAGGAGATTACAGACGCTCCCACCCCCAACTAAATAGGTGGCCTCCTGCTGTTAAAAGGGAATGAGGGCGGAAAAACAGAGGATGCCTGATTTAACTAGGACCTGGGTAAGTAGCTCACCAGCCAGACCCAGAAATCACCGATGCATGCCTAAGCAGTCTCTAATGGGTCAGGGTGGTTCTATGCCTGAGATCTGGAGTTCTGCTTATTCTCAGCTTCCTTTGTACTTTCAAACCTGTAGTCCAAAACATTCATCATGGAAGCTTTACAAATTATTAAAAATAATATTGTTCTATTAGTGAGTATATCTTATATAGCTATTATTACACACCAATCTTTGTGTTCAAACATTGGAATAAAGTGACTATTCAAAGACATTATTTGTTTCTTGTAGTACAACCTGAAGACAGTTCTACCCACTTCCACACACACACCCACTCGCACACACACACACAGAGTAGGCTTCTGAATGCAAAGCAAAGTGTTTACCTAAGTTACCAGTGCTAAATCTAAATATCCATGCAATTATAAATTTAGATGGAAACTAAAATTGTGTTTCCAATTAAGGAAAGAAACCCCTTAGACTTTTTCAGTTCAGCCTAACAAGCAAGTTACTAATTGTTTCAGTTTTGGTTTTGCTACAAATCATTTAGAAGGAAAGAGGATCTGAGGTGCAAAGAGGAAGGCAGTTGTAATAATGGGAAATTGGACTAAATTAAAATGATCCTAAGTCACAGCACAACTAGGCCTCTTTGCCACCAACTTTTGACATTCTAATTAGGGCAAATGATTATGCAAATCCAGTCAGTCGCTCTTTTCCCCCCCAGCTGAAGTGCTTGTGATTGTTCAAGTGAGGACTGTTGGTGGCGTAATTAAAGCTCTCCTAAAAATTAATTGAGAATCAGAGGACAGCCTCCAAAGATGCCCTAATTTGTGGGCAGCCCAGCACAGCTGTCCTTTTGTCCTGCCTGCCACCAGGACGCCTCGAGTTTCCCCATCAAGTATAATAGAATGTGACACTTGAGGTGTTCTCAAGCCTCGGTCCTCATGAGTGGAGTGGAGGACAGGACAGCAGGAGTCCAGCACACCTAGGTCACCTCCTTCTGGGCATGTTAGCTGAGGAAACAGGGTTGGAGGGTGAACCCAAACATGGAGCACAGAGCACCTGAGTTTGGGGGCACCTATGAAATAAAATTGATCATGAGTTGATAAGCATTGAAACTGCATGACATGTACTTGGTTGGTTGGTGGCGGGGTAGGGTAAGTATAGTAATTTGCTTTGCTTTTGTATATGTTTAAAATATTAATTTTTTAAAATTAATGCATGCAATGCCAAAAATAGCATCTGTTATGGAGAGAAAGTTAATAGCAAAAGTCAGCTTTTGGTTATCTTTTAATGGGGCAGAGTTCTGGAGACACTAATCTTTAAAAGTGGGTATACTGTTCTATTACTTCTCCTTAATCACCTCTCATTACATCAACAACACATCCCCAGATCTGGCCCTTACTCTTCTCAGTTTAGCCCTAACGCTTGGAAGAACAAAGACTGAGTGGCTAGGAAAGAAACCGAACCAAGTGAGAGGCAGAAGAGCTCTATGTGGGGGAGAAAAGTAAGAGAGATCCCCAGGTAATCCAACCAGAGGATAACTGAGAGCTGACTGTGAATTACTTCTATGTCATAAAAACCCAATACTATCCTATCTGACTTTAAAAGAAAAATAATTTACATAAAGCTCCTAAATTAAAAAAATAAACAGTTCCAGAAAACCAAGGGGCAAACTCTCTACAGAGTAACAAGCTCCCCGGGACAGCAATGAGTAAGAATGCCGAGGGAGAAGCAGTCGATAGTTTCAGCTCTGTAGGTGGAAGTTTTTAAATCTGGGGAGCACCTTGGCTGTAGGAATCATACCACCGGGTAGCTGCCGGCCTTGGAGATCACTCATCTTCCCTGGTGCGGCATGATGCTTTTTTCTTTATCTTTTAGGAGTATCCATGACTGGGGTAATTAATTAGCTCATAAAAAGCTGCTCCAACCAGGCTGTGCCCAGTGTTTCCTAGCTTTGTTAGGAAAACTTGAGAGAATCAGTGTGGCCGAATTAATTGGTCTTCAGGTAGTAACTAAATCAAAGATGTCTTGGGTACCCTGGGAAGCTGGAGTCTCCTCTTTCCTGAGAATCAATCAGCTCAAGATTGATGAAGGGCTGCTAAGGTCAGGCTTAGAAACACAAAACCATCTGCCAACTCTCTGGGGCTGGTATCTGCAGTAGAGCAATTTTAGAAGAACAGGTGTTCACTTTTAACTTACCTCTTCTTTTCTTTTATGCTGAAATCGTGATTTTTAGCTAGAAAGTACCTCCAGTTGGTTGATGAGATACACAAACTGTCTATTGTAACTTAAAATAACCTGGCCCAAAGGTATAGAGATAACTTCAGCTGACTATTACCCGAAGTCATAGGCCATGCATCCCTGGCAGTGGCCACTCTGGCTTCCCCAGAAGTATTTGGCAGCATCAGGAAACAGTGACTAGAAGCCACTGCCCCAAAAAGATTAAGCCAAGGAACACTGTTTCACCCTTGGAATGATGCAGGACTGTGGAAAAGATTCCATTTGGCCCATCTACTTTGCAGAGCATGCTCAAGAGCCACAAAGTCCTTGCAAGCTGACAGTTAAATGTTTCTGGTTCCTTGAAAGTATCTTCCAGCTCAGTAGTCTGAGAACATTTTCAAAAGTCTTTGATGATGAACTGTAAGCACACCCATATGTTTGGTGATGATGGTTCAATGACAGGAGGTGTCTCTGCTCAATACAAAAAAGGTTCAAGATTTATATCAAGTTTTCTTCTTTTTTTTTTTGAGACAGAGTCTTGCTCTGTTGCCCAGGCTGGGGTGCAATGGCGCGATCTTGGCTCATTGCAATCTCCGCCTCCCGGCTTCAAGCGATTCTCCTGCCTCAGCCTCCCGAGTAGCTGGGATTACAGGCTCCCGCCACCACTCCCGGCTAATTTTTGTATTTTTAGTACAGACAGGGTTTTGTCATGTTGGCCAGGCTAGTCTCAAACTCCTGACCTCAGATGATCCACCCGCCTCGGCCTCCCAAAGTGCTGGGATTACAGGCGTGAGCCAACGCACCCGGCCAAGTTTTTTTTTTAGTGAAGGTATCCTTGTTCCTGCTAACCAGTTATGTTCCCATCTTCCCAAAAATATGAGAAACTTCCCAAAACTCTCATGTGGCAGATTCTATTTTCCAAAGGTAGCTGCAGTTAAATATATCTCATCCTGTATGCTCTTCTTACAACGTGATATTGACGCTTCTCTATCAAGAGGTTAGATTCATGGTTCCTGTCCCTTGGGCCCCGATAGAACTTTGTAAATGCCTCCAACAGTAGAATGTAGCAGAAGTGAAACGGTGTGAGTCTAAGTCACAAAAGGTGACACAGCTTCCACTTGGCTCCCTCAGGGCACGTGCCTTATGAGCTAAGCCAACGGGGACGAAGTCCAGTGATCCTAAAGCTTCCATGCTAGAAACATCATATGAAGAGACCACACAGAATTAAAGATGCTCACGGAGCTCTAACTGTTCCAGCTCCCGGCTGTCTTGAGTGTTCCTAACCCAGGCTCCAAATATGTGAGCAAACAAGCCTTTAGATGACCACAACCTCTGCCTTTGAGCCACCCAGTTGAAACCAAGAGGAGCACAGACAAGCTTTCCCCATCATGTCCTGTACAAATTCCCAACCCACAGAATCTGTATGTGTAATAAATGGTTGTTTTATGCCTCTAAATTTTGGGAGTAATTTGTTACACAGAATAGTAACCAGAACAACACTTGAGGGGTATTCCTTGAAGTGTGAAAGGGCATTAGGTTTGCAGTTGTATAGCCTGGTTTTGAATCCAGACCTAACCACTTTACTGAGTGACCTTAAGAAGGTCAGTTTCCTTTCTGAGCATTGCTTTCCTCATCTATAAAATGGGGTTAATAATGGCTACCCAGGCTGGGCACAGCGACTCACGCCTACAATCCCAGCACTTTGGGAGGCCAAGGCAGGCGGATCAGTTGAGGTCAGGAGTTCAAGACCAGCCTGGCCAACATGGTGAAACCCCCATCTCTAATAAAAATACAAAAATTAGCCGGGTGTAGTGGCAGGTGCCTGTAATCCCAGCTACTCAGGAGGCAGAGGCAGGAGAAGCACTTAAGCCCGGGAAGCAGAGGGTGCAGTGAGCTGAGATTGCACCACTGCACTCCAGCCTGGGTAACAGAGCAAGACTCCATCTTAAAAAATAAAAATAAAAAATAAAAATAAATCGCTACCCAAATATACATCACATTTAAAAATTAAGATGCAAAACAATGTGATTAGTAGGCTACCATTAATGTTAAGACACATGTATATGCACAGAGACATATGTACATAGACAAACAAACCCACATTGATACATTTGTACATGTATAAACTTAACTAGGAGAATAAAAATTTGAAAGAGTGGTTGCCTCTGAGGAAGGGAATGGTAGATTAGGGATCACAGCTGGGAGGGAGACTAGCTCTGTATACTTTTACATTACTTGAATCATTTACCAAATGTTTGCACTAATAATTTTGAAACAATTATAAAATTAAAATAAATAAAATTTTGGAAATTTTATGGCAAATTTTGTGTAACAAGTATAAAATGTTTAATAAAAATAGTACTTAAGGCTGGGTGCAGTGGCTCACGCCTGTAATCCTACCACTTGGGGAGGCTAAGGCGGGCAGATCACTTGAGGTCGGGAATTCAAGACCAGCCTGACCACCACGGTGAAATCCCTTCTCTACTAAAAATGCAAAAACTAGAGGGGCATGGTTGCGCATGCCTGTAATCCCAACTACTTGGGAGGCTGAGGCAGGAGAATCACTTGAACCCGGGAGGTGGAGGTTGCAGTAAGCCAAGATCATGCCATTACATTCCAGCCTGGGTGACAGAGACAGACTCCATCTCAAAAAAAAAAAAAAAGAAAAAAAAAAGAAAGAAAAAGAAAAGAAAAGATTTTCAATAGGAGATTGAGGGGATTGGTTGAATAAATTGTGGTATAGCTATACTTGGAATAAAGTTCAAACATTAGAAAGAATAAGCTAGAGCGTGAGCTAAAGAGTCATGTCAGTTGACTGTTACATCAGAAAGAAGGAGGTGCAGAGAGGGTTATAGAACATGACACCATTACTTTAAAACAAACATATAAAACAAAAATCATATGTAATTGTGTTCATGAGCTGATATATTATTATATGAACATGGAGAAGAGAATGGAAGAATGTACCACATTGCCAACAACAATTTCATGGGGTGGAGGATGGGGAGGGAGGAGGACGGGGAGGGAGGAGGACTAGTTAAGGAAGGAAGAAGTGAGAGTTGGGGGAAAGAGGAAAAAGACTCAGTATTTGCAGATGGAACTCTGAGCAAATACAGGAGTAGAAAACTAAGCACTCAGCATTCAATAAAAGCCCTGCGATAAGGAGGCGAATTCCACAGGAGTGGAATACGCCTAACTGTGGACACACAGACACAGGGATCCAGGGTGACAGAAACCAATCAGGGAGAGGAGGATATCTGTGCAAGCAAGCATGGTGGTAGCTTGGAATGGGAATCAGAGTCCAGGCAGAGATAGGATGGCTCTCTTGCAGAGTATGGGGTGCAGAGATGTGAGATGGGTTAGGTATAGGGAGATTGATCAAGTAAGTAAATATATTAAGGATAATGGAAATTAGGTTTCTCACTGATGGTGAAGGGAGTTACAAATGCAGAAAGGACTGGTCATGTTGAATTAGAATTGGAGATATTCGTTTGAATTCATGGCTTTCAACATATATAGATATAGAAATAAATATAAATGAGTGCATGTGTGTGTGTAAAACACATATTTCATAACTCTGTCCACTGAGAGAGGCTGGAGCAGCAACATCCAATAGCAATGAGTAGATCTGACAACTAGATTCTGGCATCTAAGTTGTCATTTTGCACTAGAAGGAATCAGGGCTCCTTGTAGAAATGGCTGATTCCGGGGCTGGTACTTGGAAAATACAAGATACACTGGACCACCTATCTTATCATTCCAAAAAGCAAAGAAGTGCTCAAAGAGTGATGTAGACAAAAGCCAGCTTCAATAGGCTTTCTCTGGACAAATTTGAGATAATTTGAACATCAAAATAAAAATCAATAGTAATACATTATAGTTCATTGTATAATATAGAAAACTATGAATCTGGAGAAATATAAATTATAAATTGAAAGTTTGATGAGGAAAAAGATATTTAAATTGTTTCAAAGTACTTCCCCACAAATATTTATTAATTACAAAGGGGAAATGGGTAATTTACAGTAAAGAAAGCTAGTAGACACCACCTTAATCAAGAAATCAGAGTGGGTCAGGTGTGGTGCCTGACGCTTGAAATTCCAGCACTTTTGGGGTCAAGGTGGGAGGATTGCTTGAGCTCAGGAGTTTGAGGCGGCTGCAGTGAGCTGTGATCACACCACTGCACTCCAGCCTAGGCACTACAACAAGACCTTGCCTCTAAAAAAAAAAGAAAGAAAGAAAAAGAAATCAGAGTGAATGTCATCAGCAGCACCACAGGTTCATCAAAATCATGTGCTACCTAATAGGATGCAACAAGGTCACAGTATCACCTCTTTATTAGACCTGCCAAAGGTGCATATCCTGAATCTAACCACAAGGACACACCAGACAAACTCAAATTGAGAGACATGCCACACAAAACTGGCCTGTAATCTTTAATAGTGCCAATGTCATGATGTCAAGGAAAGACTGAGCAACTATTCCAGATTGGAAAGTGAGGAGATATGAAAAATCGAATGGAATGTGTCATTTGGGACTGGATCCTTTTGCTATAAAGGGCATATTGCCATTAAGGACTATTGCTAAAAACATGAATCAGGTCTAACGATAAGGAGCAATAGTGTGTCCAAGTTAATTTCCAGAATTTGATGGTTTTATTTTGTATATGTGGGAGAATGCTCTTGTTCATAAGAAATACACACTAATGTAGTTGGGGAAGATGGGGCATTAGGTTAGCAACTGAATTTTTAAATTGTTTAAGGAGAAAAGTTGTTATCCTATTCTGTAAACATGTCTGTTGTTTATGATTATTTTAAAAGAAAAAAGGATAATAACAGAGAGGAAAAGATGACAAACACAAGAATCTAATTTAGCTCAGTCTTAAAATCCACTAAAATGAGAATAAACATAATTTAAAAAAATATGTTATTGTGGTAACATATGTAACGTAACTTTACCATTAAAGCCATTTTTATCTTTTTTTCTGAATGTTTGTTGACACTTCATTGACACTTCTCCATTTAACACATTTTTTAATTTTTTAAATTGATACATAAAAATTGTATATATTATGGACTACATACTGATGTTTTGATATGTAAAATATATAGTGATCAGATCAGGGTACTTAACATATCCATAATCTCAAACATTTATCTTTTTTTTTTTGAGACAGAGTCTTGCTTTGTTGCCTAGGCTGGAGTGCAGTGGTGCGATCTTGGTTCACTGCAACTTCCACCTCCTGGGATCAAGCAATTCTCATGCCTCAACCTCCTGAGTAGCTGGGACTACAGGTATGTGTCACCACGCCCAGCTAATTTTTATATTTTTAGTAGAGATGGGTTTCACCATGTTGCCCAGACTGGTCTCAAACTCCTAGCCTCAAGCAATCCACCCACCTCAGCCTCCCAAAGTGCTGGGATTACAGGCATGAGCCACTGCACCCGGCTATCAATTCTTTGTGTTGGGAACATTCAATATTCTTTCTTCTAGCTATTTGAAAATATATAATACATTATCAACTGTAGTTATCATTACTTACAGTGCTGTAGAACATTAGAACTTATTCCTCCTCTCTAGCTGTAATTTTGTGTCCTTTAACAAATCTCTCCCAATACCCCCTCAACCTTGTGCCCTTCTCAGCCTCCAGTAACCTCTCCATTTAACATGTTTTAATTGTACAGCTCAGTGGCATTAAATTACTTCACAATGTTGTACAACTATCACCACTATTTCCAAAACCCTTTCATTACCCCAAACAGCAATTCTGTCACCGTTAAGCAGCAACTCCTCTTCTCCCCTTTTCCTAGCTCCTGGTAACTTGAAATCTACTTTCTGTTCTATGAATTTACCTATTCTAAACACTTTATATAAGCAGAATCATGCAATATGTGCCCTTTTGTGTCTGGATTATTTCATTTAGCTTGTTTTCAAGATCCGTCCATGTTGTAGCACATATCAAAACATCATTCCTTTTTATAGCTAAATGGTATTTTATTGTAGGTATATACCATTCCTCTATTGATGGGCACTTGGTTCAAGACCAGCCTGGCCAACATGGTGAACCCCATTTCTACTAAAAATACAAAATTAGCCAAGTGTGGTGGTGGACGCCTCTACTCTCAGCTGATGGAGAGCCTGAGGCAGGAGAATCGCTTGAACCGGGAAGGTAGAGGTTGCAGTGAGCTGAGATCAGGCCACTGCACTCCAGCCTGGGCAACAGAGCAAGACTCTGCCTCAAAGAAAAAAAAGAAGAAGAAGTGGTATTAAAATGCTCAATTTGGGCCATCATAAAGTAATTGGTATCAGACTTAACCTCCGGCTGTTAAAAATAAAATAAAAATTAAAAACCTGGACAAAATGTGAAAAACCAGGGTTGCAGACACTAAACAGTTACCAATACCATGCTGTGATCACAGAGAGAAGGGGCTGTGATCATAGAGGAACTCACACAGGTGAGTTCCACATTTACCCTGGCTTTCTCCCATTTTCTGGGCCAGGCTGTAGGGCCAGGGAACACAGCCAGGGGAGAAAAGCGTCACACGGGTTAGGAGTAGACTTCAGGCTCCTCCTGTCCATCAAAACTCCTCAGACCAGGGTCACTCACGTCTGCTGCCTTGCCATGCCTTCCTACAGCTGTCACCAGTCACAGACCAGCCTTGTCCTCCTGGGGCTTGGGTGGCAGCTCCGTGCATTTTGAGGCAGGGGACACCTTCTGCATGCCCAGCATCCACCAGGCTCCATGGGCCGCAGCATGTCAGTATCCTCTGCTGGTTTCTTGTCCTCATCCTTTTCTGTGGGCTATGATGGGGACGATGGGGGCCACAGTGGCAGCTGTGCTAATGCCCTGGCCAAGTCCAATGGGCTGCTGGTAGGCAACGAGAAGATCACCATGCAGACCCTCAATAACCACCTATCTGGCCTCCTACCTGGCCAAGGTGAACGCCCTGGAGGAGGTCACCTGAGAGCTGGGGGTGAAGGCCCATGGCTGGTACCAGAAGCAAGGGCCTGGGCCCTCCTGTGGCTTACACCCACTACTTCAAGCCCATCAGGGACCTATGGGACAAGATTCTCACTGCCACCATTGAGAACTTCAGGATTGTCCTGATGACCAACAGCACCCATCTGGCTGCAGATGACTTCTGAACCAAGTTTAAGGAGCTGGCCCCGGGTCTGAGCCTGGAGATCCACATCAACGTTCTGTGCAGGGTGCTGGGCAAGCTGAGCCTGACCAGGACTGACCTGGAGATGGGGACGGAAAGCCTGAAGGAGGAGCTGGCCTACCTGAAGAAAAATTACCAGAAAGGAATTGGTGCCCTGAGGGGCCAGGTGGGAGGCCTAGTCAGTGTGGTGATAGATTCCCCTCCAGGCATCAACCCAGCCTACATCCTGAACAACGACTTGAGAAGCAAATAGGAAGTCATGGCTGAGCAGAACTAGGAGGGTGCTGAAGCCTGGTTAACCAGCCAGTCCCAGGAGCTGAATCAGGAGGTTACCAGCCACATGAGCAGCTCCAGATGAGCAAATTCAAGGTCACTGACCTGCGGTGAACCCCCCAGGGTTTTGACATTGAGCTGCAGTTGCAGCTCAGCATGAAAGCCGCCCTGGAAGGCACACTGGAAGAAACAAGGGCCCTCTTTGGAGCCAAGCTGGCACAGATCCAGGCGCTGGTCAGGGGTGTTGAAGCCCAGCAGGGCAACGTGGGTGCTGACAGCCAGCAGCAGAACCAGCACCAGCAGTTCATGGACATCAAGTCTTAGCTGGAGGAGGAGATTGCTATCTACTGAAGCCTGTCCTTGGGCCAGGATGCCCAACAACAACCCTCCTGCCTCTAAGGTCCTCTGAGTCCACTGGCTTCTGGGCTTCTGTCCTCCAGGAGAGGAGTTCCCCTGGGTAGGGGAAAGGGAGGGGAGGGACACTTACCCCTGGCTCTTTTCCTGGCCAGCCAATAAAGTTTTATGGCCTAAGGTGGGTGTAGGGGTGTGGGGAGGAGAAGTAGATTTCATAGTTGAAGGCTGAGGAGCCAATTGAGATTAAAGCTGGTGCAGGGCGCCGGAGGTGGTGCTACAAAAAAGGAACCCAAGAAGTCTGTGTGGAAAACTCTCTCAGGTCTTGGTCAATTCCTACGCCATGTAAGAACAGTGACTAGAAGACGGAGTGCTGGGTGGAGATCTGGAGTTTTCACAGTGCTGGGAGACATTGGGATTTGGATCCAGCCAGAGTGGAGAAACTTCAGTGAACACCCAACATTCAGTTGAGACCCTAGCAAATTACACAGATGGGTTGAAAGTAAAAAGATGAAAAAGATAAACCCTGCAAACACTATCCAAAAGAAAACAGTTGTGCTTTATTAATATAAAACAAAGTAGACTCTAAGACAAGAAATATTACAAGAGATATTATACCTTATTAAGAGGGCTAACAATCGTATACATTAAAAAATTAACATGTACCTAATAATACAGGTTCAAAATATGTAAAGGAGAACTTGACAGAACTAAAAACAGGGATAACATCCATCTACATAGTTAGAGATTTTAACAACTTCTGTGAGTAACTGATAGCAAAAGCATACAAAAACATCAGTAAGGCTGGGTGCAGTGGCTTACATCTGTAATCCCAGCACTTTGGGAGGCTGAGGCAGGCAGATCACGAGGTCAGGAGATCGAGACCATCCTGGCTAACATGGTGAAACCCCATCTCTACTAAAAAAAAAATACAAAAAATTAGCCAGGCATGGTGGTGGGCACCTGTAGTCCCAGCTACTCGGGAGGCTGAGGCAGGAGAATGGCGTGAACCTGGGAGGCGGAGCTTGCAGTGAGCCGAGATCGCGCCACTGCACTCCAGCCTCGGTGACAGAGCAAGACTCTGTTTAAAAAAAAAAAAAAAATCAGTAAGATATAGAAGATTGAAAAACATGATTAACTAACTTGGTCCATAAAATATTGCACCAACAATATAGAAAACACATTCTTTTCAAGTACACTAATATGGTTTGGATTTGTGTCCCCACCCAAATCTCATGTCAAATTGTAACCACAATTGTTGTGGGAGGGGCCTGGTGGGAGGTGATTGAATCATGGAGGCAGACTTCCCCCTTGCTGTGCTCATGATAAGGAATGAGTTCTCATGAGACCTGGTTGCTTAAAAGTGTGTAGCACCTCTCCCCTCTCTCTCTCTTCCTCCTGCTCCAGCCATGTAAGACATGACTCCTTCCTCTTCACCTTCCATTATGATTGTAAGTTTCCTGTGGCCTCCCCAGCCATGCTTCCTGTACACCGTGTGGAACCACGAGCCAATTAAACCTCTTTTCTTTATACATTACCCGGTCTCAGGTAGTTCTTTATAGCAATGCAAGAACAGACTAATACATACACACAGAACATTTATCCAAGTAGATCATGTTTTGGGCCACAAACAAATCTTCACAAATTTCAAGGGATTGAAATCAAACAGGACATGTTCTCTAAACATTGTGGGATAGAAAAATAAACTCAAAAGAAAGGAGAGGAAAGAAAATAATAAGAAAAAAGCAAAAATCAATGATATCAAAAATAAATCTATGCTGGAAAAAATCCACAAAGACAAGAATTGATTTTTTGAGAAGAATAATAAAATTGATAAACTCCTAGCAACTAATCAATAACAAAGAAAACACAAATTGTCATCTTTATGAATAAAATAAGGGATATCACTACATATCCTACAGACATTAAAAATGTGAAAAGATACTATGAACAACCTTATGTCAATAAACTAAAAATAGAGATTTTCCAAGGAAAAAGTCCTTGGAAAGCACAATTTACCAAAACTGATACAAGAAATAGAAAATTTGAATGGTTATACAATTATTAACTATTCAATAGTTAAATAAATTAACTGGTCAACAGTTAAATAAATTGAATCAATTATTAAAAGGCTTCTACCGAGAAAACACCAAGCCCATATGGTTTTGGTCTCAGATTGGTTTCCCTGGAAACAGATTCTGAGATGTTGAATTTCATGCAGGAGTGGGAGACACATCTGTAGGAAACTGATGTTTCTGACAGGATTGGCCAGAAATAAAAACTGACTCACAATGCAGTTGCAACCCAGGCCTTAGCCAAGCCCTAGAGCTGAGATAACCATTGAGAATCGAATCAATTTGAGGAAATGGGCTAGGCTTTAGTATTCCTATCTTAGCACCCTGAAAATAAGCTTAATCTTGGGTGAGGCAGTTCCCTGCAGCTGAAGGTAGCTCCCAAGGAGGAACATGCTGTGAGCTGTCAGCATCAGACATTTGAGCAGTTGGAGAAAGGGTGCATTAAACCTTAGAAGAGATTTAGGCTGAGTACCAGAGTATCCAATAAGGTTGCACTGGTGATTTTTCCAAACATGTAAGGAATAAAATCTTACACAAACTCTTCCAGAGAATAGGAAAAGAGGAATCAATTCTCAACTCATTTTATGAGGTCAACATAACCTGACACTAAAACTTAACAAGGACATTAGGAGAAAGGAAAATTATAGATCAATATCACTTATTAACATATATTCAATATCCTAAATAAAATATAAACAAATAGAATCTAACAATACATAAAAATAAGAAAATATTATTACCAATTAGTATGTATTTCAGGAATATAAGGTTGGTTTAACATCTGAAATCAAGGTATTTCGTCCACACTAACAAAATAAAGGAGAAAATCCATAGGATAATTTCAATAAAGAAGGAAAAGCATTTTACAATATGCAACATCTATTCACGCCAAAAGAAAATGTTCAGTTGGGCAAGGTGGTTCACACCTGTAATGCCAACACTTTGGGATTCTGAGGCGAGGAATCACTTGAAGCCAGGAGTTTCAGACCAGCCTGGGCAACATAGCAAGACTCCATCGCTACAAAAAAAAATTTTTTTAATTAACTGGGCATGGTGGCATGCACCCATAATCTCAGCTACTCAGGAGGCTGAGGTGGGAGGATCTCTTGATCCCAGGAGTTCAAGGCTGTTAAGCTATGATCCCACTAGTAAACTGTAGCCTGAGTGACAGAGCAAGACCCTGTCAAAAGAAAGAAAGAAAGGAAGGAAGGAAGGAAGGAAGGAAGGAAGGAAGGAAGGAAGGAAGGAAGGAAGGAAGGAAGGAGAGTTCTCAGCAGACTAAACAGAAGAAAAATTTCTTAATCTGATATAGAATATCTACAAGAAAGCTACAGCTAACATCATATTCAATGGTGAAATACTGAACATTTTTCCCCAAGGTCAAGGATGTTCACTCGTTTTTTTTTTGTTTTTTTTGTTTGTTTGTTTTGTTTTGTTTTGTTTTTTGGTTGTTGAGACAGAATCTCACTCTGTCGCCAGGCTGGAGTGCAGTGATACAATCTCAGCTCACTGCAACCTCCACGTCCTGGGTTCAAGTGATTTTCCTGTCTCAGCCTCCTGAGTAGCTGGGACTACAGGCGTGTGCCACCACACCTGGCTAATTTTCGTACTTTTAGTAGAGACCATGTTTCACCATGTTGGCCAGGATGGTGTCAATCTCTTAACCTTGTGATCCGCCCGCCTCAGCCTCCTAAAGTGCTGGGATTACAAGCGAGAGCCACTGTACCCGGCAGGATGTTCACTCTTATCACTTCTATTCACTATTGTACCAGAGGTCTCAGCCAGTGCAATAAGGCAAGAAAAAGAAATAAGGGGTAAAAGGTAGAAAGGAAGAAATAAAAATGTCTTTGTTATTCATAAATGGCATGACTGTTTATGTAGAAAAACCAAAAGAATCTATAAGCTGCCAGGTGCAGTGGCTCGTGCCTGTAATCCCAGCACTTTGGGAGGCTGAGGTGGGCGGATCACTTGAGGTCAGGAGTTCAAGACAAGTCTGGTCAACATGGTGAAACCCTGTCTCTACTAAAAATACAAAAATTAGCTGAGCATGGTGGTGTGTGCCTGTAATCCCAGCTACTTGGGAGGCTGAGGCAGGAGAATTGCTTGAACCCAAGAGACAGAGGTTGCAGCAAACCAGATCATCCCTCCGCACTCCAGCTTGGGCAGCAAAGTGAGACTCCATCTCAAAAAAAAGAATCTACAAGCAACTAGAATTAATAAATTATATTAAGGTCACTGAAAAGAAGACAAAACATATAAAATCAGTTGCATATATATTTATAATAAATTACTGGAAGATGAAATTTTCTTTTTCCTTTTTTTTTTTTTTTTTTTGAGACTGGGTCTTATGTTGTCACTCAGGCTGGAGTGCAGTGGCAAAATCATAGGTCACTGCAGCTTTGCAGCCTTGATCTCCCAGGCTGAGACTACAGGCACATGCCACCAGGTCTACCTAATTTTTTTTTTTTTTTTTAAGTAGAGATGAGGTCTCCCTCTGTTACTCAGGCTGGTCTCAAACTCCTGAGCTCAAGCAATCCTCCCACCTCGGCCTCCCACAGTGCTGGATTACAGGTATGAGCCACCTCACCCAGCCTGAAATTTTAAACTACCATTTATGATAACATTTTCAAAAATCACAAACCTGGAAATAAATCTAGTGAAAGATGTGTAAGTCCTACACTGAAAATTACAAAATATTGCTAAGAAAAACAGAAAAACTTAAACATGTGGAAGGAAAATTCATTGATTAGAAGACTAAATCTTGTTAAGATATCAGCTCTCTATAGATTCATCTGTAGAGTCAATGCAATCTAAATAAAATTCTCAGCAAGATTTTAAAGACTTTGTCATCCTCAAAAGTTGGCTAACTTACACTTTCAGCTATCGAAATTTACTATAATGTTACATTAAATTAAGACCGCATGTTGGTGCAAAGATAAATAGGCCAGTGGAACACAGTAGAGAATCCAGAAAAATACCCCACAGATACAGTTGGTTGATTTGAGGTAAGAACACTACTGAATTTAGTGGGGGAAAGTGGTTTTTTTCAGTAGGTAGTGCCAGAGCAGTTGGTTATTCACATAGAAAAAGAATGAATCTTGACCCCTACCTTACAATACATAAAAATTAATTTGAGGGGCCAGGTGTGGTGGTTCACGCATGTAATCCCAGCACTTTGGAAGGCCAAGTGATCAGGCGGGCAGATCACCTGAGGTCAGGAGTTCAAGACCAGCCTGGCTAACATGGTGAAACCTCTTCTCTACAAAAAATATAAAATGAGCAGGGCATGGTGGTGCATGCCTGCAATCCCAGCCAGGCAGGGGGCTGAGGCAGGAGAATCGCTTGAACCCAGGAGGTGGAGGTTGCAGTGAGCTGAGATCACACCACTGCACTCCAGCATGGGCCACAGAGCAAGACTCTGTCTCAAAAATAATAATAATAATAAATTTGAGGTAGGTCATAGATCTACATGTGAAAAGTAAAATAATTTCTAAAAGAAAACATAGAGAGAAATTTTCGTATTCTTGGGGAAGGCAAAGATTTCTTAGACTGAACACAAAAAACACTAATCATAAAAGATCAGATTGATAAATTAGGCTTTATTAAAATAATTTGTAATTAAAATATACCATTAAGAAAGTGAATGAAGATGCCAAAACTAGGAGAAAATATTCACAGTATATACATCTGATGAAGGATTCATATCCAAAGTATATAAAGAACCCCTACAAATCAATAAAAAAGACAACTCAATTGTGAAGTAGACAAAAATTTGAACCAGCATTTTGACAAAAGAAGATCCCAAATGTCCAACAAACCTATGATGCAGTTGTTCAACAACAGAACTCGCTGGGGTATGCAATTTAAAACCCACAATGAGATAGCACTATACTCTCCCAAAATGACTAAAATTAAAGAGTGACACTACCAAATGCTGGTGGGAATGTAGAGCAAGTAGAACTCTCAGATGTTACTGGTGAAAAGCGTACATTCATTCAACTGCATTAGAAAACCATTTGGCAGTATCAAAGTTAAACATATAATAAATCTGTTACTCAATTATACTCCTAAGCATGCTCTTCAAAGTAAATGCATGTATATGTCTACCAAAAGACATGTACAAGAATGTATTTATAACCAAAAACTAGAAACAACCCAAATGATCACGAACAAATGGTAAAAATAAAGCATAATATAGTTACACAATGAAATGCTATACAGCAATAAAAAAGAATAAACTCACCATCATGTATAAATCTAAAAAACATTATGTTGAATGAAAGAAACCAAAACCAAACAGTATATACTTTATGAATCTATAAAAGCTAAAGAATAGGCTGGGTACAGTGGCTCACATCTGTAACCTCAGCACTTTGGGAGGCCAAGGCAGACAGATTGCTTGAGCTCAGGAGTTCAAGACCAGCCTAAGCAACGTGGTAAAACCTCATCTCTACAAAGAATACTAAAATTAGCCAGGTGTGATGGCGTGCACCTACTGTAGTCCCAGCTATTCGAGAGGCTGAGGTGGGAGAATTCCTTGAGCCTGGAAGGTTGAGGCTGCAGTGAGCCATGATCCAGCCACTGTACTCTAGCTAGCCAGACGACAGAGCAAGACCCTGTCTCAAAAAAAAAAAAAAGCCCAACAATAAGCACCCAATTTATAGTGATAGAAGTTTCAGAATAGAGATAATTTTAGGGAGTGAGATATGGAGAGTTATTTTGCTTTGTTTTATTTAGCCAAGAAAGAGCATGAGGGAACATTCTAGGCTGATGGGAACATTCTATATCTTGATCTGGATGGCTGATACACATTGTATACTTATGTTAAAACACATATAATATTGGCTGGGGACGACGGCACTTCGGGAGGCTGAGGCAGGTGTGATCACTTGAGGTCAGGAGTTCAAGACAAGCCTCACCAACATGGTGAAACTCCATCTCTACTAAAAATACAAAAATTAGCTGGGCGTGATGGCACATGCTTGTAATCCCAGCTACTTGGGAGGCTGAAACAGGAGAATCACTTCAACCCAGGAGACGGAGGTTGCAGTGAGCCAAGATCGTGCCATTGTACTCCAGTCTGGGCAACAAGAGCGAAACTCAGACAAAAAAAAAAGATAGATGGATAGATAGATAGATAGATAGATAGATAGATAGATAGATAGATGATAGACAGATAGATAATAGATAGATAGATGATAGATAGATAGATAGATAGATAGATAGATAGATAGATAGATAGATAGATAAAAATAATACGTATGTGCTAAACAGCTCCCACACATTGGGCAATTTCCTTGCCTCACCATGGGAAAAAAGACTAGAGGTTTTTTCTTTGGAGAATATAAAACAGAAGATCTCAAGACTCAAAGGCACCAAGCACAACTGAAGGAGGGATACCTTACTGAAAATCAGGGGCTTAAGTAAACCTATGCATGTCAAATGCTGTTTCATCACACCTTTCTCCTCACTTGACTCCCTGAACTGAAAACTTACCCTCATGTCTCATTGGCCAGAATTGTATCACATATTCATTCCTAAACCAAGGAACAGGATAGGAAATGTCCAAGATGGAGGAATCCAGAAAAATCAAGACAACCTTGAAGTTTGTCATCACTATCATCATCCCCCTCATCATCACACATTTATCATATGTTCATACAACACAGACTTGATTCCGTTACCTACTAGACCAAAATTAAACAAATATTGTTCGTGCAGCCATTATTCTGAGAAGCTACCAAATTCCCAGGACAACGTCTCTAACTTGGTTGAGCGTGAGTAGCATGCCCACTCTCTGATTTGCACGAAGAGATGGCATCTGGCCACATTGGCTTCCATGATAGAAGTTGGGTACTACCTCCTTAGACTACTCACAATGAGAATTTCCCAATTTCAGGTGCCAGGACAATGGTGTTTGGATGCTGAATAACCCCAAATGACAAATATTCATTCCCAAGAAAAAGTCATGAACTGCCTTTAATCTACCTTGAGCTAAAATTTGAAAACACTTTCCCTGTTATTTATCTGTCTTTGAGTTTATCTGATACCTTTTCAACTGGACAGTCTCATTTCTTTCCTTGCTCCAATAGCACAAGGCTATAAATCCTCTTTTTGTGATTCAACCTGCAGGAGTGTTCCTGGTCTCTAGGAGTTCACCATCTCCCACTCGCCTGATGCTCTGAATAAAGTACAAAGGCCTGGTATGTAATTTTCACTCTTTCTTCTCTAAGTCCCGTCCCATTAACCAATGGTCTCCATTACAGTAGATTGCATATGTGTAAACAGAAAACATGATTGAGCAATATACTTCGCCTATAACAGATCTCACTAGAATACTACATGAGTTTTGTTGTATGGATCAATTCCTGCTGGAAAAAAGTACAATATTAATGTGCCGTGATTAATTAACATTGCCAAGTCAATTCCTTAATATTGCATAAAATAAAGTTTGTTTTGGCTCCCTTAAAAATGAGTATGTTTTATTCTTGCAGGTCTCAGCAACCCAACTTGTTCTGCATATGGTTGCATGTTTAATTAGTGATCCTTCTGTAAGACTCTGCAATTAGCACCCTGATGATTAATAAAACAACTCCTTTAAAGCTCCATTTAGCTAGCAGAACTGCACAATCAGGTATAATTAATTCATCATTAATAAATCATGGCTGATTAACTAATCTGTTTATTACCAACGCATTACTGAACAGCTCCCACCTGAGCACAGCTAATTTTTCTATGCTGAACAGAGCTAGAAGCTAATAAAAAATTTAAAAAAATAAAAGCTTCTCTAAAAGTGCACTAAGTAGCAAGTGTGTTGGTATAGTCAGGGAGATCATGGGACAAGGCACATTTAAAAGTTATTGAACTGCACAGGCAATTGTCACTCAAGAGTGAAGAAAATGGTGACTAAGTCTGAAAGCCTAAACACGTAATGGTTCTCGAATTTAAACATACTCCAAAATCACCTGGATGGCTTGTTACAACCCAGATCACTGGGTCTTCTCCCTGGAGCTTCTAATTCAGTTGGTCTAGGTTAGGGCCTGTGAATGTGCATTTCTTTTTTTTTTTTTTTTTTTTTTTGGAGACAGTCTTGCTCTGTCACCCAGGCTGGAGTGCAGTGGCGCAATCTCGGCTCACTGCAACCTCTGCCTTCTGGGTTCAAGTGATTCTCCTGCCTCAGCCCCCCAAGTAGCTGGGATTACAGGTGCGTGCCACCATGCCCAGCTAACTTTTATATTTTTCGTAGAGATGGGGGTCTCACCATGTTGGCCAGGCTGGTCTCGAACTCCTGATCTCAGGTGACCTGCATGCCTCGGGCTCTCAAAGTGCTGGGATTATAGGCATGAGCCACCACACCCAGCCGTGAATGTGCATTTCTAACAAGCTCCCAGGTGGTGCTGATGCTGATCATCAGAGAACCACGGTTCTACCTTTACTCATATACTGGGAATGACTCACCATTGCTATGAATTCTAAGTCCTTTTTATAGATTTTAATAGTTTCCAAAATAAAACACCAGTAAGAATAACTTTCAGTATTGTTTATCTGTCCTTGTGTTTACATGTTATCTATTCAACTGGAATGTTAGTTTAAAAATTGCTATTTTTTTAATTTCTCTCTGTGTGCCCCCAGAACCTAACAACTACTTTCTAGATGTAGAAACCCTAGACAAAACCCACACATGCCCTAAGCGTTCATCTCTGAGTCTTTGCTCATACCCTGATATTTCTAAGCCCTTTTCCTCAATACTCCCCTGCTATCGCCCTTGGTGTCTGTGCCATATGTAGGCCTTAATCACAGACCCACATAAGAGCTCATTATCTTTTCATAAAAGGATGAGCCTGGTCTCCACAGTTAGCGTGAGTCCCTTGAGAGCCAGGTAAGCTCCCTCTCTAATCATGTTTGCCGCCTGCCCCCCAGCTCTCTGCCCTGCCAGCTTCTAGCAGGGTGTCTTACATTGCTTTTTACCAACCATGTAAGATTGCTTTACAACACATCTGACCCCAGGCTGTGAAATCAGATCCCAGCTGGGTACCTAACTCGCAGGATACAGGGATGGACAGCAGGGGAGATTCCCCTCCTGAAAAGAACTTGGAAAGAGGAAAACAATTCACCCTCTGAGAGTTAAGCCACAAAACAAACAAAGAAATGAAAGAAAAAAAAGACAGATAAACTTAAAGCAGTGGTTCTCAGCAGAATAATGGATTTTCCCCTTGGCAACCACCTCCCTGGGACATTGGGCAATGTCTAGCAACATTAAAGGAACAGAATGGCTTGACTATAATCTGATCCATGTGGAAAGACAGCACTGGTTAGCATGGAAGCTCTGGAAAAGCTTGCTCAGGAAGTCAAGCTTTGGCAGGGCCCAGGCAGGTCTTATCTGAGAGAAAGGCTAAGGCATGGAAACGAGAATCCAGACTGTGCTATGAGGCAGGTTACATACAGTAGACTCACATCTCATGCAAGTGCAGGCTAAAGTCAGCATGTCTTAGAAAAATACTGTGAAAAACTCGGGCGTGGTGGCTCATGTCTGTAATCTCAGCACTTTGGGAGGCCAAGGCAGGCAGATCAGTTGAGGTCAGGAGTTTGAGACCAGCCTGGCCAACATGGTGAGACCCCATCTCTACTACAAATACAAAAATTAGCCAGGTGTGGTGGCACATGCCTGTAGTCCCAGCTACTTGGGAGGCTGAGGCAGGAGAATCGTTTGAACCCAGGAGGCGGAGGTTGCAGTGGGCTGAGATCGGGCCACTGTACTCCAGCCTGGCAACAGAGCGAGACTCCGTCTCAAAAAAAAAAAAAAAAAAAAATTATCCAGGCGTGATGGCGCATGCCTGTAGTCCCAGTTACTTGGGAGGCTGAAGCAAGAGAATCACTTGAATCTGGGAGGTGGAAGTTGCAGTGAGGTGAGATCATGCCACTGCACTCCAGCCTGGCTGACAGAGTCAGACTCTGTCTCAAAAAGAAAAAAAACACAAACAAACAAAACTGTGGAAAAAAATATATAAGGCAATCAGGGAATGGGAACATTAACTGGATATTCAATAATATTAAGTAATTGTTGCTAATGTTTTGGATAGTAGTTTTCTATTGCTGCACCAGTATTACCACAAACTTAGTAGCTGAAAACAACACACATCTATTTTTTCACAGTTTCCGTGGATCAGAAGTCCAGGCACAACTGAGTTCTCTTCAAAGCTGCAGTCAAGGTGTTAGCGAGGGTTGGGGTCTCAGTCTCATAAGAATGCTCAACTGGGGAAAGATCTGCTTCCAAATTTACCCAGGTTGTTGGCAAAATTCAGGTCCTTGCTTTCATAGGACCGAGAGCTTCATTTTCCTGCTGGCTATTGGCTACAGGCTGCCCTCAGCTTTTAGAGACCACCTTGAGTTCCTTTCGGGTTGCTGTAAACCAAAAATAAAATTCTAAGCCCCTCAGCCATCTGAATGGACCCCTCTTCTTGGCAAGGGCATTCCAAACTTAACCTGA
The DNA here is from genome assembly GCF_029281585.2 of Gorilla gorilla gorilla. NCBI lineage: Eukaryota > Metazoa > Chordata > Mammalia > Primates > Hominidae > Gorilla > Gorilla gorilla. Next base: position 47,474,104 of record NC_073232.2, on the reverse strand, counting down.
AAAACTAGCTCAGGCCATGATGGGAAGGGGACATGACTTGTTATACCCTCCTCCCTTTTGGCATTACTGATAGAACAGACTCTAAGTCTGATAAGAAACACTTACAATCTTTCTCTCTCCAGCCTGCTCCTGGAGGCTTCAACTGCATGATAAAACCTTGGCAAGAAAAGGGAGAGCATTAGGACAAATACCTAATGCATGCAGGGCTTAAAACGAGATTGTTGATAGGTGCAGCAAACCACTATGGCCCATGTATACCTATGTAACAAACCTGCACATTCTGCACATGTATCCCAAAACTTAAAATTAAAAAAAAAAAACAAAACCTTGGTCTCCACAACCCGTTATCATAACCCAGACATTCCTTTCTATTGATAATAACCCTTTCAACCAATTGTCAATCAGAACATCTTTGAATCCACCTATGACCTGGAAGCCCCTGTTCCCAGTTGTCTTACCTTTCCAGACCAAATCAATGAACATCTTACATGTATTGATTGATTGATGCCTTATGTCTTCTCTAAAACGTACAAAACCAAGCTGTAGCTGGACCACCTTGGCACATGTCATCAGGACATCCTGAGGCTGTCACAGGCATGTCCTTAACTTTGGCAAAATAAATTTTCTAAATTGATTGAGACATGTCTCAGATAGTTTTTGGTTTATATTCCCCAACATGGTACCTTGCATCCTCATAGCCAGCAAGGGAGAGGGAGTCTCCAACAAGACCATGCTGCAATCTTATATAACATAACCATGCAATACATATATGTAATCACATACATTCCATCATCTTTGTTGTACTTATTGGTTATAAGCAAGTCACTCTCAAGGGGAGGTGATCACATAAGGGCTTGAACACCAGACCACCTTAATGGTCTGTCTATCACAGAAGTGATATTAGTGTTAAGGTTACTTTTTTTTAAGAGTACTTATATTTAAAAGATAAATACTTAAATATTTGCTGATGAGGGTGTATGATTTCTTCAAAATAATCCAAGGAAGAAGTGGGCTCTGAAGTAGGGTATAGATGATTGGCCATGCACTAAAACTGCTGAACCTGAGGGATAGGTTCATGGGGGCTCATCACACTATTCTATACATATTCTATTTGAATATGTTTGAAATTTTCATAACAAAATTAAAAAGATAAAGACAGAGCAAGACTATCTCTAAAAAAGAACATAAAAGGCTGGGCATGGTGGCTTACACCTGTAATCCCAGAACTTTGGGAGGCTGAGGCAGGTGGATCACTTGAGGTCAGGAGTTCAAGACCAGCCTGAATAACATCGGGAAACCCCGTCTCTACTAAAAAATACAAAATTAGCCAGGTGTGGTGGTACATGCTTGTAATCCCAGCTACTTGGGAGGCTGAGGCAGGAGAATTACTTGAACCCAGGAGGCGGAGGTTGCGGTGAGCCAAGATTGTGCCATTGCACTCCAGCCTGGGCAACAAGAGCAAAATTCTGTCTCAAAAAAGTAAATAAAAATAAAAGATAAAGACACCATGTGCATTCATTTTCTTTTGCTGCAAAACAAATTACATCAAATTTAGCTACTTAAAACTACAAACGCTTATTAACTCAGTCTCTGTGGGTTAACAATCTGGAGCAGCATAGCTGGGTACCTCTGGTTCAGGGTTTCTCACAAGGCTACTGTCAAGGTGTCAGCAGGATGGCATCATCTGAGGATGACCAGAGCGGAAAGGTCCACTTCCAAGCTCATTTATGTGGCTGTTGGTCAAAGGCCTCAGTTCATTGCTACGTGGGCTTCTTCTTAAGGCTGCTCATGATGAGGCAGCTGGCTTCCCACAGGGCAAGGGATTCAAGAGAGGGAGGTAGACGGACAGAAACTGACCAAAACAGAAGATGCAGCCTTTTATAACCTAACTGCATTACCTCTGGATATTCCACTGGTCTCACAGACCAATCCTGGTGCAATGTGGGAGGGGACTACCTAAGGGCCTGATAGCAGAAGATGGGGATCATTGGAAACCATTATGGAGGCAGGCTACCATAGCGCATAAGGCAAAAATTAAGTTTTCCAAGATTATCCTTGAAAAATCCCACAAATAGGCCGGGTGTGGTGGCTCACACCTGTAATCCCAACACTTTGGGAGGCCAAGGCAGGCAGATCTTTTGAGGTCAGGAGTTCGACACCAGCCTGGCCAATATGGGGAAACTCTGTTTCTACTAAAAATACAAAAATCAGCCAGGTGTGGTGGCAGGCGCCTGTAGTCCCAGCAACTCAGGAGGCTGAGGCAAGAGAATCACTTGAAACCATGAGGCAGAGGTTGCAGTGAGCCAATATCATGACATTGCACTCCAGCCTGGGCGACAGAGCGAGACTTTGTCTCAAAAAAAAGAAAGAAAGAAAGAAAATCCCATGAATAACCTGTAAAGCATAGTTGACAGACACACCAGTTCACAAGCATAGCACTACCAGTTTTTTCCTACAGTGCTAGAACAAATCACTGTTTTGTTGAGGGTCTGACAAAGATGTTTGCTTGAACTAGGGACCATAGTTGTACCAAAAATAAATATATTTAGGCCAAGTGTGGTGGCTTACACCTATAATCTCAGCATTTTGGGAGGCCAAGGCAGGAAGGTCACTTGTGCCCAGGAGTTTGAGACCAGCCTGGGCAACATAGTGAGACCTCATCTCTATAAAAAATCAACAAATTAGCCAGGAGTTGTGGCACGTGCCTGTGGTCCTAACTACTCAGGAGGCTGGGGTGGGAGGATGGCTTGAGCTCAAGAAGTCAAGGCTGCAATGAGCTATGATCACGCCACTGCACTTCAGCCTGGGTGACAGAGAAAGACCCTATCTCAATCAATCAATCAACACTAAAAGCAAATGTGGCCTTGACCTGAGCACATGTAGTCAAATTTGACTAAAGTAAGTGCAATATGATGGGATTCTATTGTGCTGTCAAAGTGGGGAAGCTTATCATGTTTTGATGACATCTGCCATTTAAGTCTATTTTGCTGACCCTCCTTGTTTTGGCTCCCTGGTCACCAAGGAGCTTTCTGATTACAATTTGGTTTCCCAAACAGATATGCAAATGCTGTTTGGGAAATCAGAGAATAGGTTAGATCAGAGAAAATGCTCTGATCTAATCTATTCTGTGGTTAAATTTCTCACTGTAAAATAACAAATTGGTGTTTTGGCTTTATATGTCAGTCTCTATGTGCTAGGTTAATGTGAGTCTGCCCCTGAAAGATAGATTTATTCTTGGTGCACTTACATAATAGGGCCTTTGAGACTGTACCCCTAATCCCCTGGGCTGTGATAAGTTTACCCATGTAATGTCATCCTAGAGGGAACCATCTGAGTGGCCTGAAAACCTTCCCCAGGCACAGCAATTATATTTACTCTACACAGAATAGATCCATGAGCTCTCACATTTCTCAGCTCTTTGGCTGTTAGATGGAGATATGTGACCAGTTCTAGCCAAAGGCTGTGAACAGAATTGACACCTATCACTTCTGAGCCAAAGCACAGGAAGGTGTCCATACACTCTTTCCTCCTGCTGCTACAACCACAGAGACCACATGTTGAAATGGCAGAATGAAAAATCAGCCTGAGCCACTGCATGATCACAAGAAACAGTACCCCTCCCGGCCTGTACTAGACACTGAGGTCAAATAAAATATTTGTTATTTTAAGCCACTGTGATTTTGTAGATATTTTGTGCTTTAGCATAACCTAGTCTAATTCAATACACCAGAGATGGGATGCCAACTTTACTGGGAGCACTCTTTTCAACCAATAGCAACATTAAACTTGAAAGCAGTGATATGGTTTGGCTGTGTCCCTACCCAAATCTCATCTTGAATTGCAGCTCCCATAATTCCCACAACTTGTGTGAGGGACCTGATGGGAGATAATTGAATCATGGGGGCGGTTTCCCCCATACTGTTCTCATGATAGTGAATAAGTCTCATGAGATCTGCTGGTTTTATAAGGGGTTTCTCCTTTTGCTTGGCTCTCATTCACTCTTGCCTGCCACCATGTAAGACATGCCTTTCGCCTTCTGCCATAATTGTGAGGCCTCCCCAGCCATATGGAACTGTGAGTCCATTAAACCTCTTTTTCTTTATAAATTATCCAGTCTCAGGTACGCCTTTATCAGCAGCATGAAAATGGACTAATACAGTAAATTGGTACTGGGAGTGGGGCACTGCTGTAAAGATACCCAATAATGTGGAAGCAACTTTGAAACTGGGTAACAGGCAGAGGTTGGAACAGTTTGGAGGGCTCAAAAGAAGATAGGAAAATGTGGAAAGTTTGGAACTTCCTACAGACTTGTTGAACAGCTTTGACCAAAATGCTGATAATGATATGGACAATGAAATCCAGGCTGAGGTGGTCTCAGATGGGAATGAGGAACTTGTTGGGAACTGGAGTAAAGGTGACTCTTGCTATATTTTAGCAAAGAGAATGGCAGCATTTTGCCCCTGCCCTAGAGATCTATGGAACTTTTAACTTGAAGCAGATGATTTAGAGTATCTGGCCAAAAAAATTTCTAAGCAGCAAAGCATTCAAGATGTGACTTGGGTGCTGTTAAAAGCATTCAGTTTTAAAAGGGAAACAAAGCATAAGAGTTCAAAAAATTTACAGTCTGAGGATGCGATAGAAAAGAAAAACCCATTTTCTGAGGAGAAATTCAAGCCAGCTGCAGAACTTTGCATAAATAACAAGTAGACAAATGTTTATCACCAACACAATGGGAAAAATGCCTCCAGGGCATGTCAGAGATCTTTGTGGCAGCCCCTCCCACTATAGGCCCAAAGTCCTAGGAAAAAAAATGGTTTTGTGGGCCAGGTCCAGGACCCTCCTGCTGTGTGCAGCCTAGGGACTTGGTGCCCTGCATCCCAGCTGCTCTAGCCATGGCTAAAATGGGCCAAGGTATAGCTCAGGCCATTGCTTCAGAGTGTGCAAGTCCCAAGCCTTGGCAGCTTCCACATGTGTTGAGCCTGCTGGAGCACAGAAGTCAAGAACTGAGGTTTGGGAACCTCTGCCTAGATTTCAGAGGATGTATGGAAATGCCTGGTTGTCCAGGCAGAAGTGTGCTGCAGGGATGGAGCCCTCATGGAGAACCTCTGCTAAGGCAGTGCGGAAGGGAAATGTGGGGTGCAAGCCCCCACACAGAGTCCCCACTGGGGCACTGCCTAGTGGAGCTATGAGAGGAGGGCCACTGTCCTCCAGACCCCATAATGGTAGATCAACCAACAGCTTGCACCATGCACCTGGAAAATCCACAAACACTCAACATCAGCCTGTGAAAGCAGCCATAAGGGGGGGCTATACCCTGCAAAGCCACAGGGGTAGAGCTGCCCAAGGCTGTGGAAGCCCATCTGTTGCATCAGCGTGGGCTGGATTGAGACATGGAGTCAAAAGATGTCATTTTGGAGCTTTAAGATTTGACTGCCCCAGTGGATTTCAGATTTGCGTGGGGCCTGTATGTAACCACTTTGTTTTGGCCAATTTCTCCCATTTGGAACAGTTGTATTTACCCAATGCCTGCACCTCCATTGTATGTAGGAAGTAACTAACTTGCTTTTGATTTTACAGGCTCATAGGTGGAAGGGACTTGACTTGTCTCAGATGAGACTTTGGACTGTGGACTTTTGAGTTAATGCTGAAATGAGTTAAGACTTTGGGAGATTGTTGGGAACGCATGATTGGTTTTGAAATGTGAGAACATGAGATTTGGGAGGGACCAAGAATGGAATGATATGGTTTGCCTGTGTCCCCACCCAAATCTCACCTTGAATTGTAGCTCCCATAATTCCCACATGTTATAGGAGGAACATGGTGGTGGGAGATAATTGAATCATGGGGGCAGTTTCCCCCATACTGTTCTTGTGGTATTGAATAAGTCTTACGAGATCTGCTGGTTTTATAAGGGGTTTCCCCCTTTTGCTTGGCTCTCATTCTCTCTTGCCTGCCACCACGTAAGACATGCCTTTCACCTTCGCCATGATCATGAGGCCTCCCCAGCCATGTGAAACTGAGTCCACTAAACTCTTTTTCTTTATAAATTACCTAGTCTCAGATATGTCTTTATCAGCAGCGTGAAAATGGACTAATACAAACAGAAACACAGCTCCCTCTGCATTCACCTCTGGCCATTCTCTGTAAGATCAGGTAGGCAGGAGATGGGCAGAGGTGGAAGAGGCAAGAACAAACCTATCTGGAAGTAGGGCTCTCAAACCTGCCCTGCTCATATCAGCAGATAACTTACTGTACAGCGTATACCCTAGAGGCTCTTTGCTCTTGCTACCCAGAGATGTCACTTTTTATATTTGTATAAAAACATAAAAAGCTGGCCAGGTACAGTGGCTCATGCCTGTAATGCCAATGATTTGGGAGGCCAAGGCAGGAGGATCACTTGAAGCCAAGAGTTCAAGACCACCCTGGGCAACATAACAGGACCCTGTCTCTACAAAAAATTCAAAAATTAGCTGGGCATGGAGGCACATGCCTGTAGTCCTAGCTACTCAGGAGGCTGGGATGGGAGGATCACTTGAGCCCAGGAGTTTGAGGCTGCGATGAGCTATGATCACCCCACTGCACTCCAGCCTGGGCAACAAGCAAGGGCAAAAGAGCAAGACCTTTTCTCTTAAAAACAAAGAAACAAACAAACATTAAAAAGCTGCATAGTGACAAAGAAGCCAAAATAAGAAGAGTCAGCAAAATGGCAAAATGGACTTAAATTGTAGACGTCATCAAGACATGATAAGCTTCCCCACTTGGTGAATTAAAATCCCATCATACTGTATTTAATTTAGTAGAATTTGACTACACATGCACAGTCAAGACCAAATGTGATTTTACTGTTTATTTATTTATTTTTAGACAGTCTCACTCTGTCGCCCAGGCTGGAGTGCAGGGTGCGGTCTCGGCTCGCTAAAACTTCTGCCTCCTGGGTTCAAGTGATTCTCCTGCCTCAGCCTCCTGAGTAGCTGGGATTACAGGCACCTGCCACTGCACCCAGCTAATTTTTGTATTTTTAATAGAGATGGGGTTTCACCATGTTAGCCAGGCTGGTCTCAAACTCCTGACCTCAAGTGATCCACCCATCTTGGCCTCCCAAAATGCTAGGATTACAGGCATGAGCCACCGCGCCTGGCGTTAGTGTTTAAATATGTTTATTTTTATATAAATGTAGGCATATTTATATAAAGATAAATAGATTTTTTTTTAATCTATTCAGGTGTGCTTGTCCTGTCCTGGTCCCTGCTTCTCTGGTGGCTACTTCCCACACACATGTGCACTGCAGCCCCTGAGTCCATTTTCAGCAGGCTGAGGAAACACAGTAAACATAATCAGTGTTCTTACATAAACAGCCTATGTATGGAAAAAAACATAATCAGTATTCTGACTATTTGGACTCAACTATCCATTGGACAATTTCAAACAAAAATCACACAAGTGAATATGTGGTTTGAAAATATAGGATGAGGCCAGGCGTGGTGGCTCATGCCTGTAATCCCAGCACTTTGGGAGGCCGAAGTAGGCGGATCACGAGGTCAGGAGATCGAGACCATCCCGGCTAGCATGGTGAAACCCCGTGTCTACTAAAAATACAAATAATTAGCCGGGCGTGGTGGCGGGCACCTGTAGTCCCAGCTACTCGGGAGGCTGAAGCAGGAGAATGGCGTGAACCTGGGAGGCGGAGCTTGCAGTGAGCCGAGATCGCACCACTGCGCTCCAGCCTGGACAACAGAGCGAGACTCTGTCTCAAAAAAAAAAAATATATATATATATATAGGATGAAAAGTCAAGTCAGGTGCTACAAATAACAACTTTCATGCGAAAAGGAATCCAGAGTTATGTCAGAGACTTCTTTCCCAAAAATATCTATTAAGAATATAGCACCACCGGGCACAGTGGCTCATGCCTATAGTCCTAGCACTTTGGGAGGCCACGACAGGTGGATCACTTGAGGCCAGGAGTTTGAGATCAGCCTGGCCAACATGGTGAAATCCCATCTCTACTAAAAATACAAAAATTAGCCAGGCATGGTGGTGGGCACCTGTAATCCCAGCTACTTTGGAGGCTGTGTCATGAGAATCATTTGAACCTGGAAGGCGGAGGTTGCAGTGAGCCAAGATGGCACCAGCCTGGGCGACAGAGCAAGACTCTGTCTCAAAAAAAAAAAAAAAGAATTTAGCATACATTTGAAAGATCAGATTCAGATCTGATCAAATTCAGGCCCTCTCAACTGTGCATTTATATAAACTTATTCATATAGTTCAGTCTCAGGTTTGGAAAATCCAAAATTGGGGGAAAACCCTCTGGTGATTCTCGCCCTTGGTATCATGACCCGCGGGTGTGTTGTGATCAGTTGTGAGGTCTGGGGGGGGGGGGGCGGCGGTGGGGCACTGGTTACTCATTAAGTTAAGGCATTAAAGCTGGTGAATTATTGATTTATTGTACATCAGGAGAAACACAAGATTACTGCTGTAATAAATTCACTCTTACATGCTTTAGCAAAAATCAGTAAAAATAGAAAACATGGTAACAATTAAAGTGAAAAAATTGGGGTCATTAAAGAATGTCTGACTGATTAGCTTGCAGTTTTTGAGATGGCTGAGAACTACCATCAATGAGATCACCTTAAACAAACACTCTTAATGACTTGAAAAAGTCCCCATCCCAAAGTCAACTATAGGTATTCAATATTGTACATTTAACTGAATTTAAAGTTATGTTAAAACCCATTTTATTAAAGTAAGAGAAGAATTCCTTTTACATTATCATTCTCAAGCCATATATCAAGAAAAAGATTGAAATTACATTCCTTTTTTTTTTTTTTAATAGAGACAAGTTCTCGCTGTGTTGCCCAGGCTGGTCTCGAACTCCTAGGTTCAAGCGATCCTCCTGCCCTGTCCTGCCAAAGTGCTGTGATTACAGGCATGAGCCGCCATGCCCAGCTGAGATTACATTACTTTGAGTGTTTAATTTCACTACGACAGGAAGTAGCCTAATACATACTTTTTTGTGTTAATTTTCTGGATTCATCCTGATTTTTAGTCTTCGTACCTGAGTACAACAATAAAGGAAATCACTTCTTAGATACATTAAAATTACTTCTAAACTTGCCCCCCACACATGAACTGTTTTCAGTTTGCTATTTTTAATGGCCCACGCTTATTTATATAGACATAGCATAACACTGCTAACATTTTATGGCCTACTGTCCTCTTTCTTAGTATTATATTATAAAATATTTTTCTATATTTCCACATAGTTATTGACTCATTTTAATGGCTGCAAAATCAGGTACTCATTTAAGCTCAAATGGTTTAGTATCACTCCTTAGAAATGTATTCCTCCTTCACTTGATTGGTAGTCATAATCAAATGAAGTGACATTATTCTTTGTAGCTGGTTACTTACATTTCATATACACTCATGAGTGGAGCCAAAACTCCATTAGTTCATTAGTCTGGAAGCACTATTAAATCTCCATTAAAATGTCTTCAGTTTTCAATTTTGTGTGTGTGTGTGTGTGTGTGTGTGTGTGGATGGAGTCTTACTCTGTTGCCCAGGCTGGAGTGCAGTAGTGTGATCTCTGCTCACTGCAACTTCTGCCTCCTGGGTTCACGTGATTCTCCCTGCCTCAGCCTCCCAAGTAGCTGGAATTACAGGCATGTGGCACCACACCCAGCTAATTTTTGTATTTTTAGTAGAGACGAGGTTTCACCATGTTGGCCAGGCTGGTATCGAACCCCTGACCTCAGGTGATCCACCCACCTTGGCCTCTCAAAGTGCTAGGATTACAGGCATGAGCCACTGCACCTGGCCCATTTTTCGATTTTTAACATGAGGATTAAGTAGACTACTATGCACATTTGCTAAAGGCAGCCCCTTACATTTCTTTTTATGCAGAAAATACTTGTGGTTAAAGACAGCAGCGTCACAGCATAACCACCTCTAGGCTGTCAGTGTGCCCTCTAAAACAACAGCTGCACCTCCTCTAATGTCAACCCTTCCGTCTGGACGAAGTGAAATTCCCAGCTCTCCTCCTCGGCGGGAACACTGAAAAGCTAAAGAAAACAAACAGGTCAAATTAAGAGTATTTTCACCCTTTTAAATTAACAAAGCATAGTGAAAGACTTATTACAAATCTTAGAGTCCTCCCAGATCAGTTTCAAGAATAAATTCCTTCGTCTGTTTATGGTACTGCCCACTCCCATCCCCATTCTCCTGCAGACTGAGAGAGCCACAAACTCAATTTGATCTACAAAACACACAGCTCCACATACTCCCTTCCTGAGCCTTTTCCTGGGCCATCTCCTTCACTAATTCCTGTAATGGCTCAGACACACCCCACTCATCGCTTCTTCCCCCGCTCTCTCTAGGAGTAAGCAAAGATGTTTGAAACAATAGAGGCAGGCCTATAACTCTAGGAAGATGAAGAAGGGTGGTCTCAGCCCTCTTGAGAAGGCCCCCATCTTCTCAGCTCTGAATAGGACAGAGGGAGTTCATTCACTCATAACATATTCAAGCAACCACATGTTCCAGGCAGACAAGAGAGGCATAGCCTCAGCCTTCCAGGAGCTCAGTACTTAGGAGAATAATTAGACTCGCCAAGGAAAATGAATAGCCACCTTGCTCTCTCCAAATCAGGGTCACAGACTCCTCCTTGGATGATCAGGGCAGTGCAGCCTCCATTGGCTGCCATCATTTTTCTCTGCCTCTAAGCAATACATTAATCACTAGGGGACTTGGTTCCAAAGTAATTTGTTTGATTCAATCCTGTGACTAGCAATAGCAGTAAGGAACCTTGGTGATCATCCAGTCTCAACCCATCACATTATAAATAACCTCTCTGGGCCAAAGTTATACAGCTATTTTATTCAACAAACACTTATTGGGCAGTTACTGTATCTGTGTCTGTACAGTCTCTGTATGTTGGGGGAGGCAGAGGTGAAGGATGTTTGGGGTGGAGGATCTTTAAGGGTGAAGGAATTTTAAAACCTTTCATTTTCACCTGGGTGATACATGACATTGTATTACATTTTCAAGGGGATAGTACATATGAGAAGGAACACTAGCTTCGAATTAGGCAAATAAAAAAGAAATTGGTAAAGAGCTGTCCTACCATGCATTTCTTTCTTCCCCAGATGCTGGGACCAGTAGCTGCTGAGAACAGCGTGTGCAGACCCTCAAAAGAAGTTAAAAGTTAGGAGACAATCCCAAAGAAAACAGAGGCGATTTTGTGGTAAATTTCTAAGCAATTACAATCAATTATCCAGTTTGACTAAACTCTAGATCACCTAAATCATTATGTTGGCCAGGCCACAGCAGGGTGTAGAATTATGAAAGGAGATAAAAAGGAAGACATAGAATTTATGGATAAACTCTGCCAAATTATGTATCAAATGTGCCTTACAGTTTCTTTTCTTTCCTTTTTTATTTTTATTTTATTTTATTTTTATTTTTATTTTTTTGAGACACAGTCTTGCTCTGTTGTCCAGCCGGGAGTGCAGTGGCACAATCATGGCTCACTGCAGTCTTGACATCCCGTTCTCAAGCCATCCTCCTACCTCAGCCCCCCGCAAGTAGCTGGAACTACAGGTGCATGTCACCATGCCTGGCTAATTTTTGTATTTTTTGTAGAGATGGGGTTTCACCATGTTGCCCAGCCTGGTCTCGAACTCCTGATCTCAAGAGATCCACCTGCCTCAGCCTCCCAAAGTGCTGGGATTACAGGTATGAGCCACTGTGACTGGTCTTTACAGTCTCCTAAGGCTGAATTAGACTGCAGGTTTTAATTCTTGTCTTGTCTACCAGCTCATTGTTAGCCCTTGGTAGGAGAATCAAGGCCTTTGCATAATTCTTTTTTTTTTTTTTTTTTTTTTTTTTGAGACGGAGTCTCGCTCTGTCGCCCAGGCTGGAGTGCAGTGGCACAATCTCGGCTCACTACAACCTCTGCCTCCCGGGTTGAAGTGATTCTCCTGTCTCAGCCTCCTAAGTAGCTGGGATTACAGGCATGAGCCACCAGGCCCAGCTAATTTTTGTATTTTTAGTGTAGACAGGGTTTTACATGTTGGCCAGGCTGGTCTTGAACTCCTGACTTCAAGTGATGCACCCACTTCAGCCTCTCAAAAGGGCTGGGATTACAGGCATGAGCCACTGCGCCCAGCCTTGCATAAGTCTTTCTATATCTTTCCAGGGAAAGTATCTCCTTCTTCCCAGAGTGCATATGCAAAGAAAGGTGGAAACTCTGAAAAAAGGCTAAATTTTCTTTTCTTTTAACTATTATTTTTAAATTTTTCTGTAGAGACGGGGTCTCCCTATGTTGCTTAGGCTGGTCTGAAACTCCTGGCCTCATGCAACCCTCCCACCTCGGTCTCCCAAAGTGCTGAGATTATAGGCATGAGCCACTGCACCTGGCCAAAAGGCAAAATCTTCCACCAAGCTAACATTCCTGAGCTTTTGGCGCCAAAAGAACTTCTTTTTTAGTGAGGTATTTTTTCACGTTTGTACTCTAGATTTAGATCAGAGATTGGATTTTAAAACGAAATAACAAAATATACAGCAATAACTGACAGAAAAATATTTTGCGAAGAAAAAGATGGGGAGGAAAAGCCTCTCGTTTGGGAAATCCTATTAAGTGTTATGGGGCAGGCATGGTGGCTCCACGCCTATAATCCCAGCACTTTGGGAGGCCGAGGCAGGTGGATCACCTGAGGCTAGGAGTTCAAGACCAGCCTGGCCAACACGGCAAAACCCTGTCTCTACTTAAAATACAAAAAATTAGCCTGGCATGGTAGCAGTTGCCTGTAATCCCAGCTACTCGGAAGGCTGAGGCAGGAGAATCTCTTGAACTCGGGAGATGGAGGTTGCAGGGAGCTGAGAACGTGCCATTGCACTCCAACCTGGGCAAAAAAAAAAAAAAGTGCTATGGGATGTTCAAGTAAGGCAACCAACCATCCTGCCTGGTTTGCCTGAGACTGTTCTGGTTTTAGTACTGAAAGTTCTGAGCCCTGAGAAACCCTTCAGTCCCAAGCAAACTCAGATGTTGGTTATCAAAGTCCAAAGGCCTTTATACTCTAGAAAAGCATTACGGGGAAAAACAAACAAACAAACAAACAAACTTGCACTCTGTGCCAATTAAAATCTTTGTGAAGCAGCTGTGCATGTGCAAATCTGCTTGGAACTTTTCTTCCATGGGGAAGCTGCACTCTTTGGATATGGTTGGGCATTTTCCTGAGTCTTAAAAGTGCTTGTTTGCTGAGTTTTGAATTTCACGTGTTTTGTTACTCAGAGAGTGACTGAGCCATCCAGGCCCTGCCATCTGACCAGAACAGGAGCTCTGAAGGCTCTGCCCAGCCTCCTGTGGCCCCTTCACCATCCCACCCACCATCCTCTCACATCAAGCATTCTCGTCCTTTGCAGTGCAGCCCACTGTTCCCAAAGAGAGTGAGAGTAGGAGTCATGACATTTCTGCCCATCTTTGACTCATCCCTCTGCTCCCAGGTGGTGGACAATCTAGAAGTGTTGGCTCAAGGAGCTAGTTTTGTTGTTATTATTAAAATAGCTAGTAGTTAGCTAGGCGCAGTGGCTCATGCCTGTAATCCCAGCACTTTGGGAGGCCGAGGAGGGACCATTTGAGGTCAGGAGTTTGGGACCATCCTGGCCAACATGATGAAATCCTATCTCTACTAAAAATACAAAAATTAGCCGGGTGTAGTGGCGGACGCCTGTAGTTCCAGCTACTGGGGAGGCCAAGGCAGGAGAATCGCTTGAACCTGGGAGGCTGAGGTTGCAGTGAGCTGGGATCATGCCACTCCGTTCTAGCCTGGGTGATGAAGTGAGACTATGTCTCAAAAAAACATAATAATACAATATAATAGCTAGTAGTTATTGGGCACTTACCATGTGCCAGGCACTGTATTAAGCCCTTAACATGCATTGTGCTTTTATAGCCCTATGAGGTATTATATACAATTTATAGAGGAGGGAACTAAGACTTTTAAAAGTCAAGTCACTTGCCCAAGGTCAAAAGCTAGGACGCTAGGAATGTAAACCCAGGCTGTCTGACACTCAGGTTTAACCCTGTTATCCGCCTGCTCTATTTTATGTTTTTCATTTAAGACTTCAGTGAAGGGATGGCAGGGATGGGGAAAGATAGAGGAACAAGGCAGCTCAAAACTCAAGCCACCTGAAAGGTCACAAGAAGTGCACTTAAATAACTATTTGTGATCCTCCTCTTCCATTGTTTAACCCTCCCCTGGGCTCAAGTAAAAAGTACCTGTCACTGGGTCTTCAGCCACACCAACCCACGGTGCAAAATATCTTGAGTAAAAGTCAAATGCTTGGGTCTGCCCACCAGGCTCTCCTTTAAGGGTAAGAATAAGCCCTTTCACCTTCCCTGTGTTTTCAACTTGAAGCAGATTCTCCGTGTTCACTTTCAGGTTCTCCAGAAATGACCTTGTTCATAAACAAGATGGATTAGGACAAACCCATTTCACAGCCCACTCACCACACAGACTCTGTGAAACAGGCCAGGGTGCAGCTTGCTCAAAGAGCTTAACAGGAGGGGAAGGAAGAACAAGTGGGAATGTCTTCCTATCGGGGAAAGAAACACTCTGGCTGTGTAAATCATGGTTTGACTGGACACAGCACAGCCAGACTAAGGAAGAGCTATAAATCTGGGTACTCAGCCCTCCCCTAAGTGCTGATGCAGCCAAAAATCTTACCTGTTGTAAACGTCACTGAGGCGGACGAGGAGCTTTCGGGTATCTGGAGAATAACAGATGTCCTGGACCAGTGTGTTGCCTATGGCAGTCTGTGGAGACAGACCAAAAACTCCTCAGGGACATGCCCTGGGCCAAGTCCTTGATCCCCTGAAATGGGAAATGACCTCTCATTGAGCATCCACTGTGAGCCAAGCATGCCCATCGTCTCCAGTCCCCAAGAGTGTTAGTGCAGTTTCAGAGCTTAAGGTGTTGCCCAAGGATGGTCAGTCTCCTGGCTACCAAAGAGGCCTCTGTGAGCCTCAAAACAGGCATTGTGGCCAGGTGCAGTGGCTCACACCTGTAATCCCAGCACTTTGGGAGGCTGAGGTAGGTGGATCACCTGAGGTCAGGAGCTTGAGACCAGGCTGGCCAGCATGGCAAAACCCCATCTCTACTAAAATACAAAAATTAGTCGGGCATGGTGGTGCACTCCTGTAATCTCAGCTACTCGGGAAGCTGAGGCAAGAGAATCACTTGAACCTGGTGAACCAAGAATCACTTGGCCGAGATCGCACCACTGCACTCCAGCCTGAGAGACAGAATGAGACTCTGTCTCAAAAAAAGAAAAAAAAAATAGGCATTCTCACAAGTGCCTACTATGTGCCTCAATGCACAACTCCTTCAAGTAGGTATTCTCCCCACAGAGAAGGAGAAAGAGACTTAGAAAGGCCAAAGATCTCACACACATACACACACACACACACACACACACACACACATATCTTGACCCAGGTCTGAGAAGGTCAGAGAAAAAGCTCTAAATCCCTACTGTCCATCATCTTTAGAGATGGAGGGGCCTCATGTCCACCTCTTAGAGCTGTGAGGATTAAATAAAATCGTATATGTGGAGTATCTGCAGCAGCAATTAGAACGTTCCACACAGCAAGGACTCAGGGCTAGCAGCTTGATTGGAAGGAGGGACTAGAGAGCTCATCCTGTGCTGCTCTGCTTGGCAAGCACACCACTTTCACTCAGATTGTATGTGACAGATCAATAACATAACATGTTCTCAAGATACCCTGGTTCACTCTACCTGACTGCACATAATCTTGCTGAAATCCAGGAACATCATTTGTTTGTATGTTTGTTTGAGGGTGGCTTGGGGCACTGAGGGGGATTATGAGGAGACAACCCCTTCCCACACCACCAAGTCATCCTTTGGCACCAGCCCCAGCTGCCAGGCCCAGCAGATGGTAATTACATGGTAATTGTATGGCAGTCACTAGGTGGCTTCAGGTTCTCTAATCCTTGTTAGAGGCCAAGATACTCCAGTTCCCACATCCAGAATTCCTTCTGCCTTGGGTGGTACTTGGGCTTTCTGTCTCTGTGACTATGGGCTGACCAATGTAACTTCCTCAAGAAATGGGAACTCCTACAGCCAGATCCCATCTGTTCTCCACAGCCTTAGTCTCTCAAACCCAGCCCTTATCTGCATGAGTTTGTACATTGATTTAAAAGTTTAGGGGTGGGCGCGGTGGCTCACGCCTGTAATCCCAGCTCTTTGGGAGGCTGAGGCGGGCGGATCACCTGAGCTCAGGAGTTCGAGACCAGCCTGACCAACATGGAGACACCCTGTCTCCACTAAAAATACAAAATTAGCCAGGCATGGTGGCGCATGCCTGTAATCTCAGCTACTCGTGAGGCTGAGGCAGGAGAATTGCTAGAACCCAGGAGGTGGAGGTTGTTGTGAGCCGAGATCACACCATTGCACTCCAACCTGGGCAACAAGAGCAAACTCTGTCTCAAATTAAAAAAAAAGTTTAATTCTTGGCTGGGAATCTTACTGCCAGTTTCTAGGGAAGAACACAAAATGGCAATACTTACAACCCTTTGTTATCCCATTTAATAAATGCTGACCCTGAGGCTAAGTTGAGTTCTTTCTACCATGAACAAGGTCTACCATTATAAGTTTTTTTCCATTTTCTTACCAGTATGTTTAAAGCAGTTTGTTTTTAAATTTGGCTTGTCTCCAAAACCCAAGCCATGGGTGGGGTTGAGTATAAAATCAGAATCCATCATGCTTATTTGTTTATATTCTTTGAAAACATAGATAAAGCCAAATACTAGAGATTACAAATGCTGTAGTTAAAAATTCACTGAGAAATACCCAAGTAGTACTCACAATAGACTAAGCTACAGAATCATTTTTCTCATGACAGCCCTTGCCCTGGTCCTGACCTGGGCCCTCTCTTCTCTACACACCAAGCCCCTGGTCATCCAGGGCTGCTCTGGCCCTGCAGAACCTTTGTGGGACAACTGCAGTGCCTACCTTACTGAGAAACATTGAGAATTAAATGGACAATGCAAGTGAAATGCTCAGCATGTGGCACTGCACACAGAGAGACTCTCAAAATGTTTCATCATCATTAATATTATTAAGCCCCATGCCCACACGGACCCCATGAGGAGCCCATGTTCTGTATCTTGTCTTATCTGCAAGGTACTCATGCTTTCTTGGTTTCCTCTATCAAAGCACAGCCCTCCCCCACCTCAGTCCCATCCTTTACTACAGAAACTGGGGACACTGACAGCTGCCAGGAAGGTTCCAATTTTTCCCTCCATCTTGTGTGTATGGATTTTATGGAATGACCTCTTTCTGCCAGAAATTCCCAACTTTCACACCTGAACTTGCACAGCCATGCTCGGGGCCCACTCCTCTCCTTCTAGCTAGAGAAGCACAGAAATTCAACATCCCTTAATTTCCCTAAAGGCTGGTCTCCTCCCAGAAACTTACATTTCCTTAAGACATCCTATTCTCCCTCTTCTTTACCACCTCCATTGGTTCTTTTGTGCCTTTCAGCCTGTCACATAACAGTGTCTCTTCCCTCCATCCTACCATGGGGGCCAGCAGTGACAATCAGGAGCCAAGGAAAACTGGTCAACCTTCTCACCAAATAGACTGAATATTAAAATTCAAACCTGAAACACTGTAACATTTATATTGGTAAAATGCCTATCTTTGTGGATCAAATGATACCAAATCTTTGTGTGCAAACAATAACAAATAACTAGGCTCAGGTTTGATTCTTTTTACCAACCTTTATCAAGTCCTCTACTTCATGGAAGTCCTAGATGGGGGGAAAAAAAACAAAATTATTATAAAACAGGAGAGCTGTCGGTTGTAGATGGCTTAGGGCAATAATTACAAAGAGCTGACCTGGGGGTGGGCTGGATAAAGAGGCAAGTCCAGGACGATGCCATCCTCTGCTCGTCTGGCCCTTAGTTCTCCACTCAGAGTGACAAACGTGAGCGTGCTATTCATGTTTTCTGGCCAAAATAGGAATCAAGAAATAGGAAATAAACTTTGTCATATATGCGCATGTCCATTTCAAACACCTTTGCATTGTCTTAGATTTTCTGGCACTGTCATCCTTTTCTATGATGGAGCGAGGTTTGGGTTGCTGAGGTCTAGAATGGAGAAAACTCTCACTAGATTCTAACTTGAGAACCAAGAACATAACTGATCAGATGTGGCGTCATACTTCAAGGCTTCAGATCCCAGCTCTTTACTGCTTACTGTGCCCTTACTAACTTAGCCTCCTTTTTTTTTTTTTTTTTTCTTGAGACATGGTCTCACTGTGTTGCCCAGGCTGGAGTGCAGTGGCGTGATCTCAGCTCACTGTACCCTCTGCCTCCCACATTCAAGTGATTCTCCCACCTCAGCCTCCCAAGAAGCTGGAATTACAGGTGTGCACCATCACATCCAGCTAATTTTTGTATTTTTACTAGAGACAAGGTTTTATCATGTTGGTCAGGCTGGTCTCAAACTCCTGACCTCAAGTGATCCACCCACCTCGGCCTCCCAAAATGCTGGGATTACAGGCGTGAGCCACCACACCTGGCCAGCCTCCTTAAATCTCAGTTTCCTCATCTATAAAATGAGGTTAATACATTAAACCTACCATTTATAATGTTTTCTCTTTCTTTGAGGAGCTGTCTCACTCTGTTGACCAGGCTGGGGACTGGCTCACTGCAGCCTTGACCTCCTGAGCTCAAGCAATCCTCCCACCTCAGCCTCCCGAGTAGCTGGGACTACAGGCATGAGCCATGATGCCTGGATAATTTTTAAATATTTTGTAAAGACAGGGTCTCACTATGTTGCTCAGGCTGGTCTCTAAGTTCTAGACTGAAGCAATCCTCCCGCCTTGGCTCCCAAAGTGTTGGGATTACAGGCATGAACCACTGTACCCAGCCTCTAATGTTTCTAATACAGATTTTAAAATATCCAGCAGCAACAACCATAGAGTCATAACCTCTTCTAGTCTAAGACATGCCAAGGGAATAACAAAACATTTAAGTTGTAAATATCAATCTTATATGAAATAAATTTGGTTTATCCTAAATGAACCAAACTTTTTACATAACAATGTAATTTAAAGAATGCACCACAAATGTTGGCATCCCATGTTACTGATACAACTTGGGCTACTTATCAGTGTGTATAACATTTTTAGTGAAAACAAAGAATGCTGACCTAATTCTTTTCTGTCCCTTAATATTTCTGTAAAACTTAAACCACATGTGAAAGGTGAAGAACTTTGGCTTATTAACTTTCATTGAGCATAAAATTGACATTAGGAAACACAAAGCTTAATTTTTCTCATTACGATTTGCCTAAGACATTATTTACAAAGCATTTTTTCATACCTTATCTTATCTAGCCTTAAGACTGCCCTATGGGGGTTTCCAGGATGTTATTATTCCAAACCTCAGCATCAAACCAACCCACGTGGAGTCCAGTTTTCAAAAGACACTCAATCTTGCTTTGGGAGGCCGAGGCGGGTGGTTCACCCGAAGTCAGGAGTTTGAGACCAGCTTGGCCAACATGGTAAAACCCCATCTCTACTAAAAATACAAAAATTAGCCAGGCGTGGTGGCAGGCACCCGTAATCCCAGCTACTTGGGAGGCTGAGGCAGGAAAATCACTTAAACACAGGAGGCAGAGGTTGCAGTGAGCCAAGATCTTGCCATTGCACTCCAGCCTGGGTGACAAGAGCAAAACTCCATCTCAAAAAAACAAAAACAAAAAAAACAAAAGACACTCAATTTAATTTCAGTAAACCCTATTTTTCAAGACTCAATTCCTAAACATTTCGGAATGTTTGCTTGCCTTTTGCACATGTCCCCTATCCACAGATACCAAAATCATCTTTTAAAAATATATATTGAATTACATTATATGGCTTCTCAACTTTATCTCCTGCCAATCATATAGACAGGCCCCAGGGACTTTGCACTTGTTAGCCTCTGCCTGGGATGCTCCTCCTCTCGCTCTAGCTCATCCCACAGATGCTTCATCTTATCCTTTCGCCCAAAGTTCCCCTTCTCTGGTGGGTGCTGATCCATATTCTATGTCCGACCCATGGCCTCAGGACTGGGACTCCATGAGGCAAGGAAGTACCATAGGGTACAAAATGTAACGAGACACCTGCTCTCAGCTGCAACCTGGGGCCTTGCTGGCTCTGCCTACACCTGGCCCTGACCCTGCTTGCCCAGAGTGCTGGTGGCCAACAGCTCTCAACTGAGTCACTCTCTTGGAGTTACCTTTGGCTGAGTAGAGCTACCTTGCCCAAAGTCATACATCTTTTCCAGGCTTTGGGAACTGGTCCATGGAGGGTAAAAAGGCCTGAATCTTTGCCTCTACTTGGAACTATACTACTTGAAAAAATGTCCGGCTTTAGAGCTCCCCACGGATTTGACCTAGGCCTTTCCTTGTTGCTACTACTCTGCAGTTCAATTTCTCCCTCTATTCAATCCTACTTTCTTTTTCTTCTTTTCCTCGAGGTGGAGTCTCGCTCTGTCGCCCAGGCTGGAGTGCAATGGCACAATCTCGGCTCACTGCAACCACGGCCTCCCAGGTTCAAGCGACTCTCCTGCCTTAGCCTCCTGAGTAGCTGGGACTACCGGCGCCCGCCACCACGCTCAGCTAATTTTTGTATTTTTAGTAGAGACGGGGTTTTGCCCATCCCCCACAGTGACATTCTGTCCTATCATCCTGTTTCTTTCCTTGTTTCCATTTCCGTTTGCTGTCTATGCTTGTTTGTGGCTGCTTCCATCTCCTGTTTTAGGGCATTTCCCAGGAATCTCTTCTCTGTCCCATCCCCACAAGGCCCTGATCTTTGTCCATTAAACTAAATGCAGCTAAGATAGAAACTGGCAGAATTAAGGTGCTGCAACTCCTTTTAAGGTGAATGTATACAGTGGGGGCCCAGGAATTTTCAAATTCAGAGCAAAGAAGCTCTTATTGGCTGGGCGTGGTGGCTCATGCCTGTAATCCCAGCACTTTGGGAGGCCAAGGTGGGCAGATCACTTGAGCTCAGGAATTTGAGACCAGCCTGGGCAACATAGCAAAACCCTGTCTCTACTAAAAATACAAAAATTGGCCAGGTGTGGTGGTGTGCACCTGTGGTCTCAGCTACTTTGGAGGTTGAAGTGGGAGGATGGCTTGAGCCCAGGAGTCAGAGGTTGCAGTGAACTGATATCCTGCCTCTGCACTCCAGTCTGGGCAACCGAGCCAGGCCCCATCTCAGAAAAAAAAAAAAAAAAAAAGTTTACTGAAGAATCTCTTATTGTGAAATGAATTTCAATGTGGGAGCGGAAATAATTGGAGTGAAATGTTCCTGTTGGTCTCCAATCTCATATCGTATGAGATGACAATTCTGCCCATGCAAGCTTCACAAAGACCAGAGATCTCCAGTTTAAAATGAGGCCAAGCATGGTGCCTCACGCCTATAATCCCAGCACTTTGGGAGGCCGATGCAGATGGATCACTGGAGGCCAGGAGTTTGACACCAGCCTGGCCAACATGGTAAAACCCCATCTCTGCTAAAAATACAAAAATTAGCTGGGTGTGGTGGTGGGCGCCTGTAATCCTGCTACTCAGGAGGCTAAGGCAGGAGAATTGCTTGAACCCAGGAGGTGGAGAGAGGCGGAGGTTGCAGTGAGTCAAGATCGTGCCATTGCTCTCCAGCCTGGGCAACACAATGAGACTCTGCCTCAAAAAATAATAAAATAAAATAAAATGGTTGTCAAACTCTTTGTAGACCAGAAAGTAAAATAAAATAAAAATAAAATAAAATAGCATTCTGACCGCAGCTTTCCAATGATGCTGGGCACATACTCAGAAAGGCCAAAGTGCTATTGAAGGTCGCTGGTTTTGTTTCTGCATTATGAATAGCATGAAGTAAACTCTGCAGAGTCTTTATACCAGTCACTTTGGACCATCAGAAAAAGTGTGTGTGAGAACTTAAAAAAAAAATGCCATTTGCTAAGTGTTAGATTCATTAAAGAAAATCACATTACTTATTTTGTGAAACAGCACAGCTGCAGAAGCCAGGGTGGCATGGCCACAGAGTGGGACCTCACTCGCTGGTGTAAACCATCTCAGTCCAAAGCAGGAACCTGAGGATAGGAAAAGCCAAAGAGAGATGAGATCATTCCCATGCAAGCAGGTCACAGATTTCTCATTTTCTTCTTTCCTAAATAGTTCTCTAGCATGATGAGTAGCCAAAACATGTTGTAAAAGGAGGAATGATGGCTAGGCAAGCATCCTAGGGCTCCCCAGTGCTAGATCTGGAATGGAAACATTCAGATTCACCAAAACCCCCTTCCCCAAATGAACCGAAACCAAATCAGAATCTCCCGCTCTATCTACTATCTGTATGCAAATAATAAGGGGGCATTTTCCTTAAAGATCATTCCCCCACCTAAAAAATAATTTCTGATGTCATTCAAGAATTATTTTAAAGTGCATATTTAGGCCAGGTGCGGTGGCTCAGACCTATAATGCCAGCACTTCGGGAGGCTGAGGCACAATAATTGCTTGAACGCAGGAGACGGAGGTTGCAGTGAGTCAAGATCATGCCACTGCACTCCGGCCTGTGCGACAGAACAGTTCTTTAAAAAAAAAAAAAAATGCATATTTACTTTGTGCAAAGTTGTCTGTCGGGTGCAGTTTTCGGATAAAAGCAGTTTCAGAGAGGTTCATCTCCCTTGCAATTTTCTGATGCATGTCTTCATCCAATTCCTTAATTAGAAACAAACGATCATTGAGGTTTCAAAAACACAGATCAGACTTCCTTTGGACAACAACTACCATTAACTTAAAAAGCAGTTTAGTAATAATAAAAGTTACACGCTTAAAAAGAAATAATTACCAAGGAATTCAAAGCACTTTTATAAAGATTGGTTCTCAGAAACCCATGCTTGCAGTGCCCTGTGAAGAAGGGTTATAAATGTGCAAGCTGGAATAGACTGTGAAAAACTGGCTGGCCTGGCCTGTCTTTTGTCACAGTAAGATCTAGTCTAGCTGACAGAGTGTGCTGTCTTCTAAAAACAATCTCCACACAAGGAAGTACCCCAATCTCCTTTGCTTTGATGGTGAAAGAGAAGTTCAGCACTCACTCTGGGCAGGCTGGACTGCTCCTCCCCTGTCTTTGCATGGTTCACTCCCTTTCATGGGAAGGGCTTCAGGCCAGGGGTCACCTCCTCCAGTAAGCCTTCCCAGACCACTGTGTCTAAAGGTGTTGTCTCCTCTCCAGTGCTTAGATGTCCTGAAATTGCCTGGTGTGCCCTTTACTGTCTGGCCTCGCCACCTCTGATTCTAAGTTCTGTTGGGGTATGGACTGTGCTGTCTTGCTTTGTCAGGACCTGGAACAATGCCGGGTATTCATCCCAGCACAGCAGGAGATCAGTAAACATTTGTTGAAAAAATAAGTACATTATTTCACTTAATCTCATTTTTAAAACCCTCAATGTAAATATTTTTATACCCTTACAAATGAAGAAATTAAACGGAGAGATCCTATAATATCCTAAGACCACAATATACCTAATAAACAGTACAGTGATTAAGAATGAGAGCTTAGTTAGGCACGGTGGCTCACGCCTGTAATCCCAGCACTTTGGGAGGCTGAGGCGGGAGGATAGCTTGAGTCCAGGAGTTCAAGACCAGCCTGGGTAACATAGTAAGACTCTGTCTCTGTAAAAAAGATTAAAAAAAAAAAAAAAAAAGAGTAAGGGCTTTAGCTGGGCATGGTGGCTTATGCCTGTAATCCTAGCATTTTGGGAGGCCAAGGCAGGAAGATTGCTTGAGACCAGGAGTTCAAGACCACCCCCCAGTCTCAATAAAAAATAAAAATAAAAAGTTTAGCCAGGCATGGTGGTGCTTGCCTATGGTCCAGACTATACGGGAGGCTGAGGTAGGAGGATCTCTTGAGCCCAGAAGTCAAGGCTGCAGTGAGCCATGATTGTGCCACTGCACTCCAGCCTGGGTGACAGAGCAAGATCCTGTCTCAAATACAAAAAAGAAAAGAAAAAAGAAAAAGAATGAGGGCTTTGCAAATGTGGACAATAGTAACAACTGGCCAGGCACATGCCTATAATCCCAGCACTTTGGGAGGCTCATGCCTATAATGCCAGCACTTTGGGAGGCCAAGGAGAGTGGATCGCTTGAGCCCTGGAGTTGGAGACCAGCCTGCGCAACATAGCGAGAACCTGACTCTAAAAAAAATTTTTTTTACACAGTAACAACTGGTGAATCTAGAGAAAGGGAATATGCATGTTCATTGTACCATTCTTGAAACTTTTCTATAGGTTTTTAATTTTTCAAAATAAAATATTTAAAAAAAGTATGTGGGTTTGAAAACAGAATTGAATTTCTATCCTGTGTGAGCTCCTAGCAGCAGTGTAAAAGTGGTCAAGTCATTTAATCTTATGGCCTCAGTTTCTACACCTTTAAGATGGGAATAATAGCACTTAAGTCAAGGTTTATTGTGAAGATATATACATGCATACGAATACACACACACACACACACACACACACACACACATTCCTCTTAACTCGAGAAAAAAGTGGACCCAGCTGGGCGTGGTGGCTCACACCTGTAATCCCAGCACCTTAGGAAGCTGAGGCAGGTGGATCACGAGGTCAGGAGTTTGAGACCAGCGTAGCCAATATGGAGAAACCCCATCTCTACTAAAAATACAAAAAAATTAGCCGAGAGTGGTGGCACGCACCTGTAATCCCAGCTACTCGGGAGACTAAGGCAGGCAAGTTGCTTGAACCTGGGAGGCAGAGGTTGCAGTGAGCCAAGATCACGCCACTGCACTCCAGTCTGGGTGACAGAGTGAGACTCCGTCTCAAAAAAAAAAAAAAAAAAGTGGACCCGAAGTATGCTTTCCTTTTGAGAAGAAAAATCCATTTTTAATCAATAAAATGCTTACTAGTTAGATTTTGAATTTTAAAGAAGTTTCAAGAAAACACATTTTTGTTTTGGCCAAATTTATTGCTCTTGATCTCCTGAAACTCTTTCTAACTGAAATCTACTAGTTAGATTTTGAATTTTAAAGAAATTTCAAGACAAATGCATTTTTGTTTTGGCCAAATTTATTGCTCTTGATCTCCTGAAACCCAGAAGAATTATAATTTTATATTAATAAATTCATAATTTACTTCTCTGAGTTATCCAAATTAAACACTCTTGTCTTTGATTCAAAATCTTTTGAAACATGTTCCATATAATTATATAGGGCATAAAATTGTGATTATTGTGAAAAATCTGTCATGATTTTAAAACTACCGGCTGATATAAAAATCTTAGCAGGGGCCAGGTGTGGCAGCTTATGCCTGTAATCCCAGCACTTTAGGAGGGCGAGGCGGGTAGATCACTTGAGGTCAGGAGTTCGAGACCAGCCTAGCCAACATGGCAAAACCCCATCACTACTAAAAATACAAAAATTAGCCAGGAGTGGTGGTGCGTGCCTGTAATCCCAGCTACTCAGGAGGTTGAGCAGTAGTCACCTGAACCCGGGAGGCAGAGGTTGCAGTGAGCCGAGATCATGCCATTGCACTCCAGCCTGGGTGACAGAGCGAGACTCCGTCTCAAAAATAAATAAATAAATAAATCATGGCAGGAAACATAATAAGCTTTTTTTTTTTTTTTTTTTTTTGAGACAGAGTCTCGCTCTGTCACCCTGGCTAGAGTGCAGTGGCACTGTCTCAGCTCACTGCGATCTATGCCTCTTGGGTTCAAGCGATTCTCTCACCTCAGCCTCCTGAGTACCTGGGACTATAGGTGCAGACCACCATGCCCGGCTAATTTTTTGTATTTTAGTAGAGATGGAGTTTTGCCATGTTGCCTAGGCTGGTCTTGAACTCCTGAGCTCAGGCAATGCGCCCATATTGGCCTCCCAAAGTGCTAGAACTACAGGCATGATCCTCTACGCCCCGGCTTACCCAGAGAGAGACTGAAAGAAACAGAAAGAGAGAAAGAGATAACTCATCCCAGTGCCCAACACGTAGTAGGTACTTGATACATGTTAGCTTTTAATTTGAGTGGCTCAAAGTCATGCTTTAACCAGCCACACTACACTGCCTGCCCATCACAAAGACAAACGATTATTAACCCTGTAACATGCTACAGACAGGGAAAACCAACGTCTAGCAGAGAAAATGGACCCCTGCAAGGTTTCTAAGACGGAACAGCAATCAATCAATGAGTACTGTGCTGAGCCAGGAGCACGGCAACACAACTAAGGGGATTTGTTAGAAATGCAGAGTTCGAGGCCCCCTGTCTTGGGCCTCCGACATTCTGAATCAGAATCTCCATTTTCACAAGCTCCCCAGGTGATCGTGTGCACATTAAAGTTTGAGAAACCCTTGTGTATAAGCCATGGATCTGTGTTCAAGGGACTTAGCATCTAGGTGGGGAGTCAAGACAGCCACAGACAGCAACTGTGAACAATACCAGAGAAAATGTCATTGAGACACATAGATTTTGACAATAAATACTCTAAAACTTTAAAGATGAGGCCTTGTGGTGAACCTAGAAAAGAGGGGAGATTTCGGTGATTTGGACAGAAAAGTGTGTGCAAAGAGCTTTGTATTAGGACAGCTTCTTAGGCAAGTTGCTTGATCTCACTTCTGTTTTTTTGTTTTGTTCTGTTTTTTTGAGACGGAATCTCGCTCTTGTCACCCAGGCTGGAGCGCAGTGGTGCGATCTGGCTCACTGCAACCTCTGCCTCCCAGGTTCAAGTGATTCTCCTGCCTCAGCGTCCTGAGTAGCTGGGATTACAAGTGTGTGCCACCATACCTGGCTGATTTTTGTATTTTATTAGAGATGGGGTTTCACCATGTTGGCCAGACTGGTCTCAAACTCCTGACCTCAGGTGATCCGCCCACCTCGGCCTCCCAAAGTGCTGAGATTGCAGGCATGAGCCACCGCACCCGCCCATTCTCTTGTTAAATCAGAGATTAAACTTTAACATAATGGACACTCTAGAATTCTAGAAGTAGGATGGTGAAAATGCAGTGGGATGAGTACCTGTCCCATCTGTGGGCACCTGTGGGCCTGGATAAGTGAGAAATCCCACCTAAGAAGAGGAGTAGAGGGGGCCACTGGAAAGTCCCAGCCAACAAGACAACAATGTTAACAATTGAACTCAAGCACTCTCCACGGCCTGTTGAATGTTTTCTGTGGAAACTGGTCCAGATGCACATGCACACAACACCTGATAGAAACTGGGAGGTATTTAAGCCCCTTAGTGCAGAGTCTGCAATCACAAGTCTCAGTGGTAATCGAAAGGTGATCAAGAAAAGCCTTTGCTGGCCTTCCTGGACTTGCCTCCTTGCTGCAGAAACCTAAAGTGCCTGCCAGTCCTTCCTCTATATGATCTGGCGAAACTTCGTATCTTCGTCCTTCCTTTCTTTGTCTATAGCTCCCTGTGACCTTTAGGATAAGTCTTTAAAAGTATTAAAACATCCTACATTGTAGCCAAGCTCACCATCTATTGGTAATAGATTTCTTTGCAAATGGGCCCTTTCACATGTTAGCTAGGACGCAAACTCCACTGCCCACCAGCTCTTTAATCCTCTCTACCTTGGTATACTGCATTTCTTGCAATTTGAATTTATATAACTGTAACTTCTATTTCAGGACACTAAAAAATGCACCTGCTATTTGCCTGAGGGACCAGAGACACGTGGAAAGTTTAACAGTAGCAGCCCACAACATGTACCACTGGCAGCTGGACTTTCACTGAATTTCTACACTGCAACCAAAGGTCAAGACAATGGTGAATCATGGAAAGACTTCAACTTTGAAAGCCTTACAAACAAAAGAGAGAGGATGCATTTGTTCAAAATACTGGCTTTTCTTTTCAGCAATTTTTCCATTTTACACTAGGAGCTTCTTTTCAAACGCTGCACAAAACAGTTACAAACCAACAGCTATGAATTCCCTTGCTTTAATATTCATTTCCCTTTGGCCATCTCATGTGAATCAAATTTCCAACAGCAAAAACAGAGTGATGTTTGCCTTTCTGAATTCTAGTGTACTGCTTTGGCATACCGAGGTTCCATCGCCTTATGACCCACAAAGATTAATGATCAGAAAATCAGAGTAAAGTTTTAAAATACTCCCATCTTGTGGCAGTTTTGAAATATGGCAACCTGAATATGACAGTCCCGACTTATCAGTCCTTATTGTTCATTTGTCCCTCTGCTGTAGATAAGGTTCCAGTAAAGTCAACACACCTGGATGGAGAAAGTTCTAAAACCATCAAGGAAGTGGAAAACTTGTAAACTAAAATCGACAAAACATTAGGCTGGGTGCAGTGGCTCTTGTCCAAGCACTTTAGGAGGCTGAGGTGAGAGGATCACCTGAGGCCAGAAGTTAGAGACCAGCCTGGGCAACATAGCAAAACCCTGTCTCTACAAAAAATAAAAATTAGCTGAGCGTGGTGGTGCACACCTGTTGTCTCAGCTACTCTGGAGGCTGAGGCAGGCGGATAGCTTGAGCCCAGGAGTTCAAGGCTGCAGTGAGCCATAATCATGCCACTGTACTCCAGCCTAGGGGAGAAAGCAAGGTCTTGTCTCTGGAAAAAAAAAAAAAAAAAATTAGAATTTAAAAAAAAAAAAAGCACCACTGGTTGTTACCACCACAACCAGTAGCTAGTCATGGGTCCCTCTAGTTTTTTTACCCAGCTATCATCATAATGTATCTGTTTTACTTTTTACATTGCTTCTATACATTTTTCATGTTTCTACAAGGTCTTTATTGTCAAACGGATTGTCAGGCATCTGAGGACACCATCAATTATTTATTTATTTATTTATTTATTTATGTTTGAGAAGGAGTTTCACTCTGTCACCCAGGCTGGAGTGCAGTGGTGCTCTCTGGGCTCACTGCAACCTCTGCCTCCCAGGTTCAAGCAACTCTACTGCCTCAGCCTCCCGAGTAGCTGGGATTACAGGCATGCGTCACCACACCTGGCTAATTTTTGGCTGGTCTTTAACCTTGGCTAATTTGACGCAGTTTCACCATGTTGGCCAGGGTGGTCTCAAACTCCTGACCTCAGGTGATCTGCCTGCCTCGGCCTCCCAAAATGCTGGGATTACAGGTGTGAGCCACCGCACCCAGACAATTTTTATTACATTTTTTTCAAATATTTGTTTTATGTTCCACTTAGACTTTAATCTGTTTTTGTTTTCACCTAATGTATAGTGTTATATGTTCTCATGTGAAAAATTTAAAAATTTAACAATGTCAGCCGGGCGTGGTGACTCACACCTGTAATCCCAGCACTTTGGGAGGCCGAGGTGGGAAGACTGCTTGTCTCAAAAAAATAAAAATTAAAAAATTTAAAAATGGACTTGTCTTGAAAACAAACAAAAAATCCTTTAGAATATTATAGAAGCTCTTGAACTTTATTACTCAGAAGTTTTTACTTTACTTTCAGTAGTCTTTTATCAAGTGTTCAAAAAGCTCAAAGCACCACGACCTAGTCTTCAGTCTATCCACCAGGTTTTCCTGTGGTTAGTCTCATCCTGGTCAAATTTTGAATAATTTAAAACAAAGCTACAAAAAAAAATCATCTGAAGCCCTGCACTTAAAATCTGAGGTATTTTTACCTCATAAAACCTAACATTATGCCATTCTCTGAGGCCTGGTACCTTCAGGTCTTTTAGTCTCTGTAGTGACTACTGAATAACGATGGGTTTACATGCCCATTTTCTGCACTAGACTCTGAGCCCCTCAAGGGCAGGTGAACTTGTTAACCTTTGTACCTCTGGCTCCTAGCCCAGAGCCTGGCTGAATTCCTGTTGAATTGTGGTCAATATTATAAGATTTAGCGTTTATTTGTCTCTGACATTTTCCTGTGGCCACCTGTATTCTCTCCACCATCTCAGGACAACGAACCCAAGGGCAGACACCACCATTTATATGTCTATTATAATTTTTATTGATTATGAATTAGGAAAAGTGCTATCTTCGCCTCTAGGAGGATAAGATTCTCACATCCAAAGAGCAGAAAAGCATGACTAAGAGGCGTAGCAAACTAATCTTTAGATATCTATTCAGGTGTCTCTGACAGGCCATGAAATTTTCCTGGTCTCACAGGCCCAAGCCTCAAAAGAAGTGAATTGGAAAACTCTTTAGAGAGCGTCCCCAAATCATGGACTTCCTTATCTTCTTTTTCCTTCTTCCATTCATACTAAAGCGTGTTGTTTTAAACTGTAAGTTCTTTGCTTAAATTTTTATTTCCTAGTTTTTCCAAATATATAATTAACATACAAAATATGTTTTAACGGAGAGATAGGTAGAAAGAGAGAAAGAAAGAAAGAAAGAAAGAAAGAAAGAAAGAAAGAAAGAGATATCAATCCCATAAGTCTGATGTTTGCTGAATTTACTGGAAATAAAAGGAGTAAGTTGGACAATAATCCAATTCTTGTTATCTGATAAAAATGGAATATATTCTATTCAATATAAACTACTGTCAAAACTCTTCAAGGATATTACATGCGGACATGGGGCAAATGTATTAAGACTTTTGACAAGCAGTTATAGTCAATTCCACAATTCCTTGACAGGAAGTTGTGTCTGCCAGATTGTTTCTAAAGAAAGGTCATGATTTGGAATCTGGTTGTTAATTGTTTTCATACTAATCTTCCCAAACTCTTGTAATAATGGACAAAGTTTATTAACTTTATTACCTTCTGCATTTTGTGGAGAGAAAATACCAGCTCAAGTTTGCGTAATGAATGTAGAGTTAAGGTAAGACAAGGACTCTTGATGGCCACCTTACTGCTCCACTTGAGGGAGAAAATAAGTGTGAAAAGGACTCAATTAATAATATTCCACCAGGTGCAGTGGCTCAGGCCTGTAATCCCAGCACTTTGGAAGGCCAAGATGGGAGAATCACTTGAATCCAGGAGTTTGAGACCAGCCTGGTCAACTTAGCGAGACCACATCTCTATTTTATATAAAGTTTTAGAAAATAAAAAACAACAACAACAGCAATAAAAAACGACGTTCCGCTCATCAGTCCTTCTTTTTTTATTTTTTTTCTTTTTTCTTAGAGACACGGTCTCGCTATGTTGGCCAGGTTGGTCTCAAACTCCTGGCCCCAAGCAATCCTCCTGCCTCAGCCTCCCAAAGTACTAGGATTATAGGCAAGAGCCACCACAACCAGCCCAGTTCTCCATCATGATTGCACACTGGAATCACTTGGGGAACTTAAAAAAAAACACTGCTGGCCGGGCGTGGTGCTCACGCCTGTAATCCCAGCATTTTGGGAGGCCAAGGCAGGTAGATCACCTGAGGTCAGGAGTTCAAGACCAGCCTGGCCAACATAACGAAACCCCATCTCTATTAAAAATACAAAAAATTAGCCGTGCATGGTGGCGGGCGCCTGTAATCTCAGCTACTAGGGAGACTAAGGCAAGAGAATCACTTGAACCCGGGAGGCAGATGTTGCAGTAAGCTCAGATCACGCCATTGCACTCCAGCCTGGGCAACAAGAGCGGAACTCCGTCTCAAAAACAAAACAAAACAAAAAAACACTGCTTCCCCCACACTCCCAGAGAGCCTGTTGTAATTGGTCTAGAAGACAGTATTTTCGAAGTTCCTTGGGTGATTTTCATGTATAGCCAGGTTGAGATTCACTGTCCCTGAAGGCCCCAACACACACTTTGCCCAACTTAATATGACTTCTTTAAGATCATCAATTGCTAACTGTCTTCTTGAAGTAATTTTCAGATAATCTACTCTTGTGCTAACTGCTCTGAGTGAAAGCACTCAGAAACACCTTACCTTGTTTCTTACCACTTAGGGACCAACACAAGGTCAATATTCCTTGACCTTGAGGGTCAATATTTAAATATTAACTATTAACAATATTTAACTATTTAACTATTCTATTAATATTTATCTATTTAACTATTCTATTAATATTTAACTATTCCATTAATATTTAACTATTCCATTAATATGTATCCTAATCAAAAAGCCATTTTAAAAATGAGTCTTTCAGTAAGTTATTTATATACTATAGCTTAATTCCTTCTACCTCTCTACTTAACTACTTAATTCCTTGCAAAATGTCTCATTTTCTTGATCCTGAAAAGAATTTCTAATTGCCTGAGCTATAGATAAGGTTAAAGATACTCAGTTAGGATCTGTTATGCTCAATGTGAAATTGGCTATGTCTAGTCACACAAAACTCATCTAATTTCATTCTCCTCAACACTTGGTGCTAACTAAATGAAAACCTGATGGCTAAAAGGGAGCTCTAGCTCTTCTTTTTAAAAATTGGCTCTAGTTCCTCTTTATCTGAATCTTCATTTCATTGGACGTACCCAAGGCATAGGCATTTTTATCAAATACTTTGGTCAAAATCAACTTGCATACATGAACATTACTGATATGATGGCAAAGAACACAAACCAAAGAGGTAAACAAACAGGTGAAACTAGTCTTTTAAAATAAGTAATTGTTTCTACAGGAATCTAGAATTTCAGGTACTGTAATTCAAAACCAAGCACTTACATTTTCTAGGAGGCAAACAGCAGCAGGATTCCCACGAAATGCTCTTGCTGTGAATGCATCTACTATGAAAATAGGAAGCTTCATTTTCCTTGCAAGCTGTTTTTGCAAGTTCTCAAAATTGCTGGTAGCCTGCTTTACGTCTTCTTCTTGGAAAAGAAAATCAAAAAGTTAATGTTTTACTTGGTGTCCAGACGCAAAGAACAGTTCCCAGATACAAAGTCAAGCAATTATTCAAACATACTACATTTAAAGATATATAATCCCCTAACTTCTTTTTTCATTTTTTGAGATGGAGTCTTGCTCTGTTGCCCAGGCAGGAGTGCAGTGGCACCGATCTCGGCTCACTGTAACCTCCGCCTCCCCGGTTCAAGCGATTTTCCTGCCTCAGCCTCTTGAGTAGCTGGAATTACAGGCACCTGCCACCACGCCTGGCTAATTTCTGTGTTTTTAGTAGTGTCAGGTTTTCACGGTGTAGGCCAGGCTGGTCTCGAACTCCTGACCTCAGGTGATCTGCCCTCCTCAGCCTCAAAAAGTGCTGAGATTATAGGCATGAGCCACTGTGCCTGGCCAATCCCCTAACTTTTTAAAACCTCTAAAATGAAATTCATTTTAAAATACTGGCTAAATTGATTTTTTCCATATTCTGTATTGACTTTTCATATTATACATAGAACTTAGCAGCATAATCATAGTCTTTCTTAGAGTAGCCAGAACTAGCTTAGAATCTGGTTTTTTTGTTTGTTTTGTTTTGTTTTTTTGAGACGGAGCATTGCTCTGTCGTCCAGGCTGGAGTGCAGTGGCACAATCTTGGCTCACGGCAAGCTCCCCCTCCCAGGTTCACGCAATTCCCTGCCTCAGCCTCCCAAGTAGCTGGGACTACAGGCGCCCGCCACTGCGCCCGGCTAATTTTTTGTATTTTTAGTAGAGATGGAGTTTCACCATGTTAGCCAGGATGGTCTCGATCTCCTGACCTTGTGATCCACCCGCCTCGGCCTCCCAAAGTGCTGGGATTACAGGCGTGAGCCACCGCGCCCGGCCACTTAAGCTCTGCTTTTAATGAAGTGCATGAAACATACAAGAGGCATGTATGTTGCTTACAGTCTCCCAATGAATATTATTACTATTTTTTAAAAGAACGCATTTTTTCTAATTAAAAAATATGCTCATTATAAAAAACTTGGAAAATAAAGACCCATAAGTGCACAAATTAGCAATAACATTATTAATGTTCTGGATGTACAGCTTTTATCAGAATTTTACCCTCTTAACAGTAAATTGGCCCTCTGTATTCACAGAGGCTAGATCCCAGGACCCCCTGAGGACACCATACTCCCACGGATGCTCAAGTCCCTTATATAAAATAGCGTAATTCAAGGGCCATTCCAATACAATTGGAAAACACTGTATAGCATGAATATTTTCTAAACACACCAAATGCTTCAAAAACACCCTTTTAATAGATTTACAATACGTTTATGGATATGCTATAAGTTGTTTAACCATATCCCTTTGGGTGAATATTTAAGTTGTTTCTAATTTTTCACTTGTAAAGATAATGCAGTGATCAAACCTGTTAAATGTAAATTTTCTTCTGTGTTCCTGATTCTTTTATATATGTTCCTAAAAGTGAAATCCCTGGGTCAAAGTGTACAGATGTTTTAACTTAAACAGTTAAATTTATCTGCAGAAAAAATATACCAATTTAGACAGTATATGAGAGTGTCTGACCATTGCTAATCTGATAGATTTTAAAATATCTTGTTTTCATTTGCATTTCTTAGATTATTCTTTCTTTCTTTCTTCCTTTTTGGAGACAGAGTCTTACTCTGTCACCCAGGCTGGATTGCAGTGGCACAATCTCCACTCACTGCAACCTCTGCCTCCTGGGTTCAAGCGATTGTCATGCCTCAGCCTCCCAAGTAGCTGGGATTACAGGCACGTGCCACCACACCTGGCTTATTTTTTGTAGAGACAGGGTTTCGCCATGTTGGCCAGGCTGGTCTGGAACTCCTCACTTAAGTGATCCTCCCACCTAGGCCTCCCAAAGAGCTGGGATTACAGGCGTGCCCCACTGCACCTGACCTGCATGGTGTGTGTGTGTGTGTGTGTGTGTGTTTGTGTGTGTGTGTTGAGACCATTCTCTTGAATTTTAATCTTGGTTCCATTTACCACGTAAATGTAGGAAAATCAGAAAGCTTCCTTGCCCAAATAGCTTAGTCATTAAACCTGCCCATGGATGTGCCTGGGGAGAGTGATGTATATTTGTGCCTCTGTAATAGTCTTAGTTTGTTTACAGTTTTCCTGTCACTGCAGATTCCTGTTATTCTGTAGCTGTTAGCACAAAAGAACCCACTTCATGGCCTGGCGCAGTGGCTCACGCCTGTAATTCAGCACTTTGGGAGGCCAAGGCAGGCAGATCACTTGAGGTCAGGAGTTTGAGACCAGCCTGGCCAACGTGGTGAAACCCATCTCTACCAAAAATATGAAAAAAATTAGCCAGGTGTGGTGGCTCGTGCCTATAATCCCAGCTACTTGGGAGGCCGAGGCAGGAGAATCACTTGAACCTGTGAGGCGGAAGTTGCAGTGAGCCGAGATTGTGCCACTACACTCCAGCCTGGACAACAGAGTGAGATTATGTTTCAAAAAAAAAAAAAAAAAGAACCCACTTCACTCTTGCTTACAACTTCAGTTTAGTTCTTTGAAAAAAATAAATATTGGCCAGGTGTGGTGGCTCACGTCTGTAATCCTAGCACTTTGGGAGGCCGAGGCGGGCAGATCACGAGGTCAGGAGATCAAGACCATCCTGGCCAACATGGTGAAACCCTGCCTCTACTAAAAATACAAAAATCAGCTGGGCATGGTGGCACATGTCTGTAATCCCAGCTACTAGGGAGGCTGAGGCAGGAGAATCGCTTGAACACAGAGTCAGAGGTTGCGGTGAGCCGAGATCACGCCACTGCACTCCAGCCTGGTGACAGAGAGAGACTCCGTCTCAAAAAAAAAAAAAAAAAAGAAAGAAAGAAAGAAAGAAAAAGAAAATATAAATATTTTCAGTTTTGCAGTTTTTTATACTATTAAAATTAAGTTTCTGTTAATCTAAATTAGATTGTTATAAACTTAAATGTTAAGTATGATTCTCCAGGCAACCATTAGAAAATGACTCAAAATATATAGAAAATGAAGTGAGTTGGGTGCTGTGGCTCACGTCTATAATCCCAGCACTTTGGGAGGATGTGGCAAGAGAACTGCTTGAGTCCAGAAGTTCACAGCTGCAGTGAGGTATGATCACACCACTGTACTCCAGCCTGAGCAACAGAGTGAGACTTTGTCTCAAGGAAGAAGAAAGAAAGAGGAAAGAAGAAAGGCAGGCAGGCAAGAAGGAAGGAAGTTAGGAAAGAAAGAGAAAGAAAGAGAGAGGGAGAGAGAAGAAAGAAAGAAAGGAAGAAAAAAAAGAAAGAAAGAAAGAAAGAAAAGAAAAGAAAAGAAAGAAAGAAAGAGAGAAGGAGAAACAGCAGTGGAACACAAGAAAATATCTAGCTGGGACTCCACTGATGGAGAGTGAAAAAAAAAAAAGGATGAAAATATCAAGTTACCATAAAAGAAGGCAGTAATGCAGGAGTAAAAGGAACAACAAAGACATGAGACATATAGAAAACAAATATCAAAATAGCAGTCATGAACTCTACCTTATCAGTAATTACATTTAAGTGCTTAAACTCTCCAAACAAAGGGCAAAGATCGGTAGAATGGATTTCAAAAAGTAATCTAACTTGCTGGGCATGGTGACTCAGGCCTGTAATCCCAGCACTTTGGGAGGCCAAGACAGGTGGATTGCTTGAAGCCAAAAGTTCAAGACCAGCCTGGCCAACATGGTGAAACCCCATCTCTACTAAAAATACAAAAATTAGCCAGGTGTGGTGGCATCTACTAAAAATACAAAAATTAGCCAGGTGTGGTGGTGTGTGCCAGTAAGCCCAGCTACTCAGGAGGCTGAGGCAGGAGAATCACTTGAACCTGGGAGGCGGAGGTTGCAGTAAGCTGAGATCACAACACTGCACTCCGGCCAGGGCGACAGACGAAGACTCCATCTCAAAAACAAAGAAAAAGATAAAACAAAACAAAAAACTGACTAAATGCTCTCTATAAGAGACAAACTTTTTAATTTTTATTTTTTATTTATTTATTTATTTATTTATTTTTTGAGATGGAGTTTCACTCTTGTTGCCCAGGCTGGAGTGCAATGGTGCAATCTTGGCTCACGGCAACCTCCGCCTCCCAGGTTCAAGCGATTCTCCTGCCTCAGCCTCTCAAGTAGCTGGGATTACAGGCATGTGCCATCACGCCCGGTTAATTTTGTATTTTTAGTAGAGAAGAGGTTTCTCCATGTTGGTCAGGCTGGTCTCAAACTACCGACCTCAGGTGATCTGCCCGTCTCGGCCTCCCAAAGTGCTGGGATTACACGCGTGAGCCACTCGCCCGGCTAAGAGACAAACTTTAGATTCAAAGACACAAATAGGTGAAAATAAAAGAGTGGAAAAAAGATATGCCATGAAAAAAGTAACCAAAAGAGAGCTGGAGCAGCTATACTAATATCAGACAAAATTGACTTTAAGACAAAAGTTGTTAGTAGAAACAAAGAAGGACATTTTATAACAATAAATGGAAGAATCCATCAGGAAGATAAGACAATTATAAACATATACACACCTAACAACAGAGCCCCAAAATACATGATGCAAAAACTGATAGAATTAAAAGGAGAAACAGGCAATTCAACAACAATACAGTGATCCCTTGGTATCCACAAGGCACTGGTTCCAGGAGTCCCTGTGGCTATCAAAATCCAAAGAGATGCTCAAGTCCATTATATAAAATGGTGTGTATTTGCATATAACCTATGCACATCCTCCCATATACTTAAATCATCTCTAGACTCTTATAATACCTAATATGATGTAAATGCTATGTCAATACTTGTAACAATATATTGCTTTTTTATTTGTATTTTTTATTGTTGTATTTCTTTCTTTCTTTTAATTTTTTTATTTTAATTTTCTTTTTAAGGGAGATGGGGTTTCACTACGTTGCCCAGGCTGGTCTGAACCTCCTGGGCCTCAAGCAATCTGCCCACCTAGGCCTCCCAAAGTGCTAGGATTATAGGCATGAGCCATTGTGCTCAACCCCCTCCTTTTTTTTTTTTTTTTTTTGAGACAGAGTCTCGCTCTGTTGCCCAGGCTGGCGTGCAATGGCACGATCTCAGCTCACTGCAAGCAACCTCTGCCTCCCATGTTTGAGCAATTCTCCTGCCTCAGCCTCCCAAGTAGCTGGGACTACAGGTGCGCACCACCACGCCCAGCTAACTTTTGTACTTTTAGCAGAGATGGAGTTTCACCACATTGGCCAGACTGGTCTGGAACTCCTGACCTCAGGTGATCCACCCACCTCGGCCTCCCAAAGTGCTGGGATTACAGGCATGAGCCACCACCCCCAGCCCCGACTCCTTTTAATATTTTTAGGTTTTTTTCCTTTTCTTTTCTCTTTTTATTTTCTTTCTTTCTTCTTTTAATATTTTTCATCAATGGTTGATTGAGTACACAGATACAGGACCTACAGGTATGGAGAACTGACTGTAGCTGGAGATTTCAATGCCTACTTTCAACAGTGGATGAAACAGCTAGGCAGAAGATCATCAAGGAAACAGAAGACTTGAGTAACACTATAAACCAACTAGACCCAACAGATGCCTACAGAACACTCCACAACAACAGCAGACAACACATTCTCCTCAAGAGCACATGAAACATTCTCCAGAGTAGGGCATTTGTTAGCCCATTAAAGAAGTCTCAATAAATGTAAAGGACTGAAATAATAAAAAGCATGTCCTTCAACCACAATAGAATGAAATTACATAACAGATAGGAAAGGAAATTTGGGAAATTCAAAAAAATGTGGAAATTAAACAACATTCTCTAGTAGTAAAAAGACCTGGAGCTTCCTGGAGACATGACTGATTCTAGCATAAGTGCAGGGAAAAGACCAGGTGAGGCTGGAATCTCTTCTAGTACTACAAAGTAAACCAGTACTCAAAAAAATAAATAAAAAGGAATACAGGAGTCAACCTGGAAGAGCTCCCAATGGCCGAAGCAAGAACAATTTGAGTAACAAAAGAAGCAACACAGTATTGGATTATAACCCAAAGATAAAATTAATATCCATAACCCATACTTACATAAATAAAAGACTACATAAATAAATGGAGGAGAAGAGACAAACTTCCTTACAGAATTCCAAATAGCTTATCTAGCTAACTACCTAATCTCCTTTCCAGGAGATGGAGCTTAACTTCCCCTGGACCCTGAGTATGGGCTGCTCTCAGTAACTTGCTTCCAAAGAACAGAGCATGGAAAGACAGTAAAGAGTAACTTTACAGTGGAGAAACCTAGCAAACACTACCTCAGCCAGGTGATCAAGGTAAAGAGTCATGTTATTACCGTGTGAAGAGGATGGCACTTTACCTCTGTGGTTTTCCTCCCAAGAACCCATAACCCCTGTCTAATCCTGAGAAAAACATCAGAAAAAACCCAGTTGAAGGATATTCCACAAAATACCTGACCAGCAGATGCTAAGGAGACATGATGACTAACGTAATGTGGTATCCTGGATGGGATCCTGGAACAGAAAAAGGACATTAGGGGAAAACTACTGAGCCGTACATAAAATTTGGAGTTTAGTTAATAGTAATGGACCAGAGCTAGGCACGGTGGCTCACAACTGTAATCCTAGCACTTTGGGAGGCCGAGGTAGAAGGATCACTGGAGCCCAGGAGTTCAAGACCAGGCTAGGCAACATAGAGAGATCTCGTCTCGACAAAAAATTAAAAAAAAAAACAAAACAGGCATGGTGGCACACACCTGTAGTCCCAGCTAGTTGGGAGGCTAAGGCAGGAGGATTGCTTGAGCCTAGGAGATCGAGGCTGCAATAAGCCATGATTGTACCACTGCACTCCAGCCTGGGTGACACAGTGAGACCCTGTCTCAAAAAAAAAAAAAAGTAATGGACCAATGTAATTTCATAACTTGTGACAAATGTAGCATGGATACTACCATCAGTGTAAGATTTGTTTTGTTTTGTTTTTTGTTTTTGAGACAGGGCCTCACTCTGTTATCCAGGCTGGAGTGCAGCGGTACAATCATAGCTCACTGCAACCTTGAGAGGCTCAAGTGAGCCTCTCCATTAACTGGGACTACAGGCACACACCACCACATCTGGCTAACTTAAAAAAAAAATTCGTTAACAGAAATGAGATCTCACTATGTTGCTCAGTCTGGTCTCAAACTCCTGGTCTCAAGCAATCCTCCTTCCTTGGCCTCCCAAAGTGCTGGGATGACAGGTGTGAGTCACTGTGCCAGCCAAATATAAGATGTTAACAGAGGAAACTGAGTGAGCCATATATAGGAATTCTATGTAATATCTTTGCAACTTTTCTGTAAATCTACAACTATTCAAAAATCTAAAATTTTATTTTTTTAAATGATCTGAGGCCTGCCAATAGCCATGGGAGTGAGCTTTTAAGCAGATCCTACCCTAGTTGACCCTTGAGATAACTGAAGCTCCAGCTGACATTTTAATTATACCCTTATAAGAGACCCTCGGCTGGGCATGGTGGCTCACGCCTGTAATCCCAGCACTTTGGGAGGCCAAAGTGGGTGGATCACATGAAGTCAGGGGTTCAAGACCAGCTGGGCCAACATTGGGAAAACCCGTCTCTACTAAAAATACAAAAATTAGCCAGGCTTCGTGGAGCATACCTGTAATCCCAGCTACTCAGGAGGCTGAGGCTGGAGAACAGCTTGAACCCATGAGGCAGAGGTTGCAGGGAGGTGAGCGCACCACTGCACTCCAGCCTGAGGGACAGAGCGAGATTCCATCTCAAAAAAGAAGAAAAAGAGATCCTGGGCTAGAAGCATCCAGCTAAGCTGCCCCAAGATTTCTGATCCACAGAAATTGTGAAATAATAAAAGTTTGTTGTTTTAAGCTGTTAAGTTTTGGAGCAATTTGTTACACAGCAATAATAACTAATAGAGTATACTTCCTTTTATGTAGAATATTCAGAAGTATCCCCCACAAAAACACTGGGATAATTTGCATTCCATTTGTTTGACAGTTATATTCTTCACTGTAAATAATAAATTCTCATTCTAGTTTTTACAACAGATTCCACAGCAAATTTACTTAGCCTGAGGCCATCCCAAAAAACTTATTTTGAAGTATAAAAGCAAAATATATGTCAATGAATGCCAAATCTACATTCCTATCCAGATTAATTTCCTACTAGACACATTCACTTGGACAGTACATGGCATCTCAAAATCAACACACCCAATATTCCTGTATTTCCTATGTCAGTTAAAATTCTCAGCATCCAACCCTAAGCCAAAAATAATTCATCCTTGACTTCTTTTCACTCACCCATGCACAGCCTTTCTACTCAAGCACTAAACCCTGCTGATAAATAGCTCCTAATTTTTTTTTTTTTTTTTGAGATAGAGCTGGGACCACAGGTGTGCGCCACCATGCCTCGCTCTGTTGCCAGGCTGGAGTGCAGTGGCACGATCTGGGCTCACTGCAACCTCTGCCTCCCGGGTTCAAGCGATTCTCCTGCCTCAGCCTCTCAAGTAGCTGGGACTACAGGTGCGCGCCACCATGCCCCGCTAATTTTTGTATTTTTTGTAGAGATGGGGTTTCACTATGTTGGCCAGGATGGTCTCGATCTCTTGACCTCATGATCTGCCCACCTTGGCCTCCCAAAGTGCTGAGATTACAGGCGTGAGCCACTGTGCCCAGCCAAATATTTCTTAAAGAGAGCCTCCTGTATCTATCCCTAATACCATTGCTCTAGTTTAAGTATTCATCATCTCTACTGGTCCTTCTCCTAGTCTTCTCTCTTCTTACCCTCCCAATATCTACCCTCCACACTTTATTTATTTATTTATTTATTTATTTATTTATTTATTTAGAGACACGGTCTCACTCGCCCAGACTGGAGTGCGGTGGCACAATCTCAGCTCACCACAACCTCCGCCTCACAGGCTCAAATGATTCTCCTGCCTCAGCCTCCCAAGTAGCTGAGATTACAGGCATGTGCCACTATTGCCCGGCTAATTTTTGTATTTTTAGTACAGACAGGGTCTCACCATGTTGGCCAGGCTGGTCTTGAACTCCTGACCTCAAATGATCCACATGCCTTGGCCTCCCAAAGTGCTGGGATTACAGGCGTGAGCCATCATGCCCAGCCAACTCTCCACACTTTAATCAGAACTATCTAATTAAAACATTACATTGGGCTAGGTGCAGTTGCTCACGCCTGTAATCCCAGAACTTTGGGAGGCCGAGACAGGCAGATCACGAGGTCAGGAGTTCAAGACCAGCCTGGCCAACATGGTGAAACCCTGTTTCTACTGAAAATACAAAAAGTAGCCAGGTGCGGTGGCAGGCACCTGTAATCCCAGCGACTCGGGAGGCTGAGGCAGGAGAATTGCTTGAACCCGGGAGGCGGAAGTTGCAGTGAGCTGAGACTGTGCCACTGCACTCCAACCTGGGTGACAAAGCAAGACTCCGTCTCAGGGAAAACAACAAAACAAAACAAAAACCCACTACATTGGCCGGGAATGGCGGCTCATGCCTGTAATCCCAGCACTTTGTGTGGCCAAGAGAGGTGGATCACTTGAGGTGAGGAGTTTGAGACCAGCCTGGCCAACATGGTGAAACCCCGTGTCTACCTAAAAATACAAAAATTAGCCAGGCGTGGTGGTGTATGCCTGTAGTCCCAGCTACTCAGGAGGCTAAGGCAGGAGAATCACTTGAACCTGGGAGGCAAAGATTGCAATGAGCTGAGATCACGCCACTGCCCTCAAGCCTGGGAAACACAGTGAGACTGCATCTCAAAAACAATACAAAAAACCCAAAAGCACTACATTGATCGTCAATCTTAAAAGCCAGGCTCCATAGGGTAGCACACAAACTTCTCCAAGATCTGGTTCCTACCTACTTCCTTATTTTACAATGTTTCACCTGCTTAGAGTTTCCACTTCTGCCGTTATTTTGTACATCCATGCCTTGGAACTTACTGCCTCCTCAACTGTAAATGCCTTTCCTATTTTTCTTTGCCCCACTAAATTTTACTTATCCTCCAACACTTAACTCATGAGTTGTCTCCTTCAGAAAGCTTTCTCTGAAGCCCTAGACTGTGTGAATGGCCAGATTCTGTGCTCCCCAAACACCCTGTGCTTACCCTATTTTGTCACTTGCTATAGTTTAATGTAATTTATCTATGTAATGGAATGTATCTGTATGCTCTTGAAAGTCAGGGACAGGTTCACTTTATGAACTTGCATTTTTTTTTTTTAGCTCATCCAACATTATAGAATGTACTTGATTTTTCTGTTTTGTTTTGTTTTTGTTTTTTGAGATGGAGTCTTACTCTGTTGCCGAGGTTGGAGCACAGTGGCGCAATTTCGGCTCATTGCAACCTCCGCCTCCTGAGTAGCTGGGATTACAGGCATGCAGCATCATGCCCGGTTAATTATTTTTGTATTTTTAGTAGAGACGTGATCTCACCATGTTGCCCAGGCTGATCTTGAACTCCTGACCTCAAGTGATCGGCCAGCATCGGCCTACTAGAGTGCTGG
Source organism: Gorilla gorilla gorilla (assembly GCF_029281585.2). Taxonomy (NCBI): domain Eukaryota; kingdom Metazoa; phylum Chordata; class Mammalia; order Primates; family Hominidae; genus Gorilla; species Gorilla gorilla. Next base: position 47,430,825 of record NC_073232.2, on the reverse strand, counting down.
GATTATAGGCATGAGCCACTGTGCCAAGCTGTACTTGTATTTTTTATGGATGGATGGAAACATATACTGACCTACTAGGAATTCAGTAATGCTCTCAAATCAATTTCCATTTATTAATAACAGCTGCATCTGCCTATATTGGAAAATCAGCAGCACATTACATCGGAAATATTATTTATTCTGCCCACAGAATAGTTCATATGAGTTACAGATTTCACTGGAATAATTTCCTGGCTCCCAATGTAGTTCTTAGGATACTGTACTTAATTTTAAAAATTCTATTAAATTCACTGCTATTAAATGAGTTCAGCAGGAATGAACCAGATTCATTAACAATGCTAGGACAAACACAAATAAATAAAACAGCATGGAACTAGAATTAACATTATTTCAATTACTAATCTCCACCCCCTATATAATAACCTAACAACCCATTTTAGAGATTAAGAAACTGAGGTGGCCGTGCACAGTGGCTCACGCCTGTAATCTCAGCACTTTGGGAGGCCGAGGCCAGTGGATCATGAGATCAGGAGATCGAGACCATCCTGGCCAACATGGTGAAACCCCATCTCTACCAAAAATACAAAAATTATCTGGGTGTGGTGGCACATGCCTGTAATCCCAGCTACTCGGGAGGCTGAGGCAAGAGAATTGCTTGAACCAGGGAGTCAAGGGTTGCAGTGAGCCGAGATCGCGCCACTGCACTCCAGTCTGGCGACAGAGCGAGACTCCACTACAAAACAACAACAACAACAACAACAACAAAACTGGGGTTCAGAAAAGTTAACTGGTTCAGAATCAATTCACTGGTAGCTGGTGTCAGAACTGGGACTCCCTGATTATGAAGTCAAGTCTAAGTTTTGCCATTTACTTTTTTGGTAAACTTTGAAACACTACTTTATCTCCTGGCTTTTTCATTTCTTGGTCCACGAAACAGTAACTTGGCAAGACTGCAGTGAAAATGAATGACTTAAAGTGTCCCTGCCCCCAGTGTGACCATCATTATTTTTTGCAGACTTAAAAACACAGGTATATGAATAATGAGATCTATATTTTTATCTACCACCAAGAAGCTTAAAATCTGGTTGGGGCTGGGTGCTCTGGCTCACGCCTGTAATCCCAGCATTTTGGGAGGCTGAGGCAGGTGGATCATGAGGTCAGGAGTTCAAGACCAGCCTGATCAACATGGTGAAACCCCGTCTCTACTAAAAATACAAAAATTAGCTGGGCGTGGTCATGCATGCCTGTAATCCCACTCAGGAGGCTGAGGCAGGAGAATCGCTTGAACCCAGGAGCCAGAGGTTGCAGGGAACAGAGATCATGCCACTGCACTCTAGCCTGGGCGACAAAGCAAGACTCCACCTCAAAAAAAAAAAAAAAAAAAATCACGTTGGGGGAAATGGTCTATTACTGTATTATCAATGCTGTATTTTCAAAGTTATTAATGTGCTTATGACACACTAAAAGCAGTATAATAATTTCATTTAAATAATTTAAGTAGCTATCTTTTTAAGCTGCTTTCCCTAGCCTTCACAGCAATTCACTGGAACAAAAAGAATGTTCAATTATTTTAATTATTTTCAAAAATTAAAGAAAGAATATGTTTAGGTGCTTTCTTCCTTTTGAGTTTTCATTTGTTTACTTAGTATAATTATTAAGATTGAACAGGCCTTTTGGTTGCCAGATTCACAAAGAACACTTAGGTGACTTAGAGAAACAAAAAAGTATCAAGAACATAAACTGTGTAATTCAGTCTTGTCTTGAGAAACAATGTTGAACCATAATAAAGGAGATCAGTGCTTTCTAAAGACAAGATACATAGGATGTAAACCAAAGAATAAGCATTTCACAGTCTTACACAAACTTAGTGTTTAAAAGGCATTAACTACCTTAATTAGATGAAATTTAGTGGATTTTGTTACATTTTTTAGATTATTTGCTTTTTATATAGGCAAAAGATTATGATAATCCAGTTTTTATGGTACTTTACAATGCCATTGGGGATATGTGAACAAATATCTTAACCAATTTTTCGTTAATGTGCCTTCCCTCCCTGCGAAGAGTGTAATCTCTTTCAATTTCTTTTTTTCTCTCAGGCTCTGCACGGAATTTTCCTCTCCTCTTCATCCTGATGGTGTAATACATGATCACGTGTTCGTTGTCTTGTTTTCCTCTGGGTCACATGGGTACTTCTATTTCCTTCTCCTTTTTCATCTTTTCTCTCATTATGGTCTCTAACAAGATCCTCTCCAGGGTCCCTCTGATCTCTATGCTAATAGGAAAGCACTGGAATGATGAAAAGGAAGACAAAGAGAAAAAAAAGTCCCAAAAGCAGCTGGCAGTCCTTGGTTTTAACCATCTCTATGGAAACAATTCCACACAGACAGGTCTGGAAACAATTCTGTAGGGATCACTGGAGCAGTGGTGAGCCAGTCTCACCAAGCCTTATTTACAGGATTCAACTTGCAAATGGGAATCGTTGACAAGACTTTTTTTTTTTTAAGAAAAGTAGTAAAATAGGAAGCCAAATAAAATGTACATTTATGACTATGTAGCAGTTTTGTTTGTTTGTTTGTTTTGAGACGGAGTCTTGTTCTGTCACCCAGGCTGGAGTGCAGTGGCACGATCTCGACTCACTGCAACCTCTGCCCCACCAGGTTCAAGCAATTCTTGTGCCTCAGCCTCCCAAGTGACTGAGATGACAGGCATGTGCCACCACGCCCAGCTAATTTTTATAGTTTTAGTAGAGACAGAGTTTCACTGTATTGGCCAGGTTGGCCTCAAACTCCTGACCTCATGTGATCCACCTGCCTCGGCCTCCCAAAATGCTGGGATTACAGGCGTGAGCCACCATACCCAGCCTATACAGTGTATTTTTTAACTCAAAACTTCCTACTGTAATAATAAAAAGGCAAAAGGAATGTGTAAACCAATTTCAAGTCCTTCCTGAGCATGCACACTGGCAGAGTGCCTGACCCAAAGAAATTATGGCAAGCAAGCAAGCAAGCAAGCAGCAGTTTGGTAGTGAAAAGTCAGTCATGTCATTAGAATGATTTTAAGATTGTGGCCCATAACCACACAAAATATGCGGAAGGAATGCCAAATTCAATTAGGCAGTAAAACAAATTGTTTGAATTCAAGCAAGGAGTGAAGGAGATTACAGAATTCCATCTGCCAAATCGGTTGAAAGACTGAAAGGATAGAAGTAGCCATGTAACTTGAACCCAGGAGGACCAAGGGAAGAACTCCATCAGAATTGTGGGAGCTTAGAGTCTTATTAATACAGCAATTTTTTTTTTTAAAAGGAGGGAGAGGGGTTGGGACTCACAGTGTCTTGGGACTCACAGTGTCAGTGATAATGGGACTATAAAGTTTCAGGCCTGTTCAAAAAGTCTCCAGCCAATAAGCTAGTAACCACAGGTCTCCTGAAATGGTAACTCCAGTGTTAATTAGGTGACATAACCTCAATTTTCCAAAAATGATGTCTGTTTCCTTAAGTTATAGATAAGTTATTTGTAACCTCACGAAGGTTCATAGTGTTTTAAGACCCCGGCCCTTGGGTAAAACCCTATGGGCTCCAATTCTAGCTCTACCACTCAACTGTGTGACCTTGGGCAACTATTTTCACTTCTCTAGGACTTAGGCACTTCATCTATAAAATGAAGATACTTATTTTTCAGGGTTGTAAGAGTACAGTGTGTAGCTTATGCTACACACTGTACTCCATTTGCTCTTTACAACCCTGAAAAATAAATATGAGCCATTGTTACTACAGCATCCTTGTTTGGTTTTCCATCTCTTTTAATGATGATAACACTGTCCTTTCTTCCTTCCACTGAGTATTTTTAGGGAGTGGGCCATTGGGGGTATGTGAGCACCATGACTTAGGGAATTCTTACTGCCCCACACTCGTCTTAAGCAGGTTTGAGGATGAATTAAAGCTTTAAAATGAAGTTTCCATTAAATGAAGGTAATGGAAACTTACCTGTCTCCATCCTACACACTGCAGATCTCATGGGAGAAAAAATTATACATCCTCCTGCATTGCTAACACCTCTCACCCTACCCCCAACAGGCTTCCCAATGTCTGTACCACAAAGTTGAAAGTCTTTGGGCCGGACATTGAAGATTGTCTACAATCTAGCTTCATCCACATTTCTAACATTACCCCATCTTCCTGACACCCCACGTATGTTCCTACCTTTGTACTTGAACTTGCACTGATTTTTTTGGCCGGGGGGAAAGGGAGGTGGGACGGAGTCTCGCTCTGTCGCCCAGGCTGGAGTGCGGTGGCGCGATCTGGGTTCAACGCAAGCTCTGCCTCCCGGGTCCACGCCATTCTCCTGCCTCAGCCTCCTGAGTAGCTGAGACTACAGGGGCCCGCCACCACGCCCGGCGTGTGTGTGTGTGTGTGTGTGTGTATTTTTAGTAGAGACAGGGTTTCACCGTGTTAGCCAGGATGAACTTGCACTGATCTCTTTACCAGGCTTCCCCTTAACCCTCTGCGCAGAAATTCGGGGTTTTTCTTTGTGTTTGAGACAAGAGTCTCGCTCGGTCTCCCAGACTGGAGTGCACTGGCGCAATCACGGCTCACTGCAGCCTCAACTTCCAGGGCACAAGCCATCCTTTTGCCCAGCCTCCTGAGTAGCTGGGACTACTCGGGAGTCCCATCTACTCCCGTGCGCTGCCATCACGCCCAGCTAATCTTTGTATTTTTTGTAGAGACAGCACCTCACTATGTTGCCCAGGCTGGTCTCCAACTCTTAGCGCTCAAGCGATCCTCCCCCTCGGCCTCTCAAAGGCGTAAGCCACCGCGGCCAGCCTTTTTTGGAACTTAAAAAAAAGGCCATAATGTGTCATTAGGAACCTTGGTGACATGACAGCAAAACCAAAATGTACTTATTTATTAGGTGTCACTTGGAAGCGCAATTTTCAACAACGCAAAACTATAAAAAACAACCCAACGTCGGCCTCCACAGGCTAATCAGTCTCCGAGGCACTGACGGCGGGAGAGATGAAAACGCGAAGGCCAGAGGAGAAAAAGAGGAAGGATTTGCAGAGAGAACGGTAACGTGGTGGACAAGAATACACCCAAGAAACCCGGATCCCGCGCGGCACATTGGGACGAAGCGCGCTGGCGGGCGGCCAGCAACTGCAGGCCAGGGGAAGGAGGCGGACACCCAGCCCGAGAGCCGAAATCGGTCCCGGTGGAAGCTTTCATCTTCGCGGCCCAGAAACACTCCTATTTTTCACCGCACAATGCAAACATGGTGGACCAGAAAATCCGCCCCGCGTCTGCCGGTCGAACCACGTGGGGCCCTTTCCGCGCCGTTGATGCCTAGCCAGGGCGGGGCCCTCACAGAATTTGTTCACGGTGGGGGCAGATCACCGGAGAACTTCTCCAGAGCGCTAAGGCACGGTCCCTTCTACACACTGGCAGAACTGCGATTGCCATCGCCCCGAGGCGGCAGAATGGTACGCTCTGAAAACTGGATGGTTCTAACGTAAGCAAGAAAAACGGTGCGCGCAGCAGCTCTTTAACTGGAACAGCCTCTGCTCTGTCTACCTCGCCCCCAACAGCTGCGCAACCCACCACCGCGCAGGCGCGCTGCGTGCCGCCAGCGCCAGGCGAACCCGACTTTCCCGTCTCGCGAGAGTGGGGCCGGCCGCCTTCGCAGTTCTCGCTCCGCCCCCCACTTCTTGCTCGTTCCCTCCCATCCCCCCAGGCCAGTAGCTGTGCTGCGCAGCTCCCTAAGCGGTTGTCACCGCTGGAGACGGTTGGGAGAACCGTTGTGGCGAGCGCTACACGAGGCAAACGACTTCTCCCTTCTCTGAACTGGACCCCGCGAGCACCAGAGTCGGCGTAACTATCGCCTGACAGGGTATCTGAAGTAAAAGGGGGTAGGTTGGGCTGGTGGTTTCGAGAGCGGAGTCGGGAGAAGGACGAAAGGCCGGGAGGGGCTGGGTTGGGGGGTAGTGGGGTGGTCGCCGCTCGGAGGCCGCCGCTTGGAAGCGGCGGGGCTGCGCCTCCCCGACCATCTCCCACTTCAAGGAGGGCGGCTTGCCGATGGGAGGACTTGCTCAGGTGGAATTCAGTGGACGACGCCGTGGCCCGAAGTAGGGGACATCCAGCATTTCCCCCTTTCCCTGCTGGCTTGGCCTCCGCCATTTTGGGTACAGTGGCGCGGCCACCTCGGCTTCCCGCCCTTCCCCGCTCTTTTTACTTTTTTGTTCCCCAGCTTCCGAAAACTGATCTAGAAGGCCAGGGGAGGGGGTGGTCAAAGCTCCCTGGAAGGGATGAGGGTGGGTAGTGAAGCGAGCAGGGAAAGGCCGGGCAGTTGGGTGGAGGGAGGATCGGGGTTGCCGGGCGCCCTCCCAATGGAAATGGCGCCGGATGGGCCTGGCCTCCCACCGCGGCCTCCCTTCCTCCGCAGTCTCGGCAGGGCTACCTGGGCTGACGGGACTGCGAGTGACTTCTGACGCAGATTCCCAAGATGAGAGAGGCTGGAGCTGGGGGAGGAAAGCCAATGGCGACGAAGGTGCTCAACTCCCAAATCCAGGACAAAGGAGGCAGACGGCCTCCTTTGTAATTCTGCCGCCCGGTGGCGAAGGGTTTTAAGCCAGGCTTGGCTGCTGGCGGGAGGGGGAAGGGGCGTACTCTCCCTAGCTCTCTGGTCTCTAGGGCAGCTAGATAAACGGAAAGTCTCCTGGGAGGAATAAAGGACGCTTAGCCGGCCCTTATATTCCAGATTTGGAACTTCGAAAAGAGTACGTACTGATTTTCCAAAGGGTTTTTTTTTTTTCATGTTTAAACGTTAATAAGGACTTCGGGGATGATTTTGTGAGCAGAAAAGTGGGTGATTTATCAAATAGGAATGTGAGATGGGCATGTTTCAAGTAGGTCGTCTGGGCCCAGTGAACTATAATTGCTGCTTTTTGAACTTTGGGGGTGGGGGTGGGGGTGGGTGATGTAGCAATTGTTTTGCGTAGTTTGGCGTATATATGTTAGAATTTGTTTTTAAGTTTTACTTTTGGGAAACAGTTAAAACAACCCAGTGATGGTAGATGTGTGTGTATTGAAATTGAGCTTTCGATGTTAAATCTTCCAAGAGTTGTATTTTGTGCAGTTTTTTTTTCGATGGCATTAAGGCTCTAGAAGTAAAATACTTCAAAATACGGTTATGGTTTATTTTCTTTTAGTAGCTAGGCATGTTTTTTCTTTAGTGTAGGAGTATAGTACACTGTAATCGTATTTTAAACAAGGGAATAAGCCTACTAAACAGAAAAACAAATTGTAAACCCAGTCACGTGGTGGTGGTGTGATTCGGATGAGAGTTTTGAGAACTGGATCCGTAATTTTCATTGAAGACAGTACAAAAGGGACGAGAAAGGCCTGAGAGTAAGAATTTCTGATAATTCATGTAAAACTTTATAAGAATATTGTTACCTACTTTTCCAGCTCTAAAAACAAACAAAAACTTACTATTGTTGAAGATGTTCAGTGATGCTTTCTCAAGATTGCCAAGGAAAAGTTTACGAAAATCTTACCTTGAAACAGTAGGTTTGAGTGACCCTTTGAAGAGATAGTCCAGACTGTCCTGTAAAGTTATATATGATATAACAAATAGCTTTACTAATTGGATTGGACTACATACCTTTTTTCTGTCCTCTTTTCATTTGTGCCGTTATCTGGAAATCCATCTAATTGCCTTTTTAAAATAATGTTATCTTTGATTTCCTTGTTTTGGTAAACAACTGACTGAACTGCAGTAGATAAAAACCTGGTTCTAGTGAACTAAAGATTTAGAGACCTTACCTCCTTAAGCTATTAGGGGTGTGTCTAGTTTTTTTGTTTTTGTAAAGAGCAAGCCCATTGGGAAGGAATGATGTAAATTTTCTGTTAAACTTAAATCATCAGCACTTTTTCCAAAAAATAAAATTCATTCTCATTTCTTGACCACTGGGCTACCATTTAGAAAGCTATTTATTGATGCGTAAAATCCTTTATGTATTACTTCAGAAGATAGGCTATGCCTCCGTGTTAAGAGGATTCTCTATTTCATTTGTTCTTTAGTGGATTTTTTTTCTTTAACGACTTTGGTATATAATTCACATACCGTAAACTTCACCAATTTTAAATGTACAGTTTAGTGGATTTTAGTACATTCATTCACAGCGTTGTGTGACCGTCACTACAATTTAATTTTAGAACATTTTTGTCACTCCAAAAAGATATCCATACCCTTTACTGGTCATTCCCATTGCTGGCATCCTCCCTCCCCTCAAGCCTCAGACAATCATGAATACAAATGGAATCATGCAATATGTAGTCTTTTGTGACCGGCTTGTTTCACTTGGTGTAATGTTTAGAAAATTATACTTAAAGTCTCATAAAACTTGACCAAAGCTATTCTCATGTTTTAACTGTGGTATCTTTTATTGGTACTAGCACCTAGAATTCTTAAAGCAGAGTAGTGATTAGCCATGACATTGTTGCAAAGAAAGGTTGAGGTGGATTATCCTGAATAATTAGTAAACTGTTTTAAGTAGTTTCTGACAGCTTTATTAGAGCAGATTGCTTCTTCCTGTGCCCTTAGAGTTTTTCTTGTTTTTGTTTTGTAGGTAGGATTTTTAGTTTTGAAGGGGTTGGTAGAGTGAGGCTGTTTTTATTGTATGTGCTTTGCATACACGGTCACCCTATAAAATAGATTAAGTGTTCCGAGTTTGGTTGGGTTTTCCGCAATTAAAAATTGTGTTAACAGTTTAGTGTTTCTTACAGATAACACTGATAACACTTTTTTGTTTTCATTGGGTCTTATCATTGGTACAGACTGATCCAAAAATCCAGTTGGCTTGCTGGTATTTTTTTCCTGTGAATTGCTAAGATTTATGGGTAAATTAATTTTTCTTTTTATTATATATATTTTTTTAAGCATTTGCTCCTTAAATGCAAATCGTACCACTAAGATCCTCTCACAACAGATTAAGGTCGAATTTGCAGAGTTCTTCAATTTTTCATGAAGCAGTGAGGGTAGATCTGTACCACTTTTTCCGTTCTGTGTAAATCACCGTTTATGGGAAACACTTGTTTTTTAGGTTGGTGCTATTAAAAAAAATAAATAAATAAAACGGTAGGCATTTTCAAAACATCTCTGAACTTTTTTTTTTTTCCAAACTGGGTTGGGGCCTCCTCCTCTCAGAGCTACTCTTTAGAATAGTATTAAACTTTTAAAAGCCTTTGCTGGCTTTGGGAAATAAAATTTTTAATAATTCTCAGTTCTTTTCAAGGCTTGAATTGTTTTCTGTCCTTCAAGGTTCACATATTTTGTATATGGTATAGCTCACTGGCTTTTGCAGAGCCCCTTAAAATCCAGTAACAATTGCCATTAGTAAATGCTTACCATGAGGCAGACCAAGCACTTGAATAGTCCAGTAAGGTACAGGTACAACTGCTATAGTTTACAATTGAAGAGGCTCAGAGGTAAAGTGGTTCAGGTAGCCAGTGAGTGGCAGAGTAGGGATTCAGACCCAGAACATTCATAATATTTATTTGTGTGCATAACAACTAGTTGTAATGTCAGTTAAAAGTTTATATTCCCATTTTGGTTTTCTATGTCTAGAGTGGCACCTAGGGCTGAAGGTGATTGACACTAGAGGCACTTAACCACTTCCAGAGAATTTCTACATTAGCTTATTTTAAGTGCATGAATTCTAGGGAAAAATATTTTACCCTTTGCAGATGCCACCCCTAAGAGTTGCACCAACAAATAGATGACATGAAATTAAGCATTAGTGAATGCTGTTGATATGAAATATGAACTTCAAACATAAAGGAGTCAAATGAACAAATTTTTGTTTACAGGGGAGGAGGTGGTGAGGGAAAGGTTTGAAATACTCAGGTGAGTAGGATTCCTACAGCTGCATAATGAGATTTGTAAGGTTCTGGTAAGTTTCTGCAGCTGAAGGACTTCTGCATTCACCTCTTTTGTAAATATTACGGAATTTTAAAAGGAAGGATGGTTGCCTCTGGGGAAGGGAACTGGGAACTGAGGTTATTTTGGAGGGGAAGGGGGGCTTCTAGATGTACCTTTTATGCTTTATTAAAAAGTATATTACCTATTAAAGTTTGTTTAAATCTATTTGATTAAAAATTTGAGTAAACTGGTTTCTAAACACTGTCTCCAGTGGCTTCAAAAACACAGGTACTGTTGGAAGGCATTCACTTTTGAGTGGCATTTGACCTCAGTTTTAATCTGATTAATTCAGTCATTTTATAATCTTGCTCTTGGTGAGTTTAAACTAGATTTGGCTAAAATAGAGGTGGGAGTGTTGGCCCTTCAAAGACAGTTTGATGTGTTCAAAATTGTAGTGCATTTAAAAGGGTTAGACTTCCGTGATATTTTTCCAACGTCAATCAGTACTTATTGCATTTTTTTACTTAGGCTCTTGATGTTAGTGGATACTGGTATTATATGCAACTTCTGAATAAGTTTTAAAGAATTTGAATAATCAGTTGAATAAAAACCTGAAAAGTGGTGAATGAAAATTTGAGAGATAAGGAAAGGCTAGAGTTGGCATTCAGGGGACACAAATAGTTTGAAGACTCTGGTGGTAGAATTATGCAAGTTTTCTTAAAATTAGGCAATATATAATATTGATACTACGAAATTCAGTACTTTTCCGTAGGAGGGGTCAGGTCTCATTGTCTTTTCCGTACCCCAAAATATGAAAGGTGGTCTACAATTTTGTCGTGGCGTTGTCACAGCAGTTGTCCCCATGTTACATTTCCTCTTGTGGCACCTCTGAGAGGTGTTTCTTCATTACCTCTTGACAAGAGTATATTTTGATTGACTGCTCTATGTGCTTGTTTATTTTTTATAGCATTTAAATCAAACGGTATTGAGATGGATTGGGTTATGAAACATAATGGTCCAAATGACGCTAGTGATGGGACAGTACGACTTCGTGGACTACCATTTGGTTGCAGCAAAGAGGAAATAGTTCAGTTCTTTCAAGGTACCTCTAGTATTAGTCAAAGTTTAGTAGTATTGTAATTTTATATTTGTATTGTTTTACTGTTTTTAATTTGTAAAACCATTTGATTTTGGGACTTTTAAGTTTAACTATGATAGTCTTGGTTAATGTATTAAAATAATATGCTCCAGTTAATATTCAATACAGAATGTGTAGAATATGTAAAACCTAATTAATGTGCAGTAACATATTTGAGAATTGTGATGAACCGTGAATTAGTATATGGAGCATATATTTGATTTTGTAGCCTTTTTTCATGTAATATAGGTGGGCTTTTAGAGTGTGTGTAATTCCACAGTGTTTTTACACTGGTCGCAAAAAATTTATTTAATCCAGTAATATTTGAAAAAATCTTTCATTTGTATTATGGGGTGATGGGAAACTAAGCTTTTTTGTTTTGTTTTGTTTTGTTTAGACTTGTTTTAAATATTTGATTCAGATGGGAATGTTTCAGCCTTTAACACTGTTCCCCTTGATGGGGTTATTTGTCCTTGGGTTAAAGGGTTGGAAATCGTGCCAAATGGGATAACATTGACGATGGACTACCAGGGGAGAAGCACAGGGGAGGCCTTCGTGCAGTTTGCTTCAAAGGAGATAGCAGAAAATGCTCTGGGGAAACACAAGGAAAGAATAGGGCACAGGTGGGGATGGAGAGTTTGGGATGGTGTTAAATTTTTATTTTTGGGGGTTGTGGGTCACTATTGCTTAAATGGGGGGGTAGCCATAACATTTTTCTGGGGTAGTTTAAAAGAATTGATAATTATCTAAATTTAACTTGGAAACTACAGATTTGGGTGGGGAATTAATGCTAATAGTTAAATTAAAATTAGATTGTTTCCATTTCTCTGTAGGATGTTGTTGATAAATGCTTTTGTATAATCACCTATTTCCTTTAAAACACCTATTATGTACTAAAAGAGACAAAGTAAAAATATATTTATACTTTATGAATTGTTTTCCGTGACTAATTTCTTTGTAAAACTTAAATATTTAATTAAGTTTGTAGGTTTAAACTGTTAACTTACGGTGTATTTAGGCAATTTAAATTGGGTTATGTATCTAGATATAGAAAAACTTACTGCATTTTGCCCAGTATCTAATTTATACTAATACATTTATGCTGAAACCTGTACCTTAAAACATTTTTAAATAGGTATATTGAGATCTTCAGAAGTAGCAGGAGTGAAATCAAAGGATTTTATGATCCACCAAGAAGATTGCTGGGACAGCGACCGGGACCATATGATAGACCAATAGGAGGAAGAGGGGGTTATTATGGAGCTGGGCGTGGAAGTATGTATGACAGAATGCGACGAGGAGGTGATGGATATGATGGTGGTATGTGTATCTAATGAACAAAGGTTCTGTTGTCATTTTCTTAATGTTCCTGACACTTTGTCAAGAAATACAGAAATGGCAGTAATTTCAGTACCTATTAGGTTTTAAAACCTGTTCATGAAAATACGGATTCCCATGGCTAGCTGTGGGACTTGACTGATGCACATATTGGCACCTAGAAAACTTAACACAGAAATTAAAATTAAGATGTTGGCATATTTTGACCTTTTTTTGCCTAAGGATGAAATTTAATTTACATGTCGGAACTTAATTAACTTTCTGAGATTTTAAATTTCCATCACGTTGACTGCTTTTTTCATAGGTTTTAAGTTGGGAATTGCAAACTTGCAATCAAGTTACACAGACTGTTACCACAAAATGTTTTTGTAAACTAAATTATAAAATTTATCTCTGGAAAGTGTGTAGTCATGTATTTCTCCTTAAATTACACAGGTTATGGAGGTTTTGATGACTATGGTGGCTATAATAATTACGGCTATGGGAATGATGGCTTTGATGACAGAATGAGAGATGGAAGAGGTAAAATAAATATTAAAGACATTTTTATTCATAGGTAAATTTTAGTATTTGCTTTGCAAGCTCTTAGTGGTAATATAGGAAACTTGTATAAAGTTAATTCAGACAAATTTCAGTGCATTCCTATATAGAGCTTTATACCTTGTATAGTATGTATGTATACTTCCCTACTTGTATCTGTAATAGTTTATAATCTTGGCAAATTGTGTTTTCCAGGTATGGGAGGACATGGCTATGGTGGAGCTGGTGATGCAAGTTCAGGTTTTCATGGTGGTCATTTCGTACATATGAGAGGGTTGCCTTTTCGTGCAACTGAAAATGACATTGCTAATGTGAGTAATTTTTAATAACTATTAGTGGTTTTATACTTATCCTGGTGTCTAAATCTTTAAGCATTCTTAATGTTCTCATGTTTATAGCTTAATACCAAAATCCCTTGAATATAAAAACAGATCTACCTTTAATTCTTTTTTTGAGATGGAGTCTTGCTCTGTCCCCCAGGCTGAGTGCAGTGGTGTGATCTCGGCTCACTGCAAGCTCTGCCTCCCAGGTTCACGCCATTGTCCTGCCTCAGCCTCCCGAGTAGCTGGAACTATAGGTGCCCGCCACCACGCCTGGCTAATTAGATCTACCTTTAATTCTAATCACTGATGGATATTTTTGTATCCATTGTGTGTTAACCTACATAGGATTCAAGCAAGTAAAAAGCTACATTCGTGAAGTCCAGTTAAGAGTATAATGAAAGACTGATCAGCATAGAATGGTGATGACTATACCATTTTGTGCTGCTGTCTTTTGTTGTACCGTTCTTTGTTTTGTTTTTTGGGTTTTTTGTTTTGTTTTCTTTTTTGAGACAGAGTCTTGCTCTGTCGCCCAGGCTAGAGTGCAGTGGCGCGATCTCGGCTCACTGCAACCTCCACCTCCCGGGTTCAAGTTATTCTTCTGCCTCAGCCTCCTGAATAGCTGGGATTACAGGGGCACACCCCACCACTCCTGGCTAATTTTTTGTATTTTTAGTAGAGATGGGGTTTCACCATGTTGATCGGGCTGGTCCTGACCTCATGATCCGCCTGCCCTGGCCTCCCAAAGTGCTGGGATTACAGGCGTGAGCCACTGCGCCTGGCCTGTATTAGGGTTTGAAAGAGTGAATATATAAATATTAGTGATTTGGTTTGGCTTTCTAGGCTAGATAGTGATTAGAAACTGAGGAGTTGGAAATAACAGGAATAGATGCTGCTGTTGTCGCTGATGTGAAACTGGTTGGTTTCAGATTTGTTAGGAGGTCAGCAAACTTCAGTCCATGGGCTAAATCCGGTCACACCATTCCTCTGCCTGTTGAGTGGTTACATTAGAGACCCAATGGCCATTCAAGCCAAAAGTACTGACTCTCTGGCTTTAAAAGCAATGGTGTGCTCTAGATCTTACTGGGAAATCAACTGGCCTGAGTTCCAAGTGCTTTTAATGATAGTTTAAAACCTGGCTAACTTGTGATTAGAACCAAATGATATCTTTTGGGGAACAATTTCATATAGTCTTAAATAGTTGGCTTTATTCAAACTGCATAGTTCCAAATCATGATATCCCCTATTTCTCTGTGTGTGTGTGTGTGTGTATTTTTTTTTTTTTTTTTTTTTGACAGTCTCCCACTCTTGTCTCTCTGAGGCTGGAGTGCAGTGGCGTGATCTCTGCTTATGCAGCCTCCACCTCCTGCATTCAAGCGATTCTCTGTCTCAGCCTTCTGAGTAGCTGGGATTACAGGCGTGAGCCACTGCGCCCTGCCTGTCTGCTTATTTTAAAAGCAGTAAATTCTTTACATTATCCCTAAGTGTATACTCTGATATTCACAGAACCTCTGTAGTTGACTAAGTTATTAGTCTGACAGGGCAGTGGAAGGGTTTGTTTTAATTGATGAGGAAAAATCAAGGTATGTGGTAATTTAATATTCTCAATAGAAAAGTAAATAAGTGTTTCCTTTTATTTAGTTCTTCTCACCACTAAATCCAATACGAGTTCATATTGATATTGGAGCTGATGGCAGAGCCACAGGAGAAGCAGATGTAGAGTTTGTGACACATGAAGATGCAGTAGCTGCCATGTCTAAAGATAAAAATAACATGCGTAAGTGGTGTCTTTGGCACGCTATCTTATTTCCTAAACGTGAATTTATAAAATAAGAGGCTCTAAGATCTGTAGGCAACGCTTGGCCGTTGTTGGGATTTAAAACCATTTGACCTCTATAATGGCTTTCTGTGGGCTTTATATATCGCTGTACTAGTAATTAATAAGCATACTTTGTTTAATATTACTTAATTGATCTTTTTCACAAAGCTTGTATTGATGAATTTGATCCATCATTCCTTTCTCCCCTGTTACTCTTTGTTTTTTTCTTAAAGAACATCGATATATTGAACTCTTCTTGAATTCTACTCCTGGAGGCGGCTCTGGCATGGGAGGTTCTGGAATGGGAGGCTACGGAAGAGATGGAATGGGTATGTAAAGTTTTTAAAATACACAGGGTTAGCTGCTTATCGATGAGTCTCAATTTTTTTTCTTTTTTCTTTTTAAAGATAATCAGGGAGGCTATGGATCAGTTGGAAGAATGGGAATGGGGAACAATTACAGTGGAGGATATGGTACTCCTGATGGTTTGGGTGGTTATGGTAAGTATCTCTAGTTCAGTTTGTGTTAGTCTGCATATGTAGTGCAAACTTTAAAGTGCAGGTATTACTTTTATTATTTTATGCAGATATCTCCTGCTGAGTGATTCTTAATATCTTTTTCTTAAGGCCGTGGTGGTGGAGGCAGTGGAGGTTACTATGGGCAAGGCGGCATGAGTGGAGGTGGATGGCGTGGGATGTACTGAAAGCAAAAACACCAACATACAAGTCTTGACAACAGCATCTGGTCTACTAGACTTTCTTACAGATTTAATTTCTTTTGTATTTTAAGAACTTTATAATGACTGAAGGAATGTGTTTTCAAAATATTATTTGGTAAAGCAACAGATCGTGATGGGAAAATGTTTTCTGTAGGTTTATTTGTTGCATACTTTGACTTAAAAATAAATTTTTATATTCAAACCACTGATGTTGATACTTTTTATATACTAGTTACTCCTAAAGATGTGCTGCCTTCATAAGATTTGGGTTGATGTATTTTACTATTAGTTCTACAAGAAGTAGTGTGGTGTAATTTTAGAGGATAATGGTTCACCTCTGCGTAAACTGCAAGTCTTAAGCAGACATCTGGAATAGAGCTTGACAAATAATTAGTGTAACTTTTTTCTTTAGTTCCTCCTGGACAACACTGTAAATATAAAGCCTAAAGATGAAGTGGCTTCAGGAGTATAAATTCAGCTAATTATTTCTATATTATTATTTTTCAAATATCATTTATCAGGCATAGCTCTGAAACATTGATGATCTAAGAGGTATTGATTTCTGAATATTCATAATTGTGTTACCTGGGTATGAGAGTGTTGGAAGCTGAATTCTAGCCCTAGATTTTGGAGTAAAATCCCTTCAGCACTTGACCGAAATACCAAAAATGTCTCCAAAAAATTGACAGTTGCAGGTTATCGCAAGATGTCTTAGAGTAGGGTTAAGGTTCTCAGTGACACAAGAATTCAGTATTAAGTACATAGGTATTTACTATGGAGTATAATTCTCACAATTGTATTTTCAGTTTTCTGCCCAATAGAGTTTAAATAACTGTATAAATGATGACTTTAAAAAAATGTAAGCAACAAGTCCATGTCATAGTCAATAAAAACAATCCTGCAGTTGGGTTTTGTATCTGATATCTGCTTGGAGTTTTAGTTTAAAGAATCTATATGTAGCAAGGAAAAGGTGCTTTTTAATTTTAATCCCTTTGATCAATATGGCTTTTTTCCAAATTGGCTAATGAATCAAAGTGAAACCTGTTGATGTGAATTCAGTTATTGAACTTGTTACTTGTTTTTGCCAGAAATGTTATTAATAAATGTCAATGTGGGAGATAATAGTATGGCGTCTGTCCTAGAATGCTTTGTGTCAGTTACTAATTCTAAAATCAAATTGGTAGAAGGTGGTGGTAGAAGGTGGTACTACATACGATGTCTATGATTTAGGAGAGGGAGCCGGCGCAGCCTATATATGTGGAGCCTCTTGACTGAAGCTATGATTCATCTTAACGCTTGTATCCACTTCCTTTAATGAGCAATTTAAACATCATTAGGGCATACACCACCTGTCTTTTTTGAAAGTTGCATGTGTTTTATTTTCCCAGGATTACTCTCTTAACATCTTAAAGCAGTAAAAGTATACAGTATTAATGAAACCAAAGTTGCCCTTTTAAAGCAGGCTAATTTTCCAAATATTTATTTAGTTCATAAAATTCACATTTTATTTTTTAAACATAGGTTAGAAGAATAACAATTGTAATTCCTTGGCACCATGATAGCATTATTGTGGTAGTACTGCTAGGTGAGGGAATGGTATGTTAAGTCTGTTGGTGAAAAGTAAAATGAATACGAGTTCACAATCACAAAATACAGATGATTGTTAAAAGTCTTGTAACAGAAAAATCCAAAGTTAGTATAGTTTTTAAATAAGCCAAAACTACATGGAGCAAGTTGCTGTCATAAAAGCTGCCTAAAAAAAAAAAAAAAGCAAGTCAGTGTTGATACATGAGTTTTGAAAAGTGAGAAACTTAAAGGATGACTACAAATCATGGTTTGTTGAATGAAATTAGCCTTGGAATTTAAGCAACTTAAGTCAGTCATTTTAAAATTTGTTCTAAGCACAGTAATAAAAAAGCCTATTTGAAAATTTCATTTTTTGTTTATTCAGTAATCATAAAAATGTTAGCCCATCCCACCTATCAATACAAAATGGTTCAAGAATATAATCCTCTCTTGAGGATATTTCTGTCAGTATTCAAGAAAGACCATCTAGAAATCTGTGTCACATCTGACACCTCAAAAGCTGACTGGAAATTTACGGGTTTTGGAAAAAATAGATCTTCAAGTAAAGTATTCATTTCATACTTTGGCTATTCAGAAAAATTTAAATTTCATGGAAGCATATATCATGAAGAAAAGATCCTGAAGTATTTATTAATAAGAACTCCTTTGTAGGCAGGGAGGTACCTAGGATTAACCACTAAATATAATGCTCTTAATCCATAAATTTTCTATGTATTTTTTATAGGCTCACAAAGTGCATGGTTAAAAATTAATGTAAAAAATAGGATACTGAATGGTGACTGATAGTGTTTATGTAACTATTCAGAGGTAATTTATACAGGTTAAATTCTTAGTATGCCATAAGCAATATAACTTGGATTAGTGTTCATTGAGTCAGCTTGAAATAGGTCAAGTGTACTGGCCAGGTGCCGTGGCTCACGCCTGTAATCTCAGCTACTTGGGAGGCTGAGGCAGGAGAATTGCTTGAACCCAGGAGGTGGAGATCGTGCCATTGCACTCCAGCCTAGGCAACAAGAGTGAAACTCCATCTCGAAAAAAAAAGAAATAGGTCAAGTGTATATTTCATCATCTCAACACCCTTGGCATAGAGGTGCTCAATGGACATGGTGAAATTTTACTGTGGATGTATACAGGTAGGCCACTACAATGTGATACTTCCTAAAATTTACTCCAATGAAAATGTTAATACAAAATTTTTTGAACTGAACTCTCATACATTACCAAAGCAAAGTTCTGATTTTTTTCTCACTTTTAATGCTTAGAGGAGAGGACCTTTATAAGGAGCCTGTAACATCCCCTACTATTACATACTTTTTTTTCTGGGGAAGGATTTGCGTTTTCATCTTTGAATTGGCGTCTGAGTCACCCCTTAAAAAAACAGCAATTTAGTGAAACAGCATATGGGAAGATCTATAAATCAGGAAAAGAAAGATGGTTATATGTAACTTCCTTTCAAGATGAGAAGGAAAAAAGTAGAGGCCGAGGCCAAATAATGCCCCTTTTAATTTAATCCACTGTAGCTGAAAATCTTCAGCAAGCACGACAATAACTGATTTTTAAAGAGACCAAGAGGAAATTTATGTAGGACAAAATATTGGCCCTGTCTAATGCAAGAGGCAAAGGGAGAAGGGGAGAAGAAAGGGCAAATAAATATAGTTGAAATCTTACAAAGATAATGAAAATCTGTTGAATTAGAATATTAATAATTTTAAAAGTTTTATGCATTTCCAGTCTCAGAACTGTGAAGCTTTAAAGTGCATTAAGAGAATTGCAGGCACCATCAAATACCAAATTGACAGAATTCAGAAGAAAAAAACAATCTGAAGCCTTATTTTTAAGGCCTTTACAAGATAAGGCAAGTTGCGTTAGCTCTGCTATCTGGCCTTTTAATGAGTTACATGATTTTTAAGCATGCTCTGTTGAAAATACATTTTGAAAAACAATGGGGAAGGAAATATCATATAACTTGTAATTTCCATGAGCTGAATATGTAGAAGATAAACTGGTACCAAATACTGACCGAAAGCCGCTTAAGAAGAGCTGTCTGGTTACCTTTGTATACAACATCATAACATTCATTGTAGGTAATTTCATACATAAGGATTTAGTTCTGGAGTCTCAGGGCAAGTTAGATGAGCATCTCTGAATGAGCAATGCATGACAGGAATCACAAACCCGTACTGGTTTTGGTGAAGAAGGCAAAGGTAGTTCGTTGTCAGAGCAGGCATTACAGAAAATTTCCCCACAATTTCTACAGTGGTGCTATTAAACAGAAAAATCAGAGGGAAAAAAACACTTTAAATAAAATTAGAAGCATTTTTGCACCCCAAATTTTTGGACTCACTTCTTACCTCCCTTACCTTTCTCTTAGAGAGTGAGAATTCCTTTTCACAAAGTTTACAATGTGTTGCTTCTTTGTCTTTCAGCCAAACCAGTCCCTAGTAGGAAGAAAATATTAATGCTCAAATTGGTAACACTAAAAATTATATGTGAAAACTTTTTCCCCCAAGAACATTATTTATAGGAATAGATATATGAAGAATGGAAAATAAGTTATTTTCTTTGAGAGATGTATATATATGTAAATATGTACGGAATTAGCCTCAAAATATTCTGGGTTGGGGAGGTGGGATGTGGATTAAGTATAAAAAACAAGATTGCAGCCAGGCGACAATGGCTCACACCGGTAATTCCAGCTACTTGGGAGGCTGAGGTGAGAGGATCGCTTGAGGCCTGGAGTTCAAGACCACGCTGGGCAACACAGAATCTGTCTCTTAAAAAATAAAAATTGAAAAAATGAAAAATCAAGACTGCACATGATAAATATTGAAATGGGTAATGGTTCATTTTACTCTTTTCTATACAATTGTATATATTAGAACATATAACGTAAAAATGCTTTAAAGAGATAATCTGTTGCTGATGGGAATTCTCTTCAGGAAAAGAACCTTAAAGATGAAAAGAACCTTAAAATAGTACAACAACATTTTTTAAATTTTTGTGGGTACATAGTAGTTACATATTTATGGGGTACATGAGATGTTTTGATACAGGCATGCAATATGAAATAAGCACATCATGGAGAATGGGGTATCCTAGTCCAACAATATTTAAGGATAAATTCTCACTGTAAAATGCAATAGTTCAGCATTATGTATAACTTATACCTTAAGACCCTAAAATTTGAAGGAAATTGGGGAAATCAGATATTGGAGTTCATTATTTTATAAGACCTCTTTAGGAGGCCGAGGCAGGAGGATTGCTTGAGGCCAGGAAGACTGGCCTGGGGAACAGACTCCATCTTTACAAAAAAATTAACCAGGCTGTGTGGCATAAGCCCATAGTCCCAGCTACTCTGGAGGCTGAGAAGGGAGAATCGCTTAAGCCCAGGAGTTTGAGGCTGCAGTGAACTATGACTCAGGCTTGAGTGCCACTGCACTCGAGCCTGAGCAACAGAGTGAGACCCTGTCTCAAGAAAAAGGGGGGGAAAAAAGGACCTCACTTTAATAAGTTTTACATGGCTATTTCCCTCAACTTTTATAACATATTTAATAGCTGCTATGTAAACGTTAGTAAAAAATGGATGTAAGTAGTCTTAAGCAGTATTTATGACAACTTGACCCTTTTTTTTTTTTTTTTTTTTGAAAAGAGAGTCTCACTCTGTCGCCCAGGCTGTAGTGCAGTGGTGCAATCTCAGCTCACCGCAACCTCCGTCTCCCAGGTTCAAGTGATTCTCCTGCCTCGGCTTCCCTGTAGCTGGGATTACAGGCACACGCCACCATGCTCGGCTAATTTTTGTATTTTTAGTAGAGACGGGGTTTCACCATGTTGGCCAGACTGGTCTCAAACTCCTGGCCTCAGGTGATCCGCCCACTTCGGCCTCCCAAAGTGCTGGGATTACAGGCATAAACCACCAGGCCCAGCCTACTTGACCCATTGTTAACCAGCTTGCTTAACCAATCTTGGCTAGAAAGACCTTTTTTCCCCTGTGAAGGCAACTTTGTTAGATGATTATCAGTTTCACAATGAGAAGACCCAGATGAAGGAGGAGCCTCAATACTGATTGATTTCCTAAAACATGTTCCTAAAACAGCCCAGACCAAAGAACCCAAGTATAACTGAAGATTCCAACTTGGACATGGAGCAACTGCAACCTATAAATTACTACTGAAGCACAGGAACCTTTATTACCTAATGACAGAAAAATTCTCTTAAGAAAAAAAGGCCCATAGATACATTTCTAAAAACAAGAGTTTTCTTAAAAGACTTTTCCAAAAGCAGAATTCTTTGAAGAAAAAAAAGACAAAGCATTCACAGATCAAGATCACAAGGTTAATTTCAGGTCTTTTTGTTTCACAGTCTTAATAACTAGCACTTATTATACAGCAGAGATAATACAGTATTGGTTACTGCATATGAGGAAGCCTAAGTCTCCTTAGAACACAGGATTATAAGGGCTTTTTTTTTTAACTAGATAGTTCATATCAGACAAACACCAGCAAAGAGTCAGATAGCTTGAATCATAGAATTTTTTTTTTTTTTTAATGCAGGACGGGGGCCAGGTGCAGTGTCTGACACCTGTAATCCCAGCACTTTTGAGACTTTGAGAGGCCAAGGTGAGAGGCTCTCTTTAGACCAAGAGTTCAAGACCAGCCTGGGCAACATAGCAAGACCCCATCTCTACAAAAAAAAATAAAAATGAAAAGAAATTAGCCAAGCATGGTGGCATGCACCTGTAGTCTCAGCTACTTGGGAGGCTGAGGTGGGAGGATTGCTTAAACCCAGATGTTCAAGGTTACAGTGAGCTGTGATCATGCCACTGCACTCCAGCTTGGGAAACAGAGGAAACTCTGTCTCTGGGGGAAAAAAAAAAAAAAAGGCAGCAGCAGAAAGGGACCCTAAAAAATAATCCAACTTGATGAAAACCATACAAAGCAAAGTGATTTGCCAAATGTCCCACAGCCACCTAGTGGAAGCAGCTTGTAAGGGCATTGGGTTCGGAAACAACCTTGCTGACATGGAGACTAGGCCTTTGGAGACTTCTTTTCATTGAAACCACCTGCCGCCCTCCCAGGAGAGAAGCTCACTTTAAGGTAAGCCTAGTGTGTCCCTGTGAAGGGATCTCAGAGATGAGCACCTGGAGCCCTCTCATTTTACACATGAGAAAACTTAAAGCCTAGAGAGCTGAAGCTGCCTGCTCAAGGAAACAGCCGTTTACCAGAAGAGCTAAGACTAGAACGGAACAACCTCTTGCTCTGCAAATAAACAGCAATTTTTCTCTGCCCAATTCCAGAAAGTTAGCTGCTAGACTTACACCCCCTAGATAGGATACTACAGGATTCTTCTCTGGAGAAATTCAACTGCCACAGAGAAAAGTCCTGTAAATACTAAACATTTGTAGAGGGTACCCAATAGTTCACTAATCATAGCAGATTTCTCTATGGTGAGGCCTACCAGTTTTTAACAACCCACCCAACCAATACACACACAAGGTTTCCAATAACTCTTATTTGTGCCTTTTATTGAAATTGGGGGATATCACAACATTTGAGAAAACTTCAGAGAATCGATAATGAGGCCGGGTACAGTGGCTCACACCTGTAATCCCACCACTTTGGGAGACTGAGACGGAAGGATCGCTTGAGCCCAGGAGTTTGAGACCAGCCTGGGCAACACAGTGAGGCCCCCACCATCTCTAAAAAATAAAATAAAATCAGCAGGGTGTAGTGATGTACACCTGTGGTCCCAGCAACTCAGGAGGCTGAGGAGGGAGGATTGCTTGAACCCAGAAGTTCAAGGTTACAGTGAGCTATGATGGAGTCACTACACCCTGGCCTGGACAACAGAGACACTGTCTCTAAAAAAATTTTTTTTTTAAAGAAAAAAATTTTTTTTTTTTTTTGAGACAGAGTCTTGCTCTGTCACCCAGGCTGGAGTGCAGTGGCGCAATCTCGGCTCACTGCAAGCTCCGCCTCCCGGATTCGCGCCATTCTCCTGCCTCAGTCTCCCAAGTACCTGGGACTACAGGCGCCCACCACTGCCCCCAGCTAATTTTTTGTATTTTTAGTAGAGACGGGGTTTCACCGTGTTAGCCAGGATGGTCTCGATCTCCTGACCTCGTGATCTGCCCGCCTCAGCCTCCCAAAGTGCTGGGATTACAGGCGTGAGCCACCGCGCCCGGCCAGAAAAAATTTTTTCAATAATAATATCAAAGACAAAATACAACAGGACGCTATTTTTAAAAGGAAAAATGAGCAAATAATAACCCACTGAATGTCAAAAATATGCCTGCAGAAAAAATATCCCCCAGAAGATTGTACCTGAATCTAACCAAGGCTTTATTTTATTTTATTTTTCATATTATTTTATTATTTAGATGGAGTCTCGCTCTGTCGCCCAGGCTGGAATGCAGTAGTGGGATCTCAGCACACTACAACCTCCGCCTCCCGGGTTCAAGTGATCCTCTTACCTCAGCCTCCCAAGTAGCTGGGACTACAGGCGCACACCACCATGCCTGGCTAATTTTTGCATTTTTAGTAGAGATAGGGTTTCACCATGTTGGCCAGGTTGGTCTCGAACTCCTGACCTCAGGCCAATCCACCTGGCTCGGCCTCCCAAAGTGCTGGGATTACAGCCGTGAGCCACCATGCTTGGCCTAATCAAGGCTTTAGATTTAACTTCCAGTTCACAGGCAACAAGTAGACAGGAACAAGTTAACAAACACTACAAACAAACATTCAGAGAAAATCCAGAATGTGAAAAACTGTTTAGGACAGCTGTTCTAGACCCTTCAGCTGGTCAACAGCATGGAAAAGAAAAAAAAGTCAACTCAGATATGAATCCAGTTTCCACATAAAAAAACTGAGAAAAGCAGATAATATTCTGTTAAAGACAGATGTGAGTAATAAGTATAAGGCAAAACAAAGTAATAATTAACACAAAATACAGGAGAGATGCCATAAAGAAGAGAGTGCAATCAAGAAGCAGATGAGGCTTCTAAGGTACTGGTCATGTTCTATTATCATTAACCTAAGCGGAGGATACGCAGTGTTTTTTTGTTTTTGTTTTTGTTTTTTGGAGATGGAATTTTGCTCTTGTTGCCAGGCTGGAGTGCAATGGCATGATCTCAGCTCACCACAACCTCCGCCTCCCAGGTTCAAGCAATTCTCCTGCCTCAGCCTCCTGAGTAGCTAGGGTTACAGGCATGCACCACTATGCCTGGCTAATTTTGTATTTTTAGTATAAATGGGTTTCTCCATGTTGGTCAGGCTGGTCTCGAACTCCCGACCTCAGGTGATCTGCCCACCTCGGCCTCCTAAAGTGCTGGGACTGCAGGCGTGAGCCACCGTGCCCCGCCCCACAAGTGTTTTTAAGTTGTACTATATATGCATTCTCATATGCATATTTCACAAAACTTTTTTTAGAGTTTACATAATGATGGTTTTGGCAAATATCCATGTATCCATACCTTTTTATTTTTATTTTTTTTATTTTTTGAGACGGAGTCTCACCCTGTTGCCCAGACTGGAGTGCAATGGTGCGATCTCGGCTCACTGCAACCTCTGCCTCCTGGGTTCAAGCAATTCTCCTGCCTCAGCCTCCTGAGTAGCTGGGATTACAGGCATGTGCCACCACGCCCGGCTAATTTTTTCTTTTGTATCTATAGTAGAGATGAGGTTTCACCATGTTGGCCAAGCTGGTCTCAAACTCCTGACCTTGTGATCCACCCGCCTTGGCCTCCAAAGTGCTGGGATTACAGGCGTGGGCCACCACGCCCAACCTCCACCCATCTTCTTTTTTTTTTGAGACGGAATCTTGCTCTGTCGCCCAGGCGGGAGTGCAGTGGTGCAATCTCAGCTCACTGCAACCTCCACCTCCCAGGTTCAAGTGATTCTCCTGCCTCAGCCTCCCAAGTAACTGGGACTACAGGTGCGTGCCACCACACTCAGCTAATTTTTGTATTTTTAGTAGAGGCAGGGTTTCACCATGTTGCCCAGGATGGACTCAATCTCTTGATTTTGTGATCCACCCACCTTGGCCTCCCAAAGTGCTGGGATTACAGGCGTGAGCCACTGCACCCGGCCCCTATCTTCTTGAAAAGTATGAGGATACGGCCTGGCAAGGTGGCTCACGCCTGTAATCCCAGCACTTTGGGAGGCTGAGATGGGCGGATCACCTGAGGTCAGGAGTTCGAGACCAGCTTTGCTAACATGGTGAAACCCTATCTCTACTAAATATACAAAAATTAGCTGGGCATGGTGGTGGGTGCCTGTAATCCCAGCTACTTGGGAGGCTGAGGCAGGAGAATTGCTTCAACCCAGGAGAGGGAGGTTGCAGTGAGCCGAGATCATGCCACTGTACTCCAGCCTTGGTGTCAGAGCAAGACTGTCTCAAAAAAAAAAAAAAAGAAAAAAAGTGTGAGGATAAAACAAAGGTATATTCAGATACGCAAATTCTTTTCTTTCTTTTTTCAAATTTTGGTAGAGACAAGGGCTTGCTATACTACCCAGGCTGGTCTCAAACTCCTGGCCTCAAGCAATTCTCCCACCACAGCTTCTTAAAGCACTGGGGTTACAGGTATGAGCTACCATGCCTAGTCTCCAGATGTGTAAATTCTTACAACCTCTATCTTCATTCACCATTTTCAGGAAGGTACTGAAAGATGTGTTGCCGAAAATAAGGGAGTATACAAAGAGAGAAGTTAGGGAATTCAGGCAACAGGAGCTCCCACAAAGGGGGAAGGTAAAGGAAATTCTGAGAATACCAGCAAAGGGAAACATCAGGACCAGAACAAACATGAGCAGGAGAGCAGAGAACTCTTGAAGTTGGAGGCAAGACGTCAAAGAAAAAATAATGACGTAACCAAGCACCTGATATATTTTACCATGTGGAAAACTTTATCAAGAAGCTTTTTTAAATAGAGGTGTTTCAAGGTATGAGAAAACTCAAATGTTATACAACTAATTTGTTTTTAAAAAGAGAGGGGTGGCTGGGCGCGGTGGCTCACACCTGTAATCCCAGCACTTTGGGAGGCCGAGGTGGGCAGATCACGAAGTCAGGAGTTCGAGACAAGCCTAGTCAATATGGTGAAACCCCATCTCTACTAAAAATATAAAAATTAGGTGGCACGCGCCTGTAATCTCAGCTACTCGGGAGGCTGAGGCAGGAGGATCACTTGAACCCGGGAGGTGGAGGTTGCAGTGAGTCAAGATCGTGCCACTGCACTTCAGCCTGGGCAACAGAGGGAGACTCCATCTCAAAAAAAAAAAAGAGGGGGCAATTATTAACTCCAGAGGAAGGATAAAGTAGTTCAAGTAAGAAAATATAATCACAGTACCTGGCTCAGCAAGGAACAACATTCAAATAAGCATAATAAAAAATTCAGAGTAGGGGCTAGATGCAGTGGCTCACACCCGTAATCCCAGCGCTTTGGGAGGCCGAGGCAGGTGCATCACCTGAGGTCAGGAGTTTGAGACCAGCCTGGCCAACATGGCGAAACCATCTCTACTAAAACTATAAAAATTAGCCGGGTGTGGTAGCACGCACCTGTACTCCCAACTACTCGGGAGGCTGAAGCAGGAGAATCTCTTGAACCCGGGAGGCGGAGGTTGCAATGAGCCGAGATCGCACCACTGCACTCCAGCCTGGGTAACAGAGCGAGACCCTGTCTCGAAAAAAAAAAAAAAAAATTAGCTAGGCGTGGGGGCAGATGCCTGTAATTTCAGCTACTGGGGAGTCTGAGGCAGGAGAATCACTGAACCAGGGAGGCAGAGGTTGCAGTGAGCCGAGATCATGCCATTGCACTCCAGCCTGGGTGAAGAAGCAAGACTCCGTCTCAAAAAAAAAATTACAGAGTAAGACAGGTTTTGGGGGCTCATGCTTGTAATCCCAGCACTTTAGGAGGCCAAGACTGGAGGATTGCCTGAGGACAGGTGTTCAAGACCACTCTAGACAACACAGCAGATACTGTCTCTACAAAAAATTTAAAAATTAGCCAGGCAAGGTGGCACGCACCTGTGGTCCCAGCTACTCAGGAGGCTGAGGCAAGAGGACAGCTTGAGCCCAGGAGTTTGAGAGTGCAGTGAACTATGATTGTGCCACTGTACTCCAGCCTGGGCAACACAGCAAGACCCCATCTCAAAAAAATAAATAAAATAACATAAATAAAAAATATATATATAAAGTAAATGAATGCCACAAAAAACCTTAATTATACTGGGAGACCAGAAAGACCAAAATGAGAGTGAGCAAAACTCTTCATCCACCATATGATGACGTTAATATATAAGTCTAAAACTGCTGAATCAAGAGCAAATAGTACATACTGAACATTAGTTAGACACACAGAGATAAATGCCAGAAGAAACAGCTAAAAAACTGGAAGTAGCTCCCTTTGGGTGGCAGGAGCTAGGGCAGATAAAGGGCAAGGGAGTGAAGAACAAGAGACTGCTACCATCATCATCATTATTATTATTAATATTATTTGGAGTTAAATCTTCTTAGTATAATTTTTTAAAAATGATTTTCATGTAACACTTTTTTGTCACCCAGGCTGGCGTGCAGTAAGTAGCATGATCAAGGCTCCCTGCAGCCTCGACCTCCCAGGCTCAAGCAATCCTCCCACCTCAGCCTCCCAAGTAGCTGAGACTATAGACCTGCACCACCACACCTGGCTAATTTTTTCTTATTTTTTAGTAGAAATAAGGTCTATTTTACCCAGGCTGGTCTTGAACTCCTGGCTTCAAGCAATCCTCCTGCCTTGGCCTCCCAAAGTGCTATGAACCACCACATCCAGTATCATGTAACACTTTCTGATTTTAAAAAATGAAGTTGTTGGGTAGGAAGCCACCTATCACTGAAGTGATCACACAGACACTGTCCTTTCTTCTATGTTGTAGCAAGGATTCAGACACATTCACAACCATACTGGTAAAGTGTTCCAACCACTTTCACACACATGTATTAACCTACTCAATATTCAGAGCAACCCTACTCAGAATCATCAGCCTATTTCAGAGAAGGAAGCTGAGGCTCAATAAGGATACATGGCTTGCTGAAAGTAAAAGAACTAGTAAGTAATAGACTGGCATAGGAACTCAAGATTCTCAAGTTCATAGGCAATTTCATTCTATCATGCCATACTTTGTAGGGAAGTAAACAAAATTATTTCTAAGGTCAGTTTCTTTTTTTTTTTTTTTTTTTGAGAAAGAGTCTCGCTCTGTTGCCCAGGATGGAGTGCAAGGGCATGATCTCTGCTCATTGCAACCTCCACCTTCCGGGCTCAAGCAATTCTCCTGCCTCAGCCTCCTGAGTAGCTGGGATTACAGGCACCCACTACCACACTCGACAAATGTTTGTATTTTTAGTGGAGATGGGATTTCACCATGTTGGCCAGGCTGGTTTCAAACTCCTGACCTCAAATGACCCACCTGCCTCGGCCTCCCAAAGAGCTGGGACTACAGGCATAAGAAACTGCGCCCGGCCTCTAAGGTCAGTTTCTAAAGGAAGGTTATTAATAATGTGACTCTAGGGGTACAGGGAAGAGCTGAACCCCCAGCATCCAAGCTCCTCATTCAGTGCTTCGGCCTCTATATATCCTGGGGTTCATTAATAATACATTAGATTCACACAGGGCATTACCTTCCATTGGAGACTTTCACATACCTTCCCACTTTAGGAAAACGTTCTACTCACCTGCAATGCTTTGTTGGCTTCTTTTATGTCTTCAATTTTAAGTTTTGATCTAAAAAGATTACAAATAGGTCCAAATTTCAGTACACATATTTAAATATAGAACACTTAGTATTTCAGTAGGTATTGGTATTTCATAGGATATAAAATTATATATAGTATATGATTTTAATGGCCTTCTCTGGCTAGTGGAATATTTCGTATTTTCCTATATTTTCTAAATGTCCTAAAGCAAAAATATTTTAGATTTAAAACTTGCTTTTTAAGAAATATTGGCATTTTCGGCTGGGTGCGGTGGCTCATGCCTGTAATCCCAGCACTTTGGGAGGCCGAGGCCCGCAGATCATGAGGTCAGGAGATCGAGACCATCCTGGCTAACATGGTGAAACCCCGTCTCTACTAAAAATACAAAAAATTAGCCGGGCATAGTGGCGGGCGCCTGTAGTCCCAGCTACTTGGGAGGCTGAGGCAGGAGAATGGCGTGAACCCGGGAGGCGGAGCTTGCAGTGAGCCAAGATCACGCCACTGCACTCCAGCCTGGGTGACAGAGCGAGACTCCATCTCAAAAAAAAAGAAAAAAGAAAAAAAGAAATATTGGCATTTTCATGTGATCATGACAATATTTATAGTTATCATTTATTGTAGGTTTACTATGTGCCTTTGCATGCATAATCTCATGTAATCTACACAAAAACCTATTTTAAAGATGAAGAAATGACTGATGAAGTTTAGTCACTTGTAAGAAGTCACAGAGCTCCAACTGGGGGAGCCAGGATTCAAACCCTTGTCTGTGACCCCAAAGGGCACATGCTAACCATTATTCACATTATTTCTCTAGCAAATACAGAAGTGCTAAGGAAGAAAATACTGTGAGCCAGGCGCGGTGGCTCACACCTGTAATCCCAGCACTTTTGGGGGCCAAGGTGGGTGAATCATCTGAGGTCAGGAGTTCGAGACCAGCCTGGTCAATATACAGTGAAACCCCATCTCTACTAAAAATACAAAAATTAGCTGGAAATAGTGGTGCACGCCTGTAGTCCCAGCTACTCGGGAAGGTGAGGCAGGAGAATCACTTGAACCCCGGAGGCAGAGGTTTCAGTGAACCCAGATCACACCACTGCACTCCAGCTTGGGTGACAGAGCGAGATGCCGTCTCAAAAACAGCAACAAAAAAGAAAATACTGTGGAAGACACAGCTGCAAATACTTTCCCACTTTTTTGATGGAGTCTCGTTCTGTTACCCAGGCTGCAGTGCAGTGGCACGATCTCAACTCACTGCAACCTCTGCCTCGTAGGTTCAAGTGATTCCCCTGCCTCAGTTTCTTGAGTAGATGGGATTAGAGGCACCCGCAATAACTCCCAGGCTAATTTTTGTATTTTTAGTAGAGACCGGGTTTCACCATGTTGGCCAGGCTGGTCTCGAACTCCTGACTTCAAGTGATCCACCCGTCTTGGCCTCCCAAAGTGCTGGGACTACAGGTGTGAGCCACCAAGCCTGGCACTTTTCCACCTTTTGAAAATATGTATGTTGGGCCAGATGTGGTCTCTCATGCCTGTAATGCCAGCACTTTGGGAGACAGAGGTGAGCAGACCGCCTGAGGTCAGGAAGGAGTTCAAGACCAGCCTGGCCAACATGGTGAAACCCCATCTCTACTAAAAATACCAAAAAAATTAGCTGGGCGTAGTGAGGGGCGCCTGTGATCCTAGCTACTCAGGAGGCTGAGGCAGGGAGAATCACTTGAGCCGGGGAAGCAGAGATTGCATTGAGCCGAGATCGTGCCACTGCACTCCTGGGTGACAGAGCAAGACTCCATCTCAAAAAACAAGAAAAAGAAAAAAGAAAATACATACGTTGGAATCAATTTGCTACCAAGTGGTATAACTTTGTTTTTTTTTTTTTTTAGATGGAGTTTTGCTCTTTCACTCAGGCTGGAGTGCAGTGGCATGATCTCTACTCACTGCAACCTCCGCCCCCAAGGTTCAAGCGATTCTCCTGCCTCAGCCTCCCGAATAGCTGGGATTATAGGCACTTGTCACCACACCCAGCTAATTTTTGTATTTTTAGTAGAGACGGGGTTTTTCCATGTTGGCCAAGCTGGTCTCAAACTCCTGACCTCAGGTGATCCACCCGCCTCGGCCTCCCAAAGTGCTAGGATTACACACGTGAGTCACCGTGCCAAGCCCCAGTTGGTATAAATTTTTTTCTTTAAAAAAGAAAATGTTAATGAAAATGCAAATTATAAAAAACAATATTTAATTACCTGTGATCCCATTACCCAGAGGTAATCTTCTCTATATATTTGTGTATTTTAAGTGGAATAATTATCTACATAGTTTTCCATAACCAGCTATTTTCACAATATATCCTGAACAGCTTGCAGCTACTGGCTTGTTACCGAGTATCTGCCATTATCATTACAGTAAATGGTCACTTGGTATATACCATGAAAAAGAATATAACATAGTATATATAATTATCTACTGTTGATCTTTCAACTTGTTTCAAATTTTTCACCACAAAAGTTGTTTATTAAAATTACAATGACTAGTTCAGGCATGGTGGCTCCTGCCTGTAATCCCAGCACTTTGGGAGGCTGAGGTGGGGAGATCACTTGAGGTCAGGAGTTCCAGACCAGCCTGGCCAACATGGTGAAACCTCATCTCTATTAAAAATACAAAAATTAGCCAGGCATGGTGGTATGCACCTGTAGTCCCAGCTACTCAGGTGGCTGAGGCAGGAAAATCGCTTGAACCTGGAAGGCATAGGTTGCAATGAGCCAAGATTGCACCACTGCCTTCCAGCTTGAGCAACAGAGCGATACTCTTATCTCCAAAAAACAAACAAACAAACAAACAACAACAAAAAAATTGGAATGACTAAAACATTAGTATTAATTCTCTTACAAATGAAATTCCTGAATCAAATGATATATCAGATACTAAAGCCTCTACTACTGAAGCAGGACATTAAAAATCTGCTTTGCCCTATAAAATGCTCTTCATTCCAAGACATAAAAACAAAGTGTGAGTCTTTCACCTACCTCATATTGACTCTTACGGTGGAAATAATCAATGTAAAACTACACACTGTAAAAATACTGACATAATAATCACATTTTCTTGGCTGAATTCACATCTACAAAATGTGCCTCAGGAAAACTGACTCTTGGGAATAGTGGCCACAACAGTGATGATTTAATTATGCTATACAGAAAAACTGAATATGGAATTAAAGTGGCTTAATGATATTCACCACAGAAAATATTTCCTTGGCTGGGCACAGTGGCTCACACCTGTAATTCTAGCACTTTGGGAGGCCAAGGCAGACAGATAACCTGAGGTCAGGAGTTCGAGACCAGCCTAGCCAACATGGTGAAACCCTGTCTCTACTAATAATACAAAAATTAGCCGGGAGTGATGGCACACACCTGTAATTCCAGCTACTCTGGAGGCTGAGGCAGGAGAATCGCTTGAACCCAGGAGGCAGATGTTGCAGTGAGCCAAGATCACGCCACTGCACTCCAGCCTAGGCGACAGAGCAACACTCGGTCTCATGCCTGGCCTAGGAAATACTTTATGATAATTTACTGGTATTGATGGATTTTTTATTTAAATGCTCTTATTCATAAATATGGACTCAAAAAAGACGGCCTCTCTATGATACATATTGCCTAAGTGTCCTAAAGAAAGGAGCATCGGTTACAATCCCAATAACCATAACGTACAAGAATACCTTCTCAGCCAGGCGCAGTGGCTCATGCCTGTAATCCCAACACTTTGGGAGGCCAAGGTGGGTGGATCACTTGAGGTCAGGAGTTCGAGACTAGCCTGATCAACATGGTGAAATCCCACCTCTACTAAAAATACAAAATTAGCCAGATGTGGTGGTGCACGCCTGTAATCCCAGCTATTCAGGAGGCTGAGGCAGGAGATTTTGTATATATACATATATACGTATATATACATATACAAAATAAGCCTGAAAGGAAAATATACATATGTATACATATACGTATATATGTGTGTATATATACATATGTATACATATACGTATATATGTGTGTATATATACATATATATACATATATATGTGTGTATTGCATGTATATATACGTATATATACACATATATATGTATATATAAATATACATAGTAGTAATGCTACTATATATAAAAATATACATAGTAGTACTACTATGTATATAAATATATATAGTAGTACTACTATGTATATAAATATACATAGTAGTACTATGTATATAAATATACATAGTAGTACTATGTATATAAATATACATAGTAGTACTATGTATATAAATATACATAGTAGTACTACTATATATATACATAGTAGTACTACTATATATAAATATACATAGTAGTAGTGCTACTATATATATATAAAAATATACATAGTAGTAGTGCTACTATATATACAAAAATATACATAGTAGTAGTACCAGCTACTCGGGAGGCTGAGACAGCAGAATTGCTTGAACCTGGGAGGCGGAGGTTGCAGTGAGCCGAGATTGCACCACTGCAGTCCAGCCTAAGCGACAGAACAACTCCGTCTCAAAAAAAAAAAAAGATAGATTTGGAAGGCTTTAAACACTGACTATTCTTCTGAGTAAATTATAATTAGACTGTCTAATTTAATAATTAAGGAAATGAAAATAAGCCTGAAAGGAAATATATACATATATATATACACGTATACATATTCTCCTGTCTCAGCCTCCGAAGTAGCTGGGACTACAGGCACATGCCACCACACCCGGCTAATTTTTGTATTTTTAGTAGAGATGGGGTTCACCACGTTGGCCAGGCTGGCCTCGAACTCCTGACCTCAAGTGATCCGCCCGCCTCAGCTTCCCAAAGCGCTGGGATTGCAGGCGTGAGCCACAGCACCTGGCCCAAATCTATCTTTTTATAAGAATTCTTCAGGCCAGGTGTGGTGGCTCAAGCCTGTAAATCCAACACTTTGTGAGGCTGAGGAGGTGGGAGGATCATTCGAGCCCAGGAGTTTGAGACCAGCCTGGGCAACATAGTGAGACCCTGCCTCCATATAAAATATATAAATAAAAATTTAAAAAAGAATCCTTCAAACTGGATGTAGTGGCTCACACCTGTAATGTCAATACTTTTGGAAGCCGAAGCAAGAGGACTGCTTGAGGCCAGGAGTTTGAGACCAGCCTGGGGCAACACAGTGAGACTCTGTCTCTATTTAATTTTTAAAAAAAAATAATCTTTCAGGCCAGGTGCGGTGGCTCACGCCTGTAATCCCAGCACTTTGGGAGGCCGAGGCGGGCAGATCATGAGGTCAGGAGATCGAGACCATCCTGACTAAAACGATGAAACCCCATCTCTACTACCAAAATACAAAAAAAAATTAGCCGGGCATGGTGGCGGGCACCTGTAGTCCCAGCTACTCAGGAGGCTGAGGCAGGAGAATGGCGTGAACCCGGCAGGCAGAGCTTGCAGTGAGCCGAGATACTGCCACTGCACTCCAGCCTGGGCGACAGAGCGAGACTCCATCTCAAAAAACAATAATAATCATCATCATCATCTTTCAATAATAAGCCGATAAGAGTAAATATCTCAATTTTCAAACCCAGTAAGTGGAGGTTGCAGTGAGCCAAGATCACACCACTGCACTCCAGCCTGGGTGACAGAGTGAGACCCCGTCTCAAATAAATAAATAAATAAATAAAGGCAACATCTAGACATTTATATGATCATGCCTGTAATTCAACTATAAAGTCTCTATTAAGTATGAAGTGAGGGGCCGGGCGTGGTGGCCCATGCCTATAATCCCAGCACTTTGGAGGCCAAGGCGGGCAGATCACCTGAGGTCAGGAGTTCAAGACTAGACTGGCCAACATGGTAAAACGCTGTCTCTACTAAAAATTAGCCAGGTGTGGTGGTGGGCGCCAGTAATCCCAGCTACTCAGGAGGCTGGGGCAGAAGAATCGCTTGAAAAGAACCCAGGAGGCCGAGGTTGCAGTGAGCTGAGATAGCACCACTGCACTCCAGCCTGGGCAACAAGAGCGAAACTTCCTCTCAAAGAAAAAAAAAAAGCATTAGTTGGGGAATGGATGAAAAGTAACACATATTCCTTACTTTACTATTCCACTGTTTTAATATTAAACCATTATGATCTTAGTAAACGCAAACATGCTTATTTTTTATTGTGAGGATTGCTCACTGCTGAGTCTCTAGCACTTAGTATAGTGCCTGGCACATAGTAGAAGCTCAATAAGTGTCTGTCAATAAATAAATGGAAAATAAGGTAATAAGCACTTAGCACAGGGTCTGGCTCAAAGTGCTCAATAAATGGATGCCAGATTGGAATTGAAATCTTGCTTATCAGAACCACAATGCAGATTGTTCTTTGAAGAGCTGTAAAGACAAAAA
Organism: Gorilla gorilla gorilla; assembly: GCF_029281585.2. Taxonomy (NCBI): domain Eukaryota; kingdom Metazoa; phylum Chordata; class Mammalia; order Primates; family Hominidae; genus Gorilla; species Gorilla gorilla. The sequence continues at coordinate 47,395,346 of NC_073232.2, read as the reverse complement.
CAGCTTTATCTTTTTGAGATCTAATATTTCCTTTTCTGGTTCTAGTGAATTACTCCTTCTTATGCCCTTGGAAATTGGTTGCATTATCTCTTAATGGAATCCCACCTTTAGCAACTAAGTCTCCATTCTAGTATGATTTCTACTTAATTGAATATATACAAATGACGTATGTCCATATAACTAATTCTATCTAAATAAATGACAAGATGTTTACACATAGAATTGTTTGAGGTTAGCTAAACTTTGCAGATTAATACTTGGGAGAAGGGAAGTACTTGCTTTCTTATCTTAAACCTTTTTGTGCTATTTGAATGTTCTAATCACATAAAACATCAAAGAGATTTATACAGGTGAAGAGATTATGAGACATTGTAGCTTTCTTATTTTTACTTTTCTGTACTTAAAAAAGTGGGCTGGGTGCAGTAGCTCACACCTGTAATCTCAGCACTTTGGGAGGTTGAGGCAGGATGATGTCCTGAGCCCAGGAATTCAAGACCAGCCTGGACAACATACCAAGATCCTAACTCCACAAAAAATAAAAAAAAAAAATTAGCCAGGTATGGTGGTGTGCGTCTGTGGTCCCAGCTACTCCGGAGGCTTGAGGTGAGAGAATAGCGTGAGCCTGAGAGATCAAGGATGCAATGAGCTGTGGCTGCGTCACTGTTCTCCAGCCTGGGCAACTTGAGAGCAAGACCTTGTCTCAAAACAAATAAAAATAAATAAAAAATATTTAAAGCGACTATATTTTTTAAATGTGGCAGTAGTACATTCAATACTAAATTAAACCTTCTTGAGCTTATTCCAAATATCTGGCAATATGTTCAAACAGGCGCAAAGCTGCTACCCCAAAACACGGACTATGGAGAACAAAAGGAAAATGTGGCTGGGCACAGTGACTCACGCCTGTGATCCCAGCATTTTGGGAGGCTCAGGTGGGAGGACTGCTTGAGGTCAGGAGTTTGAGACCAGCCTGGGCAACATGCAAGACCCCATCTCTATAAACAATAAAAAACTAGTAGGGCATGATGGTGCCTGCCTGTAGTCTCAGCTACTTGGTAAGCTGAGGTGAAAGGGTTGCTTGAGCCCAGGAGGTCAAGGCTGCAGTGAGTTATGATTGTACCACTACATCCTGCCTAGGCGAGACCCTGTCTTTGGAAAAAAAGAAAGGAAATGAAAGAAAGGCAGAACACCATTTCTCCTTCTTGTCTTTACAGGATCCCAGTGACATTTCACTGCAACAAAACCAAACTGTATGAAGTTAAGCCCTGTCTCCAGGAGGCATGAAACCACCTCCACTTCTCGTGATGCTGGCTTCTTCTCAAAACAATCTCAAAGACAGCTCCCCGGATATTTTGAAAATTCAGCTTCTGTTTTTCTGAGAAAAATATATTAATAACTTCTGAATTCTCTGACATTGAATAAGTTGAACAAGAGTGTTAGCTTTCATCTACTGGGAAATATTCAAAGCTAAGTCTACTAAATTGAATAAAACTTTTAATAAAATCTCTCTAGTCTAGTCTCGTTTTTTAATCTTTAGAGTTTTTGTTTTGTTTATAGTTCGTATCTTTCTCCTTTTCTTCTGAGACAGAGTCTTGCTTTGTCGCCAGGCTGGAGTCAGCTCACTGCAACCTCCACCTCCTGGGTTCAAGCGATTCTCATGCCTCAGCCTCCTGAGTAGCTGGGATTACAGGCACACGCCACCACAAGCAGCTAATTTTTGCATTTTTAGTAAAGACAGGGTTTCACCATATTGGCCAGTCTGGTCTTGACCTCCTGACTTCATGATCCACCCGCCTCGGCCTGGAATTACAAAGTGCTGGGATTACAGGCGTGAGCCACCGCGCCCAGCCTAGTTCATATCTTTCCTATATTTAAACTTTTCTGCCTAATAGATTTGGCACACTTATACCTTTTATAAAAGTCAATAATGACTACTTAGTTGAAGGAAAAAAGAAATTACTCGCTAAGCTTGTTGCCGAGTTCTTGAAGAGCTTGCTCTTGTTCATGATATATTTTTTTCAACTGCTGATTTTCATCCTGGAGGTTAAGGAACTCCTTCAGAACAATAAAAGACAGAAAATGAAATTTAAAAGAAAGAAACAAGAAACTCCAGATTGTACATATACCATTAATTAGAAACAAACATCTTTTAGCTTTTTAAAAGAAACAAATTGTGTCCAAAGCTCTTTCCTAGCTGCTGTATCAACTATTTTCCATTTACTTAATCTCTTTACTGATATTTTTTAAGATGACTAGTATATCCATTTCCTTGGTATAATGTAAATTATGATTTATCTTTTTAAATAAGTTAACATTTGTCAAGACAGAATTTTTAAAGTTTTACCACTATTTACTTTTTTAAGACTAATGATTTGTTGAGTCTCATTTCTAAGATGAGATAAGGCATCTTTCTCCTTTTGAAGATCTTCCTGCAAAGTCTGCCTCCATTCCTTCTCAATCTTCAAGTCAGTTTCCAGTTGCACCCTTGAATGACAAATAACACACAGAAGCTCAGTGCTATTTCTCACACGACAGTTGTTACGTATCCTTTACTAAAATCACCCTTTTGGTTTATTACTTTGGCCTTTGTAATGCATTTTTCAGACATTTTCTTTCACAAATATTTTTCAGTAAACAAGTTCAGCAGCACAGGGTTTTCCAGTCACAAAATACTGACTCATTTGCCAGCCACGAAAAAATCCTTGCTAAACCATTTATACCATTAATTAATTTCATATACATAAATATTGCATAAGCATAGAAAATGCCTTGGAAAGGCACACACCATAATATTAAAACTGGTTACATCTTGGGAATGGAACTAAGAGGAGGAATGTAAGATTCTAATTGTCTTACACTTCTATGCCATGTGAAAAATTTTACAACAAACTTTATTCCAATATAAGAATTACAGCAATTGCTAAATCAGTTTAACTTCAGTAACGGCAAAATCAGCCCTGTTGCAGAGTGCTAATTTGCAAATTACTGTTGGAAGCTGACCAGTTACAGGAAAGACCTAAAACCAAGCAGACACTGGGGGAAAGTCCACACTGCCTGGAAATGCCAGTTCTGAAAGCAGTCCTGCATTGTTCTTTTTTTTTTTTTTTTTTTTTTTTTTCTGAGACAGGGTCTTGCTATGTTGCCAGGCTGGACTCAAACTCCTGGACTCAAACTCCTGGGCTCCTCCCACCTCAGCCTCTCAGCATCTGAGACTATAGGCCTGCCACCAAAACTCCTAAATTATTCTAACAGGTGCTAGCTGGCAAAGCAAACATAGTTGAATTTCCACATTTTAAGTTGACTAAAAAAAAAACACAAATCACTTCCATGATTATTGCTCATAAGCAGGTATAACAAGTGAGGCATTTATCTACTAACAATACTACAGTTACTAATACTTTATATTTTAATTGCAACATTATAATGTTGAGTACATTATTTTAATATGTTTAATATTTAGATTATTTTTTATTATTTCCTCATAGTTAGCATTTCCACATACAGCCATATATTTTTCAGTGGAATAAATTTTAGATTTTGTAATTCAGGTTGAAGAGAGTACCTGAAAATGGAATTTACAAATTATTGATAAATACTATTTTACTACAAAGTTAAAATTTGAACAGCATCTCTTCAACTAATGTTATTTCATTACAATGCTGACAAGAAAAAAAACTGATTCCTACTAGCGCCACTGTCTGTGTGAAGTCTGCACATTCTCTCCATGTCTGTGTGAGTCTTCTCCAGGTACTCCAGTTTCCTCCCAGATCCCAAAGATGTGCACGTTAGATGAATTGGCATTATCTACATTGTCCCAGCCTGAGTGTGGGTGTGTTTGGGTGCATCCTGTGACGGAATGGTGTCCTGTGGAAGACTGGTTCCTACTGGGTGCCTGAGCCGGCAGGATAGGCTCCGGCCACCAGTGAGCCTGAACTGTAATAATTGGGCAAAGAATTAGCTTACTCGTTTTTATCCATCTTTCTTAAATGTATGCATAACTCACGTTTATTTCAATATTTAATATTAGAAGTGTTCTGGTCTTTAATTAGCAGTTTAGTGATGTTTTTGTGAACATAATTATGCAGTAGAAACTTAACTCTTCATATCAAGTAGCCTATGATAAAACTGGTTTCATTCAGCATCATTTCACTCAGTCAGAGTTTCCAAGAACCTGTTGATGACATTAAGTGAGGACTTACTGTGTATGTTACATAATGTGAGGACTTACTGTGTATGTTACAAACACTGAAGTAACCAAAGCACACAGTACCCTGTTGAATGGCCTCATCATCCAGAATCAGAAAAAAAGTGAATGAAAAAGCAAAGGAAAATTTTGTTTTTAAGTTATATAAATATATCGTCAGAATACATGTTGAATACTAAAGGCAAAAACCACAAAAGGAAAAAGGGAAGATGTACTAAGTGTGGTGGCTCATGCCTGTAATCCCAAAACTTTGGGAGGCCAAAGCGGGCAGATCTCTTGAGGCCAAGAGTTCAAGACCAGCCTCCCCAACATGGTGAAACCCCATCTCTACTAAAAATACAAAAATTAGCCAGGTGTGCTGGTGCCCACCCATAATTCCAGCTACTACTTGGAAGGCTGAGGCAGAATAATTGCTTGGACCCGGGAGGCGGAGGTTGCAGTAAGCCAAGATCTCACCAGTGCACTCTAGCCTGGGTGACTGAGCAAGAACTCCGTCTCAAAAAAAAAAAAAAAAAAAAAGAGAGAGAGAGAAAGAAAAAGGAAGAGGTAAGAGGTAAGTACATAAAGAATTAAAATGTCTAAATAAAAATCACTATAATCTAAATTTTTAAATAAACAATAAACTTAGAAAAAATTTTCAGGCTGGGCGCAGTGGCTTATGCCTGTAACTCCAGCACTTTGGGAGGCCGAGGTAGGTGGATCACTTGAGGTCAGGAGTTCGAGAACAGCCTGGCCAACATGGTGAAACCCTGTCTCTACTAAAAATACAAAAATTAGCCAGACGTGGTGGCACACACATTTAATCCCAGCTATTCAGGAGGCTGAGGCACGAGAATTGCTTGAACCTTGGAGGCAGAGGTTGCAGTGAGCTAAAATCGCACCATTGCACTCCAGCCTGGGCAACAGAGTGAGACTCTAAAATATATATATATATAAAATAAATATATTAAATATATTAAATAATTATTAATAATAATATATTATATATATTATATATGGTATATATTATATATAATAATATATCATATAAATAAATAAATTAATTAAATATATTAAATTAATATATATAAAACATATATATATTTATGGTTCATGCCTGTAATCCCAGCACTTTCGGAGGCCGAGGCGTGCAGATCACAAGGTCAGGAATTCGAGACCAGCCTGGCCAACATGGTGAAACCCTGTCTCTACTAAAAACACAAAAATTATCTGGGCGTGGTGGCGGGTGCCTGTAATCTCATCTACTCGGGAGGCTGAGGCATGAGAATTGCTTGAACCCAGGAGGCGGAGGTTGCAGTGAGCTGAGATTGCGCCACTGCACTCCAGCCTGGGTGACAAAAAAAAAATAGTGGTATCACTATAGAATAAGTTGCATTACTGCAGAATATCAGATTTGTCTTACCTATGCTTTTGTCAAACACTAGAAAGGTAATTCAGTAACAGAGTACCAGAGTTTCAAGACTGTATTCTACTGACCAGCAAAGTATCCCAGTCATGTTCTTCATGTGTTTCATTTGGCAAGGCACAGAGTCCTACACAACAAACCCAGGGCACCATTAATAAATCTGATGACTTAAATGCTCCTTGTAACTTAAAATTAAGAGGAATTATTTTTTTTCTGAATGTTTTGAGGTTTTTGTTTTGTTCTGTTTTTAGAGACAGGAACTCACTCTGTCACCCAGCAGGCTGAAGTTTAGTGGCACAATCACAGCTCACAGCAATCTTTAACTCCTGGGCTCAAGCAATCCTTTTGCTTCATCTTGCCGAGCAGCTGGGGCTACAGGTGTGTGCCACAACACCCAGCTAATTTTTTCTTTCTTTCCTTCTTTTCTTTTCTTTTCTTTCTCTTTCTTTCTTTCTCTCTCTCCCTCCCTGCTTTCTTTTTATTTCTTTCTCTCTCCCTCCCTCTCTCTCTCTCTCTCTCTCTCTCTCTTTCCTTTCTTTCTTTCTTTTTGTAGAGACAGGGTCTCACTATGTTGCCCAGGCTGGTCTTAAACTCCTGGCGTCAAGCAGTCCTCTCACCTTAGCCTCCTAAAGTGCTGGGATTACAACCATGTGCCACCATGCCTGGCCCTGTTTTTGGCTTTGGGAGTGGATTTCAATTTCACAGTTTTCACAATGTAGAAATAATGTGGGTTGTCTTTTTTTTTTTTTTTTTTTTTTTTTTGAGACGGAGTCTCGCTCTGTCGCCCAGGCTGGAGTGAAGTGGCGTGACCTCAGAGCACTGCAACCTCCGCCTCCCGGGTTCAAGTAATTCTCCTGCCTCAGCCTTCTGAGTAGCTGGGATTACAGGCACCTGCCACCACGCCCGGCTAATTTTTCTTTAATTTTTAGTAGAGATGGGGTTTCACCATGTTGGTCAGGCTGGTCTCGAACTCCTGACCTCATGATCCGCCTGCCTCAGCCTCCCAAAAGTGCTAGGATTACAGGCGTGAGCCACCAGGCCCAGCCTGTAGGTTTTTAACCACAGTAATACTTCCTGGCCTAAAGCCAGGGAATTCTACATATCAATTCCTCAAATTTCTCAAATTATTATATTTGAGAAATATTAATTTCTCAAATTACAGGTGCAGTGGCTCACACCTGTAATCCCAGCACTTTGGGAGGCCGAGATAGGTGGATCACCTGAGGTCGGGAGTTCAAGACCAGCCTGACCAACATGGAGAAACCCTGTCTCTACTAAAAATACAAAATTAGCCAAGAGTGGTGGCACATGCTTGTAATCCCAGCTACTTGGGAGGCTGAGGCAGGAGAATCGCTTGAACCCGGGAGGCGGAGGTTGCAGTGAGCCAAGATCGCGCCATTGCATTCCAGCCTGGGCAACAAGAGCAAAACTCCATCTCAAAACAACAACAACAAAAGAAGACTCCAGAAAGTAAAGAGAAGAAGTTTGATCAGCTAGGAACTCCAGGAATCAAAGAACAACATGGTGATGAGTTACCTCAGGTTTCTTTTTATCTCATATATAGTTCAGATTGGTTGTTGATGAAGCCCTCAACCCATTAAATACTAACGGGCATAGACAAAAAAAGCCCCAAGTAGAGCTGTTCCCGGGCCAAAGGGCCAGGAAATAGCCTAGCAAGACAGAAAACTCTGGACAATAAATGCCCTATTCCAGCAAAACACCCGAGAAAAAACCCATGCCCCCGCAACAAACCTCAGTCAGCAAAGGCTGAGTGAGGAGCCTGGATTTCTACTCTTGCCTGGCAATGATGAGGTAACGTTCTTGCACCCTGCTGTGGTAGTATCAGAAAATGCCAAGTGGGAGCCTGAACCTTCCTAACCCCCAGCATAAATAAGGCATCTGTTATGGTTTGAATGTTTGTCCTCCTCAAAACTCACATTGAAACTTAATTCCCAATTTAACAATATTAAGAAGTAAGGCCTTGCCGGCACAGTGGCTCATGCCTGTAATCCCAGCACTTTGGGAGGCCAAGGCAAGCAGATCACTTGAGGTCAGGAGTTTGAGACCAGCCTGGTCAACATGGTGAAACCTCATCTCTACAAAAAATACAAAATTTAGCCAGGTGTGGTGGTGTGTGCCTATAGTCCCAGCTACTAGCGGGGCTGAGGCAGGAGGATTGCCTGAACTGGGGAGGTCAAGGCTGCAGTAAGCTGAGATTGTACCACTGCACTACAGCCTGGGCAACAGAGCCAGACCTTGTCTCAAAAAAAAAAAAAAAAAAAAAAAAAAAAAACAGGCGAGGCCTTTAAGAGGTAATTGGCTCATGAGGTCTCTGCCTTCATGAATGAATTAACAGGTTAACGGACTAACGGGTTATCACAAGAATGGGTCTGTTATGAAAGCCAGTTTGGTAGGCCAGGAATGGTGGCTCACACCTGTAATCCAAGCACTTTGGGAGGCCAAGGTAGGAGGATCACTTGAGTCTAGGAGTTCAAGACCAGCCTGGGCAACATAGAGAGATCATGTCTCTATAAGAAAAATAATAAAAATAAAAAATAAAAGCCAGTTTGACTCTCGGTACACCCCTCTTGCCCTGTGATGTCTTCTGCCATGTTATGATGCAGCACAAAGCCCTCACCAGAAGATGACCAAATGTAGCTGCCCAATCATGGACTTCCCAGATTCCAGAACTGTAAGAAATAAACCTGTTTTCTTTTTAAATTACCCAGTCTCGGGTATTCAGTTATATTAATAGAAAGTAAACTAATCTAGGCCGGGCACGGGGGCTCGTGCCTGTAATCCCAGCACTTTGGGAGGCCAAGGTAGGTGGGTCACGTGAGGTCAGGAGCTCGAGACCAGCCTGACCAACATGGCAAAACCTCATCTCTACAAAAAATACAAAAAATTAGCCGGGCATGGTGGTAAGTGCCTGTAATCCCAGCTACTAAAGAGGCTGAGGCACAAGAATCGCTAGAACCGGGGAGGCAGAGGTTGCAGTGAGCCGAGATTGCACCACTGCACTCCAGCCTGGGCAACAGAGCGAAAACTCTGTCTCAAAAAAACAGAAAGTAAACTAATCCAGTCTATCCCTGGATCTAAGGGAAAAACACAAAGACAAAAGAAAACAAAGTGTCTCTGAAGCAACCCCACTGGTAACAATGGAAGAGTAACCTGGGACTTGAATCCCCATGCAGCAGTAACAAGGCATTTCTTTTTTCTTTTTTTTTTTTTTTTTTTGAGACAGAGTCTTGCTGAAATAAAAATAAATTAGCCAAGCATAGTGGTGTATGCCTGTAGTCCTAGCTACTCAGGAAGCTTGGGCAGAAGGATCACTTGAGTCCAGAAGTTCAAGTTCACAGTGAGCCAGGTAGGGCACATGCCACTGCCCTACAGCCTGGCTGACAGCAAGACCCTATCTCAAAACAAAACACAAACAAAACAAACAACAAAAGAAAATAGATCAAATGGAAATCTTAGGACTGAAAAATACAATAATCTTGCTGAAAGGGCTCAAGAGAAGAATGAAGATGGTGAGGGAAGAATGAATGAATTTGAAAATATAACAACAGAAATTATCCAATCTGAACAGGAACCTGTGGGACTACTAAAAAAAAAAAAGATCAGCTGGGCTCAGTGGCTCACGCCTGTAATCCCAGCACTTCGAGAGGCCAAGGTGGGTGGGTCACAAGGTCAAGAGATCGAGACCATCCTGGCTAACATGGTGAAACCCTGTCTCTACTAAAAATACAAAAAATTAGCCAGGTGTGGTGACGGGCACCTGTAGTCCCAGCTACTCGGGAGGCTGAGGCAGGAGAATGGAGTGAACCCAGGAGGCGGAGCTTGCAGTGAGCTGAGACCGCGCCACTGCACTCCAGCCTGGGTGACAGAGAGAGGCTCTGTCTCAAAAAAAAAAAAAAAAAGCCAGGAGTGGTGGCTCACACCTGTAATCCCATCACTTTGGGAGGCCGAGGCGGGTGGATCACAAGGTCAGGAGTTCAAGACCAAACTGGCTAAGATGGTGAAACCCCATACCTACTAAAAATACAAAAAAATTAGCCAGGCGTGGCGGTAGGTGCCTATAATCCCAGCTACTCAGGAGGCTGAGGCAGGAGAATCGCTTGAATCCAGGTGGCAGAAGTTGCAGTGAGCCAAGATCGCACCACTGCACTCCAACCTGGGCGACAGGCTGAGACTCCATCTCAAAAAAAAAAAATACAAAAATTAGCTGGGCATGATGGCACGCACCTGTAGTTCTAGCTACCCAGGAGACTGAGGCAGAAGAATCGCTTGAATCCAGGAGGCGGAGGTTGCAGAGAGCCGAGATCGCGCCATTGCACTCTAGCCTGGCGACAGAGTGAGACTCCGCCTCAAAAAAAAAAAAAAAAAAGACCCAACATTCATGGTATCAGAGTCTCTGAAGGGGAGAAGAAAGCAACTGACACTAAAAAAAAATCTCTGAAAAAGTAATGGCTGAAAATTTCCCAAATCTGACAAAGACATAAACCTACAGATATAAGAAGCTGACCAAATCCCAAATAGGTTAAAGCCCAAAAAACATTTTTTTTGAAAGCAGTAAGACAGAAATGACATTAACACCTAAAGAGAAACAACAATTCAAATGACAGTGTATTTTTAATCAGAAAACCATAAAGGCCAAGAGAGAGTGGCATAAGATTTCTCCAGTGCTAAAAGAACTGCCAACCCAGAATTCTATACCCAGTGAAAACATCTTTCAGAAATGAAGGTAAAATAGAATTTATTGCCAACAGACCTACCCTAAAAGAATGGCTAAAGAGCTGGGCATGGTGGCTCACACCTGTAATCCCACCTTCTGAGTTGGTTTATTTGAGGCCAGGCATTCAAGACTAGCCTGAGCAACATAATAAGACCTCATCTCTAAAAAAAAATTTAAGGCCAGGTGCAGTGGCTCACACCTGTAATCCTAACGCTTTGGAAGATCATGGCAGGGGAACTGCTTGAGGCCAGGAGTTCAAGACCAGCCTGGGCAACATAGCAATATCCTGTCCCTATAAAAATTAGCCAGTGTGGTGGTATGCTACTATCATCCTAGCTACTCAGGAGGCTGAGGTGAGAGGATCCCTTGAGCCCATGAGTTCAAAGCTGCAATGAGTTATGATCACGCCACTATACCCCAGCCTGGGCGACAGAGGAACAAGTCCCTATCTCAATAAAATAAAATAAAATAAAATAAAATAAAGTAAGTTTTTTAATTAGCTGGCATGGTGGCACATGCCTATAGTCCCAGCTACTTGGGAGGTAAAGGCAAGAGCATTGCTTGAGCCCAGGAGCTTGAGGTTGCAGTGAGCCATGATCACACTACTGTATTCCAGCCTCAGTGACAGAGTGAGACCCCTCTCTCTTTAAAAAAAAAAAAAAAAAAAAGAGGCCAGGCACAGTGGCTCACAGCTGTAATCCCAGCACTTTGGGAGGCCACGGTGGCCAGATCGCTTGAGCCCAGGAGTTAGAGATCATTCTGGGCAACATGGAGAAACCCCGTGTCTACCAAAACAAATAAATAAATACAAAAATACAAAAATTAGCCAGGTATGGTGACGTGCACCTGTAGTCTCAGCTACTCAGGAGCCTGAAATGGGAGGATTACTAAGCCCAGGAAATCAAGGCTGCAGTGAGCTGTGGTCACACCACTGCACTCCAGCCTGGGTGACACAGCAAGACCCTGTATCAAAAAAAAAAAAAAAAGAATGTTTAAAGAAAGTTCAGACACACACAAAAAAACTTGGAGCTTCAGGAATAAAAAATAATAATGAAGTTTTCTAAATTAGATTAAATTTAAACATTAAATTCTGTTTATGGCTGCACATATTACAACATTGTCTAACATGATTCTCAATATACGTAAAAGAGATAATTAAGCAAATTATATTAAAGAGGGGAGAAGGTATGAATACTTAAATAGAGGTAAGGTTTTCACACTTCATCCAAAGTGGTAAAATGTTAATGCCAACAGACTGTGGAAAAATAGCATATGTGTAATATAATGTCCACAGCAAACACCAAAAATCTATACCAAGATATGTATTCAAAATTGCTACAGATAAATCAAAATGGAATTCTACATAATGTTCATGTAACTTATGCAAAGGCAGAAAAAATTAAATAGAGGAACAACAAACAGGAAAAACAAACAATAAAATGGCAGACTTAAGCTCTACTATATCAATAATTACAACAAATATAAATGGACTAAATATCCTATGAAAAGACAGAGTTGGAAGAATTGATTTTAAAAGCATGAAGCAGGCTAAGCATGATGGCTCATGCCTATAATCCAAATGCTTTAGGAGGCTGAGGCAGAGGAATCACTTGAGGCCAGGAGTTCCAGACCAGCTTAGGATACATAGCAAGACCTCCATCTCTTAAAAAAAAAATTGTTTTATTAGCCAGGTGCAGTGGCGTAGCCTGTAGCCCTAGCAACTCAGGAGGCTGAGGCAGGAGGATCTCTTGAGCCTAGGAATTAGAGGCTGCAATGAGCTATAATGGCACCACTATACTCCAACCTGGGCAACAAAGCAAGATCCCGTCTCTAAAAAACAAACAGCAGCAACAACAAAACATGAACTATATGCTGCCTATAAGAAACTTTCGGCTGGGGGCAGTGGCTCATGCCTGTAATTTGGGAGGCCAAGGTGGGAGGATCACTTGAGCTCAGGAGTTCAAGATCAGTGTGGGCAACATACCGAGACCTTGTCTCTACTAAAAAAATAAAAAGAAAAATAAGTTAGCTGGGTACGGTGGCACAATGCCTAAGGTCCCAGCTACTCTGCAAGCTGAGGTTGGGAGGATTGCTTGAGCCTAGGTGATCAAGGCTGCAGTGAGCTATGATCATGCCACTGCACTCCAGGCTGGGCAACAGAGTGAGACCCTGTCTCAAAAAAAAAAAAAAAAAAGGAAAAGAAACTTCAAGCCAGGGATGGTGGCTCACACCTGTAATCCCAACACTTTGGGAGGCAAAGGTGGGAGGATCACTTGAGGCTAGGAGTGCAAGACTAGCCTGGGCAGCATAGCAAGACCCTGTCTCTCCAAAAGAAAAAAAAAGAAACTTCAAACATTATAAAGGTAGACTGAAAATTAAAAAATGGAAAAATATAAACATTAATCAACAGAAAGGAGTCACTATATTAATATCAGAAAAATTAACTTCAGAGCAAAAAAAAATTACCAAAGACAAAGAAGTACATCATATAATGACAAAAGGGTCAACCTACCAAGAAGACATATTAACAGTCCTGAATATGTAGGCACCAAGTAACAGAGCTTTAGAATACAATAAGCAAAAACAGAATTGAAAAAATATATTTACCAATCCACAATTACAGTTGGATATTTCAACAAATCATCCCTCAATAATTAAAAACTACTAGACAGAAAATCACCAAGGATAGAGAAGAACTTAACACTTCAATAGGTATAAAGGCAGCTTAGCAACTTATAAATCATACATGGCATGTGGTCTTGTTTTAATGATCTGTTAATATAATATGTAACTATTTTCCATTGTTGTTTTCTTTTTTCTTTGGTTGTTTGTTCTTATTGTTGTTTTCTTTTAATAACAGAATTGGTGCATATTAACTGGGGGAAAAATACTGATGTTTATAAAATAAAACTAAAATGCCCCTGTCAACCTCAACCTGCCAGCATTCACCTGAAATAAACACTCCCCAGAATCTGTATTCTTTAAAATCTTTTCTATCTGTATATAAATATATATGCATGCATGGTTTTAATTTTATTTTTAAAATTGAATCATATTTGGCATACTGTCTGCAACTTGCTTTTTTTCAGCACAACAACATATACTAACATCCTTCCTGGTTGGTGACATATAGATCATATAAAGTTCTAATAAAAATGTTCTCAGAAGCTGGGCATGGTGGCTCACTTCTGTAATCCCAACACCTTGAGAGTTGAGACGGGAGAATCACTTGAGTCCAGGAGTTAGAGATCAGTCTGAACAACACAGCAAGACTCCATTTCCACAATTTAAAAAAAATGTTAGGGAGCTAAATGATAAGAACTTACGAACACAGAGAAGGAAACAACAGATACAGGTGTCTATTTGAGGGGGGAGGATGGGGGGAGGGAAAGGAGGAGAAAAGAACTATTGGGTACTGGGCTTAATATCTGGGTGATAAAATAATATACACAACAAACGCCCATGACACGTGTTTACCTAGTAACAAGACTTCACATGTACCCCCAAACCTAAAATAAAAGTTAAAAAAAAATTAGAGACAATTGGCCGGGTGTGGTGGCTCACACCTGTAATCCCAGCACTTTGGGAGGCTGAGGCAGGTGGATCACGAGGTCAGGAGATCAAGACCATCCTGGCTAACACAGTGAAACCCCGTCTCTACTAAAAATACAAAAAAAAATTAGTTGGGTGTGCTGGCGAGCGCCTGTAGTCCCAGCTACTCAGGAGGCTGAGGCAGGAGAATGGCGTGAACCCGGGAGGCGGAGCTTGCAGTGAGCCGAGATCACACCACTGCACTCCAGCCCAGGCAATAGAGCGAGACTCCATCTCAAAAAAAAAAAAAAAAAAAAAAATCAGAGACAATTAAAAAAAAAAAGTTCGCCAGGCACAGTGGCTCATGCCTATAATCCTAGCACTCTGGGAGGCCAAGGCAGGCAGATCACCTGAGTTCAGGAGTATGAGACTAGCCTGGCCAACGTCATGAAACTTTGTCTCTAATAAAAAATACAAAAACTTAGCCAGGTGTGGTGGCACAAGCCTGTAGTCCCAGCTACTCGGGAGGCTGAGACAGGAGAATTGCTTGAACCCAGGAGGCAGAGGTTGCAGTGAGCCACCAAGGTCGTGCCATTGCACTCCAGCCTGGGCGACAGAGTGAGACTCCATCTCGAAGAAAAAAAAAAAAAGTTGATTTAAAAAAAAATGTTCTCGGCTGGGTGCAGTGGCTCATACCTGTAATCCCAGCACTTTGGGAGGCCAAGACGGGTGGATCACCTGAGGTCAGTAGTTCAAGACCAGCCTGGCCAACATGGCAAAACCCCGTCTCTACTAAAAATGCAAAAAATTAGCCAGGCGTGGTGGCAGGCGCCTGTAATCACAGCTACTCAGGGGGCTGAGGCAGGAGAATCGCTTGAACCCAGGAGGCAGAGGTTGCAGTGAGCTGAGGTCACATGCCATTGCACTCCAGCCTGGGCAACAAGAGTGAAACTTCCTCTCAAAAAAATGTATATATATATTCTCAGAAAACAGCATGTTCTTTAATAATATAAGTTTCTTGTAGTTACAAAAGCCTATTATACTCAGCACCTAGAAACATAATGACCATCAGATTAATGTTAAACAACAGAAGAATGAATAAAACTCTCCTAGAGCAAGAAGACAGCAAAACAGAGTTGAAAGTACTCTGTAAATCATAAAGGGAGTAAAAACATAAGTATTATTACAATTATATTTTCTAAATTTTTTTGTTTTTTAAAGTAAACACTAAAAGCTAACTGGCATCATTAGATAAATAAAAATATTGGTATTCTATCATTATGTGCAAAAAAATGAGGGGGTTATGTTAACACAAGTATTTGTTTCTGAGAGTGAAATACTCACAGCTGTTTCTCCTTTTGGGAGATTTGTTTCTGCAGACTATCAGATTTACTGAGACATTCTTGTAGATATTTCTCATCCTCATCTTCAGCTTCCATTTGCGCCTTCTCTGCTTGCTGCAATCTGGTGTAATTCAAATCAACTTTGGGTAAAACTGAGGCTAGAACTAGGGTGTAAAAGGGTGAAGAAGACAAATAAAAGAAAAATGGGGAAATAGAAACATTTCTAAATGAAAACAAAGTTTGGGGGAAAACTCACAAACTCAAACGTGAAAGAGCCACACAATGTCTAGAAGTTGTTTTGTGATTTTTTTTTCAATATAACATGTAGTATGCCCAGAATACTATCTTCAAATTTGTTTTATTTCTTGTTCATAATTAACAGTGCAAAGCAATACAGCCTTTACCACTTATGCAGAGCATAATGAATCAAATTTCAAAGCATAATAGGTATGTTACTACCTTTTTACAAAACCGTGAAAAGCAAAGGATTTATGCCTACACTAGGTGAAGAAGCCACACTGTTATATGTTATGCTAAGATGTGTATGCCAGGAATCAAGTGTGCTACAAGGCCAAGAGCAAAGACCTGCAATTACTCCAAATGATAGCCAAGTCCTTCTTATGGCATCTTTATGCATTTACTAAATTATGCCGAAGCTCTATGTATGTGTGTGTGTGCACGTGTGCATATATGTTTAAGATTCAAAAAGAATTTGGTGCCAGTTGGCATCATTTGCTAGAGATCATTTTTGTTCCTCACCATTTAATATTAAAAATTAGCTAAAACATTGTGATTTTCATCTTTCCTGTTTTTATTTGTAAGTCGTTGCATTTTCCTGTGCTTAGCTCCACTCCCTGCCTTCTTTGGCCATCTAGGATTTCTTGTATTTAACTTCAATATTTTTATAAGAAAATATTTACCAAGATTCAAAGGATATTAATTCCTTGCAGGAAATCACAAGAGAAATTTCGGTTCAACTAACTAAAAAACTCTTCCTCTTCCTTTCTTCCTTAAAACCATACCAATGGAGCAACCCTCACATATTTCAGGGGTATAAATGCTGCTTCCAAGGAAAGGAGAGTAACATTTAAGTTATCTCCAAATCCAAGTTTAAATTAAAATATTCAGGTGCTGGGATTGGACCCAAGCTTTTCTCTAAGGTTACAAAAAGGAAAATAGAAGTCAGAGTGAGGTAGGCCTTGAAGTTGTGCTATCACAGAAGAGGGCAAGGGAGAAACGGAAAACTGAGAAGCTGAAGCACAGGGTGTTGGCCAGTCTGGGTTATAAATTATTTTAAAGCATATGTAAAAATCTGTAAGGGAGCCATTGGGCAAAGAGTGGGCCAATGAGAAAAAAATATCTGTGCCAACACAGTATAAAACTGAAGGTTATTTTTAAACAATCTTTATATTTTTCATCAAAAAGTAGCTAAAAAGATAAAACTGCATTTGAAAATCCTGACCTCCAAAGGGTCAATACTCAAATCACCCTTTGTGCACAAGGTTTGAGGAATGTATGTCTGGAAATCCAAGTGCACCCACTCTGCTTGATGGCAGTGTATTACCACAGCAGCTGACCAAGAAATGTACAGGGTTCCTAACATCCTTTTAGAATATTTAATAGCATTTAGATTCCTTTCTATTTAATATATTATAAAATTGTTGATTCTCTTTTCATTTAGTCTGTTTAAATACAAGTGGTCTTCAGAAAGATATATCTTTAACCAGCTTGTACTGGTCCTGCGTGTCACTGCTGGCACATTTCACCAATGACATTGCAATTGTCCTAGTTTGAGTTAACAAATCGTTGTCACTTCATAATGGAATGGAAAGAAATCAAAGACAGAAAAAGGTAATAAAGATGTCCAAAATGTAAAAATGGGGATAAAGAAAACAAAAAAGAAAAAAGAAGAAAGAGGATGTCAATAAAAGAATATTCATGTCAATAAAGCATTAATAGTTATGTTTTTCATAAGTAGATTCAAAGAAAGCAATGATAAAAGACATATGTTGACACCAACATGACAGGGCAATGGAAATACATTACATTTTCCAACAATAAAAGTGAAAAATGCCAATATAAAACAATTCAATTTAAACAAAATTATATCTTCGGTTGGGTTGAGGGTCCTAGCTCAAAGAAACAAAACTAAACCACCAATTCGGAATGCTTGATTTCAGATAAACAGATGGTGAATGGCAAAGAATATGACAATTAATATGCATGGAAATCAATCAGGGATAATCTCACTCTGTTTGTTCATTTTTAATTTTTTTGACATTTTTATTTGTGTATTTGTTTTATGTAATTGAACGACATGAAACTGCTGATATTAGGCCTCTAAGAAAAATCTACAATATGACAACTTCAAATGAATCAGCGTAATATAAAGCAACTTGATTCCATGCAACAACCAAAGCAAAAACGCAAAATCCTGCTGGGCTTAAACAAAAAACATGTCCTAATCTATGTCTTCCTAATGGTTTTTGTGGCAGGTGTAGGAACTGAATAAAGAAAAAGGGAAGAAGAAAAGAAAAAAAGAAACTAAGACTGGAAATGCTGTACCTTTGTTCCAGCTGCCTCATGGCTGCAGTAATTTTATTGGTTTTTTCTTCTAGTCGGGCAATTATTTCATTTTTTTCTTTCAAGCCATCTTCAGAACCCTATTTATAAAAACAAAAGCTATGGTGGTTTTGATTTGTGTGTGTGTGTTTGTGTGTGTGTGTGTGTGTGCGTGTTTTTAATAGATAGGGTATCACTATGCAGCCCAGGTTGGATTTGAACTTCTGGGCTCAAGCTACCCCACCTCTCAGCCTCCCAAGTAGCGTTCTGATCTGTTAACCTGAGTATTTATAAGTTTCTTACACCATTTTGCTATGGGACTGCTACTTTGAAATGAACAGTTACTTTATACATTAAAATAATTGTGTGATATAAAGCAGTGCTATTAGTCATTTTTTTTTTTTTTTTGAGACAGTCTCACTCTGTCGCCCAGGCTGGAGTGCAGTGGCACCATCTCACCTCACTGCAAGCTCCGCCTCCCGGGTTCACGCCATTCTCCTGCCTCAGCCTCCCAAGTAGCTGGGACTACAGGTGCCCACCACCGCGCCCAGCTAATTTTTTTGTATTCTTAGTAGAGACAGGGTTTCACTGTGTTAGTCAGGATGGTCTCGATCTCCTGACCTTGTGATCTGCCCGCCTCAGCCTCCCAAAGTGCTGGGATTACAGGCATGAGCCACCGCACACGGCCCTTTTTTTTTTTTAAGATGGGGTCTTGCTATGTTCACCACGCTGGTCTCGAACTCCTGGCATCAAACAATCCTCCTATCTCGGCCTCCCTAAGTGCTAGGATTACAGCACGAGCCATGGCACCTGGCCTCTATTAGTCTTCATTTAAAATGTAATAGGCCAGGTGCAGTGGCTCACACCTGTAATCCCAGCTCTTTGGGAGGCCAAGGTGGGAGGATCGCTTGAGACCAGCCTGGGCAATATAGTGAGACCTCATCTCTACAGAAAACAAAAGAAAAAAAGAAAAAAAAATTAAAAAATAAAATGTAATAAAGGAAAAAAAAAACTCCACCTTCAATATTTTTGGAAGATGACAGAATACACTCTTGTAAAATATGACATTTTTCAAATTAATTAAATTGTAAAGGGTTTTGGCAACATATCTACTTCATAGCAATATCATTGTACAAAACTCACAATTATGGGCCAGGCATGGTGGCTCACGCCTGTAATCTCAGCACTCTGGGAGGCCAAGGTGGGTGGATCACCTGAGGTCAGGAATTCGAAACCAGCCTGGCCAACATTGTGAAACCCCATCTCTACTAAAAATACAAAAATTAGCCGGGCTTATTGGTATATGCCTGTAGTCCCAGCTACTAGGGAGGCTGAGGCAGGAGAACCGCTTGACCCTGGGAGGCAGAGGTTGCAGTGCGTCGAGATCTCACCACTGTACTCCAGCCTGGGCAACAGAGCGAGACTCCATCTCAAAAAAAAAAAAAGAAAGAAAATTTACTATTATGATAGTGCAGCATTTCAATCAAAATTAAATCTTTCTTAGAACTACACTGGAAAAGGAAGTTCACAAAAATGTTTTGCAGTTTAAATTGAGAGTTTTCCCAAAAGATTTAATCTTCATACTCTTAATCTTTCAACATTAAAAATTCAGACAGGTGATATTTTGTTTGTTGATACCTTTTTCATTACATTTCTTAAGCTTTCATTTAGAAAAAAAAAGACATTGGCCTTTATAATATTGCACAGTTAAAATAAAATGGGCTCATCTCTTAAAAACCAAAACCTTTCTACAAATATTCACTTTCAATTTACATAAAATGAAATTTAAGAACAATCCTTACCTGCAACTTTTGATACATCTCTATGTTAATTGCTTTAACTTCCTCTAGTTGTTGTCGAAGGCCTATCAGAGTATCTTGTTTCTCATGGATATCTTTCTCCAGCAACTTCATGGCAAGTTCAATCTCATGCTTCATACTAACTTGTACTGCTAGCTCATTCTCTACATCCTGCAATTTCAATATATCCTCAATTCACATGCCACTTCAGGATGTAAAAATTAGATATACTTTAAGAAAGATTTTCCATTCAATATGCAGACTACACCTTTTAAGTCCACTAAAGGGAATCAACAAGGCCCTATAACAAGGCAATAAATATTTTGAAATGCAGGGCCAGGCGCAGTGGCTCATACCTGTAATCCCAGCACTTTGGGAGGCCGAGGTGGGTGGATCACTTGAGGTCAGGAGTTCAAGACCAGCCTGACCAACATGGTGAAACTCCGTCTCTACCAAAAATATACAAAAACTTAGCCAGGCATGGTGGCACACACCTGTAGTCCCAGCTACCAGAGAGGCTGAGGTGAAAGAATCACTCGAACCCAAGGAGGCAAAGGTTGCCATGAGCCGAAATCACACCACTGCACTCCAGCGGGGGCAAGAGAGTAAGACCCTGTCTCAAAAAATAAGTAAATATTTTCAAACGCAGTTTTTGCTAAAATGAAAGCATTTTCTATATTCTGTTAATCATTACTCTTTAACGGTCCAAGAATTAATCATTTTTATGCTTCAGAGATTGAATATTAATTTTCCTTAAACAAAACGAAACGAAGCAGTCTGTACATGTAAAGGCCAAAGTAACTCAAATAACAGTTTAATTTCTTTTTTTTTTTTTTTTGAGACGGAGTCTCGCTCTGTTGCCCAGGCTGGAGTGCAGTGGCACCATCTTGGCCCACTGCAAGCTCCGCCCCCCAGGTTCACGCCATTCTCCTGCCTCAGCCTCCCGAGTAGGCGGGACCACAGGGGTCTGCCACCATGACTGGCTAATTTTTTTTTTTTGTATTTTTAGTACAGACAGAGTTTCACCATGTTAGCCAGGATGGTCTCGATCTCCTGACCTTGTGATCCAACAGCCTCCGCCTCCCAAAGTGCTGGGATTACAGGTGTGAGCCACCGCGCCCGGCCAACACAGTTTAATTTCTTAAGAATTTTTTATCAGAAGGATTAAAAAGTTTCTTATGATTTATTTTAAGACATTTATTGGCCTGGTGCGGTGGCTCATGCAGGTAATCCCAGCACTTTAGGAGGCCGAGGTGGGCAGATCATGAGGTCAAGAGATCGAGACCATCCTGGCTAACACGCTGAAACCCCGTCTCTACTAAAAATACAAAAAATTAGCCGGGCGTGGTGGCAGGCACCTATAGTCCCAGCTACTCGGGAGGCTGAGGCAGGAGAATGGCGTGAACCCGGAAGGCAGAGCTTGCAGTGAGCCGAGATGGCGCCACTGCACTCCAGCCTGGGCGACAGAGCGAGACTCTGTCTCAAAAAAAAAAAAAAAAAAAAAAAAAAAGATGGGTAATATTCTCTTCTTGATCTGGGTGGAGGTTACGCAGGTTATTTGTGTTATAATTCATTAAGCTGTATATTCGTATTTTTCTGTTGGCATTATATTTCACAATTTCAAAGGTTAAAAAACAAGTTAATTTTAAATATG
The DNA here is from genome assembly GCF_029281585.2 of Gorilla gorilla gorilla. NCBI lineage: Eukaryota > Metazoa > Chordata > Mammalia > Primates > Hominidae > Gorilla > Gorilla gorilla. Next base: position 47,374,113 of record NC_073232.2, on the reverse strand, counting down.
ACTTTCCTAATATTTGAATATGTCGTTCTGTTCTATTTCATTTTCTATAACGCTGGTCATAACCCATTCATTCACAATCATATACTGTAAATTACAGTTTAAAAAACACTGATACAGATCGGGCACAGTGGCTTATGCCTATAATCTCAGCACTTTGGGAGGCCAAGGCAGGTGGATCACTTGAGGCCAGGAGTTTGAGCCCAGCCTGGCCAACACGGCAAAACCCCATCTCTATAAAAAATACAAAAATTAGCCAGGCATGGTGGCACATGCCTGTAGTCCCAGCTACTTGGGAGGCTGAGGTACAAGAATTGCTTAAACCTGGAAGGCAGAGGCTGCAGTGAGCCAAGATCGCACCACTGCACTCCAGCCCGAGTGACAGAGCAAGACTCTGTCTCAAAACAACAATAGGCTGGGCGCAGTGGCTCACGCCTGTAATCCCAACACTTTGGGAGGCCAAGGTAGGCAGATCACTTGAGGCCAGGAGTTCAAGATCAGCCTGGCCAACATGGTGAAACCCCATCTCTACAAAAAATACAAAAATTAGCCGGGTGTGGTGGCACATGCCTTGTAGTCCCAATTACTTGGGAGGCTGAGGTACAAGAATCACTTGAACCCGGGAGGCACAGGCTGCAGTGAGCCAAGATCACACCACTGCACTCCAGCCTGGGCGACAGAGACTCCGTCTCAAAACAACAATAAAACATTGATATAGTGGAAGCTTAGAAAATTTGAGAAGATTAAGGGGTGAGCTTGCTACATACAACATCAAAAAGGATAAGGCTGAAAAACAGATTTTAAATGGTGCTTGCTTGAAGGTAAATTACTCCCAGGATGATCTTGCTAATGTAATTTTTAATATAACCTACCTGTCGTAACTGAGATTCATCTCGAAGCTGCCTTCTGGCTTCATTGTACATTTCATCTAGCCCCTGACGAGAATGCTTATATGTTTGAAGCTCAGTTTCCACATCTACTTTGGTAACCTAGGAAGAAAACAAAATTTTTCATTCTATAATCACTACTACTAATACAGCATAGAAATACCTACTTCATCCAAAAATCCCCAAAAATGGTAATTTCTGACACGAGATTGTCTGCTTGAAAGCAGTCTATACTCACCTCTAGGTGCTGCTGTGTTTTCATTAAAATCAATTTATTTTCACTTCTTAATTGATGATTTTCTTCCTGGAGTTTAATGATGTTATTCTTTGCTATTGCTAACTAAAAATTAAGAAACAGGCAAGAAAAAAGATTTTAAACACCCTTATACTTGCTTTGCAGGTTATGTGCATGGCCATAAACATCAGAAAATAAAATCTCACAACTAGCAAAAGGTCTGTCACATTCACAGAAACGTTCATAAGAAAAACACGCTCGTTATTATCCCAAGATACCAATTTTAAAAATTATACTCATTTCCTTTTGAATTATTCCTACTATTTTCTTTTATAGTTGAAACACATTAGGCTTATTTGTTATGCTTATAATAAACATATTATGCTTACTGTATGATTTACAGTATGTCCTGAATACAAAGTGTCTGAGTAAACAAATAGAGAAATATGCATTAAATAACAAAGGCTTTAAAGACTTGTGTAAAGATAAAAACATGCATAAGGAAAGAAGGTTGTGCTATCATTGAAAATGTAATACAGACATTTGTGGTAACCGAGTTGGACACCCCATGAAGTCTAGACATGTAACAGGAACTTAAGTGACTACAACAAACAAGAGACAGGTCTCACCATGAGTTAAACATGAATGATTAAGTGGTTTGACTCTGAGGCCCAGAATGGAAAGAGAGATCCTATGAAAGCAAAGCAGAGACCATTCCCTAATGATGGTTTGCAATTAACACATTTCTAAACATTTTATCAGGAATCAACTTGAACTTCACAGTCCTACTAAAGTCAAGAAGAGGCACAAACTAGTGAGTAGCTCTATAATGGTCCCGATCAGGAGCCCAACCATCAAAATAAAGATGCATTCTTAACTGCAGTCATGCAAGTTATCATGTGTTCGTTGGTTTGGAAAAATTAGGCCAATTTGGCTGGGTGCGGTGGCTCACGCCTGTAATCCCAGTACTTTGGGAGGCCAAGGCAGGTGGATCACGAGGTCAGGAGTTTGAGATCAGCCTGACCAACATGGTGAAACCCCGTCTCTACTAAAAATACAAAAAAATTAGCCGGGCGTGGTGGTGCGTGCCTTTAATCCCAGCTACTCAGGAGGCTGAGGCAGGAGAATCGCTTGCACCTGGGAGGCGGAGGTTGCAGTGAGCCGAGATCGCGCCACTGCACTCCAGCCTGGGTGACAGAGCAAGACTCCGTCTCAAAAAAAAAAAAAAAAATTAGGCCAATGAGAATGTTAATTAACATGGAAAATACGGTTCACAATACAAATAACAGAAGCCTAAATATTTCTGAAAATCTGTAAGCAATAATTCTGTGGTTTAATATATTAAAAAAAATCTAGAAAGCAACTCTACAAAAAAGAGAGCTGAGATAAATTTGCAAGAAAACAGGGCACACGGGATGAGTTTTGCACATGAGAAGGTGGAAAAATGGTCAACATGATCATGCAGTGATGCCTGTGAAGAAAAGTAATCTGACTAGTGGAACAGTGGGAAGAGAGGGACGGTATCATTTTAACAAGAATTTCTTTTTTTTAATGTGTATTTTTTTTTTGTATTATACTTTAAATTCTGGGATACATGTGCAGAATGTGCAGGTTTGTTACACAGGTATACATGTGCCATGGTGGTTTACTGCACTTAACAAGAATTTCTAATTACAGGTGATTACACTAGGTAAATATAGGTCATCCAGATTTTAAAATGAAAATCACAGCTTATCTACTGAAGAGTTTGCGTGAGTTTCATCTCTGAGGCTCACTTTTAGAAGTTGAGTATCTCAAATATAGTATCTCAGATTCATATAACTGAGGATTTGCCTAAGAATATATGGTTTCTCTAGAACTTATAATCATCAGTTACGACTATATTACAAGTATTGCATCACAATGATGAGTGTGTGTTCGTGTGTGTGTATGTTTAATGCATTCATACTTAAAATGGAAAAGGATCACAAACACTAGGTCCATGAAATACATTTATCCATTAGACAATACCTCTTCAATCAGCTTAGTATTTGACTTTTCTAATGAATCAACTCTTGAATGGAGACTGCTGACTGTGCTGCTGAAATTAAGAAACAAAAAAACTCATTCAAAATCACACGAACTCAAAAAGGCACGAAAAAATATGTTATCCTAGATTTACTATGTTTACTGACAGGCACCAACTGCCCTGTTCAAATTTCTGAGTGTGGAAAATTTCATTAACTTGGATAACTTGATTTAGCTAGGAGGGCAATAAAGAGTGTAGCAAAATAATATTTATATTAAAATTCCATTTGGTGCCACTGATTTTTTTTTTTCTGAGATGGAGTCTCACTCTGTTGCCCAGGCTGGAGTGCAGTGGCACGATCTCGGCTCACTGCAGCCTCCGCCTCCTGGGTTCAAACTATTCTTCTGCCTCAGCCTCCTGAATAGCTGGGTTTACAGGCGTGCGCCACCATGCCCGGCTAATTTTTGTATTTTTAGTAGAGATGGGGTTACACCATGTTGGTCAGGCTGGTCTTGAACTCCTGACCTCATGACCCATCCACCTCAGCCTCCCAAAGTGCTGGGATTACAGGCGTGAGCAACAGCACCCGGCCTACTCGTTTTTTTACATTGTCTTCTTAGGGTCCTTCTTAAATTTAACTGAAAATATTTGGGAATAAAAATTCGACACAAAGATTACTAAGTATTGTTAAAATTATATTTAAAAGGATGAACTTTAAATGTCTACTTTATAATTATGTGGTTTCATGAGGCATATAAACAATGGTCTTTAATTCAAGCTCCATTTTGATTCCCCTCTCCATTTTCATGAGAACTTAGAGACATCCAAAGTCAACCATGGTTTGAGAAATATGAAGATGAGATACCCAGCATCAGGTTCTTAGTATCAAGGATCTGGCAGCTAAACACCCTGACTTTCAAAGGAAATAGTCAAAGGTCAGATTATACCAGATGAACACACTTTTTGCATTTTTGTTTAAATGAATCAAGACTGGACATTATTGTATATTTTAAGAATGTTGGCCAGGCACAGTGGCTCACACCTGTAATCCCGGCACTTTGGGAGGCTGAGGCAGGCAGATCGCCTGAAGTCAGGAGTTGGAGATCAGCCTGGCCAACATGGTGAAACCTGGTCTCTACTAAAAATACAAAACTTAGCCAAGCGTGGTGGCGGGTGTCTGTAATCCCAGCTACTTGGGTGGCTGAGGCAGGAGAATCACTTGAACCTGGGAGGCAGAGGTTGCAGTGAGCCGAGATTGCGCCACTGTACTCCAGCCTGGGCAACAAGGGCAAAACTCCATCTCAAAAAAAAAGAATGTTGTCCAAGGCCTGCTTGATACTATCATCTCAAAACCTTCTCTAATAAAATGTAATATTCTATATATAGTATGTTTCAGCAAAATCAATAATAGATGCAATAAATTTTACACCAGCCTCAGAAACAAGTATTGGTATTTTAATTTTACTAGTGAAACAAGAAAAATGTTTTTCCATTCATATTAAATCATTTTTAAGACATAATCATTCTTAGGTAGACAACTTGAGTTTTTCACAAATAGCACCAGGATGTCCTGATGGTAACGACAGACAAACACAAGTCTAGGAGACGTAAGACCAAGAGCCCTGCTTTTCTACTTCCTAATTGTGTCACCTTGAAAGTTGTAAAACCAGCCAGGCACAGTGGCTCACACCCATAATCCCAGCACTTTGGGAGGCCATAATCCCAGCACTTTGGGAGGCCGAGGCGGGCAGATCACAAGGTCAGGAATTCAAAATCAGCCTGGCCAACATGGTGAAACCCCGTCTCTACTAAAAATACAAAACTTAGCTGGGCGTGGTGGCACACGCCTGTAATCCCAGCTACTTGGGAGGCTAAGGCAGGAGAATCGATTGAACCCGGGAGGCGGACGTTGCAGTGAGCCAAGATCGCGCCATCGCACTCCAGCCTGGGTGACAGGGCAAGACTCTGTCTCAAAAAATAATAACAATAATAATAAAAGAAAGTTGCAAAACCTTCCTGAGCTTCAGTTTCTTTTCAACAAATTGGACAATAATATTCACCTTGCCTTTATGTGAGGATACAATAATTATCAAGAAAGGCACTTTGAAAACAAACCCTCAACAGTAGTTTTGAGTAAGGAATAATAGGCGAATTCAGGCCAGGCATGGTGGCTCACACATGTAATCCCAGCACTTTGGGAGGCCGAGGTTGGTGGATCATGAAGTCAGGAGTTTGAGACCAGCCTGACCAACATGGTGAAACCCTGTCTCTACTAAAAATACAAAAATTAGCCCAGCGTGGTGTTACGTGTCTGTAATCCCAGCTACTCGGACGGCTGAGGCAGGAGAATTGCTTGAACCTGGGAGGTGGAGGTTGCAATGAGCTGAGATCGCGCCATTGCATTCCAGCCTGGGCGACAAGACCAAGACTCCATAAAAAAGTGAATTCTACTTTTTTTCTATATGTTTTCTATATTTTGAAATATTCTAAATGTACAATAACTACTTTTTATTAGAAAAACAATGAAAGGCCGGGTGCAGTGGCTAACATCTATAATACCAACACTTTAGGAGGCCACAGTGGGTGGATGGCCTAGCTCAGAAGTTTGAACCAGCCTGGGCAACATGGTGAAACCCCAGCTCTATGAAAAATAAAAAAAATTAGCTGGGTGTCGTGGCGCGAGTCTGTGCTCCCAGCTACTTGGTAGGCTGAGGTAGGAGGATCGCTTGAGCCTGGGAGGCAGAGGTTGCAGTGAGCCAAGATCAGGCCACTGCACTCCAGCCTGTGTTGACACCATGAGAACCCTGTCTCAAAAAAAAAAAGAAAAGAAAAGAAAAGAAAAAGAAAAAGCAATGAAACACTTTTATTTTTATTTATTTATTTAGAAGCAGGGTCTCATCTGTCACCCAGGCTGGAGTGCAGCGGCACAAACTCAGCTCAGTGTAGCCTCAACCTCCAGAGCTCAAGTGATCTTCCCACCTCAGCCTCCTGAGCAGCTGAGACTACAGACACACGACACCATGATCAGCTAATTTTTTGTACTGTTTTGGGTGTATAGAGACAAGGTCTCACCATGTTGCCCAGGCTGGTCTCAGACTGCTGAGCTCAAGTGATCCTCCCGCCTCAGCCTCCTAACATGCTAGGTCACAGCATGTGCCACTGAGCCCGGTGCAATGAAACATTTATAAAACATAAGGTATACAAAAGTCAGACACCAGTATTGCTGTAACTGATTAACACACATGATTTAAACAACTGAGAATGAGAAAAGTCTTTTGAACTGGGCCGGCCACGGTGGCTCACACCTGTAATCCCAGCACTTTGGGAGGCCGAGGTGGGTGGATCACGAAGTCAGGAGTTCAAGACCAGCCTAGCCAATATGGTGAAATCCTGTCTCTACTGAACGTGCAAAAAATTAGCCGGGCATGGTGGCAGGTACCTGTAATCCCCTACTCAGGAGCCTGAGGCAGGAGAATCACTTGAAACTGGAAGGCGGAGGTTGCAGTGAGCCAAGATCACACCACTGCACTCCAGCCTGGGTGAAAGAGCGAAACTCCGTCTCAAAAAAAAAAAAAAAAAAGAAAATTATTTTGAACTGAATGGAATAACCCCAAGATAAATTGTTGGCCAGGCATGGTGGCTCACACCTGTAATCCCAGAACTTTGGGAGGCCCAGGCGGGCGGATTGCTTAAGCCCAGTAGGTGGAGGTTGCAGTGAGTTGAGACTGCACCACTGCACCCAAGCCAGGGACAACACAAAGAGCTCTCGTCTCAAAAAAAAAAAAAGTTAAGTGAAAATAGTAAGGTATAGAGTAGTGTGAAAGTATGCTACCTAATATGTAAGAAGAGGGAGAGGGAAGAGATATGAGAATAGATATACACATTATTGCTATGAGCATAAAGTATCTCTGGATACACAAGAACCTAATATATTAATTACTTGTGAAGAGGGGAAACTAGATGGATGAAGATCAGGGAGAGGGAGACTTTTGTTTTATGTTCCTTTTGTGCCTTTTGAAGTTTGAGCCATATGAATATATTAATATTACCTGTTACCAAAAAGTGATTAGAAGTTTAAACATAAATAATTAAGAAACACAAGCTTGCATTTAGAAATACAATCTCAGAAATACAAATTATAAAATATACATATATTTCCTACGATTTCTATTAAAACTCCATTTAAAAAAGACTTATATGAAGTCTTTCCTATTTCTACTTTAGAGGAAAAGCAAGAGTCACAGCTTATTAGTTTCTTTTCCTAAAACGGAAAAATGTTTAATTGTATTTTCTGATTATAATACATATTCACTGAGTAGTACTCAGAAAATATAGAAAAGTACAAAGAATAAAATAAAAATTATTCATAATCCTATCACCCAGAGAATATTTTACTAATTATTAAATTAATGAAAACAGTTCATTTCTAATTACACAGCAAATATTACTCACTATACCTGTGCTGTCCAGTATGGCCGCCATGAGCCACATGTGGCTACTAAACACTTAAAAATGTGGCTAGTCCAAATTGAAATGTGCTGTAAGGGTAAAATATATATTGGATTTTGTAGACAGTGCCAAAAAAAAAAGAGTACAAAATATGTCATTAATAATAATTGTTTTTTAAGAGATGGGGGTCTCATTATGTTGCCCAGGCTTATCTCAAACTCCTGGGCTCAGGTGATCCTCTCGCCTCAGCCTCAAAGTAGCTAGGACTATAGACATGTACCACCATGCCAGGCTAATAATAGTTTTTTTTTTTTCTTTGAGACAAGGTCTCACTGTGTCACCGAGGCTGGAATGCAGTGATGCGATCATAGTTCACTACAGCCTTGAAGTCCTGGGCTCAAGAAATCTTCTTGCCTTAGCCTCCCAAAGTGCTGGGATTACATGCATGAGCCATCACACCTGGCCTAATTTTTTTTTTTTTTTTTTTTTTTTTTTTTGAGATGGAGTCTCGTTACGTCGCCCAGGCTGGAGTGCAATGGCGTGATCTCGGCTCACTGCAATCTCCACCTCCTGGGTTCGAGCGATTCTCCTGCCTCAGCCTCCCAAGTAGCTGGAACTACAGGCACATGCCACCATGCCTGGCTAATTTTTGTATTTTTTAGTAGAGATGGGGTTTTACCATGTTGGCCAGGCTGGTCTCGAATTCCTGATCTCAAGTGATCCACATGCCTCGGCCTCCCAAAGTGCTGGGATTACAGGAGTGAGACATCGTGCCTGTCCCCTAATTTTTATATTGATTGCATGTTGGAAGAATATTTGGGGAATACTGGGTAAAATAAAATATATTTTTAATTTTTGGGGTTTTTTTTACATTTTTATTGTAGTTACCAGAAATTTTAAATTACTTAAGTGGCTGGCACAATGGCTCATGCCTGTAATTTCAGCACTTTGGGAGCCTGAGGTGGGAGGATTGCTTTAACCCAGGAGTTGAAGACCAGCCTGAGCAACATGGTAAGACCTCATCTCTATGAAAAAATTTAAAATTACTAGGCATGGTGGTGCACACTTGTGGTCCCAGCTACTTGGGAGACTGAGTCAGGAGGACTGCTTAAGCCTGAAAGGTCAAGGCTGTGGTAAGTCTGATCATGCCACTGCCCTCCACCCTCCAGCCTGGGCAACAGAGTGAGACCCTGTCTCAAAAAAAAAAAAAAAAAAAAAAAGGCCAGGTGTGGTGGCTCACGCCTGTAATCCTAGGACTTTGGGAGGCAGAGGCAAGTGGATCACCTGAGGTCAAGAGTTCGAGACCAGCCTGGTCAACATGGCGAAACCCCGTTTCTACTAAGAATACAAAAAAATTAACTGTGCGTGGTGGCGGGCACCTGTAATCCCAGCTACTCGGGAGGCTGACGTAGGAGAATCGCTAGAACCCTGGGGACAGGCAGAGGTTGCAGTGAGCTGAGACGGTGCCATTGCACTCCAGCCTGGGCAACAGAGTGAGACTCTGTCTCAAAAAAAAAACAAACAAACAAACAAACAAACAAAAAAACTATGCATCTCATATATTTCTTTCTTTTTTTTTTTTTTTTGAGACGGAGTTTCACATTTCACTTTTGTTGCCCAAACTGCAGTGCAATGGCACGATCTCGACTCACTGCAACCTTCACCTCCTGGGTTCAAGTGATTCTCCTGCCTCATCCTCCCGAGTAGCTGGAATTACAGGTGCCCGCCACCACACCTGGCTAATTTCTGTATTTTTTAGTAGAGACGAGGTTTCACCATACTGGGCAGGCTGGTCTCAAACTCCTTACCTCAGGTGATCCACCCACCTCGGCCTTCCAAAGTGGAATTACAGGCATGAGCCACTGCACCTGGCCACATCTCATATATTTCTATTAGAATTGCACTTTACTATTTTACATACAGGTCTCAAAAATTCTTCTCAACAAGAGTATTCACTGATGGCTTCAATGACCAGTTGACAATGTAAGAAGGCAAAAATTTCCACCACAGAAGATGACAGACAGCCACATTTACATATGAAGCCCTTTGAAGTAGGAAAAATGAATTTCTGAACCATCAAACTGATACAAACTTTTACCTTAGCCTTTTTTGTCAAGGGTACAGCAATAAGTTTTAAGTTCTATTTAAATCTGATGAAGATTCTGTATTAAAAACCTGACTCTTGGGCCAGGCGTGGTGGTTCACACTTGTAATCTCAGCACTTTGGGAGGCCAAGGCGGGCAGATCACAAGGTCAGGAGATTGAGACCATCCTGGCCAACGTGGTGAAACCCCGTCTCTACTAAAATACAAAAAAAAAAAAAAAAAAAAACTAGCCAGGTGTGGTGGTGCGCGCCTATAGTCCCAGCTACTCAGGAGGCTGAGGCAGGGGAATCACTTGAACCTGGGAGGCGGAGGTTGCAGTGAGCTGGGATCATGCCACTGCACTCCAGCCTGGCAACAGAGTGAGACTTCATCTCAAAAAAAAAAAAAAAAAAAAAAAAATTCTGACTCTCATTTTCTGCTTAAAATGAATTATCTCCAATAATTCTCTGTATTCTTACTTTCCATTTTCTCTCTATCCCCTCAACCCCTTCTCAAAGACTCTTAGAAGAAAGGAATACGGTAAGCTGAACTGAAGGGAAAAAAACAAAAACCTAAGACAATATTCATAAATGCGCTAAGTATCCATAATACTTACTTCAGTTGTCTATTTAATTCTTCAACATAATTCTTTTGGTCTAATATGGCAGCAATTTGAACATTCCTAAATGAGGAAAAAAGTAGCTTTGTGCTAGTTGAAAAGGTATTTATTAAGCACAAAAAAAATCTAAATCATCTAAAATTATTATAAAACTAAAATAATAAAACATTGTCTTGCCTTTAAAATAAAACATAATAACAGTAAGCTGTGTACTAAGTATCTATAACCTTTGTTGAATAAATTACTTGCTAATAATAGACTTAACAATACCATTAGTGTATTTTTAAATTTAAATATAATTAGGGCCGGGCACGGTGGCTCACTCCTGTAATCCCAGCACTCTGGGAGGCCGAGGCAGGCAGGTCACTTGAGTCCAGGAGTTCGAAACCAGTCTGGCCAATGTGGTGAAACTCTGTCTCTACTAAAAATAACAAAAATTAGCCAGGCATGGTGGCGGGTGCCTGTAATTCCACCTACTGGGGAGACTGAGGCAGAAGAATCGCTTGAACCCAGGAGGCGGAGGTTGCAGTGAGCCAAGATCGAACGACTGCACTCCAGCCTGGGCAACAGAGCAAGACTCTGTCTCAAAAAAAAAAAAAAAAACATAGTTCGATCTTGAAGTAAACCAGTATTTGCAAACTTGTGAATAATAAGCTTTCATCTCTTTTATTCCAAAAAACCGCTATTAAAATGGGTCTCAGTAACTACAGGTATAACCAGAGGTCCCACTTCATACTATTAATAAAACCTCCTTCTCCTAAGTGATTTTCCATAATCTGCTTTGTAAAGCTTGTAATGGAAGTGAAAATGAAATGAAGAAGTCACAGGGGGGAAAACAACAAAATAAAACCACACTGTAAATAGATGGATCTTACAATGATTTGTAAAGAGCTATATAAAAAACCCAATATGTGAAATAACTTATGAAAATCATACCTTTCTTTATTTCCAATATCTTCTTCATTCTTTAAATACATAGAAAAATCAATCACTCCAACCTGAAGTAAATAAAGTTTTTTTTAATTTAAAGGGGAGAAAATACTTTATCAGAAGTACCTTTACTGAATGTTACTCTTAATATTCCTTTAGTGTTTAACAGTCCTGTTTACAACTTCAAATGACACCTGATCAAGGAGGAACTGTGCAAACTGAAAACACTCTGCATTTGGCACTAGTCACTTTCACTTACTTGTGAGTCTAAATCCTCTCCCTTCACACACAGATTAGCATCGATCACATTCAGGCCAACCAGCAGCCCAACAATTACTGCTCCTTCTTCTTCCATCATTAGTGCGTGATACTCATAAAACTCACTGTGAAAATTTAAAAAATAAGGACTTTAAATCACAAATTTATTTCAAAAACTAAAATTTAAAATCACCATTATCTTCCTAATCTTCTACCTTACAGAAATGGAAGCCATCTCGGTTAGGTGCCTTCAAATTAGCCTTTATACATGTGAATAACTTTTTATATTTTTTATTTTTTATTTATTAATTTTTTTTTTTTGAGACAAAGTCTCGCTCTTTCACCCAGGCCGGACTGCAGTGGCACTATCTCGGCTCACTGCAAGCTCTGCCTCCCGGGTTCACACCATTTTCCTGCCTCAGCCTCCGGAGTAGCTGGAACTACAGGTGCCCGCCACCGCACCCGGCTAATTTTTTGTATTTTTAGTAGAGACGGGGTTTCACCGTGTTAGCCAAGATGGTCTCGATCTCCTGACCTCATGGTCTGCGGGCCTCAGCCTCCCAAAGTGCTGGGATTACAGGGGTGAGCCACCGCGCCTGGCCAACTTTTTATATTTTTTAAATTAAAATGTCTCTATTGAAAAATCAAAAGGACTGAAGGAGATAAAAGAGGGAAATTTTTTTTGAGAGAGAGAGAAGAGGAGCAAGGAGGGATGAAAAGAAAAAGTGGCACAAGACACAGTGGCTCACGCCTGTAATCCCAGCACTTTGGGAGGCCGAGGCGGGAGGATCACTTGAAGTCAGGAGTTCAAGAGCAACCTGGCCAACATGGTGAAACCTCATCTCTACTAAAAATACAAAAATTAGCCAGGCGTGGTGGCACACGCCTGTAATTCCACCTACTCGGGAGGCTGAGACAGGAGAATTGCCTGAACCCAGGAGGCAGAGGTTGCAGTGAGCCAAGATCGCACCACTGCACTCCAGCCTGGGCAACAGAACAAGACTCCATCTCAAGAAAATAAAAAATAAAAAGAGGCAACACTGAGCCCTGGGACGTTTCTGACTCAGATGGATATAGTGACTGCTGCTGATCTGATTATGATATATTTTATTAGAGTTGAATTTTCAATCCTCGGATTTATTAAGACCCTTGGGATAAAGACTAAGGTAGAAAATGAACATATGCAACATTTCAAAGCCCATGTTCAAGTCAATGCATTTGATAGGTATATTATAAATCTTAATAGATAATCATCAATTACAGACACTTTGGGATATCTACATTCTAAAAACTGTTGAAAAAGAGAGTTGTGAAAGAAATAGGACAGTTCAAAAACTAAGTCTCACCAACATACATTCAGAGAAGTAGTTATCACTGTCTCATGCCTTCTTTAAGAAGTCCCATGTACATTATTTAATCACTTTAATTATCCTTCAGAATATTGAGAAGCCATGGGTGCTTAATATATGGTCATTCTCGTTTAACAACTGGGAAAACCACAATGTAAAACCAGCGTCACAAGCAAAACCAAAACCAGGACTAAATTCTCCACAACATCAGAGAGGCACTCTAACACAACAAGAATGAATGGAGGACCACCATGGGCCCACTCCCTTGGAGAACTGATTGCTTTGCTCTGAAAATCTGTCTTAAATAAATGTTTGGCCTTCGTTTTATTTTATTTTTTTGAGACAGGGTCTCACTCTTATCACCCAGAGGCTGGAGTGCAGTGGCGCGATCTCAGGTCACTGCAACCTCCCTCTACCGGGTTCAAGCGATTCTCCTGCCTCAGCCTCCCAAGTAGCTGAGATTACAGGCATGCGCCACCACACCCAGCTAATTTTTGTGTTTTTAGTAGAGACGGGGTTTCACCACGTTGGTCTCGAACTCCTGACCTCAAGTGATCCACCTGCCTCGGCCTCCCACAGTGCTGGGATTACAGGCGTGAGCCACCACACCCAGCCAAAATAAATGTTTGGACTTCAATTTAAACTGTGCCCACAATACAGTTGAAGCAATAATATGGATATTCAAATTCTAAAAAAAAACACAAAAAACAAAAAGCCTATGAAATTAAAGCCACAAATTCCAACACAAATTTTTATCCATAGAATTAACCATATTCAGAAAAATAAAACTAACAGAAATGTATTATATACGGCAGTTTCCAGGCAGGGCAAAAGAAAAAATTTTTAAACAAAGAGGAAGAAATGTAATATATATAAATTTCCCCATCCTGGCTGATAACAAAGCTTATGGTATTCATATGTAAGGCTAGTTCCTGATCCATGTTATGCCTCCATCATGTTTTTCTGTCTCATTTTGCTCCTCCTTTTATTTTATATCATTTTATTATATGTTATATATCCTTTCATATTACATCTTAAATCCTTTTTGGAAGACAGCATATAAATAAAATAAAAAATGAAAAGATCACGACTTAATAGTACTAACCTCAAGAGATCCCTCTGAATAATTAAGCAACGTAAGTAATCGGCCATTTTTTTTTGCATGAGGGCTAATCGAAGCCACGCTCTTGCTCGACCCAGAGGGGTCCTAAAGAGAAGAACCAATTGATCAGAAAACAGCCCTAGCCCAAAGATCACATCTTCTATCTCTAGAGGTACACATTAACAAGGAAAAAGGGCATTTTTATAATGGTTTTGTTTTCATTTTTATAGGTTTATCTTTTTGAGCACACAAACCAATCCCTGAGAGCTGGGTAAATCTGTTCCTCCTGTAGGACATCCAGGTACTATTTAATGTCTTGGAAGAAATGACTCTCTAAACACAGTAGTGTGTCACTTAATGATACTTTCAGAAAAATGCGTTGTTAGGTAATTTCATCATGGAGTGTACATTTGCAAACCTAGATGGTATACACACCTATGCTATATAGTATACCCTATTGTTCCTAGGCTGTAAACCTATATAGCATGCTACTGTACTGACTGCTGTAGGCAAGTATTAACCAATTGTTAACTATTTGTGTATCTAAACACAGCTAAACATGGAAATGGTAAAGTCAAAATACAGTATTATAATCTTTTGGAACCACCATCATTGAATGAAATGTTATGCAGCCCAGGACTCTGGTGAGAATACTTCTATAAGAAATATTTAGGTGGGCACGGTGGCTGACACCTGTCATCCCTACACTTTGAGAGGTCAAGGTGGGAGGATCACTTGAATCCAGGAGTTAGAGAACAGCCTGGACAACATAGGGAGACCCTGTCTCTATATAAAAAAAATAAATTAATTAAATTAAAAAAGCGAAAAAAAATCAAAATGCCAGGTGTGGTGGCATGCGCCTGTAGTCCCAGCTACTCAGGAGGCTGAGGCAGGAGGTTGCTTAAGCCCAGTAGGCAGAGGCTGCAGTGAACAGTGATTGCATCACTGTACTAGAGCCTGGGTGACAGAGTGAGACCCTGTCTCAGAAAAAAAAAAGAAATATTTAGTCTGAATGAGCTTAGCCCTCTAAAAATAAATATTAAAACTTCACCAGGCCGGGCCCAGTGGCTTACACCTGTAATCCCAGCACTTTGGGAGGCCGAGGCGAGCGGATCACAAGGTCAGGAGTTCGAAAGAAGCCTGGCCAACACGGTGAAACCCCGTCTCTACTAAAAACACAAAAAATAGCTGGGCTTGGTGGTGGGTGTCTGTAATCCCAGCTATTCAGGAGGCTGAGGCAGGAGAATCACTTGAACCCGGGATGCGGAGGTTACAGTCAGGCAAGATTGCACCATTGCACTCCAGCCTGGGCAACAAGGTAAGATTTGTTCTCAAAAAAAAAAAAAAAAAAAAAAAAAAATTCTACAATAAGGCACCACAATGCCTTCAAAAACATAGGTAACATTATATCTGAATTTTAAAAATCATAACAAAGCTAAGAGGGTGCCAGGCTAGTAATTAAAGAGAAATCACTGTGCTGCTTACTGGTTTTCAAATGTTTCTTTAATTCGGTTGCATTTAAGAAATTAAATCTCATACCTCTCTTACCCAAGTTCTATCTGTTATTAAAAATAAAAGCAGCCTGGCGTGGTGGCTCACGCCTGTAATCCCAGCACTTTGGGAGGCCAAGGCAGGTGGATCACTTGAGGTCAGGAGTTCATCACCAGCCTGGCCAACATGGTGAAACCCCGTCTCCACTAAAAATACAAAAATTAGCCAGGCACAGTGGCATGAGCCCGTAATCCCAGCTACTCGAGAGGCGGAGGCAGGAGAATCGCTTGAACCCAGGAGGTGGAGGTTGCAATGAGCCGAGATCCCGCCACTGCACTCCAGCCTGGGCAACAGAGACAGACTCAGTCTCCATAAAATATAATAATAATTTTTTTAAAAAGCAACTTTTATACCACTTTTTTTTTTAAAGAGAGTGGTATCATTCACACTTTTATATTTTCTTATCCAGATAACATTTTGACAGATAGTACAGGAACAGACTTGATCTTCACTTCTAATAATTAACGCATTTCTTATAGCTTAGCATTTTAATGAACATCATCAGAACAGGTTTTACTATTGTAGAGTCTGGCTTTTTAACAAAATATGAATACATATTTTCATATTAAAATGAATCAAATCTTACATTTTTGTTTTTGAGAGTTGAAATTCTGTTTTTCCTCTTTGTTAAAAATCTTTACACCTGATATACCAAAAATATCAATTGTGAACAAATATCATTTGATTTTTTTTTTTTTCCAATTTTTTTTGGTGGGGGAGACAAAGTCTCACTCTGTCACCCAGGCTGGAGTGTAGTGATGCGACCTCGGCTCACTGCAACTTCTGCCTCCTGGGTTCAAGCAATTCTCCTTCCTCAGCCTCCCGAGTAGCTGGGACTACAGGCATGCACCACCACACCCAGCTAATTTTTTTGTATTTTTAGTAGACATGGGGTTTCGCCATGTTGCCCAGGCTGGTCTCGAACTCTTGGGCTCAGGCAATCCACCCATCTCAGCCTCCCAAAGTTCTGGGATTATGGGCGTGAGCCACCACACCCAGCCACTTTATATTTAACTCTAAAAACTGGGTTTAAATCCTGCCTCTGCCACTTTTTAACTATAATTTATCTGGCATTTATTTTTCACATCTATACAATTATAATAATAACCTCTACCTGTAAGACTGATTTAAGCACTAAAGGAGATAATTCATGTAAAACAGGTACCTTATTACTCTAACACAGTGCTCAACAGTAGCCACTTACTTTTATCACTCAATAAAGCCCAATTTACAAACATTTGAACATTCAACAACAAAATAACAGCAAAACACTACCATATTCCCCACAACATATACAAACCCTAAGTTGTAAAACTATGAGAAAACAAATGATTAACCTTACAGAAAATGCTTAATGCAAAAAAAGTTATCTCATTAACAAGAATTAAGATAAACTAAAGGGAGGCTGGGCGCTGTGGCTCACGCCTGTAATACCAGCACTTTTTTTGAGACAGAGTTTCTCTCTTATTGCCCAGGCTTGAGTGCAATGGCGTGATCTCAGCTCACTGCAACCTCTGCCTCCCGGGTTCAAGCAATTCTCTTGCCTCAGCCTCCCGAGTAGCTGGGATTACAGGCATGTGCCACCACACCAGCTAATTTTGTATTTTTAGTAGAGACAGGCTTTCTCCATTTTGGTCAGGCTGGTCTCGAACTCCCAACCTCAGGTGATCCGCTCACCTCGGCCTCCCAAAGTGCTGGGATTACAGGCCTGAGCCACTGCACTGGGCCAATTCCATCACTATTGAGGACAGGAGTTCAAGACCAGCCTGGTCAATATGGCAAAACCCCCACCTCTACTAAAAATACGAAAATTAGCCAGGTATGGATGGTGGCACATGCCTGTAATCCCAGCTACCTGGGAGGCTGAGGCACAAGAATCACTTGAACCTGGGAGGCAGAGGTTGCAGTGAGCCGAGATTGCACCACTGCACTCCAGTCTGGGCACCAGGGTGAGACTGTCCGTCTCAAAATAAAATAAAATAAACAAAGACAAACAAAAGAGAACACTTACATTTTAATTACACTCTAAAGAATATAAGAACTGGTCAGGCACGGTGGCTCACGCCTGTAATCCCAGCACTTTGGGAGGCCAAGGCAGGCGGATCACAAGGTCAGGAGATCAAGACCATCCTGGCTAACATGGTGAAACCCCGTCTCTACTAAAAATACAAAAAATCAGCCAGGCATGGTGGCATGCACCTGTAATCCCAGCTACTCGGGAGGCTGAGGCAGGAAAGTTGCTTGAACCCATGAGGCGGAGGTTGCAGTGAGCTGAGATCGCACCACTACACTCCAGCCTGGGCGACACAGCAAGACTCCATCTCAAAAAAAATAAAGAAAGAAAATAAAAATTAAAAAGAAAACTAAAAAAAAAAAAAAGAATACAGGCTTGGCGCAGTGGCTCACGCCTGTAATCCCAGCACTTTAGGAGGCTGAGGCAGGCGGATCACGAGGTTAGGAGATCGAGACCATTCTAGCTAACATGGTGAAACCCCATCTCTACTGAAAATACAAAAAAATTAGCCGGGCTTGGTGGCGGGCGCCTGTAGTCCCAGCTACTCGGGAGGCTGAGGCAGGAGAATGGGGTGAACCCAGGAGGTGGAGCTTGCAGTGAGCCGAGATCGTGCCACTGCACTCCAGCCTGGGCGACAGAGCGAGACTCCGTCTCAAAAAAAAAGAAAAAAAGAATGTAAGAACTGAGTCTTAACACTTTACACCTACAAAAAATTTTCAATACTCATGAAAGTATTCTTAGCTAACATACTCCAGCTTTTAAGATATTTTACATACATTTGTCTGATGAAACAGGCTGGTGACATTATAGGTACCAATTTTCAGAGGAAGCAAAGAAATTTACACCAGTCCTAGGGTATATAACTGGCTTATCTGAGAACTGGAATATCCTGAGCCTGTGCCCTGGATTCAGCCTAAATCAGTCTTTCCTCAATACTTACTGACTTTCTACTACAGGCAAACTAATTTAACACTCAGAAAACAAAGATGCATAACTGATATATCCTATCTTAAAAGGACTTTCAATTTCCTACAATACAAGGCAGAATGGTGAGTGGTTAATTCTGATCGAAGAGGCTAAGAAAAACTTCATAAAGGAAATGGGATTTGAGTTGAGCCATAAAGAATGAACATAATTTTATTATAAGAGGATTAGAAGAAGGGGACTTAAGACTAAGAGAAGACAATAAGCTAGAGTGTGAGGTACTTTGGAGGAACAATGAATACACTTCTGGGGCTAGGGATGAACAAGTACTAGGCCTCCTTACTTCAGACCAGGTAGATCCCGGACACTAGCTCCTATTTCCTCTGCTTCGGGGTACAGCTTCTCCACCAGTTCCAAAGGGCCCCAGATGGTTTTGTTATAACTCAAAAATGATTTTCTTACTGAAAAAAAGAACACATAATGCACACAATGTCAACATAAAAAACTGTAGTAACTTATTTTTAAATATTTAGTTTCAACATTTCTAACTTAACATACAATTATTCAGAGACCTTTCCTCTTTTATCCACTACATATCCCAGTGGATCTGGAGCCTGTGCCAGTAGGATCCTGTTGCCCATCCTGCTATTTTTTTCCACATGATAAAAAGACACAGTGACCATTCTTTCATATCAAATATGCAGTAAGGTAATTAAAGTGAAAAATGACTGCACTCATTCTCTACCAATACCAAAATAAAGGCTGGTGGCCCTAGCTGATTGATCTTTATAAGTTTATTAAACAAACCAAGCACAAATAAAAAGTTATTTTATTTTTTATAATGCCTTTTTTTTTTTTTAGTAAGTAGAGATGGCATTTTGCTGTCGACCAGGCTGGTCTTGAACTCCTGGCCTCAAGCGTTCCTCCTATCTTGGCCTCCCAAAGTGCTGGCTGGGATTACAGGCATGAACCACCACGCCCAGCCTAAGAAGTTATTTTAATTTTAAATATGAAAAATTGTGAATTTCCTTTTCCTTGTATTTTATTCTGAGATTTGGTCAATATAAAACCATGAAATTGCCATACACTTTTGTTATTACTGACCAGATCTCCTGCAAATACAGGGTGCCTATCATATACACCACCCAAGGACACCCAAGATAGGCAATTTTTCCCAGGGGGAGAAAAGCACACGCACAAAGTAGCTTTATAATGATTCATCCAGATAAGCCTATAACTGCTAGGACATGGTTCAACATATGTTGTGAAGTAAAGGAAATACAGTCTAAAAATAGTTTAAAATTTAACTATTTTGGCCATAATTTGGCAAACTCCATTTCAGCCGTCTTGGGGAAAATCAAGATGCACTCCTGATTTTTTTTGAAATCAAGATGCACTCCTGATTTTTTGAAAATCAAGTCTCACTCCAGAGTGAGACCCCCATCTCAAAAAAAAAAAAAAAAAAAAGAGGAGCATGGTTAAATTATGCCATATACATACCATAAAATATCGCACAGCTATTAATTCTGATATAGACGTCTATGTAAATGAAAGATCTCCAAGCCATATCTTTTTTTTTTTTTTTTTGAGACAGAGTCTCACTCTGTGTCTCCCAGACTGGAGTGCAGTGGCATGATCTCAGCTCACTGCAACCTCTGCCTCCCAGGTTCAAACAATTCTCCTGCGTCAGCCTACCAAGTAGCTGGGACTACAGGCATGCAGCACCACACCCAGCTAATTTTTGTATTTTTAGTAGAGATGGGGTTTCACTATGCTGGCCAGGCTGATCTCGAACTCCTGACCTCAAGTGATCCGTCAGTCTCAGCCTCCCAAAGTCCTGAGATTACAGACATGAGCCATCGCACCCAGCCACTTTTTTTTTTAAAGAAGGAAGTCACAGAATAATGCTAATAGCATGACTACAATTACAGTTAAAGAAAAAAAAAAACAGAAAAGGGATAACAGAATATCTAATTCTCCCGTTTTCTTTCTTTTGAGACAGAGTCTCACTCTGTCACCCTGGGCTGGAATGCAGTGGCACGATCTCAGCTCACTGCAACCTCCGCCTCCCAGGTTCACACAATTCTCCTGCCTCAGCCTCCTGAGTAGCTGGGATTACAGGTGAACACCACCAGCCTGGCTAATTTTTGTATTTTTAGTAGAGATGGGTTTTCACCATGCTGGCCAGGTTGGTCTTGAACTCCTGACCTCAAAGTGACCCACCCGCCTCAGCCTCCCAAAGTGCTGGGATTACAGGTGCCCAATTTCCTTTAGAGAGGTTAATAGAAGAGAATGAATAAAAACCATGTTTTGCTCTGTGTACTTCTCTGTTGTTTATGTACAAAAAGAGTATCTTTCGCTAGTATTTATATATTTTAAGAAATTGCTTTAAGTCTTTAAAGAAAAAGAAATGAGTATGCTAATAACATCATACAGGATTTCTCAAATTTTGATGTCAAGGCTTCCTTCTTGTTTTGAAGTACTTTTTATTAAAACAAAGTTTGGGTAAATCTTTGAATCTTTTTTTTTTTCTTTGAGAAAGGGTCTCTCTCTGTTGTCCAGGCTGGAGTACAGTGCTACACTCAGAGTTCACTGAAGCCTCGACCTCCTCAGGCTCAGGTGATCCTCCCACTTCAGCCTCCCGAACAGCTGGGACCACAGGCATATGCTGGGATTACAGGCATTAAGCCACCGTGTCTGGCCAGTCAAGCTTCTTTTACTCTATAATAGTCACTCTAGTGTACAACTCTTACATAGCCCTCTACACAGATACTCATCATATGAACTAGAGGCCAAAACTGTGAACAGTTATTATAAGTAAAAGCACAGTTATTATGCAATGAATATTTTTAAATTAAATATAAAACAAACATTTTATATGTAACAATAATTCAATATGTACTGAGAGTGGAGTACAATATCTGCTGTTATCATCTTCAGGGATGGCTCACATTTCTACAATAACTCCATCCAGAAGATATTTCTACATATGTTCATGTATATATCTAGGAGGTTTCTATTTCAACAATCCACTATTTCAATGCAGTTGTTCAACAGGGTTCGAACTATTAATATGAGCTCATAACAGTATCACCAGCTCTAAAATATAACTCTATAATTGTCCTAGAAAACAAAATAGTCCAGATTATGTAAGTTTAAAAAATTAAAAAATCAAATATTCTGTTTATAAAATATTAACAATTAAGCATTTTCTGAAGACCATTTATTATTCCATTATTAGAAAACATAGTCATAAGATATTTTCTCCCAAAATCAATCCACTCAATATTTTTTAGTGCACAGTAACGTAATTATGGCCTCAAAAAATAACCCATTCTCAAGGGCACTTGAAAAACGGAAATTCTAAAATGAATTAATTTTTTAAAATCTCATGATACCTTTAAGACCGTGTTTCAGGCAATGTTCCATAACAACAAAGAATTGCTGCAAGGGGGGATAGTCAGAATCCAAAGTGCGGCCAAAGCTCAGAGCAGATTCAATGAGTCCTTTGATACTCAGTTTAGCCATGTTTAACAAGTTTGCTCTCTCTACAGCTGTGGGGTCTTTTGTAGCTGAAAACACAAGAAAGGAATCCAACATCATTTGTAAGACATGACAATGAAAAATATACAAACCCTTCCCTTCCCCTATAAAAACCAACAGTAGTTTGCTCTTCCTTGGTTGACAAATTCTCCCCAGCTAAACCACACCCTTGATTAACTTCTCTTTACATCTCTCACATATACTGTAAAAAATTTCCGGCCAGGCGCGGTGGCTCACGCCTGTAATCCCAGCACTTTGGGAGGCCGAGGCGGGTGGATCATGACGTCAAGAGATTGAGACCATCCTGGCCAACATGGTGAAACCCCGTCTCTACTAAAAATACAAAAATTAGCTGGGCATGGTGGTGCGCGGCTGTAGTCCCAGCTACTCGGGAGGCTAAAGCAGGAGAGTCACTTGAACCCAGGAGGCGGAGGTTGCAGTGAGCTGAGATAGCGCCACTGCACTCCAACCTGGTGACAGAGCGAATCTCCGTCTCACAAAAAAAAAAAGAAAGAAAGAAAGAAAGAAAGAAAAAAAGAAAGAAAAAAGAAAATTTCCATGACCACTCCAGCCAAAGTTTATGAATTATTCTCAAGATCCTGCAAATCTGCCATTCTCCTGTATTTAACTTTCCTGGTACCTCTTCATAGAGAATGAGTTTTTTAAAATGATCTTCTATGGAGATAAATTTGGGGTGAGAGACAACAGGTTTAAGGGCCTCATGCAAAAGGTAGATAGCAGGTACGGTCTTAGGATGAATTCCAAGGCAAAAATGTTCAGAATAAACTGGCAATAAAATAAAAGGTAGTTAAAATTCTAGGATTCCAGTGTCATCCACAACAAACATGACAGGTAAAATACACTGACAAGTAAGGGGACACAGAAGAAGCCGTCCAATTTTTTCGTCTACCCTCTTTCTGTCTGGCTTCTTCATTCTGACTGTAGTTCTGTATTGCATGACCGTTTTATTTTCAAAGAGAAAATAAAAGCAGAGACCAGTTTTACATTAATGTTCCTCACCCATCCACACAGTTGAGGATGCCCGCAGCGCCAGTCTGAATACCAAGTTAATAGATGCATATTCTAAAAGGCCTGATTTTTAATTGATATTTTTAAGACACAGTATCATCAAGTAAGATATTTTCAATTCACAAAAATATTGTCCTCCTTCCCACAAATTTTATTCTCAGTTTACTTAGAAATTCAGACGCTTCCCCATCATCTCATCACTGTTGTGACTGGTGGGAATACCTTCAACAAACACAGATGACAAAACTAAGGTGTGGAAAAACGAAGCACTTAGTATAACATTTCATAATCTCTGACAAATTTACAAGTAATCAATGTGCCCGTTTTTCCTTCACTGAACAACAACAACAAAAAACCCAGAGTCTCCAATGATCTAGTATTCTAGCTCCGATTTCTAGATAGCTAGGCGTGAAGCCTGACACTGAATCCTAAGCAACCTAAAATGCAAACAGCCACAACTGCTATGGCCAAACGGCCTGGTGGAAAAATGTCCACACACGACATTCCTTCAAATCTGCATCGTGGTCTGACTCCCACTATTTTTCGGGAGTGAAACCACTTGATGTTTCATAATCCGTGGCAACTCTCATTTTTAACACAGCCCATCATAATTCCTAACGTGCGATGCGACAACCACACAAAGCCACACAAAGGGTGTTTTGCAGCTGCTGGGAGGCAGATCGGTGCTGGGCACCGGCAGTTCCCACGCCGAGGGGCGTTCACACCGCGGCCACGCCCCGGCTGCGCTACACGACTCCTCCGGCCCGTAAGCGACCCCCAAACCCGGCCGCAGGCGCGCAAGGAGTACCAGGGCCAGTGCCCGCACCTTGCCGGGGCCTAGAGCCCCTTCCCTGCCTCTCTTCCTGCCCCCTCCCCCCATCAAGGCTGCCCAGAGGCCTGGGGCCCCCCCAGGACCATCGCGGCGGGCTCACCCAGGCTCCTGCGCGTCAGCATTCCCCGTCTGCCGCCCTCGGCGTCAGGCACCCAGGCCAAAACCTGAGATGCGTCTTCCCTCCGCCACCCCCAAACCTGAAAAGTCATCGCCCCTCCCCGCCTGCTCCCCGACCCGGGAGTGACACCCTGCCTGGCCCTGTCCTCGCTCCTGGACGCCGTGGCACCTCGAGCCCTCGGCCACTATGCCTCAGAACCTGGGCGGGAACGGGCCGGAACAAGGGAGGGGGCGCGTTGCCATGACGACCCCGGGAGCCCCCGAGTCCCAGGCAGTCCCCGCCCATCCTGGGTTCGGGCCCCAGTTCCGACTGGCGGCCTCGGCGTCTCCCACAGCTCCCAGTCCACCCCGCCTGACCGCGGCCCTCAGCCCGGGACTGAGGGCCGAGCGTTCGGTCTCGGCCCGCTCGCCTTACCCATGGCGGCGGCGGCTGCGCGGTCTCGGGCGGAGGCTCCCTCGGCCTGTCCAGCAGCTCCCTCCAGGCGCTCGGCGGCCACCACCGCATCTGCAGCCAGGCCCGCTGCGGCCCACAGCGCCCCCGGCGGCGGGAGGGCGCTCGGGCGGCCCCAGGGGGAGCGGCGCCCCGGGCGGGGCGGGGACCCGCGGAGCCTGCGGCGGGCGGGAGAGAAGCCCGCCGTCTCTAAGCCTCCTCGCATCCGCTGGGACCGCGAGGAGAAGGAAAGGAACGTGAAGGAGACCACATGTGTGAGGAGCCAGAGCGCTGGGCCCTCGGTCCCGTGTCCCGGGGGCTTCGCTGGAGCGCGAAGGCCGGATTTCAAGGGGCGGCCGGCCACACGCAAACGTTGCTTCCACCGGGCTGGTGGGGCCTGATCTAACACGCCTGACTACTGCCCATTCACCTTCACAAACACAAAGGGGACCAAAAGAATTTAGAAAATCTGAATGAAGCAATTAACAGTAGGCAGAAACCTACTAAAACTAGTTGGTCCCAAATTACGACTTTTTTTTGTTTTTTGGGGTTTTGTTTTTTTTTTTTTTGAGATGGAGTCTCGCTCTGTCACCAGGCTGGAGTGCAGTGGCGTGATCTCGGCTCACTGCAAACTCTGCCTCCCGGGTTCAAGGGATTCTCCTGCCTCAGCCTCCTGAGTAGCTGGGATGACAGGCGCGCGCCACCCCGCCCGGCTAATTTTTGTATTTTTAGTAAAGACGGGGTTTCACCATGTTGGCCAGGATGGTCTCGATCTCTTCACCTGGTGATCCGCCCATCTCGACCTCCCAAAGTGCTAGGATAACAGGCCTGAGCCACACAGCCCGCCCTAAAACAATTTGGTAAAGCTCATTATAAAAAGCTAAAGTGAAAAAAGAGAAAACAATTAAAAAATATTTCATTATGTGCCACAGCAATATCCACACAAGCACTAAAATTCAGACCTCGGCTGGGTATGGTGGCTCATGCCTGTAATCCCAGCACTTTGAGAGGCTGAGCTGGATAGATCACAAGGTCAGGAGTTCGAGACCAGCCTGACAAACATGGTGAAACTCCGTCTCTACTAAAAATACAAAATTTAGGCAGACGTAGTGGCACGTTCCTGTAGTCTCAGCTACTCGGGAGGCCAAGGCGGGCGGATCACCCGGTCAGAAGTTCGAGACCAGTCTGGCTAACATGGTGAAACCTCGTATCTACTAAAAATACAAAAATTAGCCGGGCGTGGTGGCGCGTGCCTGTAATCCCAAGATTCCGTCTCAAAAAAAAAAAAAAAAAAAAAAAAAAAAAGTCAGACTTCATCCCTGGATCCATCTTGGTTCACATTTCCCAGGATTATGAGCCCTAGTCATCATAAGGGCCAGTAGTGACTCAAGTGGAATTAGATAGGCATATCCTATTAGCTAGAAGAGATTTTTTATTTTTTTCAGACAGGGTCTCACTCTGTCACTCATGCTGGAGTGCAGTGGCACGATCTCAGCTCACTGCAACCTCCGCCTCCCAGGCTCAAGTGATCCTCCCACCTCAGCCTCCCTAGTAGCTGGGACCACAGGCGCTCATTGCCACACCCAGCTAACATTTGTATTTTTGTGCTTAATTTTTTTAAAAAAGTTACATATATATGACATATACTTATGATCCCAGTTTTAGTTTATCAATAAATACAGTAATATGAAGGTATATCTATATATCTATATATAGATATATATACATAGTTAGAAAAATAAATGCATAGGTAAGAGACTGAGTAAAGTACATGAAAATGTTAATAGTTATGATGTGTGGGTGGGGGCATTGTGATTACTTTTTTCCCTAAACTTGTGTGTGTGTGTGTGTGTGTGTGTGTGTTTAGGCTTTTATTTTAGGTTTGAGGGTACATGTGAAGGTTGGTTGCATAGGTGAACTCATGTCATGGGGGTTTGTTGTACAGATTATTTCATCACCCAGTAAAGTCCAGTATCCGATGGTTATCTTTTCTGCTCCTCTCCCTCCTCCCATCCTCCACCTTCAAGTAGACCCCAGTGTCTGTTGTTCCCTTCTTTTTTTTTTCTTCTTTTTTTTTTTTTTTAAGACAGGGTTTCACCATGTTGGCCAGGATGGTCTCGAACTCCTCAGCTCAAGTGATCTACCCTCCTCAGCCTCCCAAAGTGTTGGGATTTCAGGCATGAGCAACTGTACCTGGCCTTGCTTTTCCCTTCTTTGTGTTCATGAGTTATCATTTAGCTACCGTTAATTTTTATTTTATTTTTTGTAGAGATGGGGTCTCACTATGTTGCCCAGGCTGGTCTCAAACTCCTGGCCTCTAGTGATCCTCCTAACTCAACCTTCCAAAGTGCTGGGATTACAGGCATGAGCCACTGTACCCAGCCTACAAGTCATCTTTTTCATGAGCAATATAGTCCACTGAATCCAGGTGGACCAGCTTGTCACATCATGCCACAGAGCTTTCAGCCATAGCTTTAGCTGGCTCAAGACATGATTTTCTTATAATGACAACTGTAATGCTTCTGAACATTTGTATAGCACCTGGAAAATGTTACCACGCTGGCGGGGAAAGGAGATACACATAATGGCCAGGAAAATTGCAGAATTCCTAATCAGAAAATGTGGGTTCTGGCAATGACTTGCCATGGGTCACATGCTAACACAGACTATCTATGATAGGTTCTCTATAGGGTTTAATTCAATTGGGAAAATATCCATGAAAAATATTGATAAATATTAAAGTATCCTACTAATTACAACTGCTACTTTAAAAAAGCGGTAAACAGGCCAGGTGCAGTGGCCCACGCCTGTAATCCCAGCACTTTGGGAGGCCAAGGTGGGAGGATCACCCAGTCAGGAGTTCAAGACCAGTCTGGCTAACATGGTGAAACCTCGTCTCTACTAAAAATAAATACAAAAATTAGCCAGGCGTGGTGGCGCGTGCCTGTAATCCCAGCTACCTGGAAGGCTGAGGCAGGACAATCGCTGGCACGCAGGAGGCAGAGGCTACAGTGATCCAAGATCTCACCACTGCACTCCAGCCTGGGCAACAAAGCAAGACTCCATCTCAAAAAAAAAAAAAAAAAGCAGTAAACAGCCAGATGTGGTAACTCATGCCTGTAATCCAAGTACTTTCAAGAGGCTGAGAGAGGAGGATTGCGTGAGGCCTGAAGTTCCAGACTAGCCTGGCCAACATAGCAAGACCCTGTTTCTAAAAAACAAATTTTTTTTAGTTAGTTAGCTGGGTGTAGTGGTGTGCACCG
Organism: Gorilla gorilla gorilla; assembly: GCF_029281585.2. NCBI lineage: Eukaryota > Metazoa > Chordata > Mammalia > Primates > Hominidae > Gorilla > Gorilla gorilla. Next base: position 47,346,492 of record NC_073232.2, on the reverse strand, counting down.
GTAGTCCTAGCTACTCAGGAGGCTGTGACAGAAGGACCGCTTGAGGCCAGGAATTTGAGGTTGCAGTGAGCTATGATCCTGCTACGCACTCTAGCCTGGCCAACAGAGACTCCATCTCTTAAAAAAAAATAAAAATAAAAGCAGTAAATGCTATGAAGCTCCATATAGGTACTGTTATAGTACTGTATAAAGATGAAGATAATTCTTTTGGCTGGGAGAAAAATCAGAAAAGGCTTTTTGGAGAAGGTGGCATCTTAAAGTCTTTCTAAGTGGGTAGAGATGCCTAAATGGTGATGGAGGAACAGACAAATCTAGAGAATAGATCAAATGGGAAACAGAATAGGCATGCACAGGAACAACAAAAATAGTTTCATGGTTACAACAAATACACAAAGATGCCATTAAAGAATAATCACTATTACAAACCATGGATTCCGACCTACTAGTGGGACCTGAAAGCAATTTTAACAGGTTGCAATTAGCTTTGTTTTTATTTATTTTTTATTTTATTTGAGACAGAGTCTCGCTCTGTCACCCAGGCTGGAGTGCAATGGCATGATCTTGGCTCAGTGCAACCTCCACCTCCACCTGCTTGAATTGGATTCAAGCGATTCTTGTACCTCAGCTTCCCGAGTAGCTGGGATTACAGGCATGCACCACCATGCCGAGCTAACTTTTCTATTTTTAGTAGAGACGGGGTTTTACCATGTTGGCCAGGCTGGTCTCGAACTCCTGACCTCAAGTGATCCGCCCACCTCAACCTCGCAAAGTGCTGTTATTACAGGCATGAGCCACCGCGCCCGGCCATGCTTTGTTTTTAATGGAATAGAGTGGAACAAATCAGGGTATATCACATACAGAAAGGGTAAATATTGTTTTATGACAGTATTGTTTCAGATGCATATTCATACACAAATCTACATTGAGTCATGATGTAAAATGGATTTCTTATTGTGGATGTGGTAATTTTGGTTTAAATACTAGCCTAGATCATCATAGACCAAACTATGTAATTACTAAAGGATGAAATTACAAATAAATTTCATTTTCTGGCCAGGCACGGTGGCTCATGCTTGTAATCCCATCACCTTGGGAGGCCGAGGTGGGCGGATCATGAGGTCAGAAGTTCGAGACCAGCCTGGCCAACACAGTGAAACGTCAACTCTACTAAAAATACAAAAATTAGCTGGGCGTGGTGGCAGGTGCCTGTAATCCCAGCTACTTGGGAGTCTGAGGCAGGAGAATCACTTGAACCTGGGAGGTGGAGGTTGCAATGAGCCAAGATCCCGCCACTGCACTCCAGCCTGGGCAACAGAGCTAGACTCCATCTCAAAAAACAAACAAAAAAAAAACAAACAAATTTCATTTTCTAAAATATGTAGTGTTTGAACTTCTTACTAAAATCATGTACTGCTCTGTAATTACAGGGGGAAAAATGTTTTGGTTTTTTTTTTTGAGATGGAGTTTCACTCCTCTTGCCCAGGCTGGAGTGCAATGGCGCGATCTCGGCTCACTGCAACCTCCGCCTCCCGGGTTCAAGTGATTCTCCTACCTCAGCCTACCTAGTAGCTGGGATTACAGGCGCCCGCCATCACACCTGGCTAATTTTTGTATTTTTAGTAGAGATGGGGTCTCACCATGTTGGCCAGGCTGGTCTCGAACTCCTGACCTCAGTTGATCCACCCGCCTTGGCCTCCCAAAGTGCTGGGATTACAGGCATAAGCCACCGTGCCCAGGCCAAAAATGTTTTAAAGAAAGAAAAATTATGCCAAGATCTTTAAGCTCAGTGAACTGTGAGATGATGTCATTTACAGAAATAGGGATCACAGGAGGAAGGTATCAAATGAAGATGGAAATTTCCAATTTCTTTGTACTAAGTCTAAAATGTTCACAGAATATTCTGAAGGCATGGGCTGGAAGGCAGCTATATAACTAGAACTTGGAAGACAGGGTGTAGTACAGGTTGAGTAAACAGCCACATGGGTGATGGGTGAAGCCAGTGACTGTCCAAGGAGAAAGAGGACCAAACCAGACTTGGAGCTCTGGGGAAAGCCTGCCATTAGACATCCAGGAATAGGGAGAAAAGAAAGGAATCAGAGATGGCAGGCAGCAAGAGGGAAGTCAGGGGGAAGAGGAGAGGAACTCTGAACTGATTCAGGAGAGGGGCCACTGGAACAGCCACATTGTCTTCGCATCGTGGCTTTCTACTTTTTTTTTGTTGTTGTTGTTGTTGTTTTGAGATGGAGTCTTGCTCTTGTCATCCAGGCTGGAGTGCAGTGGCGCAATCTCAGCTCACTGCAACCTCCGCCTCCCAGGTTCAAGCGATTCTCCTGCCTGAGCCTCCTGAGTAGCTGGGATTACAAGCGCCGGCCACCACACCTGGCTAATTTTTTTGTATTATTAGTAGAGACAGGGTTTCACCATGTTGGCCAGGCTGGTCTCGAGCTCCTGACCTCAGGTAATCCACCTGCCTCAGCCTCCCAAAGTGCTGGGAATACAGGCATGAGCCACCATGCCGAGCTTCCTAACTCTTTTAAACAATTAAATGGCTAGACTCATCACCAAGACAGATCCAAAAAAAAAGAGGAAACACAGAACACATCCCCAGGTTCTCTTCTATGGAGCTTTACTTTTCAGGCCATACAAACCTGTAATGAAGCAAAAGGACTTTCTTATTCATTTCATTCCCAGGAACTAAAATTACCATCAGATTCCTTCCTGATTCATACTCTCATTATATCTAACCAATATTTGTTTCATCACAGCAACCTTTCCCGTTTGTCCTATCTAATCTATAACCCCTCTCCATGATCAAGCCCATCCTGTGTGCCCTTCATAAATATCTTTATAATATCAATGCTGCTTGGTTTCAGCTTTCTAGCATGATCAGTACTTCACTTGTCACTATTAGAAAACATGTGGCCGGGCGCGGTGGCTCACGCCTGTAATCCCAGCACTTTGGGAGGCCGAGGTGGGTGGATCACGAGGTCAGGAGATGGAGACCATCCTGGCTAACATGGTGAAACCCCGTCTCTACTAAAAATACAAAAAAAAAAAAAAAATTAGCTAGGCGTGGTGGCGGGCGCCTGTAGTCCCAGCTACTCGGGAGGCTGAGGTAGGAGAATGGCGTGAACCCGGGAGGCAGAGCTTGCAGTGAGCCAAGATCGCACCACTGCACTCCAGCCTGGGCGACTCCGTCTCAAAAAAAAAAAAAAAAAAACATGCTAGATAACCCTGAGTTTAATTATTATTCAGTGTTAATAATAATTGACACAGTAAGATCCATTAGTAGAAAAAATTTATTAAATAAAAAACTTCAAGTAATAATTTAAAAAAACACATGTAGAAATAAAAATTTTAACATATTTAACACTCATTAAAAAAACCCTCAAGAGAAATGGAAGATTTCCAAGCCCCAGAAGAATCTGTTACCCCAAGAATCTTTTAACCTTTGTTAAAATCTGTTACTTTTTATATATATAATATAATCACTTTGAGACAATTTTGTTTTACAAAACATCTTTACACAAAAAAGGAAAACTGAGTGATACCCCCAAACATAGGGGCATATGAACATATGTGAAAATAGGAATCAACTTTCTAAATTTATTATCAATTCAGAAAACAAAATTTGTTGCAAAAGATGATGTAAGAATTATTTTCTTTTACATCAAAATCTACTCTAGAATACTGAAATACTGAATACTGAAAACAAAAAAGGGGGATAGTAAGGGAGGATAGAAAATTAACAGGAAGTAATCAATTCATGTCATAAAAGACTAGGTTTAGAGTGAAAACACATCTGATAGCAGAAAAAATCCTAGCAAAATGGGCTTTGGATTAGGGACCTCAAAATACAGAAAAGAATCACACTTATGTTCTCATCATCACAAGACTGTGCTTAAATGATGAAAACAAATCAAATCCCTTTATTCAGTCTTTCAAATAAAGTTCTTACAATGATATCTACAAAATCAAATTAGTCCTGAAATGTCTGACTTAAAAGTTTAAAGCTCAAAGTCAAAAGTTAATCCATCTTCAAAGCTGGTAAAAATTTATCAAACTCTTTCTCTAGGTTAGGCAAAAATGCATGTATAGAACACATAAATTCAGACTTTTCACAGTTTTCGGTACACCTGTGCTTAAAAACATAAATACTGCATTAAATTTTGTATGGTGATAGAATTTTCTGTATGGGCACTAGCTAGAAGAGATACTGCCCTAGTATGAAAAGGCAAGGGAAATAGTGTTTTATTCTCTTTGAAAGTCACCCAATATGTGGCAAAGACTTTCATGTTCTCTTGATGGAAGATCAATGATGTAAAATAAATTAAGGAAGAAATATTTAGCACAATATGGAATGGCATAAATTTATGACATTATTATTTAGCATTTTGTAATTTGACTTACAGGACCACAAAAAAAAATAAGGATCTTTATGGCATTCAATGAATAATTATGCCTTTAAGCAATAGAAGTTATTTATCTTTTTTTTTTTTTTTTTTTTTTTTGAGATGGAGTTTCACTCTTGTTACCCAGGCTGGAGTGCAATGGTGCGATCTCAGCTCACCGCAACCTCTGCCTCCCAGGTTCAAGTGATTCTCCTGCCTCAGCTTCCCGAGTAGCTGGGATTACAGGCATGTGCCACCATGCCCGGCTAATTTTGTATTTTTAGTAGAGACAGGGTTTCTCCATGTTGGTCAGGCTGGTCTCGAACTCCCAACCTCAGGTAATCCGCCTGTCTCAGCCTCCCAAAGTGCTGGGATTACAAGTGTGAGCCACCGCGCCCGGCCTCAGAGTTATTTATCTTAGCCTACTTCATACCTTCATAAGAAGTATGAAGTTCTTATGAAGCCTAAGAACTTCATACACTGTTTTTTTTGTTTTGTTTTGTTTTGTTTTTTGAGACGGAGTCTCGCTCTGCCACCAGGCTAGATCTCGGCTCACTGCAACCTCCGCCTCCCGGGTGCAAGCGATTCTCCTGCCTCGGCATCATGAGTAGCTGGAACTACAGGCACATGTCACCATGCCCAGCTAATTTTTGTATTTTTAGTAGAGACGGGGTTTCACCATGTTAGCCAGGATGGTCTCAATCTCAACTTCGCGATCCACCTGCTTTGGCCTCCCAAAGTGCTAGGATTACAGATGTGAGCCACCAGGCCCAGCCCATACACATTTTTAAAAAACGATTTATCTTAAGGCCAGGTGCAGTGGCTCACCTCCTATTAAAAATTTTTAAAAATTAGCCAGGCGTGGTGGTACGTACCTGTGGTTCCAGATACTCGGAAAGGTAAGGTGGGAGGACTATTTGAGTCCAGGAGGTCAAGGCTGTAGTGAGCAGTGATCCTGCCACTACACTCCAGCCTGAGTGAAGTTAGGCACCACTTCTCGGGGAAAAAAAAGGCTGAGTGTGGTGGCTGACACCTGTAGTCCCAGCACTTTGGGAGGAGGCGAGTGAATCACTTGAGCCCAGGTGTTCAAAACCAGCCTGGGCAACATGGTGAAACCCTGTCTTTACAAAAAAATACAAAAATTAGCTGGGCATGGTGGCATGCACCTGTGGGCCCAGCTACTGGGGAGGCTGAGGTAGGAAGATCACTTTAGCCTGGGAGATTGAGGGTGCAGTGAGCTCTGATCATATCACTGCACTGCAGCCTGGGTGACAAAGCAAGGCCCTGTATATAAAATAAATAATACTCCATTTTAATCTAATCATTTGTTCTGGATTAAAAAAGGGTTATAGGCTGGGGGCCATGGCTCACATCTGTAATCACAGCACTTTGGGAGGCCTAGGCGGGAGGATCACTTGAGCCCAGGAGTTCAAGACCAGCTTAAGCAACATAGTGAGAGCTTTAATTTAAACAAGTAAATAAATACTCACAACAGTGCAATCAAATGTGACCATATACAGAAGAAAAAGGATATTAATTTTTCTGAGTTTAAATGATTAAGCAGCTTCTCCAAAGGAGGATAGCAATTTAATGAGGGCACACACCCCAGAAGAATCAGTTTATGTTTGGCTCTGGTTATAGCAACATTAAGACGTCGCCAATCTTTCAAGAGTTCACCAACCTGTAAGAAATATAATTTTCAATTATTCAAGTTCAAAGGAATGGTTAAATATATTACAACACATCCCTACACAATGGACACCTGTGCAAATTTAAGAATAGAATGAGGCCAGGTGTAGTGGCTCATGCCTGTAATCCCAGTACTTTGGGAGGCCGAGGCAGGTGGATCACTGGAGACCAGAAGTTCAAGACCAGCCCGTGCAACACAGTGAGACCCCATCTCTACAAAATATACAAAAATCAGCCAGGCGTGGTGGTGTGCACCTATGGTCCCAGCTACTCAGGAGGCTGAGATGAAAGGATCACTGAGCCAGGGCTGCTTGAGCCCAGAAGTCAAGGATGCAGTGAGCCATAACCATGCCTCCACACTCCAACCTAGCCTCTCAAAAAAAAAAAAAGGAGACTATCTGAGGTAAGAACTGAGTAGATGAGGGATGGAGTACAAAGGAAACCTTTTATTACGTATATTTTAAAACCATATGGATGTATTATACAGTTGAGAAAAATGAACTAAGGAGAGGTAAAAATAAGAAAACCAAAAAAAAAAAAAAAAAAAAAACTATTTGGGAGGACAAGGTGGGAGGATTGCTAGAGCTCGGAGTTGCCCATAAGCCCGGGCAACATGGCTCTCTGCAAAAAATACAAAACTTAACCGGGTATGGTGGCGCATGCCTGTAATCCCAGCTACTCAGGAGGCTGAGATGGGAGATTCACTGAGCCAGGGAGGTGGATATTACAGTGAGCTGAGATTGTGCCACTGCACTCCAGTCTGGGTAACAGAGCCAGATCTCATCTCAAAAAAAAAAAAAAATCAAATCTGAATTGTCTATAAATTTGAAACTATACAAGGAAGATTTTATATTAAACAGGCCTCAATTACAACAGCCAAGGGGTGGAAGCAACCATTCCATCTGACAGATGAATGGATAAATAAAATGTGGTATATAGAGACAATGGAATATTATTCAGTCTTAAAAAGGAAGGAAATCCTGTCGCATACTACAACAGGATGAACTAGCTAGCTAAGTGAAATAAGGTAGTCACAAAAAGATAAATGCTGTACGATTCTACTTATATGAGGTACTTAGATTAGTCAAATTCAGAGATAGAATGTAGAATGGTGGTTACAGGTGCTGGGGAAGAAGAAAATGGGTGGTTAACCATGAATACAGAGTTTTAGATTTGAAAATGAAAAAGTTCCAGAGATCTATTGAACAACAGTGTGAATGCACTCAACACTAATTAAACCGTACACCTAAAAATGGTAAGATGGGCTGGGCACGGTGGCTCACGCCTGGAATCCCAGCACTTTGGGAGGCCAAGGTGGGTGGATCATCTGAGGTCAGGAGTTCAAGACCAGCCTGGACAACATGGTGAAACCCCGTCTCTACAAAAGTACAAAAAATTAGCCAGGCAAGATGGCGGATGCCTGTAATCCCAGCTATTTGGGAGGCTGAGACGGAAGAGTCACTTGAACCTAGGAGGCGAAGGTTGCAGTGAGCCGAGATCGCACTACTGCATGCCAGCCTGGGCAACAAGAGGAAACGCCGTCTCAAAAAAAAAAAAAAAGTAAGATGTATGTTTTATGTGTTCTTTTAAACCACAATTTTATTTTCTTTAAAAAAAAAAAAAACCCAGAATACATCTGCAGAACATGCAGTTTTGTTACATAGGTATACATGTGCCATGGCGGTTTGCTGCACCTGTTGACCCATCCACCAAGTTCCCGCCCCTCACCCCCAACCCCCTAAAGGCCATGGTGTATGTTGTTCCCCTCTCTGTGTCCACATGATCTCAATGTTAAACCGCAATTTTTTTTTTTTTTTTTTTTTGAGACAGAGTCTTGCTCTGTCGCCCAGGCTGGAGTCAATGGTACGATCTCGGCTCACTGCAACCTCCACCTCCTGGGTTCAAGCAATTCTCCTACCTCAGCCTCCCAAGTAGCTGGGACTACAGGTGCCTGCCACCATGCCCGGCTAATTTTTGTATTTTTAGTAGAGACAGGGTTTCGCCATGCTGTCCAGGCTGGTCTCAAACTCCTGACCTCAGGTGATCCACCCGCCTTGGCCTCCCAGGGGGCTGGGATTATAGGTGTGAGCCACCGCGCCCGGCCCACAATTTTTAAAGAGAGAGAAATGCCCCAAATGAATCAGTAGCAAACACAATTAACTCACAGTTCCATCCTTATTACTTCTAACAAAAGATACTAGGACAATACTTTTGTCCCTTCCTTGGTATTTGTCTACTGTATTAACTTCGACCATCCCAATAGAACGTGCCAATAAATCATTGATGATCTTTAATTGCTGCCTGTACGGTGCAATAATACCAATATCAGACGGACTGCATCCAGCCTAAATAGAAAAAGACACAATTTAAAAGAAAGAAATCCTGATTAAGTTAAACTTTTCTGAATTTAATAATTAAATGTTTACATTATGTGCCCAACTGATGTTTATAACAAACTTTCCTATCTCAAAGACTGAATACAATTACTGAACTTGCTCTAAATCTGTCCATATTTCCCAGGATGAAATAATTCCTTAGACATTGCTCCCTTAATTTTTAGTTTCATGAGAATGTAAAGGATTATATGCCACTAAAACAGTGCACACACACACACACAGTACAAAGAAATACATTTCACCTTCTATTTCTTTCACAGAAAAATTTCCAATTCCTAATCACTACAACATAGTATTGTCTCAATTAGAATTAGCTGACATTACAAAAAGTTATTATCGTAAATGAAAACTCCAAATGTCATTATAAAATATTACATGTCTTAGATACATTTTCTCAAAATAAAAACAATGGGGCTTCAATCCCCCCCTTATCTTAATAAACGAGACTTAATGCCAGATTGTAAGTGTCTTACAGTCTAACATTCTTTTATTCTGCACTTTAATATTTGTTAGCCTTGAAAATTCTAAATTACCTTAACAAAAATGGAGGTTAGGAAAACTATGAGTTTGGCTTCTGTTACATTGCTCACACCACCTTTTTCAACTTGTTCTGGCGCTGGAACCTAAGTGGAAAAATATACAGCCTGCTGATAATACAATCTCTTAAGAGTACTATAAGTACGCAAGTGGCCATAATGACTATACTACTGATTTGGAGATGAAAAATAGCTTTGTCTAAAAGATGAAGGTGGAAGAATCAACAAAAATGAATATTAATATTAGTCACTTTCAGAAAGCCAAACAGAGGCCACCTATCTGAAACATGCTATGACTGAGGCTAAAATACCTACGAAAGCTGATCACACACTGAGCTTCAAATACTTCACTTTGTTATCCCCCATTTTACAGGAATCAAAGGCAGAAAAGAATAAGTAACTTTCCCAAGGCCTCACAATAAACTGTGGCACTACTATTTGAACTTAGGGTGACCGGGCGCGGTGGCTCACGCCTGTAATCCCAGCACTTTGGGAGGCTGAGGCAGGCGGATCACAAGGTCAGGAGTTGGAGACCAGCCTGGCCAACACGGTGAAACCCCGTCTCTACTAAAAATACAAAAATTAGCTGGGCGTGGTGGTGCGTGCCTGTAATCCTAGCTACTCAGGAGGCTGAGGAAGGAGAATTGCTTGAATCTGGGAGTCGGAGGTTGCAGTGAGCTGACACAGTGCCATTGCACTCCAGCCTGGGAGTCAGAGTGAGACTCCGTCTCAGAATCAAACAAACAAACTTAGATCTGGGTCGTATATCTGTGCTCTTTCCATTTTCTTGTCCCCTTTTATACAAATAATGGAGCAGATAAAACTGCTGTCCTACCTCCTGATACATCTCTTCAAAGACTACTTTCCTCCTACATCATCCCTAAGCAATCTTGATTTTTTTTTTTTTTCCTGAGACACCAGGAGATTGCACCACTGCACTCCAGCCTGGGAGACAGAGCAAGACTCCATCTTAAAAAACAAAAAAGTCGTTGTGCAGATTTCTGTTTAATGACTGGTTTGTAAAAAGGTCTTCATGTGCATATGTCGGGGAGGGAGGTTATGAGAAACCTCTGTACTTTCCACATAATTCTGCTATGAACCTAAAACTGCTCTAAAAAATAAAGCTTTTTTTTTTTTTTTTTTTTGAGATGGAGTTTCACTCTGTCACCCAGGTTGGAGTGCAGTGGCGCGATCTCGGCTCACCGCAACCTCCGCCTCCCAGGTTCAAGCGATTCTCCTGCCTCAGCCTCCCAAGTAGCTGGGACTACAGGCACACCACCACACCCAGTTAAGTTTTGCATTTTTAGTAGAGACGGGGTTTTGCCATGTTGGTCAGGCTGGTCTCGAACTCCTGACCCCAGGTGATCCACCCCCCTCGGCCTCCCAAAGTGCTGGGATTACAGGAGTGAGCCACTGTGTCCGGGTTTAAAGTCTGTTTTTTAAAAAGTTTTAAAAGGACATCAATTTATTATACCCTCTGTCCATTTGTAAACCCAGCCTTTTGATAGTATCAGTGCCATTTCCTTTTCTAGGAAATAGAATTATACCCTTGAGTTCACTTTGTGGCTTTCCTTCTTCAAAAGTCAATTTTGATATCTACTGACCTCCAGAATAAACCTCCTCCAAAAAATACTGGGCCTATAGAAAGAAAGACTATTTTGGGCCGGGCACAGTGGCTCACACTATAATCCCAGCACTCTGGGAGGCTGAAGCAGGCGGATCATTTGAAGCCAGGAGTTCAAGACCAGCCTGGCCAACATGGTGAAAGCCTGTCTCTACTAAAAATACAAAATTAGCCTGGTGTGGTGGTGGGTGCCTGTAATCCCAGCTACTTGGGTGGCTGAGGCAGGAGAATCGCTTGAATCCGGGAGGAGGAAGTTGCAGTGAGCCGAGATCATGCCACTTGGGCAACAGAGCAAGACTCCGTCTCAAAAAAAGAAAAAGAAAGGAAAAAGAAAGAAAAGACTATTTTGGGTTGAAGTATGAGAAGTACATTAGTTTTGCCTTTTTTTTTCCCCCCCGAGATGGGAGTCTTGCTCTGTCACCCAGGCTGGAGTGCAGCAGTGTGATCTCAGCTCACTGTAACCTCCGCCTCCCGGGCTGAAGCAATTCTCATGCCTCAGCCTCCTGAGTAGCTGGGATTACAGGCACCCACCACCATGCCCAGCTACTTTTTATATTTTTAGTAGAGACAGGGTTTCACCATGTTGGCCAAGCTGATCTTGAATTCCTGACCTTGTGATCCGCCCGCCTTGGCCTCGCAAAGTGCTGGGATTACAGGCGTGAGCCACCACGCCCAGCCTCGTTTTGCCTTTTAACTGATAAGCTCTAATTAGGGCATGTGCTAATGAAAACTGAGAAATTTAAATAATAGGACAAAATGAGAAAAACTAAACAGAAATTTTTTTTTTTACCTTGTCTGTATTAAGGAAACAAACAGGATTGTTGGGTTCAAATACTCCCATCAACCAAGGATTATCAGAATAGTCAGCATAAAATTCCAGTTCCAGCTTCACATCTTTAAAGTGAGGTAGGTTTATCACTGCATTGGCCACTTTGTCTGATCCACACTCCAGCTTGCCCTCATAGGTCAGCTTATTACTTAAGGACATAATTTTACTAAGGGAATTACAAAAGATAACTTTAGTTTTGGTAGATGGAAACAAACATGAAAACCACTCCTAGCTAACACTGTTACAAATACCTGTTCATTCTGTACTGCACGGTTAACTGTACAACAGCACTCTTATTCTGCTCCAGCCTCTTGAATAAGCTTTCACTCATGCCAAGAGCTCTGTCAATAAATCAGATTCATGTTTATCAGTGTACTAAATCTGTTCCTTGAAAATAATCTAGTTTAAAATTAACACTTAAATGTCTGCCTACCTTGCTTCACGGTTTAGCACCAGGGGAGGAAGCTGCTGATGGTCCCCCACTAACACAAATCTCCGTGAAAAAAAAAGGGGGCCCAGACAAATTGGTTGGCTAATTTGAGAGGCTTCATCCACAATACAAAAATCAAAAATTTTACGGGAAAATATTGGATGGTTTATTCCCATACATGTTGTTGCAACTATAAGCTAAAAAGGAAAACAGATCAGTTATTTAATATGTAAAGGAAATGTAGTTTTGTTTCTCTCATTTTTGAAATGAAAAGATCAAAAGGTTTTTGTTCTATGGCATCAGGAATCCTTCGATATTATTTAATTCTGAAATATTTATAGCATGCAAATTTTAATCTTTTTCTACAAATTAAAAATAATCGAGTAAACTTTCCAGACACTATTGAACAATGCTCACATTTGGATATTTCCCAGTGGAAATCTGGAACATTCAAGAGGTAATAAGTTAGTTCTTTTTTTGTTTGTTTGTTTGTTTTTTTTAATGTCAACCAGGACTTTGCTTCTGGGAAGATGGAGTACTTTTCCTTATTCTTTCCACAAACGACAACTAAAATCCCTAGGCATTATATATATAAAACAAACAAAAGAAGACTCTGGAAGGTGGAGAGAAGGCAGACCAGCTAGGGAGCTCAGGACCAAAGAAACAACACAGTAGTTGATTCCCTGGGCTTTTTTTTTGCCTCATAGATCCCAGATTTGGAACTGAAGGGTTCACGGCACACCAGTGGGTGCTAAAAACAGCTGCAACCAAAGTCTGCTCTCTCTAGCTGAAGGAACAGGAAAGGGAAAGCCTAGCTAGACAGAAAACTTTCACACAGTAACTACTCTAGCCAAATATCACTGGAAAAAAAGTACAGCCCCACAACCACAGACACCAGCAAACAGGGAGGAGGGTAGATCTCTGCCCTTCTCAAGGCTGTAACAAGGTGCCCCACACCCCACCAGGCAGGTGTCAGAGAAAGCCAAGTAGGGAGTCAGGTCTTTCATCCCTGATGACTGGTAACTGGCACCAACCCCCATGTTAGTAGAGACCACATCCGAAGCCTAGACTTCCACCCCAACCAAGTGGGCCCAGCGGTAACGAGGAACCTCCCACTTTGGTCAAAGAAGGCTGAGTGGGGAACCCAGACTTCGACTCCCACCTGGCAGGAATGAGGTGGTACCCCTCTTCCCCTACCATGGCAGTGTGAGAGGAAGCCAGCTAAAACAGAAGTTTTCAGTAACAACAAAATATGCTCATGTTTCAATAAAAAAATCAATAATTAAAGACGAACCAGGAAAATCTCAAACTCAATGAAAACAGATGACAATCTATAAATGCCAACACCAGAATGACAGAGAGGTCAGAACTATCTGACCAAGATGTTAAAGCAGCCATGGTAACAACATTTAATGAGTAATTATGAACACGCTTGAATATGAACCAAAAAACAAAGTCTCAGCCAAGAAATAGAAGATAGAAAGAATAAAATGGAAATTTTAGAACTAAAAATATGATAACTGGGCCAGGTACAGTGGCTCACGCCTGTAATCCCAACACTTTGGGAGGCCAAGGTGGGCAGATTGCTGGAGCTCAGGAGTTTTGAGACCAGCCCGAGCAACATAGCAAAAACCGGTCTCTACAAAAAACACAAAAATAAGCCGAGTACGCTGGCATATACCTATAGTCCCACCTACTTGGAGGGCTGAGGCAGGAGGATCACTTGAGCCAAGTAGGTCGAGGCTGCAGTGAGCCTTGATCATGCCACTGCACTCCAGCTTGGGTGACAAAGTGAGTCACTGTCTCAAAAAAAAAAAAAAAAAAAAAAAAAACAGGCCTGAGGCCGCTGCTAGCTGGAGCATCACCATGAAGTTCAATCCCTTCGTGAACTTGGACCGCAGCAAAAACCGCAAACATCACTTCCATGCCCCCTTGCACGTGCACAGGAAGATCATGTCATCCCCGCTCTCCAAGGAGCTGCGGCAGAAGTACAATGTCCGTTCCACACCCATCCGCAAGGACGACGAGGTCCAGGTAGTTCAAGGACACTACAAAGGTCAGCAAATTGGCAAGGTAGTCCAGGTGTACAGAAAGAAAGATGTCATCTACATTGAGCAGGTGCAGCGTGAGTAGGCCAACAGCACAACCGTCCACGTGGGTACTCACCCAAATGAGGTGGTTATCACCAGGCTAAATCTCAACAAGGATCGGAAAAAAATTATTGAACACAAAGCCAAGTCTCGACAAGTCAGAAAAGAGAAAGGCAAATATAAGGAGGAACTTATTGAGAAAATGCAGGAATAAATATAACCTGTTGTGCAACCATGGTTTAACTGAGATTTTTAGGCTAGTGTGTGTTTCTTTGGAACTTTTCAGAATGTCTCTGGAACATTTCTATTTTTTTTTTTTTTTTTTTTGAGACGGAGTCTTGCTCTGTAGCCCGGGCTGGAGTGCAGTGGCATTATCTCGGCTCACTGCAACCTCTGCCTCCCAGGTTCAAGCGATTCTCCTGCCTAAGCCTCCCGAGTAGCTGGGATTACAGATGCCTGCCACCATGCCCGGCTAATTTTTTGTATTTTTAGTAGAGACAGGGTTTCACTATGTTGGCCAGGCTGGTCTCGAACGCCTGACCTCGTGATCCACCCGCCTCGGTGTTCCAAAGTGATGGGATTACAGGCATGAGCCACTGGGCCCGGCCATGTTTGTGTTCTTTTTTTTTTTTTTTTTTGAGATGGAGTCTCGCTCTGTCGCCCAGGCTGGAATACAGTGGCGGCGATCTCGGCTCACCGCAAGCTCCGCCTCCCCGGTTCACGCCATTCTCCTGCCTCAGCCTCCCAAGTAGCTGGGACTACAGGTACCTGCCACCATACCCGGCTAATTTGTTGTATTTTTAGTAGAGACAGGGTTTCACCATGTTAGCCAGGATGGTCTCCATCTCCTGACCTCGTGACCCACCTGCCTCGGCCTCCCAAAGTGCTGGGATTACAGGCGTGAGACACTGCGCCCGGCCATCTCTGGAACATTTCATTTCCTGTTTTGTTACCTGAGGCTCTGTAAATCTACTTTAGCAAATTTAATTAACAATTTTATAAATAAAAATGGGAAATGCTTCATAATTCAAAAAAAAAAAAAAAACCCCAAAAACCCAAAAAACAAATACCAGGCCAGGCGCTGTGTCTCACACCTGTAATCCCAGCACTTTGGGAGGCCAAGATGGGTGAATCACTTGAGGCCAGGAGTTCAAGACCAGCCTGGCCACTACAGTGAAACCCTGTCTCTAATAAAAATACAAAAAATTAACCAGGCATGGTAGTGCATGCCTGTAGTCCCAGCTACTTGGGAAGCTGAGGCATGAGAACCATCTGAACCTAGGAGGCAGAGGTTACAGAGAGCCAAGATTGGGCCATTGCACTCCAGACTAGGTGACAGAGGAAGATTCTGTCTCAAAAGAGAAAACCTTCAGCATCTGGGGCTAGACAGAGTTCTTAGACTTGAGATCAAAAGTATAATCTATAAAAGGAAAAAATGTATATTACGGACTTCCTCAAAAAAAACCTTTTGCGGCCGGGCACAGTAGCTCACGCCTGTAATCCCAGCACTTTGGGAGACTGAGGTGGGCGGATCACCTGAGGTCAGAAGTTTGAGACCAGCCTGGCCAACACAGCAAAACCTCATCTCTATTAAAAATACAAAAATTAGCCAGGTATGGTGGCTCATGCCTGTAGTCCCAGCTACTTGAAAGGCTGAGGCAGGAGAATCGCTTGAACCTGGGAGGCAGAGGTTGCAGTAAGTGGAGATCACACCACTGCACTCCAGCCTGGGTGACACAGTGAGAGTCTGTCACAAAAAATAAATAAATAGGCCGGGCGTGGTGGCTCACACCTGTAATCCCAGCACTTTGGGAGGCCAAGGCAGGCAGATCACAAGGTCAGGAGATGGAGACCATCCTGGCTAACACGGTGAAACCCCGTCTCTACTAAAAAAATACAAAAAATTAGCCGGGCGTGGTGGTGGGCGCCTGTAGTCCCAGCTACTTGGGAGGCTGAGGCAGGAGAATGGCGTGAACCCGGGAGGCAGAGCTTGCAGTGAGCCGAGATCGTGCCACTGCACTCCAGCCTGGGCGACAGAGCAAGACTCTGTCTCAAAAAAATAAATAAATAAATAAATAAAACCATCTTTTGTTCTGCATAAGACCCTATGAGGAGAATAAAAAGCAAGTGATAGAGTGGGAGAAAATACCTGCAAACCACATATCCATTAAAGGGCTAGTATTAGAATATACATTTTAAAAATTCTCAAAACTCCACACTACAAAGCATATAATCCAAAATGGGCAAAAACATGAAGAAGAGATACAGATGACAAATAAGCACATGAAAACCTCATTATGGGCCGAGTGTGGTGGCTCAAGCCTGTAATCCCAGCACTTTGGGAGGCTGAGGCGGGTGGATCACCTGAGGTCGGGAGTTCGAGACTAGCCTGGACAACATGGTGAAACCCCGTCTCTACTAAAAAAAAAAATATGTGGCGCATGCCTGTAATCCCAGCTACTTGGGAGGCTGAGGCAGGAGAATCACTTGAACCTGGGAGGCAGAGGTTGCAGTAAGCCGAGTTCACGCCACTGCACTCCAGCCTGGGCAATAACGTGTCAAAAACAAACAAACAAACAAAAAACAAAAACCCCACCACATTATGGCTGGATGCAGTGGCTCACACCTGTAATCCCAACACTTTGGGAGGCAGACAGAGGTGGGAGGATCATTTGAACCCAGGAGTTCAAGACCAGCCTGGACAACATAAAAAAATTGAAAATATTAGGCAGCCATGGTGGTACATGCCTGTATAGTTCCAGCTACTCAGGAGGCTGAGGCAGAAAGATCACTTGAGCCCAGAAGGTCAGGGCTGCAGTGAGCCGTGGTCTCACCAGTGCACTCCAGCCTGGGCAACAGAGCAAGACCTTGTCTCAAACACACACACACACACACACACACACATTTTAACTACTGGGTAAATGCAAATTAAAATCTCCAAACACCTACCAAAATGGCTAAAATTAAAAATAGTATCACCTGGGCACGGTGGCTCATGCCTCTAATCCCAGCACTTTGGGAGGCCAAGGTGGGTGGATCACGTGGTCGGGAGCTCAAGACCAGCCTGGCCAACATGGTGAAACCTCGTCACTACTAAAAATATAAAAAATTAGCCAGGCGTGGTAGCGCATGCCTGTAATCCTAGCTACTCAGGAGGCTGAGGCAGGAGAATTGCTTGAACCTGGGAGGCAAAGGTTGCAGTGAGCTCAGATCGCACCACTGCACTCCAGCCTGGGCGCCAGAGCCAAACTCCATCTCAGAAAAAAAAAAAAGCCCGGCACAGTGGCTCACGCCTGTAATCCCAACACTTTAGGAGGCCGAGGCAGGCGGATCACAAGGTCAGGAGATCGAGACCATCCTGGCTAACACAGTGAAACCCCGTCTCTACTAAAAATACAAAAAATTAGCCGGGCGTGGTGGCAGGCGCCTGTAGTCCCAGCTACTCGGGAGGCTGAGGTAGGAGAATGGCATGAACCTGGAAGGCGGAGCTTGCAGTGAGCCGAGATTGCGCCACTGCACTCCAGCCTGGGGGACAAAGCAAGACTCCGTCTCAAAAAAAAAAAAAAAAAAATTGTATCGCCACCAAATGCTGAGGAGATCACTCATACACGTGAAATGTTCCTGCTTAGAAAAATGGCAGGTTAAAAAAAAAAAAATGAACATGCAACTACCAATCAATCCAGAAATTGTACTACTGGGAATTTATCCCACGGAAATGAAGACTTATGTTACGCAAAAACCTGTAACATGATTGTTTACAGCAGCTTTATTCACAATATCCAAAAACTGGAAACAATCCAGATTCTCAGAGGGTGAATGGTTAAACACAATGCAATACATCCATGCTATGGAAAAATACTCGGCAACAAAAAGGAACAAACTATTAATACATACAACTATCTGGGGGAAGCTCTGGAGAATCAGGCTAAGTAAAAAACACCAATCCCAAAAGGCTATTGCATTTACTTAACATTCTTGAACGACCAAATTATCGAAATGGAGATCAGAGTCTCAGAGTCATGGCTGTCAGAGGTTAAGGAGGGGTAAGGCAGGAGAGTGGATACAACTATAAAAGTGCAATATGAGGAATCTTGTGGTAATAGAATAGGGACTGTATCAATGTCAACATCCTGGGTGTGACATTGTACTACAGACTTGCAAGATGTCACCACTGGATAAAGGGGACACAGGCTCTCTCTAGTATTCCTTACAACTGCATGTGACTCTACAATTACCTCAAAGTAAAATGTTTAATTTAATAAAAATGTTAACCAGATATACATCTTAGCTAGTTCTAAATTTATCAATAACAGGGACAGATATTAGACAAAAATATGCTAGCATTAGACAAAGGAGGTAAAGGAACAATCTATTAAA
This sequence comes from Gorilla gorilla gorilla, assembly GCF_029281585.2. NCBI lineage: Eukaryota > Metazoa > Chordata > Mammalia > Primates > Hominidae > Gorilla > Gorilla gorilla. The sequence continues at coordinate 47,328,130 of NC_073232.2, read as the reverse complement.
TCTAATCTTTGGGAAATTTTTTAAAGACAAAAATATCAGTTAAGCCAGGCACTATAGCCGCACCCATAATCCCAGCTACTTGGTGGAAGGTTCAATTAAAAAAAAAAAAAAAAAAAAAGCCGGGTGCAGTAGTTCACGCCTATAATCCCAGCACTTTGGGAGGCCGAGGCAGGAGGATAACCTGAGGTTGGGAGTGCGAGACCAGCCTGACCAACATGGAGAAACCCTGTCTCTACTAAAAATACAAAATTAGCAGGACATGGTCACGCATGCCTGTAATCACAGCTACTTAGGAGGCTGAAGCAGGAGAATCACTTGAATCCGGGAGGCAGAGGCTGCTGTGAGCTGAGATGGCGCCATTGCACTCCAGCCTGGGCAACAAGAACAAAACTCCGTCTCAAAAAAAAAAAAAAAAAATTAGTCGGGCGTGGTGGCGGGTGCCTGTAGTCCCCCCTACTCGGAAGGCTGAGGCAGGAAAATGGTGTGAACCCAGGAGGCGAAGCTTGCAGTGAGCCAGGATCGCACCACTGCACTCCAGCCTGGGTGACAGAGCAAGACTCCGTCTCAAAAAAAAAAAAAAAAAAAAAAACAAAGAAAAAAAAATCTGTTAAGAACTCCCAGTATAAATAAACATTAAATAACATAAAATAAAAATTAGATTCTATATAAAAGCCTAGAGATAGTTATCACAAGACTATTAAGTACCATTGTTTCTAATTCAAACTTACTAAAAAACCCGGATTTTTTTTTTTTTTTTTTTGAGCTGGAGTCTTGCATTGTCACCTAGGCTGGAGTGCAGTGGCACGATCTCGGCTCACTGCAACCTCCGCCTCCCAGGTTCAAATGATTCTCCTTGCCTCAGCCTCCCAAGTAGCTGGAATTACAGGCGCCCACCACCACGCCCGGCTAATTTTTTTTGTATTTTTAGTAGAGACAGGTTTTCACTATGTTGGCCAGGCTGGTCTTGAACTCTTGACCTCATGATCCACCTACCTCAGCCTCCCAAAGTGCTGGGATTACAAGCGTGAGCCATCGCGCCTGGCTGAAACCCTGATTATTAGTAGTTTCCTAGGATATTTGAAACTAGAAGAGAGCCCTAAATAATAAACCCAAAACCTTATTTCAGATCAGAAGGAAATAGCAAACTATAAGTTAATAAACTGGTCGTATAGTACATATAAATTAATCATGTGCAAATCCAGTCAATGTGACTAAATTTCCCAGAGTACAGTTTCTCCCCTCATTCTGGCTGTGGACATTAACTGTTCGTATTATTATACAATAATTGTGCTTACTTGACTATTGTAGAGTTCTTCTAGAAGAGCTAAGGATTTAATGGACTTTGATCTGCAAATTTCTTGCTCTGTAAATTGCTGGATAGCTGGATGAACCTTCTGAATCTGACCCAAACGCAAAAATCCTATTTTAAACTTGGCTAACTTCAAAAGAATATTGTCAACAGCAGAGTGTGTATAGCTGGTCAACAAAACGCTAAAACCACAGGCGTAGAGAATTCTTACCTAATAATGGGTAAGAGAAAAAAGAAAAAACAGCCTTACTTTTAATTCCAGATAATTTTTAACATGTTTATAAACTTAACAAGAACCATATCTAAGAGCTGAGCCAAGTAAAAATTATGAAGCCAAAACATTTTACAAAAATTACATGACATTATTATACGTTATTAATAATATGTCAATAATACATCATAGGCCAGGCATGGTGGCTCACACTTGTAATCCCAGCACTTTGGGAGGCTGAGGCAAGTGGATCACTTGAACCCAGAAATTCAAGACTGGCCTGGGCAACAAAGTGAGATGCCATCTCTTTTTAAAAAATTCTTTTTTTAATTAGCCAGATGAGGTGGTGCGCCCCTGTGGTCCCAGCTACTTGGGAGGCTTAGGAACGAGGACTGTTTCAGCCCAGGAGATTGAGACTGCATGAACTGTGATCATGCCACTGCATTCCAACCTGGTCTCAAATACCAATCCCCCTGACTTGGACTCCCAAAGTGCTGGGATTATAGGCATGATCCACCTTGCCTGGCTCACGTTAACAAGACTCCATCTCAAAAAAAAAAAAAAAGAAAAGAAAAAAGAAATTTACTGACATGAAAAAAAAAAATCCAAGAAAAATCTCTAACATCTTTTTTTTTTAGGATGGAGTTTTGCTCTTGTTGTCCAGATTGGAATGCAATGGCGTGATCTCAGCTCACTACAACCTCTGCCTCCTGGGTTCAAGTGATTCTCCTGCCTCAGCCTCCCGAGTAAAGCTAGGATTACAGGCGCATGCCACTACGCCCGGCTAATTTTTGTATTTTTAGTAGAGAGGGGGTTTCACCATGTTGGCCAGGCTGGTCTTGAACTCCTGACCTCAAGTGATCCGCCCGCCTTGGCCTCCTAAAGTGCTGGGATTACAGGCGTAAGCCGCAACGCCCGGCCTCTAACATCATCTTTAAAGGGAAATGAAAACATATAGTGATAAATATCACATACCACTAACAGAAAACGATCTTAGAAAATTCTAAATGCGAGAAATATACATGATTACAACTGTTTGTGCTTCAGCTTTACTATTTCTCGTCATTCTAAAAAGTTCATTTGAAACAAAGACACTGAATTAAAATTCAGCCCTTTTGATATTCAATATTACATCCTCTGAACTGAGGAGAAGCTGATACAAATATTTTGTCTCTAAGCAGAAGAATAATAACCTTACAAGAGTACATATAGTAGTTGTTTTTCCTGTCCCAGGCATACCCACGATGAGTGTGTAGTCTTTTGAAAGAAGTACCTTTTTCATCGCTTGCCTCTGAGGCTTATTCAAACCTACATTTAAATTCAAAAATAACAGGAAAAAGAGTGTTGAATTTCAAAGGAAAAGTTAATTATTTTATAAGAAAAGCAGTCTCTATCCAAGTCTATTCTTCAATACAAAACCATTTCCAAAGAGTCTTGGTCTAAACATTGTAGTTGCAAGTCTAATCAAGATATTAGACTACAGTATAAATCAAATAGAAACAAGAAAAATTAATCAAAGCAGACATGGTGACTTTAGCATACCCTTTAGAATGCAGGCAACTGTATCCTTTGCATCATGTGGAAGAACAGAACTAAGGTAGGATATAAACTGAGGTTCACGAAAGTCAATAATTAAATCTCGAAGTTTTTTGCTGAAAAGTGAAAAAGCACTTTTAGTAATATTCCTTAGAAAAGTGGAGTGAAATTCAAATTTGCTCATTGTTACAAACCTGACAAACGTGTTTTCCATCAATTTGGAAAGATTTCCTAATGGGGTATCTATATCACAATTTTTTTCTTCTTGGTCTAATCTGAACAAAGTTGATTCTGGAAGGACCGACAAGTTTCTAAAACAACAAAACAAATATACATGAATGCTCGCCATTTCGCATAGTCTGTATAAGAAATATGCTGCTATCTGCTAAAAGAATGAATGGGCCAGAATAGCTATTAAAATAGCTACCAGCCCTCAGTCACACTTGCCAATCAAGGACAGCATGAGGCCCTGGATTGGTGGGAAAAGGCAGAGGGAAGGGGAAGGTTCAAGGCACCAAGGTCAAAGCAATTAATAATTGGGAACCTGCAACATTTGCTGAAAATTCATTTACCCTTGCAGTCGAACACGGGTTCACCATCCCCAGAGGGATCCTGAATGCATGGCTCTTCCTTCCTCTAACCTGGAGTGCAGGCTTCTTCTCTGCCACCTTCTCCCTGTCTTCTATCTGTCCCTTAAGCTCTGGTATTCCCTAGAGTCCCTTCCCTGGTTCATTGTACTACTCTTTCTCATTGTTTGCTCCAGAGTCCCAGGCCCTCACGTGCCTCCAAATTCCAAATTCCATCTTTAGGCCTGACCTCACACTCCTCTCCCACCTGGTTCCTCACCCAAGCTTTGGGTTTGGATATTTAGTAGGCAGTGAGATCTCTCCACTTAGCTAAACCCAGGCTGTGAAAGCACAGTACTTTCAAAGCAGAACTCCTCCTCATCCCTGCTGAACCTGATGCTCCTTCTCTGGTCCTGATCACAGTTAATGGCATTGGCATTTGCATTTGCACTGCCATCTTGATCCTTCCCTCTCCCTCATCCTCTCACCAACCCACACACCTAATCAGTATCCAAATGCCAGCCACTTTTACTTTCTAAATACTTCTCAAAGTCATTCCATTCTCTCTGCCAACACTACCCTGCCTCAATTTCCTCTAGCCTGGGTCACTGCAACAGCTTCCAGGTTTGCTTTTAGTTTTTCTTCCATTAATGAACTCAATTCTCTACCATGTAGCCAAAGGAAAATGCAAATCCAATGATTACCCACTCTTCTGTTTAAAACCTTTCAATACATCAGAATAAATAAAATCTAAACTTTTTTCTTTTGAGAGAGGGCCTTGTTCTATTGCCTAGGCTAGAGTGCAGTGGCATGATCATGGCTCACTGTAGCCTTGAACTCCTGGGCTCAAGCTGTTATCTCACCGCAGCCCCGAGTAGCTGGGATTACACATGTACACCACCACACCTGGCTAATTTTTTAATTTTTTGGAGAGATGGGGGTCTCACTATGTGGCCCAGGATGGAAAACTTTTTAAAATGATATATAAGACATTCTATGACCTGATCTAATTACTCTCTTCCTTATATTTTATATTCTAGAAATAACGTAATTACCTGCATTATCCTGAATGCTCCATGTCACACTACATCACACGTTTGTGCAACAGGTTTGCCCAGTATAGTATTCTCTTCTCACACTGTTTCACCAGACTAATTTATTAATCCACAGGATGAAGATTCAGAATTAGCTCTTCGAAAAGGCTTCCCTTGGGCTGGCATGGTGGCTCACGCCTGTAATCCCAACACTTTGGGAAGCTGAGGCAGGAGGATCACTTGAGATCAGGAATTTGGGACCAGCCTGGCCAACATAGTAAAACCCTGCGTCTACTAAAAATATACAAATTAGTCGGGCATGGTGGCACACGCCTATAATCCCAGCTACTCAAGAGGCTGAGGCAGGAGAATCGCTTGAGCCTGGGAGGCAGAGGCTGCAGTGAACTGAGATCGTGCTGCAGTGAACTGAGATCGTGCTACTGCACTCCAGCCTGGGCGACAGTGAGACAGTCTCAAAAAAAAAAAAAAGCCTTCCCTGAACCTCCTAAAATTGAATTAAATACCTCTCCTCTGTGTTCCTATCAATTTGAACACATATCAGATTGAAAATAAGCTGGGTGTAGTAGCTCATGCCTGTAATGCTAGCACTTCAGAAGGCTGAAGCAGGAGGATCACTTGAGCCCATGAGTTCAAGACCAGCCTGGGCAACGTAGTGAGACCCCCCCCCATCTCTACAAAAAATTAAAAAATTAGCCAGGTGTGGTGGCATGCACCTGTGGTCCCAGCTATGCAGGAGGCTGAGGTAGAAGGACTGCTTGATCCCAGGAAGTCCAGGCTGCAGTGAACTGTGATCATGCCACTGTACTCCAGCCTGGGCTGGAGTGAGACCATGTGTCAAAAAAAAAAGAAAATATGTATGTCTACACGCAAGACCGTAAATTCCTCAAGGATTTGCAAAGTGCTTAATACATGGTAGACACTAAATAAATACTTCAAAGGATACACAAATCCAAGCAGACAACTGGAATATTGTGGATCACCATCCCATGTCATGACATCTAGACAAGGGGTAGTTATGACTCAACTAAGATTACTGATCAGTAGGGAACAAGCCTGGACATTTCCATTACAGTTACTCAGATGTCACTGAGTCCCAATTGCTGACCTCTATCCATTAAGAAACGGTCGGGCATGCCTGTATTAACTGTAAGAAATGCTGGAAAACACAATCCAGCTGACTGTGAAAGAAGAGGGAATATGGATTATTCGTGAATATGGATATTGGTCTCTGCCACAATTTTTTTTTTTCTTTAAGACAGGGTCTCACTCTGTCACTCGGGCTACATGCAGTGCAGAGGTGTGATCTCAGCTCACTGCAGCCTCAACCTCCTGGGCTCAACTGATTGTCCCACCTCGGCCTCCACAGTACCTGGGACTACAGACATGCACCACCTCCTAATTTTTGTATTTTTGGTAGAGACGAGGTTTTACGTATGTTGCCCAGGCTGGTGTCAAACTCCTGGGCTCAAGCGATATACCCACCTCAGCCTCCCAGTGTGCTAGGATTACAGGCGTGCACCACCTTGCCTGCCCAGATTTTCCTATCAACTATTCTACTATTAATATTTTTATTTAGGCCAGGCATGGTGGCTCACCGGGTCCAGCCTAAATAAAAATATTAATAGCAGTATACATATATATATATTTTTTTAGACAGAGTCTCACTCTTGTTGCCCAGGCTGGAGTGCAGTGGTGCAATCTCGGCTCACTGAAACCTCTGCCTCCGGGTTCAAGCGATTCTCCTGCCTCAGCCTCCTGAGTAGCTGGGACTATAGGCGTGTGCGCTACCATGCCCAGCTATTTTTTTGTATTTTTAGTAGAGACAGGGTTTCACCGTGTTAGCCAGGATGGTCTCGATCTCCTGACCTTGTGATCCGCCCAACTCGGCCTCCCAAAATGCTGGGATTACAGACATGAGCCACCGCACCCCGCCTATATATTTTTATTTAAATCAGCCATTTTGTTGTAACTGAAATGGGTATATTTATATCACAACTATAAATGGGAAAAATAAACATTTTTATTTAAAAAAGGAGAGAACAAAATAGTCAGTGCCCAGCATGCAAGGAGAAATAAGCATTATAGCTAACACAGGGTGGCATCTATGCTGTCTGCTATACATGTGGTTGTAAGAATTAGATAAGATTATGTCCACATCATCACTATGGAACATAATGTACTAAACAAAACTTTAGCAGTTTGGTAGTTCCTCAAAATGTTAAACATGAAATTAGCACATGACCCATGCCTAGGTAACTACAAAGAAAATGAAAGTATGTCTACCTAAAACTATGCAGGTCAATGTTCATAGCAATATTAATCATTACAGCAAAAAAGTGGAAACAACTCAAATGTCCATCAGCTGGTGAATGGATGAACAAATTGTGGTGTATCCATACAACAGAATATATTCAGCCATAAAAAAAATGAGGGTCTCATATATGCTGAAATATGAATGAACTTTGCAAACATTAGGCTAAGTGAAAGAAGCAAGACACAAAAGGTCACATATTGTATGGTTCCACTTATATCATATATCCAGAATGGATGAATCCATACAGAAAGAAAGCCAATTTAGTGGTTGCCAGGGACTTCAGGGAGGAGAGAGTGGGAAGTGACTGTGTAATAGGAATGAGGTTTCCTTTTAGGGTGATAAAAGTGTCTTAGAAATAGAAGTGACGGTTGCACAATATTGGGAATATACTAAACGCCACTCAATTATACACATTAAAATGGTTAATGATCAATTTTGTTATATGAATTTTACCTCAATTTATTTAAAATAAAAAGAATGAAATGCTGATACATGTTATAACATGAAGATGAATTTCAAAAACAGTGTGCTGTGTGAAAAAACCCAGTCACCAAAGACCACATATTGCATGATTCCATTTATATGCGATGTCCAGAACGGGCAAATCTACAGAGACAGAAAGCAGGTTAGTGGTTGCCACGGGCTGGGGAAATTGGAGGAAAATGAAAAGTGACTACTAAAGGGTATAGGGCTTTTTCCTTGGGAGTTTCTTTTTGGGGTGATGCAAATACTCAAAGTTGATTGTGGTGATAGCTGCACAACGCTGTGAATATACTAAAAACCAGCGAATTGTACATTTTAAATGGATGAACTACACGGATGTGAATTATATATCAATAAAGCTGTTATCAAAAAAAAGTAACATTTCATTACCTGTCTAATAAACAAGTTACTGTTGTCATGTTAATCTCCTTCACATATCCTCTAGACAAAGCAAACAGTGACCTTTCTTCTCCACTTAAAATAACTCTGTCACCTGCCATTAGATTTGTGACAGGTATGGCACCATGTTTACATTGGAAATTATGTAAATATTGCCCATCACAAACTATCTTTACATGTTCCATTCTAATCAGGTTTCCAATGCAACTGCCACTCTTCTCCCTATGAAAAGACCAAAGAGAAAAAACTTCTGTTTATATTACATACGTAAGTATTGTGTCTGCATTTTCCTACAACTTACTTGTTCATCTGACTCCTAAAAATTATTACTGAGGCCGGGTGTGGTGGCTCACGCCTGTAATCCCAACACTCCAGGAGGCCGAGGCGAGTGGATTACCTGAGGTCAGAAGTTCAAGACCAGCCTGGCCAACATGGTGAAACCCCATCTCTACTAAAAAAAAAAAAAAAACAACAACAACAAAAAACAAAAAAAAACAAAAAATTAGCCAGGTGTGGTGGTGCTCGCCCGTAATCCCAGCTACTCAGGAGGCTGAGGCAGGAGAATCACTTGAACCCGGGAGGTGAAAGTTGCAGTGAGCCAAGATCTCATCATTGCTCAACAACCTGGGCAACAAGAGCAAAACTACCTCTCAAAACAAAAACAAAAACAAAACAAAACAGACTAATATTGAGCCTGTCATTTTTACATTTTCCACAATCTACTGTAAAATGTTAGAAATGTTGAGTAAACATTCTATTAGTTTCTGGGGTTTTTTGAGACACCCTCCGACCCCCACCCCGTTCAAGTGATTCTCATGCCTCAGTCTCCTGAGTAGCTAGGATTACAGGCAGACACCACCACGCCAAGCTAATTTTTTATATTTTTAGTAGAGACAGGGTTTCACCATGTTGGCCAGGCTGGATTCGAACCGCTGGACTAAAGTGACCCACTGGCCTCAGCCTCCCAAAGTGCTGGGATTACAGGCCTGAGGCACCATGCTCGGCCCTCTACTAGTTTTAAATGAATTGCTCAACAACAGTCTTGTAAGAAAGTGCTAGGGATCGCCCCACCCTTGTTGCACCCACAGGCTGGGATCTCCAAAAATGGTGTTTTATTGGCACTTTGATCCCTGAAGGGTAGATACCCCCACTTCTTGGGCTGATACATATAACACCATTAAAGAAAACGAACCATAATAACCTGCTCCCAAATGCAATATAAAAAAAATTATAGCCAGGCACGGTGGCTCACACCTGTAACCCTAGCATTTTCGGAAGCTGAGGCAGGCAGATCATCTGAGGTCAGGAGTTCGAGACCAGTCTGACCAACATGGAGAAACCCTGTCTCTACTAAAAATACAAAATTAGCCGGGCATGGTGGCACATGCCTGTCATCCCAGCTACTCGGGAGGCAGAGGCAGGAGAATCGCTTGAACCTGGGAGGCGGAGGTTGCAGTGAGCCAAAATCACGCCATTGCACTCCAGCCTGGGCAACAAGAGTGAAACTCCGTCTCAAAAAAAAAAACAAAAAAAAAAACCATTTAAAATCTCTCTGGCAGCACTACCAAATAACATGCAATCTCAGAAGCTTATTAGTATTTACATATGTATGACAGATTCGCTACATATATGCAGTCTAACTACAATTAAATAAACTTTCTCCACAGCAATGTTATCTTGTGTTAAAGTCTAATGTTAGGGAAGAAAATGATCCAATTATTTCTGAAGTCATGTTATTAATATTCATTCTGGGCCGGGCGCCGTGGCTCATGCCTGTAATCCCAGCAATTTGGGAGGCTGAGGTGGGCAGATGACCTGAGGTCAGGAGTTCAAGACCAGCCTGACCAAAATGGAGAAACCCCATCTCTACTAAAAATACAAAATTAGCCAGGCATGGTGGCAAGCACCTGTAATCCCAAATATTCAGGAGGCTGAGGCAGGAGAATCACTTGAACCCGGGAGGTGGAGGTTGCAGTGAGCTGAGATCATGCCATTGCACTCCAGCCTGGGCAACAGAGCAAGAATCTGTCCAAAAAAAAAAAAATAAATTCATTCTGGAATGAAAAAAATGAAACTAAAACAAGTTACGTTTTACATAAAAAAACATTTGAGGCCAAGTGTAGTGGCTCACACCTGTAATCTCAGCACTTTGGGAGGCTGAGGTGGGCGGATCATGTGAGGTTGAGAGTTCAAGACCAGCCTGACCAACATGGAGAAACCCCATCCCTACTAAAAATACAAAATTAGCCGGGTGTGGTGGTGCATGCCTGTAATCCCAGCTACTCGGGAGGCTGAGGCAGGAGAATCGCTTGAACCTCGGAGGCAGAGGTTGTGGTGAGCCAAGATTGCAACATTACTCTCCAGCCTGGGGAACATGAGCAAAACTCCATCTCAAAAAAAGAAAAAAAAATTTTTGAGGCCGGGTGCAGGGGCTAACGCTTGTAATCCCAGCACTCTGGGAGGCCAAGGCAGCTGGATCACCACGAGGTCAGGAGATCAAGACCATCCTGGCTAACACGGTGAAACCCCATTTCTACTAAAAATACAAAAAAATAGCCAGGTGCTGTGGCTCACACCTGTAATCCCAGCACTTTGGGAGGCCGAGGCGTGTGGATCATCTGAGGTTGGGAGTTCAAGACCAGCCTGACCAACATGGAGAAACCCCGTCTCTACTAAAAGTACAAAATTAGCCTGGCGTGGTGGCCCATGCCTGTAATCCCAGTTTACTCGGGAGGCTGAGGCAGGAGAATCGCTTGAATTCAGGAAGAGGAGGTTTCAGTGAGCCAAGATTGTGCCATTGCACTCCAGCCTGAGCAACAAGAGCGAAATTCCGTCTCAAAAAAAAAAAAAAAAATCAGCTGAGCATGGTGGTACGCACCTGTAGTCCCAGCTACTCGGGAGGCTGAGGCAGGAGAATCACTTGAACCCGGGAGGCAGAGGTTGCATGAGCTGAGATCGTGCCACTGCACTCCAGCCTGGGCGACTGAGCAAGATTCCATCTCAAAAAAAAAAAAAAATTTTGGCTGGGTGCAGTGGCTCACACCTATAATCCCAGCATTTTGGGAGGCTGAGGTGGGTGGACTGCTTGAGGCCAGGAGTTCCAGACTAGCCTGGCCAACATGGCAAAACCCCGTCTCTACTGAAAATACAAAAATTAGCTGGGTGTGGTGGCACGTGCCTGTAAACCCAGCTTCTTGGGAGGCTGAGGCATGAGAATTACTGGAACCCAGGAGGCAGAGGTTGCAGTGGGTCAAGACACTCCAGACTGGGTAACAGAGTAAGACTTTTTTATTTTTTATTTTTATTTTTTTTTTTTGAGACGGAGTCTCTCTGTTGACTAGGCTGGAGTACAGTGGCACAATCTTGGCTCACTGTAAGCTCTGCCTCCCGGGTTCATGGAATTCTCCTGCCTCAGCCTTGGGAGTAGCTGGGGCTACAGGCACCCGCCACCATGCCCGGCTAATATTTTGTATTTTTAGTAGAGATGCGGTTTCATTGTGTTAGCCAGCATGGTCTCAATATCCTGACCTCGTGATCCACCCCCCTTGGCCTCCCAAAGTGCTGGGATTACAGGCGTGAGCCACCTTGCCCAGCCCAGAGCAAGACTTTGTCTAAAAAATAAAAGTTTCACATACTACAAAAGGCCTGAGATTAAAAAAATGAAAGCAATTAAATTTTACATAAATTTTACATATGTATAGTATACTCACTACACATACGCAGTCTATCCACAATTACATAAACTTTCTCCACTGCAGTGTTTCCTTGTGTTAAAGTCTAATATTAGGGAAATAATAATCCAATTATTTCTAAAGTCATATCATTAATACTCCTTCTGCAAAGAAAAAATGAAGCTAAAGCAATGAAATTTTACATAAAGAAAAATACTACGCAAAGATAAATTCTAGGCCAGGCATAGTGGCTTATACCTATAATCTCAACACTTTGGGAGGCCAAAGTGGGAGGATCACTTGAGCTCAGGAATTTAAGACTATGCTGGGCAACACAGCAAGACCCTGTTTCTATAATCACGTAAAATAAAATAAAACAAAAAAATTAGCCATGGCACAGTGGCTCGCAGCTGTAATACCAGCACTTTGGGTGGTCAAGATGGGAGGATCACTTGAGGCCAGGAGTTCAAGACCAGCCTGGGCCATATAGCAAGACCCCATCTCTAAAAAAAAAAAAAGTTAGCCAAGTTTGGTGGCGCACACCTATGGTCCTAGCTACTCAGGAGGTTGAGGCAGGAGGACTGTGAACTTTATCCCAGAAGTTCGAGGCTACAGTGAGCCATGATTGCACCACTATACTCCAGTCAGGGCAGCAGAGTGTGACCCTGTCTCTTAAAAAAAAAGAAAAATTCTAACTTTACAGGGACATATTACTATTATTTTTTTAAATGAATCCCACAAGGACTATGAAATGGACCTTTAGAAAATTTGCATCTGTATCAAAAGTTACTGAAAATATAAACATTTAAAATAGGAGTATTTAGACCAGGCAAGGTGGCTCACGCCTGTAATCCCATCACTTTGGGAGGCTGAGGTGAGTGGATCACTAAGTCAGGAGTTCAAGACCAGCCTGGCCGAGATGGTGAAACCCTTTCTCTACTAAAACTACAAAAATTAGCTGGGTGCAGTGGCAGGCGCCTGTAATCCCAGCTACTTGAAGGCTGAGGCAGGAGAATAGCTTGAATCCAGACAGCAGAGGTTGCAGTGAGCTGACATCATGCCACTGCACTCCAGCATGGGTGACAGAGAGAGATTCCATCTCAAAAAAAAAAAAAAAGCGAGTATTTAAAAAATCAAGTAAATACCACATTAATTTGCATTATACCAATATATACAATATATAACAATTCACTTTAAGATATACTCAAGTTTGTAATGTTATCACCGATGAAAAAGTATATACTGAAAACTTTTAACAGGATTTAAAATAATTTTTTTTTTTTTGAGTCAAGGTCTGGCTCTATCGCCCAGGCTGGAGTGCAGTGGTGCGATCTCAGCTCACTGCAACCTTCACCTCTGGCTCAAGCCATCCTCCCACCTCATCCTGGGACTACAGGCATGCACGACCACACCTAGGTAATTTTTGTATTTTTTGTAGAGACAGGGTTTTGCCATGTTGCCCAGGCGGGTCTCAAACTGGTGAGCTCAAGTGATCCACCTGCTTCAGCATCCCAAAGTGCTGGGATTACAGGCATGACACGACGCCCTGACAAAAGTAATTTTTTTTTTTTTTTTGAGACAGAGTCTCACTCTGTCACCCAGGTTGAAGTGCAGTGGTGCGATGTTGGCTTACTGTAACCTCCACCTCCCGGGTTCCAGCAATTCTCCTGCCTCAGTCTCCTGAGTAGCTGGGATTAAAGGCACCTGCCACCACGCCCGGCTAATTTTTTGTTTTTGTTTTTTTGCGACAGTTTTGCTCTTGTTGCCCAGGCTGGAGTGCAATGGCAGGATCTTGGTTGACTGCAGCCTCCGCCTCCCAGTTTCAAGCGATTCTCCTGCCTCAGTCTCCCAAGTAGCTGGGATTACAGGCACCCGCCACCACGCCTGGCTAATTTTTGTATTTTTAGTAAAGACGGGGTTTTGCCATGTTGGCCAGGCTGGTCTCAAACTCTTGACCTCAGGTGATCCACCCACCTCGGCCTCCCAAAGAAAAGTAATTTTTAAAACAAGATTTCTTGAGGTATATTTAGTCTACTGAAACTATATTACTAACTAGCAATGATTGCAGCACATAGGATACACAGGAATGGTGCTCTTCTTAGAAACAACTGAGAGCCATCTGCAGTTGTCATGAATAAATGAAATCACGTTATCTATAACATGCTTCATAACCTGCATTTGTCATAAATTCCAAATGCCACCTCACTCACTAATCCAAACTACTGAAATCTTACTGTACTAAATGGACCACTTACATTTCCGAAGCAGCCATTAGCCAGATATTTTGGTGATTCTTTTTATTATCCTTCGATTGTGACTCCAAGGTTAACATTAGACACCAAAGGCTGAAATATTCTAAGTGTGTTTGCTTCAGATGCTGGGTTTCTTCTTCTATTTTGGGCAGCATCACAATTGGGACTGAACTACCATCCATCTGTTGTTCAACTGCTCTAAATATAAAGTTCCAAGTTAGAGATGCTTATAAACCATTTCCCTGGCTGGGTACGAAGTGAGATAATTCCAAAATAAGAACACATATATGATCATCATCATAACTCATAACCACAGCCCCTAATGTTCCTTAAAAGTCATTTAAACATAAGCCATATGGCTTTTTATAAAACCAAATGTGTGAGAAACTCAATACTGCATTATTTTGCCTTCAGCGACTATCCCCCAAACAACTCAGGTTGGGTAAACCCTAATCTTCATTCCCATATGCAACAAGTTTTGGCTTTTAATACAACTTCATTTCTCAAAAATCACAGTATTTGTACACCCAGCTCAGTGACGTAAGTACACATAAAAACACGGAGAATCATTTGGATTTTGCTTAATACCAGATTAAAATATTTTCTATAGAAACAAACATGCTATAGGACAGCATACAAAACACTGACGATAAACGTAAGATTTCAAAGAAATATGCCCAGACTTCCTACGGTTCACAGTCCTCTACCATTAAGAGATCCCTTGAAAAAATACCTTAAAGAGTATTTATGTGAGGCCAAGTGCAGAGGCTCACGCCTATAATTCTAGCATTTTGGGAGGCCAAGGCGGGCGGATTGACTGAGCTCAGGAGTTCGAGACCAGCCTGGGCAACACACGGTGAAACCCCGTCTCTACTAAAATACAAAAACTTAGCCAGGTGTGGTGGCGGATGCCTGTAGTCCCAGCGACTCGAGAGGCTGAGGCAGGAGAATTGCTTGAACCCAGGAGGTGGAGGTTGCAGTGAGCCAAGATTGCACCACTGCACTCCAGCCCAGGCAACAGAGCAAGACTCTGTCTCAAAAAAAAAGAAAAAAAGTATTTCAGCATAGTGCAGTGGCTCAAGCCTATAATCCCAGCACTTTGGGAGGCCAAGACAGGCAGATCACTTGAGGTCAGGAGTTCAAGACCAGCCTGGCCAACATGGTGAAACCCTATCTGTATTAAAAACACAAAAAATTGCTGGGCGCAGTGGCTCATGCCTGTAATCCCAGCACTTTGGGAGGCAGAGGTGGGTGGATCACGAGGTGAAGAGATCGAGACCATCCTGGCCAACATGGTGAAACCCTGTCTCTACTAAAAATATAAAAATTAGCTGGGTGCGGTGGCGAGCGCCTGTAATCCCAGCTATTCGGGAAGCTGAGGCAGGAGAATCACTTGAACTAGGGAGGCGGAGGTTGCAGTGAACCGAGATCATGCCACCGCACTCCAGCCCTAGTGACAGAGTGAGACTGTCTCAAAAAAATAAATAAATAAAATACAAATAAATAAATAAAAATACAAAAAATTAGCTGGGCGCGGTGGCTCACGCCTGTAATCCCAGCACTTCGGGAGACTGAGATGGTCAGATCACCTGAGTTCGGGAGTTGGAGACCAGCCTGACCAACACGGTGAAACCTCTTCTCTACTAAAAATACAAAATTAGCCGGGAATGGTAGCACATGGCTGTAATCCCAGCTACTTGGGAGGCTGAGGCAGGAGAATCGCTTGAACCCAAGAGGCAGAGGTTGTGGTGAGCCGAGATTGCACCACTGCACTCCAGCCCGGGCCACAAGAGCAAAAAGTCCGTCTCAAAAAAAAAAAAGAAAGAAAGAAAGAAAGTACTGTGTTTTTTTTTCTATTATCTTAATTTTAGAAATAATACGAAGGAAAATATAAAGGAAAAATAACTAAAATGATGTTATCAATGCTGGTCTGGCCACCAATGTTAAACGTATTTAGTTGAGTTCATACTCAACTAGAAATAATGCCTTTGGTAGACAATATTTACCTGCTATAAAGAGCACAATTGCCAATTTGTGAACAATATTTACAAGTTTTCTCTTCCTCAATTATTTGTGGCAAAGAAGCAAGCTGTGTCTTCTGTCTAGTAGCAGATTTGCTAATACGGTGAAACAATGAGAATGCCATCTGGTTTCTTAGCTTTAATAATTCTATGAAAAAAAAGATGAATGTCTTTTTAAGAGTTAAAGTTTATCATGTCTTTTTCACTACATATGTAAAACTTTCAGATTTAAAAACATTTTAGGGCTGGGCACAATGGCTTACGCCTGTAATCCCAACACTTGGGGAGGCCGAGGTGGGCGGATCACCTGAGGTCAGGGGTTCAAGACTAGCCTAACCAACACGGTGAAAGCCCGTCTCTACTAAAAATACATAATTAGCTGGGATTGGTGGCGCATGACTGTATTACAGCTAATCAGGAGGCTGAGGCAGAAGAATCACCTGAACCTGGGAGGCAGAGATTGCAGGGAGCTGAGATCGCATCATTGCACTCCAGCCTGGGTAACAAGAGCGAAACTCGGTCTCAAAAAAATAAATAAATAAATAAATAAATAAAATAAAAATAAAAACATTTTAAAAAGGAGAAAACAGTATTCATATTTCCCACTATACTAGAATAACAACATTTTGGTATTCATATTTCCCACTATACTAGAATAACAACATTTTGGTACATTTCCTTTAAGTTTCTGTTCACTTGATAAATTCTTTAAACTATATATTTCATAACTAGTAAGCATTGTGAAGTTGTTATTAGCTGAATACTGAGGATAAATACAGCTATCTAGAATATCTTTAATATAAAATAGAAAGTATGAAATAAAGTTTTGCATAATAAAATTTTAAAAGATTAATAATGTTTTCAACTATAGAGTATATTATTAAAATTCTTTTAAAAAAAACCACAATTGGCCAGGTACAGTGGCTCATGCCTGTAATCCCAGCATTTTCAGAGACCAAGGCGGGCAGATCACTTGAGGCCCAGAGTTCAAGACCAGCCTGGCCAACATGGCGAAACCCCATCTCTACTAAAAGTAAAACTAGCCAGGCATGGTGGCACATGCCTGTAATCCTAGCTACTCAGGAGACTGAGGCAGGAGAATCGATTCAACCCAGAAGGTGGAGGTTGCAATGAACCAAGATTGTGCCACTTCACTCCAGCCTGGGCAACAGAGTGAGACTCTATCTGAAAAAACGAAAACAAAAACACACACATACAAAACAACAACAAAAAAACCCCACAGCTACAAATTATAACCTAATAAGTGCTGTGAGTAGATTGTCAGGTATAAATATGTATCACCAGAAGCTGAAGTGGGGGTGGGCAAAGAAGTAAAACTAAAAAAAAACGGCTCAACCTCTTTTATCTAGATGGTTGGCAGGCACAGTGTACATCTGACCAGTCTTGAGGTAGAGAAGCAAGCCAGCCTCTGGATCAGCTCTTCTCTCTTGGCTTAGTAGAGTGTACAGAACAACCTGTGCAAACATTGACATTTGCTCAAACAAAACTATAACTTCTTGTATTTCCCTACATTGTCTTGCAACCAACACATAATTTTAAACTCAAAAGATCAATAAAGTTATTTGTATTTAATAAGTAACATGAGCCAAATTGGTAAACATAACACAACAAATTTGATGTCAAACATTTAATCTAGGCCAGGCATGGTGGCTCAGGCCTGCAATCCCAACACTTTGGGAGGCCAAGGCAGGCAGATCGCTTGAGCCCAGGAGTTTGAGACCAGCCTGGGCAATATAGTGAGACCAAGTGATAGTCATTATGTTAAGCAAAAAAAGCCAGACACAGAAAACTTTGTATGTTCTCACTTACTTGTGGGAGCAAAAAATTAAAACAATTGAATTCATGGAGACAGATAGTAGAAGGTTGGTTACCAGAGGCTGGGAACAATAGTGAGGGTGGTGGGGGGGAGAAGTGGGGATGGTTAATGGGTATCAAGAAAAAAAAAAAAGAGTAATGAATAAGACAGTATTTGCTAGCACAACAAAGTGACTATAGTCAAAAATAATTTAACTGTGCATTTTAAAATCACTAAAGGAGTATAACTGGGTTATTTGTAACACAAATAATAAATGTTTGAGGGGATGGATACCGCATTTACTATGTTATGATTATTACGTATCGCATGCCTATGTTAAAATATCTCATGTAATCCATGAACGTATACACCTACTAAGTACCCACAAAAATTTAAAAGCATAAAAACAAAAACATAGTGAGATCCCCATTTCTACAAAAAGAGATGTATGTAAAAAAATTTAAAAATTACCCGGGCACGGCTGGGCATGGTGGCTCATGACTATACTCCCAGCACTTTGGAAGGCCAAAGTGGGCAGATTACTTGAGGTCAGGAGTTCGAGACCAGCCTGGCCAACATAGTGAAACCCTGTCTCTACTAAAAATACAAAAATTAGCCGGGTGTGATGGCACATGCTTGTAATCCAGCTACTTGAGAGGCTAAGGCAGGAGAACTGCTTGAACCCGGGAGGTGGAGGTTGCACTGAGTCGAAATCGTGCCACTGGACTCCAGCCTGGGGGACAGAAGGAGACTTCACCTCAAAAAAAAAAAAAAATTAGCCAGGCATGGTGATGTGCATCCATAGTCCCAGCTACTCAGGAGGCTGAGATGGGAGGATTGATTGACCCTGGGAAGTAAAGGCTGCAGTGAGCCAAGACCATGCCACTACATTCCAGCCCAGGTAACAGAGGGAGACTGTCTTAAAATTAAAAAAAAAAAAAAAGGCCGGGCGCAGTGGCTCACGCCTGTAATCCCAGCACTTTGGGAGGCCGAGGCGGGCGGATCATGAGGTCAGGAGATGGAGACCATCCTGGCTAATAAGGTGAAACCCCATCTCTACTAAAAATACAAAAAAATTAGCCAGGCGTGGTGGTGGGCGCCTGTAGTCCCAGCTACTCGGGAGGCTGAGGCAGGAGAATGGCATGAACCCAGGAGGCAGAGCTTGCAGTGAGCCGAGATCGTGCCACTGCACTCTAGCCTGGGTGACAGTGAGACTCTGTCTCAAAAAAAAAAAAAAAAAATTTAATTTACACAAAACAAACATAGTTCATGCTTCTCAGTTTTACTTAGATAACCAAGAATTCTATACAGAATTTTCTTAGAAAGCAAATATTTAGATATCCAATAAATTGAAGAAGGAAATTAATCAAACTATGATTTACATTTTGAAGTTAACAGTCTGTAGAGACTATTTTCTCCATTTAAAATAAATGAACCAAAACAAAAATGATTATCATTTACATGATAGCTACTGTGACAAATAATACTAACTCTACAGTTTGTTTCTCCAGAGCATGAAATGTCATTAACCACCTTAGGTTTCCTGAAATTCTTCAGAGAAACCATCTAAGACAAGTTAAAAATAGTCCTTTTAGCTCATGTAACAGCTTTAGCTGTAAGTCAATATAGCAAGACCCCATCTAAAAAAAACTTTCTTAAACCTTTTATTATCAAAATTAAAAAGCCAAATCTTTTAAGTAGGGAAACATTTTTTTCCTCATACCCAACATAATAATAAACTACCATAATTAATTTTTCAATGTCTTGTCTCGTGCATAATATGCAATATAAATTCCAACTTTTTTTAAGCCTTGTTCTAGCAAATTTCCTCATTTTTTTCAATACAAGAATTACTACTTTATTCTTAAAATTTTCTTGCACTTCTTGCAAAAATAAAATCTCCGATTGAACAAAATTAAATACAGTAATATTCTTTGCCTTGAAGCAACGGTGAATTAGAGCAACAATCTCAATGGAAAAAGATCTTGGAATCTAGATCACTTAAGATATTGAAATGCTTTTATTTATTTATTTATTTTTGAGATGGAGTCTGGCTCTGTTACCCCAGCTGGGGTGCAGTGGCGCGATCTCAGCTCACTACAACCTCTGCCTCCCTGGTTTGAGCAATTCTCAGCCTCCCGAGTAGCTGGGACTACAGGCATGTGCCACCACACCGTGTGTTTGTGTGTGTGTGCGCGCGCGTGCGTGTGTGCGTGCGTGCGTGCGTGTGTGTAGTTGTTGGCCAGGCTGGTCCCAAACTCCCGACCTCAAGTGATCCACCCACCTTGGCCTCCCAAAGTGCTGGGATGACAGGCGTGAGCCACTGTGCTGGCCTGAAATGCTTTTATATTTATCTCCTGTTTAGCATCATAAAGTGATTTCATTGAAACTTGTGATTTTAAAAATCAATAATTTTCAGTCTCATATACACAAAACACATTCCTTCTGACCTTTGACTTCAAAAACAAGCCTTTCTTCTACTGGCATAATTTTCCTTCCTCCAGAGGGTTATAATTTAGCCAAGTATTTAAGTTTGTAATTTCAGTTATTTCTGTATTATCAAAGTAAGAAGTTCAAGTCTTTAAAAAGGGGAAACATTTTTTCTTCCACTTCCAACATCTACAGAAAACCTAATAATAGGTGAAACAAAGTCACCCTACTTTTCATCCCCAAATGTAAAGCTCTTGTGAAAACCTTCAATATTTCGTACACAATTAATAGCAAAAGGCTGGGTGCAAGTGGCTCACACCTGTAATTCCAGCACTTTGGGAGGCCAAGGTGGGAGTATCAGGTGAGGTCGCGAGTTCGAGACCAGGCTGGGCAACATGGCAAAACTCAATTTCTACAAAAAATACAAAAATTAGTCAGGCATAAGGCCAGGCTCAGTGGCTCATGCCTGTAATCCCAGCACTTTGGGAGGCTGAGGAAAGCAGATCACGAGGTCAGACCAGCCTGGCCAACATAGTGAAACCTGTCTCTACTAAAAATACAAAAAATTAGCTGGGCATGATGGTGAGGGCCTGTAATCCCAGCTACTCAGGAGGCTGAGGCAGGAGAATCGCTTGAACCCGGGAGGGAGAGGTTACAATGAGCTGAGATCACACCATTGCACTCCAGCCTGGCGTGAACCCGGGAGGCGGAGCTTTCAGTAAGCCAAGACCACGCCACTGCTCTCCAGCCTGGGCGACAGAACAAGACTCTGTCTCAAAAAAAAAAAAAAAAAGTACAAAACAGACAATTTTCTTATTAACATTTATACCTGACTACGGTGTTCAATAGAATTTGATTCTTTGCCAGTTTTAAGTTCCAGCGGCATTATCTTGTATTTTGTTTTATACCCTCGATGTATTTTCACACCAACTGTAACATCTATTTTGCCTTTCAATCCAAACCTAGGGGACCAAATGCTTTCTTCAATATCCATTGGTTTCACGACTTCAATGTTACATGTTGAATTATCCTTACTATTATCACTTGGCCTGAAAAAAAAAAAAAAAGCACAAAAACACTTAATTAGAACACTTAGCTCATTTCACATCTGCTGGCTCTGACTGCCTATTACACACAGAGAATGTGGGGAGAGGAAAGAGTCTACCTACCTTTACAGCAGTGATTTTCAAACTGTGGTCCCTGGACCAGTAGCATCAGCATCACCTGAGAACTTGCTATAAAAGTAAATCCTCAAGACCCACTCCAAACCTACTCAAACAGAAACTCTAGGGGTGAGGCCTAGCAATCTGTTTAACCAACCCTCCACAATTCTGATGCATGCTCAAGTTTAAGAACCACTGTTCTACGGGCTCTGCTCATGGAATTTAGTCTTTCTCGGTATTTATCATCTGTTCCTTTCAGTCATTCCTACTATAATCTTCTTAACTCAGGCCCTTATTTTCTCAGGCCTAGATTACAACAGTTTTGCTACTTAAATTGCTAGAGCCACAATTCCAATCTGAGTATTTTGATATACAATTATTACGCAAATTAGTATGTAATGGCTTGCATCTGGTTGCACTCTAAGCAATGAGAGATGTATTCCTTCACATAACACTAGATTACACTGATTAAGAATGAGCTGTCTGCTGGGCCTAGTGGCTCATGCTAAGGCAAGCAGATCACTTGAGTTCAGGAGTTCAAGACCAGCCTGGCCAACATGGCGAAACCCTGTCTCGATTAAAAAAATACAAGAATTAGCCAGGAAGGGTGGCACATGCCTGTAATCCCAGCTACCCAAAGGCTAAGGCAGGAGAATTGCTTGAACCCAGGAGGCGGAGGTTGCAGTGAGCCAAGATCGTGCCACTGCACTACAACCTGAGTGACAGAACAAGACTCAGTCTCAAAAAAAAAAAAAAAAAAAAAAAAAGAAGAGCTATCTCCATCATCTATGAAGTCTGGGGCTCATTCACCCAACACTTCATTCACACATCCCCAGGTGACAATCTTCAAAGGAGCTCATGGTCACTTCCAAGTGTTCCATTTTCTTTACTTAATAACTAAATGAAACCATGTCCCCCACTATCAATATTTAAAGTAAGTACTCAATTTTTTTTTATTATAAAAGAGGTTCTGACTTTAATCTCTTAATTGGTAAATAACCCATGAGCACAGAAAGGAGAAAAAAAGGGAACATATAAATGTTGAAGGAATGAGAAGAGGTGGAAATAACTTACAAACCTCCTCTCTTATCTAAGATTTACTCATTTTCAGAGCAGTTACAGTTATTCTGCAGAAAGATAAGAGTTACCTCTTATTAATCCTATCTACTGGGAAAATATTTTACATTTTTAGATTCAAAGCCAGCCACATAAAATACTAAATCTAGTGGAAATCTTACATGAAAAAGATGACTTTTCTAGTAATAAAACATTTCCTATCAAAATGAAGATTTTTAAAAATAGAATAATTCTAGTTGTTAGAATACATTATTTAGTTGATTTTTGTTTAGTTCATATTATTATGGTCAACCCCTATCTCTTTTTTTGGACAGCTATTTCTTCCTTTTTTTTTTAATAGAGACAGGCTTTTGCCATGTTGTCCTGGCTGGTCTCAAATTCCTGACCTCAAGTGATCCACCTGCTTTGGCCTCCCAGAGTGCTGGATTACAGGAGTGAGCCACCACACCTGGCCATGGACAGCAATTTTTTTAACAAATGAGAATATTTTCCAAGAAAAAAAAATGCTGTCTTAAATAATTTTTTATAAAAAAAAAAACTATTCCAAGATGCTTCAAATATAATCTCATGGAAGATATGTATCTTTCCAGAATAGTTGAAGAAGACAGTAGTGAAATTCAGAGAAGCCATAATTTACCTAAAATTTCTTTTTCTTTCTTTCTTAGTGAGACAGGGTCTCTCTCTGCTGCCCAGGGTAGAGTGCAGTGGCATGAACACGGCTCACTGCAGCCTTGACCTCCTGGGCTCAAGCAGTCCTTCTGTTTCAGCCTCCCAAGTAGCTGGGATGAGAGGTGTGCACCACCACACCCCACTAATTATTTTCAAATTTGCAGAGACAGAGTCTACAAAAGGCGGGGCAACATGGTGAACTCAACCAATCCTCTTGTCTTGATCTCCCAAAGTGCTGGAATTACAAGCAAGATCCACTGCACTGGGTCTGAAATTTCTTAAATATTTATATTCTCTCACCAACTGTTACTTGTTCACGGTGTGTATTCAGATATGCTTTTATTAAATTAGGCAAAACTTATTATTTATGAAATGTCACATGTATACCTAATAGAATACAGGTTAAAAAAAACTTTTAAAGTTGTTATTAAAATTCAATGCCCTGGAAAAAGAAGCAATGTGGCTTTATTATTATTATTATTCTGAGACAGAGTCTCACTCTGTCACCCAGGCTGGAATGCAGTAGCACGAACACAGTTTACTGCAGCTTCGACCTCCTGGGCTCAAGAGATCCTCCTGCCTCAGCCTTTCAAGTAGCTGAAACTACAGGCATCTGCCATTACGCCCAGCTATTTTTTTTTTTTTTTTTTTTTTTTTTTTTTTTGTAGAGACAAGTTCTCACCATGTTTCCCAGGCTGATCTCAAACTCCTGGTCTCAAGCAATCCTCCTGCTTTCGCCTCCCAAAGTGCTGGGATTACAGTTATGAGCCACCATGCGCGGCCACTATATGTTTATTACCACAATTTTTTTTTTTTTTTGAGATGGAATCTTGCTCTGTCGCAGAGGCTGGAGTATAGTGGTGCAATCTCGGCTCACTGCAACTTCCACCTCCCAGGTTCAAGCAACTCTCCCATCTCAGGCTCCCGAGTAGCTGGGACTACAAGAGTGCACCACCACGCCTGGCTAATTTTTATATTTTTTAGTAGAGATAGGGTTTCACCATGTTGGCCAGGCTTGTCTCTAACTCCTGACCTCAGGTGATCCATCCATCTCAGCCTCCCAAAGTGCTGGGATTACAGGCGTGAGCCACCACACCCAGCCACCACAATTTTTTTAAATGGCAACAAAAATTAATTTCTAAGTACTACTTTAGCTATATATAGTCTACAAAATTTGGTATGTAACCAACTTTTCTAAATGTGTTAATTTCCTTTATGACTGACCTTTTAAAACATTTATCAACATTTCCTTAGTCTACAAACCATGAGAATTTTAGATATCCTTTTGTTATCAAGTTCTAACTTTGTTACAGTACAGCTGCAGAATATCATTTCTAAGATACTGATCCTTTAAAATTTATTGGTGTTTCCCTTATGGCATAATGCATAATCTATTTCAGTAAAAGTTCTGTGTGACTTGAAAAATTATATATACAGTCATCCATTGTATAACAATGATTTCATCAACCTAGGATAGTGGTCCCATAAGATTATAATGGAACTAAAAAATTCCATTGCCTAGTGACATCTAGCTATTGTGGTAATACAACACACTACCTTTTCTATATTTCAATATGTTTAGATAGACAAATACTTACCGTTGTTACAATTGCCTACAGTATTCAGTACAGTAACATGTAGTACAAGTGTGTAGCCTAGAGGCAACGGGCTATACCATATGGCCTAGGTGTGTAGTAGGCGCTCTACCATCTAGGTTTGCAAAAGTACACTCTGATGTTCACACAATGATGACATTGCCTAACACCACATTTCTCAAAACATATCCCCATCATTAAGCTAGTATGAGTGCATTGTATATAAAATGTATATAATTTTGTGTTTTGACAAAAAAATGTGGGATCTGATTTCAAAGATTCCTTGCAGGTCAAAGATGAGTCTGAATTCCACACTCTTTCCTTAGCATCTGTGATGCCCTTCTTCCAGGCTGCAAATCCCTTGCTGACCTATCCTAAGCCTTCTTCAACAGATTCTATTATCTCCTTCTGTGCCTTATATGCTATTAACTGCCAGGGTTCCATGCTGCTTTTGTCACCTACATTTTCTCCACCAGCAAACCTCTTCACTTTTATTATTTTCATCTACCACCAATACACTGAGTTCCTGAGGGCTTTAGTTATCCCTGTAACAACAGTACCTGGTATAATCCTTGGCACACATATAGCATTGAATAAATGTTTGCAGAATTTATTAACCCAGGATTCTGAGAATCATGCTTATCACTGTAAAAACAATGGGTTAATTTTAACCAAAAAAAAAAAACACATTTGGGTTAAGACTCCACCAAAGGAAAACAAACAAGCAAACATGCAGACAGGATGCTAAAACAATTAACAAAAAGAAAAGCTTATGTCCAAAAAAACAACAAAAATAGATATCTACCGTAATTTAAAATGTCAAGCAGCTGGGCGCAGTGGCTCACACCTGTAATCCCAGCACTTTGGGAGGGTGAGGTGGGTGGATCGCCTAAGGTCAGAAGTTCGAGACCAGCCTGGTCAGCATGGTGAAACTACGTCTCTACTAAAAATGCAAAAATTAGCCAGGCATGGTGGCAGGCGCCTGTAATCCCAGCTACTCGGGAGGCTGAGGCAGGAGAATTGCTTGAACCTGGGAGGCAGAGGTTGCAGTGAGCCAAGATTGTGCCACTGCACTCTAGCCTGGGTGACAGAGCAAGATTCCATCTCAAAAAAAAAAAAATACTAATTTTATCTTCAACTAATTATTTATCCTCATTTACTCTCCTTCCTCCTCCCTCCTTCTTTCCCCCTCCTTCCTCCTTTATTTCTTTTTGTCATTTACATTTGCTTGAAATTTATTATTATTTTTTTTGAGATGGAGCCTTGCTCTGTCACCTAGTCTGACGGGGTTTCACCATCTTGGCCAGGCTGGTCTCAAACTCCTGACGTCATGATCTGCCCACCTCAGCCACCCAAAGTGATGGGATTACAGGCATTAGCCATCACGCCAGGCCGATAAAATTAACTTTCTTAGTGTTACAGAACATTCACAGAGACCAGAATATTATAAAGCAAAGCAAGGAACTAGGTGAAGGATGACTACTTGATAAACACAGTTTATCACAGTGAAGCCCAATATCCATCCCCTATGTCAGTCTGTTCCAAAGAAATAACAAAAAATGAAACATTTATAAATTTATTTTTAAAACACAAGAAAAACTAAACAATCTATTCACTCTAGCTTTTTCTTAGTGTAGGGAGCTGGTGGTAAATTTATGACCACTACAGAAATAAAAAATATAAAAAACAAACTCAGCCGGGCGCAGTGGCTCATGCCTGTAATCCCAACACTTTGGGAGGCTGAGGTGGGTGGATCACTTGAGGTCAGGAGTTCGAGACCAGCCTGGCCAACATGGTGAAACCTCGCCTCTACTAAAAATACAAAAATTAGCCAGGCGTGGTGGCTCATGCCTATAGTCCCAGCTACTCAGGAGGCTGTATCACAAGAATCATTTGAATCCAGGAAGCAGAGGTTGCAGTGAGCCAAGATCGCACCACTGTACTCCAGCCTGAGCTCTAACAGCAAGACAAGCCTTTTTTTAAACTACTAAATATTTTTAAAATACATGTGAAAATCCCATTAGAGGGCCAGGCATGGTGGCTCACGCCTGTAACCCTAGCACTTTGGGAGGCCAAGGCAGGAGGATCATTTGAGTCCAGGAGTTCGAGACTAGCCATCCTGGGTAACATGGCAAAACACCATCTCTACAAAAAATACAAAAATTAGCCGGGCAGAGTGGTGTGCACCTGTAGTCCCAGCTACTCAGAAGGCTGAGGTGGAATGACTGTTTGAACTCAGGAGGCAGAGGTTGCAGTGAGCCTAAATCACACCACTGCACTCCAGTCTGGGCAAGAGTGAGACCTTGTCTCAAAAAAGAGAGAAAAAAAAAGTAAATGAGATCAAGGCAAAAACTAGCACACACAAGTTAAGGAGCCTGCTGTAGTTATACAGCTAAATTACAGCCAAACTGGGATTCACATCCAGGCTCATTATATCCTTCGAACCACAGGGAATAGATCCAAAGAACTAACTACTGCAAAGCTTTATGACTCACAAATCTTAAAGCATTTTTTTTTTTTGAGACGGAGTCTCGTTTTGTTGCCCAGGCTACAGTGCAGTGGCACGATCTCGGCTCGCTGTAACCTCTGCCTCCTGGTTCAAGCGATCCTCCTGCCTCAGCCTCCCGAGTAGCTGGGATTACAGGCACCCACCACCACGCCTGGCTAATTTTCGTATTTTTAGTAGAGATGGTGTTCCACCATGTTGGCCAGGCTGGTCTCAAACTCCTGAGCCAGTTGATACAGTGCCTCAACCTCCAAAAGCGCAGGGATTACAGACATGAGCCACCATGCCCGGACCCCCTTAAAGCAAATTTTTTAGATCACAAAATGTTATGAAATATTGAAAATATTGAGAGAACATTGAGAATATTAGTATACATGGAAGTCGTGCCTATTTAAAGAAAAATAAAACTCTGCCAGTTTAAAAAAAAAAAAGGAGCCAGGCGCGGTGGCTCACGCCTGTAATCCTAGCACTTTGGGAGGCCGAGGTGGGTGGATTACGAGGTCAGGAGATCGAGACCATCCTGGCTAACACGGTGAAACCCCGGCTCTACTAAAAATACAAAAAATTAGCCAGGCATGGTGGCAGGCACCTGTAGTCCCAGCTACTCAGGAGGCTGAGGCAGGAGAATGGCGTGAACCCGGGAGGCGGAGGTTGCAGTGAGCCGAGATCGCGCCACTGCACTCCAGCCTGGGCAACAGAGCGAGACTCCATCTCAAAAAAACAAAAATGGAAATCAGATAAAAACCCTCCAAGCTCCCTCTCCCTCTCCCTCTCCCTCTCCCCACGGTCTCCCTCTCCCTCTCTTTCCACGGTCTCCCTCTGATGCCGAGCCGAAGCTGGACAGTACTGCTGCCATCTCAGCTCACTGCAACCTCCCTGCCTCATTCTCCTGCCTCAGCCTGCCGAGTGCCTGCGATTGCAGGCGCGCGCCGCCACGCCTGACTGGTTTTCGTATTTTTTTGGTGGAGACGGGGTTTCGCTGTGTTGGCCAGGCTGGTCTCCAGCTCCTAACCGCGAGTGATCTGCCAGCCTCGGCCTCCCGAGGTGCCGGGATTGCAGACGGAGTCTCGTTCACTCAGTGCTCAATGGTGCCCAGGCTGGAGGGCAGTGGCGTGATCTCGGCTTGCTACAACCTCCACCTCCCAGCCGCCTGCCTTGGCCTCCCAAAGTGCCGAGATTGCAGCGTCTGCCCGGCCACCACCCCGTCTGGGAAGTGAGGAGCTTCTCCGCCTGGCCACCCATCGTCTGGGATGTGAGGAGCCCCTCTGCCTGGCTGCCCAGTCTGGAAAGTGAGGAGCGTCTCTGCCCGGCCGCCACCCCATCTAGGAAGTGAGGAGCGCCTCTTCCCGGCCACCATCACATCTGGGAAGTGAGGAGCGTCTCTGCCCGGCCGCCCATCGTCTGAGATGCGGGGAGCACCTCTGCCCTGCCGCCCCGTCCGGGATGTGAGGAGCGTCTCTGCCCGGCCGCCCCGTCTGAGAAGTGAGGAGACCCTCCACCTGGCAACCGCCCCGTCTGAGAAGTGAGGAGCCCCTCCGCCCGGCAGCCGCCCCGTCTGAGAAGTGAGGAGCCCCTCCGCCCAGCAGCCACCCCGTCTGGGAAGTGAGGAGCGTCTCCGCCCGGCAGCCGCCCCGTCCGGGAGGGAGGTGGGGGGGTCAGCCCCCCGCCCGGCCAGCCGCCCCGTCCGGGAGGTGAGGGGCGCCTCTGCCCGGCCGCCCCTACTGGGAAGTGAGGAGCCCCTCTGCCCGGCCACCATCCCGTCTGGGAGGTGTGCCCAACAGCTCATTGAGAACGGGCCATGATGTCAATGGCGGTTTTGTGGAATAGAAAGGGGGGAAAGGTGGGGAAAAGATTGAGAAATCGGATGGTTGCTGTGTCTGTGTAGAAAGAGGTAGACATGGGAGACTTTTCATTTTGTTCTGTACTAAGAAAAATTCTTCCTGTTGATCTGTGACCTTACCCCCAACCCTGTGCTCTCTGAAACATGTGCTGTGTCCACTCAGGGTTGAATGGATTAAGGGCGGTGCAAGATGTGCTTTGTTAAACAGATGCTTGAAGGCAGCGTGCTCGTTAAGAGTCATCACCACTCCCTAATCTCAAGTACCCAGGGACACAAACACTGCGGAAGGCCGCAGGGTCCTCTGCCTAGGAAAACCAGAGAACTTTGTTCACTTGTTTATCTGCTGACCTTCCCTCCACTATTGTCCTGTGACCCTGCCAAATCCCCCTCTGCGAGAAACACCCAAGAATGATCAACAAAAACTAAAAAAATAAAAAAATAAATTAAAAAAAAAAAAACCCTCCAATGGCTTCCATTCTAATCAGAGCAGCAGCCAAGTCCTGACCAGGATGATAAGGCTCCAGGGGAACTACTGCTGCTCTTCTCCTACTGCACTTTGCTCTAGCCATCACACTAGTTCGCTGAGATACTGCACACACAGCTAGTATGTGTCAGCCACAGGGCTTTTGCCCTGTTTCCCCTACCTAGAACATTCCTCCTACAGACAGCTGTACGGTTCACTACTTCATTTCCTTTAAGCTTCTGCTCAAATGCTACCTTATGAGAAAGGCCTTCCATGAACATTCTATGGAATATCCCTGCCACCACTACCTACCTATTCTCCCTTTCTTCTTATCCTCCTCATTGTTCGGCACTGCATTAATCACAGTCTGGTCCCCTGCTGTTTACTTGTACAGTGGTATAGAAACTCCACAAAGTAGGCAGTTGTATGTTTTGTTTTGTTTTTTGCTACCATGATCCAAGCACCTAAAACATTACTTGGCATATATTAGACACCCAATAAATATTTGCTAAATGAATAACAGAAAAAAACATATTTCCCCTATAAAATTATAACAATGCCACTTTGAGAAAAAAAAAAAAAAACTTGAAAATACACATAATGCCAAACAGCATTAAATGGCTAAACACAGTAAATATATAGCACATCCATATGACAGTCAACACATGACACAGACTATATGCTAGTAACACAGAAAAATACACATGAAAGAATCAAATGAGGCCAGGCACAGTGCCTCATGCCTGTAATCCCAGCAGGTTGGGAGGCCAAGGTGGGAGGATCACTTGAGGTCAGGAGTTCGAGACCAGCCTGGCCAACATGGTGAAACTCCATCTCTAATAAAAATGCAAAAACTAGCCAGGTGTGGTGGCACACACCTGTAATCCCAGCTACTCAGGAGGCTGAGGCCGGAGAATTGCTTGAACCCGGGAGGTGGAGGTTGCAGTGAGCAGAGATCACACCATTGCACTCCAGCCTGGGGGACATAATGAGACTCTGTCTCAAAAAAAAAAAAAAGAATCAAATGATAAAAATTAGGACCCCCAAAATATTTATAAATTGGTTACTTTATAAGAAAATACAGACCAGGCATAGTTGCTCACACCTGTAATTCCAGTACTTTGGGAGGCCGAGGTGTGTGGATCACCTGAGGTCAGGCGTTCAAGACCAGCCTGGCCAACATGGCAAAACCCTGTCTCTACTAAAAATACAAAAAATTAGCCGGGTATGGTGGTGGGTGCCTGTAATCCCAGGTACTTGGGAGGCTGAGGCAGAAGAATTGCCTGAACCCGGGAGGTGGAGGTTGCAGTAAGCCGAAATCATGCCACTGCACTCCAGCCTGGGCAACAGAGCAAGACTCTGTATCAAAAAAGAAAAAAAAAAAAAAAAAGAAGAAGAAAGAGGCTGGGCACAGTGGCTCACGCCTGTAATCCCAGCACTTTGGGAGGCTGAGGCGGGTGGATCACCTGAAGTTAGGAGTTCGAGGCCAGTCTGGCCAACATGGTGAAACCCTGTCTCTACTAAAAATACAAAATTAGCCAAGTGTGGTGGCAGGCGCCTGTAATCCCACCTACTTGGGAGGCTGAGGCAGGAGAATCACTTGAACCTGCGAGGCGGAGGTTGCCAGGAGCGGAGATCAGTGCCACTGTATTTCCAGCCTGTGTGACAGAGCAAAACTCCATCTCAAAAAAAAAAAAAAAAAGAAAATATCTATCTACATATAGAAAATAAGCTATCATAATAATGAAAATAAAATTTTCTATTCACTGGGTTCTTTTTTGTCATGGAAAGATACTTAGGACCATAATTTATAAAATAAGCAAGCAAAATGGCTAATTGTAATTACTCAATCTTTAAAAACTTTGATTCAACACACAGAATGGCATCCTGGTCTAAAAATATGAAGACTATATATATAAACAAAACGTGTTTCTTACAGAGAGAGCTGCATCTGAGGGAAGTCAGTCGAAGTGTTTTTATGCATGAAATCTCCTGCCCATTTACAAAACGAAGGAAGATAGTCCTCTACTTCTTGTTTTATTTCATCTTGACTTAGATTTAAGCGGTACCTGCCAAAAATATAATAGTAAATAGACTTAGACTTAAGCGGTACCTGCCAAAAATATGATAGCGAATATGAAAGTATAAATATGAGAAAAGTAAACGAGGACAAAAAAATACATATAAGCAACCCAACTGTTCGTCAGCCAATAAATGGATAAACAAAATGTGGCATACTCCATACAATGCAGTATTATTCAGCTATAAAAAGGAAGGAAATTCTGACATATGTTATAACATTGAAGAACCTTCAGGACATTATGCTAAGTGAAATAGGCCAGTCACAAAAGGACTAATATTCATATGAGGTACCTATAGTAGTGAAAATCACAGAGATAGAAAGTAGAATGGGGGTTGTCAGAGGCTGAGAGGAGGAAAGAAGGGAGCGTTATTGTTTCAAGGGCACAGAGCTTCAGTTTGGGAAGATGCAGAGTTCTGGAGATAGATAGGGTGATGGCTGTACAACAAGGTGAATGTACTTTGCCTCTGAACTGTACCCTTAAAAATGGTTAACATGGGCAGAGCGCAGCGGCTCACATCTGTAATCCCAGCACTTTGGGATATGGAGGCAGGTGGATCACAAGGTCAGCAGTTCGAGACAAGCCTGGCCAACATGGTGAAACCCTGTCTCTACTAAAAATACAAAAATTAGCCAGGCGTGGTGGTGCATGCCTGTAATCCCCGCTACTTGGGAGGCTGAGGCAGGAGAACTGCTGGAATCCAGGAGGCAGAGGTTGCAGTGAGCCAAGATCGCACCAGTGCACTCCAGCCTGGGCAAGAGAGCAAGACTCCATCACAAATACACACACACACACACACACACACACACGTTAACATGGTAATTTTTTTCTTCTTTTTCTTTTTCTCTTTTCTTTATTTTTTGAGACAGGGTCTCGCGCTGTCACCCAGGCTGGAGTGTAGTAGCGCTATCTCGGCTCACTGCAACCTCTGCCTTATAGGCTCAAGTGATTCTCCCCGCTCAGCCTTCAGAGTAGCTGGAATTACAGGCACACACCACCATGCTAAGCTAATTTTTTCGTATTTTCAGTAGAGATTGGGTTTCACCAGGTTGGCCAGGCTGGTCTCAAACTCCTGGGCTCAAGCAATCTGCCCACCTTGGCCTCCCAAAGTGCTGGGATGACAGGCATGAGCCACCGCACCTGACCTAATATGGTAATTTTTTTTTTTTTGAGACAGAGTTTCACTCTTGTTGCCCAGGCTGGCGCGATCTCTACTCACTGCAACCTTTGCCTCCCAGATTCAAATGATGCTCCTGCCTCAGTCCCCTGAGTAGCTGGAACCATAGACATATGACACCACGCCCAGCTAATTTTTGTATTTTTAGTAAAGACGGGGTTTCACCATGTTGGCCAGCCTGGTCTTGAGCCCCTGACCTCACATGATCTGCCCGCCTCGGCCTCTGAAAGTGCTGGGATTACAGGGTTGAGCCATTGCGCCTGGCCTAACACGGTAATTTTTATGTGCATTTAACCACAATTTTTAAAAAACATCCAAATAATGCCAAGCATGGTGGTGTGGAACTATAGTCCCAGCTACTCAGCAGGCTGAAGCGGAAGGATCGTTTCAGCCCAAAAGTTTGAGGTTACAGTGACCTGTGATCTCACCACTGTACTCCAGCCTGGGTGACAGAGTGAGACCCTGTTTAAAAAAAAAAAAAAAATCCAAATAACACTGAAACAGTGATATGACATCAAATTTCAGATAATTTGCTCTAATTCACACCATGGTCTAATTGGAAGAGTCCCAGTTACACCTTTGGGATTAAAAAAATGGAGATATTGCTCCTGAAACCAAGCAATGGAAAGTAGAAATGTAAAAGAGAAAAAAGGGTCATATGGACAGAAAGGCAGTATCAGCCTTACAACATGAAAGGACAGTATACAGGAATGTTAACTTATGTGAGAAATCTACAGAAACAAAAAAACCTAAGTCTCAATTTTTCAGGGTTCTTACAAGGTCAAAATTATGTCGTAACAATATGAATACATTATTTATCATTTTCCTTTCATAAGAGTACAGTTGAATTTTCTGAGGGTACATGACATAAAACATAGAAATATTTTGAATGCAGAAGCAGATACAAGAATCCACGATCTTATATGAAGTCATACATTTAAAACATTTGCAAAAATAGAGGCTTGGTCTACACCCATACCACCCAGAACGCAGCCGATCTCATCTTATTTCAGAAGCTAAGCAGGGTTGAGCTTGGTTACTACTTGGATGGGAGACCACCTGGGAATATTGGGTGCTGTAACTTTAAGAAAGAAAGAAAAAAAAACGGCCAGGCTCTGTGGCTCATGCCTGTAATCTCAGCACTTTGGGAGGCAGAGATGGGCAGATCACCTGAGGCTGGGAGTTCGAGACCAGCCTGACCAACGTGGAGAAACCCCATCTCTACTAAAAATACAAAATTAGCCAGGCATGGTGGTGCATGCCTGTAATCCCAGCTACTCGGGAGGCTGAGGCAAAAGAATTGCTTGAACCCGGAAGGCGGAGGTTTCGGTGAGCTGAGATCGTGCCATTGCACTCCAGCCTGGGAAACAAGAGTGAAACTCCGTCTCAAAAAAAAAAAAAAAAAAGAAAGAAAAAAAAATAGAGGCTGGAGGATTGTTTGAGGCTACAGTGGGTGATAATTTCATCATTGCACTCCAGCCTGGGCAACAGAGAGACACCTTACCTCAAAAAAAAATAAATAAGGAAGAAAGAAAGCAAAAAGAAACTGAAAAAATGTAAAACAATGACATTCATTACATTTTTTTACAATAGTTTTTTTCATTAAAATGTTATGTTAACAAGCATAGATTGATATTTTTGAATGAAATATATTTTAGGCTAGGTGCAGTGGCTCATACCTATAATCCCAACACTTTGGGAAGCCAAGACGAGTGGATCACTTGAGGTCAGGAGTTCAAGACCAGCCTGGCCAATATGGTGAAACCCTGTCTCTACTCACAAACACAAAAATTAGCCGGGTGTGGTGGCAGGCACCTGTAATCCCAGCTACTCAGGAGGCTGAGGCAGGAGAATTGATTGACCCAGGAGGTGGAGGTTGCAGTGAGCCGAGGTCATGCCATTGCAATCCAGCCTGGGCGACAGAGCAAGAGTGTCTCAATAACAACCACAACAAAAATGAATATACATGTTAATTTCAAATGAATTAATAAACATGTTTTACTTTCTAGTACAGTAATTAATCATAGATATAGCCCACATAAACAAAAGCTCTTTCCAGTCTTTAATAATTTTTTAGTGTAAAGGGGTCCTGAGAGAAAAAGTTTTGAGAACTGCTGTTATAAACTTACCCTCCCAGGATGATTATTCCAGTTCCTTCTTTATGTTTAAGCTCCGCAATCTTAATAACTACTCTAGGGTGGTAGGGGCTTATCAGTTTGTATACAAAATCACACCTAAGTTTGAATCCTAACTCTGCACTACCAGATGTATGACTAAGAGCAAGTCATGGTTAATTAAGCCTGTTTCCTCATCTGTAAGGAGGAGATAATAACTACCTTACAGAGTCAGTCTGAGGATTAAATAGAACAATGTATGTAAAGCACTTAGCTGATGGTAAGCCCTCATTAAAGTATAGGCTGAGCATGGTGGCTCACACCTGTAATCCCAGCACTTTGGGAGGCCAAGGAGGGTGGATCACCTGAGGTCAGGAGTTTGAGACCAGCCTGGCCAACATGGTGAAACCCCATCTCTACTAACAAATGCAAAAAAATTAGCCAGGCATGGTGGCACACGCCTGTAATCCCAGCTAAAGAGAAGGCTGAGGCAGGAGAATCACTTGAACCTGGGAGACAGAGGTTGCAATGAGCCAAGATCACGGTGCTGTACTCCAGCCTGGGCGACAGAGCCAGATTCAAAAAGAAAAAAAAAACATTACGATGTAAAGACCTGGCCGGACGCAGTGGCTCACGCCTGTAATCCCAGCACTTTGGGAGGCCGAAGCGGGTGGATCACGAGGTCAGGAGATCGAGACCATCCTGGCTAACACAGTGAAACCCCGTCTCTACTAAAAATACAAAAATTCAGCCAGGCGTGTTGGTGGGCGCCTGTAGTCCCAGCTACTCGGGAGGCTGAGGCAGAATGGCGTGAACCCAGGAGGCGGAGCTTGCAGTGAGCCGAGATTGTGCCACTGCACTCCAGCCTGGGGGACAGAGCGAGATTCCATCTCAAAAAAAAAAAAAAAAGATGTAAAGACCATGATGATAACCATAAATACAGTGCTAACTATAGGTCAGCACTATTCCAGGCGTGGTGGCAGGCGCCTGTAGTCCCAGATCAGATACTCGGGAGGGTGAGGCAGGAGAATGGCGTGAACCCAGGAGGTGGAGCTTGCAGTGAGCCTAGTGAGCCACTGCACTCCAGCCTGAACGACAGAGGAAGACTCCGTCTCAAAAAAAAAAAAAAAAAAAGATACAACTTATAATTTTTCTCACTTGCTTAAGGGAGCACCATAATAACACATTCATCAGACATTGAGACTTCAGGATACTACACATTTACCATATAACTGTGCAATATTTCTAACACCAAATTTAATAAGCTGTTACTTTCCTAGGTTTCTGCCACCTCCAGCTTACCAAGACTGACAGAGCAGAGTTGTGTCAGCCCTCTGAGAGAGCCAGTCCAATAGAGAAGACAAAATTAGCAATGCTAGCTCTGCCAAAATTGACTTAAACAAAATAGCAACCACAGGTTGAAAGAGAAGCTGAAACTCCTCAAGCCAGGAAGCAACTGCTAATACCAAAGCATCCAAAAAGATCTAGAGAAACACACATTTAGAGTACTGAAGATGAAGGTTATCCTTGCAAAAGGCTGTTTGAAATCAGGCAGTTTCCAGTTGATTAAAAATGATGTAGATGACCATATGGTCTCACAAAGTCTCATATATTGCCAGTAGAAATGTAAACTTGGACAATGTCTATAGAGAGCAATTTGGTAATATGTATCAAAATTTTAGGCCAGGCCTGGTGGCTCATGCCTGTAATCCCAGCACTTTGGGACGCTGAGGTGGGTGGATCACTTGAGGTCAGTAGTACAAAACCAGCCTGGCCAACATGGTGAAACCCCGTCTTCACTAAAAGTACAAAAAAATTAGCCGGGTGTGGTGGCTCATGCCTATAATCCCAGCTACTCGAGAGGCTGAGGCAGGAGAATTGCTTGAACCCGGGAGGTAGAGGCTGCAATGAGCCAAGAGCAAGCCACCGCACTCCACCCTGGGTGACAGAGCAAGACTCCGTCTCGAAAACAAAACAAAACAAAACAAAACAAAAACTGGTAAGGTAGGCCGGGCGCGGTGGCTCACGCCTGTAATCCCAGCACTTTGGGAGGCCGAGGCGGGCGGATCACCTAGGTCAGGAGTTCGAGACCAGCCTCAACATGGAGAAACCCGGTCTCTACGAAAAATACAAAATTAGCCAGGCGTGGTGGTGCACGCCTGTAATCCCAGCTACTTGGGAGGCTGAGGCAGCAGAATTGCTTGAACCTGGGAGGCAGAGGTTGTGGTGAGCTGAGATCACGCCATTACACTCCAGCCTGGACAACAAGAGCGAAACTCCACCTCAAAAAAAAAAAAAAAAAAAAAAAAACTGGTAAGGCAGGCCAGCCATGGTGGCATGTACCTGTTGTTCCAGATACTCAGGAGGCTGAGGTGGGGAGAAACACATGAGCCCAGTCGTTTGAGTACAGCCTGGACAACATAGCAAGACCCCTATCTCCCCTCCAAAAAAAAAATACTGTAAAGCTGCATTTTTTTTTTTTTTTTTTTTTTGAGACGGAGTCTTGCTCTGTCACCCAGGCTGGAGTGCAGTGGTGTGATCTCGGCTCACTGCAAGCTCTACCTCCCGGGTTCACACCATTCTCCTGCCTCAGCCTTCCGAGTAGCTGGGACTACAGGCGCCTACCACCATGCCCACCTAATTTTTTGTATTTTTAGTAGAGACGGGGTTTCACCATGTTAGCCAGGATGGTCTCGATTTCCTGACTTCGTGATCGGCCCACCTCGGCCTCCCAAAGTGCTGGCATTACAGGCGTGAGCCACTGCACCTGGCCGTAAAGATGCACTTTGAAACTAGTTTCATCTTCTTCCCAACCCCATATAATTCTCAGTATATCACACTGTTTCTAGAACTAATGCAAAAAAGTTCTTTATACATTCTCTGAAAGTAGTTAAGGAATCTGTTATGCACATGTACAAAATATTTAGGTATTTTTACCCAAAAAGTTCCTGTTGAGCAATTTCAGAAACTCTTCACAGAGTTCCAACAGTGTACTAGAACTATGAAATCTGCATTTTAGATTACACTAATTTATATTGGATAGTCTACACAAATACTTTATAGTTTCTAGGACAGAAGTTATATAATAAAATTATACCTGCAGTTCTTCTTATAACTACTTACATTTCCTTCAGATGTCTTATTTCTTGAATTGTTTGAAAAGCAAGTTCTTGTAGCTTTTCTGGGGCAAAGCTATTATTTATTGCTTTTTGAAACACCTCATGGAGAACCGTACCAATTAGCATTTGGCGTGTGGCGGGATCAGAGCTCTACAAAAGCAAATCACACAGTTTATTTCACAACATATTAACAGACACAATTGTATATTTATTACCTAATCTATTAAACCACCATAGCCAAAATGCACTGGTAAGACAAATACCAAAATATTAAAAAAATTTTTTCTGGTGCGTGGAATTATAAGTGACTTTCACTTTCTTCTATTCAGAATTGTCTGAATTACTGTATGAGTTATCCTTTTTTTTTTCTTTTTTGAGACAGAGTCTTGCTCTGTCACCCAGGCTGGAGCACAGTGGCACAATCTCAGCTCACTGCAACCTTCACCTCCCAGGTTCAAATGATTCTCATGCCTCAACCTCCCAAGTAGCTGGAATTACAGGTGTGTGCTATCATGCCTGGCTAACTTTTATTTTTTGTATTTTTAGTAGAGGCAGGGTTTCACCATGTTGGCCAGGCTGAGTATGAATTACTTTTAAAATCAATGTTCTCCATTTTGAAAAAAATTAAAATAACCAATATTTTAAAATTCAAAATATTCTCAAATAATTAATATTTAAAGTATCGTTCTCTTATTTCACTTGATAATCCACCCAATAGAAAAGTCAATAAAGGCATAGCTGATAAACTCATGTAAGTAAAAGATACCATTCAAACATAAAATGTAAACCTACTTAGCAGTAATGTTTGGGAAGAAAAAAAATTTTTTTAACCTACAGCGGAGATTTTTGGCAAGGAATTTTTCTCCACTCAAAAAGAAACACTACATTTCTTGATTAACTCTTGTATTAGCCTAGACCTTTTTTTTTTTTTTTTTGAGACAGAGTTTCGCTCTGTCACCCAGGCTGGAGTGCAGCCACGCGACTTTTGCTCACTGCAAGCTCCGCCTCCCGGGTTCACGTCATTCTCCTGCCTCAGCCTCCCGAGTAGCTGGGACTACAGGCGCCCACCACCACGCCGGGCTAATTTTTTTGTATTTTTAATAGAGATGGGGTTTGACCATGTCAGCCAGGATGGTCTTGATCTCCTGACCTCGTGATCCGCCAGCCAAAGTGCTGGGATTACAGGCGTGAGCCACTGCGCCCGGTCCAAAAAGTTTCTTAAAACTTAATATTCAGGCCAAGCACAGTAGCTCATGCCTATAGTCCCAGCTACTAGGGAGGCTGAGGTGGGAGATCGCTTGAGCCTGGGAAGTCAAGGCTTCAGTGACACACTTCACTCCAGCCTGGGTGACACAGTGAGACTCAAAATAAAAGTACGTTTCAAGAAAAATAAATAAAAAGCTGGGTGTTGGGTACAATCATCTCTTTGTATGTTTGAAATAGCCCAAAATACATTTTTGTTTGTTTTGAGACGGAGTCTCCTTCTATCCCCCACCCTGAAGTGCAGTGGTGGGATCTCGGCTCACTGCAACCTCCGCCTCCAGGGTT
Source organism: Gorilla gorilla gorilla (assembly GCF_029281585.2). Lineage (NCBI taxonomy): Eukaryota > Metazoa > Chordata > Mammalia > Primates > Hominidae > Gorilla > Gorilla gorilla. The sequence continues at coordinate 47,288,715 of NC_073232.2, read as the reverse complement.
CAAGCAATTCTGCCTCAGCCTTTCGAGTAGCTAGGATTACAGGCGCACACCACAACGCCCGGCTAATTTTTGTGTATTTAGTAGAGACGGGTTTTCATCATGTTGGTCAGGCTGGTCTTGAACTCCTGACTTCATGATCCACTCACCTCGGCCTCTCAAAGTGCCGGGATTACAGGCGTAAGCCACTGCGCCCAGCCCCAAAATACGTTTTTTTTTTTTTGGAAACTTTTTATTTTATTTTAAAATAAAACTGCATGTTTCAAGAAAAATAAATAAAAAGCTGGGTGTTGAGTACATGGGAGTTTATTACAATCATCTCTTTGTATGTTTGAAATAGTCCAAAATACATTTTTGTTTGTTTTGACACAGAGTCTTGCTCTGCCGCCCAGGCTAGACTGCAGTAGCATGATCTCGGCTCACTGCAACCTCCATCTCCCGGGTTTAAACGATTGTCTGGCCTCAGCCTCCTGAGTAGCTGGGACTACAGGTGCACGCCACCACACCTGGCTAATTTTTCTAGCAAAATACATTTTTTAAAAGCAGTTTGCACATTTATTTTTAGTTTAGTGGGAATCACATGAAGCCAACTTTGGAAATGCCTAGGTGTGTTTAAATTTAAAAGTTTATCATTTAAATTAATTTTCTTATTATAATTACTTATTTTATTAAGCCCTGAACAAGATTCGAAGGACTCAGGCACCTGGCCTTTAGTCCTAGCACTGCCACCTCATAGTTATGTGGCTATGGGGCAAGTCACTTCACCTCTCTGAGCCCATTTTCCTCATCTATAAAATGCAGCTAATTAATACCATTTATTTTATAGGGTTGCTGGGAGGATTAAGTGAAATAATAAATGTAAAAGTGCTCTGTAAAACTCTCAGACCCTGCAGAAACATTAACTGTTACTATTATTTACCCTAAAAGTTTCACTCAGGACAGCTCTTCTCATACATCGAATACTACTGGCTATGCTGGTGCCAGAAATCAGCATGTCTGGATACAGAATCAAATATCCAAAATCTTTATCTATTATCCAAGTATCAGATGTGCAGTCTCCCTCCAAATGAATGATATCTCCTGGCTCTACTGGAACAGAACACCTGAAAATAAAGCAAAGTTAAAGTATAAATACATAGCTTAGGTTCCTACATGTAAACGTATTAGGGAGGCTTCAGAAAAATAAATGAGTATTTTATCTGAAGAAGAAAAAAATATTTCTAAATTTCTGGGTCTTTAAAAAAAAAAATCAAATACCAGGATACAGTCTTCTAAAACAACTCCTAGTCATTCTATCCCTTTCTATGTGTCAAACACATCTGAGAATACTCAAGGGTCTTCTATAAATCCCAAAGGGAAAACAACTTAGTGCCAGTAAAGTCTATTGCAAAAGCTATCAAAAAACCTTTGCTAATGTAATATATAGCTCCAATTATGAATTGGGTTGTTTTAATAATTTACTCTTTCTTAAGACTTTTAGGAAATCTACAGCTTGTATAAGTCTTGAAGCATGAAGCCAAATCCAGTGTAGCAAGAATAAAATCAAACTGAACTAGTTGAAACTAGGCCAGGCGCGGTGGCTCATGCCTGTAATCCCAGCACTTTGGGAGGCCAAGGCAGGTGGATTACCTGAGGTCAGGAGTTCAAGACCAGCCTGGGCAACATGGTGAAACCCTGTCTCTACTAAAAATACAAAAATTAGCCGGGCGTGGTGGCGGACGCCTGTAATCCCAGCTACTTGTGAGGCTGAGGCAGGAAAATCGCTTGAACCTAGGAAGCGGAGGTTGCAGTGAGCTGAGATCGCGCCATTGCACTCTAGCCTGGGTGACAGAGCAAGACTCCGTCTCCAAAAACCACAACAACAGAAAACAAATTAATTCACGGCTTAGACGAAGAGTCAAAGTTAGACCTCTAGCTTTTCTGCACCTACACTTCACCCCTCACATACCACACTTTGGGTAGAGAAATCTAAGGCCTAAGAATGTTCATATGTTTTAATTAATTTTGCTTTTAGTTAAAACTAACATGTGTTTAAACTGCAATCTTAGAATGTACTGGGAAGACCGGGCGCGGTGGCTCACGCCTGTAATCCCACCACTTTGGGAGGCCGAGGTGGGCGGATCATGAGGTCAGGGGATTCGAGACCATCCTGGCTAACATGGTGAAACCCTGTCTCTACTAAAAATACAAAAAAAAAAAAAAAAAAAAGAATGTACTGGGAAATAGGAAGTAGTCATCAATAAGGTCCTTTGTACGTGATTTTCTTTTCTTTTTTTTGAGATGAAGTTTCGCTCTTGTTGCCTAGGCTGGAGTGCAATGGCATGATCTCAGCTCACCACAACCTCCACCTCCCAGGTTCAAGCGATTCTCCTGCCTCAGCCTCCAGAGTACCTGGGATTACAGGCAAGTGCCACCATACCCAGCTAATTTTTTTTTATTTTTAGTAGAGACTGGGTGTCTCCATGTTGGTCAGGCTGGTCTCAAACTCCTGACCTGAGGTGATCTGCCTGCCTTGGCCTCCCAAAGAGCTGGGATTACAGGTGTGAGCCACCATGCCTGGCCCACGTGATTTTCAAATGACAACAAAAGTCAATTTTTGGAATATGAGACTTGAGATACAGGAGTAATAGATACAATTTTCATGCAGAATTGGCTAGGATCAAATCTACTCCCTTTTAAACAATTAAATTATAGTAACATTCACAGAAGCCATTTGATGAGTTTTACGATGGTACCCTTAAGATTCAAATCGGTGCTCAAAGTCACATAAAAATTACCAGTCATTCCTCAGGATGCATAGTTCTTTATTTTCTAGTGACTGTGAAGCAGTGATGACCAGGCGCTTTTCACAGTTTCCCTCTTTGTTCTGTACAGTATTGACTGCCAACACCAGGTACCGGTTATCCATTCCTGGGCTCAGAACTGTTCTTGGAAAGGAAGCTACCACTTTCTTCTGAAATCTAAAGCACACACATACAAAACCATTTTAGCACAACCATGAAATAAGAGGCCACCCAATATGTTTTATCTACAAACCAATCTTCCAGTTTTCTAGGTTTCTTTCTTCTGAAAAGCTTATTGCAATGACATTTAGACAAAATAGGTAAAATTAAGAGAGCAAAGACACAGAAGAATTCCTATTATAAAAACTTCCCAGAAGTAATGCCATTTCAAACATGCTCATGATATAAGATTTTCCATTTTAATTTCTGTAAGGAGTTCTGTGGGACACTCATTACAATGAGGATTAAAAATAAACTGGAAGCCAGGCATGATGGCGCACACCTGTAGTCCCAGCTACTCAAGAGGCTGAGGTGGAAGGACTGCTTGAGCCCAGGAGTTTGAGGCTGCAGTGAGATACGATCATGCCACTGCACCCCTTCCTGAGCGACAGAAAAAGACCCCGGTTCTGGCGGGGAAAAAAGAAAGGAAAGTATAAATTGGATAACATTAAACAAGAAATTTCTACCACTGGTGCAAGCCTTCCCAAAGTACAAGTAAAAGGAGATGTTTTGGACACGATCCTTTTTGTAAATATGAGACTTATGTTACGGAAAAGGGTATTGTCCGTGGTTCACTGAAAGTCCTATCATGAGCCACAGAATTGTACTTAGAAATAATTTAGTCCAACCTGCTAACGTAATGCCGGAAATCTTTCGATAAAATCTCACTGGACAGAAAGCAGGCTTAATACCTATCGACTTAGCTCAATCCTTTACAGAGTAATTCAGAACTTTATTACTTATATTTATAGTGGGTAAGTCAATTTGTCAATACTTTCATCCATCGGTCCAAGCTGTCTAAAATTATGCAAAATAATAATCTCTCAAGAAAACAGCCCTTCTCCTATTAAGTACCTCTTAAGTCTTCCCCGTTTGACTGAGGCATCAGTGAGGGCCCAGAGGGTCCAAAGTCATTACCTCTCCAGTGATAACACCAAACGCCTTTCACATTACCCTGCAAGTTATCTTCTGTTACCTGACCGTAGGCTCTATTATTTTGCAAACGCTTTATTCCTGTACTCCACCTAACCTCAGGCCATGAATTTCGCAAGATTGGCTATGATGCCTTAAAGATGTTTCTCAAAAGGAATGGCTGATCAAAAGCCCAAACGCAAAAGTCCCTCAACGCTAATTAGCATTATTGCTATAATATTGAAAGTAATTCCACATTATGACCGTGGTTAACTTCCTCTGATCATTTATATACACCATGCTGAGGGTGCAGAGATCTCCCAAGGATAAATTAATCCAACTAAACATCGAGAAAAGCCTACGGCGGTTGCAATTTCCTATTATAAAAACATTTCAGTGGCCGAAACTCCTCAACTTAGGGACAGAGGTGAAATCAAGGGAAACAATGAACTGCTGGGCAAGGGAGAGTCCAGGCTCTGGCTGAATGTGGCCCCAAAGAACACCTTGGGAGGCGGGCCCCGACTCCGGAGGCTCGTCGGGTGCCCAGGGAGCTGCAACGGGTCCCTGGGCCCCGGACCCGGTCAGTCTGAGGCGGTGCGGACGCAGCCTCTCCCGCTCCTTCTTTCAAATCTCCCGCTTTGTTCCCACACCCTCCCCCCTCTCCGCTCACAGCTCCGCCGGCAGCTCCGCCTCCTCCCAAAAACTCTTCTCCATCAGCAGCTCCAGTTCGTTCAGCTGCTCCATCCTGGACGCGGGGATCGCAAACTGTAGACAGAAAAGACAGCGGAACCGGGGGTAACACAGAAAACTTAAAAAAGGGAAAGAGGCGCGAGCCTGCGCACCTCACGCGCATGCGCCAACCCGCAGAGGTCCCAAATGACCTGCGCCAGGCCGCCCCTCCCGCGCCGGCGCGTTCCACGTGGGGCGCCTCACCTGAGCAGCAGGGCTCTGCCCCCTGCCTTTGCTCCCTTGCTTAGGACTGGGAATACAGGGAGTCTTCATATCTGAAGCAGACTAAACGCTCCTGCCTTCTCTCTTGACACTCCAACCCGTGTCCGAAACCTCCCGGGTTCACACCATTCTCCTGCTTCAGCCTCCCAAGTAGCTGGGACTACAGGCGCCCAGCTTAGTTTGAACACAACCTTTACACGCTTAGTTTGAACACAACCATTTGTAGTTGCCCAAAACCAGGCACCCCTGGTTAGCCTTCAGAATTGTGCACTCCCTGGGAAACAGCCTCTCCCCTTTTTTTCAGAAAACTCATTGAGAAAATAGAAACTGTCGGATAGGAACTCCTTGATCATGCCACGGCTAAATCTACAAAACTTCTGGCCGGGCATGGAGGCTCACGCCTGTAATCCCAGCACTTCGGAAGGCTGAGGCGGGAGGATCACGAGGTCAGCAGTTGAGACCAGCCTGGCCAACATGGTGAAACTCCATCTCTACCAAAAATACAAAAATTAGCCGGGTGTGGTTGTACGCGCCTGTAATCCCAGCTACTCGGGAGGCTGAGGTAGAATAGATTGAACACGGGAGGTGGAGATTGCAGATCCCGCAACGGCACTCCAGCCTGGGCAGAGCGAGACTCCGTCTCCAAAAAAAAAAATTCTACAAAACTTCTAATATCTGCACCATTCTTCATAACCTCTTTCGACCTTTTTTCAATAGCAGACAAAGTGTTCTTCTGGTTAAAGGGCAATTGCTCCACTTGCGCTTGGCATCCCAGGGCTTCAAGCATTCTCAAGGGGATCGCTTCTTCAGTTATTCTCTTGTATCATCAGCCTCGCCCTCACTATTGGATTGAGCCTCTAATATGGCCTGGTGTCTCCCATTTTTAAAAGATGTTTCCTTGCTGGGCACAGTGGTGTGCACCGATTTTTGATATTTATATACTTCTCTCATCTGGAGGCATTGACAAGAACATCCAGAGCCATGTTAAATATCAGTGGTATAATTGTTATCCTGATTTTTGTTATTCGTTTTTTAAATAGATAAAATGCGCCGGGTGCCTGGTGGCTCAGGCCTGTAATCCCAACACCTTGGGAGGCCGAGGCGGGTGAATCACTTGAGGTCAGGAGGTCAAGACCAGCCTGGCCAACATGGTGAAACCCAGTCTCTACTAAAAATATACAAATTAGCCGGGTGTGGTGGTGCACGCCTGTAATCTCAGCTACTCAGGAGACCGAGGCAGGAGAATCACTTGAGCCTGGAAGGCAGAGGTTGCAGTGAGCTGAGATCAGGCCACTGTACTCCAGCCTAGGTGAAAGAGTGACTCAGTCTAAAAGAAAAAAAAATTGGCAAAAAGTTAATATATTTATCATGTACATGGGCTTTCAAATATGTACACACTGGAATGGGAGTTATTCTATTAGTATTTGTCCCTGATATCAACAGCTTTATGATCTACCTTTGCAAGTGATATAACATCACGGTAGTCACAGGCCCACTCAGCTAGATTCAAGGGAAGGGGAACACAGTTCCTACCTCTTGATGGGATGAGTGTCAACGACACATAAGAAAAGCATATGGGGCCTGGTGGCTCACGCCTGTAATCTCATCACTTTGGGAGGCTGAGGCGGAAGGATCATCTGAGGTTAGGAGTTTGACACCAGCCTGGCCAACATGGCAAAACCCCATCTCTACTAAAAATACAAAAATTAGCCAGACATGGTGGCGCATGCCTGTGATCTCAGCTACTTGGGAGGCTGAGACAGGAGAATCGCTTGGACCTGGGAGGCAGAGGTTACAGTGAGCAAGATTGTGCCACTGCACTCCAGCCTGGGCAACAGCGAGAATCCATCTAAAAAATAAATAAAACCATAGGAATTGGGATGTGTTCTGGTCATTGTTGGAAAGTATAAAGGTATACTCTGCCAAAATGTCCTTTATTAGATTGAGGAAGACCCCTTTGTTCTAAATACGATTCATTTTGATAACGAATAAATGCTGGATTTTGTCAAGCAGTTATTGCATCTATAGAAGGACTGTATGGTTTTTCTCCTTTATTCTGTTATTATGAGAAGCTTTACCATTGATTTCACAATGTTAAAAAAAACTTTGCATTCCTAGGATAAACCCAAATTGGTCATGACATAATAAACATTTTATGTATTGCTGGATTTGATTTGCTCTGTTGTTAAGAATTTTTCCATCTATGTTGGTTTTTTGGTTGTTTTGTTTCTTGAGACAGGATCTTGCTCTGTCACCCAGGCTGTAGTGCTGTGGCACAATGACAGCTCACTGCAGCCTCGATCTGCCAGGCTCAAGTGATTCTCCCGTATCAGCCTCTCAAGTAGCTGAGACTACAGGAGTGTGCCATCACACCCAGCTAATTTATTTTTTTATTTTTAGTAGACACAAGCTCTTGCTGTGTTGCCCAAGCTGGTCTTGAACTCCTAAGCTCAAGCAATCCTCTCAACTCAGCCTCCCAAAGTGCTGGGATTATGGGTGTGAACCACCAAACCTAGCCCATCTAAGTTCTTGAAGGATACTGATTTGTAATTTTCTGTTTTATAACAGCATTGTGGGGTTTGGGTATCAGGGTTATACTGGCATCATAAAATGAGTTGGGAAGTGCTCTCTTCTAATTTCTAGAAGTTTCTGAGATTATTCCTTAGCTATTTAGTACACTTCACTACCTAGCCCTGGGGTTTTCTTTGTGGAAAGGTTTTTTTTTTTTTTTTTTTTTTTTGAGACGGAGTCTCGCTCTGTCACCCAGGCTGGAGTGCAGTGGCGTGATCTCGGCTCACTGCACACTCCACCTCCCGGGTTCACACCATTCTCCTGCTTCAGCCTCCCAAGTAGCTGGGACTACAGGCGCCCACCACCACACCCGGGTAATCTTTTGTATTTTTAGTAGAGATGGGGTTTCACCGTGTTAGCCAGGATGGTCTCGATCTCCTGACCTTGTGATCCGCCCACCTCGACCTCCCAAAGTGCTGGGATTACAGGCATGAGCCACCATGCCTGGCCCTGTGGAAAGGTTTTTGATGATGAATTCAATTTATTATTTTTTTTTAGACGGATTTTCCGCTTGTTGCCCAGGCTGGAGTGCAATGGTGCGATCACGGCTCACCACAACCTCCGCCTCCTAGGTTCAAGCGATTCTCCTGCCCCAGCCTCTCAAGTAGCTGGGATTGCAGGCATGTGCCACCACGCCCAGCTAATTTTGTATTTTTAGTAGAGACGAGGTTTCTCCATGTTGGTCAGGCTAGTCTCGAACTCCCAACCTCAGGTGATCCACCCGCCTCAGCCTCCCAAAGTGTTGGGATTGCAGGCGTGAGCCACCACGCACGGCCCTCAATTTCTTAATTTTTTGGGACAGGGTCTCACTCTGCCACTCAGACTGGAATGCAGTACTGCGATCACAACTCACTGTAGCCTTGACCTCCCTAGACTCAGTTGATCCTCCTACCTCAGCCTCCCAAGTAGCTGAGACTATAGGTGCACATCACTATGTCCAGGTATATTTTTAAAAGCAGACACAGGGTCTCACTATGTTGTTTGGGCTGGTCTCAAAATCCTGGGCTCAAGTGATCCTCCCATTTTGGCCTCCCAAAGTGCTCAGATTACAGGCATGAACCACTACGCCTGGCCTCACTTTCTTTAATTGGCTACGCAGATTTTCTGTTTCATCTATGTCAGTCTTGGTTGAATTTTTCAAGGTATTTTTCCATTTCATCTAAATTGTCAAATTTCTTTTTTTTTGCTGTTTTTGTTTGTTTGTTTTTTTGAGACAGGTTCTGGCTCTATTATCTAGGCTGGAGTGCAGCCTAATCTCGGCTCACTGCAACTTTCCCCTCCCAGGATCAAGCCATCCTCCTACCTCAGCCTCCCAGGTAGTTGGGACCACAGGCGTGCGCGAACACACCCAGCTAATTTTTGTATTTTTTGTAGAGATGGCGTTTAGCCATACTGGCCAGGCTGTACTCCAACTCCTGAGCTCAAGCTGCCCACCCACCTTGGCCTCCCAAAATTCTGGGATTACAGGTATAAGCCACCACACACGCCTGGCCCTTAATATCTTTTAAACATCTGTAGGATCCACAATGATGTCCTCTTTCTCATTCTTGAGATTTGGGGTTTATTTTCTCTATTGTCTTTTTAATTTTTATTTCTGTTTTTTGTTTGTTTGTTTTTCAGACCGAGTTTCGCTCTTATTGCCCAGGCTGGAGTGCAATGGCGCGATCTCGGCTCACCACAACCTTCACCTCCCAGATTCAAGGAATTCTCCTGCCTCAGCCTCCCGAGTAGCTGGGATTACAGTCTTGCATCATCACACCTGGCTAATTTTTGTATTTTCAGTAGAGACAGGGTTTCTCCATGTTGCTCAGGCTGGTCTTGAACTCCTGACCTCAGGTGATCCACCGCGCCCAGCCTTTTATTTCTGTTTTAACTGCAAACCATCACTGACAAAGCAGTGATCTTTGTAAAAACATAATCAGACAATGATACCAGCTGAAAATATTCAATAGTTTCCCATTGCATTCTTTTTTTTTTTTTTTTTTTTTTGATATGGAGTCTCACTCTGTTACCCAGTCTGGAGTGCAGTGGCGTGATCACAGCTCATTGCAACCTCCACCTCCTGGGTTCAAGCAATTCTCCTCCCTCAGCCTCCCAAGTCGCTGGGATTATAGACGTGCGCCACAACGCCCAGCTATTTTTTGTATTTTTAGTAGAGACAGCATTTCACCATCTTGGCCAGGCTGGTATCAAACTCCTGACCTCAGGTGATTCGCCAGCCTCGGCTTCCCAAAGTGCTGGGATTACAGGTGTGAGCCACTGCACCCGGCCTTCCCATTGCATTTAGAATAAAAAACAAAATCATTACCATATCCTGTAAATGGCTACATGATCTGGCCTTTGTCTATTTATTTATTTATTTTTTTTGAGATGGAGTCTTACTCTGTCACCAGGCTGGAGTGCAGTGGCGCGATCTCAGCTCACTGCAATCTCCACCTCCTGGGTTCAAGTGATTCATCTGCCTCAGCCTCCCGAGTAGCTGGGACTACAGGTGCACACCACCACGCGCAGCTAATTTTTGTATTTTTAGTAGAGATGGGATTTCACCATGTTAGCCAGGATAGTCTTGATCTTTTTTTTTTTTTTTTTTTTTGAGATGGAGTCTCAGTCTGTCACCCAGGCTGAAGTGCAATGGCGTGGTCTCAGCTCACTGCCACCTCCACTTCCCAGATTCAAGCGATCCTACCACCTCAGCCTCCCGAGTAGCTGGGACTACAGGCACATGCCACCACACCCGGCTAATTTTTGTATTTTTAGTAGAGACAGAGTTAACACTATGTTGGCCAGGCTGGTCTTGAACTCCTGACCTTGTGATCCGCCCACCTCAGCCTCCCAAAGTGCTGGGAATACAGTAGTGAGCCACCATGCCTGGCCTGGTCTTGATCTCTTGACCTCGAGATTCACCCATCTTAGCCTCCCAAAGTGCTGGGATTATAGGCATGAGCCACCACGCCCCACCGCCTTTGTCTATTTCTTTAACTCCATCTGTTGCTACTCCTTCATGCACAATACTTCAGTCACACCAGCCTTTCGGCAATTCCATTGTCAAACCAAACTTTTTCCTGTTTCGGGGTTTTTGTTCTTGGCGTTCTCTTCACCTGGGCCAGTCTTTCCCCTGAACTCTTTGCATGGCTGTCTCCTTTTCATCCTCCATGTGTCTGTTGAATGTACATATAGCACATCAAAGAAACCTTTCCTTGACCATTCTCAAGTAGCTTATTTACTGTTTTCATAAGCACTTTCCACAAGCTGTAATTATTTTATTGCTTGGCATGTTTATTGACAAGTTCAAATTTAATGACATGTTACAGTTTCATCTGAACAGTGTATTACTGTATTAAAGTATAGCATCATAGCTAAAAGAATAGGCTCAAATTCAGACCGGCTGAATTTGAATCCTAGATCTGCCACTTACGTGAACCTGGCCAAGTAATTTAATCTCCCTAGGCCTCGATTATTCCCATCTGTCAAAAAGAAATATTAAATGGTACTTATATCATAGTATTGTAATGGAGATTGAGCTAAGGCATCAAAGGTGCTTAAAACAAGGAATGCCACATAATATATGTAATTGTTATTATTTATCACCAGTTTCTAGTGCCCAATACTAGAATGTGTCTGGGATTCAAAGAATAGATGCGAGGAACTATGTAAAGTGTATGCTTGCTATACAAGTGTGTCAGGTATTATTGATCCAACTCTGCAAGGCAACCCATTAATTGTACATAGTTTGGGAATAATCCTTGGGGAAAAAAAATAAATAATTATACATAGGGTTTTTTAAAAAAACATTTTATATAAAAAAATGAGACAGAGTCTTGCAATGTTGCCCAGGCTGGGCTCGAATGCCGAGGCTCAAGTGATCCTCCTCGCTCAGCCTCTCAAAGGGCTAGAATTACAGACATGAGTCACTTCACCCAGCCATAAAAACTATTCATAAGTTTTATTTTATATATATATATAAATGATATGTATACATATATTTATTTTATATATTCATTTATTTATTCTTTTTTTTTTTTTTGAGACAGAGTCTCACTCTGTCACCCAGGCTGGAGTGCAGTGGGGCAATCTTGGCTCACTGCAACCTCCACCTTCTGGGTTCAAGCAATTCTCCTACCTCAGCCTCCCGAGTAGCTGGGACTACAGGCGCCCACCACCATGCCTGGCTAATTTTTATATTTTTAGTAGAGATGGGATTTCACCATGTTGGCCAGGATGGTCTTGATCTCCTGACCACGTGATCCGCCCACCTTGGCCTCCCAAAGTGCTGGGATTACAGGCGTGAGCCACCATGCCCGGCCAGGTTTTATTATATATTTGCCACTCATGCTGGCAAATCAGCAATAAGACATTTCTGCGAAGCAAACCAAATGACTTTATTTCTAAATTGTTTACTTCTTGAACTATTTGTGCTTCATTTCTCCCTGCTAGAACATAAAGTCTTCAAAAACAGGGACTAACCCTTCCTTCTACCCACCAGTAAACATCACTGAGTACCACTCTGATGCCATACCCTGTGCTCCCTGCCCTTGAAGGAACCAGATGTTGGGATGTGGGGACACTGATAAACAGGCAGTTAGCATAAAGTGTGGCACATACTCTATTAGAGAAATACCTGGTATTATATGCTGATTTGGGAACCCAAATCAGATTGCAAGTACAGCTAACAAGCCTCCCAAGGGAAGTCCTCCATAATGCTGACACAAGGTCTGGCACACAATTGGTGCTGAATAAATGGATGGTCAGTACCACGGTGAAGAATGGAATGAGGACAGGAGCACTGGCTCATGCCAGTAGTCCCAGCATTTTGGGAAGTCGGAGGGAGCAGATCACTTGAGGTCAGGTATTCAAGACCAGCCTGGCCAACAGGGCAAAACCCAGCTCTACTAAATACACAAAAATTAGCTGGGCGTGGTGGCAGGTGCTTGTAATCCCAGCTACTCGGGAGGCTGAAGCAGGAGAATCGCTAGAACCCAGGAGGTGGAGGTTGCAGTGAGCTGAGATCACACCACTGCACTCCAGCCTGGGCAACAGAGTGAGGCTCTGTCTCAAAGAAAAAAAAAAAAGAAAGAAAAATACAAAACTCAGCCGGGCATGGTAGCACATAGCTGTAATCCCAGTTACTTGGAAAGATGACTCGGGAAAATCGCTTGAACCCGGAGGTGGAGATTGCAGTGAGCCGAGATTGCACCACTGCACTCCAGCTTGGGTGACAGAGTTAAGACTCTCGTTAAAAAAAAAAAAAAAAAAAAAAAGAATGTAATGAGATATTATTAAACATATCCAGTAACTTCTCCACCTTCTACAGGTAATTATTGAAAACTAGGAGGTACACCTCACTTATCAATCTGGAAACCAGACCACTGTCCCATTCTACAGACCAGAGAGCTATACCCACTGAGAGGTGGAAGAGAGGAACAATAAAGATCAAAAAAGAAATAAAATGTCAGTCTTCAAATGGAAGATAACCTGGCAAGATGCACTTTGGGTAATCTATCTGAAATAAATCAGATATAAACACAGTCATTATTTTAAATATTCTTCCATTCTGACTTATGTTTAGCATTTGTGCTTCAATATGTAAACAGTTAAAAGAAAGAAATTGTCAAAACATGGATAAAATTTATTTTTAATATCCTCTGTATTCTATAACATATAGAATGCAAATTTTTATTTAAAAGATATTTGCAATCCCCTTTTACTGATAACATAACTGAGGTATCTTTTTTTTTTTTTTTTTTGAGATGGAGTCTTGCTCTGTCGCCCAGGTTGGAATGCAGTGGCACGATCTCGGCTCACTGCAAACCCCGCCTCCCAGGTTCAAGTGATTCTCCTGTCTCAGCCTCCCCAGTAACTGGGACTACAGGTGCGTGCCACCACGCCCAGCTAATTTTTTGTATTTTTAGTAGAGATGGGTTTTCACCATGTTAGCCACAATGGTCTTGATCTCCTGACCTCGTGATCCCCCCACCTCAGCCTCCCAAAGTGCTGAGATTACAGGGGTGAGCCACCATGCCCGGCTCAATACTTATTTTATATACTTAAATTATCTTAACATTTAATAACAATAATTAGCTACAGTGTGGTCTAGAAATGAAAATATACAAATGGTTTTAAGAACACATGTATTTCTTTTCTTTTTTTTTTCTTTTATACAGTCTCACTCTGTATAAAAGAAATTTTTGTACAGCCTTTTTTTTTCTTTTATATAGTCTCACTCTGCATAAAAGAAATTTTTATACAGGCTTTTATACAGCCGCCCAGGCTGGAGTGCAATGGTGCAATCTTGGCTCACTGCAACCTGTGCCTCCTGGGTTCAAGCAATTCTCCCTGCCTTAGCCTCCCAAGTAGCTGGGATTACAGGCGCCCGCCACCATGCCCGGCTGATTTTTGTATTTTTAGTAGAGACAGGGTTTCTCCACGTTGGCCACTCTGGTCTCGAACTCCTGAGCTCAGGTGATCCACTCGCCTTAGCCTCCCAAAATGCTGGGATTACAGGCGTGAGCCACCACATCTGGCCAAGAACACATGTATTTCTACCTACTGGTACACTTATAAATCATACAAAGATACATACTTATTTTTAAAATAAAGGCTTTCAAAATGAAACCAGCTCATCAAATTTCTACCAAGGTATGACAAGAAACCTTTTATGTAAAGAAATAAAAATTGAAGCAAAAATAACACTTTCAACTTAGTTTTCCTTCTTTTGTTTAAAAGAAACGGGGTCTCACTATGTTGCCCAGGCTGGTCTCGAACTCCTGGGGTCAAGATATCCTCCCGCCTCAGCCTCCCAAAGTGCTAGGGTTACAGGCAAGAGCCACCACGCCTGGCCTCAACTTAGTTTTCTAATATCTCCTTTTTTTTGAGATGGAGTCTCATTCTGTCACCCAGGCTGGAGTGCAGTGGTGTGATCTCAGCTCACTGCAAACTCCGCTTCCCAAGCTCAAGCAATTCTCATGTCTCAGCCTCACGAGTAACTGGGACTACAGGCACGAGCCACCACACCTGCTACTTTTTGTATTTTTAGTAGAGGTGGGGTTTCACCATGCTGATCTTAAACTCCTGACTTCAGGTGATCCACCCAACTCGGCCTCCCAAAGTGCTGGGAATAAAGGCGTGAGCCACCACACCCGGCCTTCTAATGTCTTTAAAGTCCCATCAAAGGGCCGGGCGCCATGGCTCACGCCAGTAATCTCAGCACTTTGGGAGACCAAGGTGGGCAGATCATGAGGTCAGCAGATCGAGGCCATCCTGGCTAACACGGTGAAATCCCATCTCTACTAAAAATACAAAAATTAGCCAGGCGAATTTTTGGTGGTGGGCACCTGTAGTCCCAGCTACTCGGGAGACTGAGGTAGGAGAATCACTTGAACCCGGGAGGCAGAGGTTGCAGTGAGCTGAGATCGCGCCACTGCACTCCAGCCTGGGCAATAGAGCGAGACTCCATCTCAAAAAAAAAAAAAAAAAAGTCACATCAGTTCTACAAATTACTCTTTCTGAACACAGAACTTTAAATATTCCCTTCCCATTTCTGACATGCTTATAATAAATCATAAAAAGTACTCTAAACAGAATAAATGGAATTCTTACATTTTAAAACATTTTCTTAATATAAAGGATAACAATTCAAATCATATTTTACATTTCTACGTCTTCATATTGCACTAAAGTTATTTTACATGGAAGAACTAGTTGATGCATCATAATACCTTAGAAACATTTTTTGATATTCACATCTATATTAATAAATATTTCACAGTCTACTTAAATATTCTAGTATAGAGTAAATCATCTAACAAAAACAAATCTATAGTGCTACTTTGTTTTTAAGAGCAAAGATATTCAGTATTTTTATTTCTGCCTCTGGGAAACACACTGACATTTTAAAACACATGTAAGTCACTCATAGTACCTCATAATAACATTTGAGCAAGACTTAGTCGTTCATTCATTTATTAAGCGGGGTTTCATGATGTTGCATAGGCTGGCATGGAATTCCAGGGCTCAAGTGATCCTCTCACCTCAGCTTCCAGAGTAGCTGGGATCAACCACATGCCCATCCCACCATGTCCAGCTTCTTCATTTATTTTTGTGTCTCTACATGGCTACTTTTTAAATACAACATTAATTTTATTTAAAAAATGAAGGAAAGAAGTGTTTTTCCTATTATCCAGTGGAGCATAATTGTGAGAAGAGAGATAACAAAAATAAAATGTCAATGCTGGCTGTTTCATAGAACTTAAAAATTCAATTCTCATTATTCTGTTGCAATATAACCAACCCTGTTTATTTTAATAATAATAAACACTGTCAGTCTTTTAAAAACCATGATAACAATTAAAAACTTTGAACAGCATGACAAAGCTAATGGCAACCTCTTGAACCCCGTTTTAAAGCTAGTTCTACTTCCAAATAAAACTTTAAAGCGGTTTAGCCAGCATCAGCTTAGGAATATTTTCTTCAATGTTCTAAGGTATAATGTTTGGCATCAAAAAGTATGGTAAGCACTTCTGATTTGTGACTAAAGAAAAAATAATCAAGTACTAAAATACCAGTGGCTCTTGTGACAGGGTAAATATCCCTATTCAAGTAATGTTCCCCCCACAATTATAGTAATGTTTCATTTCTCCCTCTGAGAATGTATTAAGAAAAACCAACCATAATTTTTTTTTAGTTGAGGTGAAAAAACTGCTTCATAAGTTCGTATGTTGTAAAAGCCACTGCTTGAGAGGGAATACAGCGAATGTAATTAAGAGATAAACCACGATAGAGTCCTTTTCGAATTCCATGGTGTCCATAGACATACTTCATAGTATCCCGCATGGTACTGAAAGACAATGATTAAATGATGACCTCTATGCCCACTCATGAAGAAACAATTTCAGGATCCATAATATCAATTTTGTTTTTTTGAGATGGACTCTTGCTCTGTCACCCAGGTGGGAGTGTGGATTGCAGTGGCACGATCTTGGCTCACTGCAGCCTCTGCCTCCCAGGTTCAAGTGATTCTCCTGCTTCAGTCTCCTGAGTAGCTGGGATTACAGGCACGCGCCACCATGCCCAGCTAATTTTTGTAATTTTTAGTAGAGACGGGGTTTCTCCATGTTGCCCAGGCCAGTCTCAAACTCCTGACCTCAGGTGATACACCCGCCTCGGCCTCCCAAAGTGCTGGGATTACAGACATAAGCCACCGCGCCCGGCCCATAATATCAATTTTTAAAGAAGGTTAAATGCCATCTTGAATAGCTTTAGAAAGACAAATGTTATAACAAGTGAAAATTTTTTCATAATAAAAAGGCAAGTCATTCTAAACAAGTACAAGCATTATGCATCAAACTTCAGGACTCATTAGTACAACATATTTTGTTTGTACTATGTCTATGACATTTACTGGACAACACTATTTCATACTTACATTTGAAATACTAATGCAATCCTTTTAAAGGATGTATATCCAGTTGCCCTTTAAGCCTTTATTATAGCTCAAGTTGTATAGTATCAACAGCAGGTGGTTATAGAACTAAAGCTTGAAGGACTATCTTTCAGATTTCAGCAATGAACACTTTCCTGTTTCAGAGTTGTTCCTTTCCTTTCAAACCAATAACTTGGGCTTGGGCTTTCCCTTTCAATAGGCAATCTGGACCGAAATCTTTTCAAAAATCTTTTTTTTTTTTTTTTAAGAGACAGGTTCTCACTCTGTTGCCTAGGCTGGAGTGCAGTGGCAATCATAGCTCACAACAGCCTCCAACTCCTGGGCACAAGCAATCCTCCCACCTCAGCCTCTTCAGTAGCTGAGACTATAGGCACACACCACCATGCCTCACTAAATTTTTTGTTTGTTTGTTTTTAGTTAAAAAAAATTTTTTTAGAGCCAAGGTCTTACAATGTTTTCCAAGCTGATCTCAAACTCCTGGCCTCAAGTGAACCTCCCACCTCAGCCTCTCAAGTAGCTGGATACAACAAGCACAGGGCAATGCTCCCAGCCCAAAAAATCTTTTGGGTGAACACAGCAATCCAAATTCATGAACAAATGTTCTGCTCTTCCCCTGAGAGACAACATATCACCAATCAAATGGAATGGTTCTAAATTACTATAAAGAAAACTCTGGAGCTGTGCTATACAATCACAGCAGCCACTAGCCACATACGGCTATTAAGCACTTGAAATGTGGCAGTCCAAATCAAGACGTACTGTGAGTGTAAAATATACCCTGGATTTCAAATAGTTTGTATTTAAAAAAAAGAAACAAAATAATGAAATGTTGAGGTGATAACAGTTTAGGTTAAACAAAAAATATTTTTAACAATTATATATATATTTTTTCTTCTTTTTCTTTTCTTTTTTATTGACACGCAGTCTCGCTGCCAGGCTGGAGTGCAGTAGCATGATCTCGGCTCACTGCAACCTCCGTCTCCTGGGCTCAAGTGATTCTTGTGCCTCAGCTTCCCGAGTAGCTGGGACTACAGGCGCACACCGCCACACCCAGCTAATTTTTTTGTATTTTTAGTAGAGATGGGGTTTCACCATGTTGACCAGGATGGTCTCGATCTCCTGACCTTGTGATCCTCCCGTGTCAGCCTCCCAAAGTGCTGGGATTACAGGTGTGAGCCACCACGTCCCGGCCCTTTTTCTTTTTTAGACAGAGTCTCGCTCTGTCGCCCAGGCTGGAGTGCAGTGGCATGATCTTGGCTAACTGCAACCTCCGCCTCCCAGGTTCAAGCAATTCCCTGCCTCAGCCTCCTGAGTAGCTGGTATGACAGGCACCTGCCACCAGCCCAGCTAATTTTTTTTGTATTTTTAGTAGAGACGGGTTTCACCATCTTGGCCAGGCTGGTCTTGAACTCCTGACCTCATGATCCACCCACCTCTGCCTCCCAAAGTGCTGGGATTATAGGCGTGAGCCACTGCGACAGGCCTTTTTTGTTTTTTTTTGAGACAGAGTCTCACTCTGTCACCTAGGCTGGAGTACAGTGGCGCCATCTCAGCTCTTTGCCTCCTGGGTTCAAGCAATTATCGTGCCTCAGCCTCCTAAGCAATATTTTTTTTTTTTTTTTTTTGAGATGGAGTCTCACTCTATCGCCCAGGCTGGAGTGCAGTGGTGCGATCTCGGCTCACTGCAAGCTCCGCCTCCCGGGTTCACACGATTCTCCTGCCTCAGCCTCCCGAGTAGCTGGGACTACAGGTGCCTGCCACCACACCCGGCTAATTTTTTGTATTTTTACTAGAGACGGGATTTCACCGTGTTAGCCAGGATGGTCTAGATCTCCTCACCTCGTGATCCGCACACCTCGGCCTCCCAAAGTGCTGGGATTACAGGCGTGAGCCATCACACCCGGCCAATATTTCTTTTTATACTTTTTAAAAACTTGGCTACAAAAAATTTTAAATTAAACATGTAGCTCACATTATATTACTATTTTTAAAAACTGGCTGGGCGTGGAGGCTCACGCCTGTAATCCCAGCACCTTGGGAGGCCAAGGTGGGCGGATCACCTGAGGTCAGGAGTACCAGACCAGCCTTGCCAACGTGGTGAAACCCCGTCTCTCCTAAAAATATAAAAATTAGCCAGGCATGGTGGAAGGTACCTGTAATCCCAGGTACTCGGGAGGCTGAGGCAGGAGAATCGCTTGAACCCGGAAGGCGGAGGTTGCAGTGAGCTGAGATCGTGCCATTGCACTCCAGCCTGGGGGACAAGAGTGAGACTTTGTCTCAAAAAAAAAAAAAAAAAAAAAAAAAAACCTCTAAAATAATATTTTTTTTTTATAGAGACAAGGTCTCACTGTGTTGCCTGGGCTGGTCTTGGACTCCTGAGCTCAAGTAATCCTCCCACCTTGGCCCCCCAAATTGCTCAGATTACAGGCATGAGCTACCACAACTAGCCTAAATTTAATATTTTGGTTTTTTTTGTTTGTTTTTGTTTTTTTTATTGAGATGGAGTCTCACTCTGTTGCCAAATTGGCTCACTGCAACCTCCACCTCCCTAGTAGATGGGATTACAGGCGCCCGACACCACATCTGGCTAATTTTTGTATTTTTAGTACAGATGGGGTTTCATCATGTTGGCCAGGCTGGTCTCAAACTCCTGACCTCAGGTGATACGCCCTCCTCGGCTTCCCAAAGTGCTAGGATTACAGGCACAAGCTATCGTGCCTGGCCCTAAATTAAAATTTTAACAGGAGGATTAGAACCTGATTATAGACCAGGCAGTCAGGCAGATCACTTGAGATCAGGAGTTCAAGACCAGCCTGGCCAACATGGTGAAACCTTATTTCTACTAAAAATACAAAAATTAGCCAGTCATGGTGGTGGGTGTCTGTAATCCCAGCTGCTTGGAAGACCGAGGTAAAAGAATCACTTGAACCCAGGAGGCGGAGGTTACAGTTAGCCAAGACCATGCCACTGCACTCCAGCCCGGGTGACAGAGTAAGACTGCATCTCAAAAAAAAAAAAAAAAAAAAAAAAGAACCTGATTGCCTGATTGTAATCTTATAAAGTTACCAAAATAAACTTTGGGAGATAAAACGGAAGATACAGACACTATTGGTCAAACTAGAGTCCTATCACCTTACTGAGTTTAATGTTACATTTCCTAAAGAAAATGAACAATGACATATGATGAACTTACAGGCACTTTTCAAATTCTGGCAGAACAGTTCCTAATTGCATTCGCCGACGAGTCACATCAAATGGGTAGCTAAAAGAAGAAAAAGGCATAAAGAATTAAAAATTTTTGGTTTTCTACTCAACAACTATTGAATACAAAGCCCTATAAATTCAAAGAAATAATGTGTTACTGCTCTTATTGTTCTGTCTAACCTAGCAGTTGGGATATAGGCATATAAATAAAATCAATTAACAATACAGAGATCTTTGCTTATGTGATCCCTCTGATTAGAGGATTCTTCTCTCCCATCACCGTAATATCAAGTTCTGTTCATTCCTAAAGGTCAAATTAAATGCCAGTTCCTGAAGAAACAAACTGGTTGCTTTTCATTGTTGAACACTAATATACAGTTTCTCAACACTGGCACTACTGACATTTTCGGTTGGATCATCCTTTGTTGTGGGGAACTGTCCTGTGCACTAGAGATGTTTAAGCACATCCCTGACCTCTTCCCACTAGATGCCAGTAGCACTCTCCCAGCTGTGATGACCAAAAATGTCTCCAGACATTAACAAATGGCCACTGGTGGTAAAATCACCCCCAGTTGAGAATTGCTCTAATGCTACGCAGCAAGTCCCCTTGAATACAGTAGACCAATACAAAATTTTCCATAAGGGCTAAACCTAATAATACAGATAACTGCCTGAAATTAAATACACCATATACAAATGCAATCTCTTTTTTTTTTTTTTTGAGATGGAGTCTCACTCTGTCACCCAGGCTGGAGTGCAGTGACGCAATCTTGGCTCACTGCAACCTCCACCTCCCAGGTTTAAGCAATTCTCTGCCTCGACCTCCCGAGTAGCTGGGATTACAGGTGGCTGCCACCACACCCGGCTAATTTTTGTGTTTTTAGTAAAGACGGGTTTTCACCATGTTGGCCAGATGGTCTCGATCTCTTGACCTTGTGATCCACCCGCCTCAGCCTCCCAAACTGCTGGGATTACAGACGTGAGCCACCGCGCCCGCCTTCTTTCTTTTTTTCTTAGGGGCAAGGTCTCACTATGTCTCCCACACTGGCCTCAAACTCCTGGGCTCAAGCAATCCTCCTGCCACAGTCTCCCAAGTAGCTGGGACAATAGGCAGCACTACTGCATCCAAACATGTAATTATTTATAATATGCTTAAAGTGCACACACATCTGAAAAAATGTATTAAATTGATACCTATATTTTGCAAGGGATCCTCTTTTTGAATAATCTATTAGAAAAAATAAATGATTAAACAATGCTGAAAATCAGGACTGGGTAACTATAATTTGATTAAATTAAGTTAGTGAAGAAACTTACGATATTGTCTGTGCTATTGCTCCAGCAACACCACCACAAAGTAAGTTTACATGAGTTTTCAAAACTAAGACATTAGGATTGTCTGATGAAGGTCTGCCAAGAAGGGTAGGAGCATGGGAAAGCCCAACACTCTTCAAGGTACCAAAAGTAAAAAATGAAACACCTGAAAAACAAAAAATAAATTCACCATGATGCTTAACATAACATGAGCTGTGAAAAAGACACCATTCTTAAACAATAAACACATTTCCTAATTTCTGGTGTTTGGCTTAATTTAAAATAGAAAGATTTGTGTACATAAATAACCTAAAGATGACAAAATTACCACCAATAAAAAATTATAGCTTTGGTTTTCATGCACCAATGCAGTTTACTGCACTGAAGGAGGCTATAGTGAATATAATGCCACTTTATATGTGAAAGAAAACAAAGTTTTCCAAGGTTTCACATGAGAAAAATTAAATTCATGATTATTAATTACAAGGAAATGTGACAACTTAACACATTTAAAATAACAATGATGGCCGGGCGTGGTGGCTCACACCTGTAATCCCAACACTTTGGGAGGCTGAGGTGGGCGGATTACCTGAGGTCAGGAGTTCGAGACCAGCCTGACAAACATAGAGAAACCCCATCTCTACTAAAAATACAAAATTAGTCGGGTGTGGTGGCACATGCCTGTAATCCCAGCTACTCGGGAGGCTGAGGCAGGAGAATCATTTGAACCCAGGAGGCGGAGTTTGTGGTGAGCTGAGATCACGCCATTGCACTCCAGCCTGGGCAACAAGAGGGAAACTCCGTCTCAAACACAAAACAAAACAAAACAAAAAAACAGTGATGGTGATAATGTAAGATACAGGCAAAAATTAACAAGTGAAAAAGCATTTTTATTTTAACTAAGTGTCTAAGTTTGTCTTCAACGAAGAATTGTGACCACGAGAGAAGCGTTTATGTTAATTCACAAAACACGTAGAATCTAATAAAAATAGTATGCAGGTAGTGCTTGTTAAACATTACATGATTTTACTAGAACCATTAAGGTTGTTTATTAGTAAAATTAAGAATGAAATTCAGGGAGGGAAAAAAGTAAATAAATATGAAATTCAAGCGTTCCTCCCAACTAAGCATTACTCAAGATATTGTGATGTTTATTGAATTGGCCAGGCACGGTGGCTCATGCCTGTAATCCCAGCACTTTGGGAGGCTGAGGCAGGCAGATCACAAGGTCAGGAGTTTGAGACCATCCTGGCCAACGTGGTGAAACCCTGTCTCTGCAAAAAATACAAATACTAGCTGGGTGTGGTGGCGCGCGCCTGTAGTCTCAGCTACTCAGGAGGCTGAGGCAAGAGAATTGCTTGAACCCGGGAGGCGGAGGATGCGGTGATCTGAGATGGCAACACTGCACTCTAGCCTGGCAACAGAGTGAGACTCTGTCTCAAAAAAAAAGAAAAAAAGATTCATAAGGGATTTCTCTTACCAAATATAAAGACTCATTATGAAACTGCCATAGCCCATGTGGCAGCTCACACTTGTAATCCTAACACTTATGGAGGCTAAGGTGGGAGGATTGCTCAAGCTCAGGAGTTTGAGACCAGCCTGGGTAATATAGTGAGAATTCATCACTACAAAAAATGTTTTAAAGGAGGTAGATGCAGTGTTACGTGTCTGCAGTCCCAGTTACTCAGGCGGCTGACGTGGGAGGATAACCTGAGCTGAGGGAGGTCAAGGCTGCAGTGAGCCACAATTGCACTACTGCACTCAGCTATGATTGCACCACTGCACTCCAGCCTGGGCAACAGAGCGAGACTCTGTGTCAAAGAAACAAACTCTGCACTAATATTATTTTTTTAAGATGACTGGGAAAAGAAGAGACTTTTTTTTTTTTTTGAAACAGAGTTTTCCTCTTGTCACCCAGGCTGGAGTGCAATGGTGCGATCTTAGCTCACTGCAGCCTCCGCCTCCTGGGTTCAAGCGATTCTCTTGCCTCAGCCTCCTGAGTAGCTGGGATTACAGGCATGCGCCACCACGCCTGGCTAATTTTTGTATTTTTAGTAGAGATGGCATTTCATCATGTTGGTCAGGTTGGTCTCAAACTCCTGACCTCATGATCCACTCCCCCTCGGCCTCCCAAACTGCTGGGATTATAGGTGTGAGCCACTGTACCCGGCCAGGAAGAGACTATTTATAAAATGGTGCCAAGTCAAAAGTGAAGGGGGAAAAAAAAAACTTCCTTAACAAAGAAAACAAATACTTCCAGACAGATTAGTGGCATATATATAAAATGCTAAACGTTAAAAATCATTCTCAGAAGAAAATTTTTTTGACACAATAAAGGCTATCCATAAAAGAATAGATTGATGCATTCGACTACCTTAAAATTTGAATTTCTGAACCACTAGAACAGCTAAAAAATATACTTTTTTTTTTTTCAAACTGGGACAGGGTCTTACTCTGTCATTCAGGCTGGAGTAGAGTGGCATGATCACAGCTCGCTGAAGCCTCAACCTCCTAGGCTCAGGCAATCCTCTTAACTCAGCTTCTCAAGTAGCTGGGACCACCAAGCCTGGCTAATTTTAGAAAATTATTTGTAGAGACAAATTCTCCCCACGTTGCCAAGGCTGGTCTCAAATTCCTAGGCTCAAGTAATCCTCCTGCCTCAGCCTCCCAAAGTGCTGGGATTATAGGTGTGAGCCACCATGCCTGGCCACACCACATTTTAGTTTGCTATTAGTGCACTGTTTTTTTGTTGTTGCTTTTTTTTTTTTTTTCTTTTTTGAGACAGAGTTTTGCTCTTGTGGCCCAGACTGGAGTGCGATGGTGCAATCTTGGCTCACTGCAACCTCCACCTCCTGGGTTCAAGCAATTCTCTGCCTCAGCCTCCCAAGTAGCTGGGATTACAGGCATGTGTGACCACGCCCAGCTAATTTTGTATTTTTAGTAGAGACGGTGTTTCTCCATGTTGGTCAGGCTGGTCTCAAACTCCTGACCTCAGGTGATCCACCTGCCTTGGCCTCACAAAGTGCTGGGATTACAGGCATGAGCCACCGCACCGGCCCTTGTTGTTGCTTTTTTGTTTGTTTGATTTTTAGAGACAAGGTCTCATTCTGTCACCCAGGAGGGTGTCCATTCTTTTGGATGAAGCTCCTACACTAGGCCCTAACAGACCAGACTAAAAATCAAAACAGAGTCACCATGCTTAAGTTCCACACTACCAAACTAAAACTAGTTGTTACCTGACCTCCTGAGAAATTAGGAGAAAGAAGTGACAGCCACTTTCTCTAACAGGCCAGTTTCAATCTTGAATAAGCTTGATAGGAAACTTCTCTGTTTGCTTGCTTGCTTGCTTGCTTGCTTGATTGATTGATTGATTGATTGACTGATTGATTTAGAAATGGAGTCTCACTCTTTCGCCCAGGCTGGAGTGCAGTGGCGTGATCTCGGCTCACCACAACCTCCGCCTCCCGGGTTCAAATGATTCTCCTGCTTCAACCTCCTGAGTAGCTGGGATTACAGGCACACGCCACCAAGCCAGCTAATTTTTGTATTTTTAGTAGAGATGGGGTTTCATCATGTTGGCCAGGCCAGTCTCAAACTCAGGTGATCCACCCGCCTTGGCCTCCAAAAGTGCTGGGATTACAGGCTTGAGCCACCACACCCGGCTCCTTTTGCTTTAATACTTACACAAAAAAGGTAGCCTAATATAACCTGAAGTTAACTAGCGATTTTTCTATTTTATTCTTCCTGTCTCCAACTTACAAGGATAGTAACTTTGAACTGAGCAACCTAATTGTTCATTGTTTCTGCTTTCTTCAACCGTTCATCTATATAAAATCAACTCCTTCGGGTCTAGTCATTCCAACACTTACTCTATTTTTATGAAATGAAGTATTGCCCAATTCTAGAATTGCAAAATAAAGCCAACTGAGATGTTTAAACTAAACTGGCTGCAATTTTGTCTTGTAACATAACTGTATGTAAATCCACAATTACCTCAAAATAAAAAGTTTAGTTTAAAAAAAAACAGGACTGCTGGGCACGGTGGCTCATGCCTGTAATCCCAGCACTTTGGGAGGCCAAGGCGGGTAGATCACCTGAGGTCGGGAGTTTGAGACCAGCCTGACCATGGGCAGGAGAATCGCTTGAACCCAGCAGGTGGAGGTTGCAGTGAGCCGAGATCACGCCATTGCACTCCAGCTTGGGCAACAAGAGCGAAACTCTGTCTCAAAAAAAAAAAAAAAAAAACAGGACTGCAAACAAGGTAATAAATGGAGATTAGAGAACTATAGGTTTCCTTATTTTTCTTCTTTCTACTTTTCTATATTTTCAAAATTTGCCATAAGTCTTCATTATTTATAATGAGACAAAAACCACTTTTCAACTCCTATTTTTAATTAACATGCTCATAAAACCTAAATGTTTAACATCATCTAACGTAAGTGTGTGTTAACAAGACTACAGCTGGCTCAGATATTAAGAAAAAGATGTAAAGTACTTCTCCACTTATTATACACGAATAGTCATCTTTATATCCAAGATATTATTATGTGACCATCCATAAATCATTTCTTATTAAAAGTACTTAACAGATAACATCTTTTTATATTACCATTTCAGAAAAAAAAAAAGGTAACAAATTTTAAACATGCAAATTAGGATTCTGGCAAATTTGAAACATACCTGCATATGGAGCCATTCCTAAAATAGTAGGCATCAGACCTCTGTAAAATCCAAAGAAACCACCTTCCTTTTGAGTGAAGGAAAATTGCAAGTGAGATTACATTGTGCTCATTATCATAAACATCAAAGAAAAAAATCACACTTTATAACAGAAAAATTATTCTGGGATCCACCCTGAAACACAAAGATGTGTTTTCATAATTATTGTTATTAACATCAATAATTATAAGTAAAATAATAATTACTTATATGACATTCAAAATATTTTCCTAAGTATAAAAGGGCATGTTATAGATGAGGAAGGTAAATATGAAATACCTTTGCATAAATTGTTTTGAATGCATGAATAATTCCTGTATAGGTGTGTTCCCCTTTCACCTGGAATGCTAGGCGGACCCTAACCATGTCAAGAGGGTAAGTACAGATAACTGCTGTCATACCTGAAAAGAAAGTAGAAATTTAAAGGTAAAATGAATTTTTGATATATACATATATTCCCCTATCATTAGTATTATTCTCAATATTATGGCAATGGTGAAAACCCAATAAAATCAAAGGTGATATTACTGACAGAATTATACCATATCATTAGATGGAAAACAACCTAGTAAGTGAAGGGTCAGTTTGTAAAAAATGTTTTCAAGTTCTTCTCACTGTGAAGTTATACTGTTAGCACCAAAATGGTACAGTGTACAGTGTAAGGGAATCATGAGATTTTTTTTAAAAAAATTATTCTACTATTTATGTATTCCCAGTTAAGATATCAGAAAGGAAACACAGTAGGCTCTCCTGATCCATTGTTTCCACATCCATGGATTGAAGCAACCATGGACGGAAAATGTAGTGAGGTCTACAATGGTTGCATCTGTAATGAACATGTACAGATTTTTTGGTCACTATTTCCTAAACCATATACTATAACAAGTATTTACATAGCATTTACATTATATTAGGTATTATAAGTAATCTACACCCAGCCCAACTCCATCTATTTCTTAATTCCTTTTCCCATGTTCCAAGTTTTCCGGTTACTGGCTGAAGGTGGTTTAATAGGCCAGGCATGGTGGCTCACACCTGTAATCCCAGCACTTTGGGAGGCCGAGGCAGGTGGATTATGAGGTCAAGAGATCGAGACCATCCTGGCCAACATGGTAAAACCCCATGTCTATTAAAAATACAAAAATTAGCTGGGCATGGCGGCACATTCCTGTAGTCCCAGCTAGTCGAGAGGCTGATGCAGGAGAATCACTTGAACCCAGGAGGCGGAGGTTGCAGTGAGCTAAGATCACGCCACTGCAGTCCAGCCTGGCAACAGAGTGAGATTCCAGGAAAGAAAAGAAAAGGAGGGGAGGGGAGAGGGGAGGGTAGGAGAGAGAGAGACAGAGAGAGAGAGAGAGAAAGAGAGAGAGAAAGGAAGGAAGGAAGGAAGGAAGGAAGGAAGGAAGGAAGGAAGGAAGGAAGGAAGAGGTTTAATAGAAAATCACTGTGGGAGCTAGGCATGCTCACGCCTGTAGTCCCAACACTTTGGGAGGCTGAGGTGGACAGATCACCTGAGGTCAGGAGTTTGAGACCAGCCTGGCCAACATGGTGAAACCCCATCTCTACTAAAAATAAAAAAATTAGCTGGGCCTGGTGGCACGCGCCTGTAGTCCCAGCTACTTGGGAGGCTGAGGCAAGAGAATCACTTGAACCCAGGAGGCGGAGGTTGCAGTGAGCCGAGATAGTGCCACTGCACTCCAGCCCGGGCGACAAGAGTAAAACTGCATCTAAAAAAAAAAAAAAAAAGTAAAAAGAAAAGAAAACAAAATCACTGTGGGAGTTAATGTAGTGGTTAAATAATGAATTGGTAGGAAACAAGAGTACCCAGAAATTTGTAAAGGTAAAGGAGGTGTGTGGGTACCATGGCTCACTCCTTTTAATCCCAGCACTTTGGGAGGCTGAGGTGAACGGATCGCTTGAGCCCAAAAGTTCGAGAACAGCCTAGGCAACATAGCAAAACTTTGTATTTATTTAAAAAATAGGCCGGATATGGTGGCTCACACCTGTAATCCCAGCACTTTGGGAGACCGAGGTAGGCGGATCACGTGAGGTCAGAAGTTCCAGACCAGCCTGGCCAATATGGTGAAACCCCGTCTCTACTAAAAATACAAAAATTAACCAGGTGTGATGGTGGGCACCTGTAATCTCAGCTACTCTACTCGGGAGGCTGAGGCAGGAGAATCCTTGAACCTGGAAGGCAGAGGTTGCGGTGAGCCAAGATGACACCACTGCACTCCAGCCTGGGTGACACAGCCAGACTCTGTCTCAAAAAATAATAATAATAAACTATTAACTTTTGACTTATAATCAAAATTGACCAAAATGTTCAAAAGTTAAAAGAGTATATACTCTAGGGCCGGACACGGTGGCTCACGCCTGTAATCCCAGCACTTTGGGAGGCCAAGGCGGGTGGATCAATTGAGACCAGAAGTTGGAGACCAGTCTGGGCAACACAGTGAAACCCTGTCTCTACTAAAAACACAAAAATTAGCCAGGCGTGATGGTGGGTACCTGTAATCCCAGCTACTCAGAAGGCTGAGGCAGGGAATCCTTGAACCCGGGAGGCAGAGATTGCAGTGAGCCGAGATCATGCCACTGCACTCCAGTCTGGGCAACAGAGTTAGACTATGTCTCAAAAAAAAAAAAAAAAAAAAAAAAAAGAGAAAAGAGTATAAACTGTAGACTGCACCTCCTTGTTTCAAATTAGACTCTACTACTAACTAGATATACGACCCTGATCAAGTTACTTAACCTGGGTTTCAATCCTGTTATCTGTCAAATGAGTATCATAATAAGTGGGTACCCAAATCAGGGTTTTGTAAAGATTAGGTGAGCTAACATATGTAAATGCTTAAAATAATTCCTGGTACATAGTAAAGGTTATATATGTGTTAGCTATTATTCTCATGTATTCTATTGAAACTATGTACTTTTTTACCCTTTCCTTTGAGAATCAATTCATTTATCTCCTCTTCTTGCATCCCCTTGCCCCCCGTCTGTCTCCTGCACATCAAAGCTCACAAATTTGAATTAAAAGGGAAGCACAATCAGAGAATTACTGAAGAGGAATATGTAACAACATGGGAATTCAGCTTGCCTGCTGCTAGTAATCAGACTGACATCCATAACAATCATTCAGAGGGTGACTGAGGTTTTCAATTCATGAAGCTACAGTCTCCCATTGGGCCTCTTTTCTCCATTCACACACTCCTTACTATTCTACCTAACACTTCTTTTAAGAAGGCCAAAAAAGCCCTCGATGTACAAATAAGGCAAATCAGAAACTGCTTACCTTGAATAGTGGTGGTAACAGCTTTCTTCTTCCCTCAGTTTACAACTACAATCCAATACAAATAGTAGAATATGTTTACCTACCAGGAAGCAATGAGACTCAATCAAGCTGAGACTTGCTTTCAATTTTTATGAATGTGCAAACTCTTCTCTTTCCCTCCCTTAAGTCAAGAAACTAAGGACATAAAGATGAATCTAAACAAAGTCAGACTTTTTTCTCTAAATTCTCATCATCTTACTGTCTCTACAGTCTAGAATCCCAGGAGTTATGGGAAACCTGAGAACATATTTTAACCAGCAATTACATTAGAAATCATATTTAGAAAGTATGGTAATTATGAATTATTTATTGTGTTCCAGAAATAAACACAAAAGACTTTTTTTCCTCTTTTTGTTGAGATGGGGTCTCGCTCTGTCACCCAGGCTGGAATGCAGTGGTGTGATCACTGCACATTGCAGCCTCAAACTCCTGGGCTCAAATGTTCCTCCTACCTCAGCCTCCTAAGTTGCTGGGATCACAGGTGTGCATCACCTGACCTAGCTACAAAGGATTTCTTAAAAAAGGAACTAACATTACAAGGAGAGAGTAAAGGGAAGGAAGAAATTAAGATTAGAAATTGCATAATACGGGGTTGAAGTATATGGACATTTACAGACCCTCATCAATTCATCCTCTCCCGCAACTTCTCAATGAATACGGAAGTGGATTTGTTCTCAAAGACGGCTTCTCACCACCCTCCATTCCCATCTGAGGCTGACATAGTGGGAGCAGCATCCAGGGTCCATGTACATATTCAAAGAGATTAAAGTTTGACAAAAATACATAGATTCTAAATATATACTTTAGACAAAAGAAGGACTCCAAGCATCATAGATACAAAAGCTAAGCCACAAAGCTAAGCAAATTGGTCTGGAGTAGGAGTCCAGTTCTATAATAGTTTGTCCTTCGGAAACACGTTACTACTTCAAGGTTGACTAAATATCAGTTATGAACAACCAAAATACACCTGTCTATAGTTGTGTGCAATCTCTGATGAGTGTGACAACTAAAATTATGTTCTTAGAGTAGGTTCTAGTGAGAAAAAATTCAGTTACGACACTCATGAGCCACAATAGAAACCATTATAACACAAAAGAATAACTGTATGTCTTTTTCTTCTTACTTCTAACATCTTTTTTTTTCCAAGACGGAGTCTTGTTCTGTTACCCAAGCTGGAACGCTGTGATGTGATCTCGGCTCATTGAAACCTCCGCCTCCCGGGTTCAAGCAATTCTCCTGCCTCAGCCTCCCAAGTAGTTGGGATTACAGGCGTGCGTCAAGACACCTGCCTAGTTTTTGTATTTTTAGTAGAGATGGGGTTTCACCATGTTGGCCAGGCTGGTCTTGAACTCCTGACCTCATGATCCACCCCACCTTGACCTCCCAAAGTGCTAGGATTACCCACCGTACCCTGCCTTTATTTTTATTTTTGAGGAAATGGGGTCTCATTGTGTTGCCCAGGCTAGTCTTGAATTCCTGGGCTCAAGCAATCCTCCCTCCTTAGCCTCCCAAAGAACTGGGTTTATAGAGTATATGCCTTTTGTGCAGGATTCTCACACAGAAATCACAGATCTCTGATACCTGTACAACATAAGTAAAAAAGCCAAAGGACTTAAGAGTAGAGGCCTAAGCATCATGCCACTCCCCCACTCCCACAAATCAGGACTCAAATTCTATTAATCAGAACTTACCTACATTCCAATTTTCAAAAATTCAAGAGTTGGACTACCAGCTCAGAAGAGCAATTTTTCCAAACACATAGGAAGCTTGTTGCTTTTGAATTCTGGATCAGAGCTCAAGGGAGATTTTTTTTATTTTTAACTTTTTCTTTTTTTTTTTTTTTTGAGACAGAGTCTCATTCTGTCACCGTGCCCGGCCCTAAATTCCCTTTTAAATATAAAAGTATTTGGAAGGCCAGGCGCAGTGGCACGTGTCTGTAGTCCTAGCTACTTGGGAGGTTGAGATGGGAGGATTGCTTCAGGCCAGGAGTTCAAGACCAGTCTGAGCAAAATAACCTCTCATTTTTCTGTCTCTACAAAAAAAATTAAAATTAGCCAGGCATGATGGCATGTGCCTGCAGTCCTGGTTACCCAGGAGGCTGAGCAGGGAGGACTGCTTGAGCCCAGGAGTTAGAGGCTGCAGTGAACTATCATCTCAGCACTGCACTCCAGCCTGGGCAACAGAGCAAAACCCTGTCTCTGAAAAAAAGAAAACAAAAAGTTATTTGGGAAAGGTGCCTACAAGCCTCTTTGAGATTCTCAAAGTACAGTGAGCACGTGGTTCTAATAATCATTGGAGTATACCGTATGGTCATTCTGGTTGCAGATGTCCAGCCTCTGCTGTGATTGGCTATTGCCTTTGCCATAGTGGTTGTTAAATATTTTGAATATCACCATTATTTACAACTAAAATATTCCCTACATTACAAATGAAACAAAAAGGAGAATAAAGAATTCAGGTTGCTGACTTAAAAGCATCCAAAAAGTCATTGGCATGGAAGGATTAATAACATTCCCTTGTGTTCATGGAGGACTTCAGATCTTTCAGACTATTTTTACAGCAATTCTTTACGCTGACCCTCAGAACAACTGAGATAAGAGGAGAAAGAATGGGAAAAAGGAGGGTTGGGGGAGAGAGAGAGAGAGAAACCACAAGCTCCTCTTTAACAAACATACAGGCAAGTTACAGAGGTTTTGGGTGATCTGCCCATGGTCAAAGGGAAGGTGAGTAACGGAGGCCAGGCAGGATCCCAGCAAGTGTTCTGTCCACTCAACCACCAAGCTTTGGACTGGAACAGCAAGTAGGAGCAGACCAAAGAGCACAACAAGCGGAACTCAGCTCATCACTTCTGGGTTCTAACACTTTCCTTCTTTTTTTCTCTACTCTTTATCTTGTCACATTTAGTTCCATGGAAACTGGCAGAGCCAGATGGATTTCAGACAACTAAAACATATGTGGGGAAAGAAGGAGACCTTCCTTAAAAATACAAACCCTTCTCTTCCCTTTTGCGGCCATCACCGAAGCAGGAGCGGCCAAAATGAAGTTCAATCCCTTTGTGACTTCCAACCGAGGCAAGAAACGCAAAAGGCGTTTCAATGCAATGTCCAACATTAGCAGGAAGATTATGTCTTCCCCTCTTTCCAAAGAGCTGAGACAGAAGTACAATGTGTGATCCATGCCCATCCGAAAGGTTTTGATGAAGGTCAGGTTGTATGAGGACACTATAAAGGTCAGCAAATTGGCAAAGTAGTCCAGGCTTACAGGAAGAAATGTCATCTACACTGAATGAGTGCAGTGGGAAAAGGCTAATGGCACAACTATCCATGTAGACATTCACCACAGCAAGTGGTTCTCACTAGGCTAAAACTGAACAAAGACGGCAAAAAGATTCCTGAACAGAAAGCCAAATCTCGCCAAGTAGGAAAGGAAAAGGGCAAATACAAGGAAGAAACAATTGAGAAGAGGCAGGAATAAAGTAATCTTATATACAAGCTTTGATAAAAACTCGAAATAAAAAAAAGAAAATACAAACCTTGATCTCAATCTTTAGGTTTCCTTTTGCTGGCCAACTGAGATTTAGTATGTATTGGATTGTAGTTGTAGGACGAGGGACAGGGAAAAGTTTTTAAAAAGCTTTAAAATAAGCTACATTAAAATGATCGTTAAAAACACCACTTTTTACTTTGGCAAATATAAAATTTCCAAAGTTACATTTAGAAGCCTTATCAAAAGTAGAGGAGCAAAGATACCAGACATAAATTAATCATAAGATCCATTTCAAGTGTTTCAATCACAGGAGAAAAATATAAATTGTAATTACTTAAACATAGTTATACAAAGTCTAGCTCTGTTGCCAACACTGGAGTGTAGTGTCGCGATCTGGGCTCACTGCAACCTCCACCTCCCAGGTTCAAGCGATTCTCCTGCCTCAGCCTCCCATGTAGCTGGGATTACAGGTGCCAACCACCATGCCTGGCTAATTTTTGTATTTTTACTACAGACAGGGTTTCACCATGTTGGCTAGACTGGTCTCAAACTCCTGATCTCAGGTGATCCACCTGCCTTGGCCTCCCAAAGTGCTGGGATTACAGGCAAGAGCTACTGTGCCCGGCCCTGAATTAAATTTTTAACAGGAGGATTAGAACCTGATTATAGGACAGGCACCATGGCTCACACCTGTAATCCTAGCACTTTGGGAGGCCAAGGCAGGTAGATCACCTGAGGTCAGGAGTTTGAGACCAGCCTGGCCAACATATTGAAACCCCATCTCTACTAAAAATCCAAAAATTAGCCAGGTATGTGGCACGCGCCCGTAATCCCAGCTACTAAGGAGGCTGAGGCAGAAGAATCTCATGAACCCAGGAAGCGGAGGTTGCAATGAGCTGAGATTCCATCACTGCACTCCAGCCTGGGCGACAGAGGGAGACTCTGTCTCAAAAAAAGAAGAAAAAAGATAATTACAAAGTGATATACAGGATGCGTGCGGTGACTCACACCTGTAATCCCAGCACTTTGGAGGGCCGAGGTGGGCGAATCACCTGAGATGAGGAGTTTGAGACCAGCCTGGACAACATGGTGAAACCCCGTCTCTACTAAAAACACAAAAATTAGCCGGGCATGTGGCACACACCTGTAATCCCAGCTACTCGGGAAGCTGAGACTGGAGAATCACTTGAACCCAGGAGGTGGGGGTTGCAGCAAGCCGAGACTGTGCCACTGCACTCCAACCTGGGCGACAGAGAGGGACTCCATCTCAAAAAAAAAGTGATATACAAAATAACACATTGAAAAATTTGGAAACTTTCTCACATTGCTCTTCTGTAAAATGAAGATAAATCATAGAGCTTTCCTCATAATATTGTCCTGTGGACTCCATGTCGAGTGTCCAAATATTACATGTCAAGAGTTCTGTCAGCCAGGCTGAGTGTAAACTCATCCCACTACTCAGCCTGGGTGACAGAACAAGAGCCTATCTCAAAACAAACAAACAAACAAACAAACAAAAACAAAAAAAGGAAAGTGAGAAAAAGGAGAGAAAGAGAAGAAGAGGAGAGGAGAGAATAAGGGGAGGGGAGGGGAGGGAAGGGGAGGGAAGGGAAGGGAAGGAATGTTGGGAGAATTTGACTCAAAATTTGAATGTTCAAATGGGTGCAGTAGTGTGTGCCTCTAGTCCCAGCACTTTGGGAGGCTGAGGCAGGAAGATCACTTGAATCCAGGAGTTTAAGCCATCCTGGGCAACGGAGCAAGACTCCATCTCTAAAATAACTTTTTTTGGCAAAAAAGTTACGTGAGTGAATAATGTTGGCACAACTGACAAGTCATATGGAAAACGTATTCCATCCATCCCTCACTCCCTCTATAAAAGTAAACATAAGATCAACATGCCAAAACAAATAGTTTTAGTAGAAAAACATGACTAGGGCTGGGCACGGTGGCTCATGCCCGTAATCCTACATTTTGGGAGGCCAAGGTGGGTGGATACCTGAAATCAGGAGTTCAAGACCAGCCTGGCCAATGTGGCAAAACCCCGTTTCTACTAAAATACAAAAATCAGCCGGGCATGGTGGTGTGAGCCTGTAATCCCAGCTACTGGAGGGCTGAGGCAGGAGGATTGCTTGAACCTGGTAGGCAGAGGTTGCAGTGAGTGGAGATTGTGGCAGTGAGCTGAGATCGTGCCACTGCACTCCAGCCTGGGCAACAGAACAAGACTCCGTCTCAAAAAAAAAGAAAAAGTAAAACATGATTAAATGTCTTTACCTTAGAATGGGGAGAAAATTTCTACATACAACACAAAATTTAGAAGTACCAGAGGAAAAAAACTAACATGTTTGGCCATGTAAAACTTCTCTATAGGGAAAAAAATCTTGGATGATTTTTTTTAAAAAATCATAGAACCGAAGGTCAAATCTAAAACTGGGAAATAAAATATTAACAATATCTGAAAGAAAAACAACTAATGTCCTAACTCCCAAACTCAGAAAAATGAATATTTAAAAAACAGAAATAGGCCAGGTGAGAATTTAAGGAGTTTGAGACCAGCCTGGGCAACATGACAAATGCCCGTCTCTACAGAGAATACAAAAATTAGCTGGGTGTGGGGTGGCATGTGCCTATAGTCCCAGCTACTTTTGGGAGGCTGAGATAGGAGGATGGCTTGAGCCTGGGAAGTGAGGGCTGCAGTGAGTTGTGATCACGCCACTGCACTCCAAGTCTGGGAGACAGACCCAGACCCTGTCTCAAAAAAGGAGAGGAGAAGAGAGGAGGGGAGGGGAGGGGTGGGGAGGGAAGGGGAGGGGAAAGGAGGGGGAGGGGAGGGGAAAGGAGGGGGAGAGGAGGGGAAAGGAGGGGGAGGGGAGGGGAAAGGAGGGGGAGGTGAGGGGAAAGGTGTGGGGGAGGGGAGTGGAAGGGGGGAGGGGAGAGGGGAGGGGGAGGGGAGGGGAAAGGAGGGGGAGGGGAGGGGAAAGGAGGGGAGAGGAGGGGAAAGGAGGGGGAGGGGAGGGGAAAGGAGGGGGAGGTGAGGGGAAAGGTGTGGGGGAGGGGAGTGGAAGGGGGGAGGGGAGAGGGGAGGGGGAGGGGAGGGGAAAGGAGGGGGAGGGGAGGGGAAAGGAGGGGAGGGGAGGGGAAGGGGGAGGGGGAGGGGAGGGGGAGGGGAGGGGAAGCGGATGGGGAGGGGAGGGGAAAGGGGGAGGGGAGGGGAGGGTGAAAGGGGGAGGGGGAGGGGAGGGGAAAGGAGAGTGGAGAGGAGAGGGAAGAGGAGAGAGAAGAGAGGGAAAGGAAAGGAGAAGGAAAGAAATTGCTAATCATGGTTGTCTCCAGAGAATGCAACTATTTTTACTGTATAGGAGTAGTTATTACTTTAGTCATTATAATTCGTTACAATTTTTTTAAAGAAAAAAGAAATTTTGAAAAGTAATGGCTGGTCCAAGTGAAGTGCAGTGATGTTTAAAACTCATTGATCACAGTCAGTTACAGTTTTCTTTGTTTTTTTCTCCACTCAGTGCATTACATGACTAGCCTTCAAAAAAATGTTTTTTAATTTTTAAACATTTCCAAAAGTAGAATTGTCAAAGAGAATGCAAGCTTTTCACATAGTTATAAGTTGAGACTACTCCTTATCCTCTACTGTAAAATGACTCTTTTTCAGTTGGCGTACTGATAATTTCATATATATAACTGAATATAGAAAAACAACAAATGTGTGCTACTAAATCAATGTCACACTTTTTACTTTAATACATACCTTTTTTTGAGGATGCACCCAGGAAAAAATACAAGTCACAGGACACCTGCAACCTGTGCTTTCCCCAGTGGCACTCATATAATCTAAACCAAATTAAGTATTTTAATAGAAAATTAATTTGTCAGAAATAAAATATACCTAACTCCTCTTACCTGCCATGGATCCAGCCATTAATCTGTGCACATGACCCGAAATTCCCAGCTTCGTAGTAATTAACTAGAAAACAAGAACACTGAATTAAATGAGATATTTTTTAAATGCTGCCCATTTCACTGTTTAATAATGAAGATTTATTTCAAGAGTTACAGGACTAATAAAAAGAAAATTAATAATAAATGTGAACGAAATGAGCAAAATTAAATACAGCTTGGCAGTGTTATATCACAGCAGAAGGGGATATTTCCTCTGTAGTCTCTGCTTTAATTTTTTGCATTTCTGCAGAAGCAAGCTAGCTTAGTATTGCTAAGTATATAATACTGTGTATTAAGGAACACAAGCCCTTAACAAGTGACTGGGGGTAGTAGGAATAAACTG
Organism: Gorilla gorilla gorilla; assembly: GCF_029281585.2. Classification (NCBI taxonomy): domain Eukaryota; kingdom Metazoa; phylum Chordata; class Mammalia; order Primates; family Hominidae; genus Gorilla; species Gorilla gorilla. The sequence continues at coordinate 47,251,501 of NC_073232.2, read as the reverse complement.
CTACTTTTTTTTTTTTTTTTTTTTGAGATGAAGTCTCACTCTGTGTCCCAGGCTGGATTGCAGTGGCACGATCTCGGCTCACTGCAACCTAGATTCAAGCAATTCTCCTGCCTCGGCCTCCCAAGTAGCTGGGACTACAGCCGCGTGCCATTACGCCCGGCTAATTTTTTATTTTTTAGTAGAGACGGGGTTTCACCACATTGGTCAGGCTGGTCTCGAACTCCTGACCTCAGGTGATCCACCCACCTTGGCCTCTCAAAGTGCTGGGATTATAGGCTTAAGCCACCGCACCCAGCCTAATTTTTTATTTTATTTTTTAAATGTTCTATAGACAATGAAGTCCTGATACACAAATGGCATCAGTTCTCTTTGGCTGACTAGCTTAGAATGTTGTTCTGATCTCTGCTGCTTGTGTTTTTTTTTTTTTTGTTTTTTTTTTTTGAGACAGAGTCTCGCTCTGTCGCCCAGGCTGGAGTGCAGTGGTGCGATCTCGGCTCACTGCAAGCTCCGCCTCCCGGGTTCACACCATTCTCCTGCCTCAGCCTCTTGAGTAGCTGGGTTTCACCATGTTAGCCAGGATGGTCTCGATCTCCTGAACTTGTGATCTGCCCGCCTTGGCATCCCAAAGTGCTGGGGATTACAGGCATGAGCCACCGCACCCGGCCTTGTTTTTTGTTTTTTGTTTTTGATTCGGAGTCTCACTCCGTCACCCAGGCTGGAGTGCAATGGCACAATCTTGGCTCACTGCAACCTCCGTATCCCGGGTTCAAGCGATTATCCTGCCTCAGCCTCCTGAGCAGCTGGGATTATAGGCATGCACCACCACATCCAGCTAATTTTGTATTTTTAGTAGAGAAGGGGTCTCTCCATGTTGGTCAGGCTGGTCTCAAACTTCCGATCTCAGCTGATACTCCCACCTCGGCCTCCCAAAGTGCTGTGATTACAAGCATGAGCCACTGTGCCCAGCCAGTTTCACTATTTTATTTAATAAGAAAATCCAAAGTCACAGTGTTCCTCTCCTACAATTGAGTAACAAAAAGCACACTAAAGGCTGGGGCCCACAGATAGCTTGGGCCCAGGAGTTCGAGACTAGCATGGACAACACAGTGAGACCCCATCTCTACAAAATATTTTTTAAAAAATTAGCCAGACCTCTTCTCCACCTCTGAAAAAGAAAGAAAAAACAAATTAGCCGGGGGTGGTGGCACATGCCTCTAGTGCCAGTTACTCAGGAGGCTGAAGTGGGAGAATTGCTTGAGTCCATGAGGTTGAGGCTGCAGTAAGCCAGGACCACATCACTGCACTCCAGCCTAGGTGACAGAGAAACTATCTCAAAAAATAAAGAAAAGAAAAGAAAAGAGGGAGGGGAGGAGGGAAGGGAAACACATTAAAAAGATATTAATATTATATGGATTTATTATTATCTTCTTTAAAGATATTCTAGCTCTCATTCATTAGGAGTGAACATAAAGAATTTACTTGGCCGGGTGCAGTGGCTATGCCTGTAATCCCAAGACTTTGGGAGGCCAAGGTGGGCAGATCACCTGACATCAGGAGTTCCAGACCAGCCTGACCAACATGGTGAAACCCCGCCTCTACTAAAAATACAAAATTAGCCAGGCATGGTGGTGCATGCCTGTAAGAATCTGGGAGGCAGAGATTGCAGTGAGCCAAGATCATGTCATTGCACTCCAGCCTAGGGAACAAAAGTGAAACTCCGTCTCAAAAAATAAATAAATAAAGGCCGGGCACGGTGGCTCAAGCCTGTAATCCCAGCATTTTGGGAGACCGAGGCAGGTGGATCACACGGTCAGGAGTTCAGGACCAGCCTGGCCAAGATGGTGAAACCCCATCTCTACTAAAAATACAAAAATTAGCTGGGTGTGGTGACGGGCGCCTGTAATTCCAGCTACTCAGGAGGCTGAGGCAAAGAACTGCTTGAACCCAGGAGATGGAGGTGGCAGTGAGCCAAGAGTGCACCACTGCACTCCAGCCTGGGCAACAGAGTGAGACTCCATCTCAAAAAATAAAATAAAATAAATAAATAAATAAATAACTCATAAATGACTAACAATTCTGGAATCGGTAACTCCAAAGACAAGTTATATTTAAAATCTTAAGCTGTCACAAGTCTTATTCCTTTAAAAAGGCATTGCTATATCAAAAGTAACTTTTTGGCCTGGTACCATGGCTCATGCCTGCAATCCCAACACTTTGGGAGGCCAGGAGTTTGAGACAAGCCTGGCCAAAATGGCAAAACGCTGTCTCTACTAAACATACAAAAATTAGCCAGGCATGGTGGCACAGGCCTGTAATCCCAGCTACTCAGGAGGCTGAGGCAGGAGAATTGATTGAACCCAGGAGGCGAGGTTGCAGTGAGCCTTTCAAAATCGTGCCACTGTACCCCAGCCTGGGCAGCGAGACTCTGTCTCAAAAATTTAAAAAAAAAACAATAATTTAACTTTTTAAAAATATGAAACTTTTACATATTTTTAAATGTCCAAAGCAAATGCCTGGTCAAGCATGCATGATATTCAAGAACGCAAAAGAGAAAAGATCAAAGTTTAACTACCGTTTTATAATGCTCAAATGCCATAAACTGGATTGCACCATAGGGAAAGATTCGAATCATCATTGCACCATTTCCTTTATACAATCCAAGGAATCCTTCTTTTTGAGGAACAGCACGCAATGCAGAAAATACTCCTATTTTTAGAGGAAAAATGCTGTTAAAACAGAGAAAATTATCTAAATCTAAATTTTCATGACAATCACAGATAAAGATTAATGTGCCATCACTCAAGATATAATTTTGCTTGAGGGATTACATGAATAGTAATTTCTATAAAACAGTTAAACCTACTAAAAATACATCATATATCCAAATAATATAAATAAGCACACCCCATATAATATAAAACCTACTGTAGAAACAACTACAAATTACAGCAAATTCTATTTATAATAATAGCAAATTATATTAAACTATAGCAATCTAAAAAATATTAACAATAGAAATATATGCAAGGTCCAGGTTTGCACTAAAGATGATCTACTCTTTTTTTTTTTTTTTTTTTGAGACAGTTTTACTCATGTTGCCCCAGCTGGAGTGCAGTGGCACGATCTGGGCTCACTGCAACCTCCGCCTCCCAGGTTCAAACGATTCTCCTGCCCCAGCCTCCCAAGTAGCTGGGATTACACGCGCCCGCCACCACGCCCGGCTAATTTTTGCATTTTTAGTAGAAACGGGGTTTCACCATGTTGGCCAGGCTTGTCTCGAACTCCTGACCTCGTGATCCACCCGTCTCGGCCTCCCAAAGTGCTGGGATTACAGGCGTGAGCCACTGCACGTGGCCCTGAAGATGATCTACTCTTTATCTGGAAGGATGAAGGAAGGTTTCAGAGGCCTACCCAGATACATGTGTTTTGTTTGTTTACATAAAGAGATTTTTAAATAAAACAAGCAAATAAAAAGACTACCTATTAATACTCTTTAAGTGTGGGGGCAAATTTTCATTATTAGGACACTTTAGGAATAATGATAAACAAAGGGCTGAGTTGTAATCTATATACAGTGATATTCTGAGCTTTCTAACTGACAAGTAAAAAATATATAGACACATCTATATATAGTGATATCTTTATTACTCTGTTAACATCAGTCACTAATCCTACAAGCAGTATACAGACTTCTCAAAAACATATTACTACTTCCATTATTCAACAATTTAAATTCAGGTTCCCTTTCAAATTTTTCAAGCAAACTTTTGATCAAATATGAAAGGAAATCACCAGGTTCATTTCAAATTTTAGACTGCAAATAACCTCTTCAGCCCTTCTCAGTAATTAAAATTGTAGGTACTTATTAACATCCAAAAGATATATCCCAAAAGCAGATATCTAAATGGACTAACATTCTGGTAAGAAGAATTCTGGCCTTGCGTGGTGGCTCATGCCTGTAATCCCAGCACTTTGGGAGGACAAGGCAGGTGGATTACCTGAGGTCAGGAGTTTGAGACCAGCCTGGGCAATATGGTGAAACCCTGTCTCTACTAAAAATACAAAAATTAGGCAGGCATGGTGTCGTGCGCCTGTAATCCCAGCTACTCAGCAGGCTGAAGCAGGAGGCAGAGGTTGCAGTGAGCCGAGATTGCACCACTACACTCCAGCCTGGGTGATAGAGTGAGACTCCATCTCAAAAAAACAAACAAAAAGATAACTGCTTGTTTGAACAAAAATTATGGCAATGCAATCTGGAGTTTATGACATATGTAAAAAGTAAAATGTATGACTATAATAACAGAAAGAACAGTTCATACCAATAAAACTGTCAATTCATCAAGAGAACAGAGGATACAAAATGTGGATAGGAGAGTAACAGGAAGCTTAAAAAAAAAAAAAAAAAGAATTCTATGCCAGGCGGGGTGGCTCAAACCTGTTATCTCAGCACTTTGGGAGGCCGAGGAGGGTGGATCACCTAAGGTTGGGAGTTCGAGACCAGCTTGACCAACATGGAGAAACCCCCATCTCTACTAAAGATACAAAAAAAATTATCTGGACATGGTGGCGGGTGCCTGTAATCTCAGCTACTGGGGAGGCTGAGGCAGGAGAATCGCTTGAACCCGGGAGGCGGAGGTTGCAGTGAGCCGAGATTGTGCCATTGTACTCCACCTTGGGCAACAAGAGGGAAACTCCATCTCAAAAAAAAAAAAAAAAAAGAATTCTATTAAAACTTCCTTTTGCTGGAAGCGGACACAAAGGTTAAGCCCTGTTTAATTTGATCCAAAAGTGTTTGTAATAATTAAAGGGTAATCAAATTTAGAGTAATGATTACCTAGCAGAGACAGGAAGGCTAATGATAAGGTAGAAGTATCGAGGGGGTTTCAACTACACTGACAATGTTTATTTCCAAAGCTCTGTTGCAGGTCCACATATGTTTATTATGTTATTACTTAAAATTTTTTGATTGTTGCCAATTTTGTTAAAAGCATTTTAAGAGAAACCATTAGTAGAAGTGAAATGGATACAGTACTTCTAAAATTAAGGGCTGTGTGCGGTGGTTCATGTCTTTATTCCTAGCACTTTGGGAGGCAGAGGCAGCAGATCACTTGAGGTCAGGAGTTCAAGACCAGCCTGACCAACATGGGGAAACTCTGTCTCTCCTAAAAATACAAAAATTAGATGGAAATGGTGGCGGGTGCCTGTAATCCCAGCTACTAGGGAGGGTGAAGCAGGAGAACTGTTTGAACCCGGGAGGCGGAGGTTGCAGTGAGCCAAGATGGTGACACTGCACTCCAGCCTGGACAACAAGAGTGAAACCCTGTCTCAAAAAAACAAAACAAATTGGGACAAGGAGAAATTTTTAAATATACTCCTTCCTTATAATTTGAGGAAAATAATTTTAATTTAAAATAAGAAGTACAACCAGGCACAGTAGCTCATGCCAATAATCTCAGCACTTTGTGGGGCCAAGGTGGGAGGATCGCTTGAGCCCAGGAATTTGACACCAACCAAGACAACATAGTGAGACACTGTCTCTACAAAAAAACTTAAAAGTTAGCTCTGCGTGGTGGCGCTCGCCTTTAGTCCCAGCAATTCAGGAGGCTGAGGCAGGAAGATTGCTTGGGCCCAGGAGGTAGAGGCTGCAGTGAGCTGTGATCACACCACTGCACTCCAGTCTGGGTGACAGAATAAGACCATGTCTCAAAAAAAAAAAAATATATATATATATAGATATCTATATATCTATATATACAGATATATAGATATATATTTTTAAAACAGACAAAGGCCAGGCGCGGTGACTCATGCCTGTAATCCCAGCACTTTGGGAGGCCAAGGCAGGCAGATCACGAAGTCAGGAGTTCGAGACCAGCCTGACCTCGTCTCTACTAAAAATGCAAAAATTAGCCCAGCATGGTGGCACATGCCTGTAATCCCAGCTACTTGGGAGGCTAAGGCAGGAGAATCGCTTGAAACCAGGAGGCAGAGGTTGCAGTGAGCCGAGATCGCGCCACTGCACTCTAGCCTGGGTAGCAGAGCAAGACTCCATCTCAAAAAATAAATAAATACATAAATAAAAGACAAGTAAAATAAAAACATGTCTTTGATGCCTTGGAAGTAATGTCACACTTTCTATAAGAAGTCGGAGTAGAAGTAATAGTTTTGTCCAATAGCATATCTTTATCATCTGTGAAAAATCATGTTTAAAAAAGCAAAATTTTAGGGGCCGGGCACAGTGGCTCACGCCTGTAATCCCAGCACTTTGGGAGGCCAAAGTGGGTGGATCACCTGAGGTCAGGAGTTCGAGACAAGCCTGGCTAACATGATGAAACCCTGTCTCTACTAAAAATACAAAAAAAAAAAAAAAAAGTTAGCCAGGTGTGGTGGCAAACACCTGTACTCCCAGCTACTCAGGAGGCTGAGGCAGGAGAATTGCTTGAACCTGGAAGGCCAAGGTTGCAGTGAGCCGAGATCGTGCCATTGCACTCCAGCCTGGGTGACAAGAGTGAAACTACGTCTCAAAAAATTAAAAAATGGGCCGGGCGCGGTGGCTCACACCTATAATGCCAGCACTTTTGGAGGCCGAAGCAGGCGGATCACCAGGTCAGGAGATCGAGACTATCCTGGCTAACACGGAAAAACTCGATCTCTACTAAAAATACAAGATCAGCCAGGCGTGGTGGCATGTAGCTGCAGTCCCAGCTACTTGAGAGGCTGAGGCAGGAGAATTGCTTGAATCCAGGAGGCGGAGGTTGCAGTGAGCTGAGATCATGCCACTGCACTCCCGCCTGGGTGACAGAGCAAGACTCCATCTCAAATAAATACATGAAAAAATTTTTCAAAAAGAGCAAAATTAAAAAAACTATCTTATACCTACAAAAAGTGGGGAGGTACCTGGAATAAAATGCTTAAAAGCATTTAAAAAATAAATTAAAGCCCAGTGCAGTGGCTCACGCCTATAATCCCAGCACTTTGGGAGGCCGAAGCGGGCAGAACACGAGGTCAGGAGGTCGAGACCAGCATGGCCAACACAGTGAAACCCCGTCTGTACTAAACATACTAAAAATTAGCGGGGCTTGGTGGCAGGCACTTGTAATTCCAGCTACTCGAGAGGCTGAGGCAGGAGAATCTGGCCTTGAACCTGGGAGGCGGAGGTTGCAGTGAGCCAAGATCACGCCATTGCACTCCAGCCTGGGCAACAAGAGTGAAACTCCATCTCAAAAAAGAAAAATTAAATTAAATTAAAGCCACCAATACAGATTTATTTTTTTGAGGGGGCTCGTATATATTAAAAATAGAGGACACTCCAAAGACTACTACAATAGTTCACTGTTGCACTCCAGGAATTCTACTCCAAATTTTATATGCCTTGTAGGGTATACTGTAACCAGGGTACACTGTAACCCACGGCATGCAGCCCTATAGAGTGTGAAATCTAATATGAATGTGTAACCTAATGATTGCAAATCAGGAAACAAAACAACACACATCAGCACGGGGAGGAGGTTAAAGGAATAAAAGAATCCTGTTCACACACTGATACGCAGGGTAATACACCCCAAGACACTGGGTAATATCATTCTTCTCCATTTTATCCTCAATTTAGACAACAAAAGAAAATAATTTCCTTCCTTTCCAGTTTTTTATAATCTCTCAATAAGTTCACAGGTCTAATTCTTTCTTTTTTGGAGACAGAGTCTCACTCTGTTGCCCAGGCTGGAGTGCAGTGGCACGATCACAGCTCACTGCAGCCTCAAATGCTTGGGATCAAGCAAGCCTCCCACCTCAGCCTCCCAAAAGTACTGGGACTACAAGTACATGCAACCACATGCATTTAAATTTTTTTTTTTTAAGATGGGGTCTCACTCTATCGCCCAGGCTGGAGTACAGTAGCACAATCTTGGCTCACTGCAACCTCTGCCTCCTGGGTTCAAGCAATTCTCCTGCCTCAGCCTCCTTAGTACCTGGGATTACAGGTGTGCGCCACCAAGCCTGGATAATTTTTGTATTTTTAGTAGAGACGGGGCTTCACCATATTGGCTAGGCTTACACACGTTTAATTTTGATTCTTTGTATACATGAGCAATAAATTGTGTGATGAAGAATTCATTGCAGAGGCAGGGCGCAGTGGCTCATGCCAGTAATCAAAGCACTTTGGGAGGCCAAGACAGGTGGGTCAGACAGCTTGAGCCCAAAAGTTTGAGACCAGCCTTGGCAACATAGCGAGACCTTGTCTCTCCAAATATTTAAGACACCCTGTCACAAATAAATAAATAAATAAATACATAAATACATAAATAAGTCTAATAAAAACTAAATTAAAGATAAATGATAATTCACTCCTGGATATGAAGATAGTTGCAATTTTTCTATTTCAAAGTACAGACTTCCTCACTATTAAAAATGTTGGCTGGGGCTGGAAGCGGTGGCTCATGCCTATAATCCTAGCACTTTGGGAGGCTGAGGCGGATGGATCAACTGAGGTCAGGAGTTCGAGACCAGCCTGACCAACATAGTGAAACCCCATCTCTACTAAACATACAAAAAATTAGCCGGGCGTGGTGGCGGGTGCCCGTAATCCCAGCCACTAGGGAGGCTGAGGCAGGAGAATTGTTTGAACCTGGGAGGCGGAGTTTGCAGCGAGCTGAGATTGCGCCATTGCACTCCAGCCTAGGCAACAAGAGAGAGACTCCGTCTCATAAACAAAACAAAACAAAACAAAATGTTGGCTGGGCGGTGAAGTCCCACGCAGTAATCCTAGCACTTTGGGAGGCCAAGGCAGGAGGATCACTTGAAGTCATGAGTTGCAGACCAGCCTAGGGAACAAGTGAGACCTACTCTCTATTTTTTTTTTAATAAAAAATAAGAAACCAGCCTGGCCAAACATAGTGAAACCCTGTCTTTACCAAAAATACAATAATTAGCTGGGCACAGTGGTGCATGCCTGTAGTCCCAGCTACATAGGATGCTGACACAGGAGAACTGCTTGAACCCAGAAGGCAGAGGATACCGTGAGCTGAGATCACATCACTGCACTCCAGCCTGGGCAATAGAGCAAGACCATCTCAAAAAAAAAAAAAAAATATTGACACGAAAATGAGTTATAATATACCGCATAAATATCCATCCAGGTTTGTAAGAATAACACTTTTAAAATGCAGTTGGAAAAATAACTCATTGTTATTCACCCTGTTAAACATCTTTCTATAAAACGATATTATAAAAATCAAGCACAGTGCCCGCGCGTGGTGGCTCATGCCTGTAATCCCAGTACTTGGGGAGGACAAGGCGGGCAGGTCACCTGAGGTTAGGAGCTTGAGACCAGCCTGGCAAACACGGTGAAACCCCATCTCTAGTAAAAATACAAAAATTAACTGGACATGGTGGCACACCCCTGTAATCCCAGCTAGTCAGGAGGCTGAGGCAGGAGAATAGTTTGAACCCAGGAGGCAGAGGTTGCAGTGAGCTGAGATTGAGCCAGCCTGGGCAACAGAGAAAGACTCCATCTCAGAAAGAAAAAAAAAACTAACGCAAATAATGTTTTGGCCGGGAGCAGTGGCTCATGCCTATAATTTCAGCACTTTGGGAGACCAAGACAGACAGATTATTTGAGGTTAGGAGTTCGAGGCAGCCAACATGGCAAAACCCTGTCTCTCTACTGAAAATACAAAAATTAGCCGGTCATGGTGGCGGATGCCTGTAATCCCAGCTACTCATGAGGCTGAGGCATGAGAATGGCTTGAACCCTGGAGGAGGAGGTTTCAGTGAGCCAAGATCATGCCACAGTACTCCAGCCTCTGGGCGACAGAGCAAGACTTTGTCTCAAAAAATAGTAATAATAATAGGCCGGGCACAGTGGCTTTCACCTGTAATCCCAGCACTCTGAGAGGCCGAGACGGGCATATCACAAGGTCACGAGTTCCAGACCAGCCTGGCCAATATGGTGAAACCCCGTATCTACTAAAAAATACAAAAATTAGCCGGGCGTGGTGGCGCGCGCCTATAGTCCCAGCCACTCAGGAGGCTGAGGTAGGAGAATCACTTGAACCCGGAAGGCGGAGGTTGCAGTGAGCAGAGATCACACCGCTGCACTCCAGCCTGGGCAACAGAGTGAAACTCCATCTCAAAAAATAATAATAATTAATGTTTTGATCCTTGCATATGTATCATTGACCACATTTCTGTTTACTTCCTTAGAATAATCTCCTAGAACTGGAACCGCAAGGTCAAAGAATAGGTACTTTTTGAGACTTTTACGCATATTGCCAAAATGCCTTCCAAAAGACTAAACAATTCTTATTCTCACCAATGACAAGTTATTAAAGTGTCCATGTTAATCAAATGGCTGGTCTGTAAGGAACAACTAAGGTCTTGATTTTTTTTTTTCAGACAAAGTCTCGCTCTTGTCCCCCAGGCTGGAGTGCAATGGCTCGATCTCGGCTTACAGCAACCTCTACCTCCCAGATTCAAGCTATTCTCCTGCCTCACTCTCCCGAGTAACTAGGATTACAGGTGCCTGCCACCACGCCCAGCTAATTTTTGTATTTTAAGTAGAGACGGGGTTTCACCATGTTGGCCAAGCTGATCTCAAACTCCTGACCTCAGGTGATCTTCCTGCCTCAGCCTCCCAAAGTACTGGGATTACAGGCATGAGCCACTGCGCCTGGCCTAAAGTCTTGATTTTTTTTTTTTAACAAAGCAAGTGGCCGGATGCGGTGGCTCACACCTGTAATCCCAGCACTTTGGGAGGCCGAGGCAGGCAGATCACCTGAGGTCGGGAGTTCGAGATCATTCTGACCAACATAGAGAAACCCTGTCTCTACTAAAAATACAAAAATTAGCCAGGCGTGGTGGTGCATGCCTGTAATCCCAGCTACTTGGGAGGCTGAGGCAGGAGAATCACTTGAACCCGGGAGGTGGAGGTTGTGGTGAGCCGAGATAGCGCCATTTCACTCTAGCTTGGGCCACAAGAGCAAACTCCGTCTCCAAAAAAAGAAAAAAAAAAAAAAAAGCAAGCACTGGATTCTTCTTGCACAAATATTTCTAGAATGCTTTTTAAATTAAGCGTTAAAAAGGAGTAATTATTTCAGTTTTGCATTTTTAAATTTCATCTCCCATCTCTTATTGCATTTAAAAAATCAGACTGAGGCTGGACTCGGTGGCTCATGCCTATAATCCCAGCACTTTGGGAGGCCGAGGCCGGCGGGTCACCTGAGTTTGGGAGTTCGAGACCAGCCTGACCAACATGGAGAAACCCCATCTCTACTAAAAATACAAAATTAGCCAGGCATGGTGGCAGATGCCTGTAATCCCAGCTATTAGGGAGGCTGAGGCAGGAGAATCGCTTGAACCTGGGAGGCGGAGGTTGCAGTGAGCCGAGGTCGCGCCATTGCACTCCAGCCTGGGCAACAAGAGCGAAACTCTGTCTCAAAAAATAAATAAATAAATAAATAGTAAAAAATCAGACTGAGTTGTTATGTGTGCCGGTGAACAATGTGACTAATTAATCCCAATAAACATGTAATATTTGCTTCAATGATTCCAAGATTTGGGCTAGGAAAATATCAGCATCCTAAAATGATAATATATATAACCACTACTGCAAATGAAAGGATTATAATGGATAAGAAATACATTCTTTGGAAAATTTGCCCCCTTTCCTTTTTTTTTTTTTTTAAATTTGCCGCCTTTCAAGTTCCTGAACCTACAGAGAAAAAACAAATAACAAATTTGCCCATTTGAAATGCTCGTTTCCTGGTGCCGTAAAGAAATAGTACTTGAACATAAATTTAATTTACTTGGCAAGTTCATTTTTATTTTTTGCAGAAAAGGTATACTCGCCAGCAGTTTTGCCACGAAAGTACACCGAACAAAGGAGACAGGGTCATTTATAACCTGACATGTCCACCCTACTGCTGTGTCCAGTTTCCATTGGCTGGAACGGGACCTCACAGCCTGTATTTGTCCCGACTGGCTAGCAACTTAGAACTTTTTAAAAGAGGCAAAGGCAGAGGAGAACAAGGGAAGGAGAAAGTAACCTGTGGAATACTGGGGAAGGTAAAAATAACACCTTTAAATAAGAAAGAGGAACAAGCTATGACCTAATGCTTGCTTGGAGCAGAATAAGCATGCCAGGACAAATATTTAGGCTAAATTGTGGGAGCTAAGAACATAAAGCACATTGATTTTTTAATCATGGCTAGCAAATATTTAAGAATGTTAGCACAGGTCTTTGAATAAATTTTGCTTCTGAGAGAAGTTACTATTTATTCCTAATTAAATGGGGAAAAAAGTCTTTAAAGAGGAACCTCTACTTTACTTTTTATACCCCCAAACTTAATTTCCCTTTTTTGCCCACTTTCCACAATATTTTCATTCATTTTCATCTTTAGCATCTATTAACTCACCTAAATGCTTGTAATGGTGATTGTGAGCTTGTAATAAAACCTTTACTCGATCCAATGGAGCAACTGTTGTTTTGGCACAGCATCCAGCAATACCTAAAAATTTTTCAAAAGGTCAGGAAGAAATTGCGTACCATTTCTTTACAGATGGAAATCATTAGTTGTTCAGCCAGCAAACCCTCTAATCTCTAATTCAGTCTCCATGAGTAAATCTGCCCACAGCATATGGATATGCAGATGACTGGTCCCCATTCCCTGTAACTTAATAAGTGAGCATGATTACACTGCTAAAACTTACTAAAACAAATTTTAGTAGTGTAAATCGGCATCTAATACCTGACAAACGCTGGGAATCTTGCTAAAATGTGGTTATGGAGACAGACACTTCAAGGTATTTATCCAACTGCCAGGTTGTTTGAAGTAACCTCCTCTTCTTCTGGAACATTTTTACGGAGACAGACACTTGAAGGTATTTATCCGATTGCCAGGTTCTGTTTGAAGTAACCTCCTCTTCTTCTGGATCATTTTTCATTGAAACAACCAACTTTTACCCATAAAATTAGTCATCCATTTATATATTCAGCAAATATTTCGACCCTACCATGTGCCACTGGGGAAAAGTATAGATGAAAGTAGAATAAAGTGCATACATGGGCTTTAGCATAGGTCAGAGTCCAGGCCAGCCCTTCGAGCTTGGCATGCTTCTAAAGCAATAATATAGACTTCTCTACAATACTGTACATCTAGTAATGACTTGAAAAAATGGGTTGCTCCTTTTATAAAAAGGTGAATAACAGGCCAGGCACAGTAGCTCACACCTGTAATCCCAGCACTTTCGGAGGCTGAGGTAGAAAAATTACTTGAGACTAGGAGTTTGAGACCAGCCTGGGAAACACAGTGAGACCTCATCTCTACAAAAAATTTTTAAAAATCGGCTGGGCGCAGTGCTTCATGCCTGCAATCCCAGCACTTTGGCAGGTCGGGGCGGGCAGATCTCCTGAGGTCAGGAGCTCGACACCAGCCTGGCCAACATGGTGAAACCCCGTCTCTATCAAATATACAAAAAAATTAGCGAGGCATGGTGGCAGGCGCCTGTAGTCCCAGCTATTTGGGAGGTTAAGGCAGGAGAATCCCTTGAACCCAGGAGGCCGAGGTTGCAGTGAGCCGAGATCACACCATTGCACTCTAGCCTCGGCGACAAAGCAAGACTCCATCTCAAAGAAAAAAAAAAAAAATTAGCAAGGCATGGTGGTGTGCCTCAGTACTCAGAGACTAAGGCTGGAGGATGACGTGAGCCAACAGTTGGAGGTCGCAGAGAGCTATAATTGTGCGGCTTCGCTCCAGCCTAGATAACACAGCAACACCTGGTCTTTAAAAAACAACAAGTCCGGGCACGGTGGCTCACGCCTGTAATCCCAGCAATTTGGGAGGCCAAGGCAGGCAGATCACTTGAGGTCAGGAGTTCGAAACCAGCCTGGCCAACATGGTGAAACCCCATCTCTACTAAAAATAAAAAATTTAGCCGGGCATGGTGGCAGCTGCCTGTAATCCCAACTACTGGGGAGGCTGAGGAAGGAGAATCTCTTGAACCCAAAAGGTGGAGGTTGCAGTGAGCTGAGATCACACCATTGCACTCCAGCCTGGGTTACAGAGACTGTGTCTTAAAAAAAGAAAAAAAAAGAAAACACAAATAAAATTTTAATTTTAAAAATCCATATTCTGAGATATCCAAAAATAAATTGTGGCTGGGAGCCGTGGCTCATGCCTGTAATCGCAGCACTTTGGGAGGCCGAGGCGGGCAGATCACAAGGTCAGGAGTTAAAGACCAGCCTGGCCAACATGGTAAAATCCCATCTCTACTAAAAACACAAAAATTAGCCGGGCATGGTGGTGCGTGCATGTAATCCCAGCTGCTTGGGAGGCTGAGGCAGAAGAATTGCGTGAACCCAGGAGGAAGAGGTAATAGTGAGCCGAGATCGCACCACTGCATTCCAGCCTGAGCAACAGAGCAGGTCTCTGTCTCAAAAAAACAAATAAAATAAATAAATAAATAAATAAATAAATAAATAAAATGTATTTTTTACTCAAATATTATATCTACTATGTTTCCATATCAAAGCTCTCTTATCCGAACTAATGAAAATAAAAAGTTGGCCAGGTACGGTGACTCATACCTGTAATCCCAGCGCTTTGGGAGGCCGAGGTGGGCGGATCACCTGAGGTCGGGAGTTTGAGACCAGCCCGACCAACATGGAGAAACCCTGTCTCTACTAAAAATACAAAATTAGCTGGGCATGATGGCACGTGCCTGTAATCTCAGCTACTTGGGAGGCTGAGGCAGGAGAATCACTTGAACTTGGGAGGCAGAGGTTGTGGTGAGCCGAGATCACACCATTGCACTCTAGCCTGGGCAACAAGAATGAAACTCCGTCTCAAAAAACAAAAAAAGGCTGGGCGCAGTGGCTCATGCCTGTAATCCCAGCACTTTGGGAGGCTGAGGTGGGTGGATCACGAGGTCAGGAGTTCAAGACCAGCCTGGCCAAGATGGTGAACCCTTGTCTCTACTAAAAATATAAAAATTAGCCAGGTGTGGTAGCGGACACCTGTAATCCCAGCTACTCGGGAGGCTGAGGCAGAGAATTGCCTGAACCCGGGAGGCAGAGGTCTCAGTGAGCTGAGATTGTGCCACTGTACTCCAGCCTGGGTGACAGAGTGAGACTCCATCTCAAAAAAAAAAAAAAAAAAAAGTAAATCATAATCATAGCTATCCAAAATTACGGGTAAACTAAAAATAATATGCATTTGGATACATTTGGTTTCAGAATATTGTATATTATCTTCTCAGTTGTGTATGAATTAACTGTACAATGAATTATTTAGGCCAGGTGCAGTGGCTCTCGCCTGTATTCCCAGCACTTTGGGAGGCAGAGGTGGGCAGATCATCTGAGGTCAGGAGTTCGAGACCAGCCTAGCCAACATGGTGAAACCCCATCTCTACTAAAAATACAAAAATTAGCCAGGTGTGGTGGCACATGCTTATAATCCCAGATACTTGGAAAGCTGGGGCAGGAGAATCGCTTGAACCCGGGAGGCATAGGTCGCAGTGAGCCGAGATCATGTCACTGCACTCCAGCCTGGGTGACAAGAACGAAACTCCGTCTCAAAAAAAAAGAGAGAAATTGTTTAGAATGTATTCAATAAGTACTTTTATTTAATAGTATCTTTTTTTTTTTTTTTCCAGGCTGGAGTGCAATGGTGCGATCTGGGCTCACTACAACCTTCACCTCCCAGGTTCAAGCGATTCTCCTGCCCCAGCCTCCCAAGTAGGTGGGATTACAGGAACCCACCACCTCGCCCAGCTAATCTTTTTTTTTTTTTTAAATCTTTAGTAGAGAGAGGGTTTCACCATGTTGGCCAGACTGTTCTTGAACTCCTGATCTCGTCATCCACCCACCTCTACCTCCCAAAGTACTGGGATTACAGGCATGAGCCACCGCACCCAGCCTATTTAATAGTATCTTAACTTGCTTTCACACTACGATAGTCCCCCCTTATCTGCAATTTCACTTTCTGCAGTTTTAGTTACCACCAGTCATCCATGTTCAAAAAATATTAGATAGACAATCTGTAAATAAACAATTCACCCGGGCACAATGGCTCATGCCTATAATCCCAGCACCTTGGGAGGCCTAGGTGGGAGGATCACTTGAGGTCAGGATTTCAAGACCAGCCTGGCCAACTTGGTGAAACCCCGTCTCTACTAAAAATACAAAAATTAGGCCAGGCGCAGTGGCCCACACCTGTAATCCCAGCACTTTGGGAGTCCGAGGCAGGCAGATCACCTGAGGTCAGAAGTTCGAAACCAGCCTGACCAACATGGAGAAACACTATCTCTACTAAAAATACAAAAATTAGCTAGGCCTGGTGGCACATGCCTGTAATCCCAGCTACACGGGAGGCTGAGGCAGGAGAACTGCTTGAATCCAGGAGGCAGAGGTTGCAGTGATTCACCATCGCACCATTACACTCCAGCCTGGGCAACAAGAGCAAAACTCTGTCTCAAAAAAAAAAAAAAAACAAAAAAACAAAAATTAGCCAGGTGAAGGGCCAGGCATGGTGCCTCACATCTGTAATCCCAGCATTTTGGGACGTTGAGGTGGGCAGATCGCAAGGTCAGGAGATCGAGACCATCCTGGCTAACATGGTGAAACCCCGTCTCCACTAAAAATACAAAAAATTAGCCGGCATGGTGGCACGTGCCTGCAGTCCCAGCTACTCGGGAGGCTGAGGCAGGAGAATCACTTGAACTTGGGAGGCAGAGGTTGCAGTGAACCGAGATCGCGCCACTGCACTCCAGCCTGGTGACAAAGTGAGACTCCGTCTCCAAAAAAAAAGGAACACACAGACACACACATACTCACATTTAATATCAAGTGCCAACAAGGCAGTGGGGATACAAAATGGAATAGACACTTTAGAAATACTTTGACAGTTTCTAATTAAAACCGGCCGGCTCAGCCGCCCCGTCCGGGAGGTGAGGGGCGCCTCTGCCCGGCCGCCCCTACTGGGAAGTGAGGAGCCCCTCTGCCCGGCCAGCCGCCCCGTCCGGGAGGGAGGTGGGGGGGTCAGCCCACCGCCCAGCCAGCCGCACCGTCCGGGAGGGAGGTGGGGGGGTCAGCCCCCCGCCCGGCCAGCCGCCCCGTCGGGGAAGTGAGGGGCGCCTCTGCCCGGCAGCCCCTACTGGGAAGTGAGGAGCCCCTCTGCCCGGCCAGCCAGCCGCCCCGTCCGGGAGGGAGGTGGGGGGGGTCAGCCCCCCGCCCGGCCAGCCGCCCCGTCTGGGAGGGAGGTGGGGGGGTCAGCCCCCCGCCCGGCCAGCCGCCCTGTCCGGGAGGGAGGTGGAGGGGTCAGCACCCCGCCCGGCCAGCCGCCCCGTCCGGGAGGTGAGGGGCGCCTCTGCCCGGCCGCCCCTACTGGGAAGTGAGGAGCCCCTCTGCCCGGCCAGCCGCCCCCTCCGGGAGGTGTACCCAACAGCTCATTGAGAACGGGCCATGAAGACAATGGCGGTTTTGTGGAATAGAAAGGGGAGAAAGGTGGGGAAAAGATTGGGAAATCGGATGGTTGCCATGTCTGTGTAGAAAGAGGTAGACATGGGAGACTTTTCATTTTGTTCTGTACTAAGAAAAATTCTTCCTGTTGATCTGTGACCTTACCCCCAACCCTGTGCTCTCTGAAACATGTGCTGTATCCACTCAGGGTTGAATGGATTAAGGGCGGTGCAAGATGTGCTTTGTTAAACAGATGCTTGAAGGCAGCGTGCTCGTTAAGAGTCATCACCACTCCCTAATCTCAAGTACCCAGGGACACAAACACTGCGGAAGGCCGCAGGGTCCTCTGCCTAGGAAAACCAGAGAACTTTGTTCACTTGTTTGTCTGCTGACCTTCCCTCCACTGTTGTCCTGTGACCCTGCCAAATCCCCCTCTGCAAGAAACACCCAAGAATGATCAATTAAAAAAAAAAAAAAAAAAAAAAAACCGGCCGGCTGTGGTGGTTAATGCCTGTAATCCCAGCACTTTGGCAGGCTGAGGCAGGAGGATCACTTGAGCTCAGTTCAAGACCAGCCTGGCCAACATGGCAAAACCCCATCTCTACTAACAGTACAAAAACTAGCCAAGCATCACACCTGTAATCCCAACTACTCTGGAGTCTGAGGTGGCAGAATCGCTTGAACCCAAGAAGCGGATGTTTCAGTGAGCAGAGATGGTGCCACTGCACCCACCCTGGGTGACAAAGCAAGACTCCATCTCAATAAATAAAAAATAAACACAATGAGGACTGGTGCAGTGGGTCATGCCTGTAATCTTAACACTTTGGGACGCCGAGGTGGGCAGATCACTTGAGGTCAGGAATTGGAGACCAGTCTGGCCAACATAGTGAAACCCGTCTCTACTAAAAATACAAAAATTAGCTGGGCGTGATGGCGCACACCTGTAGTCCCAGCTAATCAGGAGGTTGAGGCGGTAAAATCGCTTGAACTCGGGAGCCGGAAGTTGCAGTGAGCTGAGATCATGCTGCTGCACTCCAGCCTGGACAACAGAGAGAGACTCTGTCTCAAAAAAGAAAAAAAAAAAAGAAAAAAGAAAAGAAGGAAATACATTACTTATACGTGCAATGTGAATGAATCTTAAATGCATTAAGGTAAGTGATGGAAGTCAAACTCAAAAGGCTACATACTGTATGACTCGATTTATATAACATTCCGGAAAAGTCAAGACTACAGAGATAGAAAAACAGATCAGTGGTTGACAGGGGTTGCAGATGAGAGGAGAGGAATGTCAAAGAAAAGTGGAAATAAAGCCGGGCACAGTGGCTCATGCCTGTAATTCTAACACATTGGGAGGCCAAGGCAGGTGGATCACTTAAGGTCAGGAGATCAAGACCATCCTTGCTAACACGGTGAAACCCCGTCTCTACTAAAAATACAAAAAATTAGCCAGGTGTGGTGACACATGCCTATAGTCCCAGCTACTCGGGAGGCTGAGGCAGGAGAATCACTTGAACCTGGGAGCTGGAGGTTGTAGTGAGCCAAGATTGCACCACTGCACTCTAGCCTAGGCAACAGAGTGAGATTCCTTCTCAAAAAAAACCAAAAAACAAAAAACAAAATTAGCCAGAAGTGGTGGCACCCACCTGTAGTCCCAGCTACTCTGGAAGCTGAGACAGGAGGATCACTTGAACACGGGAGGCGGAGGTTGCAGTGATAATCGGGCCACTGCACTCCAGCCTAGGCAACAAAGCGAGAATGTCTCAAAAAAAAATAAAAGTGGAAATATTTTGGAACTACTCTATATCTTGACTGTGGTGGTCATTACACAACATGTTTGTCAAAGTGCATTTAACTTAGCCAACAACGATAGCTCTTTTTTTCCCCGCTTTCACGGAATCTGGCTCTGTTGCCCAGGCTGGAGTGCAGTGAAGCGATCTTGTCTCACAACAACCTCCACCACCCAGGTTGAAGCGATTCTCATGCCTCAGCTTCCCAAGTAGCTGGGACTACAGGTGCGTGCCACCAAGCCTGGCTAGTTTTTTTGTATTTTTAGTAGAGATGGGATTTCGCCATGTTGGCCGGGATGGTCTTGAACTCTTGACCTCAGGTGATCTGCCCACCTGAGCCTCCTGAAGTGCTGGGATTACAGGTGTGAGACACCTCACCTAGCCTAAATGTCATTTTATCAGCAGAAGAACAAAATAATTAAATCCCAAGGCCTGGATTGGTGGCTCATGCCTTTAATCCCAGCACTTTGGGAGGCAGAGGTGAGCAGATTGCTTGAGGCCACGGGTTCGAGACCAGCCTGGCCAACATGGTAAAACCCTGTCTCTGCTAAAAATATAAAAATCAGGGCTAGGCGCAGTGGCTCACGCCTGTAATCCCACCACTCTGGGAGGCCGAGGTGGGTGGATCACGAGGTCAAAATATCAAGACCAGGCCAGGCGTGGTGGCTCACGCCTGTAATCCCAGCACTATGGGAGGCCAAGGCGGGCGGATCACGAGGTCAGGAGATCGAGACCACCCTGGCTAATATGGTGAAACCCCGTCTCTACTAAAAATACAAAAAATTAGCTGGGCGTGGTGGCGGGCACCTGTAGTCCCAGCTACTCGGGAGGCTGAGGCAGGAGAATGGCGTGAACCCGGGAGGCGGAGATTGCAGTGAGCCGAGAGCACGCCACTGCACTCCAGCCTGGGCAACAGAAACTCCATCTCAAAAAAAAAAAAAAAAAAAAAAAAAAAGAGAGATCGAGACCATCCTGGCCAACATGGTGAAACTTCATCTCTACTAAAAATACAAAATTAGCTGGGTGTGGTGGCACACACCTATAGTCCTAGCTACTCAGGAAGCTGAGGCAGGAGAATCTCTTGAACCCAGGAGGCAAAGGTTGCAGTGAGCTGAAATGGCACTAATGCACTCCAGCCTGGGTGACAGAGTAAGACACCGTCTCAAAAATAAATAAATAAATAAATTAGCCAGGCATGGTGGCGAGCACCTGTAATCCCAGCTACTCAGGAGGTTGAGGCAGGAGAATCGCTTGAACCAGGCGGCAGAGGTTGCAGTGAGCCGAGATCGCGCCACTGCACTCCAGCCTGGGCTACATAGTGAGACTCCATCTCAAAAAAAAAAAAAAATTAACTGGGCATGGTGGTGCACGCCTGTAATCCCAGCTACTTGGGAGGCAGAAGCAGGTAAATCACTTGAACCCGGATACGGAGGTTGCAGTGAGCAGAGATCGTGCCGCTGCTCTCCAGCCTGGCCGACAGAGTGAGACTCCATCTCAAAAAAGAAAAAGAAAAAGAAAAAAAAATTAGCCAGGCATGGTGGCATTCCCCTGTAATCCCAGCTACTTGGGAAGCTGGGTCAGCAGAATCACTTGAACCCAGGAAGCAGAGGTTGCAGTGAGCCAAGATCACGCCACTGCACTCCAGCCTGGGTGAGGGAGTGAGACTCTGTCTCAAAACAACAACAACAACAACAAAAAAAACTTAATACTGCTGCAGTCTTCAGATATTATCTTTCTACAAATCCTCATAATGTGAGGTTTTTTTTGTTTTATTTTATTTTGTTTTTGAGATGGAGTGTCTCTGTCACCCAGACTGGAGTGCAATGGCAGGATCTCGGCTCACTGCAACCTCCGCAGTGATTTAGGCGATTCTCCTGCCTTAGCGTCCTGAGTAGCTGGGATTACAGGCGAGTGCCACCACGCCTGACAAATTTTTGTAGTTTTCGTAGAGACAGGGTTTCACCATCTTGGCCAGGCTGGGCTCAAACTCCTGACTTCAAGTGATCTGCCCACCTCAGTCTCCCAAAGTGCTGGGATTACAGGCGTGAGCCACCCTGCCCAGTGAATTTTTATTGTTTTTTGTTTGTTTGTTTTTGTTTTTTTCTTCTTTTAGGAGAGGGTCTCTCTCTGTAGCTCAGGCTGGAGGGCAGTGGTGTGATCATGGCTTACTAGAGCCTCGATCTCCTGGGCTCAAGCAGTCTTCCTGCCTCAGCTTCCCTAGTAACTGGGACTACAGCAGTGAGCCACTGCACACAACCTCAATGTGGAATTTTTAAATTTTTGAATCTTAAATAATTAAGTAATGACAACCCAGAGAAGTAATTAAGGAAGGGTGGAGCTTGAAGGCCCAGGAAATTCCTAAGAGACAATATGAACTTTTTGATCCCAAAGTCACATCAATAATAGGGCTTGTCAAGTACTGTGTCACAGTTTACTAGAATCACTGGAACCAGTTTTGGCTGTAGACAGTTTTGCACAATTTTCCAGTCGTCATTAAAAAGCTGATCTCCAATATTTGTTTTCCTTTAAGCAAACAGCAAAATCCAAGTCTACACTGGGTCACTCACGGTTTTTATAAAAGAAAGGAGTGCCCAGCATGTCTCACTAAAACCCCAGGGTCTCTGTAGGGGTTCCTCCTCTTTTCCCTGTTATCCAGCCCTGAAGAATGGGTGCCTGATTCAGACCTTCCACCTCCCCAGCCTCTGCCGGAGTGCCAAAGGTCCCACTCCCCATAACCTGGCTGTCATTAGTCAAGTGATTACTAGAAAGAGGTTACAGCAGGTCAGGGCAGACATCTAACAGAACATTGAAGCAGCCAGAGTCCAGGAATGTCATAGAGGCCGCTTGCATCCCACTTGCCCACAGTCCTGCCCCCGCCACTCAGAGCGCGGCTGGCTCTTCGTGGCATGGACCCACCTCCGGCCAGAAAGGAGCGCAGCCAGTAGAAGTCTCTGCGGGTTGTGGGCCCTCCGGCCCCTGCCGCCTGCGGCATTGCGGGAGGGGGATCGGCCGCCGCCAGGGCTGCCGCGGCCGTCGCCGCCGCCATCAGGACCAGGGTCGCGTCAGGAGCCTAGGTTGCCAACTTACAGAACACCGGACGGGACCATAGCCGGAACAGGCGGTGACAGGAGGCTGACAGCCCCGCCGGCGGGGCAAAGTAACACCCGGCGGCGCGGCGCCGGCTGATGGCGTACGGCAAGGGCGGGGCCTGTGTCACGCGCCAAGGGGCTCTGCCGGGAGGGGCGGGGCCAGGACGCGGAACGGGGCGTCACCCAGGCTCGTAAACTCCCCCATCCCGCCTTACTGGGCGTCGCCACTGTCAGTTCACTGCTCAGGCCCCTTCTGTTCGGACGGAAAAAGGAAACGGTAGGCAGTGAGATGGTCTCATTAAAACCCACAACCTGGCCGGGCGCGGTGGCTCACGCCTGTAATCCCAGCACTTTGGAAGGCCCAGGCGGACGGATCACTTGAGGTCAAGAGTTCAAGACTAGCCTGGAGGCCGGGCGCGGTGGCTCACGCCTATAATCCCAGCACTTTGGGAGGCTGAGGCGGGCGGATCACAAAGTCAGGAGTTCGAGACCAGCCTGGCCAATATGGTGAAACCCCGTCTCTACTAAAAATACAGAAATTAGCCGGGCGGGGTGGCGGGCACCTGTAGTCCCAGCTACTCGAGAGGCTGAGGTAGGAGAATCACTTGAATCCAGGAGGCAGAGGTTGCAGCTGAGCTGAGGTTGCAGCTAGAGTGCACTCTAGCCTGGGTGACAGAGTGAGACTCCGTCTAAAAAAAAAAAAAAAAAAAAAAAAGACTAGCCAGGCGAACATGGTGAAACCCCGTCTCTACTAAAAATACAAAAAATTAGCCAGACGTGAGGGCGGGCGCCTGTAATCCCAGCGACTGGGGAGGCTGAGGCAGGAGAATTGGTTGAACCCAGGAGGCGGAGATTGCAGTGAGCCTAGATCGCACCATTGCACTCCAGCCTGGGCGACACAGCGAGACTACGCCTCAAAAAAATAAAAAATAAAAAGGCCCACAACCTTAGAAAGCTCTCTCCTGTCTCTTCCCTTGACCTATATTGACCACTGACCAGTAATCGCCTATCGCGCTTTTTTTTTTTTTTTTTTTTTTTTTTTTTTTGAGACGGAGTCTCGTTCTGTTGCCCAGGCTGGAGTGCAGTGGCGAGATCTCTGCTCACTGCAACCTCCACCCCCTGGGTTCAAGCAATTGTCCTGCCTCAGCCTCCCTAGTAGGTGGGATTACAGGCGTGCAATACTACCCCTGGTTAATTTTTGTATTTTTAGTAGAGACGGGGTTTCCAACATATTGGTCAAGGCTGGTCCGAACTGCTGACCTCATCGGATCCAACCTCCTCGCCCTCCCAAAGTGCTGGGATTGCAGGCGTGAGTCTCTGCGCCCTGCTCTCGGAGCTGTATTCTGACCTCCCTAAGATGCAGCCTTTCTTTTTTTTTTTTTTTTTTTTGAGACGGAGTCTCGCTGTGTCGCCGAGGCTGGAGTGCACTGGCCTGATCTCGGCTCACTGCAAGCTCTGCCTCCCGGGTTCACGCCATTCTCCTGCCTCAGCCTCCTGAGTGGCTGGGACTACAGGCGCCCACCACCACGCCCGGCTAATTTTTTGTATTTTTAGTAGAGACGGGGTTTCACCGTGTTAGCCAGGATGGTCTCGATCTCCTGACCTCGTGATCCGCCTGCCTCGGCCTCCCAAAGTGCTGGGATTACAGGCATGAGCCACAGCGCCCGGCCAAGATGCAGCCTTTCTAACCTGCGGCTTCTCGCTTTTTCAGGCATGTTTTGACTTGCTTCCATCTCCCACCAAATCAGCTCTGCCTTGTCAGAGCTCCTCACTGAACACCAGTTTCTGCCCTCCCTAAATCCCTCACTAAGCTTCCATTCCACCCCTACCACCTCTGCAAAAAAAAAAAAAAACACACACACACACACACAACCAGGCCTGGTGCGGTGGCTCATGCAGTAATCCCAGCACTTTGGGATGCCAAGACTGGCGGACCACCAGAGGTCAGGAGTTCGAGACCAGCCTGGCCAACATGGTGAAACCTTGTCTCTACTAAAAATACAAAAATTACCCAGGCATGGTTGTGGGTGCCTGTGAGTGCCAGTAATCCCAGCTACTCAGGAGGCCGAGGCAGGAGAATCGCTTGAACCTGGGAGGCGGAGGTTGCAGTGAGCTGAGATTGCACCGTTGCACTCCAGCCTGGGCGACAAGAGCAAAACTCCGTCTCAAAAAAAAAAAAAAATATATATATATATATATATATACACATATGTATATATATGTATATATATTATATATATATATATATAATATCTTGCTAAAGCAGGTGATTCTTTCTTTTCGGCCCTACACATTTCACAAATAGTTCTGCCTTTCAAGGCAATCCTGAATCTGTCTTCCACTCAGTTCTCCAATTTGTTTGAAATATTTGTTTTTTGGTGCTGTAAATAAATAGCACTTGAACATAAATTTAATTTATTTAGTAAGGCCATTTTTACTTTTTGCAGAAAGGGTACACTCACCAGCAGTTTTGCCAGGAGAGTACACCGAACAAAGGAGACAGGGTCATTTATGACCTAACGCGTCTACCCCACTGCTGTGTCCGGTTTCCACTGGCTGGAACAGGACCTTATATTTTTTGTTTGTTTCGATTGGCTAGTAACTTAGAACTTTTTAAAAGAGGCAAAGGTAGAGGGGAACAAGGGAAGGAGGAAGTAACTTGTGGAATGTTGAGAAAGGTAAAAACACTTTTAAATAAGGAAGAGAAACAGGTTATGACCTAATGCTTGCTTGGACCAGTATAAGCATGCCAGGGCAAATATTTAGACTAAATTGTGGGAGCTAAAAACATAAGGTACATTGATTTTTTTTATTATGGCTAGCAGATATTTAAGAATGTTAGCACAGGTCTTTGAATAAATTTTGCTTTTAAAAGAAGTTGGCCGGGCGCGGTGGCTCATGCCTGTAATCCCAGCACTTTGGGAGGCCGAGGTGGGCGGATCACGAGGTCAGGAGATCGAGACCATCCTGGCTAACACGGTGAAACACCTTCTCTATTAAAAATACAAAAAATTAGCCAGGCGTGGTGGCAGGCACCTGTAGTCCCAGCTACTCAAGAGGCTGAGGCAGGGGAATGGTGGGAACCCAGGAGGTGGAGCTTGCAGTGAGCCGAGATCGCACCACTGCACTCCAGCCTGGACGACAGAGTGAGACTCTGTCTCAAAAAAAAAAAAAAAAAAAGAGAAGTTATTATTTATTCCTAATTAGACGAGGAGGAAAGTCTTTGAAGAGGAACCTCTATTTTACTTTTTACAAATTCCACTGAGCTCTGCTTCCTACCAACCTCAAGTCTCTGCCCTAAACTCTGAGGAAACTTCCAGGTTCATCTCCCTGGTCCCACTGTATTTGCCAAGACTCTTATTTGTTAACCACCATTTACAAGCACTTCTCTCTTACTGTGGACCCCACATCACTTCCAGCCTGGACAAAACTCATTCCCAATCTTTGTGACCAAAGTTGTACTGAACTTTTATCCTCCCTTTCAGAAATTACCTATCATATTTTTTCTAAATACTTACTCCAGGCTTCCCTTTACAGATACTGATCTCTTTCTTTTTCTGTGCATGTGCCTCTGCAAAACGTGCATTTGCAGGTGTTCTAGTGTCCCAGAGCTTAGTCTATGGGTCTCTTCTCTTCTATGATTATATTTGCTCTTAGAGCTCTCACCCAACCTCATGGCTTTTTTCTTTCTTTTTTTGAGTTGAAGTTTCCCTCTTATTGCCCAGGCTGGAGTTCAATGGCACAATCTCGGCTCACTGCAATCACCACCTCCCAGGTTCAAGCAATTCTCCTGCCTCAGCCTCCCAAGTAGCTGGGATTACAGGCATGCACCACCAGGCCTGGCTAATTTTGTATTTTTAGTAGAGACAAGGTTTCACTATGTTGGTCAGGCTGGTCTCAAACTCCTGACCTCAGGTGATCCACCCACCTTGGCCTCCCAAAGTTCTGTGATTACAGGCATGAATCACTGCCCCCAGCCCCACCCCCCACCTTTTTTTTTTTTTTTTTTTTTGAGGCAAGGTCTCTTGCTCTGGCTGAAGTACAGTGGCAAGATCACAGCTCACTGCTCACTGCAACCTCAAACTCCAGAGCTCAAGTGATCCTCTCACCTCAGCCTCCCAAGTAGCTGGGACTACTGGCATGCACCACTATGTCTGGCTAATTTGTTTTTAAATTTCTTTTTTTTTTTTTCAGACAGAGTTTCACTCTTGTCACCCAGGCTGGAGTGTAACGGCATGATCTCAACTCACTGCAACCTCTGCCTCCAGGGTTCAAGCGATTCTCCTGCCTCAGCCTCCCAAGTAGCTGGGATTACAGGTGCCCACCACCAGGCCCAGCTAATTTTTGTATTTTTAGTAGAGACAGGGTTTCACCATGTTAGCCAGGTTGGTCTTGAACTTCTGACCTCAGGTGATCTGCCCGCTTTGGCCTCCTGAAATGCTGGGATTACACGAGTGAGCCACCTCGCCCAGCCTGTTTTTTAATTTTTTGTAGAGACAAGGTCTCACTCTGTTGCCCAGACTGGTCTCGAACTCCTAGCTTCAAGTAATACCACCTCAGCCGCCCAAAGTGCGAGGATGACAGGTGTGAGCCATGTGCCCGGTCTCCAACTATGGTTTTTTTTTTTTAGACGAAGTCTTGCTCTGTCGCCCAGGCTGGAGTGCAGTGGCGCGATCTCTGCTCACTGCAATCTCCGCCTCCCGGAGTCAAGTGATTCTCCTACCTCAGCCTCTGGAGTAACTGGGATTACAGGCGCGTGCCACCATGCCATGCTAATTTTTGTATTTTCAGTAGAGACAGGGTTTCACCATGTTGGCCAGGCTGGTCTTGAACTCCTGACCTCATGATGTGCCTGCCTCGGCCTCCCAAAGTGCTGGGATTACAGGCATGAGCCACAACCAGGCGTGGTGGCGCATACCTGTAATCCCAGCTACTCAAGAGGCTGAGGCAGGAGAATTGCTTGAACCTGGGAGGCAGAGGTTGCTGTGAGCTGAGATCATGCCATTGCACTCCAGCCTGGGCAACAAGAGCGAAATTCCGTGTCAAACAAACAAACAAACAAACAAAAACAAACAAAAAAAGCCCCTCTGATGGCTTCCCATTCCACATAGAGAAAACTGAAATCCTTACAATGTCTTTGTGAATTCCTACTAAATCTCTGACCTCCACTACTAGGACTCCCCTCAGTCATGCTGGCCTCTTTGTTGTTTTCCATAAACACCAAACATGCTTCCTTCGGGGCCTATGCATGTGCTATGTCTTCTGCCTGTACTGCTAGATATTCCTTGTAACTTCCTCCTTCTCTCCCCTCCAAGTATTTAGACAAAATGACACCTGAAAGAGGCCTTGCCTAACTACGATATTTAAAATTACCAATCCCTACCACAATTCACTATCCTTTTCTCTCCTTTTTATTATTATTATTATTATTATTATTATTATTATTAATTTTGAGACAGAGTCTCGCTCTGTCACCAGGCTGGAGTGCAGTGGCGCGATCTGCACTCGCTGCACCCTCCGCCTCCTGGATTCAAGCAACTCTCTTGCCTCAGCCTCCCGAGTAGCTGGGATTACAGTCACAAGCCACCATACTCGGCTAATTTTCTTGTATGTATATATATGTGTGTGTATATATATATATATATATATATGCACACACACACACATTTTTTTCTGTGTTTTTTTTTTTTTTTTGAGATGGAGTCTCACTCTTGTCGCCCAGGCTGGAGTGCAAAGGCACGATCTTGGCTCACTGCAACCTCCGCCTCCCGGGTTCAAGCAATTCTCCCGTCTCAAGCTCCTGAGTAGCTGGGACCACAGGCGCATGCCACCATTCCCGGCTAATTTTTGTATTTTTAGTAGAGATGGGGTTTCACCATATTGGCCAGGCTGGTCTCAAACTCCTGACATCAGGTGATCTGCCCACCTCGGCCTCCCAACATGCTGGGATTACAGGCATGAGCCACCTCACCTGGCCAAAATAAAGTCACTCTTGGCCCCACATTCTACCCCTCTAATGCATCTATTACAATCTGATGCACCTACTTCTTCTGCGATGGCCCCTGAGCCCTGTGGGAGACGCTGAAGTTATTTCCATGGTGTGGGTGACATGTTGCATCAGTTTGTTTTCTAGTTGTAAGCAGAGGCTGCAGCAACAATACAACAGACGAGATATCATAGGTCGAATATAAGGCACAGAATTAAAAATGCCTTTGTCACCACGTTTACCCATAGCCAAACCAGGAGGAGAGCCACTGGGAGAAAGAAAGGGTAGAGAAACACACTTCAGAAAGAGGTTCATTTCTCCTTCTGTAGGGCAGAGCACCAGGAGGAACAGAAGACTGTGAGTGGAAATATAAATGTTTAGTAGATACTTGGTGGGGGAGTTCTTCTCCATCAAGTGGAATTACTATGGTAGTTTCATCTCATTAGTGAGGACATAGGCAGCCTAAGGATTATGGGCTGGGGGTGCATACCAAACATGTTGCCCAAGGGACAAAGGTGCCAGTATTATGTGTAAGACTACAGGAGTAGCAAAAGACCATGTCGGACGGCTGACCAAGGTTCCCTTTAAAAGAAGCCTTGTTCCAATGTATTGGCATGTGGAGCATTTTGGCCCAGACTCCAAAAGCATCAATGCAGACCACTTACACTGGCCAGGAAATCCCTTGCTCTTTGGCAAGAAAGGCCCTGTTCAACCTGGGGGAAGTTGCCAGTCCAACCCTCATTCAAGTGTCTCCTCCCCTTGCCGGGCGCGGTGGCTCACACCTGTAATCCCAGCACTTTGGGAGGCCGAGGTGGGTGGATCACCTGAGGTTGAGAGTTCAAGACCAGCCTGACCAACATAGAGAAACCCCGTCTCTACTAAGAATACAAAATTAGTCGGGGTGGTGGCACATACCTGTAATCCCAGCTACTCAGGAGGCTGAGGCAGGAGAATCGCTTGAACCCAGGAGGCAGAGGTTGCAGTGAGCCAAGATCACGCCATTGCACTCTAGCCTGGGCAACAAGAGCAAAACTCCGTCACACACACACACACACACACACAGAAAAAAGTGTCTCCTCCCTGGATCAAGGTATTGGGGAGTCCTAAATAGCATTTGCTGTTGGCCTGTTATCAGCACTGGTAGACATGCATCTGGTCAGACTTTTTTTTTTTTTTTGAGACAGAGTCTCGCTCTGTCACCCAGGCTGGAGTGCAGTGGCGCAATCTCACCTCACTGCAACCTCCACCTCCCGGGTTCAAGCGATTCTCCTGCCTCAGCCTCTTGAGTAGCTGGGACTGCAGGTGTGCACCACCACACCCAGCTAATTTTTCTATTTATAGTACAGACAGGGTTTCACCATGTTGGCCAGGATGGTCTTGATCTCTTGACATCGTGATCTGCCTGCCTTGGCCTCCCAAAGTGCTGGGATTACAGGGATGAGCCACCACGCCCCGCCCAGACTTTCTTTATAAGTGTGATCAATAGACCCTCCCCAGTGGTGGTACTGAGTCCGTGGTATGGTACCAGCACAGAATGTATTTCAACCAAATTAAGATTTCTTTGTTTCTTTTTTTTGGAAACAGGGTCTTGTTCTGTGGCCCAAGCTGGAGTGCAGTGGTGCCATCATAGCTAACTGCAGCCTAGACCTCCTGGGTTCAAGCGATGCTCCTGCCTCAGCCTCACAAGTAGCTGGGTCTCCAGTTGCATGCCACCACCATGCCCATCTTGCTCACTCTCTCTCTTTCTTTTTTTTTTTTTTTTTGGAAGAGACAGGATTGCACTATGTTGCCCAGCAGGCTGGTCTCCAATTCCTGGCCTCAAACAATTTTCCCACCTTGGCCTCCCAAAGCATTGGGATTACAGATGTGAACCACCACCCCTGGCCCAAATTAAGGTTTCTTTTATTTTTTTTAAGATGTTGCCTCCTTCTACCGCCCAGGCTGGAGTGCAGTGGCACGATCTCGATTCACTGCAACCTCCACCTCCCAATTTCAAGCAGTTCTCCTGCCTCAGCCTCCTGAGTAGCTGGGATTACAGGTGCACACTACCACGCCCAGGTAATTTTTCTATTTTTTAATAGAGATGGGGTTTCACTATGTTGGCCAGGCTGGTCTCAAACTCCTGACCTCAAGTTATCCGCCTGCCTTGGCCTCCCAAAGTGCTGGGATTACAGGTGTAAGCCACCTTACCTGGCCCTAATTAAGGTTTCTAATTAAGGCCAAATTAAGGTTTGCCTGAAGCAAAACCTCCCACCCATGCAATGTTCTGGATTGCAAAAATATTCACTGTGTGTCTTCAAATTGCCATTTTTTGTTTAAATAAACCTTGCCACTTGGGGATTATATGGCAAATGAAATCTCTGGTCTATATCCCTTTCAAGTGCCCAGTCTTGGACATCATGCCCAATAAAATGTGTGCCTACGTCACTACAAATGCATCAAGAGTATCCATACGCGACACTGAGTTGTTCCAAGCCCTTAATGGTGGCTATTTGGTTTGCCCTTTTATAAGGGAAGGCCTGTAACCATCCTGTGACGGTGTCTTCATGTTAGTATGTACTTTTATCCCAAGCTTATTGGCAGGGGTCCATTGTAGTCTATCTGCCAGCCTCTCACAGGAGTGGCTGTCTCATATATGTGTCTAGATCTATGTGGGATGCAGCGGGGGCACAGGTGGCAGCAAACTGAACAGTGTGTTACTGCTACTGCTAAATCTGCATAGCAGAGGGGCAATCCTGCTCCCTTTCCTGTTCGCCAGCCCACTCATACACTGTGATGCCCACTGTATTTATGTGCCAATCAGCTAGCTCAGAGAATTGCAAGGGAGCCAGGGTTCTAATTTTTGCCAGGGTACCAGCTTCCATGTTACAGGGGTGGGGGGTGGGGGTTGAATCTGACCAATGTGCTGAAACATGATACACAATTAGGTTTGCAGTGAGTTCTTATAGCTTTTCCCAAATAACTTTCCCCATGGCAGCTCCCCACAGTATGTGCCAGTCATCCCAACCCACTGGGCAAGCCAAGTTATAAGGTCCCTTTTTTTTTTTTTTTTTTTTTTAACGAGACAGGGTCCTGCTCTGTTGCCCAGGCTAGCGTCCACTGGCACAATAATGTCTCACTGCAGCCTCAACCTCCTGGGCTCAAGCAATCCTCCTCCCTCAGTCTCCCTAGTAGCTGGGACTACAGGTATGCACCACAATACTGAGCCAAATTTTTTTTTTTTTTTTTTTTTGAGACGGAGTCTTGCTCTGTCACCAGGCTGTAGGCTGGAATGCAGTGGCGCCATCTTGGCTCGCTGCAGCCTCCACCTCCCGGGTTCACACCATTCTCCTGCCTCAGCCTCCCGAGTAGCTGGGACTATAGGTGCCCGCCACCATGCCCGGCTGATTTTTATATTTTTAGTAGAGATGGGGTTTCACTATGTTGGTCAGGCTGGTCTCGAACTCCTGACCTGTTGATCCACCTGCCTCAGCCTCCCAAAGTGCTGGAATTACAGGCGTGAGCCACCGCACGCGGCCAACACCGAGCCAATTTTTAATTTTTTTGTAGAGACGAGGGCCTCACTATGTTGCCCAGGCTGGTCTCAATCTCCTGAGCTCAAACGATCTCAGCCTCACAAAGTGCTGGGATTATAGACATGAACCACCACTCCTGGCAAAGATCATTGAATACTGCCCAACTATTTGCACGGAGAACTATATATAGGCCATGGCTCATGGGTACAAACCAATTGTGCAGCTCAGAGTTCTGCCTATTGACTGCTTTGCTGCATTCCCTTCTCAAACCGTAAGGTATCTGCCTGCGTATGGGCAGCTGCAGCTACTATGTGTCCATCCATACAGGTTACCTCTGCTCAACCCATCTGAGTACCAAATGTTTTCAAGAATGAGGGTCATGCCTCCATGTACACACTCTGCAGTAGGGGCAGCACTGGTCTCATAATGTACTGGCCTTAAGATAGCATGCACGGCTGGGCACAGTGGCTCACGCCTGTAATCCCAGCACTTTGGGAGGCCAAGGTGGGCGGATCACCTGAGGTTGGGAGTTTGAGACCAGCCTGACCAACATGGTGAAACCCCGTCTCTACCAAAAAAACACAATTAGCTGGCCGTGGTGGCGCATGCCTGTAATCCCAGCTACTCGGGAGGCTGAGGCAGGAGAATCACTTGAACCTGGGAGACAGAGGTTGCAGTGAGCCAAGATCTTACCATTGCACTCCAGCCTGGGCAACAAGAGCGAAACTCCATCTCCAAAAAAAAAAAAAGATAGCATGCAATTCATCTCTGAAGAGACTCATGGAGAGGGCACTACATTATTGCAGGTATGCACGCCACTTTTGTAAAGTGGAGGCCTGGGCAATAGCTGAGGCAGTCCTGGCAAACAACGCTTCCATCCAGCCTCTGAGAGGGAAACCCGTTTTGTTTTTTTGTTTTGTTTTGTTTTGTTTTTTTGAGACAAGGTCTTGCTCTGTCACCTAGGCTGGAGGGCAGTGGCACCATCAAAGCTCTCTGCAGCCCGGAACTCAGAGCCTCTAGTGATCCTTCCCCTTCGGCCTCCCAAAGTGCTGGTATTACAAGTTTGAGCTGCCATGCCTGGCAAGGAGACTCGGCCTTACTGTTATTGGCAAAGCAGCAGTTTTGAGTTCCACTTGCTATAAGACCTTGTACATCCCCCAGGATCTATCGTTCAAGTGGGGAATAGTGGGTTTCAGCACTGTTGGTCCAGAGTTGTGACCAAAATCCTAGAGGAACTGCTTTCCCATGTTGGACTTGCCAGAGGGCCCAACTGGTCCCCTCAGCATTTATGGTCACATCTAAAGACATCACTATCCAGGAGAAGGGGAACCTAAGGCTTTTACCTGAACCACTAGCATTTCAGCCTTCTCAAATATTTCCTCTTGTTTTCTATACCAGCACTAACTAGATCCCTTCTTTACTAGTCAGTATAGGGGATACAAACATTGAGCTAAACGTAGAATGATGCCTGCTAGTATCCCAGAAGACTGAGGAAACTTTGTAACTGTTTACCTGTTTCAGGAATGGAAAATTTTTATATTTTGCCAATGAATGTGCCTGGGATAAGGTGTGTCTTACCCGATCAAGTGACCCTCTAAAAACTTTACAGATGGTCCTGGCCCTTGTATCTTTTGCAAGTTGATGGCCCATCCTCTGGATTGGAGAAGGGTGCACAAGTGTCAAGCTGTTGCTGTAACACTGACAAATCTTCAGAGGTTAGCATAATATTACCAACGTAACGAAGCCATATGACAGCAAGTGGTGGTGGACATAGAGTCAAACCTCTAACAATCATACCATGACAAATAGTGAGTCTATGTAAATAACCCTGGGGCAACACTTGGAATGTCCACCTCAGCTATCCCAAGTAAAAGCAAATTGGCCAGACATGGTGGCTCATGCCTGTAATCCCAGCACTTTGGGAGGCCAAAGGCTGGAGGATCACTTGAGGTTAGCATTTCGAGACCAGGCTGGCCAACATGGTGAAACCCTGTCTCTACTACAAATACAAAAATTAGCTGGGCATGGTGGCGCACACCTGTAATCCCAGCTACACAGGAGGCTGAAGCAGGAGAATCACTTGAACATGGGAGGTGGAGCTTACAGGGAGCTGAGATCACGCCACTGCACTTTACCATGGGCCACAAAGGGAGACTCTGTCTCAAAAACCAAAAACAAAAACAGCCAGGCTTCGGTGGTTCACACCTGTAATCCGAGCACTTTGAGAAGCCGAGGCGGGTGGATCAGCCGAGGTCAGGAGTTCCAGAACAGCCTGGCCAGCATGGTGAAACCCCATCTTTAAAAATACAAGCATTAGCTGGGTGTGGTGGCACCTGCGTGTAGTCCCAGCTACTCAGGAGGCTGAGACAGGAAAATTACTTGAACCCGGGAGGTGGAGGTTTCAGTGAGCCAAGATCAAGCCACTGTACTCCAGCCTGGGCGAAAGAGTGAGACTCTGTCTCAAAACAAAACAAACAACAACAACAACAAAAAACCCAGCAAATTGGTCCTGCAAGTCAGGATGCAAAGGGATGCTAAAGAAGACATTAATGGCAGGGTGTGGTGGCTCACGCCTGTAATCCCAGCACTTTGGGAGGCCGAAGTGAGCAGATCACCTGAGGTCAGCAGTTCAAGACCAGCCTGGCCAACATCATGAAACCCTGTCTCTACTAAAAATACAAAAAATTAGCCGGGCATGGTGGCAGCACCTGTAATCCCAGCTACCCAGGAGGCTGAGGCAGGAGAATTGCTTGAACCCAGGAGGTAGAGGTTGCAGTGAGCCAAGATCACGCCATTGCACTCCAGGTTGGGCAACAAGAGCGAAACTCTGTCTCACAAAAAAAAAAAAAAAAAAAAGAAGAAGAAGATATTAGCAGCTGGACACGCTGGCTCACGCCTGTAATCCCAGCACTTTGGGAAGCCAAGGCAGGCGGATCACCTGAGGTCAGGAGTTTGAAACCAGCCTGGCCAACATGGAGAAACCCTGTCTTTACTGAAAATACAAAATTAGCCAGGCATGGTGGCACATGCCTGTAATCCCAGCTATTCGGGAGGCTGAGGCAGGAGAATCGCTTGAACCCATGAGGAAGAGGTTGTGGTGAGCCAAGATCATGCCCTTGTACTCCAGCCTGTGCAACAGGAGTGAAACTCCGTCTCAAAGAAAAAAAAAAAGACATTAACGAAATCTAACATGACATAGGTTTAGTTGCATTCTGCACCTGTGTCCACTAAAGTCAAGGTTCTCTATGTGTTTTTTGGCATCTAATAGATTGTGAGCTCCACATGGGACCTATGCCCCCTACTGCTTGTGGGTGAAGGTGACCTTGGCCCCATCCCTGGTCTTCAGGCTGAAGAGGAGTCCACCTTTGGAATCTTTGAAATGCAGAGTTTAGGATTTTCTTTTCTTTCTTTTCTTTGTTTTTTTTTTTTTTTTTTTTTTTTTTTTGAGGCAGAGTCTCACTCTGTCGCCCAGGCTGGAGTGCAGTGGCACAATCTTGGCTCACTGCAACCTCTGCCTCCCGGGTTCAAGCGATTCTCCTGGCTCAGCCTCCCGAGTAACTGAGACTACAGGCCTGTGCCACCACGCCCGGCTAAATTTTGTATTTTTAGTAGAGACGGGGTTTTACTGTGTTAGCCAAGATGTTTTTTGTTTGTTTGTTTTGTTTTGTTTTGAGACAGAGTCTCACTCTATTGCCCAGGCTGGAGTGCAGTGGCATGACCTCGGCTCACCACAGCCTCCACCTCCTAGGTTCAGGCAATTCTCCTGCCTCAGCCTCCCAAGTAGCTGGGACCACAGGTGCATGCCACCACGCCGAGTTGATTTTTTTGTATTTATAGTAAAGCCAGGGTTTCATCATGTTGGCCAGGGTGGTCTCGAGCTCCTAACCTCAGGTGATTTGCCCGCCTCGACCTCCCAAAGTGCTGGAATTACAGGCATGAACTACTGCGACCGACCGAGTTTAGGGTTTTTTACATGGAGTTTCTTTTGTTACTTTCCCCTTTCCTGGTGGGGCACTAGGGAGGGGCCTAACTTGTTGGTCAAGAGTCAGGTCTTCCCAAAGGCCCACCAATACTGCATTTGGCTGTGGATCTATTTTCTCTTTTTCTTTTTTCTTTTTTTGTCTTTTCTTTGTCTCACTCTGTGGCCTAGGCTGGAGTGCAGTGGCCTAATCTCGGCTCACTGCAATCTCTGCCGCCCAGGTTCAAGCAATTCTCCTGCCTCAGCCTCCCAAGTAGCTGGGATTACAGGTGCCTGCCACGGTGCCCAGCTAATTTTTGTATTTTTAGTAGAGATGGGGTTTCACCATCTTGGCCAGGCTGGTTGAACTCCTGACCTCATGATCCACCTGCTTCGGCCTCCCAAAGTGATGGAATTACAGGCATGTGCCACCGTGCCCAGCCTATTTTCTCTTTTTCTATCTTGGGTGAAATCAGATCATACCACATTTGTTTCCTGGTAATCCTAATTAGGCTTTTTTGGCTTCCCTTTTTGGTCTAGCAGACTTGGTTTTTAAATTTAATTTAATTTAATTTTATTTTATTTTCTAGTAACCAATCTGACTTTATCTCTTCCTTGTTCTGTCTCTCCAAGATTAGCTATGGTTTATCCCACATTATATATATCTTGTCCCATAAGAGGGCTCAAGAGGGATATGAGAAGGCCATGCCACTCTTGGGAAACATTCTGTAACAATTTGCTTTTCATACCTGTGGTAAGCACTGTCTTTTCTGGTCCTTCAAATTGTCAGGGCCGGACCCAGTGGCTGACTGGGCAAGGTGGTTCATGCCTGTAATCCCAGCACTTTGGGAAGCAGAGGCAGGCGGATCACTTGAGGTCAGGAGTTTGGGACCAGCCTGGCCAACATGGTGAAACTCCATCTCCACTAAAAGTACAAAAATTAGCGGGGCATGGTGGTGGGCACCTGTAATCCCAGCTACTTGGGAGGCTGAGGCAGGAGAATTGCTTGAACCAGGGAGGCAGAGGCTGCAGTGAGATGAGATCGCGCCACTGCACTCCAGCCTGGGTGACAGAGTGAGACTCTGTCTCAAAAAAAAAAAAAAAAAAATTGTTGGACCTAATGCATGCCCCACTCTCTAAAAGTGCTCTGTGCTTCTTCCAAAGACTGCCATGGTGAGCTGTGTCCAGAGAAGTCTCTTTTATTTGGCCAAGCCTTTCTCATGATCATTATAATCCCAGTCCACAAGGCTACAGTTCCCCAAGACAGTTCTAGCATAATACAAACACTGTCTCAGAGTGAGATGAGTCGGTTATATTACTCATTTTTTTTCAGCTTCACTCTCTGCTGGAGAAATGTCATCCTCACCAGTGTCCCATAGCTGCACCATCCATGTGGCTGAGCTTTCTCTCAGCAGCTGTTCGGAAATTTTTGCTAGGTCTAATAATTCTTCTGAGGAATAAACTTGGATTGTCGAAGATTCCTGCAAAGGCTGTTGCTTATGGCCAGGATGTACGTATAGGGCTTTTGCTTCCTGCTGCATACCCTCAAAAGGGGATGATAATTATCCTCCACCTCCCAGATAACCTGTGTGTCTTTATCTGGCTCACTAGTTGGTTCCCAATAATTCCAAATATTTGCATCCCAGTCTGGTTTGGCAAGGGCAGCCTGCATTAGCACAGTTTTCTCCCTCCTAACTGTACAAAGTGTCAAGCTAAGATTTCCAACTGTGCCTCCTGAGTTTCAAGCTTATCTGCCAAACCAGACACTAACACAGATGTGGAAGTTTTTGTGTTTTTCTTTCTTGAGACAGAGTTTCACTCTTGTTGCCCAGGCTGGAGTGCAATGGCGCAATCTCGGCTCAATGCAACCTCTGCCTCCTGGGTTCAAGCGATTCTATTGCCTCAGCCTCCCGAGTAGCTGGGATTACAGCCTCACAGCACCATGCCTGGCTAATTTTTTGTATTTTTAGTAGAGACAGGGTTTCACCAAGTTGGCCAGGCTGGTCTCAAACTCCTGACTTCAGGTGACCCACCTGCCTCGGCCTCCCAAAGTGCTGGGATTATAGTCAGGAGCCACCGGACCTGGCGTGGAATTTCTTATATCCCTTTCTAATTGCAGTTCTTCTAACTTTCAGACATTTGCTGTAGCTGCTACCTGTACTTCTGTGGTCGCTGGCATAGACCATAATAGCGGCCAACTCACTGTCATAGCAGCTTACTGACGTTTCTCACCACAGTGAGTCATATGGCTTTTTACAAACAAGCACTCTAGACTCTCTGGGGTTTTGGGGGTGTTTCTGTACTCACGTGATGGTCCACAGGTATCTAGCAAATGGGCAGCACCACTTCATTTAGATGAGGAGGACCACCCCAGGATTTCCCCAAGGATGCTTCTTTCTTCATGCTCATGCTTTGGTTTCCTGGCTCCTGGCTGGATCACCACTTGTTTCATGTAAGGGCTGTATATGCAAAGCCACCCTCAAATGCAGAAAGAGCTGAGAAATTAAAGAAGGGAGCAGATAAATCCAGTTTGTCAGTATGGGATGACTTATTGGGGGAATTTACAGACAGAAGCATGGTCTTGGGCAGCCACAGACAGGTAGAGCTCTTCACCTCAAATGCCCAGGTCCAAGGCTTAGACCTTGGGGAAAGGTAAATGTGCTCTGGAAGGAATGTGTAGGTGGCTATGGGTGTTAAACCTATGATGTACCAAGGGTTGCTTTGAAGGAAAGGTGAAACTTACAATGAATAGGTATCCTATATAAAGAGTAATACATCACCTAAACATTTTGGAGGCATTCCCAGACTCAGGGTTAGTCAGCGAATTAGCGTTTCAAATAAAGTTATTCTCATCCCCAAAATGACAAATGGTTTTTGAATACAGACAACACAAAATTACCATACAGACCATATACAACAATAACTACCTAAAAAGCCTTCTTTGAAAGCTTTCCCTCATTTGACATGTACCCCAATATATTATGAAATGGGGGAAATGGTGTACATTTTAATAAGCATTGTCTTGAACCTTAGCTATCTTTTTTGTTTTTGTTTGTTTTTGTTTTGTTTTGTTTTTATTTTTTA
The DNA here is from genome assembly GCF_029281585.2 of Gorilla gorilla gorilla. NCBI lineage: Eukaryota > Metazoa > Chordata > Mammalia > Primates > Hominidae > Gorilla > Gorilla gorilla. The sequence goes on along the minus strand of NC_073232.2, from coordinate 47,212,630 downwards.
TTTTTTTATTATTTATAGTAAACTTTATTTTCATTGATATTTCACTTAACGTAATTTCAAAGTCAGTCCGTGGTCTAAGATGAGCAAAAGAAAAGATATTCTAAATCTCTCAAGAGATTTTTTTCACACTGTTCCTCTGAGCAGGGAATGGGGTTTCAGGGTTCTCAATGTCAACACCTAACATTTTACCCTTGAGATTTACCTATAGATACAGAAAGAAGAGATAAAATCAATATACAAGAATCGATCTCTATGCAGGTCTCAATAAGCCCGTGTTACATGCTCGCCACCTCTGTAGGGTTATAATGGTAACAACTGATTTTCCACCCCTCCGACAAATTTGGTGTCTTTTTTTTTTTTAGGTAAAATGTCAGATGCAAAAATGCTGCACTTATTTCTCTTAATACATTGAAAATAGTGGAAGATGCAGATTTTTAATCCTTCATGAGTCCAAGCTGGAACATGACTTCTGCTAATCAGATGTCATCAACATACGAACTCCAACTTTGGCAGCCATCAGCAAACTGGCACCTGCAATTAAACCTACAGGCATGAATTTTCCATAGTAGTAGGATCTCATTCCCATAATACCAACAAAAGTAACAGATGTAGCGGCTAGGAAACCCCAAACGTTCCTTGGATCCTGATACAGCTGGTAAGCACCCACGCCGGCTAGACTGCCGAAGAGCAGCCCAGCAGCCAGGGACGGCGCCCTGCCTGTTTTTACATAGCCAACGATCCCACCAGAAACAACCAGTGCTGTGTAGCCAAAGCCAAACCAATGCAAAGGCACTAATGGGAAGAGGGGCTTCTCCATTCTTCTCTTCTCAGTCCAGAAAGGAGACTACCCCAGGCCTGCATCTCCTGAAGGCTCGCGGGGAGCACAATGGAGCGCAAGCCGCGGGACACAGCTGCCAGGTCTCTTGTTTTCATTTATTATTATTATTTTTTTTTTTTTGCGACAGAGTTTTGCTCTTGTTGCCCAGGCTTGGGCAACAAGTTTCACTCTTGTTGCCCAAGATGGAGTCTTGCTCTGGTGCCCAGGCTGGAGTGCAGTGACACGATCTCAGCTCATTGCAACCTCCGCCGCCCAGAATCAAGCGATTCTCCTGCGGCAGCCTCCTGAGTAGCTGGGATTACAGGCACCCACCAACATGCCTGGCTAATTTTTGTATTTTTAGTAGAGACTGGGTTTCGCCATGTTGACTGGGCTGGTCTCGAACTCCTGACCTCAGGTGATCCACCCGCCTCAGCCTCTCAAAGTGCTGGGATTACAGGCGTGAGCCACTGTACCCCGCCGGACCTTAGCTATCTTTGTCTTCTATTATGTAGTCTCTTTTAGACCACAGATCATTAATTTTTTTTTTCTTTTTTTCCGAAACAGAGTCTTGCTCTGCTGCCCAGGCTGGAGTGCAGTGGCACAATCTCAACCCACTGCAATCTCCGTGTCCCGGGTTCAGGCAATTCTCCTGCCACAGCCTCATGAGTAGCTGGGATTACCGGTGTGCGACAGCATACCCAGCTAATTTTTTAATTTTTAGTACACATGGGGTTTCCCCATGTTGGCCAGGCTGGTCTCGAACTCCTGACCTCAAGTTATCCACCCGGCTTGGCCTCCCAAATTGCTGCGATTATAGGCGTGAGCCACCACACCCAGCCAATTTGTTTTCTTTAATATAAAACTTAGAGGCGGGTCCAGTGCCTTACGCCTGTAATCTTAGCACTTTGGGAGGCTGAGGTGGGCGGATCAGGAAGTCAGGAGTTCAAGACCAGCCTGACCAACACGGTAAAACCCTGTCTCGAAAAAAAAAAATTAAAAAATTAGCTGGGAGCAGTGGTGCATGCCTGTAGTCCCAGCTACTCAGGAGGCTGAGGCATGAGAATCGCTTGAACCCGGGAAACGGAGGTTGCGGTGAGCTGAGATTGCACCACTGCACTCCAGCCTGGGCAACAGAGTGAGACTCTGTCTTAAAAAATAAAAATAAGCCGGCTGGGTGTGGTGGCTCATGCCTGTAATCCCAACACTTTGGAAGGCCGAGGCAGGCGGATCACCTGAAGTCCGGAGTTCGAGACCAGCCTGGCTAATGTGGCAAAACTCCGTTTCTACTAAAAATACAAAAAATTAGCCAGGCATGATGGCACGCGCCTGCAATCCCAGCTACTCGGGAGGCTGAGGCAGGAGAATCGCTTGAACCCGGGAGGTGGAGGTTGCAGTGAGCTGAGATTGCATCATTGCACTCCAGCTTGGGCAACAAGAGCGAAACTCTGCCTAAACAAATAAATAAATAAATAAATAAAAATTAGAGACATTGTCTTTCCATGTCACCCAGGTTAGTCTAAAACTCCTGGGCTCAATCAATCCTCCTGTCTCAGCCATCCAAAGTGATGGAATTACAGGTGTGAGCCACCTTGCTCGGCTCATTATTAACTCTTATTTATTTATATTTATCAGAAATAAGCATCATATATTACAGATGCCTTATTCATTTAAAAAACTTCGGGAACAGCTGGGCACGGTGGCTCACACCTGTAATCCCAGCACTTTGGGAGGTCAAGGTGGGCGGATCACAAGGTCAAGAGTTCAAGACCAGCCTGGCCAACATGGTGAAACCCCGTCTACTAAAGATATAAAAAATTAGCTGGGTGTGGTGCCGCCTGCCTGTAATCCCAGCTACTAGAGAGGCTGGGGCAACAGAATTGCTTGAACCTGGGAAGCGGAGGTTGCAGTGAGTTGAATTTGCGCCATTGCACCTCAGCCTGGGCAACACGGCAAGTCTCAAAAAAAAGGGAGTCTGCTGGGCACAGTGGCTCACGCCTGTAATCCCAGCACTTTCAGAGTCTGAGGTGGGTAGATCACCTGAGTTGAGGAGTTTGACACCACCCTGGCCTACATAGGGAAACCCCATCTCTAGTTAAAAAAAAAAAAAAAATTAGCCAGTCATGGTGACAGGTGCCTGTAATCCCAGCTACTCGGGAGGATGAGGCAGGAGAATCACTTGAACCCGGGAAGCAGAGGGTGCAGTGAGCCAAGATCCGCCATTCCACTCCTGCCTGGGCAACAAGAGGGAAACTCCATTTTAGCCTGGCATTGTGGCAGGCACCTGTAATCCCAGCTACTCAGGAGGCTGAGGCAGGAGAATCGCTTGAACCCAGGCAGCAGAGGTTACAGTGAGCCGAGATCGTGCCACTGCACTCCAACCTGGGCAACAGAGCGAGACTTTTTGTCTCGATAATAATAATAAAGAAACAGGACATCTTCATTCGCTTTTATAGTCACATAAAGTACAGGATTTTAGTACATCAGAAGAAATGACATGATAAATCTCAGAAACATACGCAAGAATTTGTCAGCCATGATGATCTCTGAGGAGGCGGATGAATGAAAGATGAGGAGCTGCACTTTCTTTTTGAGACGGAGTTTCGCTATGTTGCCCTGGCTTGAGTGTAATGGCGCAATCTCAGCTCAATGCAACCTCCGCCTCCTGGGTTCAAATGATTCTTCTGCCTCAACCTCCTGAGTAGCTGGGACTATAGGCGTGTACCACCACACCTGGCTACTTTTTGTATTTTTAGTAGATACGGGGTTTCACCATATTGGCCAGGCTGGTCTGGAACTCCTGACCTCGTGATCCACCCGCCTCAGCCTCCCAAAGTGCTGGGATTACAGGTGTGAGCCACCGTGCCCCGCCCACTTTTTTTTTTTTGAAATGTATTCTCACTGTGTCACCAAGCCTGGAGTGCAATAGCAGGATTTTGGCTCGCTGCAACCTCTGCCTCCCTGGTTTCAAGCAATTCTCCTGCTTCAGCCTCCCAAGTAGCTAGGACTACAGGTGTATGCCATCACACCCAGCTAATTTTTGCATTTTTAGTAGAGATGGGGTTTCACCATGTTGGCCAGGCTGGTCTCGAACCCCTGACTTCAAGTGACTCACTTGCCTCGGCCTTCCAAATTGCTGGGATTACAGCTGTGAGCCACTGCACCCAGCCCCGACTCCTTTTTTGTTTTGTAGAGAGGACATATCGCTGTATTGCCCAGGTGGGTTCAATCTCCTGGGCTCAAGCAATCCACCTGCCTTTAGCTTCCCAAAGTGCTGGGATTACAGGCATGAGCCACCGCACCCAGCCGAAAGCAGGGACTTAAAAAAAGTTTCAGATTTCTTTTCTTTTTGGCTTGAGTAATATGGTTATTATTATATTTTTTCATGAAAACTGCCCAGGCCAGGTGCAGTGCCTCACGCCTGTAATCGCAGCAGTTTGGGAGGCTGAGGCGGGCGGATCACGAGGTCAAGAGATCAAGACCATCCTAGCCAACATGGTGAAACCCCATCTCTACTAAAAATACAAAACAATTAGCTGGGTGTGGTGGTATGCGCCTGTAGTCCCAGCTACTGGGGAGGCTGAAGCAGGAGAATCGTTTGAACCCAGGAGGCGGAGACTGCAGTGAGCCGAGATCACACCACTGTACTCCAGCCTGGCGACAGAGCAAGACTCCATCTCAAAAAAAACAAAAACAAAAACAAAAAAAACACAGAAAACTGGCCAGGCACTGTGGCTTATGCGTGTAATCCCAACACCTTGGAGGCTAAGGTAGGGGCATCCCTTGAGGGCAGGTGTTCAAGACTGACCTAGGCAACATATTGAGATCCCACCTCTGCAAAAAAAAAAAAACTTGGGCATGGTGGCGTGTGCTTGTAGTCCCGGCTACTTGGGAGGCTGAGTAGGAGGGGATGGCTTGAGCCCATGAGTTCAAGACTGCCATGAACTAAGATTGCACCACTGCAGTCCAGCTTGGTTGACAGAGCAAGACCCTGCCTCAAATAAAATAAAATGAAATGAAAAAGGGACATGTTTTGGTCAAGTCTTTTTCTACAGCCCACCAAATCTATACATTAAATATCCAACACCACAGATGGGCATGGTGACTCATGCCTTTAATCCCAGCACTTTGGGAGGCTGAGTCAGGAGGGTTGCTTGAGTCCAGGAGTTTGAGACCAATCTGAGCAACATAGTGAGATCCATGACCAGCCTGGCCAAGCTGGTGAAACCCTGTCTCTACTAAAAATACAAAAATTAGCTGGGCGTGATGGCACGTACCTGTATCCCCATTACTGGGGAGGCTGAGGCAGGAGGATTGCTTGAACCTGGGAGGTGGAGGTTACAGTGAGCCGAGATATCGACAGTGAGCCGAGATATCGACATTGCACTCTAGCCTGGGCGACACAGTAAGACTCCATTTCAAAAAAAAAAAAAAAAAGACAATCCCATGCAAGGTATGCAATTTGGTGAGTAACTGGAGTAGAATGTGTGAGCATTGCAATGAGAGAGATATAGGAATGTTGCAGAAGCAGCTCAGAGATCCATAAGGCTATGGAGCTCCTAATTCTGCCTCAGTAATTATAAAAGGTTTCACAGACTAGGAGCTCTGTGAGCTGGGTTTTGAGGAATAAGGACAAGTTTGCCAGGTTGATAAAAATGAAAATTAGTCTGGTCGCCGTGGCTCATGCCTGTAGTGCTAGCAAATTTGGGAGGCTGAGGCTGGCAGATTGCCTGAGCTCAGGAGTTCAACCAGCCTGGGCAACATGGTGAAACCATGTCTGTACTAAAAATACAAAAAATAGGCTGGGCGCTGTGGCTTATGCTGTAATCCCAGCTCTTTGGGAAGCCGAGGTGGGTGGATCATGAGGTCAGGAGTTCAAGACCAGCCTGGCCAACATGGTGAAACCTCGTCTCAATTAAAAACACAAAAATTAGCTGGGTACAGTGGTACGTGCCTGTAATCCTAGCTACTCAGGAGGCTGAGGCAGGAGAATCCCGGGAGGTGGAGGTTTCCATGAGCTGAGATTGCATCATTGCATTCCAGCCTGGGTGACAAAGCAAGACTCTGTCTCAAAAAAGAAGAAGAAGAAGAAGAAGAATGCTGGGCGTGGTGGCTCACGCCTGTAATCCCAGTGCTTTGGGAGGCCAAGGCAGGTGGATCAAGAGGTCAGGAGTTCGAAATTAGCCTGACCAACATGGTGAAACCCCATCTCTACTAAAAATACAAAAATTAGCCAGGCATGGTGGCGCATGCCTGTAATCCCAGCTACTCAGGAGGATGAGGCAGGAGAATCACTTGAACCTGGGAGGTGGAAGTTGCAGTGAGCCAAGATCGCACCACTGCACTCCAGTGTGGGCAACAGAGCGAGACTCTGTCTCAAAAAAAAAAAAAAGAAAAGAAAATTAGATAAGAGAAGAAGAGGCAGGAGGAAGAAGAACATTCTAGGCAGATCTGCATCTGTCCCTCTGTCCCAACATTTCCATCATCTCCATTCACAAAGCCTGAGAAAATATTGGAAGAAACTCATGAGGTAACTAAGATAGCTTTTATTAAGATAACTAATTTTTTTTTTAGACAGGGTCTTGCTCTGTCTCCCAGGCTGGAGTGCGGTACCACAATCTTAGCTCACTGCAACCTCCGCCTCCTGGGTTCAAGCGATTCTCCTGCCTCAGCCTACCAAGTAGCTGGGATTACAAGCTCCTGTCACCATACCCAGCTACTTTTGTATTTTTAGTAGAGACAGGGTTTCACCATGTTGGCCAGGCTGGTCTAGAACCCCTGTCCTTATGTGATCCATCCACCTCGACCTCCCAAAGTGCTGGAATTTCAGGTGTGAGCCATTGCTTGTCCACTCATTCAGTCATTTTTAGTGTCTGAATAGGCATGTGTGGAGGTTACGACATACAACATAAATGAAGCGTCAGAGGGGAGGAAGTCTCAGCATCACTCAGGTGAAAATGAATGGAAAATAGAGCAGGAACGCAAAACATGGCTTCAGAGGTTAGTGGTAACACCAGAGCTACAAACCAGGGCTGGAAATTCAGCTTCAGAAGTCTTCTGAGACCAGGAGTCTTGAAGGGCTTGCAGTACCAGGAAGTCTCCAAAGGAGGGAGCAGGAAGAGAGAGAAGATGGTGAAGGCAATCTGGACATGTGGGAGGCCTATTAGCTGCCACAGCGATCCAGGGAGGAGGCATTTTTAAACAGAGGAGAATGAAGATGTGTAGTGACTATAGCCTTAGGAGAGTGCATCCGTGAACTCAGGAATAACTGGGTATTGTAGAAAAAAGAAGCAGCAAATAGAAATTCTTGGCCAGTCATAGTGGCTTCATGGCTGTAAATCCCAGCACTTTGGGAGTCTGAGGTGGAAGGATCACTTGGGGCTGGGAGTTCATAACCAGCCTGGGCAACAGAGCAAGATCCCATCTCTAAAAAAAAAAAATTTCTTTGAGATAGAGTCTGGCTCTGTCTCCCAGGCTAGAGTGCAATAGCGTGATCTCAGCTCATGGCAACCTCTGCCTCCCGGGTTCAGGCGATTCTCCTGCCTCAGCCTTCTGAGTAGCTGGGATTACAGGCATGCGCCACCATGCCTGGCTAATTTTTGTATTTTTAGTAGAGATGGGTTTTTGCCATATTGACTAGGATGGTCTTGAACCCCTGCCCTCAAGTGATCTGCCCACCTAGGCCTTCCAAAGTGCTGGGATTACAGGCATGAGCCACCATGCCCAGCCAAAACCATTTTTTTTTTTAATTAGCCTTGCCTGGCTCGGCACAGTGGCTCACACCTGTAATCCCAGCTCTTTGGGAGGCCAAGGTGGGCAGAACACGAGGTCAGAAGTTCAAGACCAGCCTGGCCAATATGGTGAAACCCCATCTCTTTTTTTTTCTTTTTTTTGAGAATGATTTTCACTCTTTCTGCCCAGGCTGGAGTGTAGTGGTACAATCTTGGCTCACTACAACCTCCACCTCCTGGTTTCAAGTGATTCTCCTGCCTCAGCCTCCAGAGTAGCTGGTGGGTGGAGTGGGGGAGCTACAGGCGCCCCCCACCATACCTGGCTAGTTTTTATATTTTTAGTAGAGACGGGGTTCCACCATGTTGGCCAGTCTGGTTTTGAACTCCTGACCTCGTGATCTGCCTGCTTCGGCCTCCCGAAGTGTTGGGATTACAGGTGTGAGCCACCTCGCCGTGCCGAAACCCTGTCTCTACTAAAAAGTACAAACATTAGGCTGGGCATTAGCCTTGCCTGTAGTCCTAGCTACTCGGGAAGCTGAGGCAGGGGGATCGCTTGAAACTGGGAGAGAGGCTGAGGCTGCAATAAGCTGTGATCATACCAGTGCACCCCAGCCTGGGCTACAAAAGAGACCCTGTGTCAAAAAGAGAGAAAGGAAGGGGAGGGGTGGGGAGATGAGGGGAAGGGAGAGATTCTCAGGGAAAGAAATAAGAAAGCAAGGCCAAGCAAAGGGACCACCTGGTCATGGTAAACACAAAAGCCCTATAAACAGCAGAGGAGAAGGAATTAATGAAGAGGAGACGGTGCTGATGCTAGAAAGACAGGGGCTCATTAATGGAGTAAGAGGTGCTTAGATAAGTAACATGGAAGCTATGGGCTCAAGGATACAAGCTAATGGGCAGGCACACAACATAGAGAAGAAACTTCAAGTAAGAAAAGAAATTGCACGCTGAGGAAAGGAAAGAAAGGTAAGAAACCTCTGTCGTCTGAGCCACCGTGCCCGGTCACACCCAGCTATTTTTTTGTATTTTTAGTAGAGATGGGGTTTCACTATGTTGGCCAGGCTGGTCTCCAACTCCTGACCTCATGATCCGCCCGCCTCGGCCTCCCAAAGTGCTGGGATTACAGGCCTGAGCCACCGTGCCCGGCCGAAACTATTGCTTTTTAGCAATTTTTATTTATTTTATTTAAAATTTATTTTATTTTTTAATAAAATAAAATAAGTATTTTAAAACCTATTGCTGGCTGGGCACAATGGTTCACGCCTGTAATCCCAGCACTTTGGGAGGCAGAGGCAGGTGAATCACGAAGTCAGGGGTTCGAGACCAGCCTGTCCAAGATAGTGAAACCCCTTGTCTACTAAAAACTACAAAAAAAAAAAAAAAAAAAAAAATTAGCCAGGTATGGTGGCAGGCGCCTGTAATCCCAGCTACTCGGGAGGCTGAAGCAGGAGATCGCTTGAACCAGGGTGGCAGACGTTGCAGTGAGCCGAGATCACACCACTGCACTCCATCCTGGGCAACTGAGTGAGACTCCATCTCAAAAAACAAAAAAAAATTGTTTATTTCTTGAATTTTCCATGGAATCTTATCAGACCACTGACGACCTCTGATAAGGAGTGGACTACTGTGATATGAAATACATTTAGTCTGAGTCCCCAGCTCCTGTCACACAGCTCCTAAAACCATAGGAATTTCCTGAGTGCTAGGAATGTCTTAGTTATTCACAACAAATCCCTTCATCACGCCAGAGTTTATGCTAAAGAAGTGATTTAGGGTGGGGCCCCAAGGTAGCCTTAGGCTGGGGCTGCTCAACGGGTGATTAGTGGATTGGAAACGCAGAGGGGGTGGGGGAGGGAGGGGTTCAGGAGATGATGCTCTATAGAAACTTTTGAACAAGGAGTTGCTGAACACTTCGAGTTGCTGGGAGGTCAGTGTGCACAGTCAAGGTACGGAAGCTTTGTGACACCTCCTTCCACAATCATGCCCTTTGCATATCTTCTTGGAGTGATCATTTGTGTCCTTCATAATACATTGGTTAACATAAGTAGAGCATTTCCCCTGAGTTCTGTGAGCCATCCTAGCAAATTATCACAGCCGAGGAGGGGGGTTGTGGGACCCCTGATTTATAGTCAGCCAGAAGCCCAGGCCACTGTCTGGGACATGTAATTGGTGTCTCAAAATGGCGGCAGTCTTGTGGGACTAAGCCCCTATCTGTGGGCTTCAGATAGCATCAGAATTGAATTGAGTTAGAGGACATCCAGTTGGCATCTGCTGGAGAATTTTGGTGTGTGTGTGTGTGAAAACCCCCATAAATCTGATAAATATTCTGAGCTGCATTCAGTGCGCGTAAGGAGAAAAAACTTTTTTCCCTTAATTTGTGACCAATAAATGCCAATTCTTGAACACCTGCTCAGTGCAAGTTCTCTCCTCTGGTAGTTCTCTGGTCATTCCCTTGGGTCCTTTCTTTTTTCTTTTCTTTTTTTTTTTTTTTTTGAGATGGAGTTTCACTCTGTTGCCCAGGCTGGAGTGCAATGGCATGATCTCGGCTCACTGCAACCTCCGCCTCCTGGATTCAAGCGATTCTCCTGCCTCAGCCTCCCGAATAGCTAGAATTATAGGCATCCACCACCACGCCTAAGTAATATTTGGTATTTTTAGTAGAGACGGGGTTTCACCATATTGGCCCGGCTGATCTTGAACTCCTGACCTCAGGTGATCCACCCGCCTCGGCCCCCCAGAATGCTGGGATTATAGGCATGAGCCGCCACGGCCGGCCTCTTTTTTTCTTTTTTAAGAATTATTTTAATTTATTTTATTTTTTTGGCAGACTCATGCTCTGTCACCCAGTCTGGAGCACACTGATGCAGTCATAGCTCACTGCAGCCTTCACCTCCTGGGCTCAAGCAATCCTCCTGCCTCAGCCTTCTGGGTAGCTGGGACTATAGGTGTAAGCCACAGTGCCCTGCCTCCTTGAGTTTTTTCTACTTGAAATTTTTCTTTCTCCTTTGAATTCCTCGCCCAACTGACAGCATTAGATCTTCACAAATGCTACTGCTGGCTTCTGCTGCTACAAGATGTATCTTGCCCAGCTTCCCCGCTATCCCCCAGGACCATGCAGAATGTGCTGTCCCAGATCACCAAGGGACAACTGACTCTTTACTACCTGCTATTATATCAACTATCTATCTATTGAATTTACGTTTTATATTTATTTATTTACTTATTTTGAGATGGAGTTTCGCTCTGTCGCCCAGGCGGGAGTGCAATGGTGTGATCATGGCCCACTTCAACCTTCACCTCCCGGGTTCAAGCAATTCTCCTGCCTCAGCCTCCTGAGTACCTGGGATTACAGGCGCCTGCCACCACGCCCGGCTAATTTTTGTATTTTTGGTAGAGATGGGGTTTCACCTTGTTGGTCAGGCTGGTCTCAAACTCCTGACCTTGTGGCCAGGCGCTGTGGCTCACGCCTGTAATCCTGGCACTTTGGGAGGCTGAGGTGGGCGGATTGCCTGAGCTCCGGGGTTTGAGACCAGCCTTGACAACATGGTGAAACCCCGTCTCTACTAAAATACAAAAAAAATTAGCTGGGCGTGGCGATGTGCGCCTGTAGTCCCAGCTACGCGTGAGGCTGACGCAGGAGAACTGCTTGAACCTGGGAGGCGGAGATTGCAGTGAGCTGAGATCACGCCACTGCACTCAAGCCTGGGCGACTGAGGGAGATTCTGTCTCAAAACAAAACAAACTCCTGACCTCATGATCCACCCGCCTCAGCCTCCTAAAGTGCTAGGATTACAGGCATGAGCCACCACGCCCAGCCTATTTTATTTTTTATTTTATTATTTATTTACTGAGTTAGGGTCTTGCTATGTTGCTCAGGCTGGTCTCAAACTCCTCACACATCAGCATCCTAAGCAGCTGGTCCCACAGGCATGGGCCACCTAACTCAAATTTATCTATCTATCTATCTATCTAATCAGACCCTGATCTCCATATAGGAAATAATGAGTCTGTCTTCCTTAGTTACTATATAATTTATACTACCAGGATTGTATAAAATTCCTAACACTTAGTATTGCCAAATTTTAACATTTTGTCCAATGGAGATTATATTCTTTCTTTTTTTTTTTTTTTTTTTTTTGAGGCGGAGTCTTGCTCTGTCGCCCAGGCTGGAGTGCAGTGACGCGATCTCACCTCACTGCAAGCTCCGCCTCCCGGGTTCACGCCATTCTCCTGCCTCAGCCTCCTGAGCAGCTGGGACTACAAGCGCCCGCCACCACGCCCGGCTACTTTTTTTTTGTATTTTTAGTGGAGACGGGGTTTCACCGTGTTAGCCAGGATGGTCTCGATCTCCTGACATCGTGATCTGCCCGCCTGGGCCTCCCAAAGTGCTGGGATTACAGGTGTGAGCCACCGCGCCCGGCCAACCTGGCTAATTTTTGTATTTTTAGTAGAGACAGGGTTTCATCTTCTTGGCCAGGCTGGTCTTGAACTCCTGACCTCATGATCCGCCTCGGCCTCCGAAAGTGCTGGGATTACAGGCGTGAGCCACCATGCCTGGCAGAGATTATATTCTTTAGGAAAGAATCTGTGTGTGTATATGTGTGTTTGAGGAGGTTATGCTATATTATATATATAATTTCCACCTCTGCCAGGTCACTAACCAAGATAATTTGGTAAGCAGAGTAGCTAAGATGTTTTAGAGATAGAGCAATAGTAAAATGAGAAATAACTGTAGAGGGAACTTGAGTTAGGTTTGGATGAGTTAGATAAGTGCAGTTCCTATACCCTTATGACATAATTTTCATACCTCTTTTTAAAAGAGGTGACTGGAAAAAAGACATTCTTGCTGTTACTTGGAGGAGAAAATGGGGTAAGTTAGTTATAAGGATAGTGGAAAATTGCCTAAACATTTATTCTTTGTTATTGAGGTCTGGAAAGAATTGCACTTTATTTTCTTCTCCCTGAGTAGTCACCTCATGTTATTGTTTAATTTCCCATGACTTGTTAAACCTTTTAGACTTTATGGAAACATCTGGCCCCTTTCCTGACAGATGAACCCGATCAGGTTGCTGGGTGCCAAGGTGGTTTTTAATATCATCTACATGCTGATGACTCTCAATTTGTTTCTCCAAGATAACTCTCCTTCCCAAACTCGAAATTGTCCCAGACTTGGCCAGTGGGAGGGACCTGTCCTTTTTTGATGGACATTTAGATGGTTTCCAGTTTTTCACCATTGTGAAACATAATGAAAATATTTTATTGACACAGACTCAATTCAGCCCTCAGAGCCTTTGCACTTGCTTTTTCCTAAGCCTGCAATCTTCTTCCAGCTTCCTCCCTTACTTTTTTCAGTCTACTCAATGTGGTCTTCCTTGATTGCTGAATTCAAAATTACAATCCTGGTCAGGGGCAGTGGCTCATGCCTGTAATCACAGCTACTTGGGAGGCTGAGATACAAGAATTGCTTGAACTTGGGAGGAAGGTTGCAGTGGGACAAGATTGCACTACTGCACTCCAGCCTGGGCGACTGAGTGAGACTCCCTCTCAAAAACAAACAGGCCGGGGGCATTGGCTCTTTGGGAGGCCAAGGCAGGTGGATCACCTGAGGTCAGGAGTTCAAGACCAGCCTGACCAACAAGGTGAAACCCCATCTCTGCTAAAAAAACACAAATTAGCCATGTGTGGTGGTGCATGCCTTTAGTCCCAGCTATTCAGGAGGCTAAAGCAGAATTGCTTGAACCTGGGAGGCGAAGGTTGCAGTGAGCCGAGATCAGGCCACTGCACTCCAGCCTGGGCGACGGAGCAAGACTCCATCTCAAACAAAAAAAACCCAAAAAACAAAACACACACACACACACACAATTATTTTAGAAGCACACATGCACTTAGAATCCTTTTAGAAGCACTCATTGGGTTTTTTGTTTGTTTGTTTGTTTTGAGACAGGGTCTTGATCTTTCCTCCAGGCTGACATGCAAGTCATACAATCTTGGCTCACTGCAACCGCCTCCCAGACTCAGGTGATTCTCCCATCTCAGTTTCCCGAGTAGCTGGGAAAACAGGCATGCACCACCATGCCTGGCTAATTTTTATATTTTTAGTAGAGATTTCACTATGTTGCCCAGGCTGGTCTCGATCTCCTGGGTTCAAGTGATCTTCCCCCCTCTGCCTCCCTAAGTGATGAAATTACAGGCATGAGCCACTGAGCCCTGAGCCCTGTGTATTGTGTGTGTGTGTGTGTGTTTTTGAGATGGAGTCTTGCTCTGTCACCAGGCTGTAGGCTGGAGTGCAGTGGTGCCATCTTGGCTCACTGCAACCTCCACCTCCCGGGTTCAAGCGATTCTCCTGCCTCAGCCTCCCGAATAGCTGAGACTGCAGGTGCGCGTCACCACTCGCAGCTAATTTCTGTATTTTTAGTAGAGACTGGGTTTCAACATGTTGCTCAGGATGGTCTTGATCTCTTGACCTTGATCTGCCTGGCTTGGCCTCCCAAAGTGCTGGGATCACAGGTGTAAGCCACTGCGCCCGGCTATTTTTTTTTTTAATTGCAATCTTCCCCAGCATTTCCGATCCCCTTCCCTGCCTTTTCCCCCCACTTTATCCCGGTGCTATCACTATCTGATACACTATATATTCTGCTCATTTGTTTTCTTTATTTTCTGTGCCCCGACTCCTACAACACGATGGAATGCAAGCTCTACAAGGACGGAGGTTTCCTTTTGCTCACTTTTGTTTCCCCAAGTTTGGAACTGTGTCTGGCACTAAGTAGGGACTCAAGGGGAATGAGTGTTACCATGGACATCTTTCTATGTAGTTGTATGATTTTCCTATTTCAATACGTTTTAAAGTTAATCCAGTTAATTGACAAAAGCCAGGATATTTCTATTTTATGATAGTCCTTTTCCTTTTGTTCTTCATGAAAATTACATTATGTTGGATTTTTCCTTTTCCTTTTTTGGGGGGCAGGGAGATGGGTCTTGCTGTGGTTGCCCAGGATGGCCTCAAACTCTTGGGCTCAAGCAATCCTTTTGCCTCAGTCTCCCGAGTAGCTGGGATGGTGCACACTATTATGCCCACCTGAAAGTCAGGATTTTTTTTAAGACAGTGTCTTGCCCTGTCACTCAGGCTGGAGTGCAGTGGCTTTACCAAAGCTCACTGCAACCTGAAACTCCTGGGCTCAAACAGTCCTCCTGCCCCAGACTCTCAAAGTGTTAGGATTACAGGTGTGTGCCCAGCCTTGAAAATCAAGTTTTATAAGTCAAACTCTCCCTGCATTCCTTTCTTTTTATCTAGGTAGAATGTTTCTAACAAGATTGTAACAAGTAACCTTTTGAAGCATTCATCAGAAGGGTCAATTTTTGTCCATAAGATTTATTTCACGGAAGGCAGCTATGCTAACCCCTATACCATCAACGGGTCATATAAGATTTATTTCAGGCCTGGTGTGGTGGCTCACGCGTGTAATCCCAGCACTTTGGGAGGCCAAGGCAGGCAGATCACCTGAGGTCAGGAGTTCGAGACCAGCCTGACCAACAAGGTGAAACCCCATCTCTTCCAAAATAATAATAATAATAATAATAATAATAATAATAATAATAATAATAATAATAACATAGCTGGGTGTGGTGGCGCACACCTGTAAGCCCAACTACTCAGGAGGCTGAGGCAGGAGAATCGCTTGAACCCAGGAGCAGAGGTTGCAGTAAGCCGATATCATGCCATTGCACTCCAGCCTGGGCAACAAGAGCGAAACTCCATCTCAAAAAAAAATTTATTTCAAATGCCACATTTCTGATTTTATTCAGCCAAGGTACTTTGATTGTGCCATTGAAAACACGAGTGCAGTCATCAGTTTGCTCTGCCAGCCTGGAATCTCTGTTCCTTCTGTGTAGGAGGCAAATTTTATTCATCCTTGTATGCCTACATTGTAGTGCAAGAATACATTTGTATGAATCAATCAGTGAGGAAGGTTAAAAGTTTAGGAATCTTTCCCAGAACAGCCTGGTTATGCTTATGTGTATAAGAATAAAATCTAAGTGCAGAATGGGGGTAGAATGGTGTGAAAGGCAATGAGGGACTGAATCCTTTCTCTTCACTTGAAGTTTGACCTGGAAGGAATGAAGATTCCATGAACAGCATTTTCCTTACCACGGTGACCCCATTAAAGTCCTGGATTCCCTTGTCTGTGTCATGACTGCTGGAAGAAGCAATAGCTATCAAACATTTAGAGAAAAATTCAGATGCCCTAGTCAGTCTTAATTCTGGCATAATGCCACTGGTTATTCCTCCTAATTCGGAAAACTTAGCTCTTCCTGTCCTTTCATTTCTTCATTCATAAAGTGAATACGACCACCACTGAGGTCCAGGGCCAAATAACTAACAGAAATATTATGATGAACTTTGCAGACATCCAGCCCAGAGTCAGGGAACACAGCCCTCATCTGGTTTCTCTCTTTGGTGTTGAGGGCGGTTTTCCGTTGCTGGCGACCTAGACATTGCTTAATGGTGTCATCTCTGACCTGGCACCTTCTTCATACATTTATAAACATGCAATTTAGAGATCCTAAAAACTTTTTCTAGAGCTCCCCTGGGAAAAAAGTTAATGACAAAATCTTGACACCTCTCTACGTCTTCTTCGGAGACAGAGAAGTTGAGAGAGGTGGAGAACGAGGGGGAGGGGGAGGGGGTCGAGAGGGAGTCGAGCAGGGATTCCAGCTCCAGTTTGGGTAAATCCAGCTCGCGTTTTGTCTCTCGCTCAACCGTGCAGGGTCCAGCGAAGGCAGAGCCCCAGCTTCACTCCCTGAGGTCTGTCCTGGGGAGACACTGCTGCTCCGGGGGGCTGACCTGGCGGGGAGTGGCCGCGCAGTCTGCTCCGGCGCCGCTTTGTGCGCGCAGCCGCTGGCCCCTCTACTCCCGGGTCTGCCCCCCGGGACACCCCTCTGCCTCGCCCAAGTCATGCAGCCCTACCTGCCTCTCCACTGTGGACCTTTGGGAACCGACTCCTCACCTCGGGGGCTCGGGCCTTGACTGTGCTGGGAGCCGGTAGGCGTCCTCCGCGACCCGCCCGCGCCCCTCGCGCCCGCCGGGGCCCCGGGCTCCAAAGTTGTGGGGACCGGCGCGAGTTGGAAAGTTTGCCCGAGGGCTGGTGCAGGCTTGGAGCTGGGGGCCGTGCGCTGCCCTGGGAGTGTGACCCGGCCAGCGGTGAGTTGGGGCCGGGGCAGAGGGCAGGGGTGCGGGGAGCTAGGACTCCGACGCCGAGGCCCGAGGGGGGTCCGGGAGGCGGCGCTCGGCGCGGGCTGGATGTGGCCGGGGCTCTGCGTCCTTGGCTCTCCCGCGGCCGCGGGGGTGGGCTCGTTCCCCGCCTCGACCCCCCACCCCGGGACGCTCGGGGCGCTTTTGTTGCCGGAGATAAACAATGCCCCCGGCCGGAGGTATCGGCCACCCGCCCCGGAGGCCCCGCCACAGCGCCGGGTTGGGGGCAGCGGGGGCGCCTGGGGCTCTGACCCCGGGCTGCGGTGGAAGCGGGGCTGGGGGAGGGCAAGTGTGGCCTGGGGGAGATGGCTGAATATGCCAGCGGTTGGTTCCCTGGCCCCTTTGGGGAGTCGGAGGTCGGGCGCCTCGGGGTGAGGAGAGGCTAGAGTCTATGCAAGTTGTGAATGGGGAGTCCGGGCTGTCCCGTGCTCAAGCGTACCCCCTAAACAAGTTTTCTCCCTCCCCCCCCATATATATATGAGAGACAGGTTGGTAGGGAAACGCTTTGGCGCCTGTCTCCCCGAGAGTTTTGGGACGGCAGCTCCAGGGATGAAACGTTTGGAGTGGAGGCAGTGGTGCAGTCTTGCTAGGAGTTGGCTGGGAGTTGTAACGATCAGGGAAGAAGGGAATAGGGAGTAGAGTGTGTTCTGTCAAAATGGCATTTAAGAAACTCATTTATGAGCACCACTGGGTCGCTGGACGCGCTGGCCTTGCGATCCCATCAGTCCCCGTCTGGCGGGATCCCGGAGCGGGCCCCGAGGGTGGGAGGTTCGCGGAGCTGGGTGCTGGGGCTGGTCGTGCAGCACGTGAGGGGCCTGGTCCTCGCCCTCGGGCGAGGAGGCGGCCACACAACCTACCGCCCCCAGAGAAAAAATGCTCTCCTCTCTCTCTGTGCTTCCCTCCCTCCCTCTCCCCCGCTCCGGTCCCCCCTCGCTCGCCCCAGGCTCTTGAATATATATATATATATATATATATATTCTACAAGAAGTGGTCTGGAAGGGACTGGCCGACGCTGGTAATCTTTCCACGTGAACGAGAAACCCACGCTGGGCATTTCTGATCCACTAAAAACTAAAGTGTTTCCAAACGAACACTTAAAGCTTCAGCCTCGGAGTCTTTCCCGCGCCCCCAACTCGTCCCTCTCCCAAATTAACCAACCTTTCTGCATACGTCTCTTAGGGTGCCTCTTCCCCTCCGCCCCGGTTCCACTCTTGGGCACTAAACGAGCTGCACAATATGTCCTAGTAATGACTGGTTTTTGAAGAAATATTTGAAAAGTGCTGCAAGACCTTGGAGCGAGAACAGGATTAGTTACACAGCCCTGGGCCGGCGGGGTGAGCCGCGCGCGCCACTGGAAGAGCGGCGCTGTGTAGCAGCAGCCCCAGGTCTCCCCTGGACCTGAGTGTGCTCGGCGTCCCCACCCCCAATATAAAGTAAAATAAAAGCAATGGTTTAATTAGGCCTCAGGATACGAAAAATATGGAAAAGGCCCTTCTTAACCAGTAAGGGCAACAGTTATTTGGAGCATACTAGGAATTTATGACTACAATTAAACCAGGGGCAGGGGTACACGTAGATAGGTACGGAAATAAGGAGATTGGTGTGAGTTAATAATCGAAAGACTTAGGTGAATCAAACCAAGCATCAAAAGACTTAGGTGGCTTTTGGTGTGTTTCCCGATTTTATCGGTATTGATCATACTGGTCCCCCTTTTCCCCAATTAAGGGATTTTAATTAGTTTGTCAGTCTGTCTTTAAAGCTAAGTTGTGGTTTCAATTAAATTTCAGAATCAAGATATACGGGAAATGGCAGACAGTGTCCTTTTCTCTTTGCAAAGATGAGGAGTCCAGGCTTACAACTCTGGGACTGCCACTTTCCATTTTAATAAGAGTTAACTATCGCTCTCCGGGCTGGTCTTCCAGAATGGATGGGTGGGAGGGTTGGGTCTCCACTGTCCCTGCCCTTTGTTTCTCTTCCTTCTCCCATCTGATTTGTCTCCCCTCCCCCACCTTCTGAGCGTCCGTATCTTTCCTGCACACTTGATTTCCCCTATCCCCTTGGTCTTTTAGTTTTCGGCCTTTTGCTCCCAGTTGCCTTTTTATGTTCTAGCTTTATTACTATAGATGTCGAACCCCTTCCTCAGTTTTTACTATAAGTAATTTTTGCCCTTCCTCAGTTTTTTACTATAAATTTCTTCCCCTTCTTTCGTTTTTGGCCTTTTTTGTTTTCTTTTTGGGCATTTTCTTCCTTCTCTTGCTTTTTCTTCTACTTCCTCCTGATGTGTGTTATGTCTTTCTTGTCTTCGGAAGGACAGTTCTATGTCCATTCTAACGTCTCCCTTCCCTTTTCTTGGCCCTTTTTCCCCCTTTTCTCCCCCTTCCTCTCTGCAGGGCAGAGGGGTGTTTTACATATGGAAGGAGCCATTGACTAAATGTGCTGGCATTCTAGTGAGTTTCCCTGAACAGCTTTTACATGTGCCGAGGGCTCTCACACTTCCTGTGGTAGAAAACTATCTAGGAACAGCAAGCAGTTGCCTGCCTGCTCTTCCTTTCGAGGTAGAACTTAGTTGCAGGAGGAAACTGAGCCAGGTGCTGCCTTTTTAAAAAAATGTTTTAAATCTTGTTTTTCTCTGCCAAGTGCAAGAGCCTTTAAGTTCTGTAGAGCTGAATGGAGGTACTGTGAAATCAGTCTCTTGCAACTAGCTCTATGTATGCAAATACCACGTTTTTGGCCACTGCTGGTAGTGGGAAGAATTGAAATATGACTTTAATTTAACATGCAGGCTGGATTGTTACATCAGTTAAGCATTTTTGCCCAGAGGATTTTGGGGGAATCCAGAAAAAGGACGGATATAGGTGGGAAGAGGATCTTTCTGACATGTTGCTGTCAATACTGGCTTTTTTGTTTGTTTTTTGAGACGGAGTCTCGCTCTGTCTCCCAGGCTAGAGTGCAGTGGCGTGATCTTGGCTTACTGCAACCTCTGCCTCCGGGGTTCAAGCAGTTCTCCTGCCTCAGCCTCCCAAGTAGCTGGGATTACAGGCGTGTGCCACCACACCTGGCTAATTTTTGTATTTTTAGTAGAGATGGGGTTTTACTATGTTGGCCAGGCTGGTCTCAAACTCCTGACCTGAGGTGATCTGCCTGCCTCGGCCTCCCAAAATGCTTAGATTACAGGCAAGAACCACCGCACCAGCCAGTTCTCTGCAGAAAACCCTTACACTTTAAGAAGCCAGCTTTTCATTCTCTAAGCAAGGTAATTATTTTTAAAATTTAGTTGGGTTATTATCTCCTAGCCTATAATTTTGGATTGCATACTCTGTAGTTCCCTTGTCATAAAGACATTTTAGGGGGAAAAATGTTCTATTGTTTTCTTTTTTTTTTTCCAGGGTCTCACTCTGTCGCCCAGGCTGGAGTGTAGTGGTGTGATCTCCGCTCACTGCAATCTTCACCTCCTGGGTTCAAGTGATTCTCCTTCCTCAGCTTCCCTAGTAGCTAGGATTACAGGCATGCGCTACCATGCCCGGCTAATTTCTGTATTTTTAGTAGAGATGGGGATTCACCATGTTGGCCAGGCTGGTTTCAAACTCCTGACCTCAAGTGATCCACCTGCCTCAGCTTCCCAAAGTGCTGGGATTATAGGTGTGAGCCACCACGCCTGGCCAAAAATTATTCTGTTGTTGTTTAGGGCATCTTGGTGCTCTCTGGTGAAAAGATCTGTTGATTGAGTAATGTTTTACATCCCAGAAATGGTTTTTTGTTTTTCCCTTCCATGACAGTAAGAACTCACAGGATGGTGTCCATTAATTGCACATGATTCCCTTCTTGGCCAATGATATATGCTTAATAACAGGGTCTCCAGTCTTATTTTCTTCTCATATCATGTTATCATGTAGCTATCTCTGCAGCACTTTCACTGACTCTTGAAGACATTCCAGGTTAGAATAAAAGTAACTTTCTCATGCCTGTAATACCAGTGTTTTGGGAGGCTGAGGCAGAAGGATCACTTGAGGCTAGGAGTTCAAGACCAGTCTGGGCAACATAGTGAGATCACCCTTGATCCTCATCTCTACAAAAAATAAAAAGAACTTAGCCAGGCCTGGTGGCCTGTGCTTGTAATTCCCGCTACCGGGGTGGCTGAGATGGGAGGATCACTTGAGTCTAGGAGTTTAAGGCTATAGTTAGCGATGATCACAGCACTGCACTCCAGCCTGGGCAACAGAGCAAGACCTGTCTCAAAAAAACAAAACAAACCTGATATTGAGAAACATTGAAATATCAGTTTTTATCAGAAATGAAAAATGGAAGTAGAATTAGGGAAGAGTGTACACGGGAGAGATTTGACTGCTGGAAATATTTTAGTTCATCTGAGTGGTAGGATCTGAGTATTTATTTGAAAATACACATTTTTGCTGGACATTTTTGCTGGACATTTTGCTGGACACATTTTGCTGGACACATTTTGGTGGCCCACACCTGTAGTCCTAGCACTTTAAGAGGCTCAGGAGGGCAGATGACTTGAAGCTAGGAGTTTGAGAGTGGCCTGGGCAGCATAGTGAGACCACCTTGTCTTTACAAAAGAAAGAAAAAATTAGCCAGGTGTGGTAGCACGTGCCTGTAGTGCCAGCTACTTGGGAAGCTGAGGTGGGAGGATCACTTAAGCCCAGGAGGTCAAGGCTACAGTGAGCCTTGATATACCTGAGCGACAGAGCAAGACCCTGTTTAAAAAAAAAAAAAAAATATATATATATATATATATATATATGCACACAGACACACACACATTTTTGTATGAATTGAATACTCTATGACAGAAGCACTAAAAATGGAAGCAGAGCATTTAATAATGTTTGCAAAAAAGAAATTAATTTCTGGAGGTCTTTGAGGTAATTCCATATTTAAATGTGGACTTATTTAATGGAGTGGACTACATTCTCTTCCCCCTGCCTCCACAAATTTCAGGATAAGCTTACTGCCCCTACTCCGTGAGTTCGGCTCTTGGGACAACTTAGTTTGTCACAAAAGAAGTTTATGTTTCAATAGTGGAGCCATGAGTGATAAAAATCAGTGTCTTGTGGGAGTCCTTATTTTGTTTCTGGTTGTCTCTGATTCTTTGGCTGGGTGGCACCCAGTGGTTTTCTCCCCTGCAGTTGGGTTTTTCAGGGGTCATTGGCCTCTTTCATGATCTCATAAAAAGGCTGTTACCATTTAAAGAGGCCACATCTTCGCAGTCCATGTTGTTCATACCTTTTCTATTTCCTTGACAGGCTGTTTTTTAGGAGATAGGGTTTGAATGATAAAGATTATCTTAATTACAAGTCTGAATTTCTAAAGCACTTCAATTTAAAAATATGAAAGAATATAAGAGAGACAGAAATCAATTTGTAAACCACTTTCAAAGCAGATCCCATGACACCCTCTGGCATACCCAGATTACTTGCCTACATATATGAATTTTAATTTTTGTGGCTGATTTGCAACGACTAGATTATATACTCCTAATAATTTTTTAGCAGTATAATCTTGATACAAGAGAGAAAGCATGCTTTTAATGATATCGTTGAATTTCAAGAGATTAAAATGAATTGCTTTCTGTAATGAAAATGCATCCTGATGAAGGTATTTGTTGACTTTTTGGAAATTGGAATTGGAATGTCTTGTTTTCTGAAAATCTTGTACAAAAAGCGGTGGTCTTTGGAGAAAATATCTTTCAGTTTCTCACAGCCAAAGACTGAATTACTGCAAGCCAAAACTTTTTTTTTTTTTTGGAAGAAGGGGAAAGCAGTAAGCTTAGATGCCAAGAATTCAAGTGAAGTATTCTCTGGCCTAGTGTTTGTATTTAGTACAGATTTATCAAAATGTTATTTTTTGTGTATTTGATGTTATCACTAATGTCTATTTTAAAAGTCTTAAAGACACATTACGTTGACTAAATGTAGTGTGCTCTGGGAATTCTTGTGTGTATAACCTACGTAGTGTGTAAGGTGGGAACAGAACCAAAAGGAGATCTTGTTCTGGAGAATATAGCAAACTCTGGGTTAAACTGGTTCCATAATAATGATAACTACCACTTATTTTCTCTCGCTCTTTTTTTTTTTTTTTTTGTATTTTAGAGTTGCAAACAGCCTTTTTTTTTTTAGCTCCTATTTATGAAACACCTATCATGCGCCAGCCCTGTGCTAAGCCTTTACACATATTATTTCGTTTTATTCTCATGATAACCCAATGAGTTCAATACTATTAGGTTTTCTTTTGAATTAAACATAAAGAAACATAGGCATAAAGATACCAAGAAACTTGTCACAATCTACTAATATTTATGAACTGAAAACTGAACCCAGGTCAGCCTACTTCCAACGTCCATCTTTTTACTCTGCTACTCATGTCCCCTGACACTGAAACCACAGATACCACAAGGATGAAACCAGTGCCACTAGTTTTTTCCTGTGGGAGCCCATTGAAACCTCAAAACTACCTCATTTTAGATGAAGGAACATGGACTCAGTTAAGTAGTTCTCTGAAGGACACAGAGCTGGCGATCACAGATTCAAACCCAGGACTTTTTGGTGTGAGATCATCTCTAGACATGAAACTAAACAGTGGGTCCTAGGATTACCTAGGTCAGATCAGTAATTTTTAAACAGATTGAACCCGGGAGGGTTCAAGTGATTCTCCTGCCTCAGCCTCCCAAGTAGCTGGGATTACAGGCATATACCACCTCACCCGGCTAATTTTGTATTTTTAGTAGAGACGGGGTTTCTCCATGTTGGTCACACTGGTCTCAAACTCCCGACCTCAGGTGATCCACCCGTCTCCGCCTCCAATAGTGCTGGGATTACAGGCATGAGCCACTGTGCTTGGCCAGGTTTATTTTTTTTAATCTATTTTTAATTTTTCTCAGACATTGGGAGGCTGAGGCGGGTAGATCACCTGAGGTCAGGAATTGGAGACCAGCCTGCTCAACATGCCAAGATCGTGCCATTGAACTCCAGCCTGGGCAATAAGAGTGAAACTCCATCTTAAAAATTAAAAAAAAAAAAAAATCATAGAATCAAGACTGTGACAACAGAAAATTAAGACTAGTTGTCATTTGAGACCATTCGTGAGAACACATGGTTCTCACAATGAGAATAAATGGTTACCAACAACCATTTTCCTACACCATGAGACGGAGTTCCTACACCATGAGACGGAGGCTGGAGTGCAATGGCGCGATCTTGGCTCACCGCAACTTCCGTCTCCTGGGTTGAAGCGATTCTCCTGCCTCAGCCTCCTGAGTAGGTGGGATTACAGGCATGCACCACCATGCCTGACTAATTTTGTATTTTTAGTAGAGACAGAATTTCTCCATGTTGGTCAAGCTGCTCTCGAACTCCCAACCTCAGGTGATCCACCCACCTTGGCCTCCCAAAGTGCTGGGATTACAGGCGTGAGCCACTGCACTGCCCCCAGCCTTTGGGATTACAGGTGTGAGCCACCGCGCCCAGTCTTTTTTTTTTTTTTTTTTTGAGATGGCATTTCACTCTTGTCACCCAGGCTGGAGTGCAATGGCGCAATCTTGGCTCCCTGCAACCTCCACCTCTCTGGTTCAAGCGATTCTCATGCCTCAGCCTCCCGAGTAGCTGGGATTACAGGCGCTCACCACCACACCCAGCTACTTTTTGTATTTTTAGTAGAGACAGGGTTTCACCATGTTGGCCAGGCTGGTCTCGAACTCCTGACCTCAGGTGATCTGTCCACCTCAGGTGATCTGTGCACCTCAGCCTCCCAAAGTGCTGGGATTACAGGTGTGAGCCACAGTGCCAGGCCGATTCTGTGATCTTGAGAGAGACTGTTGATATCCTACTATAGTGAGCTTTGCTTTTGCTTAGAGCTTCATCTTATTTTGGGTCTGGGTAGGCAATCTGAAAAGACCCGGGTCAAAACCCAAAGTCAAGTGGCGAGACTCCATCTCCACAAAAATTAAATATTTAGACTGGCATGGTGGCACATGCCTGTGGTCCCAGCTATTCGGGCAGCTGAGGTGGGAGGATTGCTTGAACCCAGGAGGTTGAGGCTGTAGTGAGCTGAGTTAGCACTACTGCACTCCAGTCCAGGTGACAGAGTGAGACCCTGTCTCAAAAAAAAGAAAAAGAAAAAGACTTGTGGGATCTTGTAGAAGGGATTTTAGAACCAGCAGTCTTTGGATTGAGTCAGGAGAAAGAAAAGAGGGACATTTCTGGGTTTGGGCAGTGTCCACCACAATGCCTTCCTTAGACATAGCAGGTACTCAACAGATGTATTGGACCTGGGAGTCTTATTTGTAACCTAATTTGTCAATACTGTCTCCTGAGATTTTATGCTGTTTTGGTGTGCATGTGAAAAGCTCAAAATTTGTGGATTGTTAATTGGAATGTGGTAGGAATACTGTTGGATCTCCAGGCAGGAGAGTTTCTTTTTTTTTTTTTTTTTTTTTGAGATGGAGTCTAGCTCTGTCACCCAGCCTGGAGTGCAGTGGCGCAATCTCGGCTCACTGCAAGCTCTGCCTCCCGGGTTCACGCCATTCTCCTGCCTCAGCTTCCCAAGTAGTTGGGACTACAGGCGCCCACCACCAGGCCCGGCTAATATTTTTTGTATTTTTAGTAGAGATGGGTTTCACCGTGTTAGCCAGGATGGTCTCGATCTCCTGACCTCGTGATCCGCCCACCTCGGCCTCCCAAAGTGCTGGGATTACAGGCGTGAACCACCACGCCTGGCCAGTTTCTTACCTTATATGAGCCTCTTCTTCCTCTGGTTTAACCAGCTTTACTGTCAAACAGATGATACTTCTCCCAGTATAGGGATATGCTCAGGAAAGAGATAATTTTTAAAGTATCCAAATTTGTAAAGATTGGGATTTAAGCTTTAAAACACATATAATGGCTAGGCATGCTGGTTCACACCCATAATCTCCGCACTTTGGGAGGCGGGGAGGATTGCTTGGGGCCAGGAGTTCAAGGTTACAGTGAGGTATGATCATGTCACTGCACTGCAGCCTAGGCAACAGGGAGACCTGTTTCAAAAAAATAATAATAAAAAATAAATAAATTAAAAATGCATGAAACTACAAGGGGTGTGGTTTCTAATGTAGAGAAAACCCCATGCTTACCTTATTTGAGGAACTTCAACTTAAATCATTTGTTGTAGCAATTAAAGAAGCTTTATAGTGAATCTAAGGTTTAAAGGATACTTTAGTCTTTTTTCTTTTTTTTAATAATTTCAACTCTTTTAGGTTCAGGGGGTACATGTGCAGGTTTGTTACATGGGAATATTGTGTGGTACTGTGGTTTGGGGTGCAATTGGTCCTGTCACCCAGGTAGTGAACATAGTACCCAATAGTTTTTCTTTTTTTTTCTTTTTTTTTGAGATGGAGTCTTGCTCTGTCACCTAGGCTGGAGTGCCATGGTGCGATCTCAGCTCACTGCAACCTCTGCCTCCCGGGTTCAAGTGATTCTCCTGCCTCAGCCTCCGGAGTAGCTGGGATTACAGGCGCCTGCCACCACGCCCGGCTAATTTTTGTATTTTTGGTAGAGACGGGGTTTCACCATGTTGGCCAGGCTGGTCTGAAACTCCTGACCTCAGGTGATCCACCTGCCTCGGCCTCCCAAAGTGCTGGGATTACAGGCATTAGCCACCACGCCCAGCCAGTACCGGATAGTTTTTCAACCCTTGTCTCCATCCCTCCCTCCTTCTCTAGTAGTCCCCAGTGTCTATTATGGCCATCTTTATGTCCATGAGTACCTGATAAGTGAGAACATCAGATATTTGGTTTTCTGTCCCTGCATTAATTCACTTGGGATACTTTAGTACTTTCTGTGTTGATTATATTTTTCTTTTGCAGTAAACAATTATCAGTTCCATGATTTTAATTATTTTTAATTTTTTTTTTTGAGACGGAGTCTTGGTCTGTCACCCAGGCTGGAGTGCAGTGGCGCGATCTTGGCTCACTTCAAGCTCCGCCTCCCGGGTTCACGCCATTCTCCTGCCTCAGCCTCCTGAGTAGCTGGGACTACGGGCACCCGCCGGCACGCCCAGCTAATTTTTTTTGTATTTTTAGTAAAGACGGGGTTTCACCATGTTAGGCAGGATGGTCTCGATCTCCTGACCTCCTGATCTGCCTGCCTCAGCCTTCCAAAGTGCTGGGATTACAGGTGTGAGCCACTGCGCCTGGCCTAATTATTTTTAAATTTTTGTCGTTTTCTATTTTTGTTATTTTATTTTATTTATTTTATTTTATTATTATTTTTCTGAGATGGAGTCTCGCTGTGTCACCCAGGCTGGAGTGCAATGGTGCAATCTCGGCTCACTGCAACCTCCGTCTCCTGGGTTCAAGAGATTCTCCTGCCTTAGCCTCCTGAGTAGCTGGGATTACAGGCGCCTGCCACCACGTCTGGCTAATTTTTGTATTTTAGTAGAGACAGGGTTTTGACACGTTGGCCAGGCTGGTCTCGAACTTCTGATCTCAGGTGACCCACCCACCTCGGCCTCCCAAAGTGCTGGGATTACAGGCATGAGCCACCACGCCCAGCCCTGTTATTTTATTTTATTTAATTTTATTTTTTGAGATGGAGTCTCACTCTGTCACCCAGGCTGGAGTGCAATGGCGCAATCTCGGCTCACTGCAACCTCCGCCTCCTGGGTTCAAGTGATTATCCTGCTTCAGCCTCCTGAGTAGTTGAGATTATAGGTGTGCACCACCACACTCAGCTAATTTTTTTTTTTTTTTTTGGCCAGGCTAGTCTGAAACTCCTGACCACCTCAGCCTCCCAAAGTGCTAGGATTACAGGCGTGAGCCACTGCGCCCGGCAATTTTTGTATTTTCAGTAGAGATGGGGTTTCACCATGTTGGCCAGGCTGGTCTCAAACTCCTGACCTCATGATCCACCTGCCTTGGCCTCCCAAAGTGCTGGGATTACAGGCATGAGCCACCGCGCCTGGCCACTGTTTTTATGAGTTGGAGTCTGCCTATGTAGCCCAAGCTGGTCTTGAACTCCTGGCCTCAAGTCATCTTCCTGCCTCAGTCTCCTAAAATGCTGGGATCACAGGCATGAAATACTGCTCCTGGTCCTTACTTTTAAGTGGCCGGGCACGCTGGTTCACACCTGTAATCCCAGCACTAGGGGAGGCCAAGGTGGGTGGATGGCTTGAGCCCAGTTAGAGACCAGCCAGGGCAACATGGCGAAAACATGTCTCTACAAAAAATACAAAAATTAGCCAGGTGTGATGGTGTGAGCCTGCAGTCCTAGCTACTTGGGGGGCTGAAGTGGGAAGATTGCTTGAGCCTGGGTAGGTCCAGGCTGTGCTGAGCTGTGATCATGCCTCTGCACTCCAGCCTGGGCAACAGAATGAGACCCTGTCTCAAAAAAATAAAATAAAACAATTAGTAGTGAATATTCTATTTCAAATAGGGGAATGCATAGGAAAAAGACTCACTTCAGTGTATTCTGTTGTTATTTCAGACCAAAACCTTGTGTGACTGAGCTGAAGAGCAGTGCATCCAGATTCTCCTCAGAAGTGAGACTTTCCAAAGGACCAATGACTCTGTTTCCTGTGCCCTTTCATTTTTTCCTACTCTGTAGCTATGTCTCGATCCCGCCATGCAAGGCCTTCCAGATTAGTCAGGAAGGAAGATGTAAACAAAAAAAAGAAAAACAGCCAACTACGAAACACAACCAAGGGAGCCAACAAAAATGTGGCATCAGTCAAGACTTTAAGCCCTGGAAAATTAAAGCAATTAATTCAAGAAAGAGATGTTAAGAAAAAAACAGAACCTAAACCACCCATGCCAGTCAGAAGCCTTCTGACAAGAGCTGGAGCAGCACGCATGAATTTGGATAGGACTGAGGTTCTTTTTCAGAACCCAGAGTCCTTAACCTGCAATGGGTTTACAATGGCGCTACGAAGCACCTCTCTTAGCAGGCGACTCTCCCAACCCCCACTGGTCGTAGCCAAATCCAAAAAGGTTCCACTTTCTAAGGGTTTAGAAAAGCAACATGATTGTGATTATAAGATACTCCCTGATTTGGGAGTAAAGCACTCAGAAAATGATTCGGTTCCAATGCAAGACACCCAAGTCCTTCCTGATATAGAGACTCTAATTGGTGTACAAAATCCCTCTTTACTTAAAGGTAAGAGCCAAGAGACAACTCAGTTTTGGTCCCAAAGAGTTGAGGATTCCAAGATCAATATCCCTACCCACAGTGGCCCTGCAGCTGAGATCCTTCCTGGGCCACTGGAAGGGACACGCTGTGGTGAAGGACTATTCTCTGAAGAGACATTGAATGATACCAGTGGTTCCCCAAAAATGTTTGCTCAGGACACAGTGTGTGCTCCTTTTCCCCAAAGAGCAACCCCCAAAGTTACCTCTCAAGGAAACCCCAGCAATCAGTTAGAAGAGTTGGGTTCACGAGTAGAATCTCTTAAGTTATCTGATTCTTACCTGGATCCCATTAAAAGTGAACATGATTGCTACCCCACCTCCAGTCTTAATAAGGTTATACCTGACTTGAACCTTAGAAACTGCTTGGCTCTTGGTGGGTCTACGTCTCCTACCTCTGTAATAAAATTCCTCTT
Organism: Gorilla gorilla gorilla; assembly: GCF_029281585.2. Taxonomy (NCBI): domain Eukaryota; kingdom Metazoa; phylum Chordata; class Mammalia; order Primates; family Hominidae; genus Gorilla; species Gorilla gorilla. The sequence goes on along the minus strand of NC_073232.2, from coordinate 47,183,244 downwards.
GGCAGGCTCAAAACAAGCGACCCTTGGTGCTAAACCAGATCATCAAGAGGCCTTCGAAGCTACTGCAAATCAACAGGAAGTTTCTGATACCACCTCTTTCCTAGGACAGGCCTTTGGTGCTATCCCACATCAATGGGAACTTCCTGGTGCTGACCCAGTTCATGGTGAGGCCCTGGGTGAGACCCCAGATCTACCAGAGATTCCTGGTGCTATTCCAGTCCAAGGAGAGGTCTTTGGTACTATTTTAGACCAACAAGAAACTCTTGGTATGAGTGGGAGTGTTGTCCCAGACTTGCCTGTCTTCCTTCCTGTTCCTCCAAATCCAATTGCTACCTTTAATGCTCCTTCCAAATGGCCTGAGCCCCAAAGCACTGTCTCATATGGACTTGCAGTCCAGGGTGCTATACAGATTTTGCCTTTGGGCTCAGGACACACTCCTCAATCATCATCAAACTCAGAGAAAAATTCATTACCTCCAGTAATGGCTATAAGCAATGTAGAAAATGAGAAGCAGGTTCATATAAGCTTCCTGCCAGCTAACACTCAGGGGTTCCCATTAGCCTCTGAGAGAGGACTCTTCCATGCTTCACTGGGTGTAGCCCAACTCTCTCAGGCTGGTCCTAGCAAATCAGACAGAGGGAGCTCCCAGGTCAGTGTAACCAGCACAGTTCATGTTGTCAACACCACAGTGGTGACTATGCCAGTGCCAATGGTCAGTACCTCCTCTTCTTCCTATACCACTTTGCTACCCACTTTGGAAAAGAAGAAAAGAAAGCGATGTGGGGTCTGTGAACCCTGCCAGCAGAAGACCAACTGTGGTGAATGTACTTACTGCAAGAACAGAAAGAACAGCCATCAGATCTGTAAGAAAAGAAAATGTGAGGAGTTGAAAAAGAAACCATCTGTTGCTGTGCCTCTGGAGGTAAGCAAACAGTCAAGGGGCTGGGAGACAGCTGACACTTGGTATAGTGATCTATATGCAGAGACACTTCTAGTGTTTCTAGTGTCTCTATGTAATAGTGAATTGCTTCACTATTACATATTTTTACTTTGGTACAATGTTACTTTAAGTTATCCATAAAAGAATTCCTGGACCTACCTGAAGTATGTCTTGTGCAGTGATGCCTTAGCTAGCTTATTTTTAGAATTTGTCCCAGAAAACTAGAACATACAGTTTTTTTCTCATTACAGGATTTGATGGAAACGTAGAGAAATTGTATGAAATGTGGTTTTGCAGAGATTTCCCCTATGCCTCTTTTGGCTAGTTGCATGTCTTTTTTGGCAGTCACAGATTTAAAAATTAAGAGTGGAACAAATTCATTAACTCCATAGCAGCCTGAAAAACCAGAGGAATTAAACATCTTTCCTTTTGAAAGAACACAGTTGCATCCCTAATCTTGAAACTTTGTTTTGGAGACATAGCAATAATACAGCTTTTGTCTCAACTTTTGGTGAGTGATTTCTACCTGCCCTACCAACCTCATAGCGTTGTTGGGATTAAAGGAAAATGGCTTGTAAACTCCAAAGTGATACACAAACATTAGTTCTTATTATAGTTTATGAACCTAAGGTAGTTAAAGGATCTGTTGATTTAGAATTTATTTAAAAACTTTTAGGGAGCTTGGTTAAAACCCAGTATTGCTTTTTCGGCCTTTTGAAACACCTGTCAAATATGATGTTTTGTGATTTTTAGATCACGCATTAAAGTTATGTTTATTACGTCTACTATGAATGCAGGTACGGTAGAATAGATGGACTTAGAAGTATTGTAGGCCTGGTGTGGTGGCTTACGCCTGTAATCCCAACACTTTGAAAGGCCAAGGCGAGCAGATCACCTGAAGTCCGGAGTTTGGGACGAGCCTGGCTGACGTGGTGAAACCCCATCTCTACTAAAAACACAAAAATTAGCTGGGTGTGGTGGCGGATGCCTGTAATCCCAGCTACTCTGGAGGCTGAGGCAGGAAAATCGCTTGAACCCAGCAGGCAGAGGTTACAGTGAGCCAAGATTGCGCCATTGCATTCCAGCCTAGGCCACAAAAGCGAAACTCTGTCTCAAAAATAAATAAATAAATAAATAAATAAATAAATAAATAAATAAATAAAGTATTGTGGTTGGGCATGGTGGCTTACACCTGTAATCCCAGGACTTTGGGAGGCCAAGGTGGCGGATCACTTGAGGTCAGGAGTTCGAGACCAACATGGGGTGAAACCCCATCTCTACTAAAAATACAAAATTAGCTGGGCATAGTGGTGCACACTGGTAGTCCCAGCTACTCAGGAGGCTGAGGCAGCAGAATCGCTTGAACCCGGGAGGCGGAGGTTTCAGTGAGACGTCATCGTGCCACTGCACTACAGCCTGGACAACAAGAGTGAAACTCCATCTCAAAAAAATAAATAAGTAAATAAATAAATAGGCTGGGCATGGTGGCTCACGCCTGTAATCCCAGTATTTTGGGAGGCCGAGGTGGGCCGATCACAAGGTCAGGAGATCGAGACCATCCTGGCTAACACGGTGAAACCCCGTCTCTACTAAAAATACAAAAATTAGCCGGGCGTGACGGCATGCGCCTGCAGTCCCAGCTGCTGGGGAGGCTGAGGCAGGAGAATGGCGTGAACCCGGGAGGCGGAGCTTGCAGTGAGCCGAGATTGTGCCACTGCACTCCAGCCTGGGTGACAGAGCGAGACTCCATCTCAAAAAAAAAAAAAAATTAAATAAATAAATAAATGAATAAATAAAAGTGTTGTGAGGCTGGTCATGGTGGCTCACACCTGTAATCCCAGAACTTTGGGAGGCTGAGGTGGACAGATCACTTGAGGAGTTCGAGACCAGCCTGGCCAACCTGGCAAAACCCCATCTCTACTAACAATACAAAAATTAGCCAGGAGTGGTGGTGCATGCCTGTAGTCCGAGCTACTTTGGAGGCTCAGGCACAAGAATGGAGGCTCAGGCACAAGAATCACTTGAACCTGGGAAGCAGAAGTTGCAGCGAGTGGAGGTTGCGCCACTGCACTCCAGCAGGGGCAACAGAGAGACCCTGTCTCAAAAAAAAAAAGTATTATGAGGTTTAGGCCAGGCATGGTGGCTCATGTCTGTAATCTCAGCACTTTGGGAGGGCTCAGGCAGGTGGACTGCTTGAGCCTAGGAGGTCGAAATCAGTCTGGGCAACATAGCAAGACCTCATATCTACTAAAGATACAAAACTAACTGGGTGTGATGGCACGCTCCTGTAGTCCCAACTACTTGGGAGGCTGCAGTGAGAGGATTGCCTGATCCTGGGAAGTCAAGGCTGCAGTGAACAGTGATGGTGCCACTGCATTCCAGCCTGGTTGACAGCAATGAGACCCTGTCTCAAAAAAAAAAAAAATAAATAAAAAGTATTGTGAATTCAGGAAACTGTTTCTATTTCTTTTTTTGTTTTTCATTTTCTTTTCTGAGACAGAGTCTCACTCTGTCACCCAGGCTGAAGTACAGTGGCATGATCTCGGCTCCCAAGTTCAAGCAACCTCTCCCTCCCAAGTTCAAGTGATTCTCTCTTGCTTCAACCTCCCGCATAGCTGGGATTACAGGCACCCACCACCATACCTGGCTAATTTTTGTTGTTTTGTTTTTTTTTGAGACAGAGTCTCACTCTGTCGCCCAGGCTGGAGTGCAGTGGCGCGATCTCTGCTCACTGCAAGCTCCGCCTCCTGGGTTCACGCCATTCTCCTGCCTCAGCCTCCTGAGTAGCTGTGACTACAGGCGCCCGCCACCGCGCCCGGCTAATTTTTTTTGTATTTTTAGTAGAGACAGGGTTTCACCGTGTTAGCCAGGATGGTCCCGATCTCCTGACCTCATGATCCACCCGCCTTGGCCTCCCAAAGTGCTGGGATTACAGGCGTGAGCCACCGTGCCCAGCCTTAATTTTTGTATTTTTAATAGAGACAGGGTTTTGCCATGTTGGCCAGGCTGGTCTTCATCTCCTGACCTCAGATGATCTGCCTGCGTTGGCCTCCCAAAGTGCTGGGATTACAGGCGTGAGCCACCGTGCCTGGCCTTCTATTTCATTCTTGACTTAAATTATCAGTTTAAAAATGCTGATTTTGGCTGCTTGTGGCACTTCGAGAGGCTGAGGGGAGAGGATTACTTGAGGCCAGGAGTTTGAGACCAACATAAGCAACATAGCAAGACCTCATCAAAAAACAAAAAACAAACAAACAAACAAAAAACATAGCTGGGCCGGGTGCATTGGCTCACGCCTAGAATCCCAGAACTTTGGGAAGCCGAGGCAGGCAGATCACCTGAGGTCAGGAGTTTGAGACCAGCCTGGCCAACATGGTGAAACCCTGTCTCTACTAAAAATACAAAAAATAGCAGAGCGTGGTGGTGCCCACCTGTTAATCCCAGCTACTCCGGAGGCTGAGACAGGAGAATCGCTTGAACCTGGAGGGGGGCGTTGCAGTGAGCCGAGATCGCGTAATTGCACTCCAGCATGGGCGACAGAGCAAGACACTGTCTCAAAAAACAAGAAACAAAAAAACATAGCTGGGTATGTTGGCATGCACCTGTATTCCCAGTTACAGGAGAGGCTGAGGTGGGAGGATAGCTTGAGCCCAAGAGTTCAAGGCTGCAGTTAGCTATGATGGCACCAGCTTCAGTGACAGAGCCTGACCCTGTCTCAATAAATAAATAAATAACACTGATTTTTTATTTGTCTGAGCCACTGCAAATGAGAAATCAGACATTTAATAAATCATGTATTGATGGGCGTTTAAAGTGTTTCTAAAATACTTTGTTGTTAAAAATCTTACTGAGCCTGTAATCCCAGCACTTTGAGAGAGGCCAAGGCATGCTGAGCGCGGTGGCTGGCAAGAGGATTGCTTGAGCCCAAGACTTTGAGATAAATAAACTGGGCAACATAGCGACATACACCTCTACACCAAAATTTTATTTTATTTTATTTTATTTATTTATTTTTGAGACAAAGTCTCGCTCTGTCACCCAGGCTGGAGTGCAGTGGCGTGATCTCAGCTCACTGCGACCTCCACCTCCCGGGTTCAAGCAATTCTCCTGCCTCAGCCTGCCGAGTAGCTGGGATTACAGGCACCTGCCACCATGCCCGGCTAATTTTTATATTTTTAGTAGAGACGAGGTTTCACCACGTTGGCCAGCCTGGTCATGAACTCCTGACTCAGGTGATCTGCCTGCCTCGGCCTCACAAAGTGCTGCGATTACTGCACGTGGCTGATTTTTGATTCTTTATAATATTTTAATTCTTTTTTTAAAGCCCCAACCATGGCAAGGACAGAGTTTGAAGTTTTTAACGAGTCCTGATAAGAATTTTTACATTTAGCTGGGATTTGGACAAAGCCACCCATTCAGACATTTTTAGGAGCAAAATGGAAAAAGATCTTATTTGATGCTGAGTGACGGATACACATGGGGGACAAAGGGGATGCTTTTGCTTTGAATAGTGTTGCTAATTGCCAATTTCTGGTCTAACTTGGGGTGCTGGGATTATAGGCATGAGTCACCATGCCCATCCCCAAAATTTAAAAAAAGGAAAAAATTTGCCGGGCGTGGTGGCTCATGCCTGTGGTCCCAGCTACTTCGGATGCTGAGGTGGGAAGATTGCGAGAACCTGTGAAGCTGAGGTTGCAGTGAGCTATGATCACGCCACTGCACTCCAGCCTGGGTGACATAGCAAGACCCTGTCTGAAAAAAAATAATAACTACCTTACTGAAATGTATAATCTTTTACTCAATCAAGTCACGTCACACATGTGGGAATAGATAAAATGTGGCCAGTTACTGATGGTTTACAAAGTAACATTTAGCAATATCTCTAGTAGAGAGACCTCCCTTGTAAGTTACTGGTTTGTAGCATTGCCAAATGACATCATTGTAAAAAACACTGTATCTCTAATGGATATGAACACATTTGTTCTATTCTTTCTCAAACCTGCTCTTTCTCTTGCATCACATGTTTGGTTCAGTGCCATAACAAATGATTACCCAAAATAGAATATTCAGTATCCTCGCCTCCTTCGCTCATCCATCCAAATTCTCTTGTTCTACAAGTTCTGAACGCTACCACCTCTCCATTTTCTTGGCCACTGCTATAGTGAGGCCTTTATTTCTTCATCAGGATAACTTCAGTGCTATCTTTACTATCAACAAGTATTGCACTTCTCCTAGGCTATGCACTGGAAATCCAATCATGAGCATTCTAGCCACCAGGGAAATCAGGAAGCTGAATAACAAGCTCCCCTTAGGGTAGTTCAAGTTTTCCTTCTGAAAAACATGATTCTCCTATCTAACTACATGTAGTGTTCTGTTTATGTGATATATTTCACTCAAAATAAAAGAAATAGAGCAAAACTTTCAGGGCCTTCGAATGATTAGATGAAGCCTAGATTCATTAGCAGGGAATACAGCACCTTTAAGATTTTTGCAAAACCCACTTCTGTCTTGTTTGCCTTCATGTATCTTCACCTTCTACTTGCTGCAGCAGTATACGACTGCATACATTTCCCCAGTGCATACTCTTGCCTCAGTCTCCAGGCCCAAGTGATGCCCTTCTTCCTTTCTCTCTCTTCTTTTTTTGAGACAGACTCTCACTCCTTCCTCCTTCTTCTTTTTTTTTTTTTTCAGATAGAGTTTCACTCTTGTTGCCCAGGCTGGAGTGCAGTGGTGCAATCTCAGCTCACTGGAACCTCTGCCTCCCGGGTTCAAGTCATTCTCCTGCCTCAGCCTACCTAGTAGCTGGGATTACAGGTGCACACCACCATGCCCAGCTAATTTTGTATTTTTAATAGAGATGGGGTTTCTCCATGTTGGTCAGGCTGGTCTCAAACTCCTCTCCTCAGGTGATCCACCCCCCTTGGCCTCCCAAAGTGCTGGGATTATAGGCATGAGCCACTGTGCCCGGCCGAGTCTCACTCTTTCACCTGGCCTATTTTATTATTAATTTTTATCTTATTTTTCAGTATGAACCAATGCATTTTTATTATATTCAATTTTTTTTTTTTTTTTTTTTTTTGAGACAGAGTCTTGCTCTGTCACCCAGGCTGGAGTGAGGTGGCATGGTCATGGCTCACTGCAGCCCTGATCTCTGGGCTCAAGTCATTCACCCACCTCAGCCTCCCAGTAGCTGGTACTACAGGCACATGTCTGGCCAACTTAAAAATCTTTTGTAGAAGGCCGGGCACGGTGGCTCACGCCTGTAATCCTAGCACTTCGGGAGGCCAAGGAAGGTAGATCACTTGAGGTCAGGAGTTCAAGACCAGCCTGGCCACATGGTGAAAACCCATCTCTACCAAAAATTCAAAAAAAATTAGCCAGGTGTGGTGGTGCACGCCTATAATCTCAGCTATTTGGGAGGCTGAGGCAGGAGAATGGCGTGAACCCAGGAGACGGAGGTTGTGGTGAGCCAAGATCGCACCATTGCACTCCAGCCTGGGCAACAAGAGCGAAACTCCATCTCAAAAAAAAAAAAAAAAAAAAAATATATATATATATATATATATATATGGCGTGATGGTGGCCCACACTTGTAATCCCAACTACTCAGGAGGCTGAGGTGGCAGATTGCTTGAGCCTGGGAGTTTGAGGCTGCAGTGAGCTGTGATCTCTCCACCGCACTCTAGCCTTGGTGACAGTGAGACTGTGTCTCAGAAAATATGTGTAAATTCTGAAGGAGTCTCTGAATTTATTCTCGTTTGAGGGTTGCCTGTAAGAAATAAAATATATTTAGCCCCTAAAGCCACGTACCATTTCTCAGAATGTTGACTGCTAACTCCTCGGATAAGTGAAAACAACCTTAGACTTTATTAAGTCATAGATTACATTGTAGTCTCCCATTCTTTAATTGTATGACAGTGTGTTATGTAATCTTCTGAGAGGTATCTTTTGGTCATGGAAAAAAACTTAGTTTCTCATCTGTCAAGCCTAATTCAGCTTACTCTTCTTGATGTTCAGGATTACAGATAATTAAAACTGCTAGCTTTGTCACTCTCAGTCATCTAGGAATTTGCTTTCGGTTAGGGTTTTCCTCCTATGTGTTTGTAATTTTGAAAATACTATAAATAGGGCAGTGCATTTTGAAACATATGCACTACCCTATTTATTGAACAGTGAGAGATTGTTACAAAAAAGGAACGGGGGACTGTAGAGCTATTTGCAGACATTAGAGAGTAGGTGCTTTGGCTAAGCTACACTTTCACAAGTAATTTTTAGTATGTGTGAAAGCCAAAGAAAACAAAATTGGCCATGGGGACTGGCACATGCCTGTAACCCCACCACTTTAGGAGGCCGTGGCAGGCAGATTGCTTGAGCCCTGGCATTGGAGACCAGCCCAGGCAACATGGTGAAACCCCGTTTCTCCAAAAAAATACAAAAATATTAGCTGCACATGGTGGCATGTGCCTATAGTCCCAGCTTCTCGGGAGGCTGAGGCAGGAGGATAGCTTGAGCTCAGGAGGTGGAGGCTGTAGTGAGCTTAGATCACACTACAGCCTGGGCGACAGAGTGAGACCGTGTCTCAAAAAAAAAAAAAAAAAAAAAGGAAAGCAATCTAAAGTTGTGGACTATATCTCTGAAGATAGGGTCTTCATATATCTCTAGCCAGGTGATTTTGGTGTAGTATCATGCATTTAATTAACTTTCATTGAATGACTGGACAATTAGTTTGCAAGTTTAGTCAAACTGAAATAATCTCTTATATTTACTCTGGTTAATGTATTTTTTGTCTAAAATATTAAAGGGCTATTATGTACTTGGTTAGTTTAAATAGAAGCATATTAGATGACACTTTTTTTTTTTTTTTTTTTTTTTGGAAATGGAGTTTTGCTCTTGTTGCCCAAGCTGTTGTGCAATGGCATGATCTTGGTCACCACAACCTCCACCTCCTGGATTCAAGCAATTCTCCTGCCTCAGCCTCCCGAGTAGCTGGGATTACAGGCATGCACCACTACGCCTGGCTAATTTTGTATTTTTAGTAGAGACAATGTTTCTCCATGTTGGTCAGGCTGGTCTCGAACTAACCTCAGGTGATCCGCCCACCTCGTCCTCCCAAAGAGCTTGGGATTACAGGCGTGAGCCACCGCACCTGGCCTTAGATGACACTATTAAGTCAGCTAATGTGCCATGTTCATTACCACGCTAGCCTCTTAATTAATGCAAATTCCACTGGAAAAAAAATTGTAATACCTACATGGGCTGTGTTTCAGGAGCTAAAAAGTTAAGTAGTGTTAATATGATACAAATTGAACCACTGACTGTCCACTATTTTATGTGCAGGCCTTTCCATGTGATAATAGTCTAGTCCCAGGGCTGTCATTTCAGAATTACTTGACACACTCGTATTATTTTATCCCTTTTGGTGGCAGTGGGGGTGGGGCTAGCCTCTCTTGGCCATTGCTTTTCTCAGTTTTCAAACAGCCGTATCTCATTATGGCATATGTTACATATGGCATATGGAACAAATTTTTGCTACCAACTCTTTCAATTGAGGGCAGATGTTATATGTACTTAAATATGCCTTTAAGGAATCTCTTTGTATCACTACTGAGACTTCAGTAGCATACTGCACCACAGAACTGGACTTGGGGAAAAAAAACCAAAAAACAAACTTTTGTTGTTTAGTAGATATTCGTGTATAACCTCCAAGTATGTCAATATAAAGGCATGTAGACTGATTCTGACCCATGGGTGTTAATTTCTGAAATTTTGTCACAGTAGTTCAAATCTTACCCGGTCATTTCGTATGTATTATCTTTTCCAGGAAGAAAAGTTTGTAAAACTGGCCAACATCTTCATCTAGTATCAGCATAATCCAAGTTACACTGTGATGTAATATTGAGCACCCTATTATCGTGCATGTTTATTTTGCTACAGGGCTTAACTTCAGATCTCTTTTTGTTGGTCAACCTTTTGGTTTTTTATTCCAGGGTGGTATTTCAAGAATTGACTATATCAAAAGCTGCAAAAGTCCTTTTCAAGTAGCCAGCCACTGTGGGACTATGATGGATAATGGCACAAATGTTACCAGGAAGGATAGGAGAAAGCATCTCCTTTTGCATTATTATCATACTAAAATAAGACACAACTTCCAAATGAATCAGACTAATCTAAACAATTCAGGGCATTACCTTGACAGTGAGACCCAGTGCTCAAGACATATCCAGAAGGTGTTGGCTAATTATCATCAGCTTTTCATGTCTGCTATGAGTGCAACAAAAGAGAAATTTTGCTTTTTACTGATTTAATTATGCACCATTAACACCAAGTCACTGTTTCTAAAGAAGGCCCTGATGTTCTCCTGCAGAGAGCAGTAGAAGTGAGATGCTTGACCGGACACGGTGGCTCTCGCCTGTAATCCCAGCACTTTGGGAGTCCAAGGCAAGCAGATCATGACGTCAAGAGATCAAGACCATCCTGGCTAACATGGTGAAACCCCATTTCTACTAAAAATACAAAAATTAGCTGGGCATGGTGGCGCGTGTCTGTAGTCCTAGCTACTCAGGAGGCTGAGGCAAGAGGATCGCTTGAACCTGGGAGGCGGAGGTTGCAGTGAGCCGAGATTGAACCACTGCACACCAGTCTGGTGACAGAGACTCTGTCTCCAAAAAAAAAAGACATGCTTATATTAACTTCCAAAGCCCAAGCCCTGGATTTAGGGGGTGCTAACAGCACATAACAAGTGCTCAAGAAATATTTGTTGAACAAATGATTGAATTAGTGAGTGAATAAAATATCTTTTTTTTTTTTAAATTTTTTTGATACAGTCTTGCTTTGTCGCCCAGGCTAGAATGCAGTGGCGCGATCTCGGCTCACTGCAACCTCCGCCTCCCAGGTTCAAGCGATTCTCCTGTCTCAGCCTCCCGAGTAGCTGGGATTATAGGCACACCCCACCACACCCAGCTAATTTTTTTTTTATTTTTATTAGAGACGGGGTTTCACCATGTTGGCCAGGCTGGTCTTGAACTCCTGACCTCAGGTGATCCACCTGCCTCAGCCTCCCAAAGTGCTGGGATTACAGGAGTGAGCCACTGCGCCCGGCCATGAGTGAATAAAATCTTACAAATACATATGAGTCAGCCTATTTTTCATATGACAATGTCTGTTAAAAGAAAAAAAAAGAAAGTGGGCTGGGTGCGGTGGTTCACGCCTGTAATCCCAGCACTTTGGGAGTCCAGGACTGGCAGATCACTTGAGGCCAGGAGTTCGAGACCAGCCTGGCCAACATGGTTAAACCCCGTCTCTACAAAAAATGCAAAAATTAGCCAGGCGTGGTGGCATGCGCCTGTAATCCCAGCTACTCCGGAGGCTGAGGCAGGAGAATTGCTTGAACCCAGGAGGCAAAGGTTGCAGCGAGCTGAGATCGCACCACTGCACTCCAGCCCGGGTGACAGAGTGAGACTCTATCTCAGGGAACAAACAAAACAAAAAAAGTATACTGTAAACCATACATTTTATTCCATATGTAGTATACTATAGCAGCTAGTACCCCAAAACAACATTGTATTAGTTTATTCTACACATATCTCTCTTTTTTTTTTTTAGGCAAAATCTCGCCCTGTTGCCCAGGCTGGAGTGCAGTGGTGCGATCTAAGCTCACTGCAACCTCCGTCTCCCGGGTTCAGGCGATTTTCCTGCCTCAGCCTCCAGAGTAGCTGGGACTACAGGCGCCTGCCACCACGCCCAGCTAATTTTTTTGTGTTTTTGTTTTGTTTTGCTTTGTTCGAGTCAGAGTTTTGCTATTGTTGCCCAGTCTTGAGTACAATGGCATGATCTTGGCTCACTGAATCCTCTGCCTCCCGGGTTCAATCGATTCTCCTGCCTCAGCCTCCCGAGTAGCTGGGATTAAAGGTATGCGCCACCACACCAGGCTAATTTTGTATTTTTAGTAGAGACAGGGCTTCTCCATGTTGGTCAGGCTGGTCTTGAACTCCTGACCTCAGGTGATCCTCCCGTCTCGGCCTCCCAAAGTGCTGGGATTACTGGCGTGAGGCACTGCATCCAGTCTTGTGTTTTTAATAGAGACGTGATTTCACCATGTTGACCAGGGTGGTCTTGAACTCCTGACGTCAGGTGATCAGCCTGCCTCAGCTTCCCAACGTGCTGGGATTACAGGTGTGAGCCACTGTGCCTGGCCAAGAATTTCTAGAACGAATTTGATCCTAGTTTAAATGATCCCAACATCATACTTTCATATGATTTAGAAATCATAAAACTGCAACTTCTACATCAGAGGTTCTTACTCTGGGTAGGCTTCAATGGTCTGTGATCCCACCGCCTCAGAATTATATGCAGCATATTGCATTTATATGCATTTTTTATGGTGAGCTTACCCATAGCTTGTATTGGATTTCAGAGAAAGGAAATCATATGTCCACTCCCTGAAATAAAAACAAATCAAAGAATCAGACCACTTAAAAAAAATTTTTTTGGGCCGGGCACGGTGGCTCACACCTGTAATGTCAGCACTTTGGGAGGCTGGGGCGGGCGATCACAAGGTCAAGAGATTGAGACCATCCTGGCCAACATGGTGAAACCCCGTCTCCACTAAAAGTACAAAAATTAGCCAGGCGTGGTGGTGTGCACCTGTAGTCCCAGCTACTCAGGAGGCTGAGGCAGGAGAATTGCTTGAACCCTGGAGACGGAGGTTGCAGTCAGCAGAGATCGCGCCACTGCACTCCAGTCTGGCGACACAGACTACATCTCAAAAAAAAAAAAAAAATTTTTTTTTTTGAGATAGAGTTGTTCTGTCCCCAGGCTAAGCTGCAGTGACATGGTCATAGCTCACTGTAACCTTGAACCTCTGGGCTCAAGGGATCCTTCTGCCTCAGCCTCCTAACTAGCTAGGACTATGCATGTGTGCCACTATGCCTGGTTTATGTTTTTGTTTTTGTGTTTTGAGAAGGAGTCTTGCTCTGTTGCCTAGGCTGGATTGCAGTGGTGCAATCTCAGCTCACTGCAATCAGTACCTCCCAGGTTTAAGTGATTCTCCTGCCTCAGCCTCCCTCATAGCTGGGATTACAGGCGCCAACCACCACTCCCAGCTAATTTTTGTATTTTTAGCAGAGACAGGGTTTCACCATGTTGGTCAGGCTGGTTTCAAACTCCTGACCTCAGGTGATCTGCTTTCCTCGGCCTCCCAGCTTGCTGGGATTACAGGCATGTGCCATTGCACCCAGCCAGCTAACTTTTTTTTTTTTAATTTTTATTTTTTGTAGAAATGTGATCTCACTATGTTGCCCAGGCTGGTCTTGAACTCCTGGCCTCAAGTGATCTTTCCTCTAGCTTTCCAAAGTGCTGGTATTACAGGCATGAGGCACTGTGCCCAGCCTCACATCAGTTTTTTTTTTTTTTTTAACAGATTTGAAGGAATGCAATTGAATATTGTTTCTATGGTTAAGGAAAAAACAGTTTGCTAAGAATTTAGTTATTTCCTATATGATAAACAGTGTGAGAGTGGACCTACTTGTAACATTGAGATAGTCATACTGCAAAGCAGAGATGCCATGAGGAGCAGAGATGATGTCTGTAGAGTGTCTTGCAGTGTGTCTGCTATACAACAGATGCTTAAAAGTGGTGGGTATTATATATGTTTGAAGAGATTTGTGTATTTATTTCATTACTTTCACCTGTTTTCCATCTTGCCATTTTATTCATGTTATGTAGAGGAAAGTAATTAAGTCTTCTAAGTATTCCATATGTACCATTTCTCAGTATCTGCAAAAGCATTTTTCCTGCTGGAGGATTAAGATACTTTATGAATGAATTGGTTTCACTGTTCCCATGTGATGCAGAATTATAGTTGTGGTTTCCAGCGAGATGACTATGCCGCAGTTATTTTCTTGTGCTTCTATAATGAGAGGGTTTTGGTGTTTCTGCTGTGTTCTAGACAGTTACACTATACAGCTCATTTTCATATCGTATTTCATACGCAACACCATATTGTGGTGAGTTTTCTGTAAAAGTAGGATCAAGGGAGGAGGAAGTGGGAGGACAAGACAGTGGAAGGCCAGAGTTGATCCAAGCCATGGAATTTTGGATGGAGTGGATATAGGTTAGATTTAGAGAAAAAAGCGGGTGTCTGTTGGTTTCTTCTATCCTTGGAGGAGTAAGTAATTTGTACAGGAGGTATTACAGAATTGCAGGGAGATTTGTCTACTGGGCAACACAGAAGTTAAGTTGCTTTCCTTATTTCCCATTTTCCAGAGACCCTGATACTGCATTATGAGTTGGTAAAACAAACAGACTAATAAAACATGAAAATCAAAATAGTGTTCTATTTTTTTCTTCCTTTTTAAAGAACCAATAACCTTTATTATTAATTAGGTACATTACTAATTCACATTACTTCATTACTAATTAGGTACACGCAGTTTTAACAAAATTGAAACTTTGCTTGAAACACACACAGGAAGCTGGCAAAGGAAAGGAAGGTGGAAGGAGACTAACATTTTTTTGAGGGCCAGACACGGTGATAAAAGACTTTCTATACTGTATTCAATGCTGACAGTAACCCTAACCCATGAGGTGTAAGTATTCGGATTCTCATTATGCACAATGGGAAATAGAAACGTTGTTTTTGTTTTGTTTTGTTTTGTTTTTTGAGACAGTCTATCACCCAGGCTGGAGTGCAGTGGCGCAACCTCCGCCTCCTGGGTGCAAGAGATTCTGGTGCCTCAGCCTCCCAAGTAGCTGGGAGTACAGATGCGCACCATTACGCCTGGCTAATTTTTGTATTTTTAGTAGAGGTGGGGTTTCACCATGTTGGTCAGGTGGGTCTTGAACTCCTGACCTCACATGATCCACCCGCCTGGGCCTCCCAAGTGCTGAGATTACAGGCGTCAGCCACCTTGCCTGGCTTTTATTTTTTATATGTAGAAATAGAGATGGGGTTTTATCATGTTACCCTGGACTCAAGCAATCTGCCCGCTTCAGACTCACAAAGTGCAGGGATTACAGGTGTGCATCACTATGCTCAGCCTTATTCAGTATTTATTAAGTGAGCAGTATAGCATTAAGAACTCACATGCTCATTGTCTCATACAATCTTACAACAATCCTATGAAATATACGTTCTGCTTTAATTTATAAAGTAAGACACTGAGGCTTAGAGAGGCCAGGTAACTTGCTTAAGAACATAGTTGATCTGGGATTAGAATCCCTGGGTTGAATGGTATGTGTTCATTTTAGTCACCATATCTCTGAGCTAAGGCAATGAGGAAAATGTGAAAGGCCCAAAAGATGGAGAGTAGTGAGACTGAGAGGTGGACTGGTTGAGGAATAAGTCATGTTGAGGTTATTGCTGTCATCTTTTAGACTTGTTAAATTTGGAGAGATGTGAGCATCTTCTAGCTTCATTTCACACAAAAAACAAAAATGTTAACATGATTTAAATACTTCAAATCTTTGAGTTTGTCAATTCTACTGCTGCTATATTTTAATATTAAGGTGTTCCTTTAACTGTGTTTAACTCTTTCCATTTTTAATTTTACTTAAAATATTTTTAGTGAGACCCTGTCTGAAAAAAAAAAAATGTTGGCTGGGCGTGGTGGCTCACAGCTGTAATCCCAGCACTTTGGGAGGCTGAGACAGGAAGATCCCTTGAGCCCTGGTGTTTGAGACAAGCCTGGGTAACAAACTGAGACCCTCATCTCTACAAAAAATGCAGGAATTAGCTGGGCATGGTGGTGAGTGCCTGTAGTCCCAGCTAGTAGGGACGCCGAGGCGAGAGGATTGCTTGAGCTGGGGAGATGGAGGCTGCAGTGAGCTATGACTGCACCACTGCACAGCAACCTGGGCAGAAGACCTTTTCTCAAAAAAAAGAAAAAAAAGAAAAAGTTTTTACATTCCCTGGACCTTATTTCCCTCTGAATCATGGTCTGGTAATTCTTCACTATCATGGTAATGATTCACATTCACTCTCCTATTCCTTCAAGCAGATGACTTTGTATTTTGTCCAGCTTTTCTAATTGTCTTCAGCAGGAGGTTTCTCCCAGATTATCAATTTCATTATCACTAGAAGTGAAAGTTTCTTATTCTCTTTTACTTAATAAGTGTAAGGTTATATTATGATGCAATTAGCATGGAGCTAGCCTATCCCAATACTAGCAGCAAACTTGTTTAATACTTAGATGTATATATCTATATGTGTGTATATATATACTTTAAAAAGAAATTTATAAAAAGAGATGGGGTTTCACCGTGTTGCCCAGGCTGGTCTTGAACTCCTGGGCTCAAGTGATCCACCTGCCTCGGCCTCCCAAAGTGCTGGGCTGACAGGAGTGAGCCACCTAGCCCAGCCTTAGTGCTCTGGGAGAGGTTCCAGTGCCCCAAAATATTGTGTTCGGTTAATATCTCCAATTTTTTTTTTTTTTTTTTTTTGGAGACAAGAGTCTCACTCTGTCACCCAGGCTGGAATACAGTAGTGACATCTCAGCTCACTACAACCTCTGCCTCTTGGGTTCAAGCAATTCTCATGCCTCTGCCTCCCAAGTAGCTGGGACTACAGGCATGCACCACCACGCTCACTAATTTTTTGTATTTTTAGCAGAAATGGGGCTTCACTGTGTTGGCCAGGCTGGTCTCGTACTCCTGGCCTCAAGCCTTCTGCCTGCCTTGGCTTTCCAAAGTGCTGAGATTACAAGTGTGAGCCACCATGCCTGGCCTTCCAATTTTTATATTAAATGAATTTTAACTGCTCATTACATGGTTTACATGTACACTGTTTTCTTAATTAGTGACAGCCATGGTTCTCCATTGCTACAGTTGTACGGACTGAGAGTCAAGTGCCATAACACATGCTTTTCTTTTTTCTTTATTTTTGTGTGACAGGGTCCTGCTCTGTTGCCCAGTCTGGAGTGCAGTGGTGTGATCATGGCTCACTGCAGCTTCGACCTCCCAGACTCAAGTGATTCTCCTATCTCAGCCTCCTGAGTAGCTGGGACCAGAGGCATGTACCACCATGCCCGGCTAGTGTTTTTGTTTGTTTGTTTGTTTTTGTTTTTGTTTTGGAGATGGGTCTCATTATGTTGCCCAGGCTGGTCTCAAACTCCTGGGCTCAAGTAATCCTCCTGCCTTGGCTTCCCAAATTGTTGGGATTACAGGCATGAGCCACCACACCCAGCTACTACATGCTTTTCATATCCAATATTGCATATAACTCTAATGTTAGCATTTCCCCCCATTGAGTCTACTGGAGGTTGACTTGCTCATGGTCCCATCATTGGGATTTGGATCTCCCCAAGGATATCCTCATTTTGTATAAGATCCCAGCACTTTGAGAGGCCAAGGTGGGATGATCACTTGAGGCCAGGAGTTTGAGACCTGCCTGGGCAACATATTGAGACCCTGTCTCTACAAAACATAAAAACAATTGGAGGCTGAGGTGGAAGGATCACTTGAGCCCAGGAGTTCACCGCATGTCTGCCTTGAGCCATGACTGCACTAGTGTACACCACCCTGGGTGACAGAGCAAGGCCCTGTCTCTAAATAAATAAATAAATATTTAAAAAATATATAAAGCTATTTTGTTTTTTTTTCTTTTTTTCTTCTCTTTTCTCTTTTTTGAGATGGAGTTTTGCTCTTCTTGCCCAGGCTGGAGTGCAATGGCACGATCTCGGCTCATTGCAACCTCCGCCTCCCAGGTTCAAGCGATTCTCCTGCCTCAGCCTCCCAAGTAGCTGGGATTACAGGCATGCACCACCACCCTCAGCTAATTTTGTATTTTTAGTAGAGATGGGGTTTCTTCATGTTGGTCAGGCTGGTCTCGAACTCCCGACCTCAGGTGATCCACCTGCCTCGGCCTCCCAAAGTGCTGGGATTACAGGCATGAGCCACCGCATCCCATTTATGCATTTTAAACAAAAAAAGCTAATGTGTCATTGACTAAGTATTTGGATATCAGGAAAATCAAACAGACTTTGGAAAGTTAATTGTAGAAATTCTGTTGTAAATATTATGAGTTCAATGATAAGTCTTTTTATTTTTTGGTTCCTCTCTTTTTTCTGTCTAAGTTATGTTCCATGGAAAAGTGCTATTCAATAAGAACCACAGCCATTAAGCAGTGCCCTCGAACATAGCTGTTGTTCTGTATTCTATTTCTGGAATGAACAAAGTAAGAGCATCCCCTACTTCCAACATCGGAAGCATCTGTGCGGTACAGGGTCATCCAGCTGAGAGAGTAACTCATTTGTAGGCAGTCAAATCTTGCTTCTCCATAGATTGTGTGAGACTCAAGTAAATGAGTTTAGAAACTAAAGAAATAAGCCCTTTCTGAATAACTGGTCTCATCTCAACAAAAACAGCCTACATAAAGGCCGGGCACAGTGGCTCACGCCTGTAATCCCAGCACTTTGGATGGCCGAGGTGGGTGGATCACGAGATCAGGAGATCGAGAACATCCTGGCTAACACGGTGAAACCCCGTCTCCACTAAAAAATACAAAAAATTAGCTGGGCGTGGTGGTGGGCACCTGTAGTCCCAGCTACTGGCTGGAGGCTGAGGCAGGAGAATGGTGTGAACCCGAGAGGCGGAGCTTGCAGTGAGCCGAGATTACACCACTGCACTCCAGCCTGGGTGACAGAGCGAGACTCCCTTTCAAAAACAAACAAACAAACAAACAAAAACAGCCTACATAATATCCATTCTCAAAATAATTGCTTTTCTCTGATTAGGAGACTTAGTTATACAAGGGTGTTTTCTAGCTTAAAAACAAGAGTTGACTGGGTGTGGTGGCTCACGCCTGTAATCCCAAAACTTTGGGAGGCTGAGACGGGTGGATCACTTGAGGTCAGGAGTTTGAGACCAGCCTGACCAACATGGTGAAACCTCATCTCTACTATTTACAAAAATTAGCTGGGCATGGTGGCGGGCGCCTGTAATCACAGCTACTCAGGAGGCTGAGGCATGAGAATTGCTTGAACCCAGGAGGCAGGGGTTGCAGTGAGCTGAGATCGTGCCACTGCATGCCAGCCTGGGTGACAAGAGACTTTGTCTCAAAAAGAAAAAAAAAAAAACAAAACAAAACAAGAGTTTCAGGTCTGGGACAAACCAATCACCTCTCTTTAGTTCTCCCCTTGAAAAGGTAACTTATATTTTTGATAATCATCTTAACAGGAGCGTTATTCTTGGCTTTTCAAAGAAACAATTATGGACAATTGAAAGACAGAACAACAAAAATAATTCTAATGGGAATGGTAGAAAAGTAAAGGCTGGCATCTCTTCATATGCATGCTCAGTAACCTTGCTACCCAAGTGGTGGCATATTTATTGATATTCGTATCTCCCCATGGCCCCTTAACAACCACACTGGAATGTTACCTCAGCAACTTAGTGCTCCAGTGTCTTTGTGGGTGCTTTTACCTCCATGTGGGGCACACTCCTTTCTTCTCTCCCTCTATATCTTGCCAACTCCTACCTGCCAACCCTTGGGTTTCAGTGGGAAATATTGCTTCCCCTGGGAAGCCTCCTCTGGGTACTATATACCTCCTGGGCTCATCTCATTCTACATTACATCATGAATATGTGTTTATTTGTTTGTGTCTCTTACAAGATGGTAGTTTCTGGGTGGGTGGCAACAATGACATTCCTCCAGTTATACACTCAGCACTATGTCTGCATGAGAGAGGTGCTCAAGGCCGGGGCACAGTGGCTCATGCCTGTAATCCCAGCACTTTCAGAGGCCAAGGCAGGTGGATCACGAGGTCAAGAGATCGAGACCATGGCCAACATAGTGAAATCTCTACTAAATATACAAAAAAAATTAGCTGGGCGTGGTGGCACGCGCTTGTAGTCCTAGCTACTTGGGAGGCTGAGGCAGGAGAATCGCTTGAACCCGAAAGTTGAAGGTCGCAGTGAGCTGAGATTGCGCCACTGCACTCCAGCCTGGCGAGAGAGTGAAACTCTGTCTCAAAAAAAAAAAAAAAAAAAGGTGATCAACATACATTACATTGTTTTAAGGGGTTTTGGTTATTAAATGGGGAAAGTTATTGTGAAAAACAAATTAATACATTTTAAGGAAAACATTTTTGGACCTGGGTTCTTTTAAGGTTCTTCAATAATTTTAAGTTCTCTGAAATGGAAGGGAAAAAAATAAAGTTTTTTAAAAAAAATTTTTAATTTTTTCACTTTTTATGATGGAGTCTCACTCTGTTGCCCAGGCTGGAGTGCAGTGGCGGCATTTCGGCTCACTCTCTGCCTCCGGGGTTCAAGGGATTCTCTTGCCTCAGGCTCCTGAGTAGCTGGGACTACAGGCATGCGCCACCATACCTGGCTAATTTTTGTATTATTATTATTATTTTCAGACAGAGTTTCGCTGTTGTTGCACAGGCTGGAGAGCAATGGTGCAATCTCGGCTCACTGCAACCTCCGCCTCTCAGGTTCAAGTGATTATCCTGCCTCAGCCTCCCAAGTACCTGGAATTACAGGCACCCACCACCACGCCCAGCTAATTTTTTGTATTTTTAGTAGAGACAGCGTTTCACTATGCTGGCCTGGCTGGTCTCGAACTCCTGACCTCAGGCGATCCACCTGCCTTGGCCTACCAAAATGCTGGGAGTACAGGCGTGAGCCACTGCGCCTGAGCTATTTTTTTTTTTTTTTTTTTTTTGAGTCTCTCTCTGTTGCCCACGCTGGAATGCAGTTGCAAGATCCCAGCTCACCGGAACCTGTGCCTACTGGGTTCAAGCGATTCTCCTGCCTCAGCCTCCTGACTAGCTGGGACTACAGGCATGCGCCACCATGCCTGGCTAATTTTTGTATTTTTAGTAAAGACGGGGTTCCACCATGTTGGCCAGGCTGGTCTCAAACTCCTGACCTCAAGTGATCCTCCCGCCTTGGCCTCCCAAAGTGCTGGGATTACAGGCATGAGGCACCATGCCCAGCCCTGTTATTGGATTTTTCTGTCCAAATTTTGAATCTAGACACTGACACAGGGAGTAGGCCTTCCAGTTTCTAGTTGGTACAAAGAAGAGTTGAGAAATTTGAGAGAGGCAATAATTTCAGCCCCATTCTTACAACAGTTTGTCTCAGTTGGTAACTGTTGAAGATTATTCACCTACTTTTTCCTCAATTCTTGCTTTAGAAGAGCCATCAAGGAACAGCTATTACCAGCAGAACTGCTGGAAGGAATCCAGTAGATCTGGCCCCTTGGGAGAGTGGGGGAAGAGCAAGAGTAGCCTCAGGGAAAGGGGTCAGGGAGAGATCCAGCAGGAAAGGCTCTTCTAGTGGACCAACTGCTTACATCCGGACTATTACTCCACCCCAGTCTTCCAAGGAGATTCTCCAGTGTTAGCCTTTCAGGTTCCTATGTGTCACAGGAAATAAAACCAAACTAGCTTTTTTAAATCTATGAGAGAGAACCGGCGCGGTGACTCATGTCTGTACTCCCTGCACTTTGGGAGGCTGAGGTAGGCTGACCACTTGAGGTCAGGAGTTTAAGACCAGCCTGGCTAACATAATGAAACCCTATCTCTATTAAAAATACAAAAATTAGCCGGGCGTGGTGGCACGTGCCTGTAATCCCAGGTACTCAGGAGCCTGAGGCAGGAGAATCCCTTGAACCCGGGAGGCGGAGGTTGCAGTGAGCAGAGATCTCGCCATTGCACTTCAGCCTGGGCGACAGTGCTCAAGACACCATCTCAAAAAAAAAAAAAGAAGAAAAGAAAAAAAAAATTAGCTTGTTGTGGTAGCACACGCCTATTTGGGACACTGACATGGGAGGATTGCTTGAGCCCAGGAGTTCGAGGTTGCAAAAAAAAAAAAAAAAAAAAAAAAAAAAATCTCTGAAAGGTACAAGACATTCTTTTCTTATTCCTTAAATTTTTTAAAAGTTTTTAATTTTTATGGGTACATAGTACATGTGTACTTATTCTTATTGATTGGAAGTTTATAATAGATGGTACTTGGAATATCTTTAGTTATCACCGCAAAAGTTGTAGCCCCCAAAATCAGAAGAAAAATAAAGAATTTCTTGGGAGAGGAGAGCACGGGACATATTGGAAGGAAATTGTGTTTCGGTCTTCAGTCTTGAGGAAAGGTGAATTACTCCTGAGATTAATGTGGAAGAAGATTCCTCGTAGTATGCTGCTGTTGTTTTAATCTAGGTAGTTTGTACTTACAGTTTCTTATCAATCCAGAGGTGCATATACCCAGAAAGAGAAGTGGAGTTTTGGAATTATTCATAATTTTAATCCTGAAGCCACAACACACGCACGCACACACACACACACACACACAGCTTCCTTTTTTTTTTTTTTTTTTTTTTTTTGAGGTGTAGTCTCATTCCGTCACCCAGGCTGGAGTGCAGTGGCGTGATCTCAGCTTAACTGCAAACTCCGCCTGCCGGTTTCCAGCAATTCTCTTGCCTCAGCCTCCCAGGTACCTGGGATTACAGGCAAGCGCCACCATGTCTGGCTAATTTTTGTATATTTAGTAGAGACAGGGTTTCAGCATGTTGGTCAGGCTGGACTTGAGCTCCTAACCTTGTGATCAGCCCGCCATGGCCTCCCAAAGTTTTGGGATTACAGGTGTGAGCCACTGCGCCCAGCCAAAACATATATATATACATATATATATATACACACACACATATATATACATGTATATACACACACACACACACACACACACACATATATATATACACTTTTTTTTTTTGAGACAGTCTCTTCCTGTTGCCCAGGCTGCAGTGCAGTGGCGCAATCTCAGCTCACTACAAACTCCACCTCCTGGGTTCAAGCAATTCTCCTGCCTCAGGCTCCTGAGTAGCTGAGATTACAGGCACGTGCCACCACGCCCAGCGGAAGACAGTTCTTTTAAGGTTATTTTAGGATATTTACAAATGTCTTTTGTTAGATACTGAAAATGAAGAGGATTTGTAGAGAGAGCTGTATAGATGGTTAGAAGTGGGATCAACTCAAATTCTATATATTTTCATATTTTTTCTGTATATTAATAAACATGGTACATGCTCAAGTCAAGTTCTAACCTGCTGTGCAAGCTGAGATATTTTTACTTCTTTGGGCCTCTGAATTATTTCATAGCTAATATTTAATTTTTTTTGTAGAGATGTGTCTCCGCTGTGTAGCTTAGGCTAGCCTTGAAATCCTGGGCTTAAGTGATCCTTCAACCTTGGCCTCTCAAAGTGCTTGGATTGCAGATGTGAGCCACTGCACTTGGCCTCTGCTCAGAATTTCTGAGTATTCTCTCCCATCAAAACTCGCCCAGAGCTCAGACCACCAAATCACTTAGTATAGGAATTGAAACACCTGATCTATGCTGTGTTCAAACAAGTATAGATCTTCGTGGTGAAGCATCAATTTGATATTTGGAGTTAATGTTAGTTCTGATCACATTCATTAACTTTCATATATAGCTAGGATGAGCCTTGGCTTTATTTATTGTCCAATTTTACAGAAGAGTGCACACACAGGCCTTCGATGTTTGCTTAGGTTGTCAAGTGCAATGTTGTATGGCTTCATGAGTATCCTATACAGTGAAAACACCTGTCTTTGGGCCTTTACAAAACAGACCTCTCAGCAATATAGATATTCTGTACACCTAACCCTCTGAGCCTGATTTCATTTTATTTTATTTTATTTTATTTTCGTGATCACACAGCTGATGGATTTTTTTTTTTTTTTTTTTTTTTTTGAGACCGAGTCTCATTCTGTTGCCTAGGCTGGAGTGCAGTGGCATGATCTCGGCTCACTGCAACCTCCACCTCCCAGGTTCAAGTGATCCTCCTGCCTCAGTCTCCCGAGTAGTTGGGACTATAGGTGCACGCCACCACTCCTGGCTAATTTTTGTATTTTTAGTAGAGATGAGGTTTCACCATATTGGCCAGGCTGGTCTCGAACTCCTGACCTGAAGTGATCCACCTGCCTCAGCCTTCCAAAGTGCTAGGATTACAGGCGTGAGCCACCACGCCCAGCTGATCGACTTAAATTATACAATTATATCATAATATATCATGGCCACTTTACTAAATATTGAACAATTAACCTGGAAAAAAATGTTGATTTTTTAAAGTTATATTCAAACATTCAAGAGAAGAGACATAATGTGTAACTGAAATGCAAGGCACTTCAAGAAATGTAGGGCTACCCTTGTGCAAAGCTGATGGGAATGTAAAATGGTGCGGCTGCTATAGTAAACAATTTGGTAGTTCCTCAGAAAGTTAAACATAGCCTTATCATATGATTCAGCAATTCTACTCCGAGGTGTATACTACTTGTATACCAACTTGTACACCTATGTTCATAGCAGTAATATTCATAATCACCAAAAAGTACAAATGTCTAACAACAGAATAAGGCAAAAACAAAATGTGTTATGTACATACAAAGGAATATTGTTCAGCCTTCAAAATGAATGAAATTCTGATACATTCTACAACATGGATGAACCTTGTAAATATTATACTATTAATAAGTGAAGCAAAGAGAAACGAAAAGAAAAATACTATATGAAAAATACTATACGATTCCAATTATAGGAGGTACTTAGAGTAGTCCATTTCATAGACAGAAAGTAGAATGGAAGTCAGTATGGGCTAGGGGAAGGCAAATGAGGAGTTACTGTTTAATAGGTATGGAGTTTCTGTTTACAAGGAAGAAAAAGTTCTGGAACTGGAGAGGTGATAGTTGCATAGCAGTTGTGAATGTACTTAATGTCACTGAACGATACACTTAAATATAGTTAAAATGGGCCTGGCATGGTGGCTCACCCCTGTAATCCCAGCACTTTGGGAGGCCAAGGTGGGCGGATCACCTGAGGTCGAGTCCGAGACCAGCCTGACCAACATGGTGAAACCCCGTCTCTACCAAAAAATACAAAAAATTAGCCAGGCGTGATGGCGCATGTCTGTAATCCCAGCTACTCGGGAGACTGAGGCAGGAGAATCATTTGAACCCGGAAGGCGGAGGTTGCAGTGAGCTGCGATCGCACCATTGCACCTAGGCGACAAGAGTGAAACTCGATCTCCAAAAAAATAGTTAAAATGATAAATTTTATGTTACGTATATTTCATCACAATTTTTTTAAAAAATCACCAAAAATGGGATGTACAGCTAAAAGGTTTTGTACCTATTTTCAAATCTTACTGTATTTGATTATTTTTCTGCCTGTTTCAATGCTGCTTTATTCCTCACAGAGAGCTTCTTATAGATGGTGTGGGCTTAGTGTGTTCAAAGTTGCACTGGTGGATGTGCATAATTCAGAGTCCATTGGTTTTGTTACAAGTGTTGAAGGAAGAGTTGAGAACACCATATTCATTAGGTTTTTTTTTTTTTTTTTTTTGGAGACGTAGTCTCGCTCAGCCATCTAGGCTGGAGTGCGGTGGTGCTCACTGCAACTACTGTCTCCTGGGTTCAAGCGATTCTCCTGTCTCAGCCTCCCGAGTAGGTGGGATTACAGGCACCCACCATCATGCCCGGCTAATTTTTGTATTTTAGTGGAGACAGGGTTTCCTGTTGGCCAGGCTGGTCTCAAACGCCTGACCTCAGGTGATCCTCCTGCCTCGGCCTCCCAAAGTGTTAGGATTACAGGCGTGAGCCACCGTGCCTGGCCAGTAGTTTTTTTCTTACATGAATTTGTTAAAAATGTGGGTGAGGGGTGGGTGAGTGAGAGGTAATTTAAAAGTGGAAAAACAACGCATGCCGGACTTCACGTTCCAACACGGAAAGCATGCTTTTGTGGCAAACTGAAAGGCTAGGAATTAAGGGTGATGAAATGCAGGCCTTCCGGCCCTCACTCTGTTCCTGATTTCTGGTTGTGGGAATCTGTTCTGAATCCAACTGCAAGTGGAAAACCCATCTTTGGCTGAGCAGCCGGGGAGGCCCTCCTGCCAATCCCCCAAATGTGCTGCTGAAACTTTGGCCCTGCAAGGCTGGAGCTAGGGCTGTCTTCCCCAGATCTGTGCAGCTGTCAAGGTGGCTGTGATGGGACTGTGACCGCCCTCTGCACTGCATTTTGGCAGTGACCTTGAGACCAGCCAGCTCACCACAGCTGCCCTGCTCTGCTGCCGCTGTTGCAATGCCAGGTGGCTAAGAGGGGTCGTGGGGGGCACGGCTCCCGGTCCAGTCTTTCCCAGTGTCTGGCAGGTGCTAGCTGTGGTGCCAGCTGTCCCACTGCCTACCACCCACTGGGCGTGGTGGCAGTCCAGGTGTGTGTCGGGAGATGGTGGGTTGTTCTACCCCTGGCTCAGGTCCCGATCCCTAGGAAGTGGGTGGTTCCGTCTGACCGCGAGTCTGGTGCGCAGACCGGCCCCACGTGGGGACTTGCTTGGCAGGTCTGCGGATATAGATGCTCAGTGACAGTTGATCTTGGGAAACAGAAGAGCCAAAGGTGTCCTTTTGTCCCAAAGATATGAGTCCGAATTTTCCTTCTCGTAGGGGAGAAATTTTATTTGGAAATGAAGGTCATCCGAAATGCCCAGAGCAAGAGAGAAAATCCTTTCTCTCTAGCCACTCAGAGTGGCAAGTGTATTTTGAAAACTCCTCCCTCTCTTTTTGTCCTCATCCTGTCCTTTTCCTTTTCAGTGGCTTTACTGTTATTTTTTAATTCGCCATTGTCATTGGACATTTATTGACAGAAATCAAATTGCTGTGTTTCTGGGCAAAGCGCCTGCTGCAAAGAGGTGTGGTTCCCGAGGAATGAGACACGCAGCCCAACAGCTGAGCCTACACTGTCCTCACATAACCTCCCTGCCTTAAATATCGCCAATATTTAGCCTTGCCTTATAAAGTAAAAATGCACAATACCTTCCAGAGTTTCAGCAAGCCCAAATGCCCCCCTAGGCTCAGTTATGTCTCCTGTACATTGGAGGCAGAGCAGCGCACCCCTCCCCCATGCAGACCTGCCCTCGGAACCGCCAAGAGGTTACTAATCAGGAAGGCTCTACCATCGATCCAATGGTGGTGACCTGGGGGATTTGTGTGCATTGTTTTTGCTGAAGCCTCCTGTGATTTCGGCGCGACCAGATCCTCTGCAGCGAACTCCATGTCGCAGCTTGTGGCTGCCTGTGTCCTGTGGTGAGAGCCGAGCCGCACAGGAGATCCTTTGTCTAGGAAGGGCTAGGCTGAGAAGATCACTTTGGAGTTGCTAAGCTCTGCATTGCCATTGGCTGCACTCTTTGTGGGGCTGTTTTTGCAAAAGGCATGCCCAGCACGTCTACAGTGCTGGCAGGCCAGGGCTGCCTTTAAACACCATGATAATAATACCAAAAAGCAGTTTGCAGAACTGTTCCACTGTAGAGGCTTCCTCTGCAGAAGCAAGCAAGATGGCTACCTCGTGGGCTTCGCTGTGAAGAATGCAGAGGCTAATTAAGACAGACTTTAAGGGGAAAAAAGGGTATTTCCCTACTTCATCTTTATGCAAGATTTTTTTTAGTGACTTTTAAAGTATACATTTTACATAAGCTCTTTAGGTTCTGCCTAGCAAACATGTTGATGATTTTAAATGGTATAAATAGTTTTACAGAGAAATAGCCAAAAATTTTGGGGATGTGGGAGCTAATTTTATTTCTTAAACAGAGGCTCATTTTGCAATTTGATTTTTTTTAGGTTATAAAGGAAAACAAGAGGCCCCAGAGGGAAAAGAAGCCCAAAGTTTTAAAGGTAATCAGCTGTTGATTAAATAATATTTCATTATTTTTCCATTTCATATAGTATTTTTCTGCACTTGGGTATATTTGGAGTACAGCATATGTGAATTCTCCCAGATTTTCAGTAGATGGATGAATTTCCACTCAACTAAAGTGTTTTCTCTCTCTTTTTTTTTGATGTGCTGCATAATGTGCATATTAGCATCCTTTATTTTCAACTCCACACAAGTCTACAGAAAGAAAAGTTTGTATGCAGAGTGTTGTGAATAAAATTTGTTTTTCTTTATAGCTCCCTTTGTAGCATCTGCATTTGTGGTGTTGCACCAGTGTGTAAACTTAAGCCCTTTAGAAGAAAGGCACTATTTGAAGTTGACAGCTATGATCCATTGTGATTTTAATAGACTGTCCATTAAAGGCTATTTTAAAATGTATGATTCTTTTCCAAAGAAAAAGTCCTTAATGTGTAAGTAATGGAGATCTTACAGCCAAATTATAGTTGTTTAATCTCAAATTCTCATAATATCATCTTTAATTTTGGCTTTCATGAAGCCGTAAGAATATGCATGTTTTCTTTATTTTCTATAGTTTGCCTGATGAGTATTTAATAGTAAACTAATTCAGTTATAAACTCACAGTCTGTGTGATGAGATTTGTACAATGTTTAGAAGGGTTAATTTAAAAGCATATGGCATCACTAAAAGTTCAAGGCTAGCTTTAGTCTAATGAATAGGTGCTTATGTGTTTAAGATTTCAAGTGGTGTATTGCTATTACAAATGTAAGCAACCTTTGCAAGCCACCTTTTAAATTCATGAAGAAATACTAAGCAATAAAATGACTTATCTTTAATTATTTTGTGTACATTTAATTTAAAATAGTTTTACCTAATCCTAGCTTTCCTTTTTTACACATAAAGTTTTAGCACTCAAAGAGGAACAACATGTTGAACTATGAATGTGGCAGAATTTTATTTCATTTGTTGCCCCAGTGTGTAACTTGAAAATGTTGACACGGAGAACCAAACCTTGCCCTGCTTTCAAATTTGCCTGACCACACTGAGTTTCTGCTTCCTGTGTATATACAGCGTTTTCATGTACCTGTTTCATCAACCAACAAGTATTTATTTAATATTTACCACATAGTCAGCAATGTGCTAGGCACTGTGAAATGAATGAAATTGCTTGACACAAATTTTCACTGGGCCTGGACAAATAGAATCATGGTTATTCTCAAGGTAAATTAAACTCTTTTCTGTTTTTCTTCTTTGTGTTGATCCATCAACCCCCATTTATTCATTTTCCTTCCAACAAAGATAGAAGTTTATCATTAAAAGCTCCTTCTATACTTTCTGTGTTGACTATATCCATCTCAGGCATTTTGTGAAAAATAGATTTAGTCTTACTCTTAAAAATGGCTCTCATTTGTTGGGGTTGTGGATGGGGATTAGCAGGAGAAAGGGATAGATTATGTGGAGAATCTAATATAGACCAAGCCTAGTATCTATGTCTTCCCCTGCCTTGGCTAGGAAGTAGAATTGGACTTTGGGAATGCAATTTAATTCTATGTTTATTTTGTTAGATTGTGAGTGTCCTGTCACCTGAAATAAATGTAAAAAGTAAATATGCCATGTGTTGCTTTTTGGAATCATGGTAGTGGACTCTGACTTAAAAGAAAAAGAATGAAAGTGCCTGTGGGTGGCCACATTTCATCTGCAACAGCAAGCAGAACCAAATTGTTGCTCACGCTCCTCTATAGTTAGCGATTACTGTACAAGAGCAGGAAAATATTCTAAAAGGAAAAAAAATTTCTGATGTTGGCATTTAAAAATGGTTTCCCACATTTTCTGTTAGACATAATTTTTTTTCTCATCCAAAGAAAGCTTTGTTTCTTTGCTTCACAGTAGAAATGCTAAAAAAAAACTTTCAGATTTTAGCTTGATGTGTATAAAATTCATAGAGCAAATGTAGAATATTATATAATCCTATAGAAGACATAAGAAAATGAAACCTGTGTTTGGGAGGGAGAGTGGGAGAGGAATACAACTGTCAGCTTGAGGTTTTATGAGTGAGGACTTCAACATTCTAGGAGCATGCTACCTGGGGGACCAGTGATGGGAATCTCACAGGTTATGATTTGGTCTTCCATCATTATTTGCTGTCTTTACATTTGGCGTCATTCCAGAAATTTAGTCTGCTTCCTTTGACTTTATCCTTTTAGATGTTGAAATCTCCTGGATCATTTACCCTTTGTCAGGGTGGATGCTGCAGGTATCCTGATTGACTTTTCATTTTCATCATCTATTAGAAAGTAGTTGGATATGTGAAGAACCTGATTCAAGAAGTTGGGTATAGAATTTGAGACTTGTTTCATCCTACACTGACCTGAACCTGATAACTATTGAATCCAGTTGTGGGGCTGAAATTGGCTGGCATGTCTTATATCCCTCTCCTCTTAAAAACATACCTGTTATCCACCAGTATGATGACTCATATATGTAATCCCAGAACTTTGGGAGGCCAAGGCGGGAGGATTGCTTGAGGCCAGGAGTTTGAGACCAGCCTGCAAAACCTAGCAAAATCCTGTCTCTATGAAAAATTTAAAAATTAGCTGGGTGTGATGGTGTGCACTTCTAGTCCTAGCTACTCAGGAGGCTGAGGAGGGAGGATTGCTTGAGCCTAGGAGTTGGAGGCTGCAGTGAGCTATAATCACATGAGCTATATGCACTCCAGCCTCAGGAATAGAATGAGACCTTGTCTCCCACCACCAAAAGAACACTATTATCCATATTTATACCATATTCATTCTATTGTACTTCAAAATTAAAAACTAAATAGTGATCTAAATCCTGATTAGAGATTCTTCCTGTAGCTGAAATGACAGCTCTGGCCAAAGCACTCTAAAGGCCAGAATGGGTATCAGCTAATGGTGCACCAGTGGTGGGTGGGGGTAGCTCAGCATCCTATTCAAGCCTATTGGTGATCACTAGTTATTTTCATATATAGATGACATCTTGTTAGCAATGTTATTATTGGAAACACAAGCATTTCCTTGACTCTTGATCTAGGTAGAGGTGTGGTCTAATTCCAGTCCTTGAATCACGAACTTGGCCTTTTAAGTGACGTGGTTTGGAATTCCTCTTGGAAGAAACATTTGTGTAAATAACTTTTACTTTGTGTGTGTGTGGTGGGGGCAGGTGAGTAGGAGTGTATACTCCCTTTAAGAAAGTCGATTTTAAGATGATAATAGTTTTGTTAGATTGTTAGTCGTTGTCCCTGGAGAAAATCAGACAGCACAGTCAATTGGGGGTTTGAACAGTTTAATAAAGGAACTACTTTCAATGGTGTGGGAGGGTTAAGGAAAGAACTAAGGATGGTGAAGAAGTCCAGCTCTGATGAAGGCAGAGCTATTACTAATCCTAGGCCTGAAGGGGGATGGTGAGTGGGAACCAGGTAATGTAGCTACAGCTGAGTAGAGGAAGCATGGGCTGGAGCCTTTGGTAAAAAGATGCTCTTGCAAGGAGTCAAGTGGGGGGTGGGTGTGGGATAAATGCCCTGCTCTCCAGTCTCCTGCTGCTTTGATTGGTTGATCCCAGTGGGGAGCCAGAGTGAAAGGGGAGACCTCTGATGTAGTACACGCTGGTCAGCCTTCTGGGATGTGTAAGAGGGTTATGGAAGGTGGAATGTAGGCCTGGAAGGGAAAACAACATACTGGGCATGACTAGTGATCACAGGGGTGGTATGGTAGAGTGAACAATAGTACTAGAACTGTGATTACATAAGATGGTAACATTAGGCAAAGATGGCTGAAGAGTACATAATAACTCTATACTATTTTTGCAACTCATCTGTAAATCTGAAATTATTTCCCAATAAGCATGAGGATCCTTGAGGGGGATGCATTTATACATTCTGTAATTAGATAGTCTTTTTGGCTGATAAGGAATATTTTCTAGCTATTTAATTATAAAATATCATCAGAGTAGTATTTGGAAGAGCTGGGTGAACAAATATAAAGAAATGTCAGTGGATATTAAACCAGGAGAGTGTCTCCAGAGGATGATTTTAAAAAGGCAAAATGAAAACTAAGGGATCTTCCTGCAGGGTTCAGCACTGACTTGCTCTTCTCTTTTCCTTCATTCCTTGATGATGCTGATAAAGAACAAGTGGGGCCAGGCGAGTGGCTCAGGCCTGTAATCCCAACACATTGGGAGGTTGAGGCAGGCAGATCACCTGAGGTTGGGTGTTCGAGACCAGCCTGACCAACATAGAGAAACTCCCATCTCTACTAAAAATACAAAATTAGCCAGGGGTGGTGGCGCATGCCTGTAATCCCACCTACTCGGGAGGCTGCAGTAGGAGAATCGCTTGAATCCGGGAGGCGGAGGTTACAGTGAGGAAACAAGCAAAAATTGCCGAGATGATGAAGGAAAACATCATCTAGGGAAAGTTACTTAACATTCCCATCATTTATAAATTGTTTTTATTGAATTTATTTACTTATTTATTTGAGACAGTCTCACTCTGTCACTAAGGCTGGAGTGCAGTGGTGCAGTCTTGGCTCACTGCAACCTCCGCCACCTGGGTTCAAATGATTCTCCTGCCTCAGCCTACTAAGAAGTGGGATTACACACATGTGCCACCACGCCCAGCTAATTTTTTTGTATTTTTAGTAGAGACGAGGTTTTGCCATGCTGGCCAGGCTGGTCTCAAACTCCTGGCCTCAAGTGATCTGCCCACTGCAGCCTCCCAAAATGCTGGGATTACAGGTGTGAGCAACCACGCCTAGCCCATAAATTATTTTTATATATACTAGACCAGTGCTGGTTTAAAAGGACTAAATTATACTCTGGTTATGTTTGTTGTTTGTTTGTTTGTTGAGCTGAGGTCTTGCCGTGCTGCCCAGGCTGGTTTTCAACTCCTGGGCTCAAACTATTTTCCTTTCTCATTCTCCTGAGTAGCTAGGATTACAGCCACCCTCCCCTGCTAAAATTACTAAATTAGATACAATTGAGTTACATTGTTTATTTTAAAATTCTATTAAGCTATAAATAGGCCAGGTTCGGTGGCTCATGTCTGTAATCCCAGCACTTTGAGAGGCCAAGATGAGTGGGTCACTTGAGGTCAGGGGTTCAAGACCACCCTGGCCAACATGGTGAAACCCTGTCTCTACTAAAAATACAAATATTCGCCAGGTGTGGTGGCAGGTGCCTGTAATCGCAGCTAATTGGGAGGCTGAGGCAGGAGAATCGCTTGAACCTGGAAGGCGGAGGTGGCAGTCAGCCGAGATTGTGCCTCTGCACTCTAGCCTGGGCGACAGAGGGAGACTCCCTCTCAAACAAACAAACAAAAAACCCTACAAATGAAAGATAACATAGTTGCTAATGATTTTCTTCTGCTTATTTGTCTATAACTTTGTTTCAGTTAGTAAAATAAATCATTGGTAAAGTAATTTCTTTAGAGTTTTTAAACTGACGGTTATAATGCAACATTCTATTACTTGTAGCAACATGTTGCAAATTTAAGTACTAGATCAAATACTAAGCTTGACCATCCTTCAGGGGAAAAACAAAAACAAAAACAAAACAAAAAAAAAACACATGTCATTTTGATAGTTCCTTATAGTCCCAGGCAACTAATCCCAGACTTCTGGATTTAATGGGCCAGTGAGGAAAAAAATCAGAGTGGGTGTTGAAAATATTCACAAGGGAATACCAGCTTTAATTTTTAAAAATGGGAAGAAGATAATATCAGAACACAGGAAGGTCATAGAAATTTAATAATTTAGTTTTATGACAACACATTGTCTTTATTGAACTCATTTTGTCATAAACTGGCAAAAACTGTTAAGGACGTGTGCTCACCCATCAGTGTTTATTCACACAATCAAAGACACACATGGGCTTCTGGTTTGTATACCCAGAAACTGTAATACAGCATTTTGCCTGGAGATCAGACTGGATTTCAGGGCTGAGTTCTCACTAAACCAGCTCATGTACAGGCATTCGTTTATCACTGGAGCATGTATATTTCCAGTGACTCAAGACTCATGTCCATTCTGTGATTTCTAGGAATGATCCCAAACAGAGAATCAAAGTGAATAAAAGCCAAATGGAGTTGGACGGGTTTAAGGAAAATTTCATTCAGGCTATTAAGAAAAAAAAAAGAGACTTGAATTCTTCCTAGTCCACAAAAGAACATATGCCTTGTATCCTGAATACTTAGGCTCATCTGGTACGTGTTTGTGTTTTGATAGTGCCGGATTCATACTGTTTCTGAGTTGTACTTTCTTTACTGTATAGCTCTCCATTTAGTGACTAGAATATATTCTCACGAGTCAGATGAAAAGAGCCAACTAATAACTTTATTTAAGTTTTGTTTGGATCTTAAGTTTTTTTTTTTTTTTTTTTTTTTTTTTTGTTGTTGTTGTTGTTGTAGTTGTTTGCTTGTTTTTGAGACAGGTCTCACTCTGTTGCCCAGGCTGGTGTGGAGTGGCGCAATCTTGGTTCGTTGCAACCTTTGCCTCCCGGGTTCAAGAGATTCTGTAGCCTCAGCCTCCCAAATAGCTGGGATCACAGGCACACACCACCATGCCCAGCTAATTTTTGTATTTTTTGTAGAGACAAGGTTTTGACAGGCTGGTCTAGAACTCTGAGCTCAAAGCGATCCATTCTCCTCAGGCTCCCAAAGTGCAGGCATGCACCACTGCACCTGGCCTTCTTAATTCATTTTTAAGTGAAATATTTTTAATAATGGAATGTCTTGCAATGTCATTCATATATATATATATGAATATATATATTCACTCTCTATATAGAATATATAAATATATATGTTTATATATATAAATATAAATATATATTTCATTTTCAAAGATTTGATGGTAAGGTTTGCCAACCAAAATGGCCTATGCAAGAGAACGTGGGTAACAGAGGTAACAGTGTCTTTTTTTTTTTGGACAGAGTCTTGCTCTGTCACCAGGCTGGAGCACAGTGGTGCAATCTCGGCTCACTGCAGCCTCCATCTCCCGGGTTCAAGCAGTTCTCCTGCCTCAGCCTCCGGAGTAGCTGGGACTACAGGTGCATACCACCACACCCAGCTAATTTTTGTATTTTTAGTAGAGACTGGGGTTTCACCATGTTGGCCAGGATGGTCTTAATCTCTTGACCTCAAGATCCACCCTCCTTGGCCTCCCAAAGTGCTGGGATTATAGGCATGAGCCACCGTGCCCAGCCGACAATGTCCTATTTATTTATTTATTTATTGAGACGGAGTCTCACTCTGTAGCCCAGGCTGGAGTGCAGTGGCATGATCTCAGCTCACTGCAACCTCCGTCTCCCAGGTTCAAGCGATTCTCCTACCTCAACCTCCCGAGTAACTGGGATTACAGGCGTCCGCCACCACGCCTGGCTAATTTTCTTTATTTTCAGTAGAGATGGGGTTTCACCATCTTAGCCAGGCTGGTCTCATACTCCTGACCTCGTGATCTACCCGCCTTGGTCTCCCTAAGTGCTGGGATTATAGGCGTGAGCCACCACGCCGGGCCTATTATTTATTTATTTTTGAGATGGAGTCTTGGTTTGTCACCCAGGCAGGAGTGCAGTGGTGTGATCTTGGCTCACTGCAACCTCCACCTCCTGGGTTCAAGTGATTCTCCTACCTCAGCCTCCTGAGTAGCTGGGACTAAAAGTGTGTGCCACCAAGCCCAGCTAATTTTTTGTAGTTTTAGTAGAGACAGGGTTTCACCATGTTGGCCAGGCTGGCCGCCAACTCCTGACCTCAGGTGATCTGCCTACCTCAGCCTCCCAATGTGTTGGGATTACAGGCATGAGCCAACATGCCCAGCCATATTTATTTTTTAATTAAAAAAAAATTTTTTTTAATACAAAAGAGGGGTCTCAAATGTTGCCCAGGGTGGTCTCAGCCTCCTGGATCCAAGCGATCTTCCTGCCTTGGCCTCCAAAAGTGTTGGAATTACAGGCATGAGCAACCTTTCCTGGCCCATAGTTTTGTTTGTTTGTTTATATGTTTTTATGACAGGGTCTCACTCTGTCACCTAGGCTGGAGTGCAGTGGCTCTGCTCACTGCAGCCAAAACCTACTGGGCTCACGTGATCTTCCCACCTCAGTCTCCTGAGTACCTAGGTTGAGAAGTGTGTGCCACCAAGCCTGACTAATTTTATTTTTTTTTGAGATGGAGTTTCGCTCTTGTTGCCCAGGCTGGAGTGCAATGGCGTGATCTCGGCTCACTGCAACCTCCGCCTCCCAGGTTCAAGTGATTCTCCTGCCTCACCCTCCCTAGTGGTTGAGATTACAGGCATGTGCCACCACGCCTGGCTAATTTTGTATTTTTAGTAGAGACAGGGTTTCTCCGTGTTGGTCAGGCTGGTCTCGAACTCCTGACCTCAGGTGATCCACCCTCCTCGGCTTCCCAAAGTGCTGGGATTACAGGCATGAGCCACTGCCCCCGGCCAAGCCTGACTATTTTTAAAATTTTTTGCAGAGACCAGGTTTCCCTGTGTTGCCCAGGGTGATCTTGAACTTCTGATCTTAAGCAATCCTCCTGCCTTAGCCTCCTCAGGTGTTATCCCACAGTTTTAAATAGTAACTCCTTTTCTGTACTTCTGAAGTTTTTGTCATCTATGTGTAAAATTTATTGATGTCACATGAATTTGACTAAAGCATAGATTATTTTCATAATTCTAGGAAATCAGATATTACATAATAAACTTATTCTAGGAGTCTGGTTATTTTATATATATATAGCGTGTGAGAGCATTTTAAAATATTTATTTATTTTTAAATATTTTATATACATATACACCATATCATAGGATTATTTGGGAGTTGGGTGAATTATTTAAAATATGTTAGGCAGGGCACAGTGGCTCATACCTGTAATCCCAGCACTTTGGGAGGCTAAGGCTAGTGGGTTGCCTGAGCTCAGGAGTTTGAGACCAGCCTGGGCAACATGACAAAACTACATCTCTATATATTTATAAAAAATAAGGCAGGGCACGGTGGCTCACCCTTATAATCACAGCACTGTGGGAGGCCGAGACGGGAGGATCACGAGGTCAGGAGATCGAGATCATCCTGGCTAACACAGTGATACCCCGTCTCTACTAAAAATACAAAAAATTAGCCAGGCGTGGTGGCGGGCGCCTGTAGTCCCAGCTACTTGGGAGGCTGATGCAAGAGAATGATGTGAACCCCGGGAGGTGGAGCTTGCAGTGAGCTGATATTGCACCACTGCACTCCAGCCTGGGTGACAGTGCGAGACTCTGTCTCAAAAAACAAACAAACAAAAAGGCCAGGCATGGTGACTTATGCCTGTAATCCCAGTACTTTGTGAGTCCGAGGCGGTGGATCACTTGAGGTCAGGAGCTCAACCAGCCTGGCCAACATGGTGAAACCCCATCTCTACTAAAAAAAAAGGAAATAACAAAAATTAGCCAGGCATGGTGGTGGTTGCCTGTAGTCCCAGCTACTCGGGAAGCTGAGGTGGGAGAATTGCTTGAACCCAGGGGGCGGAGGTTGCAGTGAGTTGAGATCGCCCACTGCACTCCACCCTGGGTGACAGAGGGAGATTCCTTCTCAAAAGATAAAAAAACACAAAAATAAAAAATATGTTAAATGTTTAGAACCGCTTGGCATACTGTGGTTTTTTTGTTTTTACTTTTTTTTGACAAGGTCTTCCTCAGTCACCCAGGCTAGAGTGTAGTGGTGTGATCATGGCTCACTGCAGCCTTGACCTCCTGGATCAATTGATCTTTTACTTCAGCTTCCCAAATAGCTGGGACCATAGGTGTGTACCACCAAACCCGCCTAATTTTTATATTTTTTGTAGAGATGAGGTTTTGCCATGTTACCCAGGCTGGTCTCAAACTCCTGGGCTCAAGCAAAGCCAAAGTACTAGCACTACAGGCATGAGCTACCTTGCCCAGCTAGTAATTTTTTAATAGTGATTATAATTACAAGTAAAGGTGTAATTTATGTTCATAAGAATATGAAGTGAACTAGGCTGGGCGCAGTGGCTCATGCGTGTAATCCCAGCACTTTGGGAGGCCGAAGGTGGTGGGTCACAAGGTCAGGAGTTCGAGACAGGCCTGGCCAGCGTGGTGAAACCCCGTCTCTACTAAACACAAAAATTAGCCAGACATGGTGGCGGGCACCTGTAATCCCAGCTACTCGGGAGGCTGAGGTAGGAGAATCGCTTGACCTCAGGAGGCGGAGGTTGCAATGAGCTGAGATTGTGCCACTGCACTGTAGCCTGGGCAACAGAGCGAGACTCCTTCTCAAAAAAAAAAGTGACCTTTCCAAAAAATGTGGATTTCAGCCAGGTGCAGTAGCACACTCATGTAGTCCTAGCTACTCAGAAGGCTAAAGCAAGAGGATTGCTTGAACTATGGAGCTCAAGACCGTGGTATGCTATGAGAGCTCATGTGAAAAGCGACTGCACTCCAGCTTGGGCAACATAGCAAGACTCTATCTCTTCAAGAAAAAAATAAGTGGGTTGGGCATAGTGGCTTATGACTGTCATTCCAGTTACTCAGGAGGCTAGGGTGAGAGGATCATTTGAGCTTGGGAGTTCCAGGCTGCAGTGAGTTGTAATCATGCTACTGCACTCCAGCCTAGGCCAATTGTCAGAGACCCTTTCTCTCTTTCTTTTCTTTTCTTTTCTTTCTTTTCTTTTCTTTTCTTTCTTTTCTTTTCTTTTTTTTTTTTTAGAGGGAGTCTCGCTCTGTTGCCCAGGCTGGAGTGTAATGGTGCAATCTCTGCTCACTGCAATCTCTGCCTCCTGGATTCAAGTGATTCTCCTGCCTCAGTCTCCATGAGTAGCTCGGGAGGTGGGGGGGGGGGGTGGGGAGAGAGGGAGGGAGGGGAGAAAGGAAGGAAGGAAGAAAGGAAGGGAGGGAGGAAGGGGAAAAGAAAATAATATTATTTCCTCTTGGTATATTCACTTGATAGCCTTTTGAGAAATATAAGCCTATATTCAACAGAGGCTTTTCATTCCTTTTGAAAATGTCACTTCTGTTTTAATTTACTTACAATGGATGAGGCATATCTTGTTGTTGTTTTCTTTTTTTTTTTTAATTGACAGAGTCTCACTCTGTCACCCAGGCTGAAGTGCAGTGGCTCGATCTTGGCTCACTGCAACCTCCGCCTCCTGGGTTCAAGTGATTCTCCTGTCTCAGCCTCTTGACTAGCTGGGACAACAGGGGCACACCACCACACCCAGCTAATTTTTGTATTTTTGGTATAGACGAGGTTTCACCATGTTGGCCAGGCTGGTCTTGAACTCCTGACCTCAGGTGATCCACCAGCCTCAGCCTCCCAAAGTGGTGAGATTACCAGCATGAGCCACTGGGCCCGGCCAGTCATTTTCTTTTAATGTGATCAGCAGGTACTAGGACCCAATTCTATAATCCCAGCAGTGTGGGAGGCTAAGTTTGGAGAATCCACTGATCCCCGGAGTTTGAGACCAGCCTGGGCAACATGTTGAGATCCAGTTTGAAAACTAAAAAATAAAATAAAGTCCTTTATAGTCTATTAATTTGCTTAAGTTTTTATTTGCATTTATTATTCTATATGTATGAGGTTTTTTTGTTTTTGTTTTGTTTAGGAGATAGAGTCTCACTTTGTCACCCAGGCCGTAGTGCAGTGGCGAGATCTCAGCTCACTGTAGCCTCACCTCTCAGGCTCAAGCGATCCTCCCACCTCAGTCCCCCAGGTAGCTGAGACTACAGGTACACACCACCATGCCCAGCTAATTTTTGTGTTTTTCATAGAGACGGGTTTACACCATGTTGCCCAGGCTGGTCTCGAACTCTTGAGCTCAACTGAACTGCCCACCTCAGACTCCCAAAGTGTTAGAATTACAGGCATGACCCACCATGCCTGGCTGCTTTTATGAATCATTACAAATCCTTTAAGGGTAGAGTAGTATTCACATATTTGTTCTCCACAGTGTCTAACAGAATATCTTGTGTTTACAACTCAATACATTTATCTTTTTAATGAATAATTGAATTCATACACATTATAGCTTAACTTCAGTCAGTTAAGTCAGAACTGCAAAATTTGTGTAATTGCATCTTGGTGTAAAGGAAAAACTACTTCCTCAAATCATTGATCCAGCATTGATAGTCTCTAATTAATTGCTATGGCAAATCAAGATACATATTTAATACATTTATTTTAATTTGATTAACTTTTCTCTGACGTGTTCCATTTAAAAGAACCCAAACCTACAGAAAAGTCTTTCTTTTTGATGATGGTTGCATAGACTACTTGTTCCATTTTGTAAAAAAATCTTTTGATTTGATGGTCAATTGATTTGGGTAACTGACAGTAAATTTCAGTAAGTTTCAGGTAGGTTGTCCAATCTATGTTTAACTGTTGGAGTCTTTGTTGGAGACTCTCCAAAGTTCCTAATTACAGGAGATTAGCAGATTGGAAAAAATAATGTAATTGGGTAAACTCAGAGATTAAATTGATCTGCTGCATCCACCCCAGTGGTTTCAGGGAATGAAGATGAAAGAATGCCTTAATCATTGGCTCATTGAAAAAACAACATGGAAAAAAAAAGTAATGATATAATAGAGCAATGGGGAAGCACTCACAAAAACACTACTGGTTGGCCGGACACAGAGGCTCAGCCTGTAATCCCTAGCACTTTGGGAGGCCGAGGCAGGTGGATCACCTGAGGTCAGGAGTTCGAGACCAGCCTCGCCAACATGGTGAAACCCTGTCTCTACTTAAAGTACAGAAAATTAGCTGGGCATGGTGGTACGCACCTGTAATCCCAGCTACTCAGGAGGCTGAGGCAAGAGAATCGCTTGAACCCGGGAGACACTGGTTGCAGTGAGCCGAGATTGTGCCATTGCACTCCAGACTGGAGGACAAGAGCGAGACTTCGTCTCAAAAAAAAAAAAAAAAAAAAAAAAATTGCTGGTTAAAGTATTTTGGTGAACCTTATTTGAAGGTTATTTGCTGTTTAAGATAAGTAGAAGCTATTTCAATATGTTAATTTTGTCCCTCCACCCATGAAATCTGGTTTATGCTCTCACTTAATGGATAGTGTAAAATAGCTGAACTGAAGATTGGAACATTTCACGAGAAATTTAATCCACCTGTCCTGGGTTTATTTAAAGCCTGTGATATTTGATCACTTCACTAAAACAACTTAGGACCATGCTGACCATGCTGATTTAGTTGGGCCACATTTTCTAAGATGCTATGCATTATTACAAATGATACAATTATACTATAAGGTCTAACAGCTAATTTCTGCTCAATAGAATTTCTAGGGGGAAATACTGAAGATTAATTTATGTGCTGTTCATGGTCAGAAATAAAAAACAGTATAAATACTGTGTTTTCCTTCAAAAGTGGAGAAAGGAAAAAATGTATTTTTCTGTCCTGACTTTTCAAAAAACTCAGTCAAATTCACTGCCCAAGAAATGTGATTTGCTAAATTCTGAAATGAAAAAGCATCCTATCTTCTCACTTCTTAATTTTTTGAGACAAGAGTCTTGCTCTGTTATCCAGGGTGGAGTGTGGTGGCACAATCTCAGCTCACTGCAACCTAACCTTCACCTCTTAGGTTCAAGCGATTCTCGTGCCTCAGCCACCTGAGTAGCTGGGACTACAGGTGTGCTCACTGCATTCTCCACCTCCTGGGTTCAAGCAGTTCTCGTGCCTGAGCCTCTTGAGTAGCTGGGATTACAGGTGTATGCCATCACACCTGGCTAATTTTTTGTATATTTTATAGAGACAGGGTTTTGTCATGTTGCCCAGGCTGGTCTCAAACTCTTGAGCTCAAGCAATCCACCCACCTTGGCCTCCTAAACTCCTGGGCTTACAGGCATGAGCCATCACACCCAGCCGTTCTCACTTCTTTCTTGTGTGTTTCATAAAAAATTTAAAATTTTTATGGCATTTTTTTTTTGAGTTTTACTTTTTTGCCCATGTTGGCACTCCAACGTGGTGTGATATTGGCTCACTGCAACCTCCGTCTCCCAGGTTGAAGCAATTCTTTTGCCTCAGCCTCCTGAATAGCTGGGATTACAGGCGTGTGCCACCACACCCGGCTAATTTTTGTATTTTTAGTAGAGACGGTTTCACCATGTTGGCCAGGCTGGTCTCGAACTCCTGACCTCGTGATCCACACGCCTGGGCCTCCTGAAGGGCTGGGATTACAGGCTTGAGCCACCGCTCCCAGCCTGGCATAGTACACAGTATTCCCTTATACCCTACCCTGAGGTTTCTTTTTTTTCCTCTCTCTCTCCACACATAGTTTTTACCCTGAATTCTTTGAGAGTAAGTTTCAGAATGGTGTTTCTTTTCTTTTCTTTTTTTTTTGAGATGGAGACTCACTCTTTTGCCCAGGCTGGAGTGCAGCGGCACGATTTCAGCTCACTGCAACCTCCACCTCCCAGGTTCAAGCGATTCTCCTGCCTCAGCTTCCTGAGTAGCTGGGACTGCAGGTACCCACCACTACGCCTGGCTAATTTTTGTATTTTTAGCAGAGATGGGGTTTCTCCATGTTGGCCAGGCTGGTCACGAACTCCTGACTTCAAGTGATCCACCTGCCTCGGCCTCCCAAAGTGCTAGGATTACAGGCATGAGCCACTGCGTCCAGGCAAGAATGGTGTTTATTTTTTATATTTTGAGACGGAGTTTCACTCTTATTGTCCAGGCTGGAGTGCAATGGCGCGATCTCAGCTCACCGTAACATCTGTCTCCCAGGTTCAAGTGATTCTCCTGCCTCAGCCTCCCAAGTAGCTGGGATTACAGGCATGTGCCACTACGCCTACGCCCGGCTAATTTTGTATTTTTAGTAGAGATGGGGTTTCTCCATGTTGGTCAGGCTGGTCTCGAACTCCCGACCTCAGGTGATCCGCCCGCTTCGGCCTCCCAAAGTGCTGGGATTACAGGCATAAGCCACCACGTCTGGCCTAAGAATGGTGTTTTTTAAACTCCTTACTAGAGTATTTCCTATAAATAAGGACATCTTACTTAGCTTACTGTACAATCATCAAATTAAGGAAATGAACATTGATACAATGCTATTATTATCTAACGTACTAATGTAATGATAAGGAAATTAACATTGATACAATGCTATTATTTAATCTACTAATAAGGAAATTAACATTGATACAATGCTATTATCTCATCAGATAATAATTTACTCATCAGAACCTATTCAGATGTCACCAATTGTCCTAATACCTTGTAATTCAGACGCTCATTATGCATTGCATTCAGTTGCTATATCTCTTTAGTCTTTCAATCTGATATTTTCCAAGCGTACAGGTCAGCTATTTTTGAAGAATTTCCCTCATTTTGAAGAATTTCCCTCAAATTGAGTTTTGCATTTGCTGATGATTACATTCAAGTTATGCATTTTCACAAGAGTATCACAGAAGTGAGTTTGTGATCTCTGCAGCATCGTATCTGGAGACACATGTCAATTTGTGACCTTAACAGATCACTTGGTTAAGGTGTATCTGCCAGGTTTCTCCAGTACTAATTTAGTCTTTCATTTTGTAATTAAGCAATCTTTTGAGAATTTTTTTTTTTAATGAGACATGGTCTCACTCTCACCCTGGCGGGAATGCAGTAGCTCAATCACAGCTCACGGCAGTCTCAAACTTTTGGGCTCACACGATTCTCTCGATTCAGCCTCCCAAATTGCTGGGATTACAGGTGCATGTTAGTATGCCCAGATAATATTTAAACTTTTTTTTTTTTTTTTTTTTGAGACGGAGTCTTGCTCTGTCGCCCAGGCTGGAGTGCAGTGGCGCAATCTCAGCTCACTGCAACCTCCGCCTCCCGGGTTCATGCCATTCTCCTGCCTCAGCCTCCCGAGCAGCTGGGGCTACAGGCACCCACCGCGACGCCCAGCTAATTTTTTGTATTTTTAGTAGAGACGGGGTTTCACTGTGTTAGCCAGGATGGTCTCGATCTCCTGACCTCGTGATCCACCCGCCTCGGCCTCCCAAAGTCCTGGGATTACAGGCATGAGCCACCGCGCCCGGCCTTTTTTTTTTTTTTTTTTTTTTTTTTTTTTTTTTGAGACGGAGTCTTGCTCTATTGCCCAGGCTGGAGTGCAGTGGCGCTATCTCACTGCAAGCTCCGCCTCCTGGATTCACACCATTCTCCTGCCTCAGCCTCCCGAGTAGCTGGGACTATAGGCGCCCACCACCACGCCTGGCTAATTTTTTTTTGTATTTTTAGTAGAGATGGAGTTTCACCATGTTAACCAGGATGGTCTCGATCTCCTGACCTCGTGATCCACCCGCCTCGGCCTCCCAAAGTGCTAGGATTACAGGCGTGAGCCACCGCGCCCGGCCAATTTTTAAACTTTTTTACAGACATGGAGTCTTGTTACATTGCCCTGGCTGGTCTCGAACTCCCAGCCTCAAGCAATCCTTCTGCCTCAGCCTCCCAAAATGATGGGGATACAGGGACACCCTACCAAGCACAGCCTGAGAAGATACATTAAGACTATGTCAATATACTGTTAATTCTCTTTGCTTTTTAGCATCCATTGAGGATCTTTGTTTTTTTTTGTTTTTTTTTTGTTTTTTTTGTTTTTTGTTTTTTTGAGAGGGAGTCTCACTCTTGTTGCCTAGGCTGGAGTGCAGTGGCATGATCTCGGCTCACCACAACCTCCACCTCCTGGGTTCAAGCGATTCTCCTGCTTCAGCCTCCTGAGTAGCTGG
This sequence comes from Gorilla gorilla gorilla, assembly GCF_029281585.2. Taxonomy (NCBI): domain Eukaryota; kingdom Metazoa; phylum Chordata; class Mammalia; order Primates; family Hominidae; genus Gorilla; species Gorilla gorilla. The sequence goes on along the minus strand of NC_073232.2, from coordinate 47,138,916 downwards.
GACTTATAGGCATGCGCCACCACGTCTGGCTAATTTTGTATTTTTAGTAGAGGTGGGGTTTCACCATGTTGGTCAGACTGGTCTGGAACTCCCAGCCTCAGGTGATCCACCCGCGTCGACCTCCCAATGTGCTGGGATTACAGGCGTGAGCCACCGCGCCTGGCCAATGGACTCTATTTTTAACCCAAACATTTTATCTTGTACCATGTTACCTTTACGTCATCTTGAATTTCTTTCTTGCTTTCTTTTTCTTTTTTTTTTTTTTTTAAAGAGACAGTGTCTTGCTCTGTTGTCCATGCTGGAGTGCAGTAGTACAATTACGGCTCACTGTAGCCTGAACCTCCTGGGCTCAAGTGATCCTCCTGAGGCATTGGGATTACAGGCGTTAGTCACCATACCTGGCTTTGAATTTTGGGGGTGGGGAGGGCATAGCAATGGTACCTCTTGAGTTTTTAAGAGTAAAGGAGGAAACCTTTTAAGTAACAGTAAAAAATTCTTATGGCTTCCTGTGTCACTCCACTCATGAAATCTAGTTTATACCCTCACTTAAACTAGATCAATATCCGATTGCACAGTGTAGTTAAAATGGCTAAGTTTGGTTTAAGAAAGTTGGAGTCAGGTTACTGTATGGTAAAATGTGGCTGTAGTAACTGGGATGTTTTAAAAAAAAATAGGTATTAGGGAATGAGGCTAACTAGGCATAGAATTCCAAGGGAATGTGACATAGACTTCATTCCTTCTTTATCTTGCCCTTCCTGCTCTTATCTTCCACAGAGCTTTATCTTACCAGGACCTTAATACAAACAAAAGAAGCCCAATGCTGAAAGTCAATGGAGATAAAGTAAAATAGAAGATAACCAATTAATCAGCGACAACCTACTCCAATCTGGGACCACCTAGCTGTGAACAAAAGAAAAAAGATTTGTTTATGTACCAGATAGGAAACAAATAGCAGAAAATGCCCTTCAGGGCATGTACAAACACAAAAATTACCTCTGAGTGAAACTTTTAGCTTATTATAATAGCATAAGTATAGTACAATCCTATGTACAACTGATGATCCAAGGGCAACATGTCAAAGTGTAGTCAAAATTAGTTTGTTATGAAAGAAAATGCAGATTAATCAGTATGATTTAAAAGGAAATCTGGGCCTGGCCTGGTAGCAAACGGTGTCATCTCAGCACTTTGGGAGGTTGAGCTGGGAGGATCACCTGAGCCCAGGATTTCAAGGCTGCAATGAGTTATGATCTTGCCACGTCACTCCAGCTTGGGTGACAGAATTAGACCCTGTCTCTTAAAAAGCAAATAAATAATTAAGTAAAAAGAAATTCAATGAATTCATTTAATAGTAGTTTTAAATTTTTGAAAGGAATTAAAGGTACAAAGGAAAAGTAAACATTCTCCTGTATACTTGTTCCTCCCTCCTTTCAATCTTAGTCTCATATATCAGAGGTGCATAGTCTTGATAGTTTTGTGGGTATCTTTCTAGGTATAATCTATATACATACAAGTATCTCTATAGTTACATATGTGTAGTATAGATACATGAGTCCACCCCTTCCGTTATTCTGTTTTTTTGAGCCAGAGTCTCTATCACCCAGGCTGGTGTGCAGTGGTAGAAGCTCATCAGCTTACTGTAACCTCCACCTCCTGGGCTCAAGTGATCCTCCCACCTCAGTCTCCCAAGTAGCTGGGAACACACATGCTCACCACCACACCTGGCTTTTTTTATATTTTTTGTAGAGACAGAGGGGTCTCACTTTTTTGCCCTGAGCTCAAGTAATCTAGCCCCCTCAGCCTCCCAAAGTGCTGGGGTTATGGGTGTGAGCCAACTGCACCCAACCACGCCCATTCATTTTGAATGGCAGAATTATTTTTAAAGTTTATTTTTATTGTAAATTGACAAACAATAGTTGCATATATTTATGGGGTACAAAACAACATTGCATTTTTATGAATACAATGTGGAAAATTAATCTAATTAACATATTTATCACCTTAAATAACTTATGGTGAGGATATTTGAAATGTACTCTCTCAGCAAATTTGCAGTGCACAGTACACTAATAGCTATATTTAACATGCTGTGCAGGTGTCATTAGTTTTTGAAGTGAATTTTACATATTGTGAAATACTCAGATCACAAATATATTATTCAGCGAGTTTTGATGACTGATTTCCCCAGTCTCATTGAGATATGATTTGTATACCATACAGTTCACTCATTTAAAGTGTACAATTCAGGCTGGGCATGGTGGTTCATTCCTGTAATCCCAGCACTTTGGGAGGCCGAGCTGGGCAGATCACTTGAGTTTAGGAGTTCAAGACCAGCCTGGCCAATATGGTGAAACCCCCGTCTCTACTAAAAATACAAAAATTAGCCAGGCGTGGTGGCAGGGGCCTGTAATCCCAGCTACCTGGGAGGCTGAGGCAGAGAGAATTGCTTGAACACAGGAGGCGGAGATTGCAGTGAGCCAGGCACTCCAGCTTGGGCGACAGAGCGAGACTTTGTCTCAAAAATAAATAAATAAATAAAATAAAGTGTACAATTCAGTGGCTTTTAGTACATTCACCAATGTGCATCTATCATGACAATCAATTTTAGAACATTTTCATTACCTAAGAAGTAACCCTGTTCTCCTTAGCTGTCATTCCCCAATCCTTCCATTTACCCCAGCCCTTGGCAACCACTAGTGTACTTCCTGTCTCTGGATTTGCCTATTCCAGACATTTCAAACAATGGCATCATATAGTACGTGATACTTAGTGACTGACTTTCACTTTGCATAATCTTTTCCAAGTTTATCCGTTGTAGCATATATCACTACTTTTCTTGAGTAATGTTTCAATGTATGGAGTATGTATATAGCTCATTTTCTTTCTATATCCTCCAGTTGTTGGCCATTTGTACACCACCCCCACCCCCAAACACACACACTTTTTAACTACTATGAAGGATCCTGCTATAGTCATTCATGTGGAACTTTTTGTGTGGACATGTTTTCACTCTTCTTGGGTACATACCAAGAAGTGAAACTACTGGTTCCTATGTTAACTCTATGCTTGACTTTAAGAGCAACTGCCAGACCTTTCCAAAGCAGCTTCATCCTTTTATGTTCCCACTACCAGTGGATGAAAGGTTCAGTTTCTCTACATCCTGGTCAACACTTATTAATGTCCATCTTAAAAATTTTAGCCTCCTAGTGGGTGGCAAACTGGTATCTTGAATAGCTAATGGTATTTAACATCTTTTCATGTGCCTCTTGGCCATTTGTATGTTTTCTTTGGAGAACTATCTATTCATATTTAAATTGAGCCATTTGACTGTTTATTATTGAATTATAATAGTACTTTATGTCCTACACACAAGTCCTTTATCAAATGTATGGTTTGCAGTTATTTTATTCTGTTAGTTATGGTCTCATAATTTTGGTTGTGTTCAGTTTATCTTTTTCTTTGGGTACTTATGGTTTTGGTGTTAAAAACAGTTGGCCAGGCATGGTGGCTCATGCTTGTAATCCCAGCAATTTGGGAAGCCAAGGTGGGAGGATTGCTTGAGCCTAGGTGTTTCTTGTTGTTGTTGTTGTTGTTGTTGTTGTTTTGAGACGGAGTTTCACTCTTGTTGCCCAGGCTGGAGTTCAGTGGCGTGATCTCGGCTCAAAGCAACCTACACCTCTTGGGTTCAAGCGGTTCTCCTGCCTCAGCCTCCTGAGCTCAGGAGTTTGAGACTAGCCTGGGCGACGTGGTGAAACCCCGTATTTACTAAAAATACAAAAATTAACTGAGCTTGGTGGCTTGCACCTGTAGTTCCAGCTACTCGAGAGGCTGAGGCAGGAGAATCTCTTGAATCCGGGAGGCGGTTACAGTGAGCTGAGATCACACCATTGCACTCCAGCCTGGGTGACAGAGTGAGACTCCATCTCAAAAAAAATAAATAAATAAAATTTAAAAATCTGGCTGATTAAATACTAGTTTCCCGAGTAGACGATTTGGGGTGTTTCTTCTGGTTTTCCTTCTCTACATCTGTTGCATTTTCAATTTTTTTCTGTAGTGAGACTTTAATAAAATCAAAGAAATTTCAAATTATAATGAAAAACACAAAGGCTAACCTTAGGATTAAAGAACTGAGTGATCAACATCGTGTACATTATGAAATCCATTCCCTATATCTAAAAGTTCTGTTTAAACCTGAGCCTCGAGGGAGAAAAAGGGTCTTGGGAACAGGAGTATGGGCTCTAAACTGAGATAGTTATATGTTTGTCTTTTCTTAATTTGGATATCATTTGATACTTATAAAATGATTACAAAAGTAGTACAAAGAATTCTCTTATACTCTTTATCCAACATCCCCAAATGTTATCTTACATAGCCTTAGTATCAGTCAAAACTAAGATGTTAACAATAACACAGTGCTATTAACTATGTTAAATATGTAACTCAAATTTGGCCAATTTTCCCACGAATGTCCTTTTTTGGGTGCAGGATTCCATATAGGATACCTATGCCTGCCCTTCCTTCCTTCCTTCCTTCCTTCCTTCCTTCCTTCCTTCCTTCCTTCCTTCCTTCTTTCCTCCCTCCCTCCCTCCCTCCCTCCCTTCCTTCCTCCCTCCCTTCCCTCCCTCCCTCCCTCCTTCCCTCTCTCCCTCTTCCCTCTTTGGACAAGGCCTTGCTCTGTTGCCCAGTCTGGATGGAGTGCAGTGGCGTGATCTCGGGTCACTGCAGTCTCTACCTCCCAGGTTCTAACAATTCTCCTGCCTCAGCCTCCAGAGTAGCTGGGATTACAGGTGTCTGACACCAGGCCCAGCTAATTTTTGTATTTTTTTTAGTAGAGACGGTTTCACCATGTTGTCCAGGCTGGTCTGGAACTCCTAATCTCAGGTGATCTGCCTGCCTCGGCCTCCCAAAGTGCTGGGATTACAGGCATGAGCCACCACACCCGGCCCCTCATTGTATTTAGTTGTCATTTCTCCTTGATCTCCAACACAGTTCCACACAGTTCCTCAGTGTTGAACAGTTCCACAGTCCTCTTTCAACATAGTTTCTCAGTGTTTGCCTTTCATGACATTGGCAGTTTTAAAGAATCTTGGTCTGTTATTTTGTAGAATGTCCCTGAAATTGGTTTTTAAGAAAATTTTTGTAGAGACAGTGTCTCGCCGTGTTGTCCAGATTGATCTCAAACTCTTTCCCTCAAAGGACCCTCCCGCCTTAGCCTCCCAGGGTGCTAGGATTACAGGCGTGAGCTACTGCTCTTGGCTACTCAAATTGGGCTTGTTTGGTACTTCCTCATAATTAAATTTAGGATATGCATTTTTGGCAATAATCCGCAGGAGTCAGGTGCCCTGCTGTGTATCATGTCAGAAAATCACATTATCTGGGTTAACTTTGATCTCTTGGCTTAAGGGTTTTACAGAGATCCTTGGCCAGGTTTCACCTCTGTAAAATTACTGTTTCCCTTTGTAATTAACAAATATTAATATATTGTGGGGAGATACTTGGAGACTATGCAAGTCCTTTAATCGTATTTAGCATCTACTTTGCCTCCAATACTTATTAATGTGGTGTTTGCCAAACGGTCATTTTCTGTTTCTACCATTCCTTCTACATCTATTAATGGAAATTCTACTGTAAAAAAAGTGTTGTCTTTTTTCTCCCATTTCTTTGTTCATCAATTATTTGTTATATTAATATAAACTTACAGCTATTTTATTCTATCGGCTATAAACTATTACTGACAAATATATGAAAGGTTAAAATAGGACTGTTGGATAGAAGGGAGGAGGAAACAGCCTACTATATACTGTTTCGAGGTAGTTAGTTTCCTGTTGCTTTGGATACTTGGCAAAGGTTGAGGAATCACTTAATAGAGTTAACAGAGTCCACCCCTGGCATCAGTAGATGGACTCGATGCCCTTGAAGGTCTCTTCTACCTTTGAGATCCTCTCAACGGCTTAAGCAGAAAACACAGATGGCCACTTCATAACTTACTTAACTACTAAGCTTGCATAGTCAGGGTTAGCCTCTGGTGTATCTGTCACATAATTAGTAAAATCCAGCAACACCACCAGGCAATGGGTAAAGTGTGTAGAAATTCAGTGTACATCGAAACAGACCATCCCTGACGATTCCACCACACTCATTTAGCTGAGGTCTCACTTGCAAGACTCAATATACTGATGCCTAAGTAGCTCAAAGCGACTTTTCCTTGGCATGTACAAAGAAGATTATTTCATTTTCCGGTGTTGTTTTCTAGTAACAGCTACACTGCTGTGTGATGTGTTGTCTGCTGCCACCCCAAATCCTTTTCCAGCACTTTTTCCTTTGAATTTCAGCCTTGGATTATTCTCCCCCAGACATTTCCATATTTTTCAGCTGACTTGTGTACATGTTTCCTGTCTCCCCTATTTGTGAAATATTTTCATGAAGCAATATAATATAATAGTTTTAACACACATATTTTCTTTTTTCTTTCTTTCTTCTTTTTTTTTTTTTTGAAATGGAGTCTCGATCTGTTGCCCAGGCTGGAGTGCAGTGTCGCAATCTCGGCCCACTGAAACTTCCCCATCCCAGGTTCAAGCAATTCTCCTGCCTCAGCCTCCCAAGTAGCTGGGATTACAGGCGTGTGCCACCATGCCTGGCTAATTCTTGTGTGTGTGTGTTTTGTTTGTTTGTTTCTTTTTTTAGACGGAGTCTTGCTCTTGTTGCCCAGGCTGGAGTGCGATGGCGCTATCTTGGCTCACCGCAACCTCCGCCTTCCGGGTTCAAGCGATTCTCCTGCCTCAGCCTTCCGAGTAGCTGGGATTACAGGCATGCGCCACCACACCCAGCTAATTTTATATTTTTAGTAGAGGCAGGGTTTCTCCATGTTGGTCAGGCTGGTCTGGAACTCCCGACCTCAGGTGATCCGCCCACCTCGGCCTCCCAAAGTGCTGGGATTACAGGCGTGAGCCACCGTGCCTGGCCTTATTTTCTTTTTCTTTTCCTTTCTTTCTTTTTTTTTTTTTTTTTTTTGAGACGGAGCCTCGCTCTGTCGCCCAGGCTGGAGTGCAGTGGCGCAATCTCAGCTCACTGCAAGCTCCGCCTCCCGGGTTCACGCCATTCTCCTGCCTCAGCCTCCCGGGTAGCTGGGACTACAGGAGTCCGCCATCACGCCCAGCTAATTTTTTTTTGTATTTTTAGTAGAGACGGGGTTTCACCGTGTTAGCCAGGGTGGTCTCGATCTCCTGACCTCGTGATCTGCCCGCCTTGGCCTCCCAAAGTGCTGGGATTACAGGCGTGAGCCACTGCGCCCGGCTTCTTTTTCTTACTGTATGTTCTCTTACAACATCAGTTAAATTTTCTTCCCTTTTAGTAGCCTGTAGTTATTGGTCTCATTTATTATTGGCCCAACACTTGGATTTTACTCATTTTCACTTAATTGTTAAATTTAGAAGGTCTTAGGTTTTATTTGAATTTCTACTAGCCAAGTTTGCCCGCTCCTGGCAAGGGTCCTTTGTTGACTGTATTTGATCCAGTATCTAGTCCCTATGATTGCACTGTCTCAAGCAGATTTGTATGAATCAGTTTTGCAAAGAAAATGCCAAGAAGCCTTGTAGAAATTGCTTTATTATTAATATTCAGATGTAGAATGCCTGCCAAGGCTTCATCACACAGGAGCCTTGGGGTCTCAAAAGTCCCATTAGTTTTTGCTGCTGTCATCTCATTTGTTAGCAGGCATCAAAGTCACTTAAAAGCGGGTCACAAAAGGCTACTTGGCAACGTTCCACAGAGGTGTAGATTAAAGATATTTTAGGGTCAGGATGTAACTTTAACAGAAAACCTTCAGTGTTCACATATCAGGAAATCACATGGTTTTCTGGTGTTATTTTTACCTATTTTCATAAAAAGCCTTACACTCAGCTGTGTTGGTCTTTGCAACCTTCCTTAATTGTATGATTTTAAGATTCATTGTTGTTTTTAGCTGTGTAACATCAATCTTTTTGGACCTATGGAATTCATAATATTGAAGTAATGCAGTCCCAGATTTGAATTTATCTGTTTATAACTGTTAGGAAATACTTAGAGTGAGCCAAGTGTAATGGCTCACACCTGTAATCTCAGCACTTTGGGAGGCTGAGGCAGGTGGATCGCTTGAACCCAGGAGTTTGAGACCAGCCTGGGAAACATGAAGAGACCCAGTGTCTACAAAATACAAAAAAGCCTGGCATGGTGTCTACATGCCTGCAGTCCCATCTACTCAGAAGGCTGAGGTGGGAGAATCACTTCAGCCTACGAGGTCCAGAGTGAGGTGAACCGAGATGGTGCCACTGCACTCCAGCCTGGGCAACAGGGTAAGAACGAGACCCTATCTCAAAAAAAAAAAAAAAAAAGAAAGAAAAGAAAAGAAAAGAAATACTTAAAGGGGGAGGGAAAATACGGTGTCCTTTTCTGTATGATTGTACTGACTTCTAATGTCTTTTAAAAATGTTTTCTTTTTTACTTTGTCTCTCTCTTTTTCTCTTTACTTGTTTTTTTATTTTTTGTTTTGTTTTGTTTTGTTTTTTTTGGACACAAGGTCTCATTCTGTTTCCCAGGCTGGAGTAAGGTGGCATGAGCAGCTGGGACCTAGATGCTATTTATTTGCTTGCTTGTTTGTTTGTTTATGTAGATACAGAGCCTCTCTATGTTTCCCAGGCTGGTCTCGAACTCCTGGCCTCAAGGGATCCTCCTGCCTCAGCCTCCAAAAGTGCTGGGATAACAGGTGTGAGCCACTGCACCTGGCCTAGACATTTATTATTGTCTTTTTCTTTTTTAAAATTTATTTTATTACTTTATTATTATTATTTTGTTTTTGAGACAGTCTCACTCTGTCACCAGGCTAGGGTGCAGTGGCATGATCTCAGCTCACTGCAACCTCTGCCTCCTGGGTTCAAGCAGTTCTCCTGCCTCAGCCTCTTGAGTAGCTGGGATTATAGGTATGCGCCACCACACCCAGCAATTTTTTTATATTTTTGGTAGAGATGGGGCTTCACCATGTTAGTCAGGCTGGTCTCGAACTCCTGACCTCAAGTGATCTGCCCTCAGACTCCCAAAGTGCTGGGATTACAGATGCAAGCTACTATGACTGGCCCCTTGTTATTTTATTATTTATTTATTTATTTTGAGATATTCTCATTCTATCGCCGAGGTTTAAACTTTAGGTTGTGAAATATTCATGCAAGTCTGTCTTTAAGACATTTGTACAGTTAAGAATTATTAGAAAAAGAACACTTGGATGGGCGTATTGGCTCATGCCTGTAATCCCAACACTTTGGGAGGCCGAGGCGGTGGATCACCTGAGGTAAGAAGTTCGAGACCAGCCTGGCCAACATTGTGAAACCCCGTCTGTATTAAAAATACAAGAATTAGGCCGGGCGCAGTGGCTCACGCCTGTAATCCCAGCACTTTGGGAGGCCAAGGCGGGCGGATCACCTGAGGTCAGGAGTTCAAGACCAGCCTGGCCAACACGGTAAAACCCCCTCTCTACTAATAAAATACAAAAATTAGCCAGGTGTGGTGGTCCGTGCCTGTAATCCTAGCTACTCAGGAGGCTGAGACAGGAGAATCACTTGAATCCGGGAGGCAGAGGTTGCAGTGAGCCAAGCTCACGCCACCGTACTCCAGCCTGGGTGACAGCAAGATTCTGTCTCCAAAAAAAAAATAAATAAATAAAATAAAAATACAAAAATTAGGCGGACGTGGTGCTGGACGCCTGTAATCCCAGCTACTCGGGAGGCTGAGTTCGAAGAATCGCTTGAACCCGTGAGGCAGAGGCCGCAGTGAGCCGAGATCGTGCTACTGCACTCCGGTCTGGGTGACAGAGCGAGACTCCGTCTCAAAAAAAAGTAAAAAGAACTCAATCACCATGCAGTTAAGAAATAAAGTGGCCGGGCGCGGTGGCTCACGCTGTAATCCTACCACTCTGGGAGGCCGAGACGGGCGGATCACCCGAGGTCAGGAGTTCAAGACCAGCCTGGCCATCATGGTGAAACCCCGTCTCTACTAAAAAAAAAAAAATACAAAAATTAGCCAGGCGTGATGGCGGGTGCCTGTAATCCCAGCGACTTGGGAGGCTGAGATGGGACAATCTCTTGAATCTGAGAGGCGGAGGTTGCAGTGAGCTGAGATCGCACCACTGCACTCCAGCTGGGGCGGCTGAGCGAGACTATGTCTAAAAAAAAAGAAGAAAGAAAGCACTGCCGCGCCCGGCCCCCAAATATTTATTATTATTATTACTATTATTATTTTTGGGGGGGACAGAGTCTTACTCTGTTGCTCAGGCTGGAGTGCAGTGGCGTGATCTCGGCTCACTTGGCTGGGATTATAGGCGCCCACCAACACGCCCAGCTAATTTTTTGTATTTTTAGTAGAGATGGGTTTCGCCATGTTGGCCAGGCTGGTCTCCAACTCCTGATGTTAGGTGATCCGCCCGCCTTGGCCTCCCAAAGTGTTGGGGTTACAGGCATGAGCCACTGCCCCCGGCCGAAATGACAGTTTTTTAACAAAACAAATTGAGAGAAGAATGCAATAAAGGCCACTATATCTGTTTTCTCAAGAAAACAAGTCTTTTTCTCTGAGTGAATGACTGGAAGGTGTCGTCGTTAAGTTTAAATCTCTTAATAAGAGTTTTCTACATGATTATGCCAGTATTACAATTCCTTTACATTATTGAAGTTCATCCTTAGATTTCTCCAGTTGTTTCCCAAATAAAACAATTTTGAGCCTGGGGGACAAGCACCAAGATCTGTCCTTGAAGTCCAGGAAGGGATAGCATTGCAATCAAATCAGTAAGTACAATCAATGGATTTGATAGAGAGTGTGTAGGGATAGTAAAGGGAGGGGTGCTTAGTTTTATCTAACTGAAGCTGGTGAAGAAATGTGTTTACTGTCACCTTTGTCCAGTTCTTAGAGATGAATGGGTGATTTTGGGGCTGTTGGACGGGGGAAGGATCGAATGACAAGGGCATTCTAGGACTTGAAGCAAGGCTGCTTGAAATAGCATTTGGCAAGGCTCCAGACCTAAGGAAATCATGCAGAGGCTGTGGTTTTCTAAAACCCCTCCTAGGTGATGTTGATGTTTAGCAGGTGCAGAATGCAGCCTGAAGGAATGAGAGTTTCATATTAGAAGGAGCCCCTTAAAACTGCAGTCTAATGTTTGAAATTTGGGTAGGGCAGCTAAGAAACTGACTTTGTGATTTCATTTCAATCAATTTAAATTTGAAAACTGAAGCAACAGAAAACATTTTTCTCTAAAATAGAAATTCATCGTTTTGGTATCCCTGCATTTTATTTTAGTCACTAAAAATTTAGCATGTATGCCGGGCGCAGTGGCTCATGCCTGGAATCTCAGCACTTGGGAAGCCTGAGGTGGAGGGGTCACCTGAGGTCAGGAGTTTGAGATCAGCCTGAACAACATGGTGAAACCCTGTCTCTACTAAAAATGTGAAAATTATCCGGGTGTGGTGGCGAGTGCCTGTAACCCCAGCTACTTGGGAGGCTGAGACAGGAGAATCGCTTGAACTTGAGAGACAGAGGTTGCAGTGAGCCGAGATTGTGCCACTGCACTCCAGCCTGGGTGACAGAGAAAGATCTTGTCTCAAAAAATAATAATAATAATTAAATAAAAATTTAGCATCAAATTGAGATGTATTAATTGTAACTTTTACTTTAAAATATATCTATGAAATATAATCAGATATTTAGCTTGTAAGTATTTTTGAAATGTTGAGATATTTTTAATATTGCCTTAAATAAAAGTATATTATTATTTTTAATATATATATATTTTTTGAGACAAAGTCTCCCTCTGTCACCAGCTTGGAGTGCAGTGGCATGATCTCGGCTCACTGCAACTTCTGCCTCCCGGGTTCAAGCGATTCTTCTGCCTCGGCCTCCCCTCTCAGTAGTTGGGACTACAGGTGCCTGCCACCACACCCGGCCAATTTTTTGTATTTTAGTAGAGACGGAGTTTCACCATGTTGGCCAGGATGGTCTCGATCTCCTGATCTTGTGATCCACCCAATTTGGCCTCCCAAAGTGCTGGGATTACAGGCGTGAGCCACTGCACCCAGCCAAAAGTATATTATTAATATTAATTTCATCTGGTTCTGTTGGACAGTGCTTACCTAAAACAATATGAACGATTGGAAGTGCTACATACTTAAAGTCACCCTCAATTCTGAGACTAATCCTGTAAGGGTGTGAGTTGATAGAAGATTAGGTTCTGAAAATATTTGTCAGAACAACCATTAGAGTGTAATCTCCATAAATATGGTATCTTTTTTTATTTTCTTAACCATTTCTAGAGCATGTTTTAGGTACTCTATATTTGTTGAGTGAAGACAGTGAGGCAGAAGGAGTATGAGTAGAGGACACGGGCTGGATGGAAGAGGTGCTAAGTAGATCAACTCTGCTGAACTTGGTGGCTGAATTTGGGTCTTGAACATAGGGGTATTTTGAGAGGAGCCTTGGGTTATTATTAAGTGGGTACTGGAATTAAAGCAGGTATGGGGAAGAGGTTACTCATAACTTTTAGACATGGTTGAGTTTTGTTATTGTTGTTGTTTTGACACGGAGTGTCGCTCTGTTGCCCAGGCTGGAGGGCAGTGGTGCTATTTTGGCTCACTGCAACCTCTGCCTCCCATGTTCAAGATATTCTCCTGCCTCAGCCTCCTCCTGAGTAGCTAGGATTTTAGGCACCTGCCACCACGCCCAGCTCGTTTTTGTATTATTAGTAGAGATGGGGTTTCACCATGTTGGCCAGGTTGGTCTCAAACTACTGACGTCAGGCAGTTGTTTGCCTCGGCCTCCCAAAGTGCTGGGATTACAGGCATCAGCCACTGTGCCTGGCCTAGACGTGGTTGACTTTTGTCTGGTGAAGATATCCAGTTGGTAGTTGACTGAGTTTGGAATTCAGGAGAAAGATCTTGTCTTGATAGGGGAGTTATCAGCAAATAAGTGTAGATTGATGCCAAGTATGTGGACAAGTGGAGAGAATGGAGAGAGGGCATAGGGGAACACCATCATTTATAGGTGGACGTGGGAGCCAGCAAGGGTAAGTGAAATAAAGAGTGGAGAATTGAAGTGACGACGATCCTAAAGAAGTGAGTAATACTATCAAAATATATTCTAGTCAGGTGTGGGGGCACTCAGCCTTTTATCCCAATACTTTGGGAGGCTGAGGCAGGAGGATCCCTAGAGCCCAGGAGTTTGAGACCAGCGTGGGCAACATAGTGAGACCTTGTCTCAACAAAAAATTTAAAAATTAGCCAGGCATGATGGTGCGTGCCTGTATTCCCAGCTACTTGGGAGGCTGAGGCAGGAGGAGACTTGAACCCAGGAATTCAATGGTGCAGTGAGTTGTGATTCTGCCACTGAATTCCAGCCTAGGCAATAGTGCCAAACTTTGTCACAAAAAAACAAAACAAAACAAAAAAGAAATATATTAAAAACAAAGATGATTCTGGCATTCCATTGAATTTGGCAGTGGGGACTATGTTGGTGAATAGTTTCAACATAGTGGTGGGAACAAAAACCTAATTGTAGTAGATCGAAGAGTGCATGTTAGACAGACAGTGATTGCAGACAATTATTTGGAGGACTTTGGTTGTAAAATGGTGCAATGTGGTAGGGTATTAGCTAACTATCCCCAGAAGATTTTGTTTTCTTTCTTTTTTTTTTTTTTTTTTTTTTTTGTATTTTTAGTAGAGCTGGGTTTTGCCATGTTAGACAGGATGATCTCCATCTCCTTATCCGCCCACTTCAGCCTCCCAAAAGTGCTGGGATTACAGGCGTCAGCCACCACCCAGGTTTTGTTTTCTTAAGATAGGAAAGACCTGCTTGTTATTGCCTGTGGGGAAAGAGCCAGCAGGGGACGATTTACAGATCTCCAAACTTTGGCTCCAGAAAGCTGATTTTTCTCTTAGGAATGTGTAAACACTTCTGTGCATATTACCACCAGCTAAGTGCTTGATGGTAAATAAATACTCAGTATTCTTGCAGCTTATGTTCTTAGAAAGCTGAGACATAAATAGACATTACTTTTTTCTTTAAGGGGTAACATTTGAGGAACTGACTAGAGACCCAAGACCACAGGGGCAATAGTGAAAGAACTAAAAGCCTAAACCTTGATTGGTGCCTTGTCGGATCATGAATCAACTAGTTATCTGATGGCCTTCTGCTTGGAGTTAGGCAAGGTCCCTGAAAGTTATCTTTGATCATGAGGGAGCATTGCACGAAAGATGACTTGATACTGGCTAAACCCTAGTAGAAAACAGGATCTGGCCGGGCGTGGTGGCTCATGCCTGTAATCGCAGCACTTTGGGAGGCCTAGGCGGGTGGATCACGATGTCAGATCGAGACCATCGTGGCTAACATGGTGAAACCCTGTCTCTACTAAAAATACAAAAAAATTAGCGGGGCGTGGTGGCGGGCGCCTGTAGTCCTAGCTACTCAGGAGGCTGAGGCAGGAGAATGGCGTGAACCCGGGAGGCGGAGCTTGCAGTGAGCCGAGATCCGCCACTGCACTCCAGCCTGGGCGACAGAGCCAGATTCCCTTTCAAAAAAAAAAAAGAAAACAAAATTGTCTTAAGAAAACCAGATTTGTCATAGGAAGAATCTCCTGAACTCTTAAGGAGCATTTAAATGGTATTTGAATTTTAAAAAAAAAGGACAGATCACCTGAGGTCAGGAGTTCGAGAGCAGCTTGTCTAACGTGGTGAAACCCCGTCTCTACTAAAAATACAAAAATTAGCTGGGCGTGGTGGTGGGGCCTGTAATCCCAGCTACTAGTGAGGCTGAGGCAGGACAATCACTTGAACCCAGGAGGTGGAGGTTGCAGTGAGCCAAGATTGCCCCACAGCATTCCACCCTGGGTGACAGAGTGAGACCTCATCTCGAAAAAAACAAAAACAAAAACAAAAAAACAAAGGGTTGTTGAAGTCCGCCTTCTATATTGAGCCTTTACAGTATGAGTGAACATAAACCTTATTTGTAAAACTAGTGTGATTTAATCTTGTCTGATTAATCTATATTTGTATGGTCTTTTAATTTGGTTTTTTAAAAATTAATATGGAAATTTATACTGGGGTTTTTTTTTTATTGTCTTGTTTTGTTTTTTGAGAGACGGTCTTCCTCTGTCGCCCAGGCTGGAGTACAGTGGTGTGACCACGGTTCACTGCAAACTCTGCCTCCCAGACTCCAGTGATCCCTTCCACTTTAGCCTCCTGAGCAGATGGGACGGCAGGCATGCACCACCATGCCTGGCTAATTTTTGTATTAGGTTGGTGCAAAAGTAACTGCGGTTTTTGCCATTACTTGTAATATTTTTTGTAGAGATAGGGTTTCACCATATTGAAGGTGAAACCCCACGCTGGTCCTGACCTCAAGTGATCCGCTCACCTTGGCCTTCCAAAGTGCTGGGATTGCAGGCATGAGCCACGGTGCCCAGCCCTGGGGTATTTTTTAATGCTAATAAGTTTTCACTGGATCTTAGTCTCCCAGCTATATGAAAGTATAAAATATGATGAAAAAGGTAAAAATATAGAACATATCAGGATTATAGAGAAATGAGGAGGGTTTGTAGTCCAAGGAATATTTGGAGGGAAAATGGACCATGACCTTTGACCACATCCTCAAGGAATGGATTATTTTTGTGAGAAACAGTCTCACTCTCAGCTCACTGCAGCTTTGACCAGCTGGGCTCAAGCAATTCTCCTGCCTCAGCCTCTTGAGCAGCTAGGACTTCAGGCACGCACCACTACACCTGGCTGATTTTTAAATTTTTTGTAGATACGGGGTTTCACCATGTTGCCTAGGCTGTTCTTGATCTCCTGGACTCAAGCAATCCTCTTGTCTAGGCCTCCCAAAGTGCTGGCTGGCATTACAGGCATGAGCCACCACGACTAGCTAAGGATTGGATTCTAAATTGAGTTCTAAATTTACTCATTTTCCCTAGCAGCTTGCTCTGAACTCAGTGTGTACTGTAAATATTGATTTTGGACATAAGATGGTAATATTTTGAATAGCAATGCTATACTCCTACAACTCACAGTTAACATCCTTTCACACACAAATGAATAAAACAGGCCAGTGGATTTGGAAATTTGATAATCCGTACAATCTAAGAAAGTAAACTACCAAAAGAAGTAACTTTAATTCATTGTAACTTTAATTCAGTGCATCTTAGTTAGCATGAGTATCCAGTGGAATTCATTGTGAATGTTAACACTTACTATTTGCTACTGAATTGTTAATTTTAAAACAGTGCCTGGGGGTTAGACACTAGGACCTTGTTGTTAGACCTATGGTTTGAGGCCTGGCTCTTGATACTGATCTGAATAAGAAATGTTCAGTGAGTGGAAATACTAATATTACTTAGTGGGAGATGCAAATGAGAGAATTCCTATGAAGTACTGTTCATAATGATACCTGGCAAGTAGTAAATTCTCAGTACATAATAATAGGTATTCATAAATGTTCTTTTTTGTTTGTTTGTTTGTTTTGAGATGGAGTCTCACTCTGTCGCCCAGGCTGGAGTGCGGTGCTGTGGTAGCTCACTGCATCCTCTGCCTCCCAGGTTCAAGCAATTCTCCTGCCTCAGCCTCCTGTGTAGCTGGGATTACAGGTGTGTGCCACCATGCCTGGCTAATTTTTGTATTTTTAGTAGAGACTTGGTTGTATATTTTGTATATTTTAGTAGAGACTGGGTTTCACCATGTTGGCCAGGCTGGTCTCGAACACCTGACCTCGTGATCCGCCCACCTCAGCCTCCCAAAGTGCTGGGATTACAGGCATGAGCCACCATGCCTGGCCCAATATATATATATATAATATATATTTTTTTCCAATATTCTTTTATTAATTGTGAGTTTGAGACTGGAATTACTAGGTTTTTCTCAAATGTTGGAGGACAAGTAGAAAAGGAAGAACTATCTAATAGGCATTTTTCCTTTAAATAAGTCAGTTCATTTCAACATATACTAAAGTCCAGCAATTTGGCTGGGTCTGGTGTCTCACACCTGTAATCCCAGCACTTTGGGAAGCTAAAGTGAGAGGACTGCTTGAGCCCAGGAGTTTGAGACCAGCCTGGGCAACATAGCAAGACCCTGTCTCTTAACAGAAACAACAACCCACAGTTTACAGGAATACATTGATTCATTTAATCCTCACAATGAACTTCTTTAATACATGTTATTACTAGCTCTGCTCCAAAGTTTGTTGTTTGATTCCTGCCAAACTCATTCTTAAAAATATATAAAATAGCTAAGATACTGAAAAGAATAATACACTAATCACCAGAGTTGGTTATTAACCTTAAGCATGGGTGGGGGATTGTTCATGGTAAGTGTGAAGAATGAGAAGGTAGTAGGTTTTGCTTTAGAGTCCTCTAGGGCCTGGGCAAGGCGGCATATGCCTGTAATCCCAGCCTTTTGGGAGGCTGAGGCAGGCAGATCACGTGAGCTCAGAAGTTTACAGACCAGCCTAGGCAACAAACCGAGACTCAGTCTCTACCAAAAACAAAACAACGAAGTGAAAATAAAGTAGAGTCCTCTAGGAGTAGGCTCATCAAGGGGCCAAGAGGTGTGAGAGTGAAGCTTCAGGGAAGATCTACATTTTAGAGAGTTTTAAGTGAAAATTCTCCTTGGAGGTCTACAAACCAGACCATTAAGGGGTCATGGCAAGTTAAGTCTGTGGTATTTAAGAAATGATTGAATCTGACTGATAATTCAATTATAATTTGGTAGAAGTTTAAGATATTTGAATAAGGAGGGAAATTGGTAGAATGACAGTTTGAGGCAGATTGGGTGGTCTTAGAAGGTTTTTCCTCCTTTGGGAATAAATTATACTGGCTCATAGCCCCAAAGAAAAAGGAAGATAGCCAGGAATACTTGTGAACAGAGAGCATGAACTCTTAGGTCAGTCATGATTTTCTGCACATTAGGAGCCAATCTTCAATTTGCACGTTAAAAAAAAATTAAATAGAGGTTTTTGATCCCTCCCTCGACTAACAACCTGCTCATCTTCCCCTCTGCCCTTCACCCCAGCCCTGATTTGAAAGGATTTCTTGTGAGTTCTAAGAAGCCCTAGACAGATGAGGGTGGAGTTCTCCTTTGGGGTAGGAATGAGAAAATGAGAATATCAAAGTAATCCCAGCACTTTGGGAGGCCAAGGCAGGAGGATATCTTTAGCCCAGGAATTTGACACTACTAGCCTGGGCAACATAGTGAGACCTTGTCTCTACAAAAGCAAAAGTAGCTGAGCTTCAGGGGATCCCTTGAGCCTGAGAGATCGAGACTGTAGTGAGCTGTGATCCTCTTACTGCACTACAGCCTCGGTGATAAAGTGAAAAGGAAAGAAGCCTGGCTCTAGTGA
The DNA here is from genome assembly GCF_029281585.2 of Gorilla gorilla gorilla. Lineage (NCBI taxonomy): Eukaryota > Metazoa > Chordata > Mammalia > Primates > Hominidae > Gorilla > Gorilla gorilla. Next base: position 47,120,529 of record NC_073232.2, on the reverse strand, counting down.
AGAGATTCTGGAAACTTCTGAAGCCTCTGCTGTGGCTCCCATCCAGCCTAGATGTGGAGGAGCCATGAGGCCCTACATCACCAAGGTAAGGAGAGTGGAGTCTAGGGTCACACAGTTTCTCAGATCCACTTTTGGGGCAGCACTTTCTTTGACCCTGACTTTCTGTGGACTTCGAATCTCTCAGCTGATGGCTGTAGTCAGTAGGGAAACGGATCAGAGGCAAAGCTCCAAGAATATTAGGTATTCGACACTTGGTTTAGCAGCTGACTTTTGTTTTCTATTATTTTACTCTTTTGTGTGTGTGTGTGTGTGTGTGTGTGTGTGTGTGTGTGTGTGTGAGTGACAGAGTCTTGCTCTGTCACCCAGGCTGGAGTGCAGTGGTGCAATCTCGGCTCACTACAACCTCCGCCTTCCGGGTTCAAATGATTCTCCTGCCTCAGCCTCCCAAGTAGCTGGGATTACAGGCACGTGCCACCATGTTCCTCTAATTTTTGTGTTTTTAGTAGAGATGGGGTTTCACTGTGTTGGTCAGGCTGGCCTCGAACTCCTGACCTCTGGTGATTCGGCCTCCCAAAGTTCTGGGATTATAGGCATGATTCACTGCTCCTGGCCAGCTTTCTTTTTATCCCTAAAAAAAGAAAAATAAATTGATGGCTGAAATTCTGAACTAGTCAAATTAGTTCATTTCACCTCTTTGGGAAAATAAGGTTGTTGGAAAAACTGTTGTACAGGTCTTCTTTGAAGAGATTTTTGTTGCTTTTGCCTTAAATGTTCATTTTAGATTTCTCCTTAGGTGAATCTTTGGTGGGTAGCCAGTTGTTTTCTATTCTTTTTTTTTTTTTTTTTTTTTTTTTTAAGACAGAGCCTCATTCTGTTGCCCTCAGGCTGGAGTGCTGTGGTGCCATCTTGGCTTACTGCAACCTCTGCCTTCCAGGTTCAAGAGATCTCGTGGTCGGGCACAGTGGCTCACACCCTGTAATCCCAGCATTTTGGGAGGCCAACATGGCAAACCCCGTCTCTAGTAAAAATACAAAAATTAGCCCAGTGTGGTAGGGCACACCTGTAATTCTAGCTACTCAGGAGGCTGAGGCAGGAGAATCACTTGAACCTGGGAGATGGTTGCAGTGAGCCAAGATGGCACCACTACACTCCAGCATGGGTGACAGAGTGAGACCCCGTCTCAAAAAAAAAAAAAGATTCTAGTACCTCAGCCTCCAAAGTAGCTGGGATTACAGGCATGTGCCACCTCGCCTGGCTAATTTTTGTAGTTTTCTTAGAGCCAGGGTTTTGCCATGTTGGCCAGGCTGGTCTTGAACTCCTTACCTCAAGTGACCCACTCACTGCGGCTTCCAAAGTGTTGGGATTACAGGCGTGAGCCACCATGACCAGCCAATCTTTTCTTTTTATTTAAATTTGGTTTAATTAAATGGCCAGTGGTACCGGGCACTGTATGGTGGTTGGTTGCAGAACAGGGCCTGACCTCTATACTTCTTAGTAGTGTCAGTGGGAGGAAGTGAATACAGTATCTTAAAGTCAACATTATGAAGGCACCAGTGGTTGTCTCTGAGTTTTTTCCACAAACACTCAGTTTTCAGGCTGACAGCATAGGTCCTGACAGTGTCATTTCTGATTAGACAAATACTCTGTGGTCTGCCCATTGTTGTGTTTCACATAATACTTTGTTAATAATTTGGTCTTTCCTCGACAATTTGATATATTTACTTTATGCATTCTCAAGAGAAATGAAAATTGGATGTTGGTGAGTGGAGGACTATCTGAGACATTACAATTGGGTCACAGTACCCAAATGGTATGTCCGTGGTATTAAAATTTCATGGAGAGGGTTATTAGGGAAAAAAATGTCTAAAAAAGCCTGGAGGGAATGGTTATTGGTGAAGATGAAAAACAGTTGACAAACCCTGAGCTACCTCTAGTAAAGGTCTTACTTGACCATGTCAATGAACAGACTTTGAAAGGCTTTATTTTTCTATATGATTTGAGTAGCTGTTTCTTTATGGGTTGTTGTTGTTTTTGGAGTAGCTGTTTCTTGATACACGAAATACTGCATGTATGGAGTGTGTGTGTGTGTGGGGGGGGGGGGCGGAGGGGCTATAGTCAGATTCTGTTCAAATGACTCAGTCATTTCAGAATAAAATACCACATTGCTCCTTTAGACTGGGTATAAGATTATCAAGACAATGGGAATCTGGAAAAATGAGAAAATGGAGAGGGCGTAGGAACTACTAGACCCAGACTTGATTTAAGGAGTTCAACATTATTCTTGCTTCAGGGTGGGTAGGATGGTCCCAGAGCAAGTTCTTGTCTTAGGATAATTTTTAAAAGTGATATGAAATATAACTAATAAAAAAGTTCAAGGGTTCTTAATTAAGCTCATTAATTAATGTGAATGTCTTATGAAGATTTTCTTTTCTTTCTTTTTTTTTCTTTTAAGACAGAGTTTCACTCTGTTGCTCAGGCTAGAGTGTAGTGAGGTCAGGAGTGCAAGACCAGCCTGGCCAACATGGCAAAACCCAGTCCCTACTAAAAATAGAAAATTTAGTTGGGTGTGGTCCTGTGAGCCTGTAATCCCAGCTACTCAGGTGGCTGAGGAGGGAGAATCACTTGAACCTGGGAGGCGGAGGTTGCAGTGAGCTGAGATCTTGCCACTGCACTCCAGCTTGGGTGACAGAGCAAGACTCCGTCTCAAAGATTACTATTACTATTATTATTATTATTATTATTTTAGACAGGGTCTCTCGCCCAGGCTGCAGTGCAGTGGTTCGCACTGGGCTCACTGGAACCTGCGCCTCCCAGGTTCACGTGATCCTCCCGCTTCAGCCCCCCAAGTAGCTGGGACCATAGGCGTGCACCACCACGCTTGGCTAATTTTTAGTAGAGACCGAGTTTCACTATGTCACCCAGGCTGGTTTCAAACTTCAAGCATGCTGGAGTCAAGTCTGCCTGCCACGGCCTTCCAAAGTGCTGGGAATACAGGTGTGAGCCACCATGCCCCGCCCTTTCTGTACATAAATCTTAGAAGCACCTCAAGATCTTTCCTATAGAGAAATACATACACTGAAGTTCTCAGTGTTCTTGGATATGCACATCTGTAAAATTAAAAGTATCAAGTCAAAAAATAAGACGCCTCTTTCTGCAATCCTGTTAGTGTTAAACACTAGTAACTTTTTATTTTTTTAAGATGGAGGCTCGCCCTATCGCCCAGGCTGGAGTGGAGTGGTGCTATCTCGGCTCACTGTAACCTCCTCCTCCCGAGTTCAAGCGATTCTCACGCTTTAGCCATCTGAGTAGCTGGGATTACAGGCATGTGCCACCTCACCGGGTAATTTTTGTCTTTTTAGTAGAACCGGGGTTTCACCATGTTGGTCAGGCTGGTCTTGAACTCCTGACCTCAGGTGATCCGCCTGCCTCGACCTCCCAAAGTGCTGGGATTACAGGTGGGAGCTGACATGCCCTGCCTGTCATTTATTTTGTAGCGGAAGACTTTCTCTACCTTAAAATTTTTTTTTTTTCTGAGAGGGAGTCTCACTCTGTCGCCCAGGCTGGAGTGCAGTGGTTCAATCTCGGCTCATTGCAACCTCTGCCCGCCAGGTTCAAGTGATTCTCCTGCCTCAGCCTCCCGAGTTGCTGGGATTATAGGCGCCTGCCACTGTGTCCAGCTAATTTTTTTATTTTTATTAGAGACGGGGTTTCACCATCTTGGCCAGGCTGGTCTTGAACTCCTGAACTCGTGAGCCACTGTGCTTGGCCTAAATATTCTTTTTCTTTTTCTTTCTTTCTTTTTTTTTTTGAGATGGAGTCTTGTTCTGTCGCCCAGGCTGGAGTGCAGTGGCGCTATCTAGGCTCACTGCAGGCTCTGCTTCCCAGGTTCACGCCATTCTCCTGCCTCAGCCTCCCAAGTAGCTGGGACTACAGGCGCCTGCCACCACACCCGGCTAATTTTTTTGTATTTTAGTAGAGATGGGGTTTCACCGTGTTAGCCAGGATGGTCTCTATCTCCTGACCTCGTGATCTGCCCGCCTTGGCCTCCCAAAGTGCTGGGATTACAGGCGTGAGCCACCACCCAGCCTAAATATTATTTTTCTTACATCTCTTGTATATGTATGTGACATGTAATATTTATACAATATTTATATGATTTTTATGTAATGATATTATGTAAGTAAAAATATTTATGTAATATTTATACGATATTTATATGATGGTCGCATTTTAGTGTCCATAGTCTTATTGCAATACTACCACACTCATTAGTTTGCATATTATTTTTGAGGCTGCTTACTAGATACAACAGGAGTAATTGTGACAGGTTGTATGGCACATGAAGCCTAAATATTTACTATCTGACCCTTTACAGAAAAGTTTGCCGAACCTTGGTGTAAACAATGTGTCTTTTGGCAACATGATAATCTGTTTAATCTTAGACATTTTTATTCTTTTTTTTCTTTTTGAGTTGGAGTTTCGCTCTTGTTGCCCAGGCTAGAGTGTAATGGCACGATCTCGGCTCACTGCAACCTCCACCTCCTGGGTTCAAGCGATTCTCCTGCCTGAGAGGCAGGGTGTCACTTTGTTGCTCAGGCTGGAGTGCAGTGATTCCACCACTGATCAGTTGTAGTTTTGAATTTCTTATGTTTGTGACCTAGGCCAGTTCACATCTCCTTAGGCAACCTAGTCTAGTGGTCTCCTATTCCCAGGAGGTTACCATTTATATATTTATTTATTTTAATTTATTTTATTTTATTTATTTATTTTTTTTGAGACGGACTCCCAGGCTGCAGTGCAGTGGCACGATCTCGGCTCACTGCAGTCTCCGCCTCACGGGTTCAAGCGATTCCCCTGCCTTAGCCTCTCGAGTACCTGGGACTACAGGCGTACGCCACCCTGCCCGGCTAATTTTTTTTTGTATTTTAGTAGAGACAGGGTTTCACCGTATTGGTCAAGATGGTCTCGATCTCCTGACCTCGTGATCCGCTCGCGTTTGCCTCCCAAAGTGCTGGGATTACAGGCATGAGCCACCGCACCTGGCCTATTTATTTATTTATTGAGACGATGTCTCATTCTTTTAACCTGGCTGGGGAACAGTGGCATAATAGTATCTCACTGCAGCCTTGAACTCCCAGTCTCAAGGGATCCTCTAGCTTCAGCCTCCCCAGTAGGTAGGACTACAAGTTCATGCCACTGCATGCGGCTCTTTGTTTTTTCATTTATTCTTTTACTAAATTTACAAATAAATATTGTATATATTTATCATGTACGACATGAAGTTTTCAAATGTGTATACACTGTGTAATTGGAGTTATCATTCTTTTTACAATTGGTATCAATGGGAACACTCCACTGTCTCGATTCCTGTGGTATGTCTAATGAGCTGTTTCAAGGTTTTACAAAATTAGTCTGTAGTCCCAGTTTCTCTAGAGCTGAGGCAGGAGACTTGCTTCAGCCCAGCACTTCAAAATCAGGCTTGGCAACATAGAGAGACCCTGTCTCTACAAAAAATAGGAAAAATATAAATTAACCAGACGTGGTTACAGGCGCCTGTAGACCCAGCTACTCAGAAGGGTGAGATGGAAGGATAACTTGAACCTGGCAGTTCGAGGCTACAGTGAGCCGTTATCGTGCCACTGCACTCCAGCCTGGGGAACAGAGTGAGACCTTGTCTCAAAAAAAAAAGAAAATAAAGTAGATAAATAAGGATTAGAGGAGGGAATAGGGAGTGATTGCTTAAACAGGGCACAGCATTTCTCTTTGGGGTTTTGAAAATGCTCTGGAAGTAGAGAATGGCTATGTTGTACAACAGTACAAATAAACTAAAAACCACTGAATTGTACACTTTTCTTCTTCTTCTTCTTCTTCTTCTTTTTTTCTGAGATGGAGTTTCACTACTATTGCCTAAGGTGGAGTGTAGCGGCACAATCTTGGCTCACTGCAACCTCTGCCTCCCGGGTTCAAGCGATCCTCCCGCCTCAGCCTCCTGAGTAGCTGGGATTACAGGCACCCTCCACCACACCCAGCTAATTTTTGTATTTTTAGTAGAGACGGGGTTTTGCCCTGTTGGCCAGGCTGGTCTTGAACTCCTGATCTCAGGCGATCTGCTTGTCTAGGCCTCCCAAAGTGCTGGGATTACAGGTATGAGCTACTGCGCCCAGCTGAATTGTACACTTTGCAACTGTAAAGTGATGGATTTCATGTAATATAAATTCATCTCAATAAGAAAAATTAGGTTGGGTGCAGTGGCTCGTGTCTGTAATCCCAGCACTTTGGGAAGTCAAGGTGAGCAGACCACTTGAATCCAGGAGTTTTGAGACCAGCCTGGGCAACATGGTGATATCCTGTCTCTACAACAAATACAAAAAAAATTAGCCAGGCATGGTGGTATGTGCCTGTGGTCCCAGCTACTCGGGAGGCTGAGCTGGGAGGATCATCTAAGCCTGGGATGTTGAAGCCACGGTGAACTGTGATTGTACCACTGCACTCCAGCCTGGGTGACAGAGTGAGACCCTGTCTCAAAAAAAAAAAAAAAAAATGAAAGAAAGAAAGAAATTGAAACTATAGCAGTTACTCTAAAGACCCAAACACTAAAAATAACCCAATGCCCATGTCCAGCAGAAAAAATAACATTGTTATGTATTTAATCAGTGAACTTACTATACAGTGAGAATGGACTACAAGTATACTTAACAGCTCATTTTGTGAAAACTTAACAAGCTATATACTTATGATTTGTACACCTTTCTATGTGTATGTTCTACTTGAAAACAGTTTGTATCAAAATAATAGGTATGGCTGTGCACGGTGGCTCACACCTGTAATGCCAGCACTTTGGGAGGCTGAGGCGGGCAGATCACCAGAGGTCAGGAGTCCAAGACCAGCCTGGCCAACATTGTGAAACCCCATCTCTATTAAAAATACGAAAATTAGCTGAGTGTGGTGGCTGTAATCCCAGCTACTTGGGAGGCTGAGGAGGAAGATTGCTCGAACCTGGGAGGCAGAGGTTGCAGTGATCTGAGATCACACAACTGCACTCCAGCCTGGGCAACAGAGCAAGACCCCGTCTGAAAAAAAATTAATTAATTAAAACATAAAATAAAAAATAAATAAAATAGATATTGCCTAACGAACACTACCGATGTAAAAGTAGTTTAATTTTTTTTTTTTTTTTTTTTTTTTGAGACAGAGTCTCACTCAGTCACCCAGGCTGGAGTACAGTGGCATGATCTTGGCTCACTGCAACCTCTGCCTCCCGGGTTCAAACGATTCTTCTGCTTCTGCCTCCCAAGTAGCTGGTACTACAGGTGTGCACCACCACGTCCTGCTAATTTTTGTATTTTTAGTAGAGACAGGGTTTCACCATATTGGCCATGCTGGTCTTGAACTCCTGACCTTGTGATCCGCCCACCTTGGCCTCCCAAAGTGATAGGATTACAGGCATGAGCCACCACCCCTGGCCTTTGATTTTGTTTCTTGGAGAAGAGGTCTCATTTTGTCACCCAGGCTGGAGTATAGTAGCACAGTCCTGGCTCATTGGAACCTCCACCTCCTGTGCTGAAGCGATGCTGTCGCCATCAGCCTCCCGGGTAGCTGGGGCCGCAGGTGTGCAGCACCACACCTGACTAATTTTTTTTGTATTTTTGGTAGAGACTGGGTTTCACCATCTTGCTCAGGCTGGTCTTGAATTCCTGGGCTCAAGCGATCCTTCCATCTTGTCCTCCCAAAGTGCTGCGATTACAGGTGTGAGTCACTATGCCTAGCCTAGTTGTCTTTTCTTTTTGTATATTATGTCCTTTTGGTATTTTATGACTTTGCTGAATGTGTGAAAAGCAAAAATAATATTTTAGGCTGTATCCACAGGGGCTTTACATTTAGTGCTATTAAATTTTAATCTTCTATGGCTGTTATTCAGATATTTAAGTAGATGACATAAGTAATTTCTGTATTTTACAGGCAGATTTTGACAACAAACCAGTAAATGGCCCCAAGTCAGAATCCATGGACTACAGTAGATGTGGTCATGGGGAAGAACAAAAATTGGAATTGAACCCACATACTGTTGAAAATGTAACTAAAAATGAAGACAGCATGACAGGCATCGAGGTGGAGAAGTGGACACAAAACAAGAAATCACAGTTAACTGATCATGTGAAAGGAGATTTTAGTGCTAATGTCCCAGAAGCTGAAAAATCGAAAAACTCTGAAGTTGACAAGAAACGAACCAAATCTCCAAAATTGTTTGTACAAACCATAAGAAATGGCATTAAACATGTACACTGTTTACCAGCTGAAACAAATGTTTCATTTAAAAAATTCAATATTGAAGAATTCGGCAAGACATTGGAAAACAATTCTTATAAATTCCTAAAAGACACTGCAAACCATAATAACGCTATGAGCTCTGTTGCTACTGATATGAGTTGTGATCATCTCAAGGGGAGAAGTAACGTTTTAGTATTCCAGCAGCCTGGCTTTAACTGCAGTTCCATTCCACATTCTTCACACTCCATCATAAATCATCATGCTAGTATACACAATGAAGGTGATCAACCAAAAACTCCTGAGAATATACCAAGTAAAGAACCAAAAGATGGATCTCCCGTTCAACCAAGTCTCTTATCGTTAATGAAAGATAGGAGATTAACATTGGAGCAAGTGGTAGCCATAGAGGCCCTGACTCAACTCTCAGAAGCCCCATCAGAGAATTCCTCCCCATCAAAGTCAGAGAAGGATGAAGAATCAGAGCAGAGAACAGCCAGTTTGCTTAATAGCTGCAAAGCTATCCTCTACACTGTAAGAAAAGACCTCCAAGACCCAAACTTACAGGGAGAGCCACCAAAACTTAATCACTGTCCATCTTTGGAAAAACAAAGTTCATGCAACACGGTGGTTTTCAATGGGCAAACTACTACCCTTTCCAACTCACATATCAACTCAGCTACTAACCAAGCATCCACAAAGTCACATGAATATTCAAAAGTCACAAATTCATTATCTCTTTTTATACCAAAATCAAATTCATCCAAGATTGACACCAATAAAAGTATTGCTCAAGGGATAATTACTCTTGACAATTGTTCCAATGATTTGCATCAGTTGCCACCAAGAAATAATGAAGTGGAGTATTGCAACCAGTTACTGGACAGCAGCAAAAAATTGGACTCAGATGATCTATCATGTCAGGATGCAACCCATACCCAAATTGAGGAAGATGTTGCAACACAGTTGACACAACTTGCTTCAATAATTAAGATCAATTATATAAAACCAGAGGACAAAAAAGTTGAAAATACACCAACAAGCCTTGTCACATGTAATGTACAGCAAAAATACAATCAGGAGAAGGGCACAATACAACAGAAACCACCTTCAAGTGTACACAATAATCATGGTTCATCATTAACAAAACAAAAGAACCCAACCCAGAAAAAGACAAAATCCACCCCATCAAGAGATCGGCGGAAAAAGAAGCCCACAGTAGTAAGTTATCAAGAAAATGATCGGCAGAAGTGGGAAAAGTTGTCCTATATGTATGGCACAATATGCGACATTTGGATAGCATCGAAATTTCAAAATTTTGGCCAATTTTGTCCACATGATTTTCCTACTGTATTTGGGAAAATTTCTTCCTCGACCAAAATATGGAAACCACTGGCTCAAACGAGGTCCATTATGCAACCCAAAACAGTATTTCCACCACTCACTCAGATAAAATTACAGAGATATCCTGAATCAGCAGAGGAAAAGGTGAAGGTTGAACCATTGGATTCACTCAGCTTATTTCATCTTAAAACGGAATCCAACGGGAAGGCATTCACTGATAAAGCTTATAATTCTCAGGTACAGTTAACAGTGAATGCCAATCAGAAAGCCCATCCTTTGACCCAGCCCTCCTCTCCACCTAACCAGTGTGCTAACGTGATGGCAGGCGATGACCAAATACGGTTTCAGCAGGTTGTTAAGGAGCAACTCATGCATCAGAGACTGCCAACATTGCCTGGTATCTCTCATGAAACACCCTTACCGGAGTCAGCACTAACTCTCAGGAATGTGAATGTAGTGTGTTCAGGTGGAATTACAGTGGTTTCAACCAAAAGTGAAGAGGAAGTCTGTTCATCCAGTTTTGGAACATCAGAGTTTTCCACAGTGGACAGTGCACAGAAAAATTTTAATGATTATGCCATGAACTTCTTTACTAACCCTACAAAAAACCTAGTGTCTATAACTAAAGATTCTGAACTGCCCACCTGCAGCTGTCTTGGTGAGTACTTGTGTGGATGTGTTCTTATTTCACCTGCACAAATTACCTCAATCATGACTGAAGCAAATTCTGATTCATCTTTTTTGTGTGATATTTTTTCCCCATTCTTATTCTAACTAAGATGGATTAAGTAAATCTATAACCCATTTTTCTGTGGGAACTTTTGGTTCTGCCACAAGAATGGAAAATTCAACTCGTAATTTGGAAAAACAAACTTGGAAAAGGTAAACCCGCTCAAGTGGAAAAATAGGCTGATATATCTCTCAATGTTGAATGTCTGTCAATTTATTATGCGTAGCATAAGAATGAATTTCGTAGGCCAGGCGCAATGGCTCTTGCCTGTAATCCCAACATTTTGGGAGGCCGAGTCAGATGGATCACTTGAGGTCAAGAGTTCGATACTAGCCTGGCCAACATGGTGAAACCCTGTATCTACTTAAAATTCAAAAATTAGTTGAGCATGGTGGTGCATGCCTGCAATCCCAGCTACTCAGTTGGCTGAGGCAGGAGAATCACTTGAACCTGGGAGGTGGAGGTTACAGTGAGCCAAGATTGTGCCACTCCCCTCCAGCTTGGGCAACAGAGCAAGACCCTGTCTTAAAAAAAAAAAAGAAAGAAATAACTTAATAGTTGATTACAGTTTGTTTATTCTTCCTATATTCAAAAAAATTTCAACTTACAAGCCTTTCATTATATTTTTGTGTGTGTGAGCTAGAAGATACATATAGAGAATGTAAAACATATGTATAAGTTAACAGTTATAAAATATATAGCTGGCAGTTGCCGTCCTACTCTAGAACTGAAGCTGGTTTATGTCTTTTTCAGTGTCTAGTGCTTTTACGCTCTATCCAGTACAAGATCTAATACGGTCTTTTTGTCCAAAGAGCACTTGATATTCTGGAATAATATATTTCTATTTCTCTGCAATACAAAGTGTACTTATGTATAAAGAAATTCCATAATCTTGGCCACTTGAAGAATTCATAAGCCTTTCTGAATTTTAACATATTTTAACAAATTTGTTTAATCCTGATTTCCTATTTCAAAAAATCAAAGAATAACCAGTGTGCTAACATGAGTCATGTGCTAATAGCTGACTCATGGACTGATCCCTAACCAATGTATTTCTACATTTTTGTGCCTTAGGAGTCATTGAAAGAGAACATTCTGAACCAATTAGTTTTATTAGTGTGTTAAAAGCCCTGAGAAAATCTTGCTGGGTAAAGATTCTCAGGCAGATCTTATGAGAAATTTCCTCAGTATTTGAAACATGTGAAAGCTTAATTTGAATCCTGTACTGATTAGTTACTGTCTATGGCCAAATTTCAGGTAAGCACTCTTCTAAGAAACCTGTTGACTCTAATATAGCTGTAAAAAAATAGGGAAATTCAATAGATTGTGTCATTAAAGTTCGTTAGGCTGCTTGAAGCCCCATTACTTTGTTTACCATACAACTATGTTAGAAGAAATTTTGTGAAAAATCTGTTTTGAACCTCATCCAAATAGGTTTAGTTATTGGAAGTCTTACTTAAAATATGGCTCCAAATCACAAAGACTCAAGATTTGCCTTGACCAAAGGTGATGTTTTTATTAGAAGCAGGTGGTTCCATAGGGAGGCTAAGTATATATCACACTGATTTTTTAACAACAGTAGAAAATATAGTGTTGTGTAGTAATAATATTGAATTCTTGTCTTTCCAAAGTACACTTGCTGTTCTGAAATAATATCCTTCCATTTCTCTGCTCATTGTTCAATACACAGTGTTTTTTAGGTTTTTGTTTTGTTTGTTTGTGGATATGAGGTCTCACTTTGTTACTCAGACTGGTCTTGAACTCCTGGGCTCAAGTGATCCTCGTGCCTCAGCTTCCTAAAGTGCTGGGATTACAGACATGAACCACCACACCAGCTAACACACAGTTTTGACAAACTGCAATGTGCCAGTTATCAAGGATAGGCTGTTCTGAGAAGAATCTTACAATTTGGAAAGAGTGACAATGCTGTCTGAGTGGAGTTGAATTGGGAGAAAAAGTTTCTTGAATTAAGGAGAGAAGAATGTAATCATGATAATGGCTTCCATTCTGGAGCTCTTACTACAAGTCTGATATTGTGCTTGCCTTGACTTGTTATTTTCACAGCAGCTCTTCAAAGAGAGGGCTTATTATCCCCATTATACAAATGCAGAAACTGAGGCACAGAGAATTTCATAGCTATCCAGTAACTGAACTGGGACTCAGAGACAGCAGTCTCAACTCCAGAACCTATCCTTATAACATACACTCTGGTGCTTAATAAAGGTGAATTATAAAAGAGAGAACACTTTTCGGCTGGGTGCAGTGGCTCACGCCTGTAATCCCAGCACTTTGGGAGGCCGAGGCGGGCAGATCACGAGGTCAGGAGATGAGACCATCCTGGCTAACACGGTGAAACCCCGTCTCTACTAAAAAATACAAAAAATTAGCCGGGCATGGTGGCAGGTGCCTGTAGTCCCAGCTACTTGGGAGGCTGAGGCAGGAGAATGGCGTGAACTGGGAGGCACAGCTTGCAGTGAGCCGAGATCACGCCACTGCACTCCAGCCTGGGTGACAGAGCGAGACTCCGTCTCAAAAAAAAAAAAAAAAGGGCGAGAACACTTTTCTAAATATCCTTACAAGTGGAAATAAGGCCTGTAGTTCAACAAACACGTGCCTTTAAAGTTTATATACCTGAGCTAGACTACTTTTTCTATGTGCATGGTTCTAAAAGGGTGATTGTCTAGTTTGAAGACCCTTTCCTTATGCAAAATAACTAGTCACAGCATATAGGAATAGACAGCCAGGCATTCAAAGTTGAATAAATACCTGCAGGGGACTCAGCTGTTTTATCTACTGTCACTAACATGTCATTAGTAAATCATTACATGTGAGTTTATTGTGCTCATTGTGTACAAAAAGGCACTTAAAGACAGAGAAACAAAAAGTTACTTACCCAGTCACTTTTTATCAAATCATCCCAAGTAGTACCATCCATATCTGAGGGTAAAGAATTTCCATGGTGGAATTATGTTCTAGCAAAATAATCTCTAGATTAGGATTCCTCAAACTGAGCAGTATTGGTGTTTTATCCTTCGTAATTCTTTGTTGTGGGGAGCTGTCCTGTGCATTGTGGGATGTTTAGCAGCCTCTCTATCTTCCACCCACTAGATGCCAGTAGTAATGCACACACATAACTGCCGAATTGTCACAACCAAAAATGTCTCCAGGTATTTCCATGAGTCCCCTTAGCGGCAACATTCCCCTGGTTCAGAATCACTGCTGTAGATCACTAAGAATAAGATAAAATCTGTCAAGTGTATCTTACTTAAGAAGCCACAGAAGTAGGCTGGGTGCCGTGACTCACACCTGTAATCCCAGCACTTTGGGAGGGGGAGGTGGGTGGGTCACCTGAGGTCAGGAGTTCGAGACCAGCCTGGCCAACATGGTGAAGCTAAAAGTACAAAATTAGCCAGGCATGGTGGTGCATGCCTGTAATCCCAGCTACTTGGGAGGCTGAGACAGGAGAATCGCTTGAACCCAGGAGGCGAAGATTGCAATGAGCCAAGATCTCATCACTGTGCTCCAGCCTGGGCAACAAGAGTGAAACGCCATCTCAAAAAAATAATAATAAAAAAAAAAAGGTGAAAAAGGAAGCCACAGAAGTAATTCCCCTAGTATTTGACATCCAATGAAAATGACTTTTTGGTGTAGGTATACCATGGCTAGAAATTCATGAAACGCAGAAATTCCCCAGTAATTCTTGTTACACATGAGTCTAAGGGGCCAAGTTAAAAATAGCATTTTTTAAGAAACATAAAATTCATGCTCACAAAAATTCAAGTGGTGCAGAAATACGACGCAAACATCTTCCTATACTCCCATTCTATACAAAAGAACATTATTGATTTACAAAAATTTAAAACAATCTTTCTGCTTGGTTTTTTAATATAATGATATTGTGGATTTTTAAATGTTTTATAAATATTATTGTTTCAATAGATTTATTGTATTCCACTATATAAACATCCCATAATTTATTTAAACCACATGTTATTGACAGATGTTGAGTGTTTTGCTCTCTTTTTGATATTACAAATAATTGTAACAAGCAACATTCTTTTGTAATTGTGCAAATGTATAGTAGAATAAATTGTCTGCAATGAAATTGCTCAATTTTCCCAGCACTTTGGGAGGCACAAGGTCAGGAGATCGAGACCATCCTGGCTAACATGGTGAAACCCCGTCTCTACTAAAAAATACAAAAAAAAAATTAGCCGGGCGTGGTGGCGGGCGCCTATAGTCCCAGCTACTTGGGAGGCTGAGGCAGAATGGTGTGAACCCGGGAGGCGGAGCTTGCAGTGAGCCGAGATCGTGCCACTGCACTCCAGCCTGGGTGACAGAGCAAGACTCTGTCTCAGAAAAAAAAGGGGATTGCTCAATTTTAATAGGATTCTAAGGGCAACCTTTAACATTTATTGTTCTTGGATAACTTTTAGTATTACACCTCAATTAATACAGATTTTTTTTTTAAGCAGGAGATAGGAGTATAAATATGACCCACATCTTAAAATATTTTTTTTCTCCTCTGATTTTCAGAGGAAGAAAGAATTCGTTAGGGGCAGGAAGAAAGGAACATTAAAAGTTAAATTCCATGGGCTGTTGTCCTTGCCTTTAATTATCAAATCTTACCAAAACCTTGTCAAGATTCATGGTTCTGAATTGAGGGGGAACAAAAAGTATAAAAATAGCTTCTCCTGTCCCCTATGCAATTCTGTAAAGCTTTGGGTCTAATAATCTTATTCCTTCCACAGATCGAGTTATACAAAAAGACAAAGGCCCATATTATACACACCTTGGGGCAGGACCAAGTGTTGCTGCTGTCAGGGAAATCATGGAGAATAGGTGAGGAAATACGCTTCCCTGTTAAAATCATTCTTACTGTGGATCTGACTCAACGGAGATAAATCATCTCTAAGAACAAACGCCGTGATTGAAAAATGATCAGGAGTATGAGTTGGATGTTTCTTAGGGCCCAACAAAAGAGGGGTGTCCTCGTGTCCCTACTGAGCCACCCATCATACAAGCTGTTGGGCACATAAAAGCACCCACAAAGCAAGACTAGTTGTCTTTGATAAACTCAGAAGTACTTTTTATATATTGCATAATGGTAGAAATAGGTCAAATTACCACCCTTGACACTGCATACCCTACATTCCCATTGCTTGTCTGGCACTCAGCCTATTTTTTAAAGAGTGATCTTTGAGGATAAGTGAGTAGGACCGGTTAACAAATTAAAATACCTGCCACACAAAAGCAAATGTTTAACAAGAGTAAATTATGAAGAGTGTCTGATTTTTGAACTTCTGTACATCTATATCTTATATACATTAAGATGTTCAAAGCCAAAGCCTTCAAGTACAGATTGCAATTAATTAGTACATTCCCTTCACTGTGTTTTATACTCAGGTATGGTCAAAAAGGAAACGCAATAAGGATAGAAATAGTAGTGTACACCGGTAAAGAAGGGAAAAGCTCTCATGGGTGTCCAATTGCTAAGTGGGTAAGTATTTCCTATTTATACATTTTTTTGAAGCTTGTTATTCCAGAGCTGATATTTATACGTTTACAATAGCCAGAGTGATCTTTATTTTATTTATTCATTTATTTATTTAATTTTTGAGACAGGGTCTTTGTCGCCCCGGCTGGATTGCAGTGGTGCAATCACACCTCACTGCAGCCTTGATCTCCCAGGCTCAAGCAATCTTTCCACCTTAGCCTCCAAGTAGTTAAGACTTGCCACCAAACCCGGCTAATATATATATATATTTTTTTTTAGTGGAGAGCTCAAGTGATCCTCCCGCCTCAGTCCCCTAAAGTGCTGGGATTACAGGCGTGAGCTACTGTACTGGGCCAGATTTTTTAATAGATTTTTAAGTAAATTGGCCATTTGTGATGAAAGTTGCAAATATATTTTCTCAGTTTGTTGTGGTTTTACCAGTTAGATTTTTTTTTTTTTTTTGACTGTAATCAGCTTTTTCATCTTTTATAGCTTTAGGGTATTTTATCTTAATTAGAAAAATCTTTACCACTTGTAGGTTATAAATCTTTCATTTTCTTTTGTAGTATTTTAATGATTTTATTTTTTTCTATGATGAAGTATTTTATATTTATCCTGGTTTAGAGTATTGGTAGCTATGTACACTTCTCCAGATGGCTACTCAGTTATCCAACACCACTCATTTAATTGTACATCTCTTCATTATTGATGTGTATTTGTTTATATGTGAGAATTCCCTATTGTGTTAAATCACTGTCTTTAATCAGCATGAGATTGCTCGAATTATTTAGATTTTATAATGTTTCCATGTCTGATTCCTTTTAATTTTTCAAAAGTAGTCTGACTATACTGGTTTATTTTATGATATTAGTATATAAATACCACGTTTCATTGCAAGAATAAAATCCTACTGGTATTTTTATTGGAATCATATTAACAGAATTTGGAGAATTTACATATATTTCATGTTCAGTCTTCCTATTCTACATATTGCATCTTTACATTTACATATGCCTTCTTTTGTCCTTTAGGACCATTTTAAGGTAGAATTTAAGGGAGAATTTACATGTTTCTTGTTTTTGTACATATTTCTCGTGTGTATCCTCTAATACAGTTAGTCCAACAGACTAACTCTAATTTTATATTGCTTTAGTAACGATGGTCTCCTTACTTTGTTTCTCTCTTCCCATGGGGATCTTTCCAGGGTTTTCCCATTAAGTGTGGGTTGTCGGCCCAGCACGGTGGCTCACGCCTGTAATCCTAACACTTTGGGAGGCCGAGGCGGTCAGATCACCAGAGGTCAGGAGTTCAAAACCAGCCTGGCCAACATGGTGAAACCCCGTCTCTACTAAAAATACATAAATTAGCTGGGCATGGTGATGGGCACCTGTAGTCCCAGCTACTTGGGAGGCTGAGGCAGGAGAATCGCTTGAACCCAGGAGGCAGAGGTTGTAGTGAGCCAAGATCGGGCCACTGCACTCCAGCCTGGGCAACAAGAGCAAAACTGTCTTCAAAAAAAAAAAAAAAAAAAAAAAAAGCATGGATTGTCAGGGAATGCCTTTCGTGGGAGGGAACATTTAAGCTGAGAAAGGAGTGACAAAAAACAAAAAAGAGCTAAGTAGGCAGAGGATATGCAGGAAGTAGCATTCCTAAGCAGAGAAAACAGCAAGAGCAAAGGTCTTGGGTTTAGAAATAAGAGTCCAGTAAAGAAAATCTAAGCAGAGTCATTTGAAATTAAGGGGATAGGCCTGGTGCAGTGGCTCACGCCTGTAATCCCAGCACTATGGGAGGCTGAGTGGGGCAGATCATCAGAGGTCAGGAGATCAAGCCTACCCTGGCTAACATGGTGAAACCCCATCTCTACTAAAAATAGAAAAAATTAGCCAGACGTGGTGGCGCGAGCCTATAGTCCCAGCTACTCGGGAGGCTGAGGCAGGAGAATCGCTTGAACCCCCGAGGTGGAGGTTGCAGTGAGCCTAGATCGTGCCTCTGCACTCCAGCCTGGGCGACAGAGTGAGACTCCGTCTCAAAAAAAACAAAAATGAAAAATGAAATTAAGGAGATAATTAATAGAACCAGGTGGGGGTAAAAAGGTGAATGATTTTGTAGGCCATAGTGAGGAGCTGAGGTTTTAGCCCATGAGTAACATGAAGGCCTTCATGTTTGAATAACAAACAGGTATTATCTCCTGCAGTTTTAGTGGGTTAGGAATCCAAGTGGTGCTTCTGACATAGGCTCCTATGAGGATGCAATCATCTGAAAACTTGACTGGGGGAGAGTGGTGCAGCTGGAAGACCCACTTCCAAGCTCCCTTACAGGAGGCCTTAGCTCTTTGATGGCTGTTGGCTGGAGGCCTCAGTTCCTCCTCATCTTAAATGTTTTCATAACACAGCAGCTTGGTTTCCCCCAGAGTGAGTGAATCAAAAGAGAGCAAGAAGGAAACTACAGTGTCTTTCTTTTATCACCTCAAGAGGTTGAGGCCAGGAGTTCAAGGTCACAGTGTACTGTGGTGGCTCCTGTGAATCCATAGCCAGCCACTGCACTCCAGCCTGAGCAACATAGCAAGACCCCACATCTCTTTTTTTTTTTTTTTTTTTAAAGAAAGAAACAAAGAAAATAAACTAGATTCTCAGAAGCCCCAGTTATAAATCTCCCATCCTGGCTTTGTGGTAATAATTTTCTTGCTTTCCACCTTTCACTGCTACTTACATATTTCTCAAACAGTATAGTTTTATTTTGTTTTGTTCTTTTGTGTCTGGCCTATCCATAGTACCTTGTATATTTGAAGTAAATCACACAATTGGTTCTCAATATCTGGCGCTCATAGTTGTTACCAATTTATTGAGCTATATCTGTTAGCTATTTCTGAATTGTTCACTCCTTTGTCTATTAAGTGGTAAGGAATCAATATGTCCTCATGTTGTGGCAGCTGGCTTCTCCTACAGTGAGTCCAAAGGAGAGAAATGTAACTAGGCTTATTGGTGGGATTAGGGTGATTTCTTTTTCCTCTCTTTAAAACCTTTTCTAATATAATAATAATGACAGTGATATAAAGAATTGTAGTGTATAGTTTTTTTGTTTTTGTTTTTGTTTTTCCTTAAGAAGGCAAATATAAATGCTGTAGCTTAAAGATTGCAGTAACAACTTTCTATTAGTATTTTTCCCTAGCGAAATTTTATTTGTTTGTTTTGGATATCTGTCTGTGTTGCCTGGGCTAGAGTGCACTAACCCAGGGGACCCCAACCCCTGAGCCATGGGCCAATAGGAACCTGACTTCATGGCAGAAGGTGAGCGGCAGGAGAGCAAGTGAAGCTTCATCTGTATTTACAGCCACTCCTCATTGCTAGTATTACCACCTGAGCTCTGCCTTCTGTCAGATCAGCAGTGGGATTAGACTCTCATAGGACTGCAAACCCTGTTGTCAACTGTACATTCGAGGGATGTAGGTTGTGCTCTCCTTATGAGAATCTGATGCTTGATGACCTGTCACTGTCCCACCTCACCTCCAGATGGGACTGTCTAGTTTTAGGAAAACAAGCTCAGGGCTCCCACTGATTCTTTATTATGATGAGTTGTATAATTACTTTATTATATATTACAATGTAATAATAATAGAAATAAAGTGCACAATAAATGTAACGTACTCGAATCATCCCAAAACCTCTGCCCCTGGCCCCACCTCTGTGGAAAAATTGTCTTCCATGAAATGACAGACTCTGGCTGTTGCCCAGGCTGGAGTGCAGTGGCTCAATCTCGGCTCACTGCAAGCTCTGCCTCCTGGGTTCACACCATTCTCCTGCCTCAGCCTCCTGAGTAGCTGGGACTACAGGCGCCTGCCACCACACCTGGCTAATTTTTTGTATTTTTAGTAGAGACGCGGTTTCACTGCGTTAGCCAGGATGGTCTTGATCTCCTAACCTCATGATCTGCCCACCTCAGCCTCCCAAAGTGCTAAAATAGGTTTTTTAACGGATTATATGTCAGAAAAATCGTAATGTTAGTCAAACTTTATTTTTCCAAACTTTCCAGGTTATCTTACTTAAAATATTCATATCGTTTACTGCTTTTGCATAGAGCAATGCCGAGCCTAGAATTAGCACTCAATAAATTTGTGTTGAGTGAATGAATATGGAGCTTAAATATGGCTATTTAGAAAATGTATTTTAGGGCTGGGTGAGGTGGCTCACGTCTGTAATCCCAGCACTTTGGGAGGTCGAGGCGGGTGGATCACCTGAGCTCAGGAATTTGAGACCATCCTGGACAATACGGTGAAACTCCATCTCTAGTAAAATACAAAAAATTAGCCAGGCATGGTGGCACGTGCCTATAGTCCCAGCTACTCAGGAGGCTGAGGCACGAGAATCACTTGAACCCAGGAAGCGGAGGTTGCCGTCAGCCAAGATGGTGCCACGGCACTCCAGCCTGTGCAACATCCAGAGTCTATCTCCAAAAAAAAAAAAAAAAAAAAAAAAATTCCCATTTGGGTGCGGTGGCTCATTTCTGTATATCTGTAATCCCAGCACTTTGGGAGGCTGAGGCGGGAGGACCACTGGAGCCCAGTAGTTGGAGACCAGCTTGGACAACATAGTGAGACTCTACCAAAAAAAAAATTTTTTTTTTTTTTTGAGACGGAGTCTCGCTCTTTCGCCCAGGCTGTAGTGCAGTGGCTTGATCTCGGCTCACTGCAAGCTCCACCTCCCGAGTTCATGCCATTCTCCTGCCTCAGCCTCCCGAGTAGCTAGGACTACAGGCGCCTGCCACCACAACTGGCTAATTTTTCGTATTTTTAGTAGAGACGGGGTTTCGCCGTGTTAGCCAGGATGGTCTCGATCTCCCGACCTCATGATCCACCCACCTCAGCCTCCCAAAGTGCTGGGATTACAGGTGTAAGCCACCACGCCCGGCCAAAAATTTTTTTAAATTAGCCAACTGTGATGGTGTGCGCCTGTGGTCCCAGCTACTCTGGAGGCTGGACGATTGCTTGAGCATGGGAAGAGGAGGTTGCAGTGAGCCATTATTGGGCCACTACACTCTAGCCTGAGTAACGGAATGAGCCCTGCCTACAGAGAGAAAAGAAAGTTGAGTATCTTGAATTTGAATTGGTATCTTGAAATAGTATGGCTGTGGTATTCATTATTAGCTATATTCTGAGGCATGAGAAACTGAGGATTAGAGCTGGGAATCTGCTGGAGTTGTCCACCCCAAGCTTAAACTTTAGGTAGAGGTTGAATGAAAATTGGAATTAAAAAATGTCCATGAAGGAAGGTGGGAAAAATTTTAAAACAATTTAAAAAAAGAATTAGATTTGTCTGTATTCTACATAGTTTGTAGAACTTTACCATGAGGTTATTTTGAATGACACTAGTGCAATTGGGTGGACTATACGTGGGTGAGGGAGGAAATGAAGGTCAAAAATTTTGAACTAAGAAATCGAATATACACATACAGCCAGTGAATTACATTGCTCCAAATTTACTTTTCATCTTGGATAGTGTACCTTTTTTGTGTATTTGTTATAAAACATTAATCTATATCAAGCATCGTTTCATGATTTCATTTTTTAAAATCTCCATGTATATGCTTAGGTTTGTTAATAGTATTAAAGTTCTGTCCTAAACTGCCCCCTCACCTTTTTTTTAAGTTGTGTTTCTCTTGTCTTCTTTTTTTTGAATCTTGCTCTGTTGCCCAGGCTTGAGTGCAGTGGCACAATCTCGGCTCACTGCAACCTCTGCCTCCCAGATTCAAGTGATTTTCCTGCCTCAGCCTTCACCATGTTGCCCAGGCTGGTCTCAAACTCCTGACCTCAAGTGATCCACCCTCCTCCACCTCCCAAAGTGCTGGGATTACAGGCGTGAGCCACCGCGACAGCCCTCTTGTCTTCTTTGCTTGGAAGAGAGATCTATTGCTTCTCTTTTTAATGATCACACACAAAAAGTCTAACAGCAAATTCTAACTGGCCAGCACCACTTTCTTAGCCATTCTTATGTCGTTTTGCCTATGTTCTCAACACCGTTTTATTCTTCTCTTGAAATGTTTCCTTGCCAGGTGGCCATTAAAACTCTCACATAATTATAGTCTTTGGCAGAGATTTTTGACTCTTTTTCTCTGCTGTCACTTTGGATCTTGTCAGAAACAAGTTATCTTGTTCTTCAGTAGATTTTGAAGAAAAGGGTAATGTAGTTTCTTAGATGCACCTTAGATGTTCAAGGAGAATCACTTGAACCTAGGAGGCAGAGGTTGCAGTGAACTGAGATTGTGCCACTGCCCTCCAGCCTGGGTGATAGCATGAGACCCTGTCTCAAGAAAAAAACAAAAAAAAAAAATAGTATTTTAAAAATTAGCTGGATGTCGTGAGTAAATCACATTTAAGAATTTCCCAGCTGGCCAGCGTGGTGGCTCATGCCTGTAAACCCAGCACTTTGGGAGGCTGATGCAGGCAGATCACTTGAGACCAGGAGTTCAAGACCAGGCTGGCCAACGTGGTGAAATCCCGTCTTTGCTAAAAATACAAAATTAGCCGGGCGTGGTGGCGTAAGCCTGTAATCCCAGCTACTCAGGAGGCTGAGGCAGGAGTATAACTCTTTGTATACTTCCCCTCTTGAGCTTCTGGGGTAATGGCAGAAGTAGGTAGAAGAAGTCAAACAGTGGATGGCCTCGTTGGCCCCGATGCCTGAGTGCTTCACATTGGGCATCATATGATGAGTTCCCCTCTGTGCGATTGTGTATTAGTCAATAGAGCAGATGTGACAATGAATACCTACAAGTGATTTTTTTTTCTTTGGAGATGAAGTCTTGCTCTGTTGCCCAGGGTGGAGTACAGTGGTGTGATCTTGGCCCTTTGCCTCCCAGGTTCAAGCCATTCTCCAGCCTCAGCCTCTCGAGTAGCTGGGATTACAGGCATGTGCCACCATGCTCAGCTAATTTTTGTATTTTTAGTAGAGGTGGGGTTTCACCATGTTACCCAGGCTGGTCTCAAACTCCTGACCTTAAGTGATCCACCCACCTTGGCCTCCCAAAATGCTGTGATTACAGGCATGAGCCACTGTGCCCGGCCAATATTAAACTGACTTACATGTTTTTCTTTACTTAAGCTTATTGTCTACTAAAGTACCATTAGTAGTCTTTTTATGTTAGTTTGTTTACTCGCTTATAGAGTTCATTTTTTAAGGAAATTTTAATTCAAGTATAATATACACACAGAAAAGTATACATACCATAAGGTACAGCCCAGTGAAATTGTACAAAGTGAACATACCTATGTGACCAGTGGCCAGATCAAGACATTACCAAAACTTCAGAACCCCGTTGTGTGAACTCAGTCATTAATCCCTTTACAAAGGTTGAATTGTATTGTAAAAGTCTCATTTTCTTGTAATATGTAGATAGCTTTAAATGATGTTAACTGGTGACATTTTGGAGGAGTTGGCCACCATAATTTTGTTTTGAAAAATTTACTCTACTTTGTCTCTTACATGATTATTGATAAAACTCAAAATGACCCTTCTTTGGAAAGATACCCGCTACACTTGACATGAATGTTGCTCCCAGATCTGAATCTGATCTGGAATTTGTATGCTGCCCAGATCATTTGTGGCACTGACAAATCACCCTATTCCCTTTGGGAGCCTTACAAATAAGATAGTGTTACAGGGACTTATTTTTTGCTTTAAAAAAATAATCTTTTAAAAAAATTATAATTTACAGCTTGGATACTTCCGCTTAGTTTGGTTTTTAATTTAATTTAACTTTTTTTAACTTTTTTCTTTTCTTCTTTTTTTTTTTTTTTTTTTTGAGATGGAATTTCACTCTTGTTGCCCAGGCTGGAGTGCAATGGCACAATCTGGGCTTACTGCGACCACCGTCTCCTGGTTTCAAGCAATTCTCCTGTCTCAGCCTGCTAAGTAGCTGGGATTACAGGTGTCCCCCAACCAAGCCCAGATAATTTTTGTATTTTTTAGTAGGGATGGGGTTTCACCATGTTGGCCAGGCTAGTCTCAAACTCCTGACCTCAGGTGATCTGCCTGCCTTGGCCTCCCAAAGTGCTGGGATTACAGGTGTGCCTGGCCAATTTTTTTTTTTTTTTTTTTACTTTTTAAAAAACTATTATTACTTTTCTGAGACAGAGTTTCACTCTTGTCGCCCAGGTTGGAGTGCAATGACGCGATCTCAGCCCACTGAAACCTCTGCCTCCCAGGTTCTAGGGATTGTCCTGCCTCAGCCTCCCAAGTAGATGGTATTACAGGTGCCCACCACCAAGCCCGACTAATTTTTTTTGTATTTTTAGTAGAGATGGGGTTTCACCATGTTGGCCATGCTGGTCTGGAATTCCTGACTTCAGGTGATCCACCCGCCTCGGCCTCCCAAAGTGCTGGGATTACATGCGTGTGCCACCGCGCTAGCCGTTTTAAGCCCTAAAATTTTTTTAAATTGTGTAATCTTGCTCCTTCTAATATTAGTTGTTTTTTGTTTTTTGTTTTTTTTTGAGACAGAGTCTTGCTCTGTCGCCCAGGCTGGAGTGCAGTGGTGCGATCTCGGCTCACTGCAAGCTCCGCCTCCCGGGTTGACGCCATTCTCCTGCCTCGGCCTCCCGAGTAGCTGGGACTACAGGCGCCTGCCACTGCGCCTGGCTAATTTTTTTGTGTGTGTTTTTAGTAGAGACGGGGTTTCACCGTGTTAGCCAGGATGTCCTCGATCTCCTGACCTCGTGATCCGCCCGCCTCGGCCTCCCAAAGTGCTGGGATTACAGGCATGAGCCACTGCACCCAGCCTCTAATATTAGTTTTTAAATTTAAAAATTATATATACACATTATAGATATATTTCAAATTTTAAAAGCCATTACAATTTTATCCTGTGCTTAGAGATTATAATTTTTAGCAGTTTGGGTATACTCAAACTAAGAGTTAGGCTGTGAAAATTTTCTGTTTTTTGAGACAGGGTCTTGCTCTGTCACCCAGGCTAAAAGTACAGTGGCGCAACTCACTGCAGCCTTGACCCAGGCTCAAGCAATCGTCCTTCCTCAGCCTCCCAAGGAGCTGAAACCATAGGCACTCACCACCACGCCAGCTAGTTTTCTGGGGTTTTTTGTAGAGACGGGGTCTCATTTCATTGCCCAGGCTGGTCTTTAACTCCTGGGCTCAAGAAATCCTCCTACCTTGGCCTCCCAATGTGTTGGGGTTACAGGCATGAGCCACCATGCCCAGCCAGAACTTTTTTCTTTTATTTTCTTTGTTAAAAAACAAACAAACAAACAAACAAACAAAAAACAAGTGTTGTGGGTTTTTTAATTAAAAAAAATTTTTTTTTCTTTTTTTTTTTTTTTGTGAGATGGAGTTTCACTGTTGTCTCCCAGGCTACAGTGCAGCAGCACGATTTCAGCTCTCTGCAACCTCTGTGGTTCAAGCGATTCTCATGCGTCAGCCTCCCCAGTAGCTGGAACTACAGGTTGCACCACCACACTCGTCTAACTTTTGTATTTTTAATAGAGACAGGGTTTCACCATGTTGGCCATGCTGGTCTCAAACTCCTGACCTCAGGTGGTCTGCCTGCCCTGGCCTCACAAATTGCTGGGATTACAGGCTTGAACCACTGTGCCCTGCCCTAATTTTTGTATTTTAAGTAGAGGCGGGATTTCACCATGTTGGCCAGGCCAGTCTCGAACTCCTGACCTCAAGTGATCCACCCGCCTTGACCTCCCAAATTACTGAGATTACAGGCATGAGCCACCGTACCCAGCCTGTTGTTAATAGTCAAAAAAATAGAAACAAAATACTAAGCTAAGAGTGATAATTTTTGTCATTGTACACCTAAGGTGAAAGTTGACATCATGATTCAATTTGCATTGTAACTAGCAAAGTTGGATGTCTTTACTTATTATTAATGTTTATTAATAATACATTTTACTTATTATTAATTTTTATTTCTTCCATGAATTCACTCTTCATAGCCTTTTTTTAGGTTACCTTCTATTATACTTTTGTAAATATGTATAATAGACCACATATATATAATATGTGTATGTATAATAGACCATGGCTGGTTTTATCATGGCTGGGCGTGGGGCCTCACACCTGTAATCCCAGCACTTTGGGAGGCTGAAATGCACAGATCGCTTGAGGCCTGGAGTTTGAGACAAACCTGGGCAACACAGGCAGACCTCATCTCTACCAAAAATACAAAGAAGTAGCCAAGCACGGTGGCAAGCACCTGTGGTTCTAGCTACTTGGGAGGGTTAGGCGGAAGGATCGAATGAGCCTGGAGAGCTTTTAAATGATGTTAAAGGCTGCATACAGTGAGCCATGATCGAACCACTGCACTCCAGCCAAGGTGACATAGTGAGACACTGTCTCCAAAAGGAAAAGAAAAGAAAACAAAAAAAGAACAGTTTTAAAAGAACAAACTTCAATTTAGAAGGGCAATTCCCTTATTTGTTTAAAAAACGTTTCTCTTGAGGGTTGGAGAATTACCTGTTGGGTACAATGTTCACTATTTTGGAAGTGAGTATACAAAAAGCCCAAGACTTCACCACTGCCCAATATATCCATGTAATAAAACTGCACTTGTACCCTCTAAATCTTTAAAAACAAATTTTCCTGACATGATGCTCATTTACCCTTCCATATGAACCTTAGAAACACGCTAAATTTGAATAGATTGGGGGAGAGATTTGTGGCTAGACATTTAGGGTTGGCTTTCTCATTTAGGAACACTATTATGTTCTTCCAACTGAACTTTCTTTTATAACCTTCTCTACATTTTTTATAGTTTTATTCTTAGGTTTTTTGCATCTTTCTGTTTTTTAACAACCTTACTGAGATATCAGACTTTAAACCAAACTTCTATCTGGTTATTCCTAGTGTATAGTAAAGCTATTGCATCCTCAGTATATAAGGATCCAATTGTTTTACTCTCTTTAAAAATCAAGTAGATTTTTCTGTGATTCTCTTGAAAAATATTCTAGAAAGACTATTATAGCTATAATAATTGTGTCCTATTATTTTAATACCAGTCATGTATCATATTGTCTATGTTTCAAATAGGACTGTAGAACAATTAGGAAGTCTGTATACCAGCAAGAAGTTAGTGAATATAGTAGAAAAATAATTAAATGTCACCATAGTATTCATTGACATTAGGAATAGATAGTATATTTTTGTACACACAGAACAAGAATGTGTATACCTTTAGTGTTCTCCTGGTTTTTGGAAGGAGGGTAATTAAAAAGCTGTTTAAATACTTGGTTTTTCTGTTTCCTATATGCATGTGACATGACTAGAAGCCAAATTTGCCTGCTATAACAAAAACCTCTACGGGGCTTTGAGCTGCTTCTGTCCAAGCCTTGAGTATTCAAGAATAATCTTAGCTGCAGTTGCCTCTTGGAAATTTAACAGTATCTTTATCACAACACTCTCTTCTCTCTACCAACATAGGTACCTCCTTTTTTTTTTTGAGATGGAGTCTTGCTCCCATCGCGCAGGCTGTAGTGCAGTGTTGCAGTCTTGGCTCGCTGCAACCTCCACCTCCCAAAGTGCTAGGATAACAGGCATGAGCCACGGTGCCAGCCTGGGTAGCTCCTTTTTACTGTGTTTTACTTTGCTAGGTGACAAATATTGTTGGACATATATTCATATGCTCATCATCTATTTTCATATTCTCTATTGTGAAGTGCCTATTCAATTTTTTCGGCCAATTTTCTATGGGGGCAATTCTCTGTATATGTTGTGTCGTATATATTATGCCAAATATATGTAATGTAAATATATATAATGTGTATATATATATCATGTCAAATATGTCATGTAAATATTTCTCCTGCCCTTTTGCTTGCCTTCTTTATTTTTTTATTTTTTTAAATTTTTTTTGAGATGGAGTTTCTGTCACCCATGCTGGAGTGCAGTAGCGAGATCTGGGCTTACTGCAACCTCGGCTTCCCAGGTTCAAGGGATCCTCCCGCCTCAGCCTCCCAAGTAGCTGGGACTGCAGGCAGGTGTCCACACCCGGCTCATTTTTGTGTTTTATTGAAGAGACAAGGTCTCACCATGTTGCCCAAGCTGGTCTCAAATTCCCGACCTCAAGTGATCTAACCACCTCCCAAAGTGCTGGGATTACACGTGTGAGCTACTGCGCCCAGCCTGCTTTTTTTTTTTTTTTTTTTTTTTACTCTGTTGCCCAGGCTGAAGTTCATGATGATAGCCTTGAACTCTCCATCTCAAGCGATCCTCCTGCTTGCCTTCCTTATTTTTTTATTTTATTTTTTGGCGGGGATGGAGTTTCTGTCGCCCATGCTGGAGTGCAGTGGTGCAAGCTGTGCTCACTGCAACCTCGGCTTCCCAGGTTGAAGGGATCCTCCCCCCTCAGCCTTCTGAGCAACTGGGACTACAGGTACATGCCACGATGCCGGGTTTATTTTATTTTTTGTGGAGACTGAGTCTCAGTATGTTGCCCAGGCTGGCCTTGAATTCTTGGCCTCAAGCAATCCTCTCACCTCTACGTTCCGAAATCCTGGCATTACAAGTGTGAGCTGCAGCACCCAGCCTTTTTTATCTTCTCAATTAGCAGATTTGGTGTAAGCCATTTTAAAATGCTTTGCCCACTCCTAGGTCATGAAGATGTTTTCTTCTAAAATTCTTCATTGCTTTATTTTTTGTGTTTAGATACACATTATAATTCAAGTTGATCAGTGTGAGGTAGGGGTCAAGATTCATTTTCTTTCATAAACTTTGGAACAATTGGTCAATTTACACGTACACACACACACACACACACACACATACACACGAACCTCTGATAGGGTTTTGATTGGGGTTGCATTGAATCTAGAGATCAATTTTGGGAAAATTGATGTAATTATAATAATGTCTATTCCATGAATTTATACTCCTCTGCATATAGTTAGTCCTTTGTTTATTTTAATAATAGTTTTAGTTTCCAGAAGCCTTATGGATTTAATATTTAAGCAGTTTATGGAGCTCAGATTTGAATTTAAAGACTCCTAACCATTGTGCTTAATTTTCTATTGTACACTGATGGAAACTTGGAATATCCAGAAAAGGTGCAAATATCATCAGTAAAAAGCTTTTTAGCATTTCCTATACAAAAACTTTATTAATATAAATTCATTGTTAATTTTGACAACTAGAATATTAACCAAAATAATTTTGGTACTATATATATATATAATTTTGCATTTGAGATTATTTGCAAGCACTGTGTTATTATTTGGCTGTAAGAGGACGTATAAATATAGAAAAAATTTTAATATAAATAATTGTGTCTAGGGGGAAGGTCCTAAAGCCAACTCTACTCAAGGGATGCCTTGGTAGCAATGATTGTTAACCATCTGGAGTGACAGAAGAAAGTGATATTGGGTAACTAACTTCTTAAGAAGTTTCATCTCAAGTTTTGTAATATTATAGCAACAAAAAATTATGCTATTGGTTGCTCCATTCTGGTCACATGGATAGGCATTTTCATCATGTCCTGGTTATGTACTGATTAATGTGGTCAATCTCTGCACTTTCTAAATTTTTGATACATGGAGGCAGTTTTAAATGGTTGGATGGTTTTATGTGGTGACAACATTTGTATAGAATTTTTTTTTTTGTAGTTAACACTCAGACCACTGAGCAAATTTTAAATACTGCCGAAGCCTTTTTAACATCCCAATAATTGGATGCAGTATTAAATAAACAAATAAATATTTACAATTAATTTTTCTATTTTGCATTCACCAAGTCAACTAGACCACATTAGTCTTATGAATAAAATGCATATAATGCATCCTTCCAATAACATGTATAAATCATAGAAACCACAGAGGCATTCCTTTGTGTATATTAATTCTTGATAGTAAAATGAGTCACCCAAAGGAAAAGCCATAACATTCCTCAGATGGCCAAAATTAGTTGTCAAGTTTATTTTTAATGTTGGGAGTTCTTGGTTATTTCCATCTGACTACATTAGATGGTTTTTTTCCATCATCTACATTTGTTCCCTTGTGACATTTGTGGAATTTCAGTGCAGTTTTCTACCGGGCCCTCTCTTGTCTGTTGTGCAAACTATAACAGCAGTGAAATAAAACACAGACTGCCTTGTACTACTTCTACAAATAATAACCACGTGTCACAGATTTTTGTTCTGCCTGTTGTTTGTTAGTCATATAGGTTCAGGTACTCTTGTGATGAGTCTCATGGAGGGAATTGTTGAGGCAGTGGAAAGTCCTACAGGGTTTTATCCCTTGAAAAGTAGTAACTTTAAAAAAACTAAAATATGGCCGGGCATGGAGGCACATGTCTGTAATCCCAGATCTTTGGGAGGCCAAGGAAGGGGGATTGCTTGAAGCTAGGAGTTTGAGACCAGCCTTGGTAACATAGTTAGACCCCATCTGTAGAACAAATTTTATAAATTAAGTAAATAAACTAAAATATAATCATGCAGAACATCAAAAGGAATATCCATTGCATTCAAATTTGGCATACTTGTCTTCCATAGATGAATGTATTCTGTTTTTTCAGGTTTTAAGAAGAAGCAGTGATGAAGAAAAAGTTCTTTGTTTGGTCCGGCAGCGTACAGGCCACCACTGTCCAACTGCTGTGATGGTGGTGCTCATCATGGTGTGGGATGGCATCCCTCTTCCAATGGCCGACCGGCTATACACAGAGCTCACAGAGAATCTAAAGTCGTACAATGGGCACCCTACCGACAGAAGATGCACCCTCAATGAAAAGTAATTAAATCTGTTTTATACTGCCTTACCATTCAGATCTCTATTACATATTGGTAAAATTGTTAATTAGCTACCAACTATGTATATTATATGGGAGAATAGGATTTGAGTATTGTGGAATTAAAAAGAATGAACATTTCTGTAAAGAGAGAGTCTCTATTTTATAGTGAGTTAAGGTTAGTTTAAATCATTCTCCTTTGGAATATTACTTCACTGTGACTGGGTGCAGTGGCTCATGCCTGTAATCCCAGCACTTTGGGAGGCCGAGGCAGGAGGATCATGAGGTCAGAAGATCAAGACTATCCTGGCTAATACGTCTCCACTATAAATACAAAAAATTAGCCGGGCGTGGTGGCGGGCGCCTATAGTCCCAGCTATTCAGGAGGCTGAGGCAGGAGAATGGTGTGAACCCGGGAGGCAGAGCTTGCAGTGAGCTGAGATTGTGCCACTGCACTCCAGCCTGGGTGACAGAGCGAGACTCCATCTCAAAAAAAAACAAAAAAGAAAGGAATATTATTTCATTGCTTCCCAAAAAGGGAAGCAATGAAAGAATATTGCTGACCCAACTCACTTCTAGAGTCTGGAGGAAAGGGATTTTGACTTAAAAGAATGGTCTTCCACAGGAGTGTCATATCATTTTGCATTTCCTCTATTCAATGTAAGAGAATATCTGTTTTTCTGTAGTCTTACCAGTGATTATGTTGGCAAATGTGAGTTTTTGCCTATTAAGAGAAATGACATCAGTGTAATTTTGACCTGAATTTCTCTTATGAATGAGAGTATTTTTTTCACATGACTAAAAACCATTTGGCTTTTTTTGTTTGTTTGTTTGTTTTAACCACCTGTTAAATAACCTAGCCCATTTTTGCAGAGAATTCCTCCATTTATCTATTTTCTCTCTGATGGTGCTATTAACTCTTATTCTGTGATATAATTTGCAAATATTTTTCTCAGTTTGTCTTTTTCCTTTGGCTATGTTATCTCCCGTAAAAGGTTTTGTTTTTAATGCAATCAAACATACCCATCTTTTTCCTTATTTGGATCTGGATGTTGAGTGGTATTTAGGCATGTTTTTCTGTGACTTTAAGCAAAGCAACATATAATGAAACCAATATTTTTCTCATCAACGTTGTAGCAATATTGAGCGATATTCGGGGAACTGCTCTAGGTGGTTTCACTTATAATCAGTTTCTAACAGCCTGTTGACATCAAGTGAGAAATGACTATACTTGTTTAAAATATAAATTTTTGAAATTTAAATCTCTCATACATTTAATGAATCACTGGTGAATAGTTGTGAGAGGAGATAAGTTTTGTTGTTGTTCTTGTTGTTTTGGTTTTTTGAGACGGAGTCTCGCTCTGTCACCAGGCTGGAGTGCGGTGGCGCAATCTTGGCTCACTGCAATGTCTGCCTCCCAGGTTCAAGCGATTCTCCTGCCTCAGCCTCCTGAGTAGCTGGGACTACAGGCATGCGCTTTGGGAGGCCGACAAGGGAGGATCACTTGAGGCCAAGAGTTCAAAAGCCAGACCAGGCAACATAGTAAGACTCCATCTCTACAAAAATATTTTTTAAAAAAAACTGTTTGGGAATGATGGCATATGTTTGTAGTCCTAGGTAATTAGGAGGCTGAGGTGGAAAGATTGCTGTTGCCCAGGAATTTGAGGCTGCAGTGAACTATGATGATGCCACTGAACTCCAACCTGAGCAACATGGCAAAAGGAGAGAGAGAGAGAGAGAGAGAGAGAGAGAGAGAGAGAGAGAGAGAGAACTTCATGGGCCTGATGTAGTGGCTCATGCCTGATCAAAGCAGGAGGATTTCTTGAAACCAAGAGTTTGAGAACCTATCCCTACACAAAATTTTTAAAACCAGGCATAGTGGTGTGTGCCTGTGTTCCTGGCTACTTTGAAAGCTGAGGAGGGAGGATGGCTTGAGGCCAGGAGTTTGCCGTTACAGTGAGCTATGATTTTGCCAGTGCACTTGACAGAGCATGATCAAGTCTTCCCCTCACCACCCCCCGCGAAAAAAACAGTTCACAAATACAGAAAGATGTAAGAATACTTCAGTGGAGTCTTTTTTTTCCTTTTTTCTTTTTGAAACAGAGTCTCACTCTGTCGCCCAGGTTGAGTTGCAGTGGCGTGATCTCAGCTCACTGCAAACTCTGCATCCCAGGTTCACGCCATTCTCCTGTCTCAGCCTCCCAAGTAGCTGGGACTACAGGCGCCTGCCACCATGCCCAGCTTTTTTTTTTTGTATTTTTTTGTATTTTTTTTTCGGGGGGGGGGTTTGTATTTTTAGTAGAGACGGGGTTTCACCATGTTAGCCAGGATGGTCTTGATCTCCTGACCTCGTGATTCGCCCACCTCGGCTTCCCAAAGTGCTGAGATTACAGGCGTGAGCCACCACGTCCAGCCCAGTGAACTCTTTTGAGACAGAGTCTCACACTGTCGCCCGGGCTGGAGTGCAGTGGTGCAATCTTGGCTCACTGCAACCTCCGCCTCCTGGGTTCAAGCAGTTTTCCTGCCTCAGCCTCCCAAGTACCTGGGATTACAGGCGCCCGCCGCCACGTCCAGCTAATTTTTGTTGTTGTTGTTGTTGTATTTTTAGTAGAGACGAGGTTTCACTATGTTGGCCAGGCTGGTCTCAAACCCGCCTCAGCCTCCCAAAGTGCTGGGATTACAGACGTGAGCCACCGTGCCCAGCCTGGTAAACTCTTATATACCCTTACTTAGATTCCACAATTGTTAACACTATGTTACATTTGTTTATGTACACATACAAACACGTTACTGTTGTAGACTTATTTCTTTCTTGATCATTTGAGAGCTAGATGTAGACTTTGTCTTTTTCCCTAAATAATACTTGAATGTATTTATCCTAAAAATGAGGATTGTTCTCTTGTATATCCCCATATAATGATCAAATTCAGGAAATTTAAATTTGATAAAATACTGTGATCTCATCTTAGTTTATATTCAAATATCATCCATTTCCCAATAATTTTTCCCTGTCCATGATTCAATGCATTTAGTTATTTTGTCCTTTTGCTCCTTTAATCCTTTTTGTTTTCTCAGTTTTTGTCTGTCATGACATTGAAATTTTTGAAGCGAAAAGGCTAATTCTATAGACTGTTAATCAATTTTGGTTTATCTGTTTCTTCCTGACTTAAGTCAGGCTATGAAATACAACCTATAGCCAAAGATGGCTGAAACAAAAGAAAAAATAATTAAAAAGTTGAAATATAACCTGGACAATTACACTCAGTGCAGTTTGTCCCACTATTGGTGTTGTTGACTATTTAAAATAATCTGAGGATGCTCTTCTAGATCTCACAACTTATCACATTTCCTCTGTGTTTCATTTTTAAAATAATAGTACATAGTAAGTTAAACAACATTTTTCTCTCCTTCCATGTCTTTTTCAATGATATGAATAAATTTCTTATCTTTCTATTTGTTTGGCAACTTTAATTTATTCTATTCAAAGTGTTTTAACCATTTTCATTCCATTTGCATCTCATTTAGTGAATTTCATTGTAGTCTTTCTTTTATAAGCAATGCTAAGTTACGTATCAGGCATTTTCCAGGCTTTCACAGTGAAAACATAAAAAATAGTTTTTTTCTAAATTTTTATATTATTTTCACTTTTTCAAAATAATTGGTTTCTTTATTGCTTTATATTTTAATCATTATATAAGTACAATATATACTAAGTTGTAAGCATTATGCAATTTTATTTTTTACTTAATTATTCTTTTAATGTTATTTTTGTTCTTTCTTTCTGGTGGAATTTAAAAGCATGCAATCCTTTTTTAACTTTCATTTTAGGTTCAGGAGTGCATTTGCAGGTTTTTTATTTAGGTAAATTCATGTCACAGGGGTTTGTTGTACAGATTATTTCACCAGCCAACTACTAAGCTAGTATCCAATGGTTATTTTTTCTGATCCTCTCTTTCTTCCCACCCTCCATCCTCAAGTAGGCCCCAGTGTCTGTTGTTCCCCTCTTTGGGTCCATGAATTCTCATCACTTAACTCCTACTTATAAGTGAGAACATGCAATATTTCATCTTTTGTTCCTGTGTTAGTTTGCTAAGGATAGTGGCCTTTAGCTTTATTCATGTTCCCACAAAAGACACGATTATGTTCTTTTCTGTGGCTGCATACTATTCTGTGGTGTATGTGTACCACATTTTATCTAATCTGTCATTGATGGGCAATTAGGTTGATTATATGTCTTTGGTATTGTGAATAGCACTGCAGTGAACATTCACATGCATGTGTCTTTATGGTAGAATGATTTATATTCCTTTGGGTATATACCCAGTAATGGGATTGGAAGAGCATACAGTTTTATAACTACAAGAAGAATATATGGTACTTTTGTTGTCATTCTTACCATGTAGTTTAGTTTAAGGCTTTAGAAATGCCCTAAAAGTTATACACTTAAGATTTAATTAAATGAAACCGGTTTTCTGCTCCATTTTTTTCTATTATGCACTTTTTAAAGTTTTTAAAATTCAGAAACCGTTTTGTTTTTGTTTTTGTTTTTCGAGATGGAGTCTTGCTCTGTCACCCAGGCTGGAGTGCCATGGCACGATCTCAGCTCACTGCAACCTCCGCCTCCTGGGTTCAAGCAATTCTCCTGCCACTATGCCAGGCTATTTTTTGTACTTTTAGTAGAGATGGGGTTTCCCCATGTTGGTCAGGGTGGTCTTGAACTCCTGACCTCATGATCCACCCACCTCGGCCTCCCAAGGGCTGGGATTACAGTCGTGAGCCACCGCACCTGGCCAAGAAACTGTTTTTATATAAAATATATATTGTTTTTCAATCCTTAGAAAATTATATCAGTCTGATTTTAGATATAAAGCAGCTGAATTCCAAAGCAGTAATAAAATGTTCTAATTTTCATTTGTGATATGGAACAAATCCAGGATTTAAAACCCAGATTTAAAAACCAGGTTCTGTCCAGGCTCAGTGCCTCACACCCGTAATCTCAGAACTTTGGGAGGGTAGATAGCTTGAAGTCAGGAGTTTGAGACCAGCCTGGCCAACCTGGTGAAACCTGTCTCTACTAAAAATAAAAAAATTAGCTGGGCGTGGTGGCGCACACCTGTAATCTCGGCTACTCAGGAGGCTGAAGCAGCAGAATCGATTGAACTTGGGAGGCGGAGGTTGCAGTGAGCCGAGATTGTGCCACAGCAATCCACCCTTGGTGACAGGGCTAGACCCCATCTCAAAAAAAAAAGAAAAAGAAAAACCCAGGTTCTTTATTTCCCTATCTCAGACATCTCCAAATCAAACAATACTGTGAGTATTTTAGATCTGTATAGTTTATTCCCACTTATTTGGATTTGCAATCATGACCAAATATTTTTGCTAAAAATTTGGTTATAATAAAGTATAGTTAACCCTGGTCCCCTAGTCAGATTTCTTGAAAAAACAATAGTTAGCTTTTTATTGTTAACATTAAACTATTTTAAATAAGTAATATAATAGATAAGTGTTATAACCGGTTCTTTAGGCATCCATCCTTCTAAAGCTATAGAAACCTGAAACGTTCTCTCTGAGGTATTGTAATGCTTCATCAATTCACTCTCTTGAATTACAATCTTACAGTCGTACCTGTACATGTCAAGGAATTGATCCAGAGACTTGTGGAGCTTCATTCTCTTTTGGCTGTTCATGGAGTATGTACTTTAATGGCTGTAAGTTTGGTAGAAGCCCAAGCCCCAGAAGATTTAGAATTGATCCAAGCTCTCCCTTACATGTAAGTGTCCTTCTTTATTCAAATAATTTATTTTTGAATTACACATTGAATATGTAAGTGCATTCCTTTAACATTTTTTGAAACACTATAAAAACTAAATATTGAAAAGTAGTAATCAAATAGTAAAATTATATTTCTATTATATAAGTAAATAAATTAATTAAGACTCTAAATAAATTAGGTAAAGACTTTAGCTATCTCCCCAAATTCCAATTGTCCCTGGCTTCCTCCTCCTGCTCTACTACCCCACCCCAGCAAAATCATCATTAAAAGAACCTAGAATTTTATACTCAGCCAAAATAGGAAAAACCATTTGCCAAAATTTCAAAGACTCAGAAAGTTTACTACCCACAGACCTACTATGAAAGAATTACTAAAGGACGTAATCCAGAAAGAAGATATATGAAACCGGAACGAATCAGTCCGGGACACGAGGCCATGGTGAGCAAAGAAATTAGTCGAACTTGGTGTTAAGTTAAATAAGTTCAATACTTATATATTATATTAAATTAAAATAACCTATAAGTATAACTCCACACCTTTATCAGCTTGTGGGTGGGTAGGCAGTGGGAGGGGGTGGGGCACCAATAGGAACTAAGTATTCTAATATGTTATGCTTTGTTTGTGTAGTGAGGATTTATATATTGATTAACTATAAGATTGATATCTTTTAATCTTTGAGCAGTGACCAAGAGTAAAAAACATTTTATATTACAAGCCACTATACACATACATAGACATAAGAAAATAATTAGACCTATCTGAAAACAATACTTACCTTTCTTACATGTAACAGCAGTAACATCAAAATATTTAAAAAGTTAATATCAATGTAGTTATTCTAAGAGTCTATGATACATCATTTTTTATCAGATTTCTTTCTTTTTCTTTTTTTTTCTTTTTTTTTTTTTTTGAGACAGAGTTTTGCTCTTGTTGCCCAGGCTGGAGTACAAAGGTGTGATCTTGGCTCACTGCAACCTCCACTTCCTAGGTTCAAGCAGTTCTCCTGGCTTAGCCTCCCAAATAGCTGAGATTACAGGCATGCACCACCATCATGCGCAGCTAATTTAGTATTTTTAGTAGAGATGAGGTTTCACCATGTTGGCCAGGCTAATCTCGAACTCCGGATCTCAGGTGAGATCTGTAGTCCCAGCTACTAAGGAGGCTGAGGTGGGAGGTTGGCTTGAGCCAACCAGCTAGGTTTTCTTTCTAAATATTATATGATAAAAGTATCTGTCCCTTTTTGGCTCTCTGAGCAGCACCGTAGTGGTTGGCAAGAATAAGGCAGCACAAAGGGAGCCAAGAAGAAAGTGCTTGATCCATTTTCTAAGAAAGATTTGTATTACGTGAAAGCATCTGCCATGTTCAATATAAGAAATATTGGGAAGACACTAGTCACCAGGACCCAAGGAACCATAATTGAATCTGATGGCCTCAAGGGTCATGTATTTGAAGTGAGTCTTGCTGATATGCAGAATGATAAAGTTGCATTTAGAAAATTCGGCTGATTACTGAAGATGTTCAGGGGAATAATTGCCTGATGAGCTTCCATGGCATGGATCTTACCCGTGACAAAATATGTTTCATGGTCAAAAAATGGCAGACAATGGTTGAAGGTCACGTCAATATCAAGACTACCGGTGCTTACTTGTTTCATGTGTTCTGTGTTGGTTTTACTAAAAAATGCAACAATCAGATACGGAAGACCTCTTATGCTTAGCACCAATGGTTCGGCCAAATCTGGAACAAGTTGATGGAAATCATGACCTGAGAGGTGCAGACAAATTACTTGAAAGAAGTGGTCAATAAATTGATTCCAGACAGGATTGGAAAAGACATAGAAAAAATTCTTGCCAATCTATCCTCTCCATGATGTTCTTTGTTAGAAAAGTTAAAATGCTGAAGAAGCCTAGCTTTGAATTGGGGAAACTCATGGAGCTTTACGGTGAAGGTAGCAGTTCTGGAAAAGCCACTGAGGACGAAACAGGTGCTAAAGTAGAACGAGCTGATGGATATGAACCACTAGTCCAAGAATCTGTTTAAAGTTCAGACTTATAATAATGGCAAATAAAAAGTCATATTTGTGGGGGAAAAAAGTGTCTGTTAGTTTATAAATATAAAGGATCTTCAAAACATTCAAGGAAAATGCATATTATGAATAAACTATGCATGGATTTCATAATATTTTTCACCAAAATAAACTCATACTTACTTGTAACAAGTCTGAATGGGGTCTAGTTTGATGCACTAAGAAGGATAAGATGTCAGTTTATAAACTGCCTCTATCAGAGCAACATGAATTGTGCTAAAATTGAAGCAAGAACAAATATCAAATTTCTGGTGAAGCTTGGGTGGAAGAATGATAAAATTGTTGATGACTTATAAAAAGCTTATGGGCACTGCCCCAAAGAAATCTGCAGTTTACAAATGGATAGCTCATTTTAAGAACGGATGGGACGATTTTGAAGATGAAGGCCAAAGCGTCAAACTATCCACGTCATGGTTTTTTTTTTTTTTTTTTTTTTTTTGAGTCTGGGTCTCGCTCTGTCATCCAGGCTGGAGTGCAGTGATGTGATCTCAGCTCACTCACTGGATTTGACCTCAGGTGATCCACCTAACTCAGCCTCTCAAAGTGCTGGGATTACAGGCATGAGACACTGTGGCCAGGCAGATTTTTAGAAATTAAGATAAAATTGGCCCTCTCTGGCTGTTCAAGGAAAAATATTTGGCCCAAGATCAATGACAGTCCCTACTCCTTGCCAGGTGCCCAATTAATACCTAGGCTCTTTTATAAAGCTATTTTGTTGTTGTTGTCTTGAGATGGAGTTTCGCTCTTATTGCCTAGGCTGATGTGCAATGGCTTGATCTCGGCTCACTGCAACCTCCACCTCCCGGGTTCAAGTGATTCACCTACCCCAGCCTCCTGAGTAGTTGGGATTACAGGCTCCCGCCACCATGCCTGGCTAATTTTTGGTATTTTTAGTAGAGATGGGGTTTCACCATCTTGGCCAGGCTGGTCTTGTACTCCTGACCCTGTGATCCACCCACCTCAGCCTCCCAAAGTGCTGGGATTATAGGTGTGAGCCACAGCACCTGGCCTTTTGTGTGTGTGTGTGTGTGTATACACAAGATATATATGTATATATATACACATATATATGTATGTATGTGTGTGTGTATATATATATATATATATATTTTTTTTTTTTTTTTTTTCCTTCTGAGATGGAGTCTTGCTCTGTCACCCAGGCTGGAGTGCAGTGGCGCGATCTCATTTCACTGCAAGCTCCACCTCCCAGGTTCACGCCATTCTCCTGCCTCAGCCTCCCAAGTGGCTGGGACTACAAGCGCCCACCACCACACCCGGCTAATTTTCTGTATTTTTAGTAGAGATGGGGTTTCACCAGGATGATCTCAATCTCTTGACCTCGTGATCCGCCTGCCTCAGCCTCCCAAAGTGCTAGGATTACAGGCGTGAGCCACCGTGCCTGACCTGGCCATTTGTATTTTTTTCGTAGAGATGTGATTTCATCATATTGGCCAGGCTGGTCTCGAACTCCTGACCTCAGATGATCTGCCCTCCTCCGCCTCCCAAGTGCTGGGATTATAGATGTGAGCCACTGTGCCTGGCCCACATCAATTTTCGAGGAAACATTAATCTTGTTTGTTCCCTAACTGAATAGATATATCAACTGGTTCAGCCTACACGATTCTTACTGAAACATTATAGTTGTGCAAACTTCCTACTTGATGGGTTCCAAAACTGTTGTTCCCAGCTCAGCTGCAGAAAAGAATAGAAATTTTAAACAAGTGGGATCAAGATCCTGAGGCATTCTTAAAATTACAACAGGAGATGGAGCATGGCTTTACCAGCATAATCCTGAAGACAAAGCATAATCAAAGCAAAGGCCAGCAAGAGGTGTAGGAAGTCCAGTCAAAACCAAAGTGGACCAGTAAAGAGCAAAGTTCATGGCAACAGTTTTTTTGGGATGCTTAAGGCATTTTCCTTGCTCACTTTTTGGAGGGCCAAACAAAAATAACATCTGCTTATTATGAAAGTGTTTTGAGAAAGTTGGAGAAAGCTTTAGCAGAAAATAGCCCAGGAAGGCTCCACCAGAGAGTCCTTCTCCACCACAAGAATGCTCCTGCTCATTCCTCTCATCAAACGGGGGCAGTTTTGCAAAGTGTATCAATGGGAACTCATTAGGCATCCACCCTATAGTCCTGATTTAACTCCTTCTGATTTCTTTTTGTTTCCTAATCTTAAAAAAATCTGTAAAGGGCACCTACTTTTCTTCACTTAATAATGTAAAGAAACAACAACAACAACAAAACTATATTGACATGGTTAAATTCCCAAAGTGCTCCATGCTTTAGAAATGGATTAAATGTCCAATATTGTCACTTACAAAAGTGTCTTGACTTGGATGGAACTTATGTTCAGAAATAATGTTATTTTATTTTTTGAGACGGGGCCTCACTATGTTGCTCTGGCTGGACTCCTGGGCTCAAGGGATTCTCCTTTCTCAACTCCAAACCTGGGATTACAGGCATGTGCCACCCTGCCTGGCAATTTTTTTAATTGAGACGGAGTTTCGGTCTTGCCCAGGCTGGAGTGCAATGGCATGACCTCGGCTCACTGCAACTCCTGCCTCAGCCTCCCAAGTAGCTGGGATTACAGGCATGCGCCACCACGCCCAGCTAATTTTGTATGTTTAGTATAGATGGGGTTTCTCCATGTTGGCCAGGCTGGTCTTGAACTCCCCACTTCAGGTGATTCGCCTGCCTTGGCCTCCCAAACTGCTGGGATTACAGGCATGAGCCACCATTGCAGGCCAGTATTTTTTATTTTTATTTATTTATTTTATTTTATTTTATTTTATTTTTTGAGAAGGATTCTCACTCTGTCACCCAGGCAGAGTGAGGAGGGAGGCCACCCACCTCGGCCTTCCAAAGTCCTGGGATTACAGGCGTGAGCCACCACGCCCAGCCAGAATCAAAGACTTTTAAGGAGGAGAGTGACATACTTACACTTGCCCTTGAATGAGATCCCTCTAGATGCTGTTCGAACAATAGACTAAATGTAACCAAGAGTGGATTTAGCAAGATGAGCCAACTATCTATGAGCACAATCCATGGAGAGGATAATGGTCACTTAAATTATATGGGGTGGGGGGTTCATCTTTATCATCAGGCACACTGGAAATAGGACCAGGTTTGTAGAGGGCAGATCAGTAATTCAGTTTAGATATATTGGTATTGAGATTCCTAAGGGAAATCTACATGGGAATGTCAGGTCAATAATAGGAATCTGAAACTTAAGAAATGGTCTAAGTGGTAAGTATAGCTATGGATGAGGATATGATGGTCCTAGAGATTAGATATAGAGTGTGAACAGAGGCCTGGTGTGGTGGCTTACATCTGTAATCCCAGTACTTTGGGAGGCCAAGGCAGGTGGATCACTTGAGGTCAGGAGTTTGAGACCAGCCTGGCTAACATGGTGAAACTCCGTCTCCACTAAAAATAGAAAAATTAGCCGGGCATGGTGGCGGGCACCTGTAATTCTGGCTACTCAAGTGCCTGAGGCAGGAGAATTGCTTGAACCTGAGAGGCAGAGGTTGCAGTGAGCTGAGATCGCACCACTGCACCCCCCCACACACAAAAAAAGAGTGGGAGAAGGAGTTAATCTTGACCACCAATAGGTAAAGATCTGATAAGTAATTCCCTCTGTATCTGACATGCATGTTCATTCTAATGAAATAATTAGAAGGTCAGGATTTTACAATATGAATAATAAGCCTGTAATAGTAAAATAACACTAATAGGGCCGGGCACAGTGGCTCACACCTGTAACCCCAGCACTTTGGAAAGCTAAGGCAGGTGGATCACTTGAGGTCAGGAGTTCAAGACCAGCATGGCCAACATGGTGAAATCCTGTCTCTACTAAAAATGGAAAAAATTATCCGGGCGTGGTGGCTCATGCTTGTAATTCCAGCTACTCAGGAGGCTGAGGCAGGAGAATCGCTTGAACCTGGGAGGTGGAGGATACAGTGAGCCGAGATTGTGCCACTGCACTCACACTCCGGCCTGGGCAACAGAGTGAAACTCTGTCTCAAAAAATAAAAAATGAAAAATAATAAAATAATACCAACAGTGAACTGTACAAACTATGAGTTGCTTCTAGTTGTCTACTTTATTTCAGTGCTTCTACACAATAAATGAGGTAATTTGTGATGACCTGTTCCTCAGTAGGACTTGTGACTCTGTGTGGTCCACAACAGAATAAATATTATTACAAAATAGAATAAAGTGATGTGAGAATATTGAAGAATTTAAACCTGATGCTGCATACAAAAAGTATAGAATTTACATGTGACTTTTCCAGTGTTCATATCAATAGCAGTACACAAGTGTTAACATTTCTCTGCATTGTTCCACTTGTAGTAAAACACGGTTACCCAGCCCACTGGATACTTCCAGTGATTGAAGACATAAATAGAATTGTTTTAATGGGTGTTGATTTAAAAGTTTCTCCCAAATAAACATAATAATTAGTGTATGAGTTTAGCGAGGGCATGTTTTTAAAGTAGGGTCATGACTTTCCTGTTTTGTTTTGTTTTTTTGAGACAGAGTCTGGCTCTGTCTCCCAGGCTGGAGTGCAATGCCATGGTCTCGGCTCACTGCAATCTTCACCTCCCAGATTCAATAGATTCTCCTGCCTCAGCCTCCCAAATATCTGGGACTACAGGCGCATGCCACCACACCTGGCTAATTTTTGTATTTTTAGTAGAGGCTGGGTTTCACCTTGTTGGCCAGGCTGGTCTCGAACTCCTGACCTCAGGTGATCTGCCCACCTCGGCCTCCCAAAGTGCTGGGATTACAGGCATGAGCCACTGTGCCCAGCTGACTCCTGTTTTTTAAACTACAACGGGTAAGATAAAAGTAGCTTGATTAACAGACAAATCTATGAATGGATCCTATGAATTTTTTTGTATAATCAAGTCAATATAAATCAATAGGAAACCAAAATGATTATGAGTCACACTTACGGTTGCTAAGATGGAGGCTTGTCAGAAACCACTAAATAATTCACTTGCTGTGTCTAAATTGTTGTGGCTTTTATAATAATTTGATGCATACCAAAGGTCAATTGATTCATATAATGGTCTCCTTTCTGTGTTGATGGCATCTCCTTCCACCAAATCTCACATGAGCACATGAGGTGAAAGCCTCACTCACCCTTTTTAGTCCATGTTCTCTATACGTGTTTTTCTTTTTTGAGACAAGATTTGGCTCTGTCACCCAGGCTGGAGTGCAGTGGCATGATATCATCTCTTGATCTGCCACTTCTGCCTCCCAGGTTCTAGCAACCTTCCCATCTCAGCCTCCCAAGTAGCTGGGACTGCAAGTATACTCCATCACGGCCAGCTAATTTTTTTTATTTCTTGGAGAGGTGTGGAGTTTCACCAAGTTCCCCAGACTGGTCTCAAATTTGTGAGCTCAAGTGATCTGCCCACCTCGGCCTCCCAAAATGTTGGGATTACAGGCGGTAGCCACCACGCTAATAGAGACTCATGTGATGGTTTTCCTTTGAAAAAATCTGATGTCTCTATCAGTAGCAATCCAGATTTCTTGAGTGTTAATGGTCCTCATAGTCCTTCAAAGTCTTCTTCGATTTGTAGTTATTACGGTGTAGAAAAGAGAACTATAGACAACCACTTGCCCACTTACTTCCTTTGATCTGCAGGCATTTACTAAACCTCTCAGTTATCCTGACCTTGCTCTTTC
The DNA here is from genome assembly GCF_029281585.2 of Gorilla gorilla gorilla. NCBI lineage: Eukaryota > Metazoa > Chordata > Mammalia > Primates > Hominidae > Gorilla > Gorilla gorilla. The sequence continues at coordinate 47,076,412 of NC_073232.2, read as the reverse complement.
GTAGAGATCATGCGTAATATTCCTGTTTCATGGGCCATAAGGACATGTGTTTAATTCATAAGGACATATGGATTCCATTTGAAACAGGATCTCACACAGAGTAGGTGTTTTATGTATGTACTCCCTCTTCTCCGTTGTAGGAACTTGTTACATTGTAACCAAGTTACTTGCCATTTCCCCTTGCCAGCAGGAACGTTGTTTTCATTTATTCCAAGTGCCCAATACTATTGAATAAATATAAAACATAGCTCTCATTTTTCACAACATGAACAGTATTGTAATTTATCTCTAACACTATTTAAATTTCTAATTAACTTAGAATTTTCATTTCAAAAGACTTCATTAAAGCATAACAATGTCTAATAGTTTAGATGGAGAAAAAAAGCAGTGTGATTTTCTGTGGTAGCTATTTTATCAGGATAAGTATGAATTGTGCATTAACCACCATCAGCCATGATTTATGATTCAGTTGTACCTTAAACACATGAAGGTGCGATTATAAAATAACTAATGGATTCTGTTTTCCTATAGGAAAAAAACCTTGAAGATAACTTACAGAGTTTGGCTACACGATTAGCTCCAATTTATAAGCAGTATGCTCCAGTAGCTTACCAAAATCAGGTATGTATTGGTATGAACTTTTTATTTATTTATTAATTTGAGATGGGGTCTTGCTTTGTTGCCCAGGCAGCAGTACAGTGGCATGATCAAAGCTTACTACAAACTCCTAAGCTCAAGCAATGCTCCTGCCTCACCCTCCAAAAATGCTGGGATTACAGATAGGCCAGACTGTTTTATATTTTAAAAAGTCATTGTTGGCCAAGCTCGTTAGCTCACGCCTGTAATCCCAGAACTTTGGGAGGCCAAGGCAGTCGGATCACCTGAGGTCAGGAGTTCGAGAATAGCCTGGCCCACATGGTGAAACCCCGTCTCAACTAAAAATACAAAAATTAGCTGGGCGTAGTGGGTGTGCACCTGTAGTCCCAGCTAATCAAGAGGCTGAGGCAGGAGAATCACTTGAACCCAGGAGGTGGAGGTTGCATTGAGCTGAGATCATGCCACTGCACTCTAGCCTGGGTGACAGAGCAAGACTCTGTCTCAAAAAAAAAAAAAAACAGTCATTGTTAATAGAAAAATTTTCAAATTTGAACAAATATATACATACACAGCATATCTATCTAACATACATTTATGTAATTGGACTTTTTATTGATCTACTCTTTTTTTTTTTTTTTTTTTTTTTGAGACAGAGTCTTGCTCTTGTTGCCCAGACTGGAGTGCTGTGGCGCAATCTCAGCCTTTTGGCTCACTTCACCCTCCGCCTCCCGGCAGGTTCAAGCAATTCTCCTGCCTCAGCCTCCCGAGTAGCTGGGACTACAGGCATGCGCCACCACACCCCACTAATTTTTGTATTTTTAGTAGAGATGGGGTTTCACCATGTTTCCCAGGCTGCTCTCGAACTCCTGGCCACAAGTGATCTGCCCGCCTCAGCCTCCCAAACTGCTGGGATTACAGGCATTAGCCACCCCGCCCAGCATCCACCTTTTCATTTTAAAAGGAGTTACAAATTGACTTTCAGTAATAGTTCATGAAATGTATGTATATCTTCTTTTTACGGATATTGAAAACTCTGTGTATATGATTAATGCGCTTTTATTGGTCTTTCTTTCTAATGGAATGATTGAGTCTATTTTACTTGCTTATCCATCTCCAACAAGAATTAGTATCCTCACCCTGCCTTCCCTTGTAAATTCAGTGATTTTCCTTTTACTCCATGTATTGTCAAGTGCTTTCTCCTGAATGTTGCTAAGCTACACCTTCATGACAATAATACATTTAGTCTCAGAAATTACAAAGTGTAATTAATTAGAAACTTCATGAGGAAATTATTTTTACTCTTTACTGAAGGTAGGTGATTTCCTTCTCTCTCTTAAGATTGTGCTCCATGCTTTCTTTTCTAGGTGGAATATGAAAATGTTGCCCGAGAATGTCGGCTTGGCAGCAAGGAAGGTCGTCCCTTCTCTGGGGTCACTGCTTGCCTGGACTTCTGTGCTCATCCCCACAGGGACATTCACAACATGAATAATGGAAGCACTGTGGTATGTACCTGTGTGAATTTGTATTCTAAAAGCTCCATCACTATATGCTTAGGCTGCAGTCCTTACGTATACTGTGATGACTATTACTGTGAAAAATCTTAATTTATGTGTTATTAGAAATAAGTGGAAAATAAAGTGAAAAAAAGAAATAAGTGTGTAGTGCGGGTCTTCATTAAATGCATTATCTGTGTACTTCTAAAAAGTAACAGGGCCAGCTTCAAACAAACATTTTATTGAAAGGCTATGTTACATATTTAATTGTTGTGTGTTTGCTGGGAGGCAGGAGTACTTTTTTTTTTTTTTTTTTTTTTTTTTTGAGACGGAGTCTCACTCTGTCGCCCAGGCTAGAGGGTAGTGGCACGATCTCAGCTCACTGCAACCTCTGCCTCCTGGGTTCACGCCATTCTCCTGCCTTAGCCTCCCGAGTAGCTGGGGCTACAGGCACCCGCCACCACACCCGGACAATTTTTTGTATTTTTAGTAGAGATGGGATTTCACTGTGTTAGCCAGGATGGTCTTGATCTCATGACCTCGTGATCCGCCCACCTTGGCCTCGCAAAGTGCTGGGATTACAGGTGTGAGTCACCACGCCCAGCCAATTTTTTGTATTTTTAGTAGAGACGGGGTTTCACCGTGTTAGCCAGGATGGTCTTGATCTCATGACCTCGTGATCCGCCCACCTTGGCCTCGCAAAGTGCTGGGATTACAGGTGTGAGTCACCACGCCCAGCCAATTTTTTGTATTTTTAGTAGAGACGGGGTTTCACCGTGTTAGCCAGGATGGTCTTGATCTCATGACCTCGTGATCCGCCCACCTTGGCCTCCCAAAGTGCTGGGATTACAGGTGTGAGCGACCGCGCTCGGCCAATTTTTTAAAGTAACAATTCTCTGCTATCAAACTAGTAGGTATGAAGTTGAGCATGTTACTTGATATTTGTTTTTGCCATCTGCACTTCAGGGTTTTTGTGAGGCAACTGTGCCAATTATCAGCAATATTTGCATTCTGGTATGCCTACTATGTTTATAGTTATGTAAATCATCACATGTCCATCGCCTGAAGTCAAGGAAATACGTAAATTAGGCAGAAGACCCAGTGGAAAACCTTGAAATAGTATTTTTGTCTGTTTGCTTCACCTAATTGTCTTCCTGTCATCTAGTAAAGTGAGATCAATAGAGAGCAATTGCTTTTGTTTTTCTGCTGCACCAGTTTTTTAGGTTTGCCAGAGAATTCTAAAACCTTCATTAAGTCTTGGCTGCAGGATGAGCATGTTGGCTCATGTCTGTAATCCCACCTACTTAGGAGGCCAAGATAGGAGGAGGATTGCTTGAGCCCCGGGAGTTCTAGACCAGCCTGGGCAATAAGACCCCGTCTCTTTAAAATACACAATGTTTAAAAAATAATTTTTTTTAGGTTTAGCTACAGCCTCTTACAGTGTTATTGAAAGTATATGATCAGATCTATCAACAGGCAGTCTTTCTTCCTTGCTTGGTCAGTAGAAGAGTATTGGTGATAGATTAAGCCACAACAACTTTTTTTTTTTCTTTTTTTTTTCTTTTGCGTATCATTCCTGTATACAAAAATGTTTTGCAGAGTCTTTGAGACCAATGTTATTTCTAAGTGTTGAAGTTATATAAATCCAGCCTGGTAAATACTAGCCAGGCAGTGGTTCATCACCATCACTTGGCCAGGACATTTTACCTGAATTACAGAATATCTGTGATCAGGCTGAAGTCAGGTCAGAGTCAAGTTAAGTTTCAGTTTCTCTTTTCTGTGCTCTTTGACTTCCAGGGCCCGGATTACTCACTCAATGAGGGTCTTATCTGGAACTTGACATCACTCCAAATTCCCCCATCTTCAAACATGTGAACTCTTGAAATTCTACCACTACCTCTCCCTTCACCCTGTTTTACCGTAATTTCTTTTTTTATTATTTTTTTCTTTTTTTTAATTGATTTACTCTCTACTCCTTATTGGTTTACTTTCTAATTATGCTCCTCATGTCAACTCCTTATGTCCTTCTTAGTCTCTCTGTGACCAATTAAATTGGTTCCAGTAAACATTTATTGATATGACATTCTGATTTTCAGCATGACTATTATTAGTTATGAACAGATTACCACCATGACAGTTTAATATTGCAGGCTTTCTCCAGGCACCATGGCTCATGCCTGTAATCCCAGCACTTTGGGATGCTGAGGTGGAAGGATTGCTTGAACCCAGGATCTTGAGTGTAGCCTGGGCAACTTTGTGAGACCCTGCCTCTACAATAAAAAAAAAAAAATTAGCTATGCGTGATGGTACACAACTGTACTCCCAGCTACTCGAGAGACTGAGGCAGGAGAAACACTCAAACCCAGGAGTTTGAGGCTGAAACATATATTTATATTTTAGACTTTGCTGAAAAATGTGACTATAGATATTGAAAAAAATGAATTTTTTTAACCTTTAACTTTGCTTTACCTTGGTATCTATCAAGTTCTACCATGAATCCAAAAATGCTTTGGATATCAAATCTGTTTATTTCATTTATCTCCAGTCTTCGCTATCATTGAAAGGGTTTACAGCTCCGGGATATATGTTTTTATTATTAAATAAATAAAACATTTTATGGGTTTCTGTTGGATTTTTAATATTTGAAAATTAATTTGGCTGGGCCCAGTGGCTCACACCTGTAATCCCAGCACTTAGGGAGGCCAAGGTGGGTAGATCACTTGAGGAAAATTAATTACAATTAAAATATTAGTTTTATAATAAAATGTTAGTTTTTAAAGCAGAATATTAATATTAGGTATCAAAAGTCAGGAATCACTGTAGTACCTATAGTTCTGTATTTTCATTTCTCTATAATAAATATAACCTTTAATGTAAGGAGGAGGGCTAAAATAGGTTGCATTTAAGATGAAAAAAGTTGGCTATTAGTATTTCATATCCAAAGAAAGGCAAATTTATTGATATTTATTGATATGGCTCCTCACTGGAATAGAGCAATAATAGAACAGAAAGAGAATATTTATCAATATAAAATGTAAAAAAAATTTTTTTTAACTGTTAGTGTATAAGTCTTTCTGGAAAGAGAAATCAATTATGTCCCTGCTATCCAAGGAATGTGACATTCTTGAAATATCAGAAATATGGTGCTATGTGAGCTAAAATCATATCTTCCTAATAAGTTATACTTAATATGAACACAATAAACATAGTTCAATAGCCATTCCTTAATTTAGGCAATGAAGTAAGATGAAATGTAACAAGAATGTTTAATATCAAAAATAGGTAAGTATTTTATAACATTATATTTACTTAGAAAATTAAATATTATATTGGTCTGCCTACAAACAACTGGGAAGTTACTATGATTGAACAGAGTTGGGTGGCTTGATATAAAATAATAATATACCATCAGTAACCAATTGAAAATAAAATGGGAATACAAATCTCTTTCCCAAAGGCAACAACACGAAGGTAGGAATAGCCACAATGAATGTGCACGACCCGTATATCTTTCCCATTTCATGTTTTTCTCCCTATCAGGTTTGTACTTTAACTCGAGAAGATAACCGCTCTTTGGGTGTTATTCCTCAAGATGAGCAGCTCCATGTGCTACCTCTTTATAAGCTTTCAGACACAGATGAGTTTGGCTCCAGGGAAGGAATGGAAGCCAAGATCAAATCTGGGGCCATCGAGGTCCTGGCACCCTGCCGCAAAAAAAGAACGTGTTTCACTCAGCCTGTTCCCCGTTCTGGAAAGAAGAGGGCTGCGATGATGACAGAGGTTCTTGCACATAAGATAAGGGCAGTGGAAAAGAAACCTATTCCCCGAATCAAGCGGAAGAATAACTCAACAACAACAAACAACAGTAAGGCTTCGTCACTGCCAACCTTAGGTGAGCCCTATGGAACCTGCTAATCTCTGCACAACTTTGATGGATAGATGTGTTTGGACTTTGCCTTGCCTTATTTGTTTAGAGTTAAAACTAAGACACTGAATATATTTTTACATATACCAGAACCAAAAGTCAACAAAAAATTTTTTTTGAGAGGGAGTCTTGCTTTGTCACCCAGGCTGGAGTGCAGTGGCACAATCTTGGCTCACTGCAAGCTCTGCCTCCTGGGTTCACGCCATTCTCCTGCCTCAGCCTCCTGCGTAGCTGGGACCACAGGGCCCGCCACCACGCCCGGCTAATTTTTTGTATTTTTAGTAGAGACGGGGTTTCACCGTGTTAGGCAGGATGGTCTCCATCTCCTGACCTCCTGATCCGCCCCCGCACCCACCCCCCCCCGCCCCCGCCCTGGCCTCCCAAAGTGCTGGGATTACAGGCGTGAGCCACCGCGCCCGGCCTACTTATCCTTTTTTATACTTTAACATATTCTTTTTTTTATGGCATGGGGAGGGGTCTCACTTTATTGCCCAGGCTGGCTTGGCACACCTTGGCTTAAGCAATAATCCCACCTCAGCCTCCTCCAGAGTAGCTGGAACTACAGGCACACACCACTGAGCCCAGCTAATTTTAACATGTTCTTATCATTGTTCCTGTGAATTTCCCCATTTAATTCGAAGCCCTACTCATTGTTGTTGGCATAGATAAGAGACATGACTTTCGGGATGCCTTCCTTGGTCACCTTTACCATCAATTTAAGCAATAATTAAATAAATATTACTAAACACCACTTTCAACAGTGGTATTGTGGGTTGTCGTTGTTGTTTTTGTTTTTTTTTGTTGTTGTTATTTTGTTTTTGTTTGTGGAGACAAGATCTAGCTCTCTTGCCCAGGCTGGAGTGCATGCAGTGGCGTGATCATGGCTCACCACAGCCTCAACCTTCCAGGCTCAAGCAATCCTCCCACCTCAGCCTCCCAAGTAGCTGAGACTGTAGCGTGTGTGCCACTGTGCCTAGCTAATTATTGTATTTTTTATAGAGATAGGGTTTCACCTGTTTGCCAGGCTGATCTGGAACTCCTGGACTCAAATGATCCTCCCAAATTGATGTAATTACGGGCATGAGCCATCACACCTGGCTTGATTTGTTGATTATAAAGTCTCGTTAGTTTTGGTTTTGGGTTTTGGGGTTTTTTTTAAAAGACAGAGTCTTGCTATGTTGCCAAAGCTGGAGTACAGTGGCTATTCACAGACACAATCATAGCACACTGCTGCCTCAAACTCTGGGATCCCATGGGAACCTGTAGCAGCTAGAACTATAGGCGTGCACCACACCTGGCTCTTACCAGCTTTTCACCTAATATATATTTTGAGTCAGAGTCTCACTCTGTCACCCAGGCTGGAGTACAGTGGCACCATCTTGGCTCACTGTAACCCTCCACCTCCTTGATTCAAGCGATTCTCCTGCCTCAGCCTCCCGAGTAGCTGGGATTATAGGTGCCCGCCACCACGCCCAGCTAATTTTTGTATTTTTAGTTGAGACGGAGTTTCACCATGTTGGCCAAACTGGTCTCAAACTCCTGACCTCAAGTGATCCACCCGCCTCGGCCTCACAAAGTGGTGAGAGCCACCACGCCCGGCCAGCTTCTCAGTTCTTTTGTCACAACCTCAATTGTCTTTGATAGCTTTTTTTTTTTTTTTTTTTTTGAGACGGAGTCTCGCTCTGTCTCCCAGGCTGGAGTGCAGTGGCGCAATCTCAGCTCACTGCAAGTTGTGCCTTCCAGGTTCACGCCATTCTCCTGCCTCAACCTCCCGAGTAGCTGGGACTACAGGCACCCGCCACCACGCCTGGCTAATTTTTTTTTAATATTTTTAGTAGAGACGGGGTTTCACCGTGTTAGCCAGGATGGTCTCGATCTCCTGACCTCGTGATCTGCCTGCCTCAGCCTCCCAAAGTGCTGGGATTACAGGCGTGAGCCACCATGCCCGGCCTACTTTCTTAACTTCTATAACAAGTTGTTCCAGGCTTATCTATATAATTCTGCCCCATATTTGAAATCAGCCATTTCTTTGATGAGCCTATGGAAGGAAAAAAAAATCATGAATTCATACTGACATTCAAAATTAACATTATAATGTATTCCTGAGCTTCTTTCATTTTTACATTTATGAGAAGCTGTTTATTTGTTTTTATAACGAGCAGAGTTGGCAGTGCAGGCATTTATATAATGCTGAAAGAAATGTAATAATACAGAGAAATACTGAGAAGAAATGTATATTCCCAGATATTTGTAAGCATAATGTACAATACTTGGGCCATAATGTCCTTTTGTAATTCTACCCCTCGGTCATTTAGTCTTTCCTTCCCATCATTTACCTTCTGTGGACAACTTAACCTCTATAATAATAGTGCCGCTGATAACAGTAGAGGTTTCCTGATGTACCATTTCTGAGTCTTATATATGCGTTATCTTTAGAAATGAGAGCTCTCAAGGCTCCAGGTTGTAGCATCTGAGAGGAGAACTGCAGAGCTTCTGAAATTGATCGTTATGTATTATATTATCAATTTATTATATTTTTAATTACTTTAAAACATGGCTGCTTTACCTTTTCTTGGTCCTAAGATTTGCTGGTTTTGCACTTCCAAATAGTTTTTTAGAAGTTCACAACAGGGGCTAGGCGTGGTGGCTCATGCCTGTAATCCCATCACTTTGGGAGGCAGAGGCGGGCGGATCACGAGGTCAGGAGTTCAAGACCATCCTGGTCAACATGGTGAAACCCCGTCTCTACTAAAATACAAAAAATTAGCTGGGTGTGGTGGTGGTGTGCGCTTGTAGTCCCAGCTACTCGGGAGGCTGAGGTGGGGGAATCGCTTGAACCTGGGAGGCAGAAATTGCAGTGAGCCAGGATCGCACCACTGCACTCCAGCCTGGGCGACAGAGCGAGACTCCATCTCAAAAAAAAAAAAAAGAACTTCATAACAGGGAGAATGTCCTCAAGGAAAATGTTCCCATTGGATGTGAGATTTATGTGGATGTGTCAGAGCAAATAACCCACAGCTGACATCTTGAGAGTAATGATCTCCTTCCTTAATGAGAAGGAAACTAAGCTGAAATACTCTTGCTTTTGAGGGTCACAAAGATTTATGTTCAACTACAATGTTTTGCTTGACTTCCCTCTGCCTAACCTTGGACTTTGCCAGTTAAGATGTTTTGTTACCTAGAAATATTTATAAACTATTACTTGTTTTTACTTTTTAAAATATAGGGTCATACAATGCCTAAAACGTATCTAAATGTCTTTGAATAGTTAAATATCGCTGTATGTGATTGTATTACAATACCTGCACAATATTACAACATTTAGTTGTATTATTTACTTCCTACCTAATTAGTTCAATTCTAATATTTTACTATTTCAAACAATGAACAGCCATCCTTTTGGCTAGATTTTTGCACTTATTTATGCCTCTTTCCCAAAGGAAGAGTTCTTTAAAGAAAATTACAGCCGGGCGCAGTAGCTCAAGCCTGTAATCCCAGCACTTTGGGAGGCCGAGGTGGGCGGATCATGAGGTCAGGAGATCGAGACCATCCTGGCTAACACAGTGAAACCCTGTCTCTACTAAAAAATACAAAAAATTAGCCAGGCGTGGTGGCAGGCGCCTGTAGTCCCAGCTACTCGGGAGGTTGAGGCAGGAGAATGGCATGAGCCCGAGATCGTGCCACTGCACTCCAGCCTGGGGAACAGAGCGAGACTCCGTCTCCAAAATGAAAATAAAAATAAAAATTATTAGATGAAAAATTACAAAACTACATAAAATTTTTAATTCGTGTTTGTGATTTGAAATGAACAGAACAAAACCAGCCAACACAACATCAGTGTTTTCTTATATAATTATTTGTACTTGTCTTTGAAAATACTTTTTAAAAGACAACCCCTACCAAAAGTAATTTGTATTTTTCTTCACATTTGGTGTCCTTGTTTAGGGAGTAAAACTGAGACCGTGCAACCTGAAGTAAAAAGTGAAACCGAACCCCATTTTATCTTAAAAAGTTCAGACAACACTAAAACTTATTCGCTGATGCCATCCGCTCCTCACCCAGTGAAAGAGGCATCTCCAGGCTTCTCCTGGTCCCCGAAGACTGCTTCAGCCACACCAGCTCCACTGAAGAATGACGCAACAGCCTCATGCGGGTTTTCAGAAAGAAGCAGCACTCCCCACTGTACGATGCCTTCGGGAAGACTCAGTGGTGCCAATGCAGCTGCTGCCGATGGCCCTGGCATTTCACAGCTTGGCGAAGTGGCTCCTCTCCCCACCCTGTCTGCTCCTGTGATGGAGCCCCTCGTTAATTCTGAGCCTTCCACTGGTGTGACTGAGCCGCTAACGCCTCATCAGCCAAACCACCAGCCCTCCTTCCTCACCTCTCCTCAAGACCTTGCCTCTTCTCCAATGGAAGAAGATGAGCAGCATTCTGAAGCAGATGAGCCTCCATCAGACGAACCCCTATCTGATGACCTCCTGTCACCTGCTGAGGAGAAATTGCCCCACATTGATGAGTATTGGTCAGACAGTGAGCACATCTTTTTGGATGCAAATATTGGTGGGGTGGCCATCGCACCTGCTCACGGCTCGGTTTTGATTGAGTGTGCCCGGCGAGAGCTGCACGCTACCACTCCTGTTGAGCACCCCAACCGTAATCATCCAACCCGCCTCTCCCTTGTCTTTTACCAGCACAAAAACCTAAATAAGCCCCAACACGGTTTTGAACTAAACAAGATTAAGTTTGAGGCTAAAGAAGCTAAGAATAAGAAAATGAAGGCCTCAGAGCAAAAAGACCAGGCAGCTAATGAAGGTCCAGAACAGTCCTCTGAAGTAAATGAATTGAACCAAATTCCTTCTCATAAAGCATTAACATTAACCCATGACAATGTTGTCACCGTGTCCCCTTATGCTCTCACACACGTTGCGGGGCCCTATAACCATTGGGTCTGAAGGCTTTTCTCCCCCTCTTAATGCCTTTGCTAGTGCAGTGTATTTTTTCAAGGTGCTGTTAAAAGAAAGTCATGTTGTCGTTTACTATCTTCATCTCACCCATTTCAAGTCTGAGGTAAAAAAATAATAATGATAACAAAACGGGGTGGGTATTCTTAACTGTGACTATATTTTGACAATTGGTAGAAGGTGCACATTTTAAGCAAAAATAAAAGTTTTATAGTTTTAAATACATAAAGAAATGTTTCAGTTAGGCATTAACCTTGATAGAATCACTCAGTTTGGTGCTTTAAATTAAGTCTGTTTACTATGAAACAAGAGTCATTTTTAGAGGATTTTAACAGGTTCATGTTCTATGATGTAAAATCAAGACACGCAGTGTTAACTCTACACAGCTTCTGGTGCTTAACCACATCCACACAGTTAAAAATAAGCTGAATTATTATTTCATGGTGCCATTGTTCCAACATCTTCCAATCATTGCTAGAAAATTGGCATATTCCTTTGAAATAAACTTATGAAATGTTTTCTCTCTTAAAATATTTCTCCTGTGTAAAATAAATCATTGTTGTTAGTAATGGTTGGAGGCTGTTCATAAATTGTAAATATATATTTTAAAAGCACTTTCTATTTTTAAAAGTAACTTGAAATAATATAGTATAAGAATCCTATTGTCTATTGTTTGTGCATATTTGCATACAAGAGAAATCATTTATCCTTGCTGTGTAGAGTTCCATCTTGTTAACTGCAGTATGTATTCTAATCATGTATATGGTTTGTGTTCTTTTACTGTGTCCTCTCACATTCAAGTATTAGCAACTTGCAGTATATAAAATAGTTAGATAATGAGAAGTTGTTAATTATCTCTAAAATTGGAATTAGGAAGCATATCACCAATATTGATTAACATTCTCTTTGGAACTAGGTAAGAGTGGTCTCTTCTTATTGAACAATCTCAATTTAGTTTCATCCCACCTTTCTCAGTATAATCCATGAGAGGTGTTTCCAAAAGGAGATGAGGGGACAGGACAGGTTTCAGAAGAGTCAAATGCTTCTAATGTCTCAAGGTGATAAAATACAAAAACTAAGTAGACAGATATTTATACTGAAGTCTGATACAGAATTAGAAAAAAAAAAATTCTTGTTGAAATATTTTGAAAACAAATTCCCTACTATCATCACATGCCTCCCCAACCCCAAGTCAAAAACAAGAGGAATGGTACTGTAAACATGGCTTTGTCCATTAAGAGCTAATTCATTTGTTTATCTTAGCATACTAGATTTGGGAAAATGATAACTCATCTTTTCTGATAATTGCCTATGTTCTAGGTAACAGGAAAATAGGCATTAAGTTTATTTTAGTCTTCCCATTTTCTTCCTATTACTTTATTGACTCATTTTATTGCAAAACAAAAAGGATTACCCAAACAACATGTTTCGAACAAGGAGAATTTTCAATGAAATACTTGATTCTGTTAAAATGCAGAGGTGCTATAACATTCAAAGTGTCAGATTCCTTGGGAGTATGGAAAACCTAATGGTGCTTCTCCCTTGGAAATGCCATAGGAAGCCCACAACCGCTAACACTTACAATTTTGGTGCAAAAGCAAACAGTTCCAGCAGGCTCTCTAAAGAAAAACTCATTGTAACTTATTAAAATAATATCTGGTGCAAAGTATCTGTTTTGAGCTTTTGACTAATCCAAGTAAAGGAATATGAAGGGATTGTAAATAACAAAATGTCCATTGATAGACCATCGTGTACAAGTAGATTTCTGCTTGTTGAATATGTAAAATAGGGTAATTCATTGACTTGTTTTAGTATTTTGTGTGCCTTAGATTTCCGTTTTAAGACATGTATATTTTTGTGAGCCTAAGGTTTCTTATATACATATAAGTATATAAATAAGTGATTGTTTATTGCTTCGGCTGCTTCAACAAGATATTTACTAGTATTAGACTATCAGGAATACACCCTTGCAAGATTATGTTTTAGATTTTAGGCCTTAGCTCCCACTAGAAATTATTTCTTCACCAGATTTAATGGATAAAGTTTTATGGCTCTTTATGCATCCACTCATCTACTCATTCTTCGAGTCTACACTTATTGAATGCCTGCAAAATCTAAATATCACTTTTGTTTTTCTTTGGATCACCACCTATGACATAGTAAACTTGAAGAATAAAAACTACCCTCAGAAATATTTTTAAAAGAAGTAGCAAATTATCTTCAGTATAATCCATGGTAATGTATGCAGTAATTCAAATTGATCTCTCTCTCAATAGGTTTCTTAACAATCTAAACTTGAAACATCAATGTTAATTTTTGGAACTATTGGGATTTGTGACGCTTGTTGCAGTTTACCAAAACAAGTATTTGAAAATATCTAGTATCAACTGAAATGTTTCCATTCCATTGTTGTAGTTAACATCATGAATGGACTTCTTAAACTGATTACCCCACTGTGGGAACCAAATTGGATTCCTACTTTGTTGGACTCTCTTTCCTGATTTTAACAATTTACCATCCCATTCTCTGCCCTGTGATTTTTTTTAAAAGCTTATTCAATGTTCTGCAGCATTGTGATTGTATGCTGGCTACACTGCTTTTAGAATGCTCTTTCTCATGAAGCAAGGAAATAAATTTGTTTGAAATGACATTTTCTCTCATAAAACTGGTCATCTAACATTATTTCTTCCCCTCTATTATGTTTTACTGTAATGATCACCTTTTCTTATACCTCTCTTATAACACTTAAATTGGGTTTTAAATCTGTGTTTGTTCATAGTATGATCATTGAATTCACTGATACATGACCTCCTAATAGCCCACTCAGTTCATAATATGCTACAAACTTACCAATTTTAATGAGAGAATAATTCCTGCCTATTGCAGAATCGTACAAAATATCATGCTGCCCTTGATATTCCATTTCTTTTTTCTTTTTTCTTCTTTTTTTTTTTTTTTTTTTTGTAGAGACTGTCTCACTATGTTGCCCAGGCTGGTCTCAAACTCTTGGCCCCAAGAGATCCTCCTGCTTCAGCCTCCTAAAGTGCAAGGATGATAGGCATGAGCCACTCCACCTGGCCTGAAATTCCATTTCTAATGGCTCTTCAGCCATTGTTGAAATTTCTTTTTTTTTCTTGTGCTTGTCTGTCTCACTTACCTCTTGTTTCCAATTCATCTACAAAGTACCAAATAGACCAGGTCATAAACATAATTGAAATACATTCTTATTGGAAAGTGAGGCTATCTGAAAAGGCATAGCTGTAGGCAAATTATTGCAACATGTTTACATCTTAAATAACTTTCCAACATCTTTGTTACTCAGTCTGCATGTTGATAAAGTAATTTCATTTATTAAATATAGAACTTCAACTAGATGAGATCCATAAGTAATTTACTTAAGACATAACCTCAATACATATTTAATTGAATGCATACCCTTGTGTAAATAAGCTACTGATTTAATTCACATGACTAACCTACTTTCTAACATTATTACAGTGGATTTCTACTGATAACATTTCACAATAGCGTGTGTGAAAATAACCCTGAACCAGTTTTTAAAACAAAAATTATATTGACTTTTTATCTGAGACATAGGACTTTATTGCATGAAACTTCCACTGACAGGGGCACAGCATTTCCTTCGCATGTGCCAACTAAATCAGTAGCTGTATGCAACCTTTAATAGATTTATAGCTACTACCTTCAATTTCACACCTTGATGCATGGAAATCTTTTTTATCTAGATTTAACACAACTCTGAGTTTTGATCTTTTATAGAGATTTATGACGAGAATTTTGAAATAAGTTCATATAGTAGTGGCCTCTCATAACAATGGAAGACACCTGAGAAATCACAGAGCTCAATCACTGGGGCCCAGAGAGCAGATCTTAATGCTAGATTGTAATTAGAATTTAAATAGATGAAGGCCACTTTGTGTTGAGAACTGTAGGGAAACTTGATTTTCTTACCCAAAGGGTATTTTATCACTGGGAAATAAACAAGTATCAGATGCTTATACAGTATAGGCTTTCAATTCCCCTGGAACTAGTGTTAAGCATATACAAGAAGTTATAAAGGCATGGATGATTGAAATAATTAAGGAAAGTGTATTTCCACTGTATATACTACCTAGCCGTGCTTACAGAGTTCATTCATGCCCTTTGCCTAGTTAGCCTCACAATTAAGCCCCAGCATAGTTTATTTTGATGTAGCTGTCTACATGTATTGGAATACTATTTTATTGCACATAGCTTCTAAACTTGCCCATAAGTATATTGAACACCAGTTGTGTGGCACACTCAACCAAGTGAATGTAATCAATACGTAATTGCTGAAGGAGTCTGGATTTATCCAAATCAAATTATGCTCCATTTTGAGCTACCTTTTAACAGCTTTAGAAAATGATGTCATCCATTGCTCTGGAATGCAATTCAGAAAGTCAGAATCAGTATGTCCATCAGAAATTAAATTTGTGTGTTTTCATAGAATGTATTGAGATTTATTGAAATGTTCTTGCTTTTCCTATATGTATAAAGTGGAAACTGAGTTCCTTTATTACTTCCTGAGATGGTAGAGCTGACTTTTATGCAGCATATCATCACTATTTTTGTCCGCATTGATAGCTACAAATTTTATTATTATTTTTTGCTACAAATTTTAATTCTCTACCTTTCAGTGTCTGGATGACTTTTTAATTCCCTATTTCTTCTGGGCTTCCAATCATATACCATTGTTTGCTTCAAAAGGGATATATTATACTCTCTAGTAATCCAAAGGTATTCCTAATTTTGCCACTCCTCATTTTTGCTTCTCTTTAAGGGCCTTATAGTATGTTCTAATTTCTCATTTGGTAGTATGCAACATTCAATATTTCTAGCTCTAAAATTCCATCATTAATTATTTATTTTTTTCTTTTTTTTTCTTTTTTTGAGACGGAGTCTTGCTCTGTCGCCCAGGCTGGAGTGCAGTGGCGTGACCTCAGCTCACTGCAACCTCCGCCTCCCGAGTTCAAGCGATTCTCCTACCTCAGCTTCCCAAGTAGCTGGGATTACAGGTGCCCGCCAATACGCCCGGCTAATTTTTGTATTTTAGTAGAGACAGGATTTCACTATGTAGGTCAAGCTGGTCTCAAACTCCTGACCTCAACGATCTGCCCGCCTCGGCCTCTCAAAGTGCTGGGATTACAGGCGTGAGCCACCGCACCCCGCCAATCACTTCTTTATCAGCTATACTTCTTTCCTACCTTTACTGTAATACTTATGATCTTGGTTGGGTCATAAGTTTTCTTCTAGTTTGTTCAGCTATAGATGACCTTTATGTTGGAGCAAAACTAGGTCCAAGGTAGGAATGTCATTATTAGATGTAAAACATGTTAGCTGATTTAACCCATTTATGTTTGAATGCAACTTTGAAAACCCTTGGTTAACAGTATAAAGCTAGCTTTCCTAAAAATAGAAATTTTGTCCTTGGCAGCTGTTATGTAAGTCATGACCCTTGTCTTGTTCATGAGAAAGAAATTTTGCAGCTGTCAGATTTTCATTTTAGGAGAAACAATATTGGAAATTAATTTGGTTTCTTCTCCATTTGGCAAGGTATGAACCTTGACTAGAAACTCTACTTGTTCTTTTTCTTTTTTCTCATTTTACTGAAGCTGCAATATCACTAAGCGCACTTTCATTCTTTTTACAGTGTTATTTTTCTTCTCATTTTCTTTAAATTAAAAATCTATTGCTTCCCCTTCTCTGTCCTGTCTGCATTCCTCTGATCCCCTACACAAATACACATGGTTCATTTAAAAAATAGCAACCATCCTGGTAAAGCTGTCTTTTCTATTGTGTCCTACAAGTTCTTTTAGGTGTAATATCATAAGAAATCACAAACTTGTATTCAATTCTTTTCAGTTTTAGGCAAATTCCATTTTTAGGAATAATAGTTAAGCAGTCACAAGACCACAGGTTAATATTGAGTGCTCTCTCTCACTTTACCAATCCCAACGATGTTTAACTCTTATTTATTAGTGTTTGAGTGTTTTATTTGTGTACAAAGTTAAATATTCTAAGTTCTTCTGTATGGCTTCACTATTTCTAATGTAAATTTACTCCATTGGAATTCTTTGGTTTTTGGCAGTAATAGGAATTATTCTATAATCTGTGTGAGAAATATTAGGAAATGAACTGAAAGTAATTGAAAGAGGAGGCACAAGTAAACCATCAGAAACGCTTTTGACCATAAGAAGGGGAAATTAAGGGACAGAACGGAAGAACTGTGCTCCTATCAGCAATCTGAGGGTTCGCTCTACCTGCTTAAAAGCAAGAAATATTTTTAATATTTCTTCTCTCTACTCTGTACTAATTTTATCTGAAAAATTGCTGCTGAAACTTAGGAGCCATTTTGAAAGCAACGGTAGTAATCAAAGGTATAATCCTCATGCTATATAATGTTTTAGATTACCAACTGCTTTACTATGTGGAGCTTTTTCTGCCCGTTACTGAGGGTTAGATGGAGAACACTGTTCCCATCTTAGAGGTGAGGAACCTACAGATGGCAAGAATAGCATATGGCTGGCTCCAAGTCACACAGCAAGTCAATCAATCGGAGACTAAAATATTTATTACCTGTAGACTGCTAAATTTCTGCATCATGAACAATGACTTGGAGAGAATGTTGCTGAGCAGAAATTTTGTCACACCTGATCTGAGAATATAAGATTTGTTCATTTGCAAAACATGCTTCTGAAGTATTTTGTTTCCATTATTTATTTAGCCAGCTAGTTTCTTATGGGTACTAAAGAAGGTCTCCCAAATTACCTAAATTCCACAATAGGGCTTAGATTTATGAAGTTTTATATTTTTTCCTCCTTATAAAAAGCTCTTTTTATAAAGAATATCCATGTAATACTAAAACGGGGAAATCTCCTAAATAATATATTTTTTAATATTACCTTTTTAAAAAGCTAGGGTGAGCACCTCACAATCAAAATTTAATGTATTTGTTATATTGAAATGCAGGGTTTTTTGAAGGAAACATGGTAGGTAAACATTTTAGTTCCCAACTCCTGATCGTAAAAATGCAAAATTGGGCCTGGTGTGGTGGCTTACGCCTGTAATCCCAGCACTTTGGGAGACCAAGGCGAGTGGATCATGAGGTCAGGAGTTCAAGACCAGCCTGGCCAAGATGGTGAAACCCCCATCTCTACTAAAAATACAAAAATTAGCCAAGCATGGTGGCAGACGCCTGTAACCCCAGCTACTTGGTAGGCTGAGGCAGAGAATTGCTTGAACCCAGGAGGCGGAGGTTGCAGTGAGCCGAGATTGTGCCTCTGGACTCCAGCCTGGGTGACAGAGTGAGACTCCATCTCAAAAAAAAGCAAAATTGTTGGCATCTCTAAGACAGAGCAAGACTCCCTCTCTAAGAGATAGTAGTGTCTCCCACTTAATTGAATTCGTTTTGTTTTGTTTGCTTTGCTTTGATTCTTGCCACGTAAAATCTGTGGGTCAAAGGTTGACCCAGATATTTGCTCAGACAGTTAAGAAAAATAATAAGATGTATTTGTAAATTTTTAAATAATGAAAAATGAGATGTATTTGTAAAATTTTAAAATAACCTCTTTATAAATATAAATATGTTTATAAATATAAAGAGGTAGGATGTTTTGGCTAATTAGCACATTCTGGGTCATACACACACACACACACAAACAGGCCAAACAACTCTAGATAGTCAAATAAATTCCCCTTTTGGTGATTCAGTTCAGTAATGGTGATTCAGTTCAGTAACTGCCTATCCTCATCAATGCTTGTTTGTGATGATGAAATAGTTGACAACTGGGACTTTACAAAAATAGCTCCTGAAAAAAATATTTTATTGCAATGTATGTTCATATTTTTTTTTACTTTTATGAAATAACATTGTGATAGGTGCTTTAAGAAAAATATTTTTCCAGAAGTGGTTTATAGTATAAACTAAGGGCAGTTTTTACATTGTGATGTGTGGGTGGATGGTCATATTTAGTTAGGTTATTAAGAAATCATGAAGTGTTCCCTAACAAGAAACTTGCAAAGCTATTTGGCAGGAAGAAAATCATTAACTTCTAGTTTGTTTATTTTTTTCTCATGCTATACGCTTAATTACCAAGTAAATTCACTTGCCTACCATTACCTTAATTCAAAGGAGAAGCCAGAATGTTTATCATTGGTGGGAGTAAAATATACACAGATTCTTTACCATGGTGAAATAGAATAATACTGAATTCCCAATACAGAAATACTAATTTCATAAGCTAATATTCCTATCTTTTAGCTGACTTCTTTCTCTCTTCAGGATATATTTACTATTTATTATTTACCTTTGAATTTTTGATTTGGGGGATTTTTACCTATTGCCATCCTACTATATTAAGTATCCTGTACAATGAAATATCTTAGCAAGGAAACACTTTTAAAACTTCACAAATATCCGATTTCATTCTTAACATATGGGGGAAGCAGTAAAAGAAAAAGCACTTCACCATGTAGAAGAGAAAGTGATCATTTTAATTAAGATAATTTCAATTCATTATCAACATTTAATCCTCTGCAAACAAGGGAACACTTACTAGCAGTACTTGAAGACTTGTGAGTTGGAATTGCATGTTACTTGAAAGATCTAATTAAGCTAAATTTTGGTGCACAGCAGTTGTACATGATTTCATGTTTATGTAGCAAAATGCATTGAAATGTATTAGTGTTGAAACATACATGTAAAGGTAGTTGTGGAAATTGTTATATTTTCCTTGTGTGTCATTTATTTAGAGCATAAAGGTTTTTTTTTATTCAGCCTAACTGAATAAGGCTAAATGAATACTGTAATTGAAAATATATTTTAAATCTTTGTCATGAGTTTTTTTAAAAAAAACTATTGCAAATTGTATCATTCCTGATTACACAGAACTTTGTGGGTGGTTTTAAATAAATTTTATACTTCTATTTTGCACCTGATAGTCTAATTTTTCTTTCCTTCTAAAAATCACATTTAAAAGTTTTAATATTCAATAAAATTCACACATTTTAACTACAAAGGACTATAAGATTTAATATTTGGAGATGACTAAACGTATGCATGTGCTCACCATAAAACCAAAATGGCTAGCATTTATGAAATCCTCATTATGTGCCAGAAACCTTACATTTTATGTAAATTATGTAATTCCCATGGTGATTCTAGTAAGGACTCTTATCAACCTCATTACATAGATCTATTCTGAGGCTTGAAGTTATTAAGTTCACAGCACTAGTAATTGGCAGAGCTGTTACTCTACTCACGTCCTTACTTGGCTTTATAATTGTTTCAATAAACTTAATACTTTTCCTTAAGTCTGCTAAATTTAAACTTAATTCTGAATGCAGTTTGCCAATATATTTTACTTTTTTTACTTTTGAGACAGTCTCACACTGTCGCCTGGGCTGGAGTACAGTGGCACGATCTCAGCTCTCTGCAACCTCTTCCTCCTGGTTCAAGCAATTCTCCTGCCTCAGTCTCCTGAGTAGCTGCGATTATAGGGGTGCACTACCATGCCTGGCTAATTTTTGTATTTTTAATAGAGACGGGGTTTCACCATGTTAGCCAAGCTGGTCTCAAACTCCTGACCTCAAGTGATCTGCCCACCACTGTCTCCCAAAGTGCTGGGATTACAGGCGTGAGCCATTGCGCCTGGACGCCAACAGTATTTTAAAGACTTCAATATTAAAGGTTTTTTTACTTTTTTTTTTTTTTTTCTGAGACAGAGTCTCACTCTGTCGCCCAGGCTGGAGTACAGTGGGGCGATCTCAGCTAACTGCAACCTCCGCCTCCCAGGTTCAAGCAATTCTCCTGCCTCAGCTTACTGAGTTGCTGGGACTACAGGTGTGCACTACCACGCCCGGCTAACTTTTTTTTTTTTTTTTTTTTTTTGAGATGGAGTCTTGCTCTGTTGCCCAGGCTGGAGTGCAGTGGGCGATCTCGGCTCACTGCAAGCTCTTGTACCTCAGCCTCCCAAGTAGCTGGGACTGCAGGCATGTGCCACCATGCTTGCCTAATTTTTGTATTTTTTATAGAGATGGGGTTTTGCCGTGTTCGCCAGGCTGGGCTCAAACTCCTGGCCTCAAGTGATGCACCTGCCTTGGCCTCCCAAAGTGCTGAGATTATAGGCATAAGCCACCGTGCCCGATCTATATCAGTGTTTTTTAAACTGTAAATTACAGTATATGATTGTGAATGAATAAGTTGTGACCAGCATTATAGAAAATGAAATAGAACAGAACGACCTATTCAAATATTAGGAAAGTCATATTTAAAATTAACTTGTTTTTTAACCTTTGAAATTGTGAAATATAATGCCAAGAGAAAAATACAAATATACAGTTAATTAATTATAACACAAATAACCTGTGTAACCTCCATCCAGGTCAAGAAGAGAATATTGCCCATCTTTTTATCACCTTTTCTGTTTGTCTTTAATGTTAATAAATTTCTTTTCCTTTTTTTTTTTTTTTTTTTTTGAGACGGAGTCTCACTCTGTCGCCCAGGCTAGAGTGCAGTGGTGTGACCTCGGCTCACTGCAAGCTCTGCCTCCCGGGTTCACACCATTCTCCTGCCTCAGCCTCCCCAGTAGCTGGGACTACAGACGCCTGCCACCACACCCAGTTAATTTTTTTGTACTTTTTATTTATTTTATTTAATTTATTTATTTTTTTTTTTTTGAGACGGAGTCTCGCTCTGTCGCCCAGGCTGGAGTGCAGTGGCGTGATCTTGGCTCACTGCAAGCTCCGCCTCCCGGGTTCATGCCATTCTCCTGCCTCAGCCTCCCGAGTAGCTGGGACTACAGGCGCCCGCCACCATGCCCGGCTAATTTTTTTTTTTTTTTTTTTTGTATTTTTAGTAGAGACGGGGTTTCACCATGTTAGCCAGGATGGTCCCGATCTCCTGACCTCGTGATCTGCCCTCCTCGGCCTCCCAAAGTGCTGGGATTACCGGCGTGAGCCACCACGCCCGGCTTTTTGTATTTTTTAGTAGAGACGTGTTTCACCGTGTTAGCCAGGATGGTCTCCATCTCCTGACCTGGTGATCCGCCCGCCTCGGCCTCCCAAAGTGCTGGAATTACAGGTGTGAGCCACTGCGCCCAGCAATTTTTATATTTTTAGTAGAGATGGTATTTCACCATGTTAGCCAGGCTGTTCTCAAACTCCTGACCTCAGGTGAAGCACCTGCCTCGGCCTCCCGAAGTACTGAGATTACAAGCGCGTAATTTTTTTTTTTTTTTTTTGAGTCAGAGTCTCACTCTGTCACCCAAGCTGGATTGCAATGGCTGATCTCGGCTCACTGCAACCTCCGCCTCCTATGTTCAAGTGATTCTCATGCCTCAGACTCCCAAGTAGCTGGGATTACAGGCGTGCACCACAAAGCCTGGCTAATTTTTTGCATTTTTAGTAGAGATGGGGTTTCACTACACTGGCCAGGCTGGTCTCGAACTCCTGACCTCGTGATCCCCCCGTCTCGGCCTCCCAAAGTGCTAGGATTACAGGCATGATCCATCATGCCCGGCCTGGAAAAAAAAAAGTTCTGTTTCATCTCACACATAAAAATAATAAAGTCGGCCAGGTGCAGTGGTTCATGCCTGTAATCTCAGCACTTTGGGAGGCCGAGGAAGGCAGATCACGAGGTCAGGAGATCCAGACCATCCTGGCTAACACGGTGAAACCCCGTCTCTACTAAAAATACAAAAAATTAGCCGGGGATGGTGGCGGGCACCTGTAGTCCCAGCTACCTGTGAGGCTGAGGCAGGAGAATGGCGCGAACCCGGGAGGCGGAGCTTGCAGTGAGCCGAAATCTCGCCACTGCACTCCAGCCTGGGCGAAAGAGCAAGACTCCATCTCAAAAATAATAATAATAATAATACAGTCTGTGTAAAATGTTATGTATTTTCTCTTTCCATGGTTATTACACATAAATTATTTCATGAGAATGGACTAGTTTAGGCCTTGCTAGTCCATGCTCACCTAGAGACAGGTTATTGATTCCATATGTTCCTCGGTGAAAAAAGCACAGTCATATGGCATCTGGCCAAGCCTTTCTACCTACTGAGGCTGGGCTATCCAAAGGTCCCATGGCATGCTGACAGAATCCCAACTCTCATAAGAAAAGACAGTCAGCTGGGCGTGGTGGCACACGCCTGTATTCAAGCACTTTGGGAGGCCGAGTTGGGCAGATCACGAGGTCAGGAGTTCAAGACTAGCCTGGCCAACATGGTGAAACCCCGTCTCTACTAAAAATATAAAATTAGCCAGGCATGGTGGCATGGACCTGTAATCCCAGCTACTGAGGAGGCTGAGGCAGGACAATCACTGGAACCTGGGAGGCAGAGGTTGCAGTGAGCCAAGATCTAGCCTGGGTGACAGAACGAGACTCTATCTCAAAAAAATAAATAAATAAATACATCTCAAAAAATAAATAAATAAATATTTACCTTCAATAAAGTATTTCTAAGGAAAGCTAAAAAATTATGTCAACATCTTTATTTGTTCTGTAGTTTACTTTTTTTTTTTTTTTTTGAGGAGTCTTGCTCTGTCACTCAGGCTGGAGTGCAGTCGTGCAATCTCAGTTTACTGCAACCTCTGCCTCCCAAGTTCGAGCAATTCTCCCTGCCTCAGCTTCCCGAGTAGCTGGGATTACAGGTGCCCACCACTGTGCCTGGCTAATTTTTGTATTTTTTAATAGAGATGGGGTTTCGCCATATTGGCCAGGCTGGTCATGAACTCCTGACCTCAGGTGATCCACCCACCTAGGCCTCCCAAAGTGCTGGGATTACAGGTGTGAGCCACTGCGCCCGGCCTCTAGTTTACTTTTCTTCTTCTTTTTTTTTTTTTTTTGTTTTGAAACAGAGTTTCACTCTTGCTGCCCAGGCTGGAGTGCAATGGGTCAATCTCGGCTCACTGCAACCTCTGCCTCCTGGGTTCAAGCGATTCTCCTGCCTCAGCCTCCCGAGTAGCTGGGATTACAGTCTTGCGCCACCATGCCTGGCTGATTTTGTAATTTTAGTAGAGACAGGGTTTCTCCATGTTGGTGAGGCTGGTCTCGAACTCCCACCCTCTGGTGATCTGCCTGCCTCGGCCTCCCAAAGTGCTGGGATTACAGGCGAGAGACACCACGCCTGGCCTCTGGTTTACTTTTCATAAAAATTCCATTACAGGCCAGGTGTGGTGGCTCATGCCTCTAATCCTACCAATTTGGGGGGCTGAGGCAGTGGATCACTTGAGCTCAAGAGTTTGAGACCAGCCTGGGCAAGGTAGGCAAACCCCGTCTCTCCAAAAAATACAATAAAATTAGCCAGGTGTGATGGCAAGCACATGTGGTCCAAACGACTTGGTATACTGAGGCGAGAGACTCACTTGAGCCCAGAAGGTTGAGGCTGCAGTGAGCTGAGATGGAGCCACTGCACTCCAGCCTGGGTAACAAAGTGAGACCCTGCCTCAAAAACAAAAACAAAAAAATTGGCTGGGTGCGGTGGCTGACACCACACCTGTAATCTCAGCACTTTGGGAAGCCAAGGCAGGTGGATCACCTGAGATCAGGGGTTCAGGACCACCCTGGCCAACACGGTGAAACCCTGTCTCTATCAAAAAAAACACAAAAAATTAGCTGGGCATGGTGGTGGGTGCCTATAATCCCAGGTACTCGGGAGGCTGAGGCAGGAGAATCACTCGAATCTGGGAGGCAGAGGTTGCAGTGAGCTGAGATTGCACCACCGCACTCCAGCTTGGGCAACAGAGTGAGAGTGCATCTCAAAAAAAAAAAAATTATATGTTACTGGGCATGAGGGTGCATGCCTGTAGTCTCAGCTACCCAGGAGGCTGATGCAGAAGGACTGCTTTAGCCTAGTAGTTTAAGTCCAGCCAGCCTGGGCAACATAGCAAGATCCCATCTCTAAATAAAAACAAGCAACATAAAAATTGTACAAGAAACAATAGGAACATTTATTTTTTTATAATTTCAGAGTGGGAAAAGCATGTTACAAAATTTGAGAGGCATAAAATAAAAAAATTACCAATTTAACTATATAAAAATAATAGGGCTGAGCATGGTGGCTCACACCTATAATCCCAGCACATTGCGAGGCAAGGGGGGAGGACTGCTTGAAGCCAGGAGTTCGAGACCATTTCAGGCAACATAGTGGGATCGCATCTCTACAAAAACTTAAGGCCTGGCGTGGTGGCTCACACCTGTAATCCTAGCACTTCAGGAGGCCAAGGAGGGCAGATCACAAGGTCGGGAGTTTGAACCAGCCTGGCCAACATAGTGAAACTCCATCTCTACTAAAAATACAAAAAAATTAGCCAGTGTGGTGGTGGGTGCCTGTAATCCCAGCTACTTCAGAGGCTGAGGCAAGGAGAATTGCTTGATCCTGTGAGGTGGAGGTTGCAGTGAGCCAGGACTGTGCCTTGCACTCCAGCCCGGGCAACAGTGTGAGACTCCGTCTCAAAATAAAAAATAAAAAATAAAAATGGCTGGGCATGGTAGGCTGAGCTTGTAGTCCCAGCTATTTGGGAGGCTGAGATGGACGATCG
The DNA here is from genome assembly GCF_029281585.2 of Gorilla gorilla gorilla. NCBI lineage: Eukaryota > Metazoa > Chordata > Mammalia > Primates > Hominidae > Gorilla > Gorilla gorilla. Next base: position 47,050,856 of record NC_073232.2, on the reverse strand, counting down.
CTTGAGCCGGAGATGTTGAGACTGCAGTGAGCTGTGATAGTGGCGCTGTACTTCAGCCTGGGTGACAGAGCGAAAATCTGTCTCAAAAAAATTTTTAATTTAAAAAATAAATAATAGGCCGGACATGGTGGCTCACGCCTGCAATCCCAGCACATTGGGAGGCAGGGGGGAGCGGATCCCTTGAGGTCAGGAGTTCGAGACCAGCCTGGCAAACAATGGCGAAACCCCGTCTCTGTTAAAATAATACAAAAATGCCTGGGCCTGGGCAAGGTGGCTCACGCCTGTAATCCCAGCACTTCGGGAAGCCGAGGCAGGCAGATCACCTGAGGTGAGGAGTTCGAGACCAGCCTGGCCAACATGGAGAAACCCTGTCTCTACTAAAAATACAAAATTAGCCAGGTGTGTTGGCCTGTAATCCCAGCTACTTGGGAGGCTGAGGCAGGAGAATCGCTTGAACCCAGGAGGTGGAGGTTGCGGTGAGCTGAGATCATGCCATTGCACTCCAGCCTAGGCAGCAAGAGTGAAACTCTGTGCAGTAAAAAAAACAAAAAATAATAAAAATGGAAACTTCTGTACAAAAAATTTTCCCAAAATCAAAGTTGAAAAAAAAAAAAACAAGACAAAAACTAACAAAATATTTGAAGCTCGGTAAGGCGCGATGGCTCATGGCTGTAATCCCAGCACATTGGGAAGCTGAGGTGGGCAGATCACTGGAGGCCAGGAGTTTGAGACCAGCCTGAGCAACATGGAGAAACCCCGTCTCTACTAAAAATACAAAATTAACCAGGCGTGGTGGCGGATGCCTCTAATCCCAGCTACTAGGGAGGCTGAGGCAGGAGAATCGCTTGAACCTGGGAGGCGAAGGTTGCAGTGAGCCAAGATTGCGCCATTGCACTCCAGGCTGGGCAACAACAGCCAGACTCCGTCTCAAAAAAAAAAGAAAATATATATATATATATATATATATATATTTGAAGCTCATATAACAGAAGATTAAAATAATGAGCTCTCAATAATGAATGAGGATCAGTGGCCTAATGGAAATAGAACAAAGGATAGGAACAATTGGCTAATAGAAAAGGAAATACAAATGTCTCTTACAAATATAAAAAGATATCTTCATGCATAGTAAGAAAAATACTATAGCTACATTAAGATGCCAACAATGGCCACCCTCTTTTCCTTTCTTCTCTTTTTGTGCATGACATATCCTTATGGAGTGGTGGCAACTGTTCTTCCACCTTCTGGAATCTGAGTTGACAGTGTTCCCTTCTTCACTTTGGAGCCCTGAGGTATTATGAGTGAAGGCCAGGTTGCTCTGGGGGAAAGAGAACCTGAGAGTAATGGAGTACTGAAGTGCTAGATTGTGACTTAAGAAACAACACTGGGCCGGGCGCGGTGGCTCATGCCTGTAATCCCAGCACTTTGGGAAGCCGAGGTGGGCAGATCACCTGAGGTCAGGAGTTCGAGACCAGCCTGGCCAACAATGCGAAACCCCGTCTCTACTAAAAATACAAAAAAAAAAAAAAAAAAGAAAAAAAGAAACAACATTGGGCATGCTAGAATCAGGTAACTCTAGCCCCAGTTGCCATGTGAATACAAGAATATGAGAGAACTTAAGCAATAGCCAGATAGCTGAGCCCAGTCATTCCACAGAGCCAGCAGATATTATTATTTTAAGCCACTAAATTTTGTGATGGTTTGTTATGCCATAAAGCATGGGATAACATAGGCACGTGCCACCACGCTCAGCTAATTTTTGTATTTTTAGTAGAGACGAGGTTTCATCATGTTGGCCAGGCTGGTCTCAAACTCTACCGACCTCTTGATCTGCCTGCCTTGGCCTCCCAAAGTGTTGGGATTATAGGCATGAACCACCACAGCCAGCCATAAATTGGTATAATTCTTATGGAAGTAGAATTGGCAGTAACTATTAAAATCATAAATGCACGAAATCTGTGACCAAGCAATCCTTTTAAGAAGATTTTTTTTTTTTTTTAGAGACGGTGGGGGAGGGGGGTCTTGCTATGTTGGTAAGGTTGGTCTCGAACTCTTGGCCTCAAGCAATTCTCCCACCTCGTCCTCCCAAAGTGCTAGGATTACAGTCATGAGCCACTTCTCCCAGCCTTAAGAAGGTATTCTATTGATATAATTATATACAAGTGAAATCACATAATCACGAAGTTGTTTATTGCAGCACTGCCTATGAAAGTAAAGAAGAATAAGTAGCTCATGCCTGTAATCCCAGCACTTTGGGAGGCCGAGGCAGGCAGATCACCTGAGGTCAGGAGTTTGAGACGAGCCTGGCCAACATGGTGAAACCCCATCTCTACTAAAAATACAAAAATTAGCCAGGCATAGTGGCATGTGCCTGTAATCCCAGCTATTTGGGAGGCTGAGACAGGAGAATTTCTTGAACCCCAGAGCTGGAGATTGAAGTGAGCTGAGATCAAGATATCAAGATCCCAACACTGCACTAGACTCCATCTCCAAAAAAAAAAAAAAAAGAATAAAAAGGGGCCTAAATACCTATCTATTTTGGATTGAGTAAATATCACATGGTAAATTCACAAAAGAATAAGCACTTCAACGGTTAAAAAAAAAAGTGGGGGAGGGGAAGCAATTTATATTTGGATATGGAACAATTCCTTTTCTTTTCTTTTCTTTTTTTTTTTTTTTTTGAGGCCAGGGTCTTGCTCTGTCGCCCAGGCTGGAGTTCAGTGGCATTATCTCCACTCACTGCAGCAACCTCTGCCTACCAGGATTGAGTGATTCTTGTGCCTCAGCTTCCCGAGTAGCTGGGATTACAGACATGCACCACCACCCCTACTTATTTTTTATTTTATTTTATTTTATTTTTTGAGACGGAGTTTCGCTCTGTTGCCCAGGCTGGAGTGCAGTGGCCCAATCTTGGCTCACTGCAGCCTCCGCCTCCTGGGTTAAAGCGATTCTTCTGCCTTAGCCCCCTGAGTAGCTGGAACTACAGGTGCCCGCCACCATGCCTGGCTAAATTTTGTATTTTTAGTAGAGACGGGGTTTCACCATGTTGGACAGACTGTTCTTGAACCCCTGACCTCAGGTCATCAGTCCACCTAGGCCTCCCAAAGTGCCAGGATTACAGACATGAGACACTGCACCCAGCCCTAGCTAATTTTTGTATGTTTAGCAGAGACGGGATTTTGCCATGTACCCCATGCTGGAATATGGAACATTTTCTAAGATATATTATTTAAAAAGCAAGACAGTACTTGTGTAAAAATGGGGAGAAAAGGATATTTGCCATATTCACTTCATTCTAAGATGCATTTTATAAACCACAGTAAAAAATTGCTGTCACTTTTATCATGTTACAGACTGTGAGATGCATTTCATTTTAAGGAAGAAAGAAGATAAAAATAAACCCAAAATAGGATCAAGAGGTCAGAAAGGAAGCAAATAATGATCAGAGTGGAAATTCATAAAATAGAAGGTAGAAAAACAACAGAGAATCAGCAAATCAAAAAGTTGGCTCTTTGAAAAGATCAGACTGGGCATGGTGGCTCACGCCTGAAATTGCAGCGCTTTGGGAGGCTAAGACGGGCAGATTGCTTGAGCTCAGGAGTTCAAGACCAGCCTGGGCAACATGACAAAATGTTAGAAATTTGATCTTTTCTAAGTTATCTCACTTATAGCATTACAACTGTTAATAGTATTTTTTTCCCTTTTTATTTCTGTAAGGTCAGTAGTAATGTCCTCACTCATTTCTGATTCTAGTTATTTGGGCGACCTTCTTTTTTTTTTCCCCGATGGTCATTCTAGGTAAAGTCTGTGAAGTTCACTGATTTTTTGTTTTCTTCTTCTTTTTTTTCTCCTCTTCCTCCTTCTTCTTTCTTCTTCTTTTTTTTTTTTTTTTTTTTTTTTTTTTGAGACGGAGTCTCGCTCTGTCGCCCAGGCCGGACTGCGGACTGTAGTGGCGCAATCTCGGCTCACTGCAAGCTCCGCTTCCCGGGTTCACGCCATTCTCCTGCCTCAGCCTCCCGAGTAGCTGGGACTACAGGCGCCCGCCACCGCGCCCGGCTAATTTTTTGTATTTTTAGTAGAGACGGGGTTTCACCTTGTTAGCCAGGATGGTCCTGATCTCCTGACCTCATGATCCCAAAGTGCTGGGATTACAGGCGTGAGCCACCGCGCCCGGCCTTCTTGTTTTTTTGAGATGGAGTCTCGCTCTGTTGCCCAGGCTGGAGTGCAGTGGCGCAATCTCGGCTCACTGCACGCTCTGCCTCTCGGGTTCACGCCATTCGCCTGCCTCAGCCTCCCGAGTAGCTGGGACTACAGTCACCCGCCACTACGCCCGGCTAATTTTTTTTTTGTATTTTTAGTAGAGACGGGGTTTCACCGTGTTAGCCAGGATGGTCTTGATCTCCTGACCTCGTGATCTGCCCACCTCGGCCTCCCAAAGTGCTGGGATTACAGGCGTGAGCCACCGCACCCGGGCCTTTCTTCTTTTTTTTTTTTTTTTTTTTTGAATCAGGATTTGACTGTGCCTCCCAGGCTGGAGTGCAGCAGCATGATCTCAGCTCACAGCAACCTCTGCCTCCTGGGCTCAAGCCATGTCATGGCCTCAGCCTCCCAAGTAGCTGGGACTAAAGGCACCTGCCACTACATTTGGCTGATTTTTTTTTTTTTTTTTTTTTTTTTTTTTTGAGGTGGTGTTTCACTCTTGTTGCCCGGGCTGGAGTGCAATGGTGTGATCTCAGCTCACCGCAACCTCACCTCTGACTTCCCCAGTTCAAGCGATTCTCCTGCTTCAGCCTCCTGAGCAGTTGGGATTACAGGCATGCGCCACCATGCCCAGCTAATTTTGTACTTTTTTTTTCTTTTTTTTTTTTTTGAGATAGAGTCTAGCTCTGTTGCCCAGGCTGGAGTGCAGTGGGCGATCTCAGCTCACTGCAAGCTCCACCTCCCAGGTTCACACCATTCTCCTGCCTCAGCCTCCCGAGTAGCTGGGACTACAGGCACCCACCACCACGCCGGGCTAATTTTTTGTATTTTTAGTAGAGACGGGGTTTCACCATGTTAAGCCAGGATGGTCTCAATCTCCTGACCTCATGGTCCGTCCTCCTCGGCCTCCCAAAGTGCTGGGATTACAGGCGTGAGCCACTGCATCCGGCCCTAATTTTGTATTTTTAGTAAAGATGGGGGTATCTCCATGTTGGTCAGGCTGGTCTCGAACTCCCAACCTCAGGTGATCTACCTGCCTCGGCTTCCCAAAGTGTTGGCACTACAGGCGTGAGCCACCGAGCCTGGCATTTTTGTAGAGACAGGTTTCTCCATGTCACTTACACTGGTCTCAAACTCCTGGATTCAAGGGATTCACCCACTGCAGCCTCCCAAAGTGCTGGGATTACAGGTGTGAGCCACCCCGCCTAGCTAATTTTCCGGTTTCTTAATTGCCTTTTTTTTTTTTTTGAGACGGAGTTTTGCTCTTGTTGCCCAGGCTGGAGTGCAATGGCACGATCTCGGCTCACCGCAACCTCCGCCTCCTGGGTTCAAACAATTCTCCTGCCTCAGCCTCCCGAGTAGCTGGGATTACAGACATGCACCACACCTGGCTAATTTTGTATTCTTAATTGGCTTTTTAAAAAAAATTATTGCCAAGGTGGTGGCTCATGCCTGTAATCCCAGCACTTTGGGAGGCCGAGGTGGGTGGATCACGAGGTCGGGAGTTTGAGACCAGCCTGGCCAACATGGTGAAACCGTCTCTAGTAAAAATACAAAAAATTAGCCGGGTGTCGTGGCGCGCGCCTGTAGTCTCAGCTACTCAGGAAGCTAAGGCAGAAGAATCACTTGAACCCGGGAGGTGGAGGTTGCAGTGAGCTGAGAGCTGAGATCGTACCACTGAACTCCAGCTTGGGCAACACAGCGAGAGTCAGTCCCAAAAAGAAAAAGAAAATTATTATTATTGGCCAGGCACGGCGGCTTACACCTGTAATCCCAGCACTGTGGGAGGCCAAAGCGGGTGGATAACCTGAGGACCAGAGTAGGAGACCAGCCTGGCCAACATGGTGAAACCCTGTCTCTACTACAAATACAAAAAATTAGCCGAGCGTGGTTGCACACACCTGTAACCCCAGCTACTTGGGATGCTGAGGCAAGAGAATTACCTGAACCCGGGAGGCAAAGATTGCAGTGTTCTGAGATCACACCATTGCACTCCAGCCTGGGCAACAGGAGTGTAACTCCATCTCAAAATATATATATATATATAAAATTATTATTTTGGTAATTTTTTTAGTATTAACTTTTTTTTTTTTGAGACGGAGTCTCATTCTGTTGCCCAGGCTGGAGTGCAGTGGCGTGATCTCAGCTCACTGCAACCTCCGCCTCCTGGGCTCAAGCCATTCTCCTGCCTCAGCCTCCTAAGTAGCTGGGATTACAGGTGTGCGTCACCAAGTCCAGCTAATTTTTGTATTTTTAGTAGAGATGGGTTTTCACCATGTTGGTCAGGCTGGTCTCAAACTCCTGACCTTGTGATCTGCCTGCCTCAGCCTCCCAAAGTGCTGGGATTACAGGTGTGAGCCACGGCGCCTAGGCAGTATTATCTTTTCTACAAGCTATTAATTGCCTTCAGCTCAAAGTAATTGTTATGTCAAAGAGTTATGTTTTGTGATGACATGTTGTGGTTTCCTTCAACTCACAGCATTATTCATACTAGCCCCAAAGTAGAAAAACTTAATAGATGAACTAATGAGTGGATAAGCAAAATGTGGTATATCTATTTTGTTAAAGAAAAGTTTTTTTTATCTGTTTGTAGTCAAAATTGTGATGGTTGAGTTTTCATGTGTGAGATGTGTGTCACTCAAGCCTTTTTACAACGTTCGTATATTGCCGGGTGCGGTGGCTCATGCCTGTAATCCCAGCACTTTGGGAGGCCAAGACATGCGGAACACCTGAGGCTGGGAGTTCAAGACCAGCCTGACCAACATGGAGAAACCACATTTCTACTAAAAATACAAAATTAGCCATGCGTGGTGGTGCATGCCTGTAATCCCAGCTACTCATGAGGTTGAGGCAGAGAATCACTTGAACCCGGGAGGCGGAGGTTGCAATGAGCCAAGATCGCGCCATTGCACTCCAGCCTGGGCAACAAGAGCAAATACTCCATCTCAAAAAAAAAAAAAAAAAGTCTGTATATTACATAAAAAAAAAAAGAGGCCGGGTGCAGTGGCTCACTCCTGTAATCCCAACACTTTGGGAGGCCAAGGTGGGCAGATCACGAGGTCAGGAGTTTGAGACCAGCCTGGCCAATATGGTGAAACCCCATCTCTACTAAAAATACAAAAATTTGCCGGGTGTGGTGGCGGGCGCCTGTAGTCCCAGCTACTCAGGAGCCTGAGGCAGGAGAATCACTTGAACCCGGGACGTGGAGGTTGCAGTGAGCCGAGATCACACCACTGCACTCCAGCCTGGGTGACAGAGTGAGACACTATCTCAAAAAAAAATAAATAAATAAATAAAAGAAAAAGAAGAAAAATCAGTGACATTTGTTAAAGCATGATAAGGAAGACTTTACTTGGGACCATTATGATTATGTATAGGGACCACTACAGTGGGATTTTACAGTGGGGAAGAGAGTTGGCCTAAACTCTGAATACAACATGGGCACGGGGGAATTTATAGCCAAGGAGCAGGTTAGGGTCAGTGGATAGAAAATTACTAAGGGCCAGGCTCACATCTGTAATCCTAGCACTTTGGGAGGGTGAGGCAGGAGGATTGCTTGAGGCTAGAGTTCGTGACCAGCCTGAGCAACAAAGTGAGATCCCCATCTCTACAAAAAAATTATTGCAAAAATCAGCCAGGCGTGGTGGCACACGCTTGCAGTCCTAGCCACTTGGGAGGCTGAGGTGGACAGATTTCTCGAATCTAGCAGATCAAGGCCGCAATGAGCCGTGATCTTGCCACTGCACTCCAGCACTGCTGCCTGGGTGACAGAGTGAAACTTTGTCTCAAAAAAGAAAAGAAAAGACCATTACTAACAGGTAACCTCAGAGTCCGGGGATTCTGACTAAACTCATTCAACAGGATTCTTGCTGAAGACAGGTGGAGGTGATGAGACATCACTCTGGGGGTTGGTGGAGGATGAGGAACTTGACCAGATATTGAGAGTGATTAGATATCAAGTGTGGGGGGTTCTTGGGCTGGGCGCGGTGTCTTATGCCTGTAATCCCAGCACTTTGGGAGGCTAAGCCGGGCAGATCACTTGAGGTCAGGAGTTCAAGACCAGCCTGACCAACATGGTGAAACCCTGTCTCTGCTAAAAATGCAAAAATTAGCTGGGAATGGTGGTGTGTGCCTATAATTCCAGCTACTCGGGAAGCCGAGACATGAGAATTGCTTGAAACCAGGAGGCAGAGGTTGCAGTGAGCTGAGATCACGCCACTGCACTCCGGCCTGGGCTACAGAGTCTCAAAAAAAAAAGGGTTGGGGGAGCTCTTGACAAACTTACTTAACAGGGTTCTTTGCTAAAACTAGATTTTAGCTGGGTACAGTGGTGCGCACTTTTAGTCCCAGCTACTCAGGAGGCTAAGTCCAGAGGAATGCCTGAGGCCAGGAGTTTGAGGCTACAGTGTGCTATGATTGCACCCGTGAATAGCCACTGCATACCAGCCTGGGCATCATGGGAAGACCCTATCTTTCAAAAAACGGTAAATACAAGTAAAAGTGGGTTTTAAGTGCACAGGTGGGCCTAGGTCAAGGTCAGGAGCCTGACTAAAGTTTGGTCAAGCAGAGAATGTCTGTCAGTCTCTTATCTTGCTTTTTTTTTTTTTTTTTTTGAGACAGAGTCTCGCTCTGTCACCCAGGCTGGAGTGCAGTGGCACAATCTCAGAACACTGCAACCTCCACTTCCCGGGTTCAAAGGATTCTCCTGCCCCAGCCTCTGGAGCAGCTGGGACTACAGGTGCATGCCACCATGCCTGGCTTATTTTTGCATTTTTAGTAGAGACGGGGTTTCACCATGTTGGCCAGGCTGGTCTCGAACTCCTGACCTCAGGTGATCCACCTGCCTCGGCCTCCCAATCAACTAACCTTCCTTCCTTCCCTACTCCCTCCCTCTCTCCCTTCCTTCCTTCTTTCCTCTCTCTTTCTTTCCCTCCCTCCCTTTCTTTTTCTTTCCTTCCTTTTTCTTTTTTGTTTTTTTGAGACAGGGTGTCACTCTGTCACCCAGACCAGAGTGCAGTGACGCCATCTAGGCTCACTGCAACCTCCGTCTCTCAGTCTCAAGTGATCCTCCTACCTCAGCCTCCAGAATAGCTGGTACTACAGGGTGCATGCCACCACATCCGGCTAATTTTTTTTTTTTTTTTTTGTAGAGATGGGGTCTTGCCATGTTGCCCAGGCTAGTCTCTTCTCTTTTCTTTCCTTTGCACAATTTAAGTCTATTTTTTCATTCAATCACCTTTTATTCTTTAAGGACCAGCTGAATCATCTGTTGGGCCTTGGTAGCACAGAATATTCACTGGATTGTTAGCGGTCAAGAATTTAACAAGGGGGAATTTCTATGAAAATAAAGAAAAATAACGATTAATAGAAACCCAGTTTCTGAATCTAGAGGGCAGTGAGTCAATAAGATTTTTAGATGTTGGGCTTGAGGATAGCAACCCAATGGATTTCCTGGTTTATGGTTTGAATGTCTCTGGTAATGACGTTTGGTGTTTCTGATGAAGTTTCTGATTGGTCCACCCAGTAGCATGCACAAAGTTGATTTCTTTTAAGTTTATATCACATTTTCCAGCTTCGGCTAGCAAGGTGCTGGGAAAATGAGCAGTTTTAATATTTTGTGACTCCAAGCCTTAAGGGTGGAAAAAAAATTGGAAATAATAGTTTGGAGAGTCATAGCCAGATATTGAAGGAAACTAGAAGAATTTAGGATCCAGGTCAGTCTGCAGATAGACCTCTAAGACAATGAACGAGACTAGAATTTTTTTTTTTTTTTTTTTTTTGTTTTTAATGAGACGGAGTTTTGCTATTGTTGCCCAGGCTGGAGTGCAACGGCACGATCTCAGCTCACTGCAACCTCTGCCTCCTGGGTTGAAGCAATTCTCCTGCCTCAGCCTCCCAAGTAGCTGGGATTACAGGCACCTGCCACCACGCCCAGCTAATTTTGTATTTTTAGTACAGACAGGGTTTCGCCATGTTGGTCAGGCTGGTCTTGAACTCCCGACCTCAGGTGATCCGCCCACCTCAGCCTCCCAAAGTGCTGCGATTACAGGCATGAGCCACTGTGCCTGGCCAAGACTAGAACTTGATAATCACGAGGATGTTCTATAGTTTTCCATTGAAACTATATTGTCTCTAAAATCACCATTTTTTTTTATTAAAGATGATCAAAGGCTGACTTGTTTGCAAAGTAAGTCTAGTCATTAAACTTGACCTCATTATTTACATAAGTATAGCAAGAATAGTGATTGATTTTGATCTTAGGCTTTTTTTTTTTTTTTTTTTTGAGACAGAGTCTCACTCTGTTACCCAGGCTGAAGTGCAATGGTGTGATCTCGCTTCACTGCAACCTCTGCCTCCCAGGTTTAAGCGATTCCCTTGCCTCAGCCTCCCAAGTAGCTGGGATTACATGTGCCCACTACCACACCCGGCTAATTTTTTGTATTTTTTAGTAGAGACGGGGTTTTGCCACGTTGGCCAGGCTGGTCTCGAACTCCTGACTTTAGACGATATGCCCACCTTGGCTTTCCAAAGTGCTGGGGTTACAGGCGTGAGCCACCACCCCTGGCCAGAATCTTAAGAATCTGAGAATCTTAGGACAGCTTTCTTCGGCTCCACAATTCTTCCATCCTCCTTGTGTGACCTTGCATTCATGTTGTGTCCACCGTCTCCACAGTGGCATACATGACAAACTGAAAGCCCCTGGACTGTTTGGTGTTCGGATCTCTCATTACTACACAATCTGAGTGCTCCCCATTGTTTAAAATGGCTCCTCAGGCTCTCTCATCTGTTCCCCCTCCCCTCCCCTCCTCTCCCCTCCCCACCCCTTCTCTCCCCTCTCCTCCCCCTTTTCTTAGAGGGACTCTTGCTCTGTCGCCCAGGCTGGAGTGCAAGGGTGCGATCTTGGCTCACTGCAACCTCTGCCTCTTGGGTTCAAGTGATTCTCCTGCCTCAGCCTCTGGAGTAGCTGGAATTACAGGTCATGCCATCACACGCAGCTAATTTTATCAGTTGTTTCAAAGCCCAGTCCTCTGCTGAAGAGCTTCCATAGGTGTTCAGGCTCATAATGACAATGAAAAGAGAGAGTTTAATTTTAATTTTTAAAAATAGAGACAAGGGTCTTGCTATGCTGCCTAGGCTGGTCTTGAACTTTCGGCTTCAAGCAATCCTCCCACGTCAGCCTCTCAAAGTGTTGGGATTACAGGTGTTAGCCACTGTGCTTGTCCAGAAGAGAGACTTTCAGGATTCTTCCTCAGTGGGTTCATAGGGAAAGGAATAAACGAAGGAACATATCTCTCAAATTGGACTTTTAAAAGCCCTTTGGCCAAGCGCGGTGGCTCACGCCTGTAATCCCAGCACTTTGGGAGGCCGAGGCGGGCGGATCACGAGGTTAGGAGATCGAGACCACCCTGGCTAACACTAAAAACACTGGTTTTTCTTTTAGTAGAGAAACTCTGTCTCTGCTAAAAGTACAAAAACAAATTAGCCAGGCATGGTAGCAGGCGCAGTGGCGGGCGCCTGTAGTTCTAGCTACTTGAGAGGCTGAGGCCCGAGAATGGCGTGAACCCGGGAGGCGGAGCTTGCAGTGAGCCGAGGTCGCGCCACTGCACTCCAGCCTGGGAGACAGAGTGAGACTCCGTCTCAAAAAATAAATGAATAAACAAATAAAATAAAAAAGCCCTTTAAGGGTATGAAGCCCAGCCAAGGACCTGCCATCAGATTTTGCTTGCAATACCTATGGATTTGGGTGAATTCCTCTTAAGAGGCTAAAGTATCTTAAGCCCCAAAGCATCTTAATTAAGGTTTCTGAGCCTGCCAGAAAGTGACATCCCTTACTCACTTAAAAGCCAGACCTTATTGGCTCCATAAAGTGAAGCCTATTTTTTTTAAGTTGTCTGATCATATTTGAAAATATGACATATGTGTTAAGGTCTTGGCAATAAAACCAATGTCTCTAATTGTGTAGTGCTACAAGGTTATCAAATTCATATTGAATTTATGCGTATTACTATACTGTCATGAAAATAAGAATACTAATAGTTTCTGAATTCTGGAGGGATCAGATAGGGAGAAAAAAATAAGTTTTATCTTTGTTCACAATGGTATATTTTACCAAATTGCTGTAAGCTATAGATAACTTAAGAGAAAATAGAAAGATTCCTTAAATTTGGAAAAAATATTAAAGAATGCGCAATGTGGCCGGGCGCGGTGGCTCACGTCTGTAATCCCAACACTTTGGGAGGCCGAGGTGGGTGGATCACGAGGTCAGGAGATCGAGACCATCCTGGCTAACACGGTGAAACCCCGTCTCTATTAAAAGTACAAAAAATTAGCCGGGCGTGGCGGCGGGCGCCTGTAGCCACAGCTACTCCGGAGGCTGAGGCAGGAGAACGGCGTGAACCCGGGAGGCGGAGCTTGCAGTGAGCCGAGATTGCGCCACTGCACTCCAGCCTGGGGGACAGAGCGAGACTCCGTCTCAAAAAGAGAAAGAAGAAAGAAAGGAAAGAAAAAAAAAGAGAAGAAAGAAAGAAAGCAAGAAAGAGAAAGAAAGAAAGCGCAATGTTAGCCATAAAATGGAATGAGTTCTGATACATGCCACAACATGGATGAACCCTGAAATCAATGTGCTAAAACAAAGAAAACCAACACATAAAAGGCCACATATTGTATGATCCTATTTATAGGAAATGTCTAGGACACAGAAATGTTAGTGGTTGACTGAGACTGGGAAGAGCAGGGATTAGGGGGCTGTTGCTTAACAGGTATGGGTTTCTTTTTCTGGTGATGTAAAGGTTCTTGAAGTAGTGGTAGGGATGGTTGCACAACATTATACTAAAAGCCACTGAATTGTACTTTTTTTTTTGAGATGGAATGTTGCTTTTGTTGCCCAGGCTGGAGTGCAATGGCGTGATCTCAGCTCACTGCAACCTCCGCCTCCTGGGTTCAAGCAATTCTCCTGCCTCAGCCCCCTGAGTAGCTGGGATTATAGGCATGGGCCACCATGCCTGGCTAATTTTTGTATTTTTAGTAGAGGTGGGGTTTCACTATGTTGGCCAGACTGGTCTTGAACTCCTGATCTCAGGTGATCCACCTGCCTCGGCCTCCCAAAGGGTTGGGATTACAGGCGTGAGCCACCGTGCCCAGCCTGAATTTTGCTTTAAGATATTTTAAATAGTGAATTGTATGTTAAGTAAATTTTATGTCAATTTTTAAGATGAGTTAAGAATGTTACAGGGTATAACTAGTTCAACCATTGTGGAAGACAGTGTGGCGATTCCTCAAGGATCTAGAACTAGAAATACCATTTGACCCAGCCATCCCATTACTGGGCATATACCCAAAGGATTATAAATCATGCTGCTATAAAGACACATGCACACGTATGTTTATAGTGGCACTATCCACAATAGCAAAGACTTGGAACTAACCCAAATGTCCATCAGTGATAGACTGCATTAAGAAAATGTGGCACATATACACCATGGAATACTATGCAGCCATAAAAAAGGTTTAGTTCTTGTCATTTGTAGGGACATGGATGAAGCTAGAAACCATTTTTTTTGAGTCGGAGTCTCACTCTATTGCCCAGGCTGGAGTGCAGTGGTGCGATCTCGGCTCACTGCAAGCTCCACTTCCCGGGTTCACGCCATTCTCCTGCCTCAGCCTCCTGAGTAGCTGGGACTACAGGCGCCTGCCACCACGCCCGGCTAATTTTTCTGTATTTTTAGTAGAGATGGGGTTTCACCATGTTAGCCAGTATGGTCTCGATCTCCTGACCTCCTGATCCGCCCGCCTCGGCCTCCCAAAGTGCTGGGATTACAGGCGTGAGCCACTGCACCCGGCGAAACCATCATTCTGAGTAAACAATCCCAAGGACAGAAAACCAAACACCGCATGTTCTCTCATAGGTGGGAATTGAACAATGAGAACACTTGGACACAGGGTGGGGAACATCACACACCGGGGCCTGTCGTGGGGTGGGGGGAGGGGGAGGGATAGCATTAGGAGAGATACGTCATGTAAATGACGACTTAACGGGTGCAGCACACCAACATGGCACATGTATACATATGTAACAAACCTGCACGTTGTGCACATGTACCCTATAACTTAAAGTATAATAATAATAAAAAAAATGTTACAGGGCATATCCTTTCTCCCAAATAATGGAACGAGGTTAAAAAAAAAAAAAAAAAAGGTTAAACATAAAATGGCGGCGGGCTGGATCGGATCACGTGACCGCCATTTCTTTCCTTCCCACCCAAAGGAAAGCCCTTCCTTCAGAGCAAGCGCAAGACATATAGCCCCGCTCATTGTTAAGCGAGGCCAAGGCAACCCTTAGGCGCGCTCTATTTCCCCTTTCGTAGCGAAAGGGCCAGGCGTATTGAGCGGTCAGGGGAGCGCGCACGCAGAACGTCAGCCAGTAAGCGCCGTTCCTCCGGGAGATGTGGAGGAGGGGGGCGGCGTGGAGGAAGAGGGGGAAGTTGGCGCATGCGCCTAAGGCTGACGGGTTTGAAATGGCTTCGATGTTAGCCAGGACCCGACTCAGGTGAAGGTCTGGTCCCCGTAGTTGGAGCAGTGGGCGGCCAAGCCGGGTCTCTTAACATCCTGTCGGATCTGTGGAAGGGCCGGGAGCGATCTTTTGGGTAGCCCGGCGGCCCCGGGCGGCGACGGTGGGGCTCTTGTGGGACTGGGACGGGAGGGACGCGGTCCCTTTTGTGCGGGTCGGAGCAGGCCCTGCGCGGCCAGCCCCACCCCCACCGCTCGGCTCCTCAGGTGCCCCCAGCGCCCCTCAGCCTCGGCATGGCGACGCTGCAGTCCGCCGCCCCATTGCTCCCGAGCCGCTGCGGTTTTGCCCTCCTGGCCCCCCGGCCCGGGACATAGTGGCGGCTCCCGGCGGCGTGGGTCTTGGGGAATAGAGGCTTTCTCCGTGCGTGGTAAACGAGCGCAGGGCTCTCGGGATCCATCGAGTGTCGTGGGGCGGTGGGTTCCGCCTTCCGTCGCCGACGGCCAGCACGGAGCTGGGACTGGAGGAAGATGGACGGCCGAGCTCTGGCCCTTGAGGGTCGCGGCGGCCGAGGAGGGGGTGCGCGGGCGGAGAATCTTCGCCTTTTCTGGTTTATCTTGGGGGGAGGGGTTTTCCCAGTGGTTCTTTAAGGGACATCCATTATCTCAACGGCCTTTTCCTTCGAGGTCGGGGATGGAAAAGAAGCCCCCTAGGTCCCTTTTCTACTCTGGAAAGTAGAGATGTTCGTTATTTAAATGATATCCTTAAATACCTGTGATGGGGGTCTTGTCCCAGTATCCGTTATTGGTTTTAACATTACCCTGGCCTCACTCCCCAACCCATTGCCAGAAGAAACACGCAGGCTGTATTTCCTGTGAATATAAAGTTGTGAACTTTTTGTTAACAATTGGGTGGATATAGCAGATGGTCTTCGTTTAAATGTGACAATTTGTAGTCCCAGAAAGGAGTGCTTTTTGTGAGTCTCCCTCTAATGTTATCTTGTAAAATAGGGCACTTTTGGTGATCTACTTGATGTAAAATGTTTTTGCTGCATTTTGGATGTTCATTTGCCCTTTTTCTACTTACAGTTGTTATTTCTGCTGAAATCTGCGAAGGCGTCCTCGACACATTAAACATTTCTTTCTATTGTAATATCCTTTTGTGATATCTGTAGCTTGGTTGGACTTTAAAATGTGGATCCTTTTCTTGATAGATCGATGCTATAGAAGACAAACAAGGGAAGGTTTTTTTCCTTTTGCATCATGGCTCAATTTGGAGGACAGAAGAATCCGCCATGGGCTACTCAGTTTACAGCCACTGCGGTATCACAGCCAGGTCAGGCTTCTAAATGAATGTACTGTAATTGTTTGTGGGGGACTTGTTAAAACTACGTGAATTAGGGCTGGGGGTGGTGGCTCACGCCTGTTATCCTAGCACTTTGGGAAGCGGAGAAGGTGGATCACGAGGTCAGGAGTTCGTAACCAGCCTGGCCAGCATGGTGAAACCCCGTCTCTACTAAAAATACTAAAATTAGCCGGGCCTGGTGGCACGCGCCCATAATCCTAGCTACTCAGGAGGCTGAGGCAGGAGAATCCCTTGAACCCGGGAGGTGGAGGTTGCAGTTAGCCGAGATCGCGCCACTGCACTCCAGCCTGGGCGACAGAGAGATACTCCGTCTCAAAAAAACAAAACAAAACAACATGAATTAGGCTGTTCTGATATTCTGATATTGTAAAGTGTTTGCAAATTGTGAATTCATTAACTTTCTCTGTGAAGCTCCTTTAAAAATCCATAGATAAACTAACAAGCTGTTTTACATAGCAGTTTGGACAGTTTTGTAGTTTTTTTTCCCCCATTTATTTATTTATTTATTTTTATTTATTTTTTTTTTTGAGACGGAGTCTTGCTCTGTCGCCCAGGCTGGAGTGCAGTGGGGCAATCTCAGCTCACTGCAAGCTCCGCCTCCCGGGTTCACGCCATTCTCCTGCCTCAGCCTCCTGAGTAGCTGGGACTACAGGCACCCGCCACCACGCCCGGCTAATTTTTTTTTTGTTGTATTTTTAGTAGAGACGGGGTTTCACCATCTTAGCCAGGATGGTCTCGATCTCCTGACCTTGCGATCTGCCCGCCTCGGCCTCCCAAAGTGCTGGGATTACAGGCGTAAGCCACCGCGCCCGGCAGTTTTGTAGTTTTTTAATACCTTAGATTAACTTTTAATTGATTTAATTCTGTTAGAGTTCAGCTACTCATTCATTAGAATATACTGTATTTGGCATGTTAAGTTGTCAGTATTAATGAGTTATGTTTAAAAGTAAATGGGCCGGGTGCGGTGACTCATGCCTGTAATCCCAGCACTTTGGGAGGCCAAGGCGGGCAGATCACAAGGTAAGGAAATCGAGACCATCCTGGCTTACATGGTATAACCCCGTCTCTACTAAAAATACAAAAAATTAGTCGGGCATGGTGGCGGGCACCTGTAGTCCCAGTTACTCGGGATGCTGAGGCAGGAGAATGGCGTGAACCCAGGAGGTGAAGCTTGCAGCGAGCTGAGGTCGCGCCACTGCACTTCAGCCTGGGTGACAGAGCAGGACTCCATCTCAAAAAGAAAAGAAAAAAAAGTAAATGTAGGCTGGGCGCAGTGGCTTGTGCCTGTAATCCCAGCACTTTGGGAGGCTGAGGTGGGTGGATCACCTGAGGTCAGGAGTTCAAGACCAGCCTGACCAACATGGAGAAACCCTGTCTCTACTAAAAATACAAAACTGGCTGGGCATGGTGGTGCATGCCTGTAATCCTAACTACTTGGGAGGCTGAGGCAGGAGAATCGCTTGAACCTGGGAGGCAGAGGTTACAGTGAGCCGAGATCACACCACCGCACTCCAGGCTGGGCAACAAGAGCAAAACTCCGTCTCAGAAAAAAAAAAAAAAATGTATTTAGGCTAGGTGAGGTGTCTCTTGCCTGTAATCCCAGCATTTTGGGAGGCCAAGGTGGGCAGATACCTGAGGTCAGGAGTTCAGAGACCAGCCTGGCTGACATGGTGAAATCCTATGTGTACCTAAAAAATACAAAAGTTAGCTTGGCGTGTTTGCGCACGCCTGTAATCCCAGCTACTCACGAGGCTGAGGCAGGAGAAGTACTTGAACCGGGGAGGCAGAGGTTGAGTGAGCTGATATCGCAATGCCACACTCCAGTCTGGGTGATAAAGGGAGACTCTCCCCAAAAAAAAATTGAGACGGAGGTCTCACTTTGTTACCCAGGTGGATCTTGAACTTTTGGGCTCACATGATCCTCCCATCTTGGCCTCCTAAAGTGCTGGGATTACAGGTGTGAACCACCAGGACTAGCCAGTTGTTTGAATTTAAAGTTGAAAAACTACATTCAAAAAAAAAATTACCTGGACCTGGTGTTATGTACCTGTGGTGCTAGCTATTCAGGGAGGTTGAGGTAGAAGGATTGCTTGAGCCAGGGAGGTCAAGGTTGCAGTGAGCCATGATGGTGCCATTGCACTCCAGTCTGAGTGAGACCTGGTCTCAAAAAAGGTAAAGAAAAAGAAAGAAAACCAACTCTAAAGAATTTAGTTACTAGACAAAAGAAAAAGATAGTTGTAAAAGCTGCTGGGTGCAGTGGCTCACTCCTGTAATCCCAGCACTTTGGGAGGCCAGGGCCGGCAGATCACCTGAGGTTGGGAGTTCAAGACCAGCCTGACAAACGTGGAGAAACCCCATCTCTACTAAAAATACAAAATTAGCCTGGCGTGGTGGCACGTGTCTGTAATCCCAACTACTTGGGATGCTGAAGCAGGAAAATCTCGAACCTGGCGGAGGTTGCGGTGAGCTCAGATGCTCAGATTGCGCCATTGCGCTCTAGCCTGGGCAACAAGAGAGAAACTCCGTCTCAAAAAAAAAAAAAAATAGTTGTAAAAGCAGTAAAAAAAATTTACATTTTCAAAATAAAGTCAACAAGGCCCGGTGCAGCACTTTGGGAGGCGGAGGTGGGCATATCACTGAGGTCGGGGAGTTTGAGACCAGCTTGACCAACACAGTGAAACCTCCTCTCTACTAAAAATACAAAAATTGGACGGGTGTGGCAGAGGTTGCAGTGAGCCGAGATGGCACCACTGTACTCCAGCCTGAGCAGCAGAGTGAGACTCCAGCTCAAAAAAAATAAATAAAAATAAAGTCAACAAAATGTCATTTTCAAAGTAAGTAGAAAATGTTATTGAAGCTTTAAATTCTTCCCAATCTTTTTAGGAAGAATTTTTTTTTTTTGGTCATTTTTTGACTTATTTGTTGAATCTTAAAAGCTTTAACTCCTGTAGATTCAGAATTTTTTACTTGAATGAAACCAGTTGTGTTTAGGGATTTTAAATAAGTTTCCCAAGAATTCTACAGAATGAGATTTTGATTGTCTTTTAATTTGAATATATTTTTATTTATTTTATATCTCTTTGCTGCATTTTACTTGCTTAAAATATCTTTTTTAATTCGAGGTCAATTTCGGAGACACTGTGATCTTCTAACTTCAGTGTTCCAAAATTTGATGGAAATGATTAGTTATCTTGGTGACCTTTCTCTTTAAAGACGTGGAGACCTGGCACAGTGGCTCATGTATGTAATCCCAGCACTTTGGGAGGCTGAGGCAGGAGGATCAGTTGCATCCAGGAGTCCCAAGACCAGCCTGGGCAATATAAGGAAACCCCATCTGCAGAAACTCAAAAATTAGCCAGGTGTGGTAGAGCACGCCTGTAGTCCCAGCTATTGGGGAGGCTGAGGCGTGAAGATCGCTTAAACCTTGGGAGGTCTAGGCTACAGTGAGCTGTGATAGTTCTGCCATATTCCAGCCTGGGTGACAGAGTGAGACCCTGTCCCAAAAAAAAAAAAAAAAAAAGAAATGGGTACTTCAGGGTTTTAATTTTTTTTTTTTTGAGATTGAGTCTTGCTCTGTTGCCCAGGCTGGAGTGCAGTGGCATGATCTTGGCTCACTGCAAGCTCCGCCTCCCGGGTTCAAGCAATTCTCATGCCTCAGCCTCCCAAGTAGCTGGGACTATAGGCGTGTGGCAGCACGCCCGGCTGATTTTTTATATTATTAGTAGAGACTGGGTTTCACCCTGTTAGCCAAGATGGTCTTGATCTCCTGACCTCGTGATCCGCCCACCTCGGCCTCCCAAAGTGCTGGGATTACAGGCGTGAGCCACTGCACCTGGCTCTTGACGTTCTTAAACCTTTGTATCCTAATCCACAGTGCTTACCATAGATCCTTACTTCCCTAAGGAAGCTTTTCTCCTCCCATCTCTGGCTTGGTGGTGATACTCTATCTTTAGTATTATTATTTTAAATTCTAACTGCTTGCTTTTATTTGTTTTTCTCTCTTAGTCACTATATGTGATAATTCTTATTTTTCCTCCAGCTCCAGTGCATCCATCAGATCTGATATTCCTAAAACATAGTTTCTGTCAAAATCACAGAGTTTTGGCTGGGCGTGGTGGTTCATGCCTGTAATCCCAGCACTTTGGGATGCCAAGGCAGGCAGATCACGAGGTCAGGAGTCCGAGACCAGCTTGGCCAACATGGTGAAACCCCGTCTCTACTAAAAA
Source organism: Gorilla gorilla gorilla (assembly GCF_029281585.2). NCBI lineage: Eukaryota > Metazoa > Chordata > Mammalia > Primates > Hominidae > Gorilla > Gorilla gorilla. The sequence continues at coordinate 47,030,561 of NC_073232.2, read as the reverse complement.
TACAAAAATTAGCCAGACATAGTGGTGTGCACCTGTAATCCCAGTTATTCGGGAGGCTGAGGCAGGAGAATCACTTGAACCTGGAGGCAGAGGTTGCAGTGAGCCCAGATCGTGCCACTGCACTCCAGCCTGGGCGATGAGCAAGACTTCCTCTCAAAAAAAAAAAAAAAAAAAAAAAAAAAATTCACAGAATTTTTTTCGAAGCTGGATCAGGCCTAAACTAGATTTTTTTTTTTCTTTTTTTTTTTTGACAGAGTCTTGCTCTGTCACCCAGGCTGGAGTGCAGTGGCACGATCTGGGCTCACTGCAATCTCTGCCTTCCGGGTTCAAGTGATTCTTGTGCCTCACCCTTTGGGACTGTAGCTGGGACTACAGGCGCGTGCTACCACTCCCGGCTAATTTTGTGGGTTTTATTTTTAGTAAAGATGGGGTTTTGCCATCTTGCCCAGGCTGGTCTTGAATTCCTGAGCTCAGACAATCCGCCCATCGTGGCCTCCCAAAGCTAAGCTAGATTCTATCCCAACTTAATTCTCTAAGAGATGAGGAAATTGAGGCCAAGGACGGTGAAAAAAATTTGTTTAGGTCTCACAGGAGGTCATAGCAGAGTCAGTGTTAGGACCTCAGAATTGTAGTTCATTTTATCTTCTATTTCTTCATTTTCTCATTCATCTGCAAAAGTATCTTCAAGGAGTTTTAGAATACAGTTCAGATTCTAGGATGGTATTCAAGGTCTTATTTTTGTGGCCCTGTTTTTCATTTTTCTCACCCCTTGAAATATATTCTTAATATTTACCGTATTTTTCCATATCCTACCTGAAGTGCTTTGATACATCTTCAGTGACAGCCATTCTAGGGACCAGGGCTTTTAGTTTTGAAAATTTCTGTTGTGTAAAGAGACATTGAGAGAAATGGCCAGTGACTCACCAGTCAATGACCAGTCAATCAAATCTTTAAGTAGCCCTTATATCAATTATCTTATTTTATTTTTTTGAACATGGAGTCTCGCTCTGTCTGCTCAGGCTGGAGTCTGTCTCACTCTGCCTAGGCTGGAGTTCAGTGGCATGATCTCAGCTCACTGTAACTTCTGCCTCCAGGGTTCAAGCAATTCTCCTGCCTCAGCCTTCTGAATATCTGGGGCTATAGGCTTGCTACCATACCCGGCTAATTTTTGTATATTTAGTAGAGACAGGGTTTCACCATGTTGTCCAGGCTGCTCTTGAACTTCTGACCTCAAGTAATCCATCCGCCTTGGCCTCCCAAAATGCTGGGATTACAGGTGTGAGCCACTGTGCCCGGCCTTAGATCAATTATTGATTATAGAGGTACCTTCAGTATATTTGATGAAAAATATTTACATGTGTATCTGTATTTAAACTATTAAAATATGGAGGTGGATTTACCAGATTCAGACCTATTGTCACCCATTTCATATATTTTTTTAAACATCCATTTCATTTTTTGATTTTTTTTCTTTAATCTTTTTAGCTAAGGGAAAAAGACATCCAAAAATAATCCTGGAGGTTTTTTTTTCATTGTTTTTATTTGTTTTTTGAGACAGGGTCTCACTTTGTTGCCTAGGCTGGTCTCAAATTTCTGCCTTCAAGGGATCACTCAGCCTATGAATGGTGTCTTCAGCTGCCTAAGGGGATTGGCCAACAGTTATTTGAATTGTAGTAAGAAGAGGCTATCGCCAGGAGCACTAGTCATCACTTCCAAAGGTCTTCTGTCTGAGAGCGGAAGAGCTGTCATCTGTTAGGACATTATAGAGAGTATAAGAACCTCATATAACAATAAGGCTTTTCCTTTTCCTTATAGAATAGCACTGTCCAGGCTGGGCGCGAGTGGCTCTCGCCTGTAATCCCAGCACTTTGAGAGGCCAGACAGGTGGATCGCCTGAGGTCAGGAGTTTGAGACCCACCCAGCTAACCTGGTGAAACCCTGTCTCTACTAAAAATACAAAAATAAGCTGGGCGTGGTGGTGGGCGTCTGTAATCCCAGCTACTCGGGAGGCTGAGGCAGGAGAATCACTTTAACTCGGAGACAGGTTGCAGTGAGCCGAGATCGTGCCATTGCACTCCAACCTGGGCGATAGAGCTGGACTCCGTCCCAAAAAAAAAAAAAAAAGCCCTGTCCAATAAGTAGAACTTTCTATGGTAATGAGCATGTGCTACATCTGCTTTGTATAATATGATACCCACTATGTGTGACTATTAAGCAAGCCCCTGAAATATACTTAGTGTGACTGAGGAACTGAATTTGTAATTTTATGTTAATTGTTATTAATTTAAATGAAATAACCACATGTATTTGGTGGGTAGTGAATTGGACAATACAGTTATATAAGATCATAACACTTGTAATAGGTTATATTTAAAATATTATTTTGTAGCCAGGCGTGGTGACTTACTCTTTTTTGTTTTTTTGGGTTTTTTTGTTTTTTTTTTGAGACAGAGTCTTGCTCTGTCGCCCATGCTGGAGTGCAGTGGCGCTATCTCGGCTCACTGCAAGCTCCGCCTCCCGGGTTCATGCCATTCTCCTGCCTCAGCCTCCCGAGTAGCTGGGACTACAGGCGCCTGCCACCACGCCTGGCTAATTTTTTGTATTTTTAGTAGAGTCAGGGTTTCACTGTGTTAGCTAGGATGGTCTCGATCTCCTGACCTTGTGATCCACCCGCGTCTGCCTCCCAAAGTGCTGGGATTACAGGCGTGAGCCACCGCGCCCGGCTCATGGTGACTTACTCTTTTAATCCTAGCGCTTTGAGAGGGTCGCTTGATTCCAGGAGTTTGAGACCAATGTGGTGGCACATGCCAGTAGTCCCTCAGGAGGCTGAGTCAGGAGGATTGAGCAAAACTCCGTCTAAAAAAAAAAAAAAAAGATACAAAAACATTTCTTGGGTCAGTTTGAAATTTTGAATTTTAAAGTCTTTAAAAATTTATTTTTTAGAGTGGGGTCTTGCTATGTTGCCTAGGCTGGATTTGAACTCTTGGATGGAAGCAGTCCTCCTGCCTTAGGCTCCTGTTTGCACCAACATGTTCTGCCAGGTTTTGAATTTTATTCATTATTTCAGAAAGATGACTCACTTTTTTTTTTATTGAGATGGAGTTTCGCTCTTGTCGCCCAGGCTGGAGTGCAGTGGTACAATCTCGGCTCACTGTAACCTCCGCCTCCCGTGTTCAAGCGATTCTTCTGCCTCAGCCTCCTGAGTAGCTGGGATTATAGGCACGTGTGCCACCACACCCGGCTAATTTTTGTATTTTTAGTAGAGACGGGGTTTCGCCATGTTGGTCAGGCTGGTCTCAAACTCCTAACCCCCTGATCCACCCGTGTCGCCTTCCCTAAGTGCTGGGATTACAGGCGTGAGCCGCTGCGCCCAGCCCCTCTTTTGTGTTTTAATGATAGCTTGTGGTCAATAAATTATGTTAATAGTATATTATAACATGCCTGTTTTAGTCATATGAAACTGATTGTAGTTTTTAAAAAAGAATATATATATATATATTTATTTTTTGAGGTGGAGTCTAGCTCTGTTGCCCAGGCTGGAGTGCAATGGCAGGGTCTCGGCTCACTGTAACCTCCACCTCCCAGGTTCAAGTGATTCTCCTGCCTCAGCCTGCTGAGTAGCTGGGACTACAGGCGCGTGCCACCATGCCCCACTAATTTTTGTATTTTTAGTAGAGACAGGGTTTCACCATTTTGGCCAGGATGGTTTCGATCTCTTCACCTTGTGATCCGCCCGCCTCAGCCTCCCAAAGTGCTGGGATTACAGGCGTGAGCCACCGCACCCGGCCAAAAAAGAATATATTTTTATCCTTAAAGGTGGTTTCAGAAAACTTAGCCCTTAATTTTTTTAATTTAATTTTTTGAGACAGGGCTTCACTTTGTCACACAGGCCGGAGTACAGTGGTGCAGTCACGCTCGCTGTAGCCTTGATATCCTGGGCTCAGGTGATTCACCCACCTCAGCCTCCTGGGTAGCTGGGACTACAGGTGTGCGTCACCATGTACTACCAAATTTTTTATATTTTTCGTAGAGACAGAGTTTTGTCTTGTTGCCCAGGCTGCCCTCAAATTCCTGGGCTCAAGCAGTCTGCTCACCGTGGCCTCCCAAATTGCTGGGATTACAAATATAAGCCACTGTGCCTGGCCTAAATTTTATTTAGTAGATAGCCTGTGGTCATTTTGGTTTCATTTCATTTAGTTATTTGTGATATAAATACATAGTGATAAGTATCTATTGTGATTGTGGTTATGGGACCTTTGACAATCTTATTGAATGAGGTAAAAGTGAAGGATAAAGTGCTTCAATATGTATAATTGGAAAAGATCTTCAAATGACACGTGTTTAGCTATTTATGTGTGTGAGGGAGATTAAATCAGAGATTAATACCTTTGTACTTTGCAGATTACAGAATTACTTGCAGAATGTTGATTCTAATAATTCACATTGAGTGCAGAATGCACATATAAAAATATTCAAGGATAGCTTCTCAAATGTCCACAAAGGGGAGCATTAATAAATATTTAATGAAATACACTTCATTGAAATTAAAGTCTCAAGTATAAGTGATTTAGAAAAGAACTGTTATGTATTTATAAAAGATATAATCACATTCACAGTGATTTCACAAAATTTGAATAAGTACCTAGTAGTGCGAAGCAACTACTCTACTGCAGTGTAAATTATCTTCCTATCAATTTTTCCTAGCAGTCAAAATCTTCATTACCTGTTAAATTGTCTTGTTTCTGTTTTTTGTTTTTTTTTTGGTAGAATCTTGCTCTGTCACCCAGGCTGGAGTGCAGTGGCACAATCTCGGCTCACTGCAACCTCTACCTCCTGGGTTCAAACAAGTGCCTCAGCCTCAGAAGAAGCTGGGATTACAGGCATGGGCCATCACACCTGGCTAATTTTTGTATTTTGAGTAGAGATGGGGTTTCGCCATGTTTGCCAGGCTGGTCTCAAACTCCTGACCTCAAGCAATTTCACCCACCTTGGCCTCCCAAAGTGCTAGGATTACAGGCGTGAGCCGCAGTACCTAGCTGAAATTGTCTTGTTTCTAACTCATCACATGGACTGTCAGGTGTAGAAAAGAGAAGTGTGGGTATTGGATGTCATCTTACCTACTTGGTGCTGGACTGTTGTATGCTGCCAGAATACAGAACACCCAGAAAAATTATAAGAAAAATGGACATTCTGCGATTTTGGCTCTCAGCACTTCTGCTGTGGCAGCTGTCAATACTTCCCAGGGTTGTGGGAGTTGGTACCAGCAGAGTGAAACAGCAAATCTAAGGCCGTGGTTCAGGTGGATGAAAGTGATGTCATGATACTTATACTTGAATCACTGATTTAAAATGTCAAATGCAGAACATGCCGATCTTAATTTATTAACATGCCAATTTAGATTATTAGAATTTAAAGTACTAATACTTTTTCATAGCGTCTTGTTCCTATTTACATGATAATTTTTTTTCTATTACCAGAACAGTTTTTTTTGTTTGTTTGTTTGAGACAGAGTCTTGCTCTGTCACCCAGGCTGTAGTGCAGTGGTGCCATCTCAGCTCACCGCAACCTCCGCCTCCCTAGTTCAGGCTGTTCTCCTGCCTCAGCCTCCTGAGTAGCTGGTACTACAGGTGTGCACCACCATGCCCAGCTAACCTTTGTATTTTAATAGAGATGGGGTTTCACCGTGTTGGCCAGGCTGGTCTCAAACTCCTGTCCTCAGGTGATCTGCCCGCCTTAACCTCCCAGAATGCTGGGATTACAGGTGTGAGCCACCATGCCCAGCCAGAACAGTTGTTCTTAACCTTTCTAGGGCCTATATATAATCCTTTTGAAAATCGGATGACAGCTATGGATTTATCTTCCATTTTGCATACGTTTTCAGGAAATTATCCCACCTTTTAGAACCTATGCCCTATCCAGGCATGGTGGTATGCGACTGTAGTCCCAGTTGCCAGGGATGCTGAGGCGAGAGGATTGCTTGAACCCAGGAGTTCAAGGCTGCAGTGAGCTAAGATTGCACCACCGCGTTCCAGCCTGGGTAACAGTGTGACTACATCTCTGAAAAAATAATAATAGAACCTGTGCCCTACATTTTGATGCACTATTTTTTCTGTATTCTCATTGCGGTTAACCTCATTTTGAATTAATATTGGTGTTAAGATATTCCCCACGTCTATTTAAATTCACTTTGTTGGTCCTTGTTTTATCCTTTCTCCCTACCTATGACATCTGACTTATCTTAAAAATAGTTAAAAGAGAAAATAGGCCAGGCACAGTGGCTCATACCTATAATCCCAGCACTTTGGGAGGCCGAGGTGGATGGATTGCTTGAGCCCAGGAATTCGACACCAGCCTGGGCAACATAGTGGGACCCTGTCTTTACAGAAACTATCAAAAATTAGTCAGGCATGGTGGAATGTGCCTGTAGTCCTAGCTACTCTGGAGGCTGAGGGAGGAGGATCACCTGAGTTCGGGAGGTTGAGGTTGCAGTGAGCCAAGATTCTGCCACTACACTTGAGCCTGTGTGACAGAGTGAGACCCTGTCTCAAAAAAAGAAAAAAGAGAAAATGAAAAACTTGGTGGTGTAATGATTAGCACTGTGTATTTAGGACATTTGTAAAGTTTTCTTTTCACTGTAGATTCTTCTCTTTCTTTAAATTTTAAAAATCTGGTTTTGGCCTGAAATCCCAGCACTTTGGGAGGCACAGGCAAAAGGATCACTTGAGTCCAGGACACTTGAGACCAGCCTGGGCAATATAGCAAGACCCCATCTCTATTATAATAAGAATTTTTTAAATTTATTTATTTTTTATTTTTGTTGAGATCAAGTCCCGCTTTGTCACTCAGGCTGGAGTGCAGTGGCACGACCTTGGCTTACTATACCTCCCAGGTTCAAGTGATTCTCCTGCCTTAGCCTCCCGAATAGCTGGGATGACAGGCTCACGCCACCACACCTGGCTAATTTTTATATTTTTGGTAGAGACAAGGTTTCACCATGTTGGCCATGCTGGTCTCAAACTCCTGACCTCAGGTGATCTACCCTGCTTAGCCTCCCAAAGTGCTGGGATTACAGGCGTGAGCTACCATGCCGAGGTTTTTTTAAAAACATTTTTTAAAATTATCGTTTTTGCAGAGGATAATTTTGAATTTTTAAAAATTCTAAACATGATTTCTGGGATTTTGTTTCTTATTTTGTTATTTTTTTTATTTTAAATGAAATTAGACTTTTTAAATAGTTGATGGTAAACCTCAAACTTTGAATGAATTTTTGTGATGTTCAAGAGTAGGGTACCTTCCTTTGGTCGGTTCATTAAAGCTCTTTATTCTGTTTTTATAAAGCACAAATTGTTCTTTCTATAGAGTTAATAACTAATAGTTATAAGGCAGCAATTTTTTTCAGATTGTTCCGAGATACAAGCAAGATAGTTTGGGGAAGGGAGTGTTCCATGAGCAAATACTGGTTTTTACGGCCTCTTGGTTTTGTCCCCCTAGATACCATTGAGAAAATTGGGCTGATGCCTGTAATCCTAACACTTTGGGAGCCTAAGGAAGGAGGATCGCTTGAACCCAGGAGTTCAAGACCAGCCTGGGCAACATTAATGAGATTCCATTTCCTTTTTTTTTTTCTTTTTTCTTTTTTGGACTCAGAGTCTGACTGTGTCACCCAGGCTAGAGTGCAGTGGTACAATCTTGGCTCACTGCAACCTCTGCCCCCTCCGGGTTGAAGTGATTCTCGTGCCTCAGCCTCCTGAGGTATAATTCAGTTTAATTCAACTGAATTACTTAACGCAGTTACGTAAAGCGTAAATGCATTTAATTCCTGCGTTTAATTCAGTTTCCTGAACTTAGCCTTAGATCCCATTTTTTTCAAAATTTATTGCCCCAGGGAGCTAGTGGTCATTTTTCTAGGAGATGCATTTTTGCGAAGTGCAGTGCTAGACCATCATTTTTACCTAAAGTTTCTGCATTTAATGGAATTGGGTAAAAGGATCAAGTAAAACCTTTATCATATTCTCCTCAGTGTGTAGCTATCTCTGAGCGTACATTAAACATTTAAGTACCAAAGTCTATCATTTTGAGCCCCTCCCCAATTATTTGGTCTTAGCAAATTATCATTTTAAGTCATTACATGGTGAATTGTTTTTTAATTTCTCAGTACAGTAGTGTACACTAACTAAAACCTCTTTGTGGCCAGTTGTGGTGGCTCACACGTGTAATCCCAGTACTTTGGGATCCCGAAGCAGGTGGATTGCTTGAGCCTAGGAGTTCGAGACGAGCCTGGGAAACATAAGGTGATCCCTTTTCTACCAAAAATTTAAAAATTAGCAGGATGTGGTGGCTTGCACCTGTAGTCCCACCTACTCGGAAGGCTGAGGTGGGAGGATCACTTGAACCTGGGGAGGTCGAGGCTTCCATAAGCTGTGATTGCACAACTGCACTTCAGCCTTAGTGACAAAGTGAGACTGTCTCAAAAACAAACCGTTTTTGTGCTTTTTTTTTTTTTTTTTCAATATTGAGAGGTAAGAGTTTTACTCTGTGAAAATCCCTCATAGGATTATGTCTCACTGCAGCCTGGAATGTCTGGGCTCAAGTGATCCTCTCATCTCAGCATCCTGAGTAGAATGATCCTCCTATCTCAGCCCCCTGAGTAGGTGGGACTACAGGTACCTGCCTCCATGTGTGGCTCATTTTTTTTAATCTTTGTAGAGATGAGATCTCACTTTGTTGCCCAGGTTGGTCTCAAACTCCTGGGCCCAAGTGATCCTCCCACTTCAGCCTCCCAAAGGGTTGGAATTACAGACATGAGCCGCCTCGTCCAGCCTACATTTTTTTCTTCAAAGACTAGACAAGCATTGTAATCAGAAGGGGAAAAGAGTAGAACAAGGAGTTCAGTCAGTAACTGAACAACCACTTTAGATAACTCATTACCTTTGGACCAGGCTTTTTGTGCTTAAGTGTTGTTTTTGTCCGTTTTCTTTTTTTTTTTTTTTTTGAGATGGAGTCTCACTCTGTTGCCCAGGCTGGAGTGCAGTGGTGATCTCAGCTCACTGCAACCTCCGGCTCCCAGGTTTAAACGATTCTCCTGCCTCAGCGTCCTGAGCTGCTGGTACTACAGGTGTGTGTCACCATGCCCAGTTAATTTTTGTATTTTTAGTAGAGACGGGGTTTCACTATGTTGGCCAGCCTGGTCTCGAACTCCTGACCTCAGGTGATCCTCCCACCTCGGTTTCCCAGAGTTCTGGGGTTGCAAGCATAAGCCACCACCCCCAGCCAGTTTTAGTCTTTTTTAAAATTAGAAATTTTTCTTGACATATAAAAATCCTATGTATTTATGGTATACATACACAATTACTTAATACCGAAGTTTTATAGATAATATATATAAAGTCTTGATGTATATATATGTCATGGAATGGCTAAATCAAGCTATTTAACGTGCATTACTTCACATACTTATCATCTTTTGTGGTGAGAAGAGTTAAAAGTCTGCTCTCTTCTCAATGTTTACATATATAATGTATTGTTATTAACTGTAGTCAATGTGATGTACAGTGGGTATCTTGAACATTCCTCCTAACTGAAACCTTTGACCAATGTCTGCCCAATCCTGCCCTAGGCCCCACAGCCTCTTGTAGCCATGATTTTACTCTGTTTCTCTTAGTTTGACTTTCTTATACTCCAAATTTGAGATCATGCAATACTCTTGTTTCTGTGCCTGGCTTATTTCACTTAACATAATGTCCTTCAAGGTTCATACGTGGTGCAAATTACTGGATATTCTTCTTAAGGCTGAATAGTATTCCCTTGTGCATATATACCACATTTTCTTTATCCAGTTGTTCATTGATGGACACTTAGGTTGATTCCATATCTTGACTATTGTGAATAGTGCTGGAGTGAACATGGGGGTGCGGGTATCTCTTCTATGTACTGTTTTCATATTTTTTATATTCTTCATAATCTTGATTTTTATTTTTTCCTTTTTGATTTCATTTTAGCTGCACTGGGTGTTCAACAGCCATCACTCCTTGGAGCATCTCCTACCATTTACACACAGCAAACTGCATTGGCGGCAGCAGGCCTTACCACACAAACTCCAGCAAACTATCAGTTAACACAAACTGCTGCATTGCAGCAACAAGCCGCAGCTGCAGCAGCTGCATTACAACAGGTAAATCTTTAATATGTCTTATTATTTGATGTAGAAAACTTTATGAAATCTGAGTAGCTAGCACTGCTACCTTCATTTTATAGGTAGTGAAGAATTATGTGTTTTTATTATGCTGATTTCTTTTTCTGGTGATGAATATTATATCTGACCAGCATATATAGGGAAGAATAGTTGGGCCAGGCATGGTGGCTCATGCCTGTAATGCCAGCATTTTAGGAGGCTGAGGTGGGAGGATCGTCTGAGCCCGGGAATTTGAGACCAGCCTGGGCAACGTGGTGAGACAGCGTCTGCAGAAAACACGAGAATTAGCCAGCATAGTGAAGGATGCATGTGGTCCCAGCTGCTTGGGAGGTTGAGGTGGGAGGATTGCTTGAGCATTGGGAGGTTGAGGCTGCAGTGAACTGAGATTGCACCACTGTACTCTGGGAGGCAGAGCAAAACCCTGTGTCCAAAAAAAAAAAAAAAAAAACTAGTTGAATAGTCAAAATTTTTAAGTCCTTAAATTGGGCAGTTCTTATACCTTAATTACATGAATAAAATTTACTTCTTTTTGGATCCCGGAGTATAAGTAATCACAACTTGATTTACTTTAGATGAAGTTTCACTGTTCCAGAAAATTTATCTTTATTATTATTATTTTTATTTTTTTGTTTTTTTCTTTGAATCAGTGCCATGCCAGAACAGAAAGTTTATGTTTAGTGTAATTGTATGTATTTCTATGTATATCACTTTTTGAGAATGAATAAATTTAGTGTCTGTATTTTTCTTTGAAAAAAATTTTTTTAATCTTTCAGCAATATTCACAACCTCAGCAGGCCCTGTATAGTGTGCAACAACAGGTTAGTTTATATTTTCCGTGCTAAAAACTGATTTTAAAATAGCCATTTGCTCCAAAGTTCAATTGATAGAGAGTTTTATTTCTATCAGCCACCTTAACATGTGATATAAATTTTTTGGGAGGGGCTAGAGTAAATAGGTAGGAAAAAAGGAATGTCTCCAAGGGTGAGGGAGATAGGAGGGTGGTCCTAACAACCCAAATCCTTAGCCAGTCTTTGTCTCATGTTTCTAAGAAAGTATGAGGAGGCCGGGCGCGGTGGCTCATGCCTGTAATCCCAGCATACTGGGAAGCCGAGGCGGGCAGATCACTTGAGGTCGGGAGTTTGAGACCAGCCTGACCAACATGGAGAAACCCCATCTCTACTAAAAATACAAAATTAGCCGGGTGTGGTGGCACAGGCCTGTAATCCCAGCTATGTGGGAAGCTGAGACAGGGAGGCTGAGGCAGGAGAATCGCTTGAACTCAGGAGGCGGAGGTTATGGTGAGCCGAGATCGCACCATTGTACTCCAGCCTGGGCAACAAGAGCGAAACTCTGTCTCAAAAAAAAGTAAAGTATGCAGAGAATAATCTAGAAAGAACTACCCTTTGGACTGTTATGCTCCTGTCTGGAACCTTTGGGCCAGCTCTGCTGAACTAGACCACATGTGAAAATGAAAGCTCCTTTTGCTGATTGAAGCCTAAACCTTATAGGCTTTCAGCCTTTATTTTTTTTTCTTTATTTTTTATTTTTAACAATTTTTGTTACATTAACTAACACGTACTACAGCCTTTATTTCTTTCAAGTAGGACTCCTAGTCCCCTTCTTACTAATCAAATTGTGTATGGAAATCAAAATATTAAAATAGAACTGTTCAAAATGGGAGAAAGTTGGTGAGGCACAGTGGTTCACGCCTGTAATCCAAGCACTTTGGGAGGCCAAGGCGGGCGGATCGCTCGAGGTCAGGAGTTTGATACCAACTTGGCCAACATGGTAAAACCCTGTCTCTACTAAAAATAGAAAAATTAGCTGGGCCTGGTGGTGCACACCTGTAAAAAATTAAATAAAATGTGGGAGAAAGTCACACTTTGTAGTTCACACTTCTATTCCCTAGGCATGCTTAAACAATATGGAAACTCCTGATTTAGACTAAAAGCAAGTTTCATTGGCCCCTTTTCCTTAGACACATTCTCTAGGAACTGTCAAGGAAAGAGGGTTTGCCTTTCTGAAATACAGATATGCTTTAGTCTAAGCATGTCCCTGGAAAGGATCTGGTCTCATTCTTTTTTGAGACTAAGTTTCATTTTTGTTGCCCAGGCTAGAGTGCAATGGTGCGATCTTGGCTCGCTGCAACCTCTGCCTCCCAGATTCAAGCAATTCTTCTGCCTCAGCCTCCTGAGTAGCTAGGATTACAGGTGCATGCCACCAGGCCCGTCTAATTTTTTCTATTTTTAGTAGAGACAGGGTTTCACCATGTTGGCCAAACTGGTCTCGAACTCCTGACTTTGTGATCCACCCACCTTGGCCTCCCAAAGTGCTGGGATTACAGGCGTGAGGCACTGCGCCCAGCCTCATTCTTTTTTTTATGGCTGCAGAGGCTTCTCAATTCATAACTTCTTTGTCCCTAGATCCATGGCCCAGTTTAATCCTCGACTTAAGCCCCTTGAGGCTTCAGAAGCATTGCATTTTCCCAGAAGACCTCAGTATTTCACTAGTAATTGCTTTAAACTTCTTAAAAACTGACGAGAGACTGGTCTCAAATCAGAGTACCTTCCAACTTATTTTAGTGCTCTTATGAAATACATTATTAAAGATGATAATGAGTGAGGCTGAACCTTGCAAAAATTGCGATACTCATTCTGCCTTTAAAAAATGGCACTACTCAACTGTTCTTAACTTACAAAAAATAGTATTTTGATATGATCTAATCTCTAATACATGGTGACTCCAGGTAAACTGAGTGTTTTGAATTACAACCTCATACAGATTATTTTACCTTAGCCTAAGTCAAATTTATATTTCAGAATTTTAAAATTTCTCCTTTCATACTAATTCCTTTTACTTTCTGGTAATAGTACACTTTGCTATTACAGAAAAACCATACATCAGAGTATGTGGTCCTTCATGATCTCTGTGCCTATGGCAAATTGTCCATCAACAGTGCTTCTTATTTTATTTAGGGATATATCTATGAATTGGATCGATGATCAGTGATATTTTTTGATACAAGTAGCATATTGATGATATTGAGTCATTTCTGTAGCATGGTAATCTTCGCTTTTAGAGATTTTTGGGGTTTTACTGTGGATGCTATTCCTGGGAAATAATAACAATAACAAAAAAATCAGGTTCTGTATTTTTATTAATAAAAGTAGTTAAGTGCCTATCATTGAATGAGTTACTTACATATGAGGTCTGCAGTTTTTAGAAACAGTTGTAGGAAACTTTATACCTAGTTATCTCTGTTACTTTTCACATTTTTCTTAAATTAAGATAACTGGGCTGGGTGCAGTGGCTCATGTCTGCAATCCTATCACTTTGGGAGGCCAAGGCAAGAGGATTGCTTGAGCTCAGGAGTGCAAGACTACCCTGGGCAACATAGTGAGACCTCGTTTCTGTTTAAATACATAAATAAAAATAAGTAGAATAACTTTTATAGGAATTATTTCTTTTATGAAGCATCTATGAAGCAACAATTCTGATTGACCCTTTTCTGTGTGTGTTTATTTTTCTGTTTTCAGTTACAGCAACCCCAGCAAACCCTCTTAACACAGGTTAGTTGGTATTACTTTATTTGTTTTGGATGTCTGAATGAACAGTAGACTAAAGCTTTATTAGTATTCTACTTTTTCTTTCAGGGTTTAGTTACTTGTTAGATTCACCTAATAATTTAGGAATATAATGCTAAATAAAGGTAGTAGTATGCTAGTTTATTTTTGATGGTTTCTCGTTGTAGGTTCAGCTGTGATACAGTTTGAATAAATATGAGGTTTTATTTTATTTATTTATTTATTTATTTTGAGGCAGAATCTCCCTCTGTTGCCCAGGCTGGAGTGCAGTGGCACAGTCTCAGCTCACTGCAATCTCTGCCTCCTGGGTTCAAGCGATTCTCCTCTCTCAGCCTCCCGAGTAGCTGGTATTACAGGCGCCTGCCACCACGCCTGGCTAATTTTTGTATTTTTAGTAGAAATGGGGTTTCACCATGCTAGCCAAGCTGGTCTCGCCTAAGGTCCTGACCTTAGGTGATCTACCCGCCTTGGCCTCCCAAAGTGCTGGGGTTACAGGTGCGAGTCACCATGCCCGGCTGAGGTTTTATTTTAAACTTAATACTGATTTTTCATTGATACTGATTTTTGTAGTCTTTGGAAGATTTCTGCACGTTTTTTCCACTTTAGCAGGGAAAGTTATTGTGTGACATTATCTGCTTAATTTTTCAGCAACATTAAAAAGTTTTGAACTTTTCATATGTAGTGCTACCTTAGGCTTTGCAGACTATTTATTGTATCTTTCACATACTCTTCTTCTATTTTTACAACCTTTTGAAAGTGTAAAAAGCGTTCTTAGCTTATAAACTACGTAAAAAGAGCCTATAGGCTGTCTTTGGCCCATGGGTCATAGTTTGCTGATCACTGGTTAGTACGTAGAGTGAAATACTATGCAGCTGTTAAAGCAGAACCTCTTTGTGTACTGATATGGAATGATATTCCAGATAATCTGAGGTAGAAGTAAAGGTACAGTCTAGTATGTATTATATGCTTCTATTTATCTACATGCATATTTGAATAAAACATCTCTAGGAGGCTTTACACTAATAATTAGGACAGTGATTGCTTCATGTTTAGGGAACTGCATAGCTGAGGAGCAGGGATAGGAGAGAGGCTTTTCACAATATAACCTTTTGTACCGTATTTTTAGTCTTGAATCTCTTCCTTGTCTTTTAAAAATATACTCGAATTGAGAAATCAACCTGTTTTTATTAAAGAACTACAGTTGGTTAACACGTAACTCATAACTCCTATTTTCAATAATCAACAAAGTAGAATTTCCAAATTAAGTAGAAAAACAATAGAAGTTCTTTTGTTCAAATGCTATTTCCCTAAGTGTACCCATAACACATTACTAGTATCTTAAGATATTAAAGAAATTTCATGAGAAAATAGTTTTGTGGTCAAAGTTTGAGGAATGCTGAGTTCCTTTACTATACTTAGGACTTTCCTAAGCCTTTATTATGCCAGTATGGATATTGTATTAGTAAGAACACTCATCTAAGGGATCTTGATGAAATAGGCTAAAAATAATTTATAGTTTAATTTTAGACCTGACTCTCAAGATGTACATGTATATCTTCTAACATAATATGAAATTTTTAACATTCTGGGTTAGTTTTAAGTAGTCATATTCAGTTTTTAGATGATTTCAAATCATTACCTTAATTTGATGTTGATTTTGTTTTATAGCCAGCTGTTGCACTGCCTACGAGCCTTAGCCTGTCTACTCCTCAGCCAACAGCACAAATAACTGTATCATATCCAACACCAAGGTCCAGTCAACAGCAAACCCAGCCTCAGAAGCAGCGTGTTTTCACAGGGGTGGTTACAAAACTACATGATACATTTGGATTTGTGGATGAAGATGTATTCTTTCAGCTTAGGTAAACTTAATGAGGTCTTGTCACATGGCTTCTTGCATTTACCACAAAACACCTGTTTAGTTGTGGCAGAAATTGTATGTAGCCCAGGCTGGACACAGTCGTGTAATCTCAAGTCGACTCACTGCAGCCTCTGCCTCCTGGGTTCAAGCAATTCTCTTGCCTCAGCCTTCGGAGTAGCTGGGATGACAGGCGTGCACCACCACACTCGGCTAATTTTTGTATCTTTGTTAGAGAATGGGATTTCACCATGTCGGCCAGATTGGTCTTTAAACTCCTGACCTCAAGTGAGCCACCCGCCTCAGCTTCCCAAGGTGCTGGGATTACAGGCGTGAGACACTGCGCCTGGCCAGTGTAGCTATGATTTTCTTTCCTTTTTTATTTGAGACAGAGCCTCACTCAGTTGCCAAGGCTGGAGTGCAGTGGCGTGATCTCGGCTCATCACAACCTCCGCCTCCTGGGTTCAAGCGATTCTCCTGCCTCAGCCTCCCGAGTAGCTGGGACAACAGGCATGCGCCAGCACGCCTGGCTCATTTTTGTATTTTTAGTATGAGACAGAGTGTCACCATGTTGGGCAGGCTGGTCTTGATAGGATAATCATTCCCTTACTCTTCTTTCTTTCTTTTTTTCTTTTTCTTTTTTTTTTTTTTGAGACAGCGCCTCACTCTGTAACTCAGGCTGGAGTGCAGTGGTTTCGTTCTCAGCTCATGGCAACCTCCGCCTCCCAGGTTCAAGCAATTCTCATGCCTTAGCCACCATGCCTGGCTAATTTTTGTATTTTTAGTAGAGACGGGGTTTCACTATATTGGCCAGGCTGGTCTCGAACTCCTGACCTCACGATCCACCTGCCTCGGCCTCCCAGGAAGTGCTGGGATTACAGGTGTGAGCCACCGTGTCTGGCCTTAGCTGTAATATTCTATTTTTATTTTTTTCTGAGGAAACTCAAGTGTGGAATTTTGTTTCTTTTTCTTTCCTACTTTCTTTTCCTTTTTCTTTTTTCAGACAGTCTCATTCTCTCACCCAGGCTAGAGTGCAGTGGCGTGATCTCACCTCACTGCAACCTCCACCTCCCGGGTTTAAGTGATTCTCTTGCCTCAGCCTCCCAAGTAGCAGGGACAACAGACGTGTGCCACCACACCCGGCTAATTTTTTATTATTTATTTGTTTATTTATTTATTTATTTATTTACTTTGAGACAGAGTCTCGCTCTGTCACCCAGGCTGGAGTGTGGTGGTGCGATCTCAGTTCACTGCAGCCTTTGCCTCCCAAGTTCAAGTAGTTCCCTGCCTCAGGCTCCTAAGTAGCTAGGATCATAGGTGCCTGCCACCAAGCCTGGGTAATTTTTGTATTTTTAGTAGAGATGGGGTTTTACCATCTTGGCTAGGCTGGTTTTAAACTCCTGACCTCGTCATCCACCTGCCTCGGCCTCCTAAAGTGCTGGGATTACAGGCGTAAGCCACTATACCTGGCCAGTTTTTGTATTTTTTAGTAGAGACAGGGTTTCACCATGTTGGCCAGGCTGGTCTTGAACTCCTTACCTCAGGTGATCTGCACACCTCAGCCCTGCAAAGTGCTGGGATTATAGGCGTGAACCACTGCGCCTGGCCAGTTTAGCTATAATTTTGTATTTTTTCCTGAAGAAAGGCGGTTCTAACAATATTCCTGGGTAAACATAACTGTGAGTGGGGTGTTGAAATCTAATTTTGAAATCTAATCTTTGTTTGACGTGTCTAATGACGTAGCATAGATTTTAAAATTGTTTTTTAGCTAAGCGCGGTGGCTTGTCCTTTTAATCTCAGTTTCTTGGGAGTCCAAAGTAGGTGGATGGCTTGAAGCTAGGAGTTCCAGACCAGCCTGGGCAACATAATGGCAAGACCCCATCTCTGAGACGCAAAAATATTAACATTGAAAAAGTCAATAGGATGAAATGATTGATGGACTGACATTCAAAATAATTATTTTTATTTTTTAAAAGTTCCTTTTCCATATTTAAATTAGTACTTTTATAGTTTTGTACTGTTTGTAGGAAATACTGTACAACAGTTTTCTGTAAAAGGGATTCCTGTTTTTTATCTTTTTTGCATTCATCATTTGAAAGCCCAAAGCAAATCTTAGTCTTGGGTTATAAAAGTAAAAAATGGAGCAGGAGAGATAATATCAGGGAAATATGGGGTGGTAAATTATTAATTTCACTTTAAACTCATGTTTATATTATAAGGGTGAAACACCCATTTTAAAATGAGTCTAGGAGGTATATCTACTTAACTCTTTTTTTTTTTTCTTCTTTTTCTTTGAGACAGGGTCTTGCTTTATCACCCAGGCTGGAGTGCAGTGTTGCGATCATAGTGAACTGCAAAGTTGAACACCTGGACCCAGCTACCTCACGTAGCTGGGCCATCAGGCGTGTACCACCACTTCTGGCTGTTTAATTAAATTAATTAATTAATTTTTTTTGAGACAGAGTTTCTCTCTTGTTGCCCAGGCAAGAGTGCAGTGGTGCAATCTCGGCTCACTGTAACCTCCGCCTTCTGGTTTCAAGTGATTCTCCTGCCTCACTCTCCCAAGTAGCTGGGATTACAGGCGCCTGCCACCACACCCGGCTAATTTTTTTGTATTTTTAGTAGAGACAGGGTTTCACCATGTTGGTCAGGCTGGTCTCGAACTGCTGACCTCGTGATCCACCCATCTCAGCCTCCCAAAGTCCTGGGATTACAGGCGTGAGCCACCACGCCCGGCCCTTTTTGTTTTATTTTTTGAGATGGGGTCTCTTTTGCCCAGGCTGGGGTCCAGAAGTGCAGTCATAGCTCACTGCAGCCTCAAATTCCCAGGTTCAAGGGATCTTCCTGCTTCAGCTTCTGAAGTAGCTGGGACTCTAGGCCCATGCTACCACGTCCAGCTTTTTTTTTTTTTTTTTTTTTTTGGAGACCAAGTTTTGCTCTTGTTGCCCAGGTTGGAGTGCAATGGCATGATCTCGGCTCACTGCAGCCTCTGCCTCCCGGGTTCAAACAATTCTCCTGCCTCAGCCTCCTGAGTAGCTGGGATTACAGGTGCCTGCCACCACGCCCGGCTAATTTTTGTATATTTAGTAGAGACAGGGTTTCACCAGGTTGACCAGTCTGGTCTTGAACCTCTGACCTCAGGTGATCCACCTGCCTCAGCCTCCCAAAGTGCTGGGATTACAGGCGTGAGCCACAACAACGCCCGGCAACTATTTTTTTTTCCAGTTTCTTCAGATCTAGACATAAAGACTAATTTTTAAATTTTTTGTAGAAATGTGATCTCACAATGTTGCCCAAGCTGGTCTTGAACTGACCGCAAGTGATCCGTTTGATTTTTAAAGTTATGGCGTTAGAGGCATGAACCACTGTACCTGGCCATCTACTTATTTTTTTATTTTTAAATTATTTATTTATTTATTTATTTTGAGATGGAGTCTCGCTCTGTCACCCAGGCTGGAGTGCAGTGGTGCAATATTGGCTCACCGCAACCTCTGCCTCCCGGGTTCAAGTGATTCTCCTGCCTCAGCCTCCCAAGTAGCTGGGATCACAGGCTCCTGCCACCACGCCTGGCTAATTTTTGTATTTTCAGTAGGGATGGGGTTTCGCCATCTTGACCAGACTGGTCTTGAACTCCTGACCTCATGATCCACCCACCTCGGCCTCCCAAAGTGTTGGGATTACAGGCGCGAGCCACCGCGCCTGGCCTCTTTTTTTATTATTACTTTTTTTGAGATGGAGTCTCACTCTATCGCCCAGGCTGGAGTGCGGTGGTGCGATCTTGGCTCACTGCAACCTCCGCCTCTCGGGTACAGGCGATTCGCACCCGGCTAATTTTTGTATTTTTAGTGGAGATGGGGTTTCACCGCACTGGTCAGGCTGGTCTTGAACTCCTGACCATGTTAGCCAGGCTGGTGTTGAACTCCTTAAGTGATCTGCCCACCTTGGCCACCCAAAGTGCTGAGATTACAGGCGTGAGCTACTGCTGCCATCTCCCAACTACTTTTTATTGTTATTTTATTTTATTTATTTATTTTTGTTTGAGACCGAGTCTCGTCTGTCACCCAGGCCAGGGCACCATCTCAGCTCACTGGAACCTCCACCACCTGGGTTCAAGCAATTCTCCCGCCTCAGCCTCCTGAGTATTTGGGATTACAGGTGTGCGCCACCATGCTCGGCTAATTTTTGTATTATTAATAGAGACAGGGTTTCACCATGTTGACCAGGCTGGTCTTGAACTCCTGACCTCAGGTGATTCGCCTGTCTTGGCCTCCCAAAGTGCTAGGATTACAGGCATGAACCACCACACCCGGCCCCATCTACTTTTTTTTTAAATTATTATTATTTTTTATTATTATTATACTTTAAGTTTTAGGGTACATGTGCACAATGTGCAGGTTAGTTACATATGTATACATGTGCCATGCTGGTGTGCTGCACACCCATCTACTTTTTAAAGAGCTTTCCAGGCTTCCATTTCTGATATAGTTTACTGTTTATTTTTTTTTTGAGATATGGTTTACTTTAAAGTACTAACTATGTAAATCATTTTGGGGAGAAATCTATTTTAATTGTATTTATATTTAACTTTTTTTTTCTTTTTTTTTTTTACAGTGCTGTCAAAGGGAAAACCCCCCAAGTAGGTGACAGAGTACTGGTTGAAGCTACTTATAATCCTAATATGCCTTTTAAATGGAATGCACAGAGAATTCAAACACTACCAAATCAGGTACAGAAAATATTGAGTTAGGTATTATAGAAGCTTGGTAAATGAGTCTTCTAATTCACAAAGATTTTTTTTCTTATTCTTTCATTTTTTACTTGAAGAATCAGTCGCAAACCCAGCCATTACTGAAGACTCCTCCTGCTGTACTTCAGCCAATTGCACCACAGACAACATTTGGTGTTCAGACTCAGCCCCAGCCCCAGTCACTGCTGCAGGCACAGATTTCAGCAGCTTCTATTACACCACTATTGCAGACTCAACCACAGCCCTTATTACAGCAGCCTCAGCAAAAAGGTATCTTTGCTTTTGTTTCAGGCGAATGTATAACTTTTTAGTTGTTTATAATGTAACTATGCTTTTAATTACAAAAAAAGGCAGGGATTTCAAGAAAACTTGAAGCCTAAAAATCCTGAATAGGACACATCTACTTGCATAGCTATGTGGAAGTATTTTTTTTTTCTCTTAGTGATAAGAAATTAAAAGATACACCTTTGTGGACTTAAATATCAAAACTATTAAATTACTTATTAAACCATACCACATCAAATGAATTTGCTGGGTTTTAAGGTTTTTTGCAAATTGATTGTTTGAAACTCCAGATGTGTTCTTTTTCGCTCTGTCGCCCAGGCTGGAGTGCAGTGGTGCAATCTGGGCTCACTGCAACCTCAGCCTCCCCAGTTCAAGCTCTTCTCCTGCCTCAGCCTCCCAAGTAGCTGGGACTACAGTCATGTGCCACCATGCCTGGCAAATTTTTGTATTTTTGGTAGATACAGGGTTTCACCACGTTGGCCAGGCTGGTCTCGAACTCCTGACTTCAAGTCATCCGCCCACTTCGGCCTCCCAAAGTACTGGGATTACAGGCGTGAGCCGCTGCACCCGGTCCAGACGTGTTCTTATAAAGACACTGTTTAAAATGATGCATAGGGCCAGGCGTGGTGGCTCACACCGTAATCCCAGCACTTTTGGAAAAATACAAAAAAAACTGGGTCATGGTGGCAGGCGCCTGTAACCTCAGCTACTCTGGAGGCTGAGACAGGAGAATCGCTTGAACCCAGGAGGCGGAGGTTGCAGTTAGCCCAGATCACGCCATTGCACTCCAGTCTGGGCGATAAGAGCAAAACTCTGTCTCAAAAAAAAAGAAAAAGATAACAGGTAGCCTTAGCTTACAGAAGCCTACTTAATTGGCATTAAAAAATGTAATTGTGACATGTTCTTTTTTTTTTTTTTTTTTTGAGGCAGGGTTTCTCTCTGTCGCCAAGGCTAGAGTGCAGTGGTGTAATCTTGGCTCACTGCAACCTCCGCCTCCCCGGCTCAAGTGATCCTACTGCCTCAGCTCCCCTGAGTAGCTGGGACTACAGGTTGCGCGCCACCCCGCCAGTCTAATTTTTGTATCTTTTGTAGAGACAGGGTTTCACCGTGATGCTCAGGCTGCATTTTCTTTTTTTCTTTCTTTTTTTGGAGACAAGGTATTGGTCTGTCACTGAGGCATAGGTGCAGTGGTATGATCTCAGCTCACTGCAGCCTCGACCTCCTGGCCTTAAGGAATCCTCCCTTCTTAGCCCCCCTCTAATTTTTGCACCTTTTTGTAGAGACAGGGTTTTGCCATGTTGCCCGAGCTGGTCTTGAACTCCTGGACTCAAGTAATCTGCCTATTTCGGCCTCCCAAAGTGCCGAGATTACAGGTGTGAGACACTGCTCCCAGCCTGCGTTTTCTTTGTTATTGTAAATGATGACACATAGCAAAATGATGACAGATTACAGTGTAATGAGTTATTTAATGAACACCTGTGTGATCACTACTCGGGTCAAAAAAATACAACGTGTCGAGTAGCAGGGCGGTGGCTCATGCCTGTAATCCCAGTGCTTTGGGAGGCTGAGGTGGGCAGATTGCTTGAGCTCAGGAGTTGGAGATCAGCCTGGGTAACATGGTGAGACCCCGTCTCTACTAAAAATCCAAAAAAATAGCCAGGCGTGGTGGTGTGCACAGGCTGGTATGCGAGGATCACTTGAGTCCAGGGGGTGGAGGTTGCAGTGAGGCAGGATTGCACAACTGCTCTCCAGCCTGGGTGACAGAGCAAGACCCTGTCTCACAAAAAACACAACAACCATTTGTAACTTGTTTTCTTTGATAATAGTTTTATTCTGTAAGTACGCATCCTTGTTTTGTTTTGAGCATAATGTGTGATTCCACTTTTATGACATTTTGTGTGTGAGACTTTTTTTTTTTTTGAGACGGAGTTTTGCTCTTGTTGCCCAGGCTGGAGTGCAATGATGCGATCTCAGCTCACCGCAGCCTCTGCCTCCCGAGTAGCTGGGATTACAGGTGTCCGCCATCACGCCCAGCTAATTTTTTGTATTTTTAGTACAGGTGGTTTCCCCATGTTGGCCAGGCTGGTCTTGAACTCCTGACCTTAGGTAATCTGCCCACCTTGGCCTCCCAAAGTGCTGGGATTGCAGGCGTGAGGCACCGCACCTGGCCCGAGAGTTTTTTTTTTTTGAGACGGAGTCTCTGCTCTGTCACACAGGCCAGAGTGCAATGGCCCGATCTCAGCTAATTGCAACCTCCGCCTCCCGAATTGAAGTGATTCTCCTGCCTCAGCCTCCCAAATAACTGGGATTACTGGCATGCACCACCACTCCTGGCTAATTTTTTTGTATTTTTAGTAGAGATGGGGTTTCACTATGTTGGCCAGGCCGGTCTCAAACTCCTGACCTCAGGTGATCCACCCGCCTTGGCCTCCCGAAGTGCTGGGATTACAAATGTGATCCACTGTGCCCGGCCCAGCCAAGAATTTCTAAATGGTGCTTTTTATATTCATCCTTCTTTTTTTGTTGTTTTTTTTGAGATGAAGTTTTGCTCTTGTCACCCAGGCTGGAGTGCAATGGCAAGATCTCGGCTCACTGCAACCTCCGCTCCTGGCTTCAAGTGATTCTCCTGCCTCAACCTCCTGAGTAGCTGGGATTACAGGCGCCCACCATCACGCCCAGCTAATTTTTTGTATTTTTAGTAGAGATGGGGTTTCACCATGTTTGCCAAGCTGGTCTTGAACTCCTGACTTTCAGGTGATCCACTCCCCTCAGGTTCCCAAAGTGCTGGGATTACAAGCGTGAGCCACCGTGCCTGGCTTATTCATCCTTCTTACCACATCTTATTCTTGCCTTATATTATGTTAGCTCTTTTCTTTTTTTACTGTGGCCTCATGGGTTTTCATTTATCCATTGTTTTATATTCAGTTGTTTTCTTTTTGATCCTTTATATGTATAGTTAGTAAGAATTTTTTCAAGCTGACTCCTGTGTCTTTTTTTTTTTTTTGAGATGGAGTCTTGCTCTATCGCCAAGGCTGGAGTGCAGTGGCGCGATCTTGGCTCGCTGCAAGCTCCGCCTCCCGGGTTCACACCATTCTCCTGCCTCAGCCTCCCCAGCAGCTGGGACTACAGGCGCCCACCACCACGCCCGGCTAATTTTTGTGTTTTTTTTTTTTTTATTAGAGACGAGGTTTCACCGTGTTAGCCAGAATGGTCTTGCTCTCCTGACCTCGTGATCCGCCCACCTCCGCCTCCCAAAGTGCTGAGATTACAGGCATGAGCCACCGCACCCGGCCTCTCCTGTGTCATTTTTACAGTCCCCCACTGAGTATTTCTTAAAGGAGATGTCGCAGTGAGGGTGTTCCAAAATTGAAAGCTCCCTATATGTTTCAAGGCTGGCAGGGACATGAAAAGGGAGATGAGCATAACAATGCTTAAGAATCCTGCTGACATACATATTTTTCCATTCATAATAAAAATCAGACCATATTGAACTAATTTTTTAGGAAACAGTAGTGGAGAGATTTTTTTCCTGCTACAAACTGCAGAGGAATAATTCAGATGATCACCATACTAGGCTTTCTACCAGGAATTAATATCATCATCATAGACCAGCATCAGAAAACTGTTCTAGTGGAGAGATGTGAGATCTCATATATCATGTTATCAGTCGGGAAGAATGAAATTATTTGTGCTTGTGTTTATTTTCTGTGATGTGTAATAGTTCTGTCTACTTTAGAGACGTTTAATGCGAATCATTCTACTGAGGTTGAGCAAATTTTAAAGAAAAACACATTTTTTAGTCCTTATGGCGTGGTCAGATGTTGAAAGGGGGAATGAGTATTTTAATCTATGTTGTAAAGGACTTAGTTACTTATTCTAGTTACTCTGTCTAAAATACTTACAACTTTGCATATATTATACATCTTTCCATAAATTAAGTGTGCATTGTAGTAAAGAAGGTAAATTTGCACTATTCCTACCTTGAAATATTTATACTATTTCAAAATGAAATTGTTGATTTTCAATATTGGGAAGAATTCATCAAGATAGTGCCCCACCTGGGCAACATAGGGAGACCCCATCTCCTCAAAAAATTAAAAAAAAAATTAGCTGGGTTTAGTGGTGCATTGCCTATGTCAGCTGCTTTGGATGCTGAGATGGGAGGATTGTTTGAGCCTGGGAGGTCGAGGCTGCAGTAAGCCATGATTGCACTGCTGCACTCCAACTGGGGCAACAGAGTGAGACTCTGTCTCAAAAAAAAGGTACCTGTTTTTTTTGTTTTTGTTTTTGTTTTTGTTTTTTGACACGGTGTCTCGCCCTGTTGCCCAGGCTGGAATGCAGTTGCATGATCTCGGCTCACTGCAGCCTCCTCTTTTCGGGTTCAAGTGATTCTCCTGCCTCAGCCTCCTGAGTAACTGGGATTACAGGAACGCGCCACCATGCCTGGCTAGTTTTTTTGTATTTTTAGTAGAGATGGGATTTCACCATATTGGCCAGGCTGGTCTCAAACTCCTGACCTCATGATCTGCCTGCCTCTGCCTCCCAAAGTGCTGGACTTAACAGGTGTGAGTCACCGTGCCTGACCTGACAGTACCTGTCAGTACCTGTTCTTTTTTTTTTTTTTTTTTTTTTTTTTTTTTTGAGACGGAGTTTTGCTTCTGCTGCCCAGGCTGGAGTGCAATGGTACGATCTCAACTCACTGCAGCCTCGTCTCTTGGGTTCAAATGATTCTCCTGCCTCAGGCTCCTGATTAGCTGGGATTACAGGCGCCCACCACCACTCCCAGCTAATTTTTGCATTTTTAGTAGAGACGGGGTTTCACCATGTTGGCCAGGCTGGTCTTGAACTCCTGACCTCAGGCGATCCACCCACCTCGGCCTCCCAAAGTGCTGGGATTACAGGTGTGAGCCACTGCAGCCGGCCAGTACCTATTCTTTAAAAATATATATAAATTAGGCCAACTTTGAAAAAACAATTTTAGTCACTCTCAGTTATTTAACTTTGTTCCTCTAATTTTATCAGGTAATGCCTTCAAACTTTGTTTAGACACGCTAAACGTTTTTTTCTTTTATCTTTTAAAGCTGGTTTATTGCAGCCTCCTGTTCGTATAGTTTCACAGCCACAACCGGCACGACGATTAGATCCCCCATCCCGATTTTCAGGAAGAAATGACAGAGGGGATCAAGTGCCTAACAGAAAAGATGATCGAAGGTATATTTTCTAAAGTGTACTGTGGATGGTGGCAATGGTTGTACAACAATGTAAACATAGTTAATGCCACTGAACTATGCTTATAATATAAAATTTTAAAATGGTAAATTTTATGTCTATTTTACTACAATTTTTAAAAAGTTAAACAAATATACTGTGGAATCTTGCTTATATTACCTACTCTATTTACTTCATTGAAGAGCTTTTCCATAATATTAGAAATATTAGTAATTTTAGAAAAATTTGCTTTCAGTCGTGAGAGAGAGAGAGAAAGACGTAGATCGAGAGAAAGATCACCTCAGAGGAAACGTTCCCGGGAAAGATCTCCACGAAGAGAGCGAGAGCGATCACCTCGGAGAGTTCGACGTGTTGTTCCACGTTACACAGTTCAGTTTTCAAAGTTTTCTTTAGATTGGTAGGTTATTCCCCACCCATTGTTTTCTTGAGTTACTAATTTCATATAATTTGATAGAATATGTTACAGAGGTATTTTTCTTGCAACATTGATTTCCCGACAGTTAGTGTTCTTCATATAAGGGCAGAAATGCAATTTGAAATAACTTAATTATCTACAATGCTGCATTATTTTTATACCCCCATGAAGGATATCGACTGGTATTGAAAAAGGCAGCCCCTCAAGGAAATTCCTCTGTCATAACGTTATTCCCCTAAACTTAGAATCAGTTAAGATCTAGACTTATTGATAACTTGAAGATCATGTATAGTCCATTGTGTATGATAAAGCAATAATACAGTAGTAAACTGATTAATTTCAAGTTTAGCCCTGGCAGTGTAGTATAATAGAAACATTGATATGCATATATAGTCACATACGTAATGTATTCACATGTGTAGTGTATGTGTATGTATATACATAAATATATTATTCACCCTTTGAATCAGGAGCCATGACAAATTACCAGGAATTTCTTTTTTCTTTTTTCTTTTTTTTTTTTTTGAGATAGGGTCTTACTCTTTCACCCAGGTTGGAGTGCAGTGGCATGATCTTAGCTCACTGCAGCCTCTGCCTCTGCCTCCTGGGTTCAAGCTATTCTCCTGCCTCAGCCTCCCTAGTAGCTGGGATTACAGGTGCTCAGCACCACACCCAGCTAATTTTTGTATTTTTAGTAGGGACGGGGTTTCACCATGTTGGCCAGGTTTGTTTCGAACTCCTAACCTCAAGTGATCCACCTGCCTGGCCCTCCCAAAGTGCTGGGATTACAGGTGTGAGCCACTGCTCCTGGCCAAGTTGCCAGGAATTTCTGAGGTTCACCTGCAAAACAAAGGTAATATTAACTAGCAAAATTATTGTGAGGTTTAGTTCATGTATCCAAAGGACTTAACCCAGTGTGTGGCAATTGTATAGTCTCAGTAATTAATGGTGGGTTATGGTCGCAACTTAGGTAATAGATTAATAGATGGAAAAATAACAAATTGACAGTAAAATAAGAAAATCATTAAAAGCAGTGTTCAGGGCTGTTTAGCCTAAAAGCAAATAGCTGTATGCAATGCAGTGGCCTAAGAGGATATTATTACGTTTAAACAGAGTGATAATTACCGTTCATAATACTTGCCTATCAGAGGTTAAAATTTCCAGATATTCAGTTCTAGATTTAGTAATCCAGTGAATTTTAGTCAAGCTACTTAATGCCAAGAAAATTTTGCTTGGTGACTTTGCTTAATTATGTTACATAGTTGGCGTTCTTTTACTCTTACTTATGGTCAAATCAGCACCTACTTTTTTTTTTTTTTGAGCTGGAGTTTCGTTCTTGTTGCCCAGGCTGGAGAGCAATGGGGCGATCTTGGCTCACTGCAACCTCTGCCTCCCAGGTTCGAGCAATTCTCCTGCCTCAGCCTCCCGAGTAGCTGGGATTACAGGAATGCGCCACCACACCTGGCTAATTTTGTATTTTTAGTAGAAACAGGGTTTCACCATGTTGGCCAGGCTAATCTCAAACTCCTTACCTCAGGTGATCCAGTTGCCTCAGCCTCCCAAAGTGCTGGGATTACAGGTGTGAGCCACCACGCCTGGCCCAGCAACTACTCTTAACTTTACACTAGTTTTCTTCTTATAGCTGCTTACTCTTATACTTAAAAATCTGTAGTTTGCATATTTCTGAGAAACCAGTCGAAACCAAAACCACTTTTCCCAACCTCAAAGATATTAAATAGAGGAGCTCTGATTTTAACCCATCTGTTCTCAATATTGAATGCTCTTTTGGGAAGAGTTGATGCATAGGATATGAAATTGAACAGCTATTTAGCTTCTTCTCAATTAGACCTTCAGGGGCCAGGTGCAGTGGCTGACACCTGTAATCCCAGCACTTTGGGAGGCTGAGGCGGACAGATCACTTGAGGTCAGGAGTTCAAGGCCAGCCTGGCCAACATGGTGAAACTCCATCTCTACTAAAAAATAAAAAAATTAGCTGGGTGTGGTAGTGTGCGCCTGTAATCCCAGTTTCTTGGGAGGCTGAGGCAGGAGAATCACTTGAACCCGGGAGGCAGAGATTGCAGTGTGCCAAGATTGCACCACTGCACTCCAGCCTGGGAGACAGAGGGAGACTGTCTCAAAAAATAAGAAACTAATAATAATAAATTAGACCTTCACAGTTTAGTTTTTTTTTTTGTTTTTTGAGATGGAGTCTCGCTCTGTCGCCCAGGCTGGAGTGCAGAGGCTTGATCTCGGCTCACTGCAAGCTTTGCCTCCCGGGTTCGCGCCATTCTCCTGCCTCAGCCTCCCGAGTAGCTGGGACTACAGGCGCCCGCTACCACGCCCAGCTAATCTTTTTTGTATTTTTAGTAGAGGCAGGGTTTCGCCGTGTTAGCCAGGATGGTCTCCATCTCCTGACCTCATGATCCGCCCACCTCGGCCTCCCAGAGTGCTGGGACTACAGGCGTGAGCCACCGCGCCCGGCCTCACAGTTTAGTTTTACCACTTTGAAGTAAATTCCGAGAACATTAAATGGATCTCTTGCAAGTAAAAATAATTTTGAAGTTTCCATACTTCTCATTTGTAGTTGTGTAAATCAAGATTTTCTTATACTAATATGATTATAAGAAACTTCGTGCCCATGAAATGATTTATTTGTACTTATATCTTTTGTTTTATTATAAATTTTACTCCTGTGGGGTAAAACATGACTTCAGAAATTCTGGTGATATGGAATTGGGAAACAATTATACATACTTGCTTTTTGTAACACTTCCTTAAAAACAAAACTCAGATACTTGTTTCATGTTTTTATTATTTTGACAGCAGAATCATATCCAAATAAAGTATAATTATAGGCCTGGCACTGGTGGCTCACGCCTGTAATCCAGCACTTTAGGAGGCTGAGGTGGAAGGATCACTTGAGGCCAGGAGTTTGAGACCAGCCTAGGCATATAGTGAGACCTCACCTCTACAAAAATAGAAGTTAGCCACATGTGGTAGTGCACCCATAGTCCTAGCTATAATACTTAGAGGCTGACATGGAAGGATTGCTTGAGCCTAGGAATTCAGGTTACAGCAAGCTGTGAGTATGCCACACTGCACTCTGGCCTGGGCGACAGGGCAAGATTCTGCCTGTAGATAGGATAGAATAGATAGATAGATAGATAGATAGATAGATAGATAGATAGATAGATAGATAGATAGAAAGAAAGATAGGTAGATTGATTGATTCTGTCTGTAGATAGAATAGATAGATAAATAGATGAATAGGTAGGCAGGTAATAGTCTGTTAACTGACAGGTTTATCACTCTGTTTATTTTTATACTTCAAATAAAGACATCTCTGCATGTAGATTACTTCATCTTTCATACTTCTGCCTTTAGTTGTCTTTAAAAAAGACAATGTAGTTGTCTTTTCATCTTACATTGTACTTTTAACAGACATCTCTTAACCTTTTGCCAGATTGACCTTTCAGTTCCTCTCTTTTAAAAGCTCTACTTCTTAGGAAAAAGGAAATGATCCTTTAAAAAATCAGTGCGAGATTTAAAAGGCAAGAAATTTATCCCCTCTATACATAATAATCAGGTATGGATCTTAATCATTCACAGAGAAAGGGGTGTGGAGGTGCAGATAATCCAAGGAACATACGAATTTTGCTTTTTGTGGATTTTTGTATTTAATTTTGAATGTAAGTATGCTTGATCTAGGAACTTACTATAGTAAAATAAAAGTTATAGTTTTTCTACACTCAAAAACCTGATTGAGGGG
Organism: Gorilla gorilla gorilla; assembly: GCF_029281585.2. NCBI lineage: Eukaryota > Metazoa > Chordata > Mammalia > Primates > Hominidae > Gorilla > Gorilla gorilla. The sequence continues at coordinate 47,000,482 of NC_073232.2, read as the reverse complement.
CATACAGAAATACTAATACTCTCATTGCTGTTTTGTATCTATTCAACGTGAACCATAATTTTCAAGTAATCCACAGTTCCAACTGAGGAAAACCTGCTTTTGTACAGATCTTTTCTGGAGCTGAGATTCAAGTTATTTCAAAGCGTCTTCTGTAACAGAAAGTAACAAAATAAGGATAACACTGAGAATACTATTTATTCAAAGCTTTGCGTATATGAATTTAAAAGTAATATTTTTATGTCTCTGCAAATCTATAGCTCATTAGTAACTGACTTTGTCTTTTTTCAGCTTACTTTTTACTATATCCAGTTATATTTGCTACAGAATTAAATGTTTGTGTAACCTTTTTATTAAGGCTATTTATTCACTACTTATGTCTGTTTTTCAGTCCCAGTTGTGACATGATGGAACTAAGGCGCCGTTATCAAAATTTGTATATACCTAGTGACTTTTTTGATGCTCAGTTTACGTGGGTGGATGCTTTCCCTTTGTCAAGACCATTTCAGCTGGGAAATTACTGCAATTTTTATGTAATGCACAGAGAAGTAGAGTCCTTAGAAAAAAATATGGCCATTCTTGATCCACCAGATGCCGACCACTTATACAGTGCAAAGGTTTGTATTCAGCTGTGATATGCAGCTTAAATTTCTTAGCAGTTATTCATAATAAAAGGGTATGTAGAATTATCCTTCAGAAAGTGTTTGTTAGGTAGACCCGAATACCTGTTTTCTTCTTAACTGCTTGATCCTATTTTGGTTACATAATTTAATTTAAGCTCTCTTTGCCTCATCTCTTGAGCTGTAAAACTAGTTATTCTAACATTTTAAACCTTAGTAAAAATGTGAAGATAAAGTTGATATTAATGAGATATTTGGAATGTTGTATGACTTCTGGTAGCCTCAGATAAAACTTAATGTTAGATGAATGCACTAAATGTCAATCTTAAGGGAAACGTTCAGTATATTGTGTATAGTCTATAGTTTTGTTTAAAGCATTGTTTGACTGAAAAAGCATCCCTTCAAAAGTTAAAACTAAGTAATTATAAGGTATCTAGGCCTGGCGTGGTGGCTCACGCCTGTAATCCCAGCACTTTGGGAGGCTGAGATATCTAATACTGTTTCTGCTATAGTATTACTTCCTATTTTTATTTAAATTTCAGACATCTTATATTTAAAGATAATTAGTAGTGCTTCTCATTTTTTCACATTACTTTAGACTTTTGACAGGATTGAATTATTTGACTATAATAGGTAATGCTGATGGCTAGCCCTAGTATGGAAGATTTATATCATAAGTCATGTGCTCTTGCTGAAGACCCACAAGAACTTCGAGATGGATTCCAACATCCTGCTAGACTTGTTAAGGTAAAAGGACACATTTGTTTTAACTTTAGATGTATTCACTTTGCTTAGCTGTAACTTTGTACACATAAAATCTAAAGCCCTACATTTTAATATTTGTTGATTAATGACTAATTTTAGTATTAAGGCACCCAGAATTTAATGACGTAGATGTTTTTCTCATTGCAGATTACAACTATATCTTATTTGTACGCTACTAGTTCAACAGTCATTTTGATGTTTTATATTTGTAACATAGTAGAATATTAGTGGTAATAGGATTCAGAGTGTCTTTGGATGTTGTTGAAGTTTGAATTATAGCTTGTTTCTTTAAAAGAACTCTATCTGAAGAAATACTTTAAAAGGATGAGTTATGATGTGTGTAAATCCTATTCCATTGCTGAAATGCAGTGTGGAACACAATGAACTGAACTCTTCCTTGACTGACAGATACCAGAGGTAGTAAAAATGATATTGGAAAGGTTTGTACCTTTCCTTCTCAAGTATCTTATTTGTAATTTGACAGGGTGCGTAATATATGTAAATGATTCTTTGTTTTGAATTAGTTTTTAGTGGGCATGAAAGGCAAGGATGAAGCTATGGCCATTGGAGGCCACTGGTCTCCTTCGTTGGATGGACCAGACCCAGAAAAAGATCCCTCTGTGTTGATTAAGACTGCTATTCGTTGTTGTAAGGCTCTGACAGGCATTGATCTAAGTGTGTGCACACAATGGTAAGTACTAATTCATTTCTTGATTAGAAGTGTTTTACTGATAGTTTATGTAGTTGTTCTTATCGATCAGCCTTTTCCCCCCGGCTTATTTTAGCAACCCTGGTCAATGCAGGTAATCTCAAAGGAAAATCCCCATTTGTAGCTAAAGTTTATTTGGTGCCAAAATGTTTTGGGGGAAAAAGGATTAAGAACTAATCAAAATAAACTGAAAATTTAAATGTTTTGTTATGTTGTACTTTGGAAGTTGGATGTATGTTGAAAATACTTTTCATTTCATGCATAGCTGGAGAAGATCGTCAAGAGAGAACTTCATTTCATTATAATTCTTTTGTTATAAAATGATGTAGTTGTGATTATTTTTGTTCAGCCATATTTTCTCTTGAGGCTTATTTGTCCTGTGTATTTTAGTGTATCTCTTGTGACTTAATTTGAGAATATTCTTTTTTAGCACATGAAATCTGAACAGCTATCCAGCTTCTTCAGGTATTCTCTAAAATGCGGGTAGCTCTGTAATCAAACTTGAAAATGCCTTGGGGGAACATATTCTTCCTTTAACTTATTAAATATTGTACAAATGTACCAAAAGAGGAACTATGGCTTCTATAATTTTTTTTTCTTTAGACCAACCTCAAGTTCTTGCAGCAAAATTTCTTTACTTGATGTGCTACAAGTGAACTAGGGTCTTTAAAATGTATTTTAGAATTTTTTTTCCAACATGCTTCTTCCCTTGCAACAGGTACCGTTTTGCAGAGATTCGCTACCATCGCCCTGAGGAGACCCACAAGGGGCGTACAGTTCCAGCTCATGTGGAGACAGTGGTTTTATTTTTCCCGGATGTTTGGCATTGCCTTCCCACCCGCTCAGAGTGGGAAACCCTCTCCCGAGGATACAAGCAGCAGCTGGTCGAGAAGCTTCAGGGTGAACGCAAGGAGGCTGATGGAGAACAGGCACTGAACGCTAATCCCTTTTTCTATTTCCGCTTCTCACAGGCACAGGAACACAGGCACAAATGCACACCACACACTACATAACAAACACACATGGAGGAACATAACTGGTAACAGCGACTGGTAATCCAGCTTTCAGCAGTATAGTTGTATGTTCTTTTCTCTTAAAATTTCTGTCTTATTATCCTAACTTTAAGAGTGCTGAGACCTCAAAGGAAAATAAGTTGTGCTTAAATTGCACAGAATTTTGTTTTTATCATAGGTCTAGTTGCTGGAATCTGGGACCAGTTGTTGAACAAGATTCAGTATTAAGCCATTTTAAACATTTTGCCATTTTCTAAAATTTAAAAAATTTTCTTTTTCATGGTCATCAGTTCTAGTCATGGATATTTGAAATTGGACAACCACAAGTCTGAGAGATTTGAAATTTCAGGCTATGTGGCAACGTCTTTGGTACATTTCAAAGGTCTGACTAAATCAGTCTTTGGGTGGCTTGAAAATTGGGGCAAGATCACACACTGTGTGGTTTGTGGAGACCGGCAGTGTTTGTGCATCCCTGATATCCTTTGTGTTGTAATTTATCACCCTTTTGTGTTTCACAGATCTGGCTTTGATTGGCTGATGAGTGTCTTTGTGATCAGTTAAAAGTGGTAGAATGTATGTACGTGGACTTGCCTAAATAATAACTTTAGGAGAAGACAATCTGAAACATTTGTGACCTTGCACAGATCAGCAACAGACTTTTAAAAATAAATTATTTTTATTTTAAGGTTTCATAATAGTAATTACATTCTTAACTTTGTATGTCAGGATGAAGAAGAGAAGGATGATGGTGAAGCTAAAGAAATTTCTACACCTACCCATTGGTCTAAACTTGATCCAAAGACAATGAAGGTAACTTTGATAAGGATGGATTTTATTTATTTTTTTCAATTAAAAAGTTCTTTCTGAGATGGAGTCTCACTCTGTCGCCCAGGCTGGAGTGTAGTGGCGCGATCTCGGCTCACTTCAGCCTCTGCCTCCTGGGTTCAGTAGATTCTCTTGCCTCAGCCTCCTGAGTAGCTGGGATTACAGGCACCCTGCCACCACGCCTGGCTAATTTTTCTAGTTTTAGTAGAGACGAGGTTTCAGAATGTTGGCCAGTTTGGTCTCGAACTCCTGACATCAGGTGATCCACCTGCCTCAGTCTCCCAAAGTGCTGGGATTACAGGCGTGAGCTGCTGTGCCTGGCCAATTGTATTTATATACATATAAATTAAAAGGCAGTTTTATAAATCAGTACAGCCAATATCTGTTGAATGCCTATAATATATGAGGGGCTATAGTGTAACTATAGTAACTTTGAGAACTAAGAAGGTAGGATTTCTGCACTAAGTAACTTCAAGGGGATGGGAAGAAACATGAAAAATGTAATTTTTTTTTTTTTTTTTTTAAACAGAGTCTCACTCTGTCGCCCCGGCTGGAGTGCAGTGGCGCGATCTCAGCTCACTGCAAGCTCTGCCTCCTGGGTTCATGCCATTCTCCTGCCTCAGCCTCCCAAGTAGCTGGGACTACAGGCGCCTGCCACCACGCCCGGCTAATTTTTTTGTATTTTTAGTAGAGATGGGGTTTCACCGTGTTAGCCATTATGGTCTCAATCTCCTGACCTCGTGATTCACCCGCCTTGGCATCCCAAAGTGCTGGGATTACAGGTATGAGCCACTGTGCCTGGCCGTCATTTGGTTTTTAAAATAGAATATTTTTTTGAGACAGAGTCTTGCTGTGTTTCCCAGACTGGAGTGCAGTGGAATGATCTTGGCTCACTGCAGCTTTGGCCTTCTGGGTTCAAGTGACTCTTGTGCCTCATCCTCTTGAATAGCTTGGATTACAGGCACGTACAACCATGCCAGGCTAATTTCTGTATTTTTAGTAGAGATGGGATTTTGCCATATTGGTCAGGCCAGTCTCACACTCCTGGCCTCAAGCGATCTATCCACCCCCGCCTCCCAGAGTGTTAGGATTACAGGGGTGAGCTACTGCGCCCAGCCTAAAATATATTTTAAATTAAAACATAGATTGATACACATCTAAACTGGGAAGAGGCCAGAAGCGGTGGCTCACTCCTGTAATCGCAGCACTTTGAGAGGCATAGATGGGCAGATCGCTTGAGTCCAGGAGTTTGAGACCATCCTGGGCAGTGTGTGTGTGTGTGTGTGTGTGTGTGTGTGTGTGTGTGCAGTGTATACATATATATGTACACACACACATATATGTGTGTGTATATATATATATATATATATATATATATATATTTTTTTTTTTTTTTTTTGAGACAGAGTCTTGCTTTGTTGCCCAGACTGGAGTGCAGTGGCACGATCTTAACCTATGCCTCCCGGGTTCAAGAGATTCTCATGCCTCAGGCTCCCGAGTAGCTGGGACTACAGGCCTGTGCCACCATGCCTGACTAATATTTGTATTTTTAGTAGAGATGGGGTTTCACCATATTGGCCAGGCTGGTCTGAACTCCTGACCTCAATTGATCCACCCACCTCAGCCTCCCAAAGTGCTGGGATTACAGATGTGATCCTCCTCGCCTGGCCTGCTATCATTCATAACATTGTTATGTGTTTTATTCCATTTGTATTTTTCTGGGTACAAGTTTTGTGATTGGTTGATTGCTTATTGTATATAAAAGTTACGATCACTTCAACCCAAGGATACTGAATAGAAAAAAAAAAAACCAACAACCATAAAGTAATAAGCCAGGCAAGGTAGCTCATGCCTGTGATCCCAGCACTTCTGGAGGCTGAAGCAGGAGGATTGCTTCAGTCTAGGAGTTTGAGATCAGCTTCTGCAACATAGTGAGGCCCTGTCTCTACAAAAAGTTTAAAAAATTATTTGGGCATAGTGGCACACGCCTGTAGTCCCAGCTACTTGGGAAGCTGAGGTGGGAGGATTGCTTGAGCCTGGAAGCTGGAGCCTGCAGTGAACTATCATTGTGCCACTGTACTCCAGCCTAGGCAACAAAATGAAATCCTGTCTAAAAATACATATGTGTGTGTAAGGTTGCAGCTGGGCACAATGCTTTATGCCTGTAATCCTAGCACTTTTGGAGGCCCAGATGGGCAGATTGCTATAGCCCAGTAGTTCAAGATCAGCCCTGGCAACATACTGAGACTGTCTCTACCAAAAAAAAAAAAAAATTAGCTGAGCATGGTGATGCATGCCTATAGTCCTAGCTACTCAGGAGCCTGAGGTGGGAGGATCACTTGAACTTGGGAGGTCAGTGCTGCCGCAGTGAGCCGTGAGCCATGAGCCATGGTTGTGCCACTCCAGCCTGGGTGACAGAGCAAGACCCTGCCTCAAAAAAAAAAGAAAAATGACTCATCCTGTTGAGTTAACATTAATTTTGTCCATGTAATTATTTTTAAATATTTTATACTATTCAATTAAATTGATATACAGATTTTTCTTAGGTGGTATTATTATTATTTTTAAAGGGACAGAGTGCAGTGGTGTGATGAGAGTTCACTGTAGCTTCAAACTCCTAGGCTCAAGTGGTCCTCTGACCTAAGCCTCTCAAGTAGCTTGGGCTAAAGACATGTTCCACCACGCCTGGCTAATTTTTTTTTCTAAAGAGATGGGGTTTTGCTATGTTCCCCATGCTGATTTTAAACTCCTGGCCTCAAGCGGTCCTTCCACCTTGGACTCCAAAGGTGCTAGGATTACAGGCACGAGCCACCATTCCCTGCTGGTGTTACTCCTCTGTTGGACATTTGTTTATTTACTCAACTTTTAGAGACAAGGTCTCTGTCGCCATGGCTGGAGTGCAGTGCATAGTTCACTGGAACCTTAAACTCCTGGGCTCAAGCAGTCTTCCCATCTCAGCCTCCCAAGTGGTTAGGACTACAGGCATTCACCACCACACCTGGCTAATTTATGAGACATTTAGACTCTTCCCTTTTTTGGAGGGAGGAAATGAGTAAATCTATAGTTTTGTGGGGTTTTTTTCCCCTTCTATTTAGGATGTTTCCTTAGGGTAGACAGCCAGAAATTAGAACTTCTGGGTCAAAGAACATTTAAAAAAATTTTTATGCACGTTAAAATGTTTTATTTTCCAAAAATATTCTATCATTTTGCATTTTCACAAGTGTTTTGTGAGCTGTACAAATGTTCTTTTCACCACATTTTTAAAAAGTCACACGAAAGGCTGGGCGTGGTGGCTCACGCCTGTAATCCCAGCACTTTGGGAGGCCAAGGCAGGCTGATCACGAGGTCCAGAGTTCGAGACCAGCCTGACCAACATGGTGAAACCCCGTCTCTACTAAAAGTACAAAAATTAGTTGGATGTGATTGTGCGCATCTGTAATCCCAGCTACTTGGGGGGCTGAGACAGGAGAATTGCTTGAACCTGGGAGGCAGAGCTTGCGGTGAGCCGAGATGACGCCACTGCACTCCAGCCTGGGCGACAGAGTTTGGCTCTGTTTCAAAAAAAACAAAAACAAAACAAAAAAAAACCACACAAAAGATAATTGTTAATTGTAGCTAGTTTGTTTCCTATTTCAATATCTGCTGCCCCCCGCCCCCCGCCACCTTTTTTTTTTCTGTGTTTTTCTGCTCCATATATTCAGGTAAATGACCTCCGAAAAGAATTAGAAAGTCGAGCTCTTAGTTCCAAAGGATTAAAATCCCAGTTAATAGCCCGATTGACAAAACAGCTTAAAGTAGAGGAACAAAAAGAAGAACAGAAGGAGTTAGAGAAATCTGAAAAAGAAGAGGATGAGGATGATGATAGGAAATCTGAAGATGATAAAGAGGTATGTACTCAATCTATTATACTCTATGGTATTAATATTCATGTATAGGGTGTTCTTGGAATACGTGAGTTAAGATTATGTGTGTGTATGCTTTTATTTATTTAATTTAATTAATTAATTTATTTATTTGAGACTGAGTCTCGTTCTGTTGCCCAGGCTGGAGTGCAGTGGAGTGATCTCAGCTCACTGCAACCTCCGCATCCCAGGTTCAAGCTATTCTCCTGCCTCAGCCTCCCGAGTAGCTGAGATTACAGGCGCCCGCCACTACGCCTGGCTAATTTTTTGTATTTTTAGTAGAGACGGGGTTTCACCATGTTGGCCAGGCTAGTCTCGAACTCCTGACCTTGTGATTCGCCTGCCTCAGCCTCCCAAAGTGCTGGGATTACAGGCGTGAGCCACCGTGCCCAGCTATTTATTTATTTTTTGAGATGGAGTTTCACTCTTGTTGCCTAGGAGGGAGTGCAATGGCACGATCTTGGCTCACCACAACCTCCACCTCCCAGGTTCAAGCAATTCTCCTGCCTTGGCCTCCCAAGTAGCTGGGATTACAGGCATGCACCACCACGCCTGGCTAATTTTGTGTTTTTAGTAGAGATGGTGTTTTTCCATGTTGGTCAGGCTGGTCTCGAACTCCTGACCTCAGGTGATCCGCCTACCTCAGCCTCTCAAAGTGCTGAGGTTACAGGCGTGAGCCACTGTGCCTGGCCGTGTGTATGCATTTATTAATGTGCAATTTACTTACTATAAAATTCAACCTTTTTTGTGAACAGTTCTGTGAGTTTTTACAAATGCATATAGTTATATAACCACCACCAACACTGCAATGAAGATACAAAACAGTTCTAGGTAAAAAGGCCGGGAGCGGTGGCTCATGCGTGTAATCCCAGCACTTTGGGAGGCCGAGGTGGGCGGATCACGAGGTCAGGAGATCGAGACCGTCCTGGCTAACGTGGTAAAACCCCATCTTTACTAAAATTACAAAAAATTAGCTGGGCGTGGTTGCAGGCGCCTGTAGTCCCAGCTACTGGGGAGGCTGAGGCAGGACAATGGCCTGAACCCGGGAGGCGGAGCTTGCAGTGAGCCCAGATTGCACCACTGCACTCCAGCCGGGGGGACAGAGTGAGACTCTAAAAAAAAACAGAACAAAAAACAAAAAAAACAGTTCTAGGTAAATGGCTCAGAAATTGAGTTCTAGTGAAGTGCTTATTCCGGAATCTGTCTACTTCTAAAACAGTATGTTTGATTGAGTCAAACCTTGAGACTCAGACTATTTATTCAAGCTGTTTTATGCTTCAATTTTATGTCCAATAGAATAACTCCTGGATGCATAAGGTTGTTACTTGTTTTCTAAATTTGAAATATAGGGATCTCAGAAGTGTGTTTTAGCACCAGTAATTGGATAAGCCACATAATCAGTTTCTAAATCTTATACATTGTAAAGTACACATCATTATTTATGAAGAATTCCTTCCAGAAATGTTTGCTCTAAATCTGATTGTGAGAAAACAGATAAATCTAGAATGTGAAATTTTCTTTTTTAAATTTTTTATTTATTTTTATTTTTTTAGAATGTGAAAAATTCTCGAAGCTTTCCTAAGCTTTTCAAAAAATGGTCCATATAATGAAAGATAAAGAAGTGGTTAAAGGGATCTCTTAGATTAAAGGAGGCTAATGAGACATAACAACCAAATGAACTAAGTGAAACCTGACTAGATCCTGGATAGGCAAAAATAAAAGTCATAGAGAGTATTTTTGGGACAGTTGGAGAAATTTTATTATGGATATGGATGTGGCATTAGATAATATTAAAGCAGTGTTAAATTTCTTGAATGTGATAATGGTTTTGTAATTGTATAAGATAATTACCTTGTTCTTAGGTGATGCATGGACTTGTGATTTCTTATTTTTTTATGTATTTTATTTTTTAACTTTGTTTATTTATTTTGAGACGGAGTCTCGCCCTGTTGCCAGGTTAGAGTGCAGTGGTGCGATCTCGGCTCACTGCAACCTCTGCCTCCTGGGTTCAAGCTGTTCTTCTGCCTCAGCCTCCTGAGGAGCTGGGACTACAGGCACGCACCACCATGCCCAGCTAATTTTTGTATTTTTAGTAGAGACGGGGTTTTGTCATGTTGGCCAGGATGGTCTCAATCTCTTGACCTCGTGATCCACCCGCCTCAGCCTCCCAAAGTGCTGGTATTACAGGCTGGTATTACACTGCACCCAGCCTTATTTTTATTTTTTGAGACGGAGTCTCTCTCTGTTGCCCAGGCTGCAGTGGAGTGGCACGATCTTGGCTCAGCGCAACTTCTGCCTCCTGCGTTCAAGCGATTCTTGTACCTCAGCCTCCCGAGTAGCTGGGATTACAGGCGCCTGCCACCATGCCTGGCTAATTTTTGTATTTTTAGTAGAGATGGGGTTTCGCCGTGTTAGCCAGGCTGGTCTCAAACTCCTGATCTCAGGTGATCTACCCACCTTGGCCTCCCAAAGTGCTGGGATTACAGGTGTGAGCCACCGTGCTCGGCCCTCAATGAGTTATTTTCATGATGAAATTGTCCCAGAGTTGGACGGTGGGAGTTCTTTCAAGTTATGTGCCCTTTTGACATATCTTCATCACTTTTTGAGGAGTTCTTTACTTACTAGCATTTTAAAGCATTTCAGTTTTATTTTGTGCTATCCTTGTCCTAGTTCAGGAATCAGTCATTTCCCCAGGAAGCCCTGGTTCCTTTTTAGTGAAGAATGGTATTTAGAAGCCAAGATATGCTCATTGCAATTAGGTTGCTGCTCCCAACCCCTTTCAGTGAATAGAGATATGGAAGATAGATATATAGATAGTAGATAGCTAATAAATCTATATTTATTTCTGTATCTTACGCATATTGAAATCTGTGAATTTACACAGGTGCCTCCAATTCTTCCAATGATCTGACTCTACGCTGTGCTATCTCTGCATGGATTATTGTCCTTGCTCCATCTGGGTTTCAATATTTAGTAATGAAGCAGCTCATCATCACTGGGCAGTTGTGGCTCCACCACCCTGCCAGCCTCCATCTCCTGTGTAGACATCAACCTTCCTTGAAAAGAGTGCTTTAGAACTGAATTGTTCAGGATAGATGGAGACAACTTCGTGAGACCCCATCTCTACAAAAAAAAAAAAAAAAAATTTAGCCGAGCATGGTCACATGTGGCTGTAGTCTCAGCTACTGGGGAGGCTGACATGGGAGGATTGCTTGAACCCAGGAGGTCAACGCTATTTGTGAGCTATGATCACACCACTACTCTCTGGCCAGGGTGACAGAGTGAGACCCTGTCTCAAAAAAAAAAAAAAAAAAAAGTTGCATGTAATGAAATGCACAAACCCTTACCAAGTTGCAGGTCTTTTCCATCTTCCATCCAGTCTCTTTTTGGATTGGCTTTTAGCAGGCCTGATTCTCCTTTCCCACGGCCACTTCTATTAGAGAAGCTGAAGAATTGCTACAGATAGGGTCAGATACATGATCTGTCTACCAATCAGATACTCACTTTCTGAATTTTGAATGTTAAGATCATGATGCAGAATTCCTGTGTCTCTTGTAACATTTTCTTTTAGCACACTTTAAAAATAGTAATTTAAAATTTTCATCTGCCTTGTGGTGGTGTCTTTCTGGCCCACTTTCATCATCTACAGGGATGTAATTCTGCTGCTGCTTCTCACTCTCTTTTTTAAAACATACTAAATTTGTATGGGATTTGACCTCAATACTTGAATCATTTTTATGTGAATTTAGATTGTCTGAATTTTATAAACGTAGTTTCTTTCAGATAGCTTTTCTAAATTCATAGAGTTCTGCTCTTACGTTTTGTTGTTTTCTTGTTTTGTCAGAAACATATGTTGGCTTGCTTTCTGAAGTTTGCTGTTCCTTTTGCCCTTCATCACTTTTTATCTGGGCGTTCTCCTATGTCTTTGTTGTCCCTCTCCTAGTCCCAGCAGTTTCTCCTCAGTATAGGGCCCTGGTAAATGAGCTTTGCAAGTTTGTAAGGCTAGAGTGGCCTAGGCCTCTTCAGATCTTAAAATAAATTCTCCATTCACTCTCTTGTAAGGGGTAAAATTTTGCCTAGTTTCAGCTGCTGCACTTTCCAGTAAATACCTACTGGCTGTTTTTTGGTTTTCTTGTTCTCCCATTGCTTCCTTATGCTTTCTTTGGACACATTCATCAGTAACACATGGGTCTTTTGGCCTTTTCCCACCCATTTGTATGTTGGTTTGTGGGGATACCTTGTCACTTAGTTTTGTTATGAATGCTATCAGTTTTTGATTTTTATATCTATATTGCTTTGTCTTTTTAGTGCGAGGTTTCAGGAAGATCTAAAACCTATGCTACCACTACTATTTTCTGAGAATTTTCTAATTTATATAATCTCAACATAGATAATTTTTCCCCCTCTTTACAAGGCAGTTTCTTATGCTAGGAAATCCAAAAGAGAGTTAGGAGCCATCAAAGCTTACTACTCTTAGTGAATTTGAACTTTCCTCCCTTCTCAACCCTTATGGTTTGTATAAGTACCATGAAGAGTCATGGGAATTTTGTTCCTTTTCTTTATGAGATATATATTCAATATATATTCATCTTGCACGTGTATATACATCCTACTTGCAGATTTAACCTTGACTTGAAATTTGAAATATTTAGGAAGAAGAAAGGAAACGTCAAGAGGAAATAGAACGCCAGCGTCGAGAAAGAAGATATATTTTGCCTGATGAACCGGCCATCATTGTACATCCAAATTGGGCTGCAAAAAGTGGCAAGTTTGATTGTAGCATCATGTCTTTGAGTGTCCTATTGGACTACAGATTAGAGGATAATAAAGAACATTCATTTGAGGTAATGTTTGAAGTTTGAAATAAGATCCATATAAGGTCCACACATTATGACTAGTTAATATATCTCTCTCTCTGAAATGTTTTTTCTTTGTTTTTTGCTTTTCGTGTTTTTTTTTTTTTTGAGACAGAGTTTCGCTCTGTTACCCATGCTGGAGTGCATTGGCATAATGGTGGCTCACTGCAACTTCTGTCTCCCGGGTTCAAGCAATTCTCCTACCTCAGCCTCCTGAGTAGCTGGGATTACAGGCACCTGCCACCACGCCTAGGTAATTTATGCATTTTTAATAGAGACGGAGTTTCACCATGTTGGCCAGCCTGGTCTCGAACTCCTGACCTTAGGTGATCTGCCCGCCTCAGCCTCCGAAAGTGTTGAGATTACAGGTGTGAGCCACCATGCCCGTATCTCTGAAATCTCTTGGAATGCCTCTTTCATTCTTTCTTTTTTGAGACGGAGTTCACTCTTATTGTCCAGGCTGGAGTGCAGTGATACAATATCACTGCAACCTCTGCCTCCCAGGTTCAAGCAATTCTCCTGCCTCAGCCTCCCGAGTAGCTGAGATTACAGGCATGAGCCACCATGCCCAGCTAATTTTGTATTTTTAGTAGAGACGGGGTTTCTCCGTGTTGGTCAGGCTGGTCTCGAACTCCAACCTCAGGTGATCTGCCCGCCTCAGCCTCCCAAAGTGCTGGGATTACAGGCGTGGGCCACCGTGTCTGGCCCTGAATGCCTTTTCATTGCTTGTTTTTTTGAGTTTTTGTTGTTTTTTTCTTGTAATCTACTTCTTGGGAAAAAATAGATGATTTGTCCTCTAACATTTCCTTACAGACTCACTTTTGCTGATTGCATTTCTGTGGTATGGTTTATGTGTTCCTCTGTCCTCTGTATTTCATGTAAATTGATTGTTGGATCTAAATTTTTAATCAAGTTCAGTTCTGTTTTTTCCCTAAGACGCTTTCATAAGTAGTGTGGTATGTTCTTTCTTCAGGATATCCATAATGTCTAGTTTTCTCTCTTGGGGATGAGGTAATGCTTTATTATTTTCTCTAGAATTAAAATAGCATTTAATACCATTTAAAGAGATTAAAAATTTAACTTGCGTTTGAGTTGTAAGAGAAAATAATTGTTTAACTTTTCATTATTTATCTATTTTTTGTATCATTATTTTATGTATTTATTTATTTTTGAGACAGTCTCACTTTGTTGCCCAGAATGGAATACGATGGCACAATCTGAGCTCACTGCAACCTCTGCCTCCCAGGCTCAAGCGATTCTCCTGCCTCAGCCTCCCGGGTAGCTGGGATTACAGGCATCTGCCACAACGCCTGGCTAATTTTTTGTATTTTTAGTAGGGACAGGGTTTCACCATGTTGGCCAGGCTGGTCTCAAACTCCCGACCTCAAGTGATCCACCTGCCTCAGCTTCTCAAATTGCTGAGATTACAGGCGTGAGCCAACTGCACCCGGCCTATTTATTTATTTATTGAGACAGAGTCTCCCTCTGTCACCCAGGCTGGAGTGCAGTGGCTCGATGTTGGCTCACTGCAACCTCCGCCTCCCAGGTTTGAGCAGTTCCCCTCCCTCAGCCTCCCAAGTAGCCGGAATTACAGTTGCGCACCGCCAGCCCCGGCTAATTTTTGCATGTTGGCCAGTCTGATCTTGAACTCTTGACCTCAGGTGATCCACTTGCCTTGGCTTCCCAAAGTGCTGGGGTTATAGGCATGAGCCATTTCACCTAGCCTGTATCATTATTTTAGAGCAGCTTTACAACATGTAGTTTAGTTTACTTTACAACATGTTTGTTTTCAAAACAATTGAAAACTTTTATCTTTAAGTGTAATTGCTTCACTCCTTAAAAATAGAATTTCCAACATATTAATTTTGTAGTGTCCTGTACAAAATCATATCTAAAATTATTATTGTGTTTAATTATTGTATCTTATCAACATATCTTATGTTCTTTTATTTTCTAAATTATATTGGAAAAATCAATCATGCTTCTTTGAACCAGAAGGTCATTGTTTACCAACTGGTAAGATGAAAATCAAGGATGACTAGAGACCTTTGAGGATTACTGAGGCAATTATGAAACATAAAGTCCATACTTATTGGTGTTTAAAACATGTTATAAATATTAAAATATGTCCAAGTTGTTGGGATTTTTTTTTTCCAATGTTAATTATTCCAGTAAGCAGATGTCCTTAAAATTAGATGCTATATGATGTTATCTTTTTTTTTTTAAGCAGTTGCCTGGCTGGGTGCAGTGGCTCATGCCTGTAATCACAGCACTTTGGGAGGCTGAGGCAGGTGGATCACCTGAGGTCAGGAGTTTGAGACCAGCCTGGCCAACATCATGAAACCCCATCTCTACTAAAAATACAAAAAATTAGCCAGGCTAGGTGATAGGCGCCTGTAATCCCAGCTACTCAGGACGCTGAGGCAGGAGGATCTCTTGAACCCAGCGGGCAGAGGTTGTCGTGAGCCAAGATTGTGCCACTGCACTGCAGCCTGGGCAACAGAGCGAGACTCTGTCTCAAAAAATAAAAAAAGTAAGCAGTTGCCATAAATTGAAGTAATTCCTAATAGTGCCATCCCTGTAATAATCACTTAATAAATAAATACATAGGCTGGGCACAGTCCCTACAGCACTTTGAGGGGCTGAGGTGGGAGGATTGCGTGAGCCCAGGAGGCCAGCCTGGGCCAACATAGTGAGACTCCCATCTCAATTTGAAATAAAAAAGATTGGGCAACTAATGAAAAATAGGCTAAAATAAATTATAGTTATAATAAATTGCATTATCCTTTATAATCAGAAAATGATCTGATTAACATATTTTAGCAAATATATCAGATTTGCAAAGATGACACATTTAAGGGCTGTGGTCAACCATTTCAAGTTTTAACCCTTTTGAGACAGTCTCATCCTGTCGCCCAGGCTGTAGTGCAATGGCATGATCTTGGCTCACTGCAACGTCTACGTCCCAGATTCAAGCGATTCTCCTGCCTCGACGTCCCGAGTAGCCCTGGGATTATAGGCGTGTGCCTCCACGCCCAGCTAATTTTTGTATTTTTAGTAGAGACAAGTTTCACCATGTTGACCAGGCTGGTCTCAAAGTCCTGACCTCGTGATCCACCCATCTCAGCCTCCTGAAGTGCTGGGATTACAGGCACGAACCACCATGCGCGGCCCGTTTTAGCCCTTTTTAAAAGTCTGTTGAAAGCAATGGACTTTAGCCTTAGAAATTGGTACGTAAGGCTGGGCGCAGTGGCTCATGCCTGTAATTCCAGCACTTCGGCAGTCTGAGGCAGGCAGATCACCTGAGTTCAGGAGTTCAAGACCAGCCTGACCAACATGGAGAAACCCCATCTCTACTAAAAATACTAAATTAGCTGGGCGTGGTGGTGCATACGTGTAATCCCAGCTACTCGGGAGGCTGAGGCAGGAGAATTGCTTGAACCTGGGAGGCGGAGGTGAGCCAAGATAGTGCCATTGCACTCCAGCCTGAGCAACAAGAGTGAAACTCCATCTCAAAGAAAAAATAAATAGGTACATAAAAATTTATAATATAGGCCAGGCGTGGTGGCTCACGCTTTTAATCCTAGCACTTTGAGAGGCCGAGGCGGGGGGATCATGAGGCCAGGAGATCGAGACCATCCTGGCTAACACGGTGAAACCTCGTCTCTACTAAAAATAAAAAAAATTAGCCAGGCGTGGTGGCAGGCGCTTGTAGGCCCAGCTACTGGGGAGGCTGAGGCAGGAGAATGGTGTGAATCGGGGAGGCGGAGCTTGCAGTGAGCCGAAATTCCGCCACTGCACTCCAGCCTTGGTGACAGAGGAAGACTCTGTCTCAAAAAAAAAAAAAAAAAAAAAAATTATATAGTTTTAGGTTTATGCGTATGCTATAGCCCATTATCTGTGGATGCTTGCATAGTAATAGATGCTCCCTATTCAGGGCTTAAAATTGTTTCCCTAATCCAAAATTTTCTTCTAGATACCAGTATGTCTTATTTCCTTATTGCCTTCTGGTTACTTTTTAAATGTCACCTTATCAGAGAGGCCTTGTCTTACTATTCTCTCTTGTTATACTCTAGGTGTTTATCCTGCTTGTTTTTCATATAATTTGATGTTGATTTGGTTGTTCCTTTTCTTAAAAACCAGGCAGCCCCAGAACCAGAATAGGTTAACAGAGACTTCATGATTTGGTTATTTATTCTCTCCACTAGCTGGATGATAGGGGGGGTTTCTATCAGCTTTCTTCAGTGCTGTATCCCTAATGCCTAAAACAGGCCCTGGTACATACCAGGCATTTGACTTAAAACTTATTGAGTAAATGAATAAGGTACACTTATCATGAAGATTAACGGTTGGTTGGCTTTGCGGGGTGGCTCACAGCTGTAATCGCAGCACTTTGGGAGACCAAGGCGGGCAGATCACCTGAGGTCAGGAGTTCAAGACCAGCCTGGCCAACATGGTGAAACTCCATCTCTACTGAAAATACAAAAATTAGCTGGGCTTGGTGGCACAAGCCTGTAATCTCAGCCACCTGAGAGACTGAGGCAGGTGAATGGCTTGAACTCGGGAAGCAGAGGTTGCAGCGAGCCCACATCATGCCACTGCACTCCAGTTTGGGTGACAGAGCAAGACTCTGTCTAGAAAAAAATAAAAATAAAAAAGATTAATGGTTGTGTTAAAATGTTTGATAAGTGGCTAGGCGTGGTGGCTTACGCCTGTAATCCCAGCACTTTGGGAGGCCGAGGCAGGCAGATCACAAGGTCAGGAGATCGAGACCATCCTGGCTAACATGGTGAAACCCTGTCTCTACTAAAAATACAAAAAAATTAGCCGCGCGTGGTGGCGGGCGCCTGTAGTCCCAGCTACTTGGCAGGCTGAGGCAGGAGAATGGCCTGAACCCGGGAGGTGGAGCTTGCTGTGAGCCAAGATCGTGCCACTGCACTCCAGCCTGGGCGACAGAGCGAGACTCCATCTCAAAAAAAAAAAAGTTTGATAAGTTTACATAATCGTTATATGTGGCAGGTTTTTATTTGCTAAATTACTCTGCTAGCTTTATTATTTCTGTTGAAATTTGGCTAGGTTCATGTTGATATCTTTTTATAGGTTTCATTGTTTGCGGAACTTTTCAACGAAATGCTTCAAAGAGATTTTGGTGTCCGTATATACAAATCATTACTGTCTCTTCCTGAGAAAGAGGACAAAAAAGAAAAGGATAAAAAAAGCAAAAAAGATGAGAGAAAAGATAAAAAAGAAGAAAGAGATGATGAAACTGATGAGCCAAAACCCAAACGGAGAAAATCAGGCGATGATAAAGATAAAAAAGAAGATAGAGATGAAAGGAAGGTCTGTAATAACAACCTGCTTTAGAAGCTTTCAGTTACTCTTCTAGGTTATAAAGGTTGATGTTGATTTCCATCAGAATATTAGATGTAAAATCAAACTGAAAGATATTACTATATTAGAAAATCAAGTCTTTGAGACCATCACAGCTAACACGGTGAAACCTCGTCTCCACTAAAGATACAAAAAATTAGCCTGACATGATGGCACATGCCTATAGTCCTAGCTATTGGGGAGGCAGAGGCAGGAGAATTGCTTAAACCTGGGAGGTGGAGGTTGCAGTGAGCCAACTCCAGCCTGGGTGACATAGCGAGACTCCATCTCAAAAAAAAAGATAAGAAATTCAGATCTTCAAATTAAGCCAATATGAGCATCTACAGCTAGTTTTCTAATACTTTATTCTTAAAATTTTTTTTTCCTTTTTCTGAGACAGAGTCTTGCTCTGTTGACCAGGCTTGCTGAAGTGCAGTGGCGTAATCTTGGCTCACTGCAACCTCTCCCTCCCAGGTTCAAGCAATTCTCCTGCCTCAGTCTCCCAAGTAGCTGAGACTACAGGTGCACACCACCTTGCCCAGCTAATTTTTTTTTTTTTTTTTTTTTTTTGAGGCAGGTTTTCACCATGTTGGCCAGGCTTGAACTCCTGACCTCAAGCGCTCTGCCCGCCTCAGCCTCCCAAAGTGCTGGTATTACAGATGTGAGCCACCGCACCCAGCCTAATTATTATACATTTATAGTATGGGCATAGTGGCTCGCTGCTATAATCCCAGCACATTGGGAGTCCAAGGTGGACAGGTTGCTTGACTCCAGTAGTTCAAGACCATCCCGGACAACATGGTGAAACCCCCTCTCTACAAAAATTAGAAAAATTAGCTGGACATGGTGGCATGTGCCTGTGGTCCCAGCTACTTGGGAGGGTGAGGCAGGAGGATTGCCTGAACCCAGGAGTTGGAGGCTGCAGTAAGCCCAGATTGTGCCACTGCACTGCAGCCTGAGCAACAAAGTGAGACTGTGTCTCAAAAAAAACAAACAAAAAAATAGTGATTTGCAATGTAAAACTTTTAAATAACTTCAGTGGATTTACTGTTTTTCAGTTTTAGTAATTTAATGTTTGGTGAGATATCTTGCTTAATTTAAAACCATTTTAAGCCAGGCACAGTGGCTCACACCTGTAATCCCAGCACTTTGGGAAGCTGAGGTGGGTGGATCACTTGAACCCGGGAGGGGGAGGTTGCAGTGAAGGGAAATTGTGCCACTGCACTCCAGTCTGGGCGACAGAGCCAGACTCCATCTCAAAAAAAAAAAAAATATATATATATATGTAATAATATATAATAATTGTTATGATAATATAATAATAATATAACTACTGGCTATGGTGGCTCACTCCTATAATCCTAGCCCTTCAGAAGGCCCAGGCCAGTGGATCGCTTGAGCCCACGGGTTGGAGACCAGCGTGGGCAATATGGCAAAACCCCGTCTTCTAAAAATAAGTAAATAAATAATAAAGGCATTTTAAATTATAGAAAGAAGATAAAAGAAAAGATGATTCTAAAGATGATGATGAAACTGAAGAAGATAACAATCAAGATGAATATGACCCTATGGAAGCAGAAGAAGCTGAGGATGAAGAAGATGGTATGATTGAAATTTATTTATTATTTCTTAGAGTTAAGAATACATTTTTTGTTTGGTGACATTGTATCACTGAAATCTATACTTTTAACATTTTTTTCTTTAGAATAGAAAGAGTAATATACTCTTCAGTGAGAAAGTTTTTCTGATTTTTAGGTGAGAAGATTGTTTGAAGACATATTTATTACTAATTATCCTATGTCTCATATATAATTAATACTCAATTTGACGGAACAAATTTCCCTGAACATGGTGCCTAAGCTGTGCCATAAAAGCTATAATAGGACAGGCACGGGGGCTCACACCTGTAATCCCAGCACTTTGGGAGGCCAAGGCAGGTGGATCATTTGAGGTCAGGAGTTCAAGTCCAGCCTTGCCAACATGGTGAAACCCCATTTCTACTAAAAATACAAAAATTAGCCAGGCGGTAGTGGCGCGTGCCTATAATCCCAGGTATACTCTGGAGGCTGAGGCAGGAGAATCACTTGAGCATGGGAGGCGGAGGTTGTGGTGAGCCAAGATCGTGCCATTGCACTCCAGTCTGGGCAATAGAGTGAGACCCTGTCTCAAAAAAAAAAAAAAATGTATAATAGTCCCTGATGTTTCATATACTAATTTTTTATTTTTTTAATTGAGACAGGGTTCTCACTGTATTACCCAGGCTGGAGTACTGTGGCATGCTCACAGCTCACTGCAGCCTCAGCCTGCCAGGCTCAGTATGATCCTCTCACCTCAGTCCCTGGAGTAACTGGGACTACAGGTGCTTGCCACCATTCCTGGCTAATTTTTAAATTTTTTTTTTTTTTTTTTTTTTTCCAGACGGAGTCTTGCTCTGTTGCCCAGGCTGGAGTGCAATGGCATTATCTCGGCTCACCGCAACCTCCGCCTCCCGGGTTCAAGCAATTCTCCTGCCTCAGCCTCCCAAGTAGCTGGGATTACAGGCATGCGCCACCACACCCGGCTAATTTTGTATTTTTAGTAGAGATGGAGTTTCTCCATGTTGGTCAGGCTGGTCTCGAACTCCCCACCTCAGGTGATCCACCTATCTCGGCCTCCCAAAGTGCTGGGATTACAGGCCTGAGCCACTGTGCCCGGCCTAATTTTTAAATTTTTTATAGGCACGGGGTCTCACTCTGTTGCCCAGGCTGGTCTTGAACTACTGAGTTCAAGGAATCTGCCCACATCAGCTTCCCAAAATGCAGGGATTATAGGCGTGAGCTACATACGTGTTCTAAATATATTCTTTAGAAAACTAATTTGGGGCTGGGTGTGCTGGCTCATGCCTGTAATCTCAGCACTTTGGGAGGTCAAGGCGGGTGGATCACCTGAGGTCAGGGGTTCAAGTCCAGCCTGGTCAACATGGTGAAACCCCATCTCTACTAAAAATACAAAAAATTAGCCGTGCACGCGCCTGTAATCCCAGCTTCTGGGGAGGCTGAGGCAGGAGAATGGCTTAAACTCGGGAGGCAGAGGTTGCAGCGAGCCCAGATTGTGCCATTGCACTCTAGCCATGGCAACTGAGGGAAACTCCATCTCAAAAAAAAAAAAAAAAAACTAATTTGGGCATTTTGTTTAACAAAGACTATCATAATGCAAAAAAGAACATATAGAGTTTAAAGGCTAATAGTAATAAACACCCATATACCTTTTGCCTAAGTTTTATAAGACAGACTTTGTTAACCATGCGGTGACATTTAAAATACTGTACAGTAGGTGCTCTGACCATAGACATCAACGATCAAATACCTCAAAAGTGCCTCTGAATACCTTACCTGTTCTTTTCTAGGTAGATTTTTGGCTTTTTAAAAAATTATATTTTTCTGATATAGAAAATTATAAGAGTTCTTTTTGGTTTTTTTTTACAGTTTGTGTCTCTGGCAATTACTTTTACTTACGGTATCTTTTGTTTGCCTCTACATTTTCTTCTCTCTACCATATCAGTTTTTAATATTGTTTAATGAAAAAGTCGAAAAGATCAAAAAGTTGATAGTGCAGTGAACACCTGTGTATCCATCAGCTTTGATTGAATAATTGTTAATATTTGTCTTGTTTTGTTTTTGTAACCCAATTTAACATATGAATTCTTCAGTTTGCCTAAGGAAAAAACATGCTCTGAAACAACCACAATTCCATAATCACACCTAAGAAAATAAGGTCGTAATAGCATCTATTAATACTATGTAATATCTCCTCTTATTTGCTTTAATATAGTAACTCATTAGCAACGACATAATATTCATACAGCAGTGTTTGTCTTCATTACTTGCTTTACTTAATGAAGACTTAAGCCCTTTTTACAGCCCCATTTTCTCTCCCCTGTATGCCCAGTATTATTTTATTGCTGCTTTAGTTGAATCATTAAATAGTATTCTCATTATTTTGTTAGTGTTCCAGCTGTCAGCCTCATTTTCTTTTTTTTTTTTTGTTTTTTGAGACAGTGTGGCTCTGTCACCAGGCGGGAGTGCAGTGGCACGATCTTGGCTCACTGCAACCTCTGCCTCCCGGGTTCAAGCGATTTTCCTGCCTCAGCCTTCGAGTAGCTGGGACTACAGACATGTGCCACCACGCCCAGCTAATTTTTCTTTTCTTTTTCTTTTTTTTTTTTTTTTTTTTTTTTTGAGATGGAGTCTCACTCTGTTGCCCAGGCTGGAGTGCAGTGGCGCAATCTCAGCTCACTGCAACCTCCGTCTCCCAGTTTCAAGCAATTCTCCTGCCTCAGCCTCCCAAGTAGCTGGGATTACAGGCATGTGGCACCATACCTTGCTAATTTTTGTATTTATAGTAGAGACGGGGTTTTACCATGTTGGCCAGACTGGTCTCGAACTCCTGACCAGGTGGTCCTCCCGTCTTGGCCTCCCAAAGTGCTAGAGTTACAGACGTGGGCCACTGCGCCCAGCCTAATTTTTGTATTTTTAGTAGAGATGGGGTTTCACCATGTTGGCCAGGATGGTCTTGATCTCCTGACCTCATGATTTACCTGCCTCAGCCTCCCAAAGTGCTGGGTTTATAGGCGTGAGCCACTGACCCCAGCCCAGCCTTAGTTTATTTTTTCCTTTCACTCCTTTAATGTTGGTTTCATCCATTCTCCTAGCTTTAAATGCTGTCTATATACTGTTAATTCTCAAATTTCTAATTTTCTTTTTCTTTTCTTTTTTTTTTTTTTTTTGTTTTTTTAAGAGATAGGGTTGGACTGGGCACAGTGGTTCACACCTGTAATCCCAGCACTTTGGGAGGCCAAGGTGGGTGGATCACCTGAGGTCGGGAGTTCGAGACCAGCCTAGCCAACATATTGAAAACCCCATCTCTAGTAAAAATACAAAAAATTAGCTGGGCGTGGTGGCGGATGCCTGTAATCCCAGCTACTTGGGAGGCTGAGGCAGGAGAATCACTTGAACCCAGGAGGTGGAGGTTGGAGTGAACCGAGATCACGCCATTGCACTCCAGCCTGGGCAGCAATAGCAAAACTCCATCTGTAAAAAAGAAAAAGATAAGGTCTGTCACCCAGGCTGGAGTATAGTGGTATGGTCATAGCTCACTGCAGCCTGAAACTTCTAGGCTTAAGCAGTCCTCCTCCTCAGCTTCCTGAGTGGCTGGGACTACAGGTGCATGCCATTGCACTCAGCTGTTTAATTTTTTGTAGAGATGGGGTCTCAGTATGTTGCCCAGGCTGGTCTTGACCTCCTTGGCTTCAAGCAGTCCTCTGCCTTGGCCTCCCAAAAGTGCTGGGATTACAAGGATGTGCCAAGCCTCAAATTTCTATCTCATATCAGACTTCTCTCCCAGTCTCTCATATTGAACTGTCTACTTGACACCTCCACTTAGTTATCTGGCATTTCAAAATCAATATATCTGAAACTAAATTCCTGCTAACCCCTTCACCAGAAAGAAAACATACACAAATCCTACAACCTTAGCCTTTGCCAACCATCTCATTTAATGACAATTCCATCTTTCCAGTTGTTGAGACTAAAACCCAGGTGTCATCCTTCACTCCTTTCTTTCTGCAGTACCCTACTTCCTTTCTATCAGGAAGTTATATTTGCTCTGTTTTCATAACTTATCCAGAATCAGTCCACTTCTTATGAATTCCACTAATTTGACTATAATCCAAGCCACATTATCTCTTGCCTAGATTATATTAATAGACCCCTAACCTGTTTACGTGTTTACTCCCCTCTACAATAAAGTTTCTCAATACAATTGCCAGAATGATCTTCGCAAAATTTAGAATTTATTTCATTCTTTTGTTCAAATTCTTCCAGTGTATCCCCATCATTTTTACTTCATAGAAGAAGCCACTGTTCAGGCTGGGCATGGTGGCTCACGCCTGTAATCTCAGCACTTTATGGGAGGCCGAGGCGGGTGGATAATTTGAGGCCAGGAGTCCCAGCCCCAGGCTAGGCTGGCCAATATGGTGAAACCCTGTCTTTACTAAAAATACAAAAAATTAGCTGGGCATGGTGGTGCGCACCTGTAATCCCAGCTGCTCAAGAGGCTGAGGCGTGAGAATCACTTGAACACAGAAGGTGGAGGTTGCAGTGAGCTGAGATTGCACTACTGCACTCCAGCCTGGGTGACAGAGCAAGACTCCGTCTCAAAAAAAAAAAAAAGCCACTGTTCAGATCACTTGAGCTCAGGAGTTCAAGACCAGCCTGAGCAACATGATGACACCCTGTCTCTACAGAAAATAAAAAATGTATCCGGGCTTGGTGGTGCATGCCTGTAATCCCAGCTACTCAGGAGTCTGAGCTGGTAGGATCACTTGAGCCCGGGAGGCGGAGGTTGCAGTGAGCGATGATCACACCACTGCACTCCAGCCTTGACAATAAAGCAAGACCCTGTCTGAAAAGAAGGCCGGGTGCGGTGGCTCATGCCTGTAATCCCAGTACTTTGGGAGGCCAAGGCAGGCGGATCACAAGGTCAGGAGTTCGAGACTAGCCTGACCAACATGGTGAAACCCCTTCTGCTAAAAATACAAAATTAGCTGGGCGTGGTGGTACATGCCTGTTATCCCAGATAGTCAGGAGGCTGAGGCAGGAGAATCACTTGAACCCGGGTGGCAGAGGTTGCAGTGAGCCGAGATTGTGCCACTACGTTCCAGCCTGGGTGATAAAGCAAGACTCCATCTCAAAAGAAAAGAAAAGAAAAAGCTAGTGCTCACAATGACTTACAAGACTCTACCACGTCATGTCTCCAGTTACATCTCTTAACCCCTCTTCTTGAGAAGAGTGGACCCCTCACATATGCTTCTATGTTAGGAGATTTACATTGGCAGTTCTTTCTGCTAGCAGGGTCTTTCCTGGAGATCCACCTTCCTTAATTTCTCATATATGAAGTCTGTTCAAGTATCACTTTGTCAGTGAAGCCTGCTGTGCCCCCTGCTTTATTTAAAATTGCAATCCCCCGCCCTCCCTTACTGCACATTTCTGGTCTCTTATCTTCTCCTATTTTTTTTTTCCATAGAATTTATGACCTATTTTATTACATACTCTTTATTTTGCTCATTGCCTGTCTCCCTCTACCCCTACACTTGAATAAAAGCTGTTATGTAAGAAAAAGAGATTTTTATCTGTGTTCTTTGTTAATATATATTCCAAGTTCCTGGAACAGTCTAAATAATTAAATAGGCTCCAAATATATGTTGATAGGATTATAGTTGTTTTTTGTTTGTTTCCCTGGAGTTTCCAATTGCTGCTTGCTTCTGTTTTACCACTTTTTTTCATATTTTATATCTCATGATCCTGTTAAGTTTCCTGGAGACTACTCTTTTTTTGTTTGTTTTTTGAGATGGAGTCTCGCTCTGTCGCCAGGCTGGAGTGCACTGGTGCGATCTCAGCTCACTCCAACCTCCACCTCCCGGATTCAAGCAATTCTTCTGTCTCAACCTCCTGAGTAGCTGGGATCACAGGCCCACACCTGGCTAATTTTTTTGTATTTTTATTAGAGATGGGGTTTCATCATATTGGCCAGGCTGGTTTTGAACTTCTGACCTTGTGATCCGCCTGCCTCGGCCTCTCAGAGTGCTGGGATTACAGGCGTGAGCCACTGTGCCTGGCTGAGACTACACTTCTTACAATACAAAAGCAGAATTATAACATGAAAATACAGTATCAGTAAATGTATTAAATGGTGTTGAATTTTGTTAGTAATTAGGAGAGCAGATAACAATAAGATACTTTTTTTTTTTTTTGAGACAGAGTGTTGCTCTGTCGCCCAGCCTGGAGTGTCATCACGTGATCTCGGCTCACTGCAACCCCTGTCTCCCAGGTTCAAGCGATTCTCGTGCCCTCAGCTTCCTGAGTAGCTTAGATTACAGACATGCACCACCATGCCCGGTTAATTTTTCTATTTTTAGTAGAGACAGGGTTTCACCATGTTGGCCAGGCTGGTCTCGAACTCCCGACCTCAGGTGATCTGCCCACCTCAGCCTCCCAAAGTGCTGGGATTACAGGCGTGAGCCACCGCGTCCGGCCTTTTTCTTATCAAGTTAATGAAAATTAAATTTTTAAATGAAAGGTAACACAGTTTAACAAGGGTAAAAGGAGTTACACTTTCATCACTCTTCTTTGGGACTATACATTGTTATACCTTTTCTGAACAGAAATTTGGAAATGTGAATTAGCCATATCCTTTAAAATATCAACATGAGTGATCATTCCATAATTTATTATAAAACAAAACTATGGAATCAATCTGAATAGGAATAGTTATTAAATTGTACTTTGGTAATATAGTCATGCAGTTAAAATTCAGTGCACCCATTGAAGAAAACTTGGAGAAGTGTAGTGACATGGAAAAAGATTTTTAAAGGGTTTTTGTAGATAACATGTTCTATAAATAAATTTAATGTTGATAAGTGTGTATATATGGGGAAAAAATAGGACATGATCACTACTCTCATTTTGTGTGGTGGGATTGATTTATTTTCTGTGATGAATAAATACTACTTGAATATTTCAAAAGTTATTTCAAAAATACAAGTTTCAGATGAGACAGTTTTGAAAGTGACAGCTCTCAATATAAATACCCAAATAATGTGGATTATATTGTGAGTATTTTTCAATCATCAAAAATAAGTAAATGACTAGGTTCCAAGGAGAAGTTCCCTCTCATTCTTTCTTTTTCAAGACAGAGTCTTACTCTGTTGCCCAGGCTGGGCAGTAGCACGCTCATGGCTCACTGCTGCATCGAACTCCTGGCTCATGTGATTCTCTCACTTTAGTTCCCTGAGTAGCTAGGACTACAGGTGTGCACCACCACACCTGGCTAATTTTTAAATTTTTTATAGAGATGTGGTCTCACTATGATGCCCAAGCTGATCTCAAACTCCTGGCCTTAAGCCATCTTCCTGCTTCTCTCCCAAAGCGATGTGATGACAGGTATGAACCACCACACCCAGCCATTAGAACATTTGCTTAATTTTTTATTTAATAACACCTTTATTGAAATGTAATTCACATACCATACAAGTAGACACTTTATAGGCATGCTTTGTTTTTTTTGCACTGCACTTTATTGTGCGCCAAAGATAGTGCCTTACGCCAAGCAAGCCTATCAGCACCGCTTTTCCAACAGCATGTGCCACTTTGACTTTCTTTCACATTTTGGTAATTCTTACAGTATTTCCAGCTTTTTCATTATTACTATGTCTGTTTTGGTGATCTGTGATGAGTGATCTTTGATAATACTATTATACATGTTTTGGTGCACCTTGAATTGTGCCCATAGAAGATGACGAGCTTAATTATAAATATTGTGTGTGTTCTGATCACTCTATCAACCTGCCATTCCCCTATCTCTGTCCCTCTTATTGGGCCTCCCTATTCCCTGAGACAAAATATTGAAATTAGGCCAATTGTGCCAGGCACGGTGGCTCAAGCTTGTAATCCCAGCACTTTGGGAGGCTGAGGCAGGTGGATCATTTGAGGTCAGGAGTTTGAAACCAGCCTGGCCAACATGGCGAAACCCTGGCTCTACTAAAGATACACAAAATAGCCAGGTGTGGTGGTGTACGCTTGTAATACCAGCTACTCAGGAGGCTGGAGGCATGAGAATCGTTTGAACCAGAGAGGCGGAGGTTGCAATGACCTGAGATCACGCCACTGCACTCCAGCCTGGGTGACAGAGTGAGACTCTGTCTCCAAAAAAAAAGAAAAGAAATTAGACCAATTACAGGTGCGGTGGCTCATACCTGTAATCCCAGCACTTTGGGAGGCCAAGGTGGGCAGATCACCTGAGATCAGGAGTTTGAGACCAGCATTGCCAACATGGTAAAACTCCGTCTCTACTAAAAATACAAAAATTAGCCGGCGTGGTGGCGGGCACCTGTAATCCCAGCTACTTGGGAGGCTGAGGCAGGAGAATCGCTTGAACCCAGGATGCAGGTTGCGGTGAGCTGAGATCATGCCACTAGGCTCCAGCCTGGGCGACAGAGCAAGACTCCGTCTCCAAAGAAAAAAGAAATTAGGCTGGGCTCAGTGGTTCATGACTGTAATACCAGTACTTTGGGAGGATAAAGAGGTGGCATCACTTGAGGCTAGGAGTAAAGACCAGCATCTGCAACACAGTGATACCCCATCTCTACAAAAAAAAATAAAATTGGTGTGGTTACATGCCCCTGTGGTCCCAGACACTTTTAGAGGCTGAGGTAGGAGGATCTGTTGAGCCCAAGAGGTTGAGGTTGCAGTGAGTCATGATTGTGCCACTGTACTCCAGCCTGGGCAACAGGGCAACACTCTGTCTCAAAAATAGTAGTCATAATAACAAAGAAAAAACCCAAAATGGCCTTGGAGTGTTCAAGTGAAACCTAAAAATCATTAAAGTGAGTGAAGAAGGCATGTTGAAAGTTGAGATAGGCCAAAAGCTAGTTTTTTTTGCGTCAGTTAGCCATGTTGTGAATGCAAAGGAAAAGTTATTGAAGGAAATTCAAAGTGCTACTCCAGTGACCATGCAAATGGTAAGGAAATGAAACAGCTTTATTGCTATAAGGAGAGAGTTTTAGGGGTCAGAATAGAAGGTCACACCAGCCACAACATTCCCTTAAGGCAAAACCTAATTCTGAACAAGGCCCTAACTCTCTTCAATTCTATAAAGGCTAAGAAAGATGAAGAAGCTATAGAAAAAAGTTTGAGGCTATCAGTGGTGGATTCATGAGGTTTAAGGAAAGCAACCATCTCCATAAGGTAAAAGTACAAGGTAGTTGCTGAGGTGGGAGGATTGCTTGAGCCCAGGCATTTAAGGCTGCAGTGAGTTATGATTATGCCACTGCACTCAAGCCTGGTTAACAGAGCAAGACCCTGCCTCTTGGGGGCGGGTAAAAAAAAGGCGCATTGAAACAGCAAGTGCTTATGTAGAAGCTAAGATAATTGATGAAAATGGCTATGCTAAGTAAATTTTCAATGGAGACAAAACAGCCTTCTTCCATCGGCTGAAGATGCCATCTTAAGACTTTCACAGCTAGATAAGAGCAGTCAGTGCCTGGCTTCAAAGGACAAGTTGACTTTCTTGTTAGGGCTAATGCAGCTTGTGACTTTAAGCTGAAGCCAGTACTCATTTACCATTCCAAAAATCTTAAGCCCCTTAAAAATTATGCTAAACCTACCGTACCTGTGCCCTAGAAATTGAACAACAAAGTGAGAATGACAATTGTTTACAGCAATGCTTTACTGAATTTTTTTTTTACTCCTTTATCATGTAACCAACGTTTTTGCTAAATATTTTAAGCCCGCTGTTGAGATCTGCTTAGAAAAAAAGATTCTTTTCAAAATATTACTTCTCACTGACACCACACCTAGTCACCCAGAGCTCTGATGGAGATGTACAAGGAGATTAATGTTTCATGGCTGCAACATCTATTCTGTAGCCCTTGGATCAAAGAGTAATTTCACTTTACTCTTTTTTTTTTTTTTGAGACAGGGTTTCACTCTGTCATGCAGGCTGGAATGCAGTGGCGTGATCATGGCTCAATCCAGCCTTGGACCTCCTGGCCTCAAATTATCTCCTACCTCATCCTCCCAAGTAGCTGGGATTACAGGCATGAGCCACCATGCCTAGCTAAATATTTTTTATTTATTTATTTTTATTTTTTGAGACGGAGTCTTGCTCTGTTGCCCAGGCTGGAATGCAGTGGCACGATCTTGGCTCACTGCAAGCTCTGCCTCCCAGGTTCATGCCATTCTCCTGTCTCAGCCTCCCGAGTAGCCGCCACCACGCCTGGCTAATTTTTTGTGTTTTTAGTAGAGACAGGATTTCACCACGTTAGCCAGGATGGTCTCGATCTCCTGACCTCGTGATCTGCCTGCCTTGGCCTCCCAAAGTGCTGGGATTACAGGCGTGAGCCACCGTGCCTGGCCTCATCCATGACTTTCTGAAGTTCTACGATCTGGTCCAGCCCTGGGGATATCCCATACTCTTGAGTGCTGAGGAAGGCACGAGGTCAGGAGTTCGAGACTAGCCTGGCCAACATGGTGAAACCCCAACTCTACTAAAAATTCTCATGGATTACTTTGAAGGGTTCAATAATTCAGTAGAGCGAATAACTGCAGGTATGATAGAGCAAGAGAACTAAAATTAGAAATGCAGCCTGAAGATGGGATGGAACTGCTGCAATATCAGGATAAACTAAACTGATGATTGTTTGCTGCTTTTTTTTTTGAAGATGGAGTCTTGCTCTGTCGCCCAGGCTAGAGTGCAGTGGCGCGATCTCGGCTCACTGCAAGCTCCACCTCCTGGGTTCATGCCATTCTCCTGCCTCAGCTTCCTGAGTAGTTGGGACTACAGGCAGCCGCCACCACGCCTGGCAAATTTTTTTTATGTATTTTTAGTAGAGACGGGGTTTCACCATGTTAGCGAGGATGGTCTCGATCTCCTGACCTCGTGATCCGCCCACCTTGGCCTCCCAAAGTGCTGGGATTACAGGCGTGAGCCACTGCGCCCGGCCGATTGTTTGCTTCTTATGGATGAGCAAAGACAGTGTTTTTTTGAGATGCAATCTGCTTCTGTGAAAATGCTGTTAACATTGTTGAAATAACAAAGGATTTAGAATATTTTGTAAACTTAATTAAGCAGTGGCAGGGTTGGAGGGGATTGACTCTATTTATATATTTATTTATTTATGAGATGGAGTCTTGCTCTGTCGCCCAGGATGGAGTGCAGTGGCATGATCTCGGCTCACTGCAACCTCTGCCTCCCGGGTTCACACAATTCTCCAGCCTCAGCCTCCTGAGTATCTGGGACTACAGGCACACGCCACCACACCCCACTTATTTTTGTGTTTTTAGAGATGGGGTTTCACCATGTTGGCCAGGCTGGTCTCAAACTCCTGACCTCAAGTGATCCATCTGCCTCGGGCTGCCAAAATGCTAGGATTACAGGCGTGACCCACCATGCCCGGCGATTGACTTTAATTTTAAAAGAGGTTATTCTGTGGGTCAGATGCTATCAAACAGCATCACATAGGGTCTCACTTTTCACCCAGGCTGAGTGCAGAGGTGCAGTCACGTCTCATTGCAGCCTCAAGCTCTGGGACCCAAGTGATCCTCCCACGTCTGCCTCCCAAGTAGCTGGAACCACAGGCATGCTCTACTTAGTCTGACTCATTTTTTAAATTATTTTTGTAGAGACCGGGTCTCATTATGTTGCCCAGGCTGAGGCAAGATCCTTTACCAGCAAAAGGATTACTGCTTGCCAAAGGCTCAGGTGATTGTTAGTGTGTTTAGAAATAAAGTATCTTTTAATATATGTACTTTTTTAAGGCATAATGCTATTATTGCACACTTGATTATAGTGTAAACATAACTTTTTTTTTTTTTTTTTTGAGATGGAGTCTCGCTGTGTCACCCCGGCTGGAGTGCAGTGTCACAATCTCGGCTCACTACAAGCTCCGCCTCCCGGGTTCACGCCATTCTCCTGTCTCAGCCTCCCGAGTAGCTGGGACTACAGACGCTGGCCACCATGCCAGGCTAATTTTTTGTAATTTTAGTAGAGACGGGATTTCACTGTGTTAGCCAGGATGGTCTCGATCTCCTGACCTCGTGATCCGCCCGCCTCGGCCTCCCAAAGTGCTGGGATTACAGGCGTGAGCCACCGCGCCCGGCCCTATAACTTTTTTTTTTTTTTGAGACAGGGTCTCGCTTTGTTATCCAGGCCAGAGTGCAGTAGCATGAACGTGGATCACTGAAGCTTCACCATCCCAGGCTCAAGTGATTCTCCCATCTCAGCCCTCTGCGCGACTGGGACTACAGGCGTGTGCTACCTCATGCCTGGCTAATTTTTGTATTTTTTTGTAGAGATGGAGTTTTGCCATGTTGCACTGGCTGGTTTAAAACTCCTGAGCTCAAGCGATCCACCTGCCTCAGCCTCCCAAAGTGCTGGGATTACAGGCATGAGCCACTGTACCTGGCTGTAAACATAATTTATCTACTGGAAAACCAAAAAATTTGTTTGACTAGCTTTATTGCAGTACTTGCTTTATTGGGGTGGTCTGGAACCAGAGCCTTCAGTAACTCCCAAGTTGTGCCTGTATGCAAGTCGGTGGTTTTTAATATATTCAGAGTTGTACAACCATCACCACAATTAACTTTAGAACATTTTTATCACCCTCATACCAAGAACCCAAAAGAGATTGATTAGCAGTCATTCCCCATCTTCCCTGAACCTCTTCAGTCCTAGGCAACCATTAGTCTGCTTTTTGTTTCTGTAGATATTCTGGACATTTCTTATAAATGGAATAACACGATAAGTGATTTTTTTGTGACTGGCTTCTTTTACTTAGCCTGTTATCAAGGTTCATGTATGTTTTAGCATAAGGTTTTCTCTTTATGTTTTTGTTGTTGTTGTTTAAAAGACAGGGTCTTGATCTGTCACCCAGACTGGAGTGCAGTGGTATAGTCATAGCTTACTACACCCTCGAACGCCTGGCCCTCCTGAGTAGCTGGGATAACAGTCATGTGCCATTGTGCCCACTTGAAAGTATGTGTCTTAATGACTTTTTTGCCACTGTTATATTTATTTTACAGATAGGGATGAGGAAGAAATGACCAAACGAGATGACAAAAGAGATATCAACAGATACTGCAAGGAGAGGCCCTCTAAAGATAAGGTGTTTATTGAATACTGTATTCTTTATAATATGGTGATATCTTACATCATCTAAACATAACACAGTTGTGATGTTTATTAGTCCTTATACATCTTTATTACCACTAAGTAAAATTCTGTCAGTTGTTTTTTTGTGGCTATGTCAGATAACTAGTATGTCTGATTCCTTTCTCTCATATTTGTATACCAGATAAACTCATTTTAGCTAGGATGAGGCAAATATCTTATTAGATTATTGCTATCTTATGCACAGTCTCTGTTTCTCACTTTTTGGGGGTAAAAAATTTGAAATTTGAATACTATGTTTTCTACTTCTCCATTTTCTTAGGAAAAAGAAAAGACTCAAATGATCACAATTAACAGAGATCTGTTAATGGCTTTTGTTTATTTTGATCAAAGTCATTGTGGTTACCTTCTTGAAAAGGATTTGGAAGAAATACTTTATACTCTTGGACTACATCTTTCTCGGGCTCAGGTAATCTATCTTGTGAATATTTAAAAGGAAAACATTTTTTGAGAGTTACCTTTTCCAGTGAAAAGTTAATAGAACCTCTGTTGACTTTTTGATATATTAAAGCAATATAAGGGCCAGGCGTGGTGGCTCACGCATATAATCCCAGCAGGTTGGGAGGCTGAGGCGGGCAGATCAGTTGAGGCCAGGAGTTTAAGACCAGCTTGGCCAACATGGCGTAGCTCCGTCTCTACTAAAAATGCAAAAATCAGCTGGGTGTGGTGGCACACGCCTGTAATCCCAGCTACTCGGGAAGCTGAGACAGGAGAATCTCTTGAACCCAGGAGGCGGAGGTTGCAATGAGCCAAGATCACGCCACTGCACTCCAGCCTGGGTGACAGAGTGAGACTCCGTCTCAAAAAATAAAAATAAAGCAATATAACATAAGCCAGTTGTAAAACACTTCCCTTCTCCCTCTCCCTCTGTTTCTACTCCTTAGGACTACAATATATAAAATTCTAGATCTTTTTGTAAGCAGCTTAGTTCCATTTTTATAAACAAAACGTGGAATTATTCTGTACGTTTTGACTGGCTTTTTTTTTTTCATTCCACAGTATTCTATAGATACATTCACCATGAAAATAGAGACCTGCCTCATTCTTAAGCTGCACAGTACCCATTATACAGATGTACCATAATTTACCTACCTAGTCTCCATTGCTGGTGGTTTTCATTTATTGGATTTACCAACTATGCTGTAATAAATCATCCCTGTGCATAAATTTTTATCAATGTTATACTTTTTAACAATGAAGTTTTTTTTTTTCAAAAGTAACTTGGATCTTACTCAATTCCATGGATTTCCATCATAAGTGAAAATTACAGCTGGGCATAGTGGCTCACACCTGTAATCCCAGCACTTTGGGAGGCGGAGGAGGGTGGATCACCTGAGGTCAGGAGTTCAAGACCAGCCTGGCTAACATAGTGAAATCCCGTCTCTCCAAAAATACAAAAATTGGCCAGGCATGATGGCGGGTGCGTGTAATACCAGCTACTCTGGAGGCTGAGGTAGGAGAATCGCTTGAACTTGGGAAGTGGAGGTTGTAGTGAGTCGAGATCACACCACTGCACTCCATTTTGGGCGACAAGAGCCAGACTCTCAAAAGAAAGTGAAAATTATATCATAGTTTTTCTAAGAGAATCAAGAAATGTATTTTCATCTCTGTATTTTGTTTACTTGCATGCATAACAGGTAAAGAAGCTTCTTAATAAAGTAGTGCTCCGTGAATCTTGCTTTTACCGGAAATTAACAGACACCTCAAAAGATGAAGAGAACCATGAAGAGTCTGAGTCATTGCAGGAAGATATGCTAGGTCTGAGCAATATTAAGATTTTGCTTTTTAATAAATATACTAGTAATTAAAGAAGAAAAATAACTTACTAAAATATGGTATATTTTATATTATAGGAAACAGATTATTACTTCCAACACCAACAGTAAAGCAGGAATCAAAGGATGTGGAAGAAAATGTTGGCCTCATTGTGTACAATGGTGCAATGGTAGATGTAGGAAGCCTCTTGCAAAAATTGGAAAAGAGCGAAAAAGTAAGAGCTGAGGTAGAACAGAAGCTGCAGTTACTAGAAGAAAAAACAGGTAAGGGTCAGCGTTGAATATGTTAATACTTTCAGCACCCTGCTGGGACACGTATATGTTTATGTGTGTACATACACACATACGTACCTGTGTACACATTTGCATATGCATACCAGATATTTTCATCGAAGTACATAAGAACTTTTTAAAATTTTTTTATTATTTATTTGTTTTTAAGACAGGGTCTCACTCCGTTACCCAGGTGGAGTGCAGTGGCACAATCTCAACTTACTGCAACCACTGCCTCCCGGATCCAAGTGATTCTCCCACCTCAGTCTCCCAAGTAGCTGGGATTACAGGCATGTGCCACCATGCCCAGCTATTTTTTGTATTTTTAGTAGAAATGGGGTTTCACCATGTTGGGCAGGATGGTCTCAAACTCCTGACCTCAAGGGATCACCCACCTCGGCCTCCTGTAGTGTTGGGATTACAGGCATGAGCCACCACGCTCTGCAAGGACCTTTACTTTTCATTATTTCTGGTTCAGGTTGTAAAATTGCTTAGCTTTATCTGAATCTTAAGTCTTCCTGTGTATTCTCAGGTTCATTGTTACCTGTTGCATCCTTTTAATCATCTTCTAGTTCCACTTTTTTTTTTTTTTTGAGACAGAGTTTTGCCCTGTCACCCAGGCTGGAGTGCAGTGGGGCTATCTCGGCTCATTGCAACCTCCACCTCCCAAGTTCAAGCGATTCTCCTGCCTCAGCCTCCCAAGTAGCTGGGACTACAGGTGCGTGTCACCACGCCTGGCTAATTTTTTGTATTTTTAGTAGAGACGGTTTCGCCATGTTAGCTAGGATGGTCTCGATCTCCTGACCTCGTGATCCGCCCACCTCAGCCTCCCAAAGTGCTGGGTTTACAGGCATGAGCCACTGCGCCTGGCCTCCACTTAGTTTTTACCAGTCTGTGTTCTCTAATCTATACAGTCATCTAAAAATAGACCATAGGTTTTGAAATAATACAAGTTAAAAATTTAAATGAAACAGGCCAGGCACGGTGGCTCCCACCTGTAATCCCAGCACTTTAGGAGGCCGAGGCAGGCAGATTGTCTGAGGTCAGGAGTTCGAGACCAGCCTGACCAACATGGTGAAACCCCATCTCTAAAAATACAAAAATTAGCTGGGTGTGGTGGTACGCGCCTGTAATCCCAGCCAAGATCGTGCCACTTTGCTCAAGCTGGCGCAACAGAGTGAGACTCAGTCTCAAAAGTAAATACATAAATAAATGAATATTGCAGTGTGCTTTATGACTAATGAAATTGACAGACATTGCCATTTTATGGAATTCTATCAGCTTTTTATTTTCACAGCTTAAATATTTTAACCTCAAAGTTAAATTTGAAATTTTAGGAAGTAAAATGTTAATTTTTGGATTTTTTTAAACAGATGAAGATGAAAAAACCATATTAAATTTGGAGAATTCCAACAAAAGCCTCTCTGGTGAACTCAGAGAAGTTAAAAAGGACCTTAGTCAGTTACAAGAAAACTTAAAGATTTCGGAAAACATGAATTCACAATTTGAAAACCAACTGAATAAGACAATCAGAAACTTATCTACGGTAATGGATGAAATCCACACTGTTCTCAAGAAGGTGAGAAATTTTGTACTTTTAACATTTTCATAGTTTTTAAAATCTAACTCTGGTGTTTTTAATGTATTTTAATGTTATTAAGCTCGTAGTGATTATTCTAAAAGCAAATAATGATAGCATTCTGACCTTCCTGAGATTAGTAAAAAGTGATTCACAGGCTGGGCACAGTGGCTCACACCTGTAATCCCAACACTTTGGGAGGCCAACACGGGCGGATCACCTGAGGTCAGGAGTTCAAGTCCAGCCTCGCCAACATGGTGAAACCCCATGTCTACTAAAAATACAAAAAAAATTAGCCAGACATGGTGGCGGGCACCTGTAATCCTAGCTACCCGGAAGGCTGAGATGGGAATCACTTGAACCTGGGAAGCAGAGGTTTCAGTGAGTCTAGATTGCACCATTGCACTCTAGCCTGGGCAACAGAACTAGACCCCATCTTAAAAAAAAAAAAAAAAAGTGATTCCCAAAAGATGTTGTTTTTCTAAAACTTAGTTGGAATGTCAACATGATTTAAGTATACAGACTTCTTGAAGCAAATTTCATTTTTATTTCTTTTTAATCCAGAGTATAAATTTGAATTAAACCATTCACTTCACTTCTCTGTGTTTTTTTTGTTTTGTTTTGTCTTTTTGAGACAGGGTCTTGCACTTTTGCCCAGGCTGGTTTGTTAGTGGCGCTATCTTGGCTCACTGCAGCCTCTGCCTCCTAGGCTCACGTGATCCTCCCACCTCAGCCTCCTGATTAGCTGGGACTACAGGTGTGCTCCAGCACACCCAGCTAATTTTTATATTTTTTTTAGAGACAGGGTTTCAGACTGGGCACGGTGGCTCATGCCTGTAATCTCAGCACTTTCGGAGGCCAAGGTGGGCAGATCACGAAGTCAGGAGATCGAGACCACGGTAAAACCCCGTCTCTACTAAAAATATAAAAAAACTGCGAGACTCTGTCTCAAAAAAAAAAAAAAAATAGAGACGGGGTTTCACCATCTTTCCCAAGCTGGTCTCCAACTCCTGGGCTAAGCAGCCCACCTATCTTGGCCTCTCAGAGTGCTGAGATTACAGTCATGAGCCACCACACCTGCCCCATTCACTGCATTTTTAGACCCAATTTATTCTTGGGCAGAATTGAGGTAAATGCTTCGTCACCATTAATTTTAAGATACTAAAATTAATTTATTGTTATCACTAGAAAAAAGTATACCAAACTGAATACCATTATACTCTAAAATCAAAGTAACATTTAAGATAATCTAAAAAAATGTATTTTTTTCCTTCTCTATTGTCTTATAGGATAATGTAAAGAATGAAGACAAAGATCAAAAATCCAAGGAGAATGGTGCAAATGTATGATAAAATCCATGTAGTGATGAGGAATGGTGTTAAATAATGTAATATATAAAAATCATGATATAAGAATGTTTGAAGGTGATGCATGTTTGATTTTAGTAGTATAAATGTCTTTTAGTTCAAATGATGTATAAAGTTTTATGAATGTGAGTTTCTGCTTTTGAAAATTGCTTGTAATTCCTAGCCTTCAAATTATTAAACACTCCTTGAGTGAAATAATTTTGCATTGCAAAGTGTTTTAGGATGAACTTTGTTATAGTTTTAACTCCAATAAAGTTCATCAGTTTAATTGACTGTAGTATTTAATTACCAAATTTCTTTTATTAAAATGCCTAAAATTTTTAATTTATAGAATTATTAGGTTTTAAAATTTTTAGTTCATCTGTTAAAATTTCAGTCAAAATCATAAAATAGCATGATGCTTAATTTTTGCAAGTTTTTTGAAACTTTTTGTTTTTTTTACTCATCACCAAAAAATCCCCTCTTGATCAGTCTCTAAAAGCATTCATTAAAAATTCAGTTCAGGCTGGGCACGGTGGCTCACGTCTGTAATCCCAACACTTTGGGAGGCCGAGGCAGATGGATCACCTGAGGTTAGGAGTTCGAGACCAGCCTGGCCAACATGGTGAAACCCGGTCTCTACTAAAAATATAAAAATTAGCTGGGCATGGTGGTGGGTGCCTGTAATCCCAGCTACTTGGGAGGCTGAGGCAGGAGAATCGCTTGAACCCAGGAGGCGGAGGTTGCAGTCACTCAGGATCATGCAACTACACTCCAGTCTGGGCGACAAGAGTGAAACTCCATCTCAAAAAGAAAAAAAAAAAAAAACAGTTTATCCGAAAGACAGTATATCAGAAAGAAAGAAGCAATAGAGAACTAGTATTGTTCTTTATGGGTTAGACTTTACATAATATTAGTTGTCCTGATGTCAGTGTTACTGCTTTCAATTAATTTTTCTACTTTCCGAGAATAGCATCTATATTCCTTTTAATTTTGAGGGTTTAAAAAAAAAATGCAGTGTATGTCAAATGTACAGTTTAGTACCAAGCCAGTAGATGTCAGTATGATGCCTTAAATTAAGTCTTCTTTAATTAAAGATATTTTTTTAAATTAACATGTGTACTTCCTTCAGAATTTTAGTGGATACATGAGGTGACTTAACTGTAGAATAAAAACGGTAGTAAATATGAGTGGTTCTCAACAGAGGGTGAATTTATCCCTTAGAGGACATTTGGCAGTGTCTAATGAGGTTTTTTTGGTGTCACAACTGGGTGGGTGCTGCTGGCATCTAGTTGGTAGAGGCCAAAGATATCACTAACCATCCTTTGTTGCAGAGGATAGCCCTCTACAACAAGGAATTATCCAGCCAAAAATGTCAATAGTGTCCAGTTTCAGAAACCCTGCTCTAAAGGAATGTAAAGTTAAATGACATTTTGTCTTCCAGATTTTACTAGTGAAAACTTAATGGAATCCATTACTGGAATGTTTCACTGTCATATAAATATATGGTGTATTAGAGTTTTGTTTTATTTTGTTTTGTTTTGAAACGGAGTCTCGCTGTGTCACCCAGACTGGAGTGCAGTGGCTTGATCTCGGCTCACTGCAACCTCTGCCTCCCGGGTTCTAGCGATTCCCCTGCCTTAGCCTCTCAAGTAGCTGGGATTACAGACGTCTGCCACCATGTCCAGCTAATTTTGTATTTTTAGTAGGGATGAGGTTTCACCACATTGGCCAGGCTGGTCTCGAACTCCTGACCTCAGGTGATCCACCCACCTTGGTCTCCCAAAGTGCTGGGATTACAGGCGTGAGCCACTGCACCCGGCCTAGAGTTTATTTTATTTCATTTTGTTTTATTTTATTTTGTTAGAATAATGGCTAGGTGTTCCAAATAGATGAATATGAAAATGTAAAGTGCCATTTATATGTGACTTACGCTAAATGGAATTCACATGGCTATTACTAAAAAATGGATTACAGTACCTCAAATTCTTTTAGACCAATTTTTGTCTTAAGTTACTGTTTGTGGTCATATGGCTTGTTGACCTTCTCCAAAACCAGATTAGAGATTGATCTATAATTATTATATAATTATGATATAAATATTTCCTTCATCTTTAAGGTGAGATGAAACAGTTGTTGAAAATGGTTTTTTTCCTTCTTTCTTTTTTTTTTTGAGATAAAGTGTCTGTTTCCCAGCCTGGAGTGCAGTGGTGCCATCTAGGCTCACTACAATCTTTACCTCCCGAGTTCAAACAATTCTGGTGCCTCAGCGTCCTGAGTAGCTGGGATTACAGGCATGCACCACCATACCGGCTAAGTTTTTTGTATTTTTAGTAGAGATGGGGTTTTGCCATGTTGGCCAGGCTGGTCTTGAAACTCCTAGCCTCAAGTGGTCTACCCATCATGGCCTCCCAAAATGTTGGGATTACAGGCGTGAGCTACCGTGCCTGGCCCACAAAGTGTTTTTTTTTTCCAAGGGACAATCTTGAAGATAAACTTTTAACTAAAAGACAGTGATGATAGTAAAAGACAGTAATGATAGAGTTCCTTGAAAAGAGTATATTGTTAATAAGAAACATTATATAAAGTACATTTGTGAGACTTTTTTTCCTCCAGATAAATTTAAATCAGAATAAAATTGGGATGACAGAGAAAAAGACTGAACCTTTCAATCACATTGTTACTTAGGGGTAAATTTCTTATAAAATAATATCTTTGGAAGTACAAATTGAGATGACTAAGGAAAAAAGCAAGTTGCACACAGAAAAATTGATTTTGGCCGGGCACAGTGGCTCACGCTTGTAATCCCAGCACTTTGGGAGGCCAAGGCAGGCGGATCATTTGAGGTCAGGAGTTCAAGACCAGTCTGGCCAGCATGGTGAAACCCCGTCTCTACTAAAAATACAAAAAAAAATTAGCCGGGTGTGGTAGTGCATTCCTGTAGTCTCAGCTACCTGGGAGTCTGAGGCAGGAGAATGGCTTGATCCCGGGAGGCAGAGGTTGCAGTGATCCAAGATCGAGCCATTGCACTCCAGCCTGGGCAACAGAGCAAGAAAACTTACTTTTTTTTTTTTAAGGTACCTAAATAGGTATTGTTGGCAATTCCAGAGGAAAATAATTGTATATTCATTCAGTGGATGGCTGGGTCTAGACCACACGAGTTTCTCTGATCTGGGTGATAAATGACCCTTGAGAGCCTTAGTTATAGATCTAAATACTGACTAGAATTGTCAAAAAATATTACAATGGTTACTGTATGTTTTGTTAGGGATTTACGTGATACTGAAGGGCTTTCAGAGCACTCTGACGTTAACATACATAGAGTAGAATGGACACTCCTTCCCTACTTCTTTTGATGAAGCCTCTTGATAGCACGGCATGCCCTTTATTTTTAATCAGTCATTTGCAGTCCACAAGTTAACACTGACGTGGCTTTGAATTTTTTTGTGGGTCTGAGATAATCTGAGGTTGTTTTCATTGTCAGAAATTATGTAAGTTTTCTCCTAGTGATGTGACATCCTATAGATTGTGAATCAAAGCAGGCATCATCACATACCAGAAGCATGTAGAGATTTACTGTGTGAAATGTACACAGTAGCCTAGGCGCAGTGGCTCACGCCTGTAATCCGAACACTTTGGGAGGCCAAGGCGGGCGGATCATGAGGTCAGGAGTTCGAGACCAGCTTGGCCAATATGATGAAACCCCGTCTCTACTAATAATACAAAAATTAGCCGGGCATGGTGGTGCACACCTGTAGTCCCAGCTACTCAGGAGGCTGAGGCAGGAGAATCGGTTGAACCTGGGAGGTGGAGGTTCCAGTGAGCCGAGATTGTGCCACTGCACTCCAGCCTGGGCGACAGAAAGAGACTCCGTCTCAAGGAAAAAAAAAAAAGTGTACACAGTAATTAGAGGCACCATAAAAGCTTTTCTAAAGGACTTGTAAGGTACAGCACATTTCCTTGTTTGACTGCAATGCAGCTGCTGTGCTGTGGGTTATGGAAGGAAATTTTGCCCACTTTAATTCTTCCCACTAATTTTTTTTTTTTTTTTTTTTGGAGGCGGAGTTTTGCTATTGTCACCCAGGCTGGAGTGCAGTAGTGCAATCTCGGCTCACTGCACTCTCCGCCTCCCAGGTTCAAGTGATTCTCCTGCCTCAGCCTCCTGAGTAGCTGGGATTACAGGCGCTCACCACCACGCCCAGCTAATTTGGTATTTTTAGTAGAGATGGGGTTTCATCATGTTGGCCAGGCTGCTCGTGAGCTCCTGAACTCAGGTGATCCACTCACCTCTGCCTCCCAAAGTGCGGGAATTACAGGTGTGAGCCACTGCGCCTGACCTCTTCCCACTAATTTTATGTTCAGATTATTTTGGAGTTAAAAATATTGTGTAAGAACACAAATTATTTTTGTTAAATGAGGCTTAGTGAAATGGTGAGAATTTTTCAGGATTCAATATTAATATAGTTTACTGCCCTATTTAATATTTTTGTTTTTTATAAAAGAAAAGAGCTCCAAATTTGTGAGTGATTTACTCTTGTTTTAATTATTATTATTATTTTTTTTGGGGGGGGAGACAGTATCTGCCTATGTTACCCAGGCTGGAGTGCAGTGGCACAATCTCAGTTCACTGCAACTGCCACCTCCCGGGCTCAAGTGATCCTTCCACCTCAGCCTCCTGAGTAGCTGGGATTACAGGTGCATGCCACCATGCCTAGCTAATTGTTTTTGTATTTTAGTAAAGACAGGGTTTCACCATGTTGCCCAGGCTGGTCTCAAACTCTCTGAGCTCAGGTGATTCACCCACCTAGGACTCCCCAACTGCTAGAATTACAGGCATGAGCCACTGCACCTGGCCCATGCCTAATTTTTCTATTTTTGGTAGAGACGGGGTTTCCCCTTATTGCCCAGGCTACTGGAACTCCTGAGCTCAAGCAGTCTGCCTGCCTCAGCCTCACAAAGTGCACAGATTATAGTGTGAGCCATTGCACCCAGCCTCTATTTTATCTTTTATTCATAGGATGGGTGGGCCAGGCACAGTGGCTGAGGCGCTACTCTGGATGCTGAGGCAAGAGGATCACTGGATCTCAGGAGGTGGAGGCTGCAGTGAGCTGTCAGGGTCTCGCTCTGTTGCCCAAGCTAGAGTGCAGTGGCACAATCATGGCTCATGGCAGGCTTGACCTAGATCTAGTGATCCTTCCACCTCTGCCTCCCAACATGTAGCCAATAACTTACTGTCTAAACTGGGAACCTTTTGAGAGAAAAGAAAGGTGCCAGGAATAACTATGTCATAACACCAGAT
Source organism: Gorilla gorilla gorilla (assembly GCF_029281585.2). NCBI lineage: Eukaryota > Metazoa > Chordata > Mammalia > Primates > Hominidae > Gorilla > Gorilla gorilla. Next base: position 46,957,390 of record NC_073232.2, on the reverse strand, counting down.
ATAACTAGGAGGCAAACTGGAACATAGAGTTACTGCCTATTTATCATTCATCTTGTGGATAATATTGACCTGCGTTTGGTGTTCACTAGTTAAAAAACGAGCCTCAGGCTTACACATGAATGAAGATTAAGTTTAGAGTCCCAGAGTACTTTTGATATAAATTATACACTTGGTTTTTCTTGTGTGTATAGAGGGGTGGGGTACTACTTAAGTACCGAGTCAGCTCCTTATTAATGGTGGTCTGAATGTGATCATTATGCCTAATCTAATGCAGGTTCTCAAACGAGTATGTGTCTGAATCACCAGGTCTGGGTTAGGGCCTAAGAATTTGCATTCCTAACGAGTTCCCACGTGCTGCTGCTGCTGCTGCTGCTATTGCTGGTCTAAGCAAACCCACTTGGAGAACCTCCTAACTAAGGTGTTCTAATTAGGGAAAACTTAGAGCAGTTTCCCCTAGTTAATACGTGATTTTTTTAAATAGAGAAGAGTAAATTGCCTTGGAGACACTAACTGAACCATTAGAGCTTTTTCTTTAGGGATAGATAATCCGGCATTGGGCTGGGCATGGTGGCTTACACCTGTAATCCCAGCACTTTGGGAGGCCAAGGAGCAGAATGCTTGAGTCCAGGAGTTCAAGCCCAGCCTGGGCAGCATGGTGAAACCCCGTCTTTACAAAAAATGCAAAAATTATCCAGGCGTGGTGACAAGTGCCTGTAGTCCCAGCTACTCAGGAAGCCGAGCTGGCAAGATCGCTTGACGCTTGAGCCTGGGCAGCTGAGGCTGTGGTGAGCCATGATCATGCCACCATACTCCAGCCTGGGCAACAAGGACCCTGTTTCAAAAAAAAAAAAACTACATTGGATAAACCATAATTGACACTGAAATACTTATTAAATGAATGAATACAAGTCTATACGTGCAGGATAGTCACTTAAATTTTTTATTCTTTTTTTTTTTGAGATGGAGTTTCACTCCTGTTGCCCAAGGTGGAGTGCAGTGGCACGATCTTGGCTCACTGCAACCTCTGCTTCCTGGGTTCAAGCAGTTCTCCTGCCTCAGCCTCCCAAGTAGCTGGGATTACAGGCATCTGCCACCATGCCCAGCTAATTTTTGTATACTTAGCAGAGATGGGGTTTCACCATGTTAGCCAGGCTGGCCTCGAACTCCAGACCTCAAGTGATCCTCCTTGGCCTCCCAAAGTGCTAGGATTACAGGCAGGCAAGATCTGGTCATTTTAAAAAAAGATTTTAGCCCCGGTGCAGTGGCTCAAGCCTGTAATCCCAGCACTCTTGGTAGAGACGGGATTTCTCCCTGTTGCCCAGGCTGGTCTTGAACTCCTGAGTTCAAGTGATTGAGCCGCCTGTGCCTCCCAAAGTGCTAGAATTACAGGCATGAGCCACCGCGCCCAGCCAAATTTGTCATTTAATTTTACCTTCTTTAGGAATATGCAGAATGGGAAATATTTCTTTTTTGGGAGGGGGGATGAGAAATATTTACTAAAGTTGGTATGATCTTTTGAAACTGCATATCAGCTGGATGTTGTGGCACAACCAGACATTTCCATATGCTTTAGTTTCTCAGGCAAAAATTATGTCAAAGCTGCTTCTAGTCTCTCGTTTTCATAAATACCTTTACTATGTACCAAAGAAGGGAGCCCTATTTTCCCACAAGTCCTTCTGGGATGGTAACTTACCAGAATGATGTATAGCTTTCCCTTGAGGCATATTGGAGTTATAAGGGATAGGAATGAAGGAATTGTAGAGTATGTTGGTAAATAGTGGGACTGATGATAAAGGGAATTATCTTAACTGTGTTGTCCCCCTCCCCAGGGGTGACTAACAGTCCAGAGACCTGCATACAGTCTAATTTTACTATCCAAGGGTCTAATCTGGTAGGTGCTGAGGAGATGGTAGATAGTCCATCCAGTATTTGTATTACTACAAATCACACAGATTATCATCTTAGTTCCAGGGAAGTTTATCCGCTTGAATTACACCTCAGCCAGTGGCAGAGCCATGAAGACACAGTCCAGCCCCCTAAAGTAGAGAGGATTTTGCACTGTTGAGGCTCTAACCACAGAGGAGGCAGGATTCAAGCCTGGGCCCCAAATTCAGCAGACAACTTGGCAAGAGGCCAGGAACTAGCCGGGCGCTGTGGTTCACGCCTGTAATCCCAGCACTGTGGGAGGCTGAGGTGGGTGGATCACGAGGTCAGGAGTTCAAGATCAGCCTGGCCAAACAAGTGAAACCCCATCTCTACTAAAAATACAAAAATTAGCCTGGCATGGTGATGGGCACCTGTAATCCCAGCTACTTGGGAGAGGTAGAGAATTAGTTGAACCCGGGAGGCAGAGGTTGCAGTGAGCCAAGATCACACCACTGCACTCCAGCCTGGCGACAGAGTGAGACTCCATCTCACAAAAAAAAAAAAAAAAAGCCAAGAACCAAAGTAGAGGCTCATCCATACAGATTTTGAGTGAGGACTAGAGCTTGGTGATGGTGGCATTTCGGATCACACTATATTTAGTACAGTGAAACTAATTGTAAATCCATTGGTGTGGTAAACATTGTTAGGCACAGTCTTGGGTTAGCTCAGAGAGAGCTTTTATTAATAAAATCTAAGTATTTTAATATATTCAATTAATGTTCGCTAGTGTGAGCCAACTTAATTTCAACTTGAGTGAAATCAAATTCAGAGTAAATCTGGATTTGGAATAAAATAAGAATCTTACTATTCTAGAGATAAACCTTCTGCTCCACAGTTAATTTATTGTTTTCAGACTTGGTCACATTTAGCTCTTGGTTGCCTAGGGCCTCCACTAGTCTGCAGATAAAGATCAACTCAGGAAACTAAGGCCCAGAGATAAAACTTACGATCCATGAATTTCTTGCTTTCCTGGGCATTCGACATTGATCCAGCAGTACTCTTGCTTATAAGTGAGCTCAAGACCAGTAAACAAAACTAATACTTTTAAAGAGTTCATGGCTGGGCAACAGTGGCTCACGCCTGCAGTCCCAACACTTTGGGAGGCTGAGGTGGGAGGATCACTTGAGGTTAGGTGTTTGAGACCAGTTTGGTCAACATGGTGAAACCCCGTCCCTACTAAAAATACAAAAATAAGCCAGGCATGCTGGTGTGCACCTGTAGTCCCAGTTATTCGGGAGGTTGAGGCAGGAGAATCACTGGAACCAGGGAGGTGGAAGCTTCAGTGAGCCGAGATCGTGCCACTGCAACTCCAGCCTGGTTGACAGAGCGAGACCATGTCTCAAAAAAAAAAAAAAAAGAAAGAGGCCAGGCATGGTGGCTCATGCCTGTAATCCCAGCACTTTGGGAGGCCAAAGTGGGTGTATCACGAGGTCAGGAGTTCGAGACCAGCCTGGCCAATATGATGAAACCTTGTCTCTACTAAAAATAAAAAAATTAGCGGGGCATGGTGGCACACACCTGTAGTCCCAGCTATTCAGGAGGCTGAGGAAGAAGAATCACTTGAACCCGGGAGATAGAGGTTGCAGTGAGCCAAGATCGTGCCACTGCACTCCAGCCCGGGCAACAGACTGGGTGACAGAGTGAGACTTAATCTCAAAAAAAGAAAAGGCCAGGCGCGGTGGCTCATGCCTGTAATCCCAGCACTTTGGGAGGCCAAGGCGGGCAGATCACGAGGTCAGGAGATCTAGACCATCCTGGCCAACATGATGAAACACTGTCTTTACTAAAAAAATAAAAAAAATTAGCCGGGCGTGGTGGTGCACGCCTGTAATCCCAGCTACTTAGGAGGCTGAGGCAAGGGAATCACTTGACCCGGAAGGTGGAGGTTGCAGTGAGCCAAGATCGCACCACTGCGCTCCAGCCTGGCAACAGAGCAAGACTCCGTGTTTAAAAAAAAAAAAAAGTGTGTTTTCTTTAGGAGATCCTAAACTTGTGATTGTGTGTTAAGAGAAAAAAAAATTGTTCATGCAAAGTGCATGAATATATCAGGAAAGCTTCCTTCCAAGGCTAAAATCTTTTTGTGGTGTACCTAGTTTCTGGCCTAAATCTCATGGGATTTTTTTTCACTCATACTTCTAAGTGGCTATTTTGAAACAGTTATTTTTAGGTATTTAAGCTTTAAAAATGTTTCCAAGCCTAGGTTTAGATATTCTAATTACCTTTTAAATATTTAGCTCTTGGCATTGTTTTACAATGTCTTGAGAGCAGATGGCTTTCCAATTCAGTAGTTTTAGAACCCATGTGCCCTAGACTCAACATCAAAGAATGCCATATTTTTCTCATCACTTTAATTTTTCTCCTTTATTGCATGACTGCAGTTTCATTATTAACATGTGGTTAAGAGGGTACCTCTTGGTATGAACTTTGTTCTGGGTTCTCAAAATTTGGGGGATTAATTTAAATGTCAGAATTAGATTTTTTCAACACCCCCTTTTAAAAAAATTAATTAGCATGAATTTGTATTTTCATGGCCTTTGCCCTGAAAAGTTTTCTGAGCTCCAAAACCAAGTGCAAATTTTGCCTTTCATTACATATATACATACATGTATTTAGTTCCAACAATAACTGATATTGCAGTGTTGCTCTAGCAGTTCAGGCAAATTAAACTTAATAAAGTTCAGGGAACAACTTTAAGCTATCAAATGCAGGTTATTAAAATACTGATCTAGGCCGGGTGCAGTAGCTTACACCTATAGTCCCAGCACTTTAGGAGGCTGAGGCAGGCAGATCGCTTGAGCCCAAGAGTTGGAGACCAGCCTGAGCAACATAGTGAAACCTTATCTTTACAAAAAATACCAAAATTAGCCAGGCATGGTGGTGTGCACCTATAGTCCCAGCTACTCGGGAGGCTGAGGTGGGAGGATCACTTGAGCCCAGGAGGCGGAGGTTGCAGTGAGCCATGATCATGCCAGTCCACTCCAGCCTGGGCAAGATCGCAAGACCCAATCTCTAAAAAAAGTAAACTTTTGTAATAAAATATAACAAAACTAAATAAGAGGAATTTGCATGCTCTGATTCACGATCATTTCTAAATTTTCAGATTGAAGAAAAACTAAAAAAATTATACTTGAGATTAGTTTGCTACAGCAGATTACCCTTTGCAAGGGTCATGTAAGAGTTTGGAAAATTGATACAGGAGTTAGTAATCTAAGCTTCATGAAAATTGGTCATCTCATGTTATTTTCCCCATTCTAAAGATGAGAAAATGCAACTAAAGTAAAAAAGTTCACCTTCGTGTCCCCCAGACAAATGGTAAAGGGCTTAATATTTCTCATCATCTGGCTTCACTGAAACCTCAGATCCACTTCCTAATTGAACCTGCCCTCCTAGTCTTTTTATTAAAGTGTGTTTCCAAATGCAGCTCATTGGTTATCTCTAGCCTTTTTGTTTGCCTTCAGGCAGAGAAAGAGCAGAATCTACTGTTAACACGTAAAGAATTAATATTTCATGGCCATTCATTTTCTTTCTTAAATAGATGGACATATTGTAAGCCAGTCCTGGCCACACAAAGACCACTTGCTGTTTCTGGCTATAACATAAATATTTAATTAAAGGAAAAACTACTTTGAGCCATTCTTTTATAAGGCATAAACTATACTAGCTTTGGGCTACACTTTTGCAATTTCCCAAATCCATCTGTTACTTATCCCAGAGTTTTTGCCAGCTTGGAAAACTTAGGAGGCGTATCCACCTGGGTTTTAGAAATGTTTCCAGGAGGCCGGGTGTGGTGCTGCGCGCCAGTAATCCCAGCACTTTGGGAGGCCAAGGCAGGTGGATCATGTGGTCAGGAGTTCGAGACCAGCCTGACCAACAAGGTGAAACACCATCTCTACTAAAAACACAAAAATTAGCTGGGCGTGGTGGCAAGCGCCTGTAGTCCCAGCTACTCAGGAGGCTGAGGCAGAAGAATCGCTTGAACCTGGGAGGTGGAGGTTGCAGTGAGCCAAGATCATGCCATTGCACTCCAACCTGGGCAACAGAGTGAGACTCCCATTTCAAAAAAAAAAAAAAAAATGTTTCCAGGAAATGAATGTGCAATCTTTGAGTTGTTATTTCTAGAAGAGAACCATCCAACCGTCACTATAAGAATCTGGATTTGCAGTTAGGCGTGGTGGCATGCACCTGTAGTCCCAGAACTTGGGAGGCTGAGGCAGGAAGATCACTTGAGTCTAGGAGTTCAAGGCTATAGCACACCATGACTGCACCTGCAAATAGCCACTGCACTCCAGCCTGGACAACATAATGTGACCTAGTCTCTTAAAAAAAAAATCAGAATTTGGAATAAAATGAGAAGTCTGATATTCCAAAGCTAAGCCTTCAGCTCCACAGTTTATTTGTTTCTGTTACAAGGTTTGGTCATGTTTAGTAGCTGGGACCTCCAATAGTCTGCAGATAAAGATCACCTTGGGAAACGGAAGCCCAGAGGTAATAATCTATGATTCACAAACATCTTGCTTTCCCAGGCTTTCAGTGTTGCTTCAGCAGTACTCTTATTTTACATTATTAAGGATTTGTTGTAAATAAATTATTACTTAAAGATTTTTCTTTAGGCTTGGTGCGGTGGCTCACGCCTGTAATCCCAGCACTTTGGGAGGCCGAGGCAGGCGGATCACGAGGTCGGTAGATCGAGACCATCCTGGCTAACATGGTGAAACCCTGTCTCTACTAAAAATACAAAAAATTAGCCGGGCGTGGTGGCACACACCTGTAGTCCCAGCTACTCAGGAGGCTTAGGCAGGAGAATCACTTGAACCCGGGAGGTGGAGGTTGCAGTGAGCCAAGATCGTGCCATTGCACTCCAGCCTGGGTGACAGAGCGAGACTCTGTCTCAAAAAAAAAAAAAAAAGATTTTTCTTTAATAGCAAACCAGCTCTTGTTTCCTGGCAGCCAATATTTATGTGCTTGGATAGCAAAGGTTTTAAAGTCTTTACTTCATTAGATTCAGTTGCCCAAGATTATGAAGTCACATATATACTTATATACTTCTGTTTTGATTATAGAGAGAGATGGCAGTTACTTTGTTAATATACCTATATCCAAAATGACAACTGGAAAAAGTAAGGGGTTGAAGTGTCACAGCATAAGAATAAGAGGGGCTGGGTGCGGTGGCTCATGCCTGTAATCCCAGCACTTTGAGAGGCTGAGGCAGGCAGATTGCTGGAGCCCAGGAGTTCGAGAGTAGCCTGGGCAACATGGCAAAAACCCATCTCTATAATATAAAGTAAGAATAAGAGGTTTCCCACGTGGGGCCTGGTGTGGTGGCTTATGCCTGTAATCCCAGCACTTTGGGAGGCTGAGGTGGGTGGATCACTTCGGGTCAGGAGTTTGAGACCAGCCTGGCCAATATGGTGAAACCCCATCTCTACTAAAAAAAAAAAAAAAAAAAAAAATTGCCAGGAGTGGTGGCACGTGTCTGTAATCCCAGCTACTCAGGAAGCTGAGGCAGGAGAATCGTTTGAACCCAGGAGGTGGAGGTTGCAGTGAGCCAACATTGCACTACTGGACTATGGCCTGGGCAACAGAGTGATACTCTCTCTCAAAAAAAAAAAAAAAGGCCTGTCATGGTGGCTCACGCCTGTAATCCCAGCACTTTGGGAGGCCGAGGTGGGCGGATCACAAGGTCAGGAGATGGAGACCATCCTGGCCAACATGGTGAAACCCCGTCTCTACTAAGACTACAAAAATTAGCCGGGTGTGGTGGCGCGCGTCTGTAGTCCCAGCTACTCAGGAGGCTGAGGCAGGAGAATCACTTGAACGAGGGAGGCGGAGATTGCAGTGAGCCAAGGTCGCGCCACTGCACTCCAGCTTGGTAACAGAGCAAGACTCCATCTCAAAAAAAAAAAAAGAATAAGAGACAGGAACCTAAAAAAGGTATAGCATATAGGGTTTAGTCAATGTAGATTGATTGATTGACCTGGCTTGCTAAAACAGTTTTCATTCCAATAAAAAATTTAAGAAGAATCCAATTTCTCACTTCATTCTATGCTTAAAATAATAAAATAAAGTTGATTCAGGCCAGCTGTGATTTAATGGTGCTTATATTGATGGTAAAACTCTTCATTAAATGTCTTATTTAAGCTATTTTAGCAGAGTTGAAAGCCTAATAAGCTGCGGAGTTAGAGCCACTCCTGTCTTGTACTGTTCTTAGCCCTAATCTTGTCCAGCTTAAAATGTCTTCCATACGTAAAGGGACTTTTTAATATTAACTTTTTAATGTAAATTGCTTTGAGCCAATGTATATTATCCCTACTTAATACATATAATTCCATAGATAAGCATATTCTTTCAGGTTAAGGCAAAGATTCTCATACCTTTGCTAACTACCTTCAAAACAATGCAGTCTCTCAAATGAAAATGGTTATATACCCAAATATTAATTGAGAGCATGACAGATGAAAGATAGAACTAATAAGTTTGGGATAAGAAAAAATTATTATGACATAACTGGAATTTTCTGTCAATAAGATATAATTACAAGATGGATATAAAAAGTTTTGAACTTATAAAACATGTTTCATAGTATAATGTATCATCTTTATTTAGTATTATTTTATCCCTCTCTTAAACCAACCCTCACCCTAAATTATGCTTCACTCAATCATCTTTGGATGTTATATGATATGGCTTTTCCTCATCTGCCCACTTCATAGGTGAGAACACTGAGTCAATGAACCAGAACAGTGGTGACTTACCTCAGGTCACATACACTTAGAAGAATGTTTCCTGGCTGAACCATGTAATACCAACTGAAGACCCTCCCCCGCCTCATAAACAATCTAAAATTTTAGATTGCTTTTCTTAGTTATCATGATAGGTGTCAAATAAAGACAAAATATTTTTGATCCTTTTCATAATGAAGTGGAATTCAGAGATTTTTACTAAAAATTATTCTTTGATAGGCTGTCCTATTTTTGGAAAAATAGTTTAGGATAGATCCAGTGTAAGAATGATGTAAGGTTGAGCACGGTGGCTCATACCTGTAATCCCAGCACTTTGGGAAGCCGAGGTGGGCAGATCACTTGAGGTCAGGAGTTCAAGACCAGCCTGGCCAACATGGCGAAACCCTGTCTCAACTAAAAATACTAAAAACAGCTGAGCATGGTGGTGCATGCCTGTAATGCCAGCTACTTGGGAGGCTGAGACAGGAGAATCGTTTGAACCTGGGAAGTGGAGGTTGCAGTGAGCCGAGATCGTGCCATTGCTCTCCAGCCTGGGCGACAGAGTGAGACTCCGTATCAAAAAAAAAAAAAAAAAAGAATGATGTAGCTGGCCAGGTGTGGTGGCTCACGCCTGTAATCCCAGCACTTTGGAAGGCCAAGGTGGTAGGATCACTTAAGCCCGGAAGTTTGAGGCTGCAGTGAGTCATGATTGCACCACTGCACTCCAGCCCAGGTGACACAGTGAGACTCCGTCTTTAAAAAAAAAAAAGAAAAAAGATGGCCGGGCGTGGTGGTTTACGCCTGTAATCCCAGCATTTTGGGAGGCCGAGGCGGGTGGATCACGAGGTCAGGAGTTTGAGACCAGCCTGACCAACATGGTGAAACCCCGTCTCTACTAAAAATACAAAAATTAGCTGGGTGTGGTGGTGCACACCTGTAATCCCAGTTACTCAGGAGGCTGAGGCAGGAGAACTGCTTGAACTCAGGAGGCAGAGATTGCAGTGAGCCGAGATTGTGCCACGGCACTCCAGCCTGGGCGACAGAGCAAGATTCTGTCTCAAAAGAGAGAAAAAAAAAGAAATTGATTTGTTGCCACTTCTGCAATAACTTCATCACTCCTTTCTTGCTCACGCTGTATTTCTAGTGCCTTAACATGGTTACTATCAGAAACTTATTTTTGAGCATCTACACTGCTGTTTCACAACCAATTGAGGTTGTTTTTTTTTTTTTTTTGCATTTTTTTGAGACGGAGTCTTGCTGTGTCACCTAGGCTGGAGTTCAGTGGTGTGATCTTGGCTCACTACAACCACCACTTCCTGGGTTCAAGTGATTCTTGTGCCTGAGCTTCCTGAGTAGCTGCGACTACAGGTGGGCGCCACCATGCCCAGCTAATTTTTTGTATTTTTAGTAGAGACAGGGTTTCACCATGTTGGCCAGGCTGGTCTTGAACTCCTGACCTCAAGTGATCTGCCCACCTCACCCTCCCAAAGTGTTGGGATTACAGGCGTGAGCCACTGTGCCCAGCCACCAATTGAGTTAGGTAAAACATTTGAGGGTGAAGAGTGGATGAATGAAAGCTAAGAGGGCAGACATCTTCATTCTGGGCCTGGCAAGGGAATGTGCTAGACATTTGGGTTGGGAAATGGTATATCAATGTAAAAAATGTGAAATAGGGGCCAGAAGATCTCTTGAGGCCAGGAATGTGAGACCAGCCTGGGCACCATAGTAAGACCCCATCTCTACAATAATTTAAAAATTAGCTGGGCATGGTGGTGTGTGCCAGTAGTCTCAGATACTTGGGAGGCTGGGGTGGGAGAAACATTTGAACCTGGAGGTCAAGGCTGGAGTGAGCTGTGATCGTGCCACTACACTCCAGCCTGGGAGACAGAGCAAGACCCTGTATCACAAAGAGAAAAATTGTGAAATAAAGTTCTTTTTGCTCACTATTCTCTATCCAAACCCACTAAAAATAAAAAATAAAAAAATAGAGGGAAAACTCCCACCTCCATCAAAAGGGTAGCCACAGCTACTATGAAGTGAAGGTGCAGGCTGAGTTGACACCTCGCTTCTCATACCTTGAAACGATATGCATCTTTTCCGCAAGTGCCAGAGTCTTTTTTTTTTTTTTTTTTTTGAGACAGAGTCTCTCTCTGTTGCCCAAATTGTAGTGCAGTGGCACAATCTCGGCTCACTGCAAGCTCCGCCTCCCAGGTTCACGCCATTCTCCTGCCTCAGCCTCCCGAGTAGCTGGGACTACAGGCGCCCGCCACCAGGCCCGGCTAATTTTTTGTATTTTTAGTAGAGACGGGGTTTCACTGTGTTAGCCAGGGTGGTCTCGATCTCCTGACCTCGTGATCCGCCCGCCTCAGCCTCCCAAAGTGCTGGGATTACAGGCATGAGCCACCGCTCCCGGCATGCCAGAGTCTTAAAACGAATATTCTTGGATTCTTGATTAGAGCAGTCTGATAAAACAACAAGGTCAGGCCACAGGAGAAGCAAAGAATATTCTTACAGAGACTCAGTTTCTGTCCGGGAGGTGGAGCTGGGGATAAACCAAACCATCCCCACCATTTGTATGATCTCTGACCTAGCTTCTTAGTTAAGGTGGAGCTTTAGAGGTGGAATGGGGTGAAGGAGATAGTATTATAGCAATAGATAGAAACCCCGTGACCTAAAGGGCTTTGTCTCAATTTCCTTGAATCCTGAGAGATGAAGAGAGATGTATCCATAGAGCAAAAGAAATAATAGATTTTGGCCAGGCGCAGTGGCTCATGCCTGTAATCCCAGCACTTTGGGAGACCAAGGCAGGTGGATCACGAGGTCAGGAGTTCAAGACCAGCCTGGCCAAGATAGTGAATCCCCGTTTCTAGTAAAAACACAAAAATTAGCCAGGCATGGTGGCGGGTGCCTGTAATCCCAGCTACTCGGGAGGCTGAGGCAGGAGATGAACCCGGGAGATGGAGGTTGCAGTGATGCCAAGATCATGCCACTGCGCTCCAGCCTGGGTGACACAGCAAGACTCTGTCTGAGGAAAAAAAAATAAGAGCACACTAGATAAATTCTAAAGATGAAATGTACTTCCCTCTAGGTTTTTTGTAATCCTTTGACTCAGTCTAGGTAGTTGTTTTTTTTGTTTTTTGTTCCTTTGAGGAGGAATTAGTTGAGGATAGAGAGTTCCTTTTTTTTAAATTATTTATGAGACAGGGGTCTCGCTATGTTACCAAGACTGATCTCAGACTCCTGGGTACAGGGCATCCTCCCACCTCAGCCTCCAGAGTAGTTGAGACTACAGACATGACACACCACACCTGGCTATAGCTATGGACATTTCTGTGACAGGGTGAGGTTGCCAGTCAGTCCCCAAGAATAGCCAATCTCTGCCCACCTGGAAGCCCAGGCACCTCAGTAAGTCCTCTCAGGCCAGCTCCTCAGCCCCTCAGCGCTTCCTAAGCGCTTGGTGCTCAGCAATGTGAGGACAGTTTTGTTGTCATTTGCTTGCAATTTTTAAAATTGAAATAAAATTCAAATAGCATTAAAGTCACTATTGTTGGCCGCGCGTGGTGTCTTATGCCTGTAATCTCAGCACTTTGGGAGGCCAAGGTGGGTAGACTGCCTGAGCCCAGGAGTTCGAGACCAGCCTGGCCAACACGGTGAAACCCTGTCTCTAAGAAAAATACAAAAAAACCAACCGGGTGGGGTGGCATGCGCCTGTAATCCCAGGTACTCGGTAGGCTGAGGTGGGAGAATCACTTGAACCCGGGAGGCAGAGGTTGCAGTGAGCTGAGATCTTGCCACTAGACTCAAGCCTGGGTAACAGAGCAAGACCCTGTCTCTAAATAAATAAATAACTAGAATCATGCAATGTGTGACCTTTTCTGTCTGGCTGCTTTCACTTAGTGTGAGGTTTTCTCTCTCTTTTTTCATAAAACAATGGGTCAGAAGAAAGTAGGATGTTTTTGAGATTCATCCATATTATAGCATGTACTGCATTTATTTACTTATTTATTTATTTATTTATTTATTTGAGACTGAGTCTCACTCTTGTTGCCCAGGCTGGAGTGCAATGGCGCAATCTCGGCTCACCACAACCTCCGCCTCCCAGGTTCAAGCAATTCTCCTGCCTTAGCCTTCCGAGTAGCTGGGATTATAGGCATGCACCACCACGCCCTGGCTAATTTTGCATTTTTAGTAGAGACGGGGTTTCTCCATGTTGAGGCTGGTCTCTAACCCCTGACCTCAGGTGATCCGCCTGCCTCGGCCTCCCAAAGTGCTGGGATTACAGGCATGAGACACTGCGCCTGGCTCTTCATTTGTTTTATTTTATTTTATTTTATTTTATTTTATTTTATTTTATATTTTATTTTATTTTATTTTATTTTATTATTTTATTTTATTTTATTTTATTTATTTTATTTTATTTATTTTATTTTATTTATTTTATTTTATTTTATTTTATTTTATATTTTATTTTATTTTATTTTATTTATTTTATTTTATTTTATTTTATATTTTATTTTATTTTATTTTATTTTATTTTATTTTATTTTATTTTATTTTATATTTTATTTTATTTTATTTGAGACGGAGTTTAGCTCTTGTCGCCCAGGCTCGAGTGCAATGGCATGATCTCAGCTCACTGCAACCTCCACCTCCCGGGTACAAGCGATTCTCCTGCCTCAGCCTCCCAAGTAGCTGTGATTATAGGCATGCGCCACCATGCCCGGCTAATTTTGTATTTTTAGTAGAGACGGGGTTTCTCCATGTTGGTCAGGCTGGTCTCAAACTCCCGACCTCAGGTGATCTGCCCGCCTCGGCCTCCCAAAGTGTGGGATTACAGGCATGAGCCGCCGCGCCCGGCTCTTTATTTATTTTTTATGGCTGAGTAATTGTGTGGACAAACCTCATTTATCCATTCTTCAATTGAGGGACATTTGCACTGTTTCCACTTGTGGACTATTATGAATAATGCTGCTATGAGCATTCATGTACACATTTTTATGTGGACATATGTTTTCATTTCTCTTGGATATATAGCTAGGAATGGAATTGCTGGGTCATCCATTGAGTTTTTTAATGTCTTCTTCTTTTTTTAATTCAAATATTTTAATTTGGTTCTTTTTTGTATCTTCCATTGCTCAGGGTTTTTTGTTTGTTTGTTTTTGTTTTTGTTTTTGTTTTTGTTTAGACAGAGTTTCATTCTATTGCCCAGGCTGGAGTGCAGTGGGGCGATCTCCGCTCAACCTTCACCTCCCAGATTCAAGTAATTCTCCTGCCTCAGCCTTCCAAGTAGCTGGGACTACAGGTGCATGCCACCACACCTAGCTAGTTTTTTTTTTTTTTTTTTCATTTTTGGTAGAGAGAGGGGTTTCACCAAGTTGGCCAGGCTAGTCTCGAACTCCTGGCCTCAAGTGATCCACCCATTTCGGCCTCCCAAAGTGCTGGGATTAACAGGCGCCAGCCACCGTGCCCGACCAAGGTTTTTTATTTCTTTGCTGAGACTTTTTTTTTAAGTGAAAGCAAGTTTGTTAGAGAAGCAAAGAAATAAAAGAATGGCTACTCCACAGACAGAGAAGCCCCAAGGGCTGCTGGTTGGCTATTTTTTTTTTGTTTTGAGATGGAGTCTCGCTCTGTCGCCCAGGCTGGAGTGCAGTGGCGTGATCTCGGCTCACTGCAAGCTCCGCCTCCCGGGTTCACCCCATTCTCCTGCCGCAGCCTCCTGAGTAGCTGGGACTACAGGCGCCCGCCACCACGCCCGGCTAATTTTTTTGTATTTTTAGTAGAGATGGGGTTTCACCGTGTTAGCCAGGATGGTCTCGATCTCCTGACCTCATGATCCGCCCGTCTTGGCCTCCCAAAGTGCTGGGGTTACAGCTGTGAGCCACCGCGCCTGGCCCGGCTATTTTTATGGTTATTTCTCTATCATATACTAAACAAGGGGTGAATTATTCACGAGTTTTCCAGGAAAGGGGCAAGAATTTCCAGGAACTGAGGTTTCCTCCCCCTTTTAGACCACATAGGTACATTGCCATGGCATTTGTAAGCTGTCATGGCGCTAGTGGGAGTGTCTTTTAGCATGCTAATATATTATAATTAGTGTATAATGAGCACGAGGACAATCAGAAGTTGCTTTCTTTGTCATCTTGGATTTTTTTTTTTTTCCCTGGGATTGAGTGCCAGTCTGTCACCCAGGCTGGAGTGCAGTGGTGCGATTCTCATGCCTCAGCCTCCCGAGTAGCTGGGATTACAGGCACCTGGCACCACGCCCTGTTAATTTTGTATTTTTAGTAGAAACGGGGTTTCACCATGTTGGCCAGGCTAGTCTTAAACTCCTGACCTCAAGTGATCCACCTGCCTTGGCCTCCCGAAGTGCTGGGATTACAGGCATGAGCCACTGCGCCCCGCCTGAAATCTTGGTTTTGGTCGGTTCTAGCTGGCTTCTTTATAGCATCCTGTTTTATCAGCAGGGTCTTTGTGACCTGTATCTTGTAAAACCAGTCCTGTGGACCTCCTATCTTATCCTGTGACTTAGAATGGCTAACCTCCTGGGAATGAGGCCAAGCAGGTCTCAGACTTATTTTACCCAGCCTTATTTAAGATGGAGTCACTCTGGTTTGAATACCTCTGACATATTTCCCCTCTCCCTTGTACAAGTAGTAGACTCTTTTTTTTTTTCCCCCGAGACAGGGTCTTGCTCTGTCACCCAGGCCTGAGCGTGGCGGCACCATCATAGCTCATTGCAGCTTCAACCTCCCAGGCTCAAGTGATTCTCCCACCTCAGCCTCCTGATTAGCTTGGACTACAGATGCACACCACACTCCTGGCTAATTTACTTTGATTTTTAGTAGAGACAAGGTCTTACTATGTTGCCCAGGCTAGTCTTGAACTCCTGAGCTCAAGTGGATCTGACCATGTTGGCTTCCCAAAGTGGTAGAATTACAAGTGTGAGCCACCATGCCCAGCCTATAAGGGGACACTTAATCCTAAGGGTTGCAAAGGAATGAAGATCCATATTTTGTAACTTATCCAGGCTAAATAGGGGTGATGATATTTTTGCCTAACAATAGAGTCACTTGTATTCAAGGTAGAGAGGAGCTCAGTCAGAAAGCCTCGGTATAGTGAGGGCCATTCAGAACTCTGAGACCCAACAAAAGGTGATATCCATCCCTCTTGTTTCTTCTGAACAGCAGTTAGTGGTCAGCGACTGGTTCAAAGGAATAAGCAGGGTCAGTCCAAAGTCAGCCAATTGGCGCTGCGCAGACGATTTTCCTTTGGGTCACCGGTCTCTCCAATATCGTCATGTTGTGGTTGGCCAGGAAAATGTTACCAGAAAGGGGTCCATATCCAGATCCCACGAGACAGATCTTGGTTCTCACGCAAGAAATAATTTGGGCTGAGCCCATAAAGTGAAAGCAAGTTTATTAGAGAAGTAAAGAAACAAAAGAATGGCTTCTCCATAGACAGAGCAGCCTAATTTTTGTTTGTTTCAAGTGTGTTTTTTTTTTATTTTATTTATTTATTTTTTGAGACAGAGTCTCGCACTGTCACCCAGGCTAGAGTGCAATGGCGTGATCTTGGCTCACTGCAACCTCTGCCTCCCAGGTTCAAGAGATTCTCCTGCCTCAGCCTCCTGAGTAGCTGGGATTACAGGTGCCTGCTGCCACACCCAGCTAATTTTTGGTATTTTTAGTGGAGATGGGGTTTCATCATGTTGGCCAGGCTGGTCTCGATCTCCTGACCTCATGATTCGCCCACCTCAGCCTCCCAAAGTGCTGGGATTACAGGCGTGAGCCACCGCACCCGGCCTCAAGTGTGTTTTCGTTGTTGTAGTTTAGAGACGGGTTCTCTCTGTGTTGCCCAGGCTGGTCTTGAACTCCAGGATTCAAGTGATCTCACTGCCTCAGCCTTCCCAGTAGCTGGGACTATAGGCAACTTGCCTGGCACAATCATGTTCTTAATTGCTCACTGAAGTATTTTTATGATGGCTGCTATAAGTGTTACTGGAATGGGGTCCTGATCCAGACCCCAAGACAGGAAATAATTCGAGGCCAATCCATAGAGTGCAGTGAAAGCAAATTTATTAGGAAAGTAAAGGAAAAAACAATGGCTACTCTACAGGCGGAGCAGCAACACGGCTGCTGGACTAAGGATACTTATAGTTACTTCTCAATTATGTGCTAAACAAGGGGTGGGTTACTCATGAGTTTTCTGGGAAAGAGGTGGCAATTCCCAGAACTGAGGGTTCCTCCCCCTTTATTTATTTATTTAATTAAAAAAAATTTTTTTCTTCCACCTTTCAGACCATATAGGGTAACTTCCTGACGTTGCCATGGCATCTGTAAACTGTCGTGGTGCTGGTGGGAGTGTCTTTCAGCATGCTAATGCATTATAATTAGCATATAATGAGGAGTGAGGATGACCAGAGGTCACTCTCATGGCCACCTTGGTTTTGGTAGGTTTTGGCCAGCTTCTTTACCCCAACCTGTTTTATCAGCAAGGTCTTCGTGACCTGTATCTTGCGCTGATCTCCTATCTCATCCTGTGACTTAGAATGCCCAGCCTCCTGGGAATGCTGCCCAGAAGATCTCAGTCTTATTTTACTCAGCCCCTATTCAAGATAGAGTTCCTCTGGTTCAGATGCCTCTCACATAAGTCCTTGTCAGATCATTCTAACATCTGTGTCATGCCTGTGTTTGTATCTGTCCTTTTTTCTTTCTTTTCTTTTTTTTTTTCCGAGACAGAGTCTTGTTCTATTGCCCAGGCTGGAGGCAGTGGCGTGACCTCAGCTCACTGCAATCTCTGCCTCCTGGGTTCAAGTGCTTCTCATGCCTCAGCCTCCCAAGTACCTGGGATTATAGGTACACGCTACCATGCTAATTTTTCCATTTTTTGGTAGTGACGGGGATTCGCCATGTTGGCCAAGCTTTTCTTGAATTCCTGGCCTCAAGTGATCCACTCGCCTCGGCCTCCCAAAGTGCTGGAATTATAGGCATGGGCCACTTCGCACAGCCAGAGTCTGTTCTTGTTCACTTCGAGATCTTCCTGGTTTTTGGTATGACAAGTGGCCTGTAATTGAAACCTGGACATTTTGATATTGTTAAACTCTGGGTTTTATTTAAATCTGGTATTTTAGCCAATACCACTCAAACCTCTGACACCACTCTAGTGGGAGAAAACGGTTGCCACCTTTTTGCTGCCAGATCAGGGTGGAAGTCCAGGTTTTCCACTCAGGCACCCTTGACAGTGAAAGGAGAGACAAGTGGGAGGTTGTTGGTGCCTCTGGGTGGGGAGAGAAGTTCAGGCTGTCCACTAGGCCTCTGCTGGTACCACCTTGGCTAGGAAGTAGAAGGGCTCCTTGTTACTGCTTTCCATGTGGCCTCCACTGACACTGCAGAGGGTGGCCTTGTTATTGCAGAGCTGTGGTCAAAGTCCTCACTCCACTAGGCTGCCTCTGACACTACCTCAGTGGGGACGGGAAGGGGTTCTCCCCATGGGGAGCTTGAATTTCTATCCCTAGCTGGTACCAGTAGAAGTCCGAGCTCCCCATGTGGTCTCCTCTGACACTGCCTGGGATGGGGTGCTCCCCACTGTGCCTTCTCCATCACCACTGCATAAGTTGGGTGGGGCATGAGGACAACTGGGGATACATCTTTACAACCCGGCAAGGGTGGCAGTCTAGGCTCTCCAATTGGCCTTTACTGGTGAGATGTGGGTGGAGCCAGTTTTTTTCTATGAGGTTTAGCTAGAGTAGAGTGGGTATCATGTATAAGTTTTTGGTCTTGAGGCCAGGTGCTGTGGCTTACACCTGTAATCCTAGCACTTTGGGAGGCCGAGGTGGGTGGATCTTCTGGTCAGGAGATCGAGACCATCCTGGCTAACACGGTGAAACCCTGTCTCTACTAAAAATACAAAAAATTAGCTGGGCATAGTGGTGGGCACCTGCAGTCCCAGCTACTCAGGAGGCTGAAGCAGGAGAATCGCTTGAACCCAGGAGGTGGAGATTGGAGTGAGCTGAGATCATGCCACTGCACTCCAGCCTGGGCAAAAGAGTGAGACTCCGTCTCAAAAAAAAAAAAAAAAAAAAAATTGGTAATAGGGCTGGGTGCAGTGGCTCACACCTGTAATCCCAGTACTTTGGGAGGCCAAGGCAGGTGGATCACCTGAGGTCAGGAGTTCAAGACCAGCCTGGTCAACATGGTGAAACCCCGTCTCTACTAAAAATACAAAAAATTAGCCGGGCATGGTTGTGGGCACCTGTATTCCCAGCTAATAGGGAGGTTGAAGCAGGAGAATCCCTTGAACCCAGGAGGCAGAGGTTGCAGTGAGCCAAGATTGTGCCATTGCACTCCAGCCTGGGCAACAAGAGGGAAACTCAGTCTCAAAAAAAAAAAAAAAAAAAATTGTAATAGGTGGAATGTGAGAAGGGAGAAAGCAACAGTTTGTTTTTCAATTAATTTCAGGGTGAGAGGAAAGAGATCCAAGGCATGCTTTCTCTCCTCCCATAAGAAAGCAGAAAAAAGAGAAAGTTGGGGCTAGAGGGCAGGGTCTTCACTGGAAACAGAGTTCCTTTGAGATCTGGGCACCTGGAGTGCAGCCAGCTCATTTTTGATGGGATTTGCATGTAAATAGTGGGATATGAGGCCCAGCTTTACACCCTCTGTTATAATAAAACCAAAGAGAAGTGGTTTCTCCTTTATAATCCTGAAACTAGGTTTGGCATCTTGCCTTAGGCTTTCATACTTTCTTCTTTTTTTTTTTGGTAGCCGGAAGGGTTAGTCTGATTTTCCATGTTTCAAATTATAAGAATTTTGCTAACTTGCTCCTGTGCCAGGGGGCTTGGTTGCAAGCTTTCTTGACAGACTGGGGCTCTAGCATTCTTTCAAGGAAGTAATATTTTTAGGCTTTGAGACCTGCCGTTTGACCCCAAGTCTAATGGGGTGATAGAATGGTGGGGTCTCCTCATTTTGGTTAGAAAGCTTATTGGCTTTGATGGCCCCAAGTGCAGGAGAACCAGCTGCCTTAACTTCCTTCAAACCAAAAATTATTGAGGCCTTTCTTTGCTGTAGAATTTTTGGAAAGTATAGAAAAGCTCAAAGAAAGAAAGAAAATTGCTGTAATCTCACCACCCAGAAATAATTTCTATTAACATAATGATCATTATTCCAATCCTCAATCAATCCTCCTCAAACATTATGGAATGTTTTCAATGCTTCGTGGGTGTTTGTTCTTTTAAGAAAGTGGGGAAAGGCAGAGTACTGGGAAGTGTGAACTGGCTCCTCACCTCAGAATCAAAGGATTTTCCTGTAATCCCAGCACTTTGTGAGGCTGAGGCAGGCAGATGACTTGAGCTCAGGAATTCGTGACCAGCCTGGGAAACAAAGTGAGACTCCCTCTGTCTCTACAAAAAATACAAAAATTAGCCGGGCATGGTGGTGCATGCCTGTGGTCCCAGCTACTAGGAAGGCTGCAATGGGAGGATGGCTTGAGCCTGGGAGGCAGAGGTTGCAGTGAGCTGAGGTTATACCACTGCACTCTAGCCTGGGCAACAGAGTGAGACCCTGTCTCCAAAAAAGAAAGAAAAGAAAAAAAAAAAAAAGATTTCTACAGACCCTGCTTCTACAAAAAAACAAAACAAAACAAAAAAACCCAAAAACAAAAATTAGCTGGTCATGCTGGTGGCATTCCTGTAGTCCCAGCTACTTGGGAGGCTGAGGTGGGAGGATCGCTTTAGCCTGGGAGGTCGAGACTGTAGTGAGCCAAGATTGCACCACTGCACTCCAGCCTGGGTGACAGAACTAGACCTTACCCCCGCTCCCCCCAAAAAAGGATTTCTAGTAGTCAACTTTTCACTGTTCCAACTAAGAATCTTTTTTTCTCCAACAAATATATATATATTTTTGGCCTCTTGCCACTGACCATTGCAAAGACAAAGCAAATGAATTATTTTTTTCTTTTCTTTTCTTTTTTTTTTTTTTTTTGAGACAGAGTCTTGCTCTGTCACCCAGGCTGGAGTGTAGTGGCATGACCTCAGCTCACTACAGCCTCCACCTCCTGGGTTCAAGTGATTCTCCTGCCTCAGCCTCCTGAGTAGCTGGGATTACAGGTGCCTACCACCATGCCCATCTAATTTTTTTGTATTTTTAGTAGAGAAGAGGTTTCTCTATGTTGGCCAGGCTGGTCTCAAACTCCTGACTTCAGGTGATCCACCCACCTAGGCCTCCCAAAGTGCTGGGATTACAGGTGTGAGCCACTGCGCCCGGCCAAATGGAAGAAATGTTTTAAAAAGGTATTAAGTGTCCTTCCCTAACAAAGTCTCCATTGATCAAAACTTCAGTCGAACTCTTCTGAGTCCCTTCTGACTAGGCCTCACACTGGACTTCCCTCTCTGTCCTTGTGGAATCCAGTTTGAGCGAGAATCGTCAATTTAGTGAAAATCGCCTACCCTCGATACCTGACCACCCTCACTATCTCATTACCCTGTCCTGCTTTCAGCAAGAATTTTGCTGAGTTGTTTTAACAATGTTCCCACGTAAAGGCTGGGCGGGGTGGCTCACACCTGTAATCCCAGCACTTTGGGAGGGCAAGGCAGGCAGATCACTTGAGGTGATGAGTTCGAGACCAGCCTGGCCAACATGGAGAAATACCTTCTCTATCAAAAAACACAAAAATTAGCCAAGCATGATGGTGTCCGCCTGTAATCCCAACTACTCGGGAGGCTGAGGTAGGAGAATCACTTGAACCCGTGAGGCGGAGGTTGCTGTGAGCCGAGATAGCCCCACCGCACTCCAGCCTGGGTGACAGAGTGAGACCCCCTCTCAAAAAGAAAGAAAGGAAAAAGAATCCCACTTACCCTTGATGTTTCCTCTTAGTAACTTTCCTTGTTGGACAAGAGGGGAGTCGAGTCCCCTCCCTCCCCCACTGCAAGACCCCATTGCAGTAGTTCCTATACCTATCACCATGGTCTCCCTAAATAAAGCCTTCCTGTTACTATCTTTAGCAAGTGTCACAAATCACTTTTTCTTTAACATCCCCTGCCCCTCATCTCCTTTTCTCTTTTTTTTTTTAAATGGAGTCTTGCTCTGTCGCCAGGCTGGAGTGCAGTGGTGCCATCTCGGCTCACTGCCAGCTCCGCCTCCCGGGTTCAAGCGATTCTCCTGCCTCAGCCTCCCGAGTAGCTGGGACTACAGGCACATGGCACCAAGCCCAGCTAATTTTTGTATTTTTTAGTAGAGACAGGGTTTCACCATGTTGGCCAGGATGGTCTCGATCTCTTGACCTCGTGATCCGCCCACCTTGGCCTCCCAAAGTGCTGGGATTACAGGCGTGAGCCACCCCACCCAGCCTTTTCTCTTTTTCTTTAACATCGCCTGCCCTTCAACTCCTTTGAGTCAACACAGTTGTTTAGCAAAGCCTCACATTTCCTTTTGAGAACTAGAAAGAAGCGTCTCCAGGTTTGTTTGTTTGTTTGCTTCCTGGGTAAGGGGAAGAAAGGTGCTGTAGAAGAGGAAATGGTCCTAATAAAGATAATCCAGATAGGAAATGCTTTCTAAATCAGCCTTAAGTGTCAAGGCTTGTCGGAGTTAAGGGAAGGGAACTTCAGCCTATGAATTTTGGTATGAAAAAAATCTGAGGTTGTGAATCCAAACATCATCCTGAGTACATATGTGCTATAAACAGACTCCAGAGAAACTACTGACATCCAAATGTCTGGGTATGTGAGGAGACCTGTTCCTTGAGGCTCTATCCTGGCCATTGACTATTGGATAACTGAGTGATTCACCCTCTAAACCAGAAATGCTCCTGTGTATGGTAAACCAGGCTAGTGAGAAAGCAGCAAAAACAGTATTATTTTGTAACAAGTACTAATTAAATTTGATTTGATTCAGGTTGAAGAAATCCTTGTGCCTGACACTAGGCTCCGTGCCAGGGCCCTCAAGGAATCTCAGGTTGCCTGATGAGACAGGTAACTACATATTACAGCTCTTATCAGACAAGCTAACAGGGCTAAAAGTTAAAAGGGTTAACAACATCTTGGAGAGCAGATGAAATCTTTCTGTATGTGTCACAGATTTTATGAGCTGGGTTTTGTAGGATAATACCTGGTGGAAAGGGGCAAAGGCCTTCTAGGCAGAAGAAATAATGTGAGCAAAGATGGTGGGAGCATGTGCTCTTGGAAGGTTTGTACTGTGTGGCGGGAGCATGAGGTCCTCGGTGTGGACTAGGAGAGCATTGATGGAAGTGGAAATGAAGCTAAAAGGGCAGGCTAGGGTCCAGAGTGTGAAAAACACTGATTGCCTTACTTAGGAGAGGTATAAGGCATACATGAGTATCAAGAGGTCAAATTTATCTTCTGTAGAGGTTATAATAAAGAGGTATGAATTTGTTTCCCTTCAGGTTGAGTTTTCTTTTTCTTTACTTTCTTTTTTTTTTTGAGACAGGGTCTCACTCTGTGGCCCAGGCTGGAGTGCAGTGGTGAGATCACAGTTCACTGCAGTCTCGACCTCCCAGGTTCAAGAGATCCTCCCACCTCAGCCTCCGAGTAGCTGGGACTACAGACACACACCAGCATGCCTGGCTAATTTTTAAAAATAGTTTTGTAGAGATGGGGGTCTACTATGTTGCCCAGGCTGGTCTTGAACTTCTGGGCTCAAGTGATCCTCCTGCCTCAGCTTCTCAAAGTGTTGGGATTACAGGCATGAGTCACTGCACCTGGCCTCAAGTTGAGTTTTCTTTTTCTTTTTTTTTTTTTTGAGACAGAGTCTTGCTCTGTCACCCAGGCTGGAGTGCAGTGGCGTAATCTTGGCTAACTGCAAGCTCTGCCTCCTGGGTTCACGCCATTCTCCTGCCTCAGCCTCCCAAGTAACTGGGACTACAGGCGCCTGCCACCATGCCTAGCTATTTTTTTACATATTTTAGTAGAGACGGAGTTTCACCGTGTTAGCCAGGATAGTCTCGATCTCCTGACCTCGTGATCCACCCACCTTGGCCTCCCAAAGTGCTGGGATTACTGGCGTGAGCCACCGCGCCCGGCCCTCAAGTTGAGTTTTCTAAACCAAATAAAATCTGACTCCCAGCCCCAGAAAATGGGGAAAGGCACCCTGATGCTCATGATGGTTACCTTAGTACCTGCGGCCATGGGGTACGGATGTGGAGGGCTACTCCTCCACCTCCACCAACCACCAAGCTCCAAAGCTCTATGTTGGCTCAGAAAGGCCCTGCAATGGTCCTTACTGCATTGCCTCAGAGACATCTTGGAGTCTAGTCTCCATAAGCACAGGCAAGTTTCCCTCCATATGGCATGCTCTTGGGGTCCCTCTCTCAGTTCATTGTAAGGCACTGGCCACCTCTCATTCCCTCCTCTCTAGGATAAGCCATCTTAATCTTCCTCAATGATTCTTTTTTTTTTTTTGAGATGGAGTTTTGCTCTTGTTGCCCAGGCTGGAGTGCAATAGTGCAATCTCGGCTCACCGCAAGCTCCACCTCCCAGGTTCAAGTGATTCTGCTGCCTCAGCCTCTCAAGTAGCTGGGATTACAGGCATGAGCCACCATGCCTAGCTAATTTTGTATTTTTAGTAGAGACAGGATTTCTACATGTTGGTCAGGCTGGTCTCAAACTCCCGACCTCAGGTGATATGCCCACCTCAGCCTCCCAAAGTATTGGGATTACAGTTGTGAGCCACTGCTCCAGGCCCAACGGTTCTTTTTTTAGACAGGGTCTCACTGTGCCGCCCAGGCTGGAGTGCAGTGGCGTGATCTTGGCTCACTGCAGCCTCAACCTCCCGGGCTCAAGCAATTTTCCCACCTCAGCCTCCCAAGTAGCTGAGACTACAGGTGTGAGCCACTACGCCCAGCTAATTTTTTGTAGATATGGGGTTTTGCTATGTTGCCCAGCCTGGTCTTGAACTCCTGAGCTCAAGCAATCTTCTTGCCTGGGCCTCCCAAAGTGCTGGGATTATAGGCATGAACCACTGTACCCAGACCTTCAATGGTTCTGAAGCGGAAAACCCTTCTTTTTTTTTTTTTTTTTTTTTTTGAGACAGAGTCTTGCTCTGTCACCCAGGCTGGAGTGCAATGGTGCGATCTCTGCGCTCACGGCAACCTCCACCTCCTGGGGCCAAGCAATTCTCCTGCCTCAGCCTCCCAAGTAGCTGGGATTACAGGTGCGCAACACCATACCTAATTTTTTGTATTTTTAGTAGAGATGGGGTTTCACCATGTTGGCCAGGCTGGTCTCGAACTCTTGACCTTGTGATCCACCCACGTAGGCCCCCCAAAGTGTTGGGATTACAGGCGTAAGCCACCATGCCCGGCTCTTTGTTTTGTTTTTTGTTTTTGAGACAGGGTTTCACTCCCTTCACCTAGTCTGGAGTGCAGTGGTGCAATCTCAGCTCACTATAGCCTCGACCTCCTGGGCTCAGGTTTCTCCCACCTCAGCCTCCAGAGTAGTTGGGACTACAGGCGTGTGTCCCACCATGCTTGGCTAGTATTTTCAGTAGAGATGGGATTTTGCCATGTTGGCCAGGCTGGTCTTGAACTCCTGGGATCAAGCAATCACTGCCTTACCCTCTTAGTGTTGGGATTACAGGCATGAGCCACCGCACCCGGCCTTGCTCTTTTTTTTTTAAACAAAACAAAACAAAACAAACCTTTTATATTAGGTTCAAGCAGGTTTGTTATACAGGTAAATTGCATGTCACAGGGGTTTGGTGTGCAGATTATCTCATCACCCAGGTAATAAGCATAGTAGCTGATGGGTAGTTTTTCAATCCTCTCACTCCTCCTGCCCTCCAACCTAAAGTAAGCCTCTGTCTATTGTTCCTTTCCTTGTATCCATGTGTACTCAATGTTTAGCGCTGACTCATTTTATTTTTATTTTTATTTTTATTTTTATTTTGAGACAGAGTCTCACTCTGTCACCCAGGCTGGAGTGAGTGGCACAATCTTGGCTCACTGCAACCTCCACCTCCTGGGTTCAAGGGGTTCTCCTGTCTCAGCCTCCTGCGTAGCTGAAATTACAGGAGTGTGCTATTTGTGTGTGTGTGTGTGTGTGTTTAGTAGATATGGGGTTTCACCATGTTGGCCAGGCTGGTCCTGAACTCCCGACCTCAAGTGATCCACCTGCCTCAGCCTCCCGAAGTGCTGGCATTACAGGTGTGACCCACCATGCCCGGCCTAGCTCCCACTTATAAGTCAGAACATGTAGTATTTGGTTTTCTGTTCCTGTGTTAGTTTGCATAGGATAATGGCCTCCAGCTCCATCCATGTTGCTGCAAATGATATGATCTTGTTCCTTTTTATGGCTATGTAGTATTCCATGGTGCATATGTACATTTTCTTTATCCAATCTGTTCATGGTCATTTAAGTTGACTCCATGTCTTTCTTATTGTCCCAAAACTCTTTATAGATCCTGTATCCTGTCCCATGAAAACCCACTGTACTTTTGGAGTCAATAGCAAATTGGATGAGCTAAATAAATCTTCACAAATAATGTGATAATGGGAGAGGAAATGTATGTACCCTTTTTTTTTTGAGACGGAGTCTCACCGGCCCCCCCGCTGAAGTGCAGTGGCATGATCTTGGCTCACTGCAACCTCTGCCTCCCAGGTTCAAGCAATTCTCTGCCTCAGCCTCCTGAGTAGCTGGGATTATAGGTGCCCACCACCACGTCCAGCTAATTTTTGTATTTTTTAGTAGAGACAGGGTTTCACCATCTTGGCCAGGCTGGTCTCGAACTCCTGACCTTGTGATCAGCCCACCTCGGCCTCCCAAAGTGTTGGGATTACAGGCATAAGCCACCACACCTGGCCATATGTACCCTTAAAAGTGGACTTTGGAGACATCTCCTTTCCTAGGCTGGAGCTGTCTGGGCAGGGATTTCAGGCCTGACAAGATGGGCAAGAGAGAGATCATGTGGAAACAGGAGAGAAGTAAATTTTTATAAAATTACTCTGGAGGGAATAAATTGGACAGTCAAACTCAGCATGGACAGTCATTCTCAAAATGACCAAAGCTAATCTCTTAATGTCCTGATACATGTTTTTAAATAACTTTTTAAAAATTTGAACTTAAATTTTTTATTTTATAAATAGAGATGGAGTCTTGCTGTATTATCCAGGCTGGTCTTGAAGAACTCCTGACCTCAAATGCTCCTCCTGCCTCAGCCTCCCAAAGTGCTAGGATTATAGGCATGAGCCACTGCACCAGGCCTTACTTTTATTTCTTTTGAGAGGGAGTCTTGCCATGTTGCCCAGGCTCGAGTGCAGTGGCTATTCACAGATGCAATCATAGTTCACTTCATTTTGGAACTCCAGGGTTCAAGCCATCCTCCCGCCTCAGCCTCCTGAGTAGCTGGGACTACCACAGCATCCAGCTTTCAAACTTTTTTTTTTTTTTGAGACAGAGTCTCACTCTGTCGCCCAGGGTGGAGTAGAGTGGTGCAATTTTGGCTCACTGCAACTTGTCTCCCAGGTTCAAGTGATTCTCCTGCCTCAGGCTCCCAGGTAGCTGGACTAGAGGTGCCCGCCACCACACCAGGGTAACTTTTGTGTTTTTAGTAGAGATGTAGTTTCACCGTGTTGGCCAGGCTGGTCTTGAACTCCTGGCCTCAGGTAATGCGTCTGCCTTGGCCTCCCAAAGTGCTGGGATTACAGGCATGAGCCACAGTGCCTGGCCTGAAACTTAATGACTACATAGTAGAATCACTGGATTTTATATAGTGTTTAGAATCCTTGGCTGGGAGCAGTGGCTCATGCATGTAATCCCAGCACTTTGGGAGGCAGAGGCGGGCAGATTACCTGAGGTCAGGAGTTCAAGACCAGCCTGGGCAATGTGTCCAGAACTGGTTCCTTCCGGTGGGTTCTTGGTCTTGCTGACTTCAAGAATGAAGCCGTGGACCCTCGCGGTGAGTGTTAAAGTTCTTTTTTTTTTTGAGACGGAGTCTCACTCTGTCGTCAGGCTGGAGTGCAGCAGCACAACCTCCGGCTCACCGCAACCTCTGCCTCCCGGGTTCAAGCGATTCTCCTGCCTCAGCCTCCTGAGTAGCTGGGATTACAAGCGCATGCCACCACACACAACTAATTTTTGTATTTTTAGTAGAGACGGGGTTTCCTCATGTTGGCTAGGATGGTCTCCATCTATTGACCTCGTGATCCTCCCGCCTCGGCCGCCCAAAGTGCTGCGATTACAGGCATGAGCCACCACGCCCGGCCCAAAGTTCTTAAAGATGGTGTGTCCGGAATTTGCTCCTTCAGATGTTCAGATGTGTCCAGAGTTTCTTCCTTCTGGTGGGTTCGTGGTCTCGCTGGCTTCAGGAGTGAAGCTGCAGACCTTCGCAGTGAGTGTTACAGCTCATAAGGGCAGTGCCTACCCAAAGAGTGAGCAGCAGCAACATTTATTGCAAACAGCAAAAGAACAAAGCATCCACAGCATGGAAGAGGACCCAAGCCAGTTGCCGCTACTGGCAGGGGTGGCCTGCTTTTATTCCCTTATTTGGTCCCACCCACATTCTGCTGATTGGTCCATTTTACAGAGTGCTCATTGGTCCGTTTTTACAGAGTGCTTATTGGTGCATTTACAAACCTTTAGCTAGACACAGAGCACTGATTGGTGCATTTACAATCCTTTAGCTAGACAGAAAAGTTCTCCAAGTCCCCACTCGATTAGCTAGACACAGAGCACTGACTGGTGCATTTACAAACCTTTAGCTAGACACAGAGCGCTGATTGGTGCATTTACAATCCTTTAGCTAGACAGAAAAGTTCTCCAAGTGCCCACCCGACCCGGAAGCCCAGCTGGCTTCACCTCTCAGCAACATGGTGAAACCCAGTCTCTACTAAAAATACAAAAATTAGCCAGATGCAGTGGTGGGCTCCTGTAATCCCAGCTACTCTGGAGGCTGAGGCAGGAGAATTGCTTAAACCTGGGAGGTGGAGGTTGCAGTGAGCCAAGATGGTGCCACTACACTCAAGCCTGGGCAACAGAGTGAGACTCTGTCTCAAAAAACAACAACAAAAAAGAATACTCCATATTTCTCAGGCATACAGAGACCATTGCAAATATAAGACAAAAAATAATTCCATCTTGACATTTTTTAGTTCCAATGTGACTTGACTACTCATATGCCACTTTAAGTGAAGAATGATACTAATTCTTTTTAAATGCTTCTTTGTCTGATCTGCAGAGATCACAAAGATGGAAAGCCCTTAAGCATTTCTGTTTCTTGGCCAGGCGTGGTGGCTCATGCCTGTAATCCCAGCACTTTTGGAGGCCAAGGCGGGCGAATCACCTGAGATCGGGAGTTCGGGACCAGCCTGACCAACATGGTGAAACCCCATCTCTACTAAAAATACAAAAATTAGCTGGGTGTAGTGGTGGGCGCCTGTAATCCCAGTTACTCGGGAGGCTGAGGCAGGAGAATCACTTGAACCTGGGAGGCAGAAGTTGTAGTGAGCCGAGATGGCACCATTGCACTCCAGTCTGGGCAACAGAGTGAGACTCCATCTCAAAAAAAAAAAAAAAAAAAAAAAAGATTTTCTGTTTCTCTAGTTATGCCATGGAACACAAAACCATTCAGGTCAGAGGCCCACAGCTTCTCATTTAACTTTTAAGACATACTCCATTTTGTAGGAGCTTGGGGATATTCAGGAAGTAGCTGACCCTTTAGGGAAAAAATGGCTAAGTATTTGGCTGTAGTTTAAAATTTTTCTCCTTAAATTCTCTTCCCCTTCTTTTGTTAATTGGACTGTTAATTGAACTAGCTTAAGTAAAATGATAAGAGGAATTTCAGCTGGGCATAGTGGCTCATGCCTATAATCTCAGCACTTTGGGAGGCCGAGGCAGGCAGATTGCTTGAGCTCAGCAGTTTGAGACCAGCCTGGGCAACACGGCAAAACCCCATCCTACAAAAAGTGCAAAAAAATTAGCTAGGCGTTGTAGTGTGCACCTGTAGTACCAGCTACTCGGGAGGCTGAGGTGGGAGGATTGCTTGAGCCCAGGAGGTTGAGGCTACAGTGGGCAGAGGTGGTGCCACTGCACTCCAGCCTAGGTGACAAAGTTAGACTTTGTCTCAAAAAAAAAACCAAAAAAAAAAAAAAAAGGAATTTCATGCATCTGAACAAGAGGTTCTAATGCTTAAGACAGTTCTACCTAATAATTTCAGGCCATGAAACCTCATAGCTAGATTCTGCCTTGCAGCATCCTTGCGGCTGTAGCCCCTGCTAACAAGGCTTTATTGTTTCTGTGTATTTCCAATTCAAATTCTTAGGAGAAAGAATCACACGTAGGACTTTTGACACCAGGCCACGGTCCAGTAAGTCAGGGTATGGCCTTGTCCTCATCAGGTGTGTGGGCAAGAAGACACTTGGGATCACCTCCTCACCCTCCAGTAGTTTTGTCTTCACGGGCAAGCTGCCTAAACTCACTAAGCTTTCGTTTCTCTTGGGCAAGTCATGGCTTAATAATATTATCCCTTTCGGAGAACTAATTTTTGGATAAAATTAGTTCACATATGTAAAATTCCTTAGTACAGTTCTAGGCACAAACTGAGCTGAGAGTAAATGGAAATTATCACTGACCTTATTACAATGGGAAAGATGCTGTACTATATGCTACAGATATTGAGCCCAAAGTCATAGTTCTCCAGTATGGGGACACAGGAAGGCCACCCTTGATCCAGCAAGATGAGAGTGCCACAATAGAACCCAGAAGAAGAGAAGCTTTACCCCTCTTGAGAGTATACAGGCATAGGAGTTCACTGTGTTTGTCCTATGGGCTGTATCCATCCATCCACCTCAGAATCAGAATTCAGATGTGAGATGGTAGTCTCAGGTTCACATGATTATTTGCATTGAAAGTGAAGTCAGACTTATTTGTCATAGGGAAGCCTTACTTGGCAGTTGTCTGATTACATTTCTTACTACCTGTGTGACTGGGAAACACTTCTTAATCCAACTAGCTGCAAGTCCCTCATCTGTAAAAACAAAACAAAACAACCAGGGATAATAATATTAATAGTAAACACAGAGTTGGCAGGCATGGTGGCTCATGCCTGTAATCCCAACACTTTAGGAGGCCAAGGTGGGCAGATCGCTTGAGCCCAGGAGTTCAAGACCTGCCTGGGCAACATGGTGAAACCTCCTCTCTACCAAAAATACAAATATTAGCTGGGTGTGGTGGCATGCACCTGTGGTCCCAGGTACTCCGGAGGCTGAGGTGGGAGGACACTTGAGCCCGGAGGACCAGGCTGCAGTGAGCCTCGCCACTGCACTCCAGTATGGGTGGCACAGCATGGGTGACATAGTCTCTAAAAAAAAAAAGACGCAGAGTCTTGAAATTAATGCCCCCAGCATATAGTGTTCAATAAATATTAGCTATCGTTATTATCTATCATTTATTGCGTGCTTACTGGGGGCAGGGTATAAATTATCTCCATGTTTATAGTTTTTATTGAGGACTGATGAGCTGAGGGACTGGGAAGTCTGGAATGACTCCTAGATTTTGCCAAGCACCTCTGCTCCCTCACAGTACTGTGTTCTGGTACCAAGCATAATGCCCTTCCTCCTCTTCTTCTTTTTTTTTTTTTTTTTTTTTCCAAGAGGGAGTCTTGCTCTGTCACCCAGGCTGGAGTGCAGTGGCACCATCTCAGCACACTGCAACCTCCGCCTCCACGTTTAAGCAATTCTTCTGCCTCAGCCTCCCTGAGTAGCTGGGATTACAGGCGCGTGCCACCACACCGGCTAATTTTTGTATTTTTAGTAGAGACGGAGTTTTACCTTGTAGGTCAGGCCGGTCTCGATCTCCTGACCTCGTGATCCGCCCACCTCGGCCTCCCAAAGTGCTGGGATTACAGGCGTGAGCCACCGCGCCTGGCCCCTTCCTCTTCTTTTAACATGTTGTATTTTCAAATGGGTTTTTTTCTCGAGGAGCCCTCCCGCTGGGCCTCAGTCTGGGTCCTCAGTCTGAATTGGCCTTCACTGCTTTGAGGCACAGGTCACATTCTACCGCCACACATCACAAGCTCTCCCTTTGCCCCTGGGTCTTTCTGGGGCAGGACGGTGTCCGTCTTTTCAGAATGTCCACATCTAACCCAGGGCAGAATCCTACGATATCACCACAGCGCCACACCAATCAGGGTGGCGCCTCTCCACTCTGCTTTCCTCAGCACTCAAGAGTATGGGATATCCCCGGGGTGGGACCAGATCCTACAACTTCAGAAAGTCATGGATGAGGCCGGCCGGGCGCAGACCATCCTGGCTAACACCGTGAAACCCCGTCTCTACTAAAAATACAAAAAATTAGCCGGGCGTGGTGGCGGGCACCTGTAGTCCCAGCTACTCGGGAGGCTGAGGCAGGAGAATGACATGAACCGGGTAAGCGGAGCGCGCAGTGAGCCGAGATCGCGCCACTGCACTCCAGCCTGGGCGACAGAGTGAGACTCCGCCTCAAAAAAAAAAAAAAAAAAAAAAAGAAAGTCATGGATGAAAGGGTCCTTAGTTTATTATCCTGTGAAATAGTAGCTGGGACATTTCTGAGGCCCAGAGAAGGGAAATAACTTGAATGAACAGATTAGGAGCAGGCCAGGCGATGTGGCGGGCACCTGTAGTCCCAACTCGGGAGGCTGAGGCCAGAGGATCGCTTGAGCCCAGAACTCAGTGAATAGCCACTGCACTCCAGCCTGGGCAACACAGCGAGACCTCGACTCAAAAAACAAAAATAGAAACAAACAACTAGCTTAGGCGCAGAACTGAGACTCAAACCTAGGTTTCCTGCTCAACCCCCACACCTCCCAGGCCCCCGCTGACACCCTCAGGCTGTTCCTCGTGGTTGCTAACTTGGAACGGCCCCAAAGCCAGGTCGAAGGCGAGTCTCCCCCCCCCGGGGGCTCCTGGCCCTGCAGTTCGCACGGCGGATGGACGCAGTCAGGCTCTCCAGGGAGCTGCGGGGAGCCCCAGGACTTGGAAAAGCCCCAGAGCGCACCCCTGGGGGAAGGGGAGCTCGGGACCTCGAGGCGGCTGGAAGTCGAGGGCATCGCCAGGGGGCCGAGTTGGGCTCGGGTGTGGAGAACGAAGCCGAACGCTGGGCTCTGGAATCCCCTCCAGAGCGCTCCACCGGCCTAAGCAGGGCCGCCCCACCCCCGGCCCGCCAGGCGCAGTCGGCCCCGCCCCCTGGAGCTCCGTTCCCCCGGCAGCCAGCGCCGCGGACCCGCGCGCAGTCGGCCGATCCTCCCGCCGAGCGAGCGGCGTCCTAGCCGCCGCGCTCGCCGAGGCCCTGCGTTGCGGGCTCCCGGCCGCCCGCGAAAGCATGGCCCGGCCCGTGCAGCTGGCGCCGGGCTCGCTGGCGCTAGTGCTGTGCCGGCTGGAGGCGCAGAAGGCGGCCGGGGCCGCGGAGGAGCCTGGTGGGCGCGCGGTGTTCCGCGCCTTCCGTCGCGCCAACGCGCGCTGCTTCTGGAACGCTCGGCTGGCGCGCGCCGCCTCGCGGCTGGCCTTCCAGGGCTGGCTGCGGCGCGGGGTGCTGCTGGTGCGCGCGCCCCCCGCCTGCCTGCAGGTGCTGCGCGATGCCTGGCGGCGCCGGGCCCTGCGGCCGCCGCGCGGCTTCCGCATCAGGGCGGTGGGTGAGTGCGGGACCCGGAGGGGAGGGGCGTCCCGCGCCAGCTGTGAGCGCGGAGCTCCGCGCTGCAGGGGCGAACGCGGCCCCGTCTTCTGCCACAGAGGCTAGGCGCTGCTCTGAGGGCCCGGGGGCTGCGGTTGGGCGGCCGGTCCGGGGGGCCAAGACGCCCCGGAGAAGTTCCCTCCCGCTAGGACACTGCAGCTATAGTCCCCAAGGTGTGCCTGGCCGCTGCTAGGACTGGCTCCGGGCTGCGTCCGTTCCTCAACTCTTAAAGCCCGTGGAGTGCACAGAAGGAACTTTCTACTTAGAAAAGTGATGCTCTGGATAGAGAGGCTTTGGGCTAGGGGCCACTGTCTAGGCTCCACCGGGGCGGTTAGGAAGGGTACCCCAGGGGAATGGCCAGAGTTTACCAAATATGGCAGCTTTATTATTATTATTTTTTGAACTACAGATCTGCAGCGAACGGCATTATTGTTTTCATGTCCTGCAGTGTGGTGGTCTTGGGTCGGGACCTAGCAGCTTTGGTGTCGTTAACTTCTTGGGGAAAACAAGTAGCGTCTCATCCCTTTAGCTGAATAGACAGGATTCCACCTTCCCAGTCTTTTCAAACTTAACTGTTTGTTAGACAACAGCAGCTTTTTGCCTTTTTTCATAAAATAGCTTCTCATTTGAGAAACTAAACCACCGCACCCGTGAGTGGTCTCTGACTCTGGGCACTAAACCCAGGCAGGTGTGTCAGCTCCCTGTAACAGCCTGGTTCTTGTCTGCATTTATGTGAGGCTGCAAGGGCCATTTGATGGTGTGTTGACAAGTCACCAGTTGTTCAGCGCTTAATTTTCATTCTTACCAAGGAACCCCTCTGTATTAGTCCATAAATCATCCTCTTCCATCCGAGGAGAAGGAGTCGCAAATAAAAAACATTTGTTTGGCCAGGCGCGGTGGCGCTCGCCTGTAATCCCAGCACTTTGAGAGGCCGAGGCGAGTGGATCACCTGAGTTCAGGAGTTAGAGACCAGCCTGGCTAACATGCTGAAACCCCTCAGGAGTTCAAGACCAGTCTGGCTAATACGGTGAAACCCCGCTTCTACTAAAAATACAAAAATCAGCCGGGGCGTGTTGGCAGGTTCCTGTAATCCCAGATACTTGGGAGGCTGAGGCAGGAGAATCGCTTGAATCCAGGAGGTGGTGGTTGCAGTGAGCCGAGATCGCGCCATTGCACTCCAGCCTGGGTGACAAGAGCGAAACTCCGTCTCAAAAGGAAAAAGAAGAAGAAAGAAAAGGAAAAAAGCACTTATTTAATTTCCAGGGATTTGAAAACAGGGCAGCAAGAAGCAAGCACCTGACCCACCGATAACTGTATCATCCATTCAGAGATGGTATTACCACATCCCAGCAGCCAGTGCTTTAAACCTTCACTTCTCACCTCCATGCTGTCTGTTCCCTCTCCTCCCCACCCCGCCCTCGTTTTTCTTAAGCTCAAAAAAGAGCTCTTTGCAAAACCACATATACACATTTCCTCTCCTTTTACTTGCAGAAGTGAAGAAAATAGGTTTCTGGCTTTGAGAGCAGTGAGCCAAGTAGCCAAGCCAAAATCCTCACGAGCGAAGAGGTCTTTCAGACAGGCTCGATGAAAAACTCTTTTCAGTTCTGCATCCTCAGTTTTTCTGGTTTGAATTAGTGGTTACATTCTCAGGTCCCCCCTTTCAAAGGGTGAGCATAGAGTATATTGCAGAGAGGGAGTGGGATGCAGGGTGGGGGGTCTAGACCTGGGGGCGAAATAAGAGAGGGCTTGTGCTAAGTCATGGGCTGCCACTAATGCCCCAGTGAGCAGTGGTAAATGCTGGTGTCTGTGTTGGTGCTGTTTGCTGCCGTCTGAAATATGTATCACACGTCACCTGTTGCTCTCATTCTCTTCTGCCCAGTGGGTAATGCTGCCTCATAGCACAACTCAGGATGCAGTGGACACTATGACCCCATCTATGGGGTGTGCAACACAGTGGACTTCCGCCGGGTCATCACCCTTGACTTGGGTCTCCTGGCAGGAATGATTTTGAGGTTTTTAAATTTTGTTTTTCATTTAATTTAATTTTTTTTTTTTTTGACAGAGTCTCTCTCTGCTGCTCAGGCTGGAGTGCAATGGTACAATCTTGGCTCACTGCAACCTCCACCTCCTGGGTTCAAGTGCTTCTCCTGCCTCAGCCTGTGGAGTAGCTGGGATTATAGGCACCCGCCACCTTACCTGGCTAATTTTTGTATTTTTAGTAGAGACAGGGTTTCACCATGTTGGCCAGACTGGTCTCGAACTCCTGACCTCAAGTGAACTGCCTGCCTCAGCCTCCCAAAGTGCTGGGATTACAGACATGAACTACCGCGCCTGACGATTTTTGTTCTTTATAATATTTTTATTCCATTTTTTAAGCCTTGACCATGGCAAGGACAGATTTTGAAGCTTTTAACGAGTCCTGATACGAATTTGAACATTTAGCTGGGATTTGGACAAAGCCACCCATTAGGACATTTTGAGGAGCAAAATGGAGAAAGATCTTATTTGATGCTGAGTGATGGATACACATGGGGGACAAAGGGGATGCTTTTGCTTTGAATAGTGTTGCTAATTGCTGATTTCTGGTCTAACTTGGGGTGCCTAGGCTCATATCAAAAGAGAAGAGGCAGCTCTTGGGCTACCTTAGAGTCCTGGAGGGTGGCGAAGGCAGGAGAAGCTGCTTTCCCCAAAAGGAATTGAAAGTTTGTGTCGGCTTGCTCTCTTGCCTCTTGCAGCACTGGCTTCCAGGAGGGCGGGGAAAGAGCTGCTGTGGACTATTGCAGGTTGTTGCTCCATTCTCACTGTTATTTTGTAGGAAAGAGCAAAATGCTAGAAAAGGACAAAAAGAGTCAATCTGATCTCTTTGCCATAGATATTTGTTTATTTATTTATTTATTTATTTTTGAGACGGTGTTTCACCCTTGTTGCCCAGGCTGGAGTGCAATGGCGCGATCTCAGCTCACCGCAACCTTCACCTCCTGGGTTCATGCAATTCTCCTGCCTCAGCATCCCGGTAGCTGGGATGACAGGTGCCCACCACCATGCCCAGCTAATTTTTGTATTTTTAGTAGAGATGGGGTTTCACCATGTTGGGCACGCTAGTCTCGAACTCCTGACTCAGGTGATCTGCCCGCCTCGGCCTCCCAAGTGCTGGGATTAGAGGCATGAGCCACTGCGCCTAGCTAGATGTTTTTTTAAAGGCTAATTTACTGCTGCATAAAAGCATTAGGGTATAGGAAGTATTGCTGGCCAGCTCAGGCAGAAAATGCAGGGAGAGAGGAATGGGGGTCAGCTTTATGAGTCCAGCTGTGCTGCCTTGGGTCTTATAAGACCTGGGACTTACAAGGTAAGAGGAGGGAGCACCCTAGCCAAGCCGACTGGAGTGACTGGAGCCCCAGTTGTAGACCTGAACTTAAGTCATGCAGAGGTTTATGTTTTCTCCAAGTTTTCTGCCTTAGTTCTCTCTGATTTCATTCTCTCTACCTTACCTTTCCTCTGGTAAGGAAAGTAGTTCCCAGGCAGAGAATATTTCTCTAAAAAGAGAGACATTGGATCTTTAGCTTGATTAACAAGGGGCTAACTGTTTTTGTGCTCCAGTCCTCAAATGTTGTATTTTCTTTTCTTTTCTTTTTTTTTTTTTTAAGTGGAGACGAGGCCTTGCTCTGATTCCCAGGCTGGTCTCTAACTGCTGGGTCCAAGGGATCCTCCCCCCTCAGCCTCCCAAAGTGCTGTGATTACCAGTGTGAGCCACCGCACCTGGCTCAAATGTTTTGTTTTCTGTTTTTCATTAGCCAGTGGCATTAACAAATGAAAGAGTGAGTTCTGGAAGCTGGAGGGAGACTGC
Source organism: Gorilla gorilla gorilla (assembly GCF_029281585.2). Classification (NCBI taxonomy): domain Eukaryota; kingdom Metazoa; phylum Chordata; class Mammalia; order Primates; family Hominidae; genus Gorilla; species Gorilla gorilla. The sequence goes on along the minus strand of NC_073232.2, from coordinate 46,920,258 downwards.
TGCCTAACCAGCTGAGCCACTGGGGAAGGAGGTACTGCAGGGAGGTGGGGCACCCATATTTGTTTGGAAGAATCTATTGCTACTCTGAGAATACACCTAATGGGACAGGAAAGATTAACGGTGGGGGTGGGCGGCCACTTGGCCAAACAAGTTTGTTCCCTTCTGAAATTTATAGCTGGGGTGTCTCTCCACCCTGTCACCCCCAGCAGGGCCTTTCATCTTTTCTCACTGAATAAAAATGCCCCAGGCCATGCCTGGTGGCTCTTGCCTGTAATCCCAGCACTCTGGGTGGCTGAGGCAGGTGGATCACATGAGGTCAGGAGTTTGAGACCAGCCTGGCCAATGTGGTGAAACCCCGTCTCTATTAAAAATAGAAAAATTAGCCCGGCATGGTGGCACGTGCCTGTAATCCCAGCTACTTGGGAGGCTAAGGCAGGAGAACCCGGGAGGCAGAGGTTGCAGTGAGTGGAGATTGTGCCACTGCATTCCAGCCTGGGCAACAGAGGGAGAATGTCTTAAAAAAAAAAAAAAAAAGAAAAGAAAGAAAGCACCAAGTGCTGGTGGCTCTTTTTAAATACTTGCTTCATGAATTCATTCATGAGCCAGGTACTGTTCTAGGTGTTTCTCTGTGTTTTGTTTTTTGTTTTGAGACAGAGTCTTGCTTTCTTACTCAGGCTGGAGTGTAGTGGTACAGTCATGGGTCACTGCAGCTTCGACCTTCTGGGTGCAAATGATCGTCCTACCTCAGCCTCTTGTGTAGCTGGGAACACAGTTGCACCCCACCATGCCTAGCTAATTAAAAAAAATTTTTCAGTAGAGGCAGGTCTTGCTCACTGTGTTATCCATTTTGGTCTCAGACTCCTGGGCTCAAACAATCCTCCTGCCTCTGCCTCTCAAAGTGCTGGGATTACAGGCATGAGCCACCTTGCCTAGCCACTTCTGTGGTTTGTTTTTTTTTTTTTTTTGAGACAGAGTCTCACTCTGTCGCCCAGGCCGGAGTGCAGTGGTGTGATCTCAGCTCACTGCAACCTCTGCCTCCCAGGTTCAAGGGATTCTCCTGCCTCAGCCTCCCGAGTAGCTGGGACTACAGGCGCGTGCCACCACGCCCGGCTAAGTTTTTTTGTAATTTTAGTAGAGACAGGGTTTCTCCATGTCGGTCAGGCTGGTCTGGAACTCCCGACCTCAGTTGATTCATCCGCCTCAGCCTCCCAAAGTACTGGTGTAGCAGGACAAGCCGTAGACAAAACTCCTCAGACACCGAGTTAAAGAAGGAAGAGGTTTATTCGGCCGGGAGCATCAGCAGGACTCCTGTCTCAAGAGCTGAGCTCCCCGAGTGAGCAATTCCTGTCCCTTTTAAGGGCTCACAACTCTAAGAGGGTCCACCATGTGAGAGGGTCATGATCAATTGAACAAGCAGGGGGTACATGACAGGGGCTGCATGCACTGGTGGTCAGAGTGAAACAGAACAGACCAGGAAGTTTTATAATGCCTTTCCATACAGTGTCGAGAATCTGTAGATAACATAACCGGTTAGGTCGGGGTGGTCTTTAACTACCAGGCTTAGGTCAGGCAGGCCCAGGACTGGTTTCGGGTCTGATTCCTAGGCGCCGGGCTACCTGCCTTTAGTTTTGCTTTTCTTTCTTTTTCTGAGTATAAAACATTATAAAACAATATGAGAGGGTCTGTCTCTCTTCTCTTACCGGGATTACAGGCGTGAGCCACCGCACCCGGCCCGCTTCTGTGTTTTAATGCATCTTTCATTCAGATTTGCCTCTGCTCAAGGGAAATAGAGTCAGGCTCTTTTTCCACATCTAGTTCAAGAGGGGATAGCTGAGTGGGAGGCCATGTTCTGGAAGCTGGCTGGTTCACACAATCTTCTCCATCCCACAGTGACTCCTCTGGGTACTGCAGTTTCTGCCTTTAGTTAGGCAGAGTTCTTTGCGCTTTGGGAGGTGCTGAAGATCAGGCACATCAGGTTGGCCAAAGGGAAGTGATGGGAGGATCTTCCACATCTCCTCGTGCTCCTCCTACCTGATCCCCCAAATCCCTCTGAGCATGGCCTTCCAATCACAGAGAAATATTCAGGCAAAATTGCAAGTACTCTAGGAGTGTAGAGTGTGGTAGATACTAACGCTAGATGTTGACTGGTTTCAGAATCTATCCTGGGATCTGGTTTGGGAGAGGAAGAACAGTGCTAGGGTACTCGGTGCCTGATGCTGCAAGAATTGGGCAAGTCTCTGGACCACTGTTCTTATTTGTTCTGTGACTTAGGGAATGGTGTGGGTGAGTGTGTACAAATGGTAAGGAAAGGGAGTGGTCTGATTCCTATTCTGTTTTATTTCTGAAGTCCTACCTTGAATGACAGTAGGACATCTTACAGCACTTCGTAGCTAATGGAATTTTGTAGGTGAAATTTATATTTAGGGAAATGCACACATCTTAAGTTTACTATTTGATAAATTTTTCAAATGCATACATGTGGTAACCCACATTCCTAGCAGGATTAGAACATTACCATTACCCCAGAAAGTTCCCTCCTGTCCTTTCCCAGTCAGCTCTGCCTCGATTCTCAGAGATAACCACTATTTGGAATTATTTTTTCTTTTTTTGTTTTTTGAGACGGAGTCTCACTCTGTCACCCAGGCTGGAGTGCAGTGGCATGATCTCGGCTCACTGCAACCTACGCCTCCCGGGTTCAAGTGATTCTCCTGCCTTAGCCTCCCAAGTAGCTGTGATTACAGGCGTCTGCCTCCACACCCGGATAATTTTGTATTTTTAGTAGAGACGGGGTTTCTCCATGTTGGCCAGGCTGGTCTCAGACTCAAAACCTGAGGTTATCCATCTGCGTTGGCCTCCCAAAGTGCTGGGCTTATAGGCGTGAGCCACCATGCACGGCCAGGCTTTATTATTACTATTGTTTATTGATTTATTTTGAGATGGAGCCTTGCTCTTTTGCTCAGGCTGTAGTGCAGTGGCACAATCTCGGCTCACTGTAGCCTCCACCTCCTGGGTTTAAGCAATTCTCCTGCCTCAGCCTCCTGAGTAGCTGGGATTACAGGCGCCCGCCACCATGCCCGGCTAATTTTTGTATTTTTAATAGAGACGGGGTTTCACCATGTTGGCCAGGCTGGTCTCAAACTCCTGACCTCAGGTGATCTGCCCGCCTCGGCCTTCCAAAGTGCTGGGATTACAGGCATAAGCCACCACACCCGGCTGGCTTTATTATTATTTTTTAGATAGAGGGTTTCACTCTGTCATCCAGGCTAGAGTGAGTGGCGCGATCATAGCTCACTGAAGCCTTGAACTCCTGGGCTAAAGTGATCCTCCCTTGTCAGTCTCCTGAGCAGCTGGGACTACAGGCACCCATCACCACATCTGCCTAATTTATTTTTATTTTTTGTAGAGATGGAGTCTCCCTGTGTTGTCCAGGCTGGTCTTGAACTCTTGGGCTCTCACTTCTCTGGGCCTCTAGTTCTTTAGGTGTGAACGTCTTCCTGCCTCTGCTTCCCAAAGTGCTGGGATAACAGGCATGAGCCACCGTGCCTGGCCTGTTTTTAAACACATTAAGTTACCTACCTTCTCATTGTATTATGCATTGGGCCTTTTCGATATCCTTCCGCTTATGCGCATTCCTACTGAAAAACACCAGTGCAAAATTATTTTAAGTTACAGGCAGCAAAAGTGAGACTTGAGGAGTCACTGAAAACTATAGTTTAAAGTTTTCAGATGACCCAGAACCACTGTGGTTAGTGAAGAAAATTTGAGCTCAATTGTTTTTTTCTTTGCATGGAGTCTCGCTCTCTCGCCCAGGCTGGAGTGCAGTGGTGCGATCTCGGCTCACTGAAATCTCCTCCTCCTGGGTTCAAGCAATTCTCCTGCCTCAGCCTCCTAAGTAGCTGGGATTACAGGCGCGTGCCACCACGCCAGGCTAATTTTTTGTATTTTTAGTAGAGACGGGGTTTCGCTGTGTTAGCCAGGATGGTCTCAGTCTCCTGACCTTGTGATCCACCTCCCTCGGCCTCCCAGAGTGCTGGGATTACGGGCGCGAGCCACCACGCCCCGCCCTTGAGTTCGATTTTTTGTGCTGCCATTTATTAGCTGTATGTCCTTGAGCTAGTTACTTAACCTCTCTCAGCTCCATTGTCTACGTGGGTACAAATGAGGACACAGTAGCCCCTTTGCAGGTTGTTTTGAAGATAAGGTACCTGAGAGCCTTCAGCCTGTGCCTGGTTCAGAGTCAGCATCAGGAAAACAACAAATACAAGGCAATTTCCAGCATGCAGGAAGAAGAGAATGGGTCTGGATTCTTGTTCACTAGACAAACCTGTCTCTGTTAAGGCTTGTGCTAATCATTGCTTGCCTGACATATACTTATGTTCAAGACCTCTGTCTGTCCTGTCTTGTCCTTCTGTCCTGTCCTTTGTGCTTAGTGCTGGTCACGTCCACAGCCGTGTGTTGTCCTGTGCCTCAGCCCAGGTCCCAAGGGGTGCCTGGTGTCGGAGAAGGAGCCTGTACTGGGATTCTGATGCCTGAGTTTGCAACCAACCCTGCTGCTAAGTTGCTGGGAGCCCCTCAGCCTATCCTCTCACTTCTCTGGGCCTCTAGTTCTTTAGGTGTGAACGGCTTCCTGCTTACTTTGACTCTGTTGACTGGCTAAGCCTTCCCACCTAGCTTGGCCCTGGCCTCACCTGGGTCAGCCTCCCAGTCATCTGTGTCAGGAGGCCTCGGGAAGAACAGACAGAAGCTCACACCAAAGTTGCTTAAGATATTTTCCACAAACAGGGGAAGTATACCTTCCTCTTAGTACTGCCACGATATCTTGGTTCTCTAATACCATTCCCCCTTCACCAAGCAACTGAAGCTACACAGTTGTTGAAGCACCCACACCATGCTGGGCTGCCCTTGCGCTTGCAGTCGTTTGTTAGGTATGCATTGAGCATTTACCCTCTGCCCAGCCTGACTGGTTGGTCCATACAGAGGGGCAAAAGGCTCATGCCCTGACCTCAAGGAGCTCATAGTCTAGGGAGCAGATGGATGAATAAGTGATACACAGTTATAGGGAGCAATAAAAGGATAGCTGATCAAGAATCCCATGCATATGTGTATGTGTATTCAAGGAAGACTTCCTGGAGGAAGTGATGCCTAAACTCAGATACGCAGAATAAGTAGATGTTAGCGTAGTGAGAAGCACATTTTAAGTTGAGAGTGGGGCGTGTGTCCCGGTTGTATGACCCACATGTGGAACCACAAGCTTCTGGGTGCAGCTGGAGTATGGAGCGGGAGGTGGGCGTTGGCACAAAGGGCCTGCAGAGGGGCTGACGTGGAATGGGCCCTGAGTACTCTACTCATGCATCTGAGCCTGAGGTCACTGAAGAGTATTATGCAATAAAGTACATGTATGTGATTATATTTATAATCCTGTTTACATGATATACATGGTAGATACTTCTCAGCCTGAAGTATGCATTATCTTTCATCAATGGTTGTCTGGAATGGTGGCGCCTTGGAAGGGTGATGTAAGCCCCCATGGGCCTACGGGAGTGCCCATGGTGCTTGTTCAGTGGCAGATCTGACATCTGAGAAAGACCTCAGGAGCCATGCAGGACACCTAGGATCTAATCCCTTGTCACTAAGCAGCTGAGTGACCAGCTTCTCATCCAGTCTTCTTGGGGCCTTGGTTGCCTCATGTGTTGGCAGGTATTCTGCCTGCCCTTTTTACTGCACAGATTTGGCATCGGACTCCAATAAGATACCATCTATGCAAACACTTTGAAAAGTGCACAGTGCAAACACCAGCATGTCTTTACATCTATTTGTGCCTTCTTTAATTTCTTTCATAAGTGTTTATAGTTTTCAGTATGCCTGTCTTTCACCTCCTTAGTTAAGTTTATTCCTAAGTATTTTATTCCTTTTGGTGATGTTGTCAATGGGATTGTTTTCATTTCGTTCCTTTTTTTTTTTTCTTTTTTCCTTTTTGAGATAGGGTCTGGCTCTGTTGCCCAGGCTGGAGTGTCGTGGTGTGATCATGGCTCCCTGCAGCCTCGACCTCCCAGACTTAAGTGATCCTCCTATCTCAGCCTCTCCAGTAGCTGGGACTACAGGCAGGTGCTACCACACCCAGCTAATTTTTGTGTTTTTAGTAGTGATGGTGTTTCACCGTGTTGCCTAGGCTAGTGTTGAACTCCTGGGCTCGAGTGATTCTTCCGTCTCGGCCTCCCAAAGTGATGCGATTACAGGCGTGAGCTAGGACTGTTTTCTTAATTTCCTTTTTGGATAGTTTATTGTTAATGTATAGAAATGCAACTGATTTTATGTTCAGTGTGGGTTCTGTAACTTTACAGAACTGATTAGTTCTAAGAATTTTTGTGTGTGGCATCTTTAGGGTTTCCTATGTAAGATCACATCATCTGTAAACAGAGATGATTTTACTTCTTTTCTGATCTGGATGTCTTTTATTTGTTTTTCTTGGCTAATTCCTCTGGGTAGGACTTCCAGTAATATGTTGAAAAAAAGTGGCAAGAGCCGGGCGTGGTGGCTCATGCCTGTAATCCCAGCACTTTGGGAGGCTGAGGCAGGCAGATCATGAGGTCAGGAGATTGAGACCATCCTGGCTAACATGGTGAAACCCCATCTCTACTAAAAATACAAAAAATTAGCCGGGTGTGGTGGCAGGCGCCTGTAGTCCTAGCTACTCGGGAGGCTGAGGCAGGAGAATGGTGTGAACCCAGGAGGCGGAGGTTGCAGTGAGCCGAGATTGCACCACTGCACTCCAGCCTGGGCAACAGAGCGAGACTCTGTCTCAAAAAAAAAAAGAAGTGGCAAGAGTGGGCATCTGTGTCTTCTTCCCAGTCTTAGAGGAAAAGCATTCAGTTTTTCACTGTTAAATAAGATGTTAGCTGTGGGCTTTTCACATATGACCTTTATTGTGTTGAAGTAATTTCATCCCATATCCATGGATTGGGAGACTTAGTATTTTTTTTTTTGATTTGTTTTTTCAAATGTTTATTTTATATACAAAGAATTATCATGGTTTTTCATTGAGTAGATGCCCCGGATAATCCTCTGAAGGAAGAGCATTTAGTCCAACTTAATGAAACCGATATCCTTCGCGTACTGACGGAAACACTGGCGGCACATATTGAGGCCATATTTCCGGATCAGACCGTGCCGGTTTGAACAGACGCGACAAGAGCGAGAACCCTGGCCGAATTTTCGCGGGTGGCTCCAGTACAGCTGCTGGTGACCCATCTTGCTCTCAGCAGTGCAACGAGGTAAAAAAAAAAAAAAAAAAGAGAGACTTAGTATTTTTTAAATGTTCATACTACCCAAAGTGAGCTACAGATTCAATGCAGTCCCTATCAAAATCCCAACAGCTTTTTTATGCAAATAGGAAAAACAATTCTAAAATTCGTATGGACTCACACAGGATCCCAAAATAGCCAAAACGATTATTATTATTTGAGGCAGGGTCTTGCTGTGTCACCTAGGCTGGAGTACAACAGTGCAATGACAGCTCACTGCAGCCTTGATCTCCTGGGCTCAAGCGATCCTCCCACCTCAGTCTCATGAGTAGCTGGGACCAGAGGTGCGTGCCACCACACCCGGCTAATTTTTAATTTTTTTGTAGAGACAGGGTCTCGCTCTTTTGCCAAAGCTGGTCTTGAACCCCTGGGCTCAAGCGATCCTCCCACTTTGGCCTCTGCCAAAAATGACTTTGAGAAAGAAAAACACAGCTGGGAGTCTCTCTGGCTTGGGAGCTGCCTGAAAAAAAGAACAATAAAAAACAAAGCTTGAAGCATCACACTTCCTGATTTCAAAATACATTACAGGCCGGGCATGGTGGCTCACGCCTATAATCCCAGCACTTTGGGAGGCCAAGGCAGGTGGATTACCTGAGGTCAGGAGTTTGAGACCAGCCTGGCCAACATGACAAAACCCCATCTCTACTAAAAATACAAAAATTAGCCAGGCGTGGTAGTGGAAGCCTGTAATCCCAGCTACTTTGGAGCCTGAGGCAGGAGATTCGCTTGAACCCAGGAGGCAGATGTTGCAGTGAGCCGAGATTGCGCCACTACACAGAGTGAGACTCCGTTTCAAACAAAACAAAACAAAACAAAAACCACACACACACAAACAAAACAAAAACCAAAAGGTATTACAAAGATATAGTAATTAAAACATGTGGTACCAGCATAAACACAGATATATACAGCAATGGAAAAGAATAGAGAGCCCAGAAATAAACCCACACATATACAGTGAATCTGATCTTCCTTGAGGGTGCCGAGAACACACAATGGGGACAAAAGGGTCTCTTCAACAAATGGTCCTGGGAAAACAATCTCCACATGCAAAGGAATGAAATTCTACCCTTTTTTTATACCATCCACAACAGCCAGCTCAAAACGAGTTAAATCTAAGACCGGACACTAAGACTCCTAGAAGAGAACGTGGGGAAAAGCTTAATGACATAGATTTTGACAATGATTTTTTGGATATGACACCAAAAGCACAGGCAACAAAAGCAAAAATAGAGAAGTGGGACTAAGTACAAGCATCAACTATTTATTTTATTTTACTTTATTTTTAAATTTTTATCTATTTATTTATTTCAAGACTGGGTTATGAGCCTGGCTAATTTTTGTGGGGTTTTTTTGGTAGAGATGAGGTTTCACCACATTGCCCAGGCTGGGCTCAAGTGCTGGGATTAGAGGCGTGAGCCACTGCTCCCGGCCCAAGCACCAAATATTAACAGTGGTTATTTTGTTTTATTTATTTATTTATTTTTGTTTCTTTTTTGAGACAGAGTCTCATTCTGTCACACAGGCTGGAGTGCACTGGTGTGATCTTGGCTCACTGCAGCCTCCACCATCCTGCTTCAAGCGATTCTCATGCTTCAGCCTCCCAAGTAGCTGGGATTACAGGCATGAGCCACCACGCCTGGCTAATTTTTTGTATTTCTAGTGGAGATAGGGTTTTGCCATGTTGCCCAGGCTTGTCTTGAACTCCTGAGTTCAGGTGGTCTGCCGCCTCGGCCTCCCAAAGTGCTGGGATTATAGGCATGAGCCATCGTGCCCGGCCAACAGTGGTTGTTTTATCTCTGGTATGGAATATGGCTGTGGGGTGTGTGTGTACGTGCACACATGCACTTGTAAATGTTCTTGCTTTTTGCTTTTTTTTTTTTTTGGAGACAGTGTCTCGCTCTGTTGCCCAGGCTGGAGTGCAGTGGTGTGATCCTGGCTTGCTGCAACCTCTGCCACCAGAGTTCAAGCGATTCTCCTGCTTCAGCCTCCTGAGTGGCTGGACTACAGGTGCCTGTCACCAAGTCTGGCTCATTTTTGTATTTTTAGTAGAGACGGGGTTTCACCATGTTGGTCAGGCTGGTCTTGAACTCTTGACCTCGTGATCTGCCCGCCTCGGTCTCCCAAAGTGCTGGGCTTACAGGCATGAGCCACCATGCCCGGCCTGTTTTTGATTTTTAAATATATATTACTTTTAGTACCTTTTATTTTAATTTGAGTTTCACTTGGTGGGTTGCTCCTATAACACATTCACATAGTATGAAAGGGTATGCAGGAAAAAGTCTCTCATTTCCCTGTCCCAACCACTGATTGCCTTTCTCTGGAAATGGCTGCAGTGACCAGTTTTCTAATCCTTCTATAGATAGTTTATAAATCTACAAATAATATGGCTAGACATATCTGCCTCCATTTTTACATAAATGTTAGCATATTACATGTATTATTTTTTCTTGGAAACAAGTTTTCTTAAGTCATTAAAAAAATCCACGTATAAGTGCAAGGAAGTTAATAGCATTGTTCTAGGGTACAGAAACACTAGTTCTGTAGGATGTAAGTAGGGATTACATGAAAGAGTTTCCTAGTTGAGTGTGTTTGGATACCATGTTTAAACAAGTTTCATGAGTGCAGAGGCTTCGGGACACCTTGGTATGCTGATGGTCTCCATCCAAGAGGCAGGAGAATAATCTGAATGCTCCAGTCTCATTCTACCAGCGAAGCCCGTTTTTGCTGAGCTCCTTGTGGGTAGATGTTGGAGGCATTCCTGGGAAACTCTGGGTCCCTTTGGAGTATCTTCCTGTGGAAGGAGCTGATCATCTTGTCCCATGAGCCCAGGGCCCACCTTACAGAGAGCCATGTCTCAGAGCCCCATTGTGGAGTGGACAGAGATCACAGTAAAAACTACCCACGTCCCGCACCCAGGGAGGTGTGTGTGTGGGAGGATCATGGAAAGAACACTAGACATGAAGTCCGGGCCATCTGAAGAGTATTAACCATGTGACCTGGGGCAGAGCAGTCCTCCCCTTATAAATGGCAGCCACCATGCTTGCCTTGCTCCAAAGTTGTGGCATTGGGATGCAGAAATGCCCTATTTGAAGATGTTATTCCCCAGACCTTCAACCCCACAGTGGAGGTTTCAGGAAGGGGCAGAGTTTGGACATCCCATAGGTTCATAGGTTTCATAGATCAGAGGGCTTTCAGAGGCCATCCTGGAGGTTTAGCTACATTCTGTGCTAGTAGAAAGTCACATTAAGCTTTTACAATGTAGAGAAATTTCTAGAACAGCTAGCTTTTAATAGATGAGACAAACTGCTTGTCAAGATCATTTGCGATGTTAAGCTTATTCCATGATAATTGACTGTTTTTTCTCTTAATTTATCTTTTGAGGAAAAGGTATACAAAGTGATCCTTTTTCTTGTTGATGCGAGGTGCCTCTCCATGGCTCTGTACCATTTCTTTTTTTTTTTTTTTTTGAGATGGAGTCTTGCTCTGTCACCCAGGCTGGAGTCCGGTGGCACGATCTCAGTTCACTGCAACCTCCGCCTCCTGGGTTCAAGCAGTTCTCTGCCTCAGCCTCCCGAGTAGCGGGGATCATGGGCGCCCGCCACCACACCTGGCTCATTTTTTGTATTTTTAATAGAGATGGGATTTCACCATCTTGGCCAGGCTGATCTTGAACTCCTGACCTCGTGATTCACCTGCCTTGGCCTCCCAAAGTGCTGGGATTACAGGTGTGAGCCACTGCGCCTGGCCGGCTCTGTGCCATTTCTTTAGCAGTTCATTAAGGATTAGGAGGTCCCTTGTGAAATTCTTTGTAAACCAAACGAGCCTTTGACTCCCCGAGTCTAAAGCCATCAGCTGTGACTGTATTCATTTGATGGAAGGGAGATGTAGGGTCTGGCAACGCATGGCTGACTGGTACTACATAATGGTAATTACTTATAAATTATATTTTTATATTTTAATTTTTTGAAACAGAGTCTCACTCTGTCACCCATGCTGGAGTGCAGTGGTGCAATCACAGCTCACTGCAACCTCAGACTCCTGGACTCAAGCCATCCTTCTGCCTCAGCCTCCTGAATAGCTGGGACTCCTGAATAGGCGTGGGCCACCACACCAGCTAATTTTTTTGTAGTGATGGGGTCTCACTCTGTTCCCCAGACTGGTCCCGAACTCCTGGTCTCAAGCAGTCCTCCCGTCTTGGCCTCCCAAAGTGCCGGGATTATAGCCGTGGGCCACTGTACCTAGGTGAGATTTTGGTGATTTTGAATAGAACTATAATAACATTCATCAACAGGTCTGTGGACATGTTTTCATTTCTTTTGGGTGAATAACCAGGTGTGAATTGGAGGGCTGCTTTTCAAAATGATTGTACCACTTTGCAATCGTGCCATCAATGTATGAGAATTCCAGTTCATTTGATATTATCAGTATGTTATTTTTGTTATCGGTTCTTTTGTTGTTGTTGTTGTGATGGAATTTCACTCTTGTTGCCCTGGCTGGAGTGCAATGGAGCGACCTCGGCTCACTGCAACCTCTGCCTCCCTGCAACCTCTGCCTCCCGGGTTCAAGCGATTTTCCTACCTCAGCCTCCAAAGTAGTTGGGATTACAGGTGCCCATCATCACGCCCAGCTAATTTTTTGTATTTTAAGTAGAGACAGAGTTTCACCATGTTGGCCAAGCTTGTCTTGAACTCCTTGACCTCAGATGATCCAACCACCTCAGCATCCCAAAGTGCTGGGATTACAGGTGTGAGCCACTGTGTCTGGCCTATTTTATTATTTTTGGCTGGACTAATAGTTGGATAGTGGGCCGGGCGCCGTGGCTCACGCCTGTAATCCCAGCACTTTGGGAGGCCGAGGCGGGTGGATCACAAGGTCAGGAGATCGAGACCATCCTGGCTAACACGGTGAAGCCCTGTCTCTACTAAAAATACAAAAAATTAGCCGGGCGTGGTGGCGGGCACCTGTAGTCCCAGCTACTCGGGAGCCTGAGGCTGGAGAATGGCATGAACCCGGGAGGCGGAGCTTGCAGTGAGTCGAGATCGCGCCACTGCACTCCAGCCTGGGAGACAGCAAGAATCCGTCTCAAAAAAAAAAAAAAATAAAAATTGTTGGATAGTGGTAGTTCATTGTGACTTTAATTTGTATTTCCCTAATGACTAGTGAGTTGAGCATCTTTTCATGTGTGCTTGTTTGCTATGTCTGGATCTTCTTTTTTTTTTTTTTTTTGAGATAGAATGTCACCCTTGTCACCCACACTGGAGTGCAATGGCGTGATCTTGGCTCACTGCAACCTCTGTCTCCTGGGTTCAAGTGATCCTCCTGGCTCAGCCTCCTGAGTAGTTGGGATTACAGGTACCTGCCACTACACCCAGCACATTTTTGTATTTTTAGTAGAGATAGGGTTTCACCATGTTGGCCAGGTTGGTCTTGAACTCCTGACCTCAGGTGATCCACTGGCCTCAGCCTCCCAAAGCACTGCGATTATAGGCATGAGCCACCATGCCTCACCTGTATCTTCTTTAATAAGTGTCTGTCGAAATGTTTTACCCATGAAAAAAGATTTTTTCCTTATTAAATTGTAGGATTTCTTAATATATTTTAGATACAAGTCCTTTGTCAGATGTGTGTTTTGCAAATGTTTTTTCCCAGACTGTGGCTTGTCTTTTTATTTTTTAATATTTATTTATTTTTGAGATGGAGTCTCACTCTGTCACCCAGGCTGGAGTGCAGTGGTGCGATCTCACCTCACTGTAACCTCCACCTCCCACTTTCAATTGATTCTCCTGCCTCAGCCTCCCAAGTAGCTGAGACTACAGGTGCACACCACCACGCCCAGCTAATTTTTGTATTTTTAGTAGAGACAGAGTTTTGACATGTTGGCCAGGCTGGTCTTGAACTCCTGACCTCCATTGATCCACCCTCCTCGGCCTCCCAGAGTGCTGGGATTATAGGTGTGAGCAACAGTGCCTGGCCAGCTTATCTTTTTAATTTCTTACCAGTGTCTTTTGAATGTTTTAATTTTTTTTTCTTCAAGATGGAGTCTCGCTCTATCACCCGAGCTGAAGTGCAGTGGTGCGATCACGGCTCCCTGCAGCCTCAACCTCCCAAGGCTCAGGTGATCCTCCTGCCTCAGCACCCCCAAGTAGTTGGGACTACAGTTGCGCACCACAACAGCTGGCTAATTTTTTTTTTTTTTTTTTTGAGATGGAATCTCGCTCTGTCGCCCAGGCTGGAGTGCAGTGGCGCCATCTTGGCTCACTGCAACCTCTGCCTCCCAGGTTCACGCCATTCTCCTGCCTCAGCCTCCTGAGTAGCTGGGACTACGGGCACCTGCCACCATGCCCGGCTAATTTTTTTGTATTTTTAGTAGAGACAGGGTTTCACCATGTTAGCCAGGATGGTCTCGATCTCCTGACCTCATGATCCACCCGCCTCGGCCTCCCAAAGTGCTGGAATTACAGGCATGAGCCACCGCGCCCGGCAACACCTGGCTAATTTTTTTATTTTTATTTCTATTTTTATTTTTTTTGAGATGGAGTTTCGCTCTTGTTGCCCAGGCTGGAGTGCAGTGGCAAGATCTTGGCTCAGTGCAACCTCCACCTCCTGGGTTCAAGCGATTCTTCTGTCTCAGCCTCCCGAGTATCTGGGATTACAGGCGCATGCCACCACGCCTGGCTAATTTTTGTATTTTTAGTAGAGACGGGGCTTCACCATCTTGGCCAGGCTGGTCTTGAACTCCTAACTTCAGGTGATCTACCCGCCTCGGCCTGCCAAAGTGCTGGGATTATAGGTGTGACCCACCGCACCCAGCCCCAATTTTTGTATTTTTAGTAGAGACGGGATTTCGCCATATTGCCCAGGCTGGTCTCGAACTCCTGGGCTCAAGTGATCCTCCCACCTCAGCCTCCCTGAGTGCTAGGATTACAAGTGTGAGCCACTGTGCCCACCTCTATTTTGAGATTTAACATTTAAATCTATAATGCATTTCATATTAATTTTTGTATGTGGTACAAGTTATGGCTTGAGGTTTTTATTATTATTATTATTATTTGAGACAGAGTCTCGCTCTGTCACCCAGGCTGGAGTGCAATGGTGTGATCTCAGCTCACTGCAACCTCTGCCTCCTGGGTTCAAGCTATTCTCCTGCCTCAGCCTCCTGAATAGCTGGGAGTACAGGCATGCACCACCAGACCTGGCTAATGTTTTTTGTATTTTTAGTAGGGATGGGATTTCACCATGTTGACCAGGCTGGTCTTGAACTCCTGACCTCAGTTGATCCACCTGCCCCGGCCCCCCAAAGTCCTGGGATTACAGGCATGAGCTACCACTCTTGGCCAGAGGTTGATTATTATTTTTTGCATATGGATGTCCAATTCTTCAGGAACTCCCTTGTTGAAAAGACTGTCCTTTCTCCATTGGATAACCCTGGCTTTTTGTCAAATAGCAATTGACCACATGTGTGTGTCTATTTCTAGACTGTTCTTTTTTCTTGATCGATACACCTATGCTTTCTCCAATACTACAGTGTTTTCATTACTGTAGCTGTATAGAAGTCAGATATTCTGAGTCCTTCAAGTTTGTTTCTTTTTATTTGGTTATTATTGGTCCTTTGCTTTTTCCATGTAAACTTTAGAATCAACTTGTCTATTTCTAAAAAAAATTCTGCTTAGGTTTTTATTAGCATTGTGTTAGTGCTTGTTTTGGCAGCACATATACTAAAATTCAAATGATATAGAGAAGATTAGCGTGGCCCCTGTGCAAGGGTGACATACAAATTAATGAAGGGTTCCAATTAAAAAGAAAAGGATTATGTTAAATCTATAGATTAAGTTCGGGAGAATTCACATCTTAACAATCAATACTGGGTCTCCTGAGCTATGGAGGCAGTATATCTCTCTAGTAAATCTTTGTTTCTAATTCTGTTACAAATGTACATTTTGACCTTGGAGTTCCTGAGTCTTTGAACACCTTCTGTGAAACAAAATGCCTTCCAGATACCAAGGAATAAGGAATTCAGGTGCTTGAAAAAGCCAGAAAATGGAAACCTCAGTAGACTCATTTAAATTCTCCAGAGGCACAGTGGCACTGAGGATCAAAAAGGAACAAATCCCTTGAGGAGAATTAGAACATCTGTATCAACTGAGGGGAAAAAATATTTTGAACAGCAACAAAAGATGACCCCAGTATAAGTTTAAAGAGCATCAGCAGACACATGTTATTATGGTGGCTTGGGTTGTGGGGGAGTTTTTGTTGGGTCACGGGTGGATTTGGGGATTGGAAGGTAGAAGGTTTTGTTTTGTTTTTCTCGAGATCACTGTGTTGCCCAGGCTGGAGTGCAATGGCACGCTCTCAGCTCGTTGCAACCTCTGCCTCCCAGGTTCAAGCGATTCTCCTACCTCAGGCTCTCAAGTAGCTGGGATCACAGGCATGCACCACCACGCCTGGCTAATTTTTGTATTTTTAGTAGAGATGGGATTTCACTATGTTGGCTGGGCTCATCTCGAATTCCTGACCTCAAGTGATCCACCTGCCTCGGCTTCCCAAAGTGCTGGGATTACAGGCATGAGCCACTGCACCGCCAGAAGGTAGAAGTTTTTTTTTTTTTTTTTTTTTGAGATGGAGTTTCGCTCTTGTTGCCCAGGCTGGAGTGCGATAGCATGATCTCGGCTACCGCAACCTCCACCTCCCGAGTTTAAGCAATTCTCCTGCCTCAGCCTCCCAGGTAGCTGGGATTACAGGCATGCGCCACCACGCCTGGCTAATTTTGTATTTTTAGTAGAGATGGGGTTTCTCCATGTTGGTCAGGCTGGTCTCAAACTCCCGACCTCAGGTGATCTGCCCACCTCAGCCTCTCAGAGTCCTGGGATTACAGGCGTGAGCCACTGTGCCTGGCTGATAGAAGTATTTTTAAGTCTTCTCTTCTCCTGCCTTCATCTTGCCTGGAATAGATCAAGTCCTTTCCTTTAGTTGTTGATCAAGAACCATGTTGGGCCAGCCCTGACCTGGGTGCCAGGTGGGACATAGTGAGGGACACTAGGTCCTGTTGCCCTGAGGACACACCTGGAAAACACATCTGGCATTTTCCTTCCCATGTCTCCTTCAAGGCAGAGGCAAGGAGCCTGGCCCTTAGTCCCTGCTAATGGACCATAACTGGAAGATGCTAATTCTACCCAGACCTCAGCCAGGTCAGGCACAACCCAGCTGTACTACTGCCTGCCACCTAAGCCCAGTGGCCTGCAAGACCTTTCACCTTTCCACCCAGCTTTTGTGTGGGCTTCCCATGCTACTGCTTGGAGCTGCAATGCCACTGGTCAGGTTAGATATTTAAGAAGGGGGAGGAGGGCCTTCAGATACGAGATGACGGGCAATTTGCTTAACCTTTCATGCCTCTGCTTCCCCATCTGTGAAACAGATGATAATACTACCAATTTCATAGTGTGGTTGCAAGGATTAAATGAAACAATACATATAAAGCACTTAGGAGAGGGCCCAGCACACAGTGAGCTATCGGTGAATGTGAGCAGTTTGTTTATTTTGTTTTGTTTTTTGAGACAGTCTCACTCTGTCTCCCAGGCTGGAGTATAGTGGCATGATCATAGCTCACTGTAACCTCAAGTTCCTAGGCGCGTGTGATTCTCCTGCCTCAGCCATTCAAGTAGCTAGGACTACACACTTGTGCTACCATGCCTGACTAATTTTTTAAAAATTTTCCTGTAGAGTTGAGTTCTTGCTGTGTTTCCCAGGCTGGTCTCAAACTCCTGGGCTCAAGCAATCCTGTTGCCTTGGGCTCCCAAAGTGCTGGAATTACAGGCATGAGCCACCGTGACTGACAACGTTAGCAGTTAATTATTATTGTGGAACTCACAGGGTGCCAAGCCAGTCATGGGACCCACGTCTGGCATCTCAGGCTGTCCTGGAGGCCTCATTCTGTCACTCTGGAGCATATCCTTTGGCCATCTTGATTTCACGTGCTGAAAAATCACCATGGTGTTAAGACACAGGAACAGTTTTCTTCTGAATTAGGACTACATTCTTGTAGCCCAGGCTTTGCTTTTTCAGGTTCAACCAGGCATTATTGGCCCTGTGTGTCCATGAGACCTGGATTCCAGTCCTAACTTCTCCCCTAACTGGCCAGCTCCTTCCAGTCTCTGAACTTCAGCTACAGTCTGTGGCGTAGATGTGTTCCATGCTGTGATGTACTGTTCTCAACCCATTGAATCACTGAGTGATTCTCTTAGGCCAGTAAGTCCCGAACTCTTCCTATTATTTAATTTATAAATTACCATTTCTTAATAGTATGGAATGGCCCATATTATTTTTAATTTATACAGGATGAAAATTATGCTTTGAAAAATGGACAGTTGTGATTTCTGCCCATCTGAGGGAGGGAGTTTCAGTCTCAGGGAGCTGTGGAAGGAGCCCTCAACCAGGGGAGGTTCATCTGTGGATCATGCTGGGGAGGACCCAGGGAGCTCAGGGCACCTCCTGCCCGGCCTTGTGCACAAGGCCTCTCCCATCTGATTGGGCCAAGCGCTTGTACACAGAAAGCTAGTAAGGGCGGAAGCTTACAGGATGAGATATGTTACTCAAATTCCTCTCATGATTGTTCTTTCATCCTTGTTCTAGATTTTGATTTCTGTTGCAATACAGGTTGAAAAATTACCTGCAAGGAGGAGTTTTTGTGTTTATTGATTTTTTATCACAGCATTTTTCCAAATCCTCTTCTCCTAAACTTACCATTCATCTGACTCTTCACAACCCTAAGAAAGATACGGCTTGCCCTTTAAATGGTAATTGTGGGTCATGTAAAATGGCCAGTACCTGGAAAGCAATAGCATTTGGGGATGGGGCTTTTCAGAAAGCCCAGAGCTGTGTTTTTTGTTTTTGTTTTTGTTTTGAGATGGAGTCTTGCTGTTGCCCAGGCTGGAGTCCAGTGGTGTGAGCTCGGCTCACTACAACCTCCACCTCCCGGGCTCAAGCGATTCTCTTGCCTCTGCCTCCTGAGTAGCTGGGACTACAGGCCATCACGCCTGGCTAATTTTTTGTATTTTTGGTAGAGATGGGGTTTCACCATGTTAGCCAGGATGGTCTGGATCTCCTGACCTCATGATCTGCCTGCCTCGGCCTCCCAAAGTGCTGGGATTACAGGCATGAGCCACTGCACCCGGAATGTTTTTTGTTTTTAAACCGAAGCTTATTTCTCTAGCCCTGCAGTTGGCCATAGTTATATTTGCTGGTTGAAAGCCTTGGTAATAAAAAGAGCTCCCCTCCCTCCCACCTTAAACACTTTCCAGCTTAAAGTGCTGTAGAGCTCAGTGGTTACTTGATGGGCCTTCAGCACAAAGTGCATAAAATAGTTGAAGACATCCTTTTCAGAAGGAAGCTTGGTTATCAAACCAGGGCACTTTGCAAAGACAGTGCCTTCTATTTCCATTCACACACTTTCATCCCACACAATGGATTAGGGTAATATTTCCCAAAGTGTGGCATGTATATTATTGTGGTGGTCATTGTGGTGGTGCACAAGTTGATTTAGATATACTTTTAAATATTTGGCTGGGCACAGTGGCTCACGCCTGTAATCCCAGCACTGGGAGGCCAAGGCAGGTGGATTGCATGAGCTCAGGAGTTCAAGACCAGCTTGGGCAACGTGGTGAAATCCTGTCTCTACAAAAAATACAAAAATTAGCTGGGCATGGTGGCGTTCAGCTGTAGTCCCAGCTACTTGGGAGGCTGAGGTGGGAGGATTGCTTGAGCCCATGAGATCAAGGCTGCAGTGAGCCGAGATCGAGCCACTGCACCCCAGCCTGGGTGACAGAGCGAGACCCTGTCTCAAGAAAAAAATAAAAAACAAAACCAGCAAAAAGCAAACAAACACAAAAAAAGCAAGAGAGGCCAGGTGCGGTGGCTCACACCTGTAATTCCAACACTTTGGGAAGCTGAGGGGAGGATCACTTGAGCCCAGGAGGTGGAGACCAGCCTGGGCAACATAGGGAGAGCCTATCTCCACAAACAATAAATTAGCAAGGTGTGTTGTGTACACCTTTGGTCCCAGCTACTCAGGAGGCTGAGGTGGGAGGGTTGCTTGAGCCTGGGAGGTCAAGGTTGCAGTGAGCTGTGATTGTATCACTGCACTCCAGCCTGGGCTACAGAGTGAGACTATCTAAAAAAAAAAAGAAAAGAAAAAAGAGTGGAGAAAGGGAGATTCTAGGAAGTTGAGTGTTCTAAGAGTAAACTTAATTGTGTTTTAATTCACTTTCTAATATAATTATGATCCAATTGTAGTAAAAAAATTAAACTTATAAATATTTAAGGTGATAGATATCCTAATTACCCTGATATGGTCTTTATGCACTATATGAATGTATGAATGTACCAGATTACCACATGTACCCCCCAAAATATGTACATCTATTTGCTGGGCACAGTGGCTCACACCTGTAATCCCAGCACTTTGGGAGGCTGAGGCAGGTGGATCATTTGAGGTCAGGAGTTCAAGACCAGCCTAGCCAACATGGTGAAACCCTGTCTCTATTAAAAATACAAAAGTTAGCTGGGTATGGTGGTGTGCGCCTGTAATCCCAGTTACTTGGGAGGCTCAGGCAGAAGAATTGCTTGAACCCAGGAGGTGGAGGTTGTAGTGAACTGAGATTGCACCACTGTACTCCAGCCTAGGCAACAGAGCGAGACTCTTGTCTTAAAAACAAACAGCCGGGCGTGTTGGCTCACGCCTGTAATCCCAGCACTTTGGAAGGCCGAGGCGGGCAGATCACCTGAGTTCAGGAGTTCGAGACCAGCCTGGCCAACATGGGGAAACCCCATTTCTACTAAAAATACAAAAATTAGCCAGGCGTGGTGGTGAGTGCCTGTAATGCCAGCTACTTGGGAGGCTGAGGTAGCAGAAACGCTTGAACCTGGGATGTGGAGGTTGCAGGGAGCCGAGATTGTGCCATTGCACTCCAGCCTGGGCGACAGAGTGAGACTCCCTCTCAAAAATAAATAAATATGTTATCTCACTGTCTTCTGACCTCTGTTGTTTCTGATGAGAAGTCAGCTGTTAATCTTATTGTGATTTGCCTGTATGAGTTTAAGTTTTTCTCTTACTCCTTTTAAGATTTTTTTGCCTTTTTTTTTTTTCTCCAAGACAGGGTCTCAATCTATTGCCCAGGCTGTAGCGCAGTGTCACAATCATAGCTCACTGCAGCCTCAGCTCCTGGGCTCAAGAGATATTCCTGCCTCAGCCTCCTGAGTAACTGGGACTACAGGCACATGCCACCATGCCTGGCTAATTTTTTTTTTGAGATGGAGTCTTGCTCTGTCACTCAGAATCAGAATTCATATGTGAGATGGTGGTGTTAGGTTCATTTTGCATTGAAAGTGAAGTCATTTTGCATTTTGCTTACTTGTCATAGGGAAGCCTTACTTGGCAGTTGTCTGAGTATATTTCTTACTACCTGTGTGACTGGGAAACACTTCTTCTTTTTTTTTGGAGACAGAGTTCCGCTCTTGTCGCCCAGGCTGGAGTTCAATGGTGCAATCTTGGCTCACTGCAACCTTCACCTCCTGGGTTCAAGCGATTCTCCTGCCTCAGCCTCCCGAGTAGCTGGGATTACAGGCATGCGCCACCATGCCCAGCTAATTTTTTGTATTTTTAGTAGAAACGGGGTTTCACCATGTTAGCCAGGCTGGCCTCAAACTCCTGACCTCAGGTGATCCACCCGCCTCGGCCTCCCAAAGCTCTGGGATTACAGGCGTGAGCCACTGTGCCCGGCCGGTCATTTTGTTTTAATGTGATCAGCAGGTGCTAGGACCCAATCCGTTGGGTTCACCTTAAGCAGCACTTATTCAGCTATTGCCTGCAGAACTCGCGAGGGCAGGATGAGATCAACCCCACTGTGTGGTCTTAGCTCACCCTCCAAGGCTTCTGGTTTTAGTCAGTTGAACAAATCTCATTTACCATAAAGGTTTACTTTAGAAAGGCTGGTGACTCTCAAGTTTCTGAATTAACCTGGCTCAAGACATATAGCTGGGTGTATTATTAATTTGATAAGACTTTGTCATGGCCTGCAAGGAAGAAATCTGTAGCAAATTCTGTCTTCTGTATAATTGGCCAGTGATTTGAAGCTGACCTGAATGGCAGGGCTTTTCAGGCTGAGTCAGGGTCATAAGTCACTTCAATTAAAGTATAGAACAAATTTCATACCACCTTTCTTACCTTTCTTTTTTTTTTTTTTTTTGTTTTGTTTTGTTTTTTGAGACGGAGTTTCACTCTTGCTGCCAGGCTGGAGTGCAATGGCATGATCTCGGCTCACTGCAACCTCCGCCTCCCGGGTTCAAGCGATTCTCCTGCCTCAGCCTCCCAAGTATCTGGGATTACAGGCATCAGCCACCATGCCTGGCTAATTTTGTATTTTTAGTAGAGCCAGGGTTTTTCCATGTTGGTCAGGGTGGTCTCAAACTCCCGACCTCAGGTGATATGCCTGTCTTGGCCTCCCAAAGTGCTGGGATCACAAGTGTGAGCCACCGTGCCCAGCCTTTTTTTTTTTTTTCTTTTTCTTTTTAGACAGAGTTTCACTCTTGTTGCCCAGGCTGGAGTGCTGTGGCAAATATCAGCTCACTGCAACCTTCGCCTCCCAGGTTCAAGTGATTCCCCTGTCTCATCCTCCCAAGTAGCTGGGATTACAGGCATGCGCCACCACGCTGGGCTAATTTCATATTTTTAGTAGAGAAGGAGTTTCACCATGTTGGTCAGGCTGATCTTGAACTCCTGACTTCAGGTGATCCACCCGCCTTAGCCTCCTAAAGTGCTGGGATTACAGGTGTGAGCCACTGTGCCCAGCCCGTTTTTTGTCTTTTGAGACAAGGTCTCTTTCTGTCACCCAGGCTGGAGTCCAGTGGTGCAATCACAGCTCACTGCATGCAGCCTTGACCTCTCTGGGCTCAGATGATCCTCCCACCTCAGCCTCCCGAGTAGCTGGGACTACAGGTGCATGCCACCACGCCTGGCTAATTTTTGTTATTTTTAGTAGAGATTGGGTTTCACCATGTTGTCCAGGCTGATCTTGAACTCCTGAACTCAAGGAATCTGCCCACCTTGGCCTCTTAAAGTGCTGGGGTTACAGGTGTGAGCCACTCCACCTGGCCCATACCACCTTTCCAATGGCATAACTCACTACAGGTATGCTGCCCACAGAGTGCATGTCTGAGGGCTACTTGATCTACCTGGGGTGTTTTCTCCAAGACTTGAACCACCTCTAGGTATAAGCCAGTGTTTTTTTACCAGAGATAAATTAATGCCTACCTTTCATATGCATGACCCCAGAGGGCACACATGGCACCACTGGTAACAAAGAGTTTACAATTGTTAGGGCTACCAAGTAAGACATTACCTTCTAGGCATGCACAGTAGATAAGGCTCCTAATGCCTAGGGAGGAGGATTGCTTGAGTTGGAGACCAGCCTGGGCAACATAGCCAGACTATCTCTACAAAAAATTTTAAAATTAGCTAAGCATGGTGGTGCATGCCTGTGGTCCCAGGTACTGGAGATGCAGCTACTTGGGATGCTGAGGTGAGAGGATCCCTTGAACCTAGGAGTTTGAGGTTATAGTGAGCTGTGATCACACCACTGCACTCCAGCCTGGGTGACAGAAAGACTGTTTCTTAAAAAATTTTTTTTTTTTTTTTTTTTTGAGATAGAGTCTTGCTCT
Organism: Gorilla gorilla gorilla; assembly: GCF_029281585.2. Classification (NCBI taxonomy): domain Eukaryota; kingdom Metazoa; phylum Chordata; class Mammalia; order Primates; family Hominidae; genus Gorilla; species Gorilla gorilla. The sequence continues at coordinate 46,897,246 of NC_073232.2, read as the reverse complement.
GTCACCCAGGCTGGAGTGCAGTGGCATGATCTTGGCTCACTGCAACCTCCGTCTCCCGGGTTCAAGCAATTCTCCTGCCTCAGCCTCCCAAGTAGCTGGGACTACAGGCATGCACCACCACACCCAGCTAATTTTTGTGTTTTTAGTACAGACGAGGTTTTGCCATGTTGGTCAGACTGGCCTTGAACTCCTGACCTCAGGTGATCCTCCCGCCTTGGCCTCCCAAAGTGCTGAGATTATAGGCATGAGCCATGGTGCCTGGCCAAAAAAATTTTTTTAACTCTTAAAGACTTGTTTTTTGAGACTGGGTCTCGCTGTATCACCCAGGCTGGAGTGCAGTGGCATGATCTCAGTTCACTGCGGCCTCGACCTCCCCAGCTTAAGCGATCCTCCCGCCTCAGCCTCACATAGCTGGGACCTCAGGTGTACACCACCAAGCCAGGCTAATTTTTAAATTTTTAAAATTTTTGTAGCGATGGGATCTCATTATATTACCCAGGCTGGTCTCGAACTCCTGGGCTTAAGTGATCCTCCCACCTCAGCCTCCCGAAATGGCAGGATTATAGGTGTAAGTCACTGCACATGGCTAAAAAAAGGAAAAAACAAACCAAAAAAAGACTCTTAATATGTCCTCTCATCTCCCATCAGCTGATAAACTTGGGGGCCCCTCCCAATTCAGCCCAAATAATTCAGGTCAGTTCTTGTTTTCAGAGGGACTTCCTGGGGGCAGTTTTAAGCAGTCCTGCCCAATTCATCTGTCCTGCTGTGTTATGACATCTGGAGGTGTGCAAGATGTTATGTGTGGACCGTATGTGAGCTGGGACCATCCCCTACTGTCTGTGACCAGAGCTGTCAGTCAGAAATGGTGTACTCATCAGTCAGTCTGAATTCAGAGTGCTCACTGCACCCAGAAGAGCAGTCAGGAAGAGGGCACAGGGTAGCAGGTTGGGAGAGCAGGGCAAAATGCTCTCTTCATGTTTTAGGACTTCCTCCTTAGTTCAGCTAAAGACAGGGGTCACGTGCTGGGATTACAGGTGTGAGCCACTGCACCTGGACCAAAGCTGTTTTTAAACTCCTCTTTTTTTCCAAAGTTTTGCTCAAACCCTAACAGTTAAATTCAGCATTTACAGGGATAAAATTGCAGCTGCAGGGAGAAGCTATTTCCTCCCTGCTTGGAGGAAATGCAAAAAGGGAGGCAGAATGCAGGTGACAGCATGGCGTATGAGAGCTCTCCTTCTCCTTCTCCCCGTTTGGACCCTAGGAGAGAAGTCTCCAGGACTGTTTCTGCTGCTCACAGAGGTTTCTGTCTGCATTCCTCAGCATCCGTCTCCCACGTGGGCACGAGGGTGCTAGTACCTGACACAACTATCAACATTCAAATCTCTCCCCTACACTCTTGTTTCCCCTGTGTAGGGGACTAGTGCAGTACCTCCTGAGACAGGAAGATCAGCTGGGGTAGGAAGGGAACTAAGGATTAGAGGAGAACAGAAAAGTGTCTCCAAGTCAGTAGGCCAGACACCCTCCTCCTTGCTGCAGCGTGGCCCTGCAGCCCTCATAGACCCACTCTGGCTGAGGGAGCCTCAAGAACCCTCTCCCTCTCACTGCAAGGAGACAGCGACAGAAACTTCTCTCGTCCCACCTAAAGCTCATCTCTAAGAATTTCCAGGTCCCTTCCCCTCCCACCTGGGGAGGACAGCAAAATCCAAAGGTGCCATTCTGGCAGCATTTTCCAAGCCTACCTCCTGATCCCTGGCTAACACATTTTCCAGTCCTTTCAGTAGGTCTGTGCTGGTTCCCATAGATACTGCTCCAATCCTCCTAACCAACTACAGGCCCTTGTCTGTCTCTTCCAGTAAACCAGGTGACAAATAGGACCCTATCATCTTTGTTGCCATAACTGTTGGGATTTTAATAGTCGTCTTTATTAATTTTATTTTGAATGCAAACGTGGTGTCTTCTGCATCAGAAGCATTTGTTATTTACAGAGTAAGAGAAAAAAATAATATGTAAATAATTATAACTACATAGGCACTCCCTACCCCAGGGCTTACCCCAGGGTGGTATGATGAAAGTCAGATGGAAAAATCTCCAGCCGTAGTGGTCAGACACTTCATAGGTGAGGGACAGAGAAAAATGGAATTTCTTTGTTTACATGAAGGAGAAAAAGGCAACTGCTTCCCTCCCCTCCTGAAAGGAGGGAGGAAGCATCTTTGCTGCCTGGAGACAGAATCGAAGGATCCCGGGTTCTCTCTTTAACCTTCTGGAATATACATCTTTCTAGGAGCCTGGTCAGCTCTGGTGGCTCCAGTTTTTATGTCCTAGGCATGTCTCCAAGGTCCTGGGCCTCATTTTCCCTTCAGATGTAAACACACTCAGAGTTAGGTAAATCTTTCTGGAGTCTCTCACTATACAGTTGTAAAATAACTTAGCTAAGGATCCCAAGTTTGCAGTGACATTTATCCTAAACCCAATTCTTAAAAGACAAAGATTCTGTTTCTCTTGCTACTGACTGCTCCTTTGGGTCACATTAGAAGCAGGATGGGTGTGGAGTGGTGACCCAGCAGTCCATGCTGCTCCAGGCTCATGAGAATTGGCTTTGCCCCCTAAATTAGAGCTGAGGCACCATGCACTGGGCTGCCAGGCTGGAGCCTGAGGTGGTGGTGGGAAAGGGAGGAGGTGGCCTGGGCATGAGGGTTGGTGAAGGGAGCTTCAGGTGAGAAAGCCTGGTAGGAGCAGGAGAACTGGCTGTGGGGCACTTGGGAGAGGGGATGTCTCATAAGTGGAGAACATCAGTCTTAGGTGCCTAAAAAGGAAGAAGGGGCTAGAAAAGCAATAAGGCAGGAAGCAAGTGTATTTAAAAGAGATGTTGGAGCTCCTTTTCTAGACTGAAACCCAAGAGAATCCGAGTTCTTGTCTAGAATGGGGTTAGGTTGTTGGGTCAGTGTGCAAAGTCCCTGGAAAAGCCAGATAGCCTGTGCAGATCGACCTCGCTTGTTCTGCCTGGTCACACTCTGAGAAAACCTCCAGGATGCCATGGGTCAATGGTGCAGTAATGGATGGCTTAGTGTGAAGAAGGTGGCCAGCTCCTAGAAGCAGAAGTCGGGTGACCCTCCCATGTAGAGATCAGAGCTGCTGACCTACAGCCTCAGTTGAGATTTCTTAAGGGTTGCAAACTTTACATTTGGTTTCTAAGGCAATGGCCTTGTGAACATATACTGCAGTCCTGCTGAGGAGCGGTCACCTCCACCCAGATATAACCTGAAACCTTCCTTCTGTGCTGAAGAAAAGGGAATTCACAGTCTTAAAGTTGAACAGTTTATGTCTTTAAAATTTCTGACAGCCTAGAAATGCTTCTTAGTAAAACTACATTTATGTGAATTGTATCCCTGAAGTGGCTTTTATCTTTTAAAAGTTAATATTTCAGAGGCCACAGAGTCTGTAATCAACTTGAAAGCAGCTGGGAGACCTGAAAGAGACTATTAATGCAGAAACTCAGTGATGCTTTCCAGATTGGGACACGAGCGGTTCAGAGGTTGGGAGAGAGGGTGGGCGATGGGGTAGAGTGGCTAAGCAGGGATGGGGTAGCACCTGAGGATGTAGATAGGCCTTCCTGGATTCTTGTGCAGGTCCTGTTTATTATTCTGGGCCACTTGAGCCCCTCTTCCATCAGTAGGAGAGAAGCAGGCAAGGCTGCAGTTTCTGTGATGCTTTTGGTAACGTATATGTATATGTGTATAGTCTGGGCTAAATGGTAGCACTGCACATGTTTTATCTCATGATGCAAAGTGGAGCCCTATCCCAGCTCCTGTCACCACAAAGCCTGGGAGTGGGAGGCCTCTGCTGGGCTTCGTCACCTCCACACCAACCCTGCCCACAGAGACCTGGGGCCTGGGTGGATCCAGGTTCTTTGGGGACTCACAGCAACTTTCTTCAGCAAATGGCAGGGATTGCCTACTTCTGAAATATACATGATGTTAGTCATTATTTGCCCCTCTAAGTTCTGAGCTAATCCTATATTGATGTTAACAGTGATAGTGGCTTATTGTCTCCATTTCACAAGACTTCCTTTCAGAAGTGATTGAAAGGCATCCCATTCTCAGGGCCATAACTGTAGATACCCATTTTGAGAGCAACCTATTCTTTGAACAGCTGTGACAGTTCTTATCTTCCCCTCTGTGATTTCTGCATGCTGTAAGGAAATACTTCCTCATCCAGGAAGAGTGCCTATCACTATCTTATCAGTATGAATTAAAAACTAGGCAATCCTAGTTGAAGCTTCTGCATCTCATCTCAAAGCTTCTGCATCCCAAACTTGACGTGATGCAGGTAAAGCAGCAGCAGTCCTGAAACTTTTTCTGTAAATATCTATCGTGTGGCCAGCTCATGGGAGTTAATGTGTTGAAAATAAGTATTTAGTGTGTTGTCAAATCCAGAAGGTCTAATCAAGCCCTTAGCAAGACAAATGTTTTGCTCACAGCAGAAAAAATGAGGAGGCAATAAATGCCTAATGTCCTTGGCTAGGTATTTTGGTTAGAGCAGTGTTTTGTTGCAGATTGTAGAAAGTCTTCTAAAAATGACTTGAACAAATGAGGGACAGATTCCATCAAGAAGCTTGGAAGTAGATAGCCTGGGTGAGCTTGGCTCAGCAAGGCTGTCTGAGACTTGGGCCCTTGATTTCTGCTTCATCTTCCTAGTAGATGATCTTTTGACATCATGCTTGTCACCTCATGGTCAGAAAATGGTTGCATCCTCTGCAAGATCCAAGCAGGAAGAAAGAATCGGAGATGAAGGAAGGGCCTTTAAAAAAGTTTCACTGGGGGCTATGCGTGGTGGCTCATGCTTGTAATCCCAGCACTATGGGAGGTCGAGATGGGCAGATCGCGAGGTCCAGAGTTCGAGACCAGCCTGGCCAACATGGTGAAACCCCCTCTCTACTAAAAATACAAAAATTAGCATGGTGGCGGGTGCTTGTAATCCCAGCTACTCAGGAGGCTGAGGCAGGAGAATCACTTGGACCCAGGAGGCGGAGGTTGCAGTGACTCAAGATCATGCCACTGCACCCCAGCCTCGGTGACAGAGCAAGACTCTGTCTTGGGGGGAAAAAAGTCTCATTGGTCCAGGCACGGTGGCTCACACCTGTAATCTCAGCACTTTGGGAGGCTGAGGCAGGTGGATCACCTGAGGTCAGGAGTTTGAGACCAGCCTGAGCAACATGGTGAAACTCCATCTCTACTAAAAATACAAAAAATTAGCCAGGCGTGGCAGGAGCTTGTAATCCCAGCTACCCTGAAGGCTGAGGCAGGAGAATTGCTTGAACCTGGGAGGCAGAGGTTGTAGTGAGCTGAGATGATGCCACTGCACTCCAGCCTGGGTAACAGAGTGAGACTCTGTCTCAAAAAAAAAAAAAAAAGGTCTCATTGGCCACACCTATGTCATATGTCTGTTAAGTTATGAGGCTAGGAAATTGAGCATGATGCTTTCCTGCCTCCAAACTAGAGGAAGGCGAGGGAAAATTTGATTGGGTGTGTGTGTTAAATGGGCCAACCAGTGTTATCTGCCACAAGGGATCACAATAAAATATCACTGAATAGGATGGGCCACTGAGGTATGCCTCTCAGAAATTAAGTAGGGCTAGTAGAAGGCTCTGGCAGTGTATGTTCCTTCTTCCTAGGTGAGGAGAAGGTCATGGGGACTGATGCCTGGTCAAATAGGCTATGGGAGTTGGGAAAAGAAAAGTCAGGATTGGCCGGGCGCGGTGGCTCACACCTGTAATCCCAGCTCTTTGGGAGCCCAAGGTGGGCAGATCACCTGAGGTCAGGAGTTCAAGACCAGCCTGACCAACATGGAGAAACCCTGTCTCTACTAAAAATACAAAATTAGCCGGGCATGGTGAAACATGCCTATAATCCTGCTGAGACCAGCTCAGTCATGGAGACCCCAACCCAGCAGTGCTAGAGGAATAAAGACACAGACACAGAAATAGAGTGCAAAGTGGTATCCGGGGGCTAACAGCCTTCAGAGCTGAGAGCCTCAAACAGAGTTTGACCCACCTATTTATTGACAGTAAGCCCGTGATAAACATCGTTTCTGCAGTTTATAGATTAACTAAAAGTATTCTTCACAAGAACAAAGGGACAGGGTCTGGCTTTTTATCTGCAGCAGGAACATGTCCTTAAGGCACAGATCGCTCATGCCATTGTTTGTGGTTTAGGAACACCTTGAGTGGTTTTCCGCCCTGGGTGGGCCAGGTGTTCCTTGTCCTCATTCCGGTAAACCAGCAACCTCCAGTGTGAGCATCATAGCCATCATGAGCATGTCACAGTGCTGTGGAGATCTTGTTTATGACCAGTCTTGAGGACTGTTCCTTGCACGTCCCCCTTTTTGTTTTTGCACGGCAATAAAGACAAAGGCAGCTTTATAATGGTGAGCTACTTTACCCCTGAGTTGGGATTTGCATCTGCAGACTATACAAAGACAAACAACACAGATTAATAGCACAACCATCACAGAAATCACAGAGCCTTCAAGTGTTTTTATCCATTTGGAAGGATTTATGGCTGCCAATCTTTCTGCAGCTCCTTTAAGCACTCCAGTTCCTGGCATTAAGGTCAGGTGTTCCTGGGATGCTTTAAATATTTGTTCTGTTAATTTTGCAATATCCAAAGACAAAGTTTGTAGAGTGTCCTTCTAGATGCTTTTTTATTCTTTTCTATTCATGCTCTGATTCATTATAAGGGTGAGGAGTGATACAAAAGTCAGAAGTATTCCAGTTGCATTTTAGCTGCATTGTATATTCCAAACTAACTACTTGATCTCCTAGCCACATTACAGTTTGTGGGTGATCATTGATTTGATTAACTATCTTTTGGTCTATTTTAGTTTGAGAGTTCCACAGCATAGTAGAATTCTTTTGCCGTTTAGTTACAAAATCTGCTGTCTGCACTGATGAATGTAGTGCAACTCCAGCTGCTGCACCAGTAGGCTGTGACAGTGATCAGTCCCATAATAATTAAGATTAAAGTAGCAATGAAACACCGAGAGTGTCTCAGAATTTTCTGAAGAATTTCAGTAATAATATGTACAGAGGGAGAGGCTTCCCAAGGATGGGAAAACTTCACTGGTAACCATACTCCTTGAGCTCTCACTACTAGGATAGAATGATTAGTATTAGAGGTCACACAAGAGAACGATCTACATTCCTGGCAAGTTACATAATAATTAGGGATGTCAACCTTTAGATTGCCCATTACCAACAGAAAAGGAGGGTGAACACAACTTTGTATCCAAATTGTATTGTTTTCAACAAGTTCTAAAATGTAATTAGGATTATATTGTGATGGCATAGTATATTTTCCTTCCTTAATCTTGATCTTATTAAGAGCCATTAATAGTTTCCACAAATCCTTGTTTAGCTCCTACAGCAGGCCATATCATTTGAGGTTGAGGTGCCACTATACTGCCATGTTTCCAGATAATAGGAACTCTTGCCGTACTTCTTATCATTTCTACTATCTGATCATTTTGTTCAGACAAGCTGAACATAGTGTGGCCGTGGCACGCAGACTGAGAGGTGCAGTTTATGCTAAACATCTCCTTAGGGGACCAATCAATAATGATTCCATAGGAATCGTTGTGCAGCACCTCTGCCTGTTCTGCAATGCAATCTTCCCAAACAAGTACATTCATTTTTTCTGACCAGGTCCAATCTTGTTTACAAATAGGTTTTTGAGGGCGGTATGCCTCAATTACAGGAGCAGATTCATTATGGTAAGTGCGGAGACCAGAAAGCATGTGTAACTGTGCCATAGAGTGATATGTCCAGGCATTATTGCCAGCCAAGATTGATAGCAAGGGGGTAGGCAACTAGGGTCCTTTCCCAAACAGGCCGATGTTCAAATCCTAAATAAATATTCATAACAGTTCCTTCTTCATGTGGGTGAGATGGGCCTTTATTATCTGTAGGAGCGGGCAACCAAGAGCTATCATTAGTGTATACCTCCAATGGGGGATCCAGCCAAGTTACAGGCTATAGAAGTGGTGGAAAAGGTAAATATGCCCAATAAGTAGGATTGTTCTCTGTGTCAGCCCTTGCTGAAGGAATACTCACGGCAATGGTGATCACCGCTATCATAGCTATCATTAAATTACTCATTGTGACTGGTTGTCCCGCCTTTCTCAGGTTCTTCAGGATCCTCCCAAAACCTCTTCCTGGGTATCTGGCTCATAATAGGGCCATAATAGGGCCAGATACACAAAAGAAAAAAAAAAAGATGAGGAATGCACCATTTGGCAAGTTGGGCATCACTGGATAATAGCTTTAGCTTCTTTCCAGGTAATGCTGTATCTGTGTTTGACACCAGAGGCATTAACATGGGTTAAATTGTGAAAGTGTCTAGCATTAGATATTGCAGTACCAACTAGGCCATCAGCTATTTGATTCCCTGCAGTCAAAGGTCCTGAAAGAGGTGTATGAGCCTTAATGTGAGTGATGTAAAAAAGGGTGCATTTTACTCCTAGCTGTTTGTGATTGGGTAAATAAAGTCATAAGTTGCTCATCTGTATGGAATCGTAGCTGAGCATTTTCAACTAACTGTGTAGGATGAACCACATATGAAGAATCAGAAATCACTTTAATAGGCATATTAAAAGCAGTCAATACCTCAATTACAGCTACAAGCTCTGCTTTTTGAGCTGAAGTAATAGGCATATTAAAAGCAGTCAATACCTCTATTACAGCTACAAGTTCTGCTTTTTTTTTTTTTTTTTTTCTCTGAGACAAAGTCTTGCTCTGTCACCCAGGCTGGAGTGCAGTGGCGCGATCTCGGCTCACTGCAAGCTCTGTCTGCCGGGTTCATGCCATTCTCCTGCCTCAGCCTCCCAATTAGCTGGGACTATAGGTGCCCGCCACCGCACCAGCTAATTTTTTTGTATTTTTAGTAGAGGCGGGGTTTCACCTTGTTAGCCAGGATGATATCGATCTCCTGACCTCGTGATCCGCCCGCCTCAGCCTCCCAAAGTGCTGGGATTACAGGCGTGAGCCACCGCACCCGGCCAAGTTCTTTTTGAGCTGAAGCATAGGGCGTCCGAAAAACTTTACCTTTTGATCCAGAATAAGAGGCTTTACCATTACTAGACCTATCTGTGAAGACATTCTCAGCACCTTTAATTGAATTTAGTTATTTTAAGGAGAATCCAATTAGTTAATTTCAAAAATTGAAACAGTTTTGTGTTAGGAAAATGGTTATCTAGAATACCCACAAAGTCAGATAAATGGGTTTGCCAAGTAAGACTATTTATAAAAGCTTGCTGTATTTCTGCCTTCGTGAGAGGGACAATAATTTTTCCAGGATCATATCCATGTAATTTAACAATCTGAGTTCTCCCATTTCCTATCATAGTAGCGATTTGATCCAAATAAGGAGTCAAAGTCGGTGAATTAGTATGTGGAAGGAAAAGCCACTTCATAAGATCTTGCTCTTGAACAGTAACACCAGTAGGCGAATGATAAGTTGGAAAAATTAGCAAATCTAGAGTCTTCTCTGGATCTGTTTATTTGGGCCTTATGGACTTGCTTTTCGATTAGCTGCAGCTCTGCCTCAGCTTCTTTTGCTAATTGCCGAGGGCTTGTGAGACTAGGATCTCCTCTAAGGATAGAAAACAGATTACTCATGGCATAAGTAGGAATGCCTAGAGCAGGCCATATGCAATTAATGTCCCTTAGTAATTTTTGAAAGTCATTCAATGTTTTTAATTGATCCTTATGCATGGTTACTTTTGTGGCACTATTGTAGTGTCATTTACTAAGGTCCTCAAGTAGGAGTAAGGAGTAGTAGTCTGAATTTTGCCGGGAGCTATAATTAAACCGGCACGAGAAACCAAATTTTGCAAGTGATCATAATATTGGAGTAATATTTCCCGAGTGGGGGGCAGCACAAAGAATATCATCCATATAATGAATAATGTAACACTGTGAAAATCTTTTACGAGTAGGTTCAATTGCTTGCCCTACATACGTCTGGCAAATTGTTGGACTGTTTAACATGACTTGTGGCAACACTTTCCGATGAAAATGCTTAGCAGGCTGCAGGTTGTTTACCGCAGGAATCGTAAATGCAAACCGTTCACAGTCCTGCTCAGCTAAGGAGATAGTAAAGAAACAGTCTTTTAAATCTATGACTATTAAAGGCCAGTTTTTGGCCGGGCACGGTGGCTCACGCCTGTAATCCCAGCACTTTGGGAGGCCAAGGCGTGTGGATCACAAGGTCAGGAGATTGAGACCATCCTGGCTAACATGGTGAAACCCCATCTCTACTAAAAATACAAAAAATTAGCCAGGCGTGGCAGTGGGCACCTGTAGTCCCAGCTACTCGGGAGGTTGAGGCAGGAGAATGGCATGAACCCGGGAGGCGGAGCTTGCAGTGAGCCGAGATCCTGCCACTGCACTCCAGCCTGGGCGACAGAGTGAGACTCCGTCTCGAAACAAAAAAACAAACAAAAGGCCAATTTTTTGGAATCATAGCAGGAGAAGGCAGTCCTGGCTGTAATGCCCCCTAGGTTGTATAACTGAATTAATGGCCCTTAAGTCAGTTAACATTCTCCATTTACCTGATTTTTTCTTAATTACGAAAACTGGGGAATTCCAAGGGGATTCCCTTTTGAAGCTGTTCTTTGAGTAATTCATTTAAAGCCTCCAGTTTCTCTTTACTCAGCAGCCACTGTTCTATCCATATTGGCTTGTCTGTCAGCCATTTTAACGGGATAGGATCTGGAGGCTTAACAATGGCCACCATCAAAAATGGTATCCTAAACCTTGGTAAGAACTTTGTTGTTCTGCTTAAAGTGGTTCCTTCAAACCTTGCAAATGTTTTCCTAGTCCCATACCAGGGACATACCCCATTTCATGCATCATAGATTGACTTTGAGGGCTGTATAATTGCTCAGGAATTAAAACTTGTGCTCCCTATTGTTGTAATAAATCTCTCCCCCATAAATTTATAGGTTCAGAAGTTATAGTTGGTTGAATAGTCCCAGGTTGTCCATTGGGCCCTTCACAATGCAAAATATAACTACTTTGATATACTTCAGGGGCTTTACCAACTTCAACTATGTTAAATTGAGTGGGTTGAACTGGCCATGCGGATGGCCAGTGCTATAGAGAAATGATTGAAATGTCTGCTCCTGTATCTACCAAACTGCTTTAACTTTCTTTCCCTGAATAGTTATTTCACAGGTAGGATGTTTATCCGTAATTTGATTTACCCAGTAGGTGGCTTTCCCTTGTTTATTTGTACTGCAAAAATCCCCCTGTTCTTTTAGTTTCACTTTTTCCTAGTCCCACATACAGTAAAATCAGAAGCTGCGCTATACACTCTCCCAGTTCTGCCTTCCAAGGGACAGAGGTAGATAAAATGATTTGAATTTCCCCATTACAATCCCAGTCAATCACTCCTGTATGAACCTGCACTCCTTTTAAATTTAAACTAGATCTTCCCAGAAGTAGTCCTACCGTTCCTTCTGGCAGGGGTCTGCAGGCTCCTGTTGCTACTTTCTATGGCGGCTCTCCAGGCACACTCACAGCCCTGGTGCAACACAGTCTACTGCGGCACTACTGGCTGTGGCGGGGGACAAGCATTGTATAGGGGTGAGGGAGTGGCCTGAATTGGGAATGCCCCGGTTTGGAACGGGGCCCAGGACGGGCCTCTCATGGCGTTTCCCGAAATCGGGTTTCCGTCTATCAAATTTAGAATGACACTGATTGGACCAATGCTTTCCTTGTTTTTTTTTTTATTTTCTTTTTTTTTTCGAGACAGGCTCTTGCTCTGTCACCCAGGCTGGAGTGCAGTGGCACGATCTCAGTCACTGCAAGCTCCGCCTCCCGGGTTCACGCCATTTTCCAGCCTCAGCCTCCCGAGTAGCTGGGACTACAGGCGCCCGCCACCACGCCCCGCTATTTTTTTTGTATTTTTAGTAGAGACAGGGTTTCACTGTGTTAGCCAGGATGGTCTCGATCTCCTGACCTCGTGATCCACCCGCCTCGGCCTCCTAAAGTGCTGAGATTACAGGTGTGAGCCACCGCGCCTGGCCCAGTGCTTTCCTTTTTTACACTTCAGGCATGGACCTGGTTCATACTGATTGACAGCCTGTTTAAACTCTTCGAGTAATTTAGAGGGAAAAGGCTCAAATGTAGCCATAACATTCCCCTGTTGATCTGGGGGGTATATCCTAACAGGGAACTGCCAAGCCTCTAAATCACCCTCTCTTATAGCTTTCTGAATTCCTGCCTGAATAGAACTGAGGGTGGTTGCTCAGGGCGCTGTTCTAATAGCCACTGGGGTGACTACTTTTTGCCCAGTGTCCTCCGGAAAAGAAAGATCCAGAGGGTCAGGCCATTATCTTCAAGGTATTGAGGGGGTGCCAAGGGGCAGGGACAAGCTTCCCCTTCTTGGGTCTCTTTAAGTGGTTGACAGATCTGTTCTTTTATCTCTTCCGCAACATTATCGCACTCCCCCTCTCCTTCATCTCCTTCCTCCTCATTGTCAGTGTGAAAAGGTTCCAAGGTGGAACGAATCAGAGCCCACACTGACCAGACAGTTACAGGAATATCCTCAGCACTATCCTTATATGCCTTTTTGAGTGCACTGCCTACCTTCTTCCAGACCTCTACATCCATAGTTCCTCAGTTCGGAAACCAGGGACAATATTTCTCTACCACACTAAAAAGCCGCATAAGGCGGCTAGTGCTAACCTTCACTCCTTTTCTGAGGAGCTGCTGAAGCAGACTCAAATAAGCCTCGTGCCTGTTTGACCCTTGTCTTATTTTTACCCTGATGCTTCTAAGCTCCCCTTTTTATTCACCACGGGGATTGCTTAAGAGTACTCGGGTGTCCTCCAGTGTAGTTCCACGTTCTCCAACCGTCGCTCTGGCGACCCTTCAATCTGGGTTCGAGCCCCACGTTTGGGTGCTGCTTGCTGAGACCAGCTCGGTCGTGGAGACCCCAATCCAGCGGTGCTAGAGGAATAAAGACACAGACAGAGAAATAGAGTGCAAAGTGGGATCGGGGGGCTAACAGCCTTCAGAGCTGAGAGCCTCGAACAGAGTTTGACCCACCTATTTAATGACAGTAAGCCCGAGATAAACATCGTTTCTGCAGTTTATGGATTAACTAAAACTATTCTTCACAAGAACAAAGGGACAGGCTCTGACTAGTTATCTGCAGCAGGAACATGTCCTTAAGGCACAGATCGCTCATGCCACTGTTTGTGGTTTAGGAACACCTTGAGTGGTTTTCCACCCTGGGTGGGCCAGGTGTTCCTTGCCCTCGTTCTGGTAAACCAGCAACCCCAGCGTGAGCATCATAGCCATCATGAGCATGTCACAGTGCTGCAGAGATCTTGTTATGGCCAGTCTTGGGGCCTGTTCCTAGCATAATCCCAGCTACTCAGGAGGCTGAGGCAGGAGAATCTCCTGAACCCAGGAGGCAGTTTGCATTCCAGCCTGGGCAACAAGAATGAAACTCCATCTCAAAAAAAGAAAAGTCAGAATTGGCCAAGAAATCCATCCATGTGCCTAACTGGTGCCCTACAGGAGAAACTTGAAGTACTAGTAATGACATGGAACAGGGTCTGATCAAGTTAATATCTTAATTTGGGAAGAAAAGTTAAAAAGTGCTGATATCAGTAGAAGAACTGACACGTGTCAAATCTATTCCAGGTATTTTCAGATTGTTTTCCCACAGTAACCTTTTAGCCAGATACTATTATTCATCTTGAAGAATTGAGATCACTAATTAATACTCAAAGAGGGTACACTGACAGTAAGTGGAAGTAGAGAATGTGAGCCCAGGTCTACCTGACCAACTCCACTGTTCCTTTATTTATCCCGTGCTGCCTTAGTGGCCCAAGGCCCTATGAGGAACAGTCTGGCTCTTCTTCCTCGTGATGGTCCTGGCCCAGGCAGCCACAGACTTCCGGGAATAGCATTCAGGCTTGGGACCCAGGAATACTGAGTCCTAGTCCTACCAATTACGGCCTCATGATAGGTTAAGATTGTCTTAACCAACTGCTGCTCTTCCATGACAGTCAAAGCCTATTGAGTGTGAGGACTGTATCCTGTTTGCTCTTGTAACCTTTGTAACTGGTATATAGTAGATAATAAATATATGCTGGATAAGGAATGATTGAGGGACTGTGCTGTTATAATATCAATTTACTCTGAGTGCCTGATGCTAAAACAATGGTAGCCATTCTTTAAATGTTTATTAAATAGTATGTATGAAGAAGGAGAATATATTTCCAGCTGATGGGATCAGAAAACTATCCATGATAGAGTCACTGAGCATTTTAGTTAGTCTTAAATGACAGGATTTTGAAACACTGAGGTATGGGGAAGAGTGCTGTAGGTGGGGGACACAGGGACAAAGGGACAGGATATGGAGAGATACTGACTATTCAGGGAGAGGCCAATCTGAATGGAGGGAAGTCACAGCTGAAGGTACAGTACTTAGTTGAAGGATAGTACAGTACTTAGGAAAAAGGAGTTTGTTGTCAAATATGATCGGGAACATTGGGTTAAATAAACTAGGTAGTTGTTTGTTATAGAAGTTTTCAGAGCCTTTCACAATACCACTGTGGCTCCAAGCAGCATTTCTCAAACATTTGGCATGGGGACCCTTTTTCTTGTAGAGAGCATTTCATGGAATGAATGTTCCACAGAACTCTTTTTGCGAAATGCTGATCTAGTTCAGTCCCCTGTGTATGGGCAAGGGAACTGAGACCCAAAGAAGAAAGGCGACTTACTCAGGGTCACAGAGCAGAATCCGGATTAGAACCCCAATACCCTGATCAGATTGCTTGGCCCCCAGTATAGGACTTGTTTGTAATGTGAGGATCATGAAAATAGAAAGGAGAGCTTTAAAAAAAAATCTAGGGAAACTTTAATTTTTTTATTCAAACAACCACCTTTGTGCTGGACTTTTAAATTTTTATTTATTTTATTTTTTTCTTTCTCTCCTAACTTCCTAAACTTGTTAAGTGCTGGACTTTTTACCCCCATTTTGTACAGTGGTATTTTCTGTTAATCACCATGACTAGACCTGTTAGTCACTGTCATTGCCTTTGTGGCCTCCAGAATCTTGGGAAGAAGAGGCACCATAATCTGTTCCAGGTTTCCTGGAGGTCAAAAAAAGGATGTTCTCCTGCATGACTATTTTTAGGGACATATAGGTACTACAGCAGTGTACAGCCTGTGCCTCTCTTGCTATTTATATAGTTATTCCTTGCCCCCAACCCTTGTAACTGGTGTGGTAGGTAGAATGGTTCACCAAAGATGCCCACGTCCTAATACCTGGAACCTGTGAATATGTTACCTTACATGGCTAAAGAGACTTTTCAGGTGTAATTAGGTTATGGACATTAAATTAGGGAGATTATTCTAGATTATCTGGGTGGATCCTGTCTAATCACAGGTACTCTTAAAAGCAGATAAATTTTCTCTGGCAAGAAGCTGAAGCAATGCAATGGAAGTGCACGTCAGAGAGTGTGGGCAGATTTAATTCTGTGTTTGAAGATGAAGGGGACAACATGACAGGAAATAGAGGTGACTGAGAGAGGCTCCCATCTGGCAGTCATCGAGGAAATAGTGACTGCCGTCCTCAGTCCTACAACCATAAGGAACTGATATCTGCCAAAAACCTAAATGAGAGTGAAAACATTCTACCCCGAGAGTCTCCTGATAAAGCCTAGGCTGGCCAGCACTTTGGTTTTGGCTCTGACACCCAGAACTTCTGACCTATAGACTGTGAGATAATAAATCTGTGTTTTAAGCCACTAAGTTTGCTGTAATTGATTTTGACAGCCATTGAAAACTAACACGACTGAATAAAGTCATGAACATATCCAGGGTGGAAGCCTTGAAGGGAAAGAGGGTAGGAAAGGGCACTTCAGAGCCTAAGGGTTTTGGGCCAAATGTGGATTCGTTTTAGTATTATTCAAAAGCCAGCTGGTTTGAGTCATTCAGCTGGTTTGAGTAGGTCATTCCTGACTGAGGCTCCTTGTATCTCTATCTGCAGTGAGGGTGGTGGCCATGGGGGAAGGGAGCTAGAGGCTCAAAGGGCACCCCGGGGTGGGGCCACCTGTCTTCTTGGTGTATCAGTGTGCTGACAACCAAATTGTGGGGTCTGTTCCAGGCCCTCTGAGACCCAACTGATAGTCAATATTAGTGAGTATATCACCCGAAAAGGAGGCCACTAACTAAATTCTGACAGGTTGAAGTGTGATAAGTAAAGAAGACATTACTAAGGACTCCTGCTGTTGAACAGCTCATCTTCCCAAGGGAAGCCTTTAGCTTTCCAGCAGAGGGTATTTCCCAGAAGGGAGCCATTTGTCTAGGAGTTAAAAATAAGCATCACCATGCTTGAGAAAGAATTCCAGCTTCCATGGCAGATAATCCGATTACCCTTAGATCTGCAGCCAGCTTCTGTCTTGGTACTCTTTTGTTTCTGAATGTGGAGGAAAGTTTTTGCATTCTTTTACTTTACTAAAATAAAAGGGAGACGTGGAGAGGGGCTTGGTTTACTGGCCTGGAACCTTTCTTCTTATTGTTTCCATTTCATTTGATTTTCTGAACCTATTTGAAGTTGTAACACAATAGATCTAATTGTTTAAAGCCATCAAAGATTTGCACAGCATCTTATCTTTAATGAGGGGCATGTTGTTACAAATGCTTCAATTTTTCAAAGTTCAGGATTAATTTTAATGTTAAAAACATTTGGTGGAAATTCTGTACTGGATAAAAGAGCAGTTTAAAATCACGGAAGCTTCTTGGATTACTTTGAACAAAACATCCTTTTTTTTTAAATTAAACTTGAGTGTACCTGCAGGCTGTTTTATTTGCACTCTGTTGTCATCCCTAATGCGCATAGAAGATACCTTTCCCACAATGTGATTCAATACAGGCGCCCAGAAAGATGGTCTCAGATTTCGTGTGTCTGGGTAATTAGCTGAGTTAGAGCAGCTCTGTTAAACCACTTGAAGGTCAATAATGCATGAATTTCTGGCAGACTTCCTAGCTCTGAGTCCATAAACACACTTGCATAGGGACTAAATGTTCTTATAGTAGAGAAAAACTCGTGTTCTAAATATAAAATAAGTAATACTAGGGATTAGTTTTTTCTTTTTCTTTTCTTTTTTTTTTTTTTGAGACGGAGTTTCGCTTTTGTCATCCAGGCTGGAGTGCAATGGCACAGTCTCGGCTCACCGCAACCTCCACCTCCTGGGTTCAAGTGATTCTCCTGCCTCAGCCTCCAGTGTAGCTGGGATCACAGGCACCCACCACCACACCCAGCTAATTTTTGTAATTTTTAGTAGAGACGAGGTTTCACCATGTTGGCCAGGCTGGTCTCGAACCCCTGACCTCAGGTGATTGGCCCACCTTGGCCTCCCAAAGTGTTGGGATTACAGGCGTGAGCCACTGCACCAGGTCTAGGATTCATTTTTTTCTAGAATTTAATTCTATGACAAATTCATGTTTTATTATGACACAAAAATGTTAGGATGTGAGTGCTTTTTAAATTCTGAAAGAAAATCTTCCCTCTGTCTTGCAGATTAGCAGCACAGTCTTTCATGGGCCTTAAAATCAGATTCAAGCATCCTGATTAAAAATGTTAGAATTTAAATTCCAAGAGCAGATCCTCTTGGAATTGGTTTTGGTCTTTTAAAAGCATAAGATTAATGTAAGATAAGCGTAATTGTTCTTTTTTTTCCCCCTTAACGGTACAGTTTTTATTAAAACTTTAATTTTGTCCCTGAGGTTTTACTGGAATGCTCAGATATCAAAATAAACACTTTTTTTTTCTTTTTTAGAGACAAGGTCTTGCTCTGTCACCCAGGCTTCAGTGCAGTGCCATCATCATAGATCACTGCAGCCTTGAACTCCTAGGCTCAAGCAATCCTCCAGCCTTGCCTGCCAAAATGTTGGGGTTGCAGGCATCAGCCACCGTGCCCGGCCACATTCAGATTTGATAAGGATTCTTTTACTTCTGAGACGGAGCAGGGACCCTCTTTTTAGGGGCCTGTGCCCAAACAAGAGCATTTTTTTTTTTTTGAGATGGAGTCTCGCTCTGTCGCCCAGGCTGGAATGCAGTGGCGCCATCTTGGCTCACTGCAAGCTCCGCCTCCCGGGTTCACGCCATTCTCCTGCCTCAGCCTCCCGAGTAGTTGGGACTCCAGGCGGCCGCCACTACGCCCAGCTAATTTTTTTGTATTTTTAGTAGAGACGGGGTTTCACTGTGTTAGCCAGGATGATCTCGATCTCCTGACCTCGTGATCCACCCGCCTCAGCCTCCCAAAGTGTTGGGATTACAGGCGTGAGCCACTGCGCCCGGCCTTTTTTTTTTTTTTTTTTTAATCCTGAGTTTTAGAAAAATTTCAGATAGCTAGCTAGTCCTTTTCTTTTTTTCTTCTTCTTTTTTTTCTTTTTTCTTTTTTTTTTTTTTTTGAGACGGAATCTCGCTCTGTCGCCCAGGCTGGAGTGCAGTGGCGCGATTTCGGCTCACTGCAAACTCCGCCTCCCGGGTTCAAGCAATTCTCCTGCCTCAGCCTCTTTAGTAGCTGGGATTACAGGCGCCCGCCACCACGCCCAGCTAATTTTTGTATTTTTAGTAGAGACTGGGTTTCACCATGTTGGTCAGGCTGGTCTCGAACCCTGACCTCATGATCCACCCGCCTCGGCCTCTCAAAGTGCTGGGATTACAGGCGTGAGCCACTGCACCCAGCGTTTTTGTTTGTTTTTTGTTTTTTTAAATCCTGAGTTTAAGAAAAATTGCAGATAGCTAGCTAGCCCTTTTTTTTTTTTTTTTTTTTTTGCTTAAATCCACCATGGAAAAGGTACCATCTTGTCTTTTTTCTTTTGCTACCTAGTCCTAAAAAGTAAGTAACTTATTAAAAAGGCAGTAACCTAAAACAATAGCCAAAAAAGTTAGAATCCAGAGGTGTTTGGTTTCCCTATAAAAACTAAAGATAACGTCTTAACATATGTCCCTGAGTTGTCTTTCAGAAACTTGGACCCCTCCTCTGAAGACCCTCACCCAACAGATTCACTGGCACATAAACCTCAGATAAGAAAAAATTAAGTATAAAACCCTGACCTGCGTTCTTTGTTCTAAATTTCTTCCTGGTGGACTTGGAGGGAGTCATACCCCTGAGCCAGTTACTGACCCCAGATTTTTAAACAAAGCTTCTCTTCCTTAACCAATTAAAATAGAAAATCTTTAAATGTACCTACGATCTGTAAGCCCCTTCAAGATATCCTGCCCTTTTAAGCCAAAACCAATGTATAACCTCCATATATTAATTTATAATTTTGCTTGTAACTTCTACTCTCCTTCCCCTGCCTTTAAAAACCCTTGCTTACAAGACACTAGGAGGTCAGGATTTAAACAATGGCTGCCTGATCCTCCTTCCTTGGCACCCTACAAATAAATGCCTTCTCTTCTATAGCTATAAGAAGCCTTGATGTAGATACCTGGATTTACTGTGCAAGGCGAGCAGACCCCAGTTCAGTTAACCCTTCAAGGGTGTTGTGAGTGGACAAGGCAAACAAACACAGAATTGGGCCAGGTGGATTGTAATGATTTTGTAATGATTCTCATTGTGGTGTGAGTATTCACACCTCCTGAATTGGCCGGGAAATGGATTTTTTTGGTCACTTGGTGACCTAGGGTCACAGGCTTTTTTTGTGTCTGGCTGGGTTTCCACTAAAATGCTTATGATCCCAAACCTCACCTTCATCTAATTTTTAGTTACCTTCAAGATGTGGAGTGAATGTACTATTTGAAGCCTGGCATTGTTGCCCTGTGTCAGACCTTCTCTCAGGGCGCAGGTCTTGTCAAGGTCCACATCCCTCGGCTTGTGATCCTCACACCCCCCAACCTGGGGGAAAATCACTTCACTGGGTAGGCCCATGTGCTGACGCCAACTCTCCCTCTTACAAGAGTGCAAAGTTTAGGCTTATTTTCATTTTGCTAATGTTTCCCAGTGATCATCTGTAACTGGAAGATTTTAGGAGTCCACAGGGCCCCTGGTTGAAGATCTTTCCAGTACCACAGTTCTTGGGAGTGTTCACTGGCTCCACTACAGCTACCCTGCTGGGTCTGGCGGGAAGGCAATCTTGAGATGTTTCTATTTGTCATGGGTGCACCTCTTGATATTCTACATTGGGGTATGAGTATTCACACCTCCTGAATTGGCCAGGAAGTGGCTCTTTGAGCCCCTTGTTTTTCTGATAGAAAACAGCCAGGATAGGATATTCTAGAGGCCTTCTTCTTCAGGCTTATGGAAGGGGCCTTTGTGTCCTTACATAAAGAAACCACTTCTTTTTCCTGAGAACTTTGATGAGGTCTTGGGTTGCACTGGAACAATATTGTTGAGCTATTGTCACCAACTCCAAGAGCAAGTCACACTTTCCCAGGGGCCTGCTCCTATTGGCCAGGGGCTTTCTAGGCCACTGTCATTAGGCACCAGGGAGCAGAGACTGATTGCTTGGGGTTGTATGAATCCACGTCCATCCTACAGGAGGCTGATTCTAACATTGTCTGCTACAAGGGCCTGCTCTAGACTTCACTGGATGAAAAGCTTTTGATAGTGAAGAGCTCAGTATTTTCATTTGTGAATTGGGCATCCACATGCTACATTTAATTTGCTTTGCACTTTTTTTCCTCAAACGAGTGGACTTGTAAAAGAATAACTTTTTAAACTCCTCATACTTTGCTTTTATCATTACTTTTGACTTTTTTTTTTTGTGGCGGTGAGGAGTGGGGGTTGCTTTCTGATCTTTACCAGAATAAATATATATATATATGTATATATATATATTCTGAATATGTATATTTGAAATGGAGTTTTACTCTTGTTGCCCAGTCTGTAGTGCAATGGCGCGATCTCGGCTCACCGCAACCTCTGCCTTCCGGGTTCAAATGATTCTCCTGCCTAAGCCTCCTGAGTAGCTGGGATTCAGGCATGCGCCACCACACCCAGCTAATTTTGTATTTTTAGTGGAGACGGGGTTTCTCCACGTTGGTCAGGCTGGTTTCGAACTCCCGACCTCAGGTGATCCGCCCCCCTCAGCCTCTCAAAATGCTGGGATTACAGGCATGAGCCACCACGCCTGGCCAACAAAAAAATTTTATACAGCAACTAAATCCTTTCGTAGTACAGCAAAGAATCAGTAAATTAACAACAAAAATCCTTTTCAGAAAGTGTAGCAGGCACAAATAACCTCAGCTCTATGGTTCTACTTTGTTGGTTTTTTTTGTGAAACCAGTCTTTCAGCCTAAACACTTTTTTCATGTCTGAGGCACCAAAGAGTACAAGACTGTGTAAACAGAGAACGCTGTTGTCAACTGTTTATGCTCTGGCTCAAAGTCTCTCCTTAGCCTTCTGAGCCCTGCTAAGCTCAAGGGTCAAAGGTCCACAGCTGGCCTCGACTGAAGAGTGCTCTTCAGTTTACTCCCTCATAGTTGAGGATAGACCCAAAGGTCTGGCCTTCTCTTATTGTGGAATCTGGTTACATCTATAAGTGGGATCTTCTGCATAGAAAGTTAATTTTTGGTGAAAAACTCTAAGAGATGCATTCCAAAAAGCAAAGGAGTGCAAAAGTCACTGAAACAGACCATAACTGAAGCTCGAAAATGATACCCATGTCTGTCATAAGTGTTCCCGTGTCAGGGTGCACTCTGCTTTCCTGCACAAAGGAAACTCGATGATTTGTGCACCTGAAGGATGTATCTTAGCAACGGCTGTGAAGGAACTGTACTGAGAAACTTTCTCTAGGCTTTGTCTAGAGGAGCTCCACAGCAGAGGCGAATAGCAATTAACAATGTCCTCTAAAGTGAAGTTTACATTTAGTTGTATTAATTTTAAGGGGGGAAAAAGGCAATTAGTCTTCCTAGTTGATAGTAGATTTGTTCACTCTTTTAAAATACCCATCCCCATGTCATAGTAGGAATTATGAATAAATTTTTTAAGAGTATCTTTGGATTTGGCAAACAGTGTTAGGGTTGTTTTAAAAAGGTGGGGTTTGAAAAATGTAAGAAAAAAGTTGTGTTTCATACATTTCTCCTTGGTAATTAAAAGTAGTGCTTTTTGAAAAATCAAGTTTTTGCTCTTATTTTGAAATAATTATAGATTCACAGGAGGTTGCAAACAAATATACAGGAAGCCCTATGCACCTC
Organism: Gorilla gorilla gorilla; assembly: GCF_029281585.2. Classification (NCBI taxonomy): domain Eukaryota; kingdom Metazoa; phylum Chordata; class Mammalia; order Primates; family Hominidae; genus Gorilla; species Gorilla gorilla. The sequence goes on along the minus strand of NC_073232.2, from coordinate 46,875,020 downwards.
TCTCCCAGCCCCATGAAAATCTATTTTGACTATTAGTTTTCTTATGAAAAGAGGAAACAAACCTAAGGATTGAACTAGAAAATGGGCTGCTTCAGTTCTAGCCCAAAGGCATAGTGGAGACGGCCCTACTATGTTTTCCAGTGCACAGAAATGGGCAGCCACCTGCAGGCGGGCACAGCAGGGACACCAGACGACATGCTGATTTTCTCTCTTTCAGTGTTCTCCCCCACCCCACCTCCAAGTTCACAGTGCCTGGTTTTAAGGAAAGGTGAAGTGAGGCTCAAATGGGTATTATGTGGCTAAGGAAAGCCTTCAGGCTTTGCCCTCTATATCTAGCCCTTGTCTTTCAAGGAAGGGAAACTTTTCCCCCCTCTTTTAAAATTAAGGGCCTCTAATCCTCTAGGTTTTATGGCTGGATTTGGAGAAAGGGGGTTCTGGTTTCTATGACCTGCCTTGGGGAAGAAGGATTCTTGTTTCTATGGCTGGCCTTAGAAACAAGATAGGAGGATAGGAAAAGGCCAGAAAAAACCTCTTGCTTCTGAGGCCTTCATTATGGAGTATTACTTTCTGAGTTCCGAGTGCAGTGGGGATGGGTAATCAATTCAAGATCACAGGAAAAGATGTTTTTAGGGAGGTAGGGAAGAGAGATATAAAAGCTTAAAGCCACTTATTTTAACTAAGCACATAAAGTTATATCAAAGAAGCATAAAAATATTTAAAATTGTACTTTAATTTCACATTTTGTCTGGTTGAGTGGGGAGATGAAAGCCAAGAAAGTAAAACACAGATGAGGAAGGAAAAAAGAAAAAAAAAGAGGGAGTGAGGATAGAGGCTTGTTACCCTCAGTTCAGAAGTTGAGTTTCAAGGAGGATTTTGAGTTTTAGGTAAATTAATGCCCCGCTTGGACAGATTTTCAGGACATCATCTATCGCCACTCTTTGAAATGCTAATTAATTGATTAGCCATTCATCCTAGCTTTTCAGAGTGGTATAGGCCTCTGAGAATCACCCAGTGGGATAGCCACAGCCACACCTAGAGGAGATCATTCCCAGGCTGCAGAAGCAGACAGCAATTCTACCTTGTGATGTGACCTTCCAAGGCCAGATAGAGAAGCTTAAGCAAACAAGGGAACAATGGAAAGTATAACAGCAAACTGCTTATGATTTCCTTGTTGAAGTCCTTTATCTTCATGCAGATACAATAAGAATACAGTACTGGCCACTTAGCAGCTGTGGGCTTCAACCCTTCACACCTGGCCCCTCAACAACCAGTACAGTGTACTGCTTTCTCTACTGTCACTGGGAGAGTTTAACTGCAGAGCATAATCAAGCTTTCTTAATTCTTTAGCTTCCTTCTGGCTATACTTGACTCCCCATTCAGCCCCAGGATCATGTTTGTTAAATGGTTAGCTACTTTAACATTGCTGTCATTAACACCCTAACCCTCTACCAGTCCAAAGAGTAGTACTCAGACCTGCAGTGTGAACATCCCTGGGAGGTTGTTAGAAGTGCAGGATCAGGGGCTCTGAATCAGAATCCACGTTAGCAAGATCTACTGGTGATCCTCATATGCACATTTTAAAGTTTTAGAGGCATGGGCTTGCCTCCCCCAGCTCTCACCCTTTTCCATTACAAAATGCCACCCCTCTGCCAAAAACTTTGCATAAATCACCTGGAGACTCAGGGCTCCTTCACAATCTTCTTACTCGTTTTTTATTTCCTAGTACTTTGAGAATAGCTCCTCAAACCCCCTTTCCACCTGCCATCCTCTCATTCCCATTTTTCCCTCCTCTCATTTCTATTTTCTTTCTAACTTGACAGAAGTCAGATGACTTTGCTGTGCTAATATTTTTTTTCCTTCTCTGCCTCAATATATTTGTGGTCTTCTGCCACCCTCTGTATTATTTTCTCAAGTCTCAGATAGAGTAGCATCTTCCTCATTTGTAAGCTAGCCTCTCTACTTACGCCCTTGACACACTTTCCCTTTCCCCTTCTTTGGGATCTTGCTGTCTTTCTGATCTCCCCTCTCGCAGAATCATGTCCACCATCTCCACTAAGCCCTTCCTTTTTGCATCCAAAGGGACACAGATCTTATTTTAAGAAAACCATAGCATCCAGTCATATTCACTGGATCCTACTCCTTTCTGGTTTATGATCTATTTCTCCTTATTTACCATCAGATTTTGCATACAAATGGTCTAGAGCAGTGGTTTCCAACTGGGATGACTTAGCCATCGAGAGGACATTTGGAAGTGTCTGGAGACATTTTTGGTTGCTGCAACTGTGGGAAATGCTACTGGCATCTAGTGGGTAGAGGCCATAATGCTATTAAATATCCTACAATGCACAGGGCAGCCTCCCACCGCAAAATTATCTGGCTAGGGTGGCTACTTAATCCCAGTTCGCCAGTAACTTTCCTGGCTATAGGCTTATAGCACTGAATGTCCTGTGTCCCAGGAAGCACCTCAGTCCTGGGCATACTGGGACCATTGTTCATCCTATATATATCTCACCCCAAATGTCAAAAGTGCCAAAGTTGAGAAATGTTGCTCTACAAGGAACACCCATTAACTTTACATTTTTCTCACCAACTTCCTTTCCTTCAATTGGAACTTTAATTTCTGTCTTCTTTTCTACTGAAATAGTTTTCTTTCTTTCTTTTTTTTTTTTTGTTTTTGTTTTTGTTTTGTTTTCTTAGAGACAGGGTCTCACCCTCACCTAGGCAGGAGTGCAATGGTGCAGTCATAGCTCATTTCAGCCTCTAACTCCTGGGCTCAAGTAATCCTCGCACCTTAGCCCCCTAGCAGCTAGGACAGGCACACCACCATCCTGGCTAATTTTTAAAATTTTTATCTTTGTAGAGATTGGATCTCGCTATGTTGCTCAGGCTGATCTCGAATTCCTGGCCTCAAGTGATCTCCCTAAAGTGTTGGGATTACGGGTGTGAGCCACTGTGGCCAGGCTGAAATTGTTTTCTTAAAAGTCACCAGTGGCACCTTCCAATCAATAAATCCAATGGCTTTTCTCCTTCCTCAACCCTTTGGATTTCCTTCTAAGCATTTGATACTGTTGACCACTATTTTTTTGAAGCCCTTTTTTTTTTCTTACTTTTGGTATGTGCCAAGAGGTATGTGCTCTTTTGTGGGTTCCTAATTCCTACTGTGTTTTTTGTTTTTTGTTTTTTTTGAGATGGAGTCTCAGTCTGTCTAGGCTTTGCCTAGGCTCACTCACTAGGCTGGAGTGCAGTGGCGCCATCTCGGCTCACTGCAACCTCCGCCTCCTGGGTTTTAAGTGATTCTCCTGCCTCAGCCTCCTGAGTAGCTGGGATTACAGGAGCCTGCCACCATGTCCGGCTAATTTTTGTATTTTTAGTAGAGATGGGGTTTTACCATGTTGGTCAGGCTGGTCTCAAACTCCTGACCTCGGGTGATCTGCCCACCTCGGCCTCCCAAAATGCTGGGATTACAGTCCTGAGCCACCACGTCTGGTCCCTACTCTGTCTTAAATGTAGATTGTTTCTTAGTTAGGTGTTTCTTGGTGCTTTTCTTTATTCTCCTTTTAAATAATTTATTCCACTCTAGCTTCAGATCTCATCTCTATTAGTTGATTCCTAAATCTCTTTCCTGAGTCTTAGTCTTTCATTTCCAATTGATTGAGGGGTTTCCATGGATATCCAGCAGAATCCAGTACTCAACCTGAGTAATGGCAGGTTAAGAAGAACATTTAATACACTGGCTAGGAGGAAAGACAATATAGTCTAGCTTACATTTCCAGCCTTGTCTTCCACTTTGGTCCTGTATTAAGCCTTAAGTTCTATTGAACCAGGATAACTCTATCCATGCCCTTAAATGTGCTTTCCATGGTTTTGCTTCATGTCTTCTTGCTCATTGGAAAACACTTCTGCCTTTCTTCAAATCTTCCTGATCATCCCAATCAGGAAAATGTGGAATGGTGAAAATACTGGATCAGGAGTCAGAAGACCTATTTCTGTCACTTTACTTGCTTTTAGACTTGGGACCATTACTTGAGTTTTCTATAACTTTATATATTTTAAGTAAAGAAATAATCCTGTGTCTGCCTTTCTCAAGATAGCTAATATGAAAAAATAGTTTGAAAGATGGTAAACTGCTGGTATATAAGTATTGCATGACCTCCTGAACTCTGATAATACTTTGAGCCTTTCTAATGGAATCTTGCCATCTCTTACTTGTAGAGACAGTTAATACACATTTCTTAAAAGTAGAGACCACAATGTAAATCTTTTTCTTGCATAGTTTCTGTCATTGTACATGTCATGTTAACAGATTCTGAGTAAAGACTGATGAAAGAATTGCAATTCTACCTATTAGTCTTTATTTTTGTTTCACTAATTCCAAACATTTTATACTATATCAAATTTATCAACCCCCTCCCCTTTTTTTTTAAATCTCCAATTTAGGTGATGTCTTTCCAGTGCAAATGAATCCAATAAATCAATCTCAGTTTGTACCTTTGGATGAAGTTCTTTGCTGTGCTATATCTGATATGAATACAGCTCAGATTGTAGTAACACAGGAATCACTTTTGGAGCGTTTGATGAAACATTACCCAGGTAGAGTAATAAATTTTTGTCTATTTGTACTTCACTGTATGTGTTTGGTTTCTATTTATAATTAGTCTTAAACGCATAAACTGGGTGATATCCTTTTTTCCCCTCTTCTATAGAACTTTATATCAGAACCCTGCCAGAAGAAGTCCTGCATCAACAAATTTGATAAGGGTATTTCTTTTACTTTTCAGATAAACTTTTCCAAAAATAAATGCTTATGGCAATAAATAAATAAATAAATCACACTCTGTGGAAAGGAGTGCAAAATGAGAAAGTAAAGTTTATTTCCCCTCATCTCCCATTTTTTCATTCTCACTTCCCAGAGGTAATAACTGCTATTATCATTTCTTATATATGATAATATAATAAATTTTTCATAACATAAATTGGATCTTTTTTTTTTTTTTTTGAGACAGAGTCTTGCTCTGTCACCCAGGCTAGAGTGCAGTGGCACCATCTCGGCTCACTGCAACTTCCGCCTCCCCAGGTTCAAGCGATTCTTCTGCCTCAGCCTCCTCAGTAGCTGGGATTACAGGTGCCCGCCAGCATGCCCAGATAATTTTTGTATTTTTAGTAGAGATGGGGTTTCACCATGTTGGTTAGGCTGGTCTCGAACTCCTGACCTCATGATCCACCCGCCTTGGTCTCCCAAAGTGTTGGGATTACAGGCATGGGCCACCATGCCTGGCATAAATTGGATCATTCTATACATTCCCTCAACACGTTTCTCTTATTAACTTAAAAACACATCTTGGAGATCTTTCCGTGCTAACATATATTGATATGTCTCATTCTTTATTTTACTTGAGACAAGGCCTCATTCTGTTGCCCAGGTTAGAGTGCAGAGGCACCTTCTTAGATTACTGCAGCCTCAAACTCGTGGGTTGAAGCAATCCACCTGCCTCAGCCTCCCAAGTAGCTGGGACCACAGGTTCGCACCACTCATTCTTTTATTTATTTATTTTCCTCCTTTTCAAGAATGGCATCTGGGCCGGGCGTGGTGGCTCACGCCTGTAATCCCAGCACTTTGGGAGGCCGAGGTGGGCGGATCACGAGGTCAAGAGATTGACAACATCCTGGCCAATATGGTGAAACCCCATCTCTACTAAAAACTACAAAAAAAAAAAAAAAAAAAAAAAAAAATTAGGCACGGTGGCAGGTGCCTGTAATCCTAGCTACTAAATAAAAGAATGCTTTCCTCAGTCACAGTTTAAATTTATAATGGGTTTTTATTTGAGTGAATTCAGATTTTTTTTGTCTGTTTACTCATTAACCTACCCATATGACTTTGTGTGGACCAAATTATTTTCCTGTTATTTTTATTTTTATTTTTGAGACAGGGTCTCACTCTGTTGCCCAGGTTGGAGTGCAGTGGTGCAATTACAGCTCATTGCAACCTCTGCCTCCAAGGGTTCAAGCAATCCTCCCACCTCAGCCTCCAAAGCATCTGGTACTACAGACACCCGCCACCATGCCCTGCTAATTTTTGTATTTCTAGTAGAGGCATGATTTCACCATGTTGCCCAGCCTGGTCTTGAACTCCTGAGTTAAAGCGATCTGCCTGTCTCAGCCTCCCAAAGTGCTGGGATTACAGGTGTGAGCCACCATGCCTGGCCTATTCCTATTATTTAAGTTATAAATATTATTTATGCTTCTTTGGCTTTTTTTTTTTTTTTTTTTTGAGACAGGGTCTTGGTTTGTTGCCCAGGCTGGAGTACAGTGGCACAATCATAGCTCACTGCAGCCTTGAACTCCTGAGCTCAAATGATCCTTCCACACCTGGCTAATGTTTAAAAATTTTTTTGTAGAGATGAAGTCTTGCTATGTTGCCTAGCCTGGTCTTGAACTCCTGGGCTCAAATGATCCTTCCACACCTGGCTAATGTTTAAAAATTTTTTTGTAGAGATGAAGTCTTGCTATGTTGCCTAGCCTGGTCTTGAACTCCTGGGCTCAAATGATCCTTCCACACCTGGCTAATGTTTAAAAATTTTTTTGTAGAGATGAAGTCTTGCTATGTTGCCTAGCCTGGTCTTGAACTCCTGGGCTCAAATGATCCTTCCACACCTGGCTAATGTTTAAAAATTTTTTTGTAGAGATGAAGTCTTGCTTTGTTGCCTAGCCTGGTCTTGAACTCCTGGGCTCAAGTGATCCTCCTGCCTCAGCCTCCCAAAACTCTGGGATTATAGGCATGAGCCATCACACCCATCCCTGGCATTTTAATCACATGTATTAATCATGTTACAATCAGCTCTGGGTTTATCAAGCCAATGTGTAGTCATTTCAGAGTTACTGATTTCACTTATTAAAATTTTTCTTATTCAAAATCTATCTGTAAAATGCTTGTCTGTTTTAGGCATTGCAGTTCCATCGGAAGATACTCTTTATACCACTCTGGGAACGCTGATTAAAGAAAGGAAGATTTATCACACTGGAGAAGGATACTTCATAGTTACTCCTCAGACTTACTTCATTACAAATACAACCACCCAGGAAAATAAGAGAATGCTGCCATCAGATGAAAGTCGCCTGATGCCAGCTTCCATGACATATCTGGTGAGCATGGAGAGCTGTGCAGAGTCAGCCCAAGAGAATGCTGCCCCCATATCCCACTGTCAGTCTTGCCAGTGTTTCCGGGACATGCACACTCAGGATGTTCAGGAACCACCAGTTGCTGCAGAAGTGACTAGGAAGAGTCACAGAGGTCTTGGGGAATCCGTATCTTGGGTACAGAATGGGGCAGTTTCAGTGTCTGCGGAGCACCACATTTGTGAGAGCACCAAACCTTTACCATACACAAGAGATAAAGAAAAAGGCAAGAAGTTTGGTTTTAGTCTCTTATGGCGCAGCTTATCTAGAAAGGAGAAGCCCAAAACAGAACACAGCAGTTTCTCTGCTCAGTTCCCACCTGAAGAATGGCCCGTCCGAGATGAAGATGACTTGGACAATATCCCTCGAGATGTTGAACATGAGATAATCAAACGAATTAACCCCATTTTGACTGTTGACAATTTAATCAAACACACCGTCCTAATGCAAAAATACGAAGAACAGAAAAAATATAATAGCCAGGGCACTTCCACTGACATGCTGACAATCGGGCATAAGTATCCTTCAAAAGAGGGGGTTAAGAAAAGGCAGGGTCTGTCTGCAAAACCTCAAGGGCAGGGCCATTCTCGCAGGGATAGACACAAAGCCAGGAATCAGGGAAGTGAGTTTCAGCCAGGAAGCATTAGACTGGAGAAACACCCCAAGCTCCCTGCTACACAGCCCATCCCCAGAATTAAAAGCCCAAATGAAATGGTAGGTCAGAAACCACTTGGTGAGATTACAACAGTGCTAGGTTCCCATTTGATTTACAAAAAGCGAATCAGTAATCCTTTCCAGGGTTTGTCTCACCGAGGAAGCACAATATCCAAAGGGCACAAAATTCAGAAGACGAGTGATCTGAAACCCAGCCAGACTGGACCAAAGGAAAAGCCTTTCCAAAAGCCTAGGTCCTTGGATTCCTCAAGAATCTTTGATGGTAAAGCCAAAGAGCCATATGCTGAACAACCTAATGATAAAATGGAAGCAGAATCCATTTACATAAATGACCCTACTATCAAACCCATCAATGATAACTTCAGAGGTCACCTCTTCAGTCACCCTCAACAGAGCATGTTGCAAAATGATGGTAAATGCTGTCCTTTTATGGAAAGCATGTTGAGATACGAAGTGTATGGTGGAGAAAATGAGGTAATTCCTGAAGTCTTGAGGAAAAGTCATTCCCACTTTGACAAATTAGGGGAGACCAAAGAGACTCCGCATAGCCTGCCATCACAAGGTGCCTCCTTTTCAGACCGAACACCTTCTGCTTGTAGATTAGTGGATAACACAATACACCAGTTTCAAAATCTTGGCCTTTTGGATTACCCAGTTGGCGTGAACCCTTTAAGACAACCTGAAAGACAAGACAAAGACTCAGAAGAATTATTGAGAAAAGGATTTGTCCAGGATGCAGAGACTACAAGCCTAGAAAATGAACAGCTTTCTAACGATGACCAGGCCTTGTATCAGAATGAAGTGGAAGATGATGATGGTGCCTGTAGTTCATTATATCTAGAGGAGGATGACATTTCTGAGAATGATGACTTACGTCAAATGCTGCCTGGCCACAGTCAGTATTCCTTCACAGGTGGAAGCCAGGGAAATCACTTAGGAAAACAAAAAGTGATTGAGAGATCTCTGACCGAGTACAACAGCACAAGGGAGAGGGTTGAGTCTCAGGTGCTTAAAAGAAATGAATGCTACAAACCCACTGGGCTGCATGCTACCCCAGGTGAAAGCCAAGAACCTAACCTCTCTGCTGAAAGTTGTGGCCTAAATTCAGGGGCCCAGTTTGGTTTTAACTACGAAGAAGAACCCAGTGTTGCTAAATGTGTACAGGCCTCAGCACCTGCTGATGAAAGAATCTTTGATTACTATAGCGCAAGAAAAGGCAGTTTCAAAGCTGAAGTCATACAAGACACTATTGGTGACACACGAAAGAAGCCAGCTAGCTGGAGTCAGAGTCCTCAGAATCAGGAAATGAGAAAACATTTCCCACAAAAGTTCCAACTTTTCAACACTTCACATATGCCAGTGTTGGCTCAGGATGTCCAATATGAACACAGTCACTTGGAAGGGACAGAAAATCACAGCATGGCAGGAGATAGTGGAATAGATTCTCCATGGTAGGTCCACACAAAAGTGTCTGATTTAGGCCGAGTGCAGTGGCTCATGCCTGTAATCCCAGCATTTTGGGAGGCTGAGGCGGTCAGATCACGAGGTCAAGAGATTGAGACCATCCTGGCCAACATGGTGAAACCCCGTCTCTACTAAAAATACAACCAGGTGTGGTGGTGCGTCCCTGTAATCCCAGCTATTCGGGAGGCTGAGGCAGGAGAATCGCTTGAACCCGGGAGGTGGAGGTTGTAGTGAGCCGAGATTGTGCCACTGCACTCCAGCCTGGTGATGGAGCAAGACTCTGTCTCAAAAAAAAAAAGAAAAAAAAAGAAAGTGGCTGATTAGCCACTGTTCTATAGGAATTATGAAAATCAAGGGCATTTTGTTACCTAGTCAGAGACTACTGACTATCACACTTCTATAATGATACAATTCTGCCAGCTTTTATACCTTTACTGAATAAATTGTATAAAGTTACAATGAAATCTCTTATATAGTAGGATACAGTTTATTTTTAATGTGAACCAAATTTGACTGTCCCCACTACTCATAAATCTTCAATTATTTCTAAAAATAGAAATTTCTATAAGCCAAGCACTTTCTGAACTGAGGGTTAGAAGTTTTCAATTCTATTCCTGGCTCTACACAGGTTGAGAAAGGGATGTGGCTACTATCCACTAATATTTTATTTTATTTTTGAGACGGAGTTTTGTTCTTGTCACCCAGGCTGGAGTGCAATGGCGTGATCTCGGCTCACCACAACCTCCGCCTCCTGGATTCAAGTGATTCTCCTACCTCATCCTTCTGAGTATCTGGGATTACAGGCATGCACCACCACACCCAGCTAATTTTTTATTTTTAGTAGAGACGAGTTTTCTCCATGTTGGTCAGGCTGGTCTTGAACTCCCGACCTCAGGTGATCCGCCCACCTTGGCCTCCCAAAGTGTTGGGATTACAGGCGTGAGCCACTGCGCCCAGCCTAATATTTTCTTTCTTTTTTTTTTTTTTTTGAGGCAGAGTTTTGCTCTGTCGTCCAGGCTGGAGTGCAGTGGTGCAATCTCTGCTCACTGCAACCTCCGCCTCCGGGGTTCAAGCAATTCTCCCACTTTAGCCTCCCAAGTAGCTGGGATCACAGCCATGCACCACCACGCCCAGCTAATTTTTGTATTTTTTAGTAGAGGCGGGGTTTTGCCATGTTGGCCAGGCTGGTCTTGAACTCCTGACCTCAAGTGATCCGCCCTCCTCAGCCTCCCAAAGTGCTGCAATTACAGGCGTGAGCTGCCATGCCCAGCCTCCACTAATGTTTTCCATGCCAATTTGTTTAAATGTTGTTTGGATTATAAAAGTAGTATAGCCATGATAGAACACTTAAGAAGTACTGAAAAGTATTTTTTTTCTTTTAAAATAGCTAACAATCTTACTGGTTGAAAAATATTTTTTAAAACACCTATACTTATTCTAACACACACACACGCGCGCGCACACACACGCACACACACATATATATTTTGAGATGGAGTTTTGCTCTTGTTGCCCAGGCTGGAGTACAATGGTGTGGTCTCAGCTGACTGCAACCTCCGCCTCCTGGGTTCAAGCAATTCTCCTGGTTCAGTCCCCCAAGTAGTTGGGATTACAGGTGCCCGCCACCACGCCTGACTAATTTTTTGTATTTTCAATAGAGACAAGGTTCCACCATGTTGGCCAGACTGGTCTCGAACTCCTGACCTCAGGTGATCTGCCTGCCTCGGCCTTCCCAAGTGCTGGGATTACAGGTGTGAGCCACTGTGCCTGGCCTAACATCTAGATATTTTTAAAAAATCATTTTATGTTTGGTTTGTTTCTGTATAACACTTCAGTCCAAATGTATAGATCTATAGATTTTGTCTACTGGGCTCGTACTGAGTTACTATTTTGCATGTTGCTTTTTAAAATTAATAGCCTATCATATGAACATTTTCCCTATGTTATTTAATAGTTTCTCAAAGGTCATTCTAAAATTTGGTTCATATCTTTGCCAGTATTTTTTTTTTTTTTTTTTTTTTTGCTTTGAGACAGTGATTGATTCTGTCACCCAGGCTGGAGTGCAGTGGTACAATCACAGCTCACTGCAGCTTCAACCTCCCTGGGCTCAAGTGATCCTCCTACCTTAGTCTCCCGTGTACCTGGGACTACAGGCATATGTCACTATGCCCAGCTAATTTTTTTTTTTTTTTTTTTTTTTTTTTTGGAGAGATGGGGTTTCACCATGTTGCTCAGGCTGGTTGGTCTCAAACTCCTGGGCTCAAGCAATTCAGCCTCCCAAACGGCTGGGATTGCAGGTGTGAGCCACCGAGCGCGGCTGGCCCTACACTTTTTTCTATGCATTTGTAAGTTGCTCTGTTTTTTCTTTGAGACAGGGTTGCAGTCTGTCACCAGCTGGAGTGCAATGACACAATCATAGCTCACTGCAGCCTAGGCCTCCTGGGCTCAAGCCATATCCCAACCTCAGCTTCTGGAGTAGCTTGGATTATAGGCACATGCTACTATACCCAGCTAATTTTTTGTAGAGATGAGGTTTTACAGTGTTACCAGTCTGGTCTCGAACTCCTGGGCTCAAGGGATTCTCCCGCTTCAGTCTCCCAAAGTGCTGGGATTACAGGCATGACCCACCACACCGGCCATCAGGCTAATTAAAAAGTTTTTTTGATCACTTCTCAGCCTTTTGGCTAAGATCAAGTGTAAAAAAGTTTTTTTGTGGAGACAATATATTGCTATGTTGCCCAGGCTGGCCTTGAACTGGATTCAACCATCCTCTTGCCTTGGCCTCCCAGTTGTGGGATTGCAGGCATGAGCCCTGTACCAGGGCTTAATAAAAGTATTTTTAACAACAAATCATACAGAGCCATGGCTTTCTTTTTTCATGTAACTTATGTATATCCTGTTATTGATAAATGTAGCTTAAGCTTGGTGTTTGTTTGTTTGTTTGTTTTTTGAGATGTAGTCTTGCTCTGTCGCCCAGGCTGGAGTGCAGTGGTGCGATCTCGGCTCACAGCAACCTCTGCTTCCTGGGTTCAAGCAATTCTCATGCCTCCGTCTCCCAAATAGCTGGGATTACAGGCACACACCACCAGGCCCAGCTAATTTTTGTGTTTTTATTAGAGACAGGGTTTCACCATGTTGTCCAGGCTGGTCTTGAACTCCTGCCTCAGGTGATCCACTCGTCTCAGCCTCCAAAGTGCTGGGATTACAGGCATGAGCCACTGCGCCTGGCCTCAAGCCTTTTTTTTTTCCTTGCCTCAGCCTCCTGAGTAGCTGGGACTACAGGCGTGAGCCACCATGCCCAGCTATTTTGTGTGTGTGTGTGTATTATTATTATTATTTTTTTTAACAGAGATGAGGTTTCACTATGTTGGCCAGGCTGGTCTCGAACTCCTGGCCTCAAGTGATCTGCCCACCTTGGCCTCCCTGGTCTCAAGTGATCCACCCACCTTGGCTGGGATTACAGGCGTGAGCCACAAGCTTGTTCTTTTTAATGGCTGTTTAGCATTCTGTTATGTGGACTATATATATATATAACTATTATTTTCCTTTTTTTTTTTTTTAAGAGACAAGGTCTCACACTGTTGCCTAGGATAGAGTACAGTGGTTCAGTCAGGGCTCACTATAGCCTCGGCCTCCTGGTCTCAAGCAAATCAGCCTCCTGTGTAGCTGGGACCACAGGCTTGCACCACCACACCCAGCTGCTGCTGCTTATTATTATTTTGTAAGAATGAGGTCTCACTATGTTGTCCAGGCTGGTCTCAAACTCCTGGGCTCAAGCAGTTCTCCCATCTTGGCCTCTCAAAGTGCTAGGGTTATAGGCATGAGCCACTGTGCCCAGCCTATTTTCCTTTCTTTGACATTTAGATCATTCCCAATTTTTTGCTATTAATAAATCAATCTGCAGTGAGTTATTTTTACATAAAAATGTTTGTGGGCATTTCTGAGTTTTTTTCTTAGGATATATTCCTAGAAATCTACATTTTAAAAACGTATCATTACTTCTTTATTGGGGGTGCAAGACCTTTTCTTTTTTTTTTTTTTTTGAGACGGAGTCTCGCTCTGTCACCCAGGCTGCAGTGCAGTAGCACAATCTCAGCTCACTGCAACCTCTGCCTCCCGGGTTCAATTGATTCTCCTGCCTTAGCCTCCTGAGTAGCTGGGATTACAGGCACACGCCACCACGCCCAGCTAATTTTTGTATTTTTAGTAGAGGTGAGGTTTTCACCATGTTGGCCAGGCTGGTCTCAAACTCCTGACCTCAAGTGATCTACCTGCCTTGGCCTCCCAAAGTGCTGGGATTACAGGTGTGAGCCCCCATGCCCGGCTATTAAGTCTTTAAGATAATCAAAACATGTCTTCAAATGTGAACAATGGTGGTGTAACCCAAAAAGCCATGGGTTCCTTTTCTTTCTCTGTGGCAAAAACAAAACAAAAACAGATGAGAGACATTACTCCTTGATAGGTGACTAGGAATTTTGATTTGCAAAATTTTGAGAAATTTAATTTCTTAAGGATTGCTTATTTTTAAGCAATATGCTTTCCTGAAAGGCTAGCTATAATTGACAGGCATTTAGAGGAAAGGGAAGGGAAAGTAACATTTGAACATCAACTGTGTGCCATGATGGTTATAAGGATTAGGGGGATAGAGATGAACAAGACATTGTTTCTACTTACAGGAAGTATACAATTTAGTTGGGGAGACAAACAATAAACATAGACAAGTTGAACTTAAGAACAAAGCATGAGACTTTAACAGTCAAAGAGTGATGGAATTGAGTGATGGGCTGTTTAGAGGAAGACTTATTAGATGAAATATGTTTGAGATATATTTTAATGTAATGGACAGTTGATGGAGAGTAGCAAAGTGGGAAAAGGGAATGTTGAAAAGCAAAAATAGGCTGGATGCGGTGGCTCACGCCTGTAATCCTAGCACTTTGAGAGGCTGAGGCGGGTGGATCACGAGGTCAGCAGTTCGAGACCAGCCTGACCAACATGGTGAAACCCCGTCTGTACTAAAAATACAAAAATTAGCCAGGCGTGGTGGCACGCACCTGTAGTCCCAGCTACTCAGGAGGCTGAGGCAGGAGAATCACTTGAATCCGGGGGGCGGAGGTTGCAGTGGGCCAAGACTGCACCATTGCACTCCAGCCTGGGCAACAGAGTGAGACTCTGTTTCAAAAAAAAAAAAAGCAAAAATACTTTGTGTGTGTGACAGAGTCTCTCACTCTGTTGCTGAGGCTGGAGTGTAGTGGGTGCGATCTTGGCTCACTGCAACCTCTGCCTCATAGGTTCAAGAGATTCTCATGCCTCAGTCTCATGAGTAGCTGAGATTACAGGTGTGCACCACCATGCCTGGCTAATTTTTGTATTTTTAGTAGAGACAGGGTTTCACCATGTTGTCCAGGCTAGTCTCAAACTCCTGGCCTCAAGTGACCTGCCTGTCTTGGCCTCCTGAAGTGCTGGGATTACAGGCATGAGCCACTGTGCCCAGCCTACCAAACAGTATTGTGAGTTAGCTGAAGCAAGGCATATGTGTTAGATAATGGACTAACATAGCTTGTTCCTTCTAGAAAAGAACATTGTAATATTAAAAATACAATAATTTGCTTTTCTCTTCCATATGATTTATCATAAAAGTAATAAATTTCACAGGAAGATATTGGCCACTTCAGATATATAGAAGTTTTTCGGGGAACTTACTGTTTCTGACTAGAACATACTTGATACTAGATCTGAGAACAGATGTTTTTCAGAAAATATAAACTTCTGTGAAGGCAGCTGTCAAATAATTGAGATGCTATTGTGAAGCCTTTAAAATGTAAAGAGCACTTTGGATTTTTAAAGGTTAACTTATTTGATAAGTGTACCTTTGTATTAGTAAATGTACTACTTCAAAGTAGCAAATGAAAGTATAATGCCTTGGTTAGAAATTCATGTTCCCTTCGAAGCCAATAATTCTGTTGTTTTTAATATCTTTAGGACACAGAGTCTGGGATCTAATAATTCAGTCATTTTGGATGGACTAAAAAGAAGACAGAATTTTCTGCAAAATGTCGAAGGCACAAAGAGTCAACCACTCACATCCAATTCATTACTACCGCTAACTCCAGTCATAAACGTTTAATTTTCTTTTGGAAACCTATTTTTTTCTTTATAAAAAGGTAGAGCATTACTACAGAATCTTTCAATCATATAAGAATTGAGTATATAAGAATTGTCTAAAGGCAAGCATATCTATGCTATTAACCACATTACATATTTTGTTCTAATTACTGGCTTTTTTTCCTTTTTTGGTATCTTAAGGCTTTTTGAAGCTTATTTTACTGTGAGTTTATTGGGAGTATATAGATTATTTTCGATTAAAAAGTGGAATTATTGGTCCCCTTCCAATTGTAATTATCTTGAATTTTTATACATTAGTTTCTCAAATATATAGAATGCCAATTTACTTCCTGTAGTGAATTTTTTTTTAACCTACACTAATATTGAGTTCTAAGTTAAGTGGATCTCACCAGATTTCAACACAAAATCAGAAAACAGTGTGTGTTGAAGCAGTGTCTATTGCAAGAAAACAGTGTCTGCTGCAAGATATCTATGCAACCCTAAGTCTTTATCATTACCAAGAAAGAGTTTACATAAATGTGTTGGCTACTCTGCAACAAGAATTCCTTTAATCATTGCTGCCCAGGGTCTTCTCTTTGACCAGCTTGGACATGAACAAGTGGTTCCCAATGTGACTGAAAATGTCGAAAATTCCTGTGGCAAGAGGCATCTGGCTGTCCTACTATTCCTCTGGTTCCTCCCTACATTTCAGGCCTTCTTTGAGATGGAGTCTTGCTCTGTTGCCCAGGTTGGAGTGCAGTCGCATAATCTCGGCTCACTGCAACCTCTGCCTCCCAGGTTCATGCCATTCTCCTGCCCCAGCTTCCCGAGTAGCTGGGATTACAGGCGCCTGCCACCACACCCGGCAAATTTTTTGTATTTTTAGTAGAGACGGGGTTTCACCGTGTTAGCCAGGATGGTCTCAATCTCCTGACCTCGTGATCCACCTGCCTTGGCCTCCCAAAGTGTTGGGATTACAGGCATGAGCCACCGCACCTGACCCAGGCCTTCTTTATAGATGGCAGTGAGAAGTCAGATGGTGGAGATAGAATGTGGAGATAGAAGGGAAGCAGAATGGTTACCGAATGGCTTGGGAGTAAAAGGGAGGTTCTGAATGAGAGATTTAGAGAAAGGTGGAAGGAGTCTGGTAGACATTTAGCAATTCATCTGCATTTTGGTCCATTTCCACTCATGGTAAGACCTAGAATTTTTTCTGTTAAGCTTTTTCAGACCAAGTAGTAGAATGGTCAGTTCTCTTGGGTTTGGGGAATATGGAGCAATCAAGACTGGTTTCAGCATGTCGAGAAGATGAAGGTGCTGATTTATGGTTGAGGGAATGTCTTTTCTTTTCTTTTTTTTTTTTTGAGACAGCATCTCACACTGTTGCCAGGGCTGCAGTGCAATGGTGTAATCTCAGTTTACTGCAACCTCTGCCTCCCAGGTTCAAGCTATTCTCCTGCCTCAGCCTCCTGAGTAGCTGGGATTACAGGTGTGCACCACCACACCCGGCTAATTTTTTGTATTTTTAGTAGAGATGGGGTTTCACTATGTTGGCCAGGCTAGTCTCGAACTCCTGACCTCGTGATTCACCTGCCTCGGCTTCCAAAGTGCTGGGATTACAGGTGTGAATGACTGAATAATTGGAGAGTGTCTCTTTCTGACTCTCACCATACTGACAACAATGAAGTCCAGAGAGAAGCCCGGCACTGGAGAACTTTGTGCAGTCCCTGTGGAAGTGCAAATGACATTCACTGCTCTCTTTTGCAGTGGTCAGCTCACTCACTCTTGACTATTGGCTTTCAGTGGACCCCAACTGACTGACATACCATTGCATTCTTAGAAGATTAATTGTTGTCAAAACAACAGTGTAAACCCTGCTCTAAGTGCCAAGAGAGGTGGGTAATCTGGTATAGAAAAGACTTGTAGGGGAAGTAGAGGTGAGAGTATAGTTTTAGGGGGTCTTACAGCATGGAATCAGCACCAGTGAATGGAAGTTAAGAGAAGTATTTTAACAATGAAAAAAAAATTTTTTTGAGACGGGGTCTCTGTCACTCAGGCTGGAGTACAGTGGCATGATCACAGCACACTGCAGCCTCAACCTGTTGGACTGAAGTGATCCTCCCACTTTAGCCCCCCGAGTAGCTGGGACTACAGGCGTAAGCCACCAGGCTTGTCTAATTTTATTTTTTGTAGAGACAGGATCTCACTATGTTGGCCAGGCTGGTCTTGAACTTCTGTCCTCAAGCAATCCTCCCACCTGGGCCTCCCAAAGTGCTGGAATTACAGGTGTGAGCCACTGTGCCTGGCAGAATTTTATATTAGACAAAGCTATCTGAAGATGAAGTAGGTAGCTTTGGAAAAGAATTAATTTCCCATTGTTTAGGGCATCCAAGCAGAAGCTTGGTGATCCCTTTACTGATATGTTGCAGGGCAATTTCCAGAATTTAGTTTAACTGGCTGGCTGAACTACATGATTTTGAAGAATCCTTCCAACTGTAAGGTTTTTCATTTGTTCTGTTTTTTTTAGGAGATGGGGTTTTGCCATGTTGCGCAACTATGAAGTCCATCTAATTTTGCCACTGGATGCATTATGACACTCTCCCTGTTTTAAAGGAATCTATTAAATGAATCAAGCTCATTATGAAACCAGTAAAATTTTCTCCTATGAAACTCATCATATAACACAGACATTAAAGATGGGAATATGTGCGATTAAATTGTTTGGGAGATTCTACTCTAAAATAGGTGACCTGCATTTTTCTCCCCAGAAATAACTGCTTTTTGTGGCAACTTTAGTTCTTGATTTATCTTTCCTAATGCAGTCTGTTCTCTAATGAGAAATCTGTTTTTTTGAGGCAGCTTAATGATCTGAGGTTAGGAGTCAGACACAAGTTTGAATTCCAATTCCAAATCCTTCGTAGCTGTGTGATGGAGCAAGTCACCAAATTCCTCTGAATTGGTTTTCTCATCTGTCAAAGGGAGATAGTAATGATGTCTCCCTTACGGGATTGTTGTGAGGCTTGGGGATGATCTATCAAAAATGCCCAATGTAGGCCTGAGCAACCCCACTGTGGGCGCGGCTGTGGAATGGCTTTGGGTCTTGAAAAGAAAAGTGCCCAATGCAGGAGGTACCTAATATTATTATACATATATATGTATGTATGTATTTTAATATATTTTATAGTAACAAAACTTGCTTGATAGGTAAATACATGGCCCACTATACAGGTCCCCTGTTTTTGTCAGGTTGTCTGGAATTACTCCATTACAGATTTAGTCCTTTGGGAAGGTTATAGGATGTATCTGCCATCAAAATCCAGGTATGCCACGGGGAGGTATTATGTCTTTCACTAACAAGTTTTCAGTTGATAGCTTATTTTATAAGTAGGAATAAAATATGCAAAATATGGGCTTATTGTAGACATTCATACAACATACATCCTCTCTCATCTGAGATTTCAGACTCCTAGGGATCCCTGGCATAGCTAGGTTTTTTGCAAACTATTTTCATTATTTCAAAAATCCTAATAGAAATTGTACTCAATTCCTTTGCCTTACTCTAACTCCTTGCTAGCTAAAAGATCCTTTCTTTGCAAATAGTTGAAATTACACCAGCTCAGTAATGCAACACTATCCCATGCTGGTGTGGCAGTTAAACTGCATTTGTATCTTATTCATAGATTAGAATAATGACCATGGATCAATCATCCCTAAATACAATTTATCAGACAAAATGTTACAAAATTTCAAATCTTTTTTTTTTTTTTTTTGAGACAGAGTCTCACTGTGTTGCCCAGGCTGGAGTGCAATGGCATGATCTCAGCTCACTGCAACCTCTGGTTCAAGCAATTCTCCTGCCTCAGCCTCCTGAGTAGCTGGGACTACAGGCACATGCCACCATGCCCAGCTAATTTTTGTATTTTTAGTAGAGACAGGGTTTCACCATGTTGGCCAGGATGGTCCCAATCTCTTGACCTCATGATCTGCCACCTCGGCCTCCCAAGTGTTGGGATTACAGGCATAAGCCACCACACCGGGCCTATTTTGTATTTTTAGTAGAGATGGGGTTTCACCATGTTGGCCAGGTTGGTCTAGAACTCCTGCCCCTGTCCTCAGGTGATCTGCCTGCCTCGGCCTCCCAAAGTGCTGGGAATACAAGTGTGAGCCACCATGCTTGGCACAAATCTTTTTTCTTGTTTCTTTTTCTTTTTTTTTTTTTTAGACGGAGTCTCGCTCTTGTCACCCCGGCTGGAGTGCAGTGGTGCAATCTTGGCTCACTGCACCTCCGCCTCCCGGATTCAAGCGATTCTTCTGCCTCAGCCTCCTGAATAGCTGGGATTACAGGTGCCTGCCACTACGCCTGGCTAATTTTTGTACTTTTAGTAGAGACAAAGTTTTGCCATGTTGGCCAGGCTGGTCTCGAACCCCTGACCTCAGGTGATCTGCCTGCCTCAGTCTCCCAAAGTGCTGGAATTATAGGCGTGAACCACTGCGCCCGGCTCCAGATCTTTTTTTATGTAGTGGCGCGCACATACACACACACACACCCCAAACCAAAATGTCAAGTCTATGAGGAAGAGCAATGGAAAGAGCCTGAAGGGAAAAGATTGGGAACCATGGCATTTTGAGAACCTATCTACAGCTACTAAGGCTTTTTGGGTGTTGGGAAAACAGGCTATTGCTTAACAAGGGTGGGGAAGAGCGACATGAATGTTATGAAACAAGAATGGGGGCATCAAAGACAAATGCATCATTACTTTGCTGGTGTCTTACAGGACTTTCTTCCCTTTGAAACCTTAGTAACATTTTTTCCCCTTTGGAAAAAATGTCAGAGGTCCTAAGAGCGGGCCTGAAAAAAGAAAGGAGTAGATGTCTGGAAGAAGCAGAAGCCGCTTCCAAACATTACTTGGATAATGGTGCCCTCTTCTGGGGTGACTGATGTGACAACGTGACTCTGAAACCCTGTCTCCTACTACTTGGTTCAAAACATCCAGAAAGTAATTGACTAAAGAAACAATGAGACTAAAGGTTAAGCACTTACAAAATCATTTAAAGGTTTGAATTTAGGAGCTAGATACATGCATAAATATACATATGATAAATGTATTCAAAGATGTCTCTTTTCCTTTTTTTTTTTTTTTTTTTTTGAGACAGAGTCTCACTCTGTCACCCAGGCTGGAGTGCAGTGGCGTGATCTCGGCTCACTGCAAGCTCTGCCTTCCAGGTTCACGCCATTCTCCTGCCTCAGCCTCCTGAGCAGCTGGGACTACAGGCGCCCGCCACCACGCCCGGCTAATTTTTTGTATTTTTTAGTGGAGACGGGGTTTCACCATGTTAGCCAGGATGGTCTCCATCTCCTGACCTCGTGATCCACCCGCCTCGGCCTCCCGAAGTGCTGGGATTACAGGCATGAGCCACCGCGCCGGCCAAAGATGTCTCTTTTCCAATGCTGTCAAAACCTCAAGCTAATGTAAGCACCTCTGTACCTCATTTCCATAGTGCTGTTATATCAGCGGATCCAATTTCCTGTGCTATCAGCATTACTCTTCTCACTTTTCTAGCAAGATTTTAGAACTGACTTGGTTTAGGTTCCATGGCAATGGGAAAAATGCCCTCCTCCTTCCCTCCCATTCTCTTTGCCTTTACTTTCTTTCTGCTTTTCCATACTCAACACTTATTTTGTGCCCCCAATATGTCTTAAATCAGTTTTTAACTGCCACTTAAACTATTTCCATGTCACAGCATTTAAAAATGATGGTTCATGACGAAGCTGCTGGGGATAAAGTAAAACGTTTAATTCCTCTTGTCACATAAGATTGACGTGCAGACGCAAACAGGTTATTTGATGACTTTTACCTTCAACTCTCTAACTACAGAGTAAAACTAATCTAGTCCTGTAGTTCTAAAAAGATTAGAGAGAGGCAAGTTTGGAAATAGTCATCTTCTTTTTATATCTTTTTTTTTCTTTTGAGATGGACTTTCACTCTTGTTGCACAGGCTGGAGTGCAATGGCTCGATCTCGGCTCACCGCAATCTCCTCCTCCCGGGTTCAAGCGATTCTCCTGCCTCAGCCTCCTGAGTAGCTGGGATCACAGGCATGTGCCACCACGCCCTGCTAATTTTCTATTTTTAGTAGAGATGGGTTTCTCCATGTTGGTCAGGCCAGTCTTGAACTCCTGACCTCAGGTGATCCGCCCACCCTGGCTTCCCAAAGTGCTGGCGTGAGCCACCGCTCCCGGCCCTTTTCTTTTTATATCTGAATGGTCAGTTTAAACAAGCTGAGGCAAAGGGCAAGGGAAATCTTTATAGGACCTCGTAACAGGAGTAGCAACTGAAGCACCCAACTCTTAAGTGTTGTAAAAGAAAGTATATCAGTGACTCTGGTAAGATGTTTGGAAAATAAAGATGTTCTAATAAGATTGTATCTTGAATTATTGTGCATTTTAATTATTCATGCACAGTATGCCTCCCCCCAACCCCAAATCTCATCAGACACAATCTCTTGAGATTTACAGACAGAGCAAATATGAAGAAAACAAAGTTCTCCACTCCTGCATCCCGTTCCCACGTTTTCTAGTTGATTGAGGCAAAATGATATCCCCGGAGAACACATGTGTAATGTGGTACATATTTTTTTCAGCTAAGCCACTCCTTGGTCAAATTACTGACACATCGGTTTATACTTGCCCTTCCCATCTGACACAGACAGCAGCCAGAGATTTGGTTCAGTGAATTTAGGGCTTAGAAAGGCAGAGTCTGTAGTGTTGCAAGTCACAGAAGGTCATTCTATAACACTCGTATACTTGTTAATCACTTGAATAGGGAGATTTGAACAGTCTACTCCTTTCTTTTTTTTCAGGCCCGCTCTTAGGACCTCTGACATACAAATGAATGCCAAAGAGTGCTCAGGAGCTCAACTTTTACTTCATGTTATTAACCTTCAACCACAAGACAATAACATCTGTTCCTTTTATCCCAATTTTACGTGCGGCATTCTTAGCCATATCTACACTGTGTTTTTATGCACATCATCATACCCTGTTGTAGGGCTATAAAGACCCTACTATGGTAGAATTGGGAGTGGACTGAGGGATTAGGACAAAAGGATGCGGAAAACCGCAGATCTAGAGATGCATAGCTATTCTCATAACCTAGGAAGAGAGGTGGATTTCTCCGTCATCAATAGCTGAACACTCCTTGTGTTTCTAAGTATTGAATCCATAAAGTTACATGCAAACATAGAGCCCTTGCCTTCAGGCCAAGCCGTAGTTATGCAGAAGGCTTGAAGCAATCACAGATTTAACATTTGTGGTTCCAGCTATTCAGGACCAATTCCCAAACTCCACGACATGTAACAATTTGTAATTTTGCTAGGACACAGTTTGATGCTTAGGTTTTAAGGCTGGTGTGCTAGACGTTATCAAGTGGTTTGTGAGAGTAGCCCTGTGTCTCCATTGGGTAGAGTAGCTGGGTCGCAAGGATCATGAAGAGATGAAGAAATGGCTGTGAAAAGCCAACTAGCCTCGGTGATAGTAAGCAAAGGTATAGAAACACTAAGGAAGTTACCCTTTGTATTGTCAAAGGTTTCAGTTTTGTGTAAGGTTGTGATTCACGGGCAGTTAATACCCATGACTAAAATTAAATCCTTTTTTATTCACTGCAAATAGATAATCTGTGGAAGACATTTTGGCTTTTCTCGCTAGCAGAAAATGTGAGGCTTCTTCAGGTTTTTCCTGTTCATTGTTTCACGGGAGCATCTTCCCCAAAACACTGCAAAACTCAAAGTTCTCAGGTTGATGTGGCAGAAAGAGCATTGATCTCGGCTTCAGGAGCTAAATTCTCTAGTCCTGACTGTGCCACTAACAGACTGTGGGACTTCAGACAAGTACATTCCTTTCTCGGGTTTCTCATGTCAAATGGACAGCGTGAGAAGGATCACAATGAACCAGGGATCAACTTCACGATTAAAACTTAAGACTTAAGAGACGGACATCTGTCCGTTCCTGGCTACACCTCCGGCCCATCTGGCCCACCCCAAACTGCGCGAAGCCCCTCTCCACCGACGCCAGGCCTGTGGCCTCGCGCGAAACTGTTGGTCGTTAACATCTCCCCCGCAATGGGCGGGATGGAGGTCTTCAGCTTCCGGCGGCAAATGGCTAGGCGGCGCGCGGCGTTGCCCACTGGCCTCGACACGGGCCTGCCCACGCACCCGCCCAGCACGCGCCGGACCCTCTCTACCGCAGTTGAAGGGCTTCCCAGCCCTAGCAGTGCATACTGGGAAGCCCCCAAAAGGCTCTGCGAGGCCGAGGAGACCAGTTTGGAGTGGGGGAGGGGAAGATAAACCGAACTATTTATGTTAATCAGTGCATGCTTCCTTTATGGAGATTGGCCAGGGTTTTACTCTAGTAACCAATCACTTCAGAACAAGGGCGGGCCCGTTGATCTCTCTCACACTCATTGGTTGAGAGGTTGCGGCGCAATGGAAGGACTTAAACCGAGAGTATCCGGGATTATTTTTCCCCGCCGTGCGGTGCGTGTCCCGGAAGTGACGCATGGCCAAGGCCGGGCGGCCGCCCTGCCCCCGCTTCCTTTCACGCTGTCGCTGCCCGTAGGTGGTTGTGGCCACTGTGCCCGGAGGGAGGCGGCGGTGGCCAGTAATGCCTGGGAAACTCCTCTGGGGGGACATTATGGAGCTGGAAGCACCCTTGGAGGAGTCCGAGAGCCAGAAGAAGGAGAGGCAAAAGGTGCGCTGAGCATGGGCCGCGCCTCCTTTTGGGCTGCGCCGGCTTGGGCGGGGAGGGGAACTGTCTGTCCCTGATGATGGCCTGTCAGAACCGGGCCGGAGCATCCGAGGGCCTCCCTTCGCGCCGCCCTCGGCCCTCTGGGGTCGCTCAGGGACCGTTTCCACCTCCACCCTCCCGACCTGGAGAAAGATGGCCCTGGGCTTTGGGCCTCTCCCCCGCGTGGCCCCTCAGCCCTTCCCGTTGGCGCCTGAATCTCAGATGGGCAGACTCAAGCTCCCATCACCATGGAATCTGTTCTTTCTCTCCTGAAGCAGTGACGCTTGCCATTTCGTTTTCATTGGCCCTCTTAGAAGATGATTAAGAAAAAATGATTGCTTTGAATATGTGTTGCTTCTGTCACCCCGTCCCCTGTGCAAGAATCCTGGGGAAAGCGATCTTAGGTTTACAAACCTCAATAACTAGTCTGTAGAGGCTTAAGGAAAAGTGTCACTGAGACTTGCCAGGATTTGTCAGTGATGGAGATCGTGTGGGTTGCATTATTAATAGCCTTTACTGTCAGTATTTTCATTCAATCCGCAGGTGTTTATTGAACCTAATTTGTACCATACTCTTTGCTGAGCACCAAGGAGGTTAAACTAAATAAGTAAAGAAATGGTCTCTGCTCTCAAGGAGCCTGTAGAGGAGCTGTAGTCTTTCCTCCTCCCACCCCCCTGCCCTCCAAAAAAAAAAAAAAAAAAAAAAAGGAAAAGAAAAAACATCCTGAAACACTCAGAGGATCACAAGGTGCTGAAAAAATGCCCAGGTAAAATTATTACTGGAGACATTTGACCTGGAAAAAAGAAATCAGCTGAAGAGGCTAAGGTGGCAGTATTCGAAGGCTGACATTCGACAAAAGAATGAGACTTATTTTGTATAGCCTTAGAAAGCAGAATCTACCTCTCTGACCTTATCACTAAGGTAAACTTGCCATTCCAGCTAACACTTTTCTTTTATTGTGCTAAAATACACATAACGTTTATCATTTTAACCATTTTTAAGTATATAGCTCTGTGACGTTAAGTATATTTACATCGTTTTGCAGCTGTCACCACCATCCATCTCCAGAACTTTTCATTGTCCCAGACTGAAACTCTGTGCCCATTAAACACTCACTTCTCATTCCTCTCTCCTTCCACTCCGGGCAACTACCATTCTACTTTCGCTCTGTGAATTTGACTACTGAAGTTACCTAGAGTGTAAGCAGAAAACCAATCAGGTATTTTTAAAAAGGCTTCTTTTGAAATTCTTGTCTTTTGCATCCCAATCCTGTCCAGCTGTGAAGGCCTAGTTTATGTCTTTCCTGACAACCCGAATGTACCGTTATCTAGTTTCAGTGGCTGTCTTCATCATTTGATTGACATTTGTTATGCATGTCTGTATAAAATTAGTTCATTTTTCCTGTATGTATCCCACATATTTCCCAAAAGTTCTTGAGGAAAGTGACCAAATCTTTATCCATCCTTACGTTTCACTATGTTGTTGTGAATTGGTGGCTTTCACATTGTAAATTCTCCAGAAATACATATTGACTGCCCTTTAACTATGAAAGATAACCAGAGATTTGGAAACGAATTGGAATACCAACTAAAAGAAATAGAGCATTAGAATACAGGTCTGGTGGCTAGCTGCAGTGGCTCATGCCTGTAATCCTAGCACTTTGGGACGCTGAGATGGGAGGATTGCTTGAGCCCAGAAGTTTAGGTAGAGTTTTGTAGAGACCCTGTCTCTACAAAAAATGAAAAAATTAGCCGGGTGCGGTGGCTCATGCCTGTAATCCCAGCACTTTGGGAGGCTGAGGCAGGCAGATCACCTGAGGTCAGGAGTTCAAGACCAGCCTGGCCAACATGGTGAAATCCCATCTCTGCTAAAAATATAAAAATTAGGCCGGGCATGGTGGCTCACTCCTGTAATCCCAGCACTTTGGGAGGCTGAGGCGGGTGGATCGTGAGGTCAGGAGATCGAGACCATCCCGGCCAACATGGTGAAACACCATCTCTACTAAAAATACCAAAAAAGGCCAGGTGCGGTGACTCACGTCTGTAATGCCGGCATTTTTGGAGGCTGAGGCAGGTGGATCACCTAAGGTCAGGAGTTTGAGACCAGCCTGGCCAACATGGTGAAACTCTGTCTCTACTAAAAATACAAAAATTAGCTGGGCATGGTGGCACATGCCTGTAATCCCAGCTACTCAGGAGGCTGAGGTAAGAGAATCGTATGAACCTGGGAGGCTGAGGTTGCAGTGAGCCGAAATCGCACCACTGCACTGCAGCCTGGGTGACACAGCGAGACTCCATCTCAAAAAAAACCCAAAAAACCCCAAAATTAGCTGGGTGTGGTGGCGCGTGCCTGTAATCCCAGCTACTCGGGAGGCTGAGGTACAGGAATTGCTTGAACCTGGGAGGCAGAGGTTGCAGTGAGCCGAGATTGCACCATTGCACTCCAGCCTGGGTGACAGAGCAAGACTCCATCTCAGAAAAAAAAAAAAAAAATTAGCTGGGCGTGGTGGCAGACGCCTGTAATCCCAGCTACTCGGGATGCTAAGGCAGGAGAATTGCTTGAACCCAGGAGGCAGAGGTTGCAGTGAGCCAAGATCACGTCATTGCACTCCAATCTGGGCAACAAGAGCGAAACTCCGTCTCAAAAAAAAAAAAAATTAGCCAGCCGTTGTAGCTCGTGCCTGTAGACTCAGCTACTCAGGAGACTGAAGTGGGAGGATCACTTGAGCCAGGGAGGTTGAGGCTACCGTGAACCATGGTTGAGCTGCTGCACTCCAGCCTGGGAGACAGAGTAAGACCTGTCTCAAAAAAACAAAACTGAAGTGAATAGTGGTCTGGTATTGAGGTGAGGATAACTTTGGTTCGGACGTGTTGAGATATGGAGCTGGTGCTTAGATTCTTAGAGTTGGAATGTAGGTGAGGAAGGGAGTCTGGAAGTACGTATTGAGCCATGAAAATAGTAATAAAAGTGAACATAGAGAACAGATACTCAAGGAGCATCCACTGGAGGAGGAAGGAGAGGAACCATTGAAGAAGATATGTGGTAGAGGTAAGAAGATAGAGGTAAGAAGGGAATATAAAGTGTAACTGAAACCAAGTAGACGGAGAGTGCCAAGCATTGTGGGTCTAAAGTGGAATTATTTATTTAATCACCTTGAGATGTTACTGGGCTTAGACCGAGAGGTCTCCTTTTGCCTTGCTTCAACTTCTCCCTGTAGTGCAGGGCCCAGAAGCAATTCAAGCCCCAAGGCTGAATCGATAAATAATCTTATTTTTCTGTAGAACCTATTGGTTTGGAAAGACGTGGTCTAGTGTAGTTAACTGCAGATCATATGATGTAATGTGTAACTGCAGAGCATTTTCACACATATTGTTCAGTTCTCACAGCAATTCCAATTTTATGGATGAGAAAATTATATGTGAAAGAACTCTTAAAGTTGTGTAAGTTATGGTGAACATTTTGGTGGTAGTTTTTACTATCACTAATTACTGTTATCTATTTTGAATATTTGACCAGGTAATTCATTTTTTTGAGAGTGGCTGAGATGACAGGCGTGTACCACAACATGCAGCTAGCTTTTGTATTTTTGTAGAGACGGGGTTTCGCCATGTTGGCCAGGCTGGTCTTGAACTCCTGACCTCAGGTGATCCGCCCAACCTCGCCCCCGCAGAGTGCTGGGATTATAGGCGTGAACCATCATGGCTAGCCACCAGGCTAAAGTCCTAAATTCCCAAATCATTTATTGTGTTCTGTAAATATCACAACACTGGCCACTAGTTTGAGATTTTAAAATTGAAGTTGAAAAATAGTGCTTTTTTAAAAAAATTAACTGAATTTAAAACGTAAAAAAAAAAAAAAAAATTCCAGGATTACTGTCCTTCCATGGAAGTATAACAGTTGGACTTCTATATGAATTATATAGTTTCTTTTTGTTTTCCTTTAGCCTGTGAATTGTCAAAGTGCAGGGAGGAAGCATAATGTGAAAAGAGAATGGGCTTTCAAGTCAGGCAGTGCTAGATTCAATTTCTAGTACTTATAGCTGCAGGAAATCCCACATGTGGATCTTCGGCAAGTTGCTTAACCTCTTAGAACTTCTGTTTCCTTGTCTATAAAATGGCAAAGGTGGCTGGGCACAGTGGCTCACGCCTGTAATCCCAGCACTTTGGGAGGCCGAGGCTGGTGGATCACCTGAGGTCAGGAGTTTGAGACCAGTCTGGCCAACAGGGTGAAACCTTGTTTGTACTAAAAATACAAACATTTAGCTGGGCATGGTGGCATATGCCTGTAGTCCCAGCTACTTGGAAGACTGAGGCAGGAGAATCACTTGAACCCGGGAGGCAGAGGCTGCAGTGAGCCAAGATTGCGCCACTGCACTCCAGCCTGGGTGACAGAGCAAAACTCTATCTCAAAAATAAATAAATAATTAAATAAAATGGCAAAGGTAATACAGGTTCACTATCCCTTATCCAAAATCCTTGGAACTAGTTGTATTTTGGAATTCAGAATTCTTCGGATTTTTAGAAAGGTAGCACCCCGGTAGGGTTTGGGGCCCGAAACCTGTAATCAAACACCTTAATATTAAATATGAGTGGTCATACTAAGCAGGATAAATAAAGACTATAAAGAGCCCCACGTTAGTTCAAGTTAAATTTTGCCATCAAATGAGTTCAGGTAAGGTTTTGCCTCCAAATAAGTTACAAAAAAACTTTCGGTTTTCAGAGCTTTATGGATATCGCAATTTCGGATAAGGGATTATGGACCTGTACTTCCCTTATAGGGTTGTTATGAAGATTTAAACAAGATAAGCTGAAAACACATTACACAGTGCTGGGTAGGTATTCAATAAGTATTAATTTTTTTTTTCTCTTGGAAATGTTGGAAGTTTTTGCTTGTTTAGTAATTTATAATTCTGGGGTTGTCTTTCTTTCCCTGAGGAGAAACCGTTTTAATTTTCCTTAAATCTTATGATGGGATTAGAGAGGGGCTAGAGGCTGAGTCTTGAGAATGCTAGGAAGGGGATGAGAAAGATAGCAACAGTTGAGGCTTAGAGCTTGGCATTAGTAAGCAGTCTGGATTTCTACCAGGTAGGTTTTCAAAGTAACTGTAGATTGAGCTGAACTGGTCGGGGAGTCATACTCTAACTTCTCTAGAGTCTTAAAAGAAAACCTCTGACCATCTTGTCATTGCTTCTTTGTTTGTTCACAGAG
This sequence comes from Gorilla gorilla gorilla, assembly GCF_029281585.2. Lineage (NCBI taxonomy): Eukaryota > Metazoa > Chordata > Mammalia > Primates > Hominidae > Gorilla > Gorilla gorilla. Next base: position 46,845,619 of record NC_073232.2, on the reverse strand, counting down.
TGACAGAAGGAAGTCAAGGCACCATTATGACTCGGATGAGAAATCAGAAACAAGAGAAAATGGTGTTACAGATGACCTGGATGCTCCCAAGGCCAAAAAATCTAAAATGAAAGAAAAGCTAAATGGAGACACTGAAGAAGGATTTAATAGACTTTCAGATGAATTCTCCAAATCTCATAAGTCAAGAAGAAAAGATCTACCAAATGGAGATATTGATGAATATGAAAAAAAATCAAAGCGAGTATCATCCTTAGATACTTCTACTCATAAATCAAGTGATAATAAACTAGAGGAGGTATGGAAGCTTTTTATTTTGCATTTGACATTATCGTTGAACTATAGGTTGATTTGAATTTTTTTTAGGCTAATTAGAATTGATTCTATAATATTTCTTGATTAGTGTCTAGTACTCTTAGTTGCACTAGAGTCTGTACAGGTGAAGCCTGAGCCTTTTTTCCTTTGGCCCTTGTTTATTTCACTGTATGGCCTTTTTCTTGGGGCGAGGTGGGAGCAGTAGCCAAATTTAAACCTTTTCTGTACATTTGGGTTCCTAAAGTTATTCGGAATTGCTTGATGGTTATCTACTTGAATTTCTTTTCTTTTTTCTTTTTTTTTTTTTTGAGTCAGAATCTCTCTCTGTTTCTCAGGCTGGACTGGAATGGCACAATCTCGGCTCATGGCAACCTCTGCCTCCCGGGTTGAAGCGATTCTCCTGAGTCAGCCTCTCGAGTAGCTGGGATTACGGGCATGCACCACCATGCCTGGCTAATTTTTGTGTTTTTAGTGGAGACGGTGTTTCTCCATGTTGATCAGGCTGGTCTTGAACTCCTGACCTCAAAGTGATCCACCTGTCTCGGCTTCCCAAAGTGCTGGGATTACAGGCGTGAGCCACCACACTGGGCTGATAATTAGTAATTATTTATATTATATAAATATGATAATTGCTGATATTCATATACATTTGAGCTTAATGCATAATCTTTGGAGAGCATTGGGAAAAGATGTTGAATCCTTGTCTTATGGTGTTTTTTTTTTTTAATTTGTGAATTTGCTGTTTGGCAGGAAGCACATGTGTTTGTTGATCTAAATAAGGTCCTTTAAATCTGTATTTCTAGCAGTGGAATGTATGGCTTGCTTCTCACTTTGGTGGGATTTTGCCTGGTAAAATCTGTGTTATAATAGGTTTAACAGTTTATTATTTTGTTTAGATCACATGAGAGTTCAGGAATTCTACTTAAAGGAATTTATCCTAAGGAGATGATGATGAGGTGTGCAGAGCTGTACGAATAAGTACTCTTATCATAGTAATATTGTTGATAATAGGAAAATATTTAAACATCCTAAATGTCTGATAGTAGACAGTTGGTTTAAATAAAACATACTATAGCTGTATAATAGAATATAGCTATCCCAAAGGGTATACAATAGAAAAGGTAGTCATTGTATCTTGTTAAAAGAAAAAAATAGGCTGGGCGCAGTGGCTCACGCCTGTAATCCCAGCACTTTGGGAGGCTGAGGCAGGTGGATCACCTGAGGTCAGGAGTTCCAAGACGAGCCTGACCGACATGGTGAAACCTGTCTCTACTAAATACAAAAAAATTAGTTGGGTGTGGTGGCGCATGCCTGTAATCCCAGCTACTTGGGAGGCTGAGGCAGGAGAATCGCTTGAACCTGGGAAGTGGAGGTTGCAGTGAGCCGAGATCGCACCATTGCACTCCAGCCTGGGCAACAAGAGCGAAACTCCATTTCAAAAAAAAAAAAAAAAAAAAAAAAAAGATTATAAAATGGTATATACAGTGTGATTTTATTTCTGTTTTAAAAATTTTATGTGCATAGAGTGAAGATTGGAGGAGTATGTTTCAAACATGACTTTAGCTGAGTGGATTATAAATAATTTTTAAATTTGTTTCTGTTTGCTCTGTAGTTTTTAAAATTTCCTTTTTTTTTTTTTTTTTTGAGATGGGGTCTCACTCTGTCACCTAGGATGGAGTGTGGTGGTGCGATCATGGCTCACTGCAGCCTCATCCTCCCTGGGCTCAGGTGATCCTCCCACCTCAGCCTCCTGAGTAGCTGGGACTATAGGCGTGTAGCACCATGCCTGGCTAATTTGTGTATTTTTAGGAGAGATGGTGTTTCATTCACTATGTTGCCCAGACTGGTCTTGAACTCCTGGGCTCAAGTAATCCACCCACCTTGGCCTCCCAAAGTGCTGGGATTACAGACATAAACCACTGGGCTCTGCCAGTTTCAAAAGTTTCTACAGTGACAGTGTATTGTTTATTTTTGTTTGTTTGTTTGTTTTTTATAGAGACGAGGTCTCACTGTATTGCTCAGGCTAGTCTTGAACTCCTGGGCTTAAGTGATCCTACCACCTTGGCCTCCCAAAATGCTGGAATTACAGGTGTGAGCCACCACGCCTGGCCGACAGTGTATTATTTTTATAATTTTTTTATCATAAAAAGGTAACAGCAGCATTGAGGTTTGTTTAAATGGCATGCCATTTGAATTTGAAATTATTTTTTATCTAATTCCAAGTTTGAAAATTGTTAGTGTGTGTTTCTTTAAACACATGAACAATAAAGCTTACTGGGTAGAGATACTGTTTTTTGTTCTATGTACACATTAGTATACAAAGTTTTCAATAAATGTTAAATGATAATCTCATGGTAACTTGTATATATGTTAAAGAAATCTTCAAGCTTACAGTAACTTTCTCTTGTATTAGCAACCTAAATAAAAAAGCTTTCAAACGCTGTAGAATAAATTTTTAACTTATTTTCAGAAAAACTTTACATTTCTCATTATATACTTTCTTTTAGCTTAGTTTATAGGCTTGTGTTAATCTTTATAATTTTGTCTACATCTGTATGATTTAGATGAATAAATAACCTTTTTGGCTGGGCATAGTGGCTTATGCTTGTAATCCCAGCAGTTTGGAGGCCAAGGTAGGAGGATCTTTTTTTTTTTCTTGTTCTTTTGAGACAGAGTTTCGCTCTTGTTGCCCCGGCTGGAGTGCCATGGTGCAATCTCGGCTCACTACAACCTCTGCCTCCTGGGTTCAAGCAATTATCCTGCCTCAGCCTCCCGAGTAGCTGGGATTACAGGCATGCGCCACCACGCCTGGCTAATTTTGTATTGTTAGTAGAGACAGGGTTTCTCCATGTTGGTCAGGCTGGTCTTGAACTCCTGACCTCAGGTGACCCACCTGCCTTGGCGTCCCAAAGCGCTGGGATTACGGGCATGAGCCACCGCGCCTGGCCAAGAGGATCTCTTGAGGCCAGGAGTTTAAGACCTGCCTGGGTAACATGGTGAGACCCTGTCTCTACAAAAAATAAAAAACTAAGTGAGCATGGTGGCATGCGCCTGTGGTCCTAGCTGCTTGGGAGGCTGAGGTCGGTAGGATTTGAGCCCGGAGGTTGAGGCCACAGTGAGCTGTGATGGTGCCACTGCACCCCAACCTGGGCAACAGAGTGGGACCCTGTCTCAAAAAAAAAAAAAAAAAAAAGAGTGTTCCACTAATTTTCCTTGTAAGTTAATCTGTATAAAATTAAAAACAGTAAATGAGGAAGACTTGTGTATAAATTATTTAGGCCATTGATTTCATTTTTACAGACCTTAACACGTGAACAGAAAGAAGGAGCCTTCTCCAATTTTCCTATTTCTGAAGAGACTATAAAGCTTCTGAAAGGTATGCAGTTTGGTTGTTGTTGTTATTGTTGTTGTTTTGAGACAGAGCCTCGCTCTGTTGCCCAGGCTGGAGTGCAGTGGGGCAGTCTTGGCTCACTGCAACCTCCGCCTCCTGGGTTCAAGCGATTCTCCTACCTCAGCCTGCTGAGTAGTTGGGATTACAGGCACGTGCCACCATGCCCGGCTAAGTTTCATATTTTTAGTAGAGACGCAGTTTCACTATGTTGGTCAGGCTGGTCTCAAACTCCTGACCTCCTGATCTGTTCCAGTTGGGTTACCAAAGTGCTGGGATTACAGGCGTGAGCCACCACGACTGGCCCAAAGGTTTGCAGTTTTAATGGATATGCAATTAAAAATCTATCACTAGATTTTGTAAAACTCCTGTGCCTTTTCTGACCAAAAGGAGAACATAAAAAGCATAGAGAAGTAGCTCTTCTTTAATTGCACTTACTTTTACATCATCCTTTTCAATATTCTGACTTGTTTTTAGCTTTAAGATTTATATGCATTCGTCAAAAGTTTAGACTAATTTTTTAGTAATGCTTGTTTGTGGTAGGAATAACTGTGTCACCAGGTGGCATGTCTTTAGGCAGACATAGAAGAATCATGATTGTCATTTTCAAATGAATATATTTTTTCCTAATGCTAGTCATAAAGAAGTATTTTAATTAAATCTCATTTTACAGGTCGAGGGGTAACATATCTCTTTCCTATTCAAGTTAAGACCTTTGGTCCTGTATATGAAGGAAAAGATTTAATAGCTCAAGCACGGACAGGAACAGGAAAGACATTCTCTTTTGCCATCCCCTTAATTGAAAGACTCCAAAGAAATCAAGAAACAATTAAAAAAAGCCGCTCACCAAAGGTAATTGTTATAGGGGGTAAAAGCTTTAAATGTTACTCTAACAGAAAGGGAAAGAAAGTTACACGAGTCCTAAGTTCTAGTACCCCCAAAATAGAAAAGTTAGCGCTGTGGCATAAAACAAAAATATGTTGTTTTTCACAAAAAGAAATTTCAAGCAAAGTTAAAGTGAAGTAGTTTTTGCATATGAATGTGATGTGCATGGATCCATAGATGTCTTTGATAATTTCATGAATTATAAAGCCGGTATATCTTATTTACAGTTATTATATTTAGTTGACCCTTTTCTTCTCTTTTCTTCAGTCCTGACCTTTGCTTTTAAATAAATGAATTTTCTAAAGAGGTGTTCATTTATTTGTCATTCAGTAAATGTTCAGCATCATTTATTTCAGTGTTGCCTTTTTTTCCCTTTAGTATGGAATACGTCATGAATTTTCATGTCATCCTTGTGCAGGGGTCATGCTAATCTTCCCTGTGTCATTCCAGTTTTAGCGTATGTGCTGCTGAAGTGAGCACACACAGATGGACTTTTTAAGAAGAGTATTATAGAAATGATATTGCTAGTTTATATATTATTGGGGTACTAGACGTCTTATTTTATAAATGTAAAATCAACCAACAGAGAGGACTAGTAAAATGTAAGCCTAAAATTTGACCTGAAAAGCTGTGTGCACTTAAGGTTTGTAAAAGTGAAGAAAAAAATCAGCATCATAATATGAACAGCTGTATGACTAAAAGTAATTTGTTCTTTGTAAGACTCCTGAGTGGTATTATAAGAGCAAATTAACATACATACATAAATATAATTAAATCGTAATAGTCTCGGATCAGCTATCCCAAATCAGGTTGGCTGTGTTGACTTACAGGATAAATATTTTTGGAGAGTTATGTTTTTGGGGTGAAATTAGGAAAAGACTGAAATAGGACATAGGATATAATCTCAACACTGCTTTTGTTTTGTTTTGTTTTGTTTTTTGTTTTTTTTAAAGACAGGGTCTCACTTTGTTGCCCAGGATGGAGTACAGTGGGGTGATCAGGGCTCATTGTAGCCATGAACTCCTGGGCTCAAGCAATTCTCTCTTCCTCTCAGTCTCTCCAGTAGGTAGGACTACAGGCAGGTGCCACCACACTTGGCTAATTTTTTATTTTTTGTAGAGTTGGGGTCTCATTCTGTAGTCCAGGCTGGTTTTGAACTCCTGGCCTCAAGTGATCCTTCCACCTTGGCCTCCCAAGGTGTTGGGATTACAGGTGTGAGCCTCCACGCCTGGCCCCAAAGCTGCCTTAAAAAGCTTTTGTATTAGAAAGATGTTACTGGAGATTCCAGCTCCGCCATTTCTAGGTGTTTGATTTTGGGCAAGACTTTAATTCTCTGAGACACAAGTCTCTCATTTATGAAAATGGTGTCATAATGCCACTCATGGGTTTTTATGAGAATCAAATTAGATAATTCCTGTAAAGCATTAGTTCCTAGCACATAGTGAACATTCATTCGTTTAACATTTTTGAGTTTCCTGTACTGTACCAGGCACTGTTTGAAGTGTAAGGAATACAGTAACCCAACCTGACATAAATTCCTGCCTTCATGGAGCTTACATTTTATTGGGTGAGATAGACAATCAGCAAATAAGTAAAATATCAGTATCTTAGGTGGTTTAAGTGCTGAGGAGAAATGATAAAGAGGGGCAGGGGGATATGAAAATGGGCTTGGGAACCTCACTGAAGAGACCTGAAGGAAGTGAGGGGGGAATGTAATAAATATATGCTGCTGTTCCTTTTGCTATTTGTGATGTGTCTTTAAATACTTCGACATTAATGTTGAGATTCCTGGTTTTAAATGCACCTAAAAAAAGTCGTCTCGGTTTTAATTTAGATATGTCTTTAGGAAAGTATCTTTTTGTTTTTTAAACCTCTTGCTCAGGTACTTGTTTTGGCTCCAACAAGGGAACTGGCAAACCAAGTAGCCAAAGACTTCAAAGATATAACTAGGAAACTCAGCGTGGCGTGTTTTTATGGTGGAACATCATATCAAAGCCAAAGTGAGTAAATATGTATGATAGACGTGCAAAGACATATTTGATACTCATATTTAAATAAATAATGTGAAAGTTTGAATTTTACATATTGGTGGCATTTCTCTCTTCTCACAGTTAATCATATTCGAAATGGTATTGACATCTTGGTTGGAACACCTGGTCGTATCAAAGACCATCTGCAGAGTGGCCGATTGGATCTTTCTAAACTGCGACATGTTGTGCTTGATGAAGTGGATCAGATGTTAGATTTAGGTTTCGCTGAACAAGTTGAAGATATTATTCATGAATCCTACAAAACTGGTATATCCTAATTCAAAATAAGCACATTAGCAATTATTGTTCGATCTTAAATGCAAACGAGTTTTTATTTAATAATTTTTATTGCAGTGTCCCCTGCATTCTAACAAAACTAAAATAATTTGGTATCTGTTCTGTCCTTGAAAAAGAAAGTATGATAGCATCATTTTAACTATTTTCTTAGCTTTCTGTGCTTTATTCTATTTTTTTATAGTCAGTAGTTAGATTTACTAACTCATTTTATTGATTTCTTTCTTCGTTGTTCCTGCTTAAATTCTCACTTTCCTTTTGGGTTCAGTTCTCTTCATATTGTCCCCCAGTTTTGCCAGTTGAAAGTTTTAATAATTGCAATGAAGTCTGTGTGTTAAAAATTCACCCCAAGTTTTACATTTTTCATTATTTTTTTGAAGCTTGGGAGGATTTTTAAGAGCGGGCTACATCGTGGGAAATTAAGAAAACATTTGAATTCTTTTTGTTTATTTAAGATTCTGAAGACAATCCTCAGACTTTACTTTTTTCTGCAACTTGCCCACAGTGGGTATACAAAGTTGCAAAAAAATACATGAAATCCAGATATGAACAGGTTGACCTTGTTGGAAAAATGACTCAAAAGGCTGCAACTACTGTGGAAGTAAGTAGCTTTCTAGCATGATAGATTTTAGCTTTTAGTTGGTATTTACTTTTGACATTTGTTGAAGCTAAATTTAAGTTTTGGGTACCTCTTCATGCCTAATCTTCCTTTTCTGCTCTTAGTAAGACATCTATATATTTTTATAGTCTGAGACTGAGTAGCAGAATAGAATAAATAGGGGGAAAAAAAGCACATGAATAGGCAAGTCCTAATAGGAAACACACAAGCAGCCATAGAGACAGATTTGAAGTGTTTCTTTCTCTCTTTAAAGCCGCTCAAAAACAAAAACAAAAAACAAAATATTTACAACGTGACAAAGAAGGCGATTTATATTGACTAGAAAAGAATAGTGCGGAGATAATTCGTTAAAGCTGAGGTGAAAAAAAGATAGATCCTCATCCCATTCCCCCAAACCAAAAAAATTTCTCAAAGATTTAAAAAATTAAGCTGTAAAATAACTTAAAGCAGACGTAGGTGAATAAAGAGTTTTTTGATTTCAGGAAAGGGAATGCTTTTCTAACATAGAAGTTGGGCCGAGCATGGTGGCTCACGCCTGTAATCCCAGCACTTTGGGAGGCCAAGGCGGGCAGATCACTTGAGGTCAGGAGTGTGAGACCAGCCTGGCCAATATGGTGAAACTTTGTCTCTACTAAAAATAGAAAAATTAGCCGGCCTGGTAGCGGGCCCCTGTAGTCCCAGCTATTTGGGAGGCTGAGGCATGAGAATCACTTGAACCCAGGAGGTGGAGGTTGCAGTAAGCTGAGATTGCGCCACCATACTCCAGCCCGGGTGACAGAGGGAGACCCTGTCTCAAAAAAAAAAAACAAAAAAACAAAAAAAACCCATAGAAGTCAGAAGAAGAATCCATAAAGGAAAAGGTTTATAATTTTGACTCCATGAAAGTTAAACCAATGGTATGTTTAAAAAAAGAATTAGGGCCGGGCGTGGTGGCTCACGCCTGTAATCCCAGCATTTTGGGAGGCTGAGGCAGGCGGATAATGAGGTCAGGAGATCGAGACCATCCTGGCTAACACGGTGAAACTCCATTTTTACTAAAAATACAAAAAATTAGCCGGTCATGGTGGCGGGCGCCTGTAGTTCCAGCTACTCGGGAGGCTGAGGCAGGAGAATGGCGTGAATCCAGGAGGTGAAGCTTGCAGTGAGCCAAGATCGCGCCACTGCACTCCAGCTTGGGTGACAGAGCGAGACTCTGTCTCAAAAAAAAATAAAAGAAAAAAAAAGGCTGGGTGCGGTGGCTCACGCCTGTATTCTGAACACTTTGGGAGGCTGAGGCGGGCAGATCACGAGGTCAGGAGATCGAGACCATCCTGGCCAACATGGCGATACCTTGTCTCTACTAAAAATACAAAAACTAGCTGGGTGTGGTGACCCGCACCTGTAATCCCAGCTACTTAGGAGGCTAAGGCAGGAGAATTGCTTGAACCCGGGAGGTGGAGGTTGCAGTGAGCCAAGATCGTGCCACTGCACTCCAGTCTGGAGACAGAGTGAGACAACATCTCAAAAAAAAAAAAAAAAAAAGAACTAAAGGTAATATTTACCGTATTTATGACAGGCAACTAGGTAACATGTCATCTTTCTATTTAATAGTTGCATATATATGTGTATGTAGGAAAGACTAGGTGACTAAGTGAATAGTAGTATCTGCAGAATGTAATGCAGTGGTTAAAAACAATTAGTGATAAAAACCAAATTATACAATGATGTATACAAAAATTACACTATTTTAAAAAATAAATAGTGCTAAATGGATTCCTTAGGCATTTATGTAAATATACAAACACAGGTTGAAAGAATAAACATCAGATAATGATTACTTCTGGGAAGGGGCATGCTGGATGGTAAAAAGAAGCTTTGTGGGTCGGGCGTGGTAGCTCATGCCTGTAATCCCAGCACTCTGGGAGGCCGAGGCAGGTGGATCATGAGGTCAGGAGTTCGAGACCAGCCTGGCCAACATAGTGAAACCCTTTCTCTACTAAAAATACAAAAATTGGCTGGGCATGGTTGCGCACACCTGTAGTCCCAACTACTCAGCAGGCTGAGGCAGGAGAATTGCTTGAACCCAGGAGGTGATAGTTGCGGTGAGCCGAGATTGCGCAACTGCACTCCAGCCTGGACAACAGATTGAGACTCTGTCTCAAAAAAAAAAAAAAAAAGAATAAGAAAAAAGAAGCTTTTTTATTTTGTAATGGTTGAAAGTTTTGCAGTAAGAATGTAAAATGTATAGTAAAAAACAGTTGATAAGAACATTTTCAAACATATAAAATTGAATAGTAAATTGAATAGAAAGATTGAATAGTATAAAGAACATGATATACCCATTACCTATTACCAGTCTTTAACAATGATCTTTTCTTCACCCCTGCATTTGAAACAATCCCAGTCATCATTTTATCTTCAAGTAATTGTATGTATTTCCAAAATGATAACCAAGGGCTCTTTAAAACCATAGTCATTATCACAGTAGAAGAAAAACAGTAATTTTTTTTGAGATGGAATTTCACTCTTGTTGCCCAGGCTGCAGTGCAATGGTGTGATCTCAGCACGCTGCAACCTCCACCTCCCTGGTTCAAGTGATTCCTCCTGCCTCAGCCTCCCGAGTAGCTGGGATTACAGGCGCCCACCACCACACCTGGCTAATTTTTTGTATTTTTAGTAGAGACTGGGTTTTGCCATGTTGGCCAGGCTGGTTTCGAAATCATGACCTCAAGTGATCCGCCTGCCTTGGTCTCTCGAAGTGCTGGGGTTACAGGCATGAGCCACTGCGCCTGGCATAGTAATTCTTTAATATCATTAAATACCTAGTGTGCACATTGCCCTTGCTGTCTTTTTTAAATAGTTTGTTTGAATCTGGATCCAAATACAATTCTTAACATTGCTGTTGATTGATATGCGTCTTAAACATTTTATAATCTATAGTTCCTTATTTTTCTTTGCAATTTTCTGTTGAAAAAACTCATTTGTTGGCCAGGCGCAGTGGCTCACACCTATAATCCCAGCACTCTGGGAGGCTGAGGCTGGTAGATCACCTGAGGTCAGGAGTTCGAGACCAGCCTGACCAACATAGTGAAACCCTGTCTCTACTAAAAATACAAAAATTAGCAAGGCATGGTGGCACGTGCCTGTAGTCCCAGCTACTTGGGAGGCTGAGAAAGAAGAATCGCTTGAACCCAGGAGGCGGAGGTTGCAGTGAGCTGAGATCGTGCCACTGAACTCTAGCCTGGGCGACAGTGTGAGACTCCGTCTCAAAAAACAACAAAAAAACTCATTTGTCTTATGAGTTTCCCACAGTCTGTTTTGCTGATTTGCATCCCTGTGGTTTTTATTTTTCCTTAGTTTTTTACTGTTAACACCACTCAAAGATGTGGTGGGTTTTCTTGTTTGTTTGTGTTGTGTTTTTGTTTTTGTTTTGAGACAGAGTCTTGCTCTGTCGCCCCGGCTGCAGTGCAGTGTGGCATGATCTCAGCTCATTGCAGCCTCCACCTCCCAGGTTCAAGAGATTCTCCTGTCTTAGCCACCTGAGTAGCTGGGACTACAGGCATGCGCCACCATGCCCGGCTAATTTTTGTGTTTTTAGTAGAGATGTAGTTTTGCCATGTTGGCCAGGCTAGTCTGGAAGTCCTCACCTCACGTGATCCACCTGCCTCCGGCTCCCAAAGTGCTGGGATCACAGGTGTGAGCCACTGTACCTGGCCTCCCCGTAAGTATTTTAACATACATATCTTTTTTTTTTTTGAGACGGAATTTCACTCTTGTCATCCAGGCTGGAGTGCAGTGGCGCAGTCTCGGCTCACTGCAACCTCTGCCTCCGGGGTTCAAGCGATTCTCCTGCCTCAGCCTCCTGAGTAGCTGGGATTACAGGCGCCTGCCACCATGCCCAGCTAATTTTTGTATTTTTAGTAGAGATGGCGTTTCACCACGTTGGCCAGGCTGGTTCAAACTCCTGACCTCAGGTGATCCACCCGTCTCGGCCTCCCAAAGTGGTGGGATTACAGGCATGAGCCACCGCGCCCTGCCTATATATATCTTTAACTAGAGTGCCATATTTACAGTTTTTTAAATTGAGGTAAAATTCACATAACTAAAACTAACCATTTTAAAGTATATAGTGTCATATAGTACATTTACAGTATACAGCCATCATTTCTATCTAGTTCCAAACATTTTCATCACCCCAGAAGGAAACCCAACAACCATTAAACAGTTACTCCCCATTCCCTCTTTTTTTTTTTTGAGACAGAGTTTAGCTCTGTTGCCCAGGCTGGAGTGCAGTGGCCTAATTTTGGCTCACTGCAACCTCCACCTCCCGGGTTCAAGCAATTCTCCTTACTCAGCCTCCCGAGTAGCTGGGACTACAGGCGCCCATGACTAAGTTTTTGTATTTTTAGTAGAGATGGGGTTTCACCATGTTCCCCAGGCTGGTCTCGAACTCGTGACCTCAGGTGATCCGCTGGCCTTGGCCTCCCAAAGTGCTGGGATTACAGGCGTGAGCCACTATTCCCAGCCTCCATTCCCTCCTTTCTTTATCCGCTGTTAACCACTAGTCTGTTTTTTGTCTGTATGGATATACCTGTTTTGGATATTTCATGTACAGTCATGTGCTGCATAACGATGTTTTGGTCAGTGATGGACCATATATATGATGGCATATGCTCGACAGTGGTCCCATAAGATTAAAATAAATCTGTCCTATACAGGTGTATCAGTTTTTATCTTTTATGCCATATTCTTACTGTGCCTTTTCTATGTTTAGATATGTTTAGAGATGCACATACTTACCATTGCCTACAGTGTTCAGTACAGTAACATGCTGTTTAGGTTTGTAGCCTAGGAGCAATAGGACATACCATATAGCCTAGGTGTGTGTAGTAGGCTATACCCTAGGTTTGTGTAAGTACACTCTGATGTTTGCTTAATGATGAAGCTGCCTAACAATACATTTCTCAGAACATATCCCTGTCATGAAGCAACGCATGACTGTAAATGTAATCATACAATATGTGACTTTTTATGTCTTGTTTCATTCACTTAGCATAATGTTTTTGAGGTTCATTCATATAATTTTTATTATGTACAATGAAATGTAAAATCTTGTGTACATTTGCCTATTTTTGAAAAATTCATATGTGTGTAACCCAAACCCTTATCATCATATCGAATATTGCCATCATCCTGGAAAGTTCCCTCATGCCCCGTCCCAGTCAGTATCCCCAGTTCAGAGACAACCGCTGTTTGATTTTTCTTCCACAATTGATTGGTTTTGCCTATTCTAGAACTTCATATAAATGGAATGATACTGTATGTGCTCATTTTCTGTAAGATGTTATTCGGCATTTTTTTTAAGGTTCATATTGTTGCATGTATATCAGTAGTTGGTTTCTTTTAATTGTTGAATGGTATTCTGTTTGAATATACTGCAGTTTGTTTATTCTTTCGTCAGTTTATTGATGACCATTTGTCTATATTGTTTTTAAGTGCTGTTGAGGAGAGTCTTTGTCTTACAGTCTCCCAGGAAGGCTAATTCTTGACCAGATAGAAAAAAATACACAAAAGAAATATTTTAAAATAATTTTAATGAAACAAATAATGTGGTATTTTCTTTCTTCAAAGCATTTGGCCATCCAGTGTCATTGGTCTCAGAGGCCAGCAGTTATTGGAGATGTCCTTCAAGTCTACAGTGGGTCTGAAGGGAGGGCTATTATTTTCTGTGAGACCAAGAAGAATGTAACTGAAATGGCCATGAATCCACACATAAAACAGGTAAGTCTTTTTTTCATGCTTTCTCTAATTGAAATTATGGGGATGAATCACTGAACGAAAATTATATTGTCCTTTGTGGACCAGATTTGATAGTCATTCTCAAAACTGAGTTGTAAGGCTGGGCATGGCGGCTCACACCTGTAATCCTGTGACCTGATAAGTCAGGATAGAATTTTATCAGTTTTGTTTGTTTGTCTTGAGACAGGGTCTCCCTCTTATGCCCAGGCTGGAGTGCAGTGGGACAATCATGGCTCACTGCATTCTTGACTTCCTGGGCCCAGGTGATTCTCCCACCCCAGCCTCTTGAGTAGCTGGGACTACAGTTGCGTGCCACAATGCCCAGCTAATTTTTTGCATATTTTGTAGAGAGAAGATTTCACCATGTAGCCCAGGCTGGTCTTGAACTCCTGGGCTCAAGCAATTCCGCCCTCCCCTTGGCCTGCCGAAATGCTGGGATTACAGGTGTGAGCCATCACACCTGACCTCTATCAGATTTTATCAGTTTTTTTTTAAGACTTTGAAAATGTGATCTGGAAAATATAAAAGTTGAAACAAAATGAATTTCTATGGGTAAGAGAGGGTAATATTTTAGAGTTGTGTTACAAAACTACAAATTTTTATTAAATTAATAAATCAGAATACTAAATCCATGTGTTTTTTTCTTTCTTAAAAAATATCTTTTGGCTGGGCACGGTAGCTCATGGCTGTAATCCCAGCACTTTGGGAGGCTGAGGTGGGTGGATCGCCTGATGTCAGGAGTTCAAGACCAGCCTGGTCAACATGTTGAAACCCCATCTCTGCTAAAAATATAAAAATTAGCTGGTGTGGTGGTGGGCGCCTGTAATTCCAGCTACTCAGGAGGCTGAGGCAGGAGAATTGCGTTAACCCAGGGGTTCAGTGATGTAGCGGGGAGCTGAGATTGTGCCACTACACTCCAGCCTGGATGACAGAGTGAGACTCCATCTCAAAAAAAAAAAAAAAAAGGGAAAAAAAAACCTTTTAAAGAAAATGTCAAACATGGACAAAAGTTGGTAGAATCATGTAAGGAACCCCTATGTATTCATCCACTAGCTTCAGTAATTATTTTATCTATATGCTAACCTACCTACTCTTTCAGAAGTATTTTGATGCAAACCCTAGATATCATATTATTATATCCATAAATGTTTGGGTATGTATCTCTAAAAGAAAAGGATTTTCAAAAAAAAAAAACAATACTGTTATCACATCTAAAAAATTAATATTTAGAAATATTAATTCATTTCACATTATCAATTGTCTTACAAATGGTTATTTTCTTTTATTGTTTGTTTTCTTGAATCTGAGTCCAAATAAGATTTTTACATTGTGTGATTATTAAGTTGCTTTTAATATATGGATTACTCCTTTATGTATTTTTTGTAGCTTTTTTTGTTTGAGAAACTACATTGCCATAAATCTAGAGTGTTGCTTCCCCATGATGTCATTTAACATGTTCCTCTGTCTTCCATATTTTCTGAATATTCAGGTTTGTTTGTTTGTTTATTTAGGGCAGAACTACTTCACAGGTGGTGTACTTCCAGCAGGAGGTATATTTGTCTAGTTCTTTTTGTGATGCTAACATCCACCAATAATCAGTGCCATCAGTCCTTATGTCAGTGTCTCTCCAGTCGTTTTTGTTGTTTGTGACTTGTTATTAAGTAGATTCCTGAGAAAGGGCTTATGGAAACAGTATCGCCTATTGATAATATCTTGTTTGTGTCTTTATACCTGAAAATTATTTTGGCTCTATATAAAATTCTTGGTTCACATTTTCTTTCCTTCATTGTCTTAAATATGTTACTTTACTGTTTTTGGAATAAAGCATCGGTATAAAAAGTGAGATGCCAGTCTAATCTTTTTTCCTTATATGTGATTTTCTTAAAAATCTTTTTTCTAAGTGATTTCCTTTAAATATCAGTAGTTTTACTAGAATATGTTTTGGTGGTGTTCTTTGTCAGTTTTTCTGGGTACGCAGTGTACACTTTGAATTTGTAGTTTCATATGTATTTTTTAAAAGTTTCAGTAAAATTTTCTTGAATTACAATTTTTAGCATTTGGTTTTACAGTTGCTTTGGTTTTCTTCTTTAAGGACTCTTGTTGTGCATATATTGGCTGTCTGTTTTGAATCTCCCTTGTCACATCAAATCTTTTTCCTCTTTTTCCTTATTCAGTTTTCAAAATTTCTCTCTTTTTTTTTAAGACACAGGATCTTGCTGTGTTGCCCACATGGGAGTGCAGTGGCTATTCACAGATGTAATCATGGCAGTTGATAGCTTTGAGCTCCTGTAGCTGGGACTGTAGGCATGCACCACTACACATGCCTCAAAATTTTGCATTTTTAAGAAATCTGTTGTGTTTATTCAGTCTTTTACTCTTTCTAGTATAGTCTTAATTTGTGAAAAGTTATCTTTTATTTCTACTTCTTTGAGTTATTTTATCTCATTGAAAAACTGAAAAGTTTTTCTTGATTTTTGTTCTTTATTATAGCATTAAAATTTTTTCTTTTAGCAGGCGTGGTGGCTCACACCTGTAATCTCAGCACTCTGGGATTCTAAGTCGAGGATTGCTTGAGCCCAGGAGTTCAAGAAAAGCCTGGGCAATATAGCGAGACCCTGTCTCTACAAAAAATAAAAAAATTAGCCAGAGGTGGTGGTGTGTGCCTGTACTCCCAGCTGCTCAGGAGGCTGAGGTGGGAGAACTTCATGAGGCCAGGAGCTAGAGGTTACAATGAGCTATGATCGTGACGCTGTACTCTATCTTGGGTGACAGAGTATGACCCTTTCTCTCTTTTTTTTTTTTTTTTTGAGAGTCTCCTATTGCCCAGGCTGGAGTGCAGTGGTACAATCTCGGCTCACTGCAACCTCTGTCTGCCTCCTGGGTTCAAGCGACTCTCCTGCCTCAGCCTCCTGAGTAGCTGGGACTACAGGCGCGTGCCACCACACCCAGCTAGTTTTTGTATTTTTAGTAGAGACGGGTTTCACCATATTGGCCAGGCTGGTCTCAAAGTCCTGACCTCATGATCTGCCCGCCTTGGCCTCCCAAAGTGCTGGAATTAATTACAGGTGTGAGCCACTGCACCTGGCTGAGTATGACCCTTTCTCTTAAAAAAAAAGAAAAAAAATCTGTGTTTGTGTGTGTGTGTATATATATATATAACTTTAAAAACATATATTATTTATCTATTTAATATATATAATATATATTTTATTTTTTTTTCTGAAATGGGGTCTCTCTCACCCAGGCTCAGGTGCAGTGGCATGATCTTGGCTCACTGCAGCCTTCACCTCCCAGGTTCAAGTGATCCTCCCACCTCAGCCTCCTGAGTACCTGAGACCACAGGTGCATGCTACCATGCCTGGCTAAGTTTCATTTTTGTAGAGATGGGATCTCTCTAAGTTGCCCAGGCTGCTCTCAGTCCTGAGCTCAAGTGATCCACTTGCCTCTGCCTCCCAAAGTGCTGGGATTACAGTCGAAAGCCACTGTGCCCAGCCAATATATGATATATATGTATATTTTATTTTATTTATTATCTTTTAATTTTTTGTTGAGACACAGTTTCACTTTATCAGCCAGGCTGGAGTGCAGTGGCAAGATCCTGGCTCACTGCAACCCTCCGCCTCTTAGGTTCAAGCGATTCTTATGGGTCAGCCTCCAGAGTAGCTGGGATTACAGGTACACACCATCGGCTAATTTTTGTATATTTAGTAGAGATGGGGTTTCACCATGTTGGGCAGGCTGGTCTCGAACTGCTGACCTCAAGTGATCGTTTTGCCTTGGCTTCCCAAAGTGCTGGGATTATAGACGTGAGCCACCATACCCGGCCATATATATTTGTTTGAGTTCATTCAAAATGGTATGCTTTTATTTGTTTTGTGAATAAGCTTTTCTAGATCACTTTATTTGTGGAGATAGTCTGCTTTTTTTTTTGAGAGAGAGAGTCAAGCTCTGTGGCCCAGGCTGGAGTGCAGTAGTGTGATGTCAGCTCACTGTGACCTCTGCCTCCCAGGTTCAAGCGATTTTCCTGCCTCAGCCTCTGCAGTAGCTGGGATTAGAGTTGCTGGGATTATAGGCGGTGGCACCACGCCCAGCTAATTTTTGTATTTTTTGTAGAGATGGGGTTTCACCATGTTGGGCAGGCTGGTCTAGAACTCCTGACCTCAAATGATCCGCCTGCCTAGACCTCCCAAAGTGCTGGGATTACAGGCATGAGCCACCGTGTCTGCCAAAATTTTTTTTTTTTAAGAGACAGGGTCCCGCCATGTTGCCAGCGTTGGAGTGCCTTGGCTATTCACAGACACAATAATAGCACACTGCAGCCTCTAACTCCTGGCCTTAAGGGATCTTCTCTCATCAGCCTCCTGAGTAACTGAGACTACAGGCATGTGCCACTGTTCCCAGCTTATTCTGCCTCTTATTGTTTTTTTCCTTCCTAATTACTTTCTGTGAGATTTGACTGTGATCTCTTCTGTTGCTCATTTTTAAATTAAGTTAAACTTTGAACCTTAGATGGGAAGGCATTGGTGAGAATACTTCTGGCGTCACAGCTCTAGAGCTGCTGCTTTTGTTATTTTTGTTAGTGCTTAAAAATATAGTCTGTAAATTATATCTGAGTAAAGCTGTTAAAAAAAAAAAGGTCTACTTTCTAGTTCTAGCTGTGTCTTTCCTCATTTTTCTCTGTATGTTTTTTTTTCTTTGATCCTGTTATTCTTGGCATCCTTAGTTTAGATCCTCTGTCCAGCAGTTTCTCCTCAGTATGGGGCTTTGTCCTGGAAAGTGAGCATTTGGCTGTTAATTTAGAAAGTTTTTATAGGGCCCAGCTTGCTCCAATCCCTGCAGACCTTAACTCTGGCTCCTCACAATCACCCTCAAGTATATAAAAATCCTCCCAGGTTCAGCTGCTGTTGTCAACAATTTGAGAATATGCCTTCCAGGTACCAGGTAGCTTTTCATTATGCTTTCAAGATGTCAGACCTGAAAGACTGGGTCCCTGAATCACCTGTTCTTAGGACTAGCAAATTCCCCCACGTAGATACAACAATTATCCTTCCCTGCTCATGTTTTTTTTTTTTTTTTTTTTTGAGAAGGAGTTCTGCTCTTGTTGCCCAGATTGGAGTGCAATGGTGCGATCTTGGCTCACCACAACCTCTGCCTCCCGGGTTCAAGTGATTCTCCTGCCTGAGTCTCCCAAGTAGCTGGGATGGCAGGCATGCGCCACCATGCCCAACTAATTTTTTTTTTTTATTTTTAGTAGAGACAGGGTTTCTTCATATTTGTCAGGCTGGTCTCGAACTCTCGATCTCAGATGATCCACCCGCCTCGGCCTCCCAAAGTGCTGGGATTACAGGCATGAGCCACCGCGCCCAGCCTCTGCTTATGTTTTAGAAATCATGAGACCATTTTGTCAGTTATTTGTTACATGTGTCATCTGTGGATTTTTAGTTTTGTTATCCTAGTTGATGTGTGTTATGTGGGAACTAGAGACTCAAAGTCACTGTCTTCCCCAGTGTCATTTTAACTAATTGTGTAGCATTAGCTTTGATGTTTGAATGTCCAATATAGGCCAGGCATGCCTGTAATTCTAGCACTTTGGGAGGCTGATGTGGGAGGATCATTTGAGGTCAGGAGTTTGAGACCAGCCTGGGCAGCATAATGAGACACTGTCTCTATAAAAAGTTAAAAATTAGCCAGGGCCAGCTGCAATGGCTCACGCCTGTAATCCTAGCATTTTGGGAGGCCGAGGTAGGCAGATTGCCTGAGCCCAGAAGTTCGACACAACCCTGTGCAACATGGTGAAACCCGGTCTCCACTAAAATACAAAAAATTAGCCAGGTGTGGTGGTGCACACTTGTAGTCCCAGCTGCGTGGGAGGCCGAGGCACGAGAATCACTTGAGCCAGGGAGGCAGAGGTTGCAGTGAGCCGAGATCACGCCATTGCACTCCATCCTGGGCAACAGAGCAAGACTCTGTCTCCAAAAAAAAAAAAAAAATTAGCCAGTTGTGGTGGCACGTTCCTGTATTCCTGTCTACTTGGGAGGCTGAGGCAAGAGGATTGCTTGAGCCCAGGAGTTAGAGGTTGCAGTGAGCTATGAACATGACACTGCATTCCAGCCTGGGTGACAAAGTGAGACCGTCTCTTTTTTTTTTTTTTTGAGACAGAGTCTCACTGTCGCCCAGGCTGGAGTGCAGTGGCGCCATCTCGGCTCACTGCAAGCTCCGCCTCCCGGGTTCACACCATTCTCCTACCTCAGCCTCCCGAGTAGCTGGCACTGCAGGAGCCCACCGCCACGCCCGGCTAATTTGTTGTATTTTTT
This sequence comes from Gorilla gorilla gorilla, assembly GCF_029281585.2. Classification (NCBI taxonomy): domain Eukaryota; kingdom Metazoa; phylum Chordata; class Mammalia; order Primates; family Hominidae; genus Gorilla; species Gorilla gorilla. The sequence goes on along the minus strand of NC_073232.2, from coordinate 46,825,999 downwards.
AGTAGAGACAGGGTTTCACCATGTTAGCCAGGATGGTCTTGATCTCCTGACCTCGTGATCCACCCGCCTCGGCCTCTGAAAGTGCTGGGATTACAGGCATGAGCCACTGCGCCTGGCCTTTATCTTTTTAAGAGACAGGTTCACCAGGAGCTGTGGCTCATGCCTGTAATCCCAGCACTTTGGGAGGCCAAGGCGGGCAGATCACAAGGTCAGGCGATCGAGACCATCCTGGCTAACATGGTGAAACCCCGTCTCTACTAAAAATACAAAAAATTAGCTGGGCGTGATGGTGGGCACTTGTAGTCTCAGCTACTCGGGAGGCTGAGGCAGGAGAATGGCGTGAACCCGGGAGGCGGAGGTTGCAGTGAGCCGAGATGGCGCCACTGAACTCCAGCCTGGGCGACAGAGCGAAACTCCGTCTCAAAAAAAATAAATAAAATAAAATAAAATAAATAAATAAAGTCCTCTATAAACAGATAGATGGTAAATAGTGAAAGAGTGGTAGAGGGTAATTGATTTACCTTTCTTTTCGTTGCTTTAAAATATTCAGTAGCGGTTGTCTTGCAGAAGCTGTTTTTTAATCTTGAAGAAATTGTCTTGCTACAAAGGCTGGGGGAGAATTCCCCTTTCAGTGGACAATAATCTGTTTCTGTGATTTGGAGGATGGAATTCTCCGTCCTCCATTCTGCTGGGTGACTTTTGCTATTTAGATAGAAAGTACTAGTAGTATCTCATTACCAGTTATATGGGATTTTATGGATTAACTACAGAACCTGAATAGTTTTTTGTTTTTATTTTTAAATTGTAATTTACTTGTAAAAAGTCAAGTTTTACTTGGTTTCCCCCAGAAACAAATGCCTTCTAAATTCTAAACAGCTGGGTTTGGTGGTGCACCTGTAATCCCAGCTACTCAGGAGGTTGGGGCGGGAGAATCGATTGAGCCCCAAGCAACACAGCAAGAACCCCCTCTCTAAATGAATGAATGAATGAATCATTAAACAGTCTCTGTTTCTCACACAGATACACACACAGATACACACACACACACACACACACACACACACACACTTTTGGAAAAAAAAAATTATTCAAAAGTTGGAGACCTGGAAACCATCACTGATACCATGAATGTAGTATGTTCCTCTTAGGACAAATTATCAAGTAAAAAAAAAACCCTGTGTTCTTTTTTTTTGAGACAGGGTCTTACTCCGTCGCCCAGGCTGAAGTGCAGTGGTGTGATCACGGCTCACTGCAGCCTCAATCTCCCAGGCGCCAGTGGTTCTCCCACCTCAGCCTCCCAACCAGCTGGGACTACAGGCATGCGCCACCACACCTGGCTAATTTTTTATTTTTTGTAGAGACAGGATCTCCTTGTGTTACCCAGGCTGGTCTTGAACTCTTAGCCTCAAGCAGTCCTCCCACCTCGGCCTCCCAAAGTGCTGGGATTACAGGCATGAGAAAAAAACCTGTGTTGCAATTGAAAAATTCACTATGAAAAACCGTCCAACTTATTTATAGTATATTTGTTTATAACTTTTTTTCAAAAATTGGATGTTTCTTCTCTTGAAATATTTTTCTTAACTTGGGTTATATGATAACCACACAGGTTTATTTTCTTCTTTGGCTAACCTTTCCCAGTTTCTGCTGAGGTCTTTTTGTATTCTTGTCTATACTTTAAATATTGGTATTCCTTACAGATCTGATTCTTAGTCTACATATTTTTCATGGAGGAAAAAAGAATAGTGATTAATAGCACAGACTTGGGAGTCAGATTGGGGTTTAAATCTCAGTTGTGCTACTTACTAGCATAATTTTGTACATACGTACATATGCACACATACTTACGTACATATATTGTCCTGCTTTTAAGAAGTGGTATTTCAAGTATCTGCTTTTGGTGAAGAAAAAGTAAATTAAAAATATATATATTTGCCAAGCATGGTGGCCCATGCCTATTAGCCCAGCACTTTGGGAGGCCAAGGCAGAAAGATTGCTTGAGCCCAGGAATTTGAGACTAGCGTGGGCATTTCATTTATATAGTAGATATATTTTTAAAGGGAGTCTTATGCATGAATTAAACATCTTAAAATGTATTATGGAAATTGTATAAGCTTCCTATTTAAAGGGATACTTTTGAGCCAGCCGCCATGGTTCATACCTGTAATTCTAGCTACTCAGGAGACTGAGGTGGGAAGATCTCTTAGCCCAGTATTTTGAGGTTGTAATGAGCTATGATTTTGCCATTGCACTGTAGGTTGGGCGACAGAGCAAGATTCCATCTCTTTAAAATAAATGAATAATAAAAGGATGTTTTTGAAATTAAAAGAATTTCCCTGGGAAGCCAAGACAGGAAAATTTCTTGAGGCCAGGCATTCAAAAGCAGCGTGGAAACATAGCAAGAATCTGTCTCTACAAAAAATAAAAAAATTGCCTAGGTGTGGTGGGACACACCTGTGGTCCAAGCTACTGAGGAGGCTGAGGTGGGAAGCATCTCTTGAGTTTAGGAGGTCGAGGCTACAGTGAGCAATGATCATGCCACTGCACTCCACCCTGGGCGACCGAGTGAGACCCTGTCTCCAAAATAAATAAATAAAATTTAAAAGGTGGTATTAAAAATTACTTTCTTTTTTACCATTTAAAGATTTAGGTGGGCCAGGCACGATGGCTTACATCTGTAATCCCAGCACTTTGGGAGGCCAAGGCAGGAGGATCACTTGAGCTCAGGAGTTTAAAACCAGCCTGGGCAACATAGTGAGACTTCATCTCTATATTATTTTTTAAAAAATTGTTTATTTAAAGCACTTTGCATAGTGCATTTCTTTTCTTGAAGCAAGGAGTCAATTAGTATAGGAATATAGAAGTATAGATATGTATAGATAGATCTAATCACTCCTGTGGCTCCAGTCATTGAGTATATGGTAATGATACCCAAATCTTTTTCTCACTGGGATCTGCCTCAAGAATACTAGACCTACTAGCCACAGACACACCAACCTTTATGTTCCTAAACCTAAATTAATTAACTTTCTACACTCCTATGCCCACTCTGTCTCCAGCATTCCCTAGGGCTAAATAATACATCTACCCATTGCTTAAACCAGAAATTTATGTATTATTCTTGAATTTATTCCTTATCCTTGGCCATCCAGCCAACTACATAGTATTTTTGGATTATATTTCCTATGGTTTAAAGTGTTCCATTTATTTCTTTTTTCTTTTCTTTCTTTTTTTTTGAGATGGAGTCTTGCTCTTTCACCAGGATGGAGTGCAGTGGGCGATCTCGGCTCACTGCAACCACCACCTCCTGGGTTCAAGCGATTCTCCTGCGTCAGCCTCCCGAAGCTTGTATTACAGGCATGTGCCACCACACCTCGCTAATTTTTGTATTTTTAGTGGAGAGGGGGTTTTGCCATGTTGGCCAGGCTGGTCTGGAACTCCTGACCTCAAGCGGTCCACCCACCTCCGTCTCCCACAGTACTGGGATTACAGGTATGAGCCACTATGCCCAGCCTGGTCCCTTTGTTTCTTTCTTTTTTTCTTTCTTTCTTTCCTTCCTTCCTTTCCTTTCTTTCCTTTCTTCCTTCCTTTCTTTCCTTCTTTTCTTTCTTTTCTTTCCAGATGGAGTTTCACTCTTGTTGCCCAGGCTGGAGTGCAATGTTGTGATCTCGGCTCACTGCAACCTCCGCCTCCTGGGTTCAAGTGATTCTGCTGCCTCAGCCTCCTGAGAAGCTGGGACTACAGGCGTGAACCACCACACCCAGCTAATTTTTGTATTTTTAGTAGAGACGAGGTTTCACCATTTTGGCCAGGATAGTCTCAATCCCTTGACCTCATGATCCGCCCACCTTGCCCTCCTGAAGTGCTGGGATTACAGGCATGAGCCACTGCGCCTGGCCTCTTTTTTTTTTTTTTTTTTTTTTTTTTGAGATGGAGTCTCACTGTGTCGCCCAGGCTGGAGTGCAGTGGTGCGATGTCGACTCACTGAAACCTCTGTCCTCTGCCCCCAGGTTCAAGTGATTCTCCTGCCTCAGCCTCCCTAGTAGCTGGGATTACAGGTGTGCAACACCGTGCCCGGCTAATTTTTGTATTTTTAGTGGAGACGTGGTTTTGCCATGTTGGCCAGGCTGGTCTGGAACTCCTGACCTCAAGTGATCCGCCCACTTTGGCTTCCCAAAGTACTGGGATTACAGGTGTGAGCCACTGTGCCCAGCCTGGTCCCTTTCTTCCTTCCTTCCTTCCTTCCTTTTCCTTCCGTTCCTTTCCCTTCCTTCCTTCCTTCCTTCCTTTCTTTCCTTTCTTTTTTTTTTTTTTTTTTTTGATGGAGTTTAGCTCTTGTCGCCCAAGCTGGAGTACAATGATGTGATCCCAGCTCACTGCAACTTCTGCCTCCCGGGTTCAAGCGATTCTCCTACCTCAGCCTCCTGAGTAGCTGGGATTACAGGTGCCTGCTACCATGCCTGGCTAATTTTTGTATTTTTAGTAGAGACGGGGTTTCACCACGTTGGCCAGGCTGGTCTCAAACTCCTGACCTCAGGTGATCCACCCGCCTTGCCCTTCCAAAGTGCTGGGATTACAGGCGTGAGCCACCGTGCTCAGCCTTCATTTATTTCTTACACCAGTTGCAGAAGCTAAACATCTGAGAATCATGTATAATGTATCTCTTTCCTTTATACATCATTTCTACTCCCTTGAGTATGTCCTTCCAATTTCATCAACTAATAGTTCTTGAATTCAGTTATGGTGTAGCCTCTACTTACCTTTCCAGCCTCATCTTACACTTCCCTCTCATTTTTTCATTTTGTGCACACACTCCATACATGCCATGGTTTTGTTTTTTTGGGGGGTGGGGAGACAGGGTCTCACTCTGTCCCCCAGCCTGGAGTACAGTGGCACAATGGCTTATTGGAGCCTCAACTGCTTGGGCCCAAGTGATCCTCCCACCTCAGCCTCCCAAGTAGCTGGGATGACACATGTGTGCCCCTACACCTGGCTAACTTTTTATTTTTTATAGAGATGGAATATCCTTACATAGCCCAGGCTGGTATTGAACTACTAGGCTCCAGCCATCTCCTGCTTTGGCCTCCCAAAGTGCTGGGATTACAGTCATGAGCCACCATGCTGGTCAGCTCTTGAATTTGTAGTCTACCTTGCCTAGCAACTCCTACTCATCCTTCAGATCTCAGTCCAAAGCATCACTTTTTAGGGAATCCTTTCTTGCCCCAAGCTAGGTCAGATTGTGCTCTTATAAAGCCTCATTGCCTCTTAGACCCGTGCATCATCCGTTACATTCATTGTCTACATTTATTTGTGGTCCTAATTATTTGATTAATGTCCATCTTTCTGACCAGGATATAAAGACTATGAGGACAGAAGCAGTCTTATTTTTGTTCACCTTTTTATCCCTAGTGCCCAACATGTTGTAGGTCATTATATATTTGTGGAGTAAATAGGTGGTCATTGCCACCATCTTAGGCCACTGATAACCTCTTTATTTCCATTTCAGAAACAGGGTCTTGCTCTGTCACCCAGGCTGGTGGGTGGGTGACGGATCATTAAAAAAAAATACATATATATACACACACACACACACACAATTTTTTTTTTGAGATGGAATTTTGCTCTGTTGCCCAGGCTGGAGTGCAGTGGCACAGTCTCGGGTCACTGCAACCTCTGCCTCCCGGTTTCCAGTGATTCTCCTGCCTCAGCCTCCCAAGTAGCTAGGATTACAGGCGCCCGCCACCACACCCGGCTACTTTTTTAGTAGAGACGGGGTCTCACCATGTTGGTCTCGAACTCCTGACCTCAGGTGATCCACCTACCTCGGCCTCCCAAAGTGCTAGGATTACAGGCATGAGCCACTGTGCCTGGTCGTATAATTTAATATGTTCATGATATTTTTTTGCTTATAATCATTCAATTGTTTCATATTGTCCTCAGGATAAAGTTCATATTCTATTCCAATCTCATCTCTCACTCCCTAACCCCTCACCCCCGCTCCCTTTTCACTCTGTTCCAGCAGTGCTCAAATATTTGTAGGTTCCACTCCCCATTCTTTATGTATGATATTTCTTCTACCAGGAACTCCGTAGCCTTCTGCTCCTTCTTTAACCTACTAGTTCCTTATGATGTCAGGTCTCAGCTTCAGTGCTGCTTTCCCCTCAAACAAGACTGAGTTAGATTTCCCTCTTAAGTATTCCTGTAACACTCTGAACCTATACCTGTGATAGCACACATCATACTGTATTGAAGATGCCTGTCAGCTGGTTGTCCCAGAGCCGTTTCTTTATGAATGTTCTGGAACCAGGTATAATCCAGGCAGATAGCAAGTGCTCACTGAATTCATTCATGTATATGTTAAGCTATTTAGATACCAAGGCTGAAATACTGTTGGGGTTAAAGTACTGTTATGAACTTCTGTTTTTTGAGACAGAGTCTCACTCTGCCACCCAGGCTAGAGTGCAGTGGAGCGATTACGGCTCACTGCAACTTTTACCTCCTGGGTTCAAATGATTCTCCTGCCTTAACCTCTCGAGTAGCTGGGATTACAGGCATGCACCACCACACCTGGCTAATCTTTGTATTTTTAGTAGAGATGAGGTTTCACCATGTTGGCCAGGCTGGTCTTGAACTCCTGACTTCAAGTGATCCACCCACGTCAGCCTCCCAAAGTGCTGGGATTACAGGCATGAGCCACTGAGCCTGGCCTGATCATTGTTATGAACTTTTTGACTTTAATATAGTGGCCAGGAATACTAGGAAGTGTATTTATAATACCAGGAAATTCGCAACAGAGATGAAGATCTACCTAATATAAATAGGTTCAGTGTCACTAATGCAGCAGAGATGAAGATCTACCTAATATAAATAGGTTCAGTGTCACTAAAAATTACAGACATGTAAATTAAAACATCATTGGGAAATTATTTTTGCCTATTAAATTCACAAAGATTACAATGATTTATAATATACAAGCTGGGTAGGGTATGTTGAAATAAATACTCATAGAGTATTGAAGAATAAAAGGTACACAACTTTTTTTATAATACAGTTTTTTAAATAATACAGTTTCTGTTAAAATGCTACATGTTCATAATTTTTGACCCAGAAATTCAACTTCTAGATATGTATCCTACTGAAATATACAGATACTGAGGCATCCAGAGATACAAGTACAAAGTTACAAAGTTGTTCATTGCAACATTGTTTTTTTTTGAGATGAAGCTTCACTCTTGTCCCCCAGGCTGGAGTGCAGTGGCACGATCTCAGCTCACTGCAACCTCCACCTCCCGGGTTCAAGCTATTCTCCTGTCTCAGCCTCCCAAGTAGCTGGAATTACAGGCGCCTGTCACTGCGCCTAGCTAATTTTTTGTATTTTTAGTAGAGACAGAGTTTCACCATGTTGGCCAGGCTGGTCTCAAACTCCTGACCTCAGGTGATCTGCCTGTCTCGGCCTCCCAGAGTGCTGGGATTACAGGTGTGAGCCACCGTGCCCGGCCCATTGCAGCATTGTTTCTAAAGGTGAAAATGTGAATACAGCCCAAAAGTTCATCAGTAGGATATTGCTAAAATAGATGCTGGTGCATCCATATGAATAAATTATATACAGTTTAAAAAAATTAAGTAGCATTTTATCTATAGATGTGGATAGCTAAGATACACTAAATTTATCAAGTAGGTTACAAAACCCTACCTATGTAATATCCACGTTATAAATAAATACATAAAGTCATAGTATATGCTAGTGTAATGTGAGTATGTGTGTATTAAAAAAAAAAAAAGTGGCCGGGTGTGGTGGCTCACGCCTGTAATCCCAGCACTTTGGGAGGCAGAGGCCGGCGGATCACCTGAGGTCAGCGAGTTCAAGACCAGCCTGATCAACATGGTGAAACCCTGTTTCTACTAAAAATACAAAAATCAGCTGGGCATGGTGGCAGGCACCTGTAATCCCAGCTACTCGGGAGGCTGAGGTAGGAGAATCGCTTGAACCTGGGAGGCAGAGGTTGCAGTGAGCCAAGATCGCTCCATTTCACTCCAGCCTGGGCAATAAGAGCGAAACTCTGTCTAAAAAAAAAAAAAAATCTGACAGAATATTTACCAAACTCTTAGCAGTGAATTATTTCTAAGTCACTAGTATTAGGGAAGCTTTTACATTTTATGTTAAATATTTTCTGTCATGTTTGACTTTTTTTTTTTTTTTTACAGTAAGCGTGCATTGTTAAAATTATCAAAGTAGGATTTAAAAACATGCAAAAGGAGCACAGACTAGATGATGTTGTGCTATCAGTTGCAAGTATGAGCTGTACACTTAATTTTCTCCCCCTTTCTCAAATAGAATGCCCAGTGTTTACATGGGGACATTGCACAGTCACAAAGAGAAATTACACTAAAAGGCTTCAGAGAAGGTAGTTTTAAAGTTTTGGTGGCAACCAATGTGGCTGCCCGTGGTTTGGACATTCCTGAAGTTGACCTGGTGATTCAAAGTTCTCCTCCTCAGGTAGGAAATGGGATTTGATTTGGGAAAAATAAGAGCAATTTTATAAATTCCCATTTAATTTACAACATATTGCTTGGGATATGAAAAATATGTCATCTCTTCTTGCTCTTAGCCATTTTTTGTTAGTGTGCTATTAAATTTATCAGATTCTGATACTTTTGCAGATGATTAACTCTATTGTTTGTATTTGAAGCATGGAGCAACAAAATCAGGCAGAGAATTACAAAAAGTTGCCATAAAGAAACCTGGGATGAGGTGGATTAAAAGGTTTTAAATCATACTGCCTTTACCCCAAGATCCACACATATAAATTGTTTGGAATGTTGAAAAGGGCAACAGGATTGAAATAAATATATTATTATTAACATTATTATTTGGATTCCGGAATGACTGGAACTTGCTAGATTTTTAAAAAGTATTACCTTTTATAATCTTTAGGATGTTGAGTCCTATATCCATCGCTCTGGACGCACAGGTAGAGCTGGACGGACAGGGATTTGTATATGTTTTTATCAACCAAGAGAAAGAGGTCAACTAAGATATGTGGAACAAAAAGCAGTAAGTAGAGTTACATTATTTCAGGCTTATTGTCTAAATGGTGCCTTAAAAGAGAGCTCTTCTTATATTTATTCTTACAAGTAGGTCTTCATAACTTTTCTCAGTTTAAGCTGCATTTGGATGTGAAGCCTGTGGAGATCTAAATTTATATTAGCTTCAAGACTTTAATACAGCTTTTATTGTGAAGACAGTGGAGCTGACTTTCTCATCTTTTCCTTGAATTTCTCTCTTCATACTAAAATCAGAAGTGCATTGTGATTTCAGTACTTCTTAGTCCGGCATTGTAAATGGGTGACTAAAAGATTGTCTTGGTATAATAGTTAAGATTCTTTTAAGTATGGTACAATAGACAGTTTCTAAAGAAACTGTACATTTTCTGTGGTCTGGATTTTTTGTGGTATTTCACATTTTTTCCTATTTTTATATGTGTTTTTATATGCAATTTCACATACTTTGTAAAATGAGATAGTGTAATAAGGAAAAAAGCTGATAGATTTAAACATCTGTTCTGTTTTGTTTTTTTTCAAATCAGGTTTGTTTTACAAGTGAAATTCCATGATTGTAACTAAGGGACAATTCAAAAAATTATTTTTCTCTTTCTGAAATTTGTAATTGACGATTTATGAGAAAAAAAGATCTTGGCTGGGTGCAGTCACTCATGCCTGTAATCCCAGCACTTTGGGAGGCGGAGATGGGCAGATCACTTGAGGTCAGGAGTTTGAGACCAGCCTGCCCAACATGGTGAAACCCCATCTCTACTAAAAATACCAAAATTAGCTGGGCATGGTGGTAGACACCTGTAATCCCAGCTACTGTGGAGGCTGAGGCAGGAGAATTGCTTGAGCCCGGGAGGTGGAGGTTGCAGTGAGCCAAGATCACGCCACTGCACTCCAGCCTGGGCAACAGAGCAAGACTCTGTGTCAAAACAAAAACAAAAACAAAAAAGATAAAACTGATCTTTTAATCTGCTAGGGCTATGAAATCTTTAAATGCAAGAAATAGAAATTCAACGAACTATTAAAATATTAATTTAGGAATTGTAAAGACTTCCATTTTTCTTTAATGTAACTCTTTCATTTTCAGGGAATTACTTTTAAACGTGTAGGTGTTCCTTCTACAATGGATTTAGTTAAATCTAAAAGCATGGATGCCATCAGGTATGCTTTCTGAACTTGCTGAATAATTGTTTCTTTTGTATTAGGCTATTCATCTGTAAGCTCTCCCAGTTCAAATAGCAGAAAATGTTACCACCAGTTTTACCAGCAGACATTTAGTTATATTAAAATATAAAACGGTGGCTCATGCCTGTAATTCCAGCACTTTGGGAGGCTGAGGCGGGCAGCTCATGAGGTCAGGAGATCGAGACCATCCTGGCTAACACGGTGAAACCCTATCTCTACTAAAAAAATACAAAAAATTAGCCAGGCGTGGTGGTGGGCGCCTGTAGTCCCAGCTACTTGGGAGGCTGAAGCAGGAGAATGGTGTGAACCCAGGGGGCGGAGCTTGCAGGGAATTGAGATTGCACCACTGCATTCCAGCCTGGGCGACAGAGCAAGACTCTGTCTCAAAAAAAAAAAAAAAAAAAAAAAAAAAATATATATATATATATAAAATGTGGCTGGGCACTGTGGTGCACGCCTGTAATTCCAGCACTTCGGGAGGCTGAGGTGGGCAGATTGCTTGAGCTTAGGAGTTTGAGACTAGCTTGGCCAACATGGTGAAACCTTGTCTCTACAAAAAATACAAAGATTAGCCAGGAGTGGTGGCGCGTGCACCTGTAGTCCCAGCTGCTTGGAAGGCTGAGGTGGGAGGATTGCTTGAGCCCGGGAGGTTGAGGCTGCAGTGAGCCAAGATCGTGCCAGTGCGCTCCAGACTGGGTGACAGAGCAAGGCTCTATCTCAAAAAAAAAAAAAAATTACTCCTTCTTTTTCCCATTTTTCTTCTTATCTTTTATTTTTTCCCTATGTCTTGACCAAGAATACTATTTTTAAACCATAGGTCTCTGGCTTCCGTTTCTTATGCTGCTGTTGATTTTTTCCGACCATCAGCTCAGAGACTGATAGAAGAGAAAGGTGCAGTGGATGCATTGGCTGCAGCTTTAGCCCACATTTCTGGTGCATCAAGCTTTGAACCACGATCTTTGATCACCTCTGATAAGGTAGAAATCTGTGAGAGAATTGTACGTGAGTGGGAAAAGGTTAAAATTGAACATAGTAAATATTGTATAGTGAATTATTGTGTTTTTTGTGCAGAAAAAAACTGTTTTGCTCTATGAGAAACTGGTCTCCTTATTTTCCTCTACTCCCTAATAAATCCTTTTTTGACAATCACCTCTTCCAAATTTTTCAAACCCACAGAAAAACTGAAAGAATAATGCAGTAACCACATACGATCCACCTAGATTCAACTGTTAAAAGTCTGTATCATTTGCTTTATATCCCTTTTTAGCTCTAATTTGTAATTTTTTTAAAAAATGACATGTAATAATTGTACATATTTATAGGGTATGTGGTGATGTTTCAGTACATCCGTACATACCATGTATAGGTATCAGATCAGGATCATTAGCGTATCCATCGTCTAAACATTTATCATTTCTTTGTTTTAGGAACCATTCAATATCTTCCTTCTTGCTTTATAACTTTATAAGTATGGTTTTTTTTTTTTTTTTTTTTTTTTTGAGATGGAGTCTTGTTCTGTTGCCCAGGCTGGAGTGCAATTACGTGATCTTGGCTCACTGCAACCTCTCCCTCCCGGGTTCAAGCAATTCTCCTGTCTCACCCTCCTGAGTAGCTGGGACTACAGGCGCACGCCACTATGCCTGGCTAATTTTTGTATTTTTAGTAGAGACAGGGTTTCACCATATTGGTCAGGCTGGTCTCAAACTCCTGACCTCAGGTGATCTGCCCTCCTCAGCCTCCCAAAGTGCTGGGATTACAGGCGTGAGCCACCTCACCTGGCCTGTATTTGTTTTTCTAAACCATTTGAAAGTAAGTTGAAACACCGTGATATCATCCCTAAATATTTCAACATGCATCCTCTGAGAATAAGGATATTCTGCTACATAACCACAATATAATAAGCTCATCTGTGAAAATTAATGATAGTTCTGTATCATCATCTAATATTTAGTTTATATCCATTTTTTTCTCATTATCCTGAAAATGTCTGTCTGTCTGGGTATTTGGAGAGAAATATAGGAAATGCTCACTTTGCACAGACCTTTGTTAACTGAAACTTGTATCCCAGAACCTACTTTTCATTTTGTAAGTTTCCATGGAATCCTGCAAAGTAAGAAATAGACTCTGCACAATTAACACAGTAGCATGCAAAGTAAGTAAGAAATGCCTGTGTGTGTGTGGAGGGGTTGTGTAAGTGTAACACCATCTGAACTGGCCTGCTGCCAGATTCGTATCACATGTCAAAACATACCACACCAGAACCATTGGTGCAGGTAGCTCAGAGATTTTTTACTTATTCAAGTATAAGTGAGGGGAGTTTCTTGGTGAAGAGAATTTTAAATAAGAGTTCTGTTATGTCTGAGTGGAGAGAATGAGTGAGCGAACCTGGTCCTGGAGACATCTATAAGACTAGAGCCTGCTGGTGGGATTTTCAAATAATAACAAAACAGACTAATTTTGGGCAGCACATCCCTGTGATGGGGAGGAGGAAACAAAAAGGGCAGGGCAGGTTCACTTGGATGTGACTTATTTGGTGTAGCACAAATGAATGCTGCTGGGGTATCTGATGGTTTCTACCTGGTAGGTGTTAATAGTTTAGCTAAATGTCATTTTGCTTTGAGTGACTTATTGGGCTCCATTCCATTTATCCATATGTGTACATATACCTATTTGTATGTATCTTTTTAAAAATTCAGGATCTAGTTAAGTTTTACATGTTACATTTGGTATTATGTCTCTTTAGTCTCTTTTAGTCTGGAACTGTTTTCTCATCTTTTTAATTTTTTTCTGATATTGATTTGGTGAAGAGTCTTGGTCGGTTGTTTGGTAGAATATCTCACTGTCTGGATTTGTCCGAATCTCTTCAAGCATCATTTAACTTTTGCCTTTATCCTCTTTTAAACTGAAAGTAATATCAAAGCTTGACTTTTATATTTAGGTGAAATGTTTTTGGCAAGGGTACTTTATAGTTAATATGTACCTCATATTGCATCACATCAAGAGGCATAAAATGTTAGGTTGTTCCAGTACTAGTAATGCTTAATTTGCATTTGTTTAAGATGGAAACTGCCATATTGTAAAGGTGTATTTTACTCTCTGTAATTAGTAACTTGTGGGGTGATACTTTAGCATTGAGCAGATATCCTATCCGTAATAACCCACCAAATGCTTAAGACAGTATTTAAAACATATTTCTTTAGAAAATATTGAGATTTGAGCTAAGAAGTACCTAAGAAGTTATTTAGTCTCAACCCTCATCCAATGAAGAATCCCTCTTTGGCAGATGGGTCATTTAATCTCTGATTAAATATCTTAGAAACAGGGTGTTAGTGGCTTTAAATTTCTTTCATGGGTTAAACCAAAATCCAGTCTTTATCAGGAATGTCCTATAGGCTTTTCCTCTTGCTATCTCCTTGATGTCATATCTTATCACTCTCCCCTTTCTTATTTCAGCCACCCTAACCTATTTGGTTTTCCTCAGACATAAACTTAACTATTACACAAGGCCTTTGTACATACTTTCATTGTCCTGAATGTTCTTCCCCTTTAATAATCATGTTGCTTCCTCCTTTACTTCATTCTGGTCTCTGCTCAAATATCATACCAGAGAGGTCTTTCTTGATCACTCTAAAATAGCTTACTCCTCCCTATACTCTTTGTTCCCTAAAGCCCTGCTTTATTCCTATTCATGACGCTTATTACTATATGATATGCCATATATTTGCTTATTTGTTTACTGTGTACCCCCCCACCCAACCCCACATACAGGTGTAGGTACATGCACATGCACTAGAATTTACTGTCCATGAGAGAAAGGACTACTTACTGCTGAATCTCTAGCACCTAGTACAGTCTGTGGCACATACGTAGGGGGCACTCAATAAATATTTGTTTGCTGAATGCATCCCCATATCTTCTTAATGTTGATTCTTTTGCTGTTAGTGAAGCTTTACAGAACAAATAATTTTTGCTTATGTAACACTCCTTCAGAAGTTTAAAGAAATTGGTCAGGCATGGTGGCTCATGCCTGTAATCCTAGCACTTTGGGAGGCTGAAGCAGGCAGATCACTTGAGTCCAGGGGTTCAAAACCAACCTGGGCAACCCCGTCTCTACTAAAAATACAAAAATTAGCACAGCATGGTGGCACACACCTGTAGTTCCAGATGCTTGTGGGGCTGAGGTGAGAAGACTGCTTGAGCCCAGAAGGTTGAGGGTGCAGTGAGCTGAGATCGTGCCACTGCATTCCAACCTGGGTGACAGAGCGAGACCCTGTCTTAAAAAAAAAAAAAAAAAGGTTAAAGAAATTTATGTTTTATTTATTTATTTATTTATTTTTGAGACAGGGTCTAGTTCTGTCACCCAGGCTGGAGTGCAGTGGTGCAATCTCGGCTCACTGCAACCTCTGCCTCCTGGGCTCCTGGGCTCAAGCCTCCCAAGTAGCTGGGACTGTAGGAGTATGCCACCGTGCCTGGCTAATTATTATTATTATTTTTTTTGTAGCAATGGTTATTTCACCATGTTGCCCAGGCTGGTCTCAAACTCCTGGGCTCAAGTGACCCTCCCGCCTCGGTTTCCTAAAGTGCTGAGATTACAGGTGTGAGCCACCACGCCCAGCCAAGGTTTTCATTCCAAGCTGACTTTGACTCCTTCAATATTTCCTTAATTCTTCACTACCTTGTTGTCTTTCTTGGCTCTGGTTTGCTTAATTCTTAATTCTCTCTTAAAGCATAATGGTTAGAATTAAATAGAGTCTTACAGCAATACATAGGATGGTACTTTCAATTATCTATAAACACTATTCTTCTAATAATGTAGTTTCAAAAAAATTTTTTAGCTGCAATGTTGTACTTTTGGCTCGTAAGAAATGCAGTTAAGTCTTGAAGGATTATAGAGTTAGAATTTCATTGTACTGCTGCTGCTGATTTATTTCCAAACATAATGTGGTTTTTATTCCTTAAGGGGTTTGTGACCATGACTCTGGAAAGCCTAGAGGAAATACAGGATGTCAGCTGTGCTTGGAAAGAACTTAACAGAAAGCTGAGTAGTAATGCAGTGTCTCAGATTACCAGAATGTGCCTCCTGAAAGGAAATATGGTAGGCTTTTCCAGACAATTAAAAAGCTTTTTAATCAACTACCCCAAATGTTTACAAACGCTAGCAAATTTTGTTCTTTCTCTTTGAAGCCTAATGGCATGAATAATGCTGTTTTTTCTCTGTGTTAGTTTGTTTCCAGTTATAAATTTGGGGCATTATATATGTAACCCATTCCTCCAGAGCTGTAAGTCATTCTGTTCAGTTTGACTATCTAATACCCAAATTATCTAAGTTTCTGCCACACACTGTATGTGGTTGTGTACATGTGTTTATTCTCTTTTTATTTTTTAAATTTTATTTATTTACGACTTTATAGTGATGAGGTCTCACTATTTGCCCAGGCTGGTCTTGAACTCTGGGGCTCAAGTGATCCTCCTACCTTGGACTCCCAAAGTACTGGGATTATAGGTGTGAGCCACTGCACCTGGCCTTTTTGTATTATTATTATTTTTTTTATTTTTGAGACAGTTTCACTCTTGTCGCCCAGGCTAGAGTGCAATGGCATAATCTTGGCTCACTGCAACCTGTGCCTCCTGGGTTCAAGCAGTTCTCCTGCCTCAGCCTCCTGAGTAGCTGAGATTACAGGTGCCCGCCACTACACCCAGCTAATTTTTGTATTTTTAGTAGAGATGGGGTTTCAGCATGTTGGCCAGGCTGGTCTCGCACTCCTGACCTCAGGTGATCCTCCCGCTTCCACCTCCCAAAGTGCTGGGATTACAGGCGTGAGCCACCACACCCTGCCCATGTTATTATTATTATGATTATTATTTGGTAAAGACAGGATTTTGCCATGTTGCCCAGGCTGGTCTTGAACTCCTGAGCTCAAGGGATTCACCTGCCTCAGCCTCCCAAAGTGCTGGGGTTACAGGCTTGAGCCACTGCACCTGGCATGTGTGTTTATTTTGTAAGACTAAGTAGCTTATGACTGCAGTAGTTAAACAGCTCTATAATTTTGAGGACATGCAGTTTGGTTTTTAAATGGCCTGCTCTTCGTTGTTAATGAATTAATGATATGAATTAAATAAATACTTTAATACATTTATATAGCAAAATTACAACTGTAATCTTGTGACTGATTTTTTCTAACGGTTTTGAAAAATGATGTTATGTTATTAATTTAACTTTACTGCATAGGTTCATTCTAGCTTGGAATTTATTAACTAGATTGTTTATTGCAAATAATCATCTCTCTCAAAGTTTAATATTACTTGCCTTTTAAAAGGATGTGGGGCAAGTATGAGACAAATATATACTTTCAGGAAAAAAATGTAGAGGGGAGGGAAAAAATAGCAAGATCCATAGGCCAGACTAGTTGCTATACTTGAGTATTAAATTAACTTTCAGCTTATTGACAACTAAGACCATAGAAGAAACATCTTGGGTTATATAATTCTTATTATCTAACAAACATTGCAGCTTTTTTCTTTTTTTTTTTTGAGACAGGGTCTCACCCTGTCACCCAGGCTGGAGTGCAGCGGCGTGATTTCAGCTCACTGCCACCTCCGCCTCCCAGGCCCAAGCGATCCTCCCACCTCAGCCTCCTGAGTAGCTGGGACTACAGTCATGCATCACCACACCTGGATAATTTTTGCATTTTTTTTGTAGAGATGGAGTTTTCACTATGTTGCCCAGGCTGGTCTTGATCGAATTCCTGGACTCAAACAATCTGTCCACCTTGGCCTTCCAAAGTGCTGGGATTACAGGCATGAACTACCACGCCTGGCCCATTGCAGCTCTTTGTAAATGAGACTTTCTGTCATTAAATTTTAAAAGAAATTTATTAGAAGGATCATTTTACAAGGGACATGGAACAACATATAGGGTCTACACAAACTCTTCTAGAGAATACTGTAGATTCTTAGCAGTAGTTGTGAATTCTTATTGGATACTGTGTTTAGTTACTTTTTAAATTTAGAAAATACATTAAGCAGCCACTGAGTCATGCATTATTAGTAAAACAAAAAAAAAATCTACACATATGCATCTAATTTAAAATGTTTTGCTTTGTTTTGCTTTTAGGGTGTTTGCTTTGATGTTCCTACAACTGAGTCAGAAAGGTTACAGGTATTTTTAAAATTTTATCTTTTAAATGGTTGAGTACATTCTCTAACATTTAGATTGGGATATTTTGGGAAACATAGTCACAATGTCATTATCATGCCTAAATCAATGAGGAATTCCTTAATATAAAATAACCAGTCTGTCTCAAACTTAAATTTATTTTTAAAGAGATGGAGTCTCTCTCAGGCTGGAGTGCAGTGGCAAAATCATAGCTCATTTGCAACCTTGAATTCCTGGGCTCAAGTGATCCTCCCACCTCAGACTCCCAAGTAGCTAGGACTACAAGGCGTGTGCCACTATGTCTGGCTAACATGCGCCACCATGCCTGGATAATTTTTTTTTTCTTTTTGTATTTTTAGTAAAGATGGGGTTTCTCCATGTTGGTCAGGCTGGGCTGAAATTCCCGACCTCAGGTGATCCACCCACCTTGGCCTCCCAAAGTGCTGGGATTACAGGCTTGAGCCACCACTCCTGGCCCCATGCCTGGCTAATTTTTTAAAAAAATTTTTGTAGAGACAGAGTCAGTAGCACAGGTTGGTCTTGAACTCCTGGCCTCAAGTGATCCTCCCACTTTGACCTTCCAAAGTGTTGGGAATATTGGTGTGAGCCACCATACCCAGTAAAAAATTTGTTATTATAAATCATTTCAAACATATTTTTTAGATGAGGGCTTGTATAATGAATCTCCATGTACCCAACACTCAGCTTCAACAATTATCAGTTCATAGCCAGTTTTGTTTCATTTCTGTGTCCATCTACTTACCCACTTTTCTGCATTCTTTTGAAATAAATTCTAGGTATTCTATCATTTCAACCATAAATATTTGCATATTTCTAAATATTAATGACTTTTAAAAAGACCTTATCATAATACCGTAATTAAACTCCCCCAAAATAATTCCTTAATATCATCCAATTTTATTTAAATTTTTCCATTTGTTTCCTAAACTTTTTAAATACAGGGTCCATAAAGCTCATAGATTGTAATTTGATGTTTCTTAAGTCTCTTTTAATCTATAGGTTCTTCCTCCTCCCTCTCTTTTAAAAAAGTATCCCTGTGTATACTTTACTGCGTAAAGTATCTTTATCTGTTGAAGAAAGAAGTTGTCTACTGGATTCCCATAATGAAGAATTTGTCTATTGTATCTCAGTACATACTTATATACCTACTTTGAAACAAAAATGAGTATTTTGCTTTTGAAGTCTTTTTAAAAATTCAGAATATATTAAAGACACATTTTTGTGTCAATAACACAGTTCTTTTTTTCTTTTCTTTTTATATTTTAATTTTTTGTTTGTTTATTTTGAGACAGAATCTCACTCTGTTGCCAGGCTGCAGTGCAGTGGTGTGATCTCAGCTCACTGCAACCTCCGCCTCCCGGGTTCAAGCGATTCTCCTCCCTCAGCCTCCCAAGTAGCTGGGACTACAGGCAAATGCCACCACGCCCAGCTAATTTTAGTATTTTTAGTAGAGACGGGGTTTCACCATGTTGGCCAGGATGGTCTTGATCTCTTGACCTCATGATCCGCCCACCTCGGCCTCCCAAAGTGCTGGGATTATAGTCTTGAGCCACTGCGCCTGGCCTTTCTTTTTATATTTTTAAATAGAGATGGGGTCTTGCTATGTTGCCCAGGCTGGTCTCAAACTCTTGGTCTCAAGTGATCCTCCCACCTCAGCCTCCCAAAGTATTGGGTTCACAGGTGTGAGCCATTGCACCCAGCCAAAGTTACTTATTTTTAATGACTCCCAGGGATTTGGCCATTTGGGTGGCTGGTTTTCTTAACCAGTGTCCTATTTTCTGAAATTTAGATTATTTCTAATAATTTACTATTATTAGGACTGCCCTAAACATTGGTATAGCGAATTCTTTATGCATTGCCATGTTTATCTCTTTAAGATGAGTTTTTAAATGTGATTGCTTGGCCAAAAGGTTTGTGCCTTTTTTTTTACTTTGGTTATATATTGCCAAACCCACCAGTGGAATGTTCATTTGTCTTTTCCCAAAAAGTACCAGTATTGGAAAGAAAGATAGCCTTAGCAACAGGGTGTCTTAATAACAACTTTTTTTTTTTTTTTTTAAATTTGAGACAAGAGTCTCACTCTGTCGCCCAGGCTGGAGTGTAGTGGCACGATCTCAGCTCACTGCAACCTCTGCCTCCCAGGTTCAAGCAATTCTCCTGCCTCAGCTTCCTGAGTAACTGGGATTACAGGCGCCCACCACCATGCCCGGATAATTTTTGTATTTCTAGTAGAGTTGGAGTTTCACCACGTTGGCCAGGCTGGTCTCGAACTTCTGACCTCAAGTGATCTGCCCGCCTCGGCCTCCCAAAGTGCTGGGATTACAGACATGAGCTACTGTGCCCGGCCAATAACAACTTTCCTTGCCAACTCATGATCACAATAAGGAACAGTTAGTGTAGCAAGATATAAAATAGTGATGCTCTTATGGGTTACTGATTTGCGTATCTTCACTTGTTTACTCCAATATCAAAGTGTTTCCAGTGGCTACATTTTTTAGTCCTTAGCTGGTGTTGACTTGTATTTAATCTCCATCATGGGCTCTTTTACTTTTTGCTTGTCAGTATACCTGCTGAAAACAATGCACTACTTATTAATGGCCTGTCTGCTTTGTGCTGAGATACCAAATAGTGCTGTTTTAGAATGTATAAACTGAGTATAATGTATATTTTTGTACATTTATTTAATTAGTATATTTATTTAGTAATACCTAGTATAATTTTAGAATGTATATTTATTTAGAATGTTAGAATTTATTAGATAAATGTGCTGAGATACCAAATAGTGCTGTTTTAGAATATATAAACTGAGTATAATGTATACTTTTATATATTTATTTAATTAGTATATTTATTTAATTAGTAATACATAGTATAGTTTTAGAATGTATATTTATTAGAATAGAATGTATATTTAGAATGTTAGAATTTATTAGAATAGAATGTATATTTAGAATGTTAGAATTTATTTAGAATGTATATTTAGAATGTATATTTATTTATAGAATGTAATTAGTACATTTAATAATACGTAGTTTAATTTTAGAATGTATAAACTGAGTATGAATTTATGATCTCGAAAATTGAAAATATTTTTGCTTATTTTCTGGTTTTCATTTTTGTTCCAGATACGTTAACAGAATAGATGGCCTTTAGCTAATAGATATGAAAAAGGTTTCTTCTTGTACTTAACATGTTTGCTTATGGTTTCTATTCTGCATTTATATTAATCCTGTAAATTCCCCTAACAGGCTGCGTGGCATGATTCCGACTGGATACTCTCAGTGCCAGCCAAATTACCTGAAATTGAAGAATATTATGATGGAAACACATCTTCTAATTCCAGACAGAGGAGTGGCTGGTCAAGTGGTCGATCAGGCCGGTCAGGCCGGTCAGGTGGTCGATCTGGCGGCCGGTCAGGTAGACAGAGTCGACAAGGAAGTCGCTCAGGAAGTCGACAAGATGGTAGAAGACGAAGTGGGAATAGAAATCGATCAAGAAGTGGGGGCCACAAACGGAGTTTTGACTGAGTATTTGATAGTTAATCTACCAGTGTGAGCTTGCCTATTTCTGCCTAATCATGTACATTATTCACCAAAAATTAGGTCATCATAGTTGAGGTATGTGTCTGCTATTTGCAAAGAAGTTGGTCGTATTTTTTTAAAAAGTATTTCACAAGAATGGAACAAATCTACTTATCCAGTTATACCTTTGAATAAAAAAACCTCCTTTTATTGTCTCTTTTCACTTATGTGTTAAGAATTTTCTCAATGTAATCTCAAAAATTTCTTTAAAAACTTGGCAGTCAGGCCAGGTGCGGTGGCTCATGGCTGTAATCCCAGCACTTTGGGAGGCTGTGTTGGGCGGATCACTTGAGGTCAGGAGTTTGAGAACAGCCTGACCAACATGGTGAAACCCCAACTCTATTAAAAATACAAAAATTAGCTGGACATGGTGGTACATGCCTGTAATCCCAGCTACTCGGGAGGCCGAGGCAGGAGAATCGCTTGAACCCAGGAGGTAGAGGTTGCAGTGAGCCGAGATCGTGTCACTGCACTCCAGCCTGGGCAATAGAGTGAGAGACTGTCTCAAAACAAACAAACAAAACTTGGTAGTCAAGCTAATCATAAGATTACTTGCATTTTACAAAATGTGATGTATTTGTATTCATATCATTCCTCCCATAGGTTATGTGATAAAAATAAGAAATTCCCTTCTACATTAAAGGGCTGTGTAAACTGTTGACATGGTTAGTTAGGTGTATCATTTTAGTCTAGACACAGTTAATTAAAAGAGTGTGCCAACAATGCATACTCATTAATTTAGTCCACAGATATTTATTGAATTTCTACTATGTTTCCATCACTATGCTAACCACTGGGGAGTATAGTTGTGAATAAGGCATAATCACTATCCTTAAGGAACTTAGAGTCAATTATTACAGACTAACAAATAAAAGCTAAGACAGTGGTAGGTATGGTATGCTAAGGACCTACTTGGGGTACACCTGACCAGTTTTAGGAGTCAGGAAGGCCTTTTAAAAGTGACACCCAACAGAGAAATAAAGAAGTATCCATTTAGCCACATGTATGTACAGGTGGGAAGAGGAGTTTAGAAGGGAGAGGGCTTGCAGGCAGAGAGAACAGCATATGCAGACCCCAGAGGCAAAGAATAGCATGGTAAGTCTGAGGTTTCCATATGATAGAGAACAGGAATAAGAGACTGGTTTAGTATTTAACAGGGACAGATTTTAAAGGCCTTACGTACATTGTTAAGGAGTTTAAAGCTTTTCTTGAAGACAGTGGGTAATCATTTAAGGGCTTAAAGTAAGGAGTAACATGATTGGATTTACATTTTAGAAAGAATGCTGGCCACACTGAAGAGACTGGATTGGAGAAAAGCCAGACTGGAGGCCTGGAGACCTCTTAAGATGCCATAGGAGTAATCTATGGTAGAGATGCTGGTGATCTGAACTAATGCTAAGTAACATATTTTGAGGGATGAGAACTGAGGCACTTGAGAGGTTGTTACTTGTCCAGAATCATGCAGCTGGATGATGTGAGGTAAATGAGGATTTGAACCCAGAAAAATGTCTAGCTTCTGAACCAGCACTCTTAACCACTGCACTAAATAGTGGCAGTGGACATTGAGAAACATGGATAGGTTTCAGAGGTTTTTTTTTCTTTTTTTAGACGGAGTCTCGCTGTGTCACCCAGGCTGGAGTGCAGTGGCGCGATCTTGGTTCACTGCAACCTCCGCCTCCTGGGTTCAAGTGATTCTTCTGCCCCAGCCTCCCGAGTAGCTGGGACTACAGGCACGTGCCACTATGCCCGGCTGATTTTTTGTATTTTTAGTAGAGACGGGGTTTCACCGTGTTAGCCAGGACGGTCTCAATCTTCTGACCTCGTGATTTACTGCCTGCCTTGGCCTCACAAAGTGCTGCGATTACAGGTGTGACCCACTGCGCCCGGCCGGTTTCAGAGGTTTTTAGGAGACAGAATTCTTAGGATTCAGATAGTGGATTGAAAGATGAGAGGGAAACAGAATAAAACCTAGTTTTTTTTTTGTTTGTTTTGTTTTGTTTTTTTAAGATGAGGTCTCACACTGTTGCCCTAGCTAGAGTGCAGTGGCTCAATCCAGGCTCACAGCAACCTCAACCTCCTAGGCTCAAGTGACTCTCCCACCTGAGCCACTCTAGTAGCTGGGACTACAGGTGCATGCCACCAAGTCCAGCAAAACTAGATTTTGTCCCTGAGATAGGGTACGAGGAGGAAGAGCAAGAAAAGTTAAGAGGGGTTGGGAATATGATTAGTTCAGGATTAGATATATTTTAATATTAAGTAGCCCATGAAATATGTAAAAGGAAATAAATAGTAGACAATTAGATTTGTAAGTCTGAAGCTCAGGAGAGATATATTTGTTCTAGAGATAAAAGTTTGGGAATGATAGACCAAAAAATGATAATTGTAGTTAAGCTAGTAGATGAGATTATCCAAGTATGGTAAGAGCAGAGGACTGAGGAGGGAAGCCAGAGGGCTACCAATGTACTTAATTCATAGTAGAAGGAAGAGGACTCCATTGAGAAGAGATGAGGAGGACAGAAAGCCCAGGAGTGTGTGGCTTTTAGAGGAAACAGGACGAGCTGGAAATGGTCATTGGTTGTGGCAAAAGAAACTTCATAGGAAGCAACCATAGTAATAAGAGTATTGAGAATAGAAGCTAGTTAGCAGTGGGTTCAGTAGGAAATGGTAGATGAAGTGGTGAGAACAAACATGAAGATCTCATTCTGAAATCTGACTGTGAATAGGGAAGAATAAGCAAAAGCTTATTCTTTTGCTTACAAGGACATGAAATTCTGGCAAGGATTTTCTGTGTATGTGTGGGAGGTGGGGTATTTGAGCATGTTGAAATATGGTAGGAAGAAGCCCTAAAGGAGGGAGGGCAACATGAAGTTTGAGGAGAAGGAATATATGGGATCAAGCACACAACTAGAGATTTTAGCTTTATTTATTCATTGTTTATTTTTTAAAAGTTTACTTATTAGGCCAGGCGCGGTGGCTTATGCCTATAATCCCAGCACTTTGGGAGGCTAAGGCTATAATCCCAGCACTTTGGGAGGCTAAGATCACCTGAGCTCAGGAGTTCGAGACCAGCCTGGCTAACATGGGGAAACCCTGTCTCTACTAAAAATACAAAAATTAGCCAGGCGTGGTGGCAGGTGCCTGTAATCCCAGCTACTCAGGAGGCTGAGGCAGGCGAATCGCTTGAACCTGGGAGGTGGAGGCTGCAGTGAGTTGGGATTGCACCAGTGCACTCGCAGCCTGGGTGACAGAGCGAGAGACTCTGTCTCAAAAAAAAGAAAAAATATATTTATTGATTGATAGGGTCTTGCACTGTTGCCCGGGCTGGTGTGCAGTGGTGCATTCATGGCTCACTGCAGCCTCAATCTCCCAGGCCCAACTGATCCTCTCACTTCAGCCTCCTGAGTAGCTGGGACTACAGGTGTGTGCTACCATACCCAGCTAGTTTTTGTGTTTTTTTTTTTTGTAGGGATCAAGTCCCACTATGTTGCCCAGGCTGGTCTGAAACTCCAAGGCTCAAGCAGTCCTTCCATCTCGGCCTCCCAAAATCTCAGTTAACAGGTGTGAGCCATGTGAGCCACTGTGCCTAGGCATTTTTTTTTTTTTTATTGGCTGTGTTGCCCAGGCTGGTCTTGAACTGGACTCAAGTGATCCTCTTGTCTCAACCTCCTGAGTAGCTAGGATTACAGGTGCATGCCACTGTTCCTGGCTAGAGATTTTAGCCTTAGATAGCATAACATTTTGTCAGGGAGAAAGTATGATTATCTTGCAGATGTTAAGGTAACAACTACAGGTGGAACAACTGAGTGATTTCCTATATTAACACAGCATTCTGTTGTAGGAATGGAGATGAGGGATAGTTGATTGACCCAGGATTGGAGTTTTACTTTGTGAGTGAAAGGATGACGAGGTAAAGATGCCGAAGACTCTGGCAAAAGTGATTGGAGTAATGGTCCATGGAGTCTAGACTGCCTAGGGATTGAAGTGGAGATGGGGTTGATAACGGAGAATGTAGAGGAGGCAAGGGACTGAAGGTCCATGAAGGCTGTCTGAACTTGAGATTTCAAGAATGGAGCAACTGGGGAGAAGCAAGTGCAGGGTATGACCTTTGTCTGTTGGGACAAAGGTCACTTCAGTTGCGGTGGTCAAAGCAGTGGGTATGTGGGTGGTACTCAAGGACAGTGAGGTCTCCTATGATGAAAACAAGCCAGCACTGCAGTAAGGAAGACTAACCCGATTCGAAAATATCAGTGAATGGTGGAGGCTAGGAAATTACCTGAATGAGGAGGGGTATAGGGTGACATTATGCCTTATCTTCAAAGGGATGAGAGCTTTTACATGAAAGTGGAGTAATGGTTTGGAAACGGACTTGAGGAAAAGAGGACTCTGACATCAACTGGGATATGGGGAATTTCAGGGAATGGGCAACATCTTGTGTGTGAAACCTGCAGAGGGTGGGTTTTCAGAAAGAGCCAGATTTCAGTTAAGCCAAGGAGGCAGGGAAGGACTTTCAGTGCTGGATTGTGGAAGGTGGAAGTTTTGATTTGGGGGGCTAGTGTTACAGACAGACACAACTGGGGGGAAAATCTCAGTCTGCTTTGCATTTGAGCAACTGAGTTGTAGTATAACCAAGATGAAACAGGGGCTCCATTCATATTAAGTTGCATGAGTACTACTATGTTCAGTCAGAATATGTTGTGTGCCTACAATGTCCCAGGCAATATGTTTTGGGTTAATAAGCAGTGCCCAGTCTCTGTACTCTGGAGCTCAGAATCTAGTGAAATAAGTGGACAAATAAACCTATGTCCATGGGAATGACTAACTACAATGATTTGTGAACACTGAGCAAGGGCACCTGGCCCTGGAATGGGAGGGGGGGTTCAGGGAAGGCTTTTTAGACATGATGGCTGAGCGTTAAGTAGGTAAAAGAAACAGGAAACCTTGCATCCAGGCAAAGGCACAGAAAAGCTGATGAAACAACATGGTCTTAAGTATGGGGAACTATGAGTAGCTCTTGTTGCTGGGATCGTGACTGTGAGGAAGGCAATGGTGAGAACAAGGCAAGATGTGTTGTATCTTGGAGGGCTTTGTAGGTCTTGTTTTGGATAGCCATTGGAGGGTTTCAGGGAAGAGTGAAAAAGATAAGTATGTAGGTAAATGCCAACAGGGTGGATGGGTTTAAGAGAGTCTACCTGCTAAAGGTCAGATGCCCTATTAGCAAGGGTCCTAACAAAATTAAATAATAGCTTTCCACGTTTTGAAAGTAGGATGGGGCCAGGCAAATTTCTCATCAAATTCTCAGCTTTGGGCTGCACTCGGCCACTGGTATCTTTACTCTTCTTCCTTTTAGAAGCCAGTACCTTCATGGCTCCCTTTTTTGGCTTTTGGCCTCCTGTTTGGTACTCTGTGCTCTAGTCATTTAACAGCTATTTGAACTAGAATCAGTTACTCTGATCTTCAGTTTTTCAATTTATAAATGAAATAACATCTGCTTTATTCTCTCCAGCTTTAGAATTATGAATTCACTTTTAGGTTTAAATATCTTGAGAGTCTTCTCTCACATTGTTTTTGTTTCCTATATTTTGGGGATAGTGCTTAACAGTAGTTTTTAAAAACCATATTCCTTTTTTTTTTTCCTTATAAGTATACATGTCAGGCAGGGCGCAGTGACTCACGCCTGTAATCCCAACACTTGGGAGGCTGAGACAGGTGGATCACTGAAGGTCGGGAGTTTGAGACCAGCCTGGCCAACATGGTGAAACCCCATCTCTACTAAAAATACAAAAATTAGCTGGGCGTGGTGGCAGGCGCCTGTAATCTCAGCAACTTGGGAGGCCGAGGCAGGAGAACTGCTTGAACTCAGCAGGTGGAGGTTGCAGTGAGCCAAGATCGCGCCACTGTACTCCAGCCTGGACGACAGAGTGAGACTTCGCCTCAAAAAAAAAAAAGATACATGTCCATTGTTGGGAATCTAAAAAAGTAGAGAAGCAAATGGAAGACTATAAAAACCACCCACAGTCACATTACTCAGAAATAATGACTGCTAACATTTTATTTTGTAGACTTTTGAATTCGTTGTGTGTGTGTGTATACATGCTTTTAAAAATACAAATTCTCCCTCTAATTTTGTGAAAACATTACATCATCCAGATCAGAGGAAATAGGCCTGGCAAAATATTGATATTTAAGCATTCAAGGATATTCAACATTTCCTATCAAATTTTTTCTCTATTTCCTTTTTTTTTTTTTTTTTTGGAGATAGGGTCTTGCTCTGTCACCCAGGCTGGAGTGCAATGGTGCAATCTTGGCTCACTGCAACCTCCGCCTCCCAGGTTCAAGCAATTCTTGTGCTTCAGCCTCCCAAGTAGCTGGGACTACAGGTGTGCACCACCATATCCAGCTCCTATCAAATTTATATAAGCTATTCTTCGTCTTGTTATTGAATTTTATACTGATGACAAGATAATTAATTGGCTACCTTTTGTCAAATGGGCCTTTTGCATGTTTCCTGGTGGAAATTTGGGTTTGTCCCTATATGCAGGTTACAAAGGAACTTATTTTAGAAGCTTTGAAAAGTTTTCCATTTAGTACCATTCTGGGGCTTACTCTCTTGTTGAATATCTCTTGATAATAAACATGTCCCTGTACTGTATGCAGTAGTATCACGTATATAGCAGGATCATGTAGTGTTGTGGTTTATCAGCCAGACTGCAGGTTCTTTGAGGTGGGGACTGGGCCTCCACTTAGTATCTAAACTACATGATACAATGGTGAAACCAGAGATGTTAAGCATTTTGTTGGCCAATTAGTTGACTGCATTCATGCTTGCTCTCCTTTCTTCCACATCTAACACCAGGATGACTCAGGTACTTTCGTACCTGGGCATATAGCTAAAATTTATTTCAAGGGGTTCCCCTCCACCACTGCCATGTTAACATTCATTAAACACTTAATTACAGATTACTATGTACCAGGCACTGTCTGAAATTTTGAGGACACAAAGATGAATAAATCAAGGCTCCTGGCTCAGGGATATCAGAATATAAGTTAAAGCACTGTTGCACATTTTCACAGATTGTTAAAAAAATTTGAGACCATGGCTGGGCGCGGTGGCTCACACCTGTAATCCCAGCACTTTGGGAGGCCAAGGCTGAGGTCAGGAGTTCGAGACCAGCCTGACCAAGATGGTGAAACCTCGTCTCTACTAAAAATAGAAAAATTAGCCGGGCGTGGGGGCGGGCGCCTGTAATCCCAGCTACTGAGGAGGCTGAGGCAGGAGAATTGCTTGAACCTGGGAGGCAGAGGTTGCGGTGAGCTGAGATCACGCCACTGCACTCCAGCCTGGGTGACAGAGTGAGACTCCGTCTCAAAAAAAAAAAAAAAAAAAAAAATTGAGACCATGAAACATCAAATAATAGTTTAGGTGAAACAAAATTTTTCCTTGAAACTCTCAGATTAAAACATGTGCAGTAGACCAGGCGCAGTGGCTCGAGCCTGTAATCTCAGCACTTTGGGAGGCCGAGGTGGGAGGATCATGAGGTCAGGAGATCGAGACCATCTTGGCTAACATGGTGAAACCCCGTCTCTACTAAAAATACAAAAAAAGTAGCCGGGTGTGGTGGTGGGCGCCTGTAGTCCCAGCTACTTGGGAGGCTGAGGCAGGAGAATGGCTTGAACCCAGGAGGCGGAGCTTGCAGTGAGCTGAGATCACGCCACTGCACTCCAGCCTGGGCCACAGAGTGAGACTGTCTCCAAAAAAAAAAAAAAAGTGCAGTAATCAGAAATACAGAAATACTTTTCCAGCATTTTCCTTTATCATAAAATGTAATATTTTAAATTGTGTTTTCAAATCCTTGTGACACACTAAGTTTTAACAGTTTTCATTGATTGTGCTCTGTGTGTCAGGCACTGCCAGACCATTTTCTGCCATTATCTTATTTAATTTTCTCAATTGATGAAGTAGGTTTTGTTATCCTCATTTCATACAAGGGAAACTTGGGTTCAGATTAGGTAATGTTTCCAAAAATAATAGAGCAGACTGGGTATGGTGGCTCCTGCCTGTAATCCCAGTACTTTGGGAGGCGGAGGTGGGAAGATCACTTGAGCTCAGGAGTTCAAAACCAGCCTGGGCAACATGGCAAAACTCCGTCTCTACAAAAAAAAAAAAAAATTAAAAAATTAGCCAGGCAGGGTGGCACATGCCTGTAGTCCCAGCTACTCGGGAGACTGAGGTGGGAGGATCGTTTGACTCTGGGAGGTCGAGGCTGCAATGAGCCGTGATCACACCATTACACTCCACTCCAGCCTGGGCAACAGAGGGAGAACCTGTCTCAAAAAAATGAAATAGATAAAGACTGGGCGCTGTGGCTCATGCCTATAGTCCCAGCACTTTGGAACGCTGAGGCGGATGGGTGGATAACCTGAAGTCAGGAGTTCGAGACCAGCCTGGTGAAGATGGTGAAACCCCATCTCTACTAAAAATACAAAAATTAGCTGGGTGTCGTGGTGCAGGCCTGTAATCCCAGCTACTCGGGAGGCTGAAGGATGAGAATCGCTGGAGGCGGAGGTTGCAATGAGCTGAGATAGTGCCACTTCATCCAGCTTTGGCAACAGAGCGAGACTCCGTCTCAAAAAAAAAAAAAGGCCGATTTTCAATGTCAGATATTATTCTATCCCATTTTTGAAATTTATTTTTTCTTTTATATATATGAAATATTTTATTTATATATAATATATATGTGTGTGTGTATATATATAGATATATATAGATATATAGACATAGGGGTTTTGCTATGTCGCCAGGGCTAGTCTTTAAGTCCTGGCTTCTTTGGAGGCTGAGGCAGGAGATTCGCTTGAGCCCGGGAGGCAGAGGTTGCAGTGAGCCCAAGTCACGCCATGGCACTCTCCACCCTGGATGACAGAGCGAGACTCTGTCTCAAACCCACAAGACCTCTCTCTCCCGCTAGTCTATAAAGCTTCTTGACGATAAGGCTTTTGTGCTTGTTAGTGAATACTAGTCCTGTTTCTCCTACCTGACACAGTGAACGCTCATAAGATGTTTGAGTGCTCGCATGAACGACCAGACCCGACTGAATTATTTTTTTTCTTCAGGCTCCTGAGTCTGGTCGACACTTTCAGAGTAGACGTTTCCAAGAGATGATTAAGGACACACATCCGCGCGTCTGTACGTGCAAACTCGAGCAATACAACATAAAGCACTGAAGATGGCGCCACTCAAAAGCAACTAGAAGCCTTCATTTATCAGGCTGGGGCTAGGGAAAATCTGGCCAGTGTTGGAGAATACAAAGCTAACCTTTGCAATTCCTTGCGGTTCTACCATTCCGTAGGTGCCTTCTAGACCAAGGGCCGCAAGTGGTCAATTCACTAAATCCAACCACAGTCACAGGCCGCTGCTTTGAGTTCACCACGCGGAAAGCAGCTTTTCCTGTGCTTCCTGCTTCCCCCGGAAGTGCCTTGCTACGGGAAGTGACGAAAGCCGGGTGGACCGAAGGTGGGGAGCTACCTCTTCCTCTCCACGCGGTTGAGAAGACCGGTCGGCCTGGGCAACCTGCGCTGAAGATGCCGGGAAAACTCCGTAGTGACGCTGGTTTGGAATCAGACACCGCAATGAAAAGAGGGGAGACACTGCGAAAGCAAACCGAGGAGGTGAAACGGAGGGACCTGGGGCCAGGAGGGACGCTGAGTGGAGCGGAACCCCGGGGTGCGGGAGAAGTGCCCGGGCTGGGATCGTGGGAGCGCGCGGCGGGTAACAGCGCGTCCAGACACCGGGCGTGGGTCCTGGCGGGCGGTCACCCAGGAGTGGTGCGCTCCCCGGGCAGTGGACGCGTCGTTTGCCCGACCGAGTCAGGTCCGCCGTGCGCTGACCTCTTCCTCTGAGCTTATAGGCATCCACATGTCCCAGGAACTCTGGTAGAGAGGCCCTGTTGGAGCTCGGGAGAGGGCCGGGTGTCCCACGTGGTCCCCGGCGACTTGGGCGCGCCTCACACAGTGCGCAGAGTTGGACCTTCAGTCAGGCTCCACGTTGTTGGCTAAGACATAACTCCTGGCATGAGCGTGCGCGAAGGAAGTTACAAGTCAAGTCAAAGTGGGTACTGGAGGCCGGGTGCGGTGGCTCACGCCTGTAATCCCAACACTTTGGGAGGCCGAGGCGGGCAGATCATGAGGTCAGGAGTTCGAGACCAGCCTGGCCAATGTAGTGAAACCCCGTCTCGACTAAAAAATACAAAAATTAGCCGGGCATGGTGGCGCGCGCCTGTAGTCCCAGCTACTCGGGAGGCTGAGGCAGGAGAATTGCTTGAACCCGGGAGGCGGAGGTTGTGGTGAGCCGAGATCGCGCCACTGCACGTCAGCCTGGGCAACAGAGCGAAACTCCATCTCAAAAAAAAAAAAAAATGTGGGCACTGGAGCTTTAGAGTAGACTGGAGAGATCTTAACTTCATCTGCGCACGTGGGCCGCGTCTTTAGTGACTTTTTAAACTCTAGTAAGGGAAGTAGAGTTTGTTTTCCGGTAAGCCGCCCTGAGAAGATGACGTAATTCAGTTCTTAAGAAAATCTGTTTTACAACTGTTTGACCCACGTGAGTTGACTGGATTTCCCATGGAAATGTAAAGGCATGTGTTGCGGTGCTGAGTGTACACCATATTTTTTATATAGGCCAGCAGTGTGCAGTAGTTTTAACCTTGATAGCTGTCCGCTGCTTTGCTGTTGCTTCCTAGTGATTTAACTTGTGACTGAGTCTCTGTTCTGAGATCAAGTCAGTGGGAACAAAGATTGTCCTTGAACTTAGGTTGTACGCTACTTAGAATTAACTTTCGTTGTTGGTTTCTCTGTCTTTTGATATGGAGTTCTTACAATAGCAATATTTTAGAATTGTAGGAAGCCGCGGCAGATTTGTACTCAGGTGCAAGAAGGTCGTGGTCCTGGTTTACATTGCATCAGTCAATCGCGTTCAATTTGGCATGCTCAAATCCAGAGGTACATGACCAAACTCTGTTATATTCCAAAAGAGACCACCAGGATGGGAAACTCAGTCTTATTTGGTGGAACCAAGGGATGAAAACGAATAAAATTTTGGAAGGAGACTAGCTTGTTTTTTGTTGGCAAGTAGATTATTCTTAATCTATGATTTGAGAACAGAGACCAGGCCTGAAATTTCCGGGAGGCAGAATTCAGCGTAATATGTACTTCCAACATTGTTCTGGGGCTCTGCCAGAACAGGCTTCTAAGGAGGCTACAACACATGTCTAATTGTTTTCAGTAGTATGAAAAGTTGTAGAGGGTCAGAAAGTTCAAATAGGAGCCACAGTCATCTGTCTTACTTGGTTCTAAGGTGTCACTCCTTCCATATTCTTGTAACTTATTTATTTTATTTTAAATTAAGTACATCTTTTTTACACATGAGTGATAGACTGTGAGTTTTTATAACTTTTTGTTTCATAAAGTGTCTCTTTATTTTATTATTATTATTTTTTGAGATGGAGTTCTGCTGTCGTTGCCCAGGCTTGTTCTCCATGTTGGTCAGGCTGGTCTCAAACTCCCAACCTCAGGTGATCCGCCCACCTCGGCCTCCCAAAGTGCTGGGATTACAGGTGTGAGCCACTGCATCCTGCCCTTTTATTTTTTGTAGACACAGAGTCTTACTGTCACCCAAGCTAGAGTGCAGTGGCATGATTATAGCTAACTGCAGCCTTGAATTCCTGGGCTCAAGCAATCCTCCCACCTCAGCCTCCTAAGTAGCTAGGAGTATAGCTGTGCTGCTACACCTGGCTAATTAAAAAAAAATTTTTTTTTTTTTGAGACAGTCTTGCTGTGTCACCCAGGCTGGAGTGCAGTGGCATGATCTCAGCTCGCTGCAACCCCCGCCTCCTGGGTTCAAGCAGTTCTCCTGCCTCAGCCTCCCGAGTAGCTGGGACTACAGGTGCGTGCCACCATGCCTGGCTAATTTTTTTGTATTTTTAGTAGAGATGAGATTTCACTGTGTTAGCCAGGATGGTCTCCTTCTCCTGACCTCGTGATTCGCCCTCCTTGGCCTCCCAAAGTCCTGAGATTACAGGCATGAGCCACCGCGCCTGGCCTAATTTTTAAACTTTTTCAATAGAGACGGGGTCTCGCTATATTGTCCATGCTTGCCTGGAACTGCTGGCCTCAAACAATCCTCCTGCCTTGGCCTCCCAGAGTGCTGGGATTACAGGCATGAACCACTGCACCTGGCCCTAAACTGTCTTTGTATAAATTCATTTGCTCTTGTAAGATAGGCAAAGTGCAGAATTCCTGTTTTGGAGTTAGAGGCTGCAGTGAGCTATGATCATGCCTCTGTACCACAACCTGGGTGAAAAAGTGAAATTGTCTCTTAAAAAAACAAAAAAAATCCCTGTTGTTTTACCTGGGATTTTAGCAGGAAGAAAGAAAAGAAACCTGCTTAACATCATCAATCTGTAGATACATTGGCCTTATTCTATTGGAATTGAATTTGGACTTTTTATAGTATTGAGTTTGGAGCCTGTTGGAGTATCCCATGAGCTTATCCAAATCCCTTATGAAAATCTGGTTTATAGGCCAAGCGCGGTGGCTCATGTAATCCTAGCAGTTTAGGAAGCCGGGGTGGGTGGGTTGCCTGAGCTCAGGAGTTTGAGACCAGCCTGGGCAACATGGGAAAACCCCACCTCTACTAAAAATACAAAAATTCGCTGGGTGTGGTGGTGGGCACCTGTAGTCCCAGGTACTCGGGAGGCTGAGGCATGAGAATAACTTGAACTCAGGAGTGGAGGTTTCAGTGAGCTGAGATTGTGCCACTTCACTACAGCCTGGGCGACAGAGCGAGACTCTGTCTCAAAAAAGAAAATCTGTTTTACAACTGTTTGACCCACATGAGTTGAATAGTTACTAAGGGGCACTCTTCATTTTCCAAGATAGTGAAACTATTGATATATACCCGTCTATATATATAGCTAAGAAGCGATTTTAGAAAAAGCTTACTATTTTGATTTTTACCTTATCACAGCGTGAAAGTACAAATGTTGAAATGCCCCAAAATTGTATTTTTTAAAGTTGAAAATGATCTTGAAATAATCCAGAATTGATGAATGTTGCAAATGTATAAATGCCTTATTCAGTGTTTGTATTTTCCTTATGAATTTTTTTTAGAAAGAGAAAAAAGAGAAGCCAAAATCTGATAAGACTGAAGAGATAGCAGAAGAGGAAGAAACTGTTTTCCCCAAAGCTAAACAAGTTAAAAAGAAAGCAGAGCCTTCTGAAGTTGACATGAATTCTCCTAAATCCAAAAAGGCAAAAAAGAAAGAGGAGCCATCTCAAAATGACATTTCTCCTAAAACCAAAAGTTTGAGAAAGAAAAAGGAGCCCATTGAAAAGAAAGTGGTTTCTTCTAAAACCAAAAAAGTGACAAAAAATGAGGAGCCTTCTGAGGAAGAAATAGATGCTCCTAAGCCCAAGAAGATGAAGAAAGAAAAGGAAATGAATGGAGAAACTGGAGAGAAAAGCCCCAAACTGAAGAATGGATTTCCTCATCCTGAACCTGACTGTAACCCCAGTGAAGCTGCCAGTGAAGAAAGTAACAGTGAGATAGAGCAGGTACATTTGCACTTCATTGGGTAGAAGATATCTTTCATTGTTGTTTCAGATAAATAAGTAGGTAACTGCTAAATGTACTCTTTAATAGTAGGAGAAAATGTGATGTGTCAGCACCTTGTGGGTTGGGGGATACCTTAGGCTGAGTGGGACTTCATCTTAAAAATTAGCATACGACAGGGCATGGTGGCTCAGCTAAGAGTACTCTTTTTTATTTTTATTTTTTTGAGACAGAGTCTCGCTCTGTCACCTAGGCTGGAGTACAGTGGCACGATCTCAGCTCACTGCAACCTCTGCCTCCTGGGTTCAAGTGATTCTCCTACCTTAGCCTCCTCAGTAGCTGGGATTACGGGTGTGTGCCATCACGCCTGGCTAATTTTTTGTATTTTTAGTAGAGGCGGGCTTTCACCATGTTGGCCAGGCTGGTCTCGAACTCCCAACCCCAGGTGATCCACCCGCCTGGGCCTCCGAAAGTGTTGGGATTACAGGCATGAGCTACTGTTCCCAGCGGACTCTGTCTTTAAAAAAAAAAAAAAAAAAAAAAAATTAGCATAGTGTCACAATGCCTCCTTTACAAATAAGCAGATACTGCTTAAGCTTAGGGAGAGTCTTGGTCTGCTTATTTGCAAGTCAGTCAACAGAAGAGATACAGTTTTGTAAATGGGCCCTAGTTTCCCTCTGAGGGGTTTAACCAAATAAATTATTGGAATTACTGAAAAGGTTGATTGCATAAGTCCTTTTGGTTAGGCCATTAAGTAATCATCCTGGAGTTGAACAGGATGATAAAATGTCTGTCCAGAACCTAATTCTGTTATCTTTCAGAAACTCAGTTATGAAAGAAAAATACGAATTGTATTAAAAAAATTTGTTTTAGACATGGGATCTCACTGTGTGGCCCAGGCTGGTCTAGAACTTGTGGCTTCAAGCGATAATCCCGCCTAAGCCTCCCGAGTAGCTGGGATTACAGGCACAAGCCACCACACCCAGCTGAAAAATACTAATTCTAATAGATTTTCTTTTTGCTATAGATCATGGTCAACATTTGTAACTTTTTTCCTGATTATAAAAAATATGTGATCCAGAGAAAATAGAAAATGCAGACATTTTGCAAAAAGAAAGAAATGCTTCCTGGAATTTCACCATTCATTTAGTAAATATTAGTACCTGTACTTTTCAAGTACAGAAGTCATCTTGTTAATTTTTGGTGTTTCCTTGTAGTACTTTTAGTATATGCATCTATTATTTTTAATCAGATTAGGATTGTACTGTGCAATCTTGTATCTTTTCTGTTTCTATCTAAGCATTTTCCTCGTTAAGTACGCTTAATGGTTACATAATCCTTCATATAAATGTCTTGAAATCTACTTACTACTTTTATTGAGCATTCAGATATCTTACTAATCAAATAATGCCACAGTGACTGCTACCTCATAAAATGTGTGTTCATTTTCTATGGATGTGTGTATACAAGAGATGCTGCTTTGGAAGAGGGCTAATGACATTTCCAACAGTATATTGTTGGTTATGGTTATGGAGTAGATCTTAGTTGAGATCTAGTCACACATAATCTTAGTTGAGATCTTAGTTGAGATCTAGTTACCCAGT
This sequence comes from Gorilla gorilla gorilla, assembly GCF_029281585.2. Lineage (NCBI taxonomy): Eukaryota > Metazoa > Chordata > Mammalia > Primates > Hominidae > Gorilla > Gorilla gorilla. The sequence goes on along the minus strand of NC_073232.2, from coordinate 46,789,801 downwards.
ATATATTTGCCTCAGATATTTCTTTTGTTAAAGTTTTATAGATTTATGACAATGTTTCCTTTTCAGATCTCGAGTTACCTATCAAGGTTTTTGTATCTTTTTGGTTGATTTTTAAAGTGATGTGTTTAGAAGAATTGCTTTAGGATAGCTTGTTTTGTCTCTTTCTCAGAAGGTTCTCTATTAATTTGTATAGGTGATTTTTGATTTCTTTCTATGGCCCTTTACTTGATAGGAAATACCTGTGGAACAAAAAGAAGGCGCTTTCTCTAATTTTCCCATATCTGAAGAAACTATTAAACTTCTCAAAGGTAATGTTCTTGGAAATATCGTATGATGTTAGAACGTATTATTTTAACAGAAGCACTCCACAATTTTTGTTAAGATGAACCAGGATGTATTTCTTATTGTAGGCTGATATATGCAGTCATATAATGAAGTAGGCCTGTGTATTCAATTTAGTACTATAGTAGTGATGGTTCTTCATGCTTCTTAAGCAAGTGGTTAAAATTTCTTCAGGCCCTCTGTGGTGGCTCACACCTGTAATTGATTGAGGCCAGGAGTTTGAGATCTTCCTGGGTAACATAGTGAGAACCTGTCCCGACAAAAAGTTTAAAAATTAGCTGGGCACGTGGTAACACACATCTATAGTCCTAACTACTCCAGAGGCTGAGGAAGGAAGATCGCTTGAGCCCAGGAGTTCAAGGCTTCAGTGAACTGTGGTCACACCACTGCACGCCAGCCTGGGTGACAGAATGAAACCCTGTCTCAAAAAAAATTGTATTTAATACAGTGTGTATTCAGAAGTGTAATGACTAATGGTGCTGGTGAAATTAAGCAATTAGGTGATGCCATATTAATGTTTTATCTCTTTCACTTCTGAGGCATCTCTAGATTAGTGAGCCTAATTTATAGGCGTAAACCCAGAATTCATTTAATAATCTGCTTCTGAAGTAGCTGGAGTCACAGTTACTCAAGTAAGTGCTTCCTAAATCAGGAGCAGCACAGTTGGATTGCAAAGCACCAGATTTTCAGGCTTATGGATGAGACTTCAAATATTTACTATAATTGGATGCTTTAAAGTTTGTTGATATTTTTCAGTCAAGCAGATTCTTTACTATCAGAATATTTCTGAGCCAGGTATGATGGCTTGCACCTGTAATCCCAGCTGTCCATCAGGCTGAGGCAGGAGGATCACTTGAGCCCAGGAGTTCAAGGCTGCAAGTGAGTTATGATCACACCACTGTACTCCAGCATGGGCGACAAAGCAAGACCTTGTCTCTTAAAAAATATACGTATTTGAGCCTAACTTTGTAGATGTTGACCAGAAGGTAGAATTCCTTAATTCTGCAGGACCAGAAGCATGAGTAGTATACTTCAGTATGTCAGTATGGCTGTTTTAAGAATTGCAGTGTGAGATAACACAGTTAATTTGTTCATAGGCCGAGGAGTGACCTTCCTATTTCCTATACAAGCAAAGACATTCCATCATGTTTACAGCGGGAAGGACTTAATTGCACAGGCGCGGACAGGAACTGGGAAGACATTCTCCTTTGCCATCCCTTTGATTGAGAAGCTTCATGGGGAACTGCAAGACAGGAAGAGAGGCCGTGCCCCTCAGGTAACTGTCTTAAATACAAGGGCTCTCAGTCAGCACAGGAAAAACCACCACTTAGGCATTGTGTACATACCCTACTATTTTTTATTGAGTTCTTATAGTCACCCATTCTATTTACTGTGGATCTTTATGTGAAAGTAATCCAGGACAATTCTTTTATATTTAATAATTAATATATACAGATCATTCTCTGTATATTTCAATATTTTAATCTTTCCCACAGTTTTGATCATCTATATAATTAATGCTCATCATATTTCCTTCAAACCATTAGATGTCCCTGGGGCTCATAGCTTTCGTCAAGTGTCTGACCATTTTTGCCTAGATGGAGAAAGCATTTTTGGTAGAAAAGCATGAATGGGCGGTGGCTCACACCTGTAATCCCAGCACTTTGGGAGCCTGAGGTGGGCGGATCACGAGGTCAGGAGATCGAGACCATCCTGGCTAACAACATGAAACCCCATCTCTAATAAAAATACAAAAAATTAGCCGGGCGTGGTGGCGGGCGCGTGTAGTCGCAACTACCTGGGAGGCTGAGGCAGGAGAATGGCGTGAATCCAGGAGGCGGAGCTTGCAGTGAGCCGAGATCGCACCACTGCACTCCAGCCTGGGCGACAGAGCAAGACTCCGTCTCAAAAAAAAAAAAAAAAAGAAAAGCATGAATGGAAAGAAGGGCAAGTCAGAGGTGAAAAGGCCAAGCCCCCATATTAGGGTGAGTCCATTGGGTTCATTTCTAGAGAACTTGACATTTAACAAACATTAACCTCATTGAAATGACCGCGAATGCCCATGTGGTCACTTTGGCTGTGGGTTCTTGTAGTTGTCTTTCTGGCCTAACCTCACTTGCTCACTGGCCTTCCAGTGTCCATGCTCCCCCTTTGTTAATTTGTTTACTGCTATATCCCTAGCACATAGAATAGTGCTTGGCCAATAGTAGGTAGTCATTAAATATTTTTTAGATGAATGTATTAGGTGTTCTTGAATCATATTAGTTTCATACCATTACCCTATTTTTGAGGACCTGTAGCAGTTCAAGCAATTCTCCTGCCTTAGCCTCCCAAGTAGCTGGGATTACAGGCGTGTACCACCATGCCTGGTTAATTTTGTATTTTTAGTAGAGATGGGGTTTCACCATGTTGGCCAGGCTGGTCTGGAACTCCTGACGTCAAGTGATCCACCCACCTCAGCCTCCCAAAGTGCTGGAATTATAGGCTTGAGCCACTGCACCTGGACTTTTTTTTTTTTTTGAGACAAAGTCTCGCTTTGTCGCCCAGGTTGGAGTGCGGTGGTGCAATCTTAACCTCTGCCTCGCAGGTTTAAGCGATCCTCCCGCCTCAACATCCCAAGTAGTCGAGATTACAAGTGTGAGCCACCACGCCTGGCTCATTTGTATTTTTAGTAGAGATAGACTTTCACCATGTTGGCCAGGCTGCTCTTGAACTCCTGACCACCCACCTTGGCCTCCCAAAGTGCTGGGATTATAGGCATGAGCCATTGCGCCTGGCCAGCAGTTTCATGTTTTATATATATATATAGATCAAACTCATATTGCTCTAGGATTCAAAGCCCCTTACATTGTTGGCTCTACCTTACTTCTCTGATTTTGTTCTGCTTCAAATTTTCTCTACTGTAGAGGTTAAGACTATAGGTTTTGGATCCCAATTGCTTGAAGGCTCTGCTCCTTCTTAGCCTTTGGGGTTTAGTCAAGTTATTTATCCTCTAATACCTAGCTCAAAAGGTTGCGAGAATTGAATCAGAATAATATATATAAAGAATTTAGTAGAGTCTAAGATCTATTAGTCAAAAATATTAGATAATGTTATCGTCATCATCAGTGTTAGACCTTGTTCAAGTCGTTCTTTTCCTGGAATGCTGTTCTTTGGGGACTAGATTAAGAAACAAATACTACACAGTAATTTGAATTCAATTATTTTTCTTTATCAGGTACTGGTTCTTGCACCTACAAGAGAGTTGGCAAATCAAGTAAGCAAAGACTTCAGTGACATCACAAAAAAGCTGTCAGTGGCTTGTTTTTATGGTGGAACTCCCTATGGAGGTCAATGTGAGTACATTCAAAAAGTGAGGGAGGTATAATGCCACCCATTGTTGACTGCTCTGACTGGATTTCTTTTCACCTTGACATCTGGCTTCTCCATATAGGATAGTCGTTTATGGGGATTTTCTTTTGCCATTGTTTAAACATGGTCAAGAACATGGTCCTGCTTGATGATAGACAAATCCTGTGTATGGTTCTTAGGACTTTTATCTATTTATATTTATCTAGGGGCTACAAAAGTAACTTATTATTGAACCCAAAAGGACAGTCCATTTGGGCTCTAGGAAATAGGAAGTCAGAATTCAAGGTTACTCTTGTCTGTCAGGACCTTGAGTCTGTCCGTCTTTCTGCATGGTTGCTTCTTTCTTGATGTAGGCAGGCTTTCTTTCCTTGGGGCTCAAGGGCCAAATGTTACAGTCTCTGCTCTTGTATTCCATTACTTCCCAGTTCAAGGCCTTGGAGCTTTATTATTAGAGCAGATGTATAAATTAGGAAGGGATTTAAGGAATTTAAAAAAATCATAGTTTTGGCCGGGCACAGTGGCTCACGCCTGTAATCCCAGCACTTTGGGAGGCTGAGGCGGGCAGATCACAAGAGCAGGAGATCGAGACCATCCTGGCTAACACGGTGAAACCCCGTCTCTACTAAAAATACAAAAAATTAGCCGGGCGTGGTGGCAGGCACCTGTAGTCTCAGCTACTCGGGAGGCTGAGGCAGGAGAGTGGCGTGAACCTGGGAGGCTCCCACGCCCGGCCAATTTTTGTATTTTTAGTAGAGACGGGGTTTCACCATATCGGCCAGGCTGATCTTGAACTCCTGACCTTATGATCTGCCAGCCTCAGTCTCCCAAAGTGCTGGGATTACAGGCGTGAGCCACCGTGCCCAGCCGGAAGTAATTTCTTTCCTGGTGCTATTGTCCTCCAGTAGTGCATATTTCTTTCTTTCTTTTTCATTTATTTATTTATTTATTTATTTGGTGAGACAGAGTCTCACTCTGTGGCCCAGGCTGGAGTGCAGTGGCATGATCTTGGCTCACTGCAGCCTCTGTTGCCCAGGTTCAAGTGATTCTCCTGCCTCAGCCTCCCGAGTAGCTGGGATTACAGGCGCCCGCCACTGCGCCTGGTTAATTTTTGTAATTTTAGTAAACATGGTGTTTCACCATGTTGGCCAGGCTGGTCTTGAACTCCTGATCTCATGATCCACCCACCTTGGCCTCCCAAAGTGCTGGGATTACAGGCGTGAGCCACCACGCCCGGCTGCATATTTCTTTTATGTCACTTTGTACACTAGACTGTCACTTCAAATATTTACTATAATTGGGTGCTTTAAATTTTGTTGATATTTTTCACTTCTAATGTTTTTCCCACTAGATTAGGAGTGCCATGAGTATCTTTATCATTATTACTTAGCATATTACTTTGTACTTGTAGGTATTTAACAAATATTTTAGAGTAACAATACAGTTAACTGTGGTACCCCACACAGATAAAAGTACTTACTAAAAACCCAGCAAATCTTGTCATTGTTTTTTATAGTTGAACGCATGAGGAATGGGATTGATATCCTGGTTGGAACACCAGGTCGTATCAAAGACCACATACAGAATGGCAAACTAGATCTCACCAAACTTAAGCATGTTGTCCTGGATGAAGTGGACCAGATGTTGGATATGGGGTTTGCTGATCAAGTGGAAGAGATTTTAAGTGTGGCGTACAAGAAAGGTAATCCACAAATTCAAGAAGCTGATAAAAAAGACCAAAGGAAGGGTGGTAACTCTGTCTCCTGGGTTCAAGTGACTCTCATGCCTCAGCCACCCTAGTAACTGGGATTACAGGCACCCACCACCACGCCTGGCTAATTTTCGTATTTTTAGTAGAGATGGGGTTTCGCCATATTGCCCAGGCTGGTCTCAAACTCCCAGCCCCAGGCGATCCGACTGCCTCACCCTCCCAAAGTGCTGGGATTAGAGGCATGAGCCACTGCGCCTGGCCTGGTGACTAAGTAGTTTTCTAAGAGATTAATAAAGCCTTGGGAAATTGGAAGGGGGCTTATTTTATCTAGAAACTTGGATTAAAAAAAAAAGTCATTACTCTGGGATTAAAGCTGGTGAGGAAAAAAAAAGTCATGATTTATCATATTACCACAATGGGGAAAACTTGGAAAAGTAAAGAAAAATACCATCTTCTGTCATCTTGATGTGGTCTGCTTTTGGTGTATTCCTGATGTTTTGCATTTTATTGTATATATGTGTTGATTATACTCTGACTATACATATAAAAATTCAGCAAAAATACTGTATGAAGTGGTTGGCCATGACTTAATTCTACCATCTGCCTATTTTGATTTTTATTCAATATAAATAGTTCTGTTTAGCCACTTTTATACAGATAGCTTCTCACCTCAATATCTGGAATTGTTTTTTTTTTTTTTTTTTTTGAGACAGGGTCTAAATCTGTCACCCAGGCTGGAGTGCAGTGGTGGGATCTTGGCTCACTGCAGCCTCCACCTTCCAGGTTGAAGCAGTCCTCCGAGTAGCTGGGACTATAGACGTGCGCCACCATGCCCAGCTAATTTTTCTGTTTTTTGTAGAGCTGGGTTTCACCATGCTGGTCTTGAACTCTTGGACTCAAGTGATCTTCCCTCCCACTTTGGCCTCCCAGAATGCTGGGATTACAGATGTGCTCTACCGCGGCCGCCCTTTTTTTATTTTTAAGATAGGCCCTCACCCTGTCACTCAGGCTATAGTACAGTGGCACCATCATAGCTCACTGCATCCCTAAACTCCTGGGCCTCAGCTTCCTGAGTAGCTTAGGGCTACAGGCGTGCGCCACCATGCCTGGCTAATGTTTTTATTATTCATAGAGACAGGGTCTCACTGTGTTGCCCAGGCTTGTCTTGATTCCTGGCCTCAAGTGATCCTCCTGCCTCCACCTCTGAAAGCATTGGAATTACAGGCATGAGCCACTGTGTCTGGCCTGGAATTGGTTCTTTAGGATAGATTTCCAGAAGTGGAATTACTGAGCTTAAAAGTGTAAATAATTCATGCTCCTCAATATACATTGTCAAATTCTCTCCAGAAGGGTTCTATCACACTTCTATTTGGAATGTTTGAGAATGTGATGGCACTCTTAAGTAGAATTGAACAAACAAAAATAGTAGCTGGACTCAATGATTGGACAAGAATTCTAAATTCATAAAATATTGAGAATAGAAATCTTAGAATAGATTTCGTTTGTAATTCAGAAGCCTAATGGTCAGAAAGCAAAATAACTTTAAAGTACTTTCACTATTTTAAGGATCTTTTAGATAAATTACCTAGCGGTATTTCTTTGCCCATTGGGAAACCTCTGTCTTCCAGTTTTGTGTCCTCAGTGCCCGACTTGGCCTCAGGTGGTTGCTGGTGAAAGTTCATGGACTGTGGAAGTATTAGGTTAGGTGGAATACTATGTAGGCTTGTTTGGATTATTCATACTGACGTTTTTTTCCCCCTCCTCAAAGATTCTGAAGACAATCCCCAAACATTGCTTTTTTCTGCAACTTGCCCTCATTGGGTATTTAATGTTGCCAAGAAATACATGAAATCTACGTATGAACAGGTGGACCTGATTGGTAAAAAGACTCAGAAAACGGCAATAACTGTGGAGGTAAATTATTTACTTAGTTGCCAGAATATAAAATTGTATATATTTTTTTCTTGTCTGTTAGTATTAAGACTGGCAAATACTCTTTTTCCAGATAAATACTAAATCCATGTGAAAAGCCAAGGAAAGATATTTCTATTTGAGCTGTATATGATATCTGTGTTTTTATTTTTATTTTTTGAGATGGAGTCTTGCTCTGTCGCCAGGCTGGAGTGCAGTGGCGCAATCTCCGTTCACTGCAACCTCCACCTCCAAGGTTCAATTGATTCTCCTGCCTCAGCCTCCCGAGTGGCTGGGACTACAGGCATGCGCTACCACGCCCAGCTAATTTTTGTATTTTTAGTAGAGACAGGGTTTCACCATGTTGGCCAGGATAATCTCAATCTCTTGACCTCATGATCTGCCCACCTCGGCCTCCCAAAGTGCTGGGATTACAGGTGTGAGCCACCACGCCCGGCCCGATATCTGTGTTTTTAAAATTTCATCATCTATGGCCTCATTTCATTTCAGAATGATTTGGAACTTAAATCTATCTGAGTTATGTAAACATAAATCACACTTAAAATTTAAACATTAGAGGGCAGCAGAGAAATCTAGTGCTTTGTGTTTAAGCTTAAAAGTGTTGAAGTTTAAAATTTCACCTTTGATTCTGATAATCTAGATGAATTAATTTCACTGAGGAACAGACCTGTATATTAATCTACTACAGATTGGGTTTTTAAGTAAATGAAAGGGCAAAACATACAGAAATTTGTTGGTTATTTGGTTTCCTGTAGAAAGCTAGGGAATGGCATTTCCTTTCCTGCATTTTCCTGGTTGTCAGAAAATAAAGAAGTTAGATGCTCTTTAGAGAAAGGGGAGAGGCATGGGGAGATGGGCAGATCATGTAGCTTTCTGCTTTACTGGCTTATTTAGGTTTTTTTCTCTCAGTGGTGGCTGCAGACAGCTCTTATCAGGCTTGAGTACTTGTTTCCAGGAGCAAGACATTAGAACATTAGTGTTGTGCTCACTGATCATTGTGTTGTGATTTTAGTTTCCAGCAAAGCTTTACTAAATAGATGTTTTTTTTCTTCTTACATAAGCATCTGGCTATTAAGTGCCACTGGACTCAGAGGGCAGCAGTTATTGGGGATGTCATCCGAGTATATAGTGGTCATCAAGGACGCACTATCATCTTTTGTGAAACCAAGAAAGAAGCCCAGGAGCTGTCCCAGAATTCAGCTATAAAGCAGGTTGGTCCTTCCCCTTATGCCAGCAAAACTGGGGATATCAACAAATCTTCACCTTGGGCATATCTGCTCTTGGTCTGATTTTCATTCATTCAGTGAATACCAGTTTAGTTTAGTTTAGAAATGAGAGGAAGCTACTTTTTTTTTTTTTTTTTTTTTTTTAATTGAGGCAGAGTCTCATTCTGTTACCCAGGCTGGAGTGCAGTGGTGTGATCTGGGCTCTCTGCCTCTTGAGTTCAAGTGATTCTCCCACCTCAGTCTCCCGAGTAGCTGGGATTACAAGTGGGCACCACCATGCCTGGTTAATTTTTTTTTCTTTCTTTTTTGAGAGGGAGTCTCGCTTCTGCGCCCAGGCTGGACTGCAATGGTGTGATCTTGGCTCACTGAAACCTCCACTTCTTGGGTTCAAGCAATTCTCCTGCCTCAGCCTCCTGAGTAGCTGGGATTACAGGCACGTGCCAGCACGCCCAGCTAATTTTTGTATTTTTAGTAGAGATGGGGTTTCACCGTGTTGGCCAGGTTGGTCTCGAACTCCTGACCTCAAGTGATCCACCTGCCTTGGCCACTCAGAATGCTGGGATTATAGGCATGAGCCACTGCGCCCAGCCTACTTTTTTTTTTTTTTTTTTGGAGACAGGGTCTCACTCCCTTTGCCCAGGCTGAAGTGAAGTGCATTGGCGTGGTCTCGGATCACTGTAGCCTCAACCTCCAGGTAGCATGCACCACCATACCTGGCTTTTTTTTTTCTGGATGGTGTTTTATTATTGATATAATTCATGTGCCACATATTATCATTTTAAAATGTACAGTTCAGTGGCTTTTAGCATAATCATGAGGTTGTGCCACAGTCACTACTATCTAATTGGGAAGACTTTTTTTACCTTCAACTTTTAGGTTCAGGGGTACATGTGAGGATGTACAGGTTTGTTACATAGCTAAATGTATGCCAAGGTGGTTTGCTGCACAGATCATCCCATAACCTAGGTATTAAGCCCAGCATTTATTAGCTGTTTTACCTGATGCTCTCCTACCCACCCCCAACTAATTTTATTTTTTTAAATTTTTTTTCTATTTTTAGTAGAGGCCGAGTCTTGCCATATTGCCCAGGCTGGTCTCAAACCCCAGCCTCAAGCAGTCTGCCTGTCTGGGCCTCCCAAAGTGCGTGAGCTACTGCACCTGGCCTCACTTCTTTCTAATGATCAGAGTGTACATGTTAGAACTCACTTAATCTGTCATGGCATCTCATCGCATAAATGAGGAAAGGGTGGCTCAGACCTAAGGTTACACTGATAAAATAGGTTTGATCACTCTTGTCTCGTTCTCAACTTCAATAAGTAAAGTTGGATACAGTTGGAATTGATAACTGAGGATTTGGAAATAATATTGAGGCTTATCCATTCAAGACACATTTTCCCCTTTGTAATGTTTTCAACAGGCATGTCACCAAAATATGAATGTCTTTTACAGGCCTAACTGATGAAGAGAAAAAGTACTTGTATTATTGGAACTGGTGTTCTTACATCCGTTTATTTATTGGCAGGATGCTCAGTCCTTGCATGGAGACATTCCACAGAAGCAAAGGGAAATCACCCTGAAAGGTTTTAGAAATGGTAGTTTTGGAGTTTTGGTGGCAACCAATGTTGCTGCACGTGGGTTAGACATCCCTGAGGTTGATTTGGTTATACAAAGCTCTCCACCAAAGGTATGTGCTTTATGCTTAGATTTTATTTTGTTTTGTTTTTTTTGGGTATTAAAACAAATTGGAAATTGTATTATTTACTTTCATGTCATTAGTATATAGCTATCTTTTGAGTGCTGGGATGCTAAGGGTGATTTTGAGAATGAACCTGTTAAGAGACACCCCCCTCAGAACTGACACTTGAGTAGAAGTGCAGTCAGCAGACAGAGGTTCAAAAGGTGACTTTGGGATATAGTGTGATTTTTGAGCCAAACCTTGAAGATGGGTGGAAGGACTGAGATGGGATAGGGGTAAGTAAGATAGATAAATGCATGAGCCTAGAGGACAGGGGAGAGAAAGGGCCTGTAATTAACCTCTGTGGTTAGAGATGCTTAGGTTTGTGAGTTATAGGAACCTCTCAAGGAGGACCCTGAATCATAGTTTACTTGATGTGGATAGTTCTTCACGTAAATAAAGGTTGTTCTAAAGGTATTCCAATCACTTCCAACACGAGGACCCCAAAATCTCACCCAAATTGGCAAATCCCCCATGGTTAAAGGCTGCTTACAAAAATGGGGAAAAATAACTGAAGACTATGAATTCACCAATTCTTAAAAAGGAAGTCCCATGAGTGTGTGATATAAACATTGTTTCACCAGCCTTTAGACTTTTTGATATGGTAGCCACTAGCTGTGTTGAGCACTTGAAATGTAGGTGATCTGAATTGATCTGTGTACTGCAAGTGTAAAATACATACTGCATAACTTTTTATTATGCGGTCTGGATTTTGAAGACTTATGAAAAAATACAAAATGTTGCATTGGTACCCTGGTTTGTATAGATAGTATATTGAAATGATAAGACTTGGATATTCTGACAGGCGTGGTGGCTCATGTCTGTAATCCCAGCACCTTGGGCGGCCGAGGCAAACGAATCACTTAAGGTCAGGAGTTCGAGACCAGCCTGGCCAACATGGTGAAACTCTGTGAAACCCTGTCTATACTAAAAATACAAAAATTAGCCAGGCCTGGTGTCAGGTGCCTGTTGTCCCAGCTACTTGGGAGGCTGAGACAGCAAAATCACTTGAACCCGGGAGGCGGAGGTTGCAGTGAGCTGAGATCATGTCACTGCACTCCAGCCTGAGTGACAGAGCGAGACTCTGTCTCAAAAGAAAAAAAAAGACTAGATATATTGAGTTAAAATACATTAAGCTTCTTAAAGAAATCTTTTCAGTCTGTCTAGTGGAAGATTAAAAATTGGAATTACATATATGCCTCTAATGGACAAGCACTATTTAGACAATGCTCTTTGTAAATTTGCCTGCAGGACAGGGACCGTTGTTCTAGAAGCTTTAAAAATTGCCAGAGGTCTTTAAATTGAAGTGCTAAGGGACTTTCTCCCTCATGTCCCCAGGTTTATAACCACAATTGCTAGTGTTCACTGAAGGCTACTCAGGTGTTTGTCTCTCTTTTTTGGTTTAGTGTTACTCATGTATTTTACTTCAATAGGATGTAGAGTCCTACATTCATCGATCCGGGCGGACAGGCAGAGCTGGAAGGACGGGGGTGTGCATCTGCTTTTATCAGCACAAGGAAGAATATCAGTTAGTACAAGTGGAGCAAAAAGCGGTAAAACTATTCTTACCTTTCATTAAGCAAATGTTGAGTTCTAAAGTCAGTCTTTGGTTTCTTCAATTTTTATCCACTTTAAAATATTTTTAGTTCTAGTGTGTGGCAATGACTGAAAGCTTATTGTTAGGTACATATGTTGTCCTGTGATAAAAGGCCCATTCTGAAGTAACTTTGCATTTGAAAACAGTGATTTTGTTTTCATATGTTTGAAAGGCAGTTTTCAGACAATGATAAATATGAACCAGAGATAATTAAGATTGAGGGGCTGTAGGAATTGCTTGAAAATCAAATGAATGAGGGTATGTCAAAAGGATAAAGGGGAGAAGAGACTAATTTTTCCTCCAGGAGAATTGGAATAGTGTATGTAGATTCTTGCCCCTTCAGGAGCTTCACTCGTCTCCTTCCTCTTGAGTGGACTGCACTTAGGGAATTGCTTTCAAAGAATAGAGTAAGGTGGGGAGTGAGGACTTTACCGTGGAGAGATGAACAAACAGTACCTGGGCCAGTTGATCGTGGGTCACATCATTAGTGATAGGCACATAGCCATGTGCCCCTGATAAGAGGTGGTAAGGCGAGCATTCACTTCGGGTATTCCTCCCCCAAATATGTAACCCTGAGCATGAGGAAAACACAAGACAACCTCAAACTGAGGGACATTCTACAAAACTGTTGACCAGCACTCCTTAAAACTGTCAAAGTCATGAAAAACAAGGAAAGAAGGAAAGACAGACATGGAATCAAGTCTGGGGTTTGGTTAATAGTTTAGCAATGTTGGTTTTTTAGTTGAAACAAATATACATTAACAGTGTAAGATGTTAATAATAGCAGAAACCTGGAGCTCTCTGTACTGTCTTTGTAGCTTTTCTGAAAGTCTAAAATTAAAAGTTCATTTTTTAATGTAATAAATACATTTGGCCTATATTAAAAAATTAGGGAACTGCTTATCTTATTGGAAACAATTGATGGCCACTGTACATTAAACTGTGGTTCATTTTCCTGTAGGGAATTAAGTTCAAACGAATAGGTGTTCCTTCTGCAACAGAAATAATAAAAGCTTCCAGCAAAGATGCCATCAGGTATGTTCCCTACCACTGCTATGGTCTGTTTTAGTGTTGGTTCAAATACTGCATGTCTTTGTACAGTAATAAGATTTGACTTAAAAAAATTTTTTTTTTTAAATTTTTGAGACAGGGTCTCACTATGTTGCCCAGGCTGGTCTCAACTCCTGGTCTCAAGCAGTCCTCCCAGCTCAGCCTCCCAAAGTGCTAAGATTACAGGTGTGAGCCAGCATGCACAGCCTATTCTTTTTAACTGATAACCTGTTTATCAAAAAAAAACCAGACCATGCTGAAGTAGAATTTCACAAAGTGGATATCCTCGTTTCTACTCATTTCTGTCCTATCCTGTTTACCAGAGGAAACCACTATTAAAATAGTTTGCTTTGTCTAGGATATTTTAAGGGATAATATCTTAGGTATAGTATAAGTGCTTCTCACCCACTGGCTGATTAGACCACAGATTACATTCCAAATCTACATTAATCCAGTTCCTTGCCTGGTAGGATGAAAGTTGATTGCTTCGTTAATAGTAAATGTCTAGATGGTGAGGAATGAGTTAATTAACAGTTTGTCAAATGGAGGTGCTGCTGGCATTGGAGGCAAGATAATTATTTTTTATGGGATTGTCCTGCAAATGGAAGGATATTTAGCTGTTTAGGATCCGTGGCTGATTCCCCTGTGCCACATACTCAGGGTAAGTAGGGTTGGCATTATAAAAACCAGAAACCATTTTCCAGATGCCTCCTGATGGTGACCTACGTTCTCTGTTAAAGAACCACTGAGTTTGGGCATCATTTTTATAGTGGTTTCCACAATTACTGTAAATGCTTATTTAAAAAACAGACACAGGGAGTCCACGATCAAAGGAAATCCTGGATGTCAATCAGCATATTAATAGTTCAGGAAAGTTTTGTTAATGAAAGAGTTTTGGGCCAGGCATGGTGGCTCATGCCTGTAATCCCAGCACTTTGGGAGGCTGGGGTAGGCGGATTGCCTGGGCAACACGGTGAAACTCCATCTCTATAAAAAATACAAAAATTAGGCCGGATGTGGTGGCTCACACCTGTAATCCCAGCACTTTGGGAGGCCAAGGCGGGTGGATTACCTGAGGTCAGGAGTTCAAGACCAGCTGGCTAACATGGAAAAAACCCATTTCTACTAAAAATACAAAAAAAATAGCCAGGCGTGGTTGCGCACGCCTATAATCCCAGGTACTTGGGAGGCTGAGGCAGGAGAATTGCTTGAACCTGAGAGGTGGAGGTTGCAGTGGGCCGAGATCACACCATTGCACCCCAGCTAGGGCAACAAGAGCAAAACTCTGTCTCAAAAAAAAAAAAAATACAAAAATACAAAAATTAGATGTGGTGGCAAGTGCCTGTAGTCCCAGCTACTCTGGAGGCTGAGATGGGAGGATTGCATGAGCCCAGGAGGTTGAGGCTGCAGTGAGCTGTGGTTGTGCTAATGTACTCCACCCTGGGTGGCAGAGTGAGACTATCTCAAAAAAAGAAAGAGAGGGAAGGGAGGAAAGGAAGGATGAGTGTATTTTTTTTTTTTTTTTTTGAGACAGAGTCTCGCTCTGTTGCCCAGGCTGGAGCGGAGTGGTGCGATCTCATCTCACTGCAAGCTCTGCCTCCCTGGTTCATGCCATTCTCCTGCCTCAGCCTTCCGAGTAGCTGGGACTACACAGGCACCTGCCACCACGCCCAGCTAATTTTTTGTATTTTTAGTAGAGACGGGGTTTCACCGTGTTAGCCAGGATGGTCTCGATCTCCTGACCTCATGACCCGCCCACCTTGGCCTCCCAAAATGCTGGGATTACAGGCATGAGCCACCACACCCGGCCTGGAAGAGTGTATTTTAACTGCATTTTTCAAATTTATTTTAGCATGGCATGTTTTTTTTAAGTGTCCTGCAGACAGGGTTCCCTTGGGTGCCAGTTAAGGAGAGTTGGGGTTAGATGGCCAAGAAGGGGAATGAGACAAAGATGCTGGTGGTATACAACAAACAGTCTCCAGCGTGCCAGCCCTGACACGGCTGCATGTCACTTTCTCCCCTTTTACTGGATGATCTTTTTCAACTTTGAACGGGACATTTATTATTGCCAAGATAATAGTGACCCCCTTGAAAATGTACAAATAGTCCCATAAAGGTCCTTATCATTTTTTAAACTGACTTTGGAGGTCTTTTTCTTATTTCTTTTATTTTCTTTTTTTTTTTAAAGAGACGGAGTTTCTTAAAATGATTGTGTGGCACAGTCATAGCTCACTGCAGCCTCAAGCAATCCTCCCACCTCAGCCTCCCAAGTAGCTGGGACTACAGGCATGTGCCACCACACCCAACTTTTTTTTTAAACTTCAGAATGGAAATAGGTTTTTTCTGATCCTAAAAGTAACACATGCTTCTTGTATAAAAACTCTTGACATTATTCATCATCACATCTAATGGTAGTATGACATTTTATTATGTCTGTTTTGTGGCTTATATAAGCAGCCCAAATGATGCACATTTTAAAATTGTTTGTACTTTTTGTGTATTATAAGTAACACCGTGGTGAACTTCTTGTTTTATTATTTCCTTAGGATAAAATGGTGGGGTAGGTGATAAATTAGAATTACATACAGTCAAAGGAATAGATTTATTACTATAGAAATATGATTATTATATACTGCATCAAAAATAAATATGTTACACATGTGAAAGATTTGGAAAGTTACCCATTTATCTTGAGATGTCTTAGAAATGAAATGTATCTAGTATCCTTTCTCCTAACACACTCTCAAACAACAGGCTTTTGGATTCCGTGCCTCCCACTGCCATTAGTCACTTCAAACAATCAGCTGAGAAGCTGATAGAGGAGAAGGGAGCTGTGGAAGCTCTGGCAGCAGCACTGGCCCATATTTCAGGTGCCACGTCCGTAGACCAGCGCTCCTTGATCAACTCAAATGTGGTAAGGTTCTGCAGCACATTCCTGACACTTCATAATTTGGGGTATGAGCAGGTTATGAAAGGGTTTCATTTAAGCTTCCCAGTTGTTTTCATTTTCTCATGAAGTTAGTAAAGTATTAATTGTATTTTACAATTTCTGGCCAGACACAGTGGCTCATGCCTGTAATCCCAGCCCTTTGGGAGGCACAGGCAGGAGGATGGCTTGAGCCTACAAGTTTGAGATCAGCCTGGGCAACCTAGTGATACTCTGTCTCTACAAAAAAATAAAAAAAAAAAAATTAGCTGGGCGTGGTGACATGCTGTGGTCCCAGCTACCTGGGAGGCTGGGATGGGAGGAGGGAGGATCACCTGAGCTCAGGAGGTTGAGGCTGCAGAGATCCATGATGGTGCCACTGCACTCCAGCCTGGGTGACAGAGTGAGACTCTGTCTCAGAAAAGAAAAGAACCAATAATTCCCATGTTTAAACACACACACACATACATGCAAATCCATAGAGGCAGAAAATATGAGTGGTCCTGACTGGCTATGTGGATGGAGGAATGGCAGTGGCTAGTAATGGATGCAGGATTCTTTTGGGTGGATTATGCCATGTTCTGAAATTTTAGATAGTGCTGAATGGTTGCAGATCTTACAAATATACTAAAACAAACAAAAAAAACACTGGATTATATACTTTCAAATGGTGAATTTTGTGGTATGTGATTTTTAATTGTTTTAATCCTAAAGTAGCCCAAACATATATATGCGCATAAATGCATATAATAAATTTAGCCAGCATACCTAGAAACTTTAGAAGGTGTATGCTTTTCTTTTCCTGTAAATTCAAATTTTTATTGAGATAATTGTAGACTTACATGTAGCTGTAAGAAATAATACAGAGAGATCCTTTGTATACTCTGCTCAGCTTCCCTAAATGGCAATATTTTGGAAAACTATAATACCACAACCAAGATACTGACATTGGTACAATCAACCAGTCTTACTCAGAGTTCCCCAAGTAAAACGAGGGACTGTTTGTACTAATTGTTTGTGTGAGATGTATGTTTTTAGGAATAACTTTTTAAGAAATATTTTAGAATCACAAAAGCAGGTATTTATCAATTAGGTTTATTTTCAGCACTTTAATTTTATTCTCCTTTCTTGTGTTGTAAGGGTTTTGTGACCATGATCTTGCAGTGCTCAATTGAAATGCCAAATATTAGTTATGCTTGGAAAGAACTTAAAGAGCAGCTGGGCGAGGAGATTGATTCCAAAGTGAAGGGAATGATTTTTCTCAAAGGAAAGCTGGTAAGGCTGGGGTCTCTGTTGTAACCTTGATGGGGCTTTATGTGGGCAGGAAAACAGTGTGGTGTGGGTTCTTCCTGTTCTGTGGGGATGCTGCATCTCTTCACTCTCTCATCTTCCCTGGGTAATCTCATCCGTGATCCTCAGATGCCACTCTGCCACTGACAACTACTGTACCTCTATCTCCAGCCTGAACCGTTCTCACAATGCCAGACTTGATCCAGCTGCTTCCCTGACATCTCTACCTAAGTAGCTTATTTAAAGTAACTTTTTCAGAATCTTTTTTTTTCTTAGCAATCCTATTCTAGCACTGGACTTATTCAGAATCTTGAATTCAAATTAAAAATGAAAAAATTTGCCTCCCAAACCTGGTGTTCTTTCTTCTGAGGCCTTCTCTTTGTTTATGCCATAGACTATCACAAGGATTCTCAAACATTTTGGTTTCACAATCCCTTTAGCAAATGTTAGGGACCCCCAAAAGCTTTTGTTTACATGGGTTATATCTATTGATACTTACTGTATTAGAAATTAAAACTGGAACTCTAAAACACAATATCATGTTCCATTAGCCATCAGAGCAATGATTTTATCACGTCATATATGTCTAGGAAACTCCACTGTACCCTTGAGGGAATGAGTGTGGAAAGGGCAACATGATTATGAGAATAATTTTGACTTGGTGAAGCCCCTAAAAGATCTCAGGTTTCCAGGTTTCCATTGGCCTAGTGAACTAATCAGATTTATCTTCAACTTATTGCATGTCTAGCCATGTTGTTTATCTCCTTAAGCAACTCCACAAAACTTGTGGGATAAAGTCTCAACCCTTTCATAGGAGGATAAGATCCTTCATGTCCTGGCCTCTGCTAACCTTACAGCTTAATTTCTACCTCATTGCTACCAACACCATTTACTCCAGCAGTGCCCAGTACACCATGCTTTATCTCATCCTCAGTGCATGCTGAACCTACTATTTATAGTAATCTTTCGGCTGGGCGCCGTGGCTCATGCCTGTAATCTCAGCACTTTGGGAGGCTGAGGTGGACGGATCACCTGAGGTCGGGAGTTTGAGACCAGCCTGACCAACATGGAGAAAACCTGTCTCTACTAAAAATACAAAATTAGCCGAGGATAATGGCGCATGCCTGTAATCCCAGCTACTCAGGAGGCTGAGGCAGGAGAATCACTTGAACCCGGGCGGCAGAGGTTGCGGTGAGCCGAGATCGCACCATTGCACTCCAGCTTGGGCAACAAGGGTGAAACTCCATCTCAAAAAAAAAATTTTATATATATATATAAATCTTTTCCTCCAAAGTAGCTTTTATGACTTTGCTTAGCCTTAAATCTTACCAGGCAATGTTAGGGGCGTCTTTATCTGTACTTCAGAGTCTTTAGGACACATGTTTATGCAGGTAAACTTTTACCTTGCTGTGTTTGCTAATGGAGAGCCTCAAGAACACTCAAAGGCAAAAACTGTTTTCTAATTACCTCTATACCTAGTGAATGCCTGGGATTATACTCTACTTTGTAAATATGTAAGCGAAGATTCCCATGAATGGCAAAATCCACCAGTAGGTGATGATACCTATGTTATGATTGGGTAAATTTTGGGGTGAAAGGGGTGTTCCTTATAAAATATTACAGTTGAAGACAGCAGGGAGAGGAGTGCCTGTATTAGTTAACACATAGTTTGACTATATTTTTAGACGATTTCCTTGATTGGAGAGGATGGCACTTAATATTAAAGATGGTGTCCTGGCTAGGTGCCATGGCTCACACCTGTAATCTCAGTATTTTGGGAAGCTGAGCTGGGAAGATAATTCTTGAGACCAGCCTGGGTAATGTAGTGAGACCCTGTCTCTACCAAAAAAAAAAAAAAAAAAGCCAGATGTAGTGGCATGCACCTGTAGGAATTCAAAGTTACAGTGAGTTGTTAATTGCACCACTGCACTCCAGCCTAGGCAGTAGAGCAAGACCCTATCTTAAGAGGGAAAAAAAAAAGATGGTGTCCTGTATTATTTTTTTCATACTCTTACAGAAGGCTGAATTAAGAAAAACCAGAAAATCAACAATAGAAGATCATTTGTTTTTCTGCTTTTAATTAGGTCATTCTGAATAGCTGGCATTGCTTTTCTGATGGAAGGCAGTATATAGTTTAGACTATAGGTTTTAGAGCCATACAGACTAGATTTTAAATACTTGCGCCATTTAATAGCTGTGGGGCCTTAGACAAGTCAGCTAACCTTTCCAAGCCCGTTTGCTCAGCAGTAAAATGTAGCTAATAGCCACTAGGGGGTTAGCACAGTGTAATAGCTAAGACTCTGTCTATAGTTAGAAAGTTCTAAATCATTTGGGGTTCTTTTTTTCAATATTCCTTGTCTCTGCAGTGTACTTTTGGCAGCTATAATGTATTAGCTTTGGTCTAAAGTTCATCTAAAATTATACCTGGTGGTTTTTTTGCTTTATGTTTTTTGTTTTCTTTTTTTTTAAAGAATACGTGGTCTTTTAAAGGGAGTATTTTTCATGTGCGTTGGTTGGATTAACTTCCATTTGCTTTGATTTCTAGGGTGTTTGCTTTGATGTACCTACCGCATCAGTAACAGAAATACAGGTATTCTTTTCCCTTAGATTTTAAAGTTAACGTACCTAAATTGTAGAATGTTAATTATGAAAATAGAGAATAATAGATTGGGAAACAATAGTTCTGGTTCCTTTAGTAAGAGATAATCGATAATTAAATTTTGGAATATTCCCCCCTAACTTTTTAATTCTGATATTTTTGTAGTTGAGCCCACCTGGTTTCTATATTTCCTTTATACAAAGTTGTGAACGATATCCAGCTCTCCCCACCCTTTAACACTTATATATGGTATATAGATTTTGTGTGTGTGTGTGCATGTGTGTGTGTGTTTTCAGACAGAGTCTCGCTCTGTCGCCCAGGTTGGAGTGCAGTGGTGCAATCTCGGTTCACTGCTACCTCCGCCTCCCGGGTTCAAGCGATTCTCTTGCCTCAGCTTCCCAAGTAGCTGGGATTATAGGCCCACCACTACCCCCAGCTAATTTTTTGTATTTTTAGTAGAGACGGGGGTTTCGCCATGTTGGCCAGGCTGGTCTCGAACTCCTGACCGCGGGTGATCCACCCATCTCCCAAAGTGCTGGAATTACAGGCATGAGCCACCACGTCCAGCCTACAGGTTTTCATAGACATTTAAAATTGTTACATCTTTATTCAATACTGTGAGAAATGTGTGCTTAATATATTTGTTTTATTACCTTTGGCTGTAGATACCCTGTAGCAATTGAGTTGAATAAATGGTTTAATAACTTAATAAATGAAGTAGTGATGAGGGCTATTTCTCATAATGAAACTATATTTTCCCACACTTCAGGGACACTGGCTTTTGGACCATGATGGGTGGCCAGTGTTATTTTTGACCAGTGACTTGTTAAGCACTTTTTCTTTTCTTTGAAGAAATGGCAAATATTTTGTTTTTCTCATGCTTTTTAAAAATTGAATACTAATTAAAGCACACGAAAACAAAACATTCTCTCAACAGGAGAAATGGCATGATTCACGACGCTGGCAACTCTCTGTGGCCACAGAGCAACCAGAACTGGAAGGACCACGGGAAGGATATGGAGGCTTCAGGGGACAGCGGGAAGGCAGTCGAGGCTTCAGGGGACAGCGGGACGGAAACAGAAGATTCAGAGGACAGCGGGAAGGCAGTAGAGGCCCGAGAGGACAGCGATCAGGAGGTGGCAACAAAAGTAACAGATCCCAAAACAAAGGCCAGAAGCGGAGTTTCAGTAAAGCATTTGGTCAATAATTAGAAATAGAAGACTTATATAGCAAAAAGAGAATGATGTTTGGCAATATAGAACTGAACATTATTTTTCATGCAAAGTTAAAAGCACATTGTGCCTCCTTTTGACCACTTGCCAAGTCCCTGTCTCTTTCAGACACAGACAAGCTTCATTTAAATTATTTCATCTGATCATTATCATTTATAACTTTATTGTTACTTCTTCATCAGTTTTTCCTTTTGAAAGGTGTATGAATTCATTACATTGTTATTCTAATGCATTATCTGTAGATTAGAAGATAAAATCAAGCGTGTATCTGCCTATACTTTGTGAGTTCACCTGTCTTTATACTCAAAAGTGTCCCTTAATAGTGTCCTTCCCTGAAGTAAATACCTAAGGGAGTGTAACAGTCTCTGGAGGACCACTTTGAGCCTTTGGAAGTTAAGGTTTCCTCAGCCACCTGCCGAACAGTTTCTCATGTGGTCCTATTATTTGTCTACTGAGACTTAATACTGAGCAATGTTTTGAAACAAGATTTCAAACTAATCTGGGTTGTAATACAGTTTATACCAGTGTATGCTCTAGACTTGGAAGATGTAGTATGTTTGATGTAGATTACCTATACTTATGTTCATTTTGATACATTTTTAGCTTCTCATTATAAGGTGATTCATGCTTTAGTGAATTCTTCATAGATAGTATATATAAAAGTACATTTTAATAGAAAGCCAGGGTTTTAAGGAATTTCACATGTATAAGGTGGCTCCATAGCTTTATTTGTAAGTAGGCTGGATAAATGGTGCTTAAATGGTAATGTACTCCACTTCTTCCTATTGGAAGATTAACATTATTTACCAAGAAGGACTTAAGGGAGTAGGGGGCGCAGATTAGCATTGCTCAAGAGTATGTTAAAAAAAGAAAAAAAGAACTAAACCACTGGAAATAATCAAATGCAAAAAGGTAACAAATTCATAACTGGAGAGCAAACAGAAGAACAAGTATGATTTGGATGATAAAGCATTGTTTTAATGGTGAAAACTTCACAGATCACTAATGTTTCTAGAGGTTAACTTCAAGTGGGCAAGCTGGGGTTTTTAGGTAGTCAGTTGCCTAGTTCCTAAAGCCACAGTATAGGATCTGTTAAACTGAATGTCTGTTGAAAGTTTGTTTTAGCTGCTTGGAGGCTTCCTTTTAAGACAAACTGTATGTGATTAAGTTGTTTTGAGGGAGCTGAAGAACCTGATGTAGCCCCTGGCCAGATAACTGCCTGATTTCTCAGATATTATTTCTCTGGGAAACATTCTACATAGCACAGGAGCTTAAGAGTGGCATTATCGTCTCGCCTTAATTTCCAGAGATTATTTCTGTACTGAGAATCCTGGAACTACTATGCTAGGGAATTTAAAGCCGCATGGTCTGTCTTGTTTTCATTTAATTATTGTGAATACCTAGAATCTTTCTAGGTCCTGATTTCTCTTGCTTAATCCAGTCTTTATCTCTAACTGCCCCTTATTTGATCACCATGTACTAGGAGCTCTGATAGCCAGCTCAGCTCCTAATCCTTGAGGCAACATTCTTTTTCTATTTGAACTTCAGTTCTGTCCTTGAATCCTGACTAGATATTTCTTGCCCTCTGGTCTCAGAATTCTCTTGGCTTTTATTCCTTGATCCACTTGCCAGTTTTATCACTTTACCCTTGTTCCTCATGGCTTCCCATCAAGCCATGGGTATTAGGTGACAGTGTAATTTATTAGATTCTGGTTTTGCCCAAATACTGGGCATGCTTTAATAACAACTGAACCATTTCGTTATTTGGATAGGCATGGGTACCTTATCAAGCAGATTAAAAGGATATGGTACCCGTCCTTTAGAAAAGAACAGCTAAAACCTTGTTGTGGATTATGGATTTAGCCTAAAGAAAAATAATCTGGCATAAATTAAGAGTAAGAGGGAAGATTAATAGAAATTTCACTTCACATAACTTAAAACATGGCTATTTCAATAAAGGACTAAAGTTTCTCCTGGATCCCAGAATTCAACCTGTATTTATAAATGTATAATGTATTTAGCTACTTTTTGGTTTAAATGAACTTGTTGGGTTAGCTTGGTAAATGTTATAATTTTTACTATTTTCTACAAAGAAAATATTTTCTAATTTAAGTTGGAGCTATCTGTGCAGCAGTTTCTCTACAGTTGTGCATAAATGTTTTTACTATAAAATGAGCTAATGTATAAAATACTGCTGTATACCATAATAAAGATAGTAATACTTGATTTTGGTGGCTTTTGTTTTCTAAAATGAAAATAGCTTGAAATATTTATTATAAAAATAATAAAAGCTAGATATAAAAATCTAAAGAGAAAAAAAACCAGTCACCCTTATCTAATATTTTAGTGAGCAGTCTTCCACATGTTCATTTATAAAATTGGAATTATTTGATTTTGTGTATTGCTTTTCCCCCCTCAACATGTTGTGCACAATTTTGTACAGGCTTACATGGACATTTTTGATGACATGTTTTCTTGTATGGATATGCCACTACACATTTAACCAGTACTCGATGTCCATGTTGGCTATTTCTAATTTTTCACCATTATAAACAACCCTAAAGTTAATATCCTCACATATGTGTTTGCATACTCGTCTGTCACCTTAGGATATGTTTTCTAAAGGTAGAACTACAGCTTTGAACTCCTAGGCTCAAGTGATCTTCCCTCTCAGCCTCCCAAGTAGCTGAGACTACAGGGGGGTACCACCAAACCTGGCTAATATTTAAATTTTTTATAGAGATGGAGTCTCATTCTGTTGACCAAGCTGTTTGTGAACCCCTGGCCTCAAGCAATCGTCCTGCCTTGGCCTCCCAAAGTGCTGGGATTATAGGTGTGAGCCACCATGCCTGCCCTCTTCTAATTATCTGTCATGAGATGGATCTCCAGTCATTGCATTGAGGTTTATGTATTTAATATATTTAGTGTTTTCCCTATACCGGGGCATGGATTTTTGTCTTTCTTTGAGACAGGGTCTCTATCTGTTACCCAGGATGGAGTTCAGTGGCATGATCATAGCTCACTGCAGCCTTGAACTCCTGGGCTCTAATGACCCTCTTACTTCAGTCTCCCACTTAGCTAAGACTATAGGCATGTGCCGCCACACCTGGCCAATATTTCTTTAAAAATGTTTTTTGTAGAAAAATTAGCCGGGCATGGTGGCGTGCGCCTGTAGTCCCAGCTACTTGGGAGGCTGAGGCAGGTGAATGGCGTGAACCCGGGAGGCAGAGTTTGCAGTGAGCCGAGATCGTGCCACTGCACTCCAGCCTGGGTGACAGAGTAAGACTCTGTCTCAAAAAAAAAAAATGTTTTTTGTAGAGCCAGGGATCTCACTATATTGTCCAGGCTGGTGAATTTTTGTCCATTTTTTACTGCTGAATTCCCAGCACCTACAACAGTGCTGGCAAATAATAGATAACTAAATATTGAACAGGTGAACAAATTTTTTTTTTTTTTTTTTGAGACAGGGTCTCACTCTGCTACCCAGGCTGGTGTGCAGTGGCTTGATCACAGCTCACCACAGCCTCCAACTGCCAGGTTCAGGTGATCTCCCATGTCAGCCTCCTGAGTAGCTGGGACTACAGGCATCCACCACCATGCCTGTCTAATTTTTGTATTTATTTATTTATTTTTTTGTAGATACGGGGTTTCGCCATGTTGCCCGGGCTGGTCTTGAACTCCTGGGCTCAATCGATCCCGCGACCTCGGCCTCCCAAAGTGCTAGGATTACAGGTGGGAGCCACTGCGCCTGGCCCAAATCATTTTAAATGTACTGGGAGATGCACTGATAGGAGGCCAAACTGGCAGCAGGACTGCCTGTTAGAAGTAATCAGATGATGGTGGCCTAAACTAATGGAGATAAAAAGATGTACACAGAGCTCTTTACGAGGTAGACTAAGCAGTACTATTTGGTTTTAGGTTTAATGACAGAAGAGGCCTGGTGCAGTGGCTCACGCCTGTAATCACAGTACTTTGGGAGGCCAAGGCGGGCAGATTACTTCAGGTCAGGAGTTCGAGACCAGTATGGCCAACATGGTGAACCCCCCCCAACCCCGTCTCTACCAAAAATACAAAAATTAGCTAGGTGTGGTGGTGCACACCTGTAATCCCAACTACTCAGGAGGTTGAGGTTGCAGTGAGCTGAGACCACGCCAGTGCACTCCAGCCTGGGCAACAAAGCAAGACTCCGTCTCAAAAAAAAAAGAATGACAGAACAGGCTGGGCTTGGTAATCCCAGCACTTTAGGGGGCTGAGGTGGGAGGATTGCTTGATAAGCCTGGGCAACATGGCAAGACCCCATCTCTACCAAAAAAAAAAAAAAGTGCAGGAAATCAGCCTGGTGGATGGTGGTGCCATTCACTGACATGTAGAACTGCAAATGTGGCAAATTTGGTATGGGAAGGAAGGGGCATGTGAAGAGGAAGATCATTTAGACTTGAACATACTGATACACAGCAGCTATTGAAACATTCAGGTGTGATTGTTCTAGCTGGATGTTGGATATTCCAGTCTGGAGCTCTGGAGAGCCATCTGGCCTGGAGACAAAGTGGGAGTGAGCAGCGTGTTTAATGATAGACCTGGAAATGGATGAGATCTCCCAGGGATAAGGTTTAGGAAGGACTTTTTAGGAGCATTAACACTTAAAGGATAGACGTTTAACTTTATTTATTCTTCATAATAATTCTGTTGAGGTAAGTAGTAGTATCATTCAGATTTTACTATGGGAAACCTGAAGCTTAAAAAAGTTAACTTGTCAATAAGAAAGCTGGTCGGTCTGAGGTTCAAACCATATATCTATGAGCTCCCAAAATCAATGCTCCTTTGTATGTCTCAAAGCACTGTACACAGCTGGTGCTTAATAGTTAAAATCTTCTATCACCCCTCCCCATTTGACTTGATAACTTAGGAAGGTAAAAGGCATGAGGCGGCTTTCACAGCTGTGGGACTTAGCTCTTGTTACCTTGGGCAGTTGTACAGATTCCTACAACCTGTATTTCAGGGTCGAAGTGAAAATATTTGTCTATCACTGAGTGTTTTGTATATTTATGGCTCTCGATCAAAAGATTATGTGTCAATGATAATAATCAGCTCTTGGCTACATTTCAATTTTTTTTCTTTTACTTTAAGTTCTGGGATACATGTGCAGAACATGCAGGTTTGTTACATAGGTATACATGTGCCATGGTGGTTTGCTGCACCTATCAACCTGTCAGCTAAGTTTTATGCCCCGCATACATTAGGTATTTGTTCTAATGCTCGTGTTTTCTTTTTTTCTGAGGCAGTCTCGCTCACTGTAACCTCCACCTCTTGGGCTCAAGCCATCCTTCCGCCTCAGCCTCCATGGTAGCTGGGACTACAGTCGCGCACCACCACGCCCGGCTAATTTTTTTTAAAAAATTACGTAGAGATGGGCCTTGCTATGTTGCCCACTCCAGTGGGCATCCCAAAATGTTACTGGCATCCCAAAATGTTAGGATTACAGATGTGAGCCACTGCGCCTGGCCTTTTTTAAAAAAAGTTTTATCCAGTGACAGGCTGGGCTATACACTTAATGTCTAAAGGTTTTTGCCTTTCAGTTCATATCAACGCGAGTAGAGTTAGCTAGCTATGTTTGTAAACAATATTCCGATATGCTTCGTTAAAGTAAGCCGATATTAAACATTTATATAAATCCATCCTCACAGGGTCAATCTGGAGATAAACTCACCGCTGCAGCGGGCGGGAAAGGAGGTGGGAACACGCTCATTGACAACTTCATTTCCATGAGAATGGTTGCTGTGGTGATTGCTGCGTCTTCCCATTGGTCATTGCCGAGCGTATTACGGTTCTCCGGGAGGGTTATATTGGTTCCCATTCCACAGCGGCCGCAACGTGTCGAGAGCCGTAAGTAAAGTGTCGCAAAGCAGAAGGAAGGCGGGAGTCCCGACTGCAAACATTGAGGAAAGCCAGGCAGTAGAGGCCGCTATGGCGAACGTTCCGTGGGCAGAGGTCTGCGAGAAATTCCAGGCGGCGCTCGCTCTGTCGCGGGTGGAACTGCATAAAAATCCGGAGAAGGAACCGTACAAGTCCAAATACAGCGCCCGGGCGCTACTGGAAGAGGTCAAGGCGCTGCTCGGCCCCGCGCCTGAGGACGAGGATGAGCGGCCTGAGGCCGAGGACGGCCCGGGTGCCGGTGACCACGCCCTGGGGCTGCCGGCTGAGGTGGTGGAGCCCGAGGGGCCCGTCGCCCAGCGAGCGGTGAGGCTGGCAGTCATCGAGTTCCACCTCGGGGTGAACCACATCGACACGGAGGAGCTGTCGGCGGGGGAGGAGCACCTGGTGAAATGCCTGCGGCTGCTGCGCCCGTACCGGCTCTCGCACGACTGCATCTCTCTCTGCATCCAGGCGCAGGTGAGAGCGAGCCCGGCCAGGCCGGCCCCT
This sequence comes from Gorilla gorilla gorilla, assembly GCF_029281585.2. NCBI lineage: Eukaryota > Metazoa > Chordata > Mammalia > Primates > Hominidae > Gorilla > Gorilla gorilla. The sequence goes on along the minus strand of NC_073232.2, from coordinate 46,762,393 downwards.
GTCGGCAAATGGCGAGGGATGGGGAGGAGCCCCTGCCAAGGCCAAGGGCAGACGTTGTAAGGCGCAATTCGTCCCCATGTTTTTGTAGCTCTGGACTGAGTCCCAAAGAGCGTCTGTGGTCTTCAAAAAAGCCAGTCTTAAGGACTTATTGCCTTGTAACTAGATCTCCCACAGTCGTCCGTCCCCAGACTCAGTGTCCACCCTCGTCGCCCACACCAACATCGCTTGCTGCTGCTTCACTTAGACGTGGCGATGCATTGGTGTCCGAGACCCTCCTACATCGTCATGCGCTTTCCTCTCCACCAGTCCAACTCCTGTTCATTCTGTTAAGAAAATCCAAAGTAATTTAAATCTTAACGTCTCAAGGAAATGACGATGACCGGAGTACATTCTTTTTTGGTTTTGTTTTGTTTTTGTTTTTTTCTTAGAGATGGGGTCTCACTGTGTCGCCCAGGTTGGAGTTAAGTGGCACCATCATAGCTCATTGCAGCTTCCACCTCTTGGGCTCAAGCAGTCCTCCTGCCTCAGCCTTCATAGTAGCTGGAACCACAGGCGCATGCCACCATTCTTGGTAATTTTTTGAATTTTCTGTAGAGATGGGGGTCTCACTATATTGCCCAGGCTGGTCTTGAACTCCTGGACTCAAGTGATCCTTCTGGCTCACCTTCTCAAAGTGCTGGGATTACAGGCCTGAGCCGCTGTGCCTGGCTCGGAATACATTCTTAATTCAAAATAAAATGTCCAAAATCTGCAGCTTCCTTTCTTACCAAATTCATTTGTTTGCATCTTAGGGAATTCTTCCCCATTCTTGAAAACCTATCTCAAGAATCACTTCCTTTAGTATTAATAACTTTCTTGGGACCATTTTGGGCCAAACTGATCTCTCCCTCCTACCTTTGAATTCTTATAATACTTTTTGTTTCCCGTTTATATGGTACTTGGTTTATTAAATAAATCTGGGCAGGGCACAGTGGCTTCCATCTGTAATCCCAGCATTTTGGGAGGCCGAAGTGGGAGGATGGCGTGAGGTCAGGAGTTCAAGACCAGCCTGGGCAACAAAGTGAGACTCTGTCTCTTAAAAAAAAAAAAAAAAAAAAAAAAACCCACAAAACTAGCCAGGCATGGTGGTACACGCCTGTAGTCTTAGCTACTGGGGAGGCTAGGTTGAACTGGGAGGATCACTTGAGCCCCTGGAGGAGCCATGATCATGCCACTGCAACTGCAGTCTGGGTGACAGAGCAAGACCTTTTCTCAACAACAACAAAATCCACATCAATATTCTAAAGTAATATTGGTCAACACCTGTGAAAAGAAGGGGTGAAAAAAGAAAAATACTTTAAAAAGTTAAAATAATATTGGGACAGGTGAACATGGATGTTTATCACAGCAGTGTTGATTATTAAAGAAGGAAAATCGCAGGGCTGAGGCAGGAGGATCGCTTGAGCCCAGGAGGTCAAGGCTGCAGTGAGTCAAGATTGTATCACTGCACTCCAGCCTGTGCAACAGAGTGAGACCCTGTCTCAAAAAGCAAAGAAAAGGAAAACAATATAAATGTCAGTAGGAATATGATTAAATTCCGTTACATCCAAACAGAAGAACAGTACACAATTATTAAAAATAATAATTTATATTAACAAAAATTGGCAATATGAAGAGGGAGGGAGAAGACTATAAGCCATATTTAGAATTATGTAGAAAAGGCCGGATGTGGTGGCTCACACTTGTAATCCTAGCACTTTGGGAGGCTGGGATGAGATGATCACTCGAACTTAGGAGTTCAAGACCAGCCTGGGCACATAGTGACACCTCATCGCTACTAAAAATAAGAAAAAAAAATTATTCCAGGCATGGCTGCTTTGCTAGGCAGTATGTTCTTTGGGCAGCCATCGGGGCTCCAACCACCACCGGGGCTCTGGGGCCAGGCTTCCCTTACTTACCAGCAGCTCCGGGGGCTCTGAGACCTTCTAACAGTACTTTGGTGGACGACATGGAGTCATCTTTCCAGACTTGCTTTGCCTCTCTGTTAAGTCAGGACTATGTCAGTGGCAGCAATCAGGAAGAAATTGAAACTGGTGTTGATCGGTGTATACACAAGTTTCTGGATATTGCAAGACAGACAGAATATTTCTTTCCTACAAAAAAGATTGCAATTGTCTGTCCAGAAACCAGAGCAAGTTATCAATGGGGATGTCGATGTCTCCAAACTAAGAAATGAATAACATTGGAGACACGCACTGGTCCAGAAGCACTTGACAAAGCTAAGGCATTGGCAGCAAGTGCTGGAGGTCATCATGTGCAGTACAAAAAGCTAGCTGACATCCATCAAGGCTCCTTGGTCTACCTTGAGCAGGCATTCAATATCCCTGCACTTCTGAAGTGCACCTGAGCAAAAGGGTAAAGGCTGTGGGCCTGAGAGTGGGCTGGTGTGGGAGAGCCCCATGCAGATGGTTTGCCACACATCCCTTCTTGTAGACTTGGCATTTTGGAAGAACTCTTTGACAGAGAATGAGTTGATTTTAGTTTTATGCTCCCACCTAAAATTTTTTCACTATTTTTATAAGATGTTAATTTCTTGAGTACTTTATTTATAACATGCCTGTACCTTGGGTAAACCAAGTAAACTTTTTTTTGTCTTAGGCAAAGTTTAGACTGTTCATATGATGATACACTTTCTTTTTTATGTGGGTTTTTTTTTTTTTTTGGCTTGTTTTTTATTTTTATTTTTATTTTTGAGACAGAATCTTCCTCTGTTGCCCAGGCTACATAGCAGTGGCACCTTCACAGCTCATTGCAACTTCCACCCTCCTGGCTTAAGCGATCCTTCCACCTCAGCCTCCCAAATAGCTGGGACCACAGGTGCATGCCACCATGCCCAGCTAATTTTTGTATTTTTAGAGAGACGATGTTTCACCATGTTGCTCGGGCTGGTCTCGAACTACTGAGCTCAGGCAATTCTACCCACCCCAGCCTCCCAAAGTGTTGGGATTACCAGTATAAGCCACCGTGCCTGGCCTTCTAAAAATTTTTGCATGACTTTTCATCTTTTTATGTGTGTTTCCCATTTGTTTGATATGAGGGAAAAATTTCTAATAGCTTGAGAATCAAGGGGATGGGGATTTTGGTTGTAGGCATTTTATAATAATTAACCCCTTAGCAGTGGTGTAGAAAAATAGGTAAATTTTTTGTTTCAAGACTTAAAACTACCTCAAGAAGAACAATCTAATGCAACAGTATTTGTAACACTTCCAGAGGTCTCAGTTGAGGAATTTTTTTGTAAATGGGTTGGAAGAAGATTAAAATATCCTGGGTTAGCGTAGTAACATTACAGTAGGATCCTTAGGTTGATGCTGACTTTTGTTTGGGGTAAGTTTATATTTTGTGTGGTGTTTATTTACTTTTTTTGAAGAGGAGGATGTAGTAGGAGCAGTGTTACAAATCAGTTTAAGTAACGGAGTAGACCCTGTTGTCAGTGGGGCATAGTTGAGTTATGAGGGCTAAAGCTTGCTCTGATGGTCTCTTTTTGTTTTGTTTTCTTTGCTTTTATCTTTTGTTTTACATTTGAGGAGGGGAGAGATTTTCCATTAAGGAAGGTTATTGCTAGTGGATTTGATTCCAAGGGCCTGGGGTGTCACAGTAGGGTTGGGGAGGGGCTGCAGGGTGATCCTTGGCTACTGAACCTCCACAGAGAGCATGTGGTGCCCCTGCCCTTTCAAGATAATTTACTCTCTTGTTAGTTTTGCAGGCCACCTCAGATTCTCTGTTGAATTGCTGTTAAGAAATACAGACCAGTGTTGTTTCTGGGCTCTCGTTGGGTGAGGTTTTCCTGAGTTTTATGTCTCTTCTTAGTTCACATCGTGTTACCCAGAACACATGCTTCACTGTCTTCTGAACAGGCAGTGCTCCTGTGGCTCTGTGTCTTGGCTTGTTTAGTTTTTTTCAGCCTTGAAGGCTCCTTCCCACACTTACTGACATCCACTCATGTTCCTGGTATGACCTGGATTGCTGCCTGGTCCCTGCAACCTCCCAGTGCCCTTTCTGCTGCATTCCCAGAGCACAGGACTTTCTCTTTTCTACTGACCTTGCTTGGTTCTCTCTTGTGGGTTAGTAATTTCTGTCTGTCTCTTTGCCCCTCACTAATTGTTCACCCATGAGAATTAGGTATTATTCCTTTTAAATATACAGGGACCATATAGTCTTTATCTTTTATACATGATACTTATTACTCAATTGTGTGTGCAAGGTATCTGGCACATGGACCTGTGATTAGTAGCCTGAGGTCAACAGATCTCAGTTAGAATGCATAGGTTAACCAAAGCTTTTTTTTTTTTAATTTAATTTAATTTTATCTTTATAGAGATGGGGTCTCACTATATTGACCAGGCTGGTCTCAAACTCCTGGCCTCAAGTGATCCTCACATCTCGGCTTCCCAAAGTGCAAGGATTATGGGCATAAGCCACTGAGCCCAGCCTAAACAAAGCTTTTAAAAGCTCCTGCAACCTCAAGGTTGTTAACCTGGTCATCTCATGGTAATTAGAAACTCTGATTGGCTGCTTTAGATTTCTTGATTAAAAACCTAAGTAAACTGATTAAGTTTTAGGCATTCTTTCAAAGGTTTCTCAGTGAAAAGATTGGGAACTATTCTATTTGGTGCTTTGTGAAAATATTTTGAATTAGTATATGTGCCAGTTATTGCCATTTCTTAAGTCCAAAATGTTTTTCTGGTCAAATAAATAGCAGTTTTTCAAAAACAAAAATTAGCTGGGTGTGGTGGCATGCATGTGTAGTCCCAGCTACTCAGGAGGCTGTGGGAGGACTGCTTAAGCCTGGGAGATCAAGGCTGCAGTAAGCTAAGATGGTGTCACTGCACTCCAGCCTGGGTGACAGAGTAAGACCCTGTCTCAGAAAAAAAAAAAATTGTAGAATGATCCTATTTTTGTATAAGACTAAGTATACACACACACACGCATACTTACATTATATATACACATATAATAAAAAGTTTATATACATGTGAATATATACAAATACGTATATATGTGTGTGTATATGGAAGAGTTTTGCAAGTATCGGTTAATGGGAATTCATGATATTCTAACTGCTTTGTCTTAATCTGGTGTCTTCTCCTTGGGGAACTACAGAACTTGGCTCTATTATTTATCAAAAGAGATTGATATTACATTAGATTATCAAGAGACTTCTGTCTTCTCTGGGTTCCAGTGCCTTAGGAATAATTTTTATCTGGTATTCCTTCTGATCCTTGTTATCACCAGTACACACTGGCACTACCATCTTGATTACTTCACTTTAGTAAAATTTCCTAGGAAATTAGTAGATTGCTGTCCCCACTCCAGGTTATATATGTATAGGAGTACTTTTTGTTGTTATTGTTCACAGATTCATTGAGTTGCAATTGGCATATAATAAACTGCACATATTTTTAAGGGTACAGTTTGATGAGTTTTGACATATATATTTATACCTGTGAAACAATCACTGCAATCAAGATATGAACATATCTGTCACCACCAAAAGTTTTCTTGTGCTCCTTTGTAGTCCCTCCCTCTCTCTTATGTTCTTTTCCTCCCTTCTGCTTGCCCCCAACCCTGCATTTTGTAGAATTTTATTTTATTTTAGAGACAGGGTCTTACTATGTTGCCTAGGCTGGCCTCAAACTCCTGGGATCATGTGAACCTTTCACCTCAGCCTCCTGAATAGCTGGGACTATGTAGAAATTTTATTTTATTTTTGAAGACAGGGTCTGGCTCTGTCACCCAGGCTGGAGTGCAGTGGCGGGATTTCGGCTCACTGCAACCTCTGCTTTCTGGGCTCAAGCCATCCTCCCACCTCAGCCTCCTAAGTAGCTGAGACTACAGGGTCACACCACCACGCCCAGCTAATTTTTGTATTTTTTGTAGAGGCAGGGTTTCACCATGTTGCCCAGGCCTCAAGTGATTCGCCTGCGTTGGCCTCCCAAAGTGCTGGGATTACAGGTATGTGCCACTGTACCCAGCCTATGTAGAATTTTATATAAATGAAATCATATTGTATATACTCTTGTTTTGGTATACCTTTTTTCCACTCAACATCATTATTTCATTCTGTATCTACTGAGCTGATCGTGTCTTTTCATTTTCAGTCTGTTAATAGGGTGGATTACATTGATTTTTATAAATGTTAAACTAATCTTGCATTCCTGGGATAAACTCCATTTGGTCGTAACGTATTCTTTTTATATATTGTTGAACTGAATTCACTAAATTTTTGTTTAAAATCTTTGCATCTGTGTTCATGAAGGATTTCAGTCTGTAGTTTTCTTGTTATATCTTTGTTTAATATGAGATGGGAAGTGTACTGTCCTTTTCTCTTTTCTGGAAGTGTTTGTGTAGTGTTGGTGTTAAACTTCATTACATGTTTGGCAGAATTTACCAGTAATACTTTTTTAGCTGTTTTTATTTTATATTTTACTTTTCTCCTTACCTAGTTTGATAGTGGCAAGGATATGATATGTGAAAGATGCAAGACCTTCCGTTGTGGCTTTTCTACCCTTAGTAGGATTTATATTGTATCTAAAGAATAATTCACATAAAGGCTGGGCACGGTACCTCATGGCTGTAATCCCAGCACTTTGGGAGGCCAAGGCGGGTGGATCACTTGAGGTCAGGAGTTTGAGATCAGCCTGGCCAACATGATGAAACCCCGTCTCTACTAAAAATACAAAAATTAACCAGGTGTGGTGGCAGGTGCCTGTAATCCCAATTGCTCAGGAGGCTGAGGCACAAGAATCGCTAGAACCCGGGAGGCGGAGGTTGCAGTGAGCCGAGATCATGTCACAGCACTCCAGACTGGGCAACAGAGCAAGACTCTATCTCAAAAAAAAAATGGTAATAATAATTCAAATAAAATGTCAATAGTGATTATCTCTGTGGAGTCAAGCTTTAAAAAAAAATCCAAAACACCAAACCTAATTTAATTTTAAAAATAAAGGTGGGCCGGGTGTGGTGGCTGACGCCTGTAATCCCAGCACTTTGGGAGGCTGAGGTGGGTGGATCACCTGAGGTCAGGAGTTCAAGACAAGCCTGGCCAACATGGCAAAACCCTGTCTCTACTAAAAATACAAAAATTAGCTGGGTGTGATGTTGGGCGCTTGCAATCCCAGCTACTCTGGAAGCTGAGGCAGGAGAATAGCTTGAACCTGGGAGGTAGAGGTTGCAGTGAGTTGAGATTGTGCCACTGCACTCCAGCCTGGGCGACAAGAGGGAAACTCTCAAAAAAATAAATAGGCTGGGTGTGGTGGCTCACGCCTGTAATCCCAGCACTTTGGGAGGCTGAGGTAGGTGGATTGCCTGAGGTAGCAGTTCGAGACCAGCCTGGCCAACATGGTGAAACCCCGTCTCTACTAAAAATACAAAAATTAGCCGGGCATGGTGGCGCATGTCTGTAATCCCAGTTACCCAGGAGGCTGAGGCAGGAGAATCGCTTGAACCCAGGAGGTGGAGGTTGCAGTGAGCCAAGATCGTGCCACTGCACTCCAGCCTGGGCAACAGAGTGAGAGACTGTCTCAAAAAATAAAATGAAATAAAAAATATTTTGGCCAGGCGCAGTGGCTCATGCCTTGTAATCCCAAGACTTTGGGAGGCTGAGACTTGAGTCCAGGAGTTTGAGACCAGCCTGGACAACATAGTGAGACTTTGTCTCTATTTGAAGAAAAATAAAATAAAAGTGATTTGATCATTCCACTGGAACATAGCACTTTGGTCTTCCGGCTTTACAAAATATATCCATTGTATATATATATTTTTTTTTAAGTGACTTGATCAGTCCTCAGTATCCAGGACTATAGGTCATACTGATAATGTTTTGAGATTGGATAGTTCTCTCCTCTATGTTACTTATGAGGTCCTTTCCAGGACCTCATTAAACTACATAAGTAATAGAGGCTTGACATAATAGAGGACCTTATTAAACCTCATAAGTAATAGAGACTTGAAGGGTCATATGGTTTGGCTCTGTGTCCCCACCCAAATCTCATGTTGAATTGTGATCTTCAGTCTTGGAGGAGAAGCCTGGTGGGAGGTGACTGGATCATGGGGGTAGATTTCGCCTTGCTGTTCTCATGAGATCTGGTTGTTTGCAAGTGTATAGCACTTCCTCCTTTGCTCTCTCCCCTTCCTACTCCAGCCATGTAGAATGTTTGGGCTTCCCCTTCACCTTTTGCCATGATTGTAAGTTTCCCGAGGCCTCCCCAGCCATACCTCCTGTACAGCCTGTGGAACTGTGAGCCAATTAAACCTCTTTTCTTTATAAAGTATCTAGTCTCAGGTAGTTCTTTATAGCAATATGAGAATGAACTAATGCAAAGGGCTCTGCCCTCCTAATAACTTACTGATTGTAATTTCCTGATCTTAGACCTACAGGCCACCTTTTCCTTACTCTTTAGTTCAACTTATTTCTCCTTTGATGATAGACAGTGCTTGGGAAACTCCTTTGACCATGACACCAGTAAGCCCCACTGCAGCACACTGCAACTAACCTAGGTAGTCTAGAGACTCACCTAGTACCAGAAACTGGTTAGTCACACTCTATCTTTGGGACAGGGTTGTGTTTGGCCTGCTATATTCAGGGTAGACTATGCCACAGAAAGCAACAATTCTTGGTATGTGACAAATCTGAAACCATGAAACCATGATTGTAAGTTTCCCGAGGCCCCCCCAGCCATACCTCCTGTACAGCCTGTGGAACTGTGAGCCAATTAAACTTCTTTTCTTTATAAAGTATCTAGTCTCAGGTAGTTCTTTATAGCAATATGAGAATGGACTAATACAAAGGGCTCTGCCCTCCTAATAACTTACTGATTGGTCATGTTACATGTTAGTCAGGCTGGTCTTGAACTCCTGACCCCGTGATCTGCCCGCTTCAGCCTCCCAAAGTGCTGGGATTACAGGCGTGAGCCACTGCACCCGGCCCAAAAGATTTTTAAAACAAAATGTGTGATATAGTAATATATATGCTTCTTTATTAACACATTATATAATGTGTCTAATATCTATGATGATTTTAAAGTAATGATGAGCATAAATGATATTTTGAGATATCTGCAAACTAGCATAATAGAAAGGTTTTTTTTTTCATTTCTATTGTTCACAAAGTCCCAGGTCCTATAATACTGCTACAATTTATTTCCTGTGTTCATAATGAAAAGAAATGCTGTATTTTAATAGGAGATTGGTGAAAAGAAATTTGTATTTTTTTTCCCTATCCAAATTCATGGACTCTGAATTCTCTTTATGGATGCCTTGGGGATCCTTAGACTTGAGGTTAAGAATTTCTGCATTAAAAACTCCTTCCCTAGTGGCAAAAGATGGTAGAAGGCCAGCCTCAGAAGTATCCTTGTGCCTGAAGAACTGACTATTCCAAGGGAAGTGAGGTAGACTAACCCCACTACATACATATACATATATATATATATATATTTTTTTTTTTTTTTTTTTTTTTGAGACAGAGTCTCAATCTGTAGCCCAGGCTGGAGTGCAGTGGCATGATCTCGGCTCACTGTAACCTCCACCTCCTGGGTTCAAGCAATTCTTCTGCCTCAGCCTCCCAAGTAGTTGGGATTACAGGCATCTGCCACCACACTCGGCTAAATTTTTTTTTGTATTTTTCAGTAGAGATGGGGTTTCACCATGTTGGCCAGGCTGGTCTCGAACTCCTGACCTCAAGTGATCTGCCTACTTCGGCCTCCCAAAGTGCTGGGATTACAGGTGTGAGCCACTGTGCCGGGCCCATATATATAATTTTTTGGTTTTGGTTTTGTTTTTGAGACAGAGTCTTGCTCCATCACCCAGGTAGGAGTGCAATGGCGCGATCTCGGCTCACTGCAACCTCTGCCTCCCAGGTTCAGGCAGTTCTCGTGCCTCAGCCCCCCAAGCAGCTGGGATTACAGGTGCACGCCACCACTCCTGGCTAATTTTTATGTTTTTAGTAGAGATGGGGTTCCACCATTTTGGCCAGGCCGGTCTTGAACTTCTCGCCTCAAGTGATCTGCCTGCCTCGGCCTCCCAAAGTGCTAGAATTACAGGCGTGAGCCACCATGCCTGGCCTATTTCTTTTTTTTTTTAAAAAAAAGGTCTCTGGAAGAGCATAGTATTTTGAAAGTATTATATGTTTCTGATCCATCTTTGTCTATTATCTCAGTAATCTCAGCATGGCTTAGCTGATTGTTTCTTACTCAAAGGCCCACGTCATATTGTTGACCTGCTGGGGCTCGCAGTAATACTTGAAGACTGGGATGCCGGGAGGATCCATTTCCAACTTACTCACATGGTTGTTGGCAGGATTCAGTTCCTCACAGGCTTTTTGACTGAGGGCCTCAGACTGTTGACCTCTCTCATTTCCTTTCCATATGGGCCTCTCCATAGGGTGGCTCACAACATGGCAGTTGGCTTCCTTAAGAAAGAGCAGGCAATTGACTGGGCGCGGTGGCTGACGCCTGTAATCCCAGCACTTTGGGAGGCTGAGGTGGGTGGATCATGAGGTCAGGAGATTGAGACCATCCTGGCTAAAACGGTGAAACACCGTCTCTACTAAAAATACAAAAAATTAGCCGGGCGTGATGGCAGGCGCCTGTAGTCCCAGCTACTTGGGAGGCTGAGGCAGAAGAATGGTATGAACCTGGGAGGCAGAGCTTGCAGTGAGCTGAGACCATGCCACTGCTCTCCATCCTGGGCGACACTCCGTCTCAAAAAAAAAAAAAAAAAAAAAAAAAAGCGGGCAATAGATAGCATCCAAAATGGAAATCAAGGGTTTTGTTAACTAATCTTGGAAATGACTTTCCATCACTTCTGTGATAGTCTAGTCGTGAGAAGCACATCACTAAAACCAGCCTGTACTCAAGGGGAAGAGGTTACCTAAGAGCATGAATACCCCGAAGCAGGGATCATTGGGGGTTAATTTTAGCAGCTACCTGCTGCACTACATAAGGTCAATATCATTGTGAATAATTAATTCATTGGTAATCCAACTCTACTATTTGGTTGGTTATAAGTATTGACTTCAAAACTATGAAAGTTACTTTAATTGGAAGTCTTATATCATTGTTTGTTTCTCTTTTTCTTTATTTTCCAGAATAACCTGGGTATCTTGTGGTCTGAAAGAGAAGAAATTGAAACTGCACAGGCTTACCTAGAGTCATCAGAAGCACTATATAATCAGTATATGAAAGAGGTATGTTACGTGTCAGATAAGTTTTAAGTTTTGATTGAAACTAGTTAAGAATTGATAGTAAGAATCCGTCATTCGTAATATTGGTGTGACTCTTCACTGTGCCCTAGAACTTCTCTATAGAGCCATCTGGGAAGTCACCTAATAGCTGAAATTATTGCATATTAAAGACTTCAGGGTTTTAAAAAAATAATCCTTGTATAGGACATAATGGCAACCTAGTCTAAATACAATTATAAAGGAAATATTATTCTAGTGTTATCCTAAAATACTATTTGCATGTTTTTGTATTTATAATCTAAACATTCTGTTTTAGTTTTCCATGAAAATAGCACTACTTGAAGGAAACAAGAACTACTTTAACAAAACATCTGAAATCTTTGAAGCAATGGTTCTCAAATGTTAGCACCCATCAAAATCTGGAGAGCTCATGAAAGCACAGCAGACTGGGCATCCAGGCTCTGATTTAGTAGTTCTGGGGTGGGGCCTAGGAATTTGCATTTTTAATAAGATCCTGCCTGGGTGATGCTTAAATGCTGCTGGTCTAAGTACTATACTGTACTTTGAGAACCACTGCTTCAGGGCAATGGTTTTTCAATGATTTTTTTTTTTTTTTAACCCGTGAAACCCTTCTGAAAATGCAGCATATAAAAATTGATTGAGTTACTCTGGTTAAGCAGGTTAGAAGGACCCAGAGCCCAATCCACTACAGATTCTTCCTCCTCCCCACTGCAGTAGCACAAAAGAGATGCTGTAGAACTTTTAGGGGTCTGGGGAGCCAACATTGAAAACTCTCACTTTAGGGGTCACAGCCTGCAAAGGTGACAAGCCACTGTGTTACCATCTGTTTCCTTAATAAACTTTTTTTTAATATGAAAGGGAAATTATCAGGCACAATATTTTCTTGTGGATTACTATTTGTCACAGCTATCTGCTTTAAAAATCCATTAATACGGCTGAGCATGGTGGCTCATGCCTGTAATCCCAGCATTTTGGGAGGCTGAGGCAGGTGGATCACTTGAGATCAGGAATTCGAGACCAGCTTGGGCAACATGGTGAAATCCCATCTCTACTAAAAATACAAAACAGCAGACATGGTGGCGCACGCCTGTAGTCCCAGCTACTCAGGAGACTGAGGCAGGAGAATCGTTTGAACCTGGGAGGCAGAGGCTGCAGTGAACTGAGATCACGCCACTGCACTCCGGCCTGGGCGACAGTGAGACCCTGTCTCAAAAAAAAAAAAAAAAAAAATCCATTAATAAAGTGCTTTTATAACATTAAAAAACTTGAAATAACATTAGATATCACATAAAAGAGACTAAACATACAAAATTATGTTTGCTAAATTCATGCGTCAGAATGCTTGACTGCAAAAGGATAGAAGAAGCTCGGTATGCCTGTAATCCCAGCACTTTGGGAGGCTGAGGCTGGAGGATCACTTGAGCCCAGGAGTTTGAGACCAGCCTGGGCAACACAGGAAGACCTCGTCACTACAAAAAACTTAAAAATTTGCCAGATGTGGCACACACTGTAGTTTTAGCTACTTGGGAGATTGAGGCAGGAGGGTCGCTTGAGCCCAGGAGTTTGAGGTTGCAGTGAGCTATCATCGAACCACTGTACTCTAGCCTGGGTGACAGAGCAAGATTCTGTCTTTTTTTTTTTTTGAGATGGAGTCTCACTCTGTTGTCCAGGCTGGAGTGCAGTGGCGTGATCTCGGCTCACTGCAACCTCCACCTCTTGAGTTCAAGTAATTCTCCTGCCTCAGCCTCCCAAGTAGCTGAGATTATAGGTGCCCGCCACCATTCCCAGCTAATTTTTGTATTTTTATAGAGACCGGGTTTCACCATGTTGCCAGGCTGGTCTCAAACTCCTGACCTCAAGTGATCCGCCCACCTCAGCCTCCCAAAGTGCTGGGATTACAGGCATAAGCCACCATGCCCAGCCTCGTACCTTGGCATTTTAACTTTCTTCCTGAAGTACTAACAAGAGCAGAGTGCCACAAAACCAAATAGAGATATTAGTCTACCCTTTCTTGCTTTTAGGCTCACAGTCTTATATGTGAAATTGTTAATTTAAAATGTAAAGTCTGAGGCCAGGCACAGTGGCTCACGCCTTTAATCCCAGCACTTTGGGAGGCCGAGGTGGGTGGATTGCTTGATCTAGAAGTTCAAGATCAGCCTGGGCCACATAGTGATACGCTGTCTCTACAAAAACTAAAAAAAAATTAGCTGGGTGTGGTGGCGTGTGCTTGTGGTCCCAGCTACTTGGGGAGCTGAGGTGGGAGGATGGCTTGAGTCCGGGAGGGCAGTCCAGGAGGTCAAAGCAGCAGTGAGCGAGGATCCTGCCACTGCACGCCAGCCTAGGTAACCAAACAAGACCCTGTCTCAAAAATAAGTAAAATAAAATGTAAAAGCTGAACACGGTGACTTACACTTATAATCCCAGCACTTTGGGAGGCCGAGGTGGGAAGATTGCTTGATGCCAGGAGTTCAAGACGAACATGAGCAACAAAGCAAGAACCCGTCTTCACAAAAAAAAAAAAAAAAAGTTACTAAGCATCAATAGTATTTCATTAAAAATAGTATTTATATGGAAACATAACACATATAGTGAAATTCCTTGTGTTTAGTTGTACCTCTGTTTCAGTTAAAAGAAGAGACTGATTTGACTGTTAATATTACCTATGACGTGTGAAAGCCATAACAGTGAAGTATGTACATAAAATAATATATTGATTAATTCCCCTCATCTAGACAGGGGTAAGCATGGTAAGCAGCCCTCGGAATTGTTGAAGAGTTCTCTGAAGAATTACTTATCTATTGTGTTTGCCTTGGGCCTTGCTTCCTGTCTTAGTTGTTTTTACTTTATGTGAATCCTGGGAGCCCACGTTGTGATGCTTTTAGTGTTTACATCCAGAATGTAAAATCATATTTTTATGAAAGACGTTGTTCCTTTTTGAGTTTAATGAATTCAGTTAAAAGCAAGAGTGTGTTTCTAGATGGGACTATCCTCATAGAAGTAGAATGAGGCAGAGGTTAGGTAGTTCTCTTTTGGAAGACGTAAGAGGGGATTGTAAGTGATATATAAATATTACTTAATCCTCATGAGATAGATACTGTTATTACTCTTATTTTATAGATGACTAAACAGAAACACAAGAGATCAAGTGACTTGCCCAAGGCAATAAATAATGGAATCTGGTTTTAATGTCGCTATATTGAAAGGGGGTAATACACTTTTGTTATTTCCTTGAGAAAAAATATTAGAATAAATATTAAAATCTCTCATTTGATTTTTATTAGTGGTCAGTTTAGAATACTACTACTGTAGAAATATATACATTTTTCCTATTTGTTTTGCTTATGCATGTTTTTAAAAGAGCCCTTTTACCAGACAAAATTGCCATTTGAAATACTTAAAGAGGGGTTGGGCACGGTGGCTTACACCTGTAATCCCAGCACTTTGTGGGGGCCGAGGCAGGCGGATCATGAGATCAAGAGATTGAGACCATTCTGGCCAACATGGAGAAACCCCGTCTCTACTAAAAATACAAAAATTAGCTGGGGGTGGTGGCACGTGTCTGTAATCCTAGCTACCCAGGAGGTTAAGGCAGGAGAATCGCTTGAACCCGGGAGGCGGAGGTTGCAGTGAGCCGAGATCGCACCACTGCACTCCAGCCTGGCGAAAGAGCGAGACTCCATCTCCAAAAAAAAAAAAAAAAAAAAACTTAAAGAGGCTGGGCACATTGGCTCATGCCTGTAGTTTCAGCACTTTGGGAGGCTGAGGCAGGAGGATCACTGGAGGCTAGGAGTTCAAGACCAGCCTGGGCAACAGAGCAAGACCCCCATCTCTAAATAAATAAATAAGAATTAAAAAAAGAAAAAATACTTCAAGAATTATATATGTCTAAAAGCAGATTGGTGGATTTTTTGCATATTTTCAGTTTAACTGCAACAACAGTAAAATTTTGTCAAATGTGAACTTACAGGGTATCTTTTATTTGTTTGACTCAGATTTTATGGTTAAGAAAATTACTTGTTGAGCCGGGTGCAGTGGCTCACGCCTATAATCCTAGCACTTTGGGAGGCCAAGGCAGGTGGATTGCTTGAGCCCAGGAGTTTAAGACCAGTCTGGGCAACATAGCGAAACCCTGTCTCTACAAAAAATATAAAAATTAGCCAGGACTGGTGGTGCACACCTGTGGTTCCAGCTACTCAGGAGGCTGAGGTAGGAGGATTGCTTGAGGTAGGAGGATTGCTTGAGGTAGGAGGATTGCTTGAGGTGGGAGGATCGGGAGACGGAGGTTACAGTAAGCCGAGATTGTGCCACTCCACTCCAGCCTGGGTGACAGAGACCCTGTCTCAATAAATAAATAAAAATTTAAAAAACAGAAAATTACTTCTTGAGTAACATAAAAATGAACTAGGAAAAAATGAAATGTATTTGGCTTGTAGAAGTTGATTTCTCCAGGTCCTCCAGAAGAGGGCACTTGGTGTTTACAGTTTAAAACTTTAAAGAGCTTTTGTTTTTCTTAATTGTAGGTTGGGAGTCCTCCTCTTGATCCTACTGAGCGTTTTCTTCCTGAAGAAGAGAAACTTACTGAACAAGAGAGATCAAAAAGGTGAGTAGGTATAGAAATCAGCCCTTGCAGATATTTCCACATATCATAGATTAGTGATTGTTCAAAAAGTCACTTATAAAGGTTATAGAATGTGGATTCTGACAGGAGTAAAACCTCCATTTACCACTTGTTATTTGACCTTGTTCAAACCTGAGACTCAGTTTCCTTATCTGTCAAATAGATACAATAAACAAATCCAACTCAAAGGGTTGGTGGGAGGATCAAAATAAATATATATGAAATTTACTTATAAAACGTAAACCATGGTCCGGACACGGTGGCTTACACCTGTAATCCCAGCACTTTGGGAGGCTGAGGCGGGTGGATCACAAGGTCAGGAGTTCGAGACTGGCCTGACTATTATGGTGAAACCCCGTCTCTACCAAAAATACAAAAATTAACCAGGCATGGTGGCAGGCGCCTGTAATCCCAGCTACTCGGGAGGCTGAGGCAGGAGAATTGCATGAACCCAGGAGGCGGAGGCAGTGAGCCAAGATCGTGCCACTGTACTCCAGCCTGGGCAACAGAGCGAGACTCCGGCTCAGGAAAAAAAAAACAAGTAAACCATTACACAAATATTGGTTTATTTTTTCTTTACAGATTTGAAAAGGTTTATACTCATAACCTATATTACCTAGCTCAAGTCTACCAGCATCTGGAAATGTTTGAGAAGGCTGCTCACTATTGCCATAGTACACTAAAACGCCAGCTTGAGCACAATGCCTACCACCCTATAGAGTGGGCTATCAATGCTGCTACCTTGTCACAGTTTTACATCAATAAGGTAAGCTTCTTGAAGTAGTTATCTAACAGAGTACCAATAGTGAGTATAAAAATAGAACCAGTAGTACCTTGAAAATACTATCTTTTAAAAACAGGTAGCTTGTATTTTATGATGTACAACTGAACCCGAAAATGGAGCCCAGTTTGCCCATGTACTAAAATTTTGTAGCTTTTTGTTGTATGAATTATTTTGAGTTTTAAAATACCGAGTTTTATCATTGTTTTACATGTTACCTAAGACCAATTCTTTTTTTAACATAGGCACGCTATCTCAACTCATTTTAGTGAGATATTACCTTAAATTGCAGATTTTACCTTGTAGATATAGCTTTATCTTTACGTAATGGTAATCTCATAACTCTGAGAATTTGACTGAGGAAGCTGACTGTTAAATGTGGGCTTTGATAAAAGCATGTGATGCATTTCAGTTATTTTTCAGAATTAACTCTGTAATAATTTTTTAATGTTGGAAATATGTCTGCTGAGTTCCAAAGTTCTAGGTCTTTATACCATACTTCTTTTGGATTGTTACACAGGGACAATGTTTTTGAGCTTCTTAGTTGTTTATCAGAATTTCTCATAAAAATTTAAAAAAGCATTGCTCACATCATGTTGGTGTACTCTTAATTGACCCATTTATTCCTTTAATCCTTGAGAGTTTTTAATGCTAAAATAATTTTACACCACCTTTTCTAACCAGATTTTCCTATTAATCCTTAATAAGACATCTCAGCAATATAAATTACTTTTATTTATATTTCGAATTCGCAAGCCTCTCTGAAATTTTGGTAGTTCTCTGCTTATCAGAGTTCCTTCTTTCATCTCTCTGGTAACCTGCTGCCTTATCCTTGGGCCTTTATCCTTTTTGAGCATTTCGTTAGCGTTGGTTCTGTAAATGCGCCCGATGATTAAAGTATTGTCCCACAGAATTTCATTCAGAAAAGCTATTAGCAGGAGAGAAAGGGCTGTGGTGACTGCAGCATCGCTTCTAGGACTTTGGTCTAAGATCAAGTGTGTAAGTAACGCTACTGCATATATCAGAGCATTCAGTTAACTAATTCTCATGAATCCATTTCATTGTCCTCATCCAAAGTGTTATCCAGTGCCTCCGCTTGTGACATCTTTTTTACAGCTGTTGGAGGCCCCTTATTCATTCTGTTTAGCAACTTTAAAATTACATATTCACTGTGACTTTAATTTATACTTAAAACTCCATGGAAATTGGCAGTACTAAGATATCTAGATATTAAAGTGTGATTAAAATTTAAAGTTGTTAAGCATTACTTATGTGGAGCATGCAGTAATTTTCATGAGACCTCCCACACCCTGCACTTTTATTTTTTTACCAAAATCTTTTTTAAGTTTTTGTTAAAACCAACTAAGTCGTATTGCAAAAAGAGGGATTTGAACCATGTTTTTAAAAATGCAATTGTCATTTATATCATTGTCATCTTCATCTGATTCCAGTGATGAGGTTTTGCTACTTGGTGAATCCCTACCTGGCAGCTGCTAAAGTCCCACATTTACCAGCCACCTAGAGGGCATAAGACACTCACTGTTCTAGCAGTGGTTGCTCACAGGGAGCCAATCTGGACAAAGCTGAAATGACGATAATGGTTAAGGGATTGGATTATAGAGAGATAATTAAAGTTTCATTATATAAACTCTTAACTTTCTTTTGGCTTTTAAGATTTAACACATTTTTATCTATAGATGTTGCTGGGCTAATACTACACCTGTCCAGCTATTCTCAAGATGGCTTCTGAATTTGCCATAATGGAAAGATACATTTAATGCTGCAATTTTAAAGTTATAGCCAACCATTTAAAGCCTTTCAGGTATTACTAATATTAAGTAGACATTCTATTTAATGAGGGTGGCTTCCAACTAAAAGTTGGACTTTAACTTTGAACTTCTGCTGGGTGGTCCTTTGACTTACATGACAAATACAAAATGTTTCTATTAACAAGGAGATCTTCTCTAATTGTTTGAGAAGTTTGCCATGCCCGGAATTGAATTATGAAGTCTTCAAGAGTGTTGGTAAAGCAGTTCCATAAGGTTCATCTGTAGAAGTCTGTTGACTTTAAAACTTGGTGGGAAGCCTTATTGTATGTAAAGTTTAAAGATTTTAGAACACAGGAATATCTTCTTACCTGAGTTTATCCTATTTGCCTTTGTATAGTAGGATGTAAAAGGGCTCTCTAAACCTAATAAAAATTAAATACTCAGGCTGGGCAAGGTGGCTTACATCTATAACCCCAGCACCCTGGGAGGCCAAGGTGGGAGCATTGCTTCAGGCCAGGAGTTGGAGACCTGTTTAGGCAACATAGAGAAACCCCAGAATTAGTCAGGCTTGGAGGCTAAAGGTGGGAGGATCCCTTAAGACCAGGAGGTTGAGGCTGCAATGAACTATGATTGTGCCACTGCACTCCAGCCTTGGGCCAGAGTGAGACCCCTGTCTCGTAAAAAAATATATATATATATATATATATTCAGTCCTTTGACACAATGTAAATAGTCTAAGAATTTATTTTGGCTACTTAGACTGAACCTAAAGGACTTTTTGAGACAGTTTAAGTCTAGGATGACAGCCATTCCTGTATATCTATTGATTATATAAGGAGAGCTAACTTTCAGTTGGCAGTTGTCTTTCAATCCGAGTGGATTATTATTAAGAGTTTGGGGGCATTAATATTTTAACCTTTGAGGTTACATTTTAACCAGATAATATGATAATATATCTTTTATACCTTCTGAATGATCTGCAACTCTACAGGGCCTCCTTTGTAGTATTTTTATCTGATTTTATACCTTTTCCCATATTAAAAGAAATTATGCAAGTATCAGTTGCAAATAAAGCTGTGTGATAGTTGCATTCACTGTTGTTTATTTCCCCAATAGCTATGCTTTATGGAGGCCAGGCACTGTTTATCAGCTGCTAATGTCATTTTTGGTCAAACTGGAAAGATCTCAGCCACAGAAGACAGTAAGTTTACCTTTGCATGTTTTACATAGCTTTTAAAAAAAGTTTTATTTTGAAATTATTTTAAACTTTTGAAAAGTTGCAAGAACAGAAGAGCTATCATATGCCCTTCTAAATGCACGAATTTTTAGTATTTTCCTTGCTTGGAATCAAATTTTATTTTTCTCTCTGAACCATTGGAGAGAAGGTTACATACATTAGGCTCTTTTACCCTTTCATACTTTAGTATATATTTCCTAAGAAGAATATTTTCTTACATAATCATAGATCATTTATCAAATTCAAGAAATGTAACATTGGCCAGGCGTGGTGGCCCACGCCTGTAATGCTAGATTTTGGGAGGCCAAGATGGGAGGGGCCAGGAGTTCAAGACAAGCCTGATCAACATAGTGAGACCCCATCTCTATGTTTTTAAAGAAATTAAAAAAAAAAAAGTAACATTGATACAATTCTTTTATCTACACTGCATATTTCTATTTCATCAGTTGTTGCCATAATATTCCTTCTAGCATTTGTTTGCCAGTACTGGATTATACAGTTCAAGATTGCATAATGCATTCAGTTGTCACATCTCTTCAGGCATTTTTCATCTGGAATTGTTCCTCAGCCTTTCTTTCCCTTTCATCACTTAATATTTTTGAAGAATATAGGCCAGTTATTTCATAGAATTACTGCCAGCTGGGGTTTGTGTGATGTTTCCTTATGCCATGATTCAGATGATATATTTTTGGTTGGAATACTACATGCATAAGCGATGTAGCCAAATACCCATCTTTTTAAGTATAGTGTTTCCTTTAGTCTTAGAAAATCACAGTTAACATGTGTCTTTGAGTCATTTAACAGGTTTTATAATAAGTTCATCATTTTCTTTAAAAATAGTTTATTTTTAAAAATAGTTTGATTCTATTACTCACTGTTGAACAGTTTCCAACCTTCTTACGATGTTTTAGATTTTGAAACATCATGTCTTCCTTACAAATGGACATTCTAATTGTGGATCTGAAAAATGCAGAGACTCTTAAGAGCTAAAGGAATGTACATTATCGAAGTAAATAGTTGCTTTCTCCCCTAATATATTAACTACATTAATTATAGATTAGTTGAAGTCTAAGAGGCACTTGTCTCAAAAAATGAATAAAAACTAAATTGCTGAGATATTATTTAATAATTCACTTTATTTAAAGTAATATCGTGAGATATTATTTTGTTTTTACTCTTCTTCAAAATAGCTGAAAAAATGACAGTGACCAGTGTTTTCAAAATGTTCTTATTGAGCATTCTCATATATTGTTGGTTGGCATATTTGTTGAAAATAATTTGGCTGTATGTTGTGAATTATTTAAAATTGTGTAAACTCTTTTACTCAGTAAATTCCACTTCTAGGAACCTGCCCTAAGGAAGAAATCCAAAATCCAGACAGATTTTTGCACAATTATACTCATGTTTCGAGTTTAAAAAAAATGTGCATATGTGTATAAACTTTACAAACCTTTGTGTTGACAGCTGACTTTCAGTAGATTACAGCAAGAAAGCTGCTCTGCTATGTATGACACTCTGACCCAGAAGCAGGTCATCTGAATAGTTTAGCACCAGGTTCTCCACAACCATCTGTTGTGTGACAGAGACGTTTTTGTGATAGTAAAGAATTGGAAACAACAAATTCCAGGTTAGAATTAGAAGAATGGTTAAATAATAGAATATCTATTTAATTGTATATAATGGTGTACTTAAAAATGAAGCTAAGAGTTGATAATGATATGAGTAAAGTGTTTGTGTTACGAGAAAGAAATATGCAAAAATAATAGTGAGTGCTTCTGGGTAGTAGGATTTGGGGAGGGATCTTTCTTCCCTTTTCCCCAAGCCACCTGCTTCAGTAAAGATCTGTTACTTTGATAGTCAGGAAAAAGCGATATTAAAAAAATTAGAGTACCCAATGAAAATTACAGTTGTGACCATTAACTTAAACAAATCACATGTATATTTTAGCTCCTGAAGCTGAAGGAGAAGTGCCAGAGCTTTATCATCAAAGAAAGGGGGAAATAGCAAGGTGCTGGATCAAATACTGTTTGACTCTCATGCAGAATGCCCAACTCTCCATGCAGGTAATGCAGTCAGAAGCTGCCTTTTTCTTTCTTAAATGAGGAAATTGTAAGTAAAAACTCATAGTGGGGATTGTGCTCATTGGGGTCACATTGTGTTTAATATGAAAGGTGTGTAGAATGTTTTCGTAAATATTTCTTTCTTGGTTTTAAATCGTACTCTTCGAATTGCTTGAATCCGGGAGGCAGAGGCTGCGTGAGCCGAGATTGGACCACTGCACTCCAGCCTGGGCAACAGAGCGAGACTCCATCTCTAAATAAATAAATAAATAAAATAAATCTTACTCATCATTCAAGGCCTATCTTAAATACTACCTCTTCCTTGAAGACTTTTCTTTGGTTAGAATATAAGCTTCTTGAGAGCTGGGAATGGTATCATATTCTTTTTTTTTTTTTTTTTAAGACAGGCTCTCGCTCTGTTGCCCAGGCTGGAGTGTGGTGGCATGATCATGGGTCACTGCAACCTTGGTCTCCCCGGCTCACGCAGTCCTCCCACCTCATCCTTGGAGTACAGGCGTGTGCCACCATATCCAGTTAATTTTTAAATTATTTTGTAGAGACTGGCTCTCACTGTGTTGCCAAGGCTGGTCTTGAACTCCTGGGCTCAAGTGATCTTCCTGCCTTGGCCTCCCAAAGTGCTGGGATTACAGGTGTGAGCCACTGTGCCTGGCCTAACTAATCTTTTTTTTTTTTTTTTTTTTGAGACGGAGTTTTGCTCTGTCGCCCATGCTGGAGTGCAGTGGTGTGATCGCAGCGGCAACCTCTGCTTCCTGGGTTCAAAGGATTCTCCTGCCTCAGCCTCCCGAGTAGCTGGGATTACAGGTGCCTGCCACCGTGTCTGGCTAATTTTTGTCTTTTTAGTGTAGATGGGGTTTCACCATGTTGGCCAAGCTGATCTCGAACTCCTGACCTCAAGTGATCCACCTATCTCGGCCTCCCAAAGTGCTGGGATTACAGGTGTGAGCAACCACACCTGGCCAAGCCCTTACTAATCTTTATATACTTCCCAGTGTTATCTTACACACAGCATGGACTTGATAAAATCTAAAAGGGTAGACTTTTAAGAAATAGCTCATGTAATAGTTCAAAAATAGAAGCAGAACTGATGGCATTGAAGAGCATGGACTCGAAATACACTAGGTAGGTATGAACTCCAGCTCTGCCGCTTCGTAGCTATGTCTTTGTGGCAATTTACTTAATATATTTTTGCCTCTATTTCCTCACAAGTAAGTTGGAGATAATAGTACTTAATACTGTTGTTGTGAGAGTTAAATCAGTATATATTAAGGCCTCGGAAAAGTGCCTGAGACATACTAAGTCCTTAATAAATGTTAACTACCATCATCGTTATTAATTTATGCCCAATCCTAGTTTCTAAGCACTAGGGAGGATAATAAAGTTAATCATTTAGATGCAATATACTAAGTTTAGATACATAGGAAGCTTTCCTGGGGGATTCATTGTGCTTTTATTTTTTTATATTGTGTATTAAAGTATGATAATTTTTTTTTTTTACATGGGACTCTGCTTGATAAAAGCATAATAATCTTTAGTGGTTGCATTAGTCTGTTCTCACACTGCTATAAAGAACTACTTGAGGCCAGGTACAGCGCCTCATGCCTATAATCCCAGCACTTTGGGAGGCCAAGGTGGGTGGATCACTTGAGCCCATGAGTTTGAGACCAGCCTAGACAACATGTTGAAACCCTGTCTCTACCAAAAATACAAAAAATTAGCCAGGCATGGTGGTGTGCACCTATAGTCCCAGCTACTGGGGAGGCTGAGGCAGGAGAATCACTTGAGCCCGGGAGGCAGAAGTTGCAGTGAGCCAAGACTGCACCACTGCACTCCAGCCTGGGTAACAGAGTGAGACCCTGTCTCAAAAAAAAACAACTACCTGAGACTGGGTAATTTATGAAGAAAAGAGGTTAATTGACTCATAGTTCCTCAGGCTTAACAGGAAGCATGACTGGGAACCCTCAGGAAACTTAGAATCATGGCGGAAGGCGAAAGAGAAGCAAGCATGTCTTACCATGGCAAGCAGGAGAGAGAGAGAGGGCAAAGGGGGAAATGCCACACATTTCAAAACCATCAGATCTCAAGAGAGAGCTCACTCATTACCACAAGAACAGCAAGGAGGAAATCTGCCCCCAGTGATCCAGTCACCTCCCACCAGGTCCCTCCTCCAATTTAATGTGAGATTTGGCCAGGGACACAAATCCAAACCATATCAGTGGTAAATAATATAGAACCTTGTGAAACTACTAAACAAAAGAAAACCAAACAAACAAACCTCAACACATCAGAAGCATAGGTCTTGAAAAGATGAAGATAATTTTAGAGGTCAGAGGGTAAAGAGGAGGCATATTAAGGAAAGACAGGAAGTAGGGAGAATAACTGTGGGGCTTTATGTCTAGAGAATTTGGAGCCAGGAAGAGCTGTCAAGTTTATTCTGGTCAGGTAAAGAAAGCTGGAAAAGGAGGGTTGCAGGGACTATTGGAGCAAAACAGTAGGCTAATTTAAATAAGCATCCTAGAGAGAACATGTAAGTAAACAAGCAGCCCAAGAAGGAGGGAAGTATACAAGATTTAGAGACTTATGATCTACATTTGAAGTAATTGTGTCAAGCAAAACGCACTATGATTTGACCCTTACCTTTCATTTAGTTGATGTTTCTAGTCTGGGAACTTAAAACTTCATCACTTGGTTAGTTTAAACTCACATATTTGCCATGCTACTAAACTACTCAGATTTTCCTTAAACCCAGTTTTGTTTTTTGAGATGGGGTTTCTGTCACCCGGGCTGGAGTGCAGTGGCATGATCTCCGCTCACTGCATCCTCCACCTCCCTGGCTCAAGCAGTCCTCCTACATCAGCCTGCCAAGTAACTGGGACAACAGGTGTGTGCCACTGTGCCTGGCTAATTCTTTGTATTTTTGTTAGAGATGATGTTTTACCATGTTGCCCAGGCTGGTCTTGAACTCTTGAGCTCAAGCGATCCACCCACGTCGGCCTCCCAAAGTGCTGGGATTACAGGTGTGAGCCACTGCGCTCACCCCTGACTTTATTTTTTAACCTTAACTTCATCCTTTATCATCTGTATATTTATCTGAAAGACCTTCTTCAGTTCAAGCTTTAAGACATACACAAATTTATTCAATTAAGTATTTATTTATGCCAACCCTGTGCTAGTCATTGGCCAAGGATACTATGATGAACAAAAATGAACCTAGCCTTTAACTTCATGTAAAAGTACAATTTTGCTAAGTTCCACAAAGGAGAGACACATGATATGAGAAGGCACAATAGGAGGAAATAACAAGCAAGCTCTGGGGATGAGTAAGTAGGAGTTACCTAGACTGAAGAAAAGAAGGCACACCATGTCAAGGAGCTGAAGCAGCACGTTTAGAAGTTCTGTGGCGTAAGGGAGGATAATATCAGAAGGGATGGAGCAAAGGCTGTGAGGTTGGAGCTGAGGGAGAGGGAGTGTGATATAAGCTAAAGTTAGAGTTAGAAAGGGGCTGGAGCAATCAAGGCTTTGAAACATTGTTGTCTTCATCTTCTGAGCATTTGGAAACCTTGAAGGGTTTGTGGAAGGATCATTGGTGAGACAGTGTCAAGTGAAAAGAAGAAAAGGCCTTGGGATCTATTATTTATTTTTATTGGCCAAGAAGAGCTTACCCTATTTCTTAACCACCTTAGTTATTCTTTCTTTTTTTATTTTCCCCCCCCCCACCCCCAAGAGGTAGAGGAGATAAAACTTTAACTAGGAAGGTAGATTTAACTCTTTGTTCACTTTGATGTCTTTAAGAGACCTAGAGCATTTCTGTCTGATATATTTCACTAAATAACTAATAGCATAAACATGGTAGCATTAATCTTAATGGCATCCTTGTGAAACATTTTTATGATGTAGATTACAGTCTTTTTGTTTGTTTGTTTGTTTCTTGAGATGGAGTCTTGCACTGTCACCCAGGCTGGAGTGCAGTGGCTCAATCTCCACTTACTGCAACCTCCGCCTCCTGGGTTCAAGCGATTCTCCTGCCTCAGCCTCTCAAGTAGCTGGGATTACAGGCGCCTGCCACCATGCCTGGCTAATTTTTTATATTTTTAGTAGAGACAGGGTTTCACTATGTTGGCCAAGCTGGTCTTCAACTCCTGACCTCATGATCTGCCCACCTTGGCCTTCCAAAGTGCTGGGAGTAATGTATCACATATATATAATGTTTCACAATTCTCAAAGTACTTTTACATGTAGCATTTATCTTATTGGAAGGAGTAACTAAATGAATTTCAGTTCCTCAGAATAAATGATATGTAAGCAGCTTGTCTATTTAAATACTTTTTTTCCCACATTTCTTGAGTTTTTAATATAATCGGAAGAAAGAAAGAAGTTTTCAAAGGTGTTTAAGATTATGATACCCTTCTAAACCAGGCTGGAAAGTAAGAGACTTCTCTTCTAAAAAACTCTGAAGTTTGCTTTAATATTATTTAACAGCAGGAGGTGAGTGTCCTACTTAACCATAATTTATTTTTTTTTCCTTCAGGACAACATAGGAGAGCTTGATCTTGATAAACAGTCTGAACTTAGAGCTTTAAGGAAAAAAGAACTAGATGAGGAGGAAAGCATTCGGAAAAAAGCTGTGCAGTTTGGAACCGGTGAACTGTGTGATGCCATCTCTGCAGTAGAAGAGAAAGTGAGCTACTTGAGACCTTTAGATTTTGAAGAAGCCAGAGAACTTTTCTTATTGGGTCAGCACTATGTCTTTGAGGCAAAAGAGTTCTTTCAGATTGATGGTTATGTCACTGACCATATTGAAGTTGTCCAAGACCACAGTGCTCTGTTTAAGGTGCTTGCATTCTTTGAAACTGACATGGAGAGACGGTGCAAGATGCATAAACGCAGAATAGCCATGCTAGAGCCCCTAACTGTAGACCTGAATCCACAGTATTATCTGTTGGTCAACAGACAGATCCAGTTTGAAATTGCACATGCTTACTATGATATGATGGATTTGAAGGTTGCCATTGCTGACAGGCTAAGGGATCCTGATTCACACATTGTAAAAAAAATAAATAATCTTAATAAGTCAGCACTGAAGTACTACCAGCTCTTCTTAGACTCCCTGAGAGACCCAAATAAAGTATTCCCTGAGCATATAGGGGAAGATGTTCTTCGCCCTGCCATGTTAGCTAAGTTTCGAGTTGCCCGTCTCTATGGCAAAATCATTACTGCAGATCCCAAGAAAGAGCTGGAAAATTTGGCAACATCATTGGAACATTACAAATTTATTGTTGATTACTGTGAAAAGCATCCTGAGGCCGCCCAGGAAATAGAAGTTGAGCTAGAACTTAGTAAAGAGATGGTTAGTCTTCTCCCAACAAAAATGGAGAGATTCAGAACCAAGATGGCCCTGACTTAATCCTTGTTTTTAAAGAAAGGAAATGTGCAATATTGAAGTGATCTTTTTCCCTAGTCAGACAGGCCCAATTCCATTGTGATGTTTACCTTTATAGCCAGGTGAGTGCAGTTTGAACTTGAGATACAGTCAACTGAGTGTTTGCTAGGATCCTAAGGAACATAAAGTTAATTAAAAACTTACACCTAATTATGTAAATTGCCTTGTTAAAGACATGTGATTTGTATTTTAGAGGCTTGTTTCCTATTAAAATACAGACGTTTCTACCCTCAGTTTCTAAATGTAGATTATTTGTTGGCTAGTGCTTGATAGATTCCTTGTAAGAAAAAATGCTGGGTAATGTACCTGGTAACAAGCCTGTTAATATATTAAGATTGAAAAAGTAACTTCTATAGTTACTCCTTCTAAAATATTTGATTTCCTAAATTCCCCCCACCCAAAATCTTTCCCTTTTGAAAATACTAAAAACTAAGTTATGTTATTATAAAGTGTAAAATGGTTTGTCTTAATTATAGGAGAAAAAGGCCTTGTTAGAAATAAAATAAACTGACTTATTTCACTAATGAAAACTTCCATTTCCTCTTTTGTTTTCTTGTGAGCACTGATACCTCAATACATTGATACCTCAATACCTTTGAGGTATTTTTTGATACCTCAAAGATACTAGCTTATTTGAAGCTAGAGAAGAATATTTCTTCAATAACATTGCACAGTTAGAAAACATTAAAATATCATTCATGGGCCAGGCGCCGTGTCTCATGCCTGTCATCCCGGCACTTTGGGAGGCTGAGGCAGGCAGATCACAAGGTCAGGAGATCGAGACCATCCTGGCTAACACGGTGAAACCCCGTCTCTACTAAAAATACAAAAAATTAGCCGGGCGTGGCCACGTGCGCCTGTAGTCCCAGCTACTTGGGAGGCTGAGGCAGGAGAATGGCGTGAACCCAGGAGGCGGAGCTTGCAGTGAGCCGAGATTGCGGCACTGCACTCCAGCCTGGGTGACAGAGCGAGACTCTGTCTCAAAAAAAAAATATCATTCATGGCTGAGTGTGGTGGCTTATGCCTGTAATCCCGGCACTTTGGGAGGCTGAGGTAGGAGGATCACTTGAGGCCAGGAGTTCGAGACCAGCCTGGGCAACATAGTGAGACCCCATCTCTACAAAACATACAAAAATTAGCTGGGGCATTGTGCCACCTGTCTGTAATCCCAGCTACTTGGGAGGCTAAGGTGGGACGATTGCTTAAGCCCAGGAGGCCAAGGCTGTAGTGAACCATAATTGCCACTACACTCCAGCCTGGGTGACAGTGAGACCCTGTCTCAAAATAAAATAAAATATTCACTTAGTGAATATTTATTGAGCTACTACTGTGTCCCAGGAAACCTTACTGACTGATTTCTCATCAGAGGATCCTGGCATGTTTATAAACTTTTAAGCACTGTTGAGAAAGGATATATATGTCATAATTAAACCTTGTTAATATGTGTTAGTCATGTTAAGAAATGCAGGAATGGAGTTCCTATCCGGTGTATTGTCAAGATCAGTCGTAACATTTAATATAGAGAATAGCTCTGTGCTTTAGCCTGCCTGTTACTTTGCTTCTCAAAGCTTAGGTCTGGGTCAACGCTAAGATCCTGTAACATTTATGTAAAAACACACACACACACACGTGAAAATCACCTTGCTTTCCCTTTGAGATCAATTTTCCAGGAAGAAAAATCTTTGAGTGTAACAGTCATAAATGTGTAATTCACTCAATATTTAACTGATATTTATTCAAGTCTTTACTAAGGTCAGGCCCTGCTCTCACTCTTCTAATCATAGAGGATATGGTGATAAACAGGATAAACAAGGACCTGTTCTCACAGAGTGAATAAACAACTAAGATAATTTCAGGCCGTAAATGCTGTTAAGAAAGGAAAACTGAAATGGTAAGCTTTTTTTTTTTTTTTTTTTTTTGAGACGGAGTCTCACTCTCTCGCCCAGACTGGAGTGCAGTGGCGTGATCTCAGCTCGCTGCAACTTCTGCCTCCCGGATTCAAGCGATTCTCCTGCCTCAGCCCCCTGAGTAGCTGGGATTACAGGCGCACAACACCACACCTGGCTGATTTTTTTGTATCTTTAGTAGAGGCGGGGTTTCACCATGTTGGCCAGGCTGGTCTTGAACTTCTGACCTCAAGTGATCCACCTGCCTCGGCTTCCCAAAGTGCTGGGATTACAGGTGTGAGCCACCACGCCCAGCCTGAAATGGTAAACTTTTAATGGAAGGGGTGCTGTCTTAGCTGTGGTGATCTGGAAAGGTCTTTGAGAAGGTGGGAGGTGACACTGAGCTGAGAACGAAATGGGGGAAGAAAGCAGCCAAGTCATCTTTAGGTAGGGTGTTCCCGGGAAGCCAGGCTGGAACAAGCTCAGGAAGGAGTTTGGCCTGAGAAAGACCAGTGTGGCTGGAGCAGATAAGGGTGAGGAGTGGGGGCAGCAGTGGGGAGTCCAGATGGAGAGGGCTTTGTAGATCAGGGTAAGGAGTTTGGATTTTATTTGAGG
Organism: Gorilla gorilla gorilla; assembly: GCF_029281585.2. Taxonomy (NCBI): domain Eukaryota; kingdom Metazoa; phylum Chordata; class Mammalia; order Primates; family Hominidae; genus Gorilla; species Gorilla gorilla. The sequence continues at coordinate 46,732,730 of NC_073232.2, read as the reverse complement.
TGCAGTGGGAAACTTCATGGAATTTTAAAAAGGGAAGCAGCATGATCTGATTGGAATTTCTTTTTTATTTTATTTTATTTATTTTTTTTTTTGAGACAGAGTCTCGCTCTGTGGCCCAGGCTGGAGAGCAGTGGCACAATCTCGGCTCACTGCAAGCACCGCCTCCCGGGTTCACGCCATTCTCCTGCCTCAGCCTCCCGAGTAGCTGGGACTACAGGTGCCCGCCGCCACACCAGGCTAATTGTTTCCATGTTAGCCAGGATGGTCTTGATCTCCTGACCTCGTGATCCGGCCGCCTCGGCCTCCCAAAGTGCTGGGATTACAGGCGTGAGCCACCGTGCCCAGCCAATCTGATTGGAATTTTTAAGAAACTACTCTGGCTCTTAGGGCAAGGAAGGGGGAAGGGACAGTCAAGAACCAGAGGAAGAAGAGAGACAAGTGAGATTCTGTTAAGATTAATCCAAGTGAGAGATGAAAGTGGTTTGGAATAGGATGAGGGAGTAGAGATGGAGAAAAGTGGATAAATTCTGGATGTGTTTTGAACACGCTAGAAGGTAAAGTGTAGAGCATGAGGGGAAAAGAAGAACCATGTTAAGTTCAGGAAGTATGGATGCAAAGCATGTTTTTATGGAGGATATGTGGATTTAGAATTAAGAATTTTGTTTAGGTCATGTTGAGTTTAGGATGTTAAGCTTGAGATGAAATGATTGCTATTTAATAATATCTGCTCATCAGACTTTAAAAGGAAAGCGAGGAGGATCAAGAGGAGGCAAAGAAGGGAGGGAAGTTTCTTGAGGATAGTGATATATGGCACTTCAGCTCTCTTGAGAACTGATTCTAAGGCAAATCCCCCTGTTAAAAGCCTTCCTTCATGTAGCCATTTTCCTCTCAACCTTAATCAACTTCATAACTTCATCTATATATCCATTCATTTATTTAAGAAGTACTTAGCTCTTTTTTCCCCCACAAGTATATCCAATGTGTATCTTTATTTGTAATGGAAGATAAAAAATATTGGGGAGTAAAAAACAGGTCTGGGCTGGGCACAGTGGCTCATGCCCATAATCCCAGCACTTTGGGAGGCTGAGGTGGGTGGATCACCTGAGGTCAGGAGTTTGAGACCAGCCTGACCAACATGGTGAAACCTCACCTCTACTAAAAATACAAAAAAAAATTTGCCAGGCCTGGTGGCAAGCACCTGTAGTCCCAGCTACTCAGGAGGCTGAGGCAGGAGAATCGCTTGAACCAGGGAGGCGGAGGTTGCAGTGAGCCGAGATTGCATCAGTGCACTCCAGCCTGGTGACAGAATGAGACCCTGTCTCAAAACAAAACAACAACAACAAAAAAAAACAGGTCTTATATTAAGGGGGATAAAGATAGCTATATCAATACAATGGAATATTATATACATTTGTACATATTACAGCATACAAGTACAAGTAATTATAAAATGTAAAAGCATGGAAAATGCATGGCTAAACGTCAAGAGGATAGCAACATATTAATTTATAGATATACATTTAACATCTAATTTCAACAATTAAAAATGTATATTTAGCAGGGGGTGGTCATGTGCATCTGTAGTCCCAGCTACTCAGGAAGCTGAGGTGGGAGGATCACCTGAGCCTGGGAGGTTGAAGCTGCAGTGAGCCGGCCGGGCACGGTGTCTCACGCCTGTAATCCCAGCACTTTGGGAGGCCGAGGCGGGCAGAGGTCAGGAGATCAAGACCATCCTGGTCAACATGGTGAAACCCCGTCTCTACTAAAAATACAAAAATTAGCTGGGCGTGGTGGTGCACACTTGTAATCCCAGCTACTTGGGAGGCTGAAGCAGGAAAATCACTTGAACCTGGGAGGCGAAGGTTGCAGTGAGCCAAGATCGCACCACTGCACTCCAGCCTGAGCAACAGAATGAGTCTCCATCTCAAAAAAAAAAAAAAAAGCTGCCGTGAGCCATGATTGCACCACTGTACTCTAGCCTGGGTGATAAAGTGAGACCCTGTCTCTCAATAAATAAATAAATATTTAAAAATATAAAAATGTAAGGCTGGGCGTGGTGGCTCAAACCTGTAATCCCAGCACTTTGGGAGACCGAGTCAGGTGGATCGTTGAGGTCAGGAGTTTGAGACCAGTCTGGCCAACATGGTGAAACCTCGTCTCTACTAAAAGTACAAAAATTAGTCAGGCATGGCCAGGCGCGGTGGCTCACGCCTATAATCCCAGCACTTTGGGAGGCCGAGGCGGGTAGATCACGAGGGCAGGAGATCGAGACCATCCTGGCTAATACGGTGAAACCCCGTCTCTACTAAAAATACAAAAAATTAGCCGGGCGTGGTGGCCGGCGCCTGTAGTCCCAGCTACTAGGGAGGCTGAGGCAGGAGAATGGCGTGAACCCAGGAGGCGGAGTTTGCAGTGAGCCGAGATCGCGCCACTGCACTCCAGCCTGGGTGATAGAGCGAGACTCTGTCTCAAAAAAAAAAAAAATTAGTCAGACATGGTGGTGCATGCCTGTTGTTCCAGCTACTTAGGAGGCTGAGGCGGGAGAATCACTTGAACCTGGGAGATGGAGACTGCAGTGAGCCAAGATCGTGCCACTGCACTCCAGCCTGGGTGACAGCAAAACACTGTCTCAAAAATAAATAAATAAAATAAAATAAAAATAAATAAAAATGTATACTTAGTCAGAGGTGGTGTCATGTGCCTGTGGTCCCAGCTACTCAGGAGGCTGAGACAGGAGCATTGCTTGAGCCCAGGATTTGAGGTCAGCCTGGGCAACACAGTGAGATCCTATCTCTTTAAAAAAAAAAAAAAAAGATATACCTGTTAGTGGAAATGTAAAAAAAATGGAAATAGTCATATTGTAATGGAATTATAAACTTTGTTTTTAAGATGGAATTTCACTCTGTCGCCCAGGCTGGAGGGCAGTGGCATGATCTGGGCTCACTGCAACCTCCGCCTCCTGGGTTCAACTGATTCTTGTGCCTCAGCCTCCCAAGTAGCTGGGACTACAGACATGTGCCACCGTGCCTGGCTAATTTTTGTATTTTTAGTAGAGACAAGGTTTCACCATATTGGCCAGGCTGATCTCGAATTCATGACCTCAGGCAATCTGCCTGCCTTGGCCTCCCAAAGTGCTGGGATTACAGGTGTGAGCCATTGCGCCCGGCCACAATTAAAAGCATTTTGTTATTATTTCCTTAATATTGTGATCTTTATCTTTCCAATGAACATTTGAAAATTCTTAGACAACACACTAGGTTTTCATTAGAGGTTTTTTTACTGAGCACTTTTTGTGTGCTAGGCACCCTGAGGACATGATCTCTAAGCCACTGTCTCTTAAACCTTAGCTTTTATTCTTCTTGACTGTGTTATTCAACTTGAATTCAAAAGATAAGATTCAATCGGCTGGGCGCAGTGGCTTACGTCTGTAATCCTGGCACTTTGGGAGGCCGAGGCGGGTGGATTGCCTGAGCTCAGGAGTTTGAGACCAGCCTGGGCAACACAGTGAAACCCTGTCTCTACTAAAATACAAAAAATTAGCTGGGCATGGTGGCATGCGCCTGTAATCCCATCTACTCGGGAGGCTGAGGCAGGAGAATTGCTAGAACCCGGGAGGCAGAGGTTGCAGTGAGCCGAGATCGCGCCACTGCACTCCAGCCAGGGCGACGGAGTGAGACTCCATCTCTTAAAGAAAGAAACAAAAAAGATAAAATTCAGACCGCCAAGACTACATCTGCCCCACCTGCACAGGGCCTCGCCCTCGCCACTCCACAGACACCACAGACACGTGCCGCCAGCTCACCAGGGTGATATCACTGGGCTCCAGCATGGGCAAGGCCAGCTTCGCAGGTGACGATGCCCCATGGGCCGCCTTCCCCTCCATCGTGGGGCGCCCGCGACACCAGGGCATGATGGTGGGCATGGGCCAGAAGGACTCCAATGTGGGCGATGAGGCCCAGAGCAAGAGAGGCATCCTGACCCTGAAGTACCCCATCTAGCACGGCATGGTCATCTACTGGGATGACATGGAGAAGATCTGGCACCACACCTTCTACAATGGGCTGCATGTAGCTTTCGAGGAGTACCCTGTGCTGCTGACCAAAGGCCCCCTGAATCCCAAGGCCAACCACAAGAAGATGGCCCAGATTATGTTTGAGACCTTCAACACCCCACCCATGCACGTGGCCATCCAGGTCGTGCTGTCCCTGTACTCCTCTGGCCATACCACTGGCATCGTGATGGACTCTGGCGACAGGTCACCCACATTGTGTGCATATATGAGGGGCGCGCCCTCCCCCACACCATCCTGCGTCTGGACCTCGCTGGCCAGGACCTGACCGACCGCCTTATGAAGATCCTCACATTGTGCAGCTACAGCTTTACCACCCGCAGAGGGAGAGATCCTGTGTGACATCATCAAGGAGAAGCTGTGCTAAGTCGCCCCGGACTTTGAGCAGGAGATGGCCCCACCGGTCCTCCTGGGAGAAGAGCTATGAGCTGTCAGATGGCCAGGTCATCACCAGCAGCAACAAGCGGTTCCACTGCCCCGAGGCGCTCTTCCAGCCTTCTTTCCTGGGCATGGAATCCTGTGGCTTCCACAAAACTACCTTCAAATCCATCGTGAAGTGTGACGTGGACATCCACAAAGACCTGTACGCCAACACAGTGCTATCTGGCAGCACCACCATGTACCCTGGCATCGCCCTGCAGGATGCAGAGGGGGATCACCGCCCTGGCTCCCAGCATGAGGAGGATCAAGATCATTGCTCCTTCTGAGTGCACATACTCTGTGGATGCGTGGCTCCATCCTGACCTCATTGTCCACCTTCCAGCAGTTGTGGATGAGCAAGCAGGAATATGATGATTCCAGTCCTTCCGTTGTCCACTGAAAATGCTCCTAGGTGGACTGTTCCTTAGTTGCGTTACACCCTTTCTTGACAAAAACCTAATGTGCAGAAAATAAGATGAGATTGGCATGGCTTTGTTTTTGTGTGTGTGTGTGTTTGTGTTTGTGTTTGTTTTTGGCTTGACTCTGGATTTAAAAACTGAAACTGTGAAGGTGACAGCAGTCGGTTGGAGTGAGCATCCTCCAAAGTTCTACAGTGTGGCCAAGGACTTCGACTGTACATTGTTCTTTTTTTTCTTTTTTCTTTTTTTTAATATTTATTTTATTTATTTATTTATTTTGGGACAGAGTCTCACTCTGTTGCCCAGGCTGGAGTGCAGTGATGTGATCTTGGCTCGCTGCAACCTCCACCTCCCAGGTTCAAGTGATTCTCCTGCCTCAGCCTCTTGGTAGCTGGGACTACAGGCATGTGCCACCATGCCCAGCTAATTTTTTTTTTTTTTTGTATTTTTTTAGTAGATACGGGATTTCACCATGTTGGTCAGGTTTTTAATTTTTTTTGTATTTTTTTAGTAGAGATGGGGTTTCACCATGTTGGTCAGGTTTTTTTTGTCTTTTTTTAGTAGAGACGGGGTTTCACCATGTTGGTCAGGCTGGTCTCAAACTGTTGACCTCAAATGATCTGCTCGCCTCATCCCCCAAAGTGCTGGGATTACAGGCGTGGGCCACCGTGTCAGGCCACATTATTCTTTTTTAAATAGTCATTCTAAATATTGTGAGGTGCATTGTTACAGGAAGTCCCTTGCCCTCCCAAAATCCAGCCCACTTCTGTCTAAGGAGAATGGCCCAGTCCACTCTCAAGTCCACACAGGGGAGGTGATAGCATTGCTTTCATGTAAATTATGTAATGCAAAATTTTAAAAATCTCCCCCTTATACTTTTTTGTTTTATTTTGAATGATCAGCCATCATGGCCCGCCTTTTTTGTCCCCCAGCTTCAGACGTATGAAGGCTTTTGGTCTCCCTGGGAGTGGGTGGAGGTGTGGAGGCATTCAGGGCTTACCTGTAGAGACCAGTTGAATAAAAGTGCACACCTTAAAAAAAAAAAAAAGATAAAATTCAAGTATAACAGACAGTGGTCTTAAAACCAGTCTTTATCCCAATAGCCATCAACATACTCTGCTGTTTGTCATTTGTTCTCTGTAGTGACTTGTTACATTTTAAGACTGTATTTTTAGTTATCAGAAGAAAATCTCATTGGCTGCTTTGCAGTCCTGCCCTCTGTTCACATAGCCTATGCCACAAACACTGCTTTCCCTGAGCCTGGCTTCCCAGAGACAGCTGTCTTCCAAGACCTCAAGGCCCCTTTGCACTTAAAATTATTGAGGACACCAAAGATCTTTTGTTTATGTACATTATATATTTCTATATTTACCCCATTTGAAATTTAAGTGGATACATTTTAATAATTTATGTTAAAATGACAATAATAAACCCATTGCATTTAAAGATAACTTTTTTTTTTTGAGATGGAGTCTCTCTCTGTTGCCCAGGCTGCAGTGTAGTGGCACAATCTTGACTCACTGCAACCTCTGCCTCCCAAGTTTAAGTGATTCTCCTGCCTCAGCCTCTGGAGTAGCTGGAATTACAGGCATTTGCCACCACGCCCGGCTAATTTTTGTATTTTGACTAGAGATGGTGGTTTCACTGTGTTGGTCAGGCTAGTCTTGAACCGCTGACCTCAGGTGATCTGCCTGCCTGGGCCTCCCAAAGTGCTGGGGTTACAGGCGTGAACCTGTAATCACCTTACAATGTGTTTATAAAGGCTGACATTATTGAGTGCCAACTAATCTATTCCAGGCACTCTGCTAAGCAGTTTATATACATTATCTCAAGTAATTGTCTCAAAACTCCATGACACTGATACTATTACCCTCCCACAGAATGTGTAACTTTGGCTTAGGGAGAGTTTCAATGACTTGCCCAAGGTCAGATAGCTAGCAAATGGCAGAGCTGTTTGAACCAATGTCAACATGAATATCTTTTATAAAGTTAACAAGAAGTTGGTTCTATCAATTTTAGTTTGAATGGACTGTAAGAAGGGACAACTACACCTCACGTAAAATTGCTGATAAGCCAGACAGAAGCGACAAAGGAAATCAACCTCAAATCACACAATGTCCAAATCAGAATTATAGCTGTATCTATACAGATAGAGAGTTCTAAAAATTATCCATTTTGTTTCTAAGTAGTTGTAGCAATGTTTCTTCTTTTTAATTAAAAAAAAAAATACTGGCTGGGTGCAGTGGCTCGCGCCTGTAATCCCAGCACTTTGGGGGGCCAAGGTGGGTGGACCACTGAGGCCAGGAGTTTGAGACCAGCCTGACTAACATGGCAAGACCCTGTCTTTACTAAAAATACAAAAATTAGCCAGGCATGGTGGCACACACCTGTAATCCCAGTCACTCAGGAGGCTGGGGCAGGAGAATCGCTTGAACCCGGGAGGTGGAGGTTGGAGTGAGCGAAGATTGCACCACTGTACTCCAGCCTGGGTGACAGAGTGAGATGCTTCTCAAAAAATACATAAATAAATATATTTATTTATATAAAAAAGAAAGGGAAATATATATTTATATATAAATATATTTATATAATATATTATATGTGTATGTATTTTTCCTCTTCTTTTTTATAGAGATGGGGGTCTTGCTATGTTGTCCAGACTGGTCTCAAACTCCTGGGCTCAAGCAATCCTCCCACCTCAGCCTCCCAAAATGCTGGGATTACAGGCCTGAGCCTGTAACTAAACTTGAGGCATGAGTCTGTTTCTAAGCTTGCCATAGACACCTTCAGTGCATGTCTGCTTTTTGATTACCACAGTTGCTAATCATGGGTTATAAAAATATAGAATTCAAATATGTTAGGGCAATAATAAATTATATATAGATGCATTGATGTTGCAGTACATAAATGAGCCTTTCAGTCATTTTGCATTCTAGATAGATGTAATCTTTTTTAAAAAAATTAATTGCTTTCAACTTGAGCCTGGGATGTCAAGGCTGCAGTGAGCCATGATTGCATTACTGCACTGCTGCCTGGGTGACAGAGAGAGACCCTGTGTCATAAACATAAATAAATAAATAAATATTTTTTAAAAGATTCTAAGGCTGAGCATGGTGGCTCACACCTATAATCCCAGCACTTTGGGAGGCTGAGGCAGGAGGATTGCTTGAGACTAGGAGTTCGAGACCAACCTGGGCAACATAGGGAGACTCCTGTCTCTACAAATAAAAATTAAGAAAAATTTATTGGAGGCTGCAATGTCTATTACTATTTTTAAATTATTTATTATTATTAGGGTTTGAAAAAAATCTAGGATGGGAAAACAAAATTCAAGAATGCAACCAGGAACTATGTGTCAAGGAGAAATCCCAGAGAAAGCATAGCTTTCGTTAAGCCTCGCCCATATAACTCATAATGCAACCAGTCTTTTTTTTTTTTTTTTTGAGATGGAGTCTTGCTCTGTTGCCCAGGCTGGAGTGCAGGGGCATGATCTCGGCTCACTGCAACCTCTGCCTCCCACGTTCAAACGATTCTCCTGCCTCAGCCTCCCGAGTAGCTGGGATGACAGGTGCCCGTGACCATACCTGGCTAATTTTTGTATTTTTGGTACAGACAGGAATTTCACTGTGTTGGCCAGGCTAGTTGAGAACTCCTGACCTCAGGTGATCCTCCAGCCTCAGCCTCCCAAAGTGCTGGGATTACAGGCATAAGCCACCTCGCCTGGCCCCAACCAGACTCTTTAAGCCAGTAACCTCTTTCTCAGGAAGGTCATGACCCAATATTAATTTTTCATCTACAGGAAGTGACAAGAAGGCTTTATACATGTGCTGTGTAAAAATGGGGTTCAAAATGTAGTTAATAGAAACAGACCTGAGAATGTGCTAGATGATTATGAATTGCTGAATCTGACATGACCTGCAGCAGCCACACACCAACTCTACCAGTACACAGCTCCTTCTCCCCACTTCCTTCTCAATTATCTCACCCGCTTTTTCTCCACTGGTTATCTTAATCATTTTGCCTTTCCTGTTACCACTGTAAGTCAGGTTTTGTTATCAGAACTCATCACCCTTTAGTTATCTATACTTTTGTGTGGATGATTTTTATGCTTTAAATTTACCCAAAACCTATTGCTTAGACACTAAGAAAATGGAACAACATGCAAGAAATGTTAACAATGAAAACAGAATAATTTCCAATCTGCTCCACTGATTGTGCAAAACTGTAGGATGGCTTTATGTTCAGAATCATTGCCCTTTTAGACTCAAGAGTTTTGAACTCTGCTTCCAAAGAGTTAATCCTTCATCCGTGTTTTCTGTGCATGGAGCCCATAAAATCTAATTACATTCCGCTTCTAAATAAGGAGAAATGACTCCCAAATTCGTCTGGAAAAGTAGCTTTTTTTTTTTTTTTGAGACAGAGTCTCGCTCTGCTGCCCAGGCTAGAGAGCAGTGGTGTGATCTTGGCTCACTGCAACCTCCACCTCCCAGGTTCAAGTGATTCTCCTGCCTCGGCTGAGTAGCTGGGACTACAGGTGTGCACCACTGCATCTATCTAATTTTTAAATTTTTAGTAGAGATGAGGTTTCACCATGTTGGCCAGGCTGGTCTCAAACCCCTGACCTCAAGTGATCTACCTGCCTCAGCCTCCCAAAGTGCTGGGATTACAGGTGTAAGCCACTGAGCCCGGCCAGGCTTTGTTCACTGAGGATGTGCCAGTGTCCCAAGTTGTAAAAAGTTAATTCCATAGGCTTGCTTCTTACCTTCTTAGTTTGAAAATCATATATATCTCATCGTAGGAATACACTAAGGCGCGGATACTAAATATAGAAAGTAAGTTTGGGATGATCTGACTTGAAATATGGTTGTGTTATAAATGGGAATCACTTTGTGTTACATTGGGGTGCATACAGAACTAGGCAGAACTCTCAGAGCAGCTGATAAGGTGCTAGAGAAGTGGGGTGCTGTGGCTCACACCTGTAATCCCAGCACTCTGGGAGGCAGAGGCAGGTGGATCACCTGAGGTCAGGAGTTCGAGACCAGCCTGGCCAACATGGTGAAACTCCATCTCTACTAAAAATACAAAAATTAGCCAAGCGTGGTTGTGGGCACCTGTAATCCCAGCTACTCAGGAGGCTAAGGCAGGAGAATTGCTTGAACCCGGGAGGCAGAGGTTGCAGTGAGCCAAGATTGCACCACTGAACTCCAGCCTGGGTGACAGAGTGAGACTCCGTCTCAAAAAAAAAAAAAAAAGAAAAGAAGGTGCAAGAGGCCGAGATGCTACTAAGCCGACACAGAAAACAAATAGGTCTCAGCTATGAGCTCCAAATTTCAGTATTGATTGCTAATTAATCTGCTTCTCACATGAGCAACTCTGTGTTCCTGGGTCAGCAGCAGGGATTTGTTTGTATCATTCAATTATTTAATGATAGTTACAAATTTAACTTAATAATAATATACAATGATATGCTGAATAATGGAGGTAATTATACTTAACATCATAATTTTAATATAGATTGTATCTGCATTCAATGTAAGGCATTGTTTCCTAGAGTCAAGTCCCAGGACTATGTGCATCAGAAACATTTAGTGATACTTATTAAAATGCAGATTCCTAGGCTCTGGCCCAGACCTGATGAGAAACTCTGGGAGGTGAGGTCCAGGAATCTACGTTTTAGCAGAACCCCATGTGATATTTATGTACATTAAGGTGCTAGAACCCCATGCTTCTGTAATTAAGGAAGCTCAAGCTACAGAGTATTGGAAAAGCTTTTACAGGGAGAAGCATCTGAACCAGAAAGTTATTCCCAAGGGGAACCCAGCCTGGGGACAGAGGGACACAATAAGTGTTCCCAGCTGCCTTAGGAGCCTAGGAGCTGCAACCCTCTCCTTCCCTGGAGCTCCCTGTGCTGGGAGGAGAATTCTGCTGTGTGGACCCCAACTGGGGGCTAAGCCTGGTAACCACAGCACTGGGTCTCTCAGGGATCTAAGGGGAGATCTCTGAGATGAAAGGTAGGCACTCTCTAATGACCTTTGAAGAATATTCTAGATTGCTTCAAGGAAGGTGAGAAAAAGAAAAGAGAGATTGTTTGACTAGGAACACAGACTGGGCTTGTTTGACTAGGAACACAGACTGGGCAGGAGTCATTCCTGGGGCATTTGAATGGAATTACCCAAATGGTTGTCCCAGGGCAGTGGTAATTAACTATTTCCTCGGCAATCTAGAGCCAGGACCATCTCTCAGGAACTATGCAAGTTTGGAGCAGAGCAAATACTCCAGGATTCCCCCACTTTTGTTCCCGGACCAAACTGAGGATCGGGCTGCTATTTCTCGTGGCCCAACAATGAGACCCAGATGAAACTGGGGAGGAAGAGAGTTTTTATTTCTGCAATCAGCGACAGGGAGAAGGCCTAGAAATTATCGCCAGACCAACTCAAAACTACGAAGTTTTCCAGAGCTTATATACCTTTTAAGCTATATGTCTACGCGTAAGTGTGCATTCATCTAAAGACATAAGTGATTAATTTCTTTTAATCTGTAACTAAGGTGTGAGTCCTGAAGACCTTCCTCTGGAGTCTCAGTAGGTTTACTTAATCTAAATGAGTCCAGGTGCTGGGGTGATTACCTTTATCTTGTCTCCTGCTAAATCAGAGAGGTTTGGGGAGTTCCTTTAGACCCCAGTAAACTTGTTTGTGGACACCTGCGGAATTTCTTCAGATCCACAATAAAACTCGTTTAATCCTAAATGGGTCCTGTTAAGAATTCCTTCCTTATTTTGTGATGCTTCAAGGCCCAGGAAAGGCATATACGCAAAACTCTTGATGGGCTTTTGTTATATCCCAGCCTTTGTATAAGAAAACTGGCTCCTAATCTTCAACTTAACCACTAATTCAGTACTCAAACAGTTGTTATGGAGGCGTGCATTAGTGAGACCTGGCCTGCCACACTTTAACACCCCAAGAAGGGTTATATTCTGGTGATGTCTGGTTAAAATAAAAACGGAATGCCTGCTTATAGAGAAGCAATCTTTCCTCCTATAGCAGACAGAGCAGGCCTTCTCTGGGGAAATCCGCATCTGCAGGATGGAGACATTTTGTATCTAAAACCTACATTTAGTGCTATCTTCCTTTGTTTTTTGTTGTTTGTTTGGTTTTCTTTTGAGACAGAGTTTCACTCCACCACCCAGGCTGGAATACAGTGCCTGGATCTTTCCTCACTGCAACCTCGCCTCCTGGGTTCAAGTGATTCTCATGCCTCAGCCTCCAAGTAGCTGGAATTACAGATGTGTGCCATCATGCCTGGCTAATTTTTGTAGTTTTAGGAGAGACAGGGTTTCGCCATATTGGCCAGGCTGGTCTCAAACTCCTGACCTCAAGTGATCTGCCTGCCTCGGCATCCCAAAGTTCTGGGATTGCAGGCCTGAGCCACTGTGCCCGGCCAGTACTATCTTCCTTTGAAGGGGATAAAAGTCACATGCCAGGTGGATGAGAGCTTGGAACTTGGTGAATGAGAAAAATGCAGTTCTCCCCTCATATCTCTGCAGCCAGGCAGCCCAATTTATTAATATATGCACATACAGTGCATACAGCACATAGTGGACTTAGCCATTGACTGGAGGTCCAGGGACCTCCTTGCTGCTGTCCTAATGCTAACTTTTCAGTCCTCACGATTCCTGGCATTTAATTGACTGACTGCTTCCTCCCTTTTTTTTTTTCTTCCTTTTGAGACAGAGTTTCACTCTTGTTGCCCAGGCTGGAGTGCAGTGGCGTGATCTCGGCTTACTGCAATCTCCACCTCCCAGGTTCAAGCAATTCTCCTGCCTCAGTCTCCCAAGTAGCTGGAATTATAGGCACCTGCCGCTATGCTCGGCTAATTTTTTTGCATTTTTAGTAGAGACAGGGTTTCACCATGTTGGCCAGGCTGGTTTTGAACTCCTGACCTCAAGTGATCCGCTTGCTTTGGCCTCCCAAAGTGCAAGGATTACAGGTGTGAGCCACTGCACCTGGCTGACTGTTTCCTCCTTGAAGCTCCTTCCTCCTTTTCTGTCTACAACACTGCACTTTTCTATTCTTCTATCTTACCAGCCTTTCCTTATGTCTCCTATAGGGCCTTTTCAATCTATCACTTGACTGTAATGATCCTTAGGATTGTGATGTAGGCTTCTAGCCTCTCCAGGCACCCCAGGGCAATGCTGTTCATTCTTTTTTTCTTCTTTTTCTTTTTCTTTTGAGACAGGGTCTCACTCTGTCATCTAGGCTAGAGTGCAGTGGCGCGAACTTGGCTCACTGCAGCTTTGACCTTCCAGGCTTAAGCGATCTTCCCACCTCAGCCTCCAGAATAGCTGAGACTACAGGTGCATGCCACAATGCCTGGCTAATTCTGTTCACTTTTTGTAGAGAGGGGGTCTCACTATATTGCCCAGGCTGGTCTTGAACTCCTGGGTTTAAGGGATCCTTCTGCCTCAGCCTCCCAAATTGCTGGGATTACAGACATGTGCCACCTCGCCTGGCCTCATACTTAAGACATGTTACTTACCATCTATATCTAATTCTTCATCTTAAAAAAATTGTTTTAGAGATGAGGGTCTCACTATATTCATATTGCCCTGGATTCCTGGGTTCAAGCAATCCTCCCTCCCCAGGCTCCCAAGTAGCTGGGATTGTATTTTCAAGCCACTGTGACTGGCTTTTATTTTTATTTTTTTCATTAGTTCTTCAACTGTTTAGCTTACTTATCCTTAAATTAGAATTTATTGAATGCTACTGTCTCTTTCTCTCTCTCTCTCACATGTGCACACATACATATACTTTTATTCATTTCCTTTTTAAAGTTATTTTATTATAAATAAGTACATATATACTTAATTTTTAAATTTATTATTATTATTTTGAGTTGGAATCTCACTCTGTCGCCCAGGCTGGAGTGCAGTGGCACGATCGCCACTCACTGCAACCTCTGCCTCCCAGGGTCAAGCGATTCTCCTACCTTAGCCTCCTGAGTAGCTGGGACTACAAGTGCGTGCCACCACGCCTGGCTAATTTTTTGTATTTTTAGTAGAGACAGGGTTTCACCATGTTAGCCAGGATGGTCTTGATCTCCTGATTTCATGATCCACCCACCTCGGCCTCCCGAAGTGCTGGGATTATAGGTGGGAGCCACCACGCCTGGCCAAGATCCATCTCCTAAAAAAAAAATAAATTTAAGAAACACCCGAAATTTGGCCAGGCATGGTGGCTCATGCCTGTAATCCCAGCATTTTGGGAGGCTGAGGCAGGTGGATCACCTGAGGTCAGGAGTTCGAGACCAGCCTGGCCAACATGGTGAAACCCTGTCTCTACTAAAAATACAACAATTAGCTGGGCATGGTGGCACGCGCCTGTAATCCCAGCTACTCAGGAGGCTGAGGGAGAAGAATCACTTGAGCTCGGGACGGGGAGGTTGCAGTGAGCCGAGATCACGACATCACACTCCAGCCTGGGGGACAAGAGCAAGACTGTCTCAAAAAAAAAAGAAACACCCCAATTTGAAAATAATAGTTGCAAGCAGTTTAAAATGAAAGTGCCAATCCCAGTCTCTAGTACTATTGTTCCCTACTCATTCCCCTCCACCACTCCCAGGAGAAAATCTGTTTAACCGTCTCTTGGTGGTTACCTGGACATGTTGTAATAACATGTTCATATCACTATTTCTTGATTTAGCAATTTAAAACATTATCTGTTGATTTCTCCAATGATGGCAAATGATTTACTTCACTTACAACACCCCACTTCCCCTCCTCACTTCTTTCAATATATCTCCCAATATAACACTTTTTTGTTAAGCCATATATGTAATATATATACATATATCTACTTGCATATGTATAATACATATAGTAAATTTGTAGATACAGGTGTGTGTTGTTCTATTTCTTGACCACCCACTAAGATAAGAATATTAGTGCCCCTACCCTTCAAACTTCCCTTTCTTCATCAACCTCACAAATCCTCTGTATTCTCATTTATACATTGTCAGGGGTTATGCATACATTCTATTATGTGGTCATAATTATTAGTATATCTCTTAGCCGGGCATTGTGGCGGGCACCTGTAATCACAGCTACTTGGGAGGCTGAGGCAGGAGAATCGTGTGAACCTGGGAGGTGGAGGTGGCAGTGAGCCGAGATCGTGCAACTGCCCTCCAGCCTGGGCAACAGAGTGAGACTCCTTCTCAAGAAAAAAAAAATTATTACTGTATCTCTGTCTGTAGGGAGATCCTGAAGGTTAGTAATCAATAAACAAATATTATCAACATTATGACTGTGTATATATATGTTGCCCACTGCAGAATCAAGTAAAATATACATCACCATTATTGTTGTTGATTTGTGACAGGGTCTGTCTCTGTTACCCAGGCTGGAGTGCAGTGAGGTGATCATGGCTCACTGCAACCTCAACCTCCCAGGCTTAAATGATCTTTCCACCTCAGTCTCCCACATAGCTGAGACTATAGGCACGCACCACCACACCCGGCTAATTTATTTTTATTTTTTGTAGAGATAAAGGTCTCCCTATGTTGCACAGGCTGGTCTCCAACTCCTGGGCTCAGGCAATCCTCGCACCTTGGCCTCCCAAACTGCTGGGATTACAGGCATGAGCCACTGTGCCCAGCCTGAAATATACTTTGATTATGTTCCTTTCCTGCACAGATTTGTGTTCTTCCTGGAGTTCCTAACTTTGCTCTTTTTCCCTTCAGTATTTGCCCTTAATATCTTCAGATTGTCAAACTCACCATCATCATAACCAAGTCTATAGAGTTATTTTCTCCCCCAAAGACCTCCCTCCAGGAGCTCCCCTTCCTACTCCAGTCCAGGCTGATTGTTCTCTGACTGCTGCTCAGCTACCACCCTGGAATGTGGAGGTGGAGGTGAGATGCCTCTCTAAGAAGATGAGCTGGGGCTGGGTGAGGTGGCTTATGCCTGTAATCCCAGAACTTTGGGAGGCCAAGGTGGGCAGATCACTTGTGGTCAGGAGTTCGAGACCAGCCTGGCCAACATGGTGAAACCCCCATATCTATAAAAATACAAAAATTAGTGGGGCATGGTGGCAGGCACCTGTAGTCCCTGTTACTTGGGAGGCTGAGGCATGAGAATTGCTTGAACCCGGGAGGTGGAGGTTGCAGCGAGGTGAGATCACACCTGCCTGGGTGACAGAACGAGACTCTGTCTCGAAAAAAAAAAAAAGATGAGCTTGGAGGTGAGTTGCACAGTTTGGGAAGGAGGCGAGCCCTCTTGGATCTGCAAGCCAGCAGGCTCACCCAAAATGAGTCTTGTGTGTCGACACCAAGGAAAGAAGTTCACCTGGCCGAGCTGGGATGAAGGAAGAGACACATGCAGTTACGATAGGCAGAGGAAGCATGGCGTGTTTTGCAGGGGAAGAGATGGAAAGACTTGGGTTAGTTTTAGCACCAAAGGCTCAGAGAGAAAAATAAGGAGATCAATCCTGGCTGAAGACACTGAAAGAAGTACTGATCAAGACAGAAGGCCTGGCTTGGTGCGGTGGCTGACACCTGTCATCCCAGCATTTTGAGAGGTTGAGGCAGGAGGATCATTTGAGCATAGAAGTTCAAGACCAGCCTGGGCAACACAGGGAGACCCCCATCTTGGAAAAAAATAATTAATTAATTAGCCAGGCATGTTGGCGCATGCCTGTAGACCCAGCTACTCGGGAGGCTGAGGTGGGAGGATTACTTGAGCCTGGGAGATCGCACTATGAGGCCAGAGGGTAGATTGGGGCCAGACAGAGCAGCCCATGAAGGACCTGAATTCTGGGTGAGGAGTGTGGGCTTGTCCTGCAGGCAGGCAGGTGGAGTCACCGGCTATGCTTTAACAGAGGTGTGTTATGAACCAACTGGTGAAATACTGGATGTTTTAGTTTTCCATTTGCTGTAACAAATTACCACAAACTTGGTGGTTAAAACTACATGAATTTACTATTTTACAGTTGCGTAGGTCTGTAAGTCTGACATGAGTCTCAGTGGCATAAAACTTAGGTGTTGACAAGGCTGCAGGCCTCTCTGGAGGTTCTAGAGAGAGTTTTCTTACCTTCTCCAGCCTCCAGAGGCTGCCCACATTGCTTGGCTTATGGCCCCTTCTGTCGTCTTCAAGCTGGCGAAGGCAAGTCTAGCCCCTCTCACATCACATCATTAGGACCTATCTTTTGTCTTCCTCTTCCACTTCTGTGAGAAAGGACCTCTGTGATGATGTTGGGCCCACCCAGATGATCCAGGAGAATCTCTCTTTTTTAAGGGCATATGATTGGCCAGGCACGGTGGCTAACACTTGTAATCTCAGCACTTTGGGAGGCCGAGGTAGGCGGATCATGAGGTCAGGAGATGAAGACCACGGTGAAACCCCAGCTCTACTAAAAATATAAAAAATTAGCCAGGCCTGATGGCGGGTACCTGTAGTCCCAGCTACCTGGGAGGCTGAGGCAGGAGAATGGCGTGAACCCGGGAGGCAGAGCTTGCAGTGAGCTGAGATCATGCCACTGCACTCCAGCCTGGGCGACAGAGTGAGATTCCGTCTCAAAAAAAAAAAAAAAAAGGGCATATGATTAGCAGCCTCAATCCATCTGCATCCCCAATTTCCCTTTGCTGTGTAAGGCAACAGTCACCATTTCTAGGAATTAGGACAATTAAGACACGGACATCTTTGGGGAGGTGGTGGTGCTATTATTCTCCCTACTACATTGTATTAGTCGGGTCTCTTTGCAAGTACAAAAGAAAGAAAGAAAAAAGAAAAGAAAAGAGCCATGTATTGACTTAGATAACCGAGTGCTCAGCATCTTTCTCGCTTTACCTCTTGGATCTGCTTTCTTTGCTGTTGATTTTGGGCAGTCTCCTTCCATGAGTGGCCCTGGAGCCCCAGGCTAACATCCTACCAGCTTAGCAATGTTAACGAAGGGTCCCCTCTCCTGGTAATTTTAGCATAACCCAGGATGATGAGTATTGACTCTCACTAACCCAGCTTCTGTCCAGGGCTGTCCCTGGACCAAACCCTGTGGCCTAGGAGAAATTCTCATGGGTCAGGCATGAATTTCATATGCATCCCTGAAGCTGAAACTTCAGAAGCCCCCCTAAAGCACAGGGAATGAGACCTGGGGGCTGGTGATTCCTTAGAGGAAAATTGGCAGACTGCTATCCCCAAAACAACAATGGCGGTGATAATTGCACAACAGCATGAATATACTTAATGCCACAGAACGGTACACTTACAGATGAGTAAGGCTGGGCATGGTGGCTCATGCCTGTAATCCCAGCACTTTGGGAGGCCGAGGGGGATGGATCACTTGAGCCCAGGAGTTCAAGAGCAGCCTGGTCAACATGGTGAAACCCCGACTCTACTACAAATATAAAAATTAGCTGGGTATGGCAGTGCATGCCTATAGTCCCAGTTACTCAGGAGGCTGAGGCAGGAGAATCGTTTGAACCTGGGAGGCAGAGATTGCAGTAAGCCATGATCACATCACTGCACTCCAGCCTGGGTGACAGAGCGAGACCCTGTCTCAAAAAAATAAAAAATTGATTAAAATGTTAAACTTTATGTTACGTATATTTTACCACACACAAAAACACAGAATCAGTCTAGGCTATAGCATCAACCCATGGACTTTTGATGAACCTGCTAAAAAAGAGGATCTTTCTCTTTCTCCTGAGGATGCTAGGCTGGTCTGAGCCTAGGATGGAGCTGTTGGGGCCATCATGTCCCCAGGTGAGGAAAGAACCTGCCTGAGAGCAAAGACAACATGAGGAAAGCAGAGCCCGGAGATGCAGGCAGGCAGGTTCCTGATGATGGCTGGGACACCTGGACCCAGCTGTGCCTGAAGCCCTCATCTATCCAATAAAGTCCTTCTTATGCTTAGATCAATTCAATTTGAGCTTGAACTGGCCATTAAAAGAGTCCAGACTTATAAAAACAAAAAGTACAAGGGACAGTGGATAGGAAGCAGCAAGATAAATCCACAAACAGCAATTCCTGGACAAGGGTGAAGCAAGGACATTCTAAAGGCCAGAAAACAGCAGAATGTTCTTAAACAAATATAGATGTGAGATGTCGAGAAAATGGAAAGGAAGGATGGTAAGAGAAGCTTTAAATCAGCAATCCTCAAACTTTCTGGTCTTAGGACCCCTTTACACTTTTAAAAATTATCAAATTTTGGGCCGGGCATGTTGGCTTATGCCTGTAACCCCAACACTTTAGGAGGCTGAGGCAGGAAGATCACTTGCATCCAGGAATTCCAGACCAGCCTGGAAAACATAGAGAGACCTCATCTCTACAAAATCAATCAATACATACATAAAAATTATTGAATTTTCTTTATGTGGGATATATCTACTGATGTTTGCCATGTTAGAAATTAAAACAATAATTTTATTTTATTTTTCTTGTTATTTATTTATTTTGAGACAGGGTCTGGCTCTGTCGCACAGGCTGGAGTGCAGCTGTGCTATCACAGCTCACTGCAGCCTCCAACTTCTCGGCTCAAGCAATCTTCCCGACTCAGCCTCCTGAGTAGCTGGGACTACAGGCATGCATCACCATGCCCAGCTAATTTTTTTGTATTTTTTTGTAGACATGGGGTCTTGCCATGTTGTCCAGGATGAACTTGAACCTCTGGACTCAAGTGATCTGCCTGCCTTTGCCTCTCAAAGTGCTGAGATTACAGGCGTGAGCCACTGTGCCTGGCTGAGAATCATTTTAAATGGCAATAATAAACCGATTACATGTTAACATGATTAATATATTTTATGACAAATAGCTATATAGTCTTTCTTTTCTTTTCTTTTTTTTTTTTTTGAGACAGAGTCTCACTCTATCACACAGGCTGTAGTGCAGTGGCATGATCTCGGCTCACTGCAACCTCCACTTTCTGGGTCCAAGCGATTCTTAGGCCTCAGCCTTCCAAGTAGCTGGGATTACAGGCGCTTGCCACGATGCCTGGCTAATTTTTCTATTTTTAGTAGAGACAGGGTTTCGCAATGTTGGCCAGGCTGGTCTTGAACTCCTGACCTCAAGTGATCTGCCTCCCTCGGCCTCCCATGCACAGGCATGAGCCACTGTGCCCAGCCCATATACATTCTAAAATTTTTAAAAATTACTGAGAAAAGTGGCATTATATTTTATAATTTTTCTTTCCTTCCTTCTTTTTCTTTCCTTCCTTCCTTCCTTCCTTCTTTCTTTCTCTTTCTTTCTTTCTTTCTTTCTTTCTTTCTTTCTTTCTTTCTTTCTCTTTCTTTCTCTCTCTCTCTCCCTCCCTCCCTCCCTCTCTCTCTCTCTCTCTTTCTTTCTTTCTGACAGTGTCTAGCTCTGTCGCCCAGGCTGGAGTGCAGTGGCGCAATCTTGGCTCACTGCAACCTCCACCTCCCGGGTTCAAGCGATTCTCCTGCCTCAGCCTCCCAAGTAGCTGAAATTACAGGCGCCTGCCACCACACCCAGCTAATTTTTGTATTTTTAGTAGAGAAGGGGTTTCACTGTGTTGGCCAGGCTGGTCTCGAACTCCTGACCTTGTGATCCACCCGCCTCAGCCTCCCAAAGTGCTGGGATTACAAGCGTGAGCCACTGCACCCGGCCTGTTTTATATTTTTTCAAGTCTCTTTGATGTCCGACTTAAGAGACAAGACAGCTTGCTGGATTTTCTTATCTGTCTCTTCATTCAAGCTATTTTGACACCACCGATCACAAAGCTTCTGAAACTCTACTGTACCCTTTTGAGAGAAAAAGACTAAAATAACATCTTAGTATTATTGTGAAAATAGTTTTGGCCTTATGAACACCCTGAGAAGGTCTTGGGGATCCCAAGGGTCCCCAGACTCACTGAAAAAACCCAGCTGTTCATTGGAAAGAGACCTGGATTTGAATTCTGGCTATGTGGCTTTCTAGCTGTGTGACCTTGGGCAAATTATTTAACCTTTCTGAGCTTCTTTTTTCTCCTCTGTAATGAAGCCCATCTCATAGATTTGTGTTGAGGGTTAAATTAGACAATATTCGTGCCGGGTTCATGTTCAGCACTCAGTAGATGGGATTTGATCCTATTGTTATTGAGGTCTGGGGCTGGGGTGGCGGGATGAATGGCAGTGTCATTGACAGTAATAGGGACATAAAGGGCCGGAGCTGGTGAGGGGGTAAGAAAAGTTCAGCTGGGTCGTGGTGAGCTAGAGCTGATGATGAGCCACCCAGGTGGAGCAGCTGGGCTAGAGCTCTGGGATTGGGTCTCAACTGGAGATCAAGATTTGTGAGTGGTAGGTTTTGAGGTAGAAATGAAGGATGTGAGGGCCAAGAATGTTAGCGCTGTGAGGGCAGGAAGGGTCTTAGAGCCCCGGGTCTAAGAACAGTGCCTGGCACAAAGTAGGTTCTAACTTATTTGCCTATATTTTTTAAGGGATAGAGGTCTTGTTCTGTTGCCCAGGCTGGAGTGCAGTGGTGCGATCACAGCTCACTGCAGCCTCCAATTCCTGGGCTTGATCAAACGATCCTCCCACCTCAGCCTAGTAGCTGGGACTACAGGCACGGGCCACCAGCCTGGCTTATTTATTTATTTATTTATTTATTTATTTTTGAGATGGGGTCTCGCTCTGTCACCCAGGCTGGAGTGCGGTGGCGCAATCTCGGCTCACTCTAAGCTCCCCCTCCCAGGTTCAAGGGATTCTCCTACCTCAGCCTCCCGAATAGCTGGGCTTACAGGTGCCCGCCATCATACCTGGCTAATTTTTGTATTTTTAGTAGAGACAGGGTTTCACCATGTTGGCCAAGTTGGTCTCGAACTCCTGACCTCAGGTGATCCACCCTCCTCAGACTCCCAAAGTGCTGGGATTACAGGTGTGAGCTACCTTGCCTGGCCTAATTTTTATTTTTATTTTGTTTTTAAAGACAGGGACTCACTATGTTGCCCAGGCTGGTCTTAAACTCCTGGCCTTAAGCAATCCCCCTCTGCCTCCATGTGTATCTGGGGTTACAGGCGTGAGCTAGGCACTCAGTAACTGTTGAAGTGGAAATAAAATCAGGGAAAGAGAAAGACAACTAGTCCTGGGGCCATGGGTAGGAAGGGCGGGGTCTGAGACAAAGCTGTTCTGAGACTCACAGGGATGCGAATTTCCTTTGGAAACATTTGCTTTTAACCACCAGGGAATCCTTCCTGAAGCGTTTGCTTGAGACATCATCTTTTTTTTTTTTTTTTTTTGAGGTAGGGTCTTGCTGTGTTGCCCAGGTTGGAGTGCAGTGGTATGATCATGGCTCACTGCAGCCTCAACCTTCTGAACTCAAGCAATCCCCCCACCTCAGCCTCCCAAGTAGCTGGAACTACAGGTGCGCACCACCGTGCCCAGCTAATTAATTTTTTGGTAGAGATGAGGTCTTGCTATGTTGCCCAGGCTGGTCTGAAACTCCTGAACTCAAGCAATCCTCCTGCCTCAGCCTCCCAAATTGCTGGGATTACAGATGTGAGCCACTGTGCCCGGTCAAGACAGACACCCATCTTTTAAACTGGGACCACTTAACCAGCTCAACCATTTGATTTGGCTCAAGAGCTGGAGTTCAGAGAGAGGTGCCTGCTGTCCGCTGGTCCTTCAGGCACCGTTTCACATTTAGTCACCCTTTTACACAGGTTACCTTGACCTTGAGTTGTCTTGTTTCACCTTGTGGAAGGGAGAGAAGGTGTGTGATTCTTGTGACTGGGACTTGTAGTAGACGTTCATCAATATTCAAGTCCTTCTTTACTGTCTCACAGAAGGATGAAGAGGAGCTGCAGGACAAGTTCCAACATCTCTTTTCCATCTTCATCCACTCCTGCCATGGGTGTGCAGAGGATGCACAGAGCGGCAGACCCTCTGCTCACCCTCCCCGTGGCCCAGTGCACTCCTGTTCTGGATACGCATGAAGCCCACTGTCTTGGAAGCAGCAGTGCACATGTCCCCATCATTCTTCCATCAAGCCTGGAATGGACTTTTTTTTTGTTTTTTTGAGAAGGAGCTTTGCTTTGTCGCCCAGGCTGAAGTGCAGTGGCGCGATCTCGGCTCACTGCAACCTCCACCTCCCCAGTTCAAGCAGTTCTCCTGCCTCAGCCCCCTGAGTAGCTGGGATTACAGGTGTCCGCCACCATGCCCAGCTAATTTTTGTGTTTTTAGTAGAGATGAGGTTTTACCAGGCTGGTCTTGAACTCCTGACCTAAGGTAATCCACCCACCTCAGCCTCCCAAAGTGCTGGGATTACAGGTGTGAGCCACCTCTCCCAGCTGGAATGGACATTTTTAAGGTGAGTATGATTTCAACAAAGTCATCCTTTCTCAATTTTAAATTTTGTTTCAGGTGTTTTAAGTCAGTGTCAATGGTTGAAAACTATTGGATAGAGGAGATCTGGGAACTTACACAGACTGCACATGAATGCTTAGGGAAAGAATTCTCCTTTGTCCATGCTTTTGCTGTAAGCTGTGCTCTTTTGTGTTTAACCTCGTCATATACAACATGGACTCTCTGCCAAGGGCCTCTTGGTGATCTGCAAAGCGTTCTCAGATGGCTGTCTCTGAGGGCCTGGTCCCTCCTTTAGCTTGTCAAAGGACACAGAGATGGGTCACTGGAGCTGGCTCTCCTTGGGATACAATCCAGTCCCCTCAGCTAGGGCATTTGTATCACTGCCCTCGGGTGGAGCTCAACAGTGACCCCATGGTTAGGCCATCTGGAAACAGGCTGCTGACACCCGGGACTTCTGTGCTGCCAGGAGGAACAAGGCAGGAGGATGTGTCCCTGCACCCAGGCTGCCCTCCAAGCCTGTGGAATGCAGCCCCTGGTCATAGAGGAGGCCCAACTGTTGCTGACACGTATGGGAATCCAGAGGCTGGGCTCCCCTTCACACAGCCAGGGCCCCACTCAGACCTGAGCCGACCCATCATATGCCAGACGGGACAGAGTGCTCACATGGGCCACTTGCCGGACCCTCTGACGCCTTTAGGAAGCAGGTATTTTCACCATGGCCACACCCAATGCTAGTAAGTGCCTGTGATGGTTAATTTTATGTGTCAGCGTGGCTAGGCTCTGGTGCCCAGTTGTTGGTCAAACATTGTTCTAGATGTTGCTATGAGGGTATTTTTTTGAATGAGAGTAACATTTAAATAAGTAGACTCTTAGTAAAGCAGATTACCCCCCACAGTGTGGGTGGGCCTCACCCAATCAGTTGAAGGCCTTAAGAGAAAAGACTGAGGTCCCCCGAGGAGAAAAGAATTCGTCTCTAGACCACCTTAGGATTTAAGGCCACAACATAAACTTCTGCTAGAATTTCCAGCCTCCTGGCCTGCCCTGAAGATTTCAAACTTGCCTGACCAGATCATCGCATGAGCCAATTCCTTAAAATCTCTCCCGCTGTTTTTCTGGAAAACCTGACTACTACAGTGCCTGAGGTGGGACCCGATTACCCCATTCTGCCTTCCAGCTGCTGGCGGTGCGTGTATTTGCCTGGAAGGGTGATCCAGGGCTTCATCAGGCAAAGCATTGGGGATGGAAGGTCCGGCGACTCTCATGGCCTCGCCTGGTGAGGGGCACCCCTGGGGCAAACCCCGTTTCCTACTGATTCCATGTCAGCACTGCTTTTCCTGCTGGCAGAAATCAAATCAAGCCAGTTGCCATGGCTCACACCTGTAATCCCAGCACTTTCAGAGGCCGAGGCGGGTGGACCACCTGAGGTCAGGAGTTCAAGACTAGCCTGGCCATCGTGACGAAACCCTGTCTCTACTAAAAATTCAAAAAAAAAATAGCTTGGTGTGGTGGTGGACGCCTGTAATTCCAGCTACTCGGGAGGCTGAGGCAGGAGAGTCATTTGAACCCAGAAGGCGGAGGCTGCAGTGAGCCGAGATCGCGCCACTGCACTCCAGCCCGGGCAACAGAAAGAGACTGTCTCAAAGAAAAAAAAATGTTCCCGCCATCTAGGCATGAACTGTCTGCTGAAGCCCCTCAAATCTCCTGCCTTGCCCTGGATGGAGACCTGTTTTTATTTTGTTATTTCTGTCTATAAAAGCAGCTAGATTACTATATCTTTCCTTTTTATTGAAATTTGAGAAACTGCACACCACTTATGTGAGCCACATTATAATGGAAAAGGCAGGTGCCTCCAGAGGAGACACACAGGGCAGCATGTGTCTGCATGATGTGTGTCATCAGGATACACGTGTGTGAGTTTTTGTCTAGCTCTCTTCATCTGCACAGCGCCAACAATGATTGTGAAGTATCTGTGAGCCATGCGTTCCTTTACTAACGCAGCACATGCTACTCAGGGCCTCCTCTGTGCCAGGCACCACACTGGGTTCTGGGGACCCAACAGGGAACAAGACACAGTCCCTGCCCGCAGGGAACGTGCAGCCTAAGTGTCATCTCTGAGGCTGGGTTCGAAGGGAAGTGAGGAGCGTTAGAATTGGGGCTTGCAGCCTCTTAACTACTTGGCTATTTATCATTACAACGGGGCTCTAGGAACCTAGTAATATTTTCTGTTTGAGTCAAAGACATTAGCATTTTTTAGAGCCAGCCAGCCGGAAGTGGGCTATCCAACCTTCCCTCCACAGCTTCTCTGTGCATCTCACCATGGCACCTTCACTTTCTGCCCCTACCATGTGATTTTGTAGATGTGGTGTCCACAGGCTGAGCTTTGGCCTCACCCAGACCTGGGATTGGGTCCCAGCCACACCATTTCTAGCCATGTGATCTTGGCCTCACGACTTAGCCTCTCTCAGCTTCCCTTTCCTCATCTATAATACTAATTTGGGGGAAAATAATAGCTCTGTGCTTTTATTGGTGGGGCTGTTAGGGAGATTAGTGAGATGATACATACCATAGTCCCTTGCATAAGTTTCAAATAATGTTACCTGCCACAGTCCCTTGCAAAAGTGCTAAAGGCAAGTCCCTTGCAAAAGTGCTAAATAAATGTTAACTTCGTTTTTTTAAGTTTTTTTTTTTTTGAGACCAAGTCTCTCTGTCACCCAAGCTGGAGTGCAGTGGCATGATATCGGCTCACTGCAATCTTCACCTTCCTGGTTTGAATGATCTTCCTGCCTCAGCCTCCCGAGTAGGTGGGATTACAGGCACCTGCCACCACGCCCAGCTAATTTTTGTATTTTTAGTAGAGACAGGGTTTCACCATGTTGGCCAGGCTGGTCTCAAATGTCTGACCTCAGGTGATCGGCCTGCCTCAGCCTCCCAAAGTGCTGGAATTACAGGGGTGAGCCGCCGTGCCCAGCCATAAATGTTAACTTCTATAATATTATTTTTGTTATTGTTACTTATCTCCTTACTTATGTATTTTTCATTATTCAAGGGCAAGGACCATTTTTCCCCTTCTCCTCTTACCCTCCTCCTTGTTCTAAATAGGACTTATGGCAAATTTCAGCAAGTTGATGAGAAAAATAGAGGGAAAATGAAGATACAAACATAAAATGGAGCCAGCAGAGACTAATACAGAAAGTACTTCCTTACTTTAGTGGGTCACAGGATTGGCTCTGAGTTTCCTAGCACCCAATGAGATGAAAGAAACTGAATTAGTTACATAATGTAACACTGTTGTCTATCAAATAAAACAAGCGAATAGCTAAGGAGAAACACACCTGGGCAACATTCTTTTTTTCCTTCTCACTTCCTTCTTGACCTTGTGATTCATTTTGCTGAAGGGAAGACCATTTGTTGGAAAGTGTTTCTGAATGTGATGGGAGTCCTGGCCCTTGGTAGAGGCCCACCCCTCGCTGTCTTTAGCTGATCTGTTAGTAATAGAGAAGATCTAGTTCCTGGCCCAGAGAACGGATCTTGCAATAGGGCTGTGTTTTTGAAACCAAAAGCGTCATACAGATAACAAAGGAGATGTGTCTCACTGTGGTTAGGCTATTTTGTAGCAACACTTGTTTCCACTCTTTTGCAATTTCAGGTTCCGTCAGACTTGATCTAAACATGAATGTGCAAGTCCAGTGCTCAGGCTGATATAACCACTGTCTGGGCCCTGGGTTGATTTGAATTTCCACTTCCCATCTGTGGTGCAACGTATGTAACACAGCAAATCAGTAAGGCTTTATCAAGCACTTCCTTTGTGCAAGGCCCCTGTCCCAGGCCCTGCCTGGGAACTCCTGCTTCCAGATTGAAGTAATGGGGGTCAAGAAGGAGGGGCAGGTAACCCTGGTTTTGAGAACTCAGGAGGGAGCTTGTAAACTCAGGAAGCTAGAGAGGCCTGGAAACTTCATGGTGGAGGTAGGACTTGAAGGATGAGGGGGGTAGGAAGGAGAAGAGGCTGTGCATGATGAGAAGGACTCCAGCTGCCACGGTCCAGTGGTGTTCAGACTCCAGGAAGAGCCTGACCTACTTGGAGTGGAGGGGAGGAGAGAGGGAGGGTGTGGACGTCAGGATGTCCTGGAGCCCAAGGCTGCTACAGCTGCTCTCTGCTCCCCACATCAGCTACCTGACATGGGAGTCAGGGAAATCCTTGCTCCTCCTGTTGCCCACCTCAGGGGATCCTAGAGAAGAATCCAATATCAGACTTTTTTTTTTTTTTGGTGAGACAGAGTTTCGCTCTGTTACCCAGGCTGGAGTGCAATGGCACAATCTTGGTTCACTGCAACCTCTGCCTCCCGAGTTCAAGTGATTCTCCTGCCTCAGCCTCCTGAGTAGCTGGGATTACAGGCATGTGCCACCATGTCCGCTTAATTTTTGTATTTTTAGTAGAGATTGGATTTCACCATTATGACCAGGCTGGTCTTGAACTCCTGACCTCAAGTGTTCCACCCACCTCGGCCTCCCGAAGTGCTGGGATTCCAAGTGTGAGCCAATGTGCCCAGCCCAACATGAGACTTTTTGAAACAATTTGCTACTTAGGGATTTATGAACATTAAAATATATTTCATCTGGCCAGGTGTGGTGGCTCACATGTGTAATCCTAGCACTTTTGGAGCCAAGATGGGAGGATCACTTGAGCCCAGAAGTTCGAGCTCAGCCTGGGCAATAGCTGCTAAGTGTGGTGAAACGCCATCTCTACAAAAAATACAAAAATTAGACAGGTGTGACGGTGCATGCCTGTAGACCCAGCTACTCTGGAGGTTAAGATAGGAAGATCGCTTGAGTTTGGGAGGCGGAGGTTGCAGTGAGCCGTGATTGTACCACTGCACTCCAACCTGGGTGACAGAGAGAGACTCTGCCTCAAAAAAAAAAAATCATCTCTAAGTGAGTGTGGCTAGTGGTCAACATTCACATTTCTGTCCAATGGAAATTGCTAGATCCCAGCTGCTAGCTTTGTAGAAGACCTGCAGGTCAGCATTGCATTCCAGGTTTGCAGGTAGAACTAGATCATGACCTTCACTTGGGATCATGTCAAGATCCTAAAATTGGTTGCAGAAATATTTCTTTTTCCATCCATTGAAGAAAATAACTCTACTGTGGTTATCTTTATTTGGCATCTTGGGAGAAACTTAAGGAAGAATGTTGACCCCAAATGTGCTGGTATCTGAAACATTTGGTTACTCTTCAAACCACTAGACCACATGTCCCTGATAGATGGTGGGGCTACTGAGGAGGAGGCTGGGGGCATGGGGAGCAGGCAGAAGGGGGGCCCAGTGGGCTGGCATCTGTGAGGACAAGAGCAGGGCTCTTGCGTCTGTGAGTTGTTTAACCTCATCTCTCTATTCTGCATATAAGGGGATGGAGACTCAAGAAGTTAAAGAAAATTTACCCAAGGTCACAGAGCTAGAAAGTGGCAGGAGTCCAGCTTCAAAATTCAGATGACTGCAAACCCCAGTTCCCTCTCAGCCAGGCCACCTTCCTTAGAGAACAACCAAACCCACACCAAAAGGTGAACACAAGCTGAATCACCAGGACTCATCAGCAGCGAGGCTTCCTTGGTCCTTTCCCTAGAAATTCAGGTTAGTGGCTCTGGGGCCTGGGCACCTGGGTTTCCACCCTCTCCCCTCTCCCCAGGTGATTCTCAGGACCAGCCAGATCCTGGGACCACCATGTAAAGAGCCTTCACTCTAGGTCCCTAGAGACCTAGATGGAGTTTCACTCTTGTTGCCCAGGCTGGAGTTCAATGGTGTGATCTCGGCTCACTGCAACCTCTGTGTCCCGGGTTCAAGTGTTTCCGTGTCCCGTGCCTCAGCCTCTCAAGCAACTGGGATTACAGGCACCTGCCACCACACCTGGCTAATTTTGTATTTTTAGTAGAGATGAGGTTTCTCCATGTTGGTCAGACTGGTCTCAAACTCCTGACCTCAGGTGATCCGCCTGCCTCAGCCTCCCAAAGTGCTGGGATTACAGGCATGAGCCACTGCACTCGGCCTGGGATGAAGGATTTCTACTGGGAGCCTCTCTCTGAGTGGCAGGGTGGAGGCTCTGGCCAATGGTAGTCAGATGGGGAAGAGCAAGCAAGAGGAAGTTGTGTCCTTTTGTGGAAACTTCTTTGAGAACTGAGTAGATGGCAGCATGTGTCACTCTCATAGGCGCAAGAAGCTGTGGAAACTGCTGCTTGCTGACTTCAGCTCCCCCACACCCTCCACCCTCCAGCTGCTGATGTCAACAAAGAATCTTAAGGCTGGGCACGGTGGTTCATGCCTGTAATCCCAGCACTTTGGGAGGCCGAGGTGGGTAGATCACTTGAGGTCAGGAGTTTGAGACCAGCCTAGCCAACATGGCTAAACCCCGTTTCTAGTAAAAACACAAAAATTAGCCAGACATGATGGCACATGCCTATAATTCCAGCTACTTGGGAGGCTGAGGCAAGAGAATCGCTTGAACCTGGGAGGTGGAGGTTGCGGTGAGCCGACATCGTGCCACTGCACTCAGCCTGGCGACAGAGCGAGACCCTGTCTCAAAAAAGAAAAAAAAAGAATCTTAGCTGCCCTCCAGGGCTGGGGGCAGTGAAGGGAACTGATTGAGTCCTGAGCAGGGGGCTTCAAGTGCAAGCTATGCCTCGAAGCAACTGTGATCCCTTGAGTAAGACACCCCGCCCCTCCTCTGTCCACAGGCTCCTGTACTGAAAAAAATGAAGCAGCTGGAAGCAGTCTTGAGCCCACAAATCTGTACCCACTGCAGGGGTCCTAACCTTTTGTGGGGGGCACACCCCTTTGAAAATCTAATAAAATGATCAACCCTCTCTTGGGGAAAAAAAGCAGACATCCAAATTTTGGCTGACAATTTCAGGGAAATGAATGGACTTCCCCAGGCTCATTCAGGAAGCTCTGGGGGTCACTGGCCTGTGTTAAGCACTGCTGGTCTGTCCAGAAGCCTCTATGACTGCACCGTTCAGTGCTGCAGCCTCTCATCACATGAGGCCCTGAGCTTGTGCAGTGTGGCAGGTGTGAACTGAAAGGTGCTATAGACATGGAGTGCACGCTGGATTTTGAAGACTTAATAGGAAAGAAGAACGTAAAATATCTCATGACTAATTTTTATACTAATTATATATTAAAAGATAAGTTGGGACTGGGCGCGGTGGCTCATGCCGGTAATCTCAGCACTTTGGGAGGCGGAGGTGGGCGGATCACGAGGTCAAGAGCTCAACACCAGCCTGACCAACATGGTGAAACCCCGTCTCTACTAAAAATACAAAAAGTAGCCGTGCATGGTGGCACGTGCCTGTAATCCCAGCTACTCAGGAGGCTGAGGCAGGAGAATCGCTTGAACCTGGGAGGTGGAGGATGCAGTGAGCCGAGATCGCACCACTGCTCTCCAGCCTGGGTGACAGAACGAGACTTGGTCTCAAAAAAAAAAAAAAAAAAAGAAAAAAAGATAAGTTGGATATTTGGGGTCAAATAAAATATGTTATTAAAATTAATTTCACCTGTTTCTCTTTACCTTTTAAAAGTGTGGCTAGCACATTTGAAATGCAGTATGTGACCGGCATTATGTATGGACTGGTCCCCGCTGCTCTGTGATGACACCCTGGAGGCATGGCCTCATGGCCGGACCTCTGAAGTCAGTGTAGGCCCTTCACGGAAAGCCCAGCACTTCCTCTTTCTGGAAGATGTAGTTAAGAGAATGGGCAGGGAAATCTTCACCAGAACAAGCTGTAAGTTGTGTTTTCCTGACAAGATCGCAAGCTCTAGCCAGGCACAGTGGCACGTGCCTAAAGTCTCAGCTACTGGGAAGGTTGAGGCAGGAGGATTATTTGAGCCCAGCAATCTGAGTCAGCAGTGAGCCACGATTGTGCCACTATAATCATGCATCTCAACAGAGCAAGACCCTTCATTTAAAAAAACAAAAATAAGCCCGGGTGTAGTGGCTCACGCCTGTAACCCCAGCATTTTGGGAGGCCGAGGTGGGTGGATCACAAGGTCAAGATATTGAGACCTTCCTGGCCAACATGGTGAAACCCTGTCTCTACTAAAAATACAAAAAATAGCTGGGCGTGGTGGTGTGTGCCTGTAGTCTCAGTTACTTGGGAGGCTGAGGCCGGAGAATCACTTGAACCTGGGAGGTGGAGGCTGTAGTGAGCTGAGATCGTGCCACTGCACTCCAGTCTGGTGACAGAGCAAGACTCCGTTTCAAAACAAAACAAACAAACAAACAAACAAAAAGGCCCGGTGCGGTGGCTCACGCCTGTAATCCCAGCACTTTGGGAGGCCGAGGCAGGCGGATCACGAGGTCAGGAGATCAAGACCATCCTGGCTAACATGGTGAAACCCCGTCTCTACTAAAAGCGCAAAAAATTAGCCGGGCGTGGTGGCAGGCGCCTGTAGTCCCAGCTACTCGGGAGGCTGAGGCAGGAGAATGGCGTGAACCCGGGAGGCGGAGCTTGCAGTGAGCGGAGATCGCGCCACTGCACTGCAGCCTGGGCGACAGAGCGAGACTCCGTCTCAAAAAAAAAAAAAAAAAAAAAAAAAAGTTGAAAGCTCCTAGCCGGATTTAGTGGTGCACACCTATAATCCCAGCTACTTGGGAGGCTGAGGCAGAGGATCGCTTGAGTCTAGGAGTTGGAGTCTAGCCTGGGGAACATAGCAGGACCCCCGTCTCTTAAAAAAAACTGGGGGTGGGGGCGCGAGGTGCGGTGGCTCATGCCTGTAATCCCAGCACTTTGGGAGGCTGAGGCTGGTGGATCATGAGGTCAGGAGATCGAGACCATCCTGGCTAACACAATGAAACCCCGTCTCTACTAAAAATACAAAAAAAAAAAAAAAAAAAAAAAAAAAATTAGCCGGGTGTGGTGGCACGCACCTGTAGTCCCAGCTACTTGGGAGGCTGAGGCAGGGGAATCACTTGAACCCGGGAGGGGAGGTTGCAGTGAGCCGAGATTGCACCACTGCACTCCCACCTGGGCTACAGAGTGAGACGCCATCTCAAAAAAAAAAAAAAAAAGGCACTTTTCTTGCAAAGACATGTCTAATGTGTAAGGCTTCTGGGTCTTGTCCAGGGATGGGCACCTGGCAGATGGAGTGACCGATCTTTGGCCACTTGTGGGACTGGAGCTCCAGGTAACATTGCTGTATTATATTCCTAGGGCTGATCCAACAAAGTGCCACAAACTGGGTGGCTTACAGTGACATCCCTCACTGTTCTAGAGGCGAGAAGTCTGAAATCAAATTGCTGGCAGGGCCATGCTGCTGCTGAAGGCTCTGGGGGAGGCACGTCCTTTCCTCCTCCTGGCTTCTGGTGTCGCTGGCAATCTTCGGTGCTCCTCAGCTTGCGGATGCACTGCCCTCATCGTGGCCCCCATGGTCACTTGGTGTCATCTCTCTGTCTCACATCCTCTTCCTTCTGTGTTCAAATTTCCCTCTTGCTAACAGGTCATCAGCTATTGGATTAGGGCCCATCCCCATCCATTATTACCTCATTTTAACTTGATGACATCTGCAAATAGCCTATTTCCAAATAAGGTCACATTCTGAGGTTCCAGTACACATGAATTTTGGGGGGACACTGTTCAATCCAGTATAATTGATGAGTATATTTTGTGAGAAAGATATTTCCAAAGAGTTTGGGTAGAGCTTAGGTAATTTCTCCAGCATCTTCTAACCCCAAATAGGGACAGAACAGAGTGCTTATGTGTGCCAGGTAATGGTCTCGATGCCAGGGACATGATAATGGACATGACACAGTCTTTGCCCCCACAGAGCTCAGATCCTAGTGATGGAGGTGGACAATCAATACGTGGATATCTGTCAGTATGTAATATGATATTGGGTTGTGTCAGCAGAGTAGAGGCATGGAGAGGAACAGGCCGGTAGAGGTGGTAGGCTATTTTCGATAGGAAAGAATGGCAGGGAAGACCACTGTCACCTGTGAGGTGACATTGAGTTGCAGAAGTAGTGATTTAGTGATGAAAAAAGCACCAAGCCCCTGAGGTAGGAATATGATTGGTAAGTTCAAAGCACACGGAAAGGGACAGATGATGTGTCTTACCCACCATGACCTGGGCTGGGAGCTGGGTATCAGGCCTCTTGGCCCAGAGCTGCTGGTCTGGAGTGGGGAAGGTGGTGGGGAGGAGATTTCTCCCGCTTCTGGTCAGGGGTTTCACTTCCTTCAGCCCTGCTTCCCTCATTGTTCGGCTGGGGTGGAGGCCGGTTACCCCTGGCTCTGGCTGGAGCAGTCCAATGCCATTGTCATTGTCTTTTCCAGACAATAAGAACAGAATTCCGTCTTTTCTTTGCTGCTGGCTTTAAACCTCCAGGTCCTAAAGCCCCTTCTCTCACTTCTTTGTTAATCTCAGGGTGTGCCTGAGGCTTTTCACTCTGCCTCCGCTTTCACCACTGCCTGGTGGCTGGTGCATGGGCTTCTTACCTGGCTCCCTCCTTCACCTCCTGTGAGTCTTCCTTCTTGGATGAGCGCCCCGACCACCTTACTGAAGGAGCATGTGCTCCTCTCCCAGCTGCCTTTGTACCTTGCTCCTTTCCCCCACGGCATGCTGTAGAATTTCCTTAGGCATTATGTGTTGTTCTGGGTCTCTGTCACCCTCACTGCTATCTACTAGATTGTAAGCTCCACGAGGGCAAAGATGGGTACCTTTTGTTCATGGATATAGCCCAAGCATCTAGAGCAATGCCTGCCACACAGTAGGTACTCAAAAAGTATTTGCGGACTGAAATGAATAAACAAGTGAATGGGTTGTGGGGTAGAATCCCAAATGGCTGAACTGGAAGACTCGGCACAGGAATTCCCCTGCGCCGCCCCTACGAGGGAACTGAGATGCAGAGAACAGAAAGGAATTCTTTAGAGAATCGAGTGGGAGGCTGGACACAGAGCTTGCCCTCAGGAAATTTACACGAATTGGGGGTGGGGTGGGCAGTGCCACCTCGTTGCACAACTCCAGGGGGTGTTATTTTCATTGAACACAGTATAGGTGGTGCTCCTGGAGTGGTGCCTGGCCTGGGGGTGAGGTAGTTGAGGAGAGACTGTGGCTGGACCATGGTGTGGGGCTCAGAAGAGAGAGTGCAGGTGTGACAGCTCAAAGGGCCCAACCCAAGAAAGAACATCACCAGCCCAGGGCCAGGAAGGGTGTGGTGGAGGATGGGTACCACGGTCAACACACAGAGATCCAACCCACACACTCCCAACACCATCTCTGGTGTTTTCTGTGCCCAGCACAAGGCCTGGCCAACCCAGTAGGTGAAGTCGCCCAGGGTACCCAGTAGGTGAAGTCTTTTTTTCTTGTTGTTGTTTTGAGACAGGGTCTTGCTCTACCGCCCAGGGTGGAGTGTAGCAATGCTGTTTGCACTGGGCTCACTGAAGCCTCAATAGGGCTCACTGAATCCTCGATCTCCCAGGCTCAAGTGATCCTCCCACCTCAGCCTCCAGAATCTCTGGAACAACAGCTGCAGGCCACTACGCCCAGCTAATTTTTAAATTTTTTTTTATAGAGACGAGATTTCACCATCCTACCCAGGCTGGTCTTGAACTCCTGGACTCAAGCACTTCTCCCACCTCAGCCTCCCAAAGCACTGGGATTACAGGCATGAGCCACCGTGCTGGGCCTAGGAGGTGAAGTCTTGATGAGGGGCTGTGATGGTCTGGCTTGGGAGCAGAGCTGAGGTTTGCTCTAGCACCTGGCCCTTTTTGTCCAGTGGGGCTCACTCCTCTTGACTCTGTTCCCCTTGCTGCTGGCTCTTCACTTTGCTGCCTGATAGAATCTAAAATCCCCTGGGGAATTTTAGAAAACATGGGATGCGAGGGGAGTCAGGGGGCACATCCTCGGGGATTTCCATTCAGGTGGTGAGGAGCGGGACTGGACATCCCCTCACCACGTGATACTTGTGTTAGCCAGGCTTGAGAACCCCTGCTCTAGAAGCTGTCCCGGCGACGTGGAAGGACCCAGGTAAAAGATTCATAACCCTGTAGTGTTATCCACACAACTGGTGGGTTCGGCCACTTGGTGGGTATCAGTTCAATGACCACCACCTCTCTGGTGGTGGGATTTTATGACTTGTAACAAGTCCCAAAGCAGTGTCCCCCTGAGCCGGGGACTGGGTCACATTTTATAAGCATAGGGTAGTGATCCGACTGGATCCTGCCATGGGTTGATGCCAAAGGTCGAGCCGATTAGATCCTGGATCCTGCCATGCAGTGCCTGCTTCTTTTTTTTTTTTTTTTTTTTTTGAGATGGAGTCTCACTGTGTCACCCAGGTTGGAGTGCAGTGGCGCAATCTCAGCTCACTGCAACCTCCACCCACCAAGCTCAAGCAATTCTTTTTTTTTTTTTTTTTTTTTTGAGATGGAGTCTGGCTCCGTTGCCCAGTCTGGAGTGCAGTGGCGCAATCGCGGCTCACTGCAATCTCTGCCTCCTGGGTTCACATCATTCTCCTGCCTCAGCCTCCTGAGTAGCTGGGACTACAGGTGCCCGCCACCATGCCCGGCTAATTTTTTATACTTTTAGTAGAGATGGGGTTTCACCGTGTTAGTCAGAATGGTCTCGATCTCCTGACGTCATGATCCCCCCGCCTCAGCCTCCCAGAGTGCTGGGATTACAGGCGTGAGCCACCAAGCCCAGCCTCAAGCGATTCTTGTGCTTCAGGTAGCTGGGATTACAGACAAGCACCACCACACCTGGCTACTTTTTGTATTTTTAGTAGAGACAGGGTTTTGCCATGTGAGCCAAGCTGGTCTCGAACTCCTGGCCTCATGTGATCCGCCCACCTCAGCCTCCCGAAGTGCTGGGATTACAGGCATGAGCCACCATGCCTGGCCCAGTGTCTGATTCTTCGTTCAGCCCCCACTTGGGTTCCCCTGTGGTTGCAGGCTTGGTTCATCTGGGCATGCTCAGGTTTTGTGACCCAAGGGTCCGAGGCAACTGGAAAACAACTCACATCTTTGTTACCTAAAAGCTGAACCAGATTGGTCTGATGCAGTTACAGTGGCTCCGCAGAGAGCATTCAAAAGAATTGATGAACTTGAATGGGAATAAATGACACCTTAATTTTCATGAACCTCCAACTGAAATTGAGTGTTTTCTTCCGTTATGAATGTAAATGTCAAACCACAGCAGTGTCAACAGTACCTGTGACTTTGTCATCCTAGAAATCAGATCTTCTCATATCATTTTATGTTAGTTGTGGGTATCTTGAAATATCATTTAAGCTCATCTGCACTTAAAAAGTAAGATGATTATTAGATTCCTTCTAGATTTTGTTATTTAATGCATTAATGAAGATGCACATATATCACCATATCACAAATTTTACAATATTTTGGCTACTGGCATTCAACATAATTGTTTCAATAGAAATCCTATGTATCTTAGATTTTTTTCTTTTTTTTTTTTTTGAGACGGAGTCTCGCTCTGTCGCCCAGGCTGGAGTGCAGTGGCATGATTTTGGCTCACTGCAACCTCTGCCTCCTGGGTTCATGCCATTCTCCTGCCTCAGCTTCCCAAGTAGCTGAGACTACAGGTGCCTGCCACCATGCCCGGCTAATTTTTTGTATTTTTAGTAGAGATGGGGTTTCACCGTGTTAGCCAGGATGGTCTCAATCTCCTGACCTCGTGATCCACCCACCTCGGCCTCTCAAAGTGCTGGGATTACAGGCGTGAGCCACTGTGCCCGGCTATGTTAGATGTAGTTTAAGACAGCATTCTGAGAAGGGGGTCTGTAGGCTTGCCAGATGGCCAAAAGGGCCCCTGATGAAAGCAAAGATCTTCGGAAGGTAAAGAACATTCAGAGGAGGCTCCTTGTTGTCCCCAGAGAAGGCAGAGTGGTGTGTAGTAGACACAGTAACTCCTCTCTTCCTGTGTGGCCTGCAGGCAAAGGTCACACCGCTCACGGTCAGGGCTGTCTCACTTCCCTTTGGGGTGAGAGCACCCCCTCACTTACTCGTTTCTCATTTTTTGGCAGAAGTGCCCCTTGGCCTCCCATGGCAGCCCTGGGGGAGGGCAATAGGGCTTTTTTCCAGCCTTGTTAACCCAAGGGGGATGGGGCAACCCAAACAGTGAGGGAATGAGAAGAGCTTGGACTGGAGGAGAGCAGTTGTTCCTTGAGCCTCGACAAGTAGATGCTGACCGCCAGCTCCTTGCTGCCCCTCACAATTCCTTCCTGCCCTGATTGCTAGTGTTCCCGCCAGAGGAGGGACCTGGGAGACCCACTGATGCCTGCTGGCGCTCCTTTAGAGCCCTTCTGCAGCTCGGCAGACGCTTGGCCCCTGTGATCCAAGCCTGACCCAGGCACAGTCCCCCACCCTCAGGGAGCTCACAGTCTGGCCAGGGGATCTGAGCCAAGGACTCAGAGTAGGAAGAGGTTTGCAGCTGGGGCCTGGTACGGGTGTGTAGAGCAAACCAGAAACAAATGGGTTAACTTCAGACGATGTTTCTACTCTCTCACACCCACCCTGGGTTGTCTGGTGCATGGCTGAGCTGAGTCTTAAAGGCTAGATAGAGTCTTAGCTGCCCAACTCAAAGCAGTACCCTTTGGATCCACCTGCCCCTGTGGGTGGGCACACATGCTGTGTGGGGCGTGCACAACAGTGACCAGTTGGCGAGAGGTGGTGGTGTCACCACAGGGGAACTTGACCTCCTGGCCCAGCAGCCTAAAACAGAGGTTGATTAAAGCAAAAAGAATCATAGTTGTGGATGGCTGGAGACCTGGGCGTCTGAGGAGATGTCTGAGGTGCGAGTGAGAGGTGCCTGAAGTAAACGACAGACCCAGGAAGTGTCTGCCGTGCTGCTCGGAGCCATGGAACAGGGCCCTTAGACTGGATCTTTTTTCCCTTGGAGTCCGGGAACTCTTTCAGCCCTCTGGCAAAAGCTGCAGAGCCATCTCCTCAGGAAAATACACATGTATCATCCAAATTCTGTACCCCATTGTAGAGGTTCTCTTCCCCATGTTTGGAGGAGGAAGAGGCAAAGTTAGAGAGGTGGATGAATTTCCCACGATCGATGGCTTGGCAGCAGGGGGGCAGCAGAGCCAGGACCTCAGGTCCCTGGCAGGTTTAGTGTGCCACGCTTTCCCTTCCCCTTATTGTCTCCCTGGAGAGGAGGAAGTGGGCTGGGGCCGGGGGGAGCCCACATGCACTTCCAGTTCCACACCATGCTGGGGGAAACTAACTGGTAGATAAATAAACACGGGACAGCGCAGGTACAAAAGGCGGCAGAGGCCTTGGGTCCACCCCAGTTCTCACCCTCTCCCTGACTTCTTGATTCCAGTGCAAAGATCAGCAGCTCTTCTCCCCGAGGCCTAACCTGTGACTTCCTCCTCCTGGGGAAGGTAGAAAGACTTGTCTTCTGGCCTGTTCTCTAAGACCTCCCTTTTCAAGCAATGGAAGCATTCAGAACTTTAACAAGAACCAACCACAGTGACCCCACAGTGTCTGTCCTCGCTGAAATCTGAAAACAAAGTGGTCAGAGTCATTTGTGTCCAGGCTTCCTGGAAGTGGTGTCTTCTCAGCACGAGTCGAGCAGCCCAGGACAGACTCTTCTCCCCGACTCCTCTTGGCTTTAGAGGAGAGACTGCTGGTGACAAAAGGAACCTACTGGAAACAAGTGGAGGATCACCCACAGTCTCCCAGCTGCCTCCACCTACAGATAAGGAGGAAAGGGTGGGGAATGTGCTTCTAGTGAGCTGAATCCCAGCCTGGACTCAGGGCTGATCCCCATCCCCAAAGGGCTCAGAAGTGATTCAGGCTGCAGGCATCCCAAGTTGAGGTTCAAGAGAGTTATGCCCAGGAGCCCTGGATTTTCTGAGTTGGTATTCATTTCATATATGTGGTTACCCTTTTGTTGTTGGGTCTTGGTTACTGATTTGAAAAAATTTGTCATTATTAAGGGTCTAGGGCACAGTCCTGGGGTGCCTGGTATGGGCAGGAGTTAGTGGTTTCCTTGCGAGTATATGGCTTTGAGAGTTCTGTCCCCAGCCTTCCCTCTTGCGGCTACACTGGTTTCTGTTAATATCACTTCACTGTTGACTTCACTATCATTCTTCTCTGTTTTCTGTTTTCCTTCTTGCCCAACTTTAGCAACCACCAAAGGGATGCCAACTCCTCGTACCTGCCTCCAATTTTTATTTCATGGTCAAATTTTACTAATTTGGAGCAAACACACGGACCGAATAGTGAAGAGTTTGTTCTTTTAAGTTTTCTTAAGTCATTAAGAGATACTCCCCAGCCAGGCATGGTGGCTCATACCTGTAATCCTAACACTTTGGGAGGCTGAGGCAGGAGGATCGCTTGAGCCCAGGAGTTTGAGACCAGCCTGGGCAACATGTCAAAAACCCATCTCTAAAAAAAAAAAAAAAAAAAATTAGCTGGGTGTGGTGGTGCATACCCGTAGTCTCAGCTATTTGGGAGACTGAGGTGGGAGGATCACTTGAGTCCTGGGGCTGTGATCATGCCCCTGCATTCCAGCCTGGGGAACAGAATGAGACCCTGTCTCAAAAAAATAAAAAAATAAATAAATAAAATAAAGAAACTCCACCTTGGCCGGGCACACTGGCTCACACCTGTAATCCCAGCACTTTGGGAGGCTGAGGCAGGCGGATCACCTGAGGTCAGGAGTTCAAGACCAGCCTGGCCAACATGGCGAAACCCCATCTCTACTAAAACATACAAAAATTAGCTGGGCACGGTGGCAGGAACCTGTAATCCCAGCTACTCAGGAGGCTGAGGCAGGAGAATCACTTGAAGCTGGGAGGCAGAGATTACAGTGAGCTGAGATCGTGCCACTGCACTCCAGCCTGGGTGACAGAGCGAGACATCTCAAAAAAAAAAACAAAAAAGCCCCATTTTGATCTTTGCACAATTCATTTGCCCTATCTGAGGAGTATGCTAACTAAAGGTAAATTTCAGCTGCATCCCTGCCAAGAGGAGCAAGAATTTCCTGAGTCTTGGGTTATATCTGGGGACTCTTTTTCCACATAATTCTCCTGGTTTATAAGTGCCTCTGAAATAAAAAATAAAGATGAAGTGGGAGCTGCCACCACCTATTTTCATTTTATTATTACTATTATTATTATTATTATGTTTGAGACAAGGTCTCACTCTGTCACCCATGTTGGAGTACAATGGCATGACCATAGCTCACTGCAGCCTGGAACTCCCAGGCTCAAGTGATCCTCCCACCTTGGCCTTCCAAAGTGTTGGCATTACAGGTGTGAGCCACTGCGCCCAGCCCCATGGCCTCTTTTTTTTTTTTTTTAATGTGAGACAGAGTCTCTTGTTGCCCAGGCTGAAGTGCAATGGCACGATCTTGGCTCACTGCAACCTCCGCCTCCTGGTTTCAAGCAATTCTCCTGCCTCAGCCTCCCAAGTAGCTGAGACTACAGGCACCTGTCACTACACGTGGCTAATTTTTTTGTATTTTAGTAGAGATAGGGTTTCACCATGTTGGTCAAACTGGTCTTGAACTCCTGACCTCAGGTGGTCTGGCACCTCAGCCTCCCAAAGTGCTGGGATTACAGGTGTGAGCCACCGCGCCCAGTCCCATGGCCTTTTTTTTAATACCCAAGAAAGCTCAGGGATAATAACACACCATGCCTCTTGAAATTGCCACAGAAAGAAAATGGAAAGCCACTTTTAAAAATAAAAAGGCTCAGGCCGGGCGCGGTGGCTCACGCCTGTAATCCCAGCATTTTGGGAGTCCGAGGCGGGCAGATCACGAGGTCAGGAGATTGAGACCATCTTGGCTAACACGGTGAAACCCCGTCTCTACAAAAAAATACAAAAAATTAGCCGGGTGTGGTGGCACGCACCTGTAGTCCCAGCTGCTGAGGAGGCTGAGGCAGGAGAATCACTTGAACCCGAGAGGTGGAGGTTGCAGTTACCCGAGGTCGCGCCATTGTACTCCAGCCTGGGCAACAAAGAGCGAGACTCCATCTCAAAATAAATAAATAAATAAATAAATAAATAAATAAATAAATAAATAAATAAAAATAAAAAGGCTCAAGCCTGTAATTGCAACATTTTGGGAGGCTGAGGTGGGCAAACTGCTTGATCCAGGAGTTCGAGACCAGTCTGGGCAACATTGTGAGACCCTGTCTCTAGAAAAAATTAAATTAAAATATTAGCCAGGTGTATTGCTGGCATGTGTCTGCAGTCCCAACTTCTTGAGAGGCTGAGGTGGGAGGATCACTTGAGCTCAGGAGGTCCAGGCTGCAATGAAGTGCGATTGCACCACTGCACTCCAGCCTGGGCAACACAGCAAGATCCTGCCTCAAAAAAAACCAGAAAGGAAAATGAAAAAGAAAAGGCTGTGTGGGTTGGCATGCACTTGAAATCCCAGCTAATTGGGAGGATGAGGCAGGAAGATAGTTTGAGCCCAGGAGTAAAACCAGCCTGGGCAACATCGTGAGACCCTGTCTCAAATAAAATAAAACAAAATGAAAAAAAAAAAAAGACACATTTTAAATCTTCAATAATCTTTAAAAATATGACTTTTAAGATTCTTGGTTAATGCAATAGAAAATTCAGTGATCCCCACCTTTTCTTTCTTTTTTTTTTTTGAGAATGGGGTCTCACTATATTGCCCAGGCAGGTTTTGAACTCCTGGGCTCAAGCTATCCTCCAGCCCTCTTTTTAATACAAATAAGCAACTCATCCTTAATAATAGTTTACTTGAAGACAAGGCATCTTTTTTTTTTTTTTTTGAGATGGAGTCTTGCTCTGTTGCCCAGGCTGGAGTGCAGTGGCATGATCTCAGCTCACTGCAACCTCTGCCTCCCAGGTTCAAGCAATTCTTCTACCTCAGCCTCCTTAGTAGCTGGGATTACAGGTGCCCGCCACAACGCCTGGCTAAGTTTTGTATTTTTAATAGAGATGGGGTTTCACCATGTTGACCAGGCTGGTTTCAAACTCCTGACCTCAAGTGATCCGCTCTCCTCGGCCTCCCAAAGTGCTGGGATTACAGGCATGAGCCACTGCGCACAATCTACAAGGCATCTTTCAAAAGCAAACATGTTATTCCTCACACACCTTCTGAAGATTAAACATGGGATGGACACTACTGATGTGTGGTGGGCTTTGTATGGCTCACTAAGTGGGAGGAATTTTTTTAATATCCTATGTCATAACTCTCAAAGAATGTGTTAAAGCCAACCCAGGAAATTTCTTAGGAATAGAGGTCAACTTGACCGTTGCAGTATTTCTCGGACTTACGGCTGATGACAAGGCACAGCAGCCTGGGAATTACACAATCTCCGCTCTTATGCATTTCTTAATCATTCACTGGATACAGTTGCATGAATACTTTCTGTTCCTGTTCAAGTTTAGTAAAAATAGCAAAATAGAAGCGTCTATGGGGTTAGGAGAGGAAAAACACTCTAGCAGCAAATTCTGTTCCATTCGACCCAACGTACACGGTAGTGATCAGAGGACGTCTCCGGAGAGCGCGTTTTCCTTTTGACCTTGTGTACTTCCTGTACTTCGCTGCCTCTGTGAGCGTGCTGCTCAGGCAGGGCTCTGGGTCCTCAGCAGCACCGAGGCAGCAGAAACACCAGGTATCTGGTGCCCACCACACACCAGCAACTTCTGCAGGTCACTGCTGATCCCCACCAGGTCTGAGGGGCAGCTGCTCCTCCTGCATTTCACAGATAATTGAAGGAGGCTCCCCAAGGAAGCTGTCCTGGTCAG
The DNA here is from genome assembly GCF_029281585.2 of Gorilla gorilla gorilla. Lineage (NCBI taxonomy): Eukaryota > Metazoa > Chordata > Mammalia > Primates > Hominidae > Gorilla > Gorilla gorilla. The sequence goes on along the minus strand of NC_073232.2, from coordinate 46,689,806 downwards.
GTGGTTACAGGTGGCAGAGCAGGTGTGAAAGCCCCAGGGCTGTCTGGCTCCAGAGCCTGTCCTTTCTCAACCCTACCACCCTACTTTACGACTTTACCTCCACTTGTTTTTCTTGCCAAAAACTTTTAGCACTACAGGAGAAAGAAGGCCTAGCTTCAGGGCGCTCACAGTCTAGTGAAAGAGAAAAGATGAATATTTAAAAAGCATTTTCTTCTCTGTGCAATGAGGAGCCTGGCACTCAGGGATTCTAATTGAAGCATCAAACCAGATTAGCTCAATGCAGGATGTTGGAACAGAGCACTGTGGGAATTCTGCTTACTGTCAGAGTTTGTATATGGGTAGCCAGGCATGCGGAGGAGGTGGGAAACAGTGAAAGCTGGAGGGACCAGGATTCATACCCCAGAGTGATGGGTAAGGTGTAGACAGTATAACAGCAACCTCGATAGCTTGTATTGATTTTGGACTTGCCAGAGCCAGGTTTGAAGTGCTTTCTAGGTTTTGATGCTTTGAATCCACCCTGTAAACCTTAAAGTAGGTACTGCTACTCTGTCCATTTCCACGTGAATAGTGGAGACATAGGGAGGTTAGGAAAATTGCCCAGGCCCCCCAGCTAGTAAGTGGCGAGTACTCGAACCTGGGCGGGCTGACTCCAAGCCCAAGTTCTTGATCACTGTACAAAGTAGAGGATAAGTTGGCAAATACTCTAATAGATTTCGCCATTATGCTTGTCAAATTTGTAATTATTTGCTTACTGTCTGTTTTCTCCTCTAACCTATGTCTCCAAGAGGGCAGGAACTATGTCTGTCTGGCTCTCAGAGGTAATTTCAGCACATAGACTAGCGACTGGCACATAGAAGGGTCTCAAAAGTTTCGAAGAATGGATGAAATGCATTGAGAGAAACAGAGGACTCCTTTCCATGAGCAGTCCCCACCCTCTGAGTCCGCCATTCAAGAGCTGACGAATATGAGCAAACTCACTTCTCTCCCTCCCTCGTCATCAGCAAAATGGGGTTGATAACAGAAGTGAAGCTCCAGAAAATGGTCTGGAAGTTCCTAAAAAGTTAAAAAATAGAGTTACCATAGGACTCAGCAATTCCACTCCTGGGTCCCAGGGGAATTGAGAATACAGTTATGTCCACACAAAAACTTATGCAAGGATGTTCATAGCAGCATTATCCATGGTAGCCAAAAAGGGGAAACAACTCAAATGCCCATCCACAGGTGAGTGCATAAACAAAACAAAGGAGATCCATGCAAGCACATATTTGGTCATAAAAAGAGCGAAGTGCTGAGACATGCAACAACATGAGTAAACCTCAAAAACATTATGCTAAGTAAAGAAGCTGGTCACAAAAGGCCACAAAATGTATGGTTCCATTTACATGAAATGCTCAGAACAGACATGTCCATGGAGGCAAAAAGTAGATTAGTGGTGGACAGGAGCTGGGTGGAGGGAGGAATGGGGAATGAATGGGTACAGAGTATCTTTTTGGAGTGATGAGAATGTTCTGGAATTAGATAGTGATGATGGTTATGAATATACTAAAAACCACTTAGTTGGAGACAGAACTGGGTTCAATCCTGGCTGCCCCCCGGCTTGGTGTATGAGCTGGGGCAAGTTACTCCATTATGGGATCCTCAGTTTCCTCATCTGTAGGAAGAGACCCTGATCCATTTGGATCCTCATCACCCTATTCACTCCTTCTCCTATGTCCTTGGTGACAAGCCTGGGAGGAAAGAATGTCCTCTGTTGCACTGGACTGCCCTGAGGGCAGTGGATGCCCCTGACTGCTCTGGATTAGACAGGGCACTTTTCCTTTATGTTGCAGCCGCCTACCTTGCAGACCTAATTCAAGGGGTATGAGGCTTATCCTGGAATATTGTCTATTTTGTCCCCAAAATTCCTCAAGTGATTCCAGCATGCACCCAAGTTTGTGAACCACTAACTTCAGCTAGCATGCACCAGAATCACAAGAAGGCATTTGTTAAAACACCAATCGTTGGTTCCACCTCCAGAGTTTCTGGCTCTGCACACTTGGGCAGGGTGGAGCCTGGACATCTGCATTTCTAACAAGTTCCCAGGTGATACTCATGATGCTGTTCTGGCCCACAGTGAGCCCAGACTACAGCCATGGAGATCAGCCTCAGCTAGACAATAGACTCACCTGGACAGTAGACTCACCTGGGAGCTCTTGCAAACACACAGGCTGCACCAATTAAATCAGAATCTTCGAGGCAAGTCCAGGCCTCAGGACTTCCCCCTCAACATTGCATTATGAAAATGTTCAGCCCGGCGCGGTGGCTCACGCCTGTAATCCCAGCACTTTCGGAGGCTGAGGCAGGCGGTTCATCTGAGGTCGGGATTTTGAGACCAGCCTGGGCAACAAGTTGAAACCCCATCTGTACTAAAAATACAAAAATTAGCCAGGTGTGGTGGAACGTGCCTGTAATCCCAGCTACTCGGGAGGCTGAGGCAGGAGAATCGCTTGAACCTGGGAGGTAGAGGTTGCAGTGAACCGACATTGCGCCACTGCACTCCATCCTAGGTGACAGAGTGAGATCCTGTCTCAGAAATAAATAAATAAACAAAAATAAAATAAAATGTTTAAACACACAGCAAAATGGAAAGAATCCTACAGTGAGCAGCTGTGTATCTACCACCTAGATTCTATCTTGGACATGTGACTATGCTTTGTCACACATCAATCCCAACACTCATTCCTCTAACATCAGGATTTCTTAAAGCCTCAATTCCCCAATATTCAGCCACGTTTGAGAACCAAGAGTTAGAGTTTCTGGGCTCCTGCTCTGTAAAGATCTTTCTGGCTATGATCTGGGGTTCTCTGTGATGCCCTCCCCATCCCTAAGGGTTTGTTGAACAAGAATACATGCATTTATTGAGCACCTACTGAGTACCATTGAGGCTCCCCTTTCCTTGAGCTGACTCTAGTGATAGATTTCTTCTTCCGAAATGTTTTAAAGCCAGGAAAATTCAGACTAAGGAGCCCCGTGTACTCAGTGTGAGGCCCTCTACTGGTGGGGAGGGTCTTGCTGTGCCACCACCACCAAGACCTGACGATCTGGAGGTGACTTGTCCCAGACCTCCTATCTAACAAAAGACTGGGAAGAAATGAAGCTTCTGGAGAGGGATCCCTATTCGCTCATTCCAGGGTACCCTCCAAGCTGTCATTGTGGGTTCTGTATCCTGCCCTCAGAGCTCAAGGCTTTATAGGGTCAAGCAAACTGCTCTTCGGAGTACAGTGTGATTCTATGTGATAAATGCTCTGCCAAATCAACCAAGGTTTGCAAAGCACTGGACGTACACTTTGGAGGGGAAAATAATACAGGGCTCTGCTGTGTGGAAGCTTCCAGAAGAGCGAACCTGACCAAGAACCATCCCTCCCTCCCCACACCATGGGTGTACAGCTGGCCCTCTGGGGCCTTGGAGTATAGAGGAAGAGGGAGAACCCACAGACATGCATAAGCTTGCTCTAGGCTGCCCGGGTTTCCAGCTGGGCACCTTTGGTTTTTCTTCCACTTCAGCTTCTGGCAGCTGGGGTTGGGGTAAGGGACCAGAGAGCTGCATTCATGTAGGAGACAGTCTTGGTGGGGTGGAGTAAATGAATGTGTGTTCTTGTTTTTGTTTCTAGGGAAACAGTGGAAAAGTTGCTAAATGTGGAAACCCAAGCTGTGGGTCTCTTTCTGGGGTTTCTTTCTCATCCTCTGTTTGGAGTGGCAAGTGGAGAGGAGAAAGTTTCAGAGGGAAGCCAACCCATGCAGTAATTCCCCCACGGACACAGGCTGAACTTGCAATCCCAGCGGGCAGGAGGCGGGTTCGGGATTTCCTGGCTGGTCAGCAGGGTTAGAGGGTTCATTCTGAAATAAAGGGGGTTTTCCCTCCATCACCAATGAGATCGGAAGAGCCACCATTTGGAAATACAACCCTGTGTGGAGGTAGTTTCAGCTCTGCTGGTGACTAAAGCTTGGGAGTGGGGACTTCCTCAAACACTTTTCTTCAGTCATTTTGAAAATGTCTAACTCTTCTGACTCCCTCAGACTGGAGTCTGTTTTGCTGGGGCTTTTAGTGTGACTCATTTTGCATGTCTTCCAAGGTGTCTTCACATCTGAACAAAAATGGTTTGCTGGTTTCTTGCGTCTTTAAGGCCCAAGGACCTTAAGCTCTGTGAGGACCATGGCTGCCTGGTGACCCGCTGGGCCTCCAGTGACCTCAGCACAGGACCTGGACAGACTGTGTTCTCCACACACATGGCTTGTTCCACAAACACTGCAGTTTTCCACAACACCAACCAACCAACCAACCAACCAAACAAACAACCCAAATCATGCCAGTCCTGTCATGGGGAATGGTTTTGTCATTTTAGCACATGAACCAGAATGGCAGGATCCAGGATAGAAAAGCATGTAGCTCTTCCAAAAAAGCTAATAAGGAAGATTAGGCAGGAAGATACAAAAATATAAATGGTAGAAAAATACAATCTGGTAAGCATGTTGTGATTGCTACTACTCTAAAACATGATGTAGTTAAAAACTGGGCCAGGCATGGTGGCTCACGCCTGTAATCTTAGTGCTTTGGGAGGCTGAGACAGGAGAATTGCTTGAGCTCAGGAGTTGGAGGTTACAGTGAACTATGATTGAGCCACTGCACTCCAGCCTGGGTGACAGAGTGAGACCCTATCTCTAAAAACCCAAAACAAACAAACAAAACTGGCCGGGCTCAGTGGCTCATGCCTGTAATCCCAGCACTTTGGGAGGCTGAGGCAGACAAATCACCTGAGGTCAGGAGTTCGAGACCAGCCTGGCCAACATGGTGAAACCCTGTCTTTACTAAAAAAGTATAAAAATTAGCCGGGCATGGTGGCACGTGCCTGTAATCCCAGCTACTCAGGAGGCTGAGGCAGGAGAATCACTTGAACCTCCCGGGAGGCAGAGGTTGCAGTAAGCTGAGACTGCGCGCCATTGCACTCCAGACTGAGTGACAAGATCAAAACTCTGTCTCAAAAAAAAAAAAAAAAAAAGAAAAGAAAAAAACCTGGAAGGCAAAGGCAAATGGAAATGATTGTGTCAGTGAGATTACGGGCAGCGACCGTTAAAGGTTTTTCTTAAATTCTAAATGTTACACCATTATTGCAATATAAAAACCAAACCTTTGTGGCTATACTTCATGATGGACACAGCCAGGGATTGCATGGCAGAAGTCCTTTGGTGTCCTGGCTAGATGAAGCTACTTGAGGAGTGGGTCCACTTTTTTCATGCATCTCCCCATGGCCTCACACCTAGTAGGACCACACCTAGCACATAATAGGCGCTCAGTAAATACTCATCGAATTAGTGGTTCAGTGTGCAGATTATGCCAAAGGGTTACATCTTTTTGGAGGTACCCAGGGGCATTCTTTTTGGTGAGGGGACACAACAAACGATTATTACTGTACTTGAGAAGTGCTTAGGGGACAAGTTTTCTCTCGTTGCTCAGGCTGGAGTGCAGTGGTGTGAACATGACTCACTGCAGTCTCAACCTCCTGGGCTCAAGCGATCCTTCCACCTCATCCTCCCAAGAAGCTGGGACTACAGGTGTGCACCACCATACCCAGCTAATTTTTAAAGATTTTTGTAGTGATGGGGTCTCTCCATGTTGCCCAGGCTGATCTTGAACTCCTGGGCTTAAGCAATCTTCCCAGCTTGGTCTCCTAAAGTACTGGGATTATAGGCATGAGCCACCTTGCCAGGCCTCCAGAGGCATTTTGATTGGAAGAGAAGACTTGGGAAAAGAAATCGTATCTGACCTGAAAACCACCATCCAAAGGAAAATAAGTCTTGTCAGCTCTCATCTTGATTGCATATGAGTTGGTTCTCTTCAATTAAAGTGATTTAGTAAATGTATTATCAAATTACTTATCTGTTTATTTGAACTCCTAAGCTTTTCCTCATGTAAATAAAATCACAAAAGAGGAGGAAATACCCCTTGTTAGATGGGGGACCTCATTCTGAGTCCAGAGTCCAAGGAAGGTGATGAAGCCTTGCTCTCAGGGAGGAGCGGCTGCCTAACTCATGTCTCCTTGTGGCTCAGGACCCAGAATCGGTCACCACAGGTTGGCCTCCCTCTTGCTTCCAATGCAGGCATCTGTGGAGCTGAGCAGCAAGGTGTTTGCTGCCAGCTCTCCCTTCCTGGGGTCCTGGTGCCTGGGTCCACAACTAGGCCAGCTTCACCAGCACCTTTGTCAGGACATGGGTGGACTTGGCTTGGCGGGGAGGAGCAAGTGGGATGTTTTTGGCATGGTTTGATATTTGCTAACTGGTAAAGGTCTTGCTCCAAATATTCTCTCACCAACCACTTCTGTGTCTGAAATCCCTGTCACTCTTTGAGAGCAGGGTTTTGAAGATCCCTGCTCAGGTACAGATCTAGAAAGGGGGCCTTTCTGAGCCATTTCTTTAAGGGAAAAAGAGCTGCAAGGTGACTCCACTCTGGGGAAAATGAACCACCAAGTCAGGTTGGAAGAAATTGTGTCTGGGAGCTATTCATGATGTGTCCCTAGCCAGGGAGGCTCAGACCAAATTCTGTCTTTCCTAGTGAGTCTGCCTGGACTACTGATATTAATTCATACACACCGCTAGTTGGTTGCTCAACTTGCAAGACCCTGAGAGAATGGAATGCAATACAGACAACGGTTGGCTTCTTACCCATAGTTTCCCAAGCAGTGCACCAAGCCCTCTACACGTGATATTCTCTTTCTTTTTCCTTCCTTTTTTTCTTTTGAGACAGAGTCTCATTGTCGCCCAGGTTGCAGTGCAGTGGCACAATCTTGGCTCACTGCAACCTCCGCTACCCAGGTTCAAGCGATTCTCCAGTCTCAGCCTCCCACGTAGCTGAGACTACAGGCGTGTGCCACCACGCCCAGCTAATTTTTGTATTTTTAGTAGAGATGGGATTTCGCCACATTGACCAGGCTGGCCTCGAACTCTTGACCTCAGGTGATCCACCCACCTCGGCCTTTCAAAGTGCTGGGATGAGCCACCACGCACGACCCACGTGATATTCTCTTTCAATTTTCCCAACAACCATGTGAGGTAGAAATATCCCTACTTTATAGGAACAAAAATGGAGGCTCAGAGATAAGCGACTTGCCCAGTGTCACGCAGCTAAACATAGTTATGCTGATTAACAGCTAGTACCACTGAGTGCTGCGGGCCAAGGCACTACAAAGGATTCCTGTTTCAACTCACTTGATCCTCATTACGTGCTTGTGGAACCCCCTTTTAACAGATGTGGAAACTGGAGTATAGGGAGGTTAAACAGGCTCTCCGAGGCATTCAGCTGGCAGATGGCAGATGTCAGCCTGCTCTTCGCCACCCTGCTGCATGCAGTGTTGGAGCCATCTGCGTATGAGCCACAAAAATGTGCCGAGAGCCTGCTGTGTGCCAGGCGCATACAGTTACCCTGGAGATCCGACAGCCCTGGCCTACTGGAGGTTACATGCTGGCATCCTCGCACCAGAACCGGTCGTAGATGGCCCAGGGTAGCAAAAGGGTTGGGACATCCAGGGGACATTGGGCCCAGGCAGTGAGTGGCCTTGATTCCTGTCTCCCCTGCCTGGGAAGGGCAGTCAGGGGTGACCCTGACCTCGTCTTGTGTGGCTAACCTGAGGCAATGATTATCCTCTCTAGGGGACTGAGGCAAGCGGCCAGGTGTCTTGAGGGCCCGCTTATCTCAGGACTTGGACCTCTATGGGGTCTTGTCTCACACACCCACTGTGGGGCTTTCCGTATCTCTGCTTTACATGCACATTGCAGAATAAGAGATGCCGTTGAAGGACTCTATCCAAGAAGCCCCTCCCAGTGAGATTTGAGGCCAGGATTAAGAGGCCTTAAATGGACATTTCTGCGAGGAAGAAATTGTGCGTGCTTAGATATCTCTGTCTTTGGAGGGTTTGGAGGGTCAAGACACCATCAAATTTGTGTTTCACAAGCTTGAACTTGAACAAATTTGTGTTTCACAACAGGGTTGATGGGATCTGGACTCTCTCTGCTATGGGGTCAGCCCTCCTGGAGTCCACCCCAGCTTGAGCACTGGAAGCCTGCCCTGGATTGGACAGGACCCCTGCATTTCTCCCGCTGGCACTCACCCTCCGCCGATCAAATTATATCCTCAGCTTCCTCAGCAGTACAATCTTCAGAGGACTGTGGAGAGGATTAAACTGTTATTACTGTACATGAGAAGTGCTTACATCAGTGCCTGCTCACAATTTACAGGTGATTATTATCATTATAATCCCACCTGGCCTGGTCAACGTAAAGAAACCTGGGGCCTGTTCTGACCCCCTACCCCACTTTATTTTTAAAATAGAGACAGGGTCTCCCTCCCTATGTTACCCAGGCTGGTCTTGAACTCCTGGCCTCAAGCGATCCTCTGGCCTCGGCCTCCCAAAGTTCTGGGATAACAGGCGTGAGCCACTGTGCTCAGCCTGCTCCTTCCCTTTATCCGCCAGGCTTGAGCCCTTCTCCCTGGTGGGACCCAGAAGGCCAGCCTGGCAGAGCTATGTGGGGACCAGGTAAGCTCTCACACCCACCCTGCCTGGCATATAGTAAGCCCTTCCTCTCTCTTTAAAGAAGACCAAGGCAAATGGGTTTATGATTTCTCAGGAAGGTTTTGATTCTGTTGTTTTTCCTTCCCAGCTTCCCAATTGTCTACTGTACCTGCAAACTCCCCATCCTTCGGTTCCAGATCTAGTGTGTCTCCTGCAGCTTCTGTCTAAACTAAGGATTGCCCTTTTGGTCCCTATTCCAGCCCTTCCCCTCTGGGAAATGATGTATGCCTTCCAGAACTTCTAACTTTACCACACCCTGATGGTGAGCTGGGCACTGACTGTGTGGCTGGCATTGTTCTTAATTACCACGTTCCGGGTCTTCACACAGATGGGCTTATTTGATCCTCACTGTGTTCCTATGAGGATGGTGTAATTTTGATCTCTATTTCTTTAAAAAATAGAGATGGGGTCTAGCTATGCTGCCCAGGCTGGTCTCCAACTCCTGAGCTCAAGCAATTCTCCCCACCTCAGCCTCCCAAAGTGTTGAGATTACAGGCATGAGCCATCGTGCCTGGCTTATCATCCCCATTTAAAAGACAGAAAATCTGAGGCACAAGGAGGTTAAACAACTTGCCTGAGATCCCAGTTAGAAAGCGGGAAGTTTGAACTCAAGTACTGTGACTCTAAGCCCCAGCTCCCAACCACACCATTTTATTGCCGTCGTAACTCTAATGTTTAGAATCTACTGGATACTCAAAGGTCTTGGCGTGTCCTAAATTTAAATAAATAAATAAACAAACAAATAAATAAATAAAAATCCATAGGAATTGGGAAAAGGAGCATGGTCTTTGTTCTGTGAATGTTGTTTGTTCTTTTTTTTTTTTTTTTTCAGTCAAAAGATATTTTACTGCAAAATTGGAGATTTCAAATTCCCCCTGGTTATATTCTGCTGGTGTTTAACCTCCTTCTAAATAAGGCATTCTTTCTGAATCTCACTGAATTCTCTTGTACTAAAAAATAGAACTATTTTTTCTTGCTCCATCACCTGTGGAGATGGAAAAGTACTGATCAGCACGTTCTCTCACATGCTTGAAAATACCTTCCCGGTATCTCACATCTCTCTGAGCCCATTCTTCTCCAAAGCCAGAGGACCCGGCTCCTTTCCACTAGGCGGGCTTCCTGTTCGTAGCCCTGACAAAAGTGTCCAGAGTTTTCCAGCCTCTCTCCTTCCACTGGGTATGCACTGGGCCATGAGGGTGGTGCTGAGGGTGCACACAGGGTCCAAAGCAAGCCATGTGGCTTGGGGTCCTCCATCTCTGCTCAGAATTTTATTTTAGCTTACTTTGTTATTTTTTATACTCCAGAACATTTAAAAAAGAAATGAAGGTGTAAAAAAGTGGGGTGGGGGGGCAGGTGGAAAACGTTAGCCTTAATCTCTCCTCCCCTGACATTTTCATAGAGGTTGGAGTTGACTTTGAACCTGAGGGCCTAAGTGCCCGGCACTGCGAGGGTATGGCAGGGACCCCATTCTTGATCCTGGCCTTGAGGTTCTCACAATCTGAGCTTGGAGTATCAAGAACAGCTCTGAGCTGGGCACAGTGGCTCACACCTGTAATTCCAGCACTTTGGGAGGCTGAGGTGGGCGGATCACCTGAGGTCAGGAGTTCGAGACTAGCCTGGCCAACATGGCAAAACCCCATCTCTATTAAAAAATACAAAATCTAGCCGGGTGTGGTGGCAGGCACCTGTAGTCCCAGCTACTTGGGAGGCTGAGGCAGAAGAATCACTTGAACCCAGGAGGCAGAGATTGCAGTGAGCTGAGATCGCGCCACTGCAGTTCGGCCTAGGCAGCAAAGCGAGACTCCATCTCAGGGAAAAAAAAAAAAAAAAAAAAAAAGGAAAGGAAACCAGGCATGGTTGCTCACCTCTGTAATCCCAACACTTTGGGAGGCTGAGGCAGGAGGATCAATTGAGGCTAGGAGTTCGAGACCAGCCTGGGCCACATAGTGAGACTCCATCTCTACAAAAGATTAAAAAAAATTAGCTGGGTTTGGTGGCACATGCCTCTAGTCACAGCTACTTGGGAGGCTGAGGTGAGAGAATCACTTGAGTCCGGGAGGTCAAGGCTGCAGTGAGCTGAGATTGCGCCACTGCACTCCAGACTGGATGACAGAGTAAGACCCTGTCTCTAAATAAATAAATAAATAAATAAAGGAAAGGAAGGGGGCTATGGCATGCTGCAGGGTGTGGGGGAGGTTGCAGGATTAGGTGGGACGCCAGGGTTGGCCTCCTTAAGAGGGTGAGAAGGTGAGATTCAGCTTCTCGAAGCTGAGGGGTTTAATTAACCATGTGAGTATGTGGGAGTGGAGTATTTCAGTCGGAGGGAATAGCCAGAGCCTAAAAGAAACAAAATCCAACACAAACATCAGGAAGGGGCCACCTAAGAGATAAGGAGTCTGAGAAAGGGCCAAGGGAAGGGAAGAAGGAGGGTTTCATGCCTATGCTAATTGCATTGTGGCTGCTCTGAGGTTGGGGTCATTTACCCAACCCCGGGGACCACCCTCTGCCCAAACCCTTAGGCTAACGGAAATCTGACCAATGTGGTGGTGGAAATAGCTCTGATCCAGGCTCTTTCATAACTAGGACACGGCCTTGAGTAAGCCACATGCTCCTTGGGTCTCAATGGCCTCGTCTGGAAAAGGAAACAGCTGAAAACTGGGTGCTTGCAGGCCCGAGTGTGCTTTGTAATAATAGCAATGTTATAAATAAGATGGCAATTGTAGCATCTTGCCAGGGTGAAAAAGTTAATTATTCTTATGATTGAGACTTTTAAAAATCAAAAGCAAAACCATCTGATTTCTGTGGTTTCTGAGGAAAAGAAAAGCAGGAAAGAAAGATGAAGTGAGGCCGGGTGGGATGCTGACACCTGTAATCCCAGCACTTTGAGAAGCGGAGGAGGGTGGATCACTTGAGCTCAGGAGTTCAAGAGCAGCCTTGGGCCTGGGAGGTTGAGACTGCAGTGAGCTGTGATCATTCCACTGCATTCCAGCCTAGGCAACAGAGTGAGATCCTATCTCTGAAAAAAAAAAAAAAAAAGACACAAGTTTTCCTTTCGCCACCATTTAACCATCTCCACTTTGTGGGAACTGTGCTGGGGTGGTGGGTGGGGGGTTGGGGGGACCCTCTCAGCTGCTTGTGCTGGGGTGGTGGGTGGGGGATGGGGGGACCTTCTCAGCTGCTCCCTGGCAGTAGTTCCTTAGCTGAGGTTCAGAACATTCGCAAGCAACCAACCGTCTGTCTGTTGGGAAGGTTTGGAAAGTATTATGCAAATGGTGAAAAAAACGGTCTTTGACAACTTAGCAAAGAATAAAACCTGTCAGAGTGTCCTAGCCTTTAGGCTGTTGGGGCCAGAAATACAAAGTCATGTTCTCATAATCTATTAAGTTGCTAAAAGGAGGGATTTGAGAGCATCATCTTGGCAGACACGGGGTTCTGCCCAAACTCTGAGATTTAGGGCCCTGTGATTCTAGGAAGGGCTTTCCCTGCTCACGACAGACAGGAGTGTTTGCTTTTTAAATGCCAGGGCAGAGGTGGGATGGGCTTGCTGGGGAAACTGGACTGATAAAGAAAATCCTCCCAGAAAGCTACATCCAACAAAGGAGAGCTCACAGGAGTGTCAGAACGAGTAAGAGTCAGGATCTGAAGTCAGATTGCCAGAAGTCAAATCCCTGTATTTAAACCTTTCTCTGCCTCAATTTTCTCATTTTTTTTTTGTGGGTATAAAAATGATGCCTATTTCACAGGGCAGTTATGATGATCATGTGAATTAATACACACAAAGTCCTCAGCGTGGTACCTGGAATATCCTAGTGAAACCCACCAGTGGTGCTTTATTTTTGGGTTACATGGGTTCTTCCAAATGATGTCTGAGGGTTTTTCATTGAGGACTATCTATTTATGGGATACTTTTTGGTGCAGATACACTTTCAGGTCATGAATCTCTCTTCTTTCTAACCAAGGTTTTCTTTAATTTTGGCTGGGTATGGTGGCTCACACCTGTAATCCCAGCACTTTTGGAGGCTGAGGCAGGAGGATCGCTTGAGCACAGGAGTTCAAGACCAGCCTGGGCAACATGGCGAGACCTCGTCTTTGCAAAAAAAAGAAAAATTAGCTGGGTGTAGTGATGTGTGCCTGTAGTCCCGACTATTCAGGAGGCTGAGGTAGGAGGATTGCTTAAGGCCAGGACTGAGGCTGGAGACTGAGGATGGAGGATCACTTGAGCCCTGGAGTTCAAGGCCGCATGAGCTATGACTGGCGTCACCGCATTTCAGTCTGGGCGACAAAGCAAGATCCTATCTCAAAAAAAAAAAAAATTTCCTTAATTTCAAAAAAGTTACCATTTTCTAAGCCAGCACTGTCTAACAGAATATAATGCAAACCACAAACATAATTTCAAATTTTTAGTAACTATATTTTAAAAAGTAAAAGAAGACATGTGAAATTAATTTTAATAATATGTCTTAATCCAGTATATCCAAAATATTATTTTTTCAATGTATAATCAATATAAAAAATTATTAATGAGACTTTACATTCTTTTTTCCTTACTATGTCAAATCCGATGTATATTTCACAAATACAGTGTGTCTCAATTTGGACCAGCTGCATGTCAAGTTTTTAACAGCCACTTGGGGCTACCATGTAGGACAGTGCAGTTCTAAGGACCAAGAGGATGGCTCTTGGCAGTGAGCTTGAGTGGGCTAATCAGGCTGAGCACAGACCCCCTAATCACACTATGATGATGGGCCTCTGAGTTGGGGGGTGTCTTCTAGTCATACAGAACAAGGAGGATCCCTGGCCAGGTGCCATGGCTCACACCTATAATCCCAGCACTTTGGGAGGCCGAGGGAGGCAAATCACTTGAGGTCAGGAGTTCAAGACCAGCCTGGGTAACATGGAGAAACCCTGTCTCTACCAAAAATACAAAAAATCAGCTGGGCGTTGTGGCGCTCGCCTGTGGTCTCAGTTAATTCGGAGAGATGGGAGGATTGCTTGAGCCCAGGAGGCAGAGGCTGCAGTGAGCCAAGATCATGCCACTGCACTATAACCTGGGTGACAGATTGAGACTCCATCTCAAAAAAAAAAGAACAAGGAGGATCCCAATGCAAGCCCCATATTCCAAGAGTGTGGTTTTGAACTGAGGTATATTGAGCAAACTCTTGCTTGCCCCCAACGGTCTTTTCCTCCCTCTCTACTAACCGCACCCCTTACCTCATCCTGGCTTGAGGATTAAATACTAAGATGATCACCAGTCCTTCAATGATTATCATCCTCTATTAAGATGCAAATGTTGGACAAGATTTCAGTTAAGAGGAATAAGTTCAAAAGATCTATTGTACAACATGATGGCTATAGTTAATTTTGTTTTTTTTCAGGCAGTGGCTAGAGTACAATGGCACGATCACAGCTTACTGCAGTCTCAAACTCCTGGGCTCAATCAATCCTCTAGCCTCAGCCTCTCCAGTAGCTGAGACTACAGACATGCACCACCATGCCCAGCCTTGACTATATTTAATAACACTGTATTGTATTCTTTTTTGTTGTTGTTGTTGAGATGGAGTCTCGCTCTGTCTCCCAGACTGGAGTGCAGTGATGCAATCTCAGCTCACTGCAACCTCTGTCTCTGGGTTCAAGTGATTCTCCCGCCTCAGCCCCCTGAGTAGCTGGGATTACAGGTATGCACCACCACACCCAGCTAATTTTTATATTTTTAATAGAGACGGGGTTTCACCATGTTGGCCAGGCTTGTCTCGAACTCCTGACCTCAGGTGATCCACCCGCCTTGGCCTCCCAAAGTGCTGGGATTACAGGTGTGAGCCAATGCACCCGGACCAATGTATTGTATTCTTGAGAATCACTGAGAGTAGATTTTAAGTGTTCTCATCACAGAAAACACTAAGTATGTGAAGTAATGCATGCTAATTAGCTCATTTTAGGGATTCCACAATGTGTACATATTCCAGAACATTATGTTGTACACAATAAATATATACAATTTTTATTTGTCTATTAACATAACAAATAAAAAAGATGCGAATATTGGGAAGAATATTTTCATTGAGTATCAGCTGAGACTAATGTAGTTGAGGTAGAGATTAGGATGGGAAGCAGAACATATTTTTGGGTTCTGTCTGGAAACTCTGAGAAGTGGCCTTGCTTAAAAACCAGCATTGGTAGGATGGCCCTCAATGGAGTCTTTAGGGTCCCGGCCTTTAAAGAGTCCTTCGGTACACAACACTTTATCCTAATGGGAGCCTTATCAACCATGGCAGCAGCTATGTGAGCAAGAGCAGACTTCAAAATGCTGGGCACCTTGGGTCCATATATATATATATATATATATATATATATATTTTTTTTTTTTTTTTTTTTTTTTTTTTTTTTTTTTTTGAGACAGAGTCTCACTCTGATACCCAGGCTGGAGTGCAGTGGCACAATCTCGGCTCACTGCAACCTCTGCCTTCCCAGTTCAAGCAATTCTCTTGTCTCAGCCTCCTGAGTAGCTGGGATTACAGGCATCTGCCACCATGCCCATCTAATTTTTGTATTTTCAGTAGCGACAGGGTTTCACCAGGTTGGTCAGGCTGGTCTTGAACTCCTGACCTCAAGCAACCCACCTGCCTTGGCCTCCCAAATTGCTGGGATTACAGGCGTGCGCCACTGTGACTGGCCGGGTCCATATTTTTCTAGATGAATGAGTCTGTATCTGAAAACTACATTAGGAGTCCTGTGAAGGAGAAAATTTGCAAATTTGTCCTGCCCATCCATTCCTACCCATCCAGAAGGAGATTACACCTGTAATCCCAGCACTTTGGGAAGCCAAGGCAGGCAGATCACTTGAGGTCAGGCGTTTGAGACCAGCCTGGACAATACAGCGAAACCCTGTCTCTACAAAAAATACAAAAATTAGCTGGATGTGGTGGTGAGTGCCTGTAATCCCAGCTACTTGGTAGGGTGAGATAGGAGAATTGCTTGAGCCCAGGAGGTTGAGGCTGCAGTGGGCTGTGATCCAGCCACTGCACTCCAACCTGGGTGACAGAGCCAGACCCCGTCTCAAAAAAAAAAAAAAAAAAAAAAAAAAAAAGTTAAAATTCATCATGGGAAAAAATTTTTACCATCTCAATGAAGCTGCTAAATCGCATTTCACTAAGTGATGCTGTTTATATTTTAAATTTTTAACCAAAGCAAAAAAAAAAAAAAAAAAGCCTACAGTCTGGCAAAAAATAAGAACCAACTAAAGTGTAGTAACTTAATTGGTAAATGTGGTCAGCCTCTGGGAACCGAAATGAAGAGGCCGTTGAAGATCCGGTTGATGTTCTGTGATTACAGATTAAGGGGCAAGAACTTCCTTCTTCCTTAGTGACCCATAACCTTAAGTATAATTGCAGGTATGGAGTATAATGGTGTGTGTCTGGAGGAGAAGGAAGTAGGGGTGAGGTAGGAAACATTGTCACTGAATTTGGGAATTTGGATAGGTTGCTTATCTTTGGAGGGAGCTCAGCATCTTACGGTGGTAGAATGGATGGATGGGTTATAGGATTGGCAGGAATGAACAACCAGGTGAGTTTTGGGGACATTGGTGGGGCTATGTACTGCTGCAGGATAGGGTATAAAATAAGAGCAATGAAGGAAGCTGAGGGGGATCCAGTGTACCAGGGAGTGGTGTGTGCTACTTTGAGTTGCACACTCAAGTCATCATGATGGAAGACATGATAGTCATAAATTCTGCGTGGTAGGTGACAAAGGATTTGTCCTTTCATTTTTAAATTTTTTTTGAGACAGAGTCTTGCTCTGTTGCCCAGGCTGGAGTGCAATGGCACAATCTCAGCTCACTGCAGCCTCCGCCTCCTGGGTTTAAGCGATTCTCCTGCCTCAGCCTCCTGAGTAGCTGGAATTACAGTCGCACGCCACCACACCCAGCTAATTTTTGTATTTTTAGTAGAGACAGGGTTTCACCATGTTGGCCAGGCTGGTCATGAACTCCTGATCTCTTGATCTGCCCACCTCTGCCTTCCAAAGTGTCAGGATCACAGGCGTGAGCCACTGAGCCCGGACTTGTCCTTTCTTTTAAGTCCCTCCTTGCAATTCTTCACCTGCTGACTTTTCCATAGTAAGCATTAATTAATTAGTTAATTATTTTTGAGACAGGGTCTCACTGTGATGTCCAGGCTGGAGTGCAGTGTCACAATCGTGGCTCGCTGCAGACTTGAATTCCTTGCCTAAAGTGGTCCTCCCACCTTGGCATCAGCCACTGTGCCTGGCTTATTAATTGTTTTGTTGTCGTTGTTGTTTTTGAGAGTCTCATTCTGTCGCCCAGGCTGTAGTGCAGTGGCACAATCTCAGTTCACTGCAACCTCCGCCTCCCGGGTTCAAGTGATTCTCCTGCTTCAGACTCCTGAGTAGCTGGGACTGCAGGTGCGCAACACCATGCCCGGCTATTTTTTTTTGTATTTTTAGTAGAGACAGGGTTTCACCATGTTGGTGAGCCTGGTTTTGAACTCCTGACCTCGTGATCTGCCCACCTTAGCCTCCCCAAGTGCTGGGATTACAGGTGTGAACCACCGCGACCAGCCCTAATTTTTTAATTAGAAAAGATAGCTAACTAAAGATAGACAAAAATAATTTTAGAATAGCATCGATAGATAGTGTGTCTTGGGAGAAAGGTAAGACTTAAGAAGTCAAATAAAGACCTCTTTTCTTGATTCATATTCAAAGGGTCCTGCTCTCTCTAACCCACATATCCACTCCTGTGCCCTTTCTGAAATTTCCCGAGAGATGTGTTTCCACTATTTGTAATATCCTATAGTTTTTTGTAAGTCCTATAGTTTTGGAATTGAAATTCTGTGTCCTATTAGACTCAGGGTAGCATTTTGAGAAGTTATTCAATGCCTTTCTTTTTTTAAAATAGGATTTTTTGGCTGGACAAAGCGGCCTACACCTGTAATCCCAGCACTTTGAGAGGCCAAGACCCAAGTTCAAGACCAGTCTGGGCAACATAGTGAGACCCCGTCTCTACAAAACAATTAAAAATTAGCTGGGTGTGGTGGTGCATGCCTGTAGTTTCAGCTACTCAGGAGGCTGAGGAGGGAGGATTACTTGAGCCCAGGAGGTCAAGGCTGCAGTGAGCCATGACTGTATCGCTGCATTCCAGCCTGACAACAAAGTTGAGACTCTGTCTCAAAAAAAAAAAAGGTTTTTTTTTTTTTGAGACGGAGTCTTGCTGTGCCGCCCAGGCTGGGGCTGGAGTGCAGTGGTGCCATCTCAGCTCACTGCAAGCTCCGCCTCCCGGGTTCACGTCATTCTCCTGCCTCAGCCTCCCGAGTAGCTGGGACTACAGGCTCCTGACACCACGCCCGGCTAATTTTTTTTTTTTTTTTTGTATTTTTAGTAGAGACGGGGTTTCACCATGTTAGCCAGGTTGGTCTTGATCTCCTGACCTCGTGATCCACCCGCCTCGGCCTCCCAAAGTGCTGGGATTACAGGCGTGAGCCACCGCGCCCGGCCTAAAAAAAAAAACAACTTTTTTTTTTTTTGTTTTTTGTTTTTTGAGACGGAGTCTCGCTCTGTCGCCCAGGCTGGAGTGCAGTGGCGCGATCTCGGCTCACTGCAAGCTCTGCCTCCCGGGTTCACGCCATTCTCCTGCCTCAGCCTCCCGCGTAGCTGGGACTACAGGCGCCCGCCACCACGCCCGGCTAATTTTTTGTATTTTTTAGTAGAGACGGGGTTTCACTGTGTTAGCCAGGATGGTCTCGATCTCCTGACCTCGTGATCCGCCCGCCTCGGCCTCCCAAAGTGCTGGGATTACAGGCGTGAGAAAAAAACAACTTTTTTAAAGAACAGTTTTAGGATGGGCACAGTGGCTCACGCCTGTAATCCCAGCACTTTGGGAGGCTGAGGCAGGGAGACCACTTGAGGCCAGGAGTTCAAGACCAGCCTGGCCAACATGGCGAAACCCTGTCTCTACTAAAAATAGAAAAATTAGCTGGGCATGGTGGCACATGACTATAATCCCAGCTACTCAGGAGGCTGAGGCAGGAGGATCACTTGAACCTGGAAGGTGGAGGTTGCAGTGAGCCACTGCACTCCAGCCTGGGTGACAGAGTGAGACTCTGTCTCCAAAACAAAACAAATAGACAAAAAAACAAAACCAACCCAATAACCCCAAGTTCCTCAACTTTTAGGTACCTAGGGAGGTTTCTGGACTAGGACTCTGGAGACAAAATTTTAAGAAGGGGAGCAATCATGCTCTTGGGAAAAAAAAAAATATATATGTATTTTTAGACAGAGTCTCCGTCTGTCGCTCAGGCTGGAGTACAGTGGCACAGTCTCGGCTCACTGCAACCTCCACCTGGCGGGTTCAAGGGATCTCCTGCCTCAGCCTCCCGAGTAGCTGGGATTACAGGTGCATGCCACCACACCTGTCTAATTTTTTATATTTTTGGTAGAGAAGAGGTTTCACCATGTTGGCCAGTCTGGTCTCAAACTCCTGACCTCAAGTCATCTGTCTGCTTCAGCTTCCCAAAGTGCTGGGATTACAGGCATGAGCCACCGCACGCGGCCATGGGAAACTAATATTAATAGATGTGTGGCTATGGTGATGAGAAGGGAGGAGCTGGAGAAGGAGCTACACGGCCCTGCCAGGGATGCCCTTGAAACTATGCCCTCTTCCAGGGCATCCCTACATTGTTCCTCGGTAAGGAGACCAAGGACACAATGAGAGCTGCTCCCTTGGGATCAGAAGCATCAAGATAATTTCCTGATCAGGTGCGTGGCATGTGCCTGTAGTCCCAGCTACCTGGGAGGCTGAGGCAGGAGAATTGCTTGAGCCTCGGCATTTGAGTCCAGCCTGAGCAACATAGCAAGACTTTGTCGTAAGAAAAACAAAAGGTGATTTTTTTGTCTTGACCACAGTCTCCCTGTCCACTAAATGATTGAGGGTGGGAATGGAAGTAGAACCAAAATAATAGGAAACTCAGAGTTGTCTGAGATCCGTGAAAAAATAAGCCACTTTTTAAAAAACATGCCTTTTTTTTCTGTAACACCTTTTTTAAATCAGATGTTTTCTCATTTATATGGACTCTAAATAAAATGAAGATCTCTTTTTAAAAGGATAATTTTTTAGAAGTTTTATGGAAAAAAAATTTTTTTTGAGACAGGTCTGGCTCTGTCACTCAGGATGCAGTGCAGTGGCATGATCTGGCTCACTGCGACCTCCACCTCTCTGGCTCAAGCTAGCCTCCCAACTCAGCCTCCCAAGTGGCTGGGACTACAGGCATGAGCCACCATGCCCAGCTGATTTTGGTATTTTTCGTAGAGTCGGGGTCTTGCCATGTTGCCCAGGCTGGTTTCAAACTCCTGAGCTCAAGTGATCCGCAAACCTTGGCCTCCCAAAGTGCTGGGATTACGAGTGTGGGCCACTGTGCTGGCTTATTATGTAAATTCTCAAAAATATATTAAAGTAGGGAGGATAGTATAATGAACCTTCTTTTACTCATTGCTCAACTTCAGCAGTTATCAAACCACCACTATACCCTTCCCATCCCCCCTCAAACCAGATTATTTAGAAGCAAATCCTAGTCATTTTATCATGCTAAACAGAAATGCTTAGCATGTACCTCTACAAGAAAATAACAAAAAGGACTTCTGATTATTTACAAATCTTAATCTTGCTTCCCCTTCATTCCTCATCTATCACAGGGCATGGATTAGGAAGTGTGAGTTCTAACCCTGGTTTGCCCCTTGCTAACCGTGTGAGCAGAGGCAAATCATTTAACCTTTCTGGACTTGCATTTTTCTCACCTGAGTGAGGGAACTAGATGATTTCTAAGATCCCTTCTAGTTCTAGAAATCAAAAATTCACGCAAGGGCTGTCCTTCAAGCCTCTAGAGACATACAGATTTGGTGCAGTATCTATTTACTGGTTTTTGTTTGTTTGTTTGTTTTGTTTTTTTGGTGCAGTGCCCAGTTCAGAGTCAAGACCCTCTCAATGAAGAGCCAAGCAATAGTCATAGAGGCTGCTGGTGGCGGAATCTTTAACCTGCAGCCTTGGGGCTGCCCCTTTGTGCAGTTTCATGCTGCCCTCGGTATCTCTTCTCATAACCTCAATTTATCATTTTTTTTTTCTTTTTTTGAGATGGAGTCTTGCTCTGTCACCCAAGCTGGAGTGCAATGGCATGATCTCTGCTCACTGCAACCTCTGCCTCCCAGGTTCAAGCGATTCTCCTGCCTCAGCCTCCTGAGTAGCTGGTATTAGAGGTGCCCGCCATCATGTCCAGACAATTTTTTTGTATTTTTAGTAGAGACAGGGTTTCACCATGTTATCCAGGCTAGTCTCAAACTCCTGACCTTAGGTGAGTGATCCGCCCACCTTGGCCTGCCAAAGTGCTGGTGTGAGCCACCCTGCCCTGCCGGCAACCCGTTACTTTGTTAAACAACAGGAACTGATTTCTGTCATGTTCCAGGTGACTGTTAAGGAATAAGAATACTCATTTTATGGGCAAATAAACTGAATGTGAAGTAAAGTAGGTGCATTTCAGGTTGCCTGGTGAAAGAAGGATTAAGTCTGGTATAGGGTTTGCCTTTTAAAATTGTGGAAAACATGCATATCGTAGATTGACTTTTAGGGAAAGATGTGGGCCCTATTGGGTTAATGGTGGAATCTTTTGGTAAGATCATGCCCAGCCCTGAGGACTGTTGCCAATGCTTCCCTCACCACGTGTGCCATGTGCTCTTGAGGACATCCTGTCATTGGCTTCCCACACCATCATTACATCTGGAACAAGGGACGCATAAAAAGTGAGTGGCCCAGCGTGGCTCAGCTGGTAAGTGAAGGACGTGGGCTTGGACCCAGGACTTCCAGCTGCTGCAGCATGTGTCCTGCTCCCCTACAGCTTGAAGAGGGCTAAATGAGACTGGAGGACTTCTTAGAAAAAGAGACTTGATTATCAGCGTAGTGGGAGAAGAGCAAATGCTTATGAATACTGCACCTGTGCTTTAAAAGTCACCAAGAGCTGGGCGTTGTGGCTCACGTCTGTAATCCCAGCACTTTGGGAGGCCGAGACAGGTGGATCACTTGAGGTCAGGAGTTCGAGGGCAGCTTGGCCAACATGACAAAAACCCCATCTGTACTAAAAAAAAAAAAGAAAAAAGAAAAGAAAGAAAGAAAAAAAATTAGTCAAATGCGCTTGCTTGAACCCAGGAGGTGGAGGTACAGCCTGGGTGACAGAGAGAGAGAGATAAAAAAAAAAAAACAACAACAACACCATGACCCAGAGAAAGAAAGAAAAAAAATGAAGTTCCCAAATGGAAAAAGCCCCTAAAATTACCATTTTAAAACACAAGCCCTAATCAGCTCTGGGGATTTGCAGGAAACTCATCGAAGCTATTGATAGGAACTATTGTTTTGGTGCCAGGGTTTTCAATTGGGAGTTAGACTTAAAAGGACCAAAGATGACATCTGATATTTCAAACTGAAACCGACGTTTCTCAGTGGAAAGCTTTCCGGGCCAGTGCATTTTGGGGTTGGTTACTGTGCTTGGAGACGCCCCTGAGTTGGAGGACACACTTCTGGCTGATGTGAGGGGCTGCCGAGGAGGGCCAAAATGTACACTCTTTGTGTTCTTGCACCACGGCTATTAGACTGTGAGGCTCTGTCCTTAGCAGGAAATGGTAAAGGGATCAGCAGGAAGCCTAAAACAAGGGAAGGGAAACTCCTCCCTCCTATCAAAGGCCGGCAAGGGCGAGGATGAGAATGGAAAGTGGGGTACGTGCATTAAGCCGTCTGGGGGAGCGGTAGGGATAGACATGTTGAAATGGAGAGTGGTTGAATCTTGAAAGGAAGTAAGGAAAATGTATATGCCACAAGGGCAAGGATGTATGATAGGCTTGTATTTATTGTATAATTTTATTTTATTTTATTATTTTTATTTTTTTGAAATGGAGTCTCTGTCTGTCACCCAGGCTGGATTGCAATGGCACGATCTTGGCTCACTGCAACCTCTGCCTCCCAGGTTCAAGCGATTCTCCTACCCCAGCCTCCCGAGTAGCTGGGACTGCAGGCACCCGCCACCACGCCTGGCTAATTTTTTGTATTTTTAGTGGAGACGGGGTTTCACTGTGTTAGCCAGGATGGTCTCGATCTCCTGACCTTGTGATCCACCCACCTCAGCCTCCCAAAGTGCTGGGATTACAGGCGTGGACCACAGCACCTGGCCTTTATTGTATAACTTTAATATGGAGCCTTAGTCCTCCAGAAATCTGCACCATGCCCAGGGAAAATGCTGTTCCTTTATTTACATGAGGCAGAGGTTTGTGTTGTTTGCTGAGGTCCAGCAGCTCACTGTGAGGACAACCTCTCCCTCTTTCCTGATTTCTGGCTTATTCAAGGCCAGAGGACCCAAAACTCGAGTTGCAAATTTTGACTAGGAGAACAGATAAAAATAGAAATGGAATCCATCTTAAGAAATGCTCAATGTGAAGGAGAGGGGAATGCAAAATAGTTTTTCTGTTTTACCACACTCTTTGTAACTGAAAATCCTATGTTCTTGAGATAGAGAGAGAGCTGATGATCCAATGCAAGAAACTGAGTTTAAGAAGAAACTGTTTGCCGGGCACGGTGGCTCACGCCTGTAATCCCAGCACTTTGAGAGGCTGAGGCAGGCGGATGGCCTGAGGTTGGGAGTTCGAGGCCAGCCTGGCCAACATGGTGACACGCCGTCTCTACTAAAAATACAAAATTAGTCCGGCGCAGTGGCGTGCGCCTGTAATCCCAGCTACTCAGGAGTCCGAGGCAGGAGAATTGCTTGAACCCTGGAGATGGAGGTTGCAGTGAGCTGATATCGCGCCACTGCTCTCCAGCCTGGGTGACAGAGTGAGACTCCATCTCAAAAAAAAAAAAAAAAAAAAAAAAAAAGAAGAAGAAGAAGAAGAAGAAGAAGAAGAAGAAACTGTTCATCTGAAATCCGACAACTCATTCTTGAAGGTTAGAGCTCAGCTTTGAAGTTTCACTTCACGAGCTTGGCTCAGTGAGGTGTGTTACTCCCCGGTGAAAAAGAAAATGAAGAGAATGTTTTATGTTGAAAGTGCTTGGTGACGAAAAGGTAGCACCTAGATCCCTTATCTCATAAAAAATGCAGCAGATTCTTAATATTAGCAATCTAGTGTTTAGATTGTTACCTGAAGAAAGGAAAAACAAACTGTCCCAAATGCTGATTCTACTGTTTCGGTGGGAAAAAAAAATGTCTCGCAGGCAAGTGGCAAACAACAAAACTTTTGAAAAAGCAGGCCTGGGGGGAGTCCAGTACAGTTTCATAATGGGTACGAATAGTTATTTTACTGTGTTCCCCCCACCCCCTTTCTTTCTGGGTTTTGATGTGGATGTCTTTCTATTTGTTCAGGAAATTGTGACGTGTGTTCTGGGCAGGGTTTGAGGTTTTGGAACATTTTCTAAAAGGGACAGAGAGCACCCTGCTACATTTCCTAATCAAGAAGTTGGCGTGCAGCCGGGAGAGCTAGACTAAGTTGGTCATGATGCAGAAGCTACTCAAATGCAGTCGGCTTGTCCTGGCTCTTGCCCTCATCCTGGTTCTGGAATCCTCAGTTCAAGGTAAGACTCAGGAGTCTTGTTCCCCAGCCATCTTCTCTGTAAGCCCTGTGGTCCATGCAAGTCATTATATTCATTTTAAGGCATAGAATGTATAATATTGTGGGAAAGGAGGCAAAGAAGAAGGATTTGGGGTCGCTGAACCTTTTAATATGAGTTCTGTTAAGTTTGGTACCAAGAAAAATTAAACTCTGTGGCGTGTGCAGTCTTGTAAACTCTTACAATGATTGAAATGTGCTATTTTGGGATGAAAATGTGAGGTTTATAAATTTTAAAAGCTCAAAAAAGGAATCTAGAAAATGACTCCTGTGCCTGTTGCATGGAGGAGATGGCACCTTTGACTGTTGGGGGGCGTCTGCCTACCCCTAAGTGTCTATATCAGCCCCAAGTTTTAGTGCGCTGTGACGGTGTCATTGTTATTTTAATGCTGGGAGACGTTATATTCCAATTGGGGTGAATCTGACTGTGTGTATTTTCTTTTCTTTTTCTTTTTTTTAAAGATAAACTTGGTTCTTACTGAAAACTCAATTATGGTTAGACATAGTTCATGTAAAACCTCTCAGATTTTAAAGAGAAGGCCAAATAATTTGGTATTTGTGCTCTTGCTCAGAGAAGCATCATATTCGGAAATATCTTCCTAGGTTTATCTACCATTTAGTGTTGTTTAGTCAGACTGAAACAACTTAAAACCTGTAATGACAAAGACAATGAAAATGATAAGCTTGTAAGAAAAATACAATTTGTTCTTCTTTGGCAAATAAGGAATCATGTCTAAATAAGACAGAGGTCATGGCTTGATAGAGAGATGGCTGAACCTATAGTAGAAAAACACTAGGTTCCACCAAATGGTAAGGGAAATGTTGAGTCACAATGACACACATGTCCTAGATTTGTTTCATCAAAGCAACTTTTGGTTGTCATGATCTTACTTCCGGTGGAGATGAAATCTTACAGATGATCGCAGAGACATTCATTTTATGTTGGAAATTTATAAAATCATTTTCTTCTAGTTATGCTAATACTGAAAAAAGAGCAAGTAATGTTTCTGGAACGTTATTAATTTATGTATTTTTAAAATATAAAACATTGTCAATTGTAGGGAACAGCCTTCACTGGGATCTTTTAGGGAATATCTTCAGCTTGATGAAATAATTCCCGAATAGCCAAGTGGTCTGACAAGATCGAGAGTAATGAGGCCCATACTTTAGTACAGTCTTGAATGGCCAGATGGTGCTGGGCATACCCCAACCAGAGATATGTAAGTCTTTATGTTGTCAAAATTTCCCAGAAACATGAATTTCCCACTAAGATTCATTAAGGAAAACTAGAATGAAAACAAAAACGTTCCTTGTATAATATTCATTAGAAAGAAATGAAGAAGGCCGGGCGTGGTGGCTCACGCCTGTAATCCCAGCACTTTGAGAGGCCAAGGTAGGCAGATCATGAGGTCAGGAGTTTGAGACCAGCCTGGCCAACATAGTGAAATCCCGTCTCTACCAAAAATACAAAAAAATTAGCCGGGCATGGTGGCACACACCTGTCATCCCAGCTACTCAGGAGGCTGAGGCAGGAGAATTGCTTGAACCTGGGAGGTGGAGGTTGCAGTGAGCTGAGATTGCACCACTGTACTACAGCCTAGGTGACAGTGCAAGACTCTGTCAGAAAGAAAGAAAGAGAGAGAGAGAGAAAGAAAGGAAAGAAACAAAGAGAAAGAAAGAAAATAATTCATCATGAAATTGTATAGAATACTAGCATTTATGTCATGACCTTGTAGGTTTAGCTCTTTGTTAGAAAAGGAAACCATAGAAAGAGACAAGGGAGAAACTGACAAACTAGGGTGTTTCCGAAAAAAGGCTCTCAGTATCGGGCTCAAGGGCTTGTGCCCACATCTGAGCATGCAGGGAAATAGATGTCCCCCACTGGCTGCACGTGTGAGTGACTGCGGCACAAGGCTGTGATGTGAAGAGTCGTGACACCATTTCCTCACACCTCCACGCAATGCCAGATACGATTCGACAACATTCTTCCTGTCTTATAAAAACTGTTTATCTAGCCCCTCAGTTTGGCAGATGAAATCAACTAGGCTTTTGGCTTGCTTTTACTGAGCATATTCAAAACCATTTCAGTTTACTATAGTGGTTTGCTCGGGTTGCCATAACAAAGTACCACGGACTGAGTGGCTTAAATAACAGAAATGTATTTCCTCACAGTTCTGGAGATGGGAGTCCAAGATCAAGGTGCTGGCAGGGTCGATCGCATTCTGAGGCTTCTCTCCTTGGCTTATAGATGGCGCCTTCTCCCTTGTCTGCACATGGCCTTTCCTCCATGCATCCGTGTCTTAATACCATCTTCTTAGAAGGTCACCAGGCATTGGATCAGGGCCACCCTAATGGCCTCATCTTAACTAACTATGTCTGCAACGACCCTATTTCTGAACAATTTCACATTGTGAGATTCTGTGGGTTAGAACTGGAACATATGAATTTGGTGGTGGTATATTTTTATAATAAGTCAAACCCAAGTAAAGATGTGGGGTAAGATTGTGTCTACCAAGCACAAAGAAATGGAAATTTGGGGATGTGTAACTCTGGACAGCACAGATGACTAATCTATTTAATGTAGGGCTCCAGGGGATTTGATGAGGCCTGTGAATCTTCCACTTTTATTGCCTCTCTTTTCCAATGATGCCCATAAAGAAAAAAAATGGAATATCCATGAACAGGTGCAGCCAAGGAGGCCAGGCCCACCATGTGTCCACTGTATACTGTCTCCTAGCTCACAGGAATGATACTGATCCACTCTTTGTGCTGCGCTTTGTAAAGTGATTTCACATCCATTCTCTGGTAATCATCATCACATTCCCTGTGACGAGGAATTAGCACCAATTATAGAGGAGAAAACTGGATCTGACATTTCTCATCTCATTTGCTCTATACATTAACCTCTTGCAAAAAACTTGTGAGTCTTGCCCAAGACCCATTACAACTAATTAACGGCTGAACTGGTCGTCTGATTTCAAGGCCAGAATTAACTTTCTACTGCAGCTCATGGATCAGAGGTTTTCTTTATTTAAACAAACAAACAAACAAAAAATCCTTTGACTGTAGCCCTTGCTATAACGTTTCCCACTGAGTTGAGGGAGAAATTGAAAGTAAGCTTAGGAGCTTTTTATAGCTTGTCAAACCATGCAAGAGTGGGGGAAGCTTATCCATCTTGTGGAATTGATAGACCAGGAGGAAGTAACTCCGGCTTAGATAATGCTACCATTTTGAATAAATCAAATGGTCTTCTTTTCCCCTTCACAGTAGTTGCTGCTTAAGTTTCTCTAACATGCCTGCAGTAAGTTTCCATTAAGAATAGGAAATTAGGCTCGGTACAGTGGCTCACGTCTGTAGTCTTAGCACTTTGGGAGACCGAGGAGTGTGGATCACTTGAGGTCAGGAGTTCAAGACCAGCCTGGCCAACATGGTGAAACCCCCATCTCTACTAGAAATACAAAAATTAGCCAGGCATAGTGGCATGCACCTGTAATCCCAGCTACTCGAGAGGCTGAGGCAGGAGAATCACTTGAACCTGGGAGATGGAGGTTGCAGTGAGGCAAGATCATGCTACTGCACTCCAGCCTGGGCGATAGACTGAGACTCTGTCTCAAAAAAAAAAAAAAAAAAAAAGAAAAGAAAAGAAAAGAAAAAAAAAGAAATTAGTATATTGTGATTATGTTGAGGGAAAAGTTAGTACCATAATATAAAAAGGTATGGACTATTGGAGAAAGTTGTTTGCTTTGGTAACATTTACTCATAGAAAGTATTTTGGTAAAGCAGGACTCAGGGTGGTGGGGGAGGTGGGCAGTGAGGGATAGGATTCAAATAAAAACCATTCTTTCCCTTGGAATCCACTACACAATTAACCAACAAATCCCATAAGTGGGCCTTTTAGGAAGATAACATTTCTGTCCATGAGCATAGCCACTATAATCACAAGACATTTATCTCAAGCAAGATAGAGTCAAGATACTCTCACAACCTCAGGGGCTGGAACTGTAAATTTTCACATCCTGCCAACACCCTTGAATAGCTATGTCAAGAATTTAGTGTCTGTAACTTGTTCTTTATTTTAAAGTACATTTAACATCATCGGCCCCAAATTAGATAGGCTTTTGGAGTGGGAGCCCTTCTACTTTTGATTTCTTTATAAAATGTTAAAATAGCTTTGTTGAGATAGTGTTCACATACCATACAGTTCACCCATTAAAAGTGTTCAATTCAATGATTAGGCCAGGTGTGGTGGCTCATACCTGTAATCCCAGCATTTTGGGAGGCCAAGGCAAGTGGATCACTTGAGGTCAAGAGTTTGAGACTAGCCTGGCCAACATGGCGAGAACTTGTCTCTACTAAAAATACAAAAATTAACTGGGCATGGTGGTGTGCACCTGTAATTCCAGCTACTTGGGAGGCTGAGGCAGGAGAATCACTTGAACCTGGGAAGCGGAGGTTGCAGTGAGCTGAGATCGCACCACTGCACTCCAGCCTGGATGACGGAGCAAGACTCTGTCTCCAAAAAAAAAAAAAAAAAAAGTGTTCAATGTTTTTTAGTATATTCACAGAGTCATGCAACCATCACTATAATTGCTTCTAGAACATTTTCATCATCCCCCAAAAGAAAGCCTTCGTTATGAATTTTAATTAGCTGAGATTCTGAACTCTGGGGGAATTTTGTATTCTAGAAATATTTTTTACTAATATGCTACAGTTGTATTTGTCATGCTGGTGAAAAGATGTGGTCTTTCACCTGGATGCTTTCTCATTAAGCATTATTTTTCTGTTTAGCTTCCTGTGTAAGCAAACATTTTCTCAGCTTGATACTCAGTGCATCAGTGGCTTGCAGAAGAGACTGCCTAGGCCTCCTCTGTCCAGTACGGTAGCCACAAGTCACTTGTGGCTACTGAACACTTGAAATGTGGCAAGGCCAAATTGGGACATGCTGTGAATGCAAAATATACAAGATGTGGAACCCTTAGTATGAAGAAAAGAATGCAAAATATCCCAGTAATAACTTTTACATTGATGATATGTTAAAGGACAATATTTGAATATGTTAGGTTAAATAAAATTAATTTCACCTGTTTCTTTTTACTTTTAAAAATATGGCCGCTGGAACATTTAAAACTCCCTATGTGGTTTGCTTTGTGTTTCTATTGGACAAAGCTGGTCTAGACAGTACAAGGTGTGAAGACACCGCCCTCTGCTGGAGAAGATGCTGGATTTTTATTTCACCTACAGGAAGAGACGTCTAAGTAGCAATTAGATGCCAAACTAATGCTGCCTCAGGAAAGAATCAAAAGAGAAAGAGTGAAACCAGGCCGGGCGCGGTGGCTCACGCCTATAATCCCAGCACTTTGGGAGGCCAAGGCGAGCGGATCACGAGGTCAGGAGATCGAGACCTTCCTGGCTAACCCCGTCTCTACTAAAAATACAAAAAATTAGCCGGTCATGGTGGCACGTGCCTGTAATTCCAGCTAGTCAGGAGGCTGCGGCAGGAGAATAGCTTAAACTCAGGTGGCGGAGGGTGCAGTGAGCTGAGATGTGCCACAGCACTCCAGCCTGGGCAACAGAGCCAGACTCTATCTCAAAATAAGGAAAAATAAAAAAGAAAAGAAAGAAAGTCCATAAATTGAGACTCCTAGAGATACTAAATGGTAGAATGGGAATTTGAATTTAAATTTACAAGATGTTCACTCTCAGAGATCATAGGTCATTGTTGTCCTCCTCCTTTTCATGAGAGGAACTAGCAATGAAGAGCTCTGACTATGTGCTAGGTACCACTCTGAGAACCTAACATTTGTATCTCCTTATTAACTCTATTACTGCCCCATCCTACAGATGAGAAAATTGAGGCACAGGAAGTTTAAGTTGGCCAAGATCACACAGCCAGTAAGGGGCAGACACTGAAAGGTCATTTTGCCTGCCTTATCCCCAGCCTCCGGGCAGTGGCAGAGCTAGCTCATTTTGGACAAACAGCTCTCCCAGACCGGACATTGTAAGCTGTACTCAGGAATCATAGGAAAGATTATGATAGAATAATATATAGTTACAAAGAAAAGAAAGAAAATCCTATGGGAGAATATTTACTGTTTTTTATATTAAAGTGTTTAATGTTTATGTTTTTAGAGGAATATTGTTTATTATAGCAATTTAGAAAACAAAATGAGAAAAAAAATCACCAAAGATTCTACCTCCAGTTATTTTTGTGTATTTCCTTCCATTTTTCCCCCATGTCTGTTTATATAATTGAAACTATTATTCATGCAAAGAGGTATTCTGATTTTCTCAGTTATTTTTATTTATTTTTAATTTTATAAATAAACTTTTTTCTTCTGAGACAGTCTCGCTCTGTCACCCAGGCTGAAGTGCAGCCATGCAATCTTGGCTCACTGTGACCTCCCAGTCTCAAGCAATCTTCCTGCCTCAGCCTCCTAAGTAGCTGGGACCGCAGATGTGTGCTACCACATCCAGCTAATTTTTAAAATCTTTTTTTTTTTTTTTTTTTTGGTAGAAATGGTAGTCTCTCTATGTTGCCCACCCTGTATTGAACTCCTGGGCTCAAGTGATCCTCCCACCTCAGTCTCCCAAAGTGCTGGGATTTCAGGCATGAGCTACCACACCCAACCTAATTTTTATTTTTATTTTATTAAAAAAAAAAAGTTTTTGCCTACCCGCCTCTCACCCTCTCACTCATTTTTAAGTGTAGGTTTTTCTACAATGCCACATTGTCTTTTCCATAAAAAGTACTTTCGGCCGGGTGTGGTGGCTCACACCTGTAATCCCAGCACTTTGGGAGACTGAGGCGGGTGGATCACCTGAGGTCAGGAGTTCGAGACCAGCCTGGCCAACATGGTGAAACCCCATCCCTACTAAAAATACAAAAATTAGCTGGATACGATTGTGGGCACCTGTCATCCCAGCTACTTGGGAGGCTGAGGCAGGAGAATCGCTTGAACCTGGGAGGCAGAGGTTGCAGTGAGCCGAGATTGTGCCACTGCACCCCAGCCAGGGCAACAGAGCGAGACTTCATCTCAAAAAAAAAAAAAAAAAGTACTTGTCTTCATTTGGTTAGTATTCTCTTATGAGTTGATGGCTTGTAATTTATCTGAATGTTTTCCATTATTTTGTGGTGAGCTTTAAAACTACCCTTCCTGACTTTCAAGAATCCTAGACATGCTCCTTCTTGCTAGGTAATTATTAGTTGCACTCATTAGAATAAATTATATGCTTGGAGTGGGGAGGAGATGAATTTTTGAAGGGCGGTGAAGTATTTCTCACCACCAGGCCTTTGTCTTTGCTAAACTGAGGAAGGAATATTTTATTTCATTAGCTAATAAAGAACCTCCTATATAGGCCGGGCATGGTGGTTCACGCCCGTAATCCTCACATTTTCAGAGGCCAAGGTGGGTGGATTGCCTGAGCTCAGGAGTTTGAGACCAGCTTGGGCAACATGGCGAAACCCCATCTCTACTAAAAATACTAAAAATTAGCTGGGCGTGGTGGTGAGTGCCTGTAATCCCAGTTACTCCGGAGGGTGAGGCAGAAAAATTGCTTGAACCCGGGAGGTGGAGGTTGCCATGAGCCGAGATCGTGACAGTGCACTCCAGCCTGGGCGACACAGCAAGACTCTCTCTCAATAAAATAAAATAAAATAAAATAAAATAAAATAAATACATAAATAAATCTCCTATATAACCTCATAACATCAGATTTGGAGCCTTTTCCATAAAAATGAAATTCAGAAGAAGCTGAGACTCAGATATTCCAAGCTGCCTGGTGCTCTTTGAATAGAGGAGACTTGTTCTTGTGAAATCTGAGTGCAAAGACACAGGACAAATTGTTATCTACTTTTCATTCCTAAGGATACTGTATGGCCCTAAAACACAAGAACTAGAATTCTGTGATACCACGGGTACTACACAGTGTGTTCCTTCCCCTTTCTGAACCTGATTTGACTCATCTCTATGAAAAGATGTGGGCTTTGGGGTCAGATGTGGGTTGGAATTCTAGCGCCTGTGTGGCTGCAATTTTCTTTTGTGTAAAATTGAGATAATAGTACAAAAGTAACAACAGTTAATATTATCAAGTGCTTACTGTGTGCCTGGCACTGTGTTAAACTCTCTAAGTGTATTTTCTCATTTAATTTTTGTGATAGGCTTATGACACTATTAGTATCTTCATATTACAGTGAGGGTTCAGAGAAGTTAAGGTTCCATAACTAGTCAGCAGACCTGTGACTTCACTCCAGGCAGCTGATTCCAAAGCCTATTCTAACTTTAAACTGCTACTTTTTGGAGTGTTGTAAGAAGGACAATTTATATAAAATGTTGGCACATAGTGGGTGCTGCTGTTATATGAATGGGCACAAAATCTGTCTACATTTTGCCTTTTACCAAATTTAGAATCTATTTAGTTAAAACCTTCTTAGGGCGGGCTGGGTGCAGTTGCTCATTCCTGTAATCTCAGCACACTGGGAGGCCAAGGCAGGAGGATTGCTTGAGCCCAGGTGTTTGAGACCAGCCTGAGCACATAGTGAGACCCCCATCTCTCCAAAAAACAAACAAACAAACAAACAAAAACAAAACAAAACTAGCTGGGCGTTGTGGTGCCCCTGTATTCCCAGCTACTCAAGAGGCTGGGGTGGGAGAATGGCTTGAGCCCAGGAGTTCAAGGTTGCAGTGAGCTATGATCACAGTACTGCACTCCAGCTTGGGCAGCCGACTGAGACCCTGTCTCGAAAAAAAAATAAAAATAAAAACTTCTTAGGACAGAGTGATTAGAAGCTGTGTAGTAGATACTTAGTAACAATGTGGGTTCCTCGGGCAGGTTATCCTACGCAGAGAGCCAGGTACCAATGGGTGCGCTGCAATCCAGACAGTAATTCTGCAAACTGCCTTGAAGAAAAAGGACCAATGTTCGAACTACTTCCAGGTGAATCCAACAAGATCCCCCGTCTGAGGACTGACCTTTTTCCGTAAGTGGACTTTTCTCTAATTAATTAATTAATTAATTAATTATTTGAGACGGAGTTTCACTTTTCTTGCCCATGCTGGAGTGCAATGGCGCAATCTTAGCTCACTGCAACCTCCGCCTCCTGGGTTCAAGCGATTCTCCTGCTTCAGCCTCTGGAGCAGCTGGGATTTCAGGCGCCTGCCACCACGCCCAGCTAATTTTTTTTTTTTTTTTTTTTTTTTTTTTTTTTTTTTTTGAGACGGAGTCTCACTCTGTCACTCAGGCTGGAGTGCAGTGGCGCAATCTCGGCTCACTGCAAGCTCCATCTCCTGGGTTCACGCCATTCTCCCGCCTCAGCCTCCCGAGTAGCTGGGACTACAGGCACCCGCCACCACGCCCGGCTAATTTTTTTGTATTTTTAGTAGAGACGGGGTTTCACCTTATTAGCCAGGATGGTCTCGATCTCCTGACCTAGTGATCCGCCCGCCTTGACCTCCCAAAATGCTGGGATTACAGGCGTGAGCCACTGCGCCTGGCCTAATTTTTTTGTATTATTAGTAGAGACGGGCTTTCATCATCTTGGCCAGGCTGGTCTCAAACTCCTGACCTCAGGTGATCCACCCACCTTGGCCTCCCAAAGTGTTGGGATTACAAGCATGAGCCACTGTACCCGGCCTTTTCTCTAATTTTAAAGTGTCTGTAATTTCACAACCTCTTGGCACAGATGTGGGAGTGTTTTTCTTCAAGCTGTCCAGAGTGTTTTGCTTCGAGCTCTTGCTTTGGTAGTTTGGCTCTTACTCTGCAGTACATGGTAAAACTGTACTGTATATACTGGCATATGACATGTGCGAGTATACATGATTCACCTATGTTTTTGAAATTTTTTTTGTGGATGGTAGAGAGGAGCATTGAGGACTTTTCATCAACAGGTATTGAAAATGATTGAACATTGTTTTATTTGTGTAAACAGAACACACTATATATTAAAATCCAATAATTAACTGAATGGATAAGCAAAATGTGGTATAAGCATACAAAGGAATATTATTGGGTCATAAAAAGAATGAAGTACTGATACATGCTACAACATAGATAAACCTTGGAAACATTATGCAGAGTGAAGGAAGGCCAGACACCAAAAGCCACATATTGTATGATTCCATTTAGATGAAATGTCCAGAATAGGCAAATCCCTAGAGGCAGAAAGTAGATTAGTGGGTTCCAGGGGCTGGGGAAAGGGAGGAATAAGGAGTGACTGCTAATGGGTATGAGGGTTTTTTTTGGAGGAGGTGATTAAAATGTTCTTCTGCCAGGTGTGGTGGCTCATGCCTGTAATCCCAGCACTTTGGGAGGCCGAGGCGGGAGGATTGTTTGAGCCCAGGAGTTTGAGGCCAGCCTGGGCAACATAGTGAGACCCTATCTCTATTTCAAATACATTTTTTATATTAAAAAAATGTTCTTCAAGTAGTTGGTAATTATTTTTAAAAATGGCCAGGTGCGGAGGCTCATGCCTGTAATCCCAGCACCTTGGGAGGCTGAGGTGGGAGGATCCCTTGAGCCCAGGAGGTTTGGGACCAGCCTGGGCCATACAGCAAGACCCTGTCTCTACAAAAAATACAAAAATTAGCTAGGCATAGTGACGTGCACCTGTGGTCCCAGCTACTCGGGAGGCTGAGGTAGGAGAATCTCTTGAGCCTATGTTGAGCCTGCAGTGAACCCTATTTATGCCATTGCACTCCAGCCTAGGCAACAGAGTAAGACTCTGTCTCAAAAAAAGAAAAAAAAAAATTACGGAAAGGAAGAATAATTAGCCAAGACTTGTAAAACAAAAATCAAATCTCTTCTTTTGATCAGATAAAACTTGCTTTAAACTTGCAAAAAAGACCTGATATAAATTCATAAGTAACAAAAAATTGAATTATATTAGAAACCATTAATTCAATGAATACTAAAGCTATGTAGGATGTAGCAAAATATACATATTAAGAAAAGGATTATCATAAAAGTTTTAATCTCCAGGCTCAAACCTAGAAAATCACTCTCCTCAAAGCCAGGGTTAATCATCATGCTCCAAACCAGATACACTTCATATCACTTTGGGATCCTGGCGACTTTCTCTCTTTTTTTTTTTTTTTTTTTTGAGGCAGGGTCTCCTCTGTCACCCAGGATGGAGTGCAGTGGTGTGATCATAGCTCACTGCAGCCTCGAACTCCTCAAGTGATCTTCCTGCCTCAGCCTTCCAAGTAGCGGGACCACAGGCACACAGCACCATGCCCATCTAATTAAAAAAAATTTTTTTTGTAGAGACAGGGGTCTCTGTACATTTCCCAGGCTGGTCATGTACTCCTAAGCTCAAGCAGTCCTCCCACCTCAGCCTCCCAAAGTGCTGGAATTACACTCATGAGCCACCGTTCCCAGCACTGGTGACTTTCTCCATCACTGGTGACTTTCTCCATCACTGGTGACTTTCTCCATCACTGGTATTCACTGCATTAGTGATGACATCATTACAATCTTCAATATGCAACTTTGTAGTCCTACTCTTGCATTCTTACTTTAAAGCCTCAGCATTAAGTTTGAATGTAATATTACAGCATCCTTCATTACTTTAAATCATTGGTTTCAATAGTAATTCATTTAAATCTAAAATGTTAGGCTGTAGTGGCTCATGCCTGTAATCCCCCCAGTTTGAGAGACTGAGGTGGGAGAATCACTTGAGGCCAAGAATTTGAGACCAGCCTGGGCAACACGGCAAGACCCCGTCTCTAAAAATTAGTGGCCCGGCGCCGTGCCTCACGCCTGTAATCCCAACACTTTGGGAGGCCGAGGCGGATAGCTTGAGGTCAGGAGTTCAAGATCAGCCTGGCCAACATGGCGGAAACCCATTTCTACTAAAAATACAAAAATTAGCTGAGCATGGTGGCACGCCTGTAATCCCAGCTATTGAGAGGCCGAGGCAGGCAGATTGGGAGGCCAAGGCAGGCAGATTGCTTTGAGACCAGCCTGGGTAACATGGAGAAATCCTGTCTCTACAGAAAAATACAAAAATTAGCCAAGCATGGAGAAACCTCGTCTCTACAGAAAGACACAAAAACTAGCCATGCATGCCTGTGGTCCAGCTACTCGGAAGGCTGAGGTGGGAGGATTGCTTGATCCTGAGAGGTCAAGGCTGAAGTGAGCCGTGGTGTGGCACTGCACTCCAGCCAGGGTGACAGAGTAAAACCTTGTCTCAAAATAAATAAACACATTTAAAATAAATAAATACAATTAAAACTAAAATTAAAAAATAAAATAAAATGTTAAGAGAATAGCTCAAATTCTCCAAAAGAACTCTTGCACACCATTCCTCCTCTCCTCAAATCTCTATTTTCCTTCCCCAAAGCCAGTAACTTTGCTTCTCACCCTGACCCTGTGCTTTCTTTCCCATCATTGCGAAAG
This sequence comes from Gorilla gorilla gorilla, assembly GCF_029281585.2. Taxonomy (NCBI): domain Eukaryota; kingdom Metazoa; phylum Chordata; class Mammalia; order Primates; family Hominidae; genus Gorilla; species Gorilla gorilla. The sequence goes on along the minus strand of NC_073232.2, from coordinate 46,653,174 downwards.
AATGGTCCTTGCTTCTGTGCTGATCCCAAACCCTTTTGCCCTCAGATCCTCCTGTCCTTCCCTGGCCCTGCTCTGTACTGGCTGTGGGGTGGGGGTGGCGGTGGAACTGACCCCTGGGGTCTGCATTTCTCAGGCTCCCAGGGCTGTGGCTGACTTTGGCCAATGGGAGGCAAGGACGGGAGACTGAGAGCTTGGGAGGAAGGGAGAGAGGTATGTTTCTTCTCCTTACTCCCTGCCTGGGGTGGCACCTTGGGCAGGACTCTGTTTTGCCCATGGCCTCAGCTCCCACCAGATGCCTCTAGTCCCTGGGCTCAGGAAATAGACAACCTCCTTCCACTATCGCTGTAGCCCAAGGAGGGAAGTATTTTTTTCTTTTTTCTTTTCTTTTCTTTTTTTTTTTTTTTTAACAGAGTCTCACTCTTGTTGCCCAGGCTGGAGTGCAGTGGTGCGATCTCAGCTCACTGCCACCTCTGCCTCCCGGGTTCAAGTGATTCTCCTGCCTCAGCCTCCAGGGTGTGCCACTATGCCCAGCTAATTTTTGTATTTTTGGTAGAGACGGGGTTTTGCCATGTTGACCAGGCTGGTCTTGAACTTCTGACCCCAAATGATCTGCCTGCCTCGTCCTCCCAAAATGCTGGGATTACAGGCATGAGCCACTGTGCCCGGCTGAAGGAAATATTTTCTTGCTATTGCTAATCTTTGGGTTACCTCGCTATCACCCATTTAGCTTCACTTCTCCTCCATCACCTGTATGAGGAATTCCCTCTGTGTTAAATATCTGGAGAAGTTTCCTGATTGGACCCTGGCTGTTGCAGCTTCCAAGGCCACCTCTCTTTGTGGCTGGTATCCTTTTCCCATGCATCTTCTCCAAGACTTCCATTCTGCAGTTATCTCTCTGAACTCAGTGTCTTCTTCCCATCAGTATGGGGGTGGACTTTAGTATCTCCTATGTTTAGGCAACATCTCTCCTTTGACTCTGCGTCCTCTCCAGTGGTTGCCCTTCTCTGCTCCTCTTCACAATAACACCTCCTGAAAGGGCCACCCATGCCTGCCCCCTCCTTTCCTCACCCCCTCTGTGGCTGGACTTCTGTTCCTACACTCCACCCTGGTTGACAAAGTCACTGATTACTTCTCTATTTTCAGCTTACTTGATCCTTAATTGCCTTCAAAAACGGCTAACTGGGCCATGCATGTAATCCCAGCACTTCGGGAGGCCAAGGCAGGAGGATCACTTGAGCCCAGGAGTTCAAGACCAGCCTGCCTGGGCAACATAGTGAGACCCTATCTACAAAAAATAGAAAAATTAGCCGGGCGTGGTGACTCACGCTTGTGGTCCCAGCTACAAAGGAAGCTGAGGTGGGAGGATGGCTTGAGTCCGGGAGGGTGAGGCTGCAGTGAGCCATGATCACGCCACTGCACTCCAGCCTGAACAACAGAAGGAGGCCCTTTCTGTAAAAAAAAAAAATGGTTGACCACTCCTTCCTTGAAATGCTTTTTTCTTGAGGCTTCCATGCCCTGCCTTATCCTGTTTCTTCCTACTTCTCTGGTTGTGCTTTTTCCTCTGCTCAATATTTAACATGTTGGTGTGACCCTGGCTCTGGCCTGGGCCCCCTTCTCTATCTACATGCTTTCTCTCGACGACCTCCATCGGTTGCATAGGTTTAACTACCAAATCTGTGATTCTAGCTCCGACACCCCAGGCTAAAGTAGCCACCTGGTCACTCCCTATTACATTGGTCAATTTCATTTCTCTGTGCCACCTATGATTTTCCTGATTTATTTATTCACTTTTCATTGTCTGTCTTCCCCACTAAAATAAAAACTTCTTGAGAAGGGGCTTCATCGATCTGCCTCTGTTCTATCCCAGGCCCTCAAAACAAGGACCAGATATTCAACAAATATTTATTGAATGCATACATGAATTAAAACTCTAATTGGTTGTATGCTGGTGGTTTATTATTTTCATGGAGGAAATGACTTGTAGGCTGTGACACTCAGCTTTTGTCTCTGATGCTTTGTTGCCCTGTTCTGTCACTGAGGGCTGTCGTCATTGCTCTGGCCATTTTGTGCTCTTTGAATTTCTAATCATCACACTCAACCCAGAAGGCAGCCTTACCTTTCAGCACTCTTCAGCTGAATGAGTGCAAGTTGGAGGCAGGGTCATTTTTTGATAGGAAATTGAATGTTTATATGCTGGTAAATATAAAGCTTAGCTTTTTACAAAGAATTTCTCAAAAGTGAGCTTTGTTGAAGCCCTGTAAATTATTAGAACTTTTATGGAAATTTTAATTTAGGAAAAAATGTCATCTGTTTGGGCTGACTTAGTTGTTAGTTGTTTGTTCTTTCTTTTTTTGGTGGAGGGTATGGAGTTTTGCTCTTGTAACCTAGGCTGGAGTGCAGTGGCGCGATCTCGGCTCACTGCAACTTCTGCCTCCCGGGTTCAAGCGATTCTCTCACCTCAGCCTTCCGAGTAGCTGGGATTACAGGCATGCACCACCACGCCTGGCTAATTTTTGTATTTTAAGTAGAGACGGGGTTTCGCTATGTTGGTCAGGCTGGTTTCAAACTCCTGACCTCAAGTGATCACCCACCTTGGCCTCCCAAAGTGCTTGGATTACAGACATGAGCCACCACACCCGGCCAAGAGGACTTCTTCTAAAGATGATTTCTTGGGCCGGGTGCAGTGGCTCACACCTGTAATCCCAGCACTTTGGGAGGCTGAGGTGGGTGGTTCACAAGGTCAGGAGTTTGAGACCAGCCTGGCCAATATGGTGAAACTCCATCTCTACTAAAATACAAAAATTAGCCAGGCGTGGTGGCGCACCCCTGTTGTCCCAGCTACTCAGGAGGCTGAGGCAGGAGAATCACTTGAACCTGGGAGGTGGAGGTTGCAGTGAGCCGAGATGGCACCACTGCACTCCAGCCTGGGCGACAGAGCAAGACTCTGCCTCCAAAAATAAAAATTAAAAAAATAAAAATAAAAATAATTTCTTAAGTAAATTTCAAATATAGAATGTATATGCTAGTGATAACAAAATTAACACTGTTTATGCGAGTCTGCAATAGGTAGATGTGAAGCTGATAGGTGCAGTAAGTATAGGCAAACATAGGAACATTTGACCTGTTTTTTTGTTGATTTTAAAACATTGAATAATTGGGAAGCTTTTAAATCTCTTAATTTGAGCAACTAGATGGCTGTATTTATCTCCTTATCTTAAAAAAAACTATTATAATTATCTTTCCCACATATCAAACTCTACTGGTTTTTTTCCCATTTTTCTTTCATACTTCAGAAAGACGAGAATCCAGGACTTGAATCGTATCTTCCCGCTTTCTGAGGACTATTCTGGGTCAGGCTCCGGCTCCGGCTCCGGCTCCGGCTCTGGATCAGGATCTGGGAGTGGCTTCCTAACGGAAATGGAACAGGATTACCAACTAGTAGACGAAAGTGATGCTTTCCATGACAACCTTAGGTCTCTTGACAGGAATCTGCCCTCAGACAGCCAGGACTTGGGTCAACATGGATTAGAAGAGGATTTTATGTTATAAAAGAGGATTTTCCCACCTTGACACCAGGCAATGTAGTTAGCATATTTTGTGTATCATGGTTAAATGATTAACCTTGGGACAAAGAATTTTATAGAAATTTTTAAACATCTGAAAAAGAAGCTTAAGTTTTATCATCCTTTTTTTCTCACGAATTCTTAAAGGATTATGCTTTAATGCTGTTATCTATCTTATTGTTCTTGAAAATACCTGCATTTTTTGGTATTATGTTCAACCAACATCATTATGAAATTAATTAGATTCCCATGGCCATAAAATGGCTTTAAAGAATATATATATATATTTTTAAAGTAGCTTGAGAAGCAAATTGGCAGGTAATATTTCATACCTAAATTAAGACTCTGACTTGGATTGTGAATTATAATGATATGCCCCTTTTCTTATAAAAACAAAACAAAAAAATAATGAAACAGTGAATTTGTAGAGTGGGGGTATTTGACATATTTTACAGGGTGGAGTGTACTATATACTATTACCTTTGAATGTGTTTGCAGAGCTAGTGGATGTGTTTATCTACAAGTATGATTGCTGTTACATAACACCCCAGATTAACTCCCAAATTAAAGCACAGTTGTGCTGTCAATACCTCATACTGCTTTACCTTTTTTTCCTGGATATCTGTGTATTTTCAAATGTTGCTATATATTAAAGCAGAAATATAACCAAAGGTTAAACTGTCTCGGATCTGTTGTTCTAAACCCAGGAAACAGTTATTTTTGGCCAGACGTTTCTCCAGAAGTCTTATCAACAAAACAACTTTAAACGTATTCTACAGTAAACACAAGTTTTGTAACCAGAATCAAATCATACTAACTAGCAAATGAAGAAAGCAATGATGCCTTAGCAAGAAGGTTATATATCTCAGAGCACTTCCTCACCTGAAAGATAGTTCCATCTCTGTTCCCCTTAGTTCTGAAAAGCCCCTTTGCATCACCATCCTGGATTCTGTTCTGCACTGTCCAGATCCCAGCTCCGGAACTGAGTACTTACTCAAATTAATCTCCTCAGGAGAGAGCCACCTTGCCCAAGGTCATGCTGCTTTGCAGGGCAGCCTGCATCCAGTGACTGGCTGATGTGGGCATATCAAGGCCTGAACTCAGAATAGTCATACAGATTCAAAACTCCCCACAGGGTCAGCTCAGGTTTTGCTGGGACTACTTTGTAGCTCAGTTTCTTCTTTACTCAATTTTACTTCCTTCCATTCCGCTCATAGGTGTCTATCCTGAGAGTGCTCCCTTAGAAATTTTCTGCTAGTTTCCATCTCAGAATTTGCTTCTAGGAGAACACAACTTGTGACAGGTTGTGCCAGGAGGGATAAGAAATGGATGCTAAGATGGGATTTTGGAGCTAGATTGCCTGCTGTCTGGCTGGCAATGAGGACTCCATCCTTGGCCATAAATGAGCACAGGCACAAGATAGCAGTGCAATTGTTAAAACTTTCACTGGTGATGAACCAAGATGGTATACCAGTGGAAGGGAGTGCACCAGGGTGTGATGTACTAGGCGTCTGAGAAATGTTGGCAAGTAGTAATAATAAAGACAATGGTATTGGTTGGCTATTGCTGGACTTAATTAATGCTTTTGAAAAAGACAATGAAAGGCTAAGGATGATTAATTAAAGGCTAAATGTGAAAACCATTGGGCCTCCTTGGCAGCATATTAAGAAACTCTCTTCTGTAACAGAAGGAATTAAAAAGCTGAGGACCAGGCCCAGGACTTATGGGAATAGCAGATGGCTGGGCGTGGTGGCTCACGCCTACAATCCCAATACTTTGGGGGGCTGAGGCAGGTGGATCACCTGAGGTCAGGAGTTTGAGATCAGCCTGGCCAACATGGCGAAACCCTGTCTCTACTAAAAATACAAAAATTAGCTGGGCATGGTGACAGGCATCTATAATCCCAGCTACTCGGGAGGCTGAAGCAGGAGAATTGCTTGAACCTAGGAGGTTCAAACCTGGGAGGTTGCAGTGAGCCGAGATCATGTCACTGCAATCCAGCCTGGGCGACAGAGGGAGACTCCATCTCAAAAAAAAAAAAAAAAATAGCAGAGTTCCAAGAATATTAAATTGTCAGCTTAGCCCAGTCTGTTATGCAAGCTCAGAGTCATTACTGGGGAAAAATAGGACCCTGAGAGACAGAGACATCTGGGCTGATACATTCAAGTTTTAAATCCTCAGATTCCTTTGAACCTCTGAATCTACAGAAGAGTTCCATGCTTTAAGGACCGATGCTGGCCAGGTGTGGTGGCTCATGCTTGTAATCCCAGCACTTTGGGAGGCTGAGGCGGGCAGATCACTTGAGGTCAGGAGTTCAAGACCAGCCTGGCCAACATAGTGAAACCCTGTCTCTACTAAAAATACAAAAATTAGCTGGTTGTGGTGGCGAGCACCTGTAATCCTACTTGGCAGGCTGAGGTATGAGAATCACTTGAACCTGGGAGGTGGAGTTTGCAATGAGCCGAGATCACGCCACTGCACTCCAGCCTGGGTGACAGAGCAAGACTCTGTCTCAAAAAAAAAAAAAAAAAAACAGCAATCAAAAAACAGAAAAACTAATGCTTTCCTGTTGAAGACAATCAAGAGGACTCTACCCTTAAAGACAACACTCACTCTCCTTCAAGATCTGTCCCCACCTCCCTTCCTAGACAGTAGATAAATATCAAAGTTAAGTCAGTATAAACCAACAGGGGAGTTTTGGGCTTGCTCAGGAGGAAAGGTAAAATACTCTGAAAGTTCTGTAGAACTTAGCTAATGTGGACCTTAAAAGCTGAGAGGGTGTCTATAAGACTTAACTCTGGAAGTCCTTGATCCAGGGACGGAGATAGAACACAAAGTTGGATAAGCGAGTGTTTAGCAATGTGAGTGTACCCTCCTGGGATACAGGTTTTAATGCCCTGGCAAGAACCCTGGGAGTAGGTGTTGAGACTCTGCTAAAATGACTCTTAGACACTTGGAGAAAGTGACAGCCCACACTTATGTGAAGTGGAAATACTAGAATTGTCATGCCAGGCAGTAGAAAAAGGGGTCAATAGGATTAAGGAAATGCACATGATAGAATGAATGGACTATATAAGCCTTGCAAACCCACCAGATGACTGTCTTGCAGGAAGGCCAAAGCAATACAGAATAGCCTGGTGAGAGCAATCAGCACCTCTGAGCCATCTGCAGTGGCTCTCCTCTGAAGGGCAGGGCTGATGTTGTTACATAACTGGGCTTATTAATAGCAGTGGGAATAATGGGTACCAAAATAATAGAGGCCAGGTGGTAGTGCTCAACCATCAGAAGCCAAGAGGTGCAGTTACCTTTTTTTTTTTTTTTTTGGAAATGGAGTCTCACTCTGTTGCCCAGGCTGGAGTGCAATGGCGAGATCTCAGCTCACTGCAACCTCCGCCTCCTGGGTTCAAGCAATTCTCCTGCCTCAGCCTCCTGAGTAGCTGGGACTACAGGCACACGCTGCCACACCTGGCTAATTTTTTTTTTTTTTTTTTTTTTATTTTAGTAGAGATCACTGTGTTGCCCAGGCTGGTCCCGAACTCCTGAGCTCTGGCAATTTGCCTGCCTTGGACTCCCAAAGTGCTAGGATTACAGGCATGAGCCACCGCGTCCAGCCAAGAAGCCAAGAGGTGCAGTTATCTTAATGAGCAGCAAGGTCAGAGATGTATCCAGGGGAGCCTGATGGGCACTGAGATAGAAGATGGCATCTCTAGAGGCAATGTAGTTGCACAGCCAGCAAAAGTATTGCTCAATCTATTGTATTAAGCATGGTTTGCCAGAGAGACAGAACCACTAGCACATATACTTAGATATATGAGAGGAGGTTTATTAGGGCAATTGGCTCATGTGATGGTGGAGGCCATCTGCAAGCTGGAGGACCAAGGAAGCTGGTAGCATAGCTCAGTCCATGTCCAAAGGCCTTGGACCAGGGATCCAGGGATATGGCGGATCTTCCCCACCTGGTCTAGCAACTCACACTCTAATCTCCTGAGGAAATAACTTCACAGATACACCCAGAAATAATGCTTTACCTGCTATCTAGGTATCCCTTAATCCAGCGAAGATGACATCTAAAATTAACCACCACATTATTCAACCAGAAAGATCAAGATGGTCAGGAGGCATAGGGCAATTGCCTCAATAAAAAAACACTATGGTGGCTGGGTGCGGTGGCTCATGCCTATAGTCCCAGCACTTTGGGAGGCCAAGATGGGCGGATCACGAGATCAGGAATTGGAGACCAGCCTGACCAACATGGTGAAACCCCATGTTTACTAAAAATACAAAAATTAGCCGGGTATGGTGGCACGCGCCGGGTGTGGTGGCTCACACCTGTAATCCCAGCACTTTGGGAGACTGAGGCAGGTGGATTACAAGGTCAGGAGTTCAAGACCAGCCTGGCCAAGATGGTGAAACCCCGTCTCTACTAAAAATACACAAATTAGCTGGGCGTGGTGGCAGGCTCCTGTAATCCCAGCTACTCAGGACGCTGAGGCAAGAGAATCGCTTGAACCCGGGGGACGGAGGTTGCAGTGAGCCAAGATCGAGCCACTGCACTCCAGCCTGGCGACAGAGTGAGACTCTGTCTCAAAAAAACAAAAACAAAAACAAAACAAAACAAAAAACAAAGAACGCAGGAATGCTGGTCCCCAATGCACCTCCATTTAATTCACCAGTCTGGGCCTCACAAAAAGCAAATGGAGAGTGCTAGTGGACTATTACAAATTCAGCCGAGTACAGAGGGTCCCCAACTTACAATGATTTGACTTAATGATTCTTTGACTTTATGATAGTGTGAAAGTGACACACATTCAGTAGAAACTAAATTTCAATTTTTGAATTTTGACATTTTCCCAGGTTAGTGATATGTGATGTGATGCTCTCTGGCGGTGCTGGGCAGCAGTAGCAAGCATGGTTTTTCGCTTTCAGTATTCAATACATTACATGAGACATTAAAACTCTTTATTACAAAATAGGCTTTCTATTAGATTATTTTCCCCAACTGCAGACTAATGTAAGTGTTCTAGGCATACTTAAAGTAGGCTAGGCTAAATAAACTATGATGTTTGATACGTTAGGTGTATTTAATGTGTTTTTGACTTAAGATATTTTTGGCTGGGTGTGGTGGCTCACGCCTGTAATCTCAGCACTTTGGGAGGCCGAGGTAGGTGGATCACCTGAGGTCAGGAGTTTGAGACCAGCCTGGCCAACATGAAACCTTGTCTCTACTAAAAACAGAAAAACTAGCTGGGTGCGGTGGTGCACACCTGTAATCCCAGCTACTCCGGAGGCTGAGATAGGAGAATTGCTTGAACCTGGGAGGCGGAGGTTGCAGTGAGCAAAGACTGCACCACTGCACTCTAGCCTGGGAGACAGAGTGAGACTCAGACTCAAAAATAAATAAAAAAATAAATATTTTCAATTTATGATGGGTTTATTGGGATGTAACCCCACTGTAAGCTGAGGTGCAACTGTAGTAGCTCTATTGAAGCAGCATCCCCAGGTGGAACACTTTTGCTAGAGCAGAGTTACATAGCTTTAGATACCTAATAGTCATTTATTTGACAAATGCTTTCTTTTATATCCCTATCAAAAAAAGAGGATAAGGCTGGGCACAGTGGCTCATGCCTATAATCCCAGCACTTTAGGAGGCTGAGGTGGGAGAATCACTTGAACCCAGGAGTTCGAGACCAGCCTGGGAAATATAGCGAGACCTCATCTCTCCATTTTTTAAAAGAGGATCAGAGGCCAGGCGCAGTGGCTCATGCCTGTAATCCTAGCATTGGGAGGCCAAGGTGGATGGATGGCTTGAGCTCAAGAGTTCAAGACCAACCTCGGCAACATGGTGAAACTCTGTCTCTACAAAAAATACAAAAATTAGCCAGTTGTAGTGGCATGCGCCTGTAGTCCCAGCTACTCAGGCAGATGAGGTGGAAGGTTGGCTTGAGCCTGGGAGGTAGAGGTTGCAGTGACCTGAGATTGCGCCACTGCACTCCAGCCTGGGCAACAGAGCCAGACCCTGTCAAAAAAAAAAAAAAAAGAAAAGAAAAAAGAGGATCAGAAAGAGTTTACGTACTCTTGGAACAGACAGCAGTATATTTACAGTCTATTCCCAGGACTATTTTAACTCTCCCACTCTCTGTCATAGTACCATCTAAAGAGACCTGAACTGGCTGGACATCTCACAGAAAATCACAGTGGTCACTGACCAGACCCCCATGTCATTGCCACTGATGCACCAGCATTTCTTCCTGGGCTCACATCTATGGCTGTATGAGGGCTTCCTAATGACCAACTGCCAGGGTAGGAATAAACTCCAGCTTGGTTCACACATGGATTGGTCTGGTATATGGGAGCAAGCCAAAAGTGGATGTCAGCTACACTACAACGCCATTCAGGAGTGGACTTGAAAAGCAGCTTTGAGGGGAAATCCTCCCAGTGAGCAGGAGCATTGGGTGGTGCTCCTGGCCATCCACTCTGTGTAGAGAGAGAAGTAGCCTGAGGTTGGAAGACACTCATTTGCATGGACTGTGGTGACTGTTTTGCCCAGTTGATAAGGGGCCTAAAACAGAAAGATTGGAAGATTGGGCATGAAGCAGCTTAGGGTAAAGGCATGTGAATGGACCAATGAGAGAAGACAAAGTGTGAAGATGTACATATCAAATGTGAATGCCCACCAGAAAACATCCATCACAGAAGAGGCACTAAACAACCAGGTAGACAAAATGACTTGGACAGATGTCAGTCAGCCTCTGTCATGGGCCACCCTAAAACTGGCACAATGAGCTTAGGAAGGAGTGGCCACAGTGGCAGCGATGGAGGCCACACACGGGCTCCCGCTGACCAAGATTGATCCAGCTACTGATGTTGCCAAATGTCCAGTATGCTAGCAACAGAGCTCATTGCTGAGCCACTGATATGGCACTATCCCTGAAGGAGACTTTGGTGGCTAGTTGACTACATTAGGTCCCTTCCATCCTGGAAGGGCCAGAGATTTGTTTGAACAGTGATAGACATGTATTTCAGGTATGTGTTTGCCTTTCCTGCTCAGGGGATGTCTAACACTAAAATCTAAGGGCTTACAGAGTATGTTTGATTTATCAGCAGGGTTTTGCATATAACATCACATCACAGCATAACAGCAGGATATGCAGCAGTGGGCACACGACCATGGGCTCCACTGGTTTTATCCACCACATCACCTCAGTGCCCTCAACATGACAGAATGTTGGAAGGGCCTGTTGAGGGCACAGCTGAGGCAATGCTTGGCTATGATACACTGAGGTTGGCGTCACAACCTTCGGGATGCAGTTTACATGCTAGATCAGTAACCTTTACATGGTGCTGTGTCCTTAATAGGTAGAATACATGGGTCCAGGAACCAAGGAGTGGAAGTACAAAAGGACTCAACATCGAAACTACGTGGGGTGTTTAGCTGGACACAATGGCTCAGGTCTGCAATCCCAGTTACTTGGGAGGCTGGGGTGGGAGGATTGCTTGAGGCCAGGAGTTCAAGAGCAGCCTGGACAACATAAAAGACCCTGTCCCCTTATCTAACAAATAAAACAAAACACCACTTGTGGAATTTATTCTTCCTATTACCGCAACCCTGAGTTTTGCATATTTAGATGTTATGGTTCCCTGTGGGAAATGTTTCCACCGGGGGACATGGTAAGAGTCGTGTTGAACTTTAAGCTGTGGCATCTTAAGCTCTTTTTGGCAAGGGATGAATGGTCATGAAGTCACCATCTTGGCGGGGGCTGTGAACCTGATTATCAAGAGGCAGGGCTGCTGCTACACAGTGGGGACAGGGAGGACTACGCTTGACACCCAAGTGATCCACTGAGGCTTCTCTTAGTATTTCGAAGAAGTACTAATGGTTTAATGGTAAATGGATAAATACAGCAGCCAGGCCTGAGAAGAACCTGCCAACTAGGGGCTCAGATCCTCATGGCTGAAGCTCTGGGTCAATCCTCCAACTATGCCATCTAGACTAGCAGAGGTGTTAGCCAAGGGTGAGAGAAATCTAGAATTGATAGTAGAGGAGGCATTTAATGAGTATCCATTGTAGTCTTGATACCAGCTGCAGTGGCAGTGGCTGCAATTCGTTCCACTGACCTTTCTCCAGGAAAAGAGCCCTGCAGTATCCTGAAAGAGCTGTTCCCAGAATTTATATGAAGCAAAAAGATCTAAGTGGCACAAGGGGTAAACTGTTACGAATGCTGTGCTGTGTTACCGAGATTCCCCCTTTGGGACTGGAAGATCTATTCCCTCGGCCACAGGAAAGATTGGCTGACGGCTGCAAGTTCTTAGATGCAGAGAGCCAGTTCATCCAAGGTCATGCTCCCTTCTCATGGACAGCTCACAGTCAAAGACTCATCTATGTGGGGGTATAGAGTCTCAGAGCTCATGCTCCACTTGGAACAACTCAGAAGAAACACCCCAACTTCAGAATTCTCTATGTGGTCAGCTGATGCCTTGTGATTATACTGCAGCTCAATTTATTCCTCTCTAATCCTGTTTCCTTCTCGTTCTGCACAGGTGTTTATCCTAAGGCAACTCCATCATTAACTTCCTCCATGCTATTCATCCTCTCAGAGTTTGCTTCTCATAGAACACAACTCATAGGAATACGTTTATAGCATTTTACTTTTGGTGACAGTTGTAAATTATACCCTGATCTTTCTGTTAATAAATCTGAGATTATTTAACAGGAACTTAGTTAGTTTTATGCCCAATGGGGTATTACTGTCAAGAGGCCTATTTTTGGCTTGCACATGATACAGCAGAGAAAACAAGGCACGTTTTAGAAAATATACCTGTTGCTTTGTATCACTAGTTAAGTGCTAGGTTTTACACCTTTAAAGGAGAGGTAGGTAGTCTAGGTTTTGTTTAAAACATGACATTCTTTTTTTTTTTTTTTTTTTTTTTTGAGACGGAGTCTTGCTCTGTCGTCCAGGCTGGAGTGCAGTGGCACCATCTCGGCTCACTGGAAGCTCCGCCTCCCGGGTTCACACCACTCTCCTGCCTCAGCCTCCCGAGTAGCTGGGGCTACAGGCGCCCGCCACCACGTCCGGCTAATTTTTTTGTACTTTTAGTACAGATGGGGTTTCACCGTGTTAGCCAGGATGGTCTCGATCTCCTGACCTAGTGATCCACCCACCTCGGCCTCCCAAAATGCTGGGATTACAGGCTTGAGCCACTGCGCCCGGCCAATGACATTCTTGTTAAAAAAGATCTTAAACTTGCCACAAAGGAACTGTAGAATATTTCTCTTTCGTAGAAAGAGTTTGAGTTTTAGCATTGCAAAGTCCTGGCTTAAATACCAGTTTTACTCTTTATTAGCTGTATAAGTTTAGAACAACTAGGCTAATTTAGCTAAGCTTGTCTAGGGAGAGCAGTATAGTAAGGGGTTAATTGTGTGGACTCCAGAGCCAGATCATCTGGATTGAAAGTTCTGTCGGCCAGGCGCAGTGGCTCATGCCTGTAATCCCAGCACTTTGGGAGGCCGAGGCGGGCAGATCACGAGGTCAGGAGATCGAAACCAACCTGGCCAACATAGTGAAACCCCATCTCTACTAAAAATACAAAAATTAGCCGAGTGTGGTGGCATGTGCCTGTAATCCCAGTTACTTGGGAGGCTGAGGCAGGAGAATCGCTTGAACCAGGGAGTTGGAGGTTGCAGTGAGCCGAGATCATGCCACTGCACTCCAGCATGGTGACAGAGCGAGACTCCGTCACACATACAAAAAAAAGTTCTGTCACTTATCAACTAGATAAGCTTAGATGAGTTACCTAACCTCTCTATACCTCAGTTTCCTCCTTTTTAAGGTGAGGATAATGATAGTACCTACTTTGTAGGTTTGTTAAAAAGATTAAACAAATTAATACATGTAAAGTGCTAGAGACAATGCCATTGAGCAACTGATCAATAAACATGAGCTATTATCACTACTTGTACTATAGGTTAACAATACTTGCCCAAGGGGTTGTGGTGAAGATTAAATGAGGCAATGTATACGATATAGTTAGCTCAGTGTTTGGCAAATAGTAAGCCCCTAAAAAATTGTAATCATGGAAATGTGTGTTGATTGACAGATAGAGCCCAAAACGTAAAAGAGTAAGAATTTAAAAACCTACACAACTTAAAAAAATTTAAGAGTAAGAATTTTAAAAACTACACAAAACTACACATGCTATTTCATAAGACTATTTTAAAGATTACATCTATGTGCTAGGTGATGGGAATACAGAGGGAAACAAATACACATCAGATGGCATTTGTCCTTGAGCTTAGTCTAACAGGGTTTGAATGAGAGTGAATGTAACATGTTAGTCTTGCCTGGCACTAAGGAAGGTATTATGTGAGTGCAATAGTAATTGCGGTTTTTGCATTGTTGGAATTTGCCGTTTGATATTGGAATGCATTCTTAAATAAATGTGGTTATGTTATACATCATTTTAATGGGCACTTATTGTTTTATGTTTTTGTGCTAGTGACTTATTACTTGCTGTTTATTTTATGTTCATTTTAGACTACGGAAATAATGTTAAGACAAAAGCAAATTCAAGCTATTTTCTTATTCGAGTTCAAAACAGGTCTTAAAGCAGCGGAGACAACTCGCAACATCAACAACACATTTGGCGCAGGAATTGCTAACAAACATACAGTGCAGTGGTGGTTAAAACGTTTTGCAAAAAAGATGAGAGCCTTGAAGATGAGAAGCGTAGTGGCCAGCCATGGGAATTTCACAATGACCAATTGAGAGCAATCATTGAAGCTGATCCTCTTACAACTACACAAGAAGTTGCTGAAAAACTCAACATCGACCATTCTATAGGTCGTTTGGCATTTGAAGGAAATTGGAAAGGTAAAAAAGCCCGATAAGTGGGTGCCTTATGATCTGAGCGAGAATCAAAAACGTTGTTTTGAAGTGTTGTCTTCCCTTATTCTATGCAACAACACGAACCATTTCTTGATCTGATTGTGATGTGTGACAAAAAATGGATTTTATACAACAACCGGCGAATACCAGCTCAGTGGCTGGACAGAGAAGCAGCTCCAAATTACTTCCCAAAGCCAAACTTGCACCAAAAAAAGGGCATGGTCACTGCTGCCAGTCTGACCCACTACAGCTTTCTGAATCCCGGGGAAACCATTACATCTGAGAAGTATGCTCAGCAAATTGTTGATGAGATGCACCGAAAACTGCAACTCCTGCAGCCGGCATAGGTCCACAGAAAGGCCCAGTTCTGCTCCATGAGAATGCCCAAGTGCAGGTCGTAGAACCAATGCTTCAAAAGTTGAATGAATTGGGCTACGAAGTTTTGCCACATCCGCCATATTTACCTGACCTCTTGCCAACTGACTACCACTCTTTCAAGCATCTCGGCAACTTTTTGCAAGGAAAACGCTTCCACAACCAGTAGAATGCAGAAAATGTTTTCCAAGAGTTCATCAAATCCAAAAGCATGGATTTTTACACTACAGGAATACAAACTTATTTCTCATTGGCAAAATTGTATTGATTGTAATGGTTCCTATTTTGATTAATAAAGATGAGTTTGAGCCTAGTTATAATGATTTAAAATTCATGGTCCAGGCTGGCTGCAGTGGCTCACACCTGTAATCCCAGCACTTTGGGAGGCCAAGGGAAGAGGATCACTTGAGGTCAGGAGTTTGAGACCAGTGTAGCCAACATAGTGAAACCCCGTCTCTACTAAAAGTAGAAAAAATAAGCTGGACTTGGTGGTGGGCACCTGTAATCCCAGCTACTTGGGAGGCAGAGGCAGGAGAATCGCTTGAACCCAGGAGGTGGAGGTTGCAGTGAGCCAAGATCATGCCACTGCACTCCAGCCTGGGTAACAGATGGAGGCTCCATCTAAATTAAAAAAAATAAAATAAAATTCACAGTCCAAAACTGCAATTACTTTTGCACCAATCTAGATAGCTGGAAGTAAATATTACTTTTGTACCAACCTAGATAGATGGAAGTAAATATTATCAGCCACATAGAAGAAATAGTATATAAAACATATAGCTTTTTTTTTTTATTTTGAGACATGATCTGGCTCTGTTACCCAGGCTGGAGTACAGTGGTGTGATCTCAGCTCACAGTAGCTTCCAACTTCTGGGCTCAAGCGATCCTCCCACCTTAGCCTCCCAAGTAGCTGGGACCACAGGTGCACGCCACCACGCCCAGCTGTTTTTTCTTTTGCATTTTTGGTAAAGACAGGGTCTTGTTGTGTTGCCCAGGCTAGGGTTTTTTTTTGTGTGTGGGTTTTTTTTTTTTTTGTGAGGGACAAAGTCTCGCTCTGTCACCCAGTCCACCCAGTCTGGAGTGCAGTAGTGCGATCATAGCTCACTGCAACCTCCACCTCCCAGGCTTAAGCAGCCTTTAGCTCCTGGACTCAAGTGATCCTCCTGCCTTAGCCTCCCAAGTAGCTAGGACTATAGGCATGTGCCACCATGCCTGGCTCTCTCTCTCTCTATTTTATATATATATATATATATATTATATATATATTTTTTATTATATATATATTTATACATATATATATTTTATTTTTTTTTGAGACAGGCTCTCATCATGTTGTCCAGGCTGGCCTCAAACTCCTGGCCTCAAGCGATCCTCCCACTTTGGCCTCCCAAAATGCTGGGATTACAGGCATGAGCCATCATGCCTGGCCTTGTGTAGGTTTTCAAATTCTTACCCTTTTACCCTTTGGGTTCTTTTTTTCGATCAATTATTTACCATAATTACAGAGTTTTTTTGGGGGTGGGTTGTGGGCAAAGGGTTAAAAACTTCTTCCAATTTGTACTTTTGAGCAATAGTCTAATTAGTAGCCAATTTTCCTATCTGATATTATACAATCAACAAAAACCTGCTGAGGACCAAGCCACCAGGGATTAACAGTTAAGACTACTCACAATTTAGTGGATAAAACACAAATAACTATAATACATTTTACATTATAGATGTTTTTTCAAATCTATAATAATGATAAAATGCTGAGATAGCAAAGGGATGGGAATGGCTGATTTTGCAGAAGCTTTTTGTCTCCATTCCCTCAGCATGTTGTCCACTTTACCAGTTGGGTCACTGTTGAAAATATTAATACAGTTGATCTTTCAGAACCCTATTTGTCTTCCTAGGTTTATGCATACCAAACCAAGGTTTCTCAGCTTTGGCATTATTGACATTTATTTATTTATTTATTTTTAGAGCTAGAGACTCACTATGTTGCCCCGGCTGGTCCAAAGCTCCTAGGTTCAAGTGGTTCTCCTGCCTCAGCCTGCTGAGTATCTGGGACTACAAGTCCATACCACTGCGCCTGGCTATTGACATTTTTGACAGGGTATGTCTTTGTTGTAGGGAGGCTATTCTGTGGATTATAGGATGTTTACAGCTTTTCTGATCTCTACTCATTACTTGCCCAGTAGTACTTTCCCCCCTAGAACTCGACAATCAAAACTGTCTCCTGGCTGGGTGCAGTGGCTCTCGCCTGTAATCCCAGCACTCTGGGAGGCTGAGGTGGGCAGAGCACTTGAGGTCAGGAGTTTGAGACCAGCCTGACCAACATGGTGAAACCCCATCTCTACTAAAAATGCAAAAATTAGCCGGGCGTGGTGCTGGGTGCCTGTAGTCCCAGCTACTCGGGAGGCTGAGGCAGGAGAATCACTTGAACCCAGGAGGCAGAGGTTGCAGTGAGCCAAGATCGTGCCATTGCACTTCAGCCTGGGGGACAAGAGTTTGTCTCAAACACGCACACACACACACACACACACACACCCCCCCCTTAGTGGCAATAAATATTAGTAAATAATGAACATTTCAAAATTTTATAGTTTCTTTGGATCAGAAATTTGAGAGAGGATTACCTTGGTGGTTCTGTTAAGGAGATTTTCATGAAATTGCAGTCAATTTGTCAGCTGAGGCTGCAGTCATCTGAAGAGTTAATGAGGGCAGGAGGATCAGCTTCTGTGATGGCTCACTCACATGGCTGGCAAGTTAGTTCTGGCTATTTCCAGGTGATCTCAGTTCCTCACTATGTGGACCTCTCCATTGGACTTCTCTCAGAGTGAGTGACCCAAGAGAAAGCAAGTCAGAAGCAGCCGTGAAAGTCACACACATCACTTCCATTTTATTCTGTTGGTCACACAGACCAGTGTTGACAACATTTGAGAAGGGACTACAAAGGAGTGTAAATACTGGAAGGCAAGGATCATCGGGGAATATCTTGGAGGCTGGCTACTATAACACAGTCATTTCAAAAAAAAATCATAAGAGTTGGAACATAAAATTGGAGAAATTATTCAGAAAGGAGAACAAAGAGACAACTAGATGGAAAATAGAAAAGAAGAGATAAGAAAATGACATAATCAATTCAGGAAGTCCAATATGCGACTAATAGAAGACCCAGGATGAAAGAGGAGAGGAAAAGATGGGAAGAAATTATCAGAGAAATTTAGCAAGGTTTCAAGATACCAAGTTATTGTAGAAAAGTCACACACAAACACATGCACAAGCAATGAACAATTAGAAAATTTTTTTTAAAACAAAATTTTAAATTTGGCATAGAGACGGGGTCTTGCCATGTTGCCCAGGCTTGTCTCGAACTCCTGGGCTCAGGCAATCCTCCTGCCTCGGACTCCCAAAGTGCTGGGATTACAGGTGTGAGCCACTATACCTGGCCAGAAAATTAAAAAAAAAAAATTAATACCATTTACAATAGTGTCAAAAAATAAATGTTTAGAAAAAAATTTAACAAAAGATGTGAAAGGTACTGAAAACTACAAAACATTGCCAAAAGAAATTAAAGCTGTTTTCTCTACTTATTTAGAAAAATAGATAAATACACCATATTCATGGATTGCAAGGCCCAATATTGTTAAGACGCCAATTTTCCCCAAATTAAGGTGTAGGTTCAAATCATTTCCAACCAGCAGATTTTTTTTTTTTTTGGAGAAGTGGATTCACAATTTATAAATGTATGCTGGAATACAAGAACTTAGAATAGCCAATGCATTCTTGAAAAATAACAAGTTGGAATAATTACAGTACCTTACTTCAAGGTTTACTATAAAGCTATTGTATTGAAGACAGTGTAGTATTGCATAAATATAGACAAACAGATCAATGGAAAAGACTAGAAATTTCAGAAATAGGCCCACAATTATACAGTCAATAGATTTTTTACAAAAACACCAAAGATATATCTATCTATCTATACAGACATATATATATATATATTTTTTTTTTTTTTTTTTTTTTTTTTTGAGATGGAGTCTCACTCTGTTGCCCAAGCTAGAGTGCAATGGCCCGATCTTGGCTCACTGTAACCTCTGCGTCCCAGGCTCAAATGATTCTTCTTCCTCAGCCTCCTGAGTAGCTGGGATTACAGGCACACACCACCACGCCCAGCTAATTTTTGCATTTTTTAGTACAGACGGGGTTGCACCATACTGGCCAGGCTGGTCTCGAACTCCTCACCTCAGGTGATCCACCTGCCTCAGCCTCCCAAAGTGCTGGGATTACAGGCATGAGCCACCGTGCCCGGCCAACACCAAAGATATTTAAGGGGGAAAGGTAAGTGTTTGCAACAAATGGTGCTGGAACCATGTAGACACAGATAAGCTCTCAAATCTTACCCCATACTATTTACAAAATTTAGTTTGAGATGGATCTCATTTTACATTTTACACCTAAATGTAAAAGTCCAAATTCTCAAGTCATCAACAGACATTGTTAGGAAAGTAAATAAGCACACAGAGTGGGAGAAAATATTTGCAATTACTACATTTGATACAGGACTTATATTCAAAATATTTGATAAACTATAACTCCATGAGAAAATGAACATCTTAACTAAAAATTGGCAGTCTTGACAGGCACTTCCCAAAGGGAGGTATATGTGAATGATACATATGCACATGAAAAAGTGTTCAGAATCATTAATCATCAGGGAAAAGCAAATTAAAATCACAGTGAGAAAACCACACATTCATAAGAATGACTAATGTTAGAAACACTGACAACACCAAATGTTAGCAAGGATATAGAAACATTAATATTTCACACACTCGAGATGGGAGGATAAAATGGCACAAACAGTTTAAAAAATGATGTGGCATTTTCCTGTAAAATTAAATATACACCTAACCCAACCCAGCAATTCCACTTCGGTTAGCTTCACAAAAAAGGCGTGTACATAGTAGCACTTTGTTCACAATAGAAAAAAATGGGCAAAAAGATGTCCACTGACAGGAAAAAGGATATTTTGTGGTCTCTTCACAAAATGGAATACTACTATAAGCAATGAAATGGAACAAACTGCTGATGCATACAACAACATAAATAAGTATCAAAACATTTTGCTTAGGGAATGAAACAAGACACAAAAGAACACTGGTGGTATGATTCCATTATTATTTTGCTATAGAACACACAAAGCTAATCAATATCAAGAAAATCAGAACAGTGGTTGTGTCTAGGAGATGGGATTGATTGAGAGAGGATGTGAGAAAATTTTCTGGGGTTGATGGCAGTCATCTATATCTTGATGAAGGTGTGGGTTAAACAAATGTATGCCTTTTTTTTTAAGAGTCAGGGCCTGGCTCTGTAGCCCAAACTGGAGTGCAGTGGCACCAGTGTGGTTCACTATAACCTGGAACTCCTGGACTCAAGCAATTCTCCCGCTTCAGCCTCCTGAGCGGCTGTGACTACAGGCATGCCTCACCACCTGGATAATTTTTAAATTTTTTCTAGAGACTAGGGTCTTGCTCCACCATCCAGGCTGGAGTGCAGCGACACGACCATTGCAGCCTTGAACTCCTGGCCTCATGCAATCCTCCTGTGTTGGCTTCACAAAGTGCTGAGATTATAGACATGAGCCACAGCGCCCTGTGACACCATGCACAATCAAAATGTATGCAATTGTCAAAACTGATCAAACTGCACACTTAAGACTAACATATGTCACTGTATGTACATTATATCTCATTTTAAAAAGAAAAGAGGAATAGTGAGATAAAACATTAAGTATTGGTACATTTAAGAAAAAACTATATTGTGAAAAAATGTTTGGCTTTTATAATAGTAATTTTTTAAAAAAAGAATATTTACCATGATTACAGCTGCACTCGCTAAAGTTTTTAAGCAAAATCTATCTGCTCTGGCAGGTTAAAAGAAAAAAGTGTTTCTATACTTCACTGGCATGCTTTAAATTGTATTTTCTTTTTAAATTAAATTAATTTATTATTTATTTTTTGAGACAGGGTCTCGTTCTGTTGCTCAGGCTGGAGTGCAGTGGTGCAATCTCTGCTCACTGCAAACTCTGCCTCCCCGGCTCAAGCTATCCTCCCACCTCAGCCTCCTGAGTAGCTTGTCCAATAGGCACATGCCACCACGCCCAGCTAATTTTTGTGCTTCTGCAAGAGACAAGGTCTCACCATGTTGCCCAGGCTGGTCTCAAACTCCTGGGCTGAAGTGATCCACCTACCTCAGCCTCCCAAAGTGTTGGGATTACAGGTGTGAGCCATTGCGCCCGGCCTAAATTGTATTTTCTTTCTTTATCCTTTTTGTGTATTTGTATTTTATTCTCTTCCCTTAACTTTGCCAGTGAACTCTGCAAACAGCTGCTCCCTGACACTCTCACAGTTATTAATGTGAATTTTTAGTCTTTGTGAATTTGAACAAATGACTATTTTTCTCTTAACTGGTTTCTGATTGATAAAAGCTCAGATTATCTTATCATCTAATACTTTCTGACCTAAACTCGGTACTTTTGTTGATGAAAGTCAATCCCTGTAAGTTAGTCACAATTTCCTCACACACCCCACCTTTTTTTTTTTGGCAGAGGGCAAATATAGAGATGCCACAGTTCTCAGCTGGTGAAACACTGTACTGCTCACAATCTAGCTCTAACATTCTGGCTTGCTGAATAGATTGATAGGTAGGCAGACAGACAAATAACTAGCTCAACAATTCTGTTGCTTCTTGTATTTATTATGATAGCACAATTATTGATTGGGTTTTGATCAGTAGAATAAATAATTAGTACAAATTGGTTTCTAGTGTGACTTTCTTTGCCACCTCTTATTTATACCTGGCTTCGCTAGTATTTCTTTGCCTGTGTGGCATTTTCATCTATTCTCTTTGTTATGTTGATATTTAAGTCCCAGAAAAGAGTGGGTAGGAACCAGAGTAGCTCTCAAGGTGACAGGCAAATCTTCTAAATGAAAAAAACCATTTTTCACTTTTATTAATTAAAGATTTGCATTGTTTTTGCTGCTTTCTTTTCACAGTTCAAACAGACAACAATATCAGTGTTACTATAGTTATTTATTTTTTTTGAGATGGAGTCTCGCTCTGTCACCAGGTTGGAGTGCAGTGGCGCGATCTTGGCTCACTGCAACCTCTGCCTCCTAGGTTTAAGTGATCCTCCTGCCTCAGCCTACCGAGTAGCTAGGATTACAGACGTGCACCACCATGCCCGGCTGATTTTTGTATTTTTAGTAGAGACGGGGTTTCGCCATGTTGGCCAGGCTGGTCTCAAACTTCTGACCTCAAGTGATCCGTCCGCCTCGGCCTCTCAAAGTGCTGGAATTATAGACCGTGAGCCACCACGCCTGGCCCAAATATGTGCATTTAAAGCTACAAATTTTCCTTTTACACAGTGTCACTGCATTCCACAAATTTGATATGTTGTATTATCTTTTATTTCAAATTACTTCTATTTTTATTATTTTTTATTTTTGAGACAGAGTCTTGCTCTGTCGCCCAGGCTGGAGTGCAGGGGCTCCATCTCGGGCACTGCAACCTCCGCTTTCCGGATTCAAGAGATACTCGTGTCTGACCTCAGGTGATCCACCTGCCTCGGCCTCCCAAAGTGTTGGGATTACAAGCGTGAGCCTCCGTGCCCGGCCTCAACTTATTTTTAAATTTCCATTGATCTCTTCTTTGACCTAGAGATTTGGAATTATGTTGCTTAATTTCCAATATTTCCGGAATTTTCTGGCTTGTTTGGGTTGATTTCTAATTTTAATTCTATTGCGGTTAGAGATGATACTCTGATTTCAATCCTCTTAAATTTGAGGCTCACACTGAGGATTAAGTATAAAAAAATTTTTTTTGATACCTGTTTCATGGCCTTGCCTCACAAACTTCTGTTTTAAGGTGGGGTAATTATAGTGCGTTCAGGGATGGATTTTTCTTCTGCTTTGGTTATGCATAGAGTGCACTGTGGCCCTTCAACACTATACTCTGAAATCCCACACAGTATTTTCCTCATCTGGAGGTCCTATAGGCTTACACTAGGGAGGAGGATCCAGTTCAGGCCAGCGTAGTCTTCAGCTGCGCCGTGGGACTTTCGGGGGAGCGCCTTTGCCCTCTCAGAACGGCTGGGCGGAACGGTGGGTTTGTGAGCCCTCCAGGCTCAGGGCGGGTCGCTCAGGGGCCATCTGGGGACTTTGGGAAGCAATGAAAGTTGTACCCTAGGATTTTTTTCTACTGGTCTTCTCTTCAGAGGCGAGAAAGCCAAGTTAAGAAAACCCAGACTCAGAAGGAGGTGGAGCGGGACTGCGTTCAGGCAAGGTGGCAGAACGCCTCGCCGTGGACGAAGAGAGCACATCTCTTCTTGCGAGGCCTAAGGAAGCAGGGCTCCCACTCGCCTCGGCAACCCAAGGACCCAGCCAAGGAGAGAGCCTCCAGATGAATCCTTCCTCTCCTCCTTCCTTCCCAGCCGCTCAAACTTTCACAAAGAGGAACTGGGTGCGGTAAAGAGGCCGGACACGGAACCGCTCGTCCGGTGACCGAAGAGACGGCTAGGACGAGCCCGCGAACCTGCCTCTGTTCAGGCCCCGCCCACTCGACGTAATTTGCCCGCCCCTCTCCACCCTCCCAAGGGTGGAGCCTGAGGCCCCGCCTCCAAGCGGCCTCTCCCCGGAGTGCCTGGCGGCCAGCAGGGCGGGGCAGGAGGCTGGGAGAGGGACGGGTGCGGGGGGAGGGGGAGAGGAAGGGAGCGGTCACGTGTGAGGGGGCGGCCCGAGGTCACGTGACGGGGCACCGGAGCGGAGGGAGCCGGGGCTGGGAGTTCTCCTGAGGGAAGAGGAGTGGAGTAGGGGGGACGCGGCGGTGGCGTTGACAATGGTGAGTGCGCGGCGGCCAGCGCGCTCGCCTCCCGCCTTCGTCCCGGAGCGCGCGGCGGGCCGGCCAACCGCGGGCCGGGCGTCGCCGGAGGAGGGGACGGGGGAGCAGGGCGGGGAGCGGGGTTAGGCCTGTCGGGCCACCCCTGGGTCTGGGAAAAGCGGGCGGCGCCACCTCTTCCCGGTCTCGGCGAGGCCCAAGCACCTACGGGCGGCGGCGTGCTCTCCTGGCCATGTCGGAGCCTCTGCCCGCGTTCTTCGACTGCTTGTGGGGGCTCTGGCTGGGGACTTGGACCCCGCCTCTGCGGGGGCTGGTTGCCGCCTCCCCTTCCTAGGTAGCCAGTCCCTGTTCTCCTCCCGGGCAGCCTCTCTTCCATCCAGGTGGGGTGACCCGGGAGCCCCCCACCTCCGGACTCTTCGGGGGACTTGGGCACTCAGTGTGTCACGAACTTGATAAACTTTGATATTTTAAAACCTGACTATGGTGACATTCTTTGATTTCATGACCCCAGTTCAGGCTTTCTGTTGACACTTGTAAAATGGGAGAGAAAAATAAAAGGACGTTGGAATGGGGGATATCTTTAACTCCAGAGACACCCGTTTGGTGCCCGCCGTTTTAAGCATTGACTCTCATTTCCGTCCGCAAGCTATTTCTCTGAACTTAACGCTCTGGGTTGTTGAAACGGCCTGTGAGGCAGAGGAGGGAGGGGAATCAGTGCTCTCACCACAGTCCGCGGAAGCACTAGCCTGGGCATTGTGGTATTTAGCTGGGTGTCGGCAGTCTCTAGGTTAGATCTCATTTTACCCATTTTCTGGTAGTAGTCGTCAATTCGCTTCATTTAGCGCCCACTCTATGCTCTCCTAATACTACCTGCTCTTCCCAAAGCTCACTGATTCAATAGACTGCTTGAGACTTTTGGCTTAAAAGGCCGAGCCAGGTATATTTTTAAAAAGCTACTTTGAATAAATAACTTTTAACTTCAGTAATGATGTTGCTTTCAAAACAAAACAAAACAACAAAATCCAGACATTCATGTTCATTCTTAGAGCTTTTTTTCTTTCATTCAACAAATAATTGCTCAGGTGTGCCTAGGGGACCCGAGTGAAATGGAAACAGCGCCTACCTGCTCTCGTAGCTTACAATGTAGGGAGAGATAAACATTTATTTGTGTAAATTATTTGTTTTAACGTGGAAATTAGAATTGTGACAGATACTAAGAAGGAAGTATTGGGGGACCTTGCCTAGTCAGGGAGTTAGGGCAGGCTTCTTTAATTGAATATCATTTGAAAAGAAAACTTAAAAGGTCCTCCTATTTTTTGCTTACATTTGTAATTATTACTTTTAATACGCTTTTTTGAATTATGTTCAAGAGCAGTTTATATTTTCAAGTTACCCAAACAGAAACTAAATTGTAAAACTTTAAAACACTGAAATGGTCACAGATGTAATATACGTATGAAAATTTGCTGTTTCATTGCTTGTGTATGGGCTAAGTGAATGAATTTTGAGAGTCAGCCTTCCACCTCAGAAATGTAATGAGTTGCATTTCTTTACATCCACTGGACTTAATGAAATTCCTTCAGTGGGGACTAAAAAGTTGCCTTTTTATGTATCTACCATGTATTTTTGCTAATTGGTAATGCCCAATATTGGGTTCACAAATTATATGAAAAATCCTAAATTAACCTAAAGTCAGTGATAGGAGGTTTAGGCCAAGATTAGAAAACTATAAAAACAATTGCTAGCATGTTTTTATAGTCATATATATTGCAGTCCAGTTATTTAAAAGCTCCTTAAGAGTTTTAACTTGCATATTAATAGTTAATCCTGAAAATCGCAATATTCCGAATGCGCCCTTGAAGATATCTTTACCAAAAGAAGTGAGTAGTATTTTTGCACTTAAAAGATCTCACCGGGTGCGGTGGCTCACACCTGTAATCCCAACAATTTGGGAGGCCGAGGTGGGCGGATCACCTGAAGTCGGGAGTTTGAGACCAGCCTGGCCAACATGGCGAAACCCCGTCTTCACTAAAAATACAAAAACAAAAAAAAAAAAATTGGCCGAGTGTGGTGGCGCATTGCTGTAGTCCCACCTACTCAGGAGGCGGAAGTTGCCTGACCAACATGGTGAAACTCCGTCTCAACTAAAAATAAAAAAATTAGGTGTGGCGCACACCTGTAATCCCAGCTACTCAGGAGGCTGAGGCAGGAGAATCACTTGAACCCGGAGGCAGAGGTTGCAGTGAGCCGAGATCGCGCCGCTGTACTCCAGCCTGGCGACAGAGTGAGACTCCGTCTCAAAAAAAAAAAAAAAAAAAAAAAAAAAGAATCTCAAAACTGAATTGCTGCCTGCATCATATCCTAACCCTCAACAAATTTTATTCTCTTTCCTTCTAGTCTTTACCAGCTTGACAGTTGTGTATTTTACTTCCTCTTTAACATATCAGAAGTATTAGAATTTTATTTAGAATAATTAGAAAAAGAATTTAATTTCATTACCCTTTATTTCAAATGACAGAAGTTGCACATCTTAGAAAAAACTTTGAAAGAGAGACTTTGGGTAGAGATCTTTCTCTTTCAGTTCTTTCTGAAAGACAAGCTTTTTTCCTCAGTTATTTTTGTCTTTTTGTTCTCTACCTGTAAAATGTAAGATATCCACAATTTTCTGGAGGTGTTTTTTGGTAAGACTAGTTCTTTTATTATTATTATTATTATTATTATTATTATTATTATTATTTTTTGAGACGGAGTCTTGCTCTGTCGCCCAGGCTGGACTGCAGTGGCGCGATCTTGGCTCACTGCAACTTCCGCCTCCTGAGTAGCTGGGACTACAGGAATGCGCCACCACACCCGGCCAATTTTTTTTTTTTTTGTATTTTTAGTGGAGACGGGGTTTCGCCATGTTGGCCAGACTGGTCTCAAACGCCCGACCTCAAGTGATCCGCCCGCCTTGGCCTCCCAAAGTGTTGGGATTACAGGTGTGAGCCACTGTGCCTGGCCGGCTAGTTCATTTTCGATATGCCCTAATGTAAAAAAACTGAATGTTGGTCGGGCATGGTGCACTTTGGGAGGCCGAAGCGGGCGGATCACGAGGTCAGGATATCAAGACCATCCTGGCTAACACGGTGAAACCCCGTCTGCACTAAAAATACAAAAAATTAGCCAGGCGCGGTGGCGGGCGCCTGTAGTCCCAGCTACTCAGGAGGCTGAGGCAGGAGAATGGCATGAACCCGGGAGGCGGAGCTTGCAGTGAGCCGAGCTAGCGCCACTGCACTCCGGCCTGGGCGAAAGAGCGAGACTCCATCTCAAAAAAAAAAACAAAAAACAAAAAACAACTGAATGTTAACCCAATGCTATATTGTCATGGAATAACTGGTTAAAGTGCAGTAATTTATTACTCAACCTATTACTTTTTTGCATATGCTATACTAGGCTTTTTAAAAATGCCTTTTGATTGCTTCCAATTTTAGTGTTTTGATTGTATTTAAAAATATCTTTTTTTTTTTTTTTTTTTTTTGAGACAAGCTCTTGCTCTGCCGCCCAGTCAGTGGCTTACTGCAGCCTCGACCTCCTGGGTTCAGCCTCCCAAGTAGCTGGGACTGCAGGCACATACCACTATGCTGGGCTAATTTTTAAAATTTTTGTAGGTATGGGGGTCTAGCTGTATTGACGAAGCTGGTCTTGAACTTCTGGGCTCAAGTGATCCTCCTGCTTCAGCTTCCCAAAGTGCTAGGATTACAGGTGTGAGCCACTGTGTTCTGCTACTTTTTTTTAAATTATGAAATATTTCTTGCATCCAGAAAATAATAGAGGATAGCACGTAGTTTTTCACATATTTTTAATGGTTAGGAATTTAAAAATTTAAAGAATGGTGTCAAAACATTGTTTATCATTACGGTGTTAGTTAATTGTGAAATTTTATAAAATGAACTTGGTTTATACCATTTTAATTGGTGGCAATTTTAGTTCTATAAAATTTTATTTAACTTTGGGATTTGATTTTTTTGTTTTTTTTTGAGACAGAATCTCACTCTGTCGCCCAGGCTGGAGTGCAGTGGCAAGATCTCGGCTCACTGCAACTTCTGCCTCCTGGGTTCAAGTGATTCTGCTGCCTCAGCCTCCCGCATAGCTGGGACTATAAGTGCATGCCACCACGTCTGGCAAATTTGTTCTATTTTTGTAGAGATGGGGTTTCACCGTGTTAGTCAGGATGGTCTCGATCTCCCGACCTTGTGATCCTCCTGCTTCGGCCTCCCAAAGTGCTGGGATTACAGGCGTGAGCCACTGCGCCTGGTGATTTGATCTTTTAATGTTAGCTTTCAAATCCCAAGTGGAACTCTATGTGTGTTTAGGTATATGCATGTGGAAAAAAGTTATAATATTTCCTTTTCTCTGTAAAACAATTTTTATAGTTTTCAAATCTCATTTTTCTTTTACGTAGCTCTGGGAAGTGTCAGG
This sequence comes from Gorilla gorilla gorilla, assembly GCF_029281585.2. Classification (NCBI taxonomy): domain Eukaryota; kingdom Metazoa; phylum Chordata; class Mammalia; order Primates; family Hominidae; genus Gorilla; species Gorilla gorilla. The sequence continues at coordinate 46,625,009 of NC_073232.2, read as the reverse complement.
AGGAATGAGAAAATTAATTTTAAGGCCAAGCAAGGTGGCTCACGCCTGTAATCCCAGCACTTTGGGAGGCTGAGGCGGGTGGATCACTTGAGCCCAGGAGTTTGCGCCTGGCCTGGGCAATGTGGCAGAAACCCTGTCTCTACAAAAAATATAAAAACGAGCCAGGTGTTGTGGCTCACACCTGTAGTCCCAGCTACTTGGGAGGCTTGAGGTGGGAGGCTTGCTTGAGCCCATGAGGCAGAAGTTGCAGTCAGCTGAGATCATACCACTGCACTCCAGCCTGGGTGACAGAGTGAGACTCTGTCTCAAAAAAAAAAAAAGAATTAATTTTAATTTTTCTATCTCTGTTTTATAACTCAAATGAGTTATAAATGTGGATGTCATAAGGAAGGAGAGCTCATTCTTATTGCTCTCTCTGCCAATTAGCATTATCCTTCAATATAACTGATTTTGTTTTCCATCTAAAATAGACTGCTACTTGAAGATGTTGTCTTCTACCCTTTCATGATTGCTCCTCCCACACAACCCCTGTACCCTGCTAGCTCAGCACATATTCGATTAGTAAATGTGAGCTGCATGATTTTGAGCTGCTATACATTCTCATTTCTGTAGCCCTTAGGAGGAAATGTACTACAGTATTTCAAAATTTACCATTTTGAGTTTAAGACTTGGAGTACGAAAGCCACCTAGGAATGGACAGTGTGTGTGACCTATCACTGATGCTTTTCATTCTCTTTTTTCTAAATTAGTTCAGAATAGTTTTCTGATTAAAATTAGTTTTCTGGTTAAAATTCGAGTTTGTTATTTGTAATTTTGCCAGAAAAGATTAAAACATGTCAAAAAGAAAAAATTTTTTTTTTTTTTTTTTTGAAACAGAGTCTCACTCTGTCCCCAGGGCTGGAGTGCAGTGGCGCGATCTCGGCTCACTGCAACCTCCACCTCCTGGATGCAAGCGATTCTCCTGCCTCAGGCGCATACCACTACGCCCAGTTAATTTTTTGTATTTTTAGTAGAGACGGGGTTTCACCGTGTTAGCCAGGCTGGTCTCGAACTCCTGATCTTGTGATTCGCCCACCTTGGCCTCCCAAAGTGCTGGGATTACAGGTGTGAGCTACCGCGCCTGGCCCAAAAAGAAAATTTGCTACATATGTCAAAAGTACTAATCTGGTAATTCTTTTAGTTGGTTGCTTAAAATTATAATCCCTTTTGTTAATATAGGATTTAGGAAAACATCTCATTTGAGTATAGCATCACCTTGTGCCCTACATAGCCACAAAGCAAGCTAACAGAAAGCAAACTAATGACTCTCCTAAGTGAGGACAGAACTGAGGTTTAATATAAATTCCATTGATATAGTTTGCTACTATACCAATGCTAATTTGCTCAGAAAGGCTAATATTATCGACTATTCCAGATTTCAGTTAATTTCTCTTGTATATTTGTTTATTTTCTGTTATTAAAATGGTATGTGTTTGTTCAAAATTAACATTCAACAGGTATTTTAATGCCTTCTGCTAAATGCCATACGCTGCCTTAGATGAGCCTCTTGGAGTTTACAGTTCAGTAGGAGAGTCAGGTACTAAATAAGCCTTGTGAAACCTAAATTTGGAGAATCCAGTTTTGATTAGGAAGTCAAGGAAGGTCTCATGGAGAGGGAGTCAAACTGAAACTCAAAGGGTGAATTAGGTTAAGAATACTTTGCTTGGCTCTAAGACAAGAAGGACACTAGCAAATTGGAACTGTTGAAGAAAGAGCTCTGAACGTTGGAGGCTGAGTAGTTGGAGAGATGACTAGTGTCAGATATATGTAGACCACATTAGAGAATACATTGCTCGTGTGTCTGTTTTTAAAATCACAATTGAAGTAAAATAACTATGGAAAAGTACACGAATAGGTGTATAGCTTGATGAATTTTCACCAAGTGAAATACCTCTGTATCAAATGCTCAGTTATAAAAAAAACAGCCAGAACATTACTAGCAGCCAGAAGCTCCCTTTGTGCTTTCTTTCAGTCACTGCCTGACTTGTAATACCATAATGTACCTTACATGTTTTTTGCTTACTATGTGAGTGGAGTTATACGTACATTTTGTGTATTCCTTTTGTGTCTGGCCTCTTTCACTCAACATTATGTGTATGAGATTCATTCTTGTGTGTAGTTGTATCTCTAATTCTATTGCTGTTTGGTGTTCCCATTTGTATGAATATATACTAAATTGTATATATCCATTCTCTTGTTGATTGATATTTGGATTGTTTCTATTTGGGGTTATTATGAATAACACTTGTGAACATTTTTTTTTTTGGAGACAAATTCTTGCTCTGTTGCCCGGGCTAGAGCGCAGTGGTGCGATCTTGGCTCACTGCAACCTCTGCCTCCTGGGTCCAGGTGATTCTCCTGCCTCAGCCTCCCGAGTAGCTGGGACTGCAGGCATGCACCACCATGCCCGACTAATTTTTGTATTAAAGACGGGGTTTCACCATGTTGGCCAGGCTTGTCCGGAACTGCTGACCTCGAGTGATCTGCCTGCCTTGGTCTCTGAAAGTGCTGGGATTACAAGTGTGAGCCAGCGCGCCCAGCCAGATATATGTTTTTTAAAGATCATTCAGAGCCAGGTGCAGTGGCTCACGCCCATAATCCCAACACTTTGGGAGGCCGAGGCAGGAGGACTGCTTGAGCCCAGGAGTTTGAGACCAGCCTGGGCAACAGAGTGAGACCCTGTCTCTACAAAAATTTTTTTAAAAAAGATCATTCTGGGCCGGGCGCGGTGGCTCACGCCTGTAATCCCAGCACTTTGGGAGGCCAAGGCGGGTGGATCACGAGGTCAGGAGATCGAGACCGTCCTGGCTAACATAGTGAAACCCTGTCTCTACTAAAAATACAAAAATTAGCTGGGTGTGGTTGCAGACGGCTGTAGTTCCAGCTACTCGGGAGGCTGAGGCAGGAGAATGGTGTGAACCCGGGAGGCTCAGCTTGCAGTAAGCCAAGATTGCGCCACTGCACTTCAGCCTGGGCAACAGAGCAAGACTCCGTCTCAAAAAAAAAAATCATTCTGGTTGTTATGTAGGACAGAATATGAAGGGATGTAGGATGACATGATAGGAGACTGTTCTCTGTGTAAACTTAAAAAGATTAGAAGACTAAATTTCATTGTGGCTAAAATAATCCATAACTATATCCAGTATCAAAATTGCTAATGGATTCTGTATTATTACCAACTGATGTGTTTTGGCATTGATAAGCAATTGATCTTTGTCCCTTATATTTGTCATATTCAGGATTTATAGAACAAGGCTTGTAGATTTTCTTTGGAAAAATTCACAGAAATTTTATTTTCCTTCATTATAGCCAGTTTTACTACAAGGGCTTTCACAGTGTAACATATCCTGTTCAGACCAAATATAGCAGTGGATTTTATAGTAAGTAGTGCATTATAGTAGTACATTTGGATTTGTGTGAGTACTTTGAATTGTGTAAATTCTGCTATAATAAAAGAACCTCATAAATAAAAGTATAAATAAAGGTAATTTTTCAAGCCTAGATGTTAAGAATTAACTTCTTAGATTTCTGACATATGTTAATATTTGATTATTTATAGTGGTTTTGTATGGAAATGATTGAAATTATAGCATGCTGAAATTTGTTTAGGGTTTTTTTTTTTTTGGTCTTTTTTGTGGTTAAAAACACATAATATGAAATCTACCCTCTTAACATTGTACTTAAGTTGTTCAGTTTTTATGTAGTTTTTTTTTTTTTTTTCTTTTTTTTTTTGAGACGGAGTTTTGCTCTTGTTGCCCAGGCTGGAGTGCAATGGCGCGATCTTGGCTCACTGCAACTTCTGCCTCCTGGATTCAAGTGATTCCCCTGTCTCAGCCTCCCGAGTAGCTGGTATCACAGGCGCATGCCACCACGCCCGGCTAATTTTTGTGTTTTTAGTAGAGACAGGGTTTCATCATATTGGTCAGGCTGGTCTTGAACTCCTGACCTCAGGTGATCCGCCCACCTCAGCCTCCCAAAGTGCTGGGTTTACAGGCGTGAGACACCATGCCCGGCCTTTGATGTAGCATTTGATATATGTTTTTATCATTTCCTTATGAACTCACAGATTTGCAGTCTATTTAACCGTAGTTCATAGGTAATTAAATTCAAATTACAAAATGTAGTGACTGACTAAACATGATAATTATGACCATTTTCATTTTATTTCAGAGTTTTCTTGGAGGCTTTTTTGGTCCAATTTGTGAGATCGATATTGTTCTTAATGATGGGGAAACCAGGAAAATGGCAGAAATGAAAACTGAAGATGGCAAAGTAGAAAAACACTATCTCTTCTATGACGGAGAATCTGTTTCAGGAAAGGTAAATCTTCTGTTTGACAAAACTATCTAATTGTAAGATATCAGAATTAGTTATCAAAGTGGTCTGTGCTGTTTCTTAAATTTGAATAATTTTATGAGGGAGAGAGGTTTTTTTTCCCTAAAGTTCAGCTAAAATATTTGATTGATTAGAAGATAATCTTTCCTGCAAAGGAAAGATTCTTACCCTGGAAGGCTTTCAAGGGAAGAGCCTCTAAATTTCATGCAAAATTTTCTGTTTAAGTCTCCTGTGTGGTTCATGAAAAAAAAAAATTTTTTTTTTTTTTTCTGTTTGTGATTATGTGCTTCTGTCTGGTTTCAGACAGTTTCTTCAGATCGGAGCTGTAATTCACCCAAAGTTTGTTTTTCCTTTGACATTAAGTTAGAGATTGAGAGTAATTCTCTGGTTAACTTTCTAAAGGTTTTTTTACATTCTTTGTAACTTACCTCTCTGTACTGCTACTATTGTGTCTGTTGATCTTATTTCTAGGTACTCTGTAGAGGACTTGAGTACTTTTGGGATGTGTCTATGCATGGTCAGATATGTTTATGACGCCTTCTATAAGGTTTCGCTTTTTTCCCCTTTTCTTTATCCGGTAATGTATACGGTTTTTTGTTTTGGGTTTTTTGGGTTTTTTGTTTTGTTTTGTTTTGTTTTTTAAATAGGGTCTCACTCTGTTGCTCAAGCTGGAGTGCAGTGGTGTGATCATGGCTTACTGCATGCAGCCTTGTACTCCTGGACTCAGGTGATTCTCCCACCTCATCCTCTCTGGTAGCTGGGACTACAGGCACACACCACCACTTCAGCTAATTTTTAAATTTTTTTGTAGAGATGGGGTTTGTCCATGTTGCCCAGGCTGGTCTTGAACTTCTGGGCTCAAGCAACCCACCCACGTAGGCCTACAAAAGTGCTGGGATTACAGGTTTGAGCCACCACACCTGACTGATTATTCTTATATTTTAGGGAGTATGATCAATACTTATTAGTGGTCAGTGATAGTGGAGAATGGTAATATCATAGACAAAAGCAAACCACAAAACATTTGAAATAGTTTTAAAAATAGAAAATACTAGGATTTTTCTCCCCTGCTTGTTCAGTTAATATATTCATGTGGTAGACAGTTTGGGAAATATATATAATCTCTTCATATAGAAATAATTCACTGTTAAAATTTGGATGTGTTTTCTCTAATCTCCGCATTAATTGATATTTATGTATATGTAATATATTAAGCATACTTTTTCCTCTATTGTTTGATATTTAAGCAGTTTCTGTTTTTCAGATGGCTTTCTTCATATCTTTGGTAATATGGACATCGGTATACATAAATTTTTCTCTAAATTTCTGTAGGACAAGATTATTTCCTTAGAATAGATTCCTGAAAGTGAGCTGCTAGGCCAAAATTTGTGAAATATCTGAAGGATCTTAATACACATTAATCTGCAAAATGTATTTGCATTAAATTACATGTCCACCTGTGGGTCTTTTTCACCCAAGGCAGCATTGAATATGATCACTTTTTGTAATCTTTGCTATTTTGGTAGGCAGAAACAATCTTACTATTTTAATTTGCATTTCTTTGGTTACTAGATAAATTGAACTTAGATTTACCAGCCATTTGAGGTTATTTTTTTTTTTGTACTGCATTGTCTCTTCTGGTCCTTTGCCAGATTACCTACTGGGGTCTTAGTGTTGAATCCGAGGTGAATTTTTTGGTTTTCAACTTTACTTCCCTTTTATTCTTCCTTTTAAAAGATGAAAAAAGAAAAAGGCCAAGTGCAGTGGCTCACACCTTTAATCCCATCACTTTAGGAGGCCGAGGAGGGAGGATCACTTGAGCCCAGGAATTCAAGACCAGCTTGGGCAACATGGGGAGACCCTGTATCTATTTAAAAAAAAAAAAAATGGAGAAAAAGAGAGGCCTAAAGAAGAGCAGACAATCATCAAAAGGATGGAACATGTCAAATGAAAGAAGCGTAAAAGTAGTAGTGTTTGGCCTATTGAAATGACTTGTTAATGGGCTGGGGGCATAGGAATACCAATCTAGTTTTCTTTCTAGGGAGAGACTGAACCTAGCATCTCAGGTATTTCTTTTATAGATATGACATGTAAATATCTCTCCTACTAATTTGTAAGCTCAAGTTCAGGGGATCAGAGTGTGCTTCTGTAGTCTCCATAAAATACATGATAGTGTTGATTATATAATAGGCTTTCGCTAAATATTTATTTGGTTTATTTACTGTTTTTAAGTCTTGTAGAGAATATCCTCAGTCTAGTTTAAAGTAATCTTATGTCACCTGGACCAGTTGAAGTTCATCGCTGATGTTTATGGGATAAAGGAAAAGGGGGGTGTTTAAAGTAAAAGTAAAGCTACTCCAGTGTGTTTTTTAAAAAGAATAGTTGGTGTTCAAATTACATTTTGATCCTGGGTGTGGTGGCTCATGCCTGTAATCTCAGCTCTTTGGGAGGCTGAGGAGGGAGGATTGTTTGAGCCCAAGAGTTCAAGACCAGATTGGGCAGTGTATCAAGATCCTGTCTCTAACACTAAGTAAATAATTTTTTTAAAAATTACATTTTGGAATTGCTAGAAACCATACGTAGACCTGATCAACTATGGATAGCATTTTTTTAAATGATAAGATCTCTTACAGGTAAGTATTTTCAGTTCAAAAGTTACTATATCTTGAATCTGATTGTTTATTGGTTTGAGTTTTTTTCATTTTTAATGTTTTTATTGAAAAAACACGTGTAGAAAACCATATACAACAAAAATAAATTATTATAAGGCATATTTTCTTATTATCACCATCCAAGTCAAGAAGTAGTACTTTGCCAGCTACCCCATGTGTCCTGTCTCCATCACACTCCCATCCCCTCAAAAGTAACCAGTGTACTGACTTTTATAGTAGTACTTTCTTGTGTTTGTTTAGTGTTGCTCATTTAAGAAAAATTTGGTACGGTTTTTCAGTCTCTCTTAATCTCAGGTTCCCTCTTCATACCTTTCTTTAACTTGCAGTATCTGTTGAAGAACACTTGGTCATTTGAATTGTAGAGTTCTCTATGTTTGTGTATTCCTGGTACAGTTATTGCCTATAAGTTGGCCGCTAGGTCCAGAGGCTTGAATCAAATTCAAGTTTGATTCTTCTGGCAAGAATATAGGTGGTGGTGTGTTTTTTCACTGCAGGTGCAAAATGTCTGGTTTTCTTTCTCTGTCATTTTTCTTTTCTTTTCTTTTCTTTTTTTTTTTTTTTTTTTTGAGACAGAGTCTTGCTCTGTCCCCCAGGCTGGAGTGCAGTGGCGTGATCTTGGCTCCTGCAACTTCCACTTCCTGGGTCCAAGTGATTCTCCTGCCTCAGCCTCCTGAGTAGCTGGGATTACAGGCACGCACCACGACATCCGGCTAATTTTCGTATTTTTATTTTTAACAGAGACGGGATTTCACCACGTTGGGTCAGGCTGGTATCGAACTCCTGACCTCGTGACCCGCCCAGCTCAGCCTCCCAAAGTGCTGGATTACAGGCGTGAGCTACCACGCCTGGCCTTTTTTCTTTTTTGCAACTGTTGATCAGTACCTAGATTGATTTAACTCACTGGGAGTTGCAGAATGGTGATACTTTAAATTCTGTCATTTTGTTTTTACTTATGAAATGGAATACATTTACAAAGAGACGTCATCTATCTCTTGTGACCTAGTGGTACAGCTCATATAGAAAAAAGAATGCTTGACCTTTTTCCTTTTTTGGCCTGTTTTGTTATTTATTTATTTATTTATTTATTTATTTATTTATTTTGAGATGGAGTCTCGCTCTGTTGCCCAGGCTGGAGTGCGATGGCGTGATCTCGGCTCACTGCAGCCTCCACCTCCTGGATTCAAGTGATTCTCCTGCCTCAGCCTCCCGAGTAGCTGGGATTACAGGCACGTGCCACCATGCCCAGCTAATTTTTGTATTTTTAGTAGAGATGGCGTTTCACCATGTTGGTCAGGCTGGTCTCGAACTCCTGACCTTGTGATCCGCCCGCCTCAGCCTCCCAAAGTGCTGGGATTACAGGCGTGAGCCACCGTGCCCCGCCTTTGGCGTGTTTTAAAAAATAATAACTTGGTTCCTTATCCTCCAAAGGTGTAAACTACTAGTTTTATTTCTCAATAACATATATAAACTCATGATTTAAACATACTTGATGTTTATAAATATTGCCCTATTGAAGCTCTAGTTGTACAATCCTGTGTAACAAATTACCACAAACTTAGCAGCCTAAAATAACAAATTTATGTCTTAGGATTTTTGTGATTTAGAAGTCCAGGTGGAGGTTAGCTGGGTCCTATGCTCAGGGACTTACCAGGTTAAAATCAATCCAAGGTTGCAGTCTCGTCTGAAGTTCAGGATTCTCTTCCAGGCTCACTGGTTTTTGGCAGAAATTTCCTTGTTGTGCTATGACTGATACCCTTGTTTCTTGTGCGGTAGGCTGTCTGCTCCTATAGGTTGCCCTCGGATCCTTGCTGAGTGGCCCCTTTCTCTCAGTTTGCATTGTCTTCAAGGCCAGGAGGAGACCATCACTCTGACATTCATCTTCTTTTAAAGAGCTTACCTGGTTTGATCAATTCCAGTTAGGATAATCTCCCTTTTGATTAACTAAAAAAATCAACTGATTAGTAACCTGATCACAGGAGTGGTATCCTATCATATTCACTGGACTCACCCACACTCAAGAGGATTATACATATGTGTACACCATGGGATAGTAATATTGAGGGCTATCTTAGAATTCTGCCTGCCACATTTGTATTGACGCTTATGAAAGGACATGGGGGCCCTAGGATTTTTCTTTTTTTAAGCTGTATTGAGACATATATATATATACATATATATATATATATTCGCCATAAAAATTCACCCATTTTAAGTGTGCTTAAAATTTTTAGTAAATTTAGAGTTGTACAACTATCACCACTAATTCCAGAACATTTTCATTACTCCAGAAATTTTTAAAAATGCTGTACCATTAGCAGTCATTCTCCATTTCCCCTCCTTCCAGTCTCTGACAACTACTGATCTCTGTTTCTATGAATTTGCCTATTCTGGACATTTCATATAAATGGAATTATACAATGTGTGGTCTTTTCCTATTTTGTTTCTTTCACTTAGTATAATGTATTTGAGATTCATCAATATTGTAGCATTTGTTATTAGTATATCATTGTTTTTTATTGATGAATAGTATTCCATTTTATGGCTATACCACATTCTTGTTCATGCATTCACCAGTTGGTGGGTATTTGGGATGTTTCTACTTTTTTGCTGTTGTGACTAATGCTGATGTGAACATTTGTGTAGCAGTTTTGTGTGGACCTATATTTTCCTTTCTCTTGAGCATGTACCTGGGAGTGGAATTGCTGCCTTATGTTAAATATGTTTAAGTTTTTAATAAACTACCAAAGACCTTAGGAGTTTTTGGTGGCTTTCTTGCTAACTGGTATGACAAGATGTTTAAGGGTCTTTTGTGTTTCTGCTTCATACCTGCACTCAGCCGTATCTTTCAAGGCCATAGTTGCGTACAAAGATTGCTCATTGCTACAGTGTTGGACATTATTTCTAGGTTGCTCAGTGGATAGATGGGGAGAGTTTTTAAATATAGATTTAATAAATTTATTTTTATTTGTGTATATTGTTTAAGATAAAATACTTCAGGAATCATATTGTCATTTCCAATTCAATTTGAAAATTAGAAGTTTTTACTTAACCTCTTATGTCACATGTATATCTCCTTTCTTCTGCATCAAGAATACTGATTTTCAGAGTCAAAGGCAGATGTAATTAGCATATCCCATAATTTACTCAATATCTTTACCCCACACTATATACATAATAGTCTCAGAATAACAATACTAACATTACCACTACCAATATGATTATGAAGTTAGTTAAAAAAATTTAGCATTTGCCATTTCTGTTTTACTCACATTTCTTAAATGTACCATAGTAAGTACATTGTCAGAGTGTATAGTAATTATATACTTTATGTGCTTCCTTTCGCCCTCACTTAGTCTTGGTTTTATAAATAACTGTTCATATAGTGTGCACCACCAGTCCTTATATCTTTGTCTCTTTATTTGTTTCATTGTCTGAAGCTTATTCTCTAGTTACTAGAGTCTAATAGATTCCTCAGGAAATGCTCATGGGAACAATAAGACCTAAGTTTTTGCATATTGGTAATGGCTTTTTTGTGTCCTTTACACTTAAAAGTTAGTTTTTCTGAATAATCTTGGCTTACTTTTTTTGAGTTATTTTATTTATTTTGTATTTATTTATTATTTTTGAGATGGAGTCTTGCTCTGTCACCCAGGCTGGAGTGCGGTGGCATGATCTCGGCTCACTGCAACCTCTGCCTCCTAGGTTCAAGCGATTCTCCTGCCTCAGCCTCCCGAGTAGCTGGGACTACAGGTGCCCACCACCATGTCTGGCTAGTTTTTAAATTTTTAGTAGAGATGGGGTTTCACCATATTGGCCAGGCTGGTCTCAAACTCCTGACCTTGTGATCCGCCTGCCTTGGCCTCCCAAAGTGCTGGGATTACAGATATGATCCACTGTGCCCGGCCTTCTTGAGTGTTTTAAATCTATTATTACTGCATTGTCTTCTGGCATAGGGTATTGTTAACAGTTTTTTCATTTGAGGAAAGTTTTCTTGAATTACAGCCATTATTAATTAGTATTTATTCCATTCCTTTGCTTTGGTTTTCTTCTTGATATCAGTATTTTTGAGTCTTGTTTGAGTGTGGTTTTTTGCTCTTGTATTCCTTCTGCTTATCCTTTATTTCTAAAATGATTTTTACTTCTATTTCTAATTCTTTTCTGATTTTTCTCACCCTAGCTTAAGATTTTCTTTTCATGCATTGTATCATTTTCTTAATATCGTATAGCCTGTTTTGAAATAAATTACAGTTTTGATCTATCTTGTCTGTAGAAATGCCATTCTGTTCCTTCTCTTTTTTTCTTAAAATAACTTTGTATGGGATTTGACCTTGATATATTTATGTTGCTAATTTTTACGTGAAATTAGTTTTCCCCAATTTTTTTTTTTTGAGATAAGATCTTGCTCTGTTGCCCAGGCTGGAATGCAGTGGCATGACTATGGCTCACTGCAGCCTTGACCTCCAAGGCCCAAGCGATCCTTCCACCTCAGCCTTCCAAGTAGCTGGGACCACAGGCATGTGCCACTGTGCCTAGCTAATTAAAAAAATATATATTTTTTGTAGAGACAGGGTCTTGCTATGTTGCTCAGGCTGGTCTCAAACTCCTGAACTCAAGTGATCCTCCCATCCTGGCCTCCCAAAGTGCTGAGATGTGAGCCACTGCACCCGACCTTCTCCTGAACTTTTTGTTTTTTCGTGACGGAGTCTCACTTTGTCACCCATGTTGGAGTGCAGTGGTGCGATTTCAGCTCACTGCAACCTCCGTCTCCCAGGCTAAAGCGATCTTCCCATCTCTGCTTCCTGAGCAGCTAGGACCACAGGGCACACTACCACGCCCAATTATTATTATTTTTTTTTTGGTATTTTGGGGTAGATACGGGGTTTCACCATGTTGCCCAGGCTGGTTTCGAGCTCCTGAGCTCAAGCGATCCACCTGTCTCAGCCTCCCAAAGTGCTGGGATTACAGGTGTGAACCACCGTGCCTGGCCCTTCCTGAACTTTTGATGGTTTGGTTTAGGATAGTTTTTCTAACCACCTATCCTAGACAGGAGGCCTGACTGGTCAGTTTTGAGTGTTCTAATATTATTGGATTGTGCAAAACCCCTTCCAGCGTTAGCTCTTATTCTCAGATTGACACCATGCTTTCCAGTGAATATATATGAGTAATTTGGGAGTTCTTAGGTCCATCAGACACTCCATTGCATTCTTTGATTCCTCCTGCACAACCCTAGTATCATGCAGGTTTTGTGGCTATTAACCTGGTTTGTCCCTACGCATTATGTTTTGGGATTGTGGGAATACTTTATCTTTTTCTGTGGTAAATTGGATCCTTAGATTTTTTTGGTTTTGCTGTCTAGTTGGTCCATCTGTTTTTATGTGAGGATCTGGGGAGATTCAAAGACTATGTTGCCATCTTCCCAGAAATTGATCTGAGATTTTAAAAGGCCATGTGTAACCATTCTGGCAGTTTAGCAATATGTATCAAAATTTTCAAAAGTGGATATCATTTATAGTAGCCAGAATAGGCTGGATTATTACTATGTAAGAGACAACCCCAAAACTCAGTGACTTATAACAGTGGCAGTGGTTTCTTTCTTGCCCAGGCAACATGTTCCTTGTGAGTTAGCTGAGGGCCTTATTCTGTGCCATGCTCAGTGATGGAGCAGCCAGGAACATCACACTCATCATGGCTGAGGGAGAGAAATCTCTGCAGAGTCTCTCACAAGCCATTAAAATGCCCCATCCTAGAAGTAACAAAGAGCATTTTTGATCAAATTTATTGTCTCCAGAAACAGTCTCGTTCGTACCTCACCCAGCCACAAGAGGGTAGGGAATACAATCATACCATGCACTCAGAATGTATGCAGCTGGAAATATTTGAGCAGTGCCTGTACTGATAAATATTATTTTGATCCGCAGATTCTTCTGATCAGATTTCATCCTAAAATAATCAACTTTGTTCATTTCACTGTTTATAATATTCAAAAATTGAAAGCCACTTAAATGTCCAGACATTAAAAAACCTAATTATGGTAATAACCATTAAGTGCTTAGGGCCATTATTAATGTGATGATATTGATCTGTATTCATTCACATGAAAAGAGGTTTGCTATAATAACAATATTTACTGAGTACTCACCATGACCCAGGTATTCCTTCTTCAGTTCTTCACAATGATACAATGATTCCTCTTTTTTTTTGAGACGGAGTCTTGCTCTGTTGCCAGCCTGGAGTGCAGTGGCGCGATCTTGGCTCACTGCAACCTCTGCCTCCTGGGTACAAGTGATTCTCCTGCCTCAGCCTCCCGAGTAGCTGGGATTACAGGCGCATGCCACCACGCCCGGCTAATTTTTTGTATTTTTAGTAGAGACGGGGTTTCACCATGTTGGCCAGGATGGTCTCGATCTCTTGACCTCGTGATCCGCCTGCCTCAGCCTCCCAAAGTGCTGGGATTATAGGCGTGAGCCACCATACCAGGCCTTTTTTTTTTTTTTTTGAGGTAGGGTCTCACTGTGTTGCCCAGGCTGAGTGTAGTGTCATGATTACGGCTCACTGCAGCCTCATCCCCCTGGGGGCCCAAGTAATCCTCCTACCTCAGCCTCCCAAGTAGCTGGGACCGCAGACATATGAACCACCCTGCCTGGCTAATTAAAAAAATTTTTTTTTTAGAGATAGGGTCTTGTTGTGTTGCCCAGTGTGGTCTCAAACTCCTGGACTCAAGTGATTCCCCAACCTTGACCTCCCAAAGTGCTGGGATTATAGGCATGAGCCACTGTGCCTGGCCAAGGATTATTTTAAAGATTATCTTGTGTTCAGTAAAATTAGGATAACTAAAGAAAATTTAAAAAGTGGTATAGATTTGTAATAACCTCAGAAAGACTATCTTGACAACGAGCTTGAGGCTTTTAAAGCTAAGAAAGACATTTTAAACCTCATATTTAGAATAAGATGAATAAGAAAATAATATGCTCATTTGGCACACTTAATATAACAAATGCAAAAGAAAGCTTTCCCCCCACTATTAAAAAAAAAAAAGATTTAAATTGGGAAAGGTAGGATCATTAAAAATTAAAACAGAATGAAAGCTTTGTTATGGTTAAGAAGGTTAAAAATAAACTGTCTAGTTTTCAAACATCCTGGTGACCATACCAGACAAATGCTATGCGATAATAGTGAAAGAATTTTGCAGAACTGGTCACCAAATCTCTGCTAGGAGTCCTTTAGTAATTGTGGAAAATGGGAGAGGTTCTAGAATATAAGAAAAGCCCTTATTTATAAAATGGGGTAGAAAGTTTGTTTCAGGTAAACTTAATATTGGTTCCTGACATATCTTTAGATTATTAAATAGATGATCAGTGAACATGCTGAAAAGAAAGCTTAAAGGAAAAAGAAGAGGAAACAACGGGTTGTTTACGACCAAGCATGTGTCACTAAGAACAAATCTTGCCACACAAATCTAGGGTTTGTGAAATGTCCTGGTGTAATAAAAAGATCACTGGGCTAGCACTGGAAGATCTAGCCTTAACTTTACTGCTGTCTTGGTAGGTAACTCTGGACAGTCATTTAATTTCCTGGATCTCACCTATAAGTTTAGGAGGTTAGACTGCCTCATTGGTTTCCAAACTTGGCTTTGCACTCACTGTAGGATGCTCTGCATGAAAATCTTTCATATATTAGATATTATGTTGGATCTTGGAGGTCTGACATCTCGCCCACAGCAAGAATAAATTCCTTTTTAATATTCCTGACGTGAGTTTCTGTATGCCTACTTTTCAGAGTGTGGGGATTCTGCTGTTCTGTTAACAGTATCCACTCTGCTTTTTAGAGATACGCAAAATAAATCTAATCCTTTTCTAAATAAGAGTTCTCTTTAAACATTTTCCACATCACTGTCTTGTTTATCCTGTCTTCTCTAAGCTAAATATGCTATTTCCTTTAGTTATTGTTCAAGAACCCTGGGTTTTGAGTCTTTATCACCCAGATTGCTTCCTTTTAGTTTTCAAATTAAATTTAATTTTTTTGAGACAGGGTCTTGCTGTGTCACCCAGGCTGGAGTGTAATGACGTGATCATGGCTCATTGTAGCCTTGACCTCTCAAGCTCAGGCAATCCTCTCACCTCAGCCTTCCAAGTAGCTCAGACAACAGGCACACACCACCATGCTCAGCTAATATTTTACTATTTTTGTAGAGTTGGGGTCTCCCCATGTTTCCCAGGCTAATCTCAAACTTCTGGGCTCAAGTGATCCTCCTGCCTCTGCCTTCCAAAGTGCTGGAATGACAGGTGTGAGGCACTGTGTCCAGCCTCAGATTCTTACATAACTATATAGAAAACTGGTTTGCATTATCTGTATCTAGCAGTTCCACTCCTAGATACATATTCAAGAGCTCTTTTAAGAGCAATTCTAGATTTTCATAAAAATTGAGCAGAAAGTAGAGTTCTATGTACTCCCTTCTTCCTCACCCCAGCCCCACATGGATTCACTGTTACTAATCTTGCATTAGAGTGATACATTTGTTAAAATTGTTGAACCATTATTACCACATTATTATTAACTAAAGTCCATAGTTTACATTAGGGTTTACTCTGTTGTACATTTTCTGGGTTTTGATAAATGCATAAGGTCATGTATCCATCATTGTGATATCATATAGAATAGTTTAACCACCCTAAAAATTCCCTGTGTTTCATTCACCTAGTCATGTCGCTCTGGCACCTGCGCTACCACCACCATCCACACAGTCTTCGGCAACTACTCATCTTTTTACTGTCTATAATTTTGTCTTTTCTAGAATGTCATGTAGTTGGAATCATATAGAATGTAGCCTTTTTAGATTGGTTTATTTCATTTAGCAATATTCTTTTAAGGTTTCTCCATATATCTTTGTGACTTGATTGCTCATTTATTTTTAGTGCCAAATCATATTCCATTGTATGGATGTACCAAAGTTTGTTTATCCGTTTACCTACTATCTTGGTTGGTTCCAAGTTTTGCTCATTTTTCTATCTAGTTGACTCTTTTTCTCTTATTGATGTGTAGGATTTTTTGTATGTTCTTGATAAAGGTGTTTTATATATCTAGATATGGAGTCCTTTGTCTATGTATGTATCATAAATATCTTCTCCTAATTTCTGGCTTGACTTTGTAGTCTCTTAATGGTGTCTTATGATAAACAGTTCTTAATTTTAATACACTAGATCTTAATGTTTCCTTTTTGTTTATGCTTTTCATATCTAGTTTAAAAAATCTTTGCCTACCCCTTGGGCACAAAGATATTCTCCTGTTTTTTTCCTCCTATAAATGTTATTTAATTTAATTTAATTAATTAATTAATTAATTTATTTTTGAGACAGAGTTTCGCTCTTGTTGCCCAGGCTGGAGTGCAGTGGCACCATCTTGGCTCACTGCAACCTCCGCGTCCCGGATTCAAGCTTTTCTTCTGCCTCAGCCTCCTGAGTAGCTGGGATTACAGGCACCCACGACCACACCTGGCTAATTTTTATATTTTTAGTAGAAACCGGGTTTCACCATATTGGCCAGGCTGGTCACGAACTTTTGACCTCAGGTGATCCACACACCTCGGCTTCGCAAAGTGCAGGGATTACAGGTGTGAGCCACCACACCCGGCCTAAATTTTATTTTTATACTTCACATTTAGATCCTTGTTTTGCTTGGAATTGGTTTTCAGTTTGTCTGTGGTGGTGACATAGGAGTCAAGTTTATTCTTCTTCTGTATGGATACTAATGAACCCAGGATGTATACTGAAAAAGCCATCCTTTTCCACTGCACTGTCATACCACCTTTGTCATAAATCAGTCTGTGGTGTGACACAGGAGTCAAATGTATTTTTCTTCTGTATGGATAGCTAATGAACCCAGGACGTATATTGAAGAAGCCATCCTTTCTCCTGCTGCACTGTAATATACCACCTTTGTCATAAATCAGAGGTTGTGTGAACCTGTTCAGAATTTTATTCTGTTCTGTTGGCCTATTTGTGGCATGTACTTTTTTCTTTTCTTTTTCTTTTTTTAAATAGCCTAATTGAGTTATAATTCACATGCCATAAAATTCACCTATTAGAGTGTATAGTGATTTTTACTATATTTGCAGAGTTGAGCCACCATTATCAAAATGTAATTCCAGAACATTTTCACCACCCCAAAAAGAAATCCCATACTATTAGCAGTAACTGCATGAGAACCACTAATTTACAAAAATCATCTTTCTTTCTTTCTGAATTTATTGATTCTGGACATTTCATATAAATGGTATATACTGTGTGGCCTTTTGTGTCTGGCTCCTTTTACCTAGCATAATGTTTTCAAGGTTCATCGTGTTGTAGTATGTACCCATACTTCATTCTTTTTTATTTTTATTCAATCACTTATTCATTCATTCATTCATTCATTCGAGATGGAGTCTCGCTCTGTCGCCCACGCTGGAGTACAGTGGTGTGATACGGGCTCACTGCAACCTCTGCCTCCTGGGTTCAAGCAATTCTCTTGCCTCAGCCTTCTGAGTAGCTGGGATTACAGGTGCCTGCCACCGCGCCCAGCGAATTTTTGTATTTTTTAGTAGAGACGGGGTTTCACCATGTTGGCCAGGCTGGTCTCAAACTTCTGACCTTATGATCTGCCCGCCTCGGCTTCCCAAAGTGCTGGAATTACAGGCGTGAGCCACCGTGGCTGGTCAACACTTAATTCTTTTTTAAAAAAATTGTGGTCAAATATATATTACATAAAATTTGCCATTTTAACAGTTTTAAAGTATATAATTCAGTGGAATTAATTCCATTGATAATGTTTTGCAAGCATAGCTACTATATTTCCAAAATTTTTTCATCACCTTAAATAGAAACTTTGTACCCATTAAGCGGTAACTCCCCATCTTCCAGCCCCTGGTAACCTCTAATCTACTGTCCGTTTCTATGAATTTGCCTATTTTAGATATTTTGTATAAGTGGTCATACAATATTTGTCCTTTTGTGCCTGACTTATTTCATTTAGCATGTTTTCAGGGTTCATCCATGTTATTGCATGTATGAGAACATCATTCTTCTTTTGTTTGTTTTTGGTGCCAGATAATATTCTAATATATCCGTGTGGTATAAGGATATACCACATTTCGTTTATTCATCAGTTGAGGACATTTGGGTTGGTACTATTTGACCATTATGAATAATACTGCTGTGAACATTCATGTACAGGTTTTTGTGTGAACATATGTTTTAACTTCTGTTGGATCTTAGCAGTAGAATTGCTGGGTCATATGTTAACTTCCTGTTTAATTTTTAGAAGAACCGCCAAATTTTTCCAAAGCAGCTGCACCCTTTCAGATTGCCTCCAGCAATATATGAGGGTTTTGGTTTTTCCATGTTCTTGGCAACACTTACTAATGTGTCTATTTTTTATTATAGTTATTTTAGTGGGTATAAAGTGTTATCTCATTTTGATTTTCAGTTCCCCAATGAGTAATAATATTGAACATCTTTTCATGTGCTTATTGCCATATGTCTGTGTTTCTTGGAGAAAACTCTATTCAAAATTTGACTATTTTTTTAATTGGGTTATTTTTCTTTTTATGGTTGAGTTGTAAGAGTTCTTTATATATTCTGGTTACAAGTCCAGATATGTGTTTTGCAAATATTTTCTCCCATTCTGAGTTCTCTTTTCACTTTCTTGGTGTCTTTTGCAGTGCAAAAGTTTTACGTTTTGATGAAGTCCAATTTATCAATTTTTTTTTCTTTTGTTGCTTGCGCTTTTTGCATTATTTCTGAGAAATCATTGCCTAATCCAAAGGTCATGAAGATTTGCACCCATGTTTTCTTCTAAGAGTTTTTTAATTGTAGCTTTTACATGTAGGTGTTTTATCCAAATGAGTTAATATTTGTGATGGCGTGAGGCAGCAGTCCAACTTTATTCTTTTGCATGTCAGTATCCAGTTGTTTCAGCACTGTTTGCTGAAAAGAATATTCCTTCCCCATTGAATTGTCTTGGCACCTCTGTGGCATTTTATTTTTTATTTATTTATTTATTTTTTTGACAGAGTCTTGCTCTGTCGCCAGGCTGGAGTGCAGTGGCGCGATCTCAGCTCACTGAAACCTCCACCTCCCAGGTTCAAGCGATTCTTCTGCCTCAGCCTTCCTGAGTAGCTGGGACTACGCACATGCCACCATGCCTGGCTAATTTTTGTATTTTTAGTAGAGATGGGGTTTCACCATGTTGGCCAGGATGGTCTCAATCTCTTGAAGCATTCCTTAGACAACTGGAAATATTTAAATTATCACAAAATAAATAGGGAAATTTTTTGTTTTTGTTTTTAAGACAGTGTCTTGCCCTGTCGCCCAGGCTAGAGTACAGTGGCATGATCATGGTGGGCTGCAGCCTCAGTCTCTTGGTCTCAAGCAATCCTCCCACCTCAGCCTCCTGAGTAGCTGGGACCACAGGCACATGCCACCACACTCAGTTAATTAAAAACACTTTTTTTTTTTGTAGAGATGAAGTCTCACCATGTTGCCCAGGCTGGTTTCAAATTTCTGGACTCAAGGAATCCTCCTGCCTTGGCCTCCCAAAGTGTTGGGATTACTGATGTGAGCCACTACTCCCAGCTGGGAACTTCTTAAACTTGATTTACTCAAGTCCTTTTTGTCTCTACTTAGAATATTTACTCTTTGGTTCATGTCAGGTGACAAATCATCCTTAACCCATTTATGCCTAGTGTTCCATTATTGGAACACTAAGCTTGTGGGAGTTATTTATATCCTACTGCTCAAGGTCATCACCAAGCTCTGATTTTTCACACACACAAATTTGCAACCTCCAGCATAAATGGGTTAAGTCTAGCTCACCTGGACGGTGCCCTAAATTTTTTATGCTTTAAGAATATATCTGACCTAGGTTCCCCCTTTTTTAAAAATATAGTTTACATCTCTGTACCTTCTGAGTAATTTTGAGAGTCTTTTTGACTATGTTTAATTAAGTGTTGAGGTATAGTTGTTTTTTTGGAATTGTGAGCATTTTGACTGGTGATTTATCTGGGGATTTTTTTGGGAGGGGTTCATAAGTTAGAATTCCTTAACCAGGACATTTTTTTAAAAGGCAAAAAACCCCTCAAAATATTAAAATTCATGTTTGTTTACAGTGTTGTTTTTAAGTTTTGATTTTGACTTGCAATCCAAATTTATAATGAAGTACAAAAAGTAAAACTCACTTTGAAGAGAGGACTTTTCTCCTGTAATTTATTCAGTTTAGGCCGGGTGCAGTGGCTCACGCCTGTAATCTCAGCAGTTTGGGAGGCCAAGGCAGGCGGATCACTTGAGGTCAAGACCAGCCTGGCCAACATGGTGAGACCTCCATCTCTACTAAAAATACAAAAATTAGCCAGGTGTGGTGGTGGACACCGGTAGTCCCAGCTACTGGAGAGGTTGAGGCAGGGGAATTGCTTGAACCCAGGAGGCAGAGTTTGTAGTGAGCCGAGATTGTGCGACTGCATGCATTCCAGCCTGGGCAACAGAGTGAGACTCCATCTAAAAAAACAAAAACAATTTATACAGTTTCCAGACAGCAGCTTTAAGAAGGAATGGTTTTTGCTCTTTTTTTAACCCTTTTTTGAGAGAGGGTCTTGCTCTGTCACCCAGGCTGTAGTGCAGTGGCACAATCTTGGCTCACTGCAACCTCCACCTTCTGGGCTCAAGTGATCCTCCCACCTCACCTTCCTGAGTAGCTTGGACCACAGGCATGTGCCACCATGCCCACCTAATTTTTATATTTTTTTGTAGAGACAGGATTTCGCCATTGTGCCCCAGCTGATCTCGAACTACTGGACTCGAGATTAGCATGCCTCGGCCTCCCACAGTGCTGGGATTACAGGCATGAGCCACCGTGCCCAGCCCCTGTATTGTGTTTTCATATGAAAACTTTGTCAAACTCTTTATGTATTGCTGAGAATATTTTTTTTATAAATATGAAATAGCTACTGTCACAACAGGCAGAGAATAGAAGAACCTCTTATTGTATCTATTTAAGGTAAAGAGATATTTAGTAATTAAGATAGTTGGTAATTATTTCAAAGTGAGATATTATTTTAGAAGTCAATTTTTACTGTTCTCTACTTTCATTTGTAAGACATTTTTATTTCTTTTTTAGAAATTGAATCTGTGGTAAGTAAAATGGCTTGAGGTGGTACTACTATTGACAAGCCACTTAGAGTGAACTCTGGATCTATTCCCTGTTGCAAAAGTCAACACAGGGGTTGACTTTTGTTTAGTCCAAGACTATAGTAGTTTATAGTTTAGTTCTTTAAGCAAGGAATATTTTTGTGGCATCTTTCATCAGTATGCATATGGACTATGACAGCAGTTGCAAACTAATCTTGGATTTCCACTGGCAGCAGTTGGAAACTAATTTTGGATAATCACAATATCCAGCAACAATAATATACAGATAATTTGGTGTCTGACTTAAAATGAGTGTATAAATGGTGTGTGGTACATTGATAGTATATGTTTGTCTTAAACAGTGTAGAATAATATAACTCCTTAAATTCTGAAGATAGCATTATTCGAGACATCTCTAGAATATTGTATACTGAGGCATGAGCTTTGAGACTCATTGGTTGGAGCAGAGAGTATTTTTTTTTTTTTTTTTTTCTGAGATGGAGTCTCACTCTGTCGCCTATGCTGGAGTGCGGTGGCACGATCTCAGCTCACTGCAAGCTCTGCCTCCCAGGTTCACTCCATTCTCCTGCCTCAGCCTCCTGAGTAGCTGGGACTACAGGTGCCCACCACCACGCCCAGCTAATTGTTTTGTATTTTTAGTAGAGACGGGGTTTCACCGTGTTAGCCAGGATGGTCTCCATCTCCTGACCTCTTGATCTGCCCGCCTCAGCCTCCCAAAGTGCTGGGATTACCGGTGTGAGCCACCACGCCCAGCCAAGAGTATGTTTTGTATGTAGATCTGTTTTTTTTTACGTTCAGTTCAAACCTATATAGTCTCAAGTATCTGCACACAAATTATTCATTAATAGCAAAGGGGAGAATAATAACTTTAAATTAGAGAAACTTGGTAGATTAACCAAGTGACCAAAATTAACATCATCAGTATTGGGACAAACTGGCATCGTATGCTTCCTAATATGATGCATTGAAATAGATACAACTACACTTTTGTGGTCTTTTTTCCAAAAGTGTGTAAGCTGAGTCTAACTGTGATGAAACATCAGACACACCAAATTGAGGTACAGTCTATAAACTGTCCTGTATTTTTAAATAAGTCAGCGTCAAGAAAGACGATGATTGAGGAATGTTCTAGATTAAAAAGGATACTAAAGAGATATGTAATCCTGGACTGGAGAGGAAAAGACTATAAAGTACATTATTGGAACACATTTAAAATTTTTTTTTTTAAGACAGTGTCTCCTGTCGCCCAGCATGGAGTGCAGTGGTGTGATAATGGCTCACTGTAGCCACAAACTACTGAGCTCAAGTGATCCTCACACCTCAGCCTCCCAAAGTGCCAGGAGTACAGGTCTGAGCCACTGTGCCTGTCCCTATTGGAACAATTGATAGAATTTGAATATAGACCATGGAATGTTAACTTTCTTGTTTTTTTTTTTTTGAGATGGAGTCTTCGTCTGTCACCCAGGCTGGAGTGCAGTGGCATGATCTCAGCTCACTGCAGCCTCTGCCTCCCGGGTTGAAGTGATTCTCTAGCCTCAGCTTCCTGAGTAGCTGGAACAGGCGCGTGCCATCACGCCCTACTAATTTTTGTATTTTTAGTAGAAATAGGGTTTCACCATGTGGGCCAGGCTGGTCTCTAACTCATGACCTCAAGTGATCCACCTGCCTTGGCCTCCCAAAGTGCTGGGATTACAGGCGTGAGCTACTGCACCTGGCCCTCATTTATTTTATTTTATTTTTATTTATTTTTTATTTGAGACTGAGTCTTACTCTGTCATCCAGGCTGGAGTGCAGTGGCTCTCTGCAAACTGTGCCTCCCGGCTTCTAGTGATACTCCCACCTCAGCCTCCCAATTTGCTGGGACTAGAGGCATGCACCATCACACCTGGCTAATTTTTGTATTTTCTTGTAGAAAAGGGGGTTTCACCATGTTGGTCAGGCTGGTCTCGAACTCCTGACCTGAAGTGGTCCGCTCACCTCAGCCTCCCAAAATGCTGGGATTACAGGTGTGGGCCACAGTGCCCGGCCCAACTTTCCTGATTTTGATAATTGCACTGTGATTATGTAAGAGAATGTGAATTTTCTTTCTTTTTTTTTTGAGATGGAGTCTTGCTCTGTCCCTCAGGCTGGAGTGCAGTAGCACGATCTCGGCTCACTGCAAGCTCCACCTCCTGGGTTTCACACCATTCTCCTGCCTCGGCCTCCCGAGTAGCTGGGACTACAGGCGCCTGCCACCACACCCGGCTAATTTTTTGTATTTTTAGTAGAGACGGGGTTTCACCATGTTACCCAGGATGGTCTAGATCTCCTGACCTCATGATCTGCCCGCGCTGGCCTCCCAAAGTGCTGGGATTACAGGCGTGAGCCACCGCACCTGGCGGAGAATGTCTGTTTTCTTAGGAAATACATATGAAGTGTTTAGGGGTAGTGGAGCATCATGTCGCCAACTTACTCTTTGTTGTGGAAAAAAGTATATATATGCATGCCCATATATATGTAGAGAGATGATGATAAAGCAGATGGGGCAGAATATAAAACTTGTGCTGAATCTGGGTAAAGGTTATGTGAGATTTCCTTGTGCTATTCTTGCAAGTTTTTTGCAAGTTTTTGAATTATAATAAGAAGTTAGAAAAGTATAACTGAATTGGTATTAAGACTCTTGACATAGGTTGGGCGTGGTGGCTCACACCTGTAATCCCAGCACTTTGGGAGGCCGAGGCGGGCAGATCAAGAGGTCAGGAGATCGAGACCATTCTGGCTAACATGGTGAAACCCCGTCTCTACTAAAAATACAAAAAATTATCCGGGTGTGGTGGCGGGCACTTTTAGTCCCAGCTACTCGGGAGGCTGAGTCAGGAGAATGGTGTGAACCTGGGAGGCAGAGCTTGCAGTGAGCTGAGATCACGCCACTGCACTCCAGCCTGGGCAACAGAGTGAGACTCCATCTCAAAAAAAAAAAAACACACACACACACACAAAATTAGCCGGGTGTGGTGGCAGTTGCCTGTAATCCCAGCTACTCAGGAGGCTGAGGCAGGAGAATCACTTGAACTGGGGAGGTAGAGGTTGCAGTGAGCCGAGACCACACCAATGCATTCCAGCCTGGGCTACAGGGCGAGACTCCGTCTCAAAAAAAAAAAAAAAAAAAAAAAAAAAATTCTTGACCCAGCTCACCAGCATAGTTAGTTTACTTTTCTGTGCTTCCTTGCAGAATAGCTTTTAAACCAAAATGCTTAATTATGCCTTCAAATTCTGGGATTCTTCAGATTGCAGAAGAGCCTACAATAAGGCTTAAAAGCAACTGTGTTTTAACATCAGTGGGAGATCAAGGAAAATTTCAGAGTTTGCAGTTCGGTGGGAAGACTGAAAAACTTTGCATTTCTACTTTAATAGTGTGGTTTCATGATGGTTTTTGAAGAACTGTAAGTTTTAAAAATATCAGACAAAGCCATGTTCAAATAAAATCATTCTTAAAAACAGCTGCCATATAGATATTTTCAAAAATACAATTTTTTCCTATATGCTTTGTTGGTACAGATTAGAGAATAGTTCAAATTACTGCTTGGCTTTTGAAATAGCTGGGATTATGCTTGTTTTATTATTTGTGGTTCAAATATAAAATTTTTAATGTTAAGCCTGTTTAAGTACTACTTTTCTTAAATATTTTTCTGACTTTAATAGTATTTTTTGCCTTTTTTTTTAAACAGGCCTGGGCAACATAGTAAGACCCTGTATAAAAAAAATTAGCCAGGCATGGTGGCATGTGCCTGTAGTTTCAGCTATTTGGGAGGCTGAGGTGGGAGAATCACTTGAGCCTGGCAGATTGAGGCTGCAGTGAGTCATGATGGTGCCACTGTGCTCCAGCCTGGGTGACACAGCAAGACCCTGTCTACAAAAAACAAAACAAAACAAAAACTTAAAAACCAGAGAAGGAAACAATTACCCATAATCAATAATCATTCATTTCAGAAGTAACTGCTGTTAAGAGTATTTTCTTTCTGTAGTTTCAAAAAATATAATCGGCATATACTTGTATACAATTTAACCATGCTTTATTCACGTAACACATCATGCACATCTACCCACATCATTAAAAATTCTTTATCATTATTGTTTTTAAACTTTTAATAATATTCCATCATATGGTGTATCACAATTTACTTTTTTCTGAGTTATTTTGAAGGCAAGTAACTAACTTATATTGGTTATAAGATAGGGAAGATACAGAAGATGAATATTTTAATCTATGCAGTTTACAAACAGAAGTAATTGGACCTCTTTTTCTTGTTCCTTGATTTCTGTTATCTTTTGAGAAACATTATTTGTAAGAAAAGCTTTTAAAAGTTACATTACCAGCATTTGTTATAGTAAAGAATAAACGGCCGGGCGCAGTGGCTCATGCCTGTAATCCCAGCACTTTGGGAGGCCGAGGTGGGTGGATCACGAGGTCAGGAGATCAAGACCATCCTGCCTAACATGGTGAAACCCCGTCTGTACTAAAAATACAAAAAAATTAGCCGGGCATGGTGGTGGGCGCCTGTAGTCCCAGCCACCCGGGAGGCTGAGGCAGGAGAATGGCATGAACCTGGAAGGCAGAGCTTGCAGTGAGCCAAGATCGTGCCACTGCACTCCAGCCTGGGCGACAGAGCGAGGCTCTGTCTCAAAAAAAAAAAAAAAAAAAAAAAAGAAACCTGGAAGTATGCTTTTTTGTATGAAAAAGGATCCCACCTAATTCTTAAATGTTAAGTTTTTTTTTTTTTTTGGGTCGGCGGGTGCGGGGGGAGATAGAGTCTTGCTCTGTTGCCCAGGCTGGAGTGCAGTGGTTCACTGCAACCTCCACCTCCCGGGTTCAAGTGATTCTCCTGCCTTAGCCTCCCAAGTAGCTGGGATTACAGGCATGTGCCACCACGCCCAGCTAATTTTTGTATTTTTAGTAGAGACGAGGTTTCACCATGTTGGCCAGGCTGGTCTGGAACTCCTCATCTCAAGTGATCCACTGTCCTCGGCCTCCCAAAGTGCTAAGATTACAGGCATGAGCCACTGTGCCCTGCCTTTTTTTTGTTTGAGACAAGGTCTTGCCCTGTTGTCCAGGCTGGAGTGCAGTGGTGTAATCTTAGCTCATTGCACCTTCGACCTCCTAGGGTCAAGGGCTCCTCCTGCCACAGCCTCCCTAGTAGCTGGGACTACAGGCACACACGCCCCAATACCCAGCTAATTTTTTTTTTTTTTTTAGTAGAGACGGAGTCTTGCTATATTGTCCAAGCTCGTCTTGAACTCCTGACCTTAATTAAGCAGTCTTCCTGCCTCTGCCTCCCAAAGTGCTGAAATTATAGGCATGAGCCACCACGCCTAGCTTGGAATTTTATTTCTAACATACATAGTTTACAGATATCTTTCTCAAATTAAAAAGTTATAAATTTGGCTGGGTATGGTCACTTGAGGCAGGAGGATTGCTTGAGGCCAGGTGTTCGAGACCAGCCTGGGCAATATACTGAGACTCCACCTGATCCTCTGCTTTCTCTTTCCTTTTTCTGATTTCTCTGTTCTTTGAGGGTAAGATGATATTCTCAGACTACATACATCTTTCAATAGTAGCCAGCACAGGGCTGGGTACATTCAATGAACAAGTGAATAAATGAATATACAAAATACAATCAGAATCTTAGAGAAGGGGAACCCGGTAGGACTGTAAACACATGCAGAGAAACACCCATCATAGGAGCAGGCTGGCTTCAAGTCTAGACCCTGGTCATCTCACAGTGAACTAATGGTACTTAAACGGAGCCCTGACTCCCGTGCCAAGCAATGTGAAGTTGTATCCTTGACTGTCTCAGGTAATACTTAGAGAAGAAGAGTGTTATCAAGAAAGACAATTGAGAAACAACCTATATGACCATACAGGGGATTCAGCAGGTAAATGGTGGTGTAGCCAAACAATAGAATTCTTTGTAGATCTGGCTGGGCGTGATGGCTCATGCCTGTAATCCCAGCACTTTGGGAGGCCGAGGTGGGTGGATCACCTGAGGTCAGGAGTTTGAGACCAGCCTGAGCAACATAATGAAACCCCATCTCCACCAAAAATACAAAATTAGCTGGGCGTAGTGGCACATGCCTGTAATCCCAGCTACTTGGGAGGCTGAGGCAGGAGAATTGCTTGAACTTGGGAGATGGAGGTTGAAGTGAGCCAAGATCTTGCCACTGCACTCTAGCCTGGGCAACAAGAGCGAAACTCCGTCTAAAACAAAAAAAAGGAATTCTGTGTAGATCTTAAAGATGAGTTTGTGGCCAGTACAGTGGCTCATGCCTGTAAGCCCAGCACTTTGGGAGTCCAACGTGGCAGAATTGCTTGAGGCCAGGAGTTTGAGACCAGCTTGGGCAATATAGTGAGACCTCATCTCTACAAAAAAAACTTTTTTAATTAGCTTGGCATAGTTATGCATCCCTGTAGTCCCAGCTATTTGGAGGCTGAGGCAGGAGGATCACTTAACCCTAGGGGTTCAAAGCTGTAGTGAGCAATAATCATGCACTGTACTCCAGCCTGGGTGACAGAGTGAGACTCTGTCTCTTAAAATATGTGTGTGTGTGTGTGTGTGTGTGCACGTGCGTGCACATATATATATATATTTTTAAGATTTCCACTTGGCAGATATATGAGTTTGGGGATTTTGAGATTATATACTTTACTCCAAAAGTATGTAAGATAATGGCCAGGTGCAGTAGCTCATGCCTGTACTTCTAGCACTTTGGGAGGCTGAGGAAGGAGGATCATTTGAGCCCAAGAGGTTGAGGCTGCAGTAAGCTACGATTGTGCCACTGCACTCCAGCCTAAGCAACAGAGTCCTTTCTGGAAAAAAAAAAGTATGTAAGATAAATCATACTTGAATTTAAATCTTTAGGCATTCTGTTTTTATGGTGGGTAGCAGACTCAGGACAAAAGGCACTGCTTTTAAGGTTAGGAATTATAATAATATATTGGTTACAGAAAACTGAAAGTGATACCTCAATTACAATAAGTATGAAGCTATGATTTGACCGACAAATTTTTGAGCATTGTCCATAATATAGTCCTAGTTGTGTGGATGTTAGTCTTGCTTGATTTAAATGTCCTGGAATTGCATCTGTTTTTAGGTCAGTTCTTGAAATTAGTAATTACCTCACATTAAAATGCTTTTATTAGTCATAGAATTAACTGTTTGACCAGAAAACAAATATGGATAGTTGAAGGCTGTTCCTTTCTTTGAGTCTTTTTATAGTTCTCCACTTATTAAGGATTCCTTCTTAACAAAGCAGACTTTATGTTGATGTAAATAAGAGGTTCACCCATGATTGTGTATAACTAAATTACACCTTCTCTGGTGCTATAACATCATCCTGATTTAGGTATGTGGTGGTGTCTCAAACTTCATAAATGAATACCTGATATATTTATATATTGCATTCATCTGAAAGGAAGCTACTAGTAGGCCCACTCATAGGATTGTTAACATCTCTTATAATTTCATGTTTTGGCAGGTAAACCTAGCCTTTAAGCAACCTGGAAAGAGGCTAGAACACCAAGGAATTAGAATTGAATTTGTAGGTCAAATTGGTGAGTTTTAAAATAGTATTATTTCTTTTTCTTTGATAACTGAATTTGAAGAGGGTTGGATTTTGCACCAAAATAATTGAATTAGAGCTTAGCTTTGTAGAAGGAAGGAATTGATTTTGCATAATAAAAGAGAGGATTTACTTTATAACTATATTAAATTGTGTTTCTTTGACTTGTATGAAATGATCTTTGATATATCATTTCATGATATATATGAAACTACCAGCCTTGAAAACTAATTCAAGTAAATTAGTTGACCTACTGAAATTTTCATCTGCCTACATTTTTCACCATCCTTCTTATAATTAGCAGCCTCACCTTCATTCTTCATTTTCTAATTACCCATGCCATTTGTCTTCCTGATCTAGTGTGTGCCTGTAGCCAGACTCACTTGTGTCAACACACAATTCCATGTGAGAAGGAAAGGTGTAGTTTCTTCTTGACTTAGATCAACTTATGTACATTTCCATACATGATTCCAGATACATGCTTGATTTAGTAGGGAGTTAAACTATATAAATCTTTCTATACTGAAGATTCAGAAGAGAAAAGAAAATATGTCTTTATAATACTGTCTACATAACTAGGCTTAAAATCTAGCTTTCTAAGTTTCAGTGTACATTTTTAAAGTATCAGAATTGGAATGGGTAGATATTTATTTATATATCTGTTCTGACTGAGAGTGTACTTGCATGTCTTTTCTGACTGAGAGGCAAGTTGTAGTAATTGATAGTTGGTTTTAGTCTTTTTGTGTTTTGTAATTTTATGAAGGTAATATATTTGCCTAACTAAAGCAAAATAGAATTTTTGCCTTGTCTAGGGGAAGTTCAAATAATTGCTGGTAATGTGTCAAATGGCTTCATATTGGGAGAGCCCCAAATACATCAAAGGAATGAAATCATTTTTAATAGAAATTTTCATTGTGCTATGCCACTTGAAATCTTTTATGCCTACATGAAGTATAATTATAAAAAGGATAATGGAATTCAGAGCATAGGTCTAGTTTATTAGAGACAAACTCAATAATTCTTTTGGTAAAAATCGTTTGTGTTTGAAGTAGATGTTTGGGTTTTATTGAAATGGCTATTAAATAATTGGTCTTTTTGCCTTTTAAAATTTCTTAGAACTTTTCAATGACAAGAGTAATACTCATGAATTTGTAAACCTAGTGAAAGAACTAGCCTTACCTGGAGAACTGACTCAGAGCAGAAGTTATGATTTTGAATTTATGCAAGTTGAAAAGCCATATGAATCTTACATCGGTGCCAATGTCCGCTTGAGGTATGAATGTGTATTATGAACTGTAAACAGAATCAAAACCAGAAAGTAATGACTACTGTTGATATCTTATTTGAACCTCTAATTATAATTCTATATTGGAAGATTCAAGATTTTTAAAAATTCTGTCACATACTTTGGCTAATGCTGATTTGAGGTAATAGAGCGTTCTAACATTATAGAGTTAGACAACATTGTTATGAGACATTTCAGTTATACACTTCCCTGGTATGAATTGTCCCTTACGTACTTCATTTGTCATGTAAACTGAATTACCTTCTAAATCCACTAGTTTCCCAGAAAATCTCATTTAGTATATGGTTCAGAAGTAATCTGGAGTACCAGAGAGGCTCTGATACATCTAAAATGACACAAATAGTGGATGGCAGAACAGGAGTACGAACCTAGTTTTCTAAACTCTCAATTCAGTGTCCTTTCCCTTCACTAAGTCTGTATGCAGGAAGCCAGGGATGCCTCAGAGTCCAGGGCATTTGAGGATATTAATCTGAATGCATCAGGTCTGAGATCTTGCTTTCTCTGTTTAACTTGGCATTATCTATCTGGAACTGGGTTTGACAACCCAAATTTCAAATAGCAGTTCCTTAAAGAAGTGATCTGGAGAGGTTTCTTCAAGTAGGCTTGATGACAGCCCTCCAAACTCATCTGTAAAGTATTTACACTATTCTTAAAATTGAACTTTGTATTTTTTTTCATGTTGGGGGCATTAAAGAAAATTGGAACTCCTTCGTGAAGTAATGAAGTAAGTTGATCCCAAAGGAGTTCCAGCAAGAAGGAGAAGCCTGAGTTGCAGTTAATGTTTGCTGATTTAAAACATGAAAATTTATCACAGGTGATTTAACTCATCCTCTTTTAACTTTGTAGGTATTTTCTTAAAGTGACAATAGTGAGAAGACTGACAGATTTGGTAAAAGAATATGATCTTATTGTTCACCAGCTTGCCACCTATCCTGATGTTAACAACTCTATTAAGATGGAAGTGGGCATTGAAGATTGTCTACATATAGAATTTGAATATAATAAATCAAAGTAAGTATCGTTCACAGATAAGTTGTTCAGAGACAATTCAAAAATTAACTTTTCAGGTGTTTGTCAGTTGATCAAAGTAAGGATAGAATTGACATTAATCTGATGTTAACAAATCAACAGGATCTCTGAGCTAAAAGAAATTTTAGGAGTTTGGTTTGGTTTCCACCCAGTAAAGGTATCTTTTATGTTCTATTCCTGATAAATCTCTGCTTGGCCACTTTGTGTAGAGGATGTCACCATCTCAGAAGGCAGCCAATCCTTCTGAGGATACAATTTATCTTACTGGCTTGGTATTACCTCATCCTAGCCATCTCTTTTCACATATTTTCACCTTTACCACTTAATCACTGTTAATGTCTCCTTGTATATCATTCCATGGGGGGAGGGGGAAGGTATATATGTTTATATATGTTGTATTTTTACAAAACTGGCTCATATTTTGTTTGTGTTTAATGCCTTTTTAAATTTTATTATGGGAAATTTCAAGCATATACTAAAATATTTGAACAGTATACTGAATAATATAATGAATCCTCATGTACCCATTGCCCAGCTCCAACAGTTATCAACACACGATCCAGTTTATCTGTATTCAGCTGTCATACTCCCCATAGGTTATATTGAAGCAAATTCCAGACATTTAATTTAACCCATAAAATTATGTATCATTTTATCAATTAAATTATATATCTGGAATTTGCTTCAATATAATCTGTGGGAAGCTGTATCAATATCATTTTATACATGGACTAAGATGTTCTCAGAAACATTACTTACATGAACAAAAGATTGCCATTTAAATGCCCACTGGTATTATAACAGTTAAATAAATTATGGTCCAACCATACTGTGGAATGCTAAAGAAGGGTTAAAAAGATTGAGGCCAGGTGCGGTGGCTCACACCTGTAATCCCAGCACTTTGGGAGGCCAAGGTGGGCAGAGTTTGAACAACTGAGGCCAGGAGTTTGAGACCAGCATGGTCAACATGGAGAAACTCCGTCTCTACTGAAAATACAAAAATTAGATGGGTGTGGCGGTGCACGCCTGTAATCCCAGCTACTTGGGAGGCTGAGGGAGGAGAATTGCTTGAACCTGGGAGGTAAAGGTTGCAGTGTGCTGAGATCGCGCCACTGCAGTCCAGCCTGGGTGACAGAGGGAGACTCCATCTCAAAAAACAAAAAAAAAAGATCGAGACATATGTATTTAGTTCTCCAGAAGCGTGTCCATGATATATTAAGTGAAAAAGTTAGCCATAAAAACAGCGTGGATAGTACTGTTTCATTTCTGTAAAATACTCATGTATTTGGATATGAATAGAAAAGAGTCTGCAATGATATTCTATTGTTAACAGTGGTTATCTGTAAAGGATGAAATTATGTATGTACTGACTTTACATATCTCTTATTTAAATGTTATATGACAAGCTTGTTTTCTGTGTCTATTCAGAAAAAAGTTTTAAAAAGTTATATATCATTCTAAATATAACTACAATACTCATATCTAAAAATATTAGTAATTCCTTAATATCTTCATACACCCAGACAGTATTCACATTTCCCTAATTGGCTCACAGATATCTTTCTTTTTTCACATGCTTTGTTCAAATCAATATTTAAACAAGGGCCACACATTGCATTTGGTTGTTTGAGCCTTAAATTTTTTAATTTATAGGTTTCCCTTCTGTTTTTTTTATTAAAGTTTGTTTGCTGAAGAAATGGATGTGCCCTGTATTATCCCTTTCATACCCCAGTCTTTTGTTACATTATTTTTATTGGTTGTCACTCCCAGGTTTATATCACTGAATATGTAATACATATGGACTTCAGAATCTTAAAATTATATTATTGATGAAATTATCAAATAGTTTAGGACCTGAAACCACTGAAGCTTCCCTTCAGACTGACATAATTTTTACACACACACACACACAGTTTTTTGTTTGTTTGAGTCTCACTCTGTCGCCCAGGCTGGAGTGCAATGGCATGATCTCGGCTCACTGCAACCTCTGTCTCCTGGGTTCAAGGGATTCTCCTGCCTCAGCCTCCTGAGTAGCTGGGATTACAGGTGCCTGCCACTATGCCTGGCTAATTTTTGTATTTTTAGTGGAGACGGGGTTTCACCATGTTGGTCAGGCTGGTCTCAAACTCCTGACCTCATGATCCACCCGCCTTGGCCTCCCAAAGTGCTGGGATTATAGGCATGAGCCACCGCGCCTGACATATATTTTTTTTTTTTTGGAGTCGGAATCTCTGTTGTCCAGTCTGGAGTGCAGTGGCATGATCTCGGCTCACTGCAACCTCTACCTCCTGAGTTCAAGCAATTCTCCTGCCTCAGCCTCCTGAGTAGCTGGGATGACAGGCATGTGCCACCACGCCCGGCTAATTTTTGTAGTTTTAGTAGAGATGGGGTTTCACCATGTTGGCTAGGCTGGTCTTGAACTCCTGACCTCAGGTGATCTGCCCGCCTTGGTCTCCCAAAGTGCTGGGATTACAGGTGTGCCCGGCCTGACATAATTTATATTAACCAACTCTTGAGATACAATTTTGAGAGGCAAACCTGGGAGGATGCTAAAAAGTCCTCTGGATATTATAGGGATTCCTAAGTTTATTACCACATCATTACAAGGTACGTGGGAGCGACCTTTGGTTATTAGCTATCACAACAGCAGACTCAACCTATGTAGGTAGGTTTCTTTTACTTTGTCTTTGTGGGCAGATGATTTATGTTAGCTGCACTCTTGTAGAACTTGAGTAATAATGACACTAAACTCTTGTGTCTTTTAATGTTGAAAATATCTTCATACACCAAATATTTCAAGTATTTTTTGTGTGTGTTTGTTTTGAGAAAGAGTCTGGCTCTGTCACCCAGGCTGGAGTGCAGTGGCACAGTCATGAGTCACTGCAGCCTCAATCTCCCAGGCACAAATTATCATATCACCTCAGCCTCCTGAGTAGCTAGGATCACAGGCATGTGCCACTAATTTTGCACCACCCAGCTAATTTTTAGAAGAGATTACATCTCCCTATGTTGCCTAGGCTGGTCTTAGACTCCTAGGTTCAAGCAATCCTGTCGCCTTGGGCCTCCCAAAGTGCTGGGATTATAGGTGTGAGCCACTGAGCCTAGCCAGAACAGTTAACCAGGGTAATTATTCCCTCTGAGGTAGTCAAGTAAAAGTTTGATTCCTTATTTGCATAGTGAAATGATGAATACTTTTTTGAAAAAAAGAACACTAAACAATATGAATAATCAAAATGGTTGTTGTTGGTTTTTGTTTTTGGTGAGCCAAAGTTTTATTTATTCATTTGAAGTATTCTCTGATGACATCCTGGCCTGAGACTCCTTGCCATAGTTATTAATTACTGCACAACTGCAACCAACCACTTTACGGGGTTTCCCCTGTCTGTCAGTTTTATAGAGGCTTACCCATTCCCCAGTTTCTTGTCATCAACCGGGGTTCAGCACAAAGGGCCTCCACCAACTTAACATACATGGGCTCATCACAATTAGATGCAAGCACACAAAGATGAGCTTGGTGCCTGTCTAAGGCTTTGGCAGCTTTGTGAATTCCACATGCTAGGCCATCATGGATGAGGGTGGTCTTCAGCACCTCTTGTAAAGCAGTAGTAACGTCCCTTATACCTCCAGCAGCAGTGCCTTCCTCAGCCATGGTGGTGAGTGAAACTGAATCTTGAATACACCCAGGCCGCCACCTCCGTGCAACTCAGCAGTGGCCAGGAAAGAGCTCAAAATAGTACTTTTTTTTTTTTTTTTTTGAGATGGAGTCTTGCTGTCACCCAAGCTGGAGTGCAATGGTGCGATTTGCCTCACTGCAGCCTTCACCTGCTGGGTTCAGGCAGTCCTCCCGCTTCAGCCTCCCAAGTAGCAGGGATCACAAGCATGTGCCACCATGCCCAGCTAATTTTTGTATTTTTAGTAGAGACACAGTTTCGCCATGTTGGCCAGGATGGTCTTGAACTCCTGACCTCAAGTGATCCGCCCGCCCCGGCCTTCCAAAGTGCTAGGATTACAGGCAAGAGCCACTGTGCCCAGCCTCAAAATGGTATTCTTAAGTAATTATACTAAAGATGTCTATCATAGTCTTTTAGGACATAGTTCACTCTTTTTGCTTGTTTTTAAACTGACATTTAGTGAGATATGTTCTTCCCCAATAGGTATCATTTAAAGGATGTGATTGTTGGAAAAATTTACTTCTTATTAGTAAGAATAAAAATACAACATATGGAGTTACAGCTGATCAAAAAAGAGATCACAGGAATTGGTAAGTTGAAAAGAGTATGTAAATTAAAATTCTTTGTTTTAGTTGACATTTTAAAAATCTTAAAATATTGTTTAAACATAATTAATTTGATATCCACATTGAGTACTAATTTTGCTAGTTAATATTGCTGGCAGTAAGTTATTTAATTTTTTTTAATTAATTTTTGATTGTCCAGAATTTATTTTTTATAAAAAATTAATTTTTGAATAGGTAATAAATTCACATGGTTCAAAAATAAAATGTAAAAGAGTATACAGTAAAAAGTATCTTATTTCTGTACTCTAGCTACTCATAGGTAATATGTTTATTATAAGTTTAAAAATCCTCAGTGGAGCAGGTCAAAACTCCTGTGCTGATCAGTAGTGGGATTGTGCCTGTGAATAGCCACTGCACTTCAGCTTGGACAACAGAGTGAGACCATTCCAAAAAAAAGAAAAACAAAAACCAAAACTTTCCAATTAGTTATTATGTATACAAGCAAGTACCTATGTATAAGACACACCCCTTTTTACTTAAATGGTGGTGTATAATGCATACTTCGCTTTGCCACTTAGTAGTGCATCTTAGAGAACTTTCCATAACAATGTGTAGAATACTTTATCTTTTTAATAGTTTTCCATTTTATTGGTATACTAAAATTGAACCAGTCTGCTGTTTGTGGACATACTGGTTGTTTCCGGTCTTTTGCTATTACAAATAATGTCATTTTGCACGTGTGCAAGATAAAATCTTAGAAGTAGAATTCATGGGTTAAACAGCATATTTGTTTATAATTCTTCTGCCCTTTTTGTGGCGAACAGGGTCTCACTATGTTGCCCAGGCTGGTCTCGAACTCCTGGGCTCAAGCTATCCTCCCACCTCTGCCTTCCAAAGTGTTATGATTACAGGCATAAGCCATTGCAGCTGGCCATTTATAATTTTGATGCATGTTATCAGTAAGTCCTCTTTAGGGATTATCCCAGTTTGCATTGCTATCAGCAGTGAATGTAGGAGAGTGCCTCTTTTCCCCCATATTCTCATGAGCACAATGCTATAAAAACTTTTAGCTCATTTGATGGGTAAGGGGGAGACACTACTACATTGTAGTTTTGGGATTTTTCTTATGGATTCTTTTTCCCCCACTGCTTTATTGAGGTATAATTGGCAAATAAAAATTGTATATATTCAAGATGTATGATGGAATGTTTACATTATGAAATGATTACCACAGTCAAGCTAATTAATATATTCCATTATAGTTTTAATTTTCAGTTTTCTTATTGAGGATGAACATCTCTTCATATGAATAAAAACAATTTTTATTTTCTGTAAGCCATTCATATTCTTTGCCCCATTATCTATTCTTTTTCTTACTTATTTGTAGAAACTATATATTAGAGAAATCAATCCCCCTCCACCTTTTTCTTTTTTTGAGACAGGGTCTCACACTGTCACCCAGGCTGGAGTGCAATGGTACAATTATAGCTCACTGCAGCCTTGAACTCCTGGACTTGAGCAATCCTCCAACCTCAGCGTTGTGGGTAGCTGGGGCCACAGGCGCATGCCACCACACCCAGCTAATTTTTTATTTTTTTGTAGAGACAGGGTGTCACTACGTTGCCCAGGCTGGTTTCAAACTCCTGGACTCAGCGATCCTCCTGCCTCAGCATCCCAAATTGCTGGGTTTACAGGTGTGAGCCACTGTGACCTGAATTCCTTTTTCTAATATTAAGGGTAGCAAAAATTTCCCTCGTTTGTCTTGTTTGTGGTGGTTCATGCCATGAAGAAGTTATTGATGTTTATGTAGTCAGATTTATCAGTTTTTCATTTTATGGCCTCTGGGTTTTATGCCATGGTTAGAAAGGTCTTTTTCACACTGAAGTTCTAAAAATAATTTTCTGTGCTTGATTCTACTGAAGTAATACATTGTGGTTTAGGGATTTTGTTTCATTTTTAAAATATTAATTCATTTGAAATGTGTTGTGATGTAAGAGGTGAGGTATGTATCACCTTTACGTTTTTCCAGATGGCTGACCAGTTGTCCTGATATCTTTTATTGGTTCATCCCTGCTTTTTGATTTTAATATATAAATATATAAACTTACTTTCTCCTCTAATATTGTTGGGTGTTTTTTTTTTTTTTTTTTTTTTTTTGGGAGATGGCGTCTCCCTCTGTTTCCAGGCTGGAGTGCAGTGGCGTGATCTCGGCTCACTGCAACCTCTGCCTCCAGGGTTCAAGCAATTCTCCTGCCTCAGCCTCCTGAGTAGCTGGGATTACAGGCGCATGCCAACATGCCTGGCTAATTTTTGTATTTTTAGTAGAGACGGGGTTTCACCGTGTCGCCTAGGCTGGTCTCGAACTCCTGAGCTCAGGCAGTCTGCCTGCCTTGGCCTCTCAAAGTGCTGGGATTACAGGCGTGAGCCACTGTGCCTGGCCTCATCGTCGGGTTTTTTGCTGAAAGTAATTCTAGGCAACACTTTATAAGAATTTATAGTCAGTATTCATAATTTAAAACATCTGTGATTTCTTTTATTATTATTATTATTATTATTTTATTTTTAAATAAAATTCTCACCCAAGGCATGATCTCAAGGCAAGAGGTCCTGAGAACATGTACCCCCACATGTGATTTCTTAATCTCCATGTTTCTACTTGCTAGTAAATTTAAGTAATTTTAAAATCACTTCAAATTCTCCTTTGTTGTTTCAAACAACTTCAAATTCTCCTTTGTTGTTTAAAATTTGGCCAGGTGCAGTCGCTCACCTGTAATCCCACTACTTTGGGAGGCTGAGGCGGGCAGATCACTTGAACCCAAGGAATTCAAGACCAGCCTGGGCATCATGGTGAAACCCCATCTCTATCCCAAAAAATACAAAACTTAGCCAGGCATGATAGTGCATGCCTGTAGTCCCAACTACTCTGGAGGCTTAGGTGGGAGGATTGCTTGAGTTTAGGAGTTTGAGACCAGCCTGGGCAATATATTGAGAACCCATCTCTACAAAAATTGAAAATAAAAAAAACAGGCATGGTGGTGCACACGTGTAATCTCAGCTACTTGGGAGGCTGAGGCAGAAGGATTGCTTAAGCCCAGGAGGTTGAGGCTGCGGCGAGCCATGATTGCACCACTGCACTCTAGCTTGGGTGATGGAGCGAGACACCGTCTCTAAAAAAAAAAAAAATGTAGTGGAAAAATAAGAAGGCATAAGGCTAGTAATTATATTCTGGAATATTTAAATTAATGTTATTTACATTATTGCACTAGGACCCAGTACCACAACAGAAACAGAAACAATCGCCAAATATGAAATAATGGATGGTGCACCAGTAAAAGGTAACACACTTTTCAGTTACTTCTTTTGTATAGTGCAAAAACATCAGTGTTCATGGCAGTTTTGTTTGTATTTATTTAGTGTGAAAGTATCTTTGAATTCTTAAACCATTCTTACAATGATAGCTTTTACGGTCATCTTTGTACAGCTGCAAAGAAGACGGTAATTATATTTCCTAGTCTGAAATAAGGTTTAATTTTTCAGTTTCAATTTAGGATTTACTAGAGACAGTTATATGTATCTATTCCCTAGTTTTGAATTTGTGATATTTTCATTGTCTTCTATTATACAATAGTTCATCTTTGTAAATCTTTTTTTTTCCTGCTGACCACAAAATGGAGTATGGCTGAGCATTAATTCCTGTAGGTTTTTGGAGTCATTATAGCTCTCAAGAAAATAAGCAGTTCCATTACTACATTAATCTTCAGTATCTGAGACAATGAAGCCAGTATTTATCCTTTTAAAATTTATGTCTGGGTTTTCTTCACTATTTGTACTTACATCACAAAGCCAGTACCATTTATTAAGTGCCAAGTGTAGATGAGGCAATGTAGTCTTAGATGCTCTAAAACTCTTTGAGCTAGGTGGTTGTGTCCCTTATGATGCATGTATGTGTACTCTTGTGTTATGCAACATTACTTTGTAAAATTCCAGCAGCCACCAGTTTTTATGTAAAATTATGAGTTTTATATCTTTCAGCAAATTGGTGTGCATGAGAAAATTATTATGTAAAAAATATTCAGGCCGGGTGTGGTGGCTCATGCCTGTAATCCCAACATTTTGGGAGGCTGAGGTGGGCAGATCGCTTGAGGTCAGGAGTTCAAGACCAGCCTGGCCAATATGGTGAAACCTCGTCTCTACTGAAAGTATAAAAATTAGCTGGGTATGGTGGTGCACGCCTGTCATCCCAGCTACTTGGGAAGCTGAGGCAGGAGAATCGCTTGAACCTGGGAGGCGGAGATTGCAGTGAGCTGAGATCATGCCACTGCACTCCAGCCTGGGAGACAGAGTGAAATTCCGTCTCAAAAAAAAAAAAAAAAAAAAAATTCAAGGGCCGGGTGTGGTGGCTCACGCCTGTAATCCCACCATTTTGGGAGGCCAAAGTGGGTGGATTGCTTGAGCCCAGGAGTTTGAGACCAGCCTGAGCAACATGGCAAAACCCCCATTTCTATAAAAAATACAAAAATTAGCCAGGCATGGTGGCATGCACCTATGATCCCAGCTACCTGGGAGGTGGGAAGCTCACTTGAGCCCAGGAGGCAAGGTTGCAGTGAGCCAAGATGGCACTACTGCATTCCAGCCTGAATGACAGAGGGAGATCCTGCCTCAAAAAAAAAGAAAAAGAAAAAAAAAGCCAGGTGCGGTGGCTCACGCCTGTAATCCCAGCACTTTGGGAGGCCAAGGTGGGTGGATCACCTGAGGTCAGGAGTTCAAGACTGGTCAGCCTGGCCAACATGGTGAAACCCAGTCTCTACTAAAAATACAAAAAAAATTTGCCGGGCATGGTGGCAGGTGCCTGTAATCCCAGCTACTCGGGAGGCTGAGGCAGGAGAATTGGATGAACCCAGGAGGTGGAGGTTGCACTGACCCGAGATCGCACCATTGCACTCCGGCCTGGGCGACAGAGCAAGACTCCATCTCAAAAAAAAAAAAAAAAAAAAAAAGAATATGCAAAGAATTACCCTTAGGAAAATAGAAGCAATGAGAATCTGAATAACAGTCTTTTTGGTAATAAAAGAATGTCATCATTCTGTCCGTTTTTAGCTTTGAATATATGAGTAACAAGTATTCAATAATTTATACACATGATTAGAAATTATGGTAAACTTCATGAAAGAAGATACCAAAACAACTTATAGAGCACTTATCTGTTGGCACTGTTTGAGTTTTTTAGGTATATTAACCCATATAGTCCTTACACATTCCTTGTGAATACTATTGTTATTCCCCATTTCACAGATGAAGAACTTAAACAATGAGTAAGTGATTTTTCCAAGGTCACACAACCAATAAGTTGAGATTTGAAGCCAGGTATTCTGACTCTAGAACAGTAGTTCTCGTCTAGGGGCAACTTCACCTCACAATGAATGTTTGGTGTTGTCTGGAGATATTTTTGGCTGTTACATTTGGAGAGTACTACTGGTATCTAGTGGGTAGAGGCCAGGGTTGCTGCTAAACATCCTGCAAAGGATAGGACCCTCCCCACAACAAAGAATTATTCAGCCCAAAATATCAGTACTACTGAGGATGAACCCTGGTCTTTGTTATTTTGCATCTCATGAGGATGTGAAGCATTAGTGTCAACTCTATAGTGCTTAGTCCTACCTGTTATGTGACTATATTTAATCATCTTTAGAATTAAGTAGAAATTCCTTTTCTTTCAGGTGAATCAATTCCAATAAGACTATTTTTAGCAGGATATGACCCAACTCCAACAATGAGAGATGTGAACAAAAAATTTTCAGTAAGGTACTTTTTGAATTTAGTGCTTGTTGATGAGGAAGACCGGAGGTACTTCAAACAGCAGGTATGGTGCCACTTAGGCTGGTATTATGTTCTGTGGCAGATATAAAAATACCTTGAAAGCACTCTTCTAAGCTTCATTGTACTGAGCGAGTGGGAGTTTCTAAATAAATAAAAACACTGTGGGTATGATAGATAAAGAAGTAGAGGAGAATAGAATCCTATGATAGATCCCTCCCCAATCATTCTGCAGTACTGCAGAATGAGTTATAATTTTTCAGGGCTTTTAGTTTTCTCTTACAAGTTCTTTTGTTTTTGTTTTTTAATAAAAACAATACCTGCTGGTTATTTAGAAAAAAATAAGGCAATAAAGAACAAAGAATGAAGTAAAGGTCAGCAGAATTTCCACCACCATTGCAACTAATGTGTGTATGTGTGTTTACATCATATTATGGATATTGCTTTTTTTTTTTTTTTTTTACTGTTTTTAATTTTTTGTAGAGACAGAGTCTCACTGTGTTGCCCAGGCTGGTCTTGAACTCTTGGGCTTAAGCAATCCTCCTGTCTTGGCCTCCCAAAGTGCTGGAATTATAGGCATGAGCCACCGTGCCCAGCTGTATTCTTTAATTTGCATTTTTACTCAGTAGTGTCTTGAATACCTTTCTCTTAACAAATATACATTATTATTATTATTACTATTTTTATTTTTTAAGATGGGGATCTTCCAAGCAATCCTCCAGTCACAGCCTCTTGAGTAGCTGGGAGGTACAGGCACGTACCACTGTGCCCTGCTGATTTATCCCTTTTAAACAATTCTGTCATAATGTCCATGAGATGACTGAATTCTAATAATTTTTTTTTTTTTTGAGACAGAGTCTCGCTACAGGTTAATTTTTGTATTTTCTTTTTTGTAGAGACAGGGTTTTGCCATGTTGGCCAGGCTGGTTTCAAACTCCTGGCCTAAAGTGATCCGCCTGCCTTGGCCTCCCAAAGTGCTGGGATTACAGGCATGAGTCACCATGCCCAGCCTCTAATCCTTTTTTTTTTTATTTTTACTTTTTGAGACAGAGTCTTGCTCTGTTGCCCAGGCTGGAGTGCAGTGGTGCGATCTCAGCTCACTGCAACCTTCACCTCCCGGGTTCAAGCAATTCTTCCGCCTCAGCCTCCTGAGTAGCTGGGATTGTAGGTATGCATCACCACACCTGGCTAATTTTTCTATTTTTAATAGAGACTGGGTTTCACCATGTTGACCAGGCTGGTCTCGAACTCCTGACCTCAGGTGATCCGCCTGCCTCAGCCTCCCAAAATGCTGGGATTACAGGCATGAGCCACCGCGCCCAACCGCCTCTAATTCTTTGTTTAATATAAAGTGTTCATTACAAACTTGTTCTCATTTGAAAATCAATTAAAAGCTTTTGGTGAATTTTGAATGAAGATAGTAGTTAGAATGGTCTTTTGTATTCTGAATCAGATTAATAAACATGTAGTTAAATGTCAGTTGAGTGTTCAAAGCTAAGTTAGAAATTACTCTGTGCTAAGTACTGTGAAAAATACGAAAACTACCTTTTATAAACATGATCTGTCCTCCATGTTCTCACATTGTAGATATCTGGGAAAAAGAAAAATAATATAAACTAACAGAATACTTAAATAATAGTTTGACAGTAATTTAGAAGAGACAAAACCTATTCCAGTATTGCCATCCTAATGTTGTATAATTAAACATACATGATTTATAACTTTGAAATAAATTACATGATTTTTACAATTTCAAAATCAATTGCATATCATGGCACTATTGGAGGTAAGTCTGTTATTTCCCATGTGCACTCATTTGGATGTTTAAATTCTGATATGTTGGGGAGAAAAAAAAAGCCTATAATGACTTCATGAAGCAAATAATTTTAGGAATTTAGAAGAGGGAAGTTCTCAGGATGGATTGGTTAGGGTAAGAGTTAGGTAGAGAAATCGAGATTTGAAGACTGGGGAAGATGTAGGGCGAGTTTATTTGGATTGCATTGGAGGCAGAGAGTAACTCCGTTTGGCCGATGGGGGAAAATGGTCTAGGGAGGGAAGAGAATAATGTTGGTAAATTGGATAAAGGTTATAGAGGGGCATGAATACCTGTTTGGAGATTTATCCTGGAGGCACTGAGAACTACTAAAGAGCAATCCAAGCAATGTGCTGGAGGATTAACCTGCTAGTGATAATAAAGGATTAGATAGAAAGGGCTCTGCCTCTCTTGCCTCTGAGGAAGCTGTTTTAATATCTAAGTGACAAGAACTTGAATTTGGATGAGGGCAATGATCAATTAAAGGATGGATTTGGGGAATTCTTCAAAGTAACAATAGGACTTCTCGACAGATTGGATTGGTGGTGGTGGAATGCATGGGTGCTGGTGATAGGAGCACTAGATGTAGAAGGGGCAGTCAAGATTAGAGCTGGAAGAAAGTGGATCAGTTGGAAAAGAGGAGGGCTTTTGTAGGGAAGAATTTAATTTTATTACGGTTAAAATTGAAGTGGCAATCATGATTTCCATGGTGAAAATTTAAGGCATCATAGAGATAAGGCATCATATCAAACATTAATTTGTTAATATCTTGCATTTGTTTACTAGGAGATAATTTTATGGAGAAAAGCTCCTGAAAAACTGAGGAAACAGAGAACAAACTTTCACCAGCGATTTGAATCTCCAGAATCACAGGCATCTGCCGAACAGCCTGAAATGTGAACTGAACAGGAGAAAAAAAGAAAAGCAAAAAACTCCTGTAACCCTTGAGATTAAGTTCAGCAGGTTAAAGATGGTTGCAGCTGGAGGGGGCGGAAAAAGGCCAAAACTCCATATATATTAGTCTTCCTTTATCTTACAGCGCAGCATTTATTTTATGATATAATGAAATGTTCGTTCATGTATATACATTTTTAAAAGTGCTTTCTTTGAAACACTGGAACTTTATTAAGCTGCCTTTTTTTTTTTAACTTCCTACTTTGATGATAAGCACTCAGATATATATCAGCGTAAACATGAAAAATTTTCATGTGAGTAGGCTGGTATTTGTAATTTTGCTTTCTTTCTGCATAATGTTGATTATAAATCCTCTTTTCAGGCTAATGATTACCTCTTATTCTCTACATGCAAAAAATTAAATATTTTATGTTCAAATAAAATTAGAAAACCTGAGTGGCCTCTTGTGTCCTGCAGAGATTTAAAACATGGCATCTCAATATTTTTGAGAACTACATTTGTTTTTAACATATGTGTTTGAGAAAAGCATATGGAGTGTTTCACTGCAGGCACTTCTGAGTACCATTCCATGGCTTCCAGAATTTCATCCTCTTTGAGGTCTTCTGTGCTATGAATATTAGATTTCTTTCCCCAAGGGATTATGTGGCAGGTCATTATGGCCTTCTTTTTTTTGGCCATATTAAGTAACAGTTTTGCTATATTCCAGTAGTACCGTTGTGTGTTTTCTGCAATGTGGAGTTGACTTAGGTTGGCATTTTAGATTTGTTAAAACTATTTTTTCCATAAATACTTTGAAACATATTTA
This sequence comes from Gorilla gorilla gorilla, assembly GCF_029281585.2. Classification (NCBI taxonomy): domain Eukaryota; kingdom Metazoa; phylum Chordata; class Mammalia; order Primates; family Hominidae; genus Gorilla; species Gorilla gorilla. The sequence goes on along the minus strand of NC_073232.2, from coordinate 46,580,271 downwards.
TATATTTCAATTTAAGGAATCTTTTTGCCATGTGTATGCAAATATTATTTTCTTCATACATTCATTTTCTTTTCAGGGGAAAATTTTGGGATGGGGGACTCAGGAGGACCTGTGAAGCATGTAGTTATCTAGATCTGGGTAATTTCATGTTTATTAAACTCGAACTTTGGCTAAACTCATATTGAAACTTCATCGAGTCTCTTAATTTTTTAACACTAAATTCAAGTCATTTGTTTAAAGTCTCTAAAAAAGAAGATTGCAGTCATCCATTCATATGCATGGGGTCTGATCGCAAATACACTAAATGTGGAGTGTGGGAACCAAAATGAAACCTGCTGTATGGAAACTACTTTCACTTATGGTTCATTGGTTTTTGTACCAATATTTTTTATGCACTTCAGTGCAAGTCTTGTCAGTTAACCTTACTTTATGAGTAAGCTAAATAACCCAAATTACATTTCTTTAAACCTGTTTTACTACTATGGCACTTTGATAAAATGGTCAGGAACCAACTTTACTGGCAAAAAGGTCCATGTACCATGTGCTGGAGCATCTGTTCTACATGTGGATATCTATGAATGGTAATGTTTTCCTTCATGTAAGTGCCTATTCAGAGTTTCAAAATTTTAAAATGCCAAATATTTTCATGGTCATTTGCATGTAGTAAGCTAGAAAATATTCAAAGAGATTTTGAAAAACAATTGTATTTAACCAGCCTCAAATTGTGCAACCATGATGTATAATAAAGAATTTGAAACAGAAACTGAGCTTGCTGTTTGCATGATTAAAATAGCTCTATTCTCAGATCTCTTCTCATTGTTAGATTTATTGTCGAGGATAGGATTGTTCAATAGTTTAGGAAGCTGTAACTGTGATAATTTTTATAAATATTACTGGTTTCAATTTTAAATAGATATATAATGCTTTTAATAGGCTGGCTTAAAACTGTCATATACAGGATGCCTACCGTTTTGCCCAAGACTTTTTGTAGCATAACCAATTTGAAAAATAAAAATTCAAATTTAATATTTGGTGATTTCAGTCAAAAGTCAGCCAGTTAATTAGAAGTCATAAACTGAAAAAGAAATTTGTGTCTTTAATGAAGAGTTACAATGTCTAATCCATTGGTTCTCAACCCTGGCTGCATATCAGAATCACCTTAGAAGCTTTTAAAATAACCAGGCCCGGGTCCTACTCTGACCAATAAAATAATCTCAGAGACTGGGCCATAAGCATTAAAAACAAAACAACCTCAAAAAAATACCTGTAATCCCACCTACTTCAGGAGTCTGAGGCGGAAGGATCACCTGAAGCCAGGAATTCGAGACCAGCCTGGCCAACAAAATGAGACCCTATCTCTACAAAAAAATTAACAATGAGCTGGGCATGGTGGCATGCACCTGTATTCCCAGCTACTTAGGAAGCTGAGACAGGAAGATCCCTTTGAGAGGTGAAGCCAGCTGGACTTCTGAGTCGCGTGGGGACTTGGAGAACTTTTCTGTCTTACAAGGGGATTGTAGAATGCACCAATCAACACTCTAGCTAGGATTGTAAAATGCACTCTGGCTAGCTGGAGGTTTGTAAAATGCACCAATCAGGCTGGGCACAGTGGCTCGCGCCTGTAATCCCAGCACTTTGGGAGGCTGAGGCGGGCAGATCACCTGAGGTTAGGAGTTCGAGACCAGCCTGACCAACGTGGAGAAACCCCATCTCTACCAAAAATACATCAGTCGGGCGTGGTGGCACATGCCTGTAATCCCAGCTACTAGGGAGGCTGAGGCAGGAGAATTGCTTGAACCCGGGAGGCAGAGGTTGCAGTGAGCTGAGATCGCACCAATGCACTCCAGCCTGGCTAGAAGTTTGTAAAATGGACCAACCAGCGCTCTGTAGAATGGACCAATCAGCAGGACGTGGCGGGGACAAATAAGGGAATAAAAGCTGGCCACCCCCCAGCCAGCAGCAGCAACCAGCTCGGGTCCCCTTCCATACTGTGGAAGCTCTCTTCTTTCACTCTTCATGATACATCTTGCTGCTGCTCACTCTGGGCCTGTGCCACATTTAAGAGCTGTAACACGGCGAAGGTCCACGGCTCCGTTCTTTAAGTCAGCAAGACCGCAAACCCACTGGAAGGAACCAACTCTGGACACACCTTGAGTACACGAATTTGAAATTACACTGAGGTGATCATGCCACTGCACTGTAGCTTGGGTGACAGAGACACCATGTCTCAGAAATCTACCCAGAGTTGAGAACCACTGATCTAAACCATTAAAACTTTTATTTCTGTCACTAATGAAGAATTTTCTCATTGTTTTGATATTGCTGGGGAAGAAAAACTTTTACCCTCTTAGGATGAGTTCTTGGGGGCCTGCAAATTAAATAAACAAGAGACGTGGCCAGGTGCCTAACTCTTTTGAGAGGCCAGGGTGGAAAGACTGCTTGAGCCCAGGAGTTTGAGACCAGCCTGGGCAACATAACGAGATCCCATCTCTACGGGAAAAAAAAAAAAAAACATAGGGGAAGTGGTGGGGCATAAGAGTACTTACGGGAAAACAAATGACTTAGAAAATATAAAATGAGCTCTTATGAAAATAGATGGAAGATAAAATTTTGTTACAATGTCTGTTCACGTGTGGTACCCATTTATTGTCTCAGGATAAAAGTCAGTCTTTCCTGGTTGCTCCCAGGAAGGGGATTTTTTAGCTCTTTTGAGAGCCCAGGCTTTTAGACAGCTAAGGGATTTCAAAAACAAGTGATTATAAAATTAAAGATGCTCTCATTTAGAAAAAAAATACAGGTCTAAAATATAACACAGTTATGGATTAGAACTGTTATGCAGCTCAGTATTAGAATAAAGCAAAGGTTTTCCAGGAGTGGTATTATGCCCCGGAAAGAAAGCAAGACAGAGCAGGACCACGTGGGTACCATCTGTACAAGTTCTACAAATGTGTCCGACAGGTGCCCCATCCCTTCCAGCTCTAACATTTCATGATTCTAAGACTAAATCTTTTTTTTTTTTTTTTTTTTTTTAATTTTGAGATGGAGTCTTGCTCTGTCGCCCAGGCTGGAATGCAGCGGTGCGATCTCGGCTTACTGCAACCTCTGCCTCCCGGGTTCAAAGGATTCTCCTACCTCAGCCTCCGGAGTAGCTGGGACTACAGGCACGTGCCACCATGCCTGGCTAATTTTTTGTATTTTTGGTAGAGATGGGGTTTCACCTTATTAGCCAGGATGGTCTCGATCACCTGACCTCACTGAGAGGTGAAGCCAGCTGGACTTCTGGGTCGGGTGGGGACTTGGAGAACTTTTCTGTCTTACAAGAGGATTGTAAAATGCACCAATCAACACTCTGTAGCTAGGATTGTAAAACGCACCAATCGGCACTCTAGCTAGCTAGAGGTTTGTAAAATGCACCAATCAGCTCTCTGTGGCTAGCTAGAGATTTGTAAAATGGACCAATCAGCACTCTGTAAAATGGGCCAATCAGCAGGACATGGGTGGGGGACAAATAAGGGAATAAAAGCTGGCTGCCACCCCCCAACCCCAGCCCCCAGCCAGCAGCAGCAACCCGCTTGGGTCCCCTTCCATGCTATGGAAGCTTTGTTCTTTCGCTCTTCACAATAATAAATCTTGCTGCTGCTCACTCTTTGGGTCCATGCCACCTTTGAGAGCTGTAACACTCACTGCAAAGGTCCACAGCTTCATTCTTGAAATCAGCGAGACCACGAACCCACTGGAAGGAACAAACTCTGGACACATCGTGATCCACCTGCCTTGGCCTCCCAAACTGCTGGGATTACAGGCGTGAGCCACCGTGCCCGGCCAAGAGTAAATCTTAAAAGTTCACTTAGGATAAGCAACAGTTTAGCGTCTAGATCGTGATAACCTTAATGTCAGAAAAATACTAGAAACTTCAACTTACAAAATTTGGTGGACAAGGTATGAGAGAGTAATCTACAGGATGTGCTTTTGTGAAACCTACACCAGATTTTGTTAATAGCAAAAGCAGGCCGGGCGCGGTGGCTCACGCCTGTAATCCCAGCACTTTGGGAGGCCGAGGCGGGTGGATCACGAGGTCAGGAGATCGAGACCATCCTGGCTAACACGGTGAAACCCCGTCTCTACTAAAAATACAAAAAAAATTAGCCGGACGTGGTGGTGGGCGCCTGTAGTCCCAGCTACTCGGGAGGCTGAGGCAGGAGAATGGCATGAACCCAGGGGGCAGAGCTTGCAGTGAGCCGAGATTGCGCCACTGCACTCCAGCCTGGCGACAGAGCAAGACTCCGTCTCAAAAAAAAAAAAAAAACAAACAAACAGCAAAAGCAAAGGCGAAGAAGAAATTAACTTGTATTATTTCTTCCACCTAGGTTATCTTCTCCCACTTCCTTTCCCCTTCTCCTATTTATTTCCGTATTCATGCATGGATTTAGCATATTTACAGACTATCAGTTAGTGCTTGCTATGGTTTGAATGTGTCCCCTAAATTTTTTGTGTTGGAACTTAATCATCAAATTCATATATTGATTGGAGGTGAGGCCTTTGGGAAGTAATTAGGATTAGATAAAAGTTCTTAGTGTGGGTCCCCCATGATGTGACTGGTGGCTTCGTAAGAAAAGAGAAACCTGAGTTGACACACAGGTCTTGCTCTCTGGCCATGTGATGCCTTCTACCAGGTTATGTCAAGAGGGCCATCACCAGATGCCAGCCTCTTGATATTGGACTTCCTAGCCTCCAGAACTGAAAGAAATAAATTCATTTTCTTTACAAATTACTCAGTCTGTGGTGTTCTGTTATAGCAATGCAAAATGGAGTAAGTGTTATCTTGGCCCTGCCCTGAAGGAACTTTAATCCAGAGCAGTGGTTCTCAAAAGTGTGGTCTCAGACCAGCAGAGTTCCATCATCTAAAATGTTTTAGAAATGTAAACTCTCAGATCTGAAATGTTTTAGAAATGTAAACTCTCAGATCCCACTCCAGATCTACTGAATCAGAAACTTCAGGGATGGGGCCCAAAAATCCTGTTGCACTCTAACGTTTAAGAACCACTGACCCAGAGACACAATTACGATAGTTTTCATTCTATGATAGAGCCTCTACTGGGACCTGTGATGTGTAAGAGAAGCACCCAGTGTGTTCAGAGGTGCAGAGGTAAGAAACGATGATATAACTGGTGTATAGTTCCAGCATGAATAGAATGGTAGATGTGGGGAGTAGAAATAAAGCTGGAAGAGGCATATAGGGCCAAACAATTTAGGACAGAACCTGGATGCCATACGATGGAATATGGGCTTTATCTGAACATTTATTCAGAATCACCAAAGGACTCTAAGCAGGAGTAACTTACCAGATTTGTGTTTTCAAAAGATCATTATGGTGCTACGGCAAAGTATAGGAGGATACCAGTTACATAGTTACTGCATTAATCCATTCAACAAGCAAAATAAAACATTTATAGAGGCTCTAATATGTGTTAGGTGCTGATTACACTTACTGCTATAAATATGACATAACCAGTATAGATATGACATCTTTTTTTATAAAAGCAAAACTTTTATATTGAATTTTCCCATTTCAATGTTTATAGTAGAACTTAATAAATGGCTGAAAGGGAAAGCCTGTATGTGCTATCATAAAATTCAGATTGCATTGTCTACCTGCAAGGAGGTGCAAACAAAATTACAGTTAAAATAGTTTTGAGAATTTTTTTTTCTGTAAAACTATACTAGGGTTGGGCTAGATCTGTAAGACTAGTAACTGCCAGGTGCTGTGGCATGCACCTGTAGTTCCAGTTACTCAGGAGGCTGACACAGGATTGCTTGAGCCCAGGAGTTCAGGATCACCCTTCCAAAGAAAAAAAAAGACTCGTACAAATGTTGATTCTGGCCTAATATGCTGCTCCTGTCCAAAAAGCCCACCTATTTGCTTTGAAATCAGAAAGACTGGCTGGGCACGGTGGCTCACACCTGTAGTCCCAGCACTTTGGGAGGCCGAGGCGGCTGGATCACTTGAGGCCAGGAGTTCTGAGACCAGCCTGGCCAACATGGTGAAACTAAAGAGAATGCAAAAATTAGCCAGGTATTGTGGTGCAAGCCTGTAGTCCCAGCTACTCGGGAGGCTGAGGCATGAGAATTGCTTGAGCCTGGGAGGTGGACGTTGCAGTGAGTTATGATTGCCCCACTGCACTTCAGCCTGGGCAACAGAGTGAGACTGTCTCAAAAAAAAGAAAAAAAAAAAGATTTAGATTTGTATCTGACTCTACCACTTATTGGGGCAAGTTAGTTAACCTGGTGACAATAATACCTCCAAATGGTTGTCAGGCATATTAAAAGATTAAAAGGAACAACACAATGCTTGCCTCAGTTACGTATTAAATGTTTGGTTTATCCTTCATTCTCCTAGTTTCCAACTCTGACGAGACATCATTGTTTATTAACATTTTCTAGCATATTTAGTCACTCACTACATTATCTAAGGAGTCTTGTAAAACCTCTCCATTCCACATACATGGTCTCCATCATAACTCAGACACAGGAATCTACCATCTTCAGCTAGAACTGTTGATAAAGTTGTAATTTTCCTCCCTGCATATTTGTGTTTATCCTAGTCTATCCTAGGTACTTCCTAATGAATGATTTCTCTTCTCAAAAATATAATCACTATTTGTAAGCCATAGAATTAGGTCTGCGTTAACCCTGTTACTTAAATTTTTTTCAATATGTCTTTTCCTTAGTTAAGCCTCTGCTTACATCGTTTCCTCCGACTAGAATTTACTTACCGCTTCTCTATGTTTTACTTTTAAGTCTGGCAGAAATCTCCTTACCACTCTCAAATTGCTCCTTTCTTTGAACTGCCATTAGTCTATTAGAGTAATAAGTGCATTATTTAAGGTGTACTGTTCTTATCACCAAAACCAGATCAGAACCTTTGAAAGCAAAGGACTGTCTCCTTGTATCCCTGATGTTTAAAAATTATTTTGTGAATCAAAGGCACGTGGCAAACTGTTACTGGAATCCTATTAGACATACAGTATTGTATATTACACAACACGTTCCTTCAAGTTGTAAGATCTTAATGATGTAAGTATAAAGAGATGTGGATGGAGATGCTAAACTTGTGAATTTTTTTTTTTTTTTAGACGGAGTCTCACTCTGTTGCCCAGGCTGGAGAGCAGTGGCCCGATCTCGGCTCACTGCAACCTCTGGCACCCAGGTTCAAACGATTCTCCTGCCTCCGCCTCCCTAGTAACTGGGATTACAGGTGTGCACCACCACGCCCGGCTGATTCTTGTATTTTTAGTAGAGAGGGCATTTCACCATGTTTGCCAGGCTGGTCTCGAACTCCTGACCTCAGATGATCCACCGGACTCGCCCTCCCTAAGTGCTGCGATTACAGGCGTGAACCACCACGCCCGGGTTAAACTTGTGAATTTAACATGTTGCAGCCTCACATGAGGACACGGTATTCAACAAATGCAATGGAACGAAACTATGGCTGGGGTACAGAGCACGTATTTTTGCCATGTGGTCACAACTATGTGGTCATAGCTGCTAGGATGATGTACGCAAACTGCTCACATTAAAGCAAAAGTACTTACGTAATACAAGGGGTTTAATAGTGCAACAATATTTCTTAGCAACATTTCTGAGAGGCATATCAAGTTATTATCGCTAACGTTACCATATCAGGAAATGACGGTTAACAATGCAAGAAACTTTTGGGAAATGCTATTTAGTGTCTGAGTTCGCAAGACATACTCGTACCCTGAGCATTCGCAGTTGCTGCTCCACCACCCATTCTCTCACTGCTCACCCACGTGCTTCTGGACACTTGCTTACCAAAGTACTAGTTTGCATCACGTGACACGACTAGCAGGCCCCCTCCGCTCATGTATGACATCCCAAAGATGCCTGATTATTTTCCCTTCTTTAGGGAAAGCTGGTCCCAATCACCAACAAAACAGAGAAAGGGAACGAGAATTATCTCCAGTGGTTTTCCCTGCTAATCTTCTTCTTCCCTGAAAGAACACCCTCACGGCACGGCGTTTTCCTTAGCGGTCAGGCGTTTTCCCGGGCAGCTTACCTGCTCGGCCTGGGTCTTTCTGGACAGTAGGCGCTGGAGGTGCGCGTCACTGTCCGCCGCCGTGTCCGCGGCTGCTGCCGGACAGTGTAGAACTTGCGGCCTCGATGTCCTTCTCCCGTGCCTTATTGTGGGCTCGGCTACTGGCGGGGCGCCAGGCTGGCCACCGGGCAGCCATCTGCTCTGCCCTTCGTCCCCACTTTGGGCCCTTTCCTGGGGTTCTGGGGCAAGTTTCTGTCCTTGCCACCGCCTCCTCCTCTGCCTCCGGTGGCTCCAAAATACCAAACACGTCCTTGTTCGTACCCCTGACTGTGAAACCTCAGGGCCCCAGCGCCGACGGCGACGTCGGGGCCGAGTTAACCCGGCCTCTGGACAAAAGTGAGTGCGGGAACTACTGAGGGCGGCAGAGGGTGGTGTCTGCTGGGCCGAAGCTGGTTGGGAGGAAGCTACATCCCTTTCCCCTGGGGATCCGAGGTCCCATCGAGTGTTGTCATCGTGCCTCTCAGTGTCTGCCTCCTTCGCTGGTGTGTGAGCCCCTCAAACGGCTTGGGACTGTATGTGATTAATTCTTAACGCCTCGTCCCAGAAGCGGCCTTTTCTCTTTTACTGCCCTGCTCTCTGAATGGTTTAGACACTCATGGGTTGGGAAGATTTGACTTTTTTGAGTTGTTAGGTGGACGCCCGCTCTTTCTTGCATTCTTTGTTTCTCTCCCACCCCCGAATGGGATGTGGCAGTGAAAAGCCAGCGGAGACTCCTTTTAGGATTCTTTGTCATTGATGAGGCGCCGACTCATACCACGCTGTTAGGCTGTGTGGTGGTTGCCAAGAGGAACCAGACTCAGATCCAGATCCCCTCTTAAGAAACGTGACGGTATCGTGGGGGAGGACACGTGTATGGAAAGTGAACTGTAATACAAGGTAGAACATGACAAGGTCTAGAACAAGGTAGGGTGTCCCCGGCTCCAGAGAGAAAAGAAGAGGGTAGCATCAGTTAGTGGCAGCGGGCTTTGCTCAGCAAAACTTAAGTTTGGATGGATTCGTTGACAGAGAGGCATGTGAATGTTTTCAAGGTGAGTTTCGGGATGATTAGGGAGGTAAGGGAGTTTCCTCTGACCATATGAAACTGGGAGATTGAGGAAATGCTATCCAGAATTGTCTCCAGGAATAGGAGAAATGTCTCACTTCAACAAGCGACATTGGTGCCTCCTATTGTAAATCTAAAATATAGACTACAATATGTTTTTCGGAGCAGAAGTACAGTACTTTCACTAAACATGTGATGGAACTCACAGTATATGTTATTCTTTGACATATTCTTCCAGTGTTAAGCAAGGCCTTTCACTTTACTTGGTGTTGGGAGACTGTCTTTATTTTTTGCTGTTATAACATAATACCTGAGACTGAGTAATTTATAAACAATAGAGGTGTATTTGACTCATGGTTCTGAGCCGGGATCTGATGAGGGCCTTTGGCTGCATCATCACATGGTGGAAGGTGGAAAGGCAAATGAGCCTGTGAGACAGAGAAAGGGGGCTGAACTTATCCTTTTTTTCCTGTGATAACTGACTCCTGTGATAATGGCATTAATCCACTCACAAAGGCAAACTCCTCATGTCCTAATCACCTCTTAAAGGTTCCACCTCTCAACTGTTAAGATAGCAATTAAATTTCAATATGAGTCTTGGAGAAGACATTCAAACCATAGCAGAGAATGTGTTATTTTAATAATGTAATTATACTATTATTTATTTTTAAATTGTAAAAATACATAAAATTTACTCTTTTAAACTTTTTTTTAGTTTTTTTTTCTTTATTTTTTTTTTTTAGAGACAGGGTCTTCCTCTGTTACCCAAGCTGGAGTATAGTGGTATGATCATAGCTCACTGTAACCTCCAACTCCCAGACTCAAGCAATCCTCCTGGCTCAGCCTTCTAAGTAGCTAGGAATACAGGCGTGCACCACCATGCCTGGATAATTTTTTAATTTTTTGTAGAGATGGGGTCTTGCTATGTTGCCTAGGCTGGTCTCAAACTTCTGGGCTCCAGGGATCCTCCTGCCATGGCCTCCCAAAGCGCTGAGATTACAGACCTGAGCCACTGCACCCAGCCAGTCTTAATTGTTTTTAAGCACATAGTTCACTAGCGTTAAGTATATTGACATTGTCGCGAAATAGATGAGAACTTTTTCATCTTGCAGAGTTGAAACTCAAACAATAGTTTACCCATTAAAGAACAATTTTCCATTATTTTATATTATTTGAAGGCATAAGGTAATTTGGATGAGATAATTTGCCTTATTGTATTCAAATATTGATAAATTCTTATTTTCTGCAGCTATTCCAATTCACCTGAAAATGTAAATGTCTTTGCTGCTTCCTGTAAGAAGATAGAATAAAGACATGGGTTTGTCAGCACTAGATTTCTTCTGGTGGAGAATCCTTAGATACTTCATTGGGTCTGTGTGCCAGGTGATTTTTCATCTCCTTTGACTGGGATTGGTCCAGATGTTGAATTTACTAGAATGATTTTTCAGCATGGCAGGAGGGGCTACAGAAGATGGTGCATTACTACACTCTGATATAGCCATGTGGTTAAGGTGTCAGATTTCCACTTAGCTTAGCAATCAGGACAAGAAGCTGTCACTTCTCAATCTCTTTTGCCTACTCATAACCCAAAAAGTTGAGGTACTTAAAGGCTTTGTCCTGCGTCACCTTGCTGCCTTATTCTGTGCTGTCTATGGGGTGTCTCATTCTCTCTCTCCCCTCACTAATTCAGTATTCCTCTCAGATCTTTGTCTCTACCCTGGACCTCTCTCCTTCACCCTGGACCTATATATCTCGCTGCCTACCAGGTGTCTCCACTTGTCTTTCTTACACACACCTCACCTTAGCATGTCAAGACAACTTACCTTCCCCTCAGCCTGCTCCTCCAGGTGCTCAGGTCAAAACCTGGTAGTCTTTGTTCTTCCATCCCTCACCCCTACATCTAACAATCAGAGAAAGCCCAGCTAATGAGTCTTGTTGATTGTACCTCATAAATGTTGGATTCATTCATTTCCCTCATTCTCCACTGCAACCAGCTTAGTCTAAGTTGCCAGCTTCCATCTTTTGACTGGACTGCACATATAGCCCCTTATGTGTCTCCTCATATGGCTTTGATCCCTTCATTCTATTCTCTACCTGCAGTCAGAATGTTCTTTTAAAAAGACTAGGCTGGGCACAGTGTCTCATGCCTGCAATCCCAGCACTTTGGGAGGCCCAGGAGGGTGGATCGCTTGAGCCCAGGAGCTCAAGATGAGCTTGGGCAACATGGCAAAACTCCATCTCTACAAAAAATACAGAAATTAGCCAGGCATGATGATGTGTGCCTGTAGTTCCAGCTTCTTGGGAGGCTGAGGTGGGAGGGTTGCTTGAGCTTGGGTAGTAGTAGAGGTTGCAGTGAGCTGAGATTGCATCACCACACTCCAGCCTGGGTGACAAGAGTGAGACCCTGTCTCAAATAAAAAAAGAAAGATACAATTTTAATTTACATACTAGAAAGCTCACCCTTTAAAAGTGTATAATTCACTGGGTTTTAGTGTATTTGCAGGATTGTACAATCATCACCATAATTTCATTTTAGAACATTTTTATCACCCTAAAAAGAAACCTGATATCTGTTAGCAAGTCACTCTCTAGTCCCCCAGTCCCCAGTGTCTTTTTTTTTTTTTTAGCTCCAGATAACCACTAATCCACATTCTGTCTGTTGATTTGCCTGTTTTGTGTATTTCATATTAATAGTGTCATATAGTATGTGGTCTTTTGTAACGGGTTTCTTTTACTTAGCATAATGAGAAATTTCACATTTTGGAAGCATTTTAATTTGAGTAAAGCAGCATGAATCTTATATAACACTGTAGTATTAGTCACAGAAAATAGGTTAATTCTAAATAAATGTGATCTGTCTTTAGTTTGTATCGAGTTTATAGGTCAGCAGAATTTTCCCAAGCAATGATGGCATGTGCCTTTTTCCAATCTTTTATTTGTCACTGGTTTTTCTACCCTTGATACCAAGAAACTGTTGGCCAGGTGCAGTGGCTCACGCCTGTAATCCCAGCACTTTGGGAGGCTGAGGCTGGCAGATCACCTGAGGTCAGGAGTTCGAGACCAGCCTGACCAACATGGAGAAACCCTGTCTCTACTAAAAATACAAAATTAGTTGGGCATGGTGCATGGTGATGCATGCCTGTAATCCCAGCTACTTGGGAGGCTGAGGCAGGAGAATCTCTTGAGCCCGAAAGGCGGAGGTTGCAGTGAGCTGAGATCGCGCCATTGCCCTCCAGCCTGGGCAACAAGAGTGAAACACTGTCTCCAAGAAAAAAAGAAACTGTTGTTCCTACCCGGCACAAAGTAACAGAGACCCAGAAATCTGCCTGTGATCTGAAATATAAATATATACACACACACACACAGTGTGTGTGTATGTGTATCTCATATTTAATTGTGGGCAGATCTAGTGATTCTGAAATTTCCTCATTCTGTCAGACAAAGTTTTATTAGTGGAATGCTTTGTTCAGGCTTGATTTCTTCAATGAGTGTTGTGTGTGTTGGACTGTGTGAAAATGTGGTTGGCACATTTGTGAAAGGTAAAAATACAGGTCACTTGGCCTTTCTGAATTTCATGGGTAAAGGCTGTGTCCTCATTGTGGCTTCTCCTCCTAGAAATACATAGTGTGTGACTGAGTCAGTAAAATGTTTATTGAATAATGCTGTAGTATTTTAACATATACAACCATAATACAATCTCAGCTTGATTAGTTTAAAATACTTTTACCTGTAAGATTATTGATTCATAGTGGCATGTTATCTCCCAATAGCATAGACATTTCTCTGCCGTCACCCTTGACAGTCATCTAACCCTTGCTTGAGTAATTCCATTGGCAAGGAGCTCTCACGTTTCACTGTTCTAATTGTTAGGAAGTTCTTGTATAAATTCCACTGAAATCTGCTCCCACTGACTTTAGTTATGCTATCTAGCACAAAACAAGTGTAATCTTTTATCCCTGAAATCATCATCCTCAAACTTAACATCAGCCTGGCTTCCTTAAGCATGAGGATCTGGTCCTTGCTATATTGGTTGTCTTTCTGGATGTGTTTTAGCTGCTCACTGTTTGGATGTGCAGAATGGTTATAAGTGAATGACAGTGTGGCTCTCTACCTATAAGTGGCCTGGTGAAGGCTTGAGGCTGCCTCTGATCCCAGAGTGCATTGCTCATTCCTCTGTGGTATAACAGGGTGCTGCATTATTTGACTCGATCATTTTTCTCTTTTTTTTTTTTTTTTTTTTTTTGAGATGGAGACTCGCTCTGTCTCCTAGGCTGGAGTGCAGTGGGCCCATCTCGGCTCACTGCAAGCTCCGCCTCCTGGGTTCATGCCATTCTCCTGCCTCAGCCTCCTGGGTAGCTGGGACTACAGGCGCCCAACAACAGGCCCAGCTAATTTTTGTATTTTTAGTAGAGACGGGGTTTCACCATGTTAGCCAGGATGGTCTCGATCTCCTGACCTCATGATCCGCCCACCTCAGCCTCCCAAAGTGCTGGGATTACAGGCGTGAGCCACCGTGCCCGGCCAACTCGATCATTTTTCTTAACACTCCCATCGCATATGAATTCATAAAGAAGGATCGACTAAAACCTTCTAGTTCTTGCAACACTCATTAGACTGCTGCCTTTAGTGTTATTGCTTCAAGTTTCTTTTGCTTTCTTTCAGCATTTATCTAAGGTAAGGAAATGTTAAATTTTGACATCTCTCTTCTAGATGAAGTAAAGAAGGTCTTAGACAAATTTTACAAGAGGAAAGAAATTCAGAAACTGGGTGCTGATTATGGACTTGATGGTAAGGCCCAAAACATCTTCATAGAGGTATTTTATTACCTCTTACGGTACAGCTTGGTCAGGACTGTACGACCCCTCATGTGACCTGGCTGTTGTAGTCTGGAGACACGTCCCTGCCCTTTGCTTCTGGCTGAGTGGGAGACTGGCGAGGCTCACCTGGTGAGCCATACTGCACAGCAGAGGAGCTGCAGCTGCGGCCTTCCTTCATGCTGTGCTAGGACTTCAGTTTTAGCCCAGATCATAATAAACCAGCTGTACTGCCAAAAAAAAAAAAAAAAGAAAAAAGACTCTTTGATGAGTTTGGTGTGGTGCGTCTGTGTGCTTTTTAAAATGAGGACTACACCTTACATCTTTTCATTTTGTGTTTCTACAGCTCGTCTCTTCCACCAAGCTTTCATAAGCTTTAGAAATTATATTATGCAGTCTCATTCCCTGGATGTGGACATTCACATTGTTTTGAATGATATTTGCTTCGGTGCAGGCAAGTGTTTAGAGACTTTTTAAAATCCTGTTGAACATACTTTCTGTTTCTTCTCATACTTCATGCTCATTTCTCTAGAAGGGCTTATTTGGTTTAGAGTGGGTCTGGTAACATCCTCTGTAAATAATTCAGTGCTTTGACAGGATGACTTCTAGGTTGTTTGCTTTTATATTGGGTCCCTGAGCTGGTTATTACATCACCCGTATGTCTTAGACTGGAGGAAGACTGGGGCCCAGTGAAATAAGCTCTCACACAAGTTAGAATTAGTGCATAGCAGATTCCATCTGTTTTTGCCACTGGCTTCCTTCTCCCTCATATCAGGACAAAGTTCTTGCTATAAAAGAAAAAAAAAGTCAAAATATCGTAATTTCATTCCCACAGGCAGTTTGGCTTTGGTTATGTATTTGACTCTTAGACCTGTACCTTGTGCCCAGCACTGAGGATACAACGCTGAATGGGACATGCCCCAACCTCCTCTCAGAGCCTCTAAGATGTGGAGAATTCTTGCTGAGGAACAAACACATGTTTTGCCTGTCTGTGGTTTTCGAAGTTTAAAAAATGTTTGCGCCTTCATCTCTGTAATGTACATGTCTAGGTTCTTTATTTTTAATTTAACTTTTGCCAATGCTAATCTTTGCCTGTTTGTACTAAGGGAGTAGAACGTGGTGGTTGCTAGCCAATTTCCTGAAAATATAAATTAAAAGGAAAAAGTAAGACAAAACAGGATCCCAGAAAAGGATAAGGCCTGTAACCTCAGGACTTTTCTACTTTTTTTTTTCTTTTCTTCCTTTTTTTTTTTTTTTTTTTGTGACACGGTCTCACTCTGTCACCCAGGCTCTGGAGTGCAGTGGCTCGGTCTCAGCTCAGTGTGTAGCCTCAACCTCCTGGGCTCAAGCCATCCTTCCAGGTCAGCTTTCCAAAGTGCTGGGATTGTTGACGTGAGCTACTGTGCCCAGAGAGGACTTTTCTTTTTACCCTGGCAATGCCCCCCCAACTTAGCTTGTTAAGAAAAAAGATTTCACTAAATTTAGTTACGAATTTTATGTAGATTGCACATGTTAATACAGTGTTTTATTTTCCAGCTCATGCGGATGATTTATTCCCATTTTTCTTGAGACATGCCAAACAAATATTTCCTGTGTTGGACTGTAAGGATGATCTACGTAAAATCAGTGACTTAAGAATACCACCTAACTGGTTAGTTTCTCCATTTGTGGATTTGAAATTTTCAGTTTCTAATCTTGGATGATTCGTGGTCATTATCTTTTTTTTTTGTATTCTAGATAACAAATTATAAGGAGTCTGGATTAGGTTGTTTTCCTAAAATAAAAAGAGGCAGTTAACTCTTTTAGGCAATTCATTGGTATCTCACCTTGATCCGGATTGAGTGTGGTTTTAGGTTTTATTAGGGCAGATCTAGAATAGCCCTGACTTAAGGATGTTGTCCTTAAGTGTAAGCTGTGGCCTTCCTGGTGTTTTAGCTGAGCGCCTGGGTGTTAATGAGTTCTTTCCACCATGGCTGGAACTGCAACATCACCTAGCACTTGAGACATCTTTGAGACTTTCCACTCAAACCCTTGGTAGGCTGCTCATTCCTAGACCCTGCCGATTCTTACCTTGTACATGGTTAGCCCAGCCCTTGGCCAGGAACTCACAGGGAACCCCCACACAGACTTCTGGGCTCTCCTTCTATGCACCCTTCTCTTCCACAGTCTATTCTTCACATTTTAGCTGCTGAAGCAGCTCTGAACTTAATCTCTGCTGCTCGCTTCAGTGGGACTGTTTGTCATATTCTGCTTGGGTTCCACCTCCCTATGCCTTGCTGGGGTGCAGTACGGCTCATCCCAAGTGTTCTTTTCTTTCAAGGATTTCAGTCCTGCACTGCCTGTGGCCCATGTCCCCACACATTTATTGCATGTATTTTGCCCCGCTTTGTACTTAATTTTTTTGTTTGTTTGTTTGTTTGTTTTTGAGACAGAGTCTCACTCTGTCACCCAGGCTGGAGTGCAGTGGTGCATTCTCGGCTCACTGCAACCTGCACCTCGCAGGTTCAAGTGATTCTCCTGCCTCAGCCTCCTGAGTAGCTGGGATTACAGACGTGTG
Organism: Gorilla gorilla gorilla; assembly: GCF_029281585.2. Lineage (NCBI taxonomy): Eukaryota > Metazoa > Chordata > Mammalia > Primates > Hominidae > Gorilla > Gorilla gorilla. Next base: position 46,563,742 of record NC_073232.2, on the reverse strand, counting down.
CTACCACACCTGGTTAATTTTTGTATTTTTAATAGATACGGGGTCTCACCATGTTGGCCAGGCTGGTCTCGAACTCCTGACCTCAAGTGATCCTCCTGCCTTGACCTCCCAAAGTGCTGGGATGACAGGCGTGAGCCACCATGCCTCGCCTGTACTTGCTTTTAGTGGGAGGGCAAGTCTAGTGCCAGTTATTCCACTATGGCCAGAGGTAGAAGACTCCGTTATTGTATTTGTGTATGTTGGAATTCAGGGGCCTGGGAATGTTTGCCTTTAGAGTCATGTGTTTAGAGCTGTGGGAATGATGTGAACATAGTATGGAACTGATAGCAGCTTAAATTTATTTTTAGTAACTGCTGAGAAAAAGAGATTTGTACAATGGGAAAAATTTCCAAGACATTAATTTGCATTTGGGTTTTTCTGTCCTCTAGTTAGTAAATGCTATTCTTGGAAACCAGTCATTATTTTAATGTGGATATGAAACCCATTGTTTAGTTTTTCAAAGACTTGATCTTGTGAACATTAAGAGGATATTTCATTTGGAATTTGTTTCATTTGCTGTCTTTGCCAGGATGGATTTTGAGGTTAATGGATTAAGCTGTTTACCTACTCATGTTTTAGGTACCCAGATGCTAGAGCCATGCAGCGGAAGATAATATTTCATTCAGGCCCCACAAACAGTGGAAAGACTTATCACGCAATCCAGAAATACTTCTCAGCAAAGTCTGGAGTGTATTGTGGCCCTCTAAAATTACTGGCACATGAGATCTTCGAAAAGAGTAATGCTGCTGTCAGTATATTACCAAATATTTGCTCATTTTTTTCTTAATTTTCTTTTTTGGTGGGAGTGGGAAAAGATGTTTGTAGTAATTTACTGTTAACAAGAAATTACCATATTTCATTGTATCTAAGAGGCTGTCAATTGTAAGATGTATCATTATTTTATATACAGTTAAGAAAGAAAAAGATGCTACCAACTGACTCTGACATGCTATCATTTCTTTTTTTTTTTTTTTTTGAGATGGAGTCTCGCTTTGTCGCCCAGGCTGGAGTGCAGTGGTGCGATCTTGGCTCACTGCAAGCTCCGCCTCTCGGGTTCATGCCATTCTCTTGCCTCAGCCTCCCCAGTAGCTGGGACTACAGGCGCCCACCACCACGCCTGGCTAATTTTTTGTATTTTTAGTGGAGACGGGGTTTCACCGTGTTAGCCAGGATGGTCTCAATCTCCTGACCTCGTGATCTGCCCGTCTTGGCCTCCCAAAGTGCTGGGATTACAGGCGTGAGCCACCGCGCCCAGCTCTATCAATTCTTAAGATGCATCTTGATTTCAGAGATACAAAAACGTGAAAACATGTGCCAGTACAGTGAATGAAATATAATATTGAAGAACATTTTACATATGTAGAGAAATGCAGAAAGTAACATACAAATAAGCTTGAACCTATTACACCACCTCATCATATCTTTACATTTTATCATACTTGCTTCACTTACTTTTTTAAGAAATAAAATATTGTTGCTATACTCAAAACTCTGTAGTCCTTTGCCCCATCAGAGTTTTACTCTACTCTATGATATTTAATTTACCTTTTATAGATTAGACCTCTGATGCTATCAGCTAGAACTAATGATAAAGACTGAAGCCACCTTTTCAAAACTGAAAGGACTGAAGCCCTGTAGTCTGAGGCATCATTTTCACTAAATGGGCTACATTTTGGTTCATTGTTTTATTATGACTTTATAATGTGAGTTTAACCAGTTTTGGTAGGTAATTTGCATTCTCTTTTTTTTTTTCTGAACAGTTTGAGCAATTTACATACATAATGCCTCTTTATCTGTAAATACTTGAGAATATGTTTCCTCAGAACAGACTTTTACGTAACCACAGGATATTTGTCTGAAGCAGGACATTTAATATTGATAAATTACTCTTAATACACAATCCATATTCAAATTTTATTAATTGTCCAATTACACCCCATCCTCCACCCCTCCAGGGTTCTTTTCAGGGTCTCACACTGTATTTAGTTGTCGTATCTCTAGTTTCCATTAATCTTGGACAGTTCCTCAGTCTTCCTTTGTCTTTCATAACCTGTACATTTTGAAAGACTACAGGTCAGTTGTGTTGTGAACTGTCTCTCAGTTTGGATGTGTCTGGTGTTTCCCCATGATTAGATTCAGGCTACTATGATGACCAGCCATCCCAGTTTGCCTGGACTTCTCCAGATTTAGCACCAAGAGTCCTCCATTCTGGGGAACCCATTAGTCCTAGACAAACCAGAATGGTTGATCACCCTGATACAGCATTAATGTTGGTCCCTCTCAGGGAATTATAATAGGAGGTCTTTACATTCTTAAATTGTATTTATAATGTTCTTCTTGAATATACAAACAACTCATTTTAATGAAGTCAAATAGTTCAGAGATGTACAAAGTTAAAATGTGAAACTGCTGCAGTGTCTCATGCTTTTGTTACCTGAGGATTTAGCTGATTTGAGATGTTTCCAGGTTTACCCAAGTTGTGTAAGAGAGTGGCTCTTATTTTACTTTATTTTTTATAAAAGGGAAAAAAGCATTGGGAATTTTTTTTTTTTTTTTTTTTTTTTTTTGAGACAGTCTTGCTCTGTCTCCAGGCTGGAGTGCAGTGGCATGATCTCGGCTCACTGAACCTCCATCTCTCAGTTCAAGCGATTCCCCTGCCTCAGCCTCCCGAGTAGCTGGGACTACAGGTGTGCAACACCACTCCCAGCTACTTTTTCTGTTTTTAGTAGAGATGGGGTTTCATCATGTTGGCCAGGATGGTCTGTATCTCTTGACCTTGTGATCTGGCCATCTCAGCCTCCCAAAGTGCTGGGATTACAGGCATGAGCCACCGTGTCCGGCAGTGGGAACATTATGTTTTAACTGTGAAACAAACTAATTTGGTGGTAGTGGAGAGAACACCCTGTTAAATATCCAAAACGTATTTTTGCATTATTTTCAATAATTCTAGGTTTTTTTCTGTCTTTCTAGGGTGTGCCATGTGACTTGGTGACAGGTGAAGAGCGTGTGACAGTTCAGCCAAATGGGAAACAGGCTTCACATGTTTCTTGTACAGTTGAGATGTGCAGTGTTACAACTCCTTGTATGTATATGCTGTTTAAGAAACTATGGTTTGGTATTTTTAATTTTTTTTTTTTTCAAGACAGAGTCTTGCTCTGTTGTCCAGGCTGGAGTGCAATGGTACTATCTCGGCTCACTGCGACCTCTGCCTCCCCAGTTCAAGCGATTCTCCTGCCTTAGCCTCCCAAGTAGCCGGGATTATAGGTGCCCGCCACCACACCCGGCTAATTTTTGTATTTTTACTAGAGACGGGGTTTCTCCATGTTGGTCAGGCTGGTCTCAAACTCCCGACTTCAGGTGATCTGCCCACCTCGGCCTCCCAAAGTACTGGGATTACAGGCGTGAGCCACTGCGCCTGACCATGGTATTTTTAATTTTAAAATACACTTGAACATGTGAAATACGATTTTTTTGTGTGAAGAAAAAATTTTAAAATCTAGGAAAAGAAGAGAATAAGTATGACAAACGTGCGATCCTGCCACCACTGACAAATGCCTGCACCTGAAGTTCTTTCCCTTTTTCTCTTAAAAGAGCTGAAATGTTAATAAGCATAATTGAAATTTCCTTTGTACCACTCTCCAGTTTAATTCGTCTCTCCTCTTTTGTTCTAACTAGTAACAGATATTTGGTATGTATAGTTTTCCTGTCTCTTTTCAGGATATATATTATATCACTGATACGTATTACCAGTATTCTAGATTGTTGTGTTTTAAAACATTTATGTGATTATTATATTATTATTATTCTGCCACTTGCTTGTTTACTCCACAAATGTGTTTAGATCTGTCTAGTCTTGTTGAAGTATCTATAGCTACATATTTGTAGTTATTTCATTTAAACTGTTTTATAGTATTCCATCTTAGAACTGAAATTATTTGTTCCCCATTTGTTAAAGGATATTTAGGTTGTTTAAAGTTTTTTCCTGTTATGTACACTGCCACAATGAGCTTCTATTTAAAGTTGTTTTGTTTTGTTTTTGAGTCAGGGGCTCACTGTGTCACCCAGGCTGAAGTGCAATGGCGCAGTCATGGCTTACTGCAGCCTCGACCTCCTGGGCTCAAGCAATCCTTCTGCCTTAGCCTCCTGAGTAGCTACAACTACAGGTGTGAGCCACCACACCCAGCTAATTTTTTATTAATAAATTTTTTGTGGAGATGGGTTCTTGCTATGTTGCCCAGACTGGTCTCTAACTCCTGGCCTTGTGTGGTCCTCACACCTAGGTCTCCCAAAGCAGTGGGATTACAGGTATAACCCACCGCACCTGGCCTTAACATTTAAGTGAAAATTAACTTTTTCCTTATTATGTAAGCAATCATATCTTCATTATTGAAAATATAAAAATGTAAGCAAGCAAACAGAAGAAAACAAACGTACATAATTTCCCAGTCCCACCTATCCGGAATCAATAGGTGTTAATTAACCCTATATATTTTCCAGACTTTGTTAATATTTGTGTTCATGTTGTGTATGCATATAGTTAAATGTGCATGGTGGGTGTGTATATTAAACAAATAGGAAGGTACTTTACTATTTGGTAGCTTGCTTTTTTTCATTTTAATAATCAACTTTGTGAGAAGAATAGTTTTTTAAAAATCAATACATTATAAAGTAATATATTGTACAGTTGCACAGAAGTTTATAAATCAGAATTTCTTCTCTACGTCTTCTCTTCTAGTCTTGTTTGTACATATCCAGATCACTAAGTACTTTTTTTTTTTTTTTTTTTTGAGACAGGGTCTCACTCCTGTCGTTCAGGTGGGAGTGCAGTGGCAAGATGACAGCTTATTGTAGTCGTGACCTCCTGGGCTCAAACAATCCTCCTGCCTCACTTTTAAATTTTTTTTTTGTAGAGAAGAGGTCTCACTTTGTGGCCCAGGCTGGCCTTGAACTCCCGGGCTCAAGCAGTCCGCCTCGCGTCGGCCTCCCAAAGTGCTGGGATTACAGGCATGAGCCACCATGTCCAGCCTCAATAAGTAATTTTGAATCTGATGATTGTTCAATATAAAATTAGCTTTCTTTACTTTCCTAAGTGTCATTGTATTTTTAAATGTTCTCTTTTCAATTCTGTAGTATTTGGGGAAGAAAGTAAAATATAATATATGAATTACAGGGAATAGAATAAGGTATTTGGAAGCATTTTAGCTTTAGAAAATGAGATGAGACACTACTTTTTGCCATAGCGATGGATTTAAAACCCCTAAGGATGAGCATGACTGAGGCCCAAGGAATTATTCCTTCCACTTCACTTTCTGCTCCTGAGAGCTGCCTGGTTTCCTGTGGTAGAGATGCTTCATTAGTAAATGAAGGGCTGTCACCTCCTTGTTCTGGAACTTGCCTTCTTCTTTTACTTCTGTCCAGATGTGATAGTTCTCATCAGAGAAATTCTCCAGGCTGTCTCTTAGATTGCAAAAAAACAGGACAAGTGGAACTGCTCAGTGTGGGAGGCAGTGTGGTAGAGTATGTAAGAGTATGGACTTGGAGCTGGGTGTGGTGACTTGTGCCTGTTAATTCTGGCTACTTAAGAGATTGAGATGGGAGGATTGCTTGAGGCCAGGAGTTCGAGACCAGCCTGAGTAACATAGCAAGACCCTCATCTCTAAAGAAAAAAAAACTTTTTTTTTTTGAGCTGGAGTCTTGCTGTGTTGCCCAGGCTTGAGTGCAGTAGTGCAATCTTGGCTCACTGCAGGCTCCGCCTCCTGGGATCAAATGATTCTCCTGCCTCAGCCTCCAGAGTAGCTGGGACTACAGGCGCACGCCACCACGCCCGGCTAATTTTTGTATCTTTAGTGGAGACGGGGTTTCACCATATTGGCCAGGATGGTCTCGATCTCCTGACATTGTGATTCGCCCGCCTCGACCTCCCAAGAAAATGTTTTTAAAATTAGCTGGTCATGGTGCTGCATGCCTGTAGTCCCAGCTGCTTGGAAGCTGAGGCAGGAGGATTGCTTGAGCCTAGGAGTTTGAAGTTACAGTGAGCTATGATTGTGCCACTGGACTCAGGCTGTATGACAGTGAGACACTGTTAGGAAGATCACTTTCAACCCAGGAGTTCAAGGCCATCCTGAGCAACAGTGAGACCCTGTATCTAAATTAAAAAGAAAAAAAAAAGAGTATAGACTTTGGAGCTAGATGGCCTGGGTTTGAATTTCATCTCTGCACTTAACTGTATAACTTAAGGCAAGTAACTTAATTTCTCTGGGCCTCTGACTTTTTCTGTCAAATGGAGATAGTGATAATACTTAACCTCATAGATTTGTTGTGAGGATTAAGGAGGAGGTACTTAAGAGGAGGTAAAACACTTAGAACAAACCTGCTGGAAAAGAGGAACCCAGTAAGTGATGGTGGTAGTGGTGATAGTGATGCTTGAATTTTGGTGTTGGAATTTGTTTATAATACTATTTAAGTAGATGGTATTGCTCATGTTAACTTTTTTATTTTAAGATGAAGTGGCTGTAATTGATGAAATTCAAATGATTAGAGATCCAGCCAGAGGATGGGCCTGGACCAGAGCACTTCTAGGTTGGTGGTTGTAATGCTATAAAACCCGTGCTTTATGACATCTGCGCTGAGATGCGTTTTTATCTGCTTGCCATTGCCAACCAAATAGAGTCACCTAGAACCTTTCTTTTTGACACAAAAAAGTAAACTAAGTATGAGTTTTTATTTTCTAAATATTATTTTAATAATGGGAAATCTATTTTTTCCTGTGCTAAAACTAGCATAACCATGTAATTAAAGTTAAAATGTTCAAATCTCATATTTACACAACTACAATTTATGTTTTGGTGTGTTTCATGCTAGTCTTTTTTTTTTTTGTATGTGCATATGGTGTTTTGAGAACATCTTATTTTGTATCTTGCTGTTTTTCATGTGACATTTTTCATTACGTATTAATATGATCGCATATCTCTATTGAAGGGCAATACCGTAATTTGCTCCATAGAGTTGAACCTTTTTTTCCCTATTACTAATAACGCTGCAGTAAAAATCTTTGTGGCCAAAGCTTTTTATTTTTTGAGACAGGGTCTTGCTCTGATGCCCAGGTTGGAATGTGGTGGCGCAGTTGTGGCTCACTGCAGCCTTGACCTCCTGGGCTCAAGCAGTCCTCCCATCTCAGTCTCCCGAGTAGCTGGGACTACAGCTGTTTGCCAACATGCCCCCCGGTTAACTTTTTAAATTTTTTGTAAAGACAGAGTCTCCCTATGTTGCCCAGGCTGGTCTTGAACTCCTGGGTTCAAGCACTCTTCCCACCTCAGCCTCCCCAAATGCTGGGATTACAGGCATGAGCCACTACACTCAGCTTATTTTTTATCTTTTTAATTATTTCTTTAGGATAGGCTCCTGTAAGTGGAGTTCTTGAGGTCCATAGACATGAATGAACATTTCTACTGCTTGATGTTGGAGTGAATTTTTGATCATGTTTTAGGGCAGGTGTTTTCAAATTTAAAAACAAATAGCTGAACTTGGCCGGGTGCGGTGGCTCACGCCTGTAATCCCAGCACTTTGAGAGGCCGAGGCTGGCCGATTGCTTGAGGCAAGGAATTCAAGACCAGCTTGGCCAACATGGCGAAACCCTGTCTCTACTAAAAATATAAAAATTAGCCAGGCGTGGTGGCGCATGCCTGTAATCCCAGCTACTCCAGAGGCTGAGGCACAAGAATCACTTGAGCCTGGAAAGGAGATATTGCAGTGAACCACAGTGAACCGAGATCATGCCACTGCACTCCAGCCTGGGCGACAGAGCAAGACTCTGTCTCATGGAAAAAAAAAAAAAAGGCTGAACTCTTTTTTTAAACAAAGAGTATACATTGAAGCCTGTTATGTAAAATACATGGAAGTGGATCTGCTCAGGGATAAGGAGCTTGGAGTTTCTTCTGCCCTCCAACCCCCAACCTCTGAGGTACCTCAGCAATTCCATGGAGCCTAATTTGAAAAACAAAGTATAGGACCTGTGTTCAGTACTTAGCATCCAAATGCCAGCTTCTAATCCTGGCTCGTTTCACTCTGATAGAGTTGAAACTTTGGCCAAAGCAATTTAAAAGGCCTGAGATTAATAAAAATTGGATAATCTTTGCCCACTAGAAGTTAGTGATTATTTCAAGGTTTGCATCAGAGATAATATTTTTGAAAATACTTGGTAAGGTTGTAAAGCAATATGTAAGCCAACGTAAAGTACTTTGGCTATGTAAAATGTTGTATATTTAATTATAAATCTTTAAAATTAAGAAACCCAGTTTTGCATTGACAGGACTGTGTGCCGAAGAGGTTCATTTGTGTGGAGAACCTGCTGCTATTGACCTGGTGACGGAGCTTATGTACACAACGGGGGAGGAAGTGGAGGTATTCGATTAGATGCTTTGTTCTCCAGGTGGCATATCAAATAGTCCAGAGTACCTAGGCAGTGGCTTCAGAGGCCCTAGATAATGCCAGCGTCAGAACTTAACTAAAAAGAAAGCTTCATTTTCTTGTGATCAACTAGACCATATATATTTGATTGAACCTCATGATCTGAAGTTCTGACAGAGTGGTCATCACACCTGAAGTCTTCCAAGAGTACAGGAAATTCTTCACTTCTTGACAAAACCTTGTGGGGCTTGAGTAGATCTCTTCGAATTAAATAAATCAGTACTCTTAGAAGTCGGAGACCCAGCAAGTTTGTCGTTTTCAAAGTCTTGTATGTCAGATATTGGGGCCTTTGATACACATCTAATTGCCAGACACAGTTTATATTCCTTTTTGAAATTCTTAGAGTTGGAAGTAACTGGTTTCCTTTTAATCCTGCTTCTCTTTTTCTTTACCAGAGTTCTATAATAAAGTGAATTATTATTATTATTATTATTATTATTATTATTTTTTGAGACAAGGTCTCACTCTGTTACCCAGGCTGGAGTGCTGTGGTGCAATCACAACTCACTGCAGTCTCAGCCTCCTGGACTCAAGTGATCCTCCCACTTTAGCCTCCCAAATATCTGGGACTACAGGTGTTTGCCACCATGCCCATCTAATTTTTTATTTTTTGAGCAGAGGGCATCTCACTATGTTACCAAGGCTGGTCTCGAACTCCAGTGCTCAAGCAATTCTCCCACCTTGGCCTCCCAAAGTGCTGGGATTATAAGCATAAGCCAAGGAAATAGTTTTGAATTAGCCTTTTATTTTAGTTTTGTGCTCAGTTTTCAAGGAGAGATAGTGGGATATAGTGGAAGAAATTTTGGAGTCCATTCTGTGTTTTGCCATTCTTAGCTTTGCATTCTTTAGACAAGTCACAGAAGGTTAGACTTGCAAAATGTGCCTCAGACATTAATTTTTTATTGGGCTCAGTTTTACTATTTTATAAAATGGAAATAGCAGTTAATAACCTTTCTGAACTTAACACATTGCCATGAAAATGAAATATATGAGAAAAAGCTTTGAAAACAGTTGAAACACTCTGTTTCATCTTATTAATTTAGAGATGCCAATGAGAAGTGATGGTAACACTTATAATATCAAAATAAATGTTTTTCTGTGTTTTCTTTTGAAAAACATTGGTACTTATCAGTTTTTAGCTACTCTTAACTGCATTACAAGCTTTTCACTTAATTACTAGTCACAAGAAGTTGAGTTGGGTGTGTCATTTTGCCATTTCATGTCTTTATTGTAGGTTCGAGACTATAAGAGGCTTACCCCCATTTCTGTGCTGGACCATGCACTAGAATCTTTAGATAACCTTCGGCCTGGGGACTGCATTGTCTGTTTTAGCAAGAATGATATTTATTCTGTGAGTCGGCAGATTGAAATTCGGGGATTAGAATCAGCTGTTATATATGGCAGTCTCCCACCTGGTAATTATTGACTTTCCTCTTGACAAGATATGAAATCTCCTATCTTTGCAATTTATGTTCAGATATATATAAAAAAATGGTAAACAATATTGAATTAAGCTGCTTGATGTATTGGTAGTTTGTTAAACGTCATATAAAATAAATAATTTTTTATTTCATCTTAGTGGAAATAGAAGTATTTTAATTATAGTTCTTGTTAGTTGCTGCTATTATTAGACTGTATCTTAAATGTTGAGTTTATTATTTTCTTACAGAAATGTCATTGAAATCTGGACTTGACCATGTCCTTTTAAGTTGTAGTCCTGAAATCTGTGTCCTCAGGAATAAGGCTAGTGTGCTGGGGGATTGTGTTGCTATATGACGGAGTATTTGAAGGAATGGATGTAAAGGATAAGTGGCTCTTTGAGGATATAAAGAAATAAAGTTTGAAACAGTAAAGGTTTTATCATTAAAAATGGGAAGAACAGGAGGTGAGGGTTTCCAAGATGTACTTAGCTTGATGTAATAAAAGACTGAGAACACTGATTTAACATAAATTGTTCTTGTTTTAGGGACCAAACTTGCTCAAGCAAAAAAGTTTAATGATCCCAATGACCCATGCAAAATCTTGGTTGCTACAGATGCAATTGGCATGGGACTTAATTTGTAAGTAATTTGTTTTTAATAAGATGAATATTTGGTGAGTTAAATGGTGGTTTTTTTTGTTTTTCAGTTTTCTGATTGGCATTAATGACCAAACACTATGATTTGGGAGAATAAATATTATAGGCTAGATTTGAGGTTTGTCTTGCCTACACCTATTGAGGGAAATAAAAAGAAAATATTAAATAGTGCCAGGACTTTTCTTAGGGACAGGGTCTTGCTCTGTTACCCACGCTGGAGTGCAGTGATCAAATTGTAGCTCAGTGCAGTCTTGAACTCCTGGGCCCAAGTGATCCTCCTGCCTCAGCCTCCAGAGTAGCTGGGACCACAGGCACACACCACAAAGCCTGGTTATTTTCTTTTTTTGGGGGTAGTGACAAGGTCTTACCCTGTTGCCTAAGCTAGTCTCTAACTCCTGGCCTCCAGTGATCTTCCCACCTCAGCCTCCCAAAGTGCTAGGATTACAGGCATGAGCCACTACACTTGGCCCACACTAGGACATTTGAATGCTGCCCACCACTACTGCTAACCTATTGTACTACGTCACTTTACTTTCAGTTTCTCAGTCAGGTGTCCGAGTGCCTATTATGCACGTGGGTCTAGTTATGATCTCTAAATGATAACAATGTTAAGCCTAAATATTATTTATTTATGTATTTGTTTCTTTTTGAGACAGAGTCTCACTCTGTGCCCCACGCCGGAGTACAGTGGTGTGATCATGGCTCACTGCAGCTTCAAACTCCTGGGCTCAAGCGGTCTCCCTGCCTCAGCCCCCCGAGTACTAGAGCAACAGGCACGCACCACTGAACCTAGCTGATGTTTTTAATTTTTTGTAGAGACTTGGGTCTTGCTATGTTGCCCAGGCTGGTTTTGAACTCCTGGCCTCAAAACAATCCTCCTGCCTCAGCCTCCCAAAGTGCTGGGATTATGGGTGTGAGTCACTGTGCCAGATGTTCCTTAATTTTGTAAGTGGCAGTCAAGGTTGCAAGAGGACCTAAGCTAGTATTGGAGTGAGCATTATGCAATGACCCAAGTATTGGAGGGTTTTTCATACAGTCTGCAGGATCACTTTTATTTCTGTTTCAGGAGCATAAGGAGAATTATTTTTTACTCCCTTATAAAGCCCAGTATCAATGAAAAGGGAGAGAGAGAACTAGAACCAATCACAACCTCTCAAGCCCTGCAGATTGCTGGCAGAGCTGGCAGATTCAGCTCGCGGTTTAAAGAAGGAGAGGTTACAACAATGAATCATGAAGATCTCAGTTTATTAAAGGAAATTTTGAAGAGGCCTGTGGATCCTATAAGGGTAAGAGGTAACATGTTAATTACTACTTCTCTGTGGGGGAGAGTCATTCTTTCCCTCACCCACCATCCAGACTCTCACCTCAGACACATTTCTGGATACAGACATAAGTGAAAGAAAATTTTGTGCCATGAAAACTGCATTAAAAAAAGCACTACTTTATTGCTTTGGAGAGCCACAGAGATCCTTTGATCAGAGAATGGTATGCAAGTGAAGGTCCAGATTGACAAAGTTTAGTGAGCCTGATTTGCCTCTACTTCCTTCTGGAATCTAGCAGCGGGAAGGAACAGGGAGAAAAGCAGTTTCTTCAGCTGAGCACACAGAGCTACATTAGTGGACTGAAAAATGACCAGAAGCCTGAATATAGACGAAACCTTGTATTGCTTGGGGCAAAAACAGCCCTAAGCAATACAACTTCATCCAGTGAGGAGAAGGTTAAATTTTGGTTAATATTAGTTAATGAGTTAGAATTGTACATATTTGAAACAAACTTTCTAGTAATAGTTAAAATTTAAAGTTCTCTGGAAAATTCACTTACATGGCTTATCTCATTTGTCTGTGACACTAGATGAAGGGGAATATAGACATGAGATCATACAGGGAGAAGCATGCAGGGAGAGAAGCTTCCAGGGGAAGGCTGTGCTGGAATCATTTCTGTAACTTCTTAGCAGTACAGTTAGGTTCGTGGGTGGCTCCTGTGACCTCCCTGCTTCCCTCCTGGGCACCTCATGTCTTGGACTCTTCCTCCCTCCCTTACGACTAATCTCTCTTGCCTCTTTTCTTCTGTCTTTTTCATTCACTTTCTCTCTCTGTTTCATACTTCATTCCTTATACTTTCCTGTGGCCATGTCCTAATGCTGTAATGTGTAGCTAAAGAGAACTCGCTTCCAGTTTAAAAATGTTCTCATGTCTTTCTAGATGTATATATCTATGTTAGTTTTATTGCCTTGGTTAAAGTGACTGGGTTTTTCTTATTCATTTTAATTCAATGAGGAGAAATGAGACATGGAAAATGGTTTTACCCTGGAAAACAGGTTTTTCTTTCCTTTTTTTTTTTTGAGATAGTGTTTCACTCTGTTACTCAGGCTTCAGTGCTGTGGCATGATCACGGCTCACGGTAACCCCAATCTCCTGAGCTCAGGACCTTGCACCTCAGCCTCTTGAGCAGCTGGGACTTTAGGTGCTCACCACCATGCTTGGCTGATTTTTAAAAAATTTTTTGTAGAGATGGGAATCTCCTTTTGTTGCCCGGGCTGATCTTGAGCTACTGTCCTCAAGTAATCCTCCCACTTTGGCCTCCCAAAGTGTTGGGATTACAGGCATGAGCCACTGCACCTGGCCGTAAAATCTTTTTTTTTTTTTTTAGACGGAGTCTTGCTCTGTTGCCAGGCTGGAGTGCAGTGGAGCAATCTCGGCTCACTGCAAGCTCTGCCTGCTGGGTTCAAGTGATTCTCATGCCTCAGCCTCCCGAGTAGCTGGGATTACAGGCATGCACCACCACACCCAGCTAATTTTTGCATTTTTAGTAGAGACGGGGTTTCACCATGTTGGGCAGGATGGTCTCAATCTCCTGACCTCGTGATCCGCCCACCTTGGCCTCCCAAAGTGCTGGGATTACAGGCATGAGCCACCACACCCAGCCCATAAAATCGTTTTTTGTACACTGCCAGGTCATCATAGGTTTTAGAAATATAACTAAAATGTAAGCAAAAGACTAATTTCTCAGTGGCCATAATCTGTCATTTTTACTAAATCATCAACTTTTCTAATTGGTAATAAATGGTAAAATGATATTTTTTCTCTTTTACTCAAATTCTTGGCATTTACTTCATTTGGTGAGAGCTTAGCCTGAATAGGACTTTATCATGCAATAACTTAAGAAAATTTGTCCTTTTTTTTTTTTTAAAAAAATCAGCTTATAGTTGTTTTTTCTTTCACTAAAAGGCAGCTGGTCTTCATCCAACTGCTGAGCAGATTGAAATGTTTGCCTACCATCTCCCTGATGCAACACTGTCCAATCTCATTGTAAGTGGAAACTCCCTTTCACATCTCCCCTAAAAATGTTGATATGTCAAGTGATTACTGGTTAACCTCATGAGCATGAATGGATAGTCTGCCTTTGAGAAGTTGCTATTTATAAAATTTATTTTACAAGCGAAAATTTTTTCTCAAAATCTTTTGGGACTTTAGCCCTGAGGAATTTCCTCTCAGTATTTCAGGTGGGGAAGGATATGAGGGAGTGATTAAAGCAAGCCTTTATGGAAGTTTGTTCTGGATTAAAGAGATTGTCTTTTATAGACTTGAGTATGTTATTCATTGTTCATTTTAATTCACTTAGGCAGTCCAGTAATTTCTGTCTTTTTTTCCCCAAGGATATTTTTGTAGACTTTTCACAAGTTGATGGGCAGTATTTTGTCTGCAATATGGATGATTTTAAATTTTCTGCAGAGTTGATCCAGCATATTCCACTAAGTCTGCGAGTGAGGTATGTTTTCTGCACAGCTCCTATCAACAAGAAGCAGCCTTTTGTGTGTTCTTCACTGTTACAGGTAAGCCTTTATCTTTAAGCTATTTTGAGTTCCTTCTGGTTGATGCAGGTTCCCCAAACAGTACTTTGTTATTCAAAATAAAATAATTAGAAGAGTACTCTGTAATATGACAGAGTTTGTAAAAACTTAAATAGGGGTTAATAGTAGCAATAGTGTTCAGTTTTCTTAAGTGTAAAGCACTGAGCCAGGGGTTACTGTCTTGTATGAGCACCATGCCAGGGTTCTAGCCTCTTTTAACTCATTTGGGTAGGGATGCAAATCTCTGACTTCTGAGAAGCACAGGATTCCTGGGGGCCAGGAAGGACAGTGGACTATGGAGAACCATAAATCTCTACCAAGGCCGGGTGCAGTGGCTCACGCCTGTAATCCCAGCACTTTGGGAGGCCGAGGCGGGTGGATCACCTGAGGTCAGGAATTCGAGACCAGCCTGGCCAAGCTGGTGAAACCCTGTCTCTACTAAAAATACAAAAATTATCCGGGCATGGTGGCGGGCACCTGTAATCCCAGCTACTCAGGCGGCTGAGGCAGGAGAATCACTTAAACCAAGGAGGCAGAGGTTGCGGTGAGCCAAGATCGCACCATTGCACTCCAGCCTGGGTGACAGAGCGAGACTCTGTCTCAAAAAAAAAAAAAAAAACTCTACCAAGGTTTATCATAACAATACTTTTATTTTATTTTGTTTTATTTATTTTATTTTTGAGGCAGGGTCTTGCCCTGTTGCCCAGGCTGGAGTGCAATGGTGCAGTCACAGCTCACTGCAACCTCAACCTCCCTGGTTCCAGTGATCCTGCCACCTCAGCCTCCCAAGTAGCTGGGACTACAGGCATGTGCCACCATGCCCAGCTAATTTTTGCATTTTTTGTAGAGACAGGTCTCTCTATGTTACCCAGGCTGGTCTTGAGCTCCTGGAGGCAAGTGATCATCCCGCCTCAGCCTCCCAAAGTGCTGGGATTACAGGCATGAGCCACCTAGTCCAGCCTAATATTTTAATTATTAAAAATGTTTTTGAAAGGATCCAAATGTCCAACAAGAGGGAAAAGGTTAACTACATTATGGCATATACACTTGATTGGATATTAGGAAGACATTGCAATGATAATTATGATGATAATGAAGAAATCTACATAAGTGGTTACACTATAACAGTAAGTGAGGGAAGCGGTTCAGAACTGTATGTACCTTATAAACATAACATGTTCTCTCACCTCCCGCCCTATTTCCTCTGCTTTGCATGCGCTCCCCACCCCACTAAACCCAAAGGCCTCCTCTTCTCTGAATCTTGTCCTGACTCACTGAGATTCACTGCCATTTCCTCTGTAGGCCTGAGCATTCTGCATATGAGCTATATTCTAATCAAATCTAGCTCTAAACTTATTTTTTAAATAACATAAATAGTCCAGTGCTGTGGCTCATGCCTGTAATCCCAGCACTTTGGGAGGCAGGAAGGATTGCTTAAGCCTAGGAGTTCGAGAACATCTCCAGCAACATAGCAAGACTCTGCCCTTTAAAAAAAAAATTACATAAATAATACATACATTCTCTTCATACAAAATGAAAACATTACAGATAGCTTAAATGTGGCTCACTCCCCAGTCTTAGTCCTCTGAAATAACTACTTGTGTAAGTTTGTGTGTATCTTTGCAGACTGTTTTTCATTGCGTTTGCCTATGTGCATGTTCATGTGGAAACACTAGATTTGTTGTGAGGGTGCATTTCCCCATAAAAAATTATCTTTTTTTTTTTTTTGAGACAGAGTCTCACTCTGTCGCTGAGGCTGGAGTACAGTTGTGTCATCTCAGCTCACTGCAACCTCTGCCTCCTGGGTTCAAGCGATTCTCGTGCCTCAGCCTCCTGAGTATCTGGGATTACAGGCACGTGCCATGCCTGGCTAATTTTTGTATATTTTGTAGAGGCAGGGTTTCGCCATGTTCCCCAGGCTGGTCACGAACTCCTGAGCTCAAGCAGTCCACCTGCCTCAGCCTCCCAAAGTGCTAGGATTACAGGCATGAGCCATTGTGCCCAGCCCTATCAACGTTATCTTAATGAATTACTCACAACTTGCCTTTTCTTTTTCTCTTAATAATATGTGTTAGAGATCTTCCATGTCCAGATGTTTACCTAGAAAATATGTTTCTTAGAGCTGGCATTTGTGAAAAACTTAGCTAGCATAAGGTTGAAGTTTATGGAACAGTCTTAAACTGCTGTAAACTGACCTGAGTGGAACTCAGTCCCATGGCCTTGGCCCCATTCACACCGTCCTTTAAACAGCTATTCTAGTGAATAGAAGCTCTTTACTAAGGTGTAGGGAGTCTCTGGAACGTGCAGGTCAACAGTTGCTTGTTTTCTTAAGATAAGGTCTCACTATGTTGCCCAGGCCGCAGTACAGTGGCACAATCATAGCTCACTGTAACCCCAAACTCCTGGGCTCAGGCGATCCTTCCACCTCAGCCTCCTGAGTAGCTAGGACTACAGGTGTGTGCCATGATGCGTGGTGTGTTTTCTTTTTGAGATGAAGTCTCACTCTGTTGCCCAAGCTGGAGTGCAGTGGTATGAGCTTGGCTCACTGCAACCTCCGCCTCCCAGGTTCAGGCGATTCTCCTGTCTCAGCCTCCCGCGTAGCTGGGATTACAGGTGCCCGCCACCATGCCTGGCTAATTTTTTGTATTTTTAGTAGAGATGGGGTTTCACCATGTTGGCCAGGCTGGTCTCGAACTCCTGACCTCAAGTGATCCACCCGCCTTGGCCTCCCAAAGTGCAGGGATTACAGGCATGAGCCGCCACACCCGGCCGCTCTGTGTGTTTTCTGTTTAAAAATTAGAATATGAAATCTAGAGGCTTTTCCTTTTTTCCTGATCTTTGTCATTACTGAACTATGAAAGAGCTCAATCACATTAATGACTTAGGATGCCCCTTAGGACTGTGATTTGGAAGCTGTGCTCCATGGAGCTCCTTTAGGGCCAGCTGCTGGATGGATGGATGGATGGATGGATGGATGGGCGGGCATCTCTCCCTGCTCTCTCTGCATAGCTCCTTACTTAGCTCTTTTATGTATTGGGCTTCCACTAGTTGTTTGTGGCCACAAAAAATAGAGCCACTGCCTTTATAAGATAACTTGAGAACTCATGCTTGGCCTGTCCTGCCTAGCAGGTAGTGTGGTCACATTTCTACCCTTTATGGCTATCCTACTTGGCATTTATTAAACTTAGCAGAGTGGACCAGACTGAATTTAAAAAAATTGTGGCATTATTTAACTACAATTGATCTAAAACTGCTCTTCCTCTCCGAAGTATTAACCTTGCTTAGGTTAAGCATTTAGAGATAATTTCCCCTAATCAGGAAATGAATCATTTGAAATCAGCTTGAATCTTGAAGCTGAAGATTTTATTTAAACTCTTGCTTGAGGGGTCTTACTGTGTGGTTGTATGTCTGTCTTCTGTAGTACAGGTGATGTATAATATTGCCTAATGTCTGGAATGCAACATGGTTTTGAAAGCACATTCCCTAGCAGTGTCTTGTGGTTCAAGACAGGGCTGTGATGTCTCACGTTACCAGTGAGGAAGCTGAAGCAAAGAGTGGTGACTTGGCCAAAGCCACACAGCTCGCAGGAGGCAGATCCAAGATTGACTTCTGACCAGCCTTGCACCAGGCCACCTCAGAGGGTTTCTATATAATAAGGGAGGACAGCTAGGTGCGGTGGCTCACGCCTGTAATCCCAGCACTTTGGGAGGCCGAGGCAGGTGGATCACGAGGTCAGGAGTTTGAGACCAGCCTGACCAACATGATGAAACCCCGTCTGCACTAAAAATACAAAAATTAGCTGGGTGTTGTGGCGGGCGCCTGTAATCCCAGCTACTCAGGAGGTTCAGGCAGGAGAATCACTTGAACCCAGGAGGCGGAGGTTGCAGTGAGCCAAGATCGTGCCATTGCACTCCAGCCTGGGTAACAGAGCAAGACTCCGTCTCTAAAAAATAAGGGAGGACATTAACAAGATAGAGAAACTTAAGCTCGTATTTGAGGTTATAGGACTATTACATATGAGATAGAAATAGGAGTCTTCAGGTACTGTCTGTCCATAGCTTAGAACATCACATATTCCTAAATAAGAGTTAACAGACTTAGGCCCTGGAAAGTTAGTCCTTCTACAGCTTCTTTTTTCTTTTTTAACTGCTCCTTGTGGAGCAGGGATACCTTATAGGTAGTGTGCCCAGAGTAGCCCTTGAACTTCTGCTGCACATACTATTACCCTGGTTTTAGAAAAAGAAGGAAATCATCTTTTTTTGTTTTTTCTTTCTCCAAATGGTCTCACTCTGCTGGAGTGCAGTGGCACGATCATGGCACACTGCAGCCTTCACCTCCCTGGGCTCAGTAATCCTCCACCTCAGCTTCCTGAGGAGTAGATGGAATCACAGGCACACACCACCATGCCCGGCTAATTCTTTGTGTTTTTTGTATAGATGGGGTTTCTCCATGTTGCCCCAGCTGGTCTCGAACTCCTGGGCTCAAGTGATCTACCCGCTTCAGACTCCCAGAGTGCTGGGATTATAGACGTGAGCCACTGTACCTGGCCTTATAAAGTATTAAATGTTCTTTAAAATGTAGAAAAGTATAAAGGAGAAAAGAAACCACCTGTCTATTGAAATACAACCACAATTAATGTTTTGTTTTGCTTTCTTTTTTTTCTCTTTCTAATTATAGACTTAAGGGAATTCTGACACTTCTCTGAAACCCTTTTCCTCTTTCTCTCTCAGTTTGCCAGGCAGTATAGCAGGAATGAGCCCCTGACCTTTGCATGGTTACGCCGATACATCAAATGGCCTTTACTTCCACCTAAGAATATTAAAGACCTCATGGATCTTGAAGCTGTCCACGATGTCTTGGATCTTTACCTGTGGCTAAGGTACCAACATTTTTCCTTTATGTGCTCTCATTTTTCTAGTAGGACAAATTAAAGGTTTTATGAATTTGTTTTTCTATTTCAAATTATGGACATATTTGCAAGATGCTCTATATTATGTCTATTGTCCATAAAGGCAGTTCAACTGATGGAATGGTTTATAGTTTATACCCATTCCAAAAATGACTTGAGTTCTTGCAATTCTAGTTAAGATGGCTTGGTGAGAAGAATGGTCCACTGGACTCCTGCTGGTCAAAGGATGGTCCTTGGACCAAAAGCATTGGTATCACCTGGGAGCTTGTTAGAACTAAGGAGTATCAGGCCCATGCCTGACTTGATCAGATTCTGCATTTTAACAAGATCCCTGGGTGATTCACTTGTACATTATCATTTGAGAAGTCCTGTTCTAGGCCAGTGATTCTCAAAGGAGGGGCATGTCCCTCTCCAGGAGTGTATCAGAGTCTATTGAGGTATAGTGCCGACCCACCCTCAGGATGACATATTCCTTGGATGTGTGGGGGCAGAAATCAAGGTTGAGCAAAGGCACTGAAGAGAGTTTGCAAAAAGAACATTTAGAATTAATCAATGTCATGATGTAGGTGTGCCATTGAGAGTTGTCCAGTGACTGCGATAAGAGCTGTTGCTATAATGCTAATGTGTCTTTTTCCCAGCTACCGATTTATGGATATGTTTCCAGATGCCAGCCTTATTCGAGATCTCCAGAAAGAACTAGATGGTATTATCCAGGATGGTGTGCACAATATCACTAAATTGATTAAAATGTCTGAGACGCATAAGCTGTTGAATTTGGAGGGCTTTCCATCAGGGAGCCAGTCACGATTGTCAGGAACCTTAAAGAGCCAAGCTAGAAGGACACGCGGCACCAAAGCTCTAGGGAGTAAAGCTACTGAGCCACCCAGCCCCGATGCAGGAGAGCTGTCCCTTGCTTCCAGATTGGTGCAGCAAGGACTCCTCACTCCAGACATGCTGAAACAGCTAGAAAAAGAGTGGATGACACAACAAACTGAACACAACAAAGAAAAAACAGAGTCTGGGACTCATCCAAAAGGGACGAGAAGAAAGAAGAAGGAACCTGATTCGGACTAGTTTTCTGTTCCTGTTTTTTTTTTTTTTTATTTAATTTTGCAAATAAAAATTTATTTTGAATCCTTTTTCCTCATATGCATTTACTCTCTCCTCTAGTATTGTGGCTATCTGGTACTGGGGGATTTTTGGTGTGTGTGTGTGTGTGTGTGTGTGTTTGTTTGTTTTTTCTTTTTTTGCACAGAAAAATCTCTCTTGATGACTAAACTTTTTTTTTTTTCAACATTTAGAAAATACTAGGATATCATAGAGGTTTAATTTAAGTCTTTATATAATGGCCATTTGTAGAATAGTACTAAGACAGTGCACTATAAGGAACTCTGCATGGGAATAAAATCACTTTGGTGAATTGTTTGACCAGTTTCCTATGCCATGCTGAGGATGTCATGGATGCAGTTCTTTGACAAACATTGCTGTCTGTTGTACCCATATACCAGAGGCTATTTAGGTGCTGGAAATATGCAGTAAGCAAGACTGACAATCTTCTACCCTCATGGATCTCATATTTGGTAGGAGAGACAGGAACAGGTTAACATAAATCCTGTCAGATCGGTGAGGGCAGAGATTGTAGTCTATTTCACTGCTGCATCCACAGTATCTGGAATATAGCAGAAGCAAAATCAGTCTTTGTGAGATGAATGGGTGTAATTTTAGAGATGAATGCTAGAAAGAATAAGGAAAGAGTGATGCTGAGTGGCAGGGAAGGGCTGTTTTAGGTAGGGTGGTCTTCCCTTGTCCAAAGGCCAGCCTACACTTGTCCAGCGAAGTTTTCAACCCTGTTCAGAAACCTAGCTAAAAGGGGTTTAAAGGTGGAAGCTTTGGAGTTAGATGTGGTTCCTTTTCATATCACAGCTTAGTAGCCTTGCCATCTCTGGGCTTGATCTCACATCTGAAGAAAATGGTCAGTACGCTCACTTAGAGTTGTTTTGGAGGTTAAGTGTGATCACGTGCCATTTAGCACAGGGCCTGGCACACAGGAAGCATTTTATTATATAAATGAACCTGAAGGTTTGGGTCCAGTCTGGGCTGTGAATTGAGCTCTCAGATTATTCTGACAACTGAACTAATTTCTTGAGCAACTATTGAATTGGGGCTGACCTCCTGGTAGGGATTAAATATGATTTGACTCAAATTGGGTGAGGGAACGTAGCCAGATCTGCAACCTCTCTCTGCTTTTTTCTTTGGTAGTTCAGAGGTAACATTTAACTGAGATGACAATCTTCATTCTGACCTTTGCCTTCATGGGAGTAAAGGCTGAGTGGGTGGCACTGACTCTATTTCCCTCTTGCTTATGGATAAACTAGTGAAATGCCTGGAAGGGCTTATCTCTTGATATTCTGCAGTGGGGCAACTGCAGCTTCTAGAATTTGCTTACCCCTGTGACTTACACCATAGCAGACATAATCATTCTTGTCCAGATGGTTACAAGAAATATCTATGAACTGAACCAAATAGTGGATTTGGTCCCATCGTATGTAAGTGATGGGGTGCATCACTTAGAGTGCTGTTAACTCTCCCATTTTCTCCAGTTTGGGGGCCAGAGTTGTTAAGTCAGAGAAAAGACTTAGGCAAGACACTTAAAAACTAAGGCAAGTGAAAAGTCCTGAATATGTTAAATAAAGAAGTGGCTGGGTGCAGTGGCTCATACCTGTAATCCCAGCACTTTGAGAGACCAAGGCAGGAAGATTGCTTGAGGCCAGGAGTTTGAGACCAGCTTGGGCAACACAGTGAGACCCCATCTCTACAAAAAATTTAAAAAATTAGCCGGATATGGTGGCATTCACCAGTAGTACAGCTCCTTGGGAGGCTCTGGTGGAAGGATCACTTGAGCCCAGCGTGTTGAAGCTGCAGTGAGCAGTGATCATGCCACTGCATTCCAGCTTGGACAACAGAGCGAGACCCTGTCTCTAAATAAGTAAATAAATAAAGTTAAAGCCTCAAATAAGAGAGGTGGGGGTGGGAGGTCCTGTAAGGGAAGGGCTGCTTGAACATTCAGCTAACGAGCATTTATAAATAGTGATAGTTTGCCCTTTCACATCTCCTTCCTTTGGAGGGAAAGGAGGGAACTGTGGTTAGAAGAAGAGACTGAAGAAAAGATGGCAGCATGTGAAGCAAAATAGGAAAAATAGAATTGGAGTGGCCCTGGAGAATTATCTTCAGTGTACCTAAAATTGTCACCAGGAAAGCAGCCTAGTCTTCCTTCTCTGCAACAAGCTTGTCATGTCACTTATCTTTCTTTGTGGGCTTCAGGGCCAGCTAAATTCCAGGCATTCATTTCCATTTCACTATGGTCATGTCAGTCTTTGTGAGAGACAGCTCTTTCCTATCCTTGCAGTCTTCTCACAGATTTTGAAGTACTCACCTGAGAGCCCTCCGTGGATTATTATGGATTCCACTGAACTTAAACATGGGATGTGGGCTAAGGCTTAGAGACTAATCTCAGCCTATCACTATACAGACCTGATAATTTAATAAAATGTGATTAGAAAATGACTGGGAATAATATCCAGTGACTTGTAATGTTTTGTATGTTATATATATGGAAGAGTGTAAATCTGCGAAATGAAACTCTTGAAAAGTGACTGTAAATCACAAATATATAAAACTGTCATCACAAATTAGAGTCTCTTATGACTCAAAACTGGGAGTCTGTAATTATGATGCAGTCATTCTGTGTGTGTCTAACTCAAACCTATTAGGATGTAATGAAAAGTAGAGATTTGCTATGGGACAGGCAAATGGATAAGGGAGTCATGCTGAGATTTCCCTCCCCTGTTTCACAGCTTTAAAATACATAAACCTGGCTGGGTGCAGTGGCTCACGCCTGTAATCCCAACATTTTGGGAGGCTGAGACGGACAGATCGCTTGAGCTCAGAAGTTCAAGACCAGCCTGTGCAACATGGCAAAACCCTGTCTCTACAAAAAAAAGCAAAAATTAGCCTGGCATGTTGGTGTGCGCCTGTAGTCCCAGCTACCTGAGAGGCTGAGGTGGGAGGATCACTTGAGCCCAGGAGGCGGAGGTTGCAGTGAGCTGAGATGGCACCACTGCACTCCAGCCTGGGCGACAGTACCAGACCCTGTCTCAAAAAAATAGCTAAACCTCCACCTATAGTATCTCTAGATAAAGTAATTTTTAAGTTTTCTTCTGTTTCTTACATTATTCTAATTCCTTTTTTTTTTCCCTGCTTGGTTTGATTTCTACTTTTATTGTTGGAAACTTGTCTCATGTGTCTAGTAATCCTTGCCTGTGTCTATGTTTAAAAGTGAAGAAATAAGCTAATGGAGAGCTCTGTTTATAGGCCTAATGTCTTTTCAGTTTTTATGCAGGTTGATTGGATGATAAGCTGGCTTTTTAAATGATTCCCTAAGTGTCAGTATCTGTAAGGTTTATTTTACTTTATTTTTTGAGTCAGAGTCTCATTCTGTTGCCCAGGCTGGAGTGCTGTGGCATGAACTCTGGTCATTACAACCTCTGCCTCCCAAGGCCAGGTGCAGTGGCTCACGCCTGTAATCCCAGCACTTTGGGAGGCCAGTGGCGGGGGAGGGAGTGAATCATGAGGTCAGGAGTTCGAGACCAGCCTGGCCAATATGGTGAAACCCAGTCTCTACTAAAAATATAAAAATTAGCTGGGTGTGGTGGTGTGTGCCTGTAGTCCCAGCTGCTCAGGAGGCTGAGGCAGGAGAATCCCTTGAACCCGGGAGGCGGAGGTTGCAGTGAGCCGAGATTGTGCCACTGCACTCCAGCCTGGGCGACAGAGTGAGACTCCATCTCAAAAAACAAACAAATATACAAATAAACAAACAGAAAACAACCTCTGCTTCCCAAGTTCAAGCAATTCTCCTGCCTCAGCCTCCTGAGTAGCTGGGATTACAGGCGTGCACCACCACACCCAGCTAATTTTTGTATTTTTAGTAGAGACTGGGTCTCACCATGTTGGCCAGGCTGGTCTCGAACTCCTGACCTCAGGTGATCCCAAAGTGCTAGCATAAGCCAACATGCCCGGCAGTATCTGTAAGGTTTTTTGTTTGTTTGTTTGTTTTCGAGATGGAGTTTTGCTCTTGTTGCCCATGCTAGAGTGCAATGGTGTGATCTCAGCTCACTGCAACCTCCGCCTCCTGGGTTCAAGCAATTCTCCTGCCTCAGCCTCCAGAGTAGCTGGGACTACAGGTGCACACCACCACAGCCGGCTAATTTTTGTATTTTTATTAGAGATGGGGTTTCGCCACGTTAGCCAGGCTGGTCTCAAACTTCTGACCTCAGGAGGTCCACCCAGCTTGGCCTCCCAAAGTGCTGGGATTACAGGCGTGAGCCACCATGCCTGGCCTGTAAGGTTTTTTAAACATAAACTTAAAAAAAAAAAAGTTAGGATAGTTTTAGATTTGCAGAAAAATTGCAAAGATAATACAAAGAATTCCCATATACCCAACACATTTCCCCTATTAACATCTTACATTTCCCCCATTAACATCTTACATTAGTATGGTACGTTTGTTATAATTAATGAACCAAGACTGATACATTATTATTAACTAAAGGCCACAGGTCGTTTAGATCTCCTTAGTTTTTACCCAGTGGCCTTCTTCTCTTTTGGATCCCATCCAAGACACCACATGACATTTAGTCATCTCCTTAAGCTCCTCTTGGCTGTGACAGTTTCTCAGACTTGCTGTAGATGATCTCGACAGCTTTGAGTACTAATCACATATTCTATAGACTATTCATCAGTTGGGATTTGTCTGGTGTTTTTCTTATGATTAGACTAGGATTTGGGTTTTGGGAGAAAGAGCCCAGAGGTAAGGTGCTGGTCTTATCACCTCATATCACGGATCTGTACTGTCAACATGACTTCACCCTGCTGAAGTTGACCTTCATCACATGCCTGAGGACAAGATGTCAGGTTTCTTCACTGTCATGTTACCCTTTTCTCATTTTCTATACTGAACTCTCTGGAAAGAATCACTGTGTATACTGTGCTCCACCTCTTTGAGGGTGGAGTATCCATGTACATTCTTCTGCATGGGAGATTGGTCCTTTCTCCCTCACATATATTTATGCAGTTATTTGTTAACATCAGTACGGGCTAATGGAAATGTAGACTTTGGGTTATAATCCAATCATACTTTATCTTGCTCAATTTTTTCTTTCTTTCTTTTTTTTAACACTCCTATCAGTGTTTTCTAGCTTTGGTTATTAGGAACTTTTTCACTTTCAGTTGGCTCCTGTGTTCCTTTGACATATCTGTATCATTTGGTTTTTGTTTTGTTGATTACTTCCTTCCTTTCTGGCACTATAAGATGCGCCAGGACCATCTCGTATAGACCTGGTTCTTTGATCTGGGCACTAGGTGTGCTTGTTGCTACTGGGTGTCATTACTTCTAGTGTTTCTCAGCTGACAAAGCAAGGACATATGCACGTGTATACTAAGCTATATACATGTCTTCAAATCTTTATATAAACATATATGTATAGTCATCTATATGAATATCAAGCTAAACATGAGTGTATACTGATGTCCTCAATTCTAATCCAGTGACATGGATCATTCTAGCCTTCTCCCCTGCTTGAAGCCTCTCACTCCAGCAGCAAGAAACTTCCCTCCCGCCATCCACCATCCGTGTACTTAATTGTTCAATTCCAGTATTCTTGTGTAGTGGTTTCAGAATTGTTAAGCGTGCTCTTGCAGGAAGCAACTTTATCAATCAGAATACAGTACTACATACACTTCCTTTTACCTGTAGTCTTACTCTATTAATTTCCAACGTTTCTTAGGTCAGCATATTTTCCCTCCCCTTCCCCTTCAGTGAGGCTATTTCACACATTTGCAACACAGTTAGACTCATGTCACAGTCTGTGTTGTGTTGCTGGCCTCCTAAATGTTTTTTTGAATGTATGTACATTAAAGTTCATTCTTTGTGCTGTCAAATTCTATGGGTTTTGAAAGTGTGTCATGTATTTGCCGTTACAGTGTCATACAGAATAGTTTCACTGCCCTAAAAACGCCCTTGTGTTTCACTTATTCAGCATCCCCCACCTTTCCAAATTCCTGGCCACTACCGACTTGTTTACTGTCTCTATAGTTTTCCCTTTTCCATACCTGTGGGTTTGGGTTTTTTTGGGTTTTTTTTTTTTTTCCGCTGAGATGGAGTCTGGGTCTGTCGCCCAAGCTTGAGTGCAGTGGTGCAATCTCAGCTCATTGCAAAATCTGTCCCCCAGGTTCAAGCTATTCTTGTGCTTCAGTCTCCTGGGTAGCTGGGATTAGAGGTGTCCACCACCATGCCTGGCTAATTTTTTTTTGTATTTTTAGTAGGGATGGGGGTACCACCTGGGCCAGGCTGGTCTCGAACTCCTGACCTCAAATGATCCACCTGCCTTGGCCTCCCAAAGTGCTGGGATTACAGGGGTGAGCCACCGTGCCTGGCCAAGCTTTTTTATATAGCTTTTTAACCAATCTCCTGTTTTTGGCTCTATGTCTTGCCCCGGACCTCTGATTCCTGAGCATTTTAGAGTTTTACAAATGTCACAGCTCCCTTCTCACCCGAGTCACCCTCTGCGGGCACTCAGGTTTCAGTGTTTCCTCTACTAAGCAATTACTTCCGTGAGCTTCCTGTCTTCCAGAATTACGTTAAGATCTCTTATCAGTCACTGTTTCCTTTCTTTTTGTCCTTGTAGGTTAATGCCGTGTTTAACCAGAAGTCTCATTTGCTTTGAAAAGTTGGTTATTTTGTGCAATTGAGATTGTAATTATTCTGAAAAATGTTAAAAGTCACATGAACTGCATTTTCTTGTATGGCTTTTCTTTCCTTGATAGGTGTTTTGCAAATATGACCTTTAATGTACAGTTGTGATTTAGAAATCGTGTCAGAATTTCTTCCTGAGCATTCCTTGTCTTCGGTTCAGAATAAACCTGTAAAAATGATTAGCAGCATTCTTTTCAAACTTGCTGAGGTTAGCATTTCTGCTTCATTTGTGGCTGCTCCGATAGAGACACCATTGTAACTGTAACCACTGGCAGCGTTTGGAAGTCTCTACATTGGTTTTCTTATTATTTGTGGAAGTTTGCTCTCCCACACAGTTTCTGATTCTTTTGCAGCAAGTGGAGTACCAGCAGGTCACATTGATTTATGTTATGACAACTTAACTTTGGACTTACCATTAAAGAGAATACAGGGCAGAATTCAAGAGCTGTTTTCTTTAGTAACAGGAATAGAATTTCCATAAAATTCCCAACTGTTACTTTAATTCCAGTACATGGAACAGGTACTTTCTAATGGTTTAGGATCATGCCTTACTGAGTGGACTGAAAGGTCTGCACACATTTTCTTATCCCAAGAGACCAAGTGGGGTGAGCGAAGAGGGGTCCCCAGCCAGGGAAAGGCTGAGCTTCAGGAGATGCTTCTAGTGTGCCCACTGTAGACCACATGCCTTTCCTTGTGTGATAATTTGCTTTCTTTCTCACTGTGACCACTGACATAGCTATGAAGCTTTTACAGATATGAATATAGACTTGGACCTTTACCTACAGTTTAAAAAAAGCCAAAGTAGGACCCCAGGGCCTGTGCACTTTCCACTGTGTTAGCCAGAGCTTAGGGCCATTTTTCCAGCTGAGGCCCCATGTCTCCCCGTGCCTTGTTTCCAGCCTAGCCAGTGTAGCACAGCGGGCAAGCAAGAACTCTGCAGCCAGACTGCCTGCGTTCAAATCTCGATTTCACTGCGTCCCAGTTGGGCTCTGTGCCTTGGTTTCTCCACCTGTAAAATAGGGAGAATGACAGTTACTGTGGAATTAATATCGTAAGACATCTAGTAAACCCCATGGGGAAGTGTTTGCTAAATAAATAGGTAACTTTTGCTGGACTTCTAGTCCTCCCACCATACTCAGTACTTAAAGAGAAACAGAAATTATCTTTGAGCCTTGCCAAAACGGACCGTGTAGATTAAAGTGGAGCTCTATGAAACGGAGATGTGTCTACAGATGGGAGAGTTTCCCTTCTTACATGGAAGATTTGGGCCAGATGGGTGATACGCTTTAACTAAAATGTCACTTGTCAGTGTCAGCCCTCAAATGGGTGTTCTTAAGCAAAATCCAACTACTTATAAGATTTAAACCTAGATATCCTTGAATAGCCAATAGAGCTGTAGTAAGGGTGAAAAATCCCAAGACTTGAATTGGAGTAATCAGATGAGGAATGATAAAATAACCTAATTATTTTGTCTTGATTCTATAAAGTGAGAGGGCTGAGCTAGATGACTCCAAATGCATGTGATCTCTGTAATCATTAAACTTCCTGGTTTAGTCACCTTACTCAGGCCTGGAATGTAGACGCTAATGTGCTCAGATTAAAAATGGAATGATGCAATAGATGAAAATCCTCTGGTATCATTTGCCTGATTAAAATTCCAAAGGCTGCCTATCTGACTCACACAAGCAACCGTGAGATTACAGAGATCTTTGGTTATGGTTTGCATCCTTTTGACCACTGGCTACTGTAACCTCTTATCCCTATGTCGAACAAATCAATGACAGTTGGTGCATACTGCACTGCCCAGGTTACATTTTTTTTTTTTTTTGAAATGGAGTCTCACTCTGTTGCCCAGGCTGGAGTGCAGTGGTGCAATCTCGGCTCACTGCAACCTCCACCTCCTGGATTTAAACAGTTCTCCTACCTCTGCCTCCTGAGTAGCTGGGATTGCAGGCACCCGCCACCATGCCCAGGTAATTTTTGCATTTTTAGTAGAGACAGGGTTTCACCATGTTGGCCAGGCTGGTCTCGAACTCCTGACCTCAGGCGATCTGCCCACCTCCCACCTCAGCCTCCCAAAGTGCTGGGATTACAGGTGTGAGCCACTGCGCCCAGCCCAGGTTACTTTTGAAATGGGGGGAATTAAATGCTGGGTGTGGTGACGCAAGCCTGTAGTCCTAGCTACTCAGGAGGCTGAAGCCAGAGGATCACTTGAGCCCAGGAGTTCGAATCCAGCCTGGGCAAGACTGGATGGAGTTCGAATCCAGCCTGGGCAAGACAAGATGTAGCGAGACTCTGTTTCTGAAATAAATCAACTAGTGGGGGAATTAGGATAAATAATGTCATCACTTACGGGCAGATGGCCTTCCCAGGATGTTATCCTTAGCCAATGGGGGCTAGGGCCTAGCATGCCCATTTCAGAATACCAACAATTCCACCTGGTTTGGGGAACTGAATGGTTTGGGGAACTAAAGGTTCATCTTTGTTTGCTTGTGTAATAAAGGAGCAAGCTAAAAGTCATAGTCTGAGGGTAAATGGACTGAAAAGGATGGGGATCCTCAATCTGGGAGACAGTTTTAACATGCTTATATCAATCTGAATAAAGCATCTGGAGTAATTTTAACCGAGCCTCCTCTGCATTGTGGGCTTAAGTGAGACCTGATGGCTTGTCCACACGGCAATGGGTAGAGAGCACTGAATTCCAGCTACTCAGGAGGCTGAGGCAGGAGAATTGCTTTAACCCAGAAGTGGAGGTTGCAGTGAGTTGAGATTGAGCCACTGTACTCCAGCCTGGGCAACAGAGTGAGACTCTGTCTCAAAAAAAAGAAAAAGAAAAAGAAATTCTTAACAACCCAACAGAATGCGGCTGCTACTAATAGTTATCAATTGCATATCTATTGAGTATCTATTGCGTGGAGAAAGCAGGGCTGGAGAGCCAATGTCATGTATTATGAGCTGGGCCCTGGAATCAAACTTCCAGGATTGACCCCTTGCTGTCCTGTTTATGGCTTTGTGATCACGTAACCTTTCTGGGCCTCAATTTTTTCATCTATAAAATAAGAGTGGGCCGGGAGCAGTGGCTCATGCCTGTAATTCCAACACTTTGGGAGGCTGAGGTGGGTAAATCGCTTGAGCCCAGGAATTCAAGACCAGCCAGGGCAACATGGCAAAACCCCATCTCTACAAAAATACAAAAATTAGCTGGGCATGGTGCCACGTGCCTGTAGCCCCAGCTACCCTGGGGATTGAGATGGGAGGATCACCTGAGCCCAGAAGGCTGATGTTGCAGCGAGTCATGATTCCACCACTGCATTCCAGCCTGGGGGATGAATGAGACCCTGTCTAAAAAATAATAATAACAAAAGTAATAAAAACAAAATGGGATTGGTAAATGCTCCATCCATGTTAGCCGCTGTTGTTAACACTGTTGTTATTGGTTTCATTAGCCAGCCAATGACTGTGGGGAGAGTGAAAGGTTGATTGTACCCGCGTATTGGGTGCTTTCTGGGTCCTTCTCATGTCAAGTATGATGAGTGAGAAGTGAGTGAATAAAACATCTCGGTGGCCTGAGACATTTCTCTTTTTTTTCTTTTTTTGAGATGGAGTTTTGCTCTTGTCACCCAGGCTGGAGTGCAATGGCGCGATCTCGGCTCACTGCAACCTCTGCCTCCCAGGTTCAAGTGATTCTCCTGCCTCAGCCTCCCAAGTAGCTGGGATTACAGGCACCTGCCACCACTCCTGGCTAAGTTTTTTGTATTTTTAGTAGAGATGGGGTTTCACCATGTTGGCCAGGCTGGTCTCGAGCTCCTGACCTCGTGATCTGCCTGCCTCGGCCTCCCCAAGTGCTGCGATTGTTACAGGAGTGAGTCACTGCACCCGGCTGGACTGAGACATTTCTTATCTGTGACTTCCTTCTCTCCAGCAGTGATTCCCAGTGAGCACTGGTGACTTCAGTTCACTCTTTCTCAGGAATATTTTTTCCTGGGTCACTACCTGTGAACTAAAGATTTTCTGGCTTAACACTGTGAATAGGTAAACATTTATTGATCATTTTCTGTTAACCATGGGCTATTAGTTAAGAGATCTGATCTGTCACAAATGGAAGAATCTGCCCCAACATTCTTGAAATCCCATTGACCAGGACGATGTTTAGTTGTAGTTAGCTCAGTGCTTCTGAGGAGCAGGGGGTCACAGAGTTATGCCACCGGCATAAAAAACTAAAGAGAAAAGCCTGGGACTGGAAATTTGCAGAGCAGCTCCACCGGTTGAAAGTTGGCTTTGTTTAGTGCCCAACTTCACAGAAGATTTTCCTCGGCTGAGTGGGCTTGGCAGAGCCCCGGCTTGAGAGGGTTGCTTAGCAATGAGATTTGGTGGCACCCAATTCTCAAGTAGTCAAGCAACCCATCAATTCCCTGCTTCCCCCTCCACTAAACCTCAGCTACCATCCAGAGCCTCCTATTAGACAATCAAGTGTGTGCCAGAGGGAGGGACCAAAGGGGTGGGGTGGGGGGGAGTTTAATCATTGAACCAAGCAGGCTGGAGGTATTTAGTCTGCAGCACCTCGCTCCCCAGGAGGTCTGCCAGCCTGGACTGGAAGCGTGCAACACTCCAGAGTCGTGGGAGTGAACACTGCACAGGAATCTCTGCCCATCTCAGGAGAAACCAAACTTGGGGAAAATGTTCGCGGTCCACTTGATGGCATTTTACTTCAGCAAGCTGAAGGAGGATCAGATCAAGAAGGTAAGGAGGACCCACGAAGCTGAGAGATGCACAGCTCCTTCTTCACGGACAAAGCTGATTCCCTTAAAAAAAAAATCAGAAGGGAGTTAAGAGAGCTTATTAGAAAAGATACTGGGAGCATATGACCAGTAAAAGACTCACTGAGGGAAGAGGGAGTAATTCTCCCACACTCCTGGGCATTGCATTACTGTCCTGAACCTTACATTTCACTTGGAACTTCCTGGCAGGTATTGGATGCGGAAGCGGGTGAGGAGGGTCTTTGGAAAGCTTGAAGAGGATTGTGTTTGCTGTAAGGGATGTTTGCTCGGAAAGGCCACAAAGGCGAGGAGAATCATTTTCAAAGAAGTTTTAAGAAGTGTTGGAGCAGAAGGCTGGGCGCAGTGGCTCACGCCTGTAATCCTAGCACTTTAGGAGGCCGAGGCGGGCAGATTACCTGAGGTCAGGAGTTCGAGACCAGCCTGGCCAACATGGTGAAACCCCGTCTCAACTAAAAATACAAAAATTAGCCGGGCGTGGTGGTGGGCACCTGTAATCCCATCTACTCGGGAGGCTGAGGCAGGAGAATCGCTTGAACCCGGGTGGTGGAGGTTGCAGTGAGCCGAGATCGCGCCATTGCACTCCAGCCTAGGGGACAAAAGCGAGACTTCATCTCAAAAAAAAAAAAGAACTGTTGGGGCAGATCTGTTTATTCATGTATTTGAAAGCATATAAATGTGGGCAGCAAGAGGTGTGAGTTGTAACAGACAGTAATTGAAATATCTATTATTGGCACCTGCTATTTGCCAATGGTACACTATTCATGGTGTGCATTATTTTGTCACTTTGCTCAGGGAACTTGTCTACAAAATTCATTCCAAAGTGGGTGGGTTAAAGGTGGCCAAGGGTCAACAGGAGGGAACCAGGGTTCTTTCCAGGCAGCTAAAATGGGCCCAGTCTGCTACTCTGGCCACATCGGCTGGCTGTCACAGCCCTGGGCAAAAAGCATCTCTCAATGTGCAGATGACAGAAGTCCTCCTAGCAGGAGGACTTAGCCAAGGTCACCAAGTATTTAGGATGGAATGAGGATTAAACCCAAGTTGGCTGACTCTTCCTTCAATGCTCTTTCTGCTGTGCCATGACTCCCTCCTGCTTTTCAAAATGAACAAGGAGGCCAGGCACCGTGGCTCACGGCTGTAATCTCCGTACACTGGGAGGCTGAGATGAGCAGATCTCATCTCAAACTTGAGGCCAGGAGTTTGAGACCAGCCTGCCTGGGCAAAATGGAGCAACCCCATCTCTACAAAACATGTAAAAATTAGCCGGTCATGGTGGTGTGTGCCTACAGTCCCAACTACTTGGGAGGCTGCGGTGGCAGGATGGCTTGAGCCCGGGAGACTGCGCTACTGCACTCCAGCCTGGGTGACAGAGTGAGAAACTGTCTGAAAAAAAAAGGAAAGAAAAGAAAAAAAGGCGAAGCGTGGTGGCTCATACCTATAATCCCAGCACTTTGGGAGGCCGAGGTGGGTGGAACACCTGAGGTCAGGAGGTCGAGACCACCCTGGCCAATATGGTGAAACCCCATCTCTACTAAAAATTTAAAAATTAGCTGGGCGTGGTGGAGTGCGCCTGTAATCCCAGCTACTCGGAAGGCTGAGGCAGGAGAATCGCTTGAACCTGGGAGGCAGAGGTTGCAGTGAGCTGAGATCATGCCATTGCACTCCAGCCCGGGCAACAGAATGAGACTCCGTCTCAAAACAAAACAAAACAAAGAGAGAGAGGAAGTGTGGCCCCTTATAGCCCTCAGGTACTTGGTGGGATAAACTCCCACTAAATTCTATTCATTAGAGAGTTGAGTTAGAGGTTGTGGCAAATTTAAAACCATTATAAGGCAATCACTTGTTGATTAGATTCACAGAGCCCTCTACTGGCTACTTAAGGAGGCGCTGCCTAGGAATCCACTTTCTTTTGTTATCTGCTTAGTAAAGGCACAAGTTGCACCATGTCTCTCCCACCCCCAAGGGGGAGCCTTTGGAACCCTGAAACCTTTGATTCTGCAAACTTATTTCATTTCCTTGGGCCCCTTTGTGTTGGTTAACCTTTTGTACCCTAGGATCAGGCGGGACATGTTTGTCCAACAGCCCAGGTGCAGGCTCAGGAGCACCCTGTGATGGGAAATGCAGCCTCTGCTGATGTGCTCCAGGTCCTTCTGGAAGGACAGTCAGCCTTTTTCAATGCCTGGAGCTGACCTCCCTCTCCCTGTGGGAGGCGAGAAAGTTGGAAGCACTTTTATAGCCACCTTAAGCAAGTGCCCCAGGAAGTCTCTGGGGTAGTGTGGGAGGCTGGTTTATGGCTGCTGGGCTGAGTCATGGTTCTGAGAACAATCCTCCCAACACGTGGTGGAAACACACCTGGTCAAAAGGCACAGCTCTTTTCTCTGCGGTCAGGCAGTGAGTCCCCTTCTTCGTCTCTGTGCTTCCTGCCTCTAGAATTGTCCAGATCCTGGGCCAGCGGTGCCTGCAAGGGTTACTACTGAGACCCTGGAACAATTTCTAAAAATCTTCCCATACCAGCGTGGAAACAAAAGTAAGACAAAATGAAAAAAACGAAAATAGAAACCACTCTGACAGATTCTTTTCCAATTCAATATATTGACATTATTTGACCTATTGATAGCACCAGGCCAGACCTGGTCACTGACCTGCAGATTGTTCATCCATAGGAGAACTGGGAGGTTTTCAGTGTGTATTTTTCACAGCTCTGTATGTCAACATTACAAAAAAGTGGAAATGTTACTTGTAATTCCACCTTTAATTTACTTTTAATCTCAAACACTTTCATATTTGCTGGGTGGAAGCCTTCCTAGTTTTTCTTCATCCTGTATGTTTTTAGCTATATTTATAAGGTACATACAGTTCTGAACTGCTTCCCTCACTTACTGTTACAGTGTAACCACTTATGTAGATTTCTTCATTATCATCATAATTATCATTACAATGTCTTCTTAATATCCAATCAAGTGGATATGCCATAATGTAGTTAACCTTTTCCCTCTTGTTGGACATTTGGTTACTTTCGAATATCCAGAGTTGTGTAACCATTACCACAATCTAATTTTTTTTTTTTTTTTTTTTTTGAGACGAAGTCTTGCTCTGTCTCCCAGGCTGGAGTGCAGTGGCGCGATCTCGGCTCACTGCATCCTCCGCCTCCAGGGCTCAAGCGATTCTCCTGCCTCAGCCTCCTGAGTAGCTGGGATCACAGGCCGCACCACCACGCCCAGCTAATTTTTGTATTTTTAGTAGAGACAGGGTTTCGCTGTGTTGGTCAGGCTGGTCTCGAACTCCTGACCTCGGGATCTGCCCGCCTCGGCCTCCCAAAGTGCTGGGATTACAGGCATGAGCCACCTCGCCTGGCCTTATTTGGATACTTTCAAAAACATTTTTAATAATTAAAATATTAGGCTGGATGAAGTGGCTCATGCCTGTAATCCCAGCACTTTGGGAGGCTGAGGCGGGATGATCACTTGCCTCCAGGAGCTCGAGACCAGCCTGGGTAACATAGAGAGATCTGTCTCTACAAAAAATACAAAAATTAGCTGGGCATGGTGGCACATGCCTGTAGTCCCAGCTACTTGGGAGGCTGAGGTGGCAGGATCACTGGAGCCCCGGAGGTTGAGGTTGCAGTGAGCTGTGACTGCACCATTGCACTCCAGCCTGGGCAACAGAGCAAGACCCTGTCTCAAAAATAAAATAAATAAAATAAAAGTATTGTTATGTTAAACCTTGGTAGAGTTTTATTTTTATTTTTATTTATTTTATTATTATTATTATTTTTAAGATGGAGTCTCGCTCTGTCACCCAGGCTGGAGTGCAGTGGCGTGATCTCGGCTCATTGCAAGCTCTGCCTCCTGGGTTCATACCATTCTCCTGCCTCAGCCTCCGAAGTAGCTGGGACTACAGGCGCCCGCCACCACGCCCGGCTAATTTTTGTATTTTTAGTAGAGACACGGTTTCATCAGCTTGGCCAGGCTGGTCTCGAACTCTGACCTCAGGTGATCCACCCGCCTCGGCCTCCCAAAGTGCTGGGATTACAGGCGTGAGCCACTGCGCCTGGCCTTGGTAGAGATTTATGGTTCTCCATAGACAGGATTATTTCCTGAGAATAGGTTCTGGAAATGAAAGCCCTGGGTCAAAGAGCGGAATTTTTTATGACTCTCATTCCTAATGTGAGATCTTTGGACTAGATGAACTCTAAGGCCCCTCCAGCTCCCACCTTCTGCAATTCAGTCTTGAGTCTTGAATGTTTGATTTGCTCTTTCTAAGTGAAACGCGCTGCTGGTTGGCTTTCTTGCTTAGACGATATCTCCCATGATGGTTTGTGTGTCTCTCCAAAAGTGGGCTTGGTTTTCTGCAGCACCAGTACTCTCCCTTAGTGCCTGGGACGTGTGTCCCTGGTTACACATACCCCACATGACTTGTTTGGATTGAAAATAGGTGCTTTTTGTCCCAACATATGTTTCACTTTTCCCTTCTAACAACTGTTCCTGGTGCTGTGGCAGATACAGAAGATCAAAAGGAAACTGTTGCTGAGTTGACATTCTTTCTGTCATAACCTCAACTTATTGAAAGAGCAGCAGCAGCAAACCAAGTGCTCAATGACCCCATTAAACCCCAGTCGCAAATGACCCCAACTGGGTCTCAAAAAACAGGACTTACATGGCAGGGATAACATTGTGTGGATGCCTGGAGTTTTTTATACTCTCAGGCTAAGCAAAAATGATCAGTAGGTTCAGGGGCACTGTCTGAGGGCCCTTTGGGTAGGAAAGAATCAAGTTTGGTTCCCACGTACAGCATCCCACCCTTCCCCAACCGCAATTACTTGGGTCACGTCCTTTGCATCCAGTTTTCTCGGTTTGTGTGTGGCTGTGCCAACCAATTAGTCATAAACAGCCTTGGGGGAACAGGAAGCCCTTAATGAAGCCTGACCTGGTTCCATCCCGTTTCTCAAATATGCTGAAAGCTCAATTGTCCTTTTTTGCTAATGGCTCTCTGATGATTTTCTGGTCTTTCTCTGGCCCCTGAGTCCCCGGAGCCATGGTACCATTTCAGTGTCTTGGGTCTGTTCATTGTCACGGGACTGAGCTGGGTCCTGGCCTCTGAGGCCTGGCTGATGACCGGGCCCCTGTCCTAGCGCGAAGGTAATGTGAGCCCTGTGCATTTGGTATAATTTGTCTGTCGGGCTTATGCATCCCCGACAGAGCTGTGAGCCAAAGCCAGGCCATGGGGGTGAGGGATCTAGAGCCTATGTTACAGTCCCATGTAGCCGCAGCTCTGCAGCCCTCTCACCTCACCTCTCACTTGGGGACAAGAATTTTGGCCTTACGTGGCTGCCTCAAAGGGATGCTGTGGCGATGAGGAGAGGTGAAGTACATGGACGCACTCTGTAGACAGTAGCACGTGTTCTTCACCCTGGATAAAATGCCCTTTCACCGGGAATGTGCCTGGGATGGAGCCTGCTGTCACCTGGAGGGTGGAGAGTGCTCAGTATAAAAACAGGGCTGGAAAGGACAGGGTGCATATACCCCGTCTCTCCTCCTGCCCCCATCAATAATCCATCCCAGTGAGCCCGGGCTCCAGACTGCCAGCACCAATTGATTAGTGTTAATTAGTGTGAGGGAGGAAGCTTTGCTGCCGTCCCTGATGTAACATATTACCAACAAGAGGACTGATTATAGCCATAGTGATTTGTATAACTTCCCTCCTTTGGGTATGGTCCTCTGTCCCTGTTTCCTGGTTACATGAGTGACATCCACTCATTTTCAATAGCAATCTGAGCTGAGTTAAAAAATTCAGCTTTATCTTAGCTAGAACAACTCAGTTAAACCAAAATGGACATTTATGGCTGGGTGAGGTGGCTCACGCCTGTAATCCCAGCACTTTGGGAGGCCGAGGCGTGTGGATCACTTGAGGTCTGGAGTTCAAGAACAGCCTGGCCAACATAGCGAAACCCCATCTCTACTAAAAATACAAAAAAAAAAAAAAAAAAAAAATTAGTCGGGCATGGTGGCACCTGCCTGTAATACTAGCTACTCAGAAGGCTGAGGCAGGAGGATGGCTTGAACCTGGGAGGTGGAGGCTGCAGTGAGCCGAGATCTCACCACAGTGAGCCGAGATCTCACCACTGCACTCCAGCCTGGGCGACAGAGTGAGACTGTGTCTCAAAAAAAAAAAAAAAAAGGAGGGGAATTTAAAGGGCTAGATTTAGGCATTGCTTTTGGAAACTAAATTTAGCTCTGAGCTTCCTAGCAGCCAGTAAACAAAGAGAAACCTGTCTGGCTATATCTGTGGTCATCACTGGATGAAAGAAAGCTTCCATGTTTAGAAATCTACGATTCAAGCTCTGGCTGGCCTTTTTTGGTGGAGAGGAATGAGACACTGGTGAGGGCCCTGAACTGGGAATCGGAAACCCTGAATCCTTCTTAGTTTCTGCCTCTCCCTTGTCTCATCAGAATAATGGGGGAATCATTTTCTCTTCAGAGTCTGCCCTTCAGAGAAGTAACTCCACACCTTCTCAGCCCTCCGTTCCATTCTGCTTTCCTAACTCCCTTCCCTGTCCTCTGCCTGAGGAGGGGTCAAATAGGGAGGCTTTGGGAATCCACATCTCAATGCTGTCCCCAGAGTCAAGAATGCAGCTTGCTGAGGGATGTCGGGGGTTACGGCCTCGACTGGAGGGTGAGGGCCCCTAGCAGCGCCCCTTGGTGGCCGGTGTCTGTTCCAGGTGGACAGGTTCCTGTATCACATGCGGCTCTCCGATGACACCCTTTTGGACATCATGAGGCGGTTCCGGGCTGAGATGGAGAAGGGCCTGGCAAAGGACACCAACCCCACGGCTGCAGTGAAGATGCTGCCCACCTTCGTCAGGGCCATTCCGGATGGTTCCGGTGAGTGCAGTTGTCCGCTGCCAGGGTCCCTGGCTCCTCTTGGCTGATGGGTGTCTAAAGTACCTAAGGTTTGCCCCTGTACCTTGGCTTCTCTCTCTAGCTCTCTCTCTGCCGTTCCACCCTCCCTGCCCCTCTGTGCTTCAGTGCTGCTGAATCCCTCTTGCAGTTCTGCAGTTCTGCAGCCCCAGGCACCTTAGCTTCTCTGCCCATCGTGGCCTCACACATTTGCTCCCTCTCCTCCTGGAGCATCTCCATGTTCTTCCCTGGTGAGCATCAACGTGGCTTTTCCGTCTCAGCGTAGTGGTCCCTGCCTCCATCTAGGAAGTATCCCTGTGCTGGGCTGGGTGCTTGTCAGGGCACTTGTCACTTTGCTGTGTCCCCACTCTGAGTCTCCACCAAATTAACCACTCACTCCGTGGGTCCAAGGTCTTACCACAGTGTTCCCAGCACCTAGTGTAGCACTGGGAATGAGTAATGGGAGCAAGAATGATGTAGTGGAAATCATATTCAATGGTAATTCAACAAACCTGGGTCTGAGGCCCAGCTCTGTCACTCTCAGTGACCTGAGGCGAGTGTTTAGCCTCAGTTTGCCCATCTGTAGAATGAGAAATGGCCTATGTATCTGTTTCCTATGGCTGCTGTGATGTATTACCACAATCACAGTGGCTGAAAACAATCGAATATATTCTCTGACAGTTCTGGTGGATGGGAGTTTGCAGTGGGTCTCACTGGGCTAAAATTCAGGTGTCGGCAGGGCTGCGTTCCTTCTGGAAGCTTGAGGGGAGAATCTGTTTCCTTGACTTTTCCAGTTTCGAGAGGCCACCTGCATCCTTGAGGCATGCCCCTTTCTGTTCTCAAAGCCAGCAGTGTAGCCTCTTCAGGTCCCTCTCTGACCTGACCTTCTGCCTCCCTTCAACATTTCAAGATCCTGTGATCACATTAGTCATGCTTAGATAATCCAGGATAATCTCCCAACTTCAAGGTCAGCTGATGAACAATTTTGATCCCATCTGCAACCTTAATTCCCCTTTGCCTTGCACCCTCAGATATTCACAGGATCTGGGGATTAGGATGTGAGCATCTTTGTTGGGGGGAATTATTTTGCCTACAATGGCCTAGAACTCTCTAGATAGGATCTATGAGGTCCCATCCAACTCTTCCATTTTCAGCCTCTGAATGAAGCTGTAAGAGGGAAAAGGGCTGCTACTGGCCTGGAGTGGTGGCTCACGCCTGTAATCCCAGCATTTTGGGAGGCCGAGGAGGGCAGATCACTTGAGGTCAGATGCTCAAGACCAGCCTGGCAAACATGGTGAAAGTCCACCTCTACTAAAAATACAACAATTAGCCAGGTGTGATGGCATGCACCTGTAATCCCAGCTACTCGGGAGGCTGAGGCAGGAGAATCACTTGAACCTGGAAGGCAGAGGTTGCAGTGAGCTGAGATTGCGCCACTGCACTCCAGCCTGGGTGACAGAGTGAGACGCCATCAAAAAAGAAAGAAAGAAAGGAAGAAGAAAGAAAGAAAGAGAGAGAAAGAAGAAAGAAAGGAAAGAAAGAAGAAAGAGAAAGAAAGAAAGAGAGAGAAAGAAGAAAGAAAGGAAAGAAAGAAGAAATAAAGAAAAAGAAAGAAAGAAAGAGAGAAAGCTGCCATTTACTGAGCAACCACTGTGGTCATGGGGTGCTGGGGACTCGCTGAGCCACATATTTCCTGTGACAACCCTGTGGTGTTGCTGTTCAGACAGAACCACCAAGGACCAAGGGGTTTCTCCCATGTCAGGGTCCCAGTGCCCAAACCGAGCTCGTGAAAGAGCATTGGGGCTCTCACAGGAGCAGGGTCTGAGGTTTGGGAGCTCTCAGGGGGCTTTGATGGGATTAGTCGTGTTCTGGACCTCTCTGGAGCAATGCCTGGATCAAGGTAGCTTGGCTCTGCTGGTTGAGAGGCCCTGGGACACTGCACTGGGAAAGGCCCTGTGCCCTCACTTGTGGGTAGGTGCTTGGGATGGACAGTGCCCTGTCCTGGAGGGACGTTGAGCTTCGGAGAGAGACAGCCCTACTTTGAAATCTTGGCTCTGTCCTTGCCACAGCTTGACGAGAGTACTGGGACGTGTCCTTGACAGGGCATCTGGGGCCCCTGGGAGGAAGCAGCTGAGTCATATGGGGAGCACCAGGGCTAAGTCCGCCTGGCTTCCTGGACCGCAGCCCCTCCTCCTGATACAGACAAGGTGTGTCCCCAGAAGCAAGGGAAGGTGGCCTTTGATGGTCTGAAGGCTCTGGGACAGGCGGTGTCCTCCTGGCCCTGGCTGCTTCTGAAGGTTCAGAAGTGAAACTAACTAAGTCATAGAAACTCTCTCCTCCTTAGCCGGGAAGACGCCCAGCTCCCCATCCCTGTCTCCGCAGAGCCTCTCACCGCACAAAGCATCTCACCAGTGATTCTGTTGTGCTGAGGTCCCTGGGCCGAGTCCCTAATAAGCCAGGTGCTCTTGGTAAATCCCGGCACCATACATGATTGTCAGGATTTAATGAGATCATGTGGATGGCGTGCTTTAACATCTCTAAAATCTTGTCCCAAGTCCTCCTAGCTCTTGTGAGCTGGTGGTATAATTTCATGATTACCAACAAAAAACAAACAAAACTCTCCTAATTCCTTATGGTGTCCGTTTCAGAAATGTATGCAGCTTCCAGAGAAGTCCTGAGTTTGCCTACTGCCATCAGGACCTATCTGCGAGGGAGTCACCTGTTTGAGCCTTAGTTACCACCCAGCCTTTTGGTCAGGGGGCTGCAGTGGTCTGTTCTGACAGGATCAAGTGCCTTAAAAGTGCTGTGTTAATACTGGAGCCTTCTCTGCCAGTCATGGAAGGGGCATGGGAAGTATGAGGGTGACTGTGATTCTTTGGCTTGACCCCTGCTGGCTCTGTTCCACGCCTTAGCCTCCAGTCAGCCTCCAAGGCCAAATAGGCCTTGGGGGTGAGCCCGGGAGCCCTGAGGTCATCAGCCTGGAGCCTCGAGTATTTCCTAACACACACTTTCCCAGCCCCTCCCCCTGGGGACTCTGAATCTCCAGGAATCTCCGCATTCAGCCACTGTGCACCTTTGGGAGACTCTGCACTGGGTAAAAGGAGGGAGTGAAGGCACCAGCCCCAGCAGTGACTTACGAGAAGGGAACCATTGGGTCCAAAGCAGTTCATGGAGGGTCCTCCGGAGCAGGCAGATTGGCCAAAGCAATTTACCCCGCTTAGGACACTGTTTTCCTTTTCCTTTCTTTTTAGAAACAAGGTCTCCCTCCGTTGCCCAACCTGCAGTGCAGTGGAGCCATCATAGATCACTGCAGCCTTGACCGTCTAGGCTCAAGTGATCCTCCTGCTTCAGCCTCCCAAGTAGCTGGGACTACAGGTGCATGCCACTACACCCAACTGACTTTTTTGTCTTTTGTATTGTAGAGACAGGGTTTTACCATATTGACCAGGCTGGTGTTGAACTCTTGGCCTCAAGGGATTAATTCTCCTGCCTGGGCCTCCCAAAGTGCCGGGACCACAGGTGTGAGCCACCGTGCCTGGCCGGGGCTGTTTTCTTGATGTCTGTGAAGACTCTGAGGCCCCACAGACCGCTGTTGCCTGGGCAAGTCCTCCCTCTCCCAGGGTCCACTGGTTCCTTTTTTCTGGGGTCAGAGACAGAAGGGATCACACCACGTGGCATCCATGAAATGGCACCTCGAGCCACTGGTGGAGTGAGGTGTTTGATAGTGATTGCGATGCGGGCCGGGAGTGGGATGCCTCCACACCGACACTGGCCAGGTCTCAGCACATCCCCTCCTGTCCGATGGCAGTGCAGCAGCCTCTTCTTTTGTTAAACCCTCAGTCTATTCTGGTTGGTGTCAGAGGCATTTGTCCCCAAAATCTCAGATCTTGGCACTCCCTAGTTTAAAATCTTTCTGCAGCTCCCTCTCACCTTCCAGATAAAGCCCAAGCTCCTTGGGGTGGATAGCTTTTCCAAATCCTTCCAAATTTAACCTGAGAGCCACCTTCCAACCTCATTTCTGTGACAGCTGCCCTCCTTTGGCAAAAGCACACTCACTCCTATCAGATGCTTTCTCATTCCTTTGCCCATGGTTCCTCTCCCTGGGACCCCCGCTCCCGGCAGCCTGGCAGCCTGACTCCTGCTCACCCTTCAACACTCAGCTCTGTGTCCCCTCCCTGCAAAACCAGCTGCCTTTGTCTCCCAGCTTTGACCTGGATATCTCTCCCTGTGCCTCTCACAATCTGAGCACTGGTCCTACTATATGGAAATAGCTGATTTCTGCGCCTGTATTTCGGATCAATTTCCCAGGGAGCACACCGTCTTTCATCTGTGCATCCCTAGCACCTGACACATGTTACTCAGCACAGAGTAGATGCGCAGTAAATGTGTGGACATAGATTGTGGGATCTACCCTACTTCCTACACAGCAAGACAGCATCTGGGAGAACCCTCTTACTTGGTGCATAATAAATACTAATAAAAGTTGCATAGGATTAACTCCCTGAATTCCCTCACCAAATAATAAATGACTCCATCAGCTCCTTTGCGGCTGATCTGTGAAGGTAAGAATTTCCGGATGTCTACACAAAAACAAAAAATCGAGCTGGCTGCACCTTTGCTACTCTAACTCTGGTCTACAGACCAGCAACAGCAGCAACATCACCATGTTGGCCAGGCTGTTCTTGAACTGCTGACCTCAGGTGATCTGCCCGCCTCGGCCTCCCAAAATGCTGGGATTACAGGCATGAGCCACTGTGCCCAGCCCCCACCTTTCAATTAATGGCATCTGTCTTGGGCTGGGCTGGGTTGTGTTCCAATGTCTCCTTTTGGAGTGGCTCTGGCCTAAAAAAATCAGCATCCTTGGCACCTCAAGGGCCATTGTTTGGTCCCTGTCTCCTCTCCCCTCCAGGAGTGTTTTCCCTCTGCCCATAGGATCATCGGCTGCAGGAGGCTAGCTGCTCCTCACCGCACACCCTGTCTTCCCCCTCATACCTTTATCCGAGTTTCCCCAGGCTGGGAGTACCAGCTCTCTCTTCCCGGTGATGGCATCCCAGGATGGGCTCCACCGTCGAGGCCACCTCTCATACCACCGCAAGGACTGTGCTCACATTGGCCTTCTCCAGTTGCCATGCGCATTCCTACAGCATGAGCCAGTGGGTTGGGCTCAGGCTGCAGAGTCAGGCCGACTTAGTTCACATCTCAGCTCTGCGCCTTACCTCGAGGGCTCTGAGAAATGGCCAGAGTCCTCAGCCTTGGCAAATGGGCATAATGATACCTAGTGGCTGTGATTTGATGACGTTGATTATATGTCCAACCTCTAATGCAGAGCTTGCCACATCTGTAGTAGACCCTCAATAAATGGAAACTGAATTTGTTTCTTAATAGAAAATGGGGAGTTCCTTTCCCTGGATCTCGGAGGGTCCAAGTTCCGAGTGCTGAAGGTGCAAGTCGCTGAAGAGGGG
Organism: Gorilla gorilla gorilla; assembly: GCF_029281585.2. Classification (NCBI taxonomy): domain Eukaryota; kingdom Metazoa; phylum Chordata; class Mammalia; order Primates; family Hominidae; genus Gorilla; species Gorilla gorilla. The sequence continues at coordinate 46,519,458 of NC_073232.2, read as the reverse complement.
AAGCGACACGTGCAGATGGAGAGTCAGTTCTACCCAACGCCCAATGAAATCATCCGCGGGAACGGCACAGAGGTACCTGGCAGGTGGCTCCTGTGACCGCAGGGAAGGCGGTGGCATCTGTGTGTGGGGAAACCACACCTTAGCCCATGTACTTTGCTTTCTCTTCTTTGCAGCTGTTTGAATATGTAGCTGACTGTCTGGCAGATTTCATGAAGACCAAAGATTTAAAGCATAAGAAATTGCCCCTTGGCCTAACTTTTTCTTTCCCCTGTCGACAGACTAAACTGGAAGAGGTAAGGCGCGGAGGGAAGCAGCTGTGCAGGAATTGGGGCTTGGGGAATGTGGGCACGGGTGGGAGTCAGGCTGCACGCAGGAGAGAACAGCAGGAGCTTTCTTGTTTGTCTTTTTCTTTTCTTTTTGTTCATGATGAGGTGGCAGTGTGAGGCAGAGAACTTGTTAACGCAGTGGCCTTGATTTTATGATTAACGTGGGCACAGCTCGGGGGAGTAGAATGCTTTTCAGTAGCTCTCAAACCTTGGTGTGAGGAATTCCTTGGAGGGCTTGTTTTAAGCACAGATTGCTGGGCCTACTGGAATCAGTGGTTCTGCAAGGAGGCCCTAAATTCGCCTCCCTGACAGGTTCCCGGGAGATGTGATGCTGCCTGAGGCCTGCGCTTAGGACCACTGACATAGCCAACTAGAAGAAGCATGGGAAGGCTGGGGAGTCTCTCCCTGTAGTGAGCCCTCAGGAGGAGGATTAGAATGGGGGCACTGGAGGGCCAGGTGCGGTGGCTCACGCCTGTAATTCCGGCACTTTGGGAGGCCAAGGCGGGCGGATCACGAGGTCAGGAGATCGAGACCATCCCGGCTAACACGGTGAAACCCCGTCTCTACTAAAAATGCAAAAAATTAGCTGGGTGTGGTGGCGGGTGCCTGTAGTCCCAGCCACTTGGGAGGCTGAGGCAGGAGAATGGTGTGAACCCAGGAGGCGGAGCTTGCAGTGAGCCGAGATCGCGCCACTGCACTCCAGCCTAGGTGACAGAGCAAGACTCCATCTCAAAAAAAAAAAAATGGGGACACTGGAGGAGTGAGAATGTCCTGGAGCAGACACAGAGCCTGGGATACACAGTCTCAACTGTGTCACCATCTAGGCTGGGGTTCCTGTAACTCATCTCTGTGTGTCTCAGTTTTCAATCTGTAAGCAGGAGGAAGCTAACCCGATCTTATGTGAATAAAGACAGCAAATAAGGGGACGCTCTGGGGCCAGGTTGGGGGAGTTACTGTCAAGAGTCTAGTCTCCCTGGGCCACTCCTGTCTGGGTTGGGGACCCTGATCAATCTCCTCCTCCTGGCCCTCCTGGTTATGATGCCCAGTTGACAGTCACATGGACCTCCTTGGGATGTGCTTGATATTGTTGGCTTGAGTCACTTATTGGTGTGGAATAGTGAAAGGGAATGAGCTTTCATTTTCCACACACATGGCTTTGAATCATGCTTCAGGACAAATTGTGTCCCCTTGGACCAGTTCCTTAATTTCGTGAGCCTCTTGTTTTCTCTTTGAGAAAATTTTATTTATTTTTATTTTTTTCTTTGTAGAGATGAGGTCTCACTATATTGCCCAAGCTGGTCTCAAACTCCTGGGTTTAAGTGATCTGCCTGCCTCTGCCTCCCAAAGCATGGGGATTACAGGCATGGGCCATTGTGTCCCGCCTTGTTTTCTCATTTGTAAAGCAGGGATAATAACATCTGCTTGTTGGGCTGAGGTGAAGCTTAGGCAAAGCATTTGTAAAGCATCCAACACTGTGGTTGGGCCTTACACAGTAGCTGCTAGGCTGTGGTGACTGTCCCTGGATTACTTGTCTCTTTGTGCTTTTATATCTTATCCCTAAACTCAACAGAGGTTTTTGGAGGGCAAGCAGTGCCCGCCAAGGGCACAGACCTTCCCCGCCAAGGTCTCTGACAATGTGTTGTATTTAATAGTTGCTTGATAACTATCTCACAGTTGAAAGGTGTCAATCATTTATTTGATTCCATCGTGGGAATTTGCCATCATCTATACAGGGGACAGGCTGAGTTTTACTTTTTCATTCTTTTATAAAGAAAGGACTGAGAAAAATAATATAAAGAAGGTTCCAGGGGCCTGGCATGGTGGCTTATGCCTATAATCCCAGCACCCTGGGAGGCTGAGGCGGGAGAATTGCTTGAGCCCGGGAGTCCAGGCTTCAGTGGGCTGTGATCACACCACTGCACTCCAGCAGCACGGGCCACAAAGCGAGACTCCATCTCTAAAACAAGCAGCCAGGTGCGGTGGTTCATGCCTGTAATCCCAGCACTTTGGGAGGCCGAGGGAGGCAGATCACCTGACATCAGGTGTTCAAGACCAGCCTGGCCAACATGGTGAAACCCCATCTCTATTAAAAATACAAAAATTAGCTGGGCCTGGTGGCGGGCGCCTGTAATCCCAGCTACTCGGGAGGCTGAGGCAGGAGAATCACTTGAACCCAGAAGGTGGAGGTTGTGGTGAGCTGAGATCACGCCACTGCATTCCAGCCTGGGTGACAGCGCGAGACTCTGTCAGAAACAAACAAACAAACAAAAAACAACATCAAGCAAACAAACAAAAAAGTTTCCAGGGAATGTTTGGGTGAGACCAAGTGGAGCTGGCTGGCAGAGAAAGGTTCCAGGAGTGAGTAGATGTGTGTGTCAGGGGGTTGGGAATCGGGGCCCTGGCTGGATCCTGTAGTGCAGGTGGTGGAGTGAGAGTGTGCCAGCTGCTCTTATTAGAGAGCTCTGGAACAGAGACTCCAGGAAGAAGGAAGAAAATTCTCAAGCTCTGTGAGAATTCATTCAACTTTAAGAATTAAATGCACATGCTTTCTTGATAGCTTGGCAGCGGAGGGTGTGAACGGATGGTTTATCCATCCAGGATTTTGTCATTTATCTATGTTGAATACCCACCAACATCTTTCTCAATAATAATGATAAAAGCACTTGCCTCCGGTTTTGACACCGTACCTCGCGCTGTGCCAAATGCTTTATGCACATTATCTTGTTAAATCCCCCAAACAATTCTAAGAGGTAGATATGATTATCTTCATTCTATATTTGAGAAACACTGCAGCTCAGCGAGGTTAAGAGACTTGCACAAAGCCACACAACCAAGAGTAGCCCACCCCAAGTTCATAAGCTCCCCAACTACAGTGCCTTTCCAGAAAGACACCACTTTAGAACTTCATTTAAAATGGCAGCAGGTGCCTGAAAGCATTTTGATTTTTTTTTTTTTTTGAGCTCTGTCGCCCAGGCTGGAGTGCACTGGTGTGATCTCGGCTCACCACAATCTCCGTCTCCCAGGTTCAGGCAATTCTCCTGTCTCAGCCTCCCGAATGGTGGTATTACAGGTGCCCGCCACCACACCCAACTAATTTTTGTATTTTCAGTAGAGACGGAGTTTCACCATGTTGGCCAGGCTGGTCTTGAATGCCTAACTTCAGGTGATCCTCCCGCCTCAGCCTCCCAAAGTGCTGGGATTGCAGGCATGGTGAGCCACTGTGCCCGGCCCATTTTAACCCATTTAGTGTCATATCACAATAAAGATTTTTCAGGTAAAATCTAAACTAAGGAAGGGCATTTATATCAAGGAGAGGCCGGGCACAGTGGCTCATGCCTGTAATCCCAGCACTTTGGGAGGCTGAGGAGGGTGGATCACTTTAGGTCGGGAGTTCGAGACCAGCCTGACCAACATGGAGAAACCCCGTCTCTACTAAAAATACAAAATTAGTCGGGCGTGGTGGCACATGCCTGTAATCCCAGCTACTCGGGAGGCTGAGGCAGGAGAATCGCTTGAACCTGGGAGGCGGAGGTTGCAGTGAGCTGAGATGGCGCCACTGCTCTCCAGCCTAGGCAACAAGAGTGAAACTTTGTTTCAAAAAAAAAAAGTTGTATCAAGGAAGGGAAAAATGCTTTTTTTCTCATCACAGTCTAGTCAAATATACTTATATTTTATAAAATTTCCTCGCAAACTGCCTTTCAATAAAATCTAAAGTTAAGTAGTAAAGTTCCAACCGCAAGAAAACTCATTCCTGATAATATTTGAATGTGGCCTCATCTGGCAAAGCTGTTTAAGCAGGGCTCTGCTGCAGGACTGGGTTCGGTAACACTAGAATAAGGGCTCCTGGGGAAGATGGGCTCTGTTCAGCTCCATGACTGCAGAGGGATGGAAAGGGGAAGGCTGTGTGAGGAGGTGTGATTAGGGGGCTTCTTTGAGAAACTGAAAATGATTAAAGAAGGTAGGAGCGTGAGAATTCTTATTATGTTTAACCCATAGCCAACATCATGAGCATAAGAATTAAAGGAAGTCACTTGTTTTTCTATTCTTGTTTTTGAGGGAACAGAAAGTCTTAACCAAAGAGAAATTTCTTTGTGTGTGTGTGTGTGTGTGTGTGTGTGTGTGTGTGTGTGTGTGTTTTCTGATAATAAAATAAATGGTAATACTTTTTTCAAGGTTTAAAAAAAAAGAGAGAAGGAATGGAAAAGTTTAAAGAAGAAAATAGAAATCACCACTCATCTCAATATTCAAATATTCCCACAACTAGAATTGTGGGTTTTTCTTTTACTCATACCTATATTAAATACAAGTGTTATCCTGTATCTACAGTTTAGCAAATCTATGGTTGATTCTAGTCACCAAATATTTGAGACAAAAAGAAAATGTACAGTTGTATGTAATTGCCTTTTTAATTTAAGATTCTATCACAAGCATTTATCCCTCACTTCCCCCATCCACCTTCCCTGCAACAGGGATTTTCGAAGAAAGCCAACCTGTGCATCTCTCCCCGCTCTGTCCCTGGAGACAGGGATGTTGTCATAGCCTATGAGGGCAGAAGTTAGGGAGAGCTGCCACACGGCGGCGCTGTGGTGCAGGAAAAAAGCCCGAGGGCTGGTCCAGAGTCAGAGACCTGCTTTCGGCTTGGGCTCTATCCTTCACTCGCGGTGAAATTCAGAGCATTTTCCTCCCTCTCTCAATCCCAGCGTTTTTAAATCCATAAATTGAGGGAAATGGAGGAGGTGCGGTCAGGAAGTTTGTGAGCCTGGGTCAGCTGCTCTTGACTGAGACGACTTGGGCGATTCTCTTAACTTCCAAGTTCTCTTCCAGTCTGAAACATTCTATGATTATTTGCGATTTCAGACACGAAACTCGGGAAACACCATTTGTAAGCAATGATTGATAATGCAAATTGAGAACCATTTTTCTTTCTTTCTCTTTATTAAGAGACGAGGTCTCGCTATGTTGCCCAGGCAGGCCTGGAACTCCTGGCCTCAAGCGATCCACCTGCCTCAGGCTCCCAAGTAGCTGGGACTACAGGTACGGGCCACTCTGCCTGGTTGAGAATCATTTTTCTAAGTTGAAATGAAGTTCCTGAGACAATCCTGCAAGGTTACACCATGTTAGTTCTGTTTTGTGGACCTGGCAAACCATGCATTCTGCATGTATAATACACCAGGTATTTTCATTAGAGCATTCCTTTGAGAGAGGTAGGGAGGTGACATTTCCACTTTGCAGAGGAGTAGACTGAGGCTCAGAGAGGTTAAACGACTTGTCTAATGTCTCATGAATCCAAGAGCTCTAACTTTTCAATAATTACTCCTTCTGCTACCATATATTTCATACCACTCAGATGAGAGTAATAGTCCTTTAAATTATTAGAAAAGGCTGCAGAAGCAATGTTTTAAAAAAATTGGGGTGATTCAGCTTAGAGAAGAGAAGGCCATGGGGGATGCACATAGGCATGAAGTTTCTGCAGCTCAGTTGCACATCTCAGCACGTCTTTCATTCAAACTGGACCTGAAATCTTCTCCCAGGGTGTCCTGCTTTCATGGACAAAAAAGTTTAAGGCACGAGGAGTTCAGGACACGGATGTGGTGAGCCGTCTGACCAAAGCCATGAGAAGACACAAGGTGAGGAATTCACCTCGGTGTGGGAGGCTCTCCCAGCCCTAGCTCCTTTCTCTTGGGTTGGTGGGGCTGGGGGTGAGGTGAGGGGGTCACATATGGTGCCTGCATGGAGGGAGAATCAGAGAAGGAATTGATCTTAGGAAAGGTCCCACTGTAGTACAGATGTGGCCAACTTGGATGAACCCACAGAGCCTTGGTAGGCGGGGCTTGCACCAATCCCTATTGAAAGGTGGCCAGCTCATCCCTGGGCCTCCCCAGCAGCCACAGCCCTCTCCGGAGGTCTTGGTTAGATCTGATGCTGTGTGTAGGCCCCACACGCCCTCCTCTCTGAGGCCGAAAAGATCATATACTTTCCGGGCTGGTTCCATATTCTTTCTGGGCTGATTCTCTATTTCACTGTCCACTCCCTGTCCATTAAATATCCCTATTTGTTGAACGTATTTTACAATAATTTAAACTACTGCGAAAGCAAGACTCGCTCCTTGCTGAGCTGGAAAGTACACAAACCCAAATTGCTTGTTGCCCTGACAGCAAGAGGCATGTTTGCTGCATAGCCTTCCAGCCTTTTTTTCTTTAAAGCTGGGATCTTATTGTTTTATAGCCTGCATTTTCCCTTATTGTTTTCATTTTCCTTTTTTTTTTTTTTTTAGAGATGAGGTCCTGCTGTGTTGTCCAGGCTGGCAGTGCCTGGCACTCCATCCTCGAATTCCTAGGCTCAAATGATCCTCCCACCTCAGCCTCCTGCATAGCTGGGACTATAGGCATAAGCCACATGCCTGGCTCTCATTTTACTTTAAAATGTTCTTCCAAACTTTGGGGGATGTTGGTGCAATAACCCAAGCTGACTTGGCAGAACAGGAAATCCAGACAGGAAGTCACCATGCCATACATGGGGAAGACTTGGCCGAGTCTGTGCCTGCTGGCTGAGTTGTCCCCGTGGGTGAGGACTTTGGTGTTTTCTCCTGGAAATGCCACTGGATAAACATGCTTTCCTCGATGTCTTCCCAGGATCTCACAAACAAAGGCTGAAACCTGGGTGTGATGTGTGCCTGTAGTCTCAGCTACTCGGGAGGCTGAGGCAGGAGGATCACATGAGCCCAGGAGTTTGAGGCTGTGGTGTGCTATGTTTGTACCTGTGAACAGCCATCACACTCTAGCCTGGGCGACATAGTGAGACCCTATCTGTAGATTAAAAAATAAAATTTTTTTAATTAAAAAAAACATCAACAACAAAAAGCAAGGGCTGGAGTCCTGGTGGCCTGTCCCTCATATTTCCATTGCAGAGGCCTTCACCCACAAAGCAAGAGGATGGGCTCCCCTCTTCAGCTCCTGTCGGCTCTTTCTCTCCCCTAGACCCTGAACCTTGATGAGGCCTTGCTCCTTCAGACAGGCCCAGCAGGCAGGATCTAGGGATGTCTCAGCAGCCACCTTCACTACCTGCTGCCTCTGTGGGGAAGGAGGGAGGGAAACACCTCCTTCCCACCCGCTGATGCCCTCTGGCCTTGTGTTCGGCAGGACATGGACGTGGACATCCTGGCCCTGGTCAATGACACCGTGGGGACCATGATGACCTGTGCCTATGACGACCCCTACTGCGAAGTTGGTGTCATCATCGGTAACTCAATTGGACTGGTTTTTTGAGGGTAGGGGAGAAGGGACTGTTTGGGAGTTTCATTTCAGCGAGCTCTGAGTGAATTCGGCGGGAAGGGCACTGACACTATTTAGGAGAAGCAACATAGGGACATGAAAAATTCATTCATTCATCCATTCGACAAGTGTTTACTGAGCACCCATTGTGTGCCGGGCCCTGGGCTTGGCACTGGGTTTGGAGTGGGGAGTTCCTGTGCTCCTGGAACTTTCAGTGGGGAGGTGGGTGAGAGGCCCAGAAGGCCTAGGCTATTAAGATAATTTCAGGTGGTGGTTAGCATGATTAAAAAAAACAAAAAAAACAAAGAGAGTGATGTGACTGTGAGTGGGATGAGGCGTCAGGGAAGCCTCTCTGAGGGGTGGCATTTGAGCCGGGACCTCAGTGATGCAAACCAGGGAGCAAGGTGGAGGCCCGAGGGTAGGGAGTCCCTGCCAAAGGAAAGAGGACACCTACAGGCTTGGAGATGGGAAGGGGTCCAGGGAGGGGGCACTGGGGGAACCCTATAACCGAGTGGTGTCCGGATGAGGTGAGTGAAGGCTGAGAGTCGGAGGCCATTCAAGTGAGAGGGAGAGGACAGACTGGGCAGATTGCACAGGATGTGCACACAGTCACTGTAAGGTCACCGGCTTATCCCCTGAGGGAGACTGGAAGGCACTGGGGGACTCTGGGTGGGCGATGGATAAATGGATGCGCATTTTATTTTATTTTTTTATTTGAGACGGAGTCTTGCTCTGTCGTCCAGGCTGGAGTGCAGTGGCACAGTCTTGGCTTACTGCAACCTCTGCCTCCCGGGCTCAAGCAATTCTCCTGCCTCAGCCTCTTGAGTAGCTGGGATTACAGGTGCCCACCACCACGGCTGGCTAATTTTTTGTATTTTTAGTACAGATGCGGTTTCACAGTGTTTGTCAGGCTGCTCTCAAGCTCCTGACCTCAAGTGATTCACCCGCCTTGGTCTCCCAAAGTGCTGGGATTACAGCCATGAGCCACCGCGCCCGGCCGGATGTGCATTTTTTAAAAGCCCATTTTGGCTGCTGTGTGGATAATAGATTACTGGGGAAAAGAGTGGAAGCAGGGTGACAATCCAAGAGACCACTGGACTGTCAGGCAAGGTGCACTGCAGCTGTGGACCAGAGAGGTCGTGGTGCAATGGGGGTTTCCAGTGGGTGGTCTCCACACCAGAGCTAGGGGGTCTGCTGGAGGAATGTGTGGGAAGGCAGTTTGGGGTACAGTAAAGCTGAATGGCTCTGACTTATAGGTTGTTCTTGAATATCCCCTTCTCCTTTTCCCATTCCTTTACCACTCTTGGGGAAAGTTCTTCTGAATTGCTTTTTCTTAATGTCCCTCAAGACCCTCCTCAGCCTGGCTTTCTCAAAGGGCAGGTTTTTAAAGCTGAGGGGCTCCCTCCACCCTTCTGTTTCCAGGAGCCTCAGAATGGTTCAGGCCCTTGCCAGTCATGGCACCTGCTTGTCACTGTGGCTGCGTCTGGTAACCACAGATTGGGGGGCCACGCCTAAACAGTGTCCGTGCATTTCTGAGAAAAGCTTTTTCCAAATATTACATTCTGCTTTTCTACATTTCTCATTTTCCATGTTGGCATTTAAAATACTCACACCAGAGTATCAGCCAAGGGAAGATACTGAAAAAAAAAAAAAAAAAAAAAACCCCGAAAATTCAAACAGCTTTATTGAGGCATAAAAGTCCTCTGATTTTAGGTGTACAATTCAATGATTTGTAGTAAACGTATAGTTTTGTAACCATCACCACAATCCGATTTTAGAACATTTCCGTCCTCCCAAAAGAGTCCAAAAAGATGGTGCCCACTTGCAGTCATTCCCCAGTGCTCAAGTGTTTGAGGCATTTCCTTGGAGCGATTTTGTGTTTGCATAACGCAATGTTGCTTTCTTAGGTGGTAGCTAATCACAGTCTAAGATAAGGATGCAGCTTATGCTAGAAACAATTTGTGGCAGGCCATAAGTAAGGAATATTTTCAGTATCAAATAGAGAGGAAGCTAAGTAGCTTAAGGAAAGAATTTTCAAAATTACCCTGGGTTGGTGATTTTTTGAAAAAAATATTTACAAGATTATCTTCATTTATCATCCTCTTGTAAGAGCGCTTCGTCAGCTTTCATCCATATTCATCAGCGGACTTCTTCACAATTGACTTCATTCAGAACAGCAAACCCTGAGCACCCTGAGAAGTGCAGACTTGACATGTCAGCTGTTTTCCCCATGTGCTTGGGGCTTGCCCAAGCTGCTTCCCTCAGCGAGAGCCAGCCCCCAGGGAATGAAAAGCACTTTGTGGTACATTGAGGAGGACTCCCCAGCAGTCAAGAGTTCTCTGTCTGTGCCCAGCTGGGAGTCCTCTCTCTGCATATTCTCTCTGATCCCTGGTTCAGGAACTGGCACCAATGCGTGTTACATGGAGGACATGAGCAACATTGACCTGGTGGAGGGCGACGAGGGCAGGATGTGCATCAACACAGAATGGGGGGCCTTCGGGGATGACGGGGCCCTGGAGGACATTCGCACTGAGTTCGACAGGGAGCTGGACCTCGGCTCTCTCAACCCAGGAAAGCAACTGTGAGTTCCCTTCTGGTGTTATCTGGGCATAGGCACCAGGCAGTGCCTAATCACTCAGGTCCCCTGGCTACCTGGGAGGCTTTCCAGTTGTGACTAGCTATCCATCACAACTTTCTTTCTTTTTTTCTTTCTCTTTTTTTTTTTGAGATGGAGTCTCACTCTCTAGCCCAGGCTGAAGTGCGGTGGCACGATCTTGGCTCGCTGCAACCTCCACCTTCCAGGCTCAAGCAATCCTCCCACCTCAGTCTCCAGAGGAGTTGGGACTACAGGCATGGGCCACCATGCCTGGCTAATTTTTGTATTTTTTGTAGAGTCAGGGTTTTGCCATGTTGGCTAGGCTGGTTTTGCACTCCTGAGCTCAGGCAATCCTCCCGCCTCAGCCTCCCAAAGTGCTGGGATTACAGGCATGAGTCACCATGCATGGCCCCATTACAACAAATTTCTAAGGCATTGCTTGTATTTCAGTTTCATCTGACAAATGAGGAAATAGAAGCCAAGGACATTGAAAGATTTCCCTAAGTCATAACCCTAATAACCCTAATTCTAATTCAGTCAGTATTTGTGGGTTACGTATGTGCATGAAAGGCACTGAAGATAAGAGCACTCGGACACTTGGCCGCAGAACACACCTGGGCAGTGAGGAGAAGGCAGGCGCAGCCGAACTCGTCGTGTTCGCATGTCCCCCAGCTGCCTTGCTTTCTCAGAGGCCTAATCGCTCAGCAGGTGGTGACTCTGGCAGGACCTTCCCTCTGTGTTTGCTGTCCACCATTTTTATTTTGATGCTCAAATTGTTTCAGATTTGGCCAAAGGAAGCCTCTGAAGCTGCCTCCTGTGTCCTTTTGACATGTTCCATCACTCTTTAAGTACTTCCTTATTTCCTGGCACCGTAAGACGTTCCCGGCTCATGTCACACTTTCCTAGCCCCAGCCCTGGAATCAGCCATTTTGTCAAGACATGCTGGTGAATTTCAAGCACCTTCTAGGAGCGATTCAAACACTAGAACTGTGCACCCGGGAAGCACATTCCACTTTGGTGGCACCTACTCCAGGCACATGCCTGTGCTCTAGTGACCCATTGCAGTCATGTCCCAAGGATGTGGTGTCCATTTTTTGAATTTTATCATCTTCACCCATTTCCATTTTACTTAAAATAAATTCTATTCCTTCCAGGCCTGGTGGCTCATGCGTGTAATCCCAGCACTTTGGGAGGCTGAGGTGGGAGGACTGCTTTAGTCCTGGAATTTGAGACCGCTTGGGCAACATAGTGAGACCAGTCTCTATAAAAATAAAAATTAAAAAAAAAATTAGTCAGGTGTGATGGCAGATGCCTGTAGTTCCAACCACTCAGGAGACTGAGGTGGGAGGATCACTTGAACCAGGGAGGTCCAGGGTGCAGTAAGCTGTGATCATACCATTGCACTCCAGCCTGGGCAACAGAGCAAGACCCTGTCTCAAAATATATATATATATTATATTCCCTGACATCCACCCTAAATTTCTTTTGATTGTCTTCTGTTTCGTCAATGCTCAAAGACTTTTTTTTTTTTTTGAGATGGAGTCTCACTCTGTCGCCTAGGCTGGAGTGCAGTGGTGCAATCTTGGCTCACTGCAACCTCTGCCTTCTGGGTTCAAGCAATTCCCCTGCCTTAGCCTCCTGAGTAGCTGGGATTACAGGCATGCGCCACCATGCCCGGCTAATTTTTTTGTATTTTTAGTAGAGACAGGGTTTCACCATATTGGCCAGGCTGGTCTCAAACTCTTGACCTTGTGATCCACCCGCCTTGGCCTCCCAAAGTGCTGGGATTACAGGCGTGAGTCACTGTACCTGGCCTGTTCTAAGACTTTTTATAGTGAACTATATAAAGTAGATTGTGACATAGATTGTTCTTGATTTTGTGTCTTATTGTGTTTGGAAAATAAACATTATATTTAGGCCTGATGCGGTGGCCCTTATCTGTAATTCCAGTGCTTCGGGAGGCCAGGGCAGGAGAAACACTGGAGGCCAGGAGTTTATGATAAGCCTAGGCAACATAATGAGATTCTGTCTCTACAAAAATAAAAAAATTAGCCAGGTGTGATGATGCACACCTATGGGAGGCTGAGGCAGGAGGATCACTTGAGGCCAGGAGTTCGAGGCTGCAGTGAGCTATGATTGCACCACTGCACGTTAGCCTGGGTGACAGAACGAGATCCTGTCTCCAATAATAATAATAATAATAATAATAATAATAATAATAATAATATTCAATAGTCTGCCTGGGAAACAATTAGGAATTGTTGGTGTGCAGACTTGGAGTAAAGCTGTAGGTAGCCATGGCAATGTTAAATCCACATTGTTGTAGAGCCTGTCTGGGGCTGTCCAAGCCCATCTCACAAGCACGGCATCTTTCTCTCTTGGACAGAAGCTTGATGTAGGAGTGGGAAGCATCTGAGTGTGAAATTTGACTTGTCGCATCATGTTTGAGTGATTTTGGGAAAATACCCAAAGTCTGTGAAATTGAGAGTCCCTATGCTCGGTGTGAGAATGGTACCCATGGCCAGGGTGATTTGAGACAAAAGTTCTTGCCATCCAGCACTTTGTGAGAAGGAGGGAATCTTAGCTCAGCCCTCTCCCATGTGCTCCTTCCTGTGGGCTCTTGGTCTTCGGGAAATGATGCAGCTTAATCAAAGGGGCTACGTCCACAGATCTGTTCACCAACCTGCAGGTTCGAGAAGATGATCAGTGGCCTGTACCTGGGGGAACTTGTCAGGCTTATCTTGCTGAAGATGGCCAAGGCTGGCCTCCTGTTCGGTGGTGAGAAATCTTCTGCTCTCCACACTAAGGGCAAGATCGAAACACGGCACGTGGCTGCCATGGAGAAGTAAGCAAGTCCCCCTGCCTTGGCTCTGTGGAGGGCTGGGATGGGAGGCCCAGGTGTGGGGTGCTCCATGTGGTAGGACAGCAGGAGGGACTAGATCCTCCTCCTTCACCAGGAAGATTTCAGACCTGGGCGTGGCTTCAGATGGGTTAGCGATTTCTGCCATGACTCAGATGAGAGGTTCTTGTTGGTTTCATCAGTGAGGGACTCTGCTGTCAGAGGGCCACCCTCTTCCCATGTTCTGTTGCCTTCTTGTTAAAGTGGTAACTTGTAGCATTTTTAGGATCACAGATCCTTTTGAGAACTTTATTCAGGTTCCAGACCCTCAGCCCCGAAAATGTACATTCACACACAAGTTTGCTTACAATATCAGGGCATCCTTGGACACTAAGCTCATGTGTGGAATCCAAGTCCAGAACTCCTGTGATAGCAGAGCCTTCTCCACCTGCTCCCATCAGGAACTGGCTCTGAATGTGGTGATGTGAGGCCTTACACACAGGTCCCTCGCATGGAGCTGGCTGGTGAAGGCCGCAGGTGAAGGCAGCTGGCCCCGGCGTGACTGCATTGCCATCCAGCACATCTGAGGGTCCTGCTCCTCAGGCTTAGAAACCCTGGCATTGCCTTGACTTTGTGATTAGTTTAGATTTTGAGCTCAGCCGCATGGCGCTGACCTGCAGCATCTATGTCTATGCAGAACTTGGCAGAGACAGAATTTCCATGAAAGTCAGCGTAGCACAGGGTGATTAAAAATGTGGGTGCTAGAATCTAACTGCTGAGTTCAAATCTCGGCTCTAGCCCTTACTAGCTGTGCAGCCATGGAAAAGTTTCTCACCCTTTCTGCACTCACATCTCTCATCTGTACGATAGGGTAATGACGGTGCCTCCCGCAGGATTTTTGTGGGCGTTGAAGGAGTTACTATGTGTAAAATCCTTAGACAAGTACCTGGCTCATGGTGACTGCTCAGTTAGTGGCAGCTGCTACTATCAATGTTGATATTGTTATTTTTATTCTATACCATGGGCCTGCCTATTAATTTTCACAATCCTGAGAGGTGGAGAAGCTTGTTCCCCCAGGAGGATACCAATGGGATGGAGAAGTGTGGTTCACTCATTCCTGTCCCCTGGCCAGGTATAAAGAAGGCCTTGCTAATACAAGAGAGATCCTGGTGGACCTGGGTCTGGAACCGTCTGAGGCTGACTGCATTGCCGTCCAGCATGTCTGTACCATCGTCTCCTTCCGCTCGGCCAATCTCTGTGCAGCAGCTCTGGCGGCCATCCTGACACGCCTCCGGGAGAACAAGAAGGTGGAACGGCTCCGGACCACGGTGGGCATGGATGGCACCCTCTACAAGATACACCCTCAGTGAGTGCTGCCTGCCAGCCACAGCCCCACAAATGAGTCTCCCTGGAGCAGGGCCCCAGTGTCTTCTGGACTATCCTGCCTATCGGGGGTCTGGAGCCATCAGCCCCTCTTGTTGGTTCTGAGATTACAAGGGAAAGGGTGAATCCAGGGCCCGCATTCATCTAGCTGGCTGGGTTGCTTTTGGGGATTACTCTTAAAGAAATATTCTGCTAAAGCCAATTGCCTGATTAGGAATGCTGTCCATCCATGTATCTATGTCCACCCATCCATCACCCACCCGCCCATTCATCTCTCCATTCATTCTTCCATCTAGCCATTATTTACTGAACACCTACTATGTGGTTAAGACTGGGAAGTAAGATACACCTAGTCATAGATGGGGAAAAATAGAGATGGCACAGGTTGCCAAGATTATGGGAAGGGTCCTGGTAGGAAAACACAGGGAAATGGGAATTTTCCAGAAGGAAGGAGAGTGAAAGCCCCTTTGGCTACCGGGGTGGACTTGGAAGTCAAGTGGTTACACCCTGGAAAGAGCTGAGAAAGAAAATCCTTCTCTTTGGACAGAAATGATGTTCAGCCAATACATTATGCACAGACTGGTTGAAATGTTCGTTGACAGAATAAGCACTTCCCCGAGCCTCCCAAGTGCCTTCCACTGCCCCAGCTTCTTAGTCCCTCCCTCCTCTCATCCCCTCCCCTCCCTACCATCAGCAAATAAAGGGCTGAGCCCCGCCCCGCAGGGCCCTCTGGGACTGGGTTCACTGCTGCCCCTGGGTCTGTGCCTGAGCCTGGCCTTTATGATTGCTAAATATTTTGCCATCACCCCTGCTTCAGGTACCCAAAACGCCTGCACAAGGTGGTGAGGAAACTGGTCCCAAGCTGTGATGTCCGCTTCCTCCTGTCAGAGAGTGGCAGCACCAAGGGGGCCGCCATGGTGACCGCGGTGGCCTCCCGCCTGCAGGCCCAGCGGAAGCAGATCGACAGGGTGCTGGCTTTGTTCCAGCTGACCCGAGAGCAGCTCGTGGACGTGCAGGCCAAGATGCGGGCTGAGCTGGAGTATGGGCTGAAGAAGAAGAGCCACGGGCTGGCCACGGTCAGGATGCTGCCCACCTACGTCTGCGGGCTGCCGGACGGCACAGGTGGGCCAGCACAGCCTCCCTCTCTGAACAGCCATCCAGGGCTCCCGTCAAAACTCCTTAAAGCCAGTGAGGTTCTTGGTTTTTAGCAACTTGGGTTCACGTCTCTAATGGAGGGCAGGAGTAAGAAGAAGGCTAGTATTCTTTCTAAATCTGTTGGCCTCTGTTAACCCAAGGCATTTGCAGTAAAAACAAAACAAACAAACAAACAAAAACACAAAAAACCTACATTAGGTTATGTGTGTGCACTTATGTGTGTGTAGATGAGAACAGGAGTGTACCCCCCCCGACCCCCAGATCCTGACCCCAGGAACTTTGTTTTAGATGCCTGAGATTGCCTGGGCTTGTCTTCCTGCTGCTTCTCTGGCTCTGTTCTCTTCTGCAGCTTGGCTCACTTCCCTTTCCCTCTCATTGCTTCTGCCCCCAACTTCTCCAACCCTTGATCCTTCTGGTCCTCGGTGCTCAGCCAAAAGAAGCCACTAAGTAGTGAAATCAGTTCTTCAGACAAATTATTTTACCTCTTTGAATCTCACGAGACTCTTCCGGAAATAATGACCTTAGTAAAATGCTTTACATCTTATAATTTGCTTTTGAACCTTTCATTTCATTTCATCCTCACAACCACTTGGAACGTTACCAAAGAGGAAATGGTTCCCATTTTATGGATGCCATACCTGAGACTTACAGAGGCTAGATGACCTACTCATGGTCCAACAGCTGTACTTGGGATCTCTTAACTGAGAGCAGTAAAAGACACTGTTTATTTCATTTTTATTTATTTATTTATTTTTTGAGACGGAGTCTCGCTCTGTTACCCAGGCTGGAGTGCAGTAGCGTGATCTCCGCTCACTGCAAGCTCCGCCTCCCAGGTTCACACCATTCTCCTGCCTCAGCCTCCCGAGTAGCTGGGACTACAGGCGCCCAGCACCACACCCGGATAATTAATTTTTTGTATTTTTAGTAGAGATGCGGTTTCACTGTGTTAGGCAGGATGGTGTCGATCTCCTGACTTCGTGATCCACCCGCCTCGGCCTCCCAAAGTGCTGGGATTACAGGCGTGAGCCACCACGCCAGACCGGAGGCCCCTTGAGTATAAGAATCATGCATTTCCTTGACTGGATGCCCTGTACCCTTCCTTGGGGCTCCCGAGAAGGCTGTCAGTCAGTGAAGCTGAAAGAGCCTTCAGAGGTTCAGTCTCCTGATTTTGCAGATGTGGAAGGATGGGACCTTGCCTCTCTTGCTCAAGATAAAAAGCCATTTCTCAGAAGCCCCAGGTCCCTTGACTCCAGGCCAGGGCTCTTTTCACGGCACCTCACTGGCGATAGTGTAGGTGGTGCCTGGGCCTTTACCACAGAAGTGGAGGCCAAGGAAAGCAGCCTGGCCTCACGCAGGCTCAAGATGCCTGCCCGGGGCCCGGGCACTGTGCAGGGTGGCCCCCACGACCCTCTGGTCTGTGAGGCCCAGGAGTGCAGGCCCTGGGTCTGCTCTGCTCCGATGTCTCCTCTTCCTCCCAATGCCCCGACACAAGTCCCTGTCATGGAATGCAGCCGCCGCTTTCTCCATCACAGAGAAAGGAAAGTTTCTCGCCCTGGATCTTGGGGGAACCAACTTCCGGGTCCTCCTGGTGAAGATCAGAAGTGGACGGAGGTCAGTGCGAATGTACAACAAGATCTTCGCCATCCCCCTGGAGATCATGCAGGGCACTGGTGAGGAGGTAAGTGCCAGCAAGGCCTTTGGGCTCCGAGGTGCCAGCCTGCCACCCTGCATCGATGTTCGCCCGGTGTGAATGCCGCTGTCTCTCTCTCTGCAGCTCTTTGATCACATTGTGCAGTGCATCGCCGACTTCCTGGACTACATGGGCCTCAAGGGAGCCTCCCTACCTTTGGGCTTCACATTCTCATTTCCCTGCAGGCAGATGAGCATTGACAAGGTAAGACAGCCCCACCAGGCTCACGGCCAGCCCAGTGGGCTTCCTTCCTCTACTGAGGCCATCTCCAGGTAACTCCCAGCCAGCCTTCATTTTTACAGGGATCTTGGGTTCAGGGCAGCTGGGAAAACATGATAGAGAATTTCAACAATTTAATTTTAAATCAATTTATCACGATTTTTTAGACTGACCATTCACAGGAGAATTTAGAGTAGTATGCAATAAAGGGACACATGCATAATATTCCTACTAAAAGAGAGGTCGAATCATATTATGGAGAGAGGGAGAAAGAGGTAATGTCCAGTGAAGGCCAGTTATAACAATTGGGCAGTAATACGATCTGTGTCTTTCTGGACAGCCATGTAAACAGGGAATTACAATGGGTTTTTATCGTCTGATGAAAGAAATCTTGCCAGCACATCACAAGAAATACATTTCTTTTTTTTTTTTGAGACAGAGTTTTGCTCTTGTTACCCAGGCTGGAGTGCAATGGCGTGATCTCGGCTCACTGCAACCTCTGCCTCCTGGGTTCAAGCGATTCTCCTGCCTCAGCCTCCCAAGTAGCTGGGATTACAGGCACCTATCACCACGCCTGGCTAATTTTTTGTATTTTTAGTAGAGATGGGGTTTCACCATGTTGGCAAGGCTGGTCACGAACTCCTGACCTCAGGTGATCTACCTGTCTCGGCCTCCCAAAGTGCTAGGATTACAGATGTGAGCCACCACACGTGGCCTGCTTTATAAGTTTTGAAATCAGGAAATGTGAGTTCTCTTTCTTCTTATTCAAGATTGTTTTGGCTATTCGGCACCCCTTCCATTTTCATATGAATTTTAGAAGCAGCTTGTCAATTTCTGCAAAGAAGCCAGCTGAGATTTTCATATGAGTTGAACCTACATATTAATTTGGGGAGTCTGCCACCTTAACAATAGCGCATTCCAATCCATGAACATGGGATGTCTTTCCATTAATTTAGATCTTCTTTATTTTCTTTCAACAATCCTTTGTGGTTTTCAGAGTAAAAGTCTATACTTCTCTTGTTTATTCCTAAGTAATTTGTTCTTTTTGATGCTATTATAAATGGAATTGTTTTCTTTTCTTTTTTTTTTTTTTTTGAGACAAAGTCTCACTCTGTTACTCAGGCTGGAGTACACTGATGTGATCTCAGCTCACTGCAACCTCTGCCTCCTGGGTTCAAGTGATTCCCCTGCCTCGGTCTCCCGAGTAGCTTGGATTACAGGTGTGTGCCACCACAACTGGCTAATTTTTGTATTTTTAGTAGAGATTGGGTTTCACCATGTTGGCCAGGCTGGTCTTGAACTCCTGACCTCAGGTAATTCACCTACCTCAGCCTCTCATAGTGCTGGGATTACAGGCGTGAGCCACTGTGCCTGGCAAGAAATGCATTTCTTTTCTAATATTAGTATCTCAGAAGCAATTGATCACATGGCCACTTTAGCTGACATTGAAGAACATCATAGTTTATCATTTAATGGGTAATTCATAAATATGGAGACATTTATTACAAAATCTTTCTCGTAATTCTAGGGTAAAAACACCCAGGGTTGTCTAGGTGTGGTGGCTCATCTCTGTAATCCTGGCACTTTGGGAGGTCGACATGGAAGGATTGCTTGAGGCCAGGAGTTCAAGACCAGCCTGGGCAACATAGTGAGACCCTGTGTCTTAAAAAACAAACAAACAGGCCAGGAGTGGTGGCTCATGCCTATAATCCTAGCACTTTGGGAGGCCGAGACGGGTGGATCACGAGGTCAGGAGATGGAGATCATCCTGGCTAACATGGTGAAACCCCGTCTCTACTAAAAATACAAAAAAATTAGCCCGGCGTGGTGGCAGGTGCCTGTAGTCCCAGCACTTGGGAGGCTGATGCAGGAGAATGGCGTGAACCCAGGAGGCGGAGCTTGCAGTGAGCTGAGATCGCACCACTACACTCCAGCCTGGGTGACACAGCGAGACTCTGTCTCAAAAAAAAAAACCCAAAAAAACAAACCGTAGCCAGGCATGGTGGCACATGCCTGTGGTCCCAGCTACTGGAGAGTATGAGGTGGGAGGATCGCTTGAGCCCAGGAGATTGAGGTTCCAGTGAGCTATGATCACACCACTGCACTCCAGTTTGGGCAACAGAGACTCCGTCTCTATTAAAAACAAAAACACACACAACAAGCAAGCCAAGTACAGTGACTCATGTCTGTAATCCTAGCACCGTGGGAGGCCAAGATGGGAAGATCACTTGAGTCCAGGAGTTTGAGACCAGCCTGGACAATATAGCAAGACCCCATCTCTAAACGTGTGTGTGTATGTGTGTGTGTGTGTGTTTTTCTGTGTGTAAAAACAAAAAATCACCCAGGCTTAACTTTATGTGTAATGAATAAAGATTTTTAATTGGGAAACTAAGACACAGGAAGGTCAGTATTGTGTGTTTTTTGCATGGTTTTTTTGGTAAACTAGCTTGACCAAGAGGTAGAGCTTAGAAGTGGGGACTAGACACTGGGCTAAGCTCTCAGACTCCCCAGAGCTCCAGTGGGTCATGGGGCCTCGGCCTGGAGCTGACAGTGGGTGAGTGAGGCTGGGCCTTTGCATGAGGCTGGGGCAGAGCTGTCTGTTCTGCAGATGGAGGGAGACAGTTTGCAGCCTCTGCCAGTGCCCACACAGAAAGCCTCCGGGCAGGGACATGTCCTTCTGCAGGGGATTGGGAGCAGGCCCAGATGTGGCCACACAGAGAGGCCCAGTGTCCTTCCTAAGGTCAGAAAACACAGTGTTCAAGAGCACAGGTTCTGGGGTTATGGGCTCCTGTTTTGCAAACCTGTCTCTACTGTTTCCCATATGAATAACCTTGAACAGATTATTTAACTTCTCAGAGGCATGGTTTCCCCATTGGTGAAAATGGAGGAACATGGTGAGGACTAAATGAGCTCGTGTGTGTAAAATGCATAGCGTGGGTCCAGCACCTGGCAGGCACTCAAATCCTAGTATCATCCTTCACTCTCGAGGCAGCGTAGGATTGAAATTCAGCCTGGAAAAGGCCAAGAGGAATCCAGTGCTGGTAATGGTGGTGAGGAAGGGGTGCACTGTCACCAGGGCCTGACATCATAGTGGTGAATTCTCTGCAATCCCTGGCCTCAGCTTCACAGACAGACTCACCAGCTTGTGGAGAGGAGCTCTGTCTTTCTGACAGAGTCTCATCAGCCAAGCTTCCAAGACTGGCATAAAGCAGAATACAGCTTCCTAAATTTATGGTAGAACTCTGGTCAGCTCAGCAGGTCAACCAGAGAGCTCAGGACAATAATAAGGGTAGCACAAAAGATGCACTAAGATTGTGTCCAGGGCCAGGAGCAGTGGCTCACTCCTGTCATCCCAGAACTTTGGGAGGCTGAGGCAGGCAGATCACTTGAGGTCAGGAGTTTGAGACCAGCCTGGCCAACATGGCGAAACCCCAACTCTACTAAAAATACAAAAATTAGCTGGGTATGGTGGCAGGTGCCTGTAATCTCAGCTATTTGGGTGGCTGAGACAGGAGAATCGCTAGAACTCAGGAGGCGGAGGTTGCAGTGAGCTGAGATTACACCATTGCACTCCAGCCTGGGCGACAGAGAAGACTCAGTCTCCAAAAAAAGAAAAAAAACATTTTTTTTTACCGTTTTCTTATTGTGGTAAAATACACATAACATAAATTTCCCACTGTAACTATTTTTTAAATGCACACTTCTATGACATGAAATACATCCGCATTTTTGAGCAGCCATCACCACCATCCATCTCTTAAACTTTTTCTTTTCCATCTGAATTTCTGTACTCATTGAGCGCTGATTCCCTAGGCCCCCCTTCCCCCAGACCCTTGGCTTCTCTACTTATTGGCTGTGTGACCTTGGGCAAGTCATTTAATCTCCCTATTCCTTGGTTTCCTCATCTGAAAATGATTACAAAAATAGAACTCATTTTATAGGTGTGTTTTGTGGTTTTATTTTCATGCAATTATATTCAAGGAATATTTTGCTCAGTGAAGGAATGTGGCATATCCAATAAAGGAATGTGGCACATCCAATAAATGGCCTGGAAGGATCTGGAAGATACATTATTGAATTAGAAAAAAAAATTGCAGTAGTTCACACACAGCGTGAATTTACTTACTTAAAAATATGTGTAATTTCACCCCTGAAAGAAGAAATGGTGGGAAAAAGAAAAAAATACTAATAAGTGGAGAGGAAAAGGTCTGGAAGGATTAATATCAGACTAATGGCAGAGGTTACCTCTCATATTGGGAGGATGGGAGTTGAAGGGAACTCTATCCTTATCAGTAACATTTTAATTTTTTACACTACTAATGCATTCCTGCATTGCTGCTGCCATTAAAAATTAATACACCATCCGGGAGGGTGCCGTGTGCAGCTGTCTGCGGTCCTGACAGGGCACCAGGACACAGCTACTGCTCCTGACTCAGGACACTGGGCCTTTGGTCCTCTCTCTCAGCAGCTCTGAAGGTGTCGTGAAGACACAGTGAAGAAGGAGGGGAGACCCGTGGGCAGCTAAAAGCAAAGACACCCATGGTTGGGGAGAAAAAAGAGAGACATCAAAAAATAGATTAGTTTTGTGTAATTGCAATCAGTAAGAGAGGTTTCCCAGTTGGGAGTGTCTCTCTAATGTTCTACACATACCAACCAGGAAAGGAGCCAGCCAGGGGTCCAGTTTCCCAAGAACTATGGAGGGAAGGAGGGAGACTGGGGCTTGTGGGCTAACGGCCTCAGGGTGAGGTGGCATCCAGCCACGGGGCTGACGGCACTGCCATCAGATTTTCTCACTGCCTTTCCTGTCCCAGAGCTTCTCCTGGCCTAGACACCCTAGCTCTGCCTGCCTTCACCCCCGTGGCTTTCTAGATGATGGAGTGCGAGGCTAGACTAACTCCTGCCTCAGGCTAACAGTGTAACTTTGGGCTTCCTTTTGAGAATTAAAAATACTACTTTCGGGCTGGGCACATCGGCTCACCCCTGTAATCTCAGCAATTTGGGAGGCCGAGGAGGGTGGATCACTTGAGGTCAGGAGTTCGAGACCAGCCTGGCCAACATGATGAAACCTCGTCTCTACTAAAAATACAAAAATTAGCCGGGCGTGGTGGTGTGTGCCTGTAGTCCCAGCTACTCAGGAGGCTGAGGCACGAGAATCGCTTGAACCTGGGAGGCAGAGGTTGCGGTGAGTTGAGATCACACCATTACACTCCAGCCTAGGCAACAGAGTAAGAATCTGTGTCAAAAAAAAAAAAAACAACAAAAAACCTACTTTCTCAGTATTATAAAAATCATATATGTTAATTTTAATTTCAGAAAAATTAGAAAATATAGACAAACAAAAAGGAGAGAGGAAAAGTGATGCATAATTTTGCACCTAGAGAGAGCCAGTGTTAACCCTTTTGGTGTATATATTATTCCAGTCCTTTCTCCAAGTGCGAGTGTATATGTGTGTATGAGTGTAATTTTAAAAATAAAAATAGAATAATTCACCATCTGTATTTGTTTGACGTGCTTTCACTTAACAGTGTGTGGAAAACATCTTTCTCTCACATCAAATGTTCTTTTACAGTGTAATTCTTTATGGGTGTATATCATGTCCCATATCGAGGTACAGGATGATAGATCCATACTGTTGGAGTTTTAGGATACCTCTAGTTTTTCACTGTGAAACATGCTTTGATAAACATTTGATAGCTTTGCCTTTGATCACATCATAATCTGTCCTTGACTAAGTTAGAAGTAGGATCATGGCCAGATGCGGTGACTCACGCCTGTAATTCCAGCACTTTTGGAGGCCAAGTCAGGCGGATCACCTGAGGCCAGAGGTTTGAGACCAGCCTGGCCAACATGGTGAAACCCCATCTCTACTAAAAAATACAAAAGTTAGCTGGGCGTGGTGGCACATGCCTGTAATCCCAGCTACTCGGGAGGCTGAGGCAGGAGAATTGCTTGAACCCGGGAGGTGGAGGTTGTAGTGAGCCGAGATCACGCCATTGCACTCCAGGCTGGGAGACAAGAGTGAAACTCTATCTCAAAAAAAGAAAGAAAGAAAGAAAGAAAAAAGTAGGATCACTATGATCCTAGGCCTTTATTCTGCGTAATCATGGCCAGGGAACATGATTTGACCCTTGAGGAGTATGAATTGCTGCAATGATTCCACTCAGTGGTAGACCTTGTCTGAGTGTTGTGCTCTGTGATGCTGCTGTGCCCAGGGTTAGGGTTGTGGAGGTGGAGGCATAGTCAAAAGCACACATACTTGACAAGCAGCCAGCTATAGTGCCTTGCATCTGTTGGATGTTGAGGTTGTGCAGTGGCCCTAGCAAACTATTGCTCAAATGAATTTCCCCTCCTTTCTTACAGGGAACACTCATAGGGTGGACCAAAGGTTTCAAGGCCACTGACTGTGAAGGGGAGGACGTGGTGGACATGCTCAGGGAAGCCATCAAGAGGAGAAACGTAGGATGTGGTGTTGAGGCTCATGCCTGCTCTTGCTGCCTTCCCCAGGCCCCTCTGCTCTGCCATCCTCTGCCCAGTTCCTATGACTCTGGCCTCTGCCTGCCTTGGGATAACATGCCCCTCCTAAACCTGTTTGGCTTGCACATTCAACTCATAGTAAAGCTGGGGTTTTTTTGTTTTTGTTTTTAGGAGTTTGACCTGGACATTGTTGCAGTCGTGAATGATACAGTGGGGACCATGATGACCTGTGGCTATGAAGATCCTAATTGTGAGATTGGCCTGATTGCAGGTAAGTGGTCAGGCATGGCCCGTTGGCCTAATCCCACTGTATCCATTGATGGTTTCCTTTTAACATAGTGAGAGGGCGGGCATTGTTCCATTATACAGAGGCTCTGCCCAAGGCAGAGATGAAGTTACAATTGGGATTCCAGGTCACCAAGTTCTTTCTGCATTAAGAGCCCTAAGCCAAGGTCATCCTTTCTATTGAGGAAGGATAATGACACAGGAAGAAGAGATTTTTAAATTAGGACCTTGGGGCCAATTGTCATGGAGGGGAAGGAGACTACAGTTGGATCATCTTGGCCTGGGGCTGAGGGAGCTATTATAGATTTTCACTCTGGCTCCAATGTGTGCCTCTTCTGTTCTCTGAATTCTTCTGGTTCTCAGGGTGCACAGGAAGGAGAGGAGCTGGAAAGAAACTTAGAAGAGGGGAAAGGAGTGGCCTGATACAGGCATTTTAGGGGTCTTTGGGAGAAGTCTGGCAGTGATTAAGGCCAAGGGTAGATTCTAGGGGGATGTTCTCTCTAAGAGGGGTAGAATGGGTAGGATTGGAACAGGTGGAGATGGGGACAAAAGGCATTCCAGGTGATAGGCACAGGCTAAGTAATGATAGAACCTAGAAAAGTTGTTCCATTTGATCATCTGGGCTTTCTGGATATAAGCAGCAGGTGGAACAAGGAGATGGGGATGTACTGAGTTATCTCCCATGCCAGGTAAGAGGTTTCCTCTCACTCTAACTCTTACCCACTTTGTGAGCTTGGGCAGGTGGCTTATTCTGTCTGACTTGAGTTTCTTCATCTGTGGGAGGGATTGGGCTAGATCTAGGAGGGCAGAGAGGTGAGGCCTGTTGATTGACTAAAATACTTGCCTGGACTGCTGGGCTGAGAATAGTTCTGAGGCCAAGTCATGGGCAAGGAAGAAGAGGGTGGCTCACAGATGCCAAGCATTTGCTTGTCCAAGACTAGCTGATTCCTCATGGTCCCTTCCAGCTCTGACTGCTAATTTTACAACTGCTTGGAAGCTTTGTGTGCCTATGGCTTAACAATGATAATGATGATGATGATGATGAAGTCGGCAGGTACTGTTTATTGAATGCTTACCATGTGAAGGAAACTTAAAGATATCACTTCATAACAAACCCATAGGCAGGTATTATTTCCTCCTCAGAAATGAAGAAACCGAGCCTCTGAAAGATGAGATGCTTGCCCAAGGTTAGCCAGCTATGACTGTAAAGCTGGAATCGCATCCAGTCGTATCTGACTCCAAGCTTAAATTCTTATTTGCTGCACTCTGCTGCCTTTCTAAAACCTGGTGATGTCTTTGAAGACTAAAGTTCCTTCACAATTCCTTCTAGGAACAGGCAGCAACATGTGCTACATGGAGGACATGAGGAACATCGAGATGGTGGAGGGGGGTGAAGGGAAGATGTGCATCAATACAGAGTGGGGAGGATTTGGAGACAATGGCTGCATAGATGACATCCGGACCCGATACGACACGGAGGTGGATGAGGGGTCCTTGAATCCTGGCAAGCAGAGGTGAAGAGGGTGGATGTGTGCATTTATGTGGGTTGTGTAGTGAGCAACACTACCAGACCTAAGGGGGTACCATAGACAGCATAGCTTTGTGTGCTTATTACAGCTGTCGAATGTCAGTGAAATATCCTATTGGAACAAAAGAAACATATTATGACAAGTTTGCAACAGGTAAAAGGGAAAAGTCCCTTTTTCTAATTACCATAAGGCCCCATAAGGTCTAGTGGTGGTTCTGGAAGTGAGGCAGAGGCTGCCAGCATGTTCATTTGCCAAGGGCATGGTGACTCAGTGAGCCTTCTTGAGATGGGCTTTTAATAAGTCTCTTTCAGAGGCCAACATCTTCAGGCCTTCAAGAGCTGGCTACCAGGTTGGTGACCTTTTCTGGGAGTGGGGAAGTGGCCACCTGTGATGGATGAGAGTGCTGGTTCTCGACCATGATGTCATGTCCCACCATGGGTCACAATCACTTGTGAGGTGTATTCCAATGACTAACCACATGAAAAATACTGAAAATAATGAATGGCCTAAAAAATAAATTAGAGTATATTTCACTTGCATTATGCTATTATGAGAGAAAGGGGTAGCAGAGCTAGAGCTGGCATGTGATATTAGTCCATTCTCCCGTTGCTGTAAAGAACTACCTGAGACTGGGTAATTTATGAAGAAAAGAGGTTTAATTGGCTCACAGTTCCACAGGCTGTGCAGGAAGCATGGCTGGGAGGCCTCAGGAAACTTACCATAATGGCAGAAGGTGAAGGGGAAGCAGGCACGTCTTACATGGCTGGAGAAGGAGGAAGAAAGAGTGAAGGGGGAGGCGTTACACACTATTAAAATAACCAGATCTTGTGAGAACCCACTCACTATCACCAGAACAACAGGGGGGAAATCCACCCCCATGATCCAGTCACCTCCCAGCAGGCCCCTCCTCCAATACTGGGGATTGTAATTCAACATGAGATTTTGGTGGGGACATAAATCCAAATCTTATCACATGCTAAAATTTGATTATTAACCCAGGCCCATCCACTAGAAGAGGAGTTGGCACACTTATTTTGTAAAAGAACAGATAGTAAATGTTTTAGGTTTTGCAGGCCATATGGTCTTTATCAAAACTAAGCTCAGTGTCTTAATATAGAAAATAATGGGAAACTTAGATTTATTGTTATGGGTGCTATCCAAGTTGAGAGCTTGAGCAGATGGGAAATGTGAGGGGATGCTTAGGCCATGGACACCTTGGGAGCTGTTGAACTGAGAATGTTGTCTAGGAAGAGGCTCAGACAAGACCAAGACTGGCCCTGGTGGTTTCTTTCCTCTTTGGCACCAATCTTGTAACTGGAAGGCAGGTGAGTTGTGGTAAGCCCAGCTGAAGCAGGGATTGCTCCAAAAAGAAGGGACCTTCCCTTTGAATCCCAAGTTGGGGCACCTGAGTGTCATGGCTCTTCCCAAGGGGCAGTTCATTCTAGGTTAGCTTTGTGTCTGTAGCCACTGAAGGCTCACATTTTTGGATTGAGGTTTTAAGGGGGCAGCACCTTTGAACTTGCCTTGAAATCACCATTTTTTGTTCTGGTGTTAATTCCCTTAGGCTGATGAGGTCTTGAGCAGTTAAGAGAACCCAAGCCCAGCACATAAATGCTTCCCATTTGACTCTGCAAGCAGTGGCAGTCTGGCTCTGTGTCACTGTTGTTAATGATGATGTGTGTCACCATTACACACCCTGTGCAGAGTGCCTGGTCAGTACAAGGCCCCTTTTCTCTCTTGCTCTCTTGACCCTCATGGAGCTCACGGTCTGGTAGAAAGGAGGAAGGGAATTAATGCTTTTGAGCACCCCTGGTGCATGCAGACAGTTTCAGTGTGTTAACTCACAGAGCAGAATTTGCAGAGTGGAACAGATTTGTAACACAAAGCCAAGGAGAATTGGCTTTGGGGCCAAGACCAGGGACTAAATTTTGCTTAGTGCCCACTGTACCCAGATGCTTGCCTCCTAACAGTCTTGTAGGGGCGCTGCTCTTCTCCCTGTTTTGTAGATGATAGCTTGCAGTGCTTGCTTACATCAAGCAGCTAGTATGTGGCAGAGCTAGGATATGGATCTTGCTCCATGCGTAGCTCCAAAGCCTGGCCTTCTCACATCATGTGGTCTTCTGCATTGCATGTCTGCCCCAACCTTATCCTTCTTCTCCAAACAGATACGAGAAAATGACCAGTGGGATGTACTTGGGGGAGATTGTGCGGCAGATCCTGATCGACCTGACCAAGCAGGGTCTCCTCTTCCGAGGGCAGATTTCAGAGCGTCTCCGGACCAGGGGCATCTTCGAAACCAAGTTCCTGTCCCAGATCGAAAGGTGACCTGTGATCAAGTTCATCGTGAGGCTCTGACTGGCATATGCTGCCACCATGCTGGGGTTGGGCCAATTTGAGGTTTAAAAATAAAAACAGAAAGGCCCTGGCTGGGTAAGGGATTGCCTCCTGGGGCTGCTCTTCTCTTTCCAACTGATTCAGGATCACTTTCAACAATAATAAACTCATGGCCAAACTGGGCTCATCTATAAAGTCCTGCTGTCCCCATCCTCAGGCTGGGCTAATTTGAAACAAACCCCACATCTTACATCAGTTCATCTATAAATATTTCATAATGTATTTCTGAAATATAAGGGTTCTTAATAAAACATAACTACAGTACCATTATCACACTTAAAAAGCTAACGATAAACCTCAATCTCACAAAATATCCTGTTAGTGTTCTTATTTCCTGAATTGCCAAAAATTAATGGTTTTTACAGTTCTTTTGTTTGCATCAGTATCCAGACAAAGTTTATACACTGCATTTGGTTGATATGCTTAAAGAATCTCTTTTAATCTATGGGTTTCCTCTCCCTCTCTTACTTTCCCTTGCAATGTATTTGTTGAAGAAACTGTTGTCTTATCTATGAGTTTCCTGTATTCTAGATTTTGTGGATTGCAGCATTTAGCATTTTCCTCTGTCTTCTTGTATTTCCCAAAAACTCATAGTTAGACCCAGATGCTTAATTAGATTCAGTAGTGAATTCTGGACAAGAATATTTTCTAGGTGGCATTGAGTTGTCTGTCTGTCTCTCTTTCTTTTAGGATGTTATCAGTCATTGATGCATATTGCCTGGATCTATTATTTCACTAGACATCGTAAATGGTGATGATTCCTGCAGTTATTAGCTGGAATACTTCTAGAAAGAGGAACTTTCCCCTATCAACTCTTTGGTGTAATTATCATTTTGAATGGCTGCATATTATACTATGTTACTGTACTATAATTTACTAAACTTTCCCTTTAATATAGGATGTCTAGTTTGTAATTTATAAATTCCTGTTATTCTGAGTAACACCATAGTTTTTCTTTTAGTACACATAGTCATTTGAATACAGT
The DNA here is from genome assembly GCF_029281585.2 of Gorilla gorilla gorilla. Classification (NCBI taxonomy): domain Eukaryota; kingdom Metazoa; phylum Chordata; class Mammalia; order Primates; family Hominidae; genus Gorilla; species Gorilla gorilla. Next base: position 46,490,312 of record NC_073232.2, on the reverse strand, counting down.
AAATCATTTCCTTAGTAGTAGAAACATTTGGTTAAAAGAGTATTTCACCATGGGCGCAGTATTTTTTTTTTAAAGTAGTTTCAATTTCCATCACCATCAGTTATGTACAAATGTGTCAGTTTCACTGCTTTTTATGCTAGCACTGGATGTTATCTGATGCTTTGTGTTTGGATTTTCTCTCCATTTGTGTTCATTCATTTAATTCTCTTGGTCTTTATGGTCAGATGCCCACAAGTGAAAAATCACTTTTCAGTGGGGAAAAAAGAAACACATTATACATGAAAGTGGTTTACTTAATGAGGCAAATCAGATGGGCTGTTTAAGGGGAGTTCTTATTGTTTAAGGAGAGGATGATGGAATCAGTAACAGCAGCAGCGATTATGTATTTTTGGGGTGTAAATTAGCAAGTGTTCAGCATCCTTCTCCTGTCTAGTCTTCAACCCATCCAATCTGAACAGATGGGTTAAAAATCATCACGCTTGGTGACCAAAGGGATCCTGTTTTGCTGTGTAAAACAGCTTCTCCCTCATAAGCAATAGACCAGCAAGTTTACTTATCTTTGCCTTGCCTTTTTTTTTTCGTAATAAAAGAATAGTTGTTCCTAGACAAGCACAAGGTGGTAACACTCTTAGGCCCCCAGAAAGATTTGCTTCTGCTGCACAAGAGGTGTCTGTTTTGGATGTTTTGATTTCTACAGGTTTCTGTTGTTGTTTTGTTTCTGTTTTCTGAGACAGGGTCTCACTCTGTTGCCTGGGCTGGAGTGCTGTGGTGCAATCACAGCTCAGTGCATCCTCAACCTCCCGGGTTCAAGTTATCCTCCCACCTCAGCTGCCACCACTGCTCCTCTCCCCTGCTCCCATTGCCTGTCAAGTAGCTGGGACTACAGGCACACACCACCACACCTAGCTAATTTTTGTATTTTTTATAGAGATGGAGTTTCACCATGTTGCCCAGGTTGATCTTGAATTCCTGGGCTCAAGCCATCCATCTGCCTAGAACTCCCAAAGTGGTAGGATTACAGGCATGAGCCACCGCGCCCGGCCAGGTTTTGTTTTTTAAAACCTTCGTGGAATAAAAAGAAAATCATATCCACCTAGTGCCAGTGGGAATTGGTAGGTGCTGTGCTGACTGCAGCCCATTTCAAAGCAGTTTGTCAAATGGATGGGACAGTGTTCTCAGGGGGAAGTGCCCTGAATTTACAGTCTTAGAGCTTGAGTTTTAAGATTTATCTTCACTACTTAACCTGTTTATGCTGCGTGATCTGGGGCAGGTTGTTTCACCTCTTTGAACCTCAGTTTCCTGCTTCATAACAGAAATAATTGCCCTGTTGCTTAACCCCCAGGATTGCTCTGAGGATCAGGAAGGGAATGTACTTGAACTAGGTAAGCTGTGAAAGGCTGGGCCCAGGAAGGAATTGCAGGCTTTCTCTTAAGACACACCAGTTAAAAAACCTCTTTTTCTTACTATACAAATGTTATTCATTCATTTTAGAGAATCTAAAAAATACAGATAAACAAAGGAAGAAAAATAAGAATTAAGCTACATGTGGTGGCTGGCTCATGCCTGTAATCCCAGGACTTTGGGAGGCCAAGGCAGGCAGATCACCTGAGGTCAGGTAGCCAACATGGTGAAACTCTGTCTCTACTAAAAATACAAATATTAGCTGGGCATGGTGGTGGGCCTATAATCCCAGCTACTTGGGAGGCTGAGGCAGGAGAATCGCTTGAACCCAGGAAGTGGGTGAGCCGACATCATTGCACTCCAACCTGGGCAACAAGAGTGAAACTCCGCCTCAAAAAGAAGAGAATTACCTGTAATCCTCCCAATGTCTGAATAGATTTCCTTCTGTGTGTGTGTGTGTGTGTGTGTGTGTGTGTGTGTGTGTCTTTTTTTAATCTGGGCAAGGGCAAACATTAAAACAAAAAGCCAGCATCATACAGTGCATAGTATTTTATAATCTATTTTTTCACTGTGTCATGAAGATTTTCCATGGCATGAAATATTCTCATGCAAACTCATCTTTTTTTTTTTTTTTTGAGACAAGATCTTACGCTATTACCCAGGCTGGAGTACAGTGGTATGATCATGGCTCACTGCAACCTCAAACTCCTGAGCTCAAGCAATCCTCATGCCTCAGCCTCCAAATAGGGACTATAGGCATACACAATCATATCTGGCTAATTTAAAATCTTTTAGAGATGGGGTCTTGTTATGTAGCCCAGGCTGGTCTCAAATTCCTGGCCTAAAGTGATTCTCCTGCCTCAGCCTCTTAAAGTGCTGGGATTACAGGTGTAAGCCACTGTGCTGGCCACAAACTCATCTTTAAGATCTACGAAGAATTCTATTGTTTGGCTACACCACCATTTACCTGCTGAATCCCCTGTATGGTCATATAGGTTGTTTCTCAATTGTCTTTCTTGATAACACTCTTCTTCTCTAAGTATTACCTGAGACAGTCAAGGATACAACTTCACATTGCTTGGTGCGGGAGTCAGGGCTCCGTTTAAGTACCATTAGTTCACTGTGAGATGACCAGATGACCAGGGTCTAGACTTGAAGCCAGCCTGCCCCTATGATGGGTGTTTCTCTGCATGTGTTTACAGTCCTACCAGGTTCCCATTCTCTAAGGTTCTGATTGTATTTTGTATATTCATTTATTCACTTGCTCATTGAATATACCCTGCTGGCTGCTACTGAAGATACAGTCTTACCGTCAAAGAGCAGAGAAATGAGAAAAAGGGAAGAAATTGCAGAGAATCAGAAAAAGTTAAATAGAAGGAAAGTTGGCCTCCAGTTGAAGGGGGCCAGAGTGTGGGAGCTGGCACGATTTGTGGGAAAGTGCGAGAGGTGGTGTGAAAGGGCTTGAGTTTGAGCCCCTGCTCTCTAATGAGAGGGCACAGCTCTAGCAGGCTGAGCCGCAGCCTCCTTTTCTGAAAAATGGGTACCTGGTGTGTTGGTTGCTGCAGCTCATATGGCTTCTAGTGAGATCACAGATATGAACATGCTGAACACCAGAGGCATTCACACTTCATTTTTTAAAGTTGATGGAACTTCCAGGGGTGGTGGACCTTCTTGAGTCTCGGCTTCTAAGGCATTCTGCTCCAGCCTAGCTATTGCCTGGGTCAATTTCTCCTCCCTCCTGTAAGGGCATCTAAGAATGGGGAGGCTGTGGGTCACACTGGGCACATCCCGGGGTCCTGGGAAGCAGGTCCTGACTCCCTGCTCTATTGCCTGCAGCGATCGGCTGGCCCTCCTCCAGGTCAGGAGGATTCTGCAGCAGCTGGGCCTGGACAGCACATGTGAGGACAGCATCGTGGTGAAGGAGGTGTGCGGAGCCGTGTCCCGGCGGGCGGCCCAGCTCTGCGGTGCTGGCCTGGCCGCTATAGTGGAAAAAAGGAGAGAAGACCAGGGGCTAGAGCACCTGAGGATCACTGTGGGTGTGGACGGCACCCTGTACAAGCTGCACCCTCAGTGAGTGCCCATGAGAGGCGTGGCGGGTGGGGCTGGGGAGGTGCTGGCGGCTAAGTGTGGACTTGGCATAGCTTCCTCAACTGCGGCATGGGAAGATGCATCCCAGTCCTTTTATGGGAAAGGAGTGCTGTGTGGTCAAGTCACCTATTCAATCTGACAGACAAGGTGTGAGCCCTGGTGCCTCTGCTACCTGGTAATACGATGTGGGAATGTTAGCCGGCCTCTCTAAACCCCAGGTTCCTCATCCACAAAAGGCCAGCACTAATAATCCCTACCACATAGGGCTAAATGTGTGAGGTTGAAATGAGTTAGCACATGTAAAGTGCTTAACACAGGGCTCAAGAAATGTAAGTTGGCTGAGTGCAGTGGCTCATGCCTGTAATGGCAGAGACGGGAGGATCACTTGAGCCTAGGAGTTTGAGACCAGCCTGGGCAACACAGGGAGACTCCATTTCCACAAACATAAATAAATAAAATACAAAATGAACAAAAATTACAAATATTAGCTGGGCGTGATAGTGCATACCTGTGATCCCAGCTACATGGGAGGCTGAGCTGGGGGGCTTGAGCCTGGGAACTCGAGGCTGCAGTGGGCTGTGATTGCACAACTGCAGTCTACACCCTGGGCAACAGAGTGAGACCATGTCTAAAAAAAAAAAAAAAAAAAAAATTAGAAGAAGAAGCTGTTTAGAGCCTTGAAAAGCAAACCAAAGGGAAGAAGCTAAAGAAATTAGATTATGATCATTTATAAATGTTCGGATTCTACATGGAAAGGCTGATGATGTTTCTTTCTCTTTTTCATAGCTTTTCTAGAATATTGCAGGAAACCGTGAAGGAACTAGCCCCTCGATGTGATGTGACATTCATGCTGTCAGAAGATGGCAGTGGAAAAGGGGCAGCACTGATCACTGCTGTGGCCAAGAGGTTACAGCAGGCACAGAAGGAGAACTAGGAACCCCTGGGATTGGACCTGATGCATCTTGGATACTGAACAGCTTTTCCTCTGGCAGATCAGTTGGTCAGAGACCAGTGGGCACCCTCCTGGCTGACCTCACCTTCTGGATGGCCGAAAGAGAACCCCAGGTTCTCGGGTACTCTTAGTATCTTGTACTGGATTTGCAGTGACATCACATGACATCTCTATTTGGTATATTTGGGCCAAAATGGGCCAACTTATGAAATCAAAGTGTCTGTCCTGAGAGATCCCCTTTCAACACATTGTTCAGTTGAGGCTTGAGCTGTCAATTCTCTATGGCTTTCAGTCCTGTGGCTGCTGGACTTGGAAATATATAGAATCTGCCCATGTGGCTGGCAGGCTGTTTCCCCATTGGGATGCTTAAGCCATCTCTTATAGGGGATTGGACCCTGTACTTGTGGATGAACATTGGAGAGCAAGAGGAACTCACGTTATGAACTAGGGGGATCTCATCTAACTTGTCCTTAACTTGCCATGTTGACTTCAAACCTGATAAGAGAACAAAGACTTTGAAGTATCCAGCCCCAGGGTGCAGAGAGGTTGATTGCCAGGGAGCACTGCAGGAATCATTGCATGCTTAAAGCGAGTTATGTCAGCACCCTGTAGGATTTTGTTCCTTATTAAGTGTGTGCCATGTGGTGGGGTGCTGTCTGGGGCATCTGTTTTTCATTTTGCATGTGGTTTGTGTTGCAGCTGTTGATAGTTGTTTTAAGGATTGTTAGGTATAGGAAATCCAGTAAATTCATAAAAAAATTTTGATTTTCCAATAAACTTTGCATGAGGTGCTGATATTTCTTCTGAGAGGCTCACTTGGTAATACCATACTTTGTTGATGGAACAAGGGATGCAGAGTCAGAAGGAGCTTGAGCATTTTTCTCGAGTCCAAACTTACCAACAGGGGTAATATATGGAATATCTTCTACAATATCCTTAACAGATTATCCAGATGTCTTTAGAATACTTCCAGTAACTGAGCATTTCCCACATGATCCTACAGCTCTTGCTTTTGAACGGCTGGAGTTGACTGGAAGTCCTTCTGACTTCTGAGCTCGGTTCCTCCCATACACCCCACTGATCTCCATTCTACCCTGCAGAACTATGTGTAATTGGCCTGTCCCTGACCATTTCTCCAGTGGACTTCCTCTCTCTCTCCTCTCTTCCCCACTTTACCTGAACTGCCTGTGCCTTTCTGTTTTGCCACATAGTTATCTGTATGAGTTTCACATCTGGCCAGATAGATTGTAAACTCTTTGTCAAACACATTCTCGTATTGCTCTAGTGAACCTAGCACCGTGCCATTCCTATCAAATACTTACTTGTGGGAGGCATGATTGAAAAAATAGAACTTTTCAAGAAATTTTCTTCAGATAAAGTATAGACTGGCTATGGTGGCTCACACCTATAATCTCAGCACTTTGGGAGGCCAAGTCCGGAAGATTGCTTGAGGCCAGGAGTTCAAGATCAGCTTGGGCAACATATCAAGACCCCCATCTGTACAAAAAAATTTTTTTAAATTAGTTGAATGTGGTGGTGCACACCTGCAGTCCCAGCCACTCAGGAGGCTGAGGTGGGGGGTATCTCTCGAGTCTAGGTTTGAGGTTACAGTGAGCTATGACTGCACCACTGCACTGCAGCCTGGGCAATGGAATGAGACCCTGCTTCTTAAAAAAAAAGAGAGAGAGAAAGAGAAAGAAATGAAAGAAAGAAAGAAAGGAAAAAGAAAGAAAAAGAAAGAAAGAGAAAGAAAGAAAGAAGGAAGGAAGGAAGGAAGGAAAGAGTCAACTATTGTCATGGGAAACAAACTGAAAAGAATAATCCACAGTGATTTTATTTTTATTTATGTGCTTAATTACATACTTAAGTATGACAACTCCACAGAGTGCTCTTGCTGTCTCTTCAAAAGATTATGGCTTTGGCCAGGCGTGGTGGCTCATGCCTGTAATCCTAGCACTTTGGGTGGCTGAAGCAGGCAGATCACTTGAGTTCAGGAGTTTGAGACCAGCCTGGCCAGCATGGTGAAACCCCGTCTCTACTAAAAATACAAAAAAAAAAAAAAAAAAAAAAAAATAGCCGGGCGTGGTGGTGTATCCTTGTGATCCCAGCTACTTGGGAGGCTGAGTCAGGAGAATCACTTGAACCTGGGAGGTGGAGGTTGCAGTGAGCCGAGATTGAGCTACTGCACTCCAGTCTGGGTGACAGAGCGAGACCCTGTCTCAAAAAAAAAAAAAAGTTTTTGGATTCCAGCTCTAAGTGTCACCATTTGCTGAAGCGGGATGTCCAGATGGAGTGAAGGGGGCTGAGTCTAAAGACCGAGAGAGAGAGAGGCCAGCTAGGGCTGGGGATAATGAGGGAGCTGAGGGTTCCCCAGGACATATTTTTTACACTTTCTTTTTTGTTGTTTTTTGAGACAAGGTCTCATTCTGTCACTCAGGTTGGAGCATGGTGGCACAATCACGAATCACTGCAATCTTGACCTCCCGGGCTCAAGGCATTCTCCCATCTCAGCCTCCCGAGCAGCTGGGACTGCAGGCACATGCCACCATGCCAGCTAATTTTTAAATTTTTTGTAGAGACAGGGGTCTCAGTATGTTGCCCTGACTTGTCTCAAACTCCTGGCCTCAAGTGATCCTCCCGCCTTGGCCTTCCAAAGTGCTGAGATTTATAGTCGTGAGCCACTGTGCCTGGTCCATACTTTCAATACAAATGTATGGTGATACTACTGTGAACAGGTCCTAGATTTACCAAAATTATCTTTTTGTGTGTGTGTGTGTGTGTGTATTTTAAGGTTATATCTCTTTAGAGAAATGTCGTATGAATTTATTAAATGTATCTTTTTATATTTTGAAGTTATGCTTCTTTGGAGAGAGGTTTCACCTTATCAGGTTTCATCTTAATCAGTTGAAAACCTTGCTGTCCTTATTCTCTTTCCCCAGGTCTCCTATTTCATGGTAAGACATCCTCAGCTTCCAGTCCCTCTTTCCCCTGGTTCTGCTAGGGGTCTTTCTCTTTGCTGTCTTTCCTGGACAAATGGTCTGACCCATAGATTCAGGTTGTTGTGCCACTAAGTTCTCCCATGACCTGGTCTCTCAGCACATGTTTGGCAGGTTAGGGAGGTCACCCAGTCCCTTCTCACCCAGCCGTGGTCTCTTACAAGAAAAAGGAGACACAAGGTATCTAGGCAAGCTTGCACATTCTGACTAATTGATCGCATCATAGAATCCTTGAACAAGAACCAGAACTCCAGAGAGGGAAGACATCTATCTTGCTGTGTTTGGACAGGCCAGCCCCTGAAACATCTTGGGCAATGGAGGGTTAACTTCTCAAAGTTTAATAGGCAAGACCAGCAACCATGCAACAAGGTAAATTGTCCTCACGAGAACTCCAAAGACTATTTTTCTCTCTCTTTTTTTGAGGCAGGGTCTCGCTATGTTACCCAGGCTGCTCTTGAACTCTTGGGCTCAAGCAATCCCCCCATCTTAACCTCCCCAGCAGCTGGGACTACAGGCACGCGCCACTGCACCCAGCTGACTTTTCCTTCTAAGCATCTTTGGCTGGGCGTGGTGGCTCATGCCTCTAATCCCTGCACTTTGGGAGGCCAAGGTGGGTAGATCACTGGAGGTCAGGAGTTCTAGACCAGCCTGGCCAACATGGTGAAACCTCATCTCTACTAAAAATACAAAAAAATTAGCTGGGCATGGTGGCAGGTGCCTGTAATCCTAGCTACTCGGGAGGCTGAAGCAGGAGAATTGCTTGAACTCAGGAGGTAGAGGTTGCAGTGACCCAAGATTGTGCCACTGCACTCCAGCCTGGGTGCACAGCTAGTCTGTCTAAAAAAGAAAAAAAAAAAGGAAGAGAGAGCATCTTTATCTTCATTTTCTAGCCGTAAGTGTTACTTTCTCCCAGTAACATTTTGCCCAGAAAGAGGTGATGAATATAGATTTAAGAATAAGATTTTCCCCATGTTGCTGCCTTTCCAGAACAAGTGAGTTCATTCTTATTTGTCTTTCTTCAGAAATCTTTTACCTGTCTCTCTCCCATTAGCTGGAATGGGTGCTCCATGAGAATAAAGACTTGGGTTTCATTCTTCCTATTGTCCCCAGAGCCTACCATACTGGCTGGCATTGAGTAGCAATTGAACAGTTTTCTGAATGAATGAATGAATGCTCAAATAAGCACATGAATTAATCATCACTTTCCTTCGAATCTCTCCATTCTTCTTCCTCACCCAATGGGGCTCTATCCTTATACACAGAAGATATTCTATAAATGATGATTCAGTGAATGCCAAGCCCTGTTCTATGCACTGAAGACCAAAAGAAATAAAAGACATCATTCCTGCTCTGTAAGAATTCATAGGCTAGTAATGAAAGAAAGATATATAAATATCTGTAATACAACATGGTAAACAGGAACAAGGTGACGACTGTTCCTGACCATTTCCTGTATCCTTTAGATCAGGAACTCTCAACCTTTGTGCACGTGTATGTGTGTGTGCAGGTACCATGTACCCCTTGGACAATCAAGAATACAAGAAACCTTGTATTCTTTCTCAGAATAATGTTTTTAAATGCATAAAATACACAGGATTATAAGGGAAATTAATGGTGTGAATTACATTTATTAAAATGTTAAAGTGGCACCATGGTAATACATGCAAGTATTTATTAATGCATTATGCAGCAAGATCCAGCAGGAACCTAATAACAATGACAATTTTGAAGTCTTTTTTTTTTTTTTTTTGAGATGGAGTCTCGCTCTGTTGCCCAGGCTGAAGTGCAGTGGCGCAATCTCGGCTCACCACAAGCTCTCCCTCCTGGGTTCACCCCATTCTCCTGCCTCAAGCCTCCTGAGTAGCTGGGACTACAGGTGCCTCCCACCACGCCCGGCTAATTTTTTGCATTTTTAGTAGAGATGGGGTTTCACCATGTTAGCCAGGATAGTCTCGATCTCCTGACCTCGTGATCCACCCGCCTCGGCCTCCCAAAATGCTGGGATTACAGGCATGAGCCACTGCACCCGGCCTGACAATTTTGAAGTCCTGATGAGTGTAAACACTACTTTGAGACATTTGCAACAACAGCATAGATATGAATATATCTGTGATTTCTCTTTTTTTTCTTTTTTTTTGAGATGGAGTCTTGCTCTGTTGCCCAGGCTGGAGTGTAGTGGCACAATCTCAGCTCACTGAAACCTCCATCCACTGGGTTCAATCAATTCTCCTGCCTCAGCCTCCCGAGTAGCTGGGATTACAGGCACCTGCCACCATGCCCAGCTAATTTTTGTATTTTTGGTAGAGACGGGGTTTTGCCATGTTGGCCAAGCTGGTCTCAAACTCCTGGCCTCAGGTGATCCGCCTGCCTTGGCCTCCAAAAGTGCTGGGATTACAGGCGTGAACCACTGCGCCTGACCCAATATATTTGTGATTTCCTCTGGAGACAAAGTCACAGATGCTGTGAGCACTAGTGGGTTTGTTGCCCACATTCAAAATTAAAGGAAATGCTAAATTTCAGTTACAGACTATCAGAAATTAATTTGTATTTTTTTCCCACAGAAGCTTACGGATATCACCTTCTACCTGAAGGGTCTCTGGTGCCCAGGTTATTAATCTCTGATCAGAATGTTCTAATGGAGCTGGCACTTATTTAGAGACAGATCTTAGATGGCAGATCTAAGCAATTTTAGCATTCCTTGTAGTACAGCACTGATGGTAGTAAATTCACGCAACTTTTGTTTGTCTGAAAATGTCTTTTTTACCCTTCCTTTTTTAAGAATACACAATACACAGTTCTAGTTTGGTAGTTTTTTCCTCCAGTATTTTAAGAATGTCATTTCATTTTCTTCTGGCTTCCATAATTTATTTTGGGAAGTCAGTTATAATTCTTATTACTGTTTTTCTGCAAGTTTTTTTTTTCCCCGTTTCTAGCTGTTTGTAAGGGTTTCTCTTTCTCTTTAGTTTCCAACAGTCATTTAACTATAATGTGCTTGGATGTGTTTTTGTTTTAGTGCATGTGTTCTTTTTCTTTCTTTTTTTAAATTTATCTTGCTTGGGCTTTGCTAAGATCTTCTTGAATCTGTGGGTTAATATCTTTTATTGTTTTTTTGAAAATTCTTGTTTTATGACTCATTATTTCTCCTCTTTCCTTCTGAAATTCCAATATGCAAACATTAGAGCATTTCATCCTGTCTTACATCTCTTTCAAGTTCTGTTCCAGTTTTTTTGCCATTTTTTTTTCTCTGTGCTTCTGTTTGCATAATTCGTTTTCTTTCTTTTTTACCTTTTTTTGTTTTTTTTGAGATGGAGTCTCACTCTGTCAGCCAGGCTGGAGTGCAGTAGTGCAATCTCAGCTCACTGAAATTTCCACCTCTTGGGTTCAAGCAATTCTCCTGCCTCAGCCTCTCAAGCAGCTGGGTTACAGGTGCCTGCCACCATGCCCAGCTAACTTTTGTATTTTTATTTATTTATTCGTTTATTTATTTGAGATGGAGTCTCACTCTGTAACACAGGCTGGAGTGCAGTGGTGTGATCTTGGCTCACTGCAAGCTCCACCTCCGGAATTCACGCCATTCTCCTGCCTCAGACTCCCAAGTAGCTGGGACTACAGGCTCCCGCCACCACACCCAGCTAATTTTTTTGTATTTTTAGTAGAGATGGAGTTTCACTGTGTCAGCCAGGATGGTCTCCATCTCCTGACCTCATGATCCGCCCACCTCGGCCTCCCAAAGTGCTGGGATTACAGGCATGAGCCACCGCTCCCAGCCTAACTTTTGTATTTTTAGTAGAGATGGGGTTTCACCATGTTGGCCAGGCTGGTGTCGAACTCCTGACCTCAGGTGATCCCCCTGCCTTGGCCTCCCAAAGCACTGGGATTACAGGCATGAGCCACTGCGCCCAGCCAGTTTGCATAATCTCCAATAACTAGTCTTCAAGTTCAGTGACAGATTTTTTTTCTGCTGTGGCCAACCTGCTCTTAAGCCTCGCCAATGAATTCTTAATTTAAAACATTATATTTTTCAATTGTAGAATATCCATGTTCTTTTTTAGAGATTTAATTTCTCTATTGACATTATTTATCTTTTCGTCCATTTTGTCTAACTTTTATTTTTCTTTAACATAATTACAAAAATCATCTTAAAGTCCTTGTCTGCTAATTCCAACATCTGGGTTACCTGTAGGACTGTTTCTGTTGTCTATTTTTTCTCTTGCTTACAGGCCACATTTTTCTACTTCTTTGCATTTTTTTTAATATTATGCATAAATAGCCATAGAGTCTGATGTAGATATTATTTTTCACCAGAGAGAGAACACTCTTTCTTCTCTCAGGCAGCTAAGGTGATGGACTGATCACTTTGATCCAGTCTGATATTGAGCTGGATCAGTTCACTTTTCGTTTCAAATATCAGCTGAGCATAGTGGCTCATACCTGTCACCCTAGCACTTTGGTAGGCTGAGGCAGGATGATCACTTGAGCTCAGGAGTTCAAGACCAGCCTGGGCAACATAGATCTCATCTGTATTTTTTTAATTTTTCAAATTTTAATTTAAAAAATACTTTTGCCCAGGCGCAGTGGCTCACGTTTCTAATCCCAGCACTTTGGGAGGGCAAAGCAGGCAGATCACCTGAGGTCAGGAGTTTGAGACCAGCCTGGCCAACATGGTGAAACCTTGTCTCTACCAAAAATACAAAAAGTAGCTGGGCATGGTGTCACACACATGTAATCCCAGCTACCTGGGAGGCTGAGGCAGGAGAATTGCTTGAACTCAGGAGGCAGAGGTTGCTGTGAGCCGAGATGGCACCACTGCACTCCAGCCTGGGTGACAGAGCAAAACTCTGTCTCAAAAAAACAAACAGTTTCAAATATCTTAGAGTCATGCCTGTCTAGTGTTTATTACAGGCCCTTTTTTCAAGCAGCCTTCTCTTTCTCAAATACAACAATATTATAGGGTATCTTTCTCTGAATTTCAATCTAGCCTTCTTTACTGCCCAGAACTTAGCAAAAATCCTATGGGGAGAACTGGCAGGTGGGGAAAACCAGCTATGCATTTGAAGCTTCTCCAGATTCTACTCTGTCTAGCCAGCTCACATGACCATAAAAGCTGGCTGGTTTCTCATTCTCTCTGAGTAGTCTTGCCTCTATTCTGGCAAGTCTAATCTCCCCCAACCCATGCCGAGACTCAACAAATGCCCTCATAGAGGAAAGCAGTCATGAATCTCCACTCACTTTGGGAGGGTCCCTTCTGCTCTGGAATTTAATTCCATTAGATTTCCAGCCTTCCAGTGTCTCTAAAAAGAAATATATATGATTTTTAGTTTATCCATATATATTTTTTCTAATTGCTATAGTGGACACAATGGTCTACTGCTCCCCTCTTACATCCTATATCCTAACCACCAATTCTAAATATTTTAAATTCCCATTACAATGTCTTATTTTACTCATGAGTTATTAAAACAAAAAACAAAAAACAAACAAAAAAACCTTTTAAGGCCGGGCGCGGTGGCTCACGCCTGTAATCTCAGTACTTTGGGAGGCCAAGGTGGGAGGATAGCTTGAGGCCAGAAATTTGAGACCAGCCTGAGCAACATGGCGAGACCCCGTCTCTACTAGATTAAAAAATACATAAAAAATAAAATTTTTAAAAAGAAAAAAAGCTTAAATTTGTACATTTGTAATTTCCAAGTATATTGTTTTAAATTTGATCATTTTGTTAATTTTAACTTAATTATGTGTTGATCTATGGCCTATATCAGGGATTGACTAATTACTTCTGTAAAGGGCCAGGCAGTCACAATTGTAGGCTCTGTGGGCCATATGATCTGTGCTGTCGTAACAAAAAAGGAGCCATAGACAACATGTAAATGAACGGGTATGGCTTGGTTCTAATAAAACAACTTTATTTACAAAAATAAGTGACCGGCTGGATTTGTCCTGCAATTCAGTTTGTCAATCCCTGGTCTAAATTATCTTAATTATTTACAAATTTATTAAGACTTGCTTTATAAATATGTTTGCTTTGAAATTTGAGTGCTTTTCATGTGCACTTAAAATATATTCTGTATTAGCTGGGCACAGTGGCTCATGCCTGTAATCCCAGCACTTTGGGAGGCCGAGGCAGGTGGATCGCCTGAGGTCAGGAGTTGAGACCAGCCTGGCCAACATAGTGAAATCCTGTCTCTACTAAAAATACAAAAAAATTAGCTGGGCGTGGTGCCAGGTTCCTGTAAACCCAGCTACTCGGGAGGTTGAGGAAGGAGAATCGCTTGAATCCAGGAGGCAGAGGTTGCAGTGAGCCAAGATTGCATCATTGCACTCCAGCCTGGGCAGCAAGAGCAAAACTCCTTTTCAAAAAAAAAAAAAAAAAAATATATATATATATATATATACACACATATATATTTTATATTAAATAAGTAATTCTATATATTTATTAGATTAAACTTGTTTTGTTGTTCAAATCTTTTATAGCTTTGTTGATTTTGTTTGCTTGCTTGATCTAATGGCAGAGAAAAATACATTTAAATTTATTCTTGTAATGTGGATTTGTCAGAATATTTCTGTAGGTCTAACAATTCTTGCTTTAATATTTAGAGGTTAATTTATTAGAATATTAACATCTGGCCAGGCACAGTGGTTCATGCCTGTAATCCCAGCACTTTGGGAGGCCGAGGTGGGTGGATCACCTGAGGTTGTGAGTTTGAGACCAGCCTGGTTAACGTGGTGAAATCCTGTCTCTACTAAAAATACAAAAATTAGCCGGGTGTGGTAGTGCACTCCTGTAATCCCAGCTACTCGGGAGGCTGAGCCATGAGAATTGCTCCAACCTGGGAGGCGGAGGTTGCAGTGAGCTGAGATCGTGCCACTGCCCTCCAGCCTGGGCGATATGGTAAGACTCTGTCTTAAAAAAAATTAATATCTTAATTTTAAGATATTATTTTTAAATGATTAAAATTATTTAATTATTAACATAATAATTAAACATCAATTCATTCAACCATTTAATTAATAATAATTATTTATAACTATAACTATTATGTTTATATGTTTAATTATAATTACATATAATAGGATATTTTATATATCTATATATATCCTACGTAGGATGGAAGCGAAGGATTGATAAATGTATCTTCTCCCAAAGAAGACAAGTATTTCAGCATGCTTTTATGTATTTTGGTCTCTCTTACCCCTATAGCCCATCATACTGAAATGGTCTAGAATTTTAGTTCTGTGTTATTATTCATAAACCTTCACTTATTCGGCTTCCTCTAAGTGTTTTGACGGAGAGATATTATGTGGCAAGCTGAGGGTTTAAATCACTGAAAATATTTTTATTATGCCATCATATTTGAATGCTAATTTCGCTGGATATAAAATTCTAGATTCAAAGATCCCTTTCTTCTGTTCTTTAAATCTATTACCTTATTCTTTTCTTGCATCATTAGTTGCAAGTCTAATGCCAATCTGGTTCTTGTTCCTTTTTGAGTAATCTGTTTTGTGTCTCTGAAAGCATTTAAAATTTTCTTTTTGGCTGGGTGCAGTGGCTCATGCCTATAATCCTGGCACCTTGGGAGGCTGAGAAAGGAGGATTGCTTGAGGCCAGGAGCTCGAGACCAGCCTGGGCAACATGTTGAAACCCCGCCTCTATTAAAAATACAAAAATTAGCCAGGCATGGTGGTGCCCACCTGTTGTCCCAGCTACTCAGAGGCTGAGGCAGGAGGATCACCTGAGCTTTGGGAGGTCGAGGCTGCAGTGAGCCATGATCATGCCACTGCACTCCAGCCTGGGCGACAGAGTAAGACCCTGTGTCTATATAAATAAATAAATAAATAAATAGGATTCTACTTTAGAAATTTTATCTAGCTTTTTTTTCATTTATTATTATATATTACAAAAAGGCTTTCCCACTCTCCATCTTTTGTATTTTTATAGCTCCTTATAAGCCTAAATAAAATACTATTTACCACACAACTGAGTGCTGATAAAAGTGGTTTGTTTTAGGCCAGGTACAGGGCTCACGCCTGTAATCCCAGCACTTTGGGAGGCCGACACGGGCAGATCACCTGAGGTCAGGAGTTCGAGACCAGCCTGGCCAACATGACGAAACCCCGTCTCTACTAAAAATACAAAACTTAGCTGGGCGTGGTGGCGGGTGCCTGTAATCCCAGCTACTCAGGAGGCTGAGGAAGGAGAATTGCTTGAACCTGGGAGGCGAAGGTTGCAGTGAGCCGAGATTGTGCCATTGCACTCCAGCTTGGGCAACAACAGCGAGACTCCGTCTCAAAAAAAAAAAAAGGTTTGTTTTATAGTGAACTGTGGAGGGATAAGGGACAAAGCTGGGCACAAAAATAAATCTGATGGTAGGGTTAGGACTGAGGGGGCAGAGGAAATGAGACTGACATTTCCTAGGGAAACTGACAGGTTAGCCAATGTTCCTATTCCAATCCATCTTCTTGGAAACTCCCTGCCATTTCCTCTGACATCTGAAGCACTTGCTGTAAAGCACTCACTGCTTACACTATGGCTTCCTGGCTGGCTTTCCTTGAGAATATGTATGTTTAATCTCTATTTTGTCTATGAAGCTTTTTGAGGGCTCTGTAATTCTACTCCACACACTGCCCACTCATCCATCCCCTTTTCCTCCGGTAGCTGCTACATGGAAAGTACTATGGATCAAATTGGAAATCCATCTCTCCTCTCAAAGGCAGCTAAAGCTATGTGGTCAGGCTCTGGGCCCCAGATTCTAGTCCTGATTTCTGAGTCTGCTTTCCAGGTCAGGGAATGCACTGGGGCTGACGACAAGGCTGGAACGTCCCAGGATTGAAGCCTGGATCCGAACTGTTGGACAGCGTCTGGAGTTTTGCACAAAAGAGAATTGAACTGTAGATCAGCTGGGAAGTTACTGTGGTAGTCCTGGTGCCCTGCGGCCTCCAGCGACTGGAACCCTGTGGGAGCACATAGCTGGCATTTTTTGCTAGAGATTAGGAAGTCTTTTGCTTCCTCTGTTAAAAGGCTTGAATTCAATGGACTGTGTGGTAAGATGAAGTTGTTTTTTTTTTCCCTTATTGATAAAAATAAAACAGAGATTTGGCTTGGGTTATTACGCAGTGGTGGGCACATGAGCTTGCTCTCCAGTGTTTGGCGGGAAGCCAGTTGAAGAGCATGTGGTTACATTTTTGTCCAGCATCATCAAGAGTGTAGAGAAGCTGTGATTCTAGCCTCAGAGGAGTGAGTTTTTATTGTGGTGTGACTCTTCAAAGACCATCTTTATGCAAGAAATGTCAGAGGCCCATTTCATAGTAAGTTTCTTTGGAAGTTTTGTTTTGGTCGATGCTATATTATCACTCATGGGCTGATGTCGTCTCCTTATGATGGTGTCCCTAAGAGCCTTCACAGGCCTAGGGAGCACTGGTTGGTGGTGGGAGGCCCAGGCTGAGAGGCAGGTCTCTGTGTTGTATTTCTTCCTGGGCTTTAGTCTGTCTCTTTCTAAAATGGGCTAATCCTCTCTCTGCCCTCTTCCTCATGTGGTGAAGGGCGTTGGGACAACATGCAAATATGGTTCAAAGGAGAAGTGAAGCTGCTCTTTTGTACTCTTGTCACGTTTGCTTGCTCTGAATTGGGTCTTTTGTTAGCACATTCTTTGAAGTAGAACTTGTCCATGGTTGACTTTAGTGTCTTGATTTGGAGAAGAAATTGAGTAGTGACCAATTGCAGGTAGACTGAGGAGGCTGAACTGGGTTTGCATGGGGTTTGCAGGATGTGCAGAATGGTTAAATGAATGTATGAATGAACATACGTAGATCGAATGTTTGATGGGGAACCTCAGAATGACCCAAGAAACATGTTTCTCCAGAAACTAAGTAGATCTTGGGCTGTGAAGTATTTAGTACCCATAACAAGCAATGATAGTTTAAATATGTAGTCCAAAAATTTCTTCCTCATCAGTCAAGTCATAAATGCAGGACTTAAAGGAAACCGCATGTGAGAGGTGTCTGTGACATAGGATATTGGAGGCCTGGGTCACAGTTAGGAATCAGGACCTCGCAAAATTTACTTAACATTCTCCAGAATGTGGCCCAATCTACAAAGCCACCCTCATGTCAGCTGCTCAGCTGGAGAGCACATGTGCTTGAAGTTTCTTTCACCTTCACTCTTGCTTTAATAAAAGCATGTATAAGTCCAGGAGCTTATTTTATGCTTTGGTTGATCAGCGATTGTGTCTTCACTAAGAACCACCCATATTGTCATCCTTGGGCAGACACGAGGAAGGATGAAAGGATTTACCTGCAAGAATCTAGAGAACTAAGGCCAAGGGAAGCAGGTCAGATGGAGGTAGATTGCATCTCAGATTTAACTGGCCAATGATGAAAAAAGGTTTTGTTTTTTTTTTTAGACAGAGTCTCGCACTGTCGCCCAGGCTGGAGAGATCTCGGCTCACTGTAAGCTCCGCCTCCTGGGCTCACGCCATTCTCCTGCCTCAGCCTCCCAAGTAGCTGGGACTACAGGCGCCTGCTACCATGCCCAGATAATTTTTTTGTTTTGTATTTTTAGTAGAGACAGGGTTTCACTGTGTTAGCCAGGATGGTCTCGACCTCCTGACCTCGTGATTTGCCCACCTCGGCCTCCCAAAGTGCTGGGATTACAGGTGTGAGCCACCACGCCCAGCCTGGAAAAGGTTTTTTAAAGAGTGAGGTAGCACTTATCTGGATCTTGTCTTGGGTGGGTGCTATGGTCTGCATGTTTATGGCCCCCCAAATTCATAACTGAAACCTAATCTCCGATATGATAATATTAGAAGGTGGGGTCTTTGGAGGTTATTAAGTCATGAGGGTGGAGCCCTCACGAATGTGATTCATCCCCTTATAAAGGAGACCCTAGAGAGCTTGTCTGCCCCTTCTACCAGTGAGGACGGAGTAAGAAGGCTGTCTTCGAGAAATGAGCCCTCACCAGGCAGGCACCAAATCTGCTGGTGACTTAATCTTGGATTTCCCAGCCTCCAGAACTGTGAAACATACATTTCCATCATTTGTAAGTTACCTAGCCAATGGTAATTTGTTGTAGCAGCCTGAACGGACTAAGACAGTGAGGGTGGGAGTGGAATATGATGTGCTAGGTTCTTTCCAGTTTTCAAATAATATGCTTTTACCTTCTGGAGTTTCATCCCCTGTGCCACTAATCTCTAAATTGCTAAAATCTTTGCATTTTTGTTTCCTACTCTCCACTTTATCAAACAACCTGTCCTATGTCTCTGTATAGCTGCGGACTCTTATCAGACCTCTCAAAATATCGTTTATGACTTCCTCTTCCATGTGGAGGACATGAGAGAGTGAGAGAGAACTGGGATCTTCTGCACGTTTAATGAGTGAATCCACATGACTGTAGGCATCTGGAATAGGGCTCTCAAACTTTAGCAGGTCACAGAATCACCAGGAGGGCTTGTTAAAACACAGATTCTTGGTTCCATCCCAGCGTTTTCCATTCAGTAGGTCTGTGGAAGGGCCCAAGAATGTGCATTTCTAACAAGTTCCTACCTAATGCCGTTGTTACTGGTGCAGGGACCACACTTTGAGAACCACCACCCTAGAGGACGGGGACCAAGCCAGCCCACTCTCAGCAAAATCCCAAATGCAGAGGGGGCAGATTAATAAGTACCAGGGTGTGCTGTCCTCTTCCTCCTCTTTCTCTTCCTCATCCTCCTCTTTTATCGAGGCTTACCTGATCCCTGCCTCAGGGGCCTCCAAAGAAAACTCTGACTTAGACCAATGTGTCCCAGATTCAGTGTCACTTTCTATAGGAAGCCGTTCATGAACCCCAGGATTAGATGTTGTGGCTTCCTATACTTCTTCTTGATAGCTATCATGATTCACAATTTGCAACTGTGATTTGTGTGATTTCTTAATCTCTGTTTCCTCCAGAGACTGTAAGCTCCGTGAAGACAGGATATAAGAATAGCAGGAAAAAAGGAAGGGTTTGGGTGGGGAAAGGTGGTGAGTCACCCTTAGGATTGTGCACAGTAAAAGAGAGTGAAACAACAGAAGATTTTGTCCCCAAAGAATAAAGGAAGGGAAGGGAGGAGGAAGGAAAAAGGTGGCCTGGAATATCCATTAGAACTTTGGCTGCTAAGTCTAGCCCAGCTCTCTCTGGTGCCAACCAGAGGTTTGCCTGCTCTATTTTGGCCACAGAGTGGGCATTTCATCTCTCCACGCATTTTAAAACCCGAGTTTTTTTTTTTTTTTTTTTAGCTCTGAGCTACTTACCCACTCTAACCTCATCTAGAGCACCCATAAAACAAAGAATTAAGGCTCCAGGGCTGAAGAGACCTAAGTACAACACCCAGCTCTGCTACTGTTGCATTTCCATAAGTGCCTGAATTAACTCCTGTAAGCGTAGGCTTCCCTCCTGAAAAGGGTTTCTACTCCTAATCTTGTTGGGACACTTCCAGGAATCAGGGCACATGAAGTCCTTAGCACAATCCCTGGCTCAATGCACACGAGTGGCCACTGTCATCACCATCTTCAATATCACCGTCCTCCTCACCATTGTCACCATTTCTGTCCCCACACCCAAGGTTTCTGAGGTCTCAATGGGATAAAAGAACTTCATAACCATGAAGCACTGTCAGAATGTCAAGGGCATCCAAGTGCCCCATCCCCTGCCCACAAGTCCTGGAGTAACATCCAAGGATGCCTTCCTTCCCCAGGACGCTGGCACAGGCTCTACCCCTTGCAAGCCTTTGGTGATTTTACGACAAATATATCTTTTGTCTCTTCTGTTTTCAGGACTTCAACTAACCAACTAAAGAACTGCTCCCCAGAGCATTGTTCCTGAGAAGGAAAAGAGTCCAAACACCCACCCGCACCTGCTTTGTGCCAAGAATCCACAGTTGGATTGCAAGGACAGTGTATGTTGTCCTTTTGGAAGAATGAGAGTGAGACCAAATGAAGAACAAGCAAAGGTGTCTCAAGTCATCCCAAGGCAAGTGGGAGGTAGCCTGGGCTGTGACGGCCTCACTCCTGCATGAGACTCTCTCTCTGGCTTTTCGCATTAAGTAGCTTCCTGTCCTTCTCTGTAAAACAAAATGAATGAGCTGGGTGCGGTGGCTTATGCCTATAATCCCAGCACTTTGGGAGGCCGAGGTGGGTGGATCACCTGAGGTCAGGAGTTTGAGACCAGCCTGGCCAACATGGTGAAACCCCATCTCTACTAAAAATACAAAAAAAAAAAAAAAATTAGCTGGGTATGGTGGCAGGCGCCTGTAATCCCAGCTACTTCGGAGGCTGAGGCAGGAGAATCGCTTGAACCCAGGAGGCAGTTTGCGGTGAGCCAAGATTGCGCCATTGCACTCCAGCCTGGGTGACAAGAGCGAAACTCAGTTTCAAAAAAAAATGAATGAAGGGATAATCTGGCAGGGTGCGGTGGCTCACATGTGTAATCCCAGCACTTTGAAAGGCCAAGGCGGGAGGATCACTTGAGACCAGGAGTTCGAGACCAGCCTGGGCAAAATAGAGAGATCCCATCTCTACCAAAATTAAAAAAAAAAATTAGCCTGATGTGGTGGTGCATGCCTGTGGTCCCAGCTACTCCGGAGGCTGAGGTGGAAGGATCACTTGGGCGCAGGAGGTCAAGGCTGTAGTGAGTCCATGATCGCACCACTGCACTCCAGCCTGGGTGACTGAGTGAGACCCTGTCTCAATAATAATAATAATAATAATAATAATAATAATATAAATAAAAATAAAGAGCTGGCTGGGTGTGGTGGCTCATGCCTGTAATCCTAGCATTTTGGAAGGCCAAGGTGGGCAGATTACTTGAGGTCAGGAGTTCGAGACCAGCCTGGCCAACATGGTGAAACCCCATCTCTACTAAAAATACAAAAATTAGCCAGGCATGGTGGCAGGCAACTGTAGTCCCAGCTACTCAGGAGACTGAGGGACGAGAATTGCTTGAACACAGGAGGCGGAGGCTGCAACAAGAGGTTGCAATGAGCCAAGTTCGCACCACTGCACTGCATTCCAGCCTGGGTGACAGAGTGAGACTCTGTCTCAAAAAAAAAAAAAAAAAAAAAAAGAAAAGAAAAGAAAAAAAGAAAAAGAAAATAAAGAGCTATCCAAGTCTCAGGATCTTAAAAGGTAGATCCTGGGGTTTAAGCCCACTTATTTTACAGATGAGGCCCAGAGAGAGGCAAACACTTTCCCAAGGATACACAGTAATTTGTAACTGGGCCAAAGCTCACTATAGTTAAGTCTTTTTGTTTGAGGTGACTGAGATAATGCCATCTATGATTTTTTTTTTAAGGCAAATGCTGTGCTGATATTCCTCACAGTTTGAAACTTGTAAAATGCCTCTTTTCCCTGAGTACCCATCTGTCCTCTACTACCCTCAGGGTTTGGGACTGATACTCTGCAGTTGAGGGACAGTGTGCGAGATTGGTTAAGAATGGAGGAGTCTGATTTCAAATCTCAGCTTGGTTAATTTACAGCCATATGACCTTGGGAAGCTACTTGACTGCTGTGAGCCTCAGTTTCCTCATGTGTAAAACTCGGAAAATAGAATTTATGAGGGGTTCTTGTGAACTAATGCCTGTGAGGTATTATATTTATAGCAGTGCTTCGCAGACAGGAAGTATTCAATAAATGCTAATTTATTGAATTTAATGACCTCCAAGAGAGTTGCTTAAGGGCAAAGTGGAAGTCAATTGAATAGTGGGTACATCCTCTCTGAAAGCAAGGCTAAAACTGTAAAAAAAGCATTACTGGAAAGGAAGAAGGAATCCAGCTGCTAAGCCAAGTGGAGTGGCTCACTCGTGTAATCCCAGCACTTCGGGAAGCTGAGGGAGGAGGATCACTGGAGCCCAGCAGTTTGAGACCAGCCTGGGCAACATAGTGAGATCCTATTTCCCTTTTTCTGAGACAGAATCTTGCCCTGTCGCCCAGGCTGGAGTGCAGTGGCACAACCTCGGCTTACTGCAACCTCCGCCTCCAGGGTTCAAGTGATTCTCCTGCCTCAGCCTCCAGAGTAGCTGGGATTACAGGCACTCACCACCACACTCAGTAATTTTTTTAGTTTTTCTTTTTTCTTTTTTTTAAGACGGAGTCTCTCTTTGTCACCCAGGCTGGAGTGCAGTGACATGATCTTGGCTCACTGCAAGCTCTGCCTCCCGGGTTCACGCCATTCTCCTGCCTCAGCCTCCTGAATAGCTGGGACTACAGGTGCCAGCCACCACGCCCAGCTAATTTTTTTGTATTTTTAGTAGAGACAGGGTTTCACCATGTTGGCCATGCTGGTCTCAAACTCCTGACCTCAGGTGTTCTGCCCACCTTGGCCTCCCCAAATGCTGGGATTACAGGCATGAGCCACCGCACCCAGCCGTGAGATCCTATTCCTTAAAAAACAAACAAACAAGCCGGGCGCGGTGGCTCATGCCTGTAATCCCAACACTTTGGGAGGCCGAAGCGGGTGGATCGCAAGGTCAGGAGATCGAGACCATCCTGGCTAACACGGTCTCTACTAAAAATACAAAAAATTAGCCGGGCGAGGTGGCGGGCGCCTGTAGTCCCAGCTACTCAGGAGGCTGAGGCAGGAGAATGGCGTGAACTCGGGAGGCGGAGCTTGCAGTGAGCCGAAATTGCGCCACTGCACTCCAGCCTGGGCGACAGAGAGAGATTCCATCTCAAAACAACAACAAAAAACAAACAAACAAACAAAAAACAGAAAGGAATCCAGCTATTAGCAAAATTCAAATGAATTGTGGATTTTTCTGTTATTAAAATGTAGAGATATCAGGATCCCTAAACTCAAGTAAATGACACAATAAACGAAGCATCAAATTTGAAGCTGTGTTATGATGGTGCCTGTGCCAGATTTGGGGGAAGGGCAATACTTGGCTTACACAGATGCTCTAGATCTTGAAGAGGGAGAGAGGGGCACAGTTCTGCGGAGACCTGTGCGAGTACCAGAGAGAGGGCCAGTTACTTCGGGGTGGAGAGTATATGGAGAATGGAATGACTAGCTATAAACCAGCTTGCATGGTGGGCTGGTGGAAACACCAGTTTCTACATGACCTCTACACCAAACACTCTCTAGACAAAAAGCAACTCTGCTTTGAATGACCTTCAAAGTGAATGCCCTGGGCCAGTCCCAAGGGTTCCTTCCCCTCCTCCTACTCCGTCTCCTGGGTAACAACATTGTAAGCCTGGGAAGAAAGGGGGTGATAGCATAATCTTCTCTGTCATGTTACAGACCCAGGGAGCTTTTAAGAAATAAATACCAATGGGAAAGAGGTAACATGCATTCTCTGCAAGTACTTTGGTAACTCACAGCAGTGTTTTAACTAGACTCGGGAAGTTGCCTGGGGATCAGAAAGGAAGGCAAAAATGTGTGTGGAATTTGTCAAAATTTGTTAAGCCCATATAGCATAATAAGGCGAACATCTTTTTATAAAAACAAAGTTAAATCATAAATTATAGCCGAGTACAGTGGCTGACACCTGTAATCCCAGCACTTTGGGAGGCTGAAGGAGGAGAATCGCTTGAGCCCAGGGGTTCAAGACCAGCCTGGGCAACATAGTGAGATCCCGTCTCTACAAAAAATTAAAAAATTAGCCAGCTGTGGTAGTTTGAGCCTGTAGTCCCAGCTGCAGAGGCTGAGGTGGGAGGATCACTTGAGCTCTGAAGATGGAGGCTGCAGTTAGTGTGATTGCACTACTGCACTCCAGCCCAGGTGACAGAGCAGGACGCTGTCTCAAAAACAAGCAAACAAATAATTGCAAGGCATATATTTTATTTTTAGATCATGCTTTACTTTTTTTTTTTTTTTGAGATGGAGTTTCGCTCTTGTTGTCCTGGCTGGAGTGCAATGGTGCAATCTCGGCTCACTGCAACCTCCGCCTCCCAGGTTCAAGGGATTCTCCTGGCTCAGCCTCCCAAGTAGCTGGGATTACAGGCATGTGCCGTCATGCCCGGCTAATTTTTTGTATTTAGTAGAGAGGGGGTTTCACCTTGTTGGTCAAGCTGGTCTCGAACTCCTGACCTCAGGTGATCCACCCACCTCGGCCTCCCAACATGCTGGGATTACAGGCATGGGCCACCTCATGAGACGCCTGGCCTCATGCTTTGCTTTGAACTAGGGGAACCATCAGTGCCTCTGTAGAGGAAGCTCATAGAGAAACCAGGGACAAATCCTAGAAGGCTTTACGCTTTCAGCCAGGGCTCTCCAGATCATTTTGGTTATGCACTCCATCAGCAAAATATTTTTGTAGACACATTGTATTAGTCTGTTTTCGCACTGCTATAAAGAAATGGCCCTTAATTATGTCATAATAACATCACACAAGTATTTCAGTTGAAAAAAAAGAAAAAAAAGAAAAAGAAATGCCAGAGACTGGGTAATTTAAAAGGAAAGAGGTTTAATTGACTTACAGTTCAGCATGGCTAGAGAGGCCTCAGGAAACTTGTAATCATGGCGGGAAGGCAAAGGGGAAGCAAGGCACCTTCTTCATACGGCTGCAGGAAGGAGAGGTGCAGGGTGAAGGGGGAAGAGCCTCTAATAAAACCATCAGATCTCATGAGAACCCACTCACTATCACAAGAACAGCAGGGGGGGAACCGCCCCCATGATCCAACTACTTCCACCTGGTCTCTCCCTCGACATGTGGGGATTATGGGGACTATGGGGATTATAATTCAAAATGAGATTTGGGTGGGGACACAAAGCCTAACCATATCACACATTCCTCAGTACATATATTTTAATTATTTTGAGATTGTATATCTTTATGAGTCCACTTATGCGAAATGGCCAGAAGGCAAATTTACAGACACAGAAAGTAGATTAATGGTTGCCAGGGGCTGGGGGAAGGATCGAATGAAAATGGCTGGTGATGGGTATGGGTTTCCTTATAGGGTGATGAAAATTTTCTGGAATTAGTGATGATGGTTGCACAACCTTATGAATATACAGAAAACCACTGAATTATACACTTTAAAGGGTGAGTCTTTTGGTATGTGAGTTATAGCTCATTTTTTTAAAAATCACATATAAATAATGTGTACATTATAAAGAATAGCCTTAAAAAGTTATAGGGTGAGATTTTAAAAGTCATAAGTAGACTGAATGCAGTGGCTTACACCTGTAATCCCAGCACTTTGGGAGGCTGAGGCAGGGTAATCACTTGAGACCAGGGGTTCAAGACCAGCTTGGGCAACATAGCAAGACCCTGTCCCTACAAAAAAAAAAAAAAAAAAAAAAAAAATTGAAAATTAGGCTGGCATGGTGGCCCATGTGTGTGGTTGCAGCTACTCAGCAGGCTGAGGCAGGAGGATTGCTTGTGTCCAAGAGTTCAAGTTTGAGGCTGCAGTGTGCTACGATGGCACCACTGCACTCCAACCTGGTCAACGGACTGAGACTCTGACTTGGCCTTTTGGAGATGTCTTTGCTAATTTCCACTTCTATTGGATTTCCTCTCCAAAGCATGACTCTTTCTTTGGACATAGTCATAAGCAGAGAAGGTTGTAGTTGGTGATGAGGTACCACTTCCAGACCAGGCTCCAGGGAATTTCTTCTAGAATGATAGGCTGCCAGAAACCTTGACTGGGTGCAGTAGCTCAGGCCTGTAACCCAGCACTTTAGGAGGCTGAAGTGGGAGGTTTGCTTGAGCCCAGGAGTTCGAAACCAGCCTGAGCAACAGAAGCTGCAGTGAGCTATGATGGCGCCACTGCATTCTAGTCTGGGCAACAGAGCAATACTCTGCCTCAAACAAACAAAAGGAGAAACTTTATGACATTTTACCTGGGTTTACGAATACTCTAGAAATGTGTCTGCACTATGTCTTGGTTCTCAGTATTAGGGTGTTTAGCTTCCTAATTGGTGAGAACAAAAATGAGACCGACATTCCTCTGACCCTGCCTTCTTTGAACTTGGCCTTTCTCTAGGCGTTTAAGACCCAGCTGTTGAGAGTAGAAAAGCAGAAGAAAGGACCCGAGGTCAGCAAGTGCCCTCCCCACAATGGGGCAGATCTGCCAGCGAGAATCGGTAAGCTCTGGTGTTTCTTTCTTTTTTTCTTTTTTTGAGATGTTTTTGTTCCATCGCCCAGGCTGGAGTGTAGTGGCGCGATCTCAGCTCACTACAACCTCTGCCTCCCGGGTTCAAGCGATTCTCCTGCCTCAGCCTCCCGAGTAGCTGGGATTACAGGCATGGGCCACTACACCTGGCTAATTTTGTATTTTTTTGTAGAGATGGGGTTTCTCCATGTTGGTCAGGCTGGTCTCAAACTCCTGACCTCAGGTGATCCGCCCACCTCGGCCTCCCAAAGTGCTGGGATTACAAGCCGCTCTGGTGTTTCTTTAGCTTCTCAGAGGGGTCACATATACCATAGCCTGCTCAACCTGCTCTCCCTGGCAGAGGGGTGTGTTGGGGTCCATCTTAGAGGAGGGAAAACTCTGACCAAGAGCACAGTAGGAAAGTGTCATGAGGCAAGGCAGGAGCCCCCTCAGACCCAGCCTCTAAGTCTTGGTGCAGCAGGGGCCACTTGTGTTCTGACCAAGGGAAGCCCAGAGGATCGTTCTGTATCCCCCTGGTTAATTGCTTTTTAGACAGTTATGCTGTGAAGTCATCAGTGTGTGCTGGAAATAGGAGTTTGGCTTTGTCTTCTCTAAGAGAAGCCCCCTGGCTGAATTTTATGTTGCCATGTAAAAATGGGCTTCTGCCCATTAAAAAACAAATTTTTTTTTTTTTTTTTGAGATAGAGTCTCATTCTGTTGCCCAGGCTGGAGTGCAATGGCATGATCTCGGCTCGCTGTAACCTCTGCCTCCCGGGTTAAAGTGATTCTTGTGCCTCCCTAGTAGCTGAAATTACAGGTGTGCGCCACCATGCCTGGCTAATTTTGTATTTGTATTTTTTTGTAGAGATGGGGTTTCGTCATGTTGCCCAGGCTGGTCTCGAAACCCTGGCTTCATATGATCTGCCCACCTCAGCCTCCCGAAGTGCTGGGATTATAGGCGTGAGCTACTGCACCCGGCCAATTTTTTTTTTTTTAATTTTTTTAATTTTAACAGAGACAAGGTCTTACTATGCTTCCCAGGCTGGTGTTGAACTCCTGGCTTCAAGTTATCCTCCCACCTCATCCTCCCAAAGTGTTGGGATTACAGTGTGAGCCACTGTGCCCAGCCCAGAAGCCCGTTCTTTACATCTTAAAGAGCTTTGATTCTCCCCCTGGATGTTGAAATAAACCCTGGAAAATGTTTATAGGACAAATTATGTTCTGAGTAGCTGGCTTATTTCAAATTAATCTATACTGTAGATGGGTCCCTCTGGAGCAAGGACTACAGCTGTTCCACCCCGCCCCCCACCAACAGAACAATCTGGGAAATTGAGACACAGTGGGCTTGATCTCAAAGACAAACACAGTGCTCATACTAACTGAGTGCCCTGAGCCCAGAACACTCTCACAGCCCCATTTAAATCACTGCAGTGGCCTGGCCTGTTTGCTTTATGAAGACTTTCCCCTGGTCAGCCCTTGGGTGGCAAATTAATTCCTGATTAGTATCTGAAAGTGGACAATACAAGCTCAAGGAGTTGCTTCCACCTCGAGGCAAGAGGTGAGGGGCTTGGGCACGCCTGGGGTGGTTATCTTTCCCTCAGTCCTACAAGAGTGGCTTACAGTGCCCTCTTCAGCTTCTTTGAGAAGGGCTTTGCAAAGTCCAGCTCAGGTGCATCCCTCCTGCCTCCCAGGGTTTTTCGTTTGTTTGTTGTTGTTGTTTTTGAAACAGAGTTTCACTCTTGTTGCCCAGGCTGGAATGCAATGGTGCAATCTTGGCTCACTGCAACCTCTGCCTCCCAGGTTCAAGCAGTTTTCCTGCCTCAGCCTCCCCAGTAGCCGGGATTACAGGCTCCCGCCACCACGCCTGGCTAATTTTTTGTATTTTTAGTAAAGACGGGGTTTCACCAAGTTGGCCAGGCTGGTCTTGAACTCCCAACCTCAGGTGATCCACCCGCCTCAGCCTCTCAAAGTGCTGTGATTACAGGCGTGAACCTCCGTGCTCAGCCCCTCTCAGGCTTTTGAGAGGATTGAATTCTGTCCTGTTCCTAATGCCCAACTGGAAGCTCTCAGCCTCATTCCCCTTTGTGGAATCCAAGGCTCCTGCGTGGTTGTCAGTGGGGAGTGGAGGCCACTAAATACAGAAATTCAAAATTCCTCTTAGCCGTTGGGTCTCTTAGGCCTCTTCCTTTTCTCCTCCTTCACCCCCAACCAGAGTGAGAAAAGTTTTGCCTGCTCTGGGAAAGAAGGAGCCCTTCTAAACCTGGAAGTTTGTTTGGGATGTCATTGCCACCTCTCATGGCCCCCTTCTTGTGCCCCTGCCTGGCTTTGCCAGTCCCAGGCAGAATGCCACCAGGAATTTAAAGCAGGCCAGGCCAGCCTTGGAGAGGTGGCACAAAGCAGCCAGTGTCACAGGCGCCACGTGGCAGTCAGCAGGTTTGGACTCCAGCACCCAGAGTTCAGTGTCAATCTGACGACAGGCCCTCTTTGGTGCTTGGAGGTCCAGGGAGAGGAGCACAGGCTCTGGGACCTCAGACACAGATGGAAATCCAGCAGCTGGACTTTGATTTGGTCCCATCAATTAGCCCAGAGCAGTTGTAGTCTTATTGCCTGGAGCCTCTGTCAATCCATGATCTTTATTGTAGGTGCTGCCATTTACCAAGCAAGTCCTCTATGCCCACCACTCCCAAAGGCCCAGTGAAGAAGGTGTCATTCCCACTTTACAGATGGGGAAACTGAGGCTTAGAGAGGTTAAATTCCTTTCCCAAGCTTGTACAGCTGGTCCTGGCAGATCCAGGACATAAACTCAGGTCTCTCTCACTCCAGGACTGTGCTCTTTCTACCCACCATCAAGCTCAAGGCTGAAAGTGAGGTGTGTGACTCCAACCCTATCTTCCTAAGGATAGATATATTTTGAGTTGTTCCAAGCTTAGAAACTCATGCTCGGGATATTGAAATGTCCACTGTTAGTCTAAGGAAGGGCCAAAAATTGCATGGTCCATTTGGTTTCTTTCTCATAGGTTTCCTGACAATTCCAAGCCCCAGAGAGTATTTTTCACTGTTGCCTTACTATTAATTCTCATGTAGGCTTGGAAGTATCTGCAAGGCTTCATTAGAGCCATTTCAGCAGGGAGTTGGCTATCATGGGGGTGTCAGTGTAAGGCCTAGGCAGTTTTGGCTTTGGGCATGTGGAAAACTTGCCTGGATTGTTCTGGAAGCTCAGACTGTCTATGGGATGCTATTTTTTGCTTCTGTAGTTTTCCTAGGACCACAATTTTTTTTAATTTTATTTTTTATAGATGGGATATTGCCCTGTCACCCAGGTTGGAGTGCAGTGGCACAATCATGGCTCACTGCAGCCTTGAACTCCTGAGCGCAACTGATCCTCTTGCCTCAGCCTCCCAAGTAGCTGGGACTAGAGGCGTGTGCCCCCACAACCAGCCAGTTTTTAATTTTTTTTTTAGAGATGGGGTCTTGCTATGTTGCCCAGGCTGTTCTTAAATCCCTGGTGTCAAGTGATCCTCCTGCCTCAGCCTCCTAAAGTGCTGGGATTACAGGTATGAGCCACTGCACCCAGCCTAGGACCTTGATTATGTGAGGTAGGACAAGAAGTGCTGAAAAGATCATCCCTGCCCTCCAGGGGAGATACATACATGGATTACCCCTGATTCTTACAGGGACTACCTGCACGTCCATGGGCTGCTATGCAAGCTTCCAGGAACTTCAGTCTCCTTCCTTATAGAGTGGGATTGCCCCTTGTGCTCTGTCACTCTGGGTTCCATCCCTTCTCACCCACTAATAGTGGGGAGGAAGAAGAAGAACTAATATTTATGCTGTGCTTTCTGGGTCTGGGCACTAAGATAGGAGGCACTTTACAGGTTGTTGTTACAGATAAAGGGCTGAGGAGGGCCTCAGTATTCGTATTCGTATTTTTTCTCCCAGTTTTCCCCCAACCTCCAATGCTGCAGAGATACCTGCAGGGGTGAGTGGAGACTGACAATCAGAATCCTATGAGATCTCCAAGTTGAGAGCAGAGTCCTTTGAAGTCCCTAGGCGTCACCAATATACTTGAGTTTGGGCTACATCTGTTCTGACTTGGGGCTCCCCAGAAAGTTTGTCTCTAGCAGCCCTGAGATTGGTTGGGACCAGGACCCACCCTATCCCCTGCTAGTGGTAGGTGGAAAGGTGGGGCGAGGCTCTAATCCATCTGATTCATCTCCCCTTTCACTGGACAAGACTGATTTGGCCTCCACTGGCTCCAGAGCAGGCATTCTGGCTACACTCCCAACACTCATTTCTGGAGGTGTGACTTGAGCCCATTACCAAGCATTTTTATTCATCCCCCCGCTCCCTATCTGGCGTATTCTGTATGTGGGGACGTTTATCAACTCTGTGCTCCTTGGGTAGCCTTCTTCTGTGCCCAGTGACACAGGACAGCTCAGTTCCCAGCCTCAGCGAGATGCCCTGGGCATGTTAGGCAGGTGGGCTGGTACTCACATGTGCCTGAGGTTCCCAGCCTCAGTTCACCTCCAATAGGTCTAGGTTTCCTTTTCCATGAAGTATTCCAGCAACCAGAAAGTTAAGCATCTAAACAGGCCAGCTTGCACATGATTTTTGGAGATACTGGAGGAGGAAGGAAGATATCTCCAAGATATGTATGCACTGTCATTTCTGCCTCCAACCTGGAAACCCTTCTCTGTATCAGCCAGCTTTTGCTACGTGTGTGGTGTAATAAATCACCTTAATACTTAGTGGCTTAAAACAATAATCTCTTATTTACCGGCAATCCTGTGAGTTGGTAATTTGGACTGAGCTCACCTGGAACGTCTCTTCTCTGTCCCATTTACTGTCAGACTGGCTCCCTCAGAGGTCTGCAGGCAGCTTGATGTCTGTGGCTTCTCTTCCACATCTGAAAGTTGACTGGCTATAGGCAAGGGTGGTAACTGGGCCATGTGCCACACATGTTCAGCAGACTAACTGGGGCTCATTCACATAGTGGTGGTTGCAAGGGTTCCAAGAGCAGCATGAGAAGTCAAGCCCCGAAGCACAAGCATATTTCTTTTCTTTTTTTTTTTTTTTTTTTGAGACACAGTCTCGCACTTTGGCTCAGGCTGGAGTGCAGTGGCGTGATCTCAGCTCACTGCAAGCTCCGCCTCCCGGGTTCACGCCATTCTCCTGCCTCAGCCTCCCGAGTAGCTGGGACTACAGGCGCCCACCACCACGCCCCGCTAATTTTGTGTATTTTTAGTAGAGACGGGGTTTCACCATGTTAGCCAGGATGGTCTTGATCTCCTGACCTCGTGATCCACCCGCCTTGGCCTCCCAAAGTGCTGGGATTACAGGCGTGAGCCACCGCGCCCGGCCCTGCACAAGCATATTTCAAGTGTCTGTTTGCATGGCATTGCTATTGTCCTATGAGCCCAAGCAAGTCACATGGCCAGTTCTGGAGTTGCTGTGGGTGGAGACTATGTAAAAGCATGGGTACAGGGAGGAGAATTAGTGTGGCTGTTTTTTGCAAACAATTTACTACACCCTCCCTATCCATTCAGCTATCATCATGAAAAAATTCATATGAGCTTTTCTCTTGATTGGCAGCAGCTTCCAAAATTTGTGAGGCAAAGGAAGTTATAAAAAAGCAGAATCTGCCAGGGGCAGTGGCTCACACCTGTGATCCCAGCACTTTGGGAAGTTGAGGCAGGTGGATCACTTGAGCCCAGGAGTTTGAGACCGGCCTGGTCAACATAGAGGGACTCCATCTGTACAAAAAATAAAAAATTTGGCCAGGCACGGTGCCTCACACTTGTAATCCCAGCACTTGGGAAGCTGAGGCAGGCAGATCACTCAAGGTCAGGAGTTCAAGACCAGCCGGGCCAATATAGAGAAATCCCATCTCTACTAAAAATACAAAAAAATAATTAGCCGGGTGTGGTGGCGGATGCCTGTAATCCCAACTACTCAGAAGGCTGAGCCAAGAGAATCGCTTGAACCTGGGAGGCAGAGGTTGCAGTGAGCAGAGATCACGCCACTGCACTCCAGCCTGGGCGACAGAGCGAGACTTCATCTCAATAAATAAATAAATAAATAAATAAATAAATAAATAAATAAGCCAGGTGTGGTGTTGCACACCTGTAGTCCCAACTACTTGGGAGGGTGAGGTGGGAGGATTGCTTGAGCCCAGGAGGTCCAGACTGCAGTGAGCCATAATCACGCCACTGCACTCCAAGCCTGGGCGACAGACAGAGAGAGAGAGAGAGAGAGAGAAAGAGAGACCCTGTCTCAAAAAAAAAAAAAAAAAAATAGCGAGGGGAGGGCAGAATGCTAACTCATCTTTTGCAGACCCTGCCAAGAGCTGGTCACTGCTTGATGGCCATGTTGCCTCCTTGCTCATCAGGGAAGCATTGCATCTTCAGGGTAGGAGACACAGCGGGGCCAGCGGTTCAGTAGGGATTAGATGCCTGTGCTCCCACAGCTCCTCTCCAGGCCTCTGCCGCAGCTCTGGTGCTGCTGCGCTTCCATTACTGACTGGCACATCTGTCTTTCTTAGTGGATTGTGGGCTCCTTGAGGGCCGAACCACGGTTGTCTTTCCTCTTGGACTCTCCAGCTTCCAACACAGTGCCTGGTACATTTGTAAGAACCTAGTGTTTGTGTGAATAAATTCATGAATTGCACATGACTGAGCTCTGCTGCATTTAATCCAGAGAATTGGTAATCATGATAGAATTTGCTTAGACATTCCAAGGTTACTTGTAATTACTTTTGCTTTCTGAGCGTGATTGATTAGTTATAAGCATCAATATGTTGTGGATGCAAGTTGCTAAAATGCATTTGTAACACTTTACTTGTCCTGTCTTTCTCTAAGGCTACAGCAGCTGAAAAACCAAAACTTCATCTACTTGCTGAAAGTGAGGTAAGAAAGCTATTTTTTTTCATTTCCTTCTGTAACATTTTCTGTAAAAGATAGTGCATGGCAATCCCCTTTGGGATAATGATTTTAAGCCAGCCAAGCAGCTGTGCAGTGGCTTCTCCAGGGTGTGGAGCAGTATTGACCTCCAACTTGCTCCCTGCTGGACTCAGTACACCTGAACAGGGAAGGTGCTTTCCAAGGGTGCCTAGTCACAGAGGCCCCCTTCTTAGCCCTTTCTTGGAAGCAGAATGCTAATTGTCAGAGCCAAACACAAGGCCTTCCTGCCTTGGGGATGCGTGGCGTCCTGACTGTGAGAGACCCTGGGAGGGGAAATGGAAGGGTCTCTCCCCTCCTGTCTTTTCCATTTTACAGTCAGGCATGCCAGAAACTTGGCACCCATCTGCTCTGCACTTCAATATGGACAAGTTTCAGATCTTTCCTGTTGACATATCCCATTTAGCCCCAAATCAAAGAGTTTCCTGCGCTGTTTGTGCTGACCTACCCTCTTCCCTCCCATTCCCCAAGCACACAGCTTACTATCTCTTTAAAGTGGCAACAGAGTGGATCTGAGATGGGTTGCTTCATGCGAAGGTGGTGAGGTGCACACTTTATGAATCAACTTGGGAGAAAAGCACAGAAACTCTCGATTTCCCCTGTGTTCGGGGCCATTACCTAGTCCCAGGTGAGGGCCAAAGCTGGGTGCGGTTTCAACCTGGAGCCCCAGAGCTCTGCCCTGCTCCTCATTCCACTGATTGCGTAGCTATATTCTTGTTCTTTTGAAAATAAATAAGACTCGGTCTCCAGTCTCAAAAGACTTAATGACTGAGAAGTGAAGCTCAATATTTTTTCAAAAGAGAAAGTTACAACATAGGTGAAATGTGCTTTAAGAGCCAGGTGAGGGAGTGGTCAACCCCGTCTTGGGTCCAGATAACAAAGGCTGGATAGAGATGATGAGATTTGCAGAGAGTCTTGAAGAAGAGGAAAGCACGTGCCAGGCGAGGAAGGGCATTTCAAGCAGAGAGAGCAGCATGTGCCAAAACAGAGCCTGCAAAAATGGGAAAAAGCTGGGGAGACTGAGGAGATTGGATGGGACTGGGATTGGTTGTCCAGTTGAGAAACTCTGACAGCACGGCCTGAAGGATCCTCTAGGCTGAGGAGTCATGTGATTACATTGTTTTCTGTCTGGCAGTAGCAAGGAGCTTGAGCTGGAGGAAGCCTTGGGCATCCAGGAAACCAGAGAGGGGGTAGGGGGCGTAAGTGTAGCGAGACCTACAGGATGTGTGCTGTGCAAGATGATCTACTTCCCAGTGGGAAGAAAGTACAGTTGACCCTGAAGCAATGAGGGGGTTATGGACACTGACCACCCCCACATCATGCAGTAGAAAATCCATATATAACTTTCTACTCCCCCAAAACCAAACTGCTAAAACTACTGTTGACCAAAAGCCTTACCGATAACATAAAGTCAATTAACAAATATTTTGTATGTTTTATATACTATATTCTGTATTCTTACAATAAAGTAAGCTAGAGAAAAGAAAATGTTATTAAGAAAATCATAAGGAAGAGAAATAGATTTACTATTCTTTAAGTGGGAGTGGATCACCATGAAGGTCTTCATCCTTGTAGTCTTCACTTTGTGTAGGCTGAGGAGGAGGTAGAGGAGGGCTTAGTCTTGCTGTCTCAGGGGTGGCAGAGGCAGAAGAAGATCCAGGTGTAAGCAAACTCCTGCAGTGCAAATCGGTGTTGTTCGAGGGTCAACTGTATTACAATTCCATCGTCACCAACTTTTTAAAGACAAATCAACGTTGGTGGCCTTGCAGGTACCCAGGACTCTCACAACGAGGAGGGGTCGATAGTGGCCCCCTCCTTTATTTCCTAGACCATCTTTAGCATATTCTGAAGCATCGCAGCTTTAGAATTGCTTGGTTGAGGCCGGATGTGGTGGCTTATTCCTGTAATCCCAGCACTTTGGAAGGCCGGGGTGGGCGTATCACCTGAGGTCGGGTGTTTAAGACCAGCCTGGCCAACACGGTAAAACCCCATCTCTACTAAAAATACAAAAATTTAGCCAGGCGTGGTGGTGTGCACCTGTAATCCCAACTACTTGGGAGGCTGAGGCACGAAAATCGCTTAAACCTGGGAGGCGGAGGTTGCAGTGAGCTGAGATCCTGCCACTGCACTCCAGCTTGGGCCACAGAGTGAAACTCTGTCTCAAAAAAAAAAAGAAAAAAAAGTGCTTGGTCGGGCCAGGTGCGGTGGCTCACGCCTGTAATCCCAGCACTTTGGGAGGCCGAGGCAGATGTATCACCTGAGGTCAGGAGTTCTAGACCAGCCTGGCCAACATGGTGAAACCCCGTCTCTACTAAAAATACAAAAGTTAGCCAGGTGTGGTGGCGGGCGCCTGTAGTCCCAGCTACTCGGGAGGCTGAGGCAGGAGAAATGCTTGAACCCAGGAGGCGGAGGTTACAGTGAGCTGAGATCATAAAAAGAACTGCTTGGTTGAAGTAGTCTTATGTATCATGTTATTTGGGTTTAATTAGACTGATCCTCACAAAATAGGCAAGTGGTTTTAAAAGATTTCTGCATAAAAAATGTGGGTTGAGACAGGTGTAGTGACTCATACCTGTAATACCAGTGCTTTAAAAGACCAAGGAGAGGATCACTTGAGGCCAGGGTTTTGAGAACATCCTGGGCAACATAGCAAGACCTCATCTCTAAAAAAATTGTAAAAATTAGCTGAGCATGGTGATGTGTGCCTACAATACCAGCTACTTGAGAGGCTGAGGCAGGAGAATTGCTTGAGTCCAAGAGTTTGAGGCTGCAGTGAGCTATGATTTGTGCCCCTGCACCCCAGCGTGGGTGACAGTGAGACCCTGTCTCTTAAAAGGAAAAAAAAAAGTAGAAGAAACTGGGTTGAAGCTAACACAAATGAACAATGAGAAAATAAGACGGCTGATAATTTTCCTACCCCTGGCACAGACTATTCAGCTACATCATGGGGTTGAAAGAAGATAAACATCTTATTAGATATAATGCCAAGTCAGTCAAAAAATTAAAAATTAGCAGGCTATTTAAATTCTGGATTTACATATGATATTGTTAATGATGAACTAATCACTATGTGTACAGAGTGCCTTGAGAGAATTAGCTAATGACACTACTAGGCCACCACATTTTAAAATAGTTCATCTTTATCTCTTTATTTATTTATTATTATTTTTTGGAAACAGAGTCTCACTCTGTTGCCCAGGCTGGAGTGCAGTGGCATGATCTCAGCTCACTGCAACCTCTCCCTCCTGGGTTCAAGTGATTCTTCTGCCTCAGCCTCCCAAGTACCTGGGATTACAGGCGTGCGCCACCACGCCCGACCTTTGTTTTTATTTTTTTTAAATGAAAGTATAATTTACTACCAGTCAAACACACACATTCTGTAAGCTTAATAAGTGTGTTGTTGTTGAAACAGGGTCTCGCTCTGTCACGCAGGCTGGAGTGCAGTGGTGCGATCTTGGCTCACTGCAGCCTCCACCCCGTGGGCTCAAGTGACCCTCCCACCTGGTCTCCCAAGTAGCTGGGACTACAGCCATGTACCAGCCTGCCCATTTGTTTGTTTGTTTGTTTGTGGGTTTTGTTTGTTTGTTTGTTTGTTTGTTTGTTTGAGACGGAGTCTCTCTCTGTTGCCCAGGCTGGAGTGCAATGGCGTGATCTCGGCTCCTGCAACCTTCGCCTCCTGGGTTCAAGCGATTCTCCTGTCTCAGCCTCCCGAGTAGTTGGGATTACAGGCGTGCGCCACCAGGCCCAGCTAATTTTTGTATTTTTAATAGAGACGGGGTTTCACCATGTTGGTTAGGCTGGTCTCGAACTCCTGACCTCGTGATTGCCCAGCTCGGCCTCCCAAAGTGCTGAGATTACAGGCGTGAGCCACCGCGCCCAGCTTTGTTTGTGTTTTTTTGAGATGGAGTCTCACTCTGTTGCCTGGGCTGGAGTGCAGTGGCGCGATCTCGGCTCACTGCAACCTCTGGCTCCTGGGTTCAAGCAATTCTCCTGCCTCAGCCTCCCAAGTAGCTGGGATTACAGGTGCCTGCCACTACACCCAGTAATTTTTTGTATTTTTGGTAGAGATGGGGTTTTACCATGTTGGCCAGGCTGGTCTCGAACTCCTGACCTCATGATTCGCCTGCCTTGGCCTCCCAAAGTGCTGGGATTACAGGCCTCAGCCACCATACCCGGCCTATTTTTAATTTTTTTTTAGTAGAGGCAGGGTCTTGCCATGTTGCCCCGGCTGGTCTTGAACACCTGAGCTCAAGCAATCCACCTGCCTCAGCCTCCCAAAGTGCTTGGATTACAGATGTGAGCCACCATGCCCGGCTGTTTAAGAAGTTTTAACACATGTATACACCTATGTAACCGTTGCCCAGTTCAAGATATAGAACATTTTCATCACCCCCCAAAATCCCTTCACGCTCTTTTCCAGTCAATACTTCCCATTTCCTGTCCTGACAGTATCACTATTCTGACTTCTATCACCAGAGCTTTTCCATTCTTGAACCTCATATAAATATAATCATACATATGTACTCTCTTGTGCCTGGTTTTAATATTTTAATGTTGCTGCATATATCAAAAGGTTATTCCTATGTAATTTTGTTTTTTGCTTTTTTTTATGAGGCATTTTATTTGTAAATATGTATAACATCTCTAGAAAAAGAATCCCAGGATTTTCCTTCCTGTGTGTTTTCGTCTTGCTTCTTCATGGTCCATGATGCCAGCTGAGACTGTCAGTACAATGAAACCAAACTGGCCAGATGGAAGCAGATTATTCTGCATTTCTCTAGATCTTTGAGTTGCACATCAAATCTGGGGCTGATCATGCCACACTTGTTTAGACTGCCTGTGAGGTTCACAACAATTTGCCTAGCTCTGTGATCATCAATGATTTCAAATTCGCCAATATAACCATGCTTCATCATCACAGTGAGAAACCAGACGATGACTTTGGAGCATGGCCTAAGAACCTGGTGTTTGTCTCTCTTTTCAGCATTGTTGATGCTCTTGAGAGCATCAGCCAGGACATTCATGTGCACCACTGTGGTGGTGTGGAAAGATGGCAAAAAGAGCCCTACGTGATTTTGTATGTAGAAAATCCTAGAATACCCACAAAAACCTATTAGAACTACTAAACAAGTTCAGCAAGGTTATAGGATACAAGATTAATATACAAAAATCAATTGTAGCCAGGCAAGGTGGCTCACGCCTGTAATCCCAGCACTTTGAGAGGCTGAGGCAGGTGGATCACAAGGTCAGGAGTTCAAGACCAGCCTTGGTTTCAGACTGGTGAAACCCAGTCTCTACTAAAAATACAAAAATTAGCCGGGTGTAGTGTTGGGTGCCTGTAATCCCAGCTACTCGGGAGGCTGAGGCAGATAATTGCTTGAACCTGGGAGATGGAGGTTGCAGTGAGCCGAGATCACGCCACTGCACTCCAGCCTGGGTGACAGAGCGAGACTCCATCTCAAAAAAAAAAAAAAAATTAAATTGTACTTCTTCTATAAAATTGCAATGAACAATATAAAAATGAAATTAAGAAAACAATTCCTGGCTGGGTGTGGTGGCTCATGCCTGTAATCCCAGAACTTTGGGAGGCTAAGGCGAGTGGGTCACCTGAGGTCAGAAGTTTGCAACCAGCCTGGCCAACATGGTGAAACCCCATCTCTACTAAAAATACAAAAATTAGCTGGTTGTGGTGGCACACACCTGTAATCCCAGCTACTCGGGAGGCTGAGGCAGGAGAATTGCTTGAACCTGGGAGGCGGAGGTTGCAGTGAGCTGAGATCACACCAGTGTACTCTAGCCTGGGTAACAGAGTGAGACTCTGTCACAAAAAAAAAAAAAAAAAAGAAAAGAAAAGAAAAGAAAACAATTCCATTTATAATAGCATCAAAAAGAACAAATTACTTAGGAATAAACAAGAGAAGTATAGACTTTTACTCTGAAAACCACAAAGGATTGTTGAAAGAAAATAAAGAAGATCTAAATTAATGGAAAGACATCCCATGTTCATGGATTGGAAGACACTATTGTTAAGGTGGTAAACTCCCCAAATTAATATATAGATTCAACCCAATTCCTATGAAAATCTCAGCTGGCTTCTTTGCAGAAATTGACAAGCTGCTTCTAAAATTCATATGAAAATGGAAGGGGTGCCGAATAGCCAAAACAATCTTGAATAAGAAGAAAGAGAACTCGCATTTCCTGATTTCAAAACTTTAAAAGCAGGCGTGGTGTGGTGGCTCACACTTGTAATCCTAGCACTTTGGGAGGCCGAAACAGGTGGATCACCTGAGGTCAGGAGTTCGTGACCAGCCTTGCCAACATGGTGAAATCCCGTCTCTACTAAAAATACAAAAAATTAGCCAGGCGTGGTGATAGGTGCCTGTAATCCCAGCTACTCGGGAGGCTGAGGCAGGAGAATCACTTGCACCTGGGAGGCAGAGGTTGTGGTGAGCTGAGATCACACCATTGCACTCCAGCCTGGGCAACAAGAGCGAAACTCCATCTCAAAAAAAGAAAAAAAAGCTTATAAAGCTACAGTAATCAAAACAATGTGATACTAACATTAGGATAATTATATAGCTGCATGAACTGAAATTGAGAGTTCAGAAATAAACCCTTACATTTATGGTATAATGATTTTTTTTTTTTTTTGAGACGGAGTCTCGCTCTGTCGCCCAGGCTGGAGTGCAGTGGTGCGATCTCAGCTCACTGCAATCTCCGCCTCCCGGGTTCACGCCATTCTTCTGCCTCAGCCTCCCGGGTATGATAATTTTTGACAAAGATGTGAAAACAATTCAATGGGGAAAGAAAAGCCTTTCAACAGATGGTGCTAAGACTCTGTCTCTACAAAAAGTAATTTTAAAATTTCCTGAGAGTGGTGGGGTGCATCTGTGGTCCCAGCTACTTGGGAGGCTGAGGTGGGAGGATCACTTGGGCCCTGGAAGGTCAAGGCTGCAGTGAGCTGTGATTGATCCACTGCACTCCAGCCTGCACAAAAGAATGGGACCCTGTCTCAAAAAAAAAAAAAAAAAGTTTGTAGGTTTGATTTGTTTGCTTTGTTTGTTTGTTCTGAGATACATTTACGGGTAGAATTCTTAGGGTTTGGTAACAGGTTACATGTGGAGCCCATGGGAGTGGAAGGAGTTCAAGGATGATGGCAGATTTTCAGCAGAGGCGATGAGGGGCTAGTTCTGCCTGGAACACTCTTTTCCTAGACACTGGCATAGTGTCCCTCATCTTATTCTGGTTTCTGCTCAAATGCCACATCTTCAGAGGGCCTTCCCTGTCCATTCTGTCTAAAATGAAATCCCTGCCCTCTATTTGTTCAACGTGTGTATCAGTTAGTATTAGATTTGGCTGGCAGTAACAGAAAACTCCAAAATAGCATTTGGATAAACACATTGGAATTTTGTTTTTCTCTCAGATTTTAGAAATATGGAGGTAATGTGGTGGGGGGAGGGGGGAGGCTGATATGGGGCAGCTTGATGACAAGGATGCAGGTTCTATTCTATTTTGTTGCTTTGTTTTGTATGGGCATCATTCCCAGAGTTATCTCTTTTTTTTAATTAGAATAACACACATGTATTATCTACAATTTTTGTAACCACCCAGCGGGTTCACTTTGCCCACTGCCTAGACAGAGCTGATTTATCAAGATAGAGAATTGCAATAGAGAAAGAGTAACTCATGCAGAGCTGGCTGTGTGGGAGACCAGAGTTTTATCATTACTCAAATCAGTTTCCCCAGGACTATTTCTCTATTGCAATTAAATCCATGCACCAGGGGTCAGCAGTGCCCGGCCTGTAGAGACAGTAGCAGAGTCAACCCCCAGTCCAAGAGAAGTAGGCGGCCACTTGGACTTGCCTCTGGATCCGTCACCAGAGGGAGGCTACCGAACCAGGATTACCCTTATGGCAGGTAGTCGTAAGGGCAATCCTGGACAAGCTCCCAAACTTGTAACCGCCCAACAGGTTCACCTTGCCCACTGCCTAGACAGAGCTGATTCATCAACAGGGGAATTGCAATAAAGAAGGAGTAATTCACTCAGGGTCACTTTTGAGGGAGACTGGGGTCTTACTATACTCAAATCAGTCTCCTTGAGCATTTGGGGATTGGAGTTTTAAGGATAATTTGGTGGGTGGGAAGCAGCCAGTGAGTCAGGAGTGCTGATTGGTTGGGTGAGAGATGAAATCATAGGGAATTGAAACTGTCTTGCACTGAGTCAGTTTCTGGCTGGGGGCCACAAGATCAGATGATCCAGTTTATCAATCTGGGGGGTGCCAACTGATCCATCAAGTGCAAGGTCTGCAAAATATCTCAAGCACTATCTTAGGCTTTACAATAGTGGTGTAATCCCCAGGAGCAATTTGGGAGGGTCAGAATCTTGTAGCCTCCAGCTGCATGACTCCTAAACCATAATTTCTAATCTTTTTGCTAATTTGTTAGTCCTTCAAAGGCAGTGTGAGCTCCAGACAAGAAGAGGGTTTGTTTTGGAAAAGGGCTGTTATCATCTTGTTGTATTTTTATTTTATTTATTTATTTATTTATTTATTTATTTATTTATTTATTTTTTGGGGACAGAGTCTCGCTCTGTTTCCCAGAATGGAGAGCAGTGGCCCAATCTCGGCTCACTGCAACCTCTGCCTCCTGGATTCAAGCGATTCTCCTGCCTCAGCCTCCCAAGTAGCTGGGATTACTGGCGCCCGCCACCACACCCAGCTAATTTTTGTATTTTTAGTAGAAGCAGCATTTCACCATGTTGGCCAAGCTGGTCTCAAATTCCTGACCTCAAGTGATCCGCTCGCCTTGGCCTCCCAAAGCGCTAGGATTACAGGCGTGAACCACTGCGCTCAGCCTCATCTTTGTTTTAAACTATAAACTAAGTTCCTCCCAAAGTTAGTTCAGCCTATGCCCGGGAATGAACAAGGACAGCTTGGAGGTTAAAAGCAAGATGGAGTTGGATAGGTCAGATCTTTCACCGTCTCAGTAATATTTTGCCATGGGGGTTTCATGTTTGTGGGTCAGGAGTTGGGATAAGCTGAGCTAGGTGTCCTGCCTTCAGTCATGCTTACCCGCTCATGTGGTTGTTTGCGGCGTTCGGTTCCTTGTAGCTGTAGGATTCACATCTTGCTTCTTCTAAGAGGCCCGGAGGCTGGAAGTCCAAATTCAAGGTGTTGGCAGGCCCGTGCTCCCTCTGAATCTTGGAGAAGAAGACCCTCCCTTGCCTCTTCCAGCTTCCAGTGGCCCCAAGCGTGCCTTGGCTTGTGGCAGCATCACTCCCATCCCTGCCTGCATCTTCGTATGGTCATCTTCTTTCTGTGTGTGTCCCTTCGCATGGCGTTCTCCCTGTGTGTCCCAAGGTTATCTCATAATCCAAGATGATTGCAGGATCTCCAGCCACTCTGCCTGTCCTCCAGTCAGCAGGAAGGAGGAATGGCAAAGAAGCAGGAAAGCCACAGAATAGCTGTGTCTCTTAAGGGAGGCTCCAGAAGCTACTGAGACACTCTCACTTTCAACTCTGGCCAGAGCTTGGTCACATGCCTGCATCCGACTATAGGGGAGGCTGGAAATGGAATCTTTATTCTGGGGGGCCTGAGTTCACCTAAAAATTGGAGCATTGATTAGTTTATTAGGACAAAGGGGAAATGGATATTGTGGGATACAGCTGTGTCAGCTGCGCCTGCCTTTTCTCCTAGTGCCTGGCCTAATGTATATTTAATTAGCCATTTGTTTACCATCTGTCTCTCCCGATCAGAATGTGGGCTGTGTAAAACCAAAGAAGAAAACTGAGGTACAAGTTAAAAAAAACGAAAAAGAAGAAGGCTGGGTGCGGTGGTTCACACCTGTAATCCCAACACTTTGGGAGGCCAAGGCGGGCAGATCACCTGAGGTCAGGAGTTCGAGACCAGCCTGGAACATGGTGAAACCTTGTCTATATTAAAAATACAAAAAATTAGCCAGGTGTGGTGGCATGCACTGTAATCCCAGCTACTTGGGAGGCTGAGGGAGGAGAATCGTTTGAACCCGGGAGGCAGAGTTTGCAGTGAGCCGAGATGATGCCACTGCACTCCAGCCTGGGCGACAGAGTGAGACTCTGTCTCAAAAAAAAAAAAAAAAAAAAAAAGAAAAAGAAAAAAAGAAGAAGAAAATGACTGAGGCGGGTCTCAATCAGTTTAGAGTTAATTTTGCCAAGGATGAGAATATGCCCAGAAAAAAGAGACATAAGCCACAGTAGGATCTGTGACCCACACTTTTTCCAAAGAGGGTTTGAGGACTTCAATATTTAAAGAGGAAAGGGTGGGGCTGGGCGTGGTGGCTCACGCCTGTAATCCCAGCACTTTGGGAGGCCAAGGCGGGCGGATCATGAGGTCAGGAGATTGAGACTATCCTGGCTAACAGTGAAACCCCGTCTCTACTAAAAATACAAAAAAAAATTAGCCACGCATGGTGGCGGGCACCTGTAGTCCCAGCTACTCAGGAGGCTGAGGCAGGAGAATGGCGTGAATCCGGGAGGTGGAGCTTGCAGTGAGCTGAGATCGCACCAGTGCACTGCAGCCCGGGCGACAGAGCAAGACTCTGTCTCAAAAAAATAAAAATAAAATAACATAAAAAATAAATAAATAAAATAAAAAATAAAGAGGAAAGGGTGAGCAGTGCAGGAAAGAGGAAAGGGAAGGGCAGATAAAAGAGACAAGGGGTTGCATTCTTTTGAGACTTTGATTAGCTTAGTGTTCCCTGAACCCACAGTTCACATGTGAAATGAGGAGGGTGGAGGAACAGTCAGCTATGCATTCATACTCAGTGAATGTGCATTTTTAC
Source organism: Gorilla gorilla gorilla (assembly GCF_029281585.2). NCBI lineage: Eukaryota > Metazoa > Chordata > Mammalia > Primates > Hominidae > Gorilla > Gorilla gorilla. Next base: position 46,446,057 of record NC_073232.2, on the reverse strand, counting down.
ATAAGTAAAGTAAGCATAGAATAAAGGAAGCAGTCAAATATGCGTTTGGTGCAGGTGAGGGAAGGGACAACTTCTAGTCCAGTCCTTGTCCTGTACCTGTGATGGTAAGCTGTCAGTGTACATTGTTTGGGTGAAATTCAACAGAATTCTGTTTTAGGGTAAAGGAATTTCCTCGTGAGCAAATTGTGAGGGAAGCCCCCTGGGAAGATATGTGGCCTACCTTTGCAGCTACCTATGTAGGGACAAAATGGGAGGTGTTTTGGGTGACACAGTTCCCAAGCTAAACACTTCCCTTTGGCATAGGGAGTTTGTTGGATTTTTGGCTTGTTCACCACATTTCCAGTGACTAGGAAAGTGCAGGGCAGATTAGGTGTTTCACAAATATGTGTTGGGTGAATAAATGACAAGGAGGAGAATTGAGAAGAGTAAGTTTAAGGAGAAGAACATGACTGCGTTGGAAGATACTGAGTTTCGGGTGCCCATGGGACATATAAGACTTGATTCTCATAGGCAGCTGGAAATATAATCACAAACTTGGGAGGGAGATGTGGCTGAAGCCCTTGACAAGAGTGATTCTTTGGGAAGGGCACAGCGAGACAGACCTACAGAAAACAGCGAGAGAGGAGACATACTCAGCCCACTCAGTGGAATCAACCCAAGCCAGAAGTCTCCACCCCCACCCCCCGGGGGAGGGCAACTTCTTCCATAACCCACTTACAGCCCCTCTGGCCTTGCAGATCTGCCTCTCTGTTTGGTTTGAGAATTCCCCTTATAAAGGAACTCTGCAGGGCCCAGATCCACTTGCCACGCTTTAGGAATCTAAGCCATGACTCAGTCTCCTCGGTGCAGGTTCTTGGACCCCTTCACTGGACCTGAGTGAAATAAGAGAAATAAGGACAATATAGTAAAATAAATATTGCATTTTGTCGGAATGACAAGGTGGGCTGGAGACACACTGCCTTGGCTTGGATCCCAGCTTTTCCATTCAGTTGCTGTGTGACCTTGAGAAAGTCACTTAATCACCCCGTGATTCAGTTTCCTCATCTATAAAATGGGGATATTACGAGTATCCACCTCATTGTGTTGTTTTAAGGATCAATCAGTCAATAAATAAGTAAATAACTTAGAACAATGGTGTATAGTAAGTTCTACCTAAGTGCTAGCTATTAATATAAAGCCAAATGTATTTAGCTTACAAAGCAACCATTATTTTTACTTCTCTGTTTTAAAATATATTTTCTTTTCTTTTTTTTTGAGATGGAGTCTCACTCTGTCAGCCAGGCTGGAGTGTGGTGGCACGATCTCGGCTCATGGCAACCTCTGCCTCCCCGGTTCAAGCGATTCTCCTGCCCCAGCCTCCGGAGTAGCAGGGATTATAGGTGCACACCACACGCCCAGCTAATTTTTTGTATTTTTAATAGAGACGGGGTTTCATCATGATTGCCAAGCTGGTTTTGAACTCCTGACCTCAAGTGATCGACCCACCTCAGCCTCCCAAAGTGCTAGGATTACAGGTGTGAGCCACCATGCCCAGCCTAAAATATATTTTCTTTTAGGAAAGCAGTCCCCAACCTTTATGGCACTAGGCACTGGTTTCGTGCAAGACGATTTTTCCACAGACCCGTGTGTGTGTGGGGATGGTTTCAGGGTGAAACTGTTCCACCTCAGATCATTATGCAGCAGGACAAGCTGCAGACAAAACTCCTCAGACACCGAGTTAAAGAAGGAAGCGGTTTATTCGGCCAGGAGCATCGGCAAGACTCCTGTCTCAAGAGCCGAGCTCCCCGAGTGAACAATTCCTGTCCTTTTTAAGGGCTCACAACTCTAAGGGGGTCCTTGGGAGAGGGTCGTGATTGATTGAGCAAGCCAGGGGTATGTGACTGGGGGCTGCATGCACTGGTAATCAGAATGAAACAGAACACGACAGGGATTTTTACAATGCCTTTCCATACAATGCCTGGAATCTATAGATAACATAACCGGTTAGGTCAGGGGTCGATCTTTAACTACCAGGCTTGGGTCAGGCAGGGCCAGGCCTGGTTTCGGGTCTGGTTCCTTGGTTTCAGGTCTGGTTCCTGGGCGCCGGGCTACCTGCCTTTAGTTTTGCTTCTCTTTCTTTTTCTGAGTATAAAACAATATGAGAGGGTCTGTCTCTCTTCTCTCAATTAGGCACTAGATTCTCATAAAAAGTGCACAATCCAGATCCTTTGGATGCGCAGTTCACAATAGGGTTTGTACTCCTACAAGAATCTAATTGCACTGCTGATCTGACAGGAGACAGAGCTGAGGCGGCGGTAATGCTCGCTCACCTGCTGCTCACCTCCTGCTGTGAAGCTCAGTTCCTAACAGGCCACAGACCAGTTGGGGACCCTACTTTGGAAATTATGATTATAGGATATGAAAATCATACACCTAAAAAAGATCCTGGTCTGGCATGGTGGCTCATGACTGCTAATTCCAGCACTTTGGAAGGCCAAGTCAGGAGGATTTCTTGAGCCCAGGAGTTCGAGATTGCAGTGAGCTATGATCATACCACTGCACTTTAGCCTAGGTGACAGCAAGACTTTGTCTCTTTTCTTTCTTTCTTTCTTTCTTTTTTTTTTGAGGCAGAGTCTCACTCTGTCACCCAGGTTGAAGTGCAATGGCATGATCTCAGCTCACTGCAAGCTCCGCCTCCTGGGTTCACGCCATTCTCCTGCCTCAGCCTCCCCAGTAGCTGGAACTACAGGCACCTGCCACCACGCCCGGCTAATTTTTTGTATTTTTAGTGGAGATGGGGTTTCACTGTGCTAGCCAGGATGGTCTCGATCTCCTGACCTTGTGATCCGCCTGCCTTGGCCTCCCAAAGTGCTGGGATTACAGGCGTGAGCCACCGTGCCTGGCAACACTTTGTCTCATTTAAAAAAAAAAAAAAAAAAGCTGGGCACGGTGGCTCATGCCTGTAATCCCAGCGCTTTGGGAGGCTGAGGTGGGCGGATCATGAGGTTAGGAGATCGAGACCATCCTGGCTGACACGGTGAAACCCCATCTCTACTAAAAATACAAAAAATTAGCCGGGCATGGTGGTGTGCACCTGTAGTCCCAGCTCCTCGGGAGGCTGAGGCAGGAGAATCACTTGAACCCGGGAGGGGGAACTTGCAGTGAGTTCAGATTGCACCACTCGGCCAGGCGAGGTGGCTCACTCCTGTAATCCTAGCACTTTGGGAGGCCGAGGCAGGCAGATCACCTGAGGTCAGGAGTTCGAGACCAGCCTGACCAACATGGTGAAACCCCATCTCTACTAAAAATACAAAAAAAATTAGCTGGGTGTTGTGGCGCATGCCTGTAATCCCAGCTACTTGGGAGGCTGAGGCAGGAGAATTGCTTGAACCCCCCGGGAGGCGGAGGTTGCAGTGAGCCGGGATCACGCCACTGCACTCCAGCCTAGGCAACAAGAGCGAAACTCCATCTCAAAAAAAAAAAAAAAAAAAAGAAGAGATTGTACCACTGAACTCCAGCCTGGGTGACAGAGTGAAACTCCATCTAAAAAAAAAAAAAAAAAAATCTGGCCAGGCATGGTGGCTCACACCTGTAATCCCAGTACTTTGGGAGGCCAAGGCAGGCAGATCACTTGAGGTCAGGAGTTCGAGACCAGGCTGGCCAACATGGCAAAACTCCCTCTCTATTAAAAACACAAAAATTAGCCGGGTGTGGTGGTGGATGCCTCTAATCCCAGCTGCTTGGGAGGCTGAGGCACGAGAATCGCCTGAACCCATCAGGCAGAGGCTGCAGTGAGCCGAGATCGTGCCACTGAACTGCAACCTGGGTGACAGAGCCAGACTTTGTCTCAAAAAAAAAAAAAAAAAAAAAAAAAAATCCTTTCTAAGCCATATAAAAACTCAGAATCTAATTTTTGTTTATATGTTTAACTTGCTGACCCATGTCATCTTAGAGCCTAGGAACCCTGCCTAGGTGTTGACATGGACTCTGTGTGAGCATTTTCCAGTATATCTTGGTGCTGTTGATAAAGAGTCAGTCTGTAAAATATTTGAAGAGATTATTCTGAGCCAAATATGAGCAGCCAGTAGCCCATGACACAGTCCTCAGGAGATCCTGAGAACATGTGCCCCAAGCAGTCAAACTACAAGTTTATACATTTCAGGAAGACAATAAAATATCAGTCAACACATGTAAGAGGTACATTGGTTGGCTGGGCCTGGTGGCTCATGCCTGTAATCTCAGCACTTTGGGAGGCTGTGGCAGGCGGATCACCTGAGGTCAGGAGTTCGAGACCAGCCTGGCCAAAATGGTGAAACCCTGTCTCTACTAAAAATACAAAATTTAGCCGGGCATAGTGGCAGGCACCTGTAATCCCAGCTACTCAGGGGGCTGAGGCAGGAGAATCACTTGAACCTGGGAGGCGGAGGTTGCAGTGAGCTGAGACTGCACCACTGCACTTCAGCCTGGGCAACAGAGTGAGACTCCGTCTCAAAAAAAAAAAAAAAAAGTGATAAGGGGTTGTGGAGACTGAGGTTTTATACAGATGAAGCCTCCAGATAGCAGGCTTCAGAGAAAAGATTGTAAATGTTTCTTATTAGACTTAGAGAATCTTTTCTATTCTATCAGTCTGTTGATGTTAATGCTGGTCGGATGGGACTGAATTCCAAAAGGGATGAAGGTATAATGAAGTATGTCTGACACCCCCATTCCATCACGGCCTGAGCTAGTTTTTCAGGTTAACTTTTGAATGCCCTGGCTGAGAGGAGAGGTTGAGTCAGATGATGAGGAGGATGGTGGGTTAGAATTTTATTTGTGGTTTACAATGCTAACTCGAAGGAAAGGATTGAGGACTTTTTCCTGGCCCTGTGAAGGTGGTTGTGTGTGGGTGCTGGGAGAACTATCTCAGGAAACTCAGGGTAACTGGCAAGGTGATTTGAGATTGCTCTGGTCCAAAAGATAACGATTTCATTTGGGGAAACCATTTCCTTTGGAGAGCTGGCTGAGATAAGGAGCTAGTCTGAAGCCTGGGAAGGCCGCAACAATCTGGTTAACCCTTCCTCCTCCAGGATACAATTCTTTTTTTTTTTTGAGACGGAGTCTTCCTCTGTTGCCCAGGCTGGAGTGTAGTGGCACAGTCTTGGCTCACTGTAACCTCCACCTCCCGGGTTCAAGCAATTCTCCTGCCTCAGCCTCCCGAGTAGCTGGGACTATAGGTGCATGCCACCAGGCGCAGCTAATTTTTGTGTTTTTAGTAGAGATGGGGTTTCATCATATTGGCCAGGCTGGTCTAGAACTCCTGACCTCGTGATCCGCCTGCCTCAGCCTCCCAAAGTGCTGGGATTATAGGCGTGAGCCACCGCGCTTGGCCCAGGCTACAGTTCTTTATGCCTATGACTTTTGTCAGGCTCAGAGGCAATTTAATGAGGATGGGATGTCTAGAAAGGGACAGGGTGGGACTCGGATTTCCTTGGCTCTTCTGAGGAACTTTTACCTTCAAAGGGGAGTAGAAGCCACTGCAGGGTGGAAGGAAAACTTCCGCTTCCCCCTCTGTGAATTTGCTGAAAAGTCAACAGACAAAAGACGATTAAGAGAAAAGGCATACACATTTTCTAATATGCCTAGAAGAAAACACAGTGATTACCCTAACCCTTCAATGGAGTACAGAAGCTTATATAGCCTTTTATTTCTGAGACAGAGGCTCACTCTGTCGCCCAGGCTGGAGGGCAGTGGCATGACCCTGGCTTACTGAAATCTCTGCCTCCCAGGTTCAAGTGATTCTCCTGTCTAAGCCTCCTGAGTAGCTGGGATTACAGGCTTGCGCCACCACGCCCAGCTAATGTTCATATTTTTAGGAGAGAGATGGAGTTTCACCATGTTGGCCAGCCTGGTCTGGAACTCCTGACCTCAAGTGATCCACCCACCTCGGCCTCCCAAAGTGCTGGGATTACAGGTGTGAGCCACTATGCCTGGCCATATAGCCTTTTTTTTTTTTTTTTTCTGAAGCTGGTAAGGAGATGGGGAATATGCTAATTCTGTAATTCTGCATGATTTCTCAGGAGAAAGAAGGGATCAGAGAATTGAGATTAACTTGTAAATGGCTCTCTTTGGAAACTGAATAAGCCCGAGGGACAGACAGGCATTTTATCCCTCTAGGGGTGGTGACATTCTTCAGTCTTCTTTTCTGCAATAGAGAATTAGATAACGGGAAGGGGAAGGGAAAAAATTGTTCCCCCAGGGGCATCCTTCTGGTCTTTTGGTCTTTCCCCTTTGGAGGTGGGGCAGTCTCTTCCAGTGTCTGTTGATCTTTTAGGGCCTTTCATTCAAAATACTCTTTACACAAGGGAGCCGTATTTTGGGGTGAATTATGTTGGTTTCCTTCACCTCCTTGGGACAGAAGGTGGGAAATGTGTCCCTGAAAGGTCAGGGCCTCTCTGAGTGGAGATGAACAGGTCAGGGTTGAGTAAGGAGGAGGCTGGCAGGGGCCTTTATGATACCTGAGAGGACTGGGGCTTGGATGGAGCAAGAGAGGCACCGATGGAGCAAGATTCAGGTACAAGACTTAAGTCTTGCATCCTAGGCACGGCTCTTGCCTCATCCTCATCCCAGCCCTAATAATGGGAGGCTTTTTGCCTGTAAATTCCAATTATTAGGAGCTGAAAATGTCAATGCCTTACAGGCGCCAGTCAGCAGTGTCAAGCAGTGGGCTGGGTGGGGCCTGGGCTGGCTGGAGCTCCCCTACCCTGTCTAAAGGGGGCAGTGGCTGCTCAGCTCCAGCATATGCGGGGAAGGCGCTGGCTAAGATAAGGAGCTAGTGCCATGATGATCACATTGCCACAGGATCAAGTGGGTCCTGTGTGGTGTCACCTTTAGGTACCTGAAATCTAGATTTTATTTATTTATTTTATTACTATACATATTTTTTGAGACGGAATTTCGCTCTTGTTGCCCAGACTGGAGGGCAATGGCGCAATCTCAGCTCACCACAACCTCTGCCTCCCGGGTTCAAGCGATTCTCCTGCCTCAGCCTCCCAAGTAGCTGGGATTACAGGCGTACACCACCATGCTGAGTAGCTAGGATTACAGGCATGTGCCACCATGCCTGGCTAATTTTGTATTTTTAGTAGAGATGGGGTTTCTCCATGTTGGTCAGTCTGGTCTTGAACTCCCGACCAGATGATCCGTCTGCCTCAGCCTCCCAAAGTGCTGGGATTACAGGCGTGAGGCACCAGCCTGAAATCTAGATTTTAAAGTGAAATTTCTTAATTTTTTTTTAAGGGCAGGCACGAATTTATAAAACATCAGGTGGGCCAAATAAGATGTTATAGGCCACAGTTTTAGCTTGGCGGTTGCTGATTTACTGACCCTGTTATAATATTGGAGGTCAGGACTTTGGGCAAATGAAAGAGAAAAGGAGGCAGACTGAAAATGTGATTTTACAACTCCAGCCTCTCCAGGGGCTGGGTGGCCAGTGTCTCCTCAGCAGCCTTCTCCCGCAGGAAGCAGAACTGTCTGCAACGCTGATGGAGTCACAGTAACCTTCACCCCACTGAGCTCAGGATCTGCAGAGCCACTAAGACCCTGGAGCAACTGCCTTCAGCATCCAAGAGAAGCTGCTAAAAGGATTATGGGTCAATTCATTTTAGACATTTCTTCCAGATGTTCCCATGGAAAGTTAGAGTCTAAATCAGTGGTCCTCATTCCTGGCAGCACCTGAGTTTCACCTGGGGAACTTTTAGAAAGTGAAACTTGGACGGCATTCACATTAGTTCAGTCTCTGGGTGGGGCTTGGACATCAGCATTTGTAGAAGCTCCCTAGGTGGCTTTGGTGCAGCCAGGTTGGTAACCACTGATCCAACTAATAGAAATGCTAGGTTGGGATCTCTTCCGAGGCATCTCTTTAGGACAGGCTGTGCATGACAGTCCCATAGTGTCAGGGTTCCAAGATGCTCCAGTGGTTTAGGCACTGGTCTTAATTTTCGTTTTTTCGCTCTCTTTGAGACCTTAACAAACTCTATAGGGCTGGGCACAATGGCTCACGTCTATAATCCCAGCATTTTTTTCTTTTTTTCTTTTCTTTTCTTCTTTTCTTTTCTCTTCTCTTCTCTCTTTTCTTTTCTTTCTTTTTTTCTGAGACCGTCTCGCTCTGTTGCCCAGGCTGGAGTGCAGTGGCACATTCTTGGCTCACCACAACCTCCACCTCCCAGGTTCAAGCGATTCTCTTGCCTAAGCCTCCCAAGTAGCTGGGACTACAGGCTCTTGCCACTATGCCCAGCTAATTTTTGTATTTTTAGTAGAGATGGGGTTTCACTATGTTGGCCAGGCTGGTCTCGAACTCCTGACCACGTGATCCTCCCACCTCGGCCTCCCAAAGTGCTGGGATTACAGGCGTGAGCCACTGCGCCTGGCCAATTCCAGCAGTTTTAGAGGTCAAGGCAAGAGGATCCCTTGAGTCCAGGAGTTCGAGACCAGCCTGGGCAACATGGCAAGACCTCATTTCAATTTAAGAAAAAAACCAAAACACCCAAGCTCTATAACCTTCATATCCTCATTGACTGATTAAGTGCAGATAATGATATTTGCCCTTCTAACCTCACCAGGCTGTTATCAGGAGAAATGAAGCAATAAATGAGAAATTGCTCTGCAAACTGTCAACGTTATGTAAACATTGCTATTCAGAGTGTGCTCCCAGGTGCGGGAGGTACAGCTGTTATCTGTTGGAGATCACTCCTGAAGTAACATTCCTAGTGCCATGGGTCAGATGGGAATTGGTACAGACATTCCAACTTAGAAGGCAGCCTTTATTGTCTTATAGGCAGGTGCGTTTCCTGGGGTGGCAGCCTGGCACTGGTCCCTCCAACCCCAACGTGTGTAGGAGGTACCACAGTAAATGAGTAGAGAGAGTTCAGGGGACTTGAAGGGAAGTGGAGGGCCATCTGGAGGGGGAGGGAACTAAGGACTCCCTGTGGGTTGGGGTCTTCCTGAGGATCCAGGGAGTAACTGTCAAGGAGCCTTAGCAGGGATCTAAGAGCTATGCAAGAGCAAAAAGAGGCAAATTATTAAGGAAATTAGTGAAGTCAGCGCTGGAACAACAGAGAGGGGACACAGCAGTGCAGCATGGGCCCTGGCCTCAGGAAGCTGTCTGATTGGGGCAGATAGGACCAGCCCCCTAGAAGACAGTCACCCATATCAGTTAGGCAGTCATGACTCAGTGTTACTTATCTGAGGCCCAGGTTGCATGAGGGGTTGGGGGTGGGATGGACAGAGCACTGGCTGGGCATCAGGACTAGGTTGGAGTCCTGGCTCAAAACTCTACCACAACCTGACACTGGGCAAGATGGCCCACCTGTGGCGTCCCAGGTTCCTGCTCTGTAAAGAGGAGTCTGGGTGTATATCCAGATGGACTGTGAGCACAGCCTGAGTTTGCCCTGTCGAGGTGCTGAGGCCTGGGAGATTGGGGTGAGTAGCTGTGGTCCAGGGAAGGTGGGCAAGCTGGGCCTTAGATGAGAGGGGATGCTTGGTCAGGCAGAGGTGAGTGGAGAAAGCAGGGCAAGGAAGGGAATATGAGCGGGGAACAAATGGAGTGGACGTGGTGGGGGCAGAGGACGGTGGGAAGTGGCCTTGTTGCGGCCAGAGTGGAGGAAGAGATAAGTGGGAAAGAGTGGAGTCGATTACAGAAGGCCTCGGAAACCAGGCAGAGATGTTTAAATTGGCTCTCTCAGGAAGGAGGGGGCCATGAAGGGATTTAGGGAAGGGTCATGACATGATTATGCTGCATTTTAGCAGGATTAATGTGACCTGGTGCTCAGAATGACTTGGATGGCATGAGGCCAGGAGCCGAGGAGGACAGTTAGAAGACTCTTGTAATATTTCTGGCACAGGGAGATGGACTGGGAGTTGGGAGATGGCAGTAGGTCAGGCCTAGAGACATTTCTCAGGAAATATTGACAGGCCTTGGGGCCTGGTTGCATTCACGGAGTGGGGAGGAATGAGTCACCTTGAGAAGCAGTTTCCCTCTCAAAGGCCAGGGAAGACAAAGCAGAGGCAGCTTTCCTGCCTGCAAACAGGACATTTCAGGGTAACCTGGCTCTTCCAAGCGTCAGCTTCTCCCTGGCTCCAGCTCAGATAGGAGTTGTAACAACGGGTTGGGCATGGGTGATGGCACTGGCTGGTGGCTGGGTTAAGGGCCATGTTTTTGATTATGCATTAGGCCTATTCAGCCTGCCAAGTGCCAGGCCCTGGGCTTGCGTGGGAGACAGAGCAATTAGCAAAACATAGTCCTCCATCCTCAAGGAGTTTTCAGCCCTGTGAGCTTGGCAGATCTGCAGAACTCAAATGAAATGGCAGTTGAGAACAACCATCTTGTTCTCATTCACTCCATTTTGCTTAATGGCCATGTAGGTAGTTCCAAATGTTTGATGTGTACCAGAAAATCTCTCTCTTCCTGGTTTATAATTATGATCCAGGGCAAATCCAGGTTTTGTTGGGCTTGAAAATTAAATAAATTGGCACTCTCTATGGAAAATAATTCAAATATAAATATACGAATATCACACTGCTAGGCCCTCCCAGGGCCTAGAAGGGTAGGAATGAAAGTGAGAGTCCCTGAAGCTTTAACCGCATTAACTTCTCAGTCAGTTCTATGATACCTGCCATTCCTTAAGTGTGTATTATGTGCACGTATTTTGCGTACAGTATTACACAACAATCAAGGGGAGGTGAGGTGGGCATTAGTGTCTTCATCTTATGGATGAAGACACAGTCTCAGAGGTGATTCGAGATGTCCCACTGCATAGGCCCTAAGGCAGGGGTGGGGACTGTGACCTGGACAGGAAGCTGGGGCCTCAGGACTGCATCTAAGCTCCTCCTTTTCTGTGGGTGATGGTGGTTGTCAGGCCCCTGGGGTTCCTGAACCTACGTCATCCCTCCCTCTGATTTGACTGTACCTTTGCTAGGCCTGGTCAAGGGCTAGGGACTCCTAAAGTCAAGAGCTAGGGTAGAGGTTGGGGGTTGGATCTCAGGGCACCATATGGTGCAGACTTGGTTGCAGGAAAGTGACCTATTTAGGCAGAGGGGCTCTATACAACTGGGACCACAGCAAACCCTAGAGGTGGGCACCTGCTTCAAAGACTCACAGATCCAAGCTGTAATCCTAGATCTACAACTTCCTGGCTGTATAAAGTCCAGCAAGAGTGAGGCCTCATTGAGCTTCAATTTCCTTACCTGTCCAACCAGAATAGCAACAACTTGTTTGTATATTTGAGCTCATTACATGTCATTTTGTAAGGCACTAAAGCTCCTGGAGGCTTCCGGAACACAGAAATAATTAATCAAAGAATCCTAAAGTTGCTGTCCTGGTAGCACCTCTAGGGATTCCTCCCATCCTACCTAACTTCCTCTGGGAAAGTAGAAAACACGGCACCTGGGAAGGGGCGCTGAACCGTGCCCCAAGTCCCAGTGGGCCTGGATGCCCAAGAGCAAGAGGAGGCCCAGAGGATGGGGACAGGCCACGACCTGTGGCCCGAGTCCCGCCCAGAGGGAGTGCGCCCTGAGGGAGAGCCACCGGAGCCGGTGACTCGGGGGCGGGTGCTCTGGGGTGTCGCTTTGGGTTCAGCAATACAAATCTGCCAGCTGGAGATTAGGCGGGGCAGGCCGGGGAGGGGTGATGCACTGCCGCTGAAGACCCAGGTAGGCCGGCGCGTTCGGCCTGGGCGGGGAAGGCGCGGGACCCGGGTGCGAGGACTGCGTAGCGTCCCGGGCTCCCGCTTCCGCCCGCTTTCCACGCCCACTTCTGCAAGTCCCCTCCGGCACCTCCGCGTCCACCGGTCTCCTAGGGGCGAGCCCTCATTTCCGAGGAATGGGACCGCCTTCGTGCCCCCGGGGCTGCCAGTCTCTAGACTAGCCCTAGGGGCTTCTCGTCCCGGCCGAGCCGGGCGGTGCCTCCTGCCTGCGCCTCGCACCTCTGCGCCTGGCACGGCCCACCCGGGCACGGCGCCGCCACGCTTGAAGGCCCGCATCGGCTCCCTACGTGGGGGACGTGCAGGATGATGCGGGGTCGGGGGGGATTTCGCTGCGTCGTCCGCCCCCCTTCCGGCGCGGGAGGGAGCGGCCGCCGCGTCCCCGCTCCCCGGCCGGGACGCCACCGCCCGGCGTTGCAGAGGCGCGCCGCAACCAATGGGCGTGGAGGAGGTGGGCCGGCTGGCGGCTGTCACCCTCCAGGGGACGGGAGCGCGGAGACCGGGAGCGCGCGAGCTGTCGCCGCGCCCCGGGCCGAGGGGGAGGAGCCGGGGGAGGAGGAGGAGGAGGAGGAGCCGCCGAGCAGCCGCCGGAGGACCACAGCTCGCCAGGGCTGCGGAGGACCGACCGTCCCCACGCCTGCCGCCCCGCGACCCCGACCGCCAGCATGATCGCCGCGCAGCTCCTGGCCTATTACTTCACGGAGCTGAAGGATGACCAGGTCAAAAAGGTGAGCCCCCGCCCGCGCCGCCGCTGGTCCTGGCCGCAGCCTGGCGTTCCGGCATCCGCTCGCCGCCTCCGCTGCCTCCATCCTCCGGCGCCCGGCCTTCCCCGGGCCAGCATCGAGTTGGACTGCAGGGCGCAAGGAAAGGCTTCGCCTTCGATTCTACCGGCATTGTCAGTGTCTCTGTGTGTGTGCGTTTTTGGGAGGGGGCAATCGGGCGGAAGACCCCCGAGACCGGGCTGCCTGCTGCAGTGTCCTTGAAACGGGCCCTGGATGTCAGATAGGCCCCCGGGCTGTGCGGGGAGGTGGCCGGTGGGCCCTTCCGCAGGGCCTGTTTGGGAGGGTCCGAGCGCCGTGGGAGGAGGTGTGATCACGGAGATGCTGGGGAGGTGATCGAGCAGTAGGCGGGGGTGCTGGCTGGAGGCCAGGCCTCCCATATTTGGGGTTCCTGGCGGAGGGTGTCGGGTGCCCCGGAGAAGCTGTCGCCAGACTCTCCCAGTTGTTTGAGCTGCTCGTTAATCTGAGGACGAGGTGACCCGCCCGGCTTCCCGGAACGGGGAGGGGCGGCGAGGCCACCGGAAACTTTGCTCATAGGCCTCGTGTCTGGAGCGGCACGTCTGAATGGAATTTTTTATTCCTCTTAAGCTGTAATTTCTAGCCAGCACAGGAGCTCAAATAAGCGACTGGTCATTTGAGTTGGGTGGACGCCTGACGCATATGCCTGTGGCATGCTTGTTCTAGCACTTGGACGCATGCATCCTCCTGTCCTGAGGTGTTGTTGCCTTTGACATCTTAGTGTAAAATACTGTCCGCTGGCAGGTCTTAAAGGTGTATTTGTCTCTTCTGCCAGCTGTGCTACCATATTTTAAAGAAACAGCCTAAGCTGTAGGGAAAGACACCCATTTTATCAGTGCCATGTCTGGTCCAGGCTCCAGGCCCACCCACCCTGAACGTGGTGACGTTATTGCTGGGGTTAGCTGGGATGGACTGGCAAAGTCATCTTGACTTTGGCATTCAGACAGGTGGAGTTCTACAGGTGAAAGGCAGGAGTGACAGGCCTTGATTTTCTGCCCGGCAAGCCATAGGGTGTTCCATCCTCTTCCTGTGCATCTAAGACGACTCCCTCATCTGGCACCATAGGAAACAGGCCTACTGAGGACAGCGACCTTATCAAGGTCACCCAGTGAGTTAGAGGCAGAGCCAGTCAGGGGGATCCAGGTCTCCCAGTGCCTCCACCCAGGAACTTCACCAGGGTCCTCCTGGAGGTCAGCTTCAAGGAAGGAGTGGGTACTGAGAGACAAAGCCGCTGGGGACCCTGCTGTGATCTTGGATCCCATGGTGGGTGGGGACTGGGAGTGAGGTAGGTAGGAGATAGGCTTGGGAATGCCATCTGCCATTGCTTTTTATGGCTTTAAGCACTCTGGGGTTGTCAAACCGTGGCACTCGAAACACTTGCTCCTATGGAGCACCCTGGAGCTTCCTTCTGGCTACTGACCTGGGAGCTGTGCGTGTGGGTGTGTGCATTTCATGAGTTTTCTCTAGTGGTGTTGTGCATCACTGATGTTCTTCCCATTGGACCAGGGAGACAGTTCTCCCGTCATGGCAAGAAGTGCCCAGAACAGGCCTCCTGAAGCCAAGAGTTCACTGTCCTCCTGCACGTGGTGTCCTTTATAGCTCAAGACAGTGGGCTGCTGGGCTGGGGGGGTGCCTGGGTGACCTTGTAAACCTCCAGTGTCCACACCCACCACCACCCACAACAGACTGCTGGCTGTTGGCTGCCGGTGGCCTCCAGCAGCTGAGCTGGGCTGAGGTTTGGACTCCATTCAGTGGGACATGTTTTCTCAGACATACAGTGTCTAGGGTGGGCCCAGAGCTCTCCACTCCTGTGGGTGGCTCAGTTCACATCTATGGATGCACAGTCTATCTCCTAGGCCCCTGTAGGTACCTGAGTGTGTGATTCAGTTGACCCTTCCATCCCTCCTCACTCCGAGTTTGGGATTCTGATGTTCTTCCCTTCTCTTCCCCGAGAACCTTGCTGGAGGAAGGTCTTAAGGCCAAGGTTTCCACCAGATATTATTTGTCAAGGAGATTCTTAAAAACAAGATGTTTGCTTGCATTTCACCACGGACTTCCTATGCTGCTTTCTATAGGGGAGTATGTGGATTCCTGCCAGGGGGTCCACTCGTTTTGCATAGTGGACTGTGTGGCACAGCCATCTGTGGGTGTGGTCCTGGCTATGATTGTGCCATCGCACTCCAGCCTGGGCCTTCTAAGGACAGTGACATAGTGGGTACTTGCTCCAGTGACCTACTCAGCTTTGCCCAAGTGTGCAGATGCTGGGGACCACATCTGCTCTTTTGGGGCCCAGGACTTCTTAGAGACCAGCTCTTTCCACGTACCACTCACCATAGGAAAGGCTAGGTGAAGGTGCGGGACCCCCTGTTCTTCCTGTGGGGCTGGACTCTGCCTGCCTCCCAGCGGGGACCTGCTGAGGATGGTTCCCCCCCAGCGTGGGCAGCCATGATGATTCAGCCCTCCAGCTGTGGGCAGCCTCCGGGGCTCTGGAGACAGACCTGGCATCCCTCATTAACTCTCATCTATCTTCTTGCCCTCAGAGCCGGAGGTGGGAGAAGGGAAGCTGGGGACCATGCTGGGGAAGTTTTTGGGATTGCTTAGAATCCAAACGTGATCATGAAAATGGTGTCATTTCTTTCCTCATTGCCTATGAGGCACATCAATAATTCAACTCCATAAAAATATATCCTGGGTTGAAACAGTTCAGGTGTCTGACTTCCCAGCTTGGAACCCCGTTATCCAGACGGCATCTGCATAAATTGGTTAATGGGTGCTGTTGAAGAGGGTGTACTGGCATTAGGCTGAGCTAAGCACAAAACACATATATTCCTTTCACTCTTCTAGTGCCTGTAGGAGGAAAGGGAGGCATATGTGTGTTTGTGAAGGATTCCATTCATCAGAATCCCAGACATCTGCCAGTTCTGCAGCTAGAGGCTGGGTTCTTTGACCTCTAAGTAACTTTAAACGCGCATCTCATCTCGCCAGCTTCTTCCACTTGGTTTAGCCATTAGGAGCTTGGAGCAGGGTGAAGGATTGCATAGTGCTCTGTTTGTTTAGAAAGGGAAGATGGGTCCAGGAAGGTCAGAACTTGGCTTCTAAAGAAAGATTAGACTTCCTTTCCTCCAGGCTTGTCAGAATGGTGAGCAAATGCCAGTGGATTTTCTCTGGGCGAGATCCCCATAACGCTAAGTGATTTCCACTAGTAGGTGATCATGAAAAGGGTGTCATTTCTTTCCTCATTGCCTATGAGGTACATCAATAATTCAACTCCATAAAAATATATCCTGGGTTGAAA
This sequence comes from Gorilla gorilla gorilla, assembly GCF_029281585.2. NCBI lineage: Eukaryota > Metazoa > Chordata > Mammalia > Primates > Hominidae > Gorilla > Gorilla gorilla. Next base: position 46,430,251 of record NC_073232.2, on the reverse strand, counting down.
CAGTTCAGGTGTCTGACTTCCCAGTTTGGAACCCCATTATCCAGACGGCATCTGCATAAATTGGTTAATGGGTGCTGTTGAAGAGAGTGTGATTTGTCCAATGGCCGAACTCAGGAGTCCTTGAGTACTTGACCCAGGAGGACAGGGGAGAGTAGGCTTAGCAATTAAAGGGCTGCCCAAGGTACATTCCTTAGAGCCCATGTGTTCCAGCTGCAAAAGCAAGCATTAAAAATAAATAAATAAATAAATAAAAGGCCGATGCAGTGGCTCACACCTGTAATCTCAGCACTTTGGGAGGCTGAGGCGGGTGGATCACCTGAGGTCGGGAGTTCGAGACCAGCCTGACCAACATGGAGAAACCCCGTCTCTACTAAAAATACAAAATTAGCTGGGTGTGGTGACGCATGCCTGTAATCCCAGCTACTTGGGAGGCTGAGGCCGGAGAATCACTTGAACCTGGAAGGCAGAGGTTGCGGTGAGCCGAGATCATGCCATTGCACTTCAGCCTAGGCAACGAGAGCGAAACTCCGTCTCAAAAAAAAAAAAAAATGCCCATTCATTATTGCTCAGGGGTGAGAGAGGTGATAGTTAGAAAATTGTGAAAAACCTGGCCGGGCACAGTGGCTCATGCCTGTAATCCCAGCACTTTGGGAGGCTGAGGCAGGTGAATCACGAAGTCAGGAGTTCAAGACCAGCCTGACCAATATGGTGAAATCCCATCTCTACTAAAAATACAAAAATTAGCTGGACGTGGTAGCGTGCACCTGAAGTCCCAGCTACTCGGGAGGCTGAGGCAGGAGAATCGCTTGAACCGGGGAGGCGGAGGTTGCAATGAGCCAGGATCATGCCACTGCACTCCAGCCTGGGCAACAGAGCGAAACTCTGTCTCAAAAAAAAAAAAAAAAAGAAAATTATGAAAAATCTGTGGGTTCTTGCAGTGGCAAAGAAAAAAAAAGAAAAAATTATGAAAAGTCAGCCTGGGCAACAAAATTAAACCTCATCTTAAAAAAATTTTTTTTTTAGCCTGCTTTGGTGGCATGCACACACCTGTAGTCACAGCTACTCAGGAGGCTGATTGACCCCAAAAGATTGATCCCAAAACAGTGAGCTGTGATGCTATGATTGTGTTACCGTACTCCAGGCTGGATGATAGAGCGAGACTCTGTCTCAAAAAAAAAAAAAAGAAAGAAAATTATGAGAAGTGTCTCATAACCTCTCAATTCTGATGTACAAATATCCAGTGAGAGCTTCTTGGTGAATCTTGACTTTATAATCCCTGCCTCTCCTACCTTAGATACTCCTAGGGTTTCTCCCAAGAGAAGCCCCATCACTTTATCTGGTTGGATAGTTTGGGAATGTCATGAAGGAATAAACTGGCAGGCAGGGTGGCTGTGAGGTGCTTTCACATCTGGCCAAGCTGTGCCATGCTCCCACGCTCCTACTGTTCTCCGGAGAAGACATAGGCAGCTTTCCCCTTACAAGACTGATTTGGCATGACTGGGACTGTCTGTGTGTGTCTGCAGTCAGGGATTCCTGGCAGACAGATTTAGCCACTGGAATCAGCTCTGAGCATGCCTGAGAAGGTCCAGGGAAGATATGGATAAAGACAGGGAGCTGTATACCTCTGCATCCAGGAATCAGTTGTGGTCAGACTGCTGGCACCTGCTTATTGATTTGTTTTCATTTTTTTATAGAGACAGGGTCTCACCATATTGCCCAGGCTGGTCTTGAACTCCTGGGCTCAGGCAGCCCTCCCGCCTTGGCCTCCCTAAGTATGCTTATTGATTTGAAAACCCTGAAGATCAAATCTGATCACAGGAGCTCAATCATTTCTTTAAAAAATGTTTGATTTTTTTATTATGTGCAGAGGACTGTGCTAGGCTGGGGTGACAACTATAAACAAGGCAGAAATGGTCCCAGTTCTCATGGAGCATAAAATATTTGCTGGCCGGGTGTGGTGGCTCATGCCTATAATCCCAGCACTTTGGGAGGCCAAGGCAGGCTGATCATTTGAGGTCAGGAGGTCGAGACCAGCCTGACCAACATGGTGAAACCCCGTCTCTACTAAAAATACAAAAAAGGTAGCCAGATGTGGTGGCTCATGCCTGTAGTCCCAGCTTCTTGGGAGGCTGAGGCAGAAGAATCACTTGAACCTGGGAGGCGGAGGTTGCAGTGAGCTGACACTCCAGTCTGGGTGACAGAACGAGACTCCATCTAAACAAAAATAATAATTAAAAAAAAGTAAAGTATTTGCTGTGTTATAAGTGCAAAGCATATGGGCTATGAGGGCCCACAGCGTGGTGTGGTCATACCTTGGGTGGGAAATCCCTAGGCTAGGAACTGCTTACAGCTAGGCTGCGGATGTTAGCTCCTTAAGTGCTTCAGGAAGCTGCTCCCATCCCCGGTTCTGGGGATGTGTTAGTCTGTTTGGAGTAGCAGGACAGGTGCCCACTGCCTTCTGGCCTAATAAACCTTAACAACGGGATCTTTTGCAACCACTTAATATACACTGGGTTGTGTTCATTGTATTTGATCTTAAAGAAAAATAGGTAAAAATTTTAGTTTGATAGGTCTTGATTTCTGGAAATAACATTGACTTCTGGTAAACAGTACACATCAGGGATATTATACTTAGAAACTTTGTAAGGTGGAGTCAAAATTAATTGTCACAAAAATGTGTATTTTCTTCTTTTTTTTTTTTTTTGAGATGGAGTCTTCGCTCTGTCGCCCAGGCTGAGTGCAGTGGCACGATCTCAGCTCACTGCAAGCTCCGCCTCCTGGGTTCTTGCCATTCTCCTGCCTCAGCCTCCTGAGTAGCTGGGACTACAGGCGCCTGCCACCACTCCTGGCTAATTTTTTGTATTTTTAGGAGAGACGGGGTTTCACCGTATTAGCCAGGATGGTCTCGATCTCCTGATCTTGTCATCCGCCCGCCTCGACCTCCCAAAGTGCTGGGATTACAGGTGTGAGCCACCACGCCCGGCCATGTATTTTCTTATTCTTTTTTTTTGAGATGGAGTTCTGCTCTGTTGCCCAGGCTGGAATGCAGTGGTGTGATCTCGGCTCATTGCAACCTCTGTCTCCTGGGTTCAAGCGATTCTCCTGCCTCAGCCTCCTGAGTAGCTGGGATTACAGGCACCAGCCAATGCCCCTGGCCTGCATTTTTTTTTTTTTTTTTTTTTGAGATGGAGTCTCACTCTGTAGCCTGGGTTGGAGTGCAGTGGTGTGATCTCAGCTCACTGAAACCTCCATCTCGCGGGTTCAAGTGATTCTTCTGCCTCAGTGCCACCCCCGCCCCCCGCCCCCCAGTAGCTGGGATTACAGTCGCCTGCCACCATGCCCGGCTAATTTTTGTATTTTTAATAGGGACTGGGTTTCACTGTGTTGGCCAGGCTGATTTCAAACTCCTGACTGCAAGTGATCTGCCCGCCTTGGCCTCCCGAAATGCTGGGATTACAGGTGCCAGCTACTGCCTCTGGATTGCATTTTTTTTTTTTTTTGAGACGGAGTCTTACTCTGTTGCCCGGATTGTAGTGCAGTGGCACGATCTCACCTCCCTGCAACCTCTGCCTGCCAGGTTCAAGCGATTCTTCTGCCTCAGCCTCCCTAGTAGCTGGGATTACAGGTGCCTGCCACTACACCCAGCCAATTTTTTGTATTTTTTGTAGAGATGGGGTTTCACCGTGTTGGCCAGGCTGGTCTTGAATTCCTGACCTCGTGATTCACCCGCCTCGGCCTCCCAAAGTGTTGGGATTACAGACGTGAGCCACCGCGCCTGGCCGCTTTTTTTTTTTTAATGCCTTGTCGTCTCTGGGCATCCTGGAACACTTCGTGAGTGTCATGTCGGGTATGAATTATATATATATATAATTGAGATTACACTATAAATGTTTCTGCACACAACTATACTAACATATGTGTAGGTGTGTGTATGCTTTCATATGCTCTTTCAAAAGCCTCCGCGAGGTTGTACGTACAGGAAGTATTATTCCCAGGCTTCCCAGCACGGCTCCCTCCCCAGGGCATCCTGCTGCCTGCCTTGTGTGTTGCAGACAGAAGGCAAGCAATTTATTCCCCATTTAGAAACAGAGACTGAAGGCCCATCCAGAGGAGATAAAACATTTTTCTAAGGTCGAAAGAAAATCAGGAATAGGATTCAGAGGGCTCTTCTTGCTTCCTCTGTTTCCTTCTTTTAGGAGAAAAACCTGTCCTTGTTGATTTTAATGTCTTACCTTGGAACCTGTATTTTAATACTGTCCCCTCACAAATCAGTACATTTGAGTTAATTTTTTATTATGAAATATTTGAGGCACATAAAAGAAGATTGAGGTTCACATAAACACCTCTGAGTCTGCTACTCAGCTTGAGAAGTTATAGACACAATTACAATTACATTACAGACACAGTTGAAGCCCTTTCTATGCCATCTCTGAGACAGTTTGCTGCTTCTCCCTTCGGAGGTGACCTCTGTCCTGAATTTGGTGTTTTTCTTTTCATGCATGTTTTTACGCTTTTATTACATATGCATGTGTCTATAAACAGTATATGGTATTGCTTTATAGATATATGGTTTTGACCTTTTGTAAATGGTGCTATACTGACTATGTGTTTAAGCAATATATGGTGTTGCTTTGTGTGGTTTTAAACTTTTTTTTTTTTTTTTTGAGATGGAATCTCATTTTGTTGCCCAGGCTGGAGTGCAGTGGCACGGTCTCAGCTCACAGCAACCTCTGCCTCCTGGGTTCAAGCAATCCTCCTGCCTCAGCCTCCTGAGTAGCTGAGATCATACCTGGCTAATTTTTTTGTATTTTTAGTAGAGACGGGGTTTCACCATGTTGGTCAGGCTGGTCTCAAACTCCTGACCTCAAGTGATCCACCTGCCTAGGCCTCTTTCCAAAGTTCTGGGATTATAGGCCTGAGCCCCCACACCCAGCCAGTTTTAAACTCTTATAAATGGTGCTATACTGTATGTATCCTTCCGCCATTTACTTTCTTTTAGCTCAACATTGTATTTTTGAGATTTTAAAAATGTTGATCTACGTAACTGTTTCATTAAACTGCTCTGGTTTCTTACAGAGTATAAAAGCTCCCTAGTTAATTCATCTATTCTGCTTTTGATGGGCATTTGAGTTTCTAATGTTTCAAGTGACAAACAACGCCTTGGTGAACTTTCTCTAGAACAACTCATTCAGCGCATGCACAAGTTTCTCTAGGCTCTAAGCTGTGTACCTAGGGCTGAGATCACCAGGCGGAGAGATGTGTGCGTTTTCCCATATACGAGATTCTGCCAAGTTGCCATCCGTGGTCATGCCAGTTCACACTCCCATCGGAAGTGTGTGCAGGTTGCCTTTGTTCCACACCAACCCTTGTTATGGTCAAACCTTTGCAAATTTGTAATAGATGAGTTTTAGTCTGTTTCCTTCCTCAGTTGTTTCCATTCACATCACAGTATTCGAGCTGTGTTTAAAATTAGCCCATTTCCTGAGTTACCTTATCAGAGCCCTTGCTTCAGAGTCCCACGGAGTGAAGTTGACAGCTCCATGGACTGCTGCTGCTGAGGTATCTGCACTGGGGAGGGATAGTTAATGCAGGGAAAGGCTTAGGATGGCTCTCCATGGCCCCTGGTGCTGTGGGGTGACTCCGTTAAGCTTTTCTGGGAGTTGAAACACACATTTGTGAGCTTTCACTTGCACACACTTTCTCTCTTCCTGGGTGGATCCGACCCGGGTAGGGCAGGCTTATCTGTTGCGTAAATGTGCCCAGCTCTGCTCAGAGAAAACTCAAGCCAGCAGCCTCTCAGACCGTCTTCCGTAAAAGGAGAGGGTGGCTGTACCCACGTGGCAGGGAAAACTGAACCGTGAAGTCGGCGGCTCAGCCCTTTGCACACAGAAGCTGAGCTGTCCCTGTGCGAGGCAGAAAATGTCGGCTCATGTTCATCTTGAGTCTATGCCTGATTACAGGCTCCAGACTCGGAGACCTCGAGGGTGCCTTACAGGGAAGGGGGCATTCAGTGCCTACTAGGCGCCCGGCTTTTCTTTTTCTTAACAGGGGTCTTATTTAATCATTTCTAGTACTTATATGAACCAAAGCCAGCATTCATTGTTGTATTCATTGCCATGTACTGTGCTAAAGGCATCGTGAGCCTTTGCTTAGTTCATCCCCACAACGCCCTTGTGAGGTGGGTGTGATTTCAGACCGTGAGGCCCAGATAGTGAACGATAGAGCCAGCATTCAGCCTCATCAAGGCTGATGGCAGAGCTCCTGCTTTTATTATTTTCTCAATTGAGTTATAATTCACCTACCATGAAACGCATCATTGTACAGTGTACAATTCAGTGGTTTCTAATAGATTTACAAGGTTGTCCGAGCACCACCACCATCTAATTCCAGAATATTTTCATCACCTTCCAAAAAAAACTACCCGTTAGCAGTCACTTCCCATTTCTTCCTCCACCTAGCTTCTGGCAACCACTATCTACTTTTTTTTTCTTTTTTTTAAAATGGATTTGCCTCTTATGGACATTTCATATAAATGGAATAATATAAAATGTGGCCTTTTGTGTCTAGCCTCTTTTACTTAGCATAATGTCTTCAAGGTTCATCCATGTAGTAGCATGTGTCAGCACTTCATTCCTTTTTATTGCTGAATGCTATTCCATTGTATTTATCTACTACATTTTGTTTGTCCATTTGTCAGTTGATGGGCATTTGGACTGCTTCCACTCTTTTCGGCTGTTATGAATAATGCTGCTCTGAACATTTGTGTGTGAATTTTTTTGTATAGACATGCTTTCTTTCTTTCTTCTTCTTCTTTTTTTTTTTTTCAGATGGAGTCTTGCTCTGTCACCAGGCTGGAGTGCAGTGGTGCAATCTTGGCTCACTGCAACCTCTGCCTCCCGGGTTCAAGTGATTCTTCTGCCTCAGCCTCCCAAGTAGCTGGGACTATAGGCGCATGCCACCATGCCCAGCTAATTTTTGTATTTTCAGTAGAGACGGAGTTTCACCATGTTGGCCAGGATGTTCTTGATTTCTTGACCTTGTGATCCACCCACCTTAGCCTCCCAAAGTGCTGGGATTACAGGCATGAGCCACCGCGCCTGGCCAGACATGCTTTCATGTCTCTTGGGTGTATATGTAGGAATGGAATTTCTTGGAAAACCCCTGCTTTTAATCGATTTAAGGAGGAAGGCATCAACTCCATTCAGAAATGAGCAAACGAAGGCCCCCCAGGTGGTGAATTGACTTTCTGATGACCACACAACTCATGAATGACAGGGATAGGAACACTACTGCTGGTCCCCTGATTCAGAAATCCATGTTCTTTCCACCATTACACCCAACTCTCATTGTGCAGTTTAGGGAAACAGATGCAAGGAAGGAAAGACTGGGGTGGGAGAGGGGTGGAATTGGCTTGGGATCCTCCAGGTTCCCTGCCCCCCATCTCCTGCCCCTCCCCAGCACCAGCACGGTGTCTCCTGCCTGTGCCTGCTGCCCCACCCCCAGCCCCATTTGCTTAGTGAGCCCCTTCCACTTGGGAAGGAAATGGATCCAATAAGGTCATTAACAGTGAAATGTTAGGGATTTGCCCTGTTTTTCAAATCTCCTTTTTCATTTGTCTCCCTCTCCCATTCTTGTCTGCATTTAAAAGAGGACCCCCAGGAGGGCAATGCTTAACGTGCGTGAAAACCCCCTCAATGCTCCTTGTGATGCCCACTCCTGGCCTCTGCCTGGGGGGTACTGTAAGCAGCTGTCGATTCCATCAATTGATTGACACATGGGGCTTGTCTTCAGCCATGTTATTCACCCAGACCTCATGTCCCTGATGTCTCCTGGTGCCTTCTAGGACCCTGTCTGGGTGGGTGTGGTGAGTGAAGTAGGAGACCCAGGCTACTGCTGTGATAAAGACACTGCCTCACCTTTACAAAGTTCTGTTTCATTTATAAAATACTTGATTTAATCAGATGCTTACTTTAGTTGGATCTTTCCATCAAGCTTGGATGTAGGAATTTCTTCCTGCATCTTACATATGGGGCAGGTGAGGCCCAGGAAGTGGAATTCATGTGATCTCGGTGGCCAGAAAGCAGAAGAGCTAGGATGGGGACACAGACCTCCCTAACGCCAGTGGGCAATTCTTGCCGTACCTGCAGAACCAGAACGGTGGTCCAGGGCTTCAGACTCCAAAGCCATTGATGGGGTTCAGGACATACTATCTCCAAATAGTAATATGGCATTTGAGAAAACAGCAGAAGCAGGAAGGTCTCTCACCTTTCCCCTCCCTTCTTCCCTGATGCAGACTCTCATTCAAGAAGTTGTCTACCCTATACCCAGAAGAAAGGGACATCCTTATCTCTGGAGATACAGGGACACAGAGAAGAACAAACAGGGCCTGCTAAGTTCTCTTCAGTTTATCACTATTAGATCATATCCCCTTTCTCCAGTCACACTTCTTCACGATCATCCACTTCTTCATCAAACCTGACATAGAGAAATATGCAGACTTACCTGTTTCTTTTCTTTTTTTCTTTTTTTTTTTGAGACAGTTCTCGCTGTGTCGCCCAGGCTGGAGTGCAGTGGTGCAATCTTGGCTCACTGCAGCCTCCACCTTCCTGGTTCAAGCAATTCTCCCACCTCGGTCTCCTGAGTAGCTGGGATTACAGGCATGCGCCACCATACCTGGCTAATTTTTGTATTTTTGGTAGAGATGGGGTTTCACCATGTTGACTAGACTGGTCTCGAACTCCTGGCCTCAAGTGATCTGCCCACCTCGGCCTCCCAAAGTGCTGGGATCACAGGCATGAGCCACCACGCCGGGCCAGAGTTACCTGTTTCTTTGGACCTTCATTTCCTTATGAAGGCTTCTGCGTCACCTAAAAACTTAGATTAATTTGTATGCATTGTTCTTGTTACTCTGTCTTTTGTTATAGGGGCCTCAGCCATAAACCTAAGATGGGAAGGAAGGATATTTCTTTTCGGCTACTGCGTGTTCTACATTGCAGCGGCCTTCTTCATAGAAACTGTCACCCAAGGCTCTGATAATGGAGATATGTCAGAAATGCTGGGGCTGTGTGTCCAGAATAGTAGGCGCCAGCCATAGGTGGCTGTTGAGCTCTTAAAATGTAGCAAGTCTGATTTGAGATGTGCTGTGGCATATAAACTCCACACAGGTTTTCAAAAATTTCATGTGACACAAAGAATATGAAATAGCCCATTAATAGTTTTCTAATATTGGCTGGGCATGGTGGCTCACACCTGTAATCCTGGCACTTTAGAAGGCTGAGGCCAGAGGGTCACTTGAGCCCAGGAGCTTGAGATCAGCCTGGGAAATATAGCGAGACCTAATCTCTGCAAATAATTAAAAACGTTAGCTGGGCATGGTGGCACACATCTATGGTCCCAGCCACTTGGGAGTCTGAGGTGAGAGGATTGCTTGAGCCCGGGAGGTCAAGGCTGCAGTGAGCCATGATTGACCCACTGCACTCCAGCCTAGGTGATGGAGCAAGACCCTGTCTCAAAAAAAAAAAAAAAATTTTTTTTCTGATATTGATTAGACGTAGAAACAACATTTTGGATATACTGGGTTAAATAAAATACATTATTTCATTTGGGAGTCTGAGGCAGAAGGATTGCTTTGATTGTCTGAGGCTGCAATGAGCCTTGATTGCACCACTGCACTCCATTCTGGGTGACAGAGTGAGATTATCTAAAAAACAAAATTAATTTCATCTGTTCTTTTTAAATGTGGCTAGTAGAAAACTTAAAATTGCATATGTGGCTCATATTATCTTCCTGTTGGACAGTGCTCTGCTAGATGGTAAATTCCATGGCTCAGGAGTTTGCACTCTGCATTTAAAGCAGTGGGTTTCTGGGCATCCTTGGGCCTCAGTTTCCTCATGTGTAAGCCGCAGTTTCCTCATCTGGAATCCATTATCTCGAAAGGACCCATCCAGCTTGAGCAGTATTGTGAGGTGACCATCAAGTTCCCTAGGCCTCATTTTCTTTCTTTCTTTCTTTCTTTCTTGTTTTCTGTTTTTGAGACAGAGTCTTGCTGTGTCATCCAGGCTGGAGTGCACTGGCGCAATCTTGACTCACCGCAACCTCTGCCTCCCTGGTTCAAGCGGTTCTCATGCCTCAGCCTCTCTAGTAGCTGGGATTACAGGAGCGCCGCACCACACCCAGCTAACTTTTTTTTATAGTTTTAGTAGAGACGGGTTTTGCCATGTTGGCCAGGCTGGTCTTGAACTGGCCAAGTGATCCACCCACCTCAGCCTCCCAAAGTGCTGGGATTACAGGTGTCAGCCATTGTACCTGGCCTGGCCTCTGTTTCATCTGTCAGATAAGGTAAATGATTCCTGCCTTGTTCTCTGCCCCCACTTTTCAAATGAGAGAATGGACGAGGAAATACTTGGAAAGTGTACAGAACTGTACAAATGCCAGGTGTTATCATTGTCACTCACCCAGCTCACACCTGTAGACACCTTGAGTAGCCAGGTGGAGGACGGCAGCTTCATGGCTAACAGAGTAGGCAGACAACAGAGCCCTGAGCCGGGGCAGGGGTGCTGAGTGCCATTCTGCCTTTGCCTTGGATTGTGTGAGAGCTCCTGGACCATCTGCATGTCTGTGTGCCCTGGCCAAATGGACAGATGAAAATGACACTATGGGCTGCTGAAATGCCATGTTCTGAGGACTCTAAAGTGTCATGGAGCTCCTGTGTATGGTATGTGAGGCCAGAAGGCAGATTTCATGATTGCTGTTTTACTGATGGAAATACACAAGAGATCAAAGTGACTTGCTCAAGGTCATAGAGGGAGGCAGTGCCCATGGCCAAGGCCTGAGGTCTTTCGATTTCTAGCTCAGTCCAGTCCCACCACTGCAGTATCTCCAAGCCACGGCATTGGGGTTTGGTTGTCTCACAGTGAAAGTAAACCTGTCTGCACTCAGATCCTTTTCTCCCTGTTGTCGGGAGGTGCTGGGACAGTGGGAATTGTGAGACTGGAGGTCCAGAGGCTGGCTGTTTGCTAAGCCATCCACCAGGAGGCTGAGAAGTAAGCCTGTTGTGCCTGCCCTGCCACATTCCAGGGCTGTTCTGTTCTCCCCGAGGGAATGGGGGCCTGCTTTATTTTTAGCTAGTTCAGTGTGACAGCCTTGTTCTCTTTCTGGGCAAGGACTTGGCCACTTTTACCAGTCAGGAAGCTCCTTTTAGAACCTCCAGGCCCTACTCAGGTTCTCCTAGGAAGAGGGGGCCAAGGGAAGGGGAGCTGAAGTTGGAGTGCCGCTCTTCTTGCTGGGGGCCTGGGGCATTTGGCTTAACTGCACAGCCCTAGGTTCCACCTACCTCATGTGGGGTTCATAACAGCTACCTTACACATTGTGCAGATTTGGATGGAGGAGCTTAGAGCAGCCAGCGTGGGCCCTGTCCACATTCACGTTGCTAGAACCTCAGTTTCTTCATCAAGAATGGGGATCCTGGCTGGGCGCAGTGGCTCACGCCTGTAATCCCAGCACTTTGGGAGGCCGAGGTGGGCAGATCACAAGGTCAAGAGATCAAGACCATCCTGGCCAACATGGTGAAACCCTGTCTCTACTAAAAATACAAAAATTAGCTGGACGTGGTGATGCGCGCCTGTAGTCCCAGCTACTCAGGAGGTTGAGGCAGGAGAATCGCTTGAACCCGGGAGGTGGAGGTTGCAGTGAGCTGAGATTGCACCACTGTACTCCAGCCTGGTGACAGAGCAAGACTCTGTCTCAAAAAAGAAAAAAATGGGGATCCCATTTTCCTCATGATTTGTTGTGCGTAAACAGAGTTCATTGAAACAGAACCAACAGTTTACACATGCTGAGAGACACGTATGAACCTGGAAGAAGAGACCGGGCAAGGCTGTGTCCCCAGGACGGGGTTTTTGAGTGCCTGAGGGATGGTTTTGGCTTTGGTGATGATCTCACACAGACCTGTCACTGAGGAGCCCTGCAGTGGAATTGATTATCCCAGACACAGTTCCTCTGGTAGCTTGCAGGTGACTCAGCTTGAATAAGGGAGTGGGAATCCCGATTATCTTTAGGCCCCTCTGTCCCTCTGGGCCTCAGCCATGCAGTGGTGAAGTGGTGAGGGGAAGGCAGGGGTTAGAAGTGCCTGGAACTCTGTACCTTAAAGTGAGAGGCTGATGCGGGGGGAGAAGGGCTGGGCCATTTGGGGAAGTCTCTGGGCCTTATCTGAGCCAGCAAACCTTCTGAGACCTCCCTAGGCTAGTCATTACTGGAGGCCTCCCGCCCAGCACAGGAGCCACCCAGCCTGGCCCAGGAGCCACCACGTGGTGCCTCCTAGGGCTCCTGGGCACACAAAGGGCCCAGAGGGCATGGCTCCTGTACCCCTGGCACTCATGGTCTAGCTGGCGGTGTGGACCATGCATGTGTCCCTGCAACGCCCAGGAAAGACACACACCACGAAGTGTCTCCCAGGCAGATCGACTCCTACATAGTGAACACCTAAGGCCGAGGGGATGCTGAGGAGAGGAGTGGACGGTGTGGGGTGGGGCGGATCATGGCATGTGCTCCTGAGAAGGTGAGTTGGGAGGTGAGCTTTGGGAGGAAGAAGGAGCTGGGGACGGAGAGGCCCAGGAGGCAGACTGGACGGGGCTTGCGAGGAAGGACCTTTGAGGTGATGAGCCACCATCAGGGTGCTGGGGGTTAGTGGTTGCTTTAGGGACCCCACTATATCAGGGCTGCCTCCCCTCGTGGCCATTTCCCTCCCTGCTCAGAGACCGGCTGCCGAGAGCAGGACAGAAACTAGGTTCCCGGCTGCCACCCACACTACTGAGGTGGGGCTGGGCAGCCGCAGAAGCCATGTGCAGTCAGGAAGAGGAGTCCGGGGCTGCTGGGCGGGCACAGACCACGGTGCGGGCCCAGGCTCTCAGCTTGCTATGGCTGTTGAACTTCCTTCCCAGACTGTGTGAAAGGGGAAGGAGCAGATCGGACGGCTTGTTGTGGCTCTGATCTGAGCTGGAGGGGAGAAGAGGCCTCCTGGAGGTCACACTGGAGTGGCGTGCTTTTGGCAAGGCCAGGCAGCCATGCTGTTCTGGGGTGGCTGGAGCTGTGGCGGTGATAGCCCCTGTAGTACCGCATCTCCCTCTCCAGGAAGCCCCTGGCCCTGGCTCTCCCTGGACTGAGAGGATAGAGCACAGGACCAGGAATCAGGGAGCTTGCTGTCCACCCCACTCTCTGCAAGTATGTCGCCCTGGCCAGTTGAGGAACCTCCTGGCCCCTCATTCTTGCCCAGGGTGTTGGAAGTGATGGTACCTGCTCTGCTTCTGCAGACAGGATGCTGTAAGGACCAACAGGTAAACGCGCTGTGCCAATTAGAGAGGCCTTTGTAGGTCAAAGTCATAGGAACGCACCCACTTGACAGATGGGAAGACTGAGGTGCCCACAGGATGGCAGAGCCAGAAGTCAAATGCAGGTGTCTACATGGCCCCGACTGTGCCCTGTCATCGGACCGGGAGGGGTCCTGAGGAAGTCTTTAGTACGGCTTTGCTAGTTTGAGTCTTAGAGAGTGTCTGCAGGAAATAGGAAGCGGGAAGTAGGTTTTTAAAGAAAAAAGTGTTTATGATATAATTCCATTTTTGTAAAACAAAAAGAACCATCCATCTCTGTATGTATGAGTGTTTGTTTAGGGAGGAAGATAGTCCTAGTACATAGAGCTCTAAAGTCCTTGTACATAAAGCAGGGATATCTCTGGGGAGACTGGGGGAAGAATTAATAATTTTTACTTTTATGCATTTTTATGATGTTGGAATATATTTTACAATAAATATATATTACTGTTATTGCTTCTTTTTTGTTGTTTTTTTGAGATGGAGTTTCGCTCTTGTTGCCCAGGCTGGAGTGCAATGGCGTGATCTTGGCTCACTGCAACCTCCGCCTCCTGGGTTCAAGTGATTCTTCTGCCTCACCCTCCCAAGTAGCTGGGATTACAGGCATGTGCCACCATGCCCGGCTCATTTTGTATTTTTGGTAGAGACGGGGTTTCTCCATGTTGGTCAGGCTGGTCTTGAACTCCCGATCTCAGGTGATCCACCAGCCTCGGCCTCCCAAAGTGCTGGGATTATAGGCACGAGCCACCGTGCCTGGCCTATTATTGCTTCTTTAAAAAAAAAAAAAATGAAACAGTGTAAATGTTTCGAGTAGTTTTGTTAGAATCTTTCATTTGCCATTTTTTCAGGCATATTGCCTCCCAGCTTTAGTTTTCTACCAATGGATAAATAGCATTTTGGTAGATGCCTTTTTTTTTTTTTTTTTTGAGATGGAGTCTCGCCTTGTTGCCCAGGCTGGAGTGCAGTGGTGCAATCTCAGCTCACCGCAACCTCTGCCTCCTGGGTTCAAGTGATTCTCCTGCCTCAGCTTCCCAAGTATCTGGGATTACAGGCATCTGCCACCACACCCGGCTAATTTTTTTTTGTATTTTTAGTAGAGTTGGGGTTTCACCATGTTGGCCAGGCTGGTCTTGAACTCCTGACCTCTCAAGTGATCCACCCGCCTCAGCCTCCCAAAGTGCTGGGATTACAAGCATGAGCCTCCGCGCCTGGCCGGTAGATGCATTTTTCAGGCATTGAGATGAAAGGAGTTAGGGGTACATGATTATGTCACTTAGGGATGGGAGGGAGGGAAATGACACTTGATGCTTACTTTGTTTCTGCACATTAAAATCCTCCCCATAACCCTCTGAAGTGGAGGATTTATTATCTCCATCTTAAAAGTGAGACTCAGAGAGATTAAGTAACTTGTCCAAAGTCACACAGCTAATAAATAGGATTTGAACCCAGCTCTCTGTCCACAGCCCTGTGTACTTTCCACCATGTGAGGAAAATGGAAATGCTTAAGGTGAAGCCCCAAATGGGAGGTTACGAGCCCTGGAATCTAGACCCAGCTGCCATTTCTAAACTCCTCAACTTAGCTTGAATCATGGGTCTGTTTCCTCTCCTAGATAATGGAGATAATGATGTCTTTCCTGCCTACTTCACTGGGCTGCAGTGACAGGAGAAAGGGAACTAGCATTAAAGCACCTGCTTCCTGCGTGGCACTTGGCATCCATAAGCTCATTTCACTTCTTTCTACACAGTTCAAATGGGATAATGTATGTGAAGGTTCTGTGTCTGAAGGGCCAGTGCACATGTGAGCCATTGCTAATTGTGATGTTAATAAGCACCCAGGACCCGTTCTCTCTGAGTCAGTGTCCTTAGCAAAGGGAAGTGAATTCTGATGTTGAAATCTCTGTCCTCCCCTAAGCTAACATCTTTCTTAACCCTTCAGGGTGCATGCCACAATTTCCTTTTGTAAGTGGAGCGCCTCACTTGGAAAGTTCATTTTAAAGGCCTGCGTCAGCAGCTTCAGTCACGCCTGCTGTTCTGCAGCATTCTCGATCCTCACGGGAGGGTGGATGACAGAGGGAGTGAAATTTTCCATGGCTGTGCCCCCTTCCACGGGGTGGGGTGAAAATGGCTGGGATGGTTACCAGTGGTTACTGGTGCCTCCTGCTGCGACCGGCCTGTTCACTTGGGCATGTCCAATCTTGCGTTTGTTTTTTGTGCATGTTCTGTTGGCAGCAGGAGGTGGGGCTGGGGTCGGGCACAGAAATGTTTGTGAGTTGATTGCAGTGCTAGGCCATTGAGTTCTTTCCTTGGCTGGAGGGCTCTGAGCCAGGGAAGCTTGGCGAGGCTGTGTGTTCTCTGCTGATGACATGTCCTCCTGCTCTGCGGGGGTCCAACTTTGGGAGCCGCTGAGAGCTTCAAGGCCCCCTTGGTCCACAAGAAGGAGAATCCAGGACAAGTGTCTGGAAAGTGAGCAAGAGCGCCCGCCCTATGCAGCCAGTCTGGCTACCCTCATAGGAAGGGCTCTTCACTCTGGGCAGCGGTGGACAGAGGCCCTGGAGGCTGGATGCGGGTTCTCAGGCAAGAGTCTGAGGGACCCAGCTTGGTGTCTGATGTCTGGTGTCTGGGACCGGGCGCCTTCCCATTTCCATCCCAGCCTGACCAGAGTCCCACATATTCGTCTCAGACACTGGTTTGAGAGTGAGCATTTGAGGGCCTGGGTTTCTGTCATGACTCCTGGGAACCTCTGTCTTCTGATAGACGGTCCACAGACCGAGGCTTGCAGTGGAGGCAGCTGGAAGAGGTGCTGTGCGGTGTCCTCCCCAACTCCCAAATGGAGTGTGGGGAGGGATTCTTCGGGCACCGATGTTTGGCTGGAGCAGTAAAGCAGCTGTGATGTGGAGGCAGCACCTAAGAGAAGGGGACAGGATTATGGAGATGTGAGTGTGTGTGTGTGTGTGTAAGTACTTGTGTGTGTATGTGTGTTAGTGTGTGAGAGAGTGTGTGTGTGAGAGTGTGTGTTTAAGTACTTGTGTGTGTATGTGTGTTAGTGTGTGAGAGAGTGTGTGTGTGAGAGAGTGTGTATGTGAGAGTGTGTGTGTGTAGAGAGAGAGGGAAGAGGGGAAAAGGAAGGAGGAGAGTAAAGATCTGGAGAAGCTGTGGAGAGGAGGACAGAAATAGAAAAGTTGAAAGGCCACAGACTTTGGTCAAATCCCCAAAGACCAAGAGTCAGCCTTTCTTCCTGGGTTTCTGGCAGAGATCTGGAGCAACTGGGCAGGAGAGATTTCTCCAATGCCCTTTCTTCCTCCCTCTCTCCTTCAACCCACTGCCCGTTCCCAGCCTCTTTCCCAGGGAGACAGGCGTGGTCCAGTGGAGTGCCAGGAGGGGCTGGTCTGAACGAGGAAGATGCGTTTTGCTCAGTGAGGTGCTGGGTTCTCTGGGCCCCTGGAAGTTTTCTGTAGGTGTCTCTCGCCATGTGCTTTTCTCCAGTGCCTCTGGGCCACTTAAAGGCCCACAGTCCAGAGGGGCATGTCTGCTGAGTCCTGCACCAGGTGCCTGCCTGGCTGGGCAGTGTGGCAGGTACCAGGGAGCTGACTTCTCCCCTGGCAGCCCAGCCCCAGGCCTAGGGTCTTTGCTGGTTCAGTGGCCCCTTCTGATCTCCCGAGGACCAGTGGAAAGAAAGGGCTTCCCTTCATTGTCCTCATTCATGTAAAATCCAGGAGGCCCCAGTTTCAGTTCCAGCCTTGCCTCAATTGAGTCCCCCTTTTGGCCCCAGTATTCATGTCTCTTCTGAGAGGGGTTGTACCTCATGACGACTCATGAACCTGAACAAAAGGAGGAAAACCCTCCCTCCATAGCAGCTTGAGGACCAGGCCGTTCTCTGTGTCTGCAGCCTGCTTTTTGATTTGAGCTTCTAAGCTTTATTTGGGTTTAGCTTGGTTGTCCTGAAATGTTGGGGTTTTTGGATCGATGTCTGTGTGCTGAGCTGCACCTTGACTTAGAAGGCAGGATAGCTGTGGAGTTATGGAGAGCTGCCTTTTCTAGAAGCTTCTCCTGTCCAGCGGGAAAACCCCAACAGCTCTACTTGGATCTGCCTTCTGCAGAGCAGGGGACCAGCGTTTCTTAAGGGGCAGGGATGATTGTATGGAGGAGCCTTAGACTTGCAGGTATAAAACCTCACTCCCCCAGCTGTGTGCTTTGAACTAATCACTTAGCTTCTTGGACCATCAGTTTCTGTGTCTGTAAAATGGGGATTAAGAACATCTCCCAGACAGTTTTGAAGGTTAAATGACATACTGGATCTTGATATACTGATATACTGTAAACCACAAGAGAATTATATAGTATTGTTCCAGGATCCAGCGTTGTTTGAATTCCTCCTTTGTGTCAAGCAACTGGGTGAGTTCCAAAGGTCTATTCAATATGTTTTCTTTCCCTGGGGAACTCACGCAGTATCATAGGAGATGGACAGCTCAGTAAAAGGATAATCATGATGTGTGAGGAGTGTGGTCGTTGGGGCGTGTCCAAAATGCTGGAGTAGCAATGTGCCTTTTTAAAAATTAAAATTAAAAAAATTTTTTTGAGATGGAGTCTTGCTGCATTGCCCAGGCTGGAGTGCGATGGCGCGATCTTGGCTCACTGCAATCTCCTCTACCTCCTGGGTTCAAGCGATTCTCCTATCTCAGTCTCCTGAGTAGCTGGGATTACAGGCATGCACCACCATGCCCGGCTAATTTTTGTATTTTTAGTAGAGACCGGGTTTTACCATGTTGGCCAGGCTGGTCTTGAACTCCTGACCTCAAGTAATCCACTCGCCTCGGCCTCTCAAAGTTCTGGGGTTACAGGCATGAGCCATTGCTCCCGGCCTTAAAATTAAAATTAAAAAATATTTTAGAGGTGCGATATCACTATGTTGCTCAGGCTGGTCTTGAACTTTTGGGCCTAAGCAATCCTCCTGCCTCGGCCTCCCAAAGTGCCAGGATTACAGGCATGAGCCACTGTGCCAGCTAGCAATGTAGCTTTTATTGTATGATCTTGCGCTTGCTCCTCCATTCTCCACGCAGCAGACACACAACTCTCATCATGGTTGTAATCAGTAAAGTCGTCCCAAGGCTCGCTGTGCTGTGGGATCCCGCTTGTATTTGTTTATGTGGCTCATCAGGCCCTGTGTGGTTGAGTTCTGGACAGTCTTTCCAGGCACACCGTCTGCTTGTTCATCACAAAAACCACCCTCCCTCCCCTTCGGACTTCACACATGCCCTTGCTTGTGCCTGGGCATGCTCTCCAACTTCGCCTCTCCAGGAAGCCTTCTCTCCCATGCTTGCAACGTGGCTGTCTCTCCCCACAGACCCAGGGCACTATGATGGCAAGGGCTGCTGATGAATGCCACCAGCCAGAATAGGGCATGGCTTGTCTCTCCTCCCAGGGCCATGTTTTTGGCAATTTTATTTCCTTTAAAATATATATATATATATTTCTTTCTTTTCTTTTCTTTTTTTTTTTGAGACTGGATCTAACTCTGTCACCCAGGCTGGGGTGCAGTGGCAGGATCATAGCACTCTGCAACCTCTGCTTCCCCAGCTCAGGCAATCCTCCCGCCTCAGTCTCCTGAGTAGCTGGGACTACAGGGGCGTATCACCACGCCTGGCTAATTTTTGCATTTTTTTAGATACGAGGTTTTGCCATGTTTCCCAGGCTGCTCTCGAACTCCTGGCCCCAAGCAATCTGCCTGCCTTAGCCTCCCAAAGTGTTGGGATTACAGGTGTGGGCCACTGCTCCTGGCCAATTGTTAATTTTTTTTTTTTTTTTAGAGACAGTCTCACTCTGTCACTTAGGTTGGAGTTCAGTGGTTCAATCATGGCTCAATGCAGCCTCAACCTCTTGGGCCCAAGTGATCCTCTTGCCTCAGCCTCCCGAGTAGCTGAGACTACAGGTGTGCATCACCATGCTGGGCTAATTTTTATTTTTTGTAGAGACAGGGTTGTTGCCCAGGCTAATCTCGAACTCCTGCGCTCAAATGATCCTGCTGCCTTGGCCTTGCAAAGTTCTAGAATTACAGATGTCAGCCACCATGCCTGGCCTCTTCTGGCAATTTCTATTCTGGCTCTTGGTGGTTCCTGATTGCCTTTCTTTGAGCTGCTTTATTGTAAAGGGAAAAAGGTGGTAGGGCTAGTGGTTAGGAGTGGGGACAAGGATCATCCTTGGGCGCAGACAGTGTTGGCAGACATTTTGGGAGGCCTAGGTGGGTGGATCACTTGAGGTCAGGAGTTTGAGACCAGCCTGGCCAACATGGGGAAACCCTGCCTCTACTAAAAATACAAAAATTAGCAGGGCGTGGTGGCGTACGCCTGTAATCCCAGCCACTCAGGAGGCTGAGGCAGGAGAATTGCTTGAACCTGGGAGGTGGAGGTTGCAGTGAGCCAAGATTGTGCCACTGCATTCCAGCCTGGGTGACAGAGACAGACTATGAAAAAAAACCAACCCCAAAAACAAACAAACAAACAAACAAAGGAAAAAACACCAGTGTTAAGTAAGGTCTTTTCAGCCTTGTGGGGCTGTAAATCTGTCTCTCTATCCAGTGGGAGCCTTCTGTGTGCAAGGCTCCATGTGAGGCACTGGGGAGGTCAGGGTGACACGCATGGAAAGCTGGGATCCAGACCAGACCCTGCCTAGGGGTCAGTACTGAAGGAGTGGTGATATCCAGCCTGAAGGACTTGGACATCTTCAGGAGGAAGTGACAGTTGATTTGAACCTTGAAGGTTAGGTGAGCTGGGAAGAAAAGGAAGGGCATTTCAGGTAGAGGTGACAGCAGAAGGAGGAGAGCCTGGAGCACCAACTAGGAATGGTAGAGGTGGTTTGGCCGGAGTTCAGAGAGCACAGAGCCACACCTGCAGAGGGTAGGTGCCTTGGCAGTGGGGAGGCATTGCAAGGCTTTGGGCAGAGGCATGACTTGATTAGGGTTGCACTTTAAGAGGCTGATGCTGCAGTGGTGTAGAAGATGGGTTGGAAGGAAGAGATTGAAGATAAACTGTTACAGTGGATCATCAGCAATCCAGGCACACAGAGCAGCAGAAAGAGTGGATGGTGAAACAAAAGAACCTTTCTCGGTGGACTCTACAGGGATAGTGCCATCAGGACAGTGTCTAGCTCAATTCTAGGCACCTAGCTGGTGCCCAGTGAATCCTTTTTTGGGAGAATAAATGCGAAGATGCCATGAAGGACAAACAATTAGTGATAGCCAGTGACAACCCAGGGTGCCTAAGGTTAGGAGCCTGGGCAGCTTGAGGAGAATGGGGAACTCAGGAAGAGGAGCAGGTTGGGTCAGGCCTGGTGAAGGGTGGGAGTAGTTTGACTCGGAGGTACAGGGCCCATGGCCTGGCACACAGGCCTGGCACATGGGTATGGGAGCCCAGGGGCTGTCTCCATACATTGAGGCTGGGTTTAAGGTTTCTGTGCTCTGGGCCTGCAACCCTGTGTTCTCAGAAGGGTCCTAGCCCTTTGGCCGCCATTTCTGTCTTTCTAGAAGTCTTGCCCATGGACACCTGCCAGTACTACTGTCTCATGTTAATAATAATAGCTGATGTTTATTGAGCAGTTACTGTGTTCTAAGTGCTTCTGTCTCATTTGAACTTGTCCTATATGTTAGGTCCTATCTGTCATCTCAGTTTTTCAGTTGAGGAAACTGAAATTCACACAGCTGTTAAGCTCTGGGGCTAGGATTGAACCCAGTTGGCTGGCTCCAGAGCCCTTGTTCGTAGCCTCTCTGTCATTCCCATCCCAGTGAGAGTGAGCCAGCCAATTCTCAGAGAGAGAAGGAGGCTTGAGGTGTTCCTGATACTGGAGGAAACCTGCCTCCATCAAGTACTTGGGGGTTGAAGAGCAGCTTCCATGTCATATTTGAGGGTTGGAAAGGATCTTAGAGATATCGGGTTCATTTTACAGGCCAGGAACTAGGGCTCAGAGCATTTGCAAGCCTGTTCTGGGTGACATGGTTGACAGCAGTTGAATGACCTTCCGCCATGCGATGTGCCAGCATGCGTGTTCCTGTGCCTGTGGGAGCTGGCTATCTCGGCGGGTGGGTGCCTCACCTTGCCCTGTCCTCCCCCTCGACCTCACTCTCCTTCCTTCTCATCCCCCTCCAGATTGACAAGTATCTCTATGCCATGCGGCTCTCCGATGAAACTCTCATAGATATCATGACTCGCTTCAGGAAGGAGATGAAGAATGGCCTCTCCCGGGATTTTAATCCAACAGCCACAGTCAAGATGTTGCCAACATTCGTAAGGTCCATTCCTGATGGCTCTGGTAAGTCTGTCACCCAGAGATTGAACCCTGAGGGCTAAATGTTCTGTGAAATCTTCCTTCTAACTTCATTTGTTCATACATTTGCTCATTCATTCATTCACCATTCCATCAATCTGCTCTCCCATCCATCCATCCATCCATCCGCTGATCCATCTGCTGATCCATCCATCCATCCATCCATCCATCCATCCATCCATCCATCCAATATGTGTCTACTGAGTATCTACCTTATGCCAGTCACTGGGGATACCATGGTTGGGCAAGGCTGACCTGCTGTCATTGACTTTACTGTCTAGTGGCTTGTGATACTTTAGAAAGTGTAGTGTTTATGGGTCTCGCAGATGCTGTGTGGGTTGCTCTTATGTCTTCAGAACATGAAGAACTCCAGAAGAAATGAAGGGTTCATTTTAGGGAAATCTCTCCATCAGGGAATCAAAGCTTCCCTCTCTTCTTATCCCAGATAATAGCAATCCTAATGGACAGGTGGGTCTCAGACTTAGAGGCAGAGATTCCAGACCCCCTTTGGACAGATTTCACAGATGCAGAATTGAGGCAGCCCCCAAAACAAAGAAATACAGAGGGGAGGTAGAATTGAAAGAAAAATTGTATCCTTTCACTCTGCATCCTGTGGCTCATACCCTGCAGTGGGGCGTTGGGGGAGGGCCCCCTGAGGATTGTCTGTTTCTCCTCCCCAGAGGAGTGGCATCAGCCCCTGCACCTGGCTGAGCGGAGACTGAGAGGTCGCAGTCTGGCCTGCTCAGTGGAAGCTGTTCTTCCCGGCAGACCCGCAGTTACTAGTTTGTGGAGGTGAATGCTGTGCTTGCTCCAGCGTGGCGCCCTCACAGGAATCCCCTGTTAGCTGTGTTCTGTTCTCTAGGGTGGGGCTCACCTGCTGTAGGCAGCAGAGGGAGGGAGAGCAGGAGGAAGTCAGGTTTCCCTTGGGGTTGTGAGTACACGACCAGTGAGTACAGCTTTCACACACCCCTGCGATTTCTTCCCTGCTCTCGAGGCTCTTATTTAAAGGAGTGATTTGGGGCATCTTGTATGCAGCCTGCAAAATGGACGCCAGGAAACTGCAGCTGTTGCAACTGATGTTCTTGAAAGATGGGCAAGTGGGAGTAGACTGGTTGCAGCAGGAAAAGACCTCTGCTCTCTGCCTGCAGTCATCCTGAATGAGATTTGGACGCTGATAAAGAGGCCGTGTGCTGTTCACTGTGGCCATGGGTGGGGTCTACTTCATGCTCACATATTAGCATGTATATCTCTGATGTAAGCCTACTCCACCTCCACCCTTTTGTTTAGGTGTTGATTACTAGCACCTACTTCTAGCTTTTTAAGAACTACTGAAGAGATTCTGGCCATCAGAGTGAATAGACTGTGGTTTACCCTGGGTATGTTCTCTTGTCTCTGGCTGGAGAAGAAAGAACTTTATATATAGTTCACTCTTGCTTTTTCCCAGCCATGGATGACCCCTACAGCCAGGAGCACTAGAACCTTTCCAGGATGAGGAGAGCTATGTAGCAGAGGCATGGCTCTGACTGCTTCCAGCTGAGAGAAGAGGAAGGAGCGGGGAGGGGAGGGGGTATGGGCAGCGCCCAGGAGAGCACCTGCTTTGGCTTTGCTTGGGAGAGCTCAGAAGGCTACCTGATCCCTGCGAGGCACCTGGCCCTGTGTGACTGGCTCAGGGCAGACACAGGGGAGGAGACACTTTGCCTCCTACCCACTGGGCCCTGCTCTCAAGCCAGCTGTGTCCCAGGGACCTATGTCAGCAGGGGTGCTCTCCCTCTCCTTCACAAACCGTTTCCAGGATTGAGAGTCTCAAGGTGTGATCCAAGCGCAGTAGAAATCCAGCCATTTGCCATATTGGCTACTCCTCCAAACAAGGCTTAGAACTCATACTCATTTGTGAAATGTATTCTTCACCCCCTTTTAGAGATTCATAGAAACGGCACCCCCCCATTCCAACTATTTATGGGTGGGTTCAGTTCATGTGCCCCAGAGCCCACACTTCGCTTGGAATGGTCCCTACAGCCCCGCAAAGACATTGCTGTTGATGCTAAGGACTTGGATACCCAACCCCCAGTCCACTTCCTGCCCCTTCGTGTTGTGCCGGGCCTCTGTCTTCACCTCCCCCTGCCTCTTGGCTCCTTTATCATCCAAGAATCAGGAGATCCCTGCAGTAATCAGAATCTGGGTCTCTTAATAGTAAATCCATAGTGCTGTTCCCTTTTTGAAATGTTAATCACTGCTTCAACTGTAGTAATTAGTGACAGAATTAGTGGTAATCCCAAACCACGGAGGGATAAATTGGCGCTCACCATGGTGGAGAAATGCCTAAGTGGTGATGTGATTTCCAAGGCAAAGGAAGGAAACAAGCCTTTCCTTTCTTGCTGACCTTGACCCTGGTCGACTAGACACAGAGTTTTGGAACTCAACTGACTTTCCAGAAGCATTTCTGAAAACATATCTGATACATACATTCTGATACCTATCAGCCCATTTTTAATTAGTTTCTTTCTTTTTTGGTCATTTTTTTTAATGGGCAGTGAGGTTTTTGTTTTTGATATTTTGTAGAGATAGGGTTTTGCCATGTTGCCCAGACTGGTCTCGAACTCCTAGGCTCAGGCGATCCTCCCACCTCCCAAAGTGCTGGGATTACGGGCGTGAGCCACCACATCTGGCCTGTTTTTGTTTTTATTTTTTAGTTGTTCTTCAGTAATCTGTATATCATTAAAAAAACCCCAAAAACCTAAAGTGGCTTTTCGCTGCTGCATATCATTTTTGAGGTAGTGGATGAATGAATAATAAAGAAGGAAAATATTGAAGCCTTTTAACATTGGTGATTTGGCTAAATAGAATTCCCTCTTCAAAGCTACTGTAGGGAGCAAGGGAAAACGTCCCCTTTGCCCTCTGAATGTTGGCTGAAAAATCAGCTCACAAAAGGCAGATTAATAGGAGAAAGGGTATACACATTTATTAACATGCATGTGGGAGAATCACAGACTGATTACTCAAGTATCCTGGTGGGGCCCAGATACTTACATTTCCTCTTTTCTTTTCCTTTTTTTTTTTGAGATGGAGTCTTGCTCTGTTGCCCAGGCTGGAGTGCAGTGGCACGATGGTTCAAGCGATCCTCCTGCCTCAGCACCCCCTACATAGCTGGGATTATAGGCACCTGCCACCATGCCCAGCTAATTTTTGTATTTTTAGTAGAGACGGGGTTTTGCCATGTTGGCCAAGCTGGTCTCGAACTCCTGACCTCAGGTAATCCACCCGCCTCGGCCTCCCAAAGTGCTGGGATTACAAGTGTGAGCTACTGCGCCCGGCCACACATTTCCTCTTTTCAGAGGGGAGGCAGGAGACAGGGAACAGTAAATGATTACTAGGGAGAATGAAGATATCAGGGAACAGAGATTAACCAGTACCGGTTCTCTTTGGAAATTGAACAGGAGACAGATTTTTTTTTTTTTTTTTAAGACAGAGTCTCGCTCTGTCGCCCAGGTTGCAGTGCAGTGGCATGATCTCGGCTCACTGCAACCTCCGCCTCCCGGGTTCAAGCAATTCTCCAGCTTCAACTTCCTGAGTAGCTGGGATTACAAGTGTGCACCACCACGCTGGGCTAATTTTTGTATTTTTAGTAGAGACGAGGTTTCACCATGTTGGCCAGACTGGTCTCGAACTCCTGACCTTGTGATCTGCCCGCCTTATCCCCTCGAAGTGCTGGGATTACAGGTGTCAGCCACCACGCTCGGTTTAGGAACAGACATCTTTAAAAAGGTCCATTCAGGTGTGGTCAGATTCTTCAGTCTTCTTTTCTGCAATAGATAATGAGATAACAGGGAGGGTAAGGATAAAGTTCTCCTTGGAGGGTCTGCGTGGTCTTTATGTAGATAGGAGAAAAGCATTTTCCAGCATCTGTTGATCTTTAAGGGCCTTTAGTTCAAAATACTCATTATACCAGGGAGCCATATTTTGGGGTGAAATATTTTGGGTTTCCCTCACTACCCAGTCTCTTGGGAATTGCTGTCCCTCTGTGCCCAGCCTCCCCCATTCGTGAAGTGTCCCTTTTTTCTCCTTTTCTCATTTATCCCTAAGGATATTGTAAGCACTAATTAGAGTGTAAGCTTTTGGAGGCTAAATAGGAATCGATACTTCTTGGTTTCGGCTTCATTGTTCCCACACGGTCTTTACCCAAAAGAGAAGTTTTTACCCAAAGGAGAAGTAAAAAAAAAAAAAATTTGCTAGAAGCTTGGATGTGCCATTATCTTTTTTCATGCAAAGCAGAGCCATTTACAGTGTAGTCACGGTTATTTTGGGGCCCTAAATATTCATACTACTGTTTTCCAGTCAATGGAAGGGAAATATTTACCTTCTCTTCTTGCAGCATTTGGGTGGTCTCAGTTTTCTTATATGGAAAGATAGTTGGGTTATCTCAAGTATTCTCTCTATCTGTGAAACCTCCTGAGTTGAAGGCATGGAGTTCCCATCATGCAGCTGGATTGTAGATGGGCAGGAATGCCTGTGTATCTCATGTACAGAATTAATTCATTGAGGCTGGGCACGGTGGCTCATGCCTGTAATCCCAGCACTTTGGGAGGTCGAGGCAGGCGATCACCTGAGGTCAGGAGTTGGAGACCGGCCTAGCCAATATGGCGAAACCCCGTCTCTACTAAAAATACAAAAATTAGCTGGGCATGGTGGCCGGTGCCTGTAATCCCAGCTACCTGGGAGGCTGAGGCACGAGAATCACTTGAACCTGGGAGGCAGAGTTGCAGTGAGCTGAGATCATGCCACTGCACTCCAGCCTGGGCAACAGAAACTCTGTCTCAAAAAAAAAAAAAAAGAAGAATCAATTCATTGAGCTGGACTCAGGCAGGCATTTCCTGCAGGCAGAGTTTTTTCTTGCCCTGTATTCCAGCACAGGCTGGTACTCGAGACACATCTGTCCTGTGTTTGTTTTCCATTATTTGCTGGTAATAATGGCTGTCATTAGAAAGTGGAGAATTGCCAGTAGCCCTTCGGATGTGTTGTTTAATGAGCTTTCTCTTGAGCGGTTCTCCCAGCTTCAGTGGAAATGGGAAATATGAGGAAAGGTCTCAAGCAGGAGGCCCCAGTAGCAGGAAGCAAGGTTTGAGACCAAAGATTGAAAGAGGAAGTTGGGAGGAAACCTATTACTGCAGAAAGAGGCTGAGCTTGTAGCCAAAGAGAAAAGGAAATAAAAATCTAGAACACTGAATCGGTCTCTGGGTTTGCCACTCCCAACCTGTGTGACCTTGGAGAAGTCACTTAACTTCTGAGCCTCCATTTCCTCATGGGTAAAATGGCCATGGTAATCCCTGCCCCACCTGCCTCACCAGGCTATCATCAGGATCAAATGAGAGTCTTTGGAAACTGCAAACCACCGTGAGTTATGGTGCGTCATCGTCATCCTCATCAGTCTTATGATATAATAACTGGCTTTGGAAGAATTCGTTGGGAAAGTCTTTCCTAACCAATGGAGCCAGTCCAAGGACCGCACCCAGCAGGCCTGAATGTGTAAGCCGAGCCCCTGCAGGAAGGATGCAGAGTTTTTCAGGATTCGCTGGCATCTCTGTGATGTTACAGGGGAAGGAGGCAGAGAAAAGGGGCAAGCCAAGGCAGGCTGTCTCACCCCCAACCCCTGAGCTAGCCACACAAAATGTGGGTGAGACCACAGGCTACAACTCCAGTACCTCTGCAAGGGGGTGACTGGACACGACAGCTCTGAATCAGGGAGCCAACCCGAGGTAAAAGGGACTGATAGGTCCCTTTTGTTATGGAGGGCAAGTGGGTATTTGGGGGATTCATTTCCTGACAAAGAATATTGAACTTGGAAACCTTCTGGTTGTAGCTGAAAGAAATCTAACTCAAATTTGTTTAAGAAAAAAAGAGAATTCTAGTTTCCTATAACTGGGAAGTCTTGCTGTGAGTTGACTTCTGTATCTAGGGATTCATCTGTCTCTTACTAGTTCAGTCAGCTCCTTTCCTGTGTGTTGGCTTCATTCATAGACCATCTCTCCTCTTACAGTGGCGGGGACGGCCCCTGCAGCCCTAGGCTGACCCCTCCCCTTATAGCCAGCGATCTCTGTGCAAAGAGCAGGCCTTGCTCCCTATGGACCTGTGATGGTCTTGGAGAGGGCTGTGATTGGCTTACTTGGGTCATGTGCCCATCCTGAACCAATCACCATGGACAAGATGGGTGACTTGGGACTCCCCTGGATTCCATGCCTGGATTATGCATTGGTACCCCTGGAGCTGGAGTGGGGATTCAGCCCCACTTCCAACCTCATAGGTGAAAAATGGGAGGGTAGTTATCTAAAGAGATGCTGGACATCCAGGAAAGTTTATCAGTTATCTTGTTGTCCTTAACAGACATCATTCCTCAGTGTCTTTTGCCCAGCAGAGTATAGGACCAGCACTTTGGGAGGCCAAGGTGGGCGGATCACAAGGTCAAGAGATCGAGACCATCCTGGCCAAAATGGTGAAACTCCGTCTCTACTAAAAAATACAAAAATTAGTTGGGCGTGGTGGTGCACGCCTGTAGACCCAGCTACTCGGGAGGCTGAGGCAGGAGAATCACTTGAACCTGGGAGTTGGAGGTTGCAGTGAACCAAGATTGCGCCATTGCACTCCAGCCCAGGCAACAGTGTGAGACTCCATCTCAAACAAACAAACAAACAAAAACATGAAATAAATAAATGTTTAGGTGAACATTAAAACAGCAAATTAATTAAGTAAAATAGTAAAATAAAAAGTACCGATCATTTCATCTCAGTGTAGTATTTGCTTTTGTGCCCCTTTTCCCCCTATGCACAACTGGTTTATAGCTGTTTATCAGACTGAGCTTTCACTGTCTTCATTAGAGAATGAAGCAAAATAAAACCAAAGCTGGCCAGGCGCGATGGCTCACGCCTGTAATCCCAGCACTTTGGGAGGCTGAGGCAGGCGGATCACGAGGTCAGGAGATCGAGACCATCCTGGCTAACACAGTGAAACCCCGTCTCTACTAAAAAAAAAGAAAAAAAAAATTAGCTGGGCGTGGTGGCGGGCGCCTGTAGTCCCAGCTACTTGGGAGGCTGAGGCAGGAGAATGATGTGAACCTGGGAGGTGGAGCTTGCAGTGAGCCAAGATCACGCCACTGCACTCCAGCCTGGGAGACAGAGCGAGACTCCGTCTCAAAATTAAATAAATAAATAAATAAATAAATAAATAAATAAATAAATAAAACCAAAGCTAGGCCAGGCACGGTGGCTCACGCCTGTAATCCCAGCACTTTGGGAGGCCAGGGCAGTCGGATCATCTGAGGTCAGGAGTTTGAGACCAGCCTGGCCAAGGTGGTGAAACCTCGTCTCTACTAAAAATACAAAAAATGAGCTGGGCGTGGTGGTGGGCGGCTGTAATCCCAGCTACTGGGGAGGCTGAGGCAAGAGAATCGCTTGAACCCTGGAGGCGGAGGTTGCAGTGAGCCGAGATCGCGCCATTGCTGTCCAGCCTGGGCAACAAGAGTGAGACTCTGTCTCAAAAACAAAAACAAAAACACAAAACAAAACAAAAAAACCCAAAGCTATAAGGAATCATGGAGGTTGAAGAGCCCCAGAAAAGAAGTGTAGCCATTCCTGATGTGCTGAAGTCTCTCTCTGGCCCCCACTTTCCTTGGGGATCCTTGTCCCTGAGTTCTGTCCAGGAGGCAGTTTTCATGGTTATACATTATGGCTTCGGATTCAAATGCAGACTCTGCCACTTACTGGTTGTGCATTTGGGCAAGTTATCTAACCCCTCTTTACCTTTACTTGCTCATCTGTAGAATGGGCATCATGACAGTACTGACTTCATAGGGTTGTGAAGATTGAAAATAAAAGGATACGTATAAGCACTTAGTGATTGGTACAGAAAGACTCAGTGAATGTTAGCTGATGGATGGTCAAATAAAATGTTTCTGATATTCTAGTGACTCACCTGCGAGGAGCCACTTCATACTGAATTCAATTTTTTCATTTATTTCAATTTTTTTTTTTTTTGAGACAGAGTCTTGCTCTGTTGCCCAGGCTGGAGTGCAGTGGCATGATCTCAGCTCACTACAACCTCCGCCTCCTGGGTTCAAGCGATTCTCCTGCCTCAGCCTCCTGAGTAGCTGGGATTACAGGCGCCTACCACTACACCCAGCTAATTTTTGTATTTTTAGTAGAGACAGGGTTTCTCCATGTTGGCCAGGCTGGTCTCGAACTCCTGACCTCAAGTGATCCACCCGCCTCGGCCTCCCAAAGTTCTGGGATTACAAGCATGAGCCACTGCGCCCGGCCGAATTCAATTTTTTAACCTAGTGGTGGTGTAAAGTACTGTTGGAGTTAGGACTCCAATGGGAGCCCAAAGAAAATTCTATATTGATTTGAATAATGCCACAAAGTCGGGGTCAGAATTTCCACCAAATCTATGACACCTGCTTCCCAGCATTCTCCCTTGTTCTCTCTCTTTCCTTTGGACCACAAATAATTTAAAACCAGTGGCTTCATGTGATATATACATATAATGGAATATAATTGGTTCATAAAAAGGAATGAGGTACTGATCCAGGCTACAGCATGGATGAGCCTTGAAAACCTTATGCCGGGTGAAAGAAGCCAGACACAAAGGACCTAATATTATACGATTCCACTTATATGAAATGTCTGGAATAGGGGCATCTGTAGAGCAGAAAGTACATTAGTGGTTGCTGGGAGATAGGGAGGTTGGGAAGAAATGGTGAATGGTTGTTAATGGGTATGGAATTTCTTTTGGGGTGATGAAAATTTTCTAAAATTAGATAGTGGTGATGGTTGCACAACTCTGTAAATATGCTGAAAACCACTGAATTTTTCACTTTAAAATGGGTAAAAATTGTATGCTATATTATTATATCTCAATAAAACTGTTATTAAAAAAGCAACCAACCAATATGTGAAATAGTAAGAAATATACATGTTGGTCTCTGCCCCTAGTCTCTAGCATTTAGATTGTAAAACCCTTGTAATTTCTTGAGCAATACAGGTGCTAGGAAAATCTTTGATCCTGGTCCTGACGCAGAGCTCCTAAATCCCTTGGAATTTCTTGGGTGATAGGAGAGTGTCTTTTGTTCCTTGGTGGGTCCCTGTATAGCCTCAGGATGGGGGGCTGGTTGCCAGGGGGAACCAACCATGTGATCAGAGGGTTGCTGTCAGCCCCAACCCCCATGCCGCCTCCAGGGAGGGAGAGAGCCTGAAAATAGAGTGAATAAACCAATGGTCGATGATTTAATCAATCGCAACTATGTAATGGTGCTTCCACAAAAACCTAAAACAGGCCAGGTATGATGGCTCACGCCTGTAATCCCAGCATTTTGGGAGGCCCAGGTGGGTGGATCACTTGAGCCTAAGAGTTTGAGACTAGCTTGGGCAACATGGTAAAACCCTGTCACTACACAAAATACAAAAAAAAGTTAGCCAGATGTGGTGGCACATGCCGGTAGTTCCAGCTACTCGGGAGGTTGAGGTGGGAGGATCGCTTGGGCTCTGGAGGTTGAGGCTGCAGTAAGCTGTGATCATGCAACTGCACTGCACTCCAGCCTGGGTGACAGAGTGTGACCCTGACTCAAAGAACAAACAAACAAAACCAAAAAAAAAAAAAAAGCAAAAAGAAGAAAACCTAGAATGACTGAGTTCTGGTAGCTTCTGTCTAGCTGAACACATGGAGGTTCCTGGGTGGCACATCTGGAGGGGGCATGGAAACTCCTGCCCTTTCTCCCATGCCCCTCCCTGTGCATCTCTTCCATCCAGTTCTTCATCTGTATTTATTGTAACATCCTTTATAGTAAATATGTAAATGTAAGTGAAGTGTTTTTCTGGGTCTGTGAGCTGCCGTAGCAAACTAATGCAACCCAAGGAGGGGGTTGTAGGAACCCCGATTTATAGTGATCAGCCAGAAGCACAGGCCACAACCTGTGCTTATGACTGGTGTCTGAAGTTGGAGGGAGGGCAGCCTCGTGTGAACGAGCCCTCGACCTGTGGGATATGATGCTATCTGCAGGTAGCTAGTGAAATAATTGAATTGAATTAGAGAGCATGGAGCTGGTGTTCACTGGAGAATTCACTGCAGAATTACTTGCTTGGTGTGTGGGGAAAAACCCACATGCATCCAGGGTCACAGGTGTGTTCTGTGTTGTGGTGAGTAGAGAAAAGGAAAAACATACTCTGGTTTTTCCTCTGTGTGTATCTCACATGATGGCGTAACTGCTTTGTGCTTAATAAACAGCAAGCAGGGGTGCTGTATTAGTCCGTTTTCATACTGTTAAAAAGAACCGCCTAAGACTGGGTAATTTATAAAGGAAAGAAGTTTAGTTGACTCACAGTTCAGCATGGCTGGGGAGGCTTCAGGAAACTTACAATCATGGTGGAAGGAGAAAATGCATCTTCCTCACAAAGCGGCAGGAAGGAGAAGTGCTGAGCAAAGGGGGACGAGCTCCTTATAAAACCATAAGGTCTCATGAGAACCCACTCACTATCACGAGAACAGCATGGGGGGAACCACCTCCGTGATTCAGTTACCTCCACCTGGTCTCTTTCTTGATATGTGGGCATTGTGGGGGTTACAACTCAAGATGAGATTTGGGTGGGGACACAAAGCCTAACCATATCAGGTGCCTTGAATGAATGAATGAATGGACCACCAGTCCCTGTGACCAGGCAGCTACTGAGCATTTGCTGAGCTGTCCTGGGTGCCAAGGACAGAGAATCCCAAGTTGTGGTCTTTCCCTCAAGGAACTTGAGAAAGAAGATAGGAACAGGCTGGGCGCAGTGGCTCACGCCTGTAATCCCAGCACTTTGGGAGGCCAAGGCAGGTGGATCACCTGCGGTCAGGAGTTTGAGACCAGCCTCACCAACATGGTGAAAACCCATCTCTACTACAAAATACAAAAATTAGCCAGGCATGGTGGTGGGTGCCTGTAATCCTAGGTACTCGGGAGGCTGAGGCAGGAGAATCACTTGAACCTGGGAGGCAGAGGTTGCAATGAGCCAAGATCACGCCATTGCACTCCAGCCTGGGCAACGGAGCAAGACTCCCTCTCAAAAAAAAAAAAAAAAAAAAAAAAAAGGAACAGTGACATTCAATGTAAGAATTCCTTGGTTTGTTGTTTATTTCTTTATACCTTCATTAATTCCACAAGTATTTGCTCAGTTTTTACCTACATTCCAAACACCATTGTAAGTTCCAGAAATATAGCAATGTGTCAGGGCTTATAGCTTGGTAGAATCAAATACAAAGATAAGTCAGCTTTATTGTTAAAAACAGAAAGCAAACCTTATTTTGTGTTGAAAATCAAAAGCTCAAGGGACCCAGAATAACCAAAGCAATCATGAAAAAGAAGAACAAAGCTGAAGGAATTTCACTGCCAATTTCAAAATTTTCAGCAAAGCAACAGTAATCAAGACATGTGGTACTGGCATGAAGGTAGACATGTAGACTAATGGAACAGAATAGAGAGTTCAGAAATAAATGCATACAGGCTGAGTGTGGTGGCTCATGCCTGTAATCCTAGCACTTTGGGAGGCCGAGGCTGGTGGATCACCTGAGGTCAGGAGTTTGAGACCAGTGTGGCCAACATGGTGAAACCCCGTCTCTACTAAAAATACAAAAAAATTAGCCAGTTGTGGTGGCACACGCCTGTAATCCTAGCTACTTGGGAGGCTGAGGCATGAGAATCGCCTGAACCTCCCAAGTAGCTAGGGAGGTGGAGGTTGCAGTGAGCCGAGATCATGCCACTGCATTCCAGCCTGGGTAGCATTCCAGCCTGGGTAACAGAGTGAGACTTCGTCTCAAAAAAAAAATAAATGCATACATTACAGTCAGTTGACTTTTGACAAGAATGCTAGGACTATTCAATGAGGGAAAAAATAGTCTTTTCAGCAAATGGTGCTGGGACACTGGATATCCAAGTGCAAAAGAATGAAGTTTGACCTACACCTCATACCATGTATAAAATTAACTTGAAATGGATCAAATACCTAAATGTGGGAGCTAAAACTAATAAAACTCTTAGAATGAAATACAGGTTTGAATCTTTGTGACCTTGGATTTGGCAATAGAGTCTTAGCTACAACTCCAAAAGCACAAACAATAAAAGAAAAAACAGATAAAACTGGACTTCATCAAAATTTAAAACTTGGCCATGCTTGGTGGCTCATGCCTGTAATCCCAGCACTTTGGGAGGCCAAGCAAGAGGATCACTTGAGCGAAGGCATTTGAGACAGCCTGGGCAACATAGTGAGACCTTGTCTCTACAAAAAATAAAAAATTAGCCAGGTGTGGTCGTATGCCTGTAGTTCCAGCTACTTGGGAGGCTGAGGCTGGAGGATTTCTTGAGTCCAGGAGGTCAAGGGTGCAGTGAGCCATGATTGCACCATTATACTCCAGCCTGGGCAACAGAGCAAGACCCTGTCTCAAACACAACAACAACAAACATAAAAATGTTTCTGCATCAAAGGATACCATAAAAAAAAGAAAAGACAATCCACTGAATGGGAGAAAATATTTGCCAGTCGTATGTCTGATAAAGGACTTGTATCTAGAATATAAAAAGAACTTTTACAACTCAACACATAAAAGACAAATGAGGCCGGGTGTGGTGGCTCACGCCTGTGATCCCAACACTTTGGGAGGCCGAGGCAGGCGGATCACGAGGTCAGGAGTTCAAGACCAGCCTGGCCAACATAGTGAAACCCCGTCTCTACTAAAAATACAAAAATTAGCCAGGCGTGGTGGTGCACGCCTATAATCCCAGCTACTCAGGAGGCTGAGGCAGGAGAATTGCTTGAACCCGGGAAGCAGAGGTTGCAGTGAGTCGAGATTGAGCCACTGCCCTCCAAGCTGGGCAACAGAGCGAAACTCCATCTCAAAAAAAAAAAAAAAAAAAAGAAAAGATAAGCCAAGTGTTTAAAATGAGCAAAGGATCTGAATAGACATTTCTCCAAGTGGCCAATAAGCACATAGAAATGTACTCAACACCATTAGTCATCAGAGAAATGCAAACTGATAAAGAAGTCAGACTGTAATAAGTGTTGATGAAGACATGGAGAACTGGAAACTTCATGCATTACTGGTAGGAACGTAAAATGGTGCAGCTGCTTTGAAGAATGGTGGTAATTCCTCGAAAAGTTAAACATGGGTTACTATTTGACAGCGATTCTTGTCCTAGGTATATATACCCAAGAGAAATGAAAACGTGTCCACACAAAAACTTGGGCACAAATATTCATAGTAGTGTTATTCATAATAGCCAAAAGGTGGAAACAAACCAAATGTCTGTCAGTAACAAATGAATAAATAAAATGTGTTATATCTATAGAGTGTAACAGCCATTAAAAGGGATAAAGTCTCGTATGCACTATAACATGATGAACCTTAAAAACATTTTGCTTAGTGAAATGAGCCAGTCATACAAGGTCATATACCGTATGATTTCTTTTCTTCTTTTTTTGAGACAGGGCCTCACTCTGTTGCCCAGGCTGGAGTGCGGTGGCGTGATCTCAGCTCACTGCAACCTCTGTCTCTTGGGCTCAAGAGATTCTCCTACCTCAGTCTCCAAGTAGCTGGGATTACAGGCTCACACCACCATGCCCATCTAATCTTTTTTGTGTTTTTGGTAGAGACAGGGGCTCGCCATGTTGCCCAGGTTGGTCTCAAACTCCTAAGCTCAAGCGATCCACCTGCCTCAGCCTCCCAAAGTGCTGGGATTACAGGCATGAGCCACCGCACCTGGCCACTGTATGATTTCATTGATGTGAAATGTTCAGAAGAGGTAAATCTATAGCAACAGAAAATAGATTAGTGGTTGCCTAGGGCTGGAGAAGGATGGGGGGCTTGGGAGGTGATAGTTAAAGGGTATAGGGTTTCTTTTTGAAATAATGAAAATGTTATAAAATTGGCTGTGCTGATGGTTGCATAACTCCGAATATACTAAAAACCATTGAATTGTATACTTTAAATGGGTGAATTATATGGTATGTGAATTAAATTTCAATAATGCTGTTACATAAGATATAATGATAAAGATCTTTCCCTGCCTAGGAAAATGATATACCCCAAAGCAGTCTAGTATTTACTGCCATAGGATTGAGAGCTTGGTGGATCATGTGCTGTGGAAGGCAGGGGTGGCCGTCACCCCTGGCGTGATAGATATTAGGACAGTGGGGATGTCACCTTAGCATCACGAGTGAAACAGATCTTAACTGATTTTTCTGGGAGCATCGTGAGGGTAGCTAATGAGATGAAGGGTAGAGAATGTTTGGCTGTGGCTTAATGGTTGGAACTTTGCCCATGGCCGCCTGCCTTTGCTGTCTGATGGTCTCGGTGTACAGTCCTGCTCTGCCCCCTGAGGCCCACCCCAGTGCTGCACATGTCACTCCCGAGGGAGGTAACCATAGCAGACCAGTACTTTGGCCACTGGTACTTTTATGTGACCAAGAGGGACTTCTGTTAAAAGCATCCTCTGGGTGGAAACAACCCAAGGGTCCATCAACAGATGAAAGGATAAACAAAACGTAGTGGATCCATACAATGGAATATTATTCAGTCTTAAAAAGGAATGAGGCCGGGCGTGGTGACTCACGCCTGTAATCCCAGCACCCTGGGAGGCCAAAGCGGTTAGATCACCTGAGGTCAGGAGTTTGAGACCAGCCTGGCCAACATAGTGAAGCCCTGTCTCTACTAAAAATAAAAAAAATTAGCCAGGCATGCTGGCGGATGCCTGTAATCCCAGCTACTCGGGAAGCTGAGGCAGGAGAATCACTTGAACCTGGGAGGCAGAGGTTGCAGTGAGCTGAGATTATGCCTCTGCACTCCAGCCTGTGCAACAAGAGTGAAGCTCTGTCTCAAAAAAAAAAAAAAAAAAAAAAGGATGAAATTCTATTGGGGGCAGGGTGGCTCATACCTGCCTATAGTCCCAGTTACTTGAGAGGCTGAAGTGAGAGGATCTTGGGAGCCCAGGAGCTTGAGACTGCAGTGAGCTTTGATCACACCACTGTACTCTAGCCCAGGTGACAGAGCAAGACCCTGTCTCTATTAATTAAAAAAAAAAAAGAGTAAAATTCTGAAAATATGCATGAACCTTGGAAACGTTATGCTAAGAGGAATAAGCTGGTCACAAAAGGACAAATAACTGTGTGATTCTTCTTGTATGAAATATCCAGAATAGGCAAGTTCATAGAGACAGAGAGTAGAATCGTGGATGCTGGGGACTGAGGGTGAGGGGAAATGGAAGTTATTGCTTAATGGTTATAGAGTTTGTGTTGGGGTGATGAAAAAGTTTTGAGAATAGTGGTGATGGTTGCACAACATTGTGAATGTACTTAATACTACTGAATTGTACACCTGAAAATGGTTGCAGTGGTAAATTTTATGCGATGTGTATTTTACCACAATAATAAAACACAACCCTGAGGAGCAAGCAGAACCCTGGAATAATCGATGTCAGAGCTGACATGCAGAGACCCAGGGCAGGCACTGGGTGGACCTCAGATGTAGGGTTTTGTCTGAGTTGAAATGCGGTGTGATTTTTTATTTCTGCATAGCAGTGCTGTTTTTGAAATAGGTTAAGAAACTAGAGAAACATGGGGTGGGAATTTGTACTTAATTCAGTACTTCCATTCCCCTGTAGTCAGAAGTAAGAGACCGGGATTGCTTGAAGCTATTTCTGTCTAAGGACTCTGGGGTAGGATAGGGTTTCTTTTGCCTACTCTGCGTATATGGCAGTGGTTGGATGAAGTTTGCATGATTGCTGCTTTCTGGCTGATAACAGCATGTGGCAGGGGGAGGCAGACAGGGCCTACGCCCTGCCAGGAAGCGGGCATGGTATGTGGCTTCCCCTTAACATTTGAATCTCATGTGATACCTGTTGTCTCCCTAAACAGAAAAGGGAGATTTCATTGCCTTGGATCTTGGTGGGTCTTCCTTTCGAATTCTGCGGGTGCAAGTGAATCATGAGAAAAACCAGAATGTTCACATGGAGTCCGAGGTTTATGACACCCCAGAGAACATCGTGCACGGCAGTGGAAGCCAGGTGGGTCCCTGCTCCCTCCGGGTCACCCCGTCGGGCCAGCATCCCCTTGGTTACCTCCAGGAACCAGGCCTCAAAGCACTGGCATCCCAAGCCCCTGGAAGAGGGTTGCTGGAAAGAGTCCCTCATAGATGCATATGTAAAAGGACTCCTGGGCAGAGGATGTGACAGCCTGCATGGGGGCTCTGCTTAAACAGAGGCCCTCCGTCTGGGCAAACTGGTGTAGTGGAAGTGGGCTGCTTGGACTAGCAGAGTCTGGGTTTGAGGAGGGAGGCTCCGCAGCTCTTTTGGGTAAATGCACTCGTTCCCTGTGGATCCTGGGGTCGGTTCCCCAGTGCAGGTTTAGCAAAGCCCTGGGTGAAAATGCCCCTTTCTCCTGGTCATTGGCCTCACCCACTTACTGGAGGCCCCGGCCTTGTAGGGTATGGCTGTGGCCTTGTCGGGCAGGAATGAGGGCTCACAGCTCTGGGCTATTTGGGGGCTTCTTGTTACCTGATTTAGAATACCATTGTACAAGCCCTTGGCACAGAAAGCAGAGGAAGCAGGGAAATCACGGTCCCCTCCTTTCACACTCCTGTTGGGGCTCCCCACGCTGGGCCCCCGGGAAGGGCTGCCCTTCCTCCCTGCCCAAGGGGCTGTGGGCATGCCTAGGAAGGGCCTGTCCACCTGCCCCCTCCTCTCTGGGTGCAGGGAGTGGTGGGTCTGTAGCTCACTGAGGACCCTGTGATCAGGGCTCAGGCAGCCCACTGCAGGTTTTCAGTCATTTATGGGTCCCTAAGCCGGTCTTGGGGCAAGGTGCACTCCTCTTCTCTCTTGTAGACATTCTGGCTCCTCCAGTCTGGCTCGCCTCCTGAGTTGTGGCTGCTGTCCAGCATATGTACTCAGAGCTGGCCAAATGTTTGCTTTAAGGAGGGTGTGCTCACCGCAAGGTTCATGACTAAGATTTCCAGGGAACTCTGGTTCTGGGGTGGACTTCGAGATGAGACCCAGGAGCCTTCTCCTCTTGACTCTACTGTGCTCTTAAGTTCTTGTGGGTGGGACCTGGAGCAAGCCACCAAGCCTTTTCTTTGTCCAAGAGACAAGGGCTAATCCTGGCTAACCTGCTCCCTGGGGTTTGGGTTCAGAGCCCTTCAGATTATGTCACAGTGAGTGTCACAGGTGACACTGTCACTAGAGCAGGTGAGCCACTTTATAGTAGGCCACCAAAGCTGGGTGCATCACTACTGGATGGCCCTGCCCAAGGGCTCCCCTGCTACTCCCATTACTGGGCTGCAGAGACTGGCCCATCCATCTGGCGCCTGCACAAAGGCTGCCAGCTGGTAGGTCTCTTGACCATGCCCAGTTGGCTGCTGTGTTGCTTCTCCTTGCAGGTGGCCAGCAGCCCATGGTTTGGCATCCTGCACTTTCTGTTTGGAACACACAGTGGCCTATCACTCTGTTTCCCAAGGTCCTTGGGTTGAGCTACCTAAGCCTGGCGCATTCAACACTGAGACTCACCCTGTGCTGCAAACATTCCCTGTGTGTTTTACAAACATTCCCTGTGTGTTTTGGCTTGACCTTTTAGGAGCAAGGTTTGTTAATTAAGGGAGTACCCTCACCTTCTTACCACTGCCCTCTTCGTCTCTCCCAGCCTCTATCCCCATCATCCCCTCTTCTCAGTCCTAGAATCACTTTATTTCCTACTGTCTCTGTTTCTTCCTCTTCTCCTTTTAAGCAGCCTGAAAAGAGGATGATGACGATAATCATGATAATGTAGTACCATTATAGCAAATTCTTTTTTTTTTTTTTTTAAGACGGAGTTTTACTCTTGTTGCCCAGGCTGGAGTGCAGTGGTGCGATCTCAGCTCACCACAACCTCCGCCTCCCGGGTTCAAGT
Source organism: Gorilla gorilla gorilla (assembly GCF_029281585.2). Lineage (NCBI taxonomy): Eukaryota > Metazoa > Chordata > Mammalia > Primates > Hominidae > Gorilla > Gorilla gorilla. The sequence continues at coordinate 46,390,632 of NC_073232.2, read as the reverse complement.
GATTCTCCTGCCTCAGCCTCCCAAATAGCTGGAATTACAGGCATGCGCCACCACACCTGGCTAATTTTGTATTGTTCGTAGAGATGGGGTTTCTCCATGTTGGTCAGGCTGGTCTGGAACTGCCTGTTCAGGTGTGAGCCACCACAGCCAGCCCAGAGCACTTTTAAGCTTTAATAAATTCAGAAGCACAAATGGAACATTCTTAAAATATCACTTACTTAGTTGTGGGAATTTTGAATAGTAAATGTTTTAAGTTTTTGTATTAGCCATCATTTGCCATCTTTAATAAGAGTGACTGAGTCTTTATTTTTATTTTAAATTATTAAAAAAAATTTTTTTTTAAAGATGTGGTCTTGCCAGGTTGCCCAGGCAGATCTCAAACTCCTGGACTCAAGCGATCCTCCCACTTTAGCCTCTCAAAGTGCTGGATTATAGATGTGAGCCACTGTGCCTGGCCATAGTGTGTGTATTTCTCAAATAAAGAGTGTGTTGTCAGGCAAGAAGAGAAAATAATGTTTTTTTTTTTTTTTTAAACACTAAAGCTTTGAGTTCAGAGTGGTTAGGTAACTTTTTTTCCTGGTTGATCGCAGACATAGTCTAGCCTGGGGCGGGTCACTTCCTGGCTCTTTGGGCAGGCTTGTCACCCTGGATCACCAGCACTCCAGAAACGGCCTTTCCTTCTCAATGGAGCACTCTGGGGAGTTGTGTTTGGCCTGGATCTGGGAACTGGTGACAGGTCCCATTCATGGGAATCCATTTCTACAGGCTGAGTTCTCCCAGGCGCCTCCCTGCCCCTTCCTGAGGCAGCCTTCCCTTCACCCGGCCTTCTCTCCTGAGGCTGCAGGAGTCTGGAGCCTCCGAGTGCAGATGGCGTGGGGCGCGAGGACCAACTTAGTAATGAGTTTATATCAGTCTGCAATGTAGGTCGCAGGAAGCTTAGCCGGCTTCTCTGGGGAGGGTCATGTGTCAACTCAGCCTAAGATGCCAGCTGCTCTGCAGCCTGAGTAATAGTGACTCAGGGATAGAAGGTCCTACATTAAAATTGACCAGGTGTTCTTTTACTCTGGCAACAAAGTCCGACTTTAGAGCTGGCTTGCGGGGGATCTGGGGAAAGATGGGAACAGCAGTAATGACTTCTGGCCCCCCCATGAGGCCCTGCAAGTAAAGCCTTCAGGCAGCTGGCCTTGTCTGGGAGTTCGGGCTGGGGCCACTTCATGTGACTATGGTTTGGCTCTTCTAAGACAGCCTTCTTCTGGGTTCCAAAAAGCTCCATGGCTGTGTCACTGCCATGTGTACGGGAGGTCTAGTGTCATGAGAGTCATGTGAAAGAGACAAGGGGTTAGCTAGGCTGTGGCATGGCTGCCGAAAGTGTATATATGTATGCTCAGGTTGGATTACTAGAGGCAGAGAGATAAAGAAGGGAGGTTCTTAGTTCTACTAACCACTCTTCTGGTTAGAACACACATAGAATATTATCTTCTGTTCTGATTATATTTTGAGACAGGGTCTCACTCTGCTGCCCAGGCTGGAGTGCAGTTGTATGATCATGGCTCACTGTAGCCTCGACTTCCTGGGCTCAGGGGATCGTCTCATCTCAGCCTCCCAAGTAGCTAGGACTACAGGCATGTGCCAGCATGCCTGGCTAATTTTTAAGCTTTTTGTAGAGAGGAGGTCTCACTATGTTGCCCAGGCTGGTGTCAAACTCCTGGGCTCAAGTGATCCTCCTGCCTTGGCCTCCCAAAGTATTGGGATTACAGACGTGAGCCACCATGCCTGGCCCTGGTTATATTTTAGAGATGAAGGGAATTATTAGAGAGATCCAAAAAGATTACCTTAGAGGTGCTGAGCCTCTCCTCATGGGCAGTATTCATGTAGAAGCTAGGGACCCAGTGTTCCAGGCTCTTTCTAGCAGATTCCTAAGATATGTATGTACCCGATAAGTCATAGATAACATGTTATAGCACAGGCAAGCTTAAGCTACAATGTGGTAGATAAATTGTGGTATATTCATACCAAGGAATACTGTGCGGCAATGAGAATGAACAGTTGTCAAAGACAACTCCGTGGATGACTGTCATCCACATGGTGTCGAGTGAGAGAACACAGACGCCAAAGAGCACACACGGTCTCATTTCCCTTTAGACACACCAAACAAACAGGCAGATGTAATTGAGGGTGCTAGACATCGGGGCGGCTGGCAGTTGCCCTTGGGCTGGGTGGTAGCGGTAGTGACTGCAGGGGCAGAAGGGGGCATATTACAGGTGTTTCTCCATCTCGTGTTTCTCCATCTGGGTGCTGGTTACATGGATAGCTGCAGCTTGTGAGAATCCAGTGAACTCTGCACTTAGGATGTGTGTACTTTTTGGGGTATGCATAAGACACTTCAGTAAAAAGTAACATTATGACAGTCTGAATTGTTAAGTCACTCCAGTGGGCTAGAGGCTGTGGAATTGCCCTCAGAGTTTCTGAAATTTTCAGAGAGCGTGGCGTCGGGCGGGGCGGGAAGGCCACTCCACCTGGTGGCTGGTGGAGATCCGTGACCTGTGTGTTATGAAGGCATAGCTGGTTTTCTGTTATTTTTCCATTTTTCTCAGTACCCAGATGTTGCATATTAGTGACCACTGAGAGGCCAGTTCTGTTTGAAGGCTTTGAATTGCTTCCTAAGAGCTGTACTTGCCCACAGGGTAGCTTTTGAAAAGTGACTCTTCTCTGCATTCACACACAGCATGGCTTTTCAGACAGGGCCACCAGGTCCCAGGAGTACGAGCACTTTGTTTGGGTAGATGTATTCCTTTCTGTGTGTGTGGGAGGCAATGGTTTATATTTTTCTATGAAATGCTAAGCCTGCTTTGGGGCCCACTGACTGCTCTCATGTTTCCTTCAGCTTTTTGATCATGTTGCTGAGTGCCTGGGAGATTTCATGGAGAAAAGGAAGATCAAGGACAAGAAGTTACCTGTGGGATTCACGTTTTCTTTTCCTTGCCAACAATCCAAAATAGATGAGGTAAGGATGTTCTGGGATTATCGGGCTCTGCAGATGCCCCGGGATGGAAAAGCTAACAAGCCCTTTTCTCCACAACTTTTCCCCTTTGTTGGCAGAATGGTTTGCATGTCTGGTATTTTTAAAGAAACATTTGCAGAAGTTAGTGTGGTATCATGATATAGTGTTTACTTTTTCACTTACTTTAGTTATTTATGTATTTTTGGAGACAAATCATGGTATTTTTGGCCACCAGGTAGATAGAAGCATTTATTAATCTTAAGCAAGCAAAGGAAAATAAAGTAGGTTTAATGGTGGTGGAGAGAGGTGGGAAAGCTCTTTGCCAGAATTGCATGGTGTGATGTTTACCTGGAAACTGCCCTGGTTACTGCGAAAATGCTCAGGGCCCTGTCCCTCAGGTGCCAGGGCTGCCTCTCCATAGTGGAGCTGATCAGTGGCTCCAGCCCCAGGGATGCCCTTGGCGACCTCCGAGGAGACTTGTTATACCCACCTTCCTGTTTGTCATCTATTTGTTTTTTCATTCATTCATTCATTCAGCAAGGATGGACTGTGATGATAACACTGAACCTCAGCACTGCAGGAATACAAAATAAATACATACAGCCTTGTTCTTTTTTTACATGGAGAGACAGAAACCACACACACCACAAACACAAACCATCCATGAATAAACTTCTAATAATATGAATTCTGGGGTTGGGTGCAGTGGTTCATGCCTGTAATCCCAGCACTTTGGGAGGCCGAAGCAGAAGGATCACTTAAGCCCAGGAGTTCAAGACCAGCCTGGGCAATCTGTACAAAAAGTTAGCTGTGTGCGTTAACATGTGCCTGTAGTCCCAGTGATGTGGGAGAAGCTTGGGAGATCGAGGCTGCTGTGAGCCATGATTGTGCCACTGCACCCCAACCTGGGGGACAGAGTGAGACCTTGTCTTTTTTTGTTTTTTTTTTGAAACAGAGTCTCCCTCTGTCACCCAGGCTGGAGTGCAATGGCACGATCTCGGCTCACTGCAACCTCCACCTCCCAGGTTCAAGCAATTCTCCTGCCTTAGCCCCCCTAGTGCTGGGATTACAGGTGCCCACCACCATGTCCGGCTAATTTTTGTATTTTTGGCAGATATGGGGTTTCACCATCTTGGCCAGGCTGGTCTCAAACTCCTGACCTTAGGTGATCCGCCTGCCTCGGCCCCTCAAAGTGCTGGGATTACAGACGTGAGCCACCGCACCCGGCCAGGCTCTGTTTTAATACATACTTCACAGGTAGTGCACATAATCTTCAAGCATCTCTATGAATTAAGTGCTTATGATTCCCACTTTACAGATGAGGAAACTGAGTCTCAGAGGGGCTAAGAACCTGTCCAAGGTCACCTAGCCAGGAAGATCCCATGCTTGTAACTGGTCTACTCTGCTGCAAGTTAGTAGCATTTGGGCTTAGGGCACCTTCCACACTTGCAGGGAGCACCCCTGGGTCCCTTTATGCCATTAGGGTAAGCGCCCTTTCCTGGGCACTGCTTCCTGTGGCTGGAACCCTTACATCTGTAAAATTTGTGGAATCAGCAAGAAAGGGCTTGAGAGCACAGCAGGCCAAGATGAGCGCAGAGGTCTCCCCAGGGTCACAGGGCTTATTAATGGCAGGCCTTGGACCAGGGTCCCAGGCCCCACCTCCCATCCAGTGCTCCACCCACCTCCAACATGTCTAAATGCCTCCGAGATGTTCTGTCTGACCTGTTATGCTTTCAGGAAGCTGTGGCCATATGTAGACTCTTAATCTGGTTCTGGTATCTGAGAACGCCCCTCCAAGGTGTTCAGATCAGTTTGGCCTCCACTGTGTCCTTCCAAACCCTTTGGCAAGGCCTGTTTGTCAGTACAAGTTTCCCTTGGCTTTTGAGAACTGAGACATGACAGTCACTCCCCCTTCCCCTTCCCTTGTGAGAGGTGGGCCTGGGATGAAGAGACTTTGGTGGACTGCGTTTCACCGTTGTTCACATGTGCTCTCTGCAGCTACTGACTGAGTGCCATCCCTGTGCCAGGCATGGGCTAGGCCCTGGGAGAGAATGGCCAGAGTGTATTTATTTTGTATTCCTGCAGTGCTGAGGTTTAGTGTTACTCTACAGTAGGTCCCGTAACAGCAGATGTAGCCTGTTCCCCATGAAGGCGCAGCCTTCTAGGGACAGAAGTGTTGCAGGAGGTGGGAGGGAATGACTTCCTGGGCACGAGAGCCTGCAGGGTGGAGCAGACATGCCCAAGAGGGGGCATTGTGAACAGAGAAGGAGCCAGAGGTGGGGGGCGTCCACCTGCCAGCCTTCACCCCCTCTGGAGAATGCTTCCTAGGCTGGGCCAGGGTACTTGCTGTGGCGCCAGTGGAGCACAGACCCTCAATTTCCCATCCAAAGGCCTGTGCATGTTACCCCTTAGGGCTGGCTGAGAACTTGAAGATTGTCCACTTCTAGATCAGCTCCCTGTTTCTAGAGGAGCACAGTGAACCTCAGAGGAGTGAAGGGAGCTGCCCAGCAGGAAATGGGCAGACAGTATGAAGTGGGACCAGGTCTCCAGATTGCCAGCCCCACCTTTGTCCCACAACACCTGGTTCTCTGAGGCTTTGGAGGAGGAAGAGGGCTGCTTGAGAGGAGGCAGACAGTGTCCAGGGCTTTTGCAGTTCCTGACTTAGCTTAGTTGCTGCTGAGCAAAGAACCACCAGTTCTCATCAAGGGCTGCCCTCCCTGGTGCATACTCCAGTCTGTGTGGCTCCCACCGTGAGCTGGGGCGGGGCCCATGTGCTCAGAATCCTATCCCTGAGCTACCTCTGCAGGCCTGCGGGGCCTGGACCGTGAATCTTCCAACCCTGCTGCATTTATAGTGACTTGCCCCATTCAGAGTAAAACAGCCAAGTATAACAATTATTTTTCTGTTCTCATATCTTTTTAGTTTTTTTTTAAGAAAGCAAAAGCAATATGTAAAACTATCAAAGTAAGATAAAATTATAGAATGTTTACCATTGGATGTCTATCCTTGATGTTTCTCTGCTAATATGCAAAGTGAAATAGGATCATACTGTGTAAATAGGGGAGTCACCACTTACAAATGGAGGTTAAGTCCCAAAGCTGGTGAAGAGGCCCAAATCATGTATAGTCCACATCATTCCCTAAATGTCTGGGACCTGGCTCTTAAAAGCTCAGCAGCCAAGAATTATCTTAGCATTTTGTTTCTTTTTCCAATTTGGCTCTGGCTTTCTTTTCCCAGGGCTGTGGAAGCCGGGGTCTGGTTGGGAAGTGGGGAAGGGGGCCAGGGATTTCTCTTGCTCCCTTTTAAAATAGGTCTGGCTGCGCAGTTGGCATCCAGTTAGATTGGCAAGCCATGTGGCATTACTGTCCCCACATCCACTTGCTTTCTTCTGGAGTGAACTGGATATTGTGAGCAGGTTTCTCCCCACCCTATCTTTGCCCCCAGAGAAGCCCATTGTGTGGATGATCGGGAGATGGAAATGAGTCTGGGCCCCTCCCCAAGCCCAGTGTGTTCTGGGAGGAGCCACTTGGCCCCTATGGGCTTCTGCTTCATCCCTGTCCTGGAGCAATGCCCAGGGCCTTGGGGTGCTGGAGGCCTCCCAGCCCTCATCCAGTCCCATCCATTCTTCTTTGCAGGCCATCCTGATCACCTGGACAAAGCGATTTAAAGCGAGCGGAGTGGAAGGAGCAGATGTGGTCAAGCTGCTTAACAAAGCCATCAAAAAGCGAGGGGTAATTTCTCCTGGGCCCTCTGCTTCAGCCATGCAGGGGTGTGGGGAGCAGGGCTGCATTCTAAAACAGACCAGTGCCCTTCCTGGGGGGCAGTAGTGCCAAAGCCTGAAGACCCAGGCAGGGGAGAGTTGAGGGTTCACGGTGTGGAATGGTGGGGATGGGGATGGTGCAAAGCCCAGCTCTCGGAGGTGCTGCCTAGAGGACCCAGGCCTGGAGCGGGGGGTCACCTCCTGACAGGAGTGCTGGGCTACTCAGGGAGTGGGTGTCACGGATGCAGCCTGCTGTGCTTAGAACAAGGGCAGAGGAGCCCGCCTTATTGGGGACGTGGACCTCCTGTGGAGGTTTGCAGAGGAATGTAGCTCCATGAGTAAAATCCCCACTACCCAAAGACTCTTAAGCCAGGTAATTAAGGGAACTGTGAGGTTTTCATAATTTAATCACCATGCTCTGATCTAGTTAATTTGAGTACCAGCTGTAATGAAACCAGCACCACTCACAAAAGCAGGGGTTCTGAAAACGGGAGCACTTCTGCCAAGCGCTGTTAAGGTGTGTGATCTCTGCTCCCATGTGTGAGTGGACAATGACACCCCGTTATCTGTCCCCAGGACTATGATGCCAACATCGTAGCTGTGGTGAATGACACAGTGGGCACCATGATGACCTGTGGCTATGACGACCAGCACTGCGAAGTCGGCCTGATCATCGGTAATGTATTCCCCTTTGCCCATCCATTTGTTCGGCCCATCTTTCCAGGTGGCTCTGCACCCTCCCCGTTGTGTGGTCATAGCTTCTGATCTTGTCCTGCCCAGGCACTGGCACCAATGCTTGCTATATGGAGGAACTGAGGCACATTGATCTGGTGGAAGGAGACGAGGGGAGGATGTGTATCAATACAGAATGGGGAGCCTTTGGAGACGATGGATCATTAGAAGACATCCGGACAGAGTTTGACAGGGAGATAGACCGGGGATCCCTCAACCCTGGAAAACAGCTGTGAGTCCTTGACTTTTGCTTCTAACCACATATGTGAGTTAGGGGACATTTAATGAAAGATTTGGGATGGGAGATGAAAAGGGCATAAAGCCAAGTGATCACAAACAGAAAAGCCTGTCACATTTTTTTTTTGAGGCAGAGTCTTGCTCTGTCACCCAGGCTGGAGTGCAGTGGCTCAATCTCAGCTCACTGCAACCTCCACCTCCTGGGTTCAAGCGATTCTCCTGCCTTAGCCTCCAAGTAGCTGGGATTACAGGCATGCATCACCACGCCCAGCTAATTTTTGTATTTTTAGTAGAGACAGAGTTTCACCATGTTGGCCAGGCTGGCCTCAAACTCCTGACTTCAAGCGATCTGCCTGCCTCAGCCTCCCAAAATGCTGGGGTTACAGGCGTGAGCCACCTAGCGCGGCCTAAAGCCCATCAAATTTGCATTATTTGTTGCTCCTTGTTTGGTGAGATGCACAGCTGTAGAGTCTGTAGCTGAAAAGCACCTTTAAAATAATCTTCTCTTTGTTTAATTACACTATGATTGTGTCCTTGTAAAACATCATGAAAACGAAAAGCACAGAAGCATTGATGCATCTTGGTGTGGGGCTCACAATGAACCCATCTGATGGGGAATGGGGCCAGAGTTGAGCAGGTACTGGTGGTCGGGGGAGGAGATCAAGAGGTGAATGGGAGCCCAGGAGCTCAGTAGCCCCTGAAAAAAAAAAATCCTCAAATTATCCCCTGCTGCACAAAAATTAATAAATATGAATGGTTCAAAAATGCTTCCCCAACAAAGCACAGGAAAGTTAGTGTAAATATAAGGTTTTAAAAATATCTCTATGCTGTAGTCACGAGTGTTGCTGTTCATGGTAAGAGAGGCCACATGGTATGCGGGGCATCTAAGGGAGATGAGTGTCCATTCATCACATATTTATGGAGCACTTACTATGTGCTGAGCTCTGTGCTAGGCTCTGAGGATCCAAAACAGCACCTTCCCTCCCAAGACTTACAATCTAGATGGGGAGGTAGGGCAGACATGCAAATATCTGTTGGTGCAGAGGAGTTGGGGTAAGAAGAGTGTAAGTCATGTAGACGTTAGGGAGAATGGAGAAGCAACCTCCATTCTCCCTATGGCAACCTCCGTATCTCTAATGTCAAGCATAAATAGACACACCAGAGTTGATAAAGAACAGAAGTAAGGGTGATATTATTCAGGTTAGAGTGGGTATTGCTTTCTCTGAGCCACTTATTTCCTGAAGTGCCTGCTCACATTTCTCTGTGATGCTGGCATGCTGCTAGCTCTCTCTGATCTACCCAGCCTCCCAGCAGCCTTATCCCAGAGTTGGATACTGTCAACCTACAGAGAGATGTTCACTGACTCTGTAGACCTAATAACCCTTATCCTGATGCTAGAGGGAAACAGGAATTTACTAGCCATATTGAAATGCATGACCCAAAAGATCTCAATACTGCAGGCTGGACAGTTGGCCTTTCCACCTGAATTAATGGATTTTCATCAATGGCGAGCTCCCCACCAGTGGAGGTGGCAGCAGTGAATAAACTAGGTTTCTCAGTGAGGGAATTCCCAAGTTCTTACACCCAGAGTTGAGCATCACCATTGCAGGCTGAGACTGTGGTACCAGCTTGGTGACAAGGGACCCCAGTTCCAAAGCTCTGACAGTCAAAGGTTTTTTACCATACCCCCCCCACCACCCCGCCCAATCCATTGACCCCACTGGCATGACATGAACTTATTACTGTGCCTATTTGTATGTTTCACTGAATAGCCTTGAATGTGCTTGATGGCAGTGCTGCCTCAGGCACCTCTGGAGGTATTCTGTGACACATGGCATGTATACCCTGTTGCATCTCTAAAATTCTCAAATCTCCACATTCCAAAGCACATGTGACCCCAAAGGGTTTCAGATAAGAGGTTATGTACCTGTAGTTACTATCAGTCACTTAATGAGAAGTCTCTTTTCTTAGAAGTGCAGGTGGGGCATGCCACTTGTGGTAACTCGACAGGTAATGCCCAGGCCCTTATTCTTGGCCTTAGTTTGGGAACCCTGCATGGCTTGGGTGTAAACTTGGATCTCTCTGCTGTCCATTGATGTTTGTCTGAAATTTTCCGAAGAGATGAACTGTATCCCAAGGCTAAACTATAAACTGTATTTACAGTTGGCTTGCAATAAATATTTTTGGGATGGATGGATGGATGGGTGGCTGATGATGGATGAGAGACGAGTGGGTGGCTAAATGGGGGTACAGATGAGAAAGTCAAAGGTTGGGGCAAAATCTCTTTTCTCGAATATGTTTCTCAGTTGTATTAGTCTGTTTTCACACTGCCTATAAAGACATACCCGTAACTGGGCAATTTACAAAAGAAAGAGGTTTAATAAACTTACAGTTCCATGTAGCTGGGGAAGCCTCATAATCATGGCACAAGTCATGTCTTACATAGATGGCATCAGGCAAAGAGAAATTGTGCAGGGGAACTCCTCTTTATAAAACCATCAGATCTTGTGAGACTTATTCAATATCATGAGAATTGCGTGGGAAAGACTTGCTTCCACATTCAGTTATCTCCCACTGGGTCCCTCACACTACAACATGGGAATTCAAGAAGAGATTTGGGTGGGGACACAGCCAAACCATATCACTAGTTTACTGCATACTGTAGGCCAGGTCTCATTGAGAACAATTCCAAGGAAATGACAAATTCCCAAGTTGCATCACATATTCCTGGAAATAGGCTGTAGGCTAAAGAGTTTTTTTGCCTGAGCAAATTTTTGCTGTGCCCCCAGGCTTCTATCTGAATCTTTGGATCTTCCCTATGTCGTTTTTCCATGGAATGCCTAGTTCTTGAAAGCCATTTTATCCTCTTTGTGGCAGGGAAAGACGTTTGCTCCATTTGACTGATGGGAAAATTATGGCCCTAGAATAGGACAGAGGTGACCCAAGACTCATTGTTGAGGTGTGGTCTGGTGTAGGTTTGGGGATTTTTGCCCTGTTTGAAGGTTTGAGGTTTTCAGAGTGAGCTTCCAGAATCTTTTCTCATTGGTAATCAGGGAGGATCTAGGGAAGTGATTTTTCATCTCTGAGTACACATTAGAGTTACATAGCGGTCTTTTAAAAAAAATACTGATGTCCAGGCATCCTCTCACTAATGATTCAGTTGGCCTGGGTTGCCCAGTCCTCTGTATTGTAAAAGCTCCCTGGGCGATTCCAATTTTTAACCAGGGTTTTTTTGTTGTTGTTGTTGTTTTGTTTTTTGAGACAGAGTCTTGCTCTGTCACCCAGGCTGGAGTGCAGTGGCGCAATCTCAGCTTACTGCAACCTTTGCCTCCCAGGTTCTAAGTGATTCTCCTGCCTCAGCCTACCGAGTAGCTGGAATTACAGGCGTCTGCTGCCACGCCCAGCTAATTTTGTATTTTTAGTAGAGATGGGGTTTCACCATGCTAGCCAGGCTGGTCTCGAACTCCTGACCTCAGGTGATCCACCCGCCGTGGCCTCTCAAAGTTCTGGGATTACAGACGTGAGCCCCCGCACCCAGCCATTAACCGGGTTTTAAAACCTCAGTGTGTTAGATTTGTGCAAAGGCTCTCAGTGCCCAAGTGGGCTCTAGACTACCAACAGCTACTCATTCCATTTGCTTTGATTGGAGTTAGCATTTAACTGAGTACCTACTGTATACAGTGGACAGGGAGGACATTGTCATAATAGCTATGTGGCTCCTGCCTTCATTGGTAGTTACTGCATTTGGGAGGCAGCAGAGGAACCTGCTTTGAGTGTTCAGGCCCCACCTTGCCCCAGAGCCAGAAGGTCTGTTTCTAAAAGGGATCGGTCTTTTGGTTTCCTTGTCTCGCCCTTATATTCCAGGCCTTTGATATTCTTGCCACATGCTTGTCTTATACTGTGGAGTTAGCCCCACCTTTTATTTCATTTTTAATTCTCCTTCCCTTTTGTTTCCTTGAGTTGTTTTTTTTTTTGAGACAGGGTATCACTCTGTTGCCCAGGCTGGAGTGCAGTGATGTGATCTCAGTTCACTGCAGCCTTAAACTCCCAGGCTTAGGTGATCCTCCTGCCTCAGCCTCCTGAGTAGCTGGGACCACAGGCAGCAGTACCATGCCTGGCTAATTTTAAAATTTTTTTGTAGAGACTGGGTCTCCCTATGTTGCCCAGCTGGTCTCGAACTCCTGGGCTCAGGTGATCCTCCTGCCTCAACCTCCCAAAGTGCTGGCATTACAGGTGTGAGCTACTGCACCCGGCCTGCTTGGGCTTCTTGCTCTTCTGCTCTCGCTCTGTGTTGTGCCTGGAATCTCTGGGATCTTGAATCCTTTTTCCCTGTGATTCCTTATCACATCCTTCAAAATGCAGAGCCCCCACCCCACACAACAACACAGCAACAGCAGTGACTGCAACAGCAAACGCTGGTGGTTGGTGTTCAGGAGAGCTCTTTGGCCTGGATGGTGGTTGAGTAACTGTGCGCCTTCAAGTCAGCACCCAGATGCCTTTTCTTTCTGTGGTTCTGCTGCTCCATGGAATCTCTCGGCAGCTCTGGTCCTGGTTTGCTTGGCCATGGGCCTCTGTCTCTTTTCTTTCCTTGGGCTTCTAGCTGAAGCAGACCCAGGGTGCTGAGGGCTCCTCATTGGTGTGCAGGTCCTTGCCCATGACTTCTCGTGGTTGATGATGTTCCCCTCCCCCATCTCAGCCCTTCCTGGGCCCACCAGCAGGCAGATTGGTTGGAACGCTGCTGCGCCGCCTCTCACTGCCTGTCTGTGGTCGTAGGTGTCTGACTGCCGAGACACCTGGGCATTACCTGTTCAGTTATCACAAGGAAAAGGGCCCGGGCATTACCTGTTCAGTTATCACAGGTGGCATGCCGTGAGAGGCAGATCATGACTTGCTCGATTTCATTAATTTCACTTGAGCAGATGGGAAGCACGTTGTTGGAACAGGAGCCGGTCTCCATGAGCCTTGGTTTGAACAGAGAGAAGCTCGTGAGAGGTGCTATTTGCTTGTTCTGCTGCTCTAACAGGGCCTTTAGGGACTGGGAAAGGACAGACCCTGGCCGTGGGCCTCTATCTGGAAAAGGGGGTATCACTATCCATGTGTGTAATAGGCCATGTAGAAAAGGGAGCAGATGGTTCTGGGCATCTTTAGAAGGCAGAGTGAAAAGCAGCGGGCAGAGGGTGCCAGGAGGCTGATGTTAGCCCATCCTATGGGGAATGCCCTTTCTCTTGTCACACTGCCCAACAGGGAAGGCTGCCTAGGGAGGAGAACAGGCAGAGAGGCTGGGGTAGGGGTGGTCCTAGGTGGCTGCTAGCATGATAGTGACAGCTAACGTTGAGTGACATGGTCCATGAGACAGGCAGAAGTGCACAGTGGTTAGGAGTACAACTTCTGGTGTTAGATCTAACTGGATTCAAAATGTGGATTTGCCACTTGTTAGCCCTGTCCATGGGCAAGTTATATAACCTTTCTGTGCCTCTGTTTCCTCATCCGTGAAATGGGGATAATGCTAATGTCTCCCTCCTAGGGTTGTAATGAGGATGAAATAAGTTAATACAGGTAAAGTGCTGGAAAAAGTGTCAGACACATAGGAAGGGCCACAGGCACTCGTTATTAGCCAGATATTGTAGCACTATCTGACCTATATTAACCCATATCCTCCATATAACCTTACAGGAAAGCAGTCAGTATCTCATTGCACAGGTAGGGAGGCCAGGGTGAGTAGCTCAGTAGTGGCTCTGCCAGGGCTCCACCAGTGCTGAGATTCCTGTTCAGGGCTACACAGAGGCTGTTCCCACAGGAGCCTGGGGCGGCACCAGACTCAGAAGGGCACTGTCCTGCCAGGGATCCTCTGCCTGGCTGCAGCTAGGCAGTCATGTCTGGTTCTGTCAGGAGCAGGAAAAATGAGGACTGTGTTTTTAAGGAGGCTCTGTGCCCTGTGCTGATGGTTGAGGGCCGGGTGCTCAGGTCTCGGCAGCATCCTTGGCTTCTGGGCGGCTCTGGTTGGAAGATTGTTTTGCTGTGTCACAGCCAGCTGTGGGTGTGCCAGCTGGGCTCCCGCAGAGGAGCGGTGGGCTGCTCTGATGTGCGCCCACCTCTTCAATCTTCCCTGCTCAGGGGTTCCTCCTGGCCCCTCGTCAGCCAGGATGCGGGGGCTGAATCTGGCTCACATATGGCATCGAGCCCTGGTTCTTGCCAGCTCCCGGCTGGGCCTTCAGCAATGCGTGTTGGCTTCTATCTCTACACCTGGCTGCCTCTCCCCTGCAGCATTCGGCTCATTCTGTGATTGGTCGGTGCTTGACCGGGGCTGGAGCTGTGGGGTGAGCCGATTGGCTGTCAGTATGCAGAGCCCAGCCCTGGAGTTTAGAGTAACATCAGTGGGGGAGGAGTGAGTTCCTCAAAGCAAATTCTTGATCCTTTTGGCCAGAGAAGGAGAAAATCATGCCAGGGAGGTGCCTAACAAATGTCCTGACAGCGGCCCCAGGGGGAGTGGCTGCCTTTCCCTCGGAGCAGCTGTTTACCCTTTCTGAGCTGGGAAATGGGGAGAATACTTCCTGGCCACCTCCTATCCACAGGGCTTGGGGTCTCCCATAGGAGTGGAGGTGAAAGTTCTTTGAAAAGTATAGCATACAAGCCAGGTGCTGTAGCTTGCGTCTGGGAGGGTCGCTTGGGCCCATGAGTTCGAAACAAGCCTAGGCAGCATAAGGAGACTCCCCCTCTACAAAAAATTTTAAGAATTAGCTGGGCGTGGTGGTCTAGCTACTCAGGAGGCTGAGGTGGGAGAATGGCTTGAGCCCAGGAGGTTGAGGCTGCAGAGAGTCGAGATTGTGTCACTGCACTCTAGCCTGGGCGACAGAGTGAGACCCTGTCTCAAAAAATAAATAAATAAGTAAATACATACATACGTACATACATAAAGATAAAAAATAAAAAGTATAGCATACAGTTTAGGAGGAGATTATCATATTTTGCACATTTCTATCTGGGGCCTTCTTGACATCTGCAATCTAAATCCGAACGCTCCCCCTGCCTTCAGGCAGCCTTCCCTGCCTGCTCCTGCCCATGGTGTTCTCCTAGACACAGGCATGGGGTCTGGATGACTCCTGCCTTCTCCACAGTCGGCTTGGCTTCCGATCCCTCTCCCTCTGCTGTTCAGTCACACAAGCGCATGGTTTTGCCTGCCAGCGAGGCTGGGGGCTGGTGAGGGGTGAGTCGGGGCTTCCCATTCCTTTTATGTCTGTCCCAGCCCTCGTGTGTGGGGCGCAGAGGAAGGCTGACAAGTGCCGGTGTGCCTTTCTCCACAGGTTTGAGAAGATGGTCAGTGGCATGTACTTGGGAGAGCTGGTTCGACTGATCCTAGTCAAGATGGCCAAGGAGGGCCTCTTATTTGAAGGACGGATCACCCCGGAGCTGCTCACCAGAGGGAAGTTTAACACCAGTGATGTGTCAGCCATCGAAAAGTAGGTACCATCCCCTCAAGGCTTTCTTGGGGTGTTGGAGCAGAGAAGAGCAATTGGTCCCTTGTTACTTCTTGAGTCCAAGTTTGGTGGCTTTTCCTTCAAGAGTGTCATGGCTTTCTGGGTCCATTTCCTCTTACTCTTAGTTGACCCATTCTGGGCCGGACTCCCTGAAGGCACTTGTGGCGGTTCATTAAAGAACGACATAGTCAGCCTGAAGTGCACAGGTGATTTTCCTGTCTAGCTACAAGAGCAGCCTCCTCTCCCACCCCCATCAGCCCATCACCCCCACCCTCCACACACACTCAGGGTAAGATTAGCGTCCAGGAAGCAGACTATTCGAGCAAGGAGCAAGGAGCTGGTGAAGCCCGGAGCCTGGGTTTTTGGAATTCCACCTTCCACTTCCAGTCCGGAGACCTCCAGACTGTGTTGAGGGCACTAAGGGCACCTTAGTAACCTCAAGATGTTAATTAGGTGCTCCCTGAAAAAAGACTTCCTTGACCAATAGGATTGGGAATATGGCACATTTATCTTCCATTTTACAATATTATGGTAAAATAAATACAGACTCACAGTAAAAAAGAATAAGAAGTATAAAGTATAAAAATACAGATTTATAGTATCATCAACACATTAAAGAAAACCCAGTTTGCTTTGACTTGTTATTTCCCAAACTTCTTTTGTGCTTGAAACCACCCCTTCCCTGCCACACACACATTCTTTCAGAGGAAACCTGTTAACAGCCGGAAATGTGCCCTGACGTGCAAGTTTGAGAAACACCGGTTAACAGATGAGACAGGACAGTTAGAAGGAAGGACAGAGCCAGCCAGCAACTAACTGCAGCCCCTTGGCATCACACAAGAAACCCGGGATTCTCTGTCTCCTTATGAAGATTTGCATCAGCTCTCTTTGAGGTTAGAGAAGGCAGCTGCTGGAAGAGGAAAGGGGTTTATCTGGACCAACTCTTTTGCCAAATCCATGTGCCGGAGTTTGTTCTATGATCACTCTCCTGAGTTTCTAGCCGTCCCTTTTCATGAGTCTCCTGGTCAGTGGCTGGGAAGGAAGGGGAGCGGGAGACTCGTGGATTGTCTTGAAAGTCACTGGCCAAGTCAGGAAATGCATGCCTTCCTCTTGGCCTGTTTCTGGTATTGACTCTTTGGTTACCAAGAAACACAAACCCAGCTAGCTCAAGAAAGCATGTATATTATAATAAAGGCTATCTCAAAAAAAAAAAAAAAAAAAACTATAAAAACGTCCTACAAGAGCAGATGTTAGAGGCATTCTCTAAAATCAGGAGCAAGACAGTATCACCAGTTTCTATTTGGCATCGTACTGGAGTCTTAGCCAGTGGGTTTTCGTTTTTGTTTTTGTTTTTAAAGAAAAGATGAGAGATAAATTAAAGGTATGAGAATCAAAAAAGAAGTGAAACTGTCATTATTTGTAAATGGTAAAAGTCTATATGGAATACCCCCAAAATATCTACAGACAAATGAATAGAATGACAGGAGAGGTTAAAAAGATGTCTGTACGGGGTTTTACCTTGTTGGCCAGGCTGGTCTCAAACTCCTGACCTCAGGTGATCCTCCCACCTTGGCCTCCCAAAGTGCTGGGATTACAGGCGTGAGCTGCTGTGCCCAGCCCCCATCCTCTTCTATCATTTTTTAAATCTCTTCTCCCATCATAAAATTAATTTCTCTCATATTTTTTGGTCAGGTAGAATTGGGAAAGTCCCACACTCTCCTATTCTCGTATTACCTTAACATCCCAAGCTTCCTTTCCTTTTTTGGTCTTTATGAATATATTTATATGGACAGAATTAAGATAAACAAAATTGATTTCCCCATTCTCTCACTTCCCCATCTTGTCTTCCTAGAAACCACAGAGTTAAAACTTGGGACTCCCCCGACCCTCCCAGAACACTTGTAAATTGTTTGTTTGAGATTCGTGCCGCAGTAACAGACACAGTATTTGATTGCACATACAGATGTTTGCTGGGTATATTCACTGTACATTTTATTTAATCTGGTTTTTTGTTTGGGGGTTATTTGGGGTGAGGTTGGTTTTGTTTTTAAATATTAAAAAAAATCTGTCAAAAAAAGATGTCTGGAGATAAGATACGGAAGTCAACTGTATTTCTATCAGCAATAATAAAAATATGTACATATTTTAAAACACATTTTTAAGAATAATTTTAGATTTACAGGAAAGCTGCAAAGATAGAGTGTATGTATATGTGTTTGTGTGTATGTGTGTGTGTATATGTATACCTGTATGTATACATATATATTTTAAAGGCACCATTTGCAGCAATAACAAAACTATAAAGTACTTCAGAATGAATCCAACAAAAGATACACAAAACACGTGTACAGAAAATTACACTTTGACTGAGAGACATCAAGGAAGGATGTGTAAGCATCCAGGGGCAACTCACAGACCCCATGAGTGGGAGGTTCTCCTGAGCCTCATGAGCCCTGGGTGGTGGCAGCCATTTTGCCACCTGTTCAGAGGCCACATAGTCTTGCCTCTCCACTTCTCTTCATGGTCCTGGCTTGGCATAGTGCAACCTGGTACAGTTTTTCCTATCACTACCTGGCATTTCTTATGGAGGAGAACCCTTCCTGGGCTCTTCTCAGGCATTTGACAGTCTTCATCCCATACCATCCCATACCATCCCACACATGGTAAGTGGGGCTGTCCCTTTCCAGCACCTTCGAGCCTCAGTGCTTTGCACTGCCTCATGTGGTCCTCAGTGCATCAGTATTGGCTTCTAACTTCACAGGAATAAGGAAGGCCTCCACAATGCCAAAGAAATCCTGACCCGCCTGGGAGTGGAACCGTCCGATGATGACTGTGTCTCAGTCCAACACGTTTGCACCATTGTCTCATTTCGCTCAGCCAACCTGGTGGCTGCCACGCTGGGCGCCATCTTGAACCGCCTGCGTGATAACAAGGGCACACCCAGGCTGCGGACCACGGTTGGTGTCGACGGATCTCTTTACAAGACGCACCCACAGTGAGTCTGCCCTTTGCTATCATTGGCACTCTGTACCCATTGTGGGTAGGGACCTTCTCCAGAGATCAGACTTTTGTACCCGGTAAACGTTTTTCGGCAGACAAGACAATGGTGGTCGGGGGCTGTGGCTCATGCCTGTAATCTTAGCAGGAGGAGGCAGGAGGAGGGAGTTTGAGAACAGCCTGGGCAACATAGTAAGACCTCATCTTTACGAAAAATTGAAAATAAATAAATAGATAAATAACATGCTTAGTTCTGGGCATAAGGTCAGCATCGCCCCCTTGGGAAGTATCGCCCTTAGTCGATGCTTGCTGGTATTGCTTCTGCACTCTGTCGTTACCTCGCCCTGTCAAAAGTCGAGATGGAGATTTCTGTAGCTGTCGGCTCCTCTGGGTAGAATGTGTCTGTCTCTCATCCGCATTTCATCAGGAGGACCTTGGGTCATAGGTGTGGTACCCACATTCTTGTTTCAGAAGCTCCTGTTAAAACCCCCCAAACCCTCAGACTTTACTTTTATACATGGGCAGCTTGTCTGTGCTTGGCCTCTGAGAGCTGGAGCTGCAGGAGCTGTAAGTTGACCTCATTGGCAAGGAGGTGCTTTGTTCCCCACACAGCCTTCTGGTCCGTCAGTGGCCCCAGCCAGTCCTCATGCCATCTCACCTTAGTTTTAGAAGCCACGTTGTCCTGTGAGGATGTGGCTTGTACTTTTTTTAAAAGGCTAAAGGGAAATTCTAAGTCATTATTTAATAAGTTTTAATGCTAGCCTGTGACATGATTTTTTTGCACAGGACCTCAGAATTGTTTCCCACTGCACATATAAATACAATGTGCATGTGAAGCACCCATGTCAGTACTGCACCTTCACACCCGGTTCTGTTGATGGCTCAAAGAATGTCGACTTAAATTGAAATAGTTCTGGCCTGGCATGGCAGCTCACACTTGTAATCCCAGCACTTTGGGAGGCTGAGGCAGGTGGATTGCTTGAGCCCAGGAGTTCGAGACCAGCCTGGGCAATGTGGCTCTACAAAAAAATCATACAAATTATTAGCTGGGTGTGGTGGTGTGCCTATAATCCCAGTTACTTGGGAGGCTGAGGTGGGAGGATCACTTGAGCATGGGGGTGCAGAGGTTGCAGTGACCTGAGATTGTACCTCTACACTCCAGCCTGGGGGACAGAATGAGCTCCTGTCTCAAAAAAGAAGAGAGAGAAATAGTTTTGTGTTGCTGAGGGGATAGGGTTTGAGCCAAGGATGTCATTGTATTTTTAAAATATTTTTAAAGTATTTGCAAAATTCTTGATAATGAAACTTTTATTAGCCATTTCTTTCTTTTTTCTTTGTAATTTCTTGGCTAATTTTTTGGACAAGAAAGCCTAGGGATTTGCAGCATCACATTAGAATTTTTTTAGATTGTGGTAAAATACACATAACATGAAGTATATCATCTTAACCTTTTTTTTTTTTTTTGAAGGCAGGGTCTTGCCCTGTTGCCCAGGCTGGAGTGGAGCGGAGTGGTGTGCTCTCAGCTCACTGCAACCTCTGCCTCCCAGGTTCCAGCAATTCTCCTGCTTCAGCCTCCCGAGTAGCTGGAATTACAGGCATCTGCCACCATGCCCAGCTAATTTTTGTATTTTTAGTAGAGACGGGGGGTTTCACCATGTTGGCCAGACTGGTCTTGAACTCCTGACCTCAGGTGATCCACCTGCCTTGGCCTCCCAAAGTACTGGGATTACAGGCATGAGCCACCTCGCACTTGGCCCCATCTGACTTTTGAACACCGTGCTTTTGACCACTGTGCTGTATTATCTTCCTGTCATGGTGGAGGGCAAAATCTTTTTAGACCTGGAATTTTTTGTATGTGATACTCATGTAATAATGAGAGTCTTCTCTTTTTATGTGTGATTACGAACGATTTCATTTTTCCTTTTTACCTCTCTGCGTTTGCTAACTTTTCTACAGTGGATGTATATGATTTGTGTAATGAAAAAAAGCAGGTGCAGAAAATGGAATTAGGCTGGGCACAGTGGCCCATGCCTGTAATCCCAGCACTTGGGAAGCTGAGGCGGGTGGATAGCTTGAACCCAGAAGTTTGAGACCAGCCTGGGCAACATGGCGAAACCCTGTCTCTACTAAAAATACAAAAAAGTTAGCCGGGCGTGGCCCCAGCTACTCGGGAGGCTAAGGTGGGAGGATCACCTGAACCTGGGAGGTTGAGGCAGCAGTGAGCTGTGATTGTGCCACTGCATTCCAGCCTGGGTGACAAAGCAAGACCTTGTCTCAAAAAAAAGGAAAAAAAAAAAAAGAGTTAAAGAGTGGAGAAAGAAAGGGTGGCCAGAGGTCCCCAATAAATGCTCAGTCCAGCTGTTGTGGAATGTCCCCCCTGCCCCCACAAGGTATTCCCGGCGTTTCCACAAGACTCTGAGGCGCTTGGTGCCAGACTCCGATGTGCGCTTCCTCCTCTCGGAGAGTGGCAGCGGCAAGGGGGCTGCCATGGTGACGGCGGTGGCCTACCGCTTGGCTGAGCAGCACCGGCAGATAGAGGAGACCCTGGCTCATTTCCACCTCACCAAGGACATGCTGCTGGAGGTGAAGAAGAGGATGCGGGCCGAGATGGAGCTGGGGCTGAGGAAGCAGACGCACAACAATGCCGCGGTTAAGATGCTGCCCTCCTTTGTCCGGAGAACTCCCGACGGGACTGGTGAGGGCCTGCTGGGGGCTGACATGCCTGTCCTGCTCCTGCCAGGAACTGAGCCGCAGTGGGGGAGGTTGGATTTGCCAGTGGATGCCTTCACACTGGTGATGCACGATTTTGCCAGAGCTAGAAACTCCCTCACGTCTCTGTTTTCCATTTTTATTAACTGATTTGTCATGTGTGTGACTCAGGGCAGTTTAATTTTCCTGGTCAGACCTCCCAGGCAAGTGCTATCTCTAAAACCACAGCCCTGCTCAGAACAGTGCTCTTAGCTGGGCAAGGTGACACACGCCTGTCATCCAGCTACTTAAGAGGCTGAGGTGGGAGGACTGCTTGAGCCCAGGAGTTCAAGACCAGTCTGGGCAACATGGCAAGACCCTGTCTCAAAAAAAAATTAAATGAATAAAAAAGAAGTGTTCTTAAAAGCTGGGCAAATCCCACAGCACTGATTAGGTTTTCCCAAAGCCAAGGAAAGCCAGCAAAAGGATAAACACTCAGTGTACCCTTCTTAAATCTTGATAGAGTGTGCACGAGGCATTCAGGGCCTGGGGAGTTTCGCATTCAGGCAAATTGTAGAACAGAATCCAACCCTTTATGCTAACCTTGGTAGTTTTCACTGGAGCTGATCATTATGGGGAATCTGAAGAGCTTTTCAGGTGGGTCCTTGGAGTAATGAATGTTTGTGACAGGAATGTGTCCTATGTGTAAGTTACCTAATACCACATTATAAGCCACCTTTACACTTAGTGGCTTAAAACAACCACCCTTTATTATTGTTCATGCATCTGTGGGTCAGTTGGACAGTTCTGCTCATCAGGGCCAGGCTCGGCTGACCTCTGCCGGCCTCATTCCTGCATCTGCAGTCAGCTGTTGAGTCAGCTGGGAGGCAGATCTCAGATGCCCTTCCCCACATGTCCAGCAGTTGGCTGTCGGCTGGGGTGCAGGGGCCCCTGGCCCTGTGTCTCATCCTTCAGTGGGCCACCTGGCTGTTCAAGTGGTGGCAGCAAGGGCTGCAAGGGAGAGGGGAAGACTTCAAAGCCTCCTGGAAGCCCAGGCTGGGGATAGGTTCAGCTTTGCCTCTGCCACACTCTGTTGGCCTGAACAATCCTAGGGCTGGGCTAGATCCCAGGGGAGGAGAAATTGACTCCATGTTTCAGTGGGAGGAACTGCAGTCATGTTGCAAAGAAGGATTTTGCACATGCGGGGAAGGGAATGATGCAGCTGTTTTTGCAAATACCCCATACCCTGACATAAATTATTATTTTTTGTAGGAGATTTTCATTGTTGCAGCCCTGGTGAAGTCTGTGTATTGTTACGGGTGGTTTACTCACATGCTCTCCTCCCAGTGTGGCTCCAAGTCTGTGGTGGTCAGAGATGTGGTGCCCACTCTTCCTCTGAATCTGTGCTGTGTTCTAAAGGGAGGAGTTGCAGCTTCTCCTCTATGTTTGCTATGGGGTTCTCCCCTTGAAAGTCTGGAGTCTTGGGATTACTGGCTGCCAAGAGGCACTTAGCTGTTTTTGACATTCTTTACGCTTTTGGCTGCAACAGAGAATGGTGACTTCTTGGCCCTGGATCTTGGAGGAACCAATTTCCGTGTGCTGCTGGTGAAAATCCGTAGTGGGAAAAAGAGAACGGTGGAAATGCACAACAAGATCTACGCCATTCCTATTGAAATCATGCAGGGCACTGGGGAAGAGGTGAGATTACAAAACCATAGTGCATATGCACTGCACACACGGCCAGTGGCACCGGCAGTCATGTGATGACCAAAATCCGCCATGGGATGCCCACATAGATTTGTGTCCTTGTGGCCCAGAAGCACCAGATGCTTTTTGCCATGCCTGGCTTGTGACACTCTGGTGGCTGAGAAGATTCTGGAAAAGGAGGCTCACTCTGCATGTGTGGGGGGTGTGTTTTCCTATGTGTGTGTGTGTATACACACTTAGGTCCATGTGCACTGATAAAATTAAAACCACAGAGAGCACAGGCGATCCTTTCTTTTCCCCTGCAGCTGTTTGATCACATTGTCTCCTGCATCTCTGACTTCTTGGACTACATGGGGATCAAAGGCCCTAGGATGCCTCTGGGCTTCACGTTCTCATTTCCCTGCCAGCAGACGAGTCTGGACGCGGTGAGTCTCTGTTCTTAGGGCTCAGTGATCGGGCAGCACTGAGTCCCCTGTGGCCTGGGTGGGCTGGCCCTTGAGGCCTTCTCCAGCCTCAGTGTCATTCCTAGATGACAGTCACAGTCACAGTGGGTTGAGCCAGGCTTTATTTCACAGCCTGCAGGGCATACTGAGACTCTTCTCTCTTCTTTTCTCTTTGAAAGCGTCACCTTTTCTGGGAAACCTTCTGGTCCTCCAAGCAAAACAAGAACCTCATCCTCTGTGCCCCCTGTTCATTTGATTGTTGCCTTGCTTATAACACTTCTTACACAGTTAGTTCTTAGTGTCTCTTGTTTCTGCTAGTGGTAGACTCCGTGAGCAAGGACCTGTATCCCCGTACGCCCTAGCACGGTGTCCAATCAGAGGAGATAATAAATGTTTGTTCAATATACGGGATGAATCAGGGTCCAGGATCAGAGCTTGAGCCCCTGCTGACTACTGATTGGCTGGGCTCAGAGCTGAAGGTTACAGCTCCTGTCCTTTGGAAGGCCACAGTCTAGTGGGGGAGCCGAGTCCCTAACACCAGCGGCTCCAGCTCCATGCTGTCAGGCTTGGGGAGTGGATTCTGGGCAGAAGGAACCAATGGTGCAGAGTCACGGAGGCAAGACCCAGCCTGTGACGCTGGAAGAGCTGTAGGTAGCTCTGGGTGTCACAGGTGGAGACGTGACCAGGCAGGAGTTCTGGAGGTGGGTCTTAGGCCGGGTTTAAGGCTTAATGAGCAGCCCTAGGAGAGTTAGGTAGGGTCACCTACCTCTGTAAACCAGTTAATCCAGTTACGTCACTGACTTGGGACTTTTTTCTTCTGAAACCCTTTTAGAGCTCAGGAGTTAGATCTGTTTGTTTGTTTTTAAAGCACTTCACTTATACCTTCACCTTGGATTCATCATAGTCAACACACACCCGGTGTACTTTTCTCCCCCCAGGAAGTGTTTTAACTTCAATCCAGTGAAAGCTAAAATGTACTTTAGGTAGGCACAGTATTACTAAACTCTTAGGATCCTTCAGTTATAGTGTCAGTAGACTTTTCTGTACAGCTGGTTATGCCAGTGGCAGCACCAGGCTTGGAATCGGGTGATCTGGGCTCTTGTCCAGTATTGAGTGCCGTCTTTGCCATCTGCTGAGTGAACTTAGACATTGCTGTTTACCTAATGTGCCTCATTTGCTCCATCTGTGAAGTGGGATTATTTCAGACCCCTATGAGGATGGTGAGGAGGGTCTATTCATATTTCACTGGTTTGTCCTCAGATGTTTGAACTCTGTCTCCGATGTTGTAAGCCCTCAGCAGTTGTTGACTCAGGAGGGAGGGTTGGAATTTTGTATTCTCCCCTTCCAGGTTAATTACACAGGACTCTCCTGGTGCTTTTTATGTTGTAGGGAATCTTGATCACGTGGACAAAGGGTTTTAAGGCAACAGACTGCGTGGGCCACGATGTAGTCACCTTACTAAGGGATGCGATAAAAAGGAGAGAGGTAACTATTAAAAGAATGTTTTTTAAAATCTTTACTGTTTTAGGGGCTTCTAAAAAGTGTATTTGCCTGTTGTAAAGAATTCAGGCCAGGCGTGGTGGCTCACACCTGTAATCCCAGCACTTTGGGAGGCCGAGGCGGGTGGATCATGAGGTCAGGAGTTCTAGACCAGCCCGGGCAATATGGTGAAACCCCGTCTCTACTAAAGTTACACAAATTAGCCGGGCGTGGTGGTGCGCACCTGTAGTCCCAGCTACTCGGGAGACTGAGGCAGAAGAATTGCTTCAACCCAGGAGGAGGTTGCAGTGAGCTGAGATCACACCACTGCACTACAGCCTGGGTGACAGAGCAAGACTCCATCTCAAATAAATAAATAAATAAATAAATAAGAATTCAAACAATACAGAAGTATGTGACCTGGCCAAGAAAAGCTCCCTATTTCCTGACTCCACTGCCCGCAATAAAATAAGGGCTCATAGGTTTGTGTTGTTAAAAGATTATTATTATTATTTTTTTTAGAAAGGTAAATCATGACTCTCATACAAATTGAAAAAGAGAGAAGCAGCCCCTGACAGGTGGGCACAGCCTGGCACTCTCAATTAGGCCTTGGTGTTCTCCTGTGGAACACAAACAATTTCACAGAGTCCACAAACAATTGCAGAGCAGAAACATCAGACACAGCCACTCCATCTGGGACCATGATGGATTTAGACGAGAATAAGACCAGTCTGTAACCATAGAATTGCCCCTGGTTCCTGACAATACCCAATCCAGAGCAAAGCCCCACTTTCTTTAAACCTTCCCCCAAACCACAACACAGACACAGATCCAAATTAAATTTTTTTTTTTTTAATTTTTAGAATTTTAAAGTTTCCTTTTTTGAGACAGGGTCTTACTCTGTCACCCAGGCTGGAGTGCAGTGGAGCAATCTTGGCTCACTGCAACCTCTGCCTCCCAGGCTCAAGCGATCCTCCCGCTTCAGCCTCCCTAGTAGCTGGGATTACAGGTGGGCATCTACATCCGGCTAATTTTTGTGTTTTTGGTAAAGATGGTGTTTTGCCATGCTGCTCAGGCTGGTCTCCCAAAGTGTTGGGGTTTTTAAATAGAGGTGGGGTCTTGCTATGTTACCCATGCTGGTCTTGAACTCCTGGGCTCCAGTGATCCTCCTGCCTCACCCTCCCAAAGTGTTAGGATTCCAAGCATGGGCCACCACACCAAGCCACTTTCCAAGATGCCCCCGGGGTGTGTTCTCCAGTGTTGCAATGAGTCAGTAAAGCCCAACTTTGTTAGATTACAGGCGTGTTTCTGGTGGTCTTTGGCTGGAGGACACTGAAAAAATATAAAACGAAAAATTCCCAAGATTTAATTTAACTCATTAATTAATGAGGGAGTCAGTAAGAGACTGTTTTAAATTTTTTTCTTTTGACTTTTTTTCAAACCCCATTACACTGAGCAAAGTAAGAAATTTAAAAAACAAAACAAAACAAAACACTTCAAATAACAGTCTAAAGAGCAGACAGATACCTAGGCACTAGGCTGTCAGGGAAGCTGAAATGGGTGTCTGAAAGAGGGCTGATTTGTCTGCTGTCTTTTGCAGTTAAATAGAAAAAAAAGAAAGAGGGCTGAGTTGCATCTGGAAGGGTATGCTACACAACTTACAATATTTCATTGAAAATATAGCTGCGGGTTGGGTGCAGTGACTCACACCTGTAGCCAAGGCAGGAGGAACTTTGGGAGGCCAAGGCAGGAGGAACGCTTGAGCCCAGGAGTTGGAGACCAGCCTGGGTAACGTAGTAAGACCCCGTCTCTATGAGAAATTAAAAAATAAAAAATTAGCCGTCATAGTGGTGCACAACCTGTGGTCCCACCTACTGAGGAGGCTGAGGTGGAAGGATTACTTGAGCTTAGGAGGTTGAGTCTGCAGTGAGCCCTGGTTGCGGTAGTACACTCCAGCCTGGGTGACAGAGCAAGACTCTGTCTCTTAAATAAGAAAGAATACCTGCTGATCTATTTTTGCCTGCTTCACAACTATTAGTGTTAATTCTTCTAGCTTGCTTTCCATGCATATACCAACACACACACACACACACACACACACACACTCACTTAAAAATAGGAATTATACCATATATACAACATGACAACTTGCTTTTTTGATTTGATATGAAACAGGTATCCTTCCTCATCATTGCATTTAGACCAACCTCATTCTTTTTCCTGGCTGCGTAGGATTCCAGCGTATGTCTGAATTGCCTTTTACGTAGCCCATTTGATCTTCACTTGGATTGTTTCCTCTTTCTGACTATTGCATGTCATGCAGTAAATATCCTTGTATGTGTGCGTTTGTGCACCTGCATGACTATTTCTCAAGGACAGATTCTGAGCAGTGAGTTTGATATTTTCCATTTTGCCCTCTGAAAGGCCATAATGCTTTAAACTCCAAAGGGAAGAAGCTGTTTGACCACTGCCCCTTGTCTCTCCTATTCTATGATTCCTCTAATAGTATCATCATCTGTAAAATGGGTAGAATACTTTCCCTTCCTTAGATCTCATGTTTCAGATATATCCTTAATAGCAGGGGTTTAGTCTGTGAAGGAACATTCATTACCTTTTTGTAGGCTGGTAAGAAAACCATCTTAGATGATGACCAGTGGCTCTCTGACTGTAGTGCAACAGACAGAACCAGCAGCATTCAAGCCAGGCATAGTGATCCTATTCCTAAAGCTGTGTCCCTTTCTTTGCAAAGGAATTTGACCTGGACGTGGTGGCTGTGGTCAACGACACAGTGGGCACCATGATGACTTGTGCTTATGAGGAGCCCACCTGTGAGGTTGGACTCATTGTTGGTGAGTGTCCTGGAAGTTCTCTTTCCTTGCAGAAGGGGGGGCTCGGGTTTCCCCGTTTTGTGGGGCCTTGGCCCAGCAGCTTGGTCCTCTGTATGGGGTAGTCTTATCTGTCAGTATCATTTCTTGACCAGCTCCAGAGTTCAGGGCTGGACGAAGGCTGCAGAGTCTCCGGCAGGGGGAGGTGGGGGGGTGTTTCTTAAGACACCCATAATGCTACACATTGCTTATGATCAGACTGTCAAGAACTGAACTCTTCAGGAATGAGGCCCCAAAAGGCTCATGTGGCTTGAGTGGAGACAGGTACCTGGAGCGGGCCTGGCAAACATGGCAGCTTTATGGGCCTTGTATGGAGGGGCTCTGGTCAGGTATTGCAGGGGGATGGGGTGGGGAGGGAGTCTGGGGCTGGAAAGGAAGTAGAGAGCACCTCCCATGCTGACCACACTTAGAGCATGGAAAGGGGCAGGATGGTCTTGGGCACCATTTTGCCTTTAGCAGCCACTGTGTGTGCATGGTCCCAGCCACTGAAGGGGGTTGCAGAGGGGTTGTCTCTGCAGCTCGTTGCCTTGTAATCCAAACACATTAGGGGTCTGGGCCTCGAGCACGTAATTCCTGAAGCGTATTGATTTGGGCTATGAGGAAACCATTTGTCCTGCTGGCCCTGCTCCTCACGTCAGGGGACGCTGGGAAAGACCCCAGGGAGTTTCTTAGCCAACATCTGCGGACTCTGCCTGTGAATGAGCAGTGGCACCCCTGCTACTGGATCAGTTGCTGAGTGTCTAGAGCTTGGGAAGAGGCCCCAGCAGGCTGCCTTCCAGGTGCCAGGAAGAACTTTTCATTCACTGTTAAGCCACTTTTCGCTTCTGTTGAAATTTTAAAAAACCTAGGGAGCAGCTGCTGGTGAAAAGGTTGTTTGGGGCCTGGCTTTCTCCACCCAGCCCCTCCCTTTCTTTGTATGAATGGGCTTAGGTATGAAATGCAAAGCTAGAGTGACACAGCAGGTCTCCTCCTGCAGGCCCCACCTTCCCTCCTGGGAGGTCAGTCCCGCCCGTTTCCTGGCACCAGGCTCCAGCTACATTTCATAGCAACTTTTTCTTTCCTCCATCAATTGATCTCTTTGCCCAGGACTCCCATAGGCAAGATGTATGGTTTCCATGTTTTGGCTTTCTTTGCATCTCCCACTCCCATCATCTTCCGTTTCTGGAGCTCCTCTTCTCTCAGTTTTAACCTTGGGTGAAAAGGGGGCTGAGAAAACAAAGAACAAAAATCATCCAACTGTACAGTCTTTGAACTCTACTTAAGTTTCTTCAAAGGGGATGAAAACTACCAAAGCCCTTTTGGTCTGGCCAGGGGGTGTGTCTTGTGCCCTCCCGATGAAAGTTCACCTACATCCCACCCTGGATGGGTGGATGGTGCTCCCGGGCGCATCATTAGCATCATCCTGGGAGCTTGTTAGAGATGCAGGCTCTCAGGTCCTGGCCCTAGCCTCTTGAATCTGGATCTGCTTCTTAGGGTCCCCAGGTGATCCAGGTGCATATTAAAGTATGTGTGTGAAGCACTCTTCCTGGGTTAGTTGATTGGTTTTTAAATGTCCAGTCTATTCAGTGAGGCAAGTTCAGTGACCACAAGCTTGGATATCATGGCAATTAAAATTGCTGTGAAAGTTGCAGGATGCTTGCCTTCAGTTTCTTAGCTCCTCATGGGCTGGAACAGCAAAAAGTCTGTGGTCCTTCTATTTTGAGTGACTCTGCTCTAGGGAGTTCAGGAATGGAAGTCAGAGATTCTTGAGCCCCTGGCAAGCATATGCCAGGTTGCATGTGTGCGGTGTGTGGGTCCACCCAGAGAAAGGTGCCTTTTTCACAGAAGAATCCTCTGATCTTCAGAGGTCTGATACAAAAATGATGAAAAACCATTGCTTTTGAAAGCCCCCCTTGAAATGCTGAAGACACTGTCCTGCCCTGAACTGTGGGCTTCATCCCAAGGTATGTAGGAAAGCTTATTGGGCAGGCATAGTCCACGACCAACCATCCTTGTCGAGAAAAGGTAAGTGGGGCTGGGCGTGGTGCCCACGCCTGTAATCCCAGCACTTTGTGAGGCTGAGGCGAGAGGGTAGCTCGAGCCCAGGAATTTGAGATGAACCTAGGCAACATGGCAAAACCCTGTCTCTACTAAAAATTTTAAAAAATTAGCCAGGCATGATGATGGTGCCCGTAGTCCAGCCACTCGGAAGGCTGAGGTGGGAAAATCACTTGAGCCCTGGAAGCGGAGGTTGCAGTGAGCCAAGATTGCGCCACTGCACTCCAGCCTGGGTGACAGAGCCAGACCCTGTCTTGAAGAAAAGAAAAAGAAAATAAGTGAACATCCATGGTATGATAGAAGATAATCCCCTAATATTTTATACACACATATATAGGCATGTATGTATTGTATATTCATGTGTGCATGATGTTGTGTGTGTACGTATATGTTTCTTCTTCTGGTCTGAATGTTGCCTAAACCTCTACCATTGATACTCCATCTCTTTGCTATAAAGCCATCTTCTATTAAAATAAACATGACCCTGCCTGGACGGGTGAACACATAGGCTCTTGGTTGAAAGTCAGCTGAGCAGGTGCCCTCTGGGTGATGTGGCTCAGACTCTCCATTCACATTTCAAAATTTTCCATTTCAAAATTGGGAAAGAAAAACTATTACTTTGTTCATCACAAAAAACGTGCCCCCTGCCTGTGGAACCTCAGGCCCCAGACCCCAGGCCCAGTTGCAAGACCCCCAAATGCAAGGCCACCGCTCCTCATTGCCCCCTCGTGTGTTCCAGGGACCGGCAGCAATGCCTGCTACATGGAGGAGATGAAGAACGTGGAGATGGTGGAGGGGGACCAGGGGCAGATGTGCATCAACATGGAGTGGGGGGCCTTTGGGGACAACGGGTGTCTGGATGATATCAGGACACACTACGACAGACTGGTGGACGAATATTCCCTAAACGCTGGGAAACAAAGGTAACCCCGCCTGGTGGAGAGGACACCCACAGTCAGGGTGGGGGCAGCACTTGGCTGCATTCTGCCACTTGCAGTGGAAGAAGTTTCTAGGAGGAGAGGTCTGAACAGAGGTTTCAAGACTGGACCCACTGGCTCACTCCTGACCTTTGTCTTTTGGACAGCAGAGAACCAGGGAGGACAGACCCCCAACATGGTACAAGATGGCCCAGGGTTGATGCCTGTCTAGGGGCTGCCTGTGACTGTTTTTTAGCCTGGAGGATTCTGGCCTTCCGGTCCCCTTGCTGTGTTCCTTTCCCATCAGAATAACAAGGGGGTGGGGTGAGGGTGGCTGGGCGGCAGGTTGGTGTGAAGCAGAGGCCCTGTCGCAATCGTCCTTTTCTCCTTGAGCCTCCTGCACCACCTAGTGGCCATGTGGAGCTTTGCAGCTCAGGTCTCAGGTACCATGTCTGAAATGGCAGCGTCTGCCCTTTGTCTCAAGCCCCCAGGAATCAGGCCATCCTCTGCCACAGCCAGGATGAGTTGGTCCAAGTTGTCTCCCCAGGAGCAGAAAGAAGGGCTGGAGCAGCACCCAGCATGAGTCACTCCCTAGCCCCCTCAAGGTTTTTGCCTTTTCTAAATACCACCCATGCTGTTATTTACTTAGTGCTTTTCTTCAAATCAGCTTACAGTTTTTTGTTTTTCTTTTTGTTTGAGGTGGAGTTTTGCTCTTGTTGCCCAGGCTGGAGTGCAATGGCGTGATCTCGGCTCACCACAACCTCCACCTCCCGGGTTCAAGCAGTTCTCCTGCCTCAGCCTCCCCAGTAGCTGGGATTACAGGCATACACAACCACGCCCAGCTAATTTTGTATTTTTAGTAGAGACAGGGTTTCTCCATGTTGGTCAGGCTGGTCTCGAACTCCCGACCTCAGGTGATCCGCCTGTCTAGGCCTCCTAAAGTGCTGGGATTACAGGTGTGAGCCACCGCAACCAGCCCTTATAGTCTTTTTCTTTTTCTTTTTTTTTTTTTTTTGAGACAGAGTCTCACCCTGTTGTCCAGGCTGGAGTGCAGTGGTACGAGCTCAGCTCACTGCCACCTCCTGGGCTCAAGTGATTCTCCTGCCTCAGCCTCCCAGGTAGCTGGGATTACAGGTGCACGGCACCACGCCCAGCTAGTTTTTGTATTTTTAGTAGAGACCAGGTTTCACCATGTTGATCAGACTGGTCTCGAACTCCTGACCTCAGGTGATTGGCCCGCCTCAGCCTCCCAAAGTGCTGGGATTACAGGCGTGAGCCACTGTGCCCGGCGGCCTTTAAGGTCTTTACTGACATTTAATGAAGGAGGAAAAAGAGGGAGAACCAATAGTACCATAAAGAGATGGTAACTAAAAAATGAGTATAGTGAAGAACCGTGCTATTCAAGTCTAGCTGATGCTGTCGCCTACCAAATGACCTGAACTAAAACGCCCTTTGGGCTGAGTGCAGTCTATCATCAAAGTAATCCCTGCACTTTGGGAGGCCAAGGTGGGAGGATTGCTTGAGCTCAGGAGGTTGAGACCACCCTGGGCAACATAGGGTTGAGACCCTGTCTCTACTAAAAATTAATAACAATAATAACAACAATAATAGTAAGACCCCCTTGGTTAAAAAGCGGGGGGATCAGCAAGTGTTGGAAGGGGTTAAGGACATGTCAGCACCAAACTGGGGTGGTCTTTGTGGTGGAATGAGAAGGACTGGATGGGACTTGGTAGTGGTGGCCCACCCCTCTTTGATTCCATTCTGTTTCATGTTCTTCCATGGATCACATGAAATAGGAGGAATCCTGGAGTATCCAAATTCCAGGGGACTCTTCTCAGCTTTGGGACACTGGGCTTGGGCATGTGCCATGGAAATGAATCAATCCTTTGTTATTTCTTGAGATCCTTGAGCATGGAGAGGGCAGGAAATTCGAAGTCCCAAGAACAGGTTGACCTCCAGTGTGTTGTGGTCACTGAATTCTCCCTCCTGTGTGGCCTCATCACTCTGCTGTGGGCTTGACCAGTACTCTGGGTATTTGCAAAACCTTTAAAAAATCTAGAAACTTTCCTTTTTTTGTCTTCTTGTTCCTTTAAGACTTAGCCCAGTCATTTGCTTATTCTGCAGATAGTTTTTGGGCACTTTCCTGAGGGCCCAGTGCTATGCTATGCTGTGCTGTGCCCTGGGGACTCAGAGCTGAAAAAGACACACATGCCCTGTCCTCTTGGGGCTGTCACTACAGCAGTGGTGGAGGGAGGCAGTGAGCTCAGGTGTGTTGTGAAGGAGGAGAATGGTGAGGTGTGTGGGAACCTGAAACAGGCAGGTAGAACCCAGGATGGAGGAGGAGGACAGACTGTCGGGGAAGTGACCTTGGGGCTGAGAGCTAGCAGGCAGCTGAGGAGGGAGACCAGTCTAGCGGGTAGACATGAATGCTGGTGGTTTTGTTTCTGATGTGAGAGAGTGGAGGACTCCCTGGTCCTTCCTGGTCCTCCCACTCTGCCTCTGCAGCAGAGCACAGGGCTGGGCACATGGCTGTTGATGATGCACTTGAGGGGCAGTAAGAGACGCGGAGTGACCGTAAGACCGAGGGGTGACAGTCCTCCTGGCCACTTCCCATAGACACCCCAGGCCCCTCCTCCTGTCTCAGGTATGAGAAGATGATCAGTGGTATGTACCTGGGTGAAATCGTCCGCAACATCTTAATCGACTTCACCAAGAAGGGATTCCTCTTCCGAGGGCAGATCTCTGAGCCGCTGAAGACCCGGGGCATCTTTGAGACCAAGTTTCTCTCTCAGATCGAGAGGTGAGTGGGCAGTGTCTTCTCTGCCAGCGCCCACCCTTCAGAGGTTGCCTGGCTGGTGGATTGTGATGGGGGTGGTAGGGACCCTGGGGGACATTTTGGCCATTTTTGAGGATTTTTTTTCCTCTGGAATAGCAGACCCTGGGCATTTGCATAGTGAAATCTTATAATTTTATTATCAATTACTTTCCTTGACCTGGTGTGGTGGCTCATGCCTGTAATCCCAGCACTTTGGGAGGCCGAGGCAGGCGGATCATGAGGTCAGGAGATTTGAGACCATCCTGGCTAACATGGTGAAACCGGATCTCTACTAAAAATACAGAAAATTAGCTGGGTGTGGTGGCATGTGCCTGTAATCCCAGCTACTTGGGAGGCTGAGGCAGGAGACTCACTTGAACCCAGGAGGCGGAGGTTGCAGTGAGCTGAGATCGCGCCACTGCACTCCAGCCTGGCCTGGCAACAGAGCGAGACTGCATCTCAATAAATAAGTAAATTACTTACTTTCCTTTTATCCATCCTTTATGTTGGGGCATTATATTGATTTATTTGAAATTATGTGTGTAAGAGGGTCATATGGATTCCATTTCAGATGGTAAAGATGCACTACACATACTTGTATTGGGGGTGCATAGGGCCTACCTGGATTTATCTGAAAGGCAGCCTGGGGTTCAGTGCCAGGCCACCCAGGAGCTGATGCCCCTCAGCAAGTTGTTCCACCTTCTTTCTACTTTTCTCCTGTCCAGGGAACATTTCTTCCTGGCCTTTGCTGTCTTCCAAGGCACGCTGTGTGAGAAGGAGGAAAAAATGGTCAGAAAAAACAAAAGCAATTGTGCAAATACTGTGTTCTTCTTAGAATGGTCATAATAACCTAACGTAGGCTCTGTGTAGGCTGGGCACGGTGGCTCATGCCTGTAATCTCAACACTTTAGGAGGCCGAGGCAGGTGAATCACTTGAGTTCAGGTGTTCGAGACCAGCCTGGGTAACATGGCAAGACCCCATTTCTACAAAAAGTGCAAAAACTAGCCGGGCGTGGTGGCACATTCCTGTGGTGTCAGCTATTTGGGAGGCTGAGGTGGG
Source organism: Gorilla gorilla gorilla (assembly GCF_029281585.2). Taxonomy (NCBI): domain Eukaryota; kingdom Metazoa; phylum Chordata; class Mammalia; order Primates; family Hominidae; genus Gorilla; species Gorilla gorilla. The sequence goes on along the minus strand of NC_073232.2, from coordinate 46,356,399 downwards.
AGGATGGCTTGAGCCCAGTGGCGGAGGTTGCAATGAGCTGAGGTTGCACCACTGCACTCCAGCCTGGGCGACAGAGACAGATTCTGTCTCAAAAAAAAAAAAAAAAAAGAGAAAGAAAAGAAAAAAAAAATTAAACCTTAAACAAAAAAAACCCTAACAAGCCTATACATTGCTCTTACCCAGGCAAAATGGTTTTTAAGTATACAGTTTGGTGACATTAAGTACATTCACATAGTCGCACAGCTATCACCACCATCCATTTCCGGAACTCTTTTCATCTTCTCAGCTGAAACTCTGTACGCAGCAAACACTAACTCCTCATTCCTCCCTTCCCCCACCCCAGCAACCACCATTCTACTCTCTGTCTCTATGGATTTGACAACTCTGGATACTTCATATAAATAGAATCATACAGCATTTGTCCTTTGTGACTGGCTTAATTCACTTAGCATAATGTCTTAAGGTTCATCCGTATTGTGGCATGTGTTAGAATTTCCTTATTTTTTTATTTTTATTTTTTGAGACGGAGTTTCACTCTTGTTGGCCAGGCTGGGGTGCAATGGTGCAACCTCGTCTCGCCATAACCTCTGCCTCCTGGGTTTAAGCGATTTTCCTGCCTCAGCCTCCTGAGTAGCTGGGATTACAGGCGTGCGTCACCATGCACGCCCGGCTAATTTTGTATTTTTAGTAGAGATGGGGTTTCCCCATGTTGATCAGGGTGGTCTCAAACTCCCGACCTCAGGTAATCTGCCCGCCTTGGCCTCCCAGAGTGCTGGGATTACAGGCATGAGCCACCATGCCCGGCCATAATTTCCTTATTTTTAAGGCTGAGTGATATTCCATTGCACGCACACACTGCATTTTGTTTATTCATTCATCCATCCATGGACACTTGGCTTGCTTCCACCTTTTGGATATTGTGACAAATGCTGCTGTGAACACGGGTGACCAGTATCTCCTTTCAGTGTGTGTGTGTGTGTGCACCCCAAGTGGGCTTGCGGGACCATATGGTAATTCCCTGTTCAGTTGTTTGTGGAACCACCATGTTGTTTTCCACAGTGGCTGTAATATTTTACATTCCCACCAGCAGCCCGTGAAAGTTCTAGTTTCTGCACATCCTCGCCAACACTTGTTATTTTCTGAGTTGAGAATAGCCATCCTAATGGGTATGAAGTGATATGGAAAGTCTTTTCAAGCATAATAGCAAAGAAAGAAATCATAAAGAAAAATGGCCAAATATAGCTGCATAGTGTCTGTAAGTAAAAAAAAAAGTAATCAAACTTAAAAGGCAACGGTAAACTGAGGAAGACATTTGTACTGTGTATGACAAGACGCCTAGCAGGGCATGGTGGGCTTTGGCAGGTCTGGTCTACACCTGCTCTTCTCCACCGGCTGTGTGCTTTGCAATACTCAATTTCTCCCAGCCTCAGTTGCCTTATCTTTAAAATGGGAATAATCATACATTCATTGGTTGTTTGAGGAGTAAGTAAGGTAATGTATGTAAAATATATGTTACATGGTAAGTCCTCCAAGAAGCCTGGCTGGTCTTCATTGTACCATCCCAGTTATCGTCTCTTTCAATTTAATATAAATAAGACAAATATATCAGGAGAAAAGTCTTGAGACGTAAGAAGTAGTTTATATGGCCAAAAAACAAATGGAAAAAAAAGAGATCATCCTCACTAATAGAGAATAATATAAATTGAACTACAGTCTTGTGATGCCTTCTTATAAAACTGTCAAAAGTTGTAAAAAAATGCTCTTTTCCAGTGAGGATAAGTGTGGCCAAATACTCTGCTGAAGACAGAGTAAATGGATACAATTTTCTGTAAGGCATCTGGCAATGTGTAGCAAAAGCTCTTTGACCCAGAAATTTATCCTAAGGAAAAACATCAGAATTGCACACAAAGATTTATAAACAAACCTTATCAAAATGTTTCTTTATAATAGCAGAAAATTGCAATTAACTTGAATTTCTCCAAGCTGGCTAAAGAAATCATGGTGCATCCCTAGAGGGAATACTGCAGCAGCTGTTTCCAATCCTGTTCTCAGATAAGGCTGTGGGAAATTGCTCAATGCATGAAACAGGAAAGAGAAAGAAAATCACATATCAAGGATAATCCCATTTTGCATATCATGAGAAGCATACCAGCTAGGAAAAATAAACTGGAAGGAAATATATTAAAATGTTAATAGCATTTTCCTAGATGTTGAGATAGTGAATGGTTTAGATTTTCCAATTTTTATTTTGCTAGATTTGCCAAATTCTCCACAATTTAACATGTAACACTTGCCCTTGACTCTGTTTGTGGATGAGTACAGTGATTGGGGGCGGGGGGCGTCCTTTGGACGTGGTCTCCAGGCTGCTCTTGTGGGTCCTGCTTCATCCAGCCCTCTGGCTTTTGTCCCCCACAGTGACCGATTAGCACTGCTCCAGGTCCGGGCTATCCTCCAGCAGCTGGGTCTGAATAGCACCTGCGATGACAGTATCCTCGTCAAGACAGTGTGCGGGGTGGTGTCCAGGAGGGCCGCGCAGCTGTGTGGCGCAGGCATGGCTGCAGTGGTGGATAAGATCCGCGAGAACAGAGGACTGGACCGTCTGAATGTGACTGTGGGAGTGGACGGGACACTCTACAAGCTTCATCCACAGTGAGTGGGCCTTCCAGTTGGGATGCGCAGAGCTTGCTGGGATCCCTTTGGGTTAGGGGGTATCAGGGTGTGGTTTACGCTGGGGAAATGCCCTGCGGGAGCCCAGCCAGGCTGAAGGCTGTGTGTTCAGGAGCTGGGGGTTGTCTAGGACAAGGTAATGAACAGTTTGTAGGGTTTGACTGGGATCCTTAGGGAGACAGAGAAGTGGCTTCACTTGGCCAGCTCACACCAGTGGCATGATGTGACCCTCACCCCACTCCTCCTGGTCCCCCTTAGGTGGGGGCTGGGCAGTGGGAGAGGAGGTGAGGGTGGGCGTGGGCTCACTCATAAGCCTGGTGAGCTGTAGCCAGGCCAGAGGCTCTGTTGGGTAAGTGGGGAGAGGATATTAAGAAAGGGGAGGAGCCGGGTGCAGTGGTTCACACCTGTAATCCAGCACTTTGGGAGGCCTAGGTGGGAGGACTGCTTGAGTCCAGGAGTTTGAGACCAGCCTAGGCAACATAGTGAGACCTTGTCTGTACAAAAAAATTTTGAAAATTAGCCGGGGATGGTGGTGAACGCCTGTAGTCCCAGCTACTCGGGAGGCTGAGGGAAGAGGATTGCTTGAGCCTGGGAGGTGGGGGTTGCAGTGAGCCCAGATCACGCCACTGTACTCCAGCCTGGGCAACAGAGTGAGACCCTATTTCAAAAAGTAAAATAGGAAAGGAGGAGAGCCACTCTCTTGTTCATCTGCTGAATCAGTTTGCTAAGACTTGGAAGGGCGGGAGCGGTTTGGGCCCTGGGCTTCATGGCAGGGAGGGGTAGGGAGTGGCCTCCCTCTGGTCAGGCATCTGACCCCCCATGCCAGAGAAGGACATGTGATTGCACTTGCTGTGTGATTGTGATCCACCGCATGTCTCAAACCTTGGCTTTTATGAATAGGGTGACCATATTATTTATTTATTGTCTACACTAGGGTACTCTTGCCAGTCAAGAGTGCTAATAATTATTACTCTGGGACTGTAGGCAAACTAGGACCATCCCAGATAAATGAGGCCATAGTGTCACCCTACTTATAAGCAACCTCACCCGACTCAGTGTAGACATTACCTGCTTACCTCATGGCCGTGGCTTGGGGTGGAACCATCTGTCTTGCTCCATCCTCACCTCTGTCTCTCCCCCTTAATAGCTGTGCTTGCCATCAGCTGAGGCAGCACACAGGAGTGGTTTAGAGCTAGGCTTTGGAGCCACATACTCTTGGATTTAACCCTGGCACCGTCACTTAGAATCTGTGTGCAATTGCTTAATCCCTGCAAAATCTCATCTTCCTCATGAGGTGGCAGCCACTGGCAGGACTAGAAATTAGAGCTGTAAAGTATGGGGCACCTAGTAGGTCCTCAAACTCCTTGGCTCAAGTGATCCTCCCACCTTGGCCTCCCAAAGTGCTGGCATGAGCCACCGCACTCCGCCCACCTAATAGGTCCCCAACCAAGGACAGTGACTACTTTTGAGAGCCCCTCACCACAAGCATCTTCAGCCTGGCCCTGCCCTTCATTTTGAGCCCAAATTACAAGCATGTAGATTCAGCCTTTGTTCAGATACTATCTTCACTGGAGGGCATTCCTGTCTTTGGGGGCCAGGCTGTTGATGGTGGGGCACTGGGGGTCTCAGGGTTGCAGCTGGAGATGGGTGATATTCATTCCTGCACAGCCTCCTGAACCGATCCAGTGCTTGGCTGGCTTGCACCTGCCTTAATGATCCATGTCAGCCCCTAACATCCTCCTTGGTTTTGAGGTCCCCCTGGAGCCTCAAGCTCCGATGTGGGTGTGTGTGTTATTCATGTCCTAGCCTTCATAAGCCATACAGAGCAGTTGTGTTTGGATTCGCAGTTGGGCCTCCCTGCTGAAAACTGTGACAATGGGATTGACCGTAGGCCCACTGTCCTCCCAGCCATTCTCAACTGGCCACAGCTGCTTCTAAGCAGCCTGCCTCCCAACCGTGTTCACCCTCCCTGTTGTTGGGTTCAGAGTCTCTTTGACTTCCGATGCTTATGTCCTGATAAACCCATCACAAAGTCGAAGAATCCTAAGTCGAATCATCACCAGTCAGGGGGCTGTCTGTGCTTTGGTGTTTTCGGGTAGGCCCAGCGTCTCTCATCTTCCTCCAACTACCTTCTCCTGTTTTCTCGTCCTTTTTAGCTTCTCCAGAATCATGCACCAGACGGTGAAGGAACTGTCACCAAAATGTAACGTGTCCTTCCTCCTGTCTGAGGATGGCAGCGGCAAGGGGGCCGCCCTCATCACGGCCGTGGGCGTGCGGTTACGCACAGAGGCAAGCAGCTAAGAGTCCGGGATCCCCAGCCTACTGCCCCTCCAGCACTTCTCTCTTCGAGCGGCGACCCCCTACCCTCCCAGCGAGTTGTGCTGGGAGACGCCGGCGCCAGGGCCTGCCGGCGCGGGGAGGAAAGCAAAATCCAACTAATGGTATATATTGTAGGGTACAGAATAGAGCGTGTGCTGTTGATAATATCTCTCACCCGGATCCCTCCTCACTTGCCCTGCCACTTTGCATGGTTTGATTTCGACCTGGTCCCCCACGTGTGAAGTGTAGTGGCATCCATTTCTAATGTATGCATTCATCCAACAGAGTTATTTATTGGCTGGAGATGGAAAATCACACCACCTGACAGGCCTTCTGGGCCTCCAAAGCCCATCCTTGGGGTTCCCCCTCCCCGTGTGAAATGTATTATCACCAGCAGACACTGCCGGACCTCCCTCCCGGGGGCACTGCCTGAAGGCGAGTGTGGGCATAGCATTAGCTGCTTCCTCCCCTCCTGGCACCCACTGTGGCCTGGCATCGCATCATGGTGTGTCAATGCCACAAAATCGTGTGTCCGTGGAACCAGTCCTAGCCTCGTGTGACAGTCTTGCATTCTGTTTGTCTCGTGGGGGGAGGTGGACAGTCCTGCGGAAATGTGTCTTGTCTCCATTTGGATAAAAGGAACCAACCAACAAACAATGCCATCACTGGAATTTCCCACCGCTTTGTGAGCCGTGTCGTATGACCTAGTAAACTTTGTACCAATTCAAAGACCCGAGTGATGCTTAATGGCTGGGGACGGGGGGACAGGCAGAGGGTGGTGCAGTTTCTTGGGATGTGGCAAAGACCAAACACTGGGGAGTTTTGTGGCCTTCTCGGCAGAGGAGTTTTTTTTTGAGATGGAGTCTTGCCCTGTCACCCAGGCTGGAGTGCAGTGGCACAATCTCAGCTCAGTGCAACCTCTGCCTCCCGAGTTCAAGTGATTCTCCTGCCTCAGCCTCCTGAGTAGTTGGGACTACAGGCGTGCATCCCCACACCCAGCTAATTTTTGTATTTTTAGTAGAGAAGGGGTTTCACCATGTTGGCCAGGCTGGTCTCCAACTCCTGACCTCAAGTGATCTGCCTGCCTGGACCTCCTAAAGTGCTGGGATTATAGAACAAGGCCACTTGGCTTCCAGGCTGCTTGGGTTCAGTGAGAGGACTGCAACACTGGTCCCCTCTCTGCCATCCCCACCCGGATCCTGCCCTTCATCTTCCTCTCTGCCAACCCCAAGACAAAGGAGGAAATGTGCTCTGCCCCACCCCTCTCCTCCCTCTCTACCCAAACACAGATGAAATCTTGAAGCAGCCCAGGGTGGCTGCATGCTCCCGCTCCCGGATCTTTTTTCTTTATTTTTTATTTTTATTTTCTGTAGACAGGGTCTCACTGTGTTGCTAGGGCTGGTCTCCAACTCCTGAGCTCAAGCAATCTGCCCGCCTCAGCCTCCAATAGTGCTGGGATTATAGGCGTGAGCCATCGCTCCCGGCCCACCCCTTCTGGATCTTAGATTGACCTTATCCCTAGGAAGTTAACCCTTGTCTGACCTTTTACTCTCCCTTCCCACCCCCACCTCAAGAGATTCCTGGTCTATCCCCAGGCTACCATTTTGGATTCTCCCCCAGCCTTGGTGGGTTCCATGTCACTCTGCACCCAAGCACCTTGTGATGTCCCAAGCCGCAACTGCGGCTCTAAGTGGCTTCCTGCGAGACCGATTGCCAGACCACCTGGTTTGGTGAGATCAGAGTCCCTTTATTAGGGGCATGGTGCTGGTGTCTACGGAGCAGTGATTTTTTGGAGAACACAGATAACATTACACCTTCCAGTGTGCATTGACAATGTTACATGGCTCTTCTGCAGGGGAACCAGGGCGTGGAGGCTGAGTTGGCAAGCAGGAGGTGTGCCCCTGGGATGGGCTGGGCCAGACCGGGAGCCTTCTGGGAGTTGGGACAGTTGCTGCTTTCTGCCCTCTAGCTTCTTGCTGCAGAAGTGGGAGTGGGAGCTGTGCTGCTGCTTTGTAGGTGGCTTTTGTGTGAAATAGTTAAAAGTCATGACTAACAGCCAGGTGTGGTGGCTCACATCTGTAATCCCACCACTTCAGGAGACAGGCAGGAGGAATGGTTGAGCCCAGGAGTTCAAGACCAGCCTGGGCAACATAGCAAGACCCCATATCTACAAAAAACTTAAACACTAGCTGGGTGTGGTGGTATGTACCTGTGGTCCCAGCTACATGGGAGACTGAGGCAGGAGGATCCCCTGAGCCCAGGAGGTTGAGGCTGCACTGAATCATGATGGTGCCACTGCACTCCTGCCTGGGTCTCACAGAGTGAGGTGAGACCCTGTCTCAAAAAAAAAAAAAAAAAAAGTCCTGGCTTCCATGTATTGGGCACTTAATCTGGTCTGGCCTGCTAGTTGATAGGCATTACTCCCATTGTTCCTCACAGCATCCCTGTGAAGTAGTTTTGATACTGGGCAGAGGTCAAAGTGACTTGCCTGAGGAAGCACAGCTGATTTTTTTGGCTCTTAATCACCGTCTACATGGGCTGTATCTGACTTCTTAAATACTGAGACAGAGAAGCCCTCGGCTGACTCAGTCACTGGGCTTTGTGAAATAAGAAGTTTCCTCCTTTGTATCCGCAGCCTGATGGCGAATCAGGGTCATGGTTGCATTGCCCACAGATACGTTTTGTTTAACTTATGCAAAGTTTATGAAAATTTGGGTCAAATTCAACAAATCTGGAAGACTCACATACAAATGTGGATTTGTAGCTTCTCTTGAAAAATTTAGAAGATCTAACAACAGTGGGCTCCCATTATCATGTGGCAACGTTTGTCCAGAGCTGAGTAGTTCTTGTCCCCTTTGAATGCCTGTCCTCTCCAGGTTGCCATGGCCCCCACCATTCCCTATTAGCTCAAACTGAGGGTGGAAGTCAGTTGCCTTTTATCATCACATTTGCAGTTTTTCTTTTATACATATTCTTGTATGCCCCAGGAAGGCATTTGAGCTTGCATCTCTTAGATTAGATAAATATCAGCTTACACTGTCTTTTCTGACCCTTACTGGATCCTCTGAAGTGCTCTCTGAGATGGGTGGCTGAGTCCTCTTAAAGTCAGCATCCTTTCTGGAGTTCTGGCCCCATGTTGTCTTTGTATTGGTATACTGAAGGATGGGGCATGAGCTGAACTTTCAGATCTGGTCTTCTCGATTGGCTACTTCTCAAAGGGTGCTACACCTCATTCTGCAGCCAGGCACAAGGCTTCAGGGTTCAGTAGGCACCTATCTCAGTCCATTTGTGTTGCTTTCATGGAATACCTGAGACTAGGTAATTTATAAAGAAAAGAGGTTTATTTGGCTCATGATTCTGGTGGCTGGAATATCCAAGATTGGGCAGCTGCATCTGGTGAAGGCCTCAGGCTGCTTCTTGTCATGGTGGAAAGTGGAAGGGAAGTGTTGTGTGCAAAGAGATCACATGGTGAGAGAGGAAGCAAGACGGGGAAACTGAGGACACCACACTCTTTCTAACAACTTGTTATCTTGGGAACTAGTCCATTCCCACAAGAGTGATGATTCACTTCAGCTGGAAGGCATTAATCTATTCATAAGGGATCCATCCCCAATACCCAAACACCTCCCACTAACCCCTACCTCCCAACACTGCCACATTGGGATCAAATTTCAACACGAGTTTTGGTGGGGGCAAGCAAACCATACCCAAATCATAGCCCTGATCCATCCTGGGGACGCCCCGCCTCCCCACTGGTAGCCTCGGAGGGGGCTGCATCCCCAGCCATGAACAAAGTCTCCTTAGTGTGACACCTGTTGACTCTCGTGGAGAGGGAGGTTGTGGGAGTCAGCTCGAGCTTATCTTCCTTGGTGGGTGTGACCCATGGGCAGCAGCGGAAGGCAAGCCGGAATCCAGAGCGAAACCTGGGGGAGCGAGGGGCACTTTGAGCCAGGGATTTAGGGGCTCAGGAGCTGTGATGTGACTGCCCCCACCCCCAGGAAACTGACTCTCTTCCAGAGGAAAGTCACTGTCTCCCTCCAAGAGCCTCCCATGGCTCAGGGGCTCTTGAGAGATGCCTTCGTGCGTGAGTTTGATTTTTGGAAACTGCCAGAGTGTTCTGGAGCTGGGTCTAGTGAATGAAGTGGGTGACTAAGCTGATTTAGGTCATCTGTTATTACGAACAAAAAACCACCCCAGCATAATTACTAAAAAAACCAAAAAACAAACAAACAAACAAAAAAAACAGCAGATGTTCTTGTCTGACTTGTTAACTGGCTTCTAAGGGAGGAGTCAAAGAAGAACCTGCTAAAACACAATGGAGGCTTTGGCAACTTGGGAGAACAAGGATGCTTTTCCCAAGGGGACTACACTGAAAAACCCACACTCGGAGCCACCAAGTTCTGATGCATTTGCTTGAAAACAAACAGCTCTCCCCATGGCAGCACTGAACGGGAGTTCAGAGGAAGCACACACGGTGAGTGGAAGAAATCAGACGGCAGAATGGGAACGCTGGCCGCTCAGAGAAGGGAATGATCCAGAAGTGATGTCAGGATCTTGTAGAGCCTGGGGTGTTGTTTAGACTCCCAGGGACTGTATCTCCCTTGGGTAGCAGAAGAGTGATCAACCCACAGACACAGTGGGCTGGTGGCCCCTCCCAGATGTCAGAGTCCCTGTCTCCAGGTTTTCAATCCCACAAGTCTTTAAAAGATAAATGCGTGGTGTGGGGATAAGATGACAGGCCTTGGAGACACATGGAGTCCTGGCTTTACTGTTTGTTGTATGAATTTGGGAGCATCTTACTTTCTGAAGCTCAGTTTCCCCATCCGTAGAGTGGGGGTGACACCTGCTTCTCTCCTATTATCTACTTCCCTCTCAGGAGAGAGTTCTGGCCTCCTGCAAAAAATCATAGCTCCTTATATCCTTTTGGCCTGCCCCAGGCGGTGAAATGTCTGAGCAACAAAGATCCCAATGGCATTATGAGTAGCCTGGCTACCTGGCCAGGGAGGTGACAAAAAACATGAACAAAGAGGTCCAAGGCCAACTTCGCCCACATCATTGTCTCACTGAGGTGAGACTGTGTCCACCTCTTGCCGCCCCTTACTTGCCCCACCTTCAGGGTTTCCTGCCACTGAAAGGGCTGCTCTGCAGAACTCCTGGGGCTGGGTTCCTGCCTGACTCACCACCCCCCACCTCTCCAGGTGCCCCAGAGCAAGTGCAGGCCCCTCTCTGGGACTCATTTCATCAGAATCACAAGGGCTAGGGAAACTGGATGACGCCAGGAGAGTGAGATTCTGGCCCCCTCCTTCCTGGCTGTCTCTGACAGGGTCACTTCCCAGCTGCCCTGAAAGTCCCTGGAGGACAGGGCATGCACTGTGAGCTTTCCAGGGAGCAGCCTGCCCCACACCTGTGCTGGCCCCAGCCCCCATCTACTGCTTCCACTGCCGGATGGGTGCCATTCACTCGGCTCCAGGAAAGCCCTCAGTAGGAAGCTCGTGAAAATACTAGAACAGAAGTCAGTCCCTCCCTCCCGCTACTTAGCTTTTCTTTCCTGTCTGTCTGTCTGTCCCGCCCCCTCTCTGTGACTCTCCCCTCCCCTTCATCTCTCTGGCCCTCCCTTCTCTCTTCTCTTGCCCCAGACACAGAACCCAGAAGAGCCAGCAGGAACAGACAGACAGTGAGAGCTACAGCCTGGGAGACGGCGAGGATTTGGGGAGGAAGGGGGCTCAAGCTAGGCCAAGGCCAGAGGGATTATTGTGCTGGGGAGTGAGTGTGAGGACGGCTTTCTCATGTAGGCTGGGGGCACAGGGCCACAGGTTCCGGCAGGAATGAGGATGGATGCTTGAGCTGTGCAGGGGAGCCCACCTGGGGCTGGGCAGTGGGGCCCTGAGGGCAGAGGGTGGGGCTGGAGTGGGGGCTCACCTGTGGTTGAGGCAGCAGTAGATGATGGGATTGTACATGGTAGAGCTCATGGCCAACCAGAAGAGTGCCAGGTAGACTTGCTGGATGAACTTGTGGCAGTAGATGTCCTCCTGGAAGCTGCCCAGGATGAAGTAGAGGTGGTAGGGCAGCCAGCAGATGGCAAACGTCACCACCACCAGCACCATGGTCTTCACAAACTGGTCCGGGAGAGGCTCAAGTTACTTCTTAGTGCCCAAGCCCCAGCCCCAGCCCTCTGAGGGCAGACGCAGAGGACCCCTTGAACCCACCTGGGAATTGCTCCACACTCAGACCCCATTAGCTCTATTACTCAGGCCTCTGAGCATGTTTTGCCCAGACCTTCCTGAGCCCCCAGCCTCAGAGGCCTGTGCTCAGGCCGGTCCCTCTGCCCATACTGCCATCCTTCCTTTGAAGTCCTCACTCCTTGAAGCCCAGCTCAATGGCCACTTCCTACAAAAGGTGTCTGGGACCCCTTCATTCACTGCAGCTCCCCCTCCCTGGAGAGTGGCTGAGCTCGCTCTCCTAACCCCATCCCTAGGGGAGCCCCTGTGTCAGCTATGCGTTCCCAGGCCGCCCCCTCTCTGGGATCCGTATCGGCACAGCCCTTCTCTCTGTGGGCTGTAAGGTTCCAACCAGGGACCCCTGCCTCTGCCCACGGGTCAGCTCCTGGACCTCCCCCTCCTCAGAGCCTGGCCCCTGCAGGCACACTCCTGCTCCATTCGGCAGCCCAGCATGCCAATTACAAAAGGTCTGGGGGCTCCTGGGCACCCTGATCCTCACGTAGGATCTGGGTTGAGACCCCTAGTGTGGAGCAGATGGAGGCCAGTGCTCCATGAGAGGCACCAGATGGCGCCCATGTGCAGCTATCTCCCCGAACCACCCTGTGAAAGATGCCTACTTTTGGGTGAGAAGCATGGCTTTGACCTGGCTACATGATGTGGTTAACCCATTACCTCCCCTGTTGCCTGGCAGGAAGGGGGCAAGGACAAGCTTGGACTGAAGGAGGGTGAAGGGGGTCTGGGGCACAGAGGGCTACATCAGGACCTTCGGGGGACCCTGGATGGCAGGGAGTAGGGGGACACTGCCACTTCCGGAAGAAACTGGAGACAGATTTGATGAAGCTGGACAACAATCTGGTCTCCACGACCTCTGGGGTCCGCAGTTCCAGCCTTTGAGGGCTCCCCTGTGACTGTCAGGCACCTTCTATAGTTCTGTGGGGCTTCTCAATTTCAACATTCTGATTATTCAAAAAGTCTAAGATTTTAATATTTTATCATTCTAAGATTCTTGGGGGTATCTGAATTCTATGGGGCTTTAGGAGTCCCTGACTCCCCTAACATTCTGGGAAGTTTCTTTAATTTTTTTTTTGTCTTTTTTTTTCTTCCTTTTTGTGGAGAACGGGGTCTCGCTATGTTGCCCAGGCAGGTCTCGAACTCCTGGGCTCAAGCTATCCTCCCGCCTCTGCCTCCCTGAGAGCTGGGATTACAGGCGTGAGCCGCCGCGCCCGGCAAGTTTCTTTAATTTTGTATTTGGCCAAAGACCAAAGGCAAATCCGCCCGGCTGGGAGTAACGCGGTCAGGCTCTGGCCCCAGACTTCGCGCGAAGGCAGCTTCCGCAAACTTCTCCCGGGCGCCCTCTTGCGGACCGGCCTTGAGACCGTAAGGGCGGCTCCCCATGAGGCCTCGCCCCCCTCCCGCCCCCCTCCCGCCCCCCTCCCGCCCCCGTCCCGCCCCGTCCTGCCCCGCCCCCATGAGGCCTCGCCCCCGCCAGGCCCCCGCCCCCGCCAGGTCCCGCTCCCGCCAGGCCCCCGCCCCCGCGCCTACCTTCTTCTTGGCCTGCAGGTGGCGCAGGTTGGCACCGTGCGCCTGATGTCCGGGCACTGCGCGCCTCCAGAGCGTGAGGCCGATGACGCTGTAGGCGACGAACATCACCGCGAGCGGCAGGAAGTAGATGAGGGCGATCACCACGAGGTGGTACCTGCAGGGAGAGCCGAGGCCTGGGCAGCGGAGGGCTCGGGGGCGACTCCGAAGTCTGCCAGCGCCTGGTCCTGGGACCCCGCGGGCACTGTGGAGCCGCCCCTGCGGGCCCACCCTGGGCGCCTCCCAGGGACTTGGTTTGATTTAAACAAAAATAAAGGGGGCATTGGGTAGCCTGTGTGCCAGGAGACGGCTTCCCCTGCAAAAGGGACGGCAGCAGTAGCCCTGCGTCCTTACATATCACGTCCTTCCACGTGATAGACACGTGTCAAAAAAAGGAAAAGTGAACGAAACAAATTAAAAAATAATTTGTTTGCAATTTAAAATACCATTAAGCACAAAGGAGGCAGTAAAATTATCCCACTCCCACCACTATTAACATTAACTATTAATATCTGGCATATTTTTTCCAGAATCATATGTATGAATAGTAGTCACCCCTGATGGGAGTTTCACTTTCCCGGGTTTCAGTTACCCCTCCCAACTGCGGATCCAAAATAGGTGAGGAGAGTACAAGATATTTTGAGAGGGAGAGACCTCATTCACAGAAGTTTAATTACAGTATATCGTTATACTTGTTCTGTTTTATTAGTAGTTACTGTTAATCTCTTACTGTGCCTAATTTATAAATTAAACTTTATCATAGGTATGTTGAGGAAAAAAACAGTATATATCTATATAGAGAGAATTCAGTACTATCTGAAGTTTCACGCATCCACCGGGGGTCTTGGAGTGTATCCTACAGTATAGCCATATATGTATACGTATACGTATATGTATATGTACATATATATACATATATATATATATATATAATCTGTATCTGTCTGGATGGATAGAATGACTGGTGTTAATAAGGCTCCATCTGTACCAACATCGCTATGGAGGCATGGGACAGTGGAAAAGCGCCGTATATCACATGCTGCTGTGTCATCTGCTTACGGTTCATCAGCATTTGGCTGGGAACCTCGTTTGTGTCAGCAAATGCTCTTTCATACCACCTTTGAGGAAGTGATGCAGAGTACCATTGCGTGGCTTCCTACCCCGTCCCCAGGGAGGACACTGGGTTGTGTTGAGGCTTTTCATTTCCTTTTGGAAACAGTGTAGGCCAGGCGTGGTGGCTCATGCCTGTAATCCCTAAACTTTGGGAGACCAAGATGGGAGGACTGTAATCCCTAAACTTTGGGAGACCAAGATGGGAGGACTGCTTGAGCCCAGGAATTTGAGACCAGCCTGGGCAAGATAGTGAGACCCTATCTCTATAAAAAAAATTTAAAAAATTAGCCAGGCATAGTGGGGCACACCTGTAATTCCAGCTACTCAGGAGGTTGAGGCAAGAGGTTCACTTGAGCCCAGGAGATCGAGGCTGCAATGAGTTATGATTGGGCCACTGCACCCTAGCCTGGACGATAGAGTGAGACCCTGTCAAAAAAAAAAAAAAGAAAAAAAGACAGTGTCCCCAGTTCTCAGATCTCTGGTTTATGAGTGACGCTGCAGCCTCTCTCTGATGAGCTGCAGGCTGGGGACTGACTCTCCGGCAGGTCTGCAGTGGGAACCTGTGGAGACAAAAGTGACTCCATCTTGGATGCCACTCCCCTGTGTTGACTTCCGATTCGCCCCAGTCTTGTGAATGCCTTCTGATTTCTACTTTATTTACTGCCCCTAGTGTAAGAACATGTCAACCTTGATGTTACTCCACAAATCGTAGGCTGTGACGCACATAGTGTTCTTGCCTGTTCTGGAGGGCTGCCTTTGGTTGTCTTGCTGGAGCACAAATACCCTTTCCCTATGGTATCTAAGCCTTGCATCTGGGGTGTGAGAATGCAGAGCTCCACCTGTCTTGTGGCCACCCAAGATCCCACTTCGGTCTGTAAATTCCCTCAATAAATCACCCAATATTGACAAACTGGATTTGTTCTGCCTCCTTCTTTGGGTCTCGGTTCCTTTGGCATTTGGGGGTCCCTTTCATGGAACAGAGTCCTTAGAGCATTCCACCAATGGGCCTGAGACCCCTGGTCCCGTCATTTGACTTTTTCTTTCTTACTGGGAGGACTGAGGTGTTCCCAAACCTCCTGCTTCTACCTGCCACATGCTAGGCTTGCTGCGCCCCTTTCTAGAGGTGCTGCCACCCCAAGGGAAGGGGACCCATGGTGAAACCACCTTTGCAAAAATAACGAGGAAATTATGACAGTGAAAGAAATCAGACCTAAACGACTCTATCTTGCTTCTAATCCTTAAGCTGTCCTTGTTCATGCCTGGGTGTAGGCCGAACTATCTTTGGGAAGGAATTCAGTTCATGATTTTACTCTGAAGCAAAATTGATAATAGCCCTTTCCTGAAAAGACACCCTTCTTGCCTGGGATCCAATCTGCCTTTCCGGGACTAACAACTTAGCTACAAGGATAGAAATTATTTAGGGGTCACGCAGCCTCTGGCTCCAGGAGTTTGAACCTCCCCCAAATTCCTTGGGGGTAACATCACTATTGTAAAACCTAAGATCAGTGCTTGAGATGTTTTGCAGACCCTGCACTCAGTGGATCAGCTGACACCACCCAGACCGGGTAATCTGACTCAACCAGTTCTGCCATTGCACCCAGGAACAGAAGACAGCGAGAAAACCTCATTTCGACCCCCTGTGATTCCATCTCCAACCCGACCAATCAGCATTCCCCATTTGCCAAGGCCCTAGCTGCCAAATTATCTTTAAAGACTCTGATTCCTGAATGCTAAGGGAGACTGATTTGATTCTGTTTTTTTTTTTTTTTTTTTTTTTTTTGAGATGGAGCTTTGTTCTTGTTGCCCAGGCTGGAGTGCAATGGTGGGGTCTTGGCTCACCACAACCTCCACCTCCCAGGTTCAAGTGATCCTCCTGCCTCAGCCTCCCAAGTAGCTGAGATTACAGGTGCCTGCCACCACGCCCTACTAATTTTTGTATTTTTAGTAGAGACCGGGTTTTACCATGTTGGCCAGGCTAGTCTTGAACTCCTGACCACTGCCTTGGCCTCCCAAAGTGCTGGGATTACAAGCATGAGCCACCGCGCCTGGCCTGATTTGAGTAATTATAAAACTCTGGTCTCCTGCACAGTCGGCTCTGCATTAATTACTTTTTCTCCATTGCAATTCCCCTATCTTGATAAATCATTTCTGTCTAGGCAGCAGGCAAGGTGAACCCACTGGGTGATTATAATGGCTCCAGTAAATCTCTCTCCTAAAGTCTTGTGTTTAGAATTCTGCTTGGGTTCTTTTGACAAGCATGCCAATTACAAGAGGTTCAGGCGCTCCTAGACTCCCTGATCCTCAAGTAGGCTTTGGGTTGAGAACCCCAGTGTGGAGCAGATAAGAGGGGAGGAGGGGCAATGAGGGCCAGGGCCCATCACCTTACAGAGTGAGGATCTGCAGGGCCACCTATCTCAGTGTCCAGATAGGAAACCGAGGCCCAGAGAGGCACAGGAAGTCTGTGTCATACCCGTCTACAGATTTAATCATGACCAAATTTCCCCTTTTCTGAGGGTCAGCACTGTGGGAGTCAGCACAGGGCTCTTCTCCAGCCTCTTGTTTAAAGCATGATATTAGGCAAGTCAGGGCTTTCCCTCAGCCTCAGTTTCCCCATCTGTAAAAGGAGGAGGCCACCTCTAAGTCCTTCCTTAGCAGGAGCCACACTCCTCTGTTGCTTGCTCCTAGGATGTTGTGCAGGACAGGAATTCACCCTGGGCTAGGTCTCCATGCAGAAGGCAGAGGGGAAGAGTTCCAGGGACCGCCTTTGTTTGTTTTGTTTTGAGACGGAGTTTCACTCTTGTCGCCCAGGCTGGGGGCAATGGTGTGATCTTGGCTCACTGCAACCTCCACCTCCCAGGTTCAAGCGATTCTCCTGCCTCAGCCTCCCAAGTAGCTGGGATTACAGGCACCCAACATCATGCCCAGCTAATTTTTATATTTTTAATAGAGACAGGGTTTCATCACGTTGGCCAGGCTGGTCTTGAACCCCTGACCTCAGGTGATCTGCCCACCTTGGCCTCCCAAAGGGAGTCTTTTTGTATTTTGATTTTGGGGGTGTGTGCACATGTCCCTGAAGAGGGCATCTTTAATTTCATCAGATTCCTAATTACACACAGTTACATGAGCCTGTGTGGATGGAGCCCTCATCCTAAATTAGGCTCTCCCCCAAGAAAAACAATAACACATTCTCACACTTAAAACCAGGCTTTCCCCAAATCCTTTCGGAATTTTAAGCAACACCAAAGTATGGCTTTCCTAGCCCACCCCTGCCCGCCTGTTTTTCCCAGTCGCCTGAATCTGGGATGGAACTCGCTGTTCCCAGAGAGCTGGCACGCGCAGTGGTCCTGTATTAAGATGGAGAAATACCGCCCCCAAGTGGCCGGTCTCCATATGTTCTGCTCTCCACCCTTTGCTGAGCCAGAAAGCCGGGCATTCCCCATATATGGATATCGCCTTCCGTGAGAGGGTGGGGTGCAGGGAGGGGGCAGAGACCCTGGGCAGGGCCTGCCCTCGAGACTCGCCAGTCCCCAGGAACGGCTTCTCAGAAGAATGGCGCCTTCCCTATCCCTGAAGCCCACAAGAGCAGCCTTCTCCTGGCAGGTGCTCAGGACAGATGGAGACCAGGCAGGGAGGATGTTGGAGGAGAGGTGTGTTGCCATGGCTACCTGGCAGCCCTCACCTCAGACCATGCACACCCTCATGCTTGGGGCAGCTGGGACTTTGTGGGAAGGATCTGCTACCCCCAGGTGTGTTTTCATGTGTCCCCTATTTAAGCTGCCACATACTGGGTACCAGTTCTTTGCCAGGCATGGTGCTAAGGGCTTCAGGTACACTATCTCATTTATGCTCACAGAGCAAGGTACTATTATGAATCCTCATTTTAGAGAGAGAAAGCCAGAGGTTCAGAGGTTACGTGAGTGTGAGGCATCCTCCGGCCACGTGGGACCAGGCCACGACTTGGGCCTGACTGAGCCCAGAACCCCAGTCAGTTCTTTAGCCTCTACCAAGCAATAGCTCAGTGCCTGGGGACCACAAAGACACATCGTGAGATCCTCGGAAACTGAGGCCGGAATGGAGAAAGGACTCACCCAGGGTCACACAGCAGCTGGGCCATGCCTGAATTCCTCTAACCCTGCCCTCCCTGCCTCCAGCCCATGATGCCCACCTCAGCAGCCTGAAAATGTCCCAGGCTCCATCATGGACTCTTTCTGCCTCAGTCTCCTGCCGCTTTGTCGCCTGAGCATATAGAGAGTCTCCCCCAAACACACGCCTACACATGTCCCTAACACGTGCCTGTGTGCAAACACATCTACAAACATGCCCACACACTTGCACGTGTACAAACAGGCAGAAATGGGTGCCGCATGTTCATGTGACATGTACAGTCACATACACGTGTGCATGCGTGCATATCCTTATCTAAGGATGCAAGGGTGCATATTCGAGTAGCAGAGTGGTGAGGAGATTGGGCCCTGGGCAGGATTGCTTAGATTTGAATCCATAGCTGGATTCAAATGACTAGCTGGATTTGAATTACTAGCTGTGTGGTTTTGGGCATGTTACTTAGTATTTCAGTGCCTCAGTTTCTTCATCTGAAAAATGGTAAGAATAATAATATAATAGATATCCCACATAGTTAGGAGAATTAAATGGGTCAATATATGTAAAGTGTGAAGAACAGATCGGCTACATCGTGTGTGTTGCTTACTAAGCATATAGGTATATTCACACAATCCCGTGTACACTCACTCATGTGTACACCCATGCATGCACACCACACATGCATGGACATGGATGCATGCACGTGTGTGTACACACACACACACAGACTCACACACACACACTGTTGCCCTCCACAATCCCCCAGAGGCCTTACAGGAGGAGCGTCTTGCCCCCGCTGTCTTCGGGCCAGGCCACCACGCACTTGGTGGCACCCTGGTCCATGGTGATGGTGGAGTAGAAGCACTGGGGGGAGGCCAGGGCGAGAGCCACCAGCCAGATGCCAGCAATAACCGCCTTGGTGCCGGGGGCTGAAAGCCGAGGCTGGAAGGGGTGGACGATGGCCATGTACCTGTGAGCAGAGGGCAGCTTGAGCGGCAGGGGCCCTCCTGTTAGCCCAGCTCCCTTTCCCCTGTCTCCCTCTCTCCCAACCCAGGCCCATGCCCTCTAGCCATTCCCCGCACTGCTGCCATCTGCTGATATCATAGTATCAGCCGACCTGCAGAGAGCCCGCTGGGCTGGTGACTCTCCCACAGCCACACAGCACACTGACGCCTTGGAACCCCGGCCCAGGCACCTTGGCCCACCATTTCCCTCTGGGCATGGACATGCCCGTGGACGGCCACAAGAAAGCCACACTGGAAGCCCATCTCAGGGCAAGATCAAGCATCCAACATTAGCCTGAAGCTCAGCCCTGAGTGGCGTTGGGAAAATAATTGGCCCTATTAGATTGTAATTGCAAGCAAACTTAACATTTTCCCCTCGTGTAATCTATCTGGAATAATAATAAAAAAAAACAGTATAAGATATATCTTTGGAGTGAAAGAAAGACAACAAAACAAAGATCAACTCCAGGAAAGAACACTTCAGAAGGTTGCTAAAACATTGCCCACTTCCCCTACAGACTTGAACAACCTGTCTAGTGCATCTAGTGCAAAGTCCTTCTTTGTGTCTAACCCTCAGTCTACCTTCTTCAGCTCCACAGTCCCCCTGCCTTCCAGATTCATAGTTTTGGACCATGACCAGATTTGGGAGGCCATTCCCATGGTTCTACCCAAACTTGCTGTGTAACCACAGGCATGTCACCACCCTTGTCTGAGCCCTGGCTCAGTGGGGAGGCTCCCCCCAGCTTCCCCAAGGACCCTCTTGCCTGTCGGCAGCAATGGCGGTCATGGAGTAGATGCTGACAAACATGGCTGTGATGGGGAAGAGGTTCTGGAAGTAGCAGAAGGCACGGCCAAAGTACCAGATGTTGTGGCTGGCATAGACAAAGTTGAAGGCGGCATTGAAGGCAGCCATGCAGAGGTCAGCCAGCGCCAGATTGACGATGAAGTAGTTGGTGACTGTGCGCATCCTCCGATGGGCCAGGATGATCCAGATGATGATGGCATTACCCGTCACGGCCACCAGCACCAGGGCCAGGTAGGCTGTGGCCCACAGTGCCAGTTGCCAGCTGGGCATGGAGAAGGCTGTGGTGCCCGTGGTGTTGCTCTCAGGGCCAGATGAGATATTGGCTTCAGTCACAATGTCACAGGTCCCCATGGCTGCTTCTGGGTCTGGAACAAAGAGCCTGGCTCCTCGGCTCCTCCCGGATTTGCTATGGAAGAGAACTCCCCTTCAGAGCATGGGAATATGGGGGCAGGGAGAGGAGCAGATGTCAAGCGTGGTGGCACATCAGGAGAGCCTGGGGCCACTCCCAGGTCTCAGGCAAAGATGAGCTGGGCTGAGCACAAAGCCCAGTCCAGGACCATTGTCATTTCAGATTCCATCCTTCCGGCCAGACTTCTCGAATGTCATGTGGAAACAGAATTCAAATCACAGTGTCAGAGCAGAAAACATCCTTATAAATCAACCCCTTCGCTGAAGAGATGGAAGACAGAGATTCCAAGAGGGGACGGGACCAGCCCAGGTCACTCAGGAAGTTGGTGACAAGTTAGGACTCGAACCCAGGTTTCTTGTCACGTAATTCAGGAAATCTTCCAGATCAGAAGAACGCACAGCGGGAGTCTCTGGAGTCCACAGGTCAATGGCGCAGCAGCCTCTCTCCAGGCTTTGGGGTGCAAGCTGGGCTGGGTGCTGGGTGCTCAGGACTCTGCCAGCTGCCAGCCCTCGCTGCAGCTTCCCTGCCGTTCTCTGGGGCAGGGCCGGTGGGGGCCTTGGCAGAGGTGCTGCCTGCTCACGAGGTGGGGCTTTGGCTCCTGCCCCTGGTCCCACCCCCTGCTTGGCCTCGTCTCTTGAAAGATTTAGGACTGGCTGCAGAGGCAGGGAGAGACTTGGGGGAGATGGGGCTGGTACAGAAGGCCCAGCTCTCGGCGGGTGTTGACTTTCAGCCCAGGACAGGAGCTACGTCTGAAGAGTGATTCTGAATACAGAAGGAGTTCGAGCCTGGTTTGGTGACTCCAGGCAAGTCTCTTAACCTTTCTGAGCTCTGTCTACCCCATCTGAAAAATATAGAAAAATGGTGTGCATCTCACAGTACATTTGTGAATTTTAAATGGAGATAATGTGCACAAAGTCTATTTAGCACAGGGGTTGGTACATAAAAACTACGATTGGAGTTTCTGGCCCGAAGGGAGGACCCCACAGCTCTGGGCGCTCTAGGAGGAGAAGCCAGAGCCCGGAGCGTTTCCAGCGAGTTCCCAGGTGATACTGATGCTGCTGGAGCCAGCACTTCACTTTGAGAACCACTGTCTTAGGACAAAGTCAGGGCTCTTCCGGGAACCACAGCAAAGCTGGAGTTTTAACTCCTGAGAAGCTGCTCTAGGTTTGCCCCAAGATCCCTGCTCCTGGTCATTGACTGTGTGCACGTGTGTGAAGCAGTGAAGATGTTTCTGAGCAACTGTATGTGCGGCTGACGTGTTAAGCTCACACACACGCATGAACCTGTGCACACCTGTGGTGTGTGGACCATGAAGGCAGGGCAGGATTAGCGGGAGTCGGGGGGGCGTGCTCTTCATTAAAGCAGAGGAGGCCTCTCATTCACCAGCAATCCACGGCACAGCAGCCTCTGTGCTCCCAGGGCTCTGCCTTGCACCGCCTGGGTTTCTCGTGGCTGGGCCTCGGCCCCCACAATCCCAGTCCATTTTCTGCTTCTCCCTGTGTGTCACTTTCCTGACACCCAGCCCTTGTCTCCCGGGGTGAGCTGAGAAAGACCTTTAAAGGTCTCTAGTGCTGAAAAGATTATGCCACCCATGGAATCCAATATAAAAACAACACTAAACCATAAGTCATGAAACTTAAACATGCTGAAATTGAAAGAGCTTCTTTATGGATTTTTCTGATTATGAACTTCTGGGTAAGTTCATCAACAATCAACACTGAAATTGTATCTATTGTTTGGTCTCCCTGCTCTGCAGATGTGAGGAGCATGTGCTGGGTCGAATGGGAACCCCATCCTTGCCCTTGGGGAGGGAGTGCTTCCTGGGCCCCTACTCCTCCCATGGGTGTGTGCCTGTGTGCCTGTTTCCTCTCTGGAGTGGCCTGTTTGGACTTTGGAGCCTAGCAGAAGGGTCTCTGCCTTTGATCTCTGTTGGTGGCGGCAACAGTAGCAGTACTTTAGGGTTTGCTTCTGTCTCATGCCCATCTGGCCAGGGTCCTAAAGAGCAGAATGTGTAGAAATAAGAATGGAAGCCCAAGACAGCCTGCTCTTTTTGCTGTCCTCCTGCTCCCAGGCAGCGGGAATTTGTTGAGCTTCAGGTGCAAACCCAGTGCAGGGCTGGGATGCCTGAGCGCCTGTCACCAGTCACAGAAGCCCAGCACAGTTCAAGTTCCTTCCTCCCCACAACATCCCGCCACCTCCACTGTTTATGTAAAGGGGATTATGTTTTGGAGCTTGTACATCTGAGTTTTTATTTTCCCCTTAAATTATCTGCTCTTGCAGCCTTCCAACTATGTGCTATGGTTTGAAGCCTCGTGAAAGGGGAAGATGCGGGCCACCCAGGATGAAGGGGTTCCTGATCAGCTTTGCTGCTTGGCACTGGCCTTCTGAGTCCATAGCTAGACAGCGATCCCGAAGGCCAGTCCTTATTTTATTTATTTTTTTTAGATGGAGTCTCACACTGTCGCCCAGGCTGCAGTGCAATGGCACGATCTTGGCTCACTGCAACCTCCACCTCCTGGGTTCAAGCGATTCTCCTGCCTCAGCCTCCTAAGTAGCTGGGATTACAGGTGTATGCCACCACACCTGGCTAATTTTTGTATTTTTTTAGTAGACAGGGTTTCACCATGTTGGTCAGGCTGGTCTCGAACTCCTGACCTCAGGTGATCCACCTGCCTCAGCCTCCCAAAGTGCTGGGATTACAGGCGTGAGCCACTGCGCCTGGAAGGCCAGTCCTTTTAAAGGAGAAAAAAAAAATGCCGGGCACGGTGGCTCACGCCTGTAATCGCACACCTGAGCTGATGGTGCCAGTTGCGTGCATCCAGGAAGCAGACCCTGCTGTGTAAGAAACACACCAGCTGTTTCTCAGGGAGCTACCACTGGGGTCAACATTCGGGGCAGCAGACAAGGCAGGAAGCAAGTGTGGCTGAAGCATGGCATCATGCTGTGGTCCAGGCCTACAATAGCCTTGGTAGCCCCATGGGTAATTGGAACTGGGATAGCTTCAGAGTTGCCCCGTGTGGGGCAAAGTTAACCAGGCCTTTATATTTCCACATTGGTCACTGGACGTGGGCCACCCCAAGAAAGCATGTGATTGTTGTCAAGGCAGTTGAGGCGAGGCCTGCAGTCGGGGATGCTAAACATGGTCGCGGGACTGTATGCCTGCCCGGCAGCTTGAAGGGGGCCTGGGAAGCGCAGGGCAACGTCCACACAGCTAGACAGCAGCCACTCCTTCAGACGGGCGTGTGCTGGCAACTGTTCCTTGCTGGTTGGTGTAATTGTGACCTCTGGGCTAGAGGCTTAAAGACCAGAGTTGGGAGAGGAATGATCTTCCAGGGAGTTTGAGGAAGAAAAGGTGGGAGAGCTGTGGTGTGTGAGGGAAGTGGGTGGGAGAGGAAAGGGGGCTCCAGGAAGCACTGTGCATGAGGCATTGCTATCAGTGCCTGGGGGATGCTCTTGAGAGTGGCCTATCTCTGTCCGGGAGGCTGCTCTGGGCCCTAGCTTCAGAGGTCATAGACAGCATCGCGGGACACTAGCGCTGAGGGTCACCCTGTCACCAGGGCAATGCTGGGGGTGCCAGGAGGTGGCCGAAGTGAGAGGAGGACGTGGGGTTGGCAAAGGGTCAGCCCCTCTGCTGAAAGGCTCCAGTCCTGTGCCCGGTGGTGGGTCTGACCCTGAGCAGCTGCTCCAATGATCATCCCAGAGACAGGAGGAAGGATCACATCTGTATTTGCAGGAGCTCCTCCTGGTGGGGCCAAATGAGGACAAGAAGAAGAACAGTTTTCATTCTGCTAGATGAATCTGGTTCCATGGACTGTCCTTCATTCCGAGACCATGCCCTTCCTGCTGTTTGAGTTCCTTCATGAAATAATGGTGATGGCAGATGGTAGTTGTTGACCTGGTTTTGCTTTTTCTTTAAAATTCCTTGCTTGGTGGAATAAAAAGTCAGTGACCGGTATGGTTCCCTCAATAGGGTTTTTGTTGTTGTTGTTTTTGTTTTGTTTGTTTGTTTTTGAGACAGAGTCTCACTGTGTTGCCCAGGCTGGAGTGCAGTGGCACAATCTTAGCTCACTGTACCCTCCACCTCCCAGGTTCAAGCGATTCTCCTGCCTCAGCCTCCCGAGTAGCTGGGATTACAGTCGCCCGCCACCATGCCCGGCTAATTTTTATATTTTCAGTAGAGACGAGGTTTCACCATGTTGGCCAGGCTGGTCTTGAGCTCCTGACTTCAGGTGATCTGCCTGCTTCAGTCTCCCAAAGTGCTGGGATTACAGGCGTAAGCCACCACGCCCGGCCCCCTCAATAGGTTTTTAATATTATATTGGCCCATGAAATTCAAAGACCCAGGAGCCCCTATCTATTTCCTCATTTAGAGAAGAGGAGTGAGGCTGGGCATGGTGGCTCACACCTGTAATCCCAGCACTTTGGGAGGCCGAGGTGGGTGGATCACCTGAAGTCAGGAGTTCGAGACCAGCCTGGCCAACATGGTGAAACCCTGTCTCTACTAAAAATACAAAAATTAGCCAGGTACAGTGGCAGCTGCCTGTAATCCCAGCTACTCGGGAGGCTGAGGCAGGAGAATCACTTGAATGCGGGAGGCGGAGGTTGCAGGGAGCCGAGATGCAGCCACTGCACTCCAGCCTGGGTGACAGATTGAGATTCCATCTCAAAAAAAAAAGAGGTGCGGGAGCTCCCAAGAGGGGCAGGGCGAGGCCTGGTTTCATCACCAGTGAGGTGGGGCTCACGTCCCCTTGTCTTGCCTTTACTGTTCTGTCGGCCTCCACATCCCGGAGGCCCATCGAAACCACTTCCTTGATCACCTCCTTGTCACACTGATGGAGGGCAAGGCTTCTCAGGTCTTGGATCGCGTCTTGTTTGTTTCCAGTGTCTAGGAGTGGCCAGAACATTGTCAGTGTCCTATAAAGGTTGGTTGAATAAAAATGATGAATAAAATGTAAAATAATACTCCAGTGAGGGATGGGGAATCTTATGTATATATTATTTATTTATTTATATCTATGTCTTTGTGATACAGATATGAAAGTTCTAAGTTAATGGTGGGATTTCAAGTGGGCAGGGCCGTATAATGCCTGGCACACTGGTACATGGTAGATGCTCAAAAAACATCAAATGAATAAATGAATAACAAATGATGAGTAAAGTCTAAATTATCACCTTGTTAGGGGTGAATGGGTAGCATTTTTATTTTTACAGGCCCTAAAGCTTAAAGTAAGAGAATATTTCTCCATACGTCCTGCAGGGATTTTGTAGCAGGACATCAGAGTCTATAGCACTCCTGGATTTATTTCTCATAGATAGTCCCCTCTTAGTCTATAAACCAGAGGGCCCCAGGCTGGCCCCTTTAGAAGGTGCGCTCTGTGCCCCCTGTTCCTTGGCCTGGGCATCAGTGGCCCAGAATTTGGGACTTCAGCTGGGAGAGGGAGAGTCGGCCTCTGCCAAAACACGGGCTGCAGCTGACATCTTCTTTAAACACTGAGAGTGTGCTGGGGGCAGCGCCTTGCCCTGAAAGCCTGAAGTTTATCTAGCTGGAGAAGAGAGGCTGGAGTGTTTACATCTGCTGTGGTCCTGGTGTACACAGAGCTCTTAACACAAAACGTGCTCATTTCTCAACATCGGGCTCCAGCAGAATCTGTCCATCTATGGCAAGTGGAGGAGGAAGTGGGTGAGGCTTGTCTTAGGAGAGGACGCCCTGACACCCACTGGCTGGTTGGGTCATGGGGGAGTCATCCCAGAGCCAGCCTGGATATTGCAGACAGAAGGAACTTGGTGTCTGCTCTGGGTGTTGGCGGATGTGGCAACACATGCTGTGGCATGGCTGAGGTGAGGACAGGAGTTGGCAAAGGGCCTGCCTGCTGAAAGGCTCCAGTCCTGTGTGTTGTGGTTGGGTCTGTCACTGAGCAGCTGCTCCGAGGCTCAGCCCAGAATTAGAAGAAAGGGTCACATCTCCTCCTTCAGGAGGCTCCTGGACAAGCTGGGTAGCCAAGACCCAGCCTTGCAGAGAGAACTCACCATACCCTTCTGTCAAATGGGTGATGCGTGAGCTTCAAGCTTCAGAGGAGGGAGGAAGAGGTCTTTAGGGGTGGCGGAGAGTGAGCTTGAGTGGCTCTGGGAGGTCGTGAGGGAGGGGACATGGGAATGAGCCCCAATCCTGAGAGAAAGGTCAGAGTAGCCTGGGGGAGCCAAGGGTTCCTTCAGGAGGGTAATGAGAGATGCAGCAAGTATAAATCTTGTCACAACCCCAGGAGTGCAAGAAACGTCCTCTTTCTTTATACCCTGAAAAGCAACTTGATCTTGACTCTGAGTCCTCATCTCGTCCAGCTGGCAGGGAAATCCAACTTATTACTCCTAGGCTCCCACTATCCCCCTCCTGGTGCCGTCCATAGTGCCAGGGCATCTGGGGTGTGCCTTTACTGGTCATTAATCTACACAGGTCACTTTGGAGATGCCTGCTGTCCATTTCTGCAGGGTTCTTGAGGAAGGGGGTGGGGGCTGTTGTTTCTGAGACAATCCTGGGCCCTGGGAGTTTGGCGCTTAGCTGGGCATTGGGTCCTGGAGGCCCAACTTCCCAGAGCTCCTCTCCTTCTCCCATCTTGGCCATTCCTCTCAGGGCATTGCTAGGGAGAGGAACTGAACACCCACTTCTCCTGGCCCCACGGTCCTCTCTTCTCCCAGCCCTCTCTGGAAGTCCTGCTTCGTTAAAAATTCAGCTTCTTCCCCCAAATCCCACCATCCTTCATGCTCTTTCATGATGTCTTTGATAAGACCCAGAATACTGGCAACCAAAAAAACCATTGTGCTTTCCTCCAGGACATGCAGACCTTTCATCTTCAGACCTTACTAAGAAGGGAGAAAAATATTTGCATTCCATCCCTGGAGCATGGCAAATAAAGGCAGGAAAAACTAAAGCTAGGTTTCCATATTAAAGCTTTGGAATATCCATTTCCTGCCCAGAGATGAGGCTGGAGAGGGAGAGTGAAGGCTGATGGAGAGAACCTTGAATGCCCTTTCTGGGGCCCCTTGTCTGAGGCCATCTTACCAGTCCTTCAAGGGCCCCTCAGATGCTACCTCCTCAAGGATGCATGTGACCTTTGGGTCAAACGACTTTCTTTTTTAAATTATTATTATTATAAAATTAGATACAGGGTCTCCCTGTGTTGCCCAGGCTGATCTTGTACTCCTGGGCTCAAGGTCCTCCTGCCTCGGCCTCCCAAAGTGCTAGGATTACAAGTGTGACCCACCGCGCCAGTCCCCAGATGGCCTTCTTGACCACTGCTGTTGCCCCTGGGGTGGTACACTTGGGATAATTTGCAAAACATTTTTTACCTGCCCATATCATAGTAGGGGAGCTGACATGAGCCCATCCCAGGCTTGGCTGTGTTTGAAATTACCGTTGACTAGTTCTCATGATATCAATTTAGGTTGCTCCAGTTCAATTCCAGTAAAATGACATCATAAAGCTGGGGGATTTGGAAGACTCCCTGACCAATGGAATACAGCGATAAAGTAAGGTGTTACATGCCTTCAATTCATGTTGGAATACCACCTAGTCTTTGCCATACTTTGTTTTTTTTTTTTTTTTTCAGTTTTATTTTTTTTTATTTTTTATTTTTTTTTAATTGATCATTCTTGGGTGTTTCTCGCAGAGGGGGATTTGGCAGGGTCATAGGACAATAGTGGAGGGAAGGTCAGCAGATAAACAAGTGAACAAACGTCTCTGGTTTTCCTAGGCATAGGACCCTGCGGCCTTCCACAGTGTTTGTGTCCCTGGATACTTGAGATTAGGGAGTGGTGATGATTCTTAACCAGCATGCTGCCTTCAAGCATCTGTTTAACAAAGCACATCTTGCACCGCCCTTAATCCATTTAACCCTGAGTGGACACAGCACATGTTTCAGAGAGCACAGGGTTGGGGGTAAGGTCACCGATCAACAGGATCCCAAGGCAGAAGTATTTTTCTTAGTACAGAACAAAATGAAAAGTCTCCCATGTCTACTTCTTTCTACACAGACACGGCAACCATCCGATTTCTCAATCTTTTCCCCACCTTTCCCCCCTTTCTATTCCACAAAACCACCATTGTCATCCCGGCCCGTTCTCAGTGAGCTGCTGGGTACACCTCCCAGACGGGGTGGTGGCCGGGCAGAGGGGCTCCTCACATCCCAGTAGGGGCGGCCGGGCAGAGGCGCCCCTCACCTCCCGGACGGGGCGGCTGGCCGGGCAGGGGGCTGACCCCCCCACCTCCCTCCCGGACGGGGCGGCTGGCCTGGCGGGGGCTGACCCCCACCTCCCTCCTGGATGGGGTGGCTGCTGGGCGGAGACGCTCCTCACTTCCCAGACGGGGTGGCTGCCGGGAGGAGGGGCTCCTTACTTCTCAGATGGGGCGGTTGCCAGGCGGAGGGTCTCCTCACTTCTCAGACGGGGCAGCCGGGCAGAGACGCTCCTCACCTCCCAGACGGGGTCGCGGCCGGGCAGAGACGCTCCTCACATCCCAGACGGGGCGGTGGGGCAGAGGTGCTCCCCACATCTCAGACGATGGGCGGCCGGGCAGAGACGCTCCTCACTTCCTAGATGGGATGGCGGCCAGGCAGAGCCGCTCCTCACTTTCCAGACTGGGCAGCCAGGCAGAGGGGCTCCTCACGTCCCAGACGATGGGCAGCCGGGCAGAGACGCTCCTCACTTCCCAGACGGGGTGGCGGCCGGGCAGAGGCTGCAATCTCGGCACTTTGGGAGGCCAAGGCAGGCGGCTGGGAGGTGGAGGTTGTAGTGAGCCGCGATCACGCCACTGCACTCCAGCCTGGGCACCATTGAGCACTGAGTGAACCAGACTCCGTCTGCAATCCCAGCACCTCGGGAGGCCGAGGCTGGCGGATCACTCGCGGTTAGGAGCTGGAGACCAGCCCCGCCAACACAGCGAAACCCCGTCTCCACCAAAAAAGTACGAAAACCAGTCAGGCGTGGCGGCGCGCGCCTGTAATCGCAGGCACTGGGCAGGCTGAGGCAGGAGAATCAGGCAGGGAGGTTGCAGTGAGCCGAGATGGCAGCAGTACAGTCCAGCTTAGGCTCGGCATCAGAGGGAGACCGTGGAAAGAGAGGGAGAGGGAGACCGTGGGGAGAGGGAGACCGTGGGGAGGGGGAGGGGGAGAGGGAGAGGGAGAGCGAGAGCGAGAGCTGCCATACTTTGTATAAAATTTTTTCACTCAGCCAAAAATGTGTCTGGACCCATATAGGCTTTTCCGTCTATCCCCACTGGTCCAGGTCACCATTATAACCAGATTTGCTGCAATAGCCTCCTCACTACCTTCTGCATTCATTCGCTCTCCTCTACTCCATTCTCCACGTCTGCTCACAGTGATCTCTCCAAAAACACAACCTGACCAGGTACTTTCTGCTTTGAGCTCTTCAAAGACTCATTGTTCTCATGGTTAAGAGGAAATAGCCCCGCTCCTTCACCAGCTGGGACGGCTCACGCTCCCTCAGGAACCACTTCCCCTTCTTTCCTTTAGAAACAGAACCTCCCTGCCTGTTAGCTGTCACCTGGCTGACCAGCTAAAGTCTGCATTTCCAAGACTCCCTTCCAAGCTACATGTGGTCACATGATTAAGATCTGGCCAATGAGATGTGGGCAGAAGTGACACACACACACACACACACACACACACACACACACACACACACACAAAACTTCACAGTCTCATCTTTAAAGAGGGAGCTGCTGACTCCCCACTTCCTACTGGCGGGCAGTGGCAACAACAGGGGCTTCCATCTTGAATCCACAGAGGGAAGTCATATTGAGGATGGCAGAGCCTGGGGAGGTCTCAGGGCTCTTATGTGAAAAAGAAAAAGGAAACAGGTTGGGCATGGTGGCTCATACCTGCAATCCCAGAATTTTGGGAGGCCGAAGCAGGTGGATCACCTGAGGTCGGGAGTTCAAGACCAGCCTGACCAACATGGAGAAATCCCATCTCTAATAACAATATAAAAAATTAGCCAGGCGTGGTGGTGGGCTCCTGTAATCCCAGCTACTTGGGAGACTCAGGCAGGAGAATTGCTTGAACCCGGGAGGTGCTGGTTGCAGTGAGCTGAGATTGCACTCCAGCCTGGGCAACACAGGGAGACCTTGTCTTGCCTGTTTTTCAAAACTCCGTCTAGAAAAAAAAAATAATAAAGGAAACAAAACAAAACAAACTTCTCTCTTGTTTGAGGCACTGCATTTTACATCTTGGGGACCCTTTATGATGGCATGTAACTCTAAATAAACACTAGCCTTCAAGAACTTCTTTGATGCTTCCACAGGTTAACTATTTTTGTTCTACATTCTAATAGCATTCCTGTGCTTTTATGCTTGTTAACATCCGGATCCATCACATGTATTCAAAGTGTGTTTTCCCTACCATACTAGGAAATCCACAAAGCCAGGAATGATGTCTCCCTTGATGACAGCCATATCCTCCCTGTCCTCCACTGTGATTGGCTCAATGATAACTTCTAATTAAACAAATGAATGGTGCGCCGATGAATGAACGCACTGGAACAACTTGGATATGATACCATGCATACTTTTTGCTGTAAGTAACAGTAACTTAAACAAATATCTTTCTCACATAACCAGGCATCTGGAAATAGGTGATTCCGTGAGAAACAGCTCAGTGATGTCAAAAGCTCTTTGGGAACTTTGATTTTTCTTGGCCTTCCCCTCATAGCTACAAGAGGGCTGCAACAGCTCCAACAATCTTGTCTTTATCTAACTGCACTCTCATCCCAGGAAAGGAGCAGGAAGGAAAATACGTCTCCTTCTAGGCTTCTCTCTTTTGGTCAGGGAGGAAAGCCTTCCCCAGGATTCCCCCCAGCAGATGCCCCTCACATCTAATTGGCCAGAACTAGGTCACATGACCACCCCAGGCCACATAGGAAGCTGAGAAAGGGAACTTCTTCCTTCTTCAGGACCCAGTGGGAATAAACCAGTTCTAACAGCCCTTGCCCCTCCTTGCCCAGGTGGTCCCATTTGGGAAGCCCCAGGGACAATGGGGTATCACGATGTGGTCACAAATAAAAAGCCATGCCTTGTGCTTGATGCTTGCTGGAGGATATCACATTCTGTCTCTTGAAATTCTCTCCCTTGACACTGGCCCACCCAGCCTTTCCCTTGACTCTGCCCATAAGCTCACCTGTTTCAGTGCAATCAGTGATTGTTATCTCTGTGGTTACAGCGTCGCTACTATTTACTGAGCACCAGCCACGTGCCTGGTGACTGAACAAGTTGCATAACCTCTTTGTGCTTCCTTTTCCTCACCTGTAAAATTTGTACTACCTCATGGGATTGTTATGAGATTAAATTAGTTAATACAGACAAAGTGCTTACAACAGTACCTGACACAAAGGGCTAAATAAGCATTTGCTGTTGTGAATTGTTTATATCCTCATTTCACAGATGGAATAAATAACATGTCCAAGGTCACACAGTCGGGGGAACCAACAGTGAAAGCCTGGTTTCTCTGACTCTAGAGCCCACAGCCTTTCTTCTCTTGCTGCCAGGCCTTGCTGTGTCTGCAAGTTTCTCCTCAGTGTCTCAAAGGTGGGATGTCTTGCCACAGACACTATTTACTAATTCATTAATCCACCTCCTCCTGGAAGCCTTCCAGGGCACTTGCTCTCTGCCCCTTGCTGGCTCTGGGAAGGCCCTTCTGGAGAACATGAGAAGCTTCCTCTTGTCTCTTCTGGAGGGCTGGGAAATGTAGGTCCTGCCCGCTATTGTGGTCAGCTGCAAAGACACAACGTCTTACTCCAGAGATGCCCAGTCCTGATGAGGACACTGAAGTCCAGGAAAGGCACTCTCTCCAGGTCAGACAGCCAAGTACTAGGGGAGCCGCAACTGGATCTCAGGCCTCCAGGCTGACTGCCCAGCACCCATTCCCTGCTCCGGGCTTCCTCCGTGTGAGCATTTTGCAAAGACAGCGACTCATCCAAAGGAGACCCTTACTCACAGTAGGGCCAAGAATGGGGCTTGCCTGGGAGACCCTGGCCTGAGCATTACAGGGGAGACCATGCCTTACTCATCCCTGACCCTCCACTCCCACTCTGGCTCCTACGTGGGCCCAGCCTCATCCCCTGCAGAGATATGCAGACTGTAGCCTAAGTGCAGGAGTGCCTATAATACAAAGATTATGACACTAGAGGCCAGGTGCGGTGGCTCAGGCCTGTAATCCCAGCACTTTGGGAGGCTGAGATGGGCGGATCACGAGGTCAGGAGATCGAGACCATCCTGGCTAACACGGTGAAACCCTGTCTCTACTAAAAATACAAAAAATTAGCCGGGCGTGGTGGCGGGCACCTGTAGGCCCAGCTACCCAGGAGGCTGAGACAGGAGAATAGCGTGAACCTGGGAGGCAGAGCTTGCAGTGAGCCGAGATCGTGGCACTACACTCCAGCCTGGGCCACAGGGTGAGACTCCGTCTCAAAAAAAAAAAAAAAAAAAAAAAAAAAAAAGAAAGAAAAACAAACGACACTAGAGGGCAGCCTCACTGCTTTAATCCTAGTGACCACAAAGGCTTTTAAGAAGCCTCCACCAGATTGATGATGATGATGATGATGATGATGATAATGATGGTGGTGGTGGTCGTGGTGGCGGCGGTGGCGGTTGAGGCTACTATGTATTGAGCCAAGATGATATATCATCTCTAACCAGCAGGTCTTCTGTGCATACCATGTTCTGCTGTGTTCTGAATTGCAGAAAATGTACCACCTCCATCCAGTTACCCAAGCCTGAAACCTGGGCATCACCATCAGCTTCTTCCTCCTTCCCTCTCTCCACTCTACCACCTACTCCCATCCATTCTATATCCTAAATCTTGTCCCATCCCCATCTCTCCAGGCCCACAGTTTTTCCTTCTTCTCCAACTTTCCATTCGATTTACAGAAAGCCCCAGTCTCCTGCCTCAGGCCCTCATGCAGGCCAGCGGCTCCTGAACTTTGCTGCACATTGGAATTTCCTAGAGCTTCCAAAACTCCAGCTGCCCATGCCACACATCAGACCAATTAAGTCAGGATGTCTGGGGGTGGGAACCAGGTATCGGTACTTTTTTTTTTTTTTTTTTTGAGTCAGAGTTTTGCTCTTGTTGCCCAGGCTGGAGTGCAATGGTGTGATCGGCTCACTGCAACCTCTGCCTCCCGGGTTCAAGCGATTCTCCTGCCTCGGCCTCCCAAGTAGCTGGGACTACAGGTGCACACCACCACCCCGGCTAATTTTGTATTTTTAGTAGAGATGGGGTTTCTCCATGTTGGTCAGGCTGGTCTTGAACTCCTGACCTTAGGTGATCCGCTGCCTTGGCCTCCCAAAGTGCTGGGATTACAGGCACGAGCCACCATGCCCGGCCATGCATCAGTACTTTTTAAAGCTCCCCAGGTTGTTCCAGTTTGCAGCCATGTTTAGGCATCACTGTGCTCTCTCTCTGAGACCCTCTTCCACGTCCTTTTAGCTGGGCAACTCGATAATCAGGCAGGTCTCTAACATTGCTGCCGAGCCTGAACAGCACGGAGCCATCGACTGCTCCTCCCCACAGCCACACTTAGTACGCTGCATTGTGACTGCTTCTTCAAACACCCGCCTCCCTACCCGTCACCACCAACTGCCCTCCCTCCACTGAGAGAAAGGATTGGGCTCCCTGATGCATGTGTGTGCAAACACGGGAATGGAACAAATCTTTATAAGAACACAAGAAGTGAGTTTTATTATTCTTAGCAATTTTGAATTTTGCCCCAGGTTTTTGTTTTTGCAGTGATCTGTTTACAGTGTTTAAAGCATAAAGATATACATTTTCTTTTCAAATACAGATGTAGATATAAAAACACCTGTACTTAATACTCTCAAAGCCATTTTGTTCTATTTTCTACTTGAAATTTCCAAGCTGTGGCTAATCCTTACCCACGGACCTTGACACTGTGGAAAATACCCCCCAATGCTTATGGTGTATGGAAAACCAAAACCAAAACAACAATTTTAACCAGGAGGTGAAAGCAGGGGGCAGATGGGCTGAGTTAACCCACAAGTGTCTGTGGCTGGGGGTCCTGCCTGTGCTGGGGTAGGGGTGGGCAGTGGATACAGGGTTTATCTCAATGGGCTGGAGCCCAGTATTTTCTCTCCTATAGGGGCTGTACAGGTCAGTGTCCCATTTTACAAAGGAAGAAACCCAGACAAAAGGCTAAATGAATTGTCCAAGATCCTATTACTAATAAGTAAGAGAGGGAAAATTCAAACTTGGCTTTAACTGACTATCCATATTCTTTCTACTATATCAGGATGGATCAAAGTTCCAGAGCTGGCTGGGTGCGGTGGCTCACGCCTGTAATCCTAGCACTTTGGGAGGCCGAGGTGCCTGGATCACTTGAGGTCAGGAGTTCAAGACAAGCCTGGCCAACATGGTGAAACCCTGTCTGTGCTAAAAATACAAATATTAGACAGACATGGTGGTGTGCACCTGTAGTCCCAGCTACACGAGAGACTGAGGCAGGAGAATCCCTTGAACCTGGGAGGTGGAGGGTGCAGTGAGCCGAGATGGTGCCACTATACTCCAGCCTGGGTGGCAGAGCAAAACCCTGTCTTCAAAAAAAAAAAAAAAGAAAGAAAAGGCTGGGCGCAGTGGCTCATGTCTGTAATCCCAGCACCTTGGGAGGCTGAGACAGGTGGATCACTTGAGGCCAGGAGTTTGAGACCAGCCTGACCAACAGGGTGAAACCCCCTCTCTACTAAAAATACAAAATTAGCTGGGCGTGGTAGCAGGTGCTTGTAATCCCAGCTACTCGGGAGGCTGAGGCAGGAGAATTGCTTGAACCTGGGAGGCAGAGGTTGCGGTAAGCCGAGATGGCGCCACTGCACTCCAGCGTGGGCAACAGGAGCGAAACTGTCTCAAAAAAAAAAAAAAAAAAAGTAAAAAGTTCCAGAGCTGCTTTCACTTCACTCTTTAATTTTGCTTAATTTAATCTTTATCAAATTGATATATTTATATAGTTTAAGAAGTCAAATAATACCATAAGACTAATAGCAATAGAAAGTTTTCTCTAATACTTCCCTAATCTTGATTCCTGTCCCCAGAGGCAATTGATTTCAATTCTTTTAGTCATTTTTTCTGGAATTTATATCTATATGTCTTAACATAATAACATGATTATTTAATTTTTCTTTAATAGTTAAAAATGTTTTTTTTTTTTGAAACAGAGTCTCCCTCTGTCACCCAGGCTGGAATGCAGTGACGAAATTATAGCTCACTGCAGCCTTGAACTCCTAGGCTCAAGCAATTCTTCTGCCTCAGCCACCTGAGTACCTGAGACTACAGGCATCTGCCACTGCACCCAGCTAATTTTTAAAAATGTTTCGAAGAGATGAGGTCTCAGTATGTTGCCCAGGCTGGTCTCGAACTTGTGGGCTCAAGTGATCCTCCCACCTCAGCCCCCTAAAGTGCTGGGATTATAGGTGAAGCCACCATGCCTGGCCTTACTTTTTTCTAGTTTTAATGGCTCTGATCATCATATCCTTCATTTGAAGTCTCTACTTTTCAGAATTTATTAAAATTTCCACAAGTACATGACTACTTTTGGTAAACTTTCCATGGGCATATGAAAAGGATATATATTTTGTATTCGTGGCATTAATAATAATTATTATTATTATTTTAATGAGATGGAGTCTCGCTCTGTTGCTGAGGCTGGAGTGTGGTGGTGCGTTCTCAGCTCACTGCAACCTCCACCTCCCAGGTTCAAGTGATTCTCCTGCCTCAGCCTCTTGAATAGCGTGGGCTACAGGCATGCACCCTCACGCCTCGCTAATTTTTGTATTTTTTTAGTAGAGACGGGGTTTCACCATGTTGTCCAGGCTGATCTTGAACTCCTGACCTCTCAAACTCCTGACCTCAAGCCATCCACTCACCTTGGCCTCCCAAAGTGCTGGGATTACGGGTGTGAGCCACTGCACCCGGCCAAAAATTCTAAATGTACCTATTAAACTGAGTTTATTGATTTTATTGCTCAATCCTCTATACATGATTATTGTTTGCTTACTTGATATATCAAGTTTTGAACACGTATATTAAAATGTCCAACTATATTGCTTTATTAATTTTGTCTGCAGTTCTAGGAATGTTTACCTTATATATTTGGCTGCTACGTTATTTGGTACATAAAGATTTCTAGCTTTTCCAAAGGTTTTTCTTTTCTTTTTTCTTTTCTTTTTTTCTTTCTTTCTTTTTTTTTTCTTTTTCTTTTTTTCTAGACAGGGCCTGGCTCTGTAACCCAGGCTGGAGTGCAGTGGCGCCATCTTGGCTCACTGCAACTTCCGCCTCCTGGACTATAGATGCATGCTGCCACTCCCGGCTAATTTTTGTATTTTTTGTAGAGACACAGTTTTGCTATGTTGCCAGCCTGATCTCAAACTCCTGAGCTCAAGCAATCCACCCATCTCAGCCTCCCAAAGTGCTGGGATTACAGGCTTCAGCCATGGCTGCTTTTCCAAAGGTTTTTAAGTTACATAATATACTTCGTCCAGTTTCATGCTTTTGTTTTTCTTCTGCTTTTTTTTTCTTTTTTCTTTTTTTTTTGAGACAGGGTCTCACTCTTCACTTAGGCTGGAGTGCAGTGGCGCGATCACAGCTCACTGCAACCTCCACCTCCTGGGCTCCAGCGATTCTCCTGCTTCAGCTTCCTGAGTAGCTAGGACTACAGGCTCCACCATGCCTGGCTACCTTTTGTATTTTTGGTAGAGATGGGTTTCACCATGTTGCCCAGATGGTCTCAAACTCCTGGGCTCAAGCAATCCTTCTGCTTTGACCTTGAAATATGCTAGGATTACAGACCTGAGCCACCATGCATGGCCTTTTCAGGCATTTTATCTTGTCACATTGATACTAATGTTGTGATTCTGATTTTTTTTCGTAGGCTGCTTGGTATCTCTTTGCCTATTCCTTTATTTTCAACTTTCCTTTTTCACTTTGTTTTTGGTACATCTTACATTAACCACATATAGCTAGATTATTTTTCAATGCAACTGACAATCTCTTGAATAGGTGCATAAACCCATTCATATTTGTTGTAGTAACTGAAATACTTTTCTTTCTTTCATCATGTTTTACATTTATACTTTATTTTGTGCAACATGGTTCTTTTCTCTTTATCTCATTCTTTCCTTTTTTTTTCTTGGTCAAATTCTAGAATACCTGCTTTGGAGTTTCTAACCACCTTAAAGTTTTAGTTCTCTAATAATACATAAAAATTAAATAGCTACATTTTCCCGAATAAGATATTTTACTTACTTTTTATTTTTCAAGGTAAGTAAAATTTTTAGAAAGTTTTGTGTTCCCTATTCTCTCCTCTTCTCCACTTAAGGCCCTGGGTTTCATTGATATCATTTAACTTCTTTAGTCTCGGAGTATTTTTTTGTTTTGTTTGTTTTTATTTTTATTTTTTGAGATGGTGTCTCATTCTGTTGCCCAGGCTGGAGTGCAGTGGCATGATCTCGTCTCACTGCAGCCTCTGCCTCCTGAGTTCAAGCAATTCTCCTACCTCAGCCTTCTTAGTAGCTGAGATTACAGGTGTGCACCACCATGCTTGGCTAATTTTTTTTTTTTGTGTGTGTGTTTTTAGTAGAGATAGGGTTTCACCTTGTTGGTCAGGTTGGCCTCGAACTCTTGCCTCAAATGATCCACCTGCCTCAGACTCCCAAAGTGCTGGGATTACAGGTGTGAGCCACCTCGCCAGGCCTGTTCATTTGTTTTTAGGGAAACATTGTGTTTAATGGTAAAGCTTAGCACACCCCAGCACCAGGAATGGCATGGAGTCGCAGCAGCAGGGACAGGCAGGTGATCCTCACAGAGCCTCACATGGCGAAGAGGATGAGGAAGGTAACCATCAAACGGAACAGCCCCGTGGCCTCAGACAAGGCAAAGCCCAGAATGGCATAGGAGAAGAGCTGCTGCTTGAGAGGTGGGTTCCTGACATAGCCAATGATCAAGCTGCCAAACACAGTTCCAATGTCAGCCCCTGAACCAGCCACACCAACTGTGGCTGCCCCAGCACCAATCAACTTGGCTGCTGTGTCAGTGTCCCCAGAGACAACACTGGTCTGGAACTTCTGTCTGGCCCCTGGAGTAGGGAGTTGCTGTAGGAAGCTGTTTAGATGAATTCTCTGGGCTATTCAAGAAGGAGGCAGACACAGGCCCGATTAGACCCCTGGTACAACAGCAGATCAGAGCTGGAGAAATGAGTAGTGCCCCAGTGGTCTATATTTTTTCAGTCTCCCAGCTTCAGCCCTTGGTCTCAGCTGTCTTGGAGTATTTTTAAATATGGATTATTTATTCCGAGAGTTCTCACTTAAAAACATATCTATATCTACACACACACACACACACACACACATCTCATACCCAGTCATGTTATCATAATCCATTTAGGTTTTTTTTTTGTTGTGTGTGTGTGTGTGTGTGTGTGTGTGTGTATGTAGAGACGAGGTCTTGGTATGTTGCTCAGGCTGGTCTTGAACTCCTGGGCTCAAGAGATCTTCCTGCCTTGGTCTCCCAAAGTGCTGGGATTACAGGCATAAGCCACCATGCCCAGCCCTAGATTTTTTTAAAAAAATAAATTTTATTGTGTATATTTAAGGTATACAAGGTGATATTATGGGATACATATAGATAATAAAAAGGTTACTATTATGGAGCAAGTTAATATATCCATCATCTCAGTTACCTTTCTTTTTGTTTTTATGGCAAGAACAGCTACATCTACTCATTTAGCATGAATCTCATTGACTGTAAAATTTTATTACTTAGAGCTCTAAGTAATAAAATTAGATCTACATTTTATTAGATCTACCTACATTTGATCTCTAGACTTCTTCATCCCTCAAGTCTAGTACTTTGTATTCTCTACCTATGTCTTTCCATTTCTTTCTCCCTCACTCCCAGCTCCTGGTAACCACTGTCTGGTTCTCTATCTTTGTATATTTCAGTTTTTAAAATGACTCCATATATAAGTGAGATCATGTAATATTTTTCTTTGGCTTATTTCACTTAGTGTAATATTCTCCAGGTTCATCCATGTTGCGGCTAATGGCAAGATCTTGTTCCTTTTTAGGGCTGAATATATGTGTGTATATATATGTTGTATACATGTACCAGTTTCTTTCTTCATTCATCTGTGGACAGACACTTGGGTTGTTTCCATATCTTGGCTATGGTGAATAATGACACAATGAACATGGGAGTGCAGTTATCTTTATGAGGTGGTGATTTCACTTCCTTTGTGTATATGCCCAGAAGAGGGATTGCTGAGTCCTATGGTAGCTGTATTAGTCCATTTTCACATTGCTATAAAGAACTACCAGAGACTCGGTAATTTATAAAGAAAAGACGTTTAGCTGACCCACAGTTCCACAGGCTGTACAGGAAGCATGGCTGGGGAGGCCTCAGGAAACTTACAATCATGGCAGAAGGCAAAGGGAAAGCAAGCACGTCCTACATGTCTGGAGAAGGAGGAAGAGAATGAAGGGGCGGTATTAGACACTTCTAAACAACCAGATCTCATGAGAACTCACTCAGTATCACGCGAACAGCAAGGGGAAAACCCTCCCCCATGATCCAATCACCTTCCACCAGGCCCCTCCTCCAATGCTGGGGATTACAATTTGACATGAGATTTGGGGAGGGACGCAAATCCAAACCATATCGGTAGCATTCATTTAGATTTAACTATGTCTATTGCTCACTACTGTTTTCTCTTTGTCTTCCCCCATCTTGAAATTTCTGCTCTGATTTAAATTGCCATTTGGGGCCAGACACAGTGGCTCATGTTACAGGATCCTTGAAGGTGCCGCTTCGCCAACCGGAAACCTCTGTGGCCGGTGGCGCCTTTGCCTGAGTTTTGCTTGGGCCCACTGGGCTCCTTCCATGTACTTGGCCTGGCAGGCTGCGCTTGACTTGCGCTACTGGCCTGGATCCCTACCAAGGGCAAGCCAGGCACAGAGCGGTAAAGGGTGCATGAGTGAGTGAGCATGGGGTCTGGCCACTGCACACAGCCAGGCATGCCAGCTCTGGTGGGGTGGGCAGCTCCAGGTGCCAGCATGGGTGCTGGCTCCCTGCAAGGCTGCAGCTGGACCAGGCATACCACAAGTGGCCTCCAGTGTGGGCACCTGGGAATGCAGTGGTGCCCGGAAGCTTGGGGAATGCCAGGAACCACAGAGCCCCAAACAGGGTGTCACAGCCCTGGCTTGGGGAGCTCCTAGGTCTGAGCTCCCCAAAGGGCTGCAGCTCTTCTCTCCTTCTCGTGGTCCACAATGTGGCAATCCAGGGGGTGGGTGTGTTTCAGCCCTGTTTGTGTTACAGCTCTTTCAGTCCTGCCATTTGGCCGGGTCCCAAGTTCTTGTCCTGTGTCCAGGAAGAATGAGGCACATGGATAATTGGAGGGTGAGCAAGGTGAAGAGGTGCTTTATTGAGCAATAGTGCAGCTCTCAGGAGACCTAAAGTGGGTAACTCCTTTCTGCAGGCAGGTTGTCCTGACGAGTGCAGCTCTCAGCAGAGAGGAGACCTGGAGTGGGTAGTTCCTATCCATAGGCAGGTTGTCCCGATGTCTCTGTGAGTCTGGTTGAGTCCAGGGTTTTTACAGGCTTCAGAAGGGAGGAAGTGTGTGCTGATTGTTTCATGGGCGGCCATGGGTGGGCCTGGAAAAAACACCACTACGTTCTCGCTCTGGGCTGTCGACTCTACCCAGAACTGACAGCCTGGCCCTATACTTTAGGCCGTCCATGGCTTGAATGTGGGGCTTCACCAGGGACCTGTCCCTTTCCACCCAGGAGTCTATCTGCCTCCTGCCACCACCTACATGTCATCCATGGCACCCAGGCTGTTCCTGCCGAGGCCTGGCAGGCCAGCAGGCCCATGCTGAGCCACACTCAGCCCCACCTCAGCCTCCCTCCCAGGCTTGTTTGTGCCCAGAGTCCGGAGGGGGCTGAGGTGGCAGGGGGCTGGCATATCAGCACCATCCAAGCATGCGCACACCTAGCCGGGTCACGAGAGTACCCGGGCTTGGCCAGAACTTTGCTCCGTAATTGGAGCAGGCACTGGGAGCAGGAAGACGCCAGGCAGTGGGAGCAGGCACTTCAGAGCCTGCAGGGCAGGGGGCTTCCCGGGCCCCTGAGAGTGCAGGGATGCTTGGGTCTGCAGCTGTGGCTGGGCAGCTGCAGCTGTGCCTGGGATGGCAGGGCTCCCACCCCGCCAGCTCGGAAGGAGGTGGGGCTCCCATCTGTTTCTGGCTCCCACCAGCTCTGTGGAGCACATAGCCCTGGCTGAGCTACGGAGATGGAGTCTTTCTCTCTGTAGGCCAGGCTGGAGTGCAGTGGTACAATCTCAGCTCACTGCAACCTCCACCTCTCAGGTTCAAGCGATTCTCATGCCTCTGCCTCCTAAGTAGCTGGGATTACAGGCGCATGCCACCACACCTGGCTAATTTTTGTATTTTTAGTAGAGACAGGGTTTCGTCATGTTGGTCAGGCTGGTCTTGAACTCCTGACCTCATGATCTGCCTGCCATGGCCTCCCAAAGTGCTGCAGGTTATAGGCGTGAGCCACTGTGCCCGGTCGCATTTTATATTTTTTAAAAACCCAGAAAATCTTATTGGAAGCTTATGTCCCATTGGCCAGAACTGTGTCATCCAGCAAGGGGAGGTGATAATGAGTACATTTTACTCTTCCAGTCTCCATAGTGGAGTCAGAGAAGGGAATGGATGGAAATGGGGCTGAGTAGCCAGCCAACAGCAGCTGCTACATTTCTTCATCTTGGATTTCGCCTCCACGTCTCTTCTCTTTCCTTTCAGATTCCCACTTCTTTGTGTTTTTGCTCTATACTGCAAGATGTCTCTCTCACAATATCTTCTAGACCACTGATTCAATTCCCAGCATTTACTGTCTTCTAATGAATCGCTGTATTTGAAAGTCATGTATGTTAGTTTGCAAGAATCTTTTTGAGTGTGCTGTGATCACATCTTGAGAGTTCCCATACCCTTTTCCCTCCTTTTTCTTTGAGGTTCTTTTCTGCCTTTCCTACTAGTTCACCTGGGGCTTCCTCCTTCGTGTTACCGAGTCTTCTTAAACAGGTGCGATTTTTCTTTACTTGCTCATGTTTTTTTCCTCTTGGTTCCCCATAGGGACAAGGCTGTTGATATTTCTAGAGTAGGGCAAAACCAGTAAGTGCTGGAAGATCATTTACCTTGTGTTCTCCTGGGCCCATGGCGAGGGAAGGGTCTGGCAAACTGTCACTTCTTCACTCTCTCCATCCCACTTGTCCTCAGAGTCTCACAGCCAGCTAGGATCCATCAGTCAGCAAGTGCAGTTTCCCCTGCTCCACAGACGTCAGGTGGGTAGGGCAGGCCCCCAAGGACCACGCACAGCCTGCAGCAGAAGCAGCCCCTCCCAGAGAAGAGTTCTGCTGGTGGGGTCATCTCCAGGTACCAGAAATTCCCTGCCATCTGATGCCTTCTCTCTGCTGGCCTTTCAGCTCTCGCTCAGGAGACAGAAGCCCCAAACCTGTTCTTGTCCTTGGAGAGGTAGGGGCTCTCCTGGTCTTCAGCTGCGCCTCAGGGCTTCCTGATTATGTTACCCAAAGAGTGAGTGAACTGACAGGGTAAGGGAGGTGAGGAACACTGGCATTTAACGCTTCATCATGGGACTTTCAGGATCACTGGAGCCATATTTATATAGGTTTGACTGTTGCTTAATGCCTCCATATTTGCTGTACAAACAGATGTTGTAAATCCAAGTGCATCTTTCCTGTTTCCCAAAACAGGCCTAGCAAGGCTTCTCTGGAGGCATTCTGTCAGTAGTTTGATCGAATTAGATGAGTGGGTTGTGAATAGAGTTCAGACAAAAGGATGGTATAGGAAATAAAAGAATGCATCACATGGTAAGGGCGAGTTTGTTTCAGGCTCAGTTGCGTGATTCGCATGCACATTGTGCTATAGTATATCATACATTTCCGGGTAATGTTAAAAACATATGAGCAATGCTAAGTTAGAGGACGTTCTGGGGGCAGTTGACGTGGCTTCCCGAGAGAGTGAAATTGGAGGGAGTTTAGATCCTTTACTAAAAGAAGTCTATGACCCCTCTAGCTCCAGCTGACTTTAATTACAAGGTACCCTCACAGCAGTTACACTGCACTATAACTAACCACTAAATAGTAGGTGAAACTGTGCACCCACAGTGAATTTTTCAGCAGCCCCCAGCAGTGGTCTTTACCCAGCCCCCTTACTTCTATCCCCCAGGAATTCAAGGCTGACTTGGTTTCTCTGCAGTCGTTGTGAAATGCTCAGGGCCGTTTGCTCTGGCAGAGTGAGAAACTTTGGGCAAAAAATCTGAGACTGTCTCCTCCTGGGTAAACCTGGGAGAATCCTTCCTGTCTTCTTCTCCACACAGAGTGGTTATGATGACTCATGAGAAAGAAAAACAACGGTTCAGTCGACACATGTTGTAACAGAAGATTATATTTTGTTAATGAAGCGCCTTCTGTTTTTTTCTGAACAAGGCTGAGAGGGATTTGGGTGTGTAAGATAGAAAGTAGGTGCTGCCGCTGAGCTGAGCTCAGTAAACAGGAACGAGGAAGTTAAAATGCCCTGAGGGAAAATATAGGAAGTAGGAGGAAGCCAGAAAGTCTGGGAGCAGAGAACTGACGCCTCCCGGAGACCCAACAAGATTGTCATCAAATGTTGACTGAATTTCAGGGGAAGCCTGGCGAAGGACAGAATTCTGCTGAATTCTGCAGAAGTCTTCAGCTGCCAGAAGTCTGAGGTGTGACTGCCAGAGAGTCAGCCCTCATGGCTGAGGGGACAGCTGGCTTCCATGTTTAATGAGCACCTACTTGTGTCCAGCACCCCTAGGCACCCAGACACTGGGGTGGCATCTGGAAGTAAGATGGTTCTTTCCACCCACAGTGCTGACAATCCAGCAAGGAAGGGGGCACTCTCCGAGTAAATCTGCACTTGGAAAGTGCTCTAATATATGAGGTGGAGGTGCTTTGTCAACTGCAAACTGTGAAATCCACCTTTAAGGGTTGCTGGCGTCCCATAGCAACCAGCACATGGCCAGACACTGTGGTTCGTTTACTGCTGCTCATGAACCAGCAGATCCATGTGTGTTTTTGAATGTAAAAGCCTTCCAGCCCTTCTTTTGCCCACCTTCCTCTATAGCCACAGGCTCAAATCCAGACCCCATTTCAGTGTCCCCTAGTACTCTATCCTTGGTACCCTCAGACTGCCCTGGGAGCACAGCTGACTTCCCTGAGGCTCCCCTCCCCCAGCAGCACCCAACCTTTCCCAGAGCAGCTGCCCTGCCCTCCTGAATGACAG
Source organism: Gorilla gorilla gorilla (assembly GCF_029281585.2). Lineage (NCBI taxonomy): Eukaryota > Metazoa > Chordata > Mammalia > Primates > Hominidae > Gorilla > Gorilla gorilla. The sequence continues at coordinate 46,311,798 of NC_073232.2, read as the reverse complement.
ATGGAGCTGCTCGGGGCATGATGCCCGGGCACCGGGGCATCCAACCTCTTCCAGTGTGAGTCAGGCAGGCCTGGTCCAACATCCCATCAGCCAGTGCTCCCCAGCTGCTTCCCCGGAATGCCTGGCTGAACCCCAACAAGGCCAGCCCCTGCAGGCAGATGGCTCTGAGACTCTTCCTCTGTCAAAGCTCTGCAAGATGTCCCGGCGCAGTGGCTCATGCCTGTAATCTCAGCACTTTGGGAGTCCAAGGCGGGTGGATCACCTGAGGTCAGGAGTTCAAGACCAGCCTGGCCAACATGGCGAAACCCCGTCTCTATTAAAAATACAAAAGTTAGCCAGGTGTAGTGGTGGGTGCCTGTAATCCCAGCTACTTGGAAGGCTGAAGCAGGAGGATCGCTTGAGCCTGGGAGGCAGAGGTTGTGGTGAGCTGAGATTGCACCACTACTGCACTCCAGCCTGGGTGACAGACAGAGACTCTGTCCACATCCCCCTCCGCCCACAAAAAAAAAAAAAGCCCTGCAAGACCAGCCTGGAGTCTCCTCATCTGGAAGGGCCCCTCTCCTGTGGAGATAAGAGGTGTGAATGGCATTTTCTCAGCCTGCCAGCCACCTGGCATTGGCTACTTACAAGAATCTCTCAACTGGAAAACGTGCAAAGGATAGAAACAGGAAATTTTCAGAACTGTATATCCTCAACCTCACTAATCATCATAGACATGAAAATTAAACAGGATATTTTTCATATAGAAAACATTTTATTGTGCAATACAGCCCATAAATAGAAGAGGACACAAACTTAAATATATAGCCGTGAGCAACACACCACCCTTTTAGCTTGAGTTTCTCTATCCACTCATGTGGATGTTGGACACAATTATGTCTAAAGATCCTCCCAGCTCTGGGACCTCTTGAATCATCACTACTGTCAGTCTTGGTTTACTGCTAATTCCCTCAATGACCTGGGGAAATAGTCTAACCTGTTTTCTCATTTGTAATTGGGCATACAAACAGCTACACACCCTGCCTCACAGCACTGATTTAGGTGGATCCAAAAAGATTAAAAGCTTTTTTTTAGGTATAATAAACTATCAAGCAATCCAAAAAATTCTGACAGAGAAAGCCAGCCAGAAGAGACAGATACCTTACAAGGGTGGATGCCAAGTACAGGGCCAGCCCTGCGCTGACAGGAAGGGAAGTGGCCCTGGGGGTCTCTGAGGCTTTCCCTCTGAGGGTGAGGGAAGATTTTGCCTCTACTCTCTGAGGGTTTCATATATATACACACACACACACACACACACACACACACACACACACAGCCGAAAAACGAACAAGTCCCAAAAGATGCGCAGTTACACCTGGGGTCCAGGCTGGGAAACTAGTCATATGGGAGAAGAATGAACATCTGCATTTTTTTTTTTTTTTTTATACAGAGTCTTCCACTGTTGCCCAGGCTGGAGTGCAGTGGCATGATCTTGACCCACTGCAACCTCTGCCTCCCGGGTACAAGTGATTCTTGTGCCTCAGCCTCCAGAGTGAGACAACAGGCACCCACCACCATGCCTGGCTAATTTTTGTATTTTTAGCAGAGACGGGGTTTCATCAGGTTGGCCAGGCTGGTCTCGAGCTCCTGACCTCAAATGATCTGCCCCCCTCGGCCTCCCAAAGTGCTGGGATTACAGGCGTGAGCCACCGTACCTGGCTTGACATCTGCATGTTTCTATTTGAGGAGAACTCCCTTCCACCATTTTCTTTTATAGAGGTGTGACCTCATCCTTACAAATGGAGGTACAATATGTTTTGGGAAATAGTTATTATTATATTGAACTTAATGTTGTGTGTGCTGCCCCACATACCCTCCCCACTGGGAGGGTACATCATATTACATCATAAAATGGCCCAGCACCCCTATGCTTAGTGACCCGCTAGCCTTCCCCAACTCATGCACCCAGCCATCACCCAGGGGCAGTGCACAATCAGAGCCTGTTGCCTCAAAAACGCTCACTGGACACAGTAGAACTGTAGCAGGCTCTGCCAGCTCCTGATCGTATTCCCAGCCCTGGGACCCCAGCCTGGAGTGACCCTCTCCTGTAGCATATACCCACTTGCCAGATTCAAGACCCTCTAGTTTGGTTCTGTCATCTGGCCTGGGCCATTGTCCCCAGGACTCCCCAGATGTCCCCTTCTAAAGGCTGAAGATAGTTCCTCTGTGGGTTCCATAGGCTTCATACACCTGCTGGTATCACCTCTCTGCTCCCCTGACCACTGATGGGGATAAAGGCCCAGAAAGCCTGCTGAAGTCTCAGAACTTAAAGAACCTGACTTATGTCCCACTTCCACCCCCAAACACACAGACAGAGCCTCAGGGTATGAAGAGCAGTTCCCAGCACACTCAATACCTTTCTACATCACCTTCAATGACTGCACAGGGCTCACAGCATGGTTGTGCCAATCACCCAGTAATAGACACCGTGGTTGGTCAGTTAGGTCATCATGAGGCCATCCACTCTCCCCAGCTGGTAGTCAGGAGCAGCCTTTCAGCAGGGAGAGCACGGGACAGGAGGAAGGACAGGAGTCCTGGGGTGGGGGCTGCAAGGACGGCTGTTCAGTAACCAAAGGTAGGAATGGGCCTAGGGATGCATGGAAGAGGATCTGGGCAGTCAGCCTTCTGTGGGGGCAGTGGTGGGGGCTGCAGAAAGGAAGCCAGAAGGAGCAGGGCTTTTAGAGGCAGCTCTCCGGGGGATTTCCAAAACAGGAAGCCGCTGGGGTGACCCAGGCCCTTCTGAGTAATGAGCATTTTGCATGTCCTTGGAGGCTGTTGTCCCGAATCCCCTTGGGCCCAAAGTCACTAAAGTGTGCCCATCACCCCATGCAGGACCCTAAAAGGTGTGATCATAGCCTAGTCTGGTTGTTCGACAATCATTGCAGAATAAGTTGTGTAATTTGCAAAGTCAAGCACAAAACATAAATAATCACTGTTGTCTTTAATTTTCCTCTTAAGTATAAAGCATAAAACTTCGAGGAGGTTGCTTTCAACTTCAAAAGAATTAGGAACTAGTGCCATGGGATAGCATTTCCCGAAGTACATTTCCAGATATGCTAGTTCCTTGGATGTTAATAGCTGATGTCTGGGGAAAATGTTGTGTCCTCAAATACAGTTGAGAGAGGCTACACATCCTTCTTTCCTCTTAGAGACACACAATACTGCATCCCTTCTCATTAAAGGCTATGAAGAAGTCCTGCAGTATTTCCCCCACTTATTTAATGGATCCTTTTTTAAAAACAAACAAACACTTAAAATCTCTTGGAACTACTATTTTGCAGTAACCTGCCTCTTCATGTAAAGTTTCAACTCCAACCAGTATTGAACTGCCAATATCTGAGCTGAGTGTATTGTTCCAATTTGCTTTTAACCACTTAGTTAAATGATTTTATTCTAACATAGCTGGGGCTACAACTGCATTGGAGTAAAAAGCACATTGCTTGCTGGGTCAGGGGGCACTTTAACTTCTTTTTTTTTTTTTGAGATGGAGTCTCACTCTGTTGCCCAGGCTGGAGTGCAGTGGAGCGATCTTAGCTCACTGCAACCTCTGCCTCCTGGGTTCAAGCGATTCTCCTGCCTCAGCCTCCCGAGTAGTTGGGACTATAGGCACCCGCCACCATGCCCAGCTAATTTTTTGTATTTTTAGTAGAGATGGGTTTTCACTGTGTTATCCAGGATGGTCTCGATCTCCTGATCCGCCTGCCTCAGCCTCCCAAAGTGCTGGGATTACAGACATGAGCCACCGTGCCCGGCCCACTTTAACTTCTTAATGGAGAAAAATCAGTTTACTTCTCTGAACTTCAGTTTCCTCACTTGCCAAATTCCATGAGTTGTGTGATTTAAGAGGTAATTAATTATGTGAAAGCCCCCAGCTCAATGCCTGATGCTAAAGAAATAACTGGTAGAGAATGAATATAGAGCCTTGGGAGTTGAAAGACAGGAGTCATGGAAAACTTGGACAACGGTAGTCCTTTTTCTTTTTCTCCTTTCCCTTTTCCTTTCCTTTCCTTTCCCTTTTCTTTTATCTCCTCTGCTCTCTTCTCCTTTCCTTTCTTTTCCTTTCCTCCCTTCTTTCTCTTTCTTTTTTAGAGATGAGGTCTCACTATGTTGCCCAGGCTGGTGTCAAACTCCTGGCCTCAAGCAATCCTCCTGCCTCAGCCTCTCAAAGTGTTGGAATTACAGGCTTGAGCCACTGTGCCCAGTGAAGTCTCTTTTCTTTCTTTCTTTTTTTCTGGGGGGGGGTTGTTTTTTTTTTTTTACTCATCACTCTACTAATGAGGATGAAGTCCCATTTCAAGAATAAATATATAGATTGAAAACTGCAGTATTTGCGGGGAAGAACTAGAGGAAGAGGAAAAGAAGGGGACGGGTATTTGAGTTCCTTTTTTTTTTTTTTTTTTAAAGGATCTATGATGCTGGGCGTGACTCACGCCTGTAATCCCAGCACTTTGGGAGGCCGAGGTGGGTGGATCACGAGGTCAGGAGCTCAAGACCAGCCTGGCCAAGATGGTAAAATGCTGTCTGTACTAAAAATACAAAAATTAGCCAGGCACGGTGGCAGATGCCTGTAATCCCAGCTACTCGGGAGGCTGAGGCAGGAGAATCACTTGAACCCAGATAGCAGAGGTTGCAGTGAGCTGAGATCGCGCCACTGCACTCCAGCCTCAGTGACAGAGCAAGACCCCATCTCAAAAAAAAAAAAAAATCTATGAATATAACAGTTAGCTTTTGCTGTAAAACAAATTACCCCAGAATTTAGTGCCTTAACACAACAGTCATGTATTAGTTCGTAATTCTGTGGGTTGACAAATTTGGGCTGGGCTCAGCTGGGTGGTTCTGCTGGTCTTGCCTGGATCCACTCACATGGATATAGTTAGCGGTTGGGCTGATGGGCTGGATGGGCTAAGATGGTTTCACTCACATGTCAGGCAGTTGGTGGCTGTCAGCAAGGAGCCATGGCTCTACTTCGTGTGGTCTCTCCAGCAGGCTAGCTCAGAACTGTTCTCATGACAAATCAAGGCATTTGATTCCTAGGGTTAGAACTCAAACCTCACTTCCATCACGTTCTATTGGTGAAAACAAGTCAGAAGTGCAGCATAGATTCAGAAGGTGGAGAAATAGATTCTACCTCTTGATAGAAGCTGTAAGGAGTTCATGGTCATTTAAAATCTCCCAAATAGGCTGGGCGCAGTGGCTCATGCCTGTAATCCCAGCACTTTGGGAGGCTGAGGTGGGTGGATCACGAGGTCAGGAGATTGAGACCATCCTGGCTAACATGGTGAAACCCAGTCTCTACTAAAAATACCAAAAAAAAAAAAAAAAAAAAAAAAAATTAGCCGGGCGTGGTGGCAGGCACCTGTAGTCCCAGCTACTCGGGAGGCTGAGGCAGGAGAATGGCGTGAACCCAGGAGGCGGAGCTTGCAGTGAGCCAAGATCGCGCCACTGCACTCCACGCTGGATGACAGAGCGAGACTCCATCTCAAAAAAAAAAAAAAAAAATCTGCCAAATAGAGGTTACTCTTGTGTATTTGGTGTTTTGGGAAGAAGTCCATGTGCAAACTCCCTTGTGAATGCTTTCACAACTGCTTGAAAGAGTGTCTTCTTCCCTGTTTCCCGTACTTACTTCCTTTACTTCTTGCCCTTCCTCTCCTTTATCCATTCTAATAAGGCTTTCACCCCCACACTCTGTGGAAAGAGCTCTCATCAGGTCATTGTGACTCACACCTTGCAAAGCCAATGGATGATTTTCTGTGCTGCCTCCACTTGACCTCTCCGGGCATAGTAGAAGCCTTGGCGCAGGTTGGAAGGGGAGTTCCCAGGACACTTAGTCCTTTCCCACATCTCTCTCTCCTTCTCCAAGCATCCCTGTCCCCTCACTGGCCTTGTTTTCCTTCTTCCTTACTGACTGTACCTTCTCTGTTTTCTTTGCTGCCTCTCTCCTTCTCAGTGTAGGAGGTCCCAGGGTCGGCCTTTGTCTCTCTTTTCTCTTCTTGCTATACTTTCTCCCTAGATGACCTCATATAGGCCAAACTTTAAATGGATCAAATGACTCTCAAATCTGTATCATCCGACCCAAACCTCACCTCTGAGCCCCCCAGACAACTGCACCTGGATTTTGAAAAGACATCTCAAAAAATAAAATGGCCAAACAAAGAAATTGAATTTTTTTTTAAAATATATGTGCTGCTGAAACAAGCACAACAGTAATTTGAGTTTTGGCCTAACCTCCCCTGCCACTCTTCTTTATCTCTCTTGCCTTTGTAAATGACAGCAACATCTACCAAGGGATCATCCTTGGTTTCTCTTTTTCTCACACTCCACACCCAAAGCATCAGTAAGCCCTGCTGGCTCTACCTGTAATATATATCCCCAACGCAACTGCTTGTCACTATTTCCAATGCTGTCCTCCTAGTCCAAGTCAAAACCTTCTTGCACTAGGACTGCTGCAACGGCCTCCTAACCAGTCTTCCTCCTCCCTCCCCTTCTGTAGGTTTCCCCAACTCCTGTCCATCCTCCATACAGGAGCCTGCCAAAGCACAAATCAGATTCTGTATCACCTTCCTGCTTCAAACCTACCAATGGCCGTCAGTGAAACTAGAAATAAATCTAAACCATTTTCTAAAGCCAAAGGCTCTTTCATATGTCTCTGACCTTGCCTCCTTCCACTCTCCCAGGAACCCCTTGCATGAGCCACACAGATCTCTCCAAGGCCTTTCCTGTCCCCTGCCTTTGCACTTGCTGTTTCTCCCACTTAAAAGCTCTGCTCTCAGATCTTTAGCAGGGATCCATATCTGAAATTATACTTTTCTGTTTTTGTTTTTTTTTTTTTTCAGGCAGGGTCTTGCTCTATTGCCCAGGCTGGAATGTAGTGTTGCAATCATAGCTCATTGAAGTCTCAAACTCCTGGGCTCAAGCAATCTTCCTGCCAGTGACTCCTGAGTAGCTGGAACTGCAGGCATGCACCACTGTGCCCAGATGGTTTAAAACATTTGCTTTTGTAGAGACAGGGTCTCACTTTGTTGCCCAGGCTGGTCTCCAACTCCTTGCCTTAAGCCATCCTCCCAACTCAGCCTCCCAAAGTGCTGGGATTACCAGCGAGCCACTTTGCAGGCTGAAATGATACTTTTCATGTGTCTGTTTTCATGTGTTGCATGTTCCTACAACCCCTCACTCTCCAACAGAATGGAACAGAAGCTCTTGTTTATCTCGTGTATCTTGTTTGCAGTTGTATCCTCAGAGCCTGGGCAGGACTTGACTCATAGGAGAAGCTCGTTGTGCATTTGCTGACTCATCTATTGACTGTGAGAATTATAGCTAGGATTGTTAAAGCTGGAAGAGAAACAGGCCAACCTCATTGTTTCACAGGTGGGGAAACAGAGGCACAGACAGAGACCTTTGCCCAGTGGCATGAATACAGACATACCCAAGTCAAATTGGTCATGCATAATTTATAGCTTCTTTTTCACAAACTGTAATAGCCATTAAAGGCAAGGGTTTGTCATTTCCCCCTAAATCTCACTGTCAAGTTATCACAAAAACAGATCTCAGGACGGATTCTGCTGCCCATATGAATGTCTATAAAACAAACATTTATTAGCTAGTAGCCACAAAATTGGTTCATACAACCTTTCTGTGAAACTCAAAAAGGCCCAGCTTTCTGTCCTTTTAGGAGCTCTTCCACCTTGCAAGAAGGGTCTGCTGGAGGAAAATACAATATTCTAAAGGCAGGATTCAGTTTGACTGATGGCTGCATTGGAATACTTTGAGACAGAAGCACTCTCAAGCCTTTAGCTCAGTGTATTATCCATAAGTGAGAATTAGCAGCTTCCCAAGATTCTTTGACACTGTTTGAACAAGGAATGGGTGGTGCCAAAACTATTTTAGCCAATCTAAATATCTTTAATACTGTTAATTTCTCCAAAGGAGACTCATTTCTAACACCTGTTATGCTAATTAATAAGCCCAGAATTTTACCAATCCATTCATTATGCTAATTAGAAAAGCCTTGGGGTGGATTGAGATATGGATATTTGCATGTGATACTGAGCGATTGTTCCAGACTCTGCATGCCTCTGAACTCCCAAGTTCATTGAAGTGAAGTTGGTAACTTAAAATCAGACACGGTGGAAGTATTTACTTTACGGAAATTGGAATCCCCTATACCAGCTAGTTTTTAAACATTTACCAGTATATCAGTGGATAGCTGAGTAAGTGACTTCTGGAATGTGGCTTTCTGATAAGATGTTGGCTGACAACCTTACCCTCATGACTACCTCTGTACCAGTGATGCTTAATTCTGGTTGCACTTTAGAAATTACCTGGGGGAGTCCAGACACAATGGCTCACGTCTGTAATCCTAGCACTTAGGGAGGCGGAGGTGGGCTGATGATTTGAGGTCAGGAGTTCAAGACCAGCCTGACCAACATGGTGAAACTTGTCTCTACTAAAATACAAAAATTAGCTGGGTGTGGTGGCGGGGGCCTGTAATGTCAGCTACTTGGTAGGCTGAGGCAGGAGAATCACCTGAACCTGGATAGCAGAGGTTGCAGTGAGTCAAGATCACGCCACTGCACTCCAGCCTGGGTGACAGAGCGAGATTGCCTCTCAAAAAAATAAAAATAAAAATAAAAATGAGAAATTACCTGGGGAGTTTAAAAATAATACTGATTACCACGTTCCTGTTGGTGGGGATTTTGACTTGACTGCAGTGGGGCTTGAATATCAGGATACATTTAAAGCTTACCAGGTGCTTTTAATCTGCAGCTAGGGTTGCATTCACACCTGTATGTCACACTATGCCACACATTCTAACAGTCCTACAAAAAAGTAATGGCAAAACCAGGATTTGCACCAGGCCTGCTGGCCCCTAGGCCAGAGTTCCTGGCTAAAGGAGGAAAAGTGGGAAACAGATGGCCATTTCTTCTGAGGTCTCAGTGTTTGCAAATGTGGTTCAGGAGGAGCCCTAGTGCTTGGGGTCAGGGTCAGGATTGCAGGTGGGGAGGCACAATGAAGAAGCCCAGCAGCCAGGGAAAGGCTGTGCCAGCCCCAAAGAGCTCCAAGTCTCTTTGTAGGGATGGCTCACCTCAAGGGCTTAGGGAGAGCTGAGAGGGCTTGCTAAGAAGCTTGTATGTCACCAGGGAATATTTGAAAGATGAGAGAAAATGCAGCTGGCTGGAGAGGCCAGAAGGGAAGAATAGAAGTCCAGGGGCAACTGGGAAGGAAACCTGATGGAGGAGGTGTGTGGCAGTTTAGACTGTAGTTTAAATATGGAGAGTGAAAGGGAACTAGGAGGCTAAACTAACCTTCCAGGGTATGAAGAGGGTTCCAAGCTTCTATGGGTGGGGAAGAGACTAGCACCTCAAATAATGGGTGTGGACTTAGCTCTGCAGGGCTGGGTGGAGGCTCTAGCCCTCAAAGAGGAATAAAAAGTTAGTCTTCCTCCTCAAAGGACAGAAAGGACAACTTTTTTTGGGGGGAGGGACCGAGTCTTGCTCTGTCATCCAGGCTGGAGTGCAGTGGCACGATCTTGACTCATTGCAACCTCTGCTATCCAGGTTCAAGTGATTCTCCTGCCTCAGCCTCCCGAGTAGCTGGGATTACAGGCACCCATCACCATGTCTGGCTAATTTTTGTATTTTTAGTAGAGCCAGGGTTTCACCATGTTGGCCAGGCTGGTCTTGAGCTCCTGACCTCGAGTGATACCCCTGCCTCGGCCTCCCAAAATGTTGGGATTACAGGCGTGAACCACCGCGCCCGGCCAGAATGGACAACTTTTAACACTATGGTGAGATGCCTTCTTGGCCCTCAGATAATCATTTGAGGGCAGCTTGCATTACTCTCTGGTTCTCTTTCCACCTTTTCTTTTCCCTGTTGTTTTTTTTTTTTTGAGACAGGGTCTTGCTTTGTTGTCCAGGCTGGAGTGCCGTAGCACAATCATAGCTCACTGCAGCCTTGATCTTTCGGGCTCGAGAAGCGATACCCCCACCTCACCCTCCCAAGTAGCTGGGACTACAGGCACGAGACACCATGCTTGGCTAATTTTTTTGATTTTCAGTGGAGACGAGGTCTTGCTACGTTGCCCAGACTGGTCTGAAACTCCTGGACTCAAGCAAACCTCTCACCTTGGCCTCCCAAAGTGCCGGGATTACAGGCATGAGCCACTGTGCCTGGCTCTGGTTCTATTTCTCTACCCCACACAAACATCCTCCCAAGGTTTGTTTGTTTTGTACCAGGAAATTGGTTTCCTTTTACCCTTCCAGGCATGGCACTGCCTCCCTCCCCACCCCCCAATCTTGCTTTCTTCCTCCTAGGGCAGAGCTCTGGGGGCTAGAGCCAGCCTGGACTAAGTCTCTGTGTCTGTCCTTCTCTGTTGAGTTTGTGTATGCAGGAGCCCTGGGAACCCAGGACTGGGGACTTGTATAAGAGTGTCGTTCCTGAAATCACCACCAGGGACCCCACCCAGCACTGCTAGAGCTCATGACCTCTGCCATGGATTTAATTACTGAAGGCCACAGCAGGGATTGTCTGGCTCCCAAGTCCCAGGCTGAGCTAGGCTTGGGAGACAGGAAACAACAGTGAGTAAAGCTGGGACCATCTAGCATGAGAGACAGGCTCACAGCCACCTCTGGTCCCAGGCTGACAAAAGGCCAGGTGGGAGGAGGCTGGGTTAGTGGCTGGCTATGTGCAAGAGAGGGAGCTGCCTCCCTCACCTATAGTTTCTGTTTGTTTGTTTTTTGTTTTTTTGAGATGGAGTCTCCCTTTGTCACCCAGGCTGGAGTGCAGTGGCGGGATCTCGGTTCACTGTAACCTCCGCCTCCCAGGTTCAAGCGATTCTCCTGCTTCAGCCTCCCCAGTAGCTGGGACTACAGGCATGCACCACCCTGCCCGGCTAATTTTTTTTGTATTTCTTAGTAGAGACAGGGTTTCACCACGTTGTCCAGGCTAGTCTCGAACTCCTGACCTCAAGTGATCCGCACGCCTTGGCCTCCCAAAGTGTTGGTATTACAGGCGTGAGCCACCGTGCCCGGCCTTGTTTTTGTTTTTGTTTTGGAGAGAGGGTCTCACTCTGTCTCCCAGGCTGGAGTGCACTGGCACAATCACGGCTCACTGCAGCCTTGACTTCCCTGACTCAAGCGATCCTCCCGCCTCAGTCTCCCAAGTAGCTGGGACAACAGGCGCGCCACCGTGCCTGGCTTTTTATTTTTTTAATTATAGAGTCGGCGTTTTGCCATGTTGCCCAGGCTGGTCTTGAACTCCTGGGGCTCAAGCCATTCGCCCTCCTCAGCCTCCCAAAGTGCTGGGATTACAGGCGTGAGTCACCGCGCCAGGCCTTCAACCTAGTTTGAAGATGGGGTTTCCCGGGAGGAACCCTTCCCAAGGCTGGGTTATCACCTGGCAAAAGAAGGGGACTTCCGAGGTCGTTTGGTGAAGGCCTTCAGCAGATCTGTTTCACGAGCAAACTTCAGACTCCAGCTCCACGGGGGCCTATTAGCCCCACCCTGGTCTGCCTCCCTGAGCCTTCCTGAGCCGAGCAACTCCACTTCCTTATTCCATTCACGTTTAGCACATTCATTTGCACTTTCAACACCTGGGCGATTAATTCTTGCCCTTTTCCCATAGTTTTCCCTCTTGACAAGAGGAAAGCTTGCATTTCTATGTACCCCGATTAGGCACGCTCGCTCTCTCCCTAGAGCACCTCTGGTTCACCTCTCCCACGCCCCCTGTATTAGCACAGGCGTTTCCAGAGTTGCACGCGAGCTCATTTGCAAGACCGTCTCCCCCTCCCATCCCTTCTTGGTCCCCTCTAGGGCCCAGGGCAGCAGCCCCGCCCCTGGCCCGCCCCCTCCCAGAGGCTGGGCCGCCGCGGCCTCCCATTGGCCGCCAGGGCTGGCAGGCTTCCCGGCTGGGGCTGTGATTGCCGCGCTCCAGTGTCAGTCCCAGAGAGAACGCCGGTGGCGGGGCTGGTAGCCCGGCAGCCGCAGGTGGGGCCACGAGCGCTGGCTGAGGGACCGAACCGGAGAGCCCCGGAGCCCCCGTAACCGGCGCGGGGAGCGCCCAGGATGCCGCGCGGGGACTCGGAGCAGGTGCGCTACTGCGCGCGCTTCTCTTACCTCTGGCTCAAGTTTTCACTTATCATCTACTCCACCGTGTTCTGGGTGAGTGACCCCAGTAGGGCCCGGGGATGGGGGTGGGGACCCACAATCCGGCCGCCCCCTCACTGGCCCGGGGTTGGGTCCACACTTAGCCGCTCCAGGGAGTGCGCGGGTGAGCGCACGCGGACTCCTTGTCTTTCTACCGCACATTCGGGCGGCCAGAGCTCAGCCTGAATTTTCAGCCGCCCTTTCGGGAGTGTTAGACCCGGTTGCCGACCGACCGAGTGCCACCTGGCTCACCTGTGTGCACCGGCTGGGCGGTTTGCCCGCTGTGCGTCCGCTGGCGGGCTGGCTAGGCCGAGGTGAACGCGCTGGCCGCGCCCACCACGCCTACCCGGTAGGACTGACTGCCTCTGCATCGGCCTGTGGAGCTTAAGTAGTTAGGCTTTGCAGTCGGGGTTGGGAGACCTGGATTCCGGGTCTGGTCCCTGCTAGTTACTTGCTGATGCCCCTGAGCGAGACGCTTCCCCGCTCCGTCTTGGTTTCCTCTTTGGTGGATGCGCGTGCCTCCTGCGTGGCGAGGAGAAGTCCACCAGACGACGTCTCCTGCACACCTAGGTGCTCAGTTTCCGCTGTCGCTGGGCTTCACCTCCTCCTCTGCCTTGTTAGGGGGCAGGATGGTAGTGTTTAGACATGAACCAAGCTTTGAATTCCGTCGCTCCGAGTGGTCTTTTATTTTATATTTTATTTTTTATTTAAAACATTGCTAATCTCTGTATCGTTCCAATTTCAGTTTGTGCGTTTCTGAAATGAGCACTTGCTGAGTGATCTTGGGGAAGTTACTTCATCCCTCTCGGCCATGGTTTCCTCATCTGTAAATGGACACAGTAATTATATTCAACTTGTAGGATGCTCGCAGAGATTACATGAAATAGGCCGGGTACGGTGCCTAGTGAAGAACTCAAGAAGTGTGAGACATTATTACTATCGTGGGCAGGGAATTTGGACACCTGTGGTGTAAGCTGCCCCAAGAGATTGAGTTTCTGTAAGGGCGTTTCATATTAGGCTGGGCCCTATTCTAGAGATGAGGATATCTTCCTATAGGCCAGCTCCGCCCCTGTCACTCCAGAATCGCTCTCTGCCTGCAGTATGCCACAAGAGCAGACTTGCCCAGGGACCCAGGGTGGTCACTGACACCCCATTCCCACCAAATACACACACTCTCCCCTGGTGTCCTCCTTAGCCCCTTGCTGGGTGTCTTCTGCTAGCAGGAGCTGCTGGATTTGCCATCAGGACTGGCTTTCCCTGTGACCCCTTTGTGGGTGGTGCCTTGCCTGGTAATCGGAGATCCAGATTCAGCTGTTACTGACTTATGGATATCTTAGGCAAGTCACTTCCCTGTTTTGGGCCTCAGAACTGTTCATTGACTTTTCCATCTAGAAAACTAGTCTGAGGCCAGTTTCCAATCCAATTCTCTGACTCTAGGTAATGTGGAGGAGAGATGAACAGTATGTTTGGGGGGCGGAGGATGGAGCAAGGACCTGTAGGTGGAAACTCCAGGGAGACAGAAGGTCATATGTGGGATGGGAGTGGGGGTGATTTGAGCTATAAATCAGCGGTTGCATCAGAATCTACAGATTCTTGTGCCCTGGCATAGGTATTTATTTAAATTTACATAAGCTTAATTGTAGTAAATTACTTACTAGAATTAAGGTAATTCTAGTGTGCAGTCAGTATTGAAAACTGCTGCCCTAGATGGTCTCATAGGTCCCCTAAGTCCCCAGGATTTCTGTGCCTGCCCCTTGTGTGGTCTGTGAGCCCTTCTCTCTGTAGATCAGAGTTGAAAGAGCCTAAGGTTGATGAGTGGGGAGGTAGGAAGATGGAGTTGTATTTTGGGCTTCACCCCTTCCCCAGATATATAATCACAAACCAGTCTCTCTACCTCCTCACACTTCCGTTTTCTCATCTATAAAATGAGCAAGTGAATCTCTGCCCTGTACCTCACTGAATTGTTTTAGGATTAGTGATATGGGGAAAGAGTGACATATGAGCCAAATAAGTGCAGTACAAACATAACTCATGCAGTTAAATAAAACCGAACTCTAATTTTTAAGGCTTTGTTCTGTCACTGTCCTTTGCAGCCCCCAGAGAAGCCCACCCAATGGCCCTTGCCTTGCTTCTCTTGGGCAGGGTGGTTCTCAGAACTTGGAATCCCTCCTCTGCCGACTGAGGTTGCCTTACCAAATCCTTAACTCCCATCCCTGGAAGTATTTCTGTTTAAAAGTCTCCACACCCATGCCAAGAACTCAGCCACCTGCCAACTCTGCCAGAGCAGCTCCAGGTGCCAGAGTTTGACTGCAGGGCAGGGCCCAGTGTGAGTAAGTAATCTGTCCTGGACCAGGTTTACTGTTATTTGGAAACCATTTACAGGAAAGCCTATTATCTCTGGTGCCATCTCTGGTGCCATCTCTGGGGTTGAGGGAAGGGTTACTTGCTTTGTAAGTCCAAACTGCTAGCAATTTGCATCTCAGTTTTTAGGTCTGGAGGGCCATAAGTTTTATGACAGCCTTGTACCTTCTGTAAGACTTTTTGCTTACTTTAAAAATTACTACTGGGGCCAGGCCCGGTGGCTCATGCTTGTAATCCCAGCATTTTGGGAGACTGAGGAGGGAGGATCACCCGAGGTCTGGAGTTTGAGACCAGCCTGGCTAACATGGTGAAACCCCATCTCTACTAAAAATACAAAAATTAGCCAGGCGTGGTGGTGTGTGCCTGTAATCCCAGCTACTCGGGAGGCTGAAGCATGAGAATTGTTTGAACCCAGGAGGTGGAGGTTGCAGTGAGCTGACATCGTGCCACGGCACTGTAGTTGGGTGACAGTGTAAGACTCGGTTTAAAAAAAAAAATTACTATTGACTAGGCATTGTGGCTCATGCCTATAATCCTAGCACTTTGGAAGGCCAAGATGGGCAGATTGCTTGAACCTGGGAGTTCGAGACCAGCCTGGGCAACATGGTGAAACTCTGTCTCTACTAAAAATACAAAAATTAGCTGGGCGTGGTGGCATGCACCTGTAGTCACAGCTACTTGGGAGGCTGAGGTAGGAGGATCACCTGAGCTCAGGAGACGGAGGTTGAAGTGAGTTGAGATTGTGCCACTGCACTCTAGCCTGCATGAGACTCTGTTGCAGAAAATAAAAAATAAAAAATAAATTACTACCGATAGAAATGCATGCATGGGCTTGTTACAAAATTTAGGAGTAGAAAAGGGTAAGGCCGGGTGAGGTGTAATCCCAGCACTTCGGGAGGCTGAGGCGGGCGGATCGTGAGGTTAAGAGATCGAGATCATCCTGGCCAACATGGCGGAACCCCGTCTTTACTAAAAATACAAAAATTAGCTGGGTGTGGTGGC
Source organism: Gorilla gorilla gorilla (assembly GCF_029281585.2). NCBI lineage: Eukaryota > Metazoa > Chordata > Mammalia > Primates > Hominidae > Gorilla > Gorilla gorilla. The sequence continues at coordinate 46,296,256 of NC_073232.2, read as the reverse complement.
GTGAGGGCTGAGGTGGAGAATCGCTAGAACCCGGGAAGCGGAGGCTGCAGTGAGCCTAGATAGCGCCACTGCATTCCAGCCTGGTGACAGTCTCAAAAAAGAAAAAAAAAAAGGAAAGGGTAGTGGTTAGTGACAAGCCTCCCCTCCTACCCCTCTCTCCTGGCCTGCCCAGTCCAGAGGAGGCCTTTGTTATCAGTTTCCTGTCACTCTTTTCTGAGCTATCGTAGTCAAAGGATGTCCTAGGACAAACATATGTATATTTAAAATAAGGTAGCACACTATACACAGAACTGCGTATGCAGCCCCTCTTTCACTTAAATTTAAATCCACGTGAATTATGGAGATCTGCTAGGAGCTGCCTCATTCTGTGTGTTGGCTGCATAGATTCCACTCTAGGCTATGCCACATTTATTTAATAGTCCCCAGCTGGGGAACTCTTAGGTTGTTCCCAGTCTTTCTTTCCCTCTCTTTCTTTCTTTCTTTCTTTCTTTCTTTCTTTCTTTCTTTCTTTCTTTCTTTCTTTCTTTCTTTCTTTTCTTTCTCTCTTTCTTTTCTTTCTTTCCTTTCTTTCTTTCTTTCCTTCTTTCTTTCTTTCTTTCTTTCTTTCTTTCTTTCTTTCTTTCTTTGTTTCTTTCTCTCTCTCTCTCTCTCCCTCCCTCTCCCACCTCCCTCCCTCCCTCCCTTTCTTTCTTTCTTTCTTTCTTTCTTTCTTTCTTTCTTTCTTTCTTTCACTGAGAACAGTGACACAGTGAGTATCTCTGAATGTGTCATTTTGCATGGGTGTATATGTCTGCGGAGTAATTTCTAGAAGTGGGGTTGTTGAGTTAAGGGGTATATGAATATATGTTATACATGCAGACACGCACCTGCCATCAGTATATACAGCTTGACGAGTTTTCACAAAGTGAACACACCTGTACACTGAGCCCCCAGGTCAACCAGCAGAATGGACAGCAGAAGGCAGATACCCCTCAAGCCCTCTTCTAGGCACTATCCTTTGGGGGTGCCTACCTTTGGGGGTGATCACCACTGGATTATCTAGCAGTATAGAATAGCTTTGCGTGTTTTTGTATGTGCATTTAACATTTTGATGTTATTAAATTGTCCTATATAGAGGTGATACCAATTGTAATATTATTTACTTAATATGTTTATTTAAATTTACTTACTTTTTTTTTTTTTGGAGACAGAGCCTCGCTCTTTCACCTAGACTGGAGTACAGTGGTGTGATCTTGGCTCACTGCAGCCTCTGCCTTCCAGGCTCAAGCGATTCTCCTGCCTCAGCCTCCCAAGTAGCTAGGACTACAGGCGCCTACTACCACGCTGGGCTAATTTTTGTATTTTTGGTAGAGACGGGGTTCTACCATGTTGACCAGACTGTCTCGACCTCCTGACCTCAAATGATCCACCAGCCTGGGCCTCCCAAAGTGCTGGGATTACAGGCGTGAGTCACTGCGTCCAGCCTAAACTTCCTTTTTAAACTTAAATTTCTTTTCCTTTTTTTCCCTTTTTTAAAGTATATATTTTTTATTTTCCAGGCACATAGGTTCAAGTTGCCCTGAATATGCACACCTTTAAATTTATTTTTAAAAGGAGGCTTTGTATCAGTATTATGAATGGGAAACCAAGACCCCCATCATAAATAGCAGGTAAAGGTTTAAAATAAATACAGTACAGGGAAAACAAAACAATGATACTAAATCCTAGCTGGATGTCATGGGTGCTGAAGGCTGTGACCCTGATGCCTACCCTCTCTGTTCAAAAGGTAGGTTGGCAAGTGCTTGAGGGGCTGAAAGACAAACTAGCACCCAAACTGAGACCCGCTCCTTGATGCAATCGGAGGGGTCGAAAGGGCATTGAATGAGGAAAGCTCAGTCTGTAAGTCCCTATGATAGGTATGCCCCTAAACCACTTATGGTTATCTGTCCCACACTCAGGGCCCTCTTGTTTTCAGCAGGGAACTTTGGGGCTGCAAAAGGGTGTGTTTGAGGCTCACTTGGCAGAGCTGGCATGTACCCCAGGTCCCTGCGTCCTCAGGCAGGTGCTCCTTGGCCCTTCCAGTAAGTCATGGGGATGTCTGCGGGAGAAATGAGCTCACGCTGAGGCACTTAGAGCCTCCTTTTCCCACCACACAGGGTGAATCATTCTGACACATGCGCCCTCAGCCCATTGGGGACACACCTCTAATTTTAGCACTGCCCACGGGGTATCTTAGAGATCCGCTTACAGGACTGCTTTTCCTTGCTGGACTGTGGGCTCCCAGAGGTCAGGATTGTAGTTCATCCATATCCTCCTCTGAATGCTGCCCCTGGGGCCTGTGCACACAGTAGGTGCTCAGGGGAGGCTTGTTGCATGATGGTGATTGAGTCCCACTTGCACCTACAAGGCGAGGATCCAACTTGGGGCAGAGGCCTGGCTGGGGGTGTAACCCGCAGTGGTCAGGTCTGCTGAGGCCTTGACTTTGCAAAGTGGGCAGGGCTGATCATGGTGCTACGGACTCTCCACAGAGCACCAAGCCTGTTTCCTTGATAACAGGGTAGGACTTTCAAGTGGGTAAAGGTGTCATGGCTGGGGAGTGTTGACTAATCAGGAAGAAAAGGACTTGGTGGGAGCTGGGGGCAAGTAGGGAGGAGCTGAGGGTGGGTAGGTGGTGGAGGCAGCAAATGCCAGAGGCAATAGGAACTCTTTCTGGGCTTTCTCCAAGGATGAACCTGCTTATTAGAGCTTGGCCTGTGATTTCTTACATTTCTTATAGTTTAATGGTTAAGAGTGTGGGCTGTGTACCAGGTTGCCTGGGTTCAAATCCCAGCTCTGACACTTAAAGGTTAAGTGGCCTAGACATAACTTCCATGCACCTAACCTACCTGAAGAGTTGCTAAGAAGATTAAATGGATTAATACGTCTGAAGAGCTTAGAGCGGTGCCTGGCACATGACGAACACTCCATCAACTAGTCATGGATTAGTCGTTCTTTTCCTGCCTTCCTCTCTAGCCTTGCTGCTCAAGAGCCATAGACTAAGAATGAGAAGGGCTGTTAAAGACACCTCTAGTGCAGCCTTTTAAATTTACCGATAAGAAATCAGAGGCCTGAAGAGAAGTGAGTTGCCTGAAAGCCCACGGCAAGTCAGTGACAGGCCAAGACCAGATCCAGGCTGCCTGACTCCAGTTTCTTCCTCGGGCCCCCATGACCTTTCCAGGCGCCATGTATGTTTCTCCCTGGTCTCAGGGTGAGGGTAGAAGATAACCTTTCTGAAAGAGGCCATGTCCCTGGCCTCCCAGTGAAGCACTAGGTGAAGCCAGGCCAAAAAGAAAGCACTTCTCTGGAGAGTTTCCAGGAGGAGATTTTTACTTTCGAGAAGAGCTTTATTATTTTTGTGAAAATAATACATGCGCATAGCTTAAAAAATTCAAGCCATTCGGGAAAGTACAACGAAACAGCAAAAGTCCCCTTTGATTCTACCACTGGGATTCAGCCACTGTTATATGTTGGTAAACATCCATCTGGACATCTTGTACATATATGCAGACATTTTATTTCTTTAATTATCTTTCTTATTGTGTTTGATTTGTCGAGCAAAGTTCATTTTCTGGCTCTAGGTAAGCATTCCAAATAGTGAAACTCAAATAGTGAAGCTGAAAGTGGGGCAGCCTTCATATTGGAGAAGTGGCCAGCCGTGCCTAATGGGCTGTCAGAGATGATCTCATAGCATCAGACTGGGCTCAGGCCTTGGGCACAGAGAGGTCCTCCCCTCCCGCAGTCTGGCCACAGAGCCTTTAAAATCCAGAGAATCAGGGCTGCAGCCCTGCCAGGGGTTTGGAGAACCTTCCAACACCTTCGTTTTATAGATGAGCAAACTAAGGCCCTGAGAAGTGTCCTTCGCTCTTAACCTAGACTTTGTACATGGTCTCGTTCCCCGCTTTAATAGAGGAATTGCTTTATGTCGTAGGACTGGACCTTGCTGCCTTTGGGTTGGTTCCTGGAGAAGCAGGAATAACCACCTGCCCTCCTGCCCAGAGGCCTTTCTTCCCAGGTGACTCACAATGCCACCCTGGGGTGGGGCTCACGGTCAACCTGATAAGGGACTGATAATGAAATTTCTGTACCAACTGGCTCCACACAGGGGAAAGATGTTTTCTGGGTAAGTCTGGTCAGAAGAGGTTGAGGGGGGGAAAACAAAACAGACAAAAAAAAAAAAAACAAAAACAACAACGAAGCAACCTTTCCCAGAGAGAACTTTTAGATGTGAATGGGTTTGAATTGACTTCTTGTTGGAAGGCAGGAGCATTCAGTCTTAACCAGCCGTGCTCTCTGGTTGGTTGGTTTGTTCATTAAGTCAACAAATAGTTATTTGATGCCTACTGAATGCCAGGCACTGTGATACCGTGATAGGTGTGGGAAGCAACTATGAACAAGGCAGGTTTAGTTCAGGCCTTGGAAGACAGAGCAGTAAATAAATATCACTTGTGATAGGTGCTAAGGAGAAAATGAGGGAGCAAGTGGGGAGGGATGGGCGTTTCCACTTTCGATGATGTGGTCAGGGAAAGCCTTTATGAGGGAGCTGACATTTCAGCTGAAGCTCAAATAGAGAAGGAGCCAGCCATAAAGACTTGTCCAGAGCATCCCAGGCAGAGAGAGCCATGAGTGCAAAGTCCCTGAGGCAGGTCGCAAGCATGGCTGCAGCAGATGAGGAACCCCGGGAAGGGCTGCGCTGTGGGTGGAGAGGGTGGCAGGGGCCTGGCTGTGTGAAGAGTTTGGGGTTCGAGTGACTGAGAAGCAGGGTTTCATTGTCAGGCCCTGTGGTCTTGCCATCCAGAGACCTAGATCAGGTGTTGGCTATTCTGTGTGACACTGGGTAAAGGACCAGCTCTCTGAGCCTCCGAGATGCCTCCTCTATGGGTACCCCAGAGGGCAGTGGGGAGGATCCTGTGAGATGAGAGGTGCCAAAGCACGGGGCCTACTCTAGGGTCCCCCACCCACGGAGGGAGGGAGACTCTAGGCCCCCTCTCCCCACGAATGGAGGGAGACTCTAGGGCTCCCTGCCCACGGAGGGAGGGAGAGTCACCTGGGAGCCTTGCATTGCTCAGGGGTAGCTGGGGAGATGAGATGAGATGAGATGAGATGAGATGAGATGAGATGAGATGAGATGAGATGAGATGATGAGATGAGAACCTCTGGAATCCGTCTTGTCAGAGGAGGCTCCTTTTCCCCTGGGGGTACTCAGCCTGCCTAGAACAGACGGCTATGGAACCAACTCCTCCAGCCAGCTGGTCTGACCCCTAGGGCGTGCATGTGGTCTTTTCCAGAGGCTGGGCCCCTCCCACCCCTTAGTTTCTGGGCTACCATGGCACACTTTCAGAAGCACTAGGCCACAACAGGCACGCGGGGCCAGGCAGGCCGTCTGAGAAGTGTCCTGCTAGGCTCTGAGGGGTCCCAGCCCTCGGTCAGCATGAGTTGTTCAGCTCCAAGCTAGGCCCCTGGGCTGGTGGAGGTGAGGAAGAGACACCCTAAAGACACTGTAGACTTACGGTGTCACCTTCCCCAGCTAGAGGGTTGGCCTGTGAAGGAGATGGCAGCCATCTCTGCCTCTGGCGATGTGCCATGTTAGCCCAGGAACTAAGGGGTGGGAAGGGCCCAGTCCCTGGAAAAGACCACATGCACGCCCAAGGGGTCAGACCAGCTGGCTGGAGGAGCTGGTTCCATCAAGGGCCAGTCTGAGCTAGGCTGCCTGACTGTGGTGGCCTGACCACCACATTTTGCTTCATCTCTTTGGATTCTCAGAGTGACCCTTGAGCTGGGCTGGACAGGGGGTCTTGTCCTGTTTTACAGAGGAGTCTTTGGGAGGACTCTGAGGGCTTCACTGGGCAGGGAGGCCTCGCAGAGAGGAGTGGAGATGAGTCTTGGGAGAGGGAGGGCGGGCTACAGAATGTTTTTTGGGCCTGAGTGTTGAGGTCAGAAATGTCCTCTGGGAAGACCAGGTCTGGAGGCCAAGCAGAGCTGAGGAGGATGAGCACTTCTTGGTTGGCGGGTGAGGAGAAGGTCCATGTGACAAGTCATGGACAACTCTCTGTGCCTTGGTTTTCTTGTCTACTGGGAGGGGATAACTGTTGTGCTGCCCACAGGGGTGAGGCTTGGATGAGGCAGTGCCCACAGAGCGCTGAGTGGGCATCTGGCTGGGTAACCGTTCATGCAGATGCTGGGAGGAGGCGCCGTCTGCCACGTGTCTCACCACAGTTTGCTTCATCTCTTTGCATTCTCAGAATGACCCCGTGTGCGTTGTCCCATTTTATAGAGGAGGAGACTAAGGCCCTGAGCGGGGAAGTAACTTGTGTGAGAACCATCATTTGCATGTGTTCCTGGGACAAGAACTGTTTCACTGTGGGAAAGGTGCCTGTTGGGTTTTAATTTTTTCCAAAAGGGACTTTCTCGCCAAGACATTTGCATCTGGGCCTGCAGGGAAGCAAGTATTTCCCTGGAGGGTGGAAGGAAAACAGCCTTGGCCCAGATGGGCTTGTTTTTCCCTCTTCAGAGCCCTCCCACTTCCTGCCTGGGAGAGCAGGAACCCTCAACTCCTGGGGCCACTGGAAGTCCCTCTCAGGATGTTGCCTGTGACCTTGTATGAGTGACACAGGCTGTTTCCCATCTCCTACCAGAGGGTTGGCCATGCTGACCTCTCCGGCTGTGCTGGGTGCAGTGTGGGGAGACTGTGGGGGTGCTTGGGGTCAGGGTGTTCATTTCTGGGCACTCACTGTGTGCCAGGTGCGGGGTGCAGGCATTGGCACAGTGTGGCTGGTGGTGGGCTGAGGCCAGCCTCTGGCCCACCCTGTGGCAGATTGGGACCATCCCCTGGGTGCAGTAGGGTGTGGTGCTGGCTGCCGAGGCTGCACAGGATTCTGAGACTAGGTCACTTCCCAGAGTCAAAAGACAGGAACTTCTTGGCCAGTGGACCTTGACTTCATGGCTCAAGGCCTCCTACCCTGGGGGGAGGATTTCATAAGAACACATGTCCACCACCCCCCCGCCACCACCCCCCCATCACCAGAGCTTCTGATTCAGTGGGTCTGGGCTAGGCCCAGGCACCCGTAATTAAAAAAAAAAAAAATTATAATGACAGGGTCTTGCTCTGTCACCCAGAGCAAGTGGTCCAATCATGGCTCACTGCAGCCTTGACTTCCTGGGCTCAAGTGATCCTCCCACCTCAGCCTCCTGAGTAGCTAGAACCACAGGCATGTGCCACCATACCTGGCTAATTTTAAAGTTGTTTTTTTTTTTTTTTTTGTAGAAATAGTGTCTCACCATGTTGCCCAGGCTAGTCTTGAACTCCTGGGCTTAAGTGATCCACCTGCTTCCGCTTCCCAAAGTGCTGGGATTATGGGCGTGAGCCACCGTGCCCAGCTTTATCTGTAATATTTTTATTTTTATTTTATTTTTTAAGTTTATTTTATTTTTGAGACGGAGTCTTGCTCTGTCGCCCAGGCTGGAGTGCAGTGGCGCGATCTTGGCTCACTGCAAACTCCGCCTCCCAGGTTTATGCCATTCTCCTGCCTCAGCCTCCCGAGTAGCTTGGGACTATGGGTGCCCACCATCACGCCCAGCTAATTTTTTGTATTTTTAGTAGAGACAGGGTTTCACCGTGTTAGCCAGGATGGTCTTGATCTTCTGACCTCGTGATCTGCCCGCCTCGGCCTCCCAAAGTGCTGGGATTACAGGCATGAGCCACCGCGCCTGGCCCTACCTGTAATTTTTAAACTTCCCTGGGTGATTCTAATGTGCAGCTGGAGTCGAAACCACAGCTCAGGGTGGTATCTGTAAGGGAATTCTGATGGTACTGGCGATTTCCGGGACACCTTTCTCTGCAGGTGAACCCTGAGTAATGTGAAACCTTCTTCTGACATCTCTTACGATCTGGACAGGTTCTCTGAGCTGGGGAAAGTTAGCAAACACAGTTGGGAGAGGCCCAGAAAGAAAGAGAACACTCTAGCCAGGGGTTTGGGAGAAGTGCAAGGGGAGTCAGTAGGGCCCCATGTGGGCGAGGAAGGGCTGGTGGAGGTACGTGGAGACCACTGGCCTGGGAATGTGGGAGACTATGGGAGCTGGCTTCTCCTGCAGGGAACCAGGATGATGTTGTGGGAGGGAGAGGAGTCTGTGAGTTCTAGAATTTTGCTTTCCTTTTGGTTATCTTCAAAACATTCTTTTATGTGCTCTAAAGGCAAGGTTTCTATGCAGTTACCTTTGTAAATGGAATAAGTTTCTATAGAATCAGTCTTAAGTTTTATGAGTCAGGGATTCAGAAACTTGTGGGGTGGCCTGTGACAATTTTTCCTCCTTAAATGATATCTCGAGTTTGAGAACTCTCGATGCAGGATTATCATGTTGGAAAGCTGGCTGTGATCTCCAGCTCAGTGAACTGCAGTTCTGGCCCCCACAGGAGAAGTGTGGCAGGTGGTGGTCTATCTCTACTTCACAGGTGGTGAAAGAGGGCCAGACAGGGGAGAGGACCTTGCTTGGGATCATGGTGGTAAGCTAGGGGCCAGTTAGCAGAAGGATGAGGCCTTGATTTCTCACTCTGACTGGTGAGCTCTGTTGTGGGTTGAGTCGTGGCCTCATCAAAAAGGTATGTTCTTGGCCGGGTGCGGTGGCTCACACCTGTAATCCCAGCACTTTGGGAGGCTGAGGCAGGTGGATCACTTGAGGTCAGGAGTTAGAGACCAGCCTGGCCAACATGGTGAAACCCCATCTCTACTAAAAATACAAAAATTAGCCGGGCATAGTGGCACATGCCTGTAATCCCAGTTACTTGGGAGGCTGAGGCAGGAGAATTGCTTGAACCTGGGAGGTGGAGGTTGCAGTGAGCCGAGATGGCGCTACTGCACTCCAGCTGGGCATCAGAGTGAGACTCCGTCTCAAAAAAAAAAAAAAAAAAAGTATGAAGGTATGTATGTTTAGGTCCTAGAACCTGTGAATGTAACCTTATTTGGAAAAAGGGTTTTTGCAGATATAATTCAGTTCAAAATCTTGAAATGAAATCATCTTAGATGACCTGAGTGTGCCCTAAATCCAATGTCAAGTGCCTTTATAAGAGAAAGGCAGAGGGAGATATGAGACGGACAGAAGAGGAGGCCATGGGCACACAGAGGAAACTGAGTACACACGGCCTTCTGTGTGCAGACAGGGGCAGACAAACTGAGCAACTCTGGGAACCACTAAAAGCTGGTGGAGGCAAGAGGGCTTCTCCCCTAGAGCCTCCGGAGGGAGTATGGCTCACCAGACACCTTGGCCTCTGGCCTCCAGAACTGTGAGAGATTAAACTTCTGTTTTAAGCCACCCCATTTGTGGTCATTTGTTCGGGCAGCCATAGGAAAATGCAAGCCCTTCTGCCTCACCAGGTGGACATATTAGGGAGGGGCCCAACTGAACAGGGCCCTGAGAACCACCTTCCTTCTGTGGGTTGTGCTGAAAACCAAGGGGGAAGGAGTGGGGCGAGAACAGAGGGGCTGGGGGAGGAGTGAGACTGTGGGGAGTGAGGCTTCTGTCCCGTCCTCAGGCCAGGGGGCCATGCCCTACAGCTGGTTTCTTGGGGCTTCCCTTCTGCAAGGAAAACCTAATGGAAAGAGGTTAAAACCGGGGAAGGTGGATGCGAGCTAGCTCTCAGGAAGGACTTGCCGGCTGTGAAAACAGTTAAATCAAAACTGCTTGCCAAGCTGAGCTGTAAAACGTGGGATTCCCTGACAGCTTCAGAACAGGAGCGTCACCCATTGTGTGGGGCAGTTAGGATGTGGCCTGAACTTCCAGTGGGTTGAACTTTGAGGGCCCGTAGAGGGCATCTAGTGTTACCCCTTCCTTTCAGAGAGAAGGAAACCAAGCCCCAACCCACCCAGCATGTGCCCCTGGTTCTGAAACTCTGCCAATGGGACAATCTCTAGTGTGCAGGGGGGACAATGGACACTACTCAATGGTTTCAAACCAGGAGCTTCCTCTCCAGCTAGGGTGTGGGGACAGAGGCCTGACTTATGACTTCTCACAGAGAAGGGAAGAATGTTCCCTGCAGGGTCAGAACCCAGGCTGGGGGAACCCTGTTCATGCCTCTGGCTTGGTTCTGACTCAGCCTCTGACCTGGGAGGGACCGGGTCACAGGGACAGATGAACCAGCCCTGTCCCTGTCCCCTTGAGAAGCTGGCACTCACTGAGTCCTAGCAGCATGCTCCGACAGCTGCAGACATTCTGTGATCTGGGTGGAGCAAGCAGGCCTGGCCAGAGTCTCCCAGGAGGCTGTGGCAGAGACACTTAGCTTCGGGGTGTTGGGCTCTGGGCTTCCCCTGGGGGTGGCAGTGGCCACTTGGCTTTCCAACCACTAGGTAGGTAGACTCATGTTCAGAGCAGAGACAAGATGAGGGCAGGAGTTGTTCAGGGAGCCACAGACCCTGAGATGGGGTGGGGCCTACTTCTGGCCTGTTCATTTCTACAGTATTTTCCTTCTCCACTGTGGTCTTCTGGTGCCGGCCTCACATGGAATGAAACTTGACTTTTTTCAGCCAGGAATTCCCCCACACTCTGTCTAGCTGGGTTGTGCCTTCTGCATCTTCCTAGGTTGTCCTATATTGTCTTTAAAGCTAACAGTTAACGAGCCCTTCTTGTGTGCCAGGCTCTGGGCTGAGCTGTTTTCTAGCCATTCTCTCCCTTCAACCTCCAGCAACCTAAGAGACAGCGCTGCTCTTGCCTCGTTTGCACTTGGGAAGGAGATGCTCAGAGAGTTAGGTAACTCACTCGTGAGAGCTGGAGGTGGGGTGTGAAGCCTCTCTCTCTCTTGGCAGACTTACCCGCTTCCTTCCTGGCCTAGATGTTTGTTCTTCTTTCTTGGAAGAACTTTTCTTAGAGAGATGGACTTTTTGGGGATGGGTGGTTTGGTCATTTAGTCACTCATCAAACATGTTCTAGGCATGAGGGCATCTCTGATCCTCCCCGAGGCTCTGCGCTTCCAGAAGGCCATCCCGGTCAGGTTTGTAACTTTACGTAGAAGTTACAAGACATTGCTAACACAGAGACTGGTATCTCTGCTGGAGTAGCACCAGCTTCCCAGGGCAGGGGCCACAGGCTCCCCTAGGGAGGTGGGCCAGTTGCCACCTTGTGTGGGGATGGAGGGAGCAAGCTGACCTGAAGTGGCACCAGAGGCCAGGGCCCAGATCCCACTGGCTCTCTGGAGCTGCAGGAAGGCAGAAGTGGGGCCAGCAACACTGTCCTTCAGAAATGCATCCTTTAATTTTTATTTTTTTGGATAGGATATACCAGGGCGTGAGAAGTCTTGTTCCTGATGAGGGAGGGTGGCCTGTGGTGTGACAGAGCACTGGCCTGGGAGCTGGGAGACCCGGGTCGCAGCTGCTGAGTGAGGGCTAATTTGCGGTGTGACCTTGTGGGAGTGCCAGCCTCTCTCTCAGCCTCAGATTCCCGTCTGCAAAATCAGGGGGTTGGGCCAGATCAGCGTCCCCCCCGCTGATTCCTGGTGGTGCACAAGATGATTGTAGCTGGGCCATGGGGGAACATTTAAACATTTTAATATGCATGTGGGAAGTGTGATGTGTATTAAAAAAAAATTAGTACCTCAAACTTGTGATTGTGTAGATCTTGATTAGTTTAGGTCAGGACCGTATTTACTTGAGTAAGAAAAGCCAGTGGGGTTTTATTAAAACATCGAATTAATAATAATGCAAGTAGCTGGCCAACCCGACCACGTGGAGACGTGATAGGAGAATGGCTGGAGTTTGGGAGACACTGGGAGTTCTCAGTGGTTCCTTCCAGCTCTTTTCTGGGAACGTAGGCAGTGTGGCACCTCTTGGTCAGGTGCAGACACTTAACACAGTCTGTGTACTGCTGACTGTTAGAGAAGGAAGTGGCTTCTCATTATGGTACAGCATCTTACAGTTTACAAAGGAGTTTCACCACCTAAGGGTCTCCTTCACGTGACCATTATATTCCCATGTCACAGTGGAGAGGCAGTTGGCACTCTGAGGGAGGTGGTCTGGCCAGCATCGTGCAGCTCGTAAGTGGCCCAGCGCCTGCAGCTGGCCTGGGCTCTTTGCTGGGTCGCATCAGCGCCAGCCCTCTGGGAGCCCGTTCCTGACCTTTACCTCCTTTCCCGGCTGCCACTTTCTGCACAGGGTTTCATGGTCATGTTGGCTTGTTGCATGCATCTTCTCTTGTCCTGATTTTCTTAAAGCAGAGGAGAAAAGGATTTAAGGTGACAAGCGACCCTCCCTCTCCCTTCCCCCAGGCCTCTTCCCCATGCAGTGAGGGGCATGTTCTAAAGCCCTCGGCATCCTGTTTCCTAATAGGTGCACTTGGATGTGTAATAGGTAGGTTCCCATTACAGCCTGTATTTAGCTCCAGGTAGCAGTTAGTGAAACATCTGGTTTTGGGCATTAATTCCAGGCCAGAACAGGCCACCAGACCCAGGCCTCTGGTGAGCTGACCCTTGCCTGGGGCCACTGAGACTTTCCTGATGGCACTGAATCTGGTCTGAAGCTTTAGGCAAAGGAAGACGCAAACCTGTAGTAAACAAACCTCTTCCTTTAGCCAGGTGTGGTGGCATGTGCCTGCAGTCCCAGCTACTTGGGAGGCTGAGGCAGGAGGATCGCTTGAGCCCAAGAGGTTGAGGCTGCAGTGAGCTATGATTACACCACTGTAGTCCAGCCTGGGCAATAGGGTGAGACCTTGTCTCCTCTAAACAAAACAAAACAAAACAAAGCAACGCACACACACACACACACACACACACAAACCTCTTGGAAAACAGAACTTGGTTGCTGTAGAAAAGGTGAAAGAATGTTCTTGGATATAGTTATAGCCACAACACCATTATCATGCCTAAGAAAATACTAAGTTTATGCAAAAACATATCTAATTGTCCCTAAAACATCTCTCATAGTGTCTTAAAAAAAATCAGGACCCAGCATCACAGTTTATACATTGCGTTGGGTTTCTTTTTGATAAAAAATGTCCCAGTGCATCTGAAACTTGAGGGGTGACCTCTGAGGCCCTGAATGTTATAGCTTCTGGGGTCCTGATGGGGACTGTCGTGTGTTACTTGCCTACGTTGTACCTGATCCAAGACCTACTGGGGCCAGCTGGTTCCTTTTGTTGTTTGAGGGAAATTCAGAAAGCCAATTAGGAAAGGCTTGCCTGGAAAACTGTCCCCACCCATGAGACTCCAGCCCCCACCCCCCTCCCCCACGTTCTCATTAGGAGAGCTGATCGGTGTCTGGAAGCCAGGCCCAAGACTCCCTGAATCCCCACCCTTAATCACCAGGTGCACACACTGGGCCCTGTGTCAGGCACTGGGGAAAGATGCTCTAAAGAACTGAAAGACCCCCAGCTGGCTGCCCACAGCCTGCCTGGGGAGACCCGGTGTGCCCTGGTGTGGCCAGGTCATGGCTCTTGGCAAGTCAGTGCACTGATGTGTGGGGCAGCGGCTCTTTGTTCCTTGGTTCTGATGCTTGGGGTAGGCTGGGGTAGGGCCGAGAGAGCCCCGTTCTCTCATACCAGATGGGGAGCATTATCAGGTGGCTGGAGTATCCCCTAATCAATACTTTCTGTATCAAGCTGCGATAGAGGAAATGGACATTTTTTTTTTTTGAAAAAGTTAAACGCACAGAAAAATGGAAGGAGGAATTCAAAGAACATCTGCCCGCTTCTGAGTTATCAGTTGTGAACATCTTGTCTTAAGAGCTCTCTCTAAATACACCACTTCTTTTTTCCAATCCAGCTACAAGGAGGCTGCAGTCGTTGTGACCCCACTCCTCTAAATACCCCAGCATTCGGCTTCCCAGAAAGGGCATTCTTCCTCACACCACTGCTGTCTATCTGATTAAAAAAAAAAATCACCATGAAATCAAACTTTTCAGTCCTATATACAGGCCACATTTCTTATGACATTCCTGTGTTGTAAGAAATATGTTTGTTCTTTGTCCCCAGTTCCTGGCACAGAGCTCTTAAAACCCTTGGAATTTCCTGATAGGAATGCTTTTTGTTATTAATAATGAGCCCGTTTAGTCACACCTGAGTTTACGCTGATGCGATGACTTAGGGTAAGGCCCTAGACGGCCTTAGGATGGGGCGAATCACCAGAAACACCAAATAATTAGAGGGTTGGACAGTTCAGCCCCGCCTGTGGGCTGGACAGAAAGGATGAGGGTGGGGGTGGGGGTTGGGGCTTGGAGATTGAGCTCTATGTAAAACTTTTTTTTTTTTTTTTTTCCAACTCTCAACCAGTAGAAGAGAAAAACTCTTGAACAATGAGATTTGATGAGCTTCTGGGTTTGGGAACTCACTGAGGTGTTGAGGGGCGGGCGTGGGCTCAGAGAGGGCCTGGGAGCTCCCTCCCCACCTTGCCCAGTGCATCTCCTCCCTCTGACTGTTCCTGAGTTGTATTCTTTGTAATACACTGGTTAATATAAGTAACCTTGAGTTCTGTGAGCCATTCACGCAAATTATCAAACTTGGGGAAGGGGTTGTGGGAACCCCTGACTTACAGCCAGACTTTGAGTCCTGGACTTGTGATTGGCATCTGAAGGTCAGGCAATCTTGTAGGCTCTTTTGAGACAGAGTCTTACTCTGTCACCCAGGTTGGCCGGAGTGCAGTGGCTTGATCTTGGCTCACTGCAACCTCTACCTCCCAGGCTCAAGCAAACCTCCACCTCCCAGGCTCAAGTAATCCTCCCACCTTAGCCTCCCACGTATTAGGTTGGTGCAAAAGTAATTGCAGTTTTTGCCATTACTTTTAAAAATAATATTTTTTTAAATAGCTGGGACAACAGGTGGACGCCACCACGTCCAGCTAATTTTTGTATTTTTTTGTAGAGATGAGATTTTGCCATGTTGCCTAGGCTGGTCTCAAACTCCTGAGCTCAAGCAATCTGTCCACTTTGGCCTCCCAGAGTGCTAGGATTACAAGCATGAGCCACCATGCCCAGCCTAATCTCGTGGGCTTGAGCACATTAACCTGTGGGATCTGATGCTAACTCCAGGTAAATGGTGTCAGAGTTGAATTAAATTGTACGACACCCAGCTGGTCTCTCAAGAGAATCAAAGAACTGGCTGATGGTGTTGGAAAGCACCTCATTCCCCAAATGTTCTTTGTGGTGATATTTTACCCAATTCAGGATCCACCCAAGGTTTGTACATTACTTCTGGCTCTATGTCTCTTTAATCTCCCCCAGCCTAGACTATCCTTACTTCTTTTGAGTCCTTTGAAGCCTCCAGGCCACTTGATCTGTAGAATGTCTGAGTTGCTTCATAGCTTCACAGCTTCCTCATGATTAGGTTCAGGCCACACATTTCCTGCAGGAGCATTTCACAGGGTGTGCAGCGGGAGGTATGGAATATCACATTAGGGGGTGTGTGCTATCTGGCCACACCATGGTTGGCCAGGCTGAACTTGACCAGTCCTCTCCATTGCAAAGGCACCTTTCCCCATGATGATGAACACATAGGCTGATGTGAAACACCCTGGTGAAAGAACTTTTAAAAGTTAATCTGAATGTGAGACTCCCCTGCTTAAATTATTTCAATTATTTCCCTATTCCAGCCTCAAAATACACTGCCTGCTTCTAGACACCTTCACATGCCCACTGTGGTCCAGGCCACTGTCACCTCACATTGGTCACCGCAGTAGCTCCCTGACCAGCCCCTCCCACCTGCATCTCCCAGTCTCTTGGCATAGCAGTCCAAGCAACTCTTTTAAAGATCACAGCCAGGCATGGTGGCAAGTGCTACTTGGGAGGCTAAGGCAGGAGGATTGCTCAAGCCCAGGAGTCCGAGACCAGCCTGGGCAACATAGCAAGACCCCATCTCAATTATTTAAAATAAAAAAAGATCACAGTTGGAACAGAGCACTTCTCTGCAAACTTTCAGTGCCTCCCATCCACTCAGAGCAAAAGTCAAGTCTTCTCAGTGGCCTCAGAGTCCCCTTCTGATCCACCCACTGCCTCATCTCCTACATGCTCCCTCTCCGGCAGCCCCGTCCCCCTTGCTGTTTCTTGAAAACACAGGCACATCCTAAGGCCATGGTGCCTGCTTGGATGCTTATTCATGTATCCGTGTGGCTTGGTCCCTCCTCTACTCCAAGTCTTTGCTCACATGTCACCCTCCCTGGCCACACTGGCGGCCCCTTTCCCCAGCTTCCCTAGCCTTCCTCCCTGTTTTATTTTTCTTGGTAGCACTTATAACCATAGCACAGGATATATTTTTCTTACTTATTTGCCTCTCCCCAAGTAGAATGTGAGCTCCACCAAAGCTGGGATTTTTGTGGCTTTCTTTCATTGCTCTCGTTGCACACCCAGATCTTAAAATAGTAGCTTCCAAAGTGGGTCTAGGGACCTCTGGGTTCCCCTTTCAGGGGCTCTTGCATCTAGAACCACTTTCATAGTAATACTAAGACTCCCATTGCCACTCACTTGGGAGCATGTGATGGAGTATTCCAGAGGCACCTGAACACTCGATGTGGCAGTGGAGCCAGTGAGGAGCAGATCTGAGAATCCAGCTGCTTTCTTGGCAGCCAGACGTTAACATTTACAAACGTGCAGAGCCCACGCCACTCTGCCCGCTCAGTTTTTGTGTTTTTTGGGGAATTTTTTAAATAAAAAAAATGCTATTTAACATATAAATGAATCTTTCTTTCTTTCTCTCTCTCTCTCTCTCTCCCCCCTTCTCCCCACCTTCTCTCCCTCCCCTCTTCCCTCCCCTCCCCTCCCCTTCTCTTTTGACTCTGGTACCCAGGCTGGAGTGCAGTGTTGCAATCTCGGCTCACTGCAGTCTTGACCTGAGCTCAGGCCATCCTCCCACCTCAGCCTCCCAAGTAGCTGGGATCACAGAGCCGTGCCACCACACCTGGCTAATTCTTCTTACTTTTTGTAGGGATGAGGGCTCCCTGTGTTGCCCAGGTTGGTCTTGAACTTCTGGACTCAAGTGAACCTTCCACTTCCACTTCCCAAAGTGCTGGGATTACAGGCATGAACCACTGCTCCCAGCTATCTCTTGTTATTTCTAAATGGGCTAATAAATATTTAAAATAAGTCTCAGTTTTAATTTATGGTAAATAATTGATGGATATCATCATAAACAAAAGCTCCAGAATCTTCAAACATTTTTAACAATGAAAAGGAGTTCTGAGGCCAAAAACTTTGAGACCCACTGGCTTTAAACAATGCCTGGCGTGCAAAAACCACTCAGTCAATAGATGTCATATGAATAAATGGACTTCTTGGCTTAACCCATGAGACCTGGCCTTGGTGCTCTTGCTTCTGTGAACCTCCCTGTTCGCCTCCCGTTCCCTCGTCCTCTGCCTGTCCTTGATTCCAGCTCTGCTGACCTGACCTGCTGTTCCTGTGGTACCTTCATGGGCATCTGGAACTCCTTATCCCTCTTGTCCACCTTAGGAATTCCTGCTTGTCCATTAAATGGACTCCGTTCAAACGTAACCTCCTCCAGGAAGCCTTCCCTGATCTTGCCTTTCTGATTTAGTGTCTCCTTCTCTCTGGCGCCTTTGCACACTTGATCACATCTACCCCAGGGTTTTGCTGATTCCCACATGTGTTGGTGTGCTGGTATGTCTCTCACCAGACAGAGCTCCTTGAGGACAGGAACTTATCTTATCTGCTTATTCCCAATGTCTGGTACATAAGAGGTGCTTAGTGTATGTGGAATCAGTGAGTGCTGCCTTGGAATTCAGAATAGGGACTCCTCCCTCCCTGGAATTAACCCTGGACCAAAGAGGGTCTGAAGGGGAAATGGTTTCTGGCTTCTGACTTGGGTTTTGAAATGTCAGCATTACAACAGTGCTACATGGTTACTGGGGAAGAAGTAACATTTACTGAGCGCCTGCCGGGTGCCAGGAGCTTTTGCGTGGCATCTGGCTTCAGGATATTGTGGTTTTTTTGGCCATTGTGAACTGGCTTGGGCCCTAACCACTTTCTGTCTGGCTTCCATGAGGACAGTGTGGTCTTGTAACTAAGTCACCAAACTTCTGTGAACTTCTGGGACATCCTAACGCATTTGCATAGTACGTGCAGACTGTGAAGCTGTTGAGGGCAAAGTTGTATGTGTGTTGCTGGATCTAGCCACCATGTCCTGTATGCTGTCCATAAGAGATACCCGGAATTCCCTGTCCAAAGGGCATAGTTAATACTCTCAATATCACTACCAGCAAGGGCTTCCCATTGTTGGTTTTATAGATATTCAGAAGTGGAGAGATATCCCTATAGCTGGGGTGATCCAGGAAGACTTCCCAGGGGAGGAGGGCATTTTGTTGTTGTTGTTTTTAGACAGAATCTTGCTCTGTCACCCAGGCTGGAGTGCAGTGGCACGATCATGGCTCGCTATAGCCTTGATCTCCTGGGCTCAAGCGATGGGAGGAGGGCTTTGAGCTGAGCTTGGAGGATGGCTATGAGCCCCTTTTGGCTTTAGTATTTCCAGGAAACTGTCTCCTTTCCGAGGCTGCTATGGGAGGCAGTGCTGGAGGTGTGTGCCTTCATCAAGGCTGGGGAGGGAAGGCATTGCTGTCTGCTTTAGGGTTTTACCCTTGCGGAAATGTGACATCCTTGGGCTGGGTGGGAGAGCAGAAGGCAGCCCGTGGGGGCGGAGTCAGAGCAGTGTGTGGGGCGAGAGGAGGAGGGGGGCCGCCCACAGTCTGCTGATGTGCCAGGATTTGAGGGGAATTTCCATGGACTCCCGGAGCAGTAGAGCAACCCTCGGGGTTGTCATGCCAACTGGGAAAC
Organism: Gorilla gorilla gorilla; assembly: GCF_029281585.2. Classification (NCBI taxonomy): domain Eukaryota; kingdom Metazoa; phylum Chordata; class Mammalia; order Primates; family Hominidae; genus Gorilla; species Gorilla gorilla. The sequence continues at coordinate 46,277,495 of NC_073232.2, read as the reverse complement.
TGAGGCTCAGAAAAGGTAAGGGACTTGCCCAAGGTCACAGAGAGTTGATAGCAGAGCTGGGATTGGAGCCTAGGGTGCCCATGTGGCCAGCCGCCCAGTGCTCCTTCCCTTTCCCCTTTGTCCTCTTTGGAGACATGAGCCCTTGGACTGGGGCCATTTATCTTCATTAAGGCCCTGCACGTTCCAGACACTTGAGATCTGATTGCCTCCTCTGCCTTCTATCCATAGTTCAGGGGCAAAGGGTACAGTTCAGATGTGGGATTCCATGCAAAGGGGGAAAGAATAAACCAAGGGCCACATATATAAAAAGCAATTTGATGCATTTCTTTTTTATATAGAAAACTACATCTAACATTAAAAACAAGATACATAAAATAATAATAAGCCTTAACATTGCCCAAGTTGTGTAGAGAGAGTTTCTATATGCCCGATTCAGCCAGGTGTCCCCTGGGAGCAGGCAGTTCTGACTGAGACTCACATCCTCGGCTCCTGCTGTTGGAGTTCCCTTCATCTCTGCCCACCCTCCTCCCCCCAACTGCTCTCCCCACCGCCTGCTCCTTTTCAGATGGCTCTCCCTTATGGTGGCTTCTCCTCTCAGCAGCCCAGAGGGGTCTGGAGAGTGAGACCACAGGGCACTCCCATACCCCTTCCCTGGAACTCCTCTTGCCCTCACTTTGGGCTCCATGAGGATAACCCTCAGGCAGTCTCTAGGGAAGACCCTAGGCCAGTGGAGGAATAGGGGATGCATGAACCAGTTCCCAGACAGGATGGGCTCCGAAAGGCTGCCAGGACCTTGGACTGGAGGCTGTTGTATAGGACAAAGGCCTCCTGTCATCTCTGTGAGCCTGTGTCTCCTTTCAAAGGGTCTGAGAGAAGGAAGATCTGGGCCATCTTACTCACTCCTGCTGGTGGCGGCCTACAGTTATGAGTGGTGGAGGCTTAGCTGGTTGGGTGCTGTGGGCTGCAGAGGGACACAGTCCTGGCCAGAGGAAGGAGGAGGAGGGGTGACCAGCAGTACCTTGACACAGGAATATACCCCTGAGCGGTTACCCTGGGAGGAAGCAAGCCCCACTCCAGCCCACCCCACCCAGCTCTTCATTCCTGGGCTCCCTAAGCCCATACCCAGAATTCCAGTCTCCATTCCTCCTACCCCTCAGCGAGAGCTCCAACCCCAGACAGAGGATGCTGCCGGCAGTGGCCTGAGCTGGGGACTTCCTGTCTCACCGCCAGGGCCAGACATCCAGGATGCATCCGGGAGCACTGTCTTCTGCTCTGATTGACCTCTGGCTACTGAGTCAGCTGGGTCTGGGGGGGCCTGGCCGGAGGTCCACCCAGGGCTGAGATCTGGGAAGAAAATCACCAGACACCATTACCCATGTACGCTGGGGACGAAGCCCTGGGAGGCAGGCCCGTGACTCTCTTGGTTCAGACACATGGAAGGTGGGGGGAGAGAGACAGAGAGGTCTGGAGAGTGAGGGAGAAAGAAAAGCAGGGGGAGGAGGGTGTTGGGTGGAGATGAAGTTGCTCTTGACTCTCCTTCCCATGGCTGTTTCTGTGGTTCTCCGATTAACCATGAGTCATTCTTATCCTTAAGCCTTGGAAGGCTCTCTTCCAGACTGGGATCATCGCAGAGTTCCTTCTTTGGGCTTACAGGCATCTGAAGCCATAAACCATTTCTCAGATTTATTCTCCCAGCAGATATATTAGGCCAGTCCCTGTGCTCAGGGAGGGTCCAGTTGCATGAAGTCAAACTCTGTGCATCCTTCAGAGTCCTTCTCTGGTTTCCCCAGGAGGAAGTAATTGCTCTGCATCTTGTCTCAGAATGCCTTGGTCAGTTATTTGTTCTACCGCTTCTACCTGCCTGTCCCCAGACTCTTCCCCAAAACAGCCCAGGGCATGCCATCCCCACTCCCACCCTGTGCTTCATTTGTGGTTGTTCTTGATTAGAAATTCCACTCTCTGCCCTGGCTGGATTGAATAACTGGGGTTTGCAAAACTCCCAGCGTAGCTCCTTCACAGCCTGGAATGTGCTGTGTGCCTGTGGGAGTCTTAAGTCAAGTATCTGCAACTATTGCCAACAGGAGGGGTAGCAAAACAGACTGGTGTGCCCACTTTGCTTCCTAGAGAGGTTTGTTTTCCAAAGGCCATGTTTGTCACCTTTGAACTGATGAACCCAAGACGTTAGATGTCTTTCTCCAGCTCTACTCAGACACCATGGAAAGCTTGAGGGAGGCAATGAGAACTGTTGTTAAAGAAGCCATAATTCTTTAAAGAAAACATAAATTAAGAAGGGATTACTTATTTAATAATATTAATAAAGGGATAATTTACAAATAATAAATATTTATTTATTATTTATTCACTTAGGAGCAGGAAGACCTGCTAGAGTAGAAATGCCATTTCTCCCCAAACGGAACTATAGATTCATTCTGGTTCCAGTCAACGTCCAGTTCAGTTGATTTCCTCCCGAGACTTGAGAAGATGATTCTAAAATGTGTATGGAAGATTCGAGATCTAAGAATATCTAGGACACTTCTGAAGAAGACAGGAAGAAGAGACTTGGCCTACCAGATGGCAAGATGTGTTGTAAAACTGAAGTCATTACAATAAGGAGGTTTGTTTAGGGACAGACAGAATGACCAATGGAAGAGATAGGCAGAAACAGCCCCAGGCATATGTAGAACCTTAGAGTATGACAGTGGGGTCATAGCAGATCAGTGGGGACAGAAGGACTGGTTTGATCAATGTGCTCTGACATTACCAAAAGTAACAAACAAAGTTGGGCATGGCGGCTCACACCTGTAATCCCAGCACTTTGGGAGGCTGAGATGGGAGGATCGCTTGAGCTCAGGAGATCGAGGCTGCAGTGAGCTATGATCACGCCACTGCACTTCAGCCTGGATGACAGAGTGAGACCCTGTCTCAAAGGGTCTCAAAAAAAAAAAAAAGTAACAAAAGCAGGCCGTGTCAGAGAATGTCAGGGACCAAGGATTACAATTCACCAGGTTCTCTGTACTTGATGTCCAGTTTTTATAAAGGAAGAAGTCCTGTCCAGAGTCAAGGCAGGGTCGACAGCAAAGTACTAGTGACAAAGACAAGTGAATGCGCCTTTGCTGGCGGCGGGAGGGAGCCTCTGCTGCTTTCTTAAGAGCTGGCTTTGATTCGGGGTTGTGGGGGAGCCCCGTTCCTCAAGCATAAGTTGGGCCAGGTCAGTGGGATGGAGGTTCAGTGTCCCCAGAACTTAGAGTACCGCCTGGTGGTCCTGGAGGTGGGGCCGGTGCTCCCTAGGGGAGACAGAATGGGCCCTTTAGCAGTTTGGATTGGGGGCACTGCCAGGACCTCCTATGCTTGATCTGTTTTGCTTTCCTTACAGGAAAGGGGAGTGGGACAACAGGAACCCAGCTGCCCTGGGGATGTGGGAGAGAAGACTGTTTTCTCCTGAGTAAGTTGGTGAATACTTGCTGAGCGTTCCCTAGCTTGTGGCAGGAGGGTTGAAGCATGTGCCTTTTTCTTTTTCTTTGAGACAGAGTCTCACTCTGTCGCCAGGCTGGAGTACAGTGGCGCAATCTTGGCTCACTGCAACCTCCGCCTCCCGGGTTCAAGCGATTCTCCTGCCTCAGCCTCCCGAGTAGCTGGGACTACAGGTGCACGCCACCACACCCAGCTAATTTTTGTATATTTAGTAGAGTTGGGGTTTCACCATATCGGGCAGGCTGGTCTCGAACTCCTGACCTTGTGATCCACCCGCCTTGGCCTCCCAAAGTGCTGGGATTACAGACATGAGTCACTGCACCCGGCCACCTTTTTCATAAGGATGGGCTCTACCTTCAGAAAGGAACCTTGTAGGAGTGGTGAGGGGCAGCACCAGCGAGAGACGCTCTAGACTTGTGCTGTCCAAAATGTGGCCACCAGCTACCTGTGGTCGAATTTAACTTAAAGCAAAATAACATGGAAGGTTCAGTTCCTCAGGCACCAGGGCCCCGTTTCAAGAGCTTGCTAGCCACACGTGGCTCGTGGATACCACACTAGGTGTTGGCATCATCTAGGAAGTTCTCTCAGCACTGCTGCTCTGCTATTGTCGGCTTTGTATTTTGCAAAGGTGTTTCACACCCCTTTCCCCCTAGTTCTTCATAAAAGGCCCATCTGGTAGCCTTAGTGGCTGGCCAGGCAGATGAGTTTTGGTTGTGAATCCTGACTGTCTCATGGGTTCTGTGCTGCTTAGTCTCTTTGTGCCTAGTCTGTAAAACGAGATTAGTCGTTCCTTGGATGTTTGAGGGGGTATGTTGATTAAGGGAGATGAGATGATGCAGGTATGACCCCTGACAGGATAGTGGTAAAGCATAATCACTATAAGAGCCAACAGGCTTTACTGTTTTACAGGTGAAAAATGAGGCCCACAAGCGGGAAGTGACATGGCCAAGGGTACTGAGCTCACCCATGGAGGCCCAGAACTCCTGCCTTCTATGTTGCCTCTGCTGCTCCTGCCAGCACCCTGCTCTGGGACAGAAGAAGCTGGGGCAGCAGTGTGCAGAACAGGCGGCAGTGTGCAGAGCAGGTGGCTGTCTGCAGGGTGGGCTTGGCCTGGGGCCAGGCAGGATGGGCCTCGGGACAGAGGGCCTTGGGAAGGGAGGTGCAGGGTTTCTCTGGGCAGGAGGAGGAGGCCCTGCTAGTCCCACTTTATTCAAAACCTCTCTCAAGCCTTGGAGTTTAGCTCTTCCCCACCCCCTTTCAAGCTAGAAAGTCTGAAAAGCGCTTTGTTTTGGTCCAACACGGAGCCCTGGACCTCAAATGCTCCATGAGACGGTTGTGGAATTAAGTGGTTCTCAGGGCCTTCCAGGAACCGCGGGCTCTGGCAGGGGGCTCATCCTGATGTTCTGCGCTCTCCCTCTTCCCTGTCACTTTTGTTCAAATTCCTAGAGCCCTCTTCACCTCCCCATGGCAGGAATGATACTTGCTTCCTGTAGACCAGGGGTTCTTTTTTTGTGCCAGGGACCCTTTGGTTCTCTGGGGAAGCCCGTGGATCGATCCTTTTTCAGAACAAGATATTTAAATGCATAAAACGAAATACACACGGATACAAAAGAAACCAGTTATAGTAGGATACAATTATTAACATTTTATACAACCAAATTTTTGATGTAATAATGTACAACTTTATCAGCGCATTCAATCACAAGATCTAGCAGTGAGCCTAATACTATCATAATTTTGAAGTAATGAGGAATGTAAATGACATTTTAAGATATTCAGAATAATTGTAAAGTGATTTCTACTGGTGACAAAATTGCAGGTGCCGTTAATACTACTTCAGTTTGTTGCCCACATCCCACATGGAAGGGATATTTCAGTTAGAGGTAAACAAAAGTAAAGATGTGGATTTTTCTCCATCTCCAGTTTGAGAGCTCCCTAAATTCCATCCATTGGACCATCAGTTCCAGCCTCTCTTACTCTCCCTTCTCAATAGTCTTCTGGCCCCTTGTGCGCCTATAGAGCGTAATACAGGGCCTGGAACACAACAGAGCCTAGTATTTGCCTTTTGGGGGTGAAAATGGGCCTTGCAGGTCCTCGTTAAGTGCAGATTTGCCCCAGCTGTGGTGAGCCAGCCGGCACGGGTGACCAGATGCTTCCTTCAGGAGGCACAGGTGCTGGAATGCCTCACAGAGTCTCCTGCTTCCCAGCAGCTGCCTGGAACTGGGCCTTTCCCTGCACAGGAGGAAGCAGGGTTCCAGGATGTAGGGGACCTTCAGGTCTGGTTCATGCTGGGCCACAGGGCTCCTCTGCAGCCTGTTGAAGACGCCATGTGGTTCACAGAGCCTGGGCTTTTGGGCTTGGCTGTGGGCTGCCAGCAGCACGCACTTTCCTTCTTTGGCCCCAAATGGGCATGGCCGTGTGCCCCCCACCCCCAGCCCTGTTTAGCTGAGGCCATCCTGCTTGACAGATGGGCCATTTGCTTCCTGTTCTAGAGCTGAGTGGCCGGCTGCCTAGTGGAAGGCTATAATTAGCAGAGTGGAGCGGATGGGATTGCATGCTGGCATTGACAGATAATTTTATCCTCAGATGGATAAACTGATGTCATCAGAGATGTAAATATCATTTGGAAATTTTGAAGTTCCTGGGAAGGTTTATGCTGGCCTCTCCCCATGCCCGCTGCTCTTGGGAGCACTTGAATGGGGAGGCCAGAGAGGCCTGTGCTGTATGGGGAGCTGCCTGGGAGTTGCCTGCCAGGCTGCTGGGAGGGTTGGGGTGGCAGCTCCTTCTGCTAGACCAGGAGAAATAGGGCCTAGGATTGCTTGAGGGAGTTCTTGGTTTACATTTGCTTTGGGAGCTTTTCCCATGGGGTTTATGGTCTGGAAATGTCTCAAGGCTAACTAGCAAGGAAATGGCAATGCTTTATAACAGCAGAGAGTGAGATCAGAGCAAGGGGTTTTGTTTTCTGCCAGCAAGGGTGTTCTGGAGTGGGTCCCAGGGCTCTGGGGAGCTTGTAAAAATAGAAGAAGCCACTGACTGCCTTTATGGAGAGGGCTGGGGTCAGTTCTGCTCAGCATTGGGGCCAGTGGCAGCTCTGGTGTTGGGGGGATGGTTTCCAAAGCAGACTACCTTAACTCAGAAGCACAGTCTCAGGCAGGAAGGAGGAATGGGAACAGGATGGGGGCAGGGGAATGGGGAAGGATGTCAGCTGTCCCCATCCTGCCAGGGAAGAAGAAGGATTTTTTTTTACAACAGGGAACATAGAACTTTCAAAAGTATATCGGGCCGGTTCTGAAAATGTTAAGATACAATAGTTGTGTTCGTTCCACGACAGGCTGAGAATTACGCTTTTCGTCAAAATGGAAGATAAAACCCTACCTCTGCTACCTTCCAGTACCTGAGTCCCTGAATATTTTATTCACTCCATGCCTGGACTCTGAAAACTTCCATGCTCTATGGGGTTCTTATTTAACCATGATTCTCTGCTTTGAGGTGGATGAGCCTCAGGGCTCTTTTATTTGTCCAGGTTTAGAGTTTAGTGAGTGATTCCTCATGGGTAGAGTCACTGAGGAAGGGGACTTGGCCTTTTTTTTCTTTTCTTTTCTTCTTCTTTTTTGAGACGGAGTCTTGCTCTGTCACCCAGGCTAGAGTGCAGTGGTGCAATCTCGGCTCACTGCAACCTCCGCCTCCCTGGTTCAGGCGATGCTCCTGCCTCAGCCTCCCAAGTAGCTGGGATTACAGGCATGTGCCACCAAGCCCGGCTCATTTTTGTATTTTTAGTAGAGATGGGGTTTTGCCATGGTGGCCAGGCTGCTCTCGAACTCTTGACCTCAAGTGATCTGCCCACCTCAGCCTCCTAATGTGCTGGGATTACAGGTGTAAGCCACTGTGCCTGGCCTGGACTTGGCTTTTTAAAGGCTGCTCGCCATTGCTCTCCGAGGACCTGGGGCACTTAGGCTGCCCTCAAACAGTGATTTCTCCATGTTCTGGGTTTTGCAGCATGACTGTGTCTGTCCAGATAGTCTCTGGTTTACCTTTCTCTACCAAAAAGTAGATATTTTTCATGGTCTCCATTTTCCTGTAGAGGGTGAGTATGTGTGTGTGGGTGTCCCGCCTTCTAAGGCCAACTTGTTAGTAAGTGGCTGGTGGCTGAGCTTGTCAGTGTCTTGAGTCCCTGCTGGCCTGTGTGTTGGAAAGGCATCCTTCTAGACTGGGGGGAAGGGTCTCACTAATCCTGGATTAATTTTCAAACCAAGGGGAATGGCACTTAGCCTTGAAACATAGCAGAGTACTGGATCCAAGTGAGATGGTTTCCTGGTAATCCTCTGTTATCCTGTGTTTCTGCATAAGCTCTGTCTGCTTGTTTGACTTTTGGCATCCCCGTCACGCATCAAAGCTTAGGAGGAAGCAGTCACTTCCCTTTATTCAGGACGTAGCTCTCTTTAGAAGGAGGTCACGGGCATCTACTTAAGGACATGATGATCAGTAAGGAGACCCATGAAGTCAGTTTAAGGCTCAGGCAGCCCTGTGAGTGGCTGGAGGGGCGGCCTCCTCGGTGTTTTGCATGGTGACACTGGGGTGGCTATGCTCATGTCACCTCCTGACAACATCTGTCTGTATCATCCCTTCCTTTCCTTGGACCCTAGCTGACAGCACCATGTCTTCCACTTACTCTCCCATGTTGCCTTTAGCTTAGTGGAGAAGTCCAGTTATCTGATGACTTGTCCCTGCCCTCTGGAACATGTGGCCCAGAAAGTCAGAATCCTTGGACAGGCAGGGGACTGGGTAGACAGTGCCTGACTTGAACTCAGAGGGTCTATTGGAAAGCCCAGGTCTTGTTCATTCAGCAGATGTTGATCATAAATGCTGATTCTACTTCCTCAGTGTCAGAATGTCTGGGTGCTGGGGATGTCCCAAGCAACTGAAAAATCCCTCCTGGAGCTTATGTTCTAGTGAGGAAGACAAATTCAAAAAAAAAAAAAAAACCAACCAGAAATAGTGTAGTATGTTAAATACTGGTAAGTGCAAAGGAGAAAATAAAAAAGAGAAAGGAGATCAGGAGTTTCATGGGGGGAACTTCCCATCTGTAAATAAAGTGGCCCTGAAGGGCCTCCCTTTGCAGGCGGCAACTGAGCAAAGAAGAGAAGGAGATGGGGGAGTAAGCCATGAGTGTGTCAGGGGAAGAGCATTCCAGGCAGTTGGAACTGCCTGTGCAAAGGCCCTGGGGTGAGCACACATGGCAGTTGACAAGCATCAAGAAGCCTGGGTTCTCCTGGTGGAAAGTTACAGGGTGTTCTGTAACAGCATGTCCACTGTTAGAAAAGTTGAGAGTGAGGGATTCTACTTGTGAATTCCCTCAAAATTCTTCCTGCTCCAACCTTTGGCCTTCTCTGTGGTCATCCTGAAAGTAAATTCCGTGTTATGGTACTGTGTGAAATGTCTGTTGCCCTGAGCACAGGGTGACCTGCCTGTTTAATATGCGTCGTGGCGGCCTCGCACTTCCAGGTTTGTAGTGTTTCCACATTCATTCACTTGCGAAAGCCGTGGTGTGAGCAGTGCAGAAATGAATGTCTTCATGCCTGTCTTTCAGATGAGAACACAGACTCACATGGTCAAATGCCTGTCCAAGGCCCAGGGTTAGCAAGTAGCAGAGCTGGGGCTCGAACCCATGTTCTCTGACCCTCCAGCCAGTGGCATTTCCCCTAACCCATCTATACTCTCCTCTAAAGTGGCATCTCCAGATTGGGTCTGTATTAGTCTGCTAGGGATGCCATAACATCAAGTACCAGACTGAATGGCTTAAACAATAGACATTTATTTTCTCACAGTTCTGGAGGTTAGAAGTCCAAGATCAAGGTGGCAGGGATGATTTTTTGTTGTTGTTGTTGTTTTTTTTTGTTTTTTGAGACTGAGTCTCGCTCTGTCGCTCAGGCTGGAGTGCAGTGGCACAATCTCGGCTCACTGCAAGCTCCACCTCCTGGGTTCACGCCATTCTCCTGCCTCAGCCTCCCGAATAGCTGGGACTACAGGTGCCTGCCACTATGCCCGGCTACTTTTTTGTATTTTTAGTAGAGACAGGGTTTCACCGTGTTAGCCATGATGGTCTCGATCTCCTGGCCTCGTGATCTGCCCGCCTCGGCCTCCCAAAGTGCTAGGATTACAGGTGTGAGCCACCGCGCCCGGCCTGCAGGGTTGATTTCTTCTGAGGCTTGTCTCTGGCTTGTAGATGCTGCCTTCTCCCTGCGTGTTCACAGTCTTCCCTCTGTGCGTGTCTGTGTCGTAATCTCTTCCCCTTATAAGGACACCAGTCATATTGGATTAGGGCCACCTTAGTGACCTCATTTTAACTTTAATTAGTTCTTTAAGGGCCCTGTCTCCAAATATAGTCACATTTCGAGGTACTGGGGGTTAGGATTTCAATAGAGAAAATTTGGGGAAACACAGTTCAGCCGCTAACAGGGCCCTTTCTGTGCTGTAACCTGGGGCAAGCCTCCCCCACAGCAGGTACCACAGCCCCAGATGACTCTTTGCTTTAGAAAATCAAGTGACCTCAGTCTCTCTCTCACCCTCTGTTTTCTTGCTGCAGCTGATTGGGGCCCTGGTCCTGTCTGTGGGCATCTATGCAGAGGTTGAGCGGCAGAAATATAAAACCCTTGAAAGTGCCTTCCTGGCTCCAGCCATCATCCTCATCCTCCTGGGTGTCGTCATGTTCATGGTCTCCTTCATTGGTGTGCTGGCGTCCCTCCGTGACAACCTGTACCTTCTCCAAGCAGTGAGTGGACCACACCACCCCTCAGCCGGAACTAGCTGGGACTCCCCAGGAGAGCTGGGGCGCCTGCCCCTGTGCCCTTGGGCAGCTCAGTTTCTTTTGTCCCTGCCTCAAACCACCTCCTTTAGAGAGCTCCTTAGATCAGCCCATCTGACCACACTGGCCCAAGAATGCCCAGGTCACCTCCCCTCCTGCATGTAAAAGCTGATTTGAATACTGTTCTTACTTAAACTCTGTGTTCATCTGGATGCTCAGTTGCGAGTAGGAAAAACCACACTCAAATGAGAGCAAGCAAAGACAAAAAAAGGAGGTGGTAGTGAGTCATTAGCTCATGCAATCAGCAAACCCACACTGGGTCCAGGGGTTTAGATGGCGCCACTGGGCAGGGTTGGGCAATCTCCCCAGCCCCTGCCAGCCGGGGCTGCTCACTTTGCAGTGGTCACTGCCGGCGTCAGGCCAACAAAGTCCTTATGGTTCTAGATCTCAGGGAATCTTTCCTACCAGCTCTGGCCAAAGTCCCAGGACTCTGGTGGGCCTGGCTTGGGCCATGTGCCCATTCTGGGATGGGGCATGGGGAGTCAATCCTACCTGTATCCCATTATTGTGGGGTGAGGGATGAGTCCCCAAAGCTGGGGGTAGTGAGTAGGCAGATCCATTCACTCTGCACTTGTGTGTCTCTTGACCTCATTGTCTCCCCTCATATGGGAAGCCCCTACGATCCACTGTAAACCGGGTTTGGGTGCTACTTGAGGCTGGAATTTGCTGAAATCAGTTTGGGTAATGCCTGCTCTCTAGTAAAGGGCAGAGGTGGGGGTGCATATCCTCTAAGCTTCAGCCATCCCCCTCACCCACTCTGGGGGATCTGGGAAGTCACATCTGAGGGCTCTCTGTGGGGAGCTGGACATACTGCCCCAGCCTGCCCATTAAGCCAGGCCTAGCCCCTCTGGCTCAGTGGCAACAAGGCCCAGCTCTCCTTATGGTGGTGGGGGAAGGGCGTGCTCTTCCACATAGACCCCCAAGACAAATGGAGGTAACCATTTGGCTGGGACAGCTGAGTCACTCTTCCTGCCCTCCGGCTCCAGAGACAGGTTTTCTTGGGGCCTGCCTGTCCATGTCCACGTTCTCACAGGAGGAAGGGGCAGAGGCCTAGGAGCTGGTAGGGGCTCCCCGAGGGATGCTTCTCTTTGTGCTTGCTCTTGGAGCAGATGGTGCATCCCCTGTACCCCACACACGCCCACTGCTCCTCTCCAGGTGAGTCTCTGAATTCTGTTTTCCAGTTCATGTACATCCTTGGGATCTGCCTCATCATGGAGCTCATTGGTGGCGTGGTGGCCTTGACCTTCCGGAACCAGGTGGGCCTGTGGATTTGTGTATCGGCCATGTGTGTACGGAGCACCCACTGTGGGTGCCTTGGGCTGTTAACTGGGGGTATGGCAGTGAGCAGGGCAGATAACCCCCATGGAGCTTTCATTCTGCTGAAAGAGAATGACAGGCGCACTGAACAAGTAAAGCAGCGACTAAGAAAATGAACCAGGCTGACATGAGAGTGCCTGGGGAGGAGATGGGAGGCCCGTGCTGAAATGGTAAAAGGAGCCAGCTGAGTGAGGTCCCAGCAGAGGGAAGCTGAGCAGAAATGAGCTTAGCATGTGAGCAAAACAGCGTGGAGGCCACGTGGCTGAGGGTGGGTGGGGTGGAGAGGGGCGGAAGGTGAAGTCGAAAGGGCTGGCCAGGCAGGTCACAGAGGTCCTTGTAGGCCATGAGTTAGGAGCTTGGAGTTTTTTCTAGAGGTGACAGGAGCCTTTGGAGAGTCTTCTGTGGGAGGCGATGTGACCCAGTTTATATTATACCATGGCTGCTGAGTTGGGGAATGGACAGTGAAGAGTTGAGGGTGTACACAGGGGCCCAACTGGGAGGCTGTGGGGGTCATTCTGGGAATGGGGTAAGATTGCTTGTACCGAGGTGGAGGCAGTGGGCCTGGGCCAAAAAGGCGATTTGATGTGTGTTTTGGAGGCAGTACCATCAGAGGCTGTTATGCCGGCTAGAGGAGTGAGGAGAGGGGCAGGTTGACAGGGTGATGCCTGGCATCCTGGCCCTGGCAGGGTTTGCAGAATCTGGGCCCCTTAGAGCCAGAAAGGTTCTTATGGCTCCTGGCTCCAGCTCCTTCAAGCAGGATGTATGCGCCTCATACTAGCTGTGCCACCTTGGGCGAGTTACTTGGCCTCTTGGATTATTAGGGGACACCTAGCTCACAGATCTGATGAGAGAATGCCTGTGAAGGACTGGGCATGGTTCTGGCACATAGTGGTCAAGGCCCCACAAGAAGCTGGTGGTGGAGCAGGGCTGACTCCAACCCAGGATTCCATCTTTCCTCCCATAATCTTCTTCCTTGTCCTCATCCTGCATTGCTGCCATAGGTGGGGCTTGAGGAGCAGGACATGTTTGCAGAAGCCCAATTCTCTGTGTCCGCTGCCTGGCCTGCACCCCTCCCTACCCCAGACAGCTTGGTCCTGGTGCATCTGGACAGTTGCTGCTGGGACATGCGTCAGAGCTGTGAGCCAAGTTATCTTTTTTTAAAAAAATAATGTTTGTTTATTTTTTTGAGACAGGGTCTCACTCTGCCACCCAGGCTGGAGCAGTGGTGCAGTCATAGCTTACTGCAGCCTCGAACCCCTGGGCTCAAGTGATCCTCCGGCTTTAGCCTCCCAAGTAGCTGGGACTACAGTCATGCACCCCCGTGCCCAGCCAAATTATCTTTCTTGTCAGCAGTTGCTCTTAAGGCAGCAGGTGCTGTCCCACACCCTGGGTTGTGCAGACCTCTCAGATGGCCCAGGGTCTGGCCTTGTGAAAATGTTCATGGGAGTGCCTGTGATTCCAGCCCAGGTGGGAGCAGGGACCACACCAGTTCTGCTGGGGCCTCCTGCAGTGGGACCTAACCACAGGCAAGTCTACACACCTGGAATCCAGGGGTCTTCCTGTTTTATGAGCCCCAGGAAAGGGGCTTTATTCCATTTGCCCATGAGGCTGCTTCTCCTTTTGCCTCTTTTCTGCTTATCAGAGCCTGTCTTCTGAGCTGGCAGATCCAGCATGCTGGTTCACTTTCCAGCAGCCTTGAGGGGAGAGATCTTTATTCCATTTGCCCATGGGGCTGCCTTTCTGTGCAGCCACCAGAGCTCCTGGCCAGCCTGCGGCTTTCCAGGGGCTACGGGTTAGTGCTTTCCTGGCTGGAGCCCAGGTCCAGTTTGTGGCCAACTAAACAGACTCCTGGATATAAGGAGGAATCTCCACCAGCCCATGACCCCGGGCATGGTTTCTGCTGCTAGGCATGGCTTGACAGTCAGACTGAAGTGGCTTCTCCACTCATACAGGGGCAAGTGGCCATCCTATCAATGGAGTCATGGAGATACACAGGAGTTAAGAATTCCCCCGAGAGCACACAGCAAGGCAGAGGTGCCTCAGGAATGCTTCCCAGTCCTGACTTGCTACCTGCCCCTCCCTGTCCCTCTTTTCTATTTGTCAGAGCCTCTCTTCTGAGCTGGCAGATCCAGGATGCTGGTTTACTTTTCAGCAGCTGTGAGGGGAGATATCTTTATTCCATTTGCCCATGGGGCTGCCTCTCTGTGCAGCCAGCAGAGCTCCCGGCCGCCCTGTGGCTTTCCAGGGTTAGCACTTTCCTGGCTGGAGCCCAGGTCCAGTTTGTGGTCAGCAGCATCCACGGCCTTCATAAACTATCCTCCAATGATGGGCAGCAGTTCTGGTTTCTAGTGCACTGCTGCAGAGGCCATCTGATTTGTCATTTTTCCAGTGCCCTGTAGGTCAACAGAACATCACCTCCTTCTTTCAAGTGATGGAGCTGGGCTGAGATGAAGGCTTTGGCTGGCGGAACATCCAGGGGCCCTTCAGTGCTCACAGCTTGGGTTTCCGTGGGCCTGAGGTCAGGCCTGACAATTTCCCGTCATCCCCAGACCCTGCAGATGCTGTAGTCCGTGAAGGGTGCTCCTTCCCCTTGGGTGGTGTCCCCTCATGGGGAGGGCCTTGGTATGCAGCCCAGGAAGGGTCCTCACTGACGCCTCTCCACTGTTTGGAGGCTCAAGCCATGACTCGTCATCTTGAAAACTTAAAAAATGAGATACAAAACTATAAATGCAGTAAGATCGCTACAATGAAAAAAATAGGTCTAGAAAAAGACTTAAAGGAATGGAAATATCAGCATATGAACTCATATTTCCTCTGAGGGATGAGACTAGGGTGATTTTTCTCCTCCCCTTTATATTTTTCCTTAGCTCTCAATTTTTTTTTATAATCAAGGGGAAAATATCACAAAAAGAAAAATAATATCCCTTCCAACTCTAATGTGATATGATTTTGTAAAACAGGAGTCAGGCCAGTGGCGGGGATGGGGGAGGAGCGGCCTGGCTGTTGATGATGGTAGGAAGGGCAGTGTATGATGGAGAAAAAGGTGAGTAGCAATCAAGGTCAGCTTCCAGGAGGAGGTGATTTCCCAATTCCATTTTTCCCTGATCAAGAGGATTTCTCTGAGCCACAGTGTAACAAGTTCAGTCTCCAGTGCCATGGGCCCTGGTAACTGAGTATCTACTTATGACAAATCAGAACAAGTCATTAGGTATTGGGGGAACCCACCCCCAATATTTCACCATAGGTTCTTTCTGTTTTCCATAAGTGTCAGCCAGCTGAGAAATAAAGAGAAAGAGTACAAAGAGAGGAATTTTACAGCTGGGCCGCCGGGGGTGATGTCACGTTATCAGTAGGACCATGATGCCCACCTGAGCCTTAAAGCCAGCAAGTTTTATTAAGGATTTCAAAAGGGGAAGGGGTGCAAGAACAGGGAGTAGGTCACAAAGATCACATGCTTCAAAGGGCAAAAAGGAAAACAAAGATCACATGCTTCTAAGGGCAAAATCAGAAACTCCTCATAAGGGTCCAACAAAGATCACAAGGCAAAGGGCAAAAGCAAAGATCACAAGGCAAAGGGCAAAAGCAGAATTACTGATAAGGGTCTATGTTCAGTGGTGCACGTATTGTCTTGATAAACATCTTAAACAACAGAAAACAGGGTTTGAGAGCACAGAACCAGTCTGAACTCAAATTTACCAGGGTGGAATTTCCCAATCCTGAGGGTACTGCAGGAGACCAGGGTGTATTTCAGTCCTTATCTCAACCGCATAAGACAGACACTCCCAGAGCGGCCGTTTATAGACCTCCCCCTAGGAATGCAGTTCTTTCCCCAGAGTATTAATATCAATATTCCTTGCTAGGAAAAGAATTTAGCGATATCTTCCCTACTTGCACGTCCGTTTATAGGCTGTCTGCAAGAAGAAAAATACGGCTCTTTTTGCCCAACCCCGCAGGCAGTCAGACCTTTTGGTTGTCTTCCATTGTTCCCTGAAAATCGCTGTTATTCTGTTCTTTTTCAAGGTGCACTGATTTCATATTGTTCAAACACACATGTTTTACAATCAATTTGTACAGTTAACACAATTATCATAGTGGCCCTAAGGTGACATACATCCCCAGCTTACGAAGATAACAGGATTAAGAGATTAAAGTAAGACAGGTGTAAGAAATTATGAAGTATTATTTGGGAACTGGTAAATATCCATGAAATCTTCACAATTTATGTTCCTCTGCTGTGGCTGCAGCTGGTCCCTCCGTTTGGGGTCCCTGACTTCCCGCAACAATTAGGCTAAGGATTACATGTTGGGTTCTCAGCGAGGTGCACAGACCACGGCCACAGCCAGGCATTGAAAGCTAAACAGACTCCTGGATATAAGGAGGAAACTCCCCCCGGCTCTGACCTCAGGCAAGATTTCTGCTGCTAGGCATGGCCTGACAGTCGGACTGGAGCCGCTTCTCCACTCATAGAGGGGCAAGTGGCCATGCACTGGGGAGGTGGGCACAGAGCAGGCCTTAGGAGTAGGAGAAGTATGACACCCCTGACCCCAGCCAGGGGCTGGAGGAGGACCTAAGTGACTTCCCCAGTTGTGTGGGTCTCAACCCTCTTGACACCTGCTTTTGTCCCATCTTGTTCTGGGGCTTCTTGTGAGGGTGTCAGGTGTCAGAGGTGGGCAGCTCCTCATGCTCCCAGCCAGGTGCAGCTGAGCTTGGACACCTGGAGGGTCCGGGCAGTAGCGGGTGTGTCTATACCCCCATCCCAGGCCTCCTCTCTCTACCACCAGGGTAGGATCAGTGGGCATTGTGGTCCTACCTGACACTGTGGTCAGGGAACAGTGGGGAGCACCAGCCTGCCTATTTTATCATGGCACTGGCACAAGCTGGCTCTGGGCACAACCTTGAGGTCAGAGGCAGGAGAAAGTAGGCAGCACCATGGCTCTCTCGGCCAACACCTGAATATATACAGTTTTCCCTTGGTGTCCGAGGGGGATTGGTTCCAGAACATGCCCCCCACCAAAGGATGCCCAAATCCACACATGCTCAAGTCCTTTATATAAAATGGTGTAGTACTTGAATATAACCTACACACATCCTCCTGTAAATCACTCCTAGGTTACTTGCAAATACCTAACACAGGGCCAGGTGCGGTGGCTCATGCCTATAATCCCAGCACTTTGGGAGGCCAAGGCAGGTGGATCATTTGAGGTCAGGAGTTTGAGACCAGCCTGGCCAACATAGTGAAATCCTCTCTCTAGTAAAAATACAAAAAGTAGCTAGGCGTGGTGGTGGGCACCTGTAATCCCAGCTACTAGGGAGGCTGAGGCAGGAGAATTGCTTCAACCCAGGAGGCAGAGGCTGCAGTGAGCCATGATCATGCTACTGCACTCCATCCAGCCTGGGTGACAGAGCGAGATTCTGTCTCAAACAAAACAAAACAAAACAAAACAAAAAACCCAGATACCTAATACATTGTAAATGCTGTGTAGATAGTTGTTTATGCTGTATTGTTCTTTAGTTTGTATCATTTTTTACTGTTGTGTTATTTTTTATTGTTCCTTTTCCCAAATATTTTCCATCCACTGTTGTTTGAATCTGCGGGTACGGCACCCATGGATGTGGAGGGCCGGCTGTGTATCCTTCCCACCTACAGCAGAGCTGTCGGCCTTCCAGAAGTAGAGAGTGCTTCTCGCTGGTTTGGCCAGACTCCCCCACGGGTGTGCCCCACTGTGGACAGCTGTCAGGGAGTGAAGCTGGAGCCCCCAGTCCCAAGGACACTGAAACATAACCCTCTCCCACCATGGAGATGAACCTGTGACCCCGGCCAGGTGTGAGGAAGGGTCTGGCAGATGCTCACTCCACACGCCCCTTCCCACCTTCTCCTGGTCCCCTGGGTTCTCTTCCATTCCTGATTGTCACATTGGGCTTCTATTGGGACTGGAGCAGAGGCTAGGGTCCGGGGGCAATGAGGGTAAGTCCCCGTTCTAGAGGGACTGGGGAAAGGCTGAGATGATCGCTTGGCTCCAGGCGCAAATGAAGGAGGAAAATCCTGGGCCAAGCACCTCTCCTCCAAGTTTTTGTTTTGTTTTTGAGACAGTCTTGCTCTGTCACCCAGGCTGGAGTGCAGTGGTGCAATCACAGCTCATTGCAGCCTCAGCTCCTAGGCTCAAGCGATCCTCCCACCTTAGCCTCCTGAGTAGTTGGGACTACAGGTGCATGCCACCATGCCTGGATAATTGTGTGTGTGTGTGTGTGTGTGTGTGTGTGTGTGTGTGTGTTTGTGTGTAGATGAGGTCAAGCCATGTTGCCCAGGTTGGTCTCGAACTCCTGGACTCAAGTAATCCTCCTGCCTTGGCATCCCAAAGTACTGGGATTATAAGCAGGGACCACCATGACCAGCTCCTCCTCCAAGTTTGAGAGCTAGGCCTGCACTAGGCCAGCAGCAGGGCCTTCCCAGCCTCAGGTCTCAGGCTTACATGGAAGTGGTGTTAGCCAGAGGCAGCCTGAGGGAGCCCCGGGCCACTCCTTCCCCAGAGAGGTTCTTGGTCCTGTGCAGGCAGCTGGCCTGGTAGGAGGCTTTAGTGGCCACCCCTTCCACTCCTTTTCCTACCCCTCTGTCCTCTGTGTTGGAGGAGCTGCCGCTACATGCCTCACCCCCTTCAGTTCCTCATTCATTTAAAAACCCTGAGAGAGGGGTGATGTGGAGGCTTCAGATAAAAACTAGATTTAAAAGACAAAGCTAGAAAGGATAGTTCTTCATAGCTTTCTCTGGTGCTTTAAACAGCATGCTTTCAAACCTTGTGGCTTTTGATGTTTGCTTACTCTTTGCTTAATTTAGCCTGGTTTTCTAGTCCTCACTGGAGCTGCCCCTGCTGGCATGGCCTGGTTTGGAGGGGAATGGGGTGGGGGCAGTGGCACTGGGTATGTTGGGCATCTGAGAATGGCAGAGGAAGTTAGAATTCTCTCTTCCCTGTCCTCTGAGTGGCTCCCCTGGTCTCTCGGAACATTACCAGTGCTGTCAACGTCGGCATAGCACTTTACAGTTAAACTGCACAGCCAGCTTGCCTCACGGGATCTTCTCACACACACACCCACCCCCGACCATCGCCCCTCACAGCACAGGAACCATCTCAGTGTCCTCCTCATCTCCCCGGTACACATAGACACGTGCACACACATACCAGTGGTGCACACTTGCAAGAACCAGCATGCCTCAAAGAGCTCCCTGATGGGGGTTGGGGGCAGCTGCTGTCCATGGAGCCCAGGGACATCTGTTGCTCCTGCAGGGCCCCCCTTCCCCCAACAACAGGGCTCAGCTTACCAGATGGAAGGCCGAATTTTTCCAGGCCCCTCTCGAAGCCCAAACCTTGGAAAGTGCCCAGGAGGCGGGATGGTTTGGGGAGGTAGGCTGGGGCTGCTCACCAGAGAGGCAGAGCCTTTCCCCACAGCCACAGAGCAGCCTCTACTCTGCCACTTCCCCTCCTTCCTGCCCTGGGCTTCCCACCTTCATCCCACCCTGTTGGCAGCCCTGGGAGAGTCCAAACAGCACAGTGGCCAGTGGGGGTGCTGTAAGTGGGCCAGTGGGCCCGGGTAGGTGCAGAGGGACATGGTGGGCCAGGACTGTGTCTGTGGTGCCTTGAGAGTAGGGGGAAGCCACCCGGGAGGAACCTCCCCACGTGTGGCCTTAGGCAAGGCCCTGACCCTGGCGGCACCCCATGAGTACATAGCTCAGCCAATTATGTCGTTCAGTGCTGTAAGCTCATTCCCCTGCCCCACCCTGGATGGCAGACTGGCCCCACCCTGGTATCCTGTTTTTTAGGCACCCCCAACCACACCCCAGCCAGCTGGCCTGTCCCTTCATCACCCAGAGGAGCAGGCACCCAAGGATGGAAAAGCTTCGTGACCTGGGGGCCTCTGGGAGGTGGGCCTGGGGCCAAGAGAGTCCTTGTTCTGCCCAGGCTGCTCGGCTGGAAGGCAATGCTCCCATCCAACTTCTGCCCTGGGGGCCAGTGCCAGGTCCGCGAAGGGCCATGGGCTGGTGAGTTGACAGCTGCTCACAGGAGCCTGCATCTCCTCTCTTCTCTTGGGGCTGACTCCAGTCTTCTGCAATCCCAGGCCTGCTCCAGAGCTGCTGTTTATCATCAGCAGAGGACTTTCCTTCTGGCCACGAAGGCCAGGTTCCCCGAGCCCATCTCCTTTTTTTTTCTTTTTTTTTTTTTGAGACAGAGTCTTGCTCTGTCGCCGAGTCTGGAGTGCAGTGGTGCCATCTCGGCTCACTGCAACCTCTGCCTCCCAGGTTCAAGCGATTCTCCTGCCTCAGCCTCCCAAGTAGCTGGGACTACAGGCGCACGCTGCCACGCCTGGCTAATTTTTTGTATTTTTAGTAGAGACGGGGTTTCACCGAGTTAGCCAGGATGGTCTTGATCTCCTGACCTTGTGATCCGCCTGCCTCGGCCTCCCAAAGTGCTGGGATTACAGGCGTGAGCCACTGCGCCAGGCCGCCCCACTAGTTTTTGTATTTTCAGTGGAGGCAGGGTTTCATCATATTGATCAGGCTGGTCTCGAACTCCTGACCTCAGGTGATCTGCCCACCTCGGCCTCCCAAAGTGCTGGGATTACAGGCATGAGCCACCGCGCCAGGCCTCCATCTCCTTCTTTACCTTGGCTTTGAGCAGAGCAAGGCTCAGGGAGGAGGTGAGTGCTGCAGTCTTTGTTCCTCTTTTCCTGATCCTGGAGATAATTTTGGGAGATGGCCCCAAACCTGAACCTTGGTTTCTTAGCACCTTAAAGTGTGTCAGGCTGGGAGTTTGACACCCTGGTCCCAGCGTCTCTCTGCCAGTGGCGAGCTGGGCGACGTCGGACTAGCCACATCGCTCTCTGGGCTGCAGGGTGTTGTGAGAGTGGGGTTGGCCAGGACTCATGCCTCAGAGGCTGCCTCCATTGCAGTCAGTTTTTTGAACAAGAGTTGGGGCCTCGGTTTCCCACGGGATTTGTTTTCCACCAATGACATGTGGGTGTGAAGTAGTACCATAGAGTATTTGTCTCCTTTAAAAACAGACAAAAATCTTGAATCATAACACCAGGACCTACAATGTGCCTGGTGTCCTGCTAAACACCTTCACAGCTTTTGTTTATTTAAATCTCACAACATCCCTATGAGGCAGAGAGTGTTTTCCTCCTGATTTTGCAGGTGAACAAACAGAGGCTCAGAAGTCAAAAGAAGTAGCGGAGGCCCGGGTGGCTGTAGGGAGGTGTCCTTGATTATGAGGCTTGACAGCCCCTCTGAGACTTGGTTTTTGATTCTCAGAGCTCGAAGTTACCTTAAAGATAGGCCTACGGGTTTGGTTCACAGTTGGGAAGCTGAGGCCCAGAGAGGAGAAGTAAGCCGCGGTGGGGCCTGGAACCAGGATCCTGTTGTCCCAGCGTACGCTGTGGTGCCACCCCCGGGAATTGTCTGGCTCTTCAGTCCGGCACCGGAGCTGAGAATGCCCCCTTTGTCCCCAGTCTCTGCTGATACTCAACCTCCGTGCTCTGAAAGCTGCTATTGTTACAGTGAGCTGGGCTGCCCACGCTCCTGCCCCCGCCCCTTCCCACTGTGGGGCCCTTTATGCTTCTGGGTTTCAGCACAACAGCCGGGCTGTTGATCCAGAAAGCGCAGCGTGACTGGGAGAGGGCGGCCTGCCATGTTCCTCCCGGCAGGGATTGTCCCAGCCTCAGCCGAGGGGGACCGAGCGCTGCAGTGATGAGGAGAACAGCCCATGAGGGAGGTCAGGAGACCTGAATTCCAGTCCTGGCAAGACCCCACCCAGCCTGCTCTGTGACCTCACTGCCTCCCCAAGTCTCGAGCTCCTCATCTGTAAAACAAGAGGCTGGATGGTGGAGGAGTGTGGAGAGGGGCTCTGGAGGGCGAAGGGAAGATTCCAGCGTGGGCCCATCCCTGGGTGGTAGAAAGAGCACTGGGCCTGGAACCAGGACAGCCAGGTCTCAGCTCAGGCATGGCGGCATCAGAGCTGTGTGTCCCCAAGCACGGCCCCAGCCTCTCAGGGCCTGGGCTGTCTGGTCTGTAAAGGGAGTGGAGTGAATTACTCCTGCTGGGACATAGCACAGGCACTCAGGCATCAGATGAACACTGGAGGCGCAGGGAGGATGTGTGGGCAGGGAGGTCACGGGCGTCCAGGGTGGGGAGTGGAGGGGGCTCCATGCTGGCTGGGCGCGAGCTGCATTGGCACAAGGCATTCTCTACCCATCCAGCCTTCCGGGAAACCTTGGGTCGGACTCCGGGAGTGTGTGGTTCTTTTCCTTTGTAATTTCTCCTTTTGAATAGACCATTGACTTCCTGAACGACAACATTCGAAGAGGAATTGAGAACTACTATGATGATCTGGACTTCAAAAACATCATGGACTTTGTTCAGAAAAAGGTGAGCCAGGCGCTTTGGGGTAGAGATGCGCCTCCCGTGCCCTTAGCCCCCCATTCAGGCCCCTGCTGAAGAAGATGGGGTGAGGGACCAGGTGATTTATCCATTCCCAAAGCAGGCGGCTGGCCAGGTTGGGAGGCAACAGTGAGCATGGATGGCCCACCAAGGATGTGGAAGCCAGGGCCCAACCTATTCAGCCAGTCCTCTGCCCACATTCCTGGCCCAAAACCTTCACACCCTTCTGTTCCTCTCCAGTTACACTGGCTTCCTGCCCCATACCCCCAAATAAAACAAAGTCAGGTGTCGCTACAAGCAACCTTGCAGGGTCCCAGGGCACCACCCTCCAATGGGCAAGGATCCTCCTTCCTTGAGGTGTGAGCAACCTCAAGGGGAGTAACCTACCCCAGTCCAAAGCCCCCTCTGCCAAGTCTCTTCAGTGACAACTCACTCCTTGTCAAGTTAAAGACAGCCCTGATCGGGAGAAAGTTCTTCACTAATTTCAGTTTCCCCCAAATATGGGACAGTGAACCAGATGCCTCTCTTACTTTCATGACACTTCCTTGAATGTGATGATGATCCTGTTCCTTTTGGGACACCATCTCTCCCCTCTAGGTCCACCCAAATCTGTTGGTGCAATACTACTACTACTACTACTACTACTACTACTACTACTACTACTACTACTACTACTAATGGCAGTGGTAGGGCCAGCTGCTGTCCTGGGTGGCTTTTGTACATCAACTTCACTTGGTCCTGAGCCTCAGCTTCCTCACCTACATAAGGGGAATAATGACAGGAAGCTCTTGGGGCATCGTCATGAGGATTACCTTGACTTAATTCAGGAGACATGCTTAGAACAGTGCCAGGCACAGGGTGAGACCACAGTGCCAGCTGCGGGGATCATTGGTATGTTCTCCTGGGTGAGGACAAGCAGAGTGAGGGCTGCAGGCCCACTCAGCCGGGACAGCACTTCCTGGGACATAATCTTGGGGGCCTCAGCTGGCCTGGATCCCTGTGCCAGCTCTCAGTGGGGACTAGCCTCTCCCCACATGTAGGGCCACTTGCTGTGGCCGCTCCCTTGGCCCAGACTTTCTCTTCAGTCACAACAGGTGCAGCCTCTGGAAGGCCTTTTTCTGCCAGGGATGTGCCTGCCAGCTTGGGCTGGGAGAGCTGACTTCTGCTCCGGGTGGAGTGAGATATTTTTATTGGAACCAGCCTTTAGCTGGCTTGGGGATTTCATTTCTCCTGGCGTAGAGGTAGGAGGTGATTAATGCTGAATGGGCACTTGCTTGGTGCCAGGTCCAGTGCTGAGTGCTTCATGCATGGCACTCTATGTAGTCACAGCTCAGCTGTGCAGAGCTGCCATCCTTATTCTTGCTTTACAGACAACCATCTGAGGCTCAGAGAGGCTGACCAACTTGCCTGAGGTTGCACAGCAGGGAGTGGTGGTCTGAGGATTTGACCTTGGATCTGTTCCATTGCAAAACAAATGCCCTTTGAACTACATTGCAGAAAGACAGTTCTAGGTCCCAAAACCTGGTGGCTTAAGGGGCACTGTGGGGACTCTGAAAGGTGTCTGGCTACCAGGACGTGTACTGCAGCCCTGGTTGAGCCCTCCAGTCCCAGCTCCCTGCTTCAGCTGGCTGGCAAAGCTTTGCATGGTCCAGCCTGTGCTGCCCTTTCAGCCTCATGCTCTGCACTCTCTCTGTTCCAGGCTTGCTGGCCTCCGCACCTGCTGCTGAAATACAAGCTTGTTTCTGCGTGGGGCCTTTGCATGGGTCGTCTGGCTTCTTTCTGTTTCCATGTTTCAGATGAAATAGCCTCTCTACAAAGAGCCCTTTCATGACCTGCCAACCTAGAGCTGCCCCTCCCCACTTTTCCCCTATTTGTCCATTTCCGGGTTGCACAGCACCTTTCCATCCAGTGCTCACTCTCTGTCTCTCCACTGGAATGTGTTCCACCTGAGCAAGGGCTGCATTGCTTTTGCTCTCTCTGTCTCTCCAGTCCCCAGGACAATGCCAGGCACATACCAGCCATCAGGAGGGTTACCAACTACTTCCTACAGGAGCAGGGAGGGGAGGCAGGGAGGGGCTCGGCTAAGGGGAGAGCTCCAGGCAGGTTGTGAGGTGTGGGTGCTCTCCTTGCTAAGGGCAGGGCCAGCTGAGCTGGACGGGGTGGCTCCTAGGGTGGGTGCGAAGGTTGGTTGAGGTGCAGGGACTTTCACAGAATCATGCTTGGTCTCTGGGACTTTAAGGGCCATCTTTTCCAGCCTAGCACCTGCATTTGGGGACACGAAGATGAAGAAAGTGGAGGCCAGTTGTCAAGGAAGGATCTTTCCTCCCAGTGCCTAGTCACTACCCTGATATCCCACCAAGAGGCAGCCCAGCCTTGGCTTCCATACCTCTCCAGTGACAGGGGGTTCACTACCCTCTAGGCAGCCATGCCACACTTTGACAGCTCTGACTTGAAAGTGTACAGCCTCTCCCTGCCCCAGGGTGACCCACATAATAAACTGCATCTGTCTCCTGACAGGGCCCCTACCTGTCGTCTGAGCAGGGCCTGGGCGATGACGGCAGCTCCTCTTTCCTGCTTGCTTCCCTCAGTTCAAGTGCTGTGGCGGGGAGGACTACCGAGATTGGAGCAAGAACCAGTACCACGACTGCAGTGCCCCTGGACCCCTGGCCTGTGGGGTGCCCTACACCTGTTGCATCAGGAACACGGTAGACACTGCTCCTGTGGGGACTGGGGGGCTGTCGGGGACCCCAGGTGGTACAAATCTTCTGTCTCTCTTCCCAGCTTGAAGATGGGTGGTGTGGGTGGATGGCAGGGAAGTAGGAGTTGGTGGCAGAGCGGAGGCTTTCCTGATTCTCAAGGGCTCCTGAAAGTGGAGCTTCTGGGGGTCGGGGGTAGGGAGACCATGTCTTTCTTAGTGGTGCTGGTTAACATCTATTGAGCACCTACCTTGTGCAGGCCTGCTCTGGGCACTTTGGTGGTATTTACTCATTTAGTATTCACGACAACCCTGTGAGGTATGTACTATTATTTTACCCACTTTACAGATGAGGAAATTGAGACACTCAAAGGCTGGGTGTCTTGCCCAAGGTTGGCAGAGCTGGGATGAAGTGCAGGCAGCTGTTGCCTGAGCTACACTCTGGAGAACTGTGCAGGCCAGGTGAGGGCAGGAGGGAGAGGTGACCAGGCCAGGGGAGCTTAGCGGGGGTAGCTGGCTCTGCAGCATTAGTGGAGGCAGGCAGGACCTGCACCTTGGGCATCTCCATTCGTCTTTGGCCTTGAGGTCCTGGTGATCATCAGCAGCAGAGTGCTTGGAAGGGGGTCTGGTGACGTAAATGCCATCCTCTTCCTCTCCCCAGCAGGATCCTCTCGGGTCTGTCACCTTGGTCATTTGGGATGATGTCTTGTGTTGTCAGCGCTTAAGTGAAAGGCTTCATCAGTCCTTGTGTTTGACAAATGTGTCCAGAAACTGTTTCAGGATTGGAACGAGGTGGAGAGCTTTGCAATTACTCATGGCCCAGATAGTCATGGAAAGTTTCTCTCCTGACATTGCCACCATTCTGTGCCCACTGCCGGATTCTGTAAACCGAGCAGCTGCGGGTGGGGGCCTCGCCCATGAGTCAGAGAGCCAGTGCCAAGTGCACTAGCTCTAAAAAAGGCTGGGCCAGGAGGGAAGCTTTGTTTGGAAATGTTAGCTGCCATTTTAGGGTAGTTCTCTGGGAAGTGGGGTGCTGAGGAGTAGCAGAGTTTCCAGAGAGGCCTGCGTGGGGTGATCCTGAACCTCATCACCCAGGGCAGCAGCATCTGAATACCTAAGCTGAGATGTGGAAGCCAAACTTGCATTCATTCATTCGTTCAACAAATATTGGCTGAGAACCTACTCTATGCCAGACACATTTCCAGGTTCTGGGGGTGTAGCAAACAAAGTCTCTGCCTGCATGGAGGTGACATCCTAGTGGAGAAAACTGACAAACAAAATAAGTAAAAGATAGAGGATCATAAATGCTGAGTAGAAAAAGAAAGTAGGGCATGGAGGATTGCAGTTTGGGATACTGAGAAAGGTGGGATCTGGGTGAAGCTCTGAAGAAAGTGAGGAAGGTGTCTGGGGGAGGGGCATTCCTGGCAGCAAGAACAGCTGTGCAAAGGCCCCAGGTGGGAATCACCCCAGGGTGTTTGAGAAATGCACAGAGTGGCTGGAGCAGAGGGAGCACAGGGGAGGATGGTAGGAGGTGGAGTCAGGGAGGTCATGGGTACCCCGAAGGCCAAAGGCAGGACTGTGGGGCGCCCTTGAGTGATGGACCATACAGGGCTGCATGGAACAGTGGCACTCTGACTTGGTTTTACAAGAATCAGTCTGGCTGTTGTGAGGGACATGCTAGATGCAGGGATAGAGTTAGGGGCTGATATGCAGTGATCCAGGGGTCACAGGTCATCTTGTCCAGGAAGGTGCTCTTGGATCAACACCTGTGGAAGTGGGAGGCAGAAGCGGGATTGGGCAATGAAGGGAGTTGAGCAGTGATGCAGCCTCAGCTCAGTTCGGCTGGAGGCCTCAGCCACATCTATGAGGACAGCCCTTCAGAGTTGTCCCCTACTGGGGTGAGGGGGCCAGGCCTTCACACTCCCACCCACATTGACCAGGCATTGCATGAGTCCAGTGGTCCACCCAAGAAGGGACTTGCTGGCTCTGTTCAGCCGAGAACAGACTAATACAGCAAGAGGAAAGAGAGGGATTGACTGATGATAAGGAATTGGCTTGTGTAATTATGGAGGCGGGCAAGTCCCAAGATCTGCAGGGTGAGTCGGCAGGCTGGAGACCCAGGAGAGCTGAGGGTGGAGTTCCCATTCAAAGGCTGGTCAGGCTTCAAACCTAGGAAGAGCCAGCATTTCAGTTCAAGCCCGAAGGAAGCCAAGCAGGGAGAATTCTCTTATGGTCACTGAGGAGAGGGCAGTCTTTTGTTCTGTTCAGGCCTTCACTGATCAGATGATCAGGGCCCTCTCCCCCTTGGGCAGGGCCATCTGCTTTACTTAGTCTGCTGATTTAAACATTAGCCTCATGCAGAAACACCCCCGCAGAGACACCCAGGATAATGTCTGGCCAAATATCTGGGTATCCCATGGCCTGGTCATGTTGACATATAAAATTAATGATCACATGAAGTAGTTACTGCAGGGGGCTGACACCTAAGGGCTCCCCACAGCATCCCTGCACCAGGGAGGAGAAGACAGATGCTTGGAGCTGGGTGGTGGTGGTGGTGGTGGAAGTGGCAAACCGTGGTGACATTCTGGCTGTATTTTGCAAGTAAGCCTACAGGATTTGCTCGCATAGCAGATGT
This sequence comes from Gorilla gorilla gorilla, assembly GCF_029281585.2. Classification (NCBI taxonomy): domain Eukaryota; kingdom Metazoa; phylum Chordata; class Mammalia; order Primates; family Hominidae; genus Gorilla; species Gorilla gorilla. Next base: position 46,250,089 of record NC_073232.2, on the reverse strand, counting down.
GGGTGATGAATGAAAGAGAGAAATCAAGGAGGATACCCAGGTTTTGGTCTGAGCCACAGGAAAGACGGGGCTGCCACTGCCTGAGAGGGGAGGACTGCAAGGAGGCAGGTTGGGTGACCAGGAGCTCACCATGGACGTGGGGGGTTTGAGAGCCTGTTCAGCATCCCATCAGGGATGTCAAAGATGCGGTTGGATATAGGAGTCTGGAGTTCTGGGAACAACTAGGCTAGGGGTGTAAACACGGACATCATCTGCAGATAGGGTAGAATCTAAAGACAGCATCTGAATGAGAGCACTGAGGTAGGGAGGAGCCTTCCCCTGGCCGGGGTTATCTGACCCTGTGTTACACATGACCATTGATTCTCCCTGTGCCACCACACCTGGATGATTTTCTCTAAATGTGAAACAGGGCGTTCGCTTCCTCCATAGAACTGGTTGATTTGTGTCCAGATCTATTTATTTTACACTGTACTATTCAACCTGAGATTTGAATGAGTACACGGGAAATATGTAGTGTAAAAAACTAAAATAGCATTAAAAATCAGGACTGTGGAAATTGTATTCTCAGATAGGAGGCCTAGATGATGGAGAAAAATATAAAATCCTGCTATCTAAGCCTCAGGACCTCATGGACTCACTGAAGAGGAGCTGAGCCTTGTGTCTGGTGGCTTGGAGCAGGGCTCCCCTACCTCCGGGCCATGAACCAGTACCGGTCAGTGGCTTGTTAGGAACCAGGTCGCACAACAGGAGGTGAGCAGAGGGTGAGGGAGCATTACCACCTGAGCTACACCTCCTGTCACATCAGCAGCAGCATTAGAGTCTCATAGGAGTGTGAACCCTATTGTAAACTGTGCATGCAAGGGACCTAGGTTGCGTGCTCCTTATGAGAATCAAACTAATGCCTGATGATCTGAGGTGGAATGGTTTCATCCCAATACCATCACCCCCCACCCCCCCGCACCCCATCCTGTGGAAAAATTGTTTTCCTTGAAACCAGTCTCTGGTGCCAGAAAGGTTGGAGACCACTGGCTTAGAGTTTCCTGGCAACCAAAAGGAAAAGGGAGACATGGTCTGTTACACTGTTACTGTTCAGCAGAACATACCAGCAGAACATACCAGTTCTTCAGGGAAAGTAACTTTTCCCCTAACACTCAGCTTTAAAAGAAATGTCTTACATGAGCTTCCAATAGAGGATTTGAGCCACAGAAGTTCACATAGGGCTGTAAAATCTGGTTATACCAGGATATATCCCTGGGAGATGTTGGTGCAGAGGGCAGCGTGCTTCTACATTAAATGGCTCCAGACTGCTGTGCCTGCTGAGCTCTTGGGACCAATTTTCACGTACCTCCTCTCCCTTGTTGTTGGCTACCCCTTGGGGGCCTGTTGTGAAGGCCCCTCTCCCTGTCCCCATTAGCTGCTTAGTCTTTTCAGGGTGAGAGGATGCGCACACGAACATTGCTGTGATCTTCTGGCTGCCCAGGAGTCCCCCTTCTGACTTCCTGTCCTGTGGCCCCGTGCAGGATGGAAGAGGCTACTGGACCCTGGTCTTGGGGCCTGTGAACTTCAGCAGAGCCTCTTGCAGAATATCGATTCTATGGTCAGGCAGGTAAACCCAGGCAGGCTTTACTTTTGGAAAGACTATGGATACATCGTATCCCCTCACCCCTTGGTGAGGGGCTCTCCTGGCAGGGTGAGGTGAGTCCCCCCTGGGCCTGGAGAAGGGTTCTGGGCTCTGATGCCAGAGAGGCCTCTGCCAGTTGCCTGTGTGCTAAGAGACTCATCCCCCGAGGTCACCAGAGCTGGCCCAGTGAAGTCACTCTTGTCACCTCCGTACGTACCATGCAGCTTACCTATTTGTTATGTTCATTATCTCCCTTTCTACAGTGTAAGTTCCATGAAGGCAGGGACTTTGTCTTGTTGTTCTGTATTTCAAGTGACTAGAACTGGGATTGACATGCAATAGGTGCTCAGTTAATATTTGTTCAATGAACGAATGAATGAACCAACGAGATGGAAAGCACTCACTCCCATCATGTGCCCGTGCACCTGCTCTCCAGGCCTGACCCTCTCCATAGGGGTTGTGTTTATGGCCTGGAAGGGCCAAAAACACTGGCTGACTAATGCCCAGTGGGCACTGGGCATGGCTGGGACTGAGGCTACCTGGAGAACCAGCTAAACCGAGGGAGGTTATCTTGCCTGCACATCAAGCGCTGACATTTAGAATGACCTAGATGACATCTGAGGCCCAACCCTCTCTCGGAAGGAGAGAAGACACCCTCCCTTTCCTTTGCAGGGGCTGGAATTGCGAACAAATCACGCCAGCTAGCATTCTTGTGCTTCTCCATGTGCCCAGCCCCGTGATAAGAACTTTATATGTTTATCTCACTTTATGTCCAAAACAGCCCTAGGAGGTGGGTTCTGTGATCATCACAACCTATTCATTCATTCATTTTCTCAGTTAACAAACACGTATTGAGTACCTCTGCGTGCCAGTTCCTTAGCAGCCCACCTAAGGTTGGACTCTGCTCCTAAGTGGCAGAGCAAGATCTGGACCCAGGAAATGTGACACCAGAGGGCACGCTGGGGGCTCTGCTGTTGCCCTCCTGAGTCATCACTGGCGCCTGCAGCACTCATCCCCCACGGCAGCGTTCACTTAGATGTAGAGCAGCGGGGCTTGGGGGGCGGTCACGGGCTGGACCAGGAAGTCTCACTCTCTTCCCTGGTGGTTGGAGAAGGAGACCCTGCAGGACACAGGTGGTGATGGGAAGCGCCTGTGGCAGCCTGTGAGTTAGGGCCTGCCTGGGGAGGGGCTTGATGAGGTCTAGGGCGTGACCACAGGTTTCCCTATGCCTAAATTAATCAGTAGTCGGGAGTTCTGGAGAGCACCTCTCTTCCCAAGAAGGAAGTTTTGGCAGCACTCTCCGCTGGTGGAGCAGTGGTCTATGGAACAGGGAAGCGTGGCCAGGGGCCCTGGCCTGGACCTCAGGTAAACCACAGCTGACCCTGTGCCAGCTGTAGTCTGAAGTTTTCCTCCCCAAGAGCCCGCGGCGCAGGAACAGCCCCACCCCGACCTCTGAGACGGTGTGAGCAAAGCGGTGCTCTGGGGCGGTCATAACCCGGGAGCCTGGGCAGCACACCTTTCTCTGGGGTCCTGATCTGCTGCTAGTGGAGGGGTGGTTCTCCCATGTAAAAGTCATGGAACCTGCATTCCTACAGTTTTTTTATGGGGCATTTCTTGGAGGAGGAGGTGGTTATGATGGAGACTCAAGCCAGACTGCCTGGGTTGGAATCTCAGCTCCATCCCTGCTGGACAGTGCAACTCTGTGCTTCGGTTTTCATCTGTAAAATGGGTAGGATAATAGTGCCTTTTTGAGTTAGAACCATTATAAATATTAGCTATTATACATTTCCATTTCAGACAGAAGTTGTCAACACCATGTGTGGCTACAAAACTATCGACAAGGAGGTAATGTCTTTGAAATGCCTTTCCCTGGAAATGTTGCTCTTCCTGGTCCACCCTGGGGTGATCGGAGGGGTTTATTGAGGTTGGGGTCCTGGCCACTGAGATTTTCCGACATTCTTGGCTGTGACCCAGGGCCAGGACTGCTGTGGTTTTCCACCCCCACCCAGACACAGAAGGGCTGAGGGAACCAAGAATTCCCCCAGGCTGGGAGATGCCGCCTGTCAGGGTTTGCCGAGCACCTACTGTGGGCTGTTCCACATGAAGCCACCACGGCCCTTCCTGGTACCCACAGCGTGCTGTGTGCCCAGCCATGCTCAGCACCAGCTTGCCTCTGCCCCTGGGGCCACCTGGGACCCAGGAGTCCTAGAGGATGGTAACCCCCTCTGGGGGTTGCTCCTGGGTCAGCTTCCTGGGCAACACGCCTGGTCTAGGAGAGAAGCAGGGGTGGTGCTGAGAAGGGACCTAAAAGGAATAGTGACCTGACATGAAGAGCAGTGGCTTTCAAAGTGGGGTCCCCAGTCCAGCAGCAACAGCATCCCCTAGGAATGTGAGAAATGCACATTCTTGGTATGGGGCTAGTGGGTGATTCTGACACATGCTTGAGAGCCGTAGACCAGCAGTGGTTCTCAGCCCCTCAGAACCAATGGCCATTTTTATAACAAACAGTGGTAATGTCCTATTTATTATCCCCAAGTGAAATTCACAGATAACCTACCTACATGCCCAATTCCAATACAATTAACATAATGATCTGAGATAAAGTAGAAATGAAATACAGCAATTTACAGCTGTTTAACATAGTTTATCATGTAAGTGCTTAGGCAGTGGGGGGTGCAGAAGACACAATGTAGTCAGGTGTCTGCACTGATGTGAGGCATCCCTGAGGCTGTAGTAGCTACAGGGCAGCTGATATTGGGCATTGTGTTGGCGACTCACATACCATGGGCATCATTTTTGCCACTGGCATGGTTTTTAAAAACGGTGAACAATTCTTGATAAAGTTCTGAATTAAATAATGTGTAATCATTCCTTAATTTACCTAGTAGTAGTTCTGGAAAATTCTTTGTATATTAAAACCAATGCAGAAATGCTTTTTTTTTTTCCCCCCCCTTAAGAGACAGACAGGGTCTCATTGTTGCCTAGGCTGGCCTCAAACTCCTAGGCTCAGGCACTCCTCCCAACTGAGCCTCCATAGTAGCTGGAACTGCAGGCACTGGCCACCATGCCCAACTCTGCTTTGTTTTTTATATGTACCTGGAGTGGGGCTATTGGCTTGGATAATTATAAATAGGCTTTTCATGTAGGGAAAACATCCGTGAGGCTTTTCATGCAGGGACATCTGAGAAGCACACAGGCAGGGCAGTTGTTTGTGGAGTAGGATTACCCTGAGCTCTGCAGTCCCTCAGCCCCCAACCTCGTTTGCTGGGGCAACCAAAAGTGCCACCACGGTGTCCCCAGTCCTCTCTAGAGAACAGTACTGTCCATTAAGAATCAGAATCTAGGGTCACCTTCTCATGCTGCATATGGGAAACTGAGGATCACAGCGGTTGAGGGACTAGCCTGGACCTTGTGTAAATGGCAGAGTCGGGGCTGTGGCTCCTGCCAGCCGAGGTCCTCTGCTGGGCTGACCCAGCTCCTTCCCATGCAGCGTTTCAGTGTGCAGGATGTCATCTACGTGCGGGGCTGCACCAACGCCGTGATCATCTGGTTCATGGACAACTACACCATCATGGCGGGCATCCTCCTGGGCATCCTGCTTCCCCAGGTGGGCAGGCCATGGGTTCAGAGAAAGTGTGACGTGGTGATTGCAGAAGGGCAGAGAAGGTGCAGAGGGGAAGAGCGAAGAGGCTTTTTTCATAGAAGTCCAGGACTTGCCTGGGGAGGGCTGCATGGCTGGAAGGAGGGGCGAATGGCAATAGCAGTCGTGGTGAAGCTCTTCCAAGTGCTGCGCAGGCACTGCTGCTTCACTTCTTTTTGTGAGGGAGGCACTATTATAATGCCTATTTCACAGAGGAGGAAACTGAGGAGGGGCAAGCTTCAGTGGCTTGCCAAGATCCCCTAGATAGTGTGCAGCAGAGCTGGGGTAGAGGCAGGAATCCCAGAAGGGAGGGGCCCTTGCTGATCGGGCACAGCGAGGCGCTCTGGGATTTCCTGGGAAGGGGAGAGGGGGCCCAGGTGGGAGCTTCTTGGGCAGTGTGGGTGCTGGGAGAAGTCTCTGCTGTGGGTGTTGCCCAGGTCACACAGGACCATGAGGGCTTGGGACTGGCTGCTTGGGTTTCTGGGAGCTGGGAGCTGCAGGGAGGGCTGCCCTGATTCCCAGCAGGCCCTCACCAGCCCTGCCCCTTCTTCTCAGTTCCTGGGGGTGCTGCTGACGCTGCTGTACATCACCCGGGTGGAGGACATCATCATGGAGCACTCTGTCACTGATGGGCTCCTGGGGCCCGGTGCCAAGCCCAGCGTGGAGGCGGCAGGCACGGGATGCTGCTTGTGCTACCCCAATTAGGGCCCAGCCTGCGATGGCAGCTCCAACAAGGACCGTCTGGGATAGCACCTCTCAGTCAACATCGTGGGGCTGGACAGGGCTGCGGCCCCTCTGCCCACACTCAGTACTGACCAAAGCCAGGGCTGTGTGTGCCTGTGTGTGGGTCCCACGGCCTCTGCCTCCCCAGGGGGCGGAGCCTGGGCCTCCCCTAAGAGGCTTCCCCCGAGGCAGCTCTGGAATCTGTGCCCACCTGGGGCCTGGGGAACAAGGCCCTCCTTTCTCCAGGCCTGGGCTGTGGGGGAGGGACAGCCTGAGGCTCTGCTCAGGGCCCATTTCATCTCTGGCAGTGCCTTGGCCGGTGGTATTCAAGGCAGTTTTGTAGCACCTGTAATTGGGGAGAGGGAGTGTGCCCCTCGGGGCAGGAGGGAAGGGCATCTGGGGAAGGGCAGGAGGGAAGAGCTGTCCCCGCAGCCACGCCCATGGCCAGGTTGGCCTCTTCTCAGCCTCCCAGGTGCCTTGAGCCCCCTTGCAAGGGTGGCTGCTTCCTTGAGCCTAGTTTTTTTACGTGATTTTTGTAACATTCATTTTTTTGTACAGATAACAGGAGTTTCTGACTAATCAAAGCTGGTATTTCCCCGCATGTCTTATTCTTGCCCTTCCCCCAACCAGTTTGTTAATCAAACAATAAAAACATGATTTTTTTTTTTTTTTTTTTTTTTTTTGCCTTTCCTGTGTGCTGTTTTGTTGGGGCGGGGGTAAGGAAGGCTGCAACCTGGATTTGGAAACCCCTTGTGGATGCGAGGATGAAGGGGGTGCATGGGGTGAAGATTTGGCATAGCTTGGGATACAGGCGGGGGGCGGGAAAGCCTCAGGGCCAGAGGTGACCACGCCTATTTTACCGAGAACGGAGGGAAACAGCCTGGGCCAGGTACAGCATGAGGCTCCACCTCCAGGAAATGGGGTGGACAGGGTGGGGGACCAGGGAAGCGGAGTTGCCCACAGGTCCACCTACCGCGCTCCCTGCAGCCCTCAGTGTGCCCAGTGGCTGCCGCGCAACGCATGCAGAGCGTGGTGTCGGTCGACCCCTGCTGGAGATGCCGGGACTTGCGTGCGTCAGTCCACCCAAACCTTTGGGCCCCAAGACATGGGATCTAGATTTTTTTGTGAGGCTCTTAGTAGCCAGGGCAATAGAAATAAAGTAGCAAGAGGCCGGGCATGGTGGCTCACGCCTGTAACCCCAACACTTTGGGAGGCTGAGATGGGCCATCACGAGGTCAGGTGTTCGAGACCAGCCTGACCAACATAGTGAAACCCCATCTCTACTAAAAATACAAAAATTAGCCGGGCATGGTGGTGCGTGCCTGTAGTTCCAGCTACTCAGGAGGCTGAGGCAGGAGAATCGCTTGAACCCGGGAGGCGGAGGTTGTGGTGAGCCAAGATCACACCACTGTACTCCAGCCTGAGCAACAGAGTGAGACTCCATCTCAAAAAAAAAAAAAAAAAAAAAAAAAAGAAGAAGAAATAAAGCAGCAAGAGCCCCAAACCTGAAGGATTCTAATGGTGGGAACCATCTATACACCCAGAAGTTAAGTGGTCAGATGCTTGGTCTGCCATGGGTGCCAAACGCATGTGTAAGAAGGGGCAGGAGGAGGGTATTTTAAAGTATGCAATAACACAACAATAACAAACACACCATAGAGCATACTTTGCCAGGAACGATATTAACTCCTTTAATCCTCACGACTAGGGTAATTCTTATCTTCATTTTATTAGTGGGGAAACTGAGACACAGGGCAGTTAAGTAACTTGCCCAGGCAGGCAGCTGGTAAGTGACAAAGACGTGACTTGAGCCCAGATAGGATCTCTTGAGCCACTCAGCCCCTCTGCTTTACTGCCTCTGTTGCCTCCTGTGCACACATGGTACTAGGTGTGCAAAACCAGTGGAGGCTGCAGCTGCTTCTGAAGCTCTGTCCCGGGGATATTCACTGTAGCCACTGCTGCAGCCTCTGTCTTGTCCCACTTTGACCTAATGGACACAAGGCCAGGTCAAGCTCTGTGTCTGGCTGGAGGCCTTGTAGTCCTGGGGCTCTGGCTGTTCTGAGAACCCCTTTTGTGCCCAGAGGGGAGACGGCAGCTGCCTTTAGGGGCAGCAGGATGGCAGAGGCCCCGTAGGAGACAGGCTGGTCTGAATCGCTTATCCAAGGTCACCTTACCTGGACCCTGGAACCCCGACCCCTTGTCTTCCCTCTTTCCAGCACCACTCACAGACACCCCTCTACCTCACACTGCACCCCTGGCCAGCTGCTTATGTGGACCAGCGCTGGTGCCACAGATGGCTAAGCTCCAGCAGACACTCATCTCCTCTTTTTCAAACCTTGGTCACTCACCTCTCAAGAAATGGAAGCATAAATATCTTATTTTTTTGAGAAGTGTGTGTTCATATCCTTCGCCCACTTTTTGATGGGGTTGATTTTTTTTTTGTAAATTTGTTTAAGTTCCTTTAAATTCTGGATATTAGCTCTTTGTAAGATGGATAGATTGCAAAAATTTTTTCCCATTCTGTAGGTTGCCTGTTCACTGTGATGGTAGTTTCTTTTGCTTTGCAGAAGCTCTTTAGTTTAATCAGATCCCATTTGTCAATTTTGGCTTTTGTTGCCATTGCTTTTGGTGTTTTAGTCATGAAGTCTTTGCCCATGCCTATGTCCTGAATGGTATTGCCTAGGTTTTCTTCTAGGGTTTTTATGGTTTTAGGTCTTATGTTTAAATCTTTAATCCATCTTGAGTTAATTTTTGTATAAGGTGTAAGGAAGGGGTCCAGTTTCAGTTTTCTGTATATGGCTAGCCAGTTTTCACTACACCATTTATTAAATATTAAATAGGGAATCCTTTCCCCATTGCAGGTTTGTCAAAGATCAGATATTGTAGATGTGTGGTGTTATTTCTGAGGCCTCTGTTCTGTCCTGTTGGTCTGTGTACCTGTTTTGGTACCAGTACCATGCTGTTTTGGTTACTGTGGCCTTATACTATAGTTTGAAGTCAGGAAGTGTGATGCCTCCAGCTTTGTTCTTTTTGCTTAGGATTGTCTTGGCTATACGGGCTCTTTTTTGGTTCCACATGAAATTTAAAGTAGTTTTTTCTAATTATGTGAAGAAAGTCAATGGTAGCTTCATGGCGATAGCATTGAATCTATAAATTACTTTGGGCCATATGGCCATTTTCACGATATTGATTCCTCCTAACCATGAGCATGGAATGTTTTTCCATTTGTTTGTGTCTTCTCTTATTTCCTTGAGCAGTAGTTTGTAGTTCTCCTTGAAGAGGTCTTTGACATCCCTTGTAAGTTGTATTCCTAGGTATTTTATTCTCTTTATAGCAATTGTGAATGGGAGTTCACTCATGAATTGGCTCTGTTATTGGTTTATAGGAACGCTTGTGATTTTTGCACGTTGATTTTGTATCCTGAGACTTTGCTGAAGTTGCTTATCGGCTTAAGGAGATTTTGGGCTGAGACAATGGAGTTTTCTAAATATACAATCATGTCATCTGCAAACAGAGACAATTTGACTTCCTCTCTTCCTATTTGAATACCCTTTATTTCTTTCTCTTGCCTGATTGCCCTGGCCAGAACTTCCAACACTATGTTGAATAGGAGTGGTGAGAGAGGGCATCCTTGTCTTGTGCTGGTTTTCAAAGGGAGTGCTTCCAGCATTTGCCCATTCAGTATGATATTGGCTGTGGGTTTGTCATAAATAGCTCTTATTATTTTGAGATACGTTCCATCAATACCTAGTTTATTGAGAGTTTTTAGCATGAAGGGGTGTTGAATTTTATTGAAGGCTTTTTCTGCATCTATTGAGATAATCATGTGGTTTTTGTCATTGGTTCTGTTTATGTGATGGATTACGTTTATTAATTTTCATATGTTGAACCAGCCTTGCATCCCAGTGATGAGCTGACTTGATCGTGGTAGATAAGCTTTTTGATGTGCTGCTGGATTTGGTTTGCCAGTATTTTATTGAGGATTTTTGCATCGTTGTTCATCAGGGATATTGGCCTGAAATTTTCTTTTTTTTGTTGTGTGTCTGCCAGGTTTTGGTATCAGGATGATGCTGGCCTCATAAAATCAGTTAGAGAAGAGTCCCTCTTTTTCTGTTGTTTGGAATAGTTTCAGAAGGAATGGTACCAGTTCCTCTTTGTACCTCTGGTAGAATTTGGCTGTGAATCTGTCTGGTCCTGGCCTTTTTTTGATCAGTAGGCTATTAATTACTGCCTCAATTTCAGAACTTGTTATTGGTCTATTCAGGGATTCGACTTCTTCCTGGTTTAGTCTTGTGGGGGTGTATGTGTCCAGGAATTTATCCATTTCTTCTAGATTTTCTAGTTTATTTGCATAGAGGTGTTTATAGTATTCTCTGAAGGTAGTTTGTGTTTCTGTGGGATCAGTGGTGATATCCCTTTTATCATTTTTTATTGTGTCTATTTGATTCTTTTCTCTTTTCTTCTTTATTAGTCTTGCTAGCGGTCTATTTTGTTAATCTTTTCAACACACCAGCTCCTGGATTCACTGATTTTTTTGAAGGGTTTTTTGTGTCTCTTTTCTTCAGTTCTGCTCTGATCTTAGTTATTTCTTGTCTTCTGCTAGCTTTTGAATTTGTTTGCTCTTGCTTCTCTAGTTCTTTTAATTGTGATGTTAAAGTGTCGATTTTAGATCTTTCCCACTTTCTCTTGTGGGCATTTAGTGCTATAAATTTCCCTCTAAACACTGCTTTTGCTGTGTCCCAGAGACTCTGGTATGTTGTGTCTTTGTTCTCATTGCAGGGACATGGATGAAGCTGGAAGCCATCATTCTCGGCAAACTGACACAGGAACAGAAAACCAAACACCGCATGTTCTCACTCATAAGTGGGAGTTGAACAATGAGAACACATGGACACAGCGGGGGAAAGATCACACACTGGGGCCTTTCAGAGGGTGGGGGGCTAGGGGGAGGATAGCATTAGAGGGAATACCTAATGTAGACGATGGGTTGATGGGTGTGGCAAACCACCATGGCACATGTATACCTATGTAACAGACCTGCCCATTCTGCACAAGTATGCCAGAACTTAAAGTATAAAAAAAAATGAAATGGATGGAAGCAGAGTACCTGGAGAGGGCTTTGTCCATCCTGTGGTTGAGGACTCCCTGGCCATGACACCCTTTTGTGCTTTAAAGCCAATGAATGACATTATCTTGGCCTCTTGTCTCACAAGGATGGAACCATAAGTGAGTCCTTTCCCACACACATAGAAAATAATAATATTTGTGCAGCCTACATCATTTGTGAAGTTGAGGAGGTTTGTGGGCTTTGCTTTTTGATTTATTTGTTATATAATTATTTTTTATAAGGTACATTAAGGAAGACTGATTTTGTATAAAAATGTCCAATACCATATTCTTGAAATATATTTTTAACAATTTATGGAGGTATACTGGATATAAAATAAACTGCGTGTATTTAAACTGACAAATGTGTCAGTGAAACCATCACTACAGTCAAGATAATGAACATATCCATCACTCTAAAAAATGTCGTCTTGTCCCTTTGTAATCTGTTTATTATAGCCCTTCCCACCATCCACACCCTATGCTCAAGCAACCAGAGCTCTGCTTTCTGTCTCTATAAATTACTTGGTATTTTCTAAAATGTTATATAGATGGACTCATACAGCATGCACTCTTTCTGTCTGGCTTCTTTCACTCAGTAATCATTTTAAGATTCGTTCATTTTGTAGCATATATCAGAAGTTCATTTCTTTTTATTGCTGAGCAGCATACTGTTGTATAGATATACCATGGTTTATTTATCCATTCACCTACTGATGGACATTTTGTTTCCAGTTTTTTGTTGTTGTTACAAATAAAGCTGCTATGAACACTTGTGCATGTGTCTTTATAAAAACACATACTTTCATTTCTCTTGGGTAAATATCTAGAAGTAGAATGGCTGGATTATATGTAACTATATGTTTAACTTTTTAAGAAACTGCCAAATTATTTTCCAAAGTGGTTGCACAATTTTGTATCCCCACCAGCAGTGTATGAGAGTTCTGGTTTCCTTACATCCTTGCCAGCAGTTGGTATGGCCAGTTTTTCTTAGTCATGCTAATGGGTGTGTGGTGGTGTTTTATTGTGGTTTTGATTTGCATTTCCTTAATAATCATGTTGAGTGCTTTTCGTAGACATATTTGCCATCCACATAATTTCTTTGCTGAAGCGCCTTTTGAAATATTTCCTTCAAAAATTAGATTGTTTTTGTATTATTGAATTTTGACAACTCTTTGTATATGCTGGATACGGGTCCTTGATTAATTATATGATTTGAAAAATTTCAGTCTGTAGCTTGTCTTGTTCTCTCTCTCTCTCCTTCATGTAGAGATTGGGTCTCACTCCATTGCCCCGGCTGCCCTTGAACTCCTGGGCTCAGGATCTTCCCACCTTAGCCTCCTAAAGTGCTGGGATTACAGGCATGAGCCACCGTGCCGTCTGTGGTGTGTCTTTTCAGTCTCTTAATGGTGTTTTCCAAAAAGCAGGAGTTTTTAACTTGATGAACTCCAACTTATCAATGTTTTCTTTCATGCGTGATGCTTTTGGTGTCATAGCTAAGAAATGTTTGCCTAAACCAAGGTCACAAAGGTTTTCTCCTACATTTTCTTTTAGAAGTTTTAAGTTACGTTACAATTATGTAACGCTCTTACATTTAAGTCAAGGATTCATTTTGAGTTAATTTTCTAATATGCTACAAAGTACGCATCAAAGTTAATCTGTTTTGTACATGCATATCCAATTGCTCCAGCACCACCTGTTGAAAGCAGGGATGAATTTCCACTGAATTGCCTTGGCACCTTTGTTGAAAAACAATTGTCCATATATCTGTAGGTTTACTTCTGGATTTCTCACTACATTTTGGTCAATGTTGCATAGCAAATGTCAGAGCAGACATCCTTGACTTGGTCCTGATCTTAGGGGGAAGTGTTCAGTCTTTTATCATTAAGTATAATGTTAGATGTAGGTTTTTCATGGACATTCTTTATCCAGGTTGACTAAGTTCTCTTGTATTTCTAGTTTACTGAACATTTTTGTTGGGACTAGATGTTGGATTTTGTCAAATGCCTTTTCTGCATATTTTAGAATTTGCGAATATGGTGAATTTCATTCATTTTCACATGCTGAATTAACCTTGCATTCCTGGAATAAGCCCCATTCAGTGATGATATAGTACCCTTTTAATATATTGTTGGATTTGGTTTGTTGAAATTTTGTTTAGGATTTTTGCACCTTTGTTTAGGAGGATTGTTTTCTTGTAAAATCTTTGTCACATTTCGGTATCAGAGTCATGCTGGCTTCATAGAATTAGCTGGGAACTGTTCCTTTTCAATTTTCTGGAAGAGTTTGTAGAATTGGTGGTATTTCTTCTTTAAAAGTTTGATAAAATTCACTAGTGAAGCTACCTGGAAAATCTTCTTTGTAGGAAGATTTTAAACTATAAATCTAATTTCTTTAATGGATATAAGACTACTTATTTCTTCTTGAGAGCTTTGGTAGTTTTTTCCTTCAAGGAGTTTGATAATTTCATCTAAGCTGTCAAACTTATTGACATAAAGTTGTTCATAACACTCCCTTATTATTCTAGAATCTGTAGTGATTTCATCTCTCTTATTCCTGGATATTGACAATTTGTCTTTTTTTCTCTTTTCCCTAATTAGCCTGGCTAGGGGTTTATAGATTTTAAAGATCTTCTCAAAGAGCCAGCTGGACCATTCTCATGAGCATATAAATAAGCTCTTAGTATTCCCATCTTAAACAAGGATACAGACAAGCAAAGCCCTCCTGATGATTTCTCCTGTCCGGCCCCTGCCCTGTCTCTCTTTCCCTTCATAGCAACTGCTTTGAAAGAGTGTCTGTCCTCTCTGTTTCTGGCTCCTCTTCTCCCATCATTCTTGGACCTCCCTAATTAGACTCTTGTCCCACTTGCCCCAAATTGCTCTCATCAACATCACCAGTGACCCCTGCATTGCGAGGTCCTATGTCCCCGTGGGCTTGTCTGCCACATGTGGCCAGTTGATCATTCTCTCCTCCTTGAAATGCCTTCTTGTTTTTCCTCCAAGAGACCAACCTTGCCTAGTTTTTCTCTTACTTCTGAGGCCCCCTCTTATAAGTCTCAGTTGTTGATTTTGCTTTCCCAACCTCTTAGCATCTGAGGGCCTCATCTGTCTTTTCTGTCCACAATCTCTTGTTGACCTCATCCAGCCTGGAATTTGAGGTCCTATCCACCACTCTAGCCTCAGTCCTGGGTCCCTGCTCTAGTCAGCAGGTCGCCAGGGCTGACTCGGTTCATTCATAGCTCACACGGTTCCATCTGTCCTCTCACAGGAAGATCCAGCTCCCAACACTTTCACGTCCCCCCCCCCCCCGCCTTCCCATCTCCTCTGAGGCTCATTTCAATTCGGTGTGTGGAGGGACTTCTTTTATGATCACCCATTTTGCAGGAGAGGAAAGATAAAGGCCAGACTAGCTTAGTAAGTTGCAGTCCAAGAGGCCCTGCCAGCAACCTCAGAGCCTGACTCCTTCCAAGCTCTTGCCTTGGCTGCCACCTTCCTGGGGCCTGAGAAGCACCTGGAAATATTATGGGGCCACAAGCGCTGGCACAAGGTCCTGGCTTTCCACAGCTCGTGACCCCTTGGAGGGAGCCTGATTTGCAGTCCTAAAGCCCAGGCAGAAGGCACAAATGTTCCCAGCAAGAAAATGAGCAGAGCTGACATGGGGACATGTGGTCGCTAGGTGGCGCAGCTGACCCACTACTTGGCAGCCAGCACTCAGCGACTCCACCCTCTCCACTCCCTAGAGCCTGGGCACCTGCCTGGGTGGCAGCAGGAGTCTGCTTTCCACCCCCTACCCCAAAAGAGCAGACCACAAGGTGAGGGAGCCTAAAATACTATAGGTCCTGATTGTAGTCGGTGCTCAATAAATAATTATTGACTAAAAGAGTGATCATTTTGTGAAGTTCGGATAGATGAGACTTTCCCATTCCCATTTCATAGGCTGGGAAACTGAGGCCGGATACTAACAATAGGAGTAGCAACCAAGGTTACTGTTATCGGCTCTCATTCGGTCACTATGTACCAGGCATTTGCTTAGCACATTTCATTCTTCATCCCATTTAGTCATCACAGCAAAAAGGCAGGGCCTTTATGATTTGCATTTGGCAGGTAAGGACATAGGGGCTTAGAGATCAGCTGACTTATTCAAGTCATACAGTTAGTGGAATAAATGGAAGAACCAGGATTTGAACCACTCTGCCTGCATCTGAGTAGCTGAGTAGGATCAGGGCCAGTGCTGCCTCCTTCCCCCACCAATAGGATCTGAGGTGAAGTCCCCCAGTAGTGCCTCCACCTGGGCATCATGTGGCCACCAGAGGGAGGCCTCGGTCTTTAGACAGCTGCAGAGGGGCCTGGACTGAGGCTGGGGAGGGTGGCCATGACTTAGATGCCAGAATGAGAAGTGGGAGTACTAGGGCTCTGGAGGGCAGGTTCTTCATCTGCAAAAGCAAGAGGATGATCCCCACTTGGCCGGGTCTCTGTGAGGAGGACATGGGATCATGCATGGAAAGTTCTTAGCCCCTGCGAGGGCTCAGCACCCACCCCTCCCCCAGCACTTGCCCTTGCACTGAACAG
The DNA here is from genome assembly GCF_029281585.2 of Gorilla gorilla gorilla. Lineage (NCBI taxonomy): Eukaryota > Metazoa > Chordata > Mammalia > Primates > Hominidae > Gorilla > Gorilla gorilla. The sequence continues at coordinate 46,234,431 of NC_073232.2, read as the reverse complement.
GCTATATAGTAACAGGTCATGATAATAAACTGCAATCACTGAGGGTATCCATTTGACTGATTCGTTTTTGTATGGTCAGTCTCCCCCACTGAGGGGTGGGATAGTGATCTGCTTTCTGCTCTGCTGTCTCCCGAGAGATGAGGTTGTGGTGCCTGGGACATAAGGGGTGCTCACTAAGCAGGTGCCAACCCAGGGAATGGAAATGGCCTGGAGCTGTGGCCCCTGCGCTGTCTGGGCCCCCAGGACTCAGTGGGCTCACTGGATCCCATGTGTGAGCCCCAGAGGGCCAGGCTCAGCATGTTGGACTCCTTATAGGCTGTGGCCAAACTTTTGTCCCTCTCTGACCTCTGCCTTCTCCTCTCCAGAAGGGGCGTCTAAGGCTTTACAGGTGTAATGGCTCAGGGAGTGGCTGTACCAGGTGTACGGGTGCCCTTTGATGCCACCTGTCACCTCGCTGGTGGCTGCGCTGTCCCTTCCTCTCGCTGCTCCTGTGTCTTCTCCTCCATCTGCCAAAGTCAGCATGCCAGGGCTGCCCCCAGCCCCAATATCCAGTGGAAAAACCCAGAGAAATCACACAAATAGAAAATATCCACATCAACTTGAGAAGCTAAGCCTGCGCTTGAGGCAGTTCTTGGAGCAGCTTCTAGCAGGGGCCCAGACCAACACCATCAGCAAGGAGCTGCCGGGGGCTCGGCCCCCTGAAGGAGGTTTTTATGACTGGCCTTAGCTGCCCTCCTGAGGCTGACAAGGGCTCCACTGGGGAACCTCTGGGCAAGTCGGTGGAGGGCCCCTCAGCATCATCTGGGCCTTGCTGGCAGCAAAAGTGGGTCTCAGAAACCAACTCCCATGAGAGGAGCCACCTGGATAGAGAGTGGGCAGTGAGAGCAGGACACAGGTTCCACCACAGAGCAGCAGAGACACCCAGAGGCTCCTGGTCCACGGTGCCTGGGGGATCAGAAGGATTCACACCCGGAGGGGAACGGGCCTGTGGAGAATGTTACCCTGGCCAGGACCCGGCTGGCACCACATGCCCCAATATCCCTGCCCTGGCTCTGTGAGGAGGGTTCTGCCAGGGTTTGAGGGGCCTGCGTGGGAGCCAGGGCAACCCATGCATCCAATGCCGTGTGGAAATAACTCTCCATTAGAGGAGCCACCAGGAGGAAAACTGGGCCCATGGGAAAGGGTGTAGCTACAGGGAAAGGAGAACAAGAGGGCGAGGATTGCGTCTTACGATCACTGTAGCTCCTGCACCTCCCAAGACACATAGTAGGTGCTCAATAAATGTTTGTTGACTGGACACACAACTCAGAGTATACCCTTCCTCAGTTCTACATTGTATTGGCAAAGACAGAATATGTGTACTTCAGGCTCTATGTAGGGTACAGAGAATACTTCTATTAGATAAGGACAATCCGTGGTAGGAGACAGTGATAAACCAAAAATACAGTAACTGACTTCAATTTGCATTGAACGCAATGAATAGCAGATCTGAAAATGTAAAAATCAAATGCAAGATATCAAAGGGCCAGACGGAGAAATGTGCAAAGAATGCAAAGGAAAAGGTTACGGACAGAGCATCACTGAGAACACACAAGGACAAGGGTCACGGGTGTCTCACCCGAGTGCCTGCCATGCCCTGCCTCTACCAACAGCCCCGCCACCCCAGAGTAAAGGAAACAGAGGAATAAATAGAAGTTATTAAAGAAGTAAACTCTTGATTTTTTTTCTTTTTCTTGAGACAGAATCTCGCTCTGTCACTCAGGCTGGAGTGCAGTGATGTGATCTCTGCTCACTGCAGTCTCCACCTCGTGGGTTCAAGTGATCCTTCTGCCTCAGCCTCCTGAGTAGCTGGGACTACAGGCGCACACCACCACACCCAGATAATTTTTGTATTTTTGGTAGAGATGAGGTTTCACCATATTGGCCAGGCTGGTCTCGAACTCCTGACCTCGTGATTTGCCCGCCTTGGCCTCCTAAAGTGCTGGGATTACAGGCGTGAGCCACCGCACCCGGCCGTAAACTCTTGATTTTAAAAAGTAAAAGAACTCAGTAAAATTAACAATGTGCAACTCCTGTGGCAGTCCTTCCCAATGTCTTCAATGCTTATAGAGAAACATGGTATCTATGAGTTTCCTGGGTAAAGGGAGGAGGCACCCAGGCCCTGGGCTTGGGGGATTAGAAACTCAACTGCCTGTGGCCCACTCACTGCCCGCAGATGAGCCCTAGAGACAGTCACATAGGTGCTCTAAGAGACGGTCACGAGGGTGTCTGTTGCTGCGCTGTTTATAATAGTGAAAAATGGGAGGACTGTGGTATGTTCCTGCGTGGAATATTATACAGCACTTTAAATGAAGGAACTAAAGTTCCATGTATCCATGCTCAAGAACACAATGCTGAGGAGAAAAGCTAGTTGCATAGTGATACGTAGGGCTGGGCGCGGTGGCCCATGCCTGTAATCCCAGCACTTTGGGAGGCTGAGGCAGGTGGATTGCTTGAGCCCAGGAGTTTAAGCCCAGCCTGGGCAATGGGAGACCCTGTCTCTACAAAAAATAATAATAAAAAAACTATCTGGCCGTGGTGGGGTGCTCCTGTAGTCCCACGTTCTTGGGAGGTTGAGGTGGGAGGATCTTCTGAGCCCAGGAAGTCGAGGCTGCAGTGAGCAGTGATTGCACTATTGTACTCCAGCCTAGGTGACAGAGGGGAGACCCTGTCTCAAAAATAATAATATATTGCTTATGGATGTCTATAAGAAGAAAAGTAAAAAATAAAAACTGGAAAGAGATATATCAAATTCATGAGACTGTAAAGGGAAAAGGAAATGCACCTTTGGATCAAATGATATTCGACTTTGTACAGCTTTATTTATTTTCTTTAAAAATCAGAAACAAAAATGTTCAAATGTGAATATTTGTTCATTAGGGATATCCATAGATGGAAATGTATGTTATTCTCAGTGGCTTTCTCTACTTTTTGGTGAATTTTTTTTATTGTGCTAAATATATTAATACATAACATAAAATTTACCATTGTAACCATTTTTTTTTGAGAGTTTTGCTCTTGTTGCCCAGGCTACAGTGCAATGGCGTGATCTCGGCTCACCGCAACCTCTGCCTCCCGGGTTCAAGCAATTCTCCTGCCTCAGCCTCCCGAGTAGCTGGGATTACAGGCGTGTGCCACCACACCTGGCTAATTTTGTATTTTTAGTAGAGATGGGGTTTCTCCATGTTGGCCAGGCTGGTCTTGAAGTCCCGACCTCAGGTGATCTGCCCCCTTTGGCCTCCCAAAGTGCTGGGATTATAGGCATGAGTCACTGTGCCCAGCCCCATTTTAACCATTTTTAAGTGTACAGTCCAGTGCCATTAAATATATTCACCATGTAGTGCAACCATTGCCCCTATACATTTCCAGAACGTTTTCTTCATCCTAAACAGAAACTCTGCACCCATTCAGCCATACATCCCCACTTCCCCCTCCCTCAGTCCTTGTAACCTCTATTCTATTTTCTGTCTCTATGAATTTGCCTCTTCTAGGCTCCACACAAGAATGGAATCACACAATATTTGTCCTTTTATGCCTGGCTTATTTCACTTAGCATAGTGATTTCAAGATTCACCCATGTTATAGCATGTGTCAGAATTTCGTTACTTTTTATGGCTGAGGAATATTTCTGGCTGGGTTGGTGGCTGACACCTGTAATCTCAGCACTTTCAGAGGCAGAAGCAGGTCGCTTGAGTCCAGGAGTTTGAGACTGGCCTGGGCAACATAGGGGACCCCATCTCTACAAAAAATACAAAAATTAGCAGGCGTGGTGGCATATGCCTATAGTCCTAGCTACTCGGAAGGCTGAGGTGGGAGGATCACTTGAACCTGGGAGGTGGAGGTTGTAGTGAGCCGAGATTGCACCATTGCATTCCTGCCTGGGCGACAGAGCAAGACCTTGTCTCAAAAACAAACAAACAAAAAAATCCATTGTATGCATATACCACATTATGTTTGTCCATTTATCTATTGATGGACATTTGGGTTATTTCTACATTTTGGCCATTATGAACAATGTTGCCATGAATGTTGATTTACAAATATCTGTTTGAGTTTCTGCTTTTGATTCTTTTTGGGAGTATACATCTAGAAGTGGAGTTGCTGGTCATATGGTAATTCTACATTTAGCTTTTTGAAGAACTGCTGAGCTGTTTTCCATAGTGGTTGCACTGTTTTACATTTGTACCCACAATGCCTAAGAATTCCAGTTTCTCCACACCCTTGCCAACACCTGTTATTTTCCTTTTTTTTTTTTTTCGGACAGTAGCTGTGATAGGTAATTTCATGTGTCAACCTGACTGGGCTGAGGGCTGCCCAGATAGCTGGTAAAACATTATTTCTGAGTGTGTCTGTGAGTGTGTTGCAGAAGAGATTAGCATTTGAATCGGTAGACTGAGTAAAGAAGATCTCCTTCCCCAGCGTGGGCAGGCATCATCCAATTCTTTGAGTGCCTGAATAAAACAAAAAGGCAGAGGAGGCCAGGTGTGGTGGCTCACGCCTGTAATCCCAGCACTTTGGGAGGCTGAGGCAGGCAGATCATGTGAGGTCAGGAGCTTAAGACCAGCCTGGCCAACATGGCAAAACCCTGTCTCTACTAAAAATACAAAAATTAGCCAGGTGTGGTGGTGCACACCTGTAGTCCCAGCACTTTCGGAGGCTGAGGTGGGCAGATCGCTTGAGGTCAGGAGTTTGAGACCAGCCTGGCCAACATGGCCAGAAACCCTGTCTCTACTAAAAATACAAAAATTAGCCAGGCGTGGTTGCAGTGAGCCAAGATCACACCACTGCACTCTGGCCTGGGTGACAGAGCAAGACTTTGTGTCAAAAATAAATAAATAAATAAATAGATAAAATAAATACAATTAAAAATAAAAGAAAAAAAGCAGAGGGAGGGCAAATTCATTTTTCCTGCTTGAGCTGAGACGTCTTCTTTTTCTGCACCTGGACATCGGTGCTCCTATCTCTTGGCCTTTTAGACTTGGAGCAGGACTTACAACATTAGCTCCCTGCTTCTCAGGCCTTCAGACTCAGACTGAATTACATCACCAGCTTTCTGGTTGTTCAGCTTGCAGATGGCAGACTGGGGACTTGCTGGCCTCCATAATGACATTAACCGATTCCTGTAATAGATCTCCTTTATTGTATATCTCTCTATATGACATTGGTTCTGTTTCTCTAGAGAACCCTGATACAACATCCAACCTAATGGGTGTGAAGTGGTATGTCCTAGTTTTGATTTGCATTTCTCTAAGGACTTGTGATGTTGAGCATCTTTTCATGTGCTTATTGGCCATTTGTATATCTTCTTTGAAGAAAAGTTAATTTGGGGCCAGCCATGGTGGTTCACACCTATAATCCCAGCACTTTGAGAGGCTGAGGTGAGCAAATCATTTGAACCTAGGAGTTTGAAACCAGCTGGACAAATGGCAAAACCCTGTCTCTACTAAAAATACAAAAAAAATTAGCTGGGTGTGGTGGCAATGCCTGTCATCCCAGCTACTGGGGAGGCTGAGGTAGGAGGATCACTTGAGCCTGGGGAGGTCAAGGCTGCAGTGAGCAGTGAGCACAGTGGCATGATCCCACAACTGCACTCCAGCCTGGGCAACAGAGCAAGACCCTGTCTCAAAAAAAAAAAAAAAAAAAAGAAGGTCAATTTAAGTCTTTTATCCATTTTTGAACCAGATTGCTTTTTTTTTTTTATTGTAGGAGTGCTTTATATATTCTAGATATCAATCACTTATCAGATATATCAGGAGTCTCCAACCCCCAGGCTACGGACGGGTACTGGTCCATGGCCTATTAGGAACCAGGCTGCACAGCAGGAGGTGAGCAGCGGGTGAGGAGCAAGCATTTCCACCTGAGCTCTGCCTCCTGTCAGATCAGTGGTGGCATTTGATTCTCATAGGAATGCAAACCCTATTGTGAACTGTGCATTCAAGGGAACTAGGCTGCATGCTCCTTATGAGACTCTAATGCCTGTTTCATTCCGAAACCATCCCCTTCCATCCCGAAACCATCCCCTTCCATTCCCACCCCCATTCATGGAAAAATTATCTTCCATGAAACTGGTCCCTGGTGCCAAAAAGGTTGGAGACCGCTGAGATATATGATTGGCAAATATTTTCTCCCATTCTGCAGGTTGTCTTTTCATTTGCTTGATAGTGTCCTTTGATACACAAAAGTTTTAAATTTTGATGAAGTCCAATTTATCTATTTTTTTTGTCACCTGTACTTTTGATGTCATATCCCAGAAACCATCACCAAATCCAATGTCAGGAAGATTTTCCCCTGTGTTTTCTTCTAAGAGTTTTATAGTTTTAGCTCTTACATTTAGGTTTTTGATCCATTTTGAGTTTTGTGTATATCCAGTTTTTGTATATGGGGTAAAGTAATTGTTCTTTGCATGTGGATATCCAGTTTTCTCACCATTTATTTAAAAGACTGTCCTTTTTCCTTTGAATGTTCTTGGCACCATTTTGTTTTGTTTGTTTGTTATTTGCCTTTCCCTTTTAATCCTTTTTCTGCTCCAACTCTCAAAAAATTGCCCCCAAAACCCAGTAATTAAACAAAAGGGAACTCAAAGAGCCAAAGCAAGCCAGCCCAAGAGTAGCAGGCTCCCTCCCACAGGGGCCAAAGTCTGGATGCTGGGGTCTCCACCCCAAGCCTGGTAGTAAAAGCTGGTGAAGAATAAGGTCATTCTGGAGGCTAGCAGTAACCTGGCCCAAAGGGGCTTTCTGCAAGAGGGTACCCCTAACAGGGCCAGACTGTGTAAGAAGTGGTACTTGTTGGCCTTGTCAACGAGCTCCTTCCCAGAGGCATCTGGGAATTGGGTGTCATGTACCCGATAGGAAGCCAAGCCAAAGGCCCCAGCTCTGGACGAGGCACCCACGCCAGTGGAAAGCTGCCCCTGGCCCAGCCATGGCTGTGGATTGTCAGGCGCTGGATGAACAAACATCCTTGACACCCTTTTGGAAACTCATTGGCCATAAATAAGTTTTATTTCCGGGCTCTGTACTTTATTCAGTTGGTCTGTATGTCTGTCCTTAGGCCAGTACCAAATGGTTTTGATTACTGTAGCTTTGTAGTAAGTTTTGACATTAGGAAGTGTCAGCCCTCCAACTTTATTCCTCTTTGCCAGGATTGGATTGGCTATTTGGGGTCCTTTTTCTATACTTTTAGACTTGTCAAAGGAAAGGGGATGGGGTGAATGTGTAGAATCAGGATTCACTCTGTATTCAACAAAATTTAAAGAAGGAAATCTACAACTAGATATATATTGATAAGTATTTTAACATAAACATCTCTGTTTTATGATGTTTCAGGAATAAAAAAGAATTATCTCAGAATATAAGTAGAAAATAAAGGTTACACACAAATTAACAAAATCAGTGTAGCCCTCAGTCCTGATGGTTCAGTATTAGGAGATTTAGTTATAGCGTATCCATAGATCAAATCCAGCTGGGCATGGTGGCTCACACCTATAATCCCAACACTTTGGGAGGCCGAGGTGGGTGGATCACTGGAAGCCAGTAGTTCAAGACCAGCCTGGCTAACATGGTGAAACCCGTCTCTACTAACAATACAAAAATTAGCTGGGCATGGTGGTGCGCCTGTAATCCCAGCTACTCAGGAGGCTGAGGAATGAGAATCGCTTGAACCCAGGAGGCGGAGGTTGCAGTGAGCTGAGATTGCACCATTGCACTCCAGCCTGGGTGACAGAGTGAGACTCTGTCTCAAAACAAAAACAACAAACAAACAAACAAAAAGATCAAATCCAATACCCATTTCTAGAAAAACTCCTTCTTCGTGAAGAACACAAAACAGCCATAAGCCTGCATGTGCCAAACTATGCAGCAGTTAAGTAAGCACAATAACATATTTTAAAGCTACAAACAGAACTTGCAAACTGGAAAAAAAAGAAAAAGGAAAACTACAATCATAGTGAGTGATCTAAACATAAATTTCAGAATTCGACAATTCAGTAGACAAAAAAAATAGACAAGGAAATTGGGGTTGAATAATTAAAATAACAAGATTTTATATATATATATATACACATATATATATATGCATCTTTTTTTTTTTTTTTGAGACGAAGTCTCGCTCTTGTCACCCAGGTTGGGGTGCAATGGTGCAATCTCCACTCACAGCAACCTCTGCCTCCCAGGTTCAAGCTATTCTTCTGCCTCAGCCTCCCAAGTACCTGGGATTACAGGCTCCTGCCACCACGCCCCACTAATTTTTGTATTTTTAGTAAAGACAGGGTTTCACCATGTTGGCCAGGCTGGTCTCGAACTCCTAACCTCAGGCAATCCGCCGGCCTCAGCCTCCCAAAGTGCTGGGATTACAGGTGTGAGCCACCGTGCCCGGCCTATATACATCTTTTTTTTAAAAGGGACAAGCCTAGCTCTGTTGTCCAGGCTGTTCATGAAGTCCTGGCCTCAAGTGATTCTCCTACCTCAGCCTCCCAAAGTGCTGGGATTATAGGCATGAATAAACACTATTAAATAACCTCTGTATTTTTAGAGTTCATAAAATGTGAAATTTAAAATTATGAACAAAAGGAGAACAAATTATATAAAACTTACAGGATGCATTTAAAACTCTTCACTAAAGAAAATATATAGACATAAAGATTTTTTTTATTTAGAATAAAAGACTTAAACCAGGCTCATGCCTGTAATCCCAGTATTTTGGTGCAACTGAGGTGAGAGATTGCTTGAGCTCAGGACTTCAAGATCAGCCTTGGCAACATAGCAAGAACCTCATCTCTTTAAAAAAAAAAAAAAAAAAAGAAGACTTTAAACAAAGTTAATTAAGTATTCAACCTGGCCAGGCACAGTGGCTCACGCCTGTAATCCCAGCACTTTGGGAGGCTGAGGCCAGCAGATCACCTGAGATCAGGAGTTCGAGACCAGCCTGGCCAACATGGTGAAACCCCCTCTCTACTAAAAATATAAAAATTAGCCAGGCATGGTGGTGTGCGCCTGTAATCCCAGCTACCCAGAAGGCTGAGGCAGGAGAATTGCTGGAACCTGGGAGGCAGAGGCTGCAGTGAGCTGAGATCGCACCACTGCACTCCAGCCTGGGAGACAGAGCAAGACTCTTGTCTCAAAAAAAAAAAAAAACTATTCAACCTAAGATAAAGAAACACTGATGATTAACACTGATGAACAATATTAAGCTCCTATTTGATGTATCTGAAGAAAAGAATAATAATAAAAGGAATAAAATAGACAAGACACTATAGGGAATTTCTAAAAGATAAACATTGAAATAAATAGAAAAGAAAAATTGGTGAAAAAATTTAATAAAACCAAACTTTATCTTTTATAAAAGATAAAGAGTTCACCCCCAAACAAGCCCGGATAAGATTGAGAGAGTAGAAAAGAAGCTAAAATATACAATATTAGGAAGAAGAGATATGATATAACCACAGATATTGAAGAGATGAAAAGAATTATAGGTGAGTATAATGTGCAACTCTATGGCAGTAGATTTGAAAAAACTAGAGGAGTGAATCATTTTCTAGAAGATTATGTTATCAAAACTAATTTTAAAAATATCTCAAATAGGTCTGTAACCATATGCAAGATTAAAATGTGATTAAAAGTCTATGACTCAGTACAACTCAATAATAAAAAGACAAATAACTCAATTAAAAATTGGGCAAAGAACCTGAAAAGATATTTCCCCAAGGAAGATAAACAAATCGCCAAATTGTCAACATCATCAGAGAAATGCAAATTAAAACTACGATGAAATGCTACTTCACATCCACTAGGATGGCTAGAATGAAAAAGCCAGATAGCTGGGCACTATGGCTCATGCCTGTAATCCCAGCACTTCTGGAGGCTGAGGTGGGCAAATGGCCTGTGCCCAGGAATTCGAGACCAGCAAGGCAATATAGTGAGACCCTGTCTCTACAAAAATAAAAGTTAGCCCAGTGTGGTGGTGCATGCCTGTAGTCCCAGCTACTCAGAAGACTGAGATGGGAGGATTGTTGGAGACTGGGAGGTTGAGGCTGCTATGAGCCATGATTACACCACTGTACCACCTGGGTGACAGAGTGAGACCCTGTCTCAAAAAAAAAAAAAAAAAAAGCCAGATTATAGCAAGCATTGGTGAGAATATGGAGAAATTGGAACCTTTATACATTGCAGTTGGGAATGTAAAATAGTGCAGCCACTCTGAAAAACAGTCTGGCAGTTACTCAAATGATTAAATATAGAGTTTCCATATGACACAGCAATTTTATTCCTAGGTATATGCCTAAGAGAAATGAAAACATATGTTCACAGAAAAATTTGTACACAAATGTTTATGGCAACATTATTCATGGTGGTCAAAAACCAGAAACAACCCAAATGTTCATCAATGAACAAATGGATAAATAAGTTGTGTTATGTCCATACAGTGGAATGTTATTTGGCCATAAAAGGTACTGAAATTCTAATACATACTACAGCACTGGATGAACCTTTAAAACAGGGGTGTCCAAACTTTTGGCTTCCCTGGGCCACATTGGAAAAAGAATTGTCTTGGGCCACACATAAAATACACTAACATTAGTAATAGCTGATGAGCTAAAAAATTTAAGAAAGTTGGCCGGGCACGGTGGCTCATGCCTGTAATCCCAGCACTTTGGGAGGCTGAGACAGGCAGATCACCTGAGATCAGGAGTTCAAGACCAGCCTAACCAACATGGAGAAATCCTGTCTCTACTAAATATACAAAATTAGCTGGGCGTGGTGGCGCATAACTGTAATCCCAGCTACTCGGGAGGCTGAGGCAGGAGAATCACTTGAACCCAGGAGGCAGAGATTGCAGTGAGCCAAGATCGCACCATTGGACTCTAGCCTGGGTAACAAGAGCGAAATTCCATCTCAAAAAAAAAAAGAATTTAAGAAAGTTTAGGAATATGTGTTGGGCCACATTTAAAGCCATCCTGGGCCACATGCAACCTTTTAGCCATGGGTCAGACAAGCTTGCTTTAGAACATTATGCTAAATGAAATAAGCCAATTGCAAAAGACCACAGAACTATGTGTTTAGATTCATATGAAATGTGTAGCATAAGAGTTTATGGAGACAGAAGGTAGATTCATGATTGCTTGCGACTGTGGGTGGGGATAGGAAAGTTAGGGGGGTGACAGCTAAAGGATATGGAGCTGCTTTTTGAGGTGATGAAAATGTTTTAATTTACTTTGATGACGGTTATATATATATGAATATACTAAAAACCATTGTGTTGTGGGATATTTGGGGTGTCACTTTTCTGGCTGGAAACCTCTGTGGCCAGTGGTGCTTTTGCCCAAGTTTTGCTCGGGCTCACTTGGCCTGGCACACTGCACTCATGCTATCCGCCTGGATCCCATGCCTGCCAAGGGCGAATCAGGTGTGGAGTGGTGAGGAGTATGTGAGCGAGCGTGGAGTCTGGTCACTGTGCACAGTTGGACACTGGCTGCTGCCGCGGGGCAGGCAGCTTCAGGTGCCGTCTTTCTGTGACACTGAGGCTGGGGCAGGCGCACTGCAAGCAGCTTCCCTGGCTGGCATTGGGGAATGCAGTGTCACCTGGAAACTTGGAGACGCCAGGCACTGCAGGACCCCACAGAGGGATACCCAGCTCTGGCTAGGGAGCTCCCAGGTCTGGGCTCCCTAAAGGGCAGCAGCTCTTCTCTCCTCTTCGCCTACAACATGGTGGGCAAGGGGCCCACCCTGTTTGTGTTACAGTTTCAACCCTGTTGGTGTTACAGCTCTTTTAGGGTGGCAGCTCTTCTCTCCTCTTCACCCACAACATGGCAGGCAAGGGGCCTGCCCTGTTGGTGTTACAGTTTCAGCCCTGTTGGTTACAGCTCTTTTAGCCCCACCATTCAGTGGGTCTCAAGTTCTTGTCCTGTGACCAGGAAGAATGAGATATGCAGACAAGTGGAGGATGAGCAAGGTGAAGAGGAGCTTTATTGAGCAATGGAACAGCTCACAGAAGCCCCACAGAGGATAGCTGCTTTCTGCAGCCAGGGTATCCTGATGAGGGTGCCCTGATGAGAATGCTGAGCCGCTAGCAGAGAGGAGACCCTGGAGTAGATTGCCCCTCTTTGCAGCTGGTTGCCCCGTCTCATGCTCAGCTCTGGCTAAGCCTGGGGCTTTTATGGGCCTCAGAGGGGAGGAAGTATATGCTGATTGGTCCATGGGCAGCCATAGGCGGGCCTGGAAAAGGCACCACAAGTTCTGACTCCAGTCCGTGGGACCGGCAACCCAGCCCCCAGCTTTCAGACCCTCCCTGGCCTGAAGGTGGGGCCTCACTGGGAATCCGCCCCCTTCTGCCCAGGAATTTGTCTGCTGTTCATGGTGCCCCGGCTCTGCCAGAATTTTCTCCAAGATTGGAGTGGGTGCCAACAGCAGGGAGAAGCCAGGCAGTGGGAGCAGGCACTTCTGAGCCTGCAAGGGAAGTGAGTCCTTCCCGGGTTCCCAAGAGTAGAGTGATGCCTGAGTCTGCAGCTACAGTTTGGGTGGCTGCAGTGGCACCTGGAGAATTCCCACCGCAACTCAGAAGGAGCAGGGCCCCCACTTGTTTTTGGCTCCCACTGGCTCCATGGAGGTGCAACCCCATGGCTCATGCCCGCTACAGCAAGTGTGATAGCAGCTGGCCCAGCCATCTGAGGTGCCCACTGCCATCAATTGCACAGTACATTTTAAATAGGTGAATTGTATGGCATATGAATTATATCTCAATTAAACTGTTAGAAAATCCATGACTTAGAAATGTATCAACTCTGGATGATTTTACAGCTCTCTATACTATTAATAAGGTAATATTAACTTCTGTAACTTCCCTCCTTATATCTCAGGGGCTTAGCACAATAGAAGTTTACCTTCTACTCACATAAAGACCAAAACAATGTTTCTCATTGTTAGGTGACAATCTCCCAATGGTATTTCAAGATTCCATGTTACTCCCATCTTATGTGTCTACTATCTTTATTTTTTTATTAGTTTACTTTATTTCAATCATTTTTGGGGAACAGGTGGTTTTTGGTTACATGGATTAATTCTTTAGTGATTTCTCAGATTTTGGTGCACCCATCATACAAACAGTGTACACTGTACCCAATGTGTAGTCTTTTATTCCTCACCCCCCTCCCACCCTTCCCCCGCAAGTCCCCAAAGTCCATTATCATTCTTATGCCTTTGCATCCTCAGAGCTTAGCTCCCACTTATAAGTGAGAACACATGACATTTGGTTTTCCTTTCCTGAGTTATTTCACTTAGAATAATGGTCTCAAGCTCCATCCAGGTTGCTGCAAATACCATTATTTCATTCTTTTTTATGGCAGAGTAATATTCCATGGTGTGTGTGTGTTTATATATAGGTGTCTCACATTTTCTTTATCCACTCATTGGTTGATGGATATCTACTATCTTTAACAGATGGTTCCAAGGTCATTGCAAAAGAAGATGCAAAGAGGATGGAAAATCGAAGGTTCCTATGCCCCAGGTCTGGAAAGGATCTGCTTCTACCCTGTTCCATTAGCCAGAACTCAGTCACATGGTACCCTAACAACAAGCAAAGCTGAGAACTGTAGTCTAGTGTGGGCCCAGGAGATAGAAGAACTGTTGAGTCCTTATCAAATTTTAACAAAATGGAAACTTTGTTATTCTAATTATTCCAGATGGTTGAAAAACATTGCTAGCCACTTTATAAAGCAAACATGACCTTAATAACAAAATCTGATGAGTAAGTTCCCAAAACATTATAGACCTAAAGTCCATAAAATGGCCTAAAAAATTATAGAACAATTTCACTTAAGAATATAGATGTGGCTGGGTGTGGTGGCTCATGCCTGTAATCCCAGCACTTCGGGAGTTGGAGGCAGGTGGATCATTTGAGGTCAGGAGTTTGAGACCAGCCTGGCCAACATAGTGAGACCCCCATCTCTACTAAAAATATGAAAATTAGCCAGGGGTGGTGGTGCGTGCCTGTAATCCCAGCTATTTGGGAGGCTGAGGCTGAAAATGAAAATCTCTTGAGCCTGGGAGGCAGAGGTTGCAGTGCCCAGCCTAGGTGACAGAGTGAGACTCTCTTTCTCTCTCTCTCTCTCTCTCTCTCTCTATATATATATATATATATGCAAACATTCTCAGTGCACACAGTTTAAAAGTAGGAAATCTGTCAACATAAATGAAGGATACTTTAAAGACAAAGATCACATAATTCTGTCAATAAATGCTAAAAATACTACTTATAAAATTCCAAAGTGATCTCTTATAACAACTCTAACATAGGAATATGAAGATTATAACTAGACAGGATTAAGGCTGGGATTGGAATAAAAACTGCTCGGAACAGGAAAAATAAAGATGAAGTAAAGAGCTGATCTAGGTAAAAATGGAGCAAAGGAAACAGAACTAGGAAATCTAAGCAAGCAAGCCACTATATTTTTAACACTATGTAGACACAACAGAAGAGACTGATGTCATAAAAAATACCTTGACTATTGCTTTTTCTGAAAGTTCAGGAAAACTAATTTCACATAAAAATAAATAAGAAATACTGAGGTCAAATCTTATTCAAAAGTATTATAGGCTGGGTGTGGTGGCTTATGCCTGTAATCCCAGCACTTTGGGAGGCCGAGGCAAGTGGATCTCTTGAGCACAGCAGTTTGAGATCAGCCTGGGCAACATGGCAAAACCCTGTCTCTACTAAAAACACAAAAACTATCTGTGCATGGTGGTGGGTGCCTGTAGTCCCAGCTACTCAGGAGGCTGAGGTGGGAGGATCACCTGAGTCTGGGAGGTCAAGTCTGTGGTGAGACATGATTGTGCCACTGCACTCCAGCCTGGGTGACACAGTGAGACTGTCTCAAAAAGCAAACAAACAAACAACCCCAAAGTATTGTAAGAAAAAAGAGAATAAGGGGGAGAATAATATTACTACAAACAAAAAAAGCATGCCAGAAAGATATACCTGCACAAAAGGTCAATAAATGTGGTATAGCACATGAACAGAATTAAAAACAAAAATCACACGATTATCTCAATAGATGCAGAAAAAACATTCAACAAAATCCAGCATCACTTTACAATTAAAACTCAGCAAAATTGGCATAGAAGGGACTTCCCTCAATGTAACAAAAGCCACATATGACAAATCAAGAACTCAACCCCTTTTACATAGCTGCAAAACAAACAAACAAACAAACAAAACAAAATAAAAAAAAACTTAGGAATATTAACAAAGGAGGTGAAAGACCTCTACAAGGAAAGCTAAAAAACGCTGCTGAAAGAAATCATAGATGACACAAACAGATGGAAACACATCCCATGCTCATGGATGGGCAGAATTAATATTGTGAAAATGACCATACTGCCAAAAGCAATCTACAAATTCAATGCAATTCCCCTAAAAATACCACCATCATTCTTCACAGTTAAAAAAATTGTTTTAGAATATGGAACCAAAAAAGAGCCCACATAGCCAAAGCAAGACTAAGCAAAAAGAACATATCTGGAGGCATCACACTACCTGATTTCAAACTATGCTATAAGGCCATAGTCACCAAAACAGCATGGTGCTGGTATAAAAATAGGCACATAGGCCAATGGAACAGAATAGAGAACCCAGAAATAAACCCAGATACTTACAGCCAACTGATCTTCAACAAAGCAAACAAAAACATAACGTGGGGAAAGGACACCCTTTTCAACGAATTGTGCTAGGATAATTGGCAAGCCGCATGTAGGAGGATGAAACTCGATCTTCATCTCTCACCTTATACAAAAATCAACTCAAGATGGATTAAGGATTTAAATCTAAGACTTGAAACTATAAAAATTCTAGAAGATAACATCGGACAAACCCTTATAGACATTGGCTTAGGTGAGGATTTCATGACCAAGAACCCAAAAGCAAATGCAATAAAAACAAAGATAAATTGCTAGGACTTAATTAAACTAAAGAGCCTTTGCACAGCAAAGGAACAGTCAGCAGAGTAAACAGACAACCCACAGAGTGGGAGAAAATCTTCACAATCTATACATCTGACAAAGGACTAATATCCAGAATGTACAATGAACTCAAACAAATAATCAAGAAAAAAGCAAACAATCCCATGAAAAAGTGGCCTAAGAACATGAATAAATTCTCAAAAGAAGGTATACAAATGCCCAACAAACATATGAAAAAATGCTCAACATCACCAACAATCAGGGAAAAGCAAATCAAATTGCAATGCATTACCACCTTAGTCCTGCAAGAATGGTCATAATCAAAAAATCAAAAAACAGTAGATGCTGGTGTGGATGCGGTGATCAGGGAACACTTCTCTACTGCTGGTGGGAATGTAAACTAGTACAACCACTATGGAAAACAGTGTGGGGAGTCCTTAAAGAACTAAAAGTAGAACTACCATTTGATCCAGCAATCCCACTACTGGAGGAAAAGAAGTCATTATATGAAAAAGATACTTGCAGATGCATGTTTATAGCAGCACAATTTGCAATTGCAAAATCATGGAACCAACTCAAATGCCCATCGATCAATGAGTGGATAAAGAAACTGTGAGAAACTATGTATATATAAAACGGAATACTAAGCCATAAAAAGGAATGAATTAATGGCATTCACAGCAACCTAGATGAGATTGGAGACTATTATTCTAAGTGAAGTAACTCAGGAATGGAAACCCAAACATCGTTTGTTCTCACTGACATGTGGGAGCCAAGCTATGAGGATACAAACGCATAAGAATGATACAATGGACTTTGGCGGCTTGGGGGGAAGGGGGAGAGTGTAAAAGATTACAAATAGGGTGCAGTGTATACTGCTGGGATGATGGGTGCACCAAAATCTCAGAAATCCCCACTAAATAACTTACTCATGCAACCAAACACCATCCATACCCCAATAACTTATGGAAAAAGAAAAAATATAGGAAAAAGAAAAAATATAGAAAAAAGAAAATTAATCAAACCCAAGGACGGGTTCATGGGAACCTCAATTTATAGTCAGTTGGTCAGAAGCACAGGTAAAACAACCTAGGGCTTGTGATTGGCATCAAAAGTGGGGAGCAGTCTTTGCGTACTGAGTGCTCAACCTGTGTTATCTGATGCTGTATCAAGGTAGATAGTGTCAGAATTGAATTAGTGGACACCCAGCTGGCGTCTGCTGCAGAATTGATTGCTTGTTTGGTGTTCTGGAAAAACCCACAGACATTTGGTCATAGATGTATTCTTTATTAGATGTGGCATGAGAGCAGAGGAAAAACAGTTTGTGTTTTCCACACAATACTCTAGGAAAATTACTAGGCTTTGAAGAAAAATAAAAATTCTCTGGTCGTCTAGGCAAAAAAATCCTTATGTTAGAAGTGAAAGAAAATTGGATTATTATCATACTTTTAGGCAGTAATACTTCATGCCAGAAGAAAATGGAGTAACATACTTAAGATCTTCAGTGAAAGAAAGTGTAAATCAAGGATTTTATATCCAGCAAAGGTGACTTTTAAGTACAAAAGCAGAGACAAACTGTTACCAACATGTGGGAACTCAGGGAACATTGTTTCCATTGCCCCTTCCTGTGGAATCTACTAGAGGAGCTTCAGACAACCAGAAAGAATAGAGAGACACCAGCGTAAAGACTGGTGGTGAATGTTAACATATAGATACTTGTAGAATGTAATGGTTATATGATCTGATTGTGTAATTATGGTACAATCCCCCAAAATAGTGGGGGCACAAGGAGAATGAAAGAGCTTATCAAAAATATTTTAAAACATTTTCAATAATCATATTGGTGGTGATAGTATTAGTATGACTACTCTGATACTGTTGTGTGTACAATGTGGAAAAAAGCAAATGAGTGTTTATGAGGTTTCTAATCAGTTGATCCTCTGTGTATTGATAACCAGAATTCTTGGCATGGAAGAAAGAAGATACAGATGTAATATAGTAGATGTTAAATAAAAACTCTGTAATATAATATTGGGCCAGGTGTAGTGGCTCATGTCTGTAATCTCTGCACCTTGGGAGGCTGAGGTGGGAGGATTGTCTGAGGCCCGGAGTTTGACACCAGCCTGGGCAACAGAGTGAGACCCTGTATCTTAAAAAAAAAAAAAAAAAGCAGGGTATGGTGGTGCACACCTGTGGTCCTAGCTACTCGGGAGGCTGAGTGTTAGAGGATTGCTTGGGCCCAGGAGGTCGAGGCTGCAGTGAGCTGTGTTCATGCCAGTGCATTCCAGGTTGGGTGACAGGGTGAGATTCTGTCTCAAAAAACAACAAAACCCCAAATTCTAATATTGAATTTGAATTGGAAAACCCTGTATGAACTGTTGAGGTATTTTATCTTAAAATATTTATATATTTTATTTCTATTTTCTAGTTCTGTCGACCAAAAACATCTGGGCATAATGACCACCCAAATGCGGTGAGCATTCCTAGGACAAAAATTATAGCACTGAAATACCATTTCCTATGAAAAATAAACCAGGCTTTTAGAGAAATATTGTGAGAGGAATCTGGAATATCTTATCATACCAGACAGAGAGGAACTTCTTAAGCCACAAAGGTTATGTCAAAAGGACCCAGGAGTCAACTTGAAGAGGCTCCCAGTAGCCAAAATGGGACAATGTGAGCTTCAATGAGGATAATAATTATGATGGACTGAAATCTATCAAATGCTTAACCCATGAGTTAATAATAATACTAAAAAAATAAAACCCACAAACCAATTTGTCTTTTTTGGAGGGTGACAGAGAAGCAATGCGTTGTCTTAGATCCTGGTAATTAAAGGGAAAGAATCAAGCATTTATGCCACTTCTCTTGTATGAACAGTACCATGGAGTAACCAAATAATAAACACCTTATAAAGTCATTCTAGCTAAGAAATAGAATATCTGGTGTGATTTGAAAGCTTTCACCTTCAGTGTCTAGGGCCAGCTTTCTGCCCCTGGCACCCACACCCAACTCCCTGAGGCTATGGTTCCATTTATTTCTATGCATCCTGGCCCTCACTCTCATCTGACACATGCCCTTACATTCAGGAGATGCTCAATAAATCCTCTGTAGAGTGATGTGAACCCAGTCCAGAGTGAGACTTGGAGGATGTGTGGCTTTGGGGGATAGAGAGCCTGCTCGCTGTCCATCCCCCATCTCAAGGAAGAGCTACAGAGATTTTTTCCCAACTCTCTCCCACTGTCCCAGGGGTTGTGGGGGCAAATCCTGTGGCTTTTCCTAAAACCCAGACCCAGAGGAGTTCAGAAATGGCAGGGATGGAGCATCTTCAAACCTGAACTTACTTAGTAGGAGGGAAGGCCGGAGGTCGCTTAGTTCATCTCACTGCCACCAATTCATGTACAGGATTAAGGAAGCCACCTTTTTGGGAATAAAAATGTTTGACATCCTGTCATCAAGCACTGGGCCAAGGGAACTCAGTGAACAGGTTCTATTTGACACTTCACTGTAACCTATCCCTTCCTGACTCCAGCCCCAGATCAATTGCTACCTCAATTAGTGAATTAGAGCATGTTAATGACTCCGTGGGAGCCATCTCAAGGTTCTGATCCGGCATTTGACCAGCATTATATTGTCATGTAAGAGTCACACATGCTCATTGACCATTCCTTCAGATAGTATTTTTTGGCCATCTTCCAGGTACCAGACACTATGCTAAGCATTGAAATACAGAGGGATGAAGAAATGGTGCCTGTCCCCAAGGGTTTCATAGTCTACTGGGGTAAAGAGATGGTACAGTGGGTGTATTCGTCTGCTAGGGCTGCCATTACAAAATGTCAGATTGGGGTCTTAAACAACAAACGTTTATTTTCTCCCAATTTTGGAGACTGGAAGTCTAAGATCAAGGTGCTGGCGGGTTGGTTTCTCCTGAGGTTTCTCTCCTTGGCTTGCAAATCGCCACCATCTTGCTGTGTCCTTTTCTCTGTACACACCCATTCCTGATGTCTCTCTCTTCTTATAAGAACACCAGTCCTGGTTGGGCATGGTGGCTCGTGCCTGTAATCCCAACACATTGAGAGGACGAGGCGGGTGGATCACTTGAGGTCAGGAGTTTGAGACCAGCCTGACCAACACGGCAAAACCCCGTCTCTACTAAAATTACAAAATTAGCCGGGAGTGGTGGCACACACCTGTAATCCCAGCTATTCGGGAGGCTGAGGCATGAGAATCACTTGAATCCAGGAGGCAGAAGTTGCAGTGAGCCAAGATCATGCCACTGCACTCCAGCCTGGGCAAGAAGAGTGAAACTACATCTTGAAAAAAAAAAAAAAGCACACCAGTCCTATTCCATTAGGGCCCCACCCTTATGACCTCATTTAACCCTAATTACCCCTTACAGGCCCTGTCTCCAAATACAGTCACATTAGGGATTAGGGTTTCAACATATTAATTTGTTGGGGCTGGGGTAGTTGGGAATTCAATCCATAACAGTGGGTTTTAAGAATTATAATAAAGTCAGGACCAGGCTGCAGGGCAACAACTGTTCACCCTCATGACCATGTGGCTGACTGGGAGCTGGGCTGCAGCACCGTGAAAGAGTATGGCACTGCATATGGCTGGCCTGGGAAAAGATCAAAATATAATATCTGAAGTCTGATTTCTACTGAGTGCGCATTGCTTTTGCAACATCGTAAAGTTGAAAAATCATTAAGTGAAATATCGTAAGTCAGGTACCATCTGTGCTGAAAACTGGGTGGCTTAGAACAACAGAAACTGATCATCTCACAATTATGGAAGCCCGAAGTCTGAGATCAAGGTGTCGTCAGGGCCAGGCTCCCTTGCTCCAGCCCTCTCTCCTGGCTTCTGGTAGTTACTTGGCTTGTGGCAGCAGAAATCCATAATCTTCACATGGCATTTCCCCTTTTTATAAGGACAGCAGTCATCTTGGATTAGAGGCCTATCCTGCTCCACTATGACGTCATCCTAATTCATTACATCTGCAATGACCCTATTTCCAAATAAGAACACATTCTGAGGTTCTGACAAGTCAGGACACCAGCATATGAATTTCTGGGAAGAACGTGATTCCGTCCCTAACAGGAAGCTCTGGAAAGAGTCCTGGCATGATCTGACGGAGGCCCAAACTAAGGAAGTGGTGGTGTGGATCCTGAGGGTGGGGACTGGGCAGTCTTAGTTCAGGCTGCTATAACAAAATACCATAGGCTGGGGGCCTTAAGCAACAGACGTTTATTTCTCACAGTTCTGGAGGCTGGAAGTCTGAGATCAAGACCTGCATGGTTGAGTTCTTGTGATGGCCCTTAGGGCAGTTGCAGACAGCCATCTTCTCACTCTGTCCTCATGTGGTGGAGAGGAAGCCCTGGAGTCTCTTCTTATAAGGGCACTAATCCCATTGTGAGGACCCCAGCTTCATGACCTCATCTAAACCTAATCACCTTCCAAAGGCCCCATCACGAAATACCATCACAGTGAGTGTTAGAGCTTCAACACAGGAATGGAGGGGGGACACAAACATTCATTCCCTAACAGGAATGGATTTGAAAGTTACTGATATGGGGTTTTGCCTGGTTTAGTGATGGCTGAATGTGGGTTGGAGAAAGAGGTAAGAGGTGATGACCCTGTCTGAGAGGTGAGGACCCCTCCTCCCAGGACCCTGGCTTTTCTGAGGGCGTGAGTAATGGCACTTCTGACATACAAAGGGCTGACAGAGGAGCAGGAGGTTTGTTTGAAGATATTGAGTGGTTTTAGGCCCAGGCTCTGGAGCAAGACTCCTGGGTGTGAATCCCACTTTCCCCACTTACTAGCTACAGTGGCCTTGGGTAGTCCCTTAACTTCTTGATGCCTTGAAGGGAAGTAACAGCACCTGAGTCACAGGAGTGTGGGACTCCACAGAGGGTGATAATCCACGTAAAGTGCATCACTCAGCCTGGCTCACAGTCAGCACTCAGTGAGGTCACTCATGACCATCACAATGACTGACTAGAGGCTCCATAGGCAGCTGGCATGAAAGGAATTCTGGTTTGAGAGATCATGACCAGCCTGAGAGTTATTTTCCCACCTCCAGTTCCTTCCTGTGTGTTGAGAGCTTGCATGCATGTGTAGACGCCCCAGCCTGTGTGTCCAAGCTCTGTCCACAGCTCCCTGCAAAGAGCTAGATTAACTTACCCTGCAGTAGTGTGCAGTATGAAGAAAAGGGAAGCCATTCCTTGTGAGAAGCTTGAGGGAGGACTAGTCAGAGAGAGTGTGAGGACATGAAAGAAGGGACAGAGAGATTCCAAATGAAGGGGGTAGTCAACAGCCTCCAATATTGAAGGGACTGGGAGTCAAATGAAGGCTGAAAAGTCCTAAATTTGGCTCATAGAGGTCCTTGGTGACATTAGCAAGGACAGTCTTTTGGAGACAGAGAGCAGTTGATAGAGTAGGAGCCAGGCCTGGCGGCTTGAAGGCCTCTGAGATGGAATGGAAAACCAAATATTGTATGTTCTTATGTATAGGTGGGAAATAAGCTATGAGGACACAAAGGCATAAGAATGATATAATGGACTTCGGAGACTTGCGGGAAAGGGTGGGAGGGGAGTGAGGGATAAAAGACTACACACTGGGTATGGTGTACACTGCTCAGGTCATGGCTACACCAAAATCTCAGAAACTACCACTAAAGAACTCATTCATATAACAAAAAAAGAAGAAGAAGAAGGCCCAGCCCCTGCAGGATTAAGGAATAGAAAATTCAAAGGAAAAGGAACAGGGCTCAAACCAGAGAGTGTCTCTCTCATGCTGAAGAAGTTTCCAGAAATTAGTTTGGGGCTGATTCCATGGTGAGAGGAGCTCAGATTCCTTCTATTATGTTGCTCCCAGGGGAATAACCTGTCTCCAGATTTACCTCAAGACCAATACAGCTGCTCCTGCTCCAGCCATCATGTTCATGTTCCAGCTAGCAAGAAGATGGGAAAGAGTGTACAACACCCTCCTTTTAAGGAAAAAACCCAGAAACACATATATCACTTTTACTTATCTCACATAGGCTAGAGCTTAGCCCTCAGCCACACTTTGCTGCAGGGGGATGCTGGAAAATGTAGTCTTTTTTTTCTTTTTGAGACAGAGTCTCACTGTCACCCAGGCTGCCATAGCCGCCTGAATAGTTGGGATTACAGGCATGCACCATGATGCCTGGCTAATTTTTGTATTTTTAGTAGAGACAGGGTTTCACCATGTTGGCCAGGCTGGTCTCGAACTCCTGATCTCAAGTGATCCACCTGCCTCGGCCTCTCAAAGTGCCAAGGTGGGTGGATCATGAGGTCAGGAGATCGAGACCATCCTAGCTAACACGGTGAAACCCCGTCTCTACAAAAAGAATTTAAAAAAATTAGCCAGGCGTGGTGGCAGGCACCTGTAGTCCCAGCTACTCAGGAGGCTGAGGCAGGAGAGTGGTGTGAACTCGGGAGGCAAAGCTTGCAGTGAGCTGAGATTGCACCACTGCAAATGTAGTCTTTATTTTGGTGCCCATGCACAGCTTAAAATCCTCCCAAGATGAAAAAGAGGAGGATGGGTATTGGGAAATAGTCGTTTGGCCACTGCTTGTAGGTAAGGGGGCATGAATGTGAGGGGATTTCAATCAGAAGGCTTCTATTTTTTTCTCCATGAATTACGAGGTGAGGTCCCCAGCGACAAAATGTGGTGGGAGGGTTGAATGTGGCACCTGAAGTTTTCAATTCTTGAAGGGGAATCTGGCTGCCCTAAGTGGTGCTGGAGGCCTGGGTGAGAGTGAAGTCTGTGTGTCTGCTCTATGGAGGATATACCCCAACATGCTTGCATGCTGGAGGGCAGAGCTGCCACAAGGTGGACTCTCTGAGATGGGGTCTGGGGATCTGGGCATGTGGTTAGAGATGTTCAGGAAATGGACCTTGGGGTCTGGGCTCTGTAGGGAAAGCAGTGTGACCAGGAGGGAGGGGTGAGGTCTTGGAGAAGGTGAGGGAGGTCAATGGGGATGTGTCCTGAGTTCAGGAGGAGAGCTGCAGGGCTAGGAGCCTGCAGCTGGCAGGAAGACTCCAGCATTTGCAACATCAGAGTGGATGGCCCTGGGTGGTGCCAGCCTCCAGGGTGTGGGCTGCTGAAATGAAGTAAAGGAGAACATCCCCAGACTGAGGAACAGAGGTGCCAGGTGAATTTTCCTCAGGATGTGGAAGTTTCCCAGAATGATGGCAGATGGAGGGGAAGGAGTCACTGTGATACAGGGGCTGATGTCCTTGTAAATATTGGGACATTGCCATGTCAATCAGACAGTGACCATGAGTGATCACTGGGGGCAGTTCATACTGGAGAGAATATACAGGAAGCGTTTGGGGGGTTCAGTGGGAGGAGGGTAAGTTAGGGGTGGAGGAGGGCAGACCAAGAGAGGCCAGGAGGAGCCCACCTCTTGCATCAGCATGACCTGGATGTGAGACATGGAGTCAAAGGAGATCATTTTGGAACTTTAAGCAAGTAGTTACTTCCTACATACAACAGCGGTACAGGCATTTGGTAAATACACCCATTCCAAATGGGAGAAATTGGCCAAAACAAAGGAACTACATGCAAGTCCGAAATCCCATAGACTTGGGCAGCTCCACCCCTGTGGAGGATGATGGCCCTCTTCTCACAGCTCCACCAGGCAGTGCCTCAGTGGGGACTCTGTGCAGCAGTGGGCTCCATCCCCACATTTCCCTTCCTCAGTGTCCTAGCAGAGGTACTCCCTGAGGGCTCCGCCCCTGCAGCAGACTTTTGCCTGGACATCCAGGTGTTTCCACACATTGTCTGAAATTTAGGCAGAGGTTCTCAAACCTCAATTCTTGACTTCTGTGCAGCTGCAGGTTCAACACCTGTAAGCTGCCAAAGCTTGGGGCTTGCATCTTCTGAAGCAATGGCCTAAGCTGTACATTGGCCCCTTTTAGCCACAACTGGAACTGAAGCAACTGGGATGCACTGGTCCCCCAAACCATTTTTCCCTCCTAAGCCCCTGGGCCTCTGATGAGAGGGGCTGCTGTGAAGTTCTCAGACATTCCCTGGAGACATTTTCCCCATTGTCTTGGTGATTAACATTCGGTTCCTCGTTACTTATGCAAATTTCTGCAATGGGCTTGAATTTCCCCCTAAGAAATGAGTTTTTCTTTTCTGTCACATTGCCAGGGTGCAAATTTTCTAAACTTCTATGCTCTGCTTCCTCTTGAACGCTTTGGTGCTTAGATATTTCTTCTGCCAGATACCCTAAATTATCTCTCTCATATTCAAATTTCCACAGATCTCTAGGGCGGGGGGAAAATGCCACCAGTCTCTTTGCATAGCAAGGGTGGCCTTTACTCCAGTTTCCAACAAGTTCCTCATCTCCATCTGAGACCACCTCAGCCTGGACTTCATTGTCCACATCACTATCAGCATTTTGGTCAAAGCCATTCAACAGGTCTCTAGGAAGTTCCAAACTTTCCCACATTTCTCTGTCTTCTTCTGAGCCTTCCAGACTGTTCCAACCTCTGCCTGTTACCTAGTTCCAAAGTTACGTCCACATTTTGAGGTATATTTATACTAGTACGTCACTCCTGGTACCAATTTACTGTATTAGTTTGTTCTCATGCTGCTAATAAAGACATATCTGACACTGGGTAATTTATGAAGGAAAGAGGTTTAATTGACTCATGGTTCTGCAGGGCTGGGGAGGCCTCAGGAAACTTACAATCATGATGGAAGGGGAAGCAAATACATCATTTTTCACCTGGCAGCAGGAAGGAGAAGAATGAGCAAAGGGGGCCGGTGTGGCGGGGGGGAGCCCCTCATAAAACCATCAGATCTCATGAGAATTCACTCACTATCACGAGAACAGCATGGAGATAACCTCCCTCATGATTCAATTACCTCCCACTGGGTCCCTCCTATGTCATGTGAGGATTATGGGAACTATAATTCAAGATGAGATTTGGATGGAGACACAGCCAAGCCATATCGAGCAGTAAATCTAACAATTAAGATACACAGGCTTTGGAATGAGACAGACCTGGGTTTGAAAGTCTTGGCCACTATCACCTGTGCAATTTTGAGCAAGTATTCAACCTCTCTGGACCAAAGTTTCCACATTTGGATAGTGGGGGTACGGGTGGGGTATTTGTCTTTCTCCCTTTAGGGGAAGTCTTTCATGGTTGGAGATACACATCACTGCCTTTCCATCCCATTTCACCCTATTTCTTTGCTTTGCCTAGAAGGCCATGAGGAAGGACTCTGGAAGATGTCTGAATACTAGAAACCCCGAGAGCCAGAAGAATGCATTCGTCTGTGATTCAAGCTAAGTATGGGTAGTGCCAAGATGGTTTCTGATTTGGTCTCCACCACATACAGTGATTCCAAAGGGGGGTAAGACATCCTTCCTCATGCCCCAGCATCAGCCCTTTGCAGTCTATCTCGGTCTGCTTTTCAAGTACCCCTAATATCTTGGAACTTCCTCATGGTGAAAAGTCTCCTTCCTCCCCTTCCTGACCCCATCCATGTGCCCAATGCCCAAAGGACATTTGGAGGGATGCACTTAAAATCAAATTCGTCCACTGTCTATTTGCTGAGATAAGGTGTGGTGACAACAGCAGTCCAAGGGGACTACTAGCAGCCTCAGAATCCAGCCACCCAGCCCTAGCCTTGTCAGGGCCACCCCTGGGCTGGGCACACTGGTAGGTGGGGAGGGAAGGGCAGCATTGTCAGAGAAGACAGACCAAGCTGCAGCTGCCCTACTGGGAGGCTGGGAGGCCTGAATAGCTTCACAGCGCTGGGCCCTGCTTGCTGAATGGGGGCTTGGCTCCTCCCTGGCGGTGGTCCGGAATGGATGACATTTTCATTGCAAGCTAACAAGGGGAGAAATCCAATTACTTCACAAAGAGGCTCCTGAAGGGGCCTCACAGCCTGGAGAAAGAAGGGGAGGAGAAGAGGGGGAGAGGGAAGGAAGAAGGGGAGTGTGTGTGTGTGTGTGTGTGTGTGTGTGTGTGTGTGTGTGTGTGTGTGTGTAGGGAGGCTCCCACCCAGACCAGGAAAGGAACAAAGCCCTCAGGCCTCCAGGACATGGCCTCCTGCATACAGGCAGGGAGATTGGAACTGGGGGGCTTTTAATTGATTTCCAGTGGGTCAGAGGGTCTGCCTGGAAACTCCAGGTCCCTGAGAGCTCCAGGCAATCAGGCTTCCTCCCTGTGGAACAACCTGAGTGGTGCAGAAGAGGCCCCAGCCCTATTTCTCTGCCCCATCAGACTATGGTTTCCCTGACCTGAGTCGTCAAAGACCCATTATACACTTTTTCACCTTTGTTGCATCCACCTGAACTATTAATCCCTTTTTGAAACATTTATTTAAAGTGTATTATTTAAGCTCAGTATTTTGGAAGTTTATATCCTAACTGCAAATAGAAAAAGTAGAAGCTAATTCTAAATAGAAATACAATTCAAATAGCCCAATGTTGTTGAACCTCAGGGAGCTGAAAGCCTTGGGCTCTCTGGAGTGGAGGGTGGGAGTGATGGGGTGGTGGGGTTAGCAAATGTTTGCAATCCAGATTTCTCCCAGGTCTAATCCAGGAGGAAGAAGAGGATTGAAAAGGGAACACCTCCCTCCCACAGCGGTTCAAAAGCTGCTCCAGGCAAGGCTGTGCCTCCAGGTCTTCCACACCTGCCCCCAGGGCAGTGGGTGTGGCGGCTTCACCGCCTTGCTGCCCTTAACTTTGGTTGCCCAACAGCTAGCTTAGTCCTCTCTTTTCCTCTTCCAGAAAAGAGAGGCAAAGTGAGGAACGATTGAGTACTGGATAGACCTACTTTCTGTGAGTTGTGGGGTGGTCACTGGAGTCCCAGAAAGTGTGAGAGGCCTGGGGGAGGTGGAGGATAATGGCAGTTCCAGGGCCACACGGGTGTCCAGTCTCCCGCTCTCCCTCCCCTTCGACTCGCGAGGAAGGGCTACAGACCCCATCTAGGAGGAAATTAGCATTCGCTTCCTCTGGCTCAGCCAGAGCAAATCGGCCTTCAAAAGCCAGCGGCCTGGAGGCCACACAGCGTGCCCCTTTGTGGCTCCCACGCCTTGCCTCACCCTCTCCCCCAGCCGACTGAACTCCCCAGCTCCGAAGAGAGCAAATGGGAGTCTCCTGAGGCACAAGGACCTGGGGTGGGGTGGGGCAGATCTTCTTCAATGCCCTCTCCAAACTGGGGGTCCCGCCTGCTTCTCCTGTCCTGTGGAGGCTTTTTGGTGAGCTTTGGTCCCAAAGGAGTTTAGGCCCCAAGGATGGCACAGTGCTAGTCCTCACTCCCCCTTTACCCCCGGGAGATTCAGGCCAAGTGGGAAGGCTGAGGGAGGGGCAGTGCTTGCTAGAGGGCGTGCCCAGGTTAAGCTCCACCCACTCAGATTTGTGTCCAAAAGTGGACAAGGACCACCCTGGGCTTTGGGGACTTCCTGCTCCCCTCTGATCTCCCCAGGCCATCTCTGTTCTCAGAATGCTGGAGGAGAGGAGGCTACGGAAATGTGGGTTTGATCCAGAGACTCAGGGGCACCCCTAAGTCCTCAGCGGGCTCACCAGTCAAGTCAGATGCCTGGGGAGGGAGGCTGAGGGGAAGGGCTAAGGTGAGGATGATCTGCACAGTCGGAGGCAGTCAAAGAAGCTTAAAGAAGGTGAAGCTTAAAGAATAATCATAGCCAACAAAAGTAGGCACCAGGATTTCCTAAACACCTAAGGGATTAACTGCTTTACCCTCCACTACTCTAGGAGGTAGCTGAGGCTGGCTAACTTGCTTAAAAATCCCAGCTAGGCTGGGCGCAGTGGCTCACGCCTGTGATCCCAGCACTTTGGGAGGCGGAGGCAGGCGAATCACAAAGTCAGGAGTTCGAGACCAGCCTGGCCAACATGGTGAAACCTCGTCTCTACCAAGAATACAAAAAATTAGCTGGGTGTAGTCGTGGGCACCTGTAATCTCAGCTACTCTGGAGGCTGAGGCAGGAGAATTTCTTGAACCCGGGAGGCCGAGGTTGCTGTGAGCCGAGATCGTGCCACTGCACTCCAGCCCGGGTGACAGAGTGAGACTCTGTTTCAAAAACAAAACAAAACAAAACAAAGCAAAGCAAAAACAAACAAACAAACAAAAAACCAAACAAACAAAAATCCCAGCTAGTGGATGGCCGAGTTTACCTTGTATTTCCTTGCTATCTACCCATTCCTAGTCTGTATTCTTCACCTCCTTGTGGCATTTGATTTTGTTAAGACTCAATCTTTTGGCTTCCAGAACTCCACTCTCTTCCTGGACTCTTCTAACCTCTCTGATCATTCCATGTGTGTCTTCCTAGGGGCCCACCCAGGGCTTCTGCTGCCAGGGCAGTGTGTGTATGCACAAAAAGAGAGCCTGCATAGTCTCTAGATTCCAGATACTCTCTGGAGTAGTGCAGTTTGGCAGTGTTGACCCTACCCCTTGAATGTGCCTGGGGTTTATTCCTTGGCCTTCTCATCTGTAACCAGACTCATTGTTTTAACATTATCTCTTCCCTGATGACTCCCAAACTTTTGTCTCCATCCTTGACAAATCCCATGGCCTATGGGACACATTCACCTGGATAACTCAACTCAAAAACACAAGAGGCCATCAACTGAACTCATGCTTCCTCCAAACCTTCTCACACTGGAATTTCTGTCCTATGCATCCAAGGTGGAAACTCTTGGGTTCTCATTGATTCAACTCTGCCCTGACACCCTCATCTCCCTTTTCAACCAAACACCTCTCCTGCCCCATTGTTTTTGCCAACCCAGCATCCAGTCACCAAGGTAATTCTGCCTTTGAAATCTCTCCTGCACCTCCCCCCTCCTCATCTACTAAGTCTCCATCATCTCATACTTTGACTATTTGACATAGATCCCTAACAAATGTCACTGCTCAGTCTTTCTGCTGCAGACAAAGAGCCCTTCAAACCCAGTCTCAGCACAAAAATCTCCAAGCTCAAAGAGTTCTGTGAGGCTGGGCACGGTGGCTCACACCTGTAATCCCAGCACTTTGGGAGGCTGAGGCAGGTGGATCACATGAGGTCAGGAGTTCAAGACCAGCCTGGCCAACATGGTGAAACCTCATTAAAATACAAAAATAAAAAATTTAAATACATAATTTAATTAAAAATTAATTAAAATACAAAATTAAAGATACAAAAATTAACCGGGCGTGGAATCACATGCTTATAATCCCAGCTACTCGGGAGGCCGAGGCAGGAGAATCTCTTGAACCTAGAAGATGGAAGTTGCAGTAAGCTGAGATGGCGCCACTGCACTCCAGCCTGGGCAACAGAGTGAGACTCCATCTCAAAAAAAAAAAAGGTCTGTGCCATCCCTTAACAAAACTCCTATCACTTGCTCTTCATCTTCCATGTGCTATGCACCCTATACCCCACTATAGGCACTTATCTAAACATTCCTTGTCTTTTCATATTTATTCATTCACATGTCCCATAATTTTTTATTTGATATCACCTATGAGCCAGGCCCTGTGCTCACTGCTGGGAGAGATAAACATGAATCAGACCCTGGCCCTGCACTCTGGAGGATGAAGTCTATTCTTCATGTTGTTGCTATTCTGCCATTTTGATATACCCTTTTCCATCAGAAAATGTCTACTCTCATAAATAGGAAGTCTTATATTTTTCCCACATATCAGTGCATCATTTTGTGTATGCACTCCTTGGAGTATATACAGTGCACTTTGAAGACATCTGGACTAAGACCCAGAAACAGGAAGTAAATAGAGTTTTTTGGTTGAAAGTGACAGAAAACCAATTCAAACAAGTAGGAAAGGGAATTTATTGGTTCACATAAGCAGGAAGTGCCAAGGTATACCTGACCTTAGAGACTCCAAGAACACATCACCTGTCACTCCCTCTGTCTGCCTCCTCAGGCCTTCTACCCTGATGACTTCTATTGCAGAGATGGGTGAAGAGTAGATGGTAGATCTGGTGGCAGAAAGCTATGAGCTTATGTCAATCCAGCCTAGTGATGCCCCTGGAAAAATATGTTCTTTCCTAGCGTTCATCTAAAAATCTTAAGAAATGGTTGTCATTGATCCAATTTGGATAATGTATTCATTCCTGAACCAGTAACTGAGGCAAGGGGATGAAGAGCTCTGAAGGGATAGGCTTGAATCACATACTCATCCCTGTGGTCTGGAGGGCACTGTGACTGGTAGCTGAAGAAGAACCACATGGAATTGGGGAGGAGCAGTTCTCCAAAGGAAGGTGAGTGCTGTAATCAGAAAGGGGGGAAAGGATCGGGGGCAGACAAACACAAAAAATGCCACTACAGACAGTGTGGAGGCAAAACTAGACTACTGATCCTTGATTCTTTCCATTGCATTATGGTGTTGTAGCTAGATGATCAAACCACGTATCCCTCAGAAGACAGGTATGATCCTAAGATAGTCCAGTCCTCATTATTGTACAGGAGCTGCATGGGCAGAACATTTCCTTACTCCTGATGTTTCTTTCTAGACTTCTGCTTCCAGTTGTAAGGGAAGCCCTATAATTGAGACAGACTTACCATTCTCCTGTAAACAGAAAACTTGACAAAACATATGAAATAACAGTTTTCAGACAATGGACTGTGATCCTTGAGAGAATGGAAACAAATGAGGTGAGCCCTGTGATCACCTGGCTTTCTGCTGGAGATTTCTGGTCTGTGATGCAGGGATGGGGAGCCCAAAGAGAGCCTGGTGGTCTTGCTGAGTTGAGGATACAAAGAAGAGAATTCAGGAGGTTGAGGCAGCTAGGGTTTGCACGTAGTGGAAAGATTTTTACAGAGAAAGTTTCAGAAACATGCATAGAGCTCCCTTGAGTTCCCATGAAGCTAACTAAAAAAAAATCCAGGGAAAGGACAATTACTTGGGAGAAGTAAGATAAAAAGATTCTTAGAGTTCACACAGGTTGGGGAATCATTTGAGGTTCTACTAACCAGGATGGAGAGACATTGCTATAATATGTGAGGCATTTATATATTTGATGAAAGATTCTAGAAGGGTCATATTTCAATGGTGGGGCTAACCTAGCTCTAGAGTGAAGGTTACTGTAGTCCCACTTTTTAAGAGCTTAAAAACAAGCTTTAAAAAGATTATAGTTGTCTTTTAATGGCCTCCAGGACGAAATGCAACCCCTCTTTAATGGAATACAATAAAATCAAGCACTCAGTGATGTAAATTTGCATTACCCAGCATCTAATCAAGAATGACTAGAAATACACAGAATTAGAAATATGTTACCCATAATTAGATGTGGATGCTAAAGCAACTCCATCTTGGATGCTAATCTGCCATGTTGACTTCTGATTAACACTGTTCTAGGAAGGCCTGTAAGATTTCTACTTTATCTACTGTTATCATACATATTGCCCAGAGGTCAAAACAACCTTGATAATAAATTCTTCTCTCAGGCAGACTAACACAGCATTCTTGCCTTTCCCTGAGGAGTTGAATTCAACTGTCTTATACATTCCTTCCCTATGGTATATAAACCCTGGTCTGGGGCAGGGATAATGGTGTGGGGATCCACAATCTTGTCTTACCACCATCTGAGACATGGCTTCTGTTAATAAGTCCCTATTAAATTTTTCTTTCTGATAAACTGGATTTGTCAGCCTCTTTCTTTGGATTCTCAGCTTCCTTGGCCTTTGGAGGTAGGTTTGCACAGACCTGCTCACTACAGAATACTAGGAGAAAAAGCAATCAATGAAAATATATCTGGAAATGACAGATATTAAAATGATTCTTACAGATATGCTCAACAATTTAGAGAAAAGCATGAACATAATGAGGAAATAAATGGAAGATAAGAAGACTCAAACAGAACTCCTAAGGGAGGGAAAATACAGTGTTTGAAATGAAAATGTTACCAGATAGGATGAAAAGCTAATTAGATACTGCAAAAGAAGATCAGTGAACTTGAAGACACACCTTAGAAACTATCTCAAACGAAGCACAGAGAGGAAAAAAAAGAGTGAGATAAAAACCAATATCAGTGATCTATGGGACAATGTCAAGCAGTCTGACAGACATAATACTGGAGTCGCAAAAGGGGATGTGGGGGCAGAAAAAACATTTTGAAAAAATAATGGGCAAACATTTTCCAAATTTGATGACAGCTATAAATCCAGATCAAAGAAGCTCAAGGAACCCCAAGCATGATAAATAAAAATAAAATCACACCAGGGAGCATTACATTTAAATTGCTGAAAGCCAGTGATAAAGATAAAATCTTAAAAGCAGTCAGAGGAAAATTAAGAAAAGACATTATGTACCTAGGAACAAAGATAACAATGACAGCAGACTTCTCATCAGAAACTATGCAAGCTGGAAGACGATGAAACATCTTTAAATGCTGAAAGAAGAAAACCCCAAAAACCTATTAACCTAGAATTATATTCACAGTGAAAGTACCTTTCAAAAATTAAGATGAAATAAATTTTTTTAAAAAATGCAAACTAAAAGTAGTAGAATTTGTTGCCAGCAGACTTGCTCTATAAGAAACATTAAAGGAAATTCTTTAGGAGAAGGAAAATGGTATCAGGTAGAAACTTGGATCTACAGAAAGGAGTGAAGAAAGCAGGAAATGATAGAGATGTGGGTAAATATAAAATATGTTGATTGTGTAAAGCAAAAGTAATAATGATATATTTGGCAGTTTATAATACGTGTAGAAAGTGTATGATGACAACAGCACAAAGGATAAGAGGGAAAAATGGAAGTATCATGTTGTAAGGTTCTTAAGGTATACATGAAGTATATAATATATTATTATAATCTTATTTGATGATAGACTGTGATAAGTTAAGCAAGTATATTTTAAGCCCTAGAGCAACACTAAGAGAGTAATGAAGAGGCATAGCCACTAAGCCAATAATAGAGATAAAATGAAATCTTGATGTTTCCTTCTGTGTGTAGGGACCCCATTGGTATAACACACCTGGCTTCTCCCTGCTCTCTCTTTCATTCTGCTCCAGCGAATATTGAGTGACTTATCTGATTGGTGAGTTTGGCAGGAGCAGTCCAGGCTACTGGGTAGCTCACCCCATCCTTGGGTACAAGCTACCTGAAATGTAAACACATTTCTGCTCTGCCCTTGTGAGCAGGAGAGGCTAGTGATGGTCCAGTGTTGCTTATGACCTATGGGCATGTCTGACTAATTCTAGGTTTCCATGTTTAACAGTCTGCTTGCCTGCAGCCATGAGCCATGTTCTTCAAAGTCAGCCTCATTGGTAGCAAATGTGATACTTGGTCTCTATCTGCCTTGCTTCTTTGTCTAATTTCTTAATTGGTTTAGAAATCAGTATTTATGGAGATACTTCCCCCACTACAATGGCTGGCTTGACTGCCAGCTCCTGGATAGGAAAAGGATACTGGACTCCTCTCCTACCTGCCATATGTGATTGACAATGGGAGCTTGAGCATGGGGTCCTGGAAGGGGAAGGGATCGATGGTAAGACAAGGTAAAGAGAAATATTAATGCACAGGTGCCCTGTGAAGTGTGCTGGACCTCTGGGCTCAGAAAGGACCAAGGGAGCCTCAGGCGAGCCCAGTGGGGAGGGACAGCCTCAGCTTTCCTCCTCTTACTCCCCTGCTCAGATTCTACAATATCTCTGCCCCCCTCAGCCAGGCAAGTTATGGCAATGGCACAAGCTGGGGGAAGAAGATCTGGATTCCTTGCCTAGCCGGGCCACTAATTTTCTACGTAAGCCTAACTGAGTTATGCTCCTCCCCACTACCACCTCCACATTCTGGCCTCAGTTTCACCATCTAGAACAAAGAAATTGTGCTAAATAATATCTTGTAGTGGTTCCTTCTGGCCTTTATGGTTTCCTTATCTAGATCAGAGACTCCAGCCTAGGGCTACTTACAGACTTACTTTGTTTGGCCCACGCTGTGTCCTTTTTTTTTTTTTTTTCCAGTTATTTGCTGACATTGGAAAGATTTCACACACAAATCTGAATTTCCAGTTTCTCTTGAATTCTAAGTCTTAATTGCTACATAGAAATAGTAAGCTGGATTTAAGTGGTTCTTGGGCCCTTTAGGGGCATGGGGCCTCTCCAGGTGACCACAGCCCTCACTGAGCCCTGCCACTCATGCACGTTGCTTGCTTGCCCTGAAGCACTTGCACTGGGGTCTGTGCACATACAGTAGGGCAGCTGCGATATGAGCCCAGGTCTCTGGGAATCTAGGCCAGTGTGACTTCTGCTATATTCTGTGGCCAGTCAAGCTCTCTCCAGATGGGCAAAGAGAAAAGAGGGACAATATTTCAGAACTGCCTGAGTTTATTCTAAGGGAAGCTGGACCTAGGATGGGGGATGAGACAAAGAACTTCATGGGTGCAGCAGGTCTCTTGGTGTTGTGTGGGAAACACAAGCAGAATCAGAAGTTCCCCTGGCCTCTCCCTGGGTCCTCTTTTTCCCACCCCCAACTAGTGGCTGAGCCAAGAGGCTGGAGCTAAAGCCCCTCCCCCATTGGCAACTTTACTGATCCCTCCCCTAAACTTTCACTCCAGTGGTTAAATCATTGTCAGAGACACAAGGTCAGGCTACCAGCTGGCTGCCCCATGCAGAGGAGGCCAATGGTGGTGTTAGCGTGGGGGAGAGCCTGCCGGACAACCTGCTTTGCATCTCCGCAGCCTCAGATCCCACATTACACAGCCCCAGTTGTACTCCACAGGGTTCCTAGCCCAAAGTGATGCTGAGAGGTAATCTCAGCTCTGCTGACACCTCACCCAGGGAAGGCTCAAGGGTTCTGGGGTCAGACAGACCTGGAGTTGAGTCCTGACTGCCTATCAGCAGTGTCAATCAAGGTCAACTGAATGCTCGGTACCTCAGTTTTTTCATCTGTCAAATAAAACAAATAATAAAACTCCTACCTCATTGAGATGTTGTAAGGATGTGATGACAGAAGGATCGTAGAGTGGCAGCACTTGCTAGGATTTCAGTAATTGTCCATTTTCTTTCCTCCCCTTGGCTCCCAGGGATCTGGTCCTGGGAGTCCTGGGAGTCCTGGGAGTCCTGGGTCTCAGTGTCCTATAGGCGGGGAAGATCTTCCAGAAATCGAACATAAAAATATAAAGCTATACTTTAGCTTTTAGGATGGCAATGAGAAAGTAGCTTCTACTTTTTAATGATGAAATCCCTTAGACTAATCATAATTTACAAAAGATGCAGCCCACTCAGTCCCCACAGCTGTTGCGTGAGCATGATATAACTACGGTCCCCACTTGCAGATGGGAAAACTGAGGGGGCAGAATGGCTCAGTGAGTTGCTCATGGTCACAAAGCTAATAAGTATCGGAGGTTGCTTCTGTTGTCGGTTTATATCTGGCCATGGGGCAAGGCTTTGCCCTTTTGAAGACTCAACTCACATGGTAGGGGGTTGTCCCCCTAACCCATCCCCACTATGGGAAGTGGAGCGCTTTTTCCTGGCCCTTTCTCACCTGGAATACTCATGATGAATAGTCATATCCTTCTCCTTTTTCAAAGCTAGTAGAAATTTTGCCGCCTCTGGGAAATCTTCCCTGTTTTAATCTCCCGCAAAGATTTTTCCTTCTTCACCCTGACTTCTATGCTGCTCCCAGGGTACCCACCTCCCAGGAGCATGGGGCTTCTTATCTGCCTACTCAGCAACTCCTCTCTCTGGTTGGAAGGCTGGATGACAAACCCCTGGAGGGTGGGAGCCATGCTACATTGGCCTCCATTCCAACCTCCAGCCACGGAGTGCCCTCCTCCTACTCTTTCTTCCTCACTCCCGTCCAGGATGCACAGTCCGCAGGCTTCCATAACACAAGTACAATCCTCTAGCAGTATGTAGCAAAAGCCTTAAATAGCACATAGCCTCTGACCTAACAGTTCTACTTTGAGGACATTTTTCTAAAGAAATAATAAAAAGATAGGCTGGGCACAGTAGCTCATACCTGTAATCACAGCACTTTGCGAGGTTGGGGCAAGTGGATTGCCTGAGGTCAGGAGTTTGGGACCAGCCTGGGCAATATGGTGAAACCCCATCTCTACTAAAAAAATACAAAAATTAGCCGGGAGTGGTGGCACACACCTGTAATCCCAGCTACTCTGTAGGCTGAGGCAGGAGGATCACTTGAACCCAGGAGGCAGAGGGTGCAGTTAGCTGAGATCGTGCCATTGCACTCCAGCCTGGGTGCCTGAGCAAGACTTGGTCTCAAGAAAAAAAAAGATATATGTATAAAAATGTTCATCTCAGTCTTATCAATAAAGGGCAAAAATTGGACACAACCTAAGTATCCAGTAGGGGATTTTTGGTTAAATATAATATTTTGCCTCAGTACACAGGATATTTGTAGTGATTAAAATGAGGAAGTAGATCTGTATTTCATTAGCACCAAAAGAGGTTCATAAGATATTAAGGGTAAAAAGATTATAAGACAAAAAGTATAGACTGATCTCTCTCTCTCTCTCTTTCTCTCTCTCTCTCTCTCTGTCTCTTCATATGCGTGTGTGTGTGTAGATAGAAAGATAGAGAGAGAGATATAATATCTACCAAATATAAACAGTGGTTCTCTCTGGGTGGTAGGATTAACAAGTGATTTAAAATCTTTTACTAATCTATAGTTTCTGCAGTGAGTTACTTGAGAAATTGAAGAAATAAGGAAAATATTTATTTTAAAGCTGGTGCCACAAGTTGGGCTCCAGGGGCATCTAGGTAGCACTCCCCCACCTCTGTGGGAGACCCAGTGAGGGTAGGGGAGTCTGGGGGGGTGGTGGGGTGGGCATCAGGGGCATCAGGCTTTTTTCCTGGCCTGGGTTGGGCACTCACTCTCCATGAGGGACCTTGTCAGGCCAGGTGACTGTTCCACCCCAGCCTGCACCTGCTCCGTTAATCTTCCATGTCCCAGCCAGGTCGACAGAGCCCACTGTGTCTATTGATCTAAGAGGAGGGTGTGAGGGCCCAGGAGGGGTTCCTGCTCCATGCCTGTACCTGCCGTTGCTCAGCAGCTGGGGCCTGGGCGGGAACCCTTGAGGGGGGTCGAGTTTGTCAGGGCTGATGGATGAGCTGCTGCAGGAAGTGGGAATGCTGATCTCTCCTGCCACTTCTCCCCACCTCCCTGGTCCAGGCTATTCCTGGCAGCATTAGTCCCCTAGGCAGGACGGCTAACAAAAGAAGCCAAGTTCTTCCTGCAAATGTCCATCAACCACCTGTAGACCCCTCCCCCAGCACACATCTGCAATACCAAAAGTGTTCTCATTTTAACCTCCCCTGAGCCCAGGAACATAGGCAAATCAGATACTAACTTTGTCATAGATGAGAAAGGGAAAGCAATTAA
Organism: Gorilla gorilla gorilla; assembly: GCF_029281585.2. NCBI lineage: Eukaryota > Metazoa > Chordata > Mammalia > Primates > Hominidae > Gorilla > Gorilla gorilla. The sequence goes on along the minus strand of NC_073232.2, from coordinate 46,196,108 downwards.
CATATATATACATACATATATATATCTGGAAAGATGTCTACCAAATGTTAACAGCAAGTGAGCTGGGATTTGACCAGATCTTTGGGCTCAAATTCCATGCTCATTTCACTATCTCTCATTGCCTCTTCATCCTGAAATTCTTCCCTCCTTAAAAAGTTCCTCCATCTCCAGGTAGCCTCCTGGGACTCCTTATTCTGCTGTGACTTGGACCACCTCAGTCATTGTAGAAACCCTCTTCCCTCACAAGTGCTGAGGCTGGGAACTCTGCCTGAGGTAGCAAGGCTGCATCTACTTTGAAATGTGTACTTAGGAGAGTCCCCCAGCTGATACAGTAGAGTCCCTGCCCCTACCCCATTATACGAGGCCTCTCTCCTTCCCATCCTCTGGCATGGTCCTGATGGCACAGCGTCCAAGAAATGAAGCTTACGCATATCATTCCCAGGGAAGGCTCATGGGTCTGCACCTAGATTACATTTATTCTTCTTTTGAGCACTGTCCCACTGAGCTTGGCTAACTGGCTCCCCAGGCCATACGTGATGAGGGGCAGCACACTAGAAAGTGGGTGACCCGCTGCCAGAGCCGGGCAAGCTAGAGTAGACAAGGGCAGCAGAGAGAGGAGCTCAGGCCCCACAGCAGTTTGGGGCACGTGACAAAGGGATGAGCACATCTCAGGAGATCCAGGGGTGCACGGAATTGGGCCAAACACATTTGTGATAGCTCCCTAATCACCCAGACAGGCAGACACAAGGAACTAACACTTGCTGAGCTTTTATTATTTGCTACACACTTGAGGATGGCACGTGCTCTGTTTAAGCAGGTACGAAATCATGCAATACTTTTAAGAGAGTGTGCTCATTCACTGGGCCACCGTAACAAGTTACTACATACTGGGTGGCTTAAAACAACAGAAATGTATTCTCTCACAGTTCTAGAGGCCAGAGGTCAGAAATCCTCGAGTTGGCAGGACAGCACTTCCTCCAAAGCCTACAGGACAGACTCCTTCCATGTGCCTTCCAGCTTCTGGCGGCCCTGGCATTCCCTGGCTTGTGGCTACCTAAGTCCCATCTCTGCCTGTCTTCACATGGACTTCAATGCGTCTCATGTCTGTTTCTTCTTCTCTTTTCTTATATGGACTTGTTTTTGGATTTAGGGCCTCCGCTAATCCAGGATGATCTCATCTTGAGATCCTTAACTTAATTATATTTGCAAAGACCCTTTTTCTAAACACGGTCACATTTACAATGTCCCGGTGGATATTTCTATTGGAGGGCCACTATTCATCTCACCGCAGAAAGATTCCTATCTAAAATGGTTACATATTTTTGAAACATACCACCTTAATATTGAACTGATTAAACCGCGGTTTGGACTAAATGTTTCTATAAAGAAGAGCGCATTTCCCAAGCAGGCCAGGTGTGTGGGACCTGGACCTACTTGAATTCCCAGAGTCCCCACCACAGATCAGGGTACATAGAGGAACTCAGCAAATTCCAAGGTGATTGGCTCATTCAATTTCTTTTACATTCCTTTCTCAAACTCCACATGGTACGATGGGAAATTAGAGAGAAACGAGGAAAGATCATTAGTCTTTGAGTTGGGAGGCAGGAGCTCAAATTCCCTTTTTCTTCCTTGCTCACTCACTTCTCAGCCTTTGAGCGCCTCTCCCAGGCCCTTCACATCCACCCTTCCCCCTCGAGGCTTTCACCAGTGCAAAGTGTTCCACATCAAAGAAGCTATTCCTGCCATTCCACCATAGGCATTAAAAAAAATTGAAGTACCACTGTAGCTGGGCACAGTGGCTCACACCTGTAATCCCAGCACTTTGGGAGGCTGAGGTGGGTGGATCACCTAAAGTCAGGAGTTTGAGACCAGCCTGGTCAACATGGCGAAACCCCATCTCCACTAAAAATACAAAAATTAGCTGGGTGTGGTTGGGGGGCGCCTGTAATCCCAGCTACTCCGGAGGCTGAGGCAGATTTGCTTGAACCACTGCACTCCAGCCTGGGCGACAGAGCAAGACTCCATCTAAGAAAAAAAAAAAATTGAAATACCACTGTATTCATTAATTGAAGCTTTTAAGTGATGACATTACCCTCTAACTTGAAAATAATACAAGCTCAGTGCAAAAAACTAACAAAATGTAGAAGTGAGAGGAAATCCTGCAATTACACCGCTTAGTTAATGAATGTTTTTCAAGATGTTTTTTCCTAAGCATAAACGTGCCTATATCTTTTGTACAAATGGTTTCATTCCGTACCTCTAAAAGAATGTTTATCATTTTTTATCCAGAATTTTTAGATATTTTCTGGTGGAATGATTTGCATGTTACCTTGCCTGTCATCTTGTTTAAAATCCAGTTTGTTTTTTCAACTAAGCAACATGTTGTGACTATTTCCCACGTCAGTAAGCAGTATTTTACAACACAGTTTTCTATGGGTATTGTAACCTATTGTGTGATACATAGAAAATATCTGTTCTCCATGGTTGAACACTTCCCTTTGTATCTAATTTTTTTCTCATTATAAAAGATGATGTTATGAATACCTTTGTTGAGACATTTTAATGCAATTTCTGATAATTTCCTCAGGAGGATTGTCTGGGCCAACAAGTTTGGCTATTTTAAGGCATTAGATAGTACTGAAAACAAAGGCTGGATCAATTTCTTAAAAACTTAAAGTAATATATGGGCATGATAAAAATTTTAAAAGTAGAGAAGATCACTAATCATGACCATGACAACAACATCATCAATAACAACAGCTAACAGTCACTGATGGCTTCATGCAGTCTCCTCCTTTTATATTTTATATAGTATACACTTACCATATATTATATTACAGATTCTATACTTAATTTTTATAGCTATCCTTTGAGAGAGGTACTATAATTATTCCTATTTCACAAATGACATTGGGGTTTAAAGAGGTCTCCTACAATCACCAAGCTGGTAGGTGGTAGATTTGTCACCTGAACTCAAGGAGCCTGACTCTGAAGCTGGTGCTGTTGAGCGCTACAATCTACTAAGGAGGGAGGCAGCTCTCAGGCCTCCTGGAAAGGTCTGGGCAGAGGAGAGACAGGAGCTGCAGGCAGGAAGATTAGGTGATGACGTGTGGGTGGCCCTAGAGGGATAGGTGGTGGGGAGGCTCCAGGCAGGACCCCCTGTGTGGCTGGGGAACAGTGCCCTTCAAGAGGCAGGGCAGGGCGGGATCCACAGGCATTGCAGAGGACGGTACCCAGGCAGGCGAGGTGAGAGTGGCACCAGGGTTCTAGCTTGGGCAGGTGGGTGGCTGGTGGCCCCTTTCACACAGGTTGCAGAGGAGAGGCCCAGCTCCATAGGGTTGTGCTCATGAACCTGACCTATGCCTCCTTCTGAGGCTGAGGTGGCTCCATGCTCAGCCCCCCTCCCTTCACTAGCACCAGGTGGGAGGTTCTCACTGAGATCTGTGGGAACCAGATCCTGTCTCCCTCCCTCCTGTTTCATGTTGTCATAGATTAGAGGCCCATGGCCACCACCCTGCCCTTGTTGGGGTTGGGGGCTGAGGTTTCCCGATCTACTTTCCTTGCCCTTAAAGAAAGGGGGCTCACCTCTCTCCTTTGCCCCAAGCGTTGATTGTTCTCACAAGAGGCAGTGACTGGAAAGGGGTCTGCCTGCTAAACATACACCTCTTTCTACCTCCCCTCCCCTCCTGTGGGCCCAGAGTCTCAGCCATTATTCCCTAGGCCTACAGCAAAGCCATGGCCCATAAGGTGCCCAGTAAGAGGCCGAAAGAGCAGGGGACAGCCTGGCCCCCACATTCGTTCAGTTCAGTTTTATTAAAAATACCACTGCTGCCACTGAACACCTACCACTTGCTAAGTATTCGAGGGACACAGCGATGTCCTGGACATGGCCCTGCTTTCAAGCCACGACTCTAGGCCCAGACAACCAGAGTCCTACCTGAGGGATAGAGTCTGTGTCAAGGGGACAGAGGCATAGCCATCCATTCTAAGTGGGGGAGTCCAGGCTGAGCCCCTGGGGGACTTGGGGCTGGACCCTGCTCTACCACTATCTCTGTTGTGACCCTGGGCCAGTCTCTTCTCCTCTCTGACCTTCAGCCTCCACAGCTGTGAAACCAAAGAATGGAACTCAGTGGTCCCTGAGGCCGTTTCCAGCCTGGGCTTGAGGGAGTTTTCTTCCTGGAGTCCTTTTGAGCTGTTGCTGGCTTTTTGCAACCACTTTTTAAAAGCAGTGAGTGAGAAGAGGCGGGGTGGGGGTGGAGAGCACGGGAACTGTAAAGAAATTCTCAGACTGGTCTGTTGCTTTTTGTGTGTGGACCAGGGACTAGGAAGTGCTGGGGGGAGGGTGGGGGGAGAAGGCCAGGGATGGAGTGAGGAGGGGGAGAGGAGGGTGCCTGGAGGGAACAGAAGAATGAAATAAAGGCAATCCAACAAAAGGAAGTGAAAAGTGAATGACAAGTTTGAGGCTGCAGGCCCTAGGCCGGCTAGGCCTTTAGGGGGAAGAATGGAGACAAACGAGCTGGATTTTCATGCTTGGTGGACGTGAATGAAGGAGCATCTTTTAAAACCCTATCAGGAACTCTTTGGATTGTCATTAGATCTGGAGAGGGGAAAAGACTGAGGGAGGAGATTGCTGAATTTGGCCCCTGGGTGTGAAAAGCTCCCAGATTCTTCGCTGGCGGCTGGGGGCTTCATGCTCTTTCCTTGCCAGAGCCAGGCATACCTGGGCCCCTGAAAGCTTTCGGTAGATTATTTGTCATTCTGAGGGCCCTTGAAATTCAGTGGTGGTCTCCTTCTGCTCTTGGTGGGTGACCCCACACTGGAGCTACAAGGAAGTGGGGGCTGGGGGTGGGCTGAGGGGAGCTCCAGGCTTCTGGCTCCTTGGAGGGTGACCAACCATCTGGGTTTGCCAGGGACATGGGACTTGCAGTGCTAACACCGGAAAAGTCCGGGACAAACCAAGATGACTGGTCACCATACTTTTGGGTGGGGGCTGGTAGGGACAAGAGGGGAGGGAAGTGAATTGCTCAAGGCTGGTCCCACCAAGCCCTGGGGTTAGGCTGGTACTGGAGCCTTGGTCCTGGCCTCCAGCAGGCATCTGGGATACAGGCTGGGAGGATTTTTGTTTGTTTGTACTTTAAAAAAAAAGACAATATGAGACTTTTGCCTATGACTGGATATTAGATCATGTTTCAGAATTTCTCATGCATTGTAAAAATAGTTTCGTGGTTATGTTTTTAAAAATATTCTTACCATTTAAAAATGGACACTGAAGAATTTACCAGTGGACGATAGATACCTGGGATGTACTTTCAAATATTCCACCAAAAAAAAGTCCGTGCAGGTTTGGGGTGGAAGCAAACCGATGAAATGAGGTTGGTAATGAATTGATGGTTGCAGAAGCTAAGGAATGGTGCGTGAAGACACATTATTCTATTCTTTCTGCTTTTGTCTATGTTTGGAAGTATCCAAAATCCAAACTCAAAAAACAAAGAAAAGAAAAGGGGAGCATATCAGTGATGCAAAGTAGCAGTGGTTAAAAGCACTGGCTCTGGGTCAGGACAGCATGGGTCCAAGTCTAACTCCACCTCTTACTGGGTAACTGGCAGCATGTTTTTAAGCCAATATCAGTGTTATCATTTGTAAAATGGGAATAATAATTCTAATAATTAGTCTATGATCTCAGAGACTAACAAATGGAAAGCACTAGCAGTGTGCCTAGACATAGTACACTCTCAATAAAAATTAGTTGTTGTTAAGCAAAGATAGGTGATTTGTGGGGAGGACATGCCGTTTCAGCCCAGAGATCCCTTCAGAGCTTGGATCCTGGGAGTGTGGGAGATTTCCTGGAATAAACCTCTCCTGAAGAGGTCAGCTATCGGGACTCAGACCTCACCTATACAATGCACCCAGGCAGGCTTCTTCCCTTCCCATGCCTTCAGCCTGCAGAGAGCCCTCTGCCTGCCCCTCTTTTCTGTTCTCAGTCTTATATATTTGGCAGAGTTTTCTCCCTACCTCCTCCAGGAAGTCTCAGTGCTGTGCTTATACCTTCATGCCTTTGCTTGACCAGTTTTCCTCTGGTCTCTGTCAGTCAACCAGAAACTGCAAGAGGGCAGGGCGCAGGATGAGCACACGGAAGCTCAGGGATGTGCTGGTTCACACGTAGTGACAACACACACACAGAAACAAGTGCAACATATGGCACACACACATACAACCCTCAGGCAGGTATGTCAATACCTGCTAACAGATGGGATCAGAGGTTAGAAAGCCTGAGATGCAAGAGCAGAAGAAGGGGGGACCTGGCCTTGTTCACTGTGGGATTCATGGTGCAGAATTGAGTACACTGTGAGTAGTAGATGCCAGGGGCTGTCAGCAACTGGAGCCAGGTTCACTGCTGAGATCTGTGTTGTCAGAATTCAGTGCCAGGTAGAGGGCCATGACGATGAGGCACTTGCCTTCATTTCAGGGGACTGCACCAAGAGACCTGGACACTGGGGGTCAAGAGCTGACCTCCTGCCAGGATGACAGTCATTCCTGGTGGTGCAATGGTCACAAGAGTGGAAATCTTAAAAGCCACCATTTATTCTGCACACGTGCTGGCACTTTCCTTGTGTTATTTTATTTAATCTTGACAATTACTCTATGAGAAAAGTAACATTGTATCCTTTTATAGTTGAGGAAACTGAGCCTCAGAGACATTAGGCCATTGGCTGAATGTCACACATCTGAGAAGGGGCAAGGCTTGGATTTGAACCCCAGGCTGTCTGTCTGTCTTTGGATTCAATACTCTCAGCTACAGCATTATATATGCAATTTCTGCTGAGCAAAAAAGGATATTGGGGAAGGATTTACTGTAGAAATTACATGCTATCTGGAATTTGTTTCAAAATAATTCATGAAGAAAGTGCCAGGAAAAATGGGTGGCGATGTAGGTGAAATATAATTGGCTCTGAGTAGATAATTCCTGAATCTGGGTGATGAATAGCTGAGAATTCATTATGCTCTTCTCTCTACTTTCAAAATTTTCCATAACACATTTGACTTGCTCTGAGTTCTACCATGGGTTCTACCATGAGTGACCTTGAACATGTTGCTGAACCTCTGTATGCCTCTAGTTCCTCACTAGACTTGGCTCCATCTGTCCCCAACTAATTGCAAGATTGCAATGCCACTCAATCTATGCTCAGGGAATAAAGAGTGTAACAACACCTGGATCTGCTGAGACATGGGTCCCCTTATTTCTAAGGGCAGCCACAGACCGTTTTTAACTAAAGATCTTTCTTTTGCCGACCACTTCCCAGAAAGAAAAAGTCAAGAGAGCTGCCTGTGCATTTGGTCTGTGTCTGAACTTCAGGAATGGAAAAACAAAAATAAATGTGTGTGTGTGTGTGTGTGTGTGTGTGTGTGTGTGTGTGGTGGGGGAATGTGCAGTGTGCTGCTCACTCCACCTGTGTGGGTCTCCTCTTCTCCCCTTCCAAGTAGCCACCTGTTCATTCCTCATTCAAAAGGGCCCTGGGGGCCCCAGGCAGAAGGGTGGTGCCCAGACCCTGGGGGAGGCAAATGAGGCTCTGGGCCTCCCAAACACTGGGGATGATAAATGGGGTCCGAGTCTTTCAGGCTTCATTATAGAGTCGCCATGGGTTTGCCCAAACCATGGCAACCGATTCAAGCAATGATTAACCTAATAAAGCAGAGGCAAAGGGGAAAAAGATGCATTCAAGACCCCAAGTCAGGCCCTGGTTCTCTAGAGGCAGTAAATTTCCCTTCAGTGGGTGCGGTGTTCAGGCCCCAGACATCCTAAATCTATGCCTTCGGGAGTGGGGGCAGGGAGGCCTGTGAAAGCCTGTGTGAATGGATGTCAGGGATCAGCTGGGGTGGCTCAAATGCACACATAGCAGTCCCCTGGGCCCTTCTTGGAAGACAACCCAGTACTGGGGACAGGGAGACATCTGCTTTAACCCCAGTAGTCAAATTACCTGGGCTTTCTTTTTTTGAACTCTGGTATATTTGACCCTGAGGAGGTAGTGGTGTGTGTATGCATGTGTGTGTGTGTGTGTGTGTGTTTGTGTGTGTGTGTACATATGTCTGTCTGCCTGTCTCTGGGGTGTGGAAAGCAGGTAGCAAAGATTTCTATGTTTGATCTCAGCCAAAAGGCCGAGAAGCAATTGGAAGCAAAGGTTTCTGTTACTGTCAATGTGATGGGCAGCCTGTAAAATACCCACCATGATCTCTGCCTCCTGGTATTCATGTCTCTGTCTTGGATGTCCCCCCTTCACACCTTGGTTGCTTGCATTGAGGGAAGCCAGTTGCCATGCTGTGAGCCACCCTATGGAGAGGCCAACATGGCAAGGAGATAAAGGATGTCTCTGGCCAAAAGCCAGTGAGGAACTGGGGCCCTCATTGCAACAGCCTTTGAGGAACTGAATTCTGCCAACAACCACACGAGTGGGCTTGGAAGTGGCTCCTACCCTAGTCAAGCCATCAGGTGAGACCATATTCCCAGCTGACCCTCTCTGACTGCAGCCTCATGAGACACCTGAACCAGCTAAGCCACACCTGGATTCCTGACCCACAGAAGCCACACATGATAAATGTTTCTTGGTTTAAGGAGCTAAGTTTTGGGCAATTTGTTATGCAGCAATAGCTAACTAGTACAACAGAGGCAGAGTAGCTGGTGATGATGTTATGTTAGCAGGAGCCTCAGTTTGTCTCCATAATGATCAGGTTTGGGTGCTTGGGCAAGTCCCATCACACTTGCCTGGTTAATTTGGGAAGGTCAGTTCTGGCTCATGCTTTCTTCACTACCCATCTGTAGGAATAAGACGGAGACGAGATGGGTGCTGTAATGAGTCTGCCTCATCTTCATCTCATGAAATCCTGTGAGGTAAGCACGATTTTCTCCATTTTTGTAGCTGGAGAAACTACAGCTACAGCAAGTTACTTGCAAAGGCTAAGTAACTTGCCCAAGGTAATAGGATTAGGAAGTACTGGAGTTGAAATAGATCCCAAGCCTCATGCTCTTTCCACTGACTCAGGAGGGATCTGAGTTTCTCAGGAGGGATCACCTACACATGAACTACTGGCATTTTTACCATGATCTCAGAAACAATGATATGGTACTGTTGTGATAATCTGTTCTTACTTAGTCAGATGGGACATCTTCTAAAATAGATTTATAGGCAGCAAAGGACAGGTTATTTTTGTGCAGAGGATATGAAGCAGGAGGGTTAGTGGGTCTCTATATGACTCATTCATCCATTCATTTATTCAACAAAATTCCTTGGCCTTTATGTGCTAGCCAGTCTGGGGAGGGATAAAGATTTCTAAGCAAATAATTGCAATGTCTTTTATTCATTTATTAATAGTCAATTCACTCACTCATTAATTCATTCTAAAAACATGTGGCATTTGGGCTGAGCACAGTGGCTCACACCTGTAATCCCAACATTTGAGGAGGCTGAGATGGGAGGATTGCTAGAATCTAGGAGTTTGAGACCAGCCTGGGCAACATGGCAAAACCCCATCTCTACTAAAAATACAAAAAATTAGCCAGCTGTGGTGGTGCACACCTGTAGTCTCAGCTACTCAGGAGGCTGAGGTGGGAGAATCACCTGAGCTCGGGAGGTTGAGGTTGCAGTGAGCTGTGATCACATCACTGCATTCCAGCCTGGGCAACTGGAGTGAGAACCTGTCTCAAAAAACAAAAAATAATAACAAAATATATGACATTTAGTCCAAAATGGTTAATCAGTGTTCTTCTCATTGGAGACATGAAGATGAACATAGTCCCTGCCCTTGAGGAGATCTCACAGATCAATGGAGAGTGCAGATAAACAATCACTACACTACCTGCAAAATGCTACAATATTCACATGCACAGGATATTATGGGAGCAGGGAGCAAGGAGGGAGGCATAGTACAGAGAAAGCTCCCAGGCAGAGGTGATACCCATGTTGAAGGTTTGGGGAGGGAAAACAAGAGAGAAGGTTTAGACAGACAGAGCAGTGTGTGTGTGGGATGGGGGGAAAAGCATTGAAGGGGTACCTGAGTGTGTGTAAAGGGAAAACTTCAAGCAGGTCATCACTTCTGGAGGGTAAATATCAAGGCAAATGAGGCATCGTGAGAAAGAGACTGGTGTGGCAGGACTCTGGCCATAAGCATACCTGACTTTTGATAATGAAAACAAATAATAATAGCATATGTAATCCAATTTAATCCAGACCACGATGCTGTGGTAGAGTCTGCCCATTGCCTGCCAGAATCCATTCTTCACTTCTTCTAGGCACATAGTCCCTCTTCCAGCTAGATGAGGCCACGTGATCATATTCTTTTTGTGAAATGTGAGCAGAGGTGATGTGTGCTACTTCTGAGCATAAGTTTTAAGGCTGTAGGTAAGCCTCCTCCATGCCTTATTTCCCCTTTCCACTGGCTGGGACTTATGGCAATGAAACTTCAACCATTTGATTGGCAAGGATCTGGGAGCTGGTGGAGGAAGAAGATGAAAGGATCCTAGTCCCAGAATGATGTCATGGAACAGAGGTTCCCACCTACCTGGAATACTCACCTCAGATTGAATTATTAGAGAGTCTCTGCTACAGCAACCTAGCTTTAAGCTTACTAGAACCCTAAAAAGTAATATCGCTATCCCCATTTTATGGATAAAGAAATGGAAAAAAAGATTAAGGAATTTGTGCATGTTTATACTGATTGTTAGTGAACCAGCTGGAAATTGAGCCCAGATTCATATAAATTCACAGCTCACACTATAAAATTCTTCCTAGTTAGAACATCAGCTTTATCCTATGCAATGATTGGAAACCATTTGAAGATTAAACAGGAGAGTTACAATGTTATATTCACATATTAGATGGGAACTCTGGCTGCTGCATGGAGGGTACAATGATGAGTGTCAAGATTAGAGGTGGGGCCAGATGTGGTGGCTCATGCCTGTAATCTCAGCACTTTGGGAGGCCAAGGTGGAAGGATCACTTGAGCCCAGGAGTTCAAGACAAGCCTGGCCAACATAGTGGGACCCCATCTCTACAAAAATTGTTTTTAAAAATTAGCTGTGTGGTGGCATATGCCTGTGATCCCAGCTACTTGGGAGGCCGAGGTGGGAGGATCACTTGAGCCCGGAAAATCAAGGCTGCAGTGAGCCATGATCATACCACTGTACCCTGGCCTGGGAGAGAGAGTGAGATTCTATCTCAAAAAAAAAAAAAAAAAAAAGGACTAGAGGTAGAGAGATCAGTTAGGTATTCTCTGCAGATAAGGGATAAAAGCCTGAACTAGGGCAGTGGTCACAAGAAAGCAAAGAAGGAGCCATGTTCAACAAAAAATGAGAAAGAAAATCAGCAGGACTTGAGGGTTAACTAGATATGGGTAGTGAGAGATCAAGATGAACCCCAGATTTCTAGTATGAGGGATGCTACTTAGTGAAATCGGGAAAAGGAGACAGCATTAGCTTGGGGAACCGGGAGAGGATTTCCATTTTGGACTTCTTATTTGGAGTGCCCTAGGACTGGACATTTGATCTTAGAGCTCAGAAATGGTAAGTTTACCAGAAAGGGATGGGAGACTCTTGGCCTTTCTCCTAGATTACAATACACAGGGGTGCAGAGAAAATTCAAATTCATACAAAAGCCCTCTCCTCCCCAAAATGGGGGAGAATGAGAAGATTTTTTTTTTTTTTTTTGAGACAGGGCCTCACTCTGTTGCCTAGGCTGTAGTACAGTGGTGCGATTTCAGCTCTCTGCAACCTTTACCTCCTGGGTTCAAGCAAGTCTCATGTCTCGGCCACCTGGGTAGCTGGGATTGCAGGTGTGTTCTACCATGGCTGGCTAATTTTTAAATTTTTAGTAGAGATGGGATTTTGCTATGTTGGCCAGGCTAGTCTCAAGCTCCTGGCTTCAAGTGATCTGCCCACCTCGGCCTCCCAAAGTGCTGGATTACAGGCATGAGACACTGTGCCCAGCTGAGAAAGAGAAGAATTTGAGGCAAATAAAGATGCTAATTATAGTAAATACCACTTATGGAGGCTTAGAAGGCTGGATAAGCATGTTTAATCAGTACAATAGCCCAATTAAGTGGCTACTATTTATTGTCCCATCTTCATAAATGAGGAAAAGGGTTCTTAGAGAGACAAGGAGGTTTAATTGAAAACCACTAGGTTGTGGCAGACTGGAACTTGAACCTATGTCTGTGGGGTTCTAAAGTCATATCTTTTAACCACTCTGATCTCCTGTGTATGCATCTGGAGGACTTCCTTTGGGCTTTGTTCTTGGAATAACTAAAGCTTGTAACCCGAAGAATGAAGGTCCTGTTGAGGGCAAAGTTCCAAACCAGTTCTCCCAGCTAGCGCTGCCTCAGCTTAAATTTTAAAAGTTGTTCACCTCGGACCTCTCAGATGCTATCAGAAAGTCCTAAGCTAGTTACTTAATTCTAGCTCCATAATTTGTAAGGGTGGGAGCCCTAAGGTGCACAGAGAGAAGGGCAAGTCAGTTAGTAGCAACAGAGCCCTTGCTTTCCTTATCGCACTAGGGAAACCTGACAGTCCTCTGGGTCTGCATGTCCACAGGGGCCTCCCTAGGACTACGAACTGGAATCGTGGGCAGAGGGGGTTGATAGATTGTTTCCAGTATGAGAACGCCTCACTCCCAGACGCATCTCTCGCGCTGGATCTACGTGGTCATTTCAGCACCATGGTCAGGGGCGCGCAGCTGCATTTCGGGATCTCAGAGCAACTGCTAGACAGCCTTAGCTGGACAGGCGTCCGCTCCGTCGGCCTTGGCCCACAGATCCCAGAAGCAGAGACAGCAGACAGGAGACTGGAACTTCGTCAGGGGTCCAGGGAGGCCAAAGCTCAGGGACCCCTGGACCTTATAAGACCACAAGGACCCGGTTCTAGCCAAAGGACATATTACTATAGTCGCCATCTCCAATACTCCTGTCTATGGGCACAGAGGAAAGAGTTCCAAACTGCTAGCTTAGAACCAGGGTGTCAGTCCTAGTTTGTTGCAATAACTCGCCTAGTGATTGAGGGCCTTGGGCAAGTCATCTTCTCTCTTTCCATAGGTGTGACCACACTGCCTTGCACACCTTACTGGCTCTAGGAGGGTACCGGAGATAAAAAGTGTCTAGCCTCAAGTCACTCACTGCTCACTTGGCCCTTGGAAGGCAGAACAGCCAGGTAAGGTTAGCAGTGTCACCACCCCCCACCCCACCCCTCCACTCTCTCACACACTTTTGTTGAAATCTGTCTGCAGGGATTTTTAAAGGGGGCAGACGGAAAGGCTCACGGCAGAGAGTATTCCTTACATAAATGTAATTACAATGTACCCAGCGGTTGTTCTGTGCCACATTCTCAGGTGAATCCCCCATACCCTCCCCACACTGTCTCTAGTCTCAGGGTCTGAAGGGTTTTTTCCACCCCTTCCGGTCTTGAGGGGACTGTGACGCCGTTCACCTTGTGCCAGCCTCGTGTTAGGCACCCAGAAACCCAGCAAAAGGATATTAGGAACTCTTTCCAACTTCTCTTGTGGATTAGCTGAGGCAAGGAGACTTGTCCAAGGTCACACCGCTCGGTAGTCCGCGAGGGAGAGAAGGAACAGTGTGCGCCTGTGGGGTCGCGTGCGCCCCGGGCCCCGCCTACCTTTGTGCCAGCCCAGAGGCCTGGCTCCCAGACATTAGCATTCCAATGGCCCCGGGACGCTTTGTCCTCCGACTGAGGCCGGCTGGGGGTGGGGTGGGATGGGGGCAGGGCACCATAAATCTACCTGCTTGTGTGCCAGCGCGGCTTGACTGGAAGGAGGAGCAAGATTCATGTGCTGTTTTTCTGGAAGCCAGTCTTGGGCTCAGACAAAAGCAGAAGAAGGGGGGAGAGCCATTCGAAGAGAGGGTCTTTCCTGCCCGGGTTTCGGACACTGTTGGAGTTTCAGGGAGCTTGGGCGCAGGCGGCGATCTCAGAGCGCAGCAGGCTCCGCAGCCGAAGAAGCGTTGGCTGACAGAGAAGAGGCGGGCTCCGGGCAGAGACCGCTAGCGGCGCGGTTTAAAAAGCCCCAGGACTCAAAACGCCGCAAGAAGTGGACGGCGGGGACGGTGGTGCAGAGCTAGTTGGACAGGCCACCCCTAGAAATGTTTCCGAGCCCTTCTTGCTCAGGGGTTCTTTGAAAAGAGGGATGGACGAGGTTTCCCACTCCAGCGTGATTCCACACACTTAGACGGAGCTCATCCAGCACGGAACCCTAAACTTTGCCTCCGCGATTCAAAGAAACCCTAAACCCTCCTCCGCCTTCTCCTGACTTGGAGAGTGGGGCTGACTGCTCCGGGGGTCTAATCCGCCCCAACCCAAGGTGGCGGCCTAGCAGCCGAGTTGGTTAACCCGTACGTGTGTGTTTTAATTTGTGGGGCGGAGGACCAGTCTGTGTGTGTTGGGTGACTAATGGCTCCTTAATGAGCGCCCTCAAAAGCAGGAGAGGGACTGGGCTGTGGGGGAGAACGCAGCTCACCCGGTTGCCGCCTGGAGAACGTTAGCCCAACAAACGCCCCTCCAGCTTCTGGGGGTAGTTTGTACCCAGAGAGTCCCCTGCCTAGATGGTGAACAGTACTTCGCACAGCCTTACCCACGAAGAAGAATCTTTCCACTTGAGGAATTCCTGTCCAAATCTTTAGTCCTGGCCCAAATGCCACCTTCTCCTGCAAGCTCCCGGCACTCCAGCCCCAAGGTGGCAGTTTGATGTTCCATCCTGTGGCTCATATCTCCCTCAACCACCAATATTTCTTAGGCCTTAAGTGATTTTGTCTATATCCTTGCTACTGTCCTGCCAGAATAGAGAGACCTTCTTGATTTTTGTGTCTGCCTACCCCCTACCCCTAACGCCCAGCAAATCACAGGTGTTTGCTTGGTTTGTGCAACTCCTAAGCTGCTGACACCTGTCCCCGGGCAGTGCCCCAGGTGGAAAGTTGGCTATTGCAGAGGTCATCAATAACCCATTAATCTCCTCCTCCCAGATTAAAGCCACAGAATGAAACAACAGCTTCGTTCATTCGTTTGTTTGCCGTGTCCCTCTTCCCGCCCTCAAATCCTGCCGCTGATAACTGAGACAAGTCTCCTCTGAGCTAACTTTAGAGATTTGTGGTAGAGAAGAGGAAAATTTCCATTTGAATTGGGTAGGGCATAGGAGAGAAAGAGAGATGCAAGAGGCATTAACCCCTGAGAAGACACCACCTTTGCACTCTAATGTGCTGGAAAAGCAACCTCTCCACCAGTTCCTGGGGCCTGGCAGCACCGCGCCCGACCTGGGTTGGCCCACTTCTTCCCAGGACACCCCTGGCCAATTCAAGGAGGCCTCTGTAGTTCAACTAGCAGGTAGGGTGCCCGTCCTTCACTTTCCTATTCCCAAGCAGCAGGCGAACTCTGGATCCTTACAGCTTAGACCATATTCTCTGAGGTCCTAGGGGTCCCTGAAGTCATGTAGTGGTGCTCTACTGGCACTCCTGGGACAGATTTCAGTGCTCATGCTGCACCAGTCCTATTCCACCTTGCCAGTAAGAGAGATGGTGTGGCTGGAAACCTTGAACAGTTTCTTAATAAGTTGTCAGTCAAGGCTGCCAGGTGATGAGGGAGGGGGCGTTGCTGGAGATTCCAGCCAGACGCTCCACCTTCTTTGCTCCTGGCTGCTCAGTTCAAGGAGTTCACGACACAGCCACCTCAGTGCCTGGGGAGTAAAATATGCTCAGGGGATTTGCTAGGCCTCTAAGCACCTTGGGAAAATTCCTAGGATGCCCAGCCCAGTCGTGTTTCCGAGGACTCTGACTCTGCAATTGAATTATTACTGTATCCCTTCCCCAAGTGCAACCAACAGTTGCTCTAAAGCTAGGCTGGTGGAGTTGGGGAAACGGCCAGCAAGTGAGAGTCAGTTGTCCTAGTTGGAGGCTTGTCGTTCTTCTAAACCACTCTTTGAAATAAAAGGAGTCATTGCCCTATATAGAAAAAAGGGAGCTGGACCAATAATTACTTAGAAGACTTCCAGCTCTCCAAACCCAATCTGCCCTGGCTCTAGTCCAGACCTCCAGAAAGAGTGTCATCCCTCTCCTTGGACAGAGGTGCTCTTCCTCAGCTGTAGTGACTGTGGCCCTCCTCTCCCCAACACACAATGGAGTCATCTTGCCAAGGCTTCTTGAAGGTCCTTTTTTTTTATTGGCTTAAAATCTCATCCAGCAATCCCTAAATAATCTAATATACAAAATATAGACTTTTCCCTGCTGTGAGATCTCATTAATAAATACAAATGTGTAAAACAGGGGAGGGGCCATATAATTTACTGTACCAAAATTGATTTCAAAAGGCATCATATAATTTACGAACAGATTTAAAAAAAAAAAAGATGCGCGGTGCTCCAGGCACCTGCAGCGCAGCTCACGTTTCAGGCGCAGTTCGCAGGGAGGCTGGGGAGGTGCTCCCTGGCCGGGCTAGCGCTTTCCCAGTTCACAGCCTGGTCTTCCGCCCCGGGAGGGCAATGGCTCCGAAAAGTGCACGAGGAGAAGGCAGAGGGTCGCCTTCGTGGCTTTAAGGCAGAGTGAGGCGCCCTGAAATCCCGGACCTGATTGGGAGTAGAGCAGATCCGCAGCGTCTTTGGAGAAAGGCAAGGGGAGTAAGCGCTGAGAGACGAAACATTGGATTGAATCACATTGGAGGAGGGGTGGTAAGAGACTGAGAGGCAGACAGACTTGAGTGAGGGTAGGGCGACCCAAGACGGTGGGCGGCTCCGGCCGGGTAGTGCTACCATTCTAGTATTCTTTGAATGAGATTATGGGGTGGTGGCAGGGAGGAGGCCTAAAATGAGCGCACTTTGCAATGCCCACTTCGCGCGGGCAGCAGCAAGGGTTGCGTGCGTTGGCGCAGCTGGGAGGGCCGGGGAATGAACCCAGCCTGCCGCCCCCGTGGAGGCCTGGGCGGGCGGGGGTCAGCCAGGGAGAAGCAGAAGGAACAAGTGCTTTTGAGGGCCGCCGCCGTCGGCCACCCTCTACGGCTCCCGGCTCCCTCCCTCACCCTTACCCTTAGCACCCACAGCCCAGCGACAGGCAGGTCCTTTCACAGAAAATCTGAGAAAGCCAGAGTGCCTGGGCTCAAGCAGGCGGAAGAGGAGGCCCCCAGCAGCCCGGGTCGCTCCTCCAGCGACGCGGCGGGGCTCAGGCTGCCAGCCTGGGAGACTGGGGAGTAGAGGGACCCCCAGTCCCCGGGGGAACCGCCTGGGCTGCCCAGCTCCCCGCAGTGCGGCGCCGGCGACTCCAGCGCGTACAAGCTGTGGTCCGCTATGCGCAGCGTTTGAGTCAGCGCCCAGATGTAGTTGTGGGCGAAGCGCAGCGTCTCGATCTTGGTGAGCTTCGCGTCGTCTGGGAAGGTGGGCAGGACACCGCGCAGGGCGTCCAGTGCCGAGTTGAGGTTGTGCATTCGATTGCGCTCGCGGTCGTTGGCCTTCTTTCGCCGACTCCGTCGCTGCTTGCTCAGTGCTAACTCGCTCTTAGGCCGGCTGCGCCCGCCGCGCCGTGCCCGAAGCTTCCTCGGGGCCCCTCGGCAGCCCCCCTCTTCCGCCTCCGCGCAGTTCCCCCGTGTGCGAGTGGGGCTGGGCGGGGCGGACGTGGGGCAGGTCACTTCGTCTTCCGAGGCTCTGGGGAAGGACCGCTCCGTCTCACGGGTCACTTGGACAGTGGGCGCACCCGAGGGCTGAGGCGTCATCCTACGGCGGGGTCAGAGGGAAGGGTAAGTTTGAGTCCGTCACTGGGCGCAGTCCGCGATTCCGAGGCTAGGTGGGAAAAAACAAAAACAGCCATCCTCCCAGTCCCCGCTGGGTCAGAGGATCCCTCTTTCCCCTGCCCCTCCCTCGGAGGCCTCCAAATGTTACCTTTCTACCGGCGCAAAAGAATAGAGAGCGATGAGCAGCGAGGGCCGTGGGGAGCTCAGCGGGCTTCTGGTGGCCAAGTTCAGCTGAGCTGCAGGCGCCCCCGCCTGGGAGTTGCCCCAGCCCCAAAGGAGAAAAGAAGAGAGAATGGGGTCCGGGGCCTCTGTCACGCTCTCTCTCGAGGCGCGGCGGTGAGACCGCGGGGATTTCCTGAGCAGCAAGTCGTGTGCCCCTTGGCACGCTTTATCTGCTTCGCCCGGGCCAGGAGCGTGCCTGCCCGGCTGCTGCCCGCGCCACCGGCCAATCAGCGCCGGGGCCCTGGGGCCGCGCCACGCGAGCCCGCTCCTCCCCCGCAGGGCACAGCTGGATTCCGGACAAAGGGCCGGGGTCGGGGGAGGGGAGCGCCGCTCTGTTTGCTCTCTCGAGGGCGGGCTGGGTCCCAGCAACTCTCGGTTCCTCAAAGAGCCTCGCCCAGTGAGAAGAGCCTCGTGTGGCTCTCGTCAGGCCACCTCAGACCGCTTTGCTCCTAGCCTATCTTTCCTTAGCATCTGTCCTGGAGGGGACTTTGATGCCTCTAGGGTATAATGCCCGCACGTTACACATGGAGAAATTTAGGCTCAGTGAGGGAGGTGGCTTGTCTGAAATCGCACAGGAAGATAGTGGCAAAGACAACCACGAGCTCATTGTCCTGACTAGCAGCCTGGAGAAGGGTCCAGGAATACTAAAGGACGCCCTGCTCTCCTGGTGTTTCACTGCCTCTCTTCCTACTGGAAGACAGGGGACATCACTGAGAGAGATCCTCCTTATGTCCCTTCCATTCGCAGACCTTTTGGGGGTGTCCGAGCCTCTGCCACACCCTGAGATGCTACCTCACACTCCCCAGAGGCGCTTAGAACCCCACACCCATAGATCCCACTCCAGAGGCCGGGGTTGGCTGTGGGGGGACCCCTCAAGCGGACATTCCATTACTACAAGCCTACTACAGCTTGTAGATAGTATCCCAGCGTTCTGGCCAGGAACCGTGACAGGAAGAGTTCTGGGAAGTGTGAGGAGGGGAGGAAGGAACCAGGAGTTCACAGTGAGCTCTTGCGTCTTTTTTTTTTTTTTAAACGAACAAACAAAACCAAAAAACGGTCTCCTTCTGTCACCCAGGCTGGAATGCAGTGGTGCAATCACAGCTCACTGCAGCCTTGATCTCCTGGGCTCAAGCTATCCTCCCATTTCAGCCTTCCCAGTAGCTGAGACTACAGGCATGCGCCACTGTGCCCGGCTAATTTATTTTTATTTTTATTTTGTATGGGGCGAGGGGCGGTCTTGCTTTGTTGCCCAGGATGGTCTCGAACTCCTGGGCTCAAGCGTTCCTTTCACTTCAGTCTCCCAAGGCGCTGGGAAGCAGAGCTGCTGTGCCCCTCCCCCTTGTGTCTTTTGAACTACCACAGCGTGCAGGCACTGGGAGAAGCTGATACACTTTTTCTCCCCTTAGTCCTCCGGTCCAATCACAGACAGACAGCAGCTGCCAGCAGTCACCTGCTCCAGCCCCCTGCCTCGGCATCACTCGGGCATCGCACAGAGAGCACAAGGCAGGGACTCCCCCAGCCCCTTGGGTTGTCCCTGGTAGCGCTCTCTGGAAACCTTTCCAAAGGGACTCTGAACTCATCATCCCTCCTTTCTTCCCCAGCCCCTCCTCTTGTCCCCGCCTGGGACATCCCGTGGTCTTCTGCTTCCGGTCACTCAGAGTGAGGGGTTGCAGCTTCCGCTTCTCTCTCTTGACCCGGTCGTGCCTGGAGGAAGACGCCGAGGCGGGAGGTTTAAGCATCCGGGTTTAAGTCTCCTTAGGCGAGGAAGGCTTCGCTTTCTAGCAGGTCCAGATATCCTGAGTCTCCCAGAAACTGCAGGAGGGGACAGGACCCGACTTCGAGACTGTAGGGTGGGGTGAGGGGATGAGGTAGGTCTGTGAGTCTGCCCTAGTGATAGCCTCTTACCGCCTAGGCTGCTTGGGGGCAAATTTTCCTCCAAGGAAGAGGGTGGTATGCTCAGGAACCAGCGAGAGGGGGGCTCTAGGACTGGGCGGGGGTGTGGTGCGGTCCTGCTGATCTTAGCTGGTGCTCTGTGAGCAGGCTCCTTCCCTTGCTGTGGGGAAATGAAGCCTGAGACCAGAGTCAGAACCAATAAAGGGACCATCTGGGACTGTCAGGTTAGCATTTTGCTGCAGCTCCTCCCTTAGGTCACCACTCACTAGGAGCTTGTCTTCTTCTCATAAGAATGGGAATTTCAGGCCTTCTTTAAAGATGAAAAAGTCAAGGCCCAGAGAGGGAGAGTGACTCTCTCAAGGTCACACAGCAAGTTCTATCAGAACCACATAGAAGTCATATCTTTAGACTCTTAGCCCTAGATTTCCCCTTGTACCAGCTACTGCTCCTTGATTTGGGAGAAAACATTTTTTTTTCAAGGCAAAACAAGAGACCCCAAAATGCAGACAATAGAGGAAGTCCTGAGTCTGGGGGTCAGATTAGAAAAGAAGTAATGGTCCCATTTTCTAGGCAAGGGGAGCCACTGTCCATTCAAGCTGCTGCTGCTTCCTCCTCCTCCTCCTCCTCCTCCTCCTCCTCCCCTTCTTCCTCTTCTTCTTCTTCTTCTTCTTCTCCTCCTTCTTCTTTCTCCTTCTTCTCTTCCTCCTTCTCCTTCTTCACACTTGTCTGCCTCATACCCCAGCCTTGCCTGATTTATTTAACTGCAAGTTAGAAACTGGGAGAGAACCAACTTGGAGCTTTTTTGGTCTGGGAAAGAAAATCCAAACCATGCTTCTCTAGGGCCTCCTGACCTGGCTAAGCTCCATGGAGGGAACCCTGGCCACGAGGGATCCAAGCACTGCTCTGGTTTCCCAGAAGCCTGTGGATGACTCTCATCTGGCGGTGGACCTCAGATGGGGGTGAGTGGACCTCAGATAGGGGTAGGTCTCACTCTGGCTGGGGCCTGACTGGAGCGGCTAATGGATACTGACAAGGTTCGCAGGGTGAGCTTCCCATGCCAGGAAAGACTCTGGGGATTCTTTCAAGCTTTCTTGATAGGTAGAGAATTCTGGGACCTGCTTAGAATTCTTATCCAGCCTCCCACAAACCCCTCCGGCTCAGGGCCCTCCAGGGCTTGCAGTTCTCCATCACTCCTGCTTTGCGCAAAAAGCAGCCAGGGCGAGGAGCGCGCGGTGGCTGGGGGCAGCCGCCTTCTTGAGGGATGCAAGGACTTCCCGCAGTCCTCTTCCAGCCAGGAGGCCAGGGCCGGAGGTCAAGGAGTCTTAGGCGATTAGAGATTGAGGATCCATGCCCTCTGTCTCAGCTGCAGGGGACGCATAGACCCCTCTCCAAAGTTAATTCCTGTGCCTTTGGCTACGGAGGCGCAGGCGGTAATGACTCCGTGCGCACCGGCAGTGTTTGTGAAATGGCTCTTCCCGCAGACAGCAGAGTCTGTTCCTGCAGCTCCTGGTCATCCACCGCCCCTAAGACCTCCAGGACTCCCGCACCCCTACACCTCCTGAGACCTAAGTTTGCCTGGAGGCTGAGGGGTCCCGGGGAGAGGCGGTAGCCAGACGCCTGGAGACCGCGGGCATATTGGAAAAGACGGAAGGCAGCGGCCAGCCTTCCTGCCTTCTTGTCTGCGGGGGTAGTTTTAGCATTGCCTGGGGGCTCTTTGAGAATTGTGCAGGGAGGGAGGGGGGCCATGGGAAGCTGAATAGCTAATGGCTTGCCAGAGGAGGGGGATTCTTTCTCTCGCCTTCAGCTCAGCAGTGAAAGAGGGGAAGACAAAAATCTGGCGAGCGAGCTGCCCGGGCCGAGACTGGCCACTTCAAACAGCCCTTCAAACAAAAGGAGACGACGAAAAGAAAGCCCCACCTGTCTCCAGTGTTTGCTAAAATAATAATAAATAGATTTCGTTTAATAAATAATTACAAGAGATTGTAAAGTGGAGTGCTTTGGAAAACATCTACCGCGGGACTCCGTGCAGCCAGCCGTCACCTGCTCCTAAGGCGAACAACTTTATTGTTAAGCCACCCCCCAACTAGTTCGCCCTGATAAACTCTCCCTCATTTTCACAATGACTGTTTACTCATAGTTAGCACAATATTACCTTTGCCGTGATAAACCCGGAGGGGGGAGACCTGGCCCCTGGCCCCTGGACACACCTGTCCCAGAAGCTGACACATGGATTTGGCACCAAGCAGGCCTCCCCGCGGGAGCCCTGCCCCCGTGTACATTGGCCCAATTGCCACTCATTTATAACAGGTTGGCTGCAAGGCCTATCTCGGTCCTATTTGTCTTCTTTTATTGAAAGCATATGGTCTCCAGGGGCTCACCAGACCCATATTTCATCTGCCAGGAGCTGGAGCGCTTCCGCAGGCTGGTGCTGCCCAGCGCGCAGCTCCCCACCCAACGGCTGCTGCGCCAGCTGAGGGGATGGTGGAGGCAGGGTGGGGAGAGATAAGACGGGCTCCTCACCCTCTTTCGGAGAGAAGCCGTTCCCTCAGAGACTCCCCCTCCCCAGGCTCAGGGACCTCGTGCGCTCTTGAAAGGGTGGCCGGTTCTTTTCCTTGGGTAGGTGACAGGGCGCCATATGCCACCCCCCAGGGCGCACGAGGGAGCTCCGGCCCAGGGAGTCTTCGAACAAAAGGAAGAGAGGGCCCGGGTGCTCAGGAGAGCCGGAGGTCTTTATTTCCAGATCCCCCCTCCCTGCTCAGGGCCGCCTCCCCTAGGCGTCCGCAGCTCGCGCGCGGCGCCTGGAAACAAAGTGTCCACATTATCCTCGCCGGCGGCGGAGACCGTCAATGCGTGAAAAGGTGCATTGCGCACCAAGACACCTGTCGAAGCGGCTCCTCTTCTCAGCGCCCCTCTCTGCTCTGCGCTCGGTCAGGAGCCGCGCAGGGAGCGGGGGGTGGGAGGAGGGAGAGACACTGTGATTTGTGGCGACATATGTTGAGCAGATCGTTGTGTACTCTTCACAGGGACACATGCACCCTCGCTCCCATACACACCCCGCGAGAAGGAGCAGCTGCTCTCCTCACCTTCTCCCAACATAATACCTGGGCCAGGCGCTTTGGCCTCGCCTTTTGAGAGTTTAGCTCTCCCCCACCCCCCACCCCCCGTGTTCCACCCCCACCTACCGCCCCAATCTTAGCAGCTTCGCTGTAGGACTTTATTGTCAAATTTAACAAATGCACATTTGTTCCCAGCGCCTGGCCCCAAATACACACACACGTACAAACATGCAGGCATCCACAGAAAACGCGACTGATGACACAGATGCGGAGCGCGAGATGCCCATATGTCCGGCTCTGCGCCCATCCCGGCTGGGGAAACGAATAGGCTGTGTGATTTTCCCTCCCCAGGAAGAAATAAACAACGGAACCCGGCGGGGGAGGGGAGGCCACCTCCAGGCGGCTCCAGTTTGGAGCTCTTGCCCTTTGGCGCGGTGCGCCACCGCACAGTGCTGGCAGCCAGGAGAGCGCAGGGCAGCGGAGGAAGAGCGCGGCTTGCCAAAAGGCGGCTGGGACAGGGGCCCCTGGAGGGAGCGGAGAGGGTTGGAAAGTCTGGGGGTGCTCGCTGGGCATCGCCTGACCCCTGGGCTCTTGAACTCTCGGATGGTGAAGACTCTCCCGTCCTCCTGGGATTCCCAGGAGTTGGCGTCCACCTGAGGCGCACTAGGGGCGGGCGGGTACACCGGGAGGATTCTGCTTGGCAGCTTCTCCAGCCTGCTTGTCTCCTTAGCAGGTTGCATGCAAGTTTCCAGATGCGAGCCTCGGTGACAAAACTTGATGGGAAGAGCAGTAGACGTGCGTGAGGATTGGGGGTGGGGTGGGGGAGGCGGCCTGGCTCTGCGGCTACTCCTGTGTCACTGTAAGCATACCTTTCCTCTGGGCCTGTTTCTCCTCTGTTAAAGGAGAGATCTGTGAGGGAAATACTCGGTAAATTCCTCTTCAACTTTGCAGAATTTGGAAATTTTAGACGTCAATGGGCCTTCTGCTGTGAATGGAGGAAACCCAGAGAGAGTGTCACTCCCCTTCCCCAAATAACACACACACACACACACACACACACACACACAATTTCCTTGGGTCTGAGTTTCTGGCCAATTGGCCTTTCACCAGCAATTGAAGGGCTGGGGGCAATGATGGTAGTGGGGAAAGATAGGTTTGGCACTGGGAGTTCAGCCATCCTCTGCCGCCTCCATCTTTTAACTCTTGGTGCAGAGCAACTCTTGGGCCATTGTGACACTCAGCAACAGGTCAGGCATGCTTGCTGACAGCAGGCTTTCAGAACTTCCTGTCTTCAGGTGCTGGGATGGAGCTGGGAGCTGGTTTGCGGGTGTGTGGCTACTGAGCTCCTTTCTCCTCCAAGCCTGTTTCTGGAAAAACCGAAAGTGTGCCCCACCCCCCGTCTGTGCGAACTTGGATGCTCTTCTCGTTCCCTAAATAGGGGCAGCCTCCCTCAGCCATACACATATTGTTTTTACTTTCTGTGTGTGAATTGATTTCACTAAATGCAGTACTTACATTCCCCATATCCACCGGCCTAGGGCAGGGGACATTCTCCTTTGGGAATTCCTCTGTAGAAGTCAGGCTTGAGATGGCAGATGAGCTCTCTGCCTGGCCGGTCCTCTTTTCCCCAACCCTGGTGCCTCCTCCGACGCCCATGGTGATTCTCTTTAGGCAGCAGCAGTAAGAACCAAAGGGTTTCTGAATTGCTGGTTTGGGGTCAGAGTGGGAGGAATCTATCCACCTCAGTTCTTTAGGTCACCATGGATGAGATACTCACCCACACCTCCAGCTCCAGTTATCAGGTTGGGAAGGCAGGAAGGGGACAGGGGTGGTAGGTGAGGAGAGTCCAGAATTATTTCTAGATTAACGCGGTGGAAAGGCAATAGAATGCGAGGCAGTGCCGTTTTCCATGCAGTACTTAGTTAACTCATGTTCATGCAGAATTTTGAAGGTGGTGCATCACCCTCTCACACACTCACATAATCTGCAAGGGAGACAGAAAGATATTTTTATTGTTTATTTTGTGTATTTAGTTTTTCTTTCCAAGTTTTATTTTAGGCTCAAGCGGTACATGTGCAGGTTTGTTACATGGGTAAATTGTGTGTCTCAGGTGCTTGGTGTACAGATAACTTTGTCACCCAGGTAATCAGCGTAATACCTAAGAGGTAGTTTTTCAGTCTTCATCCTCTCCCCACCCTCCACCCTCAAATAAGGCCCAGTGCCTATTGTTCCCTTCCTTGTGTCCATGTGTACTCAATGTTTAGCTCCCACTTAAAAGTAAGGACATGCAGTATTTGGTTTTCTGTTCCTACATTAATTTGCTTAGGACAATGGCCTCCAGCTCCATCCATGTTCCTGCAAAAGGCATGATGTCATTTTTTATAGCTGTGTAGTATTCCATGATGTATATGTACCACATTTTCTTTATCTAGTCCACCGTTGAGGGGCACTTAGGTTGATTCCATGTCTTCGCTATTGTGAATAGTGCTGCGATGAACATATGTGTGTGCCTTTATGGTAGAATGACTTGTATTGCTTTGGGTACACACCCCGTAATGGGACTGCTGGGTCAAATGGTAGTTCTGTTGTAAGTTCTTTGAGAACTCTCCAGACTGCTTTCCACAGCAGTGGAACTAATTTACATTGCTACCAGCAGTGTGTGAGCGTTCTTTTCTCTGTGACCTTGCCAGTATCTGTTATTTTTTTGACTCAGAAAGGGATTTTTATTTTTTATTTTTGAGACAGTTTCACTTCATCTCCTAGGCTGGAGTGCAGTGGTGTGATCTTGGTTCACTGCAACCTCTGCCTCCCGGGTTCAAGCGATTCTCGTGCCTCAACCTCCCAAGTAGCTGGAATTACAGGCATGCACTACCACATCAGGCTAATTTTTTTTTCTTCTTTTTAGTAGAGATGGGATTTTGCTATGTTGGCCAGGCTGGTCCTGAACTCCTGACCTCAAGTGAGCCACCCACCTTGGCCTCCCAAAGTGCTGGGATTACAGGCCACTGCGCCTGGCCAGAAAGGGATTTTTAAATTTCCATTTTCTACCAGAGCACACTGAGGCTCAAGGTCACAGAGCCACGACTGAAACTCAGCTTCCATTGTGTCCACTCCAGCTAGCTGGCAGAGAATCTTCCTTTCGTCATCCTGCTGCCCCCCTACCCACTGCCCACACTCCAGACTTATACTCTGTCACCCTTTGGAGCTCTTCAGAGGTGGGCTAGTCCCAGTAGGGGCTTTGCGGGGGGCAAGAAATTAAAGGGTTTGGGAGCAATAAATAATAGAGACTTTTCCTTTCTCTCCCTGTGGTGTCCTCACCTCCCCTTACTCTCTGCCAGTGCTGAAGGGGCAGGGCCAGCCTTGCATGACATAGAGAGTGAGGTAAAAATTTTAGTGAGAATTATTACATTTTGTGCCCTGTGCACCCCATCTGCCCCACTCCAGTCTCAGCCCTGCTGTGGGTACAATAAGCCTCATGTTCCTCCTTCTTTAAACTTTAAAGCAAGTGGTCCCAACTTTTTTGATTATGTAGCCCTATCAGAACACTATTTTGGGCACACTCTTCAAAATATGTTAACTATTCATGATTCTTACTATATTTAATGTACAATATAAAACATATGCAAAGTTTGATTTATTTATAAATTACAGATGTACTTCTGTGCCAGGAAATATAAAGTAGTGGAGAAGAGGATGGGGTTTTGACCCAGACAGCCTGGGTCCCAATTTGGACTTCTCCACCTAGTAGCTGCATAACCTTGGTCTGTTGGCTCAGGCTCTCTGAGGCACCTTCATTTTTTCACCTATAAAAGGGGTCAGTTTAATAGGTACCTACCTCTAGGCCTTAAATGACCTAATTTGTGTAAAGTGATCAGCAACAGCAGGTAGTGTGTTCAATCATGTATGAACAAATATGATATGCATATTATAAAATATACCCCTAAGAGGCCAGGCACGGTGACTCACTCCTGTAATCCCAGCACTTTGGGAGGCCGAGGCAGGTGGATCACTTGAGGTCAGGAATTCAAGACCAGCCTGACCAATGTGGTGAAACCTCGTCTCTACTAAAAATTAAAAAATTGGCTGGGCATGGTGGTGCATGCTTGTAATCCCAGCTACTTAGGAGGCTGAGGCAGCTACTTGGGAGGCTGGGGCAGGAGGATTGCTTGGACCTGGGAGGCGGAGGTTGCAGTGAGCCAAGATCACACCACTGCACTCCAGTCTGGGCAACAAAGCCAGACTCCATTTCAAAAAAAAAAAAAAAAAAAAAATATATATATATATATATATCCCTAAGAAATGTATGCTCAGGAAATAAAAATAAGTGTAACTAGAAGTTTTACTATGTGGCTGTTCCTGTACTGCCCACTGTCACGCAGCCCACTTCAGAGCCTGCAAACTTAAGCGACCACTCTGAGAGTATCATCCGTGGTTATGACGTAGGTTTATATTTGGGTGGCATTTTCTCACCCTTTTGTTTCTTATCAAATCAGTGAGGTAGCATCATGAGAGATCAGCCTCCCATTTTGCAGATGAGGAAACTGAGGCTTCAGAGGGGTGATGTGACTCACCCAGGGGCACTCGTTTGTATAATATCATGGAGTGGGAATAAGAATAGGTCTTCTGACCTCAAGTCAAGCCTGGCTCTGTGTTACACTGTGGGTCCCACTTGTGAGCTTGTTGGAAAGCCAACCCAATGTAGGCACCTTGCTGAACAACTACTAAAGAAGGAGGTGCAGGCCTTATGAATGAGGCCAGCTGGTGGTGTGTGCCCGTGGCTCAGTCACTCTTTTCCACCAGAAACCAGAGCAGGCTTGGAGGCTCCCTGGCATGCGACCTTATTTGGTGGGTGGGGTACACTTTGCAGATGCTAGTGCAGAAGGCAGCACTTTTTTGCAGAGCTTCAAGTCTGCACAGGAAACTACAAATCAAATTCCTGTCAATACAATTGCCCAGACACCAAGATGGCCCAAGTCAATTAGGCACACCTTACCTCTGTCCCATAAATGTTTATGAAGGATCATTATGACAGTGTGGTGGCCAGCTGTTCCTCTTAGAGATTAGACCCAGGGGAAGTGGTTTGAATTAGAAAAGCAGGGATTTGGGCTATTTATGACCATGTCTTTCCTAGCAGATAAACACTGAGAATCCTCTTCGGATGAAATTGAATCCTCTCTGTAAGGACCTCCTATTCTCTGGCCTGCAGCAGCTGTACAGCCTGCACAAGAGGGCCTGTCTTCTCCCATGACTTAATCCCCAAGAATTATAGAAACCTTGTGTGCCTGCAAGCCCAGAGTAGGCCCTCTTGTAACCCAGAAGTCTGAAAATGTAAGAAATGCCCCCAGTGACTTTGATATGAAGTCAGAGTTGAGGCCAGGCCATAGATGAGTAGATTATAAACTTTTGATAGAGTTACTACAGGCAAAGCTGTAGGAACGAAGTCTGGCAGGAAGAGTACTACTGGGGCTCTTGATCTTAACTCCAGCTCCATGGAACTGGAGACTGTTTCTCTGTTAAGTGAAGAGGCAGCATAAGGAGTGATCAACAGCACCATCTCCAATCAGGCAGGTGGGTTTGAATCCAGGCTACGTATGAATCTTATTCTCTTGTGATGTTGGACAAATTACTTAATTTCTCTGGCCTCACTTCCTTTATTAATAACATGGAGAAAATAATAGTACTAATTCCTAGGGTTGTTCTAGGATTAAATGAGCTAATACATGAATAACACTTAGAATGATGCTTAGCTCATGGGAAGGGCAATGCTTTATTGAGGGTTACCATGTGCTGGCTACTGGGTCACTGATAGGAATGAGCAAAACATCCATAGTCCCTTACAGGGCAACAATTAGTCTGCTTGTGGAGTCAGACATTAACAAAGCAATCATACACGTAGATGATGACACTCTGATGACAGCTATGAGTGAAAAGCTTTAGGGTGCAATGAGACCTTACAGTAGGAGGATGCAGGGGTCAGGAAAGGTGCTCTAGAAAGGGGATTAACCTACATAAATAGCTGAAGCAGGAAGGATCACGGCACATTTGGTAAACTAAAACGGCTTTGTGTAGGGAGTATGGAGAACAAGAGAGAGAGGTTCACGATGAAGCTGGATACGCTGGTAGCACTGGGTCCTGCAGAGTTTTGTGAGTATTTACTCTGAGAGAAACAGGAACATGATGTGGTTTTGAGCTGGGGATGACATGTTCATAATAAACATTTATGAAGAGACCAGTGTGTATGTGAAGAGCAGGTTGGCATGAACAGAGGGGAAGCCAAAAGGCGTAGCTACCCAGGTGAGAGAGGATGGGGCCTGACCAGGGTAAGGACAATGGGAATGGAGTGAAGTGGGTGGATTTATGTGCAAGAGGGAGAGTGGGCAGGTCTGGTGATAGAATACGAGGCATTAGGGAGGGAATAGTACAAATGGCACCTGTGGAGGCTAAGGCAACTTCATCTTGGATGCTAATCCACCATGCTGATTTCTGATTAATCCCAGTTCTGGGAATGCCTCTAAGATTTCTACTTTCACATACTTACTGTAAATCCTGCCCTTAGGTCAAAACAGCCTTGATATTATGATAAACAGACACTCTCCATAAATTCTGCCCTTAGGCAAATTCCGTGTGGTATATAAACCCTGGTCTGGGATAACAGTGCAGGGATCTACCATCTCATCTCATGGCTGGCCAAGATGGGCTTCTGTTCATAAGTACCCATTAAATGTTTCTGAGAAACTAGATCTGTCAGCTTCTTTCTTTGGTCCCTCAGCTTCCTCAGCCTTTGGGGGTAGGTTTGCGTGGACCTGCTCACTGCAGATCAGTGCCTTTCAGTGAGATGGAGGTCTCTGGAAGACACATGTTTGGCTCCTTTGAGACATTCAAGTGGAGATTTTGAGTGGACTGTTGGCTACACAGTTCTTGGTGGAGGTCTGGGCTGAGGATGTACATTTGTGAGCCATTTGGGTATAGTCAGTGTTTGGGTGTAGATGAGATGGCTTATGCAAAGAGCATGGAGTGAAACAAGAAGGGCCTAGGAATGAGTCTCAGGTATTCCACCCTCTAAAGGCAGAATGCAGGAGTAGGAGCTGGGTAAGGAGACTAAGAGGGAGTGGACAGAAAGGGAGGAGGACAACCAGGGGGCTATGCTGTCCCAAAGGCCAAGGGAAGGATCCCTTAATTCTACCTGGAGCAAGTTTTCATGTACAAACGAGCTTGAAAGAGAGTTGAATATTTCATATAGGTTTAAGAAAGCCTTGGCATTACAAATGTGTTGCTGAATACGTGTTCTAAAAGCAGTAGAGGGCTCTGCAAATGTATGAGATGTAGACTACTACATACGTGGGGTTGGGGGTGAGAACCTAAAGTGCAAGGCAGGGAGACTATATCAAATTCATCCTTGAATTTGTTTTTTAGTCAGTCCTTAATGGTCCATTCTTTATGCCCTAGGGGATACCACAAGGGTATTAGAGTATGGAAAGAGCAGATAAGAGGAAAAATTGAAGACAGGAGGCGATGGTCCTGAAATATTAAAATATGAAGTTGGCTTCAATGCTGTGTCTTAGGGAAAAAGCTGTCTCCACTTTTGCAGAGGCCTTCCTAGGCATCCCATCTCCAACATGAATCTTCTGTCTTAGAATACTCACACTGCGTTGTGTGGGATCAAGGGGCCCATTTCACAGTACAGGAGGTAAGGAAGTAGACACAGGATCATGGGATCTACTGGTCATTTCACATATGGCACTGTTAAGAAATTGCTGGCCTGACAGAGCCTTGGAATGATTGAAGGTACCACTGAGTCAGAAAGGATCTTCCAGAATACTTTATAGACTCTAAATCAACACACTTTATATGGCATTGTGTACTCAGTAGAGTAGAACACCTAAGTCCAGCAATCAAAAGTTTGGAAGTCGGAGTAGCTCCACTTTCCATCACTGAGTCTTAATGACCTTCTTGGGGAATTTGGCTGCATGTCTCCACCACTCTGGGCATGCCTATGATTCCAAAGGGGCAATGCTCTACCAAAAGATAAAGCCAGAGGCAGATGTCCACTGAACTACAAGTTAAGGCTGTAATATTAGTAGGTCAAGCTCTCTGAAGCAAGAAGTTGAGTCACTATCTTGGCATAAGTAATTGATCTTGATCCCCAGAATGGTGTAGGACTGCTGCTACACAGTGTAGACAGGGAGTAGTACTAGGTTTGCTACCCAGATGACCCACCTGGGAGCATCATAGAACTCCCTTGCCCAATTTTGGTGGTAAATAAACTAGTGCAATGGCCACAGGTGAGTATAGCATAGTGATGACAGCTCAGACTTCCCAGGGATGAGGATTTGGGTCATGCCATCAGATAAGCCACTATGACCAGCAAAGATGCTATCCATGGGTCAAGGAAATCTAGAATGGATAGAAAAAGAGAGAGAGATTATGTGTGTTGGTTGGGGTCTGAGACCAAACACAGCAGGGAGTATTGTTTTCTTCTAGGTGGTGTCTTCATTTTCCAAGTTTTTCCCCCGGAAAGAAAGCCTTCCAGAATTGTAGAGAAATTGCACTCTGAAATTATATAAAGACTTGGATCCAAGATTTGAGTGCACAAGAGGGAGGAATGTAGTGGATGCTGTGATGTTCCACCCTTCATTTGGTAATGAAGGACTTACTTCTTGATATGGTTTTGCTGTGTCCCCACACAAAATCTCATCTTGAATTGTAATCCCCCAAATCTCCATAATCCCTACATATGAAAGGAGAGAACATGTAGAGGTAATTGCATGGGGGGTGATGGTTTCCCTCATGCTGTTTTCATGATAGTGAGTGAATTCTCACAAGATCTGATGGTTTTATAAGTGTTTGGTAATTCCTCTTGCATTCATTCTCCCTCCTGCCACCTTGTGAAGAAGGTGCCTTGCTTCCCCTTCACCTTCTGCCATGATTGTAAGTTTCCTGAGGCCTCCCCAGCCATTTGGAACTCTGGGTCAATTAAACATTTTCCTTTCTAAATTACCCTGTCTCAAGCAGTTCTTTATAGCAGTGTGAGAACAGACTAATACACTCCCTCAGATGCGAGGAGTGCCTTCAGCTCTCGGTCCTCTTCAGAAGTGGCCTTACCCTAATATAGTTGCCTGACTCAAGGTCATGCCCCTTTCTTGGGGCAGCCTGCATATGACTACTAGTCAACGTAGGGTATACAAGTTCATCCCTGTCACTCCAACTTGGAATAACATCAAGGGCCATCCTAGCTTCAAAGCTCCCCTCCAGTAAACTGAGTCCTCTGTGGAGACAACATCTCAGTCCAACTTCTCCCTCTTCCCAGTCCTGCTTTCTTTCTTTCCTTTACCACTTGTAGGTGTTGATCCTAAGAGAACTCTCTCCTAAACTTCCTGCACAGTAATCTCTACCTCAGTTTGCTTGCTGGGGAAATTGACTTGAGAAGTTGCTTTACAGATTTAGTGTTTTGGAGATAATAACGGAACCACAGAGCTCTTAGAGCTGGAAGAAATCATAAGAATTATCTAGTAATGGCTCAACCATCCGTCTTATAAAGGAAGACCCCAAAATTCAAGATAGGACTGCAACTTTCCCAAAGTTAGAGGCTAGGTCTAATCACTCCCTACTAATCACTAGGCTTAGGTTGTGCATGGGTTGGTTTACTGCTTTAACCTACTATGACTCCTTTGAAATCTTGGTTTAATACATGAGCCAGGAAACCATGGCCTAGCAACTGTTTTCCTATAGAAAGTTTTATTGAAATATAACTATGCTCATTCATTTAGGATCTATGATAAAAGAGTTCAGTAGTCACACCAGAGAGACCATATGACCTCTGGTACTCTGGTACTTGACATATCTACCAATTCACACTTCATAAAAAAAAGTTTCCTGACCACTGTTCTAACAGATGAATTGGTCAAGGTCCAATAAAGAAAACGGAAAGTACTCTAGGTACTTCAGCTGAAAGAATTTAACATGGGGAATTGGTCAAGCAGGTGTTGGAAGCTGGAAAAAGCAAAAAGTTTACACCAAGGAGACACAGAGTAATAACTACAGAAAGCAGTTGCAACCTCTAAGCTGGGGGAACAAAGGGAAGGTTCAGACTCTTAGAACCTAGAATCTTGGAGCTTCTGTGAAGCCAGAGCTCAGACCCTTGATGAGGTCATTGTCAGCTCATGCTGATGCCAATAAGGGGGTTCAATGAGGCTGGTGCTGAGGTTGCCAAAGGAAGTGGGAAACTTCTTATCCAGAATAAATTTCTGGCCATGCTGACAAGGCCATGCTGACAGGAAATACCAGCAAACAGAGAAGAGCAAGTCCCTTCTCACCTCTTCCTGCCTCCCAGTCTCCCCCTAGTGTCCCCTATACGGTCAAAACTTTACAGGAAGTCAGCAGGCAAAGCAATTAGCAAAACAAAGGCTGGGGTTTGCACGGCCAGTCCCAGCAGAGCAGAGTATAGAAGGAGCTGAGGAACAAAAGTGCAATTACCTGTCCCACGGGCAAGATTAACATTAGAGCCATCAGTTAGTTGATGTCTCAAGCTTTTCCCAGGACTGGCATTGAAGAAGCAGGAGCAGAGTCCCCGGAAAGATAAGTCTATGCCCTGTAGATTTGTTCTGCACAGGCCCTAGATGTTCTCTCCTATTTGGGGGTGAGTTCCAGGAAAAATAGCCTAATGATCGTAATTGAGTCAAGGAAGTGCTTTGGGCCTGTTAGGACAAGCCTATGTCCTAGTAGAGAAACATTCTCTTCCACTCCAGGAGAAGTCTTGCTAGATGCATCTGCTTTCTTTATAGCTTAGATTAGTCTTATAAGTGAGTCTTGTTAGCTCTGATTTGTCTGACTGGGGTTGTGTGACCATCTCTGAATCAATCTCTAGGGCAGAGGAATGAGATGCTTTGAAGGCTCAGCCTGGGTCTGATGCTCTGTCCCTAAAATACTTTGTATGAGGGTGGGGGTGGGGGTAGAAAATGAGGGGTCCATTTCACCTGAACTTCATGGACTCATAATGGGGAAGGAGTGCCTCTAAAATCAAATCACAAATGTCCTCTGCCAGAGGGGACTGCCTGTGGCCTAATGGAGGTGTGAACATCATGTGGTGAGAACCCAGTGAGGACCAGGCTGGGAAGACAGCTCAGATCACAAGTTCTGCTGGCAGCTGGGCAGCTGGCAGCATGTGGGTTATAATAGGATGCAGCCAGAAAGTCCAGGTGGGCCTGGCTGACCCAGAGTTCAGACAGACTCACAATGGTAAAGCAGCTAATTGGGCAATTTGAATGTCAGGCAAAATTTAGGAATTGGGGTGGAGCTAGGTGGCCGTGTGTGTGTGCGTGTGTGTGTGTGTGTGTGTGTGTGTATGTGTCAGAGACTAGAGCTGAGATGGAGTCAGGGGTGGAGGAGCAAGACAGGATCCCAGTCTTCAGGATGACTTTGTGGAAAGGTGAACCCCAGCGTGGTACAAGGAGAAGGGATGCTGACCTGGGAGCCCAGATGTCAGACTTGAGTACACTTGGTGAATCAGCTGGTGGCCATTTGAAGAAGGATTATAGGATGAGGAAGAGGAGCCAGACTAGGAGCAGAAGGCCCTCCAGAGTTGGGGTAGAAAGAAAACATGGCTGGATTTTCAAGAGCTGCGCTGGGTGTGCTGTAATGTAAGTGGCCGGCTGTAATGTTGGCTGTTAACTGTACAGCTAGCGCTATTGGTTGAATAAAAAGACGAATAGTTTCAGTGATTACTAATATAGGGATAAGTGGGACAGGTGTGCCTTGTGGTAGGAAGTGGGCTAAGGAAGCCTTAGTTTTAAAGTGAAAGCCAGTAATTACTGCTCCTGCCCACAGAAGGATAGCTATTCCTAAATTTATTGACAGTTGAGTAGGGGTAGAAGACCTAGAAGGCTAGTTGAGCCAATAAAAATAATAAGGGAAATTAATATGAGGGATCAGGTTCATCCCTTGATATTATGTATTGTTATTATTTGTTTCAATACAAGTTGAAACAGTCACTGTTGAATGGAAGTCAGTAGATTTTTTACTAAGCAGTTGGGGATGGGGAATAAAATAATTAAGGTCACTATGGGTAGGCCTAGCATTGTTGGGGTAATGAAAGAAGTGAATACAGTTTCGTTCATTTTAGTTCTCAAGGGGTTTCGTGTTTTTGTGTTTCAAATGTTTTTAGTGCAGGGTTCATAGGATAAATAAATTTTGAGATTTTTAATTGAAATAAGATAAATTAAGTTATGATCATAGAATAGTAATAAATCATGTAGATGTATCTAGTTGGGGCATCTCACTGTAGGGGAATTTAAAATCCTCAGTTTTTAACTCTAAGGGTTAATGCTAATTAGCTTTACAGTGATATTATAGTATAGATGCTGATCAGCTTTCAAAGTATTTTAGGGGAACTAATTCAAGAACAATGGATATGAAGCTGTGGTTGGATCTGCAGATTCCTGAGCACTGGCCGTAGTAAAGGCCTGATCATGTGGATGTTAAGGTTGCTTGATTTAAGTGCCTAGGGACTGCATTTGTTTTGAGACCCAGTGATGGGACAGCTCATGAGTGTAGAATATCTTCTGATGAAATTAGTATGCAAATGGGGATTTCTACTGGGAGAACTACTCAATTACCAACTTCAAGGAGTCGTAGTTCCCCTGGTTTTAGGTCTGTCGTAGGGATCATGTAGTTATCAAAGCTTAAGCCTTTGTAATCTGTGTGCTCATAACTTCAGTATCATTGATGTCCTATGGTTTTGACAGTGAGAGGGGGTTATTCACTTCATCCATCATATATAGGATGCATAGAGATGGGAGGGCGATTAAGATTAGGATAATAGCGGGTAAGGTAGCTCATACAGTTTCTACTTCTTGGGCATCTGTAGTGCTAGTATGCATTAGTTTTGTTGTTAATATGAGGGAAATAATATAGAGAACTAGGGAGCTGATCAGGAAAATGATTATGAGAGTGTGATCATGAAAATGGAGTAGTTCTTCTATAATAGGAGATGTAGCATCTTGGAGACCTAGTTGAAATGGATGAGCCATGAAGATATATAGGATTCTAACATATAAATTAAGTTTGACAAAGTTATGTAATTGTTTTACTAATATTCATGGAGAAAGTCATAGAGGTTATAAAGGTGGCTTGAAACCAGTTTTGGGGGTTTGATTCCTTCCTTTCTCGCTTAGGCTTTTATGCAGGCTGGCTCTTCAAATGTATGATAGGGTGGTGGGCAGCCATAAAGTCACTCTTAGTTTGTAGTTGGGAGTTCGACTATTAGTACTTCTCGTTTTGATGCAAAAGCTTCTCAGATTATGGAGATTATTAGTATTACTGCTGTTAGTGAGATAAATGAGCCTATGGATGAGATAGTATCTCATGCAGTATATGCATCAGGGTAATCAGCTTATCGTTGAGACATTCCCGACAGTCTGAGGAAGTGTTGTGGGAAGAAAGTTAGGTTTACACCCACAAATATAATAGTAAAGTGAATTTTGGTTCAGTTTTGGTTAAGTGTATAACCTGAAAACAGGGAATCCATGGACGAAGCCTCCTATAATGGCGAATACTGCTCCTATTGATAAAACGTAGTGGAAATGTGCTACAACATAATATATCGTATAGAAAAATGTCTAATGATGAGTTGGCTAATACAGTAACAGTTAACCCTCTTACTGTATAAAGGAAAATGAACCCTAGTGCTCAGAGCATTGCAGGGGATCATTTGATGTTACCACCATGCAGTGTGGCTAATGAGCTAAAGACTTTGACACCAGTGGGAATAGCAATAATTATGGTGGCAGATGTGAAGTACGCTTGGGTATCAACATCTATGCACACTGGAAATATGTGATAGGCTCAGACGATAAACCCTAGGAACGCAATGGACATTATGGCTCATACTATGCCCATATAACCTAACAGTTCTTTTTTCCCAGAGTAATAGGTTACAATATGGGAAATTATTCCAAAACCTTGTAGAATAAGGATATAGACTTCTGGATGACCAAAAAATCAGAACAAGTATTGATATAAGAGAGTGTCACCTCCACCAGCAGGGTCAAAGAAAGTGGAGGTTGTGGTCAGTTAATAGCATGGTGATGCCAGCAGCTAGAACTGGAAGAGATAAAAGTAATAGGGCTGCTGTGATAAGGATTGATCAAATGAAGAGGGGTGTTTGATGTTGAGATATACCTGGGGGTTTTATGTTAACAATTGTGGTAATGAAATTAATAGTGCCTAGAATAGAGGATACACCTGCTAAGTGGAGTGAAAAAACGCTCAAGTCAACAGAGGCTCCTGCATGTTCCAGGTTCTCTGCTAAGGGAGGGTAGACTAATCAGCCGGTCTTGGCACCTGACTATTGAGGATGCAAGTAGGAGTAGAAAAGATGGGAGAAGAAGTCGGAAGCTTGTATTATTTATCCAGGGAAATGCCATGTCTGGCACACCAATTATTAGGGGGACTTGTCAGTTTGCTGAAACCCCCGATTATAACGGGCATAACTATGAAGAAAATTATAACAAATGTGAGGGCAGTGACAATAACATTATAAGTCTGATCATCTCCTGATAGGGTCCCTGGTTGACCCAGTTCTGCTTGGATTAGAAGACTTAAGGCAGTATTTACTATCCCAGCTCAGGTACCAAACAGTAAATATAATGTTCCGATGTCTTTATGGTTAGTTGAAAATAGTCAGCGATAGATGAACATAGGTATAAGGGTAAAATGGCTGAGCAAGCATTGGACTGTAAATCTAAAGACAGATGTTGAGCCATCTTTTTAGCAGCCCTGAGGTGATATTTCATGTTGACTTGCAAATTCAAAGGAACAGCTTCAATCCTGCCTGGGCTTCTCCTGCCTTTTTCCCCCTCAACAGCGGGAGAAGTAGATTGAAGCCAGTTGATTAGCTGTTAACTAAATTTTCATGGGTTTAGGTCCCACCAATCTAGCAAAGGCTTAGCTTAAGTAAAGCAATTGATTTGCATACAATTGATGTAGGACAGAGTCTTACAGTCCTTAAAGTTTAGTTACAGAAATTAAGTATAGTCTACCTACTAAGGGCTTTGAAGGCTCTTGGTCTAATTTAACCTAAATTTCTAGATTATAGCTAGGAATAGTGGGGAGATGGGTAGGAGGAGAGCAGAGGAGGTAATGAGTGGGGGCAATATATATATATATATGTATTTTGAGATGGAGTTTTGCCCTTGTTGCCCAGGCTGTAGTGCAGTGGCACGATTTCAGCTCCCTCCACCTCCGCCTCCCGGGTTCAAGTGATTCTCCTGCCTCAGCCTCCCAAGTAGCTGAGATTACAGGCACATGTCACCATGCCCAGCTAATTTTGGCATTTTTAGTAGAGATGGGGTTTCACCATGTTGGTCAGGCTGATCTCCAACACCTGACCTCAGGTGATCTACCTGCCTCAGCCTCCCAAAGTGCTGGGATTATAGGGGTGAGCCACTGCACTCAGCCGAGTTTTTTTTTGTTGTTGTTGTTTGTTTGTTTGTTTTTTGAGATGGAGTCTTGCTCTATTGCCCAGGCTGGAGTGCAAAGATGAGATCTCAGCTCACTGCAACCTCTGCCTCCCAGGTTCAAGTGATTCTCATGCCTCAGCCTCCCCAGTAGCTGGGACTACAGGCGTGCACCACCACACCTGGCTAATTTTTGTATTTTTAGTAGAGATGGGGTTTCACCATGTTAACCAGGCTGGTCTCGAACTCCTGACCTCAAATGATCCACCCGCCTCGGTCTCCCAAAGTGCTGGGATTACAGGCATGAGCCACTGCGCCCAGCCACAGTATATGTTTTGTATTCTTGAATTGTCATTTTATATTATTAGATGTAGGGGATAGTGAAGTAGAGTAGATTAGGCACATATAAAAGTACAGATTGAATAGGGCTATGGTGGCTATAATAGTGGGTATAATAAGGCTATTGTTTTTTGTAAATTTTTGAATAATAGTCCATTTGCATAGGAACCCTATTAATGGGGGTAAGTCTCCTAAGGATAACAGGATAAGTAGGATTATGGATACTAGTCATGGTAACTTATTTCAGGCGTGGGATAGTGATAGAGTTGTAGTGCCTATGCTTGAACTAAGTATTATAAATATAGCTACCGTCAGGATAAGATAAATAATTAGGTTTAGGATAGTAATGTTTGGGTTATATGTTAAGATTGCAATTATTCAGCCTATGTGAGCAATTGATGAGTAGGCTAAGATTTTTCACAGTTGTGTTTAGTTGAGCCCTCCTCAGCCACCTAATAGAATAGACAACATTGTGGCCGCTAGTAAAATGTTTGGGTTTATTGAGGAGAAAATTTGAAATATAATGGAAATAGGGGCTAGTTTTTGTCATGTGACATTTTGTCTCAGATGTCAATGAGATTCCTTTAGTTACTTCTGGGACTCAAAAGTGGAAAGGAGATATGCTTAATTTTATTGTTAAGGCCATTATTATTAAGGATGCTACTTGATTGATTGAGTTTATGATTGTTCATCATCAGGAGTACGGTATATTGGTAATGACCCCTATTATCGGGATTATGTATGCAGGTACTTGTGTAAGGAAATAGTTGGTAGCTGCTTCTGTGGAGTGGGGGCTTGTTTTTAAATTAAAATTGGGATAATGGCTCGTATATTTACTTCTAGGCCCATTCAGATGAGAAGTCAGTGTGAGCCTATTATTGTGATGAGAGTCCCTATAAGGATAGTGAAAGATGACCAGGTGCAGTGGCTCATGCATATAATCCCAGCACTTTGGGAGGCCAAGGCGGGTGGATCACCTGAGATCAGGAGTTCAAGACCAGCCTGGCCAACATGACAAAACCCTGTCTCTACTAAAAATACAAAAATTAGCTGGGTGTGGTGGCGCAGGCCTGTAATCCCAGGTACTCGGGAGGCTGAGGTGGGAGAATCACTTGAGCTGGGAGGTGGAGGCCGAAGTGAACCAAGATCGTGCCATACACTCCAGCCTGGGTGACAGAGTGAGACTCCATCTCGAAAAGAAAAAAAAAAAAAAGATAGTGAAAGAGACAGTAAGTTGGGTTAGAGGATTAATTAGTACAGAAAGGGTATAAACCAGCATTTTTGGGGTATGGGCCCCATAGCTTATTTAGCTGACCTT
This sequence comes from Gorilla gorilla gorilla, assembly GCF_029281585.2. Taxonomy (NCBI): domain Eukaryota; kingdom Metazoa; phylum Chordata; class Mammalia; order Primates; family Hominidae; genus Gorilla; species Gorilla gorilla. The sequence continues at coordinate 46,156,073 of NC_073232.2, read as the reverse complement.
ACTGCAGGATATGGTATATTAGGTAGCATGGAGAATTTTGGATTCTCAGGGGTAGGTTCAACTCCTGTAATTCTAGAAATAAGAGGATTTAAACCTCTATTATTTATTCTATCAATGTAACTCTTTTATCGGACATATTTCTTATGCCTGAGGTGGAATACTAGATATTAGGATAGGCATAGAAATATGTCATATGCAAAGTGCTAGAGTGAATGGTAAGAAGTTTTTTCATAGAAGATGCATGAGCTGATCATAACTGAATCAGGGGTATAATACTTGAATTCATAAAAAGAAGTTGTTAAAAGGAGGGTTTTGGTGATGAAAGTTTTGGTGTAGAGTTCTGGTTTATAAATATCATATAGTGCTCCTAGAGAAATAATAGTGATTAGGGCATTTATTATAATGATATTTATATATTCTGCTATAAAGAACAGGGCAAATGGACCTGTGGCATATTCAATATTAAAACCCGAAACTAACTCTGATTCCCCCTCTGTTAGGTCCAATGGGGCTCTGTTAGTCTCTGCTAGTGTGGAGATGAAACATATTATGGCTAGAGGTCATGATGGTAGGAGTAGTCAGATAACTGTTGTGTTATGATGAGTGTAGGTAAATTAAATATGCCACTTATCAAGAGGACTGACAGGAGAATGATAGCTAGGTAACTTCATATGAATTTTTTTGAGCTATTGCCCGTCGTGCACCAATTAGTGCATATTTTGAATTGGGTGCCCGTCCCAACATAGGATAGAGTAGATGGGTAGGCTTGATGTGGCTGTATGAATAAGAGACCTATATTAAGAATAAGTAAGGGGTATGGTATGGGCAGAGGAATTTATATAAGGAGTTCGATAGATAGGGCTAGGGTTGGAGCAATAATGTATAGAGGAATGGTGGATGCTAATGGTCATAGAGGTTCTTTAATATAAAGTTTTATTGCATCTGTAAAGGATTGACGTAGTCCATATGGACCTACAATGTTAGGTGCTTTGCATAGTTGCATATAGCCTAAAATTTTTCATTCAATGAGTGTAAGGAATGCTATGGCGATGAGAGTGGGGATAATGAGTAGAAAAAGGTTAATTATAGGCATATTGTTAAGAGAGCCAAACCCTTTTCTGTTCTGCCAGGATATGTAGTGATTTCCCAGCAGGCTGTGATGTCTCTATAAGAGTCTGGACCTGTTTTTCCTCAGATCCCCTTTTTGTCTTTTCCTTTTTCTGCTCTGAGTTGCAGGCAACCAACCCCACGGTCTGTGTTTCCCAAGCTCTTAGGAGAACTGGTTTCTGGCTGGAATCAGCAAAAGGGAGACACTGGTGGAGATTAAAGGGTAGGATGAAGAGAGAAACCAGAATATTTCTTCTCTTTCCTTTCTGCCTAAGGCAACATCTCTAGCAGCAAATTTACCTATCACATTTTTATTTCTCTTCCATGGCTCCAGTCTTTCACCATGAAGTGTGTTGTAAGCCATAAGTTTTTCATTGATATCCTTTATCAGATTGATGAAGTTTCCTTCAATTTGTAGTTCACTTAAATTTTAATCAAGAATGGATTTTGAATTTTGTCAAATGCTTTTAGTGCTTCTGTTGCAATGTGTATTTTTCGTCCTTTATTCTTTAATGTGGTCAATTGTATTGATTTTTTTAAAAAAAATAAGATGGGATCTTGCTGTGTCTCCCAGTCTGGAGTGCAGTGTCTATTCACAGGCACAATCATAGTCCACTGTAACCTTGAACTCCTGGCCTTAAGCAGTCCTCCTGCCTCGGCCGCCTATGTAGCTGGGACTACAGGGATATGCCACCAGGCCTGGATTTGATATATCGTTTTTAAATGTTACACTAACCTTGAGTTGCTGAGATAAACTCCAGTTGGTCGTAATGTATCATCCTTTTAACACATTGCTGTAACTGATTTGCTAATATTTTGTTAAGAGCTTTTATATTCAGGGAAGATATGGGTTTATAATTTTCTTTCCTCATGTAGTCTGTCAGGTTTTGTTATTAGAATTTTTCTGGCCATGTACAAATGAAGTTATTGCCTGTCAGCTCCAACTGCACCTCCACCCTTCTTTACCTGGTCTGTGGGAAGGGAGCTGGGCCGTGTGGCTATTTCTTCTTTGTCAGCTGGCACCATATGAAGTCTTATTAGTAAAAAGTGCTGAGGGACACTGCAGGAGTAAAGGATCTCCTCTTCCTGTAGTGTGGGCATTCTTCAGTGCTTGGCTAGTTTAGCATGGTGCCTGTCTTACCTTGTTTTGTGCTGCTATGACAGAGTACCCAAGATGGATAATTTGTAAAAAACAGAAATTTATTCTTTCACAGTTCTAGAGGCTGGGAAGTCCAAGATCAAGGCACAGCAGTTTAGTGCCCAGTCTCTCTGGTTGTAAGATGGCACCTTGAGTGCTGTTTCCTCATGGCATTCCCTCACATGGCAGAACAGCAGAAGAGAGAACCCACTCTCACAAGCTCTTTTTATAGCAGCATTAATCCATTCATGAGGGTAGAGCCCTCATGACCTAAACACTTCCCAAAGGCCACACCTCCCAATACCATTGCATTGGAGATTAAGTTTCAACATGGCATTTGGAGGGGACAAAAGCATTCAAACTATAGCAGTGGCTTCTCCAGCTCTGTAGTCCTGCAGCATGTGACAGCCAGCTGGGTATAGCAGACTGGGTACCTTCTCAGGTGGCTTCACAGTAAAATGCTGCTGATGAGGCACCTCTCATGAATGGCCATCCCATCAACCCATTTATCAACTCTGCAGCAAGATCTGAGGCATAGCACCTCACTGTGGACTTGGCATCCTAGGGGCATATTTCCATCAAGTCACGCCAGCATGGCATCTTAGGCACCCCGGTGACTCCTCCATCATCCAGTGAGCCATACCATGCCCTCTTCAATGAGTTTTGAATCTCAGTCCAGGAAGGAGGAATCTTTTTTGGTTACTCTTAGCTCAGCCCTAGGGATAGTGGTTGCTTCTTATGTTTGCTACCCCTATCTTCTTTAGGGTCCTCTTTAACTCTTACTCTACAATTCCCTGTTATTCCAATCTCCAGTTAATATTTCTTTATATTGGGCCAGATGCAGTGGCTCTCTCCTGTAATCCCAGCACTTTGGGAAGCTAAGCTGGAAGAATTGCTTGAGCCCAGGAGTTCAAGACCAACCTGGGCAACAAAGACGGACCCCATCTTTATAGAAAATTTAAAAAATTAGCCAGGCATGGTGGCTCACACCTGTAGCTCCAGCTACTTGGGAGGCTGAGGTGGGAGGATTGCTTGAGCCCAGGAGATCAGGGCTGCAGTGAGACATGATCATGCCATTGTACTCCAGCCTGGGTGACAGAGCAAAACCTTATCTTTTTTGGTTCGATATGAATTTTTTAAAAAGTTTTTTTTCTAGTTCTGTGAAGAATGTCATTGGTAGTTTTATAGGAATAACACTGAATCTGTAAATTGCTTTGGGCAGTATGGCCATTTTAATGATATTGATTCTTCCAATCCGTGAGCATGAAATGTTTTTCCATTTGTTTGTGTCATCTCTGATTTCTTTGAGCAATGTTTTGTAATTCTCATTGTAGAGATCTTTCACTTCCCTGATTAACTGTATTCCTAGGTATTTTATTCTTTTTGTGGCAATTGTGAATGGTATCACATTCTTGATTTGGCTTTGGCTTGGTTGTTGTTGGTGTATAGGAATACTAGTGATTTTTGTACATTGATTTTTGTATCCTGAAACTTTGTTAAAGTTGTTTATCAGCTGAAGAAGTTTTTGGGCTGAGACCATGTGGTTTTCTAGATATAGAATCATGTCATCTGCAAATAGGGATAGTTTGACTTCCTCTCTTCCTTTTTGGATGCCTTTATTTTTTTCTCTTGCCTGATTGCTCTGGCCAGAACTTCCAATACTGTGTTGAACAGGAGTGGTGAGAGGGGGCATCTTTGTCTTGTGCCGGTTTTCAAAAGGAATGCTTCCAGCTTTTGACCATGCAGTATGATATTGGCTGTGGGTTTGTTATAGATGGCTCTGGTTATTTTGAGGTATTTCCCTTCAAAACTTAGTTTATTGAGAGTTTTTAACATGAAGAAATGTTGAATTTTATCAAAAGCCTTTTCTACGTCTATTAATATAATCATGTGATATTTATTTATTTATTTATTTATTTGTTTGTTTATGAGACAGAGTTTTGCTCTTGTCACCCAGGCGGGAGTGCAGTGGTGCAATCTTGGCTCACTGCAACCTCTGCCTCCCAGGTTCAAGCGATTCTCCTGCCTCAGCCTCCCGAGTAGCTGGAATTGGAGGCGCCCACCACCACACTCAGCTAATTTTTGTATTTTTTTTAGTAGAGACGGGGTTGCACCATGTTGCCCAGATTTATGTTTTTTAATCCACCCAGTTTGTGATATTTTGTTATAAAAGTCTGAGCAGACTAAGATGGATTATAATCCAATACTGCATTATTTATTTTATTGCCCCAATTGTTTGAATCTGCCTATGACCTGGAAGCCCCCAACTTCCAGTTGTCCCACCTTTTGGGACTGAACCCATATACATCTTACATGTATTGATTGGTATCTTATGCCTCCCCAAAATGTACAAAACCAAGCTGTAGCCCCACCACCTTGGGTACATGTTCTCAAGATCTCCTGGGCCTGTGTCACAGGCCATTGGTCCCTCATATTTGGCCCAGAATAAATCTCTTCAAATATTTTACAGGGTTTGACTCTTTTTATTGACACCAGTTGTAACCCATTTCCCATTTTGACAACCAAAAATATTTTCTTCTTCAAGGAAGCCTTGGCTCTGCTTTTGAGGTCTTTCAACTGACAGAAGCATGGTCATCTATATTACCTAGGATAATCTCTCTTGCCTAAAGTCAACTGATTAAGACCTTTAATCACATCTACAAAATATATTCACAATAATATTTAGTGTTTGAATAACTGGGGACTTGTAGTCTAGCCAGCTGACATATAAAACTGCCCATCACAAGAAGTGTTCATTTATCCAGCTCAAAGAAATGGTAGTACTAATCCCCTGTCAGTAATTTGTTTGGTCATGGCCATGTCATGAAAGTCTGGTCAATGTTGTAGAGGGGGAATTTTGCAGAGGAAATTATGGAGCAGGTTTGCTCTTTTACAAGGAGACTCTAGGAAGAGATTGTTTCTTATTCTTCTGTTTGTTATTCTTCTGTTGGTTACTGTGTCTGGATGTTTAAAACAGGAACGACTGTGGCCAATTATAGCCTGAAACCATAACTGACACATTAAGGATGCAGAGTGGAAAGATGCAAAGAATATAAGCCCTTGATGAAATCACTGAAGGCACCATCCCTGGAGCTTTCCTTACCTTTTTATGTGAACAACACATTTTCCTTGTCACTTAAGCTACTTTATAGTAGGTTCTCTGTCATTTGTAGCAGCAGAAATGATTTCTCCTGACACACAGGCTCTCCCCACATTGTGGAAAAGATGGCCACTACCAGTAGCACAAGCTTGTTTCTTTTAGTTTGTTTTCTTTTTACTTTAGCTTAGCAACCCCAGTGGAAAAGGACACTTTTTCTCTTAAGTGTCAGCAACAGTCCCGAGAAGGCTCCCATTGGCCCAGCTTAGGTCACATGTCCATCTCTGAACCAACACCATAGCTGGAAGAATGGAGTACGCTGCTGGGTCAGACCTGGTCCACATGGCCACCTCTGGAGCTGGGAGTGGGATTAGCTCTATCAGGACTATATGAACCAACAGTGGAGGATGGCTCATTTCCTAAGGGAAAGTTGGCATGCTGACATCAGAAAGGGCGGGGAGAATGTATGCCTGGCAGGCTAAAGCAACAGGTGACCTCTCAAACTTCCTTCACAGGCTTGCCTCAACTTGTCTCTTCATAGGGATTTCTTATTGTTCTCCATAACTATTGCTCCAGAACAAACTCTTCTACCCACAGGCAGCTCAATTCAACAGATTTGGAAAAAAACTCCTGCCATGTAGTGGATAGATCTGAATACTCAAAGGGGAAGACAACATACCTCTTGATTTTGGGGAGCTCTCTGTCTTTTGACATCACCCCCCTGCATGGATGAGTTTCCCTCCTCCAAACACAAAAGTACTTCCTTGCCAGTGCTTTAAGTCCTACTGTAATCCCAACTTCTTTCCAGACTCTGTGCTTATGAAGCCCTTCTTACTGCCTGCTTTGAGCCAGTCATTCATCAGGTGTTGTGGACTGTATGTTTGTGTTCCTCCAAAATTTGTATCTTGAAGCCTAGCCCCCGGTGTGATGGTATTTGGAGATGGAGTCTTTGGGAGGTAATCAAGGTTAGATTAGGTCATGAAGGTAGGGCCGTCGTGATGACATGATTATCCTTATAAGAAGACACACTAGAAAGCTCACTTTCTCTGCCTCCCACCTTGTGCACAAAGAAGAGTTCATGTGAGCACACAGAGAAATGGTGGCCACCTTCAAGCCAAGATATGAGGCCTCAGAATGAAGCCTACTTTGCCAGCTCTTGGTCTTGGACTTCCAGGCCTCCAGACTGTGAGGAATAATTTCTGTTGTTAAATCCACCTAGTCTATGGTATTTTGTTATGACAGCCTGAGAAGACTAAGACAGTTGGTCTTATTTTATGAGAGTGTGAGACCCCAGCTCTTGACTGAAAGCTCCCTTTGTATACTTCCATTAATTCTTCACAGTTTTTGGCAGGGGGGCCACTCACGGGGGCCAAACAGCTGTGAGGACCCTGGGGCCAGAGCTGAGATTTGAACCCATATTCTTTTTGTCCTAGCAGGCTGGCTATGCGGAATCAATTCTGAAATCCCTTCCCCCTCATGAAGTCTTGTGACACATAAGCAGTTTGTTTGATCCATTTATTGTTATGTAAAGAGAATGTGTAGAGCACCTTATTCACTTGTATTTTGAAATACACATCCATACCTAAGAGTACATGGAATGTGGATGTGCAGTTGAAGAATAATAAAGCAAACATTTGCATAGCCCCATGATGTTAAGACAGAACATCATCAGTACCTGTGGGTCCACTCCAACCACATTCCCTTCTTATGTGTTTTTATTTCTATTTTGATAGAATATATATATATATGTATATATATATATTCATAAATAATGTATCCTTTTCATCTGGAAAACTGAGTAGCAAGTGCAAACCTAGCAGAACAAGAAAAGAACAGTGCTATCACTCTTAGGTGAGAGCTCTGAGAATAAGATGGGCTGGGTCATGGTCTAATTTCAGCTTCATTGTGAGTTTACCAGAATCCTCCTGGGAGAGGTCAGTAGGCCAGGACATGGCGCATTCTTGGAAATGCTGTGTTCTTCACAGTTGGGGTGTCTGGCAGGGCCCTAGTGTGGGCTGAGTCTGTGCATCCGGTAGGAATGTGGTCAAAGGAGCTGTTCTGTTTTTATGCTTCTCAGCTCCACGTGCCCAGCCCCCAGCTCCTAAGAGTCTGTCCAATCAGGACACTTTGGGGATTACCTTGAGGTCCTCAGCTGAACCACGCATAGGGTGTGGAGGGGAGAGAGGAACTTCATCATGGTAGAGAAAAGCCATGTTTAAAAAGGAATTTGGGACAGATGCATCAGGGCATGTTCAGGTTAAAAAAAGAGTATGATGGCAGAAGGATCTTGGTAATGACATGTCCAACTTTTGAGACACATGACTTTGATCTGGTCAGCTGCCTCCTCCACCTGGTGCACTGCAGTTATCCTGGAGCCTCCCTCAACCATTGTCAAAGGGGTTATCTTTGTCTCTTTCCTCCATTGGATCTCTTGCTTCCCACTTATACCATGTATAATCAATAAGGGGTAGCCAATGACAGTAATGGAGAACTATTGTTTCAGAATAATGTCTCCACTGAGGTAAAATATAATGCACAACATATAAAAACAATATCTAACTTCCATTTGTCAAGATGGGATACACTTATCTTTCCATGCTCCTTTTCACTAAGTACAACTGTCAGCCCTAGAAATAATGCAGGGGACAACTAAGGGAAAACTGCGAAAGGGAGAAGAAGGAAGCCAAACCGGTTGGTATATTCACTTCCTAGGGCTGCCAGAACAAAGCAACACAAACAGGGCAGCTTAAAACAACAGAAGTGTATTAACTCACAGTTTCCGAGACTACAAGTCCAAAATCAAGGTGTCAGCAAGGTTAGTTCCTTCTGGAGCTTCTGAGGGAGAATCCATTTCATGCCTCTCTCCTAGCTTCTGCTGGTAGTTGCCAGCAATGTTTGGCATTCCTTGGCTTCTAGATGCATCACTCTAATCTCTGCCTTCATGGTTACATGGTGTTCTCCCTCTGTGTGTGTGTCTCTGTGTCCAGAAATATCCCTCTTATCAGGTCACTACTCATTGGATTAAAACCCACCCTAATCCAGTACTATCTTATCTGAACTAGTTACATTTGAAAAGAACTTTTGTTGCAAATAAACCACAAGCTGGCTGGTGTGGTGGTGCACACCTGTAGTCCCAGCTACCTGGGAGGCTGAGATTGGGAGGAATTCTTGAGCCCAGGAGTTCAAGTGTTCGAGTTCAGCCTGGGCAACATAGTGAGACCCTATCTCTAAAAAAATTAAATTGAGTCCACATAAGATAACATTTTGAGGTTCCAGATGGACATGAATTTTGGGGAGACATTATTCAATCGTCAGGGATCCAGGATAGGAGGAATGACATAGCAGCAGGGTGCCTTACAAACCTCTACCTAACAGAAGAAGAAAGGAAAGACTCAGAGTCCTTTCTTTCCTTCTAGGACCTGAGAGTCTATTCCCCCACCTAGCGATAATGGGTGGCCCAGAGTAATTGCAAGGGGAATCTGGCCCCACACAAGAGAGGGCAAGCTCAGGAAACTTTTCAGTACTGTGAACTTGAGATTCTCTTCCTTCATTCAGAGTCACCAGGCAGCTAGGCAGCATCAGCAAGGGGCATCCTGCCACAACAGAGCCCATCCTGGAAGCACTAACAGTACCCCACAGAAAGGAAGAATCCTGCCACAACAATGCCTAGCTCGGGAAGTGTTTTTTATGATCACAGGCTAGAGGCCTCCCTCCTTTACCTAGAGGCAGTGGGTGGCCCAGCCTGGAGAATTTCCTTCACTCTCTGAATCTGCATCAACAGGGACAAGTGGAGCCCCAGTAGCACAAGATAAACCAAACAAGCAAACCAAATAGCACCACGTAGGCTATTTGAGCCAGTGCAAATTAGATGGTCATTAAAAATACAGCCCACAAAAGTAGATCAGAACCTGTATGCTAAATCTAAACAGGATGATTGCATGTTAAAATAAAAATTTAAATAGGAACCAAAGTCTCTTAACTAACAGTCAAAATGTCCAGTATAGAATTGGAAACCATCCACCATATCGAGAACCAGAAAAATTGTAGTTTGAATGAGAAAAGAATATCAACTGATACTAACACCAAGATGAATCAGATGTTGGAATGATCTGATAAGAATTTTTAAGCAACCATCATAAAAATGATTCGACAAGAATTTATAAATTCTCTTGACATAAATCTCAGCAAAAATGTAGAAGAAAATGAATATTATAGAATTAAAAACGTTATAATAGAAATAAAAAGCTCACTGGATTTAAGAGTGGAGTGAGGAATACAAAACATAGAATCAGTAATTTTAAGAACAGTTCAATAGCATTTACACAATCTGAGTGATAGAGGTAAAATAGAAGAAAAAAAGGAGGCTGGGCATGGTGGCTCATGCCTGTAATCCCAGCACTTTGGGAGGCCAAGGGGAGTGGACCACAAGGTCAGGAGATCAAGACCATCCTGGGTAACATGATGAAACCCCGTCTCTACTAAAAATACAAAAAGTTAGGCGGGCGTGGTGGCACACACCTGTAGTCCCAGCTACTCGGGAGGCTGAGGCAGAAGAATCGCTTGAACCCAGGAGGCGGAGGTTGCAGTGAGCTGAGATCGCACCACTGCACTCCAGCCTGGGTGACAGAGTGAAACTCCATCCTAAAAAAAAAGGGAGAGAGAGAGAAAGGAGAGGAGAGAGAGAGAGAGAGAATAGTTTCAGGAAGCTGTGGGACAATTACAAAAGATCCAACATTTGTATCATTGGAGTCCTGAAGAGAAGGGAAAGAGAGTGGAGTTTAAAGAATATTAAAAAAAAAAAATGGCTTAAAACTCCCCAAGTTTGCTGAAAGACCCACAGATGCAAGAAACTAGGCTAACCCCAAATTGAGTAAACCTAAAGAAATCTATGCCAAGACACATTATAATTAAACTTCTGAAAACTAAAAACAAAGAAAAAAATCTTGAAAGAAGCCAGAGAGAAATGACACATTAACCTATAGGGCAGCATCAATTCTAAATAAAACAGGTTTCTTATTTGAAACATGGAGGCCAGAAAAAAGTGGCAAAACACTTTTCAAGTGCTGAAAGAAAATACTCAAATAGGCCAGGTATGGTGGCTCATGTCTGTAATCCCAGCACTTTGGGAGGCCAAAGTGGGTAGACCACTTTGAGCCCAGGAGTTAGAGACCAGGCTGGGCAACGTGGCAAAACCCCGTCTCTACCAAAAAAAATACAAAAATTAGCCAGGCATGGTGGTGCATTCCTGTAGTCCCAGCTACTTGGGAGTCTGAGGTAGGAGGATCACTTGAGCCTGGTAGGCGGAGGTTGCAGTGAGCCAAGATCACTTCACTGCACTCCAGGCTATGTGACAGAGCCAGACTTTGTCTCAAAACAACAACGACAACAACAACAACAACAACAAACGAACAAACAAAAAACTAAACTCAAACATAATTTCTATGTCCAGTGAAACTATCCTTCAGAAATGAAGGACAAAGGAAAACAAAAAGATTTGTCACTAGAAGATAAATACTTATTTAAATAGTCCTATTATAATTAAAGAAATTGAATTCATAGGTAAAAGCTCCTGAAAAATAAATCTTCAGGCTCAGATAGTTTCAATAAAGAATTCTGCTAAACATTTAAAGAAGTAATACTAATTTAGTACGATATTTTCCAGAAAATAAGAGGAAACACTTCCAATCTCAACTTATGAAGTCAGCATTACTCTGATACTGAAATAAGACAAAGAGTATAAAACAAAAATAAAAACAAAAACAAACTACAAACCAATATTGCTCATGACTTAGACAGAAAAATCCTCAAAAATATATTAGCAAATCAAATCCATCAATGTATAAAAATAATTATATACCACGGCCTGGTATGCAAGATTTTTTCAATATTCCAAAATCAATCATGTAATTCACCATATCAACAGACTAAAGGAGAAAAATTATATGATAGTATCGATTGAGACAGAAAAAGTATTTGATAAAATGCAATACCCAATAATGATATCACCTCTTAGCAAATTAAGACAGAAGGGAACTTCCTTAAGTTAAAACAGGACATGTATGAATGTCTTTCTGAAGGTGAAAGACTTAATGGTAAAAGACACAATGGCGACAGATTAAATGCTTTCTATATAAGATTGGAAACGAGGCAAGGATGTATGTTCCCACCACTCTTATTCAACATAGTACTGAAAGTTCTAGCCACTACAGTAAGGCAAGGGGGAAAAAGGCATATAAATTGGAAAGAAAGAAATAAAATTGTTCTTATTTGCAAATAATATAATTGTCTACATAGAAAAACTCAAGAAATGGAGAAGGGATTCAAGAAGGCTTACCAGGTGCATCTAGTACTCGCCTCCTCCACAGAGAGGAACCAGAATAGCATGTAGATAGTCACACTTGGAATAGATCATCTAAAAGAGGATACTGGAATTCAACAGAGAAGTGGTGGGAAGCATAAAAAGCAAGGAAGGGGAGGGAAGTCAGGCAATCTACTCTGCTGGGATTGTCTAGGAGCCCGGAGAGGCTCCCTGATGTGAGGAACAAGTACGTGAGAGACCCATAATGGTCCACATCCCTGCCTCTGACTCTTACAATACTAGCCATGGCAGAGCCATTTGATTCTCCTGGGCCCTGAGAAACATAAGGGAGCTGCCGGGAGACTGTCCAACATTAAACCAGAGAAATTGCTCACAGTGAGTCCCATAAACCTCTGAGTCCTAAGCAGTAGCAGCACAGCGCCATTTTGAAAGCCCAGCTCCCACCAGACTGCATCCTGCCCTGGGGCTCAACAGCCCCTGCATCTCTACATCCCTGGAGCCCGTTTGACATTGCCCACCCACAGCTACCACCAGGGCTGAGGCAGAAGCCACTGGCAGCAACTCTGACCTCACCCCCATGTCAGCAGGGGTGTGGCTATGCATTTTCATATGCTCTGAGGACAAACTCCACTGTCTCCAACTGTGCTGCTGAAGGCTGCTGTGGGGCTGATATGGTTTGGATCTATGTCCCCGCCCAAATCTCATGTCAAATTGTAATCCCCAATGTTGGAGGTGGGGCCTAGTGGGAGGTGATTGGATTATGGGGACGGTTTCTCATGAATGGTTTAATACCATCCTCTTTGTACTGTTGGTTGTAATAGTGAGTGAGTTCTCATGAGATCTGGTTGTTTAAAAGTGTGAGCACCTCCCCACCCCCTTTCTTGCTCCTGCTCCCACCATGTGAGATGCCTCGCTCCCCTTTGCCTCTGTAATGATTGGAAGCTTTCTGAGGCCTCACCGAAAGCAGAAGCCACTATGCTTCCTGTACAGCCTGCAGAACCATGAGCCAATTAATCCTTTTGTATTTGTAAATTACCCGGTTTCAGATATTTCTTTATAGCAGTGCAAGAATGGACTAATACAGGTACAAGCAAAGTGTGTGCCCCCCCCCCACCTGCCTATAGCTTCTCCCACTGAAACCAACACTGCCAGTCTCAGTAGCAGGGCCACAGCACAGCCACTGCTGCCCCTACCCAAGCATTCCACAAGCAGCCTGGGGGTCATCCTACCCCTGCCTACCATAATCAGTGCCTGCATGCACCATGGGGGCATTTGAGGAAAGAGCCACTTGGCCTAGCTATGAACCCTTGTCCTCTCCCAGTACACAAGCACACCATCCAGGGGCCTGGGTATTTCCCAGCTCAGTCAACCACCACTGTCACCTAAGCACCCCTCCCAGGATCTGAGGTTGGGCCCACCCACCTTGCTGCTACCACCACAGCTGGCACCCACCTGTATGCACCACTGGCAGGTCTGGAGACTTGCCTGCCCAGCTCATTGCAGCCACTGCCAACACCAGCATAGACTGCCTGGGTCTGAGGGTTGTCCCAACAATGCTACTGCCATTGCTTATACCATGCCTGCAGCCCAGGAGCTAGAGAACCTGCCCACCCATACAATCCACTGCTGCCATTCCTGACACCCAAGCAAGTCACTTGAAGGCCCAAGAATCAGTCTTCCCGGAACACGAACACCAGTGACAGCATATGCCATTCTGGGGCCCAAGGGCAGGCACACTTAGCCTACTGCTGCCAGTACTGGGGCCTAAAGACTGGCCCACCTGGTGTCCCAGTCTCCAGCAAAATTGTACCACAGCCTCCACTAATAACTACACCCTTCACCATTGAGGAAATCATAGATGCCACTGATGCTGTTTACAGCCAAATAAATCATACAGAAACTCCAGTAATGCATGTACCCAAAAATCAAAACCAAAGTGCTCTACCCAACCAACACCATGGATACATGTTCAGGAAACAGTCTTCCTCTATGAAAGCCAATTTTAAAAAATTGGAAGAAGCAACTATTATACCAGATACACAGATATCAGTGTAATGACACAAAAAAACATGAAAAAGCAAGGATATATGACACCTCCAAAGGAATACAATAATTCTTCAGCAATATATCACAATGAAAAATAAATTTATGAAATTCCAAAAAAGACTTCAACATATTGATATTAAAGAAGCTCATTGAGATACAAGGAAATACTGAAAAACAATACAAAGAAACCAGAAAAACAATTTAGGATATGAATTAGAAATGTATTAAAGAGATAAATATCATAAAAAAAATAGCCTAACAGTAATTCTGGAACTGAAAAATTCACTGAATGAAGTACAAAATACATTTGAAAGCTTCCACAATACACTAGGTCAAGTAGAGAAAGAACCTCAGACTTTAAAGACAGGTCTTTGAATTAACCCAGTCTGACACAAATAAAGAAAGTAAGAATAAAAAGGAATGAGCAAAGCCTATGGAGCACCATAAAGTGAGCAAGTATTCAAATTTTTGATGTCCCAGAAGGTGAAAAGAAAATGAGTTAGAAAATATATTTAATGAAATTATAGATGACAACTTCCGAAGTCTAGCAAGAGACTTAGACATCCAAATACAGCAGTGAAAGTATATGGAAAAAATGCTCAGCATAACTAATCATCAGGGAAATGCAAATCAAAATCACAATGAGATAATCTTCCCCCAATTAGAATGGCTGTTATCAGAAAGATAAGAAATATTGCATATTCTCACATACATGTGGGAGCTAAAAAAGTTGATCTCATGGAGGTAGACAGTAGAATGATAGATACTAGAGGCTGGAAAGGGTGTGAGGGTGAAATGGGGGGGATGAAGAGAGGTTGGTCATAGGTACAAACAGATGGTTTGATAGATGGTATAAATTCTAATGTTTGATATCAGAGTAGGGTGTCTATAGTTAGTAACAATGTATTATGTATTTTATATTTCAAGGTAGCTAGAAGAGAGAACTTGAAATGATACCAATGCAAAGAAATACTCAAGATGATGGATACCCCAAATACCCTGACTTGATCATTATATATCCTATTCATGTAACAAAATATTAAGTATACCTTACAAATATTTAAAATATTGTGTATCAATCAAAATGAAATTAATTTATACTAAAAATTAAAAATGAAAATCTCAAAATCTACAAAAAACCTTCTGAGAACCAGTAAGTTTGGCAAGGTTGCAGAATATAAAATAGACATACACAAATTAATTGTATTTCTATATACTCGCAATGACTATATGGACAGTAAAATTAAAAATACAATACCATTTATAATCACTCCAGGAAAAAAAAAACATGTAGGCATCAATCTAACAAAACACATACAAAACTTTTGTATACTGAAAACTACACAATGTTGATTAAAAAATCGAAGTATTAATAATTTTAATTACATGGAGAAACACACCATGTTTATGAATGGGAAGATTCAACATAGTAAAGATGTTAATTCTCTCCAAATTGATATACAGGTTTAACACAATTCCTATTAAAATCCCAGAGAGATTTTTTGTAGATATAGACAAAATTATTCTAGAATTTATATGGAAAGGCAAAGGAACTAGAATGGCAAAACAATTTTGGAAAAAAATAGTAGCTAAATCAATTAAGTCTATTTTATTTTGAGACATTATATAGCTATAGTAATCAAGGATGTGTAGAGGAATAGACACGTAGATCAATGGAACAGAATAGAGAGCCCAGAAACGACCCACACAAATATGCCTAACTGATTTTTTTTTTTTTTTGAGACAGGGTGATAGGCTGGAGTGCAGTGGCATGATCTCGGCTCACTGCAACCTCTGTCTCCTGGCCTCAAACGAGCCTCCCACCTCAGCCTCCTGAGTAGCTGGGACTCTAGGGGTATGCCACCATGCCCAGCTAATTTTTGTATTTTTAGTAGAGATGAGATTTTGCCATGTTCCCCATGCTGCTCTCAAATTCCTAGGCTCAAGTGATCTGCCTGCCTTGACCTCCCAAAGTGCTGGGATTGCAGGCATGAGCCACCACTCCCAGCTCGAAGTGATTTTTAAAAATAAAGGTAAAAATGCAATTAAATGAAGAAAAGGTAGCCATTTCAAGAAGCGGTGTTGAAGCCAGTGGATGTTCATAGGAAAAAGGAAAGGAAAGAAAAGAAACTCATGACTTATGCAGAAATTAAATCAACAGATTCTAGACTTAAATGTAAACATAACATTATAAAACTTGTAGAAAAAATCATAAAAATTATTCAGGATGTAGGGATAAAGAGCTTTTAGACATGGTGCCAAAAGCAAGACCTATAAGAGAAAAAAAATGGATAAATTGGACTTTATCAGAATTCAAAACCTGTTCTCTGTCAAAGACTCTGCTAAAAGGATGAAAAGTCAAGATATGGAGTAGGGAAAGTACTTGCAAAGCCTATATCCAACAGAGGACTAATATCTAGAATATATACAGAACTCTCAAAACTAAACAGTAAAAACCCAAACAATTCAATTAGAAAATGAAGACTTAGATTCACACAAAAACTTGTGCATGAATCTTTATAATAGCTTTATTCCTAATAGCCCAAACTGGAAACAGCACAATTGTTATATAATGTATAAATGGTTAAACCGTGGTATGTCCATACCATGAAATACTACTTAGCAGTGAAAAGGAATAAACTACTGATAGGCACAACAACCTAAATGAATAGAATTGCATAGAATTATACTGGGTACAAAAGCCAACTCCAAATGGTTACATACTATATGATTCCATTTATATCATACTCTTGCAATAGTAAAATTATAGAAATGGAAAACAGATTCATTGTTGACAAGGATTAAAGATGAGCTGTGGCTATAAAAAGGCAATATGAGAAGCACTGTGGTGATGAAAGTGTTCTTTATCCTGATGGTGTCAATGTCGGTATTCTGGTGGGATATTGTACTGCAGTTCTGCAAAATGTTACCACTGGAAGAAACTGTGTAAAGAGTGTGATGGATTGCTATGTATTATTTCTTAAAATAAAATATAAATATAAAGTTATCTTAAAATGTAAAACTTAATTTAAAAACACAACATCTGCTTGAATTTATTAGGGAACCAGCAAGGTAGTTATGGTAAACTGTAAGATGACTACAAATTCATCCCATGCATATCCTTCTACAGTGTGACATAGCTGTACCTGCCACTGAGAGATGCATCCCTTGAAGTGGGATGAAGAGTTTATTTCTCCATCTCTGGAAATGAATGTGAGCCAGGTGCAGTAGCTTGTACTGTAATCCCAGCACTTTGGGAGGCTCAGGTGGGAGGATTGCTTGAGGCTAGGAGTTTGAGATCAGCCTGGGTGACAGAGCAAGACCCAATTTCTACAATTTTTTTAAAAAAATTTAAAAAAAGAAACTGATGTGTATTGACCAATGGGACATGAACAAATACAATTCAAGCATAAGTTTTAAAAGCACTTCTTCAGAAACAAGGAAAGGATGTCCCATCTCACCACTGCTTTTCAACATCATACTGGAAGTCCTAGCTAATGCAATAAGAAAAGGAAAAAAGGTGTACAGATTATGAATTAAGAAAGAAAACTCCTTGTTTCATCTGAAATCTGAAAGAAATCTGAAAGAACTGACCAAAGTACCCCTTCTGGAAATAATAAGCCATTATAGCAAGGTTGTAGGATACAAGGTCAATATACAAAATTCAATCACTCTCCTATATACCAGCAATGAATAAGTGGAATTTAAAATTAAAAACACAACATCAAGTACATTAGCATCCCCCAGAATAAAATATTCAGGTGTAAATCTAACAAAATATGTATAAGATCTACATGAGGAAAACTACAAAACTCTTGTGAAAGAAATCAAAGAAGAACTAAATAAATTGAGCGATATCCCATGTTCATGGATAGGAAGACTCAATATTATCAAGATATCAGCTCTTCCCAATTTGATTCAACACAATCTCAATGTAAATCCCAGCAAGTTGTTTTGTGGTTATTGACAAACTGATTCTAAAGTTTACATGGGTAGGCAAAAGTCTCAGAATAGCCAACACAATATTGAAGAGGAATTAAAAAGTTCAAGGACTAACATTACCTGACTCCAAGACTTACTATAAAACTACAGTAATCAAGACAGTGTAGTATTTGTGAAAGAATAGACAAGTAGATCAATGAAACAGAATAAAGAGTGCAGAAATAGACCCACATAAGTATAATCAACTGATCTTTGACAAAAGAGAAAAAGCAGTACAACAGAGAAAAGAGAGTCTTTTCAACAAATGGTGCTAGAACAACCAGACATCCCTAGGCCAAAAAAAACAAATGAACAAACAAACAAAAAAAAAACTTGATGCAAATCTTACACCCTTCATAAAAATTAACTCAAAATGGATCATAGACCTAAATGCAAAACACAAAATAATAAAAATACTAGAAGATAACATAGGAGAAAATCTAGATGACCTTGGATTTGAAGATGACTTTTTTAGATGCAACACTAAGGCATGATCCATGAAAGAAAGAATTGATAAGCTTGACTTCTTTAAAATTAAAAAATTTTGCTCTGTGAAAGATGCTATCAAGAGAACGAAAAGATATGCCACAGACTGGGACCAAACATTTGCAAAAGATGTATTTGATAAAGGACTGTTATCCAAAATATACAAAGAACTCTTGAAACTCCACAATAAGAAAAACAATTCAATTTAGAAATGGGCCAAAGACCTTAACACATACCTCACCAAAGATACACAGATGGCAAAGAAGCACATGAAAATATGCTCCACATCACATCAGTGACATGCAAATTAAAACAACAATGAGATACTGCTATACATCTATTAGAATGGTCAAAATCCAGAAAACTGACAACTCTAAATACTGGCAAGGAAGAATTGGAACAACAGGGATTCTCATTCATCACTGGTGAGAATGCAAAATAGTACAGCCACTTTAGAAAACAGCTTGTCAGTTTCTTGCAAAACTAAACATACACTTAACATGCAATCTAGCAAGCACACTCCTTGGTATTTATTCAAAAATGTCAAAAACTTGTGTCCACACAGAAACCTGCATGTGGATGTTTACAGAAGTTTTATTCATACTTGCCAAAATTTGGAAGCAACCAAGATGTACTTCAGTAGGTGAATGGATAAATAAACTGTGGTACATTCAGACAATCGAATATTATTCTGTGCTAAAAAGAAATGAGTTATCGGCCAGATGTGGTGGCTCGTGCCTTTAATTCTAGCAGTTTGGAAGGCCGAGGCAGGAGGATCACTTGAAGCCAGGAGTTCTAGACCAGCCTGGGCAATGTAGTGAGACCTCTTCTACAAAAAAAAGAAAGGGAAAAAAGGAAGGCAGGAAGGAAGGAAGGAGGGAAGGAAGGAAGGAAGGAAGGAAGCAAGGAGGGAAGGAAGGAAGGAAGGGTGTTATCAAGCCATGAAAAGACATGGAGGAAACTTGAATGCATATTTCTAATAAAATATGAAAGAAGCCAAACTGAAAATGCTACATACTGTATGATTCCAATTATATGACATTCTGGAAAAGACAAAACTGTGGAGACAGTAAAAAGATTAGTGGTGGCTGGGCACACTGGCTCACGCCTGTAATCCCAGCAATTTGGGAGGCTGAAGTGAGCAGATCACTTGAGGTCAGGAGTTTGAGACCAGCCTGGCCACCATGGTGAAACCCCATCTCTACTA
Organism: Gorilla gorilla gorilla; assembly: GCF_029281585.2. Lineage (NCBI taxonomy): Eukaryota > Metazoa > Chordata > Mammalia > Primates > Hominidae > Gorilla > Gorilla gorilla. The sequence goes on along the minus strand of NC_073232.2, from coordinate 46,136,692 downwards.
AAAATACAAAAATTAGCCGGGCATGGTGGTGGGCACCTATAATCCCAGCTACCCAGGAGGCTGAGGCAGGAGAATTGCTTGAACCCAGGAGGCGGAAGTTATGGTGAGCTGAGATCACGCCACTGCACTCACACTGCACTGCAACAGAGCAAGACTCCATCTCAAAAAAAAAAAAAAGATTAGTGGTTTCCAGGAATGGGGGCGGTGCAGGATGAATAAGTGGAGCCCAGAGGATTTTGAGAACAGTGAAACTACTCTTGCATGATGCTACAATGATATGTACACAACATTACATATTTGTCCCTACCCATAGAATGTACAACCCTAAGAGTGAACCCTAATGTAAAGTATGGACTCTGGGTAATAACAATGTGCCAATGTAGGCTCATCAACTGTAACAAATGTGCGAGATGTTGGTAATGGGGGAGGCTATGTATGTGTGGGGGAAGGGAGTATATGGGAAATCTCAGGACCTTCTGCTCAATTTTGCTAGGCAACTAAAGCTGCTCTAAAAAATAAAGTCTATTTTGAAAAAAGCACTTATTCATTAGGAGTTGCTGTTTTGGCTGAACTTAGAACTCTGAGACTACAATGTGCACAGGCCTGAACTAGTCTGCTGGAGTTCATGTGGAGGAGAAACAAAGCACCCTGGCCAACTGCCTGCAAACTTCCAGAGATGTGAGTGAGTTAGCTTCAATTGGTGGATAACCCTGAAATAAACTGTGTGGGAAAGGCAGGTTAAATGCTCAACTCATTTATTTACCAGTGCTCAGAAAAATGAATTATTACCCTAGTATGGTGTATATGTATTGGGCTAACTTAGCTAAGCTGGAACTATGTTTTCCAGAATTTCCTTCCCTGCAGAGTTCCAGGTTAGTGTCCATCATGGTAGATATTTTGCACAAGACTTGGAAGGCAGAAGTGAAGCAGCAGCCACATATAATTGTGTATGCTCAGAAGGTCAAGGCCAGGCACTGTGCAGCTTATGCACGTTGTTGATATCTGTTGGCTAATTGTCCATGTGGGATAGAAGCTAGGCCTGCAGGTACTTCAGCTTCTCTGACTTCATGGTTAGGGTGTGTTTAATTCCACAATAAAGGTGCATGTCATCAACATCATTGGTGTTGATGGAGGCTTAGAGTTGGTGAGAGACTGATGTAGGCTCCTGCTCCTTTTCACAGGTTCCAATTTGTCTTTGCTCCCCCAACTTCATGTCCATCTTACATTCCTGCCTGTGTTTGTCTTCAGGCGCTAGCAGCTGACTTAGAAGCAACAGCTTCACACAGATGGTATAACCAGCTCCCACATTTGAGTAAGGTCAAAACCCTATGATAAGTCCTTTATTTTAAATATCTCCTGGTGGTTATCCCTCTCTGATGACTCTAGAAGATACCCCTAGCAACTTCCAAAGTAATCAGTGACTTACTTTAAAAAAAAATAGCTTATTTACTTACAGATGAGACTTCCAATTTCAGCATTATCATGCAAGGGACTTGGAAGTCAATGTTCTATACTTAAAACAACAAAAAAGCTAAACTGAAAAATCAGTGGCTTTTCTTAGATCCATCAGAGAATCGAGGTCACAGTGCAAACCACCACCCTGGAGAGATTGGTGCATAGAGAGGAACAAGCAGAATCAGCTTACCTGAGCAGAATCTCCTGGAGCAATGGTAGGTACACTTACATGATAGTTTCGATGAAATGTTGGAGGCTGAATGTGTATTAGTTTGAGAGTGAGACACTTTCCTGGGGGCTCAGGCGTAGGGGGGTCTCCACACTTTCATGGTTTTATTTTCAGTAACCTCACCATGTTCTCAAGGTGAAGATCTAAGAGAAATCCCCTTCTGTCCAGAGTGTTCTCCATAACTAAGGCCTGCCCTTTAGGGGAGAGCCTTATGTACCTCAGGGCAAGTCCAGCCTCCTCTAGCCTTCCTGTCTCACCTAAGGGGAGAAAAAACAAAAAGCTAAGGAACACTTCTGGCAGTCACAGGCCAGTGACTTTTGCCCAGTAGAAGACATTTGCATGAGGTTACAGATTGCTTCCTCTCTTCCCACTTTACGTCAACAGAACTCTAGTAACAGTGGATTATAACTGCCAGAGCTATAAGACACAGGCTCTATTTAAGAAGGAGTTCTTAGGGAAATCCAAAGATAACAGGGGAAGGGGAAAATCCAACAAAGACACTACAGGAAATGGAAGCTTATGGCGCCTACAGGTAGAGCAAACAGTAAACTTGGTTCAGCTTCTAGCTAAATTAACATAACTCCTCGCTCCAAAGGCCTATTTCTCTCCCTTCCTATGACTTGATACATCACATTGGTTTTCAAAACAAACAAACAAACAAACAAACAAAAAACGACAAAGCATGCTAAAAGGCAAGAAAAAAACGTAATTTGAAAAGACAAAGCAATCTTCAGAACCAGACTCAGATATGTACTCATGGATGAGTTTCAACCCAATGCAGTAATTATTGTTTCTAATGTCCACATTTTTCCATTTTTGTCCAGTGGAAGTCCTTTCAGGTTGGTTTCTCTGTCCTTTTGGCACAGCCCTCACAGTAGCTTCCCTGCTACTCAGAGTCACCTTGTATATTTCTTGTCCATGTGTACAGCTAGCTTTTTCTCCACAGAGCCCTCATTCCTCTTAGGAGGCAATGGTAATTAAAGGTCACAGTCTAGGGGTTCAGGGTGTTTGTTGCCACTGAGTTGGTTGTTACTTCTAGGCCTTTTCAGTTAGTATAAGAACAGAGGCTGCTTTTTATAATTATTCATTGTTATAGTTTTTAAAAAGAAAAATACATCATAAGCCTCTACTGATAATTCCAGTTTAAATTTAGCATTCCATGCGTTTTAGTTAAATTCTTTGAATTTATATTTGTACTTCTCTTCTGCAAAAATTTTGACTACTAACTATATTAGCACAGTTAATTATTTGTTTTATCTCACTGTGCATAATAATTTCAAACTAACGAACCAATATTATTACTAAAATAGACTTAGTAAATACAATTTAAGATATTTTTGAAGTTTTAAAAATCTTTATGACATATTAATGTGTTTTAAAATCACTTGAGCTAATTCTCTGTGGTTAAGCCCCAACCTTGATATGCAGTAGTCTCAGTCTGTTTTCTGTAGCTTATAACAGAATACCTAAACCGGGTAATTTGTAAAGTAAAGGAATTTATTTCTTACAGTTCTGGAGGCCGAGGAGTCCAAGGTCAATGAGAGGCATCTGCTGAGGTTCTTCTTGCTGGCAGGGACTCTCTACAGAGTCACAAGGCAGCATAGGGTGTTACACGGCAAGCAGTTGAGTGTGCCATCTCAGGTCTTTTATAAAGCCACCAGTTCCACTTCCACAATAACCCATTAATTCATTAACTTACTAATCCATTAATCCATGAACTGATTAATTCCATTGATGAAAACAGAACCTTCAAGACCCAATCACTTCTTAAAGGCCCCACTGCTCAATACTGCCACACTGGGGATTAAAGTTCAACATGAGTTTTGGAGGAGGCAAATATTCAAACCGTAGCAGTAAAGTTTACAGAATTCATTGTGTCTTTTATTTTTGATGTTACTTTTAATTTTAACATTTAATTTTGTTTTATAATTATGTAGGATGGCTCCAAAGTCAAAACTACAACAAGATATTTTCAGAGAAGATTAATTTCCAATCCTGCCTCCTCTGTCCTGTTATTGGAAACCATTTTCATTAGTTTTTGGTTTATCCTTTCTTTGTTAAAAATATAAGCAAATTTATTCATTTATTTCTTCTTGTTTGGACTTAAATTCTCCCTTTCTTAGATAAAAGTCACCGTGCTATATACCGTTCTGTATTTTGCTTTTTTTTCCCTTGTCGACCGTCATTCCATAGTTGTGTATCTGTAACTGGATTCTGGGTGAACTGCACCTATCAGGATGCAAATAGGAAGCAGCTATATTGGTTCTCCCCACTTCCCCTCCAAACCAGCTCTTCTTTTATTCTTTGTTGCCCCTGGGCGAAATCTCTGGCTGTTCTCAGGTTATCCCAATCACCAACAGCTAACAAGTGAATAGCATCTTTCCCCAAACATTAGAATGTTCAGCCCAGTGTGATATCAAAACTCCAACTTTATTTAGAGCTTTCCCTCTCCCTCAGCTCAGACCGACAGCAGAATGAGTACCCTGCAGTGGGACAAGTGTGTGGGTGGGAGGCGTTATCAACTGCTCTCTTCTTTTCCTTCGCCTGCCCACCCTCCCAGCTGCTGGTTATTCTTCAGAGTGGGAAGACACAGGATAGTTTTTGCTTGGCTGCTCTAGTTGTCACCGGGTGCTGGTGCTCTCTGGGTGTGGCCATTCCAAATGCTGATTGTCTCACTCTAGAGGTAGCTTCCTGGGGTCTTTGGAGACCATCTTATCACTAAGGATCGCTCACCTACAGTTCCCTAGGCACAGATATTATCTCACTTGCTATTCCCATATAAGTCACCACTTAGCCCCTTCGTATCTGGGGAGACACCTGGTCCCTTCACACTCTCAAGGTGACCCAGCCTCACTTCCTTCTTCAGGCTCCACATGTGAGCCAGGAACTCAGGGATCTTTTGCCCATCCAGATTCTGGAAGCAGTAGCTGCTCTCAGGTAGCTGCTTCTCTTCCCTCTGCCAACCTAGGGCAGCTGCAATGCAGACTCTCTTAGACTTTTCAAATGTGAATTGGACACATCCAATTCACACATCTACATCCTTCAAATGCTAAGGAACATGTGTCAAACTCTCTATGTGGTTTTCCTGAAACTCTTTAACTTGGCTGGAGGTGCCAGAATGCCCAGCACGCTGCCAAATCTCTCCAAAAATGCTTCTTCACTGGACTCTTCCACATCTTCAAACATTTTTTTTTGTCTTTGTTTTTATGGCATGGAGGTGGGTGATGGACCAGTGCTGGCAGACCCAGTTTTGGCATTATGATCACACATGTCCTATAGAAGTTGTCTAGCATCCCACTTTAGAAGTGGGGAATATGGGCTTCTATCACTTTGTTCTGGGCCTCTGGGGCCGCTGCCAAAATTCTGAGGCGAAAGAAAAGCTGTAATTTCATTTTATTTTTTATTTTTATTTTTTGAGATGGAGCCTCGCTTTGTTGCCCAGGCTGGAGTGCAGTAGTGTGATCTTGGCTCACTGCAACCTCCGCCTTCTGGGTTTAAGCTATTTTCCTGCCTCAGCCTGCCAAGTAGCTGGGACTACAGGCGCGTGCCACCACGCCTGGCTAATTGTTGTATTTTCAGTACAGATGGGGTTTCACCATGTTGGCCAGGATGGTCTCGAAATCCTGACCTCAAGTGATCCACCCACCTAGGCCTTCCAAAGTGCTGGGATTTCATATTCTGTTGTCTTTCTAATGAGTTGTGTTCTGAATGTAGCATTTGAGTTATTTTCCCATATTGCAGGTGGGAAAGACAAAGTGGCTCATTCCACAGCCCATAGTAACTGTTAAAACAGAGATTCTTAGCTCTGGTGCCTTTGTTAGCCACCAAGACCTGGAACTGTGGGCTGCTCTGTTGCAAAAACTATTTCTAAGCATTTATTGTGGCCCAACATTTTCCTGTTGGAAAGATTCCAGTTCCTCTCTTCCTCTTGACTCCTGGGGCTGACAGGTGGCCTTCCCCTGCTGCAGGCAGCATCCCATGCTTCCAGATGGACACTCAACATCTTCAAGCACAATGTGTGGTTAAGGGCATGTGTTTAGAGACAAACCCCCTGGCTCTGCCTCTTTCTAGCTGTGAGAGTTTCTGGGCAAGTCACCTAACTGTGTACTTTGAACCTTGTCATAAAATGGGTATATTAACACCATCAGTTTTGCAGAATATGGTAAGGATTGGAGAGAGGTGTGTGTGTGATGTTTAGTCTGGGGCCTAGCACATAGTAAATGCTCAGTAAATGGTAATATATTAGTCCAGCTAGCTAGGCCATGCTGCTGCAACAAACACAAAAAATGCTCAACCTGAGGTATTTGGCACACAGGGCTATTTTCCATGCACTGCTTTCTGATGTGAGCTGGGTGGGCCTTTCTTCTTGTGGCTCTATTGTCTAGAACACATGACCTCCATGGTCACTATATCAGGAAAAGAGAGAGCCGGGGTCATAGGGGATATTTTTAAAGACAAAGTCTGGAAGTGGCTCATGCCTCTGCCATCTTTTTTCTGTTGGGCAGAACTCAGTAACATTGCCCTGATCTTATTTTAAGGCAAATATGGTTTTCCTTTGTGCCCAGGAATAAGAAATGGTGTGGTGAACACATAGCATTGCCCACTTGCTATTCAGCAGGGAGACCCTTTTGGCCCTTGGTTGTGGCAGACAGAAAGGGTTCTGGAAACACAAGATGATTGATTGACTTCGCTTTGGAGGGAGGGAGAGGCCACCTTCTCCCACCCTGACTCATGGTGGCACTCAGACCACCTGGAAGGCAGAAGTCTGGGCAGGTGGCAGCGCTCTGGGGAAGGGTCAGGCTCAGAAGGGCAGAGGTTCCCTGGGGGGCACATGGTGCCTACCATCTGGCCTGAGGCCTCATTCGACCCCCAGAGCTGGCTTCGCTTCTGTGGCTTCCCAGGCAGGGCCAAGGTGGGACCTTGTGCTGTTGGAGATTCACACACTTGTTTCTGCAGTCAGCCTTGGTGTCACAGGCATGGTGCAGGCATGGGACTTTGCTCTATTGAGGATTCCACACTTGTTTCTGTGATCAGTGCCTTATCACAGGCCTCCATCCTCCCTGACTTTCCTCCACCCTAAGCCTCAGAGGCAGATCCTGTGTAGCTCAGGTCACTGACTGGAGTCCTGCTGTCCCCACAGTACCTGCAGGCTCCAAAACTTCCATGGCTTCCTATGGCCTACAGTGCAAGTCACAGACTAAGAATGTAAGAGCTGGGGTGATCTTGGAAATCTCTGAGTCCAGGGGTGTCTTTGGGTAGCTAAGGAAAGAGGTGCCCAGAGTCCTGGCTTTACTATGTATTTATGTTTCATATTCTGAACAATGTCTTAGTCCATTCAGCTGCTATAATACAACACAATAAATTGGGTGGCAAATAAACAACAGAAATGTATTTCGAACAGTTCTAGAGGCTGGGAAATCCAAGAGGAAAGAAAGCACCAGCAGATTGGGTGTCTAGTGAGAGGCATCTTCCTGTCTTATACAGGACACCTTCCTGCTGCATCTTTACATGGTGGAAGGGGTAAATGAGCTCCCTTGTGCCTCTCTTATAAGGGCACTAATCCCATTCATAAAAGTTTCACCTAATGACCTAATCACCTCCCAAAGTCTCCAGCTCCAAATACCATCGTCCTGGGGATTAGATTTCAATGTACGCATTTTCAGGGACACAAACATTGAAACCATAGCACCCAAATAATTTTCCAAGCCTCCTCTTCCAACACCCCCCAAGACGATCTCCATCTTTCCAGGTCAGCCTCTGTCATCGAACATGTCATTTAGAGTCCCAGCCTCACACCTCTGCCAATGCCAATTCCATCGCCTGAAAGGGCACCCCGCCCTTGACTTGGATTTCGCAAGACTTTCTCATCTCCGGAGCTCACTCTTCATCTTGAGCTCCTGCAGCCTAGATGGGCCTGTGCTGTGGTCCTCTCTGACCGTCTAAATTTTTACTTGACTCTGAATGTCCTTATGGGATTGTGTTTCTGTCCTTGCACCACCAGGGCTCTAGGAGGGGAAGGGTCACTAGTAATAACAACGGGTTGAAGATAACAGCAAACTGGATCAGGCTTCATGTGCTTGATACTATTGTCTTCATCAATTCCATTGCAAACATAGAGGATGGGAATTATCACCGCCATGTTACAGATGAGGAAACAGGCTCAGAGGGATTGAGTTACTTGCCCAAGGTGACCCAGTTTGTGAGCTGCAGAGCAAGCATCTGAATGGCAGTGTGACTGACCCTGAACTCAAGCCCTTAATATTGGGCTGTCTGGTCACATGGGTGGCTCCTGCTCATGGTGGTGGCAGGTACTGGTGACTGTCTACTCTTCCAGACAGCCCCATCTGAATGGCATGCATGGGGAAACTGAGGCCCACTGAAGGTCACACTGCCTAAGCACCGAGCTGGGAGGTAAAGGTAGCTCTGTCGTATCCCACGGACTTGCCTTACACTGGGGTGGGGGCTTTGCTACCTTTCCTGGTCATTTTATTTCCTGCTCCAGCAGAAAGTGACCTGGGAGAGGATGGGCCAGAGACACTATTGGTTCCTATATGGCATAAGGACTGCTGACCCCCTCCTCCTGCCTTTCCCCTGCAGACCATAGGTCCCAGCACCATTGAAATTTCAGTCCCAAACCTCAGCCAGGCCCTGAACATATGTTCCACCCTGAAAGGAACAATGAAGCAAGCCTCCAGGCTTAAGACCCCACAAAAAGCCTTCTGGGCTGGCCTTATTCTCTGCTTTTGGTTGCTTTTTCACCCACCCCACCCCCGCTCTTCTGTTTCTGCCACTTCCTCTGTGGAAAGGATGAAAGGCATTCGAGACACCCGGGCTCTTCCATACTCCCTGGTCCTCTTTTCTTCCAGTCTGCCCTCCCTCCACTCTTCTAAGCACTGAAGCAGGAGAGGAGGCTGCCTGGGTTCCGGCGCCCAGCTGCAGAAACAGGCAGGCAGTGAGAGCCTGCCTGGCTTCCAGTGCTTGCAGGGCTGCCCTCCCTGGGCTGGGACCCTCTGGCTAAGTTGTGGGGTCAGCCTGGCCCAGGTCTGCAATCTGATCTGGATTTTGGAGGAAGATTCTGCAACAGGTGGCTGCACTGACTTTAAGGTGGAGCCCCAGTTCTGAGGGCTCTGTAGCTGCACCCTTGGGTCCAGGTCTACTGGCCTGTGAAGGGTCATCAAAAGGCCCAAGCATGGCACAGGGGTGCAAGGAATTTTTATGTTGAATAAATATATGAATTTTTACTTATGTAACAAAGCTCATGTACTGTGTACTGGATGCCTAAGACCTATTAATCCTCACATGAGGTATTATCATCCCTATTTTGCACATGAGACCATCAAGGGACAGAGAGATTAAGCAAACTGCACAAGATCACACAGCAAGTAGAGGATTTGAATCCAAGCGAACTGGCCTCAGAGGCCATACACTTAATACCTGCCTAGGCTGCTTCTAATGGAAGAACAGACCCATTTGACCACCACCAGATAAACTGACTCCTTCCTCAGTTCTGTTCCTCTGAATTCTCTGTGCAGTTCAACAAATTATTATAAAGTGAAAGTCTGTGAAACCACTAGCCAGGTCAAGAAATTGAGCACCGCCAGCACCTCAGTCTCCCTGCCCATCGTGTGCAAGCCTTTTTCTGGGCACAGCTTCTCCTGTCCCCTAGAGCTAACCATTACATTTTCAGTAATAATTTCATTGCATTTCTTTGTACTTTTAGCACCCCAGTATGCATCCTTAGACAATATAATTCAATTTTACTCTCCTTTGATCTTTATATAAATGAAACCAGGCAGTAAAATTTATTTTGCTTTTGGCTTCTTTTGTTCAATATAATATTTTTCTATTCAACTATAGTATTGCATATAGTTGGTGTTCATAGCCTTTACTACTGTATAGTATTATATTGTATACTATAACTTATCGATTTTACTCTGACAGACATTTGAATTGTTTTCCAGCTTCTATTATGAAAAATGCTTGTATATATGACATGGTGCACATGACCATTCACTTTTGTGTCCTGGGTCATGAAGAATGCAAATATTCCCCCTTCCTAGGCAATTCCAAATGGTTTTTCAAACTGGTTGTACCAACTTACACATCCACCGGCAGCGTATGGAAACTCTCATCGCTGTAACTCAGCACCAATACTTGGTGTTGTCAGACTTGGTAATTAGAGTCTATCTATTCTATCTATCTGATGAATGTGTGGAAGTATCTCGTGAAGGTTTTAATTTGTATTTCTCTGATTGTTAATGATGCTGGGCACTTTTTCAAAACTTTATTGGCCATTTGGGTTTCTTTCTTTTGTAATGTGCCTGATCAAATCTTTTGCCCACTTTTTTACGGATTGTCTATTTTCTTATTCATTTTAGAGGCTCTCTGTATATTCTGGATATGAATCATTTGTGGCTATATGTATTGCAAAAAACCTTTTCTTGGACACGGAGCTGCCTTTTTACTTAAAAAAAAGTCTTGATCAATGAGTTCTTAATGTAAATTTAATGTAATAAAATTTATCAATCATTTTCTTTATGGTTGGCATTTCTTATAATGTGTTCAAAAAATTTCTCCTACTCTGAGGTCTAGAATATCTATATTTATATTTATACATATGATTTATATTCTAAATTCTTTGTGTTTTGCCTTTCATATTTAAGTCAATGATACAAGAATTTATTTTTGGTATATGTACAAATATATTAGGTAGGGGTCCAATTTCATTTTTTTTCTTATAGGAATACCCAATTATCACAGCACCATTTATTTAAAAGATTCCTTTTCCTATGTTCTGCACTTCCACTTTGCCATAAATCCCAGTTTATGGGTTTGTTTCTAGACTCTATCTACTGATTGGTCATTTTGTTATTCCTGTACCTAGGTCATAGTGTCTTAATCTCTTAATTTCTATAACCTTAAGATTGAATGTCTGCTTCCAGGAAGATGGAGAAAATATACTTTTTTATATTCCTCCTCAGTACAACTAAAAACTCTGAACGTTAGGTGTAAAACAAACATAAGAAGACTTTGAAAGATGGACAGAAGAAGGCAGGCAGTTTGGGGGCTTTGGAATCTGAAGAATGACACAACACAGGGTGAATTCCGTGAGTTTCCCTTCTGGCTTATATGTCCCAGATTAGCAGCTGAAGAAGCTAGCAACCTGGAAGCAGCCAAGTGTATAGATAACAAAAGCCCCCTAAAAGCCACCTCTTTCTAGCCAAAGTACTAGGAAAGGTACCTAGAAAGACTAAAAGTTTTTAGCCAATAGCTGCTTTACTTTAGCCAAACACCACAGGAAAAACTCACACCTGCAAAGACCAAGTGGCAAGCCTAGACTTACACCTTTTTAAGGCCATAACAAGCCTTCCAGAACCCCTGCTGGAATGGTGTTAGAGGCTGAATAGGAAGTCAGTACCTTAGTCTTCCTTATCTGGTAATGTATCTCTCCCCCACCATGATGTCAGTGGAGACAATCTGGGGAATAGGAACCCCCATACCCCTTAGCAGTAATGAGGAGCACTCCCTCCCCATAACTTGGGTGCCTATGAGGCTGAGTGGGAAACCTTGGCTTCTACCTCCACAGATCATGAATGATGCAGTGTCTCTCCTTTCCCTGATGGAGTACTGACAGAAAAAGCTAGCTAAAACAGAAAGTTTAATAAGAGTCAGAGTCTCATAATATAATGCAAAAAATCCAGATTTTATTAGAAAATCACTTGTCAAAACTAAGAACTAGGAAGGCATCAAATTGAATGAAAAAGACATTAGTAGATGGCAACACTGACAGAGGTGTTAGAATTATCTGACAAAGATTTTAAAGCAACCAAAATATAAATGTTTTATTGGGCAATTATGAACACGCTTGAAGTAGTGACAAAATAGAAAGCCTCAACAATAGAGTAGAAGACATAAAAAAGAACTAATGGAAAGGAGAAATGGAAAAGTATAATAATTCAAATAAAAGGCTGAGCAGATGGTCTCAACAGCAGAATGGAATCAGTGAGCTAGAAGATATTTAATAGAACAATACAAATTGCCCAGTCTGAACAAATAGACAGAAAATAGACTAAAACCAAACAAACAAACAGAAAAACCCAGAGCCTCAGGGACCTGTAGGACTACAACAAAAGATTTAACATTTGTGTCACTGAAGACACAGAAGGACAGGAGGAGAGTGAGGCTAAAAAAGTAGTCAAATAAATAATGGCTGAAAACTTTCCAAATTTGGCAACAGATATAAATCTACTGATTCAAGAACAGAGTGAATCCCAAATAGGAAAATTCCAAGGAAATCCATCTGAAACACATCATAATTAAACTTCTGAAAAACCAAAGACAAAGAAAATACCTTGAAAGCAGCCAAGGGAAAAAATGACACCTTATCCTTAGGGGAAAACAATTCAAATAACAGCAGATTTTTCATTAGATACCATGGAGGCTAGAGGGAAATGGTACAATATTTTTCAGGTGTTGAAAGAAAGAACTGTCAACACTAGTGAAAATATCTAGTCAACACTAGAACTCTCTCTCTAGTGAAAATATTCTTCGTGAATACAGAGTATATCAAGACAATCACAGATGAAAGAAAACAAAAGTAATTTGTTACCAGACCTACCCTAAAACAAAAAGGCTAGAGGAAGTTCTCCAAATAGAAAGGAAACAATATGAGAAAGAAACTTAGAATAGTAGGAAAGAAAAAAATAACATGGTAAGCAAAAATATGAGGAAGTACAATAAACTTTCCTTTTACTTTTGAATTTTATAAATTATATTTGTCTGTTAAAGCAAAAATTATAACACTGATGTGGCTCAAAACACATGTAGAGAGAACCTTTCAGTCAATTACAGTATAACGGGGAGAGTAAAGGAACATAAAGGGAAGCAGGTTCTTACATTTCACCCAAATGAATAAAATGTTGACCCCAGTGGACTGTGATAAGTTGTACATATATTATATCCAGAGTAACTACTAAATAAGCTATACAAAGAGATATACCTAATAAAATACTATTGACAAATCAAAATGGAATTTTAAAAAGTGTTCAAGTAACCCACAGGATTACAGGAATGAAAAAAAAATCAAAAACAAAAACAGAGAAACGACAAACAGAACAAACAGAAACAAAAAATAAATTGGCAATTTAAGCCCTAATGTGTCACTAATTACATTAAATGTAATGGTCTAAATAATCCAAATAAAAGGCAGTCTGGCAGAGTGGATTAAAAACATGATCCACCTATATTCTGTGTATAAGAAATTCTCTTCAAATATAACAATTTAGGCAAGTTGAAAGTAAAATGATGGAAAAAGGTATATTATGCAAACATGAATTAAAGAAAAGCAGGACTTCAGAGCAAGAAAAATGACCAGAGATGGAAAGAGACATTATGTATGATGAAACAATCAATCCACCAAGAAGACATATCAAAACTGAATGTGTACATACCAAACAACAGAGCTGCAAAACATGTGATGCAAAAACTGGCAGGAGAAATAGACAAATGTATAATTATTGTTAGAGACATCAATATGTCTCTTTCAACAATTGATAGAACAATTAGTCAGAAAATCATAAAAAATATACAACACCATCAAACAACAGCATGTAAACAAGATTCATAGGCTGGGCATGGCAACTCACACTTGTGATCCCAGCACTTTGGGAGGCTGAGGCAAGAGGATTGCTTGAGCCCAGGAGTTCAAGACCAGCCTGTGCAACATAGCAAGAACCCATCTATATAAAAATTTTAAAAAATTAGCTGGGCACATACCTGTAGTCCCAGCTACTTGGGAAGCTAAGGCAGGAGGTCGAGGCTGCAGAGAGCTGTGATTGTGCCACTGCACTCCAGCCTTGATGACAGAGCCAGAACCTGTCAAAAAAAAAAAAAAAAAAAAAAAAAAAGAAAAGAAAAGAAAAGTAAAGAAAAAGAAAGATTTATGGAACATTCCATCCAAAACCAGCAGAATGGATATTCTTTTCAACCTTCTATGAAACATTCATCAAGATAGACCATATCCTGGGCCCTATAACAAACCTCAACAAACTTAAAAGAATTGAACTCATACAGAGTGTGTTCTCTGACCACAATGTAATTACTAGAATCAATAATGGAAAGATAACAGGAAATCTCCAACACTTGTAGACTAAGTGATCCTTTAACATAATCCATGGACCAAAGGGGAAGTAGCAAAAGAAATTTAAAAATACATATAACTAAATGAAAATGAAAACACACGTCAAAATGTGTGGGGCACAGCTAAAAGTGCTAACAGGGAAATTTATAGCACTAAATGTTTACATTGAAACATCTCAAATCAATAATCTAAACTCCCAACTCAAGAACTTAGAAACAGAAGAACAAAATAAACCCAAAGCAAACAGAAGGAAGGAAATAATAAAGATAAGAGCAGAAATCAATGAAATTGAAAACAGAAAAATAGAAACAGAAGAATCAGTGAAGCAGCGCTGGTTCTTTGAAAAGATCAGTCAATAAGATTGACAAACCTCTAGCAAAAGTGAAAGACACAAGATAGAAGACACAAGTACCAATATCCGGAATGACACAGGGATATCAGTGCAGACCCTGCAGCCTGCCTGCCCTGTAGCCATGTGACTCGTTCTTCACAATGGAATGTGAGGGAAGTAATATGTGCTACACCTATAATACTTTCTTTAAAAGAAATCACTAGCCCTCATTTCTTCTGTCTCACCTTTCCATGAGCTGCATGTGGCGAAGAAGTTGGTGAGGCAGTTTTGACGATGCAAATAAGGGTGGCATCCTAGGGTGTAGGGGAGCAATAAGCTAGGAAGAGTGGATGTCCTTGGCTGGCCTTGTGAAGCAGAGCTGCCCATCTACTTGATTGAGTCACTGTATATTTTTTTTGTTCCAGCAGCATAGCCTGTACTCAAGCTAATATATTATACCTAGGTGGGTTTATGTCTTAGGGGACTTACATATAACCAAGATATTGTGGGGCCACTCCAGTCTTCTGACTATGTAAGGTGTTTTCTGAGGCCTCCATCAATCCTCTGGTTCCCCATCATCTGTCCACGGATGAGGGCCATCACTGAACCACCCTTCATACCTGTCTACCTGACCCTTTCAAGTCCAGCAATTTTCCCACTACTACTACTACTACTACTGCTCCCTTGTCATTGCTGGAGCACAAGAATCCTTCCACCACACCTCAGACACAATGGACCCAAGGATTTCCACAAGGCCATATAAGGCCCTACCTGTCATACTCACTATCTGGCCATTCCCTTTCCCAAGCCTCATGCCCACCTTTGAGATCCAGCACACAACACCTATGCTCCCAACATTTCCTCCTTTCCCAGTGTTTTCTCTGAAGAGGCCCCTGTCATACTGTCTTCCATGGCCACGGGCCTAAGGAGGCACCAACAGTGGGCACTGGAAAGCTAGTGCTGCCTTTCTCCCACACCATTCTCTGAGTAATAAACACAGGCATAGTGTCTGCCAGAGTAGGGGAAAGAGACAGGTGGAAATAGCAGGAGAAAGAGATAGATAGATTAATATATTTAAAATGACACCACCATTATCATCATGCCATTCTCTTTTGAGGCGGAAACAGTTGTTCCCACCTGCAGAGTCAGAGAAGAGGCCAGGACACCTGACTTAAAAATTATGAACTCTGCTATGAACAGAAAACCAAAAGCACATTTTTATTGACCACATGTTGGGGTTAAGGCATAACCCAATGCCCAATCTTGTGCTGATGGCACTGGGGAAGGTGGGGGCACAATTGTAAAGAGGCTGCAGAGCTGAGATGAACTCAGGGGAGTCTGTTTGGTGGATGCAAAAGCCTGGAACGCAGAGCCTGGGGACCTGCCTTCATTTGAACGCTGGCTCTGTCACTGACCTTGGGCTCATCATCTACCTTGTCTCTGAGCCTCAATTTCACCTCGGTAAAAGAGGAATAATAACACCTACTCTTTCTATTTCATAATCCAAAAAAGAATGAAGTGGTCTCTGGGAAAACACTTTGGAAGTAAGGACTCTGCACACATAGGGGTTATTATTATTATTACATGAAACAATCACGTTTGTGGATGAAGGGATTTAGACTGGGTGGAGCTGGCCTTCCAGCAGATATTCAGGCCCAAGCAAAGCAGGCCTTTGGGTGATCTACTTCAGGGAAAGCAAAGAGGCCAGGTGGGCAGAGCTGAGGGAAGGAGTTGCTGACAGTGTGCTGGGGCTAGAGTTGGAGGGTTGTCAAAGCCTTGCCAATGAGTTGGGGCTTGTTGGAGCAGACAGTAGGGACCATTGCAGGTTCTTGAGCAGGAGAGACACCTGAAGAAGGTGGAGAGATAGCAAAAGTGGTATGTTGCCTCCTTAGGCTATTTTAGTTGGTAATAATAGGCTATTTCTAAGTCCAGTCAAGCACTATCACTTCCCACCCCAAAGCTGTTCTTGACTTCTCTGTAGGGACTTGCTTCTTCCTCTCGACTCTTATGGTTCTCTCCAGCTGGAGTGTATCTCTTTGGCAGCAGTTATACCAGCTCAAATCTTCCTGAAAACATCCATGATTTTCTGCCTGTATCCCCTGGTTTCCCAGCCCACAGAGGTTACCTCCCTCTTGGGGCTCCTGAGTTCCGTGACCTACTTATGGGGTTCTGTTCATGGAAGGCAGTGTTTCTCGGCCCTAGCTGCTCATTAGAAGACTGGTTTTTAAAATGTCTCCATGCCCAGATTGTAACCCAGATCAACGACATTGTGATCTCCGGGGTGGAACCTAGGTATTGGGATGGTTTCTAAACATTCCAGGTAATTCCAATGTGCACATTGCGATTTGGGATCACAGGCCACCTCTGACAATCGGGCATCCTGCCTTGTGATTACTGCTTTCATGCGTTTTGCACTTGGCATACCTGGAACACATTGGGGTGCGGGGAGAAAGCACTCGGATTTTAGTTTATATTTACTTTACATCCTATGCTTTTAAAATGTGCATGCTTTACAATCGACTTGATAGTAGAAGAGGTAATGATCATAACAGTCAGCAGCCCTTGAGCATGTACTGCAGCCAGGCTCTCATCGAAGCACTTGACAGGAAAGTGCCAGAAAGCAGTCACACCAACATTCAAACACAGGATGGCTCCAGCAGCCACCTTTTATCCATCATGCCAATCTGTTCTCACAGTACACATGTGTAATTTAGAAACAAACAAAAATAATAACATATAAATAAGATACAGATACCAGAGCGACCCGTGAAACATTTTTTGCTGATAAGGTTTCATGATCAAATAATCAGACTATGGTGGCTGACTATGAGTCCTCCAGGCCAGGTCTAAATCTCTCTTAGTTTTGTTCCTTCTGCCCAGCAGCTAGCAGAATCTGGGTTCTAATAAATGCTCAACAAATATCTGCCACTCCCACAAACATTTATTAAATGATAATCATAGCTAACGTTTATCAACATTGCCAATGTGCCAGAGACATCATACTTAATCTTCACAGAGGTCCTGTAAGGCTATGATTACACCTGCTTTGTGACACTGCGCAGCTAAGTAACTTGCTAGAGTCCAGAACCTGAACCCAGACTGTGGGACTGCACAGCTCATTCTCCCCCACTGGTGAGCAGGTCCACAGGGAGCAGCTTATGAAGGTGGTGGGGGAGGAGTGGATTTTAAAACATCAGGAAGGAGGCAGACGTGGATCATTCACTCCCTGCAGGTGGTTCCTTCTGCCAAGAGTGACCTTCTCTATCCTTACCTACCCTCCTGCCCCAGCTCAAACGCATCTTCTCCTGGAAGCCTACAGAGGGGTCTGCCCCGTTCCTGCCTCATCTTCCCCACTGAACTTGGAACTCCTAGAGGGCAGGGTTGGGTCCTACTCAAGGGGCATCCACGGAGCTGGCTCAGCAAACTTAACACTGGTCATCTGAGCCTGCGCCCGCCCTTCCTCCCAGGCCAGGGCGCCCCCACCCCCTGGGTTTTTCCTCCGTGGACTCCGCTTCCTTTTCCTTCTTTTCTCCCTCCTCCTTCTTCTCCTTCTTTTCCACGTGTCTTCTCCTCCCATCCTCTTTTCTCTCCATCCCCACCTCCCACTCCTTCCCACGCCCCATCTCCCCGACCCCCACCACCCCGCGCCGCCCCCAACCCTGGGCCGGGCAGGTGCAATTCCTCAGGCGGCCTACAGAGGGCGATGTGCGCCGCCACTGGGCCGCGCCCCTCCGGCGCGCGCTTCCTGTGAGGTCAGGTGGGAGGAAACCGCCTGGAGCCGCCGGGAGTGGACGCCGCCGAGGCCCGGAGTCGCGCCTGCAGGTGAGTCGCCGCGCCGGGGAGGGAGCGCATCCCTCGCCGCAGCCCGGGCCGGGACTTGGAGCCGGTGTCGGGCTCCAGAGGCTGGGGCTGGCGGCCGGGGCAGCGTCCCTCCCGCCCCCGGCCCGGAATGTCAGGTGCGCCGCGGGCCGGGCGCGCGTGTGGCCCACCGGGCGGGGGCGCGATGACAAAGCACAAAGGGACTGCGCGCGACCACCATCCGCTCGGCCTGCGCCAGGGCCAGCGGGCTTCAGGAGGGGGACGCGCCTGTCCCGGGCTCCAGGCTACGGGCGAGACAACAGGGCTCCTGACCTTTTTCGGCATGTATGTCACCAGTGCTATCTGGAATGTAGGTGGACACTGAGGCTCATCTCCTGAGAATGAATGGCCTTTACCCAGACTCAAGGGGAGGCGTGGAGGGGCCCCGCAGTCCAGGGGTCCGCGGAGTGGAGCCTTTCGAGAGCCACCGCAGCAACCCCCTCCCATATTGTGGGAAGGCTGGGCCCTGCGCCCGTTAGCCAAGGTTGGACTGGTGTTCCCGGCGAAGTGAGGGACAGGTGAGGGGCGTGCCCTCTGCAGCAAAGGTGTGCTCTTCCGAGGCGCATGATGGCTAGGGTGGTCTGCCGCTACCAGGCAGTGGTTGTAAAGTAACCCCGAAGTAACCCTCATCTCCCTAGGTGTTCCTGGGGAAGGCCCAGGTGGTGGACATTGACTCCCTGGGGGAGCAACACACTCGACCCATTTTTTAGTGGAAGGGAAATGGAGCCCCACTGGGGATCCTGGTGCCCTGGACTCCCAGTTTAGTACCCAGGGAGGGCCCTAGAAACTAGAGGCCAGAGGCTTCTGGCCTCGTGTTCCTTCTCTGCTGTCCGTAGGTGTGATCCCGGGCAGGCCACTTAAGTCTCCCTGTGCCTCCGCCTGTGCAATGGCCGCGCTAGTACCCTCCTCGGGGGAGTGTTGTGAGGCTTGAGTGAGGTGAGCCTTGCAGGATGGGCCTTCCACGGGGCGTGGGCCACAGCAGGGACTCTAGTCCCAGTTGTGCTGTTGGCAGTGTAGTGATTGGCAGTAAAACTTCCTTTGCCAAGGATCCTTTTGATAGTTTTCCTGGTGGACTCAATGTCTGAAATCTTTTTGCCTGGCAAACAACTTGCCTTTATTTCTCCCCTTTTTGTTAATCAGACACAGCATCTGCTCAGCGTGGGTCACCTCTGTGAACATCACTGACTGCAAGCCTCCCTCAATTTCTGGTAAATTTTTTCCTTCAAGCTTTTTGAGGTCAGGGGGAAAATCCTCCACAGATCTTCATGAGTCTGGTCCCAGATCACTAACAGCTAAAGGTTTTGTGGTGGGGAGAACTTCTGTGCCACTTGGCTTCCATTAGCCTGCCCACCCTGACCACACAATGCAGGTGCAGCCCATCAGGGACCCACAGCGCCTGGGAGGATGGTGCGGATCTTGGCCAATGGGGAAATCGTGCAGGATGACGACCCCCGAGTGAGGACCACTACCCAGCCACCAAGAGGTAGCATTCCTCGACAGGTAGGTACTCATTTCCTGTGGAGTGGGACAGATGGCCTCCTGTGTACTGGCTACTCCTAGCTTCCAGAAGTCTCTCTTGCTGGTCACTAACCTTTTCTAGCCTGAAGCCCTTTTTGCAGAGAGCTGGGTAAGACTTGGGGAAGATGCAGTGGCTCATTGTCTACCTCCCCAGATCTCCTTTCTCCAGGCGCCTCCCCAGACTTCACAGCCAAGAGCTCTCTCTCCTTTAACTTGGTTAGCAAACCTCACTGGAGCTAGTGTCTTTCTTTTAAGAGTGGGTTGGATGACAGAAGCTGGAGAGGAAGTGGAGGAGATGAGCCCTGGGCACAGAATAATTATTTTAAAGGGGTGGCTGGGCGCGGTGGCTCACACCTGTAATCCCAGCACTTTGGGAGGCTGAGGTGGGCGGATCACGAGGCCAGGTGTTCGAGACCAGCCTGACCAACGTGATGAAACCCCATCTCTACTAAAAATACAAAATTAGCCAGGTGTGGTGGTGCATGCCTGTAATCCCAGCTACTCAGGAGGCTGAGGCAGGAGAATCGCTTGAACCTGGGAGGCGGAGGTTGCAGTGAGCTGAGATCGCGCCATTGCACTCCAGCCTGGGTGACAGAGTGAGACTCCGTCTCAAAAAAAAAAAAAAAAGGAGTGATGATGAGTATTAAAAATGCTGGCCCTAGAGCCATGCCCTGTAGTCCAACCTGCCTCAACCACTTCCTCTCTCCTCTGTCCTGGGCCTGATGTGAGGAATATAGACTGGCATGTTCTGTGCTCTGAGAGCTTGTGACTTGGTTGTTGGGATTCTTATGGGTGGCATGGGGGATTGCTGAGAAAGGAGGGTGTGACCCTGGGTGGCTGTAGGAAGGGCAGGATGCAGACTAGAGAGGTTGATTCCTGGCTGGTGCCTCAACCCAATGATTCATTCATCTCTCTCTGTCTTCACATTCCAGAGCTTCTTCAACAGGGGCCATGGTGCTCCCCCAGGGGGTCCTGGCCTCCGCCAGCAGCAGGCAGGTGCCAGGCTGGGTGCTGCTCAGTCCCCCTTCAATGACCTCAACCGGCAGCTGGTGAACATGGGCTTTCCGCAGTGGCATCTTGGCAACCATGCTGTGGAGCCGGTGACCTCCATCCTGCTCCTCTTCCTGCTCATGATGCTTGGTGTTCGTGGCCTCCTCCTGGTTGGCCTTGTCTACCTGGTGTCCCACCTGAGTCAGCGGTGACCTCTGAGGGCTGATAGGGGTGGGCCTGTTGAGAGGGACTTGCTGGGCCTTGGTGTGAGAGCAGGCATATTTGGAGGGGACCTGGTGGTGCCTTGAAGGTATGATCAGAGAGGGGACCACAGGTGTGTGTTTCCCCTTTGTGTTAAGCATGAGGCAGAGGGAGACGTTAGTCCAGCATTTCCAAAGTGTGGGTGGATCCGTTGGTTCCCGAGATAGTTTTAGGTGGTATGGGGCCTGCATTAAGTGGCACAAAATCAGAGCAAGAAAGCGATGCCCTTCCCAATTCTCTCAATCCTTTTATGCCGAGAAGATCTCAGCTGGATGCCAACATGTTCCGATGCCTGTGGAAGACATGCCGACGTCTCCTCTGCCTGGGGAGCAGGACTTGGGCTTAGGGCAGGTGGGAAAAATTCCAGACTTTTATAGCACTGTTTTTGTTTTAATGGTATATTTTTATTGGCTACTTATTGTTTAGGACAAGTGATAGTGGCATTCTATTTATTGTGACATTTTCAATAAATAGATTTAAGTAAAAATGAGTCCATATAAAGAAATGTATGAATAATCGTACACCTGCATGCAGATCCGGAAAACATGGTAAAGAGGGATTGGGTTCGGGGAACAGGCAGCAGCGAGCATTTGACCTCAGAGGGTGGTTTCTAAGATTTTCTCAGTAGGATCGCAGAACTAGGAGAGAAGGTCTAGATGAGATCTGGCTTGGACCTCTTGCCTGATGTGTGGATAACTTCCAGCCTCACTCTGAGATGCCAGGCATGATGGTCAGCTTTGTGGGGAGGGTTCCTCTGGCCAGAATGGCTGGTGAGGCTGCAGGGTCGGGAGAGCTGGGGTGCAGGTCCGAGGTCTCCCTTGCTTAAGGAGACCTTCCTGACCAGAGGCTGCTCAGCCTCTTTCACCCTCCAGAGGCTTCTGTCACCCCTGGCTGCAGTGCATTCTCCTTAGAAAATGGTGCATGTGGAATGAGGATGCCCTGCTTCTCTGGAGAGGAGGCCTTGTGTTTTGACATGTGAGCCCTGGGTCTGCGTGGAGGTCCTGCCTGGGGAGGCACTGGGTGGCTGAGGCTCTGGGCCACAGAGGGAGGAGGGTTATTTATGGGTTGGAGGGAGGCTGGGTGAGTCAAGGACTTGCCTGTCCTGGCACCAGGTTTCTCATCCTTTTCTTGGGGTCCGCTGGGTTTGGTTGTTTGCAGGGAGGAAGGCATGTTTTGGAGTTGCTAGGTCTCGGGGAGGATGGGCGCGAGAAGGAGCTTGAGGCCACCCCTCCATCTGAGAGCCTGCCATGCTGTCTGGAACAGGAGCTTCTCACCTGGGGCCTGGACAAAGAGAGGTGGGGGCTCAGCCCTGCTGATGTCCCAGCTGGCCCCCGTGGCATCTCCTTCTGTCCTGACACTTCGGCCTACCCACTTGCCTGGCTCCAAGCCCCTACAGCTCCAGCCCGCCAGCCGCAGGGAAGTTCCTGGCCATACCCCACTCTCCTAACTCTCTTTTCTCTCAGCTTCTCTTAGAGGTGGGTTTTCCCTTTCATTTTCCCCTTGCAAAGCTGCAGAACTCTGAAAAAATAAATTAAGAGTGGAAAACCCCAATATATAAAATACCTTGAGGGGATATGAATCTGAGTCCTCAAATTCAGGGCTGAGAACAATACCTTTTTCTAGAACTCAGTTTCCATTCCCAACGTCCAAGCCCTTTGAGAATTAGGGTCCGTTAGAGAAGGCAGGGGTGAGCAGGGCTTCCCTCTGCGCCTGACTAGAAAGAGCGGGAGGAGAGAGGCCTGCCTGGCTTTAGGCAGGATGGCGGAAGTGGGCAGGGGCCACAGCGGGCAGAGATGGCTTTTCCTGAGGCTTGCTTGGTGCTTAGCCGGCCTAAGAGGCAGGGCTGGGGGCTGGAAGTCAGTTGGTGGGGACCAAGAGGAGGTGAAGTCTTGCCCTGTTTGTTGACTGAGCTCCAGGCCCGATAGAGCTGCTGTGGTTGGATTGGACTCTTGGCCTTTTTCTGAGCTACCTGTCTTCTCTGCCTCACTTCCTAAGCCCAGTGTCTGAAAGGTGCTGGGACAGCCTGTATGCAGACAGAGGCAGCTTAGTGTGGGGAGACCCCCCTGGGGTCGTGCAGCCTGCAGCTGGGAGTGGCCTGGGGCCATGTGCTTCCAGCCTGCCTGAATGCCCCCAGCAGGTCTCTCACCTGCACCGACTGACCCAGGCCTCACGGGGCGGCTGCACCCTGCACAGGCAAAGTCTAGGTCCTCTGGGAGGCCGGATCAGAGCCGAGGGGCCTGAGTGAGCCTCTGCCTCGGTCTACTCAGCATCCTAATCAGAAGCTCACTGAGGGGGTGGGCTCTTCCTTCTCTGCCCACCACCAACTCTGCCCGCTATGTGACAGGACCCCCAGACTGAGCTGCCTGACTCGTTCCAATCCTGCCCAAGAGGGCAGATTTCCAGGGAGGTTTCTGCTGATCCTCGAAGCCCTGTGTCTCCGTGGCAGGCTGGATTTCCAGCCTGGCTGCCTGGGGAGAGCTGCTCCTACTCCCACCCACGTGAGCCACCAGCTCAGATCCCACTAGGCCTCCACTGCCTCTGCGGGGCCACCCGGTGAGTAGAACTGCTGGGGTCTGACTTGTCTGTTCTGCTCAATCTCTGGGGACCAGCTGCCCTCCTGGTGCCCTCCACAAAGTCCAAGCCCTTGGCTCCCTAAGCCCCTCCCTCTCCACCCTCCAGCTAGTCATGGAAGTGGGGACTAAACCATCATCTCCCTGAAGGAGACACCAAGCCTGAGATTAGGTGAAACAGTGACTCTGGTTTTGCCAGTTCCCCTGAGCAGCCGTCTCTCAGCTCCTGCCTCCCTGTGACGGGGCCTTTTAGCATAGGTGAGGACCGGGGATGTTGGGCTCCCTCTCTGGGGCCTTTCTAGCTCTATGGGTCTGAGGGGGAAGCCCCGAGGCAGTGGTCAAGGCCTCTGTCCACTTGAATGCCTGAACCTGAGGACAGGGGAGGAAAGCCTCCCCTGCGCTCTGGCTCACCGGGTGGCACAGGAGGCCTGTTTGCAGGCCTGGCTCTGCTCTTTGTGGACAGTTCACTCAGCCTCTTGAGCCTTGGTTTCCTCATCCCTGTGAAGGGATGATGATCTGGGACCTGCCCCCCTCTCAGAGCCTTTCAGGGGATCACTGAAAGCATGGTGGGTAGGAGGTGGGCAGAGGGCCATGGAGAGGGGGACTGTGCCCGCCCCTGAGCTGCCTCTGCAGGTGCTGCACCATGGCCCACAGCTTCTGTACTGGCAGCTTTGGCTCCAGAGTGGCTGCCTTGTCCAAGGCACCTGGGATCCCTGGCTGGGGCGGTGCTGGGCTTTTAAGAGCAGAGTTGCCCCTCCCGCAGCTGTTAGAGAAGAAACACAGCCACTTCGCTGTGCTCCTGAAAGCTGAGGGGCTTGTTGCTGGTGTTGAATGTCAGGACTGGATGATGTTTGTTGAGAGTGTATGGAGTGGCTGGCCCTGTGCTAAGCACGTTATGTCATTTAATTGTCACTAGCACCTTATGACATAAATATTGTCACTGTCATTTTTATTTCACGGCAGAGGACATGGCAGAGGGTTTATAACTTGCTGTAGGACCCAGAGCAAGCTGGGTGGAGCTAGGATTCAGAGACCCACAGCCCGTGCTCTTGACCCTCCTCTCTTTTACCTCTGGCCGTGCCTGCATCAGCATCACCTAGAAACCTGCAGATACAGATGCCCAGCTGTACTACGTGCTAAGACCCGCCTGCAGCCCCATGGGATCAGCTGTGTGGGGGCAGAGGGCACAGAAGTTGGTGCAAGGGTGCTGGCTGCAGCTGCCCAGCTGGGTGGCCTCAGTGGCTTCCCAGTCCTGGGTCACAGTCATGGAGATTTAGCTCTCTTCCCTGCATTCCCAAATGCATATTTTCATTGCAAAGTGACAAATCCAGTGATCTCTCAAAGGGTTAAGTGGGGGCAGGGGAGGGAGGCAGCAGAGCTCTGCTGCCAAAAACTAGATAGAGAACCTGCAGCCTGCCCAGCCAGTAGGACAAGCAAGCCTACCCCGCCTGGTGCTGCCACCCAGTGCCCAAAAGAGCAGCAAGGGAAAGTTCAAGAAGCAGGTAGAGTGAGAGCTTCAAAGAATTACAAAGGGGGTGTGTATGGAAGGGTGTGTGTGTGTGCCTCTGAGCCTCTGGTTTGAGGGTGGGGGCAGAGGTGGAACCAAATGGCTTTAGGGACTCAGAGTTTGGAAGGAGAAGGTTGGAGCTACTTGAGATGAAGCCGGAGGGCCACTGCCCCAAGTGCCCAGGCAGGTGGGGCACAGGGCTGGGAGCCAGGGCTGGTCTGCATTGGCCCAGTGGCCAGCTCCAGTCCCTCTGGTGGGCAGGAGCCCTGCTGGGGGCTGAATGCCTGCTTCCCATTCCCAGCTTCAGCTCTGTTAACCAGAGGCCTTGGCACAACCCAGCATCTCCCTAAACCTCCCTGTCCTCATCTGCACTTCCCACAGTGAGAGGATCAAGTACATTAATTCATGGGAAGCACTTAGCTGTTTCTGGCACAAGTTAGTGCTCAATGTTACTGTGTTCACAGAGAAATGGTATTAGGACTCACTTAACATTTTTTTTTAACAGCAGCTCACATCTTACTTAAATTAATTTTTTAAAAGGAAGCTTCATATTACTATTGTAAATGGAAAGCCAATACTACTTGCCATTCACAGTAGGTATTCGTACAAATGAATCCAGGACAAAACGAATGATATTCCATTTTAGCTAGTCACTGCCATTGTTCAAGCCCTTAGCCTGATGCCTGCTTTCTTTGTTAAAAAAGTCAGTTTATGAAGATTGGGAGTGGTGCAGAAGCCTCACTGGCCCCTCACTGAGACATTCTCCTCGATGGATTCAGAGGACTGAAGAGAAACAAAGAGGAATGACTTCCTCACCATCCGATTCGGTGCTGTGTTTGTAAATTGCTTATAATCATCTTGTGCACCACCCCAAATCATTTCACTCCCTGGCAGGTAAGAGTACCCCACAACTGCGGGAAACATGGTATGATCTTGAGCAAGCTATTTTAAAAGTCTTACTCTTTGTAAAGTAATGCATCCGTGTGGTTCAAAGATGATATAATGTACAAATGTATATAGAGAAAAGCCTTTCTCCCTCCTCTGTCCCCATCCATCCATCCCTCCTCCACTCCACTATAACTACTGTTCTTAGTGTCTTCTAAATACTTCCAGAATTTAGTTATGCAAATATGAGCAAACATGAATATACTATTTTTTCTTTTTTTATACAAATAATAGAAAAAATTTGACACGTTTTTCTCTGCCTTTTGCATTTTTCACTTAGCAGTATATCTTGGCACATTTTATACGAGTACATGAAGAGCATTTTCATCCTGCAGTATTTTGGTGTTTGAGTTGTCAACCCTATCTTGGGCTCACCTGTGCCATGGGGGATTGACTCAGTTGACCCTCAGGGCCTTGCAGCTCTGACCCTGAACCAACCCATGGGGTTTTTTTTCTGAAATGTGGGGATCTTGACAGAACTGTCTCCCTTTCTCCAGGGCCCGAGGGGAGATATCACAACCTTATATGGTTTCTCAGTCTCCTTTGCAGTTGGATAGGGTGCAATTTCTGCCCTCATCTGGCTCCTTGAAAAGACGCAGTGGCCTCACCTGAACACTGCCTCCTGGGTCACACTGCACCCTGAGACGAGCTGAGAGGGCCTCCCCACAACCTCCGACAGGCAGGGAGTGACCCCCACCTGGCCTCCTTCATTCTGGAAAAACAAACAGGCTGGGCTAGACTTCCACGAAGGCCCCTTTCAGTTCTGAGACCAACACCTACCACGGAGGGCCTTGCCCTTAGTAGACGCTTGATGGACTTTGCTGCTGCCTGGCCTGGCATTGCCAACGTCGCTGTCCAACACGTTGCTGTCCCCACTTCCTCTAACACCCCATTTTCTTTCCTTTTTAAAAAATTTAACTTTTCAGTTCAGGGGTACATGTGCAGGTTTATTGCATAGGTAAACTTGCGTCATGGGGGTTTGTTGTACAGATTGTTTCATCACCCGGGTATTCGGCCTAGTACCCACTCATTATTTTTCCTGATCCTCTTCCTCCTCCCATACTCCACCCTCTGAAAGCCCCAATGTGTGTGGTTCCCTTTTATGTGTCCAGTAACACCCCATTTTCATGAACATCTGGATTAAGGAAGTTAAGAAAAGCCTTGAGGAGAGACCAAGACCCCAGCTTTCTTTAGCTCTGAACTGGGTAATGAACTCTCAATGCCCTTTTGCAGGGACCTGAGGGACCCCCACCGCCTTGGTGTGCAGACCGGAAAGGTTGTGAAAGTTGTCTCATGGCGCCACCTGGTGGAATTTTCGGACAGGAGCAGGAACTCCCTCCTGCAAATATACTACAAATGGATTCATCTGCTCTCCTGCTCCCGGTTAGTGCTCACCTCAGCCAGCCCAGGCTTGGTATTACCTTGTATTTTGGAAAGGTTTCTGGTGGAGAGCATGCACAATTCCATTACAATTTCTCATTCACTGTGGTTTCGTCCTGGGTTGAGCCTAGTGCCAGGAACATTCATAAGTTTTGTTTCATTTCATCCTCTCCCAAGCAAAGAAAAATATATGTCCTTCCTTTTTCCTAGAGTAAAGGAATTTATATGTGGCCACACAGTTGGCAGGCAGCAGATCTGGAGCCTGCCTCGCCAGCCTCCAGCAAACTGAATCTGGGAGCCCTAGGGAGGGTGGAAGGTGGCTGTGGAACCCCCAGGGAGAGGGTTTGTCGCCAGGGTCTAGTCTTGAACCAGACCTTCCAGTATTTGAGTTTTCAGCCTAGGAGACAGAGTGAGAAGTTTTAGACTTGGTGGCCCAGGGTTGCTGTGATCATGTTAGGTGACCCCAGTGGAAGGGGCTTGCTTACTGTTTAAGGCTGCACTCTCTCTAGGTGGGGGTGGCTACGTCTAGCCCAGCCTTACCCAGTGTAGCGCCCACCAACGCCTGACACTTGCCTGTCCTTACTCAGAGCCTGGCGCCAGGTGGTTCCCCTCAATGAACGTGATATTTGTGACATGGGGCCCATTGCCTAGCTCTTGTCTTTTTCATTGGAGGCAAGAAGCAGGCGAGTCAGACAGGCTCCCCATTTGGTAGCTTTGGGCAAGTTCCTTACTGTGCCTCATCTGTGAAATGGGGATGACGTGTCATCTAGGGCGGTGTTGAGCTGCAATTGGAAGACGTGTATGCAGTGCCTGGGGTGTAGCGGTGTGCCATGGATGAGGGTTTGTATCAGATCACCTCCTACAGGGCCCATTAGTGAAAATTGTCTGCCCTCAGTCAAGAAAATGTAAAATGCAATTTGCTTTCGAAATTCTGGGAGGAAAAAAAAAATAGAAAAATTTCCCAATATGTCTGCTTACCAGTATCATGCAGTTAAGACATCTGCCTCTGAGGCATGGGCCTGTGTGAGCGCGCTCGTCAGTCTATGAGGGGGTGTGTTTGTTTTTTCTTTTTTGCAGCTTTGAGCTCAGCTAATCCTGAGAAATCACTTTCTTCTGATGAAGTGGCTAAAATCTGGATGCTGTCAGCAAGGGAACATACAAGCCAACCACAAGTGCCTCCAACAGCGTGTTCCTTTTCCTGTGATAGTTGTTCTCAACCTAGCAATACCACCAGTTCATCTGGGCAGCTTTAAAACATGCAGCCTGGGTTCCAGTTCCAGAGCCATGAGCCAGCCTTCCTCCAGGTGGGAGCTGCCCTGTTCCCAGGGAGCAGGGTTTGTGGCTCCTTCCCTCTCACATGCCAGACTGAGTTTCTGAGGGCAGGGATCATGCTCAGCTCTTTTTTGTATTCCCAGTCCCAGACAGAGGCCCTGGCCCTTTGTCAAAACTTGGGGACTGCTCTGCAAACTGCATGAGAAGGCATGAGGCACTAGCCCAACTAAAGGGAGGAGGGGACCCCAAAAACAGAGCCCATTCTTCCTGCCTTGACTGGGTTGGATCCTGGTGACTTCTCTGTCACCTGTGTACTCAGGGACATTATTCTCAAGTTGTAAGTGCAGGCAGCTCTACCCTGCAGCACGTGTGGGATGAAGAAGGAAGGAAGAAAGAAAGGAGGGAGGCAGGGAGGGAGGGAGGAATGAAAGAACCTAGGTCAATAGTATAAATGTAGCCCTGAGCCGGGGATCCCAAGGCTCCCCGTGACATCTGCCTATATCCCAGCATCTCTTTAAATGAAGAAGCAGCCTTCCTTGAAGACCCACCCGGTGGGAACTGCTGCCCACTCCGGAAGCCTGGGGAGGGCTTCTCTCAAGACTGTGGCATTCGCGCTTCTCTCTCCCTCCTCTGCTGCACTTGCTTTTCCTTGGAGTCAAGTGACAGGTCAGGCCCAGCCCAGGGTGCAGAGGGTGCAGTGACCCTGGGACACACGGATGTTGTGGGAGTGACTCATTGTGGCCTCACAGCTCAGGAAGGGGGTGCATGTGCTGTCTCCTTGCCTCTGCCTTATTCCAGGGGAGTTAGACTCTTGCCTTTTGCTCCCAAGCCCTTGAGAAACCAGGGCTGGATCTACTTGGGATCTAACTACCAGTGCCCTAGTTATGCAGGAGTTAGAAACTGAAATGCCCTCAGGGACCAGATAGGTGCCAGAGAACCATGTGAAGCAGCTGGGTCCCAAGCACCAGGGAGGGGTGCGGTCTCTGGAGGACTGGGCGGGGCAGACCCTCCTAAAGGCTTCATCGTGCTGCACAGCACCTTGCGGGATAAGGCTGCCGCCACTGCAGCAGGGATATTGGTGCTCCTCCTGGCTCAGAGCAGGCCCTGAGGTCTGTGTTCTGGCTCCTTCTCCCCCAGGAGTTGCGTGGCCTCAGGGAGTTTAGCCGCTCCGCTAAGCCTCAGTTTTCTCTATAAATGGGGGAAATAATGCCCCCTCTTGGGGTTGACGTGCAGGAAAAGGGGAAGTTTTATATTCCTTATGTATTCCATAACATATTCTTGATATAGCACCTCTATTTGTTTTCTATGCCGTGTCACAAGTCACCAAAAATTTAGCAGCTTAAAACAACACACATTTAGTATCTCACAGTTCCTGGGCATGGCTTAGCAAGTCCTCTGCAGAGCTGCCAACAGTGCCAGTCAGAGCTGGATTCTCATCTGGAGGCTCGACTGGGAAGGGTCCACTTCCAGGCTCCCTAGAAAGAATAAGCTGTGCTTTCTTGCAGGTATAGGACCCACTGCAACTTGTTTCTTCACAGCCAGCAATGGAGAGAGACTCCAAAGCTAGCTCTAGACATCCCCTCCCCTTTGCCATGTTCTGTTGGTTGGAAGCCAGTCACAGGTCCCACTCACCAGGGGAGGGGATCACAGAAACGCATGAACACCAGGAGGCTGGGATCATGGGGTCACCTTAAGTCCATCCACCGTAGCACCTGATAGCTTGATGGCCACGATTACAATTGATTGGGTGCCTACCATGTACCAGGCAGGGTGTAGAGGATTTCACACATATTATCCCATCTATTTAAGTTGTTGTATTGATAAACTAAGACTCAGAGAGGCAGGCAACTTACCTGAACTCACTCAGCTGGATTTAAACCCAGGTCCCTCTGCTCCCCATTTCTTGGGTCTTCCTTGGACATTACACTCAAGGCCATGGTCAGCATCAAGCTGTCCCTGAGGAGCCCTCCAACACCTTAAGGTACTTGTTTCAGAAGTCACTTATCTCCCTGGGTTCAAGTCCTTTAACTTGTTCAATCAGGCCCTGTCCTTGGCTGCTGAGTCTCTGTCTCACCTTCTTTCGGCTCCGTCCTCAGACGTCTCTAGAAACGGTTCAAGCTTCTTGTCCCTTGATTTGTCTGTCCAGTGATTCTTCTGTCTCCTCTCAACTCCTTCCTGCTTAATCAGCGAATTCCACAAATAGCCACTGAGACTCCCTTCTATAGGAAGGCCCAGTGCTGGGTGCTGCCCTCCATCTTCCCCCAAGGTTCTTACAGTCTAATGAAGAGGCGGTGTGTGCAACACTAACTCCACTTCAGCAGTTCAGTGAAAACAACACCATCTTTAGACAATATAAAAGTCATTTTCTCCCTGTAAGTTAGGAGTAGAGAATACAGAGGGGGCTTAGGTACCTTCACAAGGTTATCAGGAATGCAGGCCCCTCATCCAGCACCTGTGCCTCATTGTTCAAGATGGCTGCAAAGCTCCAGCCATCGTGCTGTCATTCCCATCAGCAGGAAGAAGAAAGAGGTGAAGACAAATAATCCGTGACCACCCAGACGAGGTCAGCTTCCTGGTCATATGCTCCCTTGGTGTCTTTGCTTCCCCATCACAATGCAGAGAAACTCATTCTTTGTGTCCTTGTTTGATGTTTATTCACGACTCTCCCTTGCCTCCCACCAGGTGAGAAGCTCCATGAAATCTGGCCTTGTGTCTGTCTTCTTTGTTGTTCTAGTCCTGCGGTCCACCGCAGTGCTTGGCATGTAGTAGGTGCTCAATGAGTAGTTACTGATGGAAGGAACACTCAAGATTGTACTTTAAACATGCTCTTAATATTGGGTTGAGTCAGAGTTGGCCTGGCCCAAATCTGGAATCTTCTGAATTGAGTCTGTGACGATGAGTGCTGCTAAGGGCTGTACATACATGACCTTGCTTAATCCTCAGCAGAACCCTGAGAGGAAGATTCTGCCATTTTCTTCAACTAGCAGATGAGAAGACATCATGAGATTGTGGAACTACTAACGGAAAGCTGTGATTTGAACTTGGCTCTCCAACTCAGAACCTCTATTCACTTACCTAGTGACTTTCCAGGACACCAGGGTGACCACAGTCCCCTCTAGACCCCCCTCCTGCAGCCCTGGCTGGCTCCCTTGATTGCCAGCAGGCAGCTCAGTAGCTGTGTGCTCAGTCACAGGTGCTGAGGAAGCATCATACACTTGGCCCCTTGTCCTGAAGTGGGGCTTCACCTGCAGAAAATGGAGGAAGGGCAGGAGGTGCCAGCATCAACTGGGAGAATGCCAGTTCTCCAGTGCTCCTCCTCCTCTAGCCGATTTCTAGGAGCCTTGTGGTCCAGGGGTTCTTTCAGACTACAGAGGAGGGCAGGTGGGGCTGCTGTGGTCTAGGAGGAGGGCAGGGGCATGCCTTGCAGTGGGTGCTGTGTGTCCTGCGGCTTCCATTTCTGCCCGCTTCTTGGCGGGGCCTGCCTGATAAGGGGAAGGTGATAGGAAACTGATACCTGCCTGTGCTGGGCCCCCTTGAACCATGTGGGGCTTACAGAGCCCCCGGGCCATGGAGCGGTTCTGAGGGACACTGGAGGAGGGGTTCTAGCTTCTCCTCTCAGACTCCACAGAATACCCCAGGTAGGGACTAGATTCTGGCTGGAGTCAAGGCACTCAGACCTCTGCTGGGCAATTTGGCCCAAGCCTCTGTTGCACAGATGGGACACTGAAGGCCAGTGAGGCAACGGGCTTGCCAAGATCACACAGCCCATCAGTGTCAGAGCTGGTGCTGGCTCTCTAAACTGGATGCGCTCTGTGGCTTCTTTGACTGAACAGTTCATCTGGCCCACAGGCCATCCGAAGGGCGTTTGGTGGAGGGTCCTAGTTTGACGCCTGGCTTGAAGAGTGGATCCCTGGCTCTGCTGTGGAGGTCCTGCTGGGACCAGCCATTTCTGATCATGGCTGCCAGAAGGTGGCGCTAGGCACCCAGTTGCCACTTAATTTCCAGAAAAAGAGAATGGCAACCCGGGGTCTGGGTGTAATTAGGGCAAGAGGCCAGCTTTGGAGCTCAGCTTCCAATCACCCTCCCGCCCGGGCATGCTTGTGCGTGGGCACCCAGGGGCAGGGGAGGGACTGGAGACCGCACATTGGGTTCCTCTGGTCCCATACCCTTATGGAAGGTTGCAGTGTGGGCAGTGAATGGGCGCCCAGGTGTGCTCCATTTACTCATCTTGACTAGATGATAACCAGAGATGGAATAAAAGCAGCCAGGATGGGTGGGTGCCTCTCTCCAACAGCAAGACTCAGCCTGGACCCCAGCTCAGGCCTTTTCACCTGGCTCAGCTCCCCGGCACACCCCCTCGCTTGGCACAGGGCACTTCGTCCCCTGCTGGGGAAGGGCCAGAGAGCTCAGGATGCCCCTGAGAGGGCCTGTCTCATTCCTGGGAACTTCCCTTCCTCCCTTCACCTTTCCTGCGCTCTCTCCATCTCTCCTTCCTGTCCTCTCCCCTCGCTCATCTCTCCTGCCCCTTCTTATCTCTTTCCTCACGCGCACCTCGTCCCAGTTCCTCCAGGGACCCTGCAGGTCTAGCCCCCACCCCCAACACCTCATCTGCAGAGGCAAACAGGGACCAATACCAGTGAGTTTCTAGGATGTGGTTTCCATGGTGACGGTACATCTCCTGCCTCCTTGGTCTCAGCCCTGGGCAGGTTGCCGTGGATACTCTCACCTCATTGAGGAGTGATTTGTGGGACTGTTTTTCTTCTTTACTTCATCTTCTTCTCTCCAGAAATTCCGCTAGCCCAGACAGCATTTTCCCCACTCATGGCGAACCTGAAGCCTTATCCAAAGGGCTTCACACCCAGGGCCACTGAGGCCTGGAAAGCATTTTATTTATACGAGGTATTCCTGGTAACCTTCTCCGCCTTTCATAGGGTGCGTGAGTGGTCACCACAGAGAAACAGGCCAAAGCTGACCCGGTGCCCACCTTTTCTGCCCACAGTGTCCTTCCAGGCCCCTGACTTGTTCCATGCCGCCAATGCACGCCAACCCTGAGAGCTTCTGCTCGGCGGCCATTTTCCTTAAGGGTCCTTGGAGAAAGAGTGAGAGTGAGAGTGAGAGGGTGAGGTGGGAATAACGAGCAAAGTGAATCCAGGCAAAAGAGGTAGGTTAGAAGAGGGAGAAGTACCGGAAAGGGAGGAATGAGAGGTGGGCAGACTGGGGGAGCTCGAAGGGAGAGGGAGAGGTGGAGGGTGAAAGTTGGTCACCAGAGAAAGCCAACCCATGAGTCCGCAGCAGGAGTCCTCTGGTGTTAATGCCCTTTATAAATGACTCCGCAGCCCCAAACCCAAAACAGGCCTCTTCTTTCTCTGCCAAGTAGAAAATGTGTTCGTCGACATAAAAACATATTAAGTACATTGTGGCCCTCATTCCCCCCAAGTTGAAAGCCATTACAATAATTAATTAAGGCAGGAGATTAATTAAAGAGTCGCTTCCCCCCATTCTCCCTGAGTAGATCAATCAGGAGGCGGGAGAACATGTGCTACTCGGCAGACAGAGAAGGGGGGCTGGAGGGGAGGCCGAGGGGCAGCAAGGCAGTTACAGACACAGCTAGAGACAAAGGACTTCCGTGCTGGGGGCTGGGGGCTGGGGCTGAGAGGAGCTGGCAAGGAGGCCCCCAGGAGGGAGAGCTTGCTCTGCTTCCAAGGACCTGTGATCTGGCTTCCCTTCTTGGTGTTCACAGCGTGAGGGTCGCTGTCACCATGGAAACAGGCCTGGGGACAGGAGGAATATCAGCTCTCTGCTCCTGGACTCCTGGATTCCTCTCTGGGAGTGAGAGTTCCCAGTGAGCAGAGTTGAGGCCCCAGGAGGCCTTTCTGTGGAGTGGCATGAGGGTTGGTGGCCTCCCCACTCCTGTGCCAGGCCCAAAACCAACTACACACGAGCATTGTCAGGCTGATGACAAGCCTGAAAGTTCTGTTCCTCACATGTGCCACACTGCAGACAGGACAGACTGGTATTAGCTCAGGCTGAGAATCGTGAGTCTTTTAGGTAACTTTTCTCATTTTGCTAAATTTTGAGTTCTTAATGATTGCTTTCTCCCTTTCACTCTCCCTCTCTTTCACTCTCTTTCTTCCTCTTTCTTATGCCTTTGGCCAATCTATTTTCCAGCTGAATTTCATATTTCTAAGAAACGTTTATATCATGTAGTGTGTTTCATGTGTGCATAGTGGGTTTGACCCATTCCACCCTGTGTCTCCATCTTGCTTACTTTTGAGCCTTCCAGAACTTCCCGATTGATTTGTTCAGAAGCACTGCTCTTATGTTTCCCTATTTTGTATGATATTTTTCATATTTCTAATAAACATAAAGGGATGGTGTTCCATAGATGATTCCCCATGATATCCCTGGTATCGTTTCCTCCTTTCTGTTGTTTTATTTTAGGTTTTTGTATCTTTGTGCATGCGTGGACTTTGCAGGCAGTTAGCTTTTCCTGTTGAGAGGAGATGGCTCAGCAGAGGCGGGTGATGAGGGAGCAGCTCATCCAGCACCTACTCTGCCACTTACAAAGTGTAACTCAGAATCATGAAGCGGCGCACCTTTTACTCACCCTGTCATTATGGATGGGGGCTTAATAGGCACTAGGTTTTGGAAACCCATGGTGGACAAGACAGATGTGGTCCCTGCCTTCTGGGGAACGACAGTCTGGTGGGAGAGACAGACATCAAACAATAAATACACAAGGATATAGCTACAAATTGTGAAAAATACCACGCAGGAAAAACCTAGGTTCTTTGATAGAGAATAGCATATACCTACTTTAGGCTGGGGTCAGGAGGAGGTGACATTTACACTGCAGCAGAAGCCAGCCAGACAAAGTGTGCAGTGAAGAGTGATGGTCCCCAGCAGGGGTGGAGCCGTCGGAAGCTGATGAAGCTGCAGCCTGGGGGCCCTTTGGTGCACTGGAGCCTCACAAGGCTCTGGGGGTGGCCCTAGCAATAATGGGTCCACATGGTCACATGTTTTTGTAAAAATTGTATAAAGTACTTTAACTGAAATCAGTTAAGAGCACTGACAAGTGGCCAGGTAGGGAACCACTGGGACCTGGCTAAGGGAATGCTGAGTTTGGGAGTCTATTTGGGTTTAGGGAGATGTATTTACATGCTCGTGGCACTGCCATGTATGGTCAAGGTCAAGGTCAAGGCCATCGTGGGGTGGGAATGGCTTCCAGGTACATTCTTCCTGCCCATTGTGCTAGGCAAGAAGGTGCAGTGTTTGGGGTTGACCTGAGCAGGCCCTTTTGCTGGTGGGGAGTGTGGCAGGTGGGGCATGGAGGAGCATGTGGCTGGGAAGGTGCAGAGGCAGATTCAGGGTCTGGAATATTGTTTTGAATTTCACGAAGTTTGTGGAATTTCTCAGCTCCTTAAATCTTGTTATTTGTTTGGACTTTTCTCATTCTAAACAAGTTTTCACTTTTATGCCGAATTTTGCTTTTGAGTTTCTGAATTTCTTTCTTTCTTTTTTTTTTTTTTCCAGAGACAGGCCTCTCTCTGTCGCCCAGACTGGAGTGCAGTGGTGTGATCTCAGCTCACTGCAGCCTCGACATCCTGGGCCCAAGTGCTCCTCCTACCTCAGCCTCTTGAGTAGCTGGGACCACAGGTATATGCCACCACACCCAGCTAATTTTTGTATTTTTTGTAGGGATGGCATTTTGCCATGTTGCCCAGGCTGGTCTTGAACTCCTGAGCTCAAGTAGCCCACCTGTCTTGGCTTCCCAAAGTGCTGGGATTACAGGTGTGAGCCACCGTGCTGGGCCCTGCATTTCCTTTTTATGGAACCTGGGCCCTCCACCCTTCAGCAGGGATCTGGGCTCTGCCCCTGTCTGCTGAGACTGTCTTCTCCTCTGTGGCTGGATGGTGCTCAAGGGGACGTCCTCGGGGCGGGATTGGCTGAGGCCCCACCCTGGAGGCTTCTGGGGCTGCCTCCAGGTGTCACCATTTCCCTCACCTAGGAGAGGTGGGGCCAGGAGGCAGACAGAACAGGCCCTAGGCCCAGGACCAGGGCCAGCTGTTTCTCCTTGGACATCCGGCGCACCCTGTGCTTAGAGCTTTTCAGAACTAGCATTTTCAACCCTCTCTTCTCTTCCTCTACCCCCGGCCCTCAGGCTGCAGTGCCTTGAATAATCCCATTTAAGAATTATTTGGGGTTAAGGCATCACCTTCTCCAGTTGTTTTCTTTTTTTTTTTTCTTTTGAGACGGATTCTTGCTCTGTTGCCCAGGCTGGAGTGCAGTGGCGCTATCTCAGCTCACTGCAACCTCCACCTCCCAGGTTCAAGCGATTCTCCTGCCTCAGCCTCCCGAGTAGCTGGGACTACAGGTGCGCACCACCGTGCTCAGCTAATTTTCGTATTTTTGGTAGAGACGGGGTTTCACCATGTTGGCCAGGATGGTCTCGATCTTTTGACTTCATGATCCGCCCGCCTTGGCCTCCCAAAGTGCTGGGATTACAGGCGTGAGCCACCATGCCCGGCGAGGTTTTCTTTTTTAAAATAGCCAGTGCTATCACTCAGTGTTTACATATTAAAATATGTAGGTGATATATCCGGTGGACAGAGCAAGATAAAAATACACACATAATTTTTATCCACAATACATAAAATTATCCCAAAGGAATGTGCATACACTGAGAAGGATGGGCGGGAATCCACAGTAGCATAGAAAGGCCTTGTGGGTTGCTTGTGTTTTATGAGTATGTGTGTGTTTGTGTGTGTGTTTGTGTGTGTGTTTTGAGGGGAGCAGTCTATGGGGATAAATGCAAAGTAGCCTAAAGAATTTTCCAAAGAAAAACGAAAGCCCCAACAGGCCTGGCTGTGGTGGCTTCTGAAGGGGGACCCAGGCCTGCTTGGATGAGGGGCTCAGCAGGAAGCCTGACCCCGCCAGGTGCCTTCAGCTGGCTCCCCTCGGGCCAAAGCCCCGACACACCACAACCCCACAGGACAAAGCCTGGAACTGAAACTGGTTTTGAAAAGTGGGATTTGTACACAGCCCCAGGGAATGCAGCCCATGCCCTTCACTCTCATTGGCTGTTGCCCAGTGCCGTGCTTTCCTGTGGGCGAGGACAGGGTTGAGGGGGAGATGTCCCTCTGAGGTTCTTGAAGTTCTGCCTGACTGCCCCCACTGCCCTCCAATGACTCCCCTCCAGCCTGAGTTTCCTCCCCAGCCACGGTTGGAGCCCTGGAGCCCCAGAGATGCTCATCAAAAGCGTGTGCAGTGTACCCCTTTGAATCCCCCTCGCCTTCTTGTTCAGAAGCCCCGTGAGTAAAGCAGACAGAAGCTGAGCTGCTGCATCTTAGACAAGTCTTTGAGGGGTGAGGGTGGCTCAGTGGCAGTGGGTGTCTGAGTGTCACCCCTCTGCCCCACCCTCCACTCAAAGTCAGAACATGGACCTTACTCCTGTTCACTTTGCCCTGAACCCTGCCTGGAGTGCAAAATGCTTCCCTCTCCTTCCACATCTCCCTGTGGCTCTTGCCCTTGGCAAGGCCTAGAAAGTGCAGAGGAGTGAGGCCACCTGCCGGACATCCTGCAGCTTTCTCCTCAAATTCCAGCTGCCTGGCTCCTAGGATACCAGTGCTAGCTTGCAGCCCCTTCCTTGGGGCTATGACTGCCTTGTCCCTCCTTGTTTACACTTTTCAAGCAGCAAGACAAAGATTGGTTGAAGGGTAAGTGGTGTCTACAGCTGCCTTGAAGAAGAGCAGGAGTGTGTCTTGGGGCTGCATGCTACTCAATTCCTAACAATTTCTTATGTTCTGGCCCTATTTCTACTGGCCAGCCCTGTGGGGTGGGGGTGCAGTGGGGAGGGTAGGTTGAGGAATAGGAGCAAGGGGTTACACAGCTGGTCTGTGCAGGGAGGTCTGGGGGTTAGCCCACTACAGTCTCCAGGTCCCCTTGGGCATGTGACTGAGCGCTTCCTTGGTTGATGGACTGGCTGAGGCCTAGGAGCCAGTCTCGGGTCCTTTCTGCCCTCATGGCCCTAGGACAGGCCTGATGCAGCTGGTGGGGTAGGGGCGAAGCTGTGGATCTTTGGCCACTATTGGAACCCTGTGGACTAGATAAAGAATGTAGCAAAGGAGACAGTGACATTTGGCCAGCCAGCCCGTCCCCCATCTGGAGACCCCCCCATCTGGAGAGTATGTGATGAGCTCATGCCCCCTGGGGTTTCTTCCACGGTGGGAAGAACTCTTTGATCCTTGCCTGAGGCTGTTTTTAGTCCCAGAGTCCAAGCTTGTGATGTGCCGAACGCTGGGTTTCCTGGGGCTGCCCCAATGTCTCTGCTGCATGGATGCCGTGATTGGGCTTGGGAGTAACCACATTTATGTCATCCGCCACCCCGGGGGGAAGTGGGCATCTGGAGGAAGCTGCAAACCTCCGTCCCACCTCTGCCGGGAGCAGGAAGCGCAGGCAGTGAGGCACCTACAAACCCGCTTCCTGGAGTCATACTTCATTTCCCAAATTAAGAAATCACGCAAGGAAAAGAATAAGCATCCATGTTTTAAAACAAACAGGAAGTTGTTATGGCCACTTTGGGCAGAGGGACGTCTATGTCATGGGAGTCCTGCATGGGCAGCTTTGTCTGGGTTTTGCCATTGAACAAGCATTGGCCAAATGCCTGTCAAGTACAGGGCCTGAGAAAAGTCCTGAGACTGGGGCATATAGAGGTCAATAAGTGGTGGTTCTTGCTGTCACCATGTTCATAGTCTAATGCGCGTGTGACAACAGTGCAGGGAAAGCAGGAAACAGGGCTCCTGGGGCCTCAGAGTCAGGGTGAGAGGCCGCCCCCTGGGGACTGGGGAAGGTACAGTGGGCTTTTCTGGCTGCCACCACCTGCCCCTCTGCTTTCGTCCCAGGGCCCTGTTATTCCCTGAGAATCCACCTGTCCTGCACAAAGCCCTTATGCTGCGGACGCAGCAAACTCTGCTCCAGCTTCTGGTAGAAATGGATCCCGCTGGGTTCACACCAGCCAGCATATTCCATTCTTGGCCTCGGCCACTGGCTCCTGGGTGGACATGTGGTTCAATCAGAGTGAATCTCGGGACATCTGCTTTGCCTGCTGAGAGGTTCTCTCTCTCTTGTCTCTTGTCTCTGTCTCTGATGTGAGAGATGAGCATGTAGTCAAGGGAGATTCTAAAAGTCACCTTGAGATCACACAGGAAGTCAGCCTTATGATAAAGATAAAGCCGTGAGAAGCAGAGGTGAAACAATGAAACTAGGGCCTTGGTGACATTTTTGAGCCCCTGGGTCAAGCTGATTAGCAGCGGCGGGCTTCTCAGAGCGGCTGCTGCCATTGCACCGGCTGCAGCAGGGGGGTGCAGGCGGTGGCCACAAGAGCAGATGTGGGAGTGGCAGTGGCGGCAGTGGGATCCCTGTGCCCTGCATCCCCTGTGCCCCCCATACCTGAGGCAGCTGACTGCACCTTTCTCACAGTTGTGTGGCTGAGTGGGACCCACTGCCAGGCCTGGAGCCTCCGCCACTCCGGACTCTGGCTCTACATTGCCACTCTCGCCCACTTCCGCTGCAGGGAGGAGGCAGACAGTCCCTGGAGCCTGCCCCTGGGAGCCTCCCAGAGTCCACTACCCTGGGGGCCACTGCAATGGGGCCGGGCAGAGTCACCTGATGGTGGGGGAGCAGCACAGTTAGAGGCAGAGGGGCCAGCAGAGAGGGGCCCTGAGGCAGACCTGGGCCCAGGGTAGAGCTGGCAGGAGCCGGGCGTGGCTGCAGCTGCCCAAGTTGTTGCTGTGGACCTGGCCTCCCCATGCTTTTGGGGGCCAGGAGCAGGCAAGAGTCCTGCCCTCCTGGGCACAGCTGCAGTCGCCCAGCTGTGACTGCAGACCCAGGCATCTCTGCACTCTCTGGTGCCTAGGAAGGCCCCCCCTTATCCCTGCAGGCTTGAAGGTGTCTGCTTCCACTGCCTGGCCTCTCCCCACTACCAGCACCCACTCCGATCTCAGAGTAAGGATGGGACCAAGCCCGGCACTGTCACAGCCCAGCTGGGTGTGCGCACACGCTCAGGGTAGTGCTGACATGCCAGCCCCCTGCCTCCTCAGCCCCCTCTGGACTTTGGGCACTGACAAGCACGAGAAAGAGGCTGAGGGGGTGTGAGGACAGCTCAGCACTGGCCTGCAGGCACCCCTTGGTATGAATGGCCTGAGTGCCCTCAACAGTGGCAGGAGGCAGACAGGCTCCTGGGCAGAAGAGGGTGGGTCCCCGATGAAGACACACCTTCAAGCTGGGGAGGTCCTGAAGCCGGGGGGCTGGGCCACCAGTCCTGTGAACCAGAGGGGCAAACTTGTGGTGCTTTACTTTGGGCCTGCCCATGGCTGCGCATGGATCTATCAGCACACATTTCCTCCCTTCTCAAGCCCATAAAAACCCCAGACTCAGTGAGACTCAACTACAGGATGGAGAGAGGATGGGACAATCAGCTGCAGAGAGGAGCTATCCTCTCTGCTGAGAGCTGAAGAGACAATGGGACAACCAGCATTACAGCTGTAGAGAGAAGCTACCCTCTCTGCTGAGAGCTGAACACTTGTATGGACACCCTGGCTACAGAGGGGAGTTGCTCACTGTGGGTCTCCTCTGAGCTGTTCCATTGCTCAGTAAAGCTCCTCTTCATCTTGCTCACCCTCCACTTGTCTGTGTACCTCATTCTTCCTGGACACAGGGCAAGAACTGAGGACTTCCCAAATGGCAAGGCTGAAAGACCTGTAACACAAACAGGGCTGAAACATGCCCCTTGCTCTCCAAGTTGTGGGTGAAGAGAAGGAGAGAACAGCTGCAGCCCTTTGGGGACCCCAAGCCTGGGAGCTCCCTGAGCCAGGGCTGTGACTCCCTTTTTGGGGCCCTGTGGTTCCTGGCATCTCCAAGCTTCTAGGCACCACCACATTCTGCAGTGTCAGCTGGGGAAGCGGCTTGTGGTACACCTGGTCCAGCAACAGCCTCCCAGAGAGCTGGCACCTGTGCCTGCTGGCACCTGGAGCTGCCTGGCAGCTCGTGTGTCTGACTGTGCACAGTGGCTGGACCCCACACTTGCTCACACACCCCTCACCACTCCACACCTGACTCGCAGTCTCCCTGGGAGGTGTGGGATCCAGGCTGGTAGTGTAAACTGAGTGCAGACTGCCAGGCTGAGTGGGCAGAACAAGCCCAGTGGGCCTGAGCAAAACTGGGGCAAAGGCACCACCAGCCACAGAAGTTTCCAGCCAGAAAAGCAACACCCCAAGGATCCTGTAACAAAACCAGTCCTGACATTCACTTTACCTCTGAATTTCCCTGCTTATGTGAATAATACATTCCTTTTTTTATTTAAACCACTCTGAGATAGCTTTTGTTGTTGCTGCTGCTGTTGTTTTGAACACAGACTCCTAAATGAAGTGGGCTCCTGCTCCATGACCAAGCTGGCACTTGAGATGGATCTTGAAGCATGTGCTCTAGAATGCTCCAAAGCATTCTTTTCTGCAGCCCTCTGATTTAAGCCCTCATCCAATACATCTTCGCTGAGCAGTGACCGTATGCCCTGTTCTCAGCAGAATGCTGGGATACACAGATCAATGAGATGTTGTCCTATGGTCCCTGCTGGAGAAGCTCATGCCTTACAGGGGATCCAGATGGGTATGCCTGTCCCTGCTACAGGGACGCATGGAAGGCTTGGTGGCCCAGAGAGGAGGGGGCGCTCCCTCTGCGGGGATGGCCTGGGCCATATTGACTCCCCTCCCCAGGCTTTCCTCCAAGAGCTGTCCCTCCCCCACTGCCAGCTCTCACTCAGTGGAACCAGGCCTGGGCAATCAGAGCATTCCTTCTGTCTGGCACAAGGACTGACTCCAGGATTGCCCCGACCCCAAGCCAGACGAATGAAAGTGTCATCTGGGCCTTGGCTGGAGTCTTGGGGTTGGTGGGATGATAGGATGTTCGTAGCTGCTGGGGTCATCTTAGGGCTTCCTCCCAACCACTCAGGTCTTTGTGTGGTGGCTCTGAAAGAAACAAAAAAAATTGCTGCTGGAGGTTGTGACGTGCCCGTCTACATGAGTCCCAGAACTGCTGAATCTGGGAGCAAGAAGGGACCTCCAACTCTCCGGGTCTGGCCCACTCATGTTACTGGCGAGAAAGCAGAGGTCCAGATGGGCCGGGTGGCATGCACAAGTCCTCCTGGAAGCAGGGCAGAGCTGGGAAAGAATGCCAGTGCCCGCCTGCCCTGCCCCCCACCCACCATGCCCAGCACCTGTTCTTGTCCCTTCCAGCGTCTCGGCATGAAGCTGTCCTCCTCTCTGAGGAGAGGTCTGCCTTTCTGGGCCTGCTGGAACTGTGGTGAAGGCTGCGCAGAGCCTAGTGTGCCAGGCCCTGACCCTGCTGATCACTTTCCACAGATGGCAGGGTGGGGGCGGGGGAACTCCTGAAGGGGGCGAGCTTAGCCCACTGCTTGGCTCTGAGCAGGTGGGGTTCTGCAACTGAGCTCGAGGTTGCAGCTGTGCAGCCTGCTTCAGGTTGGGAGGGTCATGTATATACACATCCATCACCAGGAGGTGAGGGAGGAAGGGCTCCAGAAGCCTCACCTCTCTGCTGTGCTGGCCAGGGCCTTGCCGTGCTGGCAGGGGGATGAAGTGTTTCACATTTCTCATGTGGTACTGTTCCAAGAAAGACACAAATTTAGAGCCTGGGTGACCCCGAGTAGATGCCCAAACAGAGCTGGAGAAAGACCAGGCAGAGACTAGTGAATGAAAAGTGGCGGGCAGACGGGTGAGCAGCCGGCTTTCCCTCCTGAGAATGACCTTGTCTGCCACGCCTTTGGCCCCCAGCACTGACTGTGTGATCCGCAGGGCCCAGTGCAAATGCACGATGCGGCCCCCTTTGTCAAAATGGCCATGGCAAAGCATTAAACCCAGAATGGGGCCGGGTCGACCGCAGTCACACCCATGAAGTCTGCCCTGTTTGTGCAGTGTACGTGTGGGGAAGGGCTCCGGCTGCTTCCCCTGTTGGACTCTTCAGGAGCTGGCATGGAGAAGTGCTTAGGAGCCCAAGTCTCTGGAGCCAGACTGGGTTTGAATCCCAAGATCTTGGGATTTAACCTCTGGGATTTAACCTCTCAGAGCACGAGTTCCTTTGTAAGATGGCAATAGTAACAGGGCCATTGTGGATATTTGGTGAGTCAGCATGTAAATCGCTCAGCACAGTGCCTGGCCCATAGTCAGGTTACACGAGGGTTTGTTATTGTTATGAAGGTGAATATTTGTCTCCACCTTCCCAGCTCACATCTGGGCCTCCTCACCTGCCCCCCGCAGGCTCCAGCTGCCTGCTAGACACAGGAGAGTGGTCATGTTTAGAGGCCAAGCTGGGTCCTGGGACCCAGCCCCACCCAGCACCCTCTCACCTTCTCTTCTGTCAAGAGCAGGCCAGCGTGAGCCGGGGTTGGTGGAGCAGAATCCACTCCCCTGCTCC
Organism: Gorilla gorilla gorilla; assembly: GCF_029281585.2. NCBI lineage: Eukaryota > Metazoa > Chordata > Mammalia > Primates > Hominidae > Gorilla > Gorilla gorilla. The sequence continues at coordinate 46,092,754 of NC_073232.2, read as the reverse complement.
GGGAGTGCACAGCTGTGGTTGCCAGGAAGCCTGTCCTCGTGAACGCGATGGTCTGACCGACCCCTCAATAACTCTCCCTGGAGTGTGGAGGTGGGAAGGCCACCAGGGTCATCTGAGGGCCTGGGTAGGGGAGCGGAGGGGAAGGCTGGGGCTGCCCTCTTCCCTGGGGCAGTGGTGCCGGGAGGGACAGTGCCAGGGAGAGCTGTGAGAGGGGAGAGGTGGGGAGTGGAGGCCACCAGGTGGACTCCAAACCCTGGACTCCTAGCCCTGCTCTGCCCACTGGCTGATCCCTGGCCAGTCCTCAGCCATCCCTCTGAGGTGCTCTTGCCCCTCTGTCAAATGGGATGAAGACTCCTGAATGCCACAGAGATTCTCTGATGAGCAAAGATATGAGAGAGAGAGCAAGAGTGGGGGGGTGGTGGGGAGAGAGAGAGAGAGAAACAAAAACAGAGAGACGGGGAGGGAGGGGCGTGAACACAGAGAAGCAGGGGCCAGCACAGATGTGTGTCTACTCAGGTTATTTATCCCATCCTCACAAGCATGCTGGCTTCAGGAGGGGAAGCTCTGGACCTGGTGCCTAGAAGTGGAGGTACCTCCTCCTCCTGTTCCTGGGTCTGGTCCCCCCAGGCCAGCAAGCATTGCTTTTAGGCTGGTTAGCTCACATCGAGATGAGGGAGGGAGTCTGGCACCTGCTGGGGGGCTCCGAGCTGGACACCTCTACTGAGCTTGCCCTCAAAGCCCCACTTGGTGCTGACAAGCCGTCTGGGGCTCAGCTGGCCAGGATGACCTAATGTTCCACTGGGTCTTCTTCTCTGCCATCTTTCCAGGGATGGCCCTCGGCTGACCCTGGCTTCTGGGCCCCCAGACCCAGGCACCTTGAGGAAGAATAGCAAACAAGCCGGATTTCAGGAGGCACAGGGCCAGTGTATGACCTTGGACTGTTTGCTTTTTTAAACTTAAAAATATACAATTTTAATTTTCATCATGAAGACAATTGTGCTCTTGGAACTTCCAGGCAGCCCCTGTCTTGGCCAGTTCCTCAATTAGGTGCCTCTCAAGAGGGAAAAAGCCGAAATACAATTTCTTGAGGAACAATGGGCTGGGGCTATATTTAACATGGGGCCAGCCTGGGGGACCACATGCTCACACCCCTCCCTGGCTCCTCTCCCTCCCGTCTTAGCCCTCACCTTCCTGTCCCTCTGTCTGGGTTCCCTGGTCTCCCAGCCGCCCCCACCTCACTGTCTCCAGCTGTCTGCACCCTGGAGCTGTTACTGATGGACAATCAGACAAGCCTCTCCCAGGACGGCTGCAAACTCCTTCCTCCCCAGATCCGCTGAGCAGCCTCACGCCTCTGAGGTAGCTCACTTCTGAGTCAGAGATAGAAAAGTCAGTGTCCCTGAGCAGAACCAGCATCTCTGGGGGCGGAGTTGTCTGAAAGAAAACCATCCCAGCCTCCATCTGCCACCTTTGGATCTCAGAAACAGTCTATCCCCAATGCCGCCAGCTCCCTAGCTCACAAGGGACACTCCCTGCCTTTGTCTTGGCTGATCCTCCTTGTAATCGTGTGAGGCAGGCCCATTTTACAGTGGAAAGCACTGAGGCTCTGAGAAGTTACATTAGTAACAGAGTTACCACAATGCCAGGAGCTTCTGCCTGGACAAGTCAGCGCCTGGGGGTTTTGGTGCCAGGTGTGCATCACACGCAGCTGGCCGCTGAGGTCTCAGTTGTCAGGTCTAATGAGTGTGATGTCCAGATGCTGGGGCTGGGGACAGCTTCTTCATTTGCGGGCGTTTTATTAGCATGTGGTACCCATAGGAGTGACCGCCATGGAGAAGGGATGTGGCGCAGCTCATTCAGACAAGGGTCATGCAAGGAGGATGGGAGAGGAGGCCTGGAGCAGGCAGCTCGGACGCCTCCTCAGAGAAGCCTCCCAGGACCACCCGGTGAGGTCAGAACCTGCTCCTCTGGGTCTCCCACAGCACCACGGAACTTTCCTTTATTGCACTTATCACGGGTCCAAGTTTATCCTTATGCCCATAGGTTTTCATTTTGTTTTGCTTTTTTACTCTGTGTCTTCAAAGATACTGTGAGCCCCTTGAGGACAGGGATATGTCCTTCTGTGCACACCAGGAAAATTTCATAGCTCTTCCTCTTAGATGACAAGGACAGCTCTAAATCCAGAGACACTTCAAATGGGTGTTCATTGATCAATCACGCCAGGCTTTGTGGTCCTTTGGGCTGTCAGGGACATGTAGCATGAGGCACAAGGTTCTAGCCACAGGCCAGGCTCGCTATAAACCTAGTGCCCTTTGCATATCCCACTGGAACTCCTAATTTCTTTGGGATCTTCTGCTCACAGATTGCGATTCTGGTTTGTTTATTTATTATTTTATTTTATTTTTTGAGATGGAGTTTCACTCTTGTCGCTCAGGCTGGAGTGCAATGGCGCGATCTTGGCTCACTGCAACCTCCGCCTTCTGGATTCAAGCAATCCTCCTGACTCAGCCTCCCGAGTAGCTGGGATTACAGGCACTGCCACCATGCCAGGCTATTTTTTTTTTTTTGTATTTTCAATAGAGACGAGGTTTTGCCATGTTGGCCATGCTGGTCTTGAACTCCTGACCTCAGGTGATCTGCCCACCTCAGCCTCTCAAAGTGCTGGAATTACAGGCATAAGCCACTGTGGCCAGCTGTGATCCTGGTTTAAATGGCCCTTCCTTGAAGTGTTCCTGTCAAGGGGTTCCTTTTGACTGCATCAGCATCTTAAGTATTCCTTGAGGGTGGGAGATTAGGGAGAGGGTGTTGAGGTGAGGGTGGATGGCAGACAAAGTGATGGGGAGGTTGTGTTGGGGTGGGAGGTTGATGGCAGCGATGGGGTGGACAGAGGTGTGGCTGCATCAGTGATGCTCTGCTAAAGGAGGGATCAACTGGGAGTTCCACCAGGTCAGACTAGGATCTATTGGTGATCAGCTGGCGAGATCTCCTGGCCAACATGTTCATCTAAAGACCAAAGGTGGGTTAAACACCTAGCTTATGTCCTGTTCCCGTGTGCTGTGTGCCCCATAGTGGGTAAACCAGACCAGCAGGAATTAAAACCTGCAGTTAATGTTCAACAGCTGGTAAAGGGAGAGAAGGATGCTGAGGCTTGCAGCTCCTGTTACCTCCCTGGGAGAAGTCATCAAAGGAGGCAACGGGGTGAGAAACGCACTCAAGAGCATCCAGAGACCCCATACTGCCTGGCTCTGGGGCTCCAATTCCAGCTTGTAGTGCCAACACATCTCAGTTCCTCCTCAGGGACAGCAGGAAGGGGCTCTGAGAACAGGCCACCACCGGTGCAAACAAGTGAGAACCAGGAGAATCCCCCAGCCCTTAAATTCACATGGGCCAAAAGATAAATTTTAAGAGATTCAGCTGAACTTGCTCCAACCACAAACACTAGACAAATAATCTGAAGCACTCAACAAGCCTGAAACTCGGCCAGCTCTGCCCTCCCAGTTCCTTGTAACTCGAGGAGCCAGCAGCAGCCATCCGTTGTGACTAAAAGCATCTGGGTCAGGAGAAACCTTGTTCAGTTCAGCTGGTACAGACCCCCCAGGGCCCCTCCCCCAGTGCTCGACTCCTTGAAGCTTCCCCTGCCTGGATCTAACAGTAACGTCTTGGATTTATATAGTGCTTCTGGCTCCGGGGGGCTTTATAGACATCATCTAATTGAGAGGAGAGGAGGGGTGGCGTTGTGGGGAGCAAGGATCCTCTTTTTTTTTTCTTTTTTTTTTTGAGACAGAGTCTCACTCTGTTGCCCAAGCTGGAGTGCAGTGACTTGATCTCGGCTTACTGCAACCTCCACCTCCTGGGTTCAAGCGATTCTCCTGTCTCAGCCTCCTGAGTAGCTGGGACTACAGGCATGCACCACCATGCCCATGCCTAGCTAATTTTTGTAATTTTAGTCGCCGGGTGTGGTGGCTCACACTTGTAATCCCAATACTTTGGGAGGTCGAGGCAGACGGATCACAAGTTCAGGAATTCAAGACGAGGCGGACCAACATAGTGAAACCCTGCCTCTTTTTAACTGGGAAGGCTGCTAGGCAGGAGACAGAGATGTCAGAAAGCCTGTGCCAAGTGGCCTCCTGAAAGCCACACAACAACAGCCTCAGGGTGAAAGATCTTTATTGTGGCCTCCTGTGTACCAGCCCTGCGTTGGGAGCTCAGAAGCATGAGGAGTTCAGAGGCACGGGGTGCAGACTCTGCTCTGCAGGAGCCCTTGACCTGATACAGTTGATCGAGGCCCAGCCACAGGCCCTAGGGTAGACAGGGGGTGGTTAGAGGCCTGGACATGAGGTCCTGCTGCTCTCTACTGGCGGTCCACCTTGCAGATTCCAGCTAACCCTTCTCTACTCTGCTTTCCTGGCTTGGGCTAAAAGCTGGCTCTTTGGCCTGGCGCTGAAGCCATTTGATCCAGCGGCTGCAAAGGGTGTTTCCATCTTTTACTGTCAGCCGTTGCTTCTGAGCCACTAGCATGTGTGGGAGACCCTTACATCTGCAGTCATGGTGCTCCATGGTGCTGGTGAGGGGCATGGGGTCCCAGAGGAGCTGTGGTTTTCTGGACGTCAACTGGAGGGTGGGAGAGTGGGATTCAAACCCAGCCCATGGTCTTTTGATAACATCCTGAAAGAAAGCAGGGCATCTGACAAGGATGGACAGAGACTGGCTCTAAGAGAAGTGTGCACGTCTTTGGAGGTGCGTGGGCTGAAGGAGTGTCTGGGACAGGAAGAGGAGCGTGTTTGGAAACTGAGCAAGGACAGAGCTGTCCATGTTGAAAGGACAGAAGGGAGGTCAGATGGCAGGGGCAGAGAGAGTCGGGGGAGGGAGAATGAGCTGGGGCCTGGAGAAGAGACAGGTCCTGGGGGCGGATAGGGTGGGCCCTGTAGATAAAGCTGGGGCCATGTCCAGTCTGCCAGGGATGTTCCAGTTGGCATGGTGATCCCGTATCCTTATTACCTGCTTCCACTCCTCTTTTTGTGAAGCTGTTCTGGACATGCCAGCCTCATATGCCACCCCCACCTCCATGCCTAGTGTAACTGCCTGCACAGGCAAGCTGACTACAAATGAGTGTCAAATGATGGGGTCTCCAAGGATGCTCAGTGGCATGGAGTTTGGAGGCCTGGCTGAGCACTCGAGTGAGAGGATATTTGATTTTAACTACTTGCACAGTGAAAGCCCAACACTCCCAGCTGGTCCATGTGGCTTCATTTTCTATGTCAAAGAACCAGGATAACAAAAGTAGCTATTATTTATTAACCATTTTCTATGCACTGAGCACTGGGCTGGAAACTTTACAAACTACTTAATCCTCACAACCACTTTACAAGGTAGGCTCAGAGAGGGTAGGTAAGTTTCCTGAGGTCACACAGCTAGAACATTCTGACTATAATTTTAAGGTGATTTCCCCAAAAAGAGAACCCTTTCAAAAGACCCTGCCCCAGAGTAGCTGCTTGAAACATATTTGTTGACTCCAAAATTGAAGTTAATTGAGTCTTCAAGGATGGGTGGGATTGCATTTGTTGAGACAGCAACGAGCAACCATGAGCTCTCCAGGCTGGGGGCCAGCATGAGAGAAGACAGAGGGGAGGACATGCGTGGGTGTAGGGGAGGCAGGAAGGAGAGCTGCTCACCAGTGGGAAGCCTCTGCTTTGGGGAGGGACAGGAAGGAAAGCTGGTGGCTTGGCGGGTGGGTGGTGCTGCTGCTGCTGAGTTTGGAATGCAGGACAATAGGGAACCATTGTAGGTTCTGGAGTGAGGGTAGATGAAACTGGTGTTGGATGATGGCTCTAAAGGATATGGGGATGGGTAGAGAAAGACGAGACTAGAAAAAGAGAAGCCAAAATGAGGCTAAGTCAGAGAAGAAAAGATAAACTAGAGTGAGAAAGAAAGAAGGAGAGAGCCATGAGGCCCCGGGAGAGGGGGACACACCGGTAAGTGGTTAATTGCTACCATTTGTGCACTGTAATTCACCAAGCCCCCGCATATATGTTATCTTATTTGATTTAGTGCTCAAACCAGGCCTATGATGTCATAGTTCACTCCCACATACGGAGCCCTGCTGGATGCCAGGTACTTTATGTACATTTCCTGTAGCCCTGTCAACAGCCACAAAGGGTAAACGTGACCCTTTTACAGGCCATGTACCTGCAGATTGGGCAGATTAAGGAACTCACCCAAGATAAAAGACCAGACCTGTCTGGCTGTGTACCTAGGTCTGACCCACTGTTCCGGACTTGATCCCATTTACAGAGGAGGAAGCTGAGAGAAATCTTGGATGCTGCAGAAGACCCGTGAGCATCTTGGTGGCGTCTGTTCCTTTTGGCTCCATGCCCATGGCTTGTCTTGCTGAAACGTGCTTCCACACTGTAGCCTTGGGGCTTGGATGCCATGTGGCCCTTTCACCCCACCCAAGCCGCTGGGCCATTTCTGCTGGTCCCGTGATTCCTCAAATGAATGCATCCCCTTAAGGCTCTTGGAGGAAGCTTTTCCAGATTCCTCAAGTCAGCTCTTGAGGTCCATAATAGAACCTTGGTGAGTGGGGGCAGGTTCTTGAGAGGAGACAGACTCCAGACCAACTCTTGCCTTGCCAAATGAGGATTAGGGCTTGGCACTGTAAGGGTTGGAGGGCTCTTTATCAGGCTTTGGGCCTGGATGGGAAGCAAACTCCAGGGACATAAAGATATTCGAGGGACCAGGGACCGGGCCCGTGCCAGACCAGCCAAGAGCTGGTCCAGGGAGCAGGCACGGGGAGGGCTGTCCACAGACCGGGTGCAGGCAGCAGCCCTAGGGCTTAAGGGTCCATGCCCAGGGCCCAGCGGTGGGGGCCCTGCCACCAGGATGCGCACTCCCTCTACCTGGCTCCACACAGCTGTAGCTCCAGAACCACTCACCGACCCTCTCAGCTGCCAGCCATAGTTCCAGAACCACTCACCGACCCTCTCAGCTGCCAGCCATAGTTCCAGAACCACTCACCGACCCTCTCAGCTGCCAGCCATAGTTCCAGAACCACTCACCGACCCTCTCAGCTGCCAGCCATAGTTCCAGAACCACTCACCGACCCTCTCAGCTGCCTCTCTTGGCTGGAGGGTGGGGATTCTGAAGCTTTATGGGGCCTGCAGAAGGGGGAGGCCTGCCTGTGGGCTCCTGCTGACACAGGTGTCTTCTCAGTAGGGGAATGGAAAGCTCTGGGGGAAGTGGGTGCTGGGGTGGCTAGGCCACCACACCACTGCCAAGTAGACTAGCCTGCCCCGCCAGCTGGAGAGGCTTCCTAAATACCTGTTGACCGAGTAGCAGAAAGGGAAGCCAGTCTGAATTAGAGTCTACTTTGGAGAGAGAATGCATGAAAAGCATATTCAAACAAGACACTAGAAGTCCCTCCAGGACCTGCCCTAAGGAATAGAGAATGGCTGTCATTAGCATCTTATGAATAAATGTCGTGGGAAGGTAACCTGAGCCTTCCTTAGTGGGTCAGAGTGCTTAAAGTCTGCTCTCCAAAGTGTCTCTGTGTCCTCCTGGAGCCTGCTTGTGAATCTCAGCAGACAGGTTTGGTTGTCAGAGGCAAGCTTCAGCCTGGCTCTGCTGGAAAAGCTCCAGCCGCCCTCCACCCTCTGCCCTCGACCCTGCCCCCTGCAGGATGAAGGTTTATATAAGGAATTGCTGGGTCCTGCTGTGTGTCCACATGTCATCCTGAGCTGCCAGTTTTCCTGAAAATAGACAAATGTCCTATGTGCCAGGACCCTGGTCCTCCGGTCTCGGGCTCTCCTGGGGGTCCAGGTGAGCTGGGACAATGAGGTTGGTCCTGACCCTTCCGACCATTACACCTCTCTGCGCAGGTAGGGTGCAAGCTGGGGGTGAGACAGAGTTAGCTTCAGGCCCCTGGCTGTAGGGATGGCGCCCAACCTACCCTGATGGACAGAATTCTATGTGTTGAAGGAAGGCTGGGCTGGAGTCTAACCTCCCACCTCTGCCCCTAGGCTTCTTCTTATCCCACTCTCCAGCACAGTGACCTGGCCTAAGAGAATGCCTCTCAGATATGTGGCCAGCAGGGACTGCATGTCCTGATGGCCCTGTGTTCATAATGGGAAGCCAGGCAGATGCAGAACCCTGGCTATCGGTTCTAATCCAACCCTGGATTCCATGAAGGGACAAGGATGGTGGCAGGATCTGCCAGCATGCTTGGTGGGATCTGCCGTCCCCCGAACCAGTGCCCCAAGCAGGTGGGAAGTAGCCTGCTTTCCTTTTCTGCCAAGGGCAAGCCCTTCCTTGACAAGAGTAACCCACAGGGCCCCATGGGGTACACGGGAGAGGAATGCAGGCAGGCCGGGCTCTGTCTCTCAGATCCCACTGGGCTTTCTAAAGAGAAGTGGCTTAGGCCATTAGGAGGGATACAAGGCTGGTGCTTTGGCCAAGCTGGTGGTTCAGGGGCATCAAGAGTGGGACTTCCAAACCAATAGCCTGTGGGACAAAATGGTTTTTAATAGGCCCATGCAGTGTGGGGCTTTTTGTTTGTTTTGTTTTGTTTTTGCTGTGTGCTTTTGTTTTGAATTTTGAGTTAACTGTTGGCACTTAAATTTGAGAATCTTTTACATACAAATCTGGATTTCCAGTTTCTCTGGAAAAATCAGAAGACCTGGGCTGGAACTGAGTGGCAGGTGACCCTCTGGAGCTCCTCGCCCATCAGCATCCCTTCCTCCAGCTCACTGCCCTCACTTTGGTCACTTGCCTGGCACTGGAGCCAGTGAGGCTGTGACCCTGGAACTGATGCTTTGGGTGGGGACAGTCCTCATGGGTGCTTTGTGGGGTCTGTCTTCTGGGGAAGGCTGGCCTGGGTAAGTGATGGTTGGGGGTGGGTGTGTGCCTGATGACTGGGGTGGCAAAGGCAAGTGCCTTCACAGCTAGGCCAGGGGAATTCACCTCTGTAGGGACTTATGAGATCCCTACCCCCACCCACCTCATTCAGGAGGGCAAGGACTGGGAGGGTCAAAGGCTCTTTTTGGGAAGGGGACAGCTTTCCCCAAAGTGCTGAGCTCCTAAACTCCGGCCTGATTAGTGGCTGGAGGAGGAGGAGGGGGAGTCTTCCTCCAGTGTCAGGGCTCAGACCAGGCGCTGTGATCACTAAGGCCCCAGGGTGGCGAAGAAGCCCTGTCAGGAGCACATCCGAGGCCAAGTCAGCTGCTGCCTTCCCCATCTCTCCATCCCGCTGCCAACAACTCCACGGAGTCTCCTTTGGCAGAGCCTGAACCCAGGTTTTCTGTAGCTGCAGCTGGCTGGGCGGGGGTGAGGACTGAGCCTCAGGGCAGTTTGCGGAGTGCCCCAGGATGCTGTAGTTTGATTGGGGAGCGGGAGAGGATCCTCTGTTAGGGCTGAAGGGGACTCTCTCTTCTGACCCAGAGGATCCACAGTCCTGTGTCCTAAGCACCTGTTCTTGCTGGAAAGCCTTGGAAAGCAACGCTCTGGAAGAGAGGAAGAGGGCCTCTGCTGCATAGCGTGTGGGTGTGGGTGTGGAATACAGTTACCCACAGCCATCGAGGGAGCAGCTTCGTGGCCTTAATCATTAGGAGGGATGACCCTGAGTGGCTCCAGTTCTGGGCAATGATGGAGTGGAAGACAGGCCACCCTCTGGGGACCTCCCCAGAGGATTTCAGCTGCCCTCCTGCCTGTGACCCCTGGCAAGTAGTTTAACCTTTGTTAACATCAGAATAGTTTTCTCACTAGGTTGTTGTGAGGCTCAAAGGAGATTATAAATAATGGCAGCCAATATTTGTTTTATTGATTACTGGCCATGAACCAGGCAGGAAGTCCCAGTCATATCAAACATCTGCTCCTTAAGAAAAATGGTGTGTTAGTGCCTATGTGTTGAACACTGCTGAGCCAGGTGCGACCCTGGGGCCTCCAGAAGACCTGCACCAGGAGTGCAGCTGAGGCTGAGGGATCCAGCGGATGTGGGGACCGGAGACCCTGCAGACCTGCTCCATGCCCATGCACTGCCCACAAACAGCCTGAAGGAGGCAGGAGAGAAGCACAGCACGGGGTTCGGGCACCAGCTGTTAGGAGCACCAGGGTTCGAACACCAGCCACACCCCACACAGACCTCGGGCATGTTGCTCACTCTTTCCAAGCCTTGGTTTCCTCATCTATAAAATGGGCATGGTAGTGGCATTTATGGCACAGCACTGTGGTGCTGCTCAATGAGATGCCATCTGATGTATAACATTTTGAAAGATCAACTGGTATTTTCCCCTCTGGATTTCCTTCCCCACCCTTCTCAGGGTCTGCAGCCAAGCTCCTCAGCGGTGGTGTTCCTCCCTTCTGGGAAAGGACGTGGCAGAAGAGGGCAAAGGGAAATGGAAGGAGCCTCTTCCTGAATTTTGTGTGCAAAAGCCTTGGCTTTAGGGGAAGCTGTAGGGCGGCAAATTGAGAAAAAACATCCTGAATGAGTAAGAGCAGCCCTCCTGCCCAACCAGCTAAAAAAGCGCTCCCCAAGGGGGAGGAGGGTAACGGGGAGATGGGGAGAACTGGCTCACGGCTGGAGCCTGGGGAAGGGCTGCAGTCCCACCTGAGGGCTACGTGTGGGAGCAGAGGGCACTCATGCCTCCTGTCCTGGTGAGATCCCTGAGGAGGAAGCCAGGCCCAGAGAAGGGAAAGGGCTGGGCAGTGTGATGAGGTCACGGACCTTAGAGAGCCTCATTATGGTCTTTCCTCCCGCACCAGACTGTGAAAGCAGCAGATGGGTCCTGATGCAACCATGGCCCAGAAGAAATGGAAAGATCCCCCCACACCCCCCAGACTAGAGGGTTCCTGAGACAGGATCACAGGGCAGCTCGATGGCTACCAAGTGGACTCATGACATTGAGGTCTCACTTAATACCTTGTCACTCTGACAACCCCATTCCTACCCACAGGAACTCAGACATCCTCCTGGGGAAAATGGCCAGAAGTTGAGCTGTCTGAGATGAAGAGTCTCCCACTACTGGCAGGGGATTCAAAATGAAAATAAGGCTGAGTAACAGAAAATGAAGACCGTCCTATGTCTTGCACACTTGAATTTATGAACTGAGATTTGTGTTGCTTACAAATTCACACAAAGGAGTTAGCCCAATGCCGGGCACCACCAGGCTCTGGCTGCTGTGTCCCATGTGGTTGGGATGCTGTGGTGGGCCCAGAGCTGGATGAGATGCCGAGCTGGGACTCTATCAGGTGGCTGGTCACCTTCCCTGCTGAGGGCATCAGGTGAGTGGCTGTCCTTCTGAAGGGGTGTCTGAGTGGCCACTCAGCTTCTGGTGCTTCCCAAGCTGCCTGAGATCCAAATGTGACCATCCTCTCCTTCTCCCACCCGCCTCTGCAAGCATCTCTCTCCATCTCCCTAGACCCTGAGACCTGGAGCTTTCAGCCTGACATCTGGCACAGCCTCAGATGCAGTGATCATGGAGCATTCTCTGGGAAGATGGGCCTCAGTTGTTTCCTTCCCTAGCCTGGAAAACACAGAGATCTCTGAAGGCAGCCCAGACTGAGCTCACCAGAGCCATGGGGAGGAGCCAGCCCAGGAGAGTACCATTTCTGCTTCTGGGAGGGGCCTTAGCTCACCCTGCTCTCACTCTGGAGTCCTAGGAGGCAACGGCCACAGCCAGCAGGCATCCCTCTTATCTGGGAAGGGGTAGCCCAGTCAGGGTCAACAGAGAATCTCCCAGAACAGAACTCTGGCCAAAGGCTCTAAAAAAGCTGCTGGGGGTTGAATATGGAGTTTTCTGTACCCACCTGGACCCCACCTGAGGGTCCTCACCTGAGAATCCAGGCTTTATTCTCCTTCATGGAGCTGATCTGCCTGAAATGTCGTCATATTAGTCAGGGCTTTCCACAGACACAGAGCCAATAGGATGTGTGCATATATAGAAGGAGGTTTCTTTTAGGGAAGTGGCTCCTGTGATTATGGAGGCTGGCAAGTCCAACATCTATATGGGGAGTGGTCAGGAAAGAGTTGCTGCTGCTACTGCTGCAGTTCACATCCAAAGGCTGCCAGGGGAGAGTCGGCGTTGCAGCTTCAGTTTGAAAGCCGACTGCTACAGAAATCTCTCTTGCTCAGAGAGATCAGTCTTTGCCTGATGGAATGAGGCCCACCCCCATTAGGGAGGGCAATTTGCTTTACTCAAAGTCTATCAATTTAAATGTTCAAATACACCCATTCAAATACACCCTCAGAGAAACATCCAGAAGAATGTTTGACCATATATCTGGGCACTGTGGCCCAGCCAAGTTGATGCATAAAATCAACCATCACAGTCATCCATTCATTCATTCATCCAGTTTGGTTGGTGGGTATGGAAACCCACCCAAGCCATCTCAAATAAGGGGAATTTATTGTAAAGACGTGCAGAGATTTCACGAGAACCCAAAGATGGGCACCAAAGTGTCACCAGACATCACGGAACCATGAAGAGCACAGACCTTTATTTAATGGGTATGGGAAGCAGTGATGGGAGGGAAAAGCATGGGGTGGAATGGGAGATCTTTGATTTTGTCCCACCATCTCACCCAGGTGTGGAGGAGTGGGTCTGCCCTTTGGACATCTCTTCAGCACACTCTGGAGCCTTAGAGCAGCAGCGGTGTGGGGGAAGACCATGAGAGCAGCTGATTTGATACCCACGACTTGTGAGGGGATGGGGAGAGGAGAGGGCCCTTGCTGCGGGGTTAAGCATCAGAGACAGAGCAGAAAGGACCCAGCAGGAACTAGTCTGAGTCATCTCAGAGGAAGGGTGGGGGAAAGGGATGGGAGCGTGAGAAGTGCATACTGTTCCCCACTTCCCCCACCAGGCTGTCTCCAGAGCTTCTGACAGACATTCACGTGTCCTTTAACTGCTTGACAACACGTGTCCTTTAACTTGACAACTGCTCTACCATTTTACTAGGGAGGAAACTGAGGCTGGGGATGGGGGTGGAGACAAGAGGAGAACTTGCCCAAAGTCGAACAGAAAGGTCAAAACAGGAATCATTGCCCAAGCATTTGATTTCCAATTTCAGAGCTTTCCTGAGCCACACTCAGGGCTCTCTCTGCACAGTGGTGACCAGTGGAGAGTCAGGCCAATTTGGTTGGAATTATATACACTGGGGTTCATAATCAGCACTGGAGACACTTGCCAGCTGCATATTCCGAGTCACCCCCAGCCTGCCTGGTTTGCTCCATCTAGACGCTCTCTCACCAAGACTCATGCCACACTCTCCTAACTGCCTTCCCTGCCTTTACTCCTGGCCTCACAATCCACTGTTGGCAGAGCAGCCAGCGTGGACTTTCTGCCCTCGCTTGATCTTCTCCCACTGGTTTCCAAAGCTTTTTAGCATGGAGTTCACACACATCAGCCTGGCCCAAGTGACCCAGTCCTGGCCTCTGTTCCCATCTCTAACACTCCCCCTCACTCACCATGTCACTCAGCATGTTTGTGGCTGCAAGTGACAGAGAGGTGGACTCAACCAGCTTTATCACCAAGGAGACCGTGTGATCTCCTGGGTCAAGACATCTGGAGGCAGGGCTGTGCCAGGGTTGCTTAGCTCAGACTCCACAGCATCAAAGATCCCGGTGTTGCCACTCTTTCCTCTGTCATCCTCAGCCCATAGAGATGACCTCTTACGCTGCCACAATCTCAGGGCCACCTGCAGATGACAACATCCAGAGGCAGAAGAAAGCATTTCCTCCATGGTCTCTTTCCATCAGTAATGAAACCTCTTCCAGAAGCCTCCCTCAGAGTACTGCTCTGGCTCATTGGTCTGAATTGCAGCATGGGCCAGAGCCAGGAGGGAAGCTCTGTGATTAGCCTAGACCACTCAAGTTCATCCATGGGACTGCACAGGGGCTATGTGCCCACCATGGAAGAATATGGCTACCCAATAACTCAATGAAACAGAGGCTGTGCTAGCAAGAAGTGTTTGTGTTGGAGCAAGGAAGGGGACGGGTATTGGATGGGCAAATAATGGCACCTGTCACTCTCACTGTGATCCTGCCTCATCAACCTTCTCCCTCCCGCCTGGAACATTCTTCCCCAACTTGATCCCTTGCTGGCTCCCTCACTTTTAGGTATCAAAGAGGCCCTCCAGAATCCTCAATCTGTGATAGTCCCCCGCTCAGTTATTCTCTCACAAAGCATCTGGCTCTTCTCCTTCAGAGCACTCATCCCAAGGTAAAGTTACATTTTTATTTGTCCCTTGCACCAGATAGGAGCTTTCTGAGGTGGCATCGGGTCTACTTTTGCTCCTCCAGAATCCCAGGTTCCACGACAGCATATGGTGCAAAGTAGTGCCTACATCTATATTTTGAGTGAATGGTTGCATGAATGAATGTCAGATGCTATTTAGGCTTTTCAGGTAGTTTCTTTTAAAATTTTCTTGATAACTCTTTGACCTAGTTATTTTTATCCTCATTTTACAGATGGAACCACTGAGGCAGATTGTCTTAGTTCATTTGAGCTGCTATAAGAGAATGCCCTCAGAAATAATGCCACACATCTAAAACAATCTGATCGTTGACAAACTTGACAAAAACAAGCAATGGGGAAAGGATTCCCTATTTAATAAATGGTGTTGGGAAAACTGGCTAGCCATATGCAGAAAACTGAAACTGGACCCCTTCCTTACACCTTATACAAAAATTAACTCAAGATGGATTAAAGACTTAAATGTCAGACCTAAAACCATAAATACCCTAAAAGAAAACCTAGGCAATACCATTCAGGACATAGGCATGGACAAAGACTTTATGACTAAAACATCAAAAGCAATGGCAACAAAAGCCAAAATGGACAAATGGGATCTAATTAAACTAAAGAGCTTCTGCAAAGCAAAAGAAACTATCATCAGAGTGAACAGGCAACCTACAGAATGGGAGAAAATTTTTTCAATCTATCCATCTGACAAAGGGCTAATATCCAGAATCTATAAAGAACTTAAACAAATTTACAAGAAAAAAAAACAACCTCATCGAAAAGTGGGCAAAGGCTATGAACAGACACTTCTCAAAAGAAGACATTTATGCAGCCAACAAACACATGAAAAAAAACTCCTCATCACTAGTCATTAGAGAAATGCAAATCATTGAGACACCATCTCATGCCAGTCAGAATGGTGATCATTAAAAAGTCAGGAAACAACAGATGCTGGAGAGGATACGGAGAAACAGAAATGCTTTTACACTATTGGTGGGAGTGTAAATTAGTTCAACCATTGTAGAATACAGTGTGGCAATTCCTCAAGGATCTAGAACCAGAAATACCATTTGACCCAGCCATTCCATTACTGGGTATATACCCAAATGATTATAAATCATTCTACTATAAAGACACATGCACACATATGTTTATTGTGGCACTGTTCACAATAGCAAAGACTTGGAACCAACCCAAATGCCCATCAATGATTGACTGGATAAAGAAAATGTGGCACATATACATCATGGAATACTATGCAGCCATAAAAAAGGATGAGTTCATGTCCTTTGCAGGGATGTGGATGAAGCTGGAAACCATCATTCTCAGCAAACTAACTCAGGAACAGAAAACCAAACACCACATTCTCTCACTCATAAGTGGGAGTTGAGCAATGAGAACACATGGACACACGGAGGGGAACATCACACACTGCAGCCTGTCATGGGGTGAGGGGCTAGGGTAGGGATAGCATTAGGAGAAATACCCAATGTAGATGACAGATTGAAGGGTGCAGCAAGCCACCGTGGCATGTGTATACCTATGTAACAAATCTGCACATTCTGCACATGTATCCCAGAACTTAAAGTATTATAATAATAAAAAAAGAGAATGCCATAGACCAGGTGGATGATACACAACAGAAATTTACTTCTCACAGTGCTGGAGGCTGGGAATTCCAAGATAAGTCACTGGTAGATTCGGTGTCTGGTGAGGACCTGCTTCCTCACAGATGGCCGTCTTCTCGCTGTGCCTTCACAAGGTAGAAGGGGCAGGGCAACTCTCTGGGGTCCCTTTTATGAGGGCACTAATCCATTCCTGAGGGCTCCATCCTCATGACCTAATCACCAAAAGCCCCATCTCCAAATACCATCACATTAGGTGCCAGGATTTCAACATGTGAATTTTCAGGGATACATAGCACTGAGAGACACCAAATGACTTATCTAAGGTGGCCTGGATGGTAAGGAGCAGAACTAAAATTCACATTACTTCTTCTGATTTCAATTTCTGTGCCCTTTTTCATATACACTTAGGTGTTTTTGGTTAAATGACAGACAACTTGACCCAGAGTGTATTAAGCTGATTTACTGCAAACCAACACATTTAAAATTGGTTTCACTCAGTAAGATATACAGAGAAATGGATGAAGGATAAATTCTTGAGACTTAGCCCTGCTAGTAGGATGGCCCTCTTGTACTTCCATGTGCTTCAAATCATGATGACGATGACACACCCTGGTATTACACCTGCCCAACCAACATGCCTGCAGATGTTGGTTTAGCATTGTCCGCATTGTTCTAGAGTGAAACGGGTGTAAGGCTGTCACCATTCTCACAAATTGTTAATAAGAAGCCTTTATCAAAGGGGCATCTTCGGACTCTGTTTCTAACACCTTCTGAACCATGACTTGGAGCCAGCAGAGGAGGCCGTGGCTACAAACTTCAGCACAACCACGAACACTGCTGTTCAAGAAATTACAATTTATGTCCATCCCAAGTTGTAAATGCTAGTCTTTTTTTCCATGGACCTCAAACAATTTTATCCATGAAGCTCCTTCCTCATAAAATCTGTGGAAGCCCAATGTATGCCTGGAGAAAGAGGGTGCCCTGGATCTGGAGGCTGGAGGAGCGGAGGGTGGGTGTGCTGAGCAACTCCCTCTGGCCTCCCCTTTCTCTGACCCCAGGGCTCTTCCAGGGTGATTCTAGGCTTCCTCAGAGCGCAGTTGGAAACGCTTGCTCTCCTCCAACCCCTTCGCTATAGGGACTGAAACAGAGCACCAAGAAGGTTAATGCCTTCCTTTGTCACATGGCTAGTATGTGGCAGAGAAGTCTTTGACTCTTGCTCCAGTGCTCCTTTGAGAGGAACCAGCAGACAAGTCTTTAGGCAAAGGGCTGTCAAGACACATTTAAGAAGCAATGTTGGCCTGGCACAATGGCTCACACCTGTAATCCCAGAACTTTGGGAGGATGAGGCAGGCAGGTCACTTGAGCCCAGGAGTTCAAGACCAGCCTGGGCAACATGGCAAAACCCTGTCCCTACAAAGTATACAAAAATTAGCTGGGCGTGGTGGTGCACACCTGTAATCCCAGCTACTAGGGAGGCTTACATGGGAAGATTGCTTGAGCCCAGGAGGCAAAATTTGCGGTGAGCTGAGATCGCGCCACTGCACGTTAGCCTGGGTGGCAGAGTGAGACCCTGTCTCAAACAAACAAACAAACAAAACAAAAACAACGAAGCAGCAATGTTAACCCCTCTTCTATTACTTTCCTGCTTTCCACTCATGAGCTCTTTGTAGCTTATTTTCATAGGACCCAAAGATGTTTGGCTGAGGCTGACATAACAGAATGACTAGCAGATGATCACATTTGTTATATGGGTTCAGGGAAATTGAAAAAGACACCCAGTTCTCATTAAATGTGATCAGGCATATGAAGAGCTTAGCACAGAGGATGAAATCAGCGGGCGTCAGCCAGCGTTGTTATTGTCGTTGTCCTGCTCTAAGCTTGCTTCTGACATCTGTTCACATTGTGACTCTGAAACATTCTCATCCCAGTTTCCTTGCCTATAAAAGGATGACAATGACACCATCCTGTGGGGGTTATTTCGAGGACCAAAATAATGGATATACAACCCTTTTGAAAAATACAAGAGTAAGCTAGCATTATTATTACTTGGCAAATAATTGAATTTTCTTCCAATTACACATCAAGTCAAGCACAATTCACCTATCAGGTTTATGACTGTGATCATTCTTGATGGGAACTTGCATGTGAATTTTACAGCTCACACTTCAACCCAAAGGAGAACACTTTATTGACTGGTAAGCTAACACCTGTGATCAAGGCAGAAAACTGAATTTCAAAAATCCAAAGCTTAAATTTGGAAATTGGGGCATAAATAGGAGAATGTACCAAGCTGTGATTTCTTTAAAAGCTCACCAGACACATAACTGAAATACAGGATTCTACTTTTGTTTTGTTTTGTTTTGTTTTGTTTTGTTTTTGAGACAGAGTCTTACTCTGTCGCCCAGGCTGGAGTGCAGTGGCATGATCTTGGCTCACTGCAACTTCTGCCTACCAGGTTCAAGTGATTCTCGTGCCTCAACCTCCTGAGTAGCTGGAACTACAGGTGCATGTGACCACACCCAGCTAATTTTTGAATTTTTAGTGGAGATGGGGTTTTACCATGTTGGCTAGGCTGGTCTGGAACTCCTGGCCTCAAGTGATCTGCCTGCCTTGGCCTCCCAAAAGATTCTAGTTTTTAACATCAATTTTGTCTTTGTGTTAAAGATGGGTTGGTGGCAAATCAATGAAAAAATCAATATTGTCTTCTGATACCACACTGTCCTCCTCATACTTTATTTTATTTTCAATTTTAAGTTGCAGTTGAAGTCACTTGTTTACTTGAGAATCAGCCTCTTTGACTAAAAGTTACAAGGCTTGAGTTCTAGTTTAATTACACCACCAACTAAGTGTCCTACCTTTTGTAAATTACATGTCTCCCTGGGCATCATATACTTCTGTCCTACACAATGGTGGTGTGTGGTGTAGTGGTTGTGGTAGTGGTCATGATGGTGGTTGGTTTGCTGTAGTGATGATGGTGCTGGTGTTGGCTTGTGTTGTGATGGAAGTGTTGTTGCTGGTGGTGTAGGATATAATGGAGGTGGTGGTGGTAAGCATGGTTCTGATGGCTGTGATGGTGGTGGACATGGTGATGATGGTTGTGGAATGAAATGGTGGTGGTGATGGTGGTCGTGATGGTGATGGTAGTGGTGGTAGAGGGGATGGAAATGGACAGAGAGACAGTGGTCAAGGAGGGTTGGCCTAGATGGTCTCTAGGTTCCTCTCCGGTCCACTATTCTACGTTCTTTGATTTCTGCTGCCATTTGTGTGGCCAGTGGTTGTCCACTGGGGCAATCAGTGAAACAGAGGGGAAAGGAAAAGATTCAAAATTGGCATTTTTGAGAGTTTTCACTCACATGAATTCTCTTTGTAAGGTCTGTGTTTGGGGCACTAGGAGTCCTGTTCTATAGTATTTGTGGAGTAGGAAAGAAGATTTGCTCAGGGAGGTTAGGTTTGGCCAAGAGTCCATTAGACTTTGATGTCTTCTACCAGCTTCCAGAATTGAGATGAAAAGGACAGCACCGTATTAGATTTTTGCTATAAGAACATTTGAAATTGGGGAATATGTAAATCAGAGTCCCAAAAAGAAACAGATGGTGCACTAAATTAGGATAATTCAAGGAGGTTTAATTTACAAAGGAATATTTATAGAGTGTGGCCAGGGAATCATAATGGCTGGTACAGAAGCCTGGGCTAAAAACAGGGGTTACCATCCTAGGCTTGCTTACAAGAGGGAGAGTGTATTAGGGTTCTTTAGAAAAACAGAGCCAATAGGATGTATATACAGGAAGAGATTTATTATGAGGAATTTACTTACTTAAGGCTGAGAAGTTGGAGCTGCTGTCTGTCAGCTGGAGACCCAGGAAAGCCAGTGGCGTAATTCAGTCCTGAGTCCAAAGACCTGAGAACCAGGGATGCTGATGGTACTAATCCCAGTCCAAGGGCAGGAACTGATGTCCCAGCTCCAGCAGGCAAGCAGGAAGAAAAGAAAGGGGGCCAATTAATTCCTCCTTCCTCCACATTTTGTTCTATTCAAGCTATCTGCAGATTGGATGGTGCCCACCCACATTGGGGAGGACAACCTACTGAGTCCACATATTCAAATGCTGATCTCATCTGGAAACCCTCTCATGGACACACCCAGAAACTATGCTTAGTCTGGGCACTTCCTGGGCTACTCAGGTTGATACATAAAATTGACCATCACAGATCCATTACAAGCACTCAAGAGAGACGATATTTGTGTAGCAGAGGCTGCCTCAGGAGACTTCTGTGGAGGGTCCCGGCCAGCAGAGGCAATGCTGCAGGGAGGGAGCCAGCTACCTGGGTCTCACTCTCTTCCCTTCTTTTGGTCTCCTGCCTGGGCTCACAATTGGCCAAACCCAAGCACAGCCAGGGCAGGGGAGCCTACTGAGGTGGTTCACACCCATTTGTCTCCTGGGCAGAGAGCAAGGTGGAGTGGGAAGGAGAGAGGACCTGGAAGGGGAACAGAAGGCACAGGATCCCATTACCATTAATTCATCCACACAGCACGTGGTTCTGAGCATCGATGTCCTGCTAACTAATGTTCTTGCATCACAGCCTGCATGCAGTGTACGTGTGACACATTTCTGTTGAATGTGTTGGGATGGCCTTTGAGTTTGGAGTAAATACCCAGCCTGGTCTCCCTCTGTCCCCAGTGAACATTCTCACCACCAATGGGGCCAGGACAAAAGGCTGCCCCCGCCCCATGCCCCCTTTTGCTGACCAGCCCATGGTGCATCCCACCCTCTGCATAGCCAAGCCTTGCTCAAGGCTGACTTATTGAGGTGACTGTGCTGTAGCTTCCTGTGTGTGGGAGCCAGGACCATTGGAGCTCTGTGTCTCATGCCTTGAAGGCTGCCTGGCACTTAATAAGTGCCAGTAACAGGAGACACTCCATAGGTATTTGAGGAACGGATAGCAAATGCTTTTATTGTCTCACAAAAACATCATGCTTTCTTGTCTTCCTGCTTTTTGTCATATCCCCCTTTACCCTTCTCCTATCTTCTTGCTGTGTCTTTTGTCCAAGTACCACATTCCCAGGAAGACTTCAGGGACACCAGTCCACAGCAACCAGCCCTTCCATCTTGACAACAGTGGGTTCCAGTCCAGTGCCAGATCCTTTCCTAATTGTCCCCCAGGTATGCCGCTCACCTCCTCGGCCAGTCATGAGCTGGGCTTGAAATCCAGGGCCATGAATTTAAGGGCCTCATCTTTTATTTCATTTGTTCTCAACACCCTACTGCCTGCCCTCAGGGTACATGATGCGAGAACAATGATAATAATAATAGTGATCATAATAATGAGCCATCTGAGCCCACGCAGAACCCTTTCCATTCCATGACTTATTCCTTTCTTTCTGTTTGTTTGTTTTTGAGATGGAGTCTTGCTCTGTCTCCCAGGCTGGAGTACAGTGGCACCATCTCAGTTCACTGCAACCTCTGCCATCTTCCTGCCTTAGCCTCCTGAGTACCTGGGATTACAGGTATGCCTCATCATGCCGGTCTACGTTTTGTATTTTTTGTAGAGATGGGGTTTCACCATGTTGGCCAGGCTGGTCTCAAACTCCTGGGCTCAAGCGATCCACCCACTTCGACCTCCCAGAGTGCTGGGATGACAGGTGTGAGCCACTGCACCCGGCCTACATGAATTATTTATCTTAATTCTCACAACGACCCCATGAGGAGGGCCATATGTTGGCATCCCCACTTTAGGGATGTGTAAATTGAGGTTCAAAGAGGTTTTCAGTTACATCTCACAGCTGGTAGGCAGAGAAGCCTGGTTCAATTCCAAAACCCACTCTTGTTACCATGACATCAACTATTTCCACACCTCTACTCTTTAGTATTCTCCCACTCTTCATCCCTCCCCTCCCCCACTCAGCATCTAGAACAGGCCTGGGCACATAGTAGGTGCTTAAATAATGCCTGTAGATTCATTGCTAGGTGAGGTATCCCATGATTGATCAATGACCCTGGCCTTTCTATTAACACCGGGAGGTACAGGAAAACTTTTGCAGTCAGGCCTCATCTCCAGAAGTCAAGCAAGTTACCCTCCAATAGCCTGACAGCCCCTTTGTCTCCCCAGATTGGGGCTCAGGCTGCCTTTCTAGCCATCCCAGGACATTGCTCCCGACAATCGCCTTTTGCTTCCAGAGCAGGAACAGCCTGCAGAAAATCCTCCTTTTAGCCCTCCGAATCAGAGAGACAGGGGCCCATAAAGTCCAGGTTATGAAGTGTCACCGTGTCTGAAACAACTGCTTCTTTATTGCGTAAGCACACACCAGGAATCCGTTCATTTACGGGCAGTGGCTGATGGAAAAAGAGAAAGATTTTCCATGTATTTATTATGTGAAACATAACATACGGGGGACATGAATGGTGATACGTAATTAGACATAAAACGAGCCAGACTTGAGGAATTGCCAAAAATCTGTGGCAGGATAATGAAAGTGCTTTGAGTGGTATCATTTATTTCACAATCTGTCATTGCAATCGACAGCCTCAGTAACCTGTTGAATGCTGCAGAAACACAGAGCTGGAAGTTCATTTCGGGGGAGATGCCTCCCAGGCACCATCTTTGATTAGTTCCTGTGTCTTTTCTAAGGCAAAGATATATTCATCTTGGAGCCCTGGTGGCAAAGAAGCTGGATAAAGAGTGGGTGTGGAAGAGATGAGGCCCATCCCAGGCAGAGGGTAGGTGGAAGCCTGTCTGTTGATTCCCCCAGCTGAACTGCGCTGCACTGCTGTCTTTCATATCACACCAGCTAGGAGGGGTGAGAGCAGGGGCACCGTGGCAGCTTCTAGTTCCAGCTCTATGGCAGTCTCCCTTTGCAACCTTCCCAGACCACTGGAATTCCCTGGGCCTCACTTCTCAACTCTGCAGAACAGGAAGATTGACCCAAGAACATCCACATGCAAGGATGCATGCCAGGTGAGTGGGGGCCACAGTGAGAAGATCCTGATGTCTTGGCCCCTTTCATAATAATCCTATCCAGCTTGTCATTCATCTCTGAGGGTGTATGTGAAGGCTTTCAAATTAAAAACATGGGCCAGGCGTGGTGGCTCATGCCTGTAATCCCAGCACTTTGGGAGGCTGAGGCAGGCGGATCACTTGAGGTCAGGAGTTTGAGACCAGCCTGGCCAACATGGCAAAACCCCATCTCTACTAAAAGTACAAAAAAAAAAATAGCCGGGAGTGGTGGTGGGCACCTGTAAATCCCAGCTACTCGGGAGGTTGAGGCTGGAGAATCACTTGAACCCAGGAGGCAGAGGTTGCAGTGAGCCAAGATTGTGCCATTGCACTGCAGCCTGGGTGACAAGAGTGAAAACTCTGTCTCAGCAAAACAAAAACAAAACAAAACAAAACAAAACAAACAAAGAAAAACATGCCAGAGCTGATCCTTGTGGTAGTTGACTTTTAAATTAACTTTGAAGGTCTACTACACATACACCTGGCACTTAGCAGATACCCAAGTTCTTCCTTCTTGCAGACAACTGCTCACCAACTCTTGTCCATCTTGCTTCCTTAAGCTCCTCCACGTTTGTCTACAACACCACCTTTGCTTCTGCAACTGCCCTGGCTCAGTCTCTCACTGTCTCTTTCCCAAATACTGTAACCACTTCTAGTGTAGTCTGGGGTGGTGAGTCTTCTCTGTTTGCCTCTCTCCCTCTCATTCTCTCTTCATTCTTCTCTGCCCTGTTCTGTGTCCCCAGACCGAACCCCTGCAGACTCCTTCACAGCCAGCAGCCAGTTCTGGCTATTGCCCATGGAAAGCCCCAAAAGAAGACCTAGGGGCTGTTTTTTGCACCATTCCTGCCCCGGATCATGTTTCCAGTCGTGGCTGCATCCTCAAAGGTCTGCAGCTCCTGCTGATGGTGCCTCCAGCTCTCACCTGGCGCAGTGATGCAATTTCCTGCCTTCACCCACTGCTTTGGGGCTCTGAGGGCCTTTTCATCCCTCACCGGTCCCACCCACCCTCCATGAGCAATAGCTTTATTCATCCGTGGATTGAGCCCCCTAAGTCAGACTATTTCTTGCCAGAATCCCCAGTGTACATGCTGTCCCCTGCTTCTGCTGACACCATACACAATTCTCAAAGCACAGTCCTGACTGCGTCTCTCCCATGCCCAGACACCATTTCCTCTCCATTGCTGCAGTCAGTGTGAAAGGGGCAGCGTGTGCAGAGGGCCGCTCATAACCCTCTGCACTTGGCTCAGATGTCCTCTTCTCTAGTCTCCTTCCTCTGTTGCTTGTCATTTCCCAGCAGAACAAGCTGCTCTCCCTAAACACAATCCCCACTGCTCCCTCTCCCCAAATCTCCATAGCTCCAAATCCCACCTGTCCATCGAGGCTCAGCTAAAATGTCACCTCTTCCTTAAGACTTCCCATCTTCTTCCAGCTGGAAGCAATTTTCTCCTCATCTATACTCCCAGGGGATATTATCTGTTTCTCTCTTGGTCACTTATCACTTCCCCAACCTGTATTAGGATAATTTATATACAAGCTGTAGCTTCCCTTCTGGGCTGTAAATTCCAGTGGTGCCTCTTTCATCTTGCTGAGGGCCATGTGGAATGGTCGTTACACAGGTGTGCTCTGGAGACAGCTCTCCCAGCTTCAAAGCCTGGCTCTGCTGCTTTTTAGCCACATTAACTTGGCACATTACGTTATCCTGTGGAGCCTCTTGTTGCTCACCTGCAAAGTGGGGGTGTGCGTTTTGGGGGTAATAATACCACCTGTCCTATAGGATTGTTGGAGGATGACATGAGTTAGTACATAGAAAACAGTCTGAAGGGGGTTGGCACATCATGAGCACCCTCATATCTTCTGTTCCTCTTATTCTCAGTAGCATGTGGCTAATTCATTCCATGTGCTGTCAAGATAATGGGAGAGTAGATCAGATGATAGGGCAATGCCTGGAAAACAAAAACCTCCTCATCACAACGATTTTCCTAGATTGGTCGTGTTAGAGAATGTGACCATTTCCAAAGCTGGAATCCCATTCAGAGACAAAGACCAACTTCTCATTAAAACATCAGACAAACTGATGCCTATAGCTAATGAGTGGCCAGAGCTGGGGCTTGAAGTTCTCTCACAGCAAGTGTTCTTCTTCTATGCTCTGCCAAGCTTTTGAATAATTAGTTTCCAAACTTCTAAGCCTTAAGAGAAGTTGACCTCAAGGAGACCAGCCTGGAAGATGGGACCCCCAGTGGAAAAGGGGCAAGGACCCACGGCCCTGGGGATTCCCCAGGACTTGCCCCACCTCCTCACAACTTGGGAGAGAAATCCAAGGGTCTGCAAACGCTGCCTTGTGTTTGCCTCCTGGAACTTCACATCCTGCTTTGGGAGCAGTTTACCCTCTGAGTAGCTCTCAAAATAATGCAAGATTCCTTCGCTTTGAGTGAGAGGCATGGGCATCTTTGGCGAGGAGGTTGACATAGAGTCACTGGGAAGAGATGGAAGAGAAAGAGCCCCCATTTGTGATAGCCAGTCAGAAAGCAGAAAATAGATTTGGTCTGATGACATTTGGGCAACTATTGACCTTGTCATGGAGCCCAAAGGCACTGGCCAGGTGGGCAGGGGTTAGGTGGCAGAATTTCAGGGAGAATGCTTCTGAACCTCTGCCACCAGGAGTGTATGTCATCCCTACCCTGCAGTTGGCCGGCTCCCTCTGGGGCCCATCTAGCCACCAGCGCAGATGCCTCACAAACCAGGGGTGGCGGGAGAGTGTCAGTAGAGGGTGGGGGCAACCCCACAGGTCACCCACTGAGCTGGAGTCGCAAAACCAGGCAGTATGGGTGTGGAACTGGGCTCAGCTAGCTCCATGATGCAGATATGGGACAGGTGTTCTCTTTTGGGCAGCATGGAAGTTGGAGCATGGAAGGCCAGACACCCCTGCCTGGCCTCTGTGAGATCTCTGGAAAGTCTCCTAAAGCCACCAAGTGTCAGTTTTTCTCATCTTTAAGATGGGACGTGAAAGTTTCTCAGAGTTATTGGGAGCAGGTGAAAAGGCCTGGAGATGGGGGAGTGGAGTTGGGGGCGGGGGTTCTGGCTCACCTGAGCACCTGAGAGAGGTGAATTCAGATCCTGGTGCTACCACATAATGCGGTGTGTCCTTGAGAAATGGATAAACTCTGAGTCTCATTGTCTTCACCTTTACAAAGGGGTCATTGTAAGGGCCAAATGGTGATGCATGTGAAGAGCTCAGCACGGAGCCTGTTCATGTGATTATCAGCAAGGCACAAGACCAGGCACACGAAGGCTCAGTAAACCTTAATAGAATGGACCATGTACGGGAGGGACTTCGGCCATTACAAAGGGCCACATAGAAGCAAGGGCTGTTGCTATCATACCCAGGCAATGGGGGCACTTTCGGGTAACCTGTGGTGGTTTCTGCCCCTGGGAGACCTTCTCCCAGTCTTCTTTGCATCTCATGTTGGTGTCCAGCCTGGACTTGGGAACCCATGCAACTGACCTTTATCCAGGAGTGGGAAGGACCCTGCTGGAAAATGACTTACTAGAGAGGAGTTAAACTGTGATCCAAACTTAGGTCTCTGTTCAGAATATTCAGTGGTCAGGACACCGGGGCCCCTTGGTACCCTTCCAGCCAGCTCTAGCTGCAGGTTGGAACAGTGGACAGGTTTGGCAGGAGTGCAGGTGAAGGGGGCAAGAGGAGGATCATTTTGGCTGCGGTGTGCTGGTCGTCTCTTGGTGTGCTCCCCAAGCCCTGGGGGGCAGGCAGAGATGGCCATGGGGGAGGCACTGATAGAGGTTTCTCCCATCCCTGCCCCTGCATCAAACTTTCAACTTTCAAACACCAGGGAGCCACTGTCACTCCTGTCCACATGGAGACAGGAGAGAGTCATGGGGGAGGAGCTAAGATACTATAACAAGGCAAATATATTAAGGAAGGGGATATAAGAACTTCCCCCACCAAGACTACCATGCCCTTGGCTCATAGACATGAGCTCATAAACACACATGCATGTACTTGTTGATACAGTACGTGTAACTATACAGACTTTGAATAAACATTTATTATACTCCTATAGGGCCCTGACACTACAAAAATGAGTCCAGTTCTGTCCTCAGGGAGTTTGCAGTTTGGGGTGAGGTGGGGGAAACTGACTCAAACAATGAGGTGTTGGTGCTATCTCTTCTATGTGCAAAGCCCAGGGGGTTTGAGAGAGAGACATTTAATCTGCTTATGAGAATCTGGGAGTGCTTCAAGAAAGAGGTGCTGATAGAACTGGGTGTTGAAGGGTGAGTAAGAGTCCTCCAGATGGGCTAGACAGAAATCTAGTTTGATGTTGCCTCCAACAGGAAGTCTTTCCTGATCCTTTCCCCTTCCCCACCCACCTGGCCTAGGTGTCCAGGGCTTCTGATTCCTTGACACTTTGCATGTCTCTGCCACTGTGAGCCACTGAGGGCAGAGACTGAGTGTTTGTGCCCCTAGCTTCTGAATCATATCTAACATATAGAAGACTTTCAATAAATGCTGAATAAGTATGAAAAAAAAAGGAAGACATGCTGGGCAGAGAGCAGAGTGAGCAAAGGCAAGGAAGAGGGAAGATAAAGGGGAGTGGAGGCATTTGCCGAGGCAGGACACAAATAGAACAATGCAGGGACATAAGTCAGATGCTGCTGAAAATGGCAGTCCACAGCACCTCTTACCAACTCTCCCATGAAAGACCTTACCTTACAGAGAGGAATAAACAGCTATTGCTCTTACCTCAAACATCCTCCCAAATGCCTGCCTTTTCTCCCTCCCTGGGGAAGACAAGCAAGACCAGTGCTGCCACAGGAGTTGCTCAAGGTTGCTCAAAGGAGTTGCTCAAAGAAACCAGGAATAGGACCTGGTTTCTCTGCTGTCATTGTCCTTAGCTTACAGCCTACAGCCTGGCAAATACCCGTGCCATGGACTGATGAATGCTTTGCAAATCTGGTTCCCATTAAGTTGCCAGTAAAAAAACCCAAGAGGTTCATGTGGCAAAGTCAGACTAGATGTGAGCAGATTGACAAAAGTCCCAAAGAACTGAACTAGCCCCATGGCTCTGATACCCCTGGTGGGTTTGAAAATATCCAGCGCTGGCCAGGTGCGGTGGCTCACACCTGTAATCCCAGCACTTTGGGAGGCTGAGGCAGGTGGATAACGAAGTCAGGAGCTCGAGACCAGTCTGGCCAAGATGGTGAAACCCCATCTCTCCTAAACATATAAAAATTAGCCAGTTGCAGTGGCGGGTGCCTGTAATCCCAGCTACTCGGGAGGCTGAGGCTGGAGAATCTCTTGAACCTGGGAGGCGGAGCTTGCAGTGAGCTGAGATTGCACCACTGCACTCCAGCCCGGGCGACAGAGCGAAAAAAAAAAAAAGAAAAAGAAAATATCCAGGGCTCCAGGGGATAGCCCTTGCTTTCCAGTGTTCCTAAAAGAAGATAAAGTCACACTATCAAATAACAAATGCCTCATCAAAACACAACCGAGAGATCAGCCCAGTTCTTCCAACAAGAAACAGGCCAGTCATGACAGTATTATAATTATGATGACGAGGAAGGGAATGCTAGCCAACCACTCCCCTCCCCCGCCCCGGCCTCTATCAGGTGTAAGACCAGGAGGCAGGAGTGCAGAGTGGCTGAGGGCAAGGCCTCTGCCCTGTTGGAATAGCCTGGACCTGCCCCCTCCTAGCCTGTGAGCTGTGACGGGGATTCAGCGAGGGTCTCAGGCTGTGTACAGCCCAGGACAGTGCCTGGCTCAGAGTGAGTGCTCAACAAGCTTTAAGTGTCGTTAGTATTCTTGCTGAAAACATGAAAACTAACCCCAGAGCTAAGCAGTGGAATTCTGCCCATGTTGGGGGTGAAGAGACCAAAATTCAGAAAAATTCATTAACATGTCCAGGATCATACAGCTGGAACAGGGGAACAGGCAGGGCTGAGCTCCAAGTCCAGGCAGGCTGAGCCCAGAGCCCTCGCTTTGAAGCTGTTTTATATGACTCCTTAGCAGGAAGCTACTCAGGGCGGACTGACTCAAGAGCATTGTTTCCTAGAACTCCTGAGTCCAAGAGCTGGGGGAATGCTGGAAACAAGGAGAAGGAAGGCAGACAATGCTTGTGGAGGCAGCAAGGAATAAATAGATGGAAGAATATTGGAAGGTGTCATAAGAGGGATAAGGAAACAATCGCACCTCTGTCTCGCCCCATCCCCTCTCCAGGTGAGAAGTGCTGGCTCTGTGTGAGACTTTATGTCAGACAGGGGCTCAGTGCTGATCGTTCAGCCCTGTGCCTAGGGACAGCCCTTCAGCCTCCTTGATGATTTCCTGATTTAGTCTGGGTCTGAGGGCACCTCCTCATCTGGCCAATTCAGGGTAAAAGAATTTGGAAAGCTCAAACACTCAAGAAATTTAGTTTTTTGTTTTGTTTTGTTTTGAGAAAGGGTCTTACTGTGTCACCCAGGCTGGAGTGCAGTGGCACAATCACCATCACTGCTCACTGCGGCCTCAAACTCCTGAGCCCAAATGATCCTCCCACCTTAGCTTCCTGAGTAGGTGGGACCACAGGCATGCACCACCACACAGGCTAATTTTTTTTTTTTTCGTAGAGACAGGGTCTCACTATGTTGCTCAGGCTGGTCTCAAACTCCTGTGCTCACACAGTTTTCCTGTCTCGGCCTCACAAAGTGGTGGGATGACAGGCATGAGTCACTGTGTCTGGCCAAGAAGCTTAGTTTTTAAAATAACAATCAGTAAAATAGGTTACAACTTTTCAGTCAAACCTGTCAGGTGAGATGAAAATTCGGGAAAGCCAGGCCACATTATTTTCAGTTAAGTTCTGTGAAAACTTCTGCAAAATCAATCAGAAACTCCGTCAGTTCATCTCAAAGTCCTGGGAGTCTAGACAGAAGTTCAGGCTTCGCATGTACCGGGGTGGTTGGTCGGAAATTTGGTGAGGTCGGTCCAAAATCCAGCAAGGTCAATCTAAATTCTGGATCAGTCCCAAGTTTAGTGCGGCAAGGTGAAGTCCGAGCGGTGTAGTCAAATATTTAGTCAGATTCATCATGACGTCACCCCGACCATTTGGGGTTGGGTAGGCCATCGGGTGTGGGACTGGGTATGTGATGGGCAGACAGACAGGCAGAGGATTGGCAGTGTGC
The DNA here is from genome assembly GCF_029281585.2 of Gorilla gorilla gorilla. Classification (NCBI taxonomy): domain Eukaryota; kingdom Metazoa; phylum Chordata; class Mammalia; order Primates; family Hominidae; genus Gorilla; species Gorilla gorilla. The sequence goes on along the minus strand of NC_073232.2, from coordinate 46,062,741 downwards.
GCAGGCCTGGGAGCCAAGTGGAGACTGAATGGTAGTTTCTGGGGGTTTCCAGAACCACCTCCAGCAGGAGCCCAGCTGGGGAAATTGTGAGGCTGACCAAGAGTAGTGCGTGGTGCTCCCAGACATGTCCCTGCCACTTCCTTGAGGAGACCTGAAATGCTACTCTGTTGACCCCTACAACCCCAGCACATTGCTAAGCTGCCAGCCTTCTGACGCCTACCCCCTGTCCAGCCACTGGGCAGCCAGCCAGCATGTTTTGGCCTAAAGGACAGCAGCTCTGTGCACACACGTAGCACACGCTTGTCCCCACACAGCCTGCCTGTCTGTTCTCCCACGCTCCTTTCCCTTTCTGGCCAGAGCTGAGCAGGCAAAGCCAACAGCTGGCCTGGTGCCCCGGTGTGTGGAGGTGTAGCTGGGCTCTGACCCAGCTCCTCAAACAGGTTCCATATGGCCCTCCCGGCTGCCCCCCACTCCCCTTCCCCACCTTGACTGTTTCTGAGATTAAAACCCTTTCCTGGTTTCCCAGCAGTGGCAGGGAGGGTCTGCCACGCTGCCGTTGGGGCTGAGCCGGTGTGGAATACTCATCAAATGTTAGCTGGAGGGGGATGGATTTCTTGGGCAGTTGGGTGAGGGGGCATGGAGGGGAACACATGGCTTGAGCACAGGAGAGACCTGTTGGCCCCTGCAGCCCAGCTGCAGCCTCTGGAAAAGCTCCTGAGTGTCTGACCTTGGCAACAGGACCTCAAGACTTCAGTGGGAACAGACAGCCTTCTGGGCCTCTCTACTTCTCTCCTTGTACCCAGAATTCCTCCTGCAGCTAAGAGGGGTGTGATGAAAGCAAAGAAAGGGACAGCTGAGATGGGAGAAGCCCTGGGGGGAGCAGGGAGGCTCCCACATGTTGTACCTACCGGTAACACTCAGGCCCTGGACAGTCAGCAGAGATTCAGACATGGCATTGGAGTGGGGTCCTGGGGCAGCCATCCCTGCTGAGCCTGGTGCCTGCCCTTTGGTAGCAGGGCTGTGGGAAAGCCTTGGGATGCTGGGACCAGAGTAATAGGGTGTGGTGAGAGTAGGGGATGCTCCAGGAGCTTGGGACTGCAGCTATCTACCCCTGGTACTGAAGTATTTTAATATTTTAACAGCCAGCTTGCTGGTCCTGGTGGCCCCTGCTGAACCTTAGCCTTGGGTTAGAGCCCATCTCTGCTCTAGCTCTGCCTTCTTCCCTGGAAAGGCTTTTGTTGACCATGAAACCTGAAGACATGCACACACACAAACATGTGAATGTGTGTGTGTCTGCCTGTCTGCATGAACTCTCTGGGCTCCCAGCCCTTCTAAGTGCCCAGAAAACCCAGAAGCACTTGCCCACTCTTGCACTTTGCCTGCCCTTGTCCTCCTGCCCCAGCCCCACCATGTCCAGCCCAGAGACTAGTCCAGAGGCACAGCTGATCCACTTCTGAGCCCCTGGCTGAACCATGTCCTGGGGTTTCTTAACTCTTATCCCTCCTCCATCCTGTCCCAGACTTGTGCCCGGGAGCTGGCCGGCATGACTGGGGCTCTGAACGTTTGGAAGGCTTCCATTTAAACTGTCTCCGTACTAGACTATCCTCCTGCCCAGCCAGCCACACCATTGGCCCAGCTCTGGGAGCCTATCCCACATGCCTTGGAAGATCAAAGCAGGCTCCACGTCCATTTTCAGTGATGACATCCGGCTTCAGCAGGTGGTGATTTAGGATCTCAGCACTGGAAGGCCCTCAGGGATCTCCATTCTGGCAGTCTCATTTTCTCATGGAGACCCAGAGAGGAGGAGGGCGTCAAGCTGGTGGCTGGCTGGGACTGGAACCCCAGTGTCCACAGCTCCTGGAATTTCACCAGGAGAAAGGGAAAAAGTGGACAAGTAGACTCAGCTAAGACAGACTTTCCCTTCTCCTCCTAGAACAAGCTATGGGTGGAGGAAGGAAAAGACTTTGGAGATTGTTGTCTAATGGCTTAGTGGTCCTGCCCATGCCCATGCCTTGGCCACTTCTCCACATCTACATGGGGTGCCAGGACATCATGGTGTCTCAGGTGGACCTGCAAGAGGTTGCAGGGCAGTTTCAAGGGCATGAAGGAAGCCTGATCTGTGAAACATTTTGCAACATTGGTGCAGATAAGGGACCTGATAAAGGAGCTCAAAGAGCCTCAGTCCCACCTCCTTGCCCGTCTACTCCTGCTATGGTCTGAATGTTTGTCCCTTCTGAAACTCATGTTGAAACTTGATCCCCAATGTAACAGTATTGAGAGGTGGGGCCTTTAAGAGGTGATTGTGTCATGAAGGCTCTGCCTTCATGAATCCCTTCATGGATAAAGGTATTAATGGATTAATGGGTTATCATGGGGCTGGGTTAGTTATCAGGAGAGTAGGTCCATTATAAAAGCCATTTTGACACACTCGTGCCCTCTCACCACATGATTCCTTCCACCATGTCATGACACAGCAAGAAGGCCCTCACCAGATGCAGCCCCTCAACCTTGGACTTCCCAGCCTTCAGAACTGTAAGAAATAATTTCCTTTTATTTATAAATTACCCAGTCTCAGACATTCAGTTAAGCAACAGAAAATGAACTAAGACAACTTCCTTCCTCTCACTCTCTCTTTAGCTGTTAAAGCTATTGCTATGCACAGGGAGAGAATGGAAGCTGATTTTGTTTCTCCTCTGGGGGTGCTGTTTGGAAGTCTGGGGCTGAGGAAGGAGCAGTCATGGACCCAGCCAACTCCTTGCATATGTTGGGGGGTGGGGGATGATAAGGGACGTATGCACCTAGCCTAGCTTTGCACTGCCTTGTCCATCGAGCCCAATATCCCTTACAGACATCTGGAAGCCCTTTCAACAGTCCATATCCAGATGTTCCAGGTCAGTGGGCAACTCTGAATTCTCCTTCCACCCTCTCATATCTGGGCTCTGATCATTGGTTTCTCCCCCAAGATGTCTTTCCAGGGACATCCCTGTTCTTCCAGCTCTGCTCAAACTCTGCTGAAGGACTTTGGTTCTCTGCCCTTCACATCGTTTTCTTGAGACATTGCATTCCTCTGCTATCACTCTGATCCTAATAGTCACAGTGAACAAGGTGGGATACACTTGATTGAGATGTTAACAGGTATTTTTCTCCTGGGGGTTTGCTCTGCACTCCCCATTCCAGCCACTGAGCCTGGATTAGGAAGAGGGGCAGGACAGATGTTGGGTGGAAACAATGGAGTCTTCCTGGCTTTGTACCCTGCTAACCCCAGACCTTAGCAGACATGAGAGGTTGTAAGGGCTTATTGGAAATGTGGGAGCAAGGTCTGGAATGGCAGCAGGCAGTGAACATTGAAGAGGGGCTTCCCTGGAGAGTTCCAGGAGGCAGGAAGATTGTAAGAGGGAAGGGCTGGGTAGCAAGTTCAGGCAGACAGCCTGCCTGGCTTCCCATACCCAGGTGAGGCCCAGATCTGAGAAATAGCTCCTGGGCCCTGGCACCTTGCGGACAAGAGGCAGGGGAAGGCAGGTATGAGGGTCAGTTTGGTGGTGATGAGTTTCAGGATGTGTCCACTGAGGCATGACTTTGTGGGGCGAATGCTTCAGGGAGATGCCAACATCTCTCAGAACCTGGGGTTATACAAAAGCCCCCATAACTCAGACTCCCCTTGGGGAAAACTGGGAGGTTTCCCCAAATTCAACGAGATTGTGTCTACTGCCACAACTGAGTGGGGAGCTCAAGCCAGCCATTAAATTGCTATAGAAAGATAAATTATTTTGCCTTGCATGGCTGAGTTACAGCTCAAGCATGGAACCCACTGCACTAACACTGACAGGTCCTGGGCAGCGTGTTCTTTGATCCTCATCATTAGCTTCAGGGGGCACATGCTGTGATTCTTCCCATTTTACAGACAAGAAACTGAGCCCGCTGGGCGCGGTGGCTCACGCCTGTAATCCCAGCACTTTGGGAGGCCAAGGCGGGTGGATCACGAGGTCAGGAGATCAAGACCATCCTGGCTAACATGGTGAAACCCCGTCTCTACTAAAAATACAAAAAAATTAGCCGGGCATGGTAGCCGGTGCCTGTAGTCCCAGCTACTCGGGAGGCTGAGGCAGGAGAATGGCGTGAACCCAGGAGGCAGAGCTTGCAGTGAGCCGAGATCGCGCCACTGCACTCCAGCCTGGGCGAGAGCGAGACTCCGTCTCAAAAAAAAAAAAAAAAAGAAAAAAAAGAAACTGAGCCACAGAGGCACCTAGCAACTTGCCCAGGGTTGCAGAATTGGTATGAGGAAGTGGTCCAGATGCAAGCCTGTGTCTGTTTGACTCCCAAGTCCATGCTCCTCTCTGTCCCTCCCTGCACCGCTCCACTTAGAAGGATACGAAGTGAATTTAAACATCTTAGCCACAGTGTTGGTGGTTAGCCAGTGGGTCTATGCATGCTTTTGTCAAAAACGTGCTCCAGCCTGTGTTTTCTTTGTACCGTCAATGTTTGGATTCTCCAAAAGCCCAGCCCCAAGGTATCCCTCCTCATCTGTCTTTTTGCCCTCATCACAGGCTTGGGAGCAGATCCACACCACTACAGCTGTGATTTGGAAGGAGCACAGCCATCACTGATGTCACAAGAGTCCCTGCAATTCCACTGCACAGTGTTGATTTCATTGCACCACAGTGTAGCTCTAGGAGGTAGGGCAGGATTCGTGCCCATTTTATAGACAAAAATGCTGGGGTTCAGGGCTTGACCTAGGCCCCATCGAGGATAGTAATATGGTTTGGATGTTTGTCCACTCCAAATCTCATGTTGAAATGTGATTCGCAGTGTTGGAGGTGGGACCTGGTGGGAGGTGATTGGATCATGGGGATGGATCCTCATGAATGGCTTAGCACCATCCCCTTGGTGATGAGTGAGTTCTCGCTCTGAGTTCACATGAGATCTGGTTGTTTAAAAGTGTGTGGCACCTCCTCTACCCTCTTGCTTCTGCTGGCACCAGGTAAGACATGTCTGCTCCCACTTCACCTTCCACAGTGAGTAAAAGCTCCCCGAGGCCTCCCAGAAGCTGAGAAAATGCTGATACGATACTTCCTGTACAGCCTGCAGAACTGTAAGCCAATTAAACATCTTTTCTTTATAAATTACCCAGTCTCTGGTAGTTCTTTACAACAATGTAAAAATGGCCTAACACCGACAGAGAGGAGCTGGAACTCAAAACAAGTTATTTTTTTTCCCCTAAACTTGGCCGAAGGTGTGAATCTCCTGGTGTGTTTCCTTGGGTCCCAATTCAGACCTTAAAATCAGAATTTCAGAGAAGAAAGTGCACAGCCCCTGCCCCTTCAGATAAAGCTCTGTTGCCAGAGATTTGCAAATTTATTTGAAGCCTTGGAATGTTTTATTCCAAAAATCTTTATGCTGGAGAAAAAACCCAGTGGATCCAAGGGGTAGGTGATGTCCACCCTCCATCCTACTCAGAGCCCCAAGGGTGCCTCTGGGCCTGGGTCAAGCACAATGAACCACACTCTCATTCAGATTCCAAGTCTGCCACTCATCAACAGTGGCCCCAACAATTTTTGCCAACTTCCGTGTGCCTCAATTTCCTCATCTTTACAATGGGAAAATAATGTTATCTGCCTTGCAGAATTGTTGTGAGGATCAAATAGGCAAATGTCTGTTAAGTACTGAGAATAGTGCCTGGCATATAAGAAGTGCTAAATAAATAAATGTCATTCATTGGGCCACTGTGTCTTGGCTGATTTTTTTTTTTTTTTTTTTTGAGACTGCGTCTCCCTCTGCTCCCCAGGCTGGAGTACACTGGCATGATCTCAGCTCACTTCAGCCTCCACCTCCTGGGTCCGAATGATTCTCGTGCCTCAGCCTCCTGAGTAGCTGGGATTACAGGTGTATACCACCAAGCCTAGCTATTTTTTTTTTTATTTTTAGTACAGATAGGATTCCACTATGTTGGCCATGCTGGTCTGGAACTCCTGGCCTCGAGTGATCCACCCACCTCGGCCTCCCAAAGTGCTGGAATTACAGGCTAAGCCACTGTGCCTGGCCTTGGCTGATTATTTTTTGAGGACTGAATCCATGTGTTGGCTGGTTTAAATGGTTGCCTTGATTAAAGGAATGATTAAATGGCATCATCCTAATGAATCAGAAAGAAAAATAGTCAAAGCAATTGTAAGATTTAATTGGTTTGTTTGGGGTGTTTTAAAACAATACTGATCAGTTTGCGGTGGGTGTGGTTGCTTTGCACAGGGTGACCAGCCACCTCTGCAGGCATAAGCAGGCTGGGATGTGAGCAGATTTGCTTCCAGCCCCCACCAGGCTTCCGGGAGAAGTTCCCATGGAGGCAGACAGACATCAGACGGAGGCCCCGTCGCCGGTGTTTCCTTGGTTGCTCAGGCCCTCTCAGAGCTGCTGTCAGGTCAGATCCTGGAAACCCTGAGTGGTTTCCCAGCTGAGGCCTTTGAGTGCTGCTAGTTCGTTCTGCCCTGTTTCCTCTGGGGGAGCTGAGCAAAGGGATGGATTATTCACTTCCCTCCTCTCTTCCCCCATGGGGTTCTTTTCAGAAGGGGTGGCTTGGTCAGCTGTGGGCAGGAAGGATGATGAGGGAGGACAAGGCCAATCATTTTCCACCTCCCACTCTCTTTTCTGAGTGCCCCAAGAAGTGGCTGGACAGGGGACATCCAGGACCTGGGGTGGTTCCAGGACGGAGGCTTCTGGCTGCCATGGTTGCCCTGGGATTGGCTGGAGCCAGGACCTCTCTGGAGAGGCACAGAGGGAACTTCAGGGGGAACCATATTTACATCCAGGTGAAATCAGTTAGGCTGATCATCAAAGGGGTAGGAAGGATCCCAGAGAGGAAATGAGAGATCTGGTCATGTTGCCTAACTCCCTGGTCAGTGGCTTCTATTGCCTTGAGGATAAGGTCTCCAATCCTACAGGCCCACCCCGCCTGACCAGGCTGCACACCTGCCTTGGCATGTGAGGGCCCCTGTGCCGTGAGCTCAGCTCCAGGCCCCTCCTTGATGCTCCTTCTGCCTCAGGGCCTTTGCACACTGTTGCTCTTCCCCGACCCTTTACCTTCTGCAACTCCTTCTCAAGCTTCAGGCCTCAGGTGAAAGTCACTGTTTGCGAGACGCCCTCCTTGACATTCCTCCCCCAGCCCCTGCCTAGACCAGATGAGGATATTTGCTCCTCCCCTTATTGTGTATACTCCTTCAATTTCTCCTTCAGGGCCTACGCTCAGTTGTAATTCTTTATTTAGTGTCTACCATTCCTTTTGGAAGAGGACAGTAGCCATGTCTGCCTGATTCGCCATGACATTACCAGCCCAATGACAGGGACACAGTAGGTATTTCTAAGTATGTGGTAAATGATGGATGGGCATTTTGGCCCACCCATTCTAACGGGTGCCTTGAAGATGGCAGAAGTTACAGGGAAACAGCATATGGCTTTGCATTTGGAAGATCTTTCTAGTAGAGTTGGCCAAGAACTAAATGAATGTGTTGCTTTAGGGAGTAGTGAGCTCCCTGTCACTGGAGGAGTGCAAGCTGAGGCTGAGTGACTGTATGTGGAAACACTTAAGAAGGAACCTGAGTTTCTGGTGTGGAGTGAGTATAGACCCTGGAACAATCTTTCCAACCTTGTGAAGGTGAGATTCTAAGGTGGCAATGGGGTGATGGGGATGGACTGACATCTTCTGAAGTTCCCTCTGTGCCTCTCCAGAGAGGTCCTGGCTCCAGCCAACCCCAGGGCAACTATAGCAGCCAGAAGCCTCTATCCTGGAACCACCCCAGGTCCCGGATGTCCCCTCTCCAGCCACTTCTTAGGGCCCTCGGAGAAGAGAGTGGGAGGTGGAAAATGATTGGCCTTGTCCTCCCTCATCACCCTTCCTGCCCAGAGCTGATCAAGCCACCAGACTGGCATGGACTGGTTGCCATAGAAGTCCCTGGTTTTCTTTAGCCCAGAGAGGGACAACTACCTCCTTGTCTCTGGTTTGTTCCTGAGTCACTGCCCAACCAGTAGGTGGGAACTTCTAAAGTCAGAGTGGCCAACCCAGTGCCCACAGGGGCCAGGCTTGGAACATGCATAAGTGGGGATACCCAGGTGCCTAAAAATGAGGGTAAAGCACTGTGGCAAGGACACATGGTTATCAGAGAGGCTACAGGGACTGGTGGGGACTATGGCAAATTGGAGGGAACAGATCCAATTTAAAGGGGTCACCTCAGGCCCTGGAGAGATGTAAACCTGAGACTGTCTAGATATTTAGCTTTTTGAAGAGAAGCAGGAAATACGAATTTTTATATAAAATCTAATTCATTTTCTTTTTTTCTTTTTTTTTTTGCTTGAGACAGAGTCTCGCTCTGTTGCCCAGGCTGGAGTTCAGTAGCAATATCTTGGCTCACTGCAACCTCTGCCTCCCAGGTTCAAGTGATACTCCTGCCTCAGCCTCCCTTCTAGCTGGGACTACAGGCGTGTGCCACCATGCCTGGCTAATTTTTGTATTTTTAGTAGAGATGGGGTTTCACCATCTTGGCCAGGCTGGTCTTGAACTCCTGACCTCAGGTGATTCGCCTGCCTTGGCCTCCCAAAGTGCTGGGATTATAGGTGTGAGCCTCCGCACCCAGCCAAAATTTCCTAATTTTCAAGTGTTGGCAACTTATGAGCCAGACAAAATCCATCTTGAGGCTACATTTGACCCTCTGTTCTGATTCTAAGATCTGGGGATGACTTCTCCTTGTCCCCAAAACAACTGAACAACTTTTCCTTTCCTACCAGATTCCCCTTGGCCCCTGCAGTCCTGAGTCAGAGGCCCCAGCTCACAGCTCCGTCTTGAGAGCATCTCCTCTCCTTTCTGAAGATGGCCCTGAACTGAATAGTGAGGGACTCTAGCCAGGTCTGCTCTGCAAGGCTGATCATCCATCCTCCAGCTGCTGGGACTCTTAGCTGCGGATGGCTCACAGCTGCATTCTGGAGACTGCCTCCTTCTGGGTCATATCTGCTGCCATGGGAGACTACAACCAACGACAATCTGATATTAGGAGATGAAGGCCCACCCCGTGCCTCAATTTGGGACCATGCTGGAGGACCATCTCAGCTGCAAAGTCCCCCCATAGGATGGCTGAGGCCTCAAGTGCAACCTCATCATGGTTCACCTCCTTCCTTTCCCAGTCCTGCCTTGCTTGGCTCCTTTTGCAGGGAGCACCTCCAGAAGGCCTAAGGAACCCAAGCGAGGCAGGACTGGTTCTTTCTGCACAAATCTCTGCACCAGTATTTCCAAAGAGTCTCATGTGAAACACGCAGCCTACCCACTCTTCTCAGAGACCTAATTTTTTTCTTATCAAAACTTCTCTCAGGAAAGGCTCTGATAAGCTTGTTCACATGCAGGTATCCATGGTTGATAATAGCTCAATGGATTTATTTTTCCAGAGTCATCGGCTGTATATTTATGAGAATCTTATGTCAAAGGGTGGATGAACTTCCAGGGTAATGAGGGAAGATTGGGGCATTTCTGATTTATCAGTGAATCAGGGGCTGCACCATGCCAACAGCCTAAAGTAAGACAGGGTGATTCTAAGCCTCGTAAATGTTGATTGGTGAGGCTGGCTCTTGAGATCTGCCATCTTGGGGCTTTTAAAGAGTGAATCAGCAAGGTGTGACAAATAGGGACCCGGCTAGCTGTGTGACTGCTCCTTTCTGGAGCTCAGTTTCTTCAACTGATTGATGGTAATATTCACTATAAAATTGTATCCACACATGAGCTTAATTAAGAAGATATTAATATAGTCATTTTTGGACACACCGAAAAGTTAGATGTAAATGCCTTGGAATGGAGACTCCCAGACTTCCTCTTTTCATAGCACCCTTAGTGTCACAGTAATTTTTTTATTACTTATGTGCCCCCAAGACCAAAAGAAACACCAAAGAGATCCATTATTAAGTAGTTAGGTCTAAATAAATCAATGTGTATGTCTGTCCTAACAACTTTGTAGCCATCTAAAAATACACATAAAGGAAAAGATATTTTTATTCCATTCTTAACCACAGTTATTTACTAATGGGATGTATAATATGCTGGGTACTGCATGGTTTCTCAAACCTTGGAATCATATCGGATGCCATCACCTCATTTCCTGGTCCACAATGATTTGCACATGGTATTTGCTTGTTATCACAGCAACCACCAAAACACTTCGCAAAGATATGATGTCACTGAAAGGAATGTAGTGGGCCCTAAAACTGAAACTGGTAGTGTGCGGAGCATCCGGCAGGTGTCACTGTATTTCCCACAAAATTTAAAATATCCCTGCAGCCACTCTGTGAATTGGCGATGGTGCCCCCCTCAGTGCAAGGTTTGGGAGCGGTGGCCTCAGGTATTAACTATGGCTGTATTCAGAGAGTAAACTTTTGGATAATCTTTACTTCTTTCTTTCTACTTTTTCCTCGTCCCTTACATGACAAGCATGTAATAATACTTAAATAAGAGCCAAATCAGAGAGATGGTTGTACAACATTGTGAGTGTATTTTAATGTCGCTAATGATAAATTTTTTGTCATGTGTCTTCTACCACAAAAAAGCTATTTTAAAAAATCAGAGAGGCCAGGTGTGGTGGCTCATGCCTGTAATCCCAGCACTTTGGGAGGCCGAGGTGGGCGGATCACAAGGTCAGGAGATTGAGACCATCCTGGCCAACATGGTGAAACCCCGTCTCTACTAAATATACAAAAATTAGCTGGGTGTGGTGGTGCGCGCCTGTAGTCCCAGCTACTTGTGAGGCTGAGGCAGGAGAATCGCTTGAACCCAGGAGGTGGAGGTTGCAGTGAGCCGAGATTGAGCCACTGCACTCCAGCCTGGGCAACAGAGTGAGACTCCATCTCAAAAAAAAAGAAATGTTAGAGAAAAATGTAAGATTTGTATATTTTTTAAACCCCAAACCCCTCAGGGAAGTTGGATGGGATAAGGCAAGGACAAGATCTATGAGCTGGGATGCTGTAGAGCATCCCAGCAGCCAGGCTCTCAGACTTGCATCCACCCAGCCCTGCACCCACCCACCCAGCTATCCACACCAACTGGCTGTCTGCTTCCCAGGGAAACACACCTGTATCAGAGCATTTAACCCACCACTCTCACATTCCACCTCTCCCTGGAAGAAAAACCTGTTTGCCATTCTGCTGGCTGGCTTCCTTGTTGGTGCAGGTAGAAAGCCAGGCTCTGGGAACCCAACAGACATGCTGTCAGGAGAACTTCCTTTGCAGTGGGATGTGAGCTGAGGCAGCGGGAGACCACTGGTTTGTGTTATATCCTCTGACTTGACAGTGAGCACAGGGACTCTCAAATGTGACATTTCTCCTATTGGTGCTATGCCTGTCCTTTCAGCCAGGTGGATCAAGTCATTTGCTGCATCGTTTTACATTGTGGAAAACCTCTTTTATGTCTGGCTTAATACGACACGCTGAGGTTCTCGTACCTGTTTCTGCCTTCAAACTGTTCCTGTGGGCTGTTTTTGGAAGAAAATCTGGTCTCATATGGATATGTGGTTGGAAAAGGGAAGACCTTGTGGGACCCCCTGAAATGGCCAGGGGACCTTAGACCATACTTCGAGAATCGTCACCTTTCAGCAATGGTTTAAATAAGCCGAGAAAGCTTTCCTCACCCTCATGTAACAGCTGAGGAAACTGAAGGCTCTGAAAGTGACATGATGTTGTGAAGATCTTACCCTGCTTTAATGCAGGAGGCAAGGCTAGGAACTGGGTCTTCTGTCTCCTGCTTTGGGACTATTTCCATTACTAAAGGAAACAAGATTCATGATGCTCCTAAAGTACAGCCTCCTTAAGAGTTCCTTTCGTGAAGGTTAGTGGAAAACCCTAAGTTTTTATTTACCTGAAATATATATTTTTTGAAATGATAGTTTTGGAAGATAGTTTTGCTGCATATAAAACTTTGGGCTGATGATTAATTTTTTCCTCAGCATTTGGAAGGTATTTCCCCCTATCTTTTGGCCTCTCCCATGGCTGATAGCTGGCAATCTAATTGTAATTTTTTGGTAGATGAGTGGTCTTTTCTGTCTGGCTGCTTTCAAGATTTTCTCTTTATCTTTGGTGATATAAAATCTCCCTTCAGTAGGACCTGGTGTGGATTTCTTTTTATCCATTCTGTTGGATGTATGATGCATATACATTAGAAATGTGTCTTCCTTTCAGTGTGGTGATTCCTCAAGGATCTAGAACTAGAAATACCATTTGACCCAGCCATCCCATTAGTGGGTGTATACCCAAAGGATTACAAATCATGCTACTATAAAGACACATGCACACGTGTGTTTATTGCGGCACTATTCACAATAGCAAAGACTTGGAACCAACCCAAATGTCCATCAATGATAGACTGGATTAAGAAAATGTGGCACGTATACACCATGGAATACTATGCAGCCATAAAAAAGGATGAGTTCATGTCCTTTGCAGTGACATGGATGAAGCTGGAAACCATCATTCTGAGCAAACTATCGCAAGGACAGAAAACCAAACACCGAATGTTCTCACTCATAGGTGGGAATTGAACAATGAGAACACTTGGACACAGGGTGGGGAACATCACACACCGGTGCCTGTCATGGGGTGGTGGGCTGGGGGACAGATAGCATTAGGAGAAATACCTAATGTAAATGACGAGTTAATGGGTGCAGCAAACGATCATGGCACATGTATACCTATGTACCAAACCTGCACGTTGTGGACATGTACCCTAGAATTTAAAGTATAAAACAAACAAACAAAAATTAAATGTGTCTTCCTTTATCTGTAGATCTGTGTATCTAATTCTCAAGCACTCTTTCAAAATGATCCCTCTCTTCTATTCTTTCTATTGTCTCCTTTCAGGACTCTGATTACATCTGTGTCATATACTTTATTCTATTGTCTACGTCTCTGAAACTTTCAAGTATGCTGTTTCTCTCTCTCTGTTGTTTTCAGGGTTATTTCTTTCTTTCTTTCCTTTTTTTTTTTTTTTTTGAGACAGAGTCTTGCTCTGTTGCCCAGGCTGGAGTGCAGTGGCATGATCTCAGCTCACGGCAACCTCCACCTCCAGGGTTCAAGCAATTCTCCTGCCTCAGCCTCCTGAGTAGCTGGGACTACAGGTGGGTGCCACCACACCTGGCCAATTTTTATATTTTTAGTAGAGACAGGGTTTCGCCATGTTGGCCAGGCTGGTCTCAAACTCCTGAACTCAAGTGATCCACCTGCCTCGGCCTCCCAAAATGCTGGCATTACAGGTGTGAGCCACTGTGCCCAGCCAGGGTTATTTCTTTAGCTCTATCTTCTAGTTCATGAATTATCTTTTCAACTTTGTCTAATCTGCTGCTTAGCCATTTACTGTTTTCTTTTGTTTGTTTGCTTCCAATACTGAGGGTGCAATTGTCATTTTGAGTGAGAAATGCTTTGTTTTGAAGGGCTGTCTTATAAATTATGAGACTTTTATCATCCTTTAGTTTCCCCAACTAAAAGTCCAAGTTCAATTAATGCCCCAGACCTTTCCAAATAATACGAGGCAGGGGGAAGGCAAGAAGTACCACCCTTGGCTGAAAACAATTTGAGGGAAAATAAACACTAAGTTCAACCCAAAATGTGTTAGCTCAGACTGCCATAGCAAATACCATGCAGTGGATGGCTTCACAACAGATTTATTTCTTGCAGTTCTGGACACTGGAAAGTCCAAGATCAAGGTGCAGCAATTTAGTTCCCCGTGAGGGCTCTTTCCTGGTGAGAAAATGAGGACCAGCTTCTCACTGTGTCTTCTCATGGCAAAGAGATCTCTCTGTCTTCCTCTTCCTAGAAAGCTGCCATCCTATTAGATAGTGCCCCACCCACATGACCTCATTTAACCTTAATGAGTTCCTAAAAGCTCATCTCCAAATACAGTCACACTGGAGGTTAGGGCTTCAACATATGAGTTTGTAGGGGGAGACACAATTCAGTTCATGGCATAATGCAAATCAGAAGGCAAATTTTGGTATATGATACATGCAAGATTATATACCACCTATGAAGGTGTAGACCTAGAGCTCCATTCTTAAATAAATAGATAAGTAAATAGGAGAAGGCACTGAATTTAAAGCATAATCTCCAGGCCTGGCACAGTGGCTCACGCCTGTAATCCCAGCACTTTGGGAGGTGGAGGTGGGTGGATCACAAGGTCAGGAGTTCGAGACCAGCCTGGCCAACATGGTGAAACCCCATCTCTACTAAAAATACAAAAATTAGCAGAGTGTGGTGGTGCGTGCCTGTAATCCGAGCCACTCAGGAGGCTGAGGCAGGAGAATTGCTTGAACTCAGGAGGTGGAGGTTGCAGTGAGCCGAAATCGCACCACTGCAGTCCAGCCTGGGCGACAGAGTGAGACTCTGTCTCATAAATAAATAAATAAAACAAAACACAATCTCCAGTCATCAGGGAGTTTAAAGTCTATTTGGGAAAACAATATAAAAATCTGAAAGTTAAAAAAAACAAAGCATTAAACAAAAGTTTGAGATCCATGTAGAATAAATGCCACAGGGTACTCTAGCTTAGGGTAAAGAAACAGCAGCTTTCTTAATGTAATTAAAATATGAACTATGGCATTTCTCTCCATCTATTCACTCTCTCCCTGGGAGAGCTGATAGAGAATGCTGGAATATATGTGATAGAGCATCCACATTTACCTGAATATGAGCTACCTGGTACAAAATTTCATACTGATGCCTCCTCTATATATGTATTTAAGAGCTATACCTATGTCTAAAAGCTTTTTATTTTGCAATAATTTCTAGATTTATAGAAGAGTTGAAAAGACAGTATGGAGAATTCTCTGTACCATTCTTCCAGCTTCTGGTAATATTAGTATCTTACATAGCTATATTGTCAAAACTAAGACATTAAGGTTGGTAAAATACCATTAACTAAACTACAGAGTTTATTTGGATTTTCTGTTTTCCACTAATGTCTTTTTGTTTTTCTGTTTCAGGATCCAATCAATGACATTACATTGCATTTAATTGTCATGTCTCCTTAGATCCCCAGTTTGTGATAGTTTTGCAGCCTTTCTTTGTCTTTCATGGTCTGGATGATTTTGAGGAATGCTGGTCCGATGTTTTGTAAAATAGCCCCCAAGTTGGATTTCTCTGATGTTTTCTTATGGTTTGACTGGAGTTATGGACATCTGGAGGAAGAATACCACAGAGGTAATATGCCCTTCTTATAGCATCCCACTAGAGAGTACATGATATCAATGTCTTATCACTAATGATGTTAACCTTGATCACTTGGTTAAGATGGCATCTGCCAGGTTTCTCCGTGATCAGTGTTGCTATTTTTCCCTTTCCCTAGCTATTACTTAGAAGGGAGACATAAATCCAGCCCCCCTCAAGGAGAGGAGAGCTAAGCTAAACTCCCGTACAGAGGTGCATCAAAGAATTTGTGGACATATGTTAAAGCCCCCACAGTAATTAATAAGTATTTGAAGGGTGATAATTTGAAGCTATGCAAATCTCCTCTTTCTGTAGTTTGCCCACTAATTTTAGCATTAGTCAATGTATCTTGACTGCAGACGTCATTACTGTCATCTTCTAATTCTCTATCGTCCTCATTCACTAATCAGAATTCTTCTATTTAAAAAAGGGTTCTCTTGGCCAGGTGCGGTGGCTCATGCCTGTTATCCCAGCACTTTGGGAAGCTGAGGCGTACAGATCACTTGAGACCAGGAGTTCAAGATCAGCCTAGGCAACATGGCAAAACCCCATCTCTACTCAAAATACAAAAATTAGTCAGGCATGGTGGCTCACACGTGTAGTCCTAGCTACTGTGGAGGCTAAGGAACGAGACCCACTTGAACCTGGGAGGCAGAGGTTGCAGTAAGCCAAGATCGCACCACTGCACTCCAGCCTGGACAACAGAGCGAGAACCTGTCTAAAAAAGAAAAAAACCAAAAATCAAAAACAGGGTTCTCTCTTCTCTAGCATTTATTTATTATTAAATCATTTATTTATATCAGATTTTTTTGTTGCTCAAATTGTTACAGCTTTGGCTATAGGAAGCTCATTCAGTGTGGCTCTTGTGCCTTTTGATTTTTTTTTAACATAAAGTACTTCCTTACTTTCTGGCACAAGGTGCTTTAGGTCCATCTTATATTTTTTCTGCCCTTGACATAGCATCACACATTTTATTGAGGTTCCTTTTATTGGACATTGGCAATTAGAAACCAATACCTGGGCATGAAGTGTCCTTATTGCCCCTGGGTGTCATTGCTTCTAGTTTCTCTCAGTGGACAGAGCTAGAAAATTATGCATATATACTAATCCATGTAAACACATACCTCCATCTACCAGGTAGCTTTCTATCTATCTACTAGGATCCGAATGTTTGTCTTCTTCAAAACTCATGTTGAAGCTTAATCCCCAATGTGGCAGTATTGAGAGGTGAACCCTCTCAGAGGAGATTGGCTCATGAGGGCTGCCCTCATGATAGATTAATTCACTCATGGATTACCGGATTAATGGGTTATCATGGGAGCAGGTCTGGTGGTTTTATAAGACTAGGAAGAGAGACCTGAGCTAGCATGCTGTGCACAGCCTCAGGACTCTGCAGAGAGCCCACCAGCAAGGAGGCTCTCACCAAATGTGGCCCCTAGACCCTGGACCTCCCAGCCTCCAGAACTGTAAGAAATACATTTCTTTTCTTTATAAATTTTGCAGTCTCAGGTATTCAGAACAGATAGCAACAGAAAACAGACTGAGACACTATTTCTCTCTCTCTCTTTCTCTATCAAAATAAATATAAGTTCATACTGATATCTCAGACTCCAACCCAACATACATTGAGTTCTTCATTGGACAATCATACATTTTTTCTCCAGCAGTTCAATTGGGTTCATTTGTAGTCTGTCACCCATTTTAAGTGTACCATCTGTTGAGTTTCGACAAATGTATATACACCGTGTAACTGTCACCACCACAATCAAGAGAGAGAGCATTTCTATCGCCCTCAAAGGATCCGTTATGCCATTTTCCAATAAATCCTCACCCCAGCCCCAATCATTGTCTTCCATCACTATAGATTAGATTTGTCTTTTCTAGAATTTCATTAAAATCAGAATGGTACATATGTATTCTTTTGTGCCTGGCTTCATTTGTTCACTGTATTAATTTCCTAGGCTGCTTTAACAAAGTACTACAGACAGGGTGGCTTAAAACAACAGAAATGTATTCTCTCACGGTTCAGGAGGCCAGAAGTCTGACATTGTGTTGTCAGTAGAGTTGGTTCCTTCTGGGGGCTCTGAGGGAGACTCCATCCCATGCCTGTCTTCCAGTTTCTAGTGGTTGCTGGCAATTCTTGGAACGGTTTGGTCTGTGGCTGTGTAACCCTAATCCCTGTCTCCATTTTCTCATGGTGTTCTTCTCTATTCCCATGTGCCTTTCAGGAATTTAGCATAACTTCACCTTAACCTGATTACATCTGCAAAGACTATTTCCAAATAAGGTCACGTGTACAAGTACCAGGGGTTAGGATTTCAACATATCTTATAGGGGCACACAATTCAAAACACTCAGCATAACATATGAGATTCATTCACGCCCCTGTGTGTACATGTAGTTTGTTACTTTTTATGGATAAGTAGCGTTGCACAGCATGTATATACCACAATTTGTTTATCCATTCACTCGTTGTGAACACATGAGCAGTTTCCTATTATGGCCTATTAGGTTTTGGCCTGTTATGAACCAAGCTGTCCTGAACATTGAGGCGCAAGTCTTCATGTGGACACATGTTTACATTTCTCTTGAGTAAATTCCCAGGAATGGAATGACTGGGTTGTGGAGTATGTACATTTAACTCTTTAAGAAATTGTCAAACTTTCCCGCAAAGTGGTTGTAGTACTTTACATTCCTACCAGCAACTTAAGAGAGAGTTCCAGTTGCTTCACATCCTCATCAATGCTTGGTATTGTCAATCTTTCCATTTTAACCATCTGGGTAAGTCTGTGGTGGGAACTTAACTTGTTGTGGTTTTAATTCGTATTTCTCCTATGACTAATCAAGTTGAGCAACTTTTCATGTGTTTGTTGTCCATTTGCCTATTTTCTTCTGTAGGATACAGTAAATTCCTCTTCAAAGTTTAGCCTGTTAACTTCCTTTAAAATTCAAGAGGGAGAAAAACTGTTAAGTACAATGAGTTCTGAGTTCCTCTTCAAAGAACCCAATATGTCAGTATGTTCAGCTTCCCTGTTCTTTGTTCTCCATTTTAAAGTTTAACTTCCTTGTTCTTTACCCTCCTTGCCCCTAGTTTTAGTAAACAACCCCTTCCTAGCCTCTATCACCTGTTTTGTCCTTAGGCATCCTTAGTCACCTGCTCTGTAACTGTCCTTCCCACCGAAACTACTCACCCTGCCACTCTGGCTCATATCCCTGCTCTCTTTAAAACAGCCAATCGGAATTAGCTTAGACTGTGTGGTCCAACCCTAACCAACAGGGGAAAGACACAGCAATAGGGACTAGCTGCATTAGGATAAGAACCCCTTCCCCTCTCTTGTCTGGTGTGCTCTCGCCATTGCCCCAATTTACCCAACAGAAGTAAATTGCATTGCTGAGAAAACTTTTGCCTGAGTGCTATTTTCACTTTGTGGCACTGAGCATTTGCTTCCAACACTTCCATGAAGTGTCTATTCAACATTTTTACCCATGTTTTATTGGGTTGCTTTTCTTATTATGAGTTTTGAGAGTTCTTGATATATTGTGAAGGTAAGCCTTTTGTTGGCTATACATATTGTATTTTTTCCCTGTGGGTGGCTTGCCTTTTCATTTTCTTTCTTTTTTTTCTTTTTTTTTTTTTTTACAGGGTCTAGGTCTGTCACCTAGGCTGGAGTGCAGTGGCACAATCATGGCTCATTGAAGCCCAGACCTCCCAGCTTACAGCTCCTGGTAATTGTTCCTTCTCCTGGTGTTCTTTGCTCAGCCTTGGGATGCTGCACAGACTGGAAGGTTGCCCAAGCAACCCTTTCACCTCAACCTCCTAAGTTGCTGGAACCACAGGCACATGCCACCACACCTGGCTAATTTTTTTAAGTGTTTTGTAGAGATGGGGTCTCCCTATGTTGCCCAGGCTGGATCTTTACATTTTCTTAAGATATCTTTCCAAGAGCAGAAAAAATCCATTTTAATTAAGTCCAACTTATGAATTTTTTTATTTCATGGTTTATGCTCTTTTGTGTCCTACCTTAAGGGCAAAAAAACTGTCTCCTATATATTCTTCTAGAAGTTTTAGTTTTTGTGCTTTGGTCTGTGTCCATTTTGAGTATTTTTATGCATGGTGTGAAGCAATGAGGCCGAAGTTGGATTTTTTTTTTTCCTCTATGGCTATCCAATTGCTGCAGCACCATTTGTTGAAAAGGAAATTCTTTCCACATTAAAGTGTCTCAGAATCTTTGTCAAATCAATTTATTACCAGATGCATGTGAATTTATTTCTGGATTTTCTATTCTATTCTATTGATCTATAAATATGCCTATTCTTATGCTAATATTATATGATCATGGTTACCTTAGCTTAAAATAAGACTTGAAATCAGTTTAAATTTCTAACTTTGCTCTTCTTTTCAATACTCTTTTGGCTATTACAGATTCTTTGTATTTCCATATAAATTTTAGAATCAGCTTGTTAATTTCTACCCAAAAAAAGCCTTCTGGGATTTTATTAGGTTTACATTTGTGAAAGGAAACAATAAATCTTGGGGACCCCAAATCACTAAGCTGAAAGGAAAAGTCAAGCTGGGAACTGCTTAGGGCAAACCTGCCTCCCGTTCTATTCGAAGTCATCCCTTTGCTCACTGAGATAAATGCATATCTGATTGCCTCCTTTGGAAAGGCTAATCAGAAACTCAAAAGATGCAACCATCTGTCTCTTACCTACCTGTGACCTGGAAGCTCCCTCCCCACTTCAAGTGTCCTGCCTTTCTGGATGGAACAAATGTACACCTTACATATATTGATTGATGTCTCATGTCTCCCTAAAATGTATAAAACCAAACTGTTCCCCAACCACCTGGGGCACTTGTCATCAGGACTTCCTGAGGCTGTCTCATGGGCCCGCGTCCTTAACTTTGGCAAAATAAACTTCCTAAATTGACTGAGATCTGTCTCAGATATTTGGGGTTCACACATTAAATCTGTAGAATAGGGAATAATTGACATGTTTACAGTATTGAATCTTCTGATCTATGAGCACAAAATAGTTTCCATTTGTTTGGTAGTTTTCAGTGTGTAGGTCTTACACACATTTCATTCCATTTATTTCTAAGTATGTTTGGATACTATTGTAAGCGGCATTTTTCCACTTCAACTTCCAGTTATTCATTGCTAGTATATAGAAATATAATTGATTTCTATATAGTAACCTTGTATCCTGCAACCTTGCTCACCTTGCCTATCATTTTAGTAACTTCTTTATATGTTTCTTGAGATTTCCAAAGTACGCAATTGCAATGCTTGAAATAAAGACAGTTATACTTCTTCTTTTCTGATCTGGATGCTTTTATTCTTAACTTATTGCAGAGGCTAAGACTTCCTACAAAATGTTGAACAGAAATAATGATGGGAGACATCTTTTTCAATAAAAGATGCCAAAATAATAGGATAGCTGTATAAAAACAAATAGGTAAAGAAACAAACAAACACAAAAAACCCGCAAAAGCCTCAATGATTCCTAGCCCTGTGTGAGCATTGGGAATTTTTCAGCTTACAGCTCCTGGTAATTGTTCCTTCTCCTGGTGTTCTTTGCTCAGCCTTGGGATGCTGCACAGACTGGAATTTAGCCAAGGATTTGAGGGGATTCCATGCAGACTCTTGGAGCCCTTTCTCTGCATAACCTCCTTTTCTCTGGTACTCTGCCCTGCAAATTGTAGTCATCTCAGCCTCCCCAGACTTACATTTCAATCTCTTCAGCTCAGTGAGACCACTGAACTCTGAATTCTCCCACCCTGTTTTGCATTCCAGAAATTGCCTCCATGCAGAAAATTGGGGTAAGGTTGATCTGATCTGTTTGTATTCTTTCAAGTGCTGGGTTTTCTATTAATCTACATCTTAAAACAGTTGTTCTATACATTTCCACCCCAGTTTTCTAGTTGTTTACTAAGGGAGAAAGAGTCTAGACCTTGGTACCTTCTCATGGCATGGTCATTTTTGTTAGTCTCCTATTCTTTGCTCATTTTTTTTTTTTTTTTTTGGTTCTGTGAACCTAGAAAACCTGAGACAGGCCTCAGGTAATTTAGAAAGTTTATTTTGTCAGAGTTGAGGATGCGCCCATGACACAGCCTCAGGAGGTCCTGACGACATGCGCCCAAGGTGGTCAGGGCACAGCTTGGTTTTATACATTTTAGGGAGACATGAAACATCAATCAATATATGTAAGAAGTACATTGGTTCGGTCTGGAAAGGTGGGACAACTTGAAGCAAAGGCAGGAAGACTCAATGTGGGGGAAGGAACTTCCAGGTCACAGATAGGTGATAGACAAACACACTCTTTTGAGTTTCTGATTAGCCTTTCCAAAGGAGGCAAATCAGACATGCGTCTATCCCCATGAGCAGAGGAGTGACTTCGAATAGAATGGGAGGCAGATTTGCCCTAAGCAGTTTCCAGCATGAGTTTTCCTTAGTGATTTTGGGGGCCCAAGATGTTTTCCTTTCACAGTTCCATCTTGTATTTCTTTAAATATTTCAAACAGTTATTTAATTGTCTATATCTGAGAATTCCAACATTTGTAGTCTTTAAGGATTTAAATCTGTGGTGACTTGTATCCTTACGTGTTTGGTAATTTGTGATTGTGACTTAGTCTTTGTGCATCACAAGTCTCTCAGGTGGGAATGCCTTCCTCTAGAGGTGATTTTTGCTTGTTTGGCTGAGAGTCAGAGAAGTACTTCTGACCTGGAACCTCTGTCCCAGACTTTATTTAGGAGTATCCATTTCAGCTCCTCCAACTTGCAGGTGGCTCTCTGCTATTGCCAATAAATGTATTTACCCTCAGGTCAATATCACTGATATGGACAGAAGGCAGGGAAATAGTGGGTATAAGAGGGTGGGGTCCCTGGTGAGGGCTCCATCCTCAAGCCTGGACCTGCAGCCCTAAATGAGACGATGCATTCCTGTTTTCCCGCCCAAATGTTGCCTTTTCCAAAACCACTCTGGCCTGCCATGCCCCCAACTCTGTACCCATAAAAACACCAAACTCCACTGGAAGAGGAGCAGAGTGGTGTGGCAGAGGACAGAAGAGAAGTGTCTGAATGTTGAGAGAAGAGGCAGCTAGACATTGGAGACTATGGTTGGAGAGGAGTTCAGCTGGGGATGTTTGGAGAAGGAAGATTATCTTCCCATTCCATCCCCTTTCCAGCTCCCCGTCCCATTGAGAGCCACGTCCATCACTCAATAAAATCCTCTGCACACACCACCCTTCAGTCTGTTCCTGTGACCTGATTCTTCCCGGATGCCAGACAAGAATTTGGGATGCACTGGGTGCGGAACCCAAAAAGGCTGTCACACTGACTCTTCACTGAGCTGTTTAACACTTAAGCAGTCCACGGATGGCAAAGCTAAAAGAGCATTGTTTGTAACACATACCCTCTGGGGCTCCAGAGGTTGAGGGCAACCCCTAGACACTGCCGGGAGCTGGTATGGGGTTTGTTCCTGCCGGTGCCCAAAGGCACTTGCCCTGGCTCCTGCACCCACTCACCTGTGTACTTCCCCAGCTGCAAGGCGTTTGAGGGTGGTGTCCAAGTAAATGAGCCGCCCCTCTCACAAGTCCCACGAGGGGGTCAAGGGAACTCTCCCATCTCATCACCTTTGGGTTTCAGCTCCTTGTGTGTTTTTTCCTTTTTTGAATATTTCCCTAACATTCTGCAAGCTCAGAAATGTGTTTTAAAATATGTGTTATCACATATCCAGGCTCTAGTTCTTTAGCAAGAGGGCCTTTCTAAATATCTAGTTTGCCATAATGTTGGAGTTAGAAGTCCTAGTCATCCACTCTCTATCCATCCTTTCATCCATCTGTCACTGATTTTTCTCTGTATTCCTTACTCATTCTCCTTTAGTCACCTCTGTTGTCCCCAGTTCTTTAATGTTTCAGAGAAAACAGAAGATCTTTCCCTTTCAGGACTGACACAGTTGAGAAAACATCTCTAACGCACTGACCCTCCCTAAAAATGTCCTTCCTCACTTGCCAGCCCTCACCTCCTGCATGGCCATGCTTTATCCTGGCATCTCAGGACCAGTGTTGGAGGAGCTTTCGGCAACAAGAAAGTGCCCTGCTGGCTTCACCCTGTGATTGTGACCCTATGACCTGGAGTTCATGGGCCCAGGGTCACTCTAACGGGGTTGTGGGGAAGGGCACAGAGCCAGGGGTGGGTAGCACCAGGGTGGGGACATGCTGGGATGTTTGGGTCTTGAGAACAGAATCAGCAGGTGCAGCCTGGGCCAGAACAGCCCTGACAACATATGGTCCCAGTCTCTGGAACAAGCCTCGCTTGTTAAAAGAGGAAAACAAAACAGCCCATCCTTCTCTGCGTATGGTTAACGCATGTTTGAAGCTGTGTGACTTCTCGAGGGTCCCATGGTGGCCTCTGTGTAGTGTTTGGTCAGGCTGGCTGCCAGCCCATGCCCTGTCCCTGGCACCCCCACCCCTCCATCCCAGTTTCTGTGGCAGTAAATCACTCACATGCTCTCTCTGAAGGGAGAGGTCTGGGACCTCCTGGGCTGGGCAGACAGAGGGCTCCCGGCACAAACATGCTCGGCTTCTTCCCACCAGCAGACAAGCGGCCTCTGCAGTTGAAAAGGATTTGCGGGGAGGTGGAACAGTGGGGGAGATTGTTGGGGTGGTAAAGGAAGAGAGATAATATGAAGCTTGCTCTGTCCAGAGGCCTGCGGGATAAGGTGGGAACCAAGGTCACTATTTCCTTGGAAAGTCAGTACTTTTCAAACTTAAACGTGCATGGGAGTCACCTGGAGGTCTTACTCAGGTGCAGATTCTGATTTGGGAGGTCTAGTGTGGGGCCTGAGATTCTGCTTTCCTAAGAGGTTCCCAGGTGTTGCCCATGCTGCGGGGCCAGAGGCTGTAAGCAGCAGGGCTAAAGGGGCACTTGAGAGAGGCTGGGTGGAGCTGCACCACAGAGTCACTTGGAATGCTTTAAGATGTTGTCTGGCCCCACCCCAGTCAACTGAAGCAGACTCTGTGCTTGCACCGGGACACCTGTGTGTTTTCTTTTTTAATGTCCCACTCCCCATCCACCCCAGGTGGTTTGAATATGCAGCCAGGATTGAGAACCACTAGGCTAGATTATGGGAGATCATTCTCCACTTTAAAATTAGAGATCTGTGACCACCTAATTTGCTGTCACAGTGGGATGGCTGGAAATGACTTAACATTATGCTCTTCCCAGGAGCAGCTTCATATTCACCAAGGGTTGGGAGGGGAGTTTTGCTTGGAAGGAATGACGATGGCGGAACTCCACGGGGAGAACAAAGGACTGGCCGCATCTTGCCGAAATGGCCATGCTATGTGATCTTGTCTCAGCAATTTCATGCCTTGGGCCTTCGTGTCTTGGCCCTGACCAGCACAACTCCTGTTTTGTTCTGTCTGTTCAGCCCAGAATTCCCAGAGGGCTTGGAGCTTTCTACTGATCTGGAAGGTTCTCTTCCCCTCTCTTCTCTTCTGAGTGAAAAAGGCAGCTGGGAGGCCCCCTGCCCTTCTCCCCTCCAGTGATCCGAAGCCATGGCTGAGAATAGTGGGAATGAGGTGCTAATGCCCCCGTCTTGAGTAGATTTTCCCCCCACAGCACACACATCTGGTTTCCATTTTCTTCTGCAGCAGGCCCCATTGAGCAGAGCCTTCCTCTTTGAATCTCTTGAAAAATCATGTCCAGAGGCCAGGTTCAGCCCCCACCCTGACCCCAGTCCTCAATGCAGCAAAATTCCTTTCTCAGGGACCCTTGGCCCAGTCTTCCCCACGGTCTTTGGGAGGCAGGTGGGGCCCTCACCAGAGGGGAGAGCAAAAGGCTGGGGTGGTGTGGGGGACATTAGAGGAGTGCTGGCTCCCTGGAGAACTGGGGAAGTAGGAAGGTTTGGGAACACCTAAAAAGAACAGGAGGAGTGCATGAGCCACCAGGAAAAATGAGTGCCTACTGCCTTCAGCTGGGAGGACTGCAAGCTCTTCTTGCTCTCACCCAGACCCCTGGGCACAGAGACAGTAAGGGCCAAGTGGGGATGGGATGGGGACTCTTGGGATCAGATTCTACCTTAAGAGATGTCAGGGTCATAAAGACAACACACTGGTCATGCTCATTGACTGGAGGATGCCCCCGGTGTCCCTTCTGTCTTGCATAGCACACTGTGGTGGTCAGAGGCACTGGCTCTGGATAGCACAGGACTGGGCTGAATTTTGGTGCTGAACTCACCCTAGGTGGGTCACGGAACTTCTGAGTCAGTTTAATCTTCTGCGAATTTGGAGTATTACAGTAAAAATTGAATTATAGTAGATAAACACAAGCAAAGCATTCAGCCTAACACATAGGAAGCACACATAGGAAGTTAATAAATGGTAGCAAACACATAGGAAGTTAACACATAGGAAGTTAATAAATGGTAGCAAACATCTATTATCCATTCATCTATTCACTTAACCACACATTGACAATTTGCCTATCTGCCCATCTATCTCTGCCTGTCCATCTCTCTGTCCACTCATCTCTTTCCATCCATCCATCCATCCATCCATCCATCCATCCATCCATCCATCCATCCATCCACCCAACCAACCATCCATCCAATCCATATGATGGCAGGGATATTAGGGTTCATCTTTTCCAGCAGGTTTCCCACCTGGGAAGCTTGTTAGCTGGGCTGGTCCTAGACCCTCCCTCAGAAGTTCTTATTTAATAAATCTGTGAGGGACCCAGGAATTCACATGTTAAACAAGCTTCCCAGGTCATGTTGATGCAGGTGGTCCTTAAGCCCCTCTGAAGAAACACTGACCTAGCACCTCACCTCATTTTACCAAGGAGGAAACTGAGGCAGAGAGGGCGACTTCCTGTCTGGGCTTTATCCTGTCCCCTACTGCCCCCATGAGTGTGGTGTGTGGGGGCGAGTGTGACCAAGAGCCCTGGGAGGGCGGCGGAGGGCGGTTGGCAGCCCATCACGCAGCCCCCCTACCCTCTCACCCACCCCTGCCCACAGACACTGCCCTGACTCCCACACTGAGCCTGTCAGGGACCAGGGATTTATTCCTGTGGGCCGGCTTTTCACCCTTTCTTTTCTGGGTTATTTATGTCCCTTGCCTTTTATCTCCCGCCCGGCTGGCCCGCAAGGCCCATTATGTCGCTTTGGCTGTGGCCACATCAATCTCTGGCCCCGGGAGCCAGGCCCCCAGCCCATCTCATCATTTATTTTCCAGGTCTCCCTGATGCTCAGCTGGCAGCTGTCCTGGTGTGTGGATGGCCCTGGCTGGCGTCCTTCTCAGAGAGGACCATTGTTGGTGGGTCTTGGGACTGTCGGGTCAGATGGGCCATGGGCAGCTTGTCTGGGGCCTACTGGGGCCTAGGAGTGCTGTGACCTTTCAGGAATTAGCATGGCAGTAGGGGCAGTGTTCTGGTTGTCAGGACTTCAGAGTCCCAGCCTGGACTCTGCCAGTGACTCCCTGGGTGATGTTAGACAAGGAGCAGTAACTAGATAGGACGATCCAGGTCGTAGCTTCCAGTGCTCCCAGATGTGTGACAAGTGCTTCCCAAACTATGTCTTATAAATGTGTGCTTTTTTTTTTTTTTTTTTTTTTTTTGAGACGGAGTCTCACTCTGTTGCCCAGGCTCTGGAGTGCAGTGTGGCTCACTGCAACCTCTGCCGCCTGGGTTCAAGCGATTCTCCTGCCTCAGCCTCCCGAGTAGCTGGGATTACAGGTGCCTGTCATCGTGCCTGGCTAATTTTTTTTTTTGTATTTTTAGTAAAGACGGAGTTTCACTGTGTTGGCCAGGATAGTCTCAATCTCCTGACTCGTGATCTGCCCGCCTCAGCCTCCCAAAGTGCTGGCATTACAGGTGTGAGCCACCATGCCTGGCCGTGTCTTATAAATTAATAAACATTTATTAAAAAGTCAGAGACAATTCCATAACCAAAGTTTGGAAAACTCTAGCTTGAACAGAGGTGTCGTGAGTTGAATGGTGCTCCCCAAAATGTATGTCCATGTCTTAACCCCAGGAACTTGTGAAAGTGACCTTATTTGGAAAGAGTGTACTCGCAGATGTAATCGAGGATCTCAAGATGAGATTACCCTGGATTTAGGGCGGGCCCCAATCCAATGATGAGTAAAAGGTGAGGGAGACATGCAGGGTAGAAAGGCACGTAAGGAGTGAGGCAGAGACTGGAGTCATGTGGCCCCAAACCAAAAGATGCCTGGAGCCATCAGGAGCTGGAAGAGACAAGGGAGGATTGTCCTCTAAGGCCTTTTGAGGAAGGACAGTCCTACCCATTCCTTGATTTCAGACCTGTGGCCTCCAGAATGGTGAGAGATAAATTTCTGTTGTTTTTAGGCCATCACATTTGTGGTAATATGTTATGGCAGCCCTAGGAAGCTGATACAAGAGAGAAACAATTTTGAATGCTGCAGGACTTGTCAGGGCCTTTAGTAACAAATGTGCATTAGGAAGCACTAGGGCTGCAGCATAAAACTGTGACATGGGCCAGGCGCAGTGGCTCACACCTGTAATCCCAGCACTTTGGGAGGCCAAGGCGGGTGGATCACGAGGTCAGGAGATCGAGACCATCCTGGCCAACATGGTGAAACCCTGTCTCTATTAAAAATACAAAAAATTAGCCAGGCGTGGTGGCGGGCGCCTGTAGTCCCAGCTATTCGGAAGGCTGAGGCAGGAGAATGGCATGAACCCGGGAGGCGGAGCTGGCAGTGAGCTGAGATCGCGCCACTGCACTCTAGCCTGGGCGACAGAGCAAGACTCCGTCTCAAAACAAACAAACAAACAAACAAACAAAAAAACAACTGTGACATGAAGCACTTGACTGCGGAGCTCCCCTCAGGACTTGTGTCTTAAAGAGCACATTTTGGGGGATGCTGACCTATGACTTGGTGGGAGAGGCTGGGGAAGAAGGGAAAGTGTGGGGGAACCTGCTTGGTCTAATCTTTTTGGAAATGAGGTGGGGGTCATGGAGTCTGGGGCTCTGTCCCAGATGCAATGAGGTGAGGGATTTAGGATCACAGGCAAAGGAAGTCACCTTGCAGCTCAATCCACTCCCAGAGGAAGTTTGGGTTAGAGGGGTACAGGGAGGAAGCAGCTGGAGGAATCCTCCCAGCCCACCTTTCCAGCCTGCAGGCCAGGTGGCTGCCTGTCCTGAAATCCTCTCCCGCCTGCCAAGGACAGGGTGGTGGGGGCTCCTGCACCCTAGATGTCTCTATTCTGAAGAGCCAGGCTTGTTTGCAAGCCCAGGGAGCTAAGAGTTAACGATAATCACCATAATGATAATTCCAGGTGTGATTTATTGAGAGATTACCCCTGCCAGAACCTGTGCTGAGTGCATTATGCATATTAATTAATTAATTCATCACAACTGTATTAGCCCATCTTATAGGCGCAGAGATGGAGGCGCAGAGATGGAGGCACAGAGAGGTTGAGTAGCTTGCTCCAAGTCACACAGCTAGTAAATGGGAGATCCAGGATTTAAATCCAGGTTGTCTGACAGCTCTCAACCATGAAGTCACACTGCCTTCCCCCAGATGCAGGAACTCTGGGAGAGAATGCTCATTCATTCATTCACTCAATATTATTGCTTGCCTGCGCCCTGCCAATTGCTGGGCCAAGCCTTCAGGCCACAGCGCTGAGCCTGGGAATTCCGGGACCCAAAGAGTCCTTACACAGCATGGTGGGGAGGCAGCCAGGACACCGAAGATGGCAGTGATGGTAGTGCTGGGGACAATGGCCACAGGGTGTTGGTAGGGGCTTCCAATCCAGTCTCAGCGCTCAGGGACTGTGCCCTGGACTCAGTTTCTCTTTTGTTCACTGAACTAGGTATTCACGGGCAAATGGGGGTCAGCCCAAAGGAAGGGGGTTCAAGCTGAAAGACGTGAGAAGGCTTCATCCTGAAGCAGCATGCTGTCTTCCAGGAGCTGGGGTCTACTTGGCCATAGCTAAGAGGATGGGATGGGGTTTGGGAATGGAGCCCTTACCCACAGCCTGCAAGGGAAGCAGGTGGTCCAGAAGTCTGAAGTAGGCACAGATGAGACACTCAGCCTCCAGTCTCCAGCATCACTCCCTCACACAGGCTCTGCCGAATGATAATAGCTCCATTTATCCACACATTTTGCGCCAGACATTTTGCTAAGCGTGTTACATAAATGGCCTTCTTCAATCTTCACTGAAACTCCATGGGGTGCAGTTACTGCTAACTCCATTTAACACAGGAGAAATCAAGGCTCCTTGTGGTTGTGCTACTTGACTGTGCTGGGGGTTGCACGTGGTCTGTTGGACAGAGGCCTAGATTTAACCAGGGATGACATTCAACATGTTTCACAATAGGGGCTTTGGAGACTCTGACCCCTCAGTTAAGATGCCACCCAGAAGCTTGCTGGTGTGCACCAGCTGAACGTCAACTCTACTTGTAACCAAAGCAAGCACTTGGAATCATGCTGGGAATATAGTAAGCACCAGAAAAATGTAGCTATTCCTTTTCTTGTTTTCTTTATTAATCACCCTGTCTGGGACTATGGGGAAAGCGGGCCATTCTGTTCCATCTCTCCTCCCATTTTTTTTTCTGGTATATTTTTCAAAGCTCTTATTTACAGGCTATTTTGCTGCTCAAGAATCTTCAATGGCTCCCCTTTGCCTACAGAAAAAACTCTAACTCCTCTGCCCAACAGTCACGGGTCCCCTTGGCTGGCTCCAAACTCCCTGTCCAGGTGGACTTCTGCCTGCTCTCTAAGGAGGTCCTTCTCCCCCAGGCTGCCTCTTTGCTGTGTCCCGATGCGCCGTGTGCTTTCCTCCCCGGGGCCCTCACTGAGCCATGTCCGCTCCTGAAATACCTCCTCACCCTCTTCACTGACCTGACATCAAGGCTGCTGAAATTCTGCCTCCACCAAGAAGCCTTCTGAATACTCCGGCACTCAGAGGGCTCCCATTTTTAAATGTCCTGCAGCTCTCTCTGTTCTGCTAACACTTGTTCACGTGCCATGTGGCAACTATTTTTGGTCTGCTTCCCACAGCCCAATCACAAAATCAACCTCTTGGTGTCAGGAGTCAGCACTTCCCAAACTTTTATGTGCCGTGAATCACCTGGAGATCTTGTGAAGCTGCAGCTCCCGGGTGAGGAGGCGTGAGGTGGGGCCCAAGACCCCGCATTTCTAACAAGCTCCCAGGCGATGCTGTGTCCTGGGGCCACACTTGGAGCACAGGGGCTGAGCCATCCGGCAGAGCCTCTGTCCCTTGGTTCTCAGCCCTGGGACCTGAGAAAAATACTTCTCCTGGGCCCTACCTCCAGAATCTCTGCTTATTGGTGGAGAGCGAACCAGGTACTGGTGTGTTTACAGAGCTTTTCAGGTGACTGTGATGGGCAGCTAGGATAGAGCCACTGAGCTGGCACCGTCCCTCACCCCAACAGGTGTGCGTTTTTATGTGGTCCAGGATTCTCAGATTAGACCCTGTTGGAGGGCAGGAAGCTAGTTCCTTAGGCATGGGGCAGGCTGGAGCAGCCAGAGCCCTACAGTGTTTTTGTGGGTGGGTGCCCACTAACCACTAGGGAACTTTGAGGGGATAGAGAGAGAGCATCCGCCCTGCACGGTCCCAGCCAAAGGCATCTCTGAACCCACAGACACCATCCACCACAAGGCACAGACAGTTGACAACTCAGGAGGGACCAGGAGGGGAGTCTCAGGAGCGGTTTGGCCAGAAGCTCCCTCCTCCTGCCATTCGGCCTGGCTGGGCACCTGGGAACCAAGGACTCCCCTCCTGGCACCCAGGAAACCGCCACTGTGCCGAGTTAGAAGGCACAGGGCGCCCTCTGCTGGGAGGTTTGGGTTTGAGCATTTCTCCCCAGGGACTCAGGTGGAATGGGGTAAATCAGGGGAGGGCAGGGAGGGCTGTTCTGTGTCTCTTCTTTGTCTTCCTATTTCAGGGTCTGCAGAGCCAAAATCCAGTTTAGACGAAGGATCGCAGGTTGAGACTCTGAAGGGTGGGACGGATTTGCTCACGCAGCCAAATCACACTGAGGCTCTTTCTGCCCGTTTCACCTTTTCCTTCTCGTTATCATCACCGTCAGCACCGATCCACCTGCACTGGCTCAGGCTTCGAGGCAACAGGATTGAAAACACAGCTTTTGTTCTGTGTCTCCAAGAAGGCTCAGCTGCTCTGAGCACCCACAGTTCCTGATCTGGACTCCCTTGTGGTTTATAACGCACTTGAGTCAATGTGGGGTCAGTGTTAGGAGCAGTGGTGATGAGAGTTAGAATTCAGTCTGGGGCTAGGACCAACGGGCATTCTTACAAAGTCGGGGATCAGACTGCATCCAGAGTCCAATCACCAGGTAAGCACCAGCAGGTAGGTCCGGCTCACTAAAGGCTATGGCCAAGCCTCTGGCCACGGTGAAGGAGGCCCGTGTCTGGGAGACCAAGGCAGAAGAAGAAGACCGAGAAAGCAGAACATGTCCCTGTTTCCTCCAGCTCCCCCAGGATGGCTGCTCTGAGCTTTCATGATGCTATAGGCCCGTAGTTCAGGGGTCAGCACGCAGTGCACAAATGGCCAGCCCTCTGGGCTTGACTCCATGGTGGGCCCACCCTGTGGCTCTCTCTCAGGGTGCAGTGTCTTACTGTAATATCTATCAACTTTGTCATAAATGCATGTTCTTGGCCCAGGGGAGGGTGAGCTATACTGAGGGGAAGGGGTCCAGCATTATTTTAGGGTGGAGAGTCAGCATGTGAACACGTGTGGCCATTGATGCTACTGTAGACCAGGGGCGTGAAACCTGGGGCCTGAGGGTGGGCGCCGCAGGCCACTGAGGGTCCACAAACCCACCTGGAATTGTGTGGGATTTTTGTGTGTCCAGTTTTATGTGGTTTTCCATCAGATTCTCAAAGGACCATAACCAAAAATTAGTTTAGAATCCTTGCCTAGGCCTATTCTTCCCTTTATTTATTTACTTGGAGACAGGGTCTTGTTTGTTGCCCAGGCTGGAGTACAGTGGCACAATCACGGCTCACTGCAGCCTTGACCTTCCAGGCTCAATTGATCCTCCCACCTCAGCCACCTGAGTAGCTGGGACCACAGATACACACTTCCACACCCGTTAATTTTTGTACTATTTCGTAGAAATGGGGCTTCCCCATGTTTCCCAGGCTGGTCTTGAACTCCTGGGCTCAAGCAATCTTCCCACCTGGGTCTCTCAAATTGCTGGGATTACAGGCATGAGCCAGTGCACCTCGCCCTTATCTTTTAAAAAAAACACTTTAAAAATAGTTTTATCGAAGTATAACTGATAGAGCATGAATTGCATATATTTAAAGTGTTCAACTTAATAAAAAATGTTGACATATGTATACATTGTGAAACGATCACCACAATCAAGATAGTGAACATCCTTATCACCCTCAAAAGTTGATCTGCTTTCTGTCACTATAGATGAATTTGAATTTTTCTAGAATGTTCTATTAATGGATGCATACAGTGTATACTTTCTTGGGTCCAATTTCTTTTATTCTGCCTAATTATTTTGGTGGCCATCCACATTACTGTGTGTGTCAGCAGTTCATGGCTCTTTATCACTGAGTGGTGTTCCATTGTGTGGAAGGACCACAATTTGTATTTCCATTCATCTGCTGATGGACGTTTGAGTTGTTCCCAGTTTTTGGCTATTACAAAGAAAGCTGCTATGAGCATTCATGCACACATGGGCAAATGCTTTCATTTTTCTTGGATGGAAAGAAGTTGTTAAACTGTTTTCTGTAATGGAATGTCATCTTACGTTCTCTGCAGCAGCGTGTGTGAGTTCCAGTTGCTCCATGTGCTGGCCAACACTCACTAAAGTTAGTCTTTTTAAGCTATTTTTAGCCACTCTAGTGGGTGTTCAATTTGCATTTTCCTAATGACTAATGGTATTGAGCATCTTTTCACGTGCTTATTTGTTATCCACATATCTTCTTTGGTGAAATGTCAGTTCAAATATTTTGCCCACTTAAAAAATTGGGTTCGGCCAGGCGCAGTGGCTCACAACTGTAATCCCAGCACTTTGGGAGGCTGAGGCAGGTGGATCACCTGAGGTCAGGAGTTCAAGACCAGCCTGGCCATCATGATGAAACTCTGTCTCTCCAAAAATACAAAAATTAGCCGGGCATGATGGCGGGTGCCTGTAATCCCAGCTACCCGGGAGGCTGAGGCGGGAGAATCACTTGAACCCGGGAGGTGGAGGTTGCAGTGAGCTGAGATCATACCATTGCACTCCAGCTTGGGCGACAGAGACAGACTTCATCTCAAAAACAAAAAATTAAAATAAATAAATAAATAATTAAAAATGGGGTTGTTTGCTGTTTGATTGAGTTGTAAGAGTTCTTTATATATAGTCTAGATATAAGGCCTTTGCTGGATAAATTTGTTGCAAATATGTTTCCCAGTGTGTGGTTTGCCATTTCATTTTCATAAGCATATATTTTTGAAGAGCAAACTTTTAAAATTTTGAAGCCCAATGTATTTATTTATTTTTAATAGTTTGTGCTTTTTGCATTACATTTATAAAACCTTTTCCAAATCCAAGTCACTAGGGTTCCTCCTATGTTTTCTTCTAATTTTGTAAATTTAGCTCTTACATTTAGGTCTATGTTCTTTTGAGCTAACTTTTATATATGGTGCAAGTTATGAATCTAAGTTCTTCATGAATTCAAGTTCTTATTTATTTATTTATTTTTGCATGTGGGTATCTAATTGTCTAATTGCTCCAGCACCATTTGTTGAAAAGATTATCTTTTATGCATTACCCGGCACCTCTGTCAAAAATCAGTTGACCACATACAAGTGGGTCTACTTTTAGACTCTATTACTTTCTCCCAGGTACAGGTCTCCTTCTCTGTGGGTGGATGTTTGGCCATAGCCTTTACTAAGATGGACCTGTCCGCTGGTGCTTACCTGGTGATTGGACTATGTACCTGGGCTGCCTTCTGACTCTGTAAGAATGACCCCTATCTCTAGTTCCAGACTAAATGTCCACTATTGATCTATTGTCTATCTTCATACCAATACCCTATTGTCTTGATTACTATAGTTTTTAATAAGTCATACAATCACAAAGAGTAAGTCTTTCAATATTGTTCTTTTTCAAAGTTGTTTTGGCTGTTCTAGACCCTTTGTATTTCCATATAACTTTAGAATCAGTTTGTCAATGTCTACAAAAACCCTACTGGGATTTTAATGGGGATTTTATTGATTTAATGGGGATTTTATTGATTCTACATATCAATTCGGTGGAAATATTGTCTTATAATATTGTCTTCCAATCCAAGAACACAGTATATATCTCAATTTATTTAGCTTTTTAATTTCACTCAGCAATGCTTTGTAGTTCTCAGTGTAAGGTCTTACACATCTTTTGCCAGGTTTATCCCTAAGTATTTCATATTTTTTCATTCTATTGTAAATGGTAGTATTTTATTTTATTTTATTTTATTTGAGACAGAGTTTTGCTCTTGTTGCCCAGGCTGGAGCGCAATGGTGCCATCTCGGCTCACTAGAACCTCCACCTCCCAGGTTCGAAAGATTCTCCTGCCTCAGCCCCCCAAGTAGCTGGGATTACAGGTGCCCATCACCATGCCTGGCTAATTTTTTGTATTTTTAATAGAGACGTTGTTTCACCATGTTGGCCAGGCTGATCTTGAACTCCTGACCTCAGGTGATCCACCCTCCTCGGCCTCCCAAAGTGCTGGGATTACAGGCATGAGCCACCAAGCCTGGCCTATGGTGTATTTTAAATTTCAATTTCTGATTCTTGGTTGCTAGTATATTCGAAATACAATTGATTTTTGTATAATGATCTTAAATTCTATAATCTTCCTACTCACTTATTAGTTCTAGTACCTTTTTTGTAAGTTTTATATGATTTTCTTTTTTTTTTTTTTTTCTTTGAGACAAAGTTTCATTCTTGTTGCCCAGGCTGGAGTGCAGTGGGGCAGTTTCAGCTCACTGCAACCTCCGCCTCCTGCCTCAGCCTCCCAAGTAGCTGGGATTACAGGCACCTATAGGATTTTCTATGTAGACATTCATGTTATCTGCAAATAAAGACAGTTTACTTCTTCCTTTCCAATCTGGATGTTTTAAATTTCTTTTTCTTGCCTTATTACACTGGCTGCAACCCCAGTGCAATGTTAAGTAGGAATGGCAGAAGTGGACGTCCTTGCCTTGTTTCCAGTAATGGGTAGCAGGGAAGTTTTCAAGCATTTACTCCTCCTTGGCTTTTATTGGCCCTGGCAGGGGTGACCTTTTATAACTGGTTGGAGGACCCCGATGTTTGCCCCAGGGCACTGTGCTCTTCTTTCCAGTGTTTTGGTGCAAGCCCTGTTGAGCTGTGAAAGCGCCTTGGGGACAGGGATGGTATATTTGACTCCAGCTCTCTACACCGTGCCTGGCATGGCACTCAGCATGACAAATTCTCATTGCCAACCAGGTCACTAAATCAGGCCGAAAGGGCCTGTTTGTACTGCTGTCCACCCCATCCCCTTTACTTTCCTCCTGGACAAAGGCAGCCATGCTTCCCTCCTTTCCTTCTCTTCCCCTCCAGAAACCTGAATGGAAGGAGACATGAAAGGAAAGCACTCAGGTTTCACCAGCATCAAGTTACTTCTATGCGGTGTCCTCATTCGAAAATAAACCTGAGGGGGTAAGGGAAGGGGAGGTGGTGACAGAGACAGGAGAGAGCTGTTATCATAGCTCTGCTTCCAGGCTGTATTTTTAGGCTGGCATTTAGGTTTGGCCTGGGGACAAGGGACTGGAAAATGCAAGGCATTTCCTCTTCCTGTCAGCTGAGACACGGTGTGTGTGTGAGTGTGTGGACAGGGCCCTGCCACCTTCCCACTTAGCGCCTCCAGAATAGCAAACAAAATACACTTCCTCCGCAGGCCTGCTGCGCTCCTCATCTTGAGACTCTATCAAGGCTCCTCCCCAAACTATGAGCGCCGTTATAGCGCTAGGCAGCTCCTCAGCCATGGGAGAGAAGAGACTCTGAGGTCCTGGGGGGGATATTTTAGAAGGTCTCAATGACAACATAACAGGTTCATTTGTTTACTTGTTTATTCATTACTGCTGTGTATCGTGCATGAGCTACTTAACCACTCTGTGCCTCAGTTTCCCCATGGAGATGTCACTAAAACTTGCTTCATAAGGGCGCTGAGAGGATTCAATGAGTTAATACTAGATATAAAGTGGTAACATGCTTAAAACAGCACCTGGCAGGTAGGAAGGGCTGAGGAAAGGTTCGCTGTCATTATCTGAGTGCCTACTGCACACCACCCTTGAGCTTGGGTCCCCCGGGGGCAGGGGCTTCGGTAGTGAATGAGACAGGTACTGTCTCTGACCTTTTGTAGTTTACTCAGTTGGAGACCTGGTTGCTGCCTTTGAGCAGGCTAAGTTTTCAACCACAACTTTGGACCAGGGTCCTGGAAACACATGGAGTGAAAGGTCTTCTTTACCACTACAAGGTGACAAACTAATCAGAGACACGAAGGTGTTGATGTTATTTGCACTTTGTGGAGCTCTGGCTGGCTTTGTTTCTTTTTTGCTCTGTGAAGTTGTTTCACATCTCCGGGTCTCATTTTTCTCACTTGTAAAATGAGAGGGAGAATACATACAGTGGGATATTATTCGGCCTTGACAAGGAAGGAAACTCTGGCACATGCTACAACACGGAGGAACCTGGAGGACATGATGCCAAATGAAGTAAACCAGTCCCAGAGAGACAAATACTATAAGATTTCACTTGTGGATGGTAACCAGAATAGTCAAATTCAGAGAGACAGAAGAAGGTAGACTGGTGGTAGCTGGGGGCTGGGGGAGGGAGGAGAGGGGAGTTTTTGTTTAGTGGGGATAGAGTTTCAGTTTTGCAAGTGTAAAGAATTGTGGAGATAGTGGTGACGGATGCACATTATGAGTGTGTTCAATACCACTGAACTGTATACCTAAATAGTTAAATTGGTAAATTTTATTATATGCATTTTACTGGTTTTTTTTTTTTTTTTGAGATGGAGTCTCGATCTGTTGCCCAGGCTGGAGTACAGTGGCATGATCTCAGCTCACTGCAACCTCTGCCTCCCAGGTTCAAGCGATTCTCCTGGCTCAGCTTCCCAAGTAGTTGGGATTAAGGGCGCATGCCACCACACCCAGCTAATTTTTGTATTTTTAGTAGAGATGGGGTTTCACCATGTTGGCCAGGCTGGTCTCGATCTCTTGACCTAGTGATCCGCCCACCTTGGCCTCCCAAAGTGCTGGGATTACAGGCGTGAGCCATCGTGCCCAGCTTACTGTAATTTTTTAATTTGGAAAAAAATGAGGAGAGCAGTTAAAGTAGATGGTTACTTAGGTCTGTTCCAATCCTTCCTTCTACAAACCAAAATATCTCTTTCTTTCCCTTCCTGTTGTCTTTCTCTTTCACACACAGTTATCAGGGCTGCCTGCTCCAGAGCACAGGTTGTGCACTGCACAACTCCAGGGAGTGCCCTTCTTCAAGACTGCAGCGTGGGTGGCACAACTTGTTCAACTGCATAATCCAGTCTGTTTCTGATCTACCTGATAGTAGTCTCTTGTGTCCATCTCCTGAGTTTATGCAAAGTAGAAAAAAAAATTCAGCATCAACTAGAAATAGCAAACAGAACACATTTATCTGATCATCCCCCTTTGTATCATCCATTACATTTAGAAGATTGTTTTATGGTTGGTTTCTTTTGCCTGAGACTTAGCAAGTGCTTGTTGACATTCCCAGTCATTCATTTCGCAAATATTTCCCAAGCACTCACAGTGTGCTGGGCACGGTGGAGGTGCTGGACACAGCTAAGCATGGAGTCCCTCGTCTCATGGCACGTGCATTATAGTTCCAGGAGGCAGACCAGAAACACGCAAAGAAATAGGAAGCCAACGTACAAGAGTGTTAAGTGCCATGTAGACAATGACTGATGGTCCTGGGCAGGATGGTGTGAGGGGTTGCTTTAGACTGTGATAAAGGAAGGCTTCCTGGGGGAGGTGACATTTGAATTGTCACCTGAATGACAAGAAGGAGCCAGCCAAGTGTATGTGGGGGCAAAGTCCTCTCGGGTCTCCTCACATCAGGCCTGGCAGGGAAGGGGTGAAGCCACCTCGTGCTCTTGGCCTCTCTTCCTCACTCCTTGCCCTGTCTTCTCCACTTTCCTCCACCTGAGGAAAAATCCCCAGAGGCCTTCCATTCAGATAACAGAGAAGCCTTTGCAAGAGAGGGCTCAGAAATCTCCACCCAGACTGGAGCCTCTCCTCCATCCTTCCCCTTCCTACAGAGCCCAGCAGAGAGAAAGGAGTCGTTCAGGTCTCTCTCCTGAGTAGATGTTTGGGGTGGATCTCCTCTGTCAAGCCAAACGTTACAGGGATTTGTGAAGGCCACCCAGGAGAGGGGAAGCCCAGCTTACTCAAAGGCTGCCCTGACTGGGATGGTGGGATAACCAGGATCACTAGTTCAGGCTGACAAAGAACAAAATTGCCTCCACTGTCCACAAGAATGGTGGTGGGAGCACCCTGTTGGAGCAGGTGGCCATGAGTTCGAACCCTGTCTCAGCCTCTTACTGGCTGGGTGACTTTGAGGAGGCAACTTCACCTCTGTCTCAGTTTCCTCTTTTGTAATAGGGGTGCTGTGAGGACTAGGAGAGTTTACCCACACAGTGCTCAGGGCAGCATTTGGTGCACAAAACACGTGTGTTTGCTCCGACGTCATTTTTCAGGAGGGTTTCTATCCACTGCAGAGTTGTCTTCCATTCGTCAGCAATCTCTTTTCCACCTCTACAAACACAGCCTTGGCTCATTCACAGAAGTCTTGATCTGGAAGAGACAGAGCTATAGACAGGTCAGGGGAGTGCCTGATGGGAGTTTCTGGTATGCGGGAGAATAGGGCAGCCTATGCGGGACAGTGTTTTCCTGACTGTGTGGACCAGTGTTTTGAGCTTGAATATGTAGGTATCTACATTTGCTTCTCTAATCAAGAGAGAGTTTCTTACTGCATTCTACTAGCAAAGCCCATCCATCCATCCCTCCATCCATCCCTCCATCCATCCATCCAGTCCATCCATCCATCCAATCCATCCATCCAACAAATATTCCCTAGCACTTGGTTTTGCTAGGTATTGTGCTGGCTTTGCAAAGGTAAGTACTTTATCCTAGGTTCCCCTGGAAACACAGCCTGTGGTCAAATTTATGTGCTAATGTTTTATTGTGGGGTGCAACCCCCAGCAGCAAGAGTGAGGAGGGAGAAAAATAAGGCAGAGGGGAAGGAAAGCAAAACCCAGCTGTGCCCTTGGCATGATTTGAGGGCTTCAGGGCAGCCATGGCTTCTGAAAGGAAAGTTTTGAGTTGAGCATGTCTTCTGTGGGGCTTTCTTTGCTTCTTTTTAAAAGCTTTATTAAATAATGATAAAATATACATAGACTAAAACTTACCATTTTAATAATTTTTAGGTATACAGTTTAGTGACATTAGGCGCAATGACATTGTTGTATAGCCATCGCTACCATCTATCTCCAGAACTTTTCCAACTTGCAAAACCGAAACCCTCTACCCATTAAACACTAACACTCCCATTCCTCCTTCCCCTCCAGCCCCTGGCAACCACCATTCTGCTTTCTATCTCTGTGAATTTGGCTCCTCTAGTTACCTCACATAAATGGAATCATACAGTATTTTTTCTATCTGTGACTGGCTTATTTCACTTAGCATAATGTCCTCCAGGTTCATCCATGTTTTAGCATGTGTCAGAATTTCCTTGCTTTTTAAGGCTGGATAGGATTCCATTGTATGGATAGCCCACATTTTGTTTATCCATTTATATTTGATGGGTGGTTGGGTTCCTTCCACCTTTTGGCTGCTGTGAGTAATGCTGCTATGAACATGGGTGTACACAGATCTGTTTGAGTCCCTGCTTCCAATTCTTTTACTTCTATAGATCCAGAAGTAGCATGGCTGGACCATATGGTAATTCGACGTTTAATTTTTTTAAGGAACCTCCATCCTGTTTTCCAAAGTGGCTGTGCCATTTACATTCCATAGGGCTTTCTTTCTTTTTTAGACACAGGGTCTCACTCTGTCACCCAGGCTGAAGTGCAGTGGTGTGATACTACCTCACTGCAGCCTTGAACTTCTGGGCTCAAGCAATCTTCCTGCCTTGGCCTCCTGATACTACAGTTATGTACCATCACCCCCAGCTCTGTGGGGCTTTCTCTTAAGGAGCAGGTGTGTTGTGAATGTCAGATGTCCCCTACATGAAGCACCAGGTGCCCCTAGTTTCCTTCCTTCGTCCTCACAGTAGCTTAGGGTTGTCATAATGCTCTTGCTACCCATTGTCACACTGACTTTGAGGTGGTGTCATTATACCCCC
Source organism: Gorilla gorilla gorilla (assembly GCF_029281585.2). Taxonomy (NCBI): domain Eukaryota; kingdom Metazoa; phylum Chordata; class Mammalia; order Primates; family Hominidae; genus Gorilla; species Gorilla gorilla. The sequence continues at coordinate 46,022,121 of NC_073232.2, read as the reverse complement.
TTTACAGAAAACGACACTGAGCCCCAGAGTCTAAGACGGGCAGCTGCTGGTCTGTCTGTCCAGCATCCATTCTCCCTCCCCCTGGTTACAGCTTCTCAATTTTCCATTGGGGAGCCACTCCTCTACTCACAATGTACGCTGAGCCACTGGGGACTGCCCCCACTCCTTGGCTCCAGGGGCAAACCAGACATTCCATTTTCCTTGGACATGGTGCTTGGTTTAGTAGGAGTTTCATGACCTAAACCTGACCAACCAGAGCCTATGAGCACCTTTTGGAAATTTGCCAAGAGTTTGGGGAAGTGGAGTTAGCTTTCAACTGGGATTGCTAAGCAAATAGAATGTGAACCTTCAGCTGCTGGTAGCCACTTCTACCACCCCTTAGGATAACTGAAACTGAGCAAGAAGCCAACCTAGAGACATGGAACCAAGAGGTGAAAAGATAGACTCCAAACAATGTCACCTGAGCACCTGGATTTACCTGTGAAGCTACTAGATATGCTCTTGGACTTTTCAATTACAGGAGCCAGTAGATCTCCTTCTTAGCTTAAGCAACTGAGTTGAAGTTCTCTCTCTTGCAGGATTTTTTTTTTTTTTTTTTTTTGGGCAGAGTCTCACTCTATCGCCCAGGCTGGAGTGCCATGGTGCAATCTTGGCTCACTGCAACCTTAGCTCACTGCAACCTCCATCTCCCAGGCTCAAGCGATTTTCCTTCCTCAGCCTCCCAAATAGCTGGGATTACAGGAACCCACCACCACACCTGGCTAATTTTTGTATTTTTAGTAGAGACGGGGTTTCACCATGTTGGCCAGGCTGGTCCTGAACTCCTGACCTCAGGCGATCCATCCACCTCAACCTTCCAAAGTGCTGGGATTACAGGTGTGAGCCACCGCGTCCAGCCTCTTGCAGGATTCTTGAAGGGAATCCTGACTAGTTCAGGGAGTTTAAGAAACTTGCTCAAGATCAGCCAGGAAATGGTGGTGCCAAAAACTCAAACCCCTAACGGAGTTCCCGACTTAGATCCGGATCCCGGCTCAGGATCAAGACTAGCCGTTGTTGGACTGTCCTCCAGAACTCTAGGATTAGCATCCCGAGACGGGAGCTAGATCTTGGCTGAAGCACTGTAGGAATCAGCGTAGTCACAAAGCACAGAACTCGTGAGCTGAACCTAGGCAGGAATTGGCATGTTACCACCCAAGGGCCAAATCCAGCCCACCTCTTGTTTTTGTACAGTCCACAAGCTAAGAATTCTTTTTACATTTTTAGATGATTGGAAAAAAATCAAAAGAAGAATATTCTGTGGCATATGAAAATTATATGAAATTCAAGTTTCAGTGTCCATAAATACTGTTTCATTGGAATGCATTCATATTCATTCATTTGCATGTTGTCTATTGCTGCTTTGTGCTTCAAGAGAAGAGTTGTGTAGTCATCGAAGAGACCGCCTAACATTTTAGTACCTGGCCTATATAGGAAAAGTTTACCCATTGCTGCCAAGCTCTGAGCTTCCCTCCTTAGCTTTCTTGTGGCTCTTTTCCCAAGCTACTCATCTCATCCCTTCCTGCTTCCCCTTCCTCCAGTCCTGGTTCTTAAAGAGGCAGGACCTCTGTGAAATCAGTGAATGCTTGGGAAGCTCCCAGCACAGAGTCTGGGGCACTGTTAGTGCTCAGTCACTGAAAGGTGTTGGGAAGGAACCTGAGTCAGCAGTGCAGCACATACGTGCAGCCTCTGCATCCTGTCTCTGCTGCTCACTCCCTGTGTGACCTTGGGCTAGTTGCTTCCTGTGAAATAGGAATAAGAATAGTCCCTACCTCATAGGGCCCTGGTGAAGATCAAATTAGTCATTGCATGTAAAGTGCTTCCAAGAGTGCTGGGCACACAGAAAACGTTTGATAAGATCCTAATTGTCATTGTTTTTCTCATTGGCTTAATCTCCATGGAGGATCTTGGGAGCTGCCTACCATTGAACCTGGCCCATGTTTGGCCCAGGGCCCCCGAGAAAGGTCAAGGCTGTGCAGGGAGCAGAGAGCTGGCCTCCTGACTCAGAGCCTTGGCAGGATGGGGCTTCATGACACCCCTAGCAGGAGGCAGCCTGGGGCTGAGATGGGGGCTTAAAAGCAGGAGATCCTGGGCTTGGCCCTCCCAGCAAAGGGATGTGTGTGTGTATCTGTAGCTGGATGAGACACTCATTCTAGGAAAAAAAAAGGGCAAATAGGTCCACCCAAAATGGCTAAAGGCAGCCCCATCTGTGGTGGGCAGTTTCCATGGCTGAGAAGACCACAGAGCCACTGGGGCTGCCTTGGCCTCCACCTCGGGCGCAGGAGCCAGCTGAGCCCCCATTGCACTTTGCTCTGCCCACCCCTGTCCTGGCAGCTCCTCTTCTGGTGAACCAGGGCCCAGGACAAGCAGCCCAGAGAGGCCGGAGCCCTGAGCCGGTACAGCAGGCTCCGGTGGGGGAAGTGGGCAGAAGAGTGATGGAGCCGATGATCAGGGAAGAGCTTCCAATTCTCAGCTCCAGGCTGTCCCCTCTTGTCCCAGTTCACCGGGTCTGTTAGGCTCCAAGCCTGGGCTGAGTGGAAATAGGCAGAATTGAAGGGTCCTGGAGCTTCTGCCCAGGCTCAAGGCCGCCCAAATGTTCTGGAAGTCCTGTGGGAGGGGCACCTCCATGGATCTGCTGCCTCCTGTCAGGCTTCAGCTTTGTCAAGACCTCAGTGAGGGGTGAGCTGAGTGGCTGGGCCTGGCTGTCGCCCTGTCCCTCACTTGGCCCAGCCCCAGACCCCTTCCCAGCCACTCACTGCAGTATGTTCCCAGCCGGAGCCTGGTTCTGCAGCTCCCAGGCGGATATGAGCATCCACTCCTTCACCAGGAGGGCAGGACAGGCAAGAGGGACTTCCTGGGCCATTTCAGCAACTGTCGCTTTTTAGGAGACACACTCCTAGACAGAGGCACTCATACTCCCCACCCATGCAGAGAAGCACACGCCCCTTAGCTGCCACACACCCAAGGCCACTCGGACACACGTGCCTCCCCTCGCATGCACACGTCCTGCTGATACCACCTAACCTAACTGTGTCTGAAGCTCTCGGCTCACTCCTGGATTTGTCTGAAGGCCAGAGCAGGCTGACGTTAACCTTCCGGAGTGACTGTGAGAAGCAGGGCCAGGGGACATCACACAGAGGCCACCAGAAGGTCAGCAGGTTCTTACACATCATCTGGGCCAGTGGCTCCCACAGCTTGAGGCATGCCTTAGGGGCCTTTGTGAAAAATTACCATGTCTCACCCCAGACTTGGTAAATCAGAATCTCTGTGATGATGGCAACTGAGGCGGGGGACTGAGATCTAGCAGACTCTCTAGGGGTTCTGATGCTGGATAGACTTTGTAACCTGATCTAGTCCAACCCCCTTACTGTTCCAATTCAGTAACTGAGGCTGAGAGAGGGAGAGTGGCCTGTCCAAGGTCACACAGCAGTTGCCTAGGCCAGCCAGGACTAGAACCCAGGACTCCTCACTGCCCAACCCCAGGCTTCAGGTCTGCAGAGATCCCCATGTCCTTCCCTGCCCCCACCAGCCTTGAGTGTCCCCCTGGCCTGCCTCCCAGTAAGGTCAGCTGGCTTTCATGTTCTGCAGTGCCCAGCAGGACCAGGGCCAGGGCTAGCCTGCAGCCAGCAGTCCTCTGGAACAGAGGCTGGGTGACTGTCTTCAGCTCCCTTCCTACGCAGAGGGCCCCTGCTCGGGAGGCCTGCTTTAGGGAAGGTGAAGGCTGGGCTCCCTGCAGTCACAGATGTTTGCCCCAACATGCTGAGCCCCCCCACCCTACTCCTGGGGGAGGCCGGAAAGGCAAGTCCTCACGCTGCCCAAACATCTGGACTGTGCAGAGAGAGCCAAGATGCGCTATGCAGATGTTTTCAAAGCTGATGCCGGGTGTCAGCAGAGAATAGACATCTGGGTGGACGGCCGGGGCTCGTGCTAAAGGGCAGGGTAGATTGCGGCCAGTGATTCAGGGCGGTGTTGGCAGAAAGCTGGGGGTGGGAGTGTGGCCTGGGGACTTCACTCCCCCAGCTGGTTGGCCTCCGTAAGTGGGAGTCAGATCCCCAGGGCGGCAGCCAGGTAACGTTCACACGATAGCTACCACTTGTTGAGCACTCACCACATGCCAGGTGCTGTTCTGCATTTTGCATGTATTATCTCATTTAACCCTGACAACAACCCTGTGGGGCAGGTACCATTACTGTCCCCCTTCTCCAGGCCACTGAAGCACAGGGAGGTCATGTCATGGCCCAGGCTCACCCAGCAAGCCGGTGGCAGTGCCAGGCTCACACAGAAGCCCATGCAGGTCACCTCTGAACAGCTCTGCTCCATCCCATGAGTGACCCCCAGTGGTTTTTGGGACCAATCCCCCCATGCCTTTCTTTCAAATATTACATTTGCATATGGGGGCATTTTGCATAGAGAAAATGGGTTTCTGGGCAGCGTCCCTTTTCCTGTGTTTGGAACTTGGGGAAAGGATCCACTAGGAAGGCAAGCCAGGCCCTCCTCCCGGGCCGGTGGGCAGCTGCTGCCAAGTCTCCCAGGGCTTCTGAGACCAGAGGCTGCTTCCTGAAGGAAAAGTGAGCTCCCTGTGGCTGAGGCCAGCTGTGGCCAGCAGGGCTATTTATTTTTCTGTTCCTAAGCCTTTAAGTCATCTGTTTACATAGGCAGTAGAAGGAGTTGGGCTTGGTGTCCCTGCCTGGTGCCCTCCCTCCCTCCCTCCATCCTGGGCCTTGCAGGCTGAGCCAGGGACCCCCAGAGCCAGTGGTGGTAGTGATGGTGGGGGGTGGGGTGTGGTGGGGAAGCTCTGGGGCCTGGAACTACAGGGCCACTGGGAGACTCTGCACTCAGGGCTCTGGCTGTGATGATGACCAGGCCTAGCCACTGCCTCCCCTGCTTCCCACCCTTTCTCCCCAGATCCTGTGGAAGTCCTCAGAGCCTGGAGCCTCACTTTCTGTGCCTCCTCACCCATAGCAGGTATCCAGGCTCTGAGCTCTCCCCTTCCCTCAGCCCAGCTGGCTCTCCAGAGCAGCCAGACATCAGCCACCCAGCCCGTGAGAACACTCACCAGCCAGCCCCCACCCTGCCAGGAATGGGAGTGGGGAACCTTCCCCAGCTGTGAGCCCCCGGAGGAGCAGGCCCTGGCCCGCCCCCTCCACAGGCATGTTTTGAGGCCTAGAGCAGCCATGCTCTGGGGCAGGGCCGCAGACACAGGGGAAGAAGATGAGGTTTCCTTCCTGAGAGGAGCAGGGGAGAGGGACGCACATGTGTAACCCCAGGACCCCTCACACAGGTGTCTGTAGAACCTTGATAGAAATGCCTGGAGGCCCCGAGGGAGGTGGTTTCTCTGAGTGGGTGACATTGAGTGACTCTACAAGGGTGGGTGACTTCTCCGTTGGAGAAAGGGAGCTTCAGTGCACGCAGGAAGAAGGAGGCTCCCAAACCCATGGTGCAGCTGAGGGAGAGGCGGCAGAGCACGCAGGAGGCCACCCAGGTGTGTGGCCAGAGAGGTGGGTGGGGCCAGCACACCTGGGGCCTGAATGTCCCCAGACAGAGGCCATCAGGAACCATGGAGCGCTTGGGACAAGGGAGTGACAGCATTGCAATGCTAGTTAAGAAGGAAATCCACAAGAGCGAGGGGAGGGGCAGGAAAGTCCCCCAGGAGGACTGAGAGTGAGACAAGGTGAGACAGGCCGGGGCGGACAGGAGAGCAGACTGCAGAGATGTTCTCTCCCTCCAGAGGGGACTTAGGGAAGGGATGTGGATGGAGAGAGATCCAGGGCCCTCCTCTCTCTGGACCCCACCTGTGCCCGTCTGCTCATTCAGGCTATGGGCATGGTTCTGCCACTTGAGGCATCAGAGTCCAAGCCTGGCTCAGCTGCGCGGCGATGACCTTCTCATTCTGGTCAGCAACTATGAACTAAACACCTGCTCTGTGCCAGGCCTGGGGTTGGCAGGGAGAGGGCGGCAGAGGGGAGGGATAGAGGGCCTGTTGGGACGGGGGGGAATAAGGAGCTGAATGAAATCGTGTCCCCACCCACAGAAAGGCAGGACTAGGGCAGCCAGCCTTGGCCTGAGGCAGCCGTGCCAGGGTGACTGGGGACAGAGGAACTCAGGGTTTGGCCCTGAGCAATGTGCTGGATTTACAAGTAGAGACAAGGTGGTGGCATTCCAGGGAGGCACAGGCTGAACAAAGGCCCAGAGGTAGAGTTCACAGTGTGACAGGCACAGACAGATGCCACAGCCCCGCTCCTTCCCGATGCCGGCCCTGGGCCCCAAGGTCATCTTCTGGCCTGGGGTGGTGGTCATGGAGGATCCAGTATATCTAGATTCAAGTGCTCTCCCTGCCATCTGGGCTGCCTCCTTCCCATGGACCCAGGACCTGCCCTCCCAGACTGTCTTCCTTCTCGCTCTCGTTTGTCCCATCCTCCTCATCCCTCCCATCTCACGTTGGGGCTGGGAGCTCATTCCAGGCTTTGCCTCTCCACAATACTTGTTCCCTCGGGGACACCTAAGGGATGAGCAGGACTTAGCTAGGAGAAGAAGAACAGAGCATTTTGGCAGGAGGAACAGCATGGTCAAAGCCCCGAGGTGGGCAAGAGCTTGGCGAGTTGGAGGAACTGAAAGGCAGTGTGGCTGGGGTGTACTTGGAGACAGAGACAGATCTCCAGGCTCTGCCATGATTCATTTCCAGAGCATTCAGCCTCTCCACCAGGAAAATGTCAAGAAAAAGCAGCTGTTTCCAGAGAGGGAAACTGAGGCACAGAACGTGGTTGAGGGAAGGTGTCTCCCCTCATTCCTGGGGCTCATCTCTCCTTCTGGGCACTGTGTTTTTTGGAGGAGAGGACTCTCAACTGAGGCCCAGAGAGAATCTAATGCCTGATGATCTGAGGTAGAACAGTTTCATCCCGAAACCATCACCCCCCAACCCCCCATCACGTCTATGGAAAAATTGTCTTACATGAAACTGATCCCTGGTGCCAAAAGTCTGGGGACCACTGCTCTAGAGCACACTGGGTAGCAGGGGTGTGACCTTTTCTGGAAGGAAGGATCCAGGATCCCCTGGGTGCCCTGCCCTGGGGACTGTGGTCTGGCTTCCAGGGATATCAGCTGTCCTTTCAAGGGACCAGGTCACCAGTCAGGCCTATTGGCCTTCTCAGGAAGGCTGAGGGCTGTGGAACATTCCCGCTCTGTGAGGTCCTGCAGGGCAGCTCATTGCAGAGGACACGGAGCAGCCCCCAGCTTGCTGGCCAACCCCCCTCTTCCTAGAACCCCCTGAGAAGCAGAGAGGGAGGACAGCCCTTGGGATGCCCAGGAGCAGGAGAGAGAGCTACAGGGAGGGGCCAACAGCAAACTTTGAACCCCGCCCTCTGTTGGGAACTGCCCAGTAGGGACTCCAGACATTTGGCTTCCAGGGCTAGATTTAGTTCTGACTCACTGGCTGACTTTAGACAGCTCACATAATCTCTCTGTGCCCGGGTTTCTTCTCAGGAAAATTGCAAGAAAAAGTCATGTTTTTCTCTTCCTTCATCTTCCCAGTCAGAGGGAAGGTGAAATAAATGATGGGTGTTCCTGCTGTCTCTTTGTTATTATGCAAACAATTCGGTGCTACAAAGGGTACAGGACAGACAGATAAATCCAAAGCCCTCGGATCTGCCTTTGAGACCAAATACAAACACGACTGCATGAGTGCATGCAGCATGCACACTCACACACAGACACACAGAGGCATGCACCAACACATGCACACACACTCACACACAGAAGCATGCACCAACATACACACACATATGTACACACAGAGGCGTGCGTGAACATGCACACACACACAGAGGCATGCACCAATACACACAAGCACACACAGAGGCATACACCAACACATGCACACACACACAGGCATGCGTGAACATGTACACACACACAGGCATGCATGAACACACGCACACACAGGCATGCATGAACACACGCACACACACAGTCTGCTTTTCCTTCCACTCCAATTTTGCCAATTCAGTTAGACTTCGATACTGAGACCCAAGAAGAGACTCCAGGTTAGGAGTTCCTGGTGCTAAGTCACAGAACTGGGTACATCTGTGCAGAGGCAGTGTATGACTGTTGCATCAGCCATGAAGGTGGCTGAGTTTGTGGTTGTAATGGAGATAAAAGTTGTGGCTTTGTGATTCCGGTAATCATCTCAATTTCACTTTTTTTAGACACCACTAATATCTTCTTCCAACCCACTCCTCCTAACCAGAGAAGCCCATCCATGAGTTCACAGCCAAGGTCAAGGAGGCCTGGAGAGGTGAATTCACTTGTCCGTGGTTCCACAGTTGGTTTTAGGGAGGGGACAACACGTCGAGAGCCCTTCCCCTACTTGGCTGCCCCGTGACACACACACACCTCTGTTGAGAAGCCCTGGAGGTGGCTCATTATGACCCAGGCTGTGTCTGAGACCAAGCTAGGAACAGAAAAGAGGCCAAGACCAGGAGCAGGAAGTGGCTGGAAGCAGAGTGGGACTTGAGAGTGAGCAACTGGCCCCTAACTGGGTGACTATGAACTTGACAGTTCCTGGTGGGGCGGGGGCGAGCCAGCAGAGCAGCTGTGGCTTGAGAGCTGGCCTTAGCCCAGACCTGGCCCTGGGAGGCAGACTGGCATGCCCCGGGCTTCCTCTCCAGCAGCCAGCCCCTTCCACAGAGGGCACTCTTGACCGGACAGCTGATGACCAGGCCTTTGCAGGAAGAGATAGCCCAGTGATTAGGCCATTCAACTGCCATCTCATCTCCCTCTGCAGACAATCCACAGTGGCCTGTGGTCCCACACCTGTTCCCTGGAATGCCTGCAGGGGCCTGGGCAGGGCCTTCTCTCTTCCTCAGCCTCTCCTAAGGTAGGAAGAGTCCCCTCCACTAAGCACCGTCATTCTTTTCCTGTCTCCCCGCCACATTGCCCGTTGATTTGAAGTAGATATTGGGAATGGAGGCACTGTTCCTGATGCAGACGAGGGCCCGAGGAAATACTTGCTGCCTAAAATACCTAAATTCATTCGTGCGCTTCTATTGCTTTCAAGGATCTGCAGTGGCAGGACTTGATAACAGCAAAGCTGCCCATGGCTGTCCCTGGGACCCCCCTTTAAAACAAAGATCGGTTACTCTGGAGACAAGCACAGGTAAGTGGCTGGGTAATGAGAAGTTGTTGGCCAGTCTGTCTCCATAATATTAACAATGTCATCACAACAATAACTCATTCATACACCATTTACCCTTTGCAAAACACTCTTCTTAGCGCCTCTCACATACTAATACATTTAATCCTCGTAACCCTATAAGGTAGGTATTATCATACTAATTCCCATTTGATGGATGAGGAAAACAAGGCACAGAGATGTTAAGAGCTTTGCCTGAGGTCACACAGCCAGGGGTTTGGATACCAGGAGGCTGGCTCCATAGCCCTTGCTTTTAAGCACTTATGCAGACCGTCTCTGGACTCAGATGGTTCAACAGCTGCAGTGTGATCCTGTTGAATCCTTATTTGGCTTCACAAACTCTTCCTGGATGGTACAAAAGCCCATGCCAGGCTGGGCACCGTGGGTCACACCTGTAATCCCAGCACTTTGGGAGGCCAAGGAGGGAGGATCACTTGAGCCCAGTCCAGGAGTTCAAGACCAGCCTAGCTAACATAGTGAGACCCTGTCTTCTACAAAAAAATATAAAAACTTAGCTGGGCATGGTAGTGTGTGCCCATAATCCTAGTTACTAGGGAGGCAGAGGCAGGAAGATTGCTAGAGGCAGGAAGATTGCACCCAGGAGTTCCAGGCTGCAGTCAACTATGATAGTGCCACTGCCCTCCAGCTGGGTGACAGAGCAAGGCCCTGTCTTAAACATAAAAAAAAATAAAAAATTTTTAAAAGTCCATGCCAGCATCAATTCACATCAGAGCTCTTTTGTAAAGGATCTACACAGTGGCTCCTTTTAGGCTTTTGCTGTCCTCCCCTGCTGCGCCCCTGCTCCCCAGCCCTCCCTCTCCCAGGCCCCAGCCCTGCATCCCCCACTGGAGCCATGGCACCCGCAGCCAGCCTAGCTCTGTGGGGCTCACAATTATGCCCTCCCTGTGGAAAGCCACCCGCTGATTCCTCCCCCTACTCTGAGTCTTCCCCCTGCTCTGCATCCTCCCCAAACAGCTGAGCCTGTGCAATGTGAGAAGGGAAAGGACTTGCCAGAGGTTTCCAGAAAGCCTCCAGAGGTCACTCTGGCCTGGCTCAAGTAGGGTGGGCCCTGACCACCGCTTTGAATAGCTACTGTCCTGCCCTGGGTCCACTCCCTCAGCACAGAGCAGGCTAATTGGTGGGTGGGAAGCAGTGGAGGCCTGGAAGCTGGTCTGTCCCGAAGGAGGCAACGGAGGAGCCAGGCATTTGACTCAGCAGCTGCCAGGTATCCAATGCCAAAGAGAAGTTGGAGTGGAGCATGGAGACTCTCTGGCCCGACCCTGCCACTCAACAGCTGGTCACCAGCCACACCCCCAACCTGCCAGCCTCCCATCCCTCCCATCCCACCACCAACTCACCCAGCCAATACCCAGCCTACCCAGCACTCAGCGTGCTCCCCAACCCCCAGCCTGACCCAGTACACTTACCCCACTCCACTACAACCTCCTGGCCTACCCCACATAAACACCCTTCCTGGCGATCTCTAGTCTGCACCCACACCCCAGTCAGCAGGCCTACTCCTATCTAGCCCCCAGCCTACCCACTCACTCGCTGGTGAGCCCACTCGGTACCCAGGGACCTCCCCACCATGAATTCAGCCCCTAACTGCCCCGGGTCCCTGACTACTCACCTGCGACATCAGCCAAGTGCCAGCCCGCCCACCCTGTGCCCAGCCTGCCCACATCCCCACTTCATAAACCAGAGCCGCTTTTTCCAGATCCGACTCCATCCAAGCTCCAAGAAAGGCAGGCTTGCCAGCTCTTCCAGGACTATCCAAGAATTATTTTAGAGGCTTCAGACTTGGATGGAGATATTTTATCCTCGGGTCAGGGGACAGCAGAGCAGACAGGGTGGGGGCACTTGAGAGAGTGTGCCTCTGTGCCCCTGGTGGCTCCAGACCTGCCCCTCTGGGAGAAGACGAGGTAGCTTCCTGTACCTCCTAACCCCTTCTACCGCAAAACTGTTGGAAAAACAGTAAGTTTCCATAACTAGGAGCCAGGCTGAAGGGGTCCCCAGCAGATGAAGTTCAAGAGGACCTAGCGAGATAGGCAGCACTTCCAGCACTGAACATGCCAGAGAAAGGAAGGCAGCAGGGAGCGATAGAAGGGTGCGGAGCGATAGAAGGGTGCAGGGCAAGATCAGGAGGCCTGGAGGCCTCTCCTGGGCCCCGCTCATGGGTGAGCCTGGGCCCTGGGCTGTGAAAGTCCAGGTTTCTGGGTTTAGACACTCACTGTGTGGTTTTGGGCAAGTCACCAGGCCTCTCTGAGGCTCTTGAATACAAGTGTTGACTGAGAGGATCTCTAACCTTCCCAGGCACAACCCTGCTGCTGGCCCTGGACTGGGGAGTCCTTGCCAGGAGCTCGGCCAGGCTTCTGGTCCTCTCTGCCTTGGGCGTTCTGGTTACAACCACGGGGTTCCTGCTTCACCCACTGACCAAGCCCTGCCTGTACCTGGTTCCTGCATGATCCTCTGTGGCTGAGCAGGAAGGGAGGCCTCCCCACGAATTTCCAGAGATGAGGACGCAATCAGCAACATCACCACGGCCAGATTCTCTAGCCCAGGGAGGGCAAATAGGCTTTATTTCATGTGTCTGCACCCACTGACTGCCAGTAGCTGCCTGGGGCACAGTTCTGAGAAGAATCCTAGGCTCAGTGAGAAAGTGCCAAGGTCATCTAGTGATGTCTGCATAGGCACCTGAATAGCGAAAGGGGCATGAACGCCAGGAACTTGGGAGTCCTGAGGAAGGGCCAGGCTAGCCTCTGGGTTTCTTTCCTAGTGTTATCCCCAAGCCTACAGTTCAGTCTTATTTGAACGTGTCTTCTCTCAGTTGTGCTACAGGAAATTAAAGGAGAGCAGTGAGTGTACTCCTAGATCAGATGCCAGTTAGGAGATAGCGTGATCTTCCCAAAAAGATGCAAAGATACTGTGGAGTGTAGCCCTTTGTGGACCCTTTTTGTGTTTTTACACTTTAAAAAAATTATAGGGTGTTTTTTTTTTTTGGTGAAAATGAAAGCTCCACGAGGGCAGTCTTGTTGTTTTCAACTGAATGAATTGCTTGCCATGGAGAAGGTTGTGTGTTACTCATCCTTCATTTTCTCCTCCCTTCCTGCCTCATTCACTCACTCCAAAATCATTCACCCATTCATTCATTCATTCACTCATTCGCTCTTTCATGCAGCAAACATTCACAGGGGCCCCATCTCACCCCCACTGCCAGGGGAGTCTCTGTTCACCCTTCTCAATGAGGCCAGGGAGGATCTCATGCTAGGAAAGTCTGGAGACATGATGAAAGGAGCCATCTCTGTAGGGCCAAGCCCCATCAGGGACTCACTGCATGGATGTGGACTGTTCGTTTCCTCACCTGCACGTGGCCAGTGGACAGCATGAGAAGGAAAAGGGAGGCAATGCCAAAGCAAAGGGCAAGCAGGACACTTCCTGGCCTTGATAACATGAGTGCCGCTTCCCACCCAGAACCAAACTGGGGGCAGAGGAATCAGGCTGAGGCTTCAAGGAAACCTAGCCAGCATCCAGGGGCTGCAACTGAGCTGGTCCCAGCTCAAGTCTCCAGATGAAGAATGCATCCTGAGGACTTGGCCTGGCAGGGCACCTCTCGCATTGTTACAGTGGGGTCCGTTTATGTGTGAGTGAGCACATGCAGGTGCCTATGAGGAGTTTGTGTGTTTACATGTGTGTGCATGTGTGCGCTTGTCTGAATGCATATACACACTGCACAGTATTCCCCAGCAGCATGGGCAGGCGGGGTGTGGGGGTTTCCGGCTGGCAGACCCTTCCTTAAAAGGAAGCATCTGCCCTGCCCTTCCCACTCCTCCCCCACATCACAGTCTCCTCCTACAGCCTGCAGTCCACCTCCATTTTTGGAGGCCCCTTTAGTACAGTAGCAAGGACTGAAACTTCCTGGGTTTGAGTGACTGGCCATGTGGCCTCAGGCAAGTGAGTTTCCTCATAGGCAAAATGGGGGTCTTGGGTTATTCTGGGGACAAGGAAGCACAGTGCATGTAAAGCACACCACTCAGCGCCTGCCCCGTTCTTCCTGCCCTGACGATATGCTAAACAACAGGGTCTCCACTCGGCCAGATGGGGAGGGGAAGGGGAGGAGAAGAGACCCATTTCCCAAAAATATTGACTTCGACCTTGAACCCAAGCAGCTGGTCAGAGCTGGTGGCCTCTTTCTGGGATTGTTTATGTAGCTTTCCTTGTAAACACAAAGAATGGAAAACAAACCCCAAAATATTTAAAAATAAATAAATGAATAAGGAATTGTTTGTGGGTGGCATAGACAGGACCCGGGGCAGATGGGGGCAGCCATCGATGCATTACCCTGGGATTAAATGCTTGAGTGCCCTGGGGCCCCAACCCAAGACTCTCTTCCCCCACCTCCTCCCCTTCTGGTTACACATCCCTGTTGTTCCCACCTTCTGGGAGAGGCCTGAATCCTGCAGCACTGTCATCTGGCCACTTCTGTGAAGACAGCAAAGGGCCTCTGCCGGGAATCAGCCCAGCTCTGTCCACCTCTGTGTGACCTTGGGCGAGTCACTTTCCCTCTGTGGGCCTCAGTTTCCAAGGATCTCTAAGGCCCCTTTAAGCAAGCATTGACATCCTGTGATTCCCTTTGAGCTCAGAGTGTGGTTATGACAGCACTTTGACTAGAGTAAAGAATCCTATCAAGAGATGCTCATTAGCACGATATTGGGGGATGGAAATAGCTCTGCCCTTGGCTGCTGGGAAGGATTCTTATTAGAAATCCTTGAACTTTCTGTTTTGGGATTGTTTGGGCCAGATCTGGGCCTGGATGCAACCTGAGATATTTGTTGGTGATCTGTGCAAGGAGAGGATCTGGCTCCTTCCTGCCTAGGGGCCAGTGGTGCGCCCCAGAACTGTCTCTCCCCCAGCCATGCACCCACCTCCACCACCACACACACACCCAGGAGAATGACATTACCTTCTCTAGTCCTTCTGAATGCTGAGCTCAGGGGCTGGGGAGGCCACTCTGAGGTCTCTGGTCTCACTCTGGCCCAGAGCAGAGCCGACATGGAATCCCAGTACCCACCCCTGAAAGGGGATGGCATCATGACCCTCTCTCCCAGCCAGATTCTTTCATAGCCTGGGCCACCTGCAACTTTGGTTTTCAAAGGCATGTTTCAAATGAATGATGGAGGCTTTGAGTCATTGCTCTGAGATGGAAGTACAGGGGTGGGGAGAGTATGGGCTTTGACAAGACAGCAGAGGGTGGGTAGTTAGGAGACCTGGATTCACCATGTGTCCTTGGATAGGTTGCACTCCTCACTTCTAGGTCTCAGCATTCTCACTGTTCTTTGTTCTTTTATATATAATGCATAGTTACTGAGCAACTACTTTGTACCAGGTGCCATGCCAGGCATCGTGGGTACATTAGTGAACAAGACTCAACCTACGCCTTTGAGGAGGTACAGGGATAAGCACCCCATTGCACCTGTATTATCCCTCTCCACTCCTGCTGCCATTGCAGACATCACTAATCAACCACAGCATGCTTTAACACTGAGCCCAGACATGACCTCAGGATCTCTTTGAACCCAGCACTCCAGTGTTTCCAACAACTACCAAGTGGGGACTAGCCCCCATTATGCCTTCCTCACAGGGTTGCACAGAGAATAAAAACAAGATTGTAATTGGGTGAGGGAAACATGCTCTAAAATCAGGTCCAAGTGCAGAGTTTTTCCTTAAGCCTATAAGCATGGAGAGCAGCTGATAGGGCAGGAGGGTGCTTCTTTCTTCAAATATCCTTGAGAATTAAGCCAAAGGGCCAGGAGCAGTTTATGTACAAAGACTATGTCTGTCCCCAGTGCCCAACACACAGCCTGGCACCCACTGCCTATTCTTAAATCCTTGTTAGATAAATGAATGCATCTTCATATCCCTGCCCAGCTGGGCAGTCACCTACCAGGGCAGGCGGCCATGTTTGCTTGCTCCTTTCTGGAATAAGTCAGCCCAGCCTACAAACAGACAACTCTTCAGAAGGCAGATCCAAGGCCCCTGGTGCAGATAACTGCAGTCAAATACACCCCACCCCCACCCCAGGCCTCGTTCAAGCATCTTTCCTTCCTTCTTGGCCTTAACAAGGTGGAGCATGTCTGTTTGGCACCTTCTCCCTTCTCACTCACTTGCTAGATAACCACGGATTCAGGCTGACTGTGGAAACCTCTGGGGTGTCTGGGACCTGAGGCTGCTCCCACAATGTGACAACACCTGTGCATTAATGGAGGGAAAGGAGGCTGGGGAGGGAGGCTGCTCGCCAGCCCCCACTGGCTAGGCTCCACTGGCCTGCTTCTTTCCAAGGCAGACAGATGAGGACAGAAGAGGTGGCTTCCCCCAGGGGAAATGGAGTCTGAGCTTGGTGGGGCCTCTGCTCTATGTGTTTATGAACTAGAATCTCACATAGGAATCTAGCTCTGCAGACTTTAAAGCCCTCTCCCATCCTGTAGCTGATGTGAAGCATATAAGGCCCTATGAGAAAGGCCATGAAAGACTGTTACTGCTTCTCTGCCTATGTGGAAGCTGGCCCAGAGAGGTTAAGTGACTCATCTTGGGTCACACAGCCTTTCAAGACCAGCTGCACATTCATCATGTCTGCCATCTGCATAGAAACCTGGAGATGCCATGGGCCTGAAGTCCACAGAAGGCTGCCCTGTAGGAGTAATAGGTCACTCTGCACAAGTGTCTAGGCTCTGGAGGCACGGCTGCCCGGACCCAAATCTTGTCCCTACCACCCTCAAGTTGTAGGAGCTTAGACACATGGCTTAATCCACGAGACTCACTCTCCCCCTTCAGAAACTGGGGAAAATATTACCCACTTCACGAAGGTTTTGGAAAATTATATATTTCTTTCTCTTTGTTTCCATAAACATGTATTGAGATTTATTGTGTGCCAATGGGGTACAAACATGAGCATGTCACCACCTCTGCCCTTGAGCTTAAAGTCTACATATAGATCAGCAAATAGTAAAATACAATGTGGCTGGGGCTGTGATTCCACACACAGATCCGGAGAACTGAGGAAAGAGAGACTAACTGGGGTTGGGCACACTTTGGTACAAGGATGACCCTCCATCAACCTGTATTATCCCTCCCCACTCCTGCCACCATGGCAAACATCACTAATCAGCCACAGTACACTTTAACACTGAGCCCAGCCATAACCTTAGGATCTCAAGAGGACTGAGGTACTGAAGGGTGAGTAGGAGCTTGCCAGGTAGACACAGTAGGTTGGAAGGATATTTGGAGAAGAGGAAACAGCCTTAAAAAGACATGGAGATGTGGAGAAAGATGGCATGTCTTGACAATGGGGGAAGGTTTGGTGTGCCTGGTATATGAGCTTCACCACAGAGATGAGGCTGAAGGTGTTGTCAGGCTGCAGCGTAAGGGGATTTGAGGCCAGCCAGGCCCAACAGCAGAGGGCGACAGTGGGAGGATTTCCTGCAGGAGAGGGCTGGGAGGCTTCCAACCTGGCCCTCTTCTGAGGCTGAGAGTCAGGCCAGGAGCTACTGTAGAGACTCCAGCATCCTCGGGACATCAAGAAAGGGAGGGGGTCAGAGGAAGGACTAAGAACTAAGGTCTGATCCAGGAGCAGACACCAGGCCGCTGATGGCCCTAGGTGTCAGGCTAACCTAGAAAACTCCCACTGCACAGAAGCAGCATGGTGGGCTCAGGAGTAGCAGTTCACCCTGCAGGCTCTTGTTCCAAGGCTTCCATTTCCAGATATTTGGCCGCCAAGGGAGGGTGGCCCCTCCTGGGTGGTGAAGACCAGAAACCTCACTTTCCAGAGGGGAAGGCTAGAGATTGAGAAAGCTCAGTGAGCCCACCAAGGGCACACAGCAGAGCTGAGGCCGAGGGCAGATGGCATGGAGGGTTTCCAGAGCTGTGAACGCTGGAGCCTTGGCCCTAATCTTGTCAGAGGTGACTGAGAACAGAGCCAAGGAGGAAAAGCCATTGAGGGGGCCTAATGGGCAGCAACGGATGGCAGCACCCAAAGCAGAAGGTATTGGCTAGCCCCAAGACAAGTTTTGGGGCTTTTATTTGCAAAGCCCAGGCTCTTAATGGGTCATTGTGCTGATTGTCTTGTGGGGTGGGAAGCGGGGTGGGACTCGGGGGAGAACAGAGCAAAAGGTGGGAGCACTTGTTGAGGAACATATTTGGAGAGGCCCCCCTCCTTCACCCCCAGGCTGGGAAGAGAAGGGTGTTTGTGGAACCTGAGACTGTGGAGACCAAAGCCCACTGTCATGCAGGGCCTCTGAGAGACCCCTAAAATTTCTCAGGGGCCCTGCCTGAGATTGGGCTTTCTTCCTCTTCCTGGGGAGGCAGGAAGAGTGCACGTTAGGAACCACTGCCCCGAGAGCTGCCACCAGAGACTCCTGGAAACAAATGAAGCAGCCACCTTCAATGGGTCATGGGAGTTGGATAATGAGGACACTTTCCAGATCCTTGTGATCCTAGAGAGACAGGAGCCCCTCAAAACATGAGCTTTGATGCCTTTTCCTCCTTCCCTGGGGAATCCAAGGTCATCTCTGGAAATACTGACTCTTTTTTAATGCCCGTCTTTGTGCGTTTGAGCTGTTATAACAAAATACCACAGACTGGGTAATTTATAAATGACAGAAATGTATGGCTTACAGTTGTGGAGGCTGGAAGTCTGAGATCAAGCTACGAGTAGATTCAGTGTCTGGTGAGGGGTGTGCTCTCTGCTTCCAAGATGGGGCGGGGGTGCGACGCAGGGGCAGAAGTGAGCAGGCATGGGGTCTGCATACTCACATCAGTGCCTTATCTACCAGGCAGTCAAGCTGGTGTCTTCGTGGGTGGAAGTAAGTTGTAAAAGTGGCTCAAAACTTCAGCGGGCATACTTTGGGTTTTAACTCAACTGTTATCTCTTGAGGCAACCTCCTGGTGGGTGAGAGTTGGGCTCTGGAGCTTCTAAGCACATAGTTAGATGAACTTGCCCTGTAAGGAGTGTCTGGTGAAGAGGAGGTAAAAGGCTGTCATTGCATTTCTAAAGGACAGAGTAAGAAGTGGGAGAAAGGAGGAAAGAAAAAAGAAGAGAGAAGAAAAAATAATTAAACTATCTCTTAGAAAAATGGGGGTACTTGATTACATTATAACTGAACACCGGGGAGGCAGCAGAACATCAAAGAAAGAGAATGAAACTTGATGTTTGATGACCTG
This sequence comes from Gorilla gorilla gorilla, assembly GCF_029281585.2. Lineage (NCBI taxonomy): Eukaryota > Metazoa > Chordata > Mammalia > Primates > Hominidae > Gorilla > Gorilla gorilla. Next base: position 46,003,685 of record NC_073232.2, on the reverse strand, counting down.
GCTGTGAGTCTTTGCTCTGCTATTTATGTGCTCCATGTCCTGGGACACACCTAGAGTAAGCAGGGATCACTGCTGCAGGGCTAGGATTGGAAGACGAGTAACATGCTGAGAAAAGAGCCTCGAAACTCACACAGAAAAAGGACCAGATCCACAATCGATATGGAATCATAAGTCAATAAAGGACAAATGACACAATAAAAAAGCAGGCAAATGCTCTGAGCAGACAACATGAAGAAACACAAATGATCAACACATACACAGAAGCAAGCTCTCCCTCATTAGTAACCAGGGAAATTTAAATGCAATAGTAATTTTCATCAGATCGGCAAAAGAGCAAACTTAATTGTGGTCAAAGAAAAGTAGACAAGGGTGTGGGGTAGGGACCCACACACCTGTGAGCGGAAGTATAAATTGGTACAGTCACTTTCTATGGCAATTTTGCTGTAATCTATTAAACCTGAAAATGGGCATAGCCCATGACCCAGCAATCACACTTCTCGGAACCTATTTTAGGTACCTACCCTGAAGAAACACTAGCACGTGTATGGGGTTTTCATTACAATATTGACGGTAAAATAAAAGTGGAAAGCGATATTCCCGGGAGGAAATAGCTAGCTGAAATGTGACCTATTCCACAATGGAACACAATTCACTAGTTAAAAGATGATCCTTTTGTACCTACATAGATAGATCCCAAAATCACTGTTGAGTGGGAAAAAAATACAGTCATTCCCCTCTTCTCTGTGGTTTCACTTTCTGCAGTTTCAACTGCTCATGGTCAATTACAGTGTGAAAATAGGTGAGTACAGTACAATAAGATATTTTGAGAAAGAGAGAGATAATACATTCACATAACTTTTACTGTAGTATGCTGTCATAATTGTTCTATTTTATTACTAATTTTGTTGTTAGCAATCTCTCACTGTGTCTAATTTATACATTAAGCTTTATCATAGGTATGTGTTATAGGAAAAAACATAGTATATCTAGGATTTGACATGGTTTCAGGCATCCACTGGGGGTCTTGGAGAGGATCCCCCTGGCTAAGGGGTGACTACTGTATAAATAGATGTAATATAATCCCAAGTCAGGATTCCTTTGTACTTTAAGTAACCAAACAGCCAACCTACTATAGCATAAACGAAGAGGCATTTATTTTTCTCAAATAACATGGAGTCCAGAAGTAGCAATGGCTAAATTTGGGTCAGCGGCTCTCTAATATGTCTGTGATTCTCTGGCTTTTCTCTTGTGCTCATTGCTACATAGTCGTGAAATGGCTACTGCAACTTCAGACATCATATTTGTATCCAATGCAGAAGAAGGGTAAAGTAAAAGGGTTTTCTCTCTCTTTTTTTTTTTTTTTTTGAGGTGGAGTCTCGCTCTGTTGCCCAGGCTGGAGTGCAGTGGCATGATCTCAGCTCACTGCAACCTCCGCCTCCCAGGTTCAAGTGATTCTCCTGCCTCAGCCTCCCAAGTAGCTGGGACTACAGGCACCCGCCACCACGCCCGGCTAATTTTTTGTATTTTTAGTAGAGATGGAGTTTCACCATGTTAGCCAAGATGGTCTCCATCTCCTGACCTCGTGATCCACCTGCCTTGGCGTCCCAAAGTGTTGGGATTACAGGCGTGAGCCACCACGCCCGGCCCAGGGTTTTCTCTTTACAAAGCTTTAGGTCTTGGGTGAGGGAAGCCCTTCCCAGAGAATTCTCCTTACATCTCATTAGCAAGAACTGGGTCATCTGCCAACCTTTGGACCATTCTGTTAAAGGGGGGAGATTATCAAAATTCATTTACATCAGTCGTGATTCATTCTCTAGAAATTAGAAGAGGGACCTACCCTTCCCTATAGCAAGAGAGTTCTGCCCACTACTTGAATATCAGTTTCTGTTAGCACAGAAGGAAAGGGTGCACTGGCTGTTGGGTGGGTAAGGGATAGTGTCTGCCACAGATACAATTTATGTGGAAAAGAAAACACACCCATGTGTACAACATTACCTATTTTTTTTTATCAAGTACATACAAAGGTTATCACAGAAGGAGGCGGTGGCAGTGAAGAGGTGGGAGTGGGGAATGGGCTTGCGTGTGGTGCTCAAAGGGCCTTTGGTTTTATCAGCGATTCTTTCATTTTTAAAAGGGAGGCTGTATTCATGTGTCACTTGGATAACTAAAAGTCAGTTTCTAAAAGTTCTGTCAGTGACTGGCTTTGGCATCCCCAGATTTGGCCCAATCCCAACAGAGCCCAACACTGCAGAAGCAAAGACTTGGTACTCCAAAAAGTTCAACTGGGTAGGGGAGCCTGGAGAGGAAGGAGGAAATTGCCTGAATGACTCTTGGCTCTACGAAAAAAAGTTGGGAGCCAATCACGCAAGGCTGAGCAGCCCTTTCAGGACTGTCTTTGACAGACAGAAAGTCAGCCCGCCAGTATTTCCTTGCAAATTCTCTGGCCTCCTTCTGGGATTTTCCCTTGTTCTTCAAACAGAAACTGCAGTCTCTGATTAAACCACCTGTCAACTACCCACAAATGCAGCTGGTGTCCTTAAAACTGCTTACAAAGCACTCAGGGGTGCAAGGGGTGGCCAGGGGTGCAACGGGTGGCCAGGATTGATGGGACACTGGCTGCACAGGCTCAGCGGAACCATGAAAGAGCTCCCTGGGGCACTTGGAGTCACTGGGGCCACCTGGATGTGGGGAGATCCATGCCAGACAAAGCACAGTGCAGTCTGCTCATTGCCACAATCCAGCCTTGTGCTTCCTATTACCCCATCTTACAGGTCAGGAAACAGAGGTTCAGGGAAGGGGATTGCCCAAGTGCACACAGCATGGAGTCTCTCAGAGTAGCTGCCAGCCCATAGGGCAGCGCTTCCTGGGAAAGCTGGAAAGGGAAATGAGAGAACCAGAGGGTAGTGGAGTTCTTGGGGATCAGCCCCTCCAAAGCCCACTTCTGTCGCTTCCTCCTTATGACCACAGCACCTAACTGCTATCCCAAGCCCAAGGTCCTGCCAGAAAGATTTAACATCTAAGAAGGTCCTTGGAAATCAATGAATCTGGTGTGGATTTCCAGGAATGGATGGATAGAAACCAGCTTTAAAAAATGAAATTAATAAACTAGAAAATATCAGAATGTACTGCATATAGTCAAGGTCCATATCATTTTGTGAAATTTGTGTATCTATGTTTGTACCCAGTCAGTGGCGAAGGTGTTTCTCGCTGTGAATTGCAGCACCCCCCATCCCACCAAAAAAAGGAAAGCCACTGATTTGGTCTGTGTGCTTCATTTCACAGATGGGAAGACTGAGGCCTAGGCATGTGTATGGCTTGCACAGGGCCATGCAATCCTCTGGGGACAGAGCCCCAGGCACCTGAGGCCCAAAGTGGCTTCAAGCTGCTTCCCTGGTTATTGGGTTCCAGGCCTCACACATGCCCTGAAGGGTGCAGGGGTTACAGAAGCTCTTCCTGCCCCGTTTCCACGTGGGAGCTGCTTATTTACCCAGCCCTGCTCCTGGGTCCCCAGTTAGGTGAGTCCTGTTCATTTGCAGCTCCTGCTAAACACTCTTGCTATGGTGAACACCTGGCTGAAGTTCCTCACTGTTCTGTGAGGCCTGCAGCTCCCTCTCCTTACCCCATTCCACATACTTGGCTCACCCTGAAGCAACTCTCTTTCTTTCTTGGTCTTCTCAGAGTGGCTGGGTGTGGCGTGGCACTGGCTGGTAAAGCCCTTGGCTAACAGGAACCAGGCCCTGTGTTTCCAGTAGGAGGGCATCTGCTGAGGCTGGCTCAGGACCCAGTAACCTGAGTTCTATGCCTACTGTGCCTCCACCACACTCTGTGACATTAGACAAGTCACAACATCTCTAAGCCTCTGTTTCCCTTTCTGTAAAATAACTTAATATTCTCCACCCAACACCCCTCACTGCAAGGATCAGATGAAATCAGCTGTGATGTAAAAGTCTACTGTCTTGGACATCAGCGTTTTCACCTGACCAGCATCCGTTCTTTCCCATTCTCCTTTTCTGCTCATGGTCCCCAGTTTTCCTTTGGGGAACCACTTCTCTCAAAGTCAGTCCCTGAGGTGGCTGTGGCTGGCCCCCCACCCCTCCATTCCCCAGAGTCACACACTCGGCCCATGCTTGGCAAATCAGCATTCTCTACCCTTCTGACCTGAGGAGCACACTAAACAAATCAGACAGACAAGACTGAGTCATGGGACTGCTGCCGGCACTGCTACTGGGGCTGCTGAGTTGATGGATGAGCTTGGAGCCTCGGAAGCCATCATTTGGAGAGCAGGCTTGCTGCAAACGGGGTGCAGGAGACGAGGGAGTGGGAGGCTCGGACCTTGCCTGGGCCTCTCCATCTAGATGGACCTAAAGCAAACTCTACTCCCAGACTTTTCAGCCTCTCAAAGCCAGTGAATTCTCCTTGTGGTGTCAGCCAGTTGGGAATGAGTTTCTTTCATTGGCAGTTGGGAATCCTGACTCATTCAGTGGCCAAAACATAAAAAGTGCTAAAGAAAAAAAAAAGGAGAACTTCTCCCTTTTGGGCCTCTTTGGCCCCCCCTGGTCTGCAGACAGCCTCCCTGCCTTTCTGATCGGGGGTCGGGGGGTGGGGGGGCACCCTCCATGCTCTGCACCTCGTTAGACCCTCTGCATTCACTGGCTGGGGAAGGGCCAGCGCACCTCTCCCATGAACCCGTGCCAGACAGACTGGAAGGGAAGAGGGCCATCAGCCGGCCATCATTGGTTTGGACATTGATTTCCTAAGTGTAGGACTCCAACCTACCCAGTTCTGCCCCATCCTGCCGTAGGTGATCCATTCTTTCTGTGGGAAGCCCACCAGTTCTGCAGTCCACTTTGACCATCTCACATGCAGCGTCCACACGCTGCCTCAGAAATTCCTCACATTCACCAAGCTCCCCAAGTCTGTGTCTGCTCTGGTCCTGCCCCCTCCTCTCTGCTTCTTTCCCCTCCTCCCTGACCTCCTCCCGTCTCCCTCTGTGGGGTCTGTCCCTCCCCGCTTCCTGCCTGGCCCCATCTTGGCAGCCTCTGCTCTGGCTTTCGAAGGCCTGTCAGCGCATTCTGCGTGGAATCCTTGCCAGTGCAGGCAAGGAGAGCCTCATGTTCCATTCCGGCTGCTGGGACCGCCTGTTTGTGGGGACATCCTCTCCCGTCCCCTCCTGACAGGTGATGGCAATTAGTCATCCTGATCTTTCACACTGCATTCAACTACTGATCCCAGTGTGGACTGTGCTCCAGGCTGGGAGGTGATATCCTAAACACCTCCTCTCCTGTGGGACAGGGGGACATCTTCAAGGCTCGTCCTGAGATGGGCACAGGTTATGATCTCACAATCTGTGGCCAGCATCAGCTTGAAACACAGTCATGTGTAGGACAGCCAAACTGTTGTCCATCTGAAATTAAAATTGAACTAGCATCATGTTATTTTTTGTTTTGACTAAGTCTGGCAACCCTGGTCAGGAGGCTAAAGCTGGTGAGGTTGCAGAAAGTTGTAGAGGAGGACTCCTCACCCACAAACTCTAGAACAGGTACCCATGGAGTTTTTATACCTGCAACACTTTTAAAAAGAGGATAGAAAGATGGATGTTCTGGAAGACAAATTATTGTCTATTTAGAGGTGGATGAGCTTCTAGGACTCTTCCAGCCCTAAGCCCGATAATTCCAGGCTCTCACATCTGTGTTTTGGCAATATGGCTGTATTTAAAGTACCGTGAACTCTGAGGTCTGCCCCAGGCCTTTTTTCTCTCAGGAGTCAAGCTCGGGATTTCACGGCTGTCTGTGAGAGATACAGAAAGCAACTGGCAGTGACCCTAAATGCCAAAGGGCCTGGAGATTGATGAGGTGGAGGGAAGATCGCAACAGACTTTAGCAGGAAGGGAAATGAACTTTAAGATAAGTTTCTGCATATTGAATCCTAATTTTTCATTCACTTTCATTCATTCATTCATCTGGATGCCACTCCAGATTCCTCTGGAGGGGAAATTTTGACCTCCAAAATGTAAGATGTAATGAAATGACTTTAAAAAAAATAGCTAAATTGCATATTTTAAGAGAAAATATTTTCCAGGGTGATAATGGTAATATTCAAAATAGATTTCCAAGCATAAACACAAAGCGATTACAAGTGTGTTTGGCCCAGAGTTTCAAAACATCCAGTGACAGCTTAATTGAGCAGAACACTAGGCTCATAAACCTCTTTTTCTCAGTTTCCTACAGCAGCAGACATCGCTGCGTTTCTTGGCTGTGTGGGATGCATTTCAGGGCACGCTGAGAGCTGCTGCCTCCATAGGTGTCATCCAAGTTTCTCTAAGCAAAGTCAGGTGGAGGTGTCAAATTAGCAGTCAGGCAGTGGGTCCACAGGCAGCACAGGTGATGGGGCAGGGGAGCAGCTCTGCAGACAGAGCTCATAAAGGGATGTGTGGCTGCAGGGAGGAAGGGAGGGGGGGCTCAAGGAATATCCTATAGAAGGCAGATCTCTAGATTTTGTATTTAGAACCAGTCTCTAGATGAACAATAACACAAAAGCACATTTCTGTTCATTGTGTTTCTACATTTGGGGTACATCTATAAACAGGAAGACCAGAGCAGGAAGTTGTGGACATGGAAAAGAACTTTGCAGCACCTAGTAGTCCAGGCTCCATGAGGAAAAGAGAACTCCTTCAGGACTTACTATCGTGTGAGGAAAATCTGTGCATAGAGCCAGCCTAGTCCGGGAGCCAAAGGAAGGCAGACAGAGTGAAGACAGGCAGCTTTGGCCATGGTTTTGCTATTTGCAAATTTGGACCACAATGTGTTTCTGTTTCTCTTTCCCACCCTCCCTGACTCCATCACCCCCAGTCTCCCCCATCTTTTCCACTTCACCCTTCTCAGTTTCCAGCAGTCAGAGGACGGGGTGTATCCTGGGCCGCACCATCCCTTGGCTCTGTCTGTGTGGCGTGTGTGGTGGGTGCAATGGGGGTGGGTTTGTGGCTCATGAAGATGAAAATTATTCTTCCCAGTTTGGAATGCTGGCCTCATGTGGGGGCTGCTAAGATTTATCTGGAAATAGTATACCGTGAAGATTTCTGGGGTTTTGACTTAGTGCGAGAGAAGGGTTGGGGGGGCGGAATTGGAAGAGGTTTTTAGGCCTTTCTTCTCCCTGTGAAGAAAAGATCAATGAGCAAATGACACCCCCACCCCAGCAGAAAGAGGGAAATAGAAGGATCTGGTTCATGGCCAAACTCACAACTGAGTATATAGATGACGAGTGAAGGGTCAATTCGGAAGAATTCTGGGAGGGAGGAGGAGGGAGATAATGGGAGAGCTGGATGCTTCTGGAGAAAGGAGGGAGTCTGAGATTCTGGATGAGAAGCATGAAGGAGAGAAGACTGTTTCAGAGAGCGGGCGAGAGAAAGAGTGATTCCAGGAGAGAGTCAGGGAGGATGGACACAGGCTTTGGGAGAAAGGCAGTGCCATCGGAATGGCGGGGGAGAAGTGCTGCAGAACGCTCGTGTTACCGGAAGAAGCAAAGCCTCCCTCTGACCCAGGATGCAATTGTGCTGCAGCCACGCGAGGCGGAGTCAGCCTGGTCCCCATGCCATGTGGCTTAGACCAGCTCTTCATTCATTCATTCTTTCCTTTACTCATCAGAGTTCTCACTGTGTGCTGAGCCTTATGCTTCCTGCCCTCAGGAAGCTCCCAGGCTGGTGGGAGAGCCCAGCTTCAGTAAAAACTTCCCACAGTACAGAGTGGGGCAGTCTGGATGAACCAATCATCGTTCAAGAGCTGGCAAGAGAACCCAGGGTAGGCTCGGCCCTTGGAAAGTGGAGGACTGCCCAGCTAGTCTGTGGACTCCTTCCAGGTTTGGGTGAGCTGGCCTGGGCTCTTACCCCCTGTATGGCCCACCTAAAGATTCAAGGTGGGTATTCTTGCCCACTTCAGGGGTCCCATCCTAGACACCAGGGCCCCTTTGTCCCTAGTTACCCAGGACTCCCCACCCCAGCCTCCTTTGTTCACGGTAGCATGTGAGCTCTGGGACTTCCCCTCTGTAGATCTTCCTTCCCTCAGTCTGCACAATCCTTCAGGTTTTTTTCTGATTCACTAGAAACTCACCTGAAACAGTCACTCCTCCTGAAGGCCGACAGTGGATGAAACCTTCACACCTGACCACTCTCAATCATCTTTGTTGTCATTGTCATCGTCATCATGATGTTTTGCTTTATAAAACTTCTTGGCCAGGTGCAATGGCTCACGCCTGTAATCCCAGCACTTTGGGAGGCCGAGGAGGGTGAATCACTTGAGGCCAGGAGTTCAAGACCAGCCTGGCCAACATGGCGAAATCCCATCTCTACTAAAAATACAAAAATTAGCTGGGCAAGGTGGTGTCCACCTGTAATCTCGGTTACTCAGGAGGCTGAGGCAGGAGAAACCAGGAGGCAGAGGTTGCAGTGAGCCGAGATCATGCCACTGCATTCCAGCTTGGGTGACAGATCAAGACTCTGTCTCAAAAAACAAAAACAAAAACAAAAAAACTTAATAACTTTAGTTTCAAACAACCCAATGAAGCAGATAAGCAGAGAATATTACTTCTATCTACAGGAAGGAAAAGCTGAGGCTCAGAGAGGTTAAAAGACTTGCCAACAGTCACACAACTGGAGTGGAAAAGGCAGAGTTTGAACCTGCATCCAAAGCCCTTTCTGATCCACGATACAGGTGGTATGGCAGAACAGTGGGGAAAGTATAACATTTTCTCTAAATGGTGCAGGAATAACTAAGATTCATGAGTAGGGAAGGGGAATAAAATGTAATTTCTACCTTACACAGTAAACAAAACTACTCCAAGTGGGTTAAAAAGTTAAATGTCAAAAATTAAAATTTGCATTTTTAAATAAAAATATAAGTGAATATCTTTCTGATCTTGAAGAGTATGGAATGAATTTTAAAATAAGGCCTTAAAAGTACTAATGTTCAGATAAAAGACAGATTAAGTCAAGCACATTAAAACTAAGAATGTTCATCAAAAGACAGGCAACTGGTTATCTACATGCAAATAAATAATGTTGAACCCCGAACCCACACCAGATGCAGAAATTGACTCAATGAATCAAAGACCTAAAGAACTAAAACTATAAACTCCTAGAGGAAAACATAGGTGTAAATCTTTGCAACCTTGGATTAGACAATGGTTTCTCAGATGTGACTCCAAAAGCATAAGCAATAAAAGAAAAAAAACAGATAAATTGGACTTTATCAAAGTTAAAAAATTTGTGCTTCAAAGAACATCATCAAAAAATAAAAAGACAACCCACAGTATGGGAGAAATTATTTGTAAATCATACATCTGATAAAGATATATGATTATACTGTATAATATAATATAATATATATTATATAGTCTAGATTGTATCTAGACTATAAAATAACCATTACAACTCAAAAATTAAAAAAGCCCTAAAAGATCTGAACACTTCTCAGGAAAAAAAAACTACACAAACAGCCAACAAGTACATAAAAAGGTGCTCAACATCATTGGCCTTCAAGAAAATGCAAATCAAAATCACAATACGTTACCACTCACACCCACCAGGATGGCTATCATCAAAAAGACAGATAATAACGAGTATTAGCCAGGATGTGGAGAAATTGGAACCCTCCCATACACTTCTGGTAGGTATGTGAAGTGATGAGGCCATTTTTGAAAACAGTCTGGAAAATGCTCTAAGGGTTAACACAGAGTTAATACATGATCCAGCAATTCCACTCCTGGGGATATACCAAAGAGAAATGAAAACATAGGTCCACACAAAACCTGTACAAAAATATATAAAGCAGCATTATTTGTCACAGCCCCAAAGTGGAAACAACCCAAATGCCCATCAATTGATGAATGGATAGACAAAATGTGGCTTATTATACAATATATTATTTGGCAATGGAGAAGAATGAAGAGTTAATATCTGCTACAACATGGATGAACTTTGAAGACATTATGCTATGTGAAAGAAGCCAGTCATGAAAGACCACATATTGTATAATGTGATTTATATAAAAGGTCCAGAATTGGCAAATATATAGAAACACAAAGTAGGTTAGGGACTGCCAAGACCGGGGGGCGAGGACAGGTGGGTAGTGGGCTGGGGGCAATAGGGTATAGGGTTTCTTTTTGGGGTGATGAAAATATTTTAAAGCTAATCACGGTGATGATTTCATAACTCTGTGAATACACTAAATACCATTGAATTATACACTTTAAATGAGTGAATGGTGTGATATGTAAATTATAGCTCAATTTTAACCTTTTAGTTTCAGAAGACAACTAAAGAAAATAAAAAGACAGATCACAAACCAGAGGGGACCCTTTCCAGTGGGGGGAAACATCAGATCCCATGACATTGAGTAGGGATGTGCCTTTGAGCAGATGACTTTAGAGGACTTCTAAACCACACCATTGGGTGGTACCTAGGCCTGGCCTTTTCCTCTCAGGCCATTGGCAAGCTGCACCATGTTGAAAAAGTCTGGGGTTCATGGTATGCCCAATACCTTGGACTCACTTATCCTTTCCTAGCGAAGGAGAGTCATTTCTAGGAAAGTGGAAGACCTCGATCAAATCAGCACAGAACAGGCCACTTCAGGTAGAGGTGAGAATCCAGCCAAAGGAGGCATTCAACTATGGGCAGAGTAACACCAATGGCTTGTTGGGTTGGCTTAGCTGATGCTTCAGAATCCTTCTCCTAAGCTTGGATCCTAGGAATACAATTACATGTTGCTCTGAGGCATGTCTTGCTGACACTGGAATGATTCCATTCTCAGCACCCAATAACTTGCCCACATACACATACTCCATCCTACCCCAAGAGAGAAGAGCCGAGTCATATGATGGGGCTTGGAAGTCAAAAGCAGGATGACAAGGGAGAGCAAACCCCTCACCAGGCTCCTCAGGGTCTAGCTGTGCCTTCCAAAACCTGTTATGGGAACGTGTGACCCCTGAATCCATCGGTGGACAGGTTAAGTCAGCCCTGCAAATACATCCAACAGGCTAGAAGCCAGAGACCAGGGCACCAGATCACATTGTCCTAAAGGCCCTGGAGAGTAAAGATGGGCATTCTTCCCCCAGAGGGGAAAGGCTGAGCAAAGGGCATTGCTGTCCCTCTCCCAGACTCATGCCTATTGTGTCCCTCTTCTCTGCCTCTCTCATCCTAGTTACCCTGACATAGGCCCGTCTGGAGCAAAAGCCCACACCCTAGCTTGCAGCTGCTGGGTCAAGCTGGCAACTTGGGCATTCTGTGACCAACTCCCTGGATGCTTTCTCAAAGTATGCCCTCTATCTATCTTTCTATCTTTCTATCTATCTAATCTATCTATCTATCTATCTATCTATCTATCTATCTATCTATCTTCATCTATCTATTATGTATCTATCATCTGCCTTTCTATTACCTATCATTTATCTATCAATAATCTATCTATTATCTATCATCTATCTTTCTGTTTTTTGTCTACTAGTATCCTCTAATATCTACCTATCTATCTTATAAAGCTGGCCCAAGCAGGGGGAAAGATTCACCATGACAAAACAACATAGAGTAAAACCTGAGTATTCCTTCTCTGTTGAATTGGGCTTATTTCCTTCTAGGCTTTTCACTTAGCGTATGCAGACACATCTAATATCCATCTATACATCTACTTTCTTTTAAAGATGGTGTCACTTTTTCAGAGAGGGTTGTTTGTTTCTTTGCTTGCATTCACTGAATGGTCAGTAGGCACTGCTCTGTGGGATGGTGAAACCCGGGCCTGCAGACTTAACCTAGGGAGTAAGGGAGAAGAGGCAGGCCTGGGGAGCAGGCCCAGACCTTACACATTCTGTTGCTAACAAGGTTTGCTTCGCTTCCCCTGTCTGGTCTCAAGGAGACTCACCTCAGGGTGAGGGGAATGCCCAGTTCATTTCCAGAAGCTCTTCCAGCTTTGGCTTCTCTGAAGTAGCTACTATTATATAATCTATACATTAGAGTAAACTTACTGTAAATTAGCCATTTAACTCCCACATGCTTATGAGTGTGTGCTGGTCCACTCCCATTTTGAAGATAGGAAACTCAGGCACAGTGAATTGGATGACTTCAAAGTCATACAGGAGTGCAAGACACCATCAGGGCCGGAACTTGGGTCAGAGTAGCCCATGCATTTAGCCACCATGCCGCCATCAGCTCCTGATCACCAGAGCACAAGTCAGTGGCCCTGAGTAGGCACAGGCCAGGATGCAGAAGACAGGCTGTGCTTGGGCCGGTAAGAACCTCAGCCAGGGTCACCAGCTCCTAGTCTACACAGTAAAGCAAGCCAGATACGTCCTCCCAGAGAGAGCCTAGCCTGACCCGGAGTGTCTGTGTAGCTAGTGGGCAGCCCAACAGCTATGCTCCTTGTGCTGGGGAGAGGGCAGGCACAGGGCCCAGGCTCAGCTGCCCTCTGGGGCAGCATCGGTGCTTTCAATTCATTCAACACAGCGTCTGAGCCTCCTGGAGTTTCCCACAGGGAGTGACGGTCTGGCTGAGCCAGGCTGCCCAGCCTCTAGAAAGAGACTCAAAGACAACCCTCCTGTGGCTCAGAGGCTCAGAGGAGGGTTCATTCCAGGAAGGAGTCCGTCTACCCAGGAGACTCCAGGTCAGGATCCAGCTGCCTCTGCTGAAAAAGCACCCCTCCCCTGAGACAGCCATCCCACACAGACCAGCGTGGCCTAGTGAACTCACCCTGGATCCATGTCCTGAATTATTTATTTACACCCCCGCCACCCCAGTTATCCATATCATCTGGCTGGCCTCGGGCCAAGTCGCTTTCCTCCTGGTCTTGTCTGCGGTGACAGGACAGGGAGAGGACACATCCACAGCGGGACAGGGGAGCCTCAGCCTAGGCTTTCAGTCTTCTTCCTCCTCCTCCACTGCCACCAGCACCCCTGTCTGCCTGCAATTGAACCCAGATGCCAGGAAATATCTTGGTTGTATGGCTGAAGTGAAAACACATGGGTAGGATGAAAATCCTTCTCTGTTACAGCTTCATTACTGCCATCCCCGGAAACTTGCAGATGCAGAGGGAGACTTCTGAGCCCAGTGTCTGGCACTGTGTGTGCAGGAAGTGCAGCCTGGACCAACCATGGGCAGTATGCACACGGCCTGCTGGCTGCTGGCACACAGCCAAGTTCAACTAGCTTGTGGGAGAGCAGGGGGAGGGACAGAAGCTCCTCCAGCCTCAGATCCCTATTTTTCATGGCCATTCAAAAAAACTTAGGATCCCAGATACCAGTACTGGCCCTGACACTCACTGGCTGTGTGACTTCAGGTAAGTCACATCACTTCTCTGAGCCTCATCTGTAAAGTGGCGATAAAATGCCTTCTTCTTGGAGTTGCTGCAGTGTAGCAAAGGTACTTTTGGGAGGGGAAAACCAGTCTGAGGGTATAAGGGAGTTACAAAGCAGAGCCACAGTCCCTAGCCCACAATACCAAAGCCCCCAAAGCTCTGAGAACCAAAGCTTTTTGTAACTCACTTGGCAGCAAAACCTGAGCTAAACTGACATGAAGCTATTTATTGCATGTATTTATCCCCCTTGGTGTAAATATTCATGTTTTGCTGCAAAAATATTACAATGTTTGATGAGACCTTGGTAGGGGAGGGATGTGTTTCTCTACAGCACATCTCAATTTCTAAAGTTCTGAAAGCTAAAACACATCCAGCCACAAGGGTTTAAATAGGGACCTGATAACCTGTTCTTGGAAATGAAGGGAAATTTATTTGTTGTTTTAGGAGGTTAAGAAAAGTAGAATGTCTAGAGTTGGGCCAGATTTGAAGTCTTTCTTAAAAGCCACCACCCTGTCCTGCTCACATGTCAGCTGGGATCAACTCAGGAATAATTAATAGCACCATTTATCAAGCACTGACTGTGCATCAGATGATTGTGATGATGCTTCATAATTATTGTTTGTTGTGATCTCACAACAGCCCTGGGAGGTGTTTCTATGATTTTTCTTTTGAGACAGAGTCTTACTCTGTCATTCAAGCTGGAGTGCAGTGGCACGATCTCGGCCCATTGCAACATTCACCTCCCAGGTTCAAGGGATTCTCGTGCCTCAGCCTCCTGAGTAGCTGGGATTACAGGCATGCCCCATTATGCCCGGCTAATTTTTGTACATTTTTTGTAGAGACAGGGTTTCACCATGTTGCCCAGGCTGGTCTTGAACTCCTGAGCTCAAGTGATCCACCCACCTCAGCCTCCCAAAGTGCTGGGATTATGGGCATGAGCCACTGTTTCCGGCCTCTATGATCTTGTTCTACAGATGGGGAAATGGAGGCTCAGGAAGGAAAGTGACTTGCTTATGCCTGCGAAGCTGGTAAGAGGCAGATTCAAACCTTGTCTGACTGACTCTGGGGGACTCCAAGCTGGTAAAACAGTGGAGCAAGGAAGGGGATCTCTTTGGGACAGGGGAGGACACCCCGTCCAGATCACAGTGGAGGGTTCCTCTGTTAAGCCCGAACCTCCGCCACCTTCCATCACATGTCTGCCCCTTTCTCTCCTCCTACAGGGACCACCACCCCTAATTGTGCCTGAGACCTATCTCCTTTTCCCCTCTGTGGGATTATGTGCTCCCAGATTCCCCCTGGTCCCACCCTGTTGGCTACAATTTTGAATGAGCTCATCCACAAAACAGGCCTCTTAACTTCACAAGACTCTTGCACAGACCACACAAGGTCATGGATGTCAGTGGGCCCGTTAGGCATGGGGTACCACGGACCACTGCAGGGGGATTAGGCAACTGCCCTGGGGAAGCAACAGGAGACGCACCAGAGGGGTCTCCCAAGGGCTCAGGCTGACCCCTGGACCATCTTCTCAGCAAAATCCATCCTTGTGACCTCCTGCCTCCTCTCCACTGACAGCCACCTGAGCCCGGGTTGGATTTGTTTTTTAATTACACAAGTGAATCATGAACACATTCTCATTAGAAAAAAAATACACAAGTACACAGAGTGAACAGTGAAAATTTGACTTTACCTCTGCCCTTTCAAGCCTATTCCCTCCCTGGGGTAACTACTGTTTACAACTGAGTATGTATCATTGCAGTCCATTTTGTTGGCGTTTATTTACGCACATATATCATTTGGATTTGTTTTGGGCGTTTTATATACACACCTCACATAGTGTTCTGCAGCTTGCTGTTTTCTGCTTACCATATGTCTTGGAAGTCTTCCCTCTTCAGTTCATATAAGTCTGCCTCATTCATTTTAATGGCTGCCTCCTAGCCGCCTGTGGATGCATGTGGGCTTATATCACCATTCCCCCACTGGTGAACACACAGCTCATCCGTAAGTGAACATCTGGGTGTCTCTGTCATCATGGCCATAGGTCGTCTGCAAAGAACATCTCTTATGTGGACTGAGTGCCTGCTGGTGATTACTTTCTGGAAGAGGAGGGGCTGCATCAAAGAGGGTGACATTTTTCAATTGTGGCTAGCTTTGCCAAATTGCTCTCTAAAAGGCTGAATTAACTTAGGTCTCACTAATTGCACATCAGAGTTTGGGGCAGCAGTTCTGCCAGTTGACTGGGTCCAGAGCTTCCTGGCAGGTTGCTGTGAGATGGCTGGGACCCACTTCCCTGCGGAGAAGTCAGCTGGGGCTGTGGAATGAGCAGGCCCCTCTGCAGCAGTGTATTGGGTGGGGATGACTGTTGCTTGTATACGGATCATAGAAGTGGCAATCAATACAGTGATTAGACAGAGTGGGTAAAAGCAGAGGATTTGGAGCCAAACAGATTTGTGTTTGCATCCTGGCTGCATCACCCATGAACCATCTCCAACAAATGTGACTTCTGTGAATCATTTTATCTGAAAAAGCAGAGCAGCAATGACCACATCAGAGCTATTGTAAGGCGCAGAGCTATTGTAAGGTTTAACCATGATGATATACGAAAAGCCCTTAGTATAGTCCCTGCATATAGTAAATGGGAGTGCATGGAAATTGACATTTTTATTATGATTATCATTATAATTATTGTGAATATAATGGTGATGATTTTTAATATCCTGATTGTTAATATCCTGATGATTGTTAATTCCAGAAATACAGGTCCCTTTCCTCTTGGTGGGGGGATCCTCTCATCCCCCACCCATGTGAGCCCCTGAGCCCTGTGCAAGCCTGGGCGCCCTGTCAGTTGGTTGGTGGCTGTCTCAGTGCCTGCTGTGTGCAGAGGTCAGAGCCCACAGGGGATGGGTGATGGTACCCAGGAGGCACGATGAGCTGTTCTGCCTTCCAGGCTAGAAGGGTAGACAGGACACAACCGGATAAACACCAGTAAACAGAGGTGGGGAGTCTTACAAACAGAGGCTCATGCCAACGCAGCTTCTCCGAGATAAATACATCAGAGTCAACTCACTAGGTGGGAATGGAGGGAGTGGGTGGGTGCAGAGTGTAAGTGGGTTGAAGGTGGAGGCACGAGAGAGTGAAGCCAGACAGAAAGGCAAAATGAAGGGCAGAAGTGAGGCGGGGGGTCGGGGAGCAGCATAGAAGGTGGCCTGTGCTCCTGGCAGCAACTGTGGAGGAGAGGAGGGTGCCCTGGACCAGCTGGCCACCAGAGTCCTCCATTCAATTCCCTGCTCTGCATCTTGCCAGCTGTTGGCCTTGGGGAAATCCTGCTTCTTTTCTGGGTCTTGGTTTGAGCATCTGTAAAACGGGCCGTGCAGGGGCTGGTTCAACTTGAGCGCTCTATTCAGAGTCCTTTTCAGCCTGACGCATCTAGGAATTCCTGCCTCATAATAACATCTCTGCTCTGAGCACTCTCATCTTGAATTTGAGTCACTGTGGCCATCACCCTCACGCCTGCAAAGCACCAGCACGCAACAGTCTACACACTATATTTCCATCTGTTTTCTCATCTGGTCTGCCCGACAGCCTTGGGTGCAGGTGGAGTTGAGATTCGAGTCTCATCTTACAGATGAGAGACCTGGAGCTCACAGAGGTGAGATGACTTCCTGGAGACTGGAACTGAGTAGAGGGGTAGCATCTTGCCCTGCCAGTTGCCATCCCAGCAACTACCAAGCTGAGGACCAAGTTGCAGATGGTAAGTCAGGTTGAACCACTCAGTGTCCCCACATATACCACCCATGGTTGCTGCTGAGCCTTGGTCACACGCTCCATGCCAGGCTCTTTGCCCATGTGGTCTTGTCTAATCCTCACAGCAACTCTGAGGCAGGTATGGTTGTAAAGTCCACTGTACAGATGAGGCGGTAAGGCTCAGAGAGGCTGAGTAATTGCCCCAAATCACCCAGCCAGTGAGCAGCACAGCTGCCTTCCTAAGAGTCCCAAAGATTTACCCTTCCTTTGCTCCCACCTGGAGGGGGAGCTCATGCCCTCACTAACCCCTGAGAGACCCATTCATCATCTATTTCATTCCAACTCATGTTCAAGGCCCAGCTCCCTTGCCACCTCCAAGAAGCCCTCCCTGACCACTCCGGTGACTCCCAGGCATTCACCCTTCTCTTTCCCCTGCACTCACTTATAGGACCTTCCTGTCTGGATCTCCCTGGTGATCTTAATCACAAGGCGCTCGGGAGAAAGGGAATTCTCCTTTGTGGCCAAGACTTGTCTTTCCAATGTGGGTTTACCTTTTTCTAAATAAATATTTTTCAATGCAATGGCAAAAGAAAAGTGTGTTTATTATAAAAATAAAAAGTGGGCCAGCCACGGTGGCTCCACACCTGTAATCCCAACACTTTGGGAGGCCAAGGTGGGCAGATCACCTGAGGTCAGGAGTTCAAGATCAGCCTGGCCAACATGGTGAAACCCCATCTCTATGAAAAATACAAAAATTAGCTGGGCATGGTGGTGCGCACCTGTAATCTCAGCTACTCGGGAGGCTGAGGCAGAAGAATCGTTTGAAGCTGGCAGGCGGAAGTTGTAGTGAGCCGAGATCAAGTCTAGCTGCACTCCAGTCTGGGCCACAGAGCGAGACTCCATCTCAAAAAAAAAAAATAAATAAAATAAATAAATAAAAAATAAAAAGTGTACAGAACCACTAGGCTAGTGGTTTTCCTTTCTTTAACTCCACCATATAAGGTAGGACAATCATTTCACAAACCTGAAGTGCTGTCTTAGAGTGGGCTCCCCAAGAAGCCGACTCTGAGATGAGAATTTGAGTGCAAGTCATGTATTCATGAGGTTTATTTGAAATCGTTGACTGGTAGTTGAGTGGGGAAGTGGGACGGGGAATGGAAGTTGCCCAACAAAGAGTGTGTTTCCAACAGGTGACCACTGCAGGCAACCGGGGCTCAATCTAACTGGGAGCTCTGGGAGGCAGCACAGAACACATACGTATGAGGAAAACAGTTTTTCCTTCTATGTTCTCAGCACCTGCGATGCCAAATATCTGGGGTTTTTTTCCCCACACCAACCAGTTCTCCAGCTTTCAGTACACCAGCTGAGTCTCACAATTCAATTATGACGCTAGCTACCCAGAGTTAGTGCAGAGCCCGTGGTTTAAGGCTTCAGTCCCACAAGATTTCCCCCCACTTCAGACGCCAATCGCAAGGTGGTCCTCAGGTAACCCGTACTTCTGTCCCACTTGGCTCCAAATCAGGGGTTCCTGTGACCCACTCCTTGGATTCCGTAATTTGCTATCGTGGCTCCCAGAGCCACTGTGACTCACAGAAAGTGTTCAGGGAAATGCATTTACACTCTATTATAAAGGATATAATAACAGTTACAGATGAATAGCCAAATGAAGGGATCTGTAGGGTGAGTTCCAGAAAAGTCCTGAGCACAGGAGCTTCTGTCCCCATGGATTTGGGGAGCACCACTCCCCTGGCACATGGATGTGTTCAGTATCTTGGAAGCTCTCCAAACCCCGTACTTTAGGGATTTTTACAGAGACCTTATCACGTAGGCATGATATACGAACTCAATCTCCAGCCTCTCTCCCCTCCCAGGAGGAGAGAAGGTGGGGATGAAAGTTCCAAGATTCTGCTGGGCGTGGTGGCTCACGCCTGTAATCCCAGCACTTGGGGAGGCCGCGGCGGGCAGATCACGAGGTCAGGAGATCGAGACCATCCTGGCTAACATGGTGAAACCCCATCTCTACTAAAAATACAAAAATTAGCTGCACGTGGTGGCGGGTGCCTGTAGTCCCAGCTACTAGGGAGGCTGAGTCAGGAGAATGCCGTGAACCCAGGAGGCAGAGCTTGCGGTGAGCTGAGATCACGCCACTGCACTCCAGCCCAGGAGACAGAGTGAGACTCTGCCTCAAAAAAAAAAAAAAAAGAAAGAAAGTTCCAAGATCTAATCATAGCTGTGCCTTTCTGGTGACCACCCCCCATCCTGAAGTTATCCAGGAGCCCATCAATAATGGCCTCATTGGAACAAAAATGCTTCTAGCCCCAGGAAATTCTGAAGGATTTAGGAGCTCTGTGTCAGGAAATGACACAGATTATAATATTAGAATAAAATATTTTATTAATATCTTATAATAAATATTAGAATAAAATATTTTATTAATATCTTGTAATAAATATTAGAATAAAATATTTTATTAATATCTTATAATAAATATTAGAATAAAATATTTTATTAATATCTTATAATAAATATTAGAATAAAATATTTTATTAATATCTTATAATAAATATTAGAATAAAAGATGCTTCTAGATTATTAGAATAAAAAATGTTCCTAGTGCCCCTATCACTTAAGAAATTACAAAGGTTTTAGGAGCTCTGTCCAGAAGCCCAAAATATATATATCTTATTATTTCACAATTTCATAGCATGTCTCATAGTTATCTTCCCCAAGGGACAAGGGACCTGGGGTGTTTATCTGCCAATTCCCAATAGTCATGGTTTGAGGGCTACTTCTGTGGGGGAATTGATTCCCTGGCACTTCTGGGCTGCCACATGGGCAGGACAGGCTCCAGCAGTCACAGAGAACCCCCAGACAAAGAGACAAGTTGCTGGAAGCTCTGGGGAGCCGGACACCAGCAGCATCTGCCACAGGTACCTGTGTGTACCAGGCTCATGGAGATACAGCAGTGAGAAAGGTCGACCAGGTGTCCACACACAGGGAACTTGTAACCTAATGGGGTAAACAGATATTTATGAAACATGATGCAAGCATATAACAACAGATATCATTATAAATGAGCCTAAGGAAATGTTTGTGGTTCTGGCGACAGATGGCCAGGATTGGACTCCCAAGTCTGCCTCTAGTTTAGAACAAGTTACTTAGCCTCTCTAGGGCTCAGTTTCCTCAACTGTAAAGTGGGAATTATAAGTGTAGCAACATCTTAGGGTTGTTTTGAGTTCATTCACATCAATGCACATAAAACTTTCAGCACAAGGGGGTTACAGAGGACACCTGATGATTGCTAACTGGTGTTATGATCATCATGTTTCATGTCATTAGACTTCAAAGAGCAGTTTGGCCAAGTCTGGGCTGCAGGGGCTTCTATTGGCTTTTCATGGGGCCCCAATGCTGCACAGCATAAGGAGACTGCTGGCCGGGCACGGTGGCTCACACCTGTAATCCAAGCACGTGGGGGGCCGAGGTGGGTGGATCAACTGAGGTCAGAAGTTCGAGACCAGCCTGACCAACATGGTGAAACCCAATCTCTACTAAAAATACAAAATATAGCCAGACGTGGTGGTGCACGCCTGTAATCCCAGCTACTTGGGAGGCTGAGGCAGGAGAATCACTTGAACCCGGAAGGTGGAGGTTGCAGTGAGCTGAGATCACACCATTGCACTCCAGCCTGGGCAACAAGAGCGAAACTCCATCTCAAAAAAAAAAAAGAGACTGCTGAGGCCAGTAGGAGAATGGCTCTGTCATGGCACCCTGGTGGCCCTCCACACATCCACACAGGCAGAGGCTTCGACTTCAATTAACCTAAGATCAACAAGAGCCATCATTTTTCTGGTACCTTATGCTGGGATGTGGTTAAGGCTTTACTCATTTAATCCTCACAATAACCCTATGAGGTAGGTATTTGCTTCAGAGGTTAAGTAATGTGCACAGAAAGGTTAAGTAAGTTGCTTAAGATCTCACAGTTCATAAAGGCGGAGCTTGGATTGAGCACCTAGGCCTAAGTGCTCAGCTGCTGATGGGAGGTAGGGGTGGGGAGAGGCATTCACAGACAGAAGTCTGGCTCATTGTGGCCTGGGCTGGTCCTGCGTGGGTCCCGAGCTCTGCCTGGTGGTGGTGGCGAGAAGTATGCTCAGTGTCCTGGCCCTAAACTGGGCCCTTTCTATCAGCTCACAGGAAGGGAGGAAGAGCCAGGGCCTGAGCCCGCTTGGCCACACAGCCCTGCTCCTTGCTAACCCGGCTGACCCTAGATCCCAAGCTGAGAAAAGAAGGAGCTGCCCTCCCCTGGCCCCATCTGCCGGTGGCCCCTGGTTGTGGCCACTGGTGGTCTCTGGTGGCTGGGCTTGCTGCCGGCAGGCAGCTCACACAGCTGCTGTGCACAGCAGCCAGACTCCCCCAGCAGCTCCCCAGGGCCAAGAGAACGTTCCAGGACAGCTTGGAGTCATTAGGCACTCTCTGCTTACTGCTCGTGGTGAAAGGCCGGCTTCAGATCCAGGGCCTCTTCTGCTGCCTGCCTTTCTCTCAATCCCTGGAATAGCTGGCAAACCCCCACAGCCCTGTAGGGAAGGCGGCAGGGATGATGTTCAGCTGTCCAACATCGCTCCCATCCCTAGCTTTGTTCCACTCTGCTCCCCCATGGCTTCTGCTCCCACTGTCCAGCTTGAGCCACTGTGGCCTTTGGAAGACAATGAAAGGAAAGCTGGGCTCTAGTGTTGAGTCTGCTGTGTGGCTTTGGGCAGGTCACATAACCTCTCTGGGTGTTTGTCATTGCTTGTCAGTGGGAACTTCCGGTCCCTGCTTTCCCTCCTCCTTTGTGGAGATGAGGAAAGCATGTGTGAAAAACATTGACATGGGAAAGCAGATGCTCACAGAGGCTGGAACACATGTTATCTGAGGGTTCAGGCCTTGGTCACCTCAGAGGACACTGAAGCACATGGCTGAACGGGTGTTCAGGAGCATCCACCTTATTTTAAAAGGGGGAACCTGAGGCCCAGCCACTAACTGAGAAATCTGGGGTTGGAAGCTGGCCTTCTTTCCACTGCCCCACCTTGTCATTTGATGAAAGTGATGAGGAGCATTTGCTTAGAGGGCATTGTGTGCTGGACAGTGTCTGCGAGCTTGCCATGGACTATGTCCACCAATTTTTATAATACGAAGAGGGGATTAGTGGCGTCCAGGCAGGAGGCCCTTTGGCAATAGTGGGCTGTGTTTACTTAAGTAGCAGTGTTTCCTAGGCCCAGGAAACCTAAGAGAAATCTGAAAAGATGATCTTTCAGGACCTTGCTGTCCAGTTGGATAAGAGACAATATAGGGATGCTTTCTGGGACCCAAGGAGCACGCCTGCCTTCTGGGCCCAGTGTGGCTGTGATGGGGCATGAAGTGGGTGCTTCTCCCACACTCTCTTCTCAGCTTGTGCTGGGAGAGGGGGTAGCACAGGGCAAGATGGCAAAGTCTCCAGTTAGTGCCAGGCACAAACTTTCCCAGGAGAGGAGGCATTGATACAAAGCAGGGAGAATAAACCCAGGGGCATCACCAACTCCATTTTGAATCCCAGATCCACCATTCACTAGCTGTGAACTCTGGACACATGACATAACATCTCTAAGCCTCAGTTTCCCTACCTGTAAAACAACCCCTTGCAAGGATTTGCAATAACTCATGGGAAGCGTTGGACACTCAGCGAGTTGGGAGCTACAATGGAGCCACTGAAGCAAGGACATTGAAGCGAGTGTGGTCAGCTCAGTCTGGAAAGGAAACGTGAGCTATGCAGAGGATGGCTGGGAAGGAGCAGGTAGCAGGTATCAGGGCTCTTTCAGTCTCTCTCACACCCTTGTTGTGGGAGCTGGCCACTGCTCAGACTCCTCTTGGCCAGGGGCTCCTGAGGACCCAGGCTGAGCCTAGCTCAGCCAGACAAGATCTGGCAGAGACCCCACTTTCTCCTCCAAACAATGTTGTTCTCCCAGCCAAGGGCAGCAAGAGGTGGGCCAGGAAGCTGACAGCACCAGGGATGCTTCCTGGCTCCCCTGCCCTGCCCAGCCCAGCCCTCCATGTTGGGGTACATCCCCCAGTCTGGTCTGGCTGCCAAAGGTCTGTGAGGCAGAAACAGAGTTACACCACCACCGCCTCTCACGTCCTCAGCCTCCAGCTGGTCAGACTCTCGGGAGGGGCCTGGCAGCTCAGGTGGCTCTGCACCTTCTGTCTTTGAGCTAAGGGACCCCAAGGAAGGCAGAACTGAGTCACTCTCCTCTTCTTCAGGCGAAGGCCGGGGGCTGAGGGCTCTGGCCTTGGGTTCCCTCGCTCATCTCTGAGGCTCTGAGACATAGAGCTCCTCTCAACATGGTCCTGTGAGCGTGTGCATGGAGTGTACACGTGGACATGTGTGTATGTGTGTGCATGTGAATGTATGTGTGAGGGCACACATGCATGTGTGTGAATGTGCATGTGTGTGTGTGAATGTGCACACAAGGATGTGGATGTATGCACATGAGTGCATATGGTGCATGTGTGGGCAGGGAATCTGGAGACTGGAGCTTCCAGGGCAGCTGGTGGCTGCAGCAGGCTGAGGGTGATGAGTAAGCTCACCTCCTCTCACTCTCCTGGCATCCACTGAGTCCCAGAGTTGGGCCATGGGTGCCGTGGCAACCATGTGCATGAGAAAGACCCCATCTCTCCCTCTTGGGGTCATGTTCTGGTGAGGGGAGACAGGAATACACAAATAAACCAACAACACGACGTCAGAGAATAATGCAGGGTGAGAAGAAAATGGAATGGGGGCTGTGGTGGGCATCCTGTCCTTTTCTTCTTCCTCCTCTTCTCTGATTTTGGGAGTGCAGCATGGAATGAAAAGTGAGGTATGAGAGCAAGGGGGTGATGAAACACTTCGGCGTGGTGGGTGAGGGGTCCAGGAAGACCCACATGCTGACGCTTCCTGGCCTTGTCAGCTTGTCCCCCGAGACACTCCCCTGGGATGAAGGACAGGAAGCCCAGGTCTTGCCCCTGAGGTCTGGTGGCCCTCGCTCCTACCAGGCAGAGCTGCCATCCTTGGCTCGTCCGGAAGCCAAAGGCGTCCCCACTCTTCCATTTCTGAGTTTGGTAGTTTGCTGCTGGGGAGAAAAATGAAGAAGAAGGAAAAAGGGGAAAATCCCATTTCAATTCTTTGGTCAAAGCACAAGTTTCTCTCCTCCCTTTCTTCCCTTCCTCCCTCCCTCCCTTTTTTTTCTTTTATTTTCTTCCTTTCCCCCAAGAGTAGAAAGAACCAGGGAATATAAACAAAAATGCTCTTAGAACAAATCAGGCCATCTTGTTCCCAAACCCCAGGAAACTCCTAGAAGCTGGGATCTGAGCAAAGGGACAAACGGAGCTGCAAGGCCAGTGGGGGTGGGAACTGGGCTGAGTCAGGGAAGGTCTGTGGGTTCCGCGGAGCCCCCGAAACAGCTGCCTCTTGGGGTCCAGATGTACTACCAGAAGGAAGGTCCAAGAGAGGCCAGAGGGGAGGGCTGAGGCCGCCTGGAGCTCACTGCATTCCTGCCAGGGTGAGTCACTGCCAGGACGCCCTGCTGTGCCGATTTGCAGCAACAGCCTTGGTGTCCCAGGACTCTTGGGCCCCCTCCAGATAGGTTCTTCCAACCCACAAAGAGCTCTCCTTTGCACATCGATGCCCAAAGGACTGTCATAATCACTCAGCCCATTTACGGCTTTGTTTTCTTCCAAAATGTAGCCCCCCTGCAAGGAAAAAGCCCCAGCCATATCAGTCATTTACTCTTTGATATAAATGAGTCATCCAGCCCTTTTCCAATGGCAGGTTTGAATGAGAAGAAGAAACAGAGCATGAGGACGCTGCATTTCACAAAGCAAGGGACCCCAAGGAAGGCATGGACCTTTCGTGGAGGTTGGGGGTTGCATGAGGGGGAAGATCCAGAAAAGGCAGAGGAGATGCTGGACACGGCATCCTCAGACTCAGGGTGGGCCAACACTGCCCTGAATGAAACCAAGGCTTTGCAAGACCAACATAAACCAGAGCTCAGCAAGTTTATTTTCTCATGAAGAGCGAATTCTGTGAAAGACAGAGCTAAGTCTTATCAAGCACTGACTAGGTACCAGGTACCTCCCAAGTGCTGTTCCTGCAGTAAAGGAATTCTCACAACCCCCAGAGAGAGAATAGATACTCAGAACCAGCTGGAGCAAGAGGCAGCACTGGGAGAGGGATCCGCACCTGCCACTTCCGGAGAGCTTGCTTTCCCACCACACTACGCAGCCTCCGGAACCAGGTTGTTTGCAGCACAGGTGGGCTGATTCCAGGGTCTTATGACCCTGCAAGGCTGGAGGTTGTAAGGCTTGGAGATGGGAAATGACCTGACCAAGATCACACAGCAAAATACCACATGGGCACCCCACAGCCTCACTGCTGCCCAGATTGGTATAGCAAGCGTGCCCTTGTCTGAGTCACTAGTGACTTGCTATTGAATGAATGAATGAACCAACAAATGAAGAAATGGGAACAGAGGCTCAGGGAGGCTCCATGTCTGACCCGAGGGCATATGTTTGGGATTCTCAGGGCAAGCCTCCTCAGAACCAGCTGTCCCAGTCCTGCCCAGCCTCTATACAGCACTTGGCTTCTTCTCCTAGCAATTCTCCTATTTTGTCACATTTGAGTTCACAGCCTCCAGAGCGACATAGGGCCTTGACTTCCTGTTCCCGATGGGCAGGAAAGGTCATGCAGCTCATTAGTGGTGGTGAGGTTGGTGCTGTGTCCCCATCTCTAGCCAATCATACCAAACAGTGGTTGGTCTCTGTGACCCTGTCCCCACCATGCCTGGACTATGAAATCAAAGGGGTTTTCTTGACCCTAAAGGACAGTCAAGCCTGATTCAGGAAGAACGGCTTGGACTTCCACCCATTTCTCCACGCCGTGCCTCCTCTTTCCAAGCAGCATTTTAGCGTTGTTCACCCAGACCTTCAGACTTCATGGTCAGCTCATTAAGGGATCATGGGTGCAAACAGCCTGTTGACCTCAAGGGAGAAAGTAGAGGGTTTTCCAGGAAAGGGGTGCTGGTGAGAAGATCTCCTCTTGCACTTGTGGCTCAACTTCAGTGAGTTGGATGACCAGAGGCACTTCCTCTTCAGGGTGTTGGTGCCTCCCTGTTTCCTGAGCTATGGCAGCTCAGAGGTGCAAAGCAAAGGTTTCCAGCCTAGAGAGAGCAATGCTGCACCTTTGCCAGCCGTAGCCCATAGCTGCTTATTCCACCTCACCAAAGTGCAATCAACAAGCACTCACTGGGCACCTACTGCACGTCAGGCACTGTGCTGGGCCCCCCAGGTCCAAAGCTGGGTGAGGAACCAGACTGCCCAGGGTCAGTCTTAGGTTCCCAGCCAGGCTGTCAGCATGTCATCCTGATGGCAGGGACCACCTTCCATCTCTCCTAGCATCATGCACTGGGGCGGGACTGGCCTCATGGGGGAGGCCAGTATAGAGAGGATGATGGGCTAGATTGCATTTATCTCCATTGTTGAAGGGATTTCTTTCAGACATCTTGAGTTCTTCCAGCCTAAAGCCTGGAGGTTTTTTTGATTGTGGAAATGTACAGGGAGGGGGGGTCTTGGAAGGAGCATGGGATCTTGGAAGGAAGAGACCAGAGAAAGAGCTTTCTCACTAGAGCACAACAGAGAGGTTAGGAGGGCGGGCTGTGGAGTCAGACAGCCTTGTCTGAAACCATGGCTTCTCATCAGGCTGTGTGGCCATAAGTGAGTTACTGAGCCTTGCTGAGTCTTAGTCTCCTCATCTGTAAAATGAGGACAATAAGAATACTTCCCTCATAGAATTGCTGTGAGCCTGAACAGAGCTAATATGTGCAAGGGCTTAGTTCAGTACCTGGCACCTATTGAGGGCTGGATAAATAGCAGCTATTATTTTCCCATCGGAATAGAGGAAATATTCCAGCCCCAATGCCATCACTGGATATCAGGCCTGAAGGCACCCTCCAAAGCAGTTATTCCATTATGGCCATTCTACAAAATGGAAGACTGACGCCCAGATATGGGAAGCTGCCTGCCAAAGGTCACATGAGTTGCTAATAAAATGCAACATTAGGGTCAAAATCCCAGTCTGCTGACTCCCCAGTTGGTGACTTTTTCACTCTCTTTTGCCCAGATGTGGTAGAGTAGACTCAAAGAACCCCTTAAATCCATATCCCAGGCCCCCCTTCTTCTCCAGCTCCCAGCACAGTGGGGAGATTGGTGGGCTGTGCCCCCTCTTCCCCCCGTAAGAGCCTCAGAAGCTGATTCCACTCTGAGCCAAGGAAGTCTGGAGTGTGCAAACGTGTCTCTCCAGGCCCTGGAGCCAGGAGTGACATCAGCAAGGCACAAACATCAAGGAGCAACAGCTCCCTTCCTGGAGCTCTAGTCCCCACCTCTCCCAGCCTCCCTCTGGTCCATCCCCATGGCTGTCTGTGCTAGGCTTCTGGGAGATGAAGGGAAGCCAGACATTAATGGTGACAGGTGAGGCAGTCATTGTGCCTCTGGCACCTGAGCACAAGCTTCCCTCCCAAGATGAGACTGCGGAAGCTGGCCTGAAGCCTGGGCTCTGGGCTGGGGGTCCCATCACGGGGCATTTGGCACCCAAGGGAAATGTGGGTACAGACAAAACATCCCTTCTTGCACCTGGAGTCTTGTCTCTGGCCAAACCTTTTTCCTGCTCCTTCTCCCTTGCCACCACCTCACATTTGTCAAAATTCCAGCTTGATGACATGAAACTCACACATATGGCCAAGGAGGAAGCAGAGGGAGACATGGTTATCATCAGCCTGGTCTATAGGAAGTGGAGAGTCAGCTTACTGTCTTGAGGAGCCACTAGCCCTGAGTGCTAGTGTAGGCTCTGCACAAATCCCCCATGTGGCCTGGGACAAGTCAAAGCTCAACTCTGGGATTGTCTCTGCAGCCAAAATTCATTTAGAGGATCCTCCGGGGCCAATACTCCAGTATTCTTTAATGACTCCTGCCAGGAAGCCTCAACTGATAACCAAATACTAAGCCCTCAACCCACGCTGTGTACCTACTAACTGCTTTACCCTGGTCTTCTGGCAGGATAGGTATATCAGCTAGCTAGTGCCTCAATAATGCTGCATAACAAATGATCCCAAACTCAGTGGCTTAACACAAAAATCAGTTATTCTCAAGGAGGCTGGCTGTGGCTCAACTAATCCAGGCTGGGCTTGGCAAAGGGGCTAGGCCCTAGGCTACTTCTTGTTGCAGGTCTCTGGGTCAGCTGGGGACGTTCTGCTCCCAGAGACACTGTGTCTCTCATCCTCCCAGGACAAGGAAGTAGCTAGGACATGCTCCTCTCATGGCAGCTATAGAAGCAGAAGAGGAAAGCAGGCACACAGGAAGCTTCCCAAGGAGCCAGTAAATTTTCACTTCTGCCCAGAGTCAAGAAGCAGAGACAGAGGCTCCACCATGATGATGCCGTGGCAAGGCCTGGCTGGCCAGGCCAGTGAAGATCGGTGCCGGTCGTCCAATCTACTGCATGAAAATGATTCAGCCTCTTTGATATGGAAGTCAGATTGTCCTTTCCTTTTTTCTTTCTTTGTTACACTGGAAGAGATGTAATACAAATACGTCCCCTCACTTCCTCATTTGAGGCTTCCAGAGTTGAGTATTAGGCCCTCCTTATCATCAAGCAAAAGAAATGAGTTTTTCAATGTCTGGGAAGGTTGTCAGGTGATAGAAGTGAAGAGAGGGTTTAAAATAGGGAGGGATTTCCCCAGAGTCTAAGATCAGAGGTTGGGGAAAGTTTGGAACCCAATTTTGGGAAGGTTGCCCAAGAAGAGTCAAGTGAGCTGACTTGGCAGGAGGCTTCATTGAGAAATAATGTTTGGGGGTCCAGGAGCCACAAGGGCCCTGAGACATACCTGACAACCTAAGAAAAGGGAATTCCCATCACTCTGGTGCAGGCCAACAATGATTGACCCATGACTTTGCTTGAGCCCCTTATGAACTGATCATCAGTCCAGAGAGAAACAACCCCCCAGGCCACTGGGCTTTGCTGCGCTGATGGCTGATGAAAATCCCATCACCTACCCCCAAGGTACATAGGAGGACGTCTACCCCATCACCAGTGGGGTCTAGGATAAGTGTACAAATGGTGTCCCACATGCCATATGCTAGAAGTTTTCTCCTCACCATCTGATTCAAGCTGGGAAACATCTGTCTCCAAGCGGCCTCCCAGTCCCCCACCTACAGGGGCAGTCCAAGAAGGCTAAGGCATGGCCCTTGCCTGCTCAGAGTCCTCTACCCAGATGGGAAACCTAGCCTATGTTCAGGAAGCATCAAAAAGCCACATCAGAGGAAATGTCTCCTTAGAGCAACCAAAGACCTTCACAAGGCATGAGTGATCACCAGCATTAATGGAAGCATCGGAATGTGAGGACGGAGAATCGGCGGCGCATGGAGCTCCTTCGGGTTATTTGTTCAACACCTACCTCAGGCCAGGTCTGTAAGAGCACCCGGAGCCAGTGTTGAATGAGATGTGGTTTCTGCTTCCGAGATACCCACCATCTTAAAAGAGAGCTCCAGGGAGGCTTCATGGGCGGGAAGAGATTTCACCTACATTTGAAAGAACATGAAAAACTGGGGTAGACAGAGGGTGTGGTGGATGCTTTCCAGGCAGTAGAACGCAATCCCTGGAAGGAGAGAGGGACTTCCTTCCACAGGAAATTTGGCTTGCAAGAGTTCCACAGGAAAGGGTGACAGGTGGTTAAAAGGAGTGCCCTCTAATGGTGACATTTTGATAAGTATGGCAACTAGAGGAGAAGGGTCTATCAGATACCAACCATGCCACCCACATCCACAGTCACCCCCCTGCGTGGTTCTGGTCTCTGCTGATGGTCATGGCCTGGACACATGTTTCAGTGACTTCTCAGGTCCATGTCATGCTCTTTCCACATTTTTTCCTCCTAAAGCCATGGTTTCTGCTTCTGGAAATATAATCCCCCTTCTGAGAGAAGTGCTATGGCAACCTCACCACAAATACACTCCCTTCCCTGATGGTACTAATTGAAGGAAAGGGCTGGTGGAAAAATGATTTTACCGAAACACAGTTTTTATTATTTTTAAGTTAATCCACTTACTCAAGTGAACTAACCACGAGGCACTCCACAGCAATGGTTTGTAGGGGACCTGCTGGAAGAGATTGATTGCGGATTCATTCAGTCATTCAACATTTTACTAGGCAGCCACCACGGGCCAGAGGCTGGGGTACAAGGTTAAGTCAGTCTCAGTGTCTGCCCTTAAGGAGATCAGTCTGAGAGGGAGATAGACACATTCCCATGAGTATCAAGCAGAGTGGTCACTACAGCAAGAGCCCTGTGCATGGAGTATTACCAGAACACAGAAGAGGAGAACTGAACAAGGTTGGAGGGTGGGGTCACCAGGGAAGGCTTCTAGGAGGAGGAAAATGGGAGCTCATGCTTTTGGAGGAATAATAGATACTTACAGGAGAAAAGCGGTGGCAGTAGGATGGAGCCGGCTGAGAGATAACCTGTGCAAGAGTCATGACATGCAGAAAGGCCCAAAGGGGAGAAAAAGTGGGATTAACCAAGAAAACACTCCCAAATTGGAGTTGATGGGATGTAACGTGAAGACGGGTAGTGGCAAATGTTGGGTCTGGAGCGGTCAGCAGAAGCCAGACCCTGGAGGCCTGTAAGCCTTGGTAAGAGTTTGGACTTCATCATGTAAACGTGAAAGGTTCCAAGCAGGGGAGAGATACAGATAATTTTGTGTTTTAGAAAAGGTGCTGGTGCAGAAGCGGTATGAAGTATGCATGGAAGCTGGGGGATCAGCTGGGAGTAGGAGAGAAATGTCAGGAGACTGTCCTAGGGAAGTGGTTGGGGGAATGGAGAGAAGGGGATGTATTTGAGAAACACTTAGGGAGCTAAAATAGTAGGTCTTGGTGGTTTTCGGATACAAGGAGAGAAGAAAGAGGGAGAATCTTAGGATAAAAGCGAGACTTACAGCATGAG
The DNA here is from genome assembly GCF_029281585.2 of Gorilla gorilla gorilla. NCBI lineage: Eukaryota > Metazoa > Chordata > Mammalia > Primates > Hominidae > Gorilla > Gorilla gorilla. Next base: position 45,972,586 of record NC_073232.2, on the reverse strand, counting down.
TGGAAGGTGCTACCCTTGACTGAGATGAAGAATTCTGGGTGAAGGAAGTTTAGGAGGGAAAAACTAGGATCCATTTTGGATGTGGGGTTGGAGGAAGCTGCGGGTGGGACTTCCAGTGGCAATGACCAGCCAGCAGGTGAATATCTGGACTCACCCCTATGGAGGAAGATGCAGGCTGGAGTTAAGACCTGAGGGGCATGAGCTTTAGGAAGCACAGAAGGGGAGGGGCCCACCTATGCGTTCATCAAGGTGATGTAGGTTGCGAGGAACAGAACACACTCAAAAGTTGCTCAAACAATAAGATCGTTTATTTATTTATTTCATTTGAATACATTTGGAAGTAGGTGCTTAATCCATTTGGAAGTAGCTTCTTCATCATCTCAATATGATATTGGGGACCCAAATCTTTACCTATTTCAGCTCTGCCATCTCAGTTCATCCGTAAGCATATGCCTTGTGATAACATAGAAGGCAGATGACATACCCAAAGGATGGGTAGCCCCAGGGGAAGAGATTAGGAAACAATTTGTTCACAGATGAAATGCCTGTCTTTGGCTGTGTTTAGTAGGATACAAGAAAGGAATAGGCTCAGAAAATAATTGGCCTGTTAAGAAGCAGAATTGAAAAGGGAATTAAATGTCCACTAGTTAGTGCTTGTGGGGTTGGAAGAGGCAACTGCTTCCTAACCCTAAGGCTGATTTAAACTTATCCTGTGTGGACTTCTGCTGTGGACAATGATGGAATAACAGATACTGGGCCTAGCCGTCACCCACCATAAACAAGTAGAACACTGGATAAAATATATGAAACAGCTGTTTTCAGACACTGACTAACCCTCAGAATGGGACTGTGTTCCCTGAGAGAAAGTAAACAAATAAGATGAACTCCGTGATCAACCTGACTTTTTGCCTAGAGGCATTTAGCAGACCGTGGGTCTAGGACGAGGAAGGAGAGCAGAGCACAGAAGCCTCGCTGTTTTGAGGAGTCAGAGATCACAATTCCGAGAACTGTGCAGCTGGAATTTGCGGAGCAGAATACTGAAGAGACGTACGCAGAGAAAGGGCTTCAGAAACTGCATAGGAGGCACTTTGAGTCTTTGGCTAAAAATTAGGTGTGCATGAGTAGGATGAGATTCCATGAGGTTGGACAAAGAACAAATATTGGAGAAAGAGTACTTATTTGGGAGTTGTAAGCTGAACAATATTCTGTGCTCAGAGTTGAGAGATGTTCAAGTTCAGGCCAACCAGAGTGGAGAGACCTCATTGAGCCCTCAGAATATTTAGTGGAAAACTCAGAAAGGCTGCACTGTAGGAGTAGAGCTAAACTAACAAGCCTCCATCCTAGAGTGAAGGCTATCCTAGACCCATCTTAAGTTTAAAGACAAGTCTTGAAAGGACCAAGCCAATCTTCAAATAAGTTGCTGGAATAAAACTCAACACTCTTTAAAGAAAGATAACAGGCTGGGTGTGGTGGCTCACGCCTGTAATCCCAGCACTTTGGGAGGCCGAGATGGGCAGATCACCTGAAGTTAGGAGTTCGAGACCAGCCTGGCCAACATGGCAAAACCCCGTCTCTACTAAAAATACAAAACTTATCCAGGCGTGGTGGTGGGCGCCTGTAATCCCAGCTACTCAGGAGGCTGAGGCAGGAGAATTGCTTGAACCTAGGAGGCAGAGGTGGCAGTGAGCCAATATCATGCCACTGCACTCCAGCTTGGGCGACAGAGCAAGACCCTCTCTCAAAAAACCGTATCTTTGAAAAAATAATGGCCAAACATTTTCCAAATTTGATGAAAACTATAAACCCATAGATCCAAGACACTCAATGAATTTCAGTCAGGATAAACACAAAGAAAACTACACCAAGGCACATCAAGTAAAAATGCTAAAAACAAATGATGAAGCAAAAAACTTGAAATGCAGCCAGAGAAAAATCTTAGCCTGGTGGCAAGGATCAAATTGATGATATCATTGTCATATCCATTATTGAAAATTGTGAATGGACTAAGAGATGAATCTTTTTTATTAGACATGCTGACTCAGGCAAAGAGACTGGAGGAAATGTGCTCACACCTAAGTCTGATAGGTTTACTTACAATAAAGTACCCCAAAACTTACTGGCTTAAAGAAAGTAGAGTTCCCAGCACTTTGGGAGGCCGAGGCGGGTGGATCACGAGGTCAGGAGATCGAGACCATCCTGGCTAACACAGTGAAACCCCATCTCTACTAAAAAATACAAAAATTAGCCGGGCGTGGTGGCGGGCGCCTGTAGTCCCAGCTACTTGGGAGGCTGAGGCAGGAGAATGGCGTGAACCCGGGAGGCAGAGCTTGCAGTGTGCCGAGATTGCACCACTGCTCTCTAGCCTGGGCAACAGAGCGAGACTCTGTCTCAAAAAAAAAAAAAAAAGAAAAAGAAACTGGAGGTCAATGTGGACAAGAGAGAGGTTCAGAAAATTTTAAATGTATGTTTAAAATTAAAACTATGGATGAGACTACTGGTATATGGAGTTTTCCAGAATCAAATAGATAAGAAGACTGTTACATTTTAAAGTTAGTTGTATTGCACCTTCCCCCTCCCCGCAAAAATCAGGCGCTTAGACTTAAACCATTGTTCAAGGTTTAACTCTTGGGCTTGCAAAATTCTACAGTTTGAGAAAACTACTCAGCCCCCAAGAAGGGCATATTTTCCATGCTTACCTTATCCAAGGAGGATAATGGGGGGAAAATGTACTTTCCAGAATGGCAAATTGTGTAGCTCCAAAAATCACGCCTGCATGATGACACTTAAAAGCTGGAAGGCAGAAGGACAGTCTTTCACTCATCTCCCTCTTTTTATCAGAGAGAAACCTTTCTCAAAACACCCAGGAGCGCGGCTGGGCCTGCAGGTCTCTGTCGAGCCTCTGTCCCACAGGATAGGGTTGGTTAAAGTTGTTAAGAATAAGTCCTACTTTAAGAGGTACCAAGTGAAATTTAGAAGATGATGATAGGGTAAAACTGATTATTATGCTCAGAAACACTGGTGATACAGGATAAAAATAAACATGACACACCCAAATACAGGATGATAGTTTGTGTAACAAACAGAGATATCATTGGTCAGATTGCTTACTCCCATCTAGAAGGGGATATATAGTCTGCACAGCATATGCACATGAACTGCCAAAATATGGCATGAAGTTTGGCCTGACAAATGATGCTGCAATGTATTGTACTGTCCTGCTGCTGGCCCACAGGCTTCTCAGTAAGTTTGGCATGGATAAGATCTGTGAACGCCAAGTGGAGGTGACTGGAGATGAATACAATGTGGAAGGCATTGATGGTCAGCCAGGTGCCTTTACCTGCTATTTGGATGCAGGCCTTGCTAGAACTGCAATAAAGTTTTGGGGGCACTGAAGGGAGGTGTGGATGGAGGCTTGTCTAGCCCTCACAGTACCAAATGCCTCCCTAGTTATGATTCTGAAAGCAAGGAATTTAATGCAGAAGTACACCAGAAGCATATCATGGGCCAGAATGTTGCAGATTACTCTTGCTACTTAATGGAGGAAGATGAAGATGCTCAAAAGGAATAATTCTGTCAATACATAAAGAACGGCGTAACCCCAGACGTGATGGAAGAGATGATAAGAAAGCTTATGCTGCTATATGAGAGAATCCAGCCTGGGAGAAGAAGCCCAAGAAAGAAGTTAAAAAGAAGAGGTGGTACTGCCCCAAAATGTCCCTTGCTCAGAATAAAGATCAGGTAGCTCAAAAGAAGGCAAGCTTTTTCAGAGCTCAAGAGCGGGCTGCTGAGAGCTAACCCAACTTTCTATGAGAAATTTTCAGATAAAGACAGTAAACTTATTGACAGCAACAACAACAACAACAAAAACACAAAAATCAATAACACCCGGCAGACTACTCCTCAGGTCCCATTGGCGGAAATTAGATCGTATGACAATATTTCACCAACATTCATGGAACTTCACATATAGAAAAGGCAGTCTTACTAGTTCCTAGTAACAAGTTGCCCCAAAACGTTAGTAGTTTAAAGCAATAAGCATTTATTTTGTCACCATTTCTGAGGTTTAGGAATCTGGGCACAGCTTAGCTGGATGGTTCTGACTCAAGCTCTCTTGTGAGGCTGCAGTCAAGCTGATGGGCAGGGCTGCAGTCATCTCAACTGGGGGAGGCTCCACTTCCAAGAGGGCTCACTCATATGGCTGCTAGTTGGAGTCCTTCATTCGTCACTGGCTATTGGCTGGAAGACTCAGTTCCGTGCCAAGTGGGCCTCTCGAGACACTTGAAAGCCTGAGTGTCCTCAATGTACGGCAGCTGGCTTCTCCCAGAGTAAGTGATCCATGAGACAGAATGAGAGAAAGACCAAATGGAAACCACACTGTCTTTTATAAGCTAATCTTGGACATGACATATCATTACTTCAGTCAGATTCTATTGGTCACATTGTCCAACTGGTACAATGGGAGAGGTGGCTATGCAAGGTGAACTCCAGAAGGTGGGCGTCTTTGGTGACCATCTTGGAAACTGACTACCACAGAGCCCTTGAAGGAGACAGGGAAGACAGCAAGAGACCTCAGGTGAGCCTAAAGAGCCTGTTATCAAAGGCCACAGAGAGAAGAGTTCCAGAAGAGAAGCATTCAATACTTTTTAAAATTAAAAGTGAGAACCAGCAGCTAAGCATTGAGAAATACTCATTGGATTCGTCAATCAGGGTCATTACATTCAGAGCAGTTATGAGCAACTCCAGTTGACCAGTTTGCTGTGGACTGAGGTTTGAGTAAATGCTGGGCAAGTGGAGAACTGCAGGTGTAGACTACAGGCAACCCTTGAGCAACATGGGTTTGAACTGCATGGGTCCACTTATAAGCAGATTTTCTTCCACCTCTGCCACCCCTCAGACAGCAAGACCCATGCTTTTCCTTCCTTCCTCCTCCTCCTCTTCCTCCTCCTCAGCCTACTCAAAGTGAAGACAACGAGGATGAAGACCTTTATGATGATCCTCTTCCACTTAATGAATAATAAATATGTTTTCTCATCTTTATGATTTTCTTAACATTTTCTTCTCTCTAGCTTACTTTATTATAAAGATACAGTATATAATAAATATAACATACAAAATATGTGTTCATCAACCATTTATGTTTTAGATGGAGCTTCTAGGCAACAGTAACCTATTAGTAGTTAAATTTAGGGGGAGTCAAAAGTTATATGCATATTTTTGACTGCACAGTGGGTAAGCACTCCTAAGCACCGTATAGTTCAAGGGTCAACCATACTTTTTTAAGAGGGCTGGATGAGAAGGGGAGAAGGGATATTTGGATAAAAGCTAGAGGAAGACAGGGGAAGATTTCATTTTTGGATGTGAGAGCTCGAGTATATTTTTAGGTAGAGGGGAAGCAGCCAGTGGACTGGGAGAGTCCAGTCCTGGAAGATCCAGGAGAGGGAAGGATGACTGATGAGGTAGCCTCTTGGAGGAGGCAGGAGAATTGGAGGTCAAAGACACAGGTGGGCTGGTTGGCTTTGAACAGAGAGACACCTCATCCTCTGAGGCTGCAGGTAGGGAGGCAGGATGAGTCTGGCTGGGGCAAGACTTGATGGTGAGGATGTCTGGGAATTGAGAATTCATATCTGATGGCCTCAATTTTCTTGGAAAGAGGAGGAGGCAAGGTTGTAGTGAGTTGAGAGTGAACAATGATGTCAATTACTGTGGTGATTGCTTACACATGAAGGAAGGTTCAGAAACAGTCTGTTCTCATCAGCAGGGGAAGCCCTTCCCTTGTGATCTCATATATACTTTCTATCTCTCAGCAAACTCATTTTTCACCATCAGTGATGTCTGACAGCACCTGAGTTACCACAAAATATGGGTTAGTGGAATGGAAATGAATGAGGTGGGAGGTATCAGAATTCAGTGGGTGTGAAGAATCACGACATCTTAGCAAGGCAGAGACCTCTGAGTTCTCATGCGATGTTCCATCCAAGGGTCTGTCTCACCATCAATAGTTCATCCATCCTCCGCGTCATCATCCCACTGACAGTGAACTCGCTACTTTTAAGGGAGTCTTTCCATTTCCAAACATTTTCAAATCCTTAAGCTTTTCCTTCAATAGTGAAGTCTCACTCTCTGATTCCCTAAGGTCCTACAGGGAATCCTAGAGCAAGTACTACCTTGAAGCCCTTCAGAGATCTTAGTCTCTCCCCTAGAATAAATGTTCCATTGTTCCCACCCTCCCTTACCTCACAAGATTTCCTGACCCCTCACCAGATCTGCCTTCTCCCCAAGATTTCCTCCAGGCCAATATTGGTCCTCAAGATTCAGCCATGACCTGGCTCACCTGCCTTCCTCCAAGCTCCCCAAAGTGCTTGCCTGGCAATTCGCAGCCACCCAATGTTCATGTGTAATTGATGGAAACTTATTTGAAATTCTTCCTCTCCCAGGATGGTTTGATCAGACTGGTGGTCTTGCAGGTCTTCTCATCATTCTCTGTCCAGATGTCAGGTTCCCTTGGCATCTTTGCTGTCGACAGCCTACCCAAGTGAGGGGTTCATCCCAGACCAGATGCTCAAATACATTTCTGTGCCCAGACCCATTCCTAAACATAAGTCAAATAGGTGATCAAAGACTGTATTTGAGCGTGCAGAAAGAGGCTCCAGATTCTCATTTTGGATCTGTCTGTGACTAGCAGCATTACTTTCACAGGTCCTATCTGAGTTTCAGGGGAAACCTTGACAGAGGTTAGTGTTTGGAAATATTAACCAATGTTTTATCCCTCTGGCATTTCTCCTTTTCACACTTTGCCCCTTTCCTTCTCACCATCACCCATATTCTGTCCTGTGCTCATTGTCTCAGAGAAGAGGTGTGACCCCAGAAAGCAGAGCAAGGAGTCTCTTGACTTTGAGTTGAAAAGTCTTGGGCCAGTCAGGCAGAAGAAAATCCCCATACCAGCAAAATTTGGAAGAAAACATGAGCAAGGCAATGCTTCCATCTCTCAGATTTGTAAAGGGGCTCCCATCTTGGGGGTGGAGTGGAAAGTTGAGAGAGGTCGGGAGTCACAAGAGTATAGATAATGGTGGTTTCCAGAAGAGGGTACCAGAGAGAACTGGAGGACCTGAGAGGAGACGAGACCTGGGTCCCATTATCCAGAGAGCACTGGGAAGTGGCAAGACCCCAGGCAAGAGAAATAGCTTCATGGACTGTTCCAGCAGCAAAGTCCTAGTCAGCCTGGCAGATCTTTCCCAAACACTAGCATGGACCTGGAAAACAGCATGACCCCATTGCTCATAAGAGCAGCGTGGGACTGGACAAGAAGAGCAGATCAGCAAGGGCCCTGCAAAGGGACAACCTGCAGGGACCAATGAACAAGGACAGGCACAGTGATGGGCATCACAAATGACATTGAAGACTAGGTGCCTGGATGCCCCTTGAGCCTCCAGGAAGTTAGATGCCACTATGGAAAAGAAGAGAGACTCCATATTGACAGTGATTATGTTTTTACCATGGTGGCAGCCTGCCACCTGCCCCTGAGCAGCCTTATCCACACCTGGACCTGCTGTAGATGATGAGATTGTGGACTTTGAGTTGATGCTATAATGGGATGAGACTTTTGAGGAGCTTAGGAAGGGGTGAGTATATTTTGCACGTGGGAGGGTCTTGCATCATTGCAGCTAGAGGGAGCACTACGGTAGTTAGCCTCCAGTGATCTTCATATTCTGATATTCATGCCTTTGGTAGTCCCCTCCCACATTAAATCAGGACTGACTTGTGTGACCAATGGAACGCAGCAGAAATGAGATTGTGTGGCATCCAAGGGCAGACCATAAAAGACATTGCAGCCTCCACCTTGGTCTCTTGGATACCTGGCATTGGGGGTAGACAGCAGCCATGTGTTGGGGATACTCAAGAAGCCTTGGAGCCCACATGGAGAGGAACTGAGTCCTGCCACGAAACACCATTGAGCCACCTTAGAAGTGGATCCTCAAGCCCCAGTCAAGCCTTTAGATAAGTATAGCCTGGACTGACCTCTGACTGCAGCCTCACATGAGACCCAAGCTAGAACTTCAGCCAAGTCACAAATAATTTCTGATGCATAGAAATTGTGAAAGATCATGAATGATTACTTTTGTTTTAAATCACAAAGTTTTGGGGGATTTCTTATGCAGTATTTGATCACTAATTCATCACCACCCACTATCAGAGCTTCCAATGTTTTTATCCCTCCTAAATAAAGAACAGAGAAGTTGGGCGGTGGTCCCAGGTCACACAGCAGAGCTTCAATACAATATTCAGCTTCTATGTTCTTACATAGAGTTCCTATATCTGCTTCACCTCTTCACCTACCTCTCTCCTTTTTAGACCATACCTTCACTTAGCCCATGCTCCTATGTCCCCACCATCATCACCTCTTTTGGAAACAGGTTTATTTCTCCCATCTTCTCAAATCCTTTGTGCTCAAAACCTAACCATATACAATGTGGAGATGGTAATGATCGCAACTTGTGCCTAATGTCATCCAATGTGGCCAATTTGTGACAGGTAGACTTGGTAGCTGTAATATTTGATAGCAGGTTTTCACGTACCACGCTGGTTCAGAAACCACCATGATGCTTCAAGATATGTAATTCTTTTTTTTAATAGACTTTATTTTTTTATTTTATTATTATACTTTAAGTTCTAGGGTACATGTCCACAACGTGCAGGTTTGGTACATATGTATATATGTGCCATGTTGGTGTGCTACACCCATTAACTCGTCATTTACATTAGGTATGCCTCCAATGCTATCTCTCCCCCATCCCCCCACCCCAAAATAGGCCTCAGTGTGTGATGTTCCCCACCCTGTGTCCAAGTGTTCTCATTGTTCAATTCCTACCTATGAGTGAGAATATGCAGTGTTTGGTTTTCTGTCCTTGCAATAGTTTGCTCAGAATGATGGTTTCCAGCTTCATCCATGTCCCTGCAAAGGACATGAACTCATCCTTTTTTATGGCTGCATAGTATTCCATGGTGTATATGTGCCACATTTTCTTAATCTAGTCTATCACTGATGGACATTTGGGTTGGTTCCAAGTCTTTGCTATTGTGAATAGTGCCACAATAAACATACATATGCATGTGTCTTTATAGTAGAGGGAATCCTCCCTAACTCATTTTATGAGGCCAGCATCATCCTGAAACCAAAGCCAGGCAGAGACACACACACACAAAAAGAATTTCAGACCAATATCCCTGATGAACATCGATGCAAAAATCCTCAATAAAATACTGGCAAACTGAATCCAGCAGCACATCAAAAAGCTTATCCACCATGATCAAGTTGACTTCATCCCTGGGATGCAAGGCTGGTTCCACATATGCAAATCAATCAATGTAATCCATCATATAAACAGAATCAAAGACAAAAACCACACGATTATCTCAATAGATGCAGAAAAGGCCTTCAACAAAATTCAACAGCACTTCATGCTAAAAACTCTCAGTAAACTAGGTATTGATGGGACGTATCTCAAAATAATAAGAGCTATTTATGACAAACCCACAGCCAATATCATACTGAATGGGCAAAAACTGGAAGCATTCCCTTTGAAAACTGGCACAAGACAGGGACGCCCTCTCTCACCACTCCTATTCAACATAGTGTTGGAAGTTCTGGCCAGCGCAATCAGGCAGGAGAAAGAAATAAAGGGTATTCAGTTAGGAAAAGAGGAAGTCAAATTGTCCCTGTTTGCAGATGACATGATTGTATATTTAGAAAACCCCATCATCTCAGCCCAAAATCTCCTTAAGCTGATAAGCAACTTCAGCAAAGTCTCAGGATACAAAATCAATGTGCAAAAATCACAAGCATTCCTATACACCAATAACAGACAAACAGATCCAAATCATGAGTGAACTCCCATTCACAATTGCTTCAAAGAGAATAAAATACCTAGGAATCCAACTTACAAGGGATGTGAAGGACCTCTTCAAGGAGAGCTACAAACCACTGCTCAGTGAAATAAAAGAGGACACAAACAAATGGAAGAACATTCCATGCTCATGGATAGGAAGAATAAATATCACGAAAATGGCCATACTGCCCAAGGTAATTTATAGATTTAATGCCATTTCCATCAAGCTACCAATGACTTTCTTCACAGAATTGGAAAAAAACTACTTTAAAGTTCACATGGAACCAAAAAAGAGCCTGCATTGCCAAAATCCTAAGCCAAAAGAACAAAGCTGGAGGCATCACGCTACTTGACTTCAAACTGTACTACAAGGCTACAGTAACCAAAACAGCATGGTACTGGTATCAAAACACAGATATAGACCAATAGAACAGAACAGAGCCCTCAGAAATAATACCACACATCTACAACAATGCAATCCACCCCACAAAAACAAGCAATGGGGAAAGGATTCCCTATTTAATAAATGGTGCTGGGAAAACTGGCTAGCCATACGTAGAAAGCTGAAACTGATCCCTTCCTTATACCCTATACAAAAATTAATTCAAGATGGATTAAAGACTTAAATGTTAGACCTAAAACCATAAAAACCCCAGAAGAAAACCTAGGCAATACCATTCAGGACATAGGCATGGGCAAGGACTTCATGACTAAAACACCAAAAGCAATGGCAACAAAAGCCAAAATAGACTAATTGGATCTACTTAAACCAAAGAGCTTCTGCGCAGCAAAAGAAACTACCATCAGAGTGAACAGGCAACCTACAGAATGGGAGAAAATTTTTGCAGTCTACCCATCTGACAAAGGGCTAATATCCAGAATCTACAACGAACTTAAACAAATTTACAAGAAAAAATCAAACAATCCCATCAAAAAGTGGGCAAAGGATATGAAGAGACACTTCTGAAAAGAAGACATTTATGCAGCCAAGAGACACATGAAAAAATGCTCATCATCACTGGCAATCAGAGAAATGCAAATCAAAACCACAATGAGATATCATCTCACCCCAGTTAGAATGGCGATCATTAAAAAGTCAGGAAACAACAGATGCTGGAGAGGATGTGGAGAAATAGGAACACTTTTACACTGTCAGTGGAAATGTAAACTAGTTCAACCATTGTGGAAGACAGTGTGGCGATTCCTCAAGGATCTAGAACTAGAAATACCATTTTACCCAGCGATCCCATTACTGGGTATATACCCAAAGGATTATAAATCATGCTACTATAAAGGTATGTAATTCTTGGCTTCGCTTTGAGCTTGTCAGATTGGCTCAAAGAAAGAAGAGGCCTAACCAAAAACACAAGAACTTAATTAGGGAGAAGGGCCATAATGTGACCCATGAAGGCTCAGTTTCAACCCTTCGCCCCTTGAGTATGATGTTTTCACAATCCCCTTTGAGTTTGAGAGGAAGAAACCCAGTGGTGGAAACATGGCCAGAGGAAGATGGAAGAAGGGATGAACATGTGGCCTTGGATCATTCTGTGTCTCAGCTCCCACTGCCTCTCAGCCCAGAAGTCTTCCACCCTCTCCCCAGAGTGAAACTCTCACCCTCGAAGCGTAAGCCCCAAGCCACCCCTCACCGTGAATCCTGTCAGCCCTACCTCCCCACACACCCCTTTCCCCGAGATTCTGAAAACACAGGGCTCCAACCCCAATTCTCACTTGCCCTTACTTCTCTCCACCTTGTGTAACAGTTCGTTTCTTTCACATCCTACTTCCCCCAACTCTGAGCTCCTTGAGAAACAGGAGCTGCATCTAACTCACTTCATTGCTCACAGAGGGCCTGACCAAACCTGGGCCTGGCTGAAGATGTTCAGAAATATCTGCTGAATTGGGCACAAAGCTACACAGTGTGACAGTTGACATGTGGTGCCTCGAATTATGGGATTAATTTGAATTCTGTAAGAAGAACGTCTCTGTTGGGTTAAACTTGGCTGGCTGGGGCAGGCAGGCAGAGCAAATAGTATGTGGAATGAAAAATACGTAGCAAAGCCCTTCGGTTTATTTAGCCATTTGAGGAAGGGCCTGAGTGGGAATGTGCAGCAGAGCCGTGCATTCTCCTGGGAAACATTCCCAACAGCCAGGCCAGGTTCCCCAGGGAGTGACCCATACATAGCTCCCCGCTGATGCCTTCATAAGGGGGGACCTTGCCTGCCGTTCTCTTCTGCCTCCCTTTGGAGCACCTCCTTCTCCAGCATTTCATGGTAATGACCATGTTCCTACCCAGGAGGAAGAGATCGCCTGACAGTATGACTTTGACCTATTATGGACAACTGGTTTTTCCTTCTTAACAGGCCCCATGTTTCAGCACCCCCAAGCAGAAGCATTTGGCAGGGAAACAGATTTCTTGTTGAAAGTCCGAGCCTCACACAAAACACATCAGGAGTTTTTAGGTCAGGCAAGGTGAGGGTGGAGGTAAGTCGACTGCCCACCCTATTGTTAGGACTCTTTGGGTTGCCAGTGACTGAAAACCCAACTCATCAGGCTTGAGCAAAAAGAGAATTCATTAGACCATACTCCTAAAAAGCCCAACATAGCTCTAGCTTCAGGTGAAGCTTGTTCCAGGATTTCAAATTGTCACTAGGGAGCAGTCTTGGTCCATTTCTCAGCCCTACTCTCTTCTTGTTGTCTTCATTTTCAAGTTGGGGTAAGATGGCTGTCAGCAAGCAGCTCCAGGCTATACCTCCCAGGGTCAAATTCAGCAAGCCAGGCTGAAGTCCTAGGAGGTACAGGCATATAGTTCCAGATACTTGAGAGAGTGATGTGGGAGAATCACTTGAACCTAGGAGTTTGTCAAGCCTGGGCAATACAGTGAGACCCCATTGCTAAAAACAAAATAAAACAAAAAATCCAATTCAGCAACTAGTTTGGGTCAGGCTTTCTATTACTTGTAATCCAAAACATTCTAACTGATTCACTCAAAATACTTGTGAGCTACTTCCAAGTCTAGGCAGCCCATGAAAATGGCTGTATAGAGAGATGCCTGCCCCAGGTGTGACAGATAGAAGGTGGAGGGCTACTCCCCACAGAGTTCCTGGGAGGAGCCAGAGGTGTGGAGAGGCAGACTTTCCTGTAGAGATCCAGTGCTCCTGAGCATTTGAGAAGATGCTCAACATACATCTCTTTTAAGGTCCTGTGGCAAGAGGGTTAGATTTCCTCAGGTGGGTAGCTGTGTGCCTGCCTCTCCAGGTGCCCTGTGGATGAAGTGTCTGGGCTCTAATGGGGAAAGTGGGGAAGGGAAGAGCTTAGATGCAGCTGGTGAAATGCCTCGTTTCTAAGTTTCCTGGTTTCTGTGGCCACCTATGTGACAGCAAGAAGTCAGGTGTGTGCACATGGGTCTGAGAGCTCGGGCAGGGACTGGGGCCTATTCGTCAAGAGTCAGCTTCTGCTCCTGCTGCCTCCTGCAGGGCCAGCTTGAATCTCGGTATAGTGGGTGCTGGAATGTACCACCCAGAGTCCCTCTGGGATAGGGTGACAGCTGCTGATGGCTCACACATAGCTAAAGGGATCAGCTGCACACAAGACCACGCTCCCCCCCGGGGTAGCCTACACCTTAGGACTCGTGCTGGGGTGTACACAGACAGCCAGTGTCTACACAGAGAGCCAGAGTTGAGCTCAATCCAGGCCAACTCTGAAGGGCATCCCAGCTACAAGCTCCCCTCAGGGTTGGCTGAGACCTCTCTTGCTACCGCACTGCAATTAAACTTCATCCTCTGCCCAGGCCTTCCCATGTTCCCCAGTATACCCCCTGCATGCAAATCTCTGTCCCAGAGTCCGCCTCCTCAAGAGTCCAAGCCATGGCACCAGGTGAGGCAGGTGGTGTCTGTGCGCCCTGATATGAGAGACTGGATCCCGATCACTTCTTTTCCTGCACTGACGGGAATAGTGCTAAAGAAGGAGTTGAGAAGCACAGACCCTCTTGTTTATGTTTTTTGAGGTTTTTTTGTTTTGTATTTTGTTTTTGAGACGGAGTCTCGCTCTGTTGCCCAGGCTGGAGTGCAGTGGTGTGACCTCGGCTCACTGCAACCTCCGTCTCCCTGGTTCAAGCGATTCTCCTGCCTCAGTTTCCCAAGTAGCTGAGATAACAGGCATCTGCCACCACACCCAGCTAATTTTTGTATTTTTAATAGAGATGGGGTTTCGCCATGCTGGCCAGGCTGGTCTCAAACTCCCAACCTCAGGCGATCCACCTGCCTTGGCCTCCCAAAGTGCTGGGATTACAGGTGCAAACCACTGCGCCGGGCTTGTTTATGCTTTATTTAAAATTAAAAGAACTTTCTATTATTAAAGAAACAATGTATGCTCATTGAAAAAAAAACTGGAAAATTCCAAAAAGCCAAGTAAATTAATCATGTAATTAAAAGACAGCAAAACACATCCTTCCATGAAACACAATGATGACTTTGTGCATTTGAATTTGAAACTATGTATGGAGTCCTTCCTACTTCCTAGGCCATTCAGGCTCCCAACAACCCCATGAGGTCTACCTCATTATTCCCATTTTGCCAATGAGACTTGAGACACTCAGAACTGTGGAGTTACACAGAGGGCAAACAAACGGACGGAGCTTCTGACTGCAAGTTCAGAGCTTTCCTCATCACACCCCAGACCACCAAGTTGATGTCAGCTTTTCTGAGCGTGTTCTTCAGTGGGGAAGAGGGTGGCAGATATGGAAGAAAGTTCCTAGGCCAGAAAATGGGACCCTCCCTCTCGTCCTGGTTCTGCCATTTACTTACTGGTTGATCTTAGACAAGTATTTTCTCCTGATTGGGGCCTCTGTGTAGGGAAGGCTGTGGGGTCTATGCGCAATGTGTTGGGCGCTATTGAAATGGACAGGGTTAGCAAGTGCAGTTGCTCTGGTTGCCTGAAGGGGGCACCACTGAGAAGAAAAGCCCTAAAATCGGGGAGTTAGGACACCCCTCCTCCAACAGAAGACAATATTCCCACAGTGGATCCCCCATGGGTCTCCCACGGGCAGTGGAGAAGGGGGCTCCAGGGGCTGCAGGAGCCTCCAACAAAGCCAGAACTGTGACAGGGTGGAACCCCAGAGCTGGAACCTGGTGCGTCTGTGTAAAAGGCTTAATTTATCTTTTGTAATTCTCTTTGGCCAAGGGAGACGACAGGGGAATGTTTTACTTTCTTCTTTTTTTTTTTTTTTAAAGAAAACTTTCCATTGTGGAAATGGCATGTGTTTATTTTTAAAAATCCAGCCACAGGGATATATAACTTCTGGGGGAGGGAGACAGCTCAAGGGCCAATACTGACCCTCCTACTGTGAAAGCTGGGTCTGGGTTTCTTTTGCCATTTGATTCTTCCCTCCTAGGCCTCTTTCCTTTAAGCAGAACAGAAATCTTGCTCGTGGATGTGAAGGAGAATGACGAAGAAGAGAGCTGAATTCCAGATAATTAAAATATTACTACAATAACAGTGACTGACATTTATCAGGCACTTACTCTGCACCAGGCACTGGGCTAGGAGCTTTGCAAATTGAATACTGTGCAAAGTATTCTATGATAGCCCAAGGAAATAGCTTTCATTGTCTCTGTTTTACAGGTGAGAAAATCCAGTCTCAGAGAAGTAGTTACCAGTCCAGGCTGGTAAAGCAAGAATTACGCACAGGCTTGACTGACTGCAAAGTCATAACTATAGTCTTCTATTGTGGCAGAATCTTGGACCTCTGTGGTCACTACTGTCAGCAGGAGCCCACTGTGTGGGAGGACAGACTGTACCCCAAGGAAGAGGCAGGGGGCCTTTCTTCTCTCCACATGAGGGATGCTAGGACCAGCCCACCCCCTAGCTTCTTTGGTGGGATGCACAGAAGTTTTCTTCCTCCCTCTTGGCCGCAAGCCTTCCTATGGAAAATGCTCTTTTGGGTAGCAGGGTATAAAAGAGGAGGCCCCTGAGCAAGAGGTTGGATCAAAAGCCTTGCTGTGGGGGTGGCGGAGGCAGTTTCCCGTAACTGTGGTGACTTGGAGGTGGGATCCAGGGCCCAGGCCACTTCGCTTCCCACCCTCCCTTGCTAACAGTGTAACCTTAGGTGAGTTACATAACCTCTCTGTACCTGGTTTTTCTCATCTGTTAAATGGGGAAATAGAAATACCTACTCTTGTAAAGATTTCATCTTGTGAGATGATGTGTATAATAAAGCACTTAGAACAGTCCATAGTAACGCTTAACAAAAATTAGTTATTATTATTCTCCAGAAGTGACTCATTTTCACCAAATATTCACAGATGTACACAGCTGAAGTATAAATGGTCAGACATAAGACACAGTGCCTTTTTATGATTGTTCTCCCACTGACCAAAAATGCAGCCCCTACGCCCAAGTTCATCTTGCCTGTTGTTTGAACCTGGCTACTCCTCTTGACTAGAGGCACTTGAAATTCTCAAAAGGACCTGATGGGGTTAGGGACCCCAGGTCTCCCTGTTCCGGAAGGTTTCAATATAATTCTGAAGCTCTATGGGATACCACCTGTGGTCCTTCTACCCCTCCAGGTCCAGGTTTAGCTAGGAGTTACCCAGTTTAAAAAAGAACCAGCACCTGCCATCTTGGAAGAATTTGTTCTCTCTGTCTGCACCCCCAACACCCTGCCCTTTCTAGGTGGTCCTTTCTTGGGTCGTTTGGGCCTGTGTTTCTAGGCTGGCAAAGCCTTGGCATCTTCATGATCCTCACTACCAATCACACCACCGATGTGACATCATCACCAATGTCATCCATCAATGCCACCATTTAATCTAAACCATGATTACCATCACTTCTGTTAGCAGCAACACCATCCCATCCCACAACCACCTCCATCACTGATGTTGTCTTCACCTTTTTCATCTTCCTCTCAGCCATTGTCACTGTTAGGATCTCTCTTACATGATCATCTTTGCAATTTCAAGATCGCCTATGCTCAGGGCCAGACAGAACCCTTTGGTAGTAAGTAACAGAAATCCAAGTCCACTGACTTAAGAAAAGAGATGGAAAAGATTGTGGTTCACAGATCTAAACTAGAAAGGGTGAGACTGTCCGAGGGATAACTGTGCCCAAGGGACTGAAACACCAACAGAAAGCTTTCATTTTCTCCATCTCTCATCTCCACTTCTCTCCAGAGTCAATTTTATTCTCTTCTGCAGACAAACTCTAGTCTATGTGAGCTTCATGGATTTATACACAGCTGCATAGTGACTCAAAAGCAAATGAATTTCTATCTCCCAAGCTCTGATTGAAAAATTCTAATGGAAGTCCCTGGTTGGTTTCACTTGGCCATCCTTTGTGCCAATCATAGTGGCTAGAAATGTGTGGTTCTGTGATTGACCCTGCTTGGTCGTGTGCCTAGTAAAAACATGGCAACTGGGGGAAACTTGGTGAACAGGTGAGTACTCTACTTTATGTTGACATACATCCCATTCACCACCATCACCAGCACCACCAGCACCACCACCAGCACCACTGCCATCACCACCACCACCCTCACTGCCACTGCCATCACCACCTCACCATTATCACCACTACCACCATCGCCACCACTACCACCATCACCACCACTACCACCACCACCATTATCTCCACTATTGCCATCACTGCTACCACCACCATCACTACCACCATTACCATCATCATCACTATCATCACCACCACCACCGTCACCACCATCTCCACCACCATCACCACCACTACCACCATCACCACCACCATTATCTCCACTACTGCCATCACCGCCTCCACCACCATTACCACTACTATCATTACTATCATCATCACTATCACCACCACCACCACCACCACCCACCATCACTGCCACTGCCGTCACCATCACCACCACCCACCATCACCACCACCACTGCATCACCACCACCAGCATCATTATCACCACTACTGCCATCACCACCACCATCACCACCACTATAACCACCACCACCACCACCACCATCACCACCGCCACCATCATCACTCTTTTTCTGAGAACTATAATGTGCCCAGCCTTGAATTTCACATTTGAACTACACAAATATGAGTTTGAAGAAATCTCCAGCCCTGCAGGAATTTACTGTCTCTGGAAACAAGAAAGTTGACTTGTTCAAGGAGCTAGACTTCTAGTCCTTGGCCACAGGATGGGAGCAAAGAGGGAAGCTGTAGGGACAGCATCTGGCACCTCTTCAGCACTGGCCCTAAGCCCTGAACAGACCCAGAGTCCTTGGAAGCTAACAAGGCTGTGCTGTGATGGCCAGGCCACTTGGCAAGTAGCTGCCTGTGCCCAGCCAGGAACTGGAGCCATTCCTTCATACTCACAAAGTTCCCACCCCAGCCCACTGCCCTGTGCTCTACCAGAGCCCTCAGCACATCTGCCCTGTTCCCTTGGGGGCTGGGACTTGCTTTTGGCTCTATTCCCCCTACTCCTGCTCCACCTCTGAGCAGACATCTGTTTCTAGACGTTGTCCTAGAGCCTAATAAAGTCTCGGAAAGGCCCAAGTTAATATATCCACAGACCTGCCTGTCAGCGGCTAGCTAATGTCAGGAACAGAGCACTCAAGGAAAGCAAGACCCCTCATTTCCTGATGGGGGTGGAGTGTACGGGAAAGATTAACAGGGCATCCCTCCCCATTTCAGAAATGACATTAACAAAGCAACAGTTTTTAGGAAAAAGAGAAAAGAAAAAAATGGCCTTTGTAATGAGGTTTATGGGAACAAATGTTTCAGGTGGTTCTGCCTTCACAGCTACTGCTGGGGAAAGAGCTGGAGGGAGAAGAGCTCAGTCATGAGTGCAAAGCCTCCTGTGGATTCATTGGCCCTTGGCCACAGTCCAGACAATGGGCTGAGCCTGAACCTGGGGGCTGTGAGTTGCCTGGCAGAGAAAAGACCTGCCCTGAGTGGCAGGTCTGGCTCTGCCACTAGTATGCTGGGTAACCTTGGACCACATTCTGACCTCTCTGTATTCAGTTTCTGCAGATGCCACATACTAGTGGAGCCTTGGAGGATTGACAAAGGTCCTTCTGGGCAAGGGGTGGGGTGCCCCACACTTCAAACCAGCAGAGTAGCCCCTAAGATAAGATCTGACTACTGAGTTCTGTGGTCAAGACCAAGAGTTCCACAGTGGTGGGGGCGGGCAGAGGGTTGGGGGACAGGAAAGAGAGCAGAGACACAATGCTATAACTTGCATACCTCAAATTCTGGTAAGCGGGGATCTGGATCAGTAAACTAATTGGGCTCTTCATTATCCATCGGTCATCAACCAGAAACATCTGTCTCTTAAACCGCAGTTGCCCACCTTTCCGACAGCTCTTCCTGCCTGTCAGGGAGAGCTCAAGTCCTGCGTTCCTTCTCCGAGCACATAATTGGGGCGCCCTTCCACTAACTCTGAGGCCCAGATTCTGAGCCCTTGTTTCCATGGACTGACAGCTCTGAGGGTCTGTGTTTCACTCTCACTCCTTAACTGATTGTTCTTTCTCCAACAAGCTGCAAATCGGGCCCTAATGGCTGCATTTGCTTGTGGTTTCTGATGCCTGGTTGCAGCACGACCATCACCATCATCTCTTCTGTATTCTGCACTTGATTAGGGCTTTGCACACATGATCTCATTTGAGTCTTCCAGCATTCCCCTAAGTAAGAATTCATCTTCCCCTGCCTGGGCAGGGGAAGGTTCCAGAGAGGTTAAGGCACTTACCAAAAGGCACACAATTTGTTGATAAAGAAGCAAAGCTTCTGGTGCTTTGTTTCAACTCAACCTGAGTCAGCAAAATGGTTTCATCTCAAGTACTAATCTCACTAGATTGATAATAGCTTTCTGCTTTGAGGGGCATAAGGGATTGTGTGTGTGTGTATATGTGTGTGTGTGTGTGTGTGTGTGTGTATGGTGGGAGTGGTGTTCTGCAGTTGATTAGTGATGTCTGCCAGTGGCGTGGGAATGGAAGTATTGGCATGTGTGTGAAACACGACCAGACTATACCACTTAAGAAGAATGGAAGGTCAAGTGTTTGGGGTTATTGGGGTTCAGGAGGTCACATGATGCATCCCAGGCAAGGATGGACCACATAACCTTGGAACTTCTGCTCTATTCTCCCAGTCCCTTTCTTTGTCTGGATCCTGCCATGCTCCAAGGACCAGCTTAGAATTCACCTCTTCCAGGAAGCCTTCCTGAACCTTCACTTCAACTCTAAGTCTCCACCCAATTCCCTTCTCTGAGTCCCAAGGCACTAATCATCTGCCTACTTGTTTGGCCTTCAGCTTATGCTGCCTGGCACTGCTGTTCTTTCTTCTGCACACATAAGTCCCCACAGATGCCCCTCAGGACTGTGAGTTCTGTGAGTACCTAACTCTGGGTTTTGCTCCCACTAGGAGGCTCAATAATAAATGCAGACTAATTTATATCAATGACCTAGACTGTGCAAATGGGCAAGCAGTAGCCCTCCTCTCCACTGCCAGAATACAGGGCTTGAGAGGAGGCAAGAACCCCTGTTTGGTTTTTATTGTACATGCCCAGTCTCTACAGTTATTATAATGTCAAGGTTGGCTTCCATGAACCTAGTCCTGACTCAGCACTTTGCATCCACTATTGCATCCAATCCTCACAATAACTCTAGGAGATAGGAATTCTTCTCCTTATAGTTCATATTTTAAAAAACAGATGCAGAGAGGCCACATAATTTGCAAAGTCACATAGGGAGCACACAATGGAGCCAGAACCTGAAACTACCTGAAATAGCCTCCAAGTGAATAGAAAATTAGTTTCAGAGCCATTTACACCTGGCCTTGGAATAAGGCCAGGTAGGTGCCAGGTAGGAGATTTCTGCTGAATTACTCTCAAACCATCCAGGTCCAGAGGGATATGGGCTGCTTAGTACCTCCAGCTGCTCCTGGAAGAAGTCAACAAAAGACAGTGGGTCTGGGCAGCATCTGGGCACTGGGGTTGACAGCTGGGCATGGGCTTTGCTAACCACAACATTCCCCAAATCCTACTTTTCAGGGTCAAATAATCCTCTAGACAGATCCAGTAGCCCACCCTACCAGGTATTCATTCTTGCTCAGGTAAACACTTACATTTGCGGACCTTACATCCTGGTATTCATGACATTGATTAGTTTCTTCCCACATGACTCTGGGCTTGGCCATGTGACTTGTTTTGGCCAATGAGACATTAGCAATTGTCACACAAGCAGAGGCATGATAAGCAGTCTTGGAACACTCCTCATGAAAGCCAGCCCCCATGCTGGCTCAGGATAAACTATAGCCGTATTGCCTAGAGCAGAAGAACCTTTTAGCTGAGCCCTGTCAATACACATAATCATAAAAAATAATAAATCATTGTTTAAACCACTGAGTTTTGGAGCAGTTTGTTATGCAGCTAGAGATGACTGACATATTGTCCCTAGTTATGGCTACCATCATTCCTAGACAATGGTTGGAGTCCTGACCATTCAGAAGCACCTACATGCTCTTGTATATGCATCTCAACCAAAGTAGAGTACATACATAGAGCTTAGCACACTTCCCTTTCTGCCAACGCACACAAATACTCATACACACACACAGGGAATGGCTTGGAGCCAACTCATGTGTACCTTGAGGCAGCCCTGGTAACCCACAGCATTTGCACTCCCCTACATATGCCTGCTTGACTGTGCATGCAGAAATGTGCACGATCTTCTGTGTCGCAAAAACAAGAGCAGAAAAGGCATGTACACACCACAAAATCTTACATTGATGGCAGATGGGAGTCACACACACACACACATGAACACGGTCACTCACTGCCTGAAACCATAAGCACCCAAAGGTGCAGAAAACAGGAGAGTGAAGAAGCCCTCAGTCCTTTCCCTCTGCACTCCACATTTCAGCCTTGGTGAACCACTTGGCTTCCCCAAAGCACTATGCACTTTCTCACCTACAGGCCTTTGCACAGGTAGGTTCCCCTGTTTGGCATGCCTTCCCTATACCCCATTCACCTGGCCACTCTACTCACCCTTCAGGTCTTATGTCCCAAGCCTAGTAGGGGCTACTCTTTTACGTTCCCACTATTTCCTGCATGGTAGTGCTTCGCAGGGTTGGCCCTCACCACCAGCCTTGTCTCATTTACGATTGTGTCTCCAACACCAGCACAGAGCCTGGCACTAGACAGCACTCCATAAATATTTGTTGAATGAATGGATTTTTGAGCTGGGAAGGCCCTTAGCCATTCCACTTCTCCTTTCCTCCCTTGCCCATCAATTTCTACATGTTATATAAGAAGAAGTAGATGCACACCTTAGGTAACAGAGCTAGGAGAGAGCCAGAGCTAGAATCCATCCATTCATTCCATCATTCGCTCACTCATTCCTTCACTCTACCATTCCTTGGGCATCTACGCTGTGCTGAATGCTGAGGATATGGGGATGAGTACAGTCATCCCTGCCCCCTGGGAACTCACAGCTCAGGAGGGGACAGATGCAAGTCACAGTTACATGTGGCTTATGCTACAGAAGACAGACCCAGAATAACAGCGGCTCAAATGAACTCAGTTATTTCTCATTTATGTGAAAGTCTAGGCTTGTTTGGCAACTTGACTCCACGAAGCCATCAGGGGCCCAGGTACCCTTCTGTCTTGTTGCTTGATGCAGGAGTCAGAAGCAGAGCTAGAAAACTGAGTGTCATGCCAGGGATCATAAAGCCTGGGACAGAAGTAAGAAACAGGAAGTCTGGAGCTCCCTGGGGAGGCTCTGGCAGGTCCCCGTCCACACCTCCGTGGTTTTGCCTGTTCTAGCTACGATATGGGAAATTTGGGCTTGTTTAAAGACCTAGGCTTGGACTGGGCACAGTGGCTTAAGCCTGTAATCCCAACACTTTGGGAGGCCGAGGTAGGTGGATCAAAACTCAAGACCAGCCTGACCAACATGGTGAAACCCCATCTCTACTAAAAATACAAAAATTAGCCAGGCGTGGTCACACATGCCTGTAATCCCAGCTACTCGAGAGGCTGAGGAAGGAGAATCGCTTGAACCCAGGAGGTGGAGGCCTCAGTGAGCCGAGATTGCACAACTGCACTCCAGCCTGGGTGACAGAGCAAGACTCCATCTCAAAACAAACAAGCAAACAAAAAACAAAAAAAACCTTAAGCTTGGGGCAGACAACAGAAGCAGAGAGGTCAGAGAGGAGGAACAGATCCAAAAAAAGGGAAGGATGTGGAATCTCCAGGTGGTGAATTCACCTACTCCAGTAGGTGAATTCCCTACTCAAGTAAGTGAGGGAAGGGAGGGCAGGGGAGAAAGCAAACATCCCGGCTGAGCACAGGGTGATGCCATACCTGGCACCAAGGGAACAAAGGGCAGGGAGGGTGTGGGGAAGCTGAGTGTGAGGTGGAGGGGAGGGGTGCTCCAAGAGCTACCATTAGCAAGCTGTGCGTGGGACATGAACTGTGTGTTTGAGTGGGAGAGTTGTCCACAGAGAGATAGAAACTGGAGCCTACGATGGACAAGTTCTCCCAGGGTGAGCGCTCAGTCCAGTCTCTTCCCTGGATGGACCTCCCAATCCCTTGGGAAGTTTTTAGAAGCAGACAGGAACCTGGACTTCCCTGCCATCTCTTCCTACCAATCACAAAGAGATTCTGACTCAGAAAGGTAGCCTGAGGCCCTATATGTGACTGGGCTCTTATACTTGCAAGAAAAGAAACCCAACTCAAACTGGCTGGAACAGAAAGGACTCCTGTCACCAGGCTTCTGGCACAATTTGATTGAAGGGTTTTGATGATGTCTTCAGGACTCAGTCACTCTCCACCTCTGTTTGCCTCCGTGTTGGCTTCATCCTCATTTATCAACAGTGGCAAGACACCCGCGGCAGCTCCAGCTCATCCCTTTAGAAAGCCCTTCCAAGGAAATAGCTGTAGCTCCCAGTCACTCCAGCCCAACTCTCACTGGCCTGAACTGGGCCACATGTCCTCTCTGACCTAGTCACAGTAGCCAGAGGAGATGAGAGAGGACAACTGGTGAGGTTACTTCCTATTCATATGCCAGGTATGGAGTTAACTCCACCAGAGCCATATGTCCTGGGGAGAAGAAAGTTCCCCAAAGGAAACTGAGTCACAGTTACTAGGAATAGGAGGACTAGGCTCAGGGCAAAAAAAATGACGGGTGTTGGCTCCCCCGTGGCCTCTACAGGGGACCTGGAGCAGGTCCTGGCCATGGAAGCTTTCCATGGGGAAGAAATGGGAGAGGCAGGTCAAGAGCCATGGGCAGAACAGCCAAGTAGAGGACAGAGGACCTGGGGCCTTCTGGAGGAGGGCTGACCTTCGCTTTTGTCATGGGGAGCAGAAGCTGAGTCTTTGGGGAAGCCTGAAAAGCTGGTGGGAGAGGCAATGGAAGAGGCAGTGGGAGACAGCACAGTGGGGCCTCGGAGATGCCACGCTGGTAGTTTTGGTTTCAGGAAGGATTTTGATGCTGTCAAAGCCACAGTGGAGGAAGAGAAATGGGGTTTGCTCAATAAAAATGGGCTGGGAGCAAATGACAGGATTTTAAGGTGTAGAAAACAGGAGAGAGAAGGGTGGCCTTCCTGGCAGAGGGTCTAACAGGAGCAAAAAAGTGGAAAAACACAGAAAAGACTTGAAGAACAGTAGAGGCTGTATGCCTGGGGCATTTTTTCTCCATTTTTGTCTAGGTGTGTAACCAAGACCACAGTTTAAAATCAAAGTCTTTGGGTTAGCATTGGAGGCCCTCTTTCTTCTTACTGCAAACAAGAAAATCTATTTCCTGGTGTTTTTCTTGAGGCATCTGAATCCCCGCCTTTCTTCTGGGAGCCCTGAAGCACCTTTTGTGGTCTTTACATGTTTTGTGGATTTTCGCTATTCTGCCTTTTGTGGCGGTTTTATGTGAACATGACTTGTCTTCCTTAATCAACTGTTTTTAAAGCTCCTGGAAGGCACTCTTTTCACTTCAGTGTCCCCAGGTCCTGGCCCCCACCTATGAAGAAAGAAGCGTTCAAGATAAGCCACCTGAGGCTGTAACTTGTGCCTGGGGTAGACAATGCTCTACCTGAAAGAAAAATCTCCTAGGGTAAGAATTCTAAGCAGTGTGGGAAGAAGAAGAGGGATACCTGGGGAACAGGCCCCTCAACACAAGCTAATTCCTGCTGCTCACAAGCTGCTACTCTCAGCTGTCAGGTAGGGAAAAAATGGAGGTTAACTGTGATCCATTTGCTTTCTCTGGGATGGAAACTTCTTCCTGTTTCACAACTGGGAGCCCAGAGCTAGCTGTGTCTGAGATGGCCCTAGCAGCCATGAATTCCAAAGAAGGAGGCCGATGCCCTTTATTGGGTGCCTGCCCTGTGCCAGCACTGTGTTCACTGCTTTACATACATTACCTCATTCAGTACTTCCAGACGGGTAGATACTTTTATTATCAGCCCATCTTACAAATGAGAAAACTGAGCCTCAGAGATGTTCAGCAGCTTCCACATTGACAAAAGGGAGATTTACACCCAGGTTTCTCTGACTCCAGAGTCCCCCTGGAAGCTCCAGGGTTTGCAATGCTGGGGCCAGGTCAGGCTAGCGCAACACCCTCCTCTTTCAGTTCCCAATCACAAGGATGCTCCAGCTCCAAACTGTTTAGATTTCACTGCCTGAGCATTCCTGAGGGCCTCCAAAGTCCTGAAAGGGAAAAGATCAGTTTGCAGAATAAGGAGGGAATGAAACTAACTCCCCACCTCAGTTCCTCCATTCAGACTAGCCTGGGAGGGGAGTGGGGGAAGTCCAAAGTCCCTGAATTTCCTGGCCTGTACCTCCCAGTGCAGAAACTCTCCAACGCCCCCTGGTGTTCTTCAATACCGTCCAAGTCTCCCAAGGATTCATTCCTCTGTAGAGTGGACTGGGACATCCCATCACAGGGATGGAGAAAACAGAGTGCCCTTGCCACTGAAGCCATCAGGGAAATCCTAGAACTGGAACTGGAACCCAGAGCTCCTGGCCACCGGCTCTTTCAGCAGCATCACCTTCTATTCCTGTTGTCCTCCATAGTGGCTGACTGGCCCAGCAGTCAATGTTACCTTTATTACATATGATCTAAGTACTTACTATGTTACAAGTCCAATAAGCACTATTAAGTGTGCCACACTTTATTAGAAGTGCAGTGACACTGTATTATATATCAAGTTCCATCAGGTCAATATAGAAAATGGGAAGTTTGTACTGGCATGCCTTGTTATTTTGAAATGGAATCCCAACACCACTGCTGCCCCCACCTCCACTGCATATTTGAAAACCCAGTCTTCTCTCCTCTGCCTGCTGTTCCAGGAAGACAGGCTTTCTCCCAAAAACTCAGTCCCACCACCTCATTCACAGGAATGTCAACAGGCACAAGGAGATAAAGTCTCTTGGGATACAAATGCTACTTAATGTGGGGGGTGGAGGAGGTGACAAGAGGAGAGAAAACTACCAAATGCCCTTCAGGCCACCAGTTTTTCTCTAGTGGAATATAGGAAATGACAACAGGAGAGAGCCTGGTTAGCCCTAAGCCTCCCGCAGGGATGGAACCTGAGTTTGTGTAGGAATTGCTCACCTTTGATGACTGGGATGATTGAGGCAGGCTGGTCTCACCACACAGGGATAGATGGCATGGGTCTCAGATTAATGGCAGGCAAGAAGGGGAGATGTCAGGACTGGCAGGCGGCCCCACTGAGCCACCTCTCAGATACCTGGAATAAGCTCTTCTGCTCAGTTTTCAGTGTCTCATACTACCTCAGGTCTTGGTCCTGAGAGAAAGGGCTGTCAGCTCTGCTGCCCCCTGGAGGGCTGACTTTTCACCCCAGAGTAAAGATGTGGTTGGCCGCCCGGCACTGGAGGAGCTGCAGATCTCAGGAGGTACAGAGCCCCCAGGGAGTTGGTTGTCGGGGGAGAAGGAAGGGGAAAGAGGTTGGGGGCTTGGGAGTAGAGGAGCGGTGGCTGAAGGGATCAGGTAGTCCTGATCAGGACGTGGAGATCCACCCACAAGTCCTGACAATAACTCAGTCGAGTTCCTGGAGGGTCTCAAGGGCTGGGAAAGGTGGAGTGGTGCCTGCCCCAACGCGTCCATGGAAGGTTGTGCCTGCCTCACCGCCTCCGTGGAAGGCCAAACGAGCCCTCGGTGTGAATCCGGAAAAAGAGAGAGAAGTGCAGCGCCAGCTCCACTCCACACCCCCTTCCTGCCTATAAATAACCCCAAGTGTCACTTCAAAGAGGACGGGGAGCGCGGGAGAGGGGCTCCCGGGCCGGCGGGCTGGGGCCGCCGGACCTGCTCACCACGCCCCCCACCCTGGGCGAGTTTGCATAAATAAACAAATCCAAGCCGTCGGCCCCGCGGGAGGTGGAGGAGGAGTGAGGAGGAGGAGGAGGGAGGGGGGCGGGAGAGATTAGTTTGGGAAGTAGCACGGATTGCTCATCCGATCCGTGCCGCCGCAGGGAGTGTGTCAAGTTACAGAGGCGCCGGAATCGGCCCCTGCGCTCCTCGCCAGCCGCCACGACCCACCTCTGCCCATGGGGCCCTCCATGTGCGCCCCTTCGCCCGGGGACTGAAACTGACTAGCCCGGGAGACACGAGGCGCCCAGAAGGACTGACAGCGCGGCACCAACTGCTCTGCAGACACTTGAAGGGAAAGACTGGGCGGAGAGAAGGAGAGCCGGTCAGATTCCCCTAACTTTCCTGGACTTGGAACGTTCTTCGAAATAACTTTTTTCTCACCTAGGTGTACCCCAATTACCGCTGGTTGTGCTTTTTCGGCACTTCCTCTCCTACTGCTAATTTTTCCGTCCTCTTTGCCGGGAGCAGCGGAAAGGGACGTTTTCCAGCGATACAAGCCCTTTCCCCCTGCCCCGCAGTTTGGATAGAGCCTTTTGGCAGCGGCTGTCGCCTTTATTTATTCTATTTATTTATTTATTGGTTCTCAAGACGCGAGAGGATGGTAGCGGAGCGCACCCACAAAGCGGCAGCCACCGGTGCCCGCGGCCCTGGGGAGTTGGGCGCGCCCGGGACGGTGGCTCTGGCGGCGGCGCGGGCGGAGCGCGGCGCACGGCTGCCGAGTCCAGGGTCGTGCGGGCTGCTGGCGCTGGCCCTCTGCTCGCTGGCACTCAGCCTGCTCGCCCACTTTCGGACGGCGGAGCTGCAGGCCCGGGTGCTGCGCCTGGAAGCGGAGCGCGGGGAGCAGCAAATGGAGACGGCTATTTTGGGACGAGTCAATCAACTGCTGGACGAGGTCTGTGCTCTTTGTTGCTGGCTTTTATCCCTCCCCGCGGCGCCCCCTCGCGCAGCCTCCAGACTCTTCAGCCGGTGTCCGCGGGCGCTCGCTCTCTGCGAGCCCCAGGTTCGCGCGAGTTGCCTGCGGGAGGGGTCGGGGACACGGACAGACGCTGCCCTACCAGGGATTCGGAGGACCTGGTGGGCAAGAGCATGACCCAGCGACTCCCGCCTCGGGCAAGCGCTCCCGGCTTCCAGCGCTGGGAGCGCCCTGGGCACGCCGGGCAGGTGGAGGAAGGATGGGCGCGCGGAGGCGCGCGGAGGCGGGCAAGCTCCACTCCTCCCTTTCGGGACCCGGCCAGGGTGGTGTGACAGCCGTCCCGCGCCCGCGCAGCGGAAAGCGCGCCCAGAGGCCCAGGCCGAGGCTTACTGAGCCCCCATGGCCCTCCCCCTCCAACCCTTAAGGACCCGGGGGGTGCGGGGAGAGGGGACAGTTCTTGCAGGGGGTGGTGCCCTGGTCTCTGCTCACTGGCCCAGGCCGCTAGGGTCCAAGTGTGGGTCGCCTGGCTCTGCTGTCCTTGGCCACAAATTAGTCCACACCTTCTTTTTCCTAAACCAGGTTTCTTATTTTTCTGGAGAAAGGATGCTTTCTCCCATTCTCCAAATTTTTTTGATCCAAGTAGATTAAACGCTACTAGGTGTCAGGTAGCTATGGCAATCTTGGGAATACAGGAAAAGGCTGTCCCCTCCCCAAGAAGGAGGGACATGCAACCTCTTTGTGCCACCAGAGGAAAGGCTGGGCCTTGACAGGGTGAGGCTTGATGATCTGTGGGAATCTGGACAGCACAGGGGATCCAGGGCCCAGATAGAGAGGAGGACAGGCAGGTGGGGGCCGCAGCAGTCTGGGAAGAGGTCCTGGAGCAGGTCCTGGCCATGGAAGGTCCTGGCCATGGAAGGTTTCCATGGGGAAGAAATGGGAGAGGATATCTTACTTAGCTGGAGGGAGTGTGCAGCAGTGAAGATCACGGTGGTAGAGTCCAGCAACCCTGGGTTTTTATCCCCACTCTGCTACTTGGAAGCTTGGGACAAACGCTCCAACCCCTCTGAACATGCGAAACAGTGCTGATGTAGCAAACACTGGAGCACAGCTCTAACTGTGGTGGGTGGGGTGCTGTGAGCATTTTGGCAAGATGTACCTATTCCCTATAGCCAGGCTTCTCTCAGCTGCCTCTGCCAGGCTGGCACCTGCTGGAGCAGTTCTCCAGGGTGGCCAAGGAGGAGATTGCAGGGCCAGAGCAGAGAGAGCGGTCACAGGGCAAGCGTACTGGTGCTAGTGGTGCACCCATGACTGCTGCTGTCAGCTCATTCCCACGCCCTGCCAGGCTCCAGGGAATCCAGAGAACTCCATCGGGCCGTCCATGGTTCCCTGGGCCTGGGGTGGAGGTGGGGCATCTCTGGGCTCAGGCAGAATGAGCCCAGACTGGCTGGGTGGTGAAGAAGGTGTCAGGGCAGTGAGAGCTCCTCCAGGTATCTTGGGGGTCCTGGCTGCTGAGGGATAAGCATCTGATTTTCAGGGTTTAGCACAGCCCCTCTCTCCATGCTTTCCCCTTCCCAGACCTTCCTGCTGGCTTGACCATGCCCTGGCCTTTTCTGGCTTCTTGCTTCCACTGCTTCAGACTTAGACATGCCAAGTCGCATACTCTAGGGGCCTTGGGGCAAACTATTGTATCCAACATGCTCACTCCTTCCCTCCAAGCTGCAGCTCCATGTTTACCCTACTGAATGTAATCTTTTCAACTGCTAGATATGAAAGTTATCCCAGAGAGCATCTGAACTGAACCCCATTTTTCAGATGGGGAAATTGAGCCCAGAGTCACATGGCGAGGCCCAGGACTAGAACCTCAGCCTCCTGGCCCTGTATACAATGTTCTTTGCGCTGTATCCTGCCACCTTTTTTTTTTTTGGCCTATTCTCATTCATTCATTCAGAAAATGTTTACTGAGAGCCTGCTGCGGGTCAGGCATTGTGGGAGACACTTTTGCCCTCCTAAACTTACATACAGGGAAGTAGTGCACAAAGAAGAAAATGGGCAGTGACCATGTCGTGTGCAAAAAAAAAAAAAAAAAAAAAAGCTACAATAGTGAAAGAAGAGAGGGGCCTGGGGAATGCATTACGTGCAACATTGTCTGATGGTGGTGGCAGTCATGGCAGGCTTCCTTAGGGAAGTGATTTTCAAATGAAGAGCTGAAGGATGAATAGGAGTTTGCCAGGCAAAAGTGGGTGAGTGTGAAGCCTTGTTCTAAGGGGACAAATGGAACAGCCTTTGAGGCTGGGGGCCAGAGGGAATTGGGAGAACTGGGGGAAGTCCAGGACCCCGGAGGACTGGGAGTGTGAGGAAGTAGGAGATGTGGCTGGAGAGAGACGGGCAGCCCAGGTCAAGAGGGGCCTTAGAGAAAGTTAGATCTAAATAAGAGTAATGGGGAGCCATTGAAGGGTTTTCAGGAAGGCAGTTATGCCCCTAGAGTGAGTGCTTATGGCTGGCAAAGCAGTAAGGCCAAAAACAGAAGGCTGCTGCAGGCCAGAGGGGACAATGAATGCGGGTAAAAGTAGGGTCAGAGAGGGGTGACTGGAAATGGTGGCTGAGGTCAATAGGGGAAGATGCTGGAGCCAGAGGAAGGGAGCTGTCCCACAGGTGGATGGCGTAAGTGGCCTTTATCTGTGGGGGCCTTGTCTGTGCTCCTGGAGGGACACCCTAGGGTTGGGCTGTCCAATATAGTAACTGCTAGTCATATGCAACTCATTATATTTAAACTAACTAAAATTAAATAAAATTTAAATTTTAGCTTGTCTGTTGCAACAGCCTGGTTTCAAGTGCTCAGTGGACGCTGCAGCTAGGGACTATGGAGCTGGACAGTAGAGAGAAAGAACTTGTACATCCTCGCAGAAAGTTCTATTGGCCAGCGCTGTGCTACGAGCAGCTTCCGGGCCTGCAAAGCAACTTGAGGGGACCATCCTGGGCCTTTCCCTGTGTAGGTGTGTTGTCCCAGGTCTGAGCAAAGGTCTGAGCAAAGGGCAGAGGAGAGCAATGGGTAAGGCAGAAAATTGGGACAGGCAAAAACCTGCCACAGGAGAGGAGAATTCAGAGACAAGAGAGGGGAAATGGTTTTGTTACAAAACAATTCTCCAAAATGGAGGTGCAGAAGGTCCCTGTCTTCATGGGGCACACAGGCATCTGGTGAGTTTGGAGGCCAAGACCAGGATTCTAGCTGGGCTTTGCCAGTCGTGTGGCCTTGGGCAAGCCATGCTACACCCCTGCACTTCAGGTTCATCTTCCATTAAATCTAGGCCCTGCCTCCCTCCTGGGATTGGGGGCAGATCAGAGACTTCACTAAAAGGTGCCATCACCAAAGGCCATGCACAAGACCAGATGAGTGCTCAGGGAGGGCTCTTAGGGATCTGGGGCAGGCAATCTTTGGAGCAGGCAGGACTGGGCCACTTCCTGAAGAATGGGAGAAGGACACTGGGGAGGGCAAGCCTGGTGAGGCACCCGGCCTGTGCAATGGCCTGGGGGTGGGACTCCCATGCCAATGGGGAAAGCAGGTGAGGGGGCAGAGACTGCGTGTATGAGGCAGAAGGGAGAGGGAGCTGCAGGGAGGGCCGGCCAAGGGGACCCAGGAGGACAGGAGGCCTGAGAGGGGAGCCAGAGGCAGATCTGAGGGGACCAGCCCATGACGGGGGTTGTGCAGAGCTGGGATTGGAGGATGGCGGGAGCCAGCTCTGTGGGGAACCAGGAGTGTGCTTTCCAGACCTCAGGCCCCAACTCTTCCCCCATCAGCGCCTCTCTCCTGGTCTGGGACCCTTAACGAGCACTCCAGCTGCCTGTTATTTGATTTGCTTGCTGTGAAGAAAGAAGCTGGAATGTCCCAAATGGATAAAATCAGATGACACCTAGGACTGGGCAGCCATGTGCAGTGAACGAGAAGGGAGTGGAATTTAAAAGAGCCAAATGCTGGGCCGGGTGCAGTGGCTCATGCCTGTAATCCCAGCACTTTGGGAGGCCAAGGTTGGTGGATCACCTGAGGTCAGGAATTCAAAACCAGCCTGACCAACATGGTGAAAACCCATCTCTACTAAAAAATACCAAAATTAGCTGGGCATGGTGGCGGGCGCCTATAATCCCAGCTACTCGGGAGGCTAAGGCAGGAGAATTGCTTGAACTGGGAGGCGAAGTTTGCAGTGAGCTGAGATCGAGCCATTGCACTCCAGCCTGGGCGACAGAGCAAGACTCCATCTCAAAAAATAAAAATTAAAATAAAGAGCCAAGTCCATCTTCTAGGCCCAAGGGGAAGCAGAGGAGGGTCTCAGCAGCCACCTTTAAGGTGAGTTTCGAGAGATGCCAGGTAGACTCCCTAACCCCAGTAATAACATCAGAAACTGTAATAGAAATGTCCTGTAGTTATAGGGTGCATACAGGGGCCAATGCTATGCGTGTCACCACTATATCTCTTTCAATCCTCACAACTTCCCTAAGGGACTGACATTCACACCCACCCCCTTTTACAGATGAGAAGACTGATGTCACTGTACCTCCCTCCCACTATCTGTGATTCATTCCTTTGGATGTTAAGGAATCTCCTGGGAGAGGAAGTGGTTGAAACTTCCAAGCTAAAATGTTGAGGAACCCCAGGCAGACTCCTTCATCCCTAAAAATAACAACAATTATAATAACGTGTCTCCTGTTTATATGGTGTGTGATTTTGGTGCAAAAGTAATTTCAGTTTTTGCCATTGAAAGTAATGGCAAAGAGATGTGATGTAGGGGACAGATATAGGGGAGGGATCAAAGCAGCAGCTGAAAGATTGGGGCTGTGGATGGGGTCCTTTAGGACTGAAATGCTGGGATGAGGATGGGAAGAGACTCTTAAAGGGGATGTACATGTGTGCTAGGGTGGGTAACCTGTGCACAGTGTCCTGTGCTGACCACAGCTGCCTGGACCTCAGTATATGGACAGACTCTGGATCCAGGTTTCCTTAAATGCAGCCAGCACAAGGTGGTACCAGAGGAGTCAGGGGTGGGATCCAGCCCCCAGCAGGCATCTCTCCTTCACCACACCTTCCCCTTTCCAGACAATTAACTAGGTCAGCAGTGGCCCATACATGGCTTGGGTGTGCACTGCTCCCCATTCCAGGGCCCTCAGCAGACATTATTAATCAATTGCTGCACACTTTCCCATGGAGCTTACATGCAGCCTCAGAATCCTTTTCAACAGTGTTCAGGAAGCTGCTACTTACTAGTGAGGGTTGGTGTTCAAGATGAAAAGCTATTTCATAACCCTAGATTTTGTTTTTTTAATAACAGGTGCTTACTATAAAGGCAGGGAGAATTACTAGAGCTCTGCCGCTTCTCCAAAGGTCTTCGAACTAGCAGATAGCTCTGAACAGACTGAGGACCTCAGGAGGCAGCCAACCCTCATAGGAAGGTGGTGGGGAAAATCAAAAGCATCTCAAACACCATTCCATCTGCCCTAAGCACAGCTTTACGGTTTGGTAACTCCCAGAAAGATGTCTCTTCCCCTTCTTCTTAATCACTCTAGACTTGCCCCACTGCCCTCTGGAAAGCCTCCTCGAACCATTCCAACCCAATGTGGGCTCTCTCCCTGCTCCAACTTCCTGTTGCTCTTCCTAGGTTGTGCCAGACATTTAGCTCAGAGAAGGAAAATAGACATAGCATGTGTTGTTGGCTTTCCTTATCCCAAACGATAGCAGATACTACTCATCGCTCAACACACGCTTTCCCATTCAGCCTGGGTAGGCCTCAGAATCCTTCTCGGCACAGTGCTCCAGTGGCACAGAGAACGGCAACCCAGGCTGCCGCTCCCGTCCATTAGAGTCAGTGCACAAGAGGAAATCCATTTGCCATTCATGGTTCAACCCAACCACATTGTACAACGGTCTCTCCATGTGACCACACATGACCCGATGACAGCGATAGAGGCATGCTGTCTTGGGTCCCTTGTTAATTCTAGCCCAGGACTTTGCACATAATAGGCAGCTCTCACAAATTAGCTGTTGATGTAAGGTCCCCCTGTTAGAGGCTGGGGAAGGTTTATTAGTCAGCTCTCCTCGCAGCGTCCCCGGCCCTGGACCCAGCAATAGGCTCAGCATTTGCTCGGGGGGTGTTTCTCAGCAACCAGCAGAGGATGAGATGATTGACTTCTGTGTGTCCAGGCTGCATGCCTTGTCCTGGCTGGGAGAGCAGGAAAGGCTCAGTGATGTGTTCCCCACTGGGCAGAGAAGCTGGGGGCACCCACCCCCTCCCATCCTCTACTCCCAAGGTCAGGAGCTTCATTTTTACCTGCCCCAGCTGGCTGCCAAAGTTTTTCTTTACAGAGTCGGGGGGTGGCAAAATGGTGAAGCAGGCAACACCATAGCATTTGAACCCCTGCCACTAACTGTGTGACCTGAGCCTCAGTACCCTAATCTGAAAAATGGAGATGATGACATCCTCCTTACAGGGTTGTTGTAGGATTAAATGAAATCATTTGGCTAATGGCAACTGTAACCATTGCCACCTCGCTCATCATTGGAGGAGGTAATATGGGGCTGCATGCACCTTGTCTACAACTTTTATTAGTAGCTGATATTTATTGAGTTTGCGTTGTGTATTGAGCTTACACTTACACTGTGTACCAGGGACTATTCAAAGACCTTTACATCTATTGATTGACTAAATCCTCACAATAATCCTATGAAGTGGTTACTATTGTTACTATTCCCTTCTTACAGAAGAGAGAATAGAGACACAGAGAAGTTAAGCAAATTTCCCATGGTCACACAGTAAGTGAGTAGCAGAGCTAGGCCTTGAAATCAGGCAGTGTGGCCCAGAGCTGGCATCCTCAGCCACTAGGATGTACTTGTCTGTATGAAGTACCATACCTCCCTAACTCTGCTGAGGCCAGTCAAACCAGCCAGGGGCTGGGGATCTGTTCAGTTTGGTTTGGCTCCCAGAGGCAGTGTTTACTGAACTGCCTTGGCGTCAGGGCCGCACCACCATCTTTGTTGTAAGAAAGACATTATGAGTGTTGCTAATTACATCAGGCCTTGGTGATGAGTACTCTGAGGGAAGCCCTTGTCCAGTCTTGGCCTCTGGAATGCTTGGGCTTCCCAGGGTGGATGGGTTTGTTCTTGTCTCTCGGACTCTGAACTGGCCACTAGGAAGCATAGCAGCAAATCTAGGGTTCAGCCAGTGGCAAAGGCTTTTGTATGAGCCTTGATCCCAGATCCTATTTGATCACTCTGCCTTTGCTGTTCTTCTACCTTACTGTATACTGTCTGTCTGTCTGTTTATATCAGCTGCCTGAATGCTCCCTTTTAGAGCCAGAGAGGGGTAAAAGATCTGAAGTAACTAAACATTTTAAAGTTACTCTCCCCTCCTTCTCACTGATCCAGTTGTCCTCAAGGGCTTGCCCTTGTACGGGTGATGCTGGTTGCATTAGAATCGCCTGGGGAGCTTTCAAAACACGCCAGGCCAATTGTTCCCAATACGTGCTGCAGATGTCTGTGGGTAGGGCCTGGCTGTAAGTGTCTAACGAGCTCCACAGGTGATCGTGTTCTGCGGCTGGGCCTGGCAGGCCCTGAGAATGAGAGAGAGAGAGAGAGAGACAGAGACAGAGAGTCTGTGTGGCCCAGTGCCTGGAGCTCCCTGTGCAGTGAAACGCAGACCCCCTTACCCGGGTCCCAAGCAGTGCTCGAGGGGCTGAGGGGCAGTGATGAAGCTCACGGTGAGATGTCAACAAAAGTCTCCGTGTGCACTGGGAGGTTTGAAGAAGGGCAAGCAGCAGGCTTTTTGCTGTTGTTTTCCAAAAACAAAATCAACTGAGGTTTGCCCTCCAGGAAGCCTCAGAAATCCTTCTCCCACCTCTTTGGGTTGGGTTCTGCCCCTCCCAGAAACAGTCTATTGAGCCCTCAGTCAGAGGGAAGTCAGCAGGCTTCTCCAAGGGAAACTGAGGCCTGGGTCTGGGGAGACTAGGGTGGATGGGGTCACCAGCTGCGCTGGGTGTTGTCTGGGCCACTGGCAGGCCCCAGCAGCAGCCCCTGCTGACACTCCCGCTCTCCCAGCCACAGCCCTGGGTGTGGGGCCTCCTTGCAGAGATGCTGTCTGTGGCGGAAGGGGTGGGCCTGCTGGCAGGGGGTGCTCTCCTGGTCCTTCAAAGAGCAAGGGCCAGCCGAGCACAAAGGGGCAGAACTGCCTGCCAGAGAGGCTGGGCATGGCCTTTGAGGGGACACTGGGCCCCTGTCTCCCTGCCTGGCGGCTATTGTAGGTTTTCCTGAAACCCCACATGGCTGGGGCCCACGTAGGCTGGGCCTCTGCCTCCTTGGCCCTTTCCCATCCTCACTCCCACCCCAGCCTTGCCTGCCTCCTCAAGTCTTGGTCATTCTCCTTTGAGCATTCGTCCAGGCATTTCCCTCTGCCCACACGCTCCTTCCTCCTGCCCACCACCCCCTCCCTTCAGGCGCTTCGGTTTTTTATCTGTTCTTTGGGTTGCAGCAGGAGAACCTTGCTGCCCCTGAAGGCTGTTTGGGTCCTGAGCTTCTGCCATAGAGGGACTTCGCACCCGCTGCCCTCTGTCAGGCTGCAGATGCTCTGCGAAGGCACCTCTTTAGCACCAGGTCATGCTCTGATAAGGTGGCCTGTAGGGCAGGTCAGAAAGGGTGACCTCTCGGGACAGGGATGAAGAAAGGGGGCTGGGTTAAAGGGGCATTTGCCAGGGCTCTTCCAGGAATAGCTTCATCCACCTCCCCCTGAACTGGCACTTGAGGTTTCCTGGAGCTGGGGGAAGCTCTGTGACATGGGAGGTCAGAGGGTGCTCCGGACACCTCCAGCCTCACCCGACTCCATAGAATCAGGAAGAGCCTTCATAAGTCAGGTGCTGCTCTAGGAATTTCCTACAGCAGCCTTGGTCCTCAAGCTTACACACCTCAGTGATGGGGAGCTCACTACCTTATATTGCTGACTGTTCCATGGTAGGACATCTCTGGCTCTTAATGTCATCAGAGGCCCAACCAATCTCTACACCAACCAACCCACAACTCCAGCATGTCTTGAAAGCACCTCAAACTCTACATGTCTAAACTGAGCAGGAAATCCACCCCTCACCAGCATCCCTTCATATGTGAGCACAGTGACCTCCAGCCACACCCACCCCAGCCCTCCTGCCCACACCTTCTCAGCCTCTGCAGACCTGTCCTCTCCTCTCCATCCCTGCCTGCCCTCCCCAGCCCGAGCTGCCCCCCTAACTCTTCTGCTCTCACCCATGCTGTCCTGACTCTCTTATCCACACAGCAGCCAGAGGGGACCTTTTAAAAAACTAAGTGTAATCACGCCGTCTCCCTGATTAAACTCTTCAGTAACTCCCTATTGCTCTCAGGCTAGAGACCGCATTGCTAAATGCGACCCATGTGGCCTTCAGGTGAAGCCCTTGTCACTCTCTCCAGCCTCATGGCTCACCTGCCCTTGCTTCTGGAGTCCAGCTACATGGTGGCACGCTGTCAAGGCTAGG
This sequence comes from Gorilla gorilla gorilla, assembly GCF_029281585.2. Taxonomy (NCBI): domain Eukaryota; kingdom Metazoa; phylum Chordata; class Mammalia; order Primates; family Hominidae; genus Gorilla; species Gorilla gorilla. Next base: position 45,934,922 of record NC_073232.2, on the reverse strand, counting down.
AGCACAGACTCTGGAACCAGATTGCTGGGTTCAAGACCAGCTCTGCCAGTTACTGGCTATGTGACCTCGGGCAAGTTATTCAAGCTCTCTGTGCCTTAGGTTATACCTCTGTAAAATAAGGGTAATGATAATAAGAGTACTTTTATGAGGGTTGTTTTTAGGATTAAAAAAAGTTAAGATATAAAGTGCTTTGAGTAGTGACTGGTACTCCAGTAATAGATCATCCAATCTCCTTGAAAGAGCCAAGTTTCACCTCTCACAGGCATAGAGTCAAGGTATGGGCTCTGAGCCAGGCTTCCTGGGTTCAAATTCTGCCTCTGTCCTTCCAGGCTGTGTGCTGTCTTGCAGATTACTTGGCCCCTCTCTGTCTTAGTTTCCTCGCTCATGTAATGGGTTGCAGTGAGTGCTGGAGGAATTAACATTAAGCTGGTGCAAAAGTAATTACTTTTAATTGCCATTAAAAGTAATGGCAAAAACTGCAATTACTTTTGCACCAACCTAATCCATGCAAGATGCTTGCCTGGCTCCTAAGAAGCGCATTATTAGGTTAGCTTTCAGCCTCTCCGCTGTGCCTGGGCCCCTCACCTGGTGAGTTACTGCTCAGCTTCAGATCTTGGCTCATGTCTCACTTTTCTGCCATGAGCCAGACTAGTCCATGCCCCGGCTGGCTCTCAGCTCCTTGCCCCTTTTGGCCACAGCTCTGATGACAATGGCTGCTCCACATTGATGTGTGGTTTGTAGGCTCTTCTGTTTCCCTCCCTAGAGTATAAACTTCATGGGAGCAGCCTCGGTCTGCTTTGCATAACAAGGTTCCCAACATTAACCCCTAGAACATTGTAGATAGTCAATACCCATCTGTGAAAGGCAGGAAAGGAAGAAAGAGGTCCCCAACATTCACCCCAGGACCTCTTTGTGGTGGGGGGCCCCTGCCTTATCCTGCACCAGGCCTAGAGATGACCCCTGAACCCCTGAGATCCTTGAGGTCCTGGGCCCCTTGCCAATCTGCCTCCCATGCACACCATCAGTTCTGGGGCCCGGTTCCTTGACTCCGTGTGGCAGTAGCAGGGCCTTGGGTTAGCTAGAAGGAAGGACTTCCTCATACGAAGGCTGCAAAGCTCACATAGGGGTATGTGCCTCCTGTCCCTGACTTTTTTCCTGAACCATAGAGCCTGGGGCCACATCTGTCTGTGGTTCTGGTGAGACAGGGAGGCAGAGGGAGACAGAGGCAGTATGTGGTATCTGGAGGACCCGCAGGCCCCTGTTTCATGGCCCTGGGAGTCTGTGATCAGGTGCCAAGTCCACTGCACGAAGAGAACTGTTGAGATAGGGAGAAGACAGCTCCTAAGGCACCCCCGTGGCACCCCCTCCCTGTCCCCAGCACACAGGCCCCTGCAGCAGCCCATGCAAGTCCAGTTCTGGTGGGTGTGGGTTGGATGTCTTGATTTCCTCCACTTTGATTTCACCCTGCCAAGCTGCCTGTGCCCTGGGGCATGTGGCTACGAGTGGGCCTGTCCCTTTAACCCCTGTGGTGGAGCCAGCCCTCTCCTGCAGTCCCTGGGATGTAGCCCATGGAGCCAGCACTGAGCAGCCAGGTCCTGCCTCCGTACCTCCTCACGGAAATGCCCTCCCTCCCCCATGCCCATTTGTCCCAATTCTGCCAAAGCCCACCTCCTCCTGGGACCACAAGGATGAGTCCTAGAGGGCTGACCTAAAAGTAAGTAATTCGGTTCGGGTATGGATTGAGACATCTGACCCGGGCCCCTGACATCTGAGGGCCAGCTCAGTCTGCAACGGGGCAGCCAGCCCAGCAGCAGTTATGCTGCAGGATGATCAAAAGGCCTCTAGCAGATGGGATCAAGTCCCCGCCCTGTGCCAGGCATTGTGATCAGAGTGCTGGCACAGGGGCCGGAGCTTTGTCTGCTGTGGCCATTTCAGTGGGCACCTCCTCTTCCTTCAACTCCTAGTTCTCAGGGTCAAAAGGCAGGGCTGCAGGTCAGACCCTCCTCACTCACCCTCCCTTTCCAGAAGAGGGGCTCTGAGTTTCCCAGGAGGAGGAGGAGGGACATGGCAAGTGCAGGAAACTTGACCACTTGTCGCAGAGGTGCACGCCATGGAGCCAGGGCAGCAGGGGTCAGGCCAGCCTTATTACAGCAGGTGGGAGGAGGCAGGCCTGGCACTGGCTCAAGAGAGAAGTGGCCTTCACCTGGCCACCAAACAAAACAAGCTGGCAAAACAGGTGCTCACCCTCCTCACATCTGGATACCTCTGTTTATTTTTTGGCCTCATCTCATTTTGTCCTGCCAGCTGTCTTGCATAGTCTAGCAGATCACTTAGATTATCTCCATTTTATGGATGAGAATATCAAGGTCCAGAGGGGTTATAGATTTTGCTTAATACACAGTTAGTAGGAGAGTTGGGACTAGACCCCAAGGCTCTGGCACTCCCAAGTGTAGTCAAGCTGATATGATATGATTTCAACACTGCCAAGCTCTGCCTACAATAGATTCTTCACTGGAGTTTGGGGGCCATCTGTGCCAACCCAAAAGAAAGTTCCACTCCAGCCTCCAAGGGAATAGGAGGCATGCACTAATAATGTCAAAAATCAATTATGAAATGATATTTTCCACCTAAAGTGCTTAGCACAGTGGCTGATATATGGTGTTGAATGTGCATAGCTGTTATAATTAATATTAACTCTTGTTTAATAATTCCACCCAAAATTGATAGATGCTCCGTGGTTTCCCAGGCACTTGCCTCTGCGTTATCTCATTCGGTCTCCACATTGGCACTCAGGAAGCTGGCAGGGAGTGGTGGGTCATATCCCTATTTTGTAGATTCCCCCTGAAGGGACGTGCCAGGCTGAAGGTCACAGCTGCAGGTCTCACCTGGCTTCTCCCTCTGGGCTGTGTCTATGCCACAGCTTGGACCCACCCCACGTATTGCAGAGGCCCAGGTTGAGCTAGGACGTTTTAAGAGCCCTGAGGCTGAGACACAGGGAGGGAGTGTTCCCTAAACCCAAGACCAGGCTGGAGCCACATTCTCTGGGGGGAGTGAGTAGCCGCCTGGCATTTTCCCTTTGATACTGATACAGGCATTTTAATAGCTGCAACCGATCAGGCGGGTGATGTTTCAGCTCTGGCCACATAGGGCATTCCAGGAGGCCCCGGCTGCCAGCAGGGGCAAAACAGGAAGGCTTCTCTGCCCAGGGTAGCTAAGGGTCCACCCTAGGGCCTCATCTTGGGGGTGTCTCACCATGGGTCTCAAAGTCAGATGTCAAGGGGGCCAGGCTGGTGGCCTAAGTAGGTGAAGCTGGCTTTGGAGAGAGAGTACTTTGGTAGCCTAGATGGCACATATCCATCTGAAAGGGGCAACCACCACACAGCACCACCTGATTGTACATGCTCAGTGTTGCCAGGTCTCCCATTGTGCAAGAGAGACCAGAACTGGATGTGAAATCTCCTGATGTGTGAACAACCAATATTTATTGAGCACCTACTATGTGCCAAGCCCTGTTTTAGGCGCAGTGAATAGAACAGAACAGAAAAAAGTATCCAGGTCCTTGTCGAACTTACATTCTAGTGCTACAAAGAGACAATAAGTAAGATAAATAAGCAAAAAAAAAAAAAAAAAAAAATCCTAAGGAGGAAATAAAACAAAGGGGTGTGCTGGGGGAGGAAGAATTTTGGAGGAAGGGGTGCAGGAGGTGAGGAAGGCCTAACAGCAAGCCAGGTAGGTAGCTGGGAAGAGAACACCCAGGCAGAGAGCCCAGTAAGTGTGAAGGCCCTGAGGTAGAGAAAGCCCAGCATGTATGAGAGCTTCAGAGGCCTGTGTGATTACCCTGGCTGCCGTGTTGAGAAAGGTCTGCAGGGGCATGGGCAGAAGTCAGGCATTCGTTAGAAGGTTATCACAGTAATTAGGCCAGGTGGTAGTCATGGAGGTGGTGAGAAGGGGTCAGATCTCAGATGCGTCTGGCACGTAAAGAACAGGAATTGCTAATGGAATGGGTGTAGGGTGAGAGAAATAGACATCAATGATAATTGTGAGGTTTTGAGCAACTGGTGGGATGGGGAAGCTGATGGTAGGGGCAGGTCCAGGGAGGAGTTGGGAGAGTCTATCAGAAGCTCAGTTTTGCCAGACTAATTCTGAGATGCCTATGAAGGGCCATATCAAGCCGGCAGCCAGATAGATGCATCTGAAGTTTTGAAGAAAGGTATAGGTTGGAGGGCGTCATCCTGCATAGATGGCTTTGAAGCCATCAGACTGGATGAGGTACCCTAGGGAGCCAGTGTCTAGAGAAAGAAGTGAGACCCTGGATGTGGACCCTGTGACTTCCAACATTTAGACATCAAGTAGATAAGAAGGAATCAGCACAAGACTGAGAGGGCACAGCCAGGGTGGTGGAAGGGAAATGGGGAGAGCGCGTATCCTGGGAGCCAAGGGCAGGAAGTGCCCCAAGGAGGAGGGGGGGTGAGCAAAGGCTGCAGCCTGGCTGAGTGGAAGCATGAGGACTGTCCACCAGATTTGGCAACCCGGAGGTCACTGGCAACCTGCAGGACTGTTCTTAGGGGACAGTAGGGGAAGAGCCAGGTAGGAGTGGTCCAGGAGAGACGTAGGAGGCAGCGAAGATTGTCATCCAGGAGTTTTTCTAGGGAAAGAGCTAACCAGAGTCAAAAGAGGATTATTCTCTTTTCCGTTTTTATGCTGGGAACAACAACAGCATATTTGCATAATGATTCCGTGAGGGTGGGCTAACTACAGCTAAATCCAGCTTGCAGCCCGTTTTTGTAAATATATATTTTTTATGGGAGCACAGCCACACTGATTTGTTTCCAAACTATGGCTGCTTTGGCCTGCGATGGAAGAGTGGAGTAGGTGTGGCAGAGATCATGTGTCTCACACAGCCTCAAATATTTATGTTTGCCGGCCCCTGATGTAAATGATCCAATCTAGAGGAGGGGATTGATGAGGCAGGAAGGCAGGGGACTTGCTGGCGACAGGAGGGGTTGGCCCTCGTGGAAGCACAGATGGGGAGCTTAGGAGGAGAGAAGGGTGCTGGCAGGCGCAGATGCAGATGGACGGCACATGTAGTGGTGGCTGCCTCTGGAAGCCCTCTGCTTGCTTTTCTTCTCAAGGTCATCAGTTGACAATGAAGTTGGGGGAGGGGGCGTTGGTGGTTTGGGGAGAGGAAGTGTGAAAACTCCCAGGACAGTGCAATGGTGAAGGGTTGAGGGAACCACAGAATGATTGCTGGGCTTCTGTTTGAGATCTGGATCATGAATTTAAAGTAAGATCAGTCAGCGAGGTTGTGTGTTTCTGCCGCTTTACCCTGCTGCCTGTGTGCAGGGGTGGGGTAGGAGGAGACGTTGGATCTAGCCAGGCTCGTGGCTTAGTGAACAGGGCGGGTGTCAAGGCAGTGGAGGGTGCAGACAGGGGGTGGTGATAATCACTGGCCACAGAATTTGAGCCGGGCACGGAGGGAAGTGACACATGGTAGTGATGGACAGTAAAAACTTGGTAGGACCCGCAGGTTGAAGGCCCTGTGGGATTCGAGGGTCCCTGGGGCCGGGGTGTTAAGTCCTTGGGAAATGGAGATCTGTGGGCAGAGTGTTGAAGCCTAGACTGTGGATGGGTCATGGTGCTGTTGAGATTTAATACTCTTTCAAAATAAACTCTGGGCAGGCCAAGAAAACACTTACACCCTGAACTGACCTGGTTTTCTAGCTGTGCCTGTGGTAGCTTTGCCTGCTCAGATGCCTCCATCCTCTCCAATCAAGGCTCCCGATTTCCGGGTCCACCTTTCCCACCTGCCTTCTCTCCCAAACTCCAGAGCTGCCCATGCCTACCCTGCTGGGCTCCACAAACTCGCCATCTTCCCACAACGTGCTCTTGCCACTGTTATGTCCTAGGGGTGGCATCTTGGCTGCCCAAGGCAGGGCCTGGCTCCCATAACCACCCCAAATCCATCCAGTGCCCAGTTCCTTCTTCCTCCCACATCTCTCCATTGGGTGATGACCATGACATCCTCCAGAGAGGACCTCAGCCCAAGCGGTCTCACTGGTCTATACTCAACGGGCTGCTGGAGTGCCCTTTATACCATCCAAATTTGACCACATGACCTCCTTGCTTAAAACCTTTGAATGGTTCCTCCATGCTAGAATCCTTACCTGGGCACACAAGGCCTGGTTATTAGTCATGGTTCTCCAGAGAAACAGAAGCAATAGGCTGTATATAGATGCACAGAAAGCGAGTTATCAGAAGAGATTGGCTCATGTGATTACGGGATGAGAAGTCCCTTAATCTGCCATCTGCAAGAAAGAGGCCCAGGAAAGCCAGTGGTGTAGCTCCACTTAAACCTGAAGGCCTGAGAGCCAGGAGAGCCAATGGTGTAAATTCCAGTCCAAACCTGAAGGGCCAAGAACCAGTTGTGGTGCAGGGGGAGTCAATGTTCAAGGGCAGCAGAATATGGATGGTCCAGCTCAAGCAGAGAGAGCAGAGTCTCCCTTCCTCTACCTTGTTCTACTCAGGCCCTCAGCAGATCAGATAATGCCCACCCCCTATGGTGAGGACACTGTTCTTTCCTGAGTCTACTAATTCCAGTGCTAATCGACATACCTAGAAAGAATGTTTTCCCAGCTATCTGGGCATCCTTAGCCCAGGCAAGTTAACAGATAAAATTAACCTTCACAGCTCCCACTCCCGACTCAACACCCAGGCCCTCCGAAGTCTACAGTCACCTGCACACATCTGAGTATGCTTCTCCCACACCAAGCTCAGCTGTTTGCTGATGGACTGTGACTCATTCTCTATTTTGCAGTCTCACAATTAGTAGAAAATAAATATAGGATCTATTGAATAAAAGCACTGAACTTGAAGTTAGAGGACCCAGAATTTAAGCCCTCTGGGGTTTACTTGTTCAAGGCAATTCCCTTTCCCTTTCTGGGACTTAGTTTCCTGGATTATACAATGGGGCTGATTTCTAGACTGCCTGTTGCACGGGTCAGTGATGAGGGTCAGGTGAAGTCTCAGGAAATGTGAAAGTCACATGGAGGTCTACCTTAGGTTGGGTTCCCAAGGGAACAGTCTCCAAAGTGGAGGTCTATGAGTAGATGACTTACTTATTTGACTTATTGGCATCAACATAGGAGGGGGAGTGAGGGAAGCAGAGTTGGGCAGAGGAGGGGCTGAGCTGTGATACAGTCATGACAGAGGCCCCAGCTGGTCCTGTGGGAGCTCCCTAGCTGGGGTGGCCCTAGAGTCAGTCCAATTTGAGGCAGAGGGGCCAGGTCTGCATTCCTCCTGTCTATCAGTAATTGAATATGGGTTGCCTTTGGGGGAGAGTGTGACCTGATCAAGGCTGCTTCCTTGAGCTGAGAGCAGCTCCCAGAAAGAGGCTCAGCCATCAGCAGCCAACACTCCCAACAGCTAAAGCACTGGTCTAATCCTGGGAGCCTGGATGGCCCACCACAGCACCCATGAGCTGTGGTGCTTTATGGCTGTCAACAAGCCCCGGAACTAGTGGCAGGGATCCACGTTACACATTCAAAGTCTCTGCCCCTGCCTTAATGACCTGCCTTCCTGCCCCCCACATTCCTATCCCCTGTCCTCACTCAGATCACTCCAGCCACACTTCACCCCTTCCTGTTCCTCAGATGCTCCATGAACAATCCTGTCTCTGGGCCTTCGCCTCTGCTGTTCCCTCTGACTGGAACACACTTCCTCCAGATACCAAAGGATTCATTTTCTTACTTCCTCCAAATACCGCATGACTCATTTTCTTACCTTCCTCTGGGTTTTTGCTCAAAGTCCCCTCAAAAAGAGGACCTTCCCTGACCTCCTGGTATAAAAAAACCACCTTCCATCATTCTCTGTCCCCTTGCTTTACTTTATTTTTCTCCCAGCATTTATCACTGCCTGTAACACATTTTTTGTTTTTGTATTGATTTTTTCTTCCACAAGAAGTTATGCCCCTCTAGGGGTGTGCCCTATGAGGATGGAGCAGGGGCGCCACCCACTCATGCCACAAGTTCTGTCTCCAGCCCAACCCTGTGATGGCAGCTTGCTCAGTGCTGCTGCTGAGTGGGTGACAACTCCGATGGTTACAACCTTTAGCCAAAATGCTGCCGACTCCTCTGGTCTTGGCTTGTCAGTCATTTAGCCGACCTGTGTCATGCGCCTTCTGGGTGCCAGGCCCCCAGGTGATTGGTGGGGAGCGATGTGGAGGCAGGTTCGTACAGTCCCTTACAGGAAAGCAGCATTCATGAGCCAGGCTCAGAGCTGGCTATCACCAGAGGGGCTATCACCAGACTTTGGCCTGGGGGCTCATTTGTTTGCCCAGCGGCCGCTCTGTGCCCACCTGTACCTTGGCCTCAACATTCATCCTCCTAATTGTTACTCAGCCTCCCCTTTCTAAGTGAGGGTCCCCACTTTGGGGTGTTTCCCCTCTTCTGGTCTACCTTGATCTCGGCCCCCTTCTGCCCTCAGAGCCCCCCATCCCATCTGTCACTGTGTTCCCTCCCCAGGCATTTGCACTCACCTTCCTCCAGCAGGTGGAGCGGGCTTTGTGCCAGGAGGCGTGAGTTCACACCTCAGATCCACTACATCCTGGCTGTGTGACCCTCAGCAAATCGCTCTACTTGCTCTGAATCCTTGTGAAGCTTTCTGACCTTCCCTCCCCACCCCCAAACCAGAGGCGATACCACCCTTATGACACCTCCCATATTACTTTCTTCACCTCTCTTGTGGCCCACACTGAGTGGCAAAATTGCACAGTAGTGAGGAAGCAAATAGCTCTGGCTGTCATCCTAACTGGTCAACCTTGTCAGGGTAGGGACTACAGTACATCAGGTGCAGTCAGTCCTGGCCAGCCAGAGCACAGGCTTCATGTGGCCAGATCTTTCAGTTAGTTTTTCAAGAGAAATTACAAATGCAGATTTGCACATGAAACTACCCACTTCAAAATATTGGCAACAAATTCAATAATAATAATGATTTAAAGCTCACTGTGGGAACCAAATAAAATACACTGAAAGGCCTATTTGGCCCTGGGGCTACCAGCTTCCTATGGCTGCATGAGCATCACAGTGTGGGTTTGAATCCCAGCTCTGTACCTTACTTCAGCCTTGACCTTGGCCAGGTGCAGTCTCCTCTCTGTGCTTCAAGTCCCTCACCTGTGACATGAACATGGTAATAGCTAACATTCACTGAGAACTTCCTGCATATCAGGTGCCATTCTTTCTATGCATTAATCTTTCTAACTTCGCAGTAATCCAATGAAGTGAGGACTCTTATTAGCCCAGAGTCTGAGAACTGTGTGTTAGTCCAGTCAGCCTGGCTCTAGAAATATCCCTGTTAACTGCTAGTCTGGCCAACTTTGTTGCAAGAATCAAGTAAGAGTCCTTATGAGACCCTTGTCACATTGCCCTGTGCAGTGTAAGCCAGCAGAGTTGACACACAGGGGAATCCTGCATGCATGGTCATTACGCTTGCTCTTCTCCACTTGCCACCATGAACATGACAACTCCTCGAGGGTCGGGGTGTTCTACCTCTCTGATGCTCCCGCCTCTTTGGGACCTTCCAGGTAGGCTCAGTGATTTGAAGGGAAGTGAGGAAAATATTTGGTGGAGGGGTGCAGAGAGCCTTGCCATCCCCCTACTGCTGCACCCCTGCCCAGCCTGCAAATGCTAGCTTTGTAAGGGACACCAGAAGAACAGAAGGCACTGTCCCTGCCCAGGGGTCCATCAGGAGCCCAGTCCAAGGCAGGAAACAATTAGCAGAGAGCTGAGAAAAGCATGTCATTGTGCACATGAGCATGAGGTGCAGGAAGATGCAACTGGTTTATAGGGTCCTGTGTTTGGGGTTAATTTCTTTAAGAGTGCTCCAAAGACATCAGACGCTGTGATTACCGGGATGGGCTTTCTTGTCTGCTTGTTATTACCCAGATGCCTGGTGGCCAGTGGAAGGCCATTAACTGCCTGTCTTTGATCCAGGAAGAGTTCTGCCAGTTTCCCCCTCTTCCTGCCCTCCTCGTCAGCCCACAGCTGCTTTCCAGGGCTTGGTGTCTACGAGCTCCTGGTGACTCCTCTTGTCTGTCTCCTTGTACAGAAATGGAAGCTCCACTCAAGGAGGCGCCGGGAGGCCCCAAAGACATCTCCAGGATGTAACTGCCCACCAGGTAAGCAGCCCTGCAAATAGGTGACCGCAGATGTTCCTAAGACTGAGACAAGAGGCTCTTCCTGGTGGCCATGCTCTAGCCACACCTCACTCAGGCCGTCACTTTTCATTTGAAAGACAGGAGTGACAATATCTGTGGTTGCCTTCCATCTACTCACAGATTGGCCTGCCTGCCCCGCATCCATCAGTCCACCCACCATTCATTTGTTCATAGAGTATTTTATGGGCCTGATACTCTTTGAACCCGGTTGTGGTGAAGTCAGATAAGATGATGGGCATGACTGTTTTGAAAGTTATGAAGTGCTATGCAGCGTCAAAGGGACCATCAGCCCCCCAAGGGGAGGCACCTTGCTTGCTGTGTTCATCATTGTGTCCCCAGCTTCCCAGGTATACAAAAATGTTTGTTACCTGAATGAATGACCCCATAATTGTAAGACCTTATTTTCTATAGCTAGCTGGATTAGGGCAATGTGTGTTCACTATATGGCCTCTAGGCTACATGCAACACACACATGCTTACATGCAAGGAATGAAGGCACAAGCCAAAGGTCGCAAGGTGATACTGTGTAATACAGTGAACTGGTCTAATCTAGAACAAAAATCTGCTTTTGCCACTTACTAGCTCTGTATGGGTGGAGCCCTGACCTGTCTATTCTAGTGCTTTCCTCTGTATCCTTGGGCCTGCTCCTCAACTGTGTCTATTCATCTGTGTAACAGCTGCGTACTAAGGACCTGCTGGGCACCATGCAGTGTGTCGGGTTAAAGTGCATTGTCCACCATGAATGCAAATGATAAGTTACAGCTTATGAGAACTTTTCTAGGTGCCTGTTACTTTTCTAGGTGTCTGTTATTGTTAAGCCATGAGAGTGACAGATGAGGAAGTTTCACTGTTTCCCTGAGGAACTAGAATGCCCTGTACCTCTTTAGAGGTGGGGAAGGAAGGCCTAAAGAAGAGTTGTGGGAGACAGGGTATCACATTTAAGTAATGGCAGAGAGTTTTGGTCTGCTACTGGCCTCTGCCAGCTCAGCGTGTGGCCTCCTCGATACCCATGGTGGCAGGTGGCACTAGCAGGGTACTCACTGGGCTCTCTGGCTGGCCCTCCTCTGGCCCCAGAAGCCGAGGGACCCAAGTAACACTCACCCAGGTCCCCAGGCCAGGGAAGAGAGGCTGACAGATGTTAAGCATATGGGAAACGAGGGACCGCATTTGCTGGAGAGTGAATGGGCTGGGGTGGGAGTCACAGTTCCGGGATGCTGCCCTGGGAGACAAGGAGATCGTGAAAAGATTCAGCTGGACCCGGTGAGAAGAGGGTCGTCCGGGTTAATTAAAAGGGTGTCCAGAAGCCCTGGGAAGCTCCCTCCCCCCCTCTGGGCCCAGAAGATAGGGCCCGGGGGTCTGGGAAAGCTTTCGGGAGAGGAGTGCCAAGATTAATGAGATGGGGTGGAGGCAAGGGTTGGGTGATGGCGCCTGGGCAGAGAGACCGTTCGCATCAGGGCTCATGGGACAGCCCATGTTTCCAAGGATCATGTCTGTTGCCCTTATGACTCTTGGGCAATGACAACCGATTTTTGCTCAGCGTATAGAATGCTGGTCAAGGGCAGGATATTTGAAGCCACAGAGGATGTAGGTTTGAATTCCATCTCCAACATGGACCAGTCTTATGACCTTCAGAGAGTTATTTAACCTCCTTGTGCCTCAGTTGCCTTGTCTGAAAAACAGGGACAATAGACACCAGCAAGGTAGAGATTCCTCGAGATAATCCTGGGAACTACTTAGCATCTTCTCTGATTCCTAGTAAGCGTGATTATTATTATTTTCTCAACTGCCTCTCACACTTCAAAGATGCAGAGAAATCCTTATCAGATGCCATGTCCTAGTGTTGGAGGCACATTTGTGGCCAGGCAGAGACTTGCCTTTCTCCCTTCCCTGCCTTATTGGGGAAAGCACATCAGTTGTCTGATGGCCTTCAAGTCCATCATCAGAGTGGGTGGTTCTCAAGAGGTTTCAATATTGTGCCTCAGAAAGTCAGGCTCAGGTAGTCCTGGGAGGCTGGGAGCTGGGGAGGAATGTGGCAGGAGGGGGAAGGACTTGGAAGAGTGCTTCTCTTCTCCCTGCCTGCTGGGAGTCTGTGTGGAACCCACGGGTCCTGGGCAGTGAGGAGAAGACCATGAAGCAGCTCAGAGGGTCAGGGGAGGAGGAAACACCATGGGGAGAAGAAAGGGCTTGACCTTGGTCCTCTGCGGGGAGGAGACAGCAGCAAGGACTGAGTTGGCCAGGCATAGAGGAAGAGTGGGCAGGGACTCCTGGAAGGGATACCCCTGCATGTTGAGAATTTCTAAAAAGGCAGTTTGGCCCAAAGCATACATCAGAGCCAGTGGGCAATGCCTGAAGAATTTAAAGAGAAGGCCCCAAACTCAGGCAAAATCAGAGGGAACTAAGATCTGTTCCGGCCTTTCGTAACTGAGTCAGGGAAGGACTGGAATGGCCACGTGGAAACATTTCACATCATGGAATCACAGCAAAATCTCCTAGGATGGGCTGGGTCCTGCTGGGTCCCCTGCCCTGCCTCTCTCTGACTGACCTGAGGCTTCTCATGCCTTGGTACAGTAACCTCCTCAACAGCAAACCCAACATATTATAAATAATAGCAGTTACTGCCTCTGTGTCCCACTTGAGCACCTACTATGTGCCAGGCACAGGACTGAGCACTTTATGTGCATTGGCAACCTTCCTCAAAATACTAAAAGTAGGTAGAAGGGAGTTCAGTTCTAACACTCTGGAATGTCTGAACATCCTCAAATTCGCAAAGAGAACATCACTGTCATTCTTGCCCTTACATCATGCATTTCTGATTATCTCCTGAGGGTCGGAGTTTATAAACAACTTTAAGACTCCTGATCCTTGCAGAAGGACTCATACAATTGTCAAGTGCCACATACAAATTCAGAGCTTGATTCACTTTTGTCTTGCAGCACCTAATACTGTACCCCATACATAGTAGATGCTCTGTGAATGTTCAATAAATGAGTATCAGTAGTCATTGCTGATGACTGGCTGCTTCCTCGTGTTCTCCCTCTGCCATCTGATTGGTTTCAGACACCTTATCCCTCACCCTACCCCAAATCTTGCCTGATGCTGAATTTACTGCTATTGGGACAAAACAAACACACTCTTCCTGCCCACTGAGGTTGCTGAGATGGAAGCCTCGAACCTCAAAGTGGTGCCTGCCCTCTGTGGCCAGCTAGGCCAAGCCGGAGTCCTGCGGTGGGTGTGCTCTTCCTTGTGGCAGCCTTGGGCCCCTGGGCGGCACCCAGAAGGCCTGGGACACATAATCATGGGCAGAAAACCTGCCTCTTTCCCTTTCTATCTGACCTTGCCAGCATCCTCCTGGGATCCTCCCTGTCCCAAAATAGCCGTCTACTGGCTGAGATCTGGCTGCATCCTGCTTCTGGGCTGCATGTGCTGTTTGCCAAGGGAGTGATGGGCTTGCAGGCCTGAGAAGGATGCCAAAGGTCAACCCTCAGTTAGGAGGGTCATGGCTGCCAGAAGTTCAGAGGAATAGGTGTGGGCCATTTGCACAGCATATGGTCTGGTGGGACAAGAGAAGGGTCTTGGGAACAGATATACATACCATGAGACTTCCTAGGCCACTTGAGAAAAATACAAAGACCAAGGAAACTTTCCCATTATCTGTCCCTTTTCTTATTAACAAATGAGAAGCAGGACATTATAGTCTAGCCAGCGAGGAAACAGCTACTTCAGGCCCGCCACGCTGGGGCTGGGTGGGGCTGGCCTGTGTCAAGTCCAGGGTGGGGCAGGCAGTGTGAAGGATGACACGTTTTTCACCCAGAGGGAAGAATGGCTAGCTCAGCTGCTGAAGGAAATCACTTCACTGTCAGAGCCTCATCTCCAAGGGAAAGGGTAGGCCAGAGTCATGCCCTGACCGCCAGGCCAAAGGGCTTTGGACTGCAGCAGTGGTGGCATGGGGGTGATGTGGTCAGGCTTGTGCACTAGCGCCATGACCAGCACTGCAAAGAGGATGGATGAAAGCGGAGAAGTCGCCTTCAGCCAGCCTAATGGGAGAAGCCACAGCTGCCTTCCGGGTCAGTGTGCTGGTGAGGGGTGCATGAAGTGCCCAGGAGCCAAAGGAGCTGGGGCTCTGGGAAAACTTCACCAAGGAGAGGCCTTGGAGGTTGTTCATAAGGAACAAATAAGCAAGTAGGAAGGCATATTGTTAGGGCATCATAGACTCCGTATGGTGTCCACATAGACACCATAACAAGAGACCCCCCAAATACAAGGACTTAGACAAGGTGGAGGTGGAGGTCTCCCTTCCCTAGCAGGCCAGGGCTGGGAGCTGGCTCTGCCATCTTCATCTTGTGGCATCCTTCTCTGGCAGATGCTTCGGTTCTTGCCACCCCATGACCAACACAAAAGGGGAATGGGACAAGTGGAGTATGTGCTCAAACCCTCAAGAGCAAAACTTGAAAAAAGAGACACAGATCACTTCTGCTCACAACCCATTGGCCAGAACTTAGTCACGTGGTTACCCCCAGATTCAAGGGAGGCCAGGCAGTATTTTTCATGGGTGGCGATATGCCCAAATAGAACTTTATTACGATGGTAGGTGGGAGAACAGATATCGAAGAACAACTAGCATACTGCACAGAGGACATTCCAGGCTGGCTGAGGGACTGTCATGGACAAAAACTCAGAGGAGCAAGAAAAAGGCAGTAAGTTTCGGGATGACATGCAGTTGAAGAAATCTGGAGCACAGAGCAGTAACGAGAAATGAGGGTGGGAGGAGATGTCAAGACTGCAAAGGGCCAGGCTGAGGCTGCCCGGCTCCGTCTGTCCAGTAGGAGGCAAATGATTTCATCCAGAGGGTGATTGATTGGTAATGGCTGCCTGATTGATTGGGGGACTGTGCTGAGTCAGCTTCTGAGGCTGTATCCAGGTTCAGCAGAAAATGTGGTAATTGCTTATTGATGTCTGCTCTGGATACAGGAGTGGTGGGGGAGCAGTGCCTCTGCCCTGGCTGTGCTGTCCTCACAGGAGATGATGTGGCATCAGAGAAGGTTTGGGGAGCAGGGATGTCACCTGATACAATTTGTATTCTAGAACAATAACTAGCAGTGATGTGGAGACTGGCCTGGAGGGGAGAGCAGCCCCTTCCAGCAACGAGGTCTGTGATCCTATGAATAGGGCTTTATTTTCTTACGAGCTGCTATTTACCTTTGGGTTGTAATGGCCTCTCCAGCCTTGGTTGTTTTTCCATAGCTGATGAGAGCTGATGCCCACACATCCTAAACCCTACTCTCTAGCTAGCCTTGCCTTATTTTCCCTGGCACCAGACTTTGCCCCCAACAGCCTCATGACATTTACATGGGCAGGACCTGTAGCCAGAGCTTTGGTCACAAACCAGGCTCCTCTTACCTCCCCTGTGCTGCAGCAGCACAGACTCCGAGCCCCCCTTCTTTGTGGTCCTTCTTATTTCAGACTTGATTTATTTCAGATCTCAGGGATCTGCAGACCAAAGCGTCCTTTGTTTCTATCAATGAAGAAAAGATTCAAGAGTTGATGGTTATTTTAGGGAGAATATTTAAACTAAAGGTATACTGTTTCAGGTAGCTCCAAAACCCTGCTTTACATGCAAATAATTGATGGGCTACTTCGGGGTCATTCTTGCTATTTCTTCAAGCAGATCCCCTGGGGCCAGCCTACTAAGAGATCCTACTGTTCGATTGCTGTTCTCATCAATATTCAGACTCCCCCTTGTTCTGCTGCAGCCAGAGTGGTGTGCTTTCCCCTGCGATGTTAGCCTCAGTCCTCCCCACCCCCGTCTCTTCCTCCTGACTTTGCAGCCCCACCGCATGTCCCATCTGGCCTCCCAGACACCCAGGTGCAAACCCACAATGGCAACATCAGTGCCCCCTTCGCCTTCACCCACTGCACTCCATCAGCCAGGTTCTGTCAACTCCACTCCTCTGCTCAAAAACCATCCATGGCTCCTCAGTGCTCATACCCCCATCCCAAAGATAAGCCCACTTTGTCTCTCTAGCCTGATCTCTGACCAGTCTTCCGCTGTCCTGCTTTTCTTTCAGTAAAACTGGGCTGCTCCCCTGCCGGAACTTACAGTGTCCCACTTGCACACAACTCATGCTATTCTGGTATCTTTGTTCTCAGTTTCTACCTAGTGAACTCTTCACCCCTCCATGTCAGCTACATCATCCCTGCAGCTCCTTCCATCCTCTCCTCCCCACTTGGCCTTGGCCATGAGTTCTGCTGTTTGATGAGTGTGTTAACATAATGCCTGGTGTATGCTCGATGTACAGTCCAGGCAAAACCACCCACTGGGACAAGTAATTTGTCCTAAAATGAGAAGTGCAAACAGACCAAGATGTATACACCTGCAGAGGTTTCTCCCTGACTGCTAGCATTAACCATTTGCTTTAGATGGTGTAGGTGCTTGACAGCAGCATGTAGTATGAGTCTCTTACACAGCAAGAGTAGCTTTTGTGGGTTTCCAGCCAGGGAGAGCCTTCCCACCTACAAACCGCAGTGGGCAGCTTCCTTGCCATCTCCGCCTGGATCCTCAAACGGCACACAATGAAAGCCAGCACCTTCCCCCCACCTGGCCCTTTCCAACATCCTCGACCTCTCCCAGCATCTAAGCCATGACCTGGGCGTCAGGCTGAACACCACCATTTCCCTCACACCCCGTCAATCACCAAGTCTCATTCATCCCACTCTGTCAATTTCCTCCACCTCCACCGTCATCACCCTTGTTCAGGCTGCTGCCACCTGACCTCCTCCAAACCCTTCTTTACACAGAAACCAGAATGGTATTTTTAACATTGATGCATAACTCCAGATAACCAAAGCACTTCGATACTTTCCATCACCCTTAGGATAAAGCCCTAAATCCCTAACACAGCTTGTTACCTGCCCTGACTCCCCTCGCCAGGATCCCTTCTGCATTCCCAGCAGGCCCCCTGGCAGCACTGGTGCTGCTGGTTGTCTGACCACATTTGGAGTAACAGACTATGGCTGATGGGAGCCCTGGCCAAGCCAGACAGAACGTTATGCTTTAGAAATCAGCCAGTCCATAAAGCTTGGACTCTTGGCTCCAAACGAAGGCCCTTCCTTGGCCGTTGCAGCCCCATTTCAGGCAACTGGCCTGCTCCACAAGGAAGGTTGACCATCACCTTGGAGAGGGCCCTGGGTTTAAGGAGCACCCCCACCCCCCACAGCCATAGCTCTCTATGCCCCTCATGGGGTGGAGGGTCAGGTAACTGGCGTGGGTGAGGCCAAAATGACCACAGCTGCTGGGAGACCAGGTGCTGCGCGGCTGCTAAAACGCTCCACCATCTGCCCCTGGAAGAGCCTTTTCTCTCAAGGCCCTCTGGCTCTGCGTTTCAGAAATGCCTGGGGAATTCTCCAAAGTTCATTTCTTCCCCATTTCCTCCCAAAAGCACTTCCAGATCCCCAGCCCTCCTGGACGCTGCTGATAATGTGTTTCTCCTAGATCCGCTCTGATAACACTGGGGTGGTCGGCTGAGATTTGTAGGGAAATAAAAATAAGGAAATGGAGGGTTCCGGAAAGGCCAGAAGAGCCCTGGACTGGGAATCAGTCCCAGACCTTGAGGGACTCTGAGCAGATTACTCTCCTCTCTCTGGGCTTTGGTTTCCTCGCTGATATAAAAAGGTGAATGACTGAAAAATCATTTGGCAGTATCTGGTAAAGTAAAGAATCGTGTCCAATAAAGCAGCTCCCTTCCTAGGCACTTCTGAGAGAAACACTCGTCTGTGCGTAAAAGAAGAAGAGATGCTCACTGCAACACTATTGTAGTAAGAAAAAAGGAAAAGAAAAGAAAAGCCTAAATATTTGTCAGCAGGAGTGTGCAGAGATATGTTGTGCAGTATTAAATTGCAGTACTTTCATCAATGAAAATGCACACACAGTAAACAGGATAAACGATACCTTCAGACTCAGCAATTCCAGGGCTGGATCTCCTCCTCTGGAGGGAAAAAAGCAAACGACAAGAGAATATTTACAATATAAGTCATTTATCTAAAGTTAAAAACATAAAGACAACACAATACAATCTTCAACAACTATATGCATAGATAGTAAACATGTAAAGAAATAATGGAAATGGTAAACATCAAATTCAGCAGGGAGGAGGGACTGGGTAGAGACTGGGGTGCTTAGGGAGGTTCAGCTACATGGGTAGCTATTAGGCTGGGTGGTGGGTACGCCAGGTTCAGTACATATTTTTTGTAATAACTTTATTGCGATGTAATTCCCATATACAATTGGTCGATTTAAAGTGTACAATTTCATGGGTTTTCTTACATTCACAGAGTTGTGAAACCATCGCCACAATCAGTTCTAGGACATTTTATCGTCCCAAAAAAGAAACCCCATTCCTTTTAGCAGCCATCCTCCATTTTCGCCCGCCCTCCGACCCCCAGCCCCAGGCAAGCGTTAATCTGCTCTCCATCTTTATGGATTTAGCATAATGTTTTCAAGGTTTATCCATGTTGTAGCATGTATCAGTACTTCATTCCTTTTTATTGCCAAATAATACATTATATTGCCTTTAAACCTCTCTGAATGTCTGAAATATTTCAAGATAAAACATATTTAAATCATAAAGTTAATGAACGAATGTTGTTGAATTAGGGGATGTTGAAGGAATCCTTCATGTCTGCCTCTAAACCTAATTGGCGGTCTTTACCAGCAAGGATGTATCACTGCTTGCTGCCTAAATCCCGTGTGCGTGCACCCTCAGCCACCTGTGGGCTGGCAGCAATGGTTCTAACCCTGCCAGGACCCAGATCCAGTGGGTCAAGCCCTGCTCAGCTGGACTCTGACACCTGACCCCTCTGTGGTGCTCTGAAGCGCCCTTGCTCTTCCTCTGCCTGTGCTCAGTGTCACTTCCTCTGAGATGTCTCCGTTGAATCTCCCAGACGCAGCTGGGGGCCCTTTTTCTCAGTTCCTAGAGCTAGAAAACTAACTCACCATGGGGTGGCTATTTGGTCCCCTGGTGAGAGAGCAGCAGCCAAGCTTACAGCCCTGCAAGCTTCTCAAGCTTCTGAGCATCAGTCCTCACCCTAGGAAAATGAAGATGTTGGTGCTTGCCTGATAGACTCGAGGTGATAGGGAGATAAGTTATGTATGAAATTTTTCAGGGGTGGTGAAGGATTTGCTTTTATGCCTCTGACTCACTCACTGGACACGAAGATTGTCCTGGGCATGAGCTGTGCTGTCTGCAGGAAGGAGCAATGGACTGGCTTCAGGAGTTGCTATACCCACTGCCCTGGGAGAGGCAGGCCAACCCAGCAGTTACAGATGCGGGCTCTGACTTCCCAGTAAATCCCAGTAGTCCCAGTTCTACTCCTTGTTAGTCATGGTACTGTGGATGGGTTACTCTCTTGACCTCACATAAAATGGGAATGACAGCACCTACCTTATTGGACTGATGGGCTCAATGTGGGGCCCGACACACACTTGGCGGGAAATGATTGTTAGTTGCCATGATGATGGTGATGATGACATGAGTGGAAACGGGCTTCGGGTGACATGGGACTGTGAGGAGAGGTCATAGTCTTTGCCCAGTTGCATTCAGCCATGTGAGGTCCCAAAGGCAATGGCACGCTTGCCACTGAATGCAAGGAGGTAATGTGGTATGGCTGCTCAAAGCGTTGGCCTACTCCTACTTCCCTGATCTGCCCTGTGGAAGGCTAGGCCCTTCCAACGCTATGAAAAATGCTGGATGTTCTATTTATGAGACACTGTGCTAAGGCACTGCAAGAGATGGGCGAAAGGTATACCCGCCCTTAAAGATGTGATGTGGGATTTGTCACAGGTTTAGGGGCCTTAGTTGGAATCCCAGCTCTCTGTCTAGCTCTCCAGCACAGCAAAATCCACCTACCCTCTCTGAATTTTCACTTGCTCATCTCTTACATGTAAATAAGGATCTTACAGGGTTATTATGAAAGTTCTTGGTCAACCATGGAGATACAAATGGAGGATATTTGGCCGACCTCATGGCACAATGGTAGTGCGTCTGACTCCAGATGGAGGATATTATGGGAGGGGAGTTGGACTGGTGCACAATCCAGTTATTTTGTAGAAGGTAGACCTTGTTGAGTGCTGTGGGTTATAAATAAAGGGCTGTGGACAGGGCAGGGGAAGGGTGAATTACAAGTGCAGGTGACCATTGATTCCTTGGAGGAGACACTGGAACTTGCTGGTGATACTTAGTGTTGGAGGGCCTTGGAACCCCCAGTTTATGAAGAAAGACTCGCCCTCCTTCGCCCCACTCCATCCAGCCACCATGCGGAGCAGGAGCTTCTGGAGAGCAGGACTTGCCTTAAAGGCTGTGTTTGTGCCCCTTCTCCAGACAGAGTCGGGCATCCTCTCTCCACATCCTGAGAGGGAATGGGCTACATTTGTAGCAGCTGTAGTTGGGTTGGAAGTGATTCTGGATTTTGCAGGAAATCCATTGTCCAAGGAACTCTCCAGGGACAGTCAGTAGGAGAACGCGGGGCAACTGCAAGTGCCTCGAAGGTAGACCGCAGCACGCACTGCCTGGTCACCTCTCCCTGTCTGCCAGGCTGCCTGTCTCAGAGAGACCAGTGGAAGAGTCCTGAGGAAGAAAGACACCATCCTGTTCCAGCTCCCAGGGGCATCATTCACTCCCACAATGATTCCATGTGTTTGTATCACACCCTCACCCATCAGAAGCCTTTCCCTTAGCACCTGCCCTGTGAGGGTGGAAACTGCAGCCAGAGGAGTTAAGTGAAGAAGGACTGCCCTTCTGGGCAGTTACAATAACTGGAAGTTACAGTAACTAGATTGAGCAGCCCCGCCTCTCCGCTCCTCACCTCAGCCCAGGCCAGGAATCAGCAGCCAGACTTCTGGACTGCCTATGTGCTCTTTAGGGCTCCAGGATGAACATGGACTACATCAACAAGCAGCCTGGGTCCACCTGTGGGTAGATGGCTGCTCCAGGCCCTGTGTTCAGTGCCGTGGGATGCAAGGTGATCAGGCAAAGTTCCTTGGTTCAGGGCTGGGCAAGTGCTAAACAGAAGCATAGGCATCTAGTTTGGGAAATGCAAGAAAAAGAGTGGCTACTCCTGAAGGAGGGAATCAGAAATGGCTGCATGGAAGAAGTGGCATTTGAAGGAATCCCTGAATGGCAAGTAAGATTTCAGTAAATGAGAATGTGCATGAGGACATTTTAAAACAATGAAACAACATAATAAAGAATCGAGACCTGAACAACTGTGTTTTTTCCACACACACCCCCACACCCCACACCCCACACCCCACTCTGGGAAATGAGGAATGATCTGGAGCGGTTGTAGTAAGCTCACGTGGAGGGATGGAGTAGGAGGTACGGCTGGAAAGAAAAGTTGGGGGTTGGAGAGGCAGACCGTGGAGGGAGTTGGACACCACCCTGAAAGCCAGCTTCTATTTGGTGGGTAGCAGGAAACCACGGAACGTTTCTCAGAGGGATGTGATGTATCCAGCTGTGCATAGCTCAGGGTAGAGGGTGAATTAGGGGCAGGAGAGAAGCTGGGAATGGGCAGCAATGATCTCTCTAAGGCAGCAGTCCCCAGTCTTTTTGGGACCAGTGGCCAGTTTTTCCATGTATGGGGATGAGGGGATGACTTCAGGATGAAATTGTTCCACCTCAGATCAGCAGACATTAGTTCAATTCTCACAAGGAACCTGCGACCTAGATCCCTCGCATGCGCAGTCTGCAATAGGGTTTGGGGTCCTATGAGAATCTATTGCCACCGCTGACCTCCTGCTGTGAGGCCTGGTTCTTAACAGGTCACAGTCCAGTCCGGATCTATGGCCCAGTGCTTGGGGACCCCTGCTCTAAGAGAAGACACAGAGCAGCAGAGGAAGCAGGTGAGAGGGAGGTTGCAGAGGTAACATTAGCAAGTTCTAGCTACCTACTAGGTGTGGGCCAAGGAGGGGTTGAGGCAATTATGAGCCTCTGAGCCCAGGTAACTAATAATAACCATGGCATATATTCAACAGATGACCTTGGACCTTGTGCTTTAAATACAATATCACTTACGTTCTGATCAAGCACCCTATGATGTAAGGCTATGGCTATCCACATTTCAAAAATGAAGAAACGGAGGCTCAGAGATGTTCAGGGTTTGCCTGAGGTCCACGGATAAGGGACAGAGGCAGGACTTGAACGCAGGACTTTCAATGCCAGCACCTTTGCCCTCCGGACAAGGCAGAGCAGAAGGGGGGTAGGTTGGAGAGGAAGGGACAAAGTTCTGTTTGGGACAAGCTGGAGGTTGGGAGGTGGGGGATGCAGGATGCCTCATGGAAATGCTGAAGGCCCTGGAACAGTTCGTCCAGAGGGAGAGGGGCTAGAAGCCCATTCTGAGCTTGTGGACTTAGAGAAGAAAGACCTTACCTGTAGCCATCGTCTGGGGACAATGCTCAGGGAAGTGGCCTTGCCTGTAGCCACCTGCCAGCAACACTGCTCACAGAAGAGAGAGAACAGGAGTGCATCTTGCTGGAGAGCTGTCTAGAAGCACTGAGGTGGGAGACTTTCTGCCCCAGGACATGCCCAGAGCCCAGGGCCCTGTGCCCCTTCACCCAGGACTCACGATCCTGCCCGCAGCACCCATGGGTGCTGTGCAGCTTGTCCCAGGCTGCTGGGGGCAGATGAGATCCCTGCCCTAGACCCAATGGAGGGTCCCTTGATCTTGCCACCACCTGCTCTGCCCTGAAGGAGAAGGTTCTGCCACAGTGATGCTAAAGGAATGCCAGATGCTCCTTTGGAGGAAAGGAGCAGCAAGTGGGAAGAGCCCACGACCTCTGCTTAGGCAGTTATAACAAACTAGAAGGTGGGACATGCCAGACCCATGGATGCAGTCCCTGGCTCTTCCTCCTGGACCCACCCAGGCTGCCCACTCCCTCGATGACTACCCCCGCTCTTGTCATAACCCAGCCAGCCTCTCCCCTGTTACTCCCTGGCAAGTTCCTGTTCAGCCACTAAGGCGACTTGGGTGGCCTCTGCTGGCAGTGGCACTCTTGTCCCCACACACCTGGCCCTCTTCAGCGCACCTTCCCACCAGCTCTCCAGGTTACGACTTACACTGCCCTATTCTCCTGATGAGGACCCTGAAGCTCAGAATTCTTTGCTCGAGGATACAGGGTTAGGCAGTGGCAGGGTTGGGACTGGAAATAAGCTCTGAAACATCAGAAGGCAAATGCCCTCCAGGGACCCAAGTGCTACCCTGGAGCACAGTGGGAAACCGAGGACTCGGCAGTGGCCGTGATGCTTGTCCAGGGAGCATGGAGTCAGATAAGGCTGGAGGACATTAATTAGTAATGATAACAACAACATCTATTAAGGGCTTACTCTGCGCCTGGCACTGTGATAAGCAGTTTATTGCATTGTCTCATTTGATCCTCATAATTACTTTCTGTGGCAGGTACTATTATTATCTCCATTTCCATAGAAGACTGGGGCCCATAGAGGTTCTGTAACGGGGCCAAGGCCACAGAGCTAGTGTGTGTTGAAGCCAGAATTTAAGTAGTCTGAGTCTGGGCAAACCAGAGCAGCATCAGAAGCTCCCCCCGCCAACCTCTAGCTATATCTCTCTCTCACTCCCTCACTCCCCACCAAACAGTTTTTGAGCACTGGCTCTGTGCCATGCCCCATCCTCAGGAGACAGAGAAGAGCCCACAGTCCAGGGAGGGGAACCACACGGGTAACTCAGTGGCTGCTGCAGAGACCCAGGGCTCCGGTGGGGCTAGGCGGTGCCCAGTGTGGGCTACAGTCCTAGGGCCACATCCTCCAGGATTCCAGCCCTGTGAGGCTGGCCCCAAGCAAGGTGGGGCCAAGGCAGGGACACAGGTCTAGAACCACACCGTTGGTGGCTTGTGCAGCTGGCATTTGGCCCTGAGACATCAGATCTGGGACTCAGAAGGGACCCCAGAGCTCAGCTGACTCAGCTTCCTGGCGAGAGGCCCCCGTACCATGCAAAGGGGAGCTGGCTATGCACATATAGGCAGGGGAGGGAGGGGAGGGTCAGAGCTCCAGTTGCTCATTCTCTTTCCAGCTCACTTCACAAACTCACTTCCTCCCACCCCTCCAGCCTTTGCCATCTGTCTGTGTGGCAGGTACACCAGGCAGGGCACTGTTGGAATGTCTCCAGTAGGCAAGGTGTGTGGCTGACAGAGCTGGAGATGGGCAAATCTGGGGCACACAGAGCTACATCCTTGGCAGGCTGGCTCCTCAGCCTCGTGGAGACCCTGGGGAGCCTCCTGGAGCTAGAATGAGGACCAAGTATGGGCAGAGGCTCCCTCAGTGCCTGCCCGCCTCTTTAAACCCCAACTGGGGAGGAAATGCCAGCCACAGAAAGATGCCCAGCAGGCGGTGGGGGTATAAGTGGATGCCAGCTTCCCACGTAGTTATGTGAGCTGTCACGGGGTGACCTGGCATACCATGACAGGCCGGAAGGAGGGTGGGGCGGGTCCCAACCTCCAGGGGCAGCAGGTACTGGGCAGCTGTGCCGTGTGTTCCCGAGACCTGCCTGTTTGTGGTCATGGAGGGGTCTCCATGCCAGGGCTCCAGCTCCAGGGTGCCCAGGGCCCAAGAGCTTTGACAGCCTGAATGTCCTCTTCATTTTCCTATAGGCTTAGAACCTGGATGTGAGTCCTTCTCAACAAAGAACTTACTTTCCCTCAGGGTGTTTGGGAATCTGGACAATGAGGCCCCATCAGCATCCCATGGGGGACCTTACCAATGATCCTGGCTGGTGTCGGTTCTGATTGGTGGGTCTCTGTACAGTTTTAGTTCCAAATGCTTGACCACATCAGCTCCAGCTGTATCATTCTTTGCTCATTGGCACTCAGAGGCACTGGTGTGTCAGCCAACGCCACAGACTCCTGACGCCTTCTGAGGCCAAGAGCTACAGCCAGGCTGGGCACCTGGTTCCGGATTCATCTGTCCATTAGACAGCCTGTCCTTCCTGACAGGTGACACCCCTGCTGTTCATTAAAAGACAGCAAAAGATGCTGCCACAGAAACTGATTGGACCCTGAAGCCGCCACCCACCACACAACTATTTCTAGGGATGAAGTCAGATCCAGCCTCTTCTGCACTTACCCTGGTACATTTTCCCACTGCCTCTTCTCCTCACTTCTGTGGAGGGTGGCAGAATCCCCGGGGAGCTGGAAGTGGGCCTTGACCCTCCCGCTTCATCATCCTCCATGCTGTCCCCCTTGTGGAGTGGCCCCTTAAGGCAGTGGGATCATGTTCCCGTGGAACGGCAGATCCTGCCAAACAAATAAATAAACGCAGAGAAGAAGACAGATTTCATTATCCAAAGGAAGCTGAAGCTGGGGCCAATTTCTGATGTTCATTTTAGTGGCACTGTAGTGGGGCTGGATGTTCCTCAGAGCATTTGCCCACCTTAAAAGCCCCCTGTGATGTGACGAGCCACTTTCTCAATCTTGGGAAGCTCCAAGATCTCCCAGCCCTTCTCCAGTGCTGTGGCCATCCTGGTCTTGTCACCCAGTGAGCACAGGAGGCCAGGGCCATGTGGGTTGGTCACCCCTGGACATTCCACCCACAGTGCCTTGGGCAGGGCAAGGTCTGCGCCTGCTCCAAGGCATCCAGGCAGCCCCCTCCTCAAGGGGCCACAGGAGACAGCAGCAGCCACAGCCTTGTGCCTTCCCGGTCCCACTTGTGTCAAAGCTATACAGGCCTAGACAGGATCTGGTAGGAGCCTGGGCTTTAGAGACAGAGCCTGAGGCCGAGAGAAGGCAAGGGGTTCTTCTAGGGTCACCCAGCCAATACTAGAAACACCTAGACTAACAAAGTGGCAGGATTATCTGCTGGCTGAGTTCTGGGATCCAACTGTGTTACAATGGGCAAGTGACTTGACATCTCTGAGCAGCAGCTTTCTTACCTCTAAGATAGGGATAATGACAACCTCTACCTCCATGCTGTTCTGAGATGAAGGAGATGTATGTAAAGCACGTGGTACAGTACCTGGCATGGGGAGGAGTTTAATCAGTGATATTGAGCTGCTGGTACTCAGCTCTCCTGAAGCGCAGGCCAGGACTCTCTGCACCACCCACATTGCCCTTCCTCCTGAGCCTCTGAAACACCACTACCTCGGGGACCGGCCCTTGCCAGAGGAATTTGTTCAGACAGGGGCTCCTCTAAGCTGCTTTTTGACTGCACCAAATGCTGCTACCTCCACTAAGCCCCTGCTGTATACAGAGCGCCAGGCATGCAGGTATATACAGGCCTTTGTACAAAGGGTTCAGATCCACCTTGGGAAATGGGGTGAGGCATGGCTGCTGTGCACACTGTGTGGCCCTGAGTCTCTGGGCCTCAGCTCCCATTTTGTAAAATGCGCCTAAGACAGCCTCACTGAGTAGCTTGGCGAAGCCAGTGAGTTCCTGCGTGTGAAGCCCCATTGAAAGTGCGAAGTGGATTGCTATTTGCTACACATGTGCCAGTTGTTATTTTTGCATTTACACAATAATGGACAAGACCTGACCCTGTCTCTAGAAACCCATCCCCTGATAGGGCCTCTGAGCAGTGTCCACAGGAAATATTTCACCAGTTATATCCTGCAATCTGGATGTGTCAGCTGTGGTATTTGGAGAATGCGATGGTCTTCGAAGCCTCCAGGGGAAAGGTGACCCATTCATTCATTCATTCATTCATTCGTTCATTCGTTCAACAAATACTTGTGGAGTGCTTGCCATGTGCAGTGGCACCGAGCTCTAGTGATATGAGGACCAACTTGACAGAGGTCTTGACCTCTTCATGCTTCCAGTGTAATGAGAGAAATCAACAAAATAAGCACATAAGGAAATTAACAAGAAAATATCCACTGATTGTTATGAAGAAAATAAATTAAGACAATTTTAAAGGATTCCCCCTACCGCCCCGCTTTACTGAGGTACAACTGACAATTAAAAACTGTATATATTTAAGGCTGCCCATGTGATCCAGGGGATATTTTCGATAGGGCATTGTGGGGGGCAGTGTTATCTGTGAGAAGGTGACATCTGAATGACAAGGGGAGCCCACCACACAGAGCTAACAGATGATCCTGAGCATGAGAAGTGCTGTGCCTGAACTTGTCATAGCATAAAGCACTAGAAGAGTGTCCATGAGATAAATTGATTAAAGAATTAAATCAGAGGTTGGGGAATGAGCATGCTGGTTAGCAGCAAAAGCCGGTGCAAAATCCCTGAGGTCGGAACGAGCTTGGCATGTCTGAAGAAGAGAAAGAAGGTCAGAGTGTGGCCAGGTGAAATGAATGACAGGGAGAGAGCAGAGAGAGAGCTCAGGGAGGGCGCGGGCCAGTCCTGTGGCATCTCGTGTGACTCTGGCCTGTGGTATTTGTACATTTCACCCTCAATGAGCCAGGAAGCCACGGGAAGGTTTTAGGAGGGGGAGCCACCGGCTCTGGGCTACATTTTCCAGTCCTCTTGGCACTGGCAGAGAATGGATTACAAAGGCAGAGTGGAGAGGAGCCAGTAGGTGTCCTGGACAATTGCGGTGTCCAGGTGAGAGGCAGTGGTGACAGAGGAAATGGGGAGAGTGTGCAGATTTTGGGTATGTGCTAGAGGTGACGCTAGCAGGCCTTGCTGATGGGCTGGCTGTCGGGTGAGAGATGGAGAGAAACCAGGCAGAGCTGAAGGCTTCTTGACTTGAGCTGTTGACTGGGCTGGGCTGTGAAGCTGCTGGAGCTGCAGAATGCTTAGCCCAGGTGCTGGGGGTCAGGGGCAGGTTTCCTGGAGAGATGGGGACAGGGCTGGAGGGACAGACAGTGGCATCGAAGGAGCCTGGTGACTCGGTGACTCGGTGACTCGGGGTCCTTTAAGTTGCGTGTCCCCCAGCGTGGAGTCCACTTGCTAGAGTGAGCAGTTTGTTGAATTGCTGGTTCCCCTTCCACTTCACCAGCTTAGGAGCAAGAGGGGCTGGATGGAGGAGGCAGAGCCTGTGGCCTGTCTGCCTGGCTGAGGGGGGCCCTCTGGAGTCAGATGTCCTGAGTTCCCCTCCCTACCTCAGCAGCTTCACAGTGCATTTCCTTGCTCACTAAATCCTGAAATACTGGGATGATGGGGCCCCCTTTGAAACTTGAGTGAGGTAAGTTTAGGACAAATTAAAGGAAGTCCTGCTTCTCACAGCAACTTAGGACCTCAAGGGACTCATTACCCTGAGAGGTGGTCCAGGCTGGGAATGTCATGGGATTCCTGAGGGATCTGGGTAAAAGAACAAAATGAGGGGCCCTCAAAGGCCCCCGAGAGGAAACCTGGGATCTGTGTGACCTTTAAGTTGACGTCAGGGAGGAAAACTGGTCTCTTGAGGTTTCTGCTGGCAACAGAGTCGGGAACCATCCTAATCCAACCCAGCGTTCCCCTGCCCCCTGGCTCTCAGAACCCCGGGCGCCAGAGCTGGAAGGGGCCCCAGGCTCTGCCCCATCTAGTCCTTTTCTGTCACTCAGGAGGACACTCCTCTGTCACCCCTCCGCCTGAAACCCTGCAGTGGCGCCAGTGCCTTCACGACCATGTCCAGCACACCCCATCGGGCCCCATCCCTCCCCACTGCCCCCCTGCCCCACTTCCCTGGACTCCCTGCAGCACAGCCAGCCTGGGGCTTAGGAGCAGGGCTCTCATCACCAGGCCTCTGCCCCTGCTCTTCCCTCTGCCAGGAACCCCCTCATCTCCACCTTTGCCTGTTAACTCTCCCTTACCCTTCCGATTTGGCCTTAGTTGTAAACTCCTAGATAGCCATCCCTGATTCCCACCCCTGCCCCCACCTCCCCAATTTCAGGTCACCTGCCACTGCCGAAAGCTTCCTTAGAGCCAGCCCAGCCTCCAAGCATAAACCTATCCCACTGCGTCATCAGGGACTAGTTTCACATCTGTCTCCCCTCTGGACAGTTAGCTCTGTGTCTTCCCAGCACGTGGCACGGAATAAATGCTCTTCAATAATCATTTAAGGTGTCAGGCTCAGAGAATGGAATTGCCATGCACAAAATCACAGCATCATTCATGTATCATTCAACACATATTACTGAGCACTCACTCCATGCCATGCCTTTGCTAGGTGCTGGTAACCCGAGGGTGAGCAAGACATGACTTATGGTTCAGTCAGGGAGGCAGCCTCCACCAGTTGCCCCAGCAAATATAAAATTGCAATAGCGATCAGCTCCACCAAAAGGCAATGCAAGATTTCATGAGAAACTAGAAAAAAAATCCTCAAGCGTCCTTGAGCAGTGAGATCTGGCAAGGGAGTAGGAATTGACCAGGTAAAGGGCAGGGAAAGTGTTCCAGGCAAGGGAACAGCAAGGGCAGAGACCCTGCAGTGGGAAGGGAGGATGAGGAACTGGGGCAGGAGCAGTGTGGCCTGGGCAGGGAGCTTCGGGACAGAGACTGGTATGAGATGAGATTCAGCTGGAATATGCAGGGCTTTATGGACCATGTTAAGGCTTTCATCTTTATCCTAAGAGCAGTGGGGAGCCACCAAAGAGTATTGAGCAGGACCATGACCTAACCAGACTGGTATTATGAAAGCTCAGACCAGCTGATACGGTTTGGCTGTGTCCCCACTCAAATCTCATCTTGAATTGTAGCTCCCATAATTCCCACGTGTTGTGGGAGGGACCTGGTGGGAGATGATTGACACATGGGGGTGGTTTCCCCCATACTGCTCTTGTGGTAATGAATAAGTCTCATGAGATCTGAAGCTTTCATAAGGGGAAACCCCTTTCACTTGATTCTCATTTCTCTCTCGCCCGCCGCCACATTAAGACGTGACTTTCACCTTCTGCCAGGGTTGTGAGGCCTCCCCAACCATTTAGAACCTTGTTAAACCTCTTTTTCTTTATAAATTACTCAGTCTCAGGTATGCCTTTATCAGAAGCGTAAAAACGGACTAATACACTGGCTTCTGTACAGAGCAGGAAAAATAACCAAGTGCCCTGACACTAAGCCCTTATAGGATGTCCATGTTCTGTAGCCTCTGTAGCCCTACTCCCTACCCCAGGTCACTACATGTCCAAGGACCTCCCCTACTCCAAAGCATTGGTCTGTCCATGCTCATTCTGGCACTAACTTCATCCCCACCCAAAGGCAGGGGCTGGGCTTCAGTGCTAGCTTTCCTGGGCATTTGGTACAACTGTGCTCCATGAGGCTGTAGTGTACACTACACTCTTGTCTCCAGTAGCCAGGACAGGCTGTGCATGCCCAGATGCTGGCCTCAGTGTGCTGCCAGGGGCCAGAGTCAGCACCAGCACCCAACAGATGAGGACTCTTTCACCCAGAGTTTGCTCCTTTGAGGAGCAGAGAGCCCAGCTCCCTGCCAAGCCTGCTGGGTTCTGCTGTGTGAGGGTTTCAGACAGGGTCCCGGCAGTGACCCAGCAGCAGCATTTATGCCAGAGCAGCAACCTTTACATGCCTCTGGTCTACACTCGTGGAAGTTGGTGTCAGGACGCAGTAAGGTTAATCCTCCAGGTTGCCTGGGCTGCAGAAACACTGAGAGTAAACTGTTTATGTTCTCCGGCTGCTGAGCCTAAAGGCCTTCTGCAAAGAAATCATGGCTCCTAGGCTGTCAGTGCTGGAGGGTGGGGGTTATCTCTTCCAGCAC
This sequence comes from Gorilla gorilla gorilla, assembly GCF_029281585.2. Lineage (NCBI taxonomy): Eukaryota > Metazoa > Chordata > Mammalia > Primates > Hominidae > Gorilla > Gorilla gorilla. The sequence goes on along the minus strand of NC_073232.2, from coordinate 45,904,076 downwards.
CCACGTCACAGCAGGAGAGGGGGCCCAGAGAGGTCAGATTCTCACCATGTCGTGTTGCTCAAGTGGTCAGAAGATTCAGCCTCCATGTGGAGGCCATCGGCCCACATGATAGCTGGTGTGATGATGTTAAACTCTTCCCCCTCAACCCACGGCCTAGGAGCGAGAAGAGGAGGAGGAGTTAAAGGGTGAGAGTGCAAAATCTGGGTTTCAGATCCTGGCAACCATGGGTTCAAATCCTGCCTTTGTCACTTGTCAGCTGTGGCCTCTTGGGCAAATTTTTCAACCTCTAGGGTCTTTTTTCATCTACACTGCAGTGTCCATTATGACTGCCACTAACCACACATGACTGTATATTTAAATTAATTCAAATTAAATAAAATTTAAAATGCAATTCATCAGTTTCCCCAGCCATATTTCAAGTGTTCCTGTGGCTAGTGGCTACTGTATTGGACAGCACACACACAGAACATTTCCATTATTGCAAAATGTTTTCTATCCAACAGCTTTGATCTATAAAATGAGGATAATGAGAAGGCTTGTTCTATGGATCGTGGTGAGGATTAAATGAGATAACGTATATAAAGCAAGCTGGTATAGCACCCAACATATATTAGGTGCTCAGCTAATGTTTGCCATGATGGTGATGGTGGTGATGGGGTTGGTGAAGTCCATTTGCTTCTGTGTACATTTTCAGTGTCCTGCTGTGTCCACGACCAGAGGTGCTACAGCCCAATAAAAAGGTGCTAGAGTTAGGCAGTTGTGCACCTGGATTTATTTATCAATACGAAGGTGTTGATCATCTGCTGTGGGCCAGGCGCTGTTATCATATGCTGTGGGCAGGTGCCGTGGTAGGTTTGTGATATGTCACAAAGTCAAACAAGACATAGTCTTTATCCTCCAGGAGAGATGCCCACCAGTAAAGCACAGAAAATACCCAAGAGAGTCAGAAGAAAAAGAAAAGGAATAGCAAGCCCTGAGGGCTTCCCGGAAGAGGCGGCATTTGCTCTAGGTCTTGAAGGAGGTGTAGGATTTGAGTCGGAGAGGGCAAGAGGACATTCCAAACAAAGGGAACAGCATGGGCTGTCAGGAGGGGCCTGAAAAGTTATCTGTGCTTGAATGATGGCCAGCTCAGTGTGGCTGTCCAGGGACGATGGGCCATAGGCCCAGTGCTCAGCAAATGCCAGACACTCCCTAAGTATTTGTGGGATCAGCAAGTGGAATGAAGCTCATAACTGTGATTCTGGGCAAGTTATCTGACCTGCCTATGCCTCCTGCCTGCTCACACTTCACCAGCTTCTCACCCCAGCTCCCAGCAAGCCTGTGGAGATACAGAGAGATGAGACAAGAACATGCTTCCATCGCAAACATAAGGTGGTCTAACTTTGTGCCTCGGTTTCCCACCTGTAAAATAGGGTAATAATATTAGCCACTTCCTTGGGCCATTGTAAGGATTAAAAGAGTTAATACAGTGGCATGTTTAGAACAGTAGCAAGCACAAAGTGACCCTAGAGAAGGATTAACTAGCAATGTTGGCATAGTGACAAGAGATATCCTTGCTTTTGTCATGGAGAAGGGAAGTGTTGGCTGACGTGTTTGAGTAGGACTTAAAAGTTCCTAAAATCATGTTGGCCCGTCATACCTCACCTGCCTTAAAGGATTTTTGAGACCGTAAAGTACATATGCCAGGTGAATGCAAACTGGAGAGGGTGGTGCCCCAGACCGTCAATTATAGCAGCAATGGGGAGGCAGATGGGATTGAGCTTTGCTCCTGAGCTGATTTACTGTCTGCAGTGGTTTTGCTCTGGAGAGCCTGGGCTCTGTTTTGGGAAATCCAGGAGGTGACTTTTCCTAAGGATCTTGAGAGATGAGTAGGAGCTTGCTGGAAAGGCCAGCAAGAGAACCATACTATGTTAAGGTCCTGTACTTAACTAGTTATAGGATTCTCTATCCTATAGAGACAAACAAAACCCATCCAGACCTGCCTTGCTTGACATCTGACACCCTCAAGATGCCTCCAGGACTTCACTGTGCTTTCTTGCTGAGCCTCATCCTCTTTTCTTTTCTCTTTTTCTTTTCTTTTCTTTTCTTTTTTTTTTTTTTTTTTTTTCTGAGACAGAGTCTTACTCTGTCACCCAGGCTGGAGTGCAGTGGCGTGATCTCCACTCACTGCAACCTCCACCTCCCAGGTTCAAGTGATTCTCCTGCCTCAGCCTCCCAAGTAACTGGGATTACAGGCACCCACCACCACGCCTGGCTAATTTTTGTATTTTTAGTAGAGACAGGGATTCACCATGTTGGCCAGGCTGGTCTTGAACTCTTGACCTCAGGTGATCCACCCGCCTCAGCCTGCCAAAGTGCTGGGATTACAGGCGTGAGCCACCGCACCAGCCCTCGTCCTCTTTTCTTACACCCTCTAAATACCCCCACACCAAAGTAGGCATCCCTAACCCACTAGCCTGCGTCACTCCTTCCCCTCCCTCAGCCTGCAGCCCCTCCCCAATGGGAACCAGCTTCAGGTGCCTCCCTGGGAAACATTTCTTGCCTCCCACAAGGTCCCTGCATCCCTCTTAGCAGTAACCCTGCTCCCTCATTTGGAAAAAGACATTTCACCCTTTTTGCAAATCAATTCTGACCTCACCTGCAGCGGAATCACCTACTCAGCTAAAAATGCAGATGCCCAGCTCAGACCTACGACATCAGAATCTCCAGTCCTGTGGTCTGGAAATCTGCATTTAGCAATCCAGGTAATCCTTTTGCTCAATGAGTTCAGAAAGTCACTGAACTGCTAAATTTCACTGTAGCGTATCTTTTTGTTTGCATCTTTTTCCCTCCACTGGACAAGGGTTTCCTGGAGGCAGGGACAGGGATAGTGCCTTGCTGTCTGTTTCCCCAAGGCCTGGCGCAAGGCCAGTGCCCAGGCAGTCCTGAATGAACCATTCCTGGACATGACACGGTTCCCGTGCCCTCCCTCCTTCCAGCCCATGCCGGAAATAAACTTTTATGAAGGCTTTTGTGAGTAGTCTGTGATCTCTCTGGGAGGCCATGCATGTCTCTCTTAACCAAGAGACGAACCTACAAGAAGAGCAGCCCAGCCCTCGGTAACAAGGGGCTGGGGGTGGTCCCAAGACAGGGTCCTGGATGAAGAAGGGTCTGGTGGCACTGGAGGGGCTGGGGGAGAGTGTCCTGGTTCCTAATCAACAGGAAGGGCCTCTGCCTCCAGGATCACTTTTCAGCCCAGCTGCTTGGACATAACCCGAGCTGGGGTTGGGGTTGGGGGGAGGGGCGGTGACAGACAGGCTGACGGGGAGGCCAGCAATGGGACAGACGGCCAGCCCAGCACGCCTGCCCGCCCAACTCCTGTACACCCCCACTGCCCCGGGAAGGTGCATCCAGGGAGAAGCCTCAGCTGGTGAGCTCCGAACACCCTTCTGCTCTCCTCCCCCACCCTGCCCTCCCCTTCTTCTGCTCTCTCCAAGCTTAGGGACATTCAATCCTTCCTTTGATGGACAGCCAAGAAAAGACTTCTTCCACATCCTAAATTTGTTAGCACCAGCTAATCGTCTTAACCTTCCTCCCTCCAGTGCTCCCAGTAGGCGCCTCCTTAAAGACACAGGGTGCTTTTTTGATTCTCAGAGGGGAGCACCAGGAGGGACCAAAGCCCCACAGGGGCAGGGGAAGTTTCCCTGGAGGTCCCTCCTCTGCCGTGGCTGCTGGTGAGCCGGGGTGTGCAGACACGTGGGGCAGGAGCAGTGACTGCAGCTGCAGCCAAGCCTGAGGCTTGGCAGCTTAGAATCCGCTGATTCAAGTGGGGGTGCTTCCCAGCGGGAGCCACGGCCCTCATTAGGGGCTCACCCCAGGGTGCTGCTAGAAAACTGAAGTTAGCCAAATCCCAGGTAGTGCCCAGCAGAGGGACACTCTTTCTTGACCCTCGCCTGCTTCTTCGTCTTCTCTATTGTGTCTCTCTTTAGCTTCTTCCTTCTCTTCCTCCTCATCATAGCTTCCATCTACTTTACAGGGTGCCGGACCGCATGCTTAGGGCCTGACCCCAGCTCCTTCAGAACCCTAACAGCTAGAAATTCTTATGCTCATTTTACTGATGAGAAAATTGAGGCTCAGAGAAGTGAAATGATGTGTCTGTGTATATAAGGTAATCCCATATGAGTCAGGGCTGGGGTGTGGACCACTGTCCAAACTGTTGCTGTTGACCGCCATACCATTCTGTCTCCAAAACACACATTTCTGAACTGCTCACACAGGTATGCAAATTAGATAAAAGTGACCTACTGCAATCTATTAAATGAGGTCACCCTGTAAACATCTCTTGCAGGACCAGGCACATAGTAGGCCCTCAGCACGAGTACCCCTTCCTTCCTCCCATCCCCTCATCTCTCTCCCTACTCTGTCTCTCTCCTCCTGCTCTTTCTCCTTGCCTCCAGGCTTATGACACAGGTGAGAAGAGCCAGGACAGAAGAGAATGTGGCTATGGCCTACAGACCTTGTCCTGGCCCTAAGCCTCCCAATAAATAACAGGGTCTGTATATAAGCCTCCAGCTCTGCAGCATCTCAGCTTGGGAGGAATGGCGTTTGCTGGCGGAGGGATTAGGAGCCCTGGGAGGAAGGGACAAGGGCCTCCCTCCAAAGCAGCAGGGGAAGGCTCTGATTCACTCTCTTTCTCCTTTCCATCTGTGGCCCCACAGAAACAGCAAAGAAACCTAAAGAAAACCTAACAACTTTGCCGTCAAGGTCCTCAGTGGATGTGGGGCTGGTCTGGGAGGGAGGAGTTCCCCTTCCTGCAAAGGGCTGGACCCTGACCCGAAGGCATAAGAGACCCTTCTGAGACCTAGCATGCTTGGAACAGAGGCAGGAAACTGCCCTTCTTGCCCCCTGGCCCACCTCCTTCCTCTTCCCAGCTTGTCTAGGTCCCTAGAATGGGGGTTGTCTGGCCAGATGGAGTCTCTAGTCATTTGCTCAAGATCTCTGAGTCACGGAGGTGAAGAAGCCACTGGGACCAGCTGAGACTGAGGGGCTCTGGGGGAGGGGTCAGGACAATTGCAGAGGCTGCCAGGAAGATGGATCAGATGGCCGCATCTGATCCGAGTGTCACAAAGCAGTCCAGCTGAGGTTGCTGGCGAAGTGTGAGCAAGCTGCCAGCCTGAGCTGAATTAAAATCATCCTATACCTGCTGGATGGCTTAGTAATAAGAAGCAAAGCTGCCATTTCCCAAGAACTTATTAAGTGCAAGACCCTTACATATATGTATATGTCTCCAACAACCTTGCAAACTGGTACTATTAGTTCCACTTTATAAAGAGACTGAGGCTCGGAGAAATTAAAAGAAACTTGCCTGGGGCTCTGGAGCTATTAAGAGTTGCTGGGATCTGAACCTAGGTCTGTTTGGCTCCAAAGCTCATCCCCAAGGATACCCTGATAAAACCTCCGATACAGAGGATCACTCAGCGTGTAAGAAAAACACTACCGAGTGAGAGCAAGAACAGCCAACAGGTGTGGACCCACGCACCGTCCTCTCACCTGTCGCCTGACTCACCTGCCTTCCCCATGCCACACTTCTGCTGTGTCTTTCTGGAAGCAAAGGGACAAGGATGTTTCTTGGACCAGAAAGGGATGCCCTCCCCTTATGAAAATAAATGGAAGCATTCCCCACAGAAGAGCCAGCTGGTACCAAGGAGGTCACTTAAGGACAAGTGAGGGCCTAAGAGTCCCCTCCACAACTCACCTTCTCTTTGTGGCTCAGGTGCTACCTAGCATGGACATTTGCATAGCCAAGGGCTGCAGCCTGCAACCTGCCTTTGCTTCTGTAGTGTTGTCCCCATGGGATTTCCTGCCGCTGCCTCTGTACTCAGACACCCAGGGTGCCTTGACACCCCCCTGCTCCACCTGACCCATGTGGGCAATTCATCTCCACCTCCCCTCTGGCTCAGACAGGCTGGAATTCTCTTAACAATTTTACCAAACCCAAAGAGAAGTGTTTAAACCATTTTTTTAATGTCTTAGAATTTTCAAAGGTTCTGATATCACAGTGCTTACAGAGAACGGGTTTCTGACCCTAAACTGGTAGAAGGTCACTTCCAGATCTCAAATCCATTATTCTGTCCCATCAGAGACAGAAGCGGCTGCCTTCCCCTTCAATCCCTTTCCCGCTTCCTCCAGGAGGGTCCTGGGGGCTGTCATAGAGGCCCAGCTGCCTAGAATGGTGCAGGGGATGGGGAGCGGGGGTGGGGGGGTGCTTCCGCAGCAGTGCCCCCTGATCACTTCCCACTGCCCCATCATGGAGGCCCATGGTCTGCAGTCACCAACCGGCTCAGCAGCCCCTCTGCTCTGTCTCTGGGGAGAGTAGTGGTATGATGCCCACACAATGGCACGTTTTTATTTTTATTTATTTTTAAGAACAAGAGAGGATATTGTTTCCTTCTTTTTCACATCTCCTTTTTATCTTAGCCCTGGCCTCAATTCTGTGGGACTCCCTGACCTTCCTAGCGTGTGGGACCAACTGTGTGTAGCCTTCTGTTGTGTTCGGGGGCCTGAAGACAAGGATGGCGGCTCCCACTGTCTTCCCAGCCTGCCTCGACCTGTCCCCAGCACAGACCTGTGCTGTGATTCCCTTAGTGACTCCTTTATAGGTGTTTTTTTCTCATCTGCAGAAGTCAAAATGTCCCCAGCCATTTTCCAGGCCTCCCCACCCAGTGTGGCCTGCCCAGGTGATTCCAGCTTCCTTGAACCCAGCACCTTATGGGATGGGGCTAAAACTGGGCCCCACGGCCAGCTCCCGAGTAAGGTCAGAGGTCAGGAGAGTAGGACGAGTTGGTCATCCTGGGCTCCTCTTAATGATTTATTAGCCACTGTTCCCATTAGGAGCTGTTAGCACATCAAAGCGGGATTTGCAGAGCCTGAACACATAGTGACGGTGACAGACATTAGCTGGTGGCTGCCCTGGAGCCATAAAACTCCCACTGGGTGAGCTGGAGGTGGAGGGAGGCGCTGATCACTTTGGTTCTCAACTACAGCAAAGGCAGATGAGATCCAAATGTCCATGGATGAGATCTAAATGTCCACATTTGTAAAATGAATTTGTACATTAACTCATTAAATCACTGAGTTTGGAACTCTAGGTAAGTTTAGACTGTGCGACACAGTACGATACAGGGCATAAGGCAGATTCTGGAATCCACAGGACCTGGGTTCAAATCCCAGCTCTGGCATCAAGAAGCTTCAGGAAGTTGGGTTCTTTCAAAGCCTCGGCCCTGTCTCTAGTGGGATGAGGATAACAATCCTCTTAAGAGACATCAGGAAAGGACCTGGAGCCACACGTTAAACTGCCTGGCATGGGGTGACACTCGAGAAACAGGGTTTCTTCCCCCATGGCGCATGTCTAATGCAGGGGCCTTCCAGCGGCCTCCTGTGTCTGGAGGAAGCCACCTACTGAGAGGTCTCTGCCAGCCTGCTCAGGGTACTGCTTTTCTTAGTGCTGTCTTTTACCAATGGGCAAAGGGCGGGCTGTTGTCCTTGTGATGCTGAGGGGGGCTGAGGCAGATCAGGTTCCCTGGGAAGCGGACTGTCAGCCAGCAGACTCTACATACACACCATTGACAGGGGAGGGGAAGAGAGAGAAGGGAAAGGCAACAGACCTGGGCAAAGGAAGATGATGAGCTGTGCCAACTCTCAGTGATGGCCTCAGCCCACCCAGGTAGCTCTGGAACGGGGATGGCCCCTCAGAGTTGCCCCAAGGGGGCCAGGCCATGAAGGGGGTTCTTGGACAAGGTGGCTCTCTTTAGCCAAGGCACTCCTGCAGAGGACTGACATCTGAGAGCTATCTGCAGGCAGCACCCTAGCATCTGAAGGGACAAGTCCTTCATTCCCTAAAGGGGAATCTGGATGGCACAGCATGGCAGGCACTACAGGGGCCTTTCTACAGGGGCCAGCACATGGGCCAGGGGTCCTGAGAGCAGGGCTCCATCTCCGCCTTCACTAAGGGGAACCATGCACCCCTCAGGAGAATCGAGGTCCTGGGAGATTCTGTGGCATTCCTGCATATGCTTCACAACTGTAGGTTCGAGAAAACAGGGGTGTTGGGCTCAATGAATACATCTGTTCAGCTTTGGCTCTGATTTCTGAAGATTTCTCAGGTTCAGAGAAGTGGGAGAATCAGGGAAATCAGGAAGGGAGCTCCCCTTCCACCCTGACCCAAAACAATTTTGCCAAAGTCTGAACACCCCAAAGGTTTCCCAGTGCCCTGGGGAAAAATGCCAAACTCCTCCCTGCCCTGGCCTTCAAGATCCCTTGAGTTCTGGCCCCTGCCTTCCTTTCCTGCTTCATTTCATGTCCATTTATTTTCTTCTCCTGAAACTCCAGGGCAGAGCTGCTTAATAGAACTTTCTGCCAGGATGAAATATTTTCTACCTGCGCTGTCTAATACAGTAGCCACGGCTACATGTGGCTCTTCAACACTTAAAATGTGGCTAGTGAGGCTGAGGAACTGAACTGAATTTTTTATTTTATTTCCATTTTATTGTGGTTTTTTGTTTTGTTTGTTTTGTTTTGTTTTGTTGAGATGGAGTCTCGCTCTGTTGTCCAGGCTGGAGTGCAGCAGTGCGATCTCAGCTCACGGCAACCTCCACCTCCCTGGTTCAAGTGATTCTCCTGTCTCAGCCTCCCAAGTAGGTGAGATTGCAGGCTTGCACCACCATCCCCAGCTAGTTTTTGTATTTTTAGTAGAGGTGGGGTTTTGCCACGTTGGCCAGGCTGGTCTAGAACTTCTGACCTCAGGTGATCCACCTGCCTCAGCCTCCCAAAGCGCTGGGATTACAGGTGTGAGCCACCACTCCTGGCCTATTTCAATTTTATTTTAACGGCCACAGGTGGCTGACAGCTACTGTAATAGACATCACAGCTCCAACCACAGAGGATTTTTTTTCTGTTTCCCACCCCAGGGCCTTTGCACTTGCTGTGCTGGTGTGCAGTGACCATCCCTTGGACTCTCTGGTGCCGCCTCTTCATTATCTAGGTTTCGACTCCAACACCACCTCCTCAGAAAGGCCTTCCTCCGTCATCCAAGCTAAAGCATTTTCCCAAATTCCAGCCCCGTCTACTATATTTGCATATTGTAACTTCTCATAGCAGTCATCGGTGTGTAAATTTTTCCCATTTATTTATTTCTGTTTGGTGTCTATCACCTACAGCTAGAGATAATAATAATAATAAGCCAATATTTGTATAGTGCTTATTATGTGTACTGGTTTATCATTTCACATATATTATCTCATCTAATTCCTTCAACTCTCCTGTGAGAAAAGTGCTGCTTTGTCCCCATTTTGCAGGGAAGGACACTAAAGCTCAGAGGTGGACTTGCCCAAGCTCGCCTGCTAGAAGTTGTCTTTTCTACCTCTGTAGTGCCAGCACCAACCTAGAGCAGTGCCAGATATATCGAGCAATGGCTCAGTACGTGGCCCTTGACTGCCGGTCTGGCTGAGACTCAGCAGGGTGGGCTGACTGGGCTGGTGTGGACCCAGGAAGTCCTCTGACGAGCCTTGCAGCCCCATGGAACCCCTGGTTGGGATGGTGGGCTGGGGGCAAGTACAAGGGTGGTGCCAAGAGTGGCCTGCAGGTCACTTGTCCCATTTTGGGAGACCCCAGTGGGCTGGGAGGGGAGAGGAATGGACCTCGCTGGGCAAAACTGGCAAACCCTTCTCCTGGGCAGTGAATGATGCTAGTGGCCAAGGTGGACTCGGCCCATTGCTGGGGCTGGGGCTGCGGCTTTCCCAGTGCCTTGACAGAAAGGGACCAGAGCTATGGAGACCACCCAGACTTTTTGTCTGCAGAGAGCTCTGACATCCGCCTGGCCTCCCCAGCAGAGCCCTTGCCTGGGGCTGTCCAGCTGGGGCGGGGGAGCGGGGGGAGGTACAGGGAGGGGGCTCTGTGCAGCCCAGCAGTGGGGAGATATCTTCCTAGCGATCAGCATCTGATAACACAGCCTGGTCTCCCCAGGGTGCCCCTGCCCCCTCTAAAAAGCATCTTCTCTTAATTAAAAAGTCAGAGCCTTCTGTCTGGAAGGGACATTCCATGAGGAGGGGAAGCCACCAGAGACGCCTCACCCTCTTCTTGGTCCTGCTGTTTCCATTTCCTATGGATACTGCACCCACCCCCTGTCCCATCCCCCACCTGGCACCCCAGGCTTCTAGGTGTGAGAGAGCTTCGCATAAGGAGCCTGAAACACAACTGCCATTTCCAATGAGGCCTCTTATCTGCTGAGTGACCTCGACTCAGCTTCTTAACCTTCCAGCCTCCGATTCCTCATTCCTGTGAGAGAACACATGTGCCCCTCTACGATTGCCATAGGATCTAGGGAAGTACGATGCTCTCAAAACTTTCAAGGCTTTATACATATGAGGTCCACGCAAGTATAAAGAACCATAGCGATGTTCACACAAAGGTTTCACACAGGCTCCCTCCCTTAGGCTCAGAAAACAATGTATAAAAGGAAAACTGCTAGATGTACAAAGATATTCACTGCAGCATAGAATATAAAAAACACAGAAACTTCGTGATCTAGTAACCAACTCAAAGATAAATCACGGTATATGATCTTTAAACGCAGCCATGTTAAAGATGTCGTTTCCAAGGCTGCCCTGATGCAAGAATGTGTCTGCCTTGTCATGGTAAGTGAAGGAAGCAGTGGACCATATTCCGTGCACACCGATTTCTGCTCTGTGAACGTAGGTATGCATGTGGACGAGGATCAGAGGGGGGAAGGGAAAATGGAAACAGTTGAGAGTGGGCATGGGGGATTATGGATGATGGCTTTTCTTTCACAAAATGTCCTTTAATGTTCTTACAGAGCTGTTTGAACAATAAATATATGTCAGAAAAACAAACCAAAAAAAATTTTAAAGCAAAGCCAAATGTAAAATCCAAAGTGTTTCCACTCTTCTCAGTTCAGATGGATCCAGTTCCTGGACTCCTCGGCCTCCCGAGAACCCCACATCCCCGGCACGTACACAGGAGGCCATACAGCTCACTGTGCAGCCCGGGCCTCAATCTTCAGCCTACATGGTATGGTGTGTGAGATGTCAGAACTTGGCTTCATCCTTTCCTTTTCCCTTTGCCCCTTCTCGTGCTACATGCTTAAGGCCCTTTCTGTTCAAAAGACAATGGTTTCAGCCGGGTGCTGTGGCTCACACTTGTAATCCCAACACTCTGGGAGATCAAGGCTGGTAGATCGCTGGAGTTCAGGAGTTCAAGACCAGCCTAGGCAACACGGCAAAACCCCATCTCTACAAAAAATTTTAAAACAATAAATTAGCCAGGCATGGTGGCGTACGCCAGCAGTCCCAGCTACTCGGGAGGCTGAGGTGGTAGGGTCGCTTGAGCCTGGGAGGTTGAGGCTGCAGGGAACCGAGATCACACGACTGCCCTCCAGTCTTTTGAGACCCTGTCTCAAAAAAAAAAAGTGGTTTCTGTCATTTCTGCTTGTCACCAGACTCTGGTTAGAGGTTCTACATCCTCAGTTATGAAAATTCTTTCACTTGCAGTTGTACTAAGACCTGCCAAGGATGCCAAGTACATTTCCTCACAGGGACAAGCTGTGATTGATTGGTTGTGGTTGCCAAGAAGTACAAGAAACAGTGCTGAAATAGATCAGTTATGTCTGCCATGGGTCCTAGATAGAGGAATGGTATATGTCCTGTGGTATTTGCAATTCCAGAATAGACAGGTACTCAGCGCAGGGCTTGGACATCTGGGCTTTCATCTCAACCCTTCCAGTGCTTCCCTGGAGAACCTTGGGTACTGTACAGCTTTGTCATGTGTGTAAGGAAATCGGAGGCTCCCCATTCTCCAGGCTGTGTGCTGGTGTGGAAAGAGGATGGACTTTGTAGTCTCACAGACCCAGGCAAGAATCCCAGCTCCACCGTTTACTTGTGATTTGACCTTGGGCAATCCGTGTAACCTATGGAGCCTGGGTGTTTACATCTGTAAGTTAGAACTCAGATAGGCTGAGTTATAAAGATTAGAAATAGTAAATAGACACAGTGCCCAGTCTACTGCTGGCACACAGTAAGTGTTAGGGTAGCAGTTTTCCTGGCCACCTGTGACATTCAGAGGGGTTGGTGGTGCCGTTCAGCCAGATGGCATGGAAGCAGGCCACGGGGCTGCCAGGCTGCCACCCATGAGACTGTGTGTTTCTTTATTTCTTCCTGGCCCACAGTTACACATGCACGCCTTCACCATGCCCTCCTGGACTAATGACACAGCTGCTTGAGACAGGATTCATTGAGAGACAGGGACAAAAATGATGTTTCACTTGATTGTGCTATTGTAAGTTAAAACACTCCATATTATAATGAACTAATAACATATTATAATGAATAACACTCCATATTATAATGAACTAATAACTAATAATTAGTAATTAGCTAATTACTAATTGCTGTATATGTTGTTAATTGTGTGCAATTTAAAGTAAGATTTAAGAAAAATAGATATCCAGGGGTGATTAAGTACCTTACTAATTGTTAATTATTCCCTGTCCCTGCTTCATGGAGTCCTGCTTTACCTCCGGGCCTGAGGAAAGCAGCCTCCTAACTCACCTGGCATCCTGGGGCCGGGGACTTGTGTGGGGCTTGTCTTCAGCTCTGGGCTCCATGCCCAGTAGAAGGGGGGAGGGATGCAAGCACACTTGTCATTGTTTAGTGTACCCAAACAGTTCCACTCTTGGTCAAACTAACTCTCACGTACAAGTTCAATGTCCAAACACTGTTATGACATTGCTCCTTCACAGATCTGTAGTCAGATGATAGCCAGTGGGCCCACCCATCCATTTATTTAATTACTCATTCATGCATATTCAGCAAGGATTGACTGAGCCCACACTCTGGGCCAGAAGTTCTGGGCTGTGGAATTGGAGCAGTTCAGGCCTGGAAGGTCCCCAGAGATTGTGTATTGCGAATTAGCAGCTTGAGGACCAAATGTAGCTCTTTCACAGGTTTTGTTTGGCCTGCAGAGTGGTTTTTAAGTGTTCTTAAATTAGTATCAGCATTTAGAAATGAGAAGATTTTGCAGAAAGTATCTGATTCTCGGCTTTTCTTGAATAGTTTCAAGATCTGCCATAGTAGGTCTGCATCCTCAACTGGCAATACTTGGTTGCAGCTGAGGGGTATCCAGTCCATTTTAGGCACACAGGCAAGCCCTTAGCACTTTGCCACAGTCTCCACCATGCCCTATCGCACGACACCTGGCCTACTTCATTTATTTATGTGACCTGCCTGGCTCCTTGTAGGCATTGGAGTTTGTGACACCTAATCTCCCTCAACTCTTCTTAGAGTAGTGACTAAAGAATTAAGGACTGTGCCCATCATAAATCTTACAGTCTAACAAAAGACAAGGTAGAAAAACATGGACATGGAACATGGAACTGAGATCCACACATAGAAATGAGAATAATTCACTGAATATTTTGATGTCGTGGGGTTGTGGTAAATCAAAGCCAGCTGCGTGGAGGAGAGGATGTGAAGCCGTGATGTGCGTACTGCAACCTCTGCTGGAGAACTGTCGATGCCTTTTGGATGTGGAGAAGGGAGCAAGCCTTGCACAACCGCTGATTTCCTGGGAAGGGCCCAAGGTGAGGGGCTGGGGGTGGAGCAGGAAGTCCCTCCCCTTGAGAAGATATCTCTAGGTCCTGTGGGAGGATCTCACTGTTTCTGGGAGACTCAGTCAAGGGTGACAAGTTCAAGTGTGGAGACTCCAGATTGTTATCAAAATAGAGCTGAGGGGTCAGAGCCAGCAGAATGCAACGGGCAAGGCCCGTCCCTGATTGATTTCCACCTCGCCCACACAAGGGCTGACTTGATAGAGAACTTTTCCACCTTCCCTGGGCCCACTGTCCCTATCTGTGTGTGGCAGCCTAGCCCCTCTGACCCGTGCTGGAGGCCTGGCCAGGAAACTGTTCAGCCTGAGAACAGTGCCTGCTCTTGGCCTGAATCTGTAAAATTGGGACTCCAGTCTCTACCAGCAAGACCTACCCCCAAGGTTTCCTCACTCAGGACTTATGATTCTGACCCCAACCTGGAAGTGACAGGGACCCACGGAAGTAAGAAAATGTGCAATTTGTCCCAACAGTTCAAAGCTGATGGCTTAAATCTGTACTATTTCACTCAAAAGGTCACCCAGCCCTGTCCAGCCTGCTCTGCTTAGCTCAGCTCACCCTGAGCCCTGCCTGTGTTCTTTGTGGGTTCCAGGATTTTAAGGGCTCATCTGAGAGGCAGGGCAACAGGGTGATTAAGGGCCTGGTACTGGTTCAGAGCAAGCGAAGTGTCCTCTGAATTGACAGCTGCTCCCCCACTGCTCACATTATGACCTGAGCTCTGCTCCCCATCAGATCAGTGGTGGCATTAGCTCTTCACAGAAGTGAGAACACTATTGTGAACTGTGCATGTGAGGGATCTACGTTGCACACTCCTTATGGGCCAAGGTGGAACAGTTTCATCCTGAACCCATCCCTCCCACCCCGAAAAATTGTCTTCTAGGAAACCAGTCCCTGGTGCCAAAAAGGTTAGGGACTGCTGCCCTAGAATCAGCCTGCCCCTCACCAGCTTGGGATGCAAGGCAGGAGATGCTGCCTCTCTCTGTCTCAGCCTCCTGAAGTCCACCTTAAAAGGCTTATAAGGGTTAAACATGGTAATACCTGTGAAGCATTAAGATTGGCGCCTGGTTGGCTGGGCGCGGTGGCTCATGCCTGTAATCCCAGCACTTTGGGAGGCCAAGGCAGGCAGATCACGAGGTCAGGAGTTCGAGACCAGCCTGGCCAATACGGTGAAACCCTGTCTCTACTAAAAATACAAAAAATAGCCAGGCGTGGTGGTGCATGCCTGTAGTCCCAGCTACTCAAGAGGCTGAGGTAGAAGAATTGCTTGAACCCAGGAGGCAGAGGTTGCAGTGAGCCGAGATCGTGCCACTGCACTCCAGCCTGGGTGACAGAGCGAGACTCCGTCTCAAAAAAAAAAAAAAAAAAAAAAAAAAAGATTGGTGCCTGGCACATGAGAAGAGCCCTTATTAGCCATTCTTCTGGTTAGAACACAGTGGGCAGTATCATATGCTTTTGGGATTGGATGCCATTATTTCTGACTTCATAACCATAACAATTGTCATAACTATATTTATTGAGTGCTTACTCTAAGCCAGGGACAGTGCTAAATATCTTACTTGTATTCTCTCATTTACCACCCAAATCCAGTGAGGTAGATACTATTATTACCCCCAATTTACAGAGGATACTGGGCTCAGAGAGGTTAAGCAGCTTGCCCAAGGTCACACAGCTAGTAAGTAGTAAAGTAGAAATTTGAACCTGTGGCTGTTTGGCTCCAAAGCCTATGCTCTTGTCCAGGATTCTGGGCAGTTCCCCATTCCTTCTAAGTAAAACGAAGAACAGTGAAACTACGAGACTGTGTGCATGTGTCTAGTTGAAGTTCCTCCTAAGATGGGCAGTGTCTGGATGGAGTTCGTGATCAGTCCTCACTGGGGGACTCTGGGAGCCAACTTCAGGCAAGAGACGAGCGTGGTCTGAACTTAGCCCAGGAATGAGGCCACATGGTCCTCAAAGGAACTTGGAAGGGCTCATTGCAGGTTTTCATTCTCAGCAGTCTAACCATATCCCCCCACCACTAAGTCTTGTTGACTCTTAATTTGCTTTTGCAGCTGAAGCAATAAATGTAAAGGTTAAGAAAGAAAGCTTTAGGGTGTAGCTGATTCCAAAGGCTCTGCCAATTTACCAGCTGTGTGACATTGGACAAATTACTTAACTTCTCTGCACAGCCACAAGAGCCCCACCTGCAAAACGGCGCATAATAGTACCGAAACTGTCTGTCAGGGCAGTTAGATGATGCATGTCTTTGGGGCTAAGGGCATGCCTGGATTTCAGTTGTACGACTATGGGCCAGAACTTTGACCTCTCTATGGCTCAGTTTCCTCCACTGTTAGGTGTGGACAATAGCACGCCTTGTATAGTTACCTTATGGGGCTACTGTGAAGAGGAAATGATATGTGTAAGGTGCTTGGCGCTGGTAAGAGGTTAGCATGATGCCAGACCAAAATGGGTTATTAATATTAGGTTGATGCAAAAGTAATTGCGGGTTTTGCCATTCCTTTTAATGGCAAAAACCGCAATTACTTTTGTACCAACATAATAAATGTGACTTTAAAATCAAAAAGCTCATCATTCAGAGATACAGGCCTGGTTGTCAAAGCAAGACCTATGAAGCCTGCAGCCCCTCCCACGCCTCTGAGGGGTGGCATTCGGCATGAGTCTGACCTGAGCTGTGACCCTTCCCCAGCCCCTCCTCTCTGCTCCTCCGGCAGTCGCCGGGCAGGGCGCTGGCCAGCAGAGCCATGATGTGACGTTTCAGCTTCCCCAGGCAGGGCCTTGCACAGGAACACTGGCGAGATCCAGTGTCAGGAAGAATTCCCAGGTCAGAGGTGTGATGCCCAGAGACTTGTCTTCCTTCAGGGACCTGAGTGACCCCTCAGTGGAAGAAAGCAGCCCTGGCTTGGGACTCAAGGGCTGGGGCTGGCCGTCAAGGGTCTCGTCAGGACCACTTGCCCCTCCCAGTTCAGTCGCAGGTCACAAGGCCCAGAGCCACAGGCAGGGGAGCTGCCCAGAGGGCTGCAGCCGGAGGAGACTGGAGTTTGGGAATTCTGTGCGAGCTTCCAGACAGCACATTTCCTTTCTGCATCTCAGTCCCTCACTCAGAAAATGGGGCTGCTGACTCCTACTCCAGCCTTTCGGGGCTGTTTTGTGGCTCAAATGAGAAAAGGTAAAACAAAGCCCTGAGAAGGAAGAAGGACTGAATGTCAGCCACAGAATGCCCCCAGACAGGAGCTTGCTTCAGAGTAGAGACCAACGTGGGGCCAGCCTCACCCCAGGACCAGCGGGACACCCACCTCTAAGCTGGACGGAAGGCAGAGTCAGGGGGCCTCTGCCTGCTCAAACCGTCTCACCAGAGCCATCTCCACGAGGGCTCCAGGCCCCAGGCATATACCCTTACCCATTGCTAGCTAGGCTGGGGAACGGCTTCCCTGGAAACACAGGACTGCATCGGGAAGGAGAGGAGGCTGGAGGAACTTTAAGGTTTTGTTGGGAGGAGAAAGGGAGAATGGACGCAGAGGAGGTAACCAAGAAAGTCTGCTACTTAGGCACACCCTCCTGTGTCCACAGAGAGGAGTAACCCCGGGTGCTGGGCATCTGAGCCTCCCCCGTCCCACCAGCTCTCAGGCACTTGCCAAACAATGCAAGGAGCAAGGAAGTGAAGGGGGCACCTCCAGATTGAAAGCAGGGGTTAGCCAAGGGCAGAGTGTCAAGAAGCCCCTGGAGCCAGACCAAGTGCCCCGCCAGGCTGCCAGGTGTGAAGTCCACTTCCATGGAGTTTACAGGAAGGTGGCCACTCAGGTTGCTCTCAGGTGGCTCCAGGGGTGGCAGTGGCATAGCTAGTAGTGTGGGGTCCTCTGAGGACCTCCTGGGGCCAGGGCATGAACTAAGCTGGAGGGGATCTTACTGGCTCCTGTCCCTTCCTTGCTCGTACATTCCAGTCTCTCTGCCAACCTTAACAGCTGAACGGGGATGGGAGACAGAGCTGCAATCAATGCTAGTCCCCACGCCTGGTATGAGATGTGTCTGGGGAGTCCAGGACACCCAGCCTCTCCACCTCTGTCTCTGCCACTCCCCAAGGCTAGACTCAGTCCTGCCTGATTAGTTAGAAAAGGGTCCTCCTGCTTCATCTACTTGCTTCCCCTGAGTCTCACCTCCAGGTGGCTCTAGTTTCCAGGATGACTAATAGGTTCCATATCATGTGCCAATTTCTGCTGATTGATAGTGGCTGTGTTGCAAAGAATTGTGAAACCTTGTCTAGGCTCATTAAGGAGCTGTGATTGATTATCAGTGTCAGCCATGAGTGCAGGCACAGAGACTGTGGGTGTGTGTGATTTAAACTGCTGCCCACTTCTCCCAGGACCTGTTATACCCCATCAACCTGGGCTGGAAAGGTCTGGGGGTGTCTTGTGGCCGAGAGATGTCATCATAGGACAGATGTGAGCTGTGGCGTGCTGGCAAACGCTTAAGAAGTGGCTCTTGGGGTAAGGTGGGGCTGCTTTGTAGCTTTTGCCAATTTCTGTGGTGTGAATACTCCCACCATGGCCATTTTCCAGCTGCCAGTGTGAAGTCACTGGGGGCCAAGTTAGGAAGAGATGCCCACAGTTGGCTCTTGCAAGACTGCACAAGTTGGCTCTCAGTAGTCAGACATTTTTCCTAAGAAATGTTAAGCTTCTCAAAGCTTTGCTAATGGTGGGCTGTTCTGTGAATAGCACTAGACCAGGATTCAGGATCATTTACCAGCTGTGAATAATAGGCAAGTTGCACCCTTCTCAGAGCCTCAGTTTTCTCATCTATAAAATGGGAGTTGGGTTGTGGTGAACTGTGATATAAGGAAGTGCTTTATCAGTCACAAAGCATGATTTGTCAACCATGCTCCCGGGACATCAAATAAATTCAGATGGTCTACCCAGAAATCTGCCTCAGGCTTCCCTAGAAACTCAGGGTTTGGGCCGTAGGGCTGTACGTGACAGGGCTTGGGTGTTCTCTTTGAAGTTAACTCCAGAAGACACAGGCTGCCTTAAAGCTCACCAGTGTCCCTTCACAGGCCATCATGCCTGCCCCTGACAAATTGCTTTTCATGGTTTTTAAAGTTACTCATGTTTCCCTTCTTCACTGCTCTTTGAGGCAGAGGCTGTTCCTTTTATTTCTCCATGTGCCTCCTTCAAGCTTCTGGGGCCCATGGTCCTGGGAGGCAGGCAGACCTGGGGCCAAGTACCAGCCCAGTGATGCATGTGTTCTGCAGCCTTGAACGCACCGTAAGCTCTCTGGGCCTCAGCTTTTTCATCTGTAGAGTGGGAACAATAACCAACAATACTTCACTGGGTCACTGGGCAGACCGAGTGAAATAAGGGTCTTAGCACAGCGTCAGGCACAGAGTATATACTCTATAGATGAATAACAGACAAATTACTGTTTGTCCTAATGAGGTCTTGGGTGGAGGTGGAACAGGCCAAACTGTAGAAGAATGGGATCCCAAGAGTTGGCAAACCACCGGTCGGTGAGGCCTGGGCCATGGGTGAGGGCGTGCGTCCTAGGGACTGAGGCACGGGAGGAGCCCCGAGGCAGGTCTGGTGCCATTAGTCCAGCATGGGGTTTCTCATCCTTAGCACTATTCACACATGGACTAGATGAGTCTTTGTGGCAGGAGGCTCTGTGCTTTGTCTTTTTAGCAGCATCCCTGGCCTGTACCCACTACAGACCAGTAGAAGCTTCCCAGTTGTGAAATCAAAATGTCTCCAGACATTGTCAACTATCCTCTGGGGAGCCAAATTCCCCCGAGCTGAGAACCCCTGCTCCAGCAGGCAGAGTGTAACCAATATCATTAGTCACCCAAGGTCTGAGGGGAGCCCATGATGCACAGCACCTGTCCTGGCAGAGATGGGTGGGTCGGGCATGTGGCAGAGCTGGTGGCAGGTGGTCAGCTGCAGGCACCAGGAGGCATGGGTGGGGGCTAGGACCCCAGCTTCTAGGAGCCCAGTGGTCAAGCAGGGTCAGAAGATGGTTCAGATGACACTGAACTTGGGAGCACCCTGCCACTCTTGATGCCCCCTGTCCAGGACCAGGACTGGATCCAGAGACTGGGTGGCACCAAGTCCAGGGTCGAGGGGGAGGGGACTTACCTGACCACTTTAGAAGGGGCTGAGGGCCCAGCTGCCCCTTCCACCCCTGAGAACTTCATGACCTCCAGCCAGGAGAACACAGGCTTTGCAGCAAGAGAGACCAGGTTCAAATCCAGGCCCTACCATATGGAAATAAAAGTTAAACAATCAACTTAAGCCAGGCATGGTGACTCGTGCGTATAATCCCAGCACTTTGGGAGCCCGAGGCAGGCAGATAGCTTGAGCTCAGGAGTTTGAGACCAGCCTGGGCAACATAGTGAAACTCCGTCCTTACAAAAAATACAGAAATTAGCCAGGTGTGGTGTGTGGTCTCAGCTACTCGGGAGGCTGAGGTGGGAAGATTGCCTGAGCCCAGGGAGGTTGAGGCTGCAGTGAGCCGTGATTGCACCACTTTACTCCAGCCTGGGCAACGGAGTGAGATACTATCTCAAAAAATAATAATAAATTAAATCAAATTAAATTAAATTTTTTTAACCTTAAGAATCAGATGCCATCATCTAAGAGCAAGGTGACCACCTTAGGCAGGTTGCTTAACCTCTAAGCCTCAGGTTCCAAGTCTATGGAAGGGGTGATAATGCCAACTTCACAAGGTTGTTATAAAGACGAAGTGCGGTGTTATAGTTACCGTGCTTAGCACTGTGTCTATGTCTGCTGCATAATGAGCACTCAGTAAATGTTGACTGAATGAATGAAGGAATGAAAAAATGAATCCTCCTACAGCAAACCTTTCTCCCTTAAACCCTCATGTTTGTTTTAGTTCTCATCACTGGAATTTCTCCAGCTTTCTAGCATAGGAAACTGTTGGCTTCTCAGCAGGAGGAAATGAGTTATTCATCTCTGTATCATCAGAGCTTTGCATCAGGCCTGGTAGATAATAAGTGCTTAAAAAAATGAAGGTTTCCTTCCTCAGAGGACAATGAGTATACTTTATTCATCTTTAGAGAGCCATAGCCCAGCACAGTGACTCACACAGTAGGCATTTTTAAGTGTTTGTTGAATGAACGAACATACAAAAAGTGGTTGAAAAAAGGCACGACCCAGAATGCTACCCCAGAATTCTTCATGGGGGTCCATCCCTCTGTGTCCATTTTGGGGGAGCATGGCCGCCTTGCTCGGAAGAGGTGGGTCAAACCCCGGGGGAGAACAGTAGTGGCCTCAGCAGGAAGCTGAGGCAGTGCGTGACAGACATCAGCAGGGAGGTCTCAGGCAGAATGTCCCCACCCTGGATGGCTGTTGTGACCCTCTCCTGACAGCCCTGCTTGCGGGCTGCTTAGCCCACCTGAGGGGGCTGGGACAATCTTCATAGTTCTCCCTGCTGCAAGAAACAGGTTCCTCCTGAGGAAGCAGCAGGTGCATGGGCGGAGTCCAGGTGTCTTCCTCCTCTCTCAAAATGTGGTAGTACGGGCAGTACCTCAGCAGGATCAGCATGAGATATGGTGTGCTCTGTTAGGAAGACCCCAGGATGGGGAGTCAGGAGACTGAATGCTGGTCTCACCGCCATCACCTGCCCACAACATGGCCCTGGATGGTCACGAATCTCCCTGGGCCTCTCTCTCTCCATCTGTACTGTGGGGACTTGGTAATGCCTTGGAGTGACTCCATCCTTTGGTGCCTGGCCAGGGTAATGGGCACAGCCAAGTGGCCCACATGGGAGAGCAACTAGTGATGTCAAGGCACTGCTAGATTTTGCAAAGCCATCAGCTCCCCAGCATCTTAGAGCTGCCAGGCATTGAACACAGCATCAGGGGAAGCATCTGCTTGGAAACCCAGGGCTGTCCCAGTGCAGGCCTGTTTGATGAAAATTGGCAGGGGCAGGACGGGAGTTGGGTTTTCCAAGGCACCTGAAGATTTTCCAGTGGGTCTCATGAAGACCATCCCTAACAGGGGAAAAAAGGTGTGTGAGAGAGAAAGTCTTCTTTTATAGCACCTATATAGCTCTTCCCCTTCTATGGCACAGTACTAGCTCACAAAGAGGATTTTCCTGTTTCTGAAATCCCTGTAGGGGACAGGTATGGGGAGTGGCAGCCTGGCTGAGCTTGGAAGAGCCAAATTCCCTTGCATAAGACAAAGGTGCCTGTAAAAGACAGATGAGAGGGTTGAGTCTAGAGAAGGGGGCTGGAGGCTGACCATAACAGGCATCCCAGGGGCAGGCCTGGAGAGGACTTGGTCTGCAGGCAATTGCAGGGTGGGGGGTAGGTTGCTTTCTGAATGAGAGACACAGAGAGAGGCACTGTAGAGAAGGGTCCAGAGCTCTACCATTTACTAGCTGCATGGCCCTGGGGAGTCGCTCAACCTTCCCATGCCTCAGTTTCTTCATCCGCAAGGCGGGAATGATAGAACCTATTGCATAATGGAAAACCCCTCAAATTGTGCCTGGCACCTAATAAGGACCATAGAGGTGTATGCAGTGACAATGGTGGTGGCAGTGGTGGTGATGTAAAAACCCTCAAAATCTTCAGTAGAATTTATATCCTCCAGGGGTGGACCCAGCAAACTGCTCCTCCTGCTACCCAGCTGAGCCTTGAGTCTTGTGCCAGCTACCTGGCTACATCTGGTGACACCTATGCAGCTGAGAGTGCTAACAACAGGCCGGGCTGCCCTCAGAGCTCCAGTCTGTGTCACTGGGAACATCTCAGAGCTCTAGCCTGTGTCACTGGGGGCCTCACCAGAGCCTGCCACAGTGGGAGCCAGGGCCCCGTCAGGCCTGGCAGGCGCAAGGCATCTGCCCTCCATGTGGCTGAAGCATCCCAAAATTGCCACAGGCTGAATTTTGTCACCAGCCTGCTTCTCATGCAGAGGACATCTCCCCCAGCCAGGAGGCACAGATTTCCCAGCTAAGCTGGCCCCTCTGGCAGGCTGCGCTCAGGGGATATTTTCAGATTCTGGGTGACATTCCTCTGCCACTCAGCCTAATGGCTCCCAGATGCTCCCCCTGCTCTGTGCTCCCTCCCGCTTGTTCTGGGCCCCGCATGCAAGGCCCGGGCCTGGGGCTTGCTCACCCAGGCTCTACACCTCTTGACTTTTTCTGTTGCTTTTAATCTAAAACATTGTGTTCCTCCTTAACGTGATGGCTTGACAGAGGCCAGCATGAAAGAGGCTGTTTCCTCCTGGATGGTGACCAGGGCAGAGAAGCCGACAGATAAAGGAGGAGAGAAGGAAGCCGGCTCTGGGAATGGGAGGAGCACGGGGAAACATAGGAGTCTTTATTGGCCGAGCATAAAAGAAGCAACAGGAGTCGCAGCTGAGTTAACGTGGCCAGGGCACTAGGGGCCGGGCAGACACACCAGGCCCAGCTGGGAATCACCGGGAGGGTGGGGTTTCGTGGCTCATGTTCCACAGAAGTGCCTTTCCTTCCCTATCTTTCTGGGACTGCTTTTCTAAACCTTCCCTCCCGCTCCCCACCCCTATTCCTTTTTTCTCTCTCTCGGAACACTTGAATTTGTCATTCTTGGCTGTTGCCAGTAATGAGATAGGGCTGCTGCTGCGGCCGTGGGAGGGAGGTGGGGAGTGGACACCAGAAAGAGAAAGGAACAGAGAGAGGCATGGAGGAGGGTGGGGCCGGAGCCCGAGAGGGGGCTTTGAGAAAGAGGCTGTGGGTGGCAGACCCTGGAGGGGTGAAGTGCGTAACTCACTGCTAAACAGAAACCAGGACGGGCCAATGGGCCTCAGGCAGGGTGCACAGTGGCCATCCACGCCCACCCCTGCCTGCCTGCTGGCCCTCCCTGACGTGCACAGTGAGGACACAGGCATGCTAACGATCCTCATCTCTACAGGATCTGTTATTTCCGCCTTTCTCAGTGTGCCTTGGTGCCCACTGTCCCGTGTTCTGCAAAGTAGCCTTGTACACAAGTTCAGGCAGGTCCCATAGAGCCCGTTTTGTGGGGTGGGAAGCTGAGGCAGAAGGGCCACCGGCAGGTCCCCAGCAGGGCTGAGCCTGGGGCCCAGACCTCTGGATTTCTCATCCAATTATGAAAATATGGAGATGAAATAAAGGCGGAAGAGATTATATTGGTGAAAGTAGGCCAGGAAAAGACAAACTTCGAAGACCAGATGGAAACCCCTCCGCTGATGAATCCTTGGACACTGCTTCCAAGGCGGCCTCCCCACCGCCCCCTACAGCAATGACACTGACCCAGGCATTTTCTCTCTCTTTCAGGACCTCCTGTAAGTACTCAAGCCGAGGGTCTCATGCATCTGAAAGGCCTGTGTCACCTGCTGGTAACGGGGTTCTGGGTGGGGGCACTGAAAGCTGGGCCCCTGCTGTCTTGTTGGGGGCCTATGCAGGCTCCTGAGGGGTCCCTCCAGAATGCCTCTTGTGGGGAGGAGGCTACCATTTTGCTTTTCACCCACTTCTGCACCCCTCCAGGGCAAGACAATGGCTGCCCCCAGGGCAAAGCAGGCCCCAAATTTCAATATGAAAGAGTGGCTTTCCCTCTAATTAGCTCAGTTCCTTTGTCCCCAAAGAAGCTATTGGAGTCAAAAAAAAAAAAAAAAAAGCACCAGGTATTAGAAGAAAAGAAATCATCTCTCCTCAGTTCTGCCCCTTGAAAGGTCTCAGAAAACAGGTCATCGAGCTGGCTGCAAGCATGGTCTGCTCCAGGGGACTCACATCCACACCCCTGAGTGGGGCAGCTCCATTCTGGCCACTTTGGGCAGGTGGTGGTGGTGGCAGCAAGGGTTATGTAAGAGAGAGCGGTGTCAGCCGGTTAGACTGGGAGACAGCACATAAATTATAGGCATCATGCCGCACTCCTTCCTGGCCTTGCTAGGAAGCCCAGGGTGGGGCAGGGAGTGGAGCCACTTCCAGAGAACCTGAGAAGAGCCCAAGGAGACTGCCTCCCTCAAGTAATGGATCCAGAGAACAGAAGCACCTGCCTTTGATATCCCAACAAAAGACCAGAGGGCACTGGGGGAGCTGGAGATAGGAATTGAAAGGGCCCAGCCCTCGCATCAGATCTTTCTCAAGGTTGCTGAAATCAACCCTATCATCATCCCTTCCTTGGAGAAGTCATTTCCATAGTTGTTTTCCTCTTGATGTGTACCTGTGGGAGCCGCCTGCTTCATTTTTAGTAAAGGCCATTATCGAAGACTCCATTTGTGCCCTGAAAGGCCCTTGCACCCACACTGAGGATCCCATGGCCCCTGACACATCACAGTGAGGCAGGACCTGTCATGTCATTACTTGAAAGGAAGGATAATTTATTATGGCACGTTTGGTGTGTCAGATCTTAATTTCTATCATCCATCTTCCAAAATAAACTCTGCCATATAGAGCTTTCACCTGTGGGAAATGTGCTGCTTTTCCCTGTCTCATTCTGAGGAAGCCACAAGAGCCCTCAACTGCCCCCACCCTGCCTTGGGGCCTCCTGCACACGCCTCACCCCCAGGGGCAGGATGCTGCAGCCTCCTGCACACACCTCACCCCCAGGGCCAGGATGCCAGGACAGCTCTGAGTCCCTGCCTGACTTGAGGGTCCTTTCCTCAGTAGGAATTTTGCATTCTGAGAGCTTGTGCTGGCCCGACCCAGGGACTGTTCCCAGAACCCTTTGGGTCTGTGCTGAAGGAGCCCATGAGGTGGAGGGGATGAGTCTTCACTCAGTCTCTGCCCACAGAGTGAAGAAGAAAGGCCCAGGTAGCTTTCCCCACATTCTGAGCCCAGCTCAGAAGAGGAGCCCTGAACCTTTGCCCAGTGCTGGCTGAAACCACAAGGCAGGAGGAGGAGGAAATGGGAAGCTGGCCAGGGTAGGAATCACCTCCTCAGCCCTGTTATCTCTGCTTCCTGCAAAAGAAGAATGCTGGTGGCCAGAGAGAGGGGCTCTGAGATGCCTGTCTGATGCCGTCTGGGTGTATCCTGGGGGCTGGCTCTGTCCTCCAACAGGAAGACCCAGATTTCTGTGGGCACAAGGTCGGCCAGTGCCTGAAGAACACAACTGTGCAGGATGGATTAAAGCTGCAGCAGGAACCATTTAGGTGGAAGCAAATTTTCAGCTACCACTGCCCCACCCATCATGCCCCTGGCAGACATTGCTAATCAATTAGGAGGCTTTTTAACATAATGCATTAGTCAGCTACTCCCAGTCCATTGGCATCAGTGCTCAAGCTGACATCTATTGGCCATCCCTGGATTCGATTTAAGGGAGAATTTCCTAATACTGGGAACTATGAGACTGAAAACAGATGACCAAGGGAAGTAGGGATGTATCTTTCTCTGAAGGAATATACGGAAATATTTGCCAGCAGCTGCCAGGCCTTGCTGAATATGATCCTTGCTGAAATAGTAGCTAACACTTACTGTGTGTTAGACACTGTTATGTTTTTATGGAGGCAGTGTATCATAGTGATTATGAGCATGGGCTCTGGGGCCAGACCAACTGCAATCAAATCCTGGCACTGCCACTTTTTGCTGTGTAACCTTAGCAAGTCACTTAACCTCTCTCTGCCTCAGTCCCCTCATCTGTAAAATTAGAACAGTAATGGTGTCTGCTTCATATGGATGTTGTAAGGTATATGTGTGTATGTGTGTGTACTGTATATATATATTTTTTTTACTTAGGATATATTAATTCATTTAATCCTAAAAGCATAAGGCTTCCCTAGATGATGCCCAAAGGTTTTTTGCAAACCTTTAATTTTTTTTTTCTTTTTTAGAAAAAAAAAGAAAAAACTTTTTTGGGTGAGAGAGTGAGAGGCAGGGTCTCACTCTCTCACCCGGGCTGGGGAGCAGCGGTGCGATCGAAGCTCACTGAAGCCGCAATCTCATGGGCTCAAGTGGCGCTCCTGCCTCAGCCTCCCAAGTAGCTAGGACTACAGGCGTATGCCCCCACACCTGGCTAATTTTTTTAATTTTTTTTTTTTTTAGAGACGGGGTTTTGCTATGTTGCCCAGGCTGGTCATGAACTCCTGACCTCAAGCCATCCTCCTGCCTCAGTCTCCCAAGTGGCTGGGTAAACCTTACATTTTAAGGAAGAAATTATGATTTTGTGAATTTTTATTAATGAATTTTATTGTTTTATTTATTTCTACCCCATCTCATTCCAAGAAACATTTTAGGGGGATTGACAAGCTACATAAGGAAACAGAAGGTGAGGGGTGGAGAACAGAGGCAGGAAAGCAAAGGGAATCCAGAGCCATGGCACTGCAACATCCTGTGCACATGAGCCACACACTTGGCTCTGAGCTTCTCAGTGGTCAGAGCAAAGAGGAAAGCAGAGCTTTGGCAAGGGTCGGGCTACAGCGAGGTAGGAGCGCGCCTGATGCTTGGGCGAAGCACAGTTTTTCCTGAGAATGGGGCCTGAAATAAGTTTCCCTCATGTGTCCTCGTAAGGGTGGCATGATGTGGATGATGTCGGTTGTAAGGACACAGTAAGCAAATTGCCCCTTCTGTTCCTATTCAGAGTAGAGCCACTGCATGAGGTTGGACCCTCCTCACCCTGGCGCGTTCCCTTCCCTGGGATGGGAGGTCACTGCCCCACTTCTCAGCCCACTCTGTGACATTAGGGGACAGGAAGTTTAGAAGCAAGAGGAAGAGGGCATTGGTTGAGCACTAAAGCTCTGGTTTAAGGGACACAGTGCCTGGGCTGTCCTTGTGGGGGCCTGGGAAAGCAGGAGAGTTGCCAGGTTCCTGGTATCCGCAGGCAGATTCATTCATTCATAAAAGTGTCTTGAGGATTACTGAGAGGTCCACATTGCTGAGGCACTGAGGACACATTCATGAATGAAACAGGAAAGTCCCTACCTCAGGAGCTCACATTTTAATGCTATGGGGCAAAACCAACAACATGGCGGGATGGCAACTAGTCCTGTCCCCATGAACGCTGTAGCCCCACATTCCCCAAGGACTCCCCACCGACTGGTGGGTGTCACTGCACCACCATTGACGGGATGTCCTCAGGAACAAACGTTAGAAGGGGTGACTTACTCCTGGTGCTGCCTGAACTTTTCTCAGCAGCCCTGCAGGGATGGACTTGTCTCCCAGGGAACACCCCAAGACCTACTCCTGGTTCTGCCTTTGGTTTATGGGAACAGTGGGATGTCTGGAAGGAGAGAAACTATATGTGACAGCAGGGTCTCTGGAGGGAGAAACCAAGGCCAGCCCCATGCCCGTCTCTGGCCAGTCCTCCTCTCTTCTAATAATCATAGTAATAGCTGCATTTATTTAGGATTTGCTATACGCCAGCCGCTGTGCTCAGTGCTTTACATACATTCTCTCATTTGATCCTAACAGATAGGTAATGATTATTCTTCCATTTTCAAGATGAAAACACTGAGGCACAGAGAGACCAAGACACTTGCTGAAGGTTACCCAAGTAGTAAGTTCCGGAGCCAAGAGGTGAACACAGGTGGGCTTTCTTCAGAGCCAGAACTGGAAGGAAGCTTTATAAGCCTTAGCGATCAAGGCTCCCCCTTCGTTTTGTTCATAAAATAACAAAGGCTTACCCAAGTGGCATGCCAAGGTCACACAGCTGGTTGGGACAGTGTTCAACAGTTAGGTGTTACGATACCTGCCTGACCTATGTAAACGTCACTCTTCGTTGCAGGGTCCCACTGGAAGACCCGGACTCCCAGTAAGTCACTTTTGTTTCTTCTTTCCTTTGCATCTCTTTTACGTGCTCTTTCTCAGTCTGAGGACTGGCTAGGTTGGGTGGCTGGTTTTTCTCCAGGTGTATCTGGGTGACAGGCCACTCTCCAGAGTCCCTGATCTATAGCTTAGGGTGAAGTCACCTCAGCTCCTTCCTCCTTTGAGATCTAGAGAGGACCCTGCTGGGGCATCTTTAGCTACAGCCCTTGGTGCGCCTTTGCCCCAGGCAGACAAATTACAGCATGCAGATCCTTCCAAAGCTGCAGCTGACTTCCAGACTGATGACCCTACCATGAGCAGCTGCAGGGATGGGCAGCCCACCGGCACACTGACTATCCCCCTGCATACCAGCTGACATTCAAACCACTGTTCCTCCTATGCCTGCTGATAACAGAGCGGACTCAAAAACTTTGTTTTCTCTCAATTACCATGTCCCAATTCTAGAGAGGCTGTGCCAAGTAACCATGGGGACTCTGGGACAAAAAAGATAGCCATCTCTTATTGAAACCGTAAGAGGAGCCAGGTACTGCATTTATCACCTTTCACACATTCAGCTTGTTCAACACCTCAGTGAAATGGGTATGATTATAAACCTGTTTTATACATGAGAGTCAGGAAGGTAAAATAGTTTGTCCATCTGTCCAAGCTTCAGGTGGGGACCTGTTAGAGGCCCGTATCATCACACACCATTCCATACTGCTGTTGCTTGTGGTCTGTGCTCCACCTTCAAAACCCACCTTTAAAGTCTTTTAAGACATTGCTCTGTGGAGTCTAGCCTGGGGCATGGATGAGTTGAGTAGTGGGTATGTGTACCATGGGCCCTCAGATGTGGAGTGACCCAGGTAAGATGCTGCAGCCGGTCAGGGGGCCGGAATCAGGTATGGAGAGCACCCTGGCCTGAGGCTGGCACCAGTCTGCCCTGTCTCCCTGTACCAAAGGCCACATCCATGAGATTCCAGACCCTTATGTTCCTCCCTCTTACCTAATGACTCCCCTTTTAGACATGGATTATACTGTAACCTTTGGACTAATCCAACAGCTTCTAAAATTCATGCCTAGCAGTGGCTTTCTTAATGAAATGCATGTGGGGGAATGTTCAGACTTGCAAATGGAAACTCTCCCAGTAAGAGCCCCAGCACAAAGGAGGACGGGTGAATCGGTCCCATGAAATCCAAGGAGGGGAAACATCAGATGACCGAGGGGAATGTGGGCAGACTTTGTTTTTTTCTTACAACATCCACCTTTAAAAAGCATTTAGGGGGCAATTGACAGAGCAGGGGCTGCTGCACATAGTTTCCAGTCCCTGGCCATTCCACACCCATCCCTAACCCAAGCATTTTATGGCCAGGACTGCAAAGAGCATTAGTTTTAAAAAAGAAATGAAAAAGAAACCAAAACACACATCCTGAAATATCATTCAAAAGCCCAAGAGTGAGTGGACCGTGGGGCTGCCACAGCCGACGACCCGCCCTGGCCTGGGGTCCTTTGCAGGCAGAGCCAATTTCGGATCCACGGATCATGGTCTTGTTGATGCTTCCGTGTGAAGGGTCCTAGGAGTAACACTCAAAAAGACTGTGGATGTGAGCCCCTGGTGTACAAAGCAAAAGGTGTGGAGTACAAACATGCTGATGAAATTCACCTGCCCACGGCTGTGCTAGGCTTTACACAAGCAGATGCCATTTATTCAACATCAAAGGCCAGGCACTGGCCACATGTGGCTTCTCAGAGACAGCATCATGTGGCATCCTCCCAGCAACCCCATGAGAAAGAAGCTCTTATCACCCCCACTCCACAGAACTAATGCTCAGAAAGGTTAAGGGAAGAGTCAGTGCTTCTAATCTGCACAGCTACCCTGCCATTCTTTAACAAAAGTGAAACATTTTACTGAAAGCCACCGTTGGTCTCGACCTTATGTGTTAATTTTAAGAGCCTAATTTCAGAAATAATTGCTTCTCTCTGGTGTGCCCCACATACATGGTGGATGCTCATTGTTCCTCAAGGCATTGTGCCTCAGTGGGGTTAGCAGATGCAGAGTCACCCCAGAAATGCCCATGCAGTCCCCTCCTGTCCAGCAGGCTGGACAAACCACCTGATTCTCGGCACCCTACTGCTTTCCATCCTTCCAGGCTCCTAGCAAACTCTAGGCCCGACCCCAGGTTTTATGATGTCTGCATGCATATGATGGCAAAAAAATATTTTCTACCAAAAGGGGGAGGAACAAAACTTAATAAGCAGATTTCCAGAGTGAGATGTAACCCCTGGCTACAAAACAAAGCATTTCCCTTGGAGCATCTGCAACTCGTGATTCGGCTGAATCCACATGGCTTGTGGTCCTTCCTGTCAGTACTGGAGGTGGCCGAGAGGAGGGAGGAGTGGAGAAAGACTCCAGAGGTTGCTTTCTCAAACCAGGGGCTGGGGAGGAGCACTGCTCTCCAGCTCTGGCAGAGACAGACCAAGGAAAGTGATTCACCCATCTGTCACATGGGAGCTGCCAGTCACCCTGCTCTGTGCCTTGAAGTTGTGTGTGATAAAGATGAGGCACATCCTGGCCATGGCTGGAATTGATGCAACAGTGAAGTCTAAGGGAGTAAGGGCCTTGGAAAGGCATAGGGAAACTGAGGCCCGGGCTGGGACCAGACTCCTCCTTCCGTGCTCTTTCCACAACACTCATGCCTAAGTACACATAGCCATAGCAGTGGCTGCTTGCTGAATAGTCCTTGGGAGCTGCATAGGGAGTGTAGCTACATGATGCTTGGGTATCATACGGGATGTCGTCCCCGCTGCAAACTGGGTTAGCTGTGCCCTAAATCAGGTGCACGGTTTGCCTATAGGGTTCTTCACATGCTAGCCTGGTTCCAACCACATCTGACTGTTTCTGCCTCCTTCATCATCAGGGGGACAAAGGTGCCATTGGGATGCCTGGACGTGTGGTGAGTTGGCCCGTTTGCACCTGCTCAGGTGGCCATTGCTTGCTTCTCCATGCTGGCCTGTCCTGTAAACCATGGCAAGGTGCTGTCTACCCCAGGCCCAAGGAGGGGGTCAGCACTTTCCCTTCCCCAAGCCCCCGTGTGCTTTAGGGAGGGACAAGAAAGGAGAAGGGAAGTTGTATTCCAGTCCTTCAGACCTCACAGTATGGCACTACTCTCCAGAGAGCTGCCACAGCAAAGGAAAAACCCAATAAAGTTGCATGAACAAAGCCCTTTGCCAGTCACCTGCTGGGAACGGCAGGAACAAACTGAGCCTCGACATTGGGAGGACTGCCACTCCGCCCCCCAAAGCTGGCAGCTCACCCTTAGATCCACAGCTGCTCCTGCAACCACCCCTCGGTGGAGCCAGGGTTCCCAGGGGCCTTCTCTGTAGACAGAGATGCACTAAGAGATGGTGAAGACAGGGCTTGGTCCCAGGTGGCACCTCCAAGTCCTCATGAGGAGGCTGAGAGTTAAAACATTCCTGTTTCTTGCTGGAAAGTGAAGATAAAGAAGGGGAGACGAGAACATTTGATGGAGAGGGTGTTTCCCAGAAATGGGAAGGCCAGCCTCAGCCCCTGAATGTCTATAAAGGGCTATAAAGGCAGTAGTCTAAGGCAGTGATGGCCATGCCCCACCCTCACCACTCCCCAGCCTGGGCTGGGACAGTGGCCTCAGCCACACTCCCCATGTGACTCCTAACTTCCCATCAGCCTCTGCCTCACCTGGCTCCCCAGGACCCCTGACCACCCCCATGTCATTCTCAGCTTTGCCTCAGAATCTCATGGGATTGGCTGTAGGAGTGGGTGTAGCATACTTGTGTGAATTTGCTTGCCTGTTGTGAGTCTGCCGGTGCTCAGAGGTTGAGAAAAGGCATCCAAATGATAGCTGACCCTTGCTAGTGCTAACTGCTTGCTGGCGTTGTGCTAAGAGCCTTACGTTAGCTTACTCAGACTTCACAAGAACTGCATGAGGTAGACACAGTTTCCACCCCTACTTTTCCGATGAGAAAACCGAGGCTCAGAAGCTAACTGTCCTTCCCAAGTTCGCACAGTCAGGAAGTGGCTGAGCAGAAATCTGAACTCAGACAGCCCAACTCCAAACCTGCGCTCTTGATCCTGACAATATTACTACTCCCCACTAACCACCCACCCCTACTGGCCTTGCAGCTCTGAGGAGGGTCTGATCCTTAGAATGAAGCCCCAGAGGCCTGGGATATTTCAGAGTTCAGGGCAAGTGTTCCATGTCACAGAGCTTTGCTCTCCCCAGCGCCCACCCAAGGCCTGTCTATGGAGGCATGCAGACTGGGAGCCCTGGGCCGCCCCACGAGAAGCTCTCCCACCACTTCCCAGAGCAGAGCACAGTGGAATTGCTGCCCGGCCCTGTCTGTTTTCTTCCGTTCTCTAACTCCAGATCCTGAGTCCTCCCAAGCTGTCACAGGCTCTGTACAGAGCAGGGAAACGTGATTCAACCATCCTTTCCCAAGGGCCTGCACATGTAGACCTGAGCCAGTCACCTGCGTTACCATAGCCCTCTGAGCCCCTGTCTTCCAAATGAAGATGTTAAGACTCACTGCACCCAAAATAGGGTGGAGTTGGATTTTGTGCCCAAGCCAACTGTGGGACCCCAAAGTCCCTGCTCCCAGGGAAGCTTCAGGAGCCTCTCCCCTGAGTGCAGAGACAGGCCCACAGGGAAGGATGCAAAATGCAAAGTGGCAGCTCTGGGCCTTCCCGTCCTGTCCGTCCTGTCCTCCTTCTTGGGCCCTGTGGACACCTCCCCCCAGGAAGTGTCCACACTTCCCTCCCATAGCAGTGGGGGTAGAAGGAGGGGAGCTGCAGGAGGTCTCCCTACTTCCTTCTTAGCAGGTCTATTTTCAAGCTACTCTGGCTGCTGGTGCTATTTTAAATGAGACAATGGCCCCATTTGGCTGCCCATTAGGGGTCCTGGCATGAGCCACCTGATAAGCAGTGAGGTGGCCAGTAGGTGTGACATGCCTGGGTCATCCCTGGGGTTGACCAGAGGTGGCCCCACTGGCCTGTCCAGAGCAGGGTGGATTGGGACTGTCCATCTACTGGTCACTGTTGTTACAAGGGACCCTTGGCTGCCTAACCAGCCTCCTCTGCATCACTGACCCATGCTCCATTCTTCCAGAGGTGTGTGTCCTGCCTTCTGGCCTCCTGTGATTCTCCACGCCCCCTCCCTCCACCTTGCCCGGCCAGGCCCAAGGACTCCAGGCTTGTCTAGCTTGGCAAAGCTTTGTTCTTGGTGTTCAGCTGGACCTGCAAACCTCCTAGACACCAGCATCACAACACAGTCCTGGGGCAATTCCCCCGATCCCCACCCCAACCTCAGAGTGTCCTGGCCAGCTGGGGCCATGGCTTCTGGGGAGGATTTCCTGACTTAGGTGGGATCTTGTTCTCTTTTCTCTATCTCTGTCTCTCTCCCATTGTCTGGCTTTCTCTCTCTCTCTCTCTCTCTGTCTCTCTCTCTCTCTCTCTCTCACACACACACACACACACACACACACACACACACACACACACACACACACACACGTACATGCCTCAAGAGGGCCTCTTACAGCCCCAGCCACTGTTTCTCAGTTATCTGGAGCAGCTGCACATTGCAGCAGAGCCTTCCACATGCCACATGCTGTGCTTGTTGGACGTGGACCTGCCATGTGTCAGCATCTGTGTTTTGCTTTGTTTCTTATTTCACAGTGATTTCTTCTGTTTGGTTGTTGTGCTATGAACATGGAATCTCGTGTGGGTGCCTCTTTCTCACCCCTCTTTTTTCTCTCCCACCCTTTCCCTTCCTGCACCCTGTGTTGCATGCGGCTGCCCCAGGGAGTAAAGGGCCAACCAGGCGAGAAGGTGAGTCCACACTTTCCCCTTCTGCCCTGCACCCAGCCTCCTCCTCCAGGTGGACTCTTGATGGGGAGCCTCTCAGCCCTCACCACAATGAAAGCCCCAGCAGAGGGTGCTGGCTGGGCCTGCTGCCCTCACTGCCTCTCACGGCCCCGTTTCCTAACAGCTTCCATAACATCGGGCAGCAGTCTTGGGATTCCTGGGCGGCGGTCCCAGCTTTCCCAGCTGAGGAGGTCTTCCCTGCCTTGCCCTGCCCTGACAGCATGAGGCCTCATCGCTCTGGCCAATCGCTATTTTGTGTAGCTGGAACTGCCCAGGGGGACCCCCGAGGCTATGGAATAGAGCCCCCCTGGGAAGTCAGAAATCCAGAAGCCATCCTGGAACATCAGCCATGGGGGGTTCTTGAGAGATTTCTGAGAGCAACACTTCTTTTTTTTTTTTTTTTGAGATGGAGTCTCGCTCTGTCACCCAGGCTGGAGTGCAGTGGCGAGATCTCGGCTCACTGCAACCTCCGTCTCCTGGTTCAAGCAATTCTCCTACCTCAGCCTCCCAAGTAGCTGGGATTATAGGCGTGTGCCACCACACCCAGCTAATTTTTGCAGTTTTAGTAGAGACAGGGTTTTACCATGTTGGCCAGGCTGGTCTCGAATTCCTGACCTCAGGTGATCCGCCCACTTGTCCTCCCAAAGTGCTGGGATTACAGGTGTGAGCCACCATGCCTGGCCAAGCACAACACTTCTAAAGAGTTCACTCTGCAGATGAGGAAACTCATCTGATGCTCAAGGAAGGAGCAGGGCTGGCCCAAGATGGCACAGCAATAGTGATGAGCAGGGGCTCCAAGCCAGACCTCCCGGTGCCCGGCTCTGTACTTCCCTGTCTGTAATGCAGTATTTCTGCAATAGTTTCCCATCTCCAAAATAACAATCTCAACAATTATAATACAGTTGCCATGTATTAAACACAAATTGTGTCAGGTGCAGGTTTAAGTATTTTGTCTGTTTTCACAACTAGCACTGACATAACCTTTTCAGGGAAGCTTTAATATTCTCATTTACACGAGGCACAGAGAGGCCAAGTCACATGCCCCGGGTCACACAGCTAGAATGTGACAGAGATGGAGAGGTGCCCCAGTGTGTCTGACTCCAAGGCTGGGGCTCCTAGCTACCATGCTATTCTGTCCTCATATTGGAACTAGACTGTCAGCTCCACATTGGCATGAGGCTAAACTGCCTGGGAGAAAGACACATGACCCCTTCCATGGACCAGGCATTGTTTTAAGTACTTTACATTATCACATGACATCTTCACATCCACCCTATGAGACAGGCGCTATCTGTATCCTTACAGATGAGAAGACAGGCACGGGGACATTAAGTCGCTTGCCCAAGGTCACAACAGCTGGTGGGTAGCAGAGCTGGTCTTCAGACCCAAGCATTCTGGCTCTTAACCACGACACTACACCGCCTTGTATAAAAATTATTGTATCATTGCCATGACATAAACAGTTACTAACTTGAAATCATCCCTCGCCTGCCTGTAAGGTGTGACATTTTCCAAAATGCGTTTCCCGTAAGGGCAACAGAGCCACTCTCAGCATTCCTGTTCACAGAGGAGGTATGTGGGCTCAGAGAGGTTTTGTGACTTTTCCTGCAGAGTAGGACCTTGAACTTAGGGACACACACACGCACACATGGCGCTTGTCTAGCTGGCTCAGCCACCCTTGACAGCACTTTGAGCTCATCATTCAGCAGCATCTGCCTTCCTCTCAGAGCTGACGTTCTGCCCTGGCCTTCACCCCTCCATGTCATTCTGAAACCAGGACTAGGGAATTTGAGGCAGCTCAACCTTTCAGGGTCAGGGATGCTGAGTTCACACAGCACGCATGTTACTCGTGTCCCCTTCCTCTGTTTTCACAGCCCCATTCTCGGGCAGGTCACTGTTCAGCAGTTGCAGGGTGTGCAGCCAGATGGGTATTTGCGGAGGGGGAGCTGGAAAGCATCCTGGGCTGGGCCGGGGAGAGACTCAGGCCTGGGCAGCCTTGCTAAGTCTCCCCTCTCTCCCTGTGTCTCCCTGTTTCCCGCCACTCCAATGGATCCTGTTCTTCTCGCTTCCCCGGCCTGGGGTCCCACCACCCTGTCTCCCCGGAACCCCATGTCCTGTGTTCTCACTGACACCTCTTCTCCTTTCCCTCCTGCTGCTTCCCCCTACTACCTGCCCTTCCCAACCCGTTCTGAATGCTCCCTCCTTGCCCCTGTGCCCTCTGTGTTGACTCTGCTGATCCCCTCGTGGCCCTCCATGTCCCCTGGCATCCCTCTCCTGTCCCATGGGGCCGGCGTCCTGCTCCGGGCCCCCTGCCAGCTCCTTCCCTTTGGTTCCTCTCTTTCCCGCTCCTCTTCTCCATACCTCCCTGCCCCTCGCTCCCTCTCCCCCTTCCTCTCTCCCCGCAGGGGTCCCCCGGAGATGCTGGGCTGTCCATCATTGGTCCCCGTGGCCCCCCTGTAAGTTGTTTTTGCTCTTCCTCGGGGTGTTGGGGGGATGGGTGAGTTGATGAAAAGGGCTTTTAGGCTGGGGATGAGGGGACAGCGAGGGCGGCTATGCCCCTGGGTGGGGAGGCCACTGCATGTGATGTGGTCAGCCCAACCAGGCCTCGGGTGCCGATGTTGATGTTAAGGAAAGTGGCCTGGCTAAATATACCTAAATTACAGTCCCTTGGGAGGGTTCTGAGGGACCTGCCCTCTAGCCACGAAACTACAGCAGCTGCAAGGCAGCCCTGCTGTTTACAGACAGAAGGGAGAAAGGGCTCGCTCTTCTCCGGATGGGGTGATCCGGCTTTCCCGGGAACCAGCCTTTGTTTCTGGAAGCCCATGGAGCAGATACGAGTCCGGGTTCACTGACCCAGGCACGCACTACTGGTCTTGCCAGAGGGCCAGCCCACACTCACCCTCACAGATGCCTCTGTGTGCAGTGCTGGGTCCTGTGTGTTCACTAGCACCCTCCACCCCGTGGCTGGGAGCTTGAGAAAACCAGCGAGGCTCCCCTCACATGTGCTTCCTTAGGGACCAAAACAGGGGTGTGGGTGATGAAGCCAGCAAGATATCGAGGCTGTGGGAGGAAGGGCTTGTTATTTTCCCAGAGCCCTGATCCATGGGGCTTTAATAAAATCACCACACGTCAGGGTGGAAAGGATCCCAGGGATGGTCTAACACAGCCCTCTCTGAAGGGGAAACTGAGGCTCAGAGAGGGGGAGCGCCCTCCCATTTAGAGGCTGGGCAGGATTAGAA
Organism: Gorilla gorilla gorilla; assembly: GCF_029281585.2. Taxonomy (NCBI): domain Eukaryota; kingdom Metazoa; phylum Chordata; class Mammalia; order Primates; family Hominidae; genus Gorilla; species Gorilla gorilla. The sequence goes on along the minus strand of NC_073232.2, from coordinate 45,866,614 downwards.
CCGAGGAGCCCCGGCCTCACCACAGCAGCAGGCCACCGGCTCCACTTTCTGCACTTTTCCTGACCCGCCGTGCTCAGTGAGGGGTGGGAGCAGAGGGCTAGCCTCTGGGAGACTGAGACCCACAGCAGAGGGAGAGGGGCCAGAGAACAAATGGCTAACTTACATCCAAGGGGGGGGCCTGCAGTGAGATGAACAGCCAAGCGAGGGGTTGTGGCGAGTGCAGGGAGCTGAAAGGTAGAGCCAGTTTGGGAAGGAGAGCAGGGGCAGGAGAGCCAGGCTGGCAGACATGTCAGGGGCTGGGTCGGAGGCAGAACTTGAGTGGCCCTGGGCTGAGTAGACATGGCCTTTACAGCAAGGTTTTCTTCTGGGTTCAGACCATAATGACCACGCTTAACACTTCCTCTGTGGTGGTCTTAAGACTTTTACACGTATTCACTCACTTAATCCTCACAAGGACTCCACGACATAGGGACTGTGATCACCTCCATTTTACAGATGAGGAAACTGAGGCACAGAGAGGCTGAGTGACTTGCCCAGAGCCATAAGGCTGGCACGTGGCTACACTGGTAGCTGATCATTCAGCCAGACCATCTGGCTCCAGTCTGCTTCTGGTTCCTGCTGCTGTCATAGACGGGCCAGGCCTGATGTCACTGTCGCATGTGCTCCTGGGCTCACACAGTGGCTGCCCCGATGGGCTTCAAGCCTCCTGTGTCCTGGAGGAGGTGCAGCACCAATGCCCTGGCCAAACTGGTCCTGATGAAGGTGGTGATGGGAAGGTCATAGAGACAGAAGACAGGCTTCCAGGTTCTAACATCGAGGACTGAGCCCGGTGTGTTAGGAGGACAGGGGAGTAACACAGCATACAGGCCCTACCCTAGGCTGCCATCTCTGTCTGCCTTCTGGTCTGGCTACTGATATTCTATTGTGTGGATCCTGCTGGTCCTCTCACACCCTTTCAGCAAATTATGTCAACAGGCTACCAAAAAGTTATTGAAAAGCTCCACTGCTGTAGGTGTGTTCAGGGCAGTAGAGCCTCTGCTCCTCCCAGCCTCTGCCCAGCATGGATAACCTAATCAGAAACATATCTACTGCACTGGATTTGACTCCAATAGTGAAAAGCACCTTCTGCTCAGGTAGCAATGAGAGCTTCTGTTTCCCAGGCACCTGTCACATAATAGGTCTCCTTCACAGCTGTGAGGCAGGCCCCACCAGCCCATTTTACAGAGGAGTGAACAGTTTCCTAACTCGCCTGTGGTCACCCAGCTAGTAAGTTCTGGAGCTTGGGTTTGGCCAGGTTATCCTCATCCCAAAGCCTGCATTCTTGCCTCAATACCCTGTTCCATGTTTGAAATGCTACGTTTAAAACGATATTTACTTCAGGAGAAAAAAGTCCTCCAGGTGGGTGCCTACATTGGCACCAGGAAAGGTTTTATCATACCAGGAGTCTTAACGAAGCCCAGCATCCTCTGACTTTGGCTCCCATCACCCAGTGGCTCGAGCTATCCCTGCTGAGTCCCCACTACAGCACAGGCAGCCCCCTCAGCTCCTTCCAGGAAGCTGCCCTGAGCTAATGGGAGCAGGGACGGGGGAAGACAAAGGGTCCATTTGTCATTAAGGGGTAGAGGTCAAGTGGGCACCCTTGGTGGCAGCCAGGGATGATGGAGAACATGTGACTTTCCACTCAGCCAGGAAGGGTCCAGCATAGATGCTGCTAATAAGAACCAGCCTTGCCACTCTTAGGGGCCACCTGCCTCCCCTCTTGGAGTTTGATAAATGGTCCAAGCAAAGGGAGAACCCTCCAAGCACTTTGGAGGAGGGTTCACTTTCTAATGAAGTGAGCTGGAATACAGTGTTGGGGCACGTTGACTTTAAGGGAGGCTCAGTAAATCGAGGGGGAGGCTGGACCTCCAAGATGCTGGCTGGCCCAGCAGGCCCTGGGCAGAGGATCTGCCAGTCCTAGGAAATGCCCTACCTCCAAGTGTGCCCATTCCCTCTCTGAGCTCTCCAGCTTCTCTTCTGGGGCCAGGAGATATCTGAACTTCCAGTCCTCATCCACTAGGAGCCACCCCACACCAGGTAGACACACCTACTGAGTGTGTCTCAATTCACTCCATTCATATTTGTTAAGAGCCCAGTGCCTGCTAGGTGCTGCGTAGAAACCTGACCTCTGTCAGCTTGCCCTCTGGGCACATGATCTAGTGGGAGAGACCAGCGATCACATAATCCATGACAATGCAGACAGCAAATGCTAAGCCAGGGGATGGTTAGAGAGCTGTGGGACAAGGAGGAGGCACCAGCCTTGTGGAAGGAGGGCAGGCAGGGAAGGCTTCCTGGAGGACGGGATAATAACTGCAGTCAAGGACCCATGAGAAGCTTACATTATGGTCAGGGGTTGGGCTTTGTCCTGAGGGTGTGAAGAGCCTGTAGGTTGTGTTAGGCTGACGTGGGACATGACCAGATTTGCAGTTTAAAAGGTTGTAGAAGGTCCAGCATGCAGCATGTTTAGAAGAGGCTGCAGTGGGAGGCTGGCTGGAAGGCACTTGCAACAACCAAGGCCTGGACTGGAGCAGAATCGGTGGGGCTGGCCAGGAGGGCTAGACTTGCAAGCTATTTTAGAGGTTGAATTGAAGGATTTCATGATGATAAAAAATAAGGATTGAGGGAGAAGCAAGAACTCAAGATGACACCACATTTCTGACTTGAGTAACACAGTACTCTTTCCCAGAAGGAAGAGCAGATTTTGCCAGGGGAGATGAGTTGAATTTGAGTGTGATGAGTTAGAGATGCCGTAAAGTCCAATGGGAACTGTCATCTGCTGCTGGAGGTCAGAGCATGTGGTCTGCTGGAGCTGTCTTGGACGGCTGGCAAGAGTGGACCATGCACACCTCACCTCCTCCCAGCTGCGTTCAGTGACCTCATGTTGGTAGCTTGAAATCGGCTATGGTGGGTGTATTTATACCACAGACATTGGCAGATGCTGTACGAGGCGGGGCTCTCCTCTCCACCCTCCCCCACTCAGCTAATGGTTAAACATTTGCCGGCATGGAGTCTTGTTGGTGAGGGAGGCAGAATGAGGCTGCCCCTGGGCAGAGACACAACTGACCATCTCTCAAGGGTCAAATAAGAGAAGGGAGACTTCCTGGTAGGCTTTTTCCAACAAGAACCTTCTGTCTGTGTATTTGCAAGTAGGAGAAAGACAGGGAGGAGTAGACATAGGGGTCTGCTTTCAGAAGTGGGGACCTCCTTCGGCTCCCTTTTCACTCTGACCTTGAATTAAGGGAGAAGATTTCAGAGATCAATGTAAAGCTTATTTCCCTTGTTCTGGTTCAGAAGGATGTAATATTAATCCATGAATTAATGTACAAATACATCTATTTTGTATACATTTAATGTGATCCTAATCCCTGTGCATGTTTTATGAGGTTGGAAATCCAACGAAATTCTACTAGATATCAAAATGTATTATAAAAACAGGACAATCTAAGTAAACACATGAACAGAACAGAATGGGGAGGCCAGGAATAAAGCCAAATGCATGTGTCAATCTGGTACATGATCAAGGCTTCATTTCACAATAGGAAGAGAAAGCCCAATTGTTCAAGAAATGATGCTGGGACAACCAATAAGCCAGTTAGTAAAAGGTAAAATGAGAGACAGTTGTTTGGTTTTTTTATTATTAAAGCCAATTTATTCATTATATTGGAAGAAATTCCAACGAGCGAAATACTTAGATATAAAACCTGAAACTGTAAAATACAAGGACAAAGCATGAGTGAACATTTTATAATTCTGAAACTGGGGAAGGCCCTTTTAAACATGACACAAAACCCAAAAGCCATAGGAGAAGATTAAGTTTGTCTATAGAAATATAAAACACACCAGAAACAAAATAAATGACAAATGCCAAATTAGAAAGAATAGTCATGACAAATATGACTATCAAAGAGTTATTTTCCCTGACAAAGTGCTTCACTCAAATCAGCAGGAAAAAAACAACCTACTAGAAAACATTGGTAAAGAAACAGGCAGAGAAATATTGGAAGAGATGTCTAACCTCAGGATATAATTGAAGAGACATAAATTAAAGTGCAGTTCCAAGTCTCACCACATGCCTTTCCCAGGCCCAGCCTCTCCAGAAAGTGGTGTCCCAGTTTCCACTTGGTCCGTGACAACATTCTTCCCCAGATCTCTTAAAAAGCCTTGGTCAGCCCTGGATTTGATCCTGGTTGGAGACATGCATCCTGCTACCAGGGCAGGCTCTGTAATTAACAAACTGTGTGATTATCCCTACCACGTAAACATTGTCCCTAGCGGGATGGAAGATGTTTCTTGGAATCCTCTCCTCCTGACCTTTTCTTCAGGCCTCTTGGTGTGCAGAGTAGTTTACAGAAAGTTTACACTGGGAGGCTTCAGAGATGACATTGTATGGTTTCCGGGTTTTCTCCTTGGTTTATTCTTAGCATCACTTATCCTTGAGAGGAGAAAAGCCAGGGGGCCCTTCCGATAGATGAGTGGGATCTCCTCCCTCGTGCCCTTTTGGATGGCTGCCACAAGCCCATCCTAAGCCTGCGGCAGACTTCAACTCACTCCCTGTTGAACCAGCGCACCCACCCTGATGGCAGGGTGCCCATCCTACCCAGCTGACGTGTTCCCTGAGCACAGGCCACTGGGCACTTATATTCGCGGCTTCAAGGAGGACCCTAGCAGCCTGGAGATGTTTTAGGGTCATAGCATGTGAATCCAGAGAGATCTTCTGGAGAGGATCTGATTCTAAAACTGCTGCTTGATAAGGACAAACTTTCATTGATCACAAGACATATTGGGCTCAAAAGCAACCTTGCTCTATTCTGGAGCTTCCCTGTTCAGTTCAGTTCAACAAGTGTCTGATGATGGCAGCTACCATTTCAATAGGCTTTACAAACATAATTAAATGTAATTTGATGATCCTATGAAGTTATACTGTTACCTCTATTCTATAGATGAGGAAACTGAGGCTCTGGGAGGTTAGACAACTTGCTCAGGGTCACACAGTCATAGTTGGAGGCAGGATTAGAATTTAGTCTGCCAGTCTAGAAAGCCCATGCCTGGGAAGAGATTCTGGCTGTGTCAGCCAAAGGAGACCCCAGGCTGAGAACTGGGCATGTTTGTTTGGTGGTGAACGGCGGGTGAGCCAGTGTGTCTGAGCATAGAATAGACGGAAAGATGTGGCAGGAAAGGAAACTAATATGGTTGATGGGGATGGGATTGAGGGATGGCCTTGAACATGGTAGGAAGGAGCCCTTGCTGGTTCTTGAGAGGGAGAGTGACAAGACTCACGTTTCTTAGCTCTCCATCACCCTTGACCACCTGGCCATCCCTCCTCAGCCCTGCATCATCACAGCCTTGTGCTTCTTCTAATCTCATCACATCCCCTTTGTCCTGAATCTTGATCATAAACCACTGGATCATAAATCACTGTGGCCAGTGAACCTGCTTCTAGTCTCCATCCTAAATATTTATTTATGTTGCACTCTGCACCTCCAGGAAAATAGGCATAGATTGCTCTGCATCCCACAAAGATTAGGGGATGCTCAGAGATTGCCCAACCGCTAGGAGAAGCCTGCCGGCTAGGGTGAGAAGAACAGGAGCAATCTGACTAGTCTAGCCTGAAAACACACATTTTGAAGGTCAGGTTCTGATATCCAAGCCATCCTTAGATAAGTGGCCATGAGCAATGACTGTGTAAATAAAAAAGGGCTTAGAGGATCGCAGTCCAGGAGTTCCATGTGCTGCGGGCTGAGTCTCCGCTGGCCCCACTGTCCCATGCGTTTGTTTACAAGCCATGCATCCACAGCGGTGAGGAGCTCTCCAGGAGCCACTTCCCAGAAGTAGACCCAAAGGACGCTGGCCCCTTCCTGTTCCTTTCCCACCCCCAGCCCCTGCAGGAGATTTCCTATGATGTTCCATTTCATCTTTCTCCATCTTCCCTCCCAACCCACTAACCACAGTGAGTGTCCCCCAAGGACGATCACACAAAGTGAGAGGGATGGGAGCAAAGATGAACTGGAGGCCTAGGGATTGGCCCTTTCTCCTCCTTGCTCAATCTCATGTGTCTCTTGTTGTTTTTTTTTCAGGGTCAACCAGGCACTAGAGGTTTCCCTGGATTTCCGGTAAGTGGAGAAGGCTGAAGTTAGCTGTGTCCCAGGTGGTCTGTAGGCCTGATTGGGTTAAACTTCATCTGAGGTCAGCCCCGGTTCCACTCTTTCTCTCCCAAACCCTGGTCATTAAGGACTTGCTTCTACAGCCATTCATGGACACCAGCTCAGGATAGTAGCTCAGCAGTCAGGTCATGATGCAAGGAATAAATACAGGGGAGCAAATACACAAATTAAGGGGCAGCAGGACAGGCCCCAGGTGAGTGAAGTCACAGGCTGATAAACCCCAGCATTGACCTGGGAATATAGAATGGACGATGCCCTGTGGGAGAACACCCTGCAGCTCAGCCTGTGCCTGAGCTTTGAGAGGAGATCCAGCGAGGGGGAGGCAGAGGGGTGGCCATCTGAGTGTCTTTGACCTCTGCCTATGGGGCCTAAGGCAGGTTCTGACAGGCAGAGCAGAGGGAGCAGTTCCCCCTTTCTCCCAACCTCAATGCAGGCCAGCCCCTGATTTCTAGGAACACACCACCTACTCTGCACTCAGGGCAAGGGTGAGGTCCTTGACATTAATGGGGAGGCCACCCATTGGGTTCTCTCTTGCACTGTGCACCTGGCATCCAACATTCTATTATTCTCAACCCCATTTCAAGATGGGAAGTTGAGGCCTAGGCTTACCCATAGTCACATTAACAAGTACGTGGTCAAGCAGGGCCTTGAGCTCCAACTTATCAGAATCCAGAATCTGTGCTTTTCCCCACTGCCCAGGCAGCCTCTTTGGCAGGAGTCCTGTGATGCTCAGTCTTTACATCTGGCCTTTCTGGTTTCAGGGTCCCATTGGGCTGGACGGCAAACCGGTAAGTGGACCCGCTCTCTCCCCTCACTGCAGGTCAGTGATCCTGGATCTCTCGGTCATTCTGCAAGATATTGAATCCTTGGAAAATGCTTTACTTAGAAAGAAAAGTCCTGGGGCTGAAGGTTGTCACTAGTGGGAAGTGGAGGGGGCCATTTGAGTCACCCCTGACCCCAGTGGCCTTCCCCAGGGCACAGGTCCCCAGCTGCTGAGCTTGGCTTTCGAAGTCCAGGCGAGAGCCATCCCTAGAATGGGTGATTCTGGGTGGGGTGGGGGTGAGATCAGGAGGCAGTGAGGAGAGTGGAGGGTACGGAGGTCAAATAGCTGGTCTAAAGAGCCTGGCCACTCATGCACACGCTTGCCCCTGCTCCCCAGCACCTGTGTCTCCCATGGCCCTGTCCTCGAGGTCAGGGTCTCCCTCCCCGATTGAGACCCCACACGTGTGCTCAAGTCCACGTGGAGACTGCTTCCCACCGTAGCTCCTCTCTTCGTTCATTTCAATCCTTTGGACTTGGTTCCCTGACACAAATGTTCATGGGAGAAAGGAGTCCCCTCCCCAGTCCTAGGAGCAAGTCAGCTGGAAGGGAGCATGACCCATCCAAAGCCCTCAGGGTGGATGGAATGCAGCCCCACTCACAGCCACACCTGGCCCCGCCACTCGCCTCTCTCAGTTGAGGGACCCTAGCACCACCCAGTTACTCCCCAACTGCAGGCCAGCGAGCTAAGTGCAGCCCAGGGGTGCCAGCAATCATTTCCACTCATGTCACGGGACCAGGCATCCCCCGAAGCCACCCTGGACATGTGAATGGCATGAGCGTCGGGGTCTAGGGAGACTACCCCCACCCCTGCTCTCTGAAGGGCAGGCAGCTGCTAGTGAGGCCCAGCGAGGGGCAGTGAGCAAATGACCTTGCCTTAGGGACTGGGTGAAGGAGTGCACAAGCCAGAAGGTGCAGATGGAGCACAGGGGCAGGGAGGAGCACGGGGGACAGGGAGGAGCACAGGGGGCAGGGAGGAGCATGAAGGACAGAGGGTGGAACTTCTGGGCTGCAAACAGTGCACCTGGTACTCACCCTCTTCTCCTTCCAGGGCCACCCAGGACCAAAGGGCGACATGGTAAGAGCCCAGCTTTCCTGCCTTCCTGAGATGGGTGAGGGTTGGCCCAGCCTCACAGGCACAGCCAAGCACCGCAAAGTGGGTCCCACAGGGACAACAGGAGTGGCTGCCCGTGCTGGTCACTCCCCAGCTGTGTAAACCACATGCCCTGGATCCTCACATCAATATGCAGGGAGGAGAAATGGGCAGGGGCTTCTCCATCTGAAGCATGAGGATGGGAGATCCAGAGAGAGTGCACACCTGGCTGGTAGCACACAGAGGTCGGTGTCCAGCTTACTGCTCTCAAACCACACTCGCACGGGCCTTGGGAGACAAGGTTTCATCTGCACTCACAGGGGACACTTTCTCTAGGAGACACCATTTCTACTGAGCCTGAGGTCCCTCAAGGCCTCACAACCCCTTCCGGGTGCTGGCTGTGCCCTGAGCCACCCCAGGACTCCAGGGGTTCCTGCCCCACTGGGGCTGGTGGTGCCCAGTGGATCATCTCAGCTGGGGGTGCCACATGCATCATCCCAAAGGCCCCTTCCCCTCTCCCCATGCCTTTCTGGGAGTTTCTGTTTGGAGGTTGGGCCACCTGGCAAGTCAGGAGCAGGAGCAAGGTCTTCTCTTCCATGTCACCGCATCCCGCGGCCACCACCCAGATGGATCTGCCCAGGGTACCTGGAGTGCCTCAGGCCCCAAAAAGGTGGAGAGACAACATTTGCCCCAGCTTTCTCCTGGCCCCTACCTTCTGCAGAGCTTTGGAAATAAATTTGCTGTCTCCACAGACCATCCCTTCCAGAAGGGAATGAGGGGCTGCCCACTCTCACGGTGGGCCAGGTCTCAGCAGGGACTGATGGGCCGTTAAGAGCTAATGGGCCCCTGCTCCCACACTGTGGAGTGTACTTTGGTTTTCAATAAATCCCTGCTTTAAAAAAACAAACAAACAAACAGACAAACAAAACAGCCCTGGGCTGGGGTGCATTTCTGCCTCCTAAGTTCCAGGTCGCACCTACTGTGAGGGACCACCTCCTGCTCCACAGGTTGGTGGGCCAGGAATTTGTGCAGGGTGGTGAAAGCAACGCAGCAGGCTCCCCCGTCCCTGTTCAGTGGGGGCCTGGCTCATGCCTTGCTCCAAGCGCTGGTGTGAAGACAACCCTTGACCCATGACTGGGGCACTGCCAGGGCACGGAGGGAGGCAGGTAATCTCGTGGGTGGAAAGGGGGATGGTGGAGTGTTGGCTGCAAGGCCTGGGCTCCAGCCTAGCTCTTCCTAACTTGCCAGCTCCCTCTGGGCCCCAACCTGTCCTCTTGACTCAGATCCAACTAATATTTATTGAGGGTTTGCCACGTGGTTGGCACTGGGCTAAGCACTTTGCATGACTGTCTCAATCCTCAGCGTAACTCTGTGCTCCAGGTCTTACTAGAATCCCCTTTGACAGGTGTGGAAACCAAGGCTCAGAGAGTCTAACTAACTTGCCTGAAGTCACACAGCTGAGTGTCCACAACAAGATCGAAACACAGTTCTCAAATTCCTTCCCTCCCTTTTTTTATTAAGGTTTTATTACCTTCCTCCCTTTCTGTTTCCCTCACTCTTTGTCAGCCTTCCTGCCACCTTCCTTCTTTTAATGCATTTTTTATGGAGTATCTAAAATGTGCTGGGCACTGCTTCAGGTGCTAGGGATACAGACGGGAGCAAGAGAGAGACTGTTCTTGCCATCTGTAGCTCACAGTCTAGTAGGGAGACATCCTTTTAAATGATCACTCACATAACTAACAAGTTGCTTTGCAATGAGTGCTATAAAAAGATAATCCTTAGTGCCCTGGAAATCTTGGTATAACAAAAACCTCGCCCAGGCCAAGGGTCGGAGACGGCTTTTCTGAGAAAGAGACTTTTGAACTAGTGCCTGAAGAATGAGGATTCAACCGAGAGAAAATAGAAAGGGGGATGGGAATGTGCTTTCTGGACATGGGAGAATAGCACGTGCAAAGGTCCTGAGGTAGGAAAATCCTTGACATGTCTGCAGAACTGGAGGAAGGGCACTGGAGGCAGAAGGCCCTGGAGGCAGTGGCAGAAGAGCTGGCGCTGGAATCCAGGTTCCCCAGCAAGGTTTCCTCTCCATCACAGCTGCCTCTGCTGCAAATGCATTTCCCCCCGCCCCTACCCCATTCCCAGGCATGCTGTGCACATGCATGGAGTAGTGGAGACTGAGGCAGGAAGAAACTGCCATGCCACATTGTTACAGAGGCATAAAGGGCTTGGGGTGCTCATCCCTTCAGCCTGAGCTTCTTTCCCTCTCTGGCAGCCTTATGCTACCGTAAGGTAGCCCATGGCCCCCCAGAAGTAATAATAATGGTCATCCTCTAGGCAGCACTCTGTCATCCTCATAACAGCTTATCATCCCCACTTCGTGACAGGAGAAATTGAGGCACAGAGTGGCTAAGTACATTGCCTGAGGCCACAAAGCTCCTAAATACAACAGCTGAGATTCAGATCCATGCAGTGGAGTCTTACCCCTCAATCACACCTCCTCTCAGCAGCCAGCACTTTGTCCTGGAGGAAAGGGACCCTTCCATGGGGCCGCTTTTCCTGCCCTCATTCTGCCACACCGTCCCTCTGCCCCACGCACTTGACCGCCTGTCCAGGGATCAGAGCTAACTCAACAGAAAAGGCAGGCCCACCCCCTCTCTCGTGAGCCCACATCAGTGGGATAGATCCCCTGTCTGCCTCATCAAATCCAGCAGGCCACAGAGCATCTGATTCCTGTTTGGCTTGGCATGGGTACCCGAGCTGTTAGTTGCCCACCGCTGTCCAGCATCATTACCTTGCCCTGCTCTTCATCTGTCTGTCTCCTGCCCCAGATGCTGTCCCCTCCACTGGTGTCCCACTGGGGCAATGGCACTCACCCTCATTGTTTAACCTGTGTCCTCACCTGTCAGGGAGTCACCTCTGCCCCACCCCCCCACTTCACATTATTCCCAAGAACCTGAAATAAGGTGTTGAAGTGTTGGGAGGACACAGTTGTATAATAGTGTAGTTGGGGGGTGGACAAGATTGGGGGTCTGAGACTCAGGAATGACATAAGGGCTGTAAAGCAAGGCCTGAACTGAGTCCAAATCTCACCCACCACCCACAGGGCTGTCGAGTGAGGAGCAGCGCCAGGCACTCGAACATGCTTGGCACCCGAGAAGCAGACAGGCGCCTTAGCTATGCCTCAGTGGCGGTTAGCACAGGCCTGGTGGCAAGTGCTAAGCACATCACTCGTGGCCATGGCCCTTAAAGGGGCAGGTGCTGCCTGGCTGAAGATAACTGGTACCATGTGTTGTTGGGCCTCGACATAATTAAGAGAAACTTGAAATCCAAATTTTTATTTGCACTCTGCTTGCTCTCTTAAGTATTGGCAACTAGTTGAAATAAAACCACGTGGGACAAACGAACTCCCTATGAAGACCACGATTGTCCCCTGGGCCACCGTTTGGGATGTCTGGTTTCAATTGTCTAAGTCTCTGCAGTCCTGAAACTCCGCCTGCCCCTCCCCCATCACACTTATATCTCTGTCCTGACAGAGGATGACCTGGTCACCTGTGGTCTGGGCCCGGGTTCCCTGCCGGATGAATCATGCACTGCAGAACTTCATTCTAAACACTCTGCCAGGCCGAGCGCGGTGGCTCACACCTGTAATCACAGAACTCTGGGAGGCCAGCACGGGCAGATTGCTTGAGTCTGGGAGTTTGAGAGCAGCCCAGGCAACATGGCAAAACCCTGTCTCTACAAAAAAATGCAAGAGTTAGCCAAGCACGGTAGTGTGTGCCTGTAGACCTAGCTATTTGTGAGGCAGAGGTGGGAGGACTGCCTGAACCCAGGAGGCAGAGGCTGCAGTGAGCGGAGATCACACCACTGTACTCCATTCTGGACAACAGAGCGAGACCCTGTCTCAATAAAACAATAAAAGACCAATAAACACTTGGCCAGCCACATGGGCTGGGAGTGCCACATGGATGGTCCCAAAGGCCACTTCTCCCTTCCAGTGATGCTCTTGGGACTTTCCCAGTTTGGAGGTGGCCCTGTTGGCAAGTGGGGAGCAGGAACAAGGCTCTGGTACATCACAGCATGCTGCAGCCACCTCCCAGATGGACCCACCCGTGGGGATCTGCAGTGCTTCAGGCCCCAAAGAGACTGGTGGCTCAAAGGGACCTGCTTATGGCTCTAGCCAAGTCTAGAAGCCCTGACTCCCAAGGTCTGGCCCAGTTCTGAGCATTTGGCAGTGGAAACAGCTGGACCTTGGCCGTCAGACAAACCTGGGCTCCTGTCCCAGTGCCACCTTTCACTGAGCCATGGGGCCTTGTCTCTGTCACCTCACTCGGGAGCTGGAGTGGACACAAGCATCTCCCTCACAGATGCATACCTGAAGAGCCAGCCTCAGGGTGGATCCTCAGCCCATAAGGCATTTGTTTTCTCCTCTTCCCTCCACCAGCCTTGGTGCAGCCTCCTAAGAGAGCCAGAGCATGCGGGGCCCTCCCCAGACAGCAAGGGTCCCTCCCAACCCCGGCTCCTTTCCTAGCCCTGCATGGACAAGACAACCTTGAAGGAAACCTCAAGACCCCTCATATTCCTTGGAGAAGTACAGAACATGGCTTCAGTTGCCAACTTCCTGCTTTCTCTCTTTTGCTGAAGGTTTCTCTAAGGCCCCCATTGTCTGAGGCACTGGCCCAGCACCCCCAGGCCAGAAGCTCTTCTGGTTCAGTGCGCTTCACTGCAGCCTGGGAGGCAGGAGGTGGAATGTGCTAGTGTCTCCCAGAGGCTTGATGCATGTGAGGTAGGGGGTTCCATGGAGCAGAAATCTCCCTGACCTCTAGGTAGAGCCCCTCCATAGCTGGCCCATGAGATGCTGGTGGTTGGAGGAATGGATGAAAGATGCCATCTGTTCTTCATCACAGCCCTAGTCCTGCCCACTGGGGGGTGAAGCAGCTGAGACTCTGTGAATAAGGCCACACCACCTTGAATGTGGTGGGCATGGGAAGACCTGGCCATGGCTGGTAGAGCCCAGCCTTCGGGATTCAGCCCCAATCCCCACCCAGGCAGGTGTCCCTGATTGCCTGTCTTCTGTCTGCCCACTGACCTGTGTGTGTTTGCTTCCCACAGGGTCTGACGGGTCCCCCAGGACAGCCGGTTGGTACCTCATCCATCTATTTCCCAGCAGAGAAGCTTCGGGTGGCTGTGACCTTAGCTTTGGTTTCTAACTCTCTCATCTCCGTCTCTTTGTAGGGACGCCAGGGACAAAAAGGAGAAAAGGTAAGAGCAGTGGAGGTTTCCTAGAGTCTCCATCTCAGGAAATGGCCTCCCAGTTGGTAGAAAGGGGTCAATTATGGTTATTTTCAAACTTTAGTTTTAATTGACAGAACCAGGAAAGCCCCCGAGGTGCCGCATAATAGATTCGGTTGACACCGCTCCAGGGCACATCCTTTTCTTGGAGTGAGGGGTCCTCCTGGAGGCTGGTCCGGGTGACATCCTTTCCAGGGGTCCTCCTGGAGCCTGGCCCTCTTCAGCCTCTTTCTGGGCCCCTCCCAGCTGTCACTCCATGGTGTTCCCTGACACCTCCATGAGCCTCTGGGATTCTGAGAGGCATCAATCTGTAAACCACTGGCCTGGCCTCCTGCCCTCTCTGTCTTGTTGAATTTCTGATAGAGACACTGCTGTGCTTGCCCTTGGGCCGCTGGTACAGGGGCCTGGCGCTCCCAGCTCAGAGAAGGTGGCTTGGGGCCCCCATGGTGCCGGCTGCTCCCATCCAGTGGCTCCTGTTCAGGGCTGTCTGGTGGGCCTGCCTAGAGGGTCAACCTTTCGCCAGGCATGGGGCATAACTCCCGACTCTGCCATTATGGCAAGTGGTATAAGGCGAAGCCGCCCCCTAGGCTCCCTGGGGCCACTTCCAGGCAGGCCGTGGAAGTTTCTTCCCTGCTGCTAGCCAGGGGCAAGGGAGGGACTTAGTTCTTCTGCCTCAGAGGGCTCAGACCAAAACTAGAGCAGGAGGGCTGCTGAGTGGTGACATGTGTGGCATGTCCTGAAGTGCTGGGGGTGCCCTGAGAAACAGGTACCCCCAACAAGTGCCTAACACCACCTTTCCCTTCCCTCTCCTTCCCAGGGTCAGTGTGGAGAGTACCCACACCGGGTAAGTGAACCCCTAAAATTTAGCAGGGCCCTTTGATCCATCCCTGGGGCACAGCGCCCAGCTCAGCCTCATCTCCCTGGGGTCTCCAGTTACTAACAGATCATGGGGGAACAGGAGCACCCAGTGCCCTCTGCACTTAGCAGTCAGAGAGGGGAGCTTGGGATGGTGGTGCGTCTGGTGGGAACAGCTGATGTGTCTCTCCGGCCATGTGCTGTATGGAGCCGCTCATCACCTGTGCGTGTCTGTACATCCGCCCCTTTGTACGTACATCTGACTCGGTATGTTGGAGTCTCCTGCTGTGTGTCTGGAGCTCTGTGGCTCCTCTGCACATGGCCCCCTGTCGCAGCGTGACTTGTGTGAGTCTGTTTGACTCCCCACCCAACCAGCATGTGTGTGCAAGTGTGTGCGTGTGTGTGGCGGTCGGGGGGTGGTGTCTGGCAGCCTAGCCGTGGCCAAAAAAGTGGGACTTTTCTATTAGTCACTGTATCAGATGATGGTGTTTCACATCCAAACCTCGATGATGGGAGATAATCGGGGACTGACTGCAGCAATTCAAGGATAAAATCTCTCCTTGGCCTCTTTAAAAACAGAGGAAACCCTTCTCCAAGCAGGGTGGGGATTTCAGGCTGAGATGGTTCCTCTGCCCACCCCCGCCTGCTCCTTCCTTTTCCTTGCTCCACCCCAAGATACAGAACCCAAAAGACTGCTGTTGTCCTGTTAGGAATCTTCAAACTTGTGTTCCAGCAGCAGGGTCGATCTTGGGACAGGGGAGAGCAAGATACGCACAGCTTCCTCCAGCAGGAGCCCCAGTGGGCTGGACCCAGAAAAAAATGCCCCTCATTTTGTGGATTGGCCTCGTTGCTCCCAGACCTGGACAGCAGGGATGGAAGATGAGCATCTTTAGGCATCTCTCCCGCTGTCACGTGCCCCATGGTGCTCAGCTTCCCTGGCTGCCCACCCCTGCCAGGCAGGTCCGGGTGGTGCGATTTTGGGAGTGGAGACAGACATAAGCCAGGCTCAGTGTCAGCTTGACTCTAGAAGGCTGTCAGGAGGGCCATGCTAGCAGGGCCTAGCCTCTGCCCAGACCCTCAGGAAGCTGGAAGGCAGGCCTGAGGTCTGGGTTCCTGGGCCAGGGAACCACTGTGAGCCTGGTACATGAGAGGCTGGGATGGGTTTAAGGCTACGGCGGTGCTGGGCCCGGGCTGAGGAAGGCAGGCCAGCAGCAGCAGTCAGAGCCACAGCCTGTCAGCGGCATGTGCTCCAGGGACGCAGGGGCCCTGGTGTTCCGGCCAGCCTGATCCTGATACAATAATAGAAGGTCAGCTGTGTTTATTTGAAACGATGGGCTCACAGGATTATTATGTTACCCGAAAGAAAGACAACATCCCCCAGCACAAAAGACAACACAACTGCAGACGCTTTGGTAGCGTGTCTCCCATCCTTAGTAAGCGCTTGGGGTGGGGTGGGGGCAGGGCTCTCTGCCCCTCAGCCCAACACAAGGAAAGGGAAGGGCACAGTGACAGAAGGCTGCAGAATACCCCTGGCCACAGGGTGCAGTGAAGCCTGACCTCATGACAGTGGCACTCTGGGGAACATGTCAAGCGTGGGGTGGGGGCATAGATTTGGGATTCCAGCTGAGGGGCAGACCAAGTTTATTTAGAAGAGGGTAGAAAATCAGGGGCCTTCTAGAGATCTGTTGGCTTTCCAAGGGGATGGGTTGGGGTGGCAGGTCTCGGGGCCTGGAAGACACCAAGAAATCCAGGTGGCCCCTCCTCCATTCCAGCCTGTGGCTTCCCCAGGGAGGGAGAGGAGAGGGGTGGGGAGCAGGGGAGCTGGTGTCTGTGGGCTCTCCCCTCACGGTCCCTGTCGCCCTGTCTCTGCCACCTCCATCCCCTCCCAAACTAGGAGTGCCTAAGCAGCATGCCAGCAGCTCTGCGCTCCAGCCAGATAATTGCCCTGAAGGTTTGTAGGTTCTGGAAGGTCTCCGGGCCCCTCTCCACTGAGAGGCTTCCTGAACATACAGCCCAACATTGCACAACCCCAGGCCCCGGCAGTGGGAGCGGGTGGAGCTCTGTGTGCCACTGCTGTCCAAGAAGGCAGCAGCTGTGACCTGGAAAGGCCACACTTGGGCTCCCCATCCCCAGCTGGGCGCATTCGCAGCCCAAGCAGCTCCTGGTTCTTAACACTCATCCCAGGAATCTCGTGTGATTTAAGCGCTTTCAAAAACAAGCAGCTGATGACAGTATATGCCATCTTTGTTTTCACATGGGCTCTGATGGCCTCCTAAAGCCATGGGTTGCTCAGCTTCAATGGGTAGAGGGACTGGAAGCTGCAAGAATTTCCAGAAATGAAAATCACATTAGATAATATGACTGCAAGTTGCCTCCCGCAAAAACGTGGTTGAGCTTTCTGGAGATATCTTTGCCCAGCCTCTATTTTCCAGGCCCCGCAGCCCCAGGGTGAGCCCTCAGCAGCACTTAGCATGTGCCCACGCTGGCCTCACCCTCAGCCAGCTCAAACCCCGGGGAGCTGGGCTTGGCACTGCCCTTGACCACCCTCCCCAGATGCGCTGACACCAGCCTTTCTTGCTCAACCAAAAAAAGAACCCACCAGCCGCACACCAGCCCAACTTCAAGTACCAATTTCACGGGCCCGGTGGTTCCCTGGCCAGAGCCTCTGAGTTGGCTCCCTTCTGTCCCCCAAGCAGGGATGGGTGGGGCTGGCAGTGCAACGTTGGGCTGTGTGTCCAGCAGCCTCTGCAGCCCAGCATGGCCATGGAGGGCAAGGCTGGCCGTGGGGGGCCACTGTCCCATTCCGGGGGGCTGCTGGTCAACACCCCAAACTCCGACCTGGAGGCCGAGGCCGGGTGTGGACTGAGGGCCACAACTCCTCCTAAGGGACGGCTGTGCCATCCAAGGGCAAGCTCCGCTCTGCATCCTCAAGCCGTGAGAGTGCCCTGTCCACTCCTTCCCTCCCACTCCTCATGTGCACGCTAATCTCTCTTCTCTCTTCCTCTGCTCCGGTCCCTCTTGGCCGCCCTGCCCTGCTGGTGACTTTTGGCATCGATCTGAATACCTGTGATCTTTGGCCTTTGCCCTCTGGCCCCCAACTCCTCTTTCTCCTCAGCTGCTGCCTCTCCTCAATTCAGTGCGACTGGCTCCACCCCCGGTCATAAAAAGGCGGACATTCCAGGTAGACACCTCCCGTTTGTCCAGACCATGTGTGGTTTCCCAAGGGGCCTGGCAAGCCTGCTGGGGCTGCAGACAAAGCCAGAACCTCTCTCTAATTCAGTGAAATTAAATCAGACAAAAATAGGCCCACGTATACCATAGACATGGAAATACACAACACACAGGCCCCAGAAGACCCACAACTACCACCACACAATGATTACTCACAACAGCCATCAACAAGAGCTGTCAGTGTGTGCCAGACACCCTGTTACCCATTTCACAGGCCTGGTTTTATTTCATTCACCAACAGTTTTATGAATTAGGCATGATCATCCTTATTTCACAGATGAGGAAATCGAAGCTCAGAGAGGTTAACCAAGTTGCCAAGGTCACACAGCCAGTACATTGCAGAGTGGGGATTTGTACCCAGTCTCTCTGCCCGTTACTAGCTGTGTCATTTGGGGCAAGTTACTTGACCTGTGTCCTAGCCTTCTCATCTATAAAATAAGGATAATAACAGTGTCTATTTCACAGGGTTGTTGTTAATACGTAAAGCACTTGGAATAGTTCCTGGCACAGTTTAAGAGACATAATTGTTAGCTGTTTTTATTACTATTATCCTTATTTTGGAGATAAGGTAACTGAGGCTCAGAGAAGTGAATTGATTTGCCCAAGGTTATACTAACAGTAAGAGGCAGAATTGAAACTGGCCTTGAAGCAGAATTGAAATTGAAGTCAGGTCTTCAGACCTCACATCCAGGGCTCTCTCAGCTGGACCTACCTCCTCTCTACTTAGAAATGCAGACTGCTTAGCATCTGATCCCTCGTAGCCTGAGTTTGGGGAGCAAGGGAATTTGTGGAGGGAATGTAGTCCATAACCCACATTGTGAGCAAGTGCTTCCTTCTTCTTCCTGCCTTCCTAACCCAAGGAGGCTTGGATAGGAGCAGATCACAAAAAACAAAGCCATCTGGCCTCTGCTCTTCAAGAGATCACAGCTTGATTCCAGGCTGGCTGGCCCGTGGCTGCCCCTGTGCTCCTCACCTTTCTCATGCTGCACCAGGTCCCCCGCCCGGCACAGGGACACTAGCAGTGGCAGGGCTCTGAGCTGCTTTCTACAAGCCTGACCGCAGAGCCTCGAGCAACCATCTGGCCTGACTCAGGAGTCAGGAGCCCAAGGGCCTGGATGTTCAGGCACCTGATTGAACAAGGCTGAAAAATCCCTCCAATTAACAGCTAAAAATACAGAGGGACACGTGACTCCCGTGCCACCCAAGCCTGCAGGCCACATATCTCATTACGCCTGGCCAAATCCTCGAGAGCCTCCGTGTGCCCGAGCACTCACCAGAGCATGGCTACTCAGGAGGCCCACTGGCAGCTTAGAGAAGTACCAGGCCCACCCCTGTCACCCACCCCTGTCACCCACCCCAGCCTGTGCTGGACCCCATTCCAGGAGAGCTGAGTCCACACTCTCAGAATAGCCATTCTCCTGGGCCCCAACAGCGACCTCCCAGCCTTAGTTGTATCAGCTGTTCTTTGTTGAGCCCTCACTAGGTTCCAGACATTGTTGTGAGAATTCTATGCAAATTATCTCATGCATTCCCCACACCAGCCACCTCATTATCCCCCGCTTTGCAAAGGAAGAACTCAAGAGGGGTGCAGGATTCCATCCAGGCCACTGCATGTTACTGCCTCCCTTTTCAAGAGCAAGAGGTGGTGAAGCCAGAACTTTCTGTGCTACCCTGACCTGGTTTCCAAAGTAGAGAAAGAAGACGAGGCACCTCTGAGCTACCTGCTGCAGATTCTGCCTCCAGAATCAGGTTTTTTATGCTGTCAGCCACTATGGGACATAAAAATGCTTGTCCATTTCTTATCAATAAACCAATATTGATTTTACAGGCTCTGCAAGCTGCTTAAACACTGGGTCTAAGATTCACTGAAAAAGGAAGCTTTATATGAAATATGTGCTTAGCAGATGGTGCTGGAGGTCATTTCCGAAGAGCAGAAAGTGTAGACGGTGAGCCCTTTTTGCTGGGGGCTTACTTGGAAAGAATAGGAAGAGTCTGCAGTTCCAACTTTGGGTCCTGGCGCCACCCTGAATTCCCATGTGACTTTGATCAGGGAATTCAACTTCTTGGAGCCTCAGTTTTCTCTTCTGTAACATAGGACTTGTGACGTTATGAAGATTCTAGAATTTCACAGCCAGAAAGGAGCTCGGGAGTTTGCTTCAGACTAAGCCTCCCCCATCTTGTGAATGTAGAAACCCACAAAAAATATACACACACAAAGTACAGGATTCTGAGGAGGTTCCAGGACCCAGGCAGCTGAATCAGATTTGATGTGGTTGAAAAGGAGGCTGCACTGGTCCCTTTTTAAGGCCTGAGGCTTAGTGAAGCCTTTCTTGGTTCAGAAGAAACACTGACACCTGAGACTTATCAACAACCAACATGCAGCTGGGTGGGGGACCTACAGTCAGGGCAGCTGCCAAAGTGATTTCAACACCTGCTCCTCTGCCATGGACACCCTGAGCCCTAAAGTGGCTTCTTAGAGGGTGTGGCAGGATAGGGCCCAGGCTCCAGAGTGACACTGCTAGATGCCATCTGCCTACAGGTTTTCCAGCCAAAAGATGGTGCAAGCAGGTCTTGCTGAAAGCTTACATTTCTCATTCCCAGGTTGTGCACTCCTATTTATCACCACCACTTCCCTCTAGAGTTTTCAGCAAGCATCATCAGCTGCCTTCCTCACATGGGGAAGCAGGAGACCCCTCAGGTGTGTCATAGGGGCTTGCTGAGATCCTCTGAGAAAGGTGGGCCGGCCTGGAACTCCGGCCGCCTGCATCCCCCAGCCTCCACCCTGGAGCTCCCACACCTGCCAGGAGGTTCTGCTTCAGCACATCTGCAGGGATGGGCCCCTCCTCACAAGAGCTAAGCCCAGATTGATCCCAGAGAGGTCATTTAGAAAATAACAAACCAAGGAGCCAGGCTTGGTTTAGATCTAAGATGACTTTGTGTTGCCCCAGCCCTGAGATCTCGGTCATGTGCACCAGGCCATCTCCTCCTCCAGGGGGAGCATGATGCCATCCCTACCTCCCTGGGATCACAGTCCATCCCGGGGACAGGCATGGTGGGAAGGCTGGGCTCAGAGCAGCTGGCTGAGGAGACAAGGGAATAATAACAGCCTCCCCACGCAGCATAAAGCACTTCCACACAGCTTCCAAATTCTTTCAATGAAACCAAAGATTGCAGGCTCAATTGCCCTCCCAGGCCAGGCAGATCACCTAAGTAACAGAAGCAGGCTGTGTGTGAGAAGGGCTAGGAGGGAGAGGACAAAAGCAGCCAGAGAACTCAGGCCCCACTTAACAGGCAGCCACTCCTTGGACGTAGGAATGTGGGCCCAGCACAGCCAGGGTTCCCAGTGTTTCATCAGAAGCCACCAGTTCAAATTTTATATGAAAAGTCTCTTGCTCAGTTGTTTAGTGAGCCAAACAAAATTCCATGGGCTTTGACCTAAGGATCCCATTTGATCCTCTGGGTCAGATAATCAAAGACAGCAAAAAGCTGAGACAGGAAACGAGGGCTATTGTTCCCATTCTATGGCTGGGAGACTGGGGCTTAGGGAGAACTGTGCCTCGCCACACAGGGAGGGTGACAGAGGCAGGCCCAGGCTGAAGATTCAGGCCATCTGGCCAGGCTGGGTGCAGGCCTTTGGTTGGGCCAGGGGCTGTTTCCCACCCACTCCTCTCCCTCTGCCCCCCCCTCCCCCGCAGAATGTCTCTCCGCAGCAACTCCTCTTTGGAAGCCCCACCTTCAGGGACCTAACATCTTGGCGTTCTTCTCACTGCCACCAGCCCCTGCATGTCATCACCACTACCACAGCATCATCACCATCATGCCACCGCCTCCTCCCCCCATCACCACTCCTTCCCAGCAGAAATCACAGCAGGCCTTCACTGGGTGCATGGCCTGAGGGTGGGGGATGGTCTGCAGCTCTAGGGCCTTCCCTCTAACGTTCGTTTCCATGAACCTCAGGGTGAACAGAGCCAGGCCAGCATCCAAGGTCCTCCAGGGCCCCCAGGCCCCCCTGGACCAAGTGGACCTCTGGGGCACCCAGGACTGCCAGGGCCTATGGGGCCACCCGTAAGTATTCCCTTCCTCTCTCCTTCAAGACTTGTCCCAAGAACTCTCTGGAAACCTCCAAACCTTGAATAGGCAGTGGGTCCCCTACAACAAGCAGAAATGCCTTGGCAGGGCCATTGGATGTGGGTGAACCATGCAAGGGGCTATTCATCCCCACCACACTCACCACCTGTTGCACTCTGGCTCTGAAACACAACCTGGGCCATGTTCCCTGCCTTCCAGGGAGGAGACCGCCAATGGCCTGCCTGCCCCATTCCCAGCCCCAGCAGAGAGGAATTTGGAAAGAGAATTCTCAAGGGCACCTCTGATGGCTATCCCTGAGCCCCTTAGCAAAACCTGAGTCGGGCAGTGGGTTCTGAAGGAGGTAGTGAGGGGTCATCCAACTACCTGGCACCCCAATGAACATGCCTTCCAGGGGCGTGTGCAGGTTTCACACTGCTGGGCCACCTGCCAGCTGAGCTGAAGGTCTGGTCAGCCAAGAGCCCTGCGCCAAGCCTGAGGATGCATCAAGCCTGCAGAGCCTGCAGGGTCACTGCCTGGAGGACTCCAGAGAGGCCAACTGGCACCTCTCCAGGCTGGACCACATTCAAGTGACAGGTCAAGCCCAGCGGCCACCAAGTCACCCATGTTCAAGCCCTGGCTAAGACTCCAGTCTTTCCCAGCCCAATTTATACAACAAAGCCCCAGGACAGAATAACTCAGTGGGTACCTGGACTTCAGAGAAAACGGGTCTTCCACCCACCCGTAAGACTAATGTTATTGGAGAGGCAGGTAAAGGGCAAAATGCTTTTTAAATAATGTTTTTCCCATGTAGTAGAAAAACCAAAACAAAACCTGTTCTTCCTTCTTATGACAAAAGCACCATAAATTAATTGTGAAAAGAATGGAACACAGACAAAGAAACATAATGTTTGTGCGCATCTCTGATAGTTTTGCTGGAATAGAGTCCCAGAGGTGGAATCACTGGGCCAGGATGTCCCCAACAAATAGCACCCTGTGTGTACGGCCACATTCTAGATGGCCTGGTTGCATGTCTGGGCCCCTTGGCTGCCCAGCTTTCAATCTCAAAGCTTGTTATAGGGTCTTCCTGGGCCGGGCCACAGCTATGGCCAAACAGAGCATCCACCTTGGCTGGGAAGGCCAGCACAATGACCCCTGCAATGCTTGACCCCTGAAATGAACTTTAAATTTTTCCACAATTTCTCCCCAGCACCCCAGAGAGGGGGGTTAGTCTTATTTCCACCAGTTTTTAGATGGGAAAACCTGAAAGGAAGGGAAACTCAGGAAACGGAACCAAACTAAGGCAAGAAAACCAAAAAGTGCTCCAAATTCACTTTTTGCTGACCGCTGCCCTTTCCACCCCACCCCCCTCCTAACACTTGGGGCTCTCATCCACTGAACCCAAGCCAGGTGGTTTTCTTTGTTAGGTTGTTTATAACAACAACAACAACCAAAAAAAGAAAACCAGAGAGCATGTTTCTTAAACCAATTGCAACAGACCAGACTCTGGCATCATGGCTTTCTCCAGCCCACGTTTGCTGTCCACACCTACACCCAAGGCTGTGGTGGAGGCAGCCTTCCCTGGCCTCTCCCTCGGCTCACACCACCTCACTGTGGCCAGCTGCCATGCCCACAGCACCGTGGGCAGAAGGAGACAGAGGGCTCCTCCGCTGGCAGGCAGGACCAAGGGCAAAACCGAGGCTTTGCTGGGCAAGGCCGGCTTTCTAGGGAGGGGTTCCAATTAGGAGGTGGGTGAATGAGGATCTGGACCAAACCACACTCTCAATTTAGCATGATGCCGCTGACCTACTTTCCATGGGCGAGCACAGCAGAATTGCCCGCGGCCCCCACATGGCTGCAAAGAGGGAC
Source organism: Gorilla gorilla gorilla (assembly GCF_029281585.2). Classification (NCBI taxonomy): domain Eukaryota; kingdom Metazoa; phylum Chordata; class Mammalia; order Primates; family Hominidae; genus Gorilla; species Gorilla gorilla. Next base: position 45,843,196 of record NC_073232.2, on the reverse strand, counting down.
ATAAGCCTGTTATCCCCACGTGCCCTCAGCAGGTTTCAGATCCCCTTCTAGGATCCACTAGAGCTGTTGGCTATAGCATGCCTATTCTCTTGCCATAGCTATTGGGAGCTGCTCTGCCCCTAGGGTCTACTGTAAGTATGGCTAGCCCCAACCAGCTCTACTCACCGTTTTTTTTTTTTTTTGCTTCCACAGGGCTTACCTGGGCCTCCTGGACCAAAGGTGAGTGTCCTTCTGGGTGATGTGTTGAACAGGTGGGAGAATTCCCTGCAGGAGGGAGGGGGAGGCAGCACAGAAGGTGACTGAGGCAGGAGCAGAGAGGGATCTCAGCTGAGAGACAGATCAAGCTTGACCCACTTACAAAACACCACCCTTCTCAGGAACTAATTTGATTCCAACAAGAATTGCACTTCTTGTGTGCTCACGCCAATGAAGCAAGTGCTACGGGCTGGCATTGAAGGCACAGTCCACCCTCTAAGGAGTGTAGCATCTAGCTGGAAACTCTAAGCTCATGCCCAGAACACCGTCACAATATCCCAATAAAATAGTGTTTTATAAGGCGTCAGAATGGGAAGAGACCTCTAGGGTAATCCAGTCTCCTGTGAACCCTCACCCAGAAGCCCACAATGTCAAACAGGCTCTCCCTTTGAAGCTGGGGACCCTGGGGCTCTGGGGACAAGAAGATGCCAAGTGCTGATTGTGCCTAACTATCTTATAAATGCAGAAGCTAAGAGCCCTGCGGGAAAGTGACTTGTCCATGTTCAATAGAATCAGGTCTCCTGGGTCTCCCGGGTCTCTACCCAAGTGACTCTTCCCACCATTCCTCAGCCTCTGCAAAGTGGAGCCTGTTCTCAAGAGTAGAACAATCTGTGTTGGCCTCAGAGGAAGCTAAGAGCTATTGCTCCTGAGAAGGCTGGAGATGGGTGTTGAAGGGGCAGTGGAACTTGGAGTCATTGAGAGGAAGAGGGATGGTATTGTGTGGGGAACAGCACAAGTCAAAGTTTGGCAGTGGGAAAACCTCTTAATGGCCTTCTCTTTGTTTTCCCAGGGAGACCCAGGGATCCAGGGCTACCACGGCCGGAAGGTAAGATGGAGGGGGAGGACCCAAGTGGGGCAGGACTTTGGACAAATCAGTGGCCTACTGGACCTCAGACCCAAGAGGGTCTCTCCCTTCCAACCTAGGTGGCTGTGCCTGTAGTGAGGCAGGCCAGGTTCTCACTGGCCCCCCGAGGGCCTGATAAGTGGGAGCCAAATTACTGGGATCCACCTAGGCAGAGTTCTTTCTGTGCTGAGCCAGGATGTAGGACATGGAGGGGTCCAGCTCTTACAGGCCAGAGAGTCAGGAGCACTCCTGCACAAATAACCCCAGTGAAGGCAGACTTTATTAAGTGCTACTGTCACAAGGCACTGCACGATTACAGGAGGTGGAGAGACAAATTTCAGGTTGAGAGAAGTTTGGGAAATATTCTGGGAGAAGACAGCCTGAGAACTCAACCTTGATGAATGGGCAGATGTATCAGTTATCTATTGCTGTGTAACAAACCATTCCAAGTTTACTGACTCTCTGTCACAATTCTGTGGATTGACAGTCTGGGAATTCTGCTAATCTCACCTGGGCTCACTCATGCAGTCACACCAAATGACAGATAGAAGGGTGGGAAGGGACAAGATGGCCCCATTCACATGTCTGGTGGTCAATGCTGGCTGTGGGCTGGGGGGCCCTGTTCTCCACATGGCCTCTTATCCTCCAGGAATCTAGACAGACTTCCTTACAGCACAGCAGGTCCAGGGCAGCATTCAAAATGGGCAGGTCCCAGTGCATAAAGACTTGTCACATATCTGCTTGTATCACATTTTCTAATGTCTTATTGGTCGAAGCAAGTCACATGACCAAGTCATGTGAGTCAGTGTGGGAAGAGTCTCAGGCTCTACTTCTTCATTGGAGGAGTAGAAAGCATTTGTGGCCTTTTTGTTTGTTTGTTTGTTTTTTGTTTTTGTTTTTGTTTTTTTTGAGACAGAGTCTAACTCTGTCACCAGGCTGGAGTGCAATGGCGTGATCTCGGCTCACTGCAACCCCCGCCTCCCAGGTTCAAGTGATTCTCCTGCCTCAGCCTCCTGAGTAGCTGGGACTACAGGTGCACACCACCATGCCCAGCCAGTTTTTGTATTTTTAGTAGAGATGGGGTTTCACCATGTTGGGCAGGATGGTCTCGATCTCTTGACCTCATGATCTGCCCACCTCAGCCTCCCAAAGTGCTGGGATTACAGGCGTGAGCCACCGTGCCCAGTTGTGGCCATTTTTAATCTACCACTGTGGGCCTTCAACTAGAAAATCTGAATGGAAACAATATTTTAGATAGGTAAACAATTTGAGCAAAGACCCAGAAGCAGTCATTATAATAACTGTAATAGCAATAATAATTTTATGGTAGTCACTACTTACTGAACGCATACTATGGTCTAGGCACTATCTTTCAACAGAAACTGCATTATTTTTAGCCCTAAAACCACTCTGTGAGGCTGGTATGACTATTCTCCTATTTAAAAAATGAGAAAACTGTGTGTCTTAGTCCATTTCATGTTGCTATAACAGAATACCACAGACTGGGTCATTTATAAAGACAAGAAATTTATTTCTTACCATTTTGAAGGCTGGGAAGCCCACAGTCAAGGGGCCCATATCTGGTGAGGACCTTCTTGTGTCATCCCATGGTGGACAGTGGAAGGGCAGGAGAGGGCGAGAGAACACGAGCAAGAGAAGGCTGGGCTTGCTTTTATAACAAACCCACTCTTGCAATCACACACCCACCCCCACAATAACTAACCCACTTCCATGATAACTAACCCACTCCCACAATAACTAACCCACTTCCATGATAACTAACCCACCCCCACAATAACTAACCCACTCTCATGATAACTAACCCACCCCCACAATAACTAACCCACTCTCATGATAACTAACCCACCCCCACAATAACTAACCCACTCTCACAATAACTAAACCACTCCCATGATAACTAACCCACTCCTGCAATCACAAACCCACACCCATGATAACTAACCCACTCCCACAATAACTAACCCACTCTTACAATAACTAATTCACTCCCACCATAACTAACCCGTGATAACTATCCCACTCCCGCGACAGCAACATTAATTTATTCATGAGGGCAGAGCTATCATAATCTAATCACCTCTTAAAGGTCCCACCTCTCAACACTGTTGCATTGGGGATTAAGTTTCCAACACAAGAGCTGTGGGGGACACATTCAAACCATAGCACTGGAGCTCTCCAAAGTCTCCTGGCTCATAAGTGGCAGAGCAGGAGTTCAATTCCAGGTCTGGGTCCTTCCCATGGTACCACCTGATGTAAGGAGTGCAACCCTGCCCTCCAGACCCTGGCTGGGAAGCTGCTAGAGCCTTCCAGGAGGAGAAAAGAGGCAGGAAGGAAAGGCAGCAGCAGGAGAAGGGCAGAAATGTTGGGAAGGGAAGAAGCACTCCCTCCAAAGCACATTCCTCGCACACTGCAGTCATGAGGTTGCCATAACCACATGGCTTTATGGGTGCCTGGTGAATGAAATGGCAAGACCTGAGAGATCTTTAATTAGTTCTACATAAACTAAGACATTTGTATTGTATCAGGAAGTGGAAATCAGCCCCCGCAGTTGCCTCTATCCACTCACACAGACTCATAAAATTTACTGCCTCCTGGTGCAACGCGGGATCAGTTTTTCATTAGCAGCAGGGCCAGCTCTTTCAAGCTGTGAAGGAGTTGCAGGGCAGCAGAGGGTCTCCAGGCATCACGGCGATGCCCTTGGCTGGCATCATACCATGACAGGTGTCTGCATTCTGCTGCAAACTGGAAGAGTGATTCATCCAGAAGGGGCATGGGGTCTGCTGTCCTGAGTACGGAGAATCCTCTGCTTGGGGTTAGGGTGTCCTGATGCTAGAGGGCCTGGTCCCAGGACAGTGGCAATCCTAGACTCAGATTGTAGGAAGAAACATTTAACCCAGGCTACATTGAATTTGCAGAGAAGACCAGTGTAGCCCTCCTGATGGGGGAGCACTTCCGGTCCCCAGGAAGCGGGAGATTTGCTCAGAGCCTCCCTGCTCTAGTGTGGAAGAAGGATCATACTTTCTTTTGCATGACTAGAAGTAGAGCAAGTGCCAATGAATAAACTCTACAAGAAGAGTAATTCCAGCTCCAGAAGAGGGAGCTTCCTAATCACCAGATGCCTTGGGAGGGAGGGAGGGAGTTCTGGTCACCAGAGGTGTTCAATTAGAGGCTGGATAATGACTGGTCTGGGATGTGTTTAGAGAAGTCTCTATATCAGCTGGGAGACTGAAAATCCTTTCCAGCTCAGGGAAGTCATAGCTTCATGGGGACAGAGTTGGCTCCATAGCCTTAAGAGAGGAGCAGCTCCGAGCCTTGATCCCTGGCCTTGAGAGGAGGCTCTGTCTCTTTGAACCTTCGTCCATGTCTTTTCTCCATCCACATCCAGGGCTTGTCAGAAGCATCCCCACTCCTAGGTCTCATGAGGCACTGAGGAGAAGACCCTTCCCCTTCGTGCTGGACTCTTGCCTCCCAACCCTTCTGTCTCTGCCAGACCACCCTCTCTGCTCTTCTCCAGTAGCCTCTTCTCATGGAATCTGGAGGGGCTGTGAGGCCATCATGCCTGATCACCACCTCTCTGGGTCACTGGAAGGTTCCCATTGCTTCCACTGCTCCCAACCTGTCACTGAGTCTTTTCAGTAGGTGCCACTGGAGCCACTAGCCTTGCAAAGCCAACAGCCCATGGCTGGTCTGGGCACCCTTTCCTCTGTTCCGGCCTTTACTCTGCTGGGACCCTTATCTTGCCACTAACTCTCCACTGCCTCCAAGTCCACCAAAGTTCAGAGGGCTGGCACTGGGAACTATGACCAGCAGCAGACAGCCTGCCACCAAGGACTTGAGGTCATTCCTTGGGAGGCTATAAGTGCCTATCCCACTGCCCCAGCCTCACTGGGACAGCAGATATCTTGACCCCAGTGATCACCATGATCAGGCAGAAGTTTATTTCCCCTCTGAATCTTGAGATGAAGTGATTTTTCATCTTTGGGCAGTGCAGCAATATTTCACATCTCTAGTTTAGAAAGTTCATTTATTCCACTTTATTCAGTTCTTACCATGGCTCAGTGGTTAGAACTCATTATCCTGATTGTCTAAATGAGAGAGGTTAATACTTTGCCCAAGGTTGCACAGCTAGTAAACAGCCATGCTGGAATTAGAAACCAGGCCTCATCAAGCCCTGTGGCCAGTCTGTCTTTGCACCCTGGTGCAGAAGTTGAATATCTGCTCAGGGGACTCACCCCAGGCTAAGCTAACTGCACAGACCAACCCTCCCAACCTCCACCTACTAATGGTTTCTTTGGGATGTGGAGGGCTGTCCCCCTACCTCCCTTCTATTGCCCATCAGTCCTCTCTTTTATTCTCTCCTCCATGCTCTGCTCTCTGCTTGGAGTAAGGCCTACGGAGGAGGCACTAACACGAAGGGTGGCTTGGTCTCAGGGGCTGGGAAGATGAGTTTGCCCTCCCCTACCACCCTGGGGAGGAGCAGTGCCAGCAGCTGGGGATGCCAAGCTGAGACAGGGGCCATGTGACTGCCTCTTGAGGTCAGGATGTGAGCGGGACCTGTGGGGTAACTGATGGGCCCCCCACATGAGCTTCCTTGCTTCACCCCAGAGATCTGACCCACTTGGAGGGACACCTTTCTGACACCACAGGCTCTCAGTCTATGAAGTTTGCTAATGTCCACCACCACCCCCAGCAGCTGGACTGGGCCTGGTATCCTCTTAAAAGCCAGCCAGACCCGCAAGGCAGGCTTCTCCATCAGTTCGTTGAGATCAAAGCCCAGTGTGGCCAGCAGCCCCTGTGCTGCCCCCATGCCCCAGTCAGGGCCAGCCCTCCTGCCTAGACACTGCGAGTATTGTTGTGCACCCATGTGGTATCTATTTGATCCAAATTTATGACACTGATCTACTTTAAATATGTTGCAAGATGCAAAGCGCGTTTAAAACATTACAACCTTGGCTCTCTTTCAAGAGGGTTGACGAGTATTGTCAGATTGTATGTGGATCACAAAACCTGGTGAGAGCTTATCTCTTAAGTACAGCAGAACTGGTCTGTCTGTCTCACTTTGGGGCGCATTTGATGCCTGTGGTGGCCTGGATGTTAAGCCTCATGGTTTGCATGAAGGACCATGGCTGAAACACACATTCCCCTCTTTCAGGCTGTGGGTTTCAGACCAGAGGAGGAAATGAGAGCTTCAGGCTAGAGCTGCTTGCAACTGCAGCTACCCCTCCTGGAGGCCAGTGGGGCTCCCCAGAAACAGGAATGCCCTGGGGAGGAGAGTGGATGGGCCCTATGATGAGATGGCTAGAGGGCTGGGGAAGGGCACAGGGACAGAAGCCCACCCACCCAGCCATCTCAGCCTTCATTCTGTGGCTGTGCTGGCCCTTCTCCTTGCCCCTTCTCAATGCTTCAGCCAAAGGGCATGAGGATTCTGATCTGCCAGCCAGAGCAAGGGCCCGTGTGGTGGACACACTTCTGTAGAATGATAACTCGTGCAATTGTAACTACCTTACTGGCTTCTTCAACAAGCCAGGCTGTGTACTAGGCACTTTGCATGCATCAACTTATTGAATCCTTGTAACAACCCTGTGAGGTAGGTTTTACTCAGTTCCCAACTTATGGATGAGCATACTGAGGTTCACAGAGGCCATTTTCCCCGAGGTCCACAGCTAGGAAATAGAGAAGCCAGGTCTGTGTGATCCCAAAGCCTTGCTCTGAATGACTTTACTATCTGCCTCTTAGCAGCCCTGGGGGACCCCATGATGATTTCCAGTACACCTTCCCCCATACCCCTCCATGAATGGAAGGAAAGGAGGTGGCAGTTGAGCTGTTTTTGTTCTTGTAAGAGAAGGCTGGATTCAGGCCTTTCTCTGAGTCTCCAGGCTCCCTGGGAGCATGTCTGCAGAGTCTGCAGCAGAGAACAGGGAGTACTTGGTGTGTCGCTCTTGCCAAAGAATTAAGGAAGTGGAGTGCTTTGCCCATTGGCACTGACTCCATCCAAATAAGTCCCTCAGGGAGTTGGGATGGTTTCAGGACTCCCAATAAAGCCTGGAGGAGGCAGCTTGCCCCAACCTTCCACGACAGCTATTCCTGAAACCTTCCTGCACCCCTCCGGCTCCTGTAGGACCTGAGTAGCCCATGCTGTTCCCACTCCCACTGAGTGCTCCGTGCAGATGGAAGCCCTAGATGCAGGAGCCTGCTAGTGCGGGGACAGCATTTTCTTTGAAAGCTGTGAAATCCTAGTGGGGACGATTCGCATTAAAGATAAGAAAACTAAGATCTGGGCCTCTGATCTGAGACCTTGTGGAGACTAAAGCGACCCCAGCCCCCACCCTGAGCACTCTGAGCTTTGTTTTTCATGCACTCCAAAGTCCAAGATTAATTAGAGCTGACTTTTCTTTTTGGAACTAACTACAAAATCAACCGATCTCAAATTGAGATTACAAGCCAGCTGCCCTTCCAAAGCCCTGGCCTTCAATGGGGCACCTGACCCCGGTAATTCCCCGGATCACTTCCTGCCGGCCCTAATTACAGGAGGAACTGGGATTTCCGTGGTTCCAGTCCTCTCTGGTGTGGAAGATGGCTGTAGCAGGGAAGCAGGAACTGAGCTGCCTTTTTCCCGGAAGGAAGACCTAGGAACTCTTTATAGGGAGAAAACCGTTAGCCCTCCACACCTGGCTTTTCTGGCCTAGGGAAAAGACCCTGGTCCAGGCTTGAGGCTTGAGCTGTCAACCGACCGCCCCCCACCCCCACCCCTCCCCGCAAACTCCCCACACTCTCAGGCAGGCCTTCCTCCTCCGTTACAGAGAACAAAGAGCCTGTGCCACCAGATGCATTTGCTCAGGGCCTTCCAACCCAGACCTGGCTGCAGCAGAAACCAGGCCTAATCTTAGAGAACTTCATTTACTTCCCCGTACTTCCCTGGCCTGACCTTGGCTGGGAGCTGACCGTAAAGCCCCCTTCCTTCCTCTAGACTGTGCTTTCTTGCCAAGTCCCTGCCCAGCTTGTTCAACAAACAGTAAATCGCCAATTAAGAGGCCACTCCCACAGGAGCAGAGCTTGGCTGGTTTATGCTCCAAGGAGCTCACTTCCATTCTATCATCTCTGTAAAGGATGCATCCTCCCACCTGGAATCTTGGACCAGAACAGAGGACCTATCAATGCTGTGTGGTGCTCAGGTGCAGTGCCCAGCTGGGGAGTCTGAGTGGCAGCCTCAAAATCAGGGATGGGACAGGCCTTCAAGGTCATTCAAAGCAAACGCCTCTCTACCCACTTGTGCTCCCCTAGAGCCTTCTCAGCCACAATGACTACAATCTACCCCTTCCCGCATTGGTTCTTGGCACTGAGGTTAAAAAGCCAGCCTTGCAGAGGGGTGGCTGGATGTTGGCCCGGGAGTCACAGCTTCTGCCATCACACCATGCACGTGGCCAAGACCTTTTGTAAGGCTCAGAGCACCCACTTCCCCAGCCTAAGTAAGGCGGCTGAGAACCCCCAGGGGAACTTCTGAGTCCCTTCTGGGGAGACAAGAGGGGGCAGAGATAGAGGAGGTGAATTGAGGCCTGTGGGCTTTGCTGGACTGAGTGAGCCAGGCCCTCCAAAAACCAAGACAGTGATGAGTGAGTGGATGGAAACTGAGCACAATTACTAACACACTTTTTAAACAGGAAAACCTAGGAGGGGAATTAGAAAAGAAGGAGCCCTTAGACAGGCTCACACAAAGACATGCCCCAAGGAGCAGTCCTCTGAACAGAGGTGGGCCACCATCCTCCTCCGGCAATGACCACGCCCTCCCCCTACCCCGCCTCCTGCCTCCTGCACATGGGCCCCAGCCACAGCCACGCTGGAGTCCTTGATAATGACTCTCACCTCCCCATCATCCAGGAACCAATGTTTTTGGCTTTAGGAGAAGCCATTCCCCAGTTCAGAGGTCAGGCAGGGGCAGGTCCCTGGAGACAAGCCCCAGGGAGTGAGCCTAATGAGAGTGGAGTGAGCGGCAGAGCGAGGTCAGCTGGGGGAGGCCAGTGGGGGCGCCCCTGCTTCCTGCCAAGCAAGGGGGTGGGAGGGAGGGAGGCCCTGCCATGGGGATCAAGGAAGCCTGGGTCATTTGCGAAATCAAGAGAATTGACCCAGAGAGGAGGGAAGGGGCGAAGGTCAGCCACCCTAACAAGGAGGGCTGCCTCCCGAGGAGGCTCCTGGGGCTCTGATTTCCCCTGAGTGCCTGATTGTGTCTTTACACACTCACATCAACAGGGGCTGAGGACAACCCCAATTAGCCTGGAGACTCTCACACTCCGGGGTTTTGCTCTGCACAGTTTCTTCCAGGATTGGAGACAGAAGCCCAGAGACAAGCTTGAAGCAGATGCCACCTCCTCCCTGCAGGAGCACCCCTCTGGGCAGGAGGAAGGGAGAGCAGGGACCCACTGAGACCCCTCCTAGAGCTGCATTTTTAACCAAAGCTAAGAGTCCCTCCCCACCCCACAGAGCCTTTTTCTGGAGCTGCCAACCAAGCCAAATGGCACCTCCCCAGCTTTGGCCTCTCTCTCCTTCCAAAGGGCTGTGCAGGGGAGCAGAGAAAGGGCTGGGGTGGGTGGGAAGAGACAGGAGCACCAGTGGATGGGAGGTATCTGATCTAACCGCACTTTGCAACCAAGAACCCTAGACCAGTGGGAGAAAGTGGCTTATCCGTGGTCACTTGCACTGCCAGCCCAGCTCCTCGAAATGGAGGTGGGAAGAAGAGGGCAGAGGCATTGAGGGAAAGCAAGAGAAAAGACAGAGAAAGTAGAAGAGAGGGATGACGGGGGCCTCTGAATAGTCAAGGACTCCCAAGCTGACCTCCCACCTGCACCCACACCAGAGGACTGTGGGGGCCTCTGTACTGAGTCAAACTGGTCTGGTCATTCAGAATGTTAGCAGGGGACCCTCCAAAGGAAAGAATGACAGGAGCCCTCAGCTGGTGCTACTGAGAGGGCTTGGAGACCGCTGTGGCCGGAGTAGCCAGACTTCAGATGAGGTACTGTCACGCCCTCTGCTGGCCACAGAGCAGCTGTGCACACAGGCAGTGAGCTTTTCTGGGCACCCTGCGCTGAGCGGCCCCCACACTCTGACCCCTGCACCCCTATGGGCCACAGACCTAAGGACCCCCCCCAAGCAAAGAGGGGCTCTGCTCTGCTTTCAGCCTGCAAAGGCTGTTTGGTGGAAGCAGACGGAACATCAGTCCATCTGATACTTGTGTTGGCCAAGAGAAATAAGTACCTTGGCATAACAGACAACAGACTATCCAAAGCCCTAGGCTGCATGACCTTGGCAATCATACCTGTCCTCTGTGAGCCGCAGTTAGCTTACTTGTGAAGCAAGAATAACATCCACTCCCACATTGGAAGGCATTGTTGGAGATGGAATAGAGGAAGGTTGTAAAGCTTTTCAGTCCAGTGCAGACACATGGCAGCTGCAGTAAGTGGCTGTGCCCTTCTCTCTCAGTCCCACAAGAAGGAAGTCAGTGTCTAGAGCAAGCCTTGGGCTCTGGATTTTCAGCCATGGTAACTTCCTGAATTTAGCTCTGCCATCCCACCTATGGTTCAGGGGTCACTGGTGGGGTCATGCTGAGAGAGGGCTCTGGCACTGGGAACTAAAGATTCTAGGCCTTTTGTAGAATTTAGAGACTTGGCCCAAAGAGGATAAAAGTGAAGCCATCTCAGGCAGACATAAATTTGTGTGTGCAGATTACAAACGCTAAGTGGTCCCTGTCGCATTGAGGATGCAGCGCTGAGTTATAGGGGATAGCAAAAAGCTTCATAGAAGAGATAAAAGGGCCCCACTCCTATCAAACAGCCTCTGCAGGCTGAAAACAGGGCAGAGCCCCTCTCTACTCAGAGGCCCTCAGGTCTGTGGTCCATAGGGGTGCAGGAGTCAGTGTGCAAGGGCAGCTCAGCCCAGGGCACCAGACAAGAACTGGGTGCTCTATCAACCAAGACTCCAAATGATGAATAGGGTTTTAAGTTGAAATGGAAGAAAGACAGACCGTGGAAATGGGTGGTGTTTTCAGGGACACAGAAACTAGCAGGACACAGAAACTAGTGATATCATGACATGATATCAGGTGATGAGGCAAGGAAGGAAGCAGGGGTCAGAACGTCATGCTCAGGAACCTGGTCCTTTTCCTACTGTCAACAGCAGGCCAAGGATGTTTTAAGGCAGGGGTCTTGCTATCCAGCCTGTGTGTTAAGAAGCTTAACTGGACACTTGCATGGAAGACCCATCACGGAGGAAGAGGGTGGAAGTCCTCTAGCCTTGGTAAGGAGAAGGATGGACGAGGACCTCCTGTAAGATGGCAGGAAAGGGAGAGTGTGGACAGCTGAGAAGGAAGCCAGGGAACACCAGATCCCCTCTGCCTTTAAGCCTATGGGAACTGCAGCCTGGCCTGGCAGCCACAGCAGTCACACCCAATGGGGCAGCTGGGCCGGGAGCAGAATTGTCACACTCTGTGTTGCCCATCCACAGCGCTGGCCTTCAGATGGAGGAAGTGGCAGCAGGCTGGCTGCAGTCACCTGTTGCTGGACACCATCCCGGGCCCCAGCTGGGGCTTCGTGCTCAGGCACTGCATAGGATTCAACTCCCAGAGCCAGGAGCTGCCCTCCCCCATCCCCTGATGTAGCCGATGATAGTCCTGACTCACCTGCTCTTGGCCTCCCACTTGTCCCTGGCTGTCATCTCCAACTCCACCTCCTTGTGGTGTGTCCTTCTTCCTGATCTCACCTTACTCTCATAGACTTGGCATTTTTCTGGAGAAGTAAAGATGTTGAACATAAAGATAGGGCAGTGCCAAGATGGTAGAGCGACCCCATGCTGTCCCAGAGGAGCAACAATGGACAGGTGACCCTACCTGTGCCTCCAGATGAGTAGGGTCAGAAATGGGGTGCAGATAAATGGGGGACACAGGCCCTTGGGAAGAGTTAGACCCAGAGGACTTGGAAGGGAAAGGAACCCCAGATGAAAAGAGAAGAGAGCTCCTGTCTGGCTCAGCCAGAAGCTACCATCCTAGCAAACCTGCTGGAGTGAAAACGAGGCAAGAAGTCCCAGGCAGGGACCAGAGGGAAGGTGTGCAGTAGGTAAGCGGCCAATGGGTGGCTCCTGCCCCTGGTCCCATCCCACAGCCCAAGTTCCAGGTACAGCTCAACCACAGAGTGGTAGGTAGATCTTGGGCCAGTCACTTCTCTTGCTGAACTTGCATTCCACTAGGTAAGCCTCTTTCTCTGGGGGCCTTTCCTGCTCTGTGACCTGTAATTGGGGCCCTCCTGCAAGTTCACATAGCTGAGGACAGGGGCCCACACAGCTGCCACCAGGGCAGGGTCCTCAGAGCTCAACATGAACCAGACAGCCATCCCAGCCTCCAGACAAGACATTCTCACCGATATCCTTGCAGGCTGACAGGCCCCGAGTCTGGTCCTCTCCCCATGCTTTCTCATTTCTTCCTCCAGGGAGAACGGGGCATGCCAGGGATGCCAGGCAAGCATGGAGCCAAGGTACCTCCCCCTTCCCCACATCCCAGGCAGCCCCAAGGCCCCTCCCCCAGTGCCCATCCCTCTCTCCTCAGCTCTGGGGACACTCTGGAGTCCCAGCTCTTTGGGCCTCCTTCTGCCTGCCCTGGTTCTCCCAGCTGCAGCATTGTGGTCTCTCATCAGTGCCCCCTGATGTGGGCGGCCTCCTCCTGGGCATCTCTGGGTCATAAAAAGCCATCTCAGGTACCGCTAGCTCCACTGCAGTCCTAAGACCCAAGTGGAGAGTAGGGACCCCCAAAAATCACCTCCACTTGAGATTTGCTAAGGGGCACTTTGGGCATCATCTGTCTCTCAAAGTAGGTGGCCTTGGGCTGATATGAAAACAGGGTTCACTCCAGCCACTCCCCAGTCCATGAGGGCAGAGGTGCACAGAGCTGACTGTGAGGGTAATGCCAACCAAACACTGGGGGCGACTGTCCCTGGTGAAATCAGCCCCTTTACTTTGTCATCTATTCTGCACCCCTCTCCCGTGGCTTTCCATTCTCCTGCCGTCTCCCTTCCCATCTCCTCCTCCTCCTCCTCCTTTCATATTCCAACGAAGCTCCCCTTCCACCCCAGGGACCCCCTCCCAGCCCCATCTAGTGCCCCACAGTCCCCACTGTGCCTCCCAGGAGAGGCCAGGAGCCATGCAGGTGGTTGGGAAGCCCAGGGAGCCCCGCAGACTGAGCTACACAAAGCCCCTTCCTCAGGGTCCATTCTCGTGGCGTCAGCTCAGTGCCCCCACCTCCCAGGTGGGGTTGGTGGTTGTGGGGTTGGGAGGAGTGAGCGGTCCTCCTTCCCATCACACCATGGGGAGGCTGTCCACTGCCCCCTGCCCCCTGCTGCCCCCTCGCTGCAGAATGTCTTCAGACCTTTTTTTTTCTCTCTCTGCCAGGGGGCGCCCGGAATTGCCGTGGCTGGGATGAAGGTCAGTGGACTGTTGTAACCAACACGTCAGGGACAGGGTGGGAGAGAAGTGAGCGGGCAGAGCTGGAAATCTTAGACTCAGTGGGGTGGCTGCCAGACCAATGAGGGGGCATACAGGATTTGGAAACATTTTTCTCAAAGTAACATTTGTGCCAGGTGCATAACCTTGAGCCACAGATGTGTAACTAAGCCTTGTAAGTAAGTAGCAATGGTTTCCTGCCTCAACTCACTAGCCTGCCAATGCACCAAGGCAGCAGGAAGGCAGCCCAGATCTTTCCTTTATGCTCTGTAATTGGGCAGCTATATGCTTCCAAAGTTTCAGAGAGAGCAGGAGTTCATCTCCAGAACCCCCACCCTAACTGCCCATTTGGTTGGCAGGCAGATGTGAGGACAGCCTGGAAAAACAAGTGCTCAAATTCTATCTTCACAGCAGGTACACTTACAGGGGGCACCATGTCCAAACCAAATGTCCATTCCTTCCTCTCTTTCCTCCTGGGCTGCCTCACTTATGCTCCCACCTGCCACACCCCTCAACTGGGGAAGAATAGGACCCTCTAAGGGTCAGTAGCCTGATAGGCCTCCTTTGGCCTGGGACCTGATGCCTGAACAGAGAAGAGCTGGGGCTGGCCAGATGTTTCACTGACCCCACCCTGACTGCCCCCCACCCCACCTCCACCAACAGGTGCCTTGCTCATTTGTTTCTGCTTTTTCTGTCTCTCACATTTGTTTCTCTTTTTCCACACAGGGTGAGCCAGGGATCCCAGGAACCAAGGTACTGATGCAGAGAGAATGTTCTGGGCTGCACAGAGTATCGGTCATGGGCAGAGGTGGGAGGGGCTGCTGCTGTTTTGCTCTTGGTCCCCCTGAGGCTGGCCTGGGGCTGGGGACCTGGCTAAGCAGAGAAGGGCCCACTGGTCAGGAGCACACTGCAAATGCCTCCCCCTCCCTGGGTCCTGGCCTGCAGGCATGCCAGCTGCAGCAGGCAGTGACTATTGTCCCCTGCACCTACAGGGTTCTCTTTCCCTCTTGTGTGACAATAAGAGGTGTGATAATAAGATATGTGACAAGAAAAAAAGTTTGAGAAATACTAGGTTAGAAATATTACACAGGTTTCTTTGCTGCAGACCTTCTCAGAACCTTTAATTTGCTAAATGTGCATTGAGGAGCTCTCAAAAGGAAATATCTTATGTGGCATTTTCAAAACGTTTTTGACCAGAACACCCTTTTTTAAAGAGGAAAAGCTTAAGGGACAAGTATTCTGGAAATGCTGGTCAATGATCACTGCCCATCCTACCCCTCACTCCCTGCCCCATCTTCTTATCAGTGACTTTCTCTTCTTACCCCAAAGGGAGACCCAGGAGCAGAAGGGAAGCCGGGGCCCCCAGGTTTGCTGGGAAAGAGGGGGCAGAGGGTAGGATATCGTGTATTTGAGTGTGTGCCCCTTCATCCTAGCCTCGCCATTCCCCTACTCTCTGGCCTTCCTCCATGGCTGGTGTGTCGCCTGCAGCGTGCTGTTGGTGCATGTGTCCCGAGACAAGGGGAGTGGCAGGACGGCCTGGCCAAGCTTCAGAAACCCACACTCAAGAGCACACCCACTCTCCTGGGCAGCCTTGATTACCCAGCAGAAAGCCTAGCAGAAGGAGGAACTTGCCTCCTTCCACCTCTGCTCCCCAAGGATCCACATCCTTTCCTTCTCCACCTGGCCTGCTTCCGAAGGATACCCAAACTAAGCACATCTGCAGGAGCAGCCCAGGCAGGACAGGGCAGCAGGGGCTCCCTCCCACTGCCAGGGCCTCTGCCTGGCCCTCCACAACCCCTCTTGGCCAGCCTCAGGCTACTTTACCGTTCAGCTGCTACCCTGGGGCAGGTGCCAAGGAGACAACACCAAAAGACTTGGTGTGGCACCTTCTGTGGCTCCCGCTGGAATGAATGTTCATTGAGACATCTGACCAAATTATAAGGCCAGAGCCCTCAGCTCACATTATTACACATGAGAGCTGCCTCTCCCCAGGGCCATGGGTAGCAAAGCTTCTTGTGCTGACCTGATACCCCAGCCCTGCTGGTGGGGTGCTCTTGGACACTCACCTGATATTGACACTGCTGTGCACTGAATATGTCCATCCCAGACCCATATGTTGAAGCCCTCACCTCCAGTGTGGCTGTATTTAGATAGGGCCTTGGGGAGGTCATTAAGGTTAAATGAGACCATAAGGTCGAGGCCCTAATCCAGTAGGATTGGTGGCCCTAGAAGAAGGGGAAGAAAGAGAGAGACCTTTGAGAGACCGTTCTCCCTCTCTGCCTTGTGAGAACACGGCAAGAAAGCTGTCATATTCAAGGCAGGAAGAGGGCTCTCACCAGAACCTGGCCATACTGGCACCCTGATCTCAGACTTCCAGCATCCAGAACTGTAAGAAAATACATTTCTGCTGTCAAAGCCACCCAGACTTTGTTATGGCCGCCTGAGCTGACCAATACAGCTGCTCTGTGAAAAGAAGGCAGAGCATCAGGGAGACGGGCTCGACCTGCCTCTGCCACTGACTCAGTAAGGGGTTGGCCACCAGTCATGTAACCTCTTGGGGCTTCCCTCACCAAATCTGTGAAATGAGAATGGGGTTCAGTATCTCTAAGGGGCTCTTTGATTCATGTCATGGGAGAAAAAGAGTTCTTCCGTAGTGGAAGAAGCTGGGTAGGGAAGTGTATTATTTTGCTAGGGCTGTGGTAACAAAGTACTACAGGCTGGGTGGCTTGAGCAGAAGAAATTCATTGTCCCACAGTTCTGGAAGCTGGAAGTCCAAAAGCAAGGTGTTAGCAGGGCGGGCTCCATCTGAGGGCCAAGGGGGAGAATCTGCTCCAAGCCTCTCTCGCGGCTTCTGGTGCTTGCTGGCAATCTTTGGCATTCCTTGGCTTATAGACGTATCACCCCAGTCTCTGCCTCCATCTCCATATGGCATTTCCCTGTGTGCCTGTCTGTGCCCAAATTTCTCCCTTTTATAAAAAGGACATCAGCACATTGGATAGGGGCTCACCCTACTCCCATGGGACTTCATCCTAACTCATTACATTTGCAATGACCCTATGTCCAAATAAGGTGAGCTGGTTATAGCTAGAGGCAGAGAAGGGGGTGCCAGAAAAGACTGGGAGCCCTTAGTTGCTAAGCATTAAGAATCTGAAGAACAGAGTGGTCAAAAGGAATTGCTTGCCCAACCACTGGTGTTCTGACCTGCTCACCTCTCCCAGGAGACCGCCAGGATGGACTAGATGCTTCTGGCCTTTGTTATGATCTGTGGCCAGTGTGACTTCTCCGCAGCATGAATGACAAGGGCCCGGGCCACATGGGAATAAGGAAAGCAGTCATGCAGGTGTCACCAACGCGAAGTGACCCATGGAAGTAGCCAGTCAGGATGGGGGCCGGGAGGAAGTGGAGCCCTTCGGAAAGCCAGCTGGGGGCAGGGGCAGAGAGGCAGGAGCAAGGGAAGTCAAGGCCCTAAGCTGTGGAGCTGGTGGCTTCCCAAACCTGCTGCGGAAACAGTTCCTAACCCCCACACTGTTTGCATCTCCCTGCAGGGTGAGAAGGGGGCTGAAGGCTCCCCTGGGCTTCCTGGCCTCCTGGGGCAGAAGGTAGGTGTCGCTCTGAATGGAGGGTTCAAGTCCTTCGTCACCCACATCCCATACCTGGCCCTGCACATCCACACAGGCCCCAGCATTGGACGTGTCTGTCTCCCAGACTGCAGGAAAGGCAGCTGGAACACAGCCAGATTCTGTTTGTCGAGGGAGAGGTGCCATAGGCAGGCCCTGATTGGCAAAAATAAAGTGCCGAAATGTAAAGAATTCGGTAGTGATGACCTGGTCAGATTTCTTGGTACCAGCTCTGCAAATGCATCCCACAGTTCATGAACTCTGTAAGATATTTAATTTAAAAATTAAAAAAAAAAGATGAGGCCAAAATAAGGGGAGACATGCATGATAAGATGGGGCCCTTGGAAAGTCTCAGCGCTCCTCAGCCTGTTAGAGGCCTGAGCACCCTGCAGTGACGGGGTCTGCAAAGCTTATTTAATGTTTCATTTCTTACATAGTTTGGCCGCCAATAATAATGTTATTCCACATTTTGAATATTCTCAACCCACTGAACAGTGTTCCGTGGAATACACTTTGAGAAACACTGCTCCAGACCCAGTTTTGAAGGGTCCCTTGTGTCAGCTCTAAACCTGCTGCCCTTCAGTAAACACTTCCAATCTCTCTTCAAATCCCACAGCTGGATCAGATCAATCTGGGGTTCTGAAGGCCCCTGGTCCCCAGACATCCTGGGGCCCACACCCCATAGTGTCCCTCCAGTGCTCAGCCTAGACCTTCCTCCACACCAGGGATGCTAACTCCACCTTCCACCCCCAGGGAGAGAAAGGCGATGCTGGCAACTCCATTGGAGGAGGCAGAGGGGAACCTGGCCCTCCAGGGCTCCCTGGGCCCCCAGGGCCAAAGGTGAGTGTTCCCTGGAATTGGTGTTGGGGAGGTGCTTACCTGGGGACTTTGTCTTCAGCCTGTTCTCGGGGACTCTACGTCCTGGACATCCCGCCTTCTCTAGCCTTCCCCTGCTCCAGATGTGTGGTTTTCCCCATGGATTCCAAAAAGGTCATTTGGACCCAGCTCCTGCTTGCAAGCAGATAACAGTTTGACCTTTCAGAGGAGATGTCTTCCCTGGGGCAGATGGATGGTCCCAGTGATTCAGATGACTCTGATGTAACTGAGTCAGGGAGCAATGGCTGCAGGACCTTCATGGCTATGCTGTAACTGAGTCAAGGATTGACGGCTGCAGGACCTTGATGGCCATGCTGTAACTGAGCAAGGGACCAATGGCTTCAGGGCCTTAGGACAGGCAAGAGGCCCCCCACCTTGGCTCTGAGTAGGTTGCAGGTCAACTATCAGCTGGCCCCACCTGGTACCAGCACATCTGGTAGGTGGCAGCAGTGGAGGCAGCTGCAAATGGAAACTGCCCTCACTTTCCTTTTGCTGCTTGAAAAGTGCAACGGCAAGATTTGGGTTTCCCAAAGCAGATGGCTCCTATGTTGCTTGGTTTACTTTAGCAGCACTGAGAAATGAAGGGGGTCTGTTTCTTAGCTCAGAAGGAAAGCATGAATTACTCTACATCATCTGGGGCAATACACTCATTCATTCCGCCCATATCCACCTGCCATGGGCTGGGCTCTGTGTGGGCCTAGGAGGGCCTGGCAGGGCAGAGTGGACACCAGTAAAGGGTACAGAATGCAGGGAAGGAAAGCAGGAGTGGCCTTCCAGAGGAAGCAAGACCCAGGCTGGGCCCAAGCATGGGTAGGAGTCAGGGAGGTGGAAGAGTGGGAGGTACAGAAGCCATCAGGGAAAGAGAAGTCCAAGGCAACATCTAGGCATAAGCGGCAAGACCATCTTTTCCCTCATAAGCAGCTGTCCAGGTGCCCAGCATGCCCTCATCCCAACTCTCTCCTCTTCCCCAGGGAGAAGCAGGTGTCGATGGCCAGGTTGGCCCCCCAGGGAAGCAAGGAGACAAGGTACAGAGACCTCCACATCCCAGAGCTGCAAGATGAGGGTCAGCTTGGGAGGTCAAGAATCATCCCGGCTGACCCTAGGGGGTATCCCTCAGGGCACAAGGCTGACCGGCCATGACCACTGGCTTCCCTAATTCCTGGTTGGCTTGGGCTTTAGAGAGCCATGCACTGAGACAGCAGTCATGCAAAAGCCAGTCTAGGGATGGGACATTTGACCAGGGAGTGACACAGAGCTTCCCGAGCCATTGGTAAACGAGGGGCTCTTGCTTCTCTCCAGCTACTCCCTATGAAAGACTGCTGTGTCCCTCATGAGTTCACAGTGGCTAAAGTGCTGTGGCAGTGGAGGAGAAAGAGAGTGGGTTACCTGGAGGCAGCAGTGGCTCCACGTCCCGTGAGCAGGGTCATCAGGAGTCACACCAAAGGGTTCCTGTTTCCTTTATTTTTACTTTCTATCTTGATTTTTTTCAATTGTCTTTATCCCAGAAAAATTGAAACTGCGCTTGGTTTTTCACAAGTTACACTGCTTTTTCATTTATTCTCCATGGCTCTGTCCTGTTTGCAACAGGAACAAATCCTTCCACCCGCCCGCTCTGGGAGGTGGGTGCTCATACACCCATGTCCTCCTGAGACCCTCCTGGCCCTCCACATTTCACTCGGCATTCTGGGTCTTTCACAAGTAGAGTAGGCAGCAAAAGAACTGTGTGGGCTCTCGATGTCAACTGACACCCAGACAATTGGCAAAAAGCTGCTGAGTCCTGGATACCTGAGCAAGATGGAATTAAAGAGAAGCAAACGTCCCTGCTCCAATGGAGGCAACTGACTTAGGGGACTGGGGAAAAGGTGTGAGAGAGACAAAGGGGAGTCCCTCACAATGAACACAGAACAGAAAGAACGCCACCGAGTCTGAAGTGGGAGGCAGCCCACAGGGACTCAGAGGGACAGGAGTGTGGGTGGGTGTTCCCTGGATGTTTCCTGAAGGGGTGGAACCTGCACTTCTATGGACTAAGAGCTGAGATGAGCCTCCTGGCCCTTATCACATGGCCTATCTAAGGACATCAGGCTCTCTGTACCAACTTTATCCCCACTTTGCTCCAATTTTGTCATGCAACAGGGGGAGCGTGGAGCAGCTGGAGAACAGGGACCAGATGGCCCCAAGGTATGTGCCTCTCTCGCCTGGAGTCACAGCGTGAAGCGGCTGGTAAATCAAAAAGCGTCTGAGACAGGTCTCAATTAATATTTAGAAGTTTATTTTGCCAAGGTTAAGGGCACGTGCCCAAGAGACAGGTCTGTGCCTTTTGCCAAAGATGATTTTGAGGGCTTCAATATTTAAAGGGGAAAAGCAGGCTGGAGGGGAAAGAGGAAGGGTATGGTAATCCACACACTGCAAGGGAAAAGGAGCAAGTAGCGGAATAGTTGATTATGTATTAGTCTCACGCTCAGTAAATCGGCACTTTATGTAAGCTATGGTGAACATGGAGCAGCTATCTGTGGGGATATTTAACCTTTTATCTGTAGCTCTCTGCTTAGGAACAAAAGGAAAGGCAGCTTCTTGCATGACTCAGCTTTCAGCTGAACTTTTTTTCTTTTGGCAGAGTGAACTGGGGTCCCAAGTTTTTATGTCCCTTTCACAGGCTTGACCTTGGGGTCTTGACGGGGAAGGAGGGGAAGAGCATTCTGGCCCTCAGGTGGGAGGTCTGAGTGGCAGCACAGGTGGACCCAACCTTCCCAGGTCGGCCTAGCCCAGACTTCTCACATGCAGTCTTCTCGATTTGTTCTGCAATCCCCGAGCATCCTCTGAGAGTGTTCGGAATCCCCAGGGCCCCGCTGGCTGTTCTGGGTCCACCCATGTGCAGCCAGGTGCAGCCAGTGTGGGCTGATAGAGAGCAGGCCACAGTTGCCCTCCCGGCCCTCCCAGTCCAGACCCTGGGTTGAGATCTCATTTGCCTTCTAGGGCTCCAAGGGAGAACCGGGGAAAGGAGAGATGGTGGATTACAATGGAAACATCAATGAGGCTCTCCAGGTGAGCAGGGTCCAGCCCAGAGGCCAAGATCCTCATGGATCTCAGGCTCTGCACCATGCCCTGATCAGGGGGCCCTTCCACACAGCCGAGTAGGGGCCCTGCCCTCAGGCCCTCAGGCAGCGCTTCCAGGAGAGCTGCTTCCTCGCTTTCTCTCCTTTGACCTCCCGCTGTGTAGCCTCCTGGCAAATGGCCCCATTACTGGCATCCAGATGGCCGGGGCTCTCTGTCTGGGCCCAGCTGGCCAGTTATATCGCCTCAGGGCCCCTGAGTGCCATAGTGGAATTATCCTGGCACCCCACAAGTTACGGCCCATCCAGGGTGCTGGGGCCCCATTTCTTTAATGCATGTATAACCCCCTTTCATGCAGCAGAAAATCTTCCTGGAACGCATCTCCTTTCATGTCAGTTTAACCCTGTTTCAAATTCATGAGCTCCCGCTCCCCACCCTTTAAAGCAGAGTTTCTCAGCCTTGGCACTGTTGACATTTGGGGCTGGAGAATCTTTGTGGTGGGGGGAGAGGCGGTCCTGTGTGTTGTAGGATGTGCAGCAGTGTCCCCAGTCTCTACCTGCTAGATGCCAGTAGCACCCAAGCCTCAGCTGTGACAACCAAACTATGTCTCCAGACATGACCAATTATCCCTTGGGGGAAGAAATTGCCCCTGCTCAAGAACCACTTCTTCAAAGGAGTCTGTGTCCGTATGTGACTCCATTTACAAGGTGTAAAATCCTCTTTTAAAGCCAACAATCATCTCCCTGATCTATTTTTTGAGTGGTTCCATATTTTGCTATACTGTGTCTGTTTAAAGGGAGGTGCGTGGCAACTTTGAAATCTGGGTTCTGGGAGAAGAGGAAAGAACAAGGGAGGGTCCTCAGAAGGTGACTAGAAAGAATAAGAGGTGGTGCTTCCTTCCCTTCAATAAAGTGAAGTAAAGGTTGCAGTCCATTTAGGGTGTGCCTGAGTCCATTGTAGGACGGCCTCAGAGTATAATCATGCTTAGGAGATGCTACGTATTCTCTCTGCAGTGATTACAAACCTCAGCGAGAGGTGGGGTGGGGGTGGTGTGAGTCTGGGGGCCATGGAGCCCACCTGCAAGCGTCTCCCTCCACCCACGCTCCTTTGAGGGGCCTAGCTCCCATGTTTCCATGACTGTGCAGTGAGAACCTTCCAGTTGGCTCTTGGTTTGCACTTCAACTGATTGCCTGGTGTTGGTTTTTTAGGAGATCCGGACGCTGGCCTTGATGGTAAGTTTTTCTCCTCCTGGCTTTCCTTGGGCACTGGACGGGGGGCTGGGGATGGCAGCCTGGAAGCAAGGATTTGATTTCTCCCCTCCAGAAAGCAGGTACTAGGCTGCAGATTAGGGTTGACCCAACAGGGCTGGGGCAGATGATGATCTGAGCTGGAGGTGATGAGTCAGGACTGGTAGGTGGGCCTCGAGAGCTGCCCGTGCCCTGGGTCATGGGTGTCCTCTGTGTAAAGGCTCTTCACCAATACAGCTGTGCTCTCTGGTGACAATACAAATGCTGGATTCTATTTACAGCTGCGTGAAGGAAATAGCAGTACTGAGGAGGATGTTTTTAATGTTTCTCTTTTTTCCCAACTTTTAGCTAATTAAATCCTGAAAAACTAGTAGCAACCTCCCACGTATCCCCCTTTCCTGGAAATCAGTTTCATTATCTGCACTTGGAAAACCAGGGAATTTCAAGCCTGGGTTTTGTACAGGTGCCTACCAGTGACAGGCTCTTGGTAAATATTTGTAGTTAAAATGACTACCACCAAGTTTAACTTCTAAGGTAGAGGATGGGAGGAGAGATCATGAAGTTCTCTGACTACTGAAATTTCAATTCACCTAATATTTTTTCATGGCTATGAGCCACAGAACACACTTAGGGATGGCACAAACTCACAATCAAACACCACTTCTGTGACGTCCCAATCCCAGAAATTGCTATCAACGACATGGTTCTGGAATCAATGAGCTTCATTTGGAGACATTAAAATATATTGTTTGGCAGGGCACAGTGGCTTATGCCTGTAATCCCAGCACTTTGAGACACTGAGGTGGGCAGATCGCTTGAGGTCAGGAGTTCAAGACCAGCCTGGCCAACATGGTGTCTCTACTAAAAATACAAAAATTAGCCAGGCATGGTGGTGGGTGCCTATAATCCCAGCTACTCAGTAGGCTGAGGAACGAGAATCACTTGAACCCGGGAGGCGGAGGTTGCAGTGAGTCGAGACTGCACCACTGCACTCCAGCCTGGGTGACAGAGTGAGACTCTGTCTTAATAATAATAATAATAATGTGAAATAGCTATTGGAAATAAAACTTTCCCAGAAACATTTTTTTTCCTTTAAAATCAACCTTGAGGTGTAACTTACACATAAGAAAAGGTACTCATTTTAGGTGTAGAGTTTGATGAGTTTTGATAAGTGTATATACCCAAGTATCAACCACCCAATCACTCTAGAAAGTTTCTTCATGCACCTTGGGAGTCACTCCCAGCCCCAGGCCACCACTGCTCTGTGTCACTTCTGTCACTGTAGATTAGATGTGTCTTTTGTCTCTTCTAGAGCTTCATGTAAATGGAATTAAACAGTATCTGTGCCTGGATGCTTCTGCTCAGCAGAATGTGTTTGAGATGCACCCTTGTCATCAGCACTTGGTTCTTTTTCCCTGCTGAGTAGTATTTCATTGTATGGATGTACCATGCATTCCCCTGTTGATGGGCATTTGGGTTGTTTTCTGGAGATATTTTTAAGTCATTATTGGGGAAGGTCAGACTTAGCTTCTTGGAGCCCAAAGGACCACCAGAGATGCCCTAGAGAGAAGGAGAAGGAGAGGGTATTGGACATGGCTCTCCAAACCCCACCTCCACATCAACCCAGTCACACTTGGTGCTTATATGTTTTGCATTTTGGGTTCCCCATGTTATTTTCTTTGCAAAAAATGTGTTTCTGTCACTGGAGAAAGGTTTGTAAACAACTTATCTGTACGAGCCAGCCTCCACATATAGCCCTCAGGGCACAGGCTACCCTCCTCGGTGGGACAGTTCTTCCATGTGTCTTTCGTTTCTCTCCTAGGGGCCTCCTGGTCTTCCTGGGCAAATTGGCCCACCTGGAGCTCCAGGGATTCCAGGCCAGAAGGTAAATCTTGTCTTGACAAAGGGGGTGAAGACCTTGCAAGGGCAGCGACCCCAGGGCTTCCCCTCCCCCTGTGACCCTCTCATCTTCCCAGCACTACCACCATACCCTCCTGCTGCTCCAAGGCACCAAGGGACCCGCCCACCCACCTCCCAGCTGCTGTGGCTCTTCTATCCAACCCTTGCCATCTGCTTGGGCTCCTGTAATTCACAGAGCCTTCTGATGCTGTGGGGCCTGGGTCTAGACACACCCCTGCCCTTGCCCCAACCAGACCCACAGCGGGAGTGAGGACCCCATCAGGGACCTCGGCATCTGAGCCCCTCCCCAATCCTCCCACCTCACTCCCTGACCTTGCTTTCCTTTTACACTCCACACACCTGTGTTTTTCTCAGAAGGTCTGCCCCTCTGTCTCCCACTCATGAGGTCCTCTCCCCTGCAAGTCTTTTTCCATCTTACCTTTCTTTCAAAGCCCTTCTCATCTTTCAAGCCCAATTCAATAGACCACCTCCTCCTTGAAGCCTCCCCTGATCTATCAGGCAGAATTCCCTGCCCTTTCCTCTGCTTCTCTGGGTAGGACCTACATCATTTTGCCACCTCCCTTAACTCCCCACCTGACCCAAAGAAGGGGCTTGGTTTGTGTGAAGATGAAAGGAGCACCCTGTGGAGAGCCAGGGCAGGGGTTCTGCATTCAGGGGAGACAGGAAGGCAAGAACCCTTCTGCAAGGGAGCCAAGGGCGCCCAGGGCTCCCAGAGGCAGCAGTGGGAGGTTGTGGCTAAAACATGGACATGGAGCCAGCACGCCCAGACTGGGATCCTGGCTCCTCAGTTCACTAACTGTGGGCCTCAGGCACACAGCTCTGTGCTTTGGAGTCCTGTCTGTAGAAGAGAGGCAATGCAAATTCATACCTCCCAGCAACACAGTGAGAATTAAATGAGCAAACTCTATGGGAAAGTGTGGAGTGGGATGCCGGGTGCACTGAGCAATGCGTAACTGATGGCTGCTATGGTCTCTGCCCTGAGAGTCACCTTTAGTTGTTCTGGTTACAGGGGGAGATTGGACTGCCAGGCCCTCCAGGACACGATGGGGAAAAGGTATGAACAGATGTCCTCCAGTCAAACCTCTGAAGACAGTCTTGGCCCTGGGGGCAGGAGGTCGGGCAGGAAGGCTCTAGAACTGGCCCTGGTGTGAGCCCAGTGGGCAAGGGGAGATGGGGGAGGGCAGGGAGAGGGGCCCACCCCGCAAGCCCCAGGAGGAGCCAGGCAGACCCAGGCTGGGCTGTCTGTGCCTGCCCCAGCCAAGCACCAAAGAGCCAAGGCCTTTGGACTTTTCTACTCTCTCTCCCTCTCTCCTCTTTTCTCCATTAATGTGTCTAAGAAGCATTGTTGGTATTTTCTAAAGGGACCTCGCGGTAAACCAGGAGACATGGGCCCTCCTGGTCCCCAAGGCCCCCCAGGAAAGGATGGACCTCCAGGAGTGAAGGGAGAAAACGGGCACCCAGGGAGCCCAGGAGAGAAGGGGGAGAAAGGGGAGACAGGACAAGCAGGCTCACCGGTGAGTGGCAGGGCTGGCTGCCCTTCCGTGCATACACCACTCCCAAGCATGACGCCAGCTTTGTAGGGCTTTGCACTTTGCATGGGGTGAGCTGCTGCCTGGGCTAGAAACCTGGGGCCAGGGCTTAGGGGTGGAGGATTCACTCAGCTTCCCCTCAAGTCACTCACTTTATGAAGGCCAGTTTCCCGACTCAGGAGACCTGAGTTGTGCTCTGTCATCTGTATCCTTGGGAAAGCCACTCACTGTTGCAGAGCCTCCGTCTCCTCATCTCTAAAATGGCGATAATAATGTTTTCCCTGGATACCTCACTGGATTGTTGGGAAAGAGATGAAGACATGGTTTAGAGCTGCCTCTTTGGAAAGTGTGCAGAAGCCCTATACCCGGGAGAGGCTGCATGTACAGAAACGGGGCCTTCGCCCAGTCCACTAGGCTGCTAACTTGACTTAGGGGCCTTCTCTGGGTCTCAGGGGTTTCCATCTGTGAAATGGGTGCCATCCTAGACACCTACCCTTGGAGCAAGGGAGCCACATCCTGTGCAGGCCACAGTTGGTCACACTCAGCAAGACCACCTTGAGCTCCACTAACAGAAATCATTGTCAGTCTGTAGGGTCTAGATGGCCCAACTGGGGAGAGAAGGAGAACATGGTGGCCAGAGCAGACCCAGAGTGGCAGGATTGCCTAATCCAGCTGGGCTTCTGAGGTTTACAGTGAAGCCAGAGGGCTGGGTGTCAAGGTTGTCTGCAGGCAGCCACAGATAAGGGTCCTCCCGGGGGCCACCAGCCTAGTGGGTGCCTGGCACTGTGACGAGGCTGCCCTAATCCCAAGCCTGCCGACCCAGCCTGGGAGCAGGCAAGGGGGGGGTCCTCTTAACAAGCAGCTACTTCATTTGAGTGTAAACAGGAGTTGCATCTTCCTTGGCTCACAGTATGATGGCCTCTAGGAGCACCAACCTAGTTCGACGGTGCTAGAATCTTGGTCTCAGAATTCTCCTCTAGGAAGTGGAAAGAGCCTCAGAGGTCAACCAGTCCCAAGTCTGACCCAGTGCAGGACTCCTCACTCAACCAGCACAGGCAGGCAGCTCACTGCCTCCAGACCTGTCCACTGCACCATGGGGCAGCCCCAGGATGGAGGGAGCATTCCTGGATATGGTGTGGAAGCTCCCTTGTCAGCCTCCCCGAGTTGACCCCTCAGAGCCTCTGGCCTCTGGAGCCATATTTATTATCTATTGCTGCATAAGTAATCGCTGCAAAGGTAGCGGCCTAAGACAATACACACTTATTGGCACATAGTTTCTGTGGGTCAGGAATTCAGGCACATCCTAGTTGGGTCCTCTACCCATGGTCTCATGAGGCTGCAATTGATGTCTCAGCCAACTGTATTCTCATCTGGAGCTAGGGATCCCCTTCCAAGCTCACTGGTATTGGCAGAATCCAGTTCCTTGCTGGAACAGAACTCAGCTCCTAGAGGCCATCTACAGTTCCTGCCACCTGCGCCCCTGCCCTCCCCACCCCCTGCAGAGTAGACAGTTCACATTATAGCAACTGGCATCTTCAAGGCCAAGGCCAGCAGTAGGGTCTCTCTAGTGTCTAGTGCTAGCAAGACAGAGCTGTGTGCACGTGTGTTTGTGTGTTCATGTAACATTTGTAACATAATCTTAACATGTTATATGTCACCATCTGACATGTATGTTATAATCTGCAACATAATCATAGAAGTGAGGTCCCACCACCTTTGCCATGTGCCTTACTCCACGGCTAAGAAACGAGTCACAGGTCACCCTAAGGCCTGTACACTGCAGAGTCCACAGAGAGTATCAGCCTCTCCTCCCCTGTACTAGAGCCTCAGATTCTTCAAGACAGTGATGACAGTCCCTGCCCAGTCTTCTGTTCTGCAGGCTGACACCTCCACATCCTCCATGGTGTTCCTTGTTGACCCCTAGACCAGTCACGTCCCAGTCTAGTTTGTCACAGATGTGAGGGTGCATCTGTCCCAGGCTTTCACAAGGGCTGGCATTCATGCAGTGGTGTTTTGTGCCCACAGGGACAGAAAGGAGAAGCCGGGGAGAAGGGCAATCCAGGAGCAGAGGTACATGAGAGATAATTTGACAGAGACTCATCAAACGACAGTCTCTGCAGAATGCACAGTATTTCTATGCTTTAGAATGAAGCTTGCAACTGCCTGACGTTTACGTTTACTGAGCACCACCGTAGGTCAGGCACTGATCCTCAGGACTGCTCCAGTCTTCCCAAACCACATCTCTCAGCAACCTTCACAGAGCACCTCCCATGCT
Organism: Gorilla gorilla gorilla; assembly: GCF_029281585.2. NCBI lineage: Eukaryota > Metazoa > Chordata > Mammalia > Primates > Hominidae > Gorilla > Gorilla gorilla. The sequence continues at coordinate 45,815,087 of NC_073232.2, read as the reverse complement.
TCCATCCTGGTGCTAGAGTCTGGAGATACAAAAATAAACAGAACTTGCCGGGCACGGTGGCTCACGCCTGTAATCCTAGCAATGTGGGAGGCTGAGGCAGGCGGATCACCTGAGGTCGGGAGTTTGAGACCAGCCTGGCCAATATGGTGGAACCCCATCTCTACTAAAAATACAAAATTAGCCAGGAGTGGTGGCAGGTGCCTATAATCCCAGCTATTCGGGAGGCTGAGGCAGGAGAATCGCTTGAACCCAGGAGGCAGAGGTTACAGTGAGCCAGGATTGTGCCACTGCACTCCAGCCTGGGCAACAGAGTGAGACTCTGCCTCAAAAAAAAAAAAAAAAAAAAAAAACCAGAACCATCCCTCCACAGCTCACAATACCCCATAATGGGCAATAGCATGGGAGCAACTCAGGGAATCGGGCAAGCATCCCAAAAGACATGCTATTTGGGCAGAGTCTTGACGGCTTTGTAGGAGTTTGCCACAAAGTTTCAGAGGTAGGCTTTCCAGATAGAGGCATTATTCTTTTGAGAAGTGTGGTGAAAGGAAGAGAAAACAGAATGGCTGAGTGAGAATAGTCAGGATGGAGGCAAGGTTTTCAAAAGACAGCAGAGAATCAGGCATATTTGCAGGCTCAGGGGCAAGAACCCGGAAAGCAACGGAGATCAAGGATGCGTGAGAGACAGGATGTTTGGTGGCGGGGTCTGGGTAACCCAAATAGCACCTCAGACCCATGGGAGAGACCACCAAGCCTTCTCAGTCCCCATCAGGGTGGGTTCACCTTGCCAAGCCCCATCTGAATGTAGTGAAACAGGCCTGATTGTACAATGTGTATGGTACTTGTTTCGAAATGCATAGCCTCCTAAAGAAATGATCCTAATTCAGGAAAAGCATTATACGCACATTGTCCCTCCCAGAAGTATTTAAAATAAACATTGGAAACAGTCTAAATTTTATCAAGAAGGAAAGGATTAAATAACTTACAGTAATAATACTAATAGTAATAATAGTCACCACGTCTGAGCACTTCCCTCGTGCCACGCACCGCACTAAGCCCTGGGTATGTAACAACTCATTTTCACTCCACCCAGTGAATAGCACAGCACCGTTACCAGGAAGCTGGTGGAGAACATATAAAAAATGGAAACATCAGTTTCACAGTAAGTGAAAAAGAGTTGAAAATGAAATTTTATACATATATGAAATCATAAGCATATACATATATGTATATACAATTATACACATATTATATATAAATATAAAAAGTATATACATATATTCAAGCACATCTGATACATCAAGAAAATGTTTAAATTTTCTTTTTAAAGAAAATTTTAAAAATTCTTTTTATTCTTTTTATTATTTTTAAAATTACCACCCAGGTAAAATTGACTTCTTCTGGAATGTGTCCAGTTCTGTGAATGTTAATGCATGTAGAGATTTGTATAACCAATACCATGATTAGGATACATAAACCACTTACTTATAATAAGAATTAAAATGGTAAACTTTTGTTAAAAATGGGAAGCTTTTTTTAAGAAGGCAGAGTTTCCAAAGACTGTGTTCCCTCCAAGGAGACTGTGATGGAGCGACAAAGTCCACAGGTCCAGGAAACAATAGGGACCTCCTCTCTGCGCAGTGTAGGGGTGCCCTCTGTCGTGGCCTGGCACAGGAGTCACTCCCCTGGCCCTGCTCCAGGGAATTCTACCCCTGGGAAGACGAGGCACCTGGGAAGAGCCCTGAAGCCGAGGTGGGGTGAGCAGCTCAGAAGGACCCAGCAGTGGCTGCCTGTGGATGAAAGGATGTGTGTGTTCATCAGAGACAGAAGCTGCAATGGGCACCACCCTCTGTAGAGGAGGCAGCCCTGAGCTCCTCCATCTTCACTGTCCAGTCAGAATCTCCTCTAGCACAATCTGCATCTGCTCTCAAGGGAAACAGAGACCAGCAGTCCCCATCCTGTCTGTAACAAACCTTGGGGACTTGAGGAGCAATCTCCAGGAACAGCTCAGTCTCCCCACATTTCAGATAACCAATCTCTGCTTCTCTAAGCCAAGGGTCTCAAACTCAAATGTCTACAAGGGCCAGGCTTGCAAAAAGTGACTGCAAGAGCGCTGGATCAAAGACAATAAGGAGTGGTGAGGACTGGGGTAAACTGAAGGTGTCATGCCCCACCTAGAGGGGAAAGCTCTAATTCCACTCCAGGCTGTTGTTGCCATGCGTGAACAAGAACCTAGTGCTGCTAGATCTTCTGGTGTTTTTCTTTTTCTTTTTTTTTTCCAAGAAAAATCTGGAAGAATAGATCTTTAGGGACATTTCCTGGAAATTTGCTTTTTCAACATTGAGCTGTCCACCGGGTTGCTATGAGTTTTTGACCTGTTCTGAGCCTTTTTTGGGGGATACTGTGCTGGGCAGTCACTGGCTGACCTCCAGTGGGCAGCCATGTCCTCCTCTGGCCTTGCAGTCTCCAGCTGGGCTCTAGGCCCTATCAGGAGGGAGGGCCACTTCAAATGTAACAGGGCTCCCCTTTGGCTTTTAGGTTCCTGGGCTGCCAGGGCCAGAGGGGCCTCCCGGACCTCCGGTAAGTTTGGAGGGCTTGTCAGTGGCCAGTCCACTAATGTCCCCTCTCCACGGCAGTCACTGGGCTCAACCTCAGCCTTAGTCACTATCACCTCTTCCTCCCAGGGAGGGATTTTCTGGTCTACAAACCCCTCCCGGCTCCTTTTCCCTCCCATGTTAAACAGCACCATCCTGGGGACACCAAGGAGCCCAAGCATTGCCTGGTTTCCTGGAAATAGCTGACTGGTAGGGCAGCCCCAGGGTCCCTTGTCTCTAAGCTCTGCCCAACATTTACCTCACCCTTTGCCATCAAACATCTGCTTCTCCCATTCCTCATTTGAAAGTGACTCACCGGTCTGGTACAGTGGCTCACGCCCGTGATACCAATCTGGCACTCCGGGAGGCTGAGGCAGGTGGATCGCTTGAGTCCAGAAGTTTGAGACCAGCCTGGGCAACATAATGAAACCCTGTCTTTTCTAAAAATACAAAAAATTAGCTGGGCGTGGTGGCACACATCTGTAATCCCAGCTACTCAAGAGGCTAAGGTGGGAGAATCACCTGGGCCCCGGAGGTCGAGGCTGCAGTGAGCCAAGATCGCACCACTGCACTCCAACCTGGGCAACCAGAGTGAGACCCTGTCTCAAAAAAAAGAAAAAGAGAGAAAGAGAGGGAGGAGGGAGGGAGGGAGGGAGGGAGCGAGGGAAGGGACGGAGGGAGCGAGGGAAGGGAGGGAGGGAGGGAGGGAGCGAGGGAAGGGACGGAGGGAGCGAGGGAAGGGAGGGAGGGAGGGAGGGAGGGAAGGAGGGAAGGAAGTAAGGAGGGAAGGAAGGAAGGAAGGAACGAAGGAAGGAAGGAAGGAGGGAAGGAAGGAAGGAAGGGCGAGCCCCAGCACCACTGGATTGGCTTTCCTTGGTTACAGAAATGTAACCATGGGGCCCCTGTGCATTGCCCCTAGAGGGCCCCCAAGCACCCTGAAGCAACAGATGCTGGCCCATGCCTCTGTGTGGTTCGTGGTCCCCAAGGCACTGTGTGTCCTCTGTTGTGGACAGTAGAAGTAGCAGTAGGAATAATGATAGGAGCCAGCGTTTATTGAAACTTATTGGATGCTAGACACTGTTCCAAGCACTTTGCCTGTATTAATTTAATGTTTGCTGTGTTACCTCTGTGTCTTTCTTTCATGAGACTCTGGGTCAACCATGAGGACCACAGAGAGATTTTCTGTGAGCCCTGGCTGGAAAAGACTGGCTCAGACTATTCCCTAGGAAGCCCCAAGCATGACCCCCACTTAGCATTTCTTTCTACCTCTCATGGGCAGGGACCCCAAACCATACATACTCTGCACCCAAAACCCTTGTTCTTCTGTGGTCCATTTGTGGACTAGGCAGTTGTGTTAACTAGAGATGCAGTTCTAATGCACCTTGTTTTATTCCAAATGCAGGGGCTCCAAGGTGTTCCTGGACCAAAGGTAAGGAGAAGTCACATGACAGGCGCTGTGTCAGTGCTAGTAGAAAAGAGGGAAAGTGCACCTGAGACCAGCTGACCCTTTTTCCTAGAAGGCATTAGGTGACACTCCAGCCAAGGGGGTCCAGTCAGGGCAGGAGGAAGTCCTAGATTCCCTTTAGCATCCATCATTGACACCTGGCGTGCTTTGGCTTCAGAAGCTTCCCATCTGTCACCCCACAAAGGGACAGGTTAGATTCTTAGCCAGTGGTTAAAATCCTTTTCCTATCAAACCTGCCCTGGCCCCTTCACTCATGCTGAGTAGAGGTGGGAGAGAGACAGCAACACAGGGTGGGACCGCTCCCTGGGTCAAGCTTGGAGGGACTCTACACTGGGCTCTCCCGGCCTCTCCTCAACCATTTCAAATGGATGAGGGGGCTGGGGGTTGTTGATGTGACAATGGCCCTTTCCTCATGCCCTGGTATTCAAGAGACTTCGGGGCAATTTGTTCTCCTGACTAGGCTGTGAGCCTCAGGGCTCTGGAGGTAGCATCTCAGGCATCTGAGCAAATCTCTGTAAGGTTCCCGTTTTCCTGCCATGCAGTTGGGCACCTGTGCCAAGGCCTGACCTGTGGGTTTGTCCCCAGGCCACCTAGTCCTTTTCTCTGTGGGGCTCTCAAAGCTCCCACAGGATACAGGGGCTACTAACTGAGGCGGGAGTAGGCTAAGAATTCAGGGATTCTTGGTATCCTCAGCCCACCACCCTGACCCCTCCTTCCTCTACAAATGCCACCCCAGCCTCCAGGACCCCAGAATGCAAGAATGAATTGTCTGGGACATGTCCTTGTGTGATCTCGTCCCCTCTCCCTTTCCTCCAGGGGGAAGCAGGACTAGATGGAGCAAAAGGAGAGAAAGGCGTCCAGGGAGAAAAAGGAGACCGTGGTCCCCTGGGACTACCCGTAAGTACCTTGGACCCAGCAAGACTGGTGGGCTTGACGGGCCAGGGGTGTGGGCTGGGACTGGGGGACAGCCAGTGGAAAGCTAAGGTTCTAGAGTCTGAGCATCCAGAGTTCCATGTGGTTTGTCTTTCCCACCTGGGCAAGACCACAGGCTCTGATTCTCTTCCTCCTCTGGGCCCAGGCCCCACCTTGGTGCTGGGGAAAGGCAATGCTGAAGAAGACAGGCTCCCCCACCCCAAGGGGCACTGAGCTGGGAGGGCAGCTTCAGGTCCTACTTGAGCCTGGTTCAGAAGCAATCAAAGCCTGCTGCCTTTACGGGGCCAAGCTTGGAGGGTTTGGAAGTAGTGGGACAAGAAGATAGTCTCCATTACAGTACATTTTCCCAGAGGGACCCCAAGAGAACTCTTGCTCTCCTCTCTTAAGCACTGGTCATTGCAGAAAGGCACAGACAAAGTCAGACTTTGTGGTCCCAGCAGGCCAAGGCCATTCATCTCCTGGGTTCGTGGAGATCTCTGATCTCAGCCTGCCCAGAGCCAGAAGCCCCAGGTCAGAGGTGGGGAGCTGCTCAGAAGGTGTTCACATGTCATGATATGGGGCTGGGCTGGATAAGGCTGATGGCCTCTTCACTGCCTCACCTGTGTACAGGTGAGCACATCCCACCACCGTCCCTGGAGCCCGGGCTCCATGCCCCCTAACCCTCCACTGAGGTTGGCATTCTTCCAAGAGCTGGAAGGGATGTTAGCGATCCATCTCATCATTTCACTGATGGTCCCAGAGAAGAAAGTGGGTCACTGGAGGTCACATACAAAGTTGGTGGCCAAGCCAGAGGCTGCTCTGAGGCCATGGGCTTGCAAAGCGACTCCTTCCAGCCACTCAGGCTTCCTCTGTCCTGGGCTCAAGGCCAGTTCCCACCCCAGGTAGCCATAAAGAGCAGAGAAACAATGGAAAGCCCAGTTACCCCCGCTTGGCAGAGCTTGAAGGTCTGGTTAATACAATCACAGTAACCAAACAGCAAATGCAGGAGGTATAATTATACCCTCATGAATGCATTCGAGGTAGGAATATTTAAGAAGCCAATCTGCTTGACAGACTACAGAAAACTGATGACTTTAGCAGGCATTTTCCCATGTCTTAAGCTGTGTCTGGAATGATTAAGTGCTCCTTACTATTAAAGAGCCTTCCTGCCCCACTCAACCACAAACCTCTTCTTATCCACATTCATGGCCCCAACGACCTTGATGAACACTCGAGAATTCAGTCAGGGGTTGAAATGCAAAAGGCACAGCGACCAAACAGGTAATATTAATATAAACAAGGAAAGTGCCAGATGAAAGACAAAGTACCTACTCTATAATTAATTTTCTCACTTTTGATAGAGGCATGGGTACAGAGAAGTATTTTTTTTTTAGTTTAAGTAAACAACAGAACAAGCATTCATATGAGACAACTGACACAAACCTGAGGGAGACACTAGGGAGTGGAGGGGACTGTGGTGCACTAGAGACCGTGTATCCCTTCTTAAGGGGAACCGTCCCTTCTCAGCTCAGCTGACTGTTGCCTTGGAGGAAGGCGGAGCTGGTATTTCTGGATCTTCCTATTTTTCAAAGGAAGTTAAACATCTGGTGTTTTATGTGAAATCTTTCCATTTTCTAACATTAGATCAAAATTATTTGCAACACTGCAGACCATACAAAATATGTCAGTGGCCCACATATGGCCTGAAAGCCTCTAATTTGTGCTTTCTCCTCCAGACCTCTCAAGACAACTGAGTTTTAATGCTGCATTTTTTTAAAGTACATGGATATTTAGCTACCATTCTGTTTCCAGGTTTCACCTGGATGTTTTATTCTATGTAGTAGCAGCCTGCTTCTCCAGGCATATCCTGGAGTGTTCCCCCATTTGCCCTGCAGAAGCAATTCTCAATGCTGGCTGCACACTGGAATCCCCTGAGAGCTTTTCAAACTCACCATCACCCCGGGCTTCACTCTTGGAGATTTTGAATTGCATCGGGCTGGGATGGGGTGGGACCCAGGCATCTGTTTTATTTAACATTGCCCCCAAGAGATTCTAATGTGCTGCCAGGGCTGAGAACCACAGCTCTCTAGCCCAGTGAGTCAAGGTCGGTCCCAGAATTGTGTGGTCCTAAATCTGAGAAGAGTCCCTGCAGAGTCCTTCTACCCAACACCTTTTCCATGAAGAAGCCGCTCGTTGCCTCCTTCTAGGGACTTCCTTTTCATTTAAAATTCTGAGGCTGAGGCTCAGTTGGAAGCAGTTCTCAAGCACTCAGTCCTTATCAGGCCAGAGTATTGCTGCTGCCTTCTCCCTGACTTTTCACATTGGAATCATTAGAAAAGGGTCCCTGGGTTTTCCTGGGTGGGTTTCAGAGGCAGCTTCATAACCCAGGGTTGGAACAGGAGCGCCCCCCCAGCTAACCCATCAATAATTGTTATGTATGTCGTGCATCACTGCCCCCGACCCACCAACCTTGTATTTCACTGGACAAGAGCAAGTAAGGGTGCTGATAGCAGGTTGGTCTCAGTAGCTTCTCACCTGCTGCCCATTTGCTCTGGGCAATACATGGCCTTAGACCTCTGTCCCAGGCCGCTGCCTCCAAAACCTTTGCCTACACAAGAGCCCTTGTCTGGGAGCATATGAATGGATCGAGTTTAGGTTGAGCATCTCAGACTGTAAAGTGCCAGCGAAATGTCAGGCATCATTTGTAATATCATCTAAGAGCCAACTCATTCCCCCAGGCTGAAGGATAAGCAGACCAACTCCTACCCAGATTTCACAACTGGGTGCTGTCACCCAGGGCTGAGACCCTCAGGGGCACCCCGGCATGGCCTGATCCAAACAGGAATGCAAAGAGGCTGGGAGAGCCGTCCTCACCTGGGGCCCCTCCCCAGTAAAACCTGTCCTGGGAAGGGTGCACAGCTCTGATTCCAAGACATCTCTCTAAGCATTCCTTTCTGTATCCCTTTCCCCATAACACTGAAGGGACAGGGGTTTCTGAGAGGGAATAAAGGGAGAGAGGAGAAGAGGGGGCGGGAGGAGCAGGTGGCCATCCACGCCGACCTCCACCCAGCCTGCTCAGCAGCCAGCCACTGCATTCAGTGTCTCCATGTTTTCGTTGGTTTCCATGTAAATACCATTCCCTGTCCTCCCAAGCTTATTTCTCCAGTTGTGTTTGATTACCAGCATTTATGTCTGTCCAGAGTCACTGCTTTACTCACCTCTTCCCTCCCCATTGTTCCCTTTTTCTCCCTCCCAATCCTCTCTTCCCCTTCTTTTGGTCAAACTGTGCCCTTCGTCCAGGGAGCTTCAGGTTTGGACGGCAGGCCTGGGCCACCGGTGAGTGTCACTTCTCCATCACCCCTCACCCCACTCCACTCCACACCTGGCCTGTGATCCCTTTTGTCTGTCCCACTGTGGCCTCATTTTCCCAGTGAATCATGCCTGGTTCCACCTCCGACACCAGAAAGGTGCCACTGATGCTCTGAAGTGCCTTTTCCAGCCTCTTGACCAAATATGGCTGGCCTTCATCTGAATGCCCCGGTCCACAGAATACACCCAGGGACCTCAAACCTGCCAGGTGTGGGGTGGGAGGCCACTCCAGCAGCACCGCTCCTGATTCCACGGGAATGCTGAGTCCAGCCTGGGTGCCCAGCCCTGGAGGTTTGAGCCATGGCCTCTCCCCACCAAACACACCAGTGTCTGTGTGTGCCCGTCATGCTGTGTTGTCTTCATGCTGTGAGCTCTGTCCATCTCCTTTCTTCCCACGAGGGCCTCCTAGTCTTGTGCAGCCACCAGTCTGGTATATGTGGGGTAGGACAGCTTTGAAGGCTGAGGACAGGAGTAGCCTGCAGAAGCATAGAAGCCAGTCCCAGCTCTGTGTCTTATGCACGTTCTAACCACCCTTGCACTGCCTATGACAGCACAGTCGCCCTGCAACCCAACATGGCGGTTCATTACAGAGCAAGTGAGGCACACTTGGGTCCTCTCTTCCTCCATTCTTTCTGATTCCAGAAAACAGGCGTCATTTACTCTTGACTAGAAAGCACCTGGCCCTTCTGCTTATGACTAACAACTGAAGGATCAGGGGAAAATTCCCTCCTGTCCACCTTCGGTCCCTCCCCTGAGCGCCCTCTGAGGTCAACCTTCCCAGGGTATTGAGCTCACTCGCCCTCAAGTCTCGAGTCCCTGCTCGGGCACCATCACGAGAGCTCTGTGCACCCAGCCCCTTCCGGCCAGGGAGGCCCTGCTCTGTCCTGCAGAGGGCTTTCAAGGCCACATCTGCCCATGGCCTGCATGGAGTTCTAGTTAGCTGGCTGGAGCCACCCTCAGGGGAGGCCAGACCTTGCCAGGGTTCATGTGTGCAGCGTAGGGGACACACTGAAGCACAGGCTCACAGGTCTTCCCAGGTGGCCGGGGGCACTTGCAACTGGCACCAAGAGAAGCCCAGAGCTTTTAGAGGTAGGAGGGTCAAGATAGACCTCTGTGAGAGCCCCGTCCTACTGAATGCCTATTCTGTGCCCTCATAAATAGGAGGTGACATGGCTTGCCCAAGATGACAGACTTCTTCAGAGCCCCCCACCTCCCTGCACTGATGGAGTTCACACTGTAAACCCTTACATGCAGAGAGCATGCCCTGGCTTCCAGGAGTTATTATGGCTTTGCTCCTTCGCCACAGTCCCTCCCTCTCCATCCTTCCCCACCTAGCAAACCTGTCTCAGGTGCGGGGCAGGGCTCGGGGATGATCTGTGGTTGCAATCAGAGAAACCAAGACTTTCCTCTCAATGGCTTCTCCCTTTTATGTTAGACCGAGGGAAGCAGTACAAATTCATACACTCTGTCCCTTAGGAACTGAGTCTTTACTTTCCTCATAAAATCAGTATCCTAACTTTAAGGGAAAATGTGGGGAAAAAAATAAGGCTTCCCTGCCAATATTAACATTTATTGAGCACTTCCTACATGTCAGGCTCAGCACCAAATGCTTGCTATGCATTCATGCGTGGAAACCTGGCACGGTCAAGGAGGCAGACACACGTGGTACAGACGTGGAAACTGACACTCGGCAAGGCTAAGGAGCTTCTCCAATACCCAGGAGTTTGTAGGCCTCCGAGGCAAGGCCAGCCACATGACTCCGTGGCGCTGTGCCGAACCACTGGCCCGAGCTGACTCCTTATTGTTTTTGAGACAGAGTCTTGCTCTGTCACCCAGGCTGGAGTGCAGTGGCGCAATCTTGGCTCACTGCAACGTCCACCTCCGGGATTCAAGCAATTCTCCTGCCTCAGCCTCCCAAGTAGCTGGGATTACAGGCCCCACCACCATGCCTGACTAAATGTTGTATTTTTAGTAGAGTTGGGGTTTCGCCATGTTGGCCAGACTGGTCTTGAACTCCTGACCTCAGGTGATCCACCCGCCTCAGCCTCCCAAAGCGCTGGGATTACAGGCATGAGCCACTGTGCCCGGCCTCCTTTTTCTTTCTGCTGTGCTATTATGGATGCCTACAGCCTTCCTTCCTCCCTTGTGGTTGCAAAGGGGGGCCCTGAGGACATCTTACTCCCCTCTTTGTCTCACGTGAAGTAAGTCATGCCCCGCCATTCACAGATACATTCAGAGCACAGGAAACTGCCCACAGCCCAAGTCAACTCCTCCTGTCCTCATCTGAGGCCAACAACAGGAGACGCTGAACTAGAGACTTGGTCTGGCCAGGCTGTGAACTGGGAACGTGGGAAGGTGTTGGATGAGGCCAGAGCAAGCCCTGATGCTCCGTGTCTAAGCCGTGAGCTCCAATGGCTCCAGCGCCCCCAGCCCCGGGCTAGCAGAGCTCATGACACGCCTCCCTGCCAGGCCGGTGTCGGTGCAGACATTGAGGCACCCTAATTCACCCCCGATCCAGCCAGTTCCGCAGGCCTGTGAGTGGGGCGAGAAGGCCCCGGCCAGAGGCTGAGGCCAGGGCTGCGGGTCTGCGGTGGGCTGGTGGGGTGGGTGTTGGCTGAACAACCCTCTCTCGTCTGCCCCTGTGTGTGCGTCCGCATCCGTCTCTGTGGCATGAAGACCCTCCCGCTGCATGTGGAGCTGCAAAGCAAAGAGGGTGCCAGCCCCCGGCCCCTGCCCTGGGATGGGTCCACTCCCTCCCAAGTGCTTCTGGGAGCAAAACTAAGCAACCATTCTCCCATTGTTTTCAGCCTTGGCAAGCTCGGTTGTGAAGCAAAAGGGTTTCAGTCCACAAATCTGGCTCTGAGGCATGGGGAGGTGCTCTCTCCCCAACAGCCCCTGAACCCAAAGAGGATCACGGCCCAGTCGAATGACTGCCCTGAACGAGCCTGGCCTCGCCAACCCTGAAAACTGGGCCTTGGACCTTGCTCATCTCTAGGCATCGGGTGGGGCACCCAGGGCTCCCCAGAGTGTGGGGACCCTCACCTCTGCTTTCTTTCCCCTTCCTAGGGTACTCCAGGACCAATTGGAGTTCCAGGCCCAGCGGGACCAAAGGGTGAGAGGGTGAGTGTCACTGAGCCAGGGGCCTGGGCGGCCAGGAGGGAGAGGCATGCTTGGGACCCAACACCAGGGGTCTCAGCCCTCATGCCTTCCTTCTTCCATCTCTTCTCCTGGTCATCCTCACAGCAGCCTGGGACAGGGGGTGCTGGTTGTGTAGCTATGAGTTGACAAGACTTGGAGGGATCAAGGAGATGGAGAGGCCAGGCACGTTGGCTCATACCTGTAATCCCAACACTCTGGGAGGCCAGGGTGGGAGGATCACTCGAGCTCAGGAGTCTGAGACCAGCCTGGACAACATAGCGCAACCCAGACTCTACAAAATTTTTTTTTTAAATTAGCCAGGCACGATGGTGCACACCTCTAGTCCTAGCTACTTGGGAGGCTGAGGCAGGAGGATCAGTTGAGCCCAGGAAGTGGAGGCTGCAGTGAACCATTATTATATGACTGCACTCCAGCCTAGGAGACAGAGCAAGACCTTATCTCTATAAAAAAAAAAAAAAAAAAGAAAGAAAAAGAAAAAGAAAGAAAGAAAGAAAAAGAAAAAAAAAGGAATTGGAGAACTTCCTCCACTTTGGCTTCTGGCCACCTTGTGTCCATCTCAGGTTCAGTTTGGCAAGGCCCTGGGCGCCATTGTCACTGGACATGCCTAAACTTTGTAATGATTTAGGGAAACTGCATGGAACAGAGGGCCAGGTGGTGTTTAGATAATTCCTGGAGGACAGCAAGAAGTCAGGAGGCCAGAGCCATAGGCCAGGCTCCCACGGTCGCTGTCGATGGACGTTGGCCATATCACAGGACTTGCAGTTCCCGGCCTGTCCTGCTGGAATGGGCATGTCCGAGGGTGAGGGTGGAGGGTGTCAGCTGAGTGGAGGCAGGGGAGCTGTGTCTTTCTATATCAGCTCTTCCCAGCCAGCCCCTGGGTTCTACACACTCAGGGCTCGGAGGTCCCTGCGTGGGCATCCGTCGAGTTCTCTGCCTGTGTGGGCAGCTCCCTGCACTCCCCATCCGCCCACCTTGCTGGCTCTGTCTCAGGTGGGGAGGGCAGGAGCTTCTGCAGAGGGCGCAAGCTTCTCCGTGACCACCAGCTTGGGGAAACCAGGAGGCTGCTCTGAGAGGTGACCCTTGAGGCTCTGGAGAAGAAAGCAAAGCTCTCTTTCTCTTCCCTTTCTCTTTCCCTGCCTTCCTGCTCTGCTTTCTTCGCCCCTGCTTCAGCCTCAGGCCAGCCAGGCCCAGGACACCACGGGTCATTCTGGGAGGCCTTGGGGGATAGGCTCTGCTGGAGGGAGAGTGAGGGGGGCTTCTGAGCCCCCTCCCCAAGGCAGTGTTCGCATCAGCAGCACCCCACCTTTCCCATAGCCCTTGCTTCCCGGAGGGCTCTTGAGGGGACTGGAGAGGTTTCCTGTATTTCATACCAAAGTAGAAAATGGCAAGGAAGATTGTTACCGTGTCTGGCAGGATTCATGCATTTCTTTCTCCCATTTCAGGGCAGCAAAGGAGACCCTGGGATGACAGGACCAACGGGAGCAGCTGGGCTTCCTGTGAGTCTCTTGGGATCAGAGGTTCCTCCTCTCCCACCCCTGCCCCCATTAGAAATACCCACGGCCGGCTGGGCATGGTGGCTCACACCTGTAATCCCAGAACTTTGGGAGGCTGAGGCGGGCGCATCACGAGGTCAGGAGATCAAGACTATCCTGGCCAACACGGTGAAACCCCGTCTTTACTAAAAATACAAAACTTAGCCACGTGTGGTGGTGCGCACCTGTATCCCAGCTACTCAGGAGGCTGAGGCAGGAGAATCACTTGAACCCAGGAGGTGAAGGTTGCAGTGAGCCGAGATCGCACCACTGCACTCCAGCCTGGGTGACAGAGCAAGACTCCATCTCAAAAAAACAAACACACAAACCAAAAAAAAAAAAACACCTAGGGCCTGGAGCACAAATCCAGGGCCAAGGGAGAACTCTCATTTCCATGACAGACAAAGCTGCCAAGAGGCAACTGGTGATAGGCTAGCATGCCCTGCTGGGCATTGCGCTGTGAGAGGACCAGGGCCTCTGCCTTGCGGACCCTGTAATGGGATGTAGCCCCTCCCACTGTGTTAAGTGCAGCCTGCCCTCAGCAATGTGTGCGCCATGGCCCCTGCCCTCAGAAGGGGCAGAATCAAATCCAGACCCCTGTGATAGGAGAGGCTTCATGAGCGGAGCAGCTGGGCCTTGCAGGGGACACTTGGCTTTCCATCACAGCATGCTTTCCCACCACTTTATTACAGAAGTTGAGTGTCTGCCTGAGAGAGCCCGCACTTTAGTTTCCCATCCACTGGAGGCTGTGTGTGTTGGCCAGGTACGCACATCTGGGCCAGCCTTGCCTCGTGCTAAATTCCCCTAGCTGTAGAATGAAGAGCATTTTGCACCTTGAAAAGAGGGTCTAGCAAGAGCCTGGCAGGAGAGCCTTGGGAACTCCCCTCTGCCTAGAGCATTCCTGGCCCCCACAAGCGCATCCTCAGAACTGACCCCTCACCTGCGGTAGTGACCTCGGGAGAACCCAGCCACAGGCCAGGACCTGGGCTGGAGAGGTGAGAAAACCAGAACTGTGTTTTGTTTTGTTTTGTTTTTTTTGAGACGGAGTCTCACTCTGTCACCAGGCTGGAGTGCAGTGGCATGATCTCGGCTCACTGCAACCTCGGCCTCTCAGGTTCAAGCAATTCTCCTGCCTCAGCCTCCAGAGTAGCTCAGACTACAGGTGCCCACCACCACGGCCAGCTGATATTGTTGCATTTTTCATAGAGACGGGCTTTCACCTCGTTGGCCAGGATGGTTTCGATCTCTGGACCTCGTGATCCGCCCACCTCGGCCTCCCAAAGTGCTGGGATTACAGGTGTGAGCCACCGTGCCCGGCCTGAAGTGTGTTCTTGGCTTTGCCCAGAACTCATCATTTGCCTCTAGGTCAGGTTTTCTGAGCAATTTGCTTCTCTGTCCCCTTTCCGTGTAGTGGGAATAACTAAACCTGTCTCCAGTGAGTGAGGCATTGGGAGAGTTTGATGAGCCTGGAAGAAAGCACTGTACAGCTGGCCTGTGTGTCCTCATTAACATGCCTTTCTTCCTCTGATCTCTTGCAGGGTTTACATGGACCACCCGGGGACAAGGGAAACCGGGTGAGTCTGAGCCCCTGCACTCGTGCTCTAGTTACTAATGTCTTCATGATGGGGTGGAATGATCAATCGGTGATTCCTGACCAACATGGCAAACAGTTTTTCCTGATAAGTCATCCTAAATTGAAAGGCTTTACAAGGAAGGCCTTAACCTGTGGCATGTAGGGAGCCTGGGGCCTGATCCTCACATGGAAGCCTGTATTTTTCCACACAGCAAGGAGAGACTGAATCCCATGGCAGCCACCAGCTTAGCATTGCCATCCAGCAACAAGATCCATGTGTCCAGCTCTTTCTAGGTTGCCCTGATTGTTGGCCCCTACGTGATCATTTTAGATCCATTGCTACCTTGTCCTTGCCCTCTGAAACTTGGTTTTGCCAGGCATTCCAGGCCACTGGTGAGAGAGAAAATAAATTCCAGCTCCAAGAACAAGCAGACAGCTGTTGGAAGCAGCCAACCCTTTTAAAAAATATTACAGCCACTATTTCTCTTGGAAAGAGTCGGCAGGGCTCTGAAAGGACTGCGCCTTCTCAGACCCTTGCTGTCCCTTTGGTTTCTGCCATCTTCACCAGGACACACTTACCAAATGCCCACGGCACCTACAGCCACATAACAGGGGGTGGCACCGGCCACAGCCTTCAGCATTTGGACCCAGCAGGGAGAATTTAACTACATCTGACCAAGAGATGGCCTTTGGGTTCCCCTCTGGAGGGTCTCATCTGCTGCTGCATCATGGGGCTTCCTGGAGTGGGGGGCACACCCCCTAGAAACCAAGTGTGTCTCCTAGCGGGTCCTAAAATCCAAGGCGCTTAGAGGAGAAGGAACAGATGGAGAAACAAGGCCCAGACAATGATTATGTGTTCTGGGATCCCATGGAGAGTTGGAGGAAGAGCACACGGTCTCCAGAACCCAGGTCTTGTGGCTGATCTTTGCACACTGATACCATGTTCATGCACAGAAAGTGCCAGAATGCCTGTGCTCCTATCTGGCAACAGTGAATTCCATTCTCTTCAACTCAAGATCTATTTACTGAGCACTCCCATTTTCCTAAGTGCTCTTCACTGGCAGCTGGTCAAAAGCAACTCAGTTTGTCCCGCATCTTCTATAAACAAGAGGGAGCAGCAGCGCCACCCCTGCCCATGGCAAGACCAGGTCTGGAAACCGCCGGAATAAACAGACCTGCTTCCAGATGCTCTAAGCACGCTGGGAAGGACTTTCCTCAGTGTGGCATCAAAGGATTTAGGCCTCTAAGATCTTTGATCATTCCACCTCTTCATTGGCATACTAACTTCCTTTCAAATGTCTTTCTGACGTGTTCTAGTTTTCTTTATTATATTCAATTAGTATTTTCTAAACCTCCTTCTTCAGACTTTTTCAGTTGGCTGGAGACACTGAGCTGTTTGAAGGCTGCAAAATCGGTCCTTCAGGGGACGGTGACCATGTTGCTCTAGAGGTGGAGGCAGAACAAGTACCCTTGTCACAGACAGAGGGAGGGTGGGGGCTGGCGGCTCTGATGCTGCGGCAGCTGAGGTTATTGAGTCATCCACGGAGGCCCCAGGAATCAGTGGGAAAGTATTTCTGTCCCCCTTCCCCTTCCCAATGTTTGACACACTTTCCTCCATCCCCTTTACAAATTAGGAATGTGTCACTTAGTAAAAGTCAAGTTCAGAAAACAATGAGGTGGCACGCACCTTTCTTTTGAGCACACCATAAAGAGCCAATTGACTTATTCCCAAAGAGCAGGTTTCCAACTCAAGGGCAGCTTGTCCTCTTCATGCCAGGGATTTGACTCTCAGGATGCCCAAATGTCCTGGAATAGTCTCCCCTCAATCTTGCCTCCCATTCTGACCTTTCTTTGTTTCTTCGAGACAGAGTCTTGCTCTGTCGCCAGGCTGGAGTGCAAAGGCGCGATCTCAGCTCATTGCAAACTCCGCCTCCCGGGTTCAAGTGATTCCCCTGCCTCAGCCTCCTGAGTAGCTGGGATTACAGGCATGCGCCACCACGCCCGGCTAATTTTTTGTATTTTAGTAGAGACAGGGTTTCACCATATTGGCCAGGCTGGTTTCAAACTCCTGACCTCAAGTGATCCTCCTGCCTCGGCTCCCGAAGTGCTGGAATTACAGACATGAGCCACCGCACCTGGCCCAGAGATTTGTTTTATCTTACAGTGAACCAAGATACAACCTTACAGGTATGCTTCTCCATGTCCCATCAAAGGATGGTCTCAGAGCCTCTTTCCTGTTCATGGAAGGAAAGTCTTTGTCATGGTGGGCAAAGGCCCAGAGCCCCAGACCAGGAGCTTTCTAAGGGACACACACGCCAGTGGAAAGAATATCCTGACCTTGTCACTAAGGGTGCTTCCCTTTCCCCTAAGTAGCTCTGTGAATTTGGCCCAGGAGCCACCTTTAGGGTAAGAAATCAGTCAAAAGATAAAGGGTGGCATGAATCTGGCAATATAATCATTCAGGAAAATTGGGTGTTACTGTGGAGCTGCCTGCAAACCAGCCAGCTGAAAAGGTCTATGTGCATGCAGTGAGGCTGCTTCTGCTCTCTGAGATGCCCAACTTTGGGGGGGTGGGGGGTGCACGCATGTTTGTGTGTGTGTGTGTGTGTGCATGTGTTTGTGTGTGCGTGTGTATGTCTCACTTCCTAAGTCCGTCTTGTCTCCTCACTTCTTCCTCCTCCACTATCTCTTTTGGCCTCTTCCTTTACTGCTTCTCCCCCCAGATATGTTCATTCCGTTATAATAATCCCACATCCTTCAACCTTTCCCCTCCCCCTCACCAGCTTTCAGTTTATCTCCTCCAAAGTCCACTGTTAGACATTTACTTATGTTTTTAAGAAGCCTTTGCCCCTTGACTTTATTTGCCCCTTTCTCCCTTACCAGCTAGGGTTCCCTCTGTGCAATGGGTCTCTTTTGTGTCACTGTCTGGGGTTGGGAGGCAGGGAGAATGCAGGCAACGTTACTACTCTAATAGCCTCAAAGGACACCGGATTTGGGGCAATTGCACAGATTCTTAGAACACAACTCCCCATAGTGTCCGTTACCTGTTGTGAAAGTCTGGAACACGCCAACCCTCTGTTACCCCCGGGGTATCCTGGACTGGGATCCCCCACTCTGGCAGATTTGCCCAGCTTCTTCATTAGGAAACTGCTCATGACCCAGAGAATGAGGGGCCACACTCCTGAGAGAGTTTACCAGGGGGCTTCCCCACCCAAATAGCTAGTGGTTTTGCTGGTCTACCATTTGGGGATGATTTGTGCCATGATGTTCTTGTTGGCAGACAAAACTTCAGGCCGATGGGAATATACCTAATATGTGCATACATATTTAAACGCATGTCATTTTCTAAGTAAGGATTTGCATTTTTAGAAAATTCATTTAGAATAATGCACTGGCAGTTGCAGACCACCTCTGAAATAGAGAAATTTGAGTAATTTCCGAAGATCTGGAGGAACATCAAAAATATTATTTTGTTTGTTTGTTTGTTTGTTTGTGAGAGTCTCACTCTGTCACCCAGGCTGGAGTACAGTGGCACAATCTCAGCTCACCGAAACCTCTGCCTCCTGGGTTCAAGCGATTCTCCTGCCTCAGCCTCCCGAGTAGCTAGGATTACAGGCTAATGCCACCACACCAGGCTAATTTTTGTATTTTTAGTAGAGATGGGGTTTTGCCATGTTGGCCAGGGTGGTCTCGAACTCCTGACCTCCAGTGATCCGCCCACCTCCGCCTCCCAAAGTGCTGGGATTACAGACATGAGCCACTGTGCCCAGCCAAAAATATTCTTATCCTCTGCCTTCCTCTAATGAACATCTACCCTGCAGCCTTCTACTGCAGGAACGGTGCACATGACAACCTCTGACCCCAACCTTTGGCTCCTATACTGGCTAAAAAGAAATAATGACCATTATTATCATTATGAAGCAGCTATCGTTTACTGTGCATATACTATATTCCATTATTAAGCATTTAATGTGCACAAAGAACTCACAACATTTTTTTTTCAGACAGGGTCTTGCTTTGTTGCCCAGGCTGGAGTGTAGTGGTGCAATCATGGTTGACTGCTGCCTCAAACTCCTGTCGTTGGCTCAAGTGATCTTCCTGCCTCAGACTCCTGAGTAGCTAGGACTTACAGGGACATGCCACCACACCCGACTAATTTTTTTATTCTTTGCAAAAATGAGGTCTTGCTTTATTGTCCAGGCTGGCCTCGAACTCCTGGCCTCAAGTGACCCTCCTGCCTTGGCCTCCCAAAATGCTGGGATTACAGACATAAGCCACCATGCCCAGCCTCACAACAAATTTTTGAGGCAGGTATTATTGTACCCATTTTACAGGTAAAGAAACTAAGGCTCAAAGAAGTAATTTCACAAAGTCACGCAGCTAACTGTCAGAACCAACTCTGACTTCAAGCCTTTGTTCTAATACGCTGCCCAGCATTCAGTGTCACCCTGGAATGACACTGTTGAAGTCCCCAAGCGTTAGATAATCCCCCTTCCATAGAGGAGGGGAGCTCCCAGGAAGACTCCCTAGGGGCACGCTGAGCCGCCTTTTTAGGAAACACATATAAAAATGCAAATGCAAATTCATTACAGAAGTGATGCTTCACTTTTAAAAAGAATTCCCCACAGCCCTTCTTTAAATAGACTCTGACACATACAATATAGGATTCAATTTAGAAAAATGATGTTTACTGTAGCTTTTCAGAAACAAATGAATTCCTTAAACCAACATATTCATATACAAATAACTGTCTGACTTCAGACCAGGATGAACCAGAGACATAGATAGAACAGGAGAACCCAGCTGAGCACAAGGGGCCATCCGTGAGTTCTGGACACACACATACATATGTGCACATGGACACACATGCATACAGGCACACACCTGTGTTCATGTGCCCAAGCACATACCCACACACACTCAAACGTGGGCACACACACACACATATACACAAGCACATACCTGTATACTGATACATACATATACACACACGTGCACAAGCACATATATGCATACACTCATACATGCTATGTTCACACACATCCCAGGGCTCCAAGCAAAATCACCTTGCCTCCTAATAGAATGTCAAAAGGATAAACATTAATTGGGGAAAAAAAAAGTTTTCACCCCAAAGCCTTTCAAAAACAGACTCAAAGAGAAGGAAGTTGGTCCCTAGCCACTGTGTTCAGCACAGACCCACGCTGGGCTTAGTATTAGCAAAACCGGCCACCAAAATTTTCAGTCTGTGGTTCCCTGCACCTGCAGCTCTGAGCCCTCTGCCTGTCCTCCCCTCCCCCTCCCACCCACCTTAGCCAAATTCTCAGGTTCCTGGGGGGTGGGGAGGAGGTGGGTATTGACTCCAAACCCTATTGGGGAGAATATCCTAATTTAAAGCATCTCTTTTTCCCTTTTTAATTTTATTTTTCTTTTTCTGTCTTTAACCTTAACACACGAATGATCTTAAAGTTTTGATGTTGTTTTTTTTCTCGGACTAAACCATTATTTACAGGGGGAGAGGGGGAAGAAAGGCTCTAGAGGGCCTAAAGGGGATAAGGGAGACCAAGGAGCGCCTGGATTAGATGCCCCCTGCCCATTGGTATGTTTTTGTTTATCACTTGCATTGTTCTGGTTTTTGTCCTTGAGGTTTGTAAGTTGGAAACAAAGAAGGCAAATAAACTAAGATGAGAACCAAATGTCTACACTAATGCTACCAAAATCTATCTGTTCATTTGACCGGTGAAATTCTGCCCGCTGTTGGAGTTGCTTTATAACCACAGCTGCAAGTAATTCTGGCTAAATCCCTTGCCTTTGAATCCTTTTCCTTTGAAGATACAGAGCAATCGATGTGTGGAAGTGAGGAAACCACTAGGAAAGGGATTTTCAGGGAAGGCCTCAGCTCTTAGCTCCAGGATGGCTTTGGAAGCCAATGTAGCATTTGTGCGCCACGGATTTGCCTTCTTCGTTTCATGGCCACCTCTGTGGGCCAGTAGTTCAAGTTGTCTGAATCCTCACTTGGTCAGGATGCAGGACACCAGAGTTAGCGTCTCCTCAGGGCCACTGATGCTCAAAACCGGGCAGAACAAGGCCAGATGAGGGGCTTCTAATGCACAGCCTCTCAACACTCACCAGCCATCCAGCTGAAACCTTTAAAGCTGCAGACCAGAATTGGTAGTCAGACAGACACCCCATGGGAAGCCTTCTCAAAAGAGCCAGCAATTAATGGTGAGGCACTTCTGCTGGGTTTCTCAAGTGCCTTTGAATCCATTTGAAGTTTCTAAAAATTATGATGCACTAAAGTTGAAGTTTGTCTGTGTTTACACTAAGTGAGTCTGTAGAGAGAGGAGGATCAACGGAGAGGGGGCAGGTTGTATGTGTGCAAAGCTGAACTCTCCAGAGCACAAAGAGAGCACAAAAGCTGGATTTGGGAGATGGGGGATCACCTGGGATTTAGCCCCTGTTTGTAGATGCCTCAAGGGTCCTGCATCCTGGCCAGGGTAGGACTGGGCCTCTCTATTCCATGGTCGGAGCTGGCCAGCCTTGACCTGAATAATCATCGTGGTTGGTTTTGTGAACAGGGACACCGAGGTTTTAAAGGAGAGAAAGGGGAGCCGGGGTTACCAGGGCTGGACGGACTGGATGCCCCATGCCCATTGGTATGGCATTGCCCTTGCTTGCCTGCATGGCCGATTTGGGCTTCCCCATATGTGTGATTCATACTGTGTTTCTCCCCAGCCACCCTCCACACTCCTCCTCCATCCCCCCCAGTCTCCACTTCCCACTTCTTCATTCTGTAAACGCCAAGGGTCACCCCGCCTAGGCTAGTACTCTGGGGGCTCCCACTCATGCCACCCTCTTGCATGCAAAGTTTACTGGGATGTTTCCTGGCTTCCTGCTGCAGCTACTTCTAAAGCACAGCCACTTGATGCCAGCCAGCTCTCCCACCCTGAAGTTGGTTTTGGCTGCCTCTGATACTCATCTCCAAGCTGATTCTAGACAAAGCTGCCACCAGATACCAGCTAGGAAAGTGGATTCTCTGGACTGGTTCTCAGAACCATGACTCACTTCTTTTCCTTCAGGCAGTGAAGTTAGTTCAGAATAACTGGCTGAACACCTAGCGAAACATGTGAATGAGATGCCTGATCAGCCCTGTATCCCCTGCCCCTCCATCACATGATTTGGGGGACAGAAGGGCACGATTACAGAGTGGACTGAGAAGCTCTAGAAGTGAGCTGGAGGAGGGGCCACCTGCCTATTCTTCCAGGTTGGATCGTGGGTCGCTGCCCAGGTGACACCATCAGAACTAGGGGATGGTCCAGGATTAGGTTTTCGGATCCTAAAGGGTTTGTCCTTCTTGCTTGAATCTCCAAAGATTACCAGACCCTTCCTCGTTCCTTTCTTTCATGATCGGATGGCTCTTACTGAAGAGTCTGGGAGAGACGGAAAGGTCAAGAATGTAGTTAAGGAGGAGGCAGGGAGACAGCTAAGGACCCCTCCTCCAAGCACGTCCCAGGCGAAGTGGTAGCAGTTTATTCCCACCTGCCCAGTCCCTCTCTAGGCATGGACAGTCTAGGCCTCCACGCTGATCCTCTTACTGCAAAACAAGCTGAAGGGAACACTTCACTCCAAGGCTCAAGGGGTTACAGCTCTCCCCAAATTTCCCCAATAGGTTTGGAGTTCAAGAGCTATTTTATCATACCAGTAATAAGAGAATTTGGGGTCTCACATCCCCGCCCTGGGGTCACACAGGAATTCTCTTTGAACAAAAGAGAAAAAGATATAAGAAATTATGCTGTGTGACCCTGAGAGGTGGTCGCAGAGCCCCTTGAAGGGCAGTAGGGACTTTTTAGGAGGAGCATAGGCAACAAAAGGAGAGTGCAGAGCAAGCAGGCGGGTAGCATGCTTCCTGTCCCTGCTGGTCCTGCCAAACCCTGCGCTTGCAGACTGCACAGCCACCTTTCTCAACCAGGACTTCCACCATCCACGCACCAATGGGAATGCCCCTCTGGCCCGCAGAGGCTCCCTTGAGCACCGGCCAGGTCTTCCCTCAGCCACAATCCCCTCCCACAATCTGGGCACCTTTAGTTCTGCCAGCAGCTGCCTTGGCCTCTCTGTTCCTCACCATACATTACTTTTCATTCTCTGCCTGCCCTGCCCTCCATATCCCCCTGCCACCATCCACACAGCAATGGGAATGCCGCTCTGGCCCGCAGAGGCTCCTCTCCCTCCCAGCATCCATGTGACGTGTGTCATACCGCACCGTGGCAGGCTGGGGAAGGGGCACAGGGTCACCCTGAAACTGTGGAATGCACCTCCTCCCCCTGCAATCCCCTCCCCAACCCAGAGGGGAAAATGAAGGTCACCCTGATTTGACTCTCCATGTAAAATGGCATTTTCTTCCATAACATCCCATATCAATGTGTCAATTTTCTATTAATTTTACCGGGGAAGTGTCTTCCCCTTGTTTCTCACTCTGCCTCCTCCTCTGTGTTATTATGGGCTTGAGGGGCAGGGGTAGCTATTGCTCATGACTTTTACTACAAGATAACCAGACTTCCTAAGCCCTCCATATTGGGACCAATCCCTGCTGAATGCCAGGTGATGAGAGGTTTCAGCCCCTGGCGTGGGTGGATGACGTCAGACCAGGGCAGCAGAGGACTCTCATTCCACAGGCTCCCTCAGGACTGAGCACTTGCTCCGGGTCTCCTGAAGCCCCATGTCCATCTCCTTGTCTGCCCTGCCTGTCTAGCAGACTTGGGCTGAGAACCAGACCTTTGCCCTTGGCCCAGCCTCGCCTTCCCCACTGGGTCTCTAGATTTCTAGATTCCCCATAGCGTATGCCAGCAAGGAGAGGATATGAGGGCCCAAGAAAACTCAGGAAGGTTTCTATCACCAAGGGCAGAACACGAACATCTTGAGGCTAAAGGAGCTGCATGGTTGCCACCAACAAAGGAGACCGATGGTGTGCAGTTGATTCCCATGTTTTTACTGCGCTTCACCCCCAAATTCCCAGCAAGGTCTAAGGCTTCACCAGGAACCCTTGTCTTCTTGCCAAAGGCATCTCAGGGCCATCCTGCAATACTCATGAGGTTGCCTGTCCCTTCATGCCCCTCACCCCACCCCAGGATTAATCATCAAAGAAGGACTGTCTACATGTCCTCCTCCCTGTGCTTAGGAAGAGAGACAAATAAGAGAATGAGAAGGCTGGGAAGGCCCTTAGTGGTCACGTCAAGCAACTGTCCTTGCCAAGGTTTTATGGAGGAGGAAACTGAGGCCCCCTTGTGCTGAGTGGCTTACCCGTGAGCAGCCGGCACTCCATAGGGCCACAGCAGAGACTGTTTCTTCGTGGCACGGAAGGACATCTCTGCTTGCTGGTCCCACAGGCTAGGACAGCCCTTATTGACCTTGCACTATAGCTGCATGTGACCTTTAACCAATGGGAAAATAGCCGGATTTGTTTCCACCTCCTTCTGAGGTTCTGACCTGTAGTAAAGAAAAGAAATAGACAAGAGTGGGTGGGCCATAACCTGATCAGCTGCCAAAATGTGTGTGGCCCTTGTTACCCCTGTCCTGCCCACTTGGTGGACCATTGCAGGAAGTCTGAGCCCTCTGCCTTCCTTTCTCCTTGCAGGGCGAAGATGGCTTACCAGTCCAAGGCTGCTGGAACAAGGTAAGGCTTCCCATTGGTTTGCACTGGGGCTCTGTTCTCAACAGTGCCATAAAGCTTCCACAATTTCCATTCTGCCTTGCTACAGATGAGGCAGCAAGACATAGGTCAAATAGTCACTGTCTCAAAGGCAGGGTGCCCATTAAACATCCCATACACTGCATGCTGTTAACAAACATTTTAAAATGCTTCTTAGAACATCAGTAAACCCTATGCGGAATGTCCATGCAGCCACACAGGTGACATCTTTATGCTTTGTGTGTTCAATGTACATAGTGTCTTTCCCCCAAGGAACTTCCCCAAGGAGTTCCAGATCACACTCATAGAGTTCCTCTAAGGTCGTTTATGCCACGTGATGACATGTCTTAGATGTAGGACATCTCAGTTGCTTTCACTCTGAACTCACATGCTACTGTGCCTCCCATAGGGGCTGTGCTCCTTACCACTCTACCACTCCCCTTGCATTTAAGCTGGCAGAGCTTCATGCCACCACACATGTGACCTGCAGCCAAATCTCTCCTGGGCTCCCAGAGTTCCTACCAACAATGAGTTTTCATTGATTCACACTGGCCTTGGCATTTGCCATTGTTAGAGCAGTCTGACATCATAGGACTGTGCCCTTGCATGTGATCGCCCCATTCAACCATGGCTCCCCAGAGCACAGGGCTGCCCAGGCAGACAGAGGCCATCTGCTTGCTAACTAATCCAGAAGACCCGCCTTGGTCCCCAGCAATGGTGGCAGCCACTATGCTGCCCCATACCGTCTCCTTCCACCTTGCCTGTCACTCCAAGTCTTCTCACCAACCCTCCACCACCATTGTCTCAAGGTTCATCCTCATAAAGGGACCAGAGACTCCAACCTGTTCAAGAATCTGTGCTCAACGAATCCAGTCCTGTTCCAGTGGCAGCAGAGTCACACTTACAATGAGATAAACAAGCTCCCCTGTACTAAGATGCCAGAATCTCATTAGTGCACTGGGTTGGGTAAAAGTGGTGAAATCACCAAGACCCCAGGCCAACGCTGACCACCTACTTGCCTGGATACCTAAAGCACCCCCTAACCCAAGAAGGAAAAGCTCAACACTCAAGAGAGATGCCTCCCCAGAATCCATCCCTGGAGCCTGGCCTCGTCCTCCTGCCAAGCTCCACCTAGACCTAGTTAAAGCGCCACAAAAGCAGGTCAGAGGTGTCATAAGACCTCCGAACCCTTGACCCCTAAAAAAATTTCCTCTTTAAGGTTGCTGCCAATGGTTAGGAGACAGAAATGGTTGTGCTTAGCAGGGGAAGAACAGCCACTACCAAGAGCTGCAATGTCTTGGAGAAGCAACCAGAGAGCTTCAAGACTACTCATTCACACCTTAAGTCCAATCTGGGACAATGCAGTGGTTACAACAATCAGGCCTCCAAAGGCAGCAGAGAAAGAGAGTGCCCTCTAGTGACCACAAAGGGGATTCACAGAGAGGTGAACTTGGTTTCCTCCCTTCAGGGTCGCCACCAGTTTCTTTCACCTAGGGGCTCAGGGTTCCCACAGTTCTCCTGTCCAGAACTCCCATCCAACCCAGGACAAGATTTACCTCCCTTCCTACAAAGGAAATAAACCTCTGCAGACCCACTGAAACTAACAGAACATTGTTTTGTTTTTGTTTTGCAGTGATGCCTCTAACCTTGGATTGGCCTGTGTGTTTGTACATAGAATATTTATTTTTATACAGTTTTCACTTTTTGAAAATGCCAGAAGTATGATGCA
Source organism: Gorilla gorilla gorilla (assembly GCF_029281585.2). NCBI lineage: Eukaryota > Metazoa > Chordata > Mammalia > Primates > Hominidae > Gorilla > Gorilla gorilla. The sequence continues at coordinate 45,789,075 of NC_073232.2, read as the reverse complement.
TCTTACAGATTATTAAAAAAGAAAGAAAAACCTGCATATTTTGTACAGAAAATATCAACCTCTTCCCTTTTGTTTACAAGATGTTTTGTATAAGCCTATGTCTCTAATACATTTTTTGTTTGGTCGTAATGTCTGCATGGTATTTGTGCACACTTATTAAGTATCGAAGCTTAATAAATTATTGTGTCCTGGTGCCAAAGGGGGCCAGCCAGAACTGAGGTGCTGGCTAGCTCATGTGTGAATTCACATAAATGTAGAGGTCCATGATATTTGCTAAGCTAGGTGTGTCTAAGAGTATTTTAAACCCTTATGGATTTTCATTATTAAAAGAAATGAAACATGGCAATTCATGATCCTGATTGATCATTATATTAAATACATTCTCTCCTGTGAAAGCAGGAATTCCCAGAAGTAGGGGTCCTCAGAAGTATGGAGTAAGGTTTTGAAATGTGAGGTTCAACAAAGGGAGGGAGGGGAACTTTATCGAGCAATGTATGTTGTTACAGATCCCAAGTTTATCACAGTGCTTGCTGTGTGAGCATTTAGGTTCAGTTGTGCTAAGGGCACCCAGGGTTTCAAAGGAGCCATTTGCTCTTGCTGTTGGGTTATGGTAGGTTTTTGCTTGTTTGTTTTGCTTTGTTTTGTTTTGAGCTACAGTCCCTAGTACCAGCTATTGCTAATCACAGCTGTTGACTTGATATGAGTTTGTAGGTTCACTCACAACTAGCAGTTGAAGGAGCTTTGCCTCATCTGATGTTCCACTCCAGCAAAGAGCATTCAGAAACATGCCTAGATCTGGGCTTGGGCTGGGCCAATCTGAAGTTGTTTTTATTTTTTTAAGAAATAATGTTGTATTGCTTTCCATATTTAGTGCATTGCTTAGAAAAGGTCTCAGGAAACTGGTTTTAATGACCAGTTAAGTCTTACCTATGGTGTAGCGTACAGGTTTATTGTTAGCTGTTTGACAACATAAATTCATGCTTCTAAAAGCTTGAAAACAACAAATTACTCCAGTACTTTACATACATCCCCATCTGGTTTACATTTTGCATTTTCTTTACACATCCTTTCTTCCTAGACAACGCAAAGGGAAATTTAACTTCAGACTCTGTCCACATGCTGTCACACAAAACTCTAAATTAGTGGGCTTCACAGTCATTAGACCCCTGCCATGTGTGGGGATGAGGTCACACTCACAAGTGCTCATGGTAATGAAATCACATGCAGCTCAGACCCAAAATGTCTATACCAACATTCTTACTCTAAATGTCACTAGCTTAGCTTAGAACTTGGACAACTTCCTCTTCTAAGTCTTGGGTTCCTCATTTGAAAAGTGAAGCAAGTCTGGGCAACATAATGAGACACTCATCTCTACAAAAACATTTTTCAAAATTTAGCTGAGTGTGGTGACACTCGCCTGTAGTCCCAGCTACTCTGGAGGCTGAGGTGGGAAGATTGCTTGAGCCCAGGAGTTTCAGGCTGCAGTGAGCTATGATCGCACCGCGGCACTCCAGCCTGGGCAACAGAGTGAGACCCTGCCTTAAAAGAAAAAAAAGGAAAAAAAAAAAAAAGGAAGGAAAGAAAAAAGAAAAGTGAAGCCACGCAGTAGTGAACAACAGTTGATCTCTGTGGACACAAAGAGGGCTCATCTGAACCCAGGGATGTTTCTTGCCCTGGGCCGGATTCTCAAGGCCCTGTAGCCCAGGGACAACTTCTCCAGCAGCCACGGAGTACTTTTAGAGGCCACAGAAATATCTTAATTTTTCACCTTTTTAAATTTAGAAAAAAAAATGAATATATAACAATGAATCCAGCCAGGATTGTTTTTGTCTTTCTACCAGCACAATTGTAAAATATAATTTTTTGTATTTTTTTAATGGAGTAAGGCAAAACTGCCCAGGGCCCCCAAAAGTCATAATGCAGCCCAGCACACATCCTCCGCCCCTTAGAATTCACAGTCACCCTAGCTGCGGGTGTCCCCACCTCCAGGCCACACTCCTCCCCTCCCAGGCGAGGGCCCAAGCAATCAGGGGGTGACCCCGTTCTGACCCCCCTCCCCTTCAGGCTCTGGCCAGGGCAATCACAGCTCACTGATGATCTCAGGATAGAGTAGAACATTCACTGGAACCCAGAAAGGGGAGATTCGGTATTAGCTGAATATCCTGGGTAAATGGGCAAAGAAACCTCTTTTGTTCCAGTCCTGGGGTTATTCATTTACTTATGACACTTTACCTACTGCCACAAAGGATTCAAAGTCACAAGAATCTATGCAATAAAATAGAAATGTGTGTAAAGAGAAGTTTAAAAGTCAGAGTCAAGGAAAACAAGTAGAGAGGAGACAGTGGTGGCTGGGAAGCCCAGGGGATGGGGAAGGTCCTTGCCGTAACTGAGGCAGGGTCACACACATCACTTCAGGCCACCTAGTGGTCACAGAAAAAAAAAGTCTCGGCCTGGTTTTGGAGCCCACACTGCCCTGCCCAGTGGGTTGCAGCCCCCCGAGGTTTAGCCCCGTGTGTGCAAACACATTGTCACCCCACACGGTTGTTGCTGCCATAGTACTCAGCCAGGACCCCACCCTATCACTGGACTGCACCCCAGGCTCCTGACTTCAGGCCCCTGCCCCCAAGCCTCTCCACTTGAATCTTGGCTGTGTGTCAAATGCAGTACAGGGAGATGAGAAGTAAAAAGACACGTGGTCAAAGAGTTTGCACAGTAGCTGTGAGTCCATACTAACGCCCAGCAGACCAGGACAACCAGGAGAGAAGGAACAATCCAGTGATGGAACAGGAGAAGCAGGCACATTGCAGGAGGGACCAGGGAAAGACCAGCCCTATGGACAGGGGCCACAGAGGGCTTGCAGAAGAGAAAGACATGCTGTCTGTTTTGGGGGACTTGCAGCACCTCCTGGTGCGAACTGCCTGCCCAGGGAGCCAGAGGTGCACCCAGCCCTGCCCACTGAGCATGTTGGTGAAAGTTCTTTGTAAATTGTAAGGCACTGGGTCTTAAGGCCGTTTGTCTCCTGCAGTTCCCCTCTCATTCCAGTGCCTGTGGCTGTGTGCTCTGGCACAGCAGGACACATGCCTAGCGTTGTCCACCTGGATACCTGCAAAGAATGAGCCAGTACCCCATGGGTGACAGTGTGACCGGGTCATCTGGGCCCGAATGGTGCCTCTCCCCAAGGCTGAGACTTATGTGTTTGTGGTCATGTGAGCCAAGGGAAGCCACATTGCTTCCCTTGCTGAGGGAAGAGGAGGCTCCTTCCACACATGCCCACCCCGCCCCATCTCCGCCCCACCCGGTGCTGGCCTCCCTTCCCCCGCCCTGCCTTCGCCTGGCAGAATGGCATAGGATGGAGCTGGGGAGGGTTGTCATTAACCCATAAGAGGAGGAGGGCACTGGCCAGCAAGTCGAGAGACTCAGCTTCTAGTTCTTTCTCTACCATTACCTCACTGTGTGGCTTGGGCACCTTACTCCAGGTCTTAGTTTCCCCAAGCGTCAAGTGAAGAAGCTGAACATGGGTGACCTCCATAAAACTTTCCAGCTCCGACACCCTGAGGCCCTCTGGCCCCACAGGCAGGTCACCTCCTGGGAAAATTTGTGGAGGCGGGAGTACTCCATGTCCCCCCCCCACCTAGAGTTATTTGGCTGTGACAGTATTATGCATGGCATTGGTTTTGCAAAACTGTGTGTGGCATGTGTGTGCTTTGTAACCCCAAATAACAAAACTCGGAGTAGGCCTGTGCCACCCAGGAGTAGGGTGAGCGGGGTCAGCTTGCCTTAGGGCAAGAACAGCTGTAGGGGTTGTTTCTCACATTGGTGTCGACACGGAGGATGTATCAGAGAGAAAGCAATACAGCACTGGCCACCTGACACACGCGGGAATCCCCAAGCCCCAACACACATTCAGGGACACTGCACTGGCATGCGGAGGCCCACCTCCCTCCCTCCTCTCAGGCCCACTGTGTCTCTCCCATTCACCACCCCACACACTCCCCCAGCGGGTCTCTCCCCTTGCCCTGGACTTGGACACATTTTCAGCCAGCATGAGACATCAAGCACCCAAGACTCCACATCATTGCAAAAGAAAAGAGCAGGCTCCCTGTGAGTGTTCAGAAAAAAGGACACCACATCAAGATGTGGAGCAGAGAAGGAAGGCAAGGGCAGGAGCAGCCGTTCACCTCTCAAAGGAGCAGAACTCCCAAGGGGTCGATGAAGCAGGATGCCCCTCACTGTGGTGAAGGAAATAGGAGGATGGTGCAGGGAAGGGAGCCATGTCTTAGCCACTCAGGCAGCATTGGGTGCAATCCACATGCAAAGTGACCTCTGACTGCTAGAAAAGTTCATCTCTGAGAAACAGCCAAGCACCTGTGGAAGGCGACTCAGAGGGAGGTAGAGGGCCACGGCCCCTGTACCCCCAGGGCCCTCCCCAGCAGGCCCACCTCCTTTCCAGGGCCTGCCACTCACCCTGCGCACACACTTTGCTGCCCCTCCACACGCTTGCCCTAGCCGGGCCCTTACCTGGAGATGCCATTGCTTCTTATCTGCCTCCTTTCAAGGCCCAGCTCAGATCCCATGGCCCTGGAGAGACGGTTCTGGGCTCCTCAGTTGGTGGAGTCTCTCCTCCCTGCAACTGCCTGGAACTCAGTGTTCTTTTCTTCCTCCACTTTATGTGAGAGTGTGCAAAGGGGCTCTTCCATTTTTGATAGTGAACTCTTAAAGGGCAGGGACTTTCTTACTCCCAGGCTCAGGAGGGACCTAGCTCAGTGTCTCCCCTACAATCCAGCCATCGACGGGGGATCATACTTATCTACCACCTGCTGAGTTATCAGCCAGCTTTGTTAAGCACCTGCTGTGTGCAGACACTGTGCTTCCTGCCAGGCTGGGAAGGAGAGGGAAGAGGCCCCTAGGACTGTAAGACCCAGCTCCTCCAGGAGCTTCACCAGAGCACACCCAAGAGCACACCCATCCACCCTCCAGGAGCTTCACCAGAACCACCAGGAGCACACCCATCAGGGACAAGTGTGCTAAGTGCTAAGTGAGAGGTACAGCCAGCTAGGGCAGGGGTGCTGAGGACAGAAGCTCCTGCGGTGGCCAGTGTGGACAGAATGAGCAGATGACTGAGTCAGCTGAGAGGGGTGTTACAAAGCAGAGATGGAGGAGCTGGCCCTGCACGTAGGCAGTCCCCACCCTGGGCTCAAGCTCCTTTCCTCAATAGAATCTTCCAGTGAGCTCAAGCCTGGGCCATGCTCGCTTCTCAGGTAGGGGAGGACAAGTGGGATGGCGATGGAAGGAAGAGGGTAGAGAGGGCACCTCCCAACTCTGAGGGGCTGGGAGTCTGGCAGCCAGTGGCTGGGGGTGGGGGATGTCCTGGCCAGGGAGGCACCCCTGGATGTGCCTATCACCAGAGAGGTTCCTTCTCAAATGCCCCTTCTCTATACCTCCTCAAGGGCCAGAGTCCTTGGTTAGTCGCCAAGAAGTGAAGCCAGCAAGCCCAGAGCCTTGGGGAAAGCGCCTTGCCTTGGAGGAGGAAAGAGGTGGAGAAGCTGCCCCTGGACAGAGGGTCGCCAGCCGAATCCTTCCAGGGGGTACCTGGTTTGAGGGGATGATCAAAGTGTATTGTGACCTCAGGAGTGCAAGGATGGGCCTCTGTCCTCTCCAAGCGCTAGAGCTCAGCCAGGAAAGCCAAGGCCCCCACATCCGCACACCTCCAGCTCTCGTGGCCTGCTGAGGTGTCTGCTGCAGCCCCAGCCAGGACCCTCTGCTGTTGCTGCAATTTTGAGGGCTCTCGGACTCCTCTTGCTCATGAAGAATTGTGGTTCTGTGAGCAACCTCTCTGCAGAAGGGGCTGTCAGTACCATCCTGATCTGACTCAGAAAGCCTCCACCCGAGGCAGCCCAGGCAGCTGTCACCTCTCCCACCTCTTCTCAACAGAGTTCCTTCAATTTCCTTTGGTGCTGCCACCATCAACCCTGTTACTTCCTGGGCTCTTTCCAGTGTCATAAGCAGACGAATGTACCAAGCTGGAAAAGCAAGGAGCGTTTGTCTTAGAAAGGACGGAACCGCAACATAATGGAGGAGAGAAGCCCAGGAGTAATACTGGGTGGCCATGCCAGATGCCTGGGCTGGTCCTCAGAACCAGGAGCCTCACACATCTAGTCTGGTGCCCAGAGGTGCCCCAGCCAGTACTAAACTGACACAGACGGAGGCAGCAGTCTATGTAGTTTCAGGAGGGTCTGAAGTAAGCCCTCTTCTTTTACCAGAATTGTTGAAGGGACAGTGGCTGGAAATTAACCACCTTACATCTCCCTTTGTCATGACACTCAAACCACCTTGCTGCTTGCTTCTTCAATGAATAGAATGACCATATTTTCTTGTTCTATCCAGGACACTTTGCAAGTAAGAAGGGCCCTGGTAGTCAGTAGGCTGTGACAGCAGATGTCAACCTGGCAAACCAGCAGGTGGTCACAGTAACAATGACCCAATACCCACGTCATCCTCCAGCCCTTCCAAGCCAAGCTCTGGCAACAGCTCAACCCCTCCTGGTGCCTTGTAGCTGCAGCCATTCACCAATGGCCTCAGGTGTCCACAGGGCCAGGTGGACATTGTGTGGAGAACAAAGTGAACACGCCCCTGTTCTCACCTCCATGCACCTGGGCGAGTGGGATATGATCAGAACACAAATGACAACTCTCACCGAAGGCAGGACAGACAGGCCAGCGGAAGGCAGAAATGAAGGGCAGGGGACATTCAAAGGAAAGAAAGATCTTGAATAAACAAACATTTGGAGGGAATTTTTCCCCGAGACTATTTTAAGATGGAGAGGCTGGGTCGCCAGGGTTACCAGGCCATTCTGGTGATTTGACTTTAAATGCTGGGATTCTGACTTTAAATTCATAACAACATCTTTCCTCGGCCCTGGTGGGTTAAAGAAAATGCTTTAGAGCAAATTTAGTGTTTTCTCCCATTCACAGTATCTGGCCCACAAGGCTTGTGGGTTAAAGTACACTCCTGATCTTCATTTGATAACCTCATCTCTCTCCTCTCTTTTGGTGCTTATTGTAAAGTAGGAACAGCAGCCTCATTACATGGGGAGGAGCAGTATGTCCAGGGCTGCAAACAAATTGCGCAGGTCCATTGCGGCCCCGTTGGGGTCAAGGGCACATGTGCATGACTGGATGCAGCAAAAGTCACAGCTAATGCACCCAGATGGTGATCCAGATGTGATGTGAGGCTCAGTGGGTACTTAGAGATTTTCCACAGCCAAGTTAACCAGTCACCCAACCCTCCTGCCCTTCCCAGGGCATGGCAGAAATAAAAGGCATCCCTATTTAAAATGACACATGTGTGAGTGGGTTTGAGGATTCCAGATGACTCACAGGATCCTGTACATTTGTATATAGTCAAATGGTCTTCATCTCCTGCCAGCAAACCACCCCGCTCTAAACCTACAACAGTCGAGGAAGACAAACCCATCACGACCACCTTCTAAGAAGACACAGCCCAGTCCCAGGGCTCACTGTAAGATCACAAATGCAGTGAAACTGCTTGCTAAGAGACATTTTTCTTGCACTCCACTCATTCCAAAGACAAAGCAATTTATTGCAAAGTCTGCCAAAATAAACGTGCCTGCAACTCCCCCAGCCAGTGGGAAAGCACTTGGGCTGGGATGGGAGTAAGGAGATCGGGTGCTTGCTCCGGCCACAGCATGCTAGCAGAGTGACCGTAGGCAAGTGCCGCCCATGCTCTGAGCCTCCAGTCCCTCATGTGTGACCTGGGGCAGGCACTGCCTACCTCCCAGGTGATGTGAGGGCTATCTCTGTGGAAGCACTTGGAACACAGTAAAGAGCCATGCAAAGGCTAGACAATGCGATTGCTAGTGTTTGCTGTTCAGAAAAACAAAAAACAAAAAATAACCTTGCTTTTCATAGACAAACCTCAATTACATGGAATCACTTGAGAATGGTTCATGAAAATTTCTGGTGAAATGAGGCTCAAAGAGGCCCTCCTTGGAGGCATGAAGAAGGCCTGACTGATAAACACTGTGGACACCGAGTAATGAAGATGTGGAAATGGTGGCCAGCTTGGGGAAAGACATGAGGATAGATCTAGGAAGTTGCTTTTTCAAACTAAAGTCCATAAATGTTCATAAGAGATGTTTTTCCCTTTCTCCTAGAAAAGTCAGCAACTTAAATTATTTTTGCTTTAAAATTCCAGTTCCCCATATTGCTGGTTAAATGAGGTTTTTCTCTTCAGAGGGCTCCAGCCTGCAATGTTTCCTCCATCCTGGTCCTGCCCCCACCTCCCTCCTTCTTTCTCCTGCCCCCCTGTGCCCTTGGAGACACGCTGGGCAGACTCCCCATGTGATCAATCTGACATCTTAAGTTTAAACGTCATTACCTCAGTATATCAGTAGAAAAAGTTCTACTTCATTGTGTCTTGTGGCAAACTTCAGTTCGGTTAATGGAGGGTTTCGTATACTTTAAAAAGTAAGTCAGGCTGGGCGCAGTGGCTCACCCCTGTAATCCCAGCACTTTGGGAGGCCAAGACGGGAGGATCACTTCAGGTCAGGAGTTCGAAACCAGCCTGGCCAACATGGTGAAACCCCGTCTCTACTAAAACTACAAAAAATTAGCCAAGTGTGGTGGCGGGCACCTGGAGTCCCAGCTACTCAGGAGGCTGAGGCAGAAGAATTGCTTGAACACAGGAGGCGGAGGTTGCAGTGAGCCAAGATTGCACCACTGCACTGTAGCCTGGGCAACAGAGCGAGACTCTGTCTACATATATATATATATATATATATGAAAGTAAGGCAGAACCTAATTTTCAGAATTGCATAATGACGGTCACAGCTGACCGACTGGTTCCACAGATTAGGCACTAGGAAAAAAAGATTTTCCAGAGTAATCCCTAGATGATGAAAGCATGAACTCATTACTTTTTTTCTTGCGGTAGTTATTTTTGTTAAGGACCTGTCCATACTGCAGACAGTGGGTATTTTGTATGGACCTGTCCATACTGCAGACAGTGGGTATTTTGTATGGAAGAAGAAAACATTTATCTGCATACAGTATGCTGAAGTTTTTTTAATCATTTCTGTTTCAATGTAAAGGCAAGGTGTCTTCATTTTGCTAACTGTTGTACATTTCCTATGACTTTTAAAATGTTGTTTCCCCTGAACTCTCCTTCGGGACAGAAGCGCCCCCGGTGAGGCCATCTGGTGCTAAGCCCCCAACGTGAGGCCTTCCCGGCTCCTCACCTAAGGTTTCCCAACCACACACATGCCCAACATGACCCCTGCCAGAGCCCCCTGTCCACCCTCGTGCCTCTTACCAAAAAGAAGTCATTTCCCAAAACCCAGGGCCTTTCCTGGGCTGACAGGTCAGTCACCGTCTGTGTGTGTGTCATGTTCACATCCTTACGGAGCCCCTGGCTCACATCTCCTCGTGGTACCAAGCAGATGGTAGGAGAGCTTCAGAGTCTTCTACCTTCTTGCTGCTCTTTGGCACGTTACCAAATGGCCTCCAAAGCTCCAGAGCAAACTCTGACCCTTCACGGAATCTGACCCCAGCCCTTCAGCTCTGATGGTTCCTTTGGCCATAGTTCTCCCTAACACAGTCCCATTTCCTTTTGGTGTCCCCTGACGATTCCTCACCCCTTTCTCTTGCATCGCCCCTTGTTAACTGTTTTCTTTATTTTTCAATACTCTCTTATCGGCTCCTCACCCCCAGACCCCTTGGCTTCCTCCCCTGTTCCTGTCTCCATCTCTTTTCGTCTCCATTCCGATGCCCCCGCCCATTCCCTCTGCCCCCAAGGCCTCCCGACACTTCTTTCAGCACAGCCCACTGATCACTACCACAGCTCACCTCTGCAAAACGACACCCAGAGAGAAAACGTCGACAATATTGTCAACCTTGTGACAGTTTTGTTGTCCTGTCAAACACTCCTGGTGCCTTTCATTTAAATAGATTCTTTGACAGATATATCTTAGTAGGTTCCCTTCCAGAGGAAAAAAATGTACATTTTTAAAATTTTTAGTTTTAGTTTATGTTCTAAGTCTCATAAAACACTGCTATTAGGTCCTACGGGTAAAGAAATGTTTTGGGTTTTTTTGTTTTTTGGCTTCATGGTCATAAGCAAAGTGTCTAGGGTTTCCTGTTGGTGTCAGGTCCGACATGTCACAGCAAACTCCTCAGCACAGGCCTGTGACACACTCAGCTCAGGAGAGGGCAGCAGCCAACTACAATGCAAGGGGATGGATTCCGCTTCCTGGTCTTTAAAACCAAAAGGGAAGACCAGGTGTCCTACTTTGTGCTTCTATAATTCAGTAACTTTTCTGTTGATTTCAGTAAGTCAAACACACTTTTCTTTAGGCCTACTGGATTTTGTTGATTTAAAGAGATGTTCTGGCTCAGGTTTGAGTTGATACCCACCCTTTCCCCACCAAACCCGGGCGGAAAGTTACAGTGAACAAAGAAGGGCTACAGTTCCCCATGCTGAGAAGACCAGCAAGTGCTTCCAGAAATGCTCTTTCCTTTCAGAGAGGGAATCCATTTGGCTTCCCTTCAGTGCATGGCTTGGTGGAATCTGGGATTAGATCCCCAACAAGCGATGAGACATCCAGAGAAATGGAGTGCCTGGTATTTATGGCAGAATATAGAATAACTCATCTTTTTCTTAACCAATTCTTTAGTTTATGGTTTAGCCAAAAGTAAGCAAGCCAGTTCCATGGCCATCCAAGACCCTGAGAGAAGATCCCCCACCAATATTTCCCATGAATGATCAGGGGTCTACAGAGTTTCCATCACCGAAGCCATTTGAGTTCAGTGTACACGCTCTGGAATGATCAACGTAAAAATGTCAATCTCTAAGTGGTTCTGTTGCCAAAAGAGTTTATAGATTGTGTTGAAGAGAAAATCAGCACCTGTGTTTTCTGTGGTGCTACTGCAGGGTTCATATAGAATGGAGTGATGTCTCTGGGGATATGGTTGTGCAGGGACCATGTTAAAACAGGTGTCACATGAGCTGTCACCCAGCAGGGGTAGAGACAGAACAGAGCAATGTCCTACTATATTAATTGGCAAGAAAATACGCTGTTAACTGGCACACAAAGTCACGGGAACTGGCCGCTTCTATATCGAGACACAGCCTCCAGTCTTCCTATCGAAATATTAACTTAATATCAACCAAAGATGTCCCTCCCCACTTCGAGAGGAGCCCTCAAGGAAGTCTGATTTCTCCAGCTGTTTTCTGAAATAGCCACTTGTGTGGGTGTCCTTCCGGGTCCTGAGGCACTCACATAGGGTTCTTCAAATATGCGTGGTGTTGATTGTCAGTGCCCATAGCCCCCAGCCTGTCCACACCAGGCTGCTGACCATAGTATGAGGGAGAAGTCTTCTGCAGAACCTGGCGACCCCAGAGCGGCATTCCACTGGGTGGTAGTAATCCCAGAGCATAGTGGTCTCTGTGGGCCTCCCATGGCCCTGGCCACACATGCAGCCTCTTGGTGCTGACCAAAGGGACCCCTCCTGTGCAGAATACCTGTGCCTTCAACCACAGTTTTTCTCCAATAATCCATAACTACTGTAGTCTGTTACACCAGACTCCACCAAGCACAAAATAATCCCGTGGCCTCTTTGGTTGATAATCTAAAAAGGGGGCTCCAAGGAATTTTAATTAGTCTATAATTTTCAGAGCTTTCTTTATAAGAAAGAGTATAGAATCTCATATCATATTTCAGCAATTTAGTAAAAATAGCATTTTGCTGGGAAAAGAATACTAAGGGGAGGTGCCTGGTTCCCTTCTTCTTAATACTTCCTTTCTGCCCAACTGAACATTGCAAACTTCCACGGCAGCCCAGGATGATCTTGCCTGTTTATTAAAGCAATTGGATTTTATACATTTGATACTTTAGCTCTTTTGTTTAAACTTTTTTTCTTGTTATTTGGTGTACAATATTTAAATGTACAGTATTTTATCTCCATAATTAGCTTAACTATAGAACAGAGTTGCTCTTCCTTCTCATAGTCTTCAGATAATTCAGAAATGTTTAAATCTTCGCACCCACTTTATATATGTTGTGCTGTTTCTAACTTCATATATGTAAATACTTTTTGACATACTTTGGTGTTTCAAGTTCTGTCTCTACTTTTATTGTGATGATTATCACCATGATTCTGTTATCATTCTTAATGTTGGATTTTTTTTTTCTGGTGCACTCTATTTTTTTAATCACCTTGGATATTTTGAAAGTATGTTAGCTATTTGTGTATGTAGACATAAGAAAGTGCTGTGCTTAAATTAAGCTGTAAGCTCTCTGATAGACAGATATTGACCTTAAAATTTGGTCCTCTTAAATGCTATCTATATGGTTTTCTTCCAATTAACAGGTGCTATTTCAACAAAACTTGTTTCTCTGCTGAACTACTCTGTCCTTTCCGTTTCTGACTTTAATTTTTAATTGCCTGTGATTCGGTTTGCCAATGCCTGAATATACCACATCAAAGATAGATATTTCCCTTGACAGTGGCATCTTCTCTCCATTTTGCTAACCTCCAGGCTGAGAGTGAATAGCAAGAAAAACAGCCCAAGTGGCCAGGTTTTGCTAAGAACCTACTGAGCAGACAGCTTCACAAACGGCTCCTCAAGTGTTTTGGCAGTGGGGGACAGACTATCCAGCTAGCCCATAGCCATATCTGTTTAAAACTTCTTGCTTCCTACTTCTCCACCTCCAGGTAGACTTCAACCTGGAATTCTAAAAATATTTGTTGACCCAGGCCCTGCTCACCAGTGAGGCAGCACACACAGAGACAGGCAGTGTGGTCTCAGTTCAGAAGAGACCTTTCTCCCTGACCTGAACACATCCATCCTGGGCAGTGTGACACCAGGGTGAGGTCCCTGCATGGGGAGACAGAAGACCTAGATTCTGGTTCCAGTTCTGTCACTGGTGCAATGACAGGCTTTCTGGGCCTTGGTCCTATAAAATACAGGGCTAGACTTTGAATGCAACACAACTATTCTGTATGGAAAGACTTAGCTGAACAAAACAGCCTATTCTTTGAAATGTAGCTTTGCTACTGTCCAGATGTGGAGGATTTTAGCAAATGAACACAACTGCTCTTTTAAGTAAGAGGTCCTACCCGCTGGGAACCACAGGGGCCAATGACTTGAACCACAGTAATGTAATAGGTATCCTAAAGATCAAAGGTGAACCCAAAAGAGTGATGTGGGAAGACCAGTTACTAATTGCACTAAATAAAGGCTCTTTTGAAAAAGGCATCAAATGAAAAAGATGAAGCAGGAACTGGCTAAATTAGCAAAATGGTTAGACAACAGTTAGCCTGACACACTTCAACTTATAAGGAAAAAAAATGGACAGATAATTTTTTGCTGAAATTGTAGTCCTTGCTATTTGTGTTGTCCTAGAGTTTTATATGCCATTTTATACTTCTTCTCTATGATGTAAATACTTTTCATTGTAAAAAATGTAAATATTAACTATATTTTTTGTTTCTGTCTTTTCTAAAATGGAAGTTGATCCAAGTAATAAATTACAAATCATCTATATCTTGTTCTTTTTTTTTCTTTTTTTAGAAATTATATACCTTTACTGTCCTTCAGAAGGGAAAGAGTTTCATGATTAAAGAGAAACTTCATTCCTAACTAATGGAAGTAAGATGGTGCCATATAAGAGGAAAAGATGAAGGGTCAGGAGAGTGGGTTTTAGCTCTGACTTTTCCATTAACAGATGTGGGCCCTGACTAAGTCAGTTAACCTCTTGGAGCTTCATCTAAAACTGAAAACAGCTGCCAACGTTGTTTTAAAACTCAATAAGGTAATAGATGCAAAATGCTTTGAAAGTAAAAAGGTGTACTCAAAGGCATGGAATTACTAAGCCTTAATTGTCATTGTGTCCATTGGTTGAGGGATGAAAATTTTATATATAGGAAATTTGTTTAATTATTGTATTTTGCTTGAATTCTATTTTGGGACAAAACCAAATGGAAATTGAATGTCAAGTTAACTTCTACTGGTACTTCTAAAGGCCCATAATTAATAATCATAATGATCTTATGACCTTTAAGAGCACTGGGGAAGAAATAAGTTTCAACAATTTTTAACAAAATTCTTAAGTCTGAATGTTCTTGGTTTGACCAAAATTTCTTCATCAGTGCCTAACATTCCATGATGAAGTCTTTTCCGGAGGCAGAAATGTAATCAAATGATGTGGAATTGGCAATCCATCCAAAGGGGGAAGGAATCCCAAGGAATGTCCCAGGCAAACTCTACTTTGGATCCAAGGAACTCACATATACAAATACATCACACTGAGAAGTGCCTTCTTTTCCTTTGTAAATGACCAAACTGAACCAATTCAGCTCAAAGGAAAGCCACAATGACTAGCAGCTTACTTCACGCTTTAACAGACCAAAAGGCTTGACCGTGGATTCTTGCCATGTCAGAGTAGAAAGAAGCCTTAAAGATCATCTGCACCCCTCGCATCTTACAGATGAAAGACTGGGAATTTATGTGACTCATCCAGGGTCATTCAAAATCATGGGCCCTCCAGCTCATGAGAAAAACAGCTAGGGATAAAGAGACAATATAGTCCTTCTCAGCAGCTGTGGTTCCACCTGCTCCACCTGCAGCTCAGGATGAGGGACATGGAAGGCAGGTGGAGGGGAACTTGTGCTTTCATCTCTCAGCCACTTACAGGCCCTCCATCTTCCCCTGAGACCATCAGAAATACAGGCATTGCACTGTACAGTTTGGGGATCTTGGCTGTGGATGAGGACAATTGTGTCATAAAAGTAAAAGCTTCCATCTCTCCTCCTTTTCTGAGAAGCAGGATGGGACTGAGAAGTCCCTGAAGAAGTGGGTTCCAGGTCTGAGTCTTCCATTAAGCATGATCATGAGCCCTTCCTTCTGTGAAATGCTAGCACTGAGCATTTAAAAGCACCTTCTCCACTTTCTCTTTCCTGGCTTTTCCTGTCTCACTGCCAGCCCTGAACTTCTATCAGATCCTTGATGCAGGATTGGTAAAACAGGAAGTTATCTTAGATGCACAGTCCTGTGATTTCCAATTAATTAACCCGACAATTCAGAAAATGGCATTAGAAACAATTTCAGCTGTGTTTTGTTTTAAATGACTGATGTTTAGAAGTTCTAGTTTAAAAGTCTTCAGAAAATTGATCTGGGTAAGCAAATCTCGGAAAGACAGGAAAAACAAGTGGCTGAATCTTTCCACAAACAATCAGGATTTGGAAGGATTTTTGCTAAAAGATAATGTTCAGGAAAAGGTAAAATCATACTCTTACACTGATATAAAAATGAACACATGTTAAAGATTTTATTTGACTCATATGATGAGGGAATCAGACAGATGTTTTCACCGGTCCAAAGGAAAAATCAAACAAGCACAAATTACATGCAGTAAAGGAAGGTTGAGATGAACTGCAAATGGAAACAAAGTCAATTATCACTATTGGACAGTATATAATTTATATAACTATCAGTTACCTACAAGTTAGAAAGGGCTGCAAAATAGCTCAAAGACAATGAATAGTATAGAACCTGATACCCCAGAAGGATATGCTATAGATGTGGCATCATTTTCCATTAAAGCATAGAATTTTTTTCCTACAATTGTAAAGCAATGCTCTGCCTTATTTAATACCTAGACTTATTTCACAGACATTAAAACACATCATCCTTTTCAACTCATATATTAGGCTGGTAAATGTGTAATCAGAAAAACCCCTGGGCAGATATTGATGGAGCCCTGTATTTGAGTGTTAAGCTTCTGACCTCTGAATTCTCTGAGCCGTTTTCCTCTGTCTATTCACTGTCTCCACCTCATACCCCACCCCCACTTAGCTTGGGGCTAAGAACTCTTGACATAAATACTAACTCTGCAGAGCTGATCAAAAGCAGATGTAGTGAAGGATGTTGACCCCGGATTTCATAGCAGTCATCACTGGGTGAATAATAAATCTCTATGTTTATATGGCTAGAGTCTTTCCTCTGAATTAAAGACCACTAAACCTTCACATCTGTGGCCGCTGACTGGGAAGAACATCTTTGTCACTGGCCTCTTAATTCAATGTGCCAACAGCTAAGATGTTCTTAGAATAATAAATTGCAGTCTCCCTCCTGACCAGGTACACCCCCATGCAGTCTCCCTCCTGACCTCACAGAGGCCCATCCAATGATACTTCATGCTTATCATACACCCACTCTTTTTAATTGGGCTGGCAGAATCATAGTATCTTAGTCCTGGAGACATGAACTATGTCTCCCTCCCCACTTTTTCAGTATTAATTAATGTGGTCATTATACTCTTGCCATTGCTAAGGATACAGTGATTTCCTTAGCATTGCTGGATCTTTTCATGTTAAAATAATAAATCAGAATATTAATTCAAGATGTGGCTGTGACCCGAAGAAGTCATGTGGCTGTGGCACTAACAAGTTATGTGCCTTCACCAGCCCTTCATCTCCCATGGCCTCTTCTTCATAAAAGTGAAGACATTGAATTCTAAATCTTTTTTGATTCTATCACGGTTTATGGTGACATATGGTGGCCATTGGTGTCTTTAATATATTGTGACTATAGTAGCTGTTAACAGCCTGTATGTGTGATTGGAAAACGGCAGTGTACCCTCTCAGAAGTAAGATTTTAATGTGGGAATTGGAAAGAGATTGGTTTGGATAACTCCAATCATATAGAGATCTCTTTCCCAACTCATGCGTCATTTGAGAAAGTAGTAAATTCCCAAAACAAGCTATTAAATGGCATCTTCAAGGATTCCGAGCTTGAACAGGTCTTCAGGAGTTTAGGTACTGGATATTCCCCAAGTAGATTGTTTATCTCCCTGGCTTTTGAAGAGTGAGGATGGGTTATGCCGACTTAAATACATTCTTGTTCAGCCCCTCTACCTCCACATTCTCACTGGCAACAATGGATATAAAAATACAATGTAATGGAGACAGATTCAGCAAAAACATTGGCCTGTACTTTTCAAAAATATCAGTGTCATGAAAGACAAAGAACAATGAGGAACTGATCCAGAATAACAAAGAGTAAAGATTAAAGAGACATGGAAAATACATTCAGGGCCAGAAAAAAAATGGACAAAAAGTTCATTACAGAGCAATTGGCAACGTTTGAATATGCTGTGACATTATGTAAGTGAATATTCTTGTGCTTAGAAAATGCACACTGAAATATATAAGTGAATATTCTTGTCCTTAGAAAATACATACTGAAATATATAAGTGAATATTCTTGTCCTTAGAAAATACATACTGAAATATGTAAGTGAATATTCCTGTCCTTAGAAAATACACACCAAAGTATCTAGCTGTAAAGGAGAAAGATGTCTACAACTTGCTCTCAAATCATTCAGGAAAAAAAAAATTTAATTGAAAAAAGATAAAAAGATAAGTTGAAAAAACTGAAAAAGAAAATAAGAAAACAAATGTGGGAAATAAGACAAAGAGGGACAAATCTGGATGAAGGATATACAGGAGTTCTTTACACTGCTATAGCTATTTCTTGTGTTTGAAATTATTTACAAAAATATATTAAAAAGAAGACACTGTAGAAATAATTTCAATATTCTAAGACAAAATAATTTTGAACCTAAATTCTATATGCAATCAACTATTTAAGTACTATGACAAAATAAAAACATGTTCAGACTGCAGGACTTAGAATATTTCTTTGGCCATAAACTCTCATTGAAATTAATGCTAGAAAATGTACTTGAGCAAATAAAAAGACATGGGATACAAGAAACTATTATATCCATAGAAATTGGTAAAACGTGCAGCTAAGCCTAAATAATTGTTTTATTGATAGAATCTAGAAGAAACAAAAATCCCAAATAGTTTCAGCAAGGAAAGTAGCAGAGACCTGGGGAAGGAGAAAGCAAAATCATACCTAGCTTATCCATTATTCTGAATAAGAGGAAGAGAGAAATACTGATTAATTGTGGTCATACAGAGGAGATACCATGTGCTAAAATTTAAAGGTATTCAGGGTGACATCAGTACAAATGGAGGAGTAAGGAGTTCTGAACATTCTCTCCTCCGTAAAATCAACTAAAACAATGGCAAAAATTGTCAGAATCGACTTTTTCAGAACTCTAAAATTAATGAAAGGCTTACAGCAATCCAGGAGCATTTATTCAAGAAAATTGGCTGAAACTTGGTAAGAACAGGGAGTTTTGTGGAGTTTTAACTTGCCTTTTCCATGACCCTCCTCAGCTCAGCAGTAGCCTTGAAAATATGAAACCAGCAGCCTGGCAGCCAGACACCCTGGGGTTGGGCAGGAAGTGGGGTGCAGGAAGGAAGGTGGTTATGTGGGAGGCAGAACCAGCTTGGAGCTCATTCAAGGCCATGCTTCCAGAGAATTATCATTACTTAACCTGTCTGGTCATTCCCTGGAAGACCCTATTCACAAGACTTATCTTATTTGACCCAGATCAGGGTTAGCCCAGTGTAAACAGCCTCTTTTCCAGGAGAATTTGTCAGAAACAAAGAGCAGTGACTATTTAACATTGTGGCTGCCTGCGTGGTGGCTAACAGCTGGGACAAACAATATTCCAACCAAAATGTTTAAAGGGTAAATCTGAGAAATGAGATATCCATGGGGATTTTTTTAAAACTCCAACTTACAGCAGTCTAGAAAAACATGTGCATGTAGAGGGCTGTGGGTATGCTCAGGAAAGATCTGAGAAAGCCCTAGGCTATCACCTCTGGCTGACCTTGAGGCCCTACACAAACAGTAAGTGAACACTAAGCAAGAGTTGTCATCACTGGCTGAGTGTTAAAGGCATGCCTCAATATGCATACAGAGCCTCTTAGCACAGAATGGGAGACTTATTTGTTCTAGTCATTTGAGGAAATCTCTGTGTAATCATTAGCTGATGTCTAAGTTAACTGAGCAGAGACATCAGTGAGCACACATGATGAATAAAGACATTATAGAATTACCTCAAAAAAGTTGCTATCAAAAGAAAACAATAATAACAACAAACAGCAAGGACAGCAAATCATGGAGTGGGGAGGGGGAAGAAAGAATCTGATTCCCAGAGATGACACCTAATATTATATGGTGTTCTGTTTCAATTAAAATTTTAAAATATGCAAAAAGAAAGAAAGCCTACATACAAGAAAAACGCAGGTAACAGAAACTACCTTTGTGGAAGCCAGATGTTGGACTTACTAGACAAAGACATTAAAATCACTATTTTAGATATGTTCAAAAAAAAAGTAATCCATGGGTAAAGAACTAAAGGAAAATATGAGAATAATATCTCACTGTATAGACAATATGAATAAATTGATAGAAATTATAAAATGGAAAAACCAGAAATTCTAAGGTTAAGAAAATACAACTGGACCAGGTGTGGTGGCTCACACCTGTAATACCAGCACTTTGGGAGGCCAAGGCGGGCAGATCACTTGAGGCTAGTTCAAGACCAGCCTGGCCAACATGGTGAAACCCCATCTCTACTAAAAATACAAAAATTAGCTGACAGTGGTGGCAGGTGCCTGTAGTTCCAGCTACTTGGATGACTGAGGCAGGAGAATAACTTGAACGTGGGAGGCAGAGGTTGCAGTGAGCCAAGATCACACCACTGCACTCCAACCTGGATGACAGAGCAAGACTCCGTCTCAAAAAACAAAGGAAGAAAATACAACTGAATTGAAAATTTCACTAAAGAGGTTAAACAGCACATATGAGCATACAGAAGACGGAATCAGCAAACTTGAAGATAGTTCAACTGAGGTTATTCAGTCTGAGGAACAGAAAGAAAACGCAATAAATAAAACTAAACAAGCCTCAGGGACATAAGGGAAATCATCAAGCATATCAACACACGCATACTGGGAATCTGAGAAGAAGGAAGAGAAACAGACAGAAAGAATATACAAAGAAATAATGGCCAAGACCAGCCTGGCCAACAGGGTGAAACCCTGTTGAAAAATATAAAAATTAGCCAGGCATGATGGCAAGTGCCTGTAATCCCAGGTACTTGGGAGGCTGACACAGGAGAATTACTTGAACCTGGGAGGCGGAGGTCACAGTGAGCCGAGATTTTGCCATTGCACTCCAGCCTGGGCGACAGAGTGAGACTCCATCTCAAAAAAAAAAAAAAAAAAAGAAAGAAAGAAGTAATGGCAAAGAGGCAGATGTAAATAGTGTTTTATCAATTATATTATATGCAAATGGATTAAACATGCCAATCATAACACAGAGATCATCAGAATGGATAAAAATATGATCTATCTGTATGTAATTTACAAGAGACATATTTTGAATTCAGAGACACAAATAGAACAAATGATAATCGAAAGAAAACTGGAGTGGCTATACTCATGTTACACAAAACAAACTTTAAGACAAAAATTGTTACTAGGGGCAAAGAAGGACATTTTAAAATAATAAAAGAGTCAATCCATCAAGAAGATATGGTCATTATACCACTGATGTCAGCAAGATGGTTGGCTAGAGTTGCCTAGGACTTTTTCTCCCTGACAAAAAGGGACCAAAACAATGAATAAACAACTGGAGTGACTAAGGAAGTATGCTGGACAGCACCTAAGGATAGGAAAACCCCATGGAGCATGGAAGCCCAGGATAGCATCATAGAGAGAGGAGTGGCACACCCTGCATCTGTAGCACTGTCTTCCCCACCAGGATTGGCTAGGAGTCAGGGGGTACTTTTTCTTACAGGGAGAAGGTAAGTTGGAGATCCCTAGTGGTCCTCATAGCCACTACAGACACCAGCAGTTCTCGCTAGAAAAGAGTCTCTCAGTCCTCACAGGCCCTGAATCCAGTTTGGGGAGTTCTGGAAGTTTCTGTGGCTGCACTGCCCTGGAGGAAGAGCCCAAGTTGGGCACTACCTATCCCCACAACCTGAGCTGCTATGACATGGTGCCATCTTCAAGCTGGACACACTGCTGGAGTGCATCTTGCCCTAGGGGCTGGTGGCCACTGCCTTTCTCCATCCATGAGACCCTGTTATCATTCCAACATGTTCACATAGGTGACTGTGACACCATAACCACAGCAGCATGGAGCCTAGAACCAATGGAATGATGGAGACTCTGGTGGTCAAACCCACAGAGCACTCCTTGTCACCCCAATTCCAGGGAACAGGTGAACCTGTATAGTAGGAATGCCACTGATCAGGCAGCCAGCCTGTCACACCTACACAGAGTTGTGCTGCACAGCTGGCAAACCTGCTGTGCCTGCACACACCCATGCGAAGCCTGACAGCCAGCAAAGCAGCAGCCCAACCTCACAGAGAGACCAACCAGCCTGCCACACTAGCATGCACTCATGCCCAGCTGTACAGCCAGTATAGCAGTGGTCCTACCTTCCCAGAGAGCCCACTGCATAGCTGGTTAGACTGCTATACCTGTATGTGCCCAGCTTGACAGCAAGGCTGGCAGCATGAAAAGCCCCCACTAGAAAGCCCACCACATAGTCTGCTGGCCCACCATGCCCAAACATGCCTGACCTAAAACCTGCCCAGACTCCCCACCCTCCAGCAAAATCATGCCACTGCCATCACAAACTTCTGCAGTTTAGACCACTGAGGCAATCAGAGACATTACTGGTGAGATTACAGCTGAAAAAAAAACACACAGAGACCACAGTACTGAGTCCACCCAGAGCCAAAGCTAACACAATGCCCAATCAACACCCTAGAACCCATCTACAGGAAAGCCTCTCCCTGTAAAAGTAAGTCTAGAGAATTGGAAAAAGCAACTGTTCCACTAGATGCACAGATATCAACATAGGAACACAAGAAACATAAAAAACCCAAAAGAACAATATAAGTTTCCAGTAACAGACCTTGAAGAAATGGATATTTACAAAATACCTAAAAAGGGATTCAAAATAATGATCTTAAGGAATATCAGTGAGATACAATAGTATACAGACAACTCAATAAAATCAGGAAAGCAATTCATGATCTGAATAAGAAATTTAACAAAGGGAGAGTTATCGTTAAAAAAAAAAAAAAAAAGAAAGAAATCCTGGACCTGAAGAACTCAATGAATGAAATAAAAAATACAATTGAGAGCTTCAACAACAGACTAGATCAGGCAGAAAATAAGAATTTCTGAACTTGAAAACAGGTCTCTTAAAACAACCCAGTGAGAGAGAGGGAAAAATAAGAACAATAAAAAGAATAAGAAACCCTATGGGAGTTATAGGACACCATTAAGTATATAAATATTCACATTATAGAGGTGTCAGAAGGAGAAAAGATTAAGGCACAGAAAACCTATTTAACAAAATAATAGCTAAAAACTTCCCAAGTCTTGGAAGAGATATGGATATCCACAGCCAGGAAGCTCAAAGACACCAGTTAGATTCAGCCCAAAAAGATCTTCTCCAAGGCACATTATAATCAAACTGTCAAAAGTCACAAAGCGGGACCTTTTCCTCTCAGAAGTCCCTCTCTCTCACTAGAGAGAGAGTTGTTCTCCTTTCTCTTTCTTCTTCCTATTAAACCTCCGCTCCTAAACTCCTCGTGTATGTCTGTGTCCCAAATTTTCTTGGCATGAGAAGATGAACCCTGGGTATTTACCCCAGATGACAAAGCTGCTTCATAATGGGGGAATTATTCAGGATCCTAAGGTACAACATTCATGAAAACGGTAAGAAGAGGACAGAACTCCAACTCTGTCCTTTCATTTTAGGGCTCTCGGCCTCCATTTTAAACCAAATCAAATCAACAACAGGCATCCTTCAGCCATTTAAGAATACAATTAGCATGGCTGCCATTCTTAAAGACTTGGATGTGAGGCTTGCTGGGGAGAACATGGAGAATCCCCCAGTACCCACAAGTTGCTGGGCGTATTGGCCATGTTTAAACCAGCTTCATTTCATGGAGGACATAGCCGTCACATGGGGCTGGAAGAGGTCCTGGAGCAACTGAGGATTTCTGGCTGGGGCTACCCGCTGGTGTTATCCAAAGACTTCTGGACTGACCCCAGCCTCTGACCAACCAATGCTGTGTCAGCCACAGGATCTCCAACTTTCGTATCATAATTTCCTCCTTTCCTGTAAGCAACCACCATGTCTCCTATCCTCCTTGTGTATGCAATGTGCAGGAAGTTTTACAGTTCAGGGAAATAATCTATGGGCCCTACATAAATCAGACACTGCCCCTTCAAGCCTGCCTACAAAATCCAGTGAATTCTGCCACTGGCTGGCCTTTTCTTCTTGGAAGCCCCTCTGTTTCAGTAGAGAGAAAGCTGTTCTCCTTTCTCTTTCTTCTGCCTATTAAACCTCTGCTTCTAAACTCAAAAAAAAAAAAAGTCACAAAGAGGAAATTCTAAAAGCTATGAGAGAAAAGCATCTCATTAGACTATCAGCAGACTTCTCAGCAGAAACCTTGCAGGCCAGGAGAGAATGTTTCAAAGTGCTCAAAGAAAAAAAAAAAAACTGTCAGCCAGGCACAGTGGCTCACACCTATAATCCCAGCACTGTGGAAGGCCGAGGCAGGCTGAGGCCAGGAATTTGAGACTAGCTGGGGCAACATGATAAAACCACCATCTCTACAAAAAATACAAAAATTAGCCAAGTGTGGTGGTGCACACCTGTAGTCCCAGCTACTAGGGCTGAGGTGGGAGAATCACTTGAACCCAGGAGGCAGAGGTTGCAGTGAGCCAATATTGCACCACTGCACTCCAGCCTGGTGACAGAGTGAGACCCTAAGAAAAAAAAGAAAAGAAAAAAAAAATAGGAAGAAGCCCACCAACCAAGATTACTGTATACAGCAAAACTATCCTTCTGAAATGAAGGAAAAATTAAGTATTTCCCAGACAAGCAAAAGCAGAGGGAATTCATAACAAGTAGACTGAACTTAAAAGAAATGCTTAAGAAAGTGCTACAACTGGAAACGAAGGATGATAATTATAATTATGAAAACACATGAAAATATAAAATTCACCAGGAGAGGTAAATTCATAATCAAACTCAGAATTCCCTAATGCTATAATGTTGCTATGTAAATCTTTCAATTCTCTGGTATGAAAGTTTGAATCCAAAATGGTCAAAAAGAACAACAACTACAATTAGTGACTAAAGAACACACAATAGATTAAGATATAAATTAAGGCAACAAAAGTAAGGGTAAGGGGGGATGTCTAGAGTATTTGTAAGCAACCAAAGTTAGGTCGTTATCAGCTTAAAATAGTCTATTATAAGACTCTTTATGTTACCCCATGGTAACCACAAAGAAAGAAATACAAAAGTGAGAAAGAAAAAGGAAACAAAGCTCAACACCACAGAAAAAAAACACCAAAGCACAGAGGTAAACAACAAGAAAGGAAGAAAAATGAAGGATCTACAAAACAACTGGAAAACAATTAACAAAATGGCAGGAATAAGTCCTTACCAATCAATAATAACGTTGAATTTAGTCAATAGCTCACACCTGTGATCCTAATGCTTTAGAAGGCTGAAGCAGGAGGATTGCTTGAGGTCAGGAGCTCAAGAGCAGCCTATGCAACATGGCAAGACATCATCTCAAAAAAAAAAAAAACAAATGGAGGGGGAGGAGGAGGAGAGAAGGAGAGAAGGAAGGAAGGAAGGAAGGAAGGAGAAAGAAAGAAAGAAGAAAGAAAGAAAAAAGAAGAAAGAATAAAAGAAGAAAAGAGAGAGAGGGTGGGAAGGAAAAGAAGAAGAAACCCTTCTTAGCTTATTCTATGAGGTTAGTATTATCCTAGTATCAAAACCAAAGATATTACTGAAAAATAAAACTGTAGATCAAAATTCCTTACGAATATAGATGCAAAACTCCTCAATATGATTCTAGCAAATCGAATCCAGCAACATATAAAAAGAATTATACAATATGACCAAATGAGATTTATCACAGAAACATAAGATTGGCTTAACATATGAAAATCAATTACATTTACAATAGCTTTAAAAATAATACAATCGGCCAGGTGCGGTGGCTCATGCCTGTAATCCCAGCACTTTGGGAGGCTGAGGTGGGCAGATTTCCTGAGGTCGGGAGTTCAAGACCAGCCTGACCAACATGGTGAAACCCCGTCGCTACTAAAAATACAAAATTAGCTGGGTGTGGTGGCACAGGTCTGTAATCCCAGCTACTCGGGAGGCTGAGGCAGGAGAATCGCTTGAACCCAGGAGGCGGAGGTTGCAGTGAGCCGAGGTCACGCCATTGTACTCCAGCCTAGCAACAGAGCAAGACTACGTCTCAAAAAAAAAAAAAAAAAAGAATACAATCTTAGAAATAAATTAAACAAAAAGAGCAAGACTCATACACTGAAAACAGCAAAACATTACTGAAAAAAATTAAAGAAGACCTAAATAAATGGAAAGACAGTTTGTGTTCACAGAAGACTAATCTGGTTATGATGGCAATATTCCCTAACTTGATTTGTATATTCAGTGCAATTCTTGTCAAAATCCTAGCTATAGAAATTGTAGAAATTGACAGGCTGACACTAAAATGCATATGGAAATGCAAGGGACACAGAATAGCTAAAACAATATTTGAAAAAAAGAACTAAAGAACTCTTCTAAAAAACAAATAACTGAATTGAAAAATTGGTAAATAATTTTAATAGAATTTCTCCAATGATGATATACAAATGGTCAATAAGCACATTAAAAGATGTTCAACATCATTAATCATTATGAAAATGCAAATCAAAACCACAGCGAGATACCACTCCACACCCACTAGGATGGCTATAATAAAAAATCTGGAAAAACAAGACAGAACAAAAAAATGAAAATCAAGGATATGAAAACATCTGGAACCCTAATAAACTGCTAATGAGAATGTGAAATGGTGCAGCCACTTTAAAAAACAGTTTAGCAGTTCCTCAAAGTTAAGCATACACTTTGGGAGGCCAAGGCAGGAGGATCATTTGAGCCCAGGAGTCCAAGACCAGCCTGGGCAGCATGGTAAGACTACATCTCTATAGAAAAGTTTTTAAAAATTAGCTGAGCATGGTTGTGCATGCCTGTAGTCCCAGCTACTCAGGAGGCTGAGGTGGGAGAAGCACTTGAGCAGAGGAGGCTGAGGCTGCAATGAGTCATGTTTATGCCACTGCACCCCAGCCTAGGTGACAAAGTGAGACCTTATCTCAAAAAAAAAAAAAAAAAAGTTACGCATAGAGTTATCAGATGGCCCAGAAATTCCACCCCTGGGTATATGTGAAATGGAAATGAAAACATGTTCACACAAAAACTTGTACACTAATGTTCACAGCAGCATTACTTAGTAGTTAAAAAATATAAATAGGCCGTGCACCATGGCTCACACCTGTAATCCCAGCACTTTGGGAGGCCGAGGCAGGCGGATCACCTGGGGTCAGGAGTTTGAGACCAGCCTGGCCAACATGGTGAAACCCCGTCTCCACTAAAAAATACAAAAAAAATTAGCCAGGTGTGGTGGTGGGTGTCTGTAGTCCCAGGTACTCTGGAGGCTGAGGCAGAGTATCGCTTGAACCCAGGAGGTGGAGGTTGCAGCAAGCCGAGATCACGCCAGTACATGCTAGCCTGGGCGACAGAGCAAGTCTCTGTCTCAAAAAAAAAAAAAGTATAAACAACCCAGATGCCTATCAACTAATGAATGGATAAACAAAATACAGTATACCCACACAGTAGAATATTATTCACCCAAAAAAAAGGAATGAAGTCCTGATCCATGCTACAACATCGATTTTTTTTTTTTTTTTTTTGAGACAGGATCTTGCTAAATCACCCAGGCTGTAACTGCAGCCTCAACCTCCCTAGCTCAGGTAATTCTCCCACCTCAGCCTCCAGAGTAGCTAGGACCACAGGTGTGAGCCAATCACACCTGGCTAATTTTGTTTAAATTTTTGCAGAGACAGATCTCACTATGTTGCCCGGGCTGGTCTTGAACCCCTAGGCTCAAGCAATTCTCCTGCCTTAGCCTCCCAAAGTGCTGAGATTACAGGTGTGAGTTACCACACTGTGCCATAATAGGATAGTTTTCATCTACTTCTCTCAGACTAAGTAAACAAAAAGAGATAACAATATAGATTATAATTAGTCAATAAGTTTTATTGATTAGTTATAGGCATCACACTGCCAAAACAGAAGATTACTTTCTTTTAAAACCTTATTCAATCTGTTATGAAAAGCAGAAATCATGAAGGTTTCATTCACTGTGTCCAAAATGCAATCGATTTAGAAATGAATAACAAGGATATTTAAAGAATACATGTATTTTTATTCATGTGTACATTTTTAAGCAGTATTTTTAGTAACTAGATAAAGAAGCAATCAAAACAAATTATAAATTACTTTAAAATATGTGACACTAAGAACACACAAAATTTATACATGAAAACAAAATAGTGCAGGAAAATTTAAAACATTAATTTATTAATAAAAAACAAGAAAGGATAAAAATAACCCAAAACCTATAAAAAAGAATAGCCAAAATATTCAATGAAAATAGAAGAAAAGAATTATTAAAGATAAAAACAGAAATTAATTTAATAATAAACAAATGAAAGAAAAAGAGTAGTTATTTAGTAATATCCAAATCTGGTTCTCTGTAATGACCAATAAAATAGACAAAACTCTGATAAGTTTATATAATCAGAAAAAAAAGAGGAAAACAAAACAAAAATAAAGAATATTAGAAACGAGAAAGTATATTACAAATTTGGGGGAGAATTTTTAATTTATGAGATATTATTATATATAATTTTTTTTTAGATGGAGTGTCACTCTTTTGCCCAGGCTAGAGTGAAGTAGCACAATCTCGGCTCACTGCAACCTCCACCCCGCCGGGTTCAAGAAATTCTCTTGCCTCAGGCTTCCAAGTAGCTGGGATTACAGGCACCCACCACTACGCCTGGATAATTTTTGTATTTTTAGTAGAGACGGGGTTTTGCCATGTTGGCCAGGCTGGTCTGGAACTCCTGACCCTCAGGTGATCCACCCGCCTCAGCCTCCCAAAGCGCTAGGATTACAGGCATGAGCCATTGCACCTGGCTGAGATATTATTATATATAATTTTATACCAATAAATTTGATGATGGTGAAATTGATGATTTTCAAGGAAAATAAAGTATACTAGAATTAGCACAATTAAGGGGTAGATAACCTGAATAAACAACTGTAAGAAGCATCAGAGATTTATTAATAGAAATAACTCCAGGCTCAAATGGTTTTACAGGCAAGTTCTACCAAATTTTTAAGAAACAGATAATTGCCATGGTACATCAACTATAAAAGTATATAAAAATAGATGAAAATTTTTTGAACTTAAACTATGAAGTTAACATAACCCTGTACTTGACTAGACAAGAACAGCCCCCCAAATTAGGCTGTAGGTCCACTCTATTCATGAATATAGAAACAAAAATCCCTAATAATATGTTGTGAAATGAAATTCAACAATGCATTTCATGATTAATCCATGAGAATCAAGTGAGGTTTATGCCAGGAATGCAAAGAGTATATTAATAGATTAATGAGGAAAAAATGAAAATTGTAATAGATGAAGGAAAAGTATTTGATACTTTTCAATACCCATAAATCAAAACTAATATAATCTTAACTAATTATGAATTTAAAAATGAAAGCTTCATTCAGGAATGAATATCTACAAGAATTTTACACAAACATCCTTCTTAATGGTGAAGTATTAGAGGTAACATTGTATTAGAAGTCCTAGTCAATGGAATAACAAATTTAAAAATTAAAAGTATAAATAGTGGAAAGAACAAGACAAACATCTTCAGTTGTAAATATTATGACACTTTTCTAGAAAAATCCCAAGAGCACAGATTAATGAATCATTAAAATTAATAAAAGCGTTTAGCACAGTAGCCAGATACAATATTATGAACAAAATTTAATATTTTTTCTATATCAGTAAAAACCAGTGGGAAAATATTGTATGGGGGGAAATTCCCTTCAGAAGGTTATCAAACCTAAAAGAAAGGAAGGAAGGGAAGGAAGGAAACGGAAGGAAGGGAAGGAAGGGAAGGAAGGGAAGGAAGGGCAGCCTAGCAATTAACCAAACAAGAAATATGGAATTCCAGCTTCTTCTGATAATGACCAAGGAAGCTCTAAATGAACCAACCCTTCCACAGGTAAAACAATAACCTTTGGACAAAATATGAAAAAAAACAAATACTTGAGGGCACTGGGAAAAGACCAAAAGCAGGTAGATTTTGGAGCGGAGTTGACAGTTAAAATATAGGAATGACACTGGGTGAGTTTCACATTTTCATGGCTTCAAGCCTGACAGCAGGCTTCAGTCTATGTCATTTAGGGTGACTAAAACATCAAAATTGCAGTCTTTCTGACTTGAAAACCTAGAAGACAGAGTTCAGGACAAATATAGCCACTATACAATGAGGCAGTAATACCAGAAAAGAGAGAGTCACAGAGGTAGTGACTAACTTTCGTATATAAACTCTACCTTAAATCCCTGCCTAACCCCTGGACCACACATATGTGGACAGACTTCAGCAGCCAGCTAAGGCTAAAAGAACTAAACTGAAATTTAATCTGTCACCAAAGACACAGGGACACGATGTTTATAATTTGAGTCAAACCAAATACATTGCATGCTAAAACAACAACATCAAGGTTCTTCATAGGACTATAACAAAATCTAGATCTCCATAGCATAGCATTTATAATGCCCAATAGACAATAAAAAATTACTTGATACCCAAATAAACAGAAAATGTGGCTCACTCTCATGAAAAATGTTGATAAATACAAAACAACCCCAAGATGACCCAGATGTTTAAATTAGCGAGAAGGATTTTAAAACAGCTATTATAACTATGCTTAAGGGTATAAAGGAAAATGTGCTCACAATAAATGATAAATAGAAAATCTCAGCAGATAAATAAAAACTACAGAAAAAAAAACCCAAATGGAAATACTAAAACTGAACAATACAATATCTGGAAAACAATTACAGCAAATTGAGGAAGATGGACAAAAGCAGCAATGAGCTTAAAAATAGATCAATAGAATTATACAATCTGAAGAGCACAGAGAAAAACATTTTTTAATGAACAGAGACTTAGTGATATGTGGGACTATATCAAAAGGTTTAACATCCACGTAATTGGAGTTGCACAAAAGAAGGAGAGAGAATGGAGCATAAAAAATATTTTAAGAAATTATGATCAAAATTTTCTTAATATGATAAAAGAAGTAAATTTATATATTCGAGAAGCTCAATGCATCCCCAAAAGAATAAAAAATCCACACCTAGGAAGATCATAATCAACCTTCTGCAAACCAAAAAAAAAGATAAAATTTTTAAAGTGACCAGATACAAGTGACACATATAAACATTGAACAATTATTTGAATGACTGCTGACATCATAAATCATAAAGGCCAAAAGACAATGCAACAATATCTTTAAAATGTTCCAGAAAAACCTATCAACCAAGAATTCTATAATATTCATCATGTCAAGAATGAAAGCGAAAAACAGATATTTTCAGATAAGAGTCGGACACGGTAGCTCACACCTGTAATCCCAGCACTTTGGGATGCCCAGGCAAAAGGGTGGCTTGAGCCCAGAAGTTCAAGACCAACCTAGGCAACACAGGGAGACCCTGTCTCTGCAAAAAATTTTTTTAAAAAAAGGTGGGCATGGTGGCACACACCTGTGGCCCCAGCTACTCAGCAGGCTGAGGTGGGAGAATTGCCTGAGCCCAGAAGTTCAAGCCTCCAGTGAGCCGTGATTGCATCACTGCACTCCAGCCTGGCCAACAGAGCAAAACCCTTTCTCAAAAAAAAGAAAAGAAAAGAACAAAAGAAAGAAAGAAACTAAGAACCAACAGAATCACATTATAAGAAATGCTAAAGGAAAAAAATGATTCCAGATGAAATGGAAATTTAGATTTTCAGGAATTGTGACAAGCATTGGAAATGGCAAATATCTAGGTAAATATAACATAATATTTTTCTCTTTTTTTTAACTACAAAAAACAGTTTTTCTGTTTTTTTGTTTTTATTTATTTATTTATTTATTTATTTATTTATTGATCATTCTTGGGTGTTTCTCGCAGAGGGGGATTTAGCAGGGTCATAGGACAATAGTGGAGGGAAGGTCAGCAGATAAACAAGTGAACAAAGGTCTCTGGTTTTCCTAGGCAGAGGACCCTGCGGCCTTCCGCAGTGTTTGTGTCCCTGGGTACTTAAGATTAGGGAATGGTGATGACTCTTAACCAGCATGCTGCCTTCAAGCATCTGTTTAACAAAGCACATCTTGCACCGCCCTTAATCCATTTAACCCTGAGTGGACACAGCACATCTTTCAGAGAGCACAGGGTTGGGGGTAAGGTCGCAGATCAACAGGATCCCAAGGCAGAAGAATTTTTCTTGGTACAGAACAAAATGAAAAGTCTCCCATGTCTACTTCTCTCCACACAGACCCGGCAACCATCCGATTTCTCAATCTTTTCCCCACCCTTCCCGCCTTTCTATTCCACAAAACCGCCATTGTCATCATGGCCCGTCCCTAATGAGCCGCTGGGCACACCTCCCAGACCAGGCCTGCCTCGTGGCCAGGCAGAGGGGCTCCTCACTTCCCAGTAGGGGCGGCCGGGCAGAAGCGCCCCTCACCTCCCGGATGGGGCGGCTGGCCGGGCTGGGGGCTGACCCCCCCACCTCCCTCCCGGACCGGGCGGCTGGCTGGGCAGAGGGGCTCCTCACTTCCCAGTAGGGGCGGCCGGGCAGAGGCGCCCCTCACCTCCTGGACGGGGCGGCTGGCCGGGCGGGGGGCTGACCCCCCCACCTCCCTCCCGGACGAAACAGTTTTAAAAATCATGACATGTGATCCATAACATATGTAAAGGCAACACATATGACAACTACATAGCATAATGGATGAGAAGGCATGATTGGATCTATACAGTTGCAAGATTTTAGGGTTCACATAAAGTAGTACAATACTAACTTCCATTAGTTGTAGTAGAACAATACTCCAACTGTGAAGATTTGAAGAAATATGTTGTAAGCCCTAGAGGAACTATTTAAAAAGTAACACAAAGAGTAATATAAAAAGTAATATAAAGAGGAATAGCTAGAAAGTTAATAGATAAATTAAAATAGAAGTCCAAACAGTTTTAATACAATCCAAAAGAAAGCAAGAGAAATGGAAGAACACACAGAAGGCAAACAGAAGTAAATGTAACCTGCCTATGAAAAAGAACTCTAACTCCTTACTGAAGCCATGAAAGAAGACTTAAATAAATGGAGAGACATTATGTTTCTGAATGAATTGAATCAATACTGTAAAGCTGTCAATACTGTAAAGCTCCCACAAATTAAGTTATAAATTAAATGTAATTCAAAGCAAAATTTCTACAGAACTTGTTATGAAATTTGACAGAGTGATTGGAAATAATTTTCTGGCACAGAAAATAATATGCGAGAAGAGCAATGAAATGTTTTCAAAAGAATAATGCAAGGGAGACTTGCCCTGCAAGGTATAAAAGCATCATATGTTGATACAGAGATATTTAAAATAGTGTGTTATACCAGAGAAAACTGAATGTAGGTAGGAACTTCAATAACATTAAGGAGTTACTCTTAATTTTTCAGAGGTGATAATGGTATTACAGTTATATAGGAAAATGCCATAATTTTTATTTCAGAGCTGTATATGGAAGTATTCAGGGGTCAAATGGTATGATGTCTGAGATGTGCTTTAAAACAGTGCAGCAACTAGAGAGAGAGAAAAGGGATAGAGTAAGCAATTGTAAGGAAATATTGATAACTGCTGAAACTGCGATAGTGATATGTTGTATTTATGATACTATTTTCTCTATTTTATGTATGCTTGAAATTTTTCATAAGTAACAATATCTAAGTAACAGACTATTGATGGCTCAACCTAAGATAAATAAGTAATGGACTAGAAGAGATATCCAGAAACAGATCCATGTGTAAATGTGAGTGGTTACTATACAAAATGTTGGCATTTCGAATCAGTGAAGGATGAACTATTCAGTATCTAGTGCTACACTAAATATCCGTTTGTAAAAGTAAAATAAAATTAGCCCTTATTTCATCTTTTCCAAAATGAACTCCAAAGGGATTAAGACAATTTTTTGAAAAAAAAATCTACTAGGGGAAAGAAAAAGATTATAATTCTAGAGTAGAATAGTTTTTTCTAAGAACATATAAAATGTAGATGTCATAAGATTTACAGAGTTGGCTTCATTAAAATTTAAAATTTCACTTTCCACAGACCTCCAAGGGCATTTTTTAACTATGAATGCATAGTAAAAAATGCATAGTAAAACATACATTCATGTTGTCGGAACATGTCATAAAAATCAAACAGTCATTGTGGTTGACCAATAACTTGCAGGTTCGGTAAGTTAATTACACTAAGTATTATAGTTAAGAAGCACCAGTTTTTCTTCTAATACTATATTTGGAAAAATGGGGAGGCAAAAATAGTACAAGATAGAGATGCTCAATCTGTAGCTCATGAGGAAAAGATTCACAAATATACAGTAAGTAATCAGAGATGGAGGTAACCTATCAACCAGAATGTGACAATGTAAGGAACTTTGGAATAGGCAGAAAAAAGAGGACTTGTTGTCTCTAATAAAAAGCTATGCATTTTTAGTGCACACTCTTACAGGTAATCTAAATCTAACTCTATCATTGCCTTTGAGCTACTTTACAACTCTATAAGTTGTAGATAACTGATATTAACGCAAAATAATTCTTGTATAAACATGAAAATTAATTATATTCAGTGAAAGTTCCATTGATTTTCCTCTTCCATTGTGCAGGAAGCCAGTTATTTTTCCATTTGCACTTTCATTTCAATATTTCTGATATATAAATATGTCTGTTGGATTATCCTTTCAACTGCTTATAATATCTTACCATTTCCTTCATTTAAAAAATTAATCAACTATAAGATTTAACACATGCTCATTTTTTAAAAAAAAAATTTAACTGTTCTCTTTGGAAAGACACCATAAAGTTGAAGACAAACAGAAAAAAAAATTATAACATTTTAACAATGGAGAAATTTCCAATATTTGAAGAATACCCATTAAAATATGTAAAAAGCAAAACCTAACTGGAAAACAAGCAAATGGTTTGAACAAGCAAGTCATGGAAGAAAAAGTGTAAATGTCCAATACATTTGAAAAAATGCATGTATAATTTAGTACAGAATGTAAGCTGCTACAAGAAAATGATCTCACATAGGGACTCAATAAAAATAGACGTTTATAGAGCTGGGCATGGTGGCACACACTTGTAGTCCCAGCTACTTGGAAGACTGAGGTGGGAGGATTGCTTTAGGCCAGGGGTTCAAGGCCAGCCTGGGCAACATAGTGAGACTCCAGTCTCTTAGAAATATATATATATATATTTATTGCTCTCTCTCACCTAATAGATGGGCTCTGCACCACAAAACAGTCAGTTGGGCTGGTAGGGAAGCCTTGCCATTCTTACTATATGGCCTTCAACAATGCTCTGGACAGCACTTTTCCAGCTGCTGGAAAGAGGAAAAGGGGAAGACCAAGGCAAGCCGATACATCACTTTGCTTTCATCCCATTGGCCTGAACTAAGTCACATGACCACAGCCAGCTGCAAAGGCAGCTGGGAAATGTAGTCTTTAACCACTAAAAGGAAGAAGGTTGATACTAGAGGACAGTTAGAGAGATCTACCATAATGCAAAGAAAAGTAAATTAAAACAGTAAAAAGCCATTTCCAGTCAGATTGTCAAACATGTTTAAGTTTTATAGTATGAAAACTGACAAGAACAAAAGGAAACAAATATCCCAATATACTATTACAGAGGGTATAAGTTCAGGACAGTTTGGCAACATCGCTCAAACTTAACACATCTACACGTGAATCTGAAATTCTCTTTAAACGACTTACCACATAGGAATCCTTACACTTGTTCTAAAAAAGAATGCACAGGTGTATTCATCGCAGCATTGTCTGTTACAGGGAAAAAAAAGAAAGAAACTTAAATGTCCATCAATAGAGGAAATAATCTTAAATTCTGACATAATTCCTCCTATAGATTACTAAATGGCTGTAAAAGAGAATAATGTAGTACTAACAGGAAACTAGCTCTAGGATATACAGCAAACTGGAAGAGCAAGATACACAATAATATACAAATGATCCTATTCATAGGACAATCTATAATTGTCCTACGAATATACTAGTATATATGAAACTGCATGGAAATAAAATAGGAATTATGCTCACCAAACAGCAGTAACTTATCCCTAGAGCAGGGAGATGAGTGTGCTAGAAAGAAGGCAAACTTTATTGTTTTCTATCCACTTAATAATTATTTTAATATTTTACAGTAAGAATGTTTTCATGTATTCCACTTTTTTAAAAAACAAAAGACAGGGAATGAAAAGAAACCAAATTGGGGAAGGAGAGTGTACTAGTAAAACAAAAAAGTGAAGAGATATAATACAATGGTAGTATCAATGGTGAAATTAAAACTGATTTTTCTCTCCAATTTTTCTGCAATAGTTTATTTGTTTTTGGAATAAAAATTTTTTTTTAACTTGTCTCTGAGCTGGACAGTAAACTGACTGAGCGCCTGGTATTTCTCCAACTCACTTCCTGAAAAGTAGCCTCGCTCTTCTGAATAGAAACCAACAGACCTACGTACCTTTGGGAAAAAGGATGAGGACCTTTCTACTGCATTTTAGGATGGTTTCCACAAAGTAGTTAAGTAAATTTGCTCTTTCATCTTTTCAGATTATCATTTAATCTTAAAACCATGTGGTGATGATAAAGATGATGATGACAGACTTTGTAGCTACAGGAGGAAATGTTCTTGATGGTTTTAAGTAGAATAAAAAAAGCAAGAAACAAAACTGTAGACTCTAATTACACATGAACAAAGTTAACAAATATAACTCAAAAAAAAAAGTAGCTCCCTGAATGTTTCTGAGGTAGAGTGACGGGATTATGAATTTTTTTTGGTCAATATATCCTTTAAGATTGCTGTAAGAATAGATAAAAATCAGTGATGGAGCAGGGGAAACAGGCAGAAAATAAGTGGGAAAAAATTTCCCTGGAATACAATAAAACAGACAAATTCTGATCAAT
This sequence comes from Gorilla gorilla gorilla, assembly GCF_029281585.2. NCBI lineage: Eukaryota > Metazoa > Chordata > Mammalia > Primates > Hominidae > Gorilla > Gorilla gorilla. Next base: position 45,752,924 of record NC_073232.2, on the reverse strand, counting down.
GGTTCAGAATTTTTTTGTTTTTTGGTTTGAGACAGAGTCTGTCACCCAGGCTGGAGTTGGGTGGCATGATCATGGCTCACTGCAGCCTCAAATTCCTGGGCTCAAGCAATTCTCCTGTCTCAGCCCCGCAAATAGCTGGTACTTCAGGTGCGTAGTCACTACACGCAGCTGTTTGTATTTTTTGTAGAAACAGGGTTTCACCATGTTGCTCAGGCTGGTCTCAAACTCTTGGCCTCAAGTGATCCACCCACTTCAGCTTCCCAAAGTGCTGGGATTACAGGTGTGAGCCATTGCACCTGGCCTGAAATTGTGTTGTTTTTAATCATGGAAAATAACATCAATACAACATGCAAACAATACCAAAAGTTACTCAAGAAAATAAATGGAATAATTTACATAAAGTAACCCACAAGGATTTGGAATACAGACAACTCTATTTTATAGGAAAACCTTTCTAAATCCCTACAACACACAGAGTATGAAGCCATCAGCCACCACAAAGAGAATTAATTGCTACAGAGCATCTCTTAGGGCCAGGCTGGTTGCCACAGCTGAACATAAAATGTCCGTCTTCATAAAGCACTGTCCACTCCTACCACTTTGTTAAGAAGTCAGCTGTCAGCACTTTGACATTCCCCAGAGGACAGAAATTATTTTGTTTTCTTACAAATATACTGCTTAGAAACTCCTGAAATTCCAAGACATTTTTCTTAAGAATTAGAGATGCCAGGGATGATTTTCAGACTCTACAACCTCTGTTAAGGTTCTCAGCCAACTACTAAACAATACCATTTGCAATTTGCAGTCTTTTAAGCAGATTGCAAACCATGTGACTGTTTCTAATTCCAAGCCATCTTAAATTTCACTAGTAAAATTTCCAAACACTGTTTGAAATGTGTTGCTAACATTTACGCATATAACATCTACTGCATTTCCTCTAATTTAAAAACTATCAAAATAAGCTGCAAAATGTTGCCCAATATAACTTTTTTTTCTGCTAAACACTCTCTGCTTAAAACTCACAGCTTCATTATCTTACTGGTCATCAGCCAGTTCTCTCCATTCCCTTACCATTCATTCAAAAACATCAATGTTAATTTCACATATGAATATTCTCAAGATAACACTCATCTTTATAATGTATCTTCTCCTTAACTTCCTGTGCTATCTTCCATGATAGCAAATGAAACACAGGTTTCAACAGGTAAGGGGTAGGCTAAGCCCCAATTTTAGAGCTCACCTGCCCTGCATCATCTAGATGGCTATTCTCCACCAACCCCAGCTCCTCGCAAGTGGGCCAGGAATAGAACTTATCGCAAGTGGGCCAGGAATAGAACTTAGGGGTGGCCAACATAGTGTAATCAAGGGTCACAGCCCAATAGAGTAAAAAACTGGGAGAGAAGGACAAGGTCAACATTCTGAAAGGGGAAAGTCTTGAGCCTAAGCCAGCAAGAATAGTTACCAAAGTCAATCCCTTTGAGAATAAGAATTGAGAAGTGGATTCAAAGAGTAAGGCCAAAACTGAATTAACTGAATTAAAGCTCCAACAATGCCAGAACAATTGAACAGTTACTAGAATCACCTTAATGGGGGCCTTGGAATTATCTTTATGAACCAATTGACACCTAGTGCATGACTTAAAAGCATATGCTTTAAAAGATGAATAGATCCAAACTTTAGTATGAAGTAGATCTTCCACAACTGATGACACCTGCTTCACAAACTATAAATTTTCTCTTTCCCTTTTCAAAATTAATTATACAGAGAACCACTTGCCCAATTAGAAGCAGTCCAACATATCCCTCTTGAGGTATCCTCTCTCTACCTCCTCCACCTCCACTACCTACGGACTGCTTGGAAGCTTACCCAGGTTAAAGTGCTGCAGGCTCTTTCTCATGCCAAGCTGAGAGAAGGCTACAACAGCTCCCATGGCACTGGCAAGGGCTCAGGAAAACAGGCATTCTCATACATGGCTAAGAAAAGTTTGACATTCTACAGCATTTTAAAAAAGTTATCTGGCAATAGCTCTTGACTTTCAAAATGCACGTACATTTCACACAACAGTCCAACTTATAGGACTCCACCTTATAAGAACTAAAAGAATTCGCCCATAAGAACATATGTACAAGAATGTGGCCGGGCCCAGTGGCTCACACCTGAATCCCAGCATTTCAGGAGGCCAACGCGGGTGGATCACTTGAGGTCAGGAGTTCAAGACCAGCCTGACCAACATGGTGAAACCCATATCTACTAAAAATACAAAAATTAGCTGAGCATGGTGGCAGGCACCTGTATTCCCAGCTACTTGGGAGGTTGAGGCACAAGAATTGCTTGAACCCAGGAGGCAGAAGTTGCAGTGAGCCAAGATTGCACCACTGCACTCCAGCCTGGGGAACAGAGCAAAACTCTGTCTCAAAAAAAAAAAAAAAAAAGAATGTTTAAGGAGATTTTTTCTTGCCAGGCACAGTGGCTCATGCCTGAATCCCAGCACTTTGGGAGACTGAGGCAGGTGGATCACTTGAGGTCAGGAGTTCAAGACTGGCCTGACCAACATGGTGAAACCCATCTTTACTAAAAATACAAAAATTAGGCCGGGAGCGGTGGCTCACATCTGTAATCCCAGCACTCTGGGAGGCCGAGGTGGGTGGATAACGAGGTCAGGAGATCGAGACCATCCTGGCTAACACGGTGAAACTCCGTCTCTACTAAAAGTACAAAAAATTAGCCGGGCGTGATGGCTGGCGCCTGTAGTCCCAGCTACTCGGGAGGCTGAGGCAGGAGAATGGCGTGAACCCAGGAGGCGGAGGTTGCAGTGAGCCGAGATTGACCCACTGCACTCCAGCCTAGGTGACATAGCGAGACTCCATCTCAAAAAAAAAAAAAAAAAACATACAAAAATTAGCCGGGCATGGTGGCGGGCACCTGTAGTCCCAGGTACTTGGGAGGTTGAGGCAGGAGAATAGCTTGAACCCAGGAGGCGGAGGTTGCAGTAAGTCGAGATCAAGGCACTGCACTCCAACCTGGGTGACAGAGCGAGACGGTGTCTCAAAAAATAAAAAAATTTGAAAAATAAAGAGAGAGGTTTTTTTTTTTACTGTAGAAACTATACAAAGTGGACAAGACACTATGAAAAAGAAAAGATTGGGCAATTTTTTTAAGGAAACAATTTTAAACCTGGCAAAAGAAAAAGCTAGGTGTAGTGGTGTGCCTATAGTTCTGGCTACTCAGGGCACTGAGATGGGAGGATTGCTTGAGCTCAGGTGGTCAGGGGTGCAGTAAACTGTGATTGCACCAGTGCATTCCAGCCTGGGGAACAGAGCAAAATTCTGTCTAAAAAAGAAAGAAAAAAGAAAAAATTCTGGAAAATATTTAAATATTCATTAAAATTAAAACTCAGTGATGAAATAAGTGGGTTGGCTGGTTTTGTTCTATTGAGAACAGCTATAAAAGCTAGACTAAATATTTTTAACCTGTTTGAAGGCATTGGAGAACTATCAAAATAGTTAGGATTTATAGAACAAAAGACCCAAAATAAAGGAAATCCCAGAAAGGGGACTATAACATAACTTCCTCCCTTAAAGTATTTGCCAATTTGAAAACAATAGCTGAGGAGCTGAACAATCTTTCAGTTGACTTACTGGCTTCAAGTTGACTGGGAGCCTAAAAATCGGAGTTAGGCCCACCAAGGAGGTAAGACATTTCAAATGAAACCCTGAAGGGTTATACCCTAAAAGAAAGAGTGAGCCAAAATAGACCAGCCCTTCTAAGGATTGAAGCCTACTGTATTAGTGTTCTCCAGAGAAGCATAACTAAGGCTGGGCATGGTGGCTTACACCTATAATCTTAGCACTTTGCGAGGCCAAGGTGGGAGGGTTACTTGAGGCCAGGAGTTTAAGACGAGCCTGGGCAACATGATGAGACCCTGTCTCTACAATAAAAAACTTTTTAAATTAGCGAGGCTTGAGGATGTGTATCTGTGGTCCCAGCTAGTAGGGAGGCTGAGGCAGGCAGATCACTTGAGCCCAGGAAGTCAAGGCTGCAGTGAGCTGTGTTTACACCACTATACTCCAGCCTGAGTATAAGATCAAGACCCTGTCTCAAAAAAATAAAATAAAATAAAATAACCACAGAACTAATAGGAGATAGATAGACAGACAGACAGATAGATGGAGATTTATTATAGGAATTGGCTCACACAATTATAGAGGCTGAAAATTCCCATAATCTGTCATCCGCAAGACAAAGAACTAGGAGATCTAATGGTGTAATTCAGGACAAGTCCAAAGGCCTGAGAAACGGGGAGGTCAACGGTGCAAGTTGCAATTTGAGTCTGGAAACACCCTCACAAACATACCTAGAAATAATGTTTTGCCAGCTACATGGTCATCACTTAGCCCAGTCAAGTTAACACATGCCATTAATCATCACAACTACCTTTATATCATATCAATCTCTAATTTTTTTAAATTTTTTAAAAATTTATTTATTTATTTATTTATTTATTTTGAGGCAGAGTCTTACTCTGTTGCCCAGGCTGGAGTGCTGTGGTACGATCTCCACTCACTACAACTTCTGTCTCCCAGGTTCAAGCGATTCTCCTGCCTCAGCCTCCCCAGTAGGTGGGATTACAGGTACCTACCACCACACCTGGCTAGTTTTTGTATTTTATTTTATTTTATTTTATTTATTTTTTTATTTTTTTATTGATCATTCTTGGGTGTTTCTCGCAGAGGGGGATTTGGCAGGGTCACAGGACAATAGTGGAGGGAAGGTCAGCAGATAAACAAGCGAACAAAGTTCTCTGGTTTTCCTAGGCAGAGGACCCTGCGGCCTTCCGCAGTGTTTGTGTCCCTGGGTGCTTGAGATTAGGGAGTGGTGATGACTCTCAACGAGCATGCTGCCTTCAAGCATCTGTTTAACAAAGCACATCTTGCACCGCCCTTAATCCATTCAACCCTGAGTGGATACAGCACATGTTTCAGAGAGCACAGGGTTGGGAGTAAGGTCACAGATCAACAGGATCCCAAGGCAGAAGAATTTTTCTTAGTACAGAACAAAATAAAAAGTCTCCCATGTCTACCTCTTTCTACACAGACACGGCAACCATCCGATTTCTCAATCTTTTCCCCACCTTTCCCCCCTTTCTATTCCACAAAACCGCCATTGTCATCATGGCCCGTTCTCAATGAGCTGTTGGGTACACCTCCCAGACTGGGTGGTGGCCGGGCAGAGGGGCTCCTCACTTCCCAGTAGGGGCGGCCGGGCAGAGGCGCCCCTCACCTCCCGGACGGGGCGGCTGGCCGGGAGGGGGGCTCACCCCCCCACCTCCCTCCTGGACTGGGGGGCTGGCCGGGCAGAGGGGCTCCTCACTTCCCAGTAGGGGCGGCCGGGCAGAGGTGCCCCTCACCTCCCGGACGGGGCGGCTGGCTGGGCGGGGGGCTAACCCCCCCACCTCCCTCCCGGATGGGGCGGCTGGCCGGGCGGGGGGCTGAACCCCCACCTCCCTCCCGGACGGGGCAGCTGGCCGGGCAGAGGGGCTCCTCACTTCCCAGTAGGGGTGGCCAGGCAGAGGCGCCCCTCACCTCCCGGACGGGGCGGCTGGCCGGGCGGGGGGCTGACCCCCTCACCTCCCTCCCGGACGGGGCGGCTGGCCGGGCGGGGGGCTGAACCCCCCACCTCCCTCCCTGACTGAGCGGCTGGCCGGGCAGAGGGGCTCCTCACTTCCCAGTAAGGGCGGCCGGGCAGAGGCGCCCCTCACCTCCCGGACGGGGCGGCTGGCCAGGCGGGGGGCTAACCCCCCCACCTCCCTCCCGGATGAGGCGGCTGGCCAGGCGGGGGGCTGACCCCCCCACCTCCCTCCCGGACGAGGTGGCTGCCGGGCGGAGACGCTCCTCACTTCCCAGACGAGGTGGCTGCCGGGCAGAGACGCTCCTCACATCCCGGACGGGGCGGCAGGGCAGAGGTGCTCCCCACATCTCAGACGATGGGCGGCCGGGCAGAGACGCTCCTCACTTCCCAGATGTGATGGCGGCCAGGAAGAGGCGCTCCTCACTTCCTAGATGGGATGGCGGCCGGGCAGAGACGCTCCTCACTTTCCAGACTGGGCAGCCAGGCAGAGGGGCTCCTCACATCCCAGACGATGGGCGGCAAGGCGGAGACGCTCCTCACTTCCCAGACAGGGTGGCGGCCAGGCAGAGGCTGCAATCTCGGCACTTTGGGAGGCCAAGGCAGGCGGCTGGGAGGTGGTTGTAGCGGGCCGAGATCACGCCACTGCACTCCAGCCTGGGCCCCATTGAGCACTGAGTTAACGAGACTCCGTCTGCAATCCCGGCACCTCGGGAGGCCCAGGCTGGCAGATCACTCGCGGTTAGGAGCTGGAGACCAGCCCGGCCGACACAGCGAAACCCCGTCTCCACCAAAAAAATACGAAAACCAGTCAGGCGTGGCGGCGCGCGCCTGCCTCGGCAGGCTGAGGCAGGAAAATCAGGCAGGGAGGTTGCAGTGAGCTGAGATGGCAGCAGTACCGTCCAGCTTCGGCTGGGCATCAGAGGGAGACCGTGGAAAGAGAGGGAGAGGGAGACCGTGGGGAGAGGGAGAGGGAGAGGGAGAGGGAGAGGGTGTCTTGATTTTATAATCAGAAAATAGAACAGTATTTAAAAAATATGTCAGGCTGGGCGCGGTGGCTCATGCCTGTAATCCCAGCACTTTGGGAGGCAGAGGCGGGTAGATCACGAGGTCAGGAGATTTCCATCCTGGCTAACACAGTGAAACCTCATCTCTACTAAAAATACAAAAAATCCAGTTTTTGTATTTTAAGTAGAGACAGAGTTTCACCATGTTGGCCAAGATGGTCTTGAACACCTGACCTCAAATGATCCGCCCACCTCAGCCTCCCAAAATGCTAGGATTACAGGCGTGAGCCACCATGCCTGGCCTTCAATTTCTAATTGAACTAAGGTTGTCTGCCACTGGTCTGCTTGCCAGAAGCAACAGTAAATTCTCTTTGGAAGGAAATTTAATCATCTAGAGACACAATTTATCTCTAAAATTTTTGTGTGTGATCTTTGGCATTTCACCAAAGATAACCAAGCAGATAAAAGTATAAATATTGACTAAAAATCAAGACAAAAGCAAAAACAACAGAAACGAACAAACAGGAAATTCAAATATTTTAGTTATTAGACACAAACTTTAACTCAAACTAGTGATTCCACTTCTAAATGAAAATGGTATTGTGAGGAGCTTCACAGACCTGCCCCACAGTGAAACCACCACAGACTTTTTTATAAAATGGTGAAAATTATAAGGAAAAAACCAATCATTTAAATTATCTGGAAATGTTCTTAATGGAATATATCAAGTAGAGATCTTTATTCAAGAAATTCTACTAAATCATAGCAGAAATAGCAAGTCTGTGGCACTTCAGCCATGACCCACCCTCTATCCACCCTTCCCCTACAGGTCAGGGTAATGGAAGCTGCACTATGAGTGGGTGTGGCCTAGAAGACAGGCTCCCCTTTCCCTCAGCTCCCACTCAAGGGCCACAGTGTATACCTAGGGAAGGCAAGTGGACAACATTTCCCATCCCCGCAGCTCCATGTTGCAAAGGCTAAATTCTGGGCAAGTATAGCCGACAAGCTGGAGGCTCCCTTCCTTCATCCAGACCCTAAATGTAAAGCAGAGGTTCGACATCAGAAACAGCAGGCTGAGAACACCAGGCTCCAGATCATTCAAAGGGTCCATGCCAGGAAAGGCATCATTCAGAGGGTCCATGCCAGGAAAGGGAAGCCAAGAAGACCAGAGGCTACCACTGCCCGGCCCAGTGCCCTACTCTTCAACCAAACTGTCACTGCAAGAGAAGTGGGCTACTATCACTGCTTCCAGCTCCAGAATAGTGGCTCAGAGATTCTGCCCAGCAGACAAGGCAGATTACAAGAATAGAGAGCTCCAAAGCACCTTCCAAAGGAACTGACTTTTTGGAAAAGAATATAGGGAAGTTCAACCTAAGGGCTCTATCAAAAACAGTGGAAGTTTTGGTGGCAAGCAATTAAGGAAAGGTTGGCAGCTCCATGAGAGCAGCAAGCTAAACTACAGTCCAGCTAATTTACCAGAAAGTGTCATGAATGGAGACCGCTAAGAGTCCTCCTGAGATCAAAGCAAACCTCAGAGATTGGCCTCAAAAACTACTCCTGCAAAGAAGTTTAATTTTTTTTTTTTTTTTTTTTTTTTTTTTTGGAGGCCGAGTCTTGCTCTGTCGCCCAGGCTGGAGTCCAGTGGCACCAACTTGGCTCACTGCAACCTCCACCTCATAGGTTCAACCAATTCTCCTGTCTCAACTTCCAAGCAGCTGGGATTACAGGCCCATGCCACCATGCCCAGCTAATTTTTGTATTTTCAGTAGAGACAGGGTTTCACCATGTTGGTTGGGCTGGTCTGAAACTATTGACCTCAAGTGGTCCACCTGCCTTGGCCTCCCAAAATGTTGGGATTACAGGCATGAGCTACCACGCCTGGCCAAGGAGTTTAAATTTAATTGAATAAAACTGTGGAGCAATTTATGCCCTAGGACATTGTCAAAAACGAAATAGAGGAATTAGCTAACAGTGGAGCCCAACATCTGGGTGTGATACCAACAGAGGCAGACAGCATAACAAAGAAATGAGGAAAAGAGACAGAGATAGCCCTGCTAAAACTACTTATTCCAGGGCCGGGTGCAGTGGCTCACGCCTGTAATCCCAGCACTTTGGGAGGCTGAGGTGGGCAGATCACGAGGTCAGGAGATCGAGACCATCCTGGCTAACATGGTGAAACCCCATCTCTACTAAAAATACAAAAAAAATTAGCTGGGCATGGTGGTGGGCACCTGTAGTCCCAGCTACTCGGGAGGCTGAGGCAGGAGAATGGTGTGAACCCGGGAGGCAGAGCTTGCAGTGAGCGAGATCATGCCACTGCACTCCAGCCTGGGCAACTGAGCAAGACTCTTTTTAAAAAAAAAACAAAACTACTTATTCCAAGGTGACCATGAGTATGGCTAAGCCTGCACCCTCTGAGGAGAGACACCAAAGGCTTCAGCTGTTGGAAAACAGACTTTACTAAAATAGTCCAGCCAAATGAGTAACAAATAATAAGAAAAATACAACAACAAACTCAAGAAGAAGGATCTGTATGCAGAATTACTGCAAAATAAAATATAAAATGCCCAGCTTTTAACAAGAAATTATGAGACAGGCAAAGAAACTGGAAGTTGTGACCCATACCTGAGGGGAAAAATCAAGCAACAGAAACTGCCTGTGGGAGGGCCCCGAGGCTACACTTAACACACAAAGACTGAAATGCAGCCATTATAAATATGTTTAGAGAACTAAAGAAAGCATGCTAAAGAAGTAAAGTATGATGACAATGTCTCATCAAAAGAGAATACCAATGAAGAAATACAAAGTACAAAAAAGAACCAAAGGGAAATTTTTGAGCTGAAAAGTACAATCACTGAAATTTAAAATTCACAGAAAAGGCATAACAGTAGATTTAACCTAGCAGAATAAAGAATCAGAGAACATTAAGTAGATGAATAGAGCTTGTGCAATCTCAAGAACAGAGAAAACTTATGAAGAAAAATGAACAAAGCCCCAAAGAATTTGGGACTCCTTTAATTGCATCAACATATGATAAATAAGAGTACCAAGAGAAGAGAGAAAAAATGGTATAAAAAAATTCTTTAAAAAATGGCAAAAACTTCCCAAATTTGATGAAAGCCAGTATTACTCTATATTTCCAAGAAGTTCAAAGAACTCCAAATAGAATAAATGCAGAGATCCACACCCAGACATCTCATAGCACAATTGGCTACCATAAAATAATGCTGCTATGGAAACTTGTATACAAATTTTTATGTGGATTCTATTTCATTTCTCTTAGGTATACCTAGTAGTGGAGTTACTAGGTATATGGTAACTTTATGTTTATCCTCTTGAGAAATTATCAGATTGTTTTCTAAAGTGGTTGTACCACTTTACATTCCAATCAGCAGTGTGTGAAGGTTCCAATTTTTCCTTATCTATGAGCTCTTGTATTAATAATTATCCATCTTTTAAATTACAGCCATTCTAGTGGTATGAAACAGAGTTTCACTGTGGTTTTCATTTGCATTTCCCTGATGGCTAATGATGTTGAGCATCTTGTCATGCACTTACTGGCATTTGTATGTGTTTTTTGAAAAAATGTTTATTGAGATCCTTTGACCTCCTTTTAATTGTTTACCTGTCTTTTTTTAAATCATTGAGTTGTAAGAGTTCTTCATATATTCTAGATAAAAGTCTCTGATTAGACATACAATTTGCAAATATTTTCTTTCACTTGCTGGTTTGTCTTTTTCACTTTCTTGATGGTATTCTTTGAAGCATAAAAGTATTTAAATTTACAAAAAAGACAGCAAATTCAAATTCATATGCAAATTCAAAGAATCTAGAATAGCCAAAATTATCTTTAAAAAGAAAAACAAAGTTGGAAGACTCACACTTCCCAATTTCAAAACTTACTACAGTAATTAAGATACTTTGGTACTAGCACAAGGATATGCCTATAGATCAGTGGAATAGAATTGAGAGTCCAAAAACAAAACCTCATGCCAATTGATTTTAGACAAGGGTGCAAAGACAGTTCAAGGGGGAAAGAATGGTCTTCAAAAACAGGTGCTCCAACAACTGCATATCCACATGCAAAAGAATAAATGTGGACTCCTCTCATATAAAACATACATACAAAAAACACGCAAAATGGACCATAAAACAAAATGTGAGAACTAAAGCTATAAAATCTTAGAAGAAAATATAGGGAAAAGTATTCATGACCTTCATTCAGGCAAAGTCTTCTTAGATATAACATTAAAAGCACAAGCAACAAAAGAAGAATAAATTGAATTTTATCACAATTTAAAACTTTCATCCTTCAAAGGATACCAAACTTTGTGCTTCAAAAGATACCATCAAGAAAGTGAAGAAGACAGCTGGGCATGGTGGCTAACACCTGTAATCTCAGCACTTGGGAAGCCGAGGCAGGCAGATCACTTGAGGTCAGGAGTTCGAGACCAGCCTGGCCAACATGGTGAAACCCTGTCTCTACTAAAAATAAAAATTAGCTGGGTGTGGTCTAGGATTACATGCCTGTAATCCCAGCTACTTGGGAGGCTGAGGCAGGAGAATTCCTTGAACCCAGGAGGTGGAGGTTGCAGTGAGCCAAGATGGTACCACTGTACTTCAGCCTGGGCAACAGAGTGAGACAAGAAAGGAAAAGGAAGGGGAGGGGAGGGGAGGAAGGGAAAAGGGAAAAGGGAAAAGGAAAAGGAAATGGAAATGGAAAAGGAAAAGAGAAAGACAGAAAGAGAGAGAAAGAAAAGAGAGAGAGACAGAGAGAGGAAGGAAAGGAAGAAAGGGAGGGAGGGGGAGGGAGGGAGAAAGGGAAGGTGGGAGGAAGGGAGGGAGAAAGGGAAGGTGGGAGGGAGGGAGGGAGGAAGGAAGGAGGGAGGGAGGGAGAGGAAGAGAGGGAGGGAGGGAGGGAGGAAGGAAGGAAGGAAGGAAGGAAGGAAGGAAAAAAGACAAACCAGAGAGTGAAAGAAAATATTTGCAAATTGTATGTCTAATCAGAGACTTTTATCTAGTATATATGAAGAACTCTTACAACTCAATGATTAAAAAAAGACATATAAACCAAATAGAAAGTAGTGAAAGGATCTCAAAACACATTTTTCCAGAAAAGGCATACAAATGCCAGTAAGCGCATGACAAGATGCCCAACATCATTAGCCATCAGGGAAATGCAAATCAAAGCCACAATGATACTCTGTTTCATACCACTAGAATGGCTCTAATTTAAAAGATCGATAATTACAAGGGTTGGCATGATGAGGAGAAACTGGAACCTTCATAGCCTGCTGATTGGAATGTAAAGTAGTGCCACCAGTTTAGAAAACAGTCTGATAGTTTCTCAAGAGGATATAGTTACCATATACCTAGTAATTCCACTCCCAGGTATATACCCAAGAGAGATGAAATATACATTCCCACAAAAATGTGTACGCAAATGTTCATAGCAGCATTATTTATAACAGCCCAAAAGTGAGGAGGCGGGGGGACAAATGCCCATCAACTGATGAACGGATAAATAAAATGTGGTATATGTTTACAAGTGAATATTATTCAGCCAAGTAAAGGAATGTAGTGCCGATACATGCCACAACATGGATGAGTTTTTAAAACATTATGCTAAGTGAAAGAAGCCAGACACAGAAGGCCACATATTGTGTGATTCCATTTACATGAAATGTCCTCATTAGGCAAATCCATAGAGACAGAAAGCAGATTAGTGGTTGCCAGGGGCTGGGGGGCAATAGGGAGTATGGGTTTTCTCTTTGGGATGATAGAAATGCTCTGGATTTAAATAGTTGTAATGACTGCACAAATTTGTGAATATACTAATAACCGCAGAATTATACACTTTTAAATGGTTAACATGGTGAATTTTGCTATGTGAATTTTATCTCTATTTAAAAAAAAAACTGTGGACAATATTTATCTCAAAATTAGGTGACAAGGTGAGGGCACACATTGCCAAAACTCACTCAACATAACACTTAAGATTTTTACATTTTGTTTTTTGTAGATTATACCTCAATTGGAAAAAAATGTTGGGTGTTAAGCTAGCCCCACAACATCAACATACACTTGGGGACAAAACCTTAGTAGCCACAAGACCTGCACTAGCATTGGTGCAGAGGAGAGCAGAGAAAAACAATGGGACACATAATAAACCTGAAAACAGGAGACCCCCAAAATATCCAGTAGGCATTGGTTGGAAAGTATATGGGTCAGTTTTAATTTAGCACCTGAAAGAGAGTGCTTTACACAATCAAATGGCTAGTGAGTGCAAGGGGTCCCCAGTAAGATATGAAGGACCAGAGGCAGTCAACTCTTCGTGAATTCTCAAAATTGACCTGCCTCCCTCTAAGGACAGGGCCCCACCTTGCAGGACAATGGAGGTGAAGAAAAGAGAAGATCCACATGAAAATAGAGGAGATGAACAGAGCCACAAAATCTCAGCAAGGACATCACTATATTTTTTAACACTTCACAAAACAACAAAAGAGGGAGCTCTAGCAAGTTAGCAAAGCCACTCTGCATCATACCTTCTTCCAAAAGTTTAGGAAATTAATTTTGCATGAAATCAAATAACAGAAAAGCATGCACATCAAAGTCCATATAAAGTTATTATAAGAAAAAAGATCACGAACAAAATAATATTCCTACAGATCATGAAAATATGCCACTAAAATAGGTCCCAGAACTGATCAAAATGTAATCTTCCATTTCAAAATGAGCTAAGTGGCATTTTTAAATGATATAACACATGCAATAACATAAGTAAGAACTAGAGCAACTCAGAAATGCAGCGACAGCTCATCACTAAAAACCACATACTGGTGACAGGTGTTTTGACAACTGTTCAGCTGAGTCTGCTGCAAAGCCGTGTGGTCCGTAAGGCCGCTGGGAGTTTTTCTTTGTTCTCCTGTTCTTTGTTCCCAACAGCAGACCCAGGTTGTTGGACAGAGGGACCTGAGCTGAGCAGCAGGTATTATCTCACTCATCTTTACAGACAGCAGCAGCAGGGTCCAAGGTGAGGGTGGGTTGCAGGGCTGACTGTAGTTCCAAAGCAAGCTGGGTTCTTCTGAAAAATGACAGCGTCTTAAGTCTACAGAGCTGCCTCCAGCAAAAGGTTCGTGTGAGTCAGTGTATGCTGGGCTTTTTGTTGTTTTTTAGATAAGAAACAGAAGAAAATCATCCCAGATTCTGTCATTCCCTGGAAAGAGAAGGGGAATTCCAAGTTTCTCAGAGGCTCTTTGGGGTCACTAGCCAACCACCCACATGGAGTTAACACCTGCCATCACCGGCGGTTTCAAAGACCTGGCTTGGAGAACATGCAGGGAGGAGGGCCGGGATGTGCCCATGCAGAGTCCCCTTGGTGTCACCATGGGCACGTCACAGCCAGTCAGGCTCTGGATTCTACACCGTGTGTAGCATAGAGAAGTAACTTCTTGCTGTCATTCATTACTACCTAAAAGAACTGGAGGAATCATCTCCTAGGAAACAGTGCCATGTTTGTGCCCAGCAAACAGTGCCCAGGTGCCATCTGGGAAGGGGCAGTTTTATTGAAAGATGTCTTACTGCTTATTCTAGAGTTTTCAGCAACTCCCCTTCTTGCCTCCACCCCCCAGACCTTACTTTTTACCAGCTTGTCTTTTTTTCTTCTTCTTTATCCCAAAGGTTTTAACCTCCAGTCCCTTCTTGATGCCCACTTGATGGAATTCTCCAGCACCATCTGCCCCCGTTCACTCATCTGCTTTTCCTTCTCTTCTCCCTGCAAGCACCTGATTACCATCCTATGATGACTTCTCTCCGCTCCCACCCTGCCTCCGTGGTCCAGTTATCCCTGGATGACTGTGGATCTGCTAAAGCCACGCACACTCATCTCTGCCTGCACACTTTAGACATACAGTCAGACCCCCACTCACACTTAATTTGGGTGCACGTTATCTGTCAATAGACGAAAAAGAGTTTTCTCATTTTGAAATTTAACAGAACAGTCCTGGATACTATTACAAAGTCAAGGTGTACCCTGTGGGTGAACCTGCTGTCAGAATGACAGTACTTCCTATTTGAGAAAAGAGAAAAACAAAAAGATAAAAAAAAATTGAAGTGATGCAATTCAGCAAAGAATTCAAATTTTAAAATACATTATTCAAGAATAAATATTATACTATAAGGAACACAAGAGCAAGTAATCACAATGTATAATGCCTTAAGAGAAAATTAGAAAAGCCTTTGAAATAAAAAGAAGCTTGCCCCATCTAGCACATAAGGACCTTAGGAGTCATCACTCTGTCCTAACAAGTTAAAACTTGACAAAACAAAAATCAGTAACTCTTCTTAGATTTGTTAGAAAATTAAATTTGCAGAGCAAACCAGTAGTCCTAGACAGGAGGATACAGAGAATCAACTTACAGGAGCAGAAACTCATAAAAAGAAATCTGTGCAGGAACAAATACCAGGCTAGAAAAACCTGAACTGTAGTTGATGAATTGCTGGAGGCTCCGTGTGGACAAGTCTGGGAGTTAAAGCTCCAGGAGGGCCCACTTGCAAGGGGGATGCCTACACTTTACCTCCAGGAGTTCCTCCGAGTTCTCACAGTGAACATCAGAGAAAAATCTCCTTGGGCTTCCAGCAGGAAGAGGGAAAAGTAATGGTAAGAGGGAGAGGAATAGTAAAGTAAAGGTGTAATTTTGAAATACTCCAGAACATTCTGTTCTTCTTAACAAGGTCTGTCCTCAAGAGAAACTATTTTACCAAAGCCTAACCCTACTAGGATTTTATCAGATCCTAACAAACCTGAAGGAAGGCAAATACCCAAATCCAGGCCCCTGTAGCCATCCTGTCCCACCTAAAAGGGTAAAAAAAAAAAAAAAAAAAACCTGAGAGTTGGCTGGGCACGGTGGCTCATGCCTGTAATCCCAGCACTTTGGGAGGCCAAGGTGGGTGGATCACAAGGTCAGGAGATCGAGACCATCCTGGCTAACACAGTGAAACCCCATCTCTACTAAAACTACAAAAATAAAATTAGCCGGGCATAGTGGTGGGCGCCTGTAGTCCCAGCTACTCGGGAGGCTGAGGCGGGAGAATGGTGTGAACCCAGGAGGCGGAGCTTGCAGTGAGCCAAGATCATGCCACTGCACTCCAGCCTGGGCAACAGAGCAAGACTCCATCTCAAAAAAAAAAAAAAACTGAGACTTATCACAGGACTATACAACACTTCCCCTCCCCAACACCTTACCACCACATCACTGAAGGCCTATTTACCTCAGTTCCTTTTACCCAACACATTATGTCTGACTTTCAACAAAAAATTACAAGGCATACTAAAAGAATACCTACACAGTCTGAAGAAACAAAGTAAACACCAGAATCAAACCCCCCAGGAGTGTCAAGAATGTTGGAATTATCAGACCATTAATTAAAATAGCTATGATTAATATGTTAAAGGAACTAATGGCAAAAGTAGACAACACGCAAGAACAGATGGGTAATGTAAGCAGAGATATAGAACTTCTGAGAAACAGCAAAAAAGAAATGCTAGCAATCAAAAACAGAAATGAAGAGTGCCTTTGATGGGTTCATTAGTAGACTGGAAAATAAATTCTCTGCACCTGAGAATATATCAATAGAAGCTTTCGAAACTGAAAAGCAAAGAGATAAAAGACTGGGAGAAAAATGGAACAGAGTTTACAAGAACTGTGGGACAACTACAAAAGGTATAACATGCAGAATAGGAATTCCAGAAGGAGAAGAAAATGAGAAAGGAACAGAAAAAATATTTAAACAATAATTATTGAGGATTTCCCTCAAATTAATTTCAGACACCAAACCACAAATCCAGGAAGTTCAGAAAACACCAAGCAGAATAAAAGCCTCCAAAAATGACATGTAGGTATATTATATTCAAACTACAGGAAGAAGTTGGGAGGGTTGCAGGGAGAACACTTTATCTATAAAGAAGCAAAGATAAGAATTGTATTCAACTTTGCAAAACAATGCAGCCAAAAAGAGAGTAGAGTAGCAGAGTGAAATATTTAAAGAGTTGAGGAAATGAAAGCCAACAGCCTAGAATTCTGTATTCTACAAAATTATCTTTAAAAAGTGAAGGAGAAATACTTTCTCAGACAAACAAAATTGAAGGAATGTGTTAGCAGTAGAGCTGCCTTGTGAGAAATGTTAAAAGAAGTTCTTCAAAGAAAAGAAAAATGATGTAGGTGAGAAACTCAGATGTTTCTCACAGAAAGGAAGAGCATTAGAGAATAGATAAATGTGAAGATAAAATCAAAAACATTTTTATTAATTTATTTAACATGTAACAGTTTGTTCAATATAGTAATAGTAACAATGCATTTGATGATTATAGCTTATGTATAAGTGAAATGAATGACAGCAATAATACAGGAGGAGAAAATAAGAATACTCAGTTATTATAAAATACTTGCAGTATCCATGAAATGGTATAGAGTTATTTAAAAGTGAACTTGGCTTGGTTGTAAATGTATATGACAAAGTCTAGGGCAACCACTGAAAAAGTTTTAAAAAAAGTATAATTGATATGCTGAGAAAGAAAAATATGGAATCATATAAAATGCTCTATTAAAACCACAAAAGGCAGGAACAGAGTGGAAAACAAAAATAAGGACAAAGAACAAAGGCAACAAATAGCACACAGTAACAAATATGGTAGATATGAGCCCAACTATATCAATAATCACATTAAATTTTAATGGTCTAAATACAGCAATTAAAAGACAAAGATTGTCAGAGTGGATCAAAACACAAGACACAACTATATGTTGTCTAGAAGAAACCTGCTTTAAATGTAAAGATACATATCAATTAAAAGTAAAGGCATATAAGGGTTTGGCAATGATTTCTTTGATATGACACCCAGAGCACATTCAACAAAGGCAAAAATAGATAAATGGTGCTACATCCAGCTTGAAAACATCATATTTCAAAGGACACAACCTAGAGAATGGGAGAAAATATCTGCAAATCATATATGGATAAGAGGTTGATACCTGCAATGTATAAAGAGCTACTACTCAACAACAACAACAACAACAAAAAGAACTGATCTTAAAACAGTCAAATGATGTGAATAGACATTGCTCCAAAAATGATATTCAAATGTCCAAGAAGCATATAAAAAAGATCATATTTTATATGTTCATCTTTTTATATGCTTCTTGGACATTTGAATATCATCTTTGTAAATTATTACAGTAATGAAAATCACAGCCACAATGAGATACCACCTCATATTCATTAGGATGCCTACTTTTAAAAAAGAAACAGAAAATAATCAATGTTCATGAGGATGTGGAAAAACTAGAACCCTTGCGCACTGTTGGTGGGAATGTAAATGGTACAGCCACTATTGAAAACAGTGTGGTGGGTCCTCAAAAAATTAGAAATAGAATTACCATATGATCCACTTCTGGGATTGCCCAAATCCAAAAGAATTAAAAGCAAGATTCTGAAGAGATATTTATGCATCCATGTTCATAGCAGCATTATTTATAGCAGCCAAGAGGTGGAAGCAATTAAAATGTCCATCAATGGGTGAATGGATAAATAAATAAACTGTAAACTTAAAAGTGGTTAAGGTGGTAAATTTTATGTTGTGTGGATAATTTAATACATGTATTTATTTATTTACTTACTTATTTATTTAAAGACAGGGTCTCACTATGTTGCCCAGGCTGGTCTCAAACTCCTGAGCTCAAGCTTCCAAGTAGCTGAGATTATAGGTACACACCACCATGCTGGGCAGTGTGTATTCTTTATCAAAGTTAAAAACATTTTTTAAAGTAAAGGAATGGAGAGAGATATACAATGCTAACATTAAAAAAGAAAGCTGAAGTAGTTATATTTTCAGACAAAGGAGACTTCAGAGCAAGAAAAATGGTCAGGGATAAAGAAGGGCATTACATAATGATAAAGGGGTCAATTCTCCAAGAATACATAACAATTCTTAATGCATGAGAGCCTAACTACACCACATCAAAGTACATAAAACAAAAACTGATAGAACTGCAAGAAGAAATAGATGGATCCACTATTACAGTTAGAGAATTTAACACTCCTCTACCAGTAATGAACAGATCCAGCAGGCAGAAAATCATAAGGACATAGTTGAACTCAACAACACCATTGATAAACTGGATATAATTGACATCTATAGAATACTTTATCCAACAATACCAGAATATGCACTATTCTCAAGCTCACATGGAACATTCCCTTAGACCCACATTCTGAACCATAAAATATACCTTAACAAATTTAAAGGAATAAAAATCATACAGTGTATACTCCCAATTAAATTGAACTAGAAATCAGTAACAGAAATATTTGTACATTAAACAACACTTTTTTTTTTTTTTTTTTTTTTTGGCCAGGGTCTCATTCTGTTAGCCAGGGTGGAGTGTGGTGGTGTAATCATGACTCACTGCAACCTCAACCTCCTGGGCTCAAGCAATCCTCCCACCTCACCCTCTTAAGTAGCTGGGACCACAGGTGTGTGCCACCACATGCAGCTAATTTTTTTTTTTTTTTTTTTTTTTTTTAGAAATGTAGTCTCCATATGTTGCCCAAGCTGGTCTTGAACTTCTGGGCTCAAGTGGTCCTTCCCCCTTGGCCTTCCAAAGTGCTGGGATTACAGGTGTGAGCCACTATGCCCAGCAAACAACACATTTCTAAATAATACATGGGTCAAAGAAGAAATGTCAAGAGAAATTTAAAAATATTTTGAACTAAATGAAAATACAACTTATCAAAATTTGTGTGATGCAGCAAAAGTAGTGTATAAACAGAAATGTATAGCATTTGATGCATATATTAGAAAAAAAGAGATATCTAAAATCAATAATCTAAGCTTACATCTTAGGAAACTAGAAAAAGAAGAGCAAATTAAATCCATTGTAGGCAGAAGAAAAGAAATAATAAAAATTACAGTAAAAATAAATGAAATTGAAAATAAGAAATCAATAGAGAAAAAACAATAAAACCTGGTTCTCTGAAATGGTCTATAAAATTGATAAACCTCTAACTGAGAAAAATAGAGATAAGACATAAATTACTAATAAAAGCTAGTTCTCTGAAATGGTCAATAAAATTAATAAACCTCTAAGAAAAATAGAGATAAGACATAAATTACTAATATCAGAAATGAAGGATAGGACATCACTACAGAGCCCATGGACATTAAAAGATAATAAAGGAATACTATGAAAAAAAATCTATGTCTACAAATGCTAACCTAGATGAAATAGACCAATAATTCCCTGAAAGACATAATCTGCCAAAACTCACACGAAAAGAAATAGACAATTTGAATAGGGCTATATCTATTAAAGAAATTGAAAGCTAAGCAGGGTGGCTCATGCCTGTAATCCCAGCACATTGGGAGGCTTAGATGGGAGGATTGTTTGAGCCCATGAGTTTGAGACCAGCTTGGGCAACATGGCAAAATCTTATCTTTACAAAAAAAAAAAATTTATTTTAATTAGCTGGGTATGTTGGTATGCATCTGTGGTCCCAGCTACTCAGGAGGCTGAGGCAAGAGGGTCAGTTGAGCCTGAGTGGTGATGCTGCAGGCAGCCATGCTCATGCCACTGCACTCCAGGCAATAAGACAAGAAAAGGAAATAAAAGATATAAAGATTGGGAAGGAATAAATAAAAGCTTCTTTGTTAACAAATGGCATGGTTGTCTATGTAGAAAATCCAAAAGAATTGACCCAAAAAAACTCTTGGAACTAATAAGTGGTTAGAGAGAGAATGTAGGAAATTTTAAAAGTCAATTGTTTTCTTACATATCATCAATGCATAAGTAGAATTTGAAATTAAAAACACAATACCATTTACATTAGCAACACCCTGAAAGAAATACTTAGGTATAACTCTCATAAAGTAAGTATAAGATCTATATGAGAAAAACTACAAAACTGTGATGAGAGAAATCAAAGAAGAACTAAATAAATTAAGATACATTCCATGTTCATGGTTAGAAAGACTCAATATTGTCAAGATGTCAGTTCTTCCAAATTTGATCTTTAGGTTCAACGAATCCTAATCAAAATCCCAGCAAGTTATTTTGTGGATTTTGACAAACTGATTCTAAAGTTTACACGGAGAAGCAAAAGAACCAGAATAGCCAACACGACATTGAAAGCAAAGAATAGAGTTGAACAACTGACACTACCAAAGTTCAAGACTTATTATAAATCCACGGTAATCAGGACAGTGTGATATTGGCAAAAGAACAGACACATAGATCAATGGAATAGAATGGAATATAGAGCCCAGAAATTGACCCACACAAGTATAGTCAACTGATCCTTGACAAAGAAACAAAGGCAACACAATGGAGAAAAGATTGTCTTCTTAACAAATGGTGCTGGAACAACTGGGCATCCAAGTGCAAAAAAAAAAGGAATCTAGACACGGACTTTACATTCTTCAAAAAAGTTAACTCAAAATGGATCATAGATCTAAATGTAAAATACAAAACAATAAAATGCTTACAAGATAAACTGGAAAAATCTAGACGACCTTGAGTTTCATAATTTTTAGATACAATACCAAAGCCTCAATCTGTGAAAGAAATAACTGATAATCTGTACTTTATTAAAATTAAAATCTTCTGCTTTGCAAGACAGTGTTGAGAGAATGAGAAGACAAGCCACAGACTGGGGAGAAAACATTTGCAAAAGACATGTCTGATAAAGAACTGTTATCCAAAATTTACAAAAACCTTTTAAAACACAACAATAATTTATAATAGCATCAAAAAGAATAAAATACTTAGGCATTAACTTATCCAAAGAGGTGAAAGACTTGTACAATAAAAACTATAAAACATTGCTGAAAAAAAAATTTTTTTTTTTTTTGAGACGGAGTCTCGTTCTTTTGCCCAGGCTGGAGTGCCTCCCAGGTTCATGCCATTCTCCTGCCTCAGCCTCCCGAGTAGCTGGGACTACAGGTGCCTGCGACCACGCCTGGCTAATTTTTTGTATTTTTAGTAGAGATGGGGTTTCATTGTGTTAGCCAGGATGGTCTCAATCTCCTGACCTTGTGATCCACCCGCCTCGGCCTCCAAAAGTGCTGGGATTACAGGCGTGAGCCACCACGCCCGGCCTGAAAAATATTTTTAAAACATAAATAAGTGGAAATGCATTCTATATTCTTGGGTTGGAGGACTCAATATTGTTAAGATGTCAATGCTGCCCAAAGTGATCTATAGATTCAATGTAATCAAAATTCCAGGCCGGATGTGGTGGCTCATGCCTGTAATCTCAGCACTTTGGGAGGCCAAGATGGGTGGATGACTTGAAGTCTGGAATTCAAGACCAGCCTGGCCAACATGGCAAAACCCTGCCTGTACTAAAAATACAAAAATTAGCCAGGCATGGTGGCACAAGCCTGTAATCCCAGCTACTCAGAAGACTGAGGCAGAAAAATCACTTGAACCCAGGAGGCAGAGGTTGCAGTGAGCTGAGATTGTGCCACTGCACTCCAGCCTGGGTGACAGAGCAAGAGTCCATCTCAAAAAAAAAAAAAAAAAAAAATTTAGTGATTTGATTTTTGTGGAAATAGAAAAACTCACCCTAAAATGTGTATGGAATATTAAGGGCCCCCAAATAGCCAAAACAATCTTGAAAAAGAAGAACAAAGTTAGAAAACTCACACTTTCTGATTTCACAACTTACTACCAAGCTACAATAATCAAAATCATGTGGTATTAACATAAAAACAGATATAGATATATATATAAAATAGAATAGAGAACCCAGAAATAAACCCTCACATATATGGTCAAATGATTTTTGACAAGGATGTCAAGATCTTTCAATTGGGAAGGCAACAATCTTTTCAACAAATAGTTCTGGGAAAACTGGCTATCCACTTGCAAAAGAATGAAGTTTAACATTTACTTAACACCATTTAAAAAATTAACTCAAGATGAATCTAAGATCTAAACATAACATATGAAACTATAAAACTCTTAGAAAAAAACAGGGCAAAACCTTCCTGACATCAGATTTGGCAGTGATTTCTTGGATATGACACCAAAGGCATAGGCAACAAAAGAAAAAAATAGACAAATTAGACTTTATCGAAATGTTTTAATGTTATGCATCTAAACACGTTATCAGAAAAGTAAGAAGGCAACCCACAAAGTGGGAGACAACATTTGCAAACCATATATCTGATAAAGGATTAATATCCAGAATATCTAGAGAACTCCTAAAACTTAACAACAAAAAACAAACATCCCAATTCACAAATGGACAAAGGAGTTGAATAGACATTTCTCCAAAGAAAGTACAGAATGGCTAATAACCACATGGAAAGATGTTCAACATCATGAATCATTAAGGAAAGGCAAATCAAAACTACAATGAGATACCACCTCATACCCATTAGGATGGCTACTATTTAGAAAACCTGAAAATAATAAGTGTTAGTGAAATTGGAACCCTTGTGGACTATTGGTGGAAATGTAAATGTAAATGTATATGGTACAGCCACCATAGAAAATGGTATGGCAATTCCTCAAAAAATTAAAAATAGAATTACCATATGATCCAGCAATTCCACTCCTGGGTATATACCTAAAAGAATTAATGTCACAAAAAGACTAATATTCTATGATTCCACTTACATGAGATATCTAGAGTAGCCAAATTCATAGAGACAGAAAGTAGAACAGTGGTTGCCAGAAATTGAGGAGTGGGGAGAATAGGGAGTTATTGTTTAATGGATATAGAGTTTTCGTTTTGCAAGATGGAAAAGCTCTAGAATGGATGGTGCTGGAGGTTGCACGACAATATGAATATATTTAATACCACTGAACTATGCACTTAAAATGGATCAGATGGCAAATTTTATCTTCTGTGTATTTTAACACAATTTTAAAATTGAGAAAAACTCAACAATAAGAAAATGAACAATTGGGCAAGACATGGTGGTTCATGCCTGTAATTCCAGCTCTTTGGGAAGCTGAGGTGAAAGGATTGCTTGAGCCCAGGAGTTCAAAACCAGCCAGGGCAACATAGCAAGACCTCATCTCAGAAAGGAAAGGAAAGGAAAGGAAAGGAAAGGAAAGGGGAGGGGAGGACAGGGGAGGGGAGGGGAGAGGAGGGTGAGGGGGAGGAAGAAAGGAAAGAGAGAGAGAAAGGAAGGAAAGAAGGAAGGAAGGGAGGAAGGAAGGAAGGCACTCAATTTAAAAATTGGCAAAAGACCTGAAGATGCCTCACCAAAGAAGATATACAGATGGCAAATAAGCATATGAAAAGATACTCCATATCATATGTCACTAGAGAATTGCAAATTAAAACAAAAAAGAGATACCACTACACATCTATTGGAATGGCAAAAAAACAAGACACAACACCAAATGCTGGTGAGGATATGGAGCAACAGGAACATTCATTGCTGTTTGGAACACAAAATGGTACAGCTATTTTGGAAGACAGTGTGGCAGTTTTTTATAAAACTAAACGTACTCTTACCATACAATCCAGCAATCACACTCCTTGGTTACTTACTCAAATGAGTTTAAAACATATGTCTACACAAAAACCTACACACCAATGTTTAGAGCAGCTTTGTGCGTAATTGTCAAAACTGGGAAGCAACCAGATGTCTTTCAGTAGACGAATGGATAAATAAACTGTGGCACATCCTTACAAGGGAATATTATTCAGCAATAAAAATAAATGAACTATCAAGCCATGGAAAGACATGAAAGAATCTTAAATGTATCTTGTTAACTGAAGGAAGCCAATCTGAAATGGCTATATAGTGTATGATTCCAACTATAGGATACCCTGGAAAAGACAGCACTATGAATACAGTAAAATGATCAGTGGTCACCAGGAGTTAGAGGGGAGGGAGGAAGGGAAGGAAGAGTAGGCATGGTACAGATTTTGGGGACAGTGAAATGTTCTGCATGATGCTATAATAGTGGATATATGTAATTATACATTTGTTAGGACCCATAAATGGACAACATCAAGAGTGAACCCTACTATGGACTACAGGTGATGACAAAGTGTCAGTGTAGCTTCATCAAGTCTAACAAATGTACCACTCTGGTGCTGATGTTCCTAGTGAGGGAGGATACCTGGAGTAAGAAGGGGCATACATGGGAACTCTCTACTTTCCTATCCATTTTTCTGTGACCCTAAAACTGCTCTAAAAAAAAAATAAAGTTTGAAAATGGCAGATAAGAGGAAGGACTGACTTGCCGCTCCCACTCGGACAGACAAAGCAGCATATGGAGACTAACATCATGAACTTTTGCTCCAAGAACTACTGCAGGAATGTACCAGGAAAGCTGAGAGAATCCACAGACCCTTTGAAGGAAGCAGCTTGCCACTGCAGGCTCCATGAGACAGCCAATAAACTGTGAGTGCCAAAGTGTGAGAGGGTGAATGTCTGCCCCCAAACACATACCTTCACTGGGAAACCTGAAGGTCCAGATCATAAGAGAAGGATTTGACCTTACCTGGAGCTGAGACAAATGCTGAGAGCCGCACAAAATATAGGTGTAGAGAAAGCAGCAGCAAGAGCCCTGTGGGCACTCTCAGTCCTCAGGGAAGCCTTTTCTGTCTTTATCTTGCACCTTGGGGAGGGCTGCCAGTGGAACTGAGGAAAAACCAGAGGGAGAGGAAAACTTCCAGTTGAATTTTATAACAATTTCTACCGAACGTGAAGTTTCCTGGACAGAATCTGGGGAGGGGGCCAAACAGGGAGTGCAGATACAAGCACAGAAGCTGTGGCAGGCAGAGAGGCATAAAACCTGAAAGCCCTGCTTCTGTTCTCAGCAGGGAGGCTTGTAGCCTGGGACAAGTTCTCAGCCCTGCTCGCCTGCTGCCTGGAAATAAACTTGATGCTGTTGGGGGAGCATGCTGACAGTGAGACCAGCCTTTCCAGCTGCGTGGGAGCTGGGTAACACCTGTCACTGTCGGCTTTCCCCCACTTCCCTGGCGACCTGTATGACGTGGCAGAGGCAGCCATAATCCCCCTGGGAACATAACTCCATTGGCCTGAGAACCACACCCTTATCCCCCACAGCAGTCACAGCAAGCCCCACCCAACAAGAGTCTGAACTCAGATACAACTAACCCTGCCCCCACCTGATGGTCTTTCTCTACCTGCCCTGGTAGCAGAAGACAAAGAACATAATCTCTTGGGAGCTCTATGGCCCTGCCCATCACCTGAGAAACCCAAATACTTATCCAGGCAACCCTAGGGCAAACTTGTATCCTCTCTATAGTACCACAGCTGATGCTCTCTTGAAAGCACCACCTCCTGGCTAGAGGTCAACCAACACAAAACCAGCACACCAAACAAAAACACAACCAAGGACCCTCACACAGTCCACTTCACTCCCCTGCTACCTCCACCAGAGCAGGTGCCAGCATCCACAGCTGAGAGACCTGAAGACACATCACAGGACTCTTTGCAGACAATCCCCAGTACCAGCTTGGAGCCCAGCAGCTCCGCTGGGTGGCTAGACCCAGAAGAGAAATAACAATCACTGCAGTTCAGCTCTCAGAAAGCCCCACCCCTTCCCTAGGGGAAGGGGGAGAGTACCACATCAAGGGAGCACCCTGTGGGACAAAAGAACCTGAACAGCAGCCCCTGAGCCCCAGGTCTTCCCTATGACATAGTCTCCCCAAATGAGAATAAACCATAAAACAATTCTGGTAGTATGACAAAATAAGGTTCCTTAACACCTCCAAAAGATCACACTAAGCTCACCAACAATGGATCACACTAAGCTCACCAACAATGGATCTAAAAGAAAAAGAAATATTTAAATTGCCAGAAAAAGAATTCAGAAGGTCAATTATTAAGCTACTCAAGGAGGCACCAGAGAAAGGTGAATACCAACTTAAAGAAATTTTTAAAATGTTAAATCATATGGACAGAAAAATCTCCAGGGACATAGATGGCATAAATAAAAAACAATCACAGCTTCTGGAAATGAAGGACATACTTAGAGAAATGCAAAATACACTGGAAAGTCTCAAACAATAGATTCAAACAAATAGCAGAAAGAATTTCAGCGCTCAAAGATAAGGCTTTCAAATTAACCCAATCTGACAAACACAAAGAAAAAAGAATTTTAACAATGAACAAAGCCTCAAAGAAGTTTGGGATTATATTAAATGACCAAATCTAAGAACAAGTGGTGTTCCCAAGGAAGAAGAGAAATCTAAAAGTTTGGAAGACATAGTTCAGGGAATAATCAAGGAAAACTTCCCTGGCCTTGCTAGAGATCTAGACATCCAAATACAAGAAGCTCAAAGAACACCAGGGAAATTCATTGCAAAAAGATCATCATCTAGGCACATAGTCATCACGTTATCTAAAGTCAAGACAAACAAAAGAATCTTAAGAGCTGTGAGGCAAAAGCATCAGGTAACCTATAAAGGAAAACCTATCAGATTAACAGCAGATTTCTCAGCAGAAATGCTACAAGCTAGAAGGGATTGGGGTCCTATCTTTAGCCTACTTAAACAAAATAATTTTCAGCCAAGAATTTTGTATTCTCCAAAACTAAGCTTCATAAATGAAGGAAAGATACAGTCTTTTTCAGACAAAAAAATGCTGAGAGAATTCGTCATTACCAAGCCAGCACTACAAGAACTGCTAAAAGGAACTCTAAATCTTGAAACAAATCCTTGAAATACACCAAAATAGAAACTCTTTAAAGCATGAATTTCACAGAACCTATAAGAAAATAACACAATGAAAAAAAAAAACACTCAAGGTATTCAGGTAACAAACAGTACAATGAATAGACTAGAATAGTACCTCATATCTCAATACTACTTTTGAATATAAATGGCCTAAATGGTCCACTTAAAAGACACAGAATGGCAGAATGGATAAGAATTCACCACCCAAGTATCTACTGTCTTCAAGAGACTCACCTAACACATAAGGCCTCACATAAACTTAAGCTGATGGAATGGAAAGAGATATTCCATGCAAATGGACACCAAAAGCAAGCAAGAGTAGCTATTTTTATATTAGACAAAACAGACTTTAAGACAACAATGGTTAAAAAAGATAAACAGTGACATTATATAATGATAAAAGGACTAGTCCAAAAGGAAAATTCCACTATCCTAAATATATATGCACCTAACACTGGAGCTCCCAAATTTATAAAACAATTACTACTAGACCTAAGAAATGAGATAGACAGCAACATAATAATAGGGGGGGGACTTCAACACTCCACTGACAGCACTAGACAGGTCATTAAGACAAAAAGTCAACAAAGAGGCCAGGCTCAGTGGCTCACACCTGTAATCCCAGCACTATGGGAGGTGGAGGTGGGTGGATCACCTGAGGTCAGGAGTTCAAGACCAGCCTGACCAAACCCCGTCTCTACTAAAAAAAAACTACAAAATTAGCTGGGTGTTGTGGCACATGCCTGTAATCCCAGCTACTCAGGAGGCTGAGGCAGGAGAATCACTTGAACCCAGGAGGCAGAGGTTGCAGTGAGCCAAGATTATGCCATTGCACTCCAGCCTGGGCAACAAGAGTGAAACTCTGTCTCAAAAAAAAAAAAGTCAACAAAGAAAAAATGGACTTAAATTATACCCTAAAACAAATGTACCTAACAGTTATTTTACAGAACATTCTACCCAACAACTGCAGAATATACATAGTATTCACCACCACATGAAACATTCTCCAAGATAGACCATATCATGGGCCACAAAACAAGTCTCAATAAATTTAAGAAAATCCAAATTATATCAAGTATTCTCTTAAACCACAGTGGAATAAAATTGGAAATCAACTCCAAAAGGAACCCTCAAAATCATGCAAATACATGAAAATTAAATAACCTGCTCCCAAATGATCATTGGGTCAACAATGAAATCAGGATGGAAATTTAAAAATTCTTTGGACTGAACAATAATAGGGACACAACCTATCAAAACCTCTGAAATACAGCAAAAGCAATGCTAAAAGGAAAGTTCATAGCATTGCATGCCTACATCAAAAAGTCTGAAAAAGCGCAAATAGACAATCTAAAGTCACACCTCAAGGAGCTAGAGAAACAAGAACAAACCAAACCGAAACCCAGCAGAAGAAAAGAAATAGCAAAGATCAGAGCAGAACCAAATGAAATTGAAACAAAATAAACAATACAAAAGATAAATAAAACAAAAAGTTGGTTATTTGAAAAGATAAATAAAATTGATAGACCATTAGCGAGATTAGCCAAGAAAAGAAGAAAGAAGAATCAAATAAACTCAACTAGAAATTAAACAGGAGGCCGGACGCGGTGGCTCATGCCTGTAATCCCAGCACTTTGGGAGGCCAAGGCAGGCGGATCACGAGGTCAGGAGATCGAGACCATCCTGGCTAACACGGTGAAACCCCATCTCTCTAAAAATACAAAACATTAGCCAGGTATGGTGGCAGGCATCTGTAGTCCCAGCTACTTGGGAGGCTGAGGCAGGAGAATGAGGTGAACCCAGGAGGCGGAACTTGCAGTAAGCCGAGATTGTGCCACTGCACTCCAGCCTGGGTGACAGAGCAGACTCTGTCTCAAAAAAAAAAAAAAAAGAAATGAAACAGGAAATATTACAACCCATACCACAGAAATACAAAAGATCATTCAAGGCTACTATGAAAACCTTTACACACACAAACTAGAAAATCTAGACGAGACTGATAAATTCCTGGAGATATACAATCATCCTAGATTAAACCAGGAAAGAATAGAAACTGAACAGACCAATAATAAGCAGCAAGATTGAAGTGGTAATTTCAAAAATTGCCAACAAAAAAGTCCAGGATCAGATAGATTCACAGATGAATTCTATCAGATATTCAAAGAAGAATTGGTACCAATCTTATTGACACTATTCCAAAAGACAGAGACAGAGGGAATCCTCCCTAAATCATTATATGAAGCCAGTATCACCCTAATATGAAAACCAGGAAAGGACATAACAACAACAACAAAAAACTAGAGACCAATATCCCTGAAGAACACAGATGCAAAAATCCTCAACAAAATACTAGCTAACCAACATATCATATCAAACATATCAACAGCATATCAAAAAGGTTATCCACCATGATCAAGTGGGTTTAATACCAGGGATGCAGGGATGGTTTAACATATGCAAGTTGATAGATGTACTACACCATGTAAACAGAATTAAAAACAAAAATCACATGATCATCTCCATAGACACAGGAAAAGCTTTTGACAAAATCTAGCATATCCTTTGTGACTAAAATCCTCAGCAAAATGGACACAGAAGGGATGTACTTTAAGGTAATAAAAGCCATCTATGACAAACCCACAGCCAACATTATACTTAATGGGGAAAAGTTAAAAGCATTCCCCCTGAGAACTGGAACAAGACAAGGATGCCAACTTTCACCACTTCTGTTCAACATAGTACTGGAAGTCCTAGCCAGAGCAATCAGAAAGAGAAAGAAATAAAGGGCAACCAAATCAGTAAAGAGGAAGTCAAACTGTTGCTGTTCATTGATGATATGATTACATATCTAGAAAACCCTAAAGACTCATTCAAAAAGCTCCTGGAACGGATAAATGAATTTAGTAAAGTGTCAGGATACAAAATTAATGTACGCAAATCAATAGCACTGCTATACACCAACAGCAATCAAGGTGAGAATCAAATCAAGGACTCAAAAAGATAAAATACTTAGGAATATACCTAACCAAGGAGGTGAAAGACATCTACAAAGGAAACTACAAAACACTACTGAAAGAAATTGTAGATGACACAAATGGAAACACATCCCATGTTCATGCATGGGTAGAATCAATATTGTGAAAATGACCATACTGCCTACTGAATCTACAAATTCAATGCAATTGTTATTGAAATACCACCATCATTCTTCACAGAACCAGAAAAAATGATCCTAAAATTCATATGGAACCAAAAAAGAGCCCCCATAGTCAAAGCAAGACTTGGCAAAAAGAACAAATCAGGAGGCATCACAATACTCAACTTCAAACTATATTATGAGGCCATAGTCACCAAAACAGCATGGTACTGGTATAAAAATAGGCACATAGACCAGCAGAACATCATAGAGAACCCAGGAATAAAGCCAAATACTTACAACCAACTGATCTTTGACAAAGCAAACAAAAACATAAAGTGGGTAAAGGACACCCTATTCAACAAACGGTGCTGGGATAATTGGCAAGACACATTTAGAAGAATAAAATTGGATCTCATCTCTCACCTTTACACAAAATCATCAAGATGGAGCAAAGACTTAAATCTAAGACATGAAACCATAAAAATTCTAGATGATGACATTGAAAAAACCCTTCTAGACTTTGGCTTAGGCAACGATTTCATGATCAAGAACTGAAAAGCAAACACAACAAAAAGAAAGGTAAATAGATGGAACTCAATTAAACAAAAACCTTCACACAGCAAAAGAAATAATCAGCAGGGTAAACAGACAACCCACAGAGCGGGAGAAAAATCTTCACAATCTGTACATCCGACAAAGGGCTAAATTTTTACATCTGACAAAGGACAGATGTAGATTCAGAATCTACAAGGAACTCAAACAAATCAGCAAGAAAAAAAAGAACCTCATCAAAAAGTGGGCTAAGGATGTGAAAAGATAATCCTCAAAAGAAGATATACAAACGGCTAACAAACATATGAAAAAAAATGTTCAATACCACTAATGATCAGGGAAATGCAAATCAAAACCACAATGAAATACTACTTTACTCCTGCAATAATGGCCATAATCAAAAAATCAAAAAATAATAGATGTTGGCATGGATGTGGTAAAAAGGGAACACAAGGGTGGGAATGTAAACTATTATAACCACTGTGGAAAACAGTGTGGAGATTTCTTAAAGAACTAAAAGTAGATCTACCATTTGATCCAGTAATCCCACCCAAAGGAAAAGAAGTCATTATACGAAAAAGATACCTGCACACACATGTTTGTAGCAGCACAATTCGCAATTGCAAAAATATGGAACCAGCCCAAATGTCCATCAATCAATGAGTGGATAAAGAAAATGTTGTGTGTGTGTGTGTGTGTGTGTGTGTGTGTGTACACACAACATGGACTACTCAGCCATGAGAAGGAATGAAATAATGGCATTTGCAGCAACCTGGATGGAATTGGAGACCATTATTCTAAGTGAAGTAACTCAGGAATGGAAAACCAAGCATTGTATGTTCTCACTCATAAGTGGGAGCTACGCTATGAAGACTCAAAGGCATAAGAATGATACAATGGACTTTGGCTTCTTGTGGGGATGGGTGGGAGGAGGGTGAGGGATAAACACAAATGACTACACACTGGGTACAGTGTACACTGCTCGGGTGATGAGTGCACCAAAATCTCAGATCAAAATCTCAGAAATCACCACTAAAGAACTTATTCATGTAACCAAATACCACTTGTCCCCAAAAAACCTATTGAAATTTAAAAATAATAGTAAAATTTTTAAATAAAGTCTATTTTAAAAAGAAATTTTTGAATTATTTAAATAATGAGAGAGAAAATAACAAATACTGAAGACAGTCAAAGAAGATTCAAAATATGGGTAATAGGAGTCTCCAAAGAAGAAAACTAAAACAAAAGAACAAAACAAATGCCAAAATACTGTAATTTAAGAAAACTTTCTTCAAATTAAAAATAAAAGCTCTGAAACTATATTTTAAAAGAACACACCATGTTGGATTGCAAAAATATAGTTAGATAAAATGAACAAGATCTAGCTGTTGATAGTACAACAGGGTGACTATAGTCAATAATAATTTATTGTGTATTTAAAAATAACTAAAAGAGTGGAATTGAAATGTTCGTAACACAAAGAAACAATAAATGCTAAGGTAATGGATACCCCAACTACTCTGATATGATTACTACACAATGTATGCCTGTATCAGAACATCATGTGTGCCCCAGAACATATACACCTATTATGCACCATGATATTAAAAAAAATTTTTTTTGAGATGGAGTTTCACTCTTGTTGCCCAGGCTGGAGTATAATTGCACAATCTCGGCTCACCGCAATCTCCACCTCCCAGGTTCAAGCAATTCTCCTGCCTCAGCCTCCCGAATAGCTAGGATTACAGGCATGCGCCACCATGCCTGGCTAATTTTGTATTTTTAGTAGAGATAGGGTTTCTCCATGTTGGTCAGGCTGGTCTCGAACTCCCAACCTCAAGTGATCTGCCTGCGTCGGCCTCCCAAAGTGCTGGGATTACAGGCATGAGCCACTGCCCCTGGCCTTAAAAATAAAAAAAATTAAAAAAAATTAACACGCCATGTAAGCCAGGCATGGTGGCTGACACCTGCAATCCCAGCACTTTGTGAGGCTGAGATGGGAGGATCATTTGAGTCCAGGAGTTGAAGACCAGCCTGGGCAACATGGTGAAACCCTGTCTCTACAAAACATACAAAAATTAGCCACACGTAGTGGTGCATGTCTGTGGTCCCAGCTACTCAGGAGGCTGAGGCGGAAGGATTGCTTGAGCCTGGATGCAGAGGTTGCAGAGAGCCAAGACCGTGCCACCATACTTCAGCCTGGGTGACAGAGCAAGACCCAGTCTCAAAAACAACAACAAAAATACCCAAAAAACAAAACAAAACAAAACACCATGTACCTGAGAATATTGACCCAGAATGACCAATATCACAAAATATTCAAATAAAATTACTATAAAGAAAAAAAGAAAAATCCTTTGACATCTAATCAAACAGTGAATAAGTTATAAGAGAAAGAAAATTAGATTATCCTGAAGCATTTCTATACCAGTGTTTCTCCAGAAGCAAATGGAGCACATATTTAAGATACTCAAAGAAAGAAAATGCAAGCCAAGGATTGTATATGCAGCAAAACTGACATTCAAGTGCAAAGGGCATAAACTGTTATCAACATATGCAAAAAAAAAGTTGGGAATATTGGTCCCATGAACACTTTTTGAGAAATATACTACAGAATGAGCTTCAGCCATGCAAAATGACTAAAGAAACATTTAACATAATGACTGGTGACGAGTAATAAACATGCAGTTACAGTATTAGTTATATAACAAATACTAAATGAGAGCTAAAAGGGGAAGATTATAGTATACAATGGCTGATGTTCAAACAATGTAGATAATTATTCTTAAACAGGGGTAGAATGAGGATACAATATGCAGCAATGTTTTATTTGTTTGCTTTGTTTTTTTGAGGTTTTTTATTGTTTTGTTTTGTTTTGTTTTTTGAGACAGAGTCTCACTCTGTCACCCAGGCCGGAGTGCAATGGAGCGGTCTCAGCTCACTGCAACCTCCACCTCCTGGGTTCAAATGATTCTCCTGCCTCAGCCTCCCGAGTAGCTGGGACTACAGGTGTGCACCACCATGCCCAGCTAATTTTTTTGTATTTTTAGTAGAGACAGGGTTTTACTATGTTGGACAGGCTGGTCTCTAACTCCTGACCTCATGATCTGCCCACCTTGGCCTCCCAAAGTGCTGGGATTACAGGCGTGAGCCACCGTGCCCGGCTGCAAAAATGTATTTTAACTGCTCTCAGTAATAACATTGGTGGCAGTGGTATTTCTATTATTCTGAGGGTATTTTGTGTAAACATGGGATGAAGTAAATGATTATGGCACATTCTATCATGTCTTATGTCCTTGAGAAACAAGATTCTTGGTGTAAAAGAAAGGAGGTACAAATGTGATATAGAAGAGGTTGAATTTTATAACTCTGTGGTTATGAATTAGACGTGTCAATCTGAACTCAGAAGATACAGTCATGCACTACATAACAATGTGTTGGTCAACAACAGACCACATGTATAATGAATGTCCCAGGAGATTATAATGGAGCTTTCATATCATATTTCTACTGTACTTTTTCTATGTTTGGATACACAGAAACTTACACTCTGGTACAACTGCCTACAGTACTGAGTATAGTATCATGTTGTATAGGTTTATAGCTCAGGAGTATTATCACATATCACACAACCTAGACATGTGTCCATTTCACATAGCCTAGGTATGTGATATGTCCAAACCTAGGCTATACCATTTAGGTTTGTGTAAGTACACTCTGTGATGTTCACACAGTGATGAAATAGCCTAAAAACTTTTTCTCAGAATGTATCCCCATTGTTTAAGAGATGAGTAATTGTATTTTATCTCTTTTTTGGTTTGGATTTTGTTTGTTTGTTTGTTTGTTTTTTAAGAGGGAGTCTCGCTCTGTCACCCAGGCTGGAATACAGTGGCGCGATCTTGGCTCACTGACACCTCCACCTCCCAGGTCCCAGCGATTCTCCCACCTCAGCCTCCTGAGTAGCTGGGATTACAAGTGCGCACTACCATGCCCGGCTAAGTTTTTGTATTTTTAGAAGAGACAGGGTTTCACCACGTTGCCCAGGCTAGTCTGGAACTCCTGAGCTCAGGCAATCCACCCACCTTGGCCTCCCAAATGTATTTTATCTTTTAAAAGGAAAAAAAATGTACACATACATATAATATCTTAGCTCTGTTCACTAAAGGAGCCTGAAGATGATGACCAACCTAATAGCATTGATTATCCCTAGCACCCAGATTGGTTGAAATACTATTTTCCACTAAATAAAACTAAGACTTCTTGGGGAAATTGTTGATTCCTGATTTGGGGCAGAAAATGTGGAAGATGGGCCTGGAGCATGTTCTTACACTGGAAAAGAAGGAGTTACCAAGCTACTAAGGTGTAAAAAGGACTCAGTGCCAACTTGAAGGGGCTCCTATCAGCCAGAGATAGGAAAATTTGAGCTTCTAAAGGATAATAATTGCAATTGATTAAAACCCATCAATCAATGAGTTAATAATGATATTTAAAATGATTTTTTAAAAACTAATCGGTAACCTTGAGAGAATGATATGAAACCAATTCATTATCTTAAATGAAGCATTTATTCTGCCTTCCTGTATAAACCATACCATGGGTAATCAAATACTAATGACGATATGTGTCTCTTTATAAAGGTACTCTATCTAATAAATGAAAAAATTAAAGAATTCAAATACCACCATTTTTCCATCCCCGATGAATTAATAAATGTAGGCATGTAGAATTAATGGCTGCTAGTATTACAAAAAGAAAGATAATCAGAAATTATGTGCCTCCTGATGAAAGAGCACAGCAGCCCTGTAGTCCTGTCAAAGGTATTGAACCCCAGTCTAACCGAACCTCTGTGTTCAGCTGCTCATTTGCAAGAAATACAAAAGACTACAACAATGTGTTGAACTGCACTGCAAATGTGCATCAGCAAATTCCAGACAGTGGGAAACTATAGGTCAAATGGTACAGGTCTTCAATAGATAAAATGAAAGAAAAAGAAAGGGATGGAGAATGATTCTGTATATTAACAGATTTAAAAGATAAATAATAATTTTTAGTAGGCGAAACTAAACTACAGTGCCTAGAAATGTACACTGATGTGATAAAACTACAAAGTAACATAAGGAAGTGATCACTGTAAAAAGTCAGGATAAGGACTTCTGCTTCTGATTAGGATGCAATACAGGGACCAGATTACCTTCCTGCTCAAAAGAACTAAAATACTAGACCAAATACATGGAAAGAAACAAATCTCTGTTCTCACACATTGGATATCTGGCTTCAAATAATAGTGATCCCTGAGAGAGGGGTAAAATTGCCCCAGCTTACTCCCTGGAGAGAATATTCAGGCCAGAACACAGAGAAGGGGGACCCAACAGTCTCCTTGAGTTGAGAAGGCAAAGCTGGGAGTTCATGGAAGTCATGTGGCTAGGGTCCACCAAGCAAAGTACTGGTGAGGAGAGAGGTGCCCAGAGAGAGCTCCAGAGATGTGCATGCGACACCCCTTGTGTATTCATCAGCACATGTGTGTGAGGCAACTACCCAAAGCTTGGAAAAGAACCACTCAAAACAAGTAAGATAAACATTTCTGGAGGTTGCATAGAACCAGAAAAAGTCCATAGTCTCATCTATCAGAGTGGACAACCTCAAAATTCATGAGGCATTGAGTAGTGAGGCAAAATCAGCCCTAGAACAAAAGCTGCTCTGATCCCACCTAACAAAACTTAAAAACAAGCATCAAAATAATTAAACTGTTTCCATAATGAGTAGACAGAGAAATGACACAAAAAATGATAGAATTAGTAGATAAGGACATAAAACAGTTATAATTATAGTCCATATATTCAATGATGCAGAAGGAAGATTGAGCATATAGAAATATGAAAGATAGATTTTTTTATAAAGATCCAAATGAATTTCTAGAGATGAAAACTACAACAGAAGAGATTTTTAAAACACATTGGACCAAATGAACAGCATACTAGACACTGTAAAAGAGTAATGAACTTGAGGATATAGCAATTGAAATTATGCAAAATGAAACACACAGGAAAAAAAGACTGAAACAAATAAATGAAGCATCACTGAGCAGTGGGATAACTTCCAGCAGCCTAAAAATGGAGTCCCTGAAGGACAGAAAACAGGAGGAAGTAGGGCCAAAAAAAATTTTTTTTAAGAAATAATGGCTGAAAATTTTTCAAGTTTGGTTAAAATTACTGAACCCACAGATCCAAGAAGCTCAATGAACCCAAAGCACAAGAACCTCTACCAAGGCATATCATAGTCACATTGCTTAACACTGGTGAAAAAGATAAAGTCTTATAAACAGAAGAGGAACAAAGGTAAGAATATAGCTGACTTCTTGATAATAAATATATCTTGAAAATAATACACTCCAGAATACAATGAAACAACAATTTTTAAGTACTAGAGGAGGGAAAATAAGCTGTCATCCTATAGTTTTATACCCAGAAAAAATATCTTTAAAAACAAAAGTGAAATAAAGACTTTTTCAGGCATAGAAAACTGAAAGAATTTACTAGCTGTAGACCTGCACTTCAGGAAATGTTAAAGTCCTTCTGGAACAAAGACAATTATAAGAGACAGAAATCTGGTCAATACAAAGAAATGAAGAGCACCAGAGGCAGTTAATATGTGGATAAATATAAAAGTGGTTTTTAAAAAATCTCTTTAAGAGATCATTGACAGTTTAAAGAAAAAATCATAACAATGTATGATGGGGCCTATAACATATATGTAGAAGTTATAAATGATAAAACATGAACCTATGATAAAAGCCAAGGAAGTGACTACTTGTGGGAAGCCAGGTGGTTTGAGCTGGTGATAGGGCAGATTCAGGAATTCCTGGAATGGCTGACAAGGTTCTATTTCACGTGGGTATTGGTTACAAATGTGTTCACTTTGTGATAACTCATGTTAAGCCATACATTTGTGTTGTTTTATAACACAAAATCTTTAAGAGCAATCGAAAGTGAATCATTTCATTTTTGTGAACTATATAGATGTGTAGAAGAAAATACAGAAAGGATATGAAATAATAGTAGTTATTACATGGGTATTGAGATTAAGGATGAGGACTGCTTTTCTATTTTTTCCAAAATGCCTATATAAATATAATTTACTTTTGTAATGAGGAAAAATAAGTAAAAACAAATATTCTCAATGGAAATACTTTCATTGTATATGTTTCCTTGGAAACAAAATTTATACCTTTGCACTTACTTCACTACCTTGGCTTCTTTGCTTTCATTTTTACATCAGTCCTGTCCATCCCTATCTGCATTGCTCTGTGGTATGTACTAGCAACCAGAATTAAGGAACTGGCAGGCATTTTTAAAATTTCGTGTACAGTCTAGGCACAGTAGCTCATGCCTCTAAT
This sequence comes from Gorilla gorilla gorilla, assembly GCF_029281585.2. Lineage (NCBI taxonomy): Eukaryota > Metazoa > Chordata > Mammalia > Primates > Hominidae > Gorilla > Gorilla gorilla. Next base: position 45,714,478 of record NC_073232.2, on the reverse strand, counting down.
TCCAGCACTTTAGGAAGCCAAGGTGGGAGGATCACTTGAAGCCAGAATTTTGAGACCAGCCTGGACAACAAAGTGAGACCCTACCTCTACAAAAAATAAAATTATTGGCTGGGCACAGTGGCTCATGTCTGTAATCCTAGCACTCTGGGAGGTGTATCACTTGAAGTCAGAAGTTCAACACCAGCCTGGCCAACATGGTAAAACCCTGTCTCCACTATAAAATAACAACAACAACAAATTAGCTGGGCGTGGTGGCGTGCGTCTGTAATCCCAGCTACTCGGGAGGCTGAGGCAGGAGAATTGCTTGAACCCAGGGGACTGAGATTGCAGTGAGCCGAGATTGCGCCACTGCACCCCAACCTGGGTGACAGAGCGAGACTCCATCTCAAAAAACAAAAATAAAAATATAAAAATATTAGCCAGATGCCGTAATGCATGCCTGTAATCTCAGCTACTCAGGAGGCTGAGGCAGGAACATCGCTTGATCCCAGGAGCTCAAGGTTGCAGTGAGCTATGATTGCACCACTGCACTCCAGCCTGGGAAACAGAGCAAGACCTTATCTCTAAAAAAATAAAAAAATTAAATAATTAAACTTTTATGTACAGAATCAAAATAAAAACAGCTACAATTACACTTTTAAAGAACTTCTTGTTCTAGCTGATAATAATGTTTGGCTGAGAGACAGGAGGTGAAGAACAGTTATCTCGAAGCCAGTTTGCAATCTGCTACCCTGGAGATTTCTTTGGGAGACTTTGCATGGTTCAGAGGATCTTGTGATTGTTTTGTAAGCAAGGAGGTGCTGCATTTACAAATGCTGTAGAAACAGCTCTGTGTTTTTAATATTCTAAACAGAAATATAGAGTGCCTCTAAATTTCATCTGACAGAAACCTTATGCCTATATTAGCTGTATCCAAAAATAAGAACAAGCCTAAATGAAGACTGCTACAAACCTTTAGCATCAGCAAAAGGCTGTATCTCAAGGGAGAGAATATCAGCACAAGGAAAATACCAGGTTTAACTAGAAATCAGAGGACCTGATAAAGACATATCCTACTGCACAGTTAATTGCTCAGAGAGCAAGCAGGAAAGTGAAAAATATACCACTAATGTCCATTGTTTGTGAATGGCTAGGGTTGGGTCAAGTAAGGCTAGCCATATAGCATATCAGCCCTATTATTGTTCCCAAGAAAACACCGCACACATTCTAAAGATTAGCAAAGGGACTACAGCACACTAAAAAGGGGGGGGGGTGAGAATGCCTCATTTGATCGTTGATTTTCTTTTAATTTACAAATGTGAAAAGGAGTATAGTATGGTACATGGGATGTCATGTATTGTAAGTATATATATTGCAGGGTCTGTTTCATGGTAACAGAATTCAAAAATTAGGATTTTATCTAACCTTTGAGCAATATAAGAAAATTTTAGGCCTGGTGCAGTGGCTCACACCTGTAATCCCAGCACTTTGGGAGGCTGAGGCAGGAGGATCTCTTGAAGCCAGAAGTTTGAGACTAGCCTGGGCAACAAAGCAAGACCCCATCTCTACAAAGAAAGAAATGATAAATTAAAAAAATAAAATTGAAACTAGTTCCACAAGAGGCATTGGGGGCTATTAATTTAATTGAATCATTCATAGATATAACCATTTTAAGGGTATATCGGTGCGAGCTAAAGGTTATCTGGACACTCATTCTGTTTGGAAAATACAAACATGTACACGTGAGAGTTACTCTAAGGGTTTATTCTAAAAAGAAAAAATATGATGGGTGAACATTTGCTTCCTTGGGTTATGTGCCATAATGTCCCCAACATAATTTTCCTGAAAAATGACTATATGGGTTACCAAAACAAACATATACATCACTGCAACACTTTGTAGTAACATATGCAGTGCTTTAAGCCAACTCAAAGATGTATAACGTAGAACTGGAATCATTTCCTAGACAGAGGACCAATAGCAATAACCCTTAATAGCCCAGGGTCTCCAGGGGCACATTTAAAGCAGGATTCCTAGAGGCTGCATTTCGGCAGCCACTGTGGAATGAAATAAACACTTTGGAGCAGAGCAGGAAGTCCCGCTGTTCAGCACTAGCTGGTTTCAAGCCAACGGTTCCTAATCTCAATGAGCAGCAGCTGTCATAGCCATTCTGCAGGGATGTCTTTTTGAAAGTTCTTAAAGATCTTAATTTTGACCTTCCCCTCTGGCTCTAAGTAAGGTTCTTCTTGCTCACCTGTCATATAATTGGGAGCACTCAATTTCATGATCAGCAACACAAAATGAAGTGGAGAATACTCTTATCAAATAAGCTGGAAGAAAGGGACAATCAGAGAGACAGGCAGCATGATGTACTAGAAAGAGAAGTGGGCCTCCTGACAAAACCTGACACAAGGGACAGGCTGCTGCGACCTTGTACAGATAACTCATCAGTAAATCTACTTAACATGCCTGTTTGAAGAGTATTGTCTTAGTCCTTTTGAGCGGCTATAACAAAATGCACTCGTCCCTTGATATCCGTGGGGGACTGGTTCCAGAACCTCCTGTGGATACCAAAACTCGATGATGCTCAAGTCCCTGTTAAAAAATGGTGTAGTATTTGCATATAACCTAGGTACATCCTTCCATATAATTAAAATCACCTGTAGATTACCTATAAAACTTAATACAATTTAAATGCTAGGTAAATGATCATCATACTGTGTTGTTTAATGAATAATGACAAGAGAAAATTCTGTACATTTTTAGTACAGATGCAATAATTTTTCCAAATATTTTTGATCCCTGGTTACTTGAATCCACAGATGCAGAATCCACAGATATGAGGGGATGACTGTACCTTAGACTAGGTAATTTATAAACAATAGAAATTTATTGTTCACAGTTCTGGAGGCTGAGACGCCTAAGATCAAGGTGCCAGCAACTTCAGCGTCTGGTGAGGGCTTGCTCATCAGAGATGGCACCTTCTTGCTGCATTCTCACATGGCAGAAGAGAAGACAAGCTTCCTCCAGCCTCTCAAAAGGACACTAATCCCATTCATGAGGTCTCCGTCCTCATGATCTAATCACCTCCTAAAGACCCCACCTCTTTTAGTACTATTGCATTGGAGGTGAGGTTTCAACATATGAATTCTGGGGGATACAAACATTCAGACCACAGCAAGTGTCTTTTTATGAAAATAAGCATGTGTAAATAAGGCAATCGGGCTGTGTTAACTTCTCAACATAAAGCACACTTGCAAAAATTCTTAGTTGAATCACTTTGGAGTCTATTCAAGATAATTTCTCATATTAAGGCCTCAGCCTGCCATTCCAAAGATACCTTCCTGTGAACCTGCTCTCAGGCACTGAATGAACAGCTAGGCTGGCACACCAGCCACACCCCCACCTGGCCAACTTCCAGTCTCTGCCTCTAATCCTGCCTTCTCCCATTTCCACCTACTGAAATCCCATGCAGCCTTCCACATTCAGCTCTAATGCCATCTTCTTTATGAAATTTTCTATCAAAGGGGTGGGAGACAGAAAAGGGAGAGGGATGAGAGCCAGGGAGAGATTTGCTGCCACTTGATGGCTTTAGCTTTGCAAAGGCAGCAAGAAACACAGGGGCTTGAGTCTGAAAACCAACATTGTTGAGAGTTCCCAACAGTGGCACAGGCACTAGAAAAGCAGTGGAAGCTCAGCCAGTGAGGTGTTAAAACACAGGCAGGGTGACCATCTGTCCAGGCTATCATAGACAGAATTTTCACGCTGGGTGGGGGTTATAAGGGATGACCCTACATCCCTTCCATGATTCTAAGTTGTGTCATGGCCATGGGTTCCAAACAGTAAGTTTCAAGTTAGAGGCAAATCTTGCTGAAGGTTCAGTTTATGATTCTCTAATCTTACCTGTCCATTTTCTTGATACATTTTTTATTTAGAAAGAAATACAGGCTGCAGACTAGCTACTTGGGAGGCTGAGGTGGGAGAATCGCTTGAGCCCAGGAGTTCAAGGCTGCAGTGAGCCATGATTGCACCACTATACTCCATCATGGGGCAACAGAACAAGACTCTGTCTCTTAAAAAAAAAGAGAAAGCAACATAGCAGCATAAGAGCAAAGGCTTTAAAGTCAGCCTGCACATGGATATGAATCCTTGTCTTAGACAAGTTACATAACCACTGCTGGTCTCACTTTCCTCACCTGTAAAGTGGGCTTAATAACAGAACATCATAAGGGGTTGATGTAAGCAGTATATGAGCTAATACACATAAAGCAGTTAGTGTAGTATACAGCATATAGCATATAGCAAGCATGCAATAACAGTTCATTAGTATCAACATCACTACCATTATTAAAGTGCTTTGCAGGTCCTGACACATGGAAAATGTATAATAAATAACAGCTATCAAGATTTTTAAGTTTTTTTTATTATTATACTTTAAGTTTTAGGGTACATGTGCACAATGTGCAGGTTAGTTACGTATGTATACATGTGCCATGCTGGTGTGCTGCACCCATTAACTCATCATTTAGCATTAGGTATATCTCCTAATGCTATCCCTCCCCCCTCCCCCCACCCCACAACAGTCCCCAGAGTGTGATGTTCCCCTTCCTGTGTCCATGTGTTCTCATTGTTCAATTCCCGTCTATGACTGAAAACATGCGGTGTTTGGTTTTTTGTCCTTGCGATAGTTTACTGAGAATGATGATTTCCAATTTCATCCATGTCCCTACAAAGGACATGAACTCATCATTTTTTATGGCTGCATAGTATTCCATGGTGTATATGTGCCACATTTTCTTAATCCAGTCTATCGTTGTTGGACATTTGGGTTAGTTCCAAGTCTTTGCTATTGTGAATAGTGCCACAATAAACATACGTGTGCATGTGTCTTTATAGCAGCATGATTTATAGTCCTTTGGGTATATACCCAGTAATGGGATGGCTGGGTCAAATGGTATTTCTAGTTCTAGATCCCTGAGGAATCACCACACTGACTTCCACAATGGTTGAACTAGTTTACAGTCCCACCAACAGTGTAAAAATATTCCTATTTCTCCACATCCTCTCCAGCACCTGTTGTTTCCTGACTTTTTAATGATTGCCATTCTAACTGGTGTGAGATGGTATCTCATTGTGGTTTTGATTTGCATTTCTCTGATGGCCAGTGATGAGCATTTTTTCATGTGTCTTTTGGCTGCATAAGTGTCTTCTTTTGAGAAGTGTCTGTTCATATCCTTTGCCCATATTTTTCTTTTTTTATAGAGATGGGGTTTCCCTATGTTGCTCAGGCTTATCTCGAGCTCCTGAGCTCAAGTGATCTGTTCACCTCAGCTTCCCAAAGTCCTGGGATTATAGGCATGAGCCACTGCCCCCAGCCCATCAATAATATTATAATACATATAAGTTTATATATTAAATGCCATTCATTTTAAGTAAAATAAATAATCATTCATTTTAAAGATTAATTTTAGATTCATTGTAAATAAATGAATTTGTAAAGCAAATATTTAAAGACATCATTACAAAAGTAGAATTTGGTATACAGCCCTCCTCTGGTTAAGGGATAATAGTGGTTAGCTATTATCATTTTGTAGATGATAAAACTCAGAGATTCTATTAATTGCCCAAGGTCACACAGTGGAGAAACTAAAACTAGAACTGAGTCTTTAGTTTCTAAGCTCCTTCTTCCTTCCACGAACCATGCAAATAAAAATAAAATAAATTGGAAGTATGATAGCACGCCAAGAGTTCATCTATTCATCCAGCTGAGAGATATGTTTCTTCCTCCACTGTTTAACTTTTTGAGGCTTTTATTTCCTTTATGTGAAAAAGACAAGAAATCTTTATTCTACATGTAATGAAGGATCTCCTCCAGCACAACTTGGCAGATTAAACACATGTAATGGATTAGTCAGGATGCAGATTCTACTGATAATGAATGAAATAAATGGAGTTGTACTTCTCTTCCATATTACAAGAAGCATTAGAAGGCCTAGATGGCCAGGCATGGTGTCCACACTTGTAATCCCAGCGCTTTGGGAGGCCAAGGTGGGAGAATTGCTTGAGGCCAGGAGGTCTAGGCCAGCCTGGACAACATAGCAATAACCTATCTCTTGAAAAAAAAAGGCCAAGGCTAATAGGGTACCCTACAATGTTGGAAACTCATATCCTTCCCTTTTGGTGCTCAGCCTTTCCAGGATGCCACTCTCTTCTGCATGGTTGAGGCTAGCTCACCACTATAGCCATGTTCCTTCCAGGCAACAAGACATGCCTCTTGCCTTTAAGAGCATGATTTAGGGCCAGGCGCAGTGGCTCATGCCTGTAATCACATCACTTTGGAAGGCCAAGGCAGGCAGATTGCTTGAACCCGGGAGACCAAGGGTGCAGTGAGCTGAGATCTCACCACTGCACTCCAGCCTTGATGACAGAGTGAGACTCTGTCAAAAAAAAAAAAAAAAAAAAAAACACCTAATACAAACAGTATTTCACTGTAGCAAGCTGAAAGGATATGCTGCCAGGAATGAAGGAAAGAAAGATGTCAGCTGTTTGGGGTAGGGGTTGAGGGTGGCTCCTCAAATTTCCAGGTCCTCACAGGAGGCATGCTCAAGGTGGTGAAGACCTTCTACTTGCCTACAGTAACATCCTGCAGGAAGCCTAAAGGGGCATTTGCAAAGTCTCTGCTGCTTCCAGTCTGGTCAACCTGAAACTTCAACATCATTACTATACATGATTCCAAAACCACCTTGCATAAGTTGCAGAATCTAACATCTAGGTCAAGGGTACAACTTCATACCATACCACAGCTCCATCTTGCTACACTGTTACCAGTTATACTGAAAATGACAGGCATCACCCATGCATAGTTGTATGGCAGCATTGTAGCAATATTACTAGGCACAGTTATCTCCAGCATTACATGGCCTGGGAGGTTGTGAACAGGATCTGCCAAAAAGCACAAAGATAGTTAAGCCAAAGTGGGTAAAAGGCAATTATTATTTTCAGGAAAAACAAATATTGGACAAGATAGGAAGTATAGTATACTATATGGCTCTGCTGCAATAACTATATGATCACAATCATATTAATTTAACCAAAAACTATGATATAACTATATCAAGGGGATAGGAAAAAAGGAAGTGGGAAGAAAAGAAAGAGTGTAAGAGAATTAATCCTCATTTCACAGTAATAAATCACTAGGAATAGTGTCTCAAACTGATAAGTCAAGAAACAGTGTTACATTCCTTTTTCTTTTCTCTTCTTTGTTTCTTCCCTTCCTTCCTTCCTTTATTTCTTTCTAGATGTATGTAGATAAATATCAGAAGAAACAGCTAAGAATTTACAGTGCTTACCTTTGGAGATGAGCAGTGGAACAAGAAAAAAGTAGAGCAGGAAAATGCTGTTCTTTGCTAAAAGCCATTTAGGATTATTTGATATTTAAAGCAAGAGGAAGAGGAGAAAACAAATGAGTATAGCATAAGTTGTGGTGAGTACTACAAAGCAAAGGTTGGCAAATGATGGCCCTAAGAACAAATTTAACCCACAGACTATTTTTGTGCAGTACATAAGCTAAGAATGATTTTTACATTTTTAAATGTTTCAATAAAAATAAAACAAAGAGGCCAGGTGTGGTGGCTCCCACCTATAATCTGGGCACTTTGGGAGGCAGAGGCAGGCAGATTGCTTGAGCTCAGGAGTTCAAGATCAGCCTGGGCAACATGGTAAAACTCTGTCTCTACAAACAATGCTAAAAAATTCGCCGGGCGTCGTGGTGCAAGCCTGTGGTCCCAGCTACTCAGGAGGCAGAGATGGGAGGATCACTTGAGCCCAGGAGGTTAAATCTGCAGTGAGCCATGATCATGCCACTCAACTCCAGTCTGGGTGACAAAGCAAGACCCTGTCTCCAAAAACACTTAAAAATAAATAAAAAGTAGAAAAATAAACAAAGAATATTTGATGACATATAAAAATTAGGTAATATTCACATTTTATTTTTAAAAATTTAATATAAAAAATTCATTACTGTCCAACATTAATAGATGAACATTTATGATCAGTTTTGATTATAGCAAACACTAAATTTGACTTCCAACTAAGAGAAATGTTATAACCTCTAAAACAGAACTCCATTATTCTCATTGGTAGGCCTGTACTACAAAAAAAAATTGTACTCTATTATTATTATTATTATTATTATATTTAGAATTTTATTAATAAAAATGGTGGAAATTTGTTTTCTCTTGTAATGTAAGTACTTACATTATTTTGCCTCTTGGCTCACAGATCTAAAATATTCACAATCCGGCCCTTTATGTAAAAAGTTCGTCCATCTCTGTTGTAAAGGGAGGAATGAGGTTTCTCAGAGCACATAACAAAGGAACTAGGGCTCGGCTGGTAAGAATGGGAGCCTGGGAAGGTCAGGCATGATGGCTCACGCCTGTAATCGCAGCACTTTGGGAGGCCGAGGCGAGCAGATCACCTGATGTCAGGAGTTCGAGACCAGCCTGGCCAATATGGCAAAATCCCATCTCTACTAAAAATACAAAAATTAGCCAGGCATGGTGGTATGCACCTGTCGTCCCAGCTACTTGGGAGGCTGAGGTAAGAGAATCACTTGAACCCAGGAGGAGGTTGCAGTGAGCGCCACTGCACTCCAGCCTGGGCGACAGAGTGACACTCTGTCTCAAAGAAAAAAAAAAAAACACAGAATGGGATCCTAGGGAAAGGCAAGAAGATGAAATGATTAGCTACCTTTTGTAGTGGAAATCCCTTTGAGAACCTGCCAAAACAAAGCATAAGATGGATCTTTTCAACAGAAATGCGCATACATTCAACATTTAAGACCCTTAGTATCCTCCAAGAGCCCTAACAGATCTCAGTGGACCTTTAAGTGTCCAAGAGCCCTAGTAACGGGAAGGAAGGAAGGAAGGAAAGAAGGAAGGAAGGAAGGAAAAAGATGGAGGCATAAACCTATGTGACAGCAAAGAATAACTGAGCTTCCTTTGTTGTGGGAAGTGAGGGACCCCAAACAGAGGGACCGGCTGAAGCCATGGCAGAAGAACATGGATTGTGAAGATTTTATGGACATTCATTAGTTCCCCAAATTAATACTTTTGTAGTTTCTTATGCCTGTCTTTACTGCAATCACTAAACATAAATTGTAAAGATTTCATGGACACTTATCACTTCCCCAATCAATACCCTTGTGATTTCCTATGCCTGTCTTTACTTTAATCTCTTAATCCTGTCAGCTGAGGAGGATGTATATCTCCTCAGGACCCTGTAATAATTGCATTAACTGCACAAATTGTACAGCATGTGTGTTTAAACAATATGAAATCTGGGCACTTTGAAAAAAGAACAGGATAACAGCAATTGTTCAGGGAATAAGAGAGATAACCTCAAACTCTGACCACTGGTGAGCCGGGCAGAACAGAGCCATATTTCGCTTCTTTCAAAAGCAAATGGGAGAAATATTGCTGAATTCTTTTTCTCAGCATGGAACATCCCTGAGAAAGAGAATGCGCACCTGGAGGTGGGTCTCTAAACTGGCCCCCGCCGGGGCATGGTCATCTCTTATGGTTGAGGCTGCAGAGGTGAAATAGACTCCAGTCTCCTATAGTGCTCCCAGGCTTATTAGGAAGAGGAAATTCCCACCTAATAAATTTTGATCAGACCGGTTGATCTTAAAACCCTGTCTCCTGATAAGATGTTATCAATGACAATGGTGCCCGAAACTTCATTAGCAATTTTAATTTCGCCTTCGTCCTGTTGTCCTGTGATCTCGCCCTGCCTCCACTTGCCTTGTGATATTCTATTACCCTGTTAAGTACCTGATGTCTGTCACCCACACCTATTCGCACGCTCCCTCCCCTTTTGAAAATCTCTAATAAAAACTTGCTGGTTTTTGTGGCTTGTGGGGCATCACGGATCCTAACAACATGTGATGTCTCCCTCGGATGCCCAGCTTTAAAATTTCTCTCTTTTGTACTCTGTCCCTTTATTTCTCAAGCCGGCCGACGCTTAGGAAAAATAGAAAAGAACCTACGTGATTATCGGGGCAGGTCCCCCGATATCCTTTGATGTGCGCTCTCTCCCCCTCATCTGAGTACTCTTCCCCAACCCAAATAAAACCAAAAGACCAACCCGGTGAGGTGAGCAGTGGTGTGTAGAGGCCCAGGAACAGAGATAGAAATTCCTGTATAAAAGGTAGGAACAGGGTGCAGGTAGAGAAGTTGCTGAGAGCCATACCTGCAGCAAATATGGAGAAGGCCACAGCTGAGTGGCTGCAGGAAGCCATGGGCTGCCTCCCATCCCCATTATTTCTGAAACCCATGCTCCCAGGGTGCCTTGGCCACATCAGTCTCCTATCCATGCAGCCCCCAGGGCAGTGTATGCCCTGGCCCACTACCCTTAGATCCCCCAAGGGCTGAGCTGAGGCCCAGACCCCAGATGGAAAGGTTGGCAGCCCAAACTAGAGAGCAGCACTCCAAATGCAGGTGACCCTGCCTGTGGACCCCATGTTTCAGAGGTCCCAGGTAGACATGACTTTGGATGTGATCCCAGCCAGGATCCATCACATCATTTCTGATGCTTTTTGCAGCAGGGAGCTTGGGGGTCCACAGGCTCAGTCCAACTGTCCTGAGACTTGTCCATATAATGGGCATCCTGGACAGTGCCACTTCATCTCTGGCACCACTGCTGGGAGTAGCATTTTTGGGAAATAAAGCAGAAAGGCATCTGGGCATCCACAGGGATGTATCAGGAAGAAAGGAAGGGTCCTCTTATCTTCAGAGCTATAAGCCTGAGACTTAAAACATATTTCAGTACCAGCTGTGTCCCTGGGTTGCCCCTCATATGAGCTTCGACTTATGCCATGGGTGGGAGGAATTGGCAGGATTTCTAGATCTGGACATGGAGATTTTTCACTTTGCAGGCCCGGCAGGAGATCCCACAACCATACCTTCACCAAAATCTCACTCTGAGCCTCTGCATCCACTCTTCTGCCTGAGACCTCACAGACAAGAAGTAAATATGCTGTCTTAAAAATCTGTCTCTTGAGGGATTCAAATCTTAAGACTCCCCCAAAATCCCCCAGAGAAGAAAAATAAGACCTCTGTCTACAGGGAGAAACATGGGAGAAAAATATGCACTTAGAAGAACATAGAAGAAACTGTGAACTTTGGTCACCTTAAAAAGGACAACTGGTTGCCTGGGAGACTGATATAGTTTGGATATTTGTCCCTGCCCAAATCTCATGTTGAACTCTAATCCCCAGTGCTAGAGGTGGGACCTGGTGAGAGGTGTTTGGGCCATTGGGGCAGGTCTTTCATGGCCTGGTGTTGTCTTCAAGACAGTGAGTGTGTTCTCACGAGATCAGGTCGTTTACAAGTGTGTGGCACCTCCCCACACTCTCTTGTTCCTGCTTTTGCCATGTGATGCATAAGCTCCCGCTTCACCTTCTGCCAGGAGTGAAAGCTCCCTGAGGCCTCCCCAGAAGCAAAGAGATGTGGGCTCCATGCTTGCACAGCCTGCAGAACCATGAGCCAGTTAAATCTCTTTTTTTTTTTTTTTTTAGTTTTTAAATTTTACTTTAAGTTCTGGGATACATGTGCAGAACGTGCAGGTTTGTTACATAGGTATACATGTGCCATGGTGGTTTGCTGCACCTGTCAACCCGTCATCTAGGTTTTAAGCCCAACGTGCATTAGGTATGTATCCTAATGCTCTCCCTCCCCTTGCCCCCCATCCCCCAACGGGCCCTAGTGTGTGATGTTCCCTTCCCTGTGTTATCATTGTTCAACTCCCACTTATGAGTGAGAACATGTGGTGTTTGGTTTTCTGTTCCTGTGTTAGTTTGCCAAGAATGATGGCTTCCAGCTTCATCCATGTCACTGCAAAGGACATGAACTCATTTTTTTGATGGCTGCATAGTATTCCACGGTGTATATGTGCCACATTTTCTTTATCCAGTCTCTCATTGATGGATATTTGGGTTGGTTCCAAGACGTTGCTATTGTAAATAGTGCAATCTCTTTTCTTTATAAATTACCCAGCCTCAGGTATTTCTTAATAGCAATGCAAGAATGATCTAATACAGAGACATAAGAGAAACGGTCCCTTGGACTGTCTACCTTTGTACCATGTTCAAGTATTACTTATGTTTTTAAATATTTGAAAAGCAAAAATAAATAAAAAGCAAATAAATTAAGACATCTGAGGAAGAAACCTGGTTTAGCTGATCTTAAGAATGGTTCAGAAAACTTAACTTTCATGGACACTTTTCATGGACAATTTCAAGGGGATTTGTCTACCTATCACCAAGCCCTGAATTATCAGGTAGACCACAAGTTTCCAGAGAGAAGAAGGCATGGGTTTTTGTACCTCTCCTGTGACCTAGCCAAGCCTCTGGAAGAGAATATGTACTTGAGAAATATTAGGTCCCATTCAAAAATAAATATTCCAAAGTAAGTAAATATTTAATACAGTAAACTGATCTTTGACAAAGGTGCCAAGAATACACAATGGGGGAAGGACAGCCTCTTCAACAAATGGCATAGGAAAAACTGGATATCCACATGCAAAAGAATGAAATTGAGCTTCCGTCTTACACTACCCACAAAAAATAACTTGAAATAGATTAAAGACTTCTATATAAGACATGAAACTGTAAACATGTAGAATAAAACCTAGGAGAAAGCTCCTTGACATCGGTCTAGGAAATGATTTTTTAGGATATGACCTCAAAAGCAGAGGCAACAACAACAACAAAAATAAACAAATGGGATGGCATCAAACTAAAAATCTTCACAACAAAGGAACAATCAACAAAATGCAAAGGTAACTTATGAAATGGGGAAAATATTTGCAAACCATATGTCCCATTAGGATTTAATATCCAAAATACATCAGGAACTCCTCATACAACTCAATAGCAAAATAAATAAATAAATAAATAAATAAAAATTAAAATTAAAAAAACCCTCATTTAAAAAGGGGCAAATGACCTGAATAGACATTGTTCCAAAGGCAGATAAATGGCCAACAGGTGCATGAAAGGTGCTTAGCATCATTAGTCTTCAAGGAAATGCAGATTGAAACCACAAGGAGATATCACCTCGCCTCCGTTAGGTTAAGCTGTTATCAAAAAGACAAGATTAAAAGCATTGACAAGGATGTGGAGAAAAGGGACCATTCTAAGCTACTGGTGAAAATGAAATTTGATAGGGCCAGTATGGAAAACAGTATGCAGGTTCCTCAAAATATTGAAAATAGAACTATCTTATGATCCAGCAACCCATCCTCTGGGTATATATCCTAAGGAAATAAAAACAGTAGCTTCAGATATATCTGCACTCCTATGGTCATTGCACCATTATTCACTATAGCCAGGACATGGAAACAACTTAAATGTCCATTGATGAATTAATGGATAAAGAAACTGTGTGTGTGTGTGTGTGTGTGTGTGTGTGTGTGTGTGTGTGTGTGTATGTATATATTAGGTTGGTGCAAAGGTCATTGCAGTTTTTGCCACTATATACAGTCATTAAAAAGAAGGAAAGAAGGAAATCCTGCCATTGGTGACAACATGGATGGACCTTGAGAGCATCATGCTAAGAAGTGAAACAAGTCAGATAAGGAAGGAGAAATGTACAAGCTCACTTATATGTGGAATCTAAAGAAGTCAAACTTGGCCAGGTGCGGTGACTCACATCTGTAATCCCAGCACTTTGGGAGGCTGAGGCGGGAGTATCACTTGAGGTCAGGTGTTAGAAACCAGCCTGGCCAGCATGGTGAAACCCCATCTCTACTAAAAATACAAAAAAAAATTAGCTGGGCGTGGTGGTGCATGCCTATAGTCCCAGCTACCTGGGAGGCTGAGGCAGGAGAATGGCTTGAATCTGGGAGGCAGAGGTTGAAGTAAGCCGAGATCGCACCACTGCACTCCACCCTGGGCAACAGAGAAAGACTCTAACTCAAAAAAAAAAAAAAAAAAGCCAAACTCAAAGAAACAGAGTAGAATGGTGGTTGCCAGGGGCTGGGAACTGAGGGAAATGAAAAGATGTTGGCCAAAGAGTGCAAACTTTCAGTTATAAGGAACACATTCTGGGGATCTAATGTACAACATGGTGACTAGAGTTAATAATACTGTATTGTTTACCTGAAGGTTGCTAAGAGAGTAGGTCTTAAATGTCCTCAGCGCACACACACAAAGGTAACTATGTAAGGTGACTGATGTGTTAATGATTGTGACAATAATTTCACAATATACATGTATATGAAAGCATCACATTGTATCCCTTAAATACATACAATTGTCCCTCAGTATCCACAGAAGATTGGTTCTAGAAACTTCTGCAGATACCAAATCCGAGGATGCTCAAGTCCCTTATATAAAATGGTCCATATTTGCATGTAACCTATGCCCATTATCTCTAGATTACTTATAATACCTAACACAATGCAAATCCTATGTAAATAGTTGTAATACTGTATTTAGGGAATAATGATAAGGAAAAAAGTCCCTACAAGTTCAGCACAGATGCAACTATTACAGGCCTAACTACATTTTCAAACCGTGGTTGGTTGAATCCATGGATGCAAAACCCATAGAAATAAAGGGTCAACTGCAGCCATCCCATTACTGGGCATATACCCAAAGGGTTATAAATCATGCAGCTATAAAGACACATGCACACGTATGTTTATTGCGGCACTATTCACAATAGCGAAGACTTGGAACCAACCCAAATGTCCATCAATGATAGACTGGATTAAGAAAATGTGGCACATATACACCATGGAATACTATGCAGCCATAAAAAAGGATGAGTTCATGTCCTTCATAGGGACATGGATGAAGCTAGAAACCATCATTCTGAGCAAACTATCACAAGGACAGAAAACCAAACACTGCATGTTCTCACTCATAGGTGGGAATTGAACAATGAGAACACTTGGACACAGGGTGGGGAACATCACACATCCGGGCCTGTCATGGGGTGGGAGGAGGGGGGAGGGATAGCATTAGGAGATATACCTAATGTAAATGACAAGTTAACAGGTGCAGCACACCAACATGGCACATGTATACATATGTAACAAACCTGCACATTGTACACATGTACCCTAGAACTTAAAGTATAATAATAATAATAAAAAGAAATAGAGGGTCAACTGTACAATTTTATCTATCAATTATACCTCAGTAAAGCTGGGGGTGGGAGTCCAGGAATAAATAGATAAACAGATAAATAGTTTGAGTATCTCTTTTCTGGCAGGGGTCAGGGACTGGGGAGAAGTGGAGATAGGGCAGAGAGCCTTCCCTTCTTTTCCATTTCGATTTCTCCTAGCCTAGAATCTTCTTTTCTTTTAGTATTAATAGAAAGTTCTAATTTTTAATGAGGGCCATCCATGGTGCCTAGAGATAAAGTAGCCACGGTCATTCAAGAGTGATTCGTCCCCTTGTCCTCCAGAAAACAATCAAAGGCTTGAGATCAACCCCATGGGCCTATATCTACCCAATCAGAACAGTGAGTTATCACAGAGCCACAGCTCTATGAATGCTTTACTTGGATTTTTTTTTTCCAGAAGGAACATGTTTCTCATGCAGCAATCTTAATAAATGCAAGTGGGCTCCATTTCTTGGCTTTGAGGTAATGAAAAATTAATTACCATACTTTACAAGTAATAGATTCCACTCACAGCACTCCTTTAGAAGTAAATATATCATAAATAGTCACTATTATACCAATGGTTGGTGGATTGGGCAGCCTGTCGTCCATAAATCTTTTTTCAACAGACATGTTATTTCTTCTGGGGGAACAAACAGATTTGTTTTAGATCAGAGAGTCAACTGACAGATGGCCTTTGTAAAAACACACCATTTGTATAAATAAATTATAGTTTCACTATGGTATTCTGCATTTGTGGATTTGGAAAATCAATGCCCCCATTCTCCAGACTGGGCCTAAACTGTAAAGAGCAATTTTGTTTAGGTGTGAGGTCACATTGCACAGATCTGCCAACACAGATGCTAAAGTCCAAACTCTCTGGATACTTGCTGCCACTTCTCATCACAATTGTCACAAAGAACTCTGCCTGGAGGTAACAGGATGATCTCCCAGAGAGCTCCGTAACCGATCAGAGCAAGTTACCAACTGGCACACTCCCCTTAGCTCTGGGCTCTGTTTCCATTAAACATAATGATACCACGTGCCTTATTTTCCTAACCACAACTTTGCATAATTGGGACTGACAGTGTATTTGCCTTAAAAACCTGAAACACTTCATTTTCTTTTACAATATAGTTCATCAGTTAAATGCTAAACATTCGGTAGATTTCTTTAAAATCCAAACCAGCCCTAACTCTGAGCACACTGGAATCTCAGTCATTACTCATCTTACAAGGTACACACATGTAACATATGCATCAAATATTTCTTGATTCATATATAAATGTACATATCTAAATATGCATCTATACACACACATACCTATTCATGCAAATCCCCTTTCCCAGAACCAAAGGGTCAAGACTTAGTATCAAA
Organism: Gorilla gorilla gorilla; assembly: GCF_029281585.2. Taxonomy (NCBI): domain Eukaryota; kingdom Metazoa; phylum Chordata; class Mammalia; order Primates; family Hominidae; genus Gorilla; species Gorilla gorilla. The sequence continues at coordinate 45,697,952 of NC_073232.2, read as the reverse complement.
AAAGACATAGTTTGTCACTGTTTTTAAGAACCAGGACTAGTAAAATGTTTCTTTTGTTAGGAGACCAAGACATTCATTTTAGCCAGAAATTATAAGCATAGTCTTTGTTGGCCTAATGATTGCCTGCGTGTCCTTTTTTTTTTAAGGATATTATTCCCCCTCCACACATGATTAAGTCCCTAAAGTCATCAGTCGTGATCAAGGAAATAAAAGTTTAACACCAATCATGTTCACTATTCAAAATATAAAAACAGGAAAGACTTTGTAAGTTTCCAGCTTAAACAAAAATTTGTGTGTCAAATTGCCCAGTATTTTCCTAGCTACAAGGTACTTTTGGACTCTGTGTTTATTCTTTCACAGGGTGGGATACTGTTAGCCTGGTGCTTTGTCTGCATTCATAACCTCAAGCTCCCACATTGCTATTTAGAGTTATACCAGTTGGTGCCTTGATAAAATTAATACAGTGTCTAGAGTTCCTAACTTACATCCAAAGAAGTGCATAAACCAATGATTTCCATCTGTTTCTATGACACTCCCAGGGAATCTCAGGTTACTTCAAACGAGATCAGAAATTCCCAAATAAAATTAATTTAGATCTACAAATCTTACACATATACTTACATATGCCAGATATAAATATATACCTACATGCACATAGTACTTCTGGAAGATGCAAAGTCAGGAAATTACTAAGGTAATTGCATACTAAGATCCTAGGAGGGTAAAATGATCACAAATTATAATATGTATCGTAAACTGATTAGAACTAATCATGAAAAACAAAAGTCCACTCAGTTTACACAAAATCACAAACTTGGATCAATAAAAAGGGTTTGGGGGGTAAATGAATGAAGCTATTTTTGAAGTAGATGATTTTGTGGATGAATTACTAGCAACCCAATAGGATACAAATCTGGTTGGATGACTGATTCATTTGATTCTTTTTTTTTTTCATCTCTAAATTATGCTACATGCCTCTCTCTAAATGGAGAAGTGCTTCATCCTGCATCTCAATAAAATTATTAAAGACATCTTTGCTGTAATGGAGTCAACTCACAATCAATACCTGTATTCATAATATTATGCACACATACAGGTCAAGGGTTAAGAAAATGTTTTCAGTGCAACTGTAATCAACCAACCCTCCTGTAATTAGGCTGTTTGCTGACTCCTTAGGGACATTTATTGGGAGGGGCCCAAGGGCCCCCCTTAGACTCAGATCATGTGACTGAGTGCAAAATTCCTTTGCTTAAAACAAATGCACTTCTCCACCTTCAGATTAAGGCAGTGATTAAGAGCATGGATCTGCCACTTCCTAACTCTATAACTGTGGGAAAGTTTCTCATCCACTCCCTGCTCAGTCTGTAAAAAGGAGAAAATAGTGCTTGCCCCATACAAGTGTTGAAAGGATTAAATAAGTTAGGATAAAGTGCTTAGTACAGTGCACATAGTAAACATTCAATAAGTGTAAGCTCTTATCATTCTTTATTATTCAACTTGTCAGAGGTTCCCCGAGCTAGAGACCACTGCAGAACTCTAGATTACTTATCAACTTATGATCATGTTGACTTTTTAAAATGTATTTTAATTTTATATAATATTATATGATACTATCTCAGTGTTAAATTTTTATGTGTTAAATGTTCGGTATTAAACACACATAATTCAACTAGATCTGCATATTAAGTGGCATATTTGTCCCCTATACATCCTGAAAAGTTTGGAATTGGCGGAAACTGCATTGACTGGGTATCTGGACGTGCATTGGAGGATCTCCCACTAATGTCCTGCGAGGCCATAGCTGAGTCATTTCACCCTTCCAAATACCAGATTTCTTCCTATAACAAAGGTTTCGACTAGGTGAACTCTAAGAACCCTTTTATCCTAAGAATCAGAGTATTTTGAAGCTGACCTCCTCCTTGATTTTCTGAGTTGTGACAGCATCATCTGTCTGAAGAAACCAACCAGTATGAAATGGGAGAATCCTAACCAGTAAATTTACTAGATCCAGCCTCTCTCAGGATAGCACATAACAAAATACTAGAATGAACTATTATATAAAATTCACATAAAAATGACCACATATGCCACTTTTATTGGGAAATTACAAGGAGAATGTGAATCTAATATCTACTGATGAATTATTCAACTATATTTCAGTCAGACTGGCTGACTGGATGACAGAGTATGAGTATTTTTCAAGCACTCATAGAAAACTCCTGAACTCTCTTGAATGTTGGCCTGATGGTTATTTCTGGTGAAGAATGTACACCTGAATGTATAAGAAGAGAGACCCTTTCTTTAGGAATGGGAAAGGACATCATTATGGGATGCCCCAGGGGATCATTTGAAACCCTTTAAATATACATCTTGGGGAAAGAAGACTTTATCCTGACTGGATATCTGACCTGGAAAATACCTTCCAAGACAAAGAACAGTGAGGTCATACACAGAGGGCGTGAAAGGCTTAGGAAAAGAGTAAAGGAAGCCCCAAGAAACAGAGACTGTTGAGTCCAGGGGAGTTTGAGAAGCCATAGGAGACTGAAATAGAGGTTTATGCATATGTTGATGATATATGCGTGATTTGGAGGAAGTCAGAGAGAAACATGGCTGATTTCTCAGCAAATACACTTTAAAATGCACATGTTCTAAACCTAACCCGCTATCTATAAACGCCAGCAATAGCCATGATTAACTAACTAGTAGAGACGCAGAGGGTGGTAGGCATGAGTTCTTCCCACTCAGGCACTGGGAGGCTTTCAGTCACTCCAAAGTCCCCACTGCCTAAATAGTTACAAGTTTGTAGTAGCAAATATACACAATATTACCAAATGTAACAGCTTTAAAAATCAGCCATTTGGCCAAGGCTGGAGAATTCTGTTTGCATCGGTTTCTCTTTTTGGAAGAGATCAAAATGTTGCCTCTCACAGTCCTTTGACTGTAGGAGAAATCAGAGGAAACCTGGATGGTCCACAGCAAGTTAGTATTTCCCACTGAAATAAACACATTCTTTTGACTCCCCTCCAGCCATGGAGCCCTGGCCAACATCTCACAATACAAAGCCGAGACTGGCTTCCACTAGGAACACAGCAACTGCTAATCCCCATTATCACACCCGACAGTGTCCACCACACCCCCATAAAGATGCATTTTCTAGTAACTAATAAAAACTGGTCCTGAAGACAATAGCCTCGCACTCATCTAAATACCCGTTGGGATATTGCAAATTAACACCTTGTAAAGCAACCCAATTAAAAATTATGCCCATACACACAGTCTCACCCACCAAAACATACATCTGCCTCTCCAAATATTATGCAACGCTGGATTCTAAATCGGTCTTAATTTCTAAAAAGCCTACAGGCACGGATATAAATTCTCAGTTCTCGTGGCTGTGGCCGCCCTATGCACTCTTCCCAGTGGTGGACACAAACGTTAATGTACTTGTTATTATTTAAGGGCACAAAAATATAGAAGGTGGCATTTTTCGCTTTCCCCTTCGAAGACTCTCCCCAGAGCTGCCAGATGAACGCCCACGCCACCTTCTCCCACCAAAGGTGGATCCAGCTAACAGGAGACTGGATCGCGACCATAGCGCGTTTGTGCCCAGTTCTGGGGAAAGCCTCATCTTAGCGAGTGGCCCTCGGCTCGTCTCGCAGATCGGCCAAGTACGCGGAGGCCGCGCAGTTTCACCATTAATGCTCCTGAAGGACAATAGCTCATCAAGCCCCACCGAAAGCCCCGGACCCGTCGCGGAGCCTGGGCTGGCGGGGGATGAGGCTGAGCAACTCCTCCTAGAGGTGGTTATGTGGAGAAGGAGCAATCCCTTCTCCCTCCTCCTCCTCCCCCCGCTACTATCCGCGGCCCAGAGAACTGCCGCTTGCCGCCATTGACACGCACAGATAGAACCCAAAGAAAGGCAAAGAGTCCTGCCCGGCACCGGCGCCGCGTGGGCCAAACCTGCGCCCGGGGAGGGGCGCGCAGAGGGCACCGGGCGCCGGGAGCAGGCGGCGCAGCACCAGGTGAGCCCGCCATGGCGATGGCATTATTGTTTAGGGTGCTCCGGGGTCTGGAAACAAAACGCGCCGCCGGGGCAGTGCAGGGGCCGGAGAGAACCACCTCTGCCTCTCCCCCGAGCCCCTGCGGGCGCACCCTCGATAGCCGACCCACCCCCTGCAAAAACAAATTCTTAAATCCAGCTGCCCAACTTGCTTCCTTGGGCGATAAAGGGGGGGCTGCTAAAGAAGTGGTCAAATTCCTGCGGCCAGCGAGGGGCCGGGGGCGTCGAGGGTACTGAGAGGGGAAGGAGGAGGGATGCGAGGTTCAGCAGCGGGCCCCAGGCGAGGCTGGACCCGGAGGAAGCGGAGGTCTCCTGGGAATGCGGAGTTTCGGGCGCAGGAGCGGGAGGACGGAGGCGCCCGGCCGCCCAGGGGCACGGGGCGATGGGTGGGGGGCTGCGCAGGGCCCGAGGGAGCCCGGGGAGGGCCGCTCGGGGGCCTCTGAAGGTGCCCGGGCAGGGCGCCGGCGGCTCCAGGCTGACAATGGAGGGGGCGCGGAGCAGCCGGGCGGAGGTTAGGGACCCGAGTCCGGGGGCGGGCCGCGCCGGGGAAGGTCAGGTCGGGGACGCCGGGTGGCGGGGCGAGGGCTGGGGGTTGCTGCGCGGACACCCGGGCGCCGCGGGCGGGCGTGCGCCCCGGGGCCGGCGCGGAAGAGGGCGCGAGGCCGGGCACTCCCCTTCGGTTCCCTTTCCGGGGCGCCCGGTGCCGACGCGCGCTGCGCTTTCACCGGGAAATGGCGGCCCGGCCGTGGCTCGCCTGGGCAGTCTGGCTCCCGCTTTGCGCGGGAAAAAATAATAATAATAAAAATATCGAAAAAGGGAATAAAAGTAAACTGGCTGCGGCGCAGGAAAGGGCTCTGCCGGGCGCCGGACGCCGTGCGTATCGCTCGCGGGGCGCGGCGGTTGGGGACCAGCCCTGCCTCCCCCGGCTCCCAGCCTGCAGCCCCGGCGCACCTCAGCCCCAGCCCGGCCAGCCCCCCGGATCACCCGTGGGTGTCCTCCCCCGCCTTTCCTTGGGGGGGCGCCCTCAGTTCTTGCCCTCTTTGTTCCTTACAACAATGGCCAAAGGGGCATTGGTTCCCCAAGGGCCAAACGAGCTTCCTCCAGGAGTTTCCCGTCGCGTGCAGTGGACCACCGTGGGCCTGACTGAGGCCTGGTCCTTGCCAGGGTTTTTTGGCAACGGCCCTGGATGAGTGAAGGGATGAAAGGCGCGAGAAGAAATGGGCTGAGAAACCAAAGTGCGGGGCCCTGAGTGTTTGAGGGGACGCGATGGGAACCGTGGCTCCGCTGCCCTGATTTTAAGGGCAGTTGCCCTATCACAGCCACGCTGGAACTGAGGTGTCCTTCCAGCCTCTGTCCACCTCAGAGGAATTCAAAACAAGGGCCCAGTTCTAAGCCCCACAGACCCCAGAATCCCCTAGGGGCCATTAGTCCACCGCGGCAAATGGTTTCCTTACTTTGCTCATTTGTGTTTGTTTTGAAATCCAATTGTCACCTCACTGGGCTGCACAGTTGCTACTGAAACGGTTCAATAGGTGAGAGAAAAAGAAAACATTATTAAGAGCGAGAACGTGTCTTCGTGTGTGTTGTTTTGAAACACAAACTAAGCTACACATAATTCTCCATCCGTTTTAACACACTTTTTATTTTCAAACTAAATGTTCAGAGCTCCAAGATTTGGAAACATACTGGTGATTTTTAGAATTGTTTTAGCCTAAAATTACATATAAATAAATAGAGGCACTGCCCGGCGGAAAAGTTTATCTTGAGTCGCATAATTCACATCTTCATAACCCCTCTTTCCTGTAGCCAGATTTCCTTTTAAAACATGCCCAGTTCTCCTCTTCTCTGGTTTTTCCTATCCTACCACAGTTACACCTCACCTGGATCCATTAATTGTCAGACTTTACACATTATTAGTGGTTTCCTCTATATCAAAACTGCGTAAAAGAATTTACCTCCTTGAATCCGGAGTGTCCCTATGATTCTGACCCTACTCCCTCACCATTCCATCTTCTGTCTGGTTCCCAGGATTTTTAAGGCGCCTCTGGTCTGCCATTTCCCAGTGGGTGGGACACCCTGCTAGCTATTGTCTGAGACAACCACATCTGTTTTCACTGCCTCCTGCCAGCAGAACAGGAGGTGAGTCCTGTCTTAGGCAACTTTAAATGAAAGGTATCTGTAACTTGTTACCGGGGAGGGATGTGCAAAAATTCAGCCAACTTTCTTAAGAATGTTTTTCAACCTTAAGAAATAACCTCCAAGTTAGATGCAGTCTTGGTAAATGGAAAGTATATTGCACAGAGATTAACAAAGAACTTGTGGTTAGAGATCATTCAACAAACACTTACTGAGCACCAATTCTTTTGTTGTTTGTTTTGTTGTTGTTTTGAGATAGGGGTCTCGCTATATTGCTCAGACTGGTCTCGAAATCCTGGGTTCAAGGGGTCCTCCCGTCTCAGCCTCCTGAGTATACACCAATTCTTAAACACGTCTAGATAGGGAAAGAAATGAAATAAAATATAAGGAAGTCATTGGGCCCTTCCCTCATAAAGCTTACAACCCCAAGCCTAGGAGATAAAATATACATGCAGGTAAAACAAGGTAAAAAGTGATTTTGGCAAGCTAGTGGGAAAACAGGTACTTTCATATGCTGCTGACTGGTGTGTAAATTGATATAACCAATTGGAAGAGCAGTTTGGCACTATAAAATTAATAATGCACACATTCTGTGACTCACCATTCCATTTCTCAGTATGTCACCCAAAGAAGCAGGCATCCATGAGCCCAGCATGTATAAGGATGTTCATTGCAATTTTGGTCATTCTGAAGTAGAAAACAGCCTAACAGCCATCAACAGGGAATGGCTAAATAAACTCTGGTGCATCTGTCTTCTGGAATATTAGGCAGCAGTTCAAAAGAATGAAGCAGATCTATATATACTGAGACAGAAAAAGATCACCAAGATGTACTATTAATGAAAAAAGCAAATTGCAGAACAATACATACTATATGGTACTATTGATATTAAAACGATATAAAATTATACATCTCTATAAGTAAAAATTCATACAAAATGGACAGAAAAAGTATAGAAGATGCCCACTAAGAGAGACAAGAACTAGAGGAATTGTCAAGAAGGGCTTTAGCCATATCATTATTGATACCCATCCATAACCTTGTTATAATATTTGAAGTTCTGTAATTTGTTTTTTTGTTTGTTTGTTTTGTTTTGTTTTGTTGAGATGGAGTATCTGTTGTCCAGGCTGGAGTGCATTGGCACAATCTCAGCTCACTGCAACCTCCATCTCCTAGGCTCAAGTGATCCTCCTGCCTCAGCCTCCCTAGTAGCTGGGACTACAAGCTTGTGCCTCCCAAAGTGCTGGGATTACAGGCGTGTGCCACCATGCCCGGCCAAGTTCTGTAATATGAATTAATGTATGTCTTGCTTGGATAACTAAATGCAAGTAATAATTTTAAAGTGATTGATAATACATAATGATAATACGTAATGAATACATAACAATATACACAAAAAATTTACTACAACAGTTTGTAAAGGGAGAAGAGAGTTTTGGACTTGAAGGGAGGGTGTTGGGCTAGGCTTCATAGAGAACGTGGCAGGATTTGGATGAAGAAGGGTAAGGGAGCGAGGCAGGTGGAAGGAAGCTGGATGCAGATGCTGTGTTCCAGCTAGTCCTCATTCTTCAACATGATTATGAGATTCCCTTGCAAGGCTGAGAGTCCTGGCCTGGCCTACCCTGCCAAGGTTCAGGTTGAAGGATGAACTGAAAGAACCCTCACAATTTTTTTCATTGCCATTTAAGTCTGTGACTACCTTAAATTCTATATATAGAAGAAAGAGAAAAACGAGCCAGTAGAGAAGTATATGAGTTCCAATATAATATTGGAAGATCATGTTTTTAAAAGGAATGTAGTGAAATCTTGAAGATAGAATTTTTTTCCCCAATATACACTGGGATGTATATTGGGAATTAGGTTGGAGGGAAAGATAAGTGTTTGGGAGGATAATTCACTTCCCCCAAAAAATCACAAAAGAGACCTTTTGAAACAAAATATTTAAGGCTGGTTTCATTTATTCAAACACTAGTTGAAGGAATATTTATTGAATATCAACTGTGACCTAACACTATGCTAGGTGGCATCTGGGGGTAAAACATGCAACAGCATGTTGGAAGAACAGCCCAGTTGCAGCAGTTGAGGTAAGGGGGCTGGTTCTAGTTTGGTCTCACAGGCCATGGACAAGTCATTCAATGAGCACATTCCCTTCCAAGCCATTCCTTTCATTGTAGCTACATTTGGGTGGGGGTGGGGAGTGGGAGAATGCTAAATGATTGATCACTCAAGTCCCTTTCAGTCTTAGATTACGATTTTGTGAAATCCTGTGATTTCCAACATTGCAATGACTATGAATTCAGGCAGATGGAATTTGGAGACTACAGGATTAGACCGAGGGGATCTGAAAGTGCCCAGCCTTGGGAAAAACAAAACTATTTGCTGTCATGAGGGTTCTCAGCAGATGATGTGGCTCTCAGGGTTTTCCTAGAGTTAAACTTTCATTATTACCCCTTTACACACATACAACCTCAAGTACTGTAATAATTGTAGTGGTTGGTTTTGAAATAGAGTGGACAAAGAGGCAGAAATATGCCCAAGAAAATGTCAGACTGCATTTCATGAAAATAGTTCTCTATAATGATTTCTTTTGTGGAAATAAATCACAGTAGTTAATTAATGTCTGCTACCTGCCAGATACTGTTCAAGCACCTTACATGTATTAACCCATTTAATTCTGACAGCAGCCCTATAAGTAGGTACTATTACTACACCCATCACAGGAAAACGAAATGGTGGGGGGATGGTGAAGAACATGCCCCAAAGTCACCACACAAGGGACTCCAGGCCAGGCAGCCTGACCCCAAAGCCCTACATCCTTATGCCCACGTGGTAAGAGCAAGGAGCTGCTAGCTTTCCAATGATTCTCAGATGATGCTCAGCTTAATGTTTGTGTAGGCAAATTTTTATTTTCAAAACTTATTTGTCTCACTACTTTATCCAACTATGACAAATGAAAGAAAGAATATGAGACTGAGCCACAGAACTCTGTACTTTAAACTGTCTTGTCACAAAGTATTAAATAAGATAAATTTGGTGGTTTCTCTGAAGCCCTTACTGTTCATTTATCCATCTCACCATCCATCATACTTTGCCCGATTTATTTGACTGGCATTGCCAATTTGGACTTGGAATGGAGTAAGTAATTCAAGTCAAAATTCTCATGCTTTGATAGAAATGTGTGTGGAAATATGCATAGACCACCAGTGTACAGACATTTACTCCAACTGATTCTGAGATGTCACAAGGGTTAGATACACTGCCCACGTTTATTCACTCAAAGTTACAACACATGATCTGGCCAAAGATTTAGGGGTTTGTTTCTGGATAGGAAAGGCGGTCCTGATGATAAGAGTTTAGATGCCCAAATTTGGGATATTTCTATGACAACAGGATAAAAGCAGCACAAGATAAAATCAAAGTTACCCTGGAACCCAGGCCCCATGCTGGCTGGGCTGGCACTGCCAATTATATATATATATATATATATATATATACACACACACAGAATTTTGTAACTTGTATTTTGCGCTCCTGCCTTCACTGCTCAATAAGACCATTAAAATTAAATCGTGGTGGTGGACCACAAAGAGGCAAACCCCAATAGCTTACACAATATGCAACATAAACTTTTAGGTCAGGTGGTAATTCACTGGGTTGCTCATCCGAGTGGTAAACTTCCAAATTGAGCTTTCTTGCAGAATTTCAATGAAGTGATCATTGACTTAAGTCCCCCGTCCCCCCACCACCCCGCCAACAACCCTACCACGACTAAACTGAATTTTCACCTCAGCTGTTCCATAGTAAACAACGTAGATTATTGTTTTGGGGTGAAGAAAAGGCAGTCCTAGATATAAAATCAAGCAGATTTTTTCAGGTCCAGTTTTTCTTTTCTATGGTTATCCTGGGTGAAGAAATAGCAACTTCAAAGGACAGATCCTGTGAATGTGACTTATTTATCCTGGTTGCTCTATCTCTGTGAATGTAAGTGACACGTGGGGCTCAGAGGGAGTCTGTTTTGAGCATCTTATAGGTTAGAGAGGACCTCAGAGGTGAGCTGGTGCAATGGTTCTCAGGTGGGGCTCCACAGAACCCAGTGCTCCTTGGAGGCCCAAGGCAGGAAAGGTGGTGACCAAGCTGTTGAAGTTCCCAGGCACTTGCCCACTCCAGCCAGGACAGCTCCCCTTGCATCTGTTTTATATATTAGAGTATAATTTCCTTTTTTTTTTTTTTTGAGACAGAGTCTCACTCTGTCACCCAGGCTGGAGTGCAGTGGTGTGGTCTTGGCTCACTGCAACCTCTGCCTCCTGGGTTCATGATTTTCCTGCCTCAACCTCCTAAGTAGCTGGGATTACAGACATGTGCCACCACACCTGGCTAATTTTTGTGTTTTTAGTAGAGACAGCGTTTCACCACGTTGGCCAGGCTGGTGTCGAACTCCTGACCTCAAGTGATCCTCCCGCCTCGGCCTCCCAAAGTGTTGGGATTACAGGCGTGAGCCACCGCGCCTGGCCTCCTACAAATTTTTGTTCAAGCAAAAGGGGAACCCTACAAGGTCTACTGATTTGCCTACAGGCCGCAGCTAGTCACAGCCAAACTGGAGGCTCCCTCCCCGTGGTCCACCGCACCTTCCATTCTACCACCTTGATGCCCCCTTGAACTTTGGCAGGTTTCACCCACAGAGGGGATGGTGTGGTGTGGCCAGTGGCTGGTTACACCCACAGAGAGGATGGTGTGGTGTGGTGTGGCCAGTGGTAGCCCTTAGCTGAAGCAGCTGATACAATGTGCCAGGGCCCAGGAGCTACAGGGGACCCACACGTGCATAACCATGGAGCAACACTGCCTGTCAAGAGCACAGAACATAGAACTGCAGCAAAAGACCCAAGCCACTTGTCCCCACAGTGCAGCCACTGCCTGAGGACTGACAGCAGGGCCAGGTGCGGTGGTTCACGGCTATAATCCCAGCAGTTTGGGAGGCTGAGGTGGGCGGATCACTTGAGGTCAGGAGTTGGAGACCAGTCTGGCCCACATGCTGAAAACCCATCTCTACTAAAAATACAAAAATTAGTGGGGCACAGTGGTGGGCACCTGTAATTCCAGCTATTTGGGAGGCTGAGGCAGGAGAATCTCCTGAACCAGGGAGGCAGAAGTTGCAGTGAGCCAAGATCGCACCACTGCACTCCAGCCTGGGCGACAGAGCCAGACTCTCTTAAAAAAAAAAAAAAGAAAAAAAAAGGAAAGAAAGAAAAAGAAAAAAGGACAGACAGCAAGAAAAAATGGGTAGGGAGGTGCAGGCAGAGAAAGGGATGGAGGAAGAGGGGTTCCAGAGCAGTCTGTTCTAGCTTTGAGAGCAGACAACTGGCCCCACTGATGAACTCAGTTGCTCAGCAAACATGGATGTCTCTGGAAGCCCCTGGTGGATCAGGCACACCAAGGCATACAGTCCACCTGCTGTCTGGTATGGAACATTCACCCTAGCCCCTGGCGGTGCTCCTGCACACCTCTACTCCCATTTGGGAATCTCATCTTGGCTCAGACAAAGCCAGTGCCCTGCTCAGAGAAGTAAAGAAGGTGCTGCTTATAACAATAAACTGCATTACTAATTTGGATCTGTTAGATTTGCAGAAAACAAAATAGTTTAACCACTGTTATACTTGATAAAGAACTTATTTAAATTAAAAGAAAATCTTGGTCAAGCTGGTCTCAGTGGCTCATGCCTATAATCTCAGCACTTTGGGAGGCTAAGGTGGGAGGACTATTTGAACTTAGGATGTCAAGGCCGCAGTGAGCTGACTGGGCCACTGCACTCCAGCCTGGGTGACAGAGACTCTGTCTAAAAAAGAAAAAAGAAAAAAGAAATATTGGTTTAAAGAAACCAGGCTACTTTGTCTTTTTATGAAGGCCATCAGCATGTTAAATAAAGTTTATCCTTTCTCCCCAAAAGCAATTCATTCAATAAGGGCATGTGCTAAGGGGTTTTTCTTTCGTTCCTCTCCTCCCTTCTGAGATCCCAGTATAATTTTAAATATTGTTTATGGAAATCCCACCGTTCCTATTTGTCAAGTCTCAAAGAACAAAAAGACAAGAAGAGACCAGGCTGGACCCAGTGAGGGTGTTTTTGTTTTGTTTTCTGTGAATGAATAGATTCAGGAAGGCAAACTGGTTCATTTTCTGGTTGGCTTTCTTTAGGAATGCATTGCTAACTCAGATTCAAAGAAAACTAAAATTATTTTTATTCATTTCTCATCCAAGTACCACAGGTGGCCAAACGTATTTATATTAGAAAATAGCATAAGGCTAATAATAAAGAAACAAGCTACATTATAGATCAACAACTTCTGCATTTCTCTTTTTTAAAATAACCACAGCTCAGGTTCAACAGAGACAACAAAACGTGTTAAAATGTCTTAGTATCCTGCAGTAGCAGCAGATATCCTAAAACTACCCCTTAAGTGCCCCTACCCCTTGTCCCCAGCTCCTCTAGAGTGACCACACATGCTCTGCCTCTGAATGACAAAGAATGTGCCGGCAGTTGAACTTCCCGCTACACGACATGACTTGAAATGCTTTTTTAAAAGGGAATGATTTGTTATCCGATAGTATAATTTAAATAAATTGGATTAATGCTTGGTTCTAACATTCATGGTTGGTTAATTTGGTTAATTTGATCTGCGTGTCATTTTGATGAAATTGCATTTGATATAGCCCTTTACGTTATAAATTGTTAATGTGCTTTAACATATATGACGATAAAATTATTGACTATTCTCATTCACTTAAAGGTGGCCTTGAAAGAAAATGGTTTGGAAAGTATTATACTATAATGATTTGCCCTTGGAGTTCATAAATGGAAGTGTAATAGAGCCAGTGATTTAGCTCGTATTACTGAAAATGGTTTTTACAGCTACAAAATAATGCTAACAAACTATTATTATTTTAATACAGTACTTAGGGTAACACACCAAAATACAGTCAAACTCTATTAGGTGGGAAGCTAAGATTTTTTTCATACCCTTTAAAATATATTTCAATGTATAGTTAATATATTTATATTGAATCCCCTCATTTCCTACCTAGTTTTGTTTTATTTCATCTCAATGTATTCTCCCAAAGGATTATTCTGAACTGACAAAGATGCTTCATTGCAGTGTCTCCATCACTTTTCATAAATATTTGCAATATAAAATATTCTGAAGCACAATACCACAGATTAGGGAAATATCATAGAGGATAAAAATGAATAAATTGAATAAATTTCAGCAATTTTAAAACAGTACATGAGTCCATTAGGGATGACACTGTGAATTTCATGTTCATGAAAACAATGTTTGAAGTTTTTTTAAATTTCAATTCCATCATTAAAAGCTCTAAGATCTCTTGTTTCTAGATTTAAAATAATGTATGATGAAAGCATTTTGATTTGCATACTTCTGAAGAGAATGATCTCGAAAGAGTGCTTTAAAATAAGTTGTCTTGTGAGTCTAGATCCTTTGTCAAGGTGATTCATTGGTGTGACCGAACCCCACCTGTGACACCCTGGCCTATAATTATAGCTCCCAATCCTCAAATTACTGACTGCTGTCTCTTTTTCAAAGCCTCGTTGTAGAAGCTTGACTGTAGAAAAAAATGGTCATTTAAGTCAGGATGCTGTTGTATGTTCTCACCCATAAGTGGAAGCTAAACTATAAGGGTACAAAGGCATCAGAATGACATAATAGACTTTGGGTACTCAGGGGAAAGGTGAGAAGAGGGTGAGGGATAAAAGACTACAAATCAGGTTCAGTGCACCAAAATCTCACAAATCACCACTAAAGAACTTACTCATGTAACCAAATACCACCAATAAAAAATTTAACAAAAACAAAATAAATAAATAAATCAGGATGCTGGAGGTGTCTAATGGCCCACCTTGCTGGCTGGCAGAGGGTTTGTTGCAGCCCTCCACAGTTTACAAAAAATAAAAATAAAAATGTGAAGTTGAGGTGTAAAATGTGGCTCACTGTATATCAGCTCCTTATACTTGATAAAGAAATTATTTGAATAAAGAGAAGATATTGGTGTAAAGAAACCAGACTATTTTGTCTTTTGATGAAGGCCATCAGGGTGTTAAATAAAGTTTCCTGTTTCTCACCAAAAGCAACTCATTCAATAAGGGCACATGCTAAGGGGTTTCCTTTCTTTCCTCTCCTCCCATCTGGGATCACAGTATAATTTTAAATATTGTTTATGGGAACCTCATATGCTGCAATTGTGCAAATACAGACACACTGAGTTTGATTCTATTCTATTAAGGAGTCTTTATCGTCTCTTGATGCAAAATTTTATATTCTTCAATTATCTCAAGACCGGTTAGTTTTCAGTGACTCACCTGGTGATGAATGTGATCTTAATTTTTTAACATGACATTATTACTCAATTATAAAACAGTTGAGCTGTTTCTCCTCAGCAGCATACTCATTTCTAGGCTGATCCACAAATGACGTTTGTTAAAATGTTAAAGTAAAATGACATTTTCAGTTTCCAGTTCAAAATGATGGACTGAGCACATGTGCTTTTCTTCAAACCCCTCCTCTCCAGAGCCGCAGAAATAATGGTAAAGAAGTACAAATAAAATAAACAATAACAAAGGGGTAGGGGCTGGTGTGGTTAGTCAACAGCAGATGGGAGATTTCAAGAAATTTCCAGAAGACTGAAAGTGCATAAGAACATATGCACGTCACAGGGGAAATCACAACTGAGAGTAAAAGCAAGAGGGAACTGCGGCGAAGGTGGGGAGGGTGATAAGTGGGGACTCATTGAAGGCCTGTTTCCAGGACAGCTCGGTGAATTATCCTTTCTCCCTCCTTTACTACTAGAAGAGTTTCCAGCAATTTGGTGTTTAGCCCTTAAGCTAACAATCTGAGAGTTCTTCTCTAAAGCAATCAAACAACTACAAGAGGCTGGGCATGGTGACTTATGCCTGTAATCCCAGTATTTTGGGAGGCTGAGGCAGGCAGATCACCTGAAGTCAGGAGTTTGAGACCAGCCTGTCTAACATGGTGAAACCCTGTCTCTACTAAAAATACAAAAATTAGCCAGGCGTGGTGGAAGGCTCCTGTAATCCCAGCTACTCAGGAGGCTGAGGCAGGGAGAATTGTTTGAACCCGGGGGACAGAGGTTGCAATGAGCCAAGATTGCGCCACTGCACTCCAACCTGGGTGACAGAACAAGACTCCATCTAAAAAAAGATTAAAAAACTACAAGGCACACGTAGAATTTCTAGGATAAATATCACACCACAAAATAAACCTCCCCACTCATTCTGGCATTTGGGGGTTTTCAGTTCCTAACTGGACACCCTAAAGCCATGCCTGCTGATGTGGTTTGGCTGTGTCCTCACCCACATCTCAACTTGAATTGTGTCTCCCAGAATTCCCACATGTTGTGGGAGGGACTCAGGGGGAAGTAATTGAATCATGGGAGCTGGACTTTCCTGTGCTATTCTCCTGATAGTGAATAAGTCTCACGAGATCTGATGGGTTTATCAGGGGTTTCTGCTTTTCCTTCCTCCTCATTTTTTTCTTGCTGCTGCCATGTAAGGAGTGCTTTTTGCCTCCCGCCCTGATTCTGAGGCCTCCCCAGCTATGTGGAACTGTTAAGTCTAACAAAACCTCTTTTTGTTCCCAGTTTTGCATGTGTCTTTATCAGCAGTGTGAAAATGAACTAATACAACTAGTTCCTAACTGGACACCTAAAGCCATGCCTGCTAGTTGAATGCATGCCCTGCACAAACACCCGGAGATCCCAAACAGGAAGCATGCCCACCAAACAATGGTTGAAGAATTGAAGAAAGCTCTTCTATCTGTCTATAATCATCAACCTTGTCCTTCATTCTTTTTTTTTTTTTTTTTTTTTTTGAGACAGAGTCTCACTTTCTCGCCCAGGCTGGAGTGCTTGAAAAAGGATCGTTGCAGTGGCAGGACCTTGGCTCACTGCAACCTCTACCTCCCAGGTTCAAGTGATTCTCCTGCCTCAGCCTCTCGAGTAGCTGGGATTACAGGTACAGCCTCTCGAGTAGCTGGGATTACAGGCATGCACCACCACGCTCAGCTAATTTTTGTATTTTTAGTAGAGGCAGGGTTTCGCCATGTTGGCCAGGCTGGTCTCGAACTCCTGACCTTAAGTGATCTGCCCACCTCGGCCTCCCAAAGTGCTGGGATTATAAGCGTAAGCCACCGCGCCCGGCCTTGTCCTTCATTCTTAAATACAAACGCATAACCAAAGATCAGCAGACATTTAAGAAAAGGCTACATGGAAGTGAAAGATGAAAATCAATCAATCAATAAATAGAACAACTGCCTGATAAAATAATTTAGAGGACAGAAGATAAATTTAACACATTCTAATTAGTTTCAGAGAGATTTGAAGACATGGTGCATTCATTAAAGTACAGGATGCTATAAAAAAGGAATAATCTGAGAACAAAAAGAGCTCTTGGAAATTAAAAATATGATTACCAAAATTAGATAAAGACTGAAGAAAAAATAGAAGAAAAAAGATAAGAGACTTGGACTATTAATCCAGGAGATCCAATACCTGGTTTACAGGAATCTCAGTAAGAGACAAAGAAAGGGGGTATTGGGAGAAATAAAGAAATTGGCAGTGGGTTGATGGGGGAGGGATAATCAAAGACATAATAGAAAAAAAAATCCATGTTATAAAAGTCTAAGTTTTCAGGTTGAACCAACTTATTGCCAAATGCTGAGCAGGGTTCAATGACTTCAAAATATTGAAGCAAAATGATTTTGACACTAAAAATGATAATACTCTACTAAATGATAACCTAAAGATCGTTCAAGTAAGGTAGTTCTGTTTCTGTAAGAAAACAAAGTTTAGGCCAGATGTGGTGGCTTATGCTTTTAATGCCAGCAGTTTGGGAGGCTGAGATGGTAGGATCACTTGAAGCCAAGAGTTCACAGGCGGGGGGATCACTTGAGGCCAGGAGTTCAAGACCAGCCTGGGCAACATAGTGAGACCCCATCTCTACAAAAAAAATCAGCTGGGTGTGGTGTACACCTATAGTCCTAGCTATTCAGGAGGCTGAGGTAGAGGATTGCTTGAGCCCAGGAGGTCAAAGCTGCAGTGAGCCGTGATTATACCACTGCACTCCAGCCTGGGTGACAGAGCAAGACTGTCTCAAAAAAAGAAAGAAAGAAAACAAAGTTTACTTCCCTGTCCTGTTTCTGAAGAGTTACATCAGGTGGATACCAACAAAACAAGGGAGAAAACCAAGAAAGAGGAAGTCATAGGGCCAAAGATGAACAGAGAAGATAGGTCCCAGAAAGACCAGTCCCAGGAAGGCCGTTGGCTAAAACACTCCCATTCCAAACTGGAGCTGGAGGTCAGAGGGCTTTGAGAATAACCCCTCTGCAAAGGGTTCTCTGGGAAAAACAGGGTCTCTACAAAGAACAATGTGATTGAGAAGCTGAGTGATTTTGAGGACATGGTAAAGGAACATCTTTTGTCAACACAGAAAAATATGGTCCACGTTCCTATTTGTGGATCCTATATTTGTGAATTTGCCTACATGCTAAAATGTATTTGGAGCCCCCAAATCAATACTTGCGGCACTTTCATGGTCATTCTAAGACATGCACGTACACGGAGCAGCAAAACATCTTAGTCGCCACAAGCACACCTTCCCAGCTGAGATTGCACCAGGTGACTGCCTTCTTGTTTCAGCTCACAATGCAATCAAGTGCCCTTTCCATGCCCTATTTAGTGCCATGTTTTTCACATGTTTGTGCTTTTTGTTGGTGATTTTGCTGTTTAGAATGGCCCCCAGGTGTAGTGCTGAAATGATGTCTAGCATTCCTAAGTGCAAGAAGGCCATGATGTGCAAGCTTCCTTCAGGCACGTGTTAACAGTGCTGTTGGCCAGAAGCTCAATGTTAATGAGTCAACAATATCTATTAAACAAGGTGTCTTTGAACACAAACACACATAAAACAAGGTTAAGTATTGATTAGTTGATGAAATGTTGTGACCAGAGGCTTGTAGGAGCCTAACCCTGTATTTCCCCTAAGCGCAGTTTTTCAGTTTTTGCTAATTCTGTGTTTCTGACTACTTTATAGAACATAACTACCCCACATATTGAGAATCAACTATAGTTAATAACTTCAGGGTTAGAGAGGAGCTATACAAGAAAGACGTGGTCCAAATGTGAAGCCACAGAAAACGTGGAATGCTTTTGAACATTAGGTTTTCAGAAAAAAACAATTCATCTTGACATGAGGACTCAAGGAGTCCGATGCTGGACCACAGAGAAGAAACTGTGATGCTAGCATCACACTTGATTCTGCAGAAAATATTTACAAATGTGATGAGCACTATACTCAGTTCTGCAGGGAACAATATTTAGAAAGTCTTAACCATGTAAATGGAGTTTAACTTTCAAAGTAAATCTAGAGTTAAAATGTGAATGATTTTATTGTGATTATAGAGTAAAATATATATGTTATGAACTAGGACAAGAGCAAGTATAGAAGACAGAAGTAGAGCTTAGGGAGGTGATGTAGGGACCAGGGAAAGATTAGGGCGCTCATATCCTCCTCTCATATGATGATGACATGAGAGATAATCCCCAAAGTTGATGAAGTCAGAAACAGAGATTGGAGTGTACAGTATTACTTCAAGTTTCCAAGGCGATCAGTGGAGGAAATAAAACTGAAAAAATAACTGTCAACAATTGAAAAGGGAGGAGGAAGGTGGGTTAAGGTCTCATCCTTCTTCGGCACAGATAGAGACTGTCTAAAAATGAAAATAGATCAAGAAGTGGAGGTATAAGCATGAGAGTTTTGGAGGTAGCCACCAGAACTGAAATTAACCCTTGTCGCCTGTACTTGTCTCTCTCAATGAGACCAATGAGTGAGAAACTGTTGCTCTTCATTTTATACGTTTTGATTCCTTTTTGCTTTTTTTTTACTATGTGCAAATATTCCTCAGATTTAAAGATAAACTCAAAATATTTAAATAATTTCTTTAACTTTCTTATTTTCCTTACTTTAGGGTAACCTTGAGCAAGTCAGAAGTATAGGTTTAAGCTTGTTGGTGGTGGGCCCTAGCATAGAAATTCTCTCACTTTCTCAGAGTTCTTCATGTCTCCAGCATGTTCTTGATACCACTAGGGCAGAGGAAATGCCTGCCTGTTTCATTTATGAAGTGTTGAGGCCCAAACAACTTAATAAGTATTCATGTTCTAACATCGTACTAGCCATATGGGAAAATAATACACATGAATTAAAAGGAAAAAGTATTCTTATTCTGTTCTTAAATAACCACAATGAATTACAAATAGGATGTGTACAGCTGTTGGGCACTGCACAGGTACCCAGACCTTGGAGTCAGATTGGACACTGCCACCCTCATTTTCTGTTCTGTATTGACTTTCACCCAACACTCGCTTTTAATCACAGCAACAGCCAAAAACCCAGCTTTGCAAGAAAAAAATGGGATCATCTAAAGGAACATAGTGCACCCTACTGTTGAAACTGAACCATCGGGAGCTGGTAGTGGTGGGGTCCCACAGAGGCCAACTATGGCTGTATTCAAGGGAAAGCTTCCTGCAGTGCTTCTGTGGGTTTGTTGATTGCCCCAGTGTACCCTGGTGCACAGTTTGGGAACCATGGCTCTGACATCTATTTGAAACTTCATTTTGGTCTGTCAGGCAACTTCATTGGAAAATATTGGAGGACAAGGGTCATATAAATTTAACAACATCTAATGTAGTTTCTTGTTCAATAATAAATGCTCCATAAATACTGTCTTAGATTGAATCTATGATGGTATCGATTGCAAGATGCATACCAACTTCTAGAGACAGTAAAATGTTAAAAAATAAAAGTGCATCATAAAATCAGTGAAATACGGCAGTTATTTGAATAGTCTGGTGTGAGTTTATTGCCCGTGTCTGAGTCAGTGCTGCAACTTCATATTTACCCGGTGTTATATATAAAATCTAACCTGTCGGTGTTGTTATGGGCTTAAAAGCCAAACCTAGAAATAAATTCTGAAACAACAGAGTCTGAATACGCCCTCTTCCCCAGCACACACAAGACCAACGATGTGCTTCCCGTTGCTGTGCTCCTGGGGGTTCGGGGGAACGAGCCAGGAGCCCTACATTCTCCCTCTTCTTCTCTGAGTCTGGAGTGTTACCTCCCTGTTTCTCACCGTTAACATGCTTGAAATGCTCTGATCCACTCTACGAGCAATTATAAGACTGTATACCTTGGTCTTTCTGCTATGAAAGGACAGGTACATTGCAGATTCAGGGTTTGTCTGGTTTCCTCTATATCCCACGTGCATCTGGGAAGATGGGGCCACCTGAACAGAGCCGCGTGGCCTCCAGGGATTGCCCACATGGTGTCTCTGAGGACACCAAGAGCTGCGTCCAGCCATATTCTCTCCAAACATGTAAACTTAGTGTATTGTAGTCCTTAAGCTTTGCCTGATCAGAGGGAAATTGTCTTAGAGCAGAAATTGTTTCCTTCAGGCTAATACTTAAATGTAAACATTTAATATTAGCCTGAAGAAAACAAATTTTCACCTTGCAGTGGTTCTTTTTAGACAGGAGGCCTACACCGAGACTCCAATTACCAGGATGTGGATAAAAACCCATTCAAGTTTTTGACTCCTGACTTCCCAAGACGGAATAGAGTTGGAGGAAAGGGTGGCCTGGGAAAGAAGGAAGTTCAGGGTTATAATTTATCATAACTCCAGGCATAATCCAGCACAGGCTTTGGGGAGAGGTGGTCTTTAGAAAGCAGGGTCTTCTCTGGAGTGGCCCCAGAGGCTCAGCACTTCCTGCCGTCGGTGGGCTCTGGTAGATGTAACATGTCGGCTCCATAAGCCCTTCCTTGCTTCCCCTAGGGATTCCTGGATGTGCTCTAATTCTTACTGTCCGTGTCCAGGGACCTCACAGCCCTGAGTCCCCAGGAGGGCCTGGGAGATAGGTGCCTGGCTGCTTAAATTCCGCACAAGACCTGAAAAGATGGGTTTGGCAGGCATAGAGAACTCTCCAGTCCTGCTTAAAATACATGCGTAAGTCAGTCCGTCTCACACTTAGACTTCAGATGGAGCTGCATCCCCCACCCAGGGGGATTTCCTCTAAGGCCCTCACTTAGAGGGAAGTCTGGAAGCCACAGAGGGAAAAACTTATTATAAAGTACCATGTTCAGGATGATTCTTATATTTAGGTACTTTTTTACAATGTGCAGGTGGTATGTTTCTCTACTTGTTCCTACTTTGATTTTCCTTACTTGGCTATTTTATCTTCATGAGTGTTGAGTTTTGTTTGTTTGTTTGTTTTTGAGACGGAGTTTCGCTGTCGTTGCCCAGCAGGAGTGCAATGGTACAATCTCGGTTCACTGCAACCTCCACCTCCCGGGTTCAAGTGATTCTTTTGCCTCAGCCTCCAGAGTAGCTGGGATTACAGGCACCCGCCACCACGCCCGGCTAATATTTTGTATTTTAGTAGAGTCAGGGTTTCATCATGTTGCCCAGGCTCAAACTCCTGACCTCAGGTGATCCACCCACCTTAACCTCCCAAAATGGAGGGATTACAGGTGTAAGCCACCACGCCTGGCCTCTTCATGAGTGTTTTAGGCATCCGTCCCCTAAAGTCACTTGCTTTTCTTATACTCCTAGTCCTAAGTTCCAATTTTTAGGGCAATTTGTGACTTCTCTTGGCAGCTAATAGTAGGAAAGTCCCTAAATGGCTTTATCCTGCACACCTAGTCATTCTCTGGCTGTTTTGAGGAAAGTGTGTGTGTGTGTGTGTGTCTGTGTGCACGTGTGTCTGTGTGCATGTGCATGTGTCCGTGTGTGTGAGTGCGTGCGTGTATGCGTGTGTGCACGTGCATGCGTGTGTGTGTGCACGTGCATGCGTGTGTGTGTGTGTGCGCGTGCGCACAGGGGGTGTCCCTGCCCTTGTGGTGTTTGTACTTCATGCAGCATACTCTGGTGGAAGCATGGTAGGGAGAGATTAAGACCAGCCAGCACACACCATATTCACAGAGCACGTCCACCCTGTGATGGGCTTTTCAGGTGGTTTTCTTGACAACCAGACTTAGTAATCATCCTCCAATCCCACTTACCATTAACTGAGAAAAGCACATAATTGGCTTAGGAGAGTCACTAATGCACCTTTATGAGCCTGTGTAGGCTCTTAAGTCTTTAGAACCGACTGCTTAAAGAGCCTAAGCTTCTCTACCAAAATCATTGTAAAGTGCCTTTCAGAAAAATCAGGATGTTTAAGAGCAGAACAACTGTAAGGATGTTGGCTACCTGCCCTGTTTTACAGAGGAGGCCACTGAGGTCCAAATAAATAACATATGAAGCTCACATAACTACAGTCATGCATCACTTAACGAAAGGGGTACGTTCTGAGAAATGCATCGTTAGGTGATTTTGTCATTGTGCAAACAGCATAGAGTGGACTTCACAAACCTAGATGGTACAGCCTCCTGCACACCTAGGCTATAATCCTATGATGTGTTGCTTCTGGGCTACAAACCTGCTCAGCATCTTACCATACTGAATACTGCAGGCAATGGTAACACAATGGTAAGTTTTTGTGTCTCTAAACTTAGAAAAGGACAGTAAAATACAGTATAAAATGTAAACAGCAGTACACATGTATAGGGCACTTGCCATGAATAGAGCTTGCAGGACTAGAAGTACTCTGGGTGAGTGAGTGAGTGGTGAGTGAATGTGAAGGCCCGGGACATTATTGTACACTACTGTAGACTTTATACCGTACGTGTAAGCTACACTACATTTAAAAGAGAATATTTTCCTTAATAATAAATTAACCCTATCCAATAATAAATTTTCCAATAAATTATCCAATAATACATTAACCTTAGCTTACTGTATTTTTTTTACTTTATAAACTTTTTAACCTTTTTAAAGTTTTTGACTCTTTTGTAATAACACTTAGCTTAAAACACAAATACATTGCACAGCTACTACACATATTTTCCTTCTTTATAGTCTTACTCTATAAGCATTTTTCTTTTTATTTTATTATTATTATACTTGAAGTTTATAAGCATTTTTCTATTAAAATTTTTTTTAACTTTTTAAACTTCTGTTAAAAAAAAATAAGACACATACACATTAGCCTAGGCCTACACAGAGTCAGGGTCATCAATAACACTGTCTTCCACCTTCACATCTTGTCCACTGGAAAGGCTTTAGGGACAATAACACGCACGGAGCTGTCATCTCCTGTAATAATAATGCCTCCTTCTGGAATACCTCCTGAAGGACCCATTTAAGGCTGGTTTACAGTTTACTTTGTTTTTAATAAGTAGAAGGAGTACCAGTAACATGGTCATTTGTTATCAAGTATTATATACTACACATAATTATATGTGCTAGACTTTTATATGACTGGCAGCACAGTAGGTTTGTTTACATCAGCGTCACCACAAACACGTGAGTAAGGAATTGTGCTGTGCCGTTAGGATGTCACTAGGTTGGCCGGGTGTGGTGGCTCACACCTGTAATCCCACCACTTTGGGAGGCTGAGGAAGATGGATCACTTGAGGTCAGGAGTTTGAGACCAGCCTGGCCAACATGGTGAAACCTCGTCTCTACTAAAAATACAAAAATTAGCCAGGCATGGTGGTGCACGCTGATAGTCCCAGCTACTTGGGAGGCTGAGGCAGGAGAATCGTTTGAACCCCGGAGGCAGAAGTTGCAATGAGCCGAGATTGCACCACTGCACTCCAGCCTAGGGGACAGAGCAAGACTCCTTCCCAAACAACAACAACAACAACAACAACAACAACAAAAAGATGTCACTAGGGCATAGGAATTTTTCAGCTCCATTATGATCATACGGGACCACCGTCATATGCGGTCATTGTGGGGTGCATGACTGTAGTTATGTAGAAGCGGCGCTATGCCCAGGACTTTCTGTTCCGCAGTCCTGGGCTCCTTCCACTATAGCAAGAGCCACCTCCATTTAGAGCACCACAACCCAGATAGCACACACGTGCTATGTGAGGACAGGGACCACTTAGCAATGCTGTCTGTTTCCCCTCTTTCCTGCGACAGGGCTAACAGCAGGCCCTCCATACATTTACCTAACACATAGTTGCTTGCTTCCTCAAAGAGAAAACCCCTGCAAGTGGATTTATGAGAGTGAGCAGCCACAGACAGCAGCAGCACGGCAAAGGTGGAAGATCTTGTTTCTTCCAGATGAAGAAACAACGTGATAAAACAACATGGCAACATTGCCTGATCCCTGGGCCTTGCAGTCAAAGAGATAATAGTCTAAGGCACTTCTCTCATCTTTGTTTGTACCTAACTGATGAATAGCTACATCCTTTGGTGGCAAAACGACATATGAAGTATAAAATAGGGGAGTATTAAGTACATATGAGCATTTTAAGTAATGTATATGAAGTATATACTAAAATGCCCCAAACTTGAATCATTCACTTCGGGGACAGGTGAGAGTTGAGAAAGGGCTTTGTTGCTAATTTCAGAGCTTTTAATATAGTCTCCTTGGTCGTAATGGAGTTATCAGATGCTTTAGAAAATTGAAATCTGTTCACTCTTTCACCTATTAAGTAAATTCTGGTTTTGTATCTATTTCATATCAACCAAGCATTCATTTAGTATCTTCTTCTGTCATATTTAGCGACTTTCTTGGACCCTCCTTTCCTTTGCCATCTTGCCTGTTGGTATGATGACCTAACCAGGATCAATGGATAGAACCAATTTCAATTTGTTCCTGACTTTCTCATTTTTCATCTCCAGAGGAAACGGCCCCTGAGAACGCCATTGACCTTGGGGAAGAGAGCTTTGATATATTAACACATTTCCTAGAAAATGTCATTTTCCTTTTCTTTGCTCCTGACCGTTTGTCCCTTGTAATTTGCTTTTACTTACTGAAGATTATATTCCATTTGTCGGTTACAGTACTCTGTCAACCAGCAGACCAAGCCTACCCAAGATCTACTACAATTTTCTAGATTGTGGGTGGGCTTACAAAGACTCTGTCCAGGAATATGTGATTATTTTATCTTCACACAAAAGACAGCTTCCTTAAGCAACAGTGAATGTTTCTCTCTTAGTTCCTGGTGCTGAATTCACCTCTTTGTGCTGACTGTGAAGTTTCTCCCCAAAATCAACCTGGATTCCTCATTCCAAGGAACAGACGCTCAGGCTGCATTATGGCTTTTCATTTGCTATGTTTGCATACCACACATATTCAGTAAAACTGCCTCTTCTGGCCTGTTTCCATTTCTAAGAGTGCTACATTATTGCAGGATTTAGAAAAGTGTCTAAAAAATACACATCAGCTCTCAGTTATGTCTGTCAAACCTAACGGATGGTTTGGCCGTGTCCCCACCCAAATCTCATCTTGAATTGTAGCTCCCATAATTCCCACATGTTGTGGGAGGGACCTGGTGGGAGATAATTGAATCATGGGGGTGGTTTCCCCCATACCATTCTCATGGTAGCGAATAAGTCTCACGAGATCTGATGGGTTTATAAGAGGAAACCCCTTTCGCTTGGTTCTCATTCTCTCTTGTCTACTGCCATATAAGATGTGCCTTTCACCTTCCACTATGATTGTGAGGCCTCCCCAGCCACGTGGAACTGTGAGTGCATTAAACCTCTGTTTCTTTATAAATTACCCAGTCTTGGATACATCTTTATTAGCAGTGTGAGAACAGACTAATACACTAACCATTATAATGGGCAAAGTCATATAAGCCAAGAGGAATTGTATTAGTTTTCTTGTTGTTGCTGGAACAAATTACCCCAAACTTAGTGTTTAAAACAATACAAATTTATTCTCTTATAGTTCAGGGGTCAGAAGTCCAAAATTAGCCTTACTGGGCTAAAGTCAAGTTATCAGCAGGACTAATTCCTTCTGATGGCTTTGAGGGGAAAATACTTTTCCTTCTGTTCTCACATCTCTTACTGCCCACTCTGACCCCCTGCCTCCGTCTTCTAAGGCAATTATGTTAGCCCCATCCACATAATCCAAGATAAACCTACCCATCTCAAGACCCTTAGCTTAATCCCATCTGCAAAGTCTCTGTCATATAAGATAACAGTCACAGGTTCTGGGGATGAGGAAATGGACCTCTTTGGGGATCATTGTTCAGCTGACCACAGGACCGAGACCTCCCTATTCAGTGACAGTTTTCTGTGGCCTTTCCTCTTGAGGTCAGGCTGCTTTGGTGGGGGAGGGATGTTTGTGGGTGGGCTTGCCCATGCCCTTCAGAGACCCCATGCCTGACTCCGTGCCTCCTGCACCTGCAGTAGCAGCCAGGTTTCAGCTGCCTCCCCAGGGCAGTCAGAGGTGTCACCGTGGTGCCCAAGGGCCATGCCACTGTGCCCAAGATGTTTGCCAACTACCCTTCCTCAACTCTGTCTTCTTTCCTTTTTAGCATTGTGTTAGTGCTGGGAGGCCACTGTGTCAGCAAGCTGAGAGGGAAACTGAAGCAAGATGTCGGGCCGGAGTGGGAAGAAGAAAATGTCCAAGCTGTCCCGTTCAGCCAGGGCAGGTGTCATCTTTCCAGTGGGGAGGCTGATGCGTTATCTGAAGAAAGGGACGTTCAAGTACCGGATCAGCGTGGGCGCCCCTGTCTACATGGCGGCAGTCATTGAGTACCTGGCAGGTAATGAGGACACGCAAAGGAGACTGCCTGCTCCCAGGTCCCCACCCTCCCCTGGGTCCCCCTCGCAGGCTGGGGAGGGATGCTCCAAATTGCCTTTTGGCTGGCTCAAGGCTACTGTGGGTGGTGACAGGGTTGCAACTGGCCTGCTTGGCTAAAATCAACTTCTGCAGACTTTAGGGGAGAGAAGAGGGTATAGGAAGGACAGGTGATCAGTATGGAAGGCAGAGAACCCACAATCAAGTAAGTGGCCCTCCTAGACCAGTCCTGCAAAAGATGTGTCTTGCTTTAAGCGAATGCAATATATAAATATCTAAGCTCCTGAAGAAAATAAACTGCAGGGAGAATGGGGGATTTGATATTCATTTTGTAAAAGGGAGTCTTTTTACATCAAATTGCTCATTAAACATTAGTTTTCCTGGTATATTTAAACTGGGACTCAGGGTCCATAAATAACATTTATCTCATCATTAAAAGCATCTTTCGGGTGCTGCCATGAAGCCGATGTAATGTTCTAATTTTGCTCTCCTTCACTGAGGTGATTCTCGTCTAATAGGGGTGCACAGAAAATAGTTTCCCATATTTGTTGTTAAAGTTAATTTTTTTACTGAAAGATGAGATTTTGCTGTGTGTGTTCTTTATCTTAGTAACTTTCTCTTTAGCTTTCTTGTTGTTGTTCTCGTATATCATAGTTAAATAGAAACCAAACTTTACAATATCCGGGGTGCTTTTCAGAAATATTTACAAATAAAATATATAAATATATATGTACAATAAGTATGATTTAGTCCCTTGTTGGGTAATAGCCACGAGCAACAATGTCTCTGACTTTGCCCAAGGTTAACAAATTCCCTAGACACCAAGGTTAAGTTCCTTGGAAATTCTGCCAGGTTAAAAAGCAAACCTCCCCAGACGGTCTAACACTGGGGAGGCAAGCCTCACTGCATGAATTCCTCTGGGCTGTGGCAGGGCTGGTCCTCTCTTCTGTCCCCAGATTCCTCTTTTCTGCTGGTTTTTCCTCTTTAGATGCTCAGTCCTGCCCTGCCCTCTTAGTCCCCATCGCCCACCAACCAACATTTATTGGTGAAAGATTTTCCTTGATCCGTGCATGGAAATGTCCTCCCCCCAGAGCTTCCACCAGGCAGACCTCTGCATCGTGAGCCTTCCTCTTATGAAATGAAAGCCTTGCTCCTGAGCTAAAAGTCCTTCCCTCCTTTAGGAGGTTGGGGAGAGCTGGAGGGCTCTGAAAAGCAGTTCTTTTCCAAGTGGGGTCACGCAGGGATCTTGTTGACAAGGGCAGGGTGGCACCTGAGACTCCATTCCTCAAACTCCCAGGTGATAATGATGCTGCTGGTCCAGGGACCACATGTTGAATAGCAAGATTGTAGCCAGTCTTTTAACCTCAAGCCAAAAGATGTGGGGAATGCTTGTTTCAAATGCAAGTTCCCGCCAGGCACAGTGGCTCACACCTGTAATCCCAGCACTTTGGGAAGCTGAGGCGGGTGGATCACCTGAGGTCAGGAGTTCGAGACCAGCCTGGCCAATATGGTGACACCCCATCTCTACTAAAAATACAAAAATTAGCCAGGCGTGATGGCAGCTACTGGGATTACAGGCAGTAATCCCAGCTACCTGGGAGGCTGAGGCAGGAGAATCACTTGAACCCAGGAGTTGGAGGTTGCAGTGAGCTGAGATCACACCACTGCACTCCAGCCTAGGTGACAGAGCGAGACTCCGTCTCAAAAAATAAAGGCCGGGCGCGGTGGCTCACGCCTGTAATCCCAGCACTTGGGAGGCCGAGGAGGGCAGATCACGAGGTCAGGAGATCGAGACCATCCTAGCTAACACGGTGAAACCCCATCTCTACTAAAAAATAATAATAATACAAAAATAAAAATAAAAAATAAAATGCAAGTTCCTGGATACACTCTCAAAGGGTCTGATTCACTGGATCTGGAGTGAGGCCAAGGAATCTGATGGGAAAACCTCCCAGCTGAGACAGGGAGAGAACAGACTTTGAGAAGAGTTTATGAGGCTTTAAAACAACCTGTTAGGTGTGTGTCACCCACTGGGACTGGAAGACACTGAGTTAACTCCAAGATCCCACAGCTTCCAGATGGGGAACTAGGACTCCCCCACGCCCTCGACCTCAAGCCACGCAGTTTTACTGCCCTACACTACCCCAATATTTGTGTGATGAAAATAACTAAGTACTTCCTGTGCCTCCATTTGGCAAAAGTCTAATCCGTGCATATACAAAATTTGGCCTTTGGAATCCCTGGCATCTCTGCTAGTCTTTGGTTCAGATGTGTGAGATAAACAAAGCTTACCTCTTCCTGTTCGTTCATCCATTCAAAGAGCATTTGTTGAGCATCTCCACGTCAGCGCACACAGTAAGTCCTTAGGCAGAGTTCCCGCAATAGAATTGGGCCATTTATACAGTGGGTTGAACATGGAGAGGATGAGCACCTGCAAGGGTGCCATTGCCAAAGTCCTCCTGCCCCCGGCCAGTCCCAGTGTCCAGACCATCCTGGGCCACGTGGAGGAGGAGAAGGTGACATTGGTCTCCTGAGGCCCAGGCCTGTCCTCTGTGTCCTTTCCCTCCCTTCTTTGTGCCCTTTCTCTCCCCCAAAGTCAGGCAGGCACTGAGTGCAGGCTCAGATGTCGGTTCCAATCGGGATGACTCATTGACCAGCTCTGTTACCCTAACCTCTCTGAGCTCCAGGTGTTTCCAGAGCTAGCTCTTTTAACCTCATTCAATGAGCTAATATGTGTAAAACACCTGGCGTATAGGATGCACTCAATAAATGGTAATTCTTCTCCTCCCCCCTCTATTAAGAGCTGACAAAATCATTCAGGACAAAGTATAAATGACTAATTCCATTAAGGTGGTGTATTTTCAGGCTGAATTTGCATTTTAATGAGACAAGGTGTTTTAATCCAAGGGAATGAATCATATTAGTGGAATTGCAAGCTACTGTTGAGTAAATGACATGGGGGATTTTAGTCTGTTTTTTGGTTTGTTTTTTAAAGAGGTATCCATTGATTCTGTTTAGGGAAGGGGGGTCAAAGTGTGGAAGCCTCCTGTCACCCTTGAAATGACTTCCACATTCATGAAACAAATCTAGACTGAGTGCCTCATTTGAATCAGGTCTTGAAGATACAGCAGAAAACCAGCTAACTTGGTCCTTCCCATTGCTGGACTTAGAGCCTAGTGAGGAGGACAAGAAGGAAACGCCTCACAATAAGATCAGGTGCTGTCGGGCAGGGAATGAGAGGAACTTCGGGAAGTGTGGGTTGGGGGAAGGGCTGCCTAATCTAACAGAAGTGTTGTTAAGACCTAAACCAGGTTGTCAACCCTGCATTTTCTCGTATCGATTGATTTCAAATCCTGATGCCTGGGTCCCACCCCCGAGACTCTGGGGTATTTTCTGTGCATCAGGATTCTTAAAAGCTCCCCCAAATGATTCTGATGGGCAGCCAGGTTGGGGAAGGGAGTCAGCCAGATTCAGATGGGGGGAGCGGGTGAACTAGGGGAAGATAGTAAGGGAGGTGGGGAGTAAGGGAGAAGACTCCAAGTTTGAAAGAGTGTGTGGCCCTTTCTAATATGCCGAGAGCAGAGCTTGGAAATGGGAGGAGTGAGAGATGAAATGGGGGCAGGGCCGCAGGCGCTAGACTGTGACGGCCCTTGAAGGCCACATTGAGGGTTCGCGCGCGCGCACACACACACACACACACACACACACACACAGCAGAGGAGGCATCAAAGAGAGGTGGCAGCATCTGCGAGGCATCACTCTGGCTTTAGGTAGAGATCAGTTGTCAAGGAGCAAGATCAGATTCCAGGAGACCAGTGGAGTTGTTTTAGTGTCACTTTGTGAAGAACTGACAGTGGCCAGGACCAAGGGTGCACAGTGGGGATGGTGAGAAGAAATGGAAAATCTGGGAGCTTTCTGGAGGGTGGAGTCAGCTCCACTCCATAATGGATTGGATCCGCAGGGAGGGGCATCAAGGATGACATGAATCTTGTAGGTGTGGACTAGCTACTTTCTCTCAGGCCACACTGCCATGGGGTGAGAAGTAGATTGAGGTGTGGACTTGGAGACAAAAGGAGTAGGGAATGGGTAAAAGAAGTCTGACCAGCTGGACGTGGTGGCTCACGCCTGTAATCCCAACACTTTGGGACGCAGAGGCGGGCAGATCACCTGAGGTCAGGAGTTCAAGACCAGCCTGACCAACATGGAGAAACCCCATCTCTAATAAAAATACAAAATTAGCCGGACGTGATGGTGCATGCCTGTTATCCCAGCTACTCGTGAGGCTGAGGCAGGAGAATCACTTGAACCCAGGAGGCGGAGGTTGCGGTGAGCCGAGATCGCGTCATTGCACTCTAGCCTGGGCATCAAGAGCAAAACTCCATCTCAAAAAAAAAAAAAAAAAAGAGTCTTGCCAAGAGGAAGGGGAAGAGAGAGCAAAGCAGCTAGTGGATGGAGAATGGTGCCTGTACCTGAAGTAGGGAGCAATGGATGAGAACCAGGCTGCAGCAGGAGGGGCTCAGTTTGGGACCTGTTGAGCTTTGGTGTCTATAAGATGTCCAAGAGGGCTGGGCAGAGTGGCTCATGCCTGTAATCCGAACACTTTGGGAGGCCAAAGTAGGAGGACCACTTGAGTCCAGGAGTTCCAGACCAGCTTGGGCAAGATGGTGAGACCTCGTCTCTACAAGAAATTAAAAAACTAACCAGGTGTGTGCTGGGCACGGTGGCTCAAACCTGTAATTCCAGCACTTTGGGAGATCAAGGCGAGTGGATCACCTGAGGTCAGGAGTTCAAGACTAGCCTGACCAACATGATGAAACCCCATCTCTACTAAAAATACAAAAATAAGCCAGGCATGGTGGTGCATGCCTGTAATCATCCCAGCTACTTGGGAAGCTGAGGCAGAAGAGTCACTTTAACCCGGGAGGCGGAGGTTGCAGTGAGCCAAGATCACACCGTTGCACTCCAGCCTGGGCAACAACAGTGAAACTCCATCTCAAAAAAAAAAAAAAAAAACCTAACTGGGTGTGGTGGCATGTTCTGAATAGTCCCAGTTGCTAGGGAGGCTGAGGTGGGAGGATTCCTTGAGCCCAGGAATTTGAGGCAGCAGTGAGCTATGATTCTACCACTGCACTCCTCAGCCTGGGTGACCAAGCAAGGCCCTGTCTCTCAAAAAAAAAAGATGTCCAGAAGAGCAGAGTGGATAGAAACGCTGGATCCAACCAGGCCTGAACCTAGATTCTGGTTCTGCCACGTATCAGCTATGAACCCTCAGGATCATTGCTTTACCACTCATGATGTTACTGTGAGGATTACATAAAATAATGCATGAAAAGTGCTTAGCACCGCTTGGCACACATGAGCAGCTCCATCCATGTGGCTATTGCTCTTACTGAGTGAAGACCCCCTAGGTGTGTCGGGAGCTCAGGAGGGAGCTGTGAGCAGGAGGTTCACATCGGTGTGTTAAGGCAGTGGAAGTGAGGGAGGTCACCCAGAGAGAGCACAGGACCCAGCATGAGTGACACCAGTGTGCCCAGTGGGCCAGGGAGAGGGGGAAAGGATGGCAAGGGAGGCTGAGGAAAGCCAGAGGATAAGGAAGAAAGATGTGAGTGTGTGACGCGTCAGAGGCCAAGGGAAGGGAGGGAAGGCCAGGAGCCCCTAAGGGTCATGCTGATAAAAACCAGACAAGGACAACAGATCTAGCCACCTCAGGGTCATGGTGACCTTGGCAAGGACGGCATGGGAGGTCAGAACCAAACCACAGTGAGTTGAGAAGTGGGAGGTGTGGACTGGGAGACAAAGGGGGTGGGGACTCTTCACACTCAAAGTAGTTATTAGAGCTGCCACCAGATCTTATGAATGAATGAAATGTAAAATGGTGCAGCCTATAGTAAAAATAATTTAATTGTACATTTTTAAATAGCTAAAAGAGTATAATTGGATGGTTTGTAACACCAAGGATAAATGCTTGAGAAGGAAACCCCATTTTCCATGATGTAATTATTACACATTTAATGCCTGTATCAAAATATCTATGTACCCCATACATATATACACCTACCATGTACTCACAAAGATTAAAAATAAAAATGTATTTTTAAAAAAGAGTGCAGCCACTGTGGATAACAGTTTGATGGTTCCTAAAAAAGTTAAACATAGAATTACCAATACAACCAAGCAATTCCACTCCTAGCCATATACCTAAGAGAACTGAAAGCAGGGACTCGGCCGGGCGCAGTGGCTCACGCCTGTAATCCCTGCACTTTGGGAGGCCGAGGCGGGCGGATCACCTGAGATCGGGAGTTCGAGACCAGCCTGACCAACATGGAGAAACCCCGTCTCTACTAAAAATACAAAATTAGCTGGGTGTGATGGTGCATGCCTGTAATCCAGCTGCTGGGGAGGCTGAGGCAGAAGAATCGCTTGAACCCGGGAGGCGGAGGTTGCAGTGAGCCGAGATTGCGCCATTGCACTCCAGCCTGGGCAACAAGAGTGAAACTGCGTCAAAAAAAAAGAAAAAGAAAAAGAAAAAAGAAAAGAAAGAAAGAAAGAGAGAAAGGACGCAAACAGATATTTGTGCAACCATGTTCTTAGCAGCATTTTTCACAGCAGCCGAAAGGTGGAAGCAACCTAGTGTCGATCAACAGACGAATGGATAAGCAGAATGTGGTATATTCATACAATGGGCTGTTATTCAGCCGTAATATTTCAAAAAGGAATAAAATTCTGGTACATGCTACAACCTGGATGAATCTTGAAAACATTATGCATGTGAAGGATGGCAGACACAATAGGGCAATATTGTATGGTTCCATTTATATGAGATACCCAGAGTAGATGATACCTAGAAGAGGTGAATTCATACAGACAGAAAGTAGAATAGAGGTTACCAGGGGCTGGGGAGAGGGAGGGAGAAATGATGAGTTATTGTTTAATGGGTACAGAGTTTCCATTTGGGATGATGAAAAAGTTCTGGAAATGGATAGTTATGGTTGTGCAACATTGTGAATATACTTAATGCCATTGAATTGTATCCTTTAAAATGGTTAAATGGTAGATGTATGTTATGTATGTTTTCCTTTTTTTTTCTTAATCAAACACCTTGTTCTGAGAAGAGTTGTTGGGCCTCACCAGACCACTAAAGGGATTCCCAGCACCAACAGGGTATAGCCCCCCTGCAGGAGGGGGGAGAGCTGGAAACACAGAGACAAGGAGCCTGGTGGGAAAGCTGAGCCCCCAGGGTCTCCAGAGCTGGCTGGAGGCCTTGGTCCCAGGTGGGGAGGCACCTCCTCCAGCTCCCAGAAGAAGGGCTGCTGGGGACTGATGCAGACACTGCAGTATGCCCCTAGAGACAAGCAGCCCCCAGATACCTTCTTCCCACACACAGGCACAGCCTCTCTAAGTGACCCTCATTACACAACTCTTAAGTGACAGTATTCCACTCTTCTCTCCCACCCAAATCTCTGTGGCAAGCAGTGCTCTTCACCCCCACATGAACTGGATTCTCCTGCTGGTGTCCTGGGGGCCAACGAGCCACCATCAGTAGGCTTCCCCTGGCCAGTCTACTGCTCCTGTCAGGTTTATGTCTGTGGTTTCTGAAGGCCCTCTCTCCCACACACTGCCTCTGGAAGGCAACCTGGGGCCACAGGCATGGCCAGGAAGAGAAGGCTGGGGACAACACAGTCAAAAAAGGAGGGCACAAATTCTCAGCCACACTGGGTGAGAGACAGCAGCCTGCCTCACCTGAGTCTATGGACTGACTGACTGGCTAGCTCCAGGTTCACATGTGATCGTGATGCTAGAGCCACAGTGTCTCTAGCCCCAGCCTGGTGAAGGAGGGTGCACAGTCCCGCAAAGAGTGCATGCTCAGCTGCTCATCTAGAATGCCCCGTTGACCTGAACACGCTTGCCTCCCAGAACGGTTATCACGTTCCTACTTCAGCTTCTTCATCTGTGGAATTGTGATAATGTTGGCCCAGTTCACATCTCCAATGTAAGTGAGGAAAAATGGACTGAAAAAACAAGCCCCAAATTCTGCAGTAGCGTTTCGTATGTGCTGACAGTAGATATTGATAGTAGATATTGAGAAGGAATTGTTTATAATCATTTTGATGATGAGCAAATGTTCTGTCATATAATACATTTTCAACTGACCAGAACAAGTAGGTCTTAAAATAGGGCTGAATTTCAGGACATCCCATGAAATCGTTGTGTAACATAGACACTTGTCATTTACATGTCATTTCCAGATAATTGGGTCTCACCACTTAACACCAAAAATTTTCTTATCTAATGATTCTCATTTATTGCATTTGTGTTTTTAAAAGATTACTTTGACCACCAGCACATGTGGCCGTGCAGGTTGTACACGGCACAAGAACACACGTTTAAGGGAATATCATTCAAATCCTAGACTACAAAGATTTGTGTATTTATTATGAGAATTTCCAGCAGATGGTAGTAAAGAGTTTTGTTCTAACAAAATCCAGAAAGTAAAGCATCTTGCTGGGCATGGTGGCTCACCTTTGTAATCCCAGCTACTCGAGAGGCTCAGGCGGGAGAATCACTTGAGCCCAGGTTAAAACTGCAGTGAGCCTTGATAGCAACACTGCACTCCAGCCTTGGTAACAGAGCAAGACTCCGTCTCTAAATATAAAAAGTGTCTTGAGGCAGGATTGTCTTTTCTTTCTTTTTTTTAGAGGCAGGGTAAGTTTTTGTTGCCCAGGCTGGAGTGCAGTGGTGTGATCACGGCTCACTACAGCCTAGACCTCCTGAGCTCAAGCAATCCTCCTGCCTTAGCCCCCTAAGTAGCTGGAACTACAGGCACATACCACCAAGCCTGCCTAATTTTTGTATTTTTTGTAAAGGCGGGGTTTCGCCGTGTTGCCCAGGCTGGTCTTGAATTCCTGAGCTCAAGTGCTCTGCCTGCCTCTGCCTCCCAAAGTGCTGGGACCACACCCGGTTAGGAGCATCTTTTTCTAATTTGCACAAAGGTACCTATTGGGTCACCAGTGGCCTTGCTGGCATGGATCTGGAGAACAACAAAACTAGGGATGGGGAAACCATCTAGACACCCAATACAATTATCTGGGCTGGAAGAGAAGAGAGCTTTAACTCAGGCGATGGCAACAAGAAGGCCAAAAGTATGTGAGATTGATGAGGCTGGATGGACCCCATGTGGTGACTGGAAGGAGATGGGGAGTGGGAGAGGGAAGGATAGGGAATCACTCCCAGGTCTCTGGTAGGAGCCATGTGTGGATGGAGCTACCAGTTCTAAGGGCGACGAGAAACGCAGGTTTGGGGAAATGATTTTGATTTGGGGACTGATTTTGCTTTACCTGTGAAGCCCCCAGGTGAGGCTATCTGGGTGATATCATGGGAGGGCTGGAGGTGCAGATTCAGTAGTACAGACGGGTGGGTAGAAGCTGGAGCCATGAGTCCAGTGGGGTTTTCCCCAGAAGATTGCATGGCCCTAGCAGAGCAGAAGGCACAGACAGAACCCCAGGGACACCGCCAAGCAGTGGGCAAGTGGACAAGGAAGAAAGGGCCTGGGAAGGAGACAGAGTCTTGCTCACTCCACCTCACCTGTCCCAACCCTATAATTAATGTGCTATTTCCCATCTTCTGTGGGCTGGAATATCCACTGTTGGTTTAAATTGTATACAAAATGAAAGGACATAGACTCTTCCAAAATAATGTGTATGAGCTTTACAGCATCTCTTTTGGCTAAAGAAATTCTTTTTACTGCTAGATACTCAGCTGTATTCCAGATGGTTACTATTGCTAGAAGTGTGACTTGTGAGAAGTGAGGGATTTGCCATAGAAGTCCCCACCACTTAACAGAATTATGATCTTCCCACAACATTTGCAGTAGAGTAAATTTAGTGCTGTATAAATCCAGTTTTCCTATTGATTGCCAATATAAGGATTTGGAAGGATTAATAAAATCCCCAAGTTCAATAAAGTCACTCAAGAATGTAGCAAACTTTTATAGTTCATGGGACTATATTTGCCATAATAACATTTGAAACTATTAATGATGATTAATGTTTTTCTTGTTTCATTTGCTTTGAATTTTTTTTTTTTTAGAGGCAGGGTCTCCTCTGTCACCCAGGCTGGAGTGCAGTGGCACTATCACAGCTCACTGCAGCCTTGAACTCCTGAGCTCAAACGATCCTCCCACCCCAGCCTCCCAAAGTGCTGGGGTTATAGGCATGAGCCCTGTGCCTGGCTAATGATTAATGTTATTACAAATATTTAAATGGTGAAGTCCATGTCTCAAGGATGTCCAGACTAAACATCCAAAAGAGATAAGAACTATTTGATGTAGATTTTCTGTGATGTATTATCTTTTTCTCTCTAAGGAAAAAAAAAAAAAGTCCTACCACTGCTTTTGCACTAGAACACATAATCAAGATTTTCTTTCTTATAGATTGTTTCAAAAGAGTTTGTTTAAGAGCCCAGTTGCATGATCCCCAAGCATCATCTGCATTCCGTGAATTGTGCTGCATGCTGGGTCTCTGCCTTCAGTCTCGTCCTATGCTACGTTTGATTCCGGCAGATTTTTTTGTCTGTGAATGTCTGTGCATCTGTCTGTCAAGCTGAAAATAACCTGACCTTCATGGGCTTCCTGAAGACTCCAAATATGTAGTGCTTCCCATGGCCCTGCCTCTTATTGCTGACAGTTAATTTGATGAACTTGGGGAGGGCGCTTAATTTCTTCCTCTAAATGCAGGTAACAGGAGGCAGGAAAGTAATGATCCAGGATGCTAAATTCAATTCAGTTGCTCAGATGCTTAAACTTGGGAGGCTCATTAACCCCCAGACCCATCTAGAAAAAGGGATGAGTGGAGTGCTTCTTCCTCCCATGTGTACCCCAGAAATGAGAGTCCCTTGAGATGGGCAGGGGCAGCACACTTCCCTTCACTGTGCACAATGGAGAGCTGCACATTTTAACCCAGAGCCATAAAGCAAGCCTGCCGGGAACAGCGGCTCACGCCTGGAAATCCCAACACTTTGGGAAGCTGAGGTAGGAGGACTACTTAAGCCCAGGAGTTTGAGACCAGCCTGGACAACAAAGTAAAACTCTATCTCTACAAAAAAATTAAAAATTAGCCTGGCATGGTGGCACAAGCCTGTGGTCCCAGCTACTGAGGAGGCTGATGGGGGAGGATCACTTGAGTCCAGGAGGTTAAGGCTGCAGTGAGCCATCACTGCACTCCAGCCTGGGTGACAGAGGTGAGATCCTGTCTCCAAAAATAAAGTCTATTTGAAAGCTTTATAATTCCATTTTCTTTTCTTTCTTCTTTTTTTTATTTTTAAACAGAATCTCACTATGTCACCCAGGCTGGAGTGCGGTGGCCCAGTGTCGGCTCACTGCAGCCTCCACTCCCAGGTTCAAGTGATTCTTCTGCCTCAGCCTCCCAAGTAGCTGGGATTATAGGCGCACGCCACCAAGCCTGGCTAATTTTTGTATTTTTAGTAGAGACGGGGTTTCACCATGTTGTCCAGTCTGGTCTCAAACTCCTGACCTCAAGGGATCCACCCGTCTCTGCCTCCCAAATTGCAGGGATTACAGGCATCAGCCACCATGCCTGGCCACTCCATTTCCTTTTAATGGGCATCCTTTTGAAGAGAAAGCAAGGATTGGGCAACAGCCTGAAAGCACAAGCCTGCTTATCTAATACAGCATTAATTTCATTTTTCCAGTATAATCCGTGGGTTCACAGACAGCATTAATTTCAAATACCCTATCCCACTGTCCCAACACGCATGCTCACACTACTCAAATTTTAGTGCCCCAATCTTTGATTCAGAAAACACGGTCACTGCATAAATGAATTGTTGGCAAACACAATATTCATTGCTTAATAATCTGGAAAAGATGTGAGAATGAATTTACGGTGATTTAGCACTTTTCTTTATGGAAATGCCTATGAATATTTAACTGTAATGTTTATTTTATTCTAATTTTTTTTGTTAATCACATGTGCTTAGTTAATACGGCACACTTATGTCAAGTTTTTGTGATTGCCGTAGATTTTATGAATGATGGCAATTTCATTGCTCTTTTATTTGAAATTAGGTTGATTGCAAAGACTCATACAAAGTCATCTGTTAATTTTAGGGCTTAGTATTTGTGCCATTGTATCAGCATATCCTCCCAGCACATACCCACATGCACACGCACACATATGCCTGCCTGCACACTCACACACACACAGTACATTCACGCACACACACACACATGCACATATGCCCGCCTGCACACTCACACACACACAATACATTCATGCACACGCACACACGCACACTTTCCCCCTCATTATCAGTGAGACAACAACATACTGGCACATTCCCTCTAGCTTTCTAAGGGAAGGAATTTTTCTTTAAAGGCTCATTCATACTTTTGAAGGCAAATTTGATTTAGCAGAACATCCTTCTAAAATTGAGGAAGAAAGAAAAATAACAAAATAAAACAGAAGAGGAAGGGGGAAAGCATATAGATGGTAGAAACCAATTCTACAGATTTCTTTTTTTACCCCAAGGTTTTAATAGCATGGGAAATAGCTTTAGGAAAATTTCTTCTTATCAATTTTTTCACATTGGCCAAGTGGCGTGTTTGTTAAAGTCAGCCATGCTAAAGTTTTGGGAAGTATGTGGAAGACCCCCAGGCTCTATGTGCTTTCCTACGCAGGTCTCCTGGCATTCCCTTTAGGAATACACTTTTTGGGTTAACCATTTCCTCATCCCAGAGTGTAAGTCAGTCCTTCCATCCACTTTTCTTTTAGGACAGGGAGGACCTAGGGCATTGAGCAAAGAGGAAAAGGAGAGTCAACCAGGCGCAGTGGCTCAGGCCTGTAATCCCAGCACTTTGGGAGGCCCAGGCGGGTGGATCACCTGAGGTCAGGAGTTCGAGTCCAGCCTGGCCAACATGGTGAAACCTCATCTCTACTAAAAATACAAAAATTAGCCAGGTGTGGTGGTATGCGCCTGTAATCCCAGCTACTCAGGAGGCTGAGGCAGGAGAATTGCTTGAACCCAGGAGGCAGAGGTTGCAGTGAGCCAAGATCATGCCACTGCACTCCAGCCTGGGCAACAGAACGAGCAAGACTCCGTCTCAACAAAAAAGAAAAAGAGAGTCTAAGAGAAGTCCAAGTGGGCACACAGAACAGACTTTACCTACATCACTATTCTCTTCAGAGATGGCCCTGCACCCCACAGACTGAGAGGAATTTAGGTTCTATAGCAGGATTCCGTATTGGTCAGGATTCACTTCTGTAGACAGTGGCTTCAACAAGAGAGTTTATTTCACTCTCATACAAAAGAAGTCTAGAAAAGACAGTCTACATTGGTAGAGACTCAGTTTCCTTCTGTGCTCTTGCTCTAGCATGCACAACTTCTTCTTCTTGGTCAAAGATGGCTGCCCAAATTCCAGCCATCGTGTCCGCAGCCCACCATTAGAAAGGAAAGAAGGGCACAGCCCCTTCATTGATGGACACTTCCCGGAAGGACCAGACAACACAACGGCTTGCCTTCGTTGGCCAAATATTGGTCACAGAACCACACTTATCAAGGGAAATATAGTTTTCCTGCAGTTATGGGCTTGGCAAAAAAAATCAGAAGTCCTGTACCAAGGAAGAAGAGGAAGAGGGAGAACTGATGCTGAGGGACAACCAGGAGGCTTTGCCACAGGATCGGATAACATCTTGCTAAAATAGCTTACTTCTCTGTGACCTGACTTATTTTTTCTTTTTTTAAATTTTTTAATTTTTTTAAATATTTTTTTAGAGACAGCATCTCACTCCGTTGCCCAGGCTGGGGTGCAGTGGCACAATCATAGCTCACTGCAGCCTTGAACTCCTGGCTGGGCTCAAGCGATCCTCCTGCCTCGGCCTCCTGAGTAGCTGGGACTAACTTGAGTTCTCTTATGCTTCCTGGATTTCTTTCCAGGCCGAGACATAGAAATCACAAATGAATGAATGTGATCAAACTTGAAGGCCATTTCTAAAGAAAAGCTTTAGCTCAGACCCCATTCTGTGATTGCCTGTTAATGCCTCCTTATAATTTCAGCGGAAATTCTAGAATTGGCCGGCAATGCCGCGAGGGACAACAAGAAGGCCCGGATAGCCCCGAGACACATTTTGCTGGCAGTTGCCAATGACGAGGAGCTCAACCAGGTATGTCTGAAGCATTGAGGGAAGCCGTAGGACGGGCTTGCCAAACATGCTAATGTGTGGGCCTGGCTGGCCATGAGTCACTCCCGCTACAGTTCCCAATTACATTTATACAAAAAAAACTCAGGCCATATAAAAGAACAAATTCTGCTAGCTCTATCATTCATCAGATTCAAAATAAAATTGCCTCTGGCACAGATCTCATTATATATTCTAGGTCTTATCAGACCTTTCTTTTCTCTTTGAAGACAAGTTCTGTGTGTTGCTGAGGAAGGTGTGGCACAAATGTTATTCTCTTCACTTTCTTCACCCAAACTTAGTTGACAGTTTTTTCTGATGAAGGCAGAAGACTCTTTGTATTTTAGAACTGACCCTTTATATTCTGAAACTGACTCCAAAGTCTAGCGAATACCCCCTCTTCACCTACAGTATATGTAAGGTGGTAGGTAAATAGTATAAGAATTTTTATTTCTGTTTCTTTTCATTTATGTTTATTTTCTAATCCCATTCTTCTCAAACTATAGTGAAGAAGCCGTTTTTATGGCCAATCCATCATGGACTGA
Source organism: Gorilla gorilla gorilla (assembly GCF_029281585.2). NCBI lineage: Eukaryota > Metazoa > Chordata > Mammalia > Primates > Hominidae > Gorilla > Gorilla gorilla. The sequence goes on along the minus strand of NC_073232.2, from coordinate 45,656,301 downwards.
TAATTTCCAAAAATGTAATAAAAATCACTAGAAAAATTAAAAAGCAAACTACAAGCCATAATTTTTTGTTATCAGATTCAACAGATGTACAATAACTGTCAGTTTGCTGTGAAAGTTTCTAGATGCTTACTATACTTCTGTTGTCACTGATGGGTAACTACCAGTTCATGGGTGAGCTGTGGTCGCAGACCATGCTTGGGGTAGTGTTGGTTTCGAATCTGCAGAATATATTAGTGGAGTAGTACGTGTCTGTTCTTTGCAGATAAATTAACTTATATTGATTGGGAGGAGCATGGCCAGACATACTTTACTGATGGAATGTATGTGCAAGCTTGTGGAGACCACTGGTTCGTCAATAACTGGGTCTAGCCTTTGCAATGACCTTTGAACCTCATTTTCTCAAGCTGCGCTCCCCACATGGGAAGCTCTTTATCCTGTGTTGTGTCTGGAATTCCAGAGCCCTGGGCAACATCCCTGGTTTCAACTTCTGTGTCCCTTCTATTTTGCTTTACTTCGTTTTGCTTTCTGTACAACATCACAGGATGCCTTGTTAACCTACGGAGAAATGCTCTACAACTGAAAGTGGGAAAAGCCAATTAAATGGTGTATTACGCAGTTTCTTTAGGAAAGCGGAGGCCACATTTAACAGTTAGAACCGTATTAAGTCCAGGCCAGGCGCAGTGGCCCACGCCTGTAATCCCAGCACTTTGGGAGGCCAAGGCAGGTGGATCACCTGAGGTCAGCCGTTCGAGACCAGCCTGGCCAACGTGGTGAAACCCTGTCTCTACTAAAAATACAAAAATTAGCCGGGGTGGTGGCAGGTGCCTGTAATCCCAGCTGCTCAGGAGGCTGAGGTAAGAGAATTGCTTGAACCTGGAGGCGGAGGCTGCAGTGAGCCAAGATCGCGCCACTGCACTCCAGCCTGGGTGACAGGGTAAGATTCTGTATCAGAAAAAAAAAAAAAAAAAAAAAGAACTGTATGAAATTGGGAACTAGCAGGCTGTTTGCTACATGAGCACATGCATTTCTCTCTTCAGCTGCTAAAAGGAGTGACCATCGCCAGTGGAGGCGTCCTGCCCAGAATTCATCCCGAACTGCTGGCCAAAAAGCGAGGGACCAAAGGCAAGTCGGAAACGATCCTCTCCCCACCCCCAGAGAAAAGAGGCAGGAAGGCCACGTCAGGCAAGAAGGGGGGAAAGAAATCCAAGGCTGCCAAACCACGGACGTCCAAAAAGGTAGGCCGAGGCTGCGTGTCCTGAGCCAGGCACTCCCACTGCAATGGTCTGAATGTCTGTGTTCCCCCACAATTCATATGTTGAAACCTAACCCCAGAGGCATTGGATTACGAGGTGAGGGCTTTGAGAGATAACTAGATCATGAGGGCGGAGTCCTCACGAATGGGAACAGTCCCCTTACAAAAGAGGCCTGAGGGAGGCAGAGGGACCCTTCTGCCATGTGAGGACACAGCTAGAAAGCGTCATCTACCAGGAATTGAGCCCTTGCCAGACACAGAACCTGCCTGCACCAAGGACTTCCTGCCTCCGGAACTATGAGAAACAAGTTTCTGGGCCAGGCACAGTGGCTCATGCCTGTAATCCCAACACTTTGGGAGGCCAAGGCAGGAGGATGGCTTGAGCCCAGGAGTTAGAGGCTGCAGTGAGCCATGATGGCACCACTGCACTCGAGCCTCGGTGACAGCGCAAGACCCTGTCTCTTAAACAAAAAAAAAAAAAAAAGAAAGTGGTTTCTGTTGTTTGTGAGCCAGCCAGTCTATGGCATTTTGTTAGAGCAGCCCAGGCAGACACTAAGACACTCACGGAACAGGAGGGAAGTTTGAAGATGAAACAATGACTTCGTAGCAGACACCTCTGAAGGACCGAGGACTCTTGCAGCTTGGTGCCAGAAGAAAATGACAAGAATGTACAGGTAAAAGAATAAAGGGCCTTTGAGGTTAGAGCTGAAATGGGTCTTCTCTAGGTTTCCAAACCCTAAGCAGGGATGGTTTTCAGATCCCTTTTACTACCCCCAGCAAAATCTGAAGTGAGCGATGATAGCCGGGAACCTGCATTTTATTTCTCTGCAGAGCTCTGTGTTGCCTTCCAAACAGCCTCTAGTCTCCTGCAGGCATTCCCTGAGTTCCGCCAGTGGAATTTCAGGTGTTTGGGATATACTTGATATACTAGGTGTTTGGGTTAGCTTGATATACTAGGTAGCTTAGCTCAGAGATGCCACTGATAGAATAATGTTTTCCTATGTTGCCCAGTACAGTAACCACTGGTCACATGTGGCTTTTTTTTTTTTTTTTAAGAGACAGGGGTCTCACTCTGTCACCCAGGCTGGAGTACAGTAATGCAGTGGCGAGATCATAGCTCACTGTAGCCTCAAACTCCTGGGCTCAAGCGACCCTCCTGCCTCAGCCTCCCAAAGCATTGGAATTATAAGTGTGAGCTAAGGCACACAAGCCAAGGCTATTTGGATTTGAATTAAAACTAAATCAAATTTAAAATTCAGCTGCTTGATTGTACCAGCCACATTTCAAGCACTCAGCAACATTATTGAGGATCAAGACGAATATTTCCACGATCACAGAAAGTTCTATCGGACAACCCTACTGTAGAAGTTGTGGATGTTTCATTCCACACTGCCTCTGTGCCCCGAGAAATCCTGGGGAGAAAGAAGGCTAAGCAATGGGCTATCAACGGCCCCACTCAGCTCCGATGCTTGTCGTCGTGAGCTGCAGGCATTGAAATGAGCAAGGACAATGTGCTTGTGAACAGGGGTAGGTGAGGACTGCAGGTATGTGTGAGCCCTTTAACACACTTTCTATTTTGCTATTTTGCGGTACCCTTTTCTTTCCTTATATTGCTGACTTTTGCTTCCCTCCTTCAAGAAACAGCAGAACACATCACCTAACCACTTCCTTTCATATTCAACTTGGTGGCAGCCATGAGAAGAGCTTAATAAAGGCACCTCAGGCTTTTTCTGGATTGGTTCTCATCTTGCCTTTTGATTTTTACCGACAGTCCAAACCAAAGGACAGCGATAAAGAAGGAACTTCAAATTCCACCTCTGAAGACGGGCCAGGGGATGGATTCACCATTCTGTCTTCTAAGAGCCTTGTTCTGGGACAGAAGGTAACAAAGATAATTGCCTTGTGCTATATTAAAACACTACTGTATTTTTATAACCTACTGTTTACAAGCAATGATGCCTCCTTTCCTCCCCTGATAATGATTTTCACTGCAGTCTTGAATTATTCATTTTTAAACTAAAGAGCTGTGGCAGTGTCAGCATTGTGAGAGTGAGAATTGTTCTTTTTTGCTGAGAATTGTTAACGCTAACGTTGGTCAGGCAAGGGTGAGCATGGAAGCTCTTTCTGGTCAGTAGATAGGATGGCATTACTGGTTTTGCTGGGAATTCCCCACACCCCAGTTATTTCTACATCTGCCAAAAAAAAATCCATAGCTAACTTTCTCAGACAGCTTCTGAGAGGCCCATCTTACATGGTTCAATGTAATTTATCAAAGAAAGAAAATAGAAATATATGTTTCCCAAATATCCTTGGTATTAGAAATGAATTATTTGCCAATAATTCAGTCTGCCTGCCTTCCTAAGCTTTAGAAAGTAAACAAACAGGGCTATGCATTTGAACAGTCTTCAGCAACGCAACAGCAGCCCAACCAGACATGCAAATAATTCATTCCTACAAGTGTAAAGTTTACTGAGCAGACAATTTATCTACCAAGTCAACTGGGGCTGAAATAAGACACCCAAGGAAAGAGTCAGTTAATCATATCTCTGGTAGCTGAATGTTTCCATCTTGACAACACAGTAAGCCTCCATTCAAAGAATTGGGAAGAGTATGTTCTAAGAAGAGCATCGGTGTGGCTGGTTGCTAATTCATCACTGATGAAAGCAGGGAAACAAAGAGGTGGAAATTTATGTCCCCTCTCTGGCCTGTTCACTGTTACATGACGATTAGCTTTCTCTCACTTAGCTAAGGGAACATAAAGGTCTTGCTCACATGGGCCAACAATAGAGAATGCCCTCCATTCCACTCTACTATGAACACATAGGATAGCAATTCCCAATGGTAGCCCCAAGACTGTGGTCTCCAAAGGGCAAGGGAGCCAGACACCCCCAGGTCAGAATCCCAGAGCCCGTTACTTCTCTCCAGCAAGGTTATTGGCTTCAGAGCCCTGCCCCACAAATTTTGTGTTCTTCTAGGGAGAATGCAGGATGCTGAGGGGAGAAGAGAGAGCAAGCCCTGGGCTTCCTTGCAGGAGCTGCTCAGAAGATGCATCACTGAAAACTAAGGCCACCAGGGTTGGGAACCAAAGGCATGAGCTGTAAGGGAAGGAAAGAAAGGAGAGGGGGCCGGGCGCGGTGGCTCACGCCTGTAATCCCAGCACTTCGGGAGGCAGAGGCGGGTGGATCAAGAGGTCGGGAGATCAAGATCATCCTGGCTAACACGATGAAACTCCGTCTCTACTAAAAATACAAAAAATTAGCCGGGCATGGTGGCGGACGCCTGTAGTCCCAGCTACTCAGGAGGCTGAGGCAGGAGAATGGTGTGAACCTGGGAGGCAGAGCTTGCAGTGAGCCGAGATTGCGCCACTGCACTCCAGCCTGGGAGACAGAGTGAGACTCCGTCTCAAAAAAAAAAAAAAAGAGAGAGAGGGGTGGCCCTGTTCCTGTTCCAGGGAAGAAGAAATGGATTTGTTGCATGCTGCCAGCCCCAGAGTGGAAAGCAAATCCACTGAGCTCAAAGAGCTTATTGCAAGCCAAACACCTGGGAAACTGGAGGTTGTCACTCTCTATGCAGCCCCTATGTTGACATTGGGTATGAATAATTAAAGAGAATTAATGAATGCAAGTAAAATATGAGATTTTTCAACAGAATTTTATCTTTTCCACATTCACCACCTTTTCTTCCTAATGCAGCTGTCCTTAACCCAGAGTGACATCAGCCATATTGGCTCCATGAGAGTGGAGGGCATTGTCCACCCAACCACAGCCGAAATTGACCTCAAAGAAGATATAGGTAAGGTCCTGAGACTTCAGTAGAAGTGCCATAGAATAGGCTACTGTTCAGGCAAGTTCTTGTGAAGCTGATCATTGTCAACTGGCTATCCCTCCGCTGGGGTCCCATGTCAAGCTCTGTCTTTATGTGTAGTTGAACAGTTTCACTAGAGAGAAGCTAACTTTGTTTTAATTCTGCATATATTTTTGAAGATTTTATTGGGGTATTGTGTAAAAGCAAATCATTAGCATAGAGCTTGATGAATTTTTCTCAAAGTGAACCCCACTTTGCAACCAGCACCAAGATCCTGAAGCAGACCCTTACCAGCACCCCAGAAGTCTCCCTCAGCACCACTCCCAGTCAGTATTTCCTCCAAGGGTAACCACTGTCCTTTCTTATCAAAGCAGAGATGGGTTTCATCTGTCTTGAATTTTGTAAAAATGAAATCTTGTCCTCTTCTGGGTCCGACTCCTTTTGCTCAACTTAGTATTGTGAAATCTATCCATGTCATTGAGTATGCTTATATTCATTCATTTTCCTTGCTCTGTAGTATTACACTCTATAAAAATATGACAGTTTATTGATCTATTCTACCACTGATGACATTTGGGGTAGTTTCCAGTTTGAGCTATAGTGAATAGTGCTACTATAAATATTGTTGTACATGTTTACATATATCATAAGCTTAAATATTAGAGTGCTATTGATAAGAGGGAAATGGACATCTAGAAAAAAATTAGGTTGTCCATTAAGCTATGAGCATTGAGTTATTTTTGCCTGTGGTTTGCCACCTGTCCCACGAGTGGCAGAGGGAGCTGTTAATAGCCAGGGTGGAGGAGCTTGGGAGGGTAAGCTGTTATGGGCGCTGGAAATAACAGCATGCTAACAGTCCCCATCCCATCCATTTTTACCAAGCAGAACTGCCTTAAACTCTCCACGGAAAGGGTAAAGTGAGCAAAGAAGGGGCTTTGTCTCTAGGGTACAGGGCTTGCCTGTGAGGGAGGCAATTTGAGGTAGATGCTAGTAGTTCAGCCCTGGGTGGTAGCACCAGGGGCCCCAGGCAGCTGTACTCACTCAGGGCTTCCTCCTGGCATCAGAGGCCACTTGCTGTGCTGAAAAGGAGATAGGACAGCCCTGGGAAAAGTCAGCATTACAGAGAAACAGGTCTCCTTCCACTCTCCATAGAAGGACGCCCTCTAGTAGCCTTCATCTGGAGCTCTTTTAATAGGCATCCTGCCTCTCACTGACACATTGCAGTGTTCATACTTTACACATTTCTATAGTAATGAAATTTTTATGTAAGAAAAATAATATGCTTTTTTTTTTAATTGGCATGGTGGCAGAGTAGAAAGAGCACTGGTCTGGGAGCAAAAATTCACGCTCAGATCCCAGCAGTGGATTCTAAGGCCAACCGCTTCAGGGTCTTGGGAGGAGAAATGGGCTAAAGGCAGTCAGGTGGTTAAGAGGGCAGGTTCCAGGTCGGCCTGCCTGGACTGTCCCAGCTTTTCTGAATTGCTTCCTAGCTGTGTGACCTTTGGCAGGTTTCTAAACCTCCCTGAACCTCCGTTTCCTCCTCTGTAAGGGAGGATAGCAATAGTACCTGTCCCATAGGGGTGCTGTGATGGGGCTTAGCACAGTGCTGGGCTCCTAGGCAGTTAGTAATTGACAGTTGTTTTATTGCTGCTCTGTTAGGAGGAGTCCCTCCCGTTACGATTCCATTTTCCACAACCATCACCCAAACTAATCATCCCAGCAGCCAAGGCCCTGCCTTACTCTTTTCAAAACATTATGTTATTATGGGAAAAGTCAAGCATACACAAAAAATAACAGAAAAGTATAATGAAACCCTATGTAATCAGATGCAATAATCACCACCCATGGCCACCTTTGTTTCAGCTCTTACCCCTCCACATACTTCCAGACATCATTTTATCTATGAATATTTCACAATGACTTCTAACATATAAGGGCTGTTTACTAACAACACAGCCACAATACCATTATTGTACCTTTAAAAAGATAGCAATATCAACAAATTACCAGTGTTCCAATTCCAGTTACATCATAAATGTCAAGTTTCTTAAACATTTGTTTAAACCAGGCACAGTGGCACACTCCTGTAGTCCCAGCTACTTGGGAAGCTGAGGCAGGAAGATCGCTTGAGCCCAGGAGTTTGAGACCAGCCTGGACAATATAGTGGGACCCTCATCTCTTATAAAAAAGGGGGGCCCGAGTACGGTGGCTCACACCTGTAATCCCAGCACTTTGGGAGGCTGAGGTGGGCGGACCACTTGAGCTCAGAAGTTCCAGACCAACCTGGGCACATGGCAAAACCCCATCTCTACAAAAAATACAAAAATTAGTCAGGCTTGGTGGCATATGCCTGTGCTCCCAGCTAAGGTGGGAGGCTGGGGTGGGAGGATCACTTAAGCCCAGGAGTTCTAGGCTACAGTGAGCTGTGATCATGCCACTACACTCCAGCCTGGGCCACAGAGTGCACAGAGTGAGACCATGTCAAGAAATTAAGAAAGGAAAGAAAGAAAAAGAGAGAGAGAGAGAGAGGGAGGGAGGGAAAGAAAAAGAGAGAAAGAGAGAGAGGGAGAGAGACAGAGAGAGAAAGGAAGAAAGGGAAGGTAGAGAAGGAAGGAGGGAGGGAAGGAGGGGGAGAGGGAGAGAGAAAAGAAGAAAGGAAAGAAAGAAAATGTGTTTATTTGATTTCGGATCCAAATCAGTCCACGCACTGCAGTTGGTTGATGAGTCTCTTATACCATAGGTTCCTCCTTCATCTCTTTCTTATTTCTTTGCAATTCATTTGTTGAGGAAGCTGGGCCATTTGTCCTATAGGGTTTCATGCAGTCCGGATTTTGTTGATTACATCCTCCTGGCATCATAAAACATGTTTCTTTGCTTTTTTATAACTTGGTGGTTGGATCTAGAGGTTTCATGAGGTGTAGGTTCGAAAACTTTGCCAAGACTCCTTGGTCAGTGGCGAGCGCTCGTGCCCAAGGAGGCGCGTTGTGCCTGGTTGTCTGTATTGGTGTGATGCTGGTGGCCATTGATGCCTCTTCTCTAGATTCCGCCATTCGTTAGGAGTTGCAAAGCTGTGGTATTCTCATTCTAGCATTGCTCCTTTCCTTCTTGGGAATGCTTCTGTAGAGAGAAACTACCTCTCTCCAGGATGCTTTTTTCTTAAAAGCCTTCAGTGAGGAGGGTGGATTCCCCTTGCCTTCTGCACATTCCCATTTGGCCCTTGACCTGAATGCAGAGGGCGCCAGCGTAGACCTAGTCCTCTGCTTCTCAACATGAACTGGCTACCAGCTTCAGTTACCCGGCCTTCTCCAGGCTTCTGGACCCAATAGATCAACAGTGTCCAGGAATCTGGGGGCCAGAAAGGAGTCTCAGAGGTACTGGGTATAATGCACAATCACCATTTCTCAGTTGCATCATGGAAACCCAAGAACATTAACAAAGAAAACCCCTCTGCACGCCCTCCCCCAGTGGACAGTGACCACTGGAATAGACACTTGTCCTAAACCAGCTGCACAGTGTACGGTGGCTGTCCACATATACTTGAGGCTCGAGTGTGGAGTGGGGAAGCATCAGCACCCAGGCCCTGGGGAAGACCATGAACTGAACCATAATAATAATGATGATTCATAAAGAGAGAGCTGAGACTTGCCGCAGACATCCAGACCACCAAGTTCATTCGAAGGTGAAAACATCTGAAAAATGCCTCCTCTGCTGCCCCAAAGCTGCCATCATCCCAGTCTGGACAAAACACCCATGTCATCTCAGAAACATGAGAGCTGGATGTGCTGGTGCACACCGACAGGGTTCCTGTGGGGTCAGAGGTGGTGTCCTGTCATCTCCCAGGGGTTCCACTTGGCCTGTTTAGAAGTAAGAGCTGAGGTAGGAAAAAAAAGAAAGAGTGGGGCATTCCCCTAACATCAAAGGCTCAGGGCATCTCCCGGCAGGAAAGTCCTTAGAGATTAGCCTCTCTGCATTTCTCCATTGCAAACTGAGCACCGGGTTGGGGGAACAACATGCCAGGCTGCCCTGGGCCTCTGTCTGTCCTTTGACTCAAGCACGTACAGTATGTTGATGGCACTGTGATGGGACCAGGACTTCAGAGCTCTCCACATGAGTACTAAACCTGTGGGACACAACACTAGAATCTCAGTTTTTTGTTGTTTTGTTTTTAAATCATCTACAAGACTCAAGCCATGAGACCGCTTTATGGCCAAATCACCCCTTAAAAGATCCTTGGTAAAAGCTTGCCAATCTAAGTCTGCTAGACTGAGGCCCAGAGACCCCTGCCTCCCCTGACCACTGGCAAACCAGGATAACAATTGGGAAGTTCAATTCCTAGTTCCTAACAGTGCTTTTGTTTTCTCCTGGCCTACTACAAATATGTCAAACAGTGTAATTAGATTGAAAGAACAACCACAGTGGCTTCCCATTGCTCTCCTTTGCAGGTAAAGCCTTGGAAAAGGCTGGGGGAAAAGAGTTCTTGGAAACGGTAAAGGAGCTTCGCAAATCCCAAGGCCCTTTGGAAGTCGCCGAAGGTAAGTGTGGAACTAGGCTCCTGTCACCAGCATGGCCTCACCCTCCTCTCTGGAGTCTCCAGCCTCACGTGCCTCATGCCTATTCAGCTTATGAGTCAAAGTATGCCATAACTAACCAGAAAGCAGTTTTAGCATCTCAGGTAATTTGGGCAGGCCCATAGAGATCCTTTCAGATGTCCTGGGGACTCCAATATGTTTGAATAATTCAAGTCAGTTTGCATCAGATCCCCCAAAATGGTCTAGAGCCATTGGGTGAACTTTGCATGTGTGTGATAAAATACACATACCATAGGACTTACCACTGGAACTATGTTTTGTTCTTTTTTTTTTTTTTTTTTTTTTTTTTTGAGAAAGAGTCTCACTCTGTCGCCCAGGCTGGAGTGTAGTAGCATGATCTCAGCTCACTGCAACCTCTGCCTCCCAAGTTCAAATGATTCTTGCGCCTTAGCCTCCCGAGTTGCTGGAATTACAGGCGCATGCCACCATGCCTGGCTAGTGTTTGTATTTTTAGTAGAGATGGGGTTTTGCCATGTTGGCCAGGCTGGTCTCAAAGTCCTAACCTCAAGTGATCCACCCGCCTTGGCCTCCCAAAGTGCTGGGATTACAGACATGAGCCACCACACCCGGCCACTGGAACTATTTTAAAGCATATAGTTCAGTGGCATTAAGAACTTTTACAGTGTTGTGCAGCCATCACCACCACCTAGTCCAGAGCTTTGATATCACCTCACACAGAAACCCTGTTGGGTTGATCGGACTCAACACCAGGTCATGGGGGTGACAAAGTCCAGTGGAGTCAAAGGAATGAGAAAAGATAGTTTGAGAGAGAAAGTGGGTCCAGGGGGCTGTCACTAATGTGTGGAGGTTGTGAAGGCCCCGAGCTCTGGAAGCCCAGGCTATTTATTGGTGATCAAACAAAGAAACAGGTGATGAGGATGTGGGGGTCGAAAGGGCAAGCGCGTGATCTACAGCTGTGACAGTTTAGCATTGCCTTTGAAGCATTTGGAACATATTCTGCTACTTGAGATAATGGAGAGCAGGTTCTTTTAACTCAAGATACAATCGATCCTGGGAGAGCAAGGAGCAAGAAGCCAGCAAGTCTAGACACATTCCAGAGCCACGAGCCCTGGATTCTATCCAAGCCACGAGGGGTTTTATGCCCTGGGCTTAGATTACGGTGCATCAGGGTAGCCTTCCACCCTTTGGCACAGAGCTTGGTGTTCCAAAGGCCACAAGGGGTTTTCGAATCTGGACCCCGGACATGTTCCAAGACTCTTTTACATTATGTCAGACATGCAAGCCCTGCCTCAGCTTCTCTCAACACTTAGCTTTTCCCCCAACAAACCCCCTAACCATTAAGCAGTCATGCCCAGTGCCCCCTCAGGCCCTGGCAAGCACTAATCTACTTTCTGTCTCTATGGATTTGCCTATTCTGGACATTTCATATAAATGGGATCATGCAATATATGACTTTTCTGTCTGGCTTCTCTCACTTAACATTTTTTTCAAAGTTCATCCATACTGTAGCATGGGTCAGTACTTATTCCTTTTCATGGCTGAATAATATTCCATTTTGTTTAAGCATTCATTTACTGATGGACATTTGGGCTGTTTCCGCCTTTGGTGATTGTGAATAGAGCTGCAGTGAACATCTGTGCACAAGTTTTTTTTTTAACATCTCTTGTCCAGGATATTGGGCAACTTTTTGACAGGTGGATTCAACCTCAGATCCATGTTCCCACCCACACAACTCCCAATCAGTTCACTCCTTGTATCCTCAGTCAGTGCCAAGTGCCGCAGGGCTTCAGAGGAAAATAAAACCCACCGCTGCCCTCAGATGCATAATTGGGGCACAGAGCAGGAGCCACGACCTCAGCGTAGGGGAGCGTGGGAGGACTGCAGTGAGGCTGTGAGACCCCTTGGGGGTGGGACACAGAGGGCAATAGGAGCACTGCATGCGAGAAGACCCGTGTCTTGCATGAGCAGGGAGTCTTGGGTCAGCACGTGGGAGGAGAGAAACAGCAGCCAAGATGAGTCTGGGCCTGTGGGCTGTGCGAAGGGGTCTGGATCTGACCCTACATGGACATGAGGGCACTTGGAAGTTTAAGCAGGGGGCTGTCCAGATTAGACTTGATTGTTATAAAAGTAGGGCCCAGGCACTGTGGCTCATGCCTGTAATCCCAGCACTTTGGGAGGCTGAGGCAGGCGGATCACGAGGACAGGAGTTCAAGACCAGTTTGACCAACATGGTGAAACCCCGTCTCTACTAAAAATACAAAAATTAGCCAGGCATGGTGGCGCATGCCTGTAATCCCAGCTACTCAGAGGCTGAAGCAGGAGAATCACTTGAACCTGGGAAGTGGAGGTTGCAGTGAGCCAAGATCGTGCCACTGCACTCCAGCCTGGGCAACAGAGAAAGATTCTGTCTCAAAAAAAAAAAAAAGAAAGAGAAAAAGAAAAAAGTAATGGGGGCTTCTAGTCCAGAAAGAACAAGAGCCCACACTTTAAATCTCCACCCACTACTCCCCACAGGCAAAGCAGTAATAGATGCAGTGTCTCTTTAAAAACTCTAAGAGCCACACTCAAATATAAGATAAGCCTCCATGTAGACAGAGACAGGAGGGCTGCAGCAGCACCTGCAGGAGGCTGCCGCCCCAGGCCTGGGCTCCAGGTCTATAAGATGCAGAGTCGCTTCACGTATAAAGAGGGCCAGAGCCAGACTCTGCCCAAAGCAAGGGGCTGCATGAGACTCTCGTGGCCTTTACAAGAAGCCAAAGCTCTAGCCACCACCCAGGGCTACAACTTCTATAAAAATCTGTCTTTCTAGGGTAGCAGAAGGGAGAAGAGAGCCCCTCACCCAAGCCCAGGGCCACATTGCCCACCGACTCAATGTTTGGCTCTACCACATCCCCGATATAACCATGAGACCAAGCCCCAACTCAGTCATCTAAGACGGCATCTGGACTGGGGGCCTGGGTGTGGGGAAGTTTCCCCAGAAACTGCCTGATAGGGTGCAAAGGAGAGGAAAAATAGCTGCTCTACACAGAATGAGAAGCTCCAACACACTTCTTTTTTAAATTATTTTTTAAATAGAGGTGGGTTCTTGCTATGTTGCCCAGGCTGATCTTGAACTGCTAGGCTTAAGTGATCCTCCTGCCTCAGCCTCCCAAAATGCTAGGATTACAGGTGGGAGCCACCGTGCCCAGCACCAACACACTTCTAAACAGAGTTCCAAAGGCAGAAATAGAAAGTAGAAAAGCATTATTTAAGGAGATCGTAGCTGAGAATTTTCTAGGATGAAGCATGAGCCCTTAAGCTGAAAATATCAAGCAAAATACATGAAAATAAATCCAAAACCTGGAGTGTTGTGGTAAAGCCTTAGAAATTGAGAAATCAAAAGAAACCTTCAAAGTAACCCGAGAGGAGAGGCAGATCATTTGTAAAGAAATGATGGCTCTTCTACTGACAGCAAACTTCTCATCAGCAAAAAAAAAGATGTGTGGAAACAGGAAAGAAATACCTTCAAAGCACTGAAGGGAAAAAAAAACTGTCAACCAAGAATTCCACATTTTGCTACATTGTCATTCAAGAATGAGGACAAAAGATGTACAATTTCAGACGTGCAGAAGTTGAGAGGCAGCAATCCAGACACTAGCTGGAAAGAATACAAAAGTCTGCACCAAGGAAATAGACATGAACCTGGAAGGAAGGAGAGGGCTACAGGACACAATTTTGAGCTAAGACATTGGTGCAAATATGTTAGGTGTAAGAAGCCATGGCCTGGGGCCAGTGAGTGTTAGCACCCTGGGAAAAATGGAGAAGGGGAGATGGTTCGCCACTGTCTTTAACACCACATGGCATTTCATTTAAAAACACCATCAGTTGTTAAGATATACTCTTATTGTATGTAACATTAAGAAAAATTAAATTTCCAAAATAAGGTGTCTAATAGGAGGCCCCACATAAAGCTGGGGCACATTAGTATAACAGCAAGCAAGACATGAACCCACCAAACAGAAAGGAGGAGCAAATATCTTGACCTTGGCATCCAGTGGACAGAGAGGGGGAAAAAAAAAAAAAAGCCTCACTAAAGAATTTGGCCAGGCGTGGTGGCTCACGCCTGTAATCGAAGCACTTTGAGAGGCAGAGGCGGGTGGCTCACCTGAGGTCGGGAGTTTGAGACCAGCCTGACCAACATGGAGAAACCCTGTCTAGTAAAAATACAAAAATTAGCTGGGCGTGGTGGTGGGTGCCTGTAATCCCAGCTACTTGGGAGGCTGAGGCAGGAGAATCACTTGAACCCGGAAGGCAGAGGTTGCAGTGAGCCGAGATCACGCTATTGCACTCCAGCCTGGGTGGCAAGAGTGAAACTCTGTGTCTAAAAAAAAGAAAAAGAATTTGGACCGCAAGCCAGTGCTCCTGAAGATTTGCAGCCAGATCCAGTGCAGCTCAAAACCTGAGGCAGAGAAGAGAGTGAGACATAGCCTTAGTTTGGTAGTGTCCCCAGGTGACATAGAAGGAAATGTAATTTCTTTCTGGAAGAACTCAGCTCCAGGCTGACAGCAGTTCTAAGGTGCTTCCTGATTTCAACAGTATTAAAATGTTTAAACAAAAAAAAAGTGCATCTTAACATGGTTAAAACAGACCAACTGCAGTGCAGGCCCACCCTGTGGCAGGGGGTCGGGGAGGGTGGATCAAGAAAATATTTCAGGTGCAGAGTCAGTGAGAGGCAGCGATGCTGCATGTTCAGGGAGGCAGAAGCTGGAGCTAAGGTAAGTCCAGGGTTCCCAGGGCTGAGCAAACTGATGAAAAGTCAGGACTTTCATTCATTTGTTGAATATTGGAGCACCTGCCTGCCAGTGACTGTGGTAGGAGCCAGGCAGCAGCAAGGAATACAAAAGTGCTTCAGTGAAGATGTCATCTGGGGCAGAACCAGTTCACGTTAAGCATCTACGGTGTGTGCTGTCGGGCACAGGCATCGGGATGTGGATGTGATTGTAGGCCCTGAACACTCCTGAATTTTACAACCAGGCGGGGACCCCAGGGTAACACAGTACATCACTTAGCACAGCTGGCTGCTGAATTGCATGGCAGAGGCCCGGAGAGAATGGGCGAGGGAGTCAGGGACAAAGGAGGATAGCCAAGTGTGGAGACAGAGGTGCAGCCAGACCCATGTGTGCAGGGGACTGAGCCCACTGGCTGGAGGACGACTGGGCATCCAGAAAGAGCAAGAAATGGATAGACTCCAAGGGGAGAGGGGCCGACCATGAAGGGAGCCTGGGAGGACTGCAGTAAGGCCGGGGGGCAATCAGGAGCAGTTGCAGATTCTGAGTTTAAATGTGGAGTTTAAGGACCTTGGCTCCAGCAACCGTGTGGAGGATGGTTTGGCAGACAGAGGGCTGGGGCCCGAAGACCATCAAGAAAGCTGTATTGGATGAGGGTGGGGGTGGAGTGGGGGTGAAAATGAAGCACATGGGCCTGAAATGAGACAAGGCAGAGGAAACTGATGGTGTCTGCAGTGACAAAGAGGGAAAAAGGGGAATCGGGTTTCAGGAGTGAATGGCCATTTTACTGGGCACGTGTTAGCCCTGGGGCCCCAGAAAGGTCATGAGGTGCAGGTCCCTGTTGAAAGCTAAGGAGGAAAATGGCTTGCAGATGGCTGCTTAGGAGGTGGGGCTGCAGCAGAGAGAAGAGCACTGGGCCCAGACACGCAGGAAGAAGAGAGGCCATTGTGGGAAACTGAGGTGCTGTTAAAAGAAAACCCACAGTGTCACGGAAACCAGGCATCAGCAGTAGCAGCCTCTCAGCAGGACAAGGGGCCAACCTAGAGTCCCCTTTTGCTGTGGTGACTCCCAAGAACTGTGATGGCTCACCTGGGGGAAGGTTCTAGAAGCTCCCAGCAGCAGCACTGCCACCCTCAGAATGCAGGTCTTCACTAGGCAACATCACATTAGGTAAGAGAATGCCCCTAGTCATTATGTGGATAGGTGCTTATACCAAATACCAGGGTCACAACCCTTGCAATAACTTGACCCTCATCCTTGACACCTCTGGAGAACATTACAAAGCATTATGGCTACAAGCTGTGTTATTCATTTCCAGTTGCCATGAACATACTTTGTTTTGGACTGAAATGTCATCGTGCACTACCCTGAAAGTCATTTTTTACTTGATTGGATGTTTGACATTGCCAATAGGAACATATTCCTTTTATTTAAAAATGACTTTTGGCTGGGTGCAGTATAATCCTAGCACTTTGGGAGGCCGAGGTGGGTGGATCACTTGAGGTCAGGAGTTCAAGACCAACCTGGCCAACATGGTGAAACCCCATCTCTACTAAAAATACAAAAAATTAGCCAGGCATGGTGGCGGGTGCCTGTAATCCCAGCCACTTGGGAAGCTGAGGCAGGAGAATCGAATCGCTTGAACCCGAGAGGCAGAGGTTGCAGTGAGCTGTGATCGAGCCACTGCACTCCAGCCTGGGCAAAAGAGGGGCATCCTGTCTCAAAAAAAAAAAAAAAAAGACTTTACATTAGAGGAATACCATTCTGCTAGTAACATGATTATACTTTTAAAATATATGAAATAAATCAGCCATGACTGTAACAAGCCAAACTCTGTCCGGCATACAATAGCAGCCAGGTGCTCGGGAAGATGGCACCATGCAGGCAAGGCCCATCTCCAGGGTCCTTGGTTCTCAGCAGAGCAGCCTCCAGTTTTAGGGGCATCATTGTTCAGTCCAAAGAGGGACACTCTGCTTCTGGTGCACAAATATACGTGGTCGTAGAGTCAGCACGCATGGCGGGCCCCTACCCAGGGCCTCGGTGTATTGTGTGGCCTGGGTCCTGCACTCAGGCGTTCACGTGTGATAACACTGAGCCCCGTCTAGGCACTGGAAGGCAGGGAGCCTACAGCCTCCCCTGATGGACGAAGTGGTCCCTTGGATTTGGCTTCCACCCATGCGAGGAAGTGCAGTCAGCACTTCCCTGACACTGTGGACATTGCCAGGAAATACTTATCATAAACTAGGTGGGCATCATAGATTTCCAGTCAGTCTTTCACCTCAACCCCACACACAGCTCTAGAATACGGCGGACACACGTTTCTGTTACAAGTGCTGCCCCTAGTGGCCACGGACCCTTGCTACGCTGATTCCTGGGTTCCTGGAGGGGCACAGGGCGCAGACGGGCAGCGTGGGGGCAAGCATGGCTCATGGCTGAAGCTGCAGCTGCCTCAGGCAGATCCGAGGGAACTGCTCCCCTGGGGAGTCCCACAGGGACTTCCCTCGAGCTTAGCAGCCACGCGGCTTTATCAACTCTGTCACCAATGGGAACCACGTTTAGGGGAGTAAACAGTAAAACAAAGGAGTATGACAGAAATTGTGAGACAAGGCTGGCCTAATTCAATTTCACAGCCCGCTTTTGAAACCCCACTCTCTGCAGGGCATGTGGAGATCATCAAATGGTAGTCCCTGTCAAGGAACTACACAATCAAGTTCAGTGGTTCTCAACTCATAGAAGGTCCTAAAATCACATAAGCATAAGCCCCTGCACCAGACCTACTGAGTCAGGACCTCTGGGTGGTCAGTACCCTGACTCTGTGGGGCCCAGGCACAGCTATTTTTTAAAAGCCACAGTAGGCCAGGTGTGATGGCTCACGCCTGTAATCCCAGCACTTTGAGTGCCTGAGGCAGGAGGATCACTTGAGCCCTGGAGTTCAAGACCAGTCTGGGCAACATAGCAAAACCTCATCTCTACAAAAAAATTTTAAAAATTAGCACATGCCTGTAATCCCAGCTACTCGAGAGGCTGAGGCACTAGAATCACTTGAACCCAGGAGGTGGAGGTTGCAGCGAGCTGAGATCACACCACTGCACTCCAGCCTGGGCGACAGAAAAAGACTGTCTCAAAAAAAACTAAAAATAAATAAAATAAAATAAAAGCCACTGTATTCATTTCCTGTGGCTACTGTAACAAATTACCACAAAGTTCGTGGCTTCAGACAACACAAATTTGTCTTCTTACAGTTCTGGAGGCCAGAAGTCCACAATGAGTTTTAAGAGTCTAAGATCCAGGTGTTGGCAGGGCTGGTTCCTTGTGGAGGCTCAGGGAAGGATCCCTTCCTTGCCTTTTCCAGCTTCTAAGCTGCAACATTCCTTGGCTCCTGGCTGCATCGTTCCAATCTCTGTCTCCTTCATCCCACGGCCTTCTCCTGCCTTTGACCTCCTTGCCTCCCTCTTATCAGGTCCCAGGCTCACCCAGACAGTCCAGGATCATCTCCCCATCTCAAGAGCCTTCACTTAATCACATCTGCAAAGTCCTTTTTGCCATGTACGGGAACACCCACAGGTTCCAGGGAGGAGGACGTGGATGTTTTGGGATGCCATTACTTTACCTACCACAGCCACCAGAGAGGATCTGACGTGTCCCTTTAGCTAGGAACCATTGTGAGGAGGTAGCCCAACCCAGGGACTACTTGGCAGACCATATGAAAATGGCGCATCAGAGCAGCATTAAACGCTTCTACCCAAAGCTTGTGCTAACTGTGCAAAGCGATCCAGCCCAGCTCTTGCTCTCGTTAAACATAGTCCACATCAGGAGCACAGGATGCTGCCCAGCCAACGTCTCTATCACTGCCTTATCTCCAGATCTAACAGGTACCTGATGAGGTTAGGCTATAACCTAGGAAACCTTAGGAAATAACCGGAGGCATTTTCTCTCCTATGTCCCAGCCGCCGTCAGCCAATCCAGTGGACTCGCAGCCAAATTTGTCATCCACTGTCACATCCCTCAGTGGGGCTCCGACAAATGTGAAGAACAGCTTGAAGAGACCATCAAAAACTGCCTGTCAGCGGCGGAGGACAAGAAGCTAAAGTCCGTCGCATTCCCGCCTTTCCCCAGTGGCAGGTAAGATGCAGTTCCCCTGAGTTGATTCCTCCGGCTTTTTCCCTGGAAATCAGCTGCTCCCCCACTTACATCTGATCTGGGTGTTGCCAAGGGCTGCCAGCACAGCCAAGTATGCTGACCAGATGACAGGGCAGGAAACCCGGTTTTCATCCTTCAGAAACCATGGGGAAGCGAGCCCACTGGCTCTTAGGCAGCAGGTCTTCCCCGGCTGGGGCCAGCCCCAGTGCCTCCTTGATGTTAAAGCCCCAGGAGGAAGGCAGCCCAGGGGAGGAGCAGGAGGCAAAGGCCAGGTGGTGTGTTATTTTTTGAGAGCCTTCCAGGTTCAAAGTCCATATTCCCACCAGCTGTCCATGTCCAGGACACATGATCAGAAAACGCCAGGCTCGAAGGCCTTGCTACTCAGAGTGTGGTCCATAGGCAGCAGTGACCGATGTCAGAATGCAGAATCTCAGGCCCCCCATCTCCGACCTCTGGCTCCAGAATCCCCAGAGAATTCCGTTGCTGCTCTGGGAGACTGCAGAGCCAGGAGTTCGAGGCTTTGATGAATACACCCAGAGAAGTGAAAATCTGTCCCCGAGTGATTGCTGAAAAGGAGACTGGGCAATGACTGGATTGTCACAGATCCCAGCTGGGCATTGTTTCAGATACGTAATGAGGATATCTGCTGTCACATAAAACATATCCTTTCCCTTCATGCCCCTAGCCAATCTATTGCTTTAATTTTGAACACCCTCTCACCTTGAGAGCTGTCCTTTATAATATAGCTATGGTTTATAGCTGTGTCCTGGGAAGCCCAAGAGGAAGATAATGAGACCTAGGTTCCTGCTGTAATCACACATCAACCTAGGCAAGCAGCATTGAGTCTCAGCATTCCAGGCCCAGAGATGCTGTGAGATGCATTCTTTCATCGGTGGAACCACGGCAGTGCTGTTCTGTGCTGGAATACATGCGATTGGGAAGAATTCCTATTAACAGGCCCCTCCTGGACCTGCTCCAGGGGTCTCTGTGGCTGACCCCTAACGACCATTCTGGCTGTGTCCCTGGAAGCTGGTGCTGTGGCCCAGCCTGGTGGATGGCACTATCAGTAGCTCCCTGGAACCTGGGGCCTTTAACAAACTTTCATTAACCCCGCCATGCCCGGAGTCACGACGCTGAAATTACATGGGCCTGTGCCTATGAAATATTAAGTGCATAAAAAAGGACTTACGAAGACAGGTTTGGAGCATACATTTTTGCCCTTTACTAAGCAATTGGGTTAGTATATAAACCAGTTTGGAGGGAGCTAATAAAACTTCTGTTTGCTTTTTTGAAGACCAGGTATTTTTAATGCTGAATGGCTAGCATTTTTAAAGCCAAGCTTGACTTGGTCAGGTGACATAGAATCAAATACAGGGAGCTGGCACGGTGGCTCACGCCTGTAAATCCAAAAGCTTTAGGAGGCTGAGGCAGGAGGATCACTTGAGGCCAGGAGTTCGAGACCAGCCTGGGCAACATAACAAGACCCATCTCTACAAAAAATTTAAAAAAAAAATTTTTTATAGGCACACGCCTTTAGTCCCAGCTACTTAGGAGGCTGAGGCAGAAGACAGATAGCTTGAGCCCAGAGGTTTGAAGCTGCAGTGAGCTATGATCACACCACTGCACTCTAGCCTGAGTGATGGAGCAAGACTTTGCCTCTGAAAAAAAAACTAATTTAAAAAAAGTATAATAAAAAATAAAATACAGGGCACTCTTCACTTGGCCAGCCCTGTGACCTTGACTAAAATCACTGTGCTTGGCAGGGCACGGTGGCTCACACCTGTAATCCCAGCACTTTGGGAGGCCGAGGCAGGCGGATCACCTGAGGTCAGGAGTTCAAGACCAGCCTAGCCAACATGGTGAAACCCCGTCTCTACTAAAAATACAAAAATTAGCCAGGCATGATGGTGCGCACTTGTAGTCCCAGCTGCTTGGGATGCTGAGGCAGGAGAATCGCTTGAACCCGGGAGGTGGAGGTTGCAGTGAGCTGAGATCGCGCCACTGCACTCCAGCCTGGGCAACAGAGTGAGACTCCATCCCAAAACAAATAATTTAATTAAATTAAATCATTGTGCCTCTCCGAGTCAGTGTGACACCTATAAAGTGGGGGCAACATGCCCCACCTGCCACCCCCAGGCTGTCCCTTTGGCTAGGGTCAAAGGAGATCATGCATGGACTAGCCCTACACACAGCAAGGCCCCACCCAGTAAAAACAAAGGCACTTCATGCTCCCATGGGTACCAGGGACCAAAATGACATCAGCTCTTCTTTTGCTTTGGCACAGAAACTGCTTTCCCAAACAGACTGCGGCCCAGGTGACCCTCAAAGCCATCTCAGCCCACTTTGATGACTCGAGCGCGTCCTCGCTGAAGAACGTGTACTTCCTGCTCTTCGACAGCGAGAGCATCGGCATCTACGTGCAGGAGATGGCCAAGCTCGACGCCAAGTAGCCGCCGCACTTTCCAGCAGGGATCGGAGGACGACCCGAGTCCCAAGAGTGGGGTTTTGCTTTTTAAAAGGAGAGAGGAGGGGTGATGGCAGGGGAGTGGAGGGTGGCCGGGCAGGTCCTGCCGGCGCAGGGAGCCCTCTGCCCTTCACACTCTCCTCCAAAAGAGCCTCCATCTGTAAGGAAGCAGGTCTCCGCGAGGGGTTTCTTTCCATGTGTTTTCCTCCTGTTGTTTTAGAACTTTTTTAAAAAAACAGACCTCGTTTTAGATTTATAGCATTGACTTTTACACACATTCACACAAGAAAAAAATCCTTTCAAAATTCTTAAATCTTCTGTTCCTCCTTTTTCCAAGGGAAGAGGGCAAAAAGTGGCCTGGGCTCTGTTGGTGTGCGTGTTCCGTGGCGGAGAGAAGAAAATGGGAAAGACATCTCACTGGTGCTTTTCTCTTTTGTTTTAGTGCCCCCCGCCCCCATCCCTATAATATCTGTAACTACTAAAAAGGTTTTGATTCAGGCTTTTTTTTTGGTTTCATTTTGTTTTTTTAAGAAAAAGAAAATGAAAGGAAAAAAATAAAAGATCCAGTGTCTTTCTTACACCATATTCTTTTATTGCAACATTTTCCTCAGTTTGGAAAACTGTGTCCCCACACGTAGGTCCTTCTAGAATATTGTAAGTCAATAGAAGAAGGCCTGTCGCTCACACACTGGGATTCCCACCTCGCTGGACCCCAGGTCAGATAGCACCAGGGCCTGTGTTTCTTAGGCCGAAGGTCCTGCCTCCGGGAAGGTGGGCTTCCCTTCGTGGTCCATAAAGACAGATACTTGGATGCAACCACCAGGGGAACAGCCATCCTCCAATAGAGGCACACAACTCACTTAGGCCTGGGCGACAGCCCCAGCGGGATGGCCTGAGAACCCCAGAGAGGCTGGTGTCCCAAGGACTCTGCCCGAGTACCCAGAGGCCACCATCAAAAGGGAGCAGGGAGGGGCAGGGTGGGGAGGTGGGGCCTGAATTTCTTCAGATGAACTCATCAACCACTTCTGCTATGCAGATTTAACCCAGGCAGTCCAAGAGGGGCTCCTCTGGATTGGAAGATCTCTCCCAAATAGAGGAATCATTTATATACCGTAACATAGTCGGTGGCAGACATTAGTGCCCAGCTGGGCCTCCAGACAAGTGACCCTGGGGTTGGCCAGGAAACCAGAAGCACAAAACCACAAAGTCCCTTGAGGGCCCTCTCCCCATTCCCAGCATCAGCTGGAGTTTTGTCACTTACAAATCTGCCCATAAATAACCTAGAAATATGCTGGGGTTCACCCGCAGAAACCCCCTCTGCTCGCTAATGGGTAAGCAGATGGCACCCCGCAAAGAGTCACATTATCTGCCCTTCCTTAAACACCTCCAATGGCTGGCAGGCCAGGCTGCAGTGTCAACCCCTGCTAGCCGTGTAAAAACGCACTCTGTCAGGGTGGGGTAACCAGAAGAGCACATTTATCTAGCTCTTTCTTCTTAAATGAAACCTATGGTATGGAGTAGGATCTAAAAGTGGAAATGTGCGGGCCACAGTGGCTCATGCCTGGAATCCCAGCACTTTGAGAGGCCAAGACGAATGGATCACCTGAGGTCAGGTGTTCGAGACCAGCCTGGCCAACACGGTGAAACTCCGTCTCTATTTAAAAAGTACAAAAATTAGCCAGGCATGGTGGCACGTGCCTGTAGTCCCAGCTACTTGGGAGGCTAAGGCAAGAGAATCACGTGAACCCAGAAGGTGTAGGTTGCAGTGAGCTGAGATCGTGCCACTGCACTCCAGCCTGGGTGACAGGGCGAGACTGTCTCAAAAATAAACAAACAAACAAATAAAGTGGAAATGTAGGAAGGCCATGAGACTTAAGGAGCACAGGGATTATGCACCTGTTAGCAAATTGAAAACAAGGCTCCTGTGAAGTCCCTGGTTGTTGCAGAATGTATGGGCTCCCCGACCGTGTGATGGCAGAGATTTGGGGTGCCGGGCCTCTCTCCACCTCAGGTCCCTCCTTTGTTCTCAATGTGCAGTTCTCCTTCCTGCCCTCACAGACAGACACTGGCCACCAGAGCCCAGCAATCTGCCCTGCTCTGAGAGCTCTAAATGGCACACGTCATGAGCACAAGCACGTACACACACATGCACATCCCAGAGGAGGCAGGTGCAGAGGAAGGGCTGGCTGTGGCCTCCCCAGCACCATGCAGCCAGCACACATGAGCCGCTCAGCCAGTACCACAGCAAGCACACCTTCCAAACCCAGAAAGCATCCTCTAACAGGGGTATTTGTTTAATGCCTCTCTCTCTCCCATTTTTGTTTTATACAAGTTGCATTTCTAGCCACCACATCATTGGCATCTTATTCCAGAAGAATAGCATTAGTTCTAGCACTTGCCAGGCGGGTGCCATGCGCCAAGCAGTCCGTATGCCCACCTGCTGCGGTAGTTCTCCCGCCTGGCCTCTCCATCAGGGTGGAGACTGCCTCATGGTTTTCCAGCTCGTAGAGACGAACAGGTCCCGGCTCTTGGTCAGCCGAACCATGAGCCGGCCCACATAGAAGCCACTGATTTGGCCCACGCCGTCATTTCTCCCCATGGACAGGAGGAACGTCAGTGCACCTGCAAGCAGAGACACAGAAACAACCAGAACCTCACTGAACCTCCTGGGGCTGCACCTCCCAGAGTGCCGATCCTTCCCGAGGCCTTCAGACTCAGGGCTGGAAATGTGAAATCGCTTTAGGAAGGTGGGTGAGGCCCTGATTTTTTGTTTGTTTGTTTGTTTGTTTTTTTGAGACAGAGTTTTGCTCTTGTTGCCCAGGCTGGAGTGCAATGGTGTGATCTTGGCTCGCTGCAACCTCCATCTCCCGGGTTCAAGCGATTCTCCTGCCTCAACCTCCCGAGTAGCTGGGATTACAGGCATGCACCACCACACCTGCCTAATTTTGTATTTTTAGTAGAGATGGGGTTTCTCCATATTGGTCAGGCTGGTCTCGAACTCCCGACCACAGGTGATCTGCCCACCTCGGCCTCCCAAAGTGCTGGGGTTACAGGTGTGAGCCACCGCGCCCGGCCTATTTTTAAAGAGCTCTAAGGGGATGTTTCCATCACCAGCTTGGAGAGTTTGTTCTAGTGGCCAGGTATGGGATAGCCCAAAAAGGCTTCCCCATGTTTAACCCCAAACTCTATTAAAACTGCAAAGCACATGGGGCCTCTCTTACCTGGCTTGTAGGCCTGGAGAGGCCGCTGCTTCACAGAGTTGACGATGTTGGCCACGGCGATGTTGGCGTGGAGGCCGGCAAGATAGGCCATCTTGGGCGTCCTCACGTCAGCACAGTCACCAATGGCGTAGACGTTGCTGTGGCCCTCCACCTGGAGGTGCTCGTTCACTCTCAGAGCACCACTGCTGGCCAGTCTGCTCTCTGCCAGAAGAAATGACACCAAAACCAAGACACTGAGCTGCTGTGTTAAGTGGCCACCAGGAGGAGGAGAGGGCGAGCTCTAGACGCTGGTCAATAGGTGCTGGTCAGGTCACCCTCCTGAGGCATGACCACCCCCTGGAGGTACCTGCTCTAGAGGCCACCCTCCCACCTAATTTATTCCCCCCTGAAGTCTCTACCTCACAACTCTTCCTGCAGAGGCAAGGTTGCTGATGCCAGAGTGGAAATGGGTCAAAATACAAACAGGCCTCCTTTTAGAAATGTACATAACTCTCAACAAGTTACAATGATCAGCTGAGTCTTGAATTGACTTTTGAATGTAAGTGAGATTTTAAAAATAAATGCAGGCCAGGTGTGGTGGCTCATGCCTGTAATCCCAACTCTTTGGGAGGCCGAGGCGGCCAGATCACTTGAGGCCAGGAGCTCAAGACCAGTCTGGCCAATATGGTGAAACCCGTCTCTACTAAAAATAGAAAAATTAGCCGGGCTTAGTGGCATACAGCCATAATCCCAGATATTCGGGAGGCTGAGGCACAAGAGTCACTTGAACCCAGGAGGTGGAGGTTGCAGTGAGCCAAGATCACGCCACTGCACTCCAGCCTGGATGACAGAGCAAGACTCTGTCTCAAAAAATAAAAATAAAAAACAAAACTGAAGCATTAAAAATAAATGCAGAGCTTTAATAAATGGCAAACTGCTTTTTTAAAGGGACTTTTAAAAACTTGTATTTGAAAATACAACATTAGGACAATTTGGTACTAAATTCTGGGATCTCTGTCCATTATAAGCCCTCAATCCCACTGCTACACACAGCCTGGACTGGCTTCCTTTTCCTGGGATTGGGTCATTACTTCCTGCTGGACACAAGGCAGGAGCTCCTTGTCAGGGAAGGGCATTTGGGAGTAAATGACAGGGAATTGAGGACACAAAGCAACCACCAGGCCTGGCCACTGAGTCTCCTGCTCACAAATGGAGGCTTAAACACACATCAGTCCACCTCTGCCACCTCCAGCCAGCTAAATACGCAAATACTGAGCTTTAAGAAACGAGGCCATGTTACCAACCCCACTCCCCAGTCAATCCAAGCTCAAGAGACCAAATGTTTTGATCTGGGTTTGGGGGCAGCAGCACGCCTGCCAAGAGAGGAAGGCCTGACCCTGAATTTCCTCTGTCCTCAGGTGAGGGGGAAAGAAACACCACCAACCTTTGTCATCTCTCTGATGCCTGTTCCCATCTCTTACCACTAGGGGGCGGCCCTAATTTCAGAAGATTCTGGTCACCTTGGCCACCTGGGGCCGAGCCATCGTCACAGCTGAGGAGAGCTCAGCAAGGGTGGACCCTCACTGAATTTAAAGTCTGAGCTGTTGGGAAGAAAGGGGGAAGGCAGCAAGGTGTGGACTCCTGGGGGCAAGCACTGCAGAGCATTCAGAGGGTACTGGAGAGCAAGGAGGCACAGGGGAAGCCCGGCTGGGCACCTGCTCACCAAACGTTTTGCGGTAGGCGGAGCTGTTGATCTTGATGCCAGTGCAGAGAATCACCAGGTTGGTGGCCACCTCTGTGCCTTTGTCCGTCTGCACTTTGATGTACTCTCGATACTCATTGAGAGGCAGCTCCTCCAGATTGCTGACCCGCTCACCTAGAAGGGGGTTCATGACCAGGAGGCTGGTGGGGACAGGGACCCCATCAAGCCTGGACCCCAAGCCAAGGCTAACCCTGGGGAGGGCCTGGACCTCTGGGGCCCAACTGGGCAATGGCTGCACCCTGTCTTCCCACCATGCCCCTCCCTCAGTCCACTCTATGCCCCACAAAGCTGATCTGGACATCTGGCCCCGAGGGGTCCCTCTGGAGAAAAGTTCCAAGAAGCCCCTGGAGGGAAGCGAGGCTGTTTCCCAAGAAGTTCTCAGAAAAGCTGTTTAATGGAAGACCTCAGACGCGCCTCTTATGAGTGCCAGCCGTGCCATCCTAACTAGGCAGGACGAGCACTCCAAGTGCACCACGACAAAGGGGAAAGCCAGAGAAAGAGAAGCCAGCTCGCTACACTCACTGCCTAAAGTGACAGTGACGGCAGCACTCCACAGCCAGTTACCAAAAGGAGGCTGAGGCAGCCATGCGGGCCCTTCACAGGACAGGTGCCTCACCCTCCCACAAACAGTGAGGGGGCTGGGGCCTCATGCAGTGAAGTGTAGGGGCCATAGCGCTGGAAGAGAACCTCACTTTCCAGCGTTTGCTGGGTGGGTCTCGTCCCCTGCTCTACAAGAAGGCCACACTCCTCACCACTCTCAAAACATAAACCAATAAACCTATTCCCTCGACCACAGAGACATCCTATTTGGGGCAAATCCTTCAGATGCACTCAAGAAAAATCATTCAGCAGACAGGCATCCCACCATCTGCACTGCATCCAAAGCAATAACCAGGACATGGAAATCCCGTAAGTACCAGGCCCTCTTCCCTGCCCGGGGACGGGCACAACTTCCAGCTGGACAAGGCTCAGATGGGCTTTGATGCTCACGGCTGCTTCTGAGCGCTTCATGCTCCACCCCAGGACACAGTGGAAAAGAGAGAGCCTGGGGTGGACCGTAGCCACCCTCCTGCTGCAAGCAGTCACCAAGCCTCCAAGCCACATCTCACCAGGCCAGGGCAGGGCAGGGAGGGAGGTGAGGGTGCACGTACTCAGCAGCAGCTGCACGCCCTTCCGGAGGAGGATCTCCTTCACCTCCTGCCGGACGGAGGGCAGGAGCTCCTTGTCAGCCAGGGCCACTTGGGAGTGAATGAGAGTGACCTGAGGACAAAACGACCACAGGGCCTGAGAAGGAGCCCCCAAGTCTTCAAACACAATCATTGCACGAACGTCCACCTCCACTCATACCTCCAGGTTACAGATGAGGAAACTGAAGCTCCAGAGAAGTAATCTGTCCAATGCCGGGACCAATTAGTGGTGAGCTGGGCTTAAGCCCACATGTTCTAGACTAGGACTCTTTCAGTACCCTCCTGCCACACCCAGGCCAGAGGACTACCAATATGCCAACATGTCACAACCTACACCTCATCTAGGGCCACCTGGAAAATTATCTTCAAGCATCCTTGGGCACTTATAATTATACAAGCCATGGGCATTCCAACAGTCAATCAGACTGATGTCAACATTAAAGCTTGTTTAAAATTAGTGCTTCCAGGCATGTCTACTTGCTGTCTGGGACAACACAGGGAAGCGTCCCGGGCACCTCATGTTGCAATCATGTTCAAAGCCTGGGCTTTGGTATCAAATTGCCTGGGTTGAAATCCCATTTCTGATACTCACTTGGACACCTCCCAAAGGCTCACTAACATGGGCACAATAGCCCCACTCATAGGAATTTTGTAATGATGAGCAAAACAATACGTACAAAGCATGTAACTCAGCACATATTAAGTCCTTAATAAAGGGTGGCTGCTACTACCCTTACTGTCTACAAATCCTAAACATGTGGATATTTTACTGAGTTACTTGAACTTTTTTACTACTTCAGACTGGTCTGACCCCTGTGAAATAAGAAGAAAAGTATATATTGGTCTCTGCCCCCACTTCCTGATGCAGAGCTCTTAAAACCCTTGTAAACTGGGGTACTAAGAATCATTTGTTCTAATATTTGGTCCTCATTGCCGGTTCTTGATACAGAGCTCCTGAGATCTTTGTAATGTCCTGAGTGATGGGAGGGTCTGACATAGAGCTCCTAACTCCTTGGATGTTCCCGGGTGATGGGAGCATCTTTTGTTCTAATGAAGCTACTCCTGATGGGCTCCTGGATGATCACTGGTCACCAGAGAGACCAAGCCAGCTTAGAAGTCTGGAACTTTCAGCTCCAGGGACGAGAGAGGGGCTGGAGATTGAGGTCATAATCAACCTTGCCTACCTGATGAAGCCTCCATAAAAATCCCTAAAGTACAGGGTTCAGAGAGCTTCCAGGTTGGTGAACATGTCCACATGCCAGGACAGTGGTGCACCCCAACTCCATGGGGACAGAAGCCCCTGTGCTCAGGACCCTTCTAGACCATGCCCTATGTGCCCCTTCATCTGAATGTTCATTTTTATCCTTTAAAACATCCTTCATCATAAATCAGCAACAGCAAGTAAACTGTCTCCCTGGCTTCCATCAGCTGCTCTAGCAAATTATTTAACCCAAGGAGAGAGTCATGAGAATCTCTATCTTGTAGCCAAGTGGGACAGAAGCGTGGGTAAGCTGGGGACCTATGGACTTGCAACTGGTGTTTGAAGTCGGGGCAGGATCGTGGGACTGAGCCCTTGACCTGTGGGGTCTGCACTAACGCCAGGTAGTGTCAGAATTGAATTGAACTGTAGGACACCCAGCTGGTGTCAGAGAATTGGTCAGTGGGGGAAAAACCCACACATCTTATCCCAGAAGTGTGGAGTGAGTAGGGAGAAAAACAGTTTGGTTTTTCCCTATAGAATCCTCATAAATCAAAACGAATGAATGTAACTATATCAATCACTCATCATAATTTCCAACAATTTGGCAGAGAACAGCCATATAATTAAATTATCCTCTATTGATTTTTCTTTTCAAAACCAACCTGCCTTTCCCTGAGGAAAAAAGATCCATTCAGAGGCCCCACATGGCTCTCAGAAGCCGATCTGGCTTCAACCGCAAGCAAGCTCTCGCCTGGAGGAACTGTAATGACGTTTATCACTCAGCCCTTGCCAAGCCTGGACAGGGTGCCAGGATTTCCTCTTTCTCGCTAGGTTGCCCGGTAGGATCTCTGTCTTTTGAGCATGAGAAAGCAACAGGGCAGGCTGATGTCCCCTCCCCGTTCCCACCCATGGGCAGAAGGCAGTGCTGTTCAGTCATTGCCCAGCGTGGGCAGAAAGGGCTGTGCTGCAGGCTCCCCACCACCATGGGGCTGCTCAGAGCAGGGGCTACCATATCAGGCAGAGACCAAAGCAACAACTGAAGGTGTCTTTGTCCAAGCTGGTTGCCAGCAAGAGGTAATCAAATATACATTTGTATCACAAAGGCCTGAATTCTGAAGGTGACACAGAAGTTCCGCTTTTGCAAGGTATTGCCCCTGGGCTTGATCCTCCAAGTTGGAGCAGAGGGCAGGACCTTTCCTTGAGAAAGGACACACCCTGAGCAGCTCCGTAAGGTCAGGTGCAGCAGGATCCCAGCTCTGCAGGAAAAATCCCCTATAGAATCGCACCTTGGCACAAAACAGAAATACACACTCCCAGTTTATGTGAATAGAGCTCCAGACTTCTCTGCCCTGAGCAAATTCCTGATGTTCCTAAGATAATGCAGAAAGAAGCCAACCACTTAGAGCTCCAAGGCAAGGCAGCCTGGCTCACCTCTTTCTCAGGATATTCTGTTTTAATCTCTGCTGCCATCTCCACTCCAGCCGAGCCTCCTCCCACCACCACGATGAACCGTGAGCGCTGGACCTGGAGAAGAGGACATGTGAAACAGGGACATATGAAACACACCTACACATCCACCTCTGTCTGCTGGTTCAGCCTGTGGTGTGGCTCCCTGGGCCAAAGGAGGGCAGAGAACCCTTTCCACATTTTGAGTCCAAATGTACTTCCTCCCACCCACCTCGCAGAATTGCTGTGGAAGATCGTGGATCTAAGCCTGCTCTACAAAACAGAGACTTATGAAAACAGGAGTGGAAGGGACCCGTGAAAAGCCCCAGGAGAGGAAAGTCAGAGACATACCAAGGGCAACATGAGCAGGTCTGGGGTGCTCACATCCTGGCTCCAGCAGCAAGTTCAAGGTCTCTTCCCAGGAAAGTCTCTTCCTAGTGACTCTCCAACTCTATGGCTACAGCCAGCAGCTCTGAGTACCCCCGTGGCCTCCCAGCTGCAGGCCTAGGCATCCCCAAGGCTGTCCTTCCGTCTGCCCACACTGCCCCATGCCTTCAGTGCACAGCTCACCTGCCTCACCATGTCCTCATAGGCCTGGATAGCGGCCTGCTGGCTGGAAACCTCATTAAACTTGCCCGGGAAGGGCCCAGTGCTGCCCGTGGCCAGGATAAGATGAGAGAAGGGCAGGGCCTGAGAGAAAAAAAAAAAAAAAAAAAAAAAGATGAGGGTAGGGCAGGGCAGGGCAGGCATGGCCTCTGCATCCTACTCCCGGCCTGCCAGCCAGGACAAACCAGGCAAAGAGGCCCCTCTAGGCACCAGAGGCAGCCCCCGTGGGAGGGGGTAAAACCACCACACTGGTTAGCCCAAAGGATGGCACTAGAACCTGGGGAAAGACCTAAGGAAGTAGAGTTTACCTCCGCGTGGAGAATGCGGGGGCAACTGGAGCCACCCAGCATGGCAGTGGGAGGGGCGCCTGGAAGCAGGAGGCAGGGCTGCAGGATAGGACACTGCCTGCAGGAGTTAGCTCAGAACCTCCCGGGTGTTTTAGAAGAACCCTCCTCCTGCCTCCGCCAGGAAGAAAAGAAAGGGAAAGAAAGAAAGACTGATCAGTAGTGGCATCACACCTGTGAATAGCCACTGCACTGAGCAACATAGCAAGACCCCGTATTAATTTAATTTTTAAATTAAAAATAAATAATAAAATAAAAAATAATTTAATTTTTTTTAATTAAAAATAAAAAAAATTTTAGGCCGGGCATGGTGGCTCACACCTGTAATCCCAGCACTTTGGGAGACCAAGGCGGGCGGATCACCTGAGGTCAGGAGTTTGAAACCAACCTGATCAACATGGCCAAATCCCATCTCTACTAAAAATACAAAAATTAGCTGGGCGTGGTGCCATGCGCCTGTAATCCCAACTACTCAGGAGGCTGGGGCAGGAGGATCGCTTGAACCTGGGAGGCAGAGGTTGTGGTGACCCGAGACCATGCCATTGCACTCCAGCCTGGGCAACAAGAGCGAAACTCCGTCTCAAAAACAATAAAAAAAATTTTTTTAATTAAAAAAATTTTAAACAAAGAAAAGGAAATCTTGTTTGGAGCCTAAATACATAAAGTTGACAAAAACAGAGCTGCTCCAATGGGAGGGGCTGGAAGGCCTGGACTCCACTCAGCCTCTCCTTTCCCCTGAACCTCCAAGATGCCCTCATGGAATCTTCCAGGGCTCTGAAACGCATGGCTGGAGACTGCAGGACTAGGGGACACTCAGTAATCTTTCCAACCAGGAAACTATCTGGCCCCATTAATTCAAGAAGGGCTGGGTCACACTAAATCGGAACTCATCAAGGAAAGGAACTGTGTTTCCTTTTGTCAACGCCCCCTTAGCTTCAGACACCAAATGGGGCTGGGCTGGACGTGACACTCATCCAGAGCTGGTGGCAGCTTGTCGATGGAGCTCAAGTCATGGCAGGTGTGTTCCAGGCTCCATGATGCACATGTGAGGTGGGGGAACACACAAATGAGTGAAGGGAAACCTCTGCCCCAGTGACGTCCCGATCCGGGGGATGTGGGACCATGCGTGCGCCTTTTTGTTCTAGACAGAGCCGAGGGCTGGCCAGGCCTGGGAGTTGTCTGGGACGCTGGCTTTTAGAGCATGGGCTCTGGGCTAAAATTGCATGGGTTCAAATCCTAGTTCAGTCTCTTACCAGCTGTGGTATCTTAAGCAAGCCATTTAACCCTTTAGCTTCTCTGTAAAATGAAGTTTTACCACCTTCGCCATAGAGGCACGGTAAACATTCATGAGACTTACGTAAAGAATACAAACACGGCCTGGCATGCAGGAATTACACAAGAAATATCTGCCACCATATTCTTGTGGTTGCTGTGGTCAAGCCTTTGTTTATGAGGAATCCGCTATCTGCCCAGCACCAGGCAGGGCTTGGGGCTCACAGACAGCATTCTCTTTTTTTTATTTTTATTTTTTGAGATGGAGTCTCTGTCTGTCACCCAGACTGGAGTGCAGTGGTGCAATCTCATCTTACTGCAACTTCCACCTCCGAATTCAAGCAATTCTCCAGCCTCCTGAGTAGCTGAGATTACATGCGCCCACCACCACGCCCAGCTAATTTTTGTATTTTCAGTAGAGACAGGGTTTTGCCGTGTTGGGCAGGCTGGTCTCAAACTCCTGACCTCAGGTGATCCGCCCGCCTTGGCCTCCCACAGTGCTGAGATTACAGGTGTGAGCCACCGCCCCCTGCCTAGCTCTCTCTTGACCCTGGAGGATCCCACCCAGGCCCTGCAGAGGGCCCTTGAGCCAGCTGGCAGCCGGGCTGGCCCTCACTCACCTCGCCGCCCTGCAGCAGCACCGTCTGGTTCTTCAGGTCTATCCCCACCACTAGCCCCTGCCTGAAGTTGTCCTTGAAAGTCACCGAGTAAGAAATGAATGTCTTTTTGGCGAACCCTGGGGAAGGGACACAGAAGAGGTCATAGGGCAGAGTCAGGCTGCCCACGGGAAGCCAGAGTGACTCAGAACCTTTCACGAGCTGCAAACCAACAGGGGTGCCCTTGACCAAAGAGTTGGGCCATTAGGTATGCCTGGGGTACCCCTACTTCCTAAAACGCCAGTCTGGGCCTCAGACCCTCAGAAAAGCTCAAGCTTTTACTTCTAGGGTCTCATTATGGTGGCTACTTAAGACCAGAGACCTTGAGCTTCTCCAGAACTTGTCTGACAGTGGAATGCAGGCACTTTGCCCTAAATGGAGAACACCACCCCCAGCCCTAAAATCAAGCCCCAGAGCAGAGACAAGACCCCCCTCACGGAGACAGCCCCAGACAGGAGCACATTACCTGTCTCCACGGAGGCTCGGAGGGCAGCCACATTGTGGTGGAAGGAGTCCTTCATGTCCACCAGCATGAAGGGGACGTTCAGGGCCTGCAGCTGGCTGGCTGCTGCGATCCCGCCAAAGCCCCCACCCACAATCACCACGTGCAGAGCTCCCGATTCCACCGAGACCTGGGACCCCATCTTGAATCAGGCACTGCTGGGAAGAAAGAGGAGAGCACATCAGAGTCAGGGAGGCTGAGAGGGCTGGGAGGACCCACAGTGAGAGAGGCCTCGATCATGAATTGATCTTTTTAGATGAGGTAAATCTTTGATTAATGAAACTCCAATTTTATAAAATTTGAATTAAATTCAGAAGGAACAAGGGGGTATCCCACTTCCAGCCCATACCCCAAACACCAAGTTCCCTTCTCCAGAGGCATCCACTGTTACATAACAAGTTTGGATGACTCCTTCCAGAGATAGTTTATGCAACTATAATCACGATTATTTTTTGCACTCATTAAACAAAGTGTTCTGCACATTTGTTTTTTACTTGATATATTCCATCAAAGACTTTTGGGAGAGATTGCAGTGGGGCAGGAGGAAAAAAAAGACTTTTGAAGAGGGGAATAATGTTCACTCAACAACATATATGAATTGAACTCCTGCTTTTTGACATGCTCTGTGTTGTGTATCCTGTGGTCAGACAGGCAGATATGGTCCCTGCCCTTATAAGGTCAGACCTTACAAAGTCCAAGAACCAGGTGGGCAATGTCAATGATGTGAGAAGCTGGGAAAAGGTGCAATAACAAGAAACAGTGGGCACACCTGTGGGGAACTGGCAAGCATAGGCCACATCTAAAGGAACAACAAAAAACATTCTTTAAGCACTGCACTAAACAAACACCACAACCAGATTCAGCCCAGCTCACAGGTCACCAACTTAAGGTTCAGGTCTAAGGAGGTCAATTAGCAGGTTACAACAAGAATTCTGCAAAATTCTGCTGCTAGGGTTTGAATATGTCTCCCAAAAAGGAACAGTGTTGAGAGGTGGGGCCTAATCGGAGGTGTTTGGGTCATAAGGTCTCCACCCTCATGAATGGATTAATACCAATTATAAAAGGGCCTCTGAGGCTACAAGTTTAAGCTCTTCCTCTCTCTCACTCTCTCTTTTGCCTTCCACCATGGGATGACTCAGCATGAAGGCCCTCACCAGACACTGGGCCCTTGATCTTGGACTTCCCAGCCTCCAGAACCATGAGCCAATACATTTCTGTTCATTATAATTACCTAGTCTGTGGTATTCTGCTGTAGCAGCAGAAAACAGACTAAGACAAATCTGGTGTGAACTAAGACTGTGATCATGGAGTAGGAAGGAGGGGCCACAGCCGTATGCTACAATGCCTGGTTAATTTTTTAATTACTTGTAGAGATGGGGCTGGGTGTAGCAGCTCACGCCTATAATCCCAGCACTTTGGGAGGCTGAGGCAGGAGGATCTTTTGAGCCCAGGAGTTCCAGACCAGCCTGGGTAACACAGAGAGACTCTGTCTCTACAAAAAAAAAAAAAAAAGCCAGGCGTGGTGATGGGCACCTATAGTCCCAGCTAATTGGGAGGCTGAGGTGGGAGGATCACTTGAGCCAGGGAGGTCAAGGCTGCAGTGAGCCTTAACTATGCCACTGCACTCCAGCCTGGGCCACAGAGTGAGACCCCATCTCAAAAAAATAAAACAATAAAAATAATAAATATTGATAGAGATGGGGGTCTCCTTTTGTTGCCCAGGCTGGTCTCAAACTCCTGGGCTCAAGTGATCCTCCCACCTCAACCTCCCAAAGTGCTGGGATTACAGGCATGAACCACTGCACCCAGTCCCCATTTCTTTGTATGAACTCAAGATGGTATATAAGCTTCTGTACCTCTTTTGGGGGTCGGGTCTTCCTTCTGAAGGCTCCTGTATATACACACATTAAATAAATTTATATTTTTATATTTGTATAAAGTTGCCTTTTATCCAACTCAACAGCCTTGGGCCCTACAGCAGCAAAGTTGCCTGGGCTCCCCAAGCCAGCCTGGAAGGCTGGTAAACAGGGTTACCTGTGCATCCCAGAGTCTGCCCCAGACAGAGGAGGGCCCAGGGGCTGGCCTGGGGCTGCACCAGAGGCCTTGCCTCCAGCCCAGCAGAACCCCAAATTAGGATGCTTGCAGTGTGGGCCTCAGGCAGGCAGAGGGCTGCTGGTGTGGGAGGAGCCACACAGCCCATTGAGGGGCACTCTTGACTGCAGCTGAGACCCTGAGAGGTGACAAGCAATCAACCCTCCTCCTGGCCTGTGCTGAGCCCTAAAGAGAGGCAGAAATAAGCCAGGCTGCTGGGGGGAGATGCTGAGAAAAAGAAACAAAGCTCACACTATACAGAAAGCCGCCCCAGAGGCTCAACAGCTGCTGTGGGCTTCAGGAAGGGGGACTGGAGGGGGTGTCAGCGAAGGAGGAAGTAGACTCTGAGGTCAACCTTGAAGGACAGACATCAAGCCACTGAACAGCCTCATAAGGAAGTGTGTTCCAGCTCATCTGGGACCCCCAGGCCGCTGGAAGGCCACTGCACTGCCCTGATCATCTTTGCGGGTCTGGGGCACAACCCCTTCCCTCTCTGGGCCTCAATTTACCCCCTATAATGGGAGCGGACTATAAGGCCCAACCAGCTATAATATCCTGAGCTGTCCTCGTACACACTGGTTTCCAAGACATGGTGGTGGTTCCCCAAGACGGTCCCCAAATCATCCCACACTTATGGGGCAGCTTTTGGTTACAACTCCGGGCACTGTTCCCATTGGTGTTCAAATGCCCACTGCCTAACTTCTCCCCTGGGGGCGGACAGTATAGCAGAGGGAGGGCACTGACACAATGGATTGGAGGGAATTTAAAGTTGTTTCTCATGGGTCAAATGGTCCCCAAATCATTGAGGCTTGAACATACCCATTTCACAGATGAGGAGGCTGAGCCCTCGTAGTGATTAGGACCCGAGACAAGCCCCCCAGCAGGCAGGGCCACCCTAGCTCCTCTAAGCCCTCAGAAGGGTTGTCTAGAGCTAATCCCAAGCATACCTCAGGCTGAATCTGCCAACTAGGCCAGAAGGGAATGTCTCCTAGGGACCAGGACCCAGGAGGGCCCACAGGCCCAGCCAGAGGTAGCAGTGCACACCAGGAGCTGCGCAGGGCCTGAGAATGTAGGCAGTGATGAGGCAGACCGTGGGTGGCGTGTGTTTCACCAGCCCCTGGCAGTGTGGAACCCTCTGTGCTGGGTCTTACCCTTGGGGCTGTCAGCCAGGGATGAGGTCAAGAAAACACCCAGAAAGCCCCACTTCCAAGTTAGCTGGTCATGGCCCCTGAGAGGGGCTATGCAGCTGGCCAGGGATAGGGATAGGGGAGTCCACTGTGCGTCAGGTCACACTGGAGCACCCAGGGACACTCAAAAAGGACAGCCTAGAGCCCTGAAAAACAGCTGAGATCAGGGGGTCTTCCTAGCAGAGGAAACAACTTGGGCCAGAGGCCCAGTGGCAGGAAGGGAAGAGGCGGGTAGAGTTCAGGGCACCTGTGGCAGAAGGTGGAGAGGCTTAGAGGACAGGTGACAGGGGCCGACAGACAGCCAGCCTGCCATGCCAGGGCAGCTTTGACAACCAGGTGGACATACAAGCCTACCCCGGGCCCTTCATGGGGTTTCTTCCAGGGAAAGAAAGTCTAGTGACCCCAGAGTGGACCTCAGGGGCAATGAGTTGACCAAAGGAGCCGAGCCCCTGACCCCCAGGCCCCTAGGATCATCAACCTGCTTCCCCGAGAGGGCAAACTCTTGCCTCACCCAAGGAAGGCAAATTGCTTATCTGGGGTTCCCTGTGAAGGGCCTGGGGCCTGAGGGGACACCCAGACCACAGCAGGGCCAGGGAGGAGAGGCACTTTTCCTCTTCATGCTGCCTGAGGCCTCTCCTGCAATCTGCTCTCTCTCTCTTCTCTCTCCTCTACTGACCCCTGCCACCCTTACTTGTGGAATAGGGAGGCCACTGACTCTCCAGCAGATTTCACCCTGCCTCTTTGGCAGCCCCTTGCCCAATACTCTTGGACATGCCAACTCTCCTTGGCTCTGCCAGTGTCGGTTCTTGCCTGGCCCCAGAAAACAGTGAACTCCCTCCTGCTTGGCCATGATCTACTTGGCCAGACACCTAAAGCAAGGGCTTAAGCCATGGAGCTACATTTCCAGCCACACACCCTGTAGGAGATGAAAATGCACATATGGAATTAGTGGATGCCCAGTTATATGTTCTAACATAGCAGTAGTGCTGTGCAAACCTCCACCTGTGTGACACTCCATCAATCAATGGAAACTGCCACCAATGAGAGGCTACAGGATAAAATATTATAAGCCCATACAATGCAGTACTGTGTAGCCAGTTGTTTTTAAAGGGTGAGTGATGTTTTGTTTTGTTTTTGAGACGGAGTCTCACTCTATTGCACAGGCTGGAGTGCAGTGGCTC
This sequence comes from Gorilla gorilla gorilla, assembly GCF_029281585.2. NCBI lineage: Eukaryota > Metazoa > Chordata > Mammalia > Primates > Hominidae > Gorilla > Gorilla gorilla. Next base: position 45,618,690 of record NC_073232.2, on the reverse strand, counting down.
AATTTCAGCTCACTGACTGCAACGTCTGCCTCCTGAGTTCAAGCAGTTCTCCTGCCTCAGCCTCCCAGGTAGCTGGAACTACAGGCATGTGCCATCATGCCCGGCTAATTGTTTTTTGTATTTTTAGTAGAGTCAGGGTTTCACCATGTTGGCCAGGCTGGTCTCAAACTCCTGACCTCAAGTGATCGGCCTGCCTCAACCTCCCAAAGTGCTGGGATTATAGGTGCGAGCCACTGTGCCCAGCCTGTGAATGATGTTTTTATACAAAAAGTCTGTCCATGAAAAAGTCAGGCAAGGGCTGGGTGTGGTGGCTCCTGCCTATAATCCTAGCACTTTGGGAGGCAAAGGCAGGAGGACTGCTTGAGCCCAGGAGTTTGAGGCTGCAGTGAGTAACTTTACCTTTGCTCCCTCCCACAACACACATAAACAAAGACACACAAACACAATCTGATTTACACAAATCAGATTTGTTTTCAAGGTTCATCCAAGTTGTAGCATGTATCAGTGCTTCATACCACTGCACTCCAGCCTGGGCAACAATGTGAGACCCTGTCTCAAAAGTAAAAAAAAGAAAGGAAAAAGTCAGGCAATATTTATTTATTTACTTACTTATTTTTAATTTTCTTAGGGACAGGGTCTTGCTCTATCACCCAGGCCAGAATGCAGTGGCATGATCATAACTCATTATAACCTTGAACTCCTGAGCTGGCTAATTTTTTTTTTTTTTTTTTTTTTGTAGAGATGAGGATCTCACTATGTTGCCTAGGCTGATCTTGAACTCCTAGCCCCTCAAGGGATCCTCCTGCCTTAGCCTCCCGAAGCACTGGAATCACAGGTGTAAGCCACTGTGATTTCGAGCTGTAGAAAAGATTCAATGAGATCATTTATGTAAAGCATTTTAGCATGGTGCCTGGCACACAGTAGCAATGAATACACAGCAGCCACTTATTTATATATATATATATATAAAATGTATGTTGCAGATTAGTTTGCCCAGTCCCAAAAAGTCAGGCCACAGAACCACATGAAAGATCTAATCCCATTTATGGCCAATAAGACACATCCACCTCAGTATGTACACACATATACAGGTAATGATTACAGCAGTTAGCATCTGTTGCACTTTTGCCCATATCTTCGATTTAAGGTATGAGTTTTTTCTCCTTATTTTGGAAAAAAGTTCAACAACTTGCCCAAGTTCAATTCTCAACACATCAAACCTGCTCTCTGAACCAACGTGCTAATAGTGGTCATAGATGATGTTTTCATTTTCTTCCTTAAGCTTTTGTATTGTTTGAATTTTTTTCAAACAAGCATATGTCATTTTTGCAGAAATAATGTCTTTAATAATAGGACAGACCGCTTACCATCTAATTTTTTAATCAAAATAGAATTCACATATACAATTTACCACTTAAGATGTAAGTTCACAGTGAGCTATGATTGCACCACTGCACTCCAGCCTAGACGAGACCCCATCTTTAAAAAAAAAAAAAATGAGATGTAGGCTGACTCACACCTCTAATCCCAACACTTTGGGAGGCCAATGCAGGCAGATTGCTTGAGCTCCGGAGTTCCAGACCAGCCTGGGCAATATGGTGAAACCCCATCTCTCCAAAATATACAAAAAATTAGCCAGGCATGGTGGCACATGCTTGTGGTCCCTGATATCAGGAGGCTGAGGTGGGAGGATCGCTTGAGCCTAGGAGGTCGAGGTTGCAGTGAGGCATGATCATGCCACTGCACTCCAGCCTGGGCGCCAGAGCAAGACTCTGTCTCAAAAAAAAATTTTTTTAATTTAAATTTCAAAAAAAGATGTAAGTTCAGTGGGTTTTAGTGTATTCACCAGGTTGTGCAACCATCACAACTATCTAATTCCAGAACACTTCCATCACCCCCAAAATAAATCCTGTACCCCACCTACCCTAGCCCTGGGCAGCTACTAATGTTCTTTCTGTCTCTACAGATTTGTCTGTTCTAGACAATTCATGTAGATGGAATTATACACTATGTGGCTTTTCGTTTGTGACGTCTGCCACTGATCATCATGTTTTCAAGGTTCATCCGAGTTGTAGCATGTTATCAGTGCTTCATTCCTTTTCCTGGCTGAAAAACAGTCCATTACTGGTGTATGAATAGACCACATTTTGTTTATCCACTCATCAGCTGACGGGCACTTGGGTTGTTTCCACCTTTTGACTATGTGAATAACGCCACTATGAACATTTGTGTACAGGTTTTTGTGTGAACCAGTCTTCAGTCCTCTTTAGTATATATTTAGGTATGGAATTGCTGGGTCATACAGTAACTTGAAGTTTAACTTTTTGAGGAACTGCTAAATCCACCATCTGATTTTGAACTGAACACCAAAGCCCCAGTGGGAATCACAGAGAATCTTAACTATGTCTGTCTAGGTTCAAGAATGTTAGCTTAAAAGAAGGCCTAAGAGAGCGGAACAAACCCTGATTGTCCGGGAACTCCTCAGTAACTTTACCTTTGCTCCCTCCCACAACACACATACACACAGACACACACACACACAATCTGATTTACACAAAAATTTGCTCAGTCAATCCTGTTTTCTCTGCCAAGAGCATCCACCCTGATCTCAAGGGTATTATTCCACAATAAGCAGCCCATAGGACTACTGAAAAACCAGGAAGTTACATTTATGCCAAAGCTGTTCAGAGGTTGTGCCTCAGAAGACACACAGCAGGAACCGTGTGGGCTCTGATCAAAGCAAGAATGTCATCCCAGAGTTGCTCCAGTATTGCTTCACAAATATTACAAATAAAACACGATGCTTTTTGAGTCGTCATGGCTCACACAAAGGGTAGGTTTCAACATCAGCCTCTGGAGAGCCACATTCCCAGAGTGGCCGTCCTGGATAAGAAGGCCACTACAGCACGACTCACAGCACCCTGGAGGTTTCCTCCACCCGCGGGACACAACAGGATGGAGAGGGTTGGGCGGCCTCCCTCCCTGGGACACTCCATGGCCAGCCCCTCAGGGACTACTTGAAGAACAGAACCCCCAAAGGACCAGTTTCTGAAAAGGGACTCAAAGTCTAAGGGAGGCAGCCTCCTTTTATCCCCAGGAGAGGGCAGCTCTGGGGCAGACAGGTTCATCTGGATGTCATATTCACTCCCGCACAGAAAACCTAGGCCAAGCAATTTGTCCATCCTCCTCAGAGCCAGTTACTTTGTGGTCCCCATGGTCTGCCCACCACCTGTACCTGGACGCTGGCTTCATTTCGCCACCAGACAAAAGTCAGGCTGGCCCTGGAGTCCACCGGCCTGCCCAGCCCATCACTTCTGGGCTAGGTAGTGCTAAGCCTGCCCAGCCCACCCTGGCTGGGGCTCAGTGCCCTCTTCTTGGTGACACACTGTGCTCCCTGGAGAACTCCTCTCTAGGTGCTGGGGTGAGGGCAGGTGTGATCTGAGATTCCGGGGCTCTCTGGCAGGTGCATGCACGCACACTGGAACCTGATACAGGCTTTTGAACACAGGTGCACAGTCCAGAAACCTGCAAGTCCCATCCCAAACTATATCTGACTCTCTGCCCTATGCCTGTCCTCCTACAGGATCATCAGCCCCCAAGAGACCTCACCCCTCCCCATCCTCACCTTAAATTCCAGGGTCAAAAAGACTCTCCTTGTAGGGAAAGGCAGGGTGTGTTGATCAGGTGGTGTTGGAAGGAGAGCCCCAATATAGGCCACTAATTCAGTTCCAGGTGGACTGCACGCGTCCCATCAGAGTTAGTTTACTCACCGCTGGTCTTTGTCCCTGCAGCACCCAGAGCTTTGGGAAGGGAGAAGCAGACCTCCTAGTGCTGCACCCCCCCAGCCCCCCCCCCGAGCCTATGGGCACTGGGTTGACTCCAGTTTCTTTCCTCTTAGAGACTGAGGTTTCTCCCTTTCCTCTCACACCTGCTTCTGTCCGGACCGGCCGCTTCTACCCAGCGGACCCTCGGACGGTCCTCGCAAGATCCGGGTTACACCCGCCCCGTGTTCCCTCTTCCCCGGTTCGCCCTTCCCGGCCTAAGCCCATCTTCCTTAGGAAAACGTAGCAGGGATTTAGGGGCCAAACCAGGAGGGTGGAGTTTTCTTTGCCCTCGGCCAGGAGCAAATCTCCCTGTTGCGTTTTTTGGGGGAGACGGAGAGGGGCGGGCCTGAGCCGAGTATCCCTCTCCTCGCAGCGCCACAACTGCGCGCACCGACCTCCCCACGCCAGACGCGGCGTGAGCCAGGCCTCTGATCCGCTCGCCCCTCTTCCTGGTCCCCGTCCCGCCCCGGGCGCCCGGGGTCTCGAGAGCCCGCCTGGCGGCGCGATCTCACCTGTCGGCCGCGCCCGCGCGCTCTCGCTCCGGCTCCCGCTCCCGCTTGGTCGTCTTCCCGAGTTACCGACCCGAGGCGCTCCCGGGCGGGGCGTGACTCAGCACTCGTGCTGGTCCCCGACCCCGCGGCAACGCCCCGGCCAGGCCCCGGAAACGGTCCTGGCACGCTGGGGCTGGTCTCCGAACGGCCCGCCGGACTAACCTTGACCCTGAGCGAACGGCCTTGAACTTTGAAACAAATGCTCCCATGGCCAGATGTCGCCTCTCCGGCTCCTGCCAGCACCCGCGCCCCAGTCCTGCCGAGCCATTCAGACTTGGTTTAAAGTGCCCTTTCAGCATACTTTAAAGCAAAAAGAAAGAGAGAGAGAGAGAGAGAGAGAGAGAGAGAGAGAGAGAGAGAGAGAGAGAGAGAAAGGGAGGGAAGGAACGAAAGAAAACAAGCGTCCCCCTGTCCCTCTGATTTTCTCGAGGACACCTTTAAAGCCACTGGAACCTTGGAGAGTAGGGTTCCCCTCACACGTTGGGCGCACTGCCAACATCCTTCCTTCAGACACACACATAATAATTCCGCAAACCCTGTTGAGCTCCTACATATGCCAGGCACTGTGCTAGGCGTTGGAGGGATAACTTGGAGAGAAAACAGACAAGGTTCCTGCTTTCATGGAGGCGACAGTCTGGGAAAAGACAGATATTAAACACACCACCAAAAAATACATGTATAGAGAAAACAAAAACCATGTATCACCAACTGCAGTAAGAAAGATTGGGCATGGCCAGGCACGGTGGCTCATGCCTACAGTCCCAGCACTTTGGGAGGCCAAGGCGGGAGGATCGCTTGAGCCTAGGAATTGGAGACCAGCCTGGGCAACATAGCAAGACCTACAAAAATTAGCCAGGCTTGTTGGTGCATACCTGTAGTCCCAGCTTCTCGGGAAGCTGAGGTGGGAGGATTGCTTGAGCCCAGGAGTTTGAGGCTACAGTGAACCATGATCATTCCACTGCACTCCAGCCTAGGTGACTGTGAGATTCTGTCTCAAAAAATAATAATAATAATAATAAATGAAATGAAATGAAAAAATAAAAAAGAAAGACTGGGGGCAAAGGAAGGGTGCAAATACTTCTCTCCAAGGATGAGAAAGAGGTAGATTTAGGTAAAGAGGAAGGAAGTGTGGTCTGGATGTGCAAAGACCCACAGGCAGGACAATGACCTGGAAGGCAGTGTATTGCCAGCTCAAATCAGACCAAGCTAACTCAGTGAAAGATAAGCCATCTCCATCTACTTACTGCAAATATTAGCACCTACTTTAAGAGTTGTGGATAAGGGCCAGGCACGGTGGCTCACGTCTGTAATCCGAGCACTTTGGGAGGCCGAGGTGGGTGGATCACCTGAGGTCAGGAGTTCGAGACCAGCCTGGCAAACATGGTAAAACACTGTCTCTACAAAAAATTAGCCTGGCATGGTGGCACATGCCTGTAGTCCCAACTACTCAGGAGGCTGAGGCAGGAGATTCACTTGAACCGTGGAGGCAGAGGTTGCAGTGAGCGGAGGTCATGCCGTTGCACTCCAGCCTGGGCAACAAGAGCGAAACTCCATCTCAAAAAAAAGAAAAAAAGAGTTGTGGAAAGGTCTCAATGAGATCATTTTTATAAAGTGTTTTAACATGGTGCCTGGCACACAGTAGCAATGAATACACAGCAGCCATTTATTATAGATATTTTATATTGCAGATTATTTTGCCCAAGGCAACCAGAATGATTTATTTCTGATGAAAAATCCTACTCATCGTCTTAGAAAAACAATAAGCTAATATTTATTGATCACGAACTAAGTGCTTTGAATGCCTTCTCAAGTTTTTTTGTTTGTTTTTGTTTTTTTCACAAAGGTCCTGCAAGGTAAGTTTTATTAATCTCCATTTTGCAGATAAGGAAATTTAGGCTCCTAGAGGCTAAAGAATTTAGGCAAGTTCCCTCAGCTAGTAAAGCAAGGGGGTGGGCCTACAATGGAGGTCTGAACCATGACCCCTTTTTTGGGGGTAGGGGGACGAATCTGGCTCTGTCGCTCAGGCTGGAGTGCAGTGGCATGCTCTCGGCTCACTGAAGCCTCCACCTTCCAGGCTCAAGCGATTCTCATGCCTCAGCCTCCCAAGCAGCTGGAATTACAGGCACCTGCCACCACGCCTGGCTATAGTAGAAACGGGGTTTCACCATGTTGGCCAGGCTAGTCTCAAACTCCTGGCCTCAAGTGATCTGCCCACCTCGGCCTCCCAAAGTGCTGGGATTACAGGTGTGAGCCACTGCGCCCAGCCTGAACTATGACCTTAAAGCCAGGAAACCCCTCAGCAAGCATCATCCCTAAGGAGCCAGAGGGCACTGCTCAGGCAAAGCAGAATCTCAGTTGTGGGGAATTTACTGGGCATGTACCCAGTAAGATGTGACACAGAGAGGTGAACAGAGAGGCTACAGCCTGCCCACTGCCCGGAATCAGCCCTGAGGCTTGGGAAGGTCATGGAAGGCTTTGTGTAGAAGGTAGGCGTGCAAGGATGAAGGGGATGCCAGCTTGCAGGATGCAAGGAAAGGACTCCAGAAAGAGCAGGACAAAGATAAAGCTGGAAGAGAGGCGAGAGAGGTGTGAGGTGGCCCAACACTGGGCTCAGGTGTGCCAGGGCTGGTGTGGCCCATCTCTAAGGACCTGTCCCAAACCATGAAAATATTTTTTTTTTTTCCTTAAGACCTGCTACAAAGCAACAAACCATGAAAATCAAGGAATTTTTCTGATTATCACTCAATACTTTCTTGGCAACCAGAAGACACCTCCATCCAGGAGAGGGAACATGGTCTCATGCAACCCCTCCAGGTAGCTCACTGCACACCACTCCTCTGGTCCCACCCAGCAGTGCCCATAGCTTTGGAACTGAAAATCAGGGCTCGCTGCCTAAAAAAGGGCTTCTGTCTCTGAAATTCCAAGTGCCAGAGGTAGCAGGAAAGTGTGGTGGTTAGGATGCTGAAAAAGTGGCAAGTTCATTCCATGGAACATTGATGGTTAGTGGGGACAGCAGGCAGATTGTCTAACATGACGGAATCTAAGAGGAGGAAGAGTTGCTGGCTCTCTGCTGTAATGAGCTCAGCCAGGCCTGAGGGTACTTCCTTACAGACAACAGGTGGCTTTTCTGCTGGCTCCAAGGGCTGGAGGAGCTCCAAGGTACTGGGTCATCTCAGGAGCCCAGAGAAACAGAGGCAGTATGCCCACTTGAAGAACAGGCAACTCTTAGATCTGAAGAGCCTGGTAAATGTTCTCCTTTTCCATACATAGTTCCAACGAAATTTGTAAGCTTCAAAGAAGAGAGGAATATCCTCGTTTCTTCTTCTCTCCCCCAACACATGGTTTGGTATAGTGTTCCCAGCTAGGGAGAGGCTATATTAATGAAGGTAAGTTCTGCTGCAATGACCAATAGATTCCAAATGTAATGGCTCAAATACAACAGAAGTGCATTTCTTGCTAGGGCATCAGTTCCAGGCCAGTGGACTGGTTTATGAGGCTGTCTCCCTTCACACAGGCATCCAGGGACCAGGCTAACAGGACATGGCAAGTGAGTGCCACTCATGGTCCCAAATTAGATCTTTGTTTTTCTTTTTTAGAAACAGGGTCTCCCTCTGTCACCCAGGCTGGAGTGCAGTGGCATGATCATAGCTCACTGCAGCCTCGAACTCCCATGCTCAAGCCATCCTCCTGCCTCAGCCTCCCAAGTAGCTGGGACCACAGGTGTACACCACCATACCTGGCTAATTTGTGTGTGTGTGTGTGTGTGTGTGTGTGTTTTTTTTTTTTTGAAGAAACAGGGTCTTGCTATGTTGCCTAGGCTGGTCTCAAACTCCTGGGTTCAAGCCTCCGAAAGTGCTGGGATTACACGCGTGAGACACAGCACCTGGTCTCAAATTAGGGAGCTCATCAGTTATACCTCCTGTGTTGTCACTTGATCTCACCACCACCAGTCCTGCCTCAGCCATCTTCTCTCTCACCAAGCCACTGTAACTGGTCCCTGGGCCTGTCTTGCACTTTTCCAATTTTCTCTCCACAAGGAAGCTGTGCCACACTTCCTTGTCCCAGCTCCTGCCACTCTCAGCCTGGAACACTCTGTTTCCAGTCCACTTGGTAAACTCTGAACTCTCTTTTCATGGTTCAGAGCCTGAATCGCCTTGAAGCCTTACCTGACCCACCCCTTCTGGGCCCCCAGACATACTCTTCCCTGGACAGAGCTTCCCTGCTTATTGCACTAATGGGCTGACACATCAGTCTCCCCAGAGTAGCCTGTGGGTGCCTTGATGCCTGTATTAGTCCGTTTTCACGCTGCTGATAAAGACATACCTGAGACTGGGATGAAAAAGAGGATTAATGGACTTACAGTTCCACATGGCTAGGGAGGCCTCCCAATCATGGCGGAAGGCAAGGAGGAGCAGATCACGTCTTACATGGATGGCGGCAAGCAAAGAAAGAGAGGGCTGGTGCAGGGAAACTCCCACTTTTAAAACCATCAGATCAGTGAGACTTATTATGGTCACAAGAACAGCACAGGAAAGATCCAGCCCCACGATTCAATTACCTCCCAACAAGTTCCTCCCATGACACGTGGGAATTGTGGGAGTTACAATTCAAGATAAAATTTGGGTGGGGACACACCCAAACCATATCAGTACCCACACGTGCAAGAATAAACCCCCCTCCCCGCCCACCGCAACTCCCTCTCACAGCAAAGTCAGACCTCAGATCTAGGATTCTGCTACCATTAACTTACTGTAGAACTTCTCTTAAACTAGCCATGACCTCTGGACCCATTCCTAATCTGTAAAGGGAGGAACAACCATCCCAGGAGTGTTCTGTGATTGCCCCGTGTTTTAGGAAAAACTCTCCTCAAATCGTGTTTTCCCTCTACTCTCATGCCATCACAATCATCAACACAGAAGACTTCAGTGACCAAATGTGTGTGGGGTTTCCCCACCAAAAGCAGTGGACATCAGCCGGGTGTCCTCTAATTCAGTTCCAACACTATCTACCCAGAGACATTGTCAGACCCCACAGGTTGAGGGTTCAGTCTCCAAGACTGCCCCCTCAACCACACCAGGCACAAGTCTAGGCCTCCAGAACTTCTGACCAACTGGCTTCAAGTTAAGTTCCCACGACCTCCTTTTTGGGTTCAATTAATTTGCTAGAGTGGATCACAGAGCTCAGAGACACACTTACTTATGTTTGCCGGTTTATTATAAAGGATATCGCAAAGGATACAGATGAAGAGACGCACATAGAGCAAGGAATGAGGGAAGGGGAAGGAGTGCAGAGTTTCCGTGCCCTCCCTGGGCATGCCACACTCCAGGAAGCGCCAGGTGTTCAGCTATCCAGAAGCTCTCTGAACCCTGTCCTCTTGGGTTTTTATGGAAGCTTCACGACATCAGCATTCCTTCCCCCAGGATTGAGACCCTCTCATGGGAAGGTCTTTAGGACCCACTGTGAAAAAGGTGGGCGAACATTAGTGAAAGGATACCCAGAGGTCAGAGGCCTGTCCCAAGCCCTAACATACCCAATATTCTAACAAAGACTGGAACAAGGACTATGAGAGTTACGAGTCAGGAATGCTGGAGGAAAACCAATATATATCATAACACCACACCCAGCATTGGCACTCAGCACACAGGTGTTAGAAACAAGTTACTCCTAAGCACTCTTCCTGCGTGGCCTCCGCCCACAGCCGCCCCTCACAGGGCTTTCAGCCTGCCAGTAGAAATCACTCGAGGGCCCACACATGCAAGGCCCTGGGCACATGACACAGTCCTGACTCAAAGAGTTGGCCTCAGCTCCTGGGGGTTGCCCTGGCCTCATTCACCCTTGAACTCCCCAACTGCCACCCACCTTAGGCATTCTTTAAGCATCTGCTGCCAGGTCAAGACCACCACCTTCCGGGACCTGCAAGCCCCACCCAGCTCTGACTGGCACATGACCAGCTATGAGGGCCAGTCTGGCAGGACCGTATCCCGTGAGCTCACACCCTGCTGAGAAAACAGCACAGAAAGAGTGTATTTCTGGGTTGGGCACAGTGGCTCACACCTGTAATCCCAGCACTTTGGGAAGCTGAGGCAGGAGGACTGCTTGAAACCAGAAGGCTGAAACCAGCACGGGCAACAAAGCAATACTCCATTTCTACAAAAATAAAAAATTAGCCAGGCGTGGTGGTGCGCGACTGTAGTCCCAGCTATTCACGAGGCTGAGGCAGGAGGTCTCCTGGAGCCCAGGAGTTTGAGGCTGCAGTGAGCTATGATCGCAACACTGCACTCCAGCCTGGGTGAGAGAGCAAGACCACAGCTCTAAAGAAAAAAAAAAAAAAGGAAAGGGTGTGTTTCTTTGCCTGGTACTTGCCTATTCCCAGTTCAACTCCTGAAAAAAAGAAACAATTTGATATATAAATACAGAGGTTTTTCAATAGATCATGTTTATTCCCAAGCCCCAACCAGACATGTTCTACCCCTCAAGATCCCTGAGACCCAGGCTGTGGGCTGGAAAACGAAGGCACAGTGTCAAGAGCGCCCCTGTTGGCATGTGAAGACCCAGGAGTGCTGACCTTCAGGGATCTGCCTGCACTGCCCATGGGCCTGGCACAGCAGGAGGCACTCCTGTTTCTGTCCCTTCTGTCTCTGGTCTTCAGAGCAAGGTTTCTGCTGAGATGCTAAGGAAGCTGAGTCCTTTGTCAGCCCTGACTCTGACTGAGAGGCAGACAGGAGCCAAGGCCCCATTGAAGCTCCACGATGACGATGGCCCTCAGGGGAACAGACACAAAACCAGGCACGGGCCTGCCTTCCAGCTGGCATCTACCTGTCAGGCCCAGAACTTCTGTGCAGTTGGAGTGGGCTCCCCAGAAGGAAAAACAATACAGCTGAGTCTAGTGCTAGGGGACAGAGAACTGGGGGCTCAAGAAAGCATCCCAAAACGGGCTGCCAGGTTAAGGATCCATGGGGCTGAAGAGAAGTTTGCCCCAGAGCCCAAAGCCCAGTCTGCAGTCAGTGGGTGGAGATGAGAGGCAGCCCGGGCCCCTGCAGGGGCTGGGCCCTGAATCCTGAGGCCACCGTCACCTCAACATCACTTCCTACAGCAGAATAAGGTCACTCTTCTTTCCAAAGGTGGTAACAGCCTCAGAGCTTGCTCCGCGGGGCCTCTGCCAGGGGCCGCTGCAACCGCCACACCACCCTGACTGGCTCAGCAGCGCGGTCCAGCTCACGGAGGCCACCCAGGTCGTGGGTCTGGCTGTACTGCTGCAGGGCCGGCTGGAGCACCGTGATGGGAATGCTGAAGTTCAGGTGGGGGTAGGTGGCCCCCGTGTTATTGTCCCGGGTGTTGCTGGTGATTATGCCTGTTGAGGAGTCAGAAAGCAAAAGAGGATGTGAGCCAGGGGGCAGAAAGGCTGGAGAAGGGAGGAGGACCATCTCCACCCTGGAGCCCCCAGGGCCTGGTAGGGCTGGATACCCCCCCACATGGTGACAGACGCTGAGCTTCTAGACATGAACACCTGCTGCCCACACCCTTTCCTGGCTTTACGTTTTCTCCTTAACACTCTCAAAATCTAACACACTAGATAGTTCACTTATTTCACTTGTTATCTTTCTCTCGACCTAGTGTCAGCTCCATAAGGGCAGGACTTTGATGTTTCGTTCATGCAGTCTCCGCAGTACCTGAAACAGTGCCTTGTGCCAAGTAGGCGCTGAACAAAGGCTTGTTGAATGAATGAATGAATGAATGAATGAATGAATGAATGAATGAATCAGACCCACAGACACGTTTTGTTTGGCCTGCTCGGTGCATGGATGTGTGTGTAGTTTTTTAAAGATAATTTCAGACATACAGAAGTCTTGCCTAAATATTGCAGAATTCTATATACCCTTTGACCAGCTTTCCTTTATGTTCGTATCTAATGTCACCAAAAAATATTTATCAAAACCAAAACATATACCTTGGTAGAATACTGTTAGTAAGTGAACTACAGAACTCATTGACATGAGTTGCACTAGTTTTTCCACTAATGTCCTTTTTCAGTTCCAGCATCCAGTCTAGGACTCCATATTCCATTTAGTTGTCGCATCTCCCAAATCTCCTCCAATCTGGGTCAGTTCCTCAGTCTTTCCTTATCTTTCATGGCCTTGACATTTTTAAGAGTGCAGGTTATTTTATTTATTTACAGTTTTTTTTTTGTTCTTGTTTTTGTTTTTTTAGAGGTAAGGTCTCGCTCTGTCACCCATGCTAGAGTGCAGTGGTGGGATTATAGCTCACTGCAACCTCAACCTCCTGGGCTCAAGTGATTCTCCCGCCTCAGCCTCCCTAAAATATTTTGTAGAGATGGGGCCTCACTATGGTTGTCCAGCTTGGTCTTGAACTCCCAGACTCAAGCAATCCTCCTGCCCTGGCCTCCAAAAGTGCTAGAATTACAAGTGCGAGCCACCATACCTGGCTTTTTTTTTTTTTTAAATAAACATAGTTTATTTTTTTGAGATGGGGTCTCACTCTGTCACACAGGCTAAAGTGTAATGGTGACCATAGTTCACTGCAGCCTTGAACTCCTGGGCTCAAGTGATCTTTCCACTTCAGACTCCTGCAGAGCCAGGACTACAGGCACATACCACCATGTCTGGCTCAGGTCAGTGATTTTAGAGAATGACCCTCAGTTGAGGCCTACCTAATGTTTTCTCATGACTATTGGATTAGTGCAAGAATGAATGCGGTTTTTGTCATTACTTTTAATTGTTTTGCCATTACTTTTAATTGTTTAAGGTTACACATTATTGGGAAGAATACCATAAAAGCCATGTGTCCTTCCCAGTGTCTCAGCTATCTGATGTCTGTATGGGGTACTTCTGACATTCACCTTGATCACTTGGCTGAGGTGGTATCTGCCAGGCCTCTCCAAGGTAGACTTAGTATTTTCCTTTCTTTTTTTTTAATTAAAAAAATTTTTTTTAAATAAAAATAGAGGCAGGGTCTCACTGTGTTGCCCCAGGCTGGTCTCGAACTCCCATTTCAAGTGATCCTCTTGCCTCAGCCTCCGGAAGTGTTGGGATTACTGGCACGAGCTACCACACCAGGCCTAGACTTAACGGCTCTAAATATTACTTACGGCTCCAATATTTCCTCTTTGTAAGTACTAAATATTTAGAGGAAATATACTAAAGTTATGCAAATACAATTTTACTTGTATATTAGGATGGAACAGATAAGTAAACATATTGTAGACAACAAGAGCAAGGTTTCTCACTACAGGAGAAAGAAGAAACAAGGAGAGTTAGACTGGACTGGAGTTGGAGGTTTCTAGATGAACTCATGTTTTTTTCTTTTTGACAGCTAAACAGACTGTTTTTTAAAAACCTGAATGTTACCAAAATTTAAAAATTGATCGATTTAACGGCCACATGTATTTTTTTAAAAAAGCTTTACATGTCTTGTGAAACTATTAGAATACCAGCCAACGTTAGGCCCGTCCTCCTTCATGGCCACAGTGTGCAGCAGCTGAGTCGAGTGCGCTTCAGTTTAGACCCCTCCCCTCCCCTCCCCTCCCTGTTGTCTTCTCATTCATTTGCTTTACCTTTCCAGCCTCTGTTGGCTTTTGAGTCTGTGATGCTTTGACTAATCCAACTCCTCAATTTCACAGATCAAACCAGATTAGATTAGTAGCAGAGAAGGGACCAGAGCCCAGATCTCTTTCCTCCCAGTCCAGCATCCGTCCCTCTCCACCATCAGGAGAACAGCCTGCAAACCTTCGCTAGCTCACTCATAATGCCCACCATTTTCCCAGACAGAGGGTGCACTGGGGCTGGCCACAAGCACTCATGGGGTGGGACTGAGGTTCTGGCAAGTTGGAGGGCGGGAGGGGGCCAAAGAGCTGGTTACCAAGGAGGTTTCCTGAGTGGTTGGAGAAGAGGGGTCCCCCACTGGAGCCGCTGTGCACAGCACACGTGGTCTGCAGCATTATGGGCGTGTCATTCACCTGCACCACAGCCGAAAGGATGCCTGAAGTCACCGAGGGCCCGCAAGCCTGGCCAAAGACGCCAAAGCCCACCACACTCACAGCCTCACCTGCCAGGGAAGGAAGGAGGGTGAAGCTGGGGACACCTGTGTTACAGCAGGACTCACACTCCCTAACTCTCATCCCTGCCCTCTCCAAACGTTCCAAACCTCTCCACCCTTCAAGTTTCTGCTCAGATACTCCTGCCTCCAGAGAGCCTTCCCCATGTGCCCTGGCTGGAAGAGGCTGAGAACTCCATTGAGCTCCTAGCACTGTATCTGCATGACCACTTCTGAGCAACAGGCTGTTCCCTAGTCCTTGTTCCCTGGACAGGCGGGGCAGTGACTTTTAGGAGTTCCTAACACCTACCTACATGCTCAATAAATGTTTGTGGAATTCACACCCATCTCCTCCTGGAACTCCTAAGAAGTTTCTTCATGAAAAGAAATGGTGATGATGGCTATAAGGCAGCCATGACCTTCCTTTTCCAAGTGCAGGGTATGGGGGTAAGTGCTTTACAGGCAACGTCGCACCCAGCCCTCACAACACCCAGAAATAGGATGCATTAGCCCCATTTCAAAGACGTGGAAAATGAGGCAGAGGACAGTTAACTAGCCTGTCCAAGGACATGGGACTAATAAGTGGCAGAGGAAAGATGCCCATCCAGAGCCCCTGGACCCTTCATCACTGTATCACCCTGCCTCCATGGAGTGCAACATCAGTACTTATGTGGCAGCATCACAAAGCCTTTTACCCAAATCGTGCCCCTGGAGCCTTGAAAGTGCCACATGCCTCTCTGACCAGCCTGAAGTGTTAAGGAACCCCAAAGGCCCAGCATCCTCACACTACATTGCTGCAGGCACTCGGGGAAAGGGCGTGCATTATCCTTCCCAGGGCACTCCACGTGCCCCACCAGCACAAAAAGGGAGGAAGCCAAGGACCTTGACCAATGCCACCCCGACTTCGTGAGAATGCCCAACACTGATTCTCCTTCCTGAGGCCCACCCTAGCTCAGAGGGGCCCTCCTTCAGGCTGCGCCCTTCGTCCTTTACCTTCATGGAAGTGCTCAGCGGGCACAGGGATGGGGACATCATCCAGGTCCTCCTCCAGGCTCACCACTGCTATGTCATAGGGACATGTCTCCTGAGTGGCAAATACCACACGGCCCCCGATGGCCACACTCCTGGTAGCAAGGGAAACAAATGACAGGCTAGCTTTCTGACTCCTCAGTACTTGGGAGAAATCAAGGAGCTGAGAGTGACAGTAAAAGTCAGAAGATCTGGGTATCAGCCCTGAAATCGACCAGCCAGGCAACTCTGGGCAAGTCATGTAACCATTCTGTGGTATCTCCAAAGGTGGTTGACAAACTGTGCTACTTCTCTAAAGCTTCCTGTACCTGAAAAATCAACCTGACACTTAGTGAGCACTGTGGGCCAGGTTTCGTGTTAGTGCTTTGTGGACATCACTTTATTTAGTCTTCACGACCCTATAAACTAGGCACTGGCATTCTCTCCATTTTAGGTGGTATAACTGAGGCCCAGAGACGCTCAGTAACATTCCCAACACCAAACAGAAAGTGGGAGGAGCCAAGGCAAACACAACACTTTCCTTCACTGCCTCGTTGATACCCACAACAATCCCGTCAGTTGGTGGGCACATATGACATGGTTTCACTCCTCTGGGTCCCTATTTACATACATGCTAACAGTTCTGTAGCACACTACGTGACAGGCTCCGTTCCACGACATTTCGCATCAACTCCCAGGGAGGCAGCTTAGACAGATTAAGTGACTTGCCCGGGATCAGACAGGGGCGTCCTACTACACACTCTGTAGGGGTAGCTTCCAACAGACCTGGCAGTCTCCTTAGGAGCAAGGGGCATGTGAGGGGAGTGGAAGGAATCTGGTGGGGCCCACACACCATAGGGAAACCTTCATCATCAGTCTTCCGTATAAAGTCATGGCTGTCCTATAGGCCACAGTGGGGACACCTATGGCAAAACTGGGCAGTGTTACCCACACCTGGCTAAGCCTGGGGATTCAGGAAAGAGATTTGGAAAAGCCTGGGCTGCAAGGCTGGGCTGAACCACGTACAGCTGCGTGGTCCACCCCCCTACCTTCTGATTAGGTAGAAACCCACGTTTCACTCAGAAGGGAAGCTCTGGCTAAGCACTAAAAGATGGATAAAATTAACATACCCATCTCCTTACCCCAGGAGAGCACCATCCTGGGCCTCTGGGACCTTATCACTTTCAGAGGAGAAGCAGCAGGGTTAGGGAATCTCTGTTCAAAGGGCCAGAGAACCGAGGGGTATGGCGTGCAGGGCTATCAGACAGTGAAGCTGCCCAGAAGAAACTCAGCCTTTGAGGGGAGCTCAAAGATGCCCAGTTCCGGATTCAGGGTGTCCCACAGTACCCAAATCCAGAGCTGCTTCGAGCTTGACACCTTGCCCCAGATTCTCCCCACAGGGGTTCTGGGTATAAAGGATGAGGGGAGGGTTCCAGGTCTCTACCCACTACACGCCCAAAGCATCCGCGTGACACAAGAAAGGCCTGCACAATACTCAAGAGTATTAGGGCTGGACCCAGATCTGAGACCTGGAAAGGGATGAAGTGGGGTCAGCCCTGCGGGCTTACTTGGGGGTGGTGGAGCGCACCAGGACCCTGGCTGCTTCCCGAGGGGACACGTGCCGACAGGTCACTATAAGGCGGGGTGCCACAGCCACTCCGGAGCCCCATACGGTGCCGCACTCCACCAACACTGCCGCGGCTGCCCACAGGGGCCCGGAGTCTCGGAGGGGCAGACCCCACGGGACGCTCGCCTCTGGCGGCAGGAGGGCGGCCAGGGCAGCGGTGCTGTGGGGCAGGCGGCGAAGCGCGTAGCGGGCGGCGCGGAAAAGGGGGGCGGCGGCGCAGAGCAGCGTGAAGCCCACCCATTCGCCGGCCTTCCAACAGAGCGGCGCCACCACCAGCGCCACCAGCGCCCCCGCGGGCCGCGCGGTGAACACGCCGCCGCCCTCGGTGCCGGGCAGGCAGCGTGCGTCGGTGAGCAGCAGCGGGCCGGCCACGTTGCTGAGCACCCCGCAGCTCAGCGTGTTGAGAAAGATGTCGGGGCAGAAGGCGCCGAAAGGGGAGCCGCAGACCAGCAATGGCGCGCCCTTGGGCACGGCCCCGAGAGGCGACACCGCCATGGCTGGCCCGCGCTCCTCCTCCACCTCCTCCTGGCCTAGCCGCACGCCCAGCAGCGCAAACCAGCCCAGCGCTCTCAGTTGATCCGCTTCCTCGTCCTCCGACACTTCGTCATCCCGCGCCGCGCTCGAGAAGCGCCACTGTTCCGCTGCCTCGTCCCCGAAGAGGCGCGCGAAGTGGGCCCAGAAGGCCGGGCAGCTCAGCAGCAGCAGCAGCTCAGCGGGAAGCCGGGGCTGCAGGGGACGCCCGCGGGACGGGGCAGGTGGGCCGGGCTCGAGGCTCGCGCACTGTGTCGTGCACAGCCCTGGGCGGCCCCGCTCCGCGCCGCCCCCTGGACCCGCGGCCGTTGGGGCCCACTGCACATGCAGGCGCAGGTCGTCGCTGCAACTGTCGCCAGGCAGGAAGACGGCGCCGGCCGCGGTCAGGACTTCGCTGCCAGCTCGCAGGAAGGGGACGAAGATGCCCCCGTGGCAAAGCACCAGGCCTGGGCTACGGCTCAGGATTACCCCGCTGCAGCTCCATGGGCCCGCCTCGGGCTGTCCGGCCCGGAAGGCGCTCACCACGCAGCCCGCCTGCTCGGCCGCCCTCATGGCAGAACCCCACTGCCTTCTCATGGCCTCTAGGCCGGACACTCGGGAGCTTCTCCGAGAAACAGCGAGCTAGCGAGCGAGGACCCCTACCCAGTCCGGCTGAACCTGCCTAGCGCCACCCACAGCTGGAAGCGAGAGGCGCAAGCTCTGACTCAGGTCTTCCTCATCGAGCCCGATTGGCTAAGCCCCAATTGACCCGACCCGATTGGCTGGGCTTGTGCCGAGCTCTGATTGGCTGCCTATTCTGATTTTTTTTTTCCCTTTCCCCGCCCTCGTTAGTTTGTCCAACCGGTGGGACATAATCTGCCCCATTCCCCCGGATGAGCCCCGGGGAGAGTAAGAGGCGTGCGGCGTCACGAGGAATCGGAGGAGAGGAGGGTGGGTCCCTTCAAGCCTAGTCTCTTGTTTGCTGGAATGTGGGAAAGGGAATAGAAATGAGCGCTGACGTGCCTAGATTTGCCCAGGCCACGACAGTACCTGTGAGCATCTGCCCAGGTCTAGGCGACCTTCAGCCTCTGACCCTTGGGATAATATGGACCAAGGAAATCCTTGGCCAATTCAGTTTTGAAAATTTAAAAGTAAACCCTATAGCAATCCACTAGGGGGCATGGAACTCTCAAGATTACTCCTAGGATTTTTTTTTTGCTGCCAAAGCCCCAACACAAATCTCCTAGAAACTGGATTTGCTGTAAATTAAATTGCCCTTTAAATCGACTATGAACAGTAGCTGAAATCAAAAATTTTAATCATACAGGCCTATATTTTACAGTGTGCACATTTCACATAACATAACCACCAGCCAGGATTTATCTAGGCCAGGGTCCAAATACTTTCTGTAGAAGGCCAGAATGGAAACAGTTCCAGTTTGGGGGGACCATACAACGTGTCTCAAATAGTCAACTCTGCAGCTGCTGCATACAAAAGCTAAAGGAATGGCGGTGGCTGTGTCCCAATAAAAAGATACAGACATTGAAATTTGAATTTCATACAATTTTTTGTGTCCAAAAATAGCATTCTTTAAATATTTTTTCCAACCATTTAAATGTGTAAAAACCTTTCTTTGCTCACAGGCCATACAAACACAGGCAGCAGGCCCGATTTGACCCACAAGGCATAGTTTACCATCTCTAGTGTACACTAACATAAACTTCTCTACTTTTCCAAAGAAGTACGCTTTAGGACAGAGGAGGATGAACGAGTATGTCGGGGGGTTGGGGGGCGCGGAGCTTCATGATACCCTCAATCAGTCACCACAAGCTAGACAGTTTACAAAGGTCTGCTTTATCACTGAATTGGTAAAATACACATTATTTTTTATTTATTTATTTGAGACGGAGTCTCGCTCTGTCGCCCAGGCTGGAGTGCAATGGCGCGATCTCCGCTCACTGCAAACTCCGCCTCCTGGGTTCACGCTATTCTCCTGTCTCAGCCTCCCCAGCCGCTGGGACTACAGGCGCCTGCCACCACACCCGGCTAATTTTTTGTATTTTTAGTAGAGACGGGGTTTCACCGTGTTAGCCACGATGGTCTCGATCTCCTCACCTTGTGATCCGCCCGCCTCGGCCTCCCAAAGTGCTGGGATTACAGGCGTGAGCCACCGCGCCCGGCCACCATTAATTTTTATTAAGGTTACTGTATTGCTTACTATATACAATTGCTACTTAAATTCTCTAATCTTTCTGCCTGAATTCTTTAAATAAAGTTAACACTGCTTGGTATAACCCCAGCACAACACAGGATAATGCTCCCAGTACTCCCAGTGACACAAACCTGCTAGAGAAAGGAAAACGATTATCCATGATAGTATGAGGCAGGAATAAAATTAGGCCATCTTGCCATAGCAGGCAGTCTTCTTTTGGTTCTATGACACAGAAGGTGGCTTGATCACAGCAAAATTTCTTTATCCCAACTTCCTAGCAATCAAAGAGTTTTTCTCTTGGTGGAGCACAGGGGCTCACACTTGGAATCCCAGCACGTTGGGAGGCTGAGGCATGAGAATTTCCTGAGCCCAGGAGTTTGAGACCAGCCTGGACAACATGATGAGACCTTAACTCTACAAAAATTTTGAAAACTAACTGAGCACGGTGGTGCAACCCTGTGGTCCCAAGCTACTTGGGAGGCTGAGATGGGAGGATCACTTGAGCCCAGGAGGTCAAGGCTGCAGTGACCTATGTTCATACCACTGCACTCCAGCCTGGGCGACAGAGTGAGACCAACTCAAAAAACATACAAACAAACAAACTTTCTCGAGTCCAGTGATTCTCCCTCAACGCTCAAGACTCCAGCATGAACTGTTAGGCATTGGGTTTTTCTGTGTTTACAGCTAAAAAGAAGTCCCAAGTCACAGCCAGAACAGCCAAAGTAAGATCTGTTGAGTGCTAGGCTCATGGACTGAGCCTAATCTTATTTTCCACTCTGCCTCAAACAAAACCAACTCATTTGCCCATACAACCCATGGCATCCTTTCACAGTAACAAGGACAACAGGACACCTCCAGTACTTTTTTTTTTTTTTGAGATGGAGTCACCCAGGCTGGAGTGCAGTGGCGCGATCTCGGCTCACTGCAACCTCCGCTTCCCCAATTCAAGCGATTCTCCTGCCTCAGCCTCCTGAGTAGCTGGGACTAAAGGTGCATCCCACTGTGCCTGGCTAATTTTTGTATTTTTAGTAGAGACGGAGCTTTGCCATGTTGGTCAGGCTGGCCTTGAACTCCTGACCTCATGATCCACCCGCCTTGGCCTCCCAAAGCGCTAGGATTACAGACATGAGCCACCGTGCCCGGCAATATCTCCAATACTTTAATACTTGGTTGAAAAGAACCCATTGCACTGTTTCCCACTGTTTGTCCCAGTACTTTAGTTTTATGATCTCATTTGCGTTTTTGTAAAAGCAGGCTTCCTACAAGCCTAGTAAAGGAAATTCTTTCTTTCCCATTTTGCCAAATGTAGCATTTAATTGATTTTTTTTTTTGAGCGAGAGAGAGTCTTGCTCTGTCACCCAGGCAGCAGTACAGTGGCATGATCTCAGCTCACTTCAATCTCCACCTCCTAGTTCAAGCGATTCTCCGCCTCAGCCTCCAGAGTAGCTGGGAGCTACTCCATGTACCACAATGCCCAGCTAATTTTTTTGTATTTTAGTAGTGATGGGGTTTCACCCTGTTCCCCAAGCTGGTCTCAAACTCCTGAGCTCAGACAATCCACCCACCTCAGCCTCCCAAAGTGCTAGGATTACAGCGTGAGCCACCACACCTGGCCAATTCTGTGTAAAATGAGTGAAACACAGCTAAACTAGAACTAGTCCTTGCTAGCATGTTAATATAGATTTTGCTCAAACATCTGCCATCCCCATCCTGTTGCAGAGATGACCAACAACCCTGGGTCCATAGCATGTTCCAAATCTCTCAAGTAGTACTAAATCTATTACTTCTAGTACCCCAGCCTTTTTCCCCCTCCTGGTGGCAAAATTCAAGTATCTCACACGTACCCTAAATGTCTCTTCCTCTATGCAGGGAACTTTTGGTTGCCTCCCCAAATAAACGGCATTGTTCAAACTCAGAGCTCAGAACAAACCAATGCAAAAAAAAGGAAATAGCACATGTGTTTTAACTTTTTATTAAAATGCTTAGGATACAGATTGACTTTCTTTCGTAAATGACTGTTTTACTTTTCCTGAAATAGGACATATATGCACTCTGATAAAACAGAATGAGAAGTCATAATTCATGGGAATTCCTATACAAGGTGCTGATCCTGTGTTTGGAGCTGAGCTCCTCACAGCAGCTTCTTTCAGCTATCTTATAGGAATAGTGTTCCGTGGGGCAAGAAATACATTGGTTCTAACTGATTTTCAATCCCCTTTCTCCAGTGGAATAAACCACTTTCACAAAGAGCTGCCCTATGTATAACCCACAGATTTCTAGCTTGCAACAAAGTGACAAGGGACAAATAGGGGAAAAAAAAATTAAGAAAACTAACACTGAAGTAATCATACTTCTCATGTCTCCGAATAGAGAAGTATGGCGGACCTTTAACCAAAGGAAATTAAAAATATGCAAGTTATATTACCTAGTTCATTCACTGTTAGCTAGATTTGTTCACTTAAGGCTTTAACCCCTTTCCAAACCAACAATTTTGTCTTAATCCAGCTATGTTTGCTAATAAACGAAATGCATGCACTTCCCACATATATACTTCACTGAGCCTCTGCATTCAGTACCTGGCAGTGAAAAAGTATGCTTTCCCCACAAGTCAGTACTGGAGAATAAGAATGAGAACTCCAACTAAAGAACAATGCCTCCCTCACCCCAGTAATGTTATCCACATTTTCCCTACCCTCATATTAGAATAAAGACATCCTCCCAACTTTTCATCTCCTATCTCCAATCTGTTCATAGGAGATATATCTTTTGATCTTTTACTGTAAGGGTAGAATATAGATTAAGATCATCAAAATCCAATTTCACATGTGGCACTAGGAAAATGGAATGCTATAAAATTAATCCCCATCACCCAAGTAGGGATGCTGGTGCTTTTATACTGAGTCTTTACTGCCAATAAGTGATGCTGCCTCCAAAGGAACAGCTCTACAGAAAGTTTTTGGGTTAGTGTTTCCCCAGCTTATTTCTGCAACGGAGAAAGACAATTTCATACCAAAAAAAAAAAAAAAAACCTGGAAAAGCTACAGATGTTAACCTTTACTTTAAACACCAATAAAATAGGTGTCAAAGGAGAAAAAATGTAAGAAAAAGAGCTCAGAAACAGCCTGAGAGACCAAATTCTGCAAATGGAAATTTTAAAGCCCACTGAATACATTTTTCATGGATCCAAACAAATGCTACAATACTTTTAAGTCCTCAACTCACAGAATTAAGAGCCCTTAAGCTGTTAACTTTATCCTGTCTTCCTATTCAGAAAAACATCCCCCTAGAATCTGTGCAAAAGTAACTGACGCACCTGCAGTATGTGACATGAGAGATGTTCTCAACTCTTTTATGAGGTCAAAGTCACTTTTGATAACTGAAAACGAAAAAGGAAGGTGCTATAGAGAGAAATTAAATTTCACAAAAGTATAAAAGCAAAGACTGGCTGAAATCTGTAACTTCATGAGTAAGAATAACAACAATAACCCATTCTATAATTAACTCCTCCACAGTGAACAATCTGCTACACATTCCTTGATGAGGAATGACCCTAGCTTACCACAGTGGAAACCTGCCACAACTGCAAGGCCGGGGTTCTGCCCCTTTTCTAGTTCTCTGTGCACAAGGTTATGGCACCTACTCCAAGGCAGTCAGAGAGACAGGTGAGCTCAGGGGAGCTTCTCTCACCAACCTGCTAACTCAGCAGGAGTAAGTTCACCCAGATGAGCTCTGGCCTCCATATCTGTTCATAATTTTATGAAGTATCTAAATGTCATTCATTAGTTTAAAAAAAAAAAAAGAATAGAAAACTCTGGACCAAGTAAATTGTGAACTCAAAAAGTTAGGAGGGATACCAATTACATTAACAACACTTTCTTTAAAAAATAGAATCACTTTCTTTTGAATCAACCACAGTGGTGAGACGTGTTTTTCTTTTCAGGTGCCCCATGATGGCACACAGCTTTACCCGGCAAATCCTGCCAGCTTCCAAGTCCCAGGATACTGACCTGCACCAGCACGTGGGGCAGCATTACCTCCCAACAGTGTGGAGAAGAGCACATGTCACCACTGGGCAATGAGAGAGTTGACAGAGACTCTTGGCTTCTCAACGCCAGACATGGTTGGAGAGCTTTCCTTGTTCTATTAGAAAAGTTCATGAGGAAGCTGTGAATAGGATCAGTCCAGAGAAGTAAAACTCTTTTATTTTCACCGTCCAAACATCAGTCAATATACTGGGAGAGCCAGCGGAAACCCTCGCCGTAACCTTGCCTCTTGAGCACACTGCACATGAACACTTCCATGGGGCGAGCATTCAGCTCCTTCAGGGTCACATTCCCCTAAAGGAGGCAAAACCAAGAAAGGCCTGTTAGCATCTCTGTGGTGGAAAAGATTGAAAGGACGATCATTACAATCATTTTATCCATTCCTTAAAAGCAAACCTAAGTAGGTATTAATTACAGAAATGTGGTCAAGGCCATATAGATGACTTCCCCAGGCTTCGTGTTTTCAGGATAGAATAAGCAGCACAGTTCTATTCCCAGCCTTTCTCTCTGAAGAGCATCTGCTTTGAACACCCAATATTTATCTGTAAAGTTACGGCAGCAAACCAAGAAAAAAGCCACTGGGACTTATGGAACAAGCATGCTCTCTGATGCAGAAAAGAGGTCTGGGACTGTTTAAAAATAAGGACATTCTCATTAACAAAAGCATGCAGAAATAAACACTCATAACAGGTGGCACTGAAGAAATGAAGAATTCATGTGTATTTAATACTGATGCAAAAGAGGAGAAATTAAATGAAAGAAAGGAACTATTTCTATAAAGAAACAGATAATCAAGAAGAGGTGAGACTAAGGAACCACGTAAAAAAGTCAGAAAGTTATCACAGAAAAGGAAGATATTTAAAAACTAAATATGCCAAAACCCCAGGCTAAAAAGAACAGTAAGATTCCTGCTTAACTTTATCTGATCTAGATTTTCTGTCTCTCAAGCCTGCTTTTCTACAAGAGTCCTCCTTCCAACTGAAGACAGTAAAAACTATTGATTTGAAGACTCAAGTTCTTTTTCTGGTTTTATCACTGACTTGCTGTGTAGACCTGAACAAATCACTCTCTGTTTCTTCCTCTGCAAAATGCGGCCAACAGTCCTACCTCTCTCGGCAAGAAGCAATGAGGATAATCAAGTGCTTTGATTTCAATGCTTGGAAAGTGATTGAAATGATTATTTTTCTTCATAACCTGCAAACTCCAGTCCAAAAAAAAAATTATTTTCTGGCTAAAAAGGGCTATTTCAAAAGCAATTTCTCAGAATCAAATTTGAAAGATAATCATAAACTCTTAGAAGAGTAAATCTGCCTCTTCTACCATTTCCTTCTTCCTCAAATACCTGATGAATGAATCCCATTTAAAACGTTAAAAAGAACGTTTAGTGAGCTTACAAAATACTAACTTACTAACTTACAAAAAGCTTACTAACCTCTAGTGAGCTTACAAAATACCCACAGTAAAACTAATCCTAAGCCTGTTTAAGCCTTTAAAAGAAAAGGGTAATCTAGATAGCGAAACATCATGTTTTAAAAACTGTTAATGTCCTTTATATGTAACCCAAATATTTACTCTTACCTTTCCTGTGGTCTGTCCATAAAGCCCAAATATCTCACGGAGTTTTTCTTCACTGATTGCATCTGTTCTGTCAATTTTGTTACCCAAGATAAGGATTGGCACATTGGATATTGTTTCATCAGTCATTAAAGCCTAAAGATTGAAAAAAAAAGAAAAAAAGAAAAAAAAGAATTAAGTGAGGAATCTACAAAAGCCCACCAGATAATGAAAATTCTGACTTCCACTAATCTTTTAAGGAATTAATGTAAAGTGAAAATCTGTTCAACTTTATACCTGAGTGATTAAAGATTCACCTTGACATTACATAACACCCATGACATTAAGTAAAAATCTCCTAAGTGCCTCGAAACAGTTGCAACTTTAGTCTATTTATTTACAAGGCAGCAGAACTGCTCCAACATTAACTTTTCAGCTAATCTGCTCAGCCACAAACTATCCTCAGGATGTCCCTCAGCAAAGTCCTACAAGAATGAATGCTCTGGCTACAGAGCCTCAAAGATGACTACAGGAAGTCCCCAAGTATTCACCAAGTCCCAATGTGTGCGAAGAACTCTCTCAGGCATTGAGAGGAATACAGTAGGAAAGGTAACTATCTCAGGCACTGAGGATACAAAAGGAAGCACATTCCTGTCCTCAAAAAAATCCTCACTCTATGTTCACATTATGTTTTTTTCCTTTTTTTCTTAATCTCAGCTCACTGCAACCTGTGACTTCCAGGTTCAAGCGATTCTCCCACCTCAGCCTCCTGAGTAGCTCGGACTACAGGCATGTGCTACCACGCCTGGCTAATTTTTGTATTTTTTTAGTAGAGATGGAGTTTTACCATGTTGGCCAGGCTGGTCTCAAACTCCTGCCCCTCAAGTAATCTGCCAACCTCAGCCTCCCAAAATGCTGGAATTACAGGCATGAGCCACCACGCCCAGCCACATTTATGTTAACAAAGCCAAGTAAGAACACAACATAGTGGATAAGTGTCACAATGAATGGGAACTGAATATTAACATTAAGACAAGTTCAGGGAAATAAAATGGCAATTTTGGGCTTGAGCAAAGTCTTAGAAAAGATCTGGAACCTAAACAGGGTTCTAAAGGAAGGGCAGGGTTTGGATAGGTGTAAAGGAGAAGTAAGAACATAAACAACGGCTTTGCATTAGGACAATAATTCAGGAAGCCACACAGTACTGCATGGCTGGATTCAAGCATTTAGATAGACATGCAGCGACAAAGTAAATGGATGATAAGAGATGACTCACATTAGGGGCCACTGTGAGAAGTGAGCTGCAATATATCCTAAAAGACCACAAATCCAGAAGTTAGTGAATAAAATCTTATTTTTCAGTATAATGAATTCACAAATAGTATCTATCTGTGGTGTTCATGTAAGAGATCATGATCTAGCTTAAGGTAGAGCATTCAATGAATACTGCAGGAGGCATTTTGAAGAAAGAATTGAAGAGACCAACGTCTAAATGATTAAAAAAAAATTAAAAAAAGACAAATGAGTCAAAACTGGCACTGATTTCAAGCCTGGGAATCTAGTTGTCACCAATAGGAAAGCTAGGGGGGAAAGCAGAGTTAAAGAGATAAAGGGAAACGTACTTTGACCATCTGGAATTCCAGGAAATGTTACACAAAATTAGAATAAGAATGTCCTTCATTCATTAAGCAACAACAAAGTACCTAATGTGTCTAATGCTTTGCTAGGTGCAGGGGTTTTGCAAAGAAATAAGACACAGTCCCTATCATGTTAGTTCATAGTCTGATGAGAGAGAACTATAAAAAAATCAATAAAGACAACAGACATTGGTAAGGTGGGAGTCTAACACAGTCTCAGAGGTCAAGGGAGGCTTACCAGAAGCAGTCATATCTGAACGCTGAGGTCTCTTATAGAACATTTCAAAATTTGCCGACAAAGTGAGGGGTTGAGGAGAGGTACAGGTGAAAAAGCCAGGCAGTAGCTACTTGTGCATATTCAACAATGGCTAAGTTGTTTGTTTGGAATATAGTTCAAGGTAGGCAGTAAAAAGAAACAGAGAGAGGATCATGAATGATCCTATGTGCTATGCAAAAGATTTATAGATTTTATCCTGAAAATGATAGAGAACTATCAAAGGATATTAAGTAGGGCAATGAAGTCTGAGAAAGTTCCTTCTAGCATTATGGTGCATATCAGGGTCATGGTAGGATTTATATTAATTCACAGATTTGTGGACTGCATGTCCAGGTAGGTGGTGGGTGGGAAAGACAAATAGTTCCATTATAGGAAAACAGAATCAGTAGTAGGAGTTGTCGAGAGCAGGCAGGATTAGGTATGAGATTAGAGCTCAGGAGAGGTCTAGAGGAGAGAAATGCATTTGAGAGTCACTGACATGTAGGTGCCAAATGAAGGGAGTAGATGGGACCAGCCTAGGAGAAAGTAGACTCTGGAGAACACCAACATTTAAGGACTAACCAGAAGAACTAGTGCTTCTCAAAGAGACAGAAGTATCAGCCAGAGAGGTAGCTCCAAAATCAAGAGTGAAAAGAGGAGTTTAAACAAAGAGAATGGAGACCATGCATGGTGGCTCATGCCTGTAATCCCAGCACCTCATGAGGCCAAGGCAGAGGATCACCTGAAGCCAGGAGATTGAGACAAGCCTGGGCAACATAATGAGACCCTGTCTCTACAAAAACACTTTTTAAAAAAAAATTAGCTGGGTGTGGTGGTGTATGCCTGTAGTCCTAGCTACTTGGGAGGCTGAGGCAGGAATATCGCTTGAGCCCAGAAGTCTGGAGGTTACAGTTAGCTGTGATTGCACCATTGGACTCCAGCCTGGGCCACAGAGGAAGATTCTGTTTAAAAAAAAAAAAAAAGCAAGGTAAAGATTGCGTGGCAGGCAATTCTACATGAGGCTGGAGCTATAGATGTGAGAAACATACTTAGAAATAAATTCAAGACAGGTTCAAGTTGCCAGAAACAAGAATGCAAGGCGTTATAAATCAAAGAGAAAGAAGAGATATAGGGTAAAGGAGTAGGGATAACAAAGCCAATAGTATAGAAACCATCAAGCCAAGAGAAAATGCAATGATGACAAAGGAGAAAACTTGAAGTGAGTCCTTAATAGTATCAAAGGATGTATGCAACCAAAACTGAAGACTGAGAACAGACCATGAAGGTCTGGCAAGTCATTCAGTGGGAGGGTGCGTAGGCACAAGCTGAGAATGCAGATTCAAAAATGTAAAGAACTCTAATATCGCTTTTAGGCTTTCACTATGCCAACACTACTTATAAAAAATTACTGTTCATGGGCCAGGCGCGGTGGCTCATGCCTGTAATCCCAGCACTTTGGGAGGCCAAGGAGGGTGGATCATGAGGTCAGGAGATCAAGACCATCCTGGCTAACATGGTGAAACTCCGTCGCTACTAAAAATACAAAAAACTAGCCGGGCGTGGTGGCACGTGCCTGTAGTCCCAGCTACTCGGGAGGCTGAAGCGGAAGAATCCCTCGAACCCAGGAGGTGGAGGTTGCAGTAAGCCGAGATTGCGCCACTGCACTCCAACCTGGGCAACAGAGCAAGACTCCGTCAAAAAAAAAAAAAACAAAAAAAAAACACAGAATTACTGTTCATGACACGTGAAACGGAATACTATTAATTATGCTGGGACAACAGGCATAAATGAGGAGTATCCTGAGCAAACTTGGCCATATAATCACTGTATGATAGAAACAACAGTTAATTTATTCAAGTTTGAGCTGAGTTTCCTCAGGACATTGAAAAGCAATGTCTTAGATTTAAAACATTTTCCTCCTGCAACTAGGTCTTTTTGCCAAATGTTAACTGGAATGACTAATTACTGGCACTACTGAGCTATATTCCTTAAAAAAAAAATAGAGGCCAAAAAAGGACAAAATATACATTAAAATACACATTAAAGGACAAAACATACATTAAGCTCAACTTTGGATTCCACGAGGCGAGAATGATCTGCACAGTCCACCAGAAAGACAATCCCATTAATTGCTGGAAGATAATTTTTCCAAACCCGACGTGCTAAAAAACAAAGTTTGTAGTTGCATGAGTAAAAAATACACATTGTGAAAATGAATAACCTAATGGTCTATAAAATGGACAAATCTTGGTCGGGTTTCAGTAAGATTAGACTCTATGGATTTCTCCAAGTTCTGGCCAGTATTAATTCAGAACAGAGGATGCAAACTGATGGTCCATGAGCTGAACCTGATTTTTGTAAATTTGAAAATCAGAGTTTCCGCTTTTTTTGAAAAACTGCAACATCTGGCAATCCCATGCCTACTTATCCACGTGACAATTATCAGCAGGAACTAAGCAGTGGCTGCCCCTTCAGATGATGTCTGAACACTTTTGCTTGACAAAATTTCCCTGCTGTCTTACAGCCAGCCAATTTTACTCACTTAAATGACTTGCCTTGCCCCTGGGGCCAAGTCTAGTTTGCAACCTCTGAGTTAAAACATCAGGATACAAATTACTTGTCCATGTAACTTTAGTCCCAGTTAGTTTCTAGCCAACTTGTGTGTAGGTGTCTTGACACATTCCTCTGCTCAGCCCTTAGGGAGACTAGGCCTGACAAGTGGTTCAAGGCCCCAGGCCAGTTATCTCAACCTACCATATTTAACCCAGCATGCCTTATAAATATTACTTGTTTTTTTTGCTTGTGACATGAAACGATAAAGGCTGGGAAGCAGTGATTTAATTGTACTATCATTTCTAAGCCATTAATTTCTAGCCCTTGCAGTAGAATGAATAACGAACCATCTCTACATCAGTTAATAATGGTTACCTTTAAAGAGTGGAGCTAGGAAAAAGAGGTTGAAGGAACTTTCCATTTTACTTTCCGTAGTTCTATACTGATTTCGTTACATCGAACTTGCTCTCCTTTTATAAGTTAAAATTTTTAAGTTATACGAAAAAAAAAAAAAAAAAGGAAACCTCCAGATGTACAGTACTTTAGTAACTTTTATAAAATGGTGGCTAGGTTATTATGTAAAAGTGTTTTTGTTAAGTAGATTTTCCTCAGTCAAACAAACAAAACTAATTACATCAATACATTTCCCTTCTTACTTTTAACAAAACCTGAAACCTAAATTTATCACACCAAACAATCTACAATTCCCAGTTCAGGAATATAAAACCATCTGGCGTCTGGTCCTTCTGCATTCTCCAGATGGTCTAGGTTCAGTCTTATCTTGCTCTGAATTTAAATTTGTAAGCAGTTACAAATCCTTTTGTGGAAGCAGCAGAAAGGACACCATATACCCATTCTTACCGAAATGAAAAAAATACAAGCTCCTTACAGAAAAAAAGGAAACAAAATCATTTCTAATCCCTCTATCAAAACACACCCCTTGTCAATATTTTGATATTTTCTTCCAGTCTCTTTTCTTTACTGGTATTTTATGTGATTATGATCATAATATACATGATTTTTCAGGGCATAAATATTAAATAAATTAATTAAAATGTAATTATATGTTAATGAAATCACTGACTATAAAATTATTAGGCTTAACAACTAGAACTGACCAATGTTATATTTTACTATACATTTTTTTAAAACTGTATTAGGCTGGGCACAGTGGCTCACGCCCATAATCCCAGCACTTTGGGAGGCTGAGGCAGGTGGATCACCTGAGCTCAGGAGTTGAAGACCAGCCTGGGCAACATGGCGGAAACCCAGTCTCTACAAAAAACAGGTGGGAGGATTGCTTGAGCCCAGGAAGTAGAGGTTGCAGTATGCCAAAATTGTGCCACTGCACTCCAGCCTGGGCAACAGAGCAAGACCCCATCTCAAAAAAAAGAAAAAAACGGTATTAGCTCAACCTAATGTTTCAAAACAAGACTTCTCCACTCAGTGTAATAACAAGTAAGTAAATCTGACAGAATCTCAATAGTTCCTTTTCCCTACCTTCCCAGAATATTTATTCTCACATCTTAAATGTTTTACTCCTATACCTATGGTCTTGTGAAATGTGAACTGAGTGCCCATCAGACAAAGATGACACTCTGTATGTCTCTAAACACCTGATAGGAATCTGGAAACCAAAGACATAGCCTGAGTAGGCAAAAAGCACTTCTGAGGAAAGCAAAAAGGTAGAAGGAAATGTTCCACCAACTGTCCGAAATGGATAGAATATACAAAATATCAACTTGTATCAGAGTAATCACACATAGTCACTGTATTACTTTTGCAACTTTTGACAAGTCTGAAATTACTTATAAATATTTAATTTCCTACATACTTTCACTCCATTGAATAAAGGATGCAAAAATGACTTCATAACTAGATATATGATACCGTATACCTGGTCAAGATGAAAAAAATGGTATAAAAGAGATTATCAGGACAACTGACCAAAAAAAAAAGGAAATACAGAGTGGATAAAAATAAAACTTCCTGGATTTGATAACTATTATGATTATATACAAGGAAATATCTTTGTTCTTAGAAAATGGCACTAAAGTATTAAAGAGTAAAGGGGCATGATATGCTCACCAACAGTTCATAAAAAATAAGCATTAATATGTATTATGTAGGGAGGAGGAGACTAACAAATTTGGGCAAAAGGTATAGAAGAAAATATACTGGCTTAGGGCAAGCCTAGTTAAAATGATGAAATAATTACTCTTGTTGAAGCAATACATATATCTTTTAACATATTTTCCAGTTACAAGGTAAATTACATTAATAAGTAAAAATGTAGTACAGATTAAAATGGCAAGATGCTGTCCTGCTTTGTAAAAATTTTCAGTCAAGATTTGAGTTGAGTTTGGCTATATCAGGCAAATACTTAAAAGTTCTTGAATAGTTATACATTATGGCTAACTTTATCCCAGCTCAATAGGGTAATATTGAAGGGGACTTCTGTGTATTATTTAATGCAACTTTTGACAAGTTTGAAATTACTCAAAAAAATAAATGAATAAAACAACTTCACTAAAGCAATAAGATCCTAATTCTAAAATGTAAGTAATTTAAAAGGTAAAAATGACACACTGCTTTTAAAAGGAGCTGGGGGGCACAAAAAAATAAGTCAATAAACATGCTTTCCACTGAGTCATCGCTTACCTTGCTCGTGCCCACCAAGATCAAAAGTTGTAAAGGTCATTCCAGCAATTGTTAGCTCTTCTGATGCTGAAAAATTGTTTAAAAAGAAGAAAAAAACTTGTCAATTCAACAACCCCCAACTACTAGTACTATAAGCCAATATCAATGCTTTCACCTTGTAAAGAAAAAGATACAAGAAGTTGAGTGTGGTGGTACCCGCCTGTAGTTCCAGCTACTCAGGAGGCTGAGGGCAGGAGGATAATCTGAGCCCAGGATTTTTGAGACCAGCCCAGGCAATGCCCCACTCCCAACAAAGAAAAGGAATACAAGGGTGAAATGTTCTTAAACTATTCTAAAAGCCAAAGGTTTCTTTTCTTCCAAGCTATTTTCCACTTCTTAGAAGTAGGTATAGGAGAGGTGTCCCTTTACAGGACCAGTGACAACAGATAATGACAAAGTTCCAGAGGTTTAGATCTGAAAGTACATAACCTGAGTGTGTCTTACAGGGAACTTTCTCGTATGAGTTGGCTTTTGGGACTTTAGTTAATAAAAGAACTCCACCAACTAGGGATTCATCCTCCACGCCTAACACTGACCTTTAAAGATCAAAAGGTCACCTGATATTGTCAAACCTACTCGGATGTAGTGTTGGAACATGTTGGCCCAATCTGTCATCTTTGAGCATGTGAAGAAGAGTGGTTTTGCCTGCATTATCCAAACCTAAGAATACAAGTTTTCCAGATTTCTTGTACAGTCCTAAAAGAGAAAAAAATTGTTAACACATTTGCTCTCTACAGACCAAAGCCTATTTGTAGTTAAATTACTGAAGGAAATGCACAAACTTTGAAACCTGTATTTCAAGGAAATGGCTTTACCTAGGAACTGGAGCACACTGCTGAAGCCATTGTAGATCCACTCAAAGATGAAAGACATTATTAATGCTTACTACCTGTATAAAATATGAAAGTAGCAAACATTAGCTTTCTGAATGACAGTACAATTGTGGAGAGGTTAACTCTTGTTCCCTAGCCATGATGCACATTTATAGTCCCATGTTTTCAGGAATAAGAAAGCAGGCCAGGCATGGTGGCTCACACCTGGAATCCCAGCATTTGGGAAAGCCAAGGCAGGAGGATCACTTGAGCCCAGGAGTTCACAACTGGCCTGGGCAAGAAAGCTGGACTCAATCTCTACAAATAACTAAAAAAATAGCTGGACATAATGACACACACCAAAAGTCCCAGCTACTCAGGAGGGTGAGACAGAAGAATTACTTGAACCCAGGGGTTTGAGGCTGCAGTGAGGCATGACGGTGCCACTGCACTCGCTTGGGCAACAGAGGGAGACTCTGAGAAAAAAGACAGGACAGGACAGGACAGGAGAAAGGAAAGGGAAGGGAAAGGGAAAGGGAAAGGGAAAGGAAAGAAAAGAAAAGAAAAGAGGGGAGGGGAGGCAGGGCAGGGGAGGAGGGGGAGGGGAGGAGGGGATGGAAGGGGAGGGGAGGAAGCAAAGTAAAGAGAAACTAATATTCTTTCTTGACACAGATTTTGCAATCTGGAGGAGAGTCTAGAATCCTTATATGTGCAAAAATAACTTGTTTCCTAATAGTTTTTGATCTATGATACTCAGAGAACTAGGAGTTAAAAATATAAAGGCATACCTCATTTGATGATACTTTGTGGATCCTGAGGTTTTCTGGTTTTTTACAAATTGAAGGTTGGAAGCAGCCCTGAGTTGAGTAAGTGTATCAGTACCATCTTCTAACAGCATGTGCTCCCTTCATGTCTCTATGTTACATTTTGGTAATTCTCACACAATATTTCAAACTTTTTCATTATTCTTATATCTGTCATCATGATCTATGATCAGTGATCTTTGGTATTACTACTATAATTGTTTTGTTGTGCCACAAACCACAACCACAGAAGACAGCAAACTTGACTTCCTCCACAGCCCTGCCCCCACCCCAGGCCTCCCTATTCTCCAAGTGAAAGTAACAGGTCTCTCCCTTGAAAGCAAAAGTTAGAAATGATTAAGCTTAGTGAGGAAGACACATCAAAACCTGAGATAAGCCAGAAGCTAGGCCTCTTGCACTCAACAGTTATCCAAATTGTAAATGCAAAGGAAAAGTTCTTGAAGAAAATTAAAAGTGCTACTCCAGCAAACCCATGAACGTCAAGAAAATGAAACAGCCTTATTGCTGATAAAAAATAATAATAAAATAAAAACACGAGGTAAAAAAGCAAGTGCTGATGTAGAAGCTGCAGCAAGATAACTGATGAAGGTGGGTGGCTACACTAAACAACACATTTTCAATGTAGGCAAAACAGCCTTCTATTTGAAAAGCCATCTAGGACTTTCATAGCTAGAGGGGAGATGTCATTGCTTGGCTTCAAAGCTTCAAGGGGCAAGCTGACTCTCTTGTTATGGGCTAATGCAAGGTGACTTTACGTTGAAGCCAATATTCATTTACCATTCTGAAAATCCTAGGACCCATACTCATTTACCATTTTGAAAATCCTAGGGCCCTTAAGAATGACACTAAATTAGTCCAAGTGGAGCAAGTGAGCGAGCAGAGTGGTTGTGTGGTTGCGTCTCGGAAACCAGTAGCACTTGCAGCATGGCTGACCAACTGACTGAGGAGCAGATTGCAGAATTCAAAGAAGTTTTTTCACTATTTGACAAAGATGGTGATGGAACTATAACAACAAAGAAACTGGGAACTGTAATGAGGTCTCAGGCAGAATCCCACAGAAGCAGAGTTACAGGACATGATTAATGAAGTAGATGCTCATGGTAATGGCACAACTGACTTCCCTGAATTTCTGACAATGATGGCAAGAAAAATGAAAGACACAGACAGTGAAGAAGAAATTAGAGAAACATTCTGTGTGTTTGATAAGGATGGCAATGGCTATATTAGTGGTGTAGAACTTCACCATGTGATGGCAAACCTTGGAGTGAAGTTAACAGATGAAGAAGTTGATTAAATGATCAGGGAAGCAGATCCTGATGGTGATGGTCAAGTAAACTATGAGTTTGTACAAATGATGACAGCATAATCAAGACCTTGTACAGAATGTGTTAAATTTCTTGCACAAAACTGTTTATTTGCCTTTTGTTTGTAACTTATCTGTAAAAGGCTTCTCCCTACTGTCAAAAAAAATATGCATGTATGGTAATAAGGACTTCATTCCTCCATGTGTTCTTCCCTTACTGTCATTGCCCTGAAACCTTATTTTAGAAAACTGATGAAGTAACATGTTGCCTGTGGCTTACTCTGGATATATCTAAGCCCTTCTGCACATCTAAACTTAGGTGGAGTTGGTCAAATAAGGGAACATCTGGGTTATGCCTTTTTTTAAAGTAGTTTTCTTTAGGAACTGTCAGCATGTTGTTGAAGTATGGAGTTGTAACTCTGTGTGGACTACGGACAGCCAACAATATGTACTTAAAAGTTGCACTACTACAGAATGGGTGTATTATCCAGGTACTCCCAGGTACCTCACACACTGTTTTTTCTGTACTGCTGGTCCTGTACCAGAAACATTTTCTTTTACTGTTACTTGCTTTTTAAACTTTGTTTAGCCACTTAAAGAAAATGTGCTTATGGCACAATTTGCCTCAAATCCATTCCAAGTTGTGTATTTGTTTTCCAATAAAAAAAATTACAATTAAAAAAAAGAACTATACTAAATCTACTCTGCCTACCACACATCTGTTTACAGCATGGTTTACTAAGTATTTTAAGCCCACTGTGAAGACCTATTGCTCAGAAAAAAAGATTTGAAGATATTACTGCTCATTGACAACGCACCTGGTCACCCATGGGCTTTGATGGAGGTGCAGAAAGAAGTTAATGTTGTTTTAATGTCTACTAACAACATCCATTCTGCTTCCCATGGATCAAGGAGTATTTTCGATTTGCCAGTCTTTCATTTAAGAAATATATTTCACAAAGCCATCAATGCCATAGACTGATCTCTCTGCTGGATCTGGGCAAAGTAAACTGAAAACCTCCTGCAAAGGAGTCACCATTCTAGGTACCAGTAAGAACAGTTATGATTCACAGGAAGAGGTCAAAATATCAATATTAACAGGAGTTAGGAAGACAGTGATTCCAACCCTCGTGGAAAACTTTGAGGGGTTCGAGACTTCGGAGGAAGAAGTAACCTTAGATGTGGTAGAAACAGCAAGAGAACTAGAATTAGAAGTAGAGCCTGAAGATGTGACAACTGCTGTAATTTCATGATCAAACTAATGGATGAAGAGATGCTTCTTATGGATAAGCAAAAAAAGTGGTTTTTTTGAGATGGAATCTAGTCCTGGTGAAGATGCTATGAATACTGTTGAAATGACACCAATGATTTAGAAAATTACAAAAACTTACTTGAGTTTACATAAACTTACTTGAGCAGCAGCAGGGTTTAAGAGGACTGGTTCCAATTTTGAAATAAATTCTGCTTTGGGTAAAATGCTATCAAACAGCATTGCATGCTACAGAGAAATCTTTCTTGAAAACAAGCATTAACTGATGCAACAAACTTCATTGTTGTCTTATTTTAAGAAATTGCCACAGCCATCCCAACCTTTAGCAATCATCAACCTGATCAGTCAACAGCCATCAACGTGGAGTAACATGGAGGTAAGATCCCCAACCAGCAAAAAGGTTATGACTCGCAGAAGGCTAAGATGCTTGTTAGCATTTTTTAGCCATAAAGTATTTTTTAAATAAGGTACGTATTTTCTAAGACATAATGCTACTGTACACTTAACAGACTACAGTATAGTGTAAACGTAACTTTTATGTGCACTAGGAAACCAAAATATTCGTGTTACTTGCTTTACTGTACTTGTTTTATTTCAGTAGTCTGGAACTAAACTCACAGTATATCCAAGGTATGCCTACACTTTCTTTTACTGTGTGACTTACTCCTCCAGGCAGTGGTTCATTCACATTCCCTAGACATACGACTGCTGTCATCCAGTGAAGAACAACTCTAGGAAATCAGTCTCATCAATAATGTGAATCAAAATGCCACTTAGATGCACTAAATAGAAAATAAGAATGAAAAGCACATTGATTTGAATGAAAAACATATTAATCTATCCTGTAAACAGCTCTAAAAAACAAAAGTCACCCAAAATTCTACTGGCCAGCACCACTTGCCCTGCTCCATTTACCAATGCTATCTCAATATTTAATCATTTTTGCAGACACGGGTCTCAATTTATAAAAAGAAATGACATCACTATTTTAGAGAACCATTAAGGGATAAGAAGAGAATCTTTTCATACATGAATAATCACACCCAAACTCATTTTACAAATAGATTTTCTTAAAATAAGAATACTTATTCAGGCCGGGCCCCCGTGGCTCACACCTGTAATCCCAGCATTTTGTGAGGCTGAGGTGGGGGATTCCTCCCTGACCTCAGGAGTTCAAGACCAGCCTGGGTAACATAGAGAGACCTGCATCTCTACAAAAAAAAAAAAAATTAAAATTAGTCAGGCATGGTGGCACGTGCTTGTAGTTCCAGCTACTTGGGAGGCTGAGGCAAGAGGATTGCTGGAGCCCAGGAATTTGAGGCTGCCGTGAGCTATGATTGTGTCACTGCACACCAGCCTGGGTGGCAGAGCAAGACCCTGTCTCAAAAAACAAAAAAACAAAAAAAGAATACTTTTCAGGATATAGCAGTAAGTTCCCAAGCCAGTAAATAACTTAACTGGTACTGATATTAACACTACTTTTTCTATTGTTTCTCATAGCTATCAAAAGCTACTAAAAGGTTTACCTATATTGGTAATAAGCAAAATGACCTCTGAATGAAATTAAGAGGGTAGGATCTAGACACACTGGTGGGTCTTAAGGTTTCTCAGCATTGTCTGGCCATGCTGAATTTTTGCTTTAGTATCTCAGATACGGTGCAGAAAAATGGAAGGTCCACACTTTTACTCCTCTCCATCAGCAAGAGCATCTGAACACAGGGCTTTATACTAGATATGACCAACTGCATTCAAAATTTTCATGAACAGTAACCAGTAAAAGCATTACCCACAAAAAAATCCCCTTACATTCAAAGAATGCCAGATGAAGAATAAAATGAACAGCTGGGTGCGGCAGCGCTTGCTTGTAATCCCAGCTATGCAGAAGGCTGAGGCAGGAGAATCGCCTGAACCTAGAAGGCAGAGGTTGCAGTGAGCGGAGATCGCTCCACTGTACTTCAGCCTGGGTGACAGAGCAGGACTCCATCTCAAAAAAAAAAAAAAAAAAAAGAGTAAATTGAAAAGTAGAGCTGGTATGTTTTTCATCCAATTACTGGGTTTTTATCAGGCCCATGGCCTAATCTGTAAATTTTAGGGCCTAATTAATATTTATTTTTCATGGCCCTTACCAAAGACAGCCAAATAAAGTTTGGCAGTTTGGGTGGATACATACTAGGCTCTTACGAAAAAATACTAAATGAGGTGATTTCTTTTTTGCCTTTTGAATAACAAATATATTTCAGCAGAAAGACCGCATTTATCACATTAACTAATAGTTTTCTCTGGAAATTGAGTCCGCACTTTAAGGAGTCCAACAACTTAAATATACTTAATAAAGCTCCTGTGCTGAAATTCCCATTTACTGTAAATAAGTAAAAGAACAATGTGCCCTTCCTCTGCAACTCCCTCAAACCAAACATCCTCCTATACTTTTCTCAATCTACTGCTTGGAGAAGCACAGCTCACCTTTAGAGCACACCCCTCATTAAGGTCATTCCCACTCAGATCATTTTGGAGGGAAGAATTAAAGCATCCAAGTAGCTAAATCCTGGCTGTTGCTGATTTGTATGCTCCAAGGGAGGAGACGGCTTAAAATAGCAGGAGTGTCAAAGGAAAATAAAATGGAAAATTAAAGTAGTTCAATTGCCATGAAAAACTATTTAAAGTTTTCTCCTTTTCACCTTTGCAGAATTCATCTAGTTGAAAATACTTGGCTCATGCCTGTAATCCCAGCACTTTGGGAGGCTGAGGCAAGTGGATGACCTGAGGTCAGGAGTTCGAGATCAGCCTGGCCAACATGGTGAAACCCCATCTCTACTTAAAATACAAAAATTAGCTAGGCATGGTGGGCGCCTGTTATCCCAGCTACTCGGGAGGTTGAGGCAGGAGAATCACTTGAACCCGGGAGGCAGAGGTTGCAGTGAGCCGAGGTCATGACATTGCACTCCAGTCTGGACAACAAGAGCAAAAACTCCATCTCAAAAAAAAGAAAGAAAGAAAAATTTCTAAAGTGATGTAAACATTTTTTACAAGTCTGTAAAGTATTGACTGAAAACCAGTGTAGTACAAATGTATATAGAAGTGTTGGGTTGTAAAGGAGTGATCAGAGTGGAGGCTGACTGAAGAAACTCTTCAGGTGAGCTAAAAATAATAAAAACCCTTACTAGATCCAAAGAGTCGGGTTGCACTGCTACCCAAAGTTAAGAAAATGCCCCCGCCCCCCCTTTTTTAACACAGACCAAGACTCTGTCTCCAAGGCTGAAGTGCAGTGTTGCCATCATGTCTCACTGCAGCCTCAACCTCCCAGGCTCAAGAGATCCTCCCACCTCAGCCTCCTCAGCAGCTGAAAATGGCCTTGGTGGATCCTCTCTCCTTAAGATCTTAGGATTTGTACCAACTCATCAGTAGTTTTACAATCTGCACAGTACTTGTACATCTCATTTCATCCCCACACCAACCCTACCAGGCAAGGATCACTGGCCTCATTTAACAAGATAAAGATGAGGATACTCCTAG
This sequence comes from Gorilla gorilla gorilla, assembly GCF_029281585.2. NCBI lineage: Eukaryota > Metazoa > Chordata > Mammalia > Primates > Hominidae > Gorilla > Gorilla gorilla. The sequence goes on along the minus strand of NC_073232.2, from coordinate 45,578,443 downwards.
TTTTGCTGAGTCGTTTAAGACGGCTCAGTTGAAAAAGTAATAGTGCCAGGGCTTAAACCCTCATCTCTAACACCAAAGCCTAAGCTCTTCCTGTTAACAGTACATAAAATTCAAACCCAAACCACAAAATTGCTGAAAAAAAAAAAACAAACCTAAAACTTCTTTAACCCACCAACTACACAGAGGATGATCTTCCGAAGTTCTCTTCCTTACAACTCATCACATCTTTTGAATGGTATTTTAATAACTAGCATTCTATTTATTTTCTATTCTTGGTCCATTGTACCACCTTACGAGAAGTTAAGAGTAATCTAAAATTTAAGGTAGGTCTCTAAACTATGAACAAAACACTATTAATTACCTAAAATGAAAACTTGCGAATTCCAGGGCTAAATGATTCAAACAAATGTTAATAGAAAAGGAGGGCACCAATCTGACCATTAGCCAATTTAAAAATTTACGCATTACTTGTTATACATAATCAGGGCAACTTTAAGACGCCATTCCAGGCAGATTTGGGGTAGTAGGCGGCTGGCTTTTAGCTAACTCTGCTTAGCTGCGGGGTAAATGTCAAAGGTCAGCCCCATGGCAAATCTCCCTAAGCCCCCTGTCGCAACCGAAGCCGATGGAATCAACAAGATAAAGATGCTCCTGACCCACTGGCTAGAATCGTGAAGAAAACGCTAATCCATGTCAAATGCACATAAGGAAATTTTTCCATGCAGAGACCAGACAGGGGAAAAGGGGAAGGTGGAAGGAGAAAATACAGGGTTCGACCCGGGCCATCGGAAGACAACCGAGCGCTGACTTGGGGGTAAGCCCTGGACTAGGGGCCTGTAGACCAGGTTCGAGCGCTCACACTCGCTAACTGCGGAGCCTTGGCCAGCCTCAGTCTCCGAGTCTATAAAACAAGGATAATCATCAAGGGCTCCCACCCGCCTCACCGAGGGCTGTGAGGCTCTTCCGAGACAGAGGACATGGAGCCATTTCGTAAACCGGAGCGCACGGTACAGACAAGAAACTGTTATCCGGCCCAGCAGCTGCGAGACCCCCGAGCGGAATGCAGGTGGACCCCAGGCAAAGAGGACAGCAGGGGACGGAGCAGATCTGGCCAAGTTGGCCCGTCCCCGCCCAGAATCAACCCCGCGGCCCCACAGAACCGCCTGCGTGTCACTTCCCCCCCCAACCCCGCCAGGGCCAGCCTCCGCTCCGACCTCCCCGCCTTCCGTCCCAGCCCCTCGAGCCCCAACTCCCCTCCCCGACGCGACCCTCAGACTCACGGCCTGAGGGGCTCCTCCGGCAAAACAGCGGCTGGCTCGGACCCTCCCTCAGAGCACACTAACCAGCAGCACCCGGGACCGCCAGCTACTCGCCGGATGTACGTCACACCCCTCCCCGGGACTTCCGGGCGCGTAATGGGCCCCGCCCCCTCACAGCGTTACGCCTCTCTGCCCCGGTGCCGTCCCACCAGCGACTCGGGCCGCGGAGGGGCGGGCATAAGGCGTGACAAAGCGCGCTCGGGGTCTGGCCCCGTCTCGGCCCCGCCTGCTCCCGTCTGGCTAGCTGACCGCGCGAGACGTGGCAGCGCCGGAACCCTGGGTCCGGGGCTGGGTCCTGGAGTCCCTGAGCGGCCTGGTACACTCGGGATCGCGGCTTCCCATTCCAGACGCACCAGGAAAGTCAGAAGTGGGTACCGACGGTGGCATAGGTCCTGGGAAAGATGAGTTGGCCTTGGGGCCCTCCACTTGAGGTGGATCCCTCCAAGCTTTTGCTTTTTTTCTTCCTTGCTTTTTTTTTTTTTTTTTTTTTTGAGACGGAGTCTCACTTTGTCGCCCAGGCTGGAATGCAGTGGCGCGATCTCGGCTCACTGCAACCTCCACCTCCCGGATTCAAGCGATTCTCATACCTCGGCCTCCCGAGTAGCTGGGACTACAGGCGCATGTCACCACACCTGGCTAATTTTTTTGTATTTTTACAGAGACAAGGTGTCACCGTGTTGGCCAGGCTGGTCTCGAACTCCTGACCTCAAGTGATCCGCTGGCCTCGGCCTTCCAAAGTGCTGGGATGCGAGGCATGAGCCACCGCGCCCAGCTGCTTTTGCTTTGAGTCGCACTTCCTTGCCCTGGGGTGGCCTATGTTTTAGAAAAACAGAAAAACAGCTAATATTTATTGTGCACTTATGTTCCAGGCAGAGCACTGGGTACTTTGCACGCTTTGTCTAATTTCACCGTCATTGGAGTCCTGTGACTCCAGATGCTAGTATTATCCTTATTGACAAATGAGAGAGCAATGTTCAGAATAACCTACCATGCCCAAGTTCACACAGCTAAGTGGCAAAGCAACGTGTTCACCCCAGTATATTTCGCATGCATTTTCTCATTTAATTCTCAGGACAGTCCCACGAGATTGGTACTATTATTACTCTCATTTTACAAATAAAACAGTCTAATGGAAAGATGAATGACGTCTGTGGGTTCATGAAGATCTCAATTCTCCTTTAGTAAAATTTAAATTTAACATAATCCCAATTAAAGTACTAATAGGATTAATAGGTTGTGTGTGGTTTAGTTCTTTTTTTTTAATTACCCTATTTGTTCCTAAAATTCGTATAGAAAACCAAACAAAACTAGTCCAGAAACAGGCTTTCAAAATGAAGAACAAGGAGGTGGGAACTAACCCTGTTGGATATTAAAACATATTATAGAGCCCAAGTTATTAAAACTGGTGTGCGTGCACATGCACAAACACACAAAAAAAACACAATGGAACAGAGCAAAGTACAGAAATGACTAAAGTACATGCAGAAATAAAACTAAAGTAGCACCTGGGACTCCAGCAATACTCAGGGAGCTGAGTGGGCAAGCTCACCACACTCTACCCTCCGCTCATCCTGGGGTCTTAGATGTTGAATTTGAACCCTGTCCTGTCACAGAAAGGTGTCAGGCCACTTCTGAGGCTTCTCACCAGCTTTAGCTAAACCAGGGACAATGTGTCCATGGGGCTTGGAACCCCTTGTGCATCCTGGAGACACAGATGCAAGCCCAGTGCAAGCCAACACATTGCATTACTGGCTTTGTTGAGAGCCTGGCTGCACAAGGTGGAGGTGTCTGAACCACAGGATGGCTTGGGAGGCTGGGGAAGGAGGGAATATGCAGGCAGATTCTCAGAAAAGCCGCAAACTCTACTTACCTAAAGGCTTGAGCAAGTTGACAAATGCCCCAGACCACCATGTACCCACTGTAAAATGGGTGAAACAGGCATTGTTGTGCACATAGTTTTTCCAGAGTACCGTTTTCAATAAATGATTCTATTATGTGTTGTTAAATAAATTAATAAATAATAAAAGGGGTTGAGACAATTGGGTAGTCAAAAAAACCTACAGGTTGAATCTCCAAAAAGTTTATTACTCTAAACAAGTTTCAAGTGATGAAAAGATGTGTGCATTTTGAAATGACACTATAAAGGTACTAGAAAAACAGAAGAAAACATGGATTCCTTATAATTTTGCAATGAGAAGACCTTTCTGGGTATGATTGAAAATCTAGACCGGGCGTGGTGACTCATGCCTGTAATCCCAGCGCTTTGGGAGGCTGAGACCAGCGAATCACAAGGTCAGGAGTTCGAGACCAGCCTGGCCAACATGGTAAAACCCCATCTCTACTAAAAATACAAAAAATTAGCCAGGCGTAGTGGCAGGCGCCTGTAATCCCAGCTACTTGGGAGGCTGAGGCAGGCGAATCGCTTGAACCCCTGAGGCAGAGGTTGCAGTGAGCCGAGATCACACCACTGCACTCCAACCCCGGGCAACAGAGTGAGACTCCATCTCAAAAAAAAAAAAAAAAAGAAAGAAAGAAAAGAAAATGTAGATGCCATAAAAGAAAAGATTGACAAATTTAACTACATAAAAATTAAAAACTTATATGGCATAACAACAATCATGACACCATAAGCAAACTCAAAAGACAAATGACAAGTTGAGAAAAATAATCACATCATAGGCAAGTAAGAAGTATGAAAAAGACTAACAACACAATGGGAAAATAGGCAACAGTTCAGAACAGATAATTCATAGAAAAGGAAATAAAAATGACTTTTCTTTTTTTTTTTTTTCTGAGACCGAGTCTCACTCTGTCACCCAGGCTGGAGTACAGTGGCGGTCTTGGCTCACTGCAACCTCCGCCTCCCGGATTCAAGCGATTCTCCTGCCTCAGCCTCCTGCATAGTTGGGATTACAGGCATGAGCCACCGAGCCCGGCTAATCTTTGTATTTTTAGTAGACATGGTCTTTGTATTTTTAGTAGAGATGAAGTCTCACCTTGTTGGCCAGGCTGGTCTCAAACTCCTAACCTCCAGTGATCCGCCCGCCTAGGCCTCCCAAAGTGCTGGGATTACAGGCATGAGCCACAGCACCTGGCCCAAAAAGGACTCAAGCATAATAAAATAGTAATAGAAATATAGATACTATAGAAAATATAAATATAGATATTATAGAATAATATAGAAAATATATAAATCCATTTATTTGTCTATGTATCTCTGTATAGTTATATCTATACTGAAATAGAAATAGATTTTAAAAAATAAAAGATAAATTTAAAACTTACTGAGGTACCATTTTCACCCGTCAGATTGGCAAAAGTTCACCAGTTTATTGGTGGGAAGGCTGTTTCAGATAGAGAAGTCAGACTGGGCATGGTGGCTTACACCTGTAATCCCAACACTTTGGGAGACCGAGGCAGGAGGGTCGCTTGAGCCCAGGAGGTTGAGGGTACAGTGAGCCATGATTGCACTCCAGCCTAGGCAACAGAGAGAGACCTTGTCTCTAAATTAATTAATTAATTAACTAAATCAAATACAGAAGTCAAGAAAGGCCCCAACCAGGTGCTATTTGGATAAGAACATGAAGGACATTACATGGCTGTCAGGGTAGACTGTTCCAGGCTGACAGCAGAGGCCCTAAGGCAGGAGTGTGCCTGGCAGTTTCCAGGAACATCTGGGAGGCCAGCGTGACCAAGCAAGGTGAGCAACAGAAGGAGTGGTAGGAAATGGGGTGAGGTGTTTGTGGTCAGAACTGTGGAGGTTCTGGGGTTCTACCTAACTTGCAGGTTAACAGGTTAGCCTGACACAGTCTCAGAGGCTGGCAGTCACAGGACTCCTGGATCAGAGATAAACTATTTTATTACTTCCGGCATAGCGAGCAGCATGAACTTCCTGTTTGTGTTACTTCCACTTGCCCCTTCCTCCCTCCTCCTTTCTGAGGACAATGGGGTGACACAGAGCAGTCTGAATGGACACTGCCCATTCGATGGTGTGCAACACAGCTGAGGAACCCAGAACTTAGGGAACCCAAATCTTTCATAATGGCTGCAAGCGGACCTGCCTGAACTCTGACCCAGTGGGAAATGGTATGACACTGGGCAGTATACAGACCTGTCCCCTGCACCAGAGAGACACTGTCTTCCAAGGCTGTTCATTATATAAATGTCCTTCAAAAGATAGTCCAAACAAAGGCAGCTGGTACCTCTGTTTGAAAGAAGTGCAAAAATCAAAGAGCTTCATGGAGAATTGTTTCTTAACAGGAGGCAAATCTTGAAAGACTTTAGCTTTTATTTTTGGTGACCTGAAGAACCAATGGAGGGTTTGAGAGGAGGCATCTTATGTAATTCTTCCCCCGACTGTATGCTTACTCCCTTACATATTCTCAGCATTAGATAGACAGGGTTATTCCCACCCTTGCCAGCATCTGCTTTCCCCCTTTTCTCTTTGAGTACCTCTTTCTCCCTTCTTTGCAGAGGCTTTTTAGGCTTTGGCTCTGGTGTGGAGGAGCAGTTTTAGTGATAACTTTGCAGATCTTCTCTGTGGTTTGTCCTTCACCTTGGCTTTAACTCCCTTAGCATCCCCTTCAGCCTTTCTCTTGGGCTTGATGCAGTGGAGGTGGGGAATATGCACTGCCTGCAAGGATGCAGCCAATACCAGCTTTGGTTTGTCCAGGAGTTGCTGTCACTTGTTCTTCATATTACTCTTTATTTTTCCTTTTTTTATCCTGCTTGATAAAAAATCTTTCTTATTTTTTAGAGGCAAGTTCTTGCTATGTTTCCCAGGCTGGACTCAAACTCCTGGGGCTCAAATGATTGTCTTGCCTGGGCCTCCCCAAATGTTGAGATTATGGGCATGAGCCACTATGCCCAGCTAGCTCTGGTTTTTTTTTGTTTTTTTTTCTCACTCTGTGCCTTAGGCTGGAGTGCAATGGCATGATCGTAGCTCACTGCAGCCTCAAACTCCTGGGCAAGGGATCCTGCTGCTTCAGCCTTTTGGGTAGCTAGGACTACAGACGTGTGCCAGCATGCCTAGCTGATTTTTAAAAAATATTTTGTACAGATAAGTTATCTCTATATTGCCCAGGCTGGTCTCAAGCTCTTGACCTCAAGTGATCCTCCCGCCTCGGCCTCCCAAAGTGCTGGAATTACAGTCATGACACACTGCTCCCAGCCCTCTGCTCTGCTTTTTAATACGTGTTAAATGCATTGGTTTGGTAAGCATAGACATTTAAACATATTTAAATGTAGACATTTAAAACATTTAAAGTATTCCATGACTTTCATGACCCTCTTTTGGCATATCTTCAATTTGACAAGTACTGGGCATCTTGAGAAATTCCATCCCTTCGTGATCTTGGAAAATCTCAGCCTGAGAAAGCCAGGATGCCGGCTGTGTCCTGCCTCCACAGCTCTCACATCAGACCCAAAGACCAGAAAAGTGGTCTTTAATTTCCTCACTCCCCAGAAACAGCACTGCTTTCTGGAATTCTCACCTACCTCCACTAAAATGGGGCATCCAAATGGAACCTTAAGATGGTTCGGGCCATGGCTGGTCGCGGTGGCTCACACCTGTAATCCCAGCACTTTGGGAAGCCGAGGCAGGCGGATCATCACGAGGTCAGAAGATTGAGACCATCTTGGCTAACACAGTGAAACCCTGTCTCTACTTAAAAAACAAAACAAAACAAAAAAAAAATTAGCTGGGCATGGTGGCGGGCGCCTGTAGTCCCAGCTACTCCGGAGGCTGAGGCAGGAGAATGGCATGAACCTGGGAGGCGGGGCTTGCAGTGAGCTGAGATCCTGCCATTGCACTCCAGCCTGGGCGACAGAGCGAAGACTCCGTCTCAAAAAAAAAAAAAAAAAAAAAAAAAAGTTCAGGCCAAAGTTCTCACTGACAGTACGCTGCCACCCTGGAAAGAAGGGGACTTGCCCAAAGCCACACAGCAAGACATTCTGGAGCCAGGTCTCCAATCCAGGTCACTTCACCCAATCCCCAGCTCCCTCCCTTGCCCAGGCCACTCTTCCTGTTCTCTTACTTCACCTAGGTCTGACCTACTTCCACCACCTCTGGAAAGTCCCCCTTGCCTCTGGCCACCGAGCAGCAAGCAGGACAGGAGCTCCTTTGCTGGTTCTCCTTGGATTGTCCTTGGGTACAGATCATGGTACCACCTCACAGAGTTCAAGTGTTCTGTGAAATCATGTTTGTGAAGTGCTTAGTATAGTGCCTGATACACACAGGGACTCAGTCGCCTCTCTGTGATGTCGGGAGGGCCTTCCTTCTTAGACAATTCATGGGACTCTTCTCCCTGACAGACCACAGCAGCAATTGGAATTTAGTTCTCAGAAGGGTTTTTCTAGGAATATTTCCTTCTTTAATTGGTTAAGACCAAGCTGGCCTCTGGCGTTCCAGGGAGGGTGACTAACTCATCCCACTCTTCCCAGGACCAACTGTTTTTTTTTTTTTGTTTGCGTCTTTGTTTTTGAGTCTTGCTCTGTTGCCCAGGCTGGAGTACAGTGGTCAATCATGGCTCACTGCAGCTTCGACATCCGAGGTACAAGCAATCCTCCTGCCTCAGCCTCCTGAGTAGCTGGGACCACCCGCACATGCCACCATGCCTGGCTAATTGTTTAATTTTTTCTAGAGATGGAGTCTCACTGTGTTGCCCAAGCTGGAGGCCAGAGCTCAAGTGATCCTCCTGCCTCAGCCTCCCAAAGTGCTGGGATTACAGATGTAAGCCACCAAACCCAGCCTTGAGTTGTTTTACAAACTAAAAACCCTGCATCATGGAAAGCACTCAGCCCTTACTCCTGGGTAGACTGGACTGCAGAAATTCTCCTGCCTAAGCACACCAGGTGACTCCAGCTAGTCTTTTTTTTTTTTTTTTTGAAACGGAGTCTTACTTTGTCCCCCAGGCTGGAGTGCAGTGGTGCAATCTCAGCTCACTGCAACCTCCGCCTCCCGAGTTCAAGCGATTCTCCTGCCTCAGCCTCCTGAGTACCTGGGACTACAGGCTTCCGCCACCATGCCCAGCTAGTTTTTGTAATTTTAGTAGAGATGGGATTTCACTACGTTGGCCAGAATGGTCTCTATCTCTTGACTTCGTGATCCGCCCCCCTCAGCCTCCCAAAGTGCTTGGATTACAGGTGTGAGCCAGTGAGCCACTGCACCCAGCCTAGCTAGTCTTCTTTTTTTTTTCTTTTTTTTTTAGATGGAGTCTTGATCTGTCCCCAGGCTGGAGTGCAGCGGCGCGATAGCAGCTCACTGCAACCTCCGCCTCCTTGGTTCAAGTGATTCTTCTGCTCAGCCTCCCAAGTAGCTGGGACTACAGACACGTGCCACCACACCCAGCTAATTTTTTTGTAATTTTTTAATAGAGACGGGGTTTCACCATGTTGGCCAGGATGGTGTCGATCTGTTGACCTCATGATCGGGCTCCCAAAGTGCTGGGATTACAGGCATGAGCCACCGCGCCCAGCCCCATCTAGTCTTTTTAAAGCAGGATAGAGATGATAGAGGCTAACCTATGCTACACCTGCCCGGTGTCCAGGAGAAAAATAACCCGTAATAGTAATGGAATTCCACTGTACAGGCAGAGTTGGGGGAGATGACTGTGATCTCTTTTGGTGCTAGTGTTATGGATGATTCATATTTGTACCATGATGCAAACATATATTAAAAGTCTAGTCATCGGACACTTAAAATTGGTTAAGATGGTTAAAAAAATCTAGTCATCAGAAACATTGTGGGTGAAAAGTACAGTTGATGCATCTGTTCACCTTACAGGGTGAACGTAACACCTACAACATACTACATTGATAATAGTGACACTAATTTAATCATAATTTCTAATTAAAAAGCATTAGTTGAGGTCTCCAGCCAATTCAAGAAGCACTGAGTATGCAACAATAATAAAACTATCTTTCCTCAAACTGCAGAAATTCCAACTACCTCCAAGCAAAAAAGGAGAAGAGAAAAAAAACCTGAATGAGGAAGCTTTATAAACTTGCCAATTATCATGTAACAGCTAGCTAGATTTAGTGCAATACTGAATTTGAGTAAACTCCAGTAATGTTCACGTTTTCCTTTGTGAATACTGAATTATGGTGATATATTGGTACCTAACTATTTGCAAGGAAGAAATGGAAGAGACTATTTGCTTCTAGGAAGGAGTGAAAGAATTTGCAGTTTTAGGCCAGACACGGGGGCTCACACCTGTAATCCCAGCATTTTAGGAGGCTGAAGTGAGAGGATCACTTGAAGCCAGGATTTTGAGACCAGCCTGGGCAACATAGTGGGACCCCACCTTTACAAAAAAAGTTGTGCATTTTTAGATTAATTAATTCATTCAATATTTATGAAACACATGTTATATGTGAGGAACTATGCTAGGCACTGGGAATAGGTAATGGGGAACAAAAGAGATGGGGTCCCTAAACTCATAGAGCTTACAGTCTAGCAGCACTTGGAGATCATCTCCTAGTTTTTAATTTATTTTTAATTTTTTTATGTGTATATTATGTATTTATTTTGTGACAGGGTCTCACTCTGTCACCCAGGCTGGTGCAGTGGCACAAACACAGCTCACTACCTTGATGTCCCAGGTTCAAGTGATCCTCTCACCTCAGTCTCGCAAGTAGCTGAGACCACAGGTACATGCCATCATGCCCTGGCTAAATGTTTTTTTAAGAGATAGGGTCTTGCTATGTTGCCCAGGCTAGTCTCATACTCCTAGGCTCAAGGTATCCTCCAGCCTTGGCCTCCCAAAGTGTTGAAATTATAGGTAAAGCCATCTCACCTAGCTGGCCCCCTAGTTTTAATGGCCCAACTGGAAGACTTTCTTACCCCTCAGAGGCTTTTGGACCCCGCTTTAAGAATCACCACACTGGGCCAGGTGCAGTGGCTCACGTCTGTAATCCCAGCACTTTGGGAGGTTGAGGCAGGCAGCTCACTTGAGCTCAGAAGTTCAAGACTAGCCTGGGCAACATGACAAAACCCAATCTTTACAAAAAGCACAAAAATTAGCTGGGTGTGGTGGTGTGCACCTTGTAGTACCAGCTACTCGGGAAGCTGAGGTAGGAGGATGGCTTGAGCCCGGGAGGTGGAGGTTGCAGTGAGCTGGGATCACTCCACTGAACTCCAGCCTGGGCGACAGAGCCAGACCCCATCTCAAAATAAATAAATAAATAAATAAATAAATAAATAAATAAATAAATAAATAACTACACTGCTTTGTAGTCTCCTTTACTGCTCCTATGGTGCCACCCAATAAATAGCTGAGAAGATGAAGGTGTCCAAATGGCGTGTCATACCATGGCTACTCCAGTATTTATAGAGCAGTCATACACTCAAGAAATACACTTGAATATTTTCTGATGAGAAGAGTTTAAGGGTAAAAAGTGGATATGTTATCAAACAGCATTCCACATAACTAACATTCCTTAAAATTCTTCTGTACCCATTATGTAAATAAAACCATATTCTTTTCTAATTTTAAAAACTCTTGATGCCTCTTCAGGGCCTCTTTAAAGTCCAGGATCTCCTTAGCAGGGGAGCACAGAGCCTTTGTTAAGCGTAAGGCTCCTGCTTCCTTTCTTGCCTGCCCTTCTTCTGTTCTCCAACTTGTACCCAATGTCCCAGCTTTCTAGAATACACTAGGGTTCTGGAACATATCACATGGAGTGGATTAAGCATTCGTGTTCAACAGTACATCCCTATTATCTTTATACCAGTTTAAAAGAATTAGGTACACTGACAAAGTAATAACATGAGATTTCAAAATGTATATAAAGTATAATCTTATGCCTCTTCAAAAAACACACACACAAAATTATACTTTTACATATGTTCAAATATGTGTATAAAGACATAGAGAAAAATCTAGAAAGATTTTTATCAAACTGATAACAGTGTTTATAAGAAGGGAGTGGGATTAACAGCAATCAAGATAGAATTTTTTTATCTGTATTTTTGAAATTTTTAAAAATGTATTTTAATCTTTTGTAGAGGTGAGTTCTCCCTATATTGCCCAGGATGGTCTCGAACTCCTGGGCTCAGGGGATCCTCCCATCTCGGCCTCCAAAACTGCTGGGATTACAAGCATGAGCCACTATACCTGGCTGAAATTTTTTAACGTACTAGTATTTGTGTAATTTAAAAAATAAACAGGCTGGGCACGGTGGCTCACGCCTGTAATCCCAGCACTTTGGGAGGCCGAGGCAGGTGGATCCTGAGGTCAAAAGATAGAGACATCCTGGCCAACATGGTGAAACCGCATCTCTACTAAAATACAAAAATCAGCTGGGCATGGTGGCATACGCCTATAGTCCCAGCTCCTTGAGAGTCTGAGGCAGGAGAATCGCTTGAACCCAGGAGCGGAGGTTGCAGTGAGCCAAAATTGTGCCATTGCACACTCTAGCCTGGGCAACAAGAGTGAAACTCTGTCTCAAAAAAAAAAAAAAAAAAAAAGGAAAGTCTAAGAAATTGTAACCACTAAGAAGAAAATAGGAGATAGGACAACTAAATATAGTATGGTATCTCAGCTTGGTACAGTAACTCATGCCTGTAATCCCAGCAGTTTGGGAGGCTGAGGCGGGCAGATCACCTGAGGTCAGGAGTTCAAGACCAACCTGACCAACATGGTGAAACTCCATTTCTACTAAAAATACAAAATTAGCCAGGTGTGGTGGCACATGCCTATAATCCCAGCTACTCGGGAGGCTGAGGCAGGAGAATCAATCGAACCTGGGAAGCGAAGGTTGTGGTGAGCCAAGACCGCGCCGTTGCACTCCAGCCTGGGCAACAAGAGAAAACTCGATCTCAAAAAAAAAAAAAAAAAAAAACCTAAGGAAATCTGAAAAAAGTATGGGCCTTAATTAATAATGTTGACATAGCTCAGGCTAGGAATGGTGCTCACACCTGTAATCCTAACACTTTCGGACACCAAGACAGGAAGATCACTTGAGCCCAAGAGTTCACGATCAGCTTGGGCAACATAGTGAGACTCTATCTCTACAAAAAAAAGCCAGTGTGATGGCGTGCACCTGTGGTCCCAGCTATTTGGGAGGCTGAGGTGGGAGGGCTGCTTGAGCCTGAGAGGTTGAGGCTGCAGTGAACCAAGATCGCACCATTGCACTCCAGCCTGGGCAACAGAACAAGACCTTGTCTCAAGAAAAATAATAAAAATTTTAAAAATTAAAAATGTATATATTTTAAATGTACCAATATTGATTCATTAATTGTAACAAGTGTACCATAGTAATGTGAGATGTGAATAACAGGGAAATGGGGTGGGGCACACAGCAACTTTCTGTACTACTGTCTTCACAATTTTTCTGTAAATCTAAAAATGTTTTAAAATTAAATTTTTATTTAAACATAAATTAATAAAACTACTTCAGTCTCACCTCTCCCCCACAAAGAACCTTTGTTGGGGACAGCAACTGTCAAGGGGGAAGGATAGAGGCAGAGGAGCATAGGCAAGAAAAAAGAAAAAGATTGAAAGGGAGAGAGAATAATAGAGAAAGAGGAGTATGTGATTGTGTGTATACATTTATGTTAAATTACAACTGTCTGTGGGGAGGTAAAAGATTATAACTTTTTTTGAAAAATGGGTTCTGGAATCAGACAACCTGCATTTGAGTCTCAGTTTTTCCACTAACTAGCTCTGTAAATTTCAATAACTTATTTAACCTTTCTTTGTATAAAATGGATAATAATAGTGTCTACTTCATTATAGTGCCTCCAGTCGTTAACACAGTTCCTGGTATGTGGTGGGTGCCTAATAAAATTTGTTCAGACCTGGTGCGGTGGTTTACACCTGTAATTCCAGCGTTTTGGGTGGCCAAGGCAGGAGGATCACTTGAGCTCAGGAGGTCAAGACTAGCCTGGGCAACACAGTGAGACCTTGTCTCTACAAAAAATAAAATTAGCTGCAAATGGTGGCACATGCCCATACTCCCAGCTACTTGGGAAGCTGAGGCTGGAGGATGGCTTAAGCCTCAGAGGTTTACGCTTCAGTGAGCCCTGATCACACCACTGCACTCTAGCCTAGGGGACAGAAGGAGATCCTGTCTCAGAGACAGAGAGAAAGAAGGAAGGAAGGAACGAGGGAGGGAGGGAGGGAGGAAGGAAGGAAGGAAGGAAAGAAGGAAAGGAGAAAAGAGAGAAAGGGAGAAAAGAGAGAAAGGGAGAAAAGAGAGAAAGGGAGAAAAGAGAGAAAGGGAGAAGGAAGGAAAGAAGGAAGGAGAAAAGAAGGAGGAGGAGGGGGGAGGAGGAGGAGGAGAAGGAGGAAGGAAGGAAGGAAGGAAAAAGAAATTTGTTCAATAATTGGCTGAGGGAATCAATGAATTAATACATAATTTATTTGGAGATTAAATAAGATTATATAATTTTAGTTTGCTAGCACAAACATTCAATAGATGTTGAGTATTACCATCCACATCCTCTTCAGCCTTTGGACTCCTTCCTGCCTCTGTACCTGTGAACAGGCTACCACTCTGCCTGGAGCACCTTCTACTTCTCCATCTTATTTGTCAAGACCCAGGTCAAGCAAGCCTCTATAGTCAGCCTTTCCCAGGTGGTCCTTCCCCACATTGCCTGCCTGCTTCCTTCCTATCACTGTAATACGTCTAATGTTCATACCTAATGACGAGGGGTGTGTAATGGCTTTGTTGATATATAATTCATATACCATAAAATTCACCCATTTACGGTATACAATTCAGTGGTTTTTTAGTACATATTCACAGAGTTGTGCAACCATCACCACAATTAATTTAGAATATTTTCAGCCGGGTACAGTGGCTCACATCTATAATCGCAGCACTTCGGGAGGCTGAGGCGGGAGGATCACTTGAGCTCCAGAGTTCAAGACCAGCTTGGGCAATATAGTGAGACCCCATCGCTACAAAAAAATCAAACAATTAGCCAGGTGTGGTGGCTCATGCCTGTGGTCCCAGCTACTCAGAAGGCTGAGGCGGGAGGATGGCTTGAGACTAGGATGTCAAGGCTGCAGTGAGCTATAATCACACCACTGCATTCCAACCTTCTCTAAAAAAAAAAAAAAATTGAATTTTTTCGCCATTTCAGAAGGAAAACCTGTTAGCAGTCACTCTACATCTTCTTTCACCTCAACCCAGCCTCTGGAAATCACGAGTCTACTTTTTGTCACTATAGATTTGCCTATTCTAGACTTTCACATAAATAGAATCATACATTGTTTGTCCTTTTGCGTCTGGCTTCTTTCACCTAGCGTAATGCTTTTAAGGCTTGTCTGTGCTGCAGCATTATCCGTGCTTCACTCCTTTTTATAACTGAATAATATTCTGTGGTATGTATACACCAAATTTTGTTCATTCATTCATTAACCGATGGATATTTGGGGTGTTTACACTTTTTGGCTATTATGGATAATACTCCTATGAATATTTGTGTACAAGTTTATCTGTGAATGTATGTTCTCCTGGCTATATATCTAGAAGTGAAATTGCTGGGTCATATGGTAACTCTGTTTAACTTTAAAAATATATATATATATACACATATATATTTGTTTTTTCTTTTTAAGAGATAAGGTCTCTTTCTGTCACCCAGGCTGGAGTGCAGTAGTGCAATCACAGCTCGCTGTGATGTTGAACTCCTAAGCTCAAGTGAGACTCCAGCTTCAGCCTCCCAAGTAGCTAGGACTACCACCATGCTTCGCTAATTTTTTTTGAGATGGAATCATGCTCTGTTGCCCAGGCTGGAGTGCAGTGGTGTGATCTCTGCTCACTGCAACCACTGCCTCCTTGGGCTCAAGCAATTCTCCTGCCTCAGCCTCCCAAGTAGCTGGGATTACAGGTGCCCACCACAACACCCAGCTAATTTTTGTATTTTTAGAAGAGATGGGATTTCATCATGTTGGCCAGCCTGGTTTTGAACTCCTGACCTCAAATCCGCCTGCCTCAGCCCCCCAAAGTGCCGGGTTTACAGGTGTGAGCCACCATGCCCGGCCCATGCCTGGCTAATTTGAAACATTTTTTGTAGAGATAGTATCTCACTATGTTACCCAGACTGGCCTCAAACTCCCAGACTTAGGCGATCCTCCCGCCTCAGTCTCCCAAACTACTGAGATTACAGGTGTTAGTCACTGTACCCCACCTATGTTTAACTTTTCGAGGAACTGACTAACTTTTCCAAAGTGGCTGCACTATTTTACATTCCCACCAGCAGTGTATGAGGGTTCCAGTTTCTCCACATCTACAATACGTGCTGTTTGTTTGTTTGTTTGTTTGAGACCGGGTCTTGTTCCGTTGGTTTTTTTTTGTTTTTTTTTGAGACAGGGTCTTGTTCTGTTGCCCAGGTTGGAGTGCAGGGCACGATCGTGGCTCTTTGCAGCTTTGTCCTGCTGGGCTTAAGCAATCCTCCTACCCCAGCCACCCAAGTAGCTGGGACTACAGGCAGGTGCCACCACACCCAGCTAATTTTTACATTTTTTGTAGAGATGAGGTCTCATCATTTTGCCCAGGCTGGTCTCAAACTCATGGGCTCAAGTGACACCCCCCACCTTGGCCTCCCAAAGTGCTGGGATTACAGGTATGAGCCACCACGCCCAGCCCATGATAGATTTTTACTACAAGTAGCACCTTACTAGTGAACCCCTTGAAGGCAAAGAGAGTGTAATTGTGGTATTCAGCCACCCCGGCTGTTATTAGCCCAGTGCCAGCATAGGGTCAACTTGCACCACATGCTCACCAGGTAGCAGAAAGCCCATCAGGTCCACATTCTGCTGCTAGTCGGGGGCTACTAGGAAGCAATTTTCAGAGTACAGAGTAAGACACATGACTCAGAGAAATTCAAATATAGAGAAATGCAAGGTCCACAGGAAAAGTTTAGTCTTCACCATGAAACCAAGAAAGCCTCTTCTTGGCGTTGTGCTCACCACGTGCAGTCCACACCCCAGCCCCACCCGAAATCTTATTAGAAACGCACATTCTCAGGTGCCACCCCATATCTAGGAGATCAGAATCTCTGGGCAGGCGGCCTAGCAATTGGCTTTAACAGCCCTCCAGGTAATTCTGATGTTTGCTGGAGTTTGAGAAGCACAGTGTTACAGTATTCTTTTAAGGCTGAATTAGGCATTGTTAGGAGGAGGGGGAAAGTGGCTTTAATAAGCCAAGAGGTTTTAAAAATTTTTTATTATGTTCAAAACCCTGAGATTTGGGGCACTCTCATAAACAGGCGGGCAAGCCGGTAAGATCTTTCTGCAGGGCAATTTAACACATGTCCAGATCTTTGTCAATGTGCACAATTGTTGACCCTGCACTTCCACTTCTAGAAATTTATCCTCAGGAAAAAAGCCAGAGATATTCTCTGAGGTTTATTTATAATGACGTTCTCTTATTGCAGCATTATTTAAAATCAGAAGAAATTGGAAATAAACCAAAAGGTGAATCACAGGAGACTGAATACATGAACTGTTATCTTCATTACATAATTAATTGAGTCATTTTGTGTAGTATTGAATATCTTTATAAATGAAGAAGAGTTCACATTTAAGTTAAAATAAAAGGTTACAAAGGTGTAAATCAATTTCCCCATTTTTAAATTTTATTATTTTATTTTATTTTGAGACGGAGTCTCGCTCTGTCGCCCAGGCTGGAGTGCAGTGGCGCTATCTTGGCTCACTGCAAGCTCCACCTCCCGGGTTCATGCCATTCTCCTGCCTCGGCCTCCCGAGTAGCTGGGACTACAGGCGCCCGGCACCACGCCCGGCTAATTTTTTGTATTTTTAGTAGAGACGGGGTTTCACCGTGTTAGCCAGGATGGTCTCGATCTCCTGACCTCGTCATCCACCCACCTCAGCCTCTCAAAGTGCTGGGATTACAGGTGTGAGCCACCACGTCTGGCCGGCCATTTTTTTTTTTTTATACTTTAAGTTTTAGGGTACATGTGCACAAAGTGCAGGTTTGTTACATATGTATACATGTGCCATGTTGGTGTGCTGCACCCACTAACTCGTTATTTAACATTAGGTATATCTGCTAATGCTATCCCTCCCCCCTCCCCCCACCCCACAACAGGCCCCGGTGTGTGATGTTCCCCTTCCTGTGTCCATGTGTTCTCATTGTTCAATTCCCACCTATGAGTGAGAACATGCGGTGTTTGGTTTTTTGTCCTTGCGATAGTTTGCTGAGAATGATGGTTTCCAGCTTCATCCATGTCCCTACAAAGGACATGAACTCATCATTTTTTATGGCTGCATAATATTCCATGGTACATATGTGCCATATTTTTATTTTATTTGAGACACAGTCTTGCTCTGTTGCCCAGGCTGGAATGCAGTGGTGTGATCTCGGCTCACTGCAACCTCAGCCTCCCGAGTAGCTGGGATTACAGGTGCATACTACCACGTCTGGCTCATTTTTGTATTTTTAGTAGAGATGGGGTTTCACCATGTTGGTCAGGTTAGTCTAGAACTCCTGACCTCAAGTGATCCGCCTGCCTCGGCCTCCCACAATTGCTGGGATTACAGGCGTGAGTCACTGTGCCTGGCCTGTTTTAGAAATATACATATATATACACACACGCAAAGACATGTGTCTCTATCTACAATTGATTCTTGCTATTTGCAATAGTTATGCTCTATAAAGTCACCCCAAACATTGAGTCTGCTTCCGTCTGCTGTTCCTTAGGAAAGAGAATTTGTTCAAAAAGAAGGGAGCCCAATTCTGCATACACTTTCCCCCTCAAATTCTTCCAGCAGATTTCTTTGTGGTTCCTACTGGCAGAGATTGCAGCCAGGCATGGTGGCTCAAGCCTGTAATCCCAGCACTTTGGAATGCCAAGGCAGGAGGATCCCTTGAGCCCAGGAGTTTGAGACCACCCTGAGCAATATACAGAGACCCCATCTCTACAAAAAATAAATGAATGAATTAGCCAGGCATGGTCGTGCATGCCTGTGGTCCAAGCTATGCAGGAGGCTGAAGTGGGAGGATCACTTGAGCATGGGAGGCTGAGGCTACAGTGAGCCATGATCACTCCACTGCACCCCAGCCTGGGTGATAGACCAAGACTGTCTCAAAAAAAAAAAAAAAAAAAAGGCTGGGCACGGTGGCTCATATCTGTAATTCTAGCACTTTGGGAGGCCAAGGTGGGCAGATCACCTGAAGTCAGGAGTTCGAGACCAGCCTGGCCAACATGGCGAAACCCCATCTCTACTAAAAATACAAAAAATTAGCCGGGCATGGTGGCACATGCCTGTAATCCCAGCTACTTGGGAGGTAGAGGCAGGAGAATCACTTGAAACCTGGAGGTGGGAGTTGCACTGAGCCGAGATTGCACCATTGCACTCCAGCCTGGGTGACAGAGCGAGACTCCATCTCAAAAAAAAAAAGAGATTGCACACCTGTGACTGAGCACTAGACTAGGACCTTGAGGGTGCCCGAGGACTTGTTCTACTTTCTGTAATAATGACCTTAACTTTCTAACCCTGCACACTATCCCCATGGCAGGAACTGTGGAGATAAAGCTACAGCAGGACACAGCATGACATTGTGAGGTCCCACCTTGCCCTGTCACATCCTCTGACAGAAGCTATGAACACATCCTGACATGGTGAAGGGTCATGACCAGTCTCTGTGGTCTGCAATTTCAGAATCATGCAAATATGGCTTTGAACTTTAATATCAGTTTCCCAATCACCCACCTTGTCCAGTTCAGTGGTAGAGAGGGTTTTTTTTCCCCCCACTGCATCCTGCCCCACTGGACTATATCAAAATCGTGGGGATGTGACATCTTCCACATTAAAACATATGCACAAGGTAGGAGCCCACTACCATGTTATCCAGAATAAGGAAACCGAGTCCCAGAGAAGTGAAAAGACCTGCCTGATGTCACAAAGGAGCCAGGGCCAGCATGTAGGTCTTAGGACTTCCAGCACAGAGTTCTTCCCCAGAGTGTTCTCAACTTTAACTCCAGGAGTCTAGTGACACAGTCATGACATGGAAGCCACCAATAGCAACTTGCCCTGAAATAGCACATTTTTCCTTCAAAATTCATGGAAAACTGGCATTTAAAATTGTAGCCTATGGCCGGGCACAGTGGCTCACGCCTGTAATCCCAGCATTTTAGAAGGCCAAGGCAGGTGGATCACCTGAGGTCAGGAGTTGGAGGCCAGCCTGGCCAACATAGTGAAACCCCGTCTCTACCAAAAATACAAAAAAGTAGCCAGGCATGGTGGCAGGCACCTGTAGTCCCAGCTACTTGGGAGGCTGAGGCAGGAGAATTGCTTGAACTTGGGAGGCAGAGGTTGCAGTGAGTGGAGATCATGCCACTGCACTCCAGCCTGGGCAATAGAGCAAGACTCCATCTGAAAAAAAATTTTTTTAATTTTTTTAAATAATAAAATTGTAGCCTATGAAGAAACTTGTCATTATTCACTCCCCAGTAAAATGGAAGCCCCAGGGCTTTGCATGGTGTCTACCCTGTGGCTTCAGTCTCCTTTGGCACACACTCTGTGTCCCTGTGGGGTGTAGAAACCCTAGTGTGGAAAGCCATGCACAGTGCCACGTGAAATGCCCATGCAGAACCTCTCTGTGGAATCAGGCAGTCACCAGGCTGCTGACTTTGTCACCTTGAGGAGCACAAAAAGGCAGTCCTGTTTGAAAAGCCATTCGAGAAGCAATCAGAAGGTTGTTAACAGAGTTCCTGCTATGGGCATTGCAGGACGTCAGGGGCATAAACATGACTGTGACATGGCCCCTGCTTGTGAAGAGCTGGCAGACTAGTCAGGGATATAAGTTCTGAAGTCACGATCCACTTTCATGAGGAGAGACAGAGAAGCAAGGAAATAGACTTGAATGTGTAGGAATGGGGCACAGCACTTCTGCCTGTCTCAACAGGGAAGGACAGGAGGACAGGCCCTAGGAAGAGGGCTCCAGTGCGTGGGGGCAGTGACAAGGAGCCACATGTCACATTTGAACATCCACACTATGGTGACAAGTCTGCTTTAAGCCAGAGAAATGTTGGAGCTGGAACAGGCCTTCCAGAGTACTTGGGTCAACCTCTTCTTTTGCAGGTGTGGAACTCATGTGCTGAAGGTGATCCAGCTATTAAACCAGCATCACATGGCTTGCTGGGTGAACAACACAAAGAAGAAGACTAACTCGTCTCTGTGCAAGTGCCGTGGGGCTAGGATCTGCATTTCCAGCCCCTAGCCTTGTGCCAGACCCAAATAAGGAGCTCAGAGACCTCGGGTCACCACGCAACCTTCCCGGAGCCAAGTTCATCATAGTAACACTCAGCTCAGGGTTGCTAAGTGAATTCAACAGGTCCAAGTGGGTAAAGCCTATATAGCACAGGGCCTGCATTTAGGAAGTGCTCATAATTGGGAGCTATTATTGTTGTTGCTTTTGCTGTGAGTAGATGTTTGCTGGATGATCTCACACTGATTATATTAAACCCCACTGAGAAATCTTTTGCTGATCTCTGGCATTTATTACAAGAGCAGCAGTTTCAAACATCAGGGTCCTGGTTGAAAAGTGGATTTTAGGCCGGGTGCAGTGGCTCCTGCCTGTAATCCCAGCACTTTGGGAGCCTGAGGCGGGAGGATCACTTAAGGTCAGTAGTTTAAGACCAGCCTGGCCAACATGGTGAAACCCCATCTCTACTAAAAATACAAAAAATTAGCCAGGTCTGGTGGCGTGCGCATGTAGGCTCAGCTACTCGGGAGCCTGATGTGGGAGAATCACTTGAACCTGGGAGGTGGAGGTTGCAGTGAGCTGATATCGTGCCATTGCACTCCAGCCTGGGCGACAGAGTGAGATTGTCTAAAAAAAAAAGTGGATTTTAGGGCCCAGCACCTCCCAATTCTGATTCATTCGGCTTTTTTTTTTTTTTTTTAAACAGATAGCTCTGGTGGTTCAGGGACCACTTGGAGAAAGTCTGCCTTAGAGAGCTGGCAGCATTTATATCACTGGGTGTGCTGAACACCCTTCATCAGTGTTCTCCTCCTACTTCATTGATTTTTTTTTTAATAAAATAAGGCATACTGCATATGCTTTTAGAAAAATAATTCCAAGAGTACAGAAGCTTTTAAAGAAGAAGGAAACTCTCTGACCTTATCTATTCCTTGCTTACTCCACAGTCCCACTCCCCAGAGGTAATCATTGTTAACTGTGGTTTTAGATTTCTTAACTGTGGTTTGGATTTGGATTTTCATTGTCTATGCTTATAGAAGCATATCTATTGATATACGTCTTTCCTCCAAATGCTCCCTTTGTAAAAAACACAAATAGGATCATATGATAGAGCAGGGATTGGAAAATGTTTTCTGTAAACAGACAAATAGTAAATATTTTTGTCTTTTGGGGCCATATGGTCACTGTCCTAACTACTGAACACTCCACTGTAGATGGAAGGCAGCCACAGACAATTTGCAAATGAAAAGATGTTGGCTATGTTCCAATAAAATTTTATTTACAAAACAGGCAGTTGGCTGGATTTGGCCCACAAGTCATAGTTTACCACTATAGAGTACTACAATTTTCTCTCCTCACTTATATATTTTGAACATCTTTTCCATATCAGTCCATGCAATGATTTCACTCTTTAAGTGCTGTGGGTATGAGTAACAGATTCAGCCATTCCTCTGTGGGGCAGTTAAGTACTTTTCCAGATTTTGCTATTGCAAACAAAGCTGCCGTATACTATGTGTTTGGTTGACTGTTCTGCAGAATGAATTCTTAGAATTGCTGAGTCAAAGATTAAGTATGAATTTAAATTTTTGATAGATATTGCCAAATTGCTCTCAGACTTCTTTTTAAGTTCAGATTGCCACATAACCTTGTGATTCTCATTGCTTAACCTTATTCCTGGCAAGTATTTCCTTAATTTAAAGGTTTTGTAATAATCGGGGAAAGATCTCAAAGATCGACAGAGGTAGCAATGAACTATATAGCAATTGATTCAAATTTATAACTCATAAAAACTTTTCCACCATGGCAATTTGCACAACATTCTTATTAATGCAAAAGTAAATTCCTTTCTGCCTTGAGACTCCCAGGAAGCAGTAGGAGCAGCTTTTTCTAAATGTAAAGAACGTCATGTGCAAAAGCACAAGTTAGGCCCTTGTAGAGCAAATATGCTTATCAGATTGAACATAATTGCCATCAGAGCAGCAGCACATGTAGGCCTGGGCTCAGTGGTGAGTGATTTGGGTTTTCATTCAGACCCTTTACATAACCAGGCCAAGGCATCAAGTTTCCTTACCTGGGAAAAAAAAAATGCATTGATCACACTAAGAGTTGTTGAGATCACAACTATAAACAACCAGGCTTCACCGAACGCCCACTATGACATGGACAGTGGGCAAGCTCCTTCACATATGTTCCTGCCAATCCTGTGACGCAGATGGGAAAACTAAAGCCCAGACATGTTAAGTACCCACTAATAATGATTGTGAAGGCAGACAAATAACATAAAGCTAGTAGGAAAATCCCTGGTCTCAAGGTCAGACGACCTGGGTCTAAGTCCTGCTTCAGCCACTTACTGACTTTGGATAAATTTAAGTGACTTTGGCTAAATTACTTAGGTTCTCTGCATCTTTTTCTTATTTAAAAAAAAAAAAAGAGGCTGGGTGTGGTAGCTCACATCTGTAAACCCTGTAAACCCAGCACTTTGAGAGGCTGAGCTGGGAGGATCACTTGAGTCCAGGAGTCTGAGGTTTGAGACCAGCCTGGGCAATATAGTAAGACCCCATCTCTACAAAACAATTTAAAATTTAGCCAGGCATGGTGGCACATGCCTGTAGTCCTAGCTATTCAGGAGGCTGAGGTGGGAGGATCGCTTGAGCCCAGGAGTTCAAGGCTGCAATGAGCTATGATTATACCACTGCACTCCAGCCTGGGCAACAGAGCAAAACCGTAACTAATAAATAAATAAGAAGAGCTTATTTCTCTCTGTGTTAAATGAGATGTGTCAAAATACCTGGCACTCTCACAGTTATTTCCTTTACTCCATGGTAAGACTGGACTTCCTTACCACCTTGAGGTCAGGCATGGTCATTCGGCTTGCTCTAGCCAGTGAAATGTCTGTGATGTGCGTCACTTCCGGGCAGAAGCACCTAATTACCAGTGCAAGGCTCCACCACTTTCTTCCTCCGAGAGGCTGATCGACATGAGAAAGCACGTGTTAACACGGAGGCGTGATGCTAAGCTATCATAGGGGAACAGCTGCCCACAAGCAGAGCCTACTTTATGTGAGTGAGGAGTCAACTTTTGTTTCCTTAAGCCATTGAGATTTGGGGGGATTGCTGTGCATAACCAAGCCCATCCTACTGTCAGGGTGACCTCATCTGTCTTCCTCAACACTATATCCCCAGTGTCTAAAACAGTGCCTGGCAAACTCAAATCTCAAGAAGTGTTCCTAAGAGGGCTGTTCCAGGAATTAAGATTTCTTTTGGCTTTAGTACCCAGATAACTTTTATCTAGCATGGATGATGAAAAAGAGAACTTTCCAAACACCCAAAGCTTCTCTTTGAGAGTTACGTGTTGTGTCCCACAAAAATTCATATTGAAGTCCTAATCCCCAGCACCTCAGAATGTGAGGTGTTTGTGACCCTCTTTTTTTTTGAAACGGAGTCTCGCTGTTGTCACCCAGGCTGGAGTGCAATGGCGATATCTCAGCTCACTGCAAACTCCACCTCCCGGGTTCAAGCGATTCTCTTGCCTCAGTCTCCGAGTAGCTGGGATTACCGGCGCCAGCCACATGCCCGGCTAATTTTTTTGTATTTTTAGTAGAAACAGCGTTTCACCATGTTGGTCAGGGTGGTCTCGAACTCCTGACCTCAGGTGATCTGCCCGTCTCAGCCTCCCAAAGTGCTGGGATGACAGGCGTGAACCACCGCACCCAGCCCGTGACCCTCTTTTGGAAAACGAATTTCTTGGCTTTAAGGATGCTGAATATAGGTCCCCAATCTCTTCTGCCTTGTAGGGTTTCTGCTGAAAAGTTCAGTTAGCCTGTTGAGGTTCCCTTTGTAGGCAACCTTCCCCTTCTCTCTAGCTGCCTTTAATATTTTTTCTTTCATGTCAACCTTGGAGAATCTGAGGACTATGTGTTTTGGGGATGGTCTTGTATAGTATCTCACAAGGATTCTTTGCATTTCCTGAGTTTGAATGTTGGCTTCTCTAGGGAGGTTGGGGAAATTTTTGTAGACGATATCCTCAAATGTTTTCCAAGTTGCTTCCTTTCTCACCCTCTCTTTCAGGGATGCCAATGAGTCATAGATTTGGTCTTTTTACAAAATCTCATATTTCTCAGAGGTTGTGTTCATTCCTTTTTTTTTTGAGATGGAGTCTCGCTCTGTCGCCCAGGCTGGAGTGCAGTGGTGTGATCTCGGCTCACTGCAACCTCTGCCTCCCGGGTTCAAGCAATTCTCCTGCTTCAGCCTCCTGAGTAGCTGGGACTACAGGCGCACACCACCACATCCAGCTAATTTTTGTATTTTTAGTAGAGATGGGGTTTCACCATGTTGGCCAGGATGGTCTTAATCTCTTGACCTCGTGATCTGCCCACCTCAGCCTCCCAAAGTGCTGGGATTACAGGTGTAAGCCAACGTGCCCCGCTGTTCATTTGTTTTTGTTTTTTTCATTTTTGTCTGACTGAGTGAATTTGGAGAACCAGTCTTCAGGCTCTGAGATTCTTTCCTCAGCTTGGTCTATTCTGCTATTAATACTTGCAATTGTATTATGAAATTCTTTTTCAAAAAATTTTTTATTTCCATAGGTTATTGGGGAAAAGGTGGTGTTTGGTTACATGAATAAGTTCTTAAGTGGTGATTTGTGAGATTTTGGTGCACCCATCGCCCGAGCAGTGTACACTGCACCCAATTTGTTGTCTTTTATCCCTCACCCCCTCCCACTCTTTACTCCCTGAGTTCCCAAAGTCCACGGTGTCATTCTTATGCTTTTGCATCCTCATAGCTTAGCTCCCACTTACGAGTGAGAACATACAATGTTTGGTTTGGAAAACAAATTTCTTACTCCAACAAAAATAAATCACTTATATACTACACATTACAATGACTGAGGCATTGTTTAAAAATAGAAGCACTTATAAAAGGAATAAGAATGTGACCCTTGTTTGGAAACAGTGTCATTGCAGATGTAATTAGTTAAGATAAGCTCACACCTGTAATCCCAGCACTTTGGGAGGCCGAGGTGGGTGGATCACCTGAGCCCAGGAGTTCAAGACCAGCCTGGCCAATATGGTGAAACCCCGTATCTACTAAAAATTTAAAAATTAGCAGGGCATGGTGGCGGGTGCCTGTAATCCCAGCTGCTTGGGAGGCTGAGACAGGAGAATCGCTTGAATCCGGGAGGCGGAGGTTGCAGTGAGCCGAGATTGCACCACTGCACACCAGCCTGGGCCACAGAGTAAGACGCTGTCTCAAAAAATAAATAAATAAATAAAATTTTAAAAATAAAATAGATAAGGTCATGCTGGAGTAGGATGGACCCCTAATCCAGTATTTCTGGTGTCCTTATAAAAAAGGGAAATTTAGACACAAACAGGCACACAGTGAAATACCATGTGAAGACTGGAGTTCTGCTGCCACAATCCAGGAACCACCAGAAGGTACGAGGCCTGGAACAGACCCTTCCCCAGTCCCTTCAGAGGGAATATGGCCCTGTAAGCACCTTGCTCTCTGACTTCTAGCCTTCAGAACTATGAGACAATACATTTCTGTTGTTTAATGCATTGTTTGCCACTTTGTTATGGCAGCACTAGCAAACAAATACACAAATATTATACATTTCCTTGCTTTAACAGAGGAGTGACAGCTTTCTGCAGAGGATCTTGCACAGAACTATTGCTAATATTTCCTCCTGTACTATTCCATCCTCTTTCCTTTTCATAATATGGGTAATTCCTATCTAGGAGGCCAATACATGTGAGGTCTCTCACATTGTATAATCGTCATTAGAAAACTGATTTCTTACCCCTACAAAATTGAATCATTTTATAAATCACATATTACAATGACTGAGACATCATTTAAAAATAGAAGCACTTACAAAAGGAATAAGAAAAACATTATTTAAATCCAGGCCAGGCATGGTGGCTCATGCCTGTAATCCCAGCGCTTTGGGAGGCCAAGGCCGGCAGATCACTCAAGGTCAGGAGTTCGAGACCAGCCTGGCCAACATGGTGAAACCCCATCTATACTAAAAATACAAAAATTAGCCGGGCGTGGTGGCAGGCACCTGTAATCCCAGCTACTCAGGAAGCTGAGGCAGGAGAATTGCTTGAACCTGGGAGGCAGAGGTTGCAGTGAGCCAAGATTGTAACACTGCGCTCCAGCCTGGGTGACAGAATGAAACTCCATCTCAAAAAAAAAAATCCAAATGTGGACTGGGCGCGGTGGCTCACACAGTTTGGGAGGCTTAGGCAGGCAGATGGCTTAAGCCTAGGAGTTCAAGACCAGCCTGAGCCACATGGTGAAACCCCACTTCTATGCAAAATAGCTGGGGGTGGTGGCACGTGTCTGTAGTCCCAGCTTTTCAGGAGGCTGAAGCAGGAGAATTGATTGAGCTGAGGAGGTTAAGGCTGCAGTGAGCTGCAGTCATGCCACTGTACCCCAGCCCAGGTAACACAGTGAGTGTCAAAAAAAAAAAAAAAAATTTGAATGTTGGTGACAAGATGCATAGATCTGTTTTTCCCTGCTTCTCCATGCTAAGCACACTATAAACCCTGAAAATGGTAAGAGAGACAACCAAAGAACTCTGAAAGGTGGTAAGAGGGCAAACTGGTTTGGGACCCTAGGATCAGAGGCACAGCACACAGCAAGGCACATGCATCCTGTCACCCAGCCTCCTGACTTAGCAAAAGGCTCATTTCTCCCCTGATCAAATGGGGTTTGTTCTGGTGAGGCTGACACCACTAGCAAGGGAGATCAACTGGGAGCCCAGCCAGAATCAGGCAACCAGGGGAGGGACTCTCCTCCCTGCAAGCCCTGAGACACCTTTTCCACCAAGAGCTACAGAGGCAGGTAGGTGGGCAGGCTGAGCTGAAGGAAAGACCGAGCTATACCAAGTGGCCTAAAGCTTCAGGAAGCTTAATTTCTGTGGCCCAAGACTCTCTCCCCAATTCAGACACTAGGGCAGCAGGGGTGGGGGACCAGTTGGGGGGACGCCCCCTTCCACCACTAAAAGACAACAATGAGCCCCTTCAGGCAGCACCAGCAGGAACAAACAGGAGCCCAGTAGCACTGGATAAACCATGCAGACCAAGATAACCCTGCAAAGCTGCTGAAAATTAAACCGCCACTGGAACCACAGACCACAGCTGTAGACCAAGACCCCTGTGCCAAAGCTAAAGAGTGCTGCCTGCTAAAATGAAAGATTTAAATAGGACCTACAGTCTCCCAACCTAATAGACAAAATGTCTCCAATATTATTGACGACCACCCATCATACTAAGAACCAAGAAAATCACAATTCATATGAGAAAGGGCAATCAACAGATGCCAGCACTGAGGTGAATCCTGATAGGGATTTTAAAGCAACTGTCTTAAAAATGCACTGTCAATTCAAAATTTGGTAGAAACAAATTAAAAAATAGAAAATCCCCGGCCAGGCATGGTGGCTCACACCTGTAATCCCAGCACTTTGGAGGCCAAGGCGGGCAGATCACTTGAGGTTGGGAGTTCGAGACCAGCCTGACCAACGTGGAGAAACCCCGTCTCTACTAAAAATACAACATTAGCTGGGCATGGTGGCGCAAGCCTGTAATCCCAGCTACTCGAGAGGCTGAGGCAGGAGAATCACTTGAACACTGGAGGTGGAAGTTGCAGTGAGCTGATATTGCACCACTGCACTCCAGCCTGGGCAACAAGAGCAAAACTCCGTCTCTAAATAAATAGAAAATCCCCCAAAATGGAAGTTAGGTGACAGAGGATAGAATCAATGAACATAAGGACATAACAGAACTCAGCCAGGTGAAAAAGAAAAAGAACAGAAGCTTCTGACCCAAGGGACAATAACAAAAGATCTAACATTCATATTAGAGTCCCAGAAATAGAGAAGAAAGTAGGACAGAAAGCGTATTTGAAGCCAGGTGTGGCGGCTCATGACTGTAATCCCAGCACTTTGGGAGGCCTAGTCGGGCTGATCACCTGAGGTCAGGAGTTCAAGACCAGCCTGGCCAACATGGCGAAACCCCATCTCTACTAAAAATACAAAGATGAGCCAGATGTGGTAGTACATGTCTGTAATCCCAGCTACTCAGGAGGCTGAGGTGGGACGATCACTTGAACCCAGAGGACCAGGCTGCAGTGAGCCAAGATTGCGCCATTGCACTCCAGCCTGGATGACAGAGTGAGACTCTGTCTCAAAACAAAAAAAACAGTATTTGAAGAAGTGGCTAAAAATCCCTCAAATTTGGTGAAAGATACAAACCTACAGATCCAAGATGATGAGCAAATCTCACAGGATAAAGTACTAACACATCCATAATTACCTAAAAAGCCCCTGAAGGGCTGCCCTGGCCAAGGAACCTCAAATCTTCAGTTTCTCAGAGATCACAGCTGGGGTCATAAGCTTATAGTTGGGATCTTCCTTATAGGTTGTCATAGGTAGCTTTGTCAAACAAGACTAGGTTATTGAGCTTGTCCCGAACTTTGCCTTTGGACTACTTCTTTTCAGCCTTGGCCCCAGATCTGTTCACTGGGTCTTTTTCTTGGTTGACTTTCTGGCATCTTTCTTCTTCTTGTGGTCTTTGGGAGGCATTGCAAAGCTCAGAGTGCAGTGGCGACCTCTGCAGCTTTACT
Organism: Gorilla gorilla gorilla; assembly: GCF_029281585.2. NCBI lineage: Eukaryota > Metazoa > Chordata > Mammalia > Primates > Hominidae > Gorilla > Gorilla gorilla. Next base: position 45,549,318 of record NC_073232.2, on the reverse strand, counting down.
GAGATGTTGGACTAAAAGGAAGCACTGCTCAGGAAAGGGCCAGAAGCTCCCGCCACTGTGAGTACTTCTGGGGCAAAGGAGGCAGTGTGGATTAAAAAATAAAAATAAAAATAAAGACACCTTTATGCTGCTTATAAGAAACTCACTTCAAATTCAACATAAATAGGTTGAAAGTAAAAGAATAGAACAAAATATACCATGCAAACATTAGTTATTTTTTAAAAATGCAGGAGTAGCTATATTAATATCTGATAAAGTAGACTTTAGAGCAAAGAAAATTACTAGTGACAAACAGGGACATACGTAATAACAGAAAGTTCGATCCACCAGAATATATAGGATCCTAACATGTACTCACCAAACAACAGAGCCTCAAAATACATTAAACAAAAACTGATAGAGCTAAAAGTTCAAAGGCCTTTATGGTTATAATCAGGGAATTCAAAACCTCCATTTAAGTAATTGATAGAACTACTAGAGAGAAAATCAGCAAGGGTATAGAAGATCAGAACAATACATAAACCAACAGGATCTCACTGACATAAACAGAACACTCCACCCAACAATAACAAAACACACGCACCCATGAAACACTCTGGACAGACCATCAAACAACCTCAATAAAAGAATCAAAATGATAGCATGTTCTCTGACCACAATGGAGCCAAACTAGAAATTAGTAACAGAAACACATTAGGAGAAGTCTAAACACATGACTAGAATTGATCTATAGATTTAATGCAATGCCTACTAAAATCCCAGTACGATTTTTTACAGGCATAGACAATAGACATAGCCAAAACTTATTCTAAAATACATATGAAGATGCACAGGCCCTAGTTATACAATCTTGACAAAGAAGAATAAAGTGGGAAGAATCTATTTGATTTTAAGGCTTACCATGTAACTATAGTCATCAAGAGAGTGTGGTATCGGCAGACGGTCAGACATACAGATCAATGGAATGGAACAGAGGACCCAGAAATAGGCCCACACAGATATGCTCAATGGATATTTGACAAGCGTGCAAAACAATTCAATGGAAGAATAAGCTTTCAAAAAAATGGCGTTGGAGCAACCGGACATCCATAGGAAAAAATGAACCCATACCTAAACCATAAACCTTATATAAAAATAAACACAAAATGAATCATAGGCTTAAATGTAAGCTATAAAACTTCTAGAGAAAAACACAGGAGAAAATATTGTGATCTAGGGCTAGGAAAAGTTCTAACTTGATACCTAAAGAATGACCATAAAAGGAAAATGTAGTAAGTTGGTCTTTTTAAAAAAATTAAAAGATTTTGCTCTGTGAAAGAGTATGTGAAAAAAATGAAAGAACAAGTTGCCAACTGGGAAAAAAATGTTTGCAAACCAAATATCTGAACTCTGAAGGACTCCAAAACTTAACATTAAAAATGAAACTAAACAATTTTAAAATGAGTAAATGACATGAACAGACATTTCACCAAACAGGATATACAGGTGGCAAACAAGCACATGAAAAGATGTTTAACATCATTAGCTATTAGAGAAATGCAAATTAAAACTACCATGAGATACTACTACACACCCAACAGAATGGCTAAAATAAAATATAGTAGGCCAGGCAGGGCAGCCCACACTTGTAATTCCAGCAGCACTTTGGAAGGCCGAGGCGGGTGGGTCACTTGAGCCCAGGAGTTCGAGACCAGCCTGGGCAACATGGTGAAACCTCATCTCTACAAAAATTAGCTGGGCATTATGGCACACGACTGTATTCCCAGCTACTTGGGAAACTGAGGCAGGAGGATTGCTTGAGCCTGGGAGGTGGAGGTTGCAGTAAGCCAAGATTGTGCCACTGCATTCCAGCCTGGGTGACAGTGAGACCCTGTCTCAAAAAAAAAAAAAAAAAAAAAAAAAAGGCAAACCAAATGCTGGCAAGGATATGGAAAAATTGAATCACTCCGACATTGCTGTTGGGAACGTAAAATGTGACCATAACTCTAGAAAATTTGGTACCTTCTAATAAAACATGCATCTATGTGACTCAGCAGTTACACTGCTAGAGATCTGAGAGAAATGAAAATGTTTTATGTTGATGTGAAAACATGTACAAATATGTTCATTGCAGCTGTATTTGTAATAGCCAAACACTGGATCAGCCCAGACGTCCTTCAACAGGTAAAACAAAACATATCATGGAAAGTACTCAGCAATAAAAAGGAATGAATAAAAAGAATGAAACATTGATATATGTGGCAACTTGAAGGAATACCAGGGAATTACACTGAGTGAAAAGCCAATCCCGAAAGGTTACATACTGTATGATTCCATTTATATAATATTCTTGAAATGACAAAATCATAGAAAAATGGAGGACAGATTAGTGGTTGCCAGGGGTTAAGGATGGTGGTGTGCAGAAGACAGGGGGGAGGTGGGTGTGATTATAAAAGGGCAACACGAGAGATCTTGTGGTGTTGAAACTGTTCAATATCTTATAGGATACATAAACTTACATAGGTGATTACACTATAGAATTATAAATTATATAGAATACATCATACAAATATTCATTAATACAAGTGAAACTAGGAAGTCTGAATATGATTGGTGGACTTGGAGTCTGTATATGACTGGTGGATTATATCAAAGTCAATGTCCTGGTTGTTATACTATAGTTTTACAAAATCTTACTTTTAGGAGAAACAGGGTAAGGTATACAGAATTATTTGAATTATCTCTGAATTACTTTTTTAGAACTACATGTGAATCTATATTCATCTCAATAAAATTTTCATTAAAAAAATCTGAATGGGCTGGGCACAGGGGCTCACACCTCTAATCCCAGCACTTTGGGAGGCCGAGGTGGGTGGATCACTTGAGGACAGGAGTTCGAGACCAGCCCAGCCAACGTGGTGAACCCCGTCTCTACTAAAAATACCAAAATTAGTCAGGCGTTGTGGTGCATGCCTGTACTCCCAGCTACTTGGGAGGCTGAGGCAGGAGAATCACTTGAACCCAGGAGGCGGAGGTTGAAGTGGGCCGAGATCACACCACTGCACTCCAGCCTGGGCGACAGTGAGACCCTGTTTCAAAAAAAAAAAAAAAGAATCTGAATGCATACTACATGCCATTACATGAATAATGTCTGTTTCACAGATGAAGGAACTGAAGTTGAGTGGTTGGTAACTGACTTAATATTACAGAGCTAGTAAGAAGATGGGCTGGCATTCAAACTGGTTTGTTCAGCTGATAACTTAGAATATAATATAAATGACTTAAGGGTCCAATTAGTTGACTGAAGAAGTAGAAAAATAACTATTAATATATAACTTCAAAGGGTGAGCAACATTGTGCTTTCTGCTAATGTGATATAAATTTAAAAGCTTTTGCTTTAGAATGGTATGCTAGGACTTAAGTACTAGAGCGCAGTATCAAGAGTACTATAAATATAAGCGATTTCTTTGTCTAATAATTATAAATTTGAATTATAAGACTCTCAACAGAAAACAAACACCAGAAAATACCCATACCTACTTAATGTTGGCTTCAGATTAAAATAAAAATATCCTAAGTTTCAGCAAAATAATTTTATTTCCTAACATATGGTAACATATACATCCAATATGTGCTCCCCTTGCACATCTATTCACAAGTGACTTCCAAATGACAACTGCTTTGATATTTAAGCATGTGCTAAAAGTTATCTTAGTTGAGATACGAAAAATGCTTTAGATGGATAACATTCTGAGTATATTGGATTAGTCACAGCAGAATTTACTTTAGTTAGATGAGTTCTACAAATTTAAAGCTTTGAAAAGCTACTACTTTTACATCTAATACATCCAGATGAACATGATGTAGCAATATCAGCTTGTATTCCAGAGAAATCTCATTAGTTTTTCTGGTGATGGAACCACTTATCCACTGTATTCAGAGAAAAGAAAAACAAATTAGAATTCCTGTTAAGAATCAAAAGTACACTTAACATATAACAAAGACTAATATACTTGCTTTAATGAATCCTACTATGAATTACCTGAAAATTAACAGACATACATACAAAATTTCTCTACAGCAAATGCAGGTGTTTTCTTTTGGGCTTCCTTACACTTCATGCTAATTGTATAGTGTGATTTTCAAACTTAATTTTTTTTTTTTTTTGAGACAGGGTCTCACTCTCTTGCCCAGATTGCAGTGCAGTGGCAGCAATCATGGCTCACTGCAACCTCCATCTTCCAGGTTCAAGCAATTATCGTGCCTCAGTCTCCCCAGCAGCTGGTATTACAGACGTGTGCCACCACATCTAGCACATTTTTGTATTTTTTTTTTTGTAGAGACGTGGTTTCTCCATGTTGGCCAGGCTGGTCTCGAACTCCTGGGCTCAAGTGATCCGCTCGCCTCAGCCTCCCAGAGTGCTGGGATTACAGGTGTGAGCCATCACACCCAGCCTTCAAACTTGTTTTTTTAAGTGGCAGAATCATTTTCTTACCAGAAAAATCTTACAGAGAATTCTGACATCTAAGGAGGAGAGAACTGTTTTCTGGGTGAAGCAGCCTGTGGCCAGGTGGGAATGTGGAGATCAGCCCACTCAGGGTCCCCTCCAGTGTCCAGCAGGCACCTCCATGGAACTCAGAGGGGCACAGTGGGTCATGGTTTGGAAACCACTGTGATACAGTGTGGCACTAAAGGTGGTATGTAGCAGCTCATCTTCCTTCCCACGTACACTACAGAATTCTAAAAACGCTTCTCTTCTCACCCTTCTTCCCTCTCTTCCTGTGTATGTCAAAAATATGTATGTGGCTGCGTGCAGTGGCTCACGCCTGTAATCCTAGCACTTTGGGAGGACAAGGTAGGTGGATCACCAGCCTGGGTGACATGGCGAAACCCGGCCTGATTAGTGTTCAAGACCAGCCTGGTTCGAGACCTGGTTTGAGACCAGCTTGGGCAACATGGTGAAACTCTAGCTCTACAAATTATAAAAAAATTAGACAGATATGGTGGCATATGTCTGCAGTCCCAGCTATTTGGGAGGCTGAGATGGGAGAATCACTTTAACTTGGGGGGGTTACGGGTACAGTGAGCTGTGATCATGCCCCTGCACTCCAGCCTGGGTGACAGAGTGACAGCCTGGGTGACTCTGTGTCAAAAAACAAAAAACAAGCCAGGTACAGAAAGACAAATACCACATGATCTCATTTATATGTGCAATATAAAAAAGGTGAATTCATAGAGGTAGAGAGTCGAATGGTGGTTGCCAGGAGCTGAAGGATGGAGAAAGGGCAGGCGATGGTCAAAGGGTACCAAGTTTTAGTTAGACAGAAGGAATAAGCTTTAGTGATCTATTGCACAGGATGGTGACTGTAACGTCTATTTCAAAATTGCTAAGAGTAGATTTCAAATGTTTTTACCACACACCAAATAATGATTAAGTATGTGAGGTAATGATTTCTTAATTAGCCGGATTTAATCATTCCACTTTGTAAACATATATCAAAAGATCACACTGTACCCATAAATATATATAATTATCATTTGTCAACTAGAAATAAAAGTAACAATTTTTCCATAAATCTGTGTAATGTTTAATGAAATTTTACTGGAATAGAAATCTTACCATCTGTTGGTACTGTGCAGGCAGAGTCACAGGGTGGTGGTAACTAAAATATAAAATATTAAAATCTATTAGTCTAATCTCATTTTTTAAAAAGCTAAAAAGGTATACTGACAAAAATTTAAGAGAATCTGAAGACTATCCCAAATTTTAGGATCTAAACGTAATTTATAATATATAGGAACAATAGAAGGTTTGCTCTACTGCTGAGATGCTAACAAATTCAAGCCTCTTGGACAGTGCAGTGGCTCATGCCCATAATCCCAGCACTTTGGGAGGCTGAAGTGGGTGGATCACAAGGTCAGGAGTTCAAGACCAGCCTGGCCAAGATGGTGAAACCCCGTCTCTACTAAAAATAAAAGCTGGGCGCGGTGGCGGGCGCCTGTAATCCCAGCTGCTCAGGAGGCTGAGGCAGAGAACCGCTTGAACCTGGGAGGCGGAGGTTGCAGTACGCTGAGATTGCGCCACTGCACTCCAGTCTGGGCAACAGAGCGAGACCTGTCTCAAAAAAAAAAAAAAAATTCAAGCCTCTTGACTTTTTATGACATGCAGAATAATAAGAATGTTTTTTGAAATAATAAAAACTGATTTATGCATATATAACAATTTTATATATACACACATATTTATAAAATATGGGCAAAGTGTTCTCACTGAAAAATTATAATTGTTAACCACTGGCTTTTCCCTTACAATTTTTCTTATTTATCTCAACTTTGTCAGGATTCATACATAAATAAAGATAAAACTAAATGTACTGGTTTCATCCTTAAATTGTCCTTTTTTCCTTGTTCTACCCCATTTACAAGGCAGTAAAAAAGTCAGACCTCATTTGCTTTTGTTTTCCTTATTTAATATTATAAATGAAAATAATTTAAGATGATCTCGTTCAATCTTTTGGTTAATCCAAACCAAATAATTAAAAATAGTACAAAAGCAAAATTATTGCTTTGACGGGTGCTTTTACTACCTCACATGAAAGCCTTTCTCAGATTATAAATCATTCCTGCAATGGTACCTAAAACTTGATACCTTCCTCAGTCCTTGCTAGAACCAAGTCAAGTAAATTCCCATTGATTCTTTTGTGGAAATGGCTTATGATGGGTCATAGGCACACAGGTTACTTGGTACATTCTGGAACCATTCTGATTTTTACAAATCTTACTACCATGCTATCTGTCCAACTTATGATTGATTAGAATCACTCCCTCAGCTTCTCCCTCAGTCAAATGGCCACTTGTATGTGTTCATGGTCTCTAATTTCAAGACTCCACACAGTAACATGCATACAAAAGGCACTCAAGTATTTGTCCAAACAAGTACTTCCTCTCCCCATTTAGCATCATAGTTTTTGGCAACCAGGTTTGTTTTTTTTTTAAGGAAACTTTTACATACAGCATCCACAATGGCTCTGGCAGCATCAGGATCACACTTGAAGGGGCTCTCAGACACAGTTGTATTCATGCTATTAAATAAAACAAAAGTAGTCATAAGACAAAATAACAAAAATTATCTCTCAAGAGTTAAAAAATGAGTTGAAAGTGGTTGACCAGGTGATATTCAAGTTTAGTTTAGTCGAAAGCTTTTTCACCTACACTTAACATTATAATTATGTATTTTGGCAAGGCATAGCTATTCTTGTGATCAATTTTATTCAAATATCTTAACAAGTTCGGATTTAAGAAACTGAGATTGGGCCAGGTGTGGTGGCTCACGCCTGTAATTCCAGCACTTTGGGAGGCTGAGGCAGGCGGATCATGAGGTCAAGAGATCGAGACCATCCTGGCCAACACGGTGAAACCCCATCTCTACTAAAAATACAAAAATTAGCCGGGTGTGGTGGCGCATGCCTGTAGTCCCAGCTACTCGGCAGGCCGAGGCAGGAGAATCGCTTGAATCTGGAAGGCGGAGGTTTCAGTCAGCTGAGATCGCGCCACTGCACTCCAGCCTGGTGACAGAGCAAGACTGCGTTCCAATAAGGAGGAGGGGAGGGGAGGGGAGGGGAGGGGGGAGGGGAGGGGAGGGGGGAGGGGAGGGGAGGGGAGGGGGGAAAGAAACTGAGATTGAATGCTTTGTAATTCTCACTGAAATCACTAAGAAATGTGAATTGAGAAACATATCTTTCTTAATTGGAAAAAATAATGAAACAAAACAAAAACCCAGTTCCTGTAGTGTTGGTGAGACATCTGAAACAGACACTTCTGGCAGGAGTCCTGGTTCAATCTTTCTGAAAAATAATTCTGTAAAATGTATCCAAAACCTTTTAAAAAGCTCATAGGTCTTGATAGAGAAATTCCACCTCTAAGAACCCAATCCAAGACTGAAACGGTAATTTACAAAGGTGTTTACCATATACTATTTCACTATTAATAGTGGTGAAAAATTGGAAGTAACCAAAATGTCCAATAATAAGAAATGATTAAAAATAGTTTATCCTTCTTTGCAGGGATTTAAAAATAAAAAGGTTTATCCATAAAACATATTATACAGAGATGGAATATTATATTATTAAAATATGATATTTCTAGACTGGGCATGGTGGCTCGCATCTGTAGTCTAAGCACTTTTGGAGGCTGAGGTGTGAGAGGATCACTTGAAGCCAGGAGGTCAAGATCAGCCTGGACAACACAGCAAGACACTGTCTCTACAACAAATTTAAAAATCATCTGGGAGTGGTGATGCGTGCCTGTAGTACCCAGCTACTTGGCAGGCTGAGACAGAAGGATCACTTCTTTGAGGTTACAGTGAGCTATTATAGTAACACCGCACTTCAGCCTGGGCGAGAGACCCTGTCTCTAAAAAAAAAATTATATCTTTTATGACATGAGGAAATGCTTATTATATAGTGTTAAATTTTAAAAATCGTAAGACAAGTCGTGTATATAATACAATCCTAATATGTTTTTTGGTTTTTTTTAGCCCACTTTAGTCTAAAATATGGATCATGTTTTAAAAATACATTTTCTTTTTGTTTATCCGTAGTTCAAGTTTTCCTATATATTAGTCATTATAGTACTAATATAATATGTGCCCAATTAGAAATATTCCATCAAGGCCGGGCGTGGTGGCTCACACCTGTAATCCCACCACTTTGGGAGGCCGAGGCGGGCAGATCATGAGTCAGAAGTTCGAGACCAGCCTGGTTAACACAGCAAAACCCCGTCTCTACTAAAAATACAAAAATTAGCCGGGCGTGGTGGCATGTGCCTGTAATCCCAGCTACTCAGGAGGCTGAGGCAGGAGAATCTCTTGAATCCCGGAAGCAGAGGTTGCAATGAGCCAAGATCGTGCCATTGCACTCCAGCCTGGGCAACAAGAGCAAGACTCTGTCTCAGAAAACAACAACAACAAAGAAATACACCATCAAAATGAAAAATGAATCATCTTTGCTTACCTGTTATGTAACATACATTAAGACCATTTTCATAGAAATCGTAAGATACCAAAAAATAGAGAAGTTAACTTAAAAGCCAAATCTTTTTCCTTTTTTTTTCTTTTGAGACAGGGTCTTGCTCAGTTGCCCCAGCTGGAGTGCAGTGGGGCAATCACAGCTCACTGCAGCCTTGATCTCCAAGGCTCAAGTGATCTTCCCACCTCAGCCTTGCTACAGGCAAGCGCCACCATGCCTGGCTAATTTTTTTTTAATTTTTAGTAGAGATGAGGTCTCACTATGTTGCCCCAACCAGTCTCCAATTCCTGAGTTCAAGTGATCCTCCTGCCTCAGCCTCCTAAAGTGCTGGAATTACAGGAATGAGCCATATAGCACCCAGACAAATGCCAACTCTTAGGACTGTACATTTTTACGCATATAACTCTTCTCCATTTTTCTTCTGTTTGTTGGAAGGACAATGTTTTCATTTTATAGGACATTATCCTGACACAGAAGAGAAGATTTCTGGGAGAATTATTTTTGTACATTGGCTGCTTCTCGTACTCTTTTTTTTTTTTTTGAGACCGAGTCTCGCTCTGTCGCCCAGGCTGGAGTACAGTGGTATGATCACGGCTCATTGCAGCTTCAACCTCCCCAGGCTCAGGTGATCCTCCCAACTCAGCCTCCCAGGTAGCTAGGACTACAGGTATGTACCACCATGCCCAGCTAATTTTTGTACTTTTTGTAGAGACAGGGTTTTTCCATGTTGTCCAGGCTGGTCTTCAACTCCTGGGCTCAAGCAATCCATCCACCTTGGCTTCCCAAAGTGCTGGAATGACAGATGTGAGCCACCGCACCCAGCCTTGTATCTCTTTTCTAAGTGAAAGTAACAGTACAGTGTCTTATGATTATTAAAACCTTTTCTGCAAGCTGGTCTGCTTTGTGTGTTAAACATGCAAAGTGTTTACACTTACCAACTGATTCCTTTTCCATTCGTTTTCTTAGTCACTAATGCTTTCCAATGGTCATGAGTGCTTTTAATAATATCAATGGCAAAGTCCTATAATTTGAAGAGATTTGCATTACAATTATAAAAAGGTATTATTTTCCTATTATCAACATTTCCCCAAAGCCTGATACTTTGTCTCTTCTGAATCATTTCCTTATTCTAAAAATGGAAGAGAATATTAAAGTGAATAAATAAACACCAAGACTGTGTTATGTTTCCAGACTTCTGTTTTGTGAATCTTTAGATGGTAACAATATGGTTAAATTATAAGTCTCAATACAAATGAGCCTAAAGCTACAGTTCTGAATATTACCTTATCTTTAAATTCTGCATTAAACGCAAACTCATTTTCTGGTTTTCCATCAGGAACCTTATACCTTCTAAACCAGTCCACAGTAGCTTCTAAGTAGCCAGGTTTCAGCCGTTTGACATCATTGATATCTAAGAAGAGAAGAAGCATAAGATGACAGTGAGAATGATTTTTTTAAAAAGAAAGAAGAGAATAAGCAGATTTCAAGATGCACAAATAATTATACACTCAACAAAAATTCCAAGTACTTATTTTGAAAGAGCTGTGGAATGACTTATCACGGAAGTTCAAGATAACGTTGGAGCAAAGCCCCTTGTTGAGAAGAGAAGCCATACACATATACATTGAAAGAAAATCATCTAGTATCTCTGAATAGCTCTGACATTAAGTACAGAGAACAATCAGTACAACAGTAATCTCTGTTAGGTAAGGGCAAACAGCTGGTGGCTACATAATGAAACAACCAGTTTGGCAAATGTAGATAATTCCCATGAGAAGTGTACAAGATACTGAAAAAGACAGAGGTTATCTTTTTTTTTTTTCAGAGACAAGGTCTCGCTCTGTCACCCACGCTGGAATGCAGTGGCCCGAACAAGGCTCACTGCAGCCTTGACCTCCAGAGTTCAGCGATCCTCTCACCTCAGCCTCCTGAGTAGCTGGGACTATAAGCATGCACACGCCCAGCTAATTTTTAAATTTTTTGTAGAAATGGGGTCTCGTCATGTTGCCCAGGCTGGTCTCAAACTCCTGGGCTCAAGCAATCCTCCTGCCTTGGCTTCCCAAAGCACTGGGATTACAGGCTTGAGGTACTATCCCTGGTCCAGAGGCAGAGGTTATGTCAGAGGATCACAACACTATTACATACTAAAAGATAAGAAAAATAGATTAGATTGATATCCATTGATGGGTTACGTATTAAATGTGACTAGACTTTGCTGGATAGTACAGGCACTGTACATAACAATACTTTAGTTCTGGCTGACAGAAAAGTGCACTGCTTAAAAAATTTTAAGTTTCTGTATAGCCATCAACAATGGCTAGCCTCAATGTTATCAAACTGCACTTCAAATAACAAACTCCTGCTCAATGCAAGCAAACAGAGATACACATCCTAAAAAGTCAGTTAGGAAAAGTATTATGAGGAAGAGAAATACATTCAACAATAACAAAAGCTTATTTATATTTGTATAAGATAACATTGCTTCACTCCAATTTATTTTTTTTTTTTTGAGAAGGAGTCTCGCTCTGTCTCCCAGGCTGGAGTGCAGTAGCGCAATCTCGGCTCACTGCAAGCTCTGCCTCCCGGGTTCACGCCATTCTCCTGCCTCAGCCTCCTGAGTAACTGGGACTACAGGTGCCCACCACCATGCCTGGCTAATTTTTTTGTATTTTTAGTAGAGATGGGGTTTCGTGTTAGCCAGGACAGTCTCGATCTCCTAACCTCATGATTCGCCTGCCTCGGCCTCCCAAAGTGCTGGGATTACAGGCGTGAGCCACCGCGCCCGGCCGCTTCAATCCAATTTATAATCTGCATAAAGAATAGCATGCATTCTATTATCATAATATCACTAAAAGTACGGAAACTTTACAGAATGCACTGGGAAATGTTTAAGCACTAGTAAATTTCAAAGAACTTATAATTTACATGAAATGTGTCACCTGATATAGAAATAATTTAGAAATCCAGAAATCCAACATGCAAATGTTGATGTTTTCCAATACCAGAAACTAATTCTCCAATTATTCAGACACCAACTGAGTGCCCAGTAATTCACTGTGATTCTGATACTATCTACCTGGAGTTAGCATCAGATCTCAAAGGTTAGGGGCTCAGTCTCACAAGACTGCCCCACTTCAGATGCCTCCTGTACTTTTGACTATCAGCTATAAATTAGGGGTTTCTACAATCCTCTCCCCAGGTTCCCTAATTTGCTAAAATGGTTCACAGAACTCAGGAAAACACTGAAGTTTAACATTTCGTTATATGAATACAACTCAGGGACAGCAAATGGAAGAGATGCACAGGGGCAAGCTATAGGATGGACAATAGACACTGCCTTAGGTTGACATTAGGGAAAGCTGCATACTACTTGCACCATGGGACCAGCCACCCCGAGAAAGTTTTCAGAGTTCTAATAACCTGAACTGCAGGAAAATAATGCCTTAGTAAATGAGTGCTGACAGAGTGATGGGCTTGGCTTCACTAATCGTGGCCACAGCATGCCAAGTTCTCTTGTATAAGAAGCACGTTGGAAATGCACACACGGACCAACAGAACAGAGCCGTACCACCAAGTAGTGAACAGATGGTGTGAATGCACTCTCACCTTTCAAAATTGAAACGAAACATTAAATGATTGCCATTCTTCCAGTCCTTTTTCAATGAATTAACACAGATGCAAATATATATCACATCATTTTGAGGGAACATGCTCTCAAGGTGACTCTTATCACTGCTGACACTGACCTCCGTCACCTGGCTGAGGCAGTGTTTGTCAAGTTTCTCTGCTCTAAAGTCATCCTCTCCTCTCCCTTACCCACACTGTACTCTTTGGAAGGAAGTCACCAGGCACAACTCACAATTAAGGACCTCCTTGAGAATGGAGTATCTGCATAAATTATTTGGAATTCTTCTGCTTTGAGATTTGTCTATTCTTCCTCATTTGTCTATTTATTCAATCATTTATTTGTCAGTATAGACTCATGGATATTTATTTTATGTTCCAGGTTATATTACAATACTACTTTATTTTCTTGCTCAAAGTGTTCTAGCTTTGGCAACTCCTATGTATGTACCCAATAATAAAAACATAAGTCCACACAAAAACTTGTACAGGAATGTTCATGGCAGCATTACACAGCCAAAACAACCCAAATGTCCATCAACTGATGAATGGATAAACAAAATGTAGTATATCCACACAATGGAATAATATTCAACCATAAAAAGGAGTACTGACAGATGCCACAATATGCAATATGGATAAACCTAGAAAACATTATACTAAGTGAAAGAAACCAGAAACAGCAACAACAAAGATCCATATATTGTACCAGTCCATGTATATGAGATACCTAGAATAGGTAGAATAGGCAAAGCTATAAAGACAAAAAGCAGATTAGTGGTTGCCAGGGCCTGGAGAGGAGGAGGGAATAGGGAATGACTTGAACTAGTGGTGATGGCTGCACAACCTTGTGAATGAATGAAATGCCACTGAATTGTACACTTTAATTAAAATGGTGAATTTTATGTTATGTAAAATTTACCACCAAAAAAAAAAAAAAAAGGGAATGAAGTGCTGATACATACTACAATATGGATGAATCCTGAAAACACTTACTTCACTAAGTGAAATAAACCAGACACAGAGGCCACCTATATGATGCCATTTACATGAAATGACAGCATAGGCAAATCCATAGGCACAAAGTAGATCCGCAGTCATCAGGGACTGAGGGAAGGGGGACAGGGAGTGATTGCCCATGGATACAGGATTTCCTTTGGGCTGATGAAATGTTCTGCAATTAGAGAGTGGTGATGGTTGTACAACTTAGTGAATATATTAAAAACCACTGAATTGTACATTTTACAATGGTGACTCTTTGATATGTGAATATCTCAATTAAATGTTTTAAAATAAATAAACATACCAACTGAGTGCTGGTATGTGGGGAAGGAAAGGACCAAAAAAACAGTAAGAACCTACCAGATTTTTTCTTTCCTGGAATGAAGGAGAAAGTTTACTTAGTTAATTACAAGTGCAGTCATAGAAATAATGCTTGTCCAGTGCTTTGTTCCTCCATCCTTTAACAGTTTGAAGGTAAGGGCTTACAATTCTGTCATTATAGGTTAAGTATGGTGGTGCTTATGAATTAATTAGAAAGACTTCAGACTTTTCAAATTTTCTTACCATTATAATTGGCTGCATCAGGATCATCCACATTAATGGCAATGACTTTCCAGTCGGTTTCCCCTTCGTCAATCATAGCCAATATGCCTAGAACTTTCACGCCAATTATTTCACCTCTTGCACATACCTGAGAGTCAATAGCCAAAGTCAGGACAACATTACAGAACCACACTCTAGAAGACAGTTTTACTTGGCTAACAGGAAATAAGAAAGAGGCCAAGTTCTTGAGAATCTCTTTACCTGAAGATTGTTCCTTTAAGCAAATTTTAAAAACCTAAATGAGTAAATGTTTCATCAGTCCTATTAAAGTTGAAAACAGGACTTATAGGTCCTATTTTCTTCTAGGTCATAGGGAAACCAGTACATAGCTCAGGGTAATCAATGTTTTTTGCACTGTCATTGATTATACTGAAGAATAAGTCCTCCACAGTCTCAAATACGTATCTTAATATGCTTTACCTTTTATTTTATAAAAGTCATGAGTTAAGCAAGTCATACAATGACTTAAAAACTTTATGACTTAAAAAACAAAATGATAACTTTGTTTTTAGTTGTTTACTATTTCTCTGAGCCTGAGAGAGACATAAAGAAATAACTATAATCAGAATCTTAGAACAACCCTACTTGATGGAGGAGTTACTACCATGGATCTCCAACTCATGAGGTTATTTGGTTCGGGTCAATTTACTGATCATTCTAAATTGTTGGCAAGATTTGCCATGTATTGAGAGGGAATTCCCTCCTGGTACCTTTTACCTATTGACTAATTATCCATCTTCTAAAGCAATGCAGAACATGTCCAGTTCTTCTAGATATATGTTCAATCATACATACATAGACACATTTTTTTCCAGACTAGGTTTAAATGCAAAAATTATAATATACAAATGCTTAAAATGCAAGAAGCCTTTAATACCAAAGAAACATCAATATTTCACTAATATTCGTGCATTTTATTCACAGTATTTTTTAAAGTATGAAATTTGGTATGCTTCATTAATATCTCAACACCAAAGAAAAAAATGTCACATTTCATTACCTTGCTTCCAATTTCACACACATCAATTGGGTCATTGTCACCACAACAGCCAGTATGTTTATCATTGTGCCCTGGGTCTTCCCAAGTCTAAAAAAAATAAGACAGTGTATATCATTCTTATACATACTGACAAAATGAACCATATTGAGAATAACAGATAACATCCTATGACTCTTCAGCTATTTTTTTCTCATTGTTTTAGTTCTTTATTCGCATTTAAGAATCTTAACTACACACAAGAGTTTCAATTAAATGCTGTAGCTCCTACTACACATCTAATGCTAAACTAAATTTAAGCTTTAAAACAGATAATGATCCTATTTAAAACAAGCAAAAGCCAACTACTCAATAACTGAGACAACAGGGAAACACAAATATAGACCCAAACGTTTACTTTAAAGATGTGTGGTTTTAGGCTGGGTATGATGGCTCATGCCTGTAATCCCAGCACTTTGGGAGGCTGAGGAGAGTGGATCACCTGAGGTCAGGAGTTTGAGACCAGCCTAGCCAACATGGTGAAACACTGTATCTACTAAAAATACAAAAATTAGCCAGGCGTGGTGGTGCATGCCTGTAATCCCAGCTACTTGGGAGGCTGAGGCAGGAGAATCGCTTGAACCCAGGAAGCAGAGGTTGCAGTGAGCCTAGATCATGCCACTGCACTCCAGCCTGGGCAACAGAGCAAGGCTCAATCTCAAAAAAACAAAACAAAACAAACAAAAAAAGAAAACAAAACAAACAAAAATGTGTGGTTTTTTTCTTTTTCTTTTTTATAGAGACAGGGTCTCACTATGTTGCCCAGGCTGGTCTCAAACTCCTGGGCTCAAGTGATCCTCCCACCTTGGCCTCCCAAAGTATGGGATTATAAGCATAAGCCACTGTACCTGGTCTTAGATTTTCTTTATAATAAATTCCCAAAACAGAAGTAGATAGGCAATAATAGTAAAATGGAAAGGTTGTTTTTTTCCTTCCTTTTTTTTTCTTTTTTTGCGACAGAGTCTTGCTCTGTCGCCCAGACTGGATGGAGTGCAGTGGCGCAATCTTGGCTCACTGCAACCTCTGCCTCCCATGTTCAAGCAATTCTCCTGTCTCAGCCTCCTGAGTTGCTGGGATTACAGGTGTACGCCACCATGCCTAGCTAATTTTTGTATTTTTAGTAGAGATGGGGTTTCACCATGTTGGCCAGACTGGTCTCGAACTCCTGACCTCAGGTGATCCTCCCACCTTGCCCTCCCAAAGTGCTGGGATTACAGGCATGAGCCACCACACCCAGCCAAAAGGTTATGTTCTGATGTTAAAAGTATCATCACTGACCAGGAGCCCGGACTGAAAAGTTTAATCAGAATTTTCTGGAGCTTTATATGACTGGTTTTCTTTCCTTCCTAAATTGTAAGCCAGAGTCCTTGCAGAACATCTCACAAAAGAACTGAAAGCCTGTGCTAGCCAGGATGTTAGGTTTAAAATGTAGCTGTTGCATTGGTTCTTTTTTCCTCCAACTAGAACACGTTACTCAGATTTGTTTGTCTACTCAGCTGGAGTAAAGGCAAAAAGATAAATGAGAAGGGGGATAAAGGAAGACCACATCTAACAAATCCAACATTAAGAAAGCAAAATCCAACCCACAGAAGAGTAAGTATTTCAGCAATGTTCTCCTACAAGGATGATATATCAAGGCTAAATACTATTAATAAATCAATTGAGGCCGGGCGTGGTGGCTCATGCCTGTAATCCCAGCACTTTGCAAGGCCGAGGCGGGCAGATCACAAGGTCAGGAGTTTGAGACCAGCCTGGCCAATACAGTGAAACCCTGTCTCTAATAAAAATACAAAAAATTAGCTGGGCGTGGTGGTAGGCGCCTGTAATCCCAGCTACACAGGAGGCTGAGACAAGAGAATCACTCGAACCTGAGAGGCAGAAGTTGCAGTGAGCCAAGACTGCGCCACCGCACTCCAGCCCGGGCGACAGTGCAAGACTCCGTCTCAAAAAAAGAAAAAAAAAATTCAATTAAAGTATAAGGTGAAACACTGTAATTAAGACAAACAAATGACTTTGTGCTTACCTAACAAGCTAGATGGGTCAGACCTATGTTCTACTGTCTTATGGGTTGTTTCATAGTACGTTCCATTTAACAGACTTCATTGTTAATGAAAACAAACCATTTATCAACAGCAAAAAAATTAAACTGAATATTTAGTTAGTGTCTCAGCATTAAATTTTAAGTGCCACAGCACTGGCCTAGCCAAAACAGAATTAAATAGATGTCATTTACTCATTATAGACAAGATCCTAGTGATTCTTCACTCAAATATCAAATAAGAACCTACTACATACTGACATTGTGCTGGGAATAAATTGGTAAACAACCCTTCTCAAAAGGTTGACTATTAGGCCAGACGCGGTGGCTCACACCTGTAATCCCAGCACTTCGGGAGGCCAAGGCAGGCGGATCACAGGTCAGGAGATCGAGACCATCTGGCTAACACGGTGAAACCCCGTCTCCACTAAACTGCAAAAAATTAGGTGGTGGACACCTGTAGTCCCAGCTACTTGGGAGGCTGAGGCAGGAGAATGGCGTGAACCTGGGAGGCGGAGCTTTTGCAGTGAGCCGAGATCACACCACTGCACTCCAGCCCGGGTGACAAAGCAAGACTCCATCTCAAAAAAAAATTTTTTTAATTAAAAAAAAAAAAGGTTGACTACTTAAGAAAACATGATCCTCTCATTACTTTACCACAAAGAGCTTGACCTGAAGAAGAGGGAATCAAAACTCTAAACATAAAGTGAGCAGCTATGACAGCTTGTTGTGTGCAGGTATTAAGTGCTTTATTTTTTGAAATAACCATACCACCTACATACTGTGAATAGCTCAGGGAGGCAATATGAACGTCTCAAGGAGAAAGAAAGGGAGGCAAGTTAGGTAAGCTAGGAAGTGGCCATCTTGGGATTTGAACTCTGGTCTGTCTGGTGCCAAAAATCAGTGCTTTTGACTACTACCATACACTCTTTCTTGACTGAATAGACTTGCAACTCAGTCTGTAGAGAATTTATATAGCTTATAACCAGTCCAAAAAAGAAGAAATATTTCAGGAAAGAATAAACGTTCAAATCTGAATTTAAACATTGTAAATATTTAGTTTATCTTGAAAATAAGTTATTTAAGGAAGCATTCTGAGTTAATTATCCCTTCTTATGTTTTCAAAATCTACCATAGAAAAAACTCTCCATAGGTATTCAAACCTTTTTTACTAATAGCAGTAAATTAATATTTAGTAAGCTAAAAAGTACATTGTCAGCAGTTGCATGAAGACATACCTGAGGGATGGCACCATAGTTCCAGATATATCCTTTATACGGGAACAAATTCGCAACATAGCGAAGTTTTCCTTTTTTCACATCTTGTTTAATAGGGTTTAAAGGGTCCTTTGTAGCAATCTGAAATAAAAAAATTTCAAATCTTTGCATATTTGGATGTGAAATACTATTCAAATAAGGATCTGAGGAAATGAATTCTGGTATCTATGTTCCCTAATTCCACTTTAATGATATATTTTATCCCTAACACTTTTATAATTGAACTAAGGTGTTTCCATAATCAGCCATTAAGTGAAAGGTTATGTGAGGTATAAAGGAACTATCAAGAAGGGAAAAAGAACATTTACTAATTCTAGAAAGCAAAGACTAAAATTAGCTGGAATAAATTCTAATGTTTGAGTAATAAAAATACCACAATTTTTATTAAACGGGCAAAATAAATATTATCCAATTTTAGTTTTCCTTCACAGAATTTAAAATTATTCAAATACTTGGGTATTTATTACACAAAAAAAGTGATTACTGTTAAGAGTTTGTGATATAAAATATGTTATATATATCCATAACAAAAAGGCAATGATGGTAGGTATCATCAGAAAGAAACTAACACCACGCAACTGAAATTCCAATGAGAGTATCTGTGGCTGGGGTGACTAAGGAGGGGTCAGTGAAGGGCTTACAGAGAGTAAGAGGAGAAAAAGTAATTCTAGGCTTTGGGAACATCGGAAGCAAAGATGTTGGGAAGAAAAGTTTGGGGCATATTTGTAAACAGTTGAGTTTAGCTGGAGCCCAAAGGGAAGACTAGTAGGCAATGGGAGATACAACTAGAAAATAGACTGGGACCAGACAGAGAAAAACCTTGACGTTCAGATGGTTCATCCTTGATCAAGTCAGTGTGACTAGATCAAAACCAATATCCTAAGTCTGACTCAAATGTAAGGTGAAATATTACCTCCATTTTTGCATTAGACCAGCGTGGTACTTCAACTACCATGTGAAACACATCCTGAAAAAACAAAGAGAAAGTGAGATGGTCACAGGAGCCAATTTGTTCTCTGAGGGAGCATGCACTATTTCTTCCAAAGTCAAACTGTTCATTGTATCAGATCTTTGAAGTCAATTGGATTTTCAACAAAATGCATCAAAAAAAGAGAATGATGGATGAAGAAATAATGCAATTATAGGAAAATATTCATTATAGAATCAAGATGATCAGTATATGATTGCTTACTGTATAGTTCTTCTTAATTTTTATTTACTTCTAAATTTTTTATAGAGGCAAGGTCTTACTGTGTTGCCCAGGCTGGTCTCAAACTCCTGGCCTCAAGTGATCCTCCTGCCTCCACCTCCCAAAGTGCTAGGATTACAGGTGTGAGCCATCTTGCCCAGCCAACTTACTATATAAATCTTTTAACTTTTCTGTATGCTTTAAGTGTTTCAGAATAAAAGCTGACAGTGGAAAGAATGTTCCTAGGAAAGAAACAGTTATTAAATAAACGTAACAGAACCTGTATCTCTGAAGAAGACCATCTTCAAAACACTCTCCAAAGGCCAGTGTTATTTCCTTCAGAGACACTGCAATTACTCAAAATGTTTTTGGAACTTCTATTTCAGAGACGGTTTATAAGACAAACCCCAAGTCAGACTAATTACTTGATCATACTTTAGTTTATAAGACGAACCCCACATCAGCCTAATTACTTGGTCATACTTTAGTTTTAGCATCAAACAAAACTCATCAGCTTCATTATCCACATTATTCTCCCAATTCGGCTGCTTTTAGAAATAAAGCCCCCCTGAAAAGGACTTTGACCTTGAAGATAAGAGAATATGCTTTAAAAATATTTTAATCAATGATAGTTCTACTGTAATTGGCTTACAGCCTTAAACTGACTACTATAAAATGGATGATATATTCAGGGAGTAAATTCCCAGATGTGCAGTTTAAAAACACAATGAAAAAACAAACCATACTTTGCCAACCCATTTTGCACACTGGAGTTAAATATGCCATAGGTTATTTAATTAAACTTGAGCTTCAATTATTCAGAATACTATTTTTTTCAAGGAATAGAACTTTAACCGCAGTTTTTCAGTTTTTAGCCTCTACAAAGGGCACAGATGAAGCTAAATCTGCAATTACTGTTTTCTGTCACCCAGGCTGGAGTGCAGTGGCACAATCTTGGCTCACTGCAACCTCTGCCTCCTGGGTTCAAGTGATTCTACTGTCTCAGCCTCCTGAGTAGCTGGGATTACACAGGGGCATGCCACTACACCTGGCTAATTTTTGTATTTTTAGTAGAGATGGAGTTTCGCCATGTTGGCCAGGCTGGTCTCAAACTCCTGACCTCAGGTGATCCACCCGCCTCAGCCTCCCAAAGTGCTGGGATTACAGGTGTGAGCCACCGCACCTGGCCTGCAATTATGCTTATAAAAAGTACTTTTTTTTTTTTTTTTGAGACAAGGTCTCACTCTGCCACCTAGGCTGGAGTGCAGTGGTATGAGCTTGACTCACTGAAGCCTCAACTACCCTGGCTCAAGCAATCTTCCCATCTCAGCCTCCTGAGTAGCTGGAGCTACAGATGCATGCCACCACATCCAGCTAATTGTGTGTGTGTGTGTATATGTATATATGTGTGTGTGTGTGTGCATGTGCGTGTATGTGCATATATATATTATATATAATTTATATATATTTAATATATATATAATTTTTATATAAAATATATATAATTTTTATATATTATATATATAATTTATATATTATATATAATTTTTATATGATATATATAATTTTTATATATAATATATATATTTTTATATATTATATATAATTTTTTTATATATAATTTATATATATATAATTTATATATAATATATATAAATTATATATATATAATATATATTATATATATATTATATATATATATATATTTTTTTGTAGAGATGGAGCTTTGCCATGTTACCCCAGACTGGTAAAGTACATTTTAAGAACTTAACTTAAAATGAAAATCACTTGGTTACACCACTCTTTAGAATTACTTCTTTGCTACTTTCCATCAAAAAACGGGAACTGATAAGCCACAAGGGAATAAGTCCAAGGTTTCAAGTCAATAATTACCTTGCTGCTACCAAGCAGAAAAACTACACTGATTTTGATTCAAAAGTGTAGAACTTCTGTCATTTTAAGTTCCTGCTGAAACCATGGGAGACTAAAGCATCCATAGGTTTCTGCTCCAAGCCTCCTGATACCTCACCTACCCAATACAACATAAAAACCAAAAGAATGGAGATATTACTTAAATCTAGGACTGAAGAAACTGCTCTATCCCTGTTTCCCTCTAAAATAACCAGATGGTTTAGAAAATGTAACACTAATTATTAATCCTGGGTAGAAAACCTCAGAACCAATCTTTGACTAAATTTCACCTTGCCCACTAGGTTTTCAAGTATTTTGTCCACTTCTCAGGTGTAAAAACGAGAGATCTGTAGGTCTGTGAAAAGAACAAGTCAGGGCTTTCGGTTTCCAGCAGCAGTACCCTAAAGATTCACAAGATGGAGCTGTTACGACATGAAAGATCAACTGAAGAGCTCGCCAAGATTAGCTGTTAATTTCGTTAAAACACCACCAAATGAATACATTGCTTCAAGAAAGATATAGCAGATAGAGCTAAAATAACTAATTCAAAGTTTAGAAACTATATTGAACACTTTAATAGCAGTAAATGACAAATATGTATAGACCCTAAAAACAGTATTACCTAATAACATAAATCTACATAATTAACGGGAAGGAAAAAAATAACAAGGAAGAAAACATCCTTCAGAAAATGGTAAGAGAATTCTGCTGCGAACAAAAGCCTGAAGGTCTGGTGCTTTTTAGAAATTAGCTGGGTGAGGCCGGGGGTGGTGGCTCACACCTGTAATCATAGCACTTTGGGAGGCCGAGGTGGGCGGATTATGAGGTCAGGAGATCGAGACCATCCTGGATAACACAGTGAAAAACCGTGTCTACTAAAAATACAAAAAAATTAGCTGGGCGTGGTGGCAGGTGCCTGTAGTCCCAGCTACTCGGGAGGCTGAGGCAGGAGAATGGCGTGAACCTGGGAGGCGGAGCTTGCAGTGAACCGAGATCACACCACTGCACTCCAGCCTGGGCCACAGAGCAAGACTCCGTCTCAAAAAAAAAAAAAAAGAAAAGAAATTAGCTGGGCGAAAAACAACAAGGAGTACCTGCAAAAGCCAGAGTCAATTCATTGATTTTTTTCAACAAATATTTGTTGTGAACCACCAGGATGTGCCAGGCACTTTTCTAGGCTCTGAAGACTAGCAATGAACAAAATAAAAGTTCTTTTAACTCCCAAAGAGTTGGATTTCCAAATCAGGTACTTCCTGCTGGTAGCATTGGTGGTTCAGGGGTACAATTCTCGCCTGCTAAATCAGGTACTTCCAGTTTGTAGGCCTCAGGCTACAGCTTGGGGTGAGTGACTCATCTGTAAAATCAATGTTTAGCACACTTTTTTTTTAATTATACTTTAAGTTTTAGGGTACATGTGCACAAAGTGCAGGTTTGTTACATATGTATACATGTGCCATGTTGCATGTTGGTGTGCTGCACCCATTAACTCGTCATTTAACATTAGGTATATCTCCTAATACTATCCTTTCCCCCTCCCCCAACCCCACAACAGGCCCGGTGTGTGATGTTCCCCTTCCTGTGTCCATGTGTTCTCATTGTTCAATTCCCACCTATGAGTGAGAAACGCGGTGTTTGGTTTTTTGTCCTTGCAACAGTTTGCTGAGAATGATGGTTTCCAGCTTCATCCATGTCCCTACAAAGGACATGAACTCATCATTTTTTATGCATGGAATACTAGCACACTTTCAAATGCATGTAGATGCTGTAGTAATACTTGTCTCAGCCAGGCGTAGCGACTCACGCCTATAATCCTAGCACTTTGGGAGGCAGAGGCAGGAGGACTGCTTGAGGCCAAGAGTTCAAGACCAACCTGACCAACATAGCAAGACCCTGTCTCTTAAAAAACATTTTTTTAAAGAGAGAGAGAGAGAGACGGGGTCTTACTCTGTCATCCAGACTGGAGTACAGTGACGCAATCATAGCTCACTACAGCCTCCAACTCCTGGTCTCAAGCAATCCTCCTGCCTCAGCCTCCTAAGTAGCTGGGCCTACAGGTGTGCACCACCACACCTGGCTAATTGTTTTTTAATTATGTTTTTGGAGATGAAGTCACACTATGTTGAGCAGGCTGGTCTCTAATTCCTAGCCTCAAGTGATCCTCCTGCCTATGCATCCCTGGTAGCCAGGATTACAGGCGCAAGCCATCCTGCCCAGCTCTGTACTTGTAAGGAGGGGGTGTCCCACATACTTTAGCAAGAATTACTACTAAAGAACAACCTTCTTGTAGACATCTGGCTACAATTCAAAGAGTTGCTACTAGGTGAACAACAGTGATATTTAGGATTTTTCAGGGCAACTGATATGAGAAATTCAATGAATTTTATAGCAACTCTGTTGCTATAAAAACTATTACTGTTTTTATGCATTCTAATGGTTCCAATATTCACGCACTTAAAAAATACTGATTTTAAGAAATTTCGTACTACCCAGTTACAAATTCATTCCTTCTTCTTTAATCCCAACTGGTTTCAGCTTTTACTTAGCTGGATCTTGGATTTACTATCTTGTTACTCCCACTGTTAGGACTTCCCAGAACTCCATCCTCCAATCCTACCATGCTTTGGAGTCTCAGTCATTGCTCTGGCATCAGAGCTCTCAGCTCTCTGTTAACAGTTTCAGAAAAGAAGGAAGTTAAGTCTCCCTAGAGGGATGATTTTTATAAACTCAATAATTACCTTGCTGATAAACCAGTGGGGGATACGGGAAAAGGCAAACTATAACTTTAGTTCTTGTTCCCAAAGTCAGAAATATAACTGTCTATTTCAGGCCAGGTATGGTGGCTCGTGCCTGTAAACCTAGCACTTTGGGAGGCTGAGGCAAGAGGATTGCTTGAGACTAGGAGTTCAAGACCAGCAACATAGACAGACCCTGTCTCTACAAAAAAAAAAAAAAAAAAGTCTATTTCCCTTCCCAGATTTACAATCATTTTATCAAGTAGTCAAGATGTTACAACAAAACGTTAAAGATGTCCAGATTCCAAGGAAATTGGAAACTCAACAACTCTACATTATGCCACTCCATTAATCAAAAAGATTTAAAATAAAAATGTTTCAGGAATAGAAGAAATATCTCCTATATCTTGGTTAGGCTTGTAACTTCACTAATTAAACAGGAATATTAATTACAGTAGTATGGTGAGGCCCCGTCTCATCTCCAAACTGGTTGGGGTCTTATGGACCAAGTCAGTAGTCTGACAAGTTGTTTACTAATGAATAGGCTATGGCCATTTGGTAGGCTGTTATTACTAATGCAGTTAAGTACATATATAGGGAACATGCTCTTAATTTAATTACAGCACATCTTTAAATCCTAGCAGTTAAGTTCAATGTGTCTTTATTGAGACTTATTTCTTATTTATTTACTTTATTTTACTTTTTGAGACAGAGTTTCGCTCTTGTTATCCAGGCTGGAGCACAATGGTGCAATCTCGGCTCACCGCAACCTCCGTCTCCCGGGTTCAAGCGATTCTCCTGCCTCAGCCTCCCGAGTAGCTGGGATTACAGGCATGCACCACCATGCCCAGCTAATTTTTGTATTTTTAGTAGAGACAGTGTTTCTCCATGTTGGTCAAGCTGGTCTCGAGCTCCCGACCTCAGGTGATCCGCCCACCTTGGCCCCCCAAAGTGTTGGGATTACAGGCATGAGCCACCGCGCCCAGCATTGAGATTTATTTCTAACCCTGGATTTGGTAAATTCGATGAACTACACTACAGAATTATACCAAGTGGCTGACATTAGCATTTTCAAGTTGACTCATTGTGTGTTTCTCTAGATAACTTCAGAAATCTAGTAAATACCAGGCTTAGAAAGAAACACAAAAATCACCCTGTGGTCCCACCACTCTTATTTATTTATTTATTTAGAGACAGAGTCTCACCTGTCACCCAGGCTGAAGTGCAGTGGCACGATCTCAGCTCACTGCAACCTCCGTCTCCAGGGCTCAAGTGATCCTCCTACCTCTGCCTCCTGGACCACAGGCACCTGCCACCACACCCAGCTAATTTTTTTTTTTTCTATTTTTGGTAAAGACAGGGTTTCACCATGTTGCTGAGGCTGGTCACGAACTCCTGAGCTCAAGCAATTCGTCCACCTAGGCTGCCCAGAGTGCTAGAATTACGGGCATAAGCCACAGCACCCAGCCCACCCCCCATTTTTTAATCTTTATTGTTTTGCAATAAAATTTGGAGAAAAAACAGTAGAGGTAGAGAGAATTTTCTTCTAAATTTATCTAGAGCATAAACATAAAGCAAGAAACTAATCCAAACCAAGCTTTAACTTTTTTTTTTTTTTTTTTGGAACTTATAGACTAGTTTTGGAGTATAAAATCCCTATCAGAAGAGCTCACGTAGTTAAAAGAAAATGTTCCATCCCCATAAAGATGCTTTCGAAAAGGTATACCAGATTTCATCATTTCCAAGAATACTTTATCTTATTCACTGCTCACCAAATGACAATGGCTCTTAACTCTAAGTTTTGGCTGTAAAGTTGGTTATATGATTCTAGAAGGATATACTCTAAGTTGTTAAAAGTATACGGATACCTGAAGTATTTCATTGACAGTGACAGAAGTCTATTTGAGAAGCTATCAGAAAGAAATATGATGACTGAAGTTCACACTGTTGTGCCCCTTATTCACTTAGAATTGTGACTTAGCAAAGAAAGACATGACTTACACCAACCCAAAAAACATTTGTTCAACAAATTGTGTTAAGATTCCAAGGGAGATCATTAACTTATTAAAGTAAAGAAATTAAAACACATACACACAAAACTTTTAGTAATACTCATTTGTTTTCCAGTTACATAGATTTTCTACTCATTGCAGCTCAAACAAATGCCTGTATTTGCTACTACACACTACCATATGTACCTGTGTAGGGCAATAACTTAATTTGTCATGTCATAACTAAGAATAAGCTGCTGGCCGGGTGTGGGAGCGCACACCTGTAATCCCAGCACTTTGGGAGCTGAGGTGGGTGGACTGTTTGAGCTCAGGAGTTCGAGACCAGCGAAAGCCTGTCTCTACCAATACAAAAAAATTAGCCAGGTACGGTGGTGTGTGCCTGTAGTCCCAGCTACTCAGGAGGCTGAGGTGGGAGGATTGCTCGAGCCCAGGAGATGGAGCCTGCAGTGAGCCAAGATCACAGCACTGCACGGGTGACAGAGTGAGACCCTGTCTTAAAAAAAAAAAAGAAAAAGAAAGAAAAAGCTGCTATTTTTGCTATTTTTTCTTTTCAGATAAGCTTTATGATGACTAAATTTTGAAAAGATATTCTAAGCATAATCTGTTTATTTTCCTGTCTTTACAAAATCAAGCAAAAGGGTCTGCATTTCCAGTTGTCAAACTTTTCTGTTTTGCAATGACTAATAATTTTGACCATGGAAACTTTCCCAAGAAAAATGCATTTATGCCAAATTGCAGATAATATCCTGTTAAGTTTCTGAAGCATCAACCTATTTGATTAGAGGCTTGACTTTCTTTTAGAAGGGGAAAAAAGAAACACATATTCCATATTTATATATGCTTCTATACGCTCCCAACAATCACCTGAAAAAAATAGAACCCTACATTGTCAGAACTAGAATTTAACATGAAAGTTTAAGATATGGAATAGAAAAATATCTGATTTCTAAAACTAAAAAATCAGGTCATGATATTTGAGCACTTTAAGATTTAGAGAAAGCTTTTATCTACCCAGTGTTTCATACTGTTTATACCATGTTTTGGAAAATTTCTGGTATCTCAGAAGTTTTATGTTAGAAGATACTCTGAGCTATAGGTGCTTTTATATTTGATCCTAAAATTGACCCAGAGCAAAGGACATCCCTACAATTTAAAAATATCCAGTGAGCCCTTGCCTTTACCTTCTCTACCCACTGGATTCGGAAATAATCAAAGCAGGGTACGCGAGTCACAAGATTTTCCAGAACTGGCTGGACTGATTACCTAATGGCATATGCCAAACTGAATATCCACATTAAAAGGTCCTGATATGGGTTGGACACAGTGGCTCACGCCTGCAACCCCAGCACTTTTGGAGGCTGAGGTGGGCAGATCACTTGAAACCAGGAGTTCGAGACCAGCCTGGGCAACATAGGGAAACCCTGTCTCTACAAAAAAATAGAAAAATTAGCTGGGCGTGGTGGTGTATGCCTGTGGTTCCAGCTATTCAGGAGGCTGGAGCAGGAGGATCACTTGTGCCTGGGAGGTTGAAGCTGCAGTAAGCCAAGATCATGCCACTGCACACCAGCCTGAGTGACAAAGTGAAACCCTATCTCAAAAAAAAAAAAAAAAAAAAGGTCTGATATGGATATGAGCCCTTGGGCATTTTTCCTTAGTCTGATATCGATATGAGCCCTTGGACATTTTCCCTTAGTGGAGCTGACTGAGCTGTGTTAAAGGTACATGCTCACTAGATCATGACATTCCCTCATTATCATCCCTCGGATGACTGACCATATTAGGAATAAAGTCCAAGGCCAAGCCCATGAGAATGTATTCATGTAAACTTAATCACAATAGATTTTTTATACAAAAGAAAGAAAATCACACTCTAATGAATCAAGTTAATCAGATTTTTTTTTAAAGGCTATAATCCAAAATGATGTCTACCACACCTTTATTTGTGTTTTAAACAAGTAACTTCCTTTAAAACAAAACAAAAGAATTCCTTCCAGCCTCTCAGGCAGGAAGGCTTCTGCCCAACGTCCACTGAGGTCTAGACTACTGGTAAAATCCAGAGTCATAAGAGCTTGTGCTTTTGAGCTGGGACAGGGCGTGCCAAGGGCAGAGTCTTCCTTTGAGTAATCCACTTTATAGACACAACCAGTCCCTTATAAGACTTCAGTGTCTGGGAGTAATCTAAGTGAACACACTTAACAGGACACCAAAATGTAGCCTGTTTCCTATTTTGGAGTAACTTGAAGCAGCAATAAGAGTAGGTACCAAAACATCTATGATCATTCTGGTCCTTGGTAGGAATACAGTCACTTAGAACACTGGGAAAATAGCTCTATGTCAAGAAAATGTTTTCCTGCCTGTAGCATACCTGTATGCCAGGGTATTTTATCAATAAACTTAGGGTCATCATTTTATACCTCTTCATTGCTCAAAATGGTCTGAGATGCTACAGTATGATATACATGCTGTTATACAACAAGCAGATAATTCAAGCCAACCCAATGGGGCCAATTGAAGAGGGAAGGATTCTGCAGTTTATATCAACTCCCAGGAAATCAGATGTAACAAATTCGAGTTTCTGAATAAATACCACTCTGACACTCCCACGGGAAAAACACATGCCAATTAGAAGTCCCTCCTGTATTTGTGGCACATAATTGGCCTAGGGCTGTTTGCTCCATTGCCTCTAATTGGAGTCTTACCCAGGAAGGCTCCTCGGAAGCAATGCAAAAATTGGAATTTCAGGCAGTACAGAACTGCAGCAAACTTCCTGGTAGAAGTGCAATGAATGTGTCTATTTCTATCTAATAGTCAGGCCCAGAAAAACAGTAAGACAGCACACACAAGAACAAAATTACTATTATTCTAGACGTGCACTGCAAAGTGATGTTCGTGTTGTATATTGACATCTAGCTAAAGAAGGTCAATAACCTATGTAACTCTTACAACTCAAAAACCTTTGTACTCAATGTGAATCAAACTTCCTTACTGAAGGAAAAAAACTGAAAGGTAGAAAAAGAATAAGATATTTGTCCTTGTGTTAAGTTGCTAAATACAGTACAAACTGCTTCCATTGGAAAGGAGGCTAAGAAGAGATGTGTTTTTTAAAATGACTGTTTAAAGTTGTTCTTATAACACATGTTCTTTGTAAAAAGATTAGACAATATAAAAATACAAAAATGAAAATAAAACCAAGAGTCACTGGCAGTCCCACGAATCATAACTATTTTGATATATATTTTATTGTTATTTATTTTCCTAAGACAGGGTCTTGCTATGTTGCCCAGTCTGGTCTCAAACTCCTGGACTCAAGTGATCCTCCCAGCACAGCCTCCCAAGTGGGATTACAATTGCCCCACACTCAGCTATTCTGGTGTATACAGTTGTAGACTTCTTTTTCCCCTAGAAAAGTAAAGACTTTTACAATTTGTGGTAAGCCTACCAATCTGTATTAAAGTTAGGTTTCTTCTCACTGGTGTATACAGGAACAGCTATTTCCTTTTAGAAGTCTGTGTGCCTACCTGTATTAACTCTATCTTAACTGTGCAAATCTTAACGGTACTAGCCCGTTACTAAATTTTCCTATACTCATTGAATAATCTAGTTTACTTTTACTATTTCATAAAGATCCCACAGCCAAAATTCTGTGCTGGCTACCTGGTTTATTTTAGAACCAGTAATGAAGTATTACGACTTTAGTTCCAAATACACATACAAAAAGGACCAATGTAATTTTTTCTTTTTTTTTTTCCAAGACAGATTAAATACTTTTGCTTTTATTCCTCCTCTCCTTCCCCAAATTATATTTGCTCCTTTAACTAAATAATCTAGTTTTAAGACTAACTTCTTATTTAGTCAATGGACCTTTTTTTTTGAGACAGGGTCTCACTCTGTCACCCAGCTGGAGTACAGTAGTGCCATCTCGGCTCACTGCAACCTCTGCCTCACAGGCACAAGCGATCCTCTCACCTCAGCCTTCCAAGTAGCTGAGACTACAGACACATGCCACCATGCCCGGCTAATTTTTGTATTTTTTGTAGAGACAGGGTTTCACCATGGTGCCCAGGCTGTTCTTGAACTTCTGGCCTCAAGCCCTCCACCCGCCTCAGCCTCCCAAAGTGCTGGGATTACAGGCGTGAGCCACCACGCCCAGCCTAATCAACAGACCTCTAACTCACAGCACAACGAAGCATTTTAAGCACTTGTTGAGAGACATATAAGAAAATTCATATGTAGAACTAGCTGATCTGAGTAAAGAGATTGTGTCCAAAAACAAGGATGCCTTACCTTATCTGCATAAATTGGAATATCATGAAATGGAGATATATATTGTCCTTTCTCATTTTCTGCAA
Organism: Gorilla gorilla gorilla; assembly: GCF_029281585.2. Taxonomy (NCBI): domain Eukaryota; kingdom Metazoa; phylum Chordata; class Mammalia; order Primates; family Hominidae; genus Gorilla; species Gorilla gorilla. The sequence continues at coordinate 45,518,540 of NC_073232.2, read as the reverse complement.
AATAAATTAGAAAAAGTTATTACTATAATTAATTATATTGCTAAATGCCCACAGTACACATTTTTTTTTTTTCTGAGATAAGGTCCCTTACTCTGTCACCCAGGATGGTGTGCAATGGTGTGATCTTGGCTCACTGCCACCTCTGTTTCCCTCTTGAAGGCTCAAGTGATCCTCCAGCCTCAGCCTCCTGAGCCGCTGGAACTACAGGCATGAGCCACTACGCCTGGCTAATTTTTGTGTCTTTTGTAGGGAGGTGGTGTTGCCATGTTCCTCCAACTCCTGAGCTCAAAGCAGTCTGCCCACCTCAGCCTCCAAAAGGGCTGGAATTACAGGGGTGAGCCACTGCACCCTGCACCCGACCAGTACACATTTTTAAACCAAGATATTATTCTTACACTAGAAAAACTGTTTGTATACTTCACTTCTCCTGACTGTACTCCCAGGCTAGGCTGGGTTTACATCCTATGCACTCTGTAGGCATCTAATAAGTACTAATCTCTATAGTGAGAGCAGAGACTACTAAGGACACAAAAGGCGATTAAATTGTTTTGGACTGATCTTACATCAGTTAAGTTTACAGAACCATTATGAAGTACTTGGGAGGAAGGGAGGGGACCACTTTACTAAACAATGTTGCTAAAAGTGGTGTTCCCGGAGACAGCCAGCCATCTTAGATTATGACTTTCTTTAAGGATAATCAAGTTGCAACAAACATCTTCACAAATAATTTCTATTATAGTCTAGATATATATTACTAATATATTCTAGAGGCCTAACTATAGCCAAAAAGTAATTTTAAAACTTCTTCAGTATTCTTTAGGAAACCTACTGTCCACATCGCATCCCTTCAAGTTTAAAAATCAAAGTGGAGGCCAGGCACGGTGGCTCATGCCTGTAATCCCAGCACTTTGGAAGGCCAAAGCAGGTGGATCACTGGAGGTAAGGAGTTCAAGACCAGCCTGGCCAACATGGTGAAACCCCGTCTCTACTAAAAATACAAAAATTAGTCAGGCATGGTGGCAAGTGCCTGTAATCCCAGCTACTTGGGAGGCTGAGGCAGGAGAATCACTTGAACCCGGGAGGCTGAAGTTGCAATGAGCCGAGATCATGCCACTGCACTCCAGCCTGGGCAACAGAGCGAGACTTTGTTTCAAAAAACAAACAATAAAACATAAAAGCCCCTTTAGGGCCAATTGTGACTTTGCAGTCTGTCCAGCCCTTTATCAGTTTTAAAGAAATTGACAAATGTAATATTATAAAGCTTAAAAAAGTTTATTTCTATTAAGGAAGGATAAAGCACTTAAAATTTGATAACTATATAGTGGGTTCTAATTATTAGTATTTCTTAAGTTCCAGAGAGTTCCACTTGATAAAAACAGTTACTTCAGCTAGTGCCAAATTCTAGGAGTAGCTTTGGTCTCCCATAACGGCCATCAAATATTAATTGCAAATAAATAACCTAAGTAAAAGCAGTGTGTTCTGCATATATAGCTTGAAGATCCACCCCTCACCTTCAAACCAGTCACCTCTGTAAGCCTTTCCTACAGAGAAATTCTGGAGCCAACACTATTTCCAGAAAAACAGTCCCATGAATTATTAGTCAAAAGTTACTGGACTGTCCTTGCTGCTTAATTGCAAAATTAAATAAAATGGAGAGTGGGGGGTAGTTCTCACCCTTCCTGGATTTTACCTGATAGTTAACCTTCGGCTAGATGTGTAAGCTTTACAGTTCGCTTTCCTTTTCCTCCCGCACCAGGCTACTTTTTGTTCCTTCAATGCCTATTCATTCGTCTCCTCTACTCCCCGCTTCCCCTTCCTTCACACACCAACTCAGAGTTCGAGGCACCTGCCCATTTCCTTCCAAATAAAACTGTAAAGAGGTTAAAATAGAAGCGCCTGTGGTGACACATTTACGAACGCCTCCGTTATCGCCCATAATCTACTCCTAGTAGCTGGGGGTGGGGGGAGTAAGAGGATAAAGAAAAACCCTAAGTAGCTTTCCTCCACCTACAAGGCCAAAAAAGGTGGTGCCCTAAGGGGCGTGGAGGGCGCCAGCACGCAGCCTCCCGGTTTCCCCGTGCAGCCCTAGGTGCAGGACCCGGGGTAGGTACCCCCTAGACGCCGAATCCTGCAAAGGTAAAAACTTGGCACTTTCTCAGTCATGTTTCCAGATTGACGTCATCTGTTTGATTTGAGGGCAACAGCTTTCTGTTTCATAAGGAGCATTCCCAGCATCGGCGCTGAGGGAAAACAGGCGGCGCAGAGGCAGGAGCGCGACCGGGACCGCGGAGGACCGGTCCAGCGCCTTCACAGACGGCTCCCGATCCGGGCCTCAGTTTCCCCGTCTGTAAAACGAGGGGGTGGACTTGGCTCCGCTCAGCGCCGATAATCTGAGCTACGGCGGCGGAATTAAGGTCTTTAGGAAGTCACTGCCCCCTCCTCGGAGTCGCCTTTTCTCCAAACTGAGCAATCCTCTTACGGGAATTATGTTACTTCCAAGCACCTTTCTAGGGTGGGTCGGTGATTTCCTTTTCCCAACAGACCCTGTCAGAGCCAGACACCTGCAAAACTAGCTGGGCCCAGGTTCGGGTACCCCGAGGCGTGAGAAAGGGACCATTTCCGTTCAGCGGAGAGGGATGGCCGGAGGCGACCCTCGCCGCCCCGACCGGCGGCGGCAAGTATGCAATGTGAGGCGGGCCAGGCCCCACAACGCGCCCGAGGAGACGGGCCCGCGTCGGAGACCTGGGGCCGAGCGCGGGCCGCACCCTCTCGGGGAGGCAAGGCCCGGGAATGAATGGGCGGACGGGCGCGGAGGGGCCGCGGGCCGCAGACACTCACTGAGGAAGACTCGGTACTCCAGGGAGAAGGGCGCGGCGCGCTCCTCGGTGCTGAAGCCGTTCATGGTGCCGGAGTCCTGCCGCCGCCACTGCCCCAGAGCCACCAGCCCGCACACGGCGCCGACTGACAAGGAGAGAACCCCGCGCCTGCGCACTGCGAGCACTGGACCGGCGGGCGGGGCTGGGAGCGCCTTTAACGCGGCTCCGCTAGTGTTCCCACCCCCGCCGGGCCAAGCCCGTGCGCAGGCGCACTCCGCCAGGCCCGGGCGTCCGCACTCCCCAGCCCCGCCCCTCGGGCCCAGCCTCCGCGATGGCAGCTAGGGCTCAGAGGCTGGGCCACGTGGCTGCCGCCGGCGCTGGTTCTGTTCCTTCGGCTTTGGGCTCTGACCCGGGAGGGCAAATGCGCAGGCTCTAAGCTTGGACTAGCTAGGAGTTGACCGCCGACCACGCACACAGGGAACTCACCTTTAATTCACACACACTCCTCCCCGCAGTCTTATTCCTTATCTCAAAAGGCGTTGATAAGTCACCTGCTTCCCCAGACAGGCTCTGCTTGCGGTCTTAAAGGTGAGCATTTTTCTGATCCGTCGTAACAAAGTTGAGCCATATTACTGACACCCCTAGTGGCTACTAGTAAGGTACTCGCTTCTCCACTTTCTATAATCTCTCTTACTCCGTTGCTTATCTGGGAAGTGAAGATAATAATATAACTATTTCATGAGTTACTGGGATGATTACCCGAGTTAATACACGTCAAATGCCTGAAGCAGAGCCTGTATCTTTGTAAACAATCTGGAAGTTGTTACTGTCACCCTCCCCAGTGGGGGAGGATTTACGCCCCCGCGCCCCCCGCCCCCTCCATCCCCCTGCCACCCTACTTAACCCACCTGGGTCTCCAGGGGCTTCAGATGGAAGCACTGGGAAGGTCCAGGCGTGAGCTAGAGTCCCGTGAAGGAGTGTTCTCAGGGACAGGCTCTTCTGATCTTGATTTCCTGTTTATATTCCATCATATCAGGCCAGACCCCAAAAACTAAAGACTGATTGAGGCAGTGGGAAAATATTTGCATCACTTACCCCAGGAATACATGTAAAAGAAAAAAAGTATATCCACAATCCTAAATATAAATTAGCAAATTATTATTCACATTTCAAAGAATGCCTGGTTTTATTTATTTATTTATTTTAATTTCATGGCCAGGATTTCCTTAAATAACTTTTTCTAGAGCATTAAAGATAATGTGCCTTAATGACATTTTGAATTAAACTCTTTTTTTTCAAAACAATGTCTATTGTAAAAAATGAATATTAAATGAAAACCTAGTAAGATCTCCAGTTAGTTATGGTGTCCCTCCCTTTGTCTCTATCCAACTCCCAAACCTCACTGACACCCATTAATTTTCAGAAGGCTGTGATTCACTGATTTTTTGAACATTTCACCACACTGTTTTACTGCCGTTAAAACAGAAGGGCAGGAAAAAAATTAGCGAAGCAATAGTTTAGTCAATAATTAGGGTCAAGGCCAGGCGCGGTGACTTACGCCTTCAATCCCAGCACTTTGGGAGGCCGAGGTGGGCGGATTACCTGAGGTCAGGAGTTGGAAACCAGCCTGGCCAACACAGTGAAACCCTGTCCCTAATAAAAATACAAAAATTAGCTGGGCGTGGTGGCACGCGCCTGTAATCCCAGCTACTCGGGAGACTGAGGCAGGAGAACACTTGATCCCGAGAGGCGGAGGTTGCGGTGAGTTGAGATCACGCCAGTGCATTCCAGCCTGGGTGACAGAGCGAGACTCTGTTTCAGAAAAAAAAGTAGGATCAAGTTCAAAGAATATTTTAAGGGGATGCTCTTTTGATTGAACTGCTCTATCACTTTTCTGCCTTTGAGCAGATGGAACCAATTTTCTTGGAAAAACCCAGACTCTCATCTGTGACTGACTTAAGAAGACAGCAGTGATGCAATAATAATGTTCTACATACACTTTCCCTTTGCCTCCTGCCAGCTCAGAGCAAGATAATAAAGTCTCACTGACCTCCAGACTTGCACACTGGCTCTTATTTCATCGAATGTATTCAAAGAGCCAGTCATTATCAGCTCTGGTAAAACACCCAGCCCTGGTGCATTGTAACTTTCCTTTGCAGGCAAGTGTAGTGAGCCCATAGGCCCAAAAGGACCTTGGTCTACTATGTCTCCCTAGGGCCTAGCACAGTACACAGCCTAGAGTAGATGTTTAGTGAATCTTTGCTGGACGGATGGGTAGAGGAATTAATGTAAAGGTGGAAAATACCTTCTTACGTACATTAGTTTGACAAAGAAGGAGTCCATCTCTTCTCAAATATTATCTTTCTCACTCAGTGACCAAATCTAGTGGCACTTTTCAGTCCATATCCTGTCCCCTTTGCTGTGGGTGACCCTGTTGGGTGTCTCTGATTTCCTTCTTTGGCTTGCAACTACATTCTCTTCTTTTTTTTTTTTTTTCTTTTTTGAGACAGAGTCTCACTCTGTCACCCAGGCTGGAGTACAGTGGTGTGATTTCGGCTCACTGCAACCTCCACCTCCCAGGTTCAAGTGATTCTTGTACCTCAGCCTCCTGAGTAGCTGGGATCACAGGCATGCACCACCATGCCTGGCTAATTTTAGTATTTTTAGTAGAGATGGGTTTTCGTCATGTTGGCCAGGCTAGCCTCGAACTCCTGGCCTCAAATGATCTGCCCACCTCAGCCTCCCAGAGTGTTGGGATTACAGGCGTGAGACACGGTGCCAGGCCACAACTACATTCTCTTCTCGTGTTCTTCCTACTTCTTTTTTTTTTTTTTTTTGAGATGGGGTCTTGCTCTGTCGCCCAGGCTGGAGTGCGGTGGTACGATCTCGGCTCACTGCAACCTCCGCCTCTCGGGTTCAAGCAATTCTCCCACTTCAGCCTCCAGAGTAGCTGGGATTACAGGCGCGTGCCACCACGCCCAGCTAATTTTTTGTACCTTTAGTAGAGACCGGGTTTCACCATGTTGGCCAGACTGGTCTCAAAGCCCTGACCTCATGATCTGCCTGCCTCGGCCTCCCAAAGTGCTGGGATTACAGGCGTGAGCCACCACACCCGGCCCATTCCTACTTCTTTGCTACTCATTTCTCATTCTCCTTCTCAGCCTTCATTTCATCATCTTAATCATCATTGTCTTTCTTATTTCTCATGTTCTCTCTCTCTCTCTAGAGCAATACTCTCTGTCTAGATTATCTCATGTATATCTTTGGTGTCAGCTACCACCTAGAGGTCCTATAACATGAAAACTTTCAAATCTATAACTAAGTCTTATTTAACACTTACTGTGGTCATGCTCTGTGATAGGTGGGTAGGGATGTAGCCCTACTAGGCCTTATAGTCAGAACTGATAGTCTAGAAGAAAGACAGACTTCTAATAAATTTGGGTGAGTAGAATGATATAGGAAGTACAGGGCATTACATTATGGGAGCAGAAAACCTCTTCAAGGAAGTGACCTGTAACCTGCAATCTGAATGATGACATGGAATTAATAAGGCAAAGGGGACAAGGCAAAAGCCAGAAAACGGTTAGGTGAGACTAGGCCGGGCGCGGTGGCTCATGCCTGTAATCCCAACACTTTGGGAGGCCAAGGCTGGCGGATCATGAGCTCAGGAGTTCGAGACCAGCCTGACCAACATGGTGAAACCCATCTCTATTTAAAAATATACAAAAATAAGCTGGACGTGGTGGCATGCACCTGTAATCCCAGCTACTCAGGAGGCTGAGGCAGGAGAATCTCTTGAACCCGGAAGGCAGAGGTTTTAGTGAGCTGAGATCACACCACTGCACTCCAGCCTGGTAACAAAGCAAGGCTCCGTCTCAAAAAAAAAAAAAAAAAAAAAAGAAAGCGGTGAGACTAGAGAATAGTCAGGGCCAAATGCTAGAAAGCCTTAGGCATGATATGAGGATTGAACTTTCTCCTAAGAGCAATGGGAAACTTAAGAAGGGTTTTTAATGGGAAAATAACATGATCAGAATTGCATTAAGAAAAGGTACTATCAGCAGCTTAGAACTTGGATTGAGGTTTAGTAAGACTAGAGGCAGGGAGACCAATGCAGTCCACTGCAGGGCCCCAGATGAAAGATGATGGTGGTTTCCTGAACTTGGGCGGCAAAAGAGAAGGCTGATTACAGAGCTGTGTTCAAGGTAGAATCAATGGAATTATTGATTGAATAGTGTGGAAGAGGAGAGAGGTGGAGATCTGAGGATGAGTCCCAGGTTTCTGGCTACAAGAACTGGTTGAGTTGAATGGTATGTCATTTACTGAGAGAGAGTGGGTGAGATGGAGGGTATTAATACCAAACACTCCTAGCTCCCTGCCCAATGGCCATATTACCTTCTCTTTTCTAACAGAATCCTGATTTTGTTCAAGAGACCGGATGTGGTGGTTCATGCCTGTAATCCCAGCACTTTAGGAGGCTGAGGAGGACGGATCACCTGAGGTCAGGAGTTCAAGACTAACCTGGCCAACATGGTGAAACCCCGTCTCTACTAAAAATACAAAAATCAGCTGGGCGTGTTGGCACGTGTCTGTAATCCCAGCTACTCAGGAGGGTGAGGCAGGAGAATCGCTTAAACCCAGGAGGCAGAGGTTGCAGTGAGCCAAGATCACGCCATTGCACTTCAGCCTGAGCAACAAGAGCAAAACCTCTGTCTCAAAAAATAAATAAAATAAAATAAAAAGAAGCCGCTCTTCTGTGCACACCTTTGCCTCAGGGCAGCCAGCCCTTCCTTCATCTTCATGAAATGAAGTTTTGTTTGTTTGTTTGTTTTAGTATTTATTGATCATCTTGGGTGTTTCTCGGAGAGGGGGATGTGGCAGGGTCATAGGATAATAGTGGAGAGAAGGACAGCCGATAAACACATGAACAAAGGTCTCTGGTTTTCCTAGGCAGAGGTCCCTGCAGCCTTCCGCAGTGTTTGTGTCCCTGGGTACTTGAGATTAGGGAGTGGTGATGACTCTTAACGAGCATGCTGCCTTCAAGCATCTGTTTAACAAAGCACATCTAGCACCACCCTTAATCCATTTAACCCTGAGTTGACACAGCACATGTTTCAGAGAGCACAGGGTTGGGGGTAAGGTTATAGATTAACAGCATCCCAAGGCAGAAGAATTTTTCTTAGTACAGAACAAAATGGAGTCTCCTATGTCTACTTCTTTCTACACAGACACAGTAACAATCTGATCTCTCTTTCTTTTCCCCACATTTCCCCCTTTTCTTTTCGACAAAACCGCCATCATCATCATGGCCCGTTCTCGATGGTCGCTGTCTCTTCGGAGCTGTTGGGTACACCTGCAGAAAGGCTGTCACTTCACACTTGGAAGATTGCACAGCGGCCATGCAGAGGCACTCCTCACCTCCCAGACGGGGCGGCCGGGCAGAGGCGCTCCTCACCTCCCAGACGGGGCGGCCAGGCAGAGGCGCTCCTCACCTCCCAGACGGGGCGGCCGGGCAGAGGCGCTCCTCACCTCCCAGACGAAGGGCGGCCGGGCAGAGGCGCTCCTCACTTCCCAGACGGGGCGCCCAGGCAGAGGTGCTCCTCACATTCCAGATGATAGGCGGCCAGGCAGAGGTGCTCCCCATTTCCCAGATGGGGTGGTGGCCGGGCAGAGGCGCTCTTCACATCCCAGACGGGGCGGCCGGGCAGAGACACTTTCTAGACGGGGTGGCGGCCGGGCAGAGGCTGTAATCTTAGCACTTTGGGAGGCCAAGGCAGGCGGCTGGGAGGTGGAGGTTGTAGCGAGCCGAGATCACGCCACTGCACTCCAGCCTGGGCAACATTGAGCACTGAGTGAGCGAGACTCAGTCTGCAATCCCAGCACCTCAGGAGGCCGAGGCAGGCAGAACAGGAGCTGGAGGTCAGGAGCTGGAGACCAGCCCGGCCAACACGGTGAAACCCCGTCTCCACCAAAAATACAAAAACCAGTCAGGCCTGGCAGTGTGTGCCTGCAATCCCAGGCACTTGGCAGGCCGAGGCAGGAGAATCACGGGAGCCTGAGGCAGGGAGGTTGCAACAAGCCGAGATCACGGCAGTACAGTCCAGCCTCGGAAACAGAGGGAGACCGTGGAAAGAAAGAGAGAAGAGAGAAGGCGGGGGGGAGGGGGAGGGGAAGGGGGGAGAGGGAGAGGGAGAGGGTTGTTTGTTTGAGACAGAGTCTCCCTCTGTCACCAGGTTGGAGTGCAGTGGTGTGATCTCAGCTCACTGCAACCTCTGCCCTCCTGGGTTCAAGCAATTCTCCTGCCTCAGCCTCCCTAGTAGCTGGGATTACAGGCGCACGCCACCACGCCTGCTAATTTTTGTATTTTTAGTAGAGACAGGGTTTCACCATGTTGGCCAGGATGGTCTCAATCTCTTGACCTCATGACCTGCCCGCCTCAGCCTCCCAAAGTGCTGGGATTACAGGCATGAGCCACTGCACCCAGCCAAGGAATGAGTTTTAAATGAGCAAAGACAATCATGATTGCCAGTGATTTTTTTCAGTCATGTAAATGTGATACAGTACTGTCCCTCTAGCAGGGAAGGCTGCTAGAGGGTTTCTGGAACATTTTTCCTTTATCTTAAGAAGAGTATAGTTCTGGATGCTTGTTTGAAGTCACAGAGATTTGGGGGCTGTTTGTTACAGCAGCATAATCTAGCAAGAGCTGATGAATACAAATGGCTAACAGTGCTGCAGTTTTCTTATGAGATCTCCACCATGAGGAGAGTTTGCCTGGGAACCAAGCTGCCATGCAGAAATCAGCAAAACAGAAAGATGGAAATAACTTGTGTTCTTAAGATATTATCGGCCAGGCGCAGTGGTTCACGCCTGTAATCCCAGCACTCTGGGAAGCTGAGGCGGGTGGATCACGAGGTCAGGAGATCAAGACCATCCTGGCTAACACGGTGAAACCCCGTCTCTACTAAAAATCCAAAAAAAAAAAGAAAAAAAAATTAGCCAGGCATGGTGGCAGGCGCCTGTGGTCCCAGCTACTCGGGAGGCTGAGGCAGGAGAATGGCATGAACCCAGGAGGCAGAACTTGCAGTGAGCCGAGTTCGCGCCACTGCACTCCAGCCTGGGCGGCAGAGCAAGACTCCATCTCAAAAAAAAAAAAAAGGAGATATTTTTGAGCTACTGATTTAACTAACCCCGGAACTACTTTGCCTCTGAACTTCTTGTCTCATTAGATAATAAATTCCTTGCAGTTTAAACCTGTTAAATGGAAAGTTTCTATGACTCAAAACCAAAAATATCTTGGGTAAGACAGACTGGTAGCTTGAAAAAGGAGTGAAATTCTGACACATGCTACAACATGGATGTAACTTGAAGACATGAACTTTCGCCATGTTGGCCAGGCTGGTCTTGAACTCCTGGCCTCAAATGATCCACCCACCTCAGCCTCCCAAAGTGCTAGGATTACAGGTGTGAGCCACCGTGCCCAGCCAAGACTACATTCTCTTCTCATGTTCTTCCTACTTCTTTGCTACTCATTTCTCATTCTCCCTCTCAGCCTTCTTCATTTCATCGTCTTAATCATCGTCTTTCTTATTTCTCATGTTCTCTCTCTAGAGAGATACTGTCTGTCTAGGTTATCTCATGGATATCTTTAGTGTCAACTACCACCTACAGGTCCTATAACATGAAAACTTTCAAATTTATATTGAAATCTGTTATTATGTTCAGTGAAATAAGCCAAACAAGAAAAGGGCCAATAGTGTGTACTTACATGAGGTACCTAGAATAGTGGAATTCATAGAGACAGAAAGAAGAGTGGTGGTTGTCAGGGCCTGGAAGGAAGGAGGAAAAAGTAGTTATTGTTTAATGGATGTGGAGTTTCAGTTTGGGGAGATGAAAAAATTCTGGAGGCTGGGTGCCATGGCTCACGCCTGTAATCCCAGTACTTTGGGAGGCCGAGGTGGGTGGATCACTTGAGGTCAGGAGTTCAAGACCAGCCTGGCCAACATGGCAAAACCCCATCCCTAATAAAAATACAAAAAATTAGCTGGGCCTGGTGGTATGCACCTGTAGTCCCAGCTACTCGGGAGGCTGAGGCAGGAGAATCACTTTAACCCGGGAGGCGGAGGTTGCAGTGAGCCGAGATCGTGCCACTGCACTCCAGTCTAGGCAACAGAGCGAGACTGTCTCAAAAAAAAAGAAAGAGAGAGAGAGAAAGAAAGAAAGAAATGAAAGAAAGAAAGAAAATAAGTAAGTTCTGGAGATGGATGGTGGTGATGGTTGTAAATATGAGTGTTCATGCCACTGAACTGTACATTTAAAAATGGTTAAGATGGTTAAAAAAAACAATTATAAAAGCAAATATATCTTTTTTCCAAACAAAGTTTGAGACATCTGAGATTAAGTTACTCCAAACTTTGTACGTAGGATGGTGTATCAACTAAAGTCAACCAGAGAAACAAAAGCTACTCAAAGTGTTTAAGACAGGAACTTTAAGGCAGGGAATTGGTCAACAGGTAATAGAAGAGTTGAGAAACCAAATAGAGATTGGCAATGGCAGGAAGCCACTATCATCTTTAGGCTGGAGAGATGGGAGGAAGAGGCACAGTCACCCAAAGGGAGGAGCGCAGGGTCTCTGGGTGGAGCTGGCAGCACAGTGGGCCTGTTCATCTGTACAGAGTTGCTGCTGGAGATGCTGCCTAGGGCAGAAAAGGAAGGGAGACACACCCCTTCCCTTCCTCAACCACTCCAATCTCCTGCCTGTGTCTCCATTGGCTGGGCCCCAGTGGAAGCCAGCTGTGTTAGTCAACTTTTACCTGTTTATGCTGCTGTAACAAACAATATAAGAAATCTCATTTGCTTATGCGAATGAACACGTATTTCTTGTTCAGATTACATGGTGGTGACAATGGGTCAGCTATGGTTCTGCCCCATCTGCCTTCCTATTTTCAGCTCAGGCTGAAGAAGTATCCACCATCTTGGTCTTGCTGCAGAGGGAAAAAAGAAATGGCAAACTGTACAATGGCTCACAAGCTTTTGCTCAGAAATGGTATATGTCAATTTCACTCATTCTATGCACAAAGTCCTATGACTTTGGGCATGGACATATGAATACTTCTCCTCTAGGGGGAACTACAAATGCGTAACCATGTTTAAGACTGTATAATCCTCTTACAGGGAGAGAAGCAATTAACTGGGAACAATAATACCCTCTATTACAGCCCACCTTCTTAGTCATAAATGTTCATCTCTCCCTTTTCACAGGAAAAACATACTCACTCTCCCTAAAGAGTAACACCCAAAAGTCTCAAACAATCATGGTATCAAGTTTAGTATCTCATGATAATTTCCACATTATGTCCAGATACTGCTCCTCTTCATCCAGAGATGTATGAATTCAAAAATAAGCAAATGTTACCTATCACCCCACATCTATATCTTTTTGTTGTTTTTGTTTTTAAGACAGGATCTCACTCTGTCACCTAGACTGGAGTTCAATGGCACAATCTCAGCTTATTGCAGCCTCAACTTCCCAGGCTCAAGTGATCCTCCCACCTCAGCCTCCCAAGTAGCTGGGACCACAGGTGCACGCCACTACACCCAGCTAATCTTTTATAGAGAAAAGGTTTCCCTACCCCACATCTATATCTGACATGCAATGGCCAAGACAGAATAAGCACTGAGATTGACACTCCTATTCATAAACAGAAAGAACATCAGTGGTTCTTAGAATTCCAAATCTTTCTGTGTCTAGGAAATGTTCTTTCATTTGGTCCCAGTTCAGCTACCTGGAAGTAGCCCCTGTTATCATTCTTTGGGGCTCTTGGCTTTACCCTCTGCATTATCCTTCTTGGCCATATCTATTATAGAAAATATCCACTCCATGAGGATTGAGTCGCTTTCTCAGCCTCCTTCCTGCCCACAGAAACTTCAGAGCCCAAAGGTTTTTCCCCAACAGTCATAGTCCCTTTTAAGCCAGGCTGGTGTGTCTTTGGCTTCACAATGCTCTTGAAAGCTTGGATAGTGCTTTACCTGTCTGATTCTAGTCAGCACTGTGTGTCAATCACCACACCTATAATTCTTTGCTTTCTGGGCATAATTACTAAGGTAACTTGAACAGGCTTCCATGGGAGAACCATGCCTTTGGTCTGTTTTCCCTGAGCCATTTTATCCAACAAAGGACTCACTAGGAGGTGTTGCTCAGCCCCTTGGTCTGTCCCAAGGCTAAGTTTTAAGTTGAGACTTAATCAGCTTCGTAAATCAAAGCATTTCTCAATATCTGCCTTTATTGGTTGGAGATGAACAACAGTTGCGTCTATCAACCCTGGAACTTCTGGATTCTCTCTTTTTCCTTTCATCCCTGCTTACAAATCACCAAGTTCTTTTCTGAGTTCATCTGTTTATTGTGGAATCCCGTCAAACGCAGCTGAAAGCAACCAAGTCACACTAGTAATAATCTGTCTCCCACCTCTCTAAAATCATAAGCTATTTAGTATATTGTTTGTCTTCCAGGTGGTCAAAGGCTACATTTTCTTTGCTGCCTACCACTGGGCCCCAAAGCCAACAATACACATTTTAGGACAGCATTCTGCTCTTGGTACCAATTGCTCTATTAGTCAGTTTTTCTAGAGAATATTGTGGTAACAAACAACCCCTTCCCCCAGTTCAAAAGTGAATTCACCATTTCTCCCTTGAGTCTTCTATCTCAGTTAATGAGGCAGTATCTGCCCAGTCAGCCAACCTGGAAGTTCCTCTGGGCTCTTCCTGGTTGACCTCTGCAGCAGCCACTGGTGGTACCCACCTAACACCTGTTCACTCTCTCTTCCTCCTTTCTAACAGTACTCTGCTCAGAGACATGCCTCCACCTACCACCCCTAACTCAGTGCCATCCCCAGCCCTGGACAATGATCCTGATCAGTCTAAGTTCATCACAGTTGTTTCATTCCTCATGCCCGTGACTGGTTTGGTCATGGGTATGTGACACAGTTCTGGCCGTAGCAATGTAAGGGGAGTTGTGAAAGAGGCTTCTGGGAAAGGATCTCTTGCATCTATGAGAGATACATAGGAGGAGGCCCGCTCTTCTTCTGTTGGACATTGTCATAGAAATTTGCCAACCACTGCCTTACAAGCTGGAAGAGAGGTAGACTTAGGTAATATTGATAAATCTACAATGAAGATGCATAGTGGGAAAACTTTAACTCTTGATGGTGTCATTAAACTGCTGAATTAACAACCCTGGAGCTTCCCTGCCTCAGGTCTTGTAATGTGAGATAATAAATTGACTTTGTTGTGCTGTCCTGTTTAAACAAGTTTGATTCAGGGTATTCTGTTTCTTGCAGCTGAAAAACATTCTAATGGATACAACTTCTCAACAGCCTTTCACCCTTTCCCCAGACTAATTAAGTTGGGGATTGACTCTAGGTCCAGGGTGGGCATTGATTTGTCCAAATCATTATAATCTCATCCTCATTAACTGTTCAGGAACCCCATCCCAGAACATGGGATTCAGAATGTGGCATTCCCCTGGCCTTAGGGATGGGTTCAGGAATAGGTACCTCACCTAATAATTTGAGCCATTGAGAGTTTGCCACTGCTTGCTCTTAGAGAAACTCATGATGATAGAGATTCCTGTCCCCTCCCAGCTTCTCTGAGTCGATGTAAACAAGGAAGCAAGGAGCTTTGATTGCTAGTGGCCACATTCTACACCCTGAGGGAAGCCAGACTGAGGATGAAGGTCACGTGGGGTAGATGGAAGAGCAGAGGAATGGAGATGACCTGGGTCCCTGAAGACATTGTTGAGCCCCTGGACCAACCAGTCCTCTGCACTTAGCTGTTATGTGAGCCATTATATTCTTTTTAGTTTAAGCCAGTTTGAGTCAAGTTTCTGTTACTGGCAACTAAAAGCATCATAGGTGATGACCCATCCTGCCACATCCTCCCAGGCCAGGCAACATTGAACTGATCTGTCAAACATCTCTTGAATTTGTTGTTTCTTCTCTATCCCTATTGCCTTAGCCAATCCCAGATTTCTCACCTGAATGCCTGTAAATACCTCCGGCCTTACTGGCCTCCAGCTCCCTTTCCCTTTAGTGTACTCTACATGCTGTCAACATTAGCTCTAGAAGATGAAGGTCTCCGTGCATCCCTTTCCTGCTTCAAACCCTCATCTCTAAGTGGTGGTCCCAAACTCAGTCTCTAAGACTTATTTCAGGCTACTTATGGGAACCCTTTTCTGACACCCCTCTGGCTGTTCCCTAACTTTTTTGACCGACCATGGTACCTGATTGTAGGTTTTTCTCTTTTCTGTCTCTGCTCACTGGACTGTGGAGAGGTCCAATGTTCCCAGACTCAACAGACACTAAGTATGTTGAGTTCATGTTAACATGCGAGAATTAAGTTTCACCTAAACTGTCACAAATATTTATAAATGTGGAGTTAACAAAACAGGTAATTTGGTGTTGTGTTAAGAACACTGGTCTGCCATCCACAAAGACTAAAATGTTGTTTTGCTGTCAACACTTAGGAGCTATGGGGCCCTCAGTAATATGCCTTCGCCTCCATGCAACTTAATTACCCATCCGCAAAATGGAAATACTGCAGTTATGTTAGTGGTCACATAGCCTACTCTCTACCTTTTTGGAAAGGATCGCTATTTTGCCTGAAAACTTCATTCACAGTGAGGAAGCAAAAGGGAAAAACTACTAATGCAATGGAGAGTAAAAAGTAAACAACTCTTTCATAATGAGTTTATTTTCCATAATTTATAGCATAGGTAACAGAATCATTTTGCAAAGACACGGACTAGAGAAGAATAAAAGAGGCAATTATGATCATTAGAGGTGGCTTCGGAGGACCACGAGACAGCACTATGGACAAACAAAATGCACTACACAACATACTCCTCCTGGGGGGCAGTCAAAACACAGAAATGTAGATCGCTCAGTCACTGAAACAGATTGACTTGGCTGTTCTAACTTCCACACCGAAAGGAAGACAGGGTGGTGATGGGGGGAGAGTGATTACTCCTAAAACAGAGAGTGATTTAACACCACCACTGGCTATGTGACAGATAAACTAATTTGCCCAAATCACTAAGCTTGGGTTTTTCCACCCACGTTAATTTGGTTGCTTGCACATGACAACAGCATCATTTATTGGTGACAGGATTCAAAGACCTGGGCATTGCAGCTAGCAGGAGAACACAAACAACTCAAGGCAGGACGCTACAGCCAGTTCAGCAGCTTTTGCTCCTTCAGTGACCGCAGGGCAGGGGAGCCCGTGGCTGCTTTGAGGGCTTGATGTGGTATTGAGTCAAACTAAATTTAAACCTTTTACCTAAACTGCTGGTATTCCTTCTATCCCAAATCTTTGGAAGCCATTGAAAGTGATGCAAATGTGTCTCATGGCCAAAACAGCAGCCTGGAGCCTGTGGCTGGCTGGTTTTATTTTTAGGATTATGGGAGACCTCCATCAAGGCTCTTTCTTTTACTCTGAACCTCAGTTTCCCAGATGTAGGAAGGAGAGACCACAGCAGCTTGGGGAATGGCAAAAACCTGGGCTTTGTGGTCAGATAGACTAAGGTTTGAGTCTCACCTTCAGGACCTCCTGGTTATATAACCTCCAGTAAGTTACTTTACTTCTCTGAGCCTTGCTTTTCCAATCTATTGTATGGGAATAATAATAAATACCTGCTTAGTTAATTACTTCATTCATTCAACAGACATTTATTGAGTGCCTCCTATGCACCAGGCAATATCCTACCTAAATCCACAAAGGTAAGTGAAATAGACATAGTTCCTGTCCTCATGGAGCTTATGGTCCACTGTGAGAAATAAATAACAGACACAAAGTATGTAGTACTATGCCTGGCGGTTTTTTTTTTTTTTTTTTTTTTGAGATGGAGTCTCACTCTGTTGCCCAGGATAGAGTACAGTGGCGTTATCTTGGCTTACTGCAACCTCCGCCTCCCAGGTTCAAGCAATTCCCCTGCCTCAGCCTCCCAAGTAGCTGGGATTACAGGTGCCTGCCACCATGCTTGGCTAATTTTTGTATTTTTAATAGAGATGGGGTTTCACCATGTTGGCCAGGCTGGTCCCGAACTCCTGACCTCAAGTGATCGACCCACCTCGGCCTCCCAAAGTGCTGGGATTACAGGCATGAGCCCCCATGCCTGGCCTATGCCTGGCTTTTAATAGACACTGAATACATGTTTTGAGTTAACCAGAAATTTATTGAAATTCAATAGCATTTTGATAACTACTAATTCCTTTTTCAGTTATCCCACTCCTCCCTTAGAACCTGTGTACATGAAGCTCTCTCTGTCTGGGTTTGTTTTTTCCCCAGCTAGTCACATGGCTCCCTCTCTCACTTCATATCTGTACTCAAACATCACCTCCTCGCAGAGGCCATTCCTAACCATCTGTTCAAATAGCCCTCCTACTTCTATCACACTATATCCTCTTACCTTGCTTTAGACCCATTCTTAAGGGATTTAAAAATCATTGGTGGAGCATGGTGGCTCGCGCCTGTAATCCCAGCACTTTGGGAGGCCGAGGTGGGCGGATCATCTGAGGTCAGGAGTTCAAGACCAGCCTGGCCAACATGGTAAAATCCCATCTCTATTAAAAATACAAAAATTAGCTGGGTGTGGTGGCAGGTGCCTGTAATCCCAGCTACTCGGGAGGCTGAGGCAGGAGAATTGCTTGAACCCGGGAGGCAAAGGTTGCAGTGAGCCAAAATCACGTCATTGCACTCCAGCCTGGGCAACAAAAGCAAGACTCTGTCTCAAAAAAAAAAAAAATATTATATTCACAAAAAAATCCCTTAGATTTAGGGCAAATTTTTGTGCTAAAGTCTCTACAATAAAATATTAGTATTATTATTATTATTATTTGAGATGGAATCTCACTCTGTCACCTAGGCTGGAGTGCAGTGGCGCCATCTTGGCTCACTGAAACCTCTGCCTCTCAGGTTCAAGTGATTCTCCTGCCTCAGTCTCCCAAGTAGCTGGGATTACAGGCGCACATCACCACACCTGGCTAATTTTTGTGTTTTTGGTAGAGATAGGGTTTCATCACGTTGACCAGGCTGGTCTCGAACTCCTTACTTCAGGTGATCTGCCCACCTTGGCCTCCCAAAGTGCTGGGATTACAGGTGTTAACCAACCGCACCCAGCCAAAATCATGTTTTTAAAAGAAAGATTTGAAGATACTTTACAATAAAAGATATAAGAATGCAGTAAGCACACAAAAAGATGCCCAGCATCACTAGTCATCAGGGAAATTTTCTTTTCTTCTTTCTTTCTTTCTTTTTTTTTTTTTTTTGAGACAGTCTTGCTCTGTCACCCAGGTTGGAGTGCAGTGGCTCAATTTTGGCTCACTGCATCCTCTGCCTCCTAGGTTCAAGTGATTCTTGTGTCTCAGCCTCCCAAGTAGCTGGGACTACAGGTGTGTGCCACCACGCCTGGCTAATTTTTGTGTTTTTAGTAGAGATGGGGTTTCCCCATATTGGCCAGGCTGGTCTTGAACTCCTGACCTCAGGTGATCTACGCACCTCAGCCTCCCAAATTGCTGGGATTACAGACGTGAGCCACCACACCTGGCCCGGAAATTTTCAAAAGGCTAATACTGCTAAGTGTTGGCCAGGATGTAAAACAACTGGAACATTCATACACTGCTGATGGGAGTACAAAATGGTAGAGCGACTTTGGAAAGCACTTTGGCAGTTTCTTATACAGTTAAATTTTACACAGACCATGCAACCTACCAATCTCGATCCTAGGTATCTACCCAAGAAAAATGGAAAACATACATACACATACATACAAGGACTTGTACATGAATGTTTATGGCAACATTATTCATAATAGCCAAAAACTGGTGACAACCAAATGTCTATCAACTGATGAATGGATAAACAAAATGTGATCTATTCATACAGTGGAATAGTACTCAGCAATCAAAAGGAAAAACTACTGATACATGCTACGGCATGAATGAATCTTGCAAACATCATTTTAAGTGAAAGAAACCAGACTCGGCTGCAAACTGTCTGATTCCATCTACATGACATTCTGAAATCAGATCATCGTTTTCTGGAATCAGGAGCGTGGGAAAGGACTGACTATAAATTAGCACAAGGAAACATTTTAGGATGATGAAAATATCTTCAGTGTGGTAGGGACATAACTATATACGACTGTTAAAACTCGTCAAGCAGTACACTTAAGATGGGTGAATTTTTTCATATTCAAGTTCTGCCTCAATAAAGCTGTTCCAAGAATGTTAAATGTATTGAGAGATATATGCACAGAAAAGGATGCTATACTTATCTCTTGCGGTAGGATTTTGGGTGCTTTTCATTTTCTTGTCTTTGCTTATTGAAATCTTGTAAAATTTCCACAATGATTATGTAGAGCTTTTGTAGAGAGAGAGAAAAACAACAATAAAATGCCATGATCATAAATAATTGGGTTATTCAACAAGGAATGTATTGTTCATTCAACATTGTTCATTGTAATGAAGCCCATTCAGACCGCCTCCTTCTCATCTATCTTTCATCAGCGACACTTCTGAGGGGTGAGCTGAGGAAACGGGTGCAAAAAGGTACAGAGCTTAATAGCAATCCTTTGTCCATCCAGCCCTGGGCTTGGCTCTCGCCTTGCTTTTTGGATGAATACACAGTAGACTAATGATAGGGGGGCTCTCATCTTCCTTTGCCAACTTCGCCCTCCATTCCAATGCAGATCAGCTCATGCGTCCTCCAGGCCCCAAGAGAGACTCCTCAGCACAGGGCTGGGCAGACTGTGGTTTGTGGGGTCCAGGCCCGGCATCCGCCTCCAGCTCACATTGGTCTGTTGGGTGCTGCCTGGTCTTGGTAAAGTCAAGAGGCCATTCATCAGTGGAGAGCCACAATGAGGGTGACCACTCATGCCGCACATGGCAGGACAGGACAGAGTCCCTCCAGGAGGCCCTCTGGGTGGGGATGCTCAGTGTCAACAGGCCTCTGGCCCTTTTCCCCCATCACACATCCCGTTCACCTCCGAACTTGCCGCTTATGAAAGGGCAGTCACCTTAGGAAACCCAGCCAACCTGGAGGTGGAGGATGGCGTGTCAGGAATGGTCCACACCGCTTGCCCTTGGGTGCCTAGGCTGCACAAGGCCCCGTCAGGGTCCAGGTGTCAGAACATAGGAATCCAGTGAGGATAATAAATCTATAATTATAAAATAGCTTCATAAAAACATCTTGTAGAGGAAACATACAATTTTCTAGCCACTCTAGTCAGGAAGTAAAGCCCAGCAGAAGCCCAGAGCAGCTGGGGTGGGCACAGGGAAGTGAGACACATCACAGCTGTCCTGGAAGCCTCTGTTTTGTCACCCCTAAAGGGTAAGTTGGGAGAGACCCTGGTTCCCAACCTGGGGTCTCTGTCCTCAGGATTCACACAGGCACTATTGTCAGGAACTACTTCTAGCATCTAAAAACTCCATACATTATTCACAGTAGCCAAAAGATAGAAACAACCTAAGTGTCCACTGATGGATGAATGAACAAAATGAGGACTATCTAGACAATGGGATATTATTCAGCTTTTAAAATGAAAGAAATTCTGACACATGCCACAACATGGATGAACCTTGAAGACATTATGCTAAGTGAAAGAAGCCAGTCAAAAAGGATAGTATTGTATGATTCCTCTTGTATAGAAGTCCCTAGAGTGGCCAAATTCACAGACAGAAAGTAGAATAGTAGTTACCAGGGGCTAGGAGGAGAGGGGATGCGGTGATATTGTTTATAGATACAGAGTTGCAGTTTGGGATAATAAAAAATTCTGAAAATAGATAGTGGTAATGGTTACACAACAATGTGAATATATTTAATTCCAGTCCAGTACACTTAAAAATGGCCAAAATGGTAAATTCTATATTATTTATATTTTACCACATCCACAAAGAAACGAACTCCCCACATACCCACAATGTCTCACTGCTTCATTAAAGCATTAAGTCATGCCTGTTATCACTCAGATCTGAATGGGCAGGTATAGCCTCTGATTGATTTTTTAGAAGAAACAAAAATAACAGCAAAATATGTTAATTGTGACCTTCAACGAGAGCTGAAGGAGTTTTTTGGGCAGTTATAACCTTTCAAAGCATGACATCTTTTGGGGGAAGACAAAGGGGCTGTGATGGAAAGGTTGGCTTGAGTGAGTACTTTGGTATCCCTACCTGCCCCCAGCCCCAAATGCTGATTTTGTACTTGGGGAGGCTATGCTAAAGGAGAAACACACCCCAGAGGAGACACCAGGTGGTGTCTTCAGACAATTCCCACCCAGCCATAGGGATAGGCATTTTGGGTTTGAGACGGCCCTTTCTCTGGCTTACTTTTAGAGCCCGGAGTCAGACTTCTTCACAACAAATAGCCCAGAACCAGCTGGGAACTCTCTGGCCCATGTGACACATGACACTGATACAGTACCAGAAATGCATGGCACCAGCTAATACCACTGAGGGGCAGGATGGCATACTCTCTTTCAGACCCTCATCCATCACCCCCAGAACCAGGACAAGGTCATGATGGCTCTTGGCAGCCTGCTCAGCACCAGGGCAAGAACAGCTCAGGCTGGACATTATGAGAGTAAACACAATAGATTTCTTTCCCAGACCAAGAGCTTGGGCACCAGGAGTGGGCATTCTGGTTCACTGTTAGGCAAAAAACCTTTGGGGAAATTACCAGCTCTCCCGTCATGCCCACCTTCCTTGAAAGGCAGCATGCAGGGTGGGAAGAACAATCAGAAGACAAATTTTAATCTAAATCCTGCCCCTCTGTGGCCTTGGAAACTTGGCCCCTTTGAGCTTCAGTCACTTTGTGAAATGACAATAACATTCAATCTCCTTCAACCTCATTACTATGGATTAAATGAGACGGTGTCTGGGGACATGCTTGGAGAATGTATTGTACAACTGCTTAGGAACTTTCTTCTGCCCCTAAACCTGGAACTTAGAGTGGAGCAAACAGTAAACAGTCACTGTGTGTCGGTTAAGGGAACAGAGCCTCAGAGCCCCGACCCCTGGAAACGTTTCTTTTTTGTTTACTAAATTTCTAGCAACACCGTGTTTTCTACAGAGGTGGGGGGAAATGTCCAGTTAAGTGCAAGATGAAAGGGCCTGTGAAAGGACCCTCCAAGGCAATCCCATGTGCTCCCGTCTCCTGGAAAGAAGCCACATTTCTTCAAGTTGATGCAGGGGTGTTGGGGGAAAGCCAGAGTAAACAGGGCTCTCCTGGTACCTCCTTAGAGTACACAAGTCATTTGTGCTGGGGAAGAGTTTAGTGTGTGTCCTTCAGGAGTCTCCAAATGGCACTCCGGCTGCAGCTTCAGTTGACCAACTTCTCCCTCCCAGGAAGCAGGGAGAAGAGAGACCTTGGGCAAGGCTTTGTACCTGCAGCCCCAGTGAGCAGATGTGTTTCCCAATGTGGAAAATGCATACCGTGCTTCCCCTTCCTCGTTGTCTATGAGTACGTAAAAGGACACCTCCTGTGGCCCTGCAGTGTTACAATGTCTGTGGCATTGTAAGTTCTTGCCTGGGTCTGGGAGTCCCTCTTCCGTTCTCTAAGCTCAGACCCAGAGGGCAAGACCTAGAGTGCCCTGCAACTGAGGCAGCCTCCCCAAGGCTCGTTCTGAAGCTGCCGTCCTCTGAGGACAATGGCTTCTTGGAACTTCTTGGAACAAACAAGACAAACCAATACATTAGAGCTGGCAGTGGGGGCACACCATGTTCTTCTAGAAAAGGATCAAGGGGAGTGGCTTCAGTAACGGAACATGAGGGACTCCCTCACATGGACACAAAGCATCAAGGGACAGGCCAGCTTTGCTTTTCGCTTCTTCCTAGCTGCCTAATTAGGACTTACTCAGTTCACAGTGTTCTACCTTACCGGGCCCTCTTGGAGCCAGCTGGAGATGATAAAAACCACACAGGTATTGGAGTCAGATAGCTTCACATGCCATTTCCACCTGAGAAACTTGGGCGAGTCACATCTCCTCTCCAGGCCTCAGTTTTTGCATCTGTAGAAGGAAGAGAAGAAAACCTATCTCCAAAGCGTTGTGACAATTCAGTGAGATGATGTTTGTCAAGCCCACCACACAGGGCAAGTTGGTTCCTTCCCGTCCCCCGCATTTGCCTCTACTGAGGGTGAAGGCAGCAGAGAAGACATCACCAGCAGCTGCCCACCACTGCCTGGCTCTGGAGAGGGAGGGACCACGCATCCTCACCTAACCACACCAGGCCGCTATCGCCCGCATGTATCTCGTGTCCAATCGGGGCCCTGAGGCAGCGTCCCGCCCTCCCTGGACCCCCTCAGATATCCCAGGCTGGAATGGTGAGGGGTAGGTGGGAGCAGCCAGGCCCTTCCCTGGGCAAGCCGTGGTGAGCCACCCGCCCATTCCGCAGCGGGAGGCGGCCGGGCCTGGGGGCCCCACTGCTAGGGCCCGACTCAGAGGGCAGCCCGGAGTCGCTGGGCCGCACCACCACGAAGACCCGCCTGTGCAGAAGCCCGCCGGGCCGCTCGGAGTAGGCCTCCTTGTGGCCCCCCCACGGGTGCGGGCAGAGGCGGGCGCGGAAGGCGGCCTGGAAGCCGCGGCGGAAGTTCTCGTTGAAGTAGCCGTAGATGATGGGGTTGGCGCTGCTGTTGAAGAAGGCCAGCCAGTGCGCGAAGGGGAAGGCGTAGACGGTGACCAGGTGCAGCTGCGGCGCGCTGAGCTGCCCGTAGTCGATGAGCAGCAGCAGCGCCCAGAGCGGCAGCCAGGACAGCGTGAAGAACAGCGCCACCATAACCAGCATGTGCACCACGCGCGCCCTGCGCCGCGATGCTCGCCGGTCCGCAGCCTCCTCGCCCCCGGGGGCCGGGCCCGGGGCCTGGCAGAGCTTGCGCGCGATGCGGGCGTACATGACCACGATGAGCGCCAGCGGCGCCAGGTAGATGTGCGAGAAGAGCACAGTGGTGTAGACCCTGCGCATGCCCTTCTCGGGCCAGGCCTCCCAGCAGGAGTAGAGCGGGTAGGAGCGGTTGCGGGCGTCCACCATGAAGTGGTGCTCCTCACGGGTGACGGTCAGCGTGACGGCCGAGGGACACATGATGAGCAGCGCCAGGGCCCAGATGACGGCGATGGTGACGAGCGCCTTCCGCAGGGTCAGCTTCTCGCGGAAAGGGTGCACGATGCAGCGGAACCTGCCGCGGGGAGACAGAGAGGCGGGATCTGGGTGGGTCCTAGGGCTCCTGCGAGGGGACGGCGGATGGGATGCGGGCACCTGACCTTCATCATCGCATCTAGGGCGGCGTCGAAGAACAGCTCCGACCTGAATTGGCTGGGTAGTCAAAGAACAAAGGCAGCTACAGGATTTATGAGAAGGGGATCACTTGAACCCAGGAGTTGGAGACCAGCCTGGGAAACATGGTGAAACCCCATCTCTACCAAAAAAATTAACCAGATGAGGGGATGCTTGCCTATTCTTCCAGCTACACAGGAGGCTGAGGCAGGATAATCACTTGAGTCCAGGAGTGTAGGGAAAAGAAAGAGAAATCAGACTGTTACTGTGTCTATGTAGAAAGGGAAGACATAAGAGACTCCATTTTGAAAAAGACTTGTACTTTAAACAATTGCTTTGCTGAGATGTTGTTAATTTGTAGCTTTGCCCCAGACACTTTGCCCCAGCCATTTTGACCCAACCTGGAGCTCACAAAAACATGTGTTGTATGAAATCAAGGTTTAAGGGATCTAGGGCTGTGCAGGACATGCCTTGTTAACAAAATGTTTACAAGCAGTATACTTGGTAAAAGTCATCACCATTCTCTAGTCTCAATAAACCAGGGGCACAATGCACTGCGGAAAGCCGCGGGGACCTCTGCCCTTGAAAGCGGGGTATTGTCCAAGGTTTCTCCCCATGTGATAGTCTGAAATATGGCCTCATGGGATGAGAAAGACCTGATCGTCCCCCAGCCCGACACCCATAAAGGGTCTGTGCTGAGGTGGATTAGTAAA
Organism: Gorilla gorilla gorilla; assembly: GCF_029281585.2. NCBI lineage: Eukaryota > Metazoa > Chordata > Mammalia > Primates > Hominidae > Gorilla > Gorilla gorilla. The sequence goes on along the minus strand of NC_073232.2, from coordinate 45,493,700 downwards.
AGAGGAAAGCCTCTCGCAGTTGAGATAGAGGAAGGCCACTGTCTCCTGCCTGCCCCTGGGAACTGAATGTCTCAGTATAAAACCCTATTGTACATTTGTTGAGTTCTGAGATGAGAGAAAAACCACCCTATGGTGGGAGGTGAGACATGTTTGCAGCAATGCTGCCTTGTTGTTCTTTACTCCACTGAGATGTTTGGGTGGAGAGAAACATAAATCTGGCTTACATGCACGTCCAGTCACAGTACCTTCCCTTGAACTTAATTATGACATAGATTCTATTGCTCACAGGTTTGTTACTGACCTTCTCCTTATTATCACCCTGCCCTCCTACTACATTCCTTTCTGCTGAAATAATGAAAATAATAATCAATAAAAACTGAGGGAACTCAGAGACCGGTGCCGGCGCAGGTCCTTCGTATGCAGAGCACCGGTCACCTGGGCCCACTATTGTTTCTCTATACTTTGTCTCTGTGTCTTATTTCTCTTTCTCAGTCTTTCATCCCACCCGACTTGAAATACCCACAGGTGTGGAGGGGCAGGCCACCCCTTCACAGGAGGTTGAGGCTGAGACTGCAGTGAGCCATGATCAGACCACTGCACTCTAGCCAAGGCAATAGAGCAAGACCTTGTCTCCAAAAAAAAAAAAAAGCTCCTGGAGAAGTCTACTGTGCAACCAGAGTTGAAAACAGCTGCTGTAGGTGGAGGTAAAAACCTCCCCCTGCAGCATGGTTCAAAGATGATTGCTCAACTGCAAGCTCTTTGAGGGCAGATGCCTTGACTTTTCATCTCAGTATTCCTAGGGTGTGATTAGATAAATGCATGAATGACCAGAGGGGAAGTTACTCAAAATACTTTCTGAGCCTTAGTTTCCTCATCTGTAAAATGAAGCCCAAAGTATGACCTACTCTGTTGGGTAGTTGTGAAGATTAAGTGAGATGACACTGACCACACTTCTTGAGACATTTCAAATGCTTAATAGTGAGGAAAAAGGAGGGGCTCCTATTCCCCAGAATGGCTTCTGTCATCTACTGATGCCAGAAAATAGAAACCTGAAGAATGTCCAGTCAATCTTACTTGTTTAATGGAGGGGAAAGCTTGCCCAGTGGGGGTCTTATGGTCACATGGCTGTTTGGAGTCAGAGCCTGCACTGGAACATAGGTCTAGAGCTGACCCTCAGTCAAGTGTCCTTTCCACTTCACTACACTGTGTCCTGCCCTCCTGCCAACCCAGTTTTTGGCCTGATAGCCTGACCTTTTACCTCTCCCACAGCCTGACTCAGGCCTTGTTATCTCAACCTATATGACTTTGACCTACTGGCTTCATACTTCACATACTCAAGAAAGCTCCAGAGAATAGTGGCTTATGTCAGCACTTTGGGAGGCTGAGGAGGGTGGATCACTTGAGGCCAGGAGTTCGAGACCAGCGTGGCCAACATGGTGAAACCCTTCTCTACTAAAAAGACAAAAATTAGCCATGCATGGTGGTGCGCACCTGTAATCCCAGCTACTCCGGGGACTGAGGCACGAGAATGACTTGAACCCGGGAGGCAGAGGTTGCAGTCAGCCAAGATCGCCATGGCCCTCCAGCCTGGGTGACAGAGCAAGACTCTGTCTCCCCCCTCAAAAAAGAAAGAAAGAAAAAGAAATCTCCAGAGAATAAATAATTCTTAAAGCCTGTAGTACTGGCTATGAATGCAATAGCAGTAAATGGGTGGAGGAGAATCTTGGGGTAATCTGGGCAGGCTTCCTGGATGAGGTGGGACTTGAAGAATACTGCAAAAACCACTGGGAGAAGTTGTACACTCTCATTTCCTTCAACAATGATAACAAAACAAAGGTCGATGAAGGGAAGGGACTTCTCCTGATCACCCAGCTAGTTAGTGGCCTTGTGGAGAGTAGAACCCACTTCATTACTCCAGCTGCCTACTTCACTGAGTTACAAAAAACTGGGCTTGAGGTGGAGAGAGGATGTGAACACTAGATTCCACAAAGGGCAGGGCTAAGATATGCCTGTGCTGGGGAGAGAACAAGGAGGAGGGGATGGGTGTGCAGAAGAAACAACATACTATTAGCAACTGATATTTGGACTCTATGCCAAGAACTGTGCATAAGCTTTTACAAGCAGGAGCTCACTGAAGCCTCCCAACCATCCTGTAGGGTAGCTACCATTTTACAGATGAGACTACAAGGGCTCAGAGTAGTTAGGTGGCCACCCAACATGACACACCAAGGCAGGAGTGAGCAAATCTCCAGCTGATCTGTCTGCCCACCTTTCCCTGGGGTGAAACACCCAGAGGGTGCCCTTCCACTGCTAACAATCCTGTGGGGGAGGAGCACTCATGTAGTGCAATATGGAGGCCTCCTGGGTTCAGTGCTTTAATGATTGTAAGCCTCCTTCTCCCTGGCTCTGCTCCATACCTTTGGCCACATGATAGATTTATACTTACCAGGAAATCTGATGGAATATGAGGCTGAGAGACCAGAAGGGGTGAACGTGGGGATTGAGTACAGCCTGGGCTGCCGGAAACCAGCAAGGAGCCAGTGGGGACAGAATAAGGAGCAGGGAGAAACACTTCCTCCCCAGCCATACCGTGACCCACCCATAAGCTGGCCCCCTTAGCTCTGGCTCACCTGGCTCAGACTTAGAGGTGGCAGGATTCCTGCTGCTCAGGAAATGAGGACTGCTCTTGAGCTCCTCACAGGCCCCAGGAATCCCAACAAAAGCCAACCAAGGCTACCTTCAGGCCTTCCAGAAGGGGGTGGTAGTGTCCTCATCAGGTTCCCCAAGTTTAGGGAGAGGGCAGCTGGGCCCACAGCCCTTCTCCTTGTGGCTCAGGATTTAGCCCCACTTACCATGATGCAGCCCCAGCCTTCCAGCCAACCCAGCATTAGAGGCAGTGGCTCCTCTTAATGCCAGGCCCTAGTTGGCTCAGGCATAATCCAGCCAGGAAACCTCTCACCTTTCCACAGCAATGGCCACCAGCGTGAAAACGGAAGCTGACACAGACATGCCCTGCACCAAGCCGCTCATCTTGCATGTGGCATTGTCGAAGGGCCACCCTGGAATGACAGAGGCCCCCACAGAGTGAGAGATGCCCACACATCAAGAGCCAGAGACTGCAAGCCCTCCAAGCCAGGTCCCCTCTGAGCTTGGATCTTTCCCCTATGACCTGCTAGGGGTTATCTGGTCTCTGCTTGCAGACTTTCAGAAATGAGGAACCAACCAGCCCATAAAACCATGGACAGTTCTCACTAGAGTCATTTATACAGTGCATTGGTTCTAGGACCCCCAAGTATTCCAAAATCCACACATAATCAAGTCCTGCAGTCAGCCTTGCAGAACGTGTGTATAGAAAAAGGCAGCCCTCTGTATATACATGGTGATATGGTTTGGCTGTATCCCCACCCAAATCTCATCTTGAATTGTAGCTCCCATAATCCCCACGAGTCATGGGAAGGACCCATGGGAGGTAACTGAATCGTGGGAGTGGTTTCCTCCATGCTATTCTTGTGATGGTGAGTAAGTTCTCATCACGAGATCTGATGGTTTTATATGGGGCTTCTCCCTTCACTCCGTTCTCATTCTTCTCTCTCCTGCTGACTTGTGAAGAAGGATGTGCTTCCCCTTCCACCATGATTGTAAGTTTCCTGAGGCCTTCCCATCCCTGCAGAACTGTGAGTCAAACCTCTTTCCTCTATAAATTACCCAGTCTCAAGTATGTCCTTATAGTAGCATGAGAATGGCCTAATATACACGGGTTTTGCTGTATTTTTAATCTGCATTTAGTTGAAAAAAACCCTCATATAAATGGACCCATGCAGTTCAAACCCATGTTGTTCAAGGGTCAACAGTATTAGTGAGATTTTCTTTATGTTGACCAGTGATTTCTTTCCATGAGCTTTAGACTGTCCAGCCCTGCCTGGCTCTCTGCTCCCATAGCCCTGTCTCGAGTTTTAGGCCAGTGGTTCTTGACACTGGCTGCTCACGAGAATCATCTGGAGAGCTTTGCAAAGAACAAATGCTCAGACCCATGCCAGGCCAGTTACTATCAGAATCTCTAGTGACAGGACCCAGACATCAGTTGTTTTGTTTTGTTTTGTTTGAGATAGGGTCTCGCTCTGTCACCGAGGCTGGAGTACAATGGTGTGATCATGGTTCACTGCAGCCTCAACTTCCTGGCTCAAACCATTCTCCTGCCTCAGCCTCCTGAGTAGCTGGAACCACAGGCATGTGGTTTGCAAAAAGCAAAGTATAAAGACTATCTGTACTATATTACCCTTCATGTAAGAAAAAAGAGATTAAGAAAATATGTGGTTATTTTCTCATTGTACCGAAGAAATACAGAAAAGAGAAATCAGAATAATGAGATTAGCTATCCATACAGAGAGAAGATAAGAACTTGGGTAGAAATAATGGATGAATGGGATAGGTGAGATAATGAGAGTGATGCCTCTCTGAGTATATCTTTGTATGGTTCTGACTTTTTAGAATCATGGCAATGAATCACTTACTCAAAATAAATAATTAACATCTATCAGGATGTGGTTGGGGAGGGGGGACCCAGAGTAAAATACAAACATTAAGAAATAAGTCTAATTATATTACAAATGAATAATATTGTATTTAAATTGAATAATATTTACATTGAAGGGGTGAAGAAGGAACACACAAACTGGAGTAACTTTGCAAAACAGTATTTTGACTGTATACTATAAAAGCAAAAAGAACTGTATACAAATTCTATACTGTCATTACTAAATTTGTATATTCTTGACAAAACTGAATAAACTGGATCTAATTATGGGAAAAATATCAGGCAAACCCAAATCACAGAATTATGTTAGCAATAATGAAGCTACCTTATGTGTACACTAAGATTGAACAAATAAGTAAATATGTTATAGATAAATACAGCTAGATTTCTCACTGTCTGAAAATGAAGTTACCATTAAGGAAGAGGGTCAAGTTAAAATGAATCTGTGACAGTGGGTTAGAATCAGAGGTATCAGTCTGAACTCATGTTAGTACACATACAGATGGACAGATATAGAAATAAAGATATGTGTGTTAAATATTTCTGTTAGTATACGTATATTTCCTAGCTCTGTCCCTTGAGAGCACCTAGAAGCAATGACACCCCAATACCCATGAGCACACCTAGAACCCAGATCTTGGCTTCTAAATACTATTCTCAGCCAGGCGTAGTAATCCCAGCACTTTGGGAGGAAGAAGCAGGAGGATCGCTTGAGCCCGGGAATTCAAGACCAGCCTGGGTAATATAGTGAGACTCTGACTCTACAAACACAAAAATTAAAAATAAAATTAGCCATACATGGTGGCGCATTTCTGTAGTCCCAGCTACTGGGGAGGCTGAGGTGGGAAGATCTCTTGAAGCCAGGAGTTTGAGGTCACAGTGAGCTATGATCTCACCACCGCACTCCAGCCTTGGTGACAGAGCAAGACCGTGTCTTTTTAAAAAGCAACAACAACAACAAAAAAACCCCTGTGGAACTATATACTTAAAAAGGCAGATTTTAATGTATGTTAAATTATATCTTAACAAAAATATTTAAATGTAAAACATGCATACATTCACAGCATATTTTCTTTTTTCGCCCAGGCTGGAGTGCAGTGGAGTGATCTCGCTCATTGCAAGCTCTGCCTCCTGGGTTCACGCCATTCTCCTGCCTCACCCTCCCGAGTAGCTGGGACTACAGGCACCCACCACCACGCCCGGCTAATTTTTTGTATTTTTTAGTAGAGACGGGGTTTCACCATTTTAGCCGGGATGGTCTCGATCTCCTGACCTTGTCATCCACCCGCCTTGGCCTCCCAAAGTGCTGGGATTACAGGTGTGAGCCACCGCGCCCGACCATTCACAGCACATTTTCTAAGAATGCATACAAAAGACAGAAATATAACAGAATGGCTGCCTATGGGTCAGAGAAGAGATGTAGAGTGGAATAGGTATATAGAAGGAAACAAAGAAACAAAAGAAGAGCTTTGTAACAGAGTGAAATCACATAGTGCCATGAACTGTAAACTGAATGAATGATTCAACCTTCTGTATGTGAGTTAAAAAAAAACAAAACCAACACAAAACAAAACAAAAAGAAAGAAAGGAAGAAAAAGCTGGGCATGGTGCCTCACTCCTGTAATCCCAGCACTTTGGGAGGCTGAGGCGGGCAGATGGCTTGAACCCAGGAGTTTGAGACAAGCCTGGGTAACATGACAAAACTCCATCTCTACAAAAAATAGAAAAATTAGCCAGTGGTTGTGGCACATGCCTGTAGTCCCAGGACCTGGGCCCAGGGAGGTCAAGACTGCAGTAAGCCATGATCGTGCACTGCACTCCAGCCTGGATGACAGAGTGAGACTGTCTCAAAAAAAAGAGGCCAGTGCGGTGGTTCATGCCTGTAATCCCAGCACTTTGGGAGGCCGAGGCAGGCAGGTCACTTGAGATCAAGAGTTCAAAACCAGACTGGCTAACATGGTGAAACCCATCTCTACTAAAAATATAAAAATTAGCTGGGTGTGGTGGCAGGAGCCTGTAATCCTAGTCACTCGGGAGGCTGAGGCAGGAGTATCACTTCAACCTGGGAGGCGGAGGTTGCAGTGAGCCGAGATCACAGCACTGCATTCCAGCCTGGGTGACAGAGTGAGACTCCAAAAAAAAAAAAAAAAGAAAGAAAGAAAGAAAAAATAGTGAAGCTGTGTGAAGTTTTGTTTAATTGCAGAAGATTCTATTAGAAACAACATAAATACAAATCAAAATAAATTGTAGTACATCCATACAATCGAATTCTAAGCAGTTGGTGAAAATAGTGAGAAACTTTTATTTATTAATATGGGATAACAACATGTAAGTTTATTTTAATGAATCTTTTTTACAGCATACATGGTATATTTTTAAGTGGGGTGTGGTAGGAAGTAAAAGTACGGGACTGACTGTTTGGAACCTTAGCATGTCCTTAATTTGCTTGCACTCGCATAAAATATTGTTTGAGAGAGACACAAGAAACTGGCAACACTGGTTGCCTCCCAGGAGGGAGAGGAGCTGGGAGGCCAGAGGACAGGGGCAGAAGGGAGATTTTTCACTGGAGAACTTTGGTAGCTTTTGACTATTGAACCATCTGAATGTTTTATGTATTCAAATAATATTTTAAATATGAGTGTATGAAAAAGACTGAGAGACACCACCTTAACCAGCTAGTGACCTCATTATATCACCGTTGACTGGTATGCATGTATTTATGTGTATGCGTGTGTGCATCTCTGCACATGTGTGCCTGAGTACACATGTGTATGTGTCTATGTGTTGGAAAGGAGAGGAATGCAGTTTATGTTCAGCATCGGCAAAGGAAGCTGGGACTCAGCAGTGGGTAATGGTTCCACCAGACAGAGCCGGTACTGTGGAGGGGAGCTGACTCTGCACTGGCTCCACATCCTGGGTCCTAGAACCTACAGAAACGTGGGCTGTGGCTCCCTCTGCCCCGAGTCAGTGAAGTCACTCTGAATGGGGCTGTCCAGGCTCTGGATCCTGAGGACCAGTGAGCTGCTGGGAGCTCTGAGCTCAGAATCTGCAGGCTCAGACCTCTAGGGGTCTCCATATCTCTGAAAACCAGTCCCTCACCTGGAGTCTCAGGTTGGTGAAAACTTGATTCTAAAAGAAAGACCAGTCGCATGAGAGAGTAGAGAGTAGATGGCGCTGTTCTGACATCTGCAGGATGCACAGGCAGGACTTTAGAGGTCAAGTGGTCCACTGAGTGGCCGGCCAGTCCCTGCTTAGACACTCCAAGGGACAGAGAGCTCATTACTTACAGGCAGGACTCTCTTCTGTGCCCTGCTCAATTTCCAGCTCAAATGAGTGGAGTTTTCATTCCCGATTCAGAGGAAACCTGCCTCTCTTCCACTTCTCCCCACTGGCTCTAATTCTGCCCATGGGAGCTCCGTGAGAGAGTGGGACTGAATGGTATAATACAATAATTATAAGTATGGGTGTTAGAATGTTGACCTCGACACCTATTAGCTGTGTAACTACAGACCAGTTTCTTAAACACTCTGAGCATGTTTCCTCTTCCATAAAATGGAGAGAACCATAAACTCTACTTCACTGGATTGTTGTGAGGATGAATTAAGATAATGCATGAAAAGTAACATCATGCCAGGCACAAAGAAAACAGGGAATTCATTAAATCTCTTATTTCTAGTCTAACTCTTCAGCCCCAAAACTGTCTTGAGAGTTCCAGACCATGGCATGGCCAAGAGGCCAGCCCAGCAATGATATCTGTCTTCCAAGCTTTGATTTCCGGCCTTATCTGAGAAGTTGAAGTGGGGGTAGGGGACACTCCTGTTGCCAACTGCCTGCACTCACCAGTGATGAGGTTGTCCACAAGGGTGGTGGGCATGCAGAAGATGCCCACCAGCAGGTCACTGACGGCCAGGTTGAGGATGAACATGTTGGTGACGGTACGCATGTGCCGGTTCTTGAGCACGATGAAACAAACCAAGGTGTTGCCCACCATGCAGAGCAGGAAGATGAGCGCATAGGCCACAATGAACATGGCCGCCACAGGGGAGGTGTGCTGATAGTAGGAGGAGAAGGTGAGGTTTGCAGCCGGGGTGGCCTCAGTGTTAGTCCCATTCTGACTTAGGGGCCAACTGCTGTTGGGAGGCTGGGAGGGCTCCCCTAGGACCAAAGGAATATATGGGTCAGGACCTTAGGCAAGGAAGAGATTACCGATTTCTCACCCCTAATGAGACCCTCCATGTGCCAAACCTTAACCGTGCCCTGGTCCCCCAAGCATGTCCCCAGCTCCAGTTGCAACTCGATGCACTGATCCAACACTTTCAGCCTACAACCACTCAAACCCTGGTCTTGTACTTCATGCCCTGTCTTGCCCATAACTCATTCTCCAATGTTGGTTATTCTTTATTAACTCCCCCACCCCATTTAGGTTCCAACTTTCTTGGCCCTGCTGTGTGCCCCAGAGGCTAACCTCTAAGTTCTGCATTGCCCTGGTTCCCTTGTCTTCCGGCTTCTAGCTGGGTTCAGCCAATGCCAGGCTCTGAAGGAGATGGGAGGGCAGGAGCAGAGAGAGAGAGGTCAGGGTATTTGCCTTCTGATTCCCTTCCTGCCTGGCCCAATTCTTCCAGCAGCTGTTTTTCCCTACGGCCACAGCCTGCTCCTATTTGGTGAGTCCCCTTTCATGGCTCTAGCCCTCGCCTGACTACAGTAACACTCTTCCCTCTCCTTGCACTCAATGGTAACAGCTTCCTGGGATTGTGAGTCCCTGGGTGCTTCATCATTTCTGGCTGGTTCTCTTACCCCTCCCTTCTTCCACTAAACTCTATTCAGTTAAACCCTTTCTGAGTGCACCATTTGTTTTCTGCTGGGACCCAATTATTATACCCTCAAACTTTTTGATGTCGTTCCCCTTCATCTCCTCCATGGAACTTTAGTTGAGAAAGGCAAGAAGGCAGTAGAGAAAGGGAGAATGAAGGGGGACTGTGAACCAGGGCTAAGGAGCAGAGGCACATCACATTCAGTAGAACATCCAAAGCAGAGGCTCCTGTTCAACCTTTGCCTCCTCCCATCCCGTGATCAGCTGTTCTGCCTGCATAGCATTTAACAAAACACTTCCACATCTATTATTTTATTTAGCTCTCTGAGCCATCCCATGATGTAAGTCATTAGGTTTTAGCCTCATTTGTTTTCTTTTGTATTTTTTTTAAACCCTCATTGAATTACCCTAAGGTGTTAGCTTCATTTGAAATGGAGGTCAGAGAGGTTCCATGACTTGCTCAAGGTCCCACAATGATGCTGCAGCACAGCTGGCCCTGCTCTGTGTGTCTGTGAATTAGGACCAGGCTTTGGTGTGTGTTTCCCCAGGCTTGCTTCGAAGGGAAGGCTCAGTGTCCAGCTCTTCTGGGAAGTCATTAGTTGGGGTGACTCATGATATTGTGTCATAAACTCTCCTCCTGAGGCCTGTTCCAGGGGATGAAGAGTCCCTGTGGAATCTTTCTGTTACACCCAGAACTCAGCCACGGGCCTGGAGGCTCAATGGAGGCTGGGGGCCTGGAGGTTAGAGACCCTCAGAGGAGCAGGGCCAGCGAGCTGGCATCATCAGGGCTGCAGGGATCAGCAGGGGGCACTGCGGTGAGTGTTGGGATGGGGCAGAGGGACTGCGGCGGGAGGCGGACAAGCTGCAAACTTCCTGTGCCCGACGAGAGATGATACTCCCAGGTTTAGGCCTTCCAAGGACTTCCAACTGTACTCAAACATCTTTATTTTAATATGGCAAATGTCACACATGTAGAAGAGAGAATATTGTAATAAACATATACAAGAGTATAAAGTTTAATGAGCTGTTATTAGAGGGAATCATATAAAGAACCGCCATGTATACATCATCTGCTTTCAACAGTTATCAACTCGAGGCCTGGAGTTGTTTCATCCATATCCCCACTTCTCTTCGGGTTATTTTGAAGTAAATACCAGACATTGCTTCCTTTCATCCATAAATGTTTCAGTTTGTACCTTTAAAAAATAAGGACTCAAAAAAACAACATGAAAAAATGTAGTTTCCATCATTATCAAACCTAACAAAATTAACAATTATGTCATTATATCATTAAATAGCCAGCATCCAGCAAAATTTCCTGATTGTTTCATAATTTTTAAAATAGTTGGTTTGTTTGAGTGTGGATCTGAGTAAGATTTCTGTTTCTATTACCTATTATTATGTTGTGAACCACCCCAAAATTTAATGGTACAGCACTGTGGCTTGGCAATCTGAGTAGTTCTTCTCCTGGTCTCTCTTGGGACTCTCATGCAGCTGCTGTAGTTATCTGCTGGCTCAGCTGGGGCTGGGAGGTCCAAGGTATCCCTCACATGGCTGGTGATTAGTGCTGGCCATTGGCTGGGATGTCTCAGTTCTCCACTTAGCCTCTCATCCTCCAGGAAGCTAGTGTGGGCTTCTTCAGAGAACAGTGGTCTCAGGGTTCCAAGAGAGCAAGAAAAGAAGCTACAAGCTTCTTAAGTCCAAGACTCTGGAATTTTCACATCACGTCTGTCACATTTTATTGGCCAAAGTAAGTCACAAGGGATGCCCAGGTTCAAGTCAGTGGATAAATAGTTTCTCCTCTTGATAGGAAGAAAAGCAATGTAGCATTGCAGAAGAGGTGTGGACATGGAAGTGTGATTCATTAAGGTCCATTATGATAAAGTCTACCACCATCCCCATATTGCATTTGGTTGACGTGATGCTGAAGTCTCTTTTAGTTCACAGGTCCCCAGTCTGTCTCTTTTCCCTTCTGCAGTATGTTTGTCATATGGACTGAGTGGTTGGTCTGTAGCACTTCTGCAGACTGGATTTTTCTGATTGCTCCCTCATGATGTCATTTTACATGTTCTGCTCTCTGTCCCCTGTATTACCTGTACTTGGTAGTCAGATCTAGAGTCTTGATTAGATTTTGTCCAGTGGCCTTTCTCTTTGTGGTGCTGGCTCAATCAGGGGGCTCAGGTGATGTACCTCTGCCTCCTGGGCTCAAGCAATCCTCCTGCCTCGGCCTCCTGAGTAGCTGGGACTACAGCCGTGCACCACCAAGCTGGGTTAATTTAAGGTTATTTTGTAGAGATGAGGTCTCACTATGTTGCCCAGGCTGGTCTTGAACTCTTAAGCTCGAGCAATCCTCCTGTCTTGGCCTCCCAAAGTGCTGAGATTACAGGCATGAGCCACTGTGCCATCAGCTTTTAACATAATATTTTCAGCAGACACTAAGGATTACTGCCTAGACTCCCCACTGCATTTTTTTTTTTTTGAGACAGAGTCTTGATCTGTTGCCCAGACTGGAGTGCAATGGCTTCGATCTTGGCTCACTGCAACCTCTGCCTCCTGGGTTCAAGTGATTATCCTGCCGTAGCCTCCTGAGTAGCTGGGATTACAGGTGCATGCCACCACACCCAGCTAATTTTGTATTTTTAATAGAGACAGTGTTTCACCATGTTGGCCAGGCTAGTCTCAAACTCCTGACCACAGGTGATCCACCTGCCTCAGCCTCCCAACCCTCACTGCATTTTAAATACAATCCACGCTCCTTACCAAGGCCTCCAAAACACTTCATGGTCTGATCCCTGTTGACAACTCTCTGATCTCACCCAGTGCCACTCTCCCCTTTGCCCATTATGCTCTGGTCACTTTGCCATCTGCTTAGCTCCTCACGCACTCCTGCTTCTTCCAACCCCAGGACCTTTGCTCGTCCCTTCCTTTAGCTCCCAGCATAAATGTTGTCTTCCCATAGCATCTGGTTTATGTTCATCAATCTGTCAATAGTTCGTGTGTTTCTAGGTTGATTGTCTTTTTCCCCATGCTTGACAGCACCTGCAAAGCAAGGATCTTCCCTGCCTTGTTGGTGGCAGTGTCCTCAGCATCTTGTCAGTGCCTGCCCAAAGTAAATGGTTCAATAAACAGCTAATAATTATGGAATAAATAAACATCTGTAGGAAGGAAAAAAGAAAGGAAGGTGGATCCTTATATCAGATGAGAGGGTCCTGCTGCAGGCAGGCAGTGCTGATGTTGGAAGGCCTTCTCCAGGCCCCTCCAGAAAGAACCCCCATGAGAGGCATCACTCATCCCAGCACCTGTTGGGAGACTTGCTTACCCCTGCCGAACCTCAAAATTAGCTCTGAATCATCTCCCATGACTGGGGGGATCTGTGGGTATGGATGGGCAGAGGAAACTGCCAGAACCTTTCAGGCTAGACTCCAGTCCATTTCCCCCACTATCCTTCACTTGGCCCTCAAGTAAGCTCATCTTCCGAAGTCTGTCCTGAGAAGTATCTGGGAGTGACCCTGCCCATTGCTAGAGCCTCAGCCAAGCCTGGGCATCATTTCTAGACAGGGCCCAGATTCCAGCACTGCACATGAATCCTTTCTGGAGGAGGAAAAACTCCTTCCCATTCCTGGCAATTCCACTGGACTAGAGGCAGGCAGGCCTCCCACCCCATCTGGGCTGCATGCTAGCAGCCAGAGACCTCACTGACACCTTGGATTTGTCCTTCTTGGGATCTGCCAGGTGCCCTTGTAATTACAGCCTGTGAAATTTTCATCCTTGAACCCAGTGAAGCCATTCCTCTACTGGAGGAGCTTCCCCATCTCAGGGTGTAATAATGGTTGTCTCCGGGGTACCCAAGAGAGATCAGGGTGTGTGGTTCTCAAAGAGGAGTCCCGACCAGCAGTGTCAGCATCACCTGGAACTCATTGGAAACAGAAATTCTTGGGCCACAACCCTGGCCTTGGGAATCAGAAACCCTTGGGACTGGGGCCCAGCTATCTCTGTTTTACATTTTGAAGCATCCTTCAGATGATTCCAATGCACACTGTGGTCTGAGAACCACAGAATTAAAAGCCTTGAACCAAAGACACCTCGAGTGGATACACAGAGTCTGGGAAGTCCCAGCCCTTCTTCCTGCCTCCTTACCTCTGTGCAAACTCAGCATTCTCATATTTAAAATAGAAACAGAGGCCAGGCGCCATGGCTCACCCCTGTAATCACAGTACTTTGGGAGGCCAAGGTGGGAGGATCACTTGAGCTCAGGGGTTTGAGACCAGCCTGAGCAACAGAGTGAAACCCTGTTGCTACAAAAAATTAAAAAATTAGCCAGATGTGGTGGTGCATGCCTGTAGTCCCAGCTACTCTGGAGGTTGAGGTGGGAGGATCGCTTGAGCCTGAGAAGTCAAGGCTGCAGTGAGCTATGATTACACCACTGCACTCTAGCCTGGCTGACAGATCAAGACTCTTTCTCAAATAAAAAATAATAAAAAAAATAGAAAATAAAACAGAAAAACAGACATTTTCTGGGTGTGACCTAGGGTAGGTCATGTCATCTCCCTGGAAGCCAGACTCCTTATTGGTAAAATGGAGATAAATGAACACCTGCCAAAGAAGGGCTGTGCTGAGGCTTCGATGAGACAACGTGTGAGAACTGAGAGCACATCATACACATGGCACTCGGTTTGAGGCAGCAGCAGCGGGGCTGATAGTTCTAAGCCACACAATGGATGTGAGCATAATTTTTTATAATACAAACTGAAAGAAGTGCGAATAAGAAAAAAATCCCTGGCCGGGCACGGTGGCTCACACCTGTAATCCCAGCACTTTGGGAGGCCAAGGCAAGCAGATCACCTGAGGTCAGGAGTTCAAGACCAGCCTGATCAACATGATGAAACCCCATCTATACTAAAAGTACAAAAATTAGCCAGGCGTGGTGGTGGGCCCCTGTAGTCCCAACTACTCAGGAGGCTGAGGCAGAAGAGTCGCTTGAACCCAGGAGGTGGAGGTTGCAATGGGCTGAGATCGTGCCACCGCATGCCAGCCTGGGCAACAGAGCGAGACTCTGCCTCAAAAAAGAGAAAGAAAGAAAGAGAGAGAAAGGGAGAGAGAGAGAGAAAGAAAGAAAGAAGGGAGGGAGGGAGAGAGGAAAGAAAGAAAGAAAGAAAGAAAGAAAGAAAGAAAGAAAGAAAGAAAGAAAGAAAGAAAGAAAAGAAAGAAAGAAAGAAAGAGAAAGAAAGAAAATAATAGGAAGAAAACAATCCCTAAATGAATGAGCTTAACCCAGAATCAGTCTGGGTGTTTCCCTGAGTTCACAGGCCTCCCACTGATGGCTTCATCCTTGTTACCATTTGCTTGCTGATCCTGGGAACACGTGGGTGCCCCACCTCTTCCTGAGAGGCTGCCAGTGAACCCAGGCCTGGATGCAGAGGCGCTGGACCCGCTGAAGAACACAACACAGGGCTGCCGAGTACATGCAGCACGAACAGGACTGATGGCTGTTAACTACACGAAACAAAAAGTTCAAGTTCATTTGTAATCTAAGCAATGCAATTTTGCTTTGATTGTTGGGTTAACCTTTTCATCAAACAGATTTTTGCTTGGATTGTTCGGTTAAACTTTTCGTCAAACAGATCGGCAATGACTGAAGTATTCAATAAGGGCCAGAGCATGGATGTGCCCTGTAGGGAGGGGTGCAGGGTGAGGGGACAACAAATCAGCTCTTTGCAGTCGAGGCACATCTGTCCAGACCCCTAGAGAGGGACCCGCCCCCAGATCCAGCCATTCCAGTTCTCACGGTTTACCCTAAGGAACAGAGTGAGGTCTCAGGATGAGAGGGAAAGTATTGACCATGGCACATGGTAATGGTTACAAAATAGCATGTACATGCATTATAAGTCTGTACTCTGTATAAAAAGTGTACGTTTATGTGAACTGTAGGTGAACAGAAAAAATAACAATGTTTGTCCACAAGGGGTGGTGTTTCCTCAAGTGATTTTTATTTTCAGTTTTTCTAGCTTGCATTTAACCTTTCTAATCAGAAGGAAACTGATATGTGTGATAAAATACTGATGATGTCACTGGTTCTTGGCCCTGACTCATATCAAAATCACCTGGCTTTTAACAATACAGATCCTGCCCCTTCCAACTGGATCAGAATCTCTACAGGGTGGTAGGGAGGGATGGGATGATGGGCAGGGGATTGGGTTGTTCAGGCACTGGTATTTTTCAAAAAACTCCCCTGGTGATTTCCATGTGTAGCCGGATTTGAGAACCACTGAACCATACAGCCCCTGCCCTCCCGCCACTCATAGTCAAGTTTAGTGTGGCTTAACATTTTGGGGGTCATCAAATTCTTTAAGACTCTGATGCATTTTGATTCCTTCACAGATGCTTTCCTAGGGCTTCCTTTTGTTATGCCAATCAATGGTTCCTGTCTGGAGGAATTTATGGTCTCCAAAAGCATTGGATCCTCTCCCAAAAAGAGCCCTGGATTTTGGCACACACTTTCAAGGGAGTGTTGGGCATCAGGGTTTGGGCTCACCCTGCATCCATGACCCCTTCTTTCTCGAGTACTGATTTTTCCCCTGGGGAGTCAGCCTCCTCCTCACATGGAGCTTTTGAGGGACCGTCCATCAGGAGTCTGCACCAACCGCTGGCCAGAGGATGCCAATCAGACCTCTTCTGCTTTGGATTTGCCTCTGAGTCTTCATAACACAGCTTTTCCTTCCATTGGATGACCTCCCCACACCCTTCCAATGGATTCCCAGTGTTGGTTAGGTCGGCCAGCACTCGTTTCTGTTGCTTGTAACCCTAGTGTCTTGGTGAATGCAAGGGGATTCAAGTTAGTCATCCATGGACCTCCTGGGAGTCTGCAGAGTCCAGGTTCAGAATCCCAGGGTCAGAGAAAGTGTTAGAGACGGGCAGGAGTAGCACCATAGACCCCCAAGTTTCCTGTTCCCTAGATTAGATGTTTGTGCCCACCTCCCTCCCCAACACCATCCCACACGCTGTCTCTTAACAGGCCATGTAATCTTCCACGGAGACTGTGCTAATGCAGAGAGGAAAGGACACTGGCCTGGGAATCAGAAAGCGTGGCCTTGAGAGCTGGCCCCATGGTGGTCACTGACTGCATATAACAGAGGTTGGGGGCTGGGCACAGTGGCTCATACCTATAATCCCAGCACTTTGGGAGATGGAAGGAGGCAGATCACAAGGTCAGGAGTTCGAGACCAGCCTGGCCAACATGGTGAAACCCTGTCTCTACTAAAAATACAAAAAATTAGCCGGGCATGGTGGCACATGCCTGTAATCCCAGCCACTTGGGAGGCTGAGGCAGGAGAATTGCTTGAAACCGGGAGGTGGAGGTTGCAATAAGCTGAGATCACACCACAGCACTCCAGCCTGGGCAACAGAGCGAGACTCCATCTTGAAAATAAAAAAGAGAGAGAGAGAGAGGTTGGGGGCTGGGAAACTTGGTTTAGAGGAGAAGCTTGGGAACTTATCTTAGAGCTGCTTTTGTACAATTTTTAAAGGGAGGTATAGTTAGTTTGGGATGGCTGGGAGACTGATGATAGTAGACCCTAAGCCCCCATGCCACCTCTTGGTATTCCTAAGAGAACTGGGGAGATCTACTTCATCCCTGTGTTCTCCTTGGCTTTCTAATGTGGATGACCTGGGCTTCCTGCCTCTCCCAACCTCATGGAGTCGTTAATACATTCAGAGAGACAGCAGAGTAAATTACAAAGGGTCTTGCAGAACTTCAGACTGCTTATTGACTGCATTAGCTATCTGCCAGGCAGCTGTGGGGAACCAGGAGGTCGCAGTGTGGTTTCAGTTCATTTGGGTTTGTTCCCAGGGAAGCAAGCTTTGGCAAAAGCTTTCTTAGTACTGCTTAGGAAAGTAAAAAGTGGATGTGGCAGAGGATCTAGGAGGAAGGAGGCCTCTTGAGAACTACAACCTCCTACTGTTCCTCTTGCAGGCTGAACCAAAGCCCCTCCATCCCAGGCACCCACCACAGCAACATGGATTTTGCAAGCCTGACCTCTTTTTGGTGAATGAGAGCAGGTTGCCCTTCCAAGAATCATTTGGATTGGCAAAGGCCAAAGAATTTGAGGGCTGAGTTGCTAATACAGCCATCAGGAGCCCCCAAACGAGCCCCTCTTTATACTTCTCTTCTACTCTGAGGCCTTTTTATTTCTCCTTACTTCCTGCAGGAGGTCTCTGGTTTTACCCATCAAAAATTGTATTCAGAAAAGGTTCTGATACAAATCATTTACCTCATAGTGAAAACTGAACTGCCTTTATCGCATACTGAGCCTGTACTCTCAGTCTATTTAAAAGAATTCCAGGCCTTAGAGAGTGGATGTGGAAGAGGCTTAAGGTGGGAGAGGAGGGGAAAGTAAAGGGGAGGCAGGGATTTCCCTCTCTCTTTCTCTTGGAAAGGCTAAACATATGCCCTGGAGCACCTTTCCGGGTTCAATGGCTGGCTGCTTCCTCAAGGTCTGCAGGTTCAGTTTACCTGTAGTGCTGGCCACATTTCACGTCCTGCTTCAGCTAAGTGTATAGATTTTTTTTTCTTTTAGTTAAACTAGAAATGTCTTAGGGGTAGAAGCCATGCCTTGTTCAGCTTGAAATGCTCCTCATTATCTGGCACAGGGCCTAGAACATAAATATGATTAATGTATGGTGATAAGTTAGGTACTAAAGGCTATGAATTCTCCTAGACACACTGCTTTAGCTGTATCCCATAGGCACTATTAGATAGTATTTCCATTATTTTTGAAATTTGTTTTGTACAACATCAAGCTATCTCTGACAAGGAAAGGAGAATTATCTTCATTTCACAGGAAAATCAAAACTCAAAGACAAAAAGAGACTTGCTCTAAGAATACAGCATGCAGTAGTGGTAGACCTCCAGGTTTCGCTAGGCTCTGGGATTCAGGGTGCATCAAATAAGCCAGGACACCTGTTCTGAGTTTGAGCTCCTGCTTAGGCTCTGCCATCTCCATCCATTTTCTCATCCTCTTTGGGTATCATCAGGTCACATATAAAGACCTCTAGGGTCCATTAGCAGCAATTAGGGATCCTTGATTTGGAAGGAACTTTGCCTTCCTGAGGCTTCTGCTACAAAGCTGACACTTTATGAACAGTGCATGTATCACCTAAAACCTTGCCTAAAACCAGGCATACAGTGGTCAGAGGCAGAACCAGGGTCACTCTGTGCTCAACTGAGAAATAATAGAAGAGGACACCTAACCTCTTTGAGATCCATTACCTCCTAACGAGGCATCACTGCTTGGAGTCCTAGGTTACTTAACGTTCTCTCTCTCCCCATCCCTAGCAGAATCTTCTTTTAGGAAATATTCTGATAAACTTGGTCACATGGATGAGGAAATGACTCATAACAAAGCGTTGTGTCTCTTTTAGGCTTTTGCATTTCAAAAGGAGTCAGACATTAAATTAGAAAAAGGAAAGCTCTAATAATGCAATTTCAGTTATTAACGAGAGAGCTACAAAAAGCTTTTGAGCATGAGAGACCGAATTTAATTCTTTATGTTTGTATCTTTTTTTTTTTTTTTTTTGGAGATGAAGTCTCACTCTGTCGCCCAAGCTGGAGTGCAGTGGCGCGATCTGGGTTCACTGCAACCTCCACCTCCCGGGTTCAAGCAATGCTGCTTCCTCAGCCTCTGAGTAGCCGGGATTACAGGCGCCTGCCACCACGCCCAGCTAATTTTTGTATTTTTAGTAGAGACGGGGTTTCACCATGTTGGCCAGGCTGGTCTCAAACTCCTGACCTCAAGTGATCCGCCTGACTCAGCCTCCCAAAGTGCTGGGATTGTAGACTAATTCTTTATGTTTGTGTCTTAAGGGGATCTGACAGAAGTTAGCTGTGTTGTCAGTTCCACTCACTGTTGCTTCAGTTTCTTCATTTGTGAACTCAGAGTTGAGCAGCCGCTTACATAGACCGCCTGGCTCTAACAGCCCAAAGTTTTTACAGCAGAATGGGCCACTCAATGATTGTAGTAGAAATACTTATTGTAAGTATATCTCCTCAACTCATTGCTGGAAGCAGGACAGATTGTCATCAGACAGATCATGGTCCCAATGAGAACCAGGCCTACACCCATCTGGCCTCTGCCTCCCCAGCAGCAGCTGAGACCCTTCCCATTCTTCCCTCCCAGTAAGACAGGAAGGCATGGAAGTTCTTCAGGACAAAGCTGGAAAGCTAGACTTCATGGAGGCTGCAACCCCACAGTGTCCCCAGAATCTAGACCATTTGTGCAGACCTGCTGCAGTTCAAACCAGGGCAATCTGTGCCTCCTGGGCCTCAGTTTTATCATCTATGAAATGGGGGTCTTGTTGTCTCCCTGCTCAATTCCCAGGCTGGTGGGCAGCCCCAGGATGATGATATGCTTTGTGGAAAAGGACAGGGCACAGAGACTCTGGCAGGAGCATTTCCAAGGAGCATATGGAGAAGCAGCATCCATCTGAACCTCTAAGATCTACTGTGTCCTGTGCTGGAGGGACACCAGCTGGCATGCTCCTGTCCCCTCTTCTCTCCAGTGACCCCCTTCCGTACATGGCCACTTCCCCATAGCTGTGCCCACTTCCAGCCAGTGCGGGTATATATCCTCCCAGCCTTTGGGCCTCTCTCAGCCACAGAGCTTCTGGAATGGGTAGGCAGCTGTGGAGGCCCCTGGGGGCTCCCAGAAAGGCTGAGGTTGGGCTGGGGTGGGGCTGGGGTCAGGCTGGGGAGCAGATCTGATTTGCTGCCCTTCTGCTGACTTGTCCCACAGCATAACATCACAGTTAAGGCCCAGAGGGGAAGGCAAATGAGGGTTACTGCCCGGCTGACCATAGCAACTCTGCAGGGGGCTTGGCAGACTGCAGTGTCTGTCTCTAGATGTTGGGGGAAGTCTTCTGGGCCCTCAGAGAACCCTCCAGGCCATTGTTTTCATCCAGCCACCCAATAATTATCTTTTCTGTCCCCTAGTCAGTCATGAGACCTGTCAGCCTCCACTTGCTCAAGCTGGATGGGGGAACTGGTGAGGAGACAGATGCTGGGCCAGCCCTGAGTGATAGAAAGTTCTTCCTGAGGTTGAGTTGAATTGTCTTACTGCAACCTTCCCTCACCAGTCCCAATTCTGCTCCCAGGAGCCAGAAAAAGAGTGAGCCCCTGTCCCCAGAATCATCCCCCTCTCCCCACGTCCCAGGGTATCCAGCAAGAGGGACTCCAGACCTATCTCATAGTCAGCCTGTTTTGGGACCTCCCCTACCCACCCCCCACCCTGCCCCATAACTTTCCTGAATAATAAAAGCCAGATCTCCCCCATCTTGAATGTATGCCATTAATTTTTTGAGACCTAAATTCAGGACTTTACATTTCACTTACATGTACCTTTCATTTTCTTGGTTTTATTCCAGCATTTTGGTATGTTGAGATAACCTTAAATCTTGACTTTATTGCCTTGTGGGTGTTACAGCTCCTAGCCGCAGATTTGATAAGCATGCCTTTTATTTTCCCCCTAAATTATTAATTAATGTCATATCAGGGTTGGAGTTCTAGGGACCCCTAGGCTGCTATCAAACCTTTTATAAAGCCCCCACTGTTGGTCCTCCAGTATCCCTCCTACGTCTCTCAATCAGTTCACGAGTTTTTTCTGAGAGATCTTGGCAGTGTCCTGATGAACTTTCGTATTCATCATTTTTCCTCTCAGAAACCCATTCTGGAAGAGGAAATCTGTAGGTTTAGCTTGATTTGTTCTTTTGTTTGTTTTGGAAATATTATTTAGTAAAACGTGCACACTGTGAATAGCTATGTAAAATTAACAGCTGGATAGAGTTACAAAAACATTTACCAGCCAGTTGTGTCTTATGAACAGTTGCTCCAAATGGTATTGACATGATTTTTATATTTTTTTAGATTTAAAATAAGTTTTAAGTTTTTTATTGCAAATTGACAATTTATAATTATATAAATTTTTGGGATAAAAAGCGATGGTATAATTTATGAATACAAGGTGGAGTAATTAAATCAAGCCAGTTAACATATCCATCAAATACTTAACATTTTTTGTGGTGAAAACATCTGAAATTTAGTTTTTGTTTTTGCTTTTTTTAAGTAAGATTCCATCTTTTTTTGTATGTGTGACCGAGTCTCGCTCTGTCACCCATGCTGGAGTGCAGAGATCTTGGCTCACTGCAACCTCCGCCTCCCAGGTTCAAACAATTCTCATGTTTCAGCCTCCCAAGTAGCTGGGATTACAGATGTGTACCACCACACCCGGCTAATTTTTGTATTTTCAGTAGGAATGGGGTTTCACCACGTTGGCTAGGCTGGTCCCAAACTCCTGACCTCAGGTGATCCGCCTGCCTCAGCCTCCCAAAGTGCTGGAATTAGAGGCGTGAGCCACTGCACCCAAACTCAATCTTTATTTATTTATTTATTTATTTTTAAGATGGAGTCTTGCTCTGTCGCCCAGGCCAGAGTGCAGTGGCACAATCTCAGCTCACTGCAACCTCCACCCCCTGGGCTTAAGCAATTCTCTTGCCTCAGCCTTCCGAGTAGCTGGGATTACAAGTGTGTGCCACCACACTCAGCTAATATTTGTATTTTTTAATAGAGATGGGGTTTCACCATGTTGGCCAGGCTGGTCTCGAACTCATGACCTCAAATGATCTTCCTGCTTTGGCCTCCCAAAGTGCTCTGATTACAGGCATGAGCCACTGCACATGGCCCTCTTGGCAATTTTGAAATGTACAATACTCTATTATTAACTCTATGCACCATGCTGTGCAATAGAATTCAAAAAAAGAAAACCATTTCTTCTGTCTAACTGAAATTTTGTACTCTTTGACTACCATCACTCCATTCTCCCCCACCACAGAGCCACTCTACTCTCTGGTTCTATGAGTTCTATAGTTTTAGATTCAATATATAAGTGAGAACATGTGGTATTTGTCTTTCTGTGCTTGACTTATTTTACGTAGTATAATGTTCTCCAATATTGTCCATGTTGTTTTAAATGACACAATTCTGTCTTATTAAAGGCGGAATAGTATTCCATTGTGTTTACATACCCCATGTTCCTCATCCATTCATCAGTTTAGATACACTTAGTTGATTCCATAGCCTGGCTATTGTGGATAGCGCTGCAATAAACATGGTGGTGCAAACATCTCTTCAAGTAACTAATTTCAGATTTGGGGGTAAGTACCCAGAAATGAGCTTGCTGGATCATATGGTAATTCCGTTTTTAGCTTTTTGAGGAACCTCCATACTATTCTCCATAATGACTGTGCACATTTATTACATTCCCACCAACACCACACAAGGGTTCTCTTTTCTCCACATCTCCAACAACACTTACTTATTTTTCGTCTTTTTGGTAAAAGCCATCCTGACAGGTATGAGATGATGTCTCATTGCAGTTTTAACTTGCATTTTCCTAATCATCAGTGATATTGGGCATTTTTTCATATACCTGTTAGCCATTTGTATGTCTTCTTTCGAGAAATGTCTATTCAGATTTCTTACCATGTTTTAATTGGGTTTTTTGTTTTCTTGCTGTTGAGTTGTTTGAGCTCCTGGATTTGTTCTTAGTGAGTACTAACATAGGCTCCTAATGAACAATACATTATTTTCTTTCTTTTTGAAAATGCTTTTTTGTTTTGTTGTGCTTATTATAAAAGAATTCTAGGCTGGGCGTAGTGGCTCACACCTGTAATCCCAGCACTTTGAAGGGCCGAGGCGGGCAGATCACGAGGTCAGGAGTTCAAGACCAGCCTGGCCAACATAGTGAAACCCTGTCTCTACTAAAAACACAAAAATTAGCCAGGCGTGGTGGCACATGCCTGTAATCCCAGCTACTCAGGAGGTTGAGGCAAGAAAATTGCCTGAACCTGGGAGACAGAGGTTTCAGTGAGCCGAGATCACGCCACTGCACTCCAGCCTGGGCGACAGGGCGAGACTCCGTCTCAAACAACAACAACAACAACAACAACAAAGAATTCTGAGCACTGCAAAAGAGAGAGTAAACATGATAGAACCCTCACATCCAGAGATAACCCCTGTGTTTGTGATGCTCTCTGCCTGCCACATCCCATTGGCCCAAAGATTTCAGCTGGGGTGAATGGTTCCTCAAGTTTTTAGCACCCCACCAGGTCTGCACCTGGGAGTCCCTCTGCTCTGCTTTCTCTGAAGTCACAAAAAGGGACAACCCAAAACTGCAGGAGTGGGGCAATACCAGACCAGTGGGGAGGTGAAGCAGCCAACGCCACCTCTTAGGTGGGGTAAACCTCGGGTTCACTCTGCACTTTTCTCAGAGTGTCCCCAGCAGGATAGAACCCCCCAGTTGCCCACAGCTAAAACCAGCTCATTAAGGCACCCATTTCTTGCCTTTTCTCCCTTCTTCATCTCACTCTCCTCATTCCCTCACTTCTACTTCCCGGCATCATCTCCCAAATAAACTCCCTATATCCAAGCTCTTGTCTTAGGGTCTGCTTTCAGAAGCAGGAGAATCAAACAAAGATGTTAGTGACTACCTCTTTGCGTATACACTTGTATATGTATATTTCCAATAATAAACCTATGTAATTTTGCATAAAGGGGATCACACTACACATGCATTCAAAAACCTGTTTTTTTTTCTAATTACAGTGAGTAGTGAACATATTTCCATGTCAATAAAGAAAATCCTAAGCACAGTTTTTAATGTCTGCATAGTATGCCATTGCAGATGTGTCTCATTTTTTATTTAATTTACATAATTTATGGCTATCTGGGTGGTTTCCAATTTTGCACTGTGATGAACATGCTCAGGCACACATCTTTGCAAGTGTGCAGCTCAGAATTTGAAAAAATTCTGAGCTGAGCGAGTGCGTTGTTGTCTCCTAAGTGTACACTGTGTTTGGTCATTTCTTCTGGAATTTTAATAGAGGTCAAAACTAATCTTAGCAGTGTAGAGGCTTTTTAGATAAAAAATTTATATTTCCCTTTTTTGAAAATCAGGACTTTTGCCCATCTTCAGTTTTCTGGCACTTCCTTCATTCTCTGTAGTTTCCTCAAAAGCAATGATTATATCTGTAAATACCTCTGGGTCGCTGGGATGTCATATGTCTGGGCTTCAATGAGTGAGCTCATTGTAGGTAACTTGATGTCTTCTTCCTATCGCTTGACTATCTTGGGTCTCAATTTCCTCCTTATCCTCTTTATTCCACAATTTGAAGTAAAATTGCCTGTATCTTGCTCTGCCTGCCCTCGAGCCTAAGCCAGAGCAGATTCCTTCTTGTTATTCTTAGACTTTGAAAGCTTTTTGCTCTTGTCTTTGCCAATTTACCCCGACTTCTGTTCACTGGAGCTTCAGGGCTTTGCTAACGCCATTCTTACAGATCTGCCAATCTTCCAGATTCCTCTTGGGTTATTGATTCCTTCTTGCCTCTTTTGTGTGTGTGCTTTTCATACCCTGGCTCATTGGAAAACTACAAGTGCAGCCTCACAAGATTTTCTATAAAACTTGATTTTATTTTTTAACAGCAGTGCTTGCAATTACTAATTGGAATTTTGGGGTTTTATTACCTCTTGCCACAGCTGTCTCATACCGGCGTGTTGTACAACACATCTTATTTTATCCTCACAGACACTCTCTGAAGCCAGCTGAATGTTAAGTTCCCCCATTCGATAGATGGGTGACCAGTGGCACAGAAAGGTTTAGGCACTATCTCAAAGACACCCAGCAAGACAGTGGACGAGCCCTTGGTTTTCCAGTTTCTTAGCCTAAATATGGTTCCCCTTGTCCACAATGGCTGAGAGAGAGTTCTGGTAAAGTGGGAGCAAGCAGCCTTATGCCTTGGTCCGCTATCCCTTAAAATCCTGAAGGTAAGGTCCATAGTTCACTCTCCTTTCCTTAGGGAGAGAAATTCTCTCTACATGGAGGATATCACCTCTAGAATCCCATCTCCCCAACAACCCCACCCCTTCAAGCAGACAAAGTCGGTGACAATTCTTCTGAAGCTAATAGCCAAGCTGTCCTCACCTGGTCTCAAATGATTCTCTGCTCAGACAGCAGGGATTGTGTGCGTGCACACACACAACAGGGACTCTCTCTTTCTGTGTGTGTGTGTGTGTGTGTCTTGTACATGCACACACATATGTACAACACAAATACAGAGGCACCCCAGGTCTTTCTCTCTCTCTCTCACTCTCTCTCTCTCTCTCTCACACACACACAAGCACAATATGAATACAGAGGCACCCCCAAGTGTTTCTCTGCCTGTCTCTGTCTCCCTCTCTCAGTGTCTGTCTCTATGTCTCTGTCTCTGTCTCTGTCTCTCTCTCTCTCTTTCACACACACAGGCACAACATGAATACAGAGCACCCCCAGGTCTTTCTCTCCATCTGTCTCTTTCTGTCTGTTTTTCTGTCTCACATACACACGCACACACACACACACCATGAACACATGGGCACCCCAGGTCTCTCTCCCTCTCTCAGTGTCTCTGTCTCTGTCACACACAGAGTGTCACATCGTCTGGCTCTGGACAGCCGTGGGTGATCAGCTGCCCGGCCCCTCTCCTCTCCCTTCGCCCCATGCCCCGGAGTCGGTACCCGGCCCCACGGCTGGCCCCCAGCCCCAGGACCACTCACCTTCCATGCTGCCCCCAGTTGCGGGCTCCGGCGGTCTCCGATGGCGGGAGGCAGCGGGCCCCTTCGGGCCAGCGGGCAGAGGAACGGTCTCCGGGCACTTGGTTGCGGGCTGCGCCCCTGCCTCCGCGCTCCGCAGGTCCGGTCGGTCCGGGCAGAGGTGAGCAGGGGGCGTGCGCTCCCAGGCCCCAGGCCCTGGCCGGTTTCCCTCCCCTCGGGCTGACTGGCTCCCGCGCAGCGCTGCTGCCCGCCGGGCTCAGCCGCCCGTCGCCCCTCGCCTCCCGACCAGGGGAAGGAGGGGGCTCGTGAGGCGCAGTCGTCATGGCACCCGCGCACCTGTGCCCGCCGAGCGAGGGCGCCCCGGGCCCGCCTCCCGCATGGCGCTCTCTCCAGAGAGCCCGAGCGCCCCTCCGAAGTAGGGGACACACCCCTCCTCCCACTGCAGCCCCGGCAGCGGCGTCCCGTAATTCCCCACCTCTCTCCCGTGCCTCATATGCCAGCCTCTGTCCCCACTCCTCATCCTTGCCCACCCTAGCCTGGGGTCCAGCACTCTGGGCCTTCCTGAGAAGGGGATGAGAGGTAGCTGTGAAAACAGGAGGGCTTCGGGAGGGAGGCAGGGGGGATCCCCACCAGCTCCCGGCTCTCCCAGGAGAATGGGGACAAGGTCTGCTAGGTGACCACGGCTTTGAAATTAACCAGTTCAGGCATTCACCGGGTGGTACCCTTGGAAAAGTTTCTTATAATAATACCTGTGCCTGAGTGTGTTTCTGCATTTGTAAAATGATTTTGAGGGGAGTAAATGTGATACCAAAGTTTCAGCCCAGCCCATAGTAGATGCTCAACAAATGGTTTCTTGAGCTGAATTGGAGAATACTCATCTCCAGCCCCTGTCAGGCACCCAGCAGGCACCACCATAAATTTTTGCCACATGAATAAAGATCCCAGGTTCTATCTGCACTCCTGTGTTTTTCTTGCAGCACTGTTTACAATAGCTAAGATTTGGAAGCAACCTAAGTGTCCATCAACAGATGAACGGATAAAGAAAATATGGTACATATACACAATGGAGTACTATTCAGCCATAAAAAAGAATGAGATCCAGTCATTTGCAACAACATGGATGGAACTGGAAATCATTATATTAAATGAAATAAGCCAGGCACAGGAAGCAAACGTCACATGTTCTTACTTATTTGTGAGATCTAAAAATCAAAACAGTTGAACTCATGGACATAATAGAAGCATGTGGTTACCAGAAGCAGAGAAGGGTAGTGGGAGGATAGGGATGGTTAATGGGTACAAAAAAAATAGCTAGAAAGAATGAATAAGACCTATTATTTGACAGCACAATAGGGTGACTATAGTCCATAATAACTTAATTGTATATTTTTAAATAGCTTAAAAAGTATAACTGGATTGTTTGTAACTCAAAGGATTAGTGCTTGAAGGGATGGATACCCCATTCTCCATGATATGCTTATTTCCCATTACATGCCTGTATCAAAACACCTCATGTACCCCATAAATATATACACCTACTATGTACCCAACTATTTTTTTTAAAAAAGATCCCATGTTCTAGGCAGATGAAAGAAAGTGAATGGTCTATTCCTTCCTCTTTTAGGAGTCAGGAGTTTGCTCACTGGACACTGGGGAAACAGTTGGCATCAAGATTCTTCCTAGTCTCACTTCTTTCCCTAGTTCCTCCTCTGTCCAGAGCAGTGGGCAGAAGGTACTTAGGGGTCACTGAGTCTAACCCTGACCCAGAGCGGGCATCCTGACCCTAATCCCCAGCAAGAAGTATCCCCAGCAATGGGTACCTCTGCCATCATGTCCCTCTCTCTCCTCCTAGGGCAGCCCTTCAGAGGTCAAGTGGGAGGGAAGTTGCTGCTGTTCTACTGGAGAAACACAAGAATTTCACTGGGCTTTTTTCTTTCTGTGACTTGCCTCAGTCTCTTCATCTGTAAAATGGGCATAATAATGGCACCTATCTCCTATAGTTGTGAAGATTAAAGCAGTTACTATATATAAAGCATGTGAAACAGTGCTTTGCATATAGACAGTACACAAGAAATATTATTCATCTTATCACTATCTTGAGTCCACCTCCCTGTAGAAGTGCTCACATTTCTTGAAGTCCCTCTGATAAAACCCAGAAGTATGTCAGGTCATATTAAGCCCCCTTGAGCAATGCAGAGTTTGAGGCACTGTGCTGTAAAGTCTGTATAGCCCAGCACTGCCATTTAGAGTTGGTGCGCTTTGGGAAATTTACATGTCTTTGTGCCTGAGTTTCCTCTCATCTACAAAATAGGGATAATAGTACCTACCACGTAGGGTTATGAGAATTAAATGAGTTAATATATGTAAAGCCCTGACAACATGTAGGTACTCAATAAATATGAGCTACAATTACAGGGGCAATAGAGTTTTTTTTTTTTTTTTTTTTGACAAGGTCTTACTCTGTCGCCCAGGCTGGAGTGTAGTGGCACAATCTCAGCTCACTGCAACCTCTGCCTCCCAGGTTCAAGTGATTCTCCTGCCTCAGCCTCCCTAGGAGCTGGGATTACAGGCATCCACCACCGCAACCAGCTAATTTTTTCGTATTTTTAGTAGAGACGGGGTTTCACCATGTTGGCCAGGCTGGTCTTGAACTCCTGACCTCATGTGATCCACCTGCCATGGCCTCCCAAAGTGCTGGGATTACAGGCTTGAGCCACCATGCCCAGCCGGGGCACTAGACTTTGAATAATGCAGTCTCACTTTTTCACTTTCTTCCCTTTCCTTCCTTCTTTCCTCAGCAGCCACATCATTCTAGCGCCTTGTGGTCAATTGCTCCACCATCTTTTTTATTTGAATAGTTCCAGATCATAGAGCCTTTTCTTCCTTTTCCCTCCTCTTCTACAGACATTTTTCTTCTACCATTAAAAGCTTCCTATAGTGTCAAGTCCACGTGGTACCAGACGAAACAAATTTCGTGGATCTAGCCTTGGAGAGCAGGCAGGGCAGTGTGTCTGAGTGTGAATTCTATCTCTACTATTTGTTAGCTGTGTGACCCAGGGTAAGTCACTTAAGCCCTCTGATATGGTTTGGCTACGTCCCCATCCAAATCTTACCTTGAATTGTAGCTCCCATAATCCCCATGTGTTGTGGGAGGGACCGGGTGGAAGGTAATTGAATCATGGGGGTGGGTTTTTCCTGTGCTGTTCTTGTGATAGTGAATAAGTCTCACAAGATCTGATGGTTTTATAAAGGGCAGTTCCCCTGCACATGCTCTGTTGCCTGCCGCCATGTAATAGGTGACTTTGCTCCTCCTTCGCCCTCCGCCATGATTGTGAGGCCCCCCCAGCCATGTGGAACTGTGAGTCCATTAAGCCTCTTTTTCTTTATAAATTACACAGTCTTCAGTATTTCTTCATAGCAATGTGAAAATGGATTAATACACCCTCTAACCTCATTTGTAAAATGGGATTTATACTACTTTTTCTCAAGGCTGCTGTGTGGATTAAAACAGCATTAAATACAGTGCCCTTCCTCATCCCCAAAGTCATGCGTGGAGGCCGAACAGACAGATTGGGTAAAAGTTGCTCCATGCAGATAAAGAAAAGTGCCCGCTCTCTTTCTCCTCCTGTTGTGGACTGAACTATGTCTCCCCAAAATTGATATGTCAAATTCCTAACCCCACAATGTGACGGTATTTGGAGATAGGAAGTAAGTAATTAGGGTTAAATCAGGTCATAAAAGTGAGGCCCTAATGACATAAGGTGGGTGTCTGTATAAGAAGAGAAAGAGACTGGGTGTGGTGGCTGACACCTGTAATCTCAGCACTTTGGGAGGCTAAAGCGGGTGGATCACTTGAGCCCAGGAGTTCAAGACTAGCCTGGGCAACGTGGCAAAACCCTGTCTCTATAAAACATATGAAAAAAATATATGTATATAGCCAGGCGTGGTGTTGTGTGCCTGTAGTTCCAGCTATTCAGGAGGCTGAGGTGGAAGGATCACTTGAGCTCAGGGGGCTCAGAGGCTGCAGTGAGCTGACATCACACCACTATACTCCAGCCTGGGTGACAGAGCAAGACCCTGTCTCAAGGGAAAAAAAAAGAAAGAAGAAGAGAAGGAGACACCAGGAATTTACATGCATAGAGGAAAGGCCATATGAGGCCACAGCGAGCAGGTGGTCCTCTGCAAGCCAAGGACAGAGGCCTCAGGAGAAACCAAGCCTTTCAGCACCTTGATCTTGGACTCTAACCTCCAGAACTGTGAGAAAATAAATTTTTGTTGTTTAAGCCAGGAGTGTCCAAATTTTTGTTGTTGAAGCCCCAACCCCTGAGTCACAGCCTGTTAGGACCTGGGCCACACAGGAGGAGGTGAGTGAGCATTACCGCCTGAGCTCCACCTCCTGTCAGATCAGCAGCAGCATTAGATTCTCCTGAGAGCGCAAATCCTATTGTGAACTGCACATGCACGGGACCTAGGGTGCACACTCCTTATGAGAGTGTAATGCCTGATCATCTGAGGTGGAACAGTTTCCTCCCCAAACCATCAGCCCCCACCCCCGAGTCCGTGGAAAAATTGTCTTCCACAAAACCAGTCCCTGGTGCCAAAAAGGTTGGGGACCACTTGTTTAAGTCTGTGGTATTTTGTTATGGCAGCCCTAGCAAACCAAGACACCTCCCTACCCCAAAGCAGCTCCCAGGAAAACTGAGGCAACATTATTCTCCACTGCAGATCACGCTTTTCTCCAAAGTTCACCTGACTGCAGGGCTGGGGCGCTTCTCTGCCCTGAACCTTGGATGCAGAGTCTTTCAGTCAAACAAGTCACCATTGAGCCTATCTTACAGATGAAGCCATCAAGGGAAATGCCTTGCCCAATACTACACAGCTAGAGTGGAAGAGAGAGGAGAGGAGGCCAAGAACACTCCCCTGGACTCCTTGGGCACTGGCCCTGCTGGACCTTAGCCCTGCCTCCCTCAACTTTTTTGGCCCTTTGGGAGAGCATCTGAGAAAGCTAAGGGTGCACCCATCCAAGGTGTAGAAGCAATCGCTGTCCATCTCAAGGAGCCCCACCACCTCCTTGGCCTGCAGGGTTTCCAGCTGCATGTATTCTGCCCAAGAGCTTGACCTGCACCTTCATCCTCAGGGGAGCTACTCCCCATCCCACCCCACCTCCAATAGCTACAGCTGGGCACATGTGCTGTGGCTTAGGGAGCCTTTTTGCAGAAAGCCCCACCATCCTGGAAACTGATTCCATCTGAAAAGCTAGATGCCAGGAGGTGGCAGGAAGAAAGTGGAATTGAGAAGTTCTTTAAAAGGGGAAAGTCTCCTGTGCACACTGGAATCCATGTGGACACCTGCTTGGAGAAGCATCTAAAAGGAGCAGTGGAGGAGGAGGTGGAGGGTGATCTCAGAATCAGACTTTCTCGGGAGTAGTGAGGGCAGCCAAGGGAGACAATAGAAAGCCAGAAATCCAGATATTTGTTTATTTATTTATTTAGAGACAGAGTGTCACTCTGTTGCCCAGGCTGGAGTACAGTGGTACAATCTTGGCTCACTGCAACTTCTGCCTCCAAGGTGCAAGCGATCCTCCTGCCTCAGCCTCCCAAGTAGCTAGTATTACAGGTGCGTGTCACCACGCCTGGCTAATTTTTGTATTTTTAGTAGAGACAGGGTTTCACCATGTTGGCCAGGCTGGTCTTGAACTCCTGACCTCAAGTGATCTGCCTCCCTCGGCCTCCTAAAGCACTGGGATTATAGGTGTGAGCCATTGTGCCTGGCCTCCAGATATTTTTCATAAAAAATTTCAGCTCCCAATTAAAAAATGCTGGGCAACAAATTCACAATTATTTTTAAACATGGTACAGGCCAAACAATGTATCAACGGGTTGAATTTGGCTCTAAATCCTCTTGCAACTTCTTAACGTCTCTAGAGACCAGGAATTCTCAATCCTGACGGCACATTAGAATTGTATAGGGGAGCTTTAAGAAAAATCACTGGCACTGAGCCTCTAACGCAGACTAATTGAAGCTCACTTGATTCTATGGAATCAGACCAATTCAATTGTATTCATCTCTGTTTGGATAGGGTCTGCACATCAGTGATTTTTCAAAACTCTCCAAGTGACTCTGACGTTCAGGCAAGACAGAGAATCACTGCTGCAACCCTTCTTGGCTTTTCACCTGCCACAAAGGTCCTGCTCTCATAGAGCTTGTGGTCAACTGCAGGAGACATGAATGAATGAGTGAGTGAATGAATGAATGATGACCTTGTCTGTGGTCCACACACCATACTCTCCCAGTGATCTCCCCAAATCATGCCCCTCACCGTCCATTTCCATTCCCCTGCAGACTTCCAGGTACTTCCTGGTTAAACCCAATCTCTTCCGCAGGCCACCCAAGATGCCCACGGCCCAGTCCTTTGTCCATTTCTCCACCCTGCAATCCTACCGCTTCTCCCTCCCACCTGACCCGCTCCTCACTGAGCACCTTGCTGTTCCACTAACTGCTCTGCGCCTTGGCATGTGCTATGCCCTCTGCCTGGCTATCTTTTGGTGCTCCCTCTCCTGTCCCCCTCCTCACCTGCCCATCAGCCTGTCTCTTATCCCATCCTCTCTGCTCCCACATCTAGAATAGCTCTTAGATCAGTGATTCCCAAACTGCTGCACTTTAGAATCTCCTGGGGAGACTTGAAGTCATCACACCCCATACCAATAAAATCAGAATGTCTCAGTGTGGGAACCAGATCAGTTTGTTAGTTTGTTTGTTTATTCCAGCCTGGGTGACAGAGCAAGACCCTGTCTCAAAATACAGTGGTGTGATCTTGGCTCATTGCAACCTCCGCCTCCTGGGCTCAAGCAATTCTCCTGCCTCAATCTTCCAAGTAGCGGGGATTACAGGCACATGCCACCACACTCGGCTAATTTTTATATTTTTAGTAGAGACAGGGTTTCACCATTTTGCCCAGGCTAGTCTCAAACTCCTGACCTCAAGTGATCCACCTGCCTCGGCCTCCCAAAGTGCTGGGACATAGGCATGAGCCACCATGCCCGGTCCCAGATCAGGAGTTTTTAAAGATTCTCAGGTGACTCCAATGTGCAGCAAGATTTCGGAATTACTGCCTGGGACATTCCAGTCATATTTCTCTTCCCATGCCTGTTTCCCCGGCTAGTCTATGAACTTCCCACAGGCTGTGTGGTAAATAAGCAGAATTTTTTTTTTTTTGAGATGGAGTCTCACTCTGTCACCCAGGCTGGAGTTCAGTGATGCAATCTTGACTCACTGCAACCTCCACCTCCTGAGTTCAAGCGATTCTCCTGCCTCAGCCTCCTGAGTAGCTGGGACTACAGGCGTGTGCCACCACACCAGCTAATTTTTTGTTGTTGTTGTTTTGTATTTTTAGTAGAGACAGGGTTTCATCGTGTTAGCCAGGATGGTCTCGATCTCCTAACCTTGTGATCCACCCACCTCAGCCTCCCAAAGTGCTGGGATTACAGGTGTGAGCCTGAAATTTTTTTCTCATGGTTATGGAAGCTGAGAGTCCCGGATCAAGGTTCAGGCTGACTTGGTTTCTGGTGAGGGTACTCTTCCTGACTTGCAGACACCCCTTCCCGCCATGTCCTCCCATGGCCCTTCCTTGGTGTGTGCACACAAGAGAGAGAGGAAGCTCCCTGGTGTCTCCTTTTATAAGGTCACTAATCCAAGGAGATCAGGTCCCCACCCCAGGACCTCGCTTAACTTTCATTACTTCCTACGGGCCCTATCTCCAGTCACATTGTGGGGTTAGGGCTTCGACATAGGAATTTTGAGGGACACATTGAGTCCCTAATGCCCTCCAAGAGCAGAGACCCTTTCTCTTGCACAGCAGTAGGCCCTGTCCTAGCATCCTCCCTGGTCATAGGCCCTCAGTGGGTGTTGATGGAACCCACAAGGCCTGTGTTGGCCTCATACACACACTCCTCATCCTCTAAGCAGAGTCGGAGGCGTGTTCCGAGATGCCTGAGAGGGTTGGTAGGTACCCGGGAGAAGGGTTGGCACAAGGCTGAAGACAGCCCTGTGGGATACCTCCCCTGTGGTGGGGAAGCCAGGCATCTCCCATGGAGACTCAGTCTATCTCTCGCTGGCTGGAAATGCACATGGGCCTTTGGGGCAAGGAAGGCCATTGGTGTAGCTACCATTTTGAAAAGGCACAGAATCCACAGGAAAGGGGGGGGTCTCCGTGTGGTGAAAATATGGCCCCTGGAGTCAGACCCCCAGCACATCCCCAGCATTTTCAGTGTGTTTGTTTATGGTGGTGTGAGAGGAGGGACTGTCCCCTCGAAAAGCAAGGCCAGGGGAGCTGCAGAGAGGCTGAGACCTAGGCAGCAGTGGGGTCCCTTCCTAGGAGCCAGGAGGCATCCCTCCGTCTCCTTAACCAGCCTCGGAGGAGCAGTTGCTTCAAAAGGTTGTAAAATGCTTATTAGTCAGCTCTCCCTAGGGAAGCAGGTCAGCGTCATTATCTGCATTAATAAATGACAAGTGAGGTTTCCAATGGCTGATTCACGTCCACAGCACAGCCGGGGCAGCAGTGACCACAGAGGAGATGCCAGGAACGCCACGTAGAGGAGCTCCCAAACCCCAGCGCCCAGTGAGGGCCACAGAAAGAACCCAGAGCATGCAGCCATGAAACCTGGGCATTCGTCTGGGTTCCACCAACTCCCTGCACATCCTTGGGTGGGTTGCTCCACTTGCTCTTGAACACTGTGGAACATTCCCTCTAGAACTCGGGGTTCCCATCTACGAAGCAGAAGAGGTTTGGATCAGAACTTTTCCCCTCTGACAGCCCACCTTCTCCTCTGGAGAATCTGCATGCAGGGAGTCTTCCTAGGGTGGACTGGGATGCCCTGAGGAACTCCAGCTCTCTGTCTTAGGTTCTGCACCCTGGGTGCAATGAGAGCTTTTTGGGTGAGCACTACTAGGTCAAGAAGGAGTCAGGCCACCATATCAGGAAAAACACATCTCTACAAGGTGGTGGGAAAGTGGTGAAGCCTCTTGGGAAGAGGTGGGCAGTTATCTGGGATAGCAGGGGCAGCCCTGGGGCCTCCTCCAGCTTAGATGGGGCCTTCTGTAAACCATTTCCTGGGCCCTGGACACTAATTCTACGAGACATGGACTCCGCTCTGGATTTGAGACTGGGCATGGTGGCTTACACCTATAATCCCAGTGCTTTGGAAGCTGAGGCAGGAGGATCTCTTGAGGCCAGGAGTTTGAGACCAGCCTGGACAACATGGCAAGACTCCATCTCTACAAAAAAATTTAAAAGTTAGCTGCGGATGGTGGCACGTGCCTGTAATCCCAGCTACTGAGGAGGCTGAAGCAGGAGGATCGCTTGGGCCCAGGAATTCGAGGATGCAGTGAGATTGTGCCACTATACTCTAGCCTGGGCAACACAATGAGACCCCGTCTCTTAAAAAAAAAAAAAGGCTGGATTTGGATCTGAATTGAATCTGAATTGTGCCCCCAGCCGCCAGCCTCGACTAATGTCGATCTTGGCCAGGCTGAACACCTCCTCTCCCCAGATTCTTCATCTATATAATTGAAATAATAGTAGCTGCCTCCTGTGTTGCTGTGGGGGTTAAACGAGGTGAGAAGTGGAGAGCACTTAGTGTGGTCACAGACACCTGGTGAGCTGCTGGTGATGCTTTTCACTTCCTCTACTCTTTTTTGACACCTCTGGTTTTTTCCTTTCACTTCAAGCTTTGGGTGGCTCTTGCCTTTCTCTAACAGAAACACGGAGCAGCTGATAAATTTGGTCCCAGGAATGTTAACGCTCAAGATACCCTCCCAGGGGAATCTGTTATAAGGAAATATGACCCAAAATCTAGAAAAGAGACAAACATGATAACTGCATTGTTCAACAGGCCTGCCTGTGAGAATGTACCACTGTAACTTTGTTAGTTACTATTAATTAAAGGCACAGACTCTGTGAGGTTACTTGTTAACTTATGGATTCCTGTCCAGCAGAAAAAAATAACCCCAAGTTGACTTTATCAGCTGGCAGGACATTCATGCCCACAAATCACACGGGAATCCTGTTAAAATGCAGATTCTGATTCAATAGGCCTGGGGAGAGACCTAGACGATACAGTTCTTTTCTTTTTTCTTTCTTTTCTTTTTTTTTTTTTTTTTTTGAGATGGAGTTTCGCTCCTGTTTCCTGGGCTGGAGTGCAATGGCGCAATCTTAGCTCACTGCACCTCCATCTCCCGGGTTCAAGCAATTCTCCTGCCTCAGCCTCCCAAGTAGCTGGGATTACAGGCTCACACCACCATGCTCGGCTAATTTTTGTATTTTTAGTAGAGACAGGGTTTCACCATGTTGGCCAGGCTGGTCTCGAACTCCTGACCTCAAGTGATCTGCCTGCCTCAGCCTCCCAAAGTGCTGGGATTACAGGCGTGAGCCACCGTGCCCGGCTGACACTACAGTTCTAACACACTCCCAGG
The DNA here is from genome assembly GCF_029281585.2 of Gorilla gorilla gorilla. Taxonomy (NCBI): domain Eukaryota; kingdom Metazoa; phylum Chordata; class Mammalia; order Primates; family Hominidae; genus Gorilla; species Gorilla gorilla. Next base: position 45,457,253 of record NC_073232.2, on the reverse strand, counting down.
TGCTGTTGATGCTGATCGTCTGAGGTCCACACTTTGAGTAGTGAGGGCCTGGTCCACTAGGAATTCCCTTCTGAATCCTGGCAGGGGTTAAAATAAGATCATATGGACAGGGCAATGCCTCATCAACAGCAGCAGTCTCATCCTGGTGGGCTTTCAGGCACAGCGGCAGGCTAAGGGACGGCATTGGGGACTGACTGTTCTCTCTCAGCTCATGTACACTGACTCCTGGCTACTCCACTTAGGAAAAGCCCCAGCCACAATACCATGGCTTTTGAGTGTCTGGAAAGACCAAAGTGAGGAAGACTTCCTGGTGTTTTTCAGTCCTTTGGAAGCAAACTCTGCTGGTGAGCACAGGTATTTAATATGGTACCTGAACTTGGTCTGGTAAGGGGACATCACACGGCAGTTCTCTCACAAGCAGAGGCCCCCAAGCATCAGTGCATATCAACCACCTGTCCATTCAGTCATTCAGTAAACATACATGTGTACCCACTATGGGCCAGGTATCACTCCAGGTGCTGGAGACACGGCAGAGACTAAGAAGGACAAAGATCCTTCCTTCATAGGAATTTTATTCTAGCGAGAGTAGGCAGACAAGAAGCCATAGATATAAGTAAATTATAGCGTATATTGGAGAAGCACTATAGATAAAGGAAAAGGTGAGCAGGTTAAGGGAGATAAAAGTGACAGAAGTGCAACGGGGCAGGCTGCAGTAGGGTGGTTAGGGTAGACCTCGATTTGAGTAGACTTGAAGGAAATAAGGGAGTTGGCCATGGGAATATCTCGGTGGGTGTGTGAGAGCTGTGGGGAGCAAATGCGAAGGCCCTGAGATGTGAACACATGTGGGGTGTTGGAGGACCAGCTGGAAGCCAGTGTGTCTGGAGTACGAAAGAGACCACAGAAGTAACAGAGGGCGGGTGACTCCAGAACTCGAAGACCATGGTAAGGCCTGGGCTTTTATAGTGAAATAAGTGGAGAGCCATGGCAGGGCTCGGAGCAGATGAGAGAGTTGGGATTTAGAAGGATCCTCTGCGTGCTGTGTGAAGGATGAATAGGGACCTTTTAAGGTGCAGAGGTATGAGTCCTACTTCCAGAGTCTGGTTTAATGGGGCTCATATAGGCCTGGTAATCTACATTTGAGAAAGCTCCCGTGATTGGTTCTCTTGGAAACAGTCCATAGATGCAGCACCAGCCCTAGCACAGCGCCAGGTGGCCCATTCACAGTTTTCTATGCAAATGGTGTCAGTTACTGAGACTGCATTGTGAGTGACACCCCCTGCAGTCATGCACTGGGGCAGTCCTGCAGAGTCCACCCTGGAGGGCACCCCAACTTAAGTGCTTCCCAGCTGCAGGAAGCAGGGTGCCCAGGTGCTTCTGCTGGCATGAACTTGAATGTACACACATAGGGTAGCAAGGGCTCCAGTTGGCTCCCAGCCAACGCCTTGAGTACTTCATCATCCTCAAAGGCCTGAGACAGAGCCTTTGTAGATTCCTGAACTATGAAGATGGAGGGAGCGGGGAACTGTCAATCTTCTCATCCTCTGTGGGACTAAATCTCCCATTGGCCAGATGAGCTCCAGGTATGTGTGGCATGCAGATCTGCACGGCACTGAGAGAGGTGAGGTTCTTATCTGGGCACTAAAGGCTGTGCCCACACAAGGGTGGGCATAAGCAGATGTGAGAGGAAACTCTCTGGAGTGTGAACTGGGCACCATGCTGATGCACTTACCTTTGTCACCTGTTCTTAACCCTATGGGATTAGGAAAGGCAGTGTTGGCACCCACTTTATAGATGAGGAAAGTAAAGCTTCAGAGAGGTCTTTTCACAGGAATGGGTTGGTAGAAGGACCGTGTCAGCTAAAGAAAGCAATCAACCACTTCAGTCCAAGCCGGCCTCCTGAGGGACCCGGGGCTCACAGCAAAAACCCGGAACTTGCAACCCAGTTTAAACCAACCCCAGCCCTGCTCCTTCCTAGTCACGTGCTAAGCCTGTTTCTTCATCCATAGAGTGGGCACCAAGAGGGGTGATGTTAACAATAAATGAGAAACACACTGGCCAGGCGTGGTGGCTCATGCCTGTAATCTGGCACTTTGGGAGGCTGAGGCGGGCGGATCACCTGAAGTCAGGAATTCCAGACCACCCTGGCCAACATGGCAAAACCCTGTATCTACTAAAAAAATACAAAATTAATTGGGCATGGTGGTGCGCACCTGTAGTCCCAGCTACTCGGGAGGCTGAGACAGAAGAGTCACCTGAACCTGGGAGGTGGAGGTTGCAGTGAGCCAAGATCACACCACTGCACTCCAACCTGGGTGACAGAGCGAGACTCTGCGTCAAAAACAAAAAAACAAAAAACAAAAAAACCCAAACCACATACCAGTGCCTGCCTGGTGCTGATAAACACTAGGAGCTCCAGGGGTGCTCCTGCTTCGACCTAACGCAACTCGGCTATGTCCCTTTTCTCAGGCGTGGACCGAGCCTGCCTGGCCTGGAGACACAGTCAGAGCACGGCCTGGCTGCTCATGGGCTGGAGAGGTTTTCCTGCCCAGTTGCCTGAGTCACGCTCTTCCCCCAGGCCTGCCCTTCCTGCCCTTCACATCTGGTTCAGGGCTCTGCCGAGGCCTTCTGGGGCAGGTGCCAATTATTGCTCAGGAACTGCTGCTCGCTTCCCAGGGCTGGCTTTCTGTGAAGGGATGGGCACATCTCATGTGAAGAACAGACCCAAAGCGGGGCTCTGGGGTACAACATGGTATTTGGGTGAGACTACAATTAGAATCCTGTAGCCCCACACAGCTTCCCGTCCACATTATTCCTCCATCTTTTCCAGCCTAACAGTACTAGTCCTGGAAACTCTTGCCCAGGAAGAAAAAGTTGTAAATAACTTCACTGTTCATTCCAGGAGCTTTCTGAAGGAATCATTTAAAGCAACAGCAAACTGATCAACTCTTAATCTCATCAAAAGAGAGTTTACGCACCAAGACTCTTTGTACCCTTTGCCTCAAAATCCCCCTTTGCTGTGTCCACCGATCCTAAACTATGTCCTGATCTTTACCCAATCCTAATCGAGGCTTCCTTCTCTGCATTGAAAGTCCCACCTAAAACCAAACTCTGAAATCTCTCATCACTTCCTGTCTTCCCAAGTCTGACACGCTAGGAAAACTGTCAAGTTTGAGCAGGAAAAGTAGAATCAGCTTCGCCTGATTAACAGGTGGATCTGGTGATGTTTTCGGTGAGGCATCCTTCAACAGAAAACTACGCAGGTGGGAGTCCTCTCTCTGACCTCTGACCTTTGGGGTGGGGGAGGCCAGCGGCCTGAGTCCAGGCTAATCCAAAGGGGACAGTTATAAGTGATCACAGGGCCTTCAGGAGCTGAGACATAGTGACCATATGAGTTCTGGAAAGGCCCTTAGGGGTCTCCTGGTTTAGCCCCTTAGTTTTACAGACAGGAAACAGGGCCTGGAGAGGAAAAGAGATTTATCCAAATCACAAAGCTAGCTAGGATTGTTACAGGGATTAAATGAGTTAATAGCTATAATGCACTAAGACACTGCCTGGTACCCACTAAGCTCTATGTGTGTTTGTTAAATAAAAATAATTGGGCCAGGCGCAGTGGCTCACACTTGTAATCCCAGCACTTTGGGAGGCCGAGGCGGGTGGATCACCTGAGGCCAGGAGTTCAAGACCAGCCTGGTCAACACGGTGAAACCCGGTCTCTATTAAAAATACAAAAATTAGCCAGGCATGGTGACGCATGCCTGTAATCCCAGCTACTAGGGGGCTGAGGCAGGAGGATTGCTTGAACCTGGAAGGCGGAGGTTGCAGTGAGCTGAGATCATGCCACTGCACTCCAGCCTGGGCAACAGAGTGAGACTCCGTCTCAAAAATATAAAATAAAATAAAAAGAATAATGGATCGGCTGGGAGTGGGTTCATGCCTGTAATCCCAGCACTTTGGGAGGCCGGGGTAGGTGAATCACCTGAGGTCAGGAGTTCAAGACCAGCCTGACAAACATAGCGAAACTCCATTTCTACTAAAAATACAAAATTAGCCAGGCATGGTGGTGGGCGCCTATAATCCCAGCTACTTGGGAGGCTGAGGCAAGAGAATCTCTTGAACTGGGAGGTAGAGGTTGCGGTGAGCCGAGATCACGCCACTGCACTCCAGCCTGGGCGACAATAGTGAAACTCCGTCTCAAATAGTAATAATAATAATAATAATTAGAAACAATGGAGCATCTGGACTAAAACTCAAGGCAAACTTAAGCTGGCCTCTCAGACTTCAAAAAAGCAAAACCTGACTTTAACATTGAACCCAGAGCAGTAGTTCTCTAACTTCAGCAGGCATCGGAACCACATGGAGTGCTTGTTAAGAGTGCTGGGCCCCACCCCCGAGTTTCAGATTCTGCACATCTAGGGTGGAGTCAACTATTCGCATTTCTAACTAACTTCCTGGTGCTGCGGATGCTGCTGGCCCAGAGATCCCTCTTTGAGAACCATGGACTCAGAGGAACAAATTACTAAGGGAATAATTTCTGGCACTGGTAAGAGAGAAATTTGGAGATAGTGGGTCTCTTCATCCTTTCCCAGATACAGTCTCCCCCTGATGTTTAGCCATCCTGCAGTAACGCAGCTGGGGGGCACGCACCAATTCTGCTTGGCTGCACCTGTGCCCACCTGTGAATAATCCACGTTTCATCCCATTCTAGCTTTCTTTACCTCGTGCTTTCAACAAGAGGGCACCCCTCTTGCATGTGGGCTGGTTTGACGCCCAGGCTATAGGAGGTCTGTACAGTGAGAATGAATCAAACACCAACCAGGCAGATGAAACCAATGCATTCTTTATTGCAAACTGAAGCTTAGGGGCTCACTCACTGTGAGCTCTGATTTGGGGGCGTCTGTGGCTGCCCACACTTTCCAAGACAGACAAGGGCAAACTCTCCAAGCAGAGGAGAAAACAACTTCCAGAAGCTGCCCCTTCAAAGGCCTGAGGTGAGGACCTGGGGCAGCAGGCAGCTTGGCATGCAGGGGTTAACCAGAAAGGCCGAGTCTGGAGGGCTGGGCACACCTAACCCTCATCTCCTGGTGACTGCAGGTCACACTCCCTTCTTCAGGAGTGCCATGCAGACTCTGAACAATCTAACAGGCCAAGTGTCTCCCAGGGTGGGTTAGGGAGGAGGCTGAGCACAGGCTCAGATCCCTGGAAGTGGCAGGGAGAGAAGTGAGAGAAACTTCACCCTCTGCTCGGAGGACATCCCCAGCCTAGGTCCTTGCTTCTCAAACTCTGAAGTGCTTATAGGAATCAGCTGGGGGTCTTGCTAAAATGCAGGGTCTGAGTCGGGAGGTATAGGGTGAGGCCTAGACTCTGCATTCCTAACAAGCTCCCAGGTGTCTCTGCCGCTGCTGGTCCACAGACCACACTTTGAGTTGCAAGGCTCTGGTCATACATTGTGTTTGTGCACATCAGAGAAGGATGCCTCTTCTTCAACAAGGAGAAACCCCACTCCAGGGCACAAGGCAGGTGGGGCCAGCGCAGCCTGCACAGGACTTCAGCCCCCACTTGCCCCCAACACCCACAGATGAACTCGGTAGCTCTGGAGATCCTGTCTTGACCTCCTCACCCTGAAAACCCTTTGCCCAGAGTTTGACCAACCAGGCCTTGGGATATGAGCAGAATGAACAGAGTCTCTTGAGATACTGAGCACTCAGTGATGGCCCAACAATGGCCCAACCTGTCAGTTCCTTCCCAAGAGACAAGAGACCTGGGCAGGGACGAGGGAACTGGGAGCATTCTGAGCAGGGATTACTGCTCTGAGCAGTGGTCTGAGCTCTCAACATCTTAGCCTTAGGAGTAGTAAAGTGGCCACTTGTCCACAGCACACAGGATTTGGATGGCCTGGCTTTGCCTCAAGCCCTGGGGCCTCAGGTGTCTCTGGAGATTCAAACAAAGGTGCAGATCAGGTGGGGTCTGGGGCACTGAGTTGGCTTGCTCCACAGATGAGGAGAAGGTGGGAGGTAGATACCTGAGGACCAAGCAGTCAAGGTTCTTCAAGCCACAGGCATTCTCAGGAAGCAAGAGACCCAGGCCCTCTCCTGGTAGGGGACCAACCATCCCCACTTGCCAGGTACTGTCCCAGTTTTAGCATTGAAAGTTCCATGTCCTGGGAAACCAGGACAGCTGGTCACCCTGTTGCCTGACCATACCGTAAGATGCCAGGTTGAGGGCCTCAAAAGAACTAGGTCATCAGGGCTTTGGGCGTTGGCCTGGGAGCTGGCTGGCTACAAATCCCGTGGTCCACATCGCCTTCTGCCCCCAGGAGGCCATGACAAAGCAGCCAGGCTGCTGCTGGACTGGACAGTGGTGAGGGTGGCCATCTAATCACTTTAGACCAGAGCTGCAGGTGTAATTGACTCTGCTGTTCTCTGGGCCACCTCTCCCGCAGCTCAGGAGTGATGCTAGAGGGACGGAGCACTCAGGACTTCCCACCCCGCCAATTTGTTAAATGTGGGGAATGACAGAGCTGACGTGACTTGCTCCCCATTCCCAGGCTGCTGGTCCTCGGGCTCCTACATGAATGTTCTTGCCCTGCAGCAGTGCCAGCCCATATTCCCACCACAGCTCTCCCAGGACTCCTAGTTCAGGTTCCCACCAGTCCAGCGACCACAGGACTGAAGACCGGGCCCTGCGGAGGGCCGCATCCAGGTCAGTTCTCAGGAAGCAATAAATAGATGGAGGCTGTCTTCTCTTCTCAGGGCAGCAACTGGCTTTCAGCACTAAAAACAAGGCCTCAAACCCGCAGGGGCTCAGAAAATACCCAGCAATGCCCACCTGTGCCTGCTGATCTGGAGGTAACTTGGAGGCACGTACTGCTTAAAAACCTCCAGGGAGCCCACAGGAGGTAAAGGGTCCTTTTTTTTTTCAAGTGACAAGGCTCAGAGAGGGCAGGAGATCTGCCTGAGTTTGCACAGCAGCTGTGAGTGCCGAGTCCAGGCTGCAGGCCCCACCTTGCCTCTTCCCTTGGGCATTCCAGAGCCCACTACTGCTGTAAGCTATCTATCCAGACCAGCTGCACCCCACCCACCACGTGCTGCTCGGCCCACCCACCCCCAGCCCCCAGGCTTGGCCTCCCATGGGCCTCCCTCCCTTCCAGGGTTCCAGGCCTGTGGCCTCTGTCCCTTGCTGGGTGGGCATGAGGAGGGTGGCCTAAGGTAAGGGGGCTCTTGCGCCTTCCGGAGACATGAGCATGTCAAACTTGATGAGCGGCGGGGCGATCACGCGCACCTCGGCGTTGAGTGGGTTGAAGCGGAGGTTGATGCTGCGCAAGGCTGGCATGGCGGCCAGCTTCTCCACAGGCACATCTAGTGGGGACAGAATGGACAGGTTAGAGTGGTGGAGGCCAACCAGACAGAAAAGGACAATGGGCCATGTGGACTCTGAGCACCTGATGGTGAGGGGCAGCTCTCCATTGCCCACTGCACGTGGGCTCAGCTCCTGGTGCCCAGCCCTGTGCGAAGGGCCATCGGGCCCACCAGGATATAACAACCACATGGAGGAAAGCATCCTAAAAAATAAGAATCAACTGCTTCAAAAAGTTAAACGTAGGATTGCCATACAACCCAGCAATTTTACTCCTAGGTAGAACTGAAAGAATTAAAAACAGGCATTCAAACAAATAATTTTACACAAATGTTCATAGCAGCACTATTTATAATAGTCAAATGTCCACCAATAGATGAATGGATAAACAACATGATATATACTATGTTGTCCATATATACGTCCATATATATATGATATATGGAATACTATGTAGCCTTTTAAAGGAACGCAATTCTGATACAGGTTACAACATGAATGAACCTTGAAAACATTGTGCTAGGCCAGTCGTGGTGGCTCGCGCCTGTAATCCCAGCACTTTGGGAGGGTGAGGCGGGTGGATCACGAGGTCAGGATTTCAAGACCTGCCTGGCCAAGCTGGTGAAACCCCATCTCTACTAAAAATACAAAAACATTAGCCGGGCATGGTGGTGGGTGCTTGTAATCCCAGCTACTTGGGAGGCTGTGGCAGAGAACTGCTTGAACCCACGAGGCGGAGGTTGCAGTGAGGGGAAATCGCACCACTGCACTCCAGCCTGGGCGACAAAGCAAAGCTCTGTCTCAAAAAAAAAAAGAGAAAATATCGTGCTAAAGAAAGAAGGCAGGCACAAAAAGACAAATACCGTATGACTCCACTTATGTGAGGTACATAGAGTAGCTGAATTCATACAAACAGAAAGTAGAACAGAGGTTCCCAGGGGCTAGGAGAAGGGGAAGTAGGGATTTATTGCTTAATAGCTACAGTTTCTGTTGGAGTGATGAAAATATTTTGGAAATAGATAGCGGTGATGGTTGCGCAACATGGTGAAAGTAATTAATGCCACTGAGCTACAGTATGCTTAAAAATGGTTAAAATCAGCCAGGCTATAGTCTCAGCTAGTCAGGAGGCTGAGGCAGGAGAACCTCTTGAGCCCAGGAGTTCAAAGTCAGGATGGGCAACATAGTGAGACCCCAGTCTCTATTTCTTAAAAGAAAAAAAAAAGGTTAAAATGGCACATTTTGTTCTACATATATATATATATATATTTTTTTTTTTTTTTTTTTTTTTTTTTTTTTTGAGACGGAGTCTCGCTCTGTCGCTCAGGCTGGAGTGCAGTGGCACGATCTCGGCTCACTGCAAGCTCCGCCTCCTGGGTTCTGTTATATATATTTTATCACAATTAAAAAATAACGTAATATGCCAAAACCACTGAATTGCATATATTAAATGGGTGAATTGTATAGTATGTGTCAATAAAACTATTAAAAAACAAAGACTATTATGTGCATAAAGAATATTTTTGCCAAGAGAGAGGAAGTCGCATACAGTGGCCTATGGAAATTCTTCTTAACTATGGGAATGCCACTCTATCATGCCATCTGCTCCATCATACCCCTAAAGAGTCCCTAAAGAAGCAGACATGACTATCTTGGGTCTATCTAAGGGAGGTTAGTTACAGTTTGAATTTATCAGGACTCCTGATAATGTGCCCTACCTATATCACTGCTCCATAAGAGCTATCTGGGAAGTTCCAGACTATATTGGATCATCACTATGCTGGATCATCACTTAGAGATGGAATGTCCTCTGGAATCAAAACAAACACATCTCCTGTCCAAGCTCTAGTTTCCAAAATTTAACGTGTAGAATTTGGAAATCAAGTTTCAAGCTGTCATCCACCTAACTTACATAAGATACTAGGGCATTTTCCAACACTCATCAAAAATGTCACAGTGTAATAAACATAAAGATAGTAGTGATCTATAATTAATTCCAAGTCCAATATTCTCAGCTATAACTGAAGACGCAGCACAGCCTAGTGTCACAGACATGAAATTTAAGACAGCCCTAAGCTGATGCCCCAGCTTTACCACCTAAAAATTTGTATTACTTCCCGTACCTTGTTTTCCTAATCTTGAAAATGGACATAACTAATATTTCCTCAAACAGAATTAAATTGGGGAGCAACTGCTTAAAGGATATGGGGACTCCTTTGGGGTGACAGAAGTATTTTGGAATTAGATAGAGGTGATGATTGCACAACACTGTGAATGTCCTAAATGCCAATGAATTATACACTTTATGTGGTTAAGTGGTTAATTTTATGTTATGTGAATTTCGCCTCAGTTTTTTTTTTTAAAGGACCAGAATAAGGCAGCAGCTATACTAACACTTGGTAACCTGTTATAGTTCCTCCCACCTAACCTTTAGGATCACTCAGACAACACTAGGACGCTTGCCCTCGATGCGGGCCCTGTGCAAGCTGAGGCTCTGGCTGCATCCGCTCCTCCCCGATCCAATTCCGTGAGCAGCTGGATCCCAGAAAACCTCCCACCCTAGCACAGGACGGGGCCAGACCTCATCCCATGCAGTCCTACACAACCTCAGGCCGACAGTGATGGCAAGAGCCAGCTCCTGTCCTCTCCTAGGCACAAAATATTGCCCACAGTTGGGGGCTTTTTGTTTTTGTGGTTGTTTTGTGTTTAATTTTAGAACACACTAATGGATATTATACACATATTTTACTTTAGGCAAATGGTACTGTGCTATATAGATATCAGGCCACTTCTTTATATATATATATATATATATATATATATATATATATATATTTTTTTTTTTTTTTTTTACTAAGCACCAATAACAATCTTTTTTAAATATTATTTTTAATTTTTAATTGTGGTAAAATACAAATAAATTTACCATAGTAACCATTTTTAGGTGTACAGTTCAGCAGCATGGACACATTCACATTGTTTTACAACCAATCTCCAGAACTCGATCTTGCAAAACTGAAACTCTATACCCATTTAAACAAAAACTCCCCATCCCTCCCTCCTCCCAGCACCTGGCAACCACCATGAATTTGACTACTCTACGTACCTCATATAAGTGGAATCATATAGTATTTGCCTTTTTGTGATGGGCTTATGCCACTGAGCATAATGTCCTCAAGGCTCATCCACATTATGGCACGTGGCATTGATAATGCAGGATTATTCAGCCTTAAAAAGGAAGAAATGCCAGCCACGGTGGCTCACACCGGTAATCCCAGCACTTTGGGAGGCCAAGGCAGGTGGATCACCTGAGGTCAGGAGTTCGAGACCAGCCTGACCAACACAGTGAAACCCTGTCTCTACTAAATACAAAAAATTAGCCGGGTGTGGTGGCACATGCCTGTAATCCCAGCTACTTGGGAGGCTGAGGCAGGAGAATCTCTTGAACCTGGGAGGCAGAGGTTGCAGTGAGCCGAGATCACACCACTGCACTCCAGCCTGGGCAACAAGAGCGAAACTCTATCTAAATAAATAAATAATAAAAAGGAAGAAACTTCAGACACATGTCATAACGTGAATGAACCTTGAGGTTCACCTGTCCATGGTCACTTGGGTTGTTCCCATCGCTTGGCTATGATGAACAATGCTGCTAAGAACATGAGTGTGCCAATATCTCTTCGAGACCCTGCTTTCCGTTCTTCTGGGTATATATGTGATGTATACCCAGATGTATGAGACCCCCACCCAGATAAAAATAGAAAACATTTCAAGAACCCCCAAAAGGGTTCCCTTGTGCCCCTTTCCAGTTTATACCCTCTGATCTTCTTCATCATTAATTTAGTCTATTCCTGAACTTCATATAAATGGAACCACATAGCATGGGCCACGCTTTTATTCAAATGTCTTTAGGACTTTCAGTTTCAGAAGTCTTAAATTTTTTTACTCAGAAAAGTTGAATATTATTGTCTTAAGTCTCTTCCCCCCTCCTTTTTTCATTTGGAAATAACTTCAAATGTATAAAATGTTGCAAAACTAAAAATAAAAACTAGCAAAAATACCAGATGACCATTAGCTAGATTTGCCAATTTTTTTTTTTTTTTTTTTGAGATGGAGTCTCGCTCTGTCACCCAGGCTGGAGTGCAGTGGCGTGATCTTGGCTCACTGCAAGCTCCGCCTCCTGGGTTCACGCCATTCTCCTGCCTCAGCCTCCCAAGTAGCTGGGACTACAGGTGCCCGCCTCCACGCCCGGCTAATTTTTTATATTTTTAGTAGAGACGGGATTTCACCGTGTTAGCCAGGATGGTCTCAATCTCCTGACCTTGTGATCTGCCCACCTCTGCCTCCCAAAGTGCTGGGATTCCAGGCGTGAGCCACTGCGCCCGACCTAGATTCGCCAGTTGTTATCATTTTATCCTATTTGCTCTATCATTTGTGCATGCATTTTCTGTCTCTCTCTCTCTCTCTCTCCCCCACCCCACACACACACACGCTTTTTTTCTGAATCATTTGAGTGTACCATACATATGTCATGGCCCTCAGCGTGTTATTTCCTAGGAATTGGGACATTCTCTTACATAACCACAGCGCAGTTAAGGGTTCCAGGTATTCACATTGATAGAATGTGTATCTAACCCATGGCCCACAGTTCAGTGTGGTCAGGTGCCCTAACATCCTGTACAGCACTTCCCCCTGTAGTACCAGAGCCAGTCTGGAATCAAGGATTGCATTTACTTCTAACTCTTTGGGCCCCTTTGTCTTTTATGACATTGATATTGGAGGAGTAGTGCACTACCCCCTTCCCTTTTTAAAAGTTCCTCATTTTGTGTTTGTCTGGTGTTTCTTCACGATTCAACTGAGACTTCGCATCCTCAGCTGAAGACTGCACAGGTGCATGTCCTTCCTGGGGTATCACATCAGAGGCACACCAAATTCATTTTTATTGTTACTTTTGATCACTTGATCAATGTGTAACTTGCTTTCTCCACTATATAATTACTATTGTGTGTTTTTTTCTCCCTTGCATCTAACAAGAAGTCTGTGGAGACACATCTTAAGAGCGTGCAAATATCCTAAATGTTGGTTCTCACCAACATTTAGCATTCATCACCCTTAGACTTAGCATCCACTAAAGATTCTTACCTGACCTGATCTTTATGATGGCTGCAAAATGATTTCCTAATGTCAACAGTCCTCAGTATTCTGCTTCTCTTCCATGTATCTATTATCAATATAGACTCCTATGTTTCTAGTGATTTACAATTCATTATTGGACTTCATTATTCTGTTGCTCAAATTGTCCAGATTTGACCACTGGGAGCCCCTTTGGCCTGGCTCCTGTATCTTTTGACATGGCTCCAGCACTTTTTGGATGCACTGCCTGAATTTCTAGGAAGACACGTCTTGAGCCTTCCCTGTTCCCAGCCCTGGAATCAGCCACTTCTCCAAGAAGTCCTGGTTCCTTTCAATGGGGAAGAGTATTAGTGCCCAATAGTAAGTGTGACTGACTAAGCCATGTCTTACATTCCATCCACGAGGACTGTGTACATCGAATCCATCTGCTTTTGACTGCTGCTTAGTATACCATGCTGTGTACCCACCACACTGTACCTCTCTACTCTGCCAGCAATGACACCCAAGTGGCCTCTATCTGTCCTTAGGAGCCAATGTGGGAAAGTCTTTGGATATATGCCCAGGAGCAAGACTGATTGCTCTGTCAATGAATATGTGTATATACCTCCACTAACTGCTCTCTAGAATTCCTGTTGAATCTCCCAGGAGCTTCCTATCCTGTACCCCCAGCAAAGGCTTTCAAAGAGGCTGCTGACCCATCCTGAGAGAAAGAGCTTCCTGGAGATGTTCTCAAATTGCTTCTAGAATCTTCCAGGCCTCCTTGTTCTGCTATGGGTCACAGCATAGAACAAATCTATCCCTTCTTGTCCATGACACTGCTGAAGCCTGGAGCTTAGAAAACACCACCACCTTATTTAGGCAAAGGCCCCCAGATCCTTCGCTTCACATGATAGTTGAGAGTGGGTGGGTAGTGGTTATTAAGATAAACAAGCTCTGGAGTCAGAAGGATACGCCCGGCTTTCCAGTGACTGTGGTGCCTCAGGCAGGATCGCTGCACCTGAGCTTTCTCATCTGTAAAATGGAGTCATACTGCTCACCTTGCAGGGAGGTCCCAGAAGTCGACAAGATGCCTGCATGCAGTACAACAGCACAGTGCTCCAGCAACATGTGTCCAGCTAGTGCAGGTTCCCTGCTCCCTGTCACTGGTCTGGGGCCTGCATCTGCTGAGCAGCAGCCCAGATCCCTGGGGATAAGCCCACAGAGTTTGGCCAGCAGAGTCTCAGCCTGAGTTCACCACCCAGATAACCCAGATGTCGGCTCACATAGAAAGGAACAAGGGTTGAGCCTCAGATGTCTCCTAAAAGCACTATGGCTCCCGGAGCCCCTCACCACCACTCACAGAAGGCCAAAGCCCCAGATTTGGCCTCCACTGAGAGCACCAACAAGAAAGTTCCTGGACATACTGATAGTCATAGGCCATTGACAAGAAGCTGTACAGATCATGGCAGAGAGACCACAGGAGGTAGGAGGGTCCTGAAAGTTGTGAAAACCCAGGCTCAGTGGGAGGAAGTAATTTTGCCTGGGGTCACCCAGCCAGTGGGTAGCAAGGCTGACACCGAGTCGGAGAAGACTCTTGACCACAGAGAAGCGCTATGCAGGAGTCCCCGGGCCCCGTAAACTGGCAGCCAGGTTCCCTAACGGGAGGAGCTTGCCTACCCTTAGACTCTGGGGTGACCTGGCCTCTCAGTTCCCTGAAGGCAGGCTCTGCGTATGAGACCAGGGGCCCAGTCCACGGCCTTGAATGCTGGGGGACACAGGAATTGCTTACTCCAGGAGCTGTGTCCCCAATAAGAAGACTGGCTATAGGGCAGCTGGGGTTGGGGGGTGTGGCAGGGAGGGGCTGGTCATCACCTGCCTGGAGCAGGAACCATGTGACAGGCGAGCGAGCCAGCAAGGAGGGGTGGGAGAGGCCAGGAGTCCATGGCAAATGGAGGCTCAGACAGGAAAAGACGCAGAGACAGGCTGTTTTCAGAAGGCAGGGTTATAAGCAGACATGACTCCTCGGAGAAGAGGAAAAGAAAGAACAAGTGCTAGGAGTGTCCACTCACCTCCTTCGCTTTCTCTGGAACTCATGTGGGTACAAATGTCATACCACACAGCTGCCAGCAGCCTGGCCTCGCTCGTCCCAGCCTCTTGCTGGGTGTGGGGGCTAAAGAAAGGTGCTGCCTATGGTAGTTCTTGAGTCTCTTCTTTCAAGCAGGGCCCCCATTTTCCCTATTAATAATGGCTGGGAAGAAAAGGGCTAATTCCTTGGACTCTTGCACATCTTCACATTCAGGAGTTCTGTTGCAGCCATTCCCCAGCGGCACAGCCAGCAGCGTGGGCAGGGGTACAGATGCCATCCCCTCTGCCCCTGATCACCCAGAGTAAGAAAGACCCCTCGCACTTGGCTTTTATTTCATGGGGCATCAAACTCCATTGGACACAGGAGGAAATCAAGGCGCAAGGAGGTATAGCACCTTTGTCTAAATGGGCCCAGCAAAGCGGGCTGCTTCTGGGAACTGATGTTTGAGGCCCTACGCTAGACAGTTCCTCACAATGACCCATTTCTCAGGTAAGAAAACTTGATTCTCAGTTTCTTGATGCCCAAGGTTGCCACGCCAGTAAGTGGTGGAGGAAGGACAGTTCCTGATCCCAGAGCCCATACACTTCAACCCACAACGCAGAGGGGCAAGGCCAAGGCCAGAACCTGGTCTCCTTGCACTGGCCCCTGGCCCCCAGAAGGTAACAATGACAGGCAAGTTTCACTGAGCGATTCAGTAAGGACTGAAGCCCGGGCTAAGAGATCACAACCTCAGTTGTCAAGATATTCCCACTTGAGAAATGGTGGCTCAGAGCTGCTGTCACCCCTTCTCCCCATCCGCTACTGAAGACCACTGATCCTTCCCCAGTTTCTCCAGAGGAGGCTGAACAGGGGCTTGCTAAGGACCCTCCCTACTCTGGACTCCCGTGTCTCCTCTGTCCCTCACCTGGGAAGGCCAGTGGCCCACACAGTGGCTAGTACTTCTGAGGATGGGGGGGTCCCCCTGTCATGCTGCTGCCACAGGCTTGCTGGGCATGGCAGGAAGCCCCACTACAGCCCAGCCCCGGAACACATCCCCACAACTCCAGGCCTAGTGGGAGCGGCACTGCCGGGGTCTCAGCTTGCTGTTTCCACGTCTGCCACAGAGCTGGCCTCTCCAGGGTCTGTGGCATTCTCTGAACCACCCTACTGAAGGCCAGTAATAGCTTTCACAGGCACAGAGCAGGGATTAGGTATAGCTCTTTCCCCTAATTTAACTGCAAAAGTCATTTGAGCAGCTTAGAGGAAGGAGCGATGGGACCATCAAACATGCCAAAGCTGGCAGAACCGACACATCAGAGCAGTCAAACTCGCAAGTGACAAGCCCAAGAAGGCAACTGGGAGTTTCTGGATAAAGCTGAAAGATTATTTATGCTCACAGCATCCTGACAAGAGAGGGAGATAGCTGGAGGCTGCAGAGGAGAATATGAAATGACCTGCATTTTGTGGATGGGGAAACTGAGGCTTGGAGAGGTTAAATAAATGTCCTGAGGCTAGACAGCCCAGTGGTCTCTGGACTCTGTTGTGGAGAGGAAAGGGACCTCAGCTTTGCCTTCAATACCATGGGTCATGCTCCCATCACCACTCACCACGTCCTGCTGCTCCTCAAATCCCAGCTCAAGGGCGGCTTCCTTTGCCACTCCCCTGCATCCCCCTCCAAACTCTCTGAACATTTTCTTTATACACACTCGTATCATGCACCATGCTCTGCAACCTGTGAATATGTCTGTTCACTCCTGTAAATGTGACACAAAGCACAGTGCTCACGGGTGCTCCATATCTGTTGGATGAATGAATGTCTAACCTTTTGAACTAGACCATGAGTCCCTTCAGGCTGAGACCACCCTGAGCTGGGCAAACAGCAGAATCGCCATCAATGCTGCTTAATCAACTCTGTGACTACAGCTACACTCAAGAGTTGGGGCCCATTCCCTGGCCTCACCCATTCTGTGCACATTTGCCAGTCAGGGCCAGGCCTCTGTGGACCAACGCTATGATAAGACACTTATCCTAGTCTTCCCCTTTGACACTAGTAATCTAATTTAGAAAATGCAAAGATATTGATGAACAAAAGTAAAATCATCACGTCCCATCACCTAGAATGAATCACTATTAATGTCTTGGTATATGGCCTTCCCCACTGTTTAATGTGTTTGTGTATGTGTGTATATACACTCACATACCTATGTATTTCCAAATGGCCTCCCAGATAGCATGCTATGACATGCTGTTCTTCATGATATGCTGTAAATATCTTTTCAGGTTACAAATTGGTGACTTTCGGCCGGGCGCGGTGGCTCACGCCTGTAATCCCAGCACTTTGAGAGGCCGAGGCGGGCGGATCACGAGGTCAGGAGATCGAGACCATCCTGGCTAACACAGTGAAACCCCGTCTCTACTAAAAAAATACAAAAAATTAGCCGGGCGTGGTGGCGGGCGCCTGTAGTCCCAGCTACGCGGGAGGCTGAGGCAGGAGAATGGCGTGAACCCGGGAGGCGGAGCTTGCAGTGAGCCGAGATCGCGCCACTGCACTCCAGCCTGGGCGACAGAGCGAGACTCCGTCTCAAAAAAAAAAAAAAACAAACAAATTGGTGACTTTCTATGGCTGCATCATAATCCATGGGATGGATGTACCACTTTGACTCCTGTTCCTGTTGTTGGACATCCAGGTTGTTTTCAACATTCCACTTTTTTTTTTTTTTTTTTTTTTTTTTGAGACAGAGTCTTGCTCTGTTGCCCAGGCTGGGGTGCAATGGCGTGATCTCAGCTCACTGCAACCTCCACCTCCTGGGTTCAAGTGATTCTTCTGCCTCAGCCTCCCTGGGATTACAGGTGCACGCCACCACACCCAGCTAATTTTTGCATTTTTAGTAGAGATGGGATTTCACCATATTGGCCAGGCTGGTCTCGAACTCCTGAACTCAAGTGATCCACCTGCCTCGGCCTCCCAAAGTGCTGGCATTACAGGCATGAGCCACTGCACTCGGCCTCCAACATTCCACTATTCCAGATAATGAGAGGCTTTGAGTCTACAGGGCATTCTGGGGTTACTTCTCTCTCTTTGAGCCTATGACTGTAGAATGTAGGATGTGAGGTTCTAGAATCCTTTTATGAAGCCAGAGGAATGTCCCTTTAACTTTCCCATGGCCCCCAAGTGTGTGGGCTTCTGTTGCAAGGCCTCATGTCTTAGGTGAGGACTAAAGTCAAGGACTCAGTGGCCTATGGCAAGGCAAAAACCTCAAGCAGAATTAAACTATGCACTGGCTGGCCCTCCTCCCACTGCAGACAGCCACCCTAGACTCCCACCTATGTCTGTGGGAAGTTTAGAGTAATCAATAATAGTAGAAGCAGAGTGGGCAGTGTTTACACAAAATTACTTCCCTGAGGTCAGCTTGCCCCCGTCTCACTAATTGTTAGCAATATTGACAGGTAAACTTGTTTTACATCAGTGAAACCGGCTGAGAAGCAGGATGATTACAAACGATGGCTCCAGAATGCTTTCCTGGTCCAGTGTGGTGCCCACAGTGGGACCCTGTGAGAAGGAGGGGTCAGGACCTGGGGAAGTGTCAAGGGAGGTGAGCACCTAGCATAGAGGTAACCAGAATTGCTAGCTGGCCTCTGATTCCAGCATTGCTAGAGAATCCAGGCCAGCCCTAGCCCCACATCTCAGCCTCAAGGCAGCTCTGGTGCCTGGACACAAAAACAACCAAGATCAAGGACGCCCTGCTGTGCTGCGCTAAGCTGCATACCGCCTCTCAAAATGCCACAAGAGACAAGCAAGCAGACTGTGGTAACCTGGCAGGGACAGGGGGTCATGCTGCAACAGGAAGGCTCCGGGGCCACACACACACATCTCTCAGACCACTCCACCACACCCTTCTGGGTGGAGTCAGGTGGGGACAGGGGCTGAGCCCTCCCTACCTCCACATGGTCCTGGACTGGGCATCCTGGCAGAGGTGGGGCAGAAGCAAATGGAAATAGAACAGCTCCAGCCCTCAGAGAGCCAGGAGCACACTGCACAGCCTTGACAATCCTGCAGGCTGAGTTCTAGCCTGCAGAAAAAGCTGGGTGGACTGGAGTTCTGAGTCTCCTGCTGACGATGGGCCATTTGGCAGGGTGAACAGGGCCAGGGACACAGGCCCTAATTTTGGCACTGCCATTTAAAGCTGTGCACCCTCAGGCAAGCCCCTTCACATCTCTGAACCACAGCCTTTCATCTTTAAGACCGTCCTTCCACCTCATGATCTGTGGGGTGGGACCATCGGTGCTCTCCAGGGAGGAGGGGGCTAGTGAGGTGCAGGAAGTATGGCGGGCACCCCCATCAATAGGATGGGAAGCACGGGATGTTTTAAGAATCTACCGATAAACCTAGAGACATTTTTCTGTCCTTAAGTATGAGCTGCAGGGAAAGAAAAGCAAAGGAGAAAAACCTTTGGCTTTGATTCCTCCTCTGTGCCCCAGGTTGGCCAGCAAGGGTGGGCTAATGGGCATTGAGGGGGACACCCACCACAGCCTTTCCCTCCAAAGAGTCCCCTGCACCCATATCTGACATGCAATCAAAGCCAGATCATAACAATTCTTTGCAAAAATGACTCAGTCTTCTTATTGGCCACTCTGGACACAGCCAAATAAGCAGCTGAAACGGCTGGGCCCATGCCTGACATTTATCCTCCCCACCCTCTGCACCCTCCTCCTTCCTTCTGCACTCCGGCCACTGGAAGGCCTATGCCTTCCCACAGGCTGCTCTCAGGCCTCTCTTAGCTCCTCTGCTTTGGTTAAGGTGCTCTGGGAAGAGCCTCAGAAAAGAATGACAATTTTGCTGTCCCCTCTCACGTGCCTGTGTTCCCTGCCTCAGAATTGGTGGTGCACACCTGGGGCAGAAGGGTTCATCAGAAGTTCTGGTCTAGCTCAGTGGTTCTATCTAGTTTGCACACTGGAATCATCTGGATAAAACTGCCTCTGCAAAAGTTATGACAGGCCGAGAAATCTGACATAGCTGACTCCATCTTGCTTCTAGCCTCACAAGCTGTCCTTGATCATTCTTGAGCATAAGCCAAGCTAACTATGGAAGGAATTTGTTTATAGTTCAACCTTAAAACAAAGACAATACCAGCCCCTTCCCAAAACTAATTCCCTCCTTGCTCAGGGACCACCTTTGTAAAACTAACAAGTTAGCCACAAGGTTAGAATTATGCTTTGGAAGTCATGTAGCCAGGGATCACAAGATTCCTAACCTCCCCAACTGCTCCTACAGATAACATCACAACTGTAAAATGTATGATTGGTGTTTGAGGTATCTTTCAGACTCTGCATTCTGATAAACCAGCTGGCACCACCTGGACCGGTATATTAGTCCATTTTTAGGCTGCTGATAAAGACATACCAGAGGCTGGGTAACTTATATAAAGAAAAAGAGGTTTAATGGACTCACAATCATGGCAGAAGGTGAAAGGCATGTCTTACATGGTAGCAGGCAAGACAGAATGAGAGCCAGGTGAAAGGGGAAACCCTTTATAAAACCATCAGATCTCGTGAGACTTATTCATTACCATGAGAAAAGTATGGGGGAAACCACCCCCATGATTCAATTATCTTCCACTGGGTCCCTCCCACAACACATGGGAATTATGGGAGCTACAATTCAAGATGAGATTTGGGTGGGGACACAGCCAAACCATATCAACCAGTAACCATACCAAGAAACTGGCTCAGCTGATCTTGTGACCCCCAACCCAGGAACTGACTCAGTGCAAGAAGACAGCTTCAACCCCCTATGACTTTATCCTCAACCCAACCAATCAGCATTCCCCATTCCCTAGCCCCCTGCCTGACAAACTATCCTTGAAAAATTCTAACCTCTAAATTCTCAAGAAGGTTGATTTGAGAATTCTCTCCCATCCTCTGGCTTGGCTGGCCTTGTGATTATTAAACTCTTTCTTTGCTGCAAAACCTGCTGTTCTCAGTGAATTTGCTTTCCTGGGCAGCAGGCAAGAAGAAACCATTGGGCAACTACATTGAGAGCTTTAAAAAATCATGAAGCCCGAATCCCACCATCAGAAACTCTGATTTAATTGGCATGGGGTGTGGTCAGGACATGGAGTTTTAAAAGCCTGCCCAATGATTTGAATGCACAGATAGTTTGAGCATCGCTGGTCTTCTCGGTGAAGATTAATGAGAGAATCTGGTGAAAACTTTTGCACAGTACTTCCATTCTGGGTGCCACCCTCCCCCGACTTGCAGAGTTGACCGGAGCTAGCAGGAGCGGGGCTGACTGCCTACCTGGCCTAGGGAAACCTGCCTCATTACCTTATACTGTTCTTTCTACAAAGAGGTTTCCTTCCAACCAAAATTATGCACTTCAGCCATAATGTTCCTGTGGCTTTCTATCCCCCTAGAGCTATGTGCAAAAATCTCTCCCGTGCAAAGCACTGTCCTGAATAGCTGGGACTCTGCAGCAAGACTACTTGGGTTGGAATCCCGGCTCAGATGGAGTGACCTTGGCCAAGTTATTTAATCTCCCTGTGCCTCGGTTTCCTCACCTGAGGAGAATAACAGTATCTACCTCATAAGGTTGTCATGAGGATTAAACAAGAGCATCCTTGAAAAGTGCTTAGAGAAGAGCTGGGTGTGCAGCAAATGGTCACTAGTGCACGGGACAATGCCAGGAGCTCCATGAGAGCAGGGAGTGTGTTTGTTCTATTTGTGTCTCCAGCTCGGTGCAGCTCAGCTCCAGCACGAAGTAAATCACTTAGTTAAAAACAGCAACTGGTGAATGAAGGAACATTTCCCAAATGCCCAAATTCAAAAGTGTCCCCAGAGGGTTGACAAGAATTGCATGCCACATTCTGGACTGAAATAGAGTTATAATTAAGCATTAATTGGGCTGCACTTTGGCCCACTTCCTTGTCGCTGAAAGTCACACAGCACAAGATCCTGACCTTGTGTATCCCAGTTCTTCCTGTAGATAGGATTTCTGACTTTAGGGTCCATAGACTGTTTACAAATTGATTCACAACCCCGTTGTTCCTATAGACAGGATTGCTAACATTAGAATCATCAACTTTTGCTGTAGGATAGCTTAAGATGTTTTTCAGATCCCCAATTTCAGCAACCAGTTTGGAGACGCCCCCCCACAGAGGATCAGGATCAGCATGAAAGCATAGCTGCTTCCTCTCCCTGTCCCATGACCTCACCCTGCTCTTTTCCACCCATCAATGATCTCCACGCTTCAGCCCACTCCCAAACTGTTAAAAACTCTAATTCCAAATTCCTTGGGGTGATAGATTTGAGGTATCCTCTCATGTCTTCGTTCAGTGACCCTATGATTAAACCTCTTTCTCTGCTGCAACCCAGTGTCTCGGCGTACTGACTTGCTGAGTGCATCAGGCAACAAACCCATTATGGTTACATACCCATGTCCATATCCACACAAGCCTTTTATTCCTTGGATAAGGCATCCTTGCAAAGCTGGGCTTGGAGATCAGGGCATCAGGCAGCTCTCCAGCACTCTGGACAGAGACAGGGACAGGTAGTGGAGAGTGGCAGTAAATGGAGCCTGGAAGCCTTTTGCTGCGTTTTATTTTTTAATTTAATTTAATTTATTTTTTTCTTTTGAGACATAGTCTGGCTCTGTCACCCAGGCTGGAGTGCAGTGGTGCAATCTTGGCTAACTGCAACCTCCGCTTCCTGGGTTCAAGCAATTTTCCCGCCTCAGCCTCCCGAGTAGCTGGGACTACAGGTGCATGCCACCACACCTGGCTAATTTTTGTATTTTTAGTAGAGACGGGGTTTCACCACATCGGCCAGGCCAGACTCAAACTCCTGACCTCAAGTGATCCACCTACCTCAGCATCCCAAAGTCCTGGGATTACAGGCGTGAGCCACCGCGCCCGGCCCTTTTCTTGTGTTTTAAACAAGGGTCAAAGAACTTCTTGCTGTTGGCCTGTGTGCTACCAGCAGAGCACCAACAGTATCCTGGACAGTTGGAGGTTTTGGTTCATCCAGGTTTCACCACACAGTGGTTGGCACAGAGAATGCCATTTGGGCAAAGACCAAGTGTGTGGCTTGCTACTTCCCTGCAGGTGGACACAAGTGGGGCAGGGGCTGCAAACAGGAGCTTCCTGCACCCTCGTGTCTGGGGGCCATGTCTAATTTGCATTAATTGCTGTTGACACCTGTTTGTTTAATCCCAACCTCTCCCTCGGTGCGGCTGCACAGCTGGCAAGCGCTCCTTGCACTGTTTGTCTAATGACCACCTCCTAAGTGCTTGCTAACACAATTGATGCCTGCACCTACTGCTCAATGCCTGGTGAGCACAACTCAGAGCTCTGCAGACACCAAGCAAGGGCATGCAGGGCAGAAGGCATGAAGCTGCTGGGCATGCAGGCAAGAAGCTACCACCTCGGAGGGCAAGTCATCCTGTCATGGGACTTGTGACACTCAGCGCATAGAGGTCAGGGCAAGGGTCAGACTCTGGAAAGCTGGCTGTGCTCAGGGGGCAATCCAAACTCCATGCCCACGGAGGGAACAAATCAACATCCCTCCAGATGGGCTTGGAGCCCCAGATCCAGGGGCAGGAGAGAAGTGCCACAGGTTTGACATTGTCCTCCCAGATGTGCCAGCCCAGAGGGTCCCTGCCTAGTCCAATCCTTGTCAGGCTTGAAGGCTATGCATCATGATTGCTCCCTCTTCTAGATACTAAGTGGCCATCTCAAATCCCTTTTACAGATGTGGTAAGGAAGAGAGGGAGGGACGGAAAGAGGAAGGACCCCCTGCCACCCCAGCACTGTCAGTACCTTGCAGTCAGCCTGCTGTTCTGTACTGCCCAATTACTGGCTCTAATCTTTCCATGCTACACCAGGGTCACTCTGAGATCTTGCCTAACTCATTGAGGTCTTGCCCAACTCTAACAGACCATGATTACATTCCACAAGCCCTCACCTGAGCTGCCCCTTACATTCTTAGAGAGCAACTACCACCACACAGAGAGCTCACTGCATGTCAGCATGGTTCAAAGTGCACTGCACATACTCACTCATTTAACCCACTATTATTTAATCCAGTATCGTCCAGAGAAGGAAATGGAGATACCAAGAGATTGAACAACTTGCTGGAAACATAAACCCACATTTCCTTGATTCCCTGCAGTTAGGGTTGGCCAGTCAGTGCCCCAGAGGGGGCAGGGTGTGGGTTTCTGTCTCAGCATCCCAGGGTCCAGGCCCCCTGCAGTGGCCTCCCAATCCCTACCTGGCAGTCCTGCAAAACAATGTGAGCTCACCAGTTCCGCGGTGGCCTCCTGCTCTCCCCTTCCTGACTGTGGGAGGGACTAACTCACCTGGAGGGTTCATCAGCGGTGTTCTGAGAGTAATGGTTGACAGCCCAGCCTGCAGCCACTGCCAAAGCCTTCCAGGCTTTTGTGAGAACCTAAGTCCCCATGAAAATCCCTTTTTACTTAAAATGCCCACATGGTTTCTGTTTCCTGTACTTCCTGATCAGTGTCTGGGAGATTAGGGGAAGCACAGTGGGGGAAGGCGCTTTATAACCGGGAGGTATCAGGCATGGGAAGGTTAGTCATAATTATCTACCAACCAGGACGTAGAGGGGCCCCTTTACATATGCAGATACTTCAATGGGGGGAGGGTCAACAATCCCCTTGAAGTCCATGAAGGATTTTATGCTTTTTAAAATGTGGTGTGTGCATTAATTTCATCTTATCCTCTGGAGAGGGCTGTGAGGACTATCTTCCTATTTTTCAGATTGGAAACTTGAGTCTCTGTTTCCAGTTAATCGACCTCACACAGATGGTGTTGAAGCTGGGACTCAGACACAGACCTGCAGCCTCCCCACACAACGTCCTTTCCATCATCCTTACAGTGGTAAATGGGGGATTCCTCACCTGTCAGCTGCCTTCTCTGCAGAAATTATTTGTCCCCACTCTGTGAGCCACAATGGGACCCAAGACTGAGACCTGAAATGACAGAGCAGCATGCTTCCAGGTGTGTGTATGGGGAGAAGGAGGGGTGGGGTGGGCTCTGGGGAACTGGGGAGGGCATGCCACAACTCTGCTGGGGGCTGGATGCTCAGAATCTTCCAGAAGACCAACTGTGGCAAACCTTCCCTGGCCAGCTGCCTCTAGCCCTGGACCCTGCAGCCACTGGTTAGCCTCCATCATACCTCTGAACAGTGCCCTCTGGCTCCTCTGTCCTGGCCCCTGGGTGCATGCAAGAAGTATATGCAACAAGTGGCCCCATGGGTTAGAGGGCAAGGAGTGAGCGGGCAGCATGTGGTCAGGACTCTAGGTGGGCTGAGCGGCAGGAGGTAGGCTGAGGCAAGAGGTGATCACAGTGACGCTGCCTCCAGCCCCGATTCTAGTGGGTGGCAGTGTCCTCCCCACTCTGCAGATGAGGAAACGGAAGGTCGCAGAGAGGAGGAGGCCTGCTCATGCTAATGATGTGTGTGGGGCTTCAGACCTTTGCCTTTCTGACTACAAAACTCTGAGAAGCCAAGACTAAGGGAGGGAGAACAGGCAAGAGTTGAATGTGGAAAGTGGTCAGGATTGAGCAGAGTTTGATTCAGAGGCTCTCTACCCTGCAGGGGAGCTGCCACAGGTCATCAGGAGAGAAGCAGAAGGAGGTGTAAGAGGGAGCCCTGGCTTCTGCTTCTGCTTCTGTTTTCACCATGGGAGTCTCCCTTTCTTTTTTCCTTCTCTCTTTCTTTTTTTTTTTTTTAATTGTTGTTGCTGTTGTTGAGACAAGGTCTCCCTCTGTCACCCAGACTGGAGTACAGTGGTGCAATCATAGTTCATTGCAGCCTTGAACTCCTGGGCTCAAGTACTCCTCTTGCTTCAGTCTCCTGAGTAGCTGGGACTACAGGTATGCACCACCATGCCTGGCTAATGTTTTTTTAAAAATTTTTTGTAGAGATGGGGGCCTCACTATGTTGCTCAGGCTGGTTTTGAACTCCCAGCCTCAAGCGATCCTCCTGCCTTGGCCTCATAAAGTGATGGGATTACAGGCGTGAGCCCCCAGGTCCAGTCAGGCGTCTCCCTCTCTGTGTCATCCAGGCTGAAGACAGGCAGTCAGTCCCAGGGGACAGTGAGAAGCCTTTTGTGACCATGGTTCAATCTGCCTCGTGAGCCCAGAGGAAGTTCTGAGGGCAGCTGGCACTGGCAGGTCAAGGCACCCTCCCTGGCAAGCTGGGAGGTCTGAAGCCTCCCACTGTGCCACTGTCTGGCCTGGCAGGAGGCAGAGCTTTGGGTCCAGAAACATCTGTTTCGGCCGAGATTCCCTACTTCCTGCTGACCCCATTCTACTGAGGGTTGGTGGGTGTAACAGATGGGCAGCAGGCCAGATGTTGGCACAGTCCTAATTAAATGAGGACTTATTATACGAACAAATCACCGGGGGTTCTTGCTCAGGTGCAGATTCTGACTCAGGAGGTATGAAGTGAAACCTAAGGTTCTGCATTTCTAACAGGCTTCCGGAATGCCCATGCTGCCGGCCTATTGAAGCCACTTTGAGAATTGAGAGCCCAGGCAGAGCTTCTCAGGCTTCAGCATGAATGTGAATCAGAAAGCCAGGGGTCAGGGGCAGGTATTACGACAGACTGCTTCCCCCTCCCAAGAGTTTCTGATGTAGGTCTGGGGCAAGGCCAGGGAATGTGCATTTCTAACCAGTTCTCTAGCGATGCTGCTGCTGCTGATCCTGGGACCACACTTTGAGAAATATCAGCTGGGATAGTAAGGTGAAACAGGACAAGGGCAGAATTAAGTAAATGCAGCCCAAAGCATCCTACATGACACAGATACTTTTCCTCTTAAAAGTGCCGCTACCCAGGTACAGTGGCTCACGCCTGTAATCCCAGCAATTTGGGAGGCCGAGGCGGGCAGATTGCTTGAGCTCAGGAATTTGAGACCAGCCTGGGCAACATGGCAAAAACCCATCGCTACCAAAAATACAAAAATTAGCTGGGCATGGTGGTGTGCACCTGTGGTTCCAGGTACTTGAGAGGCTGAGGTGGGAGGATCACTTGAGCCTGGGAAGTTGAGGTTGCAGTGAGCCAAGATCATGCCACTGCACTCCAGCCTGTGTGAGAGATCGAGACCCCATCTCAAAGAAAAAAAAAAAGTGTTGTCACTCTATTTAATCAATTATTTTTTGTTTGTTTTTGTTTTTTGTTTTTTGAGACAGGGTCTCACTCTGTGGCCCAGGCTGGAGTACAGTGGTGCAATCACAGCTCACTGCAACCTCAACCTCCCAGGCTCAATTGATCTACCACCTCAGCCTCCTGAGTAGCTGGAACTACAGGTTCACACTACCACACCTGGCTAATTTTTGTACTTTTTATAGAGATGGGGTTTTGCCATGTTGTCCAGGCTGGCCTCAAACTCCTGGGCTCAAGCAATTCTCCCACCTCGGCCTGCCAAAGTGCTGGAATTACAGGCGTGAGCCACCATGCCCAACTTAAATTCTTAATGAAGACTTGTTTTCCTCTAATCTCTTGTGCTCTCTGGAGCAGTGGGTGTATAGGGGAAAAAAGAAAAAAAGAAACAGAGAACTGAAGGTTACGGAAAGTTAAATTCCAGCTTAACTGAAATAATAGTCTCTTACGGGGCAAAATGAAGTCTCTCAAATATGTGATGTTTGTCTTCACCCTCACATGTTCCAGGATTGAATTGCTAAGCAGCACCAAGTACCGGTGAGCAAGTGGTGAGGCCCTACTGCCCCTGCATCCACCTTCAAGTCATGTGTGTTAGCTGCTGGGGTGAACAAGCTGACTGCTCCAACCCATCATGTCCCTATGTCATCACTCAGTCAGACTACATGCCTCCACCTCCTTAGAAACCCTCCCATAAGGACACGAGGACAGCCACCCTCCCACCGAGAGTCCTCTCTCTAGCTCTCCATGGCACATCTGCCCTCCCCTATACCTGTGACCAGGTGCTATCTAGCCATCTAGTGTTTGCTGACACTAATACCTGTAAGCAACTTGAGGTTGAGACTCGCATCTCATTCATCTCTGTAGCCCCTCCTTCTTCAGAAATGACATTTCCCAGGTGGGCTTATTTATAAATACTTTAAAACTTCCATACACCACTTTCTGATTTGAAAAATACAGGAACTATCTCATATCCCAGAAACTTATAAATGGCTCTTATCTGAACAAATATTATAAGCTACAAACCCTTTTCTCCCTCTTAGGAGTGCCTAGAGTAAACAACTGTGTCCTGGCAGGCCAGTCCCCAAGACCCCGGAAGCCTCTCATCTGGGTGGGAGACACCTGCTGCTGTGTGTCTGCCAGGGAGTCAGCTGGGAAAGGGAGAAGCCCCTTGACCCGCTCTGCTTCCCTTTCACCTGAACCGGGCCCAGACCTTCAGACTCAGGGGATTTGGCCACAGGCAGAGAAAATGGTAAGACATGAGAAAGGACTTCCAGACTGAGAGCACGGGCCATGCAGGGCAGGTGAAGGGGAGGGATGAGAGGAGGAAGGCTGTATAATGTGGTTGGGGCATGAGCTAGGGAGGACGGGTGACTGAGTTGGCTGAGAACAGACCCCCAAATCTCTGCAGGACAACTCATAAGAGTGGCTTTCAATATTTTTTCGTCATGACTAAGAGTAAGAAATACCATTTTTCATCATGTCCCAGGAGATAGATAGATATATAGATAGATAGATAGATAGATAGATAGATAGATAGATAGATAGATAGATCTGTGCATGCACATAGTAAAACTGAAATTAAAAGTTACAACATAGTAATTACCATTTTATATGTGATGATGTACTCTGACATTTTCTATTTTATTGCATTAAAAAATTGCTGGTCTCAACCCACTGACTTGACTTAACAATTCACTAGCAGGTCATAGTACGGAACTTGAAAAACTCTGCCCTATCATGTCTCACTTATTTCAGAGGAGCTTCGAGGCTTTGGAATTCCTGCTCTACATAATGCTCCCACCCAGCTGAGCACCTGCTGTATGCCACACACCACGCCCGATGCTGGTGGAGGTGGGGAGGGCAGAGAAGGGTCACACACATAGACTGGAGGGCCGTGTGCTCAAGGTGGCAACAAAAGCCATCCACGTGCCACACAGACCTGAAACGTGAGGGCATTTAGCTACCAGTGAGCACCAAGGTCAAGTACCACCTCCCAGTGGTTGGCATCAGAAAGCAGACAGAAGTATCCTTGTCCCTCTCAGCCTCTATGCCCTGTTGAGATCCCAGACCTCCCTCCTTCTCTTCCTGAGAATGGCTCAGAGGGTGGAGGAAGATCACGTGGCAGCTCTATTCGGAAATAAGAGGATGACTGAGTTGATCCTGGCAGCTGCCTGGATGCTGAGAGCCTCCATGTCTTTCCAGCGCCAGGTTGGGGCCGCTTTGGGGTCCCTTTAGGGTGGCTGTCCTTCTGATTCACTTGGGTCTTATTTCAGAGCTGCCTGTTCTCCACTTACTAAAGCTTTAAAGGCCACTCATGCATCTCAAATTTATTTCCCATAAAAATCTTGTTTTATTTTTTCCACCACCCTCTAAGCATTCTGGAAGGAAAAAATAAGCCACTCTGAAGGCATCCTAAGTTTCTACAATTATCCCAGTGAGGTGCTGCAGGAGCTCAGCTACAAGTAGCGAAGAGTGCAGAACTATTTCCATAATGGAAGACTGTGCAGCCCTACCTTCGTCGCTGTCACTGCAGCCCCTCCTTCCTCCAGCAGGCCCTTTCATTCTCACCTCCCTCCAGCCTGGGGATGAAGGCTGTGACCTGGCTCTCCTGCTGGTTTGGGAGTTGAGAAGCCACTCAAGTAACTTGGATGGATCAGGGAGAGACAGAAAATAGAAGCAGAGAGACTCCAGCAAGGAAACAGTGGCTGCCTCCATATGCCCCCTCTCTCTAGCTCGGGGGCAGGGGAAGAACAACCAAGTCCTCCTGCAGTGGACAAGGCCCTGGGATCAGTCAAGCTCTTTCAGGAGCAGCTGGACACTTGGGGTAAACCAGGAGCCCCTCCTGGACAGCAACAGCCCCTGGCATTTCCATATCACCAAGGCCTGGCCGAGGCCAGGCAGCAGGGGCTCTGTCCCAGGCTGAACTGATTGGGAAACACAGCCCAGTCACTGATGTCTCTCTTACCTGGCCAGGTGTGTGATAGGCACTTGGCCATGAAGGCTTAGAGCTTCAGTTTCTACCTGTGTCAAGGGGAGACCATCACCCTGTGGATGTGGGACTGCACTTGACCATTCTTGGTAAGAAGTAAGATGCTTCCACATGTTGAAATTATTACTGTCATTCTGCAGAAAAGCGAGATATGTCTATGCAAGAGGAGCCAAAACAGCCGATCTTTGCTCTGTGGCTGTGCCTGCTAAGAGATATTGTCAGCCTTTTAGAAGGCGAAGGACCAGGAGATCTGGGCCACCCTTGCTGCCCACTTTGGTGCAAGTCACTTCTTGGACTGCAGCCAACGTAGACACCCAGTCGACCTGCTCCCTTATCTGGGCAAAAGCCACCTTCTTATCTTGAACCACCTTCTGGGGGTGGGGGATAAGCTTCATCTGAAAGATGAGAGGGCGCTGAGATTCACAGAGCTGCTGTGAGCCTTCCAAGGCCACAGTTAGGATATGGGGAAGCCAAAGCCGGTGCTGGTGAGACCCACCTGTCTACCTGCTGCACACCCAGCTCTGTTCTTGCTCAGTTACTGCCCCATTTGGATGAGCAGCAGAAGGAAGTGGAGGCATCATGAGGGGCCACAATGAACAGAGACGGGAGAGGAAGGACCCAGGCAAGAAGGGCCTGGCCAGGAATGCGGGGGGCAAAGGGCTCAAAAGCAAGCCCCTGGGATTAGCAGGACAGCATGGGAGGGAGAGCCGTGCAGGCCAAGGCACTTCTGGGCAGGCTCCTTCTGCTTAGAGAATACTCAGAGGCCCCAGTGACCCAGGAGCCAATCCAGGTGCAAGCTGCTTCAGGACTCTGATCTTGGGAGCATAAGACTGAACCACAGCCCACCCCCAGGGGCTTCCCAGAGGCCAGGCAAGAGACATCCATCCTGGGCACAGGGCTGTTGTGGAATCACATATTCCTATCCTGGCACCACGGCAGTCTCACTGTGCAACCCGATGCACTCTCATGATGTGTTTGGGCCTCGGTTGATTCATCTGTCCAAGGAAAGACTCAGAACCTCAAAGGTCAGCTGGTCCCACCTCCCACCCAGCCAGGGTCAGAGTCCTGCCTGTGGTACTGCTGACAGATGGGCACTCGCACCACATGAGGCAGGCCATTCCCCATCAGATGGGCCCAAACTGCTAGGACTCATCTGATGGGGAATGGCCTGCCTCATGTTGCTTTTAATCAAATGGCATAATGGCTATAAAAGGGCTTAAGAAAATGAAAGCATGACTGAAGGGGGTTATTATGAACATCATTGGCATTAGAACAGCATTTCCACATCAGAGGCCATGTGAGAGAGGATGAACTGGGGCTGAGCCACTGAAGGAGGGTGCTGCACAGGGGAGGGCACACAGAGACCCCACCCAGTGCCCAGGTTGTCTGGGCAGGTTAGACCACTAGCTGGAGTTGAGGCTCGGCTCTCTGAGGTCCTGATGAGACAGGAGACACAGAATCGCTGCAAGAGGAAGGAGAGACCGCTTCCTGACCTCAGCAGAACCCAACCTCCTGGGGTTTGCTGTTTGCAGAAGGCACCTATCAGACCCCTGGTTCCCTGGTGGTGAGGGCCCTGGCAGGCTGGGCTGACAGGGAGCAGCGTGTTTGTTCTGGAAGGCATAGAGAGGCTGTGCTGAACATGGCTGTCTAGTGGGCCCTGCTCACTCCTGTGAAGAGGTCTCTGTGAAGCCAGGGGACTCAGGGAGGAAAAAGCACACAGAGGGCCAGAGCCGAAGGGTCTGAGACTGCCTAGGCTGGCAGGTGAGACCTGGAGAGGGAGAGCTTGTGGCCTACAGTGGCCTGGCTAGTTCAGAGCTGCACTGTGGTGAAAGCCAAGGCCATCTACCTGCCAGGGAAAGCAAGTGTCCCACCCAGCACCCAGTAGGCAACGGGGCCTCAAAATGTCTACCTTCCCAGGCCCCATGTCCTTTGCTCAGGCATCTCAGACAGAAAGCCCAAGCTTCTCCTCCCACCTGTGAAGGTCGACTCCAGAGTCCTGTGGCCCATGAGCGCCTCGTGCAGCAGCCCAGGGCCAGGTGGGCCAGGCCCACTCACCTACGATCTCGTTCTCCTCCAGGTTGATGGTCTCCAGCGCCGGCAGGGAGGTAAGCTGCTCAGGGAAGTCCTGGAACTGGTTCCGGGACAGGTCAATGGCCTTGAGGTGCTGCAGGGCACTGACCTCGCTGGGGAGGCGATGTAGGAAGTTCCCCTCCAGGTGGAGCTCTGCCACATGCAGGGAAGGAGAGAGAACAGGATGAGGAGGGGGCCACCCCGAGACCACAGTGACTGCCCGCTGTGGCTCTTACCCTGCCTGGGCCAGGAAGGCATAGAGGAAGCCCTAGGCCACAGAGGGAGCCCCGCACAGGGCTGATTCCATGTTTATTTGTGCTAGAGGAGGGGTCACCCTCCTACCACTGCCCGGGGCCTGCCACCTGTCACTCCAGCTGAGGCTGCCTGCTGCTGACTTTGGAATGGAAGGCTCTCCCAGCAGAAGCCTGGGCCTCAGCAAGGAGTCAGGAGGTGCTGGCTCCTCCCTCAGACAAAGCCTCAACTCCGGGCCCTGATGGGGCAGGTCAGGATGGGCGGCCTCTCCCCCTCGGGGCTCCCCACACTCCATTTAGGGGACATCACTCTCCATGGCCCTCTCTGCTCAAGCAGCCACCAGGGGCAGCCACATTCTTTCAGTGTCATGTGCCCCTTCTCCCCTGGCCAACCACAGCTGACCCAATGTGGGTGGGTTCCTGCTCCGAGAGCAGCTGCTCTGAAAGCTGGCCAGCGACCTGTGCAGGGACCTGTGTGGGAAGGCAGCTGGGCCGGGGGAGTCCCTCTGCTGGGAACCCAGCTGAGGCAGTACCAAGAGATGGGGCCAGATATAGTGTGGGCTGAGGCTGAGATGCCACAATCTAGTGAGAGAAGCCGGGCGCCCACAGGGCCCCGTGCAGGGAGGAGAGCTGGGGGGCAGGAAGCAAGGGCAGCAGGTGGTGGAGGAGCACGGCCCAGGGCTGATGGGAGGAGGAACTGGAGTCCCCATGCTTGGGTACACACCAGCCGTGCCCCTACTTTCACTGTTCTTCCTTAGGACATTATTTAATCCCCGCAGAAAGGACATCGTCTCACCTGTAGCAAGGAGCTAACATCATAATGCCTGTCTCTAGGGCTGTGAGAGGATTAAGTCTGTGAACACAGGTGAAGCAGCATGACAGGGAGAGGCAGAGGTGAGGCCCCAGGGGCTGTCCAGTCCCCATCCAGGTGTGGCCTTACAGTGAGTCTCTCCCCACCCTGTCTGACCTGAGGGAAACTGAGGCCCAGAAATGCTGAGTAACCTGAAGAATGTCCCCCAGTTCTTCTCCCAGGGCTGGCTTTGTGGGCATGGGACCAGTGTATTCACATGAGGTCTCATGATCAGAAGGGCCCCACACTTGGGGTGGAATGCCTTGTATGGCCATCTTGAAAGTCTTAATAATTTTATCCTTGAATCTGAGTTTTGTCAGTGGAGCTGGGTCATGGAGTCTGAGCTCGCACATGATCCGATCTCCTACTGCCTTCCCAGGATAGCGGCCTGCTCTCCCGCCTGGCCTCCCCCTCCCCATCCCTGTTCTGCAATGATACTGCACCCTCCACCTCGGCAGGGAGGGTCAGAATCAGGCTTGTGTTCCATGTGTCTCAGGGTGGAGCACGCAGGCAACAGCTCTCCCTCACCCTCACCCAGGGCCACTGGGGCTTAGCAGGAGTGAGCCTCTTACCCACCCCTGAGCTAGGCACTGAGCAGGTCCTGACGAACAGGTTTAAAGAGCCTTGGAGTTGCCTGCCTGCCAAGGCTGAGGGTGGTGGACTCTTAGGTAGGGAAGAACCTGGCTCAGCTTCCTCAGATCACCCCAGGCCAGGGTGGAAGGCAGTCAGTCCAGCATCTGGTAAGGGCAGAAACCTAGCAGCTGTCAGGCCTGAGGGTGGTTGCGTGGGTGCCCTGCATTGTGGATGGGGCCCCCGGGCCCTCTGAGTCTGTCCTTCCTCCCTTCTGCCTTCCAACCTTTCTGAGTCTGGTTTGAGTTTGTCCTTCTGGCCTACTCCAGGCACCTCCGGAGAAAATAAGCCACAAAATATGAATTATATAATTTCATGATTCTACACATGATTTTAATGCTCTCATAATTGCACTTAAAACTGGCATTCCACAACATAAAGATAAATGGTAAAATTCATGCTAAATTTTGATCTTTCCTTACTTAGAACAACATGAAATAGTAAATGAAAGGCATCATGACATGCTGAGAGAGGCTGTAAAAGAAAGGGAAAATCTTCCTATGTAACTTTTAGAAAAATGACCCCTGATTTCTGGAGTCATTTCTCTCTGTGCCCCACCAATTTTGCAGCTGGCCCTGCCCCTCCCTCAGTGCTCCACGCCTGCTCTTCCACAGCCCCACAATGCAGCTGCTCCGAGGTCCCCACAGCCCCTCCCAGGTATCCCTACAGTGAAAGCTGACCCCTGCCCCCTTCCCAGCGCCTCTGTGTACACACACACACACACACACACACACACACACATGCACGCGCCAGGGTACCAGCCCCACTGCAAATGCCCTGCTCCAGCACACTGGGGTTCTTGGGAGGAACTACATCTGATTCATCTTTGTCCCTACATCCAGCCTCTTGCAGGCACCTTGTGTCACTCAGAAAATATGTGATAAATAATGACTCTTCTCCCCTCAGGAGGCAAACAGACAGTGCAGGGGGCCTGGACTGCCTTCCATTTTTCCATCTTCAGGGACATGGGAACCCAAGGTTCCATCAACAGGTCCAGTGCTTGCTTCACGCAAACCCAGGCTTCCCCTGGCAGCCAGGTTCTTGAATAGCCACACCTTAAACCACAGAATGCTGCTATCCAGATCACCATTATAAGCCTCTGTCACCCAGGCTGGAGTGCACTGGTGTGATCTCGGCTCACTGCAAGCTCCGCCTCCTGGGTTCATGCCATTCTCCTGCCTCAGCCTCCCAAGTAGCTGGGACTACAGGCACCCGCCACCACGCCCGGCTAATTTTTTTGTTGTTGTTGTATTTTTAGTAGAGACAGGGTTTCACCACGTTAGCCAGGATGGTCTCGATCTCCTGACCTCATGATCCGCCCGCCTCAGCCTCCCAAAGTGCTGGGATTACAGGCGTGAGCCACCGCGCCCAGCAGACATGTTCAGAATTTTTTTAAATGGGCTTTTATCAAACCAACTCAGGCATGAGTCTAATTGTATTCCCACAGTGGCTGAGAAAAATAAGAAGCATCTACCCCTGGAGACATTTCCAAGAGCCTGTTGGGAGCTTGCCCCTGTCTGCAGTCTTAGGGGTCATGGCCGATGCGGCCGTGGAAGCTAATGTGGGGGCTGTGATGGTTAATTTTATTTATCAACTTGAGTAGGCTAAGGGATGCCCAGACAGCTGGTCAAACATGATTTCTGGATGTTCTGCGAGGTTTTTCTGGAGGAGATCAGCAGTTAAATCAGTGGACTGAGTAAAAAGATCTCAGCCAGGCTCAGTGGCTCACACCTGTAATCCCAGCAGTTTGGGAGGCTGAGGCAGACGGATCACTTGAGATCAAGAGTTCGAGACCAGCCTGGCCAACATGGTGAAACCCCATCTCTATTAAAAATACAAAAATGAGCCAGGCAGGGTGGCACGTGCCTGTAATCCCAGCTTCTTGAGAGGCTGAGGCACAAGAATCCGAGGCACGAGAATCCCAGGAGGCAGAGGTTGCAGTAGCTGAGATCGCACCACTGCACTCCAGCCTGGGCTACAAAGTGAGACTCTATCTAAAAAAAAAAAAAGTAATAATGATAACTAATGCTTATTACTACGCTAATAGAGCACTACTACATTTGAGGCACTTGTTCTAGGGATTTACATGTAATCATCATTGTGATTTTTCTCTAACCCATTACCATCAATTTACAAAGAGGTGAAATAACTTGCCCAAGGTCACAGAAACCCCAACCTCTCCCCAAGGTATGTGACTTTCCTCTCCCAACCCCCAAACCAGGATGTGAACCCCAGCCAGCCGTGTCCAGAGCCTGACTCCTCATCTTGTCCATCATTGTCCTGTCTCATGGGCTCTGCATTTGTCCCCTCCCTAAGAGAAGCAGGCCACGCTGGCACCTCACTTCATCCAGTTTTACACCCCTAATCCCTTCAATACCTGTTCTCAGAATACATAACCATTAAATCCTTGCTTATTCAGTGGCCAAAGAATGACAAGAGGAGAACCAGGAAGGACCCGGTTATGTTCCAACTCATCAGGTGTCCTTGGGCCCCTCTCTCCAGGTGGCCTCATGAGAAGGTCTTTCCTGCCTATTTATCACAGGCTGTGATGATGAGCTGAGAGGGCTGTGAAAGGCAGGATGAGCTACACAAGTCACATATTTACTAAGCACCTACTATATGCTCAGCCTAATCACATATTTACTAAGCACCTACTATATGCTCAGCCTTGTAACTGAATGTAAAAAGGGTAATCTTTGTTTTTTGGCATTTTTTTTGAGATGGAGTTTTGCTCTTTCGCCCAGGCTGGAGTGCAGTGGTGCGATCTTGGCTCACTGCAACCTCCGCTCCCTGGGTTCAAGCAATTCTCCTGCCTCAGCCTCCCAAGAAGCTGGGATTATAGGCACCCACCACCACACCCAGCTAATTTTTGGATTTTTACGAGAGACAGGGTTTTGCCATGTTGGCCAGGCTAATCTCGAACTCCTGACCACAGGTGATACACCCGCCTCGGCCTTCCAAAGTGCTAGGATTACAGGCATGAGCCACCATGCCCGGTCAGAAAAGGGTAATCTTTGAAAATTAAATACACTCAACAAGGCCAGGCGCAGTGGCTCATGCCTGTAATCCCAGCATTTTGGGAGGCCAAAGTGGGTGGATCACTTAGGGCCAGGAGTTCAAGACCAGCCTGCACAACATGGTGAAACTCTGTCTCTACTAAAAATACAAAAATCAGCCAGGCATGGCAGTACACAGCTGTAATCCCAGCTACTTGGGAGGCTGAGGCAGGAGAATTACTTGAACCCGGGAGGTGGAGGTTGCAGTGAGCCAAGATCCTGCCACTGCACTCCAGCCTGGGCAACAGAGTGAGAGTGAGACTCTCTTAGAGATAGAAGACACATGACACTTGGTTCCTGGATTATGGAACCTTTGCAGAAACAAAATTGAAAGCCAACATGATAGCAGGAATCAAAAGGGAAAATAAGAGAGGGTCAGTGCAGCTGTGACACATGGACTGCAGGAAGCCAGTCAGAGCCAATGATGCCAAAACAGCCTCCACTTACTCAAAAAATATTACTCAGCACCTACCACAGGGCAGGCTCTGCTAGACAGCGGGAAATCATGGCAATGACACAGACTAGATCCCAACCTTAACAAGCTTACAGACAAGTGCAGGGAGAAATACTAAACAAGAAAAGAAGGTTATTTCAGATTGCTAGGAAGGCATTTGAGGTCAGAGTGAAAAAAACCAGTTCTGCGAAAAGCCCAGGGAAAAGCTATCTTCTTCTTCTTGTTGTTTTATTGCAGTGGTTAGAACTTTGAGGATGAGAGTGGACATCCTTGCCTTGTTCCCAGCTTGGGGGAAAGGCTTTCATCATTAAGTCTGATGTTAGCTGTAGGATTTTTGAAGATGCTCTTTACCAAGTTGAGGTAGTTTCCCCGTATTTCTAGTGTACTGAGAGTTGGAGTTTGTCAAATGCTTTTTCTTTGTCAAATGATATGATTGTGTGATTCTTCTTTTGCCTATTTTTTTTTTTTTTTTGAGATGGAGTCTGGCTCTGTCCCCCAGACTGGAGTGCAGTGGCACGATCTCGGCTCACTGCAACTTCTTTCTCCCGGGTTCAAGCGATTCTCCTGTCTCAGACTCCCGAGTAGCTGGGATTACAGGTGCATGCCGCCACTACGCCCAGCTAATTTTTTGTATTTTACTAGAGACGGGGCTTCCCCATGTTGCCCAGGCTGGTCTCGAACTCCCGAGCTCAGGCAATCCACCAACCTCAGCCTCCCAAAGTGCTAGGATTACAGGCGTGAGCCACCTCGCCCAGCCTAGCCTTTTCATATAATAGATTACACTGATTGATTTCTAAAGTTGGACCCAGACTTGCATACCTGGAATAACTGATAAATCCCACTTACACATGTCATATATTCTTCTTATACATTGCTGAATTTGACTGGTAATATTTTGCTGAGAATCTTTCCATCTGTGTTCTTGGGAGATATTGGTCTGTATTTTCTTTTTCTTTCACATTTTTTTGTACTGTCTTTGTCTGCATTTGATATCAGAGTAATATCAACTTCATAGCACGGATTGGGAAGTATGCCCTTCCCTTCTATTTTCTGGAAGAGGCTGTGTAAAATTGATGTTAATTCTCATTTTAAAAGTTTGATAGAATTCTCCAATGCAATCACCTGGGCTTGGAGATTTCTTCTTTGGGATCTTTTTATTTATGAATTCCACTTATTTGATAGTCATAGGTCTATTCAGGTTGTCTGTTTCATCTTGGCTGAGTTTTAGTGGTTTGTGGTTCTCAAGAACATGGTCCATTTCTTCTAAGTTGCCAAATTTATAAGAATAAAGTTGTTTATAATAAACCTGGTAGGTTTTGAGTGGGAACCAAACCATGGAGCTGCTTCTAGGCCCCCTCCCCAAGGGAGGGCAAAGAGAGCAGTTTCCTGGGGATGGATGTCCCACCCCTGTCAGTCACCCCCTTGTCCAACCCCTAGGGCTTTATGAATGTCAATGTATGTGCCAAATTCCACCAAAATTGTTAGAGTAAATCTCCAGGTAGCCAAATCTGAGCTCCATGGGAAGGAAGCATTCCACAGAAAGGCCTTGAATTAGACAGAATGGGGCATGCATCCTGATGGGGTGGGGGGGCACCGGCAAGAGAGCAAGTTCTTCCCAGCCATCCAGCTTCACTTCTCAGAAGCCACGGCCCAGCAGGGTCTCTGAGTTGCTTCTGCTCCCACTGTGGTGTCCACTGCTCTACCCAAGCTGCCTGCGTCACAAGCTCCACAAATCCTCTGTGCGGTAAGGTGGGGTATATATACACAACCAGTTAAAAACAGCCTCTTAGCATTAGCTGAGAAGCAGGTGACCACACCACCTGCTTCCATGGCAAAGAGCCTGACCGGGGACCCGGGAACCCTGAACTGAGGTCTCGCCCTACATCTTCCTGGAGGCAGGTCAGAAAAGCCACTTCTCCCTTCTGAGCCTCAGGGTCCCCATCCGTGAAGACGTGGACTTGGGGATCTCTCCAGTTCTGTTCTCACTGAAATTCCTTGTGGAGAGAGATTCCTATGACTGGACCATCATCCTGACTACTTGGCCAGAGACCTCTCTTGTCTACAACTAAGCCCCCCAGTGTCTTCACCATCACTGTATCAGAAGCATCATTCATCAAGAATCTTGCATGCACCAAACCCTACACAGGGCACCTTATAAGCATTATCTCCAACCTCACAAAATCACTATGGAGTAGATGTTTCCCCATTTCTCAGATAAGGAAACCGAGGCCACGAAGGCCAACTGGGGCCAGCAAGGCTGCTGATGCCTTGGCTTTCTTTTTATCTCTTATATGGCCCCAAACCAGGCATTTAAGGTTTTCTCTGTTGTTTCCAGTTCAGAGGAAGAATAAAAGTGTGGCCAAAGCCCCAGCCATGGGATCGGCCAGTGTGTTGGGCTTCCAGCCTAACACAGCCACAGCCACGTCTGGCTTTGCTTCTCACCTCTGGAGTCACAGCACCCAGGCCATCTGCCCAAGGTCTTACTGCCCCCTCTTCTGGACAGAGAGGGCTGAGATCTTCTGGTCCCAGAAGACTGCATTAGGGGTTCCAAAGATTCTTCCTGCACCAAGCCAGGGTTCAGAGTGGAACAACCAGGGCTCCCAGGATGGACCGGGGCTCTGGAAAAAGATCCCACTCCATTCCACTCCCAATGTTGTACCCAGCCTGAGAGCAGCCCCCATCATGACATTTCCTTATTGATTAAACCTACTGAACTGTGGTTTCCGGTGCCTGTTAAATGGACCTCTTCTTCCCCAAGTTCCTCTTATTACTTCCTGTACCATCCTTATCTTGGACAATTGCCAAGGCTGACTCAGAGGCCTTAGATTAACCCCAGCTGAGAGAGAAGCTTGCCAATTCCATTAGGGGACAGACAAGGCTGGCCTGCAGTAATTATACAACCCATGCTCGAAGGAATGTGCCAACTCCAACAATACCTGCTCACCAAACCTCAATCAGCACCTCGGCTCTGAACCTGCGTCAATGAGCAATCACAGTCCCTGACTGCACGGACTCCCCCGCAGGGCAGAGTCAGATGGTCAGGTGGGCAGTGTCCTTCCACCAGCCCATGCTCAGTGCTGAGGAGGCTTCACACAGAGACAGCTGCTGCCCACAGGGGTCAGAGGGCATTTCCAGATGCCACACTCACTCCTTGGGGGTAGACAAGGGGAAGGGGAGAAAAAGCACTTTTAACAAGGTCTGGAACAGACTAAAATGAAGTACTAAACATTCTGCCTCCGTAAAAAGACTAAGGCAGGCCAGGTGCAGTGGCTCACGCCTGTAATCCCAACACTTTGGGAGGCTGAGACAGGCGGATCACTTGAGTCTAGGAGTTCAAGACTAGCCTGGGCAACATGGCAAGACCCTGTCTCTACAAACAATACAAAAAATTAGCTAGGTTTGACGGTGTGTGCCGTAGTCCCAGCAAGTCGGGAGGCTAAGGTGGGAAGATCACTTGAGCCCAGGAGGCAGAGGTTGCAGTGAGCCGAGATTGCACCACTGCACTCCAGCCTGGGTGACAGAGGGAGACCTGTTTCAAAAGAAAAGACTAAGGTAGCTCTTTTTTCTTGCTGTGTGAACTTGGGCAAGTTACTTGTTACTTTATGCTCTGTTTGCTTACAACAGTACCTACCCATGGTGGCATATTATAAATGCTACTATTATGAAGTATATTTATATTTACATAGGCATGGAATATCTCTAGTACTGGTAATGGTGGTTGTCTCTGGACACGGACTTGGATGTCTGGGGACAGGAGTAGAAGAGCAGACTTATTTTTCCCCACTATCCTTTCAATCCTCAAAATATCACATTGTGTGCATCTACTGCCTAATCAAAAATAAATAAGTAAATAGGATACGTTTTTCAAATGAAGCCTTAGAGCTCTGCAGGTGTGGCAGAGACATAAACAGCAACAAGAGAGGTGCTTGGGAATGGGTAAGAAGGGCAGAGGCAGATATGGAAACATCTGAATCGCAGAGCTGGGAGCAAAGGAGAGCTGCACTTAGAGCCTGGAAGAGGGAAGTGAAGGGAAACTGCAGTCTTCTGCCTTACAGGGTTGCAAGAAGTGTTAGCTTGGGCTCTGGAGGACAGAGGTACCAGAGGCTCAGAGCCACACGGTCCTGGTGTTCCAGGTGTACCCTCCTCCCCCAACACACTGTACAGAATTCTGGGCTGGGGGTGCAAGGGGGCTGTCGAGGTCTGCTGGTTTCTAGGGGTGGTTAAGACCCAGGATGGAAGCGATGTTCTCCTGCTGGTGCAGCAGCAATACATCTCCAGGCTGCCCCAACTCCCCTTCATAGGGAATTTAACTTATTTTTTGTAGCTCTGTAGGTTTGTTGGTCTCTGCTGGGCGGTTCTTCTGCTATACGTAGTAGAGCCTCAAAATGCCCTCTGACCTCAGTGTTCCCATCTCTGGGATTCTACTAAGGATGCTGAAGCCCATGATGCTTGGGTTCCTTAACACTGCTAGGAAGGGCTGACCCACTGCCCAGAAGCAGCCATGCAGGGGTCACAAACAGTTTGGCCTTTGCTTCACTGAGGTCATCCAGGTAGCTCCAGAGGTGGGGCGCCCTTGAGGACTGATGGCAAAAACTGATGCAGAAGGCCACAACCTTGTCACTGCCTTGGTACCAGGTAGGAACTCTTGATCATCTGCAATTGGGGTCTGCCCCTTGTGCATAACTCAGGGGAGATGGACTCTCCCAGACCCCACTATTCCAGTGGTGGGCTGCACTGAAAGAACCAGAAAATGTGTTTCTGGCCGGGCGCTGTGGCTCAGGCCTATTATCCCAACACTTTGGGAGGACAAGATGGGTGGATCATCTGAGGCCAGGAGTTTGAGACCAGCCTGACCAACATGGTTAAACCCCGTCTCTACTAAAAACACAAAAATTAGCCAGGCGTGGTGGCAAGTGCCTGTAATCCCAGCTACTCGGGAGGCTGAGGCAGAAGAATCACTTGAACTCGGGAGGTGGAGGTGGCAGTGAGCAGAGATAGTGCCACTGCACTCTAACCTGGGTGACACAGCGAGACTCCATCTTAAAAAAAAAAAAAAAGAAAATGTGTTTCTGACAGAGTAGATCCGCCTGATCCCATGCTACAACCAAACCTCAGCATCCCACTGACCGCACAAAGCTTCCATGTCTGCCCGGCTCTCCCTGCTCATTCCTGAGCCCCCTCTTCTTTTCTCTTTTGTCCACTAAGTAACATCAGCTATTAGAAAAAGTAAACCCAGTGGGCTGAAGTGAAGTAGGAAGCTGGGGAGGAACAGCACACTGTGACCCCACCGCCCCAGCAGCCTTTCTGAGGACGGTTCCCTTGCTCCCCGGGTTTGGAAATGTAATGTGCCCAGGGGACACTCCCCGTCTCCTCCCTTCCCAGAACTCCAGAAAATAGTAAGTCCTGTGGGGCCCTGACATACACTGTTTACTGGCACACCCCCTTCCCACCCCCAAATACCGCCTAAGACTCCTGACCACACGTGGACAGCAGCAGCTTTGATGGCATGGCCTGAGGAACTGAGGGACCCACCCCGTCCTCACCACCCTGGCCTGTTAGCATGAACTCAGTTGCTTTAACCTAGCTTCTCCATGCCGTCTGCCCACACCCACCCCCAGGCACCAGGCATGTAGGGCCCTTGGAGCAGGAAGACCACTCCCCAAGGTGTGCAGAGAGGAGCCAAGGCTGAGGCGTGGCCCCCTCTGGCACCACGGCGGTTGCCAGAGGTAAAGATAAAGCCTGGTGCCTCCCTCCTGCCTGTCCTAATTGCTGAGATAATGAGGAAAATTGCCCCATTTTCTCTGGCAGGCACCAGGAGCTGCTGCCTGGAGAGCCCTGTGGTGAAGGTAAGAGGCAGCCCAGTGAGCAGCCAGGAGCCCTCTGCAGACAGGCTCCCCCCAGGTGTCATGCACCCTGTGGGCTCACCCTGGGCACATCTCCGAGGTCACCCCTGGGAGGGCCTCGCTCTGAAGAGGAAACCACACTTCTTCCCGGAGTTTATGGCTGGCTGGCATCTCCCTGTCAGGGACAGTGTAAAGAACACACACTTGGGGAAACAGAAAGAGGCAAGAAGGCTGGTGCTGCTGAAAAATCAGAGAAAATGAGCCACGAGCCCCAGGGAACGTCTCAACTCCACATTGCTGGATGCTCCCCAACTACTCACAAGCCCTCTGGGGCCCAGTTCCACCAGGCTGTGTTACCTCCAGATGCAGGGTCTTGGGGTCAGCAAGTCTCCATGGAGGCCCCAGGCCAGCCGACTAGAGCAACCCACCTCCCAGTCCGCCCGCCCGCGCCCACACACAGCTGCTCCCGACCAACCAAAGCCGCCCCCCTGCCCTGCAGCAGCCCCAGCAGCCAGCTCCTGCTGCCCTGGCCCAGGCCCAGACCCAGGCTCTTGAGATGAGGGAACTCATCGCTTTGGAGGGCAGAAGGAGCTCGCAACCTCCCTTATGACTTGGCTTCAAGGCCCTGCCTGTTCCGTGCCTTCCTGGCCTGGCCTCACACAGCTTCTCCCTGCTAGGATGCTTCTCTGCCTTTTCCACAGGGCCTATCCCCTCCCAACCTCCCAGAACTCTTCCCAAACATTCCCACCCAGGCAGATGACTCCTTCCAGCCAGTCCCTAACAACACACCATTCCTCCACTCTGTAACACTCAGTCTTGTACCATTTTTCTAGTTATTTCCCAAACATAACTTTCACTGTCCCAAAGATGCTTTAGAAACTCCTTCTTATTTACCTGGTAAACTCCTACTTATCTGTCAAATCCACACTTTAAGCCATTTCCTCTGGAGGCTTTCTGATTCCCTACTCACTGAAAGCAAAACTGACTTCCACCACCTGGACACCCACAGACCGTGGACAAACGTCTGCTGCACCGCCCCTCACATTATGACATGGTGTCTGCTCATAAACCTGCCTCCCCTGCAAGATCAGCA
Organism: Gorilla gorilla gorilla; assembly: GCF_029281585.2. Classification (NCBI taxonomy): domain Eukaryota; kingdom Metazoa; phylum Chordata; class Mammalia; order Primates; family Hominidae; genus Gorilla; species Gorilla gorilla. Next base: position 45,413,316 of record NC_073232.2, on the reverse strand, counting down.
AGATGAGGGGCTCCTCCGGGGCCACATCCAGCTTTCAGTTTTCTTATCATTCCCAAATGACACGGCTGCTACCAGGACTAAATGACATGATACAGGGAGAATGCTCAGCATGGAGCCAGGAGAGCTGAGCACCTTGTGAATTTGGGCTCTGCTGTTATCACTCACCCGTGCATTCCCACAGCCACACCAAACCCAATGCTTGTGGGAATCTGCTGGATTGAGTTGACGGGCAGGGGTGTGAGAGACTGAATATACAAACAGGCAATGACCAGGCCAAATATAAAAACAGAACTTCACTCACAACCCGCAGCAGCCTGCCCAGGAAACCAACCCATGATCTACAGTAACCGGCCAGGATGCCAGCCTGCCATATGTCAGATTTGTAGGAAGTCAGACTGCTATCTCTAGCAATCATTCAGGAAGCTAAACAACAATCCCTATAACAACTGGTCCCAAATGGCTGGGACTCAATTAACAACTAACAGCTTCCTGATTTTTGTCCCCACTTCCAATTAAGGACCAACAAGAGAAAGCCAATATGCCCTCCTTGTCAATCACAGAGGATGCTCCGCCTCCAGTTAGAACTCCCCCGTGCCAACAATCAGAGAGTACCTGAAGTCTTCCCTTTTTTCCACTCTACCACTCTGCTGCCTGCCTTTGAGTCTCTGCCAACACACAAGTGATGGTGGCTGACTCCTTCACTGTAGCAAGCTCCGAATACATAGCCTTTGCTTTCCTCATTTGGGTGGTCTTTGTTTATTGCCATAGGTGTGTCTCCTACACCTCTGGCCTGGCAGTCCCAGGACACACTCACTAAAAAGAGCTAAGACTCGAGGAAGAGGGGAAACAGGGATACAGGAGCAGAAGGGACAGAAGAGCCACAGCGGGACATGGGGACCCACTCTCTGCAGGGCCCACCTGCCATCAGACCAATTCCATGTGTGCCCTTGGCTTTCTCATGTCTTATTTTTTCCTTCCATAAAATGGATGAAGGACATCAAGGGGATGGAATCACCTAGAGATGACCCACCCCTGCCAGGGCCTTGGGCCTAGCAGAAGAGTCCCCAGGGCAGCCCCAGGAGACACTGTGGCAGGCAGGGAGGAAGCAGCTTGTTCTCTCCCCACCACCAAGGCAGCCCACCTCTGCAAGCACCCAGAGGAGGACACAGCAGGCCTGCTGAGCTCAGCCAGGCCTATTTAAGCCTCCTCTTCACATAAAAGAAGAGGGCTTTTCTATTTGAAAGAGAAACCACAACAAAGGCTCAGGCCCAGAGCCATCTCTCAGGGTAGGGGTAGAGCCCAACAGGGTGCTCAGCTCCCACCCTCCCTGCTGCCACCGCATCCCTCAATCCGCTGCCTCTGTGAATTCAATTAGCAGGCACTTTGTGATTCGAGGCAGCGTGAGGGAGTCAGGAGCCACTGGCAGCAGAGAAGGAGTTCAAACAGCAACTTCAACAGACTTCTAACCAGAAGGTGCTACGTAAATACATTTCCGCATCCCACAGATGCATGGGCTAAGTAGCATTTCTCTGGCACCTTTCCCCATGCCCTCTGGAGAGGGCCTACTTACTCATCCCACAAGCCTCTCCCCAAATGTCAAGCAGTTTCAAAGCTCTTGCATCCATACCCAGGCCCTGCCCATGCCACTCTCAGGAAGAATTCATTCCTCTTCCCAGCAGTCCCTTCCAGCATTTTGTCCATACCCGTATCACAGCACTGGGTGGTGAGGACAATGTGTCCTGCAACCCTGGTCTCCTCAGGGGGAGACCCTGGTGGATTGGCCTTTGTTTCTGGGCCTCCGGACCTAGGTCTGGGAGACGCAGGTGTTCAAGGGAAGGTCTAATGAAATAAAAGCACAAGTGAACTCTCCTCTTACCCAAAGGGCCTGACTGTGCCCTTTCTGAGGGCCCAGACAGCCCCGCCCTCCATTTTCAATCATTCTATCCTCCTCGGAAAAGCAAACATCCAATCCCAATTGGCTGAATACAGCACTAGAGGACCCTGGGACTAACACAGGTGGCCTGGAAAGGCAGCCATGGCCTGGAAAGTTCCAGACCTGGAAATCCTGCTCTAGGAGCCTCTCCCTGTCCTCCAAGTCATAGGGATTTTAGCTTTTCAGGCACAAATGCAACAAACTCTGTGAGCTTCACTCAGAAACAGCTATGTAGACTAATCCCTCCTCCTTGTCCTTCTGTTTGCATGGTGGCCTTTCCAAGTCCTGCCCGTAGCTCCCTCCTGAGCCACTGTCCCTGCACTGTGTTTGCCACTTCATGCACCCTCTCCCTCCTGGCCTGCCCAATGCCCACACCTCCTCTAGGAAGCTTGCCTAGCCTAAAGTCAGCCCTGTGAGATAGGCTTGCTCGGGTCCCTCATGCATCATCAGCATTTCATGTATTTCTTTCTCTAAACAGGATCTTAGACCCTTTTTCATATCCCTATCACACAGAGCATTCCTAGATCCTAGACGATATTCCCTTTCATGGGGAGACCACATTCTGTGGATCCGTTTCCCAGTTGATGGACATTTGGGTTGTTTCCACTTTCCAGCTTTCAGGCTGTTATGAATAATGCTGCCATGAACATCCATGTGTAATGTGTTTTTGCATGGATGTATGGTTTTGTTTTTTTGGTTTTTGTTTGTTTGTTTGTTTTGTTTTTTTGAGACAGAATCTTGCTCTGTCACCCAGGCTGGAGTGCAGTGGCACGATCGCAGCTCACTGCAACCTCCACCTTCCGGGTTCAAGCGATTCTCCTGCATCAGCCTCCCAAGTAGTTGGGATTACAGGTGTGCGCCACCACACCCGGCTAATTTTTGTATTTTTAGTAGAGACAGAGTTTCGCCATGTTGGTCAGGCTGATCTTGAACTCCTGACCTCAGGGGATCCACCTGCCTCAGCCTCCCAAAGTGCTGGGATTACAGGCGTGAGCCACTGCACCTGGCAACGTGGACATATGTTTTTACACCTCTTGGGTATATACGTAAGAGGGGAGTGACTGGGTCATATGGTAACTCTGTGCTCTGTGTTTAACCAGTTGAGGAACTGCTTGACCTTTCTACACAGCAGCTTCCCAGCTGCTGCTTGTATGAGGCTTGCCTTCAGTGTGACAGGACTAGGAAGAAAGTCTGTGTGAATTGCCTGTTTTCAAAGAAGTAGACTATTGTAAAGCACTCTTTAAACTGCATCTTCACTGTTGAGTCTTTGATGATTCCAAAGGGACTTGTGGATTCTTCAAAGTCTCAAGGGCACTGCTATGAATGCCGGTCGTCATTGTACCAGCAGACACAATTCTGGCTAGTAGGCTGTGGCAACAGAGATGGTGCTGTTACAAATCCTTAAGTTCAAGGTGCAAGGGAGAGACAGGTGTGAGTTAATGCCTGTGAGGAAGGCTCCTGGAAGACAGAGGGCAGGCTCTGAAGCCTGGTCTCCAGGGCAGACAGGTGAGAGGGCAAGGAGGCTGAAAGGGGGCATGGAGTTGGGGTCCATGTGAGTCTGGGATGAAGCAGGATCTGCCCCCCTAGGCTTCCTGTGCCCTCCGCAATTCTCCCACTCCACTCGTTCACAAACGTACAACAGGCGCCCATGCCACAGCTCTGTCACATGGGTCACTGAGCAGCAGTGACCTCTCGTAGAAGGATGGAGAGACTGCTCTCTGGAGAAGAGGGCAGGCACTGCAGCAGTCAGGCCACACTGCTTGTCCATCCAGAGGAACCATTTCTAGAGCATCTACGAGGCTCACCTGCTGGACTCCTGCCATCTTGATGCCAAGCACCTACGACCACGTGCTCTGAATATGCCCAGCAGAGAAAATGCCAACATCAGCCAGGCATGGTGGCTCATACCTGTAATCCCAGCGCTTTGGGAGACTGAGGCGGGCAGATCACCTGAGGTCAGGAGTTTGAGACCAGCTTGGCCAACATGGTAAAACCCCACCTCTATTAAAAATATTAAAATGACCCAGGTGTGGTGGCACACACCTGTAATCCCAGCTACTTGGGAGGCTGAGTCAGGAGAATCGCTTGAACCTGGGAGGTGGAGGCTGCAGTGAGCCGAGATCACACTGCTGCACTCCAGCCTGGGCGATACAGCAAGACTCCATCCCAAAAAAAAAAAAAGAAAAGAAAATGCCAACATCCCTGGCATCTGTCACTCCTGAACTGAGAGAGCAACACAGGAGAACAACACTAGATTGGAAGGTGAGAAGGGGGCTCATTCAAGACTACTGGGAAATAACAACTCCCAGGGCCTCAGGACCCAAATACCCTGCTGGTCTGTTCAGAACAAGAGAATCACTCCAGGAACCACATCCTTGATCCTTGTTCAATCTGCTTCACAGCCAGCTAGAGGCAGAAGTGACCTAGAGAGTTCCAAGCTGCAGGGAGAACACAGGTCCATTTTCAAAGTCTACCCATGGGAATGATTTCATGGGTGTCGCTGACCAGGGACCAGCTCTGGTGGCACTCCCCAGACAGGGTCAGAGCCTGAAGGATGAGGGCTGGCCATGCCCTCCTGGCTGGAGCTGACCAGGGCCTACCTCGGAGCTGACTGAATGTGGTCATGAACTTGCTGGTGAGGGACTTAAGCTCGTTGTTAGCCAGGGTGATGAGGTGGATCTGGCCAGAGACATTCCGCAGGACCTTGTAGATGCCAATGGGAAAGGAGACCAGCTTGCACTCGGCCAGGTCTGCAGCCAAAGAACAAAGACAAACCAGAGTTATCAGCCACAGCTGCCCGAGAACTTGTCCCAGACTCACATAGACCCCACCTCCATGCCCCCTTCCAGCCTCCTTGCCCTCCCACCTGTCTCCCCAGGACCAGGCTTCAGACCATGCCCTCCCTCTTCCAGGAGCCCTCCTCATAGGCATTAACTCACACCTGTCCCTCCCTTGCACCCTGAACCTAAGGATTTATGTTAGCACCATCTCTGTTACCACAGCCTACTAGCCAGAATCGTGTCTGCCGGCACAAAGATGACTGACTAGCATTCATAGCAGTGCCTTTGAGATCCTGCAGAATCCACAAGTCCCTTTAGAATCATCAAAGACTCGACAGCGCAGATGCAGTCTAAAGACTGCTTTACAATAGTCTACTTCTTTGAAAACAGGCAATTCACACAGACTTTATGGTTTGATCTTCTTCTTAGTCCTGTCACGCTGAAGGCAAGCCTCGTACAAGTAGCAGTTGGGAAGCCGCTGTGCAGAACATTCAGGCAGTTCCTCAAATGGTTAAACACAGAGCACAGAGTTACCATATGACCCAGTCACTCCACTCTTAGGTATATACCCAAGAGACAAAAACATACGTCCATGCAAAAACACATTACATGTGGATGTTCATGGCAGCGTTATTCACAATGGCCCGAAAGCCAGAAAGTGGAAACAACCCAAATGTCCACCAACTGGGGACTGGATCAGCAAAATGTGGTCTCTCCGTGAAAGGGAATATCATCTAGCAACAAAAAGAAATGAAGTGGCCAGGCGTGATGGCTCACGCCTGTAATCCCAGCACTTTGGGAGGCCAAGGTGGGTGGATGGCTTGAAGCCAGGAGTTCGAGACCAGCCTGGCCAACGTGGTGAAATCCTATCTCTACTAAAAACAAAAAAATTAGCCGGGCATGGTGGTATGCACCTGTAATCCCAGCTACTCACAAGGCTGAGGCACGAGAATCACTTGAGCCTGGGAGGTGGAAGTTACAGTGGGCCCAGGTCATACCACTGCACACCAGCCTGGGCAACAGAGCAAGACTCTGTCTCCCCACCAAAAAAAATTTTTAAAAAAGAAATGAAGTACCAATGTATGTTATAGCAGCTATAGCATGGCTGAACCCTGAAAATGTGATGCCAGGCAAAAGAAGCCAGTTACAAAGGCCTGCATATTGTACAGTTTCATTATATGAAATGTCAAGAATAGGCAAATGCATACGACGGAAAGTAGATTAGCCAAGGCTGCAGGGGATGGAGGGTGGGGGAGTTCTTTGTAGGGGTAATAAAAATGTTCTACGATTGGGTGGGGCGCAGTGGCTCATGCTTGTAATCCCAGCACTTTGGGAGGCTGAGGTGGCCAGATCACTTGAGGCCAGGAGTTCGAGACCAGCCTGGCCAATATAGAGAAACCCCATCTCTACTAAAAATACACACACAAAAAAAAATTAGCTGGGCATGGTGGCACATGCCTGCAATCCCAACTACTCGGGAGGCTGAGTCATGAGAATCGCTTGAACCTGGGAGGCAAAGGTTGCAGTGAGCTGAGATCACATCACTGCACTCCAACCTGGGCAACAGAGTGAGACTATCTCAAAAAAAAAAAAAAGTTCTAAGATTGGATTGTGGTGATAACTGCTCAACTCTGAACATAGTAAAACCACTGAATTGTACACTTTAAGTGGATGAATTGTGTGGCATGTGAATTATACATCAATAAAGCTGATATATATACATATATAATTGTATATATTATTATATATGTGAACAGCAGCAGATAGACCCTAAAAGCATAGGGGTTCAGAAATTAGTCTGTCCAGTTCATCAAGGTGTCACTCAAGTTCCCTGAGCCTCAGTTTCCTCATCCACAGAATGAAGGTACCACCAGCTGCCTAGCAGAGCTGTTGGGAAAAATTAAATGTAGTAAAATAGTGACTAACAAAGCGCCTAGAAGATACTTAGCAGGAATGCTACAAATATTGTAGCAGTCCTCCCCTTCCACTTTACCTCCTCTTGCCACTCGATCTAAAGCCTCTCTATGCTTCCAGGCCAGCTTCCATCTCATCTCTTCCAGAAGTCTTCTGGGTCACCGCTTTTGCTGGTGTCCAGTCAGCCCCCAACCTCGAACCCCAGCAGCACTCATCGAGCCTGACAGTACCACCCCATTTATCTCTCAGAAAACTCTCATCTTTTCCCCAAAGAGGCCAGGCTCTCCCAGGCTTCTAAGCCTTTGATGATTGCTCCAAAATAAACATGTGAAACTCAATATTTCTATATGCCAGCAATAAAATATGGTTTTAAAAGATTCTATTCCTAACAGCAACAATAATATGAAATACATGGAAATAATCACAATTGAAGCCTTTCTCCCTCATCTGCCTCATAGAATTTCCAAGACCCAGCTCAAATGTCACCTTCTCCATGAAGCTTTCTCTGACTGTCCTAAGCAGTTAGTTGCTCCACGAGCTGAGCCTCATATAATGCGAACAAGACCTCTTCACCCTGTGTTGTATTAATCCCTTTTTGTGCTATTTTCCCAGTGGACTGGGAAGACACCCAGAGCATAGTACCAGAAGTCCAGCAGACTCATGGGTAAGGCAGGGGTTCCAGTTGACCTCACAGATGTGGTTTGGGGGGGAAAAAGGGACAGGTGGGAAAAGGGCAAAAGTACAGATGACTGAGGGTCCACAGGGCTCCTCTGCCAGGCAGCCTATAAGGGGTGTTGTTAATGCCTCCTCTGGTCCAGGGCTGCACTTGGTAACCCAGCCCTGCGGCTGCCCAATGTCAAGCACCAGCTCTTCTATCAGCAGGTGGGGTTGGCAGGAGAGACTGCTAAATCCTGCCAGGGAGGAACAAGTTCCCAAAAGTCAGGCTTTCAGAAGAGAGAAAGCAAGGGCTGAGCTGGAAGCAAACAGGCACTGTGGGCTCAGAGTTTGGGGCAACCTGGGGATTCTAAAAAGAGTAATCGTTCCAAACAACAAGCCCTCTAGTGCTCTTTGACCGATATATTAAGGGCTGGAAAGAAGTTTTGTTGGAGTTGTTGTGAATTACACCAGTCCCTTTGGGTAGCAGTAGGCAGATCTCATCATACATCCCAGGAGCAACATCAAAGTAATGGAAGAAGCTTTCCCTTTAAAACAAAGAGCAAAATAAGGATGCCTTTCATCACCAGTATCCCTAAATAGCATCGTGAAAGTTCTTGCCAGGCCGGGCATGGTGTCTCATGTCTGTAAATCCGGTACACTGGGAGACCAAAGTGGAAGGACTGCTTGAGCCTAGGAGTTTGAGACTAGCCTGGGCAACATAGTGAGACCCTGTCTCTACAGAAAACATTTAAAAACTAGCTGGGCATGGTGGTGTGTGCCTGTAGTCGCAGATACTTGGGGGTTGAAGTGGGAAGAAGATCGCTTGAACCCAAGAGGTCAAGGCTGCAGTGAGCCTCTGCACTTCACTGCACTCCAGCCTGAGTGACAGTGAGACCTTGTCTGAAAAAAAGAAAAGAAAAGAAAAGAAAAGTCAAGTTAGGTCTGGCTAATTAAATAGAAAGCACAGACATTGAAAACAGACAAAATGATTCTTAGGTGCGTATGAAATGACTGTATAACCTCAGAAACCCAAAACAGTCATCTGACAAACAACATAAATTAAAATGGTCTCAGCAAAGCGGCTAATCAAATAAGCATGCAAAAGGCAATGATATTCCTATGCACCAGTTTTTAAAGATACTATTTTTTTAAAGATACTTTTTTTTTAAAGATACTATTCCTAACAACAATATAAAATATAGAGAAATGAGCATAATGAAAAATGTATCTGACCAATATAAAAAAAAAGTAGAAAAGTTCACAAAGATATTTGTTTTTGTTTTGTTTTGTTTATTGAGACAGGGTCTCGCTCTGTCACCCAGGCTGGAGTGCAGTGGCACGATCTCGGCTCACTGCAGCCTCGAACTCCTGGGCTTAAACGATCCTCCCACCTCAACTTCCCGGGTAGCTGGGACGACAGGCACGTGCCATCAAACCCGGCTAATTTTTGTATTTTTTGTAGAGATGGAGTTTTGCCATGTTACTCAGACTAGTCTTGAATTCCTGAGCTCAAGTGATCTGCCCACCTAGGCCTCCCGAAGTGCTAGGATTAGTCACGAGCCATGGCACCTGGCCCAAAAAGACATTTTTAAAAATAGTTTTGTATGTGAAGATATAACATGTCCATTGATGGCAAGTCAAAATATTGAAACACTGGTTTTTTAAAGAAATTAATTTATATATTGTTGAATATAACTACTACACAAATCCTCACAAGGTTTTTTATTTATTTTTAAGTTAACTAAATGGTTTTAAAGTTCAACTAGGGAAATCTATAAGCAGGACCCTCTTAAAAAGGTGAGGTTATAACCAATATTATAAGCCTAAAATAATTAAAACAGAGGGAAAAATGGAAAATAGATCATAGAAAGAAATTATGTAGTTCAAAAAATATAGTCCAGAAATAATGTCATAATAAATGCTAAAGGAAGCTTCACAAATAAACTGGAGAGGGAAGGATTAATCAACTGATGTCAGAATAACCCCTTAACAATTCGGAGAAAGACTCAATCTAAGAATCAAAATACATCCTAGATAGAATTACACTTTAAATATTTTTAAACCAAATTAAAAAAAGTAAACTTAATTGAACATTTATACAACCTCTTAAGTGAGGATGACTTCCCAAATCTAGGAGCATAACAGAATCACAAAGGAACAGATCAACAAAACTAACTGCATTAAAAAAATATAAAACACTTAGAAGCTTAAAAAGAGTAAAGCAAACAACAGGGATCTGTAAATAGGATGCATACAGAGTCAGCTTTATTACTGAAACTACTCAATATAATTGAATAAAGAAAAAATTAAGACCACTTGAGAAGGAAAGGACATAAGATATTTACAGAGGAAAAAACATAATTAGTAAACAAATATATAGCTCCTGATGTGTTTCCAAATTGCTGTCCAGAATATTTATGCCAATTTACATGTAACCTATCCAACAAATAATAGAATCATTAAAAAGAAAAGAAAGCCTTGCTAAGTTGATCAAGGGAAATGGTATCCTGCTTTAATTTGCAATATTTTCAATAATGAGACTGACTATCTTTCATGGTTAATTAACTGTTTTTCAGCTAGGCATGGTGGCTCACACCTGTAATCCCCAAGGTTGGAGGATCACTTGAGGCCAGTTTACAACCAACCTGGGCAACACAGCAAGACCCGTCTCTACAAAAAATAAAATACGGCTGGATATGGTGGCTCACACTGTAATCCCATCACTTTGAGGGGCCGAGGCAGGGAGATCACTTGAGTTTGAGACCAGCCTGGCCAACATGATGAAACCCTATCTCTACTAAAAATACAAAATTTAGCCAGGTGTGGTGACGGGCACTTGTAATCCCAGCTACTCAGGAGGCTGAGGCAGGAGAACTGCCTAAACCCGGGAGGCCAAGATTGTATCACTGCACTCCAGCCTAGGCAACAGAATGACAGAGAGACTCTGTCTCAAAAAAATAAATAAATAAAATAAATTTGCTTGACGTGGTGGTGCCTGTGTGTAGTTCCAGGTACTCGGGAGGATGAGGTGGGAGGATCACTTGAGCCCAGTTCAAGGCTGCAGTAAGCTATGATTGCATCACTGCACTCAGGCTGGGCAACAGAGCAAGACCCTATCTCTAATAAAATAAAGTAAATATTAATTAACCATTTGTTTCCCCTATGGAAAATCCTATTCATGTCTCACTATTTTTCTACTTGGAGCTCTGGCATTTTTTTCTCCCAAATGTTTGTAGAGCTCTTTAAATAGTATTATCAACCCAGGTGTGTTGATTGTTTCTCTTGTTGAATCATTCATGTTACAGAGCGTAGGGTTTTTTTCTGAAGCAGGACATAAAAACCATATGCACATTGTAATTCCAACTAGGTATAAAAGGATACATGCCTGGGAAAGACAATAGAAAGAAAAATAACCAGAATGCTAACAGTGGTTATTTCAAAGGATTTGAGCAATTTGTTACTAAATTATAGTCTTCATGGTTGTTTACTTTATACAAGGTAAGTAAAATACCATTCTATATTTATATAAAACCATTTGCCAAGTATCTGTATACAGTGATACTTTACTTTTAAAATAAAAAATTAATGTATCATAAAATTAGCTATTTTTCTGAGACAGGATCTCGCTCTGCCACCCAGGCTGGAGGGCAGTGGCGTGATCTCGGCTCACTGCAACCTTCACCTCCCAAGCTCAAGTGATTCTTCCACCTCAGCCTCCCAAGTAGCTGGGACTACAGGTGCATGCCACCATGCCCTGCTAATTTTTGTATTTTTAGTAGAGACAGTGTTTCACCATGCTGCCCAGGCTGGTCTTGAACTCCTGGCCTCAAGCGATCCACCTGCCTCATGTTCCCTAAGTGCTAAAGTTAACTTTTATTGGAAAAAATAACCTGGCAAATTCACAGATAAATTGAGGGCAGCCAGCTCTTCGTCAGTGAGGGAAATAGGGAAAAGCAGATCCAAGAAACACAGGAACTCTGCATTGGGCTGGGGCAGAGCTGTGAATAGGAGCTTTCAGGGACCACCACTCCCCACAGTGGGGAGAGAAAGTGCTTACAACGGAGGAAGAAGCCATAAAGCCATGCAAGTTATTTCCAAGGGTACTCAAAGCAGCCTGTCTTTCCAGAGTAGATCAGCCCAGAAATGTCCAGCCCACAGTCCCATTCCGACCACCTGGGCCATCTACACACCATCCCAACCTCACACCACCCACCCTTCCAGTCTCTGATTTAGGCAACATACAAGTGCCGGGCACGGTGGCTCACGTGTGTAATTCCCAGCACTTTGGGAGGCTGAGGCGGGCAAATCACTTGAGGTCAGGAGTTCAAGACCAGCCTAGCCAACATGGCGAAACCCCATCTCTACTAAAAATACAAAAATCTGCCGGGTGTGGTGGCGCGTCCTGTAATCCCAGCTACTTGGGGGGCTGAGGTGGGAGAATTGCTTGAGCCTGGGAGGCGGAGGTTACAGTGAGCCGAGATCACACCACTGTACTCCAGCCTGGGCAACAGAGCAAGACTCCATCTCAAAAAAAAAAAAAACCCAAAAAACAAACACACACACACAAAAAACAAGCAACATACAAGCCCTCTGCGGCTTCATCTGGCCAACTGACACGCTGCAAGACCACATTAGAGGATGCCGAGGGCCTGGAATGTCACCTCCGACACCTGCTTCTTTCTTTCACTCTCCACAAATAGCTATCGAGGCCCTCCTGTGTGCCAGGTACTGATCTGCACAGTATCCTGTGACTTACCTATGACTTTTTTGTGTCCCCAGGGATTCCATCTGTTTCCTCCATTATGTGACCCCTCCAGTACCCACCAGAGGCCAGGATGCGTGAGAGGGGTGCACCACCAAGCTCCTACCCAGAACAGCCTGGCTGCCACCGACGTCAAAGGCAATCCAGGAGTTCCACAGAAGGGCCCTGCTGGGATGTGATGCAAACACCCCTCATCCCAGCCCCATCACCAGCCACTAACACAGCACATGGACTCTCACCCCTGCTGGGAGGAGAGGTCCATGATCTCCAGAACAGTTCTCCATGGTCCCGGGACAAGAAAATGGAGATCCAGGAGCAAATATCATCCTTACACAGTCATGTTCCCATCTGTACACAAGGAGCAATATACTGTATGCCACACACGGGGGATGGGCATAATAACAACCATAAACAACACCACTTACTATTTCACATGTGCTATGTAAGTACGAACTATCCCCTCTGCACACAGGAAACTGTAATAAAGTGACTTGCCCCAGGTCATATAGCTAGAAGTGAGGACGGGGAGATTTGGATCCAGGTAAGGTGGATCAGGAAGCCAGGGGTCCCAACCACTCCACTCTACTGCCCCCTTGAGTCAAAAACATGCCTAGGTGCCTGGCTCTAGGCCAGGCCAGAGAAAGGGAGTATATGCTGAACTCCCCCATGGGAAACCGAGGTCTTGTCTACAAACTCCTGTAGGCCCTTCAAGTTCAGAGCCCTCAATGCCTCTGGGGAAAGGGGCCAACAGCCTTCTGCACGAGCCAGTCACCTTCTGTTCTCTGGAAATTCCTCTGCAGGTCTAATTCAGAGGTTGGGCACCATCTATACCCATTCTACCAGTTTGCAGAAGGAAAAAGCCCCATGAGCCCCAAGTTCAATGTTGGGCCCTGAGTTTATAGGAACAGACAGCACTACTGCCAGAGAACACAGCCAAGATGTGACTGGGGGCCAGGTCCCACTAGGGAAGGGGGGCCCCACCCAGGGAAGAGAAGATCCAGGCTGCAGACAGGAGAGAGTGGTCCTCAAGGAGCTGTGGGATGTCATCGAGAAGGTCTCATTCTCTATGGGTCCTCAGCACAGACAGTATATATTTCACCAAGGCATAAAGAAAAGGCTCCTGGGTGAGGACGTGAGGACCGCATCAAGCAGCATGGTCAGGCAGAGTCTCCACAGAGAGAATTCCTAAACCAGCAGAGGCCAAGCTGGTGATCTCAAAGGTCCCATTCAAGTTAATAAACGCAGGGCTGGGCATGGTGGCTTATGCCTGTAATCCCAGCATTTTGGGAGGCTGAGGCAGGTGGATCACCTGAGGTCAGGAGTTCGAGACCAGCCTGGCCAACATGTTAAAACCCTGTCTCTACCAAAAATACAAAAAGTAGTCGGTTGTGGTGGTGCGTGCCTGTAATCCCAGCTACTCAGGAGGCTGAGGCAGGAGAATTGCTTGAACTGAGGAGGCAGAGGTTGCAGTGAGCAGAGATCGTGCCACTGCACTCCAGCCTGGGCAACAGAGCAAGACTCTGTCTCAATAAATAAATAAATTAATTAAATAAACACAGCTAACAGCACTGAGTATTTGCTATGTGCCAGACACAGTTCTAGGCACTTTTTCTATAGCAACTCATTTAATTCCTTTGACAACCTGAGTTACCCTCACAGCAGGAGAATGAGGCACATGTTGATAGGTAAATTGTCCATGGTCATTGTGGTACAGTGATGGGATCAAAAAATCTGAATGCAAAGATTCAAAACCAAAGATTCAAGTAGGGTGACGAGTAGGGCAGTTTAAGCAGGACTTTCCTAATTTTAGCATTGAGAGTCTTGCATCCTGGGGAATCCCTCCTCAGCCACTGGCAGATTGGGATGTTTAGGGTCACCCTAGATTCAGGTGGATGGATGAGAGTTCTACAGACAAAAAGGAGAGAGGGAAGGGAACCCAGGAGTGAGCCACAGCATGAGCAAAGGACTGTCACCCCTCTGGGACTCCCTCCTTGAGCTCTGCCTTCTTCTACAATTTCTCAGAGCCTCGCCCATGCTGCATGAATGCTCAGAGAGGAAGGCTCCTGGCATTGGAATCATTTAGTGCTAAATGATTAGCATCATTTTGGCGGTCACAGAGCCCGACAGGGGTCAGGAATGGCGTGGTAGGTAAGGGGCAATGCCAGCCTCCTCCAGCACCATGTAGACAGCAGCTAGACTTTCCCTAGCAGCCCCAGCCACTGACACCTGGGCTGCAGCAGGGAACAGAAAGATCCTTGGGGGAGGCGGTAGCAGTACCATAAACACAAGCTGCGATAATCCTCCTAATTATAATTATTATTGCAAGAAGACCAAACTGCATGTCCCCAAACTTCTAATTAGAACAGTTTTTTGCATTAATAAAGAAGCCTTTTATTCAAATTGCTTGGGTCCTTTATTAAAGCTTATCTCGTTAATTCTAATGAATGCTTGATGAAAAGTAATCAGTGGGCAGAACCAGGGCAGAAGGAGCAAAATCCAAGAAGAGAGAACACTCAGCTGGAATTCAGGAGCGCCTGATTGAGCTTGCATGGTGACTTAGAAATATAGAACTTCGACCCCTGCCAGCCCCTGCTGAGAAGTGGGCCTGGTGACAGGGCCCAAGAGTGGGAAATGGAGCAGGACTTCCCTGCCAACCAAGTCCCAGGGCCCAGAGGCGAGGGTGTCAGGGACTCAGGCCAGTAGGCACATGGGCTTATGACCTAGCCAAGAAGTAAGGCTCCCAAGGCTACTGGAGGAACTCTGTGGCCAGTGTGACCCACTCCCACTGAGAAGCTTTCTTCATGGAATCTCAGGGTTAGGAGACTGGGGGTCATTTGGCCCACGTTTGCCAAACTTCCGAGTTAGAATCAACTGAAGGCTGGGCACAGTGGCTCATGCCTGTAATCCTAGCACTTCGGGAGACTGAGGCAGGATTGCTTGAACCAAGGAGTTTGAGACCAGCCTGGGCAACACAGTGAGACCCTGTCTCTAGAAAAATAAAAAATTAGCCAGTCATGGTGGTGCACACCTGTAGTCCCAGCTACTCAGGAGGCTGAGGTGGGAGGATTGCTTGAGCCTAGGAAGTCAGGGCTGCAGTGAGCCGAGATCGTGCCATGGCACTCCAACCTAGGTGACAGAGTGAGACCCTGTCTCAGAAAGAAAAAAAAAAAAAGAGAGACAATCATCTGAAGAGGCTGGTCCTTTCATCCTCCCCCAAATATTCTACCTTTCAGTGAATCTGGGATGGTGCCATGAAATTTGTTTTTAACAATATCCCCAGGTGATTCTTATCAATAGGCAAACTTGGGAAACACTGAGTAACACAGCCTCCAATCTGAGGCCTGAAATCTCTCCATGTCTCCATCTGAGGTCATAGAGTCCTCCTTGAACACTGGTGATGGGGGGGCTCACTCCTCCTTCCATAGAATGAGTTTAACTGTTAGAGAGTTCTTTAACGAACTGTATTAATAACTGCCACCCTTCACCACTCACCAGTCCTGCTGCCCTCTCTTCTGCATGGCAATCCTTCACATAAATGATGACAAAGGACATTATAAACATTTTCTTTTTAATTATTGTAAAATACACATAACAAAAATTTAGCGAGCGATATGACCAAGTTTGACGGGAAAACTCCCGCGATTTTCAATCAAACATTGCATAAGTAGCCAAGGAGCAACGAATAGCAGCAACTAGAGTCGTGGAAGCCATGCATCTATAGGCATGAGGAATGGGAGGGATGTCTAACACGTCCAGTGTGAGTGGTGGAGGGAAATGTAATTGATCGATCCTAATCACTGACTCTTGGTCAACTTTACAGTTTCTCCAATATAAGCTTGTGATTTATGCTTACTCTCTAGTGGAAATCAGGATTGTTATGAAGACTTAAGGCTCAATATTTTTTAACACAATACTCATCTAGGATGTAACAGTGAAGCCGAGTAAACTACAACTGTTGAGCAAGTTCCAGCTTTTCTCAAGTTAGTTATATTATAGGGTGTACTTAGTAAGCGTATTTAGGTGAAAGAAGTTGAATTATGTTAAATGTTGCCCTTTGCCACATTACATTGAACACTGGATGCATGTGGAAAGACATGCTTTTTTTTTTGTAAAACTCAAGGTAGGAGCTGTGTCTAGAAACATTTTGGCATGTTTGTTAATTCTAGTTTCACTTAATAACCTGTAAGGCATGTACATTTAAGCTTTTTTTTTTTAAGTTAATGGGAAAAATCTGAAACGCAATACCAGTACTTTAGAATTCTGGCCTTGGTGTTTGTATGAAATTCTGAGGCCTTGATTTAAATCTTTCATTGTAGTGTGACTTCCTTTTAGGTATATTGTGCTAAGTGAAACTTGTCAAATAAATCCTCCTTTTAAAAACTGCTAAAAAAAATGTAGCATTTTATCAGTGGCAAGGGATTAGCAGGCAGAGCACAGAGGATTCTCAGGCGGTGAAAGTGACATGTGGCAGACACATGTCATTATACATTAATCTGAGCCTAAGGCTGTGCAACACCAGGAGTGAACCCTAATGTGAACCATGGACTTTGGGTAACAATGATGCACCAACGTAGGTTCACCAGTTGTAGTAAATATGCCCCTCTGGTGGGGGATGTTGATCATGGAGAAGGCAATGCCTGTTTGTGGGCAGTGGGGACTATATTGGAAAATCTCTATTCTTAACTCTTAATTTTGCTGTGAACCTTGTGAACCTAACACTCCCCTTTAAAAATTAAATATTTTTTAAAATGTGCCATCTTAACCATTTTTAAATGTACAGTTCAGTAGCTTTAAGTATATTTACATTGTTGTGCAATCAACCAATCTCCAGGACTTTTGCATCTTGCGAAACGGAAACTCTTTACTTGTTAACCCCCTATTTTCCCATCCCCCAGCTGCTGGCAACCACAAAACATTATAAACTTTTTTCCAGGCAAAAACATCCCCAGAAACTTCAATCCTCATGGTTCTGGCTGCTCCCATGAGAGGAGCAGGACCAACCTAGCTCAGACTCTGGCCTGGCCAGAACTTTCTCCCGCACAGGTGTTGAGTCTCTAACACATAACTGCAGCCACCACTGATTGACACCAGGTGTGTTCCAGAAGCTGTGCTGGGGCTTCAGACCTTTTATTCCCTCCATTCCTCACAACCACCCTATAAATAGGTCACTACTATGCTTACCCCTGGTTAACAGTTAAGGAAACTGAGTCATGGAGAAGTCAAACAAATTGTTCTAAGTCATATGACTTATTCAAGGTCAACCAGTTAATGAAATAATAAAAAACATTTACAAAGTGCCTGCTGCTTGCAATTAGTGATCTCAGCATTGTCATGCATTAACTCAGTTAACCCCCACAACATCCCCATGAGACAGGCACTATTTTGTATTTTTTATTTTTTTGAGACAGAGTCTCACTCTGTCACCCAGGCTGGAGTGCAGTGGTGTAATCTCGGCTCACTGCAACCTCCGCCTCCTGGGTTCAAGTGAGTCTCCTGCCTCAGCCTCCTGAGTAGCTGGGACTACAGGCATGCACCACCACGCCCAACTAATTTTTGTATTTTTAGTAGAGAAGGGGTTTCACCATGTTGGCCAGGCTGGTCTCGAACTCCTGACCTCAGATGATCCATGAGATGGGCACTATTATTACTATTCCTGTTGTACAGAGGAGGAATCAAGACACAGAGCCAGGACTCTTGGTTAGTAAGCCGCAGAGCTTACTTGGTTAGTAAGCTGCTGAGCTTAAGGGTTTGCTCCTAACCACCAAGCTACACTGCCTCCCTAGAATATGTAACCCGCATTCAGGACAGCCTGCCATGCTGAAACAGATTGGGAGATGGTGGGTTTCCAATGAGCAGATAGATCTTCCATGATTTACAGTGGGTTCCCTGGGAACACTAGTATATTGCAGTTCCCATGGAACTATATAAAAGGGGACTTAGAGTTGAAAGAGCTGGTGAAAGAGTCATCAGGGTATCAACAGCCTGGATTTGTCACTTACTGTCTGTGGGACCTTAGGTCTTTATGCCCTTAGTTTTCAAATCTTGGTAAATTGCAACTGATCATCTCCAAGGCCCCTTGCAGCTGCCACTGTGGATTCTAGGACTTGGTCACAACCAGGAGCCACCTTGGGAGCTCTATAGACTCTTGATGCCTAAGTATCTCTCCCAGAGAGTCTGATTTAATTAGTGGGGGCTGGGGCTTGGGAATGGAAGGGAGGGTAAAAGCTCCCTGGGTGACTCTAACGTGCAGCCAGGTGAACTCTGCACCATTCCATCACCTCTCAAACTAAAGTGTGCCACCTGGGGACACTGCCAATGTGCAGATTCTGATGCCACATGTCTAGGTGGGGCCTAAGAGTCTGCATTTCCACCCAGCAGGTCCAAGGACCACACTAAGTAGCAAGGGCTAGTCCAGTGCAGTGGTTCTCCAAGGGCATCAGCATCACCCACAGCATCAGCATCACCCCAGAACTTGTTAGAAAGGCACATTCTCAGGCACCACCCCAGTCCCACAGAATCAGAAACTCTGGGAGTAGGGCTCAGGCATCTGTGTTTTAGCTGAAGCATCACTGGCCTAGAGGGGCCAGGCCTCCTCCTGATGTAGCTGCTTCCCGTATTGATGATGATAATGGGGTGGTAATGACAGTAACTGAGTGCTGGCTGCTCCTGCCTGCCTAAGGGCGTGAGGTTTACACACTCATGGAAATTTTTTGTGCCCTGGGTTCCTCCTGCTTCCCCTCTGAGCAGACTATTTCAGGACAGAGCAGCAGAGACAGAGTCTCTTCACTCTCTTCTCTTGCTTTGTTCATGCTTCTGGTACTCAGAGGCACACGTGACCCTCGGTGTGGAGGCCGCCCTGGGCTGTAACTCAGGAGGCCTAATTCTCATCCCAGCCCCTCCACTATCAGCCAGGGGGGGCTCAGAGACACTACTTCTTCATGGGCCTTGTCCCCTCATCTGTAAAATGAGGGTTTGGACTAGATGATTTGGGGTCTCAACCAGGCCAGACATCCTCTGACTCCATGATTCTACTAAACAAAGGCTCTTCAGGCAGCCCTCTGTCAAACAGGAGCCCCCCATGACTTGAGCTGCCAGTCTCTGAAATGTCACTCAATTTCCAAAGTAGGGATACACAGGATGCAGACAGCGAGCAAAACAACTGCTCATCAAGGGATCGCGCCGTGCATCACTGGGCACAATTAGGCATCACTTTAACAAAGCTGTTTGTTGTAGTGCTTACAGAGCTGGCTAGCTCTAAAAGGCTTAAGACAAAAAGCAGCCGGACTTGCTCCCTCTTGACAAATCCCCTCCCCCAGGGACAACCACTTTCAGGTCTTTGGGGGTGTTTTACTCCCGATCTCTAGAGCAATGTTTCTGAGCCTGTTTCCTGTCTCATGCCCCTTATAGAGAAAAGGGCATGGGAGGAAGAGCTCACCGAGGACCATATACGTCCAGAAAGTCCCACCGCAATAGCACACACAGCTACTGGGCCCGGGAGGGTTGTCGGGAAGAGAAGGGCAGAAAGGCACTTTGGGAAGGCGCGTCTTCTGAGACGTGGGGAAACCACTCAACTTGAAAGTGCCAGTGGGTTTAGGGGGATTTTTTTCTTTCACTTCCTATTTCATGGACTTGTATATTGTGCAAGAGTTTTACAAGCACTTAATGACTTCTTACAAATATCTCCAGTTTAAAGAAAGGAACATCCCCAACATGCAGTGACCCTTGGGGTATGTTTTTCCTCAAACGCCCAAAAACCTGGATCAGTGGAGATGGGTGTTGATGGGGACATGGGGAACACAGCTAAAGTCCTGCCAGGGCAAAGCTCACGGGAACTGCTGGGGATAGCAGCTGCACGCTCAGAGGGCTGTGTGGACACCCCTCTGACAAACGCCGCACACACGAATCCTGCATCTCAGAGGTGCCTTCTCACGTCCTGCTGCAGAAGCCCCAGCCTCTCTAGGAAATAATGTGCTACAGAGAGTTGGCCTCAGAGAAGAAAGCTGAGCATGTGGCCCTCCAGCCAGTGGCTATCATACTCAGTCAGAATAACTTCTAACTACACAAGAGACCTAGAAAGCAATATCTTCTTCTCAGAATCCAAATTGAATCCTTTCTTGGGCCAACTCTTTCTTGCTGTGGGACCTCAGGCAAGTTACTTAACTCCAATCTCAGTTTCCTCTTCAGTAAAGTGAGGACAAGAGCTCTTTCAAAAACCTGTATGCAATCTGGGCATGGTGGCTCACACCCGTAACCCAAGCACTTTGGGAGGCCAAGGTGGGAGGATCACTTAAGTTCAAGAGTTCAAGACCATCCTGGGCAACACAGTAAAACCCTGGTTCTATAAAAAATACAAAAAGTAGCTGGGTGTGATAGTGCATGCCTGTAGTCCCAGCTAGCTACTTGGGAGGCTGCAGTGGGAGGATCGCTTGAGCTTGGGAGGCAGAGGTTGCAGTGAGCCAAGATCATGCCACTGCACCCCAGCCTGGGTAACAGAGCCAGACCTTTTGAGACTTTGTCTCAAAAAAATAAAAACAAATAAATAAAGTTTTAAAACCTGTATGTAGTGCTGGGCAGAGTAGCTCACACCTGTAATCCCAGCACTTTGGGAGGCCGAGGCGGGCAGATCACGAGGTTAGGAGTTTGAGACCAGCCTGGCCAATATGGTGAAACCCCGTCTCTACTAAAAATACAAAAATTAGCAGGGTGTGATGGCAGGTGCCTGTAGTCCCAGCTACTCAGGAGGCTGAGGCAGAAGAATTGCTTGAACCCAGGAGGCGGAGGTTGCAGTGAGCCAAGATCGCGCCACTACACTCCAGCCTGGGCAACAGAATGAGACTCCATCTCAAAACAAAACAAAACAAAACAAAAAACAAAGCAAAACAAAAAAAAAACCCCGTATATAAATGTTCACAGCAGCATTTTCACAATAGTCGAAAAGTGGAGACAATCCAAATGTCCATCAGCTGATGAACAGATAAAGGACATGTCATATATCCATTCAATGGAATATTATTCAGCCATAAAAAGGAATGAAATCCTGACATGGGCTACAACATGAATGAACCTTGAAAACATTTTGCTATGTGAAGGAAGCCAGTCACAAAAGGACAAATGTTGCATGATTCCATTTACATAAAATGTCCAGAAGAGGCAATCTATAGAGACAGAAAGTAGACTGGTAATGGCCTGGGGCTGGGCAGAGATCATGAAATGGGAAAGGACTCCACATGGTACAGGGTTTCTTTTTTGAGTAATGAAAATGGCTTAGAATTAGACAGCAGTGATGGTTATACAATCTTGTGAATATACAAATAAATACTGCATTGTATATTTTAAAATGTAAATGTTACAGTATTTGAATATACCTCAAAAAGAAATGAGGACAACAGGATCCAACGAACAGGTGGTTCTGAGCATGAAATAAAACGTCTGCAAGGCTCTTAGCACAGTGCCTGGCAGGTAGTTTGTGCTCAGTAAGTAAGAGATGCTGCTATGAGGATGCAAAAGTATTATTTTTATTTGAGAATCTGACAAAGATGTGCTTCAGCTCTGTCATCCCTGGAGGAGAAAAATGACCCCTGGATTGCATTTATTCTCACAACCCCTGGACGAGGAGACAACTGCATGTGCTATCATGGGCTTTGGGACTTTCCAAAAAAAAAAAATCTCCTTCCTGACAAGCCAGTAAGGAGAAAAGAAGCCCATATTCAATTAAAATCAAAAGTAAATCCCACACAGAATACGATCAAATGACACACAGTCAACAATTTGAGACATTGAATTATTTTGATTTAACTGATGATTCATCACAAACATATACATACAAAAGGGAATAGAAACAGCAGCCAGGATGACACTAACAGTATGGCCACCAATGGCTCTAAAGGGACCACAGCTGGTCCCAGTGGAGGAGGCCATGTGGCCAAGCCAGACCTTGGAGAGGCTTGGGCAGGCCCTGAGGTCTTCCTGCAAGGAAAGCATCAATCAGTCCCTTTTTGCAGATAAGGAAACAAAAGCCCAGAGAAGTTAAGAACTTGCTCAAAGCCACACACTAAGTAGGCAAAGGGTTGAGTTTGACATCTTCTTGAGAACATCGCCCTACAGAGAAAGTCCAGAAACCTGGATCTGCTGCTGCCTTTAACTCAGTGTCCTTGGGCAAGTCACTTATGGGGCCTCAACCTCCCTATCTGTGAAACACAGAAGTGAACACAGCCTATGTCTCTCCAAATGTGGGATGCACAAAACTACTCTCAAGGTTATCTTCGGGTGTGATGAGATGCCAAACAATGCAATCCACTTGGAGCAGGGCAGAGGGCGAGGGGGCGGCAGATGGAAGCTGCGAGAGCCGCACCCGCTGAACCGACACAGCACCCTGGGGATAGAGGGCTGCAGTTACCAACTGACCAGATTTCTACAGCAACTTTCTCCTCCTCGGACAATCTTTCAGGGCTTGATATAGCAAGGAATCCACCCCTGTAAGCAATGGCTTCACAGAGCAGTTGTTTGTCCTCCTGATCTTACAGATGCATGACTGATGGGACCCAGGAAGCAGCAACAAATGTCGCCAACCAGTGCCTTGTGCACCACGTCTGCCCCAGACAGACACCACTGCCCGGCATGGCTGGCCTCAACCACCTGCCACTCCTCAAGCTCACCCACCATGCCGACTGGCTACCGCAGTCTAGAATGCCCCTCCCTCCCCTCTCTGCCCACCAGCCTAGCCCCACCTCCCGAGAAAGGGCACCCACCTCAAACCTCAGGACACTTGTCTTAGCGTGTGACCTGGACTGTTTTCTCCTGGCTGGTAGAGATCTGCAGCCTGCCTCCAGGACCCACAAGAGGTGAGCTTATGCAGGGGCACAGGCAGCCTCTGCAGACCACCCCTCACACCCAGTACAGCACTGGGCAAACGCTCTGAACATAGTCACACCCCTCACCACTGGGAAGCTTGGTCTCAGCATCCCACTTTGTAAAATGGGGGTACAAATTCACTTTTAGGGAATGAAGAAAAGAATGAGCTAATATTTATCTAGGTGTTGAGTTCAAAGCAAGAAACACACTAGTCTGCAGCAAAGTAATTATTCTACTATGGTTTTACTGCAGCCTGAAAGAAACTAGCTCTGTAATCTTGGAATCTGCCTTGACAAAGGCTGTGGCTGTATCTACACAGAAGAATCCCTCTCCCTGTCCTCCAACCCCAGCCCCGCCCTTCCATTCCAACACCTGAACACCACTTTCCATTACATCACTCTCCCATTCAAGAATCTCCATGCCAGGCCAGGCACAGTCGCTCATGCCTGCAATCCCAGTACTTTGGGAGGATCATTTTAGCCCAGGAGTTCAAGGCCAGCCTGGACAACATAGTGAGTCTCCGTCTGTATAAAAAATAAAGTTAACTGGGTATGGTGGCATGCACCTGTGGGCCCAGCTACTTGGGAGTCTCACTTGAGCCCAGGAGTTTGAGGCTGCAGTGAGCCAAGATCATGCCACCACACCTCAGCCTGGGTAACAGAGTGAGCCCTTGTCTCAAAATAATACTCTCCATGCTAGTTTGGAGGTGCTGACCCCACTGTCCAAAGCCTAGCATCCACACAGAGGATCCAGCTCCCACCTCCCTTTCTAGATATCCCTCTCGCACCTCTTCATCAAAGCTCTTGCCCTCTGGCCAAGCCAGGCTGCTTATTATTCCCTGCAACTCCCTTTATTTTTCCACCTCTACATTTTTGCTGGTGCTGTTCCCATTAAGTAGAATGTTCTCTCTTAGCTTCAAAAGTTCTCGTCAACACTGTATTTCAAGGACTTGTTTAAATGCCTCCTCTCCACTAAGCCTTTGTTCCTGTCCTCAACTAATGTAATTGCTCCTGCCCTTGAACCCCCGTTGTTCCACTGCATTTTTTTCTTTTTCTTTTTTTTTTTTTTTTTTGAGGTGGAGTCTCCCTCTGTCGCCCAGGCTGGAGTGCAGTGGCGTGATCTCGGCTCACTGCAACCTCTGCCTCCCAGGTTCAAGCAATTCCCTGCCTCAGCCTCCCTAGTAGCTGGGATTACAGGTGCCCGCCACCACACCGGGCTAATTTTTGTATTTTTAGTAGAGACGGGGTTTCACCATCTCGGCCAGGCTGGTCTTGAACTCCTGACCTCATGATCCACCCGCCTCAGCCTCCCAAAGTGCTGGGATTACAGACGTAAGCCACTGCGCCCATCCGCATTTCTTTTATTTTTATTTTTACTAGAGATGGGGTATTGCTATCTTGCCCATGCTGGTCTCAAATACCTGGCCTCAAGTGATCCCAGTCTGCCTCCCAAAGCATTGGGATTACAGGTGTGAGTCACCACACCTGGTTCCTCATTGCTTTCCTCCTCCTCCTCCTCATCTCTCTCCTCCTCCTCCCCCTCCTCCTCTTCTTCCTCCTTCTCTTGCTCTTCATTTCTTTTCTTTTGAGACAGGGTCTCACTCTATAGCCAAGGCTGGAGTGCAGTGGCATGATCATAGCTTACTGCAACCTAGACCTCTCAGGCTCAAGTGATCCTCCTGCTTCAGTTTCCTGAGTAGCTGGGACTACAGGCTCACGCCACCCTGCCCGGTTAATTTTTCTTTTAGTTTTTTTGTAGAGACAGTGGTCTCACTATATGGCCTAGGCTGGTCTTGAACTCCGGGGTTCAAGTGATCCTCCCGCCCTGGCCTCTCAAAGTGCAAGGATTACAGGTGTGAGCCACCACACTGGGCCCACTGCGTTTCTGCCAGCTCTGTCAGGGCCCCTATCCCGTTGTGTCTCACATGCAAGTTGTCAACGTGTTTGTCTCACTCTTCCTAGCAGGGCAGAGAGCTCCCACAGGGCAGAAATTAGGTCCCACTGAAATGGGTGGCATGTTAAAGAGGGTATGGGAACTGTCATAATGGCACACGCCTATAGTCGCAGCTACTCTCAGGAAGCTGAGGTGGGAGGACCACTTGAGCCTAGATGGTTGAGGCTGCAGTGAGCTATGATCATGCCACTGCACCCGACTGGAAGACAGAGTGAGACCCCATCTCTAAAAAAAAATAAAAGAGAGAGAGAGAGAAAGAGAGAATGAAGGCACAGGAGGCCAACAGATTCAAGTTCAAATCTCAGCACAAGATTTTAAGATTTGCTGGCTGTGAGCGTCCACACAAACCACTGCAGCTCATGAGGCCTCAGTTTCTCCTTTGATAAGTGACATGAAATATCACCTCTCCAGAGCTGGGAAAATCAGATGCACTCACTCATCAGACAAATATTTCCTGAGTATCCACTATATGCCAGCACTGTCCGAGGATATGATGGTGAGCAAGAGAGAGTGAGTCTCTGCCCTCAGGGATCTTACGCCCTAGTGTGGCGAGAAGGCAGTATATGAGGGAATGGCAAGCAGTGATAACTGCCCTCAAGAAAACAAAACGGTGTAATGGGAGAGCAGGTAACTGAGGCAGGGGCAGGGGCAACCCTCACTAGGGTGATCAGGAAGGGCTTCTAGGAGGAAGTGACATTTAGCTGAGACAAGAATAAAAAGGATAAGATCTGAGAGGTATAGTGTTAAGAGAAGCAAACAAATAAAAAAGAATAAAAAAGAGCAGGGCATACAAAGATTCGGGGAAAGGACGATCAAGGTGGAAATCACAGCAAGCACACAGCTTGATGGCACACCTGCCGGGGCCCAGCCATTGGCTCCCTCCCCCGCCCTCACCCTCCCATCCCATCCTCTGCAGAACGGTACACAGACACAGGACACAGTAAATATACATCTGCTGGAGTGAATGTGACAAAACCAGGAATCTCGAAGATGAACTGGAGCACGACAAAAATATGCACCTTAGCAAAAAACAGTCAACTGAGATTGAGGCAGTTGCCAGTTAAAAAGATCTTAAATTCAGGCCGGGCATGGTGGCTCACACCTGTAATCCCAACACTTTGGGAGGCCAAGGCGGGTGGATCATATGAGACCAGGAGTTCGAGACCAGCCTGGCCAACATGGTGAAACCCCGTCTCTACTAAAAATACAAAAATTTAGCCAATAGTGACACACGCCTGTAATCCCAGCTACTCAGGAGACTGAAGCACGAGAATCACTTGAACCCAGGAGGCGGAGGTTGCAGTAAGCTGAGATCGTGCCACTGCACTCTAGCCTGGGTGACAGAGCAAGACTCTGTCTCAGAAAAAAAGAAGCATTTAGGCTGGGCCTTAAAGTATAAGAAGGGCCCAGACACATGAAGAACAGGGAAGAGCATCCCAGGCAAAGGGAACAGTACGTGCAAAGGCCTGTGGCTAGAAAGGCTTAATAGTTCAAAGGACTGATAGTCTGGGCTGTAAAGATGAGGGAAGCCCCAAGCTACTCAAAGTGCGGTCAGAGAATTTGGCAAGTGTCAGGTCATCCACAGCTTTGTGGTATGATCTTGGGTTTTACTCATTGTGTAGAAGAAGCCAATGAGGGTTTAATACAGACAGAACTGCTAAACGTCAGCGCTGGAGTCCCACATTTGACAGATGAGAACTTGGCCCTGCAATGGGGAGTTAGAGTGAGGACCAGAACCCCAGCTTCCTCATTTCTGGACCACAGCCTCCTGTAAAACAGAACTCTCATCTTTTCACCTCACCCAACTTCACTTGGCGTGAGCCCTGTCCCGACAGAGCTGACTCCACCCAGTGCCAGGCTTGGCCCCTTACAGACATGACCTCCCAGAGCAGCGTGCCTCAAGGGGGGCAGTTTTGCCCCCAGGGGACACTTGGAAATGTCTGGAGACAAATTTGGCTGTTACAACTGGGGGTGGAGTGAGGGCAGGGGGTGCTACTAGTGTTATCAACTGAATGTATGTGTCACCCCAAAATTCATAGGTTAAAATCTAATCTCTAATGTGATGGCATTTGAGGTGGGGCCTTTGGGAGGTGATTAGGTCGTGAGGGTGGAGCCCCCATGGACAGGACTAGTGTCCTTATGAAAGAGACCCCCAGGCCAGTGCAGTGGTTCAAACCTGTAACACCTATAATCTCAAGATTTCGGGAGGCTGAGATGGAGGATCACTTGAGCCCAGGAGTTCGAGACTAGTCTAGGCAAGATGGTGAGACTTGTCTCTATTAAAAAAAAAAAAAAATTTAAATTAGCCAGGCATGGTGATGTGTGCCTGTAGTCTCAGCTACTCAAGAGGCTGAGTCAGGAGGATCATTTTAGCCTAAGAGTTTGAGCCACTGCACTCCAGCCTGGGCAAAGGGAGGGAAGGGCGGAGGGGAGGGAAGGGGAAGGGAGGGGAGGAGAAACCCCAGAACATTCTCTCAAGGAAGGGAGGAAGGAAAAAGAGAGAGGAAGGCAGGAAGGAAGAAACCCCAGAAAAGTCTCTCCCTGGCCCCCCACCCACGGAGGACATGGCGAGAAACATCTGTTAATGAACCAGGAAGCAGACCTGCACCAAACACTGAGCCTGCCAGTGCCTTGATCTTGGACTTCCCAGCCTCCAGAATTGTGAGAAATAAATCTCTGCTGTTTATATTTTGCTATAGAAGCCTGAATGAACTAAGGCACCTTGCCTTAAGTGGGTAGAGGCTAGGATGTTGCTAAACATCTTACCAAGCACAGGACAGCTCCCCAGAACAAAGAATTATCCAGCTCAAAAACCAAAGGTGTCAAGACAGAGAAGTGCCCACCCAGGGATACAAAGCCTTCCTTTCAAATAGGTGCAGAGCCCTCAAGGGAAGAAAGCCCTCCCCAGCGGGCACAGGAGAAGAGGGAGAAGGGTCATTCTTAGCCTCCCAGGAGCCCCAATCCAGAGAGAGCAAGTCTAGAGGTGGCATGCTAGGCAGAAGGCTCCAAGTCACCCCCCCACCACAGCACACCACAGAGGAGGCAGAGTTGGGAAAGGTCTGTCTCCTTACAGAGGAACTCAGTCCCCCTGGGAGAGCAGCACACACCCTGCAGTGGGGACCTCCAGCCCCCTCTCCTCCCTGGCAAACTCCCACCTGCTTCCCGCGAGAGGCAGAGAGCCAAGGATGGCAGATCTGAGGCCTCAGCCATTGTGGCAAACAAAGCCAGGCAGCCCCAGCCATCTGGGAGCTGCCGTGTGAGAGCACGGTCCCTCCCCCATGCTCTCAGAGCTGGACTGTGCCAGGCTGACCCTCAGGACTCGCCAGGCCAGGAAACATCACAGCAAAACACACTCCCCTCACCCCTACCAGATGCCGGCCTCAGCTCTGGGCCAGGAACTACAGGCCAACAAGCCCTGGTGAGGGTCAAGATCACCACCCCACCAGGCCAGAAAAGCAGCTCCCACTCCAGTCCCTGGCGGCCCCCTTTCAGTGTAAGAGTGTGCTAGAGCGATGTCTGCCTCCCCTCCAGACTGGGCACTCCCGGGCACATGCATTGCCCTCCAGGCAGGGCACACACAGCAGCTGCTCAAAGTGTGTTTTTTGAAAGAGGAGCCAGTGGCAATTTCTGAACGAAGAAAATGTTGTGATTCAGTGGGTATCTATTAAGTGTTTCCTGAGTACTCTTGTTCAGAAAAGGGGTTGCAACATCAGGTCCCTGCAGGGGTTGGACAGGAACATAAACACAAGAAGGGAGTGGAAGCCTTGGTCAGAACACCCAGCAACAGCTCACCCAGCAACAGCTCACCCAGCAACAGATCACCCAGCAACAGCCTGGCCAGGTCCCTGGGCTCGGCTTCCGGTCCTTGGCTTGGCCTGTGACAGGGCGCCATCTGCTGGCTAGTACAGAAGAAAGCAAGCGCTCAGCCAAAGCGCAGGTGGGCCCGGGAGGGACCCCTCGCACTAGCCTTGGTCTCCCTGTTTGATTCCACAGCTCCCAGCCTAGCTGCTCAGGTCCCTCCCCAGGAGCACATCACATCCATGTCCGTATTTATTCATCATCTCCCACACGCACATCCAGAACCCTGCCAGGCAATGCCCCTGCCCCACCCCGCAGCAGCCATCAGGACAGGAAGCTCCAAATTGTAAACAGTAAGCCAGTGATTCTCAAAATACAAGGCAAAGAAGAATCAGACACAGTTCATGTTAAAATGCAGATCACCAGATCCTCTCTGAGATTCAACTTTTTTTTTTTTTTTTTGAGATGAAGTCTTGCTCTGCCGCCCAGGCTGGAGTGCAGTGGCACCATCTCAGCTCACTGCAACCTCCGCCTCCCGGGTTCAAGGGATTCTCCTGCCTCCGCCTCCCGAGTAGCTGGGATTACAGGCGTGTGCCAACAAGCCCAGCTAATTGTTGTATTTTTAGTAGAGACGGGGTATCACCATGTTGGTCAGGCTGGTCTCCGACTCCTGACATCGTGATCCACCCACCTCGGCCTCCCAAAGTTCTGGGATTACAGGCGCGAGCCACCGCGCCCGGCGAGATTCAACTTTTAAAGCTCTAGAGTAGGGTCCGTGGATCTGCATGCTTAACCAATAACCAAATGATCCTGATAGGAGAAAATCTTCTCGACCTTGGGTTAGGCAAAGACTTCTCACATACAATACCAAAAGTATCATCTATAAAAGATAAAACGATAAATTAAATTTCATCAAAATTAAAAATGTGAGCCAGGCAGGTGGCATGCACTTGTAGTTCCAGCTACTCTGGAAGCTGAAATAGGAGGATCTCTTGAGCCCAGGAGTTCCAGGCTACAGTGTGCAATGATTGTGCCTGTGAACAGCACTGCACTCCAGCCTGGGCAACATGCCAAGACCCCACCTCGAAAAAACAAAACTAAAAAGAAAGAAAACCCAATGTTTTTTAATGGGCAAAAGATTCGAATAGAGATTTAATCAAAAACGAATGGATAGGCCGGGTGCGGTGGCTCACGCCTGTAATCCCAGCATTTTGGGAGGCCGAGGTGGGCGGATCACGAGGTCAGGAGATCGAGACCATCCTGGCTAACACGGTGAAACCCCGTCTCTACTAAAAATACAAAAAATTAGCTGGGCGAGGTGGCAGGCGCGTGTAGTCCCAGCTACTCGGGAGGCTGAGGCAGGAGAACGGCATGAACACCGGGAGGTGGAGCCTGCAGTGAGCCGAGATTGTGCCACTGCACTCCAGCCTGGGTGACAGAGCAAGACTCCATCTCAAAAAACAAACAAACAAACAAAAAAAAACGAATGGATAGCCAACAAGCACATGAAAAGCTGTACAACGTCAGCCAGGCACGTGGCTCATGCCTGTAGTCCCAGCACTTTGGGAGGCTGAGGCAGGCAGATCACCTGAGGTCAGGAGTTCAAGACCAGCCTGGCCAACATAGTGAAACCCCGTCTCTACTAAAAATATAAAAATTAACCAGGCGGCCGGGCGCGGTGGCTCACGCCTGTAATCCCAGCACTTTGGGAGGCCGAGGCAGGTGGATCACGAGGTCAGGAGATCAAGACCATCCTGGCTAACACGGTGAAACCCCGTCTCTACTAAAAACACAAAAAATTAGCTGGGCGTGGTGGCGGGCGCCTGTAATCCCAGCTACTGGGAGGCTGAGGCAGGAGAATGGCGTGAACCCAGGAGGCGGAGCTTGCAGTGAGCCGAGATCGCGCCACTGCACTCCAGCCTGGGCGACAGAGCGAGACTCCATCTCAAAAAAAAAAAAAAAAATTAACCAGGCATGGTGGCAGGCACCTGTAATCCCAGCTGCTCGGGAGGCTGAGGCAGGAGAATCACTTGAACCTGGGAGGCGGAGGTTTCAGTGAGCTGAGATTGTGCCACTGTACTCCAGCCTGGGTGACAAGAAGTGAAACTCTGTCTCAAAAAAATAAAAAATAAAATAAAAATAAAAGATGTTCAATATCACTCATCATCAGAGAACTGTAAAATAAAACTACAATGATACACCTCTTAATACTATAAAAAAAGAAAAAATAAATCAAACTACAATGAGATACATTATACCCTAGAGAATGTATACAAGTAAAAAACATACCGAGTGTTGAAAAGGATGTGAAGGAATTGGAGCTCTCAATCTCTTTGGAAAAGAGTGTGGTAGTTTTTTATAGTCAAACATATACTTAATATATAGAGTTGGCTCTCTATACCTGTGGGTTTTGTACCCACAAATTCAACCAAACACAGAAAATATTTGAAAATAAATAAATAATACAAATTTTAAAAAGCAATACAACTATTTACATAGCATTTACATTGTATTATGTACTATAAGTAATCTAGAAATGATTTAAAGTATACAAAAGGATGTGTGTAGGTTAGATGCAAATACTATAGCACTTTATACAAAGGACTTGAGTATCCTTGAATATTGGTATCTGTGGGGTTCCCGGAACCAATCCCCTCAGATATGGAGGGA
This sequence comes from Gorilla gorilla gorilla, assembly GCF_029281585.2. NCBI lineage: Eukaryota > Metazoa > Chordata > Mammalia > Primates > Hominidae > Gorilla > Gorilla gorilla. The sequence continues at coordinate 45,381,998 of NC_073232.2, read as the reverse complement.
CAACTGTACAACCCAGCAATCCTACTCCTGTGTATTTATCTGAGAGAAATGAAAACTTTACTGACCAGATGCCGCGGTTTGTGCCCATAACCCCAGCACTTTGGGAGGCTGAGGCGGGAGGAATGCTTGAGCCCAGGAGTTTGAGACCCGCCTCGCCAACACAGGGAGACCCCATCTCTACAAAAAATACAAAAATTAGCCAGGTACAGTGGTGCACACATGTAGTCCTAGCTAGTCAGGAGGCTGAGGTGGGAGGACGCTTGAGCCCAAGGGGCGGAGGCTGCAGTGAGCCAAGATCATACCACTGCACTGCACTCTAGCCTGGGCAAAAGAGTGAGACCCGGTCTCAAAAAAAAAAAAAAAGAAAGAAAAAGAAAAAGAAAACTTTGCTTCACAGCAAAACCTGTACGCAAATGTTCACAGGCTTTGTTCGTGATGTTAAAAAATGAAACAGTCCAAACGTCCTTCAGCAGATGAAAGGATAAACGGATCATGGAACACCCACACCATGTAACGCTGTTCAGCAGTGAAAGGAACAAACTACTGATTCCCACCAAACATGGATGAATCTCAAACATGTGATGCTAAAGTGAAAGAAGCCAGGCTCAAGAGCTTATTTACTCTATCATTCCATTTCCATGATATCCTAGAAAAGGCAAAACCACAGCAATGGAAAAGAGATCAGTGACTCCCAGGTACCAGGGATGGGGAGGGTTTGGCTGCAGGGGAGCATGAGGTGATAAAAAGGTTCTGAGTCTTGTTGTGGTTGGTTATAAAAACATATGTTTGTCAGAACTCAACTATATACTAAAAAGGGTAAATTTTATATATATAAATTATAACAATAAAATACATAAGGTCAAGGCATGGCAGAATCATCTGGGAGGCCTGCTAAAATCCACACTACCAGCCCCCGCCCTCACAGATTCTATTTTCACAGCTCTGGAGTACTGCCCATAAATCTGCCTATGTTATGTTATGTTATGTTATGTTATGTTATGTTATGTTATGTTATGTTATTTTTTGAGATGGAGTCTCGCTCTGTCACCCAGGCTGGAGTGCAGTAGCACAATCTTGGCTCACTGCAACCTCCACCTCCCAGGTTGAAGAGATTCTCCAGCTTCAGCCTCTCAAGTAGCTGAGACTACAGGCATGCATCACCATGCCTGGCTAATTTTTGCTTTTTTTTTTTTTTTGAAACGGAGTCTCACTCTTGTCGCCCAGGCTGAAGTGCAGTGGCACGATCTCAGCTTACTGCAAGATGCGCCTCCTGGGTTCAAATGATTCTCCTGCCTCAGCCTCCCGAGTAGCTGGGACTACAGGCACCCACCACCACGCCCGGCTAATTTTTTGTATTTTTAGTACAGATGGGGTTTCACTGTGTTAGCCAGGATGGTCTTGATCTCCTGACCTTGTGATCCGCCCGCCTCGGCCTCCTAAAGTGATGGGATTACAGGGGTGAGCCACCGCGCCTGGCCATTTTTGCATTTTTAGTAGAGACAGGTTTCACCATGTTGGCCAGGCTGGCGTCGAACTCCTGACCTCAAGTGATCTACCCACCACAAGGATTACAGGCATCAGCCACTGTGCCCAGCCTGAATCTGCATTTTTTTTCTGAAATGAACTGAGGTTTTATTTTTATTTATTTTTGGCGGCAGAGGGGACTGAGTCTTGCTCTGTCACCTAGGCTGGAGTGCAGTGGCATGATCTCAGCTCACTGTGCAACCTCCGCCTCCCAGATTCAAGCAATTCTCCTGCCTCAGCCTCCTGAGTAGCTGGGACTACAGGCGCATGCCACCACGCCTAGCTAAGTTTTTGTATTTTAGTAGAGATGGGGTTTCACCGTGTTGCCCAGGCTGGTCTCGAACTCCTGACCTCAGGCAATCTGCCCGCCTCAGCCTCCCAAAGTTCTAGGATTACAGGTGTGAGCTACCGTGCCCGGCCTGAATCTGCATTTTTAACCAGTACTCCTACAGTCCTGATGTTGGTTACCCAGGACCTAACCTTTAGAAAATCCTGCAGGAGTGAAGGAACTGACAGAGGGACATTTGCCCATGACAGCAGTCCATGGGGGCTGTCCCCATTGTTTCTTTAACTCAAGACAGCCTAACAATGATGTAAATCTTAAATACAAAGGTAGATGTTCACCTCTGCTTTTTTTCCTCCTTTTCAAGGAACAGGGTGGGCTCACTGTGGTTCCAAGAAGAACTGGGAGGAGAGGCAGGTGTGTGGGTGGGAGAAGGCGGGAAGAGGGAGGTTCACATCATTGGCCTCGCTTAGTTCTCTCAGCCCTCCTCCTCGTCCCCACCCCCATCCCTCGGGGCAGGCAGCAGGGTGGATGGGGAAAAGCAGGGCTGTGCCCTAGGCTGACCTATGAACTCTGCTCCCACCCCAAACAGCTGTGTCACCAGCAGGTCACCTACACTCAGCCCAGCTACAGCAGCTATGAAACAGAGGAAAACTACTGCAAAAGCAAAGCAGGAGAGGAGGGAAGTTGAATACCCTTGTACAACAAAACACTTAAAAACACCAGATAAAATGCTCGAACCTGGGAGGCAGAGATTGCCGTGAGCCGAGATGGTGCCACTGCACTCCAGCGCCTGGGTGACAGAGTAAGACGCTGTCTCAAAACAAAAAAAACAAAAAAACCCACACATACACACTGGATAAAAGATGTTTCTCACACCTTTCTTTCCTCATCTGTAAAATGGGAGTATTAACATCACCTTTGTCATAGGGTTGTCATGGGGAATTAAATGAGTTAAAACCAGCAAACTGTTTACCACGATGCCTGGCATTTAATAAGGGCAAGTCCAAAAGATCAAAAATAGAGAATCTGAATCCCAGCACTTTGGGAGACCGAAACAGGTGGATCACTTGAGGTCAGGAGTTCGAGACCAGCCTGGGCAACATGGCGAAACCCCATCTCTACTAAATATACAAAAATTAGCTGGGCATGGTGGCAGGTGCCCAGCTAATTTTTGGGGATAGCTGAGGCAGGAGAATCACTTGAACCTGAGAAGTGGAGGCTGTAATGAGCCAAATCTACTACTTGATAATAAAAAATAATAAAATAATAAAAATCTACTACCTGATAAGACAAAAAGCAGTTTAGTCTTTGCCTGGGCACTGAATTGTTAAAAAACAAAAATCTCCACTAAGATTCTGAAATCACAGACCTGTTAATACTTAGGATTTGAATATTCACAGCCCTTAATTCATATACAGAAGCCCTTAGGGCTGAGACATTAACAGAAGACGTGCTTCTAGGCTGGTCACGCTCAGGCACCTGACCAAAGCAATCACGACCCCTCCAGAGGACACAGCCCTGCGACCCAGGATTACACAGATGATAGTTCACCAGACAGAAGCACAGGGTCCAAATTATTATATAAAGTCCACCCAGAATAACCTACTGTGAGCAAGAGTCAGCAGGAACAACAGACTGAAACCCTCAAGAATGTCCTGTTACAGAAAAAGCAGGCGAGGCATGGTGGCTCAAGCCTGTAATCCTAGCACTTTGGGAGGCTGAGGCCGGGAGTTCAAGACTAGCCTGGCCAACATGATGAAACCCTGTCTATACTAAAAGTACAAAAATTAAAAATTAACCAGGTGTGGTGGCACACACCTGTAACCCCAGCTACTTGGGAGGCTGAGGCAGGAGAATTGCTCGAACCCAGGAGGTGGAGGTTACAGTGAGCTGAGATCACGCCACTGCACTCCAGCCTAGGCAACAGAGTGAGACTCCATTTCAAAAAAAAGAAAAAGCAGTAAAGATTTAAAACAAGTATAGGCTGAGACAAGAGGATAGCTTGAGGCCAGGAGTTTGAGAACAGCCTAGGCAACATAGTGAGACCCCATCTCTACAAAATATTTTAAAAATTAGTCAGTGTAGTAGCAAGTGCCTGTAGCCTCAACTACTTGGAAGGCTGAGGTGGGAGGATCACTTGAGCCCAGGAATTCAAGGCTGCAGGGAACTACGATTGCGCCACTGCACTCCAGCCTGGGTGACAGAGCAAGACCTTGTTTCTAAAATGATTAAAGAAATAAAAAATAGAGCATAAGAAAGAAATAAGATTATTCCCTTAAATCAGATTTTTTTTCAGTAAGAAGCAAAAGATTTATTGGATCTGAAGAGAAACTAGAGTATATTATATCAGATTTTTTAAATAGAACTTTTTCTCGCCCAGGCCGGAGTGCAGTGGCCCGATCATGGCTCACTGCAGCCTCAACCTCCAGGACTCATGCAATCCTCTCGCCTCAGCCTCCCAAAGTAGCTGACACTACAGGTGTGTGCCACTGCACCTGGCTAATTTTTAAAATTTTATTTTTGGTAGAGACAGGGTCTCTACCAAAAATATAAGCAGTTAACATGTATTGAGTACCTGCTGTGTACTAGGTGCCTGGGGGCTCCCAGGGATGTGTGTAGTAGAGTCTCGGGCCTCAGGCCTTTTCAAATCCTGCTCCTCTGTGTCACGATTATTCTTTAAAAGCCAGTCCCCATGCACACTGCAGAGCCGGGAGCCTAAGACCCGGAGAGGAGCGGGGTGCAGGGAAGCCTGGCCCCACAACCACAGGCTGGAGAGAAGGGTGGGGTCAGACTAAGGCCCCTCAGCGGTCCAGGACCCATGGAAGCCCAGATGGAAAAGGGGCAGGGAAAGAGAGCCTGGCTCAGGGGAAGCAGACTACCTAAGGGGCAGTTTGCAACTCTGCATGCTCCTTAGAAACATCTAGAAGATGATGCTGAGGAGGGGTGAGAGACTGGGAGGAAAGCAGCTTCAACTCAAGCTGAGGGCCTCCCAGGGGCCAAATGGAAAGGAGCCCACGTCTCTGGGGATGGAGAAGCCTGGAGTGGAGTGAGAAAGGCTGGGATCCTCGCCTCGAGTTACAGGAGGAAGCAGGCCTGGCTCCAGCTCTAGCCAGGGGTGCCCCAGGAGCACTGGGGGAGCATGTGAAGTGCTTACCAGGGTTACTTGCCTGAGTAAGGTGAGAGCAAGCCTGTAACTGAGCTCTTCCAGCCCAGTCTCTACAGGGGATCTCCCACTCTGCAGCAGCACCTGTGGCTCTGGAGCACCACCCCGGGAGGGAACCTAGCAGGACGGGAAAAGCCAGGGAAGCCTATGTCTCTCCCAGGGGCCTCGGCTTTGAGAATGAGCTACCCCTGAACTCTCATCTGTTGTCAAGATGTGTGTTTTATTTCCATAGTGGCAGGTGGTCTTTTCCCTAAAATCTGTTCCCTAATTTTAAGAGTAATACGTTCATTATAGAACATTTAGAAAATGCAAAATAGTATTTTCTAAATCCCATTTCCATGTTGGTTATTTCCTTCCATTTTCTTTCCTACATATATGCACAGGTTTAACATAATTCGTACCTTACCCTACGTACAGTTTGGCATTCTTGATTTTTTCCAGTTCACGTTATATATGAGAATGTGCCAGTCCTTCTTTTCGTTTTTTTTTTTTTTTTTTGAGATGGAGTCTCACTCTGTCACCCATGCTGGAGTCCAGTGGCGCAATCTCGGCTCACTGCAAGCTCCGCCTCCCAGGTTCACACCATTCTCCTGCCTCAGCCTCCCAAGTAGCTGGGACTACAGGCGCCCGTCACCACGCCCGGCTAATTTTTTTGTATTTTTAGTAGAGATGGGGTTTCACCATGTTAGCCAGGATGGTTTTGATCTCCTGACCTTGTGATCCGCCCGCCTCGGCCACCCAAAGTGCTGGGATTAAAGGTGTGAGCCACTGCGCCCAGCCGAGAATGTGCCAGTCTTTATTCAATCATAACAATGAAATATTACGCTCCATTGTTGATGCTACATAAATAGCATTATATAGGCCGGGTGTGGTGGCTCATGCCTATAATCCCAGCACTTTAGGAGGCTGAGGCAGGTGGATCGCTTGAGGACAGGTGTTCGAGACCAGCTTGGCCAACATGGCAAAACCCCATCTCTACTAAAAAAAAAAAAAAAAAAATAGAAAAATAAGCCAGGCATGGTGGCACACACCTGTAATCCCAGCTACTTGGGAGGCTGAAGGAAAATCACTTGAACCCAGGAGAGGGAGGTTGCAGTGAGCCAGGATTGTGCCATGGCACTCCAGCCTGGGCAAGCAAGATGACTCCATCTCAAAAAAAAGAGCATTGTATAGCTGTAACCAAATTTATTTAAGCAATTTTCTGGTGCTGGATGTTTAGGATGCTTCAGATTGTTAGCTATTTTACATGAGAACCATATAGAGTTACTTTATGATTCAATTCAATTACCACTTCCTCCAGAAAGCCTTCCTGGTCTACTTCAATACCCAGCAATATCTCCCACCTCTGAATTAGGACAACCTGTGTTCCATCCGACACACCTTAGCATGGAGCCTGTGTGTCACTGTTCTCTGAAGACTGTCTTGTGGGTGGTGGGCTGGTCTCAGGTCCAGGACTCTACTACACACATTCCTGGGAGCCCCCAAGCAACTAGTATACAGCAGGTACCCAATTTATGCTAACTGCTTAGACCCAGCCCCCTTAGATTGTATAAGCCTGGTCAGCTCCATTTCCTAAGTGTCTGGTCAGCTCCATTTCCTAAGTGTCAGGATTACAGGTGCCCACTATGGCCAGGTTGGAAATTTTGCTTCTTCTCTGGCCAATGCACAGATGCAAAGGATCCCTGTTATTCAACCACAACTTTAAGACCCAGTCCCCTCCACATGAAAGTCTTGAGCTTCAGGCAAGATCGCCATGGCTAAAGGCTCTCCCAACTTGACTAGAGCTTCACAGCAGTCATGACCCTGGCAATCACCAAACATGTGCCCCCACCCCAGGGCTGCATGGTGGAGACAGGGCCCAGGCTCTGGTGTCAGAAATCAAGGTTCCAATCCCAGGCATGGCAGTGGTCTGGCAGGGTGGCCAGAGAACTGCTTGGGTTCCTTGGTGGGTATGGCCCCCAGGCAGTGCAGGGGAGCTGGTCGCAGCATGCCCTGCCCTAGCCGCCCTGCACACTTCACCTGATGCAGGGTGCCCCCTCTTCAGCTCACAGAAATGCCCACCTGCCCACCAGCCCACTTGACCTTGCAATCTCCAGTCCACAGAGGTTGAAGTTCAGGGGCTCCTCAACACAGCCTTCCAGGCTCTCCACCTGCCAGGCACCATCCCTCACCACCTGCCCCAGTGCTGCTGTGGTGACTGGGCAGGGCCTCTCCTCCAACTCAGGCACACCCCTGCCACTGCCTGGAGTGCCTGTCTCCTCACCGCTGCCTCCTGAAACATCCTCTCTCAAACAGCACCCACCCCCTAAGCAGCTTCCCCGACGCCCCGGTGAGAATTGTTTTCCCTCCCCTGTGGCCTCTCCACTCTTGCCACATCTGAATGAAGTGGAGCTGCTGTGTGTCCCTATCCCCTGTGATGCCTTTTTTTTTTTTTTTGAGATGGAACCTTGCTCCATCACCCAAGCTGGAGGTGCAGTGGCGAGATCTTGACTCACTGCAACCTCCATCTCCTGGGTTCAGGCGATTCTCCTGCCTCAGCCTCCCAAGTAGCTGGGATTACATGTGTGGACCACCACACCAGCTAATTTTTTGAATTTTTAGGATGTTTTAGTATGTTGGCCAGGCTGGTCTTGAACTCCTGGCCCCAAGTGATCCACCTGCTTCGGCCTCCCAAAGTGCTGAGATTACAGGCATGAGCCACCATGCCCAGCCCCCTGTGACATTTTGAAGCAGGGGTAGGTTACTCACCACAGACATCTGTCGATTTGCACTGAACCCTCCATTGGAAGGCAGTGAGAAGAACACCCAGCGCAGACGTGGCTGGCTGACACCCGTAGAAGGTGCATTTGCAAGGGGAAGGGCTTAGGTCCTGCCACCAGCTTTTGGGAATGAGCAAAAATTAAAAATAATAGCTGCCATTTATTGAGCTCCCTATGTGCCAAACACCTTAAAGACATTCCAATTACTCTTAACTACCTTGATGAGGTAGACACAATTACCATTCCCATTTTATAGATGAAGAAACTGAGGCTCTGAGAGGTTAAGCAATCTGCTACAGTACCAGGTGAGTGGGTGGCAGAGTAGGGATTCAAATCCAGGCCCATGTGACTCAAAGCCTAGCTCTGAACCGCAGTCTCAGTGGTAGAGAGCCTTAAACAACCATATTACTGACCAGTACAGGATTCCGGAATTCCTTCACTGAGGGCTCACAGTCATCAGCTCACTAGCTTAAGGCTCCTTCCAAAGGCTTCCCTCCAACACCAATGACAATCTTCAGCAAGCCTGCTGATAGAGGAAATGCCTCTCGCCTTAGCTAAGTTCAGCAAACACTTCCACACGTTTACAAAGTGCCTGACACTGCGCTGGGCTCTGGGGCAGGGCAGGGGGAAGCAAACAACCGCAGGGTCCCTGTGCTCTACAGATGCTGAAGGGGTGCTACAGAGGAGGAAGGGAGCAAAGGGTGGATGAGGGAAGGCGGAGGGCTTCTTGGAAGAGGCAGTGATCAAGCTCATCCTGAAGGCTGAGTGTCTCTCCACTTCCTGGACCACCTCTCTCTGCCTCTGACTGCCTTTCCAGTCTCTGTGACTTTGCTAAGGCAGTAACTACCATGGAAGGAAGCACTCCTTTGTGAGACAGACAGACAGACAGACAGACACACACACACCCCTACCTGCCTGTGAACTTCCTCTCCATGTACCTAACTCCAATTCTGCCTGCCTATCTGCAAGATCATTCCCAAGGCAGGACTGTGCTCCAGGCCTCTACAGTGGTGCCTGCATTCCAGGGGTGACATACATGCACATACACACACGCACACAAACACACTCGGGCACATGCACGCACACACAGGCACACACACAGGTAACTGCACTGTATCCCCTGCTGCCCCTTGCACTTGGTGGACAGTCAATAAGTATCTGCTGAATTCGATTAAATGGGATGGTTTGCCTAAATGCTTGGGAGTCTTGGGGTAATTGATGGAATAAAATGCCCTGGCCAATTCAAAGCAAAAAAATATATAAGACACAATTCAAGAAAAATAGTGGAGTGTAAAGGGGTCTCCTAGCTGGGCAACCTCAAAGAAACCCATTTTGCCGTCACCTTTCTTCATGGGATGACTGAGGCTAACCACGCCCAGCTGGCTTCATTCACCCCAGGGAGCCTGTGAAGATTCAACAAGATAACATTCAGGAGGCGCCCAGCACAGGGCCTGGTACACAGATGCTACTTGGCCAGGACCAGCTCTGTATTTTCACCTGGTCCAAGGGCACACACACTCAGTCATTGGCAGTCAAAGGACAAGCAGGCAGGCGCCATCACTCAGTGGTTTTCAAACCTCTTTGACCAGGACCCACAGTAAGAAATGTCTTACACAAATTACACACTGTTGCAATGAAAGTTCCACAAAACACTTATTCTCAGGATGAGGTTGCACACTGACGCTTGTGTCTTTCATCTCTGTTTCATTTCTAAGCTGATCTCACAACTGCTTCCAGGGAAGTTGGGAAAAGCCCTGCCCTCACTCACCCAGAGTGTCAGAGCCGCTCTCCACCGTCTCGTTGACCTTCCTTGCTACTCTGGCCACGGCCTCACCCATCTTCTTCAGCATGCAGACACAGGTGTCCTGCCGCCAGCCCCCAGGCTGGTCTGCTTCTCACAAAAGGGCCTGAGCCTGGGGAAGACGCAGTGCCATGAAGTGCCCGCCTGCCAGCCACGGGCCCACCCAGGCATCCCCCTCCAGCATCCTTCTCCCCCAGGACCCAGGCTGTCAGGAAGCCTGCAGGGAGGGCCCCAGACCACTCACCTCCTCTTGCAGGGCCGAGAGCTCAGGCCACATCCAGCTTGGCCTTTGCACAAGCTGGTCTGCCAGTCTGGCAGCTGGGTTCTACTGGTTTTCTGGGAGGATCAACATGTGTGACCTCACCAGACATGGGGACCAGGTCTGAGCCAGCAGCCAGGGAGGTGTGAGGACTCAGGGGTGTGCTGGCCTGTGATTCACTCTATAGGCAGGGCATTGGGAAGGAGGTAGGGCGCAGCCAACTGCAGGAGAAAGACACCTGTCCCTCCATCCCACAGCCTCTAAGCTGGTCCCCTGTCCACACCCTGCCCAGGACAATTTCCCCAGCTCCCCTGTTCACTCCACCCATATCTGCCTTGTGCATGGCAGGAAGTGGGGACATGAAGGCAAATCAGAGCCCTGTGAGCCCATCAGAACACACGGACTGGTGGTGGGTGGTCTCTAAGAATTCCTTTCCCATGTGCCAATAGGAAGGAGAGGTTACAGTACTAGCCTGCAGACCTGATTATCAGCCTGATGCTGAGTTTATCTGCAAGAAAAGCGGGCAGGGGCCGGGGGGTGGAGATGGAAATGAGAGAAGAGAAATTGGATCACTAGAGGAAAAGAGGCTGAAAGAAAGGTGAGGAAAACAAAATGATAAGGTGTTAAGACATAAGGACTTGCAAACACCCTCAACTCCCTGTTTATTACAGAGAAGGAAATGAGCACAGAGAGGGGCTAGGTGACCTGGCCAAGGTCAAAGTGAGTAAGTGGCAAGAATAGGGTCAGCCCAGCTCCATAGCCAGTGCTCACTTTTTTATAAAAATAACAGCACCCCATGGAGAGAGGAATGAGCTCAAGTCCAAGGTCAGCACCCCCCTTTGCCCCCAGACCCCAGTCCCAGCTTCACAGACAGCTCAAGAAGCTCCAGTGAACTCACTCCAAGGGCCAAAGGCAGAAGAAGGTGAAGGGCAGAGAGAAGGGGCATGGGGACAGTGCTAAGAGCTAACAGTCACCAATAAAAAGTTCCCACGTGGTCAACTGGACAAGCAGGGCAGGCAAGGCCAAGCCAGGGCTGGCCAAGCCCACCCATCTGCTTCAGGGAGTTACTGTGAGTTTAGTATGTGTGTGCATTTCCACTAAAGAGGCTGACACTAAAGGTTTGAGACACACACATACAGAGCAGTGGGAAAACACTGATTTTGGAGACACATCAAATGCTCAACACCCCCATTTATTGGCTGAGAGGCCTTGGGAGAGTTTCTTTACTCCTCTGAGCCTGTTTCTTCTTCATGTGAATAGGAGATCTAGTAATACCCAACTTGCTAGGTTAATATGAGGATTGAACAAAATATATACACCTGTCTAGCTCAGAGCCCAGGACACGTAAATACTCAATAAAAGTTAAGAGGATAAAGCAGTGCATATGTGGATGTAACAGCAGCATATAACCCCAGTTTAATACTCAGGTGAGTCTGAACAAAACACTGAGGGAACTCATCTTTGAGGAATGAGTGGAATTTCTATCTGTCCACCTCCAGGAAATCTCCTCTTATTGCCTCAGTGTTCTCTCCTTCCTCTGAGTTTCAGTAGCACTTAATGACTTAGCACAAGTCACCTGGATTATTTATGAGCTTTTAAATATACACTTGTCAGCCGGGCGCAGTGACTCATGCCTGTAATCCCAGAACTTTAGGAGGCCTAGGCAGGTGGATCACTTGAGGTCGGGAGATGGAAACCAGCCTGACCAACATGGTAAAACTCCGTCTCTACTAAAAATACAAAAAAAAAAAAATGGTCAGGCATGGTGGCTCACACCTGTAATCCCAGCACTTTGGAAGGCCGAGGTGGGCAGATCACCTAAGGTCAGGAATGCAAGACCAGCCTGGCCAACGTGGTAAAACTCCATCTCTACTAAAAATACAAAAATTAGCTGGGCGTGGTGGCGGGCGCCTCGGGAAGCTGAGGCAGGAGAATCACTTGAACCCAGGAGGCTGAGTTTGCAGTGAGCCGAGATTGTGTCATTGCACTCCAGCCTGGGCAACAAGAGTGAACCTCGCGCTCAAAAAAAAAAAAAAAAAAAAAAATTAGCCAGGCATGGTCGCACACGCCTGTAATCCCAGCTACTCGGGAGGCTGAGGCAGGAGAATCGCTTGAACCCAGGAGGGGGAGGTTGCAGTGAGCCGAGATCGTCCCATTGCACTCCAGCCTGGGTGACAAGAGCAAAGCTCTGTCTCAAAAATAAATAAATCAACAAACAAACACTTGTCTCCCCCATTGACCTGTGGGCAGCTTGGGGCCAGGGAATAGACCTATACTGTGCTTCTCGCCACACACTGAACACAGGTGCTTAGTTAGTATCCCCTAATGGTGATGATCAACAGACATCATTTGTGTTTCCAATCTGAATACAGGTCAAGAGACTCTTACAACAAATCTAAGACACTGTCTAAATTGAGAAGGGTCAAAAACCAAATGCCTAATAGTGCCAGGTGGCCAATCTGCATAAGGCGAGCCAGTGCAGGGCAGAAGGGAATAGAAAGGACTGTGGCAAACTGGACCCAACAACTTCACCATGCTGACTCGAAGACCGTACCCCTAAGCCTAAATCATAGCCATGTTGCTAGCATCTTGGTGACTTGTTCTAACCACTTTATGAATGGGAAAGCTCAGGACCCAAGAGGGGAGGCAAATCAGCTAGATGAAAACAAAAACCCCAGGTATCCTAAGTCCCAGCCTAGGACTCTTCCCACCATTCCATGCTCCCTCCTTTCTCCATCTCCAATTCATCATCAATAATCATAAACATTTATTGAGCATCTCCTAGGTATGAGGGATAAGAAGGAAGAGGGAGAAAGAAATGCAGGAAACAGCTCCGACTTGCGATTCTGATGAGGAAGAGCTTTCTGAAGAACAGCACTGAAGCAATCCTGGCCTCACAGCAGAGAGGGAAAGGAAGGGAAGCCACCAAGCTGCCCAGGGTCGGGGGTAGCCCTGGTGGGATCACCTGGGCTGAATACTTTCAATCAGGCACTATGCCTGCAATTTTACTAGCTACCACCAGGTGGGGAGGTGGTGCCTTAGACCAGCGGTCCCCATCCTTTTCGGTTTCCTGGAAGACAATTTTTCCCACTGTAGTGGGAGAGGAATGAAACTATTCCACCTCACATCATCAGGCATTAGATTCTCCATAAGGAGCACACAACCTAGATCCATCGTATTCGCAGTTCGCAATAGGGTTCAGGCTCCTAGGAGAATCTAATGCGGCCGCTGGTCTGACAGGACGCAGAGTTCAGGCGGTAATGCTTACTGGTGCTCACCTCCTGCTGTGCAGCCGGGTTCCTCACAAGCCACGGACCTATGCCATCCACAGCCCAGGGGTTGAGAACCCTTGCCTTAGACCACTGATGAAAACTAGTCAGATTAAAAATTTCACCACTGGTGGCAAGTTCAGACGTCCTATTGTGTGGGTCAGAGTGTACACAGGTACAGGAACAGAAACAACATGTAAAGTCTAGGTGTCAGGGCAATTCAGTAGGAAGAAGGGCCCCTTCCTTCTATGCCAGAGGATGGAGGATGCTCTGAGTACAGCAAAAATGTGCTCGGGACCCCCAAAAGGTTCCCGCTGCTTAAAATCACCACGCTTATTAACTAGCTGGGAAGCCATCCTCCCTTCACCTAAAACTGCCCCTTTCTCCACAAGGAAGAATTGTTTCATGAAGTCCAGCTGACAGGCCTGAGCTCCTCAGGGTACCTGGTCAATGCCATCTGCAGGGATGGTGGTAGTGGAGAGTCACAGAGTGTTCCAAAAGGCAGAAACAGACACCATCAGCCCACATGGGCCAGATCGCCGCTTGGGGCACCCCAGCCAGCTGGCACTACTGGTCCCAGCCAGTCCCAGGCAATAGAGGGTAGGCCTTTGAAAATGTCAAGGAAAGCACTCCAAATCCCAGAGACACTTCAGCACAGGGTCGAAGCTCATACTCACACTGCCTACATCCTCAAAGCATGGCCCTCTCCACACACCCTCAACCCCATTCCTCAGAGTGAGCATCCTGGTCCGGTGAAATGTTTAAACCCAGCAAACGTCTCCTGGACACCTTCCATAAGGCCCCCACTGTGGGAGTAAAGGGGCAAAGACCGGGTATGGGCTAGAACAAGCTTCCCACTGGGAGGCAGGATGAGCCTGATAGTAGTAAGGCTACAGGGCCAGGCCTAGGGGGGCATGAAGGCACATGGCATGGCCGGGGGAAGGGACAGGGGTGAGCAGCAGGTGCACAAAGAGATTCAGGAGAGAGAGACAGGGAGCCAATGGGCTCCCAGATTACTGAGGAAGGGAACTGCAGCCCTCTTACAAGGCTGTCCTCTGCTTCTGTGTAGCGAACTAAGAGAAGTTTTTTGAGGAAGGCAGCCGAATCCATAGTTTTGCAAAGTTAACAGTGTTGTGAGCAGTCCCATTTGTAAAATGGAAATACCACCTTCCTCACTGGATTATTGTGGGAAGTAACTGATATGTAACTTTTGGGAAAGGACTTTGCAAACCATTACATGTTTCCCACACCAAGGCATTACCAGTAGGTAATCAAACAGGTGTAGAGAGGAAGTTTGGATGTAATAAATTAAATGCCAGACAAAAACGTTGTCCTGCTTTGGGGGAGCTGGCAATACAGCCCTCCTGTCCCTATAACCTGGTTTCACCTGGACTCAGGCTGGCTGGGGGAGGGGTGATTTTTGCTTAAACCCTGACCTGGCCCCCTGACTCCAGCCCTTACCATCAATAACTCTACCTTATCTGCAGTCCGGAGACCTCTGCAAAGGAGCCGCTGCGACAGCCCGTCCCCACCATCTGCTCCTATATTTAGTTACTGGTGTTGTCAGTTGGGAACGTTAGAGCCTGGCAGCGGCTCGGATGGGCAACCGGAGCCTCCGGAGCCATGTGTGCAAGCTGGCCCTACCGCTGGCTCCAGCTCGGGCTCTGGACCATGCCAAGCCGGGGAGCGGGTGGGGAGGTGAGGAGCGACCCAAACAGTCCCAAACCCCCCTTCAGATCAGAACGAAGTTGACCCACTTTCCCACCCCAGGGAAAGAAGTCCGCTGGGACGTGAGCGGGACCTGCTGGCGCCTTGTTTTTGTGGCATGGGGTTCGGGAAGCTCAGCGCGTGCTCCCTCGCTAACATATAGGCATCCTCGGACTGAGCCTCCAGCACTACGCGCGGTAGCCAGGCAAGGGTCCCCCCGCCCCGCGTGCCAGGACCCGCCTCACCCCCGGTGCCTGCAGCCAATGGCACCTCGTCCGCTGGCCCGGCAGGCGGGGACTGGGAGAATAAAGCTGGCAGAGAGAAGAATGGTAGTGATCGCAGAGGCCCCGGGGCTCCCACGCTGCCCGGAGGCCGAGAGGCACGCTCTGGAGCAGGCGTCTGCAGCTCCCCAGAGCGGAAGCAAACCCCGAAAGTGTCGCTTCGGGGACGAAATGCACAGCAGCCTCTCCAAGCAAGGGCGCCTCCCGCGAGGAATGGAGGCCCGCCTGGGAGCGGTTCTCCGAGCTCCCTATTCCCTGGCACCTCTGCACCCACTCCCCTGAACCATCGGGGTCCAGGTGCAGTGAGCAAGCAAGAGCCCGCGCATGCCGAGCCCCTTGGCACCGCCAGAGCCTCCGCTGGTGCACCGCTGCTCTTTTCCACCGGGTGACCTGGGGGAGGGGAGGGGACGCTGCAAAAACCGGAACACTTCTCGCCCTCTCTCCCCCAGCCCCTGCAACGCTTGACCTCGGACTACATTTACTTTGCGTGGCAAGAAGCGTGTGGTCCCGCTCCGGGCCGCTTTTGGCTCCACTTACGGCGACAATGCCTCCTAGCGCCCTGCGCAGCGCAGTCACGCTCCCTCCGCCGCCGGCGGCGCCCCAGGCGAGTTCCGAGCCGGCGGGGCGGGGCGCACGGGGCTGCGGGATCTGCGCGCGCGGCCACTCCGCCAATCCCAGCGCCAGGACCGGCGCCGCGGCAGGAGCAGGCTGGGCCCGGAATACGCGCAGCCAATCAGCGCGGGAGCGGCGCGCGCGGGGGTGGCGCGCGGAAGGGCAGCCCGCGCGCTCCCGGCCGCAGGGAGTAACCGCTTTGTGTGCTGCTTCTAGAGTGAGAACGCCTGAGGGGGCGGAGATACAGAGTGGGATGTGCAGTACATCCCAGGATCTCTAGGACCGGGGCTCCAGATTGGGTTTTCTCGAGGGAATGGAGTTGAATTAGCCAGATCAGGGATACTTCGAAACACGTGAACATGGAGCATAGGGAACTTTTCCTATGATGACTTCGGGTGCCCATTGAGGTTTTTAGTATATGCAAGGCCCTGTGCCTCGGCCCTGCGTCTCGGCCCTGCGTCTCCAATCCTAATGTTCTCATCTATAAAATATGACTTGAGGGCGGGGCGCGGTGACTCACGCCTGTAATCCCAGCACTTTGGGAGGCCGAGGTAGACGGATCACCTGAGGTCGGGAGTTCGAGACCAGCCTGGCCAACATGGCAAAACCCCCGTCTCTACTAAAAATACAAAAATTAGCCAGGCGTGGTGGCAGGCGCCTGTAGCCGCAGCTCCTCGGGATGCTGAGGCAGGAGAATCGCTTGAACCCGGGAGGCGGAGGTTGCAGTGAGCCGAGATCGGCACTCCAGCCTGAGTGGACAGAGTGAGACTCTGTCTCAAAGAAAAAAAAAAAAGAATATTTAATTCCGCCTCTGGGGGTCTAGGCAGTCAAAGAATACACATTCCCTTGGGCCTCGATGGATGTTAAGGGTTACTTATGCCCTCTCCACCCCCAACAATATGTTAAAGTTCATCAGAATGTGATCTTCTTTGGAAGTAGGGCCGTTGCAGATGTAATGAGTTAAGGTCATGCTGGAGTAGGGCGGGCCCCTAATCCACTGAGACTGGTGTCGTTGTAAGAGAAGAGACACAGAAGAGACGCACAGGGAGAACCACCGGTGATGATGGCGGCAGGGATCAGCTGATGCATTTCCAAGGCCAGAAGTGCCAAGCACTGCCAGCAGGGACCAGAAGCTAGGAATGGGCAGAGAATAATTCCTCCTTCAGAGCCTCCAAAAAGGAACTAACCCTCCAGACACCTTGATTTTGGACTTAATAGCTTCCAGAGCTGTAAGTGAATAAATTTCTGTTGCTTTACGCCACCCAGTTTATGTCCATTTATTATAGCAGCCCTAGGAAAAAACTACAATAGGTTAGCAGGAATAAAGAGAAGAGGATGATAAATATCTCCAAAGTAAGTCTTTTGAAACTGAATGCTTAGTATATGCAAGGCCCTGTGTCTTGGGGTATACTAACATGAATCAGACACAGACCCTGCCCTCAAGGGGTTACCAGTCAAGTGGATACTTAAGTAGCCATGTTTTCTGACCCCTTGTGCCTTCCCAGGGAAAACTATGGAGACCTCTCTCAACCCATCAACACCACATCCCTGCCAGATATATAGCAAGTACCAGATATAAATAACTAATGGGTAGAGTCCCATTCTGCCCAAGCCGAGATGCTGCTTGCCACTGTGGACAAAGCAGGCATAGCTACTTCTGTTTTCACTGAAAACCAGCATGACACTTCTACCCAACTTTTACACGTGGATGTCTTCTCTCCCCTGCTAGTCCATACGCAGACTTGAGACAGCCAGTACAGTGTTTCTGTACCCATGGTAAGGGCTCAGTATATACTGCTGGCTGATGGCCCCAGCCTGGGGTTTCCAACATTCATGCTTTCCCTCAGACAGTCCCCTGTCCCAGGCAGTTCATCCTGGACCCTCTAACTCCACAGAGACAAGATCCCTCCCTAGCTCAAATCCACCTCTTCTATTCCTACTGTTTGTGCTTCTCCAGAGCACTTAGTGCATTATACCCATTATTCTATCATCTCTGCACAAGTCTTTACTCCTGAGAGTCTGCCTGATTGCAAATACCAGAGCTTGACACATGTTCAGTGCTTGTATCCATCAGTGTTTCCTGCATAATAAAACACCCCAAAACTTAGATGTGGCTTAAAACAATAACTACTTATTTAGTTCATGATTTTATGGGTCAGTATTTGAGGCTGGGCTTAGCTGGGCAGTTCTTCTGGTCTCAGCTGGACTCCCTCATGCATACGGGTTCATCGCCAGGCAGCCAGAAGGCTCTGCTTCTGGGAAGTGGCTAGCTGCCAACTGAGGCAAGTAGGTCGCATGTCTCTCATCTACTAACAGGCTAGCCTAATTTGTTCACATGGAGCTGCAGGGCTCCGAGAGCACGAGTGGAATGGCGCAAGGTCTCTCAAAGTCTAGGCTCAAAATCGGCACTAGTCCACTTCCACAGTTGTATCGACTAAACCAGATGGCAAGGCCAACCCATGTTCGAGGGTGAAGAAATAGACTCCATCTCCTGATGGGAGAAGCAGCAAAGTCACATTGCAAAGAATATGAGTACAGGGATGAGCAGAGAGTTGGGGCTAATTTTGTAATCTGTCACAGGACTCCATAAGTATTCTCGGGCTGGGCTCTGTGGCTCACGCCTGTAATCCCAGCACTTTGGGAGGCTGAGGCGGGAGGATCACTTGAGCTCACGAGTTCGAGAGCAGCCTGGCAACACGGTGAAACCCCATCTCTACAAAAAATACAAAAAGTAGCCGGGCATGGTGGCGTGGGCCTGTAGTCCCAGCTACTCAGGAGGCCGAGTTGGGAGGATAGCTTGAGCCCTTGAGCCCAGGAGGAAGACCAGCTGTCAAAAAAAAAAAAAAGAAGTATTCTCACAATACCTATTGGGTACTCAGAAAATACTTATCAACAGTGGTAAGATTTTCAGTCACTATGTTTACTGACTCCATTCAATGCAGTCAGTTGGCAAAATATTATCCCTCGCTGTTAGGGTCTACAAGCCTCACGCTGTTCGTGGCCGTTTTCAGTTTCAGAACAGCCAGTGAGGGAATCAGCGAGGTAGGGCTGTGCAAGGGAAGCCCCTGAGGCTTCTCGGTGAAGCAGCTCAACTGGCCCCAAACAAATAGTCTCCTCCGAGGAGATCCAGAGCATCTTTACAGGCCTGGACCCCTTAGCGAGGTGGTCCAAGCCTGGCCACCTGAGTCAGAAGCTGTATACCCTGAACAGACTCGGATGTTTGCCAGGGCTTGGCCACAGCCTCCGGAGATGTTTGAAATCCTTGCAAATTACTTGCAGATAGGAAGAGTCTTGTGCTAAGACAAAATTGTTCTGTGGTTATTCCCTGAAGGGTCTGACCCCCACTGGGCAGGATAAATTCTCAGGGCACTTGTAAAAGGGACAGTATCCCATTGACAGAGTCAGCATCTCAACTCCTGTGACTGAAGACCCTGATAGAGTCTACTTCTCATCAAAGAACTTCTAGGCCTGCTAATTAGTTAATTTGTGCGCCCACCCCACATCCACCAGAAAAAAAAAAAAAAGATATGTTGTAGTCCTAACCCCTAGTACCTCAGAATGTGGCCTCACTTGGAGGTAGGGTCTTTACAGAAGGAATCAAGTTAAAATTGAGGTCATTAGGGTGGGTCCTAATCCAATATGATTGGTGTCCTTATAAGAAGTGGTTATTGGTAGACAGGCAGACATGCATAGAGGGAAGATCATGTGAAGAGACACAGGGAGAAGATGGCCATCTACAAGCTAAAGAGAAAGGCTTGGTACAGATCCTTCCCTCACAGCTCTCAGAAGGACCCAACGAATACCTTGATTTCAGATTTCTAGACTCCAGAACTGTGAGACAATGAATTTCTGTTGGTAAGATACCTGGCCTGCGGCACTTTGTTGCAGTAGCTGTAATACAATATAAAACCGTAAATCTCTCCTTTTCCATTCTATTCTCCTCATATTGGCCCTTATCTCACACTTCTTGAAAGAAAATCATCTTTGCCAGGTGCGGTGGCTCATGCCTGTAATCCCAGCACTTTGGGAGGCTGAGGCGGGTGGAACACCTGAGGTCAGGAGTTCAAGGCCAGCCTGGCCAACATAGTGAAACCCCATCTCTACTAAAAATAGAAAAAATTAGCTGGGTGTGGTGGTGGGTGCCTGTAATCCCAGCTACTAGGGAGGCTGAGGCAGGAGAATTGCTTTAACCCAGGAGGCAGAGGTTGCAGTAAGCCGAGACTGTGCCATTGCACTCCAGCCTGGGCAACAAAAGTGAAACTCCATCTCAAAAAAAAAAAAGAAAAAGCAAGAAATTAGGGAGGTAAGGGAGGGAGGAAGGGAAGGAGAGAGAGAGAGAGACAGAAAAAAAAGAAAAGAGAAGAGGCCGGGCACAGTGGCTGACGCCTGTAATCCCAGCACTTTGGGAGGCCGAGGTGGGCAGATCACCTGAGGTCAGGAGTTCGAGACCAGCCTGGCCAATACGGTGAAACCCTGTCTCTACTAAAAATACAAAAATTAGCCAGGCACGGTGGCGGGCACCTGTAATTCCAGCTACTTGGGAGGCTGAGGCAGGGGAATCGCTTGAACCCGGGAGGCAAAGGTTGCAGTGAGCCAAAATTGGGCCATTGCACTCCAGCCTGGGTGACAAGAGTCACCCAGGGCCTCCGTCCCAAAAAAAAAAAAAAAAAGGAAGAGAGGGAGGGAGGGAGGGAGGGAGGGAGGGAGGAAGGGAAGAAGGAACATTTAAATAAAAACAAACCAAGAAGGTCCTTCCTTCCACAGGTATGAGTCAGACCCTGCCCCCACACATCATCCTGTTTCTCACTCTGTCCTCCACCTGGGGCCGCACCTCTCCCTGGAGCTGAGCTACCAACAGCCAGGAAATAGAGGTAGCTCCAAGTCACTGCCATCCTAAGGCAGAAAAGTAGTTCCCCCAGTACCTCTTCCAGAAGGTTCAGCCTGTTGAGAGGTGCCCACCCCTCTTACCCTGCCAGGTACTGCAGGTTTACGAAAATTAGCAAGAAGTAGTCAAATTAGCAAGAACTCAAGGCAGTTGTGCTCTGCTATGGAAAATACGATTCTAATCAAAGGTGACTCAAGAAGCATTTCTCAAGCTTCAGTTGTTGCCATACCACCTTCCTGATTTTTGCTATATCTGAGCCCCACCCAGTGGTGAGCTGGAGTCACTTGTGCAGACTTGGAGCTTGCTCCTTCTGCCCATTTTTTCCCAGCTCTGGGTACAGTGCCATCACCTGGATTACTAGAAATAGGCATGGTGGAAGAACTTACACCATAGAAATCAGCACACACTACAAATCATGACTTTTTTTTTTTTTCTGAAGGAAATGCTTTACCAACACACCATAGTATTATTTACTTATATTTTTCCTTCAACTCACTTTTTAACTTAAAAAAACATTTATTTTTAAAAAGGAATTTTATATCATTCCACAAGTGGAAAATAGTATCATTTGCCATAGACAAAAAGTAACCTTAAAAATAGGGCCTTGGGTCTGGGCCCAGTGGCTCATGCCTGTAATCCCAGCACTTTGGGAGGCTGAGGCAGGTGAATCACTTCAGGTCAGGAGTTTGAGACCAGCCTGGCCAACATGGTGAAATCCTGTCTCTACTAAAATTACAAAAATTAGCTGGGTTTGGTGGCATGCACCTGTAGTCCCGGCTACTTGGGAGGTTGAGGCACGAGAATCGCTTGAACCCAGGAGGCAGAGGTTGCAGTGAGCAGAGATCACACCACTGCACTCCAGCCTAGGCAATGGAGGGAGACTCCATCTCAAAAAAAAAAAAAAAAAAAAAAAAAAAAAAAATATATATATATATATATATATATATATATATGGGGGCTTGGTTGGGTGTAGTGGCTCACACTTGTAATCCTAGCACTTTGGGAGGCCTAGGTGGGTGGATCACATGAGGTCAGGAGTTCAAGACCAGTCTGGCCGACCTGGTGAAACCCCATCTCTACTAAAAATACAAAAATTAGCCAGGTGTGGTGGCACACGCCTGTAGTCCCAGCTACTCGGGAGGCTGAGGCAGGAGAATCCCTTGAACCTGGGAGGTGGAGGCTACAGTGAGTAGAGATCACGCCACTGCACTACAGCCTGGGCGACAGAGCGAGACTCCGTCTCAAAAAAAAAAAAAAGGCAGAGTCAGTCTTTTAGAATCCAGTCCTGGTTGTGACATCTATACTTGAAACTGCCTTTGCTAAGTTATAACTGAGGAAATTATGACAGTGAAAGAAATCACACCTAACTGACTCTATCTTGCTTCTAATCCTTAAGCTGTCCTTGTTCATGCCTGGGCGTAGGCTGAACTAACTTTGGGAAGGAATTCAGTTCCTGATTTTACTCCGAAACAAAATTGATAATAGCCCTTTCCCGAAAAGACTCCCTTCTTGTGGCCGGGCACAGTGGCTCACGCCTGTAATCCCAGCACTTTGGGAGCCCGAGGCAGGCAGATCACGAGATCAGTAGTTCAAGACCAGCCTGACCGACATGGTGAAACCCCGTCTCTACTGAAAATACAAAAATTAGCCGGGCGTGGTGGTGCACACCTGTAATCCCAGCTACTCAGGAGGCTAAGGCAGGAGAATTGCTTGAACCCAGGATGCGGAGGTTGCGGTGAGCCGGGATCATGCCACTGCACTCCAGCCTGGGTGACAGAGTGAGACTCTGTCTACAAAAAAAAAAAAAAAAAAAAGACTCCTTTCTTGCCAGGGACCAGTCTGCCTTTGCAGGACTAACAAATTAGCTACAAGATTAGAAATTACAGTTTAGGGGGGTGCCCGCGAACCAACGGTTAGCGGTGGCAGGGGCTGACTGAGAGCGTCTGCTTGATAATGGATTCTGAATTAATGCATAGTATAGTAGGAAGCTATCATAAACCTCCAGAAAGAGTATTCGTTCCCTCATTCAACCAGAATGAACCATCTCAGAATTGCCATCCTGCGAACTTAGAAGTTACCTCTCCTAAGATACTTCATAGCCAAAATAGCCAAGCTCTTATTTTAGCCTTAAAAACTCTTCAGGAAAAAATTCATTGTTTAGAGCTGGAGAGAACACAAGCTGAAGATAACCTGAACATTCTTTCCAGAGAAGCAGCACAGTATAAGAAGGCCTTAGAGAATGAAACAAATGAGAGAAATCTGGCACATCAGGAGCTGATAAAGCAGAAAAAAGATGTAAGTATACAGTTAAGCTCAGCCCAGTCTCGTTGCACTCTTCTAGAGAAGCAACTAGAATATACAAAGAGAATGGTTCTCAATGTAGAGCGAGAAAAGAACATGATCCTAGAACAATAGGCCCAGCTTCAGAGGGAAAAAGAACAAGATCAGATGAAGCTGTATGCAAAACTTGACAAGCTTGATGTCTTAGAAAAAGAGTGTTTTAGACTTACAACAACTCAGAAAACTGCTGAGGACAAGATTAAACATTTAGAAGAAAAACTTAAGGAAGAAGAACATCAACGTAAGCTATTTCAAGACAAAGCTTCTGAGCTTCAAACTGGACTTGAAATCAGTAAAATTATGTCTTCAGTTTCAAATCTAAAGCACTTCAAGGAAAAGAAGAAATCTTCAAAGAAAACTAAATGTATAAAGAGAGGACCACCTTGGCAAATTTGTTCAAAGTTTGGAGCACTGCCTTTTGTGGCTGAAAAGATGAGGCAACATCGTGACCCACATATCCTTCAGAAACCTTTTAATGTGACTGAGACTAGATGTCTCCCCAAGCCTTCTAGAACAACTGCCTGGTGTAAAGCTATTACTTACTCCTGACTCAGGAAAGTCCATTTCCATTTGTGACAATTTATCTGAACTTTTGATGGCAATGCAAGATGAGCTGGACCAAATGAGCATGGAGCACCAAGAACTACTCAAACAAATGAAGGAAACTGAAAGCCATTCAGTCTGTGACGAGATAGAATGTGAACTAGAGTGTTTAGTCAAGAAAATGGAAATTAAAGGAGAACAAATCTCCGAACTGAAGAAGCATCAAGACAGTGTAAGAAGGCTTTAGTAAGAGATTTTAATAAAAAGATAAAATATCTGAAAAAAAAAAAGAAATTACAGTTTAGGGGTCATGCAACCTTTGGCTCCAAGAGTGTGAACCTCCCCAAATTGCTCCTGGGGGTAACATCACTATTGTAAAACCTAAGATCAGTGCTTGAGATATTTTCCAGACCCTGCACTCGATGGATCAGCTGACACCACCCAGACAGGTAATCTGGCTCAACCAGTTCTGCCATTGCACCCAGGAACAGAAGACAGCGAGAAAACCTCACTTTAACACCCTATGACTTCATCTCCATTCTAACCAATCAGCACTCCCCACTTCCCAAGCGCCTGCCTACCTGCCAAATTATCTTTAAAGACTCTGATCTCCGAATGTTCAGGGAGACTGATTTGAGTAATAATTAAACTCTGGTCTCCTGCACAGCCGGCTCTGTGTGAATTACTCTATCTCCATTGCAATTCCCCTGTCTTGATAAAGCGGCTGTGTCTAGGCAGCAGGCAAGGTGAATCTATCGGGCGGTTAAATACTCTTGTCCTATTCAACAGAAGCAAGTCACTAGGTCCAGCCCACACTCAAGGGGACTGAATTACACAGGGCAAGAATACCAGGAGGTTGAAACCATTGGGAACCATGTCAGCTGGTGCCAATCACAGTGGCTAATACCAACATTTCTTTTCTTTTTTTTTTTTTTCTGAGACAGAGTCTCACTCTGTCGCCCAGGCTGGAGTGCAGTGGCCCCTGATCTCGGCTCACTGCAAGCTCTGCCTCCCAATACCAACATTTCTTATAAATGGAATAGACTAAGGAAACGTGGTGGCTCACGCTTGTAATCCCAGGATTTTGGCAGGCCGAGATGGGCGGATCGCTTGAGGTCAGGAGTTAGAAATCAGCCTGGCCAAAATGGCAAAACCCCATCTCTACTAAAAATACAAAAAAAAAAAAAAAGCAAAAGAACATTTCCCCTGTGCATCCATTGCTCCTTTCCCTTTTGCCTGTTTTTGTTTGTTTGTTTGTTTTTGTTTTTGTTTTTGTTTTTTTTAAAGCCATACAGAGCCAACACAGAGCCAGATACGTCACAGTCTTTCAGGTTCTCCCTATGGGACTAAGAGGCAGAAAAGACAGAAACAGAGAGAGGCACGTAAATATTTAAGAGAAAGAAAAGACAAGTCATTGTAACTGATTAGATATGAGGAGTAAGGAAAAAGAGGAATTGAGGTTGACCTTTAGTTTTTGGCTGGAATGATCAGAAGGATCGTGATGTCATGTACCAAGAGAGGGCATGCAGGGGAGAGGGGAACTGGCAGGGGGAGACAGCAGGCTTTATTTAGGAGACATCCAGTTAGAGGGACACCTGGAGGAAGTTAGATATCTGAGCTGGGGGCTTAGCAAGGAATCTAGGCTGAAGCTACAGATTTGGGAACCACTGGAAGAAGCTGAAGCAACAGGAGCGGGTAGGCTCACCTGAGGGAGGTGTGGAGCGAGAAAAGAAGAAGACCAAGGGCAAAACCTGGGGAACATCAACACTTCTGTGAGGGGCACTAGGGCAGCAGACGAGATAAAGACCAAAAAGGGCAGGGCGTGGTGGCTTATGCCTGTAATCCCAGCACTTTGAGGGGCCAAGACAGGAGGATCATTTTGTTGTGGGAAACAGAGGACCAGAGAGACAGATATGGGAAACAGGAGGATTTATTTATTAACAGGACTTTTATAACAGTTTGTGCCCAGGAGTTCGCTGCACAGCCTTGGCAGTATAGTGAGACCTCATATCTCTCTCTATATATATATAAAAAAAAATTATTATTATTATTTTTTTTGAGATGGAGTTTCACTCTGTCACCCAGGCTGGAGTGCAATGGTGTGATCTTGGCTCACTGCAACCTCTGCCTCCTGGGTTCAAGTGATTCTCCTGCCTCAGCCTCCCAAGTAGCTGGGACTATAGGCGCCTGCTACCATGCCTGGCTAATTTTTGTAGTTTTTAGTAGAGATGGGGCTTCACCATGTTGGCCAGGCTAGTCTCGAACTCCTGACCTCAGGTGATCCTCTCGCCTTGGCATCCCGAAGTGCTGGGATTACAGGTGAGTCACCATGCCCAGCCAAAATTTTTTTTTAAAATTAGCCAGATGTGGCCAGGCATGGTGGCTCACGCCTGTAATCCCAGCACTTTGGGAGGCTGAGGCGGGCAGATCACAAGATCAGGAGATCGAGACCATCCTGGCCAATGTGGTGAAGCCCCGTCTCTACTAAAAATACAAAAAAAAATTAGCTGGGTGTGGTGGTGTGTGCCTGTAATCCCAGCTACTCTGGAGGCTGAGGCAGGAGACTCACTTGAACCCGGGAGTTGGAGACTGCAGTGAGCTGAAATTGCACCACTGCACTCCAGCCTGGTGACAGAGCAAGACTCTGTCTCAAAAAAAAAAAAAAAAAAATTAGCCAGATGTGGTAGCATGGACCTGTGAGCCCAGCTATGTGGGAGGCTGAGGCAGGAGAATTGCTTAAGCCCAGGAGGTCTATGCTGCAGTGAGCCCAGATCACACAGCTGCACTCCAGTCTGGGCAATAGAAGGAGGCCCTGTCTCTATCTACCTATCAGTTGAAGATAGTGGAGAATACAAGACTAAGAATGCTGAAGCCTCTCAACCTTATTTTTATAGCACAAAATGGAGCCTTTTGGATAACCCTCTATCTTAGCTCAGGCTACCATAACAAAATACCATAGACTGGGTAGCTTAAGCAATAGAAATGTACTTTCTCACAGTTCTAGAGGTTGAGAAATCCAAGACCAAGGTGCTGGCTGATGGTTCCAGTGAGGGCTGTCTTCCTGGCTTGTAGATGGCCACCTTCTTTCTGTGTCCTCACATCATGCTTGCTTCAGGTTCTCTCCCTGTTCTTTTTTTTTTTTTTTTTTTTTTTCTGAGACAGAGTCTTACTCTGTCGCCAGGCTGGAGTGCAGTGGCATGATCTCGGCTCACTGCAACCTCCGACTCCCTGGTTTAAGCGATTGTCCTGCTCCAGCCTCCTGAGTAGCTGGGATTACAGGCACACACCACCATGCCCAGCTAATTTTTGTATTTTTAGTACAGATGGGGTTTCAACATGTTGGCCAGGATGGTCTCAATCTCCTGACCTCGTGATCTGCCTGCCTTGGCCTCCCAAAGTGCTGGGATTACAGGTGTGAGCCACCATGCCTGGCCTCTCTTCCTGTTCTTAAAAGGGCACCAGCCCTATTGGATTAGGGTTCTACCCTTATGGCCTCATTTAACCATAATTAACTTTTTATGGGCCCCATTTCCAAAGACAGTCACTTGGAAGGTTAGGGCTTCAACATAATAATTTTGAGGGGAATTCCTTCCATAGCACCCCTGGACTCACCTTTCTATCTATCAGCTATTTGGCATTTTGTGGGCTTTATTAAAACTGCCAAGCTGTAGCTCCCTCCTCCTCATTGCACCCCTCTCTTCTCCCCCTGCATTTCCCTTCTCTGACCATGAAGGTAGAACTCATAGGGAGGATATGGTTAAGAAAGTTATCTGGGGATCAGAATACAAGATGTTCTTCTAGAAGGAACATCTAGAAGGAGGAAGGACCCTGGAGTTTCCAAGAGAAGCCAAGCCCTGGGGTGGCTCAGTGTGACTGTTTTATGGAAACATATTCCCATCAAGGATGTTCCCAAACACGCTTTAGCTCCAGTTGTCCAGATATGTCACAATAAAAGTGAGTTTTGGCTGGGCGCAGTGGCTCATGCTTGTAATCCCAGCACTGTGGGAGGTCAAGGTGGGCAGGTCACTTAAGGTCAGGAGTTCGAGATCAGCCTGGCCAACATAGTGAAACCCTGTCTCTACTAAAAATACAAAAATTAGCCAGGTATGGTGCCAGGTGCCTGTAATCCCCAACTACTCAGGAGGCTGAGGCTGGAGAATTGCTTGAACCTAGAAAGCAGAGGTTGCAGTGAGCTGAGATCGCACCACTGTACTCCAGCCTGGCGGCAAAGGGAGACTCCGTCTAAAAAAAATAAAACAAAACAACAACAACAACAAAAAAAACAGTGAGTTTTTAGGACTACATCATTAAACTTTTCCCTGTGCCATTTTAGCCTCTAACCACTGAGCAATCCAGCCCCTGCCTATCACTCCACTTCTCCTCACTCTGAATGTCCTACAAATCATTTATTTATTCAAAAGATATTTATTGAGCACCTTACATGTGCCAGACACTGTGCTAGTCCCTGAGAAAAAGTGGAGAACATGACAGGCTGCTTTCATAGAACATACAATTTTAGTGGAGGGGAAGATATTAATTGAATCCTCACACAATTATAACTGGACAGGTCATGTGGAGGAGAGGCACACAGGGACATGAAAGCCTATGACAAGGAGATTGGGCCTTGGCAGAGAGGGTAAGGAAGGCTTCCCTGACAAAATGAATCTGACTGGGAAGGGGATTATAAGAGGTGCATAGGAGTCAACTAGGTGAATATTAGAGAATAGTTTAGTTTCCTGTGCTGCATATAAGAAATAATAATGAATTTGCTCAACTTTTTTTTTTAAACAACAAACTCAGTGGTTTAAAATAACACAATTATTATTATTATTATTTTGAGAAGGAGTCTTGCTCTGTCACCCAGGTTGGAGTGCAGTGGCATGATCTTGGCTCACTGCAACCTCCGCCTCCCAGGTTCAAGCAATTCTCCTGTCTCAGTCTCCTGAGTAGCTGGGATTCAGGCACCCACCACTACACCCAGCTAATTTATATATATATTTTTTAATTTTTAAAAAATTTTTATATTTTTAGTATCAATGGAGTTTCGCCATATTGGCCAGGCTGGTCTTGAACTCCTGACCTCAGGTGATCCACCTGCCTCGGCCTCCCAAAGTGCTGGGATTATAGGTTTGAGCCACAGTACCCAGTGAAAACAACACAATTACTATTATTATTATTATTATTATTATTATTATTATTATTATTATTATTATTTTGAGATGGAGTTTCACTCTTGTTGCCCAGGCTGGAGTGCAATGGCACAATCTCGGCTCACTGCAACCTCCGCCTCCCAGGTTCAAGTGATTTTCCTGCCTCAACCTCCTGAGTAGCTGGGATTACAGGCACACACCACCACACCAGGCTAATTTTTTTGTATTTTTTTAGTAGAGACAAGGTTTCACCATGTTGGCCAGGCTGGCCTCAAACTCCTGACCTCAGTTGATCCACCCACCTTGGCCTCCCAAAGTGCTGGGATTACAGGTGTGAGCCACTGCACCCAGCCCAAAACAACACAATTATTATATTGCAGTTTCTGCAGAAGTGGGTCCCTTGCAATGCTTCAGTTAAGATGTGAGCCAGGGATGAGTTCTCACGTGGAGTCTGCTTCCAAGTTCTCTTGGTTCTTAGCAGAGTTTATTTCCTGTGGCTGTAGGACTCATGTTTATTTAAAGCTAGTGTGCATGACAGAAGAATCTAGAGTGAGTCTACTAGCAAGATGGAGTCTTATATAACTTAATATAAGCACAGGAGTGACATCCCATCACCTTTGCCATATTGGAATCACAGGGCCCACCCACACTTAAGGGTGTGAGCACCAGGAGGTGGGGATCATGAGGGCAACCTTAAAGTCTGTTCACCACAGAGAACCAGGTAAAGGGAATAGCATGTGCAAAGACCCTAGAATGGGAGGAAGCATGGCCTGTTTGAGGAATAGGAGCACAGAAAGTGTGAGAGAGAGGGTGGGAGAGGAGGACAGACCATGCAGGGCCTTATTCAAGATCCCAAGAGTTATGGGGAGCCATGGAAGAAAGAGTGATGGTGCAATCCAATCTACATTGTTCGTTATTGCTACCCCACAGCTTCTGAGTCCAGTTCAGTGTGGATGGATGAATTACCCATCCAAACCCAGCCAGAAGATATGGATGCAAGGAGTTGTCACCAAGGCAGGTGGATCCCATGGCTAGATGGGAGCTCCATGAGGTCTACCCTTGTTCATCCCTGAGCCCAAAGCCAGGACCATTCCAGGAGCTGGGCAAATACTTCTGAGTGAATTCATTGATGGATAAATGGAAGCCAAGTAGCTTGTCTACAGCCTGCATGGAGAATCAGATGCCCAAGAGTCAAGTCAGCATCTTCCACCCTGAATCCAACAGTGCCCACCCAGTCATCGTAAAAATCTGGGCTCCACCCAAGAAAAATCTGGGCTCCCCTTTGCCCAGGGGAGCCTCTTACCTCTTGCCTCAACTTGGTGAGCACGTGGCTCCTAGGCTCTGTACGCAGTGTTCTTTGCCTTGGGCTGTGGCTGGCACAGGGCAGGGCACACCATTCACTGTTTGGATGACAGTGCATTTCCATTTCAAAAGTGCTCTCTCTGGTTGAGCTCAAGCTATGAAAACCAGCACATCCCACCAGGTGTGGTGTGGCATTAAGCATCCTGCCCACTTCGATGGTTGCTTTCACCTGCAGTCCAGGGGTTATAGGAGTTGTACCCATGAAGAATCTTCTACTAAATATAAGGATGAAGAGGAAGAAAGACATGAATGACAGGTGTTGAATTGTAATAAGTAGGCAGAAAATAATACCGGTTTCAATAGATGACTTTATTAGGCCTATGTAACACTGAGCAAGCTGTACCTCATTTTCTGAAGTCTACAGCTACAGACAAAAGGCATCACCTGACAAGACCTCCAAATGAGGGAAATACTAAAACTAAAGCATGGACCCCTCCAGCATACTGGGCAGACAGACACACTGCTAGCCTGCTGCTCCTCTCCAGCCCTAATGACCCTGGCACCTTCCTGAATCCAGCTTGGTGCTTAATCGCCTTTCCCGTCAGCCAAGCCTCGGCTAGGCCTGACAGTTAATCCTCAGTAGAGCGCTCTGTGAATGAGGAGTTTTTCCTCCTATTTTTTGGACAACAGGCTCAGAGCTCACGGTCATACAGCAAGCTGGTAGTTAGAGCTAGCATTTAAACCAAGGTATGCCTGATGTCAAAGCCTAGGCACAGTGACATGTTCCAAACAACTGTGAGAGGCCAGAGAAATTTCTAGAGATAGAGCAGATCACTTTGGACAAGCTAGCTACTCTGAGGCTGCTTCCTCATTTGTAAAATAGGTATAATAATGCCTATTATGTATGGCAGTGGTATTAGAGATAAGATCTCTAAAAGACACCTAGCACATCACCTGACACAACCTGGACACTTAAACATGCTATCTGTTATTATGATCACTTTCTCAACACATTCTGCCTTATATTTCAGGAGCTCAGGAGATGGACACCCCGCATTCTTTAGGAGTGCAGGAAGCCAACAGGTGCAGGAGAAAGTGCAGAGGACCACCAACCAGGAGCTTGGGTTCTAGTCCCAGCTCCACCAGGTCCTGGCTATAGGACCTCAGGGAAGTCACTCAACCTCTTTGAGCCTCAGCTTCATCTGTAAAATGTACATAAGAATAATAAGCAGGCTGCCTCCATCACTGGGCTGTGGCTCAGCTTAAATGAGGTTAGTTGTTGTTAAAGTGCTTTGTGAAGTGGAAAAGTGTTATCTAAATGTAAGGGGCTATTATCCTTACAATGATACAGATCTAGCATGAGTAGCTACATCACAGAGGGCGGAAACCAGCCTCCCTGTCCCCCTGGGAAAGACAGGACCAGAGGGAACAGGGGCAGCAGGTAAGTGCAGGTGATTAGAAGGAATGGGTTTTGGGAAGCCAAAGTGGCTGAACATTGGAATCGATGACTGCAGAAGGGATACCCCTAGGTCAGGGACACTGGACCACATCCTTCTTTTTTTTTTTTTTTGAGATGGAGTCTGGCTCTGTCGCCCAGGCTGGAGTGCAGTGGCATAATCTCCGCTCACTGCAACCTCCACCTCCCGGGTTCAAGTGATTCTCCTGCCTCAGCCTCCCAAGTAGCTGGGATTACAGGCACCCACCATCATGCTTAGCTAATTTTTGTATTTTTACTGGAGACAGGGTTTCACCATGTTGGCCAGGCTGGTCCCGAACTCCTGACCTCAAGTGATCCACCCACCTTGGCCTCCCAAAGTGCTGGGATTACAGGTGTGAGCCACCATGCCTGGCATTCATTTCTTTCAAACTCTAGTAATATCAATAAATTTAAAAAATTCAGAGACAGGGTTGGCTACTTGTGGGATATCTTTCATGTTTGATCCTGGAAATACATCAGGTATGAATCTAAAGGGTCCTGTGTCTGTGGGGTCACAATTGCATCAGCAGCTCCCCAGTCCCCACCTATCTAGATAAACTCATTCAGAGATAATATCCACCTGTACATTTCAGGCCATGTAGAGGGCCTCCTAGTCTCCCATGGTAGGCTCTGGGGATGGGGGAGAAATAGATTTATCCTTTAAATTCTCACCTGAGGCTGGGCATGGTGGCTCACACCTATAATCCCAGCACTTTGGGAGGCTGAGGTGGTCAGAGGATCACTTGAGAGGATCATTTGAGACCAGCCTAGACAACAGGGTGAGATCCCAAAAAATGTTTTAAATGGGCAGGGCACATGCCTGTGGTCCCATCTACTCTGAAGGCCGAGGCAGGAGGATTGCTTGAGCCCGGGAAGTTGAGGCCGCAGTGAGCCATGATCATGCCACCGCACTCCAGCCTGGGAAACAGAGCAAGACCCTGTCTCAAAAAATGATTCAACAACACATAAAAAATATAAATTTGACCAGGTGCAGTGGCATGCACCTGTAATCCCAGCACATTAGGAGGCTGAGCGGGGAGGATTGCTTGAGCCCAGGAGTTCCAAGCTGCAGTGAGATATGATCTCCAGCTTGGGTGACAGACGAACAGCCTGCCTCAAAACATATAAATAAATAAATAAATAAATAAATAAATAAATAAATAAATAAATAAAAATTTATCAGCATAAGCTTCATCAAGTTCAAGACATTCTGGTGAAAATGTGACTGCTATGTTCCTGGGCTACCTTTGGGGGGCAATACAAATGTTCTGGAATTAGACAATAGTGATGGATAAACAACTTTGTAAATATACTAAAAACCACTGAAATGTTCATTTTAAAAAGGTTGACTTTGACTGGGCATGGTGGCTCATGCCTGTAATCCTAGCACTTTCGGAGTACGAGGCGGGCAGATCACGAGGTCAAAAGATCCAGACCATCCTGGCCAACATGGCAAAACCCTGTCTCTACGAAAAATACAAAAATTAGCTGGGTGTGGTGGCACACGCCTGTAGACCCAGCTACTCGGGAGGCTGAGGCTGGAGAATTGTTTGAACCCGGGAGGTGGAGGTTGCAGTGAGCCGAGATTGCGCCACTGCACTCCAGCTTGGAGACAGAGCGAGACTCCATCTCAAAAAAAAAAAAAAAAAAAGGTTGACTTTTACGGTAGATAAGCATATCTCAATAAAGCTGTTACCAAAAAAAAGCAAGTTTTTAGAAAGTGTGAAAAAATTAGTTTAGTGAGCTTTTTTAGGGTTTTCTAGAGGTGAAGAATCCACACATACACAACCACACTCACACACATGCACATGCACACACACATTTTATTTCAAAAGAGCACAAAGGCAATTTTGTGCTGGTACTTTTGAAACCAGACAGTTATATACTTTTTTTGTTTTTGTTTTTGTTTTTTTGAGACCAAGTCTCTCTCTGTCGCCTAGGCTGGAGTGCAGTGGCACTGCAACCTCCACCTCCCTGGGTTCAAGTGATCCTCCTGCCTCAGCCTCCCAAGTAGTAGCTGGGACCCGACGTGCACCATGGTGCCTGGCTAATTTTTGTATTTTTGGTAGAGATGGGGTTTCACCATGCCAGCCAGGCTGTTCTTGAACTCTTGACCATCCTGGCTAACATGGTGAAATCCCGTCTCTAATAAAAATACAAAAAAAAATAGCCAGGCATGGTGGCGGGTGCCTGTAGTCCCAGCTACTCAGGAGGCTGAGGCAGGAGAATAGTGTGAACCCGGGAGGTGGAGCTGGCAGTGAGTCAAGATCGCGCCACTGCACTCTAGCCTGGGCGGCAGAGCGAGACTCCATCTCAAAAAAAAAAAATAATAATAATAAAAAATAAATAAATAAAACCTCAATTAATTTCAGTATGACTTTGTCAAGAGGCAATTATTTGCTAAGCACTTTATATGCTAACTCACAGGGCTACCAGATGAGGTAACATGGTTATTGCCACATTACAGATGAGGCTCAGAGAGCATAGGTAACTTGTCTGGGGTCACACAGCTTGTAAACAGCAGAGCTGGGACTCAAACCCAGTCTGTATGTTTCGAAACCTGTGCTCTGTTCACTTCCCCCAGGCTGCCTGGCAAAATAAATAAAAAGCACCTGTCCCCAAAACTTTCAAATTGTACTTTGGTTCCTTTATTTCATTTCATCCCATCTTTAGTCCTATCCTCTGTGTCTTTTTTTCTTTTTTTGAGATGGAGTCTTGCTCTGTTGCCCAGGCTGGAGTGCAGTGGCATGATCTCGGCTCACTGCAACCTCTGTCTCAAGGGTTCAAGCGATTCTCCAGCCTCAGTCTCCCAAGTAGCTGGGACTACAGGCATGCGCGACCGCGTCCGGCTAACTTTTTTTTTTTTTTTTTTTTTGTATTTTTGTAGAGATGGGGTTTCACCATGTTGGCCAGGCTGGTCTTGAACTCCTGACCTCAGGTGATCTGCCTACCTCGGCCTCCCAAAGTGCTGGGATTACAGGCGTGTGCCACTGCGCCCAGCTTAACTTTTTTGTGCCATCTTTACCCTTTGCTCTGGCCAGAAGGGACCCTCCTCACTGTCTCCAGAACACCCCCAAAATTTGTAAATAAAGACAGTTCAAAGAGTGATGCACTTTATTTTTTAATTAATTAGCTAACTTTTTTAGAGACAGGGTCTTTTTAGGCTGGAGTGCAGTGGCACAATCGTAGCTCACTATAGCCTTGAACTCCTGGGCTAAAGAGATCCTCCTGCCTTAGCCTCCTGAGTAGGTTGGGACTATAGGTGCACACCACCATGTCTGGATAATTTTTTATTTATTTTTATTTTTGTAGAAATGTGAGAGGAGGGTCTTGCTTTTTTATCCAGGCTGGTCTTGAACTCCTGGCTTCATGCCATCCTCTTACCTGAGCTTCCCAAATTGCGGAGATTATAGGTGTGAGTTACTGTGCCCCTACTGGACTGATGCACTTTATCAACCACACACTGTAAGCTCTACACAAATGTAAACTAGTATCTTCCCCTTTCCTTCCACTAGAAGTGTCTCTGTTGGCATGTCCAAAGTCTCAGAGTCTTTCAAGGTTAAACTCAGCCCTCTGCAACTCTGGCAGCTTCCAGATGGCAGGACAGGCAGGGGACTTTTTTTTCTGAATTCTTGGGGCACTCACCACAAAATCAGTACCATGTAATGCCCTGGCCTGCCCTGGGCTGTGTGAGTTCTTTTGTCTATGTTCTTGCCAAGCACCTGTTTGACCCTCTGAGCAGCGAAGCAATAGCTGTTTTCCCCTCAACCTCTCTTACCCTTATTTCTCTCATTTGCAAAATGGGAATGATGGTAGCTATGTTGGCCTTACCCATGAGTGTCTTCCCAGTCCCACCTTGGGCATGTTGTGGGCAGAAGTAGTGCTGCCCTAGTGCAGCGGTTCTCAAAGTGTGATCTGGAGAGCCCCTCGGGGATCTGAGACAACCTTCTTTTCTAACTACATACCTGTGTGAGGCTGGGTTTTCTTCATATAGTTGAATCAACACATTACAACAGCTTGAACACAGAAACAGATATGAGAATACAGCTGTTTTCTATTAAGCCAGATATTAAAGCGTTTGCAAAAATATAAAATAATGCCACTGTTCTATTTGTTTTAGATAATTAAAAAATATGTCAACATGTAATAGGTTATTATTTTATGAATTAATAAACATTTAAAACATTCTCAGTTTTAATTTGTTTGTTGTTGTTTTTGTTGTTGTTGTTTTTTAGAGACATGGCCTCACTCTGTTGCCCAGGCTGGAATGCAGTGGCTATTCACAGGTACAATCCCACTAGTGATCAGCAGCGGCTCAGTTTTAATTTCTAATACAATAATTATCAATACATATAATCCACACAAACAAAAGCTCTTGGAAATCCTCAATAATTTTCAAGAATGTAGAGGTACTGAGACCCAAAGTTTGAGAACCCCTCGAGGAAAGAATAGAGTTCCAGATCTAGATTTTTCAGGTACCTCATGGTCTAAGCCCTCTCCTGTGCCTCATTTTAACTCTAATACAATAATACTCATTCTTGTGGCCATGGGTGGCTCTTGGTTTCTTCCTTTTCCTAATGTTTAGATCTTGCTTTATGTGTGTATATAGTGATGGTCTTTGGAAGGATACACAATTAACTGGTACAGCGGTTGAGGGGAGTTCGGAAACTGGGAGAAAGTGGCACCATAAACCTTTCTGCTCTGTTTGATTTTTAAAATACAGTACATCGTGCATGTAGTGCCTGAATTAATAATGAACAATTAAAAGTAAAATTACATTTTTAATGCATAGGAATGCATGAGAAACTCAAGTCTGCTCAAGTAAAGTGGTGTTAACCGACATTGACAAACAATAAGAAGAAGAAAGTTTTCCTTGTCCGCCTTCACCGGGCTCACAAACATCTAGCTCGCGCTCCCTCTGGCTCCTCTCCCGCTCGCTGGGGTTAAGCCACTCTCATCCTCAGCCCTGCCCCTCATCCCCGCCCCCTTCAGCAACTTCAGCCACGCCCCTCACTGCCTCGCCCCGCCCTGCGGCGACGTCACGTCCGGCCGACCAGCTTCCCCAACTCCCTCTGGCTCCCGCCTTCGCCCGCTTCCGGTCGTCGTCGTCGCCGCTGCTGCCGCTGCTGTTGCTCCTGAGGCTGCTGGCTGAGGCCGGAGGATCGAGCGGCGGCGGCGGCGGCGGCTGAGAGGGCGGCGGCGGGAGCAGAGCGGGACGACGGAACGGGAGGAAGCGAGCGAGGAGCGCGCAGAGCGCGCTTTTCCGTCCGCCTGAGGAGCCGAAGCAGCCCCGGCCCCGCCGCCGCCGCCTGCCCGCCGGACAAAGCCGAGAGCCCGCGCCCACAGCCATGTCCTCGTCAGCCGGCAGCGGCCACCAGCCCAGCCAGAGCCGCGCCATCCCCACCCGCACCGTGGCCATCAGCGACGCCGCGCAGCTACCTCATGACTATTGCACCACGCCCGGGGGGACGCTCTTCTCCACCACACCGGGAGGTGAGCGCCGGCCAGCCGTCCGCCGCGCCCGGTGTCCCGCCGCGGTCCTCTAACTCCTCGGCGCCTCGGTGCCCGGCCGCTTCGCCCCCGCCCCCAGGTCCACCGAAGCCCCGGGGACGCTGCCCTTGGGCCCGCCCGAGCGTTCGGGACCCTTTACTTCGTGTTCGCTCTTACCCGCAGCTCGAGTCGGCGCGCGCCCCACTCGGGAATGTGGCTGTCCTGTCGCGAAAAAGAGCTCTTGTTTCCGCTTCGTGGCAGGCTTACGCATTCGACCCAGTTTTCTCTCTCCTCTCTGCCTCCTTCCCGGGCGGATTTGGCTCCACTTGGCCTTGCATTACAGTCTGCATTGCCTGTCTGTTGTAGATTGTGCAAATTAATGCTTGATTTTGGAGCTGGCTCCGGGGCTTTTTAAAAAAGAACTTTGGGAGAGGAATTCGGCCCTGGCATCCTGCGATGGCTTGTTTTTGCTGCTTTTAGAACACCGGGAGGAGGCTTTGCGGAGTCTGGAAGCCTCGCCCAGCGTTATCCCGCTTTAACAGCATTGTTTACTTTGCTGGACGAGGCCCCACGGGTGAGGGGAGTCCCCAGGCCGGGAGGAGAGCGTGATAAAATAAAGCTCAAGTAATAGCCAAGGGAAAGTAGGTGGGGGTGGTAGGGCGCTGACAGCCTTAAGGTAGGGTGTCTTTCGGCAGCGACGCCTTTGGAAATGGATTGAAGGACCTTTGTCAAGGACACCCCAGTTGGGTGGGGTGGTTGCTTGATCCTGTGGAAGGGGCTAGAGAGAGGCAATCCAGAGAGAGGGTGGTTCCCTGGCATTGCTTTTCAAAGCATGACCAGGAACTGTTTACAAATAAGTAATACTGGGTTAGAGGTGAAGCTTGGTCACGGGAAGAGAGCTCAAAGGTTGTCTGTGCCCTAACTGGGCTGTCCTCCAGAGGGAGGAGCCTGGAAAGCGATTTTGAGGAGCCTTATTGAAGGGAACGGGGCCCTCCTTTTTAACTTCAGAACTTTGTCTTCTTTTGGTGCTGGGGTGGCCTCTTGCTAGAGGGTGGGGACTTCGCAGCTCCTGCGGTCTAGAGGATTGCTAGCCTTGTTCCTGTGGGCAGGGCTCAGGAGCTGTACTACAACCAATCCGGTGCAGTTAGGCCTGGACCATCCTTAAATCAGTTGCACAATAGCAAGGCCTGTGGAGTAAGGAGACCTTCTTGCCAACACCAAGGGATAAAATCTAGGAGGGAGCTTTACAGAGAAATTCAGCCAGGCCGCTCTGGGGGCGGGGCGGGCTGCCTTGAAAGGCTTTTTAAATGACCCAGGCAGAAGTTCATTAATATATATGGAGAGCTGGGTTTAAGGAAATGTTAACTTTGCAGAATAGTGGAGTTCTTAGGTGGCTTAACTCATGGAAGAAATCTTCCCCCGATATGATCAGTTCAAGACCAACCCGTGTTTGAGCGTGGTACAGGGTCTCACTCTGTCGCCCAGGCTGGAGTACAGTGGCACGACCTCGGCTCACTGCGTTCTCTACTTCCTGGGCTCAGGCGATCCTCCTACCTCAGCCTCCTGAGTAGCTGGGACCACAGGCACGTGCCACCACGCCTGGCTAATTTTTTTGTATTTTTGGTAGAGTCTGGGTTTCTCCATGTTGCCCAGGCTGGTCCTGGGCTCAAGTTATTTGCCCCGTCAGCCTTCCAAAGTGCTGGGATTACAGGCGTGAGCCACTGCACCCGGCCAAGATCTTGCTTTTTAATCCTGAAAAATTTTGGCAGACCAGAATCTGCTCCATATAAGAGTTGTCTTGAACTTGAACTGATAGCTTTTAAGAAATAGATGCTGTTTTCCGAGGTGATGGAAAGGGATTTATAACTTCTTCCAGAATTCTTTGTGGTATTGCTCAGTAAATGCCTGTGCTTCCAGAAGTTCAGAACACGTCATAGTAACAACTGCACTCAGCTATAGTGTATTTGGAAAGGGAACTAAACTTTCAGCTATGTATTAATCCCCTGAGGGAAGAGCCACCTAGACAAGTTTTTGGCTTATGTCAAATAGTCAAGCTACCATACTTTTAAAAATAAGGGCATAGTCTTTAAGCGTTGCTTCAAAGATAGAAGCCTGTCTCATAGCCTGGATTAGTTCTTAAAGTGCTTGCAAAGATTCTGCCAGAAATACTGATTCATTACCCCTCCTCCTAATAACACTCAATCACTGTTTTCTCAAATATCACTTAACTTCCCCCGACATTGTTTCTACACGCAGTTTCTTGTTTTGGATTTAAATACTTGTGATCTTGGCACTTCTTTACTGTTGAGCTTGTATTTATTGGGAGAGCCCATCATAATCTTTGGATTTATTTGTTTATTTATTTATTTATTTTTGGAGACGGAGTTTCGCTCTGTAGCCTAGGCTGGAGTGCAATGGCGCGATCTCGGCTCACTGCAAGCTCTGCCTCCTGGGTTCACGCCATTCTCCTGCCTCAGCCTCCCGAGTAGCTGGGGCTACAGGCGTCCTCCACCACGCTCAGCTAATTTTTTGTATTTTTAGTAGAGATAGGGTTTCACCATGTTAGCCAGGATGGTCTTAATCTTCTGACCTCGTGATCTGCCCGCCTCGGCCTCCCAAAGTGCTCGGAGTACAGGCGTGAGCCACTGCGCCTGGCTGTAATCTGTGGATTTTTAACATGAGGGCTTATTTAATATCTTTATAAGGACATGGTACCGTTGCAGTTGGGTTTAATCACTATTACAGCAATGAATACTGTTTAGGTGTTCATTACTTACTGATTTAACTTCCCCCTCTGATGGTTTGTGTATCTCTAATGCTACATTCATCTTCCTCTCATGTAGTTTTATTTCCCTCAACCAGGGTGCAATAGTTCGTTATCTGGCCACCTCCAGACTCCCGGATTAATATGGTTAGGTATCGTTAGTAAATTTTGTGTGCCCAGGGGAGTGGTTCGCACAAAAGGGGACAACAGACAAAAGTAGGAAATACAGTCCTTGGTCTGAACAGGTTTAAATTCTTGATTTGGGGGTAGGGGCAGACAGATAAGATTTTTAGTTCTGAAAGAGTAGAGTCAAGTGCTAACATATATTTCAGACTTGAAAACATTTAGAAAAATGAGTGGTAGGCTTGTATTGGAAATCTCTATTTAGTGGTAAGGGAGGGGATTAACATTTCCTGCCTCAAACTTCTAGAAATCTTCTGGAGGGTCACATACATGTCAGAGCATTCCAGCATAACAACAGTCGATGGACCGAATGCCCTAAATGATCAGACTGAGCAGGGACATTCACAGCATAGCAAACTTAGAGTTTCTCCCCCTTGAAGAGTCCTTTATTCATTGGGGATCACAGGAGATACAGCTTACCCTTGAGCTTTCTCAAAATTGCCTTTCTCTGGTTTGGGAAGTGAGAAGTGGGTGAAAACACACTTGCTGTAACCTCTTGGATTTCTCATATTGCTGGAAGAGTACCCTTTCTCCTTACGAAGGAAGAGGAAACTTTTTGTTGGGCAAATTCCAGGCCAAAAAAAAAGTTCTTGGATTTTATTTTTTTTCTATCTGCCTGTGGAGGAGTGGGGATGATGTTTGGTTCTTCCATTGAGAAGCTACCTCTGCCCTCAAAGGAAGGTAAAGTTACTATAGTTGGCTCCACTTTTAATAACACTAGTGACCTAGAAGAAACCTAATGCTTTCATTTTATTATTGAGAGAAATTGGGACCCAGAGAAGTTAAGTAACTTGTTAGTATTAAACAGCTAATTATTGTCCGTGAGTCCCTCAAATTTAGTATCCTGATCACTATTCCAGTTTTTTCCTCTACTGTTTTGAGATGCTTATCTTACTAGGAAAGGAAGTTTGCAAACATTTAAAGAGACTTTTCTACCTCTGGAATGCTAGCTAATATGATTCTTTCCGCTACCTTATTTCCTTTCTAGGTGCTGAACTGCCCCCTTTTAGAAGAGTTGTTTTGCTCTGGGGAATGAGCAGAAACATAGACACCTCTTTTACCCTTTCTCTTTGCCTTTCTTTTCCTGCACAGAGTTCTCATCAGCCATGGAAAAGTATGCTGTTACCATAACAAGGGCAACAGGGGGGAACTAACTGTGATGGTCTGAAATTTTGTCTGGGTTGTAGCTCTTCTGCCTCTTGGATAGTTGATATGATTGGTTCATTGGGACAGAATTTCATAAAGGTCATTGGATGGGTTTGGAAAAAAGGAGAAAGCAGGAAGAAGGGAAAATAATCCACTAGGAGTGAACTATACCAAAATAAAGAGTATTGGGGGTGAAGGGAGCTGCTTTTTTTCTTTCTTTCTTTCTTTGAGACAGAGTTTCACTCTTGTTGCCCAGGCTGGAGTGCAGTGGCGCCATCTTGGCTCACCGCAACCTCCGCCTCCTGGGTTCAAGTGATTCTCCTGCCTCAGCTTCCTGAGTAGCTGGGATTACGGGCGCCCACCACCACGCCTGGCTGATTTTTGTATTTTTAGTAGAGATGGGGTTTTACCATGTTGGCCAGGCTGGTCTCGAACTCCTGACCTCAAGTGATCCACCCACCTCGGCCTCCCAAAGTGCTGGGATTGAACCACCATGCCCAGCCCTGTTTCTTTTGTTAAGATAAAAATTGTCTTTGTTGGTTTATTAGCACTTCAGGGATTTGATGGTTGTGCACACTGAATGTGGTTTGGCCACCACCTGTCTCCCTGAAGAATACAGAGTTAGGCAGCTTTTAGTTTCCTCTGGGTTATTTGCCATAGAGCTTTTCAGGAGTCTGTCTCTTCATCCAGAGTCTCCATGAAGAACAGATGTTTAAAACTGAAGTTCATTCATGAATGTTCTATAACTCAGTCAATAAAACATAGACCTTGTTCTACCTTCCTAAGTTGAAAGAATAAAAAGCAGAGAAAACACTTTCTTTGTTAAGTCCTTTCTGTTTTTTCCTTTCTTATTTTCCCTTATGGGGGTGGGAGAGAGAAAGACAGGCTTAGACTTCTTTTCTGAGTGCCTTAGAAGCACTTGCTGCTTGTTCATCTTGTATCTGTTTCTCATCTTTTGGTGGGCCCTTACATGAGACATAGCTGGAGAATTGTCAAGAATTCCTAGTAGAAAATTGAAGTTACTAAGCCAAATGCTTTGTTTCTTTTTTTAATTCAATGTCTAGGCTTGAAGGATGCCTTCCTCCTCATGGTCCCTGCTGCCCTAGCAGTGTTGGTTTGTATGTATGTATTTATAAGATATTTTGTAAGCATCTTTTTTCTTAGTTCCTTATAATGGTTTTTTAATACACTATCTCTTGATGTTTTAAACATACATAACAAAAATTTCCATTTTAGTCATTTTTAATTGTACAGCTCAGTGGGATTAAATATATTCACCTTGTTTTGCAACCATCACCACCATCCATCTTCAGAACTTTTTTCATCTTCCTAAACTGAAACCTCATACCAATTAAACAATAACTTCCCATTAAGCAGTACCACCGCAGCCTCCGGCAACTAATCATCCTACTTTGTGTCTTCATGAATTTGACTACTCTAGGAATCTCAGTTAAATGGAACCACATAGTAATTGTCCTTTCGTAAATGAACATTCATCAGTGTTCATGCTTTTTTTCTTGCCATTTTGCTTTTTTTTTTTATTATTATTACATTTTTTTAATACCTATGAAAGCAACAAAGTTTTAAAAGTCATATAGTCTTACTGGCCACATAACAAAAAGCAACATTCCGATGCCCCATTCCTTCATCTCCATTTCCATTCTCAGAGAAACCATTTTAAACTCATTTAGCTAATGTGCACTGCAGCCTTGACCTCCTGGGATCATAGGAGTGCCACCAAGCACGGCTAATTTTTAAAATTTTTGTAGAGATGATTTCTCACCGTGTTTCCCAAGCTGGTCTTAAACTCCTGGGCTCAGATGACCCTCTTGCCTCAGCCTCCCAAAGTGCTGTGATTATAGGTGTGAGCCCCTATGCCCAGCCTATTTCTTAGTTTGGGATATTAATTCATTTTCTGCTATGGAAGATGAGGATTTAGTTGTTATATACACCCTTCTCCCAATGTATATACTTCTGTCTCCTATCCTCTTAATTTAACTTTTTTTTTACCCTTTTTGGTTAAACTAATATGTATGTAATCTTTACTAAATTTTGGTAAATATTGAATGCAGATGTGGCTGACATTGTTGGTTTCCTGCTCAATAGCTATTCCCTCTTCTTGCTTGCTGCCAGATTCCCTCATTTTTTAAATGGCAAGGTGCTAAACCCCAGGATATAGACTGTGACAGCTCTAAGTCAGTCATAGTTTCCCCAGTGTTTGGTCTGGTGGGCATCTGAACCAGTTCTGGACAAATGAGATATAAAGGAAGTCTGCTGATGGCTTCTGAAATTTTCCCCTCCAACGGAGAAAGTCCCAGGAGGAAAGCCCTGTTTGACTTCATGTTCTCCTTTCCTGCTTGGAACTCTATTTTATGAGGGTGTGGGTCCATCTCAGCCTTTTTGGAGGGCTTGTGGGCAAGTTACTTAATGTTTCGTTCTCCAGGCTGTCTATTTGCGTGAGTAAATGGTTAATTCTAATTCTGGAAGCAGACTTAGTTAAACAGAATTTTATGATGGCGGCCGGGGGGTGGGGGTGGGGGGGCTCCCTGTAAAAATATAGTTAACAGCTACCCTGTAAGTTAACCATGTTATAGTGGACTTTCTCTGTGTGGTTTTATTTCAGCTTACATAATTTCTTAACTATATAGCTTAATGCATGGATTATTTATCATTTAAACTAAGGTACTTGGTATTGAAAGAGGCCGTTAACGCTTGAATGACCTTGTTTCTATACTAGCCATCTTGGCAAGCATAACTTTGGGCTTTATTCATTGACCTTCTTGTTGTTTTCTGCAGTTTGAGAAT
Source organism: Gorilla gorilla gorilla (assembly GCF_029281585.2). Classification (NCBI taxonomy): domain Eukaryota; kingdom Metazoa; phylum Chordata; class Mammalia; order Primates; family Hominidae; genus Gorilla; species Gorilla gorilla. The sequence continues at coordinate 45,338,252 of NC_073232.2, read as the reverse complement.
CACTGGTTTTTAGATTCAAAGGTAGATAGGGTTTTTCCCCCCTCTCTGTCAAAGGGACTCAGTTTTACTCTCATATTTCCCTAGTAATGTTAAATCTAGAAAGTCCTGGATGAAAGTATTAGATTTATCCTAATATCTGGTCACTAAGGGATGAAAAATTTATAAATAGCTAATGTTAACCTAGATCTAAAGCTTCCTATTCTGAAATCCAAATGAAGACTAAGAAAAATATGTACATTTTGAAACAAAGCAGAAAAATGAAACTTCAACAATGTAAAAGAGCGTAAAATGCCAATAGACAGCCACTTTCAGCAGTTTCTGTTTACAGTGCTTTTGCTGGCTACCATTGTTGCTGTAAATAATATATGTATACTGTGATTTCTTTAACATTAGACAATACTGTTAACTCCCCATTATGAAAGATGAGGAATCTAAGATACTTTTATTACTTTCTGTCTCTTGTTTCTCATCCCCTCTCCGTTTACTAATTTCTGTAAATTGTATTATCATTTTTGGCTCCTCTAGTAGTTATCTTTAAAGCTCTAAATAATATGTGTCTCAACCTGTCAACTTTAGCTCTCCACTGTATAAAAGTACACCATTCACCTGTCCTCCTGCCTTTACTTTGCTGGTATGTAACCTCATTATTTTTATAATATCAGGGTTTGTGGGCAGGCTTGGTGGCGTACACCTATAATCCCAACACTTTGTGAGGCCAAGGCAGGAGAATCGCTTGAGCCCAGGAGTTTGAGACCAGTCAGGGCAACGTAATGAGACCCCATCTCTACAAAATATAAAATTAGTTGGACTGTAGTCCCAGCTACTTGGGAGGCTAAGGTGGGAGGATCACCTGAGCCCAGGAGGTCAAGGTTGCAGTAAGCTGTGATCGTGCCACTGCACTCAAGCCTGGGTGATAGAGCAAGACCCTGACTCTCAAAAAAAAAAAAAAAAAAAAAATCAGAGTTTGTAACATTTACGTACTCTTCCTTAACTGTTAATTCTTCTATGCTTTTACTATAGTTTGATTATAAACGTTGAAAATCAAACAGCATATACAATATTGTGATTTTTTTTCATAACTTTCCAATGTAAGACTAAGGAGCGTGATTATTTTCATAGAGAAGGAATGGAAAATTGTTTTTTATTTTTTGTAACACTCCATCGATTGATCACAATCATGCCCCATTTTAATACTGTGTTATATGAGCTATGGATTTCTTGTGTAGTCTGTTTTCCTTCTTCAGTAGCTTAAGGTTAACTTGTTTCTAGTTACTTATGGCTGCATTGGTTGACATTAAATTGAGCTGACATAGCGTTGGAGGGAGTCTGGGTGAAATGTGAATTGCTAGGAAGTCCTTGCTTCAGAAAATGTACATCTGTGCATGCATATGTATAAGAAACCTTAAATATTTTAGATTTTTTAATAGATTGTCTTGGAATTGATGTAAGTTTATAGTAAACATAATATTCAATAAAGGAAATAAAGGGTTTTTTCCTGCCATTTTATCCATGGTTGAATCTTAATTTTTTTCTTTCAATAATTTTGGTTTTTTAAAAGGTCAGTTTCTTTTGAATTACACCCTAAAATCATTAGTGATTAACAAGCTGATTCCGTATTTTTGCTTTATACCCACTACAATTAAATTTTTTTTAGCTTGCAGAGATTACTAAAATTCAAAAACTTATAAATACTATACTTTCATAGTCATATTTTTCCTGGCTATATTTGAGAACATTACAGCATTAAGACGCTAGTTCTTCAGTGTGTCTTGTTGTCTGAATTATTTACTGTGTTGGCATTCAAAATCAAACATATCTTAGGAATGCATTAAAAAACTATTAGAAATAATAGGTGAGTTTGCCAAGGTTGCAAGATAAAAGAGCCATATAGAAAAACCTGTTCTTGGCCCAGCACAGTGGCTCACGCCTGTAATCCTAGCACTTTGGGAGGCCAAGGCTTGCAGATCACTTGAGGTCAGGAGTTCGAGACCAGCCTGGCCAACATGGTGAAACCCCATCTCTACTAAAAATACAAAAATTAGCTGGGCATGGTAGCGCATGCCTGTAATCCCAGCTACTTGGGAGGCTGAGGCAGAAGAATCACTTGAACCCAGAGGGTGGAGGTTGCAGTGAGCTGAGCTCACGCCCTGCACTCCGGCCTGGGCAGCAGAGGGAAAATCCGTCTCAAAAGCAAAAACAAAGAAAACTGGTCACGCTTGTTATCCCATCATTTTGGAAGGCTGAGGTGGGCAGATGGCTTGAGCCCAGGAGTTCAAGACCAGCCTGGGCAACATGGTGAAACCCCGTCTCTACAAAAAATACAAAAATTATTTTTTTCTGGGTGACATGTGCCTGTAGTCCCAACTGCTAGGGAGGCTGAGGCAGGAGGACCACTTGAGCCCAGGAGGTGTAGGTTGCAGTGAGCCAAGATTGCACTTCTGCCCTCTAGCTTGGACGACAGAGCAAGACCCTCTCTCGAAAAAAAAAAAGAGAAAAGAAAAAGAAAGCAATCCCATTTACAATAGCATGAAAACAATTTGATAGGAATAACTTTAGTCACAAAGCATAAAAGTTTTACTCTGGAAACTACAAAACATTGTTGAAAGAAATTAAAGAAGACCCAAATAAGTGGAAAGACATTTGGTGGTCATGGATCAGAAGACTTAATAATATTGTTAAGATGGTAGTACTCCACAAATTGACCTTCACATTCAGCACAGTCCCTATCATAATCTCAGCTGGCTTCTTTAACAAGCTGACAAAATTCATATGGAACTTTAAGGGACCTAAAATATCCAGAACAATCTTGAAAAAGAAAAACTAAGTTGGAGGACTTACACTTTGTGGTTTCAAAACTTATTACAAGTCAAGACAGTGGGGTACTAGCATATGGATATACATATAGATCAATGGAATAAAATTGAGAGTCCAGAAATAAACCCTCACAATAATGGCCCATTGATCTTCAGCAAGGGTGCCAAGACAATTCTGTGGAAAAAGAACAGTTTTCAACAACTGGATATGCACACAGAAAAACTGAAGGTGGACCAGATGGCTCAAAGACCTAAATGTCAGAGCAAAAGCTATTAATGTACAACCTTTAGAAGAAGACAGAGGCAAATCTTTATGACCTTGGATTAGGCAGTGGCCTGAGATATGACTCCAAAAGCACAAACAAAAGAAAAAAAAACCAGATACATTGGACATCATGAAAATTAAGAACTTTTGTGCTTCGAAGATCATGAAGAAAATGAAAAGATAACCCACAGAATAGGAGACAATATTTGCAGTCACATAAGAGATTTATATCCAGAATAAAGAACTATCATAATTTAGTAATAAAGACAAATCATTGAAAAATGGGTAAAGGTTCTGAATAGATAGTTTCTTCAAAAGAAGATATGTGGTGGAATGGCCTGTTAAGTACATGAAAACAGCATGTTCAACATAATTAGCCATCAGGGAAATGCAAATTAAGATCAAACCACAGTGAGAAACCACTTCATATCTGCTAATGTTGGCTACAATATATAAAAATTAGAACTCTTACACACTGCTGATGGGAATGTAAAATGGTACAACCACTTTGAAAAACAGGCAGTTCTGGCCGGGCGCGGTGGCTCATGCCTGTAATCCTAACACTTTGGGAGGCCGAGCTGGGCAGATCACGAGGTCAAGAGATCGAGACCATCCTAGCCGACATGGTGAAACCCTGTCTCTACTAGAAATACAAAAATTAGCCAGGCGTGGTAGCATGCGCCTGTAGTCCCAGGTACTTGGGAAGCTGAGGCAGGAGAATCGCTTGAACCCAGGAGGCAGAGGTTGCAGTGAGCCAAGATCATGCAGCTGTACTCCAGCCTGGTGACATAGCGAGACTCTGTCTCAAAAAAAAAAAAAAAAAAAAAAACCAGGCAAGTTTTAAAAGGGTTAAAGGTAGAGTTACCATATGACCCAGTAGTTCTACCTTTTTAAATTTTTTAATTTTTTTTTTTTTTTTGAGACAGGCTCTCACTCTGTCATCTAAGCTGAGTGCAGTGGTGCAATCATGGCTCACTGTAACCTCCATCTCCTGGGCTTAAGTGATCCTCCAACCTCAGCCTCCCCAGCAGCTGGGACTACAGGCATGCAACACCACGCCTGGCTAATTTTTGTATTTTTTTTTAAGAGACGGGATTTTGCCACGTTGCCCAGGCTGGTCTTGAACTCATGAGGTCAAGTAATCCACACACGTTGGCCTCCCAAAGTGCTGGGATTACAGGTGTGAGCCATGCCTGGCTAATTCCACTTTTTTAGTTTGGTATATACCCAAGAGAATGGAAATGTGTTCACATGAAAACTTGTATGTGAATGTTATTCATAATAGACAAAAAGTGGAAACAACCCATTTATCAGTTGATGGACTGTTTTTATCGACTTACCAGTCCATCAACTGATAAATTGATAAGGTGCGATATATACATACAGTGAAATATTTGGTAATGAAAAAGAAATGAAGTACTGATAAATGGTACAACATAAACGAACTTTGAAGACATTATGAAAGTAAAAGAAGCAGTCACAAAAGACCATATATTGTATGATTCCATTTATATGAAATGGCCAGAATAGGTAAAACCATATAGACACAGAAAGTAGATTAGTGGTTGCCTAGGGTCAGAGGGTGTGGGGAGATCAGGTGGCATCTAAGGGGTTGGGGGAGGTTATGGGGGTAATGAAAGGGTTCTAAAATTGATTATGGTGATGATTGTACAGTCCTGCGAATCAACTAAAACTATTGAATTATACACTAAGTGGATCAATTGTAAATGAATGCTATTTCAATAAACTTGTAAAATACCATATCTTATCAGCTCTTTAAGGTCATAGAGGTTCTTCAGAGCTTCTCTTATACCTCACACATTTAGGCAGAATCTCCACTACCTATATCCTAGTTGGTTTAATTGCAATTCTTTAATGTATGCGTTGTTGCTGATACATAATTTAGAAAGCTTGCTTCTGTGCTGTGCTTTTTTCACCACCTCATCTCCACAATTTCCAAGCTTGATGTACTACAGAAGAATAATCTTGTTCCAGTTTGCAAGTTGACTCATCTGACAGTGAAACCTCACCCTTCTGAAATCTCATCATGAACAAAAGTGGGGTAACTCAAACAGATAGGCAAAGTCCATTGTTAAAGCTCCTTCCCTTTGTTCATTGGAAGGCCATCAGACTCCCTTTCAGCCTATTTGCCCTTATTTTACATAGCATGCTAATAAGCAAGTTGCTGATTTCCAAACCCACCAGACTAGAAACACCAAGTTAGAAAGGGTGTTAAGGGTGTGCTATACAGATTGAATTGTGTCTCCCCAAAATTCTTATGTTGAAACCTTAATTCCCAACATGATGGTATTAGGAGGTGGCACCTTTGGGAGTTAATTAGGCTGAGTTGAGGTCATAAAGGTGGGACCCTCATGAGGGGATTTGTGCCCTTATAAGATGGAACACCACAGAGTTGAGGCCCCCTTACCCCCATGTAAGGGACACAAAGAGAAGGCAGCTACCTACAAGCCAGGAAGAGAGCCCTCACCAGAAACCATCCATGCTGGCATCTTATTGTTGGATTTCTAGCCTCCAGAACTATGAGACAATTTCTGTTGTTTAAGTTGTGCAGTCTGTGGTATTTTGTTATGGCAGCCTAAGCTGACTGAGTCATAGTAGCCTGGAAAAAAGGTAGCTCTTAGTCTAAGGGGACAAGGGCACTGTGGGGGAGGGGTGCACCAGCACAGCCTTGACCATCCGAACTCTGTATAGTGATGTTCAGCTGTACAGAGCACCAACCTGATAGGGCTTAGAGACTTCTTAGGTCACAACATAGTATAATAAACAATTTTCATAATACTGTGATTCATCAAGAGGGTTGAATCATTTTCTGTTGAAGGCCATAAAGGGATTTAAATCTGTATTAGAAGTATTTTCATTCAAGATAATTGAAATTGTTTACCCTTTGAAAGTTGAACTAAGTTTTGTGCTACCCAGAATACCTCGTTCCTCATAATTTCTAGATGCCTTTTTGAGTGCTACTCTAGTTTTTGTTTTTCAAAGCAAAGAGGTTGAAGGTAAGTTTCTACTTTCCTTGTCCTAAAATTATATTTGATTTACATTTTGAGGCAGGATCTTGCTGTGTTGCCCAGGCTGGAGTGCAGTGGTGCAATCATAGCTCACTGTAGCCTCGAACTCCTGGACTCAAGCTATTCTCCTGGCTCAACCTCCGAGTAGTAGGGACTTCAGACCAACAGCACCTCACTTGGCTCTTTTTAAAATAATTTTTTTAGAGACAGGGTCTCACTGTGTGGCCCAGACTAGACTCAGACTCCTGGGCTCAAGCAGTCCTCCTGCCTTGGACTCCCAAAGTGTTGGAATTACAGGCATGAGCCACCATGCCCAGGCTCTCTTGTCTTTTTGATAATAGCCATCCTAAGAGATGTGAAGTGATATCTCATTGTCATTTTGATTTGCATTTCCTTGATGATTAGTAATGTCAAGCACCTTTTAATGTACCTGTTGACCATTTGTAAGCAGCACGTTTCCATAACTGTTTATCAGTTAAAGTGAACTCTTCAAAACTATTGTTTTTAAAACATTCAGGTAGCACTTAACTGGTAAGCAGATTGTTTTGTAGAATAGAGAGGGGCTGCCAGTTTCAGCTTTGACTATAGCTGTGAGAAGAATGTTAGTCTCAGTCCTTCTTTGGAAAGCCTTTAAAAGGGGCTGTTTATTTTTTCTCATACTTGTTTATTCTTTCATTTAAAACTTTTTTTTTCTTAAAGATGTTAATGTTAGGGCCTAGGTCACATATAAATAAGACATAGCCCTGACATAAGACACTCAAAGTCTATAAAGAGAGACAGATGGATAAACAGGAGTCCTGTAATACATGATGTGTGTAAGATGGAGAGGAAGAACCTTTTTAAAAAGTGAGGGGTGGGGGTGGCTTCATAAAGGAAGTGATGGTTGGAGCCGAGTCTTGAAGGATCAACAGGAGTGTCCCTGGCAGAAGAGAAAGGGCATTCCAGATGGCAGAAGAGCCTGTTTACAGGCAGAGTGGTTAGAGATTATGCTTTCAACTTGAATTGTAAAATCCTTAGAAGTTAGGATTACATGGCATTTAAATTAAATTCCTGGGTGGTATTATATGTTGATAACCCCTTAAATTGTTTCAAACTCTTTTTAACCCTGTTTTCCAGGAACTCGAATCATTTATGACAGAAAGTTTCTGTTGGATCGTCGCAATTCTCCCATGGCTCAGACCCCACCCTGCCATCTGCCCAATATCCCAGGAGTCACTAGCCCTGGCACCTTAATTGAAGACTCCAAAGTAGAAGTAAACAATTTGAACAACTTGAACAATCACGACAGGAAACATGCAGTTGGTAAGAGAATGGCGATGTTGGAGACCTAGAGCGTGGCTCTTGGAATTTGAATGTCTGTTTGCTGTAGGTTGAGAAGCTATTGATTCTTCAGTTTTGTTTTGTTTTTGTTTTTTGTTTTTTGTTTTTTTTGAGACACAGTCTCATTCCATCACTGAGGCTGGAGTGCAGTGGCACAATCTCAGCACACTGCAACCTCCGCCTCCTGGGTTCAAGCGTTTCTCCTGCCTCAGCCTCCCGAGTAGTGGGGATTACAGGCGCCTGCCACCACGCCTGGGAGATTTTTGTATTTTTTAGTAGAGACGGGGTTTCGCCATGTTGCTTAGGCTGTTCTTGAACTCCTGACCTCAGGTGATCCACCTGCCTCAGCCTCCCAAAGTGCTAGGATTACAGGTGTGAGCCACTGTGCCTGGCCAATTCTTCAGTTAATAACTAATGTTCAGTTATATGTCTCTAAGGTTTCCCTTCTCCCCCAAAGGTTTCTTGAAATACTCTGAAAACCCTGAGTTCTAAATCATAAATCTGATGTAGTTGGTGGGAGAAAAGAATCCAGAATCAGGATGATAAACCCCAAAAATGACTCTTTGAACCATGCCTTAAGGACTTCCTGGCCTAGGCTTCATTGGACTAAGGATAACACACACAGAAAACAAAACAATTTCATAGCCCCCATTTCCATCACCCTCAGGCAAATAGACCTTGTTTCTTTTGTTTTGTTTTGTTTTTTGAGACGGAGTCTTGCTCTGTTGCCCAGGCTGGAGTGCAGTGGCATTGCCATTGGTTCACGCCATTCTCCTGCCTCAGCCTCCCAAGTAGCTGGGGCTACAGGCGCCTGCCACCACACCTGGCTAATTTTTTGTATTTTTTAGTAGAGACGGGGTTTCACCATGTTAGCCAGGATGGTCTCGATCTCCTGACCTTGTGATCCGCCCGCCTCAGCCTCCCAAAGTGGTGGGATTACAGGTGTGAGCCACTGCGCCTGGCCGACCTTTTCTTATATGAGTTTCTTTTATATGGTGTGAGGAAAAGCAGTATGGTTTGTTTCCTCTATTTTCCAGAACTGCCTTTAAGGTTTACCTAAATTACCCCTCCTCCAACACATTCTTTTATTCTTTATCACTGTAGAAGCAGAATGGTGCGGTAGGAGTGGCCAGCTCCTGAAATATTCCTCAGGGACTGCACTTGGTGACCCCTAGATGTGGGCCAGCATTCTGCTTTGTCATATTTCAGATGAGTTTTTTAATGGACAAAGTGTTAGTTTGGAGCAGGGCCAAAGTCCAAAGCCTCCAGAAGAATGTGCTCCCCTGAGAGATGGCAAAGAGCTCCCCAAGAGCTGCTGTTTAGTCATCCTGAAGACAAAGGGACAATGGGGATGTTTTCACTTGTGTCCTTTTCCCCAAAAATTCTCCCCATGGGTGATGGGACTGCCATTCTTATTTTTCAGATTAAGACCAGCCAAAGCAAAGCAGAGTAATTGTTTTAAGGCAGCAGAGAGTGGGACAATTTGAATTACTTTTTGTCTCTCATTTAGAGGGAATGACAGTTAAAACTGTTACGCTTTTTTGTGTACGTGCTAAACTCTTCATTTTATTTGTCCTAACTAGGGGATGATGCTCAGTTCGAGATGGACATCTGACTCTCCTGCAAGGATTAGAAGAAAAGCAGCAACACTGATACTTGTGTGCACCTGATTTGGCCAATAGGATCAACAGTGAAAAGACAGAAGAGGCAATACCAGCAGTCCCCATTACAGTCTCCACCTCCCCATCTTCCTCTGGGTGCCAAATGATGGGAAGATGAGCTTCATCTGACCATTTCTTCTCCCTGTCTCCTGTTCCCCTTCCCAGTTAAACAGGTTAGATTGAAGGCCCTTGCTGTATTTCTGTAGAGCTAAGCAGCCCTTAGAGGAAAACAGTTCAACTCTGACTTTCCTAGTTGTTGTTTTATTGAGAGCCACCCTCATACCCTGTAATTTTGTCCCAAATCAAATATCAACCTACCAACAACTGCCTGGCTGGGAAGTCTGGGGAAGGGATACAGAGCTTGGTGGGCCTAACACCATTCATATTCCTTACCCTCTGTCTCTCCTCCCTGTATCCCACCTATGGTTCAGTGTTGCAAGAGTCTGGGCTTGGGGTCTTTAAAACCAGCAGGGGGAAATGATAAAAAGAGAGCTGCTTTCCGTTTTACCTTGAGGTATTCGTCCCTCGGGACAGAGCACAGCTTGTGCAACTCTGGTAGCATTACCCTGTGACACTGTTTTGAGGTCCACTTCCTTTCTTTCCTCTGGGAGGAATGTCTTCTGTCTTTGGTATTATAGTTCATCTTCCCATTCTTTTACTTAGTGCGTTTGTGCAGATATTTTTAACTCTGTACATCAGAAGAGAGCCCTTGGTAGCCAGTTTTGCTCTTCTTCTGCCACTCCTCCCTACTTGCATCTTGTTGCTGGCAGAGTCCTCTTGTACTTCAAGAAAGCAAAGTGATTTTGTCTGCTCCTAGAGCAGGTCCATACCAAGTAATAGAGGCACTTTAGCTTCCACTTGGTGGGTAAGGCCTGATCATAGTATTCTGTCAGATAATGCCTAAGAATGACCGCTGAAGAACGTTGACCCATTTGAGTACCCGGTCTCAGTCGTCATTTTTAAGTCCAGTGAGCATTGTGGTAGTTGTTCTTAGATTGCAGTTTCTTATGTTTTGAGTTTGAAGTTGATTTTCAGAATGTTCTTAGAAAAGAACTGCATTTTTTTCCTTTGTGGATCTGCTTTGTTTGGCTGCTGGGATAGATAAGCATGGGCTTAAAAAATGTGTTCCTCCCAGTTTTCTTGCCTTTCCTGTTGTACTCTGAATTTCTCTCCCTACCTCCCTCACTTTCTTCCTCTCTCCTTCCTTTCCTTCCTTTTTCTCTACCAGGCCATTTTTCAAATTTACATCAAAGATACCTGAAGTGTTGGTATCTGAAAATATCTGTCACTCCTCTTATCTGAGAAGTGACCTTTTATTTTTAAGATGACTACAGACCTATTTTTAGATATGTTTTCAGTACAATTTTGAACAGCAACTTTTTAATTAAACATCTTCCAGTGTTAGGAAGTTGAGAAATGTTCATAGGCGAGTCTGCTGTTCTATGTCACCATCTTTTGTCTCCCCTAGTCCCCCAGGAGCTCTTTCCTTTCCCCTCTAGTTTTGGGTGTGCATGTTTGGAGTTTGTAGTGGGTGGTTTGTAAAACTGGACCATTCTGCCTTGCTATGGGTTGTTCAAGAAAGCCTCATTCTTTTCTGTGACCCTTTCGCTTTTGCATTCACCCTCCTTCCCACCTACCTGTCCTGGGGCTGTTGAGCAGCATAATAATCCCGGGAGAATGATTCCCCTCATAGAAAGACAAAAGCATCCATCCCCTCATAGTTAAGTAGCCACTGGTGTCCTGGGAATTTCTGGTTGGATTTGGTGCCCTGAACTTTTTTATTAAGAAATCAGATCCCAGGGTGAGAGTAACAGGCCATTTGGCCAAGAGAGAAACCTGTTTGTTTTTCTTTTGAACTATGAAAAGACCCTGTTTGTGAATATATTTTAGAAAGAGAGGAAGGATGTCTGCAGAACTTTGTTCTGTTTTCTGCCACAAAAATGTGAATAGTTCAGAGTGAAAACCTTTTGTGATGGTTGATGTCTCAGGAATAAGCTGGATCTCCAATGTTTTGGGGATGCTTTGAGTCTCAAAAAAAATTGCTAATCAGAAAAGTAATTTTTGTTTGTTTGTTTAATGTATCCCTGTTCTGTTTTTAATTAAACTCCAAGTCTCATTTTACATATTCTTGGAAAAACCTAAGTTGCGCTGTAATTTACATAAGAAGCATGCTCAGGACCTCTTTGTACCCTGGGGAGCCTGATTCTTTGGGAATGAAGCTTTTCATTCTTCATACACTGGCCTTGGCATCCTGTGGAATTTGACCCAACTAGCAGCTAGTCAGTCTGTCAGTGAGCAGAAGAGTGAACTCTTCTTGATCTTTATTGCTATGTGTGAAAACTTGGCCTCCTCACTGAACGGTGAGGAATGGATTTAAAGCATGAGCTTTAGTAGTATCAAGATGCCATTTTCCTTTTTCTTGCCGTCTTGGGGAGCTTCTGCATGTGACCCCCTAATCAGAAGGCATGTTTTTAATATTTCTTGGGAGTGTCAGCTGTATAATGCAGCAGCTGTTCAATCCCTTACCCTTCTTTGCAAGGACTTCCTTACGGCTTGGTGCATTTCTTTCCCGGAGGCCACCACTACTAGACAGTCTTTCTTTTATCTTATGGAGATAAATTGGCATTTAAAAAATAATTTCACAAGGCATGAGATAAACGTCCAATAGATGATACCTTTGTGTCATGCCTCATGGAATTATTTTTAGAACAAGCCAGAGTCCATTGAGTGGTTTACCTCTGCGTGTTTGGAGGGAACCTCACAGATGAAACCCTTAATGAATAATGTGTCCGGGGTTTTTTAGAGAGAAGGAGCACTCTTAAGTTACCACTTTGAGACAGCTCTTAACATCTTAGTGACCATTTGTAGTTTCTTTTTATGAGGAACCCGTGCTTCTATACTTGGGGGGACAATCGATCTTAATGAGAAGTGACTTCCCTTCAAATTCCAACAGCAGACATGCATTGTCATGGTTCTGTCTTCTTTATAGTGTGGTTTATTGAGTTCAGCAGTTCTCATATTCTGTTTAAATAGGTACAGCATTTTCAAGGGCACAGATACAGAGAAGCTGGCTTTCTAGGTATTGGGCTTCCAAGCCAAGAGTTTTGTCCTTCCACCTGTATTAGTTATCTATTGCTGTGTAAAAAATTACCCTAAATTTAGTATGTTAAAATAGTAAACATTATCTGTCAGTTTCTGTGGGTTAAGAATTTGGGAGTAGTTTAACATGATGGTTCTGGTCCATGGTATCATGAAGTTACAGTCAAGATGTGAACAGGGGCTGCAGTCAGCTGGAGCTGGAGAAACCACTTCCAAGTTCTCTCTTTGTGGCCGTTGGCAGGATGGCTCAGTTTCTTCCCATGTGGGTCTCTGCATAGGGCAGCATGAGTGTCCTCACACCATGACACCTGGCTTCTCCCTGAGCAGCTGATTGCAGAGATCATGGGGCAGGGCCAGGAGAAAGCTGCAGTGCCTTTTAAGACATAGTCTTGGAAAGGACACACCGTCACTTCTTATCCTAGTTGTTAGAAGCAAGCCACTAAGTTCAGCCTGCACTCAAGGAGAGAGGAATTACACATACCTCTACCCCAATGGAGCAGTAGCAAAGAATTTATGGACATATCTTAAAAGCACCACATCCCAACTGGGGATGAAAGTAGGTCAACAGGGAGGTAGGTTTAATCTAGATAAGCTGAAAGATAGATTGCTATCAAAAACAGTTCTCCAAGATGTGCATAGCCAAACTGGGATAGAAGGCAAACTCCCCAAAGCTACCTGCTGGTTTTGAGAGGGGTGGTAAGACATGGCAATTCCCAGGAGTAGTAGAAAATAATATGCCTAACTACCAACAGCTCAAGTATGCTTATTTGCACATCCTAGACTTGGTGTCTGTAAGACTCAGTTACCACTTTTATTTTCCTGTAGCTAGGAATTAGCAAAAGGAACTGGGGCCTTCCAGCTGAGCCACTAAACCTGTCTTATTTGGAATGGGGATTGTCCAGCAAAGGGAGCAAACATGAATTAGATGTTAAGCTATTGAGCTGAAGAAAAGAAAGCAGTTCACATTTAGGTGAAATAGATGATGTTATCAGGAAGCCAGGTTCCCACCAGAGTCAGTGCTTGGTACCTGGTCTCTCCAGTCTCAACAGACTCAGGTCAGGTCTCTCACCCAGGAAGCAACCACTCAATAAAATAGGGAACATCTGAGAATTACAAATGTCTGTGCTTGATTGCTCCTCTAAATCCAGTGCATAGGTTAACCGTGCATGCCCATTTCTCCTGGGCTTCTTGATGGCAATGTGTTCTTAAATAACTGGTCTTGTGTCCATGCTGAAGACAAACTTACATGAAGTTTTTCAGTTTAAGACATTCTAGTGAATGGCTGCTATGTGTTTCTGGCACTCATTCCTAACCAAGTCTTTAGAGATTTCAGATGACCTTAAAGATGCAATATCTTTTTCTTTCTTTCTTTCTTTTTTTTTTTTTTCTGAGACAAGAGTTGCGCCCTGTCACCCAGGCTGGGGTGCTGGAGTGCAGTGGTGCGATCTCAGCTCACTGCAGCCTCTGCTTCCCAGGTTCAAGTGTTTCTCCTGCCTCAGCCTTCCGAGTAGCTGGGATTACAGGCATGTACCACTATGCCTGGCTAATTTTTATTTCTATATTTTTAGTAGAGATGGGGTTTCATCATGTTTGCCAGGCTGGTCTCGAACTCCTGGCCTCAAGTGATCCGCCCACCTCAGCCTCCCAAAGTGCTGGGATTACAGGTGTGAGCCACCGCGCCTGGCCAAAGATGCATATTCTTGTTTGGATTTATGCTCTGCCTCTTCCCAGCATTTTCTTATCTGTAGCCCTGCTTGCTTGAGAGTATACTTGGATAAGAAGTATTGCTGTTGAGGGAGCTATAATAAAAGGATACTTCTTCCAGAAGTAAAGAACTCATCTTTAGAGTACCTTTAAATGAATTTTGTTTCTCTTTCTTATTTTGAGGTAGATTGGTCTTCTCTTTTTTTGGGTTTCCAGCTGACTGGGACTCTCAGACCTTACCTTTCCAGCTCAAACATCATTAGTTAAATTCCTTCATTCTCATTAGAATGCAGCCTGCTGAGTATGTGGGTTTCACTGCCAGAGTCCATCATTTAGCCAGTATACATAGAGGAACCGCTTCGAATCAAGGCAACTGGTGAAGGGCTTAGCATGTTGGCAGCAATATCCCAGAGATTGAATCTGTTTGCATTTTCCTCATCTAGGATAACAGCTGCTTGAAGCCAGGGCTCTTAGCCCTTTGCATTCCCCTTGAGCGAGGAAGCCACACTGCCTTTCTGTGTCTGGTTCAGAGCTCTTCCTTCTTGGCATGTTTTCTGGACTACATGCACATGGGCAGCTACAGATTAATCTGCAAAACCTAGTCACTTACCTACCCATAATATCTGGGAAGGTGTGGTATTTGTTTTAAAGAAACATTGTTTCTTTGGGAGGGCAGTTTCTGTCTGGACTTTGAGGTGGACTTAGTTATCCCTACAGTTCTTTAACTCTCAGCTTTTAATAAAAGATGAAATCAGATATTGATGCAGTTGGGTCACAGTTCTTTAGAATGCTTCTACCCCAGGGCCGCTTCCTGTTCCTAGTCATGGTTTTCCAGTTTAGTAGTGGAGTTTCTTGAGGCTAACTTACAGAAATTTCTAACTGAAAACTTTAAGAGTTATTGATACTTGTTTTTTCAGTCAGTCACTTACATCACCTATCCTACTCTCTGGAATTTAAATTTCTCTAGGCTGGTCCTGGAAGTTGATAACCTTTTGGCAAAGCCTAGATTTAGGAGAAGGCTTATGAGTCCCTGTTCAGAGGGTCTGTGGATTCTCTTTGCTTATGGCTCTCTGCCTGCAGCCCTGGCAGACCATACTGTATGTCATGGATACCCAGTGGAAATATTACTGAGATGAAACACATTTCCAAGGGTATTTAAACTCTCACTCTGCCACCTTTCTAAGGGTGGGAGGCTGGCAGAGAGATGCTGCAATGCTTGATAATCATTTGGCCACATTGAAATTTCCAAAGGGAGCTCTTGCCAGTGCTTAAAACCAAAACTCCTGGACACTTAGAAAATTCCATGAATCTAGCACAAAATATCCATTCTTGCCCAAGTGTATCCCCTTTCTCTCCAGCTTAATCTTTTTTTTTTTTTTTTAAAGCCCAGGCCAAGGGTACTTTTAACTGGAAACCGGGGAGGAGGGAAGAACACTAGCAGGGAGCTAAGAGGCAGGTTGCTGGGTAAGCCATCCTGCTCCTACCTGGTGCCTGTATCTGCATTGCTGAGTGCCGTGCGCCAGTGCCTTTCCTTCATCTGCAGATGGAGCCCATCTCTTTCCACCTGGGTGAGGAGACCCTCTGCTACTCCAGGGGTAAACCTTAAAGAAGGTGTCTTGAAGAGCCCAAAGGACACTCACGTGCTAAGGTGTCCATTTTATGCATCTTTAAAATATTTTATTTAAAAAAAAAATAGCCCTGCCCTGTCTTAGTGCCACTAATGGCCCAGTTCCATCCATTCTGAATGGAAAAGCGGAGACTGCCAGCACTTTCCTTGGTCTTCCCTGTCTCCCATGATGTGTTGTTCCCTCATCCCTCCCATCCATTTCACCGTGTGTGGATGGATAGCAGAGGGCACCACGCAGTCCTTGAGGCAGTCCTGTGTGATTCCATGATCAGTTGTTTTTGTATTTTAACTATTCTTCCAAACCAGCAGATGTTTGGAAATTAAGGAAAAAATTAAATTCTCATCAATGGTTGCTGTTATAGTTAAATCAGTAAAGATCTTAAGTATCAACTTGGTGTTTTAATTTTTTTTAAATTTCTGGTGAAATCCTGCTAAGGTTAGTTCACATTTCAGGAGTTTCAGCTGGTGGGGGTGATGGGCAGAGGTAAGAGGCAGTTGGCTCTTTATCTGTCAGTTCTCCACACTTGCGGAGCATGCACTTTGTCAATGTGGACCTGTGTATGCAAAGGAAATGGTGGGACTCTCAGGGAGCATGACCCTGGTCCTGTGCTCAGGAGCTTGCAGGTGAACATGTATGTGCTGGGCTGACGGCACCCAAGCATGTCCTTCTCTTAAGTGCCAGCCCTGAGGAAGCCCAAACAACTTTTCCTTTCTCAGAAGAGGGGCTGCCTGTGCCCCTGGGAGCACTGGTTAGGCGTCCATCATGCCTGTTACCTCAAACCAAGCTGTGCTGCATGAGCGTCAGATTCCCTGCTGTTAACTAATCCAGTGGGTTTCATGTATTAGTCCTGAGAATAAGAATTCTTTCACGTGCACAGAGGTCCACAGAATAAAGCTGGACTGGAGGAAGCTTTCCCATCGGAACTGTCTAGGGGTTTAGGGCACAGGCTTTGGAGTCAGGCAGCTTCAGTTCCAGCTGTGCTGCTTAGTAGCCGAATTACCCAGCAGAATTCTTATTTTACAAGCCTCAGTTTTCTCTAAAATAAGGTTAAGAAACAACTTTTCTAGGTGGTTGTCAGGCCCAGTTGATGTCATAAAGAGCCCAGTGCCTAGTGTACTCAGCTCAGTAAACAGTATTTAAGGGACTCAAGCACAGCCCGGTTGACATGGACACCCAGAGATTATTCAGCCCCTTCTCCTCTTCCCTCCAAGTGTGTAAGTTTAGGAATGGAACAGGTTTGAGCACTGCAGCTACCACCTACTCATGGAACCTATAGAAGGACTAAAGGATCTCTTTAAGGGAAGATGGGACCAAAACCTTAAAAGCGCTTTCCTACATCCTTTACTCTGCCCTAAAGGCAATTAGGATAGGTAAGGATCTTACTGCTAATGCAAAGGAAGACTTTTTTTTTTTTGAGACTGAATCTCGCTCTGTTGCCCAGGCTGGAGTGCAGTGGTGCGACCTCGGCTCACTGTAACCCCCCGCTTCCTGGGGGGGTTCCTGATTCTCCTGCCTCAGCCTCCTGAGTAGCTGGGATTACAGGCACGTGCTGCCATGCCCGGCTAATTTTTGTATTTTTAGTAGAGATGGGGTTTCACCATGTTGGTCAGGCTGGTCTCAAACTCCACACCTCGTGATCCACCTGCCTCAGCCTCCCAAAGTGCTGGGATTACAGGCATGAGCCACCGCGCCGGCCCGAAAAGGAAGACTTAAAGATGGAGACAAACCCCAGGTTAGGGGTGCTATCCCAGGGTCACAGCCACTCCCCACATCTCTATGGATCCCGTGTTTCTGTTTCTTAAAATGTTTCTAATTTCTCCAGGCTTACCTACTGCCAGGCCCACCCACTTCCTCAGCCAAGGAGTGTAATGTGTCCAATTTTTCCCACTCACAACTGACTTGGCACTTCTTCAGAGCAAGTTAAAATAACTCTTGAGTGCTCTTAAAACCCTAGGTTCAGTCCAGGTGCAGTGGCTCACAGCTGTAATCTCAACACATTGTGAGGCCAACACAGGACAAGAGCTTGAGCCCAGAAGTTGGAGACCAGCCTTGGCAACATGGCAAGACCCTGTCTTGACAAAAAACAATCTAAAAAATTAGTTGGGTATGATGGTGCATGCTTGCAGTCCCAGCTACTTGGGAGGCTGAAGTAGGAGGATTGCTTGAGTCCAGGATGGCAAGACTGCAGTGAGCCATGATTGTGCCACTGCACTCCAGTCTGGTTGACAGCAAGATCCTATATCAAAACAACAGAAAACATCCCAGGTTCAGACAGGACACAATTCTCCAAGGTAGTATTTAAAGTGACTTATAGAGCCTTCAGCAAGCACATGGCCTAGAGCATGGAGCTATTCCCTAGGCTCGGGTAGGTAGGCTTTGCCCCAGTGACTTCTGTCCAGGCAACAGAATGACTCTGCTGCTGACGTAGCAAACACTGAGCTTTCAGCAGGGGTCAGCAAAACACAGAGTTTCACTACTTTGTGCACTACTTTTATTTGACATGAGGCAATGCCCTGTCGTCAAGGGTTTGTTCTTGGAGTCAATAGAGCTGACTGTAAACACTCCCACAAGCTGTAGCTACAAATAGCTTGACCTTTCGCTCTCTGGCACCAGCCATGTAAGAAAGTCCTGGGGTGGGATGTTCACTTCTAAGAACTAGTTCAGTAGTGTAATTGGGTTCAAATGTTTGGTTCTAAAGGCTAAGGCTTGGATCCCAAGATAGGTGAGCACAAACCTCTAGTTGCTGTTAAGCAGTAAGTGCCCGTAGGGCTCAAGAGACCAGAGCTCAGCTCTTGGCCCTGCCACTCCTAGCTGTGTGGTCAGGCCCTGAGGCCTCCCTGGGGTCTCATTTAGGAATGGGGATCAGACAAGCTGACCTCACAAGGTTGTCCCTGCTCTGCTGTTCTGTATATGGGCAGATGCAGAATCCTGTTGATTCTGAATTGTTGGATCTGGGCAGTCTATTTCTAGTCCAGGCAGTGAACAGCTGGATCAGCTTTGTTGTGGAATCAAGGCACTGAGGTTTCTCAAGCCCAGGCCTGGCTCCAGCAAATCCAGCCCCTTTCTGGGCCATGACTATGGTGTTGACTCAGCCAAAGCCTCAGTTGAGTTCGTCTGAGCTCAGCAGGGTTCACAAATGATTGGAATCATTTTCTTTAGCATAAGTGGGTAGGCTTCTTGGGAAAGCAGAATGGGGTAGATATACTGTGGGCTCACATTCCCAATAAAGTGGCCCCTTTGCTCCATGAAACTACAAAAAAAGTGCCCCTGCTTTGGCAATGCTCAATGAGATCAAGCTGTTAAGAGCAGAATTGCTTCTTTTGTTTGTTTTATTTAAACAGAGACAGGTTCTCACTATGTTGCCCAGGCTGGTCTTGAACTACTGGACTCAAGTGATCTTCCCATCTCAGCCTCCCAAAGTGCTGGGATTACAGGCATGAGCCACTGCACCCAGCCAGAATTGCTGCCTTTGAGGTCTTTTTACCTGGAAGATAACTGTGGTCAGGGGTTTTTGGGGATAGAGCTGCCTCACTCAGGCTCCTTTTGCTGTGCTGCCCATGTGGAACCTGAAATTAAGTCCGTCTTAGAACCCTGAGTAACAAAAGAGCCGATAAAGGTTTGATTAAGGGCATGTGGCAGGGACTGGGTTTAGCAGGCTTTATAAGCTTTAGAGGGAGATAGGGATAAGGTAGCCCTTCCTATTCAGTCTACAGCTTAAAGCACATGGCTCTTCTGAGCCTGACAACAGACATTTAATATGAATGCATTAGGATTCACCAGCGTTCCTTTTACAAGTGGAGACTGGACAGTGAATTGCTCACCTGAGGTCACACAGCTTCCAGTGGCTGAGCTGTGACCATAGAGCAAGTATCTTGCCACCCAGGGCAAGGCCTTCACCACTGCTGGATAGGAAGCTCAGAGGCCTCATTAATAGCACACATTGAGAGACTGAGGTGGATTGTAACCAACTTTAACAGACTCAGGTTGTATCTGCTGAAGCAGACTGACGCAGGGATGTCTTCTGTAACCCAACATGGCCGGTCCTCTTGGATGAGTTCCTGCCTCTGCCTTCACGGGCACCAGCTGGCCCAGGAGAACTAGACAATGGCTTTATTGTTGTACAGCTTATTAGCAGAGAACCACTCCAGTGAGCCTCTGGACAAGGCCAGTAGATTGCCACTGGCCAGCCAGAAAGCTGTGGGGCTCCCCCAACGCAGCCCGAGGCAATGAGATTGATGGACTCTTTTTAATCTCTACAGTGATCCTTAATCTTTGGGGAGGGGGACAGGTCACACACAGACTACTTTGGAGAATACATGAAAGCTATAGGTGACTTCATCCCACCTCCAAAATACATGCACATATGTCTCAACTTTCACATACAGTTTCGGGGGGTTCACAGGTTTTTAAAAAATCCAGTAAAGAACTCATGCACTTGTGCTTTTCCTCGCCACTGTCTTTTCAGTAAAGAGAACATCCAGCAGGCCCCCTGCACAGGCTTCTTCCTCCCTCTTCCTGACAGCGGCCTCTGTGCTTGGCGAGACTCCACTGAGCCCTTCATTTACAGAGTGGGCAGCCCCTCCTCTTCAGTTCTGGTGGGCAGAGCAACTTTGCCCCTCTCTTTCTCCTTACTGGATTAGATGGTTATCATGTCTTCCAGGAGTTTCCCAGCCTTCCAGAGTGCAGGCAAATCCAGTCTCCCTCCAGGATGTCATCAGAGGCACCCACATTCTTCCACGATCATGTCTTTATGGTGATCTAGGAGCACTCTGCCATTATCCACATACAGCATGCTCAGCGGCTTGGTCTTCACTGGGGCACAGCAAGTGGAAGGGACTCGGTGGGGCTGGTAACGTTTCAGCAGACTCTGTAAAGGAAAGGAAGGGAGTGTCAATTCACATCCTGATGGGCAGGTCAGAATAGTAGTATTTCTGGGTAAAGAGTAAAAAAGTTATGGAGTTAAAGTCAGTTCCTGAGTGCAAAAATAGCAGAAAATTATTTTCATAAAGGAATTAGCTTGCCAATATATCATGAACTCTAATGTCTAAACTACCTTTAGCTCTGTGCTTGTTTTGTGAAAACAGCCTTTAAACAGATTCAAAAAATTACATGTATCTGGGTAGAGTAGTAGCTAATTTTTTTTTTTAAGTGGTAGCTAATTTTTATGTTCTCCTATTATTCTAGTGTAAAGGGAATACCATTTTTTTTTTCTTTTTTGAGATGGTCTTGCTCTGTTGCCCAGGCTGGAGTGCAGTGGTGTGATCACAGTTCACTGCATCCTCAACCTCCTGGGCTCAGGTGATCCTCCCACCTCAGCCTCCTGAGTAGCTGGGACTACAGGTGCATGCCACCATGCCTGGCTAATTTTTGTATTTTTTGTAGAAATAGGGTTTCGGCATGTTGCCCAGGCTGGTCTTGACCTCTTGGGCTCAAGCGATCCACCCACCTCAGCCTCCCAAAATGCTGGAATTACATGAGTGAGCCACCGTGCCCGGCTGTGAATACCAATTTTTAAAATATTCCAAGAAACTCCTGGTTTAGTTCTAGAAATATGAAGCAGAATAGTTAGTCATGTGGAAATTCTTATGAGATTTGCTGTCAGCCAGAGAAGGACAGAGAGAGTCAATAGGAGGAAAGGAACAATCCCTTGGCGTTTTGGAACCAGGGCCTGTCCCTGTGGTCTAGTAACATCTTTTTAGATCAGAGTGTCAGAGTTGGCAATTGGGACTGTCTGGGTCTTTGTGGTGCTCCAGGTGGGCGATGAAAATCAGCGGGCCTGGGTGAGGCTCAGGACAGATCCTCGGAAGCTCTAGTACCCCCAGCGACTCCCTTGCATGACCTCAGCCCATGTGCTCATGCTCCCCAGAGACCCTGAATCCCGCCTGAGGCTTGGCATGGAGGATATACTGCAAGTCCAAGAGATTCTCATTCCAGACTTCATGGAGTAAAATGAAAACATTTTGGTCCCATATGACCTTGGACAGCAGGGCAGGGCCACCTGTAACATCAGATCCACCATATTAGGTTATATTTTCTGTTCTCTCCATCTTCTTCTCTTTCCTAACTCACCAGCTCTGTTCTTCCTCCACCACCTCCTAGACCTTAGGCTGACTAGTGGCACCAAGTGGCAGCCTCTGGCTTTGTCTACTTCTTTTTCTTGTTTTTGAGATGGAGTTTCGCTCCTGTTGCCCAGGCTGGAGTGCAATGGCATGATCTCGGCTCACTGCAATCTCTGCCTCCCGGGTTCAAGTGATTCTCCTGCCTCAGCCTCCCGAGTAGCTGGGATTACAGGCACGTGCCACAACACCCGGCTGATTTTTGTATTTTTAGTAGAGACGGGGTGTCACCATGTTGGTCAGGCTGGTCTCGAACTCGTGACCTCAGGTGATCCACCCACCTCAGCCTCCCAAAGTGTTGGGATTTCAGGCATGTGCCACCGCGCCTGGCTGGCCTTGTCTACTTCTGTAGAATGGGTAGTCAATTCTCAACCAAAATACTGTGGCTGGAACAGTGTGATTCCAACCGTGGCCCCATAATGCAGCCAAACATGCCTGTTACCTACCAACTGCTTTACATGCCATGTGCATGTCATCTCATTAACCCTACAGCATCCCTCTGAAATATGGCATTGCCCTCCTCATCTTACAGGTGGAAAAACTGAAGCTTGAGAGAATAAGCAACCTAAACAGTATCACACAGCTAATGAGGAGTCAAATGCAGGCCTGCCTGTCCCCAAAGTCCAGATTCTTCCTTTCCTAGAATGTCAGGGCTAGGGAAGTGCTGAGACCTTCTGGTCTACCCCCACCCCCTAATTTTATGAAAGACAAGCATAAAGTCCCAGGGAAACAATGTGTTCAAGGCTACCCAATGACGCATGACCCCATACAGGCTCTATAAGGATGTTACACTCGGTCATCTCTACATCCCTGGTACCTAGCACAGGATCTGGCACATTGGAGGTGCTTGAGTAACTGTGAATACAGGAACATAGTCATTTAATAGTAAAGCTAGAGCCCTGTCCCCCAAGGCCAGCTTACTGCCTCCCCTCACCCTCACACCTGGCATCCCACCTGGATGTATGCATGGTTGGTCGGATGAAACTCCTCCCCGACAGGATTAGGACACTCGCCCTCGCAGCGATAGGCGTTGTACTGCTTGGGGTAGATGATCCAGGAGCCCCATCCGATCAGGTTGAAGTCCACCTGGAACTTGACCTTCCGACACAGTTGACTTCTGTCTGGCAAGTGATGTCGACGGTGCCTCTTGCCCCACTCCCAGGACAGCTGTCCCTCCTGGGCCCGCCAGGAGCTCTCAGCTTCCCACAGCAAGGTGGACCCACCCAGCCGCCTCTGCTCCTGCGAGAGGTTGGAGTAGAGCATAAGGAGCACATTGGTGGCAGGCGGTGTGGGGGGCTGCGGCCAGCACTCTCCAGCTACCCTGGACATCTGCTTCTCCAGGGCCCCAGGGCGCTTCAGCCACTTGGAGAGAGGCCTGGTCACCTCCAAAACCATGCTGCCCAAGGAAAAGGTGACCTGGGACAAAGTGACAGTGAATAGGTCCATCTGAAACCGCTCTAAGCAGCTGTCTGAAGCCTGCTCTGTGTCGGGCTTTGGCTGGTGGAAAATCTCAATGGCAAGTGAGCCCTCAGTGGGGAGGTCCACGGGGCTGGACAGCTGCAGCCGGAGCTCAGCCCATGCCAGATCCTCTTGTTGGCTCAGGAAGGAGAAGTCAAAAGCAAACGTCCAGTTCTGCCCATCCACCTCCACATCTGGGTAGGAGAAAACCAAGAAGGAAGGAGGGTGAGTGAGGGCCTCCCCCAGCCTCAGTCAGCGTCACAACCACCATAGCTCTTGCTGGAGGCCTTACCTTATATAGAATTACCTTCGAATTCTCACCCCAACTCTATGGGTTGGTAAGATTTTCGAGTCCCTTTTAGAGATGAGGAAAACTGAGGCTCAGTGTGGTTAAAAGATCTGACCAAGGTGTCATTCTTGGAAGGTGGCAGAGCCAAGAGTAAACCTGGATTCGCCCAACTGCCAAGCCCAGACTCCGAATTACTGTTCTTCCAGTCCCCCTTCCAAGATAACTTGCACAGCCAGAGGACAGTCAGTAAAAATGTGATGAGTTGCATGTCCCCCTCCCCTGTCTCCTCCCGTACATAAAGTCTGACCAACATGGAGAAACCCCGTCTCTATTAAAAATACAAAATTAGCTGGGCGTGGTGGTTTGCGCCTGTAATCCCAGCCACTCGAGAATCATTTGAACCCGGGAGGCAGAGGTTGCAGTGAGCCAAGACAGTGCCATTGCACTCCAGCCTGCACAACAAGAGTGAAACTCTGTCTCAAAAAAAAAAAAAAGAGTGGCTTGTTTTACAGACACATTGAGCTAGATGTGAATATCATGGAAAAGCTCAGAGCTCTCAGGGAGCCACAGGCAATAGAAGCCAAAGACTGGTCAGTCACCCTCTACCCACCCCCCAGTTCCTAAGAGTTTTTGGCAACCTTACAAATAGGTTTCTAAAGGCTTTCTAGGCATGGCTACCCACCTACAGGATGCTCGCCCATTCCTGTCCCAGGTCATTCACACACCTGGGGCACACAGCAATCACATGCACCCAGAAGCTTCCAGAAGGCTGAAAGTGGGAGTTGCCCCTTTACAATACAAGGTGGATTATTTCCCAAAGAAATTCACTTTCTCTCTGATCAAAGATGCTCTATGAGACAACAGATGAATAAACTGTTAGATGCCCAGACTGGACCTACATCAGAGATCATCACCCAGAAGACACACACACCCAGCCCTGTTCCACACACCCAAGACAACCAAACCCAAGCTGGATGACAAGGAGTAGGGGAGCACACTCCATTTATTCTGGTCCTGGATTGATTTTCCCTGATGTCTGGGAATAGCACAGATTTGTGGATTTTCAGGTGACTTAATAGTGATGCCGGGCGCGGTGGCTCACGCCTGTAATCCCAGCACTTTGGGAGGCCAAGGCGGGTGGATCACCTGAGGTCAGGAGTTCGAAACCAGCCTGACCAACATGGAGAAACCCCGTCTCTACTAAAAATACAAAATTAGCCGGGTGTGGTGGCTCACGCCTAATCCCAGCTACTCAGGAAGGCTGAGGCAGGAGAATTGCTTGAACCCAGGAGGTGGAGGTTGTGGTGAGCCAGGATCGCGCCACTGAACTCCAGCCTGGGCAACAAGAGCGAAACTCTGTCTCAACAACAACAACAACAAACATAGTAATGAACTTTCTTCAAGCTCAGTTTCCTCTTCTTTGCGATGGGAATAATGCTGTACCACCCTCTCTGATTATCACAAGGACCCAGAGAAATAAAGAGGTTTGAAGGTTTATTGCTAAATAAAAGTTGGGGTTATTCATTAGAAATAAGACAGGGCATTTGTAACTCTTTGTGAATAGACTCTGGAGGTAGTGATGATCTCTAATGTAGGTCCAGGCTGGCTGCATAACAGTTTATTCATTGACTGCTTCCTTGAGCATCTTTGGTCAGAGAGGAAGTGAATTTCTCTGGGAAATCCAGCTTGTATTGTAAAGGGGTCACTCCCAATCTCAGCCTCATGGCAGCTTCTCCCAGCCTATCTCCAGCAGCTCTTTTTCACTTAATTTCCACTTCCCTCCTCATTAGCACCTACAGGAGGCAATAACCGGCCCCTGACTAGCAGCTTTCCCCAGAAGTGTGGGGAGGAGGCTAACATTACTCAGCACCCACTGCTGCCACCTGTACCTGGAGGATTCGGGTGGTGAGTTTAAAAACACTTTATCTTGGCCAGGTGCGGTGGGTCACTCCTATAATCCCAGCATTTTGGGAGGCTGAGGTGGGTGGATCACTTGAGGTCAGAAGTTCGAGACCAGCCTGATCAACATGGTGAAACCCTGTCTCTACTAAAAAAAAAAATACAAAATTAGCCAGGCATGGTGGTGCACACCTGTAATCCCAGCTACTTGAGAGGCAAAGGCAGGAGAATCACTTGAACCCAGGAGGTGGAGGTTGCAGTGAGCTGAGATTGCGCCATTGCACTCCAGCCTGGGTGACAAAAAGCAAAACTCTGTCTCGAAAAAAGAAAAACTTTATCTCAACTCTTTTAGAAGGCACTCCTGCTTAATGGTTAAGAGCAGGGGCCCCCAAGTCTCCCCATGATGGCTCAAATTCTGTCACTTGCTGTTTGACTTTGGTCAGGCTACTTTCCTTCTCTGAGCCTCAGTTTCCCTCTCTGTAAAAGGGAGATGGTAAAAGTAGCCACCTCACAGGGGTGTTAGGATTAACTGAGATAATTCATGTAATGTGCCATGCCCAGCACAACCAAAGTTCAATAAACATTGGCCATCATCAGCTGCCTCATTATTGCCCAGGTCCGAGAGTTAGAAATGAAGGTGTCCGGACAGGCCACAAGGGCCTGGACAGGGGTGCAAAGTTTCCTATGAACAGGATGGGCAGTGGGAAAGGCTGGGTAGGGAAGAGGCTGCTCCTTCCTGCTGAAAGAAGTCTGTGACTCCACCACCCTTCCTACCTTCTCCCACTGCTGCCAGGGTGCCCTGGAACAGGGCTGATAGGTTCTCTGGTTCATCTTAGAATAAGGGTTCTAATATTGTGGGTGTCACTGGTGCCTGATGCAAGGTAGGAATGTTCTCAGAAAAAAACAAACACATCCAAATACAACAAATGTGATTTTAAGGTGGGTATGAGGAAGGGGTTCATGGACACCCAAAAACCCATTCATATGCTGAATGCAGACTTAGCCACACAGATGCCCCTGATGTCCTCTCCTGGCCCACCTCCAGTTCTTTTTTTTGAGATGGAGTCTCGCTCTGTGGCCAGGCTCGAGTGCAGTGGTGCGATCTCAGCTCACTGCAGCCTCCACCTCCTGGGTTCAAGTGATTCTCCTGCCTCACCCTCCCGAGTAGCTGGGACTACAGGTGTGCGCCACCATGCCCAGCTAATTTTTGTATTTTTAGTAAAGACAGGGTTTCATCATGTTGGGCAGGACAGTCTTGATCTCTTGACCTCATGATCCGACCACCTCGGCCTCCCGAAGTGCTGGGTTACAGGCGTAAGCCACTGTGCCCGGCCCCACCTCCAGTTCTGAAGAAGAAAGTGGCTCACACCCTTGGGTTCCCTTCCAGTCACCGACACCGCCGTCCCCAGACAGGGCTGTGAGGCACGGCTGTAAGGACCTGACACTGAGCACCCACTCTACATTTTCATAAATTATAAGGGTCGTTACCATCAGTGGCTTCCCGTGTGCCAAGTGTTTCACAGGCATTCTCTAAATCTCCTCACTGTTCCTCTCATCTCACCACTTGCAGATGAGAAAACTGAAGGTCCAAGGTGAAGGTTAAACGGCAACAGATACAGATGTAAACCCAATTGGACTCCAACATCCCTTTCATGCAACTGCGGTGCAGCTTATTCTAAATAAACCCAAGATGGAAGGAGTGGGGCCAGGACATCCCTTCTCCTCCAGTCTCCCTCCAGGCGGGCTCTTCCCACTGCTCTTAGAAAATGAGGCCAATTCACAACGTAACTGTGCCACATGCCGCTGTACACTAAAAAACAGTGTTTAGGCCGGTCGCGGTGGCTCACGCCTGTAATCCCAACACCTTGGGAGGCCGAGGCAGGCGGATCACGAGACCAGGCGAGACCAGCCTGGCCAATATGGTGAAACTCTGTCTCTACTAAAAATATTAAAAAATAGCTGGGCGCGGTGGCGCGCCTGTAGTCTCAGTTACTCGGGAGGCTGAGGCAGGAGAATTCCTTGAACCTGGGAGGCGGAGGTTGCAGTGGGCCGAAATCGTGTCACTGCACTCCAGCCTGGGCAACAGAGGGAGACTCTGTTTCAAAGAAAAAACAAACAAACAAAAAAACAGTGTTTAGCTGAAAGAGAGCAGTCTCCTAATTTACAGAAGGGAAGGCAGATAAACCAAGACGCGCCAGGGACAACAGGGAATCAGGAATCAGGATTTGAGGCCTAGAACCCAGTTTTCCAGATGCCTGTCCATCACCGCACACATCTCGAACTTTCCAGAAGGGAGTGAACTGGAAAAGCGCTCCCTCCCTTCTTTGCCCCCTCCCTTCCCCGGCCGCTTTTCGGTGGAGGGGCCGAGCACTCCAGCAAATTTCTCATTGCCCCGCCCCCGAGGGTGTCCCCTGGTCTGGCTGGTCCCCAGATGACCCTTCCGGAGAGGGTCACCGGCTGTCTGACCCCAGGCGCGGGAGCGAAGGGCCCCCGGCACCAGGTCACAAAGGGGCGGGCAGGCGGCAGGTCGGATCAGATTAGCGTTTGTGGATTGCGCCCCGGCCCCAGGGAGGGCCGTCTGGCCCCCCCAGGCGGAGGGAGGCGTGGGCGGCCGCGGCTGCCCAGGCGGCGGAATGTGGATTGAGGCGCGGAAGGGGCTCCCTCTCTTTAGCACCCACCTGCTCGCCGCGCTGCGTGCCCAGAACGCGCTGCCAGGTCCTCGAGGGCGATACCCTCAGATCCCTGCCGTCCTTGACACCCACTCCCCTGCAAATCATGGCCCCGAACCCGGGGTTAAGCGAGACACTTGACACTTCCCTGGCGCGGCTGGAGGACCCAAGGCTGCCACAGTTCGCGACTTCGGGACAGCCCATCTCCGGGCCGTGAGCCCGAATCCCCGATGTTACCAGCTCAGCTGCCGATACTCCCGACGTCACACCCCGGGACCCATTCACCCTCACTCGCAGAAAGAAAAAAAAATCGCCAAGACCAAACCATTACAGTAATACCAACGACCGTTGACTGTGGCTGTGCCGGGTACTGCGCTGAGCGTTTCGCGCGCATTGTCATCTCGCGCTTTCCACAGTCTGATAGGCGAGGTGTTATTTATTACACCTATCCTACAGATGCGCAGACCCAGGCGCCGGGATAAGCAACTTCACAAGACTGTGGAGATTAGGAGCTCCAACCTTCCGCGCTGCGCTCCGCGCAGTCCCAAACCAAAACCCAGAGACAATGGTCCCCGTCGAGGACACACCCTGAACGCTAGAATCCCTTCCCGACTCGGCCGTGGATACGCCCCCAGCCACCAACGCTGCACCCCGAGCCTGCTGACGCGGAGACACCCGCAGAGCTAGGCCCTGGGCTCGGGACGCCCGGGCGGCTGCAAACCCGGCTCGGAGCCGCAGCCCCCAACCCAGAGCACTTCCCGAGTCCGCTGGCTGGACGCGGCGGAGGCGCCCCGGGGGTGCCCAGCAGGGCGCGGCACGCGGCACAGCCTACCTTGTGCCTGTAGGCTGCGGATGATGTCTGCCCTCGGCAGCGGGTCGCGGTAGAGGCCCAGCATGTACGCCAGAGGGGATGGCGACGAGGGCTGCCCCCGCGTACGCAGGAGCGCAGTGGCCACCGTCGCAGCACCCGCCTGGAGTAGGGCCCACCAGGCGTGCAGGAGGAAGGGCAGGCAGTGGGCGTGCATGGTGGGCTGGCCAGGCCCTGAAAGCAGCACCTCCAGCCCTTATATCCTGGGCCTCAGCAGCCGCCCCGCCCCCACCTTTCCTCCCTCTGGGGAAGCTTTAAGATCATATAACCCCCCTCCGGAGGGTGGGGGGCAGAGAGACCTCCTGCTGGGGATGGGCGAGACCTGAGCCTGGTGCGGAGGAGGCCCGCAAAGCTGGCGGAGGACCTAGTTCCAGGGACGGGATCTAGGGCTAGTTCCAGGGACGGGATCTAGGGCTCCTGGTTTGCCCGGTCTGGACACCCTGGCACCCTGCTCCTCTAGGTACCAAAGGCCTTGATGCTGAGACAGAGCAGGCTTGTCCCGGCAGATTCCCAGGTCAGAACTGCGACTTCCTTACTCGACCTCACCTGGGATCCCTGCCCAATCCTCTCCACTCAGGCTGCAAATGGACCGCAGGCTCCTCAAGAAGCAGGAAGAGAATGCCGAGGGATCCTCGCGGCTCTCAGGCAGACTTTGACACAATCTAGCCGGCGCAGCCTCCCTGGCCACTGTCTAGATGGCCTCGGGGAGCACCCCTGGCCCTACCAAATACTGAAGTGCTTTCCTGGGGAAGACAGAAGGCAGGAGGGACCAGGACGATGACTTCTCCACCTGAAAAGGGAGTGTTCAGCAGAAGCTGGAGCCAGATGGAGCCAACGGGGTGATCCTGGTTCATCAGGCTCTTCCCCGACAGGCAGACATCACCCCAGTGATTTCAGGAGGAAAGGTGTTACCCTTGTTGCCCACATCCCCCAATCCCTGCCTGGTGTGGCAGGGCCACAGAAGACCTGGGTGTCGGCTCAGGGCCACTCACTTTGATCTCTGGGCCCAGCTTTCCTTATTTGCACAAGAGTGATCTTGTCTGGCCTCCTCCCTTCCAGGTGCAAAGTCAAGTCAGGGCTGGAATGACTTTTAAAGAAATGTAAATCCCTGCCCCAGTGTCTGGCCCCATCCGTTTTCCTTTACACCTGAGGGCTCTTTCTCTTCTTAGCTCCCCCCACCTACCTAGCCTTGACAAGCACTTAGCTGCTAGCCAACACTTACTGAACACTTACTAAGCGCCAGGCATAGTGCTAAGTGCTCTATACACCTGACTTCTTTCACAGGATGCCTCTAGCTCAAAAGAACCATAGGCTGCTGACCGGGCACGGTGGCTCACACCTGTAATTTCAGCACTTAGGGAGGATGAGGCTGGCAGATTGCCTGAGCTCAGGAGTTCAAGACCAGCCTGGTCAACATGGTGAAACCCTGTCTCTACCCAAAAATACAAAAATGAGCCAGGCATTTTTGTGGTGTGTGCCTGTAGTCCCAGCTCCTCTGGAGGCTGAAGTGGGAGGATTGCTTGAGCCTGGGAGGCGAAGGTTGCAATAAGCCAAGATCGGGCCACTGCACTCCAATCTGGGCAACCGAGTGAGACCCTGTCTCAAAAAACAAAACAACAACAACAACAACAACAACAACAACAACAACAACAAAAGAACCATAGGCTGCGACCTGAGCAGGTTGTTAGAAAATGGAGAAAGGCCCAGCAGGCTCAACTAGGAGCTCCAAGCCTTTGTCCTCTGTCTTAGGGGAGGAGGCTGTCCCATGTAGCTGGAGGCCTCATCTAAGATTCAGGAGACCTGGGCTGTCCACCACATGAGCCCTGGACAGTCTGTTAGTTTCCTAAAGCTGGAAATGTCTTGTTCATCCTGCTGTCACACAGTATATACCATCATCATCGTTGGAACTCAAAAAATCTGTGTTAAGTAAATAATTCAGGCCAGGTGTGGTGGTTCATGCCTGTAATCCCAACACATGGGAGGCCAAGGCTGGAGGATAGCTTGAGGCCAGGAGTTTGAGACCAGTCTGGTCAACATAGCAAGACCCTCTTTAAAAAAATAAAAATAAAAACAAGTAAATAATTCAGTGAGGCCAGACGCAGTGGCTCACGCCTGTAATCCTAGCACTTTGGGAGGCTGAGGTGGGAAGATCACCTGAGGTCGGGGGTTCGAGACCAGCTTGACCAACATGGAGAAACCCTGTCTCTACCAAAAATACAAAATTAGCTGGGCGTGGTGGCACATGCCTGTAATCCCAGCTACTCGGGAGGCTGAGGCAGGAGCATCGCTTGAACCCAGGAGGCGGAGGTTGCAGTGGGTCAAGATTGCGCCATTGCACTCCAGCCTGGGCAACAAGAGTGAAACTCCGTCTCAAAAAAATTAAAAAAAAATTCAGTGAATGGCACTATGTCTGAACTCGCCTGAAGATACACATCACCTTGGTGTTTGTTAAACTGTTGACTCCCTTTTTTTTTTTTTTTTTGAGATGTAGTTTTGCTCTTGTCGCCCAGGCTAGAGTGCAATGGCACGACCTTGGCTCACTGCAACCTCTGCCTCCCTGGTTCAAGCAATTCTTCTGCTTCAGCCTCCCGAGTAGGTGGGATTACAGGTCCCCACCACCATGCCCGGCTAAAATTTGTATTTTTATTAGAGATGGGGTTTTGCTATGTTGCCCAGGCTGGTCTTAAACACCTGACCTCAGGCGATCCACCCGCCTCAGCCTCCCAAAGTGCTGGGATTACAGGCGTGAGCCACTGCGCCCGGCCAAACTATTGATTCTCAAGTCCAGACCCAGACCTTCGGATTTAGAATTTGGTGAGAGGGCATGGTCATCTACATATTTCACAAGCACTCCAGTGATACTTTTTTCTTTTTTTTTTTTGAGACAGGGTCTCACTTTGTCACCCAGGCTAGAGTGCAGTTACACAATCTCGGTTCATTGCAGCCTCTACCTCCTGGGTTCAAGTGATTCTCCTGCCTCAGTAGCTGTAATTTCTGCCTCAGTAGCTGGAATTACAGGCACATGCCACCACGCCTGGCTAAATTTTTGTACTGTTAGTAGAGACAGGAGTTTCACCATCTTGGTCTCGAACTCCTGACCTCGAGTGATCTGCCTGCCTTGGCCTCCATAAGTGCTGGGATTACAGGCATGAGCCTGGCCCTCCGGTGATTCTGATCAGCCAACTTTGGGGCCCACATGGGCTAGGGTTCTTGTTGCAGTTTGTAACCCACCTCTCTACATTGTTTCCTCATCTGCAAAACATGTCTAGAGATTACTCCTCCCATGTAGACTAAACGAAATGAATGTAAAAATGCTTTACAAGCTCTAAAACCTGATGTCACCGTAGAGGATGATGCATGCGGGTATTATTGTAGGTGGTCCATGGTTGTCATCTGACTTCCCCAGCCTAGAGACTCAGCCTCAGCCCTCTGTGTCAGACCCCTCCCCAGAGGCAGAAGGCACCCTCATCCAGGTCATGCACATATAAATACAACAATGACAGGTTGTGGTTTGTGCTGTGGGAGCCTCTGACCAGGACTCAGGTTCCAAGGATGGCAGCACAGGGAAGGCACAGACAACTAGATGGAGGTGCAGGAGTCAGACTCAGTGAAGCCAATTCCAGAACCCAGGTCTACCAAATCACCATGTGGCCTAGTGTGTAGGTGGTCCCTGTTTAAACATGCTCAGCTCAGCTCAGAGCACCCTCATCCACTGAGACTGGGAAGGAACAAAAAAGATGGCATGCTTTCCATGCTGGACCAGAAGCTTCTTTTTTTAAATTTTTAATTAATTAATTTATTTTTTGAGACGGAGTCTCGCTCTGTCACCCAGACTAGAGTGCAGTGGTGCCATCTCGGCTCACTGCAAACTCCGCCTCCCGGGTTCACGCCATTCTCCTGCCTCAGCCTCCTGAATAGCTGGGACTACAGGCGCCCCCCCACCACGCCCGGCTAATTTTTTGTATTTTTTAGTAGAGACAGGGTTTCACCGTGTTAGCCAGGATGGTCTCGATCTCCTGATCTCGTGATCCGCCCGCCTCGGCCTCCCAAAGTGCTGGGATTACAGGCGTGAGCCACCGTGCCCGGCCGGCGCTCACTAACTGTTTAAGGTAAAATGAATAATAATAACCATAGCTAACATTTAGTGAGCACCTAACGCACCAGACATTCTGCTAATAATTGCATTGATTTTATCCTCAGCCCCACTTCAGAGATGATGAGAAAACAGAAGCTCAGATAATTTGCCCAAAGCCACAAATTTACAAGTGGAAACAGCCAGTATGTGAAGGGTCAGTCTGCTTGTCACCCAAACCCGTTGCTTCCCCATAGAAGAGGAGTGAAAATGTGCCTTGTACTAAGACTTTAAAAAAAACTCTCAAATAACGTCTTGCCTTTCCCAGGGTCCAACAGCTGCAGACAGTTCATTTCTGATGTGTATTGGCTTAGAGCCCTGTGGAGGCCTGGAATTTCTCTCTGACCCACAAGAGCAACTGTCTGACAAAGCTCATCCATCTCTGAACTTTCTTGGGCTCTGGCACTATCCCTGGAAGAACCTGAATCTCTGTTGCTTTTTTAGGACCGAGGCTAACAGTCACCCTCACTTTTTAAAGACATTAGTTAGTCCAGGATCTCTTTCATATAAGAAAGACCAGAAGTGCCCTTTTCCCAGGTGAGGAATGACACCTTCTCGTTTCCTCTGCCCCAGACAGACTGACCGTCAGATTCCCTGACCTGGGAGATAACCTTTGAGGCCATCCCAGCTGGCAAGAGGGTGGGGGCAAAGTCCCTTGAGGTTCTCAGATGCTTTCCATAGAGACATTTTGGACCCTCCCTTGATGTGAGCAGCAATGTGTGACATGGTTAAGTGCTTGGATCCTGAAGTTGAGCTTCCAGGAGGCAGAATCTGGATACTTCTCTGTCACTTCCTGCCTAGGGATATTAGACCAGGCACTTAGCATCCTGAAGCTTCTGCTTGCTCAGCTGTAAAATGGAGACAAATCATATCTACTGACAGGAATGCTATAAATAGTAAATGTGTGTAAAGTGTATAGTGCACGTAGCATTAAGTCATTCATTCATTCATTCATTCATTCATCGAACAAACCTGCTTGTCTAGTGAGTCTCTGGCAGGCTGACTCAGAGCTAGATTCTCAGGGAATCAAGGACATGTATTTAGTGAGCATTTCCTGTATGCCAGGGGTGACACTGGCTGCCTTTGCCTGTATATTGCCTATATAAGCAATCCTGTTCACCCCTCACTGATGTTCTGTGCGGAAAGCCTTTCAGGGATGGAGAAACTGAGGTACACAGGAATTAAAGCATAAGCTTTGTGAGGGTGGAGAGCACCTGCTTCATCATATCCCTCTGTGCCTAGCATAGCTCCTGGCACACAGGTACCAGTAAGTATTTGCTAAGTGACTGAACCCCATATTCCCAAAGCAGGGCCCCCAAACACCCTTGCCTTTCACGCATTCTTTCCTCCTGCTGTTTCTACTTTATCTCCCCTGGTAAACTCCTAAACTCCTACTCGTCTATCAAGACACAGTTTAAAAGTCTCCTCTTCCACAAACCTGTAAGTGCCCCCACAGCAATTTAGCAGAGCCCTCTTCTTCTTCTTCTTCCTTTTTTTTTTTTGAGATGGAATCTCACTCTGTCTCCAGGCTGGGGTGCAGTGGCATGATCTTGGCTCACTGCAACCTCTGCCTCCCATGTTCAAGTGATTCTCCTGCCTCAGCCTCCTGAGTAGCTGATATTACAGGTGAGTGCCACCAGGCCTGGCTAATTTTTGTATTTTTAGTAGAGATGGGGTTTCAGCATGTTGGCCAGGCTGGTCTCAAACTCCCAACCTCAGATGATCCATCCACCTCGGCCTCCCAGAGTGCTGGGATTACAGGCATGAGCCACCACGCCTGGCCAGCAGAGCCCTCTTCTAAGTAAAGCATCAGGGTGGGGTGTGGTGGCTCGTGCCTGCAATCCCAGTGCTTTGGGAGGCCAAGATGGAAGGATCGATTGAGACCAGGAGTTTGAGACCAGCCTAGGCAACATGGTGAGACCCTGTCTCTACAAAAAATTTAAAAATTAGCCAGCTTGTGCCTGTAGTCCCAGCTACTTGGGAGGCTGAGATGGCAGGAGGTCAAGGCTGCAGTGAGCCATGATCACACCACTCCACTCCAGCCTGGGTGACAGAGTGAGACCCTGTCTCAGGAAAAAAAAAAAAAAAGAAGAAGAAGAAGAAAATCAACAAGCAAAATAAAGCATCATAGAGCAGTTGTCTAAACTCTGTTCAGTGAAGGCCACCAGCCTACCAGATTGTGAGCTGCCTAGGAGTAGGGGTGACCCCTGGCTCCTTTCTCTCTGAGGCCCCAGCCCCTGGTTTATAACTGCCCACTGTTTGCTGGAATCTGCAACCTACGTGAATGAATTCAATCTCATAAAGGCAGGTCTAAGACAAGTCTCTCGCTTCTACCTTTAGTCTGTATTCCCAACTGTTGGTCTTGGAGGCTGATGCCCAGGCTGAGAGGTGCCATCCAGTGACTCTGCTGGGCATATGTGGCTCTCTGTGATCTCAAGCTAGAAATGAGCCTCCATCTCCAGCCCTGTTGTCCAGAGCCCTCCCCTGCAAACCCCTTCGAGCCCAAAAGCACGCCAGCCACATGCAAACACCTGCCCTTCCCCAAAGTTCAGAGCTGTTCTTTCTCTGCCCAAAATGATTTTGCCTCCTCTTCATTCAACAAAACATTCCTATTTCTCCCACAGAATCCAGCCCAAGAGTCTTTTCTTCCATGAAGCTTTCCTTATATGATCTCCCTCCCCTCAGGCACTCTCCCCTGAGACCCCTTCCTTATCCAGGCTCCGATCCCAGCCATTCTTTGTTTATGGGACATGATCTTCGAGCCCCTGGGAGTTTCCCACCAGCAAGCCTGGTGCTGGTTTGCACTGTATTCTTCAAAGCGCTGGGCAAAGGGCCTGGTATGCAGTAAGCGGAGGTTGCAAACCATGCCTGCAGCTGGCCCTGGCTGATGCAGTGTTTTGTCTGCCCGCCAACTATGTTTTTAAAAGTTTTTGGCTGACTGCCATGGCTTGCACCTGTAATCCCAGCACTTTCAGAGGCTGAGACAGGAGGATCACTTGAGCCCAGGAGTTTAAGACCAGCCTGGGCAACATAGCATGACCTCATCTCTAAAACAACAAAAAAGTACATCCCGGCCTACATGGTGAAACTCCGTCTCTACTAAAAATACAAAAATTAGCCGGGTGTGGTGGTGCATGCATGTAATCCTAGCTATTCGGGAGGCTGAGACAGGAGAATCGCTTGAACCACGGAGTCGGAGGTTGCAGTGAGCCGAAATGTGCCTCTGCACTCCAGCCTGGGCGACAGAGTGAGACTCCACCTCAAAAAATAAAATAAAATAAAAAAGAAAGAAAAAAGTATCTGGGCATTGTGGCCTACGCCTGTAGTTTCAGCTATGCAGGAGGCTAAAGGAGGGAAGACGGCTTGGGTACAGGAGGTTGAGGCTGCAGTGAGCCATGACTGTGCTACTGTACTCCAGCCTGGGCCACAGACTGAGACCCTGTCTCAAACACAACAAAACAAAAAACAAAAAGAAAGAAAAGTTTTTAAGATGCCAACAGTGTACATTTTTGAGATTGTTCATAAAATACGTTTTTGTTTTTTTTTCTTCATTTGAGAAATGGAAAGAAAGGTCTGGACCCTCATTTCAACATGGAAAAGTTTCCCTAAAGCCAAATAGTCACTATTTCCTTTAGGCAGGGTCTATTCTCTTAAGTGCTAGAGTCAATCCTTAACTTATTACACCCAATTTGCCTGGCCCTGGAGAACCTTGTTATATTTTATTTCATTTTAAAATTATTATTAGTTTTTTGAGATGGAGTCTCACTCTGTCACCCAGGCTGGAGTGCAGTGGACTGATCTCGTCTCACTGCAACCTCTGCCTCCCAGTTCAAGTGATTTTCATGCCTCAGCCTCCCGAGTAGCTGGGATTACAGGCATGCACCAGTATGCCTGGCTAATTTTTGTATTTTTAGTAGAGACGAGGTTTCACTATGTTGCCGGGCTGGTCTTGAACTCCTGACCTCAGGTGATCCGTCCCTCTCAGCCTACCAAAGCAGTGGGATTACAGGTGTGAGCCACTGCTCCCAGCCCCACTTGTTATATTTTAGATGAGAGAAAGACACTCTGGAGTCAGTTAGGAGTGTTTGGGTTGGGCCCATCTCATTGTCCTTCTTCAAAGGGACTAATTCATGCATTGTGGGTAGCTGGCCCAGGATGGATGAGATAGACATAATCTATTATTCTATAAAGGCTTACTATAATGTGTTTGCACTCTCCTATCAATCCTATGAAGTGGATTGGATGGTTACTCCCATTTTACAGGTGAGGAAACTGAGGCTCAGAGAGGTTAAGCAGCTTGCCCAGGTGGAGCATCTAGCAGGTGGTAATGTGAGGGGCCCTAAGTCGTTGTGACTTGAGAAGCCACACTGGATGCTCCCTTGTCCCAGCAGAGTCACTTATTATTACTTTCCTTGCACAGAGAGGTCTTTCCCAGCTTCCCCCATCTAAATTGACATCCTGCACTCTGTTATATCACTCTGTTGATTTTCTCCACAGCTCTTCCATGGTCAGAAATTACCTTGTGGCTGGGCGCAGTGGCTCACGCCTGCAATCCCAGCACTTTGGGAGGCTGAGGCAGGCAGATCACTTGAGGTCAGGAGTTCGAGACCAGCCTGGCCAACATGGCGAAACCCTGTCTCTACTAAAAATACAAAAATTAGCCAGGCATGGTGGCGCATGCCTGTAAGTCCAGCTACTCGGGAGGCTGAGGCAGGAGAATCGCTTGAACCTGGGAGGCGGAGGTTACAGTGAGCCGAGGTCGCGCCATTGCACTACAGCCTGGGCAACAAGAACAAGACTCTGCCTCAAAAAAAAAAAAAAAGAAAAGAAAAAAAGAAATTACCTTATTTTGTTTTGTACTGTATGTTTCTTTTTTATCCTTTCCCCTCCCCAGCACTAGGCTGGCTATAAGCAGCTTCTCTGTTTAGTTCACTGCTGGACCCCCACTCGTTAGCACAGTTCTTGACACATGCAAGTGTTCATAGTACACCTTTGTTGAATGAATGCATTTAACCCGGTGTCTGCATTGCAGGACACAGAGGTAAGAAGGCAAAGACAGGGAAGGTGCTTCTTGGTCCAGTGGCCACTAAAAGGACATAAGTCCCTCAGGTCAGCAGCTTCCACTGCTTTCAAGTTCTTCCACCTCACTCTCCTGAGCACACGGTTGGGTACACAGTGGGTCTCAAATACTGGGTGCACTGTCTTGGCATGCTGACGTCTGGACATCAGCAAGACAATGTCTTCTGTGTCCCCATCTCCTTATGGACATGATTCATGTTACTGCACTTTCTGTGTGCATCGCTCATGCCTCCAGTCTCTCCCGTGGTCCTTGCAGGAGTTATGTGACCTGAGCAGGGCTGGTACCACCCTCAGACAGGGTGACTGGCCCCACATCATCCAGCTGCAGGGCCTAGTCTGTCTGACTGTGAAGCTCAAGCTCCTCCTGCTCCCATGGCCCCCCAGCCTCTTGGGGTGGAGCCAAGTAGAGGCTTGTGCTTCCCACAGGGTCAGGAGGTGAAGGCACAGCCTGGCCTTGGAACCCCGCGGAATGGGAAGGTTTTGTGAAACAAACAGAGAGACCACCAGGAGGGTGCCCTCCCCTCCCACCCCGGAAGCTTCTCAGAGATTCCCACAGCCCAGCCAGCTGCCTCTGCCTCCCACCTTCCCACTTCCCCTCCACGGGGAGTCACTGGTGCTGAAGTTGAGCTGGAGATGACCTAACTCTGAGCCTGGGGGTGGGAGAAAGGCTCTGAGAGAGAGAGAGAGAGATAGAGAGAGAGAGAGAGAGAGAGAGAGAGAGAGAGAGAGAGAGAGAGAGAGAGAGAGAGAGAGAGAGACCATGAATAAGAATCAGAACTGGACGGGTGTGGTGGCTCATGCCTGTAATCCCAGCACTTTGGGAGGCCAAGGCAGGCGGATCACCTGAAATCAGGAGTTCAAGACCAGCCCGACTAACATGGTGAAACCCCTCCTTTACTAACAATGCAAAAATTAGCCGGGCCTAGTGGCACACGCTTGTAATCCCAGCTGCTAGGGAGGCTGAGGCAGGAGAATCGCTTGAACCTGGGAGGCGGAGGTTGCAGTGAGCTGAGATTGTGCCACTGCACTCCAGCCTGGGCAACAAGAGCGAAACTCCTCCCAATAATAATAAAAATAAAAAATAATAATAATAATATAAAAATAAAAATAAGCTGGGCACGGTGGCTCACGCCTGTAATCCCAGCACTTTGGGAAGCTGAGGCGAGTGGATCACGAGGTCAGGAGATCGAGACCATCCTGGCTAACACGGTGAAACCCCGTCTCTACTAAACATACAAAAAATTAGCCGGGCGTGGTGGCGGGTGCCTGTAGTCCCAGCTACTCAGGAGGCTGAGGCAGGAGAATTGCCTGAACCCAGAAGGCGGAGCTTGCAGTGAGCTGAGATCGAGCCACTGCACGCCAGCCTGGGCGACAGAGCGAGTCTCCGTCTCAAAAAAAAAAAGTCAGAACTAAGGGCCGGGCACGGTGGCTCACGCCTGTAATCCCAGCACTCTGGGAGGCTAAGGCAGGCAGATCACCTGAGATCAGGAGTTCAAGACCAGCCTGGCCAAGGTGGTGAAACCCCCTCTGTACAAAAAATACAAAAATTAGCCAGGCATGATGGTGGGTGCCTGTAATTCCAGCTACTCAGAAGGCTGAGGCAGAAGAATTGCTTGAACCCAGGAGGCAGAGGTTGCAGTAAGCCAAGATTGTGCCATTGCACTCCAGCCTGGGCAACATAGTGAGACTATGTCTCAAGAAGAAACGAGGCTGGGTGCGGTGGCTCACGCCTCTAATCCCAGCACTTTGGGAGGCTGAGGCGGGTGGGTCACCTGAGGTCAGGAGTTTGAGACCAACCTCGCCAACATGGTGAAACCTTGTCTATGCTAAAAATACAAAAATTAGCTGGGCGTGATGGTGGGCACCTGTAATCCCAGCTACTCAGAAGGCTGAGTCAGGAGAATCGCTTGAACCTGGGAGGCAGTGGTTGCAGTGAGCCGAGATAGTGCCACTGCACTCCAGCCCAGGTGACAGAGAGAGATTCTGTCTCAAAAAAAAAAAAAGGCCGGGCACGGTGGCTCACGCCTGTAATCCCAGCACTTTGGGAGGCTGGAGCGGGCGGATCACGAGGTCAGGAGATCGAGACCATCCTGGCTAACATGGTGAAACCCCATCTCCATTAAAAATACAAAAAAATTAGCCGGGCGTAATGGCGGGTGCCTGTAGTCCCAGCTACTCGGGAGGCTGAGGCAGGAGAATGGCGTGAACCCAGGAGGCAGAGCTTGCGGTGAGCCAAGATCCCGCCACTGCACTCCAGCCTGGGAGACAGAGCAAGACTCTGTCTCAAAAAAAAAAAAAAAAAAAAAAAGAATCAGAACAAAGAATAAACACTAAACAAACTAAGAATAACACTAAGCACTTAGGGAGTGCTTACTGTGTGCCAGGCACTGACTGTGCCAAAGAGATTTATATGTGCAGTTAGCTCAGTGTCTTCCAAAATTGCTTGATGACAGTAATCACTGGGAGCAATTATTAATCATAAAGAGAGCTCTAAAAGTCCTAGTGCACTATTTTAGTCATATTTAATCTTTAATAACTTCAAAATTATAAGTGATAGAAACTTACAAAACCAGCTTCTGATAATTTATTGAAATTTCTTTTATACTTGTTTGGTTTTGTGATCTTTGAGTAATCTATTTTAAATTTTATTGTTTTGTTTCCGTCAACAGTTGCTATCTTCAAAAAGCATTTATATTAAAAACATATTATTCAAAATTCAAAACCATCCAAAAAACCACGGATAATTCAAGTTCAAAGCTGAACAGATAATGACCAGGTATGGTGGCTGTGATCTCAGTACTTTGGGAGGCCAAAGCAGGAGGATCACTTGAGCCCAAGAGTTCAAGACTGCAGTGAAATATGATCACGCCACTGCACTCCAGCCTGGGTGACAGAGTGAGATCCTGTCTCTTTAAAAAAAAAAAAAAAAAAAAGTGAATGAGTAAACAAATTGTGGTATATCCATATATTGAAATACTATCTGACAATAAAAACGAATGAGCTATTGATACACATGAAGGGGATGAATCTCAAAACAATGATACAACAATGATGTTGAGTGAAAGAAGCCCAACAAAAAGTAGTATGTACTGGATAATTCCATTTCTATAAAATTCTAGAAAATGCAGACTAATGTATAGTGGCAGAAAGCAGACCAATGGGTTGCCTAGGGATGGGGGAGAGGGAGGGATAACAAAGGGCAGAAGGAAAGTTTTGGGAGTGATAAATATGTTCATTTTCGTTTCTTTTTTTTTTTTTTTTTGAGACAGAGTCTCACTCTGTCACCCAGGCTGGAGTGCAGTGGTGCAATCTCTGCTCACTGAAACCTCCACCTCTGGGGTTCAAGTGATTCTTATGCTTTAGCCTCTGGAGTAGCTGAGGTCACAGGCGCGCGCCACTGTGACTCGGTAATTTTTGTGTTTTTAGTAGAGACGGCGTTTCCCATGTTGGGCAGGCTGGTCTCAAACTCCTGACCTCAGGTGATCTGCCTGCCTTGGCCTCCCAAAGTGCTGGGATTACAGGCATGAGCCACTGTGCCTGGCCTATTCATTTTCTTAATTGTGGTGATGGTTATATATATCTCAAAGCTTATCAAAATGCACACTTTAAATATTTGCAATTGTAGCCTAGTCAACATGGTGAAACCCCGTCTCTGCAAAAAATATAAAAATTAGTCGGGCGTGGTGGTGCGTGCCTGTAGTCCCAGCAACTCCAGGGGCTGAGGCAGGAGGATCGCTTGAGCCTAGGAGGTAGAGGTTGCAGTGAGCTGAGATCATGTCACTGCATTCCAGCCTGGGTGACAGAGTGAGACCCTGCCTCAAAAAAAAAAAAAAAAGAAAATATTCACAGTTGTGTGTTGATTATACCTTACTAAAGCTGTAAAAATGAAATTAAATGTAATGAACTTTAGAACTATAAAACTTGGCTAGGCACAGTGGCTCATGCCTGTAATCCCAGCACTTTGAGAGGGTGAAGCAGGAGGATTGCTTGAGCCCAGGACTTCGAGACCAGCCTGGGCAACATGGTGACACAGCATCTCCACAAAAACTACAAAAATTACCCAAGTGTGGAGGCAAGCACCTGTAGTTTCAGCTACTCAGGAGGCTGAAGTGGGAGGATAGCTTGGGCCCAAGAGATTAAGGCTACAATGAGCCATGATCGTGCCATTGCACTCCAGCCTGGGTGACAGAGTGAGACTCTGTCTCAAAAAAATTATATCTATATATATCTTATTTGAAATTCATAAAACTAATGTGTAAAAAATTTAAATAAACTTTGATGTTCTTTGTAAGTTTGTAGCATTTATACTTCTGAAATAGAAGTATACTTAATAGAACATACTTCTATTAGAGCTTAAAAGTGCTTTAAAACTTTTAAGGATATCAGTCTTGTAGGTCTATAGCCTCAGGGGCCCTGGGGTGGGACCCGGGAATCCTTGCTCTTTCAAAGAGTAAGGTGGGAAACAGCATAATCTCTTCTCTCTCTCCATCTCTCTCTCTGTCTTTCTCTCTCCCTCTCTTTAGCTCTCTGGCTTTTCACAAACCCATGAGATAGGTATTTCTAAAGATGAGGGATCGGAGGCTCAGAGAGGCTCCGTGACTTGCCCCAGGTCACACAGCTCATTAACAACGGTGCTGGGATTGGAGTGCAGGCAGTCTGACTCCAAAGCCCACACAGGCAGGGGCTGGGGGCACTTACATCATCTCAAACTCCCCAGTCCCTGTTCCTTGTCGGCCACTGATCGCAGAGCTCTCAAGAGCCCCAGGCTGGTGCATTCCCCACTAACATCAAAGGGCCCCAGGCTTCAAAGGCAGGTGAGGAAGATGCACATACCCCATACCTGGCTGAGTATGCAGGGAAGCCTGGGAGAGCTAATACGATTAAGCAGAGACCCAGTGGGGCCGGAAGTAGCTTCCCTGAGTAGATCATTCACTGGAAGTGGCTTGCATACATTCTCACCCACCAACCACCCTCAGAGTCTTTCATTCTAGGGCTACTAGCAAAACCTCTGGACACTTGGGAATTAGGACAGCAGTGGGGGCTGTGCCAAGT
The DNA here is from genome assembly GCF_029281585.2 of Gorilla gorilla gorilla. Classification (NCBI taxonomy): domain Eukaryota; kingdom Metazoa; phylum Chordata; class Mammalia; order Primates; family Hominidae; genus Gorilla; species Gorilla gorilla. The sequence goes on along the minus strand of NC_073232.2, from coordinate 45,295,171 downwards.
GTGTGTCCATCCCATAAATGGACAAATTTGTTTGAAGCCAATTGTTACCAAATTTGTGCCAGGCATGGTGCTGAGTGCTTCAGACTTGTCTCATTTTTATTCTGAAATTAGGTATAGGGTAACTGTGTTAAATGCATGACTCCAAGGAGCTCCTTTGATGTTGCATTCTGTAGGTATAATTATTCCCATTTTACTGATGAGAAAATGAAGGCTTGGAATACCTGCCCAAGGTCAAGTTGGTACTAAGTGGCTAGAATTGGTACCCAGGACTATTTTGATTCTAAACTCCATTCCCTGCCTTGGCCATCAGGAGGGACAAACAGCTAAGACACCAGCATGTTCTCCTGGCCCTTTCCCTTTACTCTGGGTGTCAGGAGTGTCAGGGGTGGCAGGAGTGATCTGTGCCTGCTTGCCCACAGATCACCCCACATATCTTTAGGGAATGGGAAATGGGCAATCGAAAGCTGAGATCATCTCCTCATGATTCGAGATGTTACAAAACTACAAGGCCTCCCCGACCTTCTCCCATTGCTCCCATGTTCATGCCCCCATCCCCCAATCATTCTCCCACCAACCTGCGCTGCAAACACTCCCTGACCAAGGCTGCTGTTTCAGAGCCAGAAAGCGCTGGGGTTATGAGGAGTGAGGGAGGCTCCAAGCGCAGGGCCACTTCCCCCCAGCTCCTGTCTTGGCCACACCAGCCTCCCTCCCAGGGGCGTTTCCAGCCCAACCGTTCCAGCCTATTCTTGCCTACTCCCGCCCTCCCACCCCACCCCTCAGCTCCGTTTTTCTGTCCTCTCTGTCCCTGTCCGACCTTTCCTTCCCCACTGGAAGATCTAAGGTCACATACCCTTTCTCTGCCTGTACCTGCCTCAGGTCCTGAGCTGCCCCATCAGGGATGGTGGGGTCAGTAACAAAAATTTGGAGGGACCCACCCTGCTGGGAAAATCGTCCTTGATGGGAAAGTGCAGCCAAGGAAACTCCCTGAGGGCAGAGGTGGGGGAGCAGGAGGGTTGTTTAAATCAGTACCAGTTAGGCTGGGGTATGGGGGGCAGCACACCTAGGTCCTGCTCCCAGCTCAACCCTGACCAGCACATGACCTTATTGAGCCTCAGTTTCCACATCTAGGATGATTCCTAGCCCTGTCTCCGCACTTGATTGTCCTATGCTTGGTGGAGCTCTGAGGCCAGCGGGCGGAAGTGTCTCCTAACATTCAGGGCCTGCACAGTTTCTTCTCCCTCTCCTCTACCCACTCTTTGATGAAATGCAGCCAATTCCCGCACACCCCCCTGCCTCCCTCCCCTGCCTGCTTAGTTCTTATGCATTGTGCTATTGTGCTTTTTTTGTTTTGTTTTGTTTTCAGATGGAGTTTCACTCTTGTTGCCCAGGCTGGAGTGCAATGTCGCTGTCTCGGCTCACTGCAAACTCCACTTCCTGAGTTCAACCGATTCTCCTGCCTCAGCCTCCCAAGTAGCTGGGATTACAGGCGCCTGCCACCACATCGGCTAATTTTTGTATTTTTAGTAGAGACAGGGTTTCACCATGTTGGCCAGGCTGGTCTGGTCTTGAACTCCTGATCTCAGGTGATCCACCCACCTCGGCCTCCCAAAGTGCTGGGATTACAGGCGTGAGCCACCGTGCCCATCCCGTATTGTGCTTTTTAAACACAAAATGAATGCCTATTCGCTGTAGAAAATTTGCAGACTATATAACGGTATATACAGGAAGAGAAAAATCCCCTGTAACCCCATGATCTAGATATAACCATGGTTAATATTTTGGGGGTACATTCTTCCTGTCCCCTGCACTTAGGTATTTATGTGCACATGCATTTATGTGCACTTAGAAGATTCACACCATGTGAACTGTTCTGTAAACTACTTCTTTTATGAAACCAGAACATCTTTCCGGGCCATAAAGTATCCTCTCCACTACCATTTAAAAATAAACGTAGGCTGGGTGTGGTGGCTCATGTCTGTAATCTCAGCACTTTGGGAGGCCAAGGCAGGCAGATTGTTTGAGCCCAGGAGTTCGAGACCAGCCTGGCCATCATGGTGAAACCTCGTCTCTACTAACAATACAATAATTAGCCAAGTGTGGTGGCAGACACCTGTAATCCCAGCTACTCAGAAGACTGAGGCAGGAGAATCGCTTGAACCCGGGAGGCGGAGGTTGCAGTGAGCCGAGTTCTCGCTACTGCTCTCCAGCGTGGGCGACAGAGGGAGACTCCGCCTAAAAAAAAAAAAAAAAAAGTTGCTTAATTCTTTAGGCCTCCTCCTCCAGGAAGCCAGCCTGGAGGATTTCTCCAGCCCAGTCAGCCTCTCTCAGGGTCCTTACACCATGTTCCCTGTTATCCACCTTCTCTTAGACTGTGAGCTTCCAGGGGACAGAAGCCCCCTCTGGACCCTTTCACTCAGTGCCCGGTGTACGTAATAGATGTTTAATAAATGAGGCTGGAAAGGGTACTTTTCTTGATTGCTGTCAGCAGGAGAAGGCTGAGGCAGAGGAAAAGAGCACTGGACTTGGAGTCGGCGTGCCTGCCTGCCTGCCTCTAGCTTCGCATTCTTGTTTGCAGCGAAGGGGCATAGTGGTCTGTGCGGCGCGGTGCCCAGTCCCGCCCGCCCCGCCGCGCCTGGCCGGGCGCCTGGCACAGCCCAGGCACTCAGCGGAGGCCCCAGGCATGGCAGGACCTACGGAGCCCGGTGAGGTGAGCGCGCCAGGCCGGCCGGCTGGGCTGGAGGCAGAGGCCCAGGCGCCCGCCCTCGTGGGAAAGCGCGCGGAGGGCGACCCGGGTGAGTCAGCCGAAGAGCAGACGGGCTGCGGAGCAAGAGGACCGAGGCTGGAGGCGGCAGTGAGTGTTCCCGCCGGGCGGGTGGCGTTGTCGCCGCCAAAGGGGACCCGCCCCTCTCCCCTGTTCCCCGCACTGCGGGTCCCGCCGCCGGGGCCCGGACAAGAGCCAAACGAGACTGAGACGCTCCGGCGCGAGCTCCTGCCCAGGCCCCGTGGTCGGGCGGGGTGGGGGTTACCCAGGGCTCTGCCCTCAGCGGGATGTGTCCCCTCCCATCTGTCCCGTCCCCTCGCTGGGCTTCTGTCCAGTGGCCTCATTCTCTTGCTGCTGGTGGGAAGGGTGGGATGTGCCTGCTTGGTAAATTGTGGGGCGCCACCAAACGCGGGGGGCCCCCATTTGGTGCCAGGCGAGGCCTGGTGCGTGGGCAGGAGAGTCAGGATGGGCCCCGCACACCATCACCGCCTTACCACGGTGCTGCACTGCTAAACCAAGGGATTACTGCTGTTCCTGGGCTCAGGGAGAGAGCGGCTCCCCCACCTTTATCCCCCGCCATCCTCCCACCCACTGCTTCACCCTTCCCCCATCCCACCCCACCCCACTCCAAGCTCCAGGGAGCCCAGTTTATAAGAGCCACTGCCACCGTTTGTCCATCGCTCACGGGGACGCTGCTTTGTGATAAACATTTTGCACAGTTACCTCAGTTAGCCCTCCCGCTGGCACTATACTGACGGCTCCCTTTTCGGATGAGGAACCGGGGCTCGGAGAGGTGAAGTCACTTCTTCAAGGTCACTGCAGTCAGAGGCGGAGATGCCCTGAGGCTAATTTAAGCTTAAGTTTCACACCCTTGCAAGGCCCGGACCTAATTTTTGCATTTGTATTTTTGTATTCTTTTCCTTTAAAAGCCCCCTCCCCCGACAGTAGGAGGGTCAAGCCCTTTCAAAATGGATCTCTCTGACCGTGCCTGGTCTGTCTGCTGTCCTTTGTGGCACTGCCTCGGATGGGTGGGGATGGGGGGTTGCTGGGGCTGGGCAGTGCCAACTGGCATGGAGGGAAGGACGTCCAGATTTGGTCAAGGGGCCCACATGACCTTTGCATGAGTCTTGGCAGACTCCAAACAGCCTGCTGTGTGCGGAGCCAGCTTAGGCAGAGCTCCCCCCATTGTGACGTTGGGATCTTCTCTAGGACTCAGCTGTCCTCATCTGAGTTAGGGGTGGTTATTATGGGGTAACTGCAGACACGAGCTGAAAGTGGAAGGAACAGAGGCTGGAAAGCTCGGAGCCCTGCCTGTCCTCCGTTCCCCCACGTACTCCCCCTCAGCCACCCCATAGGTGAACGCCACTCTGCCCTGTGCCCTCATCTTCACAGCCAGCCCTCTCTCCTCCAGCTGCCGCACCTTCTCCACAGCAGTTGTCCGTGGTGCCGTCTCCCTGCACTCCCCGCTTCACGGTCACCCTTCACCCCGTTCCATTGTGTGCCTCCTGCCTCCACCCACCATGGCGTCTGCCCTGGCTTGGGTTGTGTAGGAGAGACTCCGTGTTACCAAATTGGCTCCAGCCCTGCCTGGCCGCACAGCAGCCTTTGACACGGTTGAAATGCTCCCCACCTCTTAGCTTTCGTGCGGCTAAGCTTCCCTTCCGCCGTCTGGGCCCCTGCTCAGTCCTCTTTGTCTTCTGAGCCTCTTCCCCCTGCCCCAGGCCTCTCCTCCCCTCGGCCCGCCCTCCAAGGCTGTGCTTCGACTTCTCTTCTCCCCTGCCGTTACCTGCCTCTCCTGGAGGGTCTCACCCATCCTGGGGCTTAAAAGGCGCCAATGCCCATGGTGCCCGGCCTTTGTCTACCCCAGACCAGTCCTCAGAACTCTGGACCCCTGCACCCACCGGCCTACCCGTGCGTCTCCCGTGGGCTCCCTCACAGTCATCTCCGGCTCCATTCATCAAGACTGAACTCCTCTGCGCCTTCTCCAGCGTTCTGTCTGCAGCCAAGCCCCTGATTCCTGATTCCTTCCTCCCTCAACACCACAACATCCAACCTCATACCAGCCCTGTGGATCCCACTTTCAAAATGGCTCTCTAGAATCCACCTGCTCCTCCCCATCTCTTCTGTCACCACCTGGTCTCAGCCACCATCATCTCTCTCCTGGACAACTGTGGAGGCCTCCCTGCCTCCACCCTGGCCCCCCAGAATCCACTCCTCTCAGGAGCTACTGTGCTAGATGGGATGGCATCACTCCCCTCACCGAAACCCTTCAGTGCCTCTCATTGCCTGTAGGATGAAATATAAGCTCCAGGCTGGGCCAGGTGGCTCACGCCTGTAATCTCAGCACTTTGGGAGGCCGAGGCGGGCAGATCACCTGAGGTCAGGAGTTCAAGACCAGCCTGGCCAACGTGGAGAACCCCGTCTCTACTAAAAATACAAAAATTAGCCGGGCGTGGTGGCATGCGCCTGTAATCCCAGCTACTTGGGAGGCTGAGGCAGGAGAATCACTTGAACCCAAGAGGCAGAGGTTGCAGTGAGCTGAGATTGTGCCATTGCACTCCAGCCTGAGCAACAAGAGCAAAACTTCGTCTCAAAAAAAAGAAAAGAAAATACAAGCTCCAGAACCCCGGCCTGCGGGCCTCAGCCCTCTGGCTCATTGCTGTGCAGCTGCAGCAACCTTCTTTCCGCTTCTAGAGTGTGACGTGAGTGTTCCCATTGCAGGGCCTTTGCCCCTGCTGTCTCCTCTGGCTGGAATGCCCTTTCTCCCACTCTTTGCCTGGCACACATCTAATTAGCCTTCAAGTCTTAGCTTAAGGGATGACCTCCTTGGAGAGGCCTTCCCCACGAACCGCTGTCACACTCCCTAGGAGTACCCCAAGTACTTACTGTCAGCTGGAATTATGTCTTTATTTCTGGGGCTATGGGTTAATGTCTGCCACCCCCACCAGACTGCAAGCTCCATGGGGCTGTCTGGTTTACTGTCTGTGTTGCTCTGCCTCTCCCGTGCCTAGCACGGTGCCAGGCACACAGTCAGCACCCAGGAAACACGTGTGAAGGAAAGGTGTGGAGGCCCAGCTGCCAAAGTTGTCCTGCTGCCATCTGTCCAGCAGGTGGCCTCCCAGACCAGAGCTTCACCTCTGTAGATGGGTACCCATAGCAGTCCTCAGATTCCGGAACAGCTCCTATGCAAATCCCGGGGCCCCCACTTGAGATCCACATGGCAGATGTGGGAGCCAGGCCATGCCCTCTTTTGTCTTCAGTCCCAGAAAGCCCTTGGCACTTGCTTTTTTGAGATTTACGACTTGGCATTGTGATTTTTTTGTTTTTTGTTTTTGTTTTCATTTTTGAGGCAGGGTCTCGCTCTGTCACCCAGGCTGGAGTGCAATGGCACAATCATGACTAATTGCAGCCTCAACCTCCCTGGCTCAAGCCATCCTCCCGCCTCAGCCTCCCGAGTAGCTGGGACTACAGGCATGTGCCATCATGCCCGGCATATTTTTGTATTATTTGTAGAGATGGAGTTTCACCATGTTGCCCAGGCTGGTCTCAAACTCCTGACCTTGAGCGATCCGCCCACCTCAGCTTCCCATAGTGCTGGGACTGCAGGTGTGAGCCACCACCCTCGGCTTGGCATCATGATTATCTACCTGCATGTCCTACAAGGAGACTAGGGGCAACTGAAGCCAGAGACCTGATCTAACCTGTCTCTTTTTCCTTGCTTGTGCAGAGCTCAGAAAACAAATGACTAGTAGGGAAACTGAGTGACTCAGTCAGTGGAGAGACTGCTCCTGGAAGTTAACATTAAGGCTTTGGAGCCCCATTCCTGGGTTCTACTCCCGGCTCTGGGGCTTCCTAGTTGTGAGGCTTAGGCGAGTTTCTTAACTAATCTATGCCTCCCCTGTAAAGTGGGAATACTACGTGCCTCACAGGATTGTTGTGAGACTTGAATGAGGAAATACATGAAAAGTCTTTTTTTTCTGGTGCCTGGCATGTAATCAATGCTCAGTAAATGGGAGCTTTTATCATTGAACAATTCTTTACCCCCTACTGGAAGTCCAGTCTCAGCTGGGGAGAGGCTGCCTACTGTTGCACTGGGCACAATTGTGCATGCTTGTGCAGGGCATGCACACACATATGCAGGAACAACACACAACTCTCCCAGCTGTGGCGTGAGCTGGCCAAGGTGCCTCCCTTGCCAGAACAGGGGAGCCTGGAAGATGCCTTGTGCCCCCCTGGCACTGTGCCTCCTGTGCCCAGTGCCATTGGCTTGGCAAGACAGGTTGCCATGGCAGCAGGTGACTGGGCCTGCAGGCGGGGACAGTGGGTAGCCTTGGCTGAGCTCTCTGGTTTTTTAGAAGGGGGTGGCTTGCTGCCAAGGCACAGGCTTTCCTGTTACTTGGCTGCATCCATGGCCACACCCAGGAGCCCCTGTGGGCTCCCAGCCCTGGGAACTGGGAGACTGAGCCAGCCACTCACTCTGGGCATTCCCCCAGGCCTGGGGACATGCCCCATTGTCCCTCACTCACATTCCACTGGAAAGATCTGGCGTGGGTCTTTTTCCTCTACCCCGTGGTGAACTCCTGGAGAGTTCAGATTGCACCCAGCACATTGTAGGTCTCTCTCGAATGTTTGTGGGGTGAATCAAAAAACAAAAAATGTGCCGGTCACAGTGGCTCACGCCTGTAATCCCGGCACTTTGGGAGGCCAAGGCGGGCAGATCACAAGGTCAGGAGATCAAGACCATCCTGGCTAACACGGTGAAAACCCATCTCTACTAAAAATACAAAAAATTAGCCGGGCATGGTGGCAGGCGCCTGTAGTCCCAGCTACCAGCTACGGGGAGGCTGAGGCAGGAGAATGGTGTGAACCCGGGAGGCGGGAGCCGAGATCGTGCCACTGCACTCCAGCCTGGGTGACAGAGCGAGACTCCATCTCAAAAAAAAAAAAAAAGAAAAAAGAACAGGTAAAGCAGGTAGAATTATGACTTTACTCTCCTCTCACCACCTAGAGGAGAAAAGGTGGTGAGAGGAGCGTAAAGTCTCCAGACATAATTCTACCTGCTCTAGAGATTAATATCTAATTAATAATATTACTTTAGTACCCACTATGTGCCAGACATTGCTCTAGGTGAAGCCAAGATTTGAACCCAGATGGATACATTCCTGCTGTCATGGAGCTAATATCCTAGTGGAGGGAGACAGACAATAAACAAACAGGCAAAAAAAAACCAGGAAAACATCAGATAAGGACTACAGGTGCTATGCTGAGAATTACAATAGGGGGATGCAGTAGGGAGGAACTGAGTGGCCACTTCAGATGTGGGGACAGGGAAGGCCTCTCCAAGGAGGAAACATTTAAGCAAAGACCTAATTGGAAGAAAGGAAGATCTGGACGGGGAGCCTTCTAGGAATATGGACAAGCTGGTTCAGAGGCCCTGAGGACAGACCACACTTGACCAGTGTGGAAAGAAGTGAGGTTGAACTTAGTAGGTGAAGGGGATGACGAAGATACACATACAGTAAAGTGTACTAATCCTAAAGTTACAACTTGATGAGTTTTCACGCATGCATTTGTCCACGTAACCCCTATCCAGATCAAGCTGTAGCACCCCAGAAAGTTCCCTCGGGCCCCTCCCAGTCAGTGTTGCCCCTCACCCACGGGCTGCTCTTCTGGCCTTGATGATTGTCATAGGCTAATTTTGCCTGTCCCTGGACTTCATATAAATGATGAGATCTTATTCTGTATTCTTGTTTGTATCTGGCTTTTTTTTTTTTTTTTTTTTGAGACAGAGTTTCACTCTTGTTGCCTAGGCTGGAGTGCCGTGGCACAATCTTGGCTCACTGCAACCTCTACCTCCCGGGTTCAAGCAATTCTTCCACCTCAGCCTCCTGAGTAGCTGGGATTACAGGTGTGTGCCACCATGCCCAGCTAATTTTTTTGTATTTTCAGTTGAGATGGGGTTTCACCATGTTGGCCAGGCTGGTCTCGAACTCCTGACCTCAGGTGATCCATCCACCTTGGCCTCCCAAAGTACTGGGAATACACGCATGAGCCACCGCACCCAGCCTGGCTTCTTTCACTCATCATTAGGTCTATGATGTTCATCCATGATGTTGCTTTGTATGGGTAGTTCACTCATTTCAGTTGCTGGGGTATTCCAGGCTAAAACTGTACCTCCTTTTTTTTTTTTTTTTTTTTGAGATGGAGTCTTGCTCTGTCGCCCAGGCTGGAGTGCAGTGGTGCAGTCTCTGCTCATTGCAGTCTCTGCCTCCCGGGTTCAAGCTATTCTCCTGCTTCAGCCTCCCGAGCAGCTGGGATTACAGGCACATACCACCACGCCTGGCTAATTTTTTTGTAATTTTAGTAGAGATGGGGTTTCACCATGTTGGCCAGGCTGGTCTCAAACTCCTGGCCTCAGGAGATCCACCCATTTTGGCCTTCCAAAGTGCTGGGATTACAGGAGTGAGCCGCCATGCCGGCCTCTACGTACACTTTTATGTATGTATGTATGTATGTATGTATGTATGTATGTATGTATGTATGTTTGAGATGGAGTCTCGCTCTGTTGCCCAGGCTGGAGTGCAGTGGCATGATCTCGGCTCACTGCAAGCTCCACCTCCCGGGTTCACATCATTCTCCTGCCTCAGCCTCCCAAGTAGCTGGGACTACAGGCACCCACCACCATGCCCAGCTAATTTTTTGTATTTTTAGTAAAGGTGGGGTTTCACCATGTTAGCCAGGATGGTCTCGATCTCCTGACCTCGTGATCCGCCCGCCTCTGCCTCCCAAAGTGCTGGGATTACAGGCGTGAGCCACCGCGCCCGGCCTTTACATACACTTTTAAGTAGCTTATATATGCTGGTGAAAGGTCCCCTGGTTCTCTTCCATTTTACAGGTGGGGAAACTGAGGCTCAGAGAAGGGAATAGACTTATCCCTGGTTACTCAGGCAGTTAGTGGCTGACAGTGGTACTGCTGACTCTGTAGAAGGCAGAGGCCCTGGGTTCCAGGGAGGGAGGAGGAGAGAATGAGTATTTACTGAGCACCTACTATATATCAGGTCCTCCATAAGTATTATGTCATTTGCCGTCATCCTCAAAATAACCCTGCCAATTAGGCGTGATTATGTTAGTTTTACAGGTGAGGGGCCTGAGTCTAAGAAACATATTTACAGAGTGGAGTCAGGACTCAGGCGGGCCAATCTGACTCCAAAGCCTGACACCCTCCAAGACATCACGCTGCCACTCAGGGAGGGGTGAAGTCTCCATACGCCAAGGCTGCACAGGCTGAATGCAGAACTCACAGGTGAATGAAGAGCTTGAGGGGGCTTGTTGGATTAGGCTGGTCCCTCCTCAGGATGGAGGACAGCAGGGAGAAAGGTCCTGGTCTTCTGCTTTGAACCCCTGCCAGGGTCCCACAGACATTTACCCCCTGAGGCCCCAGTTTCGTGGTTAACTTGCTGTTAACCTTGGGCCAGGTACTCCCTCTCTGGCTCCTTTTAGCTCTGCTCTTCTGAGTGGGGTTTGGACTGGGAGTCTCTTGGCCTTCACTGTTCTGATCCTGACTGGGAGTCTCTTGGCCTTCACTGTTCTGATCCTGCCCCATGCCCCAGGGCTGTCACCGGGGAGGCTGGAGGGGAGAGGGGCTTTGGGACCTCCAGGGTCTCTACCTCCTCCACATGCTGGTCTTCCTGATTCAGAGCTGGATCTCAGGCCCCCTTGGGACTTTGTGAGGAGGCCTTTTGTTGGAGGAGGACAATTATTTTCTCACATTCAGGGGGTTGTCTTTTAAAAAAAATTGTGGTAAAATATACATAACATAAAGTTTGCAATTTTAACCCTTTTTTTTTTCTTTTTGAGACAGAGTCTCACTCTGTCGCTCAGGCTGGAGTGTAGTGGCGCGATCTCAGCTCACTGCAACCTCTGCCTCCTAGGTTCAAGCGATTCTCCTTTCTCAGCCTCTGAGTAGTTGGGATTATAGGTGCCCGCCACCATGCCTGGCTAATTTTTGTATTTTTAGTAGAGAAGGGGTTTCACCATGTTGGCTAGGCTGCTCTTGAACTCCTGACTTCGTGATCTGTCCACCTCAGCTTCCCAAAGTGTCGGGATTACAGGTGTGAGCCACCGCGCCCAGCCATTTTAACGATTTTTAATTAAACACTATAGTGGCATTAAGTACATTCTTGTAGCTGTGCAACCATCAGCACCATCCATCTCCAGAAGCTTTACATCTTCTCAGGCTGGAACTCCTTACCCATTAAACAGTCACCGAGGCTTTTAAAATAGTGGTTTTTGGAGATGGCAGGCAGCCCTCCTTGAGAAGCGTGAGGGAAGTTGTGAGAGAATGTGAGAGAATGTGGAACACTCTGGGGAGAAGGCGCAGGAATTTGAGGGGAGAAAGCAAGGGCCCCAGGGCAGTCAGGCTTAGCAAGCTCACCTCCGGGATGCTGCCAGGGCTCCGAGAGTCCCCTGCATGGGCTCTTTCCTTCCTTCCACAGCCACCCCAGCCCCACCATCCTGGCCTCACCCTCTCTCCCTATAAGGAAATGGTGGGCATTTTAACAATTTCGCTGCCTCCTGCCAGCAGCAGCCCACTCCTGCACCCTCTTCAGAGACTTGAAGTGGGTGACAACTACTGATGCGTGGGCCTGGGGGTGCAGAAAGGGACTTGTCCACGGGTCTCTAAGTGTCAAATGTCAGGTAGGTGTGAAGTCAGAGCCAGGAGACCAGCTTCTGGGGGGTATGGGAGGTGTTGAGTGTTGAGAGAAAGCAGGGTTTCATTCTCTTCTTGACCCCCTTGGGAAAGAGGCCCCCTGGGGAGCTGGAGGTAGAATCACAGTTAAGGCCTCTTCTGGTCCTAGAGGTTCCCACCAGCCTTTGAAAGTCCTGGAATGTTTAGCTGGAGAAGCCTGGGGGTGGGGGTATGAGATGGTGTTTCTCAAATATTTCAGAGGCAGCCCCCTGGGAGGAGGTACCTGTGCTCTGGTGGTCCCAGTGGTGGAGGTGGGGGGTGGGAGGTGAGGGGAAGTCAAAGAATAGCTGGAGAGTGAGGGGAGCCACTGAGAAGTGGATGTCGGGTTCATGCGTGGAGAAGGGTGAAGGACGTCCTAACACCCCGCACAGTTCGCGGGGAAGCGGATGGCCTCTGAAGGAGTGAGATCGCCGTCACTGGGAGGATTCAAGTCAGGCAGCAGTTTAGTAGCCGTATACAAGCGCTCTGGAGTCAGAGAGGGCTGGGGAACATTGCGCAAGTTCCTCAATTGCTGTGTGCCTGAATTTCTTCATTTGTAAAATGAGGATAGCAATGGAACCTGCTCTAAGGGTTTTGTGAGGAGTGAGATCATGATTCTAACACAGTAGCCAGCACTTAGAACGCACCCAGGATAGGACAGGAGTGCATGGAGGGGATTCTTGGATGAGGTGGGGAGTTAGATTAACACCTCACTACGAGCCCCCCAGCCTGGATTTTCATGGAAGGAGTGCCCTGGGGCTCATTGTGGCAATGCCCCTGAGTTATCTGAAGTTCGCCACCTGCCACCAAATGGGCAGTTTACCCACCCACCCCCCATTGACGGGGTCTGAGGACAGTACCTTGTGATTACGCACAAGGCAGGGGTTATTTATCCCATTTTACAGATGAAGAGACTGAGGCTGAGAGGCTCCTTGGCTTCCCACACATGGGAAGACAGGAATGAGATGAGGATTCAGGTTTCCAGAAGCCTGGTCAGGGGACTTGACCTGTTGTGATGGCCCTTATGGAGCCTGGCCCCTGGGCTTCCCTCTGTCAGAGTAGTTGCCTGTCTTACTGGGAAGAAGGCAGGTGTGGTCCACCAGGTAAGGTTTTTTTTGAGATGTAGTTTTGCTCTTGTCACCCAGGCTGGAGTGCAATGGCGCGATCTCGGCTCACTGCAACCTTCACCTCCTGGGTTCAAGCGATTCTCCTGCCTCAGCTTCCTGGGTAGTGGAGATTATAGGTGCCCGACACCATGCCCAGCTAATTTTTGTATTTTTAGTAGAGAGGAGGTTTCACCACATTGGCCAGGCTGGTCTCGAACTCCTGACCTCAGGTGATCCACCCGGCTCGGCCTCCCAAAGTGCTGGGATTACAGGCTTGAGCTACTGCGCCTGGTCACCAGGCAAGGTTTTTAAGGAAACTTTCTTTCCCTAGAGCCCAAGTGTGGAGCCCCCGTTCCCTGCCTTTGCCCACAAGGAGCCCCTGCCCAGGACTTCTTATGGACGGGGTGTAGTGGGCAGAGCACAGCAGCCTCACCCTAGCCCATGAGGCAGGACTCTGTGTGTGTGTGTGTGCGTGTGTGTGTGTGTGTGTGTGTTTTGAGATGGAGTCTCGCTCTGTCACCCAGGCTGGAGTGCAGTGGTGTGATCTTGGCTCACGGCAACCTCCGCCCCCCAGGTTCAAGCGATTCTCCTGAGGAAGGACGCTTATTATGGTCCTATAGTAGATAAAGAGACTGAGACTCGGGGCACACAGCTGGTAAGGGACAGAGCTGGGATTTAAATCCAGTAGCGTGGATTTTTAAAGTTTGCCTTTATCTACCCACAGTGGAGGGGGCACGGTACCATCTCTGAATCCATTACCTCTAGCCGCGGAAGGCACCTTGGATTTAGGGACTGCATGTGTTCCTTCTGAGCCTTGGCCAGCACACCCTTAAGAGGAGCTGGCATCGCTGGGGCCTCTGCCAGTTGGAGTTGGGAACATCTCACCCCAGGCTGGCAGGCCGCTAAGGGTCAGATTGGCCTATCAGCCAGAGGATTACCTCGGAGTCCCTTGGAACATGGATTCCCAAATGTGAAACATTCTACCGTGGCCTTAAACCCTCCGAGGGGGCTTTCCCAGGCTCAGCCCTGGAGATTCTGGCTGAGGAGGGCTGGGCGGAGCCTGGGAGTCTGTCGTGTAACCCCTCCACCAGTGATTCAAATGCACACACAGGCAGGCTGGGGAACAACTGTTTACTCCTAACTGCTGGACCGTGAATGCTTGTCTCAGATTGTCTGGGGGTGTCTGGAGGGGCCTTCCAACCAGCGGAGCTCCGGCGGCTGCTAGTTGAAGTGAATGTGCATTGAATGCATTATGCTTCTGAGTTTGCTGTAGAGGTGAGCGGGCTGATAAGCTGGGCTGGGTTCCCCTGGGTCACCCCTGCCTGCTGCTGGGTGCCTGCAAGATGCAAAGGGTGGGTGGGCTGGCTGGTGTCTGTGCCTTCTGAGAAGCCTAGACCTCAGCTAGCACCACAAGAAAGGAGACTGAGTCAGGTCATGAGTTCCTCATTGCTGGGAATAGTCAAGCAGAGGCAAGGGGGTTTAGTACAGGGCTGCTCCAGGTCTGGCAGGGTGCACTGACTGGCTTCTTAGAGTCCGTTTCTTTTTTCTTTTTTTTGAGATGGAGTCTCGCTCTGTCACCCAGGCTGGAGTGCAGTGGTGCAATCTCGGCTCGCTGCAAACTCTGCCCCCTGGGTTCAAGCAATTCTCCTGCCTCAGCCTCCCGAGTAGCTGGGACTACAGGCACCCGCCACCACGCCTGGCTAATTTTTGTATTTTTAGTAGGAACAGGGTTTCACCATGTTGGCCAGGCTGGTCTCAAACTCCTGACCTCAGGTGATCTGCCCGCCTCAGCATCCCAAAGTGCTGGGATTGCAGCATGAACCACTGTGCCCGGCTCTGACTCTGTTTCTTTAAATTGCATTTATTACGTCCATTGTATTGTGATGGCGGAAGGGGTGAATGGTGTGATATTTGGGGGCTGCTTTAAAACACTCCAACAAGGAAAAGGAAAACAGTAGATGAAGCAAGTGTGGCAAAATCTTGATAACTGTCATATCTGGACAATGGGTGTATAGAATCGATTATACTATTCTCTACATTTGTGCATATGTAAGAATGTTCCAAATTAAAATGACAAACGACTTAATTATTAGAATGTCAGAAATGCATGGTGTAAAAAACTCAACTATACAGTAGGATAGTGGGAGGTCAGTCTGCTCCCCTCTCCCAGACCCCAGTCCTCTCTTAGGACTAAGTCCTCTTTTCAGCCTCTTCTACAGCCTTCCAGAGGTTGACTGTGTGTATACAAGCCTATGAGTATAAGTGTGATTTATTATTTTTATTATATAATAAATAATATTATTATTTATTATATTTTATTTTTTGACACAGGATCTTACTCTGTCACCCAAGCTGGAGTGCAGTGGCATGATCTTGGCTCACTGCAACTTCTGCCTCCTGGGTTCAAGCGATTCTCCTGCCTCAGCCTCCCAAGTAGCTGGAACTACAGGCACGCACCACCATGCCCAGGAAATTTTTGTATTTTTATTTTTATTTTATTTATGTATTTATTTTTTGAGGTGGAGTTTCACTCTTATTGCCCAGGCTGGAGTGCAATGACACGATCTCGGCTCATCGCAACCTCCGCCTCCTGGGTTCAAGTGATTCTCCTCCCTCAGCCCCCTGAGTAGCTGGGATTACAGGCATGCGCCACCACACCTGGCTAATTTAGTTTTTTTTTTTTTTTGTGGTACTTTTAGTAGAGATGGGGTTTCACCATGTTGGCCAGGCTGGCTTCAAAGTCCTGACCTCCCTCATGATCCTCCCGCCTTGGCCTCCCAAAGTGTTGGGATTATAGGCGTGAGCCACCGCGTCCGGCCTGAATTTTTGTATTTTTAGTAGAGACGAGGTTTCTCCATATTAGCCAGGCTGGTCTTGAACTCCTGACCTCAGGTGATCCATTGGCCTTGGCCTCCCAAAGTGCTTGGATTATAGGCATGAGCCAACGCGCTCAGCCTCGATAGTATTATACATTTATTACTCTTATCCCTGGATACTGGGTTTCCAAGCTCGCTGCACATTTCTGTGTGTGCATCTGGGTGGGTGTAACTGTCGGACAGGATTCTGTGGTTGGAATCCATGTGACTTATTCATCACCTTAGAGACAGATACTGAGGCTGCCTCCAGCACCCCACTGTCATGGTCAACACCACTGTGGTCATCCTTGTCCATGTCCATCTCTGAATCTTGCCCTTTACTCTAGCAAGCATTTTTTCTCAGCCCACATACATCTGCCTTGGGTTTTAAAATAGCTGCACGGTGTTCCTAGTTTTGGATGTTCCATAGTTTAGCCAATCACCTCTCTATTGACAGACCTTTCAATCTTCTCTTTCAACATCTCACTCAAACTATGAATAGCCTTGTTCAGTTGTCAGTTTGCACACATGCAAGCACATTTCTAGGCGAAAGTCCTAGTGATGGAATTGCTGAGGCAAAGGGTCTGTGCCTTTGTCATTTGCATGGATACTGCCAGAAAAGTGTGAGAATATCTGTTTCCCACCCATCAGCAAAGCTGTCTTCCAGCGCTTAGGTTCTTTGAGGCTCAGAGAGTGGTGGCCTGGCTGGGATAACACAGCCAGTGAGGGTTGGCACTGAGCCTGGCATGCAGGAAACTGAACCCTGGCCAGTGACCTTCCCAAGGCACTGCTTTGGCTTCTTCATGCCCGAAGCTTCACAGAGTCTGGGACCTTCCTAGCAAGTCTGGGGGCCTCGGCCTTTGGAATGTGCCTGGTAAGCAACCCCTCCAAGTGCCCACTAGCCCAGAGCAGTGTCAGCCTTGGAGCTCGTCACACGAAAGCCCCTGGGAGGTTGTGTCAGGCCTGGCCTCCGTAGATCCCTGACCCCTTCCTCACCCCCACCTCCCTGCAGCATCTTCATAAAGGGCTCTGTCGGAGTGAGACATCCTTGGGAGCCTGGAGTGGTGTTGCCTGGAGACAACTGGGCAACAGATCTGAGTTATTTATTTATTTATTTATTTATTTATTTATTTATTTATTGAGACGGAGTTTTGCTCTTGTTGCCTGGGCTGAAGTGCAATGACGTGATCTTGGCTCACTGCAACCTCCACCTCCCGGGTTCAAGCGATTCTCCTGCCTCAGCCTCCCCAGTAGCTGGGATTATAGGTGCCTGCCACCATGCCTGGCTAATTTTTGTATTTTTAGTAGAGATGGGGTTTCACCACGTTGGCAGGGTTGGTCTCAAACTCCTGACCTCAGGTGATCTGCCTGCCTCAGCCTCCCAAAGTGCTGGGATTACAGGTGTGAGCCACTGCGCCTGGCCAGATCTGAGTTATTTAAAGGAGGGAGAGGGTGGGACGGAAGGGGTGACAGCCTATTTATTCAGGGATGGATGGTCCTGCTGCTGCAGGGTTTGGCAGCCCCCTCCCACCCCTTGTCTTTCCCAGTGTCCAGAGCCTGGGACTCTGCAGTGAGACCCAGTAGAAGGCCACTTGGAGCACCTTTCTGACGGCAGTAGTGGTGGGGGATTCTCTGCATGCCCCAGGGGGCTCTGTACGAGTGCTGGCTGGGGGAGCGAGGAGGTGTGGGCAGAAGGACCAAGCATTGGAGAGGAATCTTCTGATGTTGATAACCACAACTCCTATTATGAACTTCCTCTCAGACAGCTATTTGCTAAGAATTTTAAATTTATTAGTTCATTTGATCTCAAAACTCGTCAAGGTAGGTATGACTATCCCCATTTTACAGATGTGGAAACTGAGGCTCAGAGAGACATTAAGTGACTTGCCTGAGGTCACACAGCTAAGTGGCAGAAAGCAAATGAAAACTCAGGTCTTGTCTGATGCAGAAGCCAGAACAAACCTCCGTACATTGCTAGAGATGGCAGGGCCCTTGAATGCACCCACGTCTCCCCACCCCTAGCTGACCCTGCCCTGCTGGGTGCTGCCAATCGTGCTTCCCCAGCACCCTGGCCCCACCCCGACTCTGCAGGAAACACAGGACTCTGAAATGATCCGTGACTTGTCTGCCTCTCCCACAGGTCTGTGAGCACCTCGAGGGCAGGGCAGGGTCTTATTCATCTCTGTGTCCTGAGCCCAGAGTCAGGCACATAGTGGGCACTTAAAGAGCATTTCCACATGGAGCTTGGATGCTTGAGCAGCTCTCCCTCAGACAGTCCCTCCATTATTCCTAGAGCCAGGTGACCTGCGACTCCTTGACGTCGACAACCGAGTAGTCCTTCCAGTTGAAGCCCCCATAGAAGGGGCCAGCTGTCTATCTATGGACCCTCACTCTCTCCCTGACAGCCCTGCAGGGACCAGAAGAAATGATCCTTCTTTTTTTTGTTGTGTACTTGTTTACTGTCCTCCCAGCCCACTAAAATATCAGTTCCATGAAGGCAGGAACTTGTCTGCCTCATTCACTTCTCAGGGGATAGAACAGTCTTGGAATATAGAAGGGGCTCCATAAATGTTTGTTGACAGACTAATTTTTTTTTTTTTAATTGAGACGGAGTCTGTCACCCAGGCTGGAGTGCAGTGGTGTGATCTCAGCTCACTGCAACCTCTGCCTCCCAGTTTCAAGCGATGCTCGTGCCTCAGCCTCCCAAGTAGCTGGGATTACAGGCGCACACCACTATGCCTGGCTAATTTTTTTGTATTTTTAGTAGAGACGGGGTTTCGCCATGTTGGCCAGGCTGGTCTCGAACTCCTGACCTCAGGTGATCCACCCCCCCTCAGCCTCCCAAAGTGTTGGGATTACAGGTGTGAGCCACAGTACCCGGCCTGACTGACTAAATAAATGAATGAAATATTCGTGGAATGAATGAGCCAGGATTCCTCCCTGCTTTTCTCTCCTGATCTGATGGAGCATCTCCCTGTAGAACCTGAAGAATGTTCTGGAGCTAGAATCACACTCCTGCCACATGTCCTGGGTGCTCTTCGGTCAGGCCCTTAAGTGGTCCTGTGGGGAGGGAGGGGAGCAAGATCTGGTCCCTGCTCTTAGGAACCTCATTGTTCTGTGCAGCATGTTCAAACTGGAGGTCACGGGCAAAATCAGTGTAGTGCCCTGCAGTCAGCAATAACAAAAAGAAATAGGATAAAATAGATTAGAGGGCCGGGCGTGGTGGCTCACACCTGTAATCCCAGCACTTTGGGCAGCCGAGGCAGGTGGATCACCTGAGGTCAGGAGTTTGAGACCAGACTGGCCAACATGGTGAAACCCTGTCTCTACTAAAAATACAAAAATTATCTGGGCGTGGAGGCGGGCGCCTGTAATTCTAGCTACTCAGGAGGCTGAGGCAGGAGAATTGCTTGAATCCAGGAGGCGGAGGCAGCAGTGAGCCGAGATTGTGCCACCACCACTGCACTCCAGCCTGAGACTCTGTCCAAGGAAGGAAGGAAGGAAGCAGGATGCATCCAATGCAGTAAGGCTAAGCATTTTTTTGTGAATAACACACATTCACATATCTGTGTAGCCGGCCCTGGTGTAAAATGTATTTCTTACTTTGGGTCTTGATAAAAAAAGGTTTGAACCTTGTGTATGAATTTGGGAGTCGGGGGACATAATCCTTAGGCTTAGACCCAAAGAAGGATATAACCAATAAAATGAATAATCCTGCCCATAATATGATGCCGATAACTGAATATGTATCCTGCGCCAGACGGGGATGCTCAGGTCCCAGGGCCTGGCAGGGAAGGGAGGGGAAGGATTCCAGAGTGGACAGAGATCCCATGGGCAGATAGGGGAGGAGTCCAAGGCAAATTGCCTGGAGGAGGAACCTGAACTCAGCCTCCGAACACCCCTCTGCCCTGGCAGGTTCAGGGCTAGGTCATGGTGTGAGCTTGGGTGGCAACAGTAATGACAGGAACAGCTGTCATCAGTAAGTACTTGCTGAGTGCCAAGCACCTTTTATCCTCCAGACTTTCCCAGGAAGCAAGAACTGCTCTTTGCATCATTTTACAAATGAGGAGACTTGGAGCAATGTGGTAACTTGTAGCATAGGGGTCACATGGTGGTAAAGTTGCTGTGGCTAGATCCAAGCCCAGGTCTGCCCTGCTTAAAGCCCTTGTCTTTAGGATTGCACACAGAAGGGGGCTGAAAAAGTGGGAGTGCTGGATGCTGGAGATGGGGCAGTGGGCCTGGAAGGGCGGATGGCCAGGGCAGACAGGGGATCCGTCTGTATTGGGATTCAGGCGTCACGGATGAGTTTGCCTGAGGCTCAGAGACCACTGGGCTCAGGGCGAAATTGCAGGCCCCAAGACTCCCACCCTGAAGGGTGCACATGATCCCTGTTCTTGGCAGTAAGGTGGTCACAAGGTGGTCACAAGGAGCAAGGCCAGCCCATGTCCTGATGTTGTCCACTCCTCAGGTCCAGTGTCCCTCAGCTGTGGCAGATGTCAGGGGAGTGGGGAGTAGAGAAGAGCAGCGAGGGCCTGTTTCCCATCTTTGATCAAGATTCATCTTTGCTGGTTTGAACCCAGCTCCTCTGCTTTCCAGCGAGTCATTTGTGCCTGTCAGGAAATCATTTCTGGCTTGAGTGTTCCCTGGAGGGAATCTGGGGTTCCCACAGCTCATGTTTCTGCCCAGGAACTGAACTTGGGAGCTCTCTCCCAAGAGCACCAGCACCTTGCTTGGGCTGATGGGGCAGTGGATGGCCACAGGCGAGTCTGTCGGGGCGTGAGTAACAGGTTACTCATATTCTTTGCAGCAGCAGCTTGTCTGGTTTTGGACGGTTGCAGGTGCTTTGTGTGTCTGCTACACGTACACACACATACACACATGCTCACTCATAAAGCCACACTCACTCCCACTAGACACTTGCACAAACATGGATCCCTGCAAATATGAGTTCACGCACGAGCAATACAAGCATGATAACATGGTGTCTTGGATGCTTGTGTGTAGGGGATGTGGGTGCTGGCAGTGCTGGTGGAGTGCTGGGTGAGTGGGGGTCAGTCCCGACCTCTCTCCTTCCTGAGATCCTGTTCTGGGACCCATGAATCTTTTCTCAGGGGATTTTGGGCTTCTGCTCTGAGCTTCCAGATTTCTCAGGAATCTTCTGCTGCAGTTTGAGAGGCTCGAATGGGCTCAACTGAGAGCTGGCTCGACTGATTCTTTCGTTCTGCCTGGGGCTGGGGAGAGAGCAGGATGCCTTCTCTTGGGTGTACCCAGGGCTGCTCTGTGGCCTTCTCTCCTTCAACATTCAGTCCTTGTTCCCCTCCCAGGCCCACGGTGGGGCAGATCTGACTGAATCTTTCTTGTGGTTGGGACTCTCCTAGCCCCACGGCCAGCAGACAGCCAGGGCTGCAGGACTTGCTATTCTGAGTAGGGACTTGGCAGGCCCTCTGGGGGGCTGGTGGTGGGCTGGTGAGGCTGGGCACTGTGGTTTGGATGCAGTCTGTGGCCTGACCCTGAGGAACCTCCAAGCCCTCAGCCCCCTACCTACCAGCTGAACCCCGAGGCTGACTGTTAGACCCAGAAGGGTTGTGACTGCAGGCTGTCCTGAGAACATCTTTGTCCTGGGCTTTTCTGCTTGGTTCAACAGAACACCTACTGTGTGTGTGGTGAGTACAAATGAATGTATGGAGACGTGCCAGGCACTGTGCTGTGGGCCAAAAGACAGGTCAGGGACAGGTAGGACATAGCTTTTGTTCTCTGGGAGCTAGAGAGGCACACCGCCATGGATCCCAGCATCTGCTGGGCAGGGAGGGTGAGGGGAAGCAAAGTGTGTGTATTTGTGTGTGTGTATGTGCATATGTGTATGTGCTATGTTTATGTATGTATATATGTGCGCATGCATACCTATAGGCATGCATGTTTATGTATATATTTGTATACATATATGTGCATGTATGTGTATACATGTGTGCATACACATGCACATGTATGTAAATGTATATTTTGCACCTGCTCACACACATGTTGCCCCTACCTTAGTCCTGGCCTAGAAGAGGACATTATCCTGGAATGCATCCTCAGGATGGCAGGCTTCAGCTGGGGAGTCTGACAGCTGGTGGGATGGGATATGGGGCTGCGGCAAGAGGAAGAAGGAAGGAAACTGTGGCCCAGGATGGAGTCCTACAGTGTGCCACACACGATGCCTGGACATTACTTGCCCAGCTCACTGGCTTCTCAAATACCTCTTTGAAGGAGGATGAAGCCATCTTATGGATGTAGAAGTTGGGAATCTGAGAACTTACGTCACTTTTCCCAGACCACACAGCCAGTAAATTGTGAGCCACTTTGAGCCTAGCTCTGCTGAACTCTGAAGGTCAAGTCTGTTTCCCAAGGCCACTACGGGATTTTCTCTGCTGCTGTCCTTTTCACACACCTTGGGTGGCGCAGGAGCAGGTATGGAGCTGAGGACAAGTCTTCCCTGGGCCTGTTTCCTCATTTGTTAAAATAGGGATCAGAAAAGTACCGACCTTATAACTTCGCGAGGCACTTAAGAGCTAGGTGCTAGGGACATGGTGAGACCACCACAATGAGTCATTTCTCTTGTCTTCAGTTATTCTTAGGGGTCATGGGGAATGTGTTCCCCTCTCCCAGCCCAGCGCTCTCCAGCCTGACAGAGGTGGGGCCTACACTGCCTGTATCCTGGGGCAACCCCAGCTCGCCCAAATCCAGCTCCAGTCCTGAATGGGGGTGAGGCAGGTGGTAACAGGTGAGAAAAAAGGATTTCCCGAGTGTGGAGCAGCGAGAGGGAGGAAGTGACTCACCAACCACAACAAAGCCTATCTCTCCGCGAGGAAGCACCAGCGAGGAGTGAACGCACGCACGTGGGTGCGTTCACCCACGTGCTCGCGGGGGCGTGCGGGGCCGTCGGAGTGGGCCGGGCTGGCTGCCGCCTAGTGCTAGTCCGCGCGTGTGGGGTGAGGAGTGGTGGTGGGGGGCAGGCCTATGGTGCGGGTCACTGCCTGGAGCCGCATGATGGGTGTGGGCGGAGGGACCCCTCTCCATCCAAAGCTCTGCTCTGCTGTTCCCCTCTCACCTCTGGGGGCCGAGGGGCGCGTTTCCTTAGGACCCCGGGGCGTGGGAGAAGCCCCTGCTTGGGGGGACCGTCTGCTGTTTAGGGGCTCCCCTTCGACACGTGGGAGGCAAAAGTGCAGAGCGCACGATCATCCAGCTCCGGCCGCACTGCACAGCGAGGCCGGCCCGGAGCCCGGATGCTGGGCTCGGTCCCGCCGAGGCTCGGCCTGGCTGTAAAGCAGAGGGGGGCGAGGGAAGCCGGGCCAGCGGTTGTCGCGGGTAGCCGGCGTCCGGGACGGGGTGTGGCGCCCAGAGCGCTGCTGCCTCTCGCAGCCAGGAGGCTGGATGTCGGGTTTGGGTGTCTTCCAGAAGGAGCCGCACTAGCGACGAGGGAAGAGGAACTGGCTTCCCGGGCAGTCTCCCCCTCCCCAAACTTTTCCTCCTCGCGGAGGGGGCGGGCGGAGGGAGGAAGCGCAGCCGGGGAACGTGGCGCCCGCGTTCCTCCCGCCCGGGGGCTGCGGCTGGGGTGAGTGTGTCTTTAAATCTGAGCCCCCCGCCCCTCGCGGTGGGGCTGGGGCTCGCGGTCCGGGCGGGGGCGGGCGCGGTGATTGGCGGCCGGGTCGGGTCCGCCCCTCGGCGTTGGGTAGCGGGGCGCTGGGGAGCAGCGCGGCGCGCACGGGCCGGGGCGCGCAGGTCCCGTCGCCGGTGAGCACGGGCTCCCTCTCGCGTGGCCTCGCCTGGTCCGCCTGGCCTGCCCACCTCCGGAGCCACCTCTGCCCCCGCATGTGCTGGCGAAGTTGGGAGGAGCGAGCTGGAGCCAGAGCGCGCGCCGGGCGCGCCCCGTCGCTGCCTGACTCGGCGCCCGCAATTCGGGCGCAGCACGCCGGCCGCAGGAGCACGGATGCCCCCCGGAGCCGCGGGCTGGCAGGTACCGAAGTGTCCTGCCCTGGGGCTGGCGAGGGGAGGGCAAATCTGGAATCCCCCGGGCACCCCCCAGCCCGAGGCTGCTCCAGACACCAACTCCCCATCCTTTGGAGAGGTGAGGTCCTGGGCCTTCACCCCACACCCGCTCAGGATTGGTCCCTGGGAGGCAAGAGGGACTCACAGGGAGCAGTTGCTGGGTGGTTGTGTGTGTTGGACCCTGGGCTACCCCCTCTCCCGAGTTCCCTGGGTTTGGTGTAGGCATGGCCTGGTGACAATTCCACTTTTCATTGCCAGACCTGGGAGCATGGCCAGGAACTAGGGTTCCCCGCGAAGTTAGGGGGAGATTGGGGAGAGGGAAGCCGCTTCATGACCGAGATGGGGTCTTGGGACTCATCTCTAGGGGGCGTGAGGCCCTCAGACCCAGGACGAGTCCAGAAGTCTCAGTGGGCACAGGCTTTGATTCTTGGCCCAGTCTGGCCCTCTTCCTCTGTAGGCCCGGGTCTCCGAGGAGAGTACATTTTTCAGTTTTCAGAGGGTTTTCCTGAAGGGGCAGTAACCTGTCAGAGAGAGAGTGGCCTATGGGAGACCGGGCTCCTGAAGGTGGCCGGGATGGTTGGAGCTCTTTCTCTTGGGTTGTCAGAGATGGGAGTAAAGCTTCATGGCCCAGGGAATCTTCTGGGCATCTCTGCTCTCCCAGCCAGAGGCCTAGGAACCAACTCCTTGGCTTCTGGGTAGAGTAACCTGAACCCAGTGGCCGAGCACCTCTTAAATGCCAGGAAGGGCACTGGGCCGTGCCCCTGGAATGTGTGGATGGGGGAGGATTTGGAGGATTCTGTCCTCAGGAGGCTCAGCCCCTGGGGGCAAGACAGGACATAAACACACAAAGTTCCCCGATACAGGGTTTCAATACCAGTCCTGGACTGGTGATAGTGGAAAGCCAAGAGGCTACACACCATTAATTGCTATGTGAGTAATGTAGGCTGCGAGAGTGCCAGGGCAGCAGAGATCCAGTTCCATGCAAGCAAGCAAATGTGCTGAAATGTTCCAGCTCCATGCCCGCCCTTCCTTATTACCTTGCTTCAAGGGCAGGGAGCAGCAGGGGCGCTGAGGAGGTTCTCCTGCATTCATCCCCACCCACTCCCAGGTTTGTTTGTTTCCTGCTGGTGGATTTCTGAAGTAACCCATTTGGTTTCTTGGCTTGGGCTGAGCACAGGACACTCCTAGTTGCCCTGTGGCTCCTGGGGTTTGGGGTCTAGAGCCAGCCTTGTAGGAGGTTCAGAGGTAAGCAGGAGGAAGTCCTCACTTCCTTTCTGAAGAGCCTCCGTCGCGGGGGGTTGGGGTAGGTCGGGAGGCTGGCAGGCACTGGGCCAGTTTCCTATGAGTGCAGACAGACCCCAGGTGGTGCATGCATCCCCCTCCCTTTCCTGGCCAGTGTTGGGGGTGGGCACAGTAGGGCCCAGGTGGCTTGAGGTGGGTGGTTCCTGGCACAGCTCTGACCTCACTTCTGTGAGGCTCTGCTGTATCTGGGGCCCTGCGCCCTCCCTCATTGTCCCTGGCAGGTTTCTGTTTTTCTGGAACACTTTGTGGAGGTGGCAGTGTGCTCATGCTCGTGGCCTTGGGTGCAGTTCTGGGAGTGGGAGTTGCTGAGCTCACCCCGAAGCCCTTGGCTGGCACTGTGAGAACTTGTGTGAACACACTTGCCTGCCTCCAAACAGGTGGTGCACAGACCTGGGTTACCCAGGCACCTGTGGGGGATGCCCCGTGTGGGCAGAGACGTGAGTGCGTGTGTGTGCTCAGGTTTACAGCTGTGTGGGCAGAGACATAGAGGAGCTGGATACATATGTACATGAGGACAGACACAGGAGGATGGTGGGGGTGAGCAAACAACGCGGGGACACAGACATGTGCGGGGACAGACATACATGAACCCATCAGCGTGGGCCACGTATGGACTGCAGACACGTACATAGAAATACACCTTCGCTGGGATCTGAATCTCCCCACATGGGAGGCAGACATGTAAGTGGACAGACATATAGGTAGACCCACCAGAGCACAGACGGGGATGGGAACCGACATTCCCAGACAAAAGACTCGGAGCCACAGGGAAGCCGCTCAAGTACCTGGGCAGAATGGAGTTGGCTGTGAGCTCCTGGGGGGCACAGACACATATGCTTGCCAGAGCCAGCTGACAGCAGAGGCCAGGAACCAGACACAGGTGGGTTCTGAGAGGTAGGCCGAGGCGCGCATTGCCTGGTTATCACTGTTTCCCTGCGTGGCACAGTGCCCGGAAGTTGTCCTGTTTGGGGTGGTGATGGTACAGGTGCTCTGTGGTGGAGCTTATTTCTAGACTCTCACTTTGGGGTTTGAGGACCCCAAAAAGCTCAGTCTCCTGTGTTTTACTCCGAGAGTCATTTGGCCTCTCCACCTCTGCATTACAAGGCTGTGTTTGTGCCTTAAGTGCCAGCAGTTGCTCTTTGAATTTTGATTCTCATCTTCCCTGGATCTCCAGAGGCTTCCTGAAGTGAGGCTGTGTGGCCTGGGTAGGGTGCTCCAACTGTTCCTTTCCTACCAGAACAGGAGAGGAACTGCCTGGGGATTCTCCTTCTGAACCCAAGCCTGCGTGTCTTTGACAGGGATCCCCCAGGTGAGAGAGAGAGCACACATGTAGCTGCGTCTGTGATGAGAGCCACTGCCCTCTGGGGCGGGCTCCTTCTCTGCTAAGCCCCGGGCTTGCACAGGGAAGGGGTCCCCTACCTGGCTATGCTCAGGTCTCCTCTGCCCAACCTGGCACCTGAGAGACAGCCCAGATTCTAGATATGCTTTGATACTCATGCACCATGCAACCTCCAGCAAGTCAATTAATGTATTGGTTTCCTCATCTTTAGAGTGGGGTCAGTAACCTCTACCTCCTTGTGGGTTCAGTGGGAGAAAATCAGTGCAAAGCATGTGGCCCAGTGCATGGCATGGAGTGAGTGCTCAGTTGATGTGGCGGTGGGGGCCTTTGATTATGAGCCATCCCCTATGGCCAGGACTCTGCAGGGCTTCCTCAGCAGCCAGGTGCATGGCCCTGGGCCTCTGGGTGAGGCCTGGAGCAGGCTGGGTGGGCCAGGCACCTCTCATGTGAAAGCTGGAGGGCTTTGTCCTCAGTCGGTGCCCACTAGTCCCTCCTTAGCCCTGTGGGACCTCCATACACGGGGTCAGGAAATGGCAGGCTGGGCGGGCGTATGGAAGCTTGGGCCTGCTGACTGCTGGGCCTCTGGGAGGGGAGCCAGTGGTTTGCTAAGAATAGTCCCAAATCATGGCTTTCGCCTCCCAGAGGGCAGCCCAGCCATGTGCTGCCCCTGTCTCGGGCCAAGGCACTTGCAGATGGACTTTTTATGTTTCCTGTAACTGGTGCTCAGCACAGGATTGAGCCTGGGAGCAGCAGGCTTAGTCTGGGAGGAGGCTCTGTTTGTCTTCCGAGGCCTTTGGCTGGGACCCGGGGAAAGAGAAGGTCTGGAAGCACTGGCCTTTATAATCCCTGAGTTCCTTTTCCACTTAGGGCTTTTCCTGACACATCTGCCTCGACCATCTTCCTACCTGCAAATAGACCTGTTGTGATTAAGAACACTGGCTCTGGAAAGAAACTACCAGGGTCTGAATTTCTGCTCCCTCCCTCATTAGCCATGTGGCCCAGGGCAAGAAACTTAACCTCTCTGTGCCTCAAGTCCCTTGTGTAACAGGGTTAAGGATAGCAACTCCCTTATGAGAATGTCACAAGGATGAAAGGAGGTAATCGCAGAGAGCTTCCGAGGCTGTCTGGCTCCTAGGAAGTACTCAGTAAACATTAGGTGCTTATGTTATTACCATGATGTTATTCTCTCAGCAGAGGCCAGGATGCTTGCACAGGACCAGATGGTGGGAAGGGACCAGCGTGGCATCTTGATGTGGGTTCCTGAGCTTTCTTGGCCCTGGGTTCAGTATGAGGTGCAGGGGCTCCGAAGGTAGATTAAACTCTGTCCCTGCCAGGAGGTGAGTGAGGTACATGCAGACACCATGTCTGGTTCTGTGATGGGGTCTGTGCTAGTTATGGTTGGAGCCTGAGGGAGGGAATGGCTGGCCTGGGGTGTGTGTGATGCTTCATGTGGGCTTTGAGGGATGGCCAGGAGTTTGCAAAGGAGGAGGGCAAGGCTTCCCCAGCAGAAAGAGCAGCGTGGCAGAGGTGTGACAGCCCTTGGGAAGCATTTTGTGTATTTCCCATAACTGGCATGTGGGCTGACTTTGGCTTTAAGGGGTGCCCCTGCCTGGGCTGAAGCTGGGGCACTGATGAGAGAGGCAGGTGGGGTGTCTGGGTCATCTGCACACCCATGGAAGGCAGTAGAGGACATCTTTGGGAACTGGGTGTGTCACTGCCAATGCTTTGGGCTCCCAGGGAGCTGGGGCTTTCAGAAATTCCCCAGGGAGGGAGGATGTGGTGCTGCGAGGGCTGTGGGTACCCTGGGAAATGGCCAACAGGCTGGGATGGGGCCCATGGGAGGGGAGAGGGGTGGGTGCCCTGAGATGACCTGGGACCCTGCCAGCTTCTGCATCCTGCTGAGCCCCAGGCCCTTCCTCTCTGTGGGCTGTGCCGGCCTCTGTCTGGCCTTCCCAGAGTGGAGGCCTGGGACGCTGGGACATTTTTCGAAGATTCTGTTTAGAAAGCACAGAGGGGACTTCTCCTCCCCTTTTCCTTTTCCTGGAATGGAGAATCTCCTGAAGGAGTTAACCCCTTTCCTGCTGGTCACAGAGTGGCCCATGGATGTGTCCCCCGCTTTTTTTAGGATCACTGTTTTATTGTTGCCCTTTCTGTTACACGGGATGTATACATCAGGTGCTGAAAGGTACAACACATTCTGCAACTGAGCGCCACCTTCCATGACTGAACAGGCAAAGAAAGTACACTGAACATCAGCATCTGGCAATATATTTTTTGTTTGTTTGTTTGTTTTGAGATGGAGTCTCACTCTGTTGCCCAGGCTGGAGTGCAGTGGCACATTCTTAGCTCACTGCAACCTCTGCGTCCCAGGTTCAAGCAATTCTCGTGCCTCAGCCTCCTGAGTAGCTGGGATTACAGGTGCCCACCACCACGCCCAGCTAATTTTTGTATTTTTAATAGAGATGGGGTTTCACCACATTGGCCAGGCTGGTCTCAAACTCCTGATCTCAGGTGGTCTGCCTGCCTTGGCCTCCCAAAGTGTTGGGATTACAGGCATGAGCCACCGTGCTCGACCCCAATATTTTTCTAAAAAGAGACTAAAATGGATTTAAATTGATTAACACTGTTAAATCACGTCTAATATTTGATACTACATGATTCAATATAGCTGAATGATGCAATGATAGAAAATGTGTTTACATCAAAGAATACAACCAAAATTAAGATAGCAAACAAAACCCATATACTTTTTTTAAACAGGAAGATACTTTTGAAGTGTACATGTAACTGCCCATTCTTTTATTTTATTTTATTGTTTTTTTTTTTTTTTTGAGACAGAGTCTCGGTCTGTCACCCAGGCTGGAGTGCAGTGGCGTGATCTCAGCTCACTCAAGCTCCGCCTCCCGGGTTCAAGCGATTCTCCTGCCTCAGCCTCCTTAGTAGCTGGGACTACAGGTGTGTGCCACTATGCCTGGCTAATTTTTGTGTTTTTAGTATAGACGGGGTTTTGCCATTTTGACCAGGTTGGTTTCGAACTCCTGACCTCAGGTGATCTGCCCGCCTCGGCCTCCCAAAATGCTGGGATTACAGGCATGAGCCACTGCGCCCAGCTGAAACTGCCCATTCTTTTAAAGAAAATTTACTGCAAGCAAAGTTATCAACCTTCAGAAAATGCACACATAGTATTGCTAAGCATCCCCCATTCCAATATGCACACTTGGAAAATACAAAGTTAAACAAATTGTAAACAATAGGTGAGCTTCATATTTTTAAGAATATGGAAAGAAATCCCATTTTTAGCAGTGTTGTACAAAGAACTGTCTTTTCATGTGAAATTCATGAATTGTCCTTCTGTTGGGATCATACTTCACAAAACCACCATGTTTTTGAAACAAGATTAGAGAGTACGAACATCTTAGCAATGTTATCTTATTAAAGTTAAATTTTTTTTTTTTTACTATTTTTCAAAACATCTCCCTTAAGTATGTAGGATTCATCTTTAAAATTCTTCCTAGAAATAATATACAAAGGAGAGGTATGTTTATTCCCTGTTATACTTCTGGAAGGCACTTCCATGGTGGAGAAGGGGCTTCTTTCTCTTCTGTTCACTGATTGTTTTTGTCCTTGGTGTGTGTTAAGATGTAAGATTTCAGGTTAGTTGTCTGAGAAAACGTCTTCTTTTTTTTTTTTTTCTTGTTTTTGAGACAGAGTTTCACTCTTGTTGCCCAGGCTGGAGTACAATGGTGTGATCTCAGCTCACTGCAACCTCTGCCTCCTGGGTTCAAGCGATTCTCCTGCCTCAGCCTCCCAAGTAGCTGGGACTACAAGTGTGCACCACCACACCCGGCTGATTTTTGCATTTTTAGTAGAGATGGGGTTTCACCATGTTGGCCAGGCTGGTCTTGAACTCCTGACCTCAAGTGATTCACCCGCCCCGGCCCCCCAAAGTGCTGGGATTACAGACGTGAGCCGCTGTGCCCAGCCACAAACTTCTTTTATTACAACCACGGAAGGGGCACACATGGGTCCTGTCTCTGGTATGGATTCACACACGCGTGCACAAATTGAAGTCCAATAAAAAGCATTTCCCACAGACCCACCATGTGCCATGAAAGAGCTTCTCTCCAGCACAGACTGGTTGGTGTTGTTCTGGTCTTGAGCTCTCAACAAGAGCTTTGCCGTGTTCTTCACAGACGAGGACTCTGGGACTGTGGCTGTGCAGATGTTTTCTCATGGCAGAGTTATCCAAGAACATCTTCGTGCTCCCTTTATGAGGGCAAGCTGTTGTTCTTGGGGCATCATCTTATTTAATTTTTCTTGGCTTCATTCTAGCAAGTTATGCCGATTGTTTAGGATTTGAGAGGTTACTGCCAGGTATTCCTCCAGGAGGAAGTTTCTTTCCTGTCATATACTCTGAAAATCAGGAGGCAGGTTCTCTTCAATGGCCAGTTCTTCAACCACTGTTGAAGTATCAAAGTCAATATCTTTTTTTTTTTTTTCCTCTGAGGACTACATGGTGACCAAAAACTTGCCCTCCAGGTTCTTGATCTGCACCTGCTTCTGCTCCCACTTGTTGTTGCCTGGGTTGGCGCCATCACCACCCACCACATTTCTGCTTTGACGTCTGTCCTGTAGTGACTGAACCCTTCATCCTGGGACCCCTGAGGTTGGTGCCAACCCCTGCACTTCCCAGGGACAGCCCTCTATCAGGGCCCCGGGACCCTGGTTGACAGGGCCTAGAAGACTTCATTAGCCAGTTGGGCACTGTGGCTCACACCTGTAATCCCAGCACTTTGGGAGGCCGGGGCAGGTGGATCACTTGAGGTCAGGAGTTCAAGACCAGCCTGGCCAACATGGTGAAACCCCATCTGTACTAATAATACAAAAATTAGCCAGGTGTGGTGGTGGGTGCCTGTAGTCCCAGCTACTCAGGAGGCTGAGACTGGAGAATAGCTTGAACCCAGGAGGCAGAAGTTGCAATGAGCTGAGGTTGCGCCACTGCACCCCAGCCTGGGCAACAGAGTGAGATTCTATCTCAAAAAACAAAACAAAACAAAACAAAAAACCTCATCAGCCTGATCTGAGTGGTGGTTTAGCTTTGCCTTGACCATCATCTGCAGGTGTGCTCCCTCCCTTCCTCCCGAGGCAGCCCTGTCTGCTGGAGCACAAGGACTTCTGGAGTCTCCTGCAGGTGTTGCCCTGCTGGCTCAGCCCAAGGCCTGGTGGGAATCTGATTTCTGAATGCCTCAAAGAGAAGGGCCCTCCCTAGAGACGAGCCCCAGAGTTGCCCTTTGGGGAGCCCTCTGGGGAGGTGTGGAGTAGTCTCTGCTCCAGGGGGCTCTGAGCTGGGCCCTAAGGCATCAGGTAAATAAGCCCTGGGCTGACATTTGACTGTCCCTCTGAGCCCAATTTTATTTTTTTCTTTCTTCTTCTTTTTTTTTTTTTTTTTTTTGAGACAGAGTCTCGCTCTGTTGCCCAGGCTGGAGTGCAGTGGCATGATCTCGGCTCACTGCAAGCTCCACCTCCCAGGTTCACGTCATTCTCCTGCCTCATCCTCCCGAGTAGCTGGGACTACAGGCGCCCGCCACCATGCCCGGCTAATTTTTTGTGTTTTTAGTAGAGACGGGGTTTCACTGTGTTAGCCAGGATGGTCTCGATCTCCTGACCTTGTGATCCGCCCGTCTTGGCCTCCCAAAGTGCTGGGATTACAGGCGTGAACCACCGCACCCGGCTGTGCCCAATTTTCTCACCTGCAGAATGGGCGTGAACATTTTCCCCTGCCTATCTTTAATGTTTTTTTTTAAAACTGAGGTGAAATCCATTTAAATACAATAAATCATTTTAAAGCCCACAATTTAGAGGCATTTAGTATAGTCACAATGTTGTACAACCACCACTTCTATCACATTCTAAAACATTTTATCACCCTAAAGGAAAACTCTACCTATTAAGCAGTTACTCACCATTCCCTTCTCCACCACAGTACTTTTTTTTCTTTAAAAAAAAAAAAACAAAAAACAGTTTTGTTGAGATATGTGTACCATAAAATACACCTGCGTGAAGTGTGCACTTTGGTGAATATCGGTAAAAGTCATGGGCATGCAGCCAACTCCTAGACAAGTCTGACAGTACTTTCCATCACCTAGAAGGGCCCTATGCTCCCTTGTAGCCGGTCACCACTCCCACCTTGGGCCCAGGCCCACTCATCTACTTTCTGTCACTATGATTTTGTTTTTTCTGGATTTTTCACATACGTGGACTCATATAACAGGTAGCTTTTAGTGACTGGCTTCTTTACTCAACATGATGTTTTTTGAGATTCATCTCTGTTATTGGATGATTTAATCAGTTCCATTCGTTTTTTTATTGGTGAGTAGTATTCCAATGTGTGGGATATGTTAAAAATAGTTTAAAATTTCTCTCTCTTTTTTTTTAAGAAGGGCCTCTTTCCTGTTGCCCAGGCTGCAGTGAAGTGGCTCAGAGTCGACTCACTGCAGCCTTAACTTCTGGCCTCAAATGATCCTCCCACCTCAGCCTTCTGAGTAGTTGGGACTACAGGTGTGCACCACCATGCCCGGCTAATTTTTGTATTTTTAGTAGAGACGGGGTTTTGCCCTGTTGCCCAGGCTGGTCTTGAACTCCTGGACTGAAGTAATCTGCCTGCCTCAGCCTCCTAAAGTGCTGGGATTACAGGCGTAAGCCACCATGCCCGGCCTAAAATAATCTTCACAAAAGATTCAAGTAGTAGCTTCATAGAAAGTAAAATGTCAAAGTCCCCTTTCCCCTCCTTCCCCTCTCTCTGGTCCCCGTAGGTAGCACTGTCAGCAGTGTGCTGAGTATCCTTTGGTCTTTTTTCTGTACCTCTACATGAATTTGTGTGGTTTTTTATTTTTGGGGTGTAAATGAGCTCAAACTCGGTCCATGGCTGTGGGGCCTGCTTTCATCCGGCCATGTATCATGCAGAGGGACCCCACCACTGCCATGGGAGTTCTTGAGCACATGCCCTGAGCTGGGGCTTGGCGAGGCTTTGGGAGAGATGGGAAGAAGTCTTGCTGGAGGTGGTTAATTTAGAGCAGGTTCTGGAGAAGAGTAGCATTGGATCAAAGGGGATCAGTCTGTCCAAAACAGCCTCTGTGGTGACCCGTCCCTGGGGTCTGGGTGGATGTATCCTCCTGCTGCTGGGGGTCTGGGTGGATGTTATCCTCCTGCTGCTGGGGGTTCTGGGCGGATGTGTCCTTCTGCCGCTTCACCAATGACCCTGACTTGGCTGCCGCTGGTGGGGGCTTCTTCCCATCTCTCTGAAGTGTCACTGGAAGGAATAGGCCCAGGAGAGGGCAGTTCGTTGGGTTGACAGAAGAGGGACCCTTGGCGAGTTGCCCCTTGCCAAAGTCTCTTTAGGCAGCCTGTAGGGGCCTCCCAATGGCTATCTTGCCCAGCCTACGTGGGTGGAGGATGGGATGCCTGTGGCCTATGAGGAAGGGGCTGCCTGGGCTCAGATTTTCACCCTCCTGGCCCCACCCCAACCCCAACCAATGAGACTGCAGCCAGTGGGGTCCCAGGTGCTCTGAGTCTTATGTCATGCTGCTTTCCTTGACACTGCCATCGATGTATAGATGAACCCCATCCCCTGCATCCTAAAGTTGGTTGTTTTCATTGTTTTTAAGTTTTCCCTAACTTAACAGTACAAAGTAGTGCCTTAATTGTAAGACATGGGTTCCGGGAGATAGGAATCCTGTGTGGTGGTTCCAGGGCAGCCACCTGCTTACCCATGAAGGGGTTGTCTTGTGACTTGGGGTCTCATCCTGGGCTCAGGAATCCTGTAGGGGGAGGGGAGGACCTGGCGGGGAGCTCTGCATAGATGGGTTTGTGGATGTCTCCCTTTCTGCAGCTCAGTGCTGCTCAAATGTGGGTAATACGTGGACTCCCAATTCACAGCCCTATTGAGATCTAATTCACATGCTGTACAATTCACTCATTTAGTAGCTTTTAGTACATTCAAAGAGCTGTTGTCTCACCACAGTCTAATTTTACAACATTTTCATCAACCTCAAAAGATACCCCAGTACCCATTGGTAGTCACTCCCCACCCCCAGCCCACTAGCATGCTCTGTATCTCTATAGATTTGCTAATTCTAGACATTTCATATAAATGAAATCATACAACATATGGGTTTTTTGTAGACTCCCTCTCTCTCTCTTTTTTTTTTTTGAGATGGAGTCTCGCTCTGTTGCCCAGTATGGAGTATAGTGGCGTGATCTCGGCTGATGGCAACCTCCGCCTCCCGGGTTCAAGCGATTCTCCTGCCTAAGCTTCCCAAGTAGCTGGGATCACAGGCACCTGCCACCATGCCCAGCTAATTTTTGTATTTTTAGTAGAGATGAGGTTTCACCGTGTTGGCCAGGCTGGTCTTGAACTCCTGACCTCAGGTGATCCATCTGCCTCGGCCTCCCATAATGCTGGGATTACAGGCATGAGCCACCACGCCTGGCCCTCTCTCTCTCTTTTTTAAAGGTCTCACTCTGTTGCTCAGGCTGGGGTGCAGTGGTGCAATCACGGCTCACTGAAGCCTCAACCTCCTGGGCTCAGGTGATCCTCCCTCCTCAGTCTCCTGAGTAGCTAGGACCACAGGCATGTGCCACCACATCCGGCTAATTTAAAAATTTTCTTAATAGAGACGAGGTCTTGTGTTGCCCAGGTCTTCAACTCCTGAGCTCAGGACTCCCTTTTGAACAACAACAACAAACCCCTCACTTGCTGATTGACATTATTCTTACTGTAATATAACTGAAATGTGTATAAGACCAGGCATAAGCACCTTAGACTTAAAGTTTTTACAAAACTATTAAAAAAACAGGAAATAGTAGTAAAACCAGAAAGCCAACTCATTTCCAATGAACAATTACTTTAATTGGAAGGATGTTAACTGCACCTACATTGCCAGCCTTGGGTTGATGGTAGAGAGCTGTGCCCTTGGGCCTCTCCTGTGTCCCCTGCCTCTGTTTCTTGGGCTTGTTGTATAGGGAAGTACTAATAATGTTGGGCTGATGGGACGGGTTGGGGTAATCAGACCTCACATTTAAGCCTAGACTACATGTGAGCAATCCCTGAATGTCTGTTTTAATAGGGTATTGCCCGATACTCGGAAAGCTGGCTTGTTTGATTGAAGATAAGCATGGAATAGTGGCATTATTGAAATCTGCTTGTAGTGGCTCTTAAATCCACTTCTTTTTGTTTTGGAGACAGAGTCTCACTCTGTCGCCCAGGCATGGCGCGATCTGGGCTCACTGCAAGCTCCGCCTCCTGGGTTCATGCCATTCTCCTGCCTCAGCCTCCCGAGTAGCTGGGACTACAGGCACCTGCCACCACGCCTGGCTAATTTTTTGTATTTTTAGTAGAGACGGGGTTTCACCGTGTTAGCCAGGATGGTCTCGATCTCCTGACTTCGTGATCCACTTGCCTCGGCCTCCCAAAGTGCTAGGATTACAGGCGTGAGCCACTGTGCCCAGCCTAAACCCACTTCTTGTAGGAATCAGGAATTTGGCACAGAGATGGGCTTTGCTCATTTCACACAGATGCTGTCAACATGCACATGGTCCTGACTGCTAAGAGGCTGGGCCTTTGAATTGGGCACCTCCAGGCTGCCATGGGCTATAGGGTGGCTCTGTTCTCCCTCCCCACCTGCTTTTTTTTTCCTATTTGAATCACAACCTTTCTTTGTGCTGTGTGTGATGATATCATTTGGCCTCCATGGAGAAGGAACTGGATTGTAAACACAGGAGCAAACTTGAGGCTCAAATTGTAGGGCACTGCTTGCTTATGAGATGGTTATTCAGATGACCAGGGGATGCTCTCATTACTTTTTGAAATGACATTAAAATAACCCTTTTAAAGTGTACAGTTCAGTGACATTTAGTACATTTGCAATGTTTTGCAACCATCACCACAAACATTTTCAGTTCCAAAACATTTTCATCACCCCAAAAGGAAAACTCCATCCATCCATTAAGTAATCCCTCCCAGTTTCCCCTCCCCCAGCCTTGGCAACCATGGGTCTGCATTCTGTCTCTGGATTTACCTATTTTGGATAGTTCATATAAGGGGAATCATGTAATATGTGACTTTCTGTGTCTGGCTTTTTTCACTTAGCATAGTGTTCAGGGCTCATCTGTGTTGTAGCAAGTATCAGTACTCCATTCCCTTTTATGGCTGAGTAACTTTCCATTGTATGGATAGGCCACACTTTGTTTATTCGTTTATTATTTGATGGGCATTTGGGTTGTTTCTACCTTTTGGCTCTTGTGAATAGCTGTTTGGCTGCTATGAATGTTCATGTGCAAGTATTTGTTTGGATACTTGTTTTTTATTCTCTTGGGTATATACTTAGCAGTGGGATTGCTTGGTCATATGGTAAGTCTTTGTTTAACTTTTTGAGTTTGATGTTCTGGAATTAGACAGCGGTGATGGTTGCACAACTTTGTGAATATACTAAAAATCATTAAGTCATATACAGACGGTCCCTGACTTATGGTGGTTCCACTTATGCTTTTTCAACTTTACAATGGGTTTATCTGCATATAACTCCCTGGTAAGTCAAGGACCTCCTTACATCCTGCGATTTGTATCACTCTACCATTGTAAAGTTGAAAAAGTGTAAGTGGAACCATCGTTAAGTCAGGGGCTGTCTGCTGTGTTACCAGAATTAAATGCATTTTTGACTTTTTTTTTTTTTTTTTTTTTTTGAGACAGAGTCTTGCTCTGTCACCCAGGCTGGAGTGCAGTGGCACAATCTTGGCTCACTGCAGTCTCTGCCTCCTGGGTTCAAACAATTCTCCTGCCTCAGCTTCCTGAGTAGCTGGGATTACAGGTACCTGCCACCACGCCCGGCTAATTTTTGTGTATTTAGTAGAGATGGGGTTTCACCATGTTGGCCAGGCTGGTGTAGAACTCCTGACCTCAGGTGATCCACCTGCCTTGGCCTCCCAAACTGCTGGGATTACAGGTGTGAGCCACCACCTGGCCTTGACTTATGATATGTATAATTTATGATGGGTTTGTCAGAATGTAACCCCATGATTACATCAAGGAGCATCTGTACTTTAAAGGATGAATTTTATGTTATGTGAATTATATCTCAATTAAAAAATTTCACAGATCCCTAAGCAGGCATTCATGGAGTCTGGATTGAGTCATGTTCTCAGTTTTGGCAACCCAGGGTCCTGCATCACCTCTTGGGAATCCTGGGGTCTCCCTTGGTGGGTGAGGACACCGCGTCTCACTCCGTAGTCCCATTTTTATGGGTAATCGGTGCGAGCTACAGGAAACAAATGGGCTCACTGGCTGCCTGCCCCCCTACCTTGGCTCATTCCGGCCCTTTCCAGCTGCCGCTGCTGCTTCCTTTTTTTGAGTCAGGGCCTTGCTGTGTTGCCCAGGTTGGAGTGCAGTGGCATGATCGCAGTTCACTGCAACCTTGAACTCCTGGGCTCAAGTGATCTTCCCGCCACAGCCTCTCAAAATGTTAGAATTACAGGCATAAGTCACCACTCGTAGCCTGTTTCTGGCACCTAAACAAGAGGTGCTTACTGTAGAACCGTTCCTTAGTTTCCCCACCCGTGAAGGAGGTCTGTGAGCAGCCCAGCCATGGCCACAGCCTGGGCTCTGCCGGACAGTGATGTCTGCAGTGGGTCAGACATGCCACATTGACTTCCTCTCCAGATCCTCTTTTCCTCTGTCTGTCTTTTGTGTCGCTTTCCACAATGGCCTGTGTGAGCCTCGGGACCAGTTCCTCTTTTGGGATGCTGCTTCCTTCTAAGATTGCAGCTGAGGGTGGCGTTGGGCCCCTTGTCTGTCTGTTCAGTCCTCACTGCACACCCACTTCCCCCAGGTCTGGCCCGTCTCAGTTGGTGGCAACCCCATGCTTCTAGGTGTTCAGGCCAAACACTGCAAAGCTGTCCGTGGTTTCTCTCTTTCTCTTACACTTCAGAAAAGATGTGCCAGGAGGTTCACTGGCCTCACCTTCAGCATGGATGCACGGCGAGCCATGTCCTCACCTGTCCTCTGCTGCTGGCCCCACCTCCAGCATCACCTGCACTGTTGCAGTAGCCACCTGATGTTTCTGCTGGTTTCTGCCCTTGTCCCCAACCAAGTCTACACAGCAGCTAGCAGACCTTGTCAGAACTTAAAACTCAGGTCAGAGCACTTCTCTGTCCTAAGCTCCCTAGGGGCTCCCTGTATCCTCACAGTAAAAGCCAGTGTCCTTACTGTGGCTTCCAGGACACCATCATCCAATACCCAGCCTCATGCTTACCTTGTCACAGCCGCACCGGCTAGCTCATGGCTCTTTCAATACCCTAGGAACGCCTCCCCACCCCACAGGACATTTGCATAGGCTAGCCCCGCGACCGGAGGTCCTTTTTCTCCAGAGAGCCACAGGGCTGCCGTGTCACTTCCTTCAGTCTTTACTCTCATGTGAGGCCTCCCCTGCATACCTTGTCTAAAATTTCACCTCTTCCCTGCATCTCCTTGTATACTATTTTACTAATTTGTATAGTTTATTTCTGTGTCTCTTGCTAGTGTGCATGAGGCAGGGATTTTTGCTCTGTATTTCTGGCTCCTAGAACAGTGCCTGACACATAGGTGGTGTCCCAGAAATGTTTGTAGGATAGCTACAGGAAGAGAGAATGCATGAGCCCATTTTATAGATGAGAAAATGATCCTCAGAAAGGTGGACTGGAACCTGGTCTCTCCACTCCCTGCCCAGGGCTCTCTGGCTGAACCACAGTTGCCACCTCCTCTTCCCCATATCCCTGACTCCAGAACAGTCACGTGAACCTCGTGGGTTTGAGCGTTCAGAGCTCCCTTAGAAGCTCCCCTTGTCAGCGGGGTAATTATGGAACTGGCACCTACCTCTGGGCATTGCACGGAAAGGATGGTAAGAGCCTGTTCCCGTGGGCGGGGGCTTGGTCTGTGTGAGGCACTGGGTTTGGCAAGTTAGAGGGATTTCTCAGTTAAACCTCACAGCTTCCTGTGGAAGGGGACTGGTCATGTCCTCCATTCTGCAGACAGTGAAGTAGGGAGCTTTTATATGGGCAGAAATGAAAAAGATTGGTAACATGTTGAACTAGGCAGGATGTGGGGAAACTGGCTTTCTTAAGCATGAAGCAGCATTGGTTGCTGTATACAATGCAACAACCTTTTGGAAAGGTAATTTGGCAGTATCTCTGAAAGCTGTTTAAGTGCACATCTTTAGCTCAGCCTCCTGAATTCTGGTAACCTGTCCTAAAGAAGTAAACTATCAGGATGCAAGGCTGTGTGCATAAGGATTTTGCAGCAGTGAACCGGAGACTCGCTGTCTCCTTTCAGTTCTGTGCTCTTCCCACCGCAGGGCATCTGCACGGGCCGTTCCCTCTGCTGCCGGGCATGTGTCTTCACATGGCCGGGGCCTTCCTGTCTTCATACGTCAGCATAGGCCTTCCGTGACTGTCATATCTAAAATATGTTCCTTCCCTATCTTTCTCATCTAGCTCAGCGTCTCAGCCCCTGGTAGCCCACATCACAATGTATACAGTGTATCATAATCGTGTTCTCTGGTGGACTCCCTCCCTCCCTCCCTCTCCTTCTCTTGTTGGAAGATGTGCTCCATGAGTGTCCGGGTCTGTGCCTGTCTGGTTGACAGGGTCAGTACTTCGCAGCTGTTTGTTGAATGAGTAGTGATGCAATGAAATGGCTTTTGCCACCGTTAAGCAGACAGGGTTGGAATTGCGTGTATTGGCTGGGAGGGGTGTTTGTGTTAAGCAGACGGGGTTGGAATTACCTCTATTGGCTGGGAGGGGTGTTTGTGTTGTCCTGTTAAGGGCAAAAGCTTGTTGCACAAGGAATCTTAAGAGGTGGGCTTGGATGGGGATGGGAAGGGCATAAGCGTTTTCTCTATAGACCTTTGACTTGTGACAATAAGTACAAGTTACTTTTGTAATAAAAAACATCTGGCAGGCCGGGTGCGGTGGCTCACACCTGTAATCCCAGCACTGTGGGAGGCTGGGGCAGGAGGATCACTGAGGCCAAGGAGTTTGAGGGGAGCCTGGGCAGCATAGTGAGATTCTTGTCTCTACAAAAAAAAAAAAAAAAATTAGCCAGCTGCGGTAGTGTGTGCCTGTAGTTCCCCAGATACTTGGGAGGTTGAGATGGGAGGATTGCTTGAGTCTGGGAGGTCAAGGCTGCAGTGAGTCATGATCGTACCACTGTACTCCAGCCTGGGCAACAGAGGGAGACTCTGTCTCAAACAACAACAACAACAACAACAACAGCAGTAACAACAACAAAACCTGGTTAACCAACAAAGAAAATTTTAAAAAAGGGGAAGAAATACCCCATTAGGGAGTATCAGGACTTGAACTCTGGTCTTTCGAACTCCCAGGCCATGTTCTTACCCATAACCCAACCCTTGCCATGTTTCCACACACAGCCTGTTAGTATAGCCTCACTGCAGTCCTCAGGGGAGGGCAGAGTATGAGTTATTAGCTATTTCTGTTTTATTTTGTCAATTGAGATCTAATTTTCAGATAGTGAATCAAGGCATAGCTTGATGAATTGCTACGGTTGTATCACCTGTGTCTCCCTGCCCAGATCAAGGTGTAGAACATTTCCAGTGCCCCAGAGGTTCCCTGGTGCCCCTTCCCGGTCCTTTCCCCCACCCTGCCACCCCTGTAGGTGGTCACTCTCCTGACCGCCTTCCCAAGGATCAGTCCTGCCTATTCTTGAACTTTGTACAAGTGGACTAACACAGTATGAGCTGTTTTTATCTGGTGTCTTTCATTCCACATCAGCCCTGAGGGAGTCACCCGTGTCACTGCAGGTATCAGTGTCGTTCATTTCATTGCTGAGTAGGGTTCCATGGTAGGGACAATTTGTTAATTCTTTTTCTTATTGTTGGGACTTTGCCATGTTTCCTTTTTTGGTGCTTGTGGATAAAGCTACTGTGAACATTTCTGTGTCTTTTGATGAACATGAACACCCGCTTCTCTGGAACATAGAGCCAGGTGTGAACTGCTGGGTGCTGGGGTAGAATCCTCCTTTCACCAAGAGGGAGACCGAGGAGGTTCCAGAGGGTCTGAGAGAGGAAGAGCCTTGCCCAGGGTCACATGATAACTCGATTAGCCTGTCTAACCCTCTTCCTCCCTTCACCTTCCAGTCTTAACAACCTCCCACTCCCAGCTGCGGCCTTGTGGGAGAGTGGGCAGGCTGGAGTTGGGGGTGGGGGGGCTTCTGGAGGGCCATATTTCCAAGTCTCATTTCACTGGGCGTGCCCACGAAGCAGCAGTCTTCTCTGCCTTCCTTGCCCACCTCCTTCCCCATCCCTGGCTCCAGAGCGAGTGGCTGACTGCAGTTTGCCCTACGTGGTGGTTGGTGCTGGGAGAGATGAGGAGGGCTTGCTGTTTGTTGGATGTTGGTGCTGGCCAGGCACAGACCCCGATCAGCACATAGGGGCTGTACTGGCATCTTGAGCCTGGGATGGTGCACATATGTGGATGAAGATCTGAGCAGAGCCCTGCACACACCTTCTACTCACGCGTGCTCCTGGCGGGTGCAGGTGTGCACAGCTGCCTCGCTCAGACCCAGCCTGTCTAGGGCCGGCGCATGCCTGGCCACAAGGCCGCCAACTCCCTGACCCGAGGTAGCGTTTGGGTCATTCCTCAGCGCCACTCGCACAGCTCTCCTGACTGTGCCAACTCTCTGGGTGGTGGTGCCTTTAGCTCTTTCCATATCTGCTCCATCTCTCCATCCTGAGTTCTGCAGGGCTGGAGATAGAAATGAATATAGGCATTAAAAACTTTTTTTTTTTTTTTTTTTTTGAGACAAAGTCTCGCTCTGTCACCCTGGCTGGAGTGCAGTAGTAGCGCGATCTTGGCCCACTGCAACCTCTGCCTCCCGAGTTCAAGCGATTCTCCTGCCTCAGCCTCCCGAGTAGCTGGGACTACAGGCGTGTGCCACCATGCCTGGCTAATTTTTGTGTGTGTGTGTATTTTTAGTAGAAACAGGGTTTTACCATGTTAACCAGGATGGTCTTGATCTCCTGACCTCGTGATCCGCCCGCCTTGGCCTCCCAAAGTGCTGGGATTATAGGCGGGAGCCATGTGCCTGGCCTATTAAAAACATTTTTTAATGAGGCCTTAATTTTCTTTTACCATGGTAAAATATATGTAACATAAAATTTACCATTTTGGGCATTTAAAATTGTATAATTTAATGTCATTAAGAGCATCCATATTGTTGTGCACCCATCACCACCATCCAGCCCCAGAACTTTTCCTTCTTTCCAAACTGAAACTCTGCACCCATTAAACACTAACTCCCCACTCCCTCTCCTCCAGGCCCTGGCACCCGCAGTTCTACTTCCTGTCTCTGAATTTGACCAAGGTATCTCATAGTATTCGAACCGTACAATATTTCTTGTTTTGTGTCTGGCTTATTTAAACATATAACATAATGTCCTCAAGGTTCATCTGTACTGTAGCATGTGTCAGAATTCATTTCTTTTAAAAAATGTTAACATTTATTTTATTTTTCTTTAGAGATGGGGTCTTGCTCTATCACCAGAGCTAGAGCAAGCACAGTGGCATGGTCCTAGCTCACTGCAACCTCAAGTTCCTGGGCTCAAGCAATCCTCCTGTTTCAGCCTCCCAAGTAGCTGGGACCACAGGAGCGTGTGCCACACCTGGCTAATCTTTAAAATTATTTTTTGTCGAGATGAGATCTTGTGTTGCCCAGGCTGGTATCAAACTCCTGACTTCAAGCAGTCCTCTTGCCTTAGGCTCCCAAAGTGTTGAGATAACAAGCATAAGCCACTATGCCTGTCCTGTTTTGTTTTTTTTTTTGGGGGCTGTAATTGTTCTTTTGAGCGTATTTGAAAGGTATCGCACAGACTGGGCGCGGTGGCTCACGCCTGTAATCCCAGCACTTTGGGAGGCTGAGGTGGGTAGATCACCTGAGGTCAGGAGTTTGAGACCAGCCTGGCTAACATGGTAAAACCCGGTTTCTACTAAAAATACAAAAAATTAGCCAGACGTGGTAGCGCGTGCCTGTAAACCCAGCTACTTTTGAGGCTGAGGCTGGAGAATTGCTTGAACCTGGGAGGCAGAAGTTACAGTGAGCCAAGATCGCCCCATTGCACTCCAGATTGGGCAACAAGAGCAAAACTTTATCTCAAAAAAAAAAAAGGTATCGTACGTCTTTGGGATTGAGTGAGGGGGTCAGCTTGATGGTGAGAGTGGCAATAAATAGCATTTGTTATGTTTACCAGGTGCTAGCACTTTCCTTACATTGTCTCATGTAATCCTTACCATATCCCTATGAAGTAAGTATTAACATTATCCTTATTTTACACATAAGGGAACTAGGCTCAGAGAAGTTCGGTAACTTAGCCAAGGTCACACAGTAAGTCACGGGCAAGCTAGGTTTGGATGCCAGTTCTGCCTGGCTCTACAGCCAGTGCTGTGTGTTCCTGACCCCAGCTCTGGCCCTTCCTTCTTCAATACCAGGCTTAGAGTTATTTCTTCAAATCCTTCTTGTCACCTTTCTGGCCTGAGTGTGGAGCTGATTGGTACCATGGTATGGGCCCCTCCTCCCAGCCCCAGGTCCCCTTCCTGCGCCCCAGCTTCTTCTGAAAGCCTCTTTATGCAGCAGCCTCTGGGCCAGGCGGGAGTGTCTGCAGGGAGGTGGGCCTCAGAGCCCGCAGTGTGAGGCTGGCAGGGGTGGCTTGGCCTGGGGTGGCCACACGGCAGGATGTCCCTCTTGGCAGGACCTTCCCTGAAAAAACAGCTACCAGGACTTCAGGATGGAAGGGACAGATAAACAGGAAGAGGGAGAAACTTAAAAATATTTTTCTTCCTCTCCTGTGGCCTGGCATTTTCTCCCTGCTCCTCCCTCTG
Organism: Gorilla gorilla gorilla; assembly: GCF_029281585.2. Lineage (NCBI taxonomy): Eukaryota > Metazoa > Chordata > Mammalia > Primates > Hominidae > Gorilla > Gorilla gorilla. Next base: position 45,251,130 of record NC_073232.2, on the reverse strand, counting down.
CCACTGGAGGTTTGAGGTGGTGGAGCGCTTGCTCCCCTGCCCGAAGCTGCCCGGGGGCCTGGAGAGCCACAGCTGGCAGGTGCAGGTTCATTCTTGTGGGTTTTGTTTTGCCTGATGGGCTGGTGTGAGCCTAGGCATTCAGGGCCAGACGGCCTGAGTTTGAATCTTTGCTCCACTGTTTCTTTGCCGTGGGTTCTAGGCCAAGTCACTCAGCCTCCTGATGCATCAGAATGGCCACAATCTGTAGCCGCAGGGCTATTTGGAGAAATGATATGGCAGTGACTCTTTGTCACGCTCCAGCTGTGACACTCAGGTGGATCTGTACAGGGGTTTTCTCAGTTAGTCCTCATGGCCGCAGAGGTGGGTGTGGGCATGGACTTCACTGACAGGTGTTGAAGCATAGAGAGGTGGAGCTTCAGTCAGGGGCATCAGGCTGGTCGTGGCGGAGCTGAGGCTCGAGCCCAGACAGTCTGCATTCAACGCCCTGCTTGCTCATTGGTCTGGCGTGTGGTACCTTGGCACATAGTACTGTTGGAACTGTGAACTTCTTTCTTAGTTTGGGATTGGTGGGGTGAGCTTTGCACCCCAGATGTCCCAGAGCAGTACCCACCCTGTTGCTCAGGGGCCTCCACATGGTGCCTCCTCCCTGCAGCCCCACTAGGTGGACACAGGCCGTGGTTGTGCTTCTCTCCCATTGCCACAGCTGAGCAGCACATCACACCCCGCAGAGCAACACCTAAGATCCTGGCATGGTCCCCAGGGACTGGGGTTCGGCCTACCCCACCTTATCCTATATTCTGGCCTCACAAGCACCTTAATTCTTCCCACAATACTATACAGGAAGCACCTCTCTCTATGCTGCTCCCTCTGCGCAGAGTGTGCTTCCTCCCCCTTCCGGTCTATCAAATGTTGCTCATCCTTTAAGGCCCAGCTCTGTTCGTTTTTCAAGAAGCCTTCCCAGAGTTCCCAACCATTAGTTAACATCTTCCGCCACTGTGCAGCTCAGTATAATGGGAAAGGTGCTGGAGTCCCTGCGCTTCTGTCAGCCTCTCTGTGCCTCAGTTTCCTTATCTGTGGATTGGGGATTATAGGGGTGGGGGAAGGAGAAAGCTTGGACTCTCTTGCTCTGGTCCGTGTGGAGTTGGCTGGAGCCGGTGCAATATGGCCCTCTTAGGGTTAAGTTCCTCCCATGCCAGGGGCGGAAGCGAAGAGGACAATGTGTGAAATGAAGTCACTTCCCTGCCGGGGGTCTGCCGTGTGCCTGGCCTTCTGCAGTAAATCCTGTTTCCTCCTTGGCCTCTGTATGCCCACCCATTCCTGGCTCCCATGACCCCACAGGCCACCAGCAGGTGGGGGCTCCTGATGGAATGTTGGCCTGTCTTTCATCCGGCAAGGTCACTTCCTGTCTGGATAAGCCATCCCACCTTTCCTGCCACTGAGGGAGGCTACATGAGGTCAAGTGCAATGCCCAGCCTGCTCCTTTTACTCCTGGGGATGCTGAGGCCCAGGGAGGGGAGAGAACTTCCTGGGGTCAGGCCTCCGGACCACACTCCAATTGTGGGGAGGACTGTGTGGGCCAGGGTGCCTCCTGTGGTTGTTTCTGGGGAAAACCAGGCCTCACAGGCCTGGTGCATGAGGTGAGGAAGTTTCTCAGCCTCCCTGGGCCTCCATGGAACCTGGGGGAACCTGAGTGTAAGAACCATCCTGAGAACTAACCTGGTCTGGCCAGGACATCATGGCCTTATTTAACCTTCACTGCCCTGCAGGAGAGCGAGGCTCAGAGAGGCCAAGCCATGGGCCTCTGGTGAGGAACAGCGCTGGGGTCTATGCAGCTCCTTCTTACCCCACTGGCCAGTTTTCCCATGAGAAGGTGTTGAGCGTTCCAGCAGTGGCACCTCGGGAGCGTCCTCACCCCGTGGGGTCAGGGTCTCTTGGGCTGTGAAGCTGTTGCAGAACCATGGTTGCTGGTGTCAGCGGCCACTGTGTAGTTCTTTTTTGTCTTTCTTTTTTTTCTAAATAGTGTATGTTTACTGTAGGGAAATGAGAGAAAATAAAGATATCCGGGAAGATGAGAAAAATCATCTGAGATCCCATTTTCCAGAGATAAGCACGGTTCACCATTGATGTTTTGAGATTTGTCCTTCCAGACATTTTTCCTCTGTGTGTGTGTGTGTGTGTGTGTATGTGCGCGCGCGCACGTGCATGCATACCTATGTTCATGCACATTTGTGTACAAGAGGCCTCCCCCTTTTTAATGGAACAAAACTCAACTGTAGTGTCTTTTTTTTTTTAAACTGGACATATAGTAGATATTTTTCTACATCAGTAAATAAGCTGCTATTTCATTCGAAGTTTGACATCCATAAAAGAGCCAAGGACAGTGGCTCATGCCTGTAATCCCAGTGCCTTGGGAGACTGAGGCAGGAGCATTAGTTGAGGCCAGGAGTTCGAGACCAACCTGGGCAACATAGTGAGACCCTCATCTCTACAAAAAAGACAGAGTCCTGTATCCCATCACCACACCCTCTTCCTGCTCTCAACAGGACTTCTTGCCTGACTTTCAACATTATAGACTAGTTTTGCCTGTTTTTGAGTTTTAGATAAATGGAATCACGTAGTATTTGCTTATGTTGGCTTTTTTCGCTCCATGTCCTGTTAAGGATGTTCATCTGCTGCTCCATCCATTTTGATGGCCTTAATGACATCCATGATACATTCAGCTTCAAGTACTGTTGATGTGAAAGACATTTCTAATCTTTCACTAATATCAACAGAACTGTACTGGATACCTTTGTGGCCCTGTCTTTCCCTGTTTCCTTTGGATACATTGATAGAAGGATTGCAGGGTCAAAGGGTCTGCAGGACAGTTTTGTTGATATTAGTGAAAGACTAGAAATATCTTTCACATTCATAGTGATTGAAGTGGAATGTATCATGGACATCATTGTGTAGTCATGAAAATGGATGGAGCAGGGGTGGATGAATATCCCTAACAGGATATGGGGCAAAAGAAGCCAATGTAAGCAAATACTACATGGTTTCATTCATCTAAAAAGGCCATTTTAAAGATATTTTAGAATTATTACCGGTTTACATCCTGCCAGGTGCTCAGGAGAGAGCCCGTCCCCAGTGCCCATGCCCACACGGGTGTTTCCACCCTGGTTCACCTCCGATGTGATGATGGACACTGCATGGTTTTCATTGTTTCTGGGTTCTCTTCTCTCCTCTTTTCTCTTCTCTCTTTTCTTTTCTTTTGGAGTTTCGCTCTTGTTGCCCAGGCTGGAGTGCAGTGGCGTGATCTCGGCTCACTGCATCCTCTACCTCTTGGGTTCAAGCGATTCTCCAGCCTCAGCCTCCTGAGTAGCTGGGATTACAGGCATGCACCACCATGCCCAGCTAATTTTGTATTTTTAGTAGAGATGGGGTTTCTCCATCTTGGTCAGGCTGGTCTCAAACTCCCGACCTCAGGTGATCTGCCTGCCTCGGCCTCCCAAAGTGCTGGGATTATAGGGGTGAACCACCACGCCCAGCCGATTTCTGGGTTTTCCATTACAAGTTAGGTTGGGCATTGTGTCTCATGTTCATTGGCCATTTGTATTTCTTCTCTTTCTATTTTGCTTGTTATTTTTGGTCTGTTTTTCAAAATGTACTTGTTTTCTCATTTGTTTGAAAAATAATCCGTATGTTGAATGACAGATAATAGGCCGGGCACAATGGCTCATGCCTGTAATCCCAGCACTTAGGGAGGCCAAGGCGGGTGGATCACCTTAGGTCAGGAGTTCGAGAACAGCCTGGCCAACATGGCAAAACCCTGTCTCTACTAAAAATACAAAAATTAGCCGGGCATGGTGGTGTGTGCCTGTAATCCTAGCTACTCAGGAGGCTGAGGCATGAATCGCTTGAACCTGGGAGGCGGAGGCTGTGGTGAGCCTATATCACGCCACTGCACTCCAGCCTGAGTGACAGAGCGAGACTGTCTCAGAAGAAAAAGAGAATGACAAATAATAAAAATACGTTGAAAATATTTTTACCCAGTTTGTCATTTGCCTTGTAACTTCGTGTTTTGTTTTTTTCTGATTGGTCAAAAGCTGATTATTTTTTATGCAGTCTGATCTGTCCATCTTTAACTTTTATGTGTTCTGCCTCCAGAATTTTGTGTAGAAAGTTCTTTTCTGTCCCAAGATTATACAAATATTTACTTACATTCTCTTCTTTCATGTCTGTGGCTTCCTTTGTATCACGTCTTCTTTTATCCTTCCGCACTTCCTTTGGGAGCGTAATGTAAGATGAGGGGCAGCTATAAAGAGCATGCCTGGGAAGCCTGGCTGCCTGGCTTTGAGCCCTGCTCAGCCACCTGCGCACCCTTGGGGCAAGTTAACCCGGACCATCTGGGCCTCAGTGTCTGCACCTGCAAAAATGGGAGTAAGGCAAGGGTTATGAAGGTGAAATCAAACTGTAAACGTATTCTCAGGGCTCCTTTACACTTAAAAATTGACAACTCTAAGAGCTTTTGTGTGGCTTGTATACATATATCAATAGCTACCACGCTGGAAATTGAAACAGTATATTTAAAAACACACATTTCGGCTGGGCACGGTGGCTCACGCCCGTAATCCCAGCACTTTGGGAGGCCGAGGTGGGTGGATCACCTGAGGTCAGGAGTTGGAGATCAGCCTGGCCAACATAGTGAAACGCTGTCTCTACTAAAAATACAAAAATTAGGCATGGTGGCGCATGCCTGTGATCTCAGCTACTCGGGAGGCTGAGGCAGGAGAATCACTTGAACCCGGGAGGCGGAGGTTGCAGTGAGCCGAGATCGTGCCACTGCACTCCAGCCTGGGTGACAGATTAAGACTTCGTCTCAGAAAACTAACAAACAAAAACACGTATTTATAAATTCATTTATAACAAACCTATTATGTGGTAACATAAATAAAATCTATTATTTTTCCTGGAAAATAACTGTATGTTCCAAAACAAAAAAATTGAATAGGAAGCGTGGCATTGCCTTTCAGATTTGCAAGCCTCTTTCTTGTCTGGCTTAACAGAAGACAGCTGGATTCTCATGCCTGCCTCTGCATTCAATCTATTGTGATACATTGTTTTGACTGAAGTATGGTGAAGAAAATCGGCTTCACCACAGATATGTGTTGTGAAAAGGGAGGAATATTTATTAGCTTCTAGATATTTTCCTTTGATCCTACGTAAAAATTTGACAGGTGGTTGATTCTTAAAGCTAGTTGAAATGTGGAATCTGAAAGCACATTAATGAACATTTTGTACCTCGTCACATTAAGATCCACTGGACTGTGTTGCAGTGCGAATGGCTCCGTTACGGGATTTTGTAATATCAGGCATCTGTCTTTGGGAAAATATTGGCCCTGTGTGTTACACAGATCTTCCAAATGTGGATACATTTCATGTCAACATTTTAAAAAAGTCACATCTGTTACTATCGTCACACCTATTATCAGAAAAATCTTTCTGTTTTCAGCAGCTTTTGAACTCACAGTGGGTGACACACGCTTTCCAAAATTCTGATTTTCCCTTGAAAGCTCCAAGCTCCAACTTTATTATTGGCAACAAATTAAGTCAGTTGTTTTCTTTGAAGGGACAGGCTCACTTTACTCATTTTTGTGAAAATATCTGCCATGGCCAGGTGTGGTGAATCACGCCTATAATCCCAGCACTTTGGGAGGCTGAGGGAGGCGGATCACCTGAGGTTGGGGGTTCGAGACTAGCCTGTTCGAGACCAACATGGAGAAACCCCATCTCTACTAAAAAAAATACAAAATTAGCCAGGCATGGTGGTGCATGCCTATAATTTCAGCTACTTGGAAGGCTGAGGCAGGAGAATTGCTTCAACCCGGGAGGCGGAGGTTGCCATGAGCCGAGATCACGCCATTGTACTCCAGCCTGGGCAACAAGAGAGAAACTCTGTCTCAAAACAAAACAAAACAAAACAAAAAAACAAATCAGAAACTGTCTGCCAAATACTCATATCTGAAAACCCACTGTTTGTCTGTTGGTCATTCTGTCAAGTAAGAATGTTGTTCCCGGCCAGGTGCAGTGGCTCATGTCTGTAGTCCCAGCATTTTGGGAGGCTGAGGTGGGCGGGTCACTTGAGCCCAGGAGTTGGAGACCATCCTGGACAACATGGCCAAACCCCATATCTACCCAAAATACAAAAGTTAGCCGGGCATGGTGGCACACACCTGTAGTCCCAGCTATTTGGGAGGCTGAGGTGGTGGGAGGATAGCTTGAGCCCGGGTTGAGGATGTGGTGAACCGTGATCGTGCCACTGCACTCCAGCCTGGGTGACAAAGCAAGACCCCATCTCAAAAAAAAAAAAAAAAAAAAATAGTATTCTTTGGACTAGAGCCTGGGTCAGCTCCAACTCTGACGAGCTCTGTGTCATTCTTGGGCCTTACATGCACTTCCCGTTTTATCACACAGAATGTCAAATGGACATGTACCCAAAGGCTAAGATTCAGTGAAACTAATCATTTTTATTGCCTCATCATGGACCCTTACGTGACATTGGTGAATTTTGTCACTGCGAGTGCATATCTCTGGGAACACAGTGAGACCGGCCCATTTTGGGGCTGCTGCCTTGTTCTACTGAGACTCTAGCAGTTTCATCCCCTCCATGGCTTTTGAGCCACCAAATGTCATTCCAGTGAAAGGCAGTGACGTCTTAGTGCTGCGGTGAGAATCCTGTTGATCTCTGGACCCCTGGAAGGAAGGCGCTGGGCCCTGGGGTCTGTGGAACCTGCTTTCAGAACTGTAGGATTAGATGACAGGTGCACGGCTGAGCACAGTGCCTGGCACGCTCTTGGAGTCCAGTACATGTTACCTGCTGCCATTATTATCCTTTCCCCCAACGAACCTGAGTGACACGGCCTGGGGGAGTGGAGGTGGAAGCCATTGGGTTAAGAATTCAGTGTTTGTGATTTCAAATCCTGCTCAAGGTGCTAACATGTTTGGTCCTCAGGAGTGAGTGAAGGGCCCAGGGGACTTGATAGGTGCCCCACTTTACTTGCCCCTCTGAGCTGCAGAGAGGGCACGACTCATCGAGAGACCCAGGGTTCTCAACCAGGCAACTCTCCCTCATGGGTGGAATCTGCCTCTCAGAGCGGAGCCCTCTCAGAGTCACTCTGTCTTCCTTCTGACCTGAAAGGGCTTCCCTGGCCCCTGGCCTCCATGTGTCCTCCTCCTTAGCCTTCTCACCTGGGGGTGGGGGCGGTCAAAGGTCAGCGCCTTCCGCCCAGCATTTTCTTTCAGGCAGTCAACACATGGTGGCCACTTATGGACTGTATGTTGTATTCTGGGACCTGGACTAAAACCTCATCTGTGCCGTCTGGTTTATTCTCCCAACACAGACACCTGCAAAGTTGATCCTTTAAAAAAATTATCTTTCTATTAAAAAAATTATCTTTCTATTAAAAAAATTATCTTTCTATTAAAAAAATTATCTTTCTATTAAAAAAATTATCTTTCTATTAAAAAAAATTTTTTTAGGCCAGGCACGGTGGCTCACGCCTGTAATCCTAGCACTTTGGGAGGTCGAGGTAGATGGATCACCTGAGATTGGGAGTTCAAGACCAGCCTGGCCAACATGGTGAAACCCCGTCTCTACTAAAAATACAAAAAAAAAAAAAAATTAGCCGGGCATGGTGGCGGGTGCCTGTAATCCCAGCTACTTGGGAGGTTGAGGCAGGAGAATCGCTTGAATACAGGAGGAGGAGGTTGCAGTGAGCTGAAGTAGTGCCATTGCACTCCAGCCTGGGCTACAAGAGCGAAACTCTGTCTCAAAAAACAAAGAAACAAACAAAAAATTTTAGAGACAGGGTCTTGCTCTGTCACCCAGGCTGGAGTGCAGTGGTGCGATCACAGCTCACTGCAGCCTTGACCTGGGCTCAAGTGATCCTCCCGCCTTAGCCTCCCAAGTAGCTGGGACCGAAGGTGTGCACCACCATGCCTGGCTAATTTTTGTACTTTTAGTAGAGATGGGGTTTCGCCATGTTGCCCAGGCTGGTCTCGAACTTGTGGCCTCAAGCTATCCGCCAGCCTTGGCTTCCCAAAGTTCTGGGACCACAGGTGCATACCACCACACTGGCTAATTGTTACATTTGTATGTTGTGTGTGTGTGTGTGTGTGTGTGGTGTATGTGTGTGTTCATAGAGATGAGGTCTCACCATCTTGCCCAGGCTAGCTTTTTATTGTTTTAAAAAAATTTTCCCTGTTTTGTTTATCCAAGTGGCTCCTTTGTGCCAAGCACAGGCCGGGCCCTGAGGATGCCAGTGAAGGCCAGCCCCAGCTCCTGCCTGGTGGGTCCCCAGGGAGACCCCTGTGGTGGGAAGGCACGGAGGGGAGGGTAAGGAAGCCTCCTGATGCAGGGAGTGGGCTGGACAAGAAGATTGAGCCAGTCAGGAAGATGTGGAATGAGTGATTGGGGGGCTGGTGTGTGGCCCTCAAACTTCGCTGCTCCACAGAAGAAACAGCAGCATCTTTTCTGTCGCTAGAGGAAAACTGGCTGGGCCAGACCATTTGAGAGACGGCCCAGCCTTGTTGTTTATGGAACATGTCAAGGATCTTCAAAAGCAACATTTCTGCCGTAAACAGACTGCAGAACACCCTGCTCCCACCCCCTGGTCCAGTAAGATGCTCCTCGGCTTTCTCATTATTTTTGTTATTGATGTTGATTATTTGCCAAGGCCTGTTGATGGTGCCCATTCTGGGGACTGTGAGGAGGTGCACTGGCTGGAGTTTAGGGCATGGGAGTTGGGGAGCAGCAGGTTGGAGAAGGGCTGGGCCAGCCCAGCGTGCTCCTGGACTGCCACATGCTGCGCCCTGAGTCCAGCTGATATGCTTAAGGTGGAATCTGCCTCCTCGGAAGCAGGGTCACTGGCCCCAGCTGGACGTGCCCAGTGATGCGCATGAGCAGGAGGTGCCATAGAGAGTGAGGAGCAGGAGACCCCTGTCCCAACGCCACCACCCACTGTTCTTGTGACTGTGGGCAGGTCTCCGGACACCCGTGGACCCCAGTTTCCTCCTTTGTAAAATGAAAGGGTCAGACTTGGGTCTCAAAGGTACTTCTGGCTCTCAACTCTAAGACACACGTGGGTGCCCAGGGTGGGTTTCGACTCTGTATGGTGGGTGGGTGTGTGTGGGTGTGTGTGTGTGTGCAGGCCTGTGGGAGCTGCGGAACCAGTGTGTGTGTGTGTGTGTGTGTGTGTGTGTGTGTGTGTGTGCAGGCCTGTGGGAGTTGCGGGACCAGGCCCAGGGCAGGTGAAGGGCTGGTCTGAGCCCCTGCCCTGGGTACAGACCTGGACGTTTCATGTGCCCTGCACCCACAGTAGGGGAACCCTGCAGCAGGGCAGCTTCCTCTGTGTTTGTTCTTGAGCTGAGGCAGATGTTTCCTCCAGCTGGCCACTTGGCCCCCTGCCATCCCCCAGAGTCGGGCCCTATTTTTAGCTCCATTGTTACTCACCCTGGGCATCTGGCTGCCAGGGGCATGTGAGAGGCCATGGCTCCGGAAGGGGTACTCTCCCCCTGGGCCCCATGTGTTCTTTGCCCCCTGCCGGTCCCTGCTCTAAGCTTCCTAGTGTCCGTTGGGAAAGCTGGGGTGGCTTCAGTGGAGGAATGAGGGAGTGGCAGGTGAAGTGCAGGAAGAGCCAGCTGCGGAAACGGAGGCTGGGCTCTGTCTTGTCTTGTAGAGAACTCTCTGGCCTGTTTTTTCACCTGCTTGATGGGACAGTTGCCCTGTGCTTCTCCCTTCCTCATAAGGTTGTCCTGAAGTTCCAATGTGAAATGCACTTGGTAAAGTGGCATTCGGAATCTACAACTATTGTGGGCTGAATCCTGTTAGTGGGGCTGCCCCACAGAAGGAACATCAGACCCAGAGTGGGGAGGTGAGGCATGTACTTAGGAAACACCAGGCCACCGGGGTCAGGGCCAGGCTGGGTGGAGCACAGGCTGAGTGCTGCTTGGCTTGGAGCAGGAGGCCCATTCATTTCCACTGGATGCTGATGGATGTACTGAAGGGGGTGAGGGTGGGCTGGCGTGCCTGGTTGTGGGACCCACAAGGGTGAGGGCAGGGAAGGGCCTTAGGTCCTGGGAGGGCCTTGAGGGCCTTGAGCAGCTCTGTGGGGCAGCTCTGGAACTTCTCTCTAGGAGGGCACAGGGTGGGTCTGGGGGCAGGAAGCGCTGCAGCTTCTTCTGAGCATGCAGCCAGTACACCAGCTCTGCTCCTGGCTGTTTGACACACAGGGCTTTCAGGAAACATTGATTTTGCACAAAGAATTCAGCCGCTGAAATGTCTGAAAACCACCCATCTATCTCGTCCAGATGGAAATAAGCGTGGGCTGTGCTGAACTCTTGGAAAGTCAGGGCTGGAGGAAAACTTCTAGTGGGGCTTTTTTTTTCTGTTCAACACTACAGGGCAGCTGGGATCTGGATTTGCCTAAAATATTGGGGATGTGTGGGGCAAATTCATGGTGTTGAGATGAGGGTGCCTAAGGGGGTACTTGAGTGCTGGGCAAAGGAGTTTAGACTGGAGGCCACAGTGGTGGGTGGGATGGAGACAGATGCCCAGAATCCAGGTCATGGTTCTCCCCAGCTCCTTGAAATGATGCTTTAGGTGCCTGGGAGATTGCTGGAGGTTGGAAGTGGGGCTGAAGTGTGCTTTCCCACTGTCACTCTGGGTCTAGTCCCTGGTGGCAGCCAGGAGAGTGTCAGCAGGGCAGAGCACTGGGTGAGGTCTCAGGCCACTCTGAGTTTCTGCTGACCTTGAAATGTCCAAATGCCTGACTTCCTGGAAGTGAGCACATGAGCATTCCAGATACTCTTAACCCTATTCTCCCTGGGCCCCCCTCCCTAAGGCATTTGCCCCCAGCACCTGGCTGCATGGAACCTAGAGATGGACAGGAGCCAGCCTTTTTCAGAAGAAGGCATTGCCTTTCCATGAGTTGACCAGCTCCTTCCTAATTGTTACACTCCCCTCCCTCTGCTCCTTCCTGAAAGAACCAACAGGGCAGGGTCCCTCCCATCCAGGTAACACCTTCTTGCTTCCCAGGGACTTCCTTGGCTCAGAAGGCTCCCTAGAGGGAAAAGGAGAGAGACTGCCCTCCAGATGCAGAGAGGCTTGTGGTCTTTCTCTGCCATTTTGGAGCAGTAGAGGGCAGGTCTCTATCTATAAGGTGGAACAAACATTTAGCGGCTTGGGACTTTCGAAATCTCTGCAGCTGACTCAGGGAAAGCTGCTTCACCATGCTGTCTCGCAGTTAGTTGATGGTGCTCTAACGGTGTGCATCTCGTGTGTATATCCTCAGCTATCCTGCAGGTCCTGGTGGGCAGGGATTACGTTCTGTGAACCACACACTTGGATCCTGGGCTCCCAGGATCCTGGAGTCACTCCGCCCAAACGTGAAGCTGCCAGCCCACAGTGTAGCCTGGCATTCACCAGTAGGGAAACTTGACATTCTCCTGCAAGAGGAGAAAGAAATAAATTCTCTCCTGTTCCCATGTGGCATGTGATCACTGAGGGTCAAACCTAAAAATAACAGAGTGCATTAATCAGGATTAGATTTGGCTGCAAGTAATAGGAAAAGCCAAATAACAGTGGTTTACACAACTTGGAAGTTTATTTCTTCGTCCTGTCTAAGCCCAGAGTTTTGCAGACCAGGTCTGGTATAGTAGTAGCTCTACCCTATAGTTTCCTTGGGGAACTTGATGTCCGCTGCACTGTTCCCAGGCTGTGGCTTCAAGGGCTCATGGTTCAAGATGGCTGTGAAACTTAAGTCATCATATCTGTGTCCAGGCAGCAGGATCGAGACAGGGAGGAAAGGGGTCTTGTAAGGAAGGATTCCAGAACTTGGCATCTTATACTGACGCTTATGTCCCTGTCTTAGTCCATTTTCTGCTGCTATCACAGAATCTCATGGACTGGGTAATTTATAATGAACAGAAATTTATTTGACTTACAATTCTGGAGGCTGGGAGGTCTAAGAGCACAGCACTGACATCTGCTTGGCATCTGGTGCAGGCCTTCTTGCTATGTCCTCTTATGGCAGAAGGCAGAAGGGCAGGTGAGCATGTGAAGCAGATAAAACTCACTCCCCAAATCCCAATTTTAAAAGGCATCGAGGGCAGGGCGTGGTGGCTCACGCCTGTAATCCCAGCACTTTGGGAGGCTGAGGCAGGTGGATCATGAGGTCAGGAGTTCGAGACCAGCCTGGCCAACATGGTGAAACCCCATCTCTACTAAAAATACAAAAATTAGCCGGGTGTGGTGGCGGGTGCCTGTAGTCCCAGCTACTCGGGAGGCTGAGGCAGAAGAATCACTTGAACCTGGGAGGTGGAGGTTGCAGTGAGCTGAGATCGCGCCACTGCACTCCAGCCTGGAGACAGAGCGAGACTCCGTCTCAAAAGAGAAAAAAAAAGGCATTGAATCCACCGTGAGGACAGAGCCCTCATGGCCTAATCACACCTCTTAAAGGCCTCTTAATACTATTATAATGGCAATTAAATTCCAACATGAGTTTTGGAGGGGCCATTCAAACCATAGCAGTACTGTTAGCCTGTTAGTCACATGGCCCCAGGTCGCTGCAAGGGAGGTGGGGAATGCAGTCTTGGCTCTGGGCAGCTGTGTGCTCAGCTGGCTGTCCCTGCTTCTGGGGGATGAAGGCATTATGAGCTTTTTGATTAAATCTGGGCCATTCCCAGGCTGAAAAGCTGGACCAGAGCTTCAGGGCTTGAGTCTCTCACAGAGAGATTTCCCACTGGGGACATCAGTCCTGCCTTGGGACCAGAAAGCCACATGCTGTAGGCCAGGAAGGGGGAAGCAGGGGCTGAGCCCAAGGGAGAAAGGCTTTAGAGGTGTTAGCAGACAGCTCAGTGGCAGTGGTTAGAATTAGGGAGGCAGCGACCTCTTCTTAGTGTGGTCAGAGCATGCCAAGAAAGTGTGGTCTGTGTCTGGGCTGCTGAGGCCCGAGGGCAAGGGCCAAGCTCATTCATAGGACAGTGGCCAAGAAGCGGGGACTGAAAGGCTTGGGAAAAGTAAGGAAGCTCTGCAGGTTCTGGGACACAAGTGAACATGGTAAGCAGTGGAAGGCCCACCCCAGGACAGGGTTAGACTGGGAGCACTGTCTCCTTCTAGCCCACAAGAGGCCAGGGCAGGGCCCAAGTACAGTGTGGAAGTCCAGCCTGGTGGACTGCAGGGATCCCTGCCCAAGCCCACCCCCTGCTCACCTCCTCCAGTGGCACCTTGTTGTTGCACATTTTTTAATTCATCAAGAGAAGCCAGAGATCTAGATTTTTATTTGAAATTCATTGATTTCAAACTATGGGTGGCTAATTAGAGTGGAAAATACAAAACTATGAGGATCATACAGATTGCTCCTGAGACCGACCCCTTTTTGCCCGTGGGCCACAAGCCGTCTCCCTCCAGTGAGAATGCATCCTCTGGGTCCTCAGGGGCAGAACCAGGAGGAATCCATGGAGCACTTCTCATAAGACGGCTTAACACTTTTTTCAGTTTTATTTTTGAAATTTTTTAACCCCCATTTTTTTATTTGGAAAAATTTTAAATCTACAGACAAATTGAAAGAGTTCGCCGGGTGCGGTGGCTTATGCCTGTAATCTCACCACTTTGGGAGGCCGAGGTGGGTGCATCATTTGAGGTCAGGAGTTCGAGACCAGCCTGGCCAACATGGTGAAACCCCATCTCTGCAAAAAAAAAAAAAAAAAAAAAAAATACAAAAATTAGCCAGGAGTGGTGGCACATGCCTGTAGTCCCAGCTACTTGGGAGGCTGAGGCAGGAATTGCTTGAATCCGGGAGGCGGAGGTTGCAGTGAGCCGAGATCGTGCCACTGCCCTCCAGCCTGGGCGACACAGTGAGAATCCGTCTCAAAAGATAAAAAAAAGGAAGTATGCAGTAAGTAAACTCCTGTCTGCCAACACCAGGTAAGATTTGTTCCATTTACTTCTCTCTCTGAATCATGAACGTCAGACATCAAGAGGCGTTACCCCCAAACGCTTCAGCCTGTATTTCCTAAGAACAAGGGCATTCTCCTCTTAGCCACAATCTGAGGATGTTAACTTATTTATCCAGCATATACTCCATCCTCAAATTTTCCCAGTTGTCCTCAAAATGCTCATTACAGCCTTTCCCCGCTCCCCAATCTGAGATCCCATAGACAGAGCGGCAGAGCAGACCCACTTGGAGGCAGGCAACTAGGGGTGCTGGAAAAGGTCCTGAATTCCAGGAACCTGCAGGCCCGTGATGGCTGGCCCACACCCGGTGACCCGGTGACCGCTGCTGGCTGCGGGGCAGGCTTTGTCATCCCGAGAACCCGCCTGCCAGGTGAGCTGAGAGGGAGCCTTCCCCCTGCTCTCTGAGGGCGGGCAGGGACTTCCCCATCCCTCCACAGCTTCTGTCCGCTCAGTGGGCCGACCTGATTTGCATTCCCACACTCTGCTGGCCCTGGGTGCTGGCCTCCATGTGCCACAGTGCCTCTGCGGGCCGTCCGGTCATTCTGTCCACCTTTGCCCACTTCCTGCTGCATGCCCACCTTGACTTGTCATCTCAGTGTGTGGCAGCCACGAGGCCTCCTTCCTGCCAGGACTTGGCGCTTGCTTCAAAGGCTCCCCAGGGATTGCAGGCTGAAGCCTGGAAGTCAGAGCTGCCCCCCGCAGTGGCAGCCCCGCCTGCAGAGCAAAGGACTGCATTTCCACACGTCCTCTAATTTCTGTTTTTAACTTTTAAACTATTTTTTTTTCTAGTTTAGAAAAATATAAAAACACTTGAGAAACACATAATTTAGCAGGTGAAGGGTTCCTGTGATCCCAGCCCCCAGACAGCTTTATTTTAACATTTAGATTGGACTCTTCCTAGTTTTAAAGAGAAAGAGGCTGAGGGGCAGAGGTCATGAAGGATGGGTCTGTGGGACCCCCAAGAGATGAAGGAGTCGGGGCCAGGAGCCTCTGCCTCCATGAAGCCTGTCACCTGGGAGGTTCATGTCTTTGACTTTGCTCAGCCGTCACCTCTTCTGTAAAGTGGGGATCCTAATTCTCGGCTCTCTTGAGGGCTGTAGCAAAGACACAAAAATCCTACCAGACTGTACAAGTGGAATTATTGTCAGGGGAACATGCGCTGCAGTGGGCAGAGTGCGCCTGGGCAGAGGGCCAGGGTTAAGGACACGGAGCTGGAGGAGCATGGGGTGCTTTGAGGTGGGTAGGGTGAGGGTTCTCTGGGTGAAGAGTTGTGACCTTTGCCCAACTTGGAAACTTATACAAATAACTAAACTTAAAAAGAAAATGTTCCTAGGGTAATCACGTTCATTGTAAGATATTTAGAAGCGATGGATGAGCAAAACAGAAGAAAATAAATATCACCCTGCAGCTCACTACTCAGGAATAAGTACCATTGCTGTTGAAGTAGATGGCCCCCAGTCTTTGGTGCCTACTTGTTGAGAACCAGCCTTGGCCCATCATCAGTAACCAGACAGGGTGGGGAGGTAAAGTGTTGGAGAGACTCTGCCCTGCCCTCTTGGATCAGATTCGAAAGGGAAGGAGATAGGTCAGTCAGGTGCTAGTGGCCCAAAGCTGGTGGGGGCAGAGGGTTGGAGAGAACTGGGCTGACTCAGGCTGGGCACCTGTTCTTCCAGGGATGGAGGACTTGTGCGAGGGCCCAGAGCAGAGCTGGGGCCTCCTGGTTCTTGAGGAAGGCCAAGAGCAGATGGGAACCTACCCCGAATGGCTTACCAGACAAAGCGGAATGAGGAGAGTGATGTGATGATCGTGGTTGTTAAGGAGGGTGGCTGCTGTGGCCCAGCCCAGCCTGGCTCTGCCCTGCTGGCTGCCTGGGTTGAGAGCCAGGGACTGCTGGCCATTCACAGATGGCTCCCGGGCGAGGCCCCTGGTTCTAGTCCTGGTCCTGAAGGTTCACGTCTGTGGCAGCTGGCAGTTGCTGGGAGTTCAGTGCAGGGTCAGCCATGGTGTAGGGGGATGACGTCAGGGCAGCTGAGGAGTTGGAGCCCTCGCTGTGCTGTGTGTCGGGCCATCCAGGTGTTGCTCTGCACACATTCACTGATTTCATCTTTATACGGTCCAGCAGGGGAGGTACTGGTGGTCCCCAGTCTACAGTTGGGGAAACAGTTTGGGGAAATCAAGCCATGAACCCAAGATAATGTGACTAATGCATGATAGAAGTGGGGTTCAACTGGTGTCCTGCCCAGAGCCCACAATTCACAGAGCCTAAGCCCTGTGTCCCCAGCCAGGGGTCAGGATGTGAAGAGTTGCCACTCCTGCAAGCCCTCGCTTTTCTTTTTGTTCAATGGGAATGAAAATACCAACTTTCTGGGGCTTTTGCATGCCTCTAACAGATATTTATTAAACTCTTACCTGCAACAGGCACTGGGCTCAGCCCTGAGTACCCTGAGCTGAGCAAGAGGTGTCCTCAGGGTCACAGAGGACTTAAGACTCAGAGCAGTGCCACCCAGTAGAAATCTCACAGGAGCCACGTGCAGCACTTTATTTTTAATTTTTTGAGACGGAGTCTCATTCTGTTGCCCAGGCTGGAGTGCAGTGGTGCGATCTCAGCTCATTGCAACCTCTGCCTTCTGGGTTCCAGCGATCCTCCTGCCTCAGCCTCCCGACTAGCTGGGACTACAGGCGTGCACCACCACGCCTGGCTAATTTTTGTATTTTTATAAAAAAGGCACAGTTTTTCCATGTTGGTCAGGCTGGTCTTGAATTCCTGACCTCAAGTGATCCGCCCACCTCAGCCTCTTACAGATGTGAGCTATTGCTCCCAGCCTTGTGTGGCACTTTAAACAGCTGCCTTCAAATACAGATGAATGAGTGAGCTTAGTTTTAATAACATATATTATTTAACTCAGTATATCAGAAGATTATCATTTTGAGATGTAATCAACATAAACTGTGTTTTGTTCTTAGTTTTTTATTTTTTGAGACAGAGTCTCACTCTTGTCCAGGCTGGAGTGCAGTAGTTCGATCATGGTTCACTGCAGCCTTGACCTCCTGGGCTCAAGCGATCCTCCTGTCTCAGTCTTCTAAGTTGCTGCTACTACAGGCATGCACCACCACACCTGGCCATTTTTTTTTCTTTCTATTTTTGGCAGAGACAGCGTTTCTATGTTGCCCAGGCTGGTCTCGAATTCCTGGGCTCAAGCAATCCTCCTGACTCGACCTGTCAATGTGCTATTATGGACATAAGCCACCGTGCCCAGCCCCAATATACATTGTTAATGAGATATTTTACTGTTTTTTTTTTTTTTTGTAGCTAGTCTTCAGAATCTGGTATGTATGTTACACTTGCAGCATGTCCTAGTGTGGACCAGCCAGATTTCCAGGGCTTAGTGATCACAAGGCACACAGCCCAGCTTCAGAGGCCAATGGGCCAGTGTCCCCCAAACACCTAGAATCACCTTACCTTTATTGGCCAGGCCCTTTTCTGAGGTCTTTACCCACAAGATATTACTTAACTTTTGCAACTACCCCATGAAGGAGGTGCTACTGTTGTTCCCATTTCACAGAAGTGGCAGCAGAGGTCCAGAGAGGTTATGGGGCCAAGGTTGCACAGCCGATGAATGACGGAGCTCAGTGGGAAGGTGTCACGAGAGGAGAACATTGTGGGACAAAGGACGGGGACACCTCTTGTCTTTAACAGATTTATTGAGGTAGAGTTCATACAATGAAATCACCCCTTTTTAAGTGTTCATTTTTTTTTTTGAGATGGAGTCTTGCTCTGTCACCCAGGCTGGAGTACAGTGGTGCAATCTCAGCTCACTGCAACCTCCGTCTCCTGGGTTCAAGAGATCCTCCTGCCTCAGTCTCCTGAGAAGCCGGGACTACAGGCACGTGCCACTACGCCTGGCAAATTTTTGTCTATTTAGTGGAGATGGGGTTTTACCATGTTGACCAGGCTGGTCTCGAACTCCTGACCTCAGGTGATCCGCTCACCTCAGGTTTCCAAAATTCTGGGATTACAGGCGTGAGCCACCACACCTGGCCTAAGTGTTCAGTTTGATCAGCATTGGCAAATGTACGCCGTTGTGTGGCCACCACATTCAGTATCCTCAGCAGTTCCATCCCCCAAAATGTGCCCTCATGCAGTTGAGTCCTTACTCCATCGACCTGCTGTCTGCCCCTGCAGTTTTCACGGGGTTATACAGTGTAAGTATAAGGGTAAGTGTAAGTCTGGGGCTTGGCTTGTTTCTCTCGGTAATAGTTTTGAGGTTCACCCATGTTGTTGTGTCTATCTGTAGTCTGCTCCTTTTTGTGGTTGGTTTTTTTATTTTTATTTTTTGAGATGGAGTTTCACTCTTGTTGCCCAGGCTGGAGTGCAATGGCGCAATCTCGGCTTACTGCAACTTCTGCCTCCCGGGTTCAAGCGATTCTCTTGCCTCAGCTTCCCGAGTAACTGGGATTACAGGCATGCGCCATCATGCCTGGCTAATTTTGTATTTTTAGTAGAGATGGGGTTTCTCGATGTTGGTCAGGCTGGTCTCGAACTCCCAACCTCAGGTGATCCGCCCGCCTCGGCCTCCAAAGTGCTGGGATTACAGGCGAGAGCCACCACTCCCGGCCGCTGTGTGGTATATTATGGTGTGGATCTATCACATTGCGTTCATCTGTTCACCAGTTGATGGACATTGAGTTGGGCTCAATGTTTGCTGTTATGAATATGCTGCTGTGTACAAGTCTTTTTCTGCACATATTTGCATTTCTCCTGGATGGGTACCTAAGAGTGGAATTGCCGGGTCATATGAGAAGGGTATGTCTCCATTCGTAAGAAATTACAAAACTGTCTTCCAGGTGGCTGTATGCTTTCACTGCTCGCCAGCAGTGTATGTGAATTCCAGTTACTCATATCTTCCTCAGAGCTCGGTATCATCAGTCTTTTAAATTTGTCATTCTAGTGCAGGACCCTGATGACATGATCCCGAACATCTATTTAATGTGCTTATTTGGCATCTGTATGTATCTTCAAATCTTTTGCCCATCTTTACATTTTAAAAAAATTGACTTGATATTGACTTGTTAAGAGTTGGCACCTCTTTTTTGGGTCAGGATTAAATGAGATAATATATGTCAAATGCCTTGCAGTCAGAGATTCACCCATTGGCCCTCCTGGTGTACCCCTCTCTGCGCTCAGGGTCTCTGGCTCTCTCAGGTGGCTGTTCAAACCCCACCTCACCCCCAGTGAGTCCCCGACCCCTGCCCCCTGGCAGGCACATGAGTCACACACTCTCGACCAACACAGTGACTGACTAGCATAATTCCATACTGACACATCTCTGTGTGTTCACAACACAGTCTTCCTGTTTGCCTCAGGCCAGAGGCAGTGCAGCCCAGCCAGGGAGGCTTGGGTCTGGAGAAAGGAGCCCTGAGTCCTAATTCTGTCCTTGTGGCCACTTGCTGTGTGAATGAGGGCATATCACTCTCCTGTTCTGTGCCTCAGTTGCCTCATCTGTGGAAAGAGAGCATTTTACTATGTTTTATTTTTTGTAAATGAGACAGAGTCTTGCTATGTTGCCCAGGCTGGTCTTGAACTCTTGGGCTCAAGCAGTCTGCCCACCTCAGCCTCCCAAAGTACTGGGATTACAGGTGTGAGCTACTGTGCCTGGCCTCTAATATTTTAGTCCATTCAGGCTGCTATGACAAAACGCCATGAACTGGGTATCTTAAAAACAACGGAAATTTATGTTTCATGGTTCTAGAGGCTGAGAAGTCCAGGACTAAGGCGTTGATTCAGTATCTGATACAGGCCCACTTTTTCATTGATCTTGCCTTCTTGCCGTATCCTCAGATGGTGTGACCAGGCAGCTCTCTGGGGTCCCTATTATAAGGGCACTGATCCCATTCCTGAGGGTTCTGCCCTCATGAATTAATTACTCCCTCTCCCCCAAAGCCTCCACCTCCTAATACCATGACCTTGGGGATTAGGATTTCTTTCTTTCTTTTTTTTTTTTTTTTTTTTTTTGTGAGACGGAGTCTGGCTCTGTCGCCCAGGCTGGAGTGCAGTGGCGCGATCTCAACTCACCGCAACCTCTGCCTCCCAGATTCAAGTGATTCTCCTGCCTTACCCTCCTGAGTAGCTGGGATTACAGGTGTGTGCTACCACGCCGGGCTAATTTTTGTATTTTTAGTAGAGACGGGGTTTCGCCATGTTGGCCAGGCTGGTCTCGAACTCCTGACTTCAGATGATCTGCCCGCCTCAGCCTCCCAAAGTGCTGGGATTATAGGTGTGAGCCACTGTGCCCAGCCTGGGATTAGGATTTTAACATATGAGTTTTTAGGGGCAAAACATTCAGACCACAACAGCAAGATGAACTTCAGGGATGTGGCCAGCTCTGAATCTGCTTTTTGGGGGATACAGGGCAGGGGGTCTTGAGTGGTTAGGCCTCAGCAGCGATAAGGTCTTGCAGCAACAGCCATTTGTGGAGATTGCTGTGGTCTCAGCATCTCTAAGGTGGGACTTGGGATTGTGCCAGAGGGTCTGGGATTCCGGCGGGCGGGGAGGGCAGGAAAAAGGGACGGGGTGGGCGTAGTGTCTGGGGTCAGTGGCAGACAGCCACCTTTCTGCTGCAGTCTGAGAAGCCAGACTCTATTTTGGAAAGGCTACCAGTCATCTTTTTCAAGCCCACTAGGCTTGACATGCTGGGAGGTTGTGGCTGCTGCACCCTGGCAAGGACAAAGAAGGTGGGGGTTTGTAAACTTTAGATTCGAGGTGGGGAAACCAAGATTGGAATGGTGATGGTTCATTTCCCCCCGAACCATACACAAAGCAATGGACTTCCACTCCCAAGATATTTAGGAATCAGCTCTTGAACCTCTTGCCTATTGTTCCTACCCCAGGGCCCAGAATGGGCATCTCTAGCTTCCCCTGGGCTTGAATACTGCCATTGACAAAAGGCTCACCACTCTGGCAGGTTGGGTGAGTATGTTGGAGCATCAGGCAGCTAGTGGGTGAGTTGGAGCTAATGTCCCACCTTCTGAAGCTTGAGTCCTCTTAAGGAAATGAGGTGACCTCTCTGCTAAGGACTCCATAGGTCAGTTTCTTTTCTTTTCTTTCTTTCTTTCTTTTTTCTTTTGCGGTGGAGTTTTGCTCTTGTTGCCCAGGCTGGAGTGCAATGGTGTGATCTCGGCTCACTGCAATCTCTGCCTTCTGGGTTTAAGCGACTCTCCTGCCTCAGCCTCCCAAGTAGCTGGGATTACAGGCGCCTGCCAGCACACCCGGCTAATTTTTGTATTTTTAGTAGAGATAGGGTTTTGCCATGTTGGCCAAGCTGGTCTTGAATTCCTGACCTTAGATGATCCGCCCGCCTCAGCCTCCCAAAATGCTGGGATTACAGGCGTGAGCCACCGCGCCTGGCCAGTTTCTTTTCTGACTGCCATGAGAGGCAGGAGAATGGCATGTCTGTGTGCCAGACTTTCTCAAATGCCATTAGAGCTGCAGCCTGGATGATTCTGTGGCTTTTTAGCTGGATACTGAGGGCTTCCATGGGTGAGATGGGTCCTGGAGTCCCTGACTGTCTATTGGAAGCTGTGTATCTCTCTAGGAGGCCTCGTCAGGATGTTCCCGCAGAGAATGGAGTGGATGGGGTTGGGAGTTGTTCAGATCCAAGAGGGAAGGGGGCAGTGTGAGGTGCTTTTTCTGCTAGGGTCAGCTCTAAAGAGGCAGGGAGGAAGCTGAGGGGCAGTTGTCAACTGCTGCCCCTTCCCAAAGACCAGCTGTCCTCATCTGAAAATGGACACAATGAGGCCTCATCCTTTTAGGGTTCTGGGGATCGATATGACATAAAGCATCCAGCAAGGTGCCCAGCGCTTCATGAGGGCTTTGGAATATTAATAACAGAAGCAGAGAAGATGGAAGAGGGCCTGTGTTTGTGGGTGGGGAATGTTCTTCCCTTAAAGCAAGGTTTCCTCTTTTTTCTTTTTTTTTGAGATGGAGTCTTGCTCTGTCGCCCAGGCTGAAGTGCAGTGGCGCGATCTCGGCTCACTGCAACCTCTGCCTCCTGGGTTCAAGGATTCTCCTGCCTCAGCCTCCCGAGTAGCTGGGATTCCAGGAGCCCGCCACCATGCCCGGCTAATTTTTTTTATTTTTAGTAGAGATGGGGTTTCACCATGTTGGCAAGGCTGGTCTCGAACTCCTAACCTCAAGTGATCCACCCGCTTCGGCCTTCCAAAGTGCTAGGATTACAGGCATGAAGCAAGCGTGGCTGGTTTCTTCTTTTTTTTTGTGCCAAGGACCCCCAAGCAGAAGCCCATGGACTCCTTCTCAGAATGCTTTTAAATACATAAAATAGGTGGGGTTACAAAGGAAATATGTTTCATTGAGAGAACTGTCAAAATATTTAAACACATTGTGTTTAAATAATAAACAGTAAACAAATGGTAATATTTGTCCTTAGGTATTATTGCACTAATAAGATAACCCATTAGGCAAATTAAGGTTACATTTTACTTTTGAAGAGACTCATCAGTGACAAGGCTGCAGTGGCTCAGCTCAATGGGGGTGTCACACTGGGGAGTGTCTTTGAGGGAAAGGCTTGTGCCCCGCATGGTGGACACCCAGGCCGTTGTGATTTTTTTTTTGAGGTTTCCCAACTATTGCAAATCCCACTTTGCAAATGTAATTGCAGCTTCTTTGCAGCTAGTTTTATAAGGCAAGGTCAGGCTTCTGTCTAGGATTGCTAGGATTCTCCAAGCTTGTTGAGTTCACCTGAATCATGAGGACCCATAGCGGGAGTGGGGAGTGGTTTAAAAGCACCAGGTGCAGAATTGCCCGAAGCTGGCCAGGTGCGTCAGCCCAGCGTCTGTAGGCAGGGGACCGGGGGCTCACGTGGTCCCTGGTGGGTCTGATAATGACTGTTGTTTAGAAGAGTGGTATCGTAAGCGACATTTCCAGATCCCACTGTGATGTGGCGTGAAAATGGCCGTGAGCTCCGTGGGCACTGCCTCACACTCCATCGTCACTGCAGGGGCAGCCCTCACTCATGAGCAAAGGAGAGTTAGAAGATAGGAAATAAAGGCATAAACCATTCACCAACTATGCAGGAACATCTCATCCCAACCCACTTCCCCCTGTCTTTCTCTAGCAGAGGTTTGAGCACTAGGCACCCCACCTGCACCCCCACCTTTGCTGACCCCTGTCCCTGGCAGGCGACAGCCGTGCTGTGACCACTGGGACCACTGATCTGAGGCGCCAGATCCCCCTGAAGCTGGAAGGGGCTTTCAGACCATCCCACCCCTCACTATCATTTTACAGTGGCTGTGGACACTGAGGCCCAGAGAGGGGAAGGAAGTGGTCCAAGGCCCTTCAGTGTGTGGCCAGCAGGAGGAAGGCCCCACGCTGGTGAGGTTCTTTCTGGCAGAGTTGAGAGAGATTTCAGGGTGAGAGCTACAGTGTGACAAGCCTGGGGTTGCACCCCCCTCTAGATATTTTGGAGGTGGGCTTGATTTTCAAAGGGCATTGCTCTCCCACCCCTAACTGCCTGTTCTACCCCTGCGGCCTGCAGCTGTGAACATCTGTGTCGTCTCTGGGCCACCCTTGCAGGGCACCAGCTGTAGCCTGTCATTGCCTCTGGAGCCCATGAGAGGTGAGGGTGGCTGGAACTGGAGCTGGGGGCAGGCAGGGGAGGAGAGGCGGAGGTGTCAGGCCGAACCCAGCCCTGTGGGGACGGGCCCTGATGCCTGGCCTTGGCCTGAAGCTGTGGCCAGCTGTTGCCTTCTGCAGACCCTTCTGTGTCCTGCCCATCCTCTCCCTCGGGAGAGCTGCCCTGAGCCCTTGTTCTCCAGGCTATTCCCACACATGTCTTTTTGGCCCAGGCTGCTGGGAGGGGTCTGGGAAAGTTTGATGAGGGCCGTTTGGGGCCTGCCAGGGCTGGTGAGGTGGAGAGAAGGTTCCGCTCTGCCCTTGGCCAGTGAGGGGGCCACTGCAGAGCTCCCTCCCCTCTTTGAGCTGCCTATTTTTCTGTTTGGGAACATAGAGGCTCATTCCCTCCACCCTTGCCAAAAAGAGAGAGAAAGAGAGGGAGAAATTAGGGTGTGGAGCACCACGGAGATGGGGCTCTTTTAAACACAAGGTGTGTGTGTTAACGAAGCTGTCACGAGGCTCCTGGGAGTTTTCAAGGGTGACAGGCGTGAGTGGGGGTGGGGGTGGGGGGATCTTTCCAGACTGGAGAGGGATGGGTAGCTGTTTGAGAAGGTTCTGGGAGGGCCGATGAGTCTGGAGTTGTTCTCTCTGAGAGTCCCTGAATGGGAGGTGGATCTAGGGTAGGAGCCTGAGTGCATGGTCCAGAGGAGGCCTGGGGAACACCCACCTGGGGATCAGAGCTCTGGTTCAGGACCTGGGGAAGAAAGGACAGTGAGCTCAGCCTTCAGACTGACCTGACCTCAGCTTCATGCTGACCTCATGACCCTACCTTCCACTTCTTGAGGTGATGCTGCTGCTTATGGGAGGGCTGGGGGGAGTGTGGATGGTTGGGAGCAGACAGTCCCTACTGAT
Organism: Gorilla gorilla gorilla; assembly: GCF_029281585.2. Classification (NCBI taxonomy): domain Eukaryota; kingdom Metazoa; phylum Chordata; class Mammalia; order Primates; family Hominidae; genus Gorilla; species Gorilla gorilla. The sequence goes on along the minus strand of NC_073232.2, from coordinate 45,226,594 downwards.
GTGGAGCAGCTTGTGCCTGGTTGAGGGCAGCTGGGAAGGTTGCCGTGCTCTAAGGATGCTTATTGTCCAAGGATGCTTATTGTCCTTGTGCTTCTGCAGAGTCGAGGGGTGGGGGGCTGGCAGGGCAGCTTGCCCTGATCCCCAGTCCTGGACCATCAGTATGTGGGGCCAGTGGCCACTGAGCTCCCAGAAAGTTCCCTGAGCCTCTGTCCCTCCTGTCTGTCGCCCTCTGTCCATGTGGAATTCCCAGCCCCCTCCCTTTTCTGCAGCTCTGGCTCTCGGACCTCTGAGCCACTCCTTCCCCATCCCTTGACCAGCCCTTAAAAGATGTCACAGCCATCTTTCGTAGCCATTCCTTTATTCTTTAAATAGGTTTTAACCATATTACCCAGTGTTTGGAGAAGAAAAATTAGAAAATACAGATAAGCAAAAAAGAGAAAATAAAAATCGTCCATAATCTCATCACTTGCAGATAACTCATGCTAGCATCCTGGTGTCTGTCCCTTGGACTCATCCTGATGCCCTTTCGTGAGTTAAGGTGGGGCTGTGGCCTACGCTTCCTATGCAACCTGCTCTGTCCTAGATGTCTTCCCATGTCAGCCAATGATATTTTTAATGGCTGTTTAACATTCTACCCTATAGATGTCTCATTATTTATTCAGCAAATCCTCTGCTGTGGGCTAGAGGTTGTTTCCAATGTTGTGTGATTATAAACAACACCCCAGTCAACAAAACATCGTGGTACACCACTTTGTGTATACATCCTCAAGTATTTCCTTAGGAGGGAGCCTTGCAGGAGGACTGCTGAATCCCCGAGGTTGCCCGGCGTTCTTCAAGTGGGGTGGGAGCTGTGCCTGTTGAGGATATAGATGTTGATTCAGATTTTTATTTTTTATTTTTTTGAGATAGAGTCTCACTCTGTCACCTAGGCTGGAGTGGCTCGATCTCTGTTCACTGCAACCTTTACTTCCCGGGTTCAAGCGATTCTCGTGCCTCAGCCTCCTGAGTAGCTGGGATTATAGGTGCATGCCACCATGCCTGGCTAATTTTGTATTTATTTATTTTTTTTTAAGTAGAGATGGGGTTTCACCATGTTGGCCAGGATGGTCTCGAACCCCTGGTCTCAAGCGGTCTGCCTGCCTCAGCCTCCCAAAGTGCTGGGATTATAGGCATGAGCCACTGCACCCGGCCACCAATTCAGATATTGATGTTGATGTTGAGTTTGGGGCCTGGTATTTTCTTTGAACACTTGATCTGCTGATAGCTCACCTAACCTGGACTTCCTTGGCCTTATTTTATGACATTCGTGGCTATATGTCCTTCTGCATCCATTCCCATCCAAAGCCTTCAAATCCAAGTCTGACTTCCTTCTTTGCATCTATCTGCCCCTGGTTCTTTCTCGGTGACATTTCCTGCTTCTCCTAGCCTGAAAGGTCTGGCCTTTGTCTATACCACCTGAAATAGTCACTTTGAACTCTAGGCCCTGACCTGCTGTGGATGATTCACCTCTTTCTGTCTCATTTTCACAAGAGGAGTGTAAACTAAAGGGGTTGGGGGCTGCATCTTTATGTCTGTCTATGTCCGTGACTCCCCCAAAGCATCGGTAAAGGGCCGGGTATAGAGCAGGCACTCAGTGAGCATGTGATCTTCTGGGCCCCAGGGTGTAGGTGGCAAGCCTGCTTCTGTCTCCAGCTGCAGAGTGAGCTGCCTTTCTCTGTATGGTGGAGGGCAAGAGGTGGGTCAGGTCTCCTGCTGTAGCTTTTCCCATCCCCTCCTTCACTGCACACCCTCTTATCCTACAGGTCTGGGGTCCTGAGGCTGCCGGCAGACTATGGGTACAACGGCCAGCACAGCCCAGCAGACGGTCTCGGCAGGCACCCCGTTTGAGGGCCTCCAGGGCAGCGGCACGATGGACAGTCGGCACTCCGTCAGCGTCCACTCCTTCCAGACCACTAGCTTGCATAACAGCAAGGCCAAGTCCATCATCCCCAACAAGGTGGCCCCTGTTGTGATCACGTGAGTGGCAGGGGGAGTGTGCCCATGTCCCTGGGAGACATGATGGGTGGGGGGACCTGCTTGGGGGTGCAGTGGCATACAGCACTTAATGCTTGCAGACTGGATTCGGGTTCATAGATGATGACACTGAGGCCCAGGGAGATGAAGCAGTTCATAGGTAGTCACACTGCATGCACCTGGCAGAGCTGGTCTCTGTCATGGGTCTCTGAGCCCATGCTACTCACCACGTCCACAGTGTGAGGGAATGCGGAGGAGGAGGCATGGCTGGGGGACCCCCCTTTTAAAAATAATTTTTGGCTTAACATTTTCAAAAGAAGTTTATGTACTTGATGGATGAAATTGGGATTTCTTTTTCACAGACAGTAATTATGGCTCAAAACTGAGGCTAACACCAGGCTGTTGAAGGGCCTTGGGCTGAAGGAGCTGGAAGCTGCTAGTTGGCTGTCCTAATGATGCCCCTCAGGGCTTGTTCTGGCAGCATGTTCTGGTGTTCTGAGATCTGTACATACTGTGTGCATCCAGAGGAAGAGGGTTATGATGGGTCCCTGAAACCCTGTCTGCCCTGTGGGGCTTGGAGGAAGGGGTGGGTGCTGGAGAGCCATGCTGGGAGGACAGGAAGATGGAGGGGATGTTGGATCCATCTCCTGGTGCGTTGAGAAGCCTTGTACTTTCCACACCTCTGCCCACTGTGCTCCCCTCCTCTGGGTCTTCCAGGATGCAGGAAGCAGGAGATGACTAGCTAGGAATTAAATGTGTTCCGCACATCAAAGTTTGGCAAAGACTTAGCAGATGGGTCCTTCTGTATAAGGAAACCTGAGGGGTGGGAATGATAAACCCTGCCTGCCAGCTCTGGGGCCTGCCAGGAAAACCGTCATCATAATCAATTCTTGGGCTTCTGATAAGGGGAGGAAAAGGGATGTCATATAAAAGAGACTTGATATGGAGTCTCTGTACTGACAAATGACAAAGGTGGGTTTGGGGCCTGAAGGTAGCACGAAGACTCGTGCCCCAGGCCTGGTTCTGCCCTTGCTTTGTTCTGTGACCTTGCACAAGTTCCTTTCCCTCTCTGGGCCTCAGTTTCCTTATCAACATAAGCAGAGATGACATTCAGAATATTTAACCAAGTGATGTGTCTCAGAACAGTTGCTGACCAGCCGTAAAAATCCTGTACACAGGGCTGTGCTTAGGGCCTGGAGCCAGCCATGAGCGCAGCACTTTTTGGGGGTGTAGAATGTTTGAAGTGGAAGGGACCTCTAGAGATCATCCAATAGAGGGGTCAGCAAACTACATCCTGCGGGCCCAATGTGGCCTGTTTTTTCAAATAAAGTTTTATTGGAATGTTGACACTTCCTTTCACTTACATAGTATCTGTGGATGCTTAGGGCCTCAATGGCAGAATTGAGTAGTTGCAACAGGCGCTGTATGGCCCACAAAGCAAGTATTTACTGTGTGGCCCTTTCCAGAAAAGGAATGGCAACCCGTGATCTAATGCATTTTAGCTCAGATGTGAAAACTGGGTTTCAGGGAGGTAGAGAGATTTGCTCCCCATTGGTCACGTGGTAACAAGGAGGCAGAGCTGGAGTGGGAACCCAGGCCTCTTCTAGTGCTCCTCTGCCATACCCCTTCCACCCCCTGCCTTTCTAAAAGGCACTTTTTTTTTTTTTTATTTAAGTTCCAGGGTACATGTGCACAACGTGCATGTCCATCACATATGCACACATGTGCCATGTTGGTGTGCCGCACCCACCAACCCGCCATCCACGTCAGGCATATCTCCCAATGCCATCCCTCCCCCCTACCCCCACCCCACAACAGGCCCTGGTATGTGATGCTTCCCTTCCCGTGTCCAAGTGTTCTCATTGTTCAGTTCCCACCTATGAGTGAGAACATGCGGTGTTTGGTTTTTTGTCCTTGCGATGGTTTGCTGAGAATGATGGTTTCCACCTTCATCCATGTCCCTACAAAGGACATGAATTCATCATTTTTTATGGCTACATAGTATTCCATGGTGTATATGAAGGCACTTCTTTTGTCAAGAGGACCTAACATCAGATTATTAACTCTGGGAGGCTCTATCATATTCATTGTTATCATCAGCACCGGAGCTGTTGTGTCTTGAGGGCACATTAAATCTTGTTTGAGTGTTTGGACTTTTACCTGGTTTAGCATCTACAGAAATCTTGATTTTTATCTGTGGGTTTTGTTTGAAATAGCCCTGTGTGGAGGTAGAACTACAATTATATTAATAAATGCTTACTGTGCCCCAGGCACTGGGCTAAGCACTTACAATCATTAGCACATTTAATTCTCAGGACAGTCTTGGGGGTAGGAATTCCTGGAAATGACCTCCTTGTCCAAAGCTATAGAGTTACCAAGCAGTGGGTGGAGTTGGGCTTCATGCCCCAAGCCTGCGTTCTAAACCACCTCACTGTGTGTGGAGTTAGCAGTGTAGGGACTGTCCCTCCAACACAATCTGATGGAGGGACCATCCAGTGATGTTGTCTTCTTCAGGGTACAGGCTAGGCTGCTGTCATAAAGTAACCCAGATAGGATGCCTTCCTCAGGACGAAGCTCATCTCTTACATGCAAGTCCACGAGGACATCCAGGCTGGGATGGCTGCTCCGTGATCATCCAGGCCCCTTCTCCCTCATTGCTCCAACATCATCAACATGTGGCTTCCGTCTTATGATCTAAGATGTTCTACCTCTGCCATCACTTCTGGATTTTAGCCAGGAAGAAGGGGAGAAGACAAAATAGAAGGCACCTCTTCTCTTTGGGAATGGCCTGGAATTTGCACACACATCACTTTTCCTCACATCATTGGCCAGAACTTAAACCATGTGACCACAATGAGTTGCAAGGGAGGCTGGGAAATGTAGTCTTCAGCTGGGTGGCTCAGTCCTCAGTCACAGCCCTGGGGCTCTCTTGTTGAGGAAGAAGGGAAGAGTGGATATTGAGGGACAATGGGCAGTCTCTGCCACAAATCGTAGCCACAGGGGTTTCCCTGCGGTGGGCTCTGTGAGGGTGGAGCTGGCCTTGACCAAGGAGGTTGCTTGACTCAGTTTCCATTCTGTCCCCCCCAGGTACAACTGCAAGGAGGAGTTCCAGATCCATGATGAGCTGCTCAAGGCTCATTACACATTGGGCCGGCTCTCGGACACCACCCCTGAGCACTACCTGGTGCAAGTGAGCTCAGGCCTTACCCTGCCAGCCCGCCCACCACCTCCCACCCCTATCTCTCATGAATTCCCTCCCTCACCTCCCTCTGGCCCTCCCCAACTTTCCCCGTCTCTCTGCCCATTTTCAGAACTGGCAGGGCCCTAGGATGGAGCTAGCACCGTGGTCCTCTGGTTGATTCCTGGTGCCCCAGCTCTGCCTTCCTACAAAAGCCCCTTCCAGGGGAGCTCCTACCCTAGAGCCAGCTTTGCCTCTGGAGAGCCTCTCCCTGCTCTTTCCTCCAGGCCTGGCTCAGACGTCACCTCCCACATGAAGCCCTCTCTGATGTCCCCTCTGGAGGAGTTGTCTTTCCTTTTCCTACACTTTATGATACCCTTCCCCAGATCACAGAGAGTTATATATTTTGTCTGTTTTTTCCATGAACTGCAGGCAATTTGAGGGCAGGACCATGTTCTTCTTGCCCCTATTTCCCCCCTCCCTGTCCCCTGGAGCCCAGGACAGAGCTCCATCTGCAGAAAATACCCCTGAGCCATCTGAGTGACCTTCCTGTGGCTCTCCTCTGCCAGGGCCGCTACTTCCTGGTGCGGGATGTCACTGAGAAGATGGATGTGCTGGGCACCGTGGGAAGCTGTGGGGCCCCCAACTTCCGGCAGGTGCAGGGTGGGCTCACTGTGTTCGGCATGGGACAGCCCAGCCTCTCAGGGTTCAGGCGGGTCCTCCAGAAACTCCAGAAGGACGGACATAGGGTAAGCATGCCACTTCCCAGGCAGAAGCCAGGTCCCCAAAGCCAGGGAGAGGGGCACCTTGGAGGGGCAGCTTTAGAGGCGCTGGAGGGGCCTGCTGCATGCTGGAGAGGTGGGGTAGTGGCCTGGACCAGGCCCTGCCTGCCAGGATGGTCACTGCTGTTGGTCTGGTTGGGAAATTCTGGTGAATGTTGATTGCATGTCCTGAGTGGATGGCGGGGCACAAGGTCAGAAGCCTTCATAGACCCTACTTGGGAGCCTCAGAGGAAGCAGGGGGCGTGACCGGGTAACAGGAGGAGCCAACTCATAATTTGACAGCTTGCTGAATGGTGATCACAGCTAACACTTAAGTCCTGATGTTAGCCCTGTGATGGAGTGGCAGTTTGTCTCCCATTTTGCAGAGGAGGAAACAGGCCCAGAGAGGCTAAGTGACTTGCTCAAGGTCACACAGCTCATGAGTGGTACCCCAAGACCCAAACCCAGGCAGCTGAATTCCCAAGTGCCTGCTTTCAAAGGCTGTTCTTACCTGTCAGATGTTGAGGCAGGGTTTTGCGTGTCCCTAGGACACAGGCTGAGGGTCTGCTGCGATTGTAGGCTTCTTGAGTGCAGCTGCATCTGAATTGACCCCGGAGTTAAGGTGGAAAGGCTTTGAGTGAGACAGAATGGGGTGGAGGTGTGGGCTGTGTGCAGGTCCCATCTTCCCATCTTGATGATAAGTTCCTCAAGGGGACCATCTGCCCACACATTTCCCTCTGCCTGTATGGTGCTCAGTGAATGAATGATTGCATGGTCATGGGGCATTCATTTCTTCAGCTGATGTTCATCAAACACCTGATTTATCCAGGACACCATGCTAGGAATTATGGGTACATGAAAATGACCAGGACATGATTTTGCCTACGAGGAACCTGTGGTCCATTAAGGGGGAAAAGATGCATTCGTTGATAGTACAAAGCAGGAATTAACGCCAAGAGATTCATATGAAGGACTCCTGACCCTGACAGGAGGCAGGGGTCACTGCTGACTGGGAGGGTCACGAGGAGGTAGCATTTGGACTGAGCTTTGTTTCTTGGGTAGGATTCAGGTTGCAGGGATGGCGTGGGGTGCAGGAGGAAGGAACAGCATGGGCAGAGGCCCTGAGGTGGGGCAGTGGTGCAGGTGTCTGTGCGGGATCATGATGATGGCTTCCTTCCCCCTCGGGCTCCTGGCAGGAGTGTGTCATCTTCTGTGTGCGGGAGGAACCTGTGCTTTTCCTGCGTGCAGATGAGGACTTTGTGTCCTACACACCTCGAGACAAGCAGAACCTTCATGAGAACCTCCAGGGCCTTGGGCCCGGGGTCCGGGTGGAGAGCCTGGAGCTGGCCATGCGGAAAGAGGTGAGGACCAGTGCGGTGTGCGGGAGACCCCAGCCCACAGCCCAGCTTTGCAGATGCTTTTTTTGGGGCCAGGTCACCTGCTCTTACTGGCCCATGTTCCCCCACTGTTGTGCCCTGCTTGGGTGAGTGGCTGGCTGCAAGGCTGACTCACGGGCAGCCAGAGGAAGGACTTCCTATTCTAGCTCTCTTTGCCTCTGCCCCTTTCCCACCCTGCTTGTCTCCTTGATGCTCAATGTCCTTATTTAGAAAGGGGTCTGGTGGGCCGGGTGCAGTGGCTTATACCTGTAATTCCAGCACTTTGGGAGGCCGAGGTGGGCAGGAGTTGAAGACCAGCCTGACCAACGTGGTGAAACCGTGTCTCTACTAAAAATACAAAAAATTAGCTGGACGTGCTTGCGCATGCCTATAATCCTAGCTACTCGGGAGGCTGAGGCAGGAGAATTGCTTGAACCTGGGAGGCGGAGGTTGCAGTGAGCCGAGATCACACTATTGCACTCCAGTCTGGGCTACAGAGTGAAACTCTTTCTAAAAAAAAAAAAAAAAGAAAAAGAAAGGGTTCTAGGTGAGTGAAAAGAGCGCCAGACCAGAAGGACCAAGGCTGCAGTTCAACACTTTGAGAGCCACGAGCCTCTGAGTCAGTTCCCTCGGTGGGTCTGTGGGCCTGTTTCAGGATCCTCTGTCCTCCTCCTCTTCCATAACACAGAGGCTTGTGGAGGCCTCTGAGGCAGCTGACACACCATGAAGGTGTGTGAATAGAGTGTGGGGTCCCAGTGTCCCCAGAAACTTCCAGGTCAGGAACCGAGGCTATGCTGGCGCCCAGCTCTTTGCCTCTCCCATCCCCTCCAGGCCTCCTGTGTGCTCTGCTCCCCTCAGCTCCAGCTCCCAGCTGACCACACCTCCCCCGTCCTGGCACTGGTGGCTTTGTGAATTCCTGCACCCACTGGGCAGAGCCCTCCTGCCTTGCCCCTGTGTAGGCACCCTGATTCCTTCAGAACTCCCAGGAATGGCATAGAGAGCACTTCTGGCTGTGTAGTTCCCTCATGGGGGGCAGAAGCCTGCCTGTGGCCTCTGCATAGTCTGGTCACTCGAGAGCTCAGCCAGGACACTCAGGGAGGGTCTTGAAGTTCAGGCCATGGCCCTCTGACCCCCACACCTCCCTCTAGATCCACGACTTTGCCCAGCTGAGCGAGAACACATACCATGTGTACCATAACACCGAGGACCTGCGGGGGGAGCCCCATGCCGTGGCCATCCGTGGTGAGGACGACTTGCATGTGACGGAGGAGGTGTACAAGCGGCCCCTCTTCCTGCAGCCCACCTACAGGTACCACAGGGCCACCCCCAGCCCTGGCCATGGGTGCTCCAGGTCCTGCTCTCCAGCTGCAGCCTCAGTTTCACCGTCTGCAGGTTGGGCGGAGTCCCCCACACCCATGTTTCCCACAGTGGGGCCCATTTCCAAACAGTGCCCGGGAATAGGGGGTGAGGGGGATTCCCAGAGTGGGTGCCTGCCTGATGGCTGCTCTCCCTCACCTGGCAGGTACCACCGCCTGCCCCTGCCCGAGCAAGGGAGTCCCCTGGAGACCCAGTTGGACGCCTTTGTCAGTGTTCTCCGGGTAAGTGGGGCACGGGCGCGCATGGGGGAGGAGTCTTGAGAGTCGTCCCCATGGAGGTGCTCAGGGTGGGCACAGCCTCTCGCCTTCCTCAGAGGAAGGCTTCGTTCTGTGTTGTGTATGTGAGCATGTTAGGGTGGACGTGTGTTGGTGTCTGTCTCTGTATATGTCTGTGTGTGTCAGCGCCTTTGTGTGTGTCTGTGGGGAGTGTGTGTACATGTTTATGTGTCTGTCTGTGTGTTCCTGTCTGTGTGTCTCTGTGTGGGGATACATGTGTTTCTGTGTGTGTATGTGTCTGTGTGTGTATGTGTCTGTGTGTGTGTACCTGTATGTAGGTGTGTGTTTGTGCATTCTCTTATAGCAGAGTCCATCACTGACCGCTGGCCCAGCTGCTGGCCGTGGCTGGGCTGCCAACTTGCTGTGTGGTCCCGGACTAATCACCTCACCTCTCTAGACCTCAGTTCCTCATTTCTTTAGTGGGGCTAACAACTCTTGCCCTATAGACTCTTCAGCTGACATTTCCTGAGTCCTGGCGGAGTTTCTCTCCAGCCCCCTTCAGGGCATTATCTTATTTCACTGGCATCTTGCAGAAGGTGTTAATACTGGCCTGGTGCCCTCTGAGTCGCTCTCACTTCCAGTTCTTTGAGCTCCTCCAAGGCCTGGGGAGGGAGCAGGTGGAGCTGATCAGGCTGTGGCTTTGACAGAAGAGGCCAAGACACCTGTTGGAGCCCACTTTGCTGCAGACCGTGGGGCAGGGTGGGCTGATGTCATGCTTTTCTCCCTGCTCAGGCCTCAGCCCGGGGTTTCCTGGTCTCACTGGGGCCTGATCCTCATGGTCTTTCCCAGGAGACCCCCAGCCTGCTGCAGCTCCGCGATGCCCACGGGCCTCCCCCAGCCCTCGTCTTCAGCTGCCAGATGGGTGTGGGCAGGACCAACCTGGGCATGGTCCTGGGCACCCTCATCCTGCTTCACCGCAGTGGGACCACCTCCCAGCCAGAGTGAGTGGCCCGGGGCCCAGCGTCCTGAAGGGCTGTGGGGCCGAGGAGGGGACAGGCTGCCCCACAGTGTGGGGACATGTCTAGGAGCCCAGAGCCAGAGCTGGAAATTTGGCATCTGGGGTTCATTTCCTGGTTTGCCACGAGACTTGCTGGGAGACCTGGAGAAAGTCACCTGACCTTTCTGGGCCTCAGTTTCCCTAGTTGGGGAAATGTCCCTTGCTTCCCACAACGTGATTCAGAAGGAACCTGTAGTCTGGTGTCCCCCAGCGGCCATATGAGTGGAGACAGCAGGCAGGTGGCCATGTGAGACCTTTGGAAGAGCCTGCTAATGTACTGACCCTGCCTCGACAGGGCTGCCCCCACGCAGGCCAAGCCCCTGCCTATGGAGCAGTTCCAGGTGATCCAGAGCTTTCTCCGCATGGTGCCCCAGGGAAGGAGGATGGTGGAAGAGGTGAGCGAGGGACAGCAAAGGGCTGGGGCAGGGGTGGTGGAGGGGACGGTCAGTCCTCTCACTGGTCGGGGCTCTCTTCCTTCCCGATACCCTCCCCTACCTCTCTGCCAATCTTTTTCTTTCCCTCTCTTTTCTCTTTTCTCCTGCCGTTCTGCCTTGACCCTGCTCCCCACCCCCGCACCTCCCTCTTACTTGCCTTGGTCTCTGGCACCAGGTGGACAGAGCCATCACTGCCTGTGCCGAGTTGCATGACCTGAAAGAAGTGGTCTTGGAAAACCAGAAGAAGTTAGAAGGTATCCGACCGGAGAGCCCAGCCCAGGTGAGGCATGGAAGGACGTGTGAGCACTCTGCTTCTCTGTGAGCCCCGCAGCCTGATTTCATTAGGCATGTTGACTGGTTTCTTTCAGACTGACTTTTTCTGGTTGCTGCGTCTCCCATGAGAAGAGCAGTTTTCAGAGGAAGGGGAGATAGGGGCTCTGGGCCCACAGGAAGGACAAGGAAGAGGGGAAGTTTACTTTTCCTGACCAGGTCCCTTCAGCTGCAGAATAAACAGGACAGAGGAAGGGGCTGCTGGCCAGGGCTGCAGAGGCCCCTGGACTCAGATACTCCCCAGGCCACTCATGGCCTCCCACTAGTAAAACTCCTGGTGTTTCTTTGGGAAGACTGGGGTTTGGTCCAGCTGGCTGCTTCTGAAAGACTTATGGGCTCTAGGCTGTCTCAGCAGACCCTGTCCCCATGCCTTAGCGAAAGGAGGTGGGCTTGATAGTGTTTATATCATACAGCGCATGGAAGGAATCTAAAGCCACAGAGGCAGCTTCTTCTTCTTTTTTCTTGTTTCTTCTTCTCTTCCTCCTCCTCCTTCTCCTCCCCCCTTTTCCTCGCCCTCTTCCTCCTTCCCCCTTCCTCCTCCCCTCGCTTCCTCCTCCCCCCTCTTCCTCTTCCCCACTCTTCCTCCTCTCCCCTTCCTTCTCCCTCTCCTCCTCTTTCTCCGCCTCTTCCTCCTTCCTCCTCTTCTTTCCTCCTCCTCCTTCCTCCTCCTTCTCTTCCTTCCTCCTCCTTCTTCCTCCTCCTTCTCTTCCTTCCTCCTCCTTCTTCCTCCTTCCGTCTCCTTCCTCTTCCTCCTTCTCCTCCTCCTTCTCGTCTTCCTCCTCCCTCCCTCCTCCCTTCCTTCTCCTCCTCCTTCTCCTTTCTTCTCCTTTTTCTTCTTCTCCTCCTCCTCCTGCTTCTCCTTCAATAGGGTCTTGCTGTGTTGCCCAGGCTGGAGCGCAGTGGTGCAGTCATAGCTCACTGCAACCTCGAACTCCTAGACTCAAGGGATTCCTCCACCTCAACCTCCTGAGTACCTGGGACTACAGGTGCATGTCACCACACCTTACTTTTTTAGAGATGGGGTCTTGCTATGTTGCCCAGGCTGGTCTTCAACTCCTGGCCTCAAGCAGTCCTCCTGCCTTGGCCTCCCAAAACACTGGGTCTTTTTCTTTCTAAAAATATTTTTAAAAGGCTGGGCACGGTGGCTTACACCTGTAATCCCAGCACTTTGGGAGGCTGAGGCAGATGGATCACTTGAAATCAGGAGTTTGAGACCAGACTGGCCAACATGGTGAAATCCTGTCTCCACAGAAAACACAGAAATTAGCTGGGTGTGGTGGCACACGTAGTACCAACTACCAGGGAGCTGGTGTGTGCCCAGTAGTACCAGCTATCAGGGAGGCTGAGGCAGGAGGATCCTGTGAGCCCAGGAGTTCGAGGCTGCAGTGGGCTATGATCGTACCACTGCACTCTAGGCTGAGCAACAGAGCAAGACCCTATCTCAACAAACAAAACAAAACGAACCCAAACCAAAAAAAATCCCATACAGTACTTAGAGCCTGCCACAGAGTCCCTGGAATGTCACCCCTGCTGTGATTTACCAAACAGTCCCCCTCTTCTTGGACAATTGAGTTGCTCCAGTTCCCCATCAGTGTAAATACTTCTTTGTTGAGCAGCTTCATGAAAATGAAGGCTGTTGTGTATTTAGGATTCTTTCTCCCCTTAGTCTAGATTGGGCATCAGCAAACTACGGCTTAGACCAAATCCAGCCTGCCGCCTGTCTTTGTAAATGTGTTACTGGAACACAGTCTTGCTGTTCTCTACTCTGCTGGCCCACGACTGCTCTTATGTTGGGATGGCAGAGTTCAGTAGCTGCAGCAGGGACCCTGAAGCCTGAAAGTCTAGAGTATTTACCGTCTGGCCCTTTATGGAAAAAGTTTGCCGACACCTGGTGGAGATTCCCAAAGATGGGATTAAATTTCACCAAAGGGCGTGGCCCTTCTTTAGGGCCTCTGTGAATCTCACTTGAATCTCACTTGCCCTCCAAAAGGTACTGACCCAGCAGGAGAACCTGGAGATCCGAGGGCCGTTGGGGTTCTCTCGGACAACCCACCATGCAGAGGAAGCTGGGCTGGGGTCAGGAGACTTGGGGAATCTAGCTCTGTTTGCTGTCAGCTGTGTGACTTTAAGGAAGTTACCTCATTTCTCTGAATCTCCGTTTCCCTCTGTAAATTAGGAGTAATTAGGATGGCTCCCCTGGAGCACTGCTGTGAGGGTCTTTGTATTTGTATTTTCTTGTGGAGAGGCTCCAGTTCTTTTTTTTTTTTTTTTTTTTTTGAGACAGGGTCTCACTTTGTCATCTGGGCTGGAGTGCAACGGTGAGATCATAGCTCACTGGAGCCTCAACCTCCCAGGTTCAAGCGATTCTCCCACCTCAGCCTCACGAGTGGCTGGGACTACAGGCATGTGCCACCATGCCTAATTTTTGTATTTTTTTATAGAGATGGGGTTTTGCCATGTTGCCCAGCTTGTTTTGCACTCCTGGGCTGAAGTGATCTGGCGGTCTCAGCCTCCCAACATGCTGGGACCACAGGCGTGAGCCACCGCACCCAGCCAGGTTCCAGTTCTTAAGGGAGGGCCTCTGGCTCGGGGGTGTTCACACACTTGGCTTCCTCAACACAGAGGGTGCACAACCCTGACCTACTGGGTGTCGCTGGAGCTAAGTGAGGGAGCCCCTGCCTGTCTTGGCGCTGGGAGCCTGCTTGGGGAGACCAGCCCTGCACCTAGAACCACAGTGCCTGGTGTGGTCACCCACATATCTCCCCTGACCGCAGATAACCACAGCAACTGGGATAGGGTGAGACACTTAGAAGAACTTACAGCCTGGCAGAACTGTGTCATGAAGGGAGGGGAAGACTGTCTTCTGGGGAGTTCCAAGGCTTAACTCCTGCCCTTGCAGGGATGGGGACAGGGACAAGACTGCCTGAGGAATCTGTCCTTAACACCCTGTCCTCTCTCTCAGGGAAGCGGCAGTCAACACAGCATCTGGCAGAGGGCGCTGCGGAGCCTGGAGCGATACTTCTACCTGATCCTGTTTAACTACTACCTTCATGAGCAGGTGGGGCCTGGGAGGAGCAGACCCACGTCCCCTCCTCCTGGGCCTCTCCCAGCCTCCCCACCGCAGTGACTGGCTTGCTGTGGAGGGAGACCCCCCAAGGAACCGGGGAGGGAAGGGAGGCCAGGAGAGACCCAGATTTGGGAGTAGTCCCTGAGCAGCTGGGCATAGGGAGGCCCCACCTCTCTCCACCGGGCCCTCGTCTCTGTCCTTAACCAGGACACCAGACGTCCAGGTCTTCTCTCAGCCACTCCCTTGTCCCTGCTCTGGGCCATGTTGGATATCTTTTGGGGCTTCCCCTGCCATGGTGTGGGCAGGGAGGGTTCAGGATGGCCCTGTGCCCCTGAATTCCTCGTCTCTCTGCCTCGGGCTGCAGTACCCGCTGGCCTTTGCCCTCAGTTTCAGCCGCTGGCTGTGTGCCCACCCTGAGCTGTACCGCCTGCCCGTGACGCTGAGCTCAGCAGGCCCTGTGGCTCCGAGGGACCTCATCGCCAGGGGCTCCCTGGTGAGTATGACTGGCAGTCGGAGAAGTGGGCATGGCTGTGTACTGGCCCTGGCCCCTAAACACTGGATTCCTGTAGGGTTGGGGTAAGCATTGCCCTTGCAGGAGGTGAAGAAGAGAGGCTCTGGGTGTTGGGATCCTCTTGTGAGCAGAATGGGGTCATGCTCAGGCCCCAGCAAGCATTTGCAGCTTTGGCAGCTGTTCTGGTACCTTCTCCTCAGTCTCAAACCCAAGAGCTCTGGGCAGGGTTCTGTGATCTTTGCCTCCAGCTTCTTCTCTTTGAGCCTCAGCTTCCTGTTCCAGAGAGTGGGCACCATTGCACTTCTTCTTGCCAGGGCCGGGGGAAGCTCCAAGTGTGCAGGAGTGCTTTGTAAACTGTGAAGCTCGGGTTCCACCCTACCCCCTGTCTGCCTTGGGCCAGGTCCTGACCCTTTCTGCGGCTGCAGTCGGCTGCTGTGGGTCCCAGGCTCGGTGCTCTCCCCACAGCGGGAGGACGATCTGGTCTCCCCGGACGCGCTCAGCACTGTCAGAGAGATGGATGTGGCCAACTTCCGGCGGGTGCCCCGCATGCCCATCTACGGCACGGCCCAGCCCAGCGCCAAGGTGACCCCCCTCTCAGGGCCTGGGTCCCCCAGTGGGGTTGGGGAGGGAGGGCTGAGCACTCACTGCCGGCCCTCCTGTGCCCAGGCCCTGGGGAGCATCCTGGCCTACCTGACGGACGCCAAGAGGAGGCTGCGGAAGGTTGTCTGGGTGAGCCTTCGGGAGGAGGCCGTGTTGGAGTGTGACGGGCACACCCACAGCCTGCGGTGGCCTGGGCCCCCTGTGGCTCCTAACCAGCTGGAGGTGAGGCCCCCTGCCCTCTAGGCACCCCTGCCTCCGAGGCTTCTGGGGAGTGGCCTGGGAGGGTCTTCAGAAGGCCTCACACTCCCGCAGACAGATGGAGAATCTGAGGCCCTGGGAGGAGCAGTGTTAGGGAGTGGCCAACTCAGGATTCCCACTAAAGTGCTCTGCTAACCTGCCTGGCTTTGGGGGGTGGTTGTGACCCCTGAGGCTTGGGGGGGGTCAGGGATGGGACTGGAAGCCAGGGCCAGGCCTGGCCATGGCAGGCTGTGGCCTTTCAGGGCTAGCCTAGAGCCTGCCCCAGTGGCCTGTGTCCGCCCTCCTGCCCTTGCCCAGACCCTGGAGGCCCAGCTGAAGGCCCATCTAAGCGAGCCTCCCCCAGGCAAGGAGGGCCCCCCGACCTACAGGTTCCAGACCTGCCTCACCATGCAGGAGATCTTCAGCCAGCACCGCAGGGCCTGTCCTGGCCTCACCTACCACCGCATCCCCATGCCGGACTTCTGTGCCCCCCGAGAGGAGGTGAGGGTGCTGCTCAGGCTGAGGCCTCTGGGGAGGGACAGGAGGCCTCCCTGTCTCCCCTCTGGTCTGGGCTCTGGGAGAATGAAACGACCCCAGCTTCTCTATGGGGCCCGGGAATGGTCTCACGAGGTTTTCCGATTTGGCCCAAGTGGTTTATTCACATCCCTTCCAAGCTTTGTGTGTGTGTACATGTGTTTATTATGTGTTATAGGGTATATGTGTGTGTATTATGTTATAGGTGTGTGTGTATCGGAATGTGTATTCTGTTACGTGTGTGCGTATGTGTTATAAGATGTGTGTACATGTGTTTATGTTGTAGGGTGTATGTGTGTGTATTGTGTTATGGGTGTGTGTTATAGGTGTGTGTGTGTTATCGGGGTGTGTGTGTATTCTGTTACAGGTGTGTGTGTGTTATAAGGTGTGTGTGTGTGTTGAGGGTGAACATGTCCAGGGTGTCCGTGGTGTGTGTGTCTCAGTTGGGGGACTGTGTATGGAGTGTGTGGGTGGCGTGTGGAATGTGTGTATGTGTGCATGTCTTTTTATGGAGTTTGTGATGTCTCCCTTGTCTGTATTGGGGGCTGTGTGTGGAAAACCATCTTTAGGGGAGTGGTGTGGTGTGTGGTAGGGTTTGTGGAGGGGTCGTTAGGAATGTGTGTGTGTGGCATCTGTAGGTCTGTGACTGTGGGTGTCTGTATAGTGTGTGTGTTTACCGGACATGGATCCCTGTGTGGTGCGTGTGTCTGGCGTGTGTTGTAGGTGAGCCACCGTGTGTGTGGTGCGTGTGTTGTTGGTGAGTCGCTGTGTACTGTGTAACTGGCAGTGGGGTCCGTTTCCTGCCTGAGCCCCTCCTGGCGCATCTCTTCGCGGCTCTCACTGCCTGCGGTCTGCTGCCTCCTGGTGGCCTTGTGCTGCAGGGCTCTTCTGAGGTCAGGCCCCCATCCATGGTGGGACCAGGGCTGGGTCCAGCTCAGGTGGGTGGCAGGGCCAGCAGTCTATGTGCAGCCCAGGGGCGCAGTACACAGGGGTGACATACAGGTGCATGTCCTGCCTGGTGGAGGGTGGGCACCTTGAGCCCCAGGTGCATGCTGTGTTGGCTCACACATCCTGTCCAGGTGCTTGGTGTGAGGGTGATTACGACTGCACAGGTGCAGCTGTTTACACGCACATGGTCTCATGCACCCCGGTGAGTTTTGTTTGTGTGTGCAAGCTTAGGAGCCTGACAATTTCTGGCCCGAGGACAGTGGCTGGGGCTGCCACGTGGAAGGGGGCCCTCTTGGGGTCTGTGCATCCAGGAGGCGCCCGCTTACCCAGACCTTGCTTTTCCCGTCCAGGACTTTGACCAGCTGCTGGAAGCCCTGCGGGCCGCCCTCTCCAAGGACCCAGGCACTGGCTTCGTGTTCAGCTGCCTCAGCGGCCAGGGTCGTACCACGACTGCGATGGTGGTGGCTGTCCTGGCCTTCTGGCACATCCAAGTACGTGTGGCCTCTCAAGTGAGATTAGAGATTTGCCTGGAGGAGGGTGGACACTCAGGTCCCAGGCACACTGGCTCCACAGGAGGGTGTGAGGGGCAGAGACAGCCTGGTGTGGTCCCAGAGCCCCTTCCATCAGTCTTGGGCGGCCCCCAAGTCCTCCCCAGCAAGGGGCTCCTGGCGTTGGGAGGGGGCTTCTGTCTCAGCAGCTGTCTTCCCTCAGGGCTTCCCCGAGGTGGGTGAGGAGGAGCTCGTGAGTGTGCCTGATGCCAAGTTCACTAAGGGTGAATTTCAGGTGAGCATGCCTTGCGGGGTCCCTGAGGCACCTTGGGATGGGAGGAGGAGGAGGACTCCTGCTTGCTGGTCTAGGGGTCCTCAAAGCACCTCCCAATGCAGTCACCTCTGCCACCTCATCATATCAGTGCTTCCCTGTTCCCATTTTATAGATGAGCCCAGCAAGTCATGGGACAGCTTGGCTCTGAGGCCCTGGCAGACGGCCGGCTATGGAGATGTGGGCTGGACCCCTCCCTGCCCGGCCTTGCTGTTGGGCTGCTGTGTGCCTTGGGGAGGTCATTGGCCACCGTCTTGTCTGGGTAATGTTGATAACAACCTCCCAGCACCTTCAACCCAGCTGTGGTTGGTGACCTTGTGTGGGTCCCCAGCCTACTTTGCCCTGCCTGTTCCTCTATTTCAGATTAGGGCACTGGATGGCCAGCCACAAACATTCCAGATTTAGTCATCCATGTATTGTGCACCTGCCACACACCACAGGCCATCTTCTCAGGCATCCCGAGAGTCGTGGCAATGTCCCTCGGAGTTGGCCCATGGCTGACCCACAGTCAGCAGCACAGCTGGCTCCTCTCTCACTGGCTAACTTCGCCAGTTGCCCCTCCCCTGCCCTCGCCCCAGTCCTGAGGCCCTGACCGCCATGCAGCACCTCACACTTGCTAAGCTCTTGCAGCCTCTGGGCCTTTGCATATGCAGTGCCTTCTCCCTTCCTTCTTCTGGCTGATTCTCTGATTCTTTCCTTTTTCCTTTTCTTTATGTGGTAAAATATGCATAACATAAAATGTACCATTTCAACCATTTTTAAATGTACAGTTCAGTGGTGTTAAGTACATTCACGTTGT
Source organism: Gorilla gorilla gorilla (assembly GCF_029281585.2). NCBI lineage: Eukaryota > Metazoa > Chordata > Mammalia > Primates > Hominidae > Gorilla > Gorilla gorilla. Next base: position 45,208,338 of record NC_073232.2, on the reverse strand, counting down.
TGTGCAACTGTTGCCGCAACCCATCTAACTCCTTCATCTTGCAAAACAGAACTCTGCTCTCCTATTCAGTAATTATTCCCCATCCTCCCTCCCAGCAGCCCCTGTTCTACTTTCTGTCTCAATGGATGTGACTACTCTAGGAATCTTCTATGAGTGGAATTGTACAGTATTTGTGTTTTATGACTAGTTTATTTCACTGAGCATAATGTTCTCAAGGTTTACCCACATTGTAATATGTGTCAGAATTTCTTTCCTTTTAGAGGCTGAATAATATCCCATTGTATGGATAGACCACATTTTGTTTCTCCATTCCTCCATCAAGGGACACTATTTGCTTCCACCTTTTGGCTGTCATGAATAGTGCTGCTATGAAATGCATAGTGCACGTAGCTGAGTCCCTGCTTTCAGTTCTTTTGGGCATATCTCAGGAATGGAATTGCTGGATCCTATGGTAATTCTGTTTACTTTTTTGAGGAACCACCATGCTGTTTGCTGCAGGATATGCACCATTTTACATTCCCACCAGCAACACACAAAGGTTCTGATATTTCCACATCCTCACCAACACTTGATTTCTTTTTTCTTTTTTCTGTTTTTTTTAGAGATGGGAGTTCACCGTGTTGGCCAGGCTGGTCTTGAACTCCTGACCTCAGATGATCCACCCGTCTTGGCCTCCCAAAGTGCTGGGATTACAGGTGTGAGCCACTGTGCCCAGCCAGTTTTTTTGTTTTTGTTTTTTTTTTTTTTTTGAATAATAGCCATCCTGCTGGGTATGAAGTGGTATATTGTGGCTTTGATTTGCATTTCTCTAATGATTAGTGATGTTCAATATCTTTTTATGTGTTTATTGGCCACTTGTATATCTTCTTTGGAGAAATGTCTGTTCAAGTCCTTTGTCCATTTTTGAATTGGATTGTTGTTGAGTTTTGGTTCTTTATATATTCTGGAAACTAATCACTTATAAGAGAGGTGATATGTAAATATGTTCTCTATTCTGTGGGCTGACTTTTTACTCATTGATAGTGTCATTTGATGTACAAAAGTTTTTAATTTTGATGAAGTCGTTTGTCTGTTTTTTCTTTTGTTGCCTGTGCCCTTGGTGCTATATCCAAGAAATCATTGCCAACTCCAATGTCATGAAGCTTCTCCCTTGTGTTTTATCCTAATACTTTTATAGTTTTTAACTCTTAGGTTTAGGTCTTTGATCCATTTTGAGTTAGTTTTTTTATATGGTGTGAGGTAAGGGTTATCTAAGTTTATTCTTTTGCATGTGGATATCTGGTTTTTCTAGCACCATTAGTTCAAGAGTCTGTCTTTCCCCATTGAAGGGTCTTGGCACCCTTGTTGAAAGCCACTTGACCATATGTATGAGGGTTTTATTTTCCAGCTGAGTTTAGTCTTTGCATCGGTCCCTTGAATGTAATGGTCAGGCCTCTCCTTCTTCACACCAGGCCCTGTGCTGGGAGCTGTGTGTACTCCCTCTGTCCCCTTTCCCAGCTCCCAGAAGGTAGGTGCTTTTACTCCTCCCAGTTTATAGATGAGAAAATGAGGCCTGGGGAGACAAGTTTATTACCCTAGGGCCACATCAGAGAGGTAGGGCTGGGGTATAAGCCAGGCTGTAGACCTCAGAGCCTGTGTTCCAAAGTTACATCATGTGACCTGAAGACACCCCTGTACACCCTATCCTCACCCACCCCCAGATAATCTAGACGAGCTTCCTTTACAATTAGTTCAGCATTTGCTGAGCCCACAGTCTGTTGGGGAGAAAGGATCAATAGAGCGTGAAGAGGCCCAGAGCAGACACTGGTTCTAAGGGCCAAGAGTGCAGCTGAGGGAGCCTGAGAGGACTTCATAGAGGAGGCAGCATTTGAGTGCCTTTGGGGAAGATGAGTGAGTATCCTTGGTGAGGAGGGGAGTGTCTAGAGGGATCAAGTGTGCAAAGGAGGGATTCTAGAAAGGGCAGGAACTATGTAAGGCTGTGATTTGTCAGAAGGGAAGCAGGCAGGACTGAGGGGTGGGGGCCCATATTGTGAAGGCCCTGGAGATTTGCATTATGTGTTTGACCTTGACCGTGAGGCCAGGAGGGAGGCAGAGGAGGTTGTGATCAGGCTCTCAGTCTGGGAGCCCCAGCAGGCAGTTATGTGGATTGGGGAGTGGAGGGAGAGGCAGGAGCTGAGTGACGAGGGGCTGCAGGGTGAGCAGGAGCAGCCCAGTCCTCATTGGTAGGTCTTGAGGGCTCCTGGATGTGGGGTGAGGAGGGCACCTAGGATGACCTCGAGTTTCTGGCTTTGCAGTAGTGACAGCTGCCGATGTGGTCAGGGGAGGAACAGCTGCAGCAGAGGTCAGGAGTTGGGTTCCCTGTGAAAAGCTGCAGCCCTCTGTCTGAGGTGGCCCCCAGAGGACGCAGTTCCCTGCACCCTCCTGGGGACCTGCCTAGAGCTTGGGATTGGGGGTGTGGACTGGACAGCTCCCTCCTACTCCCCTGGGCACAGCCTGAGCCAGATCTGCCACTAGTTCCAGACTATTCCTTTTTCTCCTCCCACTTGGTTGCAACTCCATGCCTGCTGGGGTGCCCAGCACCAGGCCAGGACTCTGAGAAACGCAGGAGTTGGGGAAAGGCCCTTCCCTGTTCTTAAGTGGCAGCCAGAGAGAGAAGAGGGCGAGTTAGGTGTTCATTCATTCACTGGGCAGCTGTTGCTGGGGCACCGGGCAGGTGCCAGGCACCACTCCAGGTGCCGGCAGAAAGCCCCTCACTTAGTGGGGAGCGGGTGTGAAAGTGGAAGCAGATGAGCAGGTGGCTGTCGACCACGGGACAGGGCGCTGTGGGGACCTTGCAGGGTGGTGGGGGTAGGTGGTGGGAGGGGTTATGGGTGATGCTGGAGAGGTAGGCTGGACCCAGTGGTGCGGGGAGCCTTTAGACCCCAGTTTCTGTGCTGAGTGCAAGAGAGCCATGAAGAGATCAAAGCCCGGGAATTATACAAACATGGGTTCACATTTATACTTCGTAAGACCTCTCTGGCCACCAGGGAGAGGGAGGGCGGGGAGGAGGTGGAGATGCTGGTCAGAGGGGTACTGCTGTGGAGGCAAAGGGTGATGGGGGTCTGGATCAGGTGCCAGCTGCAGAGAGGTGCAGTGTAGACAGATTTGGAGGGGAACTCAGCACAGGGTGGCTGGGAGGGCCTGTGGGGGAAGAGCCATAGAGTAACCTAAACAGGCTTCAGTTTTCCCAGCAGTAAGGGGCAGATTATATCAATTTTTTTCTTTTTTCTTTTTCTTAATACTCAGAGATGGGGTCTCACTACGTTGGCCAGGTTGGTCTTGAACTTCTGGCCTCAAGTGATCTCCCCACCTCGGCCTCCCAAAGTGCTGGGATTACAGGTATGAGCCACTGCACCTGGCTGGGGTGGGGAATTACATCAGATGAGTGGTGTCCAACTCTGAGCATCTGCACAGTGCCTGGGGGCTGCTGCAGGTTAGGAGGAGGGTGGGGAGGCTTCTTACACCCCCTCCTCACCCCTCCAGCCCTAGTATGTGACAGCTATCTGTTTTATAGATCAAAGTTCTGCATGAGGCCTTGTTTGAAGCAGGATTTCTACTGCTTAAAAAATAAGCACCTCGACCAGGCGCGGTGGCTCATGCCTGTAATCCCAGCACTTTGGGAGGCTTAGGGGGGTGGATCACCTGAGGCCAGGAGTTCAAGACCAGCCTGGCCAGCATGGTGAAATCCTGTCTCTACTAAAAATACAAAAATTAGCTGGGTGCGGTGGCAGGTGCCTGTAATCCCACCTACTCGGGAGGCTGAGGCGGGAGAATTGCTTGAACCCAAGAGGCAGAGGTTGCGGTGAGCCTAGATCTCACCACTGCACTCCAGACTGGGTGACAGGGCGAGACTCCATCTCAAACAAAACAAAACAAAACAAAACAAAAATAAGCACCTTAGATCAGCTTAACATTCCATGGGTGCATTGGAGTGGTTTTTGTATCGTGTAATACAAAGCATACAAAATGGCAATTTGGAGTCACAGTCGTGCATTTAATATGTCTTGAACATCTTAAATGACTTATATTCCCATGTTTTTTTTTGTAGAATTATTTCTAACGTAAACCACTTCTTGATTGTGGCTCTCCTGTGAGAACTGTGCACTCTGTGATGTCTTTGGCTGTGGCAGTCCCGTTTTCCTAGTAACTCTATTGATGTGCTTGGACACTGAAAATCTGTGTAGTGTGCAAGACATTAAGTTGTGGATTGGTGGGGCTTATGCCACAGTTTATCAACACTTGAAAATACTTAATATCTTCTTAAAGAACAATTTGCCTCCAAATTTTAAGCTGGAAAGTTAATGGAATAACTTTCCAGCACTTTGGGAGGCCAAGGGTGTGGATTGCTTTAGCCCAGGAGTTTGAGATTAGCCTGGGCAACATGCCAAAACCCTGTTTCTACTAAAAGTACAAGATATTAGCCAGGCGTGGGACTAAAGGCATGGGCCTTTAGTCCCAGCTACTCAGGAGGCTGGGGTAGGGGGATCACCTGTATCCGGGAAGTTGAGGCTTCAGTAAGCCCTGATCACGCCTCTGCACTCCTGCCTGGACGACAGAGTGAGACTCTGTCTCCAAACAACAACAACAACAACAACAATAAATGTCAATGGAATAACTAAAAAGGAATCATAATCCATGCCTTTTTTAGATTTTCGGTACAAATTCAATGTCTGTGTACTGATCCTCAACACAACCAATAAATCCCAGTTGTGGAGGAAAAAGAAAAGCATCTGGGTAGCCTGGCCCCGGAGATGTTCAGGATCCCCCTGTCCTCCCTCAGTCTGAGAACTGAGGAGCAGGCAGGGCTCTCTGTTCAGCGCCTGGGCCTTAGGCCTGGTGTGGCCTTTTGGTGAGGGTGCAAGCCTGGTGCTTGGGCTGTGGGCTCTTACCAGTTTTATGTCTGCTCACCCCCCTTCTCTGGCCCCAGGTAGTAATGAAGGTGGTGCAGCTGCTACCCGATGGGCACCGTGTGAAGAAGGAGGTGGACGCGGCGCTGGACACTGTCAGCGAGACCATGACGCCCATGCACTACCACCTGCGGGAGATCATCATCTGCACCTACCGCCAGGTGAGCCCCCACCCCACCCCACCCTGCCCCGCCCCGCCCCAGCCACCCTTCCAGGTGTGCACAGCCAGGGAGTGGCTGATGTGGCTTTGGGGTTGCTAGGGGTCCTAGGGGCCCCTCCTTGGCTCGTGGTCACTTTTCCACCTTCTGGAAGTGGAAGTGATCCATGAAATGGACACATCCCCAGCCCCGACCCACTGGTATGGGTACCGGATTCTGGAGTGGTAGGGGAGATGCATGCAGGGGCCATGTTCAAAGCATTCAACAACTGCTGTGGCCCTGGGACCAATCAAGGATGTGGCCAATCAGAGTGAACACCCAGGGGCCATTTTCAAAGCATTCAACAACTGCTGTGGCCCTGGGACCAATCAAGGATGTGGCCAATCAGAGTGAACACCCAGGAGCCCTGTGGTGCCAGGCGTTAACCCTCTTGTTTCTGGGTCCTGGTGGGGGGACCAGAGGTCCCAGACAGGAGTCAGGTAGTGGGTGGGTGGAGACCCTCAGGGTCTTGGAGTGGCTGTTTCACAACTAGCACGGAGGCTGTCATCTCAGAACGTGGGTATGTCTGTGCTGCCCTGGGGCTGGGGCTGGCTCCCAGATGGGGTGTTTTTTATCTGTAAAAATTGTTTTTAAATAACTCATTACATTATAAAAATAAAGTTTTGGCCAGGTGCAGTGGCTCACCCCTGTAATCCTAGCACTTTAGGAGGCTGAGGCAGGCAGACCACCTGAGGTCAGGAGTCGGAGACCAGACTGGCCAACATGGTGAAACTCCATCTCCACTGAAATACAAAAATTAGCCGGGCGTGGTGGCAGGCGCCTGTAGTCCCAGCTACTCGGGAGGCTGAGACAGGAGAATTGCTTGAACCCGGGAGGCGGAGGTTGTGGTGAGCCAAGATCGTGCCATTGCACTCCAGCCTGGGCGATAGTGAGACTCCTCAAGAAAAAAAAAAAAGTTTCATACTAGTCCAGATTTCATGTAACAATCTGGATTTTCAACCTATCTGGAAAGAATGTGCCCTCAAGCCTGCCTGGGTCCCCAATACTCCCTGCTCTGTTGCACTCGGCCCTACTGGACCAGTCCCATGACCACAGGCTAGTGTGGGCTCTGGAGTTTTTGGCCTGGGTCTCTGTGTGGAGTGTTCACTTCTGTTCCTCTCTGGCCCATTGAATCTGATTGGCTTCTGGAACAGAGGCCGGTGCTGAGTGGGAGGGGCAGTGGTGGGAGCCGGTGGGTAGGGGGTAAGGACTCCATGGTGCTGAGAGAGGGCTATATGTACCAGCCATGTGTTCCCCACTGCTGGCCAGCAATTCTCAGAAACAGCTCTTGCCTGTGGCCCCTGCAGAGGGGGCCTGCCCCAAGCCAGCCCTATGCTCGGCTGCAGCTGTGCACACATTGGGGAAATGACTGATTGGGCCCAGCTTTTGCTCAGGGTCATGGATCAGGCCCTGATTGGGGCAAAGGGTGGATGCCTAGCTGGAAGGCAGGGCAAGGCATCTGGGGTCAATCTGGGTCTAAGATCAGAGGTCATTTGGGAGGGGAGTTTGGAGAGATAAAGAGGCTGCGAGGCCAGGGGAAGAGTGGCTCAACCTGTAATCCCAGCACTTTGGGAGACTCAGGCAGGAGGATCACTTGAGGCTAGGAGTTTGAGACCTCCCTGGGCAACATAGCAAGACCTTGTCTCTACCAAAAAAAAAAAGGGCTGTTAAATGTGGGGAGGGGAAGGTGGTTAAGGAGTTTCAGAAGACGGACTTTGGTGAATTTAGGAAGAACTGTTTTCTTCAGGGCCACAGTTAGATTGGGTCCTGAGTCTCCTTTTGAGTTACCTTTGGGTCCCACTCACAATGGTCTTTTGGCAGCAATGAGCTAAGAAGCTGAGCTCCTCCCACTTTCAGAGGATGAGGGCTGAGAATGGAAGCTTCCAGTTCAGTCTGGAAGCTGGAGGCCCAATAGTTGAAAAAGGATGCCTGCTTCAGAGCATCTTAGACCTTCCATCCCATGCTGGCCAGGCTCTGTTAGAGAGCCCCTACCTCCCTGACTCCTGAAGCTGATAGGCCCCCCTTCCTCTGAGCTCTGCAGCCCTCGATGGCCATTGCGAGGCACCCAGAGGGTGGAGCAGGGAGCGTGACAGGGCCTGAGCCATGGGGGGAGAGGAGGGCTCCCCCAGAGCTGGCCTGGAGCAGTGTCCTCAGAGACAGCCTGGGAAGGCACATCAGGTGGGAGGGGATGCATGGCAAAGGCCAGGGGGCCAAAAGGTGCAAAATGAGTTTAGAGGCAGCAAAGGTGGTTCGGTGCCCGCATCTGATGACACAGAAGTTGTTGATGAGTTGGTATGGGTGAGTTGGCACTCCTCCCTGGACATTGGAGAGGGAAGGGTAGTTGGGGCTGCTAGAGGTGACTGCTTGACTCTTGGCATTGGAGAAGGAAGGTGGCTGGGGCTGTTAGAGGTGGTCACTCTGGCTGCCTTCTGGATGTGAAGTGTTTTTTAATGAGAGAGGAAGCAGAGCCAGCTAGGATTCTTACCCGCTCCCACCAGGTCACCCACCCCCTTTCCAAAGGCCAGGTTGGTTGTGACCTCTGCAGTGGGAGGACGGAGATCCCTGAGCCCCAAGGCCCCTTGGAGGGCCCAGAGGCAAGATGTAGAGTCATTCTGGGATATGGCCACCAGGTGGCGCCAGTGACCTACCTGGCCAAATTCTTAGAGGCACTGAAGAGCAGAGGGACTGAGATGAGACACCCTCTAGTTCAGGGGCTTGCACCCCACATGTCCAAGAGATCTGAGAGCTTTAAACCATGCTGTGGCAGAGCTCCATCCCTAGAGAGTCTGATTTAGTTGGTAGGGGTGTCTTGGCCAGGGCACGGGTCTTGTTTTTGAAGTCTCCCAGGTGATTCCAACACACAGCCAAGGCTGAGAGCCACATATTCTAAGCAGCGGCCCCCAGCTTTAGTGGGCTTCAGAACCACATGTTAGACTTGTTAAAATGCAGACTGCTGGGCCCCACTCTGGAGCTTCTGATTCTGTAGGTCTGGAGGTCTAACACACTCCCAGATGATACTGATGCTGGCGGGGACCACACTAGGGGATGTATACAATTCACGATGTATACAATTCATGTGCCATGCAATTCATTTATTTATGGTGCACGAGTCCCTGGTTTTTAGTACATTCATAGAGTTGTGCATCCAGCGCCACATCAAATTTAGAACATTTTTCATCACCCTAAAAAGAAACCTCACACCCGCTAGCAATCCCTTCCCCTCCCCCACCATCTGGCAGCCACTGATCTTTCTGCCTCTGTGGATTTGCATGGTCTGGCCATTTCATATAAGTGGAATCATACACTATGTGGTCCTTTGTGTCTGGCTTCTTTCACTTAGCATAACGTTTGAAGGTTTATCCGTGTTGTAGCATGTATTATTACTTCATTTTTATGGCTGAATAATGTTCCATTGTATAGACATATCCCATTATGTCTATCTGTTTATCAGCTGATGGACATTTGGTTTGTTGTAGAACTTTTTGGCTGTTATGAATAATGTTGCCGTGAAAATTCATGTACAAGCTTTTGTGTGAACGTATGTTTTCATTTCTCTTGGTTATATACCTAGGAGTGGAATTGCCGGATCATATGGTAATTCTGTGTTTAACCTTTTCAGGTTAACCACCGTGAGTTGGTGGCTGAGTGGGGATGAGAGGCAACGATCTTCACTCCCAGCCCACGCTCCTCCCCAGACCATGTTGTCCTTGACGCAAGGATCTCATCCATGTTGCCCCAGTGGGCTGCAGGGAGATGTGCGGAGTCTCTAGAAAGGCAGCGGCCCCTACCACCCCTTCCCTCTAATGGTGACTTCTGGAAATTGGCAGCTGGGTCTCACCTGTGGTATCAGCTGTTTATTTAAACTTCTGCCCTCTGGTTTCAAACCAGAAGTCCCCAGGTGGCCTCCAGCAGGGTCTGTGGTTCTCTGCTCAGAGCCGGGTGCTGTCCGTGCGGAGGATGCCATCAGCCTGGTCAGATCCCCCACAGCCTCTGGATGTAAATGGACCTGAGCTCAGGCTTGGGTAGGGCTTTATCCCCTCCATCGGCTTAATTTGCCCGGGAATGTTCTAGGACCGGTCCACATTTGGCCCATCTGAAGTTTTCCAAAATCCCAAGAGTCCACTTGGGATCCTGAAATTCAGCAGCATGTGTCTACTTGGCTTCCTGCCCCTCACTCCCCAGAGCCCCCAAATGGTGAATTTCCTTTTCCTGGCCCCCTGCCGGCTTCAGCAGTCAACTTATACTTTAGTAATAAGCAGTGAAAAACACAGCTCCTGTGATATGGCATTTGTGCTTCTTCAGCAATAAAGCTATTCCAGGGCCCTCAGTTGGGAACAGTGGAAGAATTTGGAGGTCAATTTCCTGTTGTGGATCAGAGAGGAGGGCTCAGAATGTGCATGAATCTTCATCTGCACCCTGAGGTTGCACAGCAAGAATAAGGACAGTAAGTACCAAAAGCTTAGGTGGCTCAGGTTGAGCAAAGAGTCTCCAGAGTCTCCCAGAATCCTGCCAACTCAGCGATGATTTTACTTTTGCCCGTTTCCTTCTGGGCTTCGTGCACTTGCACGCAGCTCTCTGGAAGCTGTGATTGTGGCAGGCCCACGGGACGTCTCTCGCTGCTCACCTAGGCTGTGTTTGTGCATTTCAACATGTGCCCAGCCAGCATGTGCTGCCTCAGTGCTGGGCCCTGGGCGGACACTGAGTAGGGACCGGTGACAAAAGGTGCGCAGAGCTGACGTTCTCGTAGGGCAGAGAGAGGCAAAATTAAGCAACAGCTCCGGCTTCTGGGCATTTTGTCATGTTTGCTGAGGAGCCCTTACATCATCGCATTCCGTGTTCACATTCCATGCAGTGAGTGGAAGTACTGTTTCTCACGCTGTTCCTGTGTGTAGCACGCGCGGCCCTTCACATTCTTTCCTGTCGTCTTCTGGGATGGGGGTGATGTGGACCTTGTAGCGCATGTGGCTCTTCCGTTGTGTGGATTATTTTTGTAAAGCTAATACTTAGAAGTAGAATTACTGAATGAGTCAAAACTTAGGAACTTGTATTTTTAAGTATTTTGGAATGTTTCAAACAGAAAATTTCAAAGCAGAGAGCATAATTTCCTCAGCCCTCATGTGCCCACCTCCCAGCTGCAGTAAGTACCCATCTCAGCCAGTCTTATTTTATCTCAAGCCCTCCGAGCTCTCACTGAATTATTTTAAAGCACATCCCAGTCCTCATGTTACTTCTTCTGTGCATATTTCGGTACGTACCTCTAAAGAAGGGGGATCTTTTAAAGAAGGCAGTCACACCGCCATTATTGCCTCTTAAACAATGGACAGTCACTACTTACCAGCAAACATCTGGTCAATGTTTAGATGTTTCCACTAATCTCACAGGCTTTTTGCAGCTGGATCAGGATCCAAACAAGATCCACATGTTGCATTTGGTTGACGTGGCCCTAAGTCTCTTTTAATCTCATACAGTTCTCCTTTTCCCCCCTGAAATATATTTGTGAGGTAAACTGGTTGTCTTCCTGGGCTTCCTGGAGCTAATTTTCCTAGTTGCACCCCTAGGTTTAAGTTGGCCTGTGCTTCCTGGAAATGGTTCGCATCCAAGGCTTCATGAGATTCCAGCTCAGTGTGGCCGGAATGGTTACTGGGGGTGCCGTATGCTGCTGTTGGGGCTGGAAGGTCCTGTCGTCTCTCCTTTTATGACTGGCTTCCAGCAGTGTGCATCGCCAACTTGCAGAATGGTGATCTGCTGGCTCTCTCATTCCATCTACTTTAATTAACTGCGATACTTCCAGAACGAGAGACTTCCCCTCAGGTGTGTTGGGGACAGACAGGCAGGTCCCATGCTTGCTGTTTCCTTTGATTTCCCTGTCTCCAGTGGATGGGTTGGTTTGGGAGTTGCTTGTCTAAAAATGAGGGAAAGTTGTTGGCTTCAGCAAGGCCTAATGTTCCTCCAGATTTGGATGTGGTTGGAGTCTGTGAGGAGAGTCTGGGTGACTGGAGTGAGAGCCAGCAGGGAGTGGGATGGGGTAGAGACTCATGCAGAGGGACAGGGAGTCACTAGAGACCCAGTGCCGGCCACACATGTCTTGACATCTCCTTAGCCAACTTGGAAGTAGTCCGAGAGGTGCCCATGCTGGGCTGATAGACATTTTTACGACCACCATCCTCACTTTGCCTGTGTGTGATAAAGGATGTGCTAATGTTGGTTCCGGTTTTACATTTGAGGAGGGAGGCACTGAGCTTGCCCAAGAACACACAGCTGGCAGATTTAGGAGGGGGACAAGACCCGGCTCGTGACTCCCAGATTGAGCCTCTCTGCCATGCCACATGGCCTCCCAAGTGGGCGGAGGCACCATTTCACCTCTTCCTGCCCACCTTGAGCCCTGCTGCAGGGAAACAGAACTGGAAGCCATGGTCCTTGCCTTTGAGGAAGTCGCAGACTGACCAGGAGAAGGACAAGGACAAGAACACATCCCAGACACAGGTTGTGGGTGCAGCTGGGAGGTAGTAGAGCCAAGCCTGGGCACATATTTTCCACTGGGACAGACCTTCCCTGAGGGAACAGCCTCGACCCTTCTCTCTATGCCTGTCTCAAGCAGCCTGACTTCACGGGGCTGCAGCCCACGGCGGTGCCCCTCTGTTCTCCAGTGTCTGCAAGGTTGAGTCAAGGCTTGGATGCCTCGTGCATGTGAAGGGGCCAGATGCTTGGGGCATTTTAAGAACTGCCTTAAGGCCATGCCTCTGGCTGATGCCTGTAATCCCAGCACTTTGGGAGGCCAAGGTGGGAGGATCACCTGAGGTTGGGAGTTCAAGACCAGCCTGGCCAACATGGTGAAACCCTGTCTCTACAAAAAATACAAAAATTAGCCGAGCGTGGTGGCGCACAGCTGTAATCCCAGCTACTTGGGAGGCTGAGGCAGGAGAATCACTTGAACCCTGGAGGCAGAGGTTGCGGTAAGCCGAGATCATGCTGCTGCACTCTAGCCTGGGCGACAGAGTGAGACTCCATCTCAAAACAAACAAATAAACAAACTGCCTCAAAAGGAAAAAAGAAAGAAAACCCATTGAACTAAGCCACTTCCGGCGCTTTGGACGGAAGTTAGAATGCCGGGCCCTGGCTGAGGAGAATCCAACATGGCCGCCAGCCCAGGGCGGTGACACCCGCGGTAGACTTCGTTGTTTCCTTTTGGGCTTGGAAAGGGAAAATATTTATGACAAAAACCAAAGTCAGGGCACCTGGAGGAAGCCCTGCTAGAATCATTAATGCCAGCGGCACTTTTCCTGGGCTTTGGCTGGTGACGTTAATTCTTGGTGTTGGGTATTTAAAACAGCCTGTGTCTCCTGCTTTCCTTTCAGAAGAGTTTGAAGAACAGCTGAGGTGAAGGGAGCCACACAGGGAGAAGGAAACATCCTCTGGTCTCAAAGCGAGATTTATTGTATAAAGACTGTAGTGCTTTAACTTTGAGCAGTGCTTTTTGAGCCTCCCCTCCTCTCGCCTCCCCTCCCCCACTCCCCTTCCCTCCCCCACTCCCCTTCCCTCCCCCACTCCCCTTCCCTCCCCCACTCCCCTTCCCTCCCCTCCCCCTCCCCTCCCCTCCCCTCCCCTCCCCTCCCCTCCCCTTTCTTTGAGACAGAGCCTTGCTCCGTTGCCCAGGCTGGAGTGCAGTGGCACAACCTTGGCTCACTGCAATTTCTGCCTCCCAGGTTCAAGTGATTTTCCTGCCTCAGCCTCCTAGGTATCTGGGATTACAGGTGCCTGCCACCACCACTCCCGGCTAATTTTTGTATTTTTACTAGAGCCGGGGTTTTGCCATGTTTCCCAGGCTGGTCTCAAACTCCTGGACTTAAGTGATCCACGAGCCTCGGCCTCCCACAGTGCTGGGATTACAGGTGTGAGCCACTGTACCTGGTTGCTATTTGAGTTTTCTAAGAACTCACCTTTTGTCTTTTGTGGTCCTCAGACAGATGGTGAGAACAGGACAAATTTTATTAGACCCATTTGACTGAGAAGAAACTGAGGCCTAACGAAGTTTTGTGATTGGCTGGAGGCTGGACCAGAAGCTGGCTCCCAACTCCTCGACTTGCATCCCTTTTCCGCCGCTGTGGCAGCCACGACCTGGGGGCAATCTTGTGGTGGCAGAGAAGGGAAGCGTTGGCAGGGAAGCTGCCAGCCACTACTGTGTGACTGCCTGGATTGGTGCAGAGTTGGTCCTGCGACCAAAGGAGCTTCCAGGAGGTCAGAGAGACCAGCTCCGTGCCGCAAGGGCTGAGGTCATTTCTTAAGAAAAAAGACCAGAGAGCTCTGGCTCTGAGCCCCAGGCAGGGTCTTTCTCAGCCTCTTGAAAACTCTGGCTGTTGGCCGGGCGCAGTGGCTCCCGCCTGTAATCCCAGCACCTTGGGAGGCTGAGGCGGGCGGATCACGAGGTCAGGAGATCGAGACCATCCTTGCTAACACGGTGAAACCCCTTCTATATTAAAAATATAAAAAATTAGCCGGGCGAGGTGGCGGGCGCCTGTAGTCCCAGCTACTCGGGAGGCTGAGGCAGGAGAATGGTGTGAACCCGGGAGGCGGAGCTTGCAGTGAGCTGAGATCGCACGACTGCACTCCAGCCTGGGTGACAGAGTGAGACTCCATCTCAAAACAAAACAAAAACCCTGGCTGCCAAAGTTGTTCCCCAGAGACATGGTTCCAATAAGTAATGTGTCTTGGGAGCAGGGCCGGAGCAATTAGGGCAGCCCTGCAGTGCTATGAGCTGTCACATGAAATAGAACCCAAGCAAAGGCTGCTTACTAGGCTCTTTCACGTGAACCCAGCCTAGAACGGCTTCCAGAACGGAGTGTGTGTGTTAGTGTGCATGTGAGTACCCCTGTGCTCTCGTGTGTGTAGGGCACATGTTCTCAGTAGCCGAGACCTCTCTCTCTCTCTCTTTCTGTCTGTCTCTCTCTCTCTCTCTCTCTCTCTTTTTGAGACAGGGTCTTGCTCTGTTGCCCAGGCTGGAGTGCAGTGGTGCAATCATAGCTCACTGTAGCCTCAACCTCCTGGGTTCAGGTGATTCTCCTGCCTCGGCCTCCTGAGTAGGCGGCACTACAGAGATGCGCCACCATGCCTGGCTAATTTTTTTATTTTTCTGTAGAGACAGGGTCTTTGCTGTGGTGCCCAGGCTGGCCTCAAACTACTGGGCTCAAGTCATCCTCTCGCCTCAGCCTCCCAAAGTGCTGGGATTACAGGTGTGAGCCACCATACCTGGCTGCTGAGACCGCTCATCTCTCTTCCTTCCCATTGTAGGGCAAGCTGGTATTTCCATTCTCCAGGAGGACTTTCCTGCTTTATTCAACAACAAACATCCATTGAGCAGCTATGGTTTCTAAGTGTGCACCATTGGGCTTAGAATTGTTGATGGGCTTGAGGGGATTAATCTCAACTCCAGCACCACCGCCTCCTTCACCCCTGGGTAATCCCGAGACCCTGCCTTGGTGCCTGCTGCTCTCATTGTCCCGATTGTGGTTGTTACCAGAGGTCCTTGTTTCTGCTGCAAGGTCCACCTCTGAAACCCTGACTCCAGGACCCTGCCTGGCACAAGTAGGGGCTCCACAAATGTCTTTCTAGTGAGTGGATGGAGGGGAGGTTGAGTAAATCATTGCATAAATAAATAGGAAAACCTGACTGTACCTTCATTATTAACTGTTAGTCTTCCAGGACAGAGCGTTCTTCTGCAGCAAGCAAAAGAGCCCTGGGTCAGGGGTTGGAAGCCCTGGCTGCAGCCCTGGCTCTGCCAGTACCTCCCTGTGGAACCTTGGGCAAGTCACTTTGGCCTGCCTGGACCCCTGTTTTTCCACCTGTCACCTGGAGTTGTTACCCTTGCTCTGCGTGCTTTGAGGGGTGGTGGTGAGGACCAGTCTGGGGTCCATGGCAGGTGGGATGGGGTGTGGGGTGTGCAGGGTGGCTGGGCTGCCAAGCAGGCTCTATGGGCTACATGCGGACACAGTGGGCCTCTTGAGGAACGAGACTGTGTCCTCTCAGCATTGAATCTCTGTGCCTGGCCTAGAGATGCTGCTGAACAGCGTCTGTTGAACTCACAGCATGCAGAGTGGCCCACAGCACCAGGTCAAGTCCCTTCACGCTTTGAAATTACTTAACAAAATATGATGTCACCTTTGGAAAGTGGGTTACTGGTAGGGATTGAGGGCAATTTTGTCCTTCCAGGGTTTAGGTACAGAAAAGCATCCTGTACTGGGGCCCCACCGCTGGGCTGGCCTGAGGATGCAGTTTGCAGGGACTCGGTGGGGACCCACCACACGCAGCAGCTGGTGCTGCACGTGGGAAGAGGGTGGGCTGCCAGCCCTGGAACCTGCCCTTCAGCCACTGGCCATCTTTGGGGACTGTCACTTGCCTCCCCACCTCAGCTGGAGGCAGAGGTCACCAGGCCAGGTTTCTTTCTGTTGAGTGGATGAGCGAGGGGATACTAAGGAGGCTTCAGTAATGGCAGGGGGTGGCAGGGTGGGGAGTGTTGCTGTCTGGCTTGGCTTGATGAAGACCCTGAACCTGGCCTTGTTGGCTCTTCCTTTTTTTTTTTTTTAGAGACAGAGTCTTGCTCTGTCACCCAGGCTGCAGTGCAGTGGCGCAGTCATGGTTCACTGACTGTAACCTCCGCCTCTTGGGCTCAAGTCATCCTCCCACCTCAGCCCCCAGGCCTGAATGACTGGGGCTACAGGCGTGTGCCACCACACCTGCCTCTTTTTTGTTGTTCTTTTGGTAGAGACAGGGTCTTGCTCTGTTGCCTGGGTTGCTGGCTCTTCTTATTTCTCCTCTGGGGCTGTCTTCTCCTGAGCCTCAGCTGAGTCCAGGTCTTCAAGCATGTGGCCTCCTTGGTGGACAGGAGGACTGGGTTCCTGCTTGGGCTCTGTTGCCTACTCTCCATGTGACCCTGGCAGGTCATTTCACCTCTTTGACCTCAGCCTCCCTTTCTGGAAGGCAAAGGGGTTGGCACAGGCAACCGAGGTGTCCTGTGAAGCTGGAATGAATGAAAATGCAAGGTGCACGTTTGTCATTCATTGATTTGACAAGCGGTTATTACACACCTACTAAGTGCACTGCGCTAAGTGCTGGAGATGCCACACAAAGGGCAAAAGCTCTCGTCCTCATGGAGTCTGCACTCTGGTGACAGAGATCTGCGGCACGCAGCACACACATCAGGGCTGTGGTCTGTTGGACAGCGGGGTATCCGTTGGGAGAAGCGGAGCCTCTAAGTGTCACATGTTGCAACTATCTGAGGCTGGTATTACACGGGGAGTAAGAAGAATTTTAGCAAATTCTTTAGTAAGAATTTGCTAAAATTCTTCTTACTAAAGAAGGTACAGAAAGGCACGTTTTAAGAGAAAGTATGTAAAAGGTAAAGAAAGGCAGATTTTTAGAGAAAGTATGAAAATACATTGCAAGGGTGCAACGGGCAAGTTAGCAAGAGAAGTGCTGGTTGCAAGGAGACAGAGGCTGGCTGGGGATTTTTTAGGACAGTGCTTGTGCTGTTTGCTGAAGAGGGCTTTGTGCAGTACTGATAGTGCCGAGGTTGCAGTGAGCTAAGTTGCATTTTTCTATCAGCCGAGGGTCTGGTGATAGCTGGGCACTGGAAGATTGTGTCATTTGCATAGGAGGGCCGTGTCCTGGACCATGAAGAAAGGCAGACTTGGAGCTTGTCTGCTTTCTCTCTTTGCTTTCTCCTGGTCCTGCCAGCCTTACCCCTTTCCCTAATTAGGACTCCACAGTTATGAGGTGCCGACAGGGCGGTATGAGGGCTTGCAGTTAGGGGTGGTTAGGCAGGGACTCCATGAGAAAGTGGTGTTGAACAGACCTGAAGGAGGAGCTATGCTGGCATCTGGGGGAAGAATGGTTCAGACAGAGGGTGTGGCTTGCATGCAGTCCCCGAGGTGGGAGCTGTCTGTGTGTTTGAGGAGCAGAGCTAGGGAACCGGAGGGCAGGAGAGGAGGGCAGAGGTTATGGGGACAGGAGGCAGACTGTGGGGCCTTTTCTGGGATTGCTGGGACTTTGGCTTCTACTCTGAGTACAAAGGAAGAAATCGCAGGGTTTTGGGCAGACACTTACTGTTTGTACAGTCATTTAGGTGCTGTGTTGAGAATAGACAGCAGGGGGCGGGAGAGGTGGCAGGGGGCCAGCCAGGGACTGTCGCAGAGTCAAGGGTGTCTGGGACCAGGGTGGTGAGAGGCGGTCAGCCTCTGGAGGTGTTTCGAAGTGGAACCAGTGAGGTTTCCTGATTGACTGGCCATGGGGTTGAGAAGGGCGAAGTGAAGGAGGAGTCCCGGGTTCTGGCCTGTGTACCTGGGAGGTTGGAGTTGCCACTGAGATGGGCAGGCTTATGGACGCAGCAGGTTTGGGGTGTGCTCAGGAGGTTCACGGGGACATGCTTTGTGGGTTTGGGCTGCCTGACCCTTATCCATGCGGAGCACTTGAGCCGCTGGCATGTCCAGTCTGCAATCCTCAGAGTCTGTCTAGGATCAGGATTCAAGATGATACTAGAAGCTGTGAGCCAGGACAAGAGGGCCTGGGGAGGAGTGCTCACTGAGCGCCTGCCACATACCAAGTTCTCTGCAGACCCCCAGGGCGGTGGGGAGAAGGGGGAGGTGTAAACCTGGTTATTGGCTGGTGCCCGCCCCTGGGTTTATGGTTGTTTTGAGACAGCCCCTGCCTTGATGAAGCAATTAGAATCTGTTAAGATGGAATTTAGTGCAATGTTTAATTGAAAGGTTCAGCCTGAGGGCAGAGGAGGCTAAGAAGGGCAGGGCTGTGGGGCTGGAAGGCCCGGAGCAGGCTGGCACTTTGGGAGAGTGGGGGCTTGTCATAGGCCTGGAGGGAACCCGACCAGGCAGGAGGAACAGCATGGGTGAAGGTACAGAGACAAGAGTGAGCAGGGAGTGGTGGGCTTGCTTGACTGTGGCCAAGTGGGGGAGGGTGGTAGGAAGAGCTGGGGTCTTGGGGCTCAACTCCCACCTCAGAACTCTGAGTTTGGGCAGGATGCCTACTGTTTGAAGGGTTAACTAAGCATGTGCTAAACAAACAAACAAACAAACAAACCAAAAACAACCTTGCTGAGCCTCATCTGCAAAATGGGACGGTCCACCTCCTTCACAGGGTTGCTAGGAGAATGTGTTAGGGTCTAATCCTCAGGTCAGGATGTGACGTGCTCGGCCCGCGGGTGGCACTCAGTAGACCCTGACGCACGTGTTCTGCTTGTGTGGTAGCCTGGGGAGGCTCCCCAGCCCTGCCTCAGTGGGCCTCTCCCTGGTGGCCCGGCAAAGAGCAGAGCTTCATGAGAGCCCCTGCTGGCACTGCTGGGCTGCCTCGATGACAACCAGGCTGGAGGTTTGAGAGGCCCGAAGTACCCAGTGCCCCGGCCACCTCTCCTGGCCCTCTTCTATTTTAGGGCTCAGTCCAATGGATGAGGAAGCCTTGTCCGGCTCCACCACAGCTAATGACAGCCTGGCAGGCCATATATAAACAGCTCCACTATTTTTATCGACAGGAGGTGGCTGACCCGTCCTCCCCAGGCAGTGGTGCTAACATGGGACGGTGTTAAGGAAACCAGGGCCTTGATAGGAAGATGGGCAATTGTCTCAAATCACAGACCTGTAATCCAGCAAGATGTGCCCTCGGAACCTTCTGGGGGCGGGGGTCAGGCGTCACCTGTACACAGTGGTCTGAATTTGGAGATAATTCTACCTTTGCCAGTAGAGCTCAGAAGGAGCCAGTCCACCTCTTACCCCAGAGAATCTTTCTCAGACCTAATCCTTACCCGTGTCTCTTGCAACAGGCAGCCTCCATCCCCACGGCTGTGGGAGAGGATCGTGCTGGTGCGGTCGTGTCCATGGCACAGAGCCAGAGCTGAGGGCGTTTCACGCCCATAGCACATTGCCTCTGAGCTCTTTAATTGAAAGCAGTTTAGAATGGCTCTTGCCCGGTGGAACTGTGGGTGATTTCCTTTTCTTCCTTCTAAGAAAATGTTTTGAAATAGGCTCCAGGCTTTCGGATGGAGCTTGGGGAAGGATAGAAGCAGCCTAAGGGGTGGGGTGGAGAGCGGCCAGTTGCATTGTGGCGCAGACCGTCCATCCTTGCAGATAGGTGGGGTTGCGTTGTATTGGCTGCGGTTTATATTTAGGTAAAATCTTTGTTGTTGTTCACTCCCCAGTCTCTAAGCAAATCCTGCCCCCAGCGGCCCCATCACTTCTGCGGCCCCATCACTTCTGCGGCAGCCATGGGCCATTCCCGCCCTCAAATCCCCAGAAACCCTCACTGGCCTCTGTCTGCAGGGCCAGGCCTCGGCTTGGCCTCCATACCCACTCCAGGCCTGGCCTCTCACCTTCACCCCTCCCCTACCGCCATGAGCTCCTCTCCCTCTGCCCACCCTGGGAGGGGGTTCCCTGGGGACTCACCTCATTCTTGGGCCCCCTTCCTGCCTTTCGTGCCCTCCCCCACTCAAGGCACCGTTCTGCCTCCTCTCTGTAGACTTCACCCACCCTAGATGTCCCCTCTTCCTTGAGCCTGCAGCTGCTGTGGCTGCTTTGAAGTTATTTCCATCCCCCTCCAGGCACGGAGGGCAGGGCCTGTGAGTAGTTCATCTTTGCATCCCCAGTTTGTGGCTTGGGTGATGGGCACGGTGTAGTGGTCCCTCCCTGCTGGATGGATGAGCGGATTAGTGAGCTTTCTGTGGTGCACACGTGCCTTCTCATCCCTCACTTTGCTGAGAAATCCTACTTCCATAAACCTGGGGCCTGTGAGTTTAAATGGCAGAACCAGGACCTGAACCCAGCTCATGAGACTCATGTCTCCCAGGGAGTCACAGTGCTGGCTCTGGTCCCCTCGCCCCTCTTGGGCACAGCCTGCTGTCCACCTTTCACCCCTGTCCCCATCTCCAGGGCCCCAGAGCTCCTTCTGGTTGGATGGGTGGGCAGGCTTTGCAAGTTACCATCTACTCTGCGACCCTGGAGGCAAAGACAGCAAAGGCCATGGAGGTAGAAGTGGGAGGCTGGGGACCACAGGCCCTGCTCAGGCTACTCCAGCTCTGATTCTTGGGACTGTGGGCTGTGCCACGTCTGAGGCCGCAGAGCCCACCCTGGGGCTAGGGAGGAGATGCATGTAGGCTGACGTCGTGTTCCTGTGCGGAAGGGCTTCCAGCTGCAGCCCAGCTGTGAGGAGAGCAGCCCTTTCCGGCTCCCAGAGGCTGGGGCTTGCTGTGCCCTTGCACAGATGTTCCTGGTGCCCGAGGGATGACCCCTGTGCCACGTCCTCTTCCTGGAGCAGGGAGAGCTGCTGTGGGTTTGGGGGATGGGGTGAGAAGGGGATGGGTGTGAGGCGAGGTGTGGCCTTCGCTTTCCAAACTCCCCTTCCATAGCATGCAGGGGAGGGTGCTGGGTGGGTGACATGTCTGTGAGGGGTGGAAGGAGCAGGGTGGGCAGGGTGCCCTGTAGGAGAGCCTGGCTGTGCATGTCCTGGGCCTTATCCCCTGGCCTGTGGCCTGTCCCCTGACCCCCCATATCATGGAGAACCTAGAAGGGACCCTCTTTAAGTTCCCTTCCTCCTGAGCACAAATCTCCCATACATCTTCTGTTGACAAGTCACTCATACTCTCAAACCCTCAATGGCTCCCCAGTACTGAAGCCATAACGTGTAACCTTAGCTATAGAGAGTCACCCAGAGGGATTTTGACAATCCCGATGCCCAGGCTATACCCTGCTGAGATTCTCATTGGATTTTTCTAGGTGGGGCCCAGGCATCTGCATTTTAAAGTTCCTCGTGTTTCTCATGGACAGCAAGGTTGTGAACTGCTGACCTGGGATAAACTTTCTAGGTGACAGGTGGCTTCCATAATAGATCCAGCCCAGCTCCCCCTCTTGTCCCTCCTCATCCTCCCTCCAGACAGTCCAGCCCCTCTCAGCCCCCACACTCCAGGCAGCAGCCTCACTTCTGTGTTTCCCCCATCTGGTCCACATTCTGTCTGTGCAAATCCACCAGGCCTCCACGGCCCAGCCCTCCCACACTCTCTAGGAAATCTCTCTTTAATTGGCTTTGCTGTCCCTCTCCGCCCCAGCACGTGGCCTGGTGCCATTTCCCATGTAGATGCTCAGGCTTGCTTGCTTAAAAGATCGATGCCCCACAGCCTCCCCTGCACCCACACATCCTCTCCCAACCCCTCTCCTGAGCCACTTCCTCTCTTGCTGCTCCTCGGCCAGGTGGCCTTTCTCTGTTACCTGTCCCCAGCCTTGGAGAGGGTGAGGGCTGGGGGATCTGAGGGCTTTATGTGTACCCCTTTCACTTTTGGAAGTCACTTAGGGACCTTTGGGCTCAGAGGCCAAGATGGGGTTTCTCCCCTTCAAGGCTGGAGGATGAACTCACCCACCCAGTAGGCCCAGTGTGGGGGTGGATTGAGGGGAGGAGATTGATGTGCGTCCACACGGCAGAGCCTCGAGAACGTAGCCTTGATGACCCCTGCCATCGGCGCCTCCCAGGCCACTGGTCAGAGCCCTCATACCCTCGCTGAGGGAGGCCTGAGGGGCAGCAGAGAGAGGAGTGAAGCCTTTCCTCTGATCCTTGGAGGATTGGGGGTTGGCAGGAAGTGGCAGTAAGGGTCCTCCCACCCTGGGCATTGGTCCTGCCGTGTGGGAGGGCCTCAGCATACCTCAGGCGCCATGCAGGGTATCTACAATGAGCTCTCCTGCTGTCCCCGTTCACCCCTCAGAACAGGACAGTGGTTATGATTCCATGGCGAGGAGAGGGAGGCTCAGGGAGGCCAGGAGGCTTGGCATGCCTCTCAGGTAGGAAGTGGGCTCCTGACCCGCGGCCCCGGCTTGCTCCATTGCTCATCCTGTAACCCAGGTGGAGGCAACGCCCTTAGCTCTGAGGCTGGATCACCCTGCCCTGGCACTCAGGGCAGCAGGGTGGCATGTTTGTGTGTTGGGGGACACGGATCCCCCCACACTGACCCCACCCTGTCCTGTCCTCCAGGCGAAGGCAGCGAAAGAGGCGCAGGAAATGCGGAGCCTGCAGCTGCGGAGCCTGCAGTACTTGGAGCGCTATGTCTGCCTGATTCTCTTCAACGCGTACCTCCACCTGGAGAAGGCCGACTCCTGGCAGAGGCCCTTCAGCACCTGGATGCAGGAGGTGAGGGGAGGCTGAGGCCGAGAGGGGCCGGGGTGATGGCTCCTGCAGATGGAGCGGGGTCACAGCCACGCAGTGCCTGTACATGGCCTGCGGGGACCCCGTGACAGGCGGGAAGAGCCCCCATCCCCCTTTCTGCAGGAGGCTTCTGTTTGGCCAAGAGTTTGTCTAATCTGACTTTGGGTCCCGAGCTGTTTGTCTGTGCCTGGCAGGGAGTTGATGAGTTTGATGAATGAACAAATGAATGAGGAGGGAGGGGACAGAGTGGTGGGGGACAGAACAGGGCAGCCTCTGGGGCTGGGACCCTGTCACCACAGCCACCCTTGCGTGCATGACAGCTCTGGGCCCACCTGGGCACTTCATGCCCACAATTGTGGTCAGCCCTCACCTGTGCTCCGCGAGGGCCTAGGGTGAAGCTGTAGTGGCCCTGCCCCTTTCTCCCTCCAGTTGGGCCAGTGAGCCAACTCCTCCACAGCTGCTGGCCTTAGCACTAACATGGAGGTGATGTGGATCCTGTGGGTGCCAGCCCTGAAGGCTGCATTGGGGACTCGGGGAGACATACAGTGCCATCTGCTGGAGCCTGTACTAGGCAGGTCTAGCACGCTGTGATTGTCGCTCTCCCATTTTACAGAGGCAGAGACTGAGCACAGAGAGGGTGGGTGACTTGTTCAAGGTTGGCATTAGGGCTGATTGATTGGCTCCAGAGCCCACCGTATCCTGACCTAAGACACCACCCTTGCTGTCTGGCCTCCTGGATCCTCTCTGTCTGGCCTCCTGGATCCTCTCTATCTGGCCTCCTGGATGCTCTCTGTCCGGCCTCCTGGATCCTCTCTGTCTGGCCTCCTGGATCCTCTCTGTCTGGCCTCCTGGATGCTCTCTGTCCGGCCTCCTGGATCCTCTCTGTCTGGCCTCCTGGCTCTTCTTGCACTCAGTTGTTGTAGAGGCAGAGCTGCCACCTTGGCACCTCTAGGTCAGAAGAGAGGCCTCCTTCCCTCCTTGGCAAAGCAGCCTGTAATTACTCCTCTGCCAGGAAGCTGGCCCCTCCAGACCTCACCAGCAGATCCTGGCAGTTCTAATCTGGACTGGAGGCTGGAATTAGCTCCTGGGAAGTGGGTGGGTGGAGAGCAGGGGCCGGTGACCTGGCCAGAGTGGGCACAGGAAGGGTATGGGGGCTGAGGCAGGTGTGAAGTGGAGTGGAGGCAGAGTGGCAGGCTTTGAGGGTGGGCCTTGGGACGTCAGGTGGAGAAGCATTTGAAATGCCCCCGGTGCATGTGATGTGTGTTGAGTCAGGAGACCGATGGGGTCACACCAAGGCAATGTCGGGGTGCCTTCTTGAGCAGGCCTGGGCTCAGCTTCCTCTGCGAGCCCCTGGGGAGGGGTGGAGGTGGAAGGGGATGAGGACACTTCCTGCTTGGGTTGTGCTTGGAGAGCAGAAACTGGGGGAGCCTGGGGCCGAGAGGAAGCTTGATCCCCTCCCCAGCTGAATCCCCCACTGGGGGAGGTCAAGGAAGGAGGGCTGCCGGTCCAGGCAGAAGTGTGGGTTCCAGCCTCGGGACCTCAGCCCCTCTCTCCTGCGGATGAGTGGAGGGTAGCAGTGAGGGCGGCCCCAGAGCCAGAGCGGGATGGACCCATTCCTTTGTTCTAAGTGGAGGCTGCACCCTCCCCTTCCCCAGGATGGTGGAGAGAGAAGGGGACTGGTTGTGGATGGTTTGAGTCTGGTGCCAGGGTCTGGGCTGCTGGGCGGCAGGGCTGAGTGTCCAGGGGTGCCTCCAGCTAGCCCACCTGGGGCAGAGGCTTACCTGCCCCTGCATCCACGTTCTTCCTCCAGCCGTCCCTTTAGGCCCTGCTCCTGGGCGTCCACATGGGAGCATCAAGCTGCACAGGGCCCAGTGTGTGCCTGGCCTCCCTCGCTGCTCTCTGCGTGGAGCACTCACTGTCTGCCCAGTACTTTCTGTATGTGTAGAGTCCTCCTTGAGACAGTCCTGTGAGGTAGAGTCTTTTCCTTGCTATGAGGAAACTGACGCTCAGAGAAGTTAACGGAAGTCAAGGTGCAAACTTGTTCAGGTCACCAAGTTCACAGGCCACAGACTCATCTTCAGAACTCAGTGGCCTTAGTGGCACCCTTCCTCCCCTGAAACACTGCTCCTGCCTCTGCTCTCCTCCCAGGTGGCATCGAAGGCTGGCATCTACGAGATCCTTAATGAGCTGGGCTTCCCCGAGCTGGAGAGCGGGGAGGACCAGCCCTTCTCCAGGCTGCGCTACCGGTGGCAGGAGCAGAGCTGCAGCCTCGAGCCCTCCGCCCCCGAGGACTTGCTGTAGGGGGCCTTACTCCCTGTCCCCCCACCCACAGGGCCCCACGCAGGCCCGGGGTGTCTGAGGTGCTCTTGGCTGGGAGTGGCCCTGAGGGGTGCTGGCCTTGAAATGATTCCCCCGCTTCCTGGAGAGACTGGGCGGAGTTGGGAGCCTTTTTAGAAAGAACTTTTTATAGGACAGGGAGACAGCACAGCCATCCCTTGCAAACCACCAAGGTGTATGGCTGACCTCCAGGGAGGAGCACTCACTGGAGTGCTCACAAGGTGCACACTGCTGTGTGCACCTTGCAGACAGGCCAGCGTTCAGCCTCCAAGGGGCTCACTCCCCCAGTTGCCAAACACTGTGGATCTCTCTGTCCTCTTCTCCCCGCTCTCAGATTGGCCTGGCAGCCCCTGGCACAGAGCAGACCCGGCCACTGGTAGCTCCCCACTTCCTTACTCCTGCTGCTCTGCCATTGCCGCTCCCCTTCTTGCTGCCCAAGCACTGCCCTCGGGCGTCTGGCAGCCTGAGGTGGGTGGAGGGGACAGTGTTCTGGATAGATCTATTATGTGAAAGGCAGCTTCACCCAGTTTTCTGGACTCTCATGCCTCCATCTCCAACCTGGGAGACTTCAGGAATGACAACCTACCCAGCCTGGTGGGGCTGGCAGGATGGTGGAGGTTTCTCAAGGAGCTGGAGACTTCAGGGAGCCCCTCTCATGGGGAGGAAAGAGCTTCCAGGGGGCGAACGCAGCACAGAGGAAGAGGCCTGCTCCACTTGTCTGGGAACCTGGGCAGGAGGCACAGAGGAAGCCAAGGCCTGGAGCTGCAGGTCCCCCGGCATCTCTCTCTGTCCCGGCAGCCCAGGATGGCCTGGTGCCCCCACCTGCTGCAGCAGGAGCCCCAAGGAGTGCTAGCTGAGGGTGGTTGCTGGGGTGGTCCTCATGGACAGTGAGGTGTGCAAGGGTGCACTGAGGGTGGTGGGAGGGGATCACCTGGGTTCCAGGCCATCCTTGCTGAGCATCTTTAAGCCTGCCTTCCGGTGGGAGCAGAAAAGGCCAGACCCTGCTGAGTTAGAGGCCGCTGGGATCCACTGTTTCCACGCAGCGGGAAGGCTGCTGGGAACAGGTGGCAGAGAAGTGCCATGTTTGAGTTGAGCCTTGCAGCTCTTCCAGCTGGGGACTGGTGCTTGCTGAAACCCAGGAGCTGAACAGTGAGGAGGCTGTCCACCTTGCTTGGCTCACTGGGACCAGGAAAGCCTGTCTTTGGTTAGGCTCGTGTACTTCTGCAGGAAAAAAAAAAAAGGATGTGTCATTGGTCATGATATTTGAAAAGGGGAGGAGGCCGAAGTTGTTC
Source organism: Gorilla gorilla gorilla (assembly GCF_029281585.2). Taxonomy (NCBI): domain Eukaryota; kingdom Metazoa; phylum Chordata; class Mammalia; order Primates; family Hominidae; genus Gorilla; species Gorilla gorilla. Next base: position 45,182,388 of record NC_073232.2, on the reverse strand, counting down.
CCGTTTATCCAATATTGGAAAATATTTGACCCCCTTGGCTGAATTCTTTTGCAGAACTACTGTATGTCTGTTCACTACCTTTTCAGGTTTATTGTTTTTATTTTTGCATGGATTAAGACGTTTTAATTTCTTTGCAGACAAGGTCTAGATGCGGAGTCAGAGATGGGACTGAATGGGGAGGGATCCTTTGTGTTCTCATGGTTGGCTCTGACTTTCAGCTGTGTTGGGACCACTGGCTGATCACATCACCTCTCTGCCTCAGTTTCCCCATCTGTAAAATGGGAAAATAATACTTACCTACCTACCTCACAGGGGTGTTGTGAGGATTCATTTGTGATTTTTTTTTTTTTTTTTGTACAGAGCTTTTAAGCATTAAAAACAGCTAATGTGAGTGCACCTGGCTGCTAATATGTCTTTAGTGTCAGACAGACGTTCTAGAACTGGTACAACAGGCTGGGGTCCCTGCCCCTTCAGAGTAAGGGTGGGCAGGCAGAGTGAGTTGAGAGCACCTGTTCTTGGCACTTCCAGCTCTAGAGCAGGCGGGTTTTTGCAGACATGCATCCCCAGTTTTGCCTCACCCTCTTACACTGGATGTCAGGCTGAGCTCCTCCTTGAAGAAAGCAACAGAACCAGCGAATTCTCACTAACGTATGAAGGATTGCTGCATCTAGGGAAACAGTATAGAGCAAAGTGGAATTGGGGGCCTGTGAAGGAGCCTGGATCTCAGCCTCCATTTTCTCCCCTAACCCCTGTAGGCCCCATCTGACCCCTTCGGGCCTCTGGTTGATTGAACACACCTCACCCCTGGTTGAGTGCTGGCATTTAAAGAGTCAGTGGGGAGGGTGGGGTAGAGACAGCACTGACTCCAGGCCTCTTCCCCCATGCTTGCAGGGTTAGGGGAACAAGGTTGTAGTTCCGAGGTCAGCTGGGGTGGGCAGAATGGAACCCAGAGCCCCCACCGCCCCTAGGGTTGGTGTTCTCCCCAGACTAGGAGAGAAGGCCCCGGGGGTTCTTTCCCAGCCCAGCAGGGTATGGAATTTGCCTTCTCTAGGTGCAAGAATGCTCTGTGTGGCTTCTGGACACCAGTGTAGAGCTGTGTACACTGGGGTGGGGGTGGGGGTGGCTCTGCCATTCTCTCCCTGGGATGTGGGGACACACAGGAGTGAGTGGGTGTGCCTGTGTGTGTTCCCGAGTTCCCCTGGGCCTGCTGTAGCCTGTGGGAGGGCGCTTAGCAATGACATGAATGGCACTGACCCACATTTCAGTAGCTCCTGCTGGTCAGCAGCATCTCAGCCCTCATGTTAAATGAGTGAACCCCGCACAGCAAAGGAGCAATCAGCAGAGTTAGGGAGCCTACCGAATAGGAGACGGCATTTGCAAACCATCCATCTGATAAGGGGTTAGTATCCCAAATCCATAGGAAACCCAAACAATACAATAGTAAAAAAGCAAGTAACTCAAAAGAACACACACAAATGACCCACAGGCATATGAAAGAAATGTCTGGTATCACTAATCACCAGGGAAAGGCAATGGAAACCACCTCACACCTGTTAGGATGGCTGCAGGAAGAGACAGAAGAGAAGTGCTGGTGAGGATGTGGAGACAGGAAACCCTCGCACCCTGTTGGTGGTATTGTCGGTTAGTACACACGTTCTGGAAAACACTGGGGTGGGGGGTCCTCAGAAAACCAAAAATAGGACTATGTATGATCCAGCCATCCTACTCCTGGGTACACATGCAAAGGAAATGGAATCCGTGTGTCAGAGAGAACATGCACCCCATGTTCACTGCAGCATTATTCACAGTAGCCAAGACGTGGGATCAGTGTGTCCATCAGTGGATGAATGGATAAAGAAAATGTGGTCTGTATACAATGGGATACTATTCAGCCTTTAAAAAGGAAATCCCGGCCAGGCACAATGGCTCACGTCTGTAATCCCAGCACTTTGGGAGGCCGAGGTGAGTGGATCACTTGAGGTCAGGAGTTCGAGACCAGCCTGCTCAACATGATGAAACCCCATCTCTACTTAAAATACAAAAATTAGCAGATGTGGTGGTGGGTGCCTGTAATCCCGGCTACTTGGGAGGCTGAGGCAGGAGAATCACTTGAACCCGGGATGTGGAGGTTGCAGTGAGCTGAGATCACGCCACTGCACTCCGGCCTGGGCCATGGAGCAAAACTCTGTCTCAAAAAAAAAAAAAAAAAAAAAAAATCCTGTCATTTGTGACAGCATGAGTGAACCTGGGGAACACTATCCTGAGTGAAATAAGCCAGGCACAAAAAGACAGGTATCACATGATCTCATATGTGTAGTCTAAAAAAATCCAACTCAGAGTAACATGGTGGTTACCAGAGGCTGGGGTGGAATGGGGTGAGGTTGGGGAGATGTTGGTCAAAGTTCACAGCATTTCGGTTAGAGTAAGTTCAAGGGATCTATTGTATATCATGCTTACTACAGTTGATAACAATGTTGTATATTTGAAAATTGCTGAGAGAAGATTTTAAGTGTTCTTGTAACTTGGTAGCTATGTGTCACCAAATGATAAGTATGTGAGGTAAGGTGTATGTTAAATATCTTGACTTAGCCACTTCACAACGTATATATACCTCAAGACATCCTTTTGTACACCGTAAACATATACAACTTAGCAGCTCATTTTAAGAAAGTACCATTTAGTCTGATCTTTCCTCTGTGTTAATCTAAACTAGTGATTTTTTTTTTTTTTTTTTTTTAGATGAAATCTTTTTCTGTCGCCCAGGCTGGAGTCCAGTGGCGCGATCTTGGCTTGCTGCAACCTCCACCTCCTGGGTTCAAGCGATTCTCTGGCCTCAGCCTCCCAAGCAGCTGGGATTTTAGGCACGCACCACCACACCCAGCTAATTTTTGTATTTTTAATAGAGACAAGGTTTCGCCATGTTGGCCAGACTGGTCTCAAACTCCTGACCTCAGGTGATCCACCTGCTTTGGCCTCCCAAAGTGCTGGGATTACAGGTGTCAGCCACTGCGCCTGGCCACTAGTGATGTTTTGATACATTCTTTGTTATGTCTCTTTCTTAAATACCAGTACATATTGCTGAATTATAATATTAAAAAATGAGTTAATATACATGCAACCTTTAGGACAGTGCCTGACAGTGCCTGTGAGTATACAATCAGTTTTAGCTGACTTTGCCCAGTCTCTCTCTCCAAGCCCTGTGGGTGCTCAGAAGGAGTCCCCCATTGACCTACATGTGTGGTCACTGTCATGTGGCATCCTCATTGCTTCCAGGACTTCAGACATCCCTGACCCTACCCCCACCCCCATTTCAGGTGCCCAGGCTGTGCCGTGTCAGGCGGGACTTGACCTTGGGTCTGTGCCTACTTTTAACCAAGGATTTGGCCAGGTCCCTGGTTAAGCCTCCACCCTGTCTTCCCTGCTGCCCTGGTGGAGACCCGGTACCCCAGGCTAGCAGCCTTGATATGCCTGGCTCCCACTCCCTTAAGACATGTTCTTTCCTGGAAGCCCCTCAATCTTCTGGGGGTCCTGTCACACCAGTTTGCCCAGACAAGGCGGGCCTTAGCTGGGTCCACCTGGGACGTGCACCCCTTAGTGTGGTGATGAGTGCCCTTAGTGTTCTGTGTATAAGGGGACATGTGCAAGGGGGAGGTCTGTGCATGTCAGCTGTGGGCAGTGATGCAGCAGATCACTGCAAAATTGGGCATCTACACAGACCAGGCACCATGCCAGGCACCAGGGAGCTGTGGACGGGGACAGCCTGCCTTCCAGGAGCTGGTGGCACTGCAAGGACAAGAGAGAATGAACAAATCATTTTCACCAGGTGTCGTGAGAGCTAGGGTGGGGCAGGGTTTGGAGAACAGTGGCGGTGTGATAGGCCAGAACCAGCCAGGACCCCACTTCCCTCTCTTCTGGAGCTTCTAGAACAAGGAACCAGCGATGTTGTGGACCCAGGGGGAGCCAGGGGGCCTGTGGTGTCGGGTGGGACCACCGCACCCCGGAAACCATATAGCATTGATGGTCTGAGCTCTTCTTAATCTCTGCACCCGCTCTCCCATCCTTTAGCCAGACTTGAGATCTGGCCAGACCCTGAGAAGGGCCCATCCACAAAGGGCCTTTGGTTTCTCTACTTGTCACAAGAACTGGTTTTGGATGAACAGGAAGAATGAAGCCGCCCACCGGCCATCGCCTGCCTGGTCCTTTCTTGTGGTGTTCAGTGTGGAAACCTCAAACTGTATCTGCAGAATTGGCACGCATGTATTGTAACTGGTTTTCTCTTACAAAAAGCTGTTCGTCTTTTATTCATACAAGTACAGTGTAACCATCCACTAGTTGTGAAAATTCAACCAGTATCTTTATCTCCCTCCCTGTTCTCACTCCTACTCCCTGGGCTCTGGTTTTAAAAGGTATCACTGTGACCCATGCAGCCCCGTGGGTGGTTGGGCCTTTCTCCTCTCTGTGCTGTCCCTGGCTGTGTGGCATCCCCGCCTGCTTCTCTGGCCACCTAATACTGTGTGCTACACACACCCCTTTCTGCTCAGCCAGCAAGCGTGGTTTCAGCATCCATCCACACAGTGAAGCAGTTCAAAAGAGCTTGGGTAAATCACACCGCCTCTCTGAGACACAATGTCCTCAATTGTAAGTGGGATTAAAATGCTTATTTTGGGCCGGACGTGGTGGCTCATGCCTGTAATCCCAGCACTTTGGGAGGCCGAGGTGAGTGAATCACCTGAGGTCAAGAGTTCGAGATCAGCCTGGATAACATGGTGAAACCCCATCTCTACTAAAACTACAAAAGTTAACTGGGCATGATGGTGGGTGCCTGTAATCCCTGCTACTCGGGAGGTTGAGGCAGGAGAATCACTTGAACCTGGGAGGCGGAGGTTGCAGTGAGCCGAGATCATGCCACTGCACTCCAGCCTGGGAGACAGAGTGAGACTCCATCTCAAAAAAAAAGAAAAAGAAAAAAATGCTTATTTTATAGGGTAAGTGGAAGGATCAGAGTTAATGGCCATGAAGTTCCTATTGCTGGGCCTTACACACAGCAGGTACTCACTGCAGGAATTGTCTTGTTCTGTAGAGTATGTTATTAGGAGCCCTGGAGCAGAAGAGTCCATCTGAGGAGTATCTGAGTTAGTGGTATGGAAGTGACATTACTCATGAGTGATGGCAGGGGGTCAGGGGCAGAGGGCACCACTGGCTCTCGGAATGCAGCACCTCAGCTTGGGTGTCCTCTGGCACTAGAGGAGCCAGTAAGAGGCATGAAGGCATTTCTTAGTATTTCTTGGGGGAAGCCATGCAGAATTCTCTAAAGATGAGAGCAGAGGTGGGGTTGGTGGGTCAGGGAGAGTCGTTGGGAAGGACTAACTTGGTGGTTTCCCAGAGGAAGCCAACAGCGGGAGAACCCTTGGCACATCGGCCCTGGGAGAGTGTAGCAGGAATTTCCATAAATGTGTTCGGTTGGGTTAGGGCAGACAGCCTGGCTTCCAGAAAACCTGCCTGCTTTGCATTGCTCAGTACAGCAGGTTTGGGACAGGAAGCTCCAGAGTGACTTTAATTCTAGAGCCTGCTGGGGACCTTGACCAGTCACTGCCTTCTCTGGGTGGTGTCCCTTCCTTGGCAATAGCAGACTGATCCTTCCCCCTCTTGCCTCTACGTAGCCTGAGGGAAAAGGAGAAAAAGCACTTCTCCCTCTCCACCTTGGCCTAAAGGAGGGCAGGACAGATGCCAGGGTCTGTTGCGCACTGACTGTGTGCTGAGGCCTGCACTAAGTTCTTTACACACAACATTGAAAACGGGCTAATTCCATCAGGTCTACCTGCCCTGCTTGCTTTGGGTTGCTTTTTTAATTCTCCCCCTCCCAAGCTTTTTCTATGAAGCTGAAGGCTGTGGTAGCTGAAGGCCTCACCGCTGAACACTGGAACTTAACCTTCACTGGCTACTTTATAGATAACATTCATAGGTCACCATGGTAATATTCACTTCAGTGTTTTTCAGGAACTTGGCCAGCGCCTGTCTAGTTCAAACTAGCTGAGACCCCGATCCTTCATCCTAGACTGCCCAAGTGCCTAAGGGGTGGCCTTTTGAAGTCAGAGGGCCGACAACTCCACCCTCAGATCATGCAAATGCCACCATTTTTGTTACATGTGCCCTGTGAAGTGCCGTGAAGCCTGACTACCCTTGCTCAGGAGGAACCTGTCACTTCATTTTTTTCCCACTGCCAATCACCTGTCCCCATGATTTAGATCATCCCACTTCCCTTACCTGTAAATATCCTTAAGCCTTATCCTCAAGGGTCGGGTGGGGGTGGTTTTGAGAGCTGTTCTCCCACCTCCTCATGTATTGCCCTTGCAAATAAATCTTTCTCTTTTGCAAAACCCATGTCATCATGATTTATTCACTGTGCAGAGGCAGAATGAACCTGGACCTAGCCAATCTTACTTAACAATTTTTGTATTTTTAGTAGAGGCGGGTTTTCACCATGTTGGCCAGGCTGGTCTTGAACTCCTGACCTCAAATAATCCATCCAGCTCAGCCTCCCAAAGTGCTGGGATTACGGGCGTATGCCACCGCGCCCAGCCCATTTGATGAGTTTTTACAAATGCATACACCTGTGTAATTCAAACCTCTAACAAGATATATAGACTTGCATTGGGGTTTTTAATGTCAAAACTTACAACAATACTTCAAATAATGTCTTCAAACACAAATCTTTGTACAGGTAATAATTAGACTCCTTTGGGTGACATATTTCAGAAAACAGCCCCAGATAGCTTAAGCAAAGAGGGAGAGTGTAAAAAATATGACTCCATGGCACGGTGGCTCAAACCTGTAATCCCAGCAATTTGAGAGGCTGAGGTGGGTGGATCATGAGGTCAGGAGTTCAAGATCAACCTGGCCAAGATGGTGAAACATCTGTCTCCACTAAAAATATAAAAATTAGTGCCAGGCACCTGTAATCCCAGCTACTCGGGAGGCTGAGGCAGCAGAGGTTGCAGTGAGCCAAGATCGCGCCACTGCACTCCAGCCTGGGTGAAAGAGAGAGACTCTATCTCAAAAAAAAAACAAAAAAACAAAAAAAAAACCATATATATATATATATGACCAGCAGAGGACCATGGCAGGAATGCAGCAGGGACTGGGACTAGGAGGCTGCCCGGGGAGTCCTGGAAGCTCCCTCTGTGTCCTCCATAGGGGTGCACCACTCACTTCTCCCCTCAGGACAGCCTGCTGCTGCTGCAGAGAGAACAGTTGGACCACCTTCCAGCAATTGCACCTCTGGATCCAACACAGTGTTCGTGCCAAGGCCTTGCTCCCCCATCCAGCACACTCCACCCACAGGCTGCTGACTGAGCAGGGCAGGGATATAGAGCTGGCTGTGTCTGCCCCTCCATCCTGCAGCCAGGCTGGGAGCCTCCCCATTGGTCTGACCAAGAGTTGCCCAGAGCTACCCTGCAGTGTCAGGCTTGTTGTGTCTACTGAGGAAAGATGAGGTTCATACACATTTGGAAAGGAGAGCTTTATTTCTCATAAAGGGTTGCAACCTGCTGGGTGGTCATTCTGACAGGCTGGGAAACGTAGCCTCTGGCCAGAAGCCAGAAACAGACACTTCGAAGGTGGGGAGAATAAGACAGGGATTTATGCTGAATAGGGTGTCCAGATATACATATTCAACAGGTTATAGGAGCAGCAATGAATATTCACAAAGGGGAGGCAAGGGCATTCGTAGTAGGGTAACATGTATGTAACACGTGTCCCAGATTCACTTTGGGGTGGAGACTTAACATTTAAATGTATTACAGTTAGGCCCTCTACATTAAAACGGGAAGCAGAGGACACGAAGGCCCTCTGGGTGCAGCTTCTGGAGACTGGCCAGAACCACTCTGTGGCCAGGGTTTTTTTTTTTTTTTTTTTTTTTTTTTTTTTTTTTTTATCAGGAGGGACTGCTTAGCGGTTGCTGTGTCAAGCTGCAAAAGGGGAGGGGCTGTGTTAGGCAGTTGGTTGGTACCAGCGTGAAGCAGTGGTTTCTGTTTAACCCTTAGAGAAGAAAGCCTAATGGTTAGGGAGGGAGGGGGCATAATGAGGCCTGTCCAACCTCCTGTTCCATCATGTCCGGGAACTCCATTTTTAAGGTTTCTCGGGGGTTCCCTAGGCCAAGAGGTGGTCCATTTGGTCAGTTGAGGGGCTTAGGATTTTATTTCTCTGGCTCTTTCCCTCTCTCTTTTTGTGGGTATTAGAGCCACACTGTGGTTTGAAGGCCCTTCCTGTTGCCTTCTGTTTCCTCCTTTGTTCTTCACAGGTGTTTCGCCAAATAGCTTTCTTGCACAGACCTGAACAACCCACCCTCTGCCTTGTCTCAGCCTCTCTGGGCACCTGCTTTGTCTCTGAAGGCCGGCACTGCTGTGGCACTGCTTGGTGAAAATGACCACCCTGGTTTCCAGCTTCACATGGTACAGTTCCAGCAGACTAAGAGCTGCTTCTTGCCCTGCCCTGTGCTGCCATCTCAAGAGAGGGGGCAGGTCCTGTCCACGATGGTGGTCATGGGTCAGGGAACTGTTGCTTAATCTTCCCTGTGGATGGAGGAGGCTGTAGCCATCTGGGTTGGTGCCTCCAAATCTGTGGATGGAAGTGCAAACCTCTGGTTATCTCCTAAACAAAGGGAAGCTTCATTTTGAAGGCTTTCCATATGTACCTTCAGTTTGTCCTTTAGAAATGCCCTGTTTCAGAGTCTCAGATAGCAGTGAGTGGGCATGCTCTTTCCCAGCCTTGCTAGCACTGCCCACAGTTTTATGACTCAGAATGGGATCTCATATTTGTTCAATTTTATTTCTTTTTAACTAATAGTGAAGTTGGATTTTTTTCATGTGTTTTGGCCATTTTTTTTTCTGTTATGAATTGTTTATGTCCTTTGCTGACTTTTTTGTTTGGGCGTTTGTCTTCCTTCCTTTCCTTCCTTCCTTCCTTCCTTCCTCCTCTTTCTTTTCTCTTTCTTTCTTTCTCTCTCTTTCTCTCCTTCCTTCGTTCCTCTTTCTCTTTCTTTCATTCATTCATTCTTTCTTTTTGTTCTTTCTTTCTTCCTTTTCTTTCTTTCCTTCCTTCTTTCTTTCTTTTCTTTCTTTCATTCTTTCCTTCCTTCCTTCCTCTTTCTTTCTCTTTCTCCTTCTCTTTCCCTCCCTCCCTCCCTTCCTCGCTTCCTTCCTCTCTCCCTCCCTCCCTCTCTCTCTTTCTCTCTCTTTCTTTTCTTTCTTTCTGCCCTTCTCCTTTTCTTCTCCCTTTCTCCCTTTCTCTTTCTTTTCTTTTCTTTTTCTTTTTTAAATTCTGTGCTGCTTCTGGGACAGGGTCTTACTTTATCACCCAGGCTAGAGTGCAGTGGTGCAATCATAACTCACTGCACCCTCGACCTCCTAGGCTCAAGTGATTCTCCCACCTCAGCCTCCAGAGTAGCTGGAACTATAGGCATATGCCACCACACTCGGCTAATTTTTGAATTTTCTTTTTTTTGTAGAGATGGGGTCTCACTATGTTGGCCAGGCTTGTCTTGAACTTCTGGGCTCAAGTGATTCTCCCACCTCAGTCTCCCAAAGTGTTGGGATTACAGGGTGAGCCACACACTTGACCCCTTTCCTATTGATTTGTTAAGATGATAACTTTATCATATATGTTGCATTTATTTTTTAGCTTTAAAATACCATTAGATACACATGCTGTCTTAGAGCCTGTCCTCTCCATTCCTGTGTGTCTCGGTCTATGCTGGAGCTGACCTAGTTTCAGATCAATAACCTTTGCTTATTTTATGATGTCCTTTATTAGATTACTTTGTCAAGCATTATATCTGGTTTCTTTTACAGTCGTCATCTCGTTCAACCCTCCAGCAATACCACAAGGTGTTATTTTACAGCTAGAGATACCTGTGTCTGATGCCAAATCCTTGCTTGTTTCAGGGCTGGATATGGTAATCCTCTCTGCCATTTTCGATGACAGGTTGAGAGGAGAGAAAGGTAGATCCTGGGAGAGTGCCCAGGCTGGGGTGACTCGGGGAGGAGACTAAGGGGAAAGCATGATGACTTTGAAAGCCCTCCGTCAAATTCTTGTGGTTCTCTGACTTGATGTTATTTAAACCCCTGTGTACTTTCAAGAGGTTCCCCTCTACAGCCACAAGAATGGGAAATGGCTTGTGTTCTCTGAGTCACTGGTAGATTATCTATGGGCCTTCTGAGTTTCACTTTGCACCCCCTCTTGGCTATTCTTTCCTTTTCCCACATCCGCCCACCTCACCATCAACAAACCTGCACAGTGTCTTTGCCCTTCAAAAGTAATTGTTATTCTTTCTTTGAACTAAATGACGGCATCTAAGCTGAATTAAACACTCATAGCCTTTCACAGTTTATGAAAGTATCCATTTCCCCATTCCTGCCTTAACATTTGAGGTCGCCAATCCTTTTAATTTTTGCCAATCTGATAAGAAAAAAAGTCTTTTATTTTTACCTTAACTTGACTTTTCCAGATTAGTAATGAGGTTGGAACATCCTTTCATATGTTTACTGGCCATTTGAATTTATTCTGTTATGTATATGCCCATTTTTCTACTAGATTGTCTTTTTTTAATTAACAGGCATAAAATTTTAATATAATTTGTTTTGTGGGTAGGTAGATAGATATACAGTCAGTTCTTTCTCCCAGTTTGTCTCAGGTCTTGTAACGTTTTTAGTGTATTTTGTCGTAGAGAAGTTGTTCAATTTATACATGGTGTATTTTGTGACTTGTGTAAGCAAGCCTTCCCTACCCAAGGTTCTAGATCTCTTTCCTATGTTTTCTTTGAATATTTCTACAGTGTTGTCTTTTATGTTTAATGCTTTAATTCATCTGGAATAAACTTTTGTGAATGACATGAGATAGTGAATTTTTTTTTCCGAAATGGATATCCAGTTGGCCCACATTTATTATTATTTGTTATTATTATTTTAGAGATGGGATCTTGCTATGTTGCTCAGGCTGGTGTTGACCTCTTGGCCTCAAGCAGTCCTCCTGCCTCAGCCTCCCAAGTAGCTGGGACCACAGGCACGTGCCACTGCACCAGGCTGGCCTACATTATTTATGGAATAGCCACATTTCCCCCCTACTGGAACTATGGTTTTCATCACATGTGAAGTAAGCACTTATACCTGAGTCCATAGAGTAGACGGGGTTGTTGTTGCTCCTGGCCTCCATTCATCCTTCTGGTAACCATGTCTGATTTTCCCCATCCCCAGCAGGAACAAGAACCAAGGCTTGAGCCAATTTGTGCATCTCATTGTCCTGGCACTGCCATTGGCCCAGGGCTGGCCATGTGACTCAGCCGGCCAATTACACCCAATGAGAGCTTATCCCTGGCATTTGTCTGAGTGACTGGAAGAGTGTTAACTATTCTTGTGGAACTTAAAAGGGAGAGGCCAGACGTGGCTACAGTTGTCACACAGCCACAAGGTGAAAACAAATATGAAAATGAAACCAACACACCAAGGCCAGTGGAATTGAGCTGAGGCAACTGCTCTTGCCCTTTAGCTGCCATACCCCATCATGTCTAGAGCCAGGTTACCCCTATGCCCACAAAACTTTTAACTGACAACCCAGATCCTTTTGTGCTTAAGTGAGCTGGGTTGGGTTTTCTGTGATTGCAAGGGAGACATATTCTATATCTGTACTCTAGTCTCTCCATTGATTTTTTTGGAGGTCTTCTCAAGTTCTTGTTCTTTCTCCCTTCCTCCTTCTGTCTCCCATCCTCATTCTCTCCTTCTTTCATTCATTCTTTCTTTTTCATTCTTCTATACTTCTGGAGTGTTCCAGTGTACTTTCATTTCCAAATGGATTTTAGAACCAGCATATGGACTTCTATTTAAAAATCTCGTTGGTATTTTGATTGAAATTACATTTAATTTATTGACTAATTTAGGGAGAATGGGCACTTTTATAATATTGTGTGTTCCCATTAAGGAATATGTTTTTTCCCTATGTTTATTAAGGTTTCTTTTGTGTCTTTTAATAATAAAAGTTATTAACACTCCTCTTTTAAGTCATACCTACTTCTCATGAAATTTATTCATGGTTTATTTTTTGAAATTATGTTTTTTTTTCTATTACAGTTTCTGATTGACTAATTAATGCTCATGCGGGAAAAAATAAATATTTCTTTTTGTTTGAATTTGGCCATATTCTTGAACCCACTTAATAACTAAGTTTTCTGATTGATTAGTGCTCATGTAGGAAAAAATAAATATTTCCTTTTGTTTGAATTTGGCCATATTCTTGAACCCACTTAATAACTAAGTTTTTAAAAACTTGTCTTGGATTTTGGAGATAGATGATGATATTATCTGCAAATAATACCTATTTAATTTCTTTCTAATATGTATAATTAGTATTTCTTTTTCTTGTCTTTTGTTATAAAGGCTAGACCTTCCTGTACAATATTTGGAATAGTGACCATTCTTATACTTTCTAAGTCTAATGGGAATATTTCACCACTGACTGTAATTTTTGATCTAGGTTTCAAGTAGGCACATTTGTCAAATTAAAGAAATTTTCTTTTATTACTGGTTTGCAGATTTTAAAAAATTATAAATTGATTTTTAATTTTAAAAATGTTTTCTTGACATCTATTGAGGTGGTCATATATTTTCTCCTTTAATATGTTAATTTTAAAAAGTACATTAGCAGATTTTCCAATGTTGACTGATCCTTTGCATTCTTTTTTTTTTTTGAGATGGAGTCTCACTTTGTCACCCAGGCTGGAGTACAGTGGTGTGATCTTGACTCACTGCAACCTCTGCCTCCTGGGTTAAAGCTATTCTCCTGCCTCAGCCTCTCTAGTAGCTGGGACTACAGGTGTCTGCCACCACGCCTGGTTAATTTTTGTATTTTTAGTAGAAACAGGGTTTCACCATGTTGGCCAGACTGGTCTCGAACTCCTGACCTCAGGTGATCTGCCCGCCTTAGCCTCCCAAAGTGCTGGGATTATAGGCATGAGCCATTGCGCCCAGCCTACATTCTTAAATGTTTATTACTTCGTCATGGTGTTTTCTTCTTTTATCATATTGCTGAAACTAAATTTCTAATATTTTATTTAGGATATTTGTGACTATGTTTATGAGTGTTTTTTTTCCACCATGTTATCCTTTTTAGTTTTGTTGTCAGGGTTATGATAGTTTTATACATGTGTTAGGTAGTTTTGTCTTTTTCAACATTTTGGAATAGTTCATATAACTTGTGGATCATCTGTGGCTTGAAGTTTTCATAGAACTCAATATTGGACTGGTCTTTTTTTAGGTGTGAATTTTTCATAAAGTTTTTTTCTTCTATGTTTATTAGTCTTTTTGGGCTTCTTACTTTCCGTTGGGTCAGTTTTGGTAAAATGGCAACATTTTCTTAGAGTAACACATAGATGGCAATCTTTTTCAAGATTTTTGAGCCAGGAGTGGTGGCTCACACCTGTAATCCCAGCATTTTGGGAGGCTGAGGGAGGAGGATCACTTGAGGTCAGCAGTTCAAAACCAGCCTGGCCAACATGTTGAAACCCCATCTCTACTAAAAATACAAAAATTAGCCAGTCGTGGTGGTGCATACTTGTAGTTCCAGCTACTCAGGAGGCTGAGGCAGGAGAATCGCTTGAACTCAGGAGGCAGAGGCTGCAGTGAGCTGAGATTGCGCCACTGCACTCCAGCCTGGGCAATGGAGCGAGACTCCGTGTCAAAAAAAAAAAAAAAAAGGTTTTCAGCGAAGTGTGGTGGCTCATGCCTGTAATCCCAGAACTTTGGGATGCCAAGGTGGGAGAAGTGCTTGAGACTATCGGCTCAAGACCAGCCTGAGCAACATAGCCAACACTCCCCTTCTACACCCCAACCCCTAGAGTGGTGGCTCTCACCTGTAGTCTTAGCTACTCAAGGGGCTGAGGTGGGAGGATCACTTGAGCCCAGGAGTTCAAGGCTACAGTGAGCTAGGATTGCACCACTGCACTCCAACCTGGGCAACAGAGTGAGACCCTGTCTCCAGAAAAAAAAAAACAAAATGCCTCCCCTGCATCTGTATTTTTGTCCCCATTCTCAATTTTAATGTTTATGAATATTTTACACATTTTTTTCTTGGTCACCTTTGCCTATTTTATTGTCTCTTTATTATTATTATTTTAAATTTTTAGATGAAGTAGCTTTAAGACACTACACTGTCCTTATTTTGCTCACTTTGCCCATGACTGGCGACACGTCACTGTGCCCAGCATTTGGAAGCCTTGCTCGAAACTGAGAACTAGCTGCTTAGGCTTGTGTCCTGGCAGCTCTGGTGAGTTCTCCCCAAAAAGACGTGTCCTGGGACTGCCTGGGCATGGGTTCTGTTGGATCCCTGGGTGGCATTTCCATTGAGGTGGCTGCCTATGGCTGTTTTCTGGGCTTGCAAGACGGGAATGAACTTGGGTGTGTTTGTACTTCCCATAGGGAGGTTATGTCATTGCTCTTTCGGCTAAATTTACAAGGGTTTTGAGAAAGAATTTAAAGCACACAGGCTCTGAGTGACCAAAGCATCCTGCTGCTTCCAACCCCTTGGGAGGGAACCCCTGGGTGGTGGGGGATTAGGGGAGGCGTGGAAGCCCTGGGTAGGTGGGTACATCTAAGTCCTAGGTGCTGGAGGGGACCATGGAACTCCTGTGTGGGGAGGGTGCCATGGAGTTCCTGGGGGGACGGCTGTGGCCATGCGAGATGACACTACCCCCTTGGAGTTGCCTAGGTCCCTCCCTCCCTCCCTGCCTGCCTTCGGTACCAGGCTGTTGCAGTGGGACCAGGCCCTTGGACTGCCCTCTGCCCCCACCTCTTTCCCGGGTGGCTGACATTCTCCCACTGTCTCCTTCACTGAGGACAGGCAAGGTCATAGCTTCATAAAGAGATTTTCCAGGGAAGATTTTAGGCAGGGGAAAGTTGGCCCCTGCTGGAGCAGGTCTCTTGGCGAGAGGTGAGAACAGCCACAAGCACAGAAGCCATTTGCAGACGGACGGGTGTGTCTCTGTGTCCCCATGGCACCGTACACAGGAGAGTCCGTGAGTGTTTCCTGAGTGAATCGCTCCACTTTCCCGGCCTCAATCCCTTCATCTCTAAAATAGAATTGATAATGCTTTCCCCCCAGACACCCCTCAGCACGGGCAGGATTTCCCAGCCGTCAGAGGAGGTAGGGCAGGACAGGCATCAACCCAGAAGCAGAGGCCTTTCCGGTGTGGCTCTGAGAAAGCCTAGAGCTGCTTTTACATTAGGGCCTCCTACATGTGAGCACATGTGTGATCTCAACTGCTTTCACTGATAATGTGCCCAGGCTGCACACGAGTAGCTGGGGACTCGGAAGGGAAGCTACTTGCTGAAGGACACTCAGCATAAGGGGCACAGCCCACCCCCCACTTCTGGTCTGGGAAGGCTTTGGGAATGCTGTCCACACCAGATGGTATCAGTAAGGAACCTTTTGTCCAGTTCTGTTGAACAAAGAACAACAAAGATAACCAATAAACAAATGCTTTTAGGAAATAGCTGGGAGACATAATTAGGGGAGAAAGTCTAAATCATGAAGCCTTTTCAAGAAAGTCCTAGTATTGTTAGAGGAACCCCTGCTTATTAGGCCTCTGGTTTAATAAAACATGACTAGAGTGACTCTATCTTAAAGTGAATAGCTGGGCACTCACAAGGCACCTATAAGGTTAAGGCTTATGTTCTGAAAATAGCCATATTCTAAGCTGACTACCAATTATAACTCCAAAATATTTACGGCCATACAGGACATCTCCCACCAAGGCTGCAGAATGTCCAAATGGTCTAAAAATACAACCCTCTTTATGCATTTTTTTTTTTTTTGAGACAGTCTCACTCTGTTGTCCAGGCTGGAGTGCAGTTTGGAGTGTAGTGGCACCATCACGGCTCACTGCAACCTTGACTTCCTCGGGCTCTGGCGATCCTTCAACTTCCGCCTCCTGAGTAGCTGCGACTACAGCCGCTTGCCACCAAGCCGGGCTAATTTTTTGTATTTTTTGTAGAAACAGATCTTCACCATGTTGCCCAGGCTGGTCTTGAACTCCTGGGCTCAAGCAATCCGCCCACCTAGGCTACCCAAAGCAGATGTGAGCCACCAAGCCCGGCCTGTTTCTTTTAAGTGGAAACACTAACAAAGGCAGGTGCGGCCTGTTTCTTGTGAGTGGAAACACTAACAAAGGAGGGTGCATTCCTCCTCCTGCTTTCTGAGGATGCCCTACTCTGTAACAAAGGAGTTTCCAATGCATTTACTTCTTTCAGTGTGCTCTGTGACCTGCTCCCAGTTCTTTCCTGCACAAGATCCAGGAACTATCCCTGGGGGTCTGGATCTGTACCCCTCTTTTTCTGGCAACAGTATTATTTTCAAATACACTACAGATAATAAGCAAGAATGACCTACTGCATCACCCCATGGGGGTCCCTGCAGTACCAGCTTCCAGGAGCATGTCAGAGTCACGAGGGATTGCTTACTCAGGGTTTGTAAACTGATCTGCATGGTTTGCTTAATAAGCAAAACTGCATGGTCTAAATGGTTTCCAAAAAACTTGAAAGCAATTTAGGTTCTTTAGAAAGTTACATAATTCCTTGCCATCTCATTTGCCCTGTCGTGGGGTCTGAAAATCTTGTTTTAGTTTTGGTTTTTAAATCATAAACGGATGTTCATGTCTAGACTGCAGGCTCCGGCTTAGACCTGGGCTCTTCATGTCTCCTGTGCCCAGCTTGCTCTGTTAGCAGTGGGGAGGGGCTTCTGGCAGACTGGAGACCTGGCCACTCCCTCAGCACTCAGCCTCCCGAGAGAGGGAGGGTGTGAGTGCTGGGGAGTGGGGCCTTCTGGCCCATCCACATATGGCCTGGAGCCAGCTCTCTTCCTGTTCTGCCTGTGAGGTCCTCACTGCCAGCTGAGAGGGTTGGAGTGACAGAGAAGGGGTCCAGCATGCCCAGCATGGTGACTGACATGGGTGTACTCAGGGCACACTCCTTACTTTTCCTTCAAGCTCCCTGTAATTCCCATTTCCAGCCTTGCCCACCTTCTTCTCCTCCCAAGAATGGGCATGGGAGCTGGGGTCTGCTCAGTGAGTGCCCCTAGCTCTGGCCCCTCGAGAGCTGGCACTGTATGCCACCTGTGGGAATCACTTCCAAATGCCCAGGAGAGTAGGGAGCAACAGCCAGAGGAGCTGAGATTAACCAGTGTGGAGGGAGGGCCCTGAGGAGTCCCCTCTGTCCTGCAGAAGGAGAAGAGTGACTTAGGGCAGGCGGGCACTGCCTCAGGCCCTGCAGCAGCTGAGGGGAGAACATACCCAGTGCCGTTGGCTGCAGACGCTGCTTGTCCAAATCCTACCCTTTGCAGCAATAAAGTGAGCGGGGGACTTTGGGCAAGCTATCAGACCTCTCTGAATCTCAGCTTTCTCATGTATAAAAGAGGCCCTTAGGAAAATAAAGTGAGATCAAGCATTTATGCAGGGCCTGTCCCACAGTAGGCACTTAGGCAGTGGTAAGTAAAGGTAAATACACGAAAACCCCCGAAAGTGCTTGGCATTTATGATGAGTTTGTGCCTCCTAGGCGTGTGTGGCAGGGGCGGGGAACCTTGGCTGGCTCTGGGCCAAGTCCCTTCCTCCAAAAATATTGTCTCCCTCAACTGTGAGTCTCCAACCATTTCCAGGTAAAAAGGAGAAGAGCTGGCCTTTCTGGGTGGGAGAGAAGCAGTGAGAAGGGGGCTGCTCCTCTCTGCAAGGGAGCCCTGAAGATGAGGAGGTGGGAGGGGAGGGGACAGGAACCCAGGCCACCTCTTCTTAGCTTCTTCTCAGGAGCAGGGCTTGGCATTCCTCTTTCTCCCCCACTTTCTCCCTCTCTTGTTCTCTTTCCCCCACCCCTCCAACAATCTGCTCTCAGTTCGCAGTCATTTTAATTCACTTTGGTCCAACAGACGTTTTCTTGTTTGTGAATTTCCCTTTCAGACCAGGCTTTGTGGGAATACTGGGATGAACAAGCCGTGGCCCCTACCCTCCATGAGCTCACAGTCCTGTGAGGGGGCGAGGTGAAGTGGGAATACATGTCAGCATTCATTCATTCATTCATTCATTCATTCATTCATTCATCAATCAATATGCTGTGCCAGGCCCGTGCAGGGGCTATGGAGACAGAGAGGCATCAACAGAAGGAGGTGGTACCAGGGAAAGAAGCCCCGGACGCAGCGTAGATGCACACCCATGTAGCTTGCCATTCTCCCCTCCTGGCCAGGGCCTCTGCTCCAGGGGAGAGCTTAAGGTAGGGCAGTGTGTGTGGTGGGGGGTTGGCTGCAAAGGCCTTCCTTGAGTAGAGGGTGGACTCCCTGATGCTGGGGAGCTGAGCTGGACCCCTGGTCAAGTCCTGATCTGATGGGTGTGTTAATTCTTGGGACCCCAATTGCTTAGTGCAAATCTGCCATCTATTCAAAGTTATCCATCTGCTCACTGAGATTAATGAGTATCTGATTGCCTCCTTTGGAAAGGCTAATCAGAAACTCAAAATAATGCAGCCATTTGTTTCTTATCTACTTATGACTGGGAAGTCCCCTTCCCACTTCGAGTTGTCCTGCCTTTCAGAACCGAACCAATGTTCATCTTGCTTATACTGATTGATGTCTCATGTCTCCCTAAAATGTATAAAACCAAGCTGTGCCCCGACCACCTTGGGCACATGTTCCCAGGACCTTTGAGGCTGTGTCACACACACACACCCTTAACTTTGGCAAAATAAACTTTCTACATTGACTGAGACCTGTCTCAGATATTTGGGGTTCACAGGTGGGAAGGTGGGCTCAGGAAGGCCAAGGCAGAGGCTAGCTAAGAAGCAAGAGGCAGGCTGTGGAAAACAGTTTGGTGGCTTTTCACAAGGTTAAACATAGAACTACCATATGACCCAACAATTCCACTCCTTGGTATATATTTAAAAGAATTGAAAGCAGGGACTCAAATAGATACTTGCACGTCAATGTTCACAGCAGTGTTATTCACAATAGCCAAAGGTGGAAACAAGCCAAGTGTCTGTCCATTGATGAATGAATGGAGAAACAAAATGCGCTCTAGACATACAATGGAATATATTCAGCCACAAAAGGAATAACGTTTTTCATTTTTATTATTATTTTTTAAGAAAGAGTCTCACTCTGTTGCCCAGGCTGAAGTGCAGTGGCGTGATCTCAGCTCACTGCAACCTCTGCCTCTCAGGTTCAAGCAATTCTCCCACCTCAGCCTCCTGAGTAGCTGGGATTCCAGGCACCCACCACCACACCTGGCTAATTTTTGTATTTTTAGTAGAGATGGGGTTTCGCCATGTTGGCCAGGCTGGTCTTGAACTCCTGACTTCGGGTAATCTACCCATCTTAGCCTGCCAAAGTGCTGGGGTTACAGGTGTCAGCCACCGCGCCCAGCAGGAATAAAATTTTGATACATGCTACAACACGGATAAAGCTTGAAAACATTGTACTAACTGAAATTAGCAGAAACGAGAAATATTGCATGATTCCACTTATATGACGTACCTAGAATAGGGCAAATTCATACAGACAGAAAAAAGAACAGAGGTTACCAGAGGCTAAGGGAAAGCCATTTTTTAATGGCTGCAGAGTTTTTGTTGAGGATCCTGAAAAATTTTAGGTGTAGATAGTGGTGAATGCATTTAATATCACTGAATTGTACACTTATGAATGGTTAAAATGGTGAAAATGAAAAATACTGTGTTGTGTATATCTTATCAGATTTTTAAAAAAACAAGTGTCAGGGTAGCTTGGGGAGATGGCCCCCCAAGGACATTCCCCTAAAGTGAGTCCTTTCCAGCCACTGTGTTGAAGATGGCTGTGGGGACCAGGAAGGGATGGCGTTAGGGGAGGCTGCGAGGAGCACACTGTGGGCGTTCAGGCGTCCTGCAGTGCAGCTGCTGGAGGAAGTTCCAGGCAAATGTGAGGGGAAAAACCAGAGCT
Organism: Gorilla gorilla gorilla; assembly: GCF_029281585.2. Taxonomy (NCBI): domain Eukaryota; kingdom Metazoa; phylum Chordata; class Mammalia; order Primates; family Hominidae; genus Gorilla; species Gorilla gorilla. Next base: position 45,162,398 of record NC_073232.2, on the reverse strand, counting down.
TTCTGGGCTACTTTGTTTCTAAAATGGGAATAAGTATTAGGTTGGTGCAAAAGTAATTGTGGTTTGTGCCATTAAAAGTAAAGTAATTGTGGTTTTTGGCATTAAGAGTAATGACATTACTTTTAAAAAGTAATGCCGTTTAAAAGTAATGGCAAAAACCGCAATTACTTCTTTTGCACCAACCTTATTTGCCTTACAGCGTTGTTGGGAAGACTAAAGGAGCTAATATGTATTACATATACATGTTGTATTTACATGTCATGTAAAACAACATGTGTTCCGTGTATGGTCCTTAAAACATTATAGTAAGTGCTCAAGAAATGTTATTTTTTAGTATTTTACTTCTGGTGTTTGTGAGAGAAAAATAATGGAAGTGAAGGGCAGGGAAAGGGAGTGAGGTCTCTCCATTTCTCCAACTTGGAAAAATGCTTTATGAAATGAAATCACATGAAGTCCTAGAACCCACATTACCATGGTGGAGGACAGGCATCTGCAGTAGCTATGTCCTCTCTCAGTTACTGCCTTCTGCCACTGGCAGAGCCTTGCGTGAAGGTCCTAGTGCCTGATGGTGCTGATTCCTGTGAATAAATGTAACTGCGAAAATGAACCCCAAATGCCCTGTGGGTTCATTTTGCCGGCTGCCCAGATAGAGCTGATTTTCAAGACAGGGGAATTGCAATGAGGAGTTTAATTCATACAGAGCCAGCTGAATGGGAGACTGAAGGTATATTACTCAAATCAGTACTCCCGAAAATTCAGAGGCTGGGGTTTTTCAAGGATAGTTTGGCGGCAAGGGAAGAGGGGCTGCTGATTGTCTGGGGACACAATTGTAGAGGTGTGGAAAATGGTCTTCCTGCTTGTTGAGTCTGCCTCTGGGTGGGGACCACAGGAGCAGTTGAGCCAAGAGTCATGGGTCCAGGTGGGGCCATCTGGTTGTCAGAAATGCGAGTCTAAAAGAACATCTCAAAAGGCCAATCTTAGGTGTTCTTCAGTAGTGACGTTATTTATGTGCAAGAGTAATTGGGGAAGTTGCAAATCTAGTGTCCTTTGGAATAATAGAGGTTAATCGTTTCTGTCTACATCTTAGCAGAATTCAGGCTCCTCCCATCCTTCTAACCTGTTGGTTTTTCATTAGTTTTACAAGGCAGTTGAGTTTTGGGGAAGGGCTAGTATCAGTTAGACTGTAAACTAAATTTCTCCCAAAGTTAGCTTGGCCCAAGCCCAGGAATGACCAATGGCACTCTGGAGGTTAAAGGCAAGATGGGAGTTAGTCAGATCAGATCTCTTTCACTGTCATAATTTTCTCACTGTTATAATTTTTGCAAAGGCAGTTTCATAAAGAGGAAAGAGAGACAAGTATGTTTTCTTCAGGGTCAGCCTCTTTTTGTGATGGTGGAGTCTCACAAGGAGTTTGGGGCTCCCAGGGAAAAATCCAGTGTCCTGCCAGCAAGCTGACGTCACTGCTCTTTTAAGAGGAAACTGGGAACCAGCTGTTGTGGAGATTAACTATGAGTGCAGATGTACAGTTGGAGCCCTACAATAAACAAAAGGTTCTGATTCTGCCCCACCAAACAACAGCAGCTGCTCTTGTTCTGGTTGGGCAGGGTTGAGTATCTGGGCCTTTGGGAAGAGAAAGTTAATAGGATCAGGGCTTCTTCCAGCATGAGAAAGATGGTGTTGTTCATGAGATGTACCCATTGTGCAGACTGGCGAGGGCGGGGCTGCTGGGTCCACCTGTTACCGGACAGGGGTCCCGTTCCAGACCCCAACGGAGGGTTCTTGGATCTCATGCAAGAAAGAATTTGAGGTGAATCCATAAAGTGAAAGCAAGCTTAGAAGTAAAGAAACAAAAGAATGGCTACTTCATAAGCAGAGCAGTCCCAAGGGCTGCTTGTTGGCTATTTTTGTGGTTATTTCTTGATTAAATGCTGAATACGGATGGATTATTTGTGAGTTTTCTGGGAAAGGTGCAGGCAATTCCTGGATCTGAGGGTTCTTCCCCCTTTTAGACCATATAGGGTAACTTCCTGACATTGCCATGACATTTGTAAACTGTCATGGCGCTGGTGGGAGTGTCTTTTAGCATGATAATGCATTATAATTAGCATATAATGAGCAGTGAGGAAGACCAGAGGTCACTCTCGTTACCATCTTGGTTTTGATGGGTTTTGGCTAGCTTCTTTACCACAACCTGTCCTATCAGCAAGGTCTTTGTGACCCGTTTCTTGTGCTGACTTCTTATCTCATCCTGTGACTTAGAATGCCTAACCTCCTAGGAAAGCAGCCCAGTAGGTCTCAGCCTCATTTTACCCAGCCCCTATTCAAGATGGAGTCGCTCTGGTTCAAACACCTCTGACACACCAGGCCATGCCACTGAGTGTCAGGGACTAAACAGCTTGTGGGATCAGGGCTGAGACTCTCCATGCTGAAAGCTGCAAATAAATCACGGTTCCAGCCCCCTCATTTGCAGCTGGGGGACTCAAGTCTGGAGGGGGAGTTTTACGTGCTTGCAATGTACAAGAGAACTGATTGAGGTTGGGAATCTGTCTTGGACCAAAGTCGAAATTCATATGATTGGACTGGTTTCTATGACTGGGTCTCCAGTGTGTGGCTGGGGTCTTTTCAATGTGGCTTAGGTTGGATGTCAGTCCTTGGCTCCTCTCCAGGATCCTGTCTGTGACTGAGACTATCTCTGTGCATCACTAACTCTAACCACCCCCTGAGAATCTCACCTGTGACCTTGGTCTCAACTGCACCAGTCACATCCTCCTGTCCTCAACGGTGAAAACCTGGCAGATGCTCAGCCTGCCCCTGCCCCAGGAGTGCTGTGGTCAGCTGAGCTGTGGAAGTCGAGGCTGGAAAGGACCTCATCAGCCAGTGGAGGGGAGGGGAAGGGAGGAGATCCTGTGAGCAGGCTAAGGTGGTAGACCTTGCCCCTCTGTGGCCAGAACCTGCCCAGGCCAAGTGGGCATCAGCTTTGCCCAGAGAAACAGCTGCCCTAGCTGCAACTGACCCCAGTTGGTGATGAGGTCTATTGAGGAACAAAGAATCAAGAGCAAACAACCAAGAGCATCCATCCCTCCCAGAAGGGGGTCTCACTTCTGTTGTCAGCTACAGAGAAGAGAGGCGGCTGGCCCAGCTCCACCTCCACCTTCTCCTGGGCAGTGTCTGGCCCTTCCATGACTCCTTCACGGAAGGAGAGTGAGGGGAAGCTGCTGCATGGACTGGAATCAGCCCAGTGGTCCTTCTGCCTAACCACATTGAAGACAGGGCCAGTGATTTATGTATGTAGTATGTATGTATGTATGTATGTATGTATGTATGTATTTTTAGAGACTGGGTCTCACTCTGTTGCTCAGGCTGGAGTGCAGTGGCATGACCATAGCTCACTGCAGTCTTGACCTCCTGGGCTCAAGTGATCCTCCTGCCTTAGCCTCCCAAATAGCTAGGACTAACACGGTTGGCTAAAACCAAAGCTTTAAATATGTAGAATCCTTGAGCCACAACCAGGAGTGGATGTTAGGCTTCTGTGGTAGGTAGCCTACTGTGTAGGCTCCTATGTAGGAGGTACGCCTCTGTGTAATATGAGAGCTCATGGCTAGAACCTTCTAAATGTGGGACAGTTACCTTAGGAGGTAATGAGCTATCTGTCTCTGGGGGAGTTCAAGCAGAGGCTGGAAAATTCCTTGGTGGGGTTCATTCATCCACTCATTCATCTTCCATCTACTCATCCATCCAATATTTTTCATTTATCAAATTTATGCCAGGTGCTGGACTAGTTGATTCAACCATGAATAAGATAGAAATGGCTTGTGGCTTCACAGTGCTATGATGGGGAAACGCTGGGGACTACAGAAGCAGGGTAGAGGGCGGCATGACCTAGACCTGGCAGTCAGGGAAGGCTTCCTGGAGTAAGTGATCTTTGAAGCTAAAGGCTGAAGGTTGAGAAGGACTTAGCTGCAAGGAGTCAATAGAGTGTGAGCCAGTCAATGACACAGTCAGATGTGTGTCTTAGCTGGTTTCCTCAGAGGCAGACCCTGAGGCAGGGATCCAAGGGTGTATGGTTTCCACTGGGGGGGTGACTCCAGAAAATACCAGTGAGGGGGTGTGGTAGTGAGACAGGAAAGGGAGGCAGCCAAGAAGGTGTATGTGGTCAAGCAAGTCACCTCTGTGTGCAAATGGAGCTTCCACCTGCTGTAGAACTCTGGGAGCCAGTGTGGCATATGTCCTGCAGTTATTCCCTGGACAGGGAGTGAGCTGGGGTATTTGTATACCAACTTTCCTCAGCCACTGGTTGTGGGTTTTTCTGGACTGAGTGGGACATGGACACTATTCTCAAATAATTCTGGCCTCCTGATGGGGCAGGCAGAGTGGGCCCCAGCACAGGCCTTAGACAGAGGTGCAGGGGCTAGTGGTTGTGGTGGGGTCTGAGGGGATCTGCGCAGGGTGCTGGCATCACCGTGGCTGCAGGGTGAGTGAGGGGCATGCACGAGCCCTGAGATCAGTGAGAAGGCCAAAGGCGGAGTGGGCCAAGCAAGAGATACTGGCAACCAAGAGAGGCTGTGGTTATGAGGAAGCGACAGATGTCAGGATGTGGAGTGGCGTGGAGGAATGGAGATGCTGGTGAGCAAGAGGAACCACAGCCTCCCAAGGCTGCAGCAGCCCCCTCACCACAAGGAACTCCCTCGCTCCCTCACCCCTACACCACCTCCCCCTCCAGCAGGCATCTCCTCCGTCCAAACACATCAGGGACGCCAGGTTCACTGTGCCAGCTTGTCAGGACCACGAAGGTGTGTATGGAGGGAGATGATGGTGCTGTGGCAACTGCTTAAAAAACAAAAGCTAGGGCTGGCTCATGTCTGTAATCCCAGCACTTTGGGAGGCCAAGGTGGGAAGATCACTTGAGGCCAGGAGTCTGAGACCAGCCTGGGCAACGTGGAGAGATCCTGACTCTGCGAAACATTAAAAAATTAGGCATGGTGGTGCATGCCAGCTACTCAGGAGGCTGAGGTGGGAGGATTACTTTAGCCCAGGAGTCAAGGCAGCACTGAGCTATGATTGTGCCGCTGTGCTCCAGCCTGGGCAATAGAGCAAGACCTTGTCTCTAAAAAAACAAAAAACCTGGGTTGTTGTCAATGCCAGCCCCAAGTCTTGGAAGAGACCCCTTGGACTGTGTGCGCATATGAAAATGAATGTCATCCTGACTACCTGTAGCTTCCAGTGTGCCCATGTCTGTCTTCCTGTTGGATGCAGCCCTCAAGGGGACAGGCGCTCAGCATGACTTTCTGTCCTTGGGGGCCCCAGGACCTGGATCATAGAAGGCACTCAGTAACAATCCGTCAGATGATGGAGAACGTGAATGGACCCCTGCTTCCGTGCTTTCTGCCATTGGGAGGGAGGGGCTGGGGGACAATTGTGTGGTGGTTTTAAGGGCAGGATCCCACTAGCGTTGGGGAAGGGGATGGTGTTGTCAACCAGGGTTTTTAACTGCAGGCAAAAGAAGCCAAGTCTGGATAGATAAGTAGAAAAAGAATGTATTGACTGGGCATCTCACAGAGTCGCCTGGGTGGCTGGGCAGCCTGAGCATCCAGGAACAGTGCCCCTAAATCCTGCCTCGGGACTGGCCCAGTGGGGACACTGCTGCAGAGTCGTAGCTACCTCTGGTTGTTCCTCTGACCCCATAATCCCTAGACACTCTCACCAGCAGCCCCAGGAACTCCCTCTTCCTGCAATGACAGCTCCAGATTCCATGGGGAGCAAGGTCGGCACCTGCATCCCCTGGGCAGTATCCTCCCAGCGCAGGTCCCTACATTTGGACTCAGCCTCTGCCTCTTCCCCTGAGGGTTTTCCCTGGCCATTGGACTCTGCTCTGCCTGCCCCTTTGGTGGAGTGAGGGGGAAATTAACACCCATGTGTGGAAGCAGACACACATGGTGTATGAAAACACCCTGGCTCCCTCAATGCTAGGCTAGAGGCATGTGTTCTTCTTTGTCTCCAGGACAGCTCTGGCTGCCCACAGTGATGACTTGTGGGAAAATGCACTTTTTTTTCTTTTTAATTTGAGACAGAGTCTCACTTTGTCACCTAGGCTGGAGTGCAGTGACATGATCTCAGCTCACTGCAACCTCTGCCTCCTGGGTTCAAGCAATTCTCCTGCCTCAGCCTCCTGAGTAGCTGGGACTACAGGCGTGTGCCACCAAGCCCAGCTAGTTTTTTTGTATCTTTAGTAGACAGGGTTTCACCATGTTGGCCAGGCTGGTCTTGGACTCCTGGCCTCAAGTGATCCGCCCGTCTTGGCCTCCCAAAGTGCTGGGATTATAGGCGTGAGTCACCACGCCCGGCCAAAAATGTACTTTTTATTGGCCAGCCTCCCTGCTGGCTCACTTCCCCTCTCCCCTACTGGTGCCTCCTGGGATCACTTCTGCATAAATTACCTGCACTCAAACCCTCATTTCAGTGCCTGCTTCTCAGGAAATCACGTATCTAGGCAGCTGTACCTGACTGGCAGCCCCAGTCCCATGTTCTTTCCTAGGTATAAGGGAGGGTGCGGAAGACAGAATTGGGCATTTTCAGCTTCAGGGGGAGGTGGGCTGTGCTTCCCACCAGACTCATAAGGAGGATGACCCTGTCATCCAGGGCCCCAGTAGGACGCCAGTGGCATATTCAAATTACAATAATTGGTGGAAGGTTTATTCAGACTTAAGGGAGTGGAAGAGATAGTGCAGTGTCTTAGGATGAGCAGCGGCAGAGTTTTGCAGCCCTAGGTCTGAAGGGACAAAGGGGCACGGGCAGTTACTAGAACTGGGAAAGAAAGAGACATGCAGGCCGGGTGTGGTAGCTCACACCTGTAATCCCAGTACTTTGGGAGGCTGAGGTGGGAGGATTGCTTGAACTCAGGAGTTCAGCAACATGGAGAAACCCCACCTCTACCAAAAGTACAAAAATTAGCCAGGAATGGTGGTATGTGCCTGTAGTCCCAGCTACTCAGGAGGCTGAGGTGGGAGGATCACCTGAGCCTGGGAGGTCAAGATTGCACTGAACCATGATTGTGCCAATGCACCTCCAGCCAGGGTGACTGGTGGTGTTGTGGCAGAGGAAAAGATAGGACCAAACAAGCCACATTTGAAAAAAAAAAAAAAAGAGAGAGTGAGATGTGCAGAGGTCCCCTGGAAAGGTGCAGTGACATAAGGGACAGAGCCAGCCCAAGGCCACCTCACTAGGGACATGGAGGGGAGCAAAGGCCTTACTATTTGTACTCCACCTCCCTAATCTCCTGCCCACTGATAAGGCTCAGACAGGTCAGTCCCCTGGGTCGGAGCAGGATGAAGCAGGTGGGGACAAGACCTGGAGGGCAAACGGAAGGAGGCTAGCACAGTGGAGACTTCCTCAAACAAACAAGGGGGCCTCAGGTGTGCCAAAGCATCCCAACGTCCAGGTGGGGTGGAAATGAAAGTGTCATGCTGGGTCTTGAGTTAGGGCTGGCTCTTTCTGCCACTAACTTCTTCTGTGACTACAGTTGAATCCCTTCCTCCTGCTAGGTCTCAGTTTCCCTGTGTATGAAACCAGATGAACTTTCAGCACCCTCCTGTAGCACTAGGAAGGTTCAAGACAGTCCTGAGAAGGGAGTAAAATAGACTGTCGTTTTGGAGAAACTGGGGCCCGGGAGGCAGAGAGACTTGCTGGGGGTCACTGATCACATAGCTATTGAGCAAGACTTCCATTTCTTGTCAGGGCTGTCCCCTGAGCCAGGCCCGCCCTGGCCTTTTGAACCTGCTTTCCCCGGGAGGCACCACCCACCCCCATGTTTGTTTCCAATGAGCGCAGCAGCCACCGTGAAGTGTCGAGGTCTCTCTCATGCTCTGGTTTGAGTGTGTGTCTGTGAATGGGACATGTGGTAACAGTAGTTTCACCAGGCTTTTGGACCTTGGCCACCCCTCCTGTCCCACCTGGGGATTTAGGGTTAATGTAATGTCACTGCTTGGCATTTGGGCCTATGAGTCCCATACAAACTTCAAAGAACTTAATTTATAGGGAGTTTCAAAGAGAGTCGGGAGGGCTGTGCCCGCTCCTCTGGACCCTCTGACAATGACCCTGCACAGCCTGCACAGCCGTGTCCAGGAAGCTGCCTGGAATCTTGCCATCCACTCCACGGGACTGTGTGCTGAGGCCTATGTCCCAGGCACATGAAACAAAGACCATTTCATCTTACGTTGGAAGCCGAGACTCTGGGTTTTTCTGCATCCAAGGCCTAGGAGGCCCACAGAGCCCACCTTGTTGGAACCAATGCTCCTTTCCTTGAAATCGTGAGACAGGGGAGAGCTTTTCAGCTTTGTGCAAAATGGTTCTGTTGAAAGTAGAATTTTCAAAACAGATAGCCCTGGATCAATTATGGCCCACATGCATGTTCTCTTTGGCTTGCACCATGTTTGCCCACAAAGGTGTATTTTCACAAAATGAAATTAACTGCCACAGTTAGAAGTCAAATTGTGGTTTGACTTTAAATAAGTAGAAGACCTGGCAGCATGGGGCTCATGTTCCTGCATGAAATGTTTGGCTGGAGCAGCACTGCAGCCCCTCCCCCCGCACAAAAGATATGCACTCTTTAGTTGACCACAGTCCTTACCATGCCCTATTGTCTTCCAGCTGGGAGCTGAATGCCTGTTGCCATTTATCATGTTTATGTTGCTGCTTTCTTGAGTCAGAGAGTTATGAGGAAGGTAAAATATTTTGGGTCCCCACGTTTCTGACAAAAGTGGAAAAGCAGTTTATATACATTACCTGCCAGCCTGTTTTCACTGGGTTGCCAATGTAGAAGTTTATCTCTGGGGTGTGTTTGGTCCCATCTTTTCCTCTGCCACAACACCACCACGATGATCACCATAACATCATATTTATTGGCCCTTTATCAAGCTATGTACATGGTGAGACAGGTCAGGACAGGCCTCCATTTGTCTCAGGGGCAAAGCATTGTGGGCAAAGAAGACAGAGCAGCTGGAGCTGATGGGGCTCCAGTTAAGGCAATGAAGGCTTTGCCACACCATAGAGGGCTCAAGGGAAGGGTCCTAAAAGACCAGCCCTGAGCAGCCTGGTGGGAACAGCCTCTTGGCCTTCTGCCCAGCTCCTGGCTGAAGCTGTGATCTGTGTAGCTGTGACTGCAGGGCTTGAGAATGGCGGAGGGCTTAGGCAGTTTGGACAGCGTGAATCGGGATTAGCGTGTAAACCCAGCCACCTCCCTGAAAAACAGTCTGAATCTCCCTTTTCCATCTGTCTGATGCGTATCCAATCTTTTGGCTTCTCTGGGCCACATTGGAAGAAGAATTGTGTTGGGCCACATGTAAAATCCACTAGCACTAACGATAGCCGATGAGCTAAAAAAAAAAAAAAAATCGCAAAAAGAAACTCATAATGTTTTAAGAAAGTTTGCGAATTTGCGTTGGGCCGCATTCAAAGCCATCCTGGGCCGCATGCGGGCCTCGGGTTGGACAAGCTTGGTCTAATGGGAATACGAAGACAGCCCCGGCTCCCACTGTGAGAACCCCTTCAGTCCAAGCATACTGGTCCTTTCCAAGCTCACGGTTCTCACCACACGGCCCCACTCCGGTTTCCTGGAGGCTCCCCCAGAAGCATTTGGGGGACATAGTCCAGGCAGGTGCCTCCTCCCAGATGGGGCAAGCACCTGGCATGATAGCGGAATTTTAGGTGGCCATGATTCAGGTTGCATCTCACCTCATGGGAACCAGACTTGGGAGCCTGATCACAGGTGCCAAGGAGGTCATCGTCCCCGCCAGAGTCCTGATCCCAGACCTGCAACCTCAGGGGCCCCCCTGTGGCCAGGAGCACATCCCCAAAATCCAGCCGCACTGACCAGATGGGGTTGTTATTGTCCCACACGGTGCTCGTCCTCAGCTCCTGGCCACCAAAGAAGAGCTTCACATAGGCATCCGTGGCAGTGAACCAGTCCCCCCACAGGCCCCATGCTTGGATGAAGGTCACCTCCAGCTGGGCCAGGCCCCTCTGCCGAGGGCAGCAGTCCTGGGTGGTGACCGCTGAGCCATGGCACACACACTGGCATGGGTCTCGGGGGCTCTTCTGCCGCCCTGGTGGGCACGGCCGGCTGCAGTCCCTCCAGCGAGCCCTGTCCGTCAGGTACTGACTCAGGGCCCTCCTCAGTGCCTCCCGCCGTGGGTCCTGGCTGTCCAGCAGCACGTGCAGGGGTTCCAGGGTGTAGTCCACCAGGCCAGGGCTGCCGGGCAGCGAGTTTACCCAGGCTGAGTACTGCTCGGGCCCGGCCTGGATCCCGAACAGCAGGTCGTTAATGGAGGTGTGATGGCCGCCAACCACTTCCGAATGGCGCTCCCGGTAGGTTTGGTGGAAGGAGGCCGTCATCTTGTGCTTCTTCTTCTTCTCCTCACAGGCCTTGGCTTCGGCAGAGGAGCTGCCGTGGATGCCTATGTTGACCTGGGCCTCGACAGTCAGGCAGTCCTCCACCTCGTTGTCCGTGAGCCCTTCCAGGGCCAGCTCGCAGGTGCGCAGGGCAGTGAGGGCCGATATGCGGCCACCCAGCTCCACAGCCCGGATGAAGTGGGTGCCGTAGTTGGAGATGAGCCTGAGGTAGGCGGGCTGGGTGGAGGCGTTGAAGTGGTGGGGCAGGTCTCCGAGGGCCCTCTTGAAGTCAGGGTGCAGCGGGGGAGTGTGTACCACATGGAAACTGCGAGAAGAGAGAGACCTCAGCTGGGCCCAGGGGAGTATTTCCCCCATTCAATCAAATAACTCCTTCAGGACTGCTCAAGGTCACATGTAAGTGGGCAGAACTAGGACTGGAACCCAGGGGCCCGGCTCCAGAGCACAAGCACAGTGGCACGGGGCTGGCAGGGATGCCTCTGCTCTCACCCCTCAGGGACCTCAGTGCTCTGTATAGGTATTTTCTCTTTTCCTTTTCAAAATAACATTTTTTTCTTTCCTTTTAATTTTCTTATTATAAAAGCAATGATCCTGGCCGGGAGCAGTGGTTCATGCCTGTAACCCCAGCACTTTGGGAGGCCGAGGCGGGAGGATCACTTGAGCCCAGGAGTTTGAGACCAGCCTGGGCAACATAGTGAGACCCCATCTCTATTTTTTTTTTTTTTTTTAAGAAAAAGGAAAAAAGAACATAAAAGCAATGATCCTGCACTGATGGTATCTGTTGAACTTTGGAACCTAGTCATGTGGCCTTCATCCATCTGTCCCCCTGGATGGGTCCCACATGCCCGGGATCCTGACAGCCTGGGCCATGCTCGGCCTCTCTGTGGAGGAAACGTGGCCCCCAGGTCTGATGAATCAGACCAGGTGACTTGGGTCTGGCCTACAAACACTGTGCCTTTCTCAGACGTGGAATCTGGGTCCCAGACTTCCTACTCCCAGGGGCTAGGGTAGTGACTGCTGTCGCTCAGCAGTGTGGCCCTGCCACAGGCAGGTGTGAGTATTGGTTGAGTGGATGCTTGAAGCTGAGAGAGAAGTGGGATGCTCAAGGTCACACAGCAATGAGGAAGGATGACCCGGCCAGGTCTCCTGCCTCTGTCCCTATCCAGGAAGGACTCTGTGGAAGCCTGGCTGTGCCCAGGAAAGGCAGGGTTCAGTACTCACTAGACCTAAATGGCAGCCTGCTGGGACTCTCAGGCATGGTCTCACTCACTTTCTCTCTACTTGATGTCTCACTGGGCACTCCCAGATTTGGGACCTCCTGGATGAGAAGAGGCCACAGGGCTGAATCGCCTGAAGTCTGAGAGCCAGGATTGCAGTTTCTTCCTGGTGGAAGCAGCCTCCGAGTTTGCTTGGGGGACTCTGCCTTTCCAGGGCTCCTAGACCACCCAGAGTTTCCCGCACCTTTTCCAGCCCCCCACCCCCTAGCCCCAGCTGTCACCTGTAGAAGCGGCACTCCACTGTGTCAGTGCTGAAGCTGTACTGGTCCTGGTGGGTCTTCTGGGCTGCAAAGTTGGCTGCCTGTGAGTGTGAGCCGGCCACGGACACATGCACATTGCTGGTGGGCTTAGGAGTCACATCCAGCCCGACCTTCCAGTCGTTGCGGATGCTACGAGCCGCATCCCGGGCCACAGCTTCAGTGGAGCTGACTTTGGCCCTGGTTACATGGCGCTGGCAGCCAGAGCCCTGGGCCCGCCAGTTGGTGAGTGCCAGAGGCAGGCGCTGGAGGGTGCCCTCCTGTAGGGCATTTTCACAGAGGGTGCAGGTGCCGTCGGGCCGCAGGAACCTTTGTGTGTCCACTGGGAAGGAGCCCGAGCGGCGGAGGCTGGTCACGTCCACACCCTCCCCGGCCAGCCATGCACCAGGCACGAACTTGTGGCTGCGCTTGCACTCTGAGCGTGTGGCTGTGTGGCATGGGGCAGGGACGGGCAGGGGCAGCAGCAGGAGAAGGATGCCCAGGAGGAGCAGACGGGCCGCCATGGAGCTGCAGAGACAGGGGGCACTTGGGCTCTGGGAAGCCATGGGTGGAGGGATGGAGGATGACTGCTCCTTTCCCCCACAGCCACAGATTATCAGGGCACATGGAAGGGGAGGGGCTGAGATATCTCTTAAGTCATTATTCAATGAATGTCAGAGCTGGTATGTCCCTTATAGGCCTGGTTCAGCCCCCACATTGTACAGATGGGCCCAGAGAGGGGAAAAGCCCTGCCCAGGGTCACAGAGCCAAGGGGAGCCCCTTTTTAGAATTTCCCTAAGGCCTAATGGGGATCTAGGTGGATGGCTCTGTCCGCAGGACACAACTGTGGGTGGTGGGGAGGGGGCTGTGGCCACAGAAGAGGGGACAGAGTAGCTGTAGCAGGTTTAGGGAGGGGTCTGGGGACCTGAGGAAGCCTTCATTCTGAAGAAGTGTCATTTTTGGCCCCAGAACAAGCCACCCTTTGCCCACCCTGACTCTCACTCTGTTTCTTTGTCTCTGTCACTCTCTCTAACCTCTCTCCCTCCCACTGAGCCCTTAACAGAATTGGAAGAGAAATAAGGTCCTATATTGCACCTATTCTTCCCATTTTCCCTTTGGGGCTCTCCCTCTGAGCTTTATGGAATAACATCAGCCCGAATTCTAGAATAAAATCTGCCGACCTGGCCAGGTGTGGTGGCTCACACCTGTAATCCCAACACTGTGGGAGGCAGAGGCAAGTGGATCACTGGAGGTCAGAAGTTCGAGACCAGCCTGGCCAACGTGGCGAAACCCCCTCTTTACTAAAAATACAAAAATTAGCTGGGCATGGTGGCGGGTGCCTGTAATCCCAGCTACTTGGGAGGCTGAGACAGGAGAATCGCTTGAACCCAGGAGGCGGAGGTTGCAGTGAGCCAAGATCGTACCACTGCACTCCAGCCAGGGTGATAGAGTGAGACTCTGCCTCAAAAAAAAAAAAAAAAAAAAAGAGAAAGAAAAAAAAGAAAAAGGGGCAGACCTGACCACACCCTTGGATTTTGTGTGGGGAGAGGCCTCGATGGTTGCTCTTCAGATCCTTTCTTGCTGCCCCTCCCCTCTTTGCCACTCCCTGCCAAGCTCTGTGGCCTTCGGCAGTGACAGGGGCCCCCCATTGCCTACTATGGACAATGATTGTCTGGAAGGTTCTTCCTAATTTTAAGGTGTTTCTGGGGCCTTGCCTGGGCCTGTTTATGATCTGGAACCTCCTTTCTCTAACCTTACCCAAGCCTAACCTTATCCAAGCTGAGCTCTTCAAAGGCCTTTGCCCTTGGGTACCACAGGTTCTGAGACAAGAGGGCTATGGAGAGCCCCCATTATAGCTGGAGCCTCCTGCCCTGCCCAAAGGTGTGACTTGAAGGGTGGAATTTCAGGCAGCGTGGCTCGCCCCAGGGAGGCAAAGAGGCCAGGGGAATCTTCAAAGGCCCTGGGCTCATCCCAGCTAGGAGGCGGGCACAGTCATAACCCTAATCCAGGGAACTCAGCCTTCATCCTGACTCTCATGGTATTCTGTCCCAGGGAGCCTCTTTCCAGCTTTCTTAGAAGCTTTAATGTCAGCACTTGCAGGGCCTTAGAAACTGCATGCTACCTCTTCATTTCATACACGAGGAAACTGAGGCCCAGGGTGGACACAGGGCTGCCCAGCGAGTTAGTGATGGGCACCGTCTGTGACCCAGGTGTCTTGTCTTATAGGTCACGGCACTTCCTGCTCCATCAGGCTCTTCCCCTCCACCCAGGGCCCCAGGCCCCCCAGTCCCTGCTCTCTCCTTACCTGGAATCCCGTATAGAGAAGCGGCTACACGGACGGATATCCTCTCTTCACCGAGGCTCCTGGAATGGTGGCATCAGCCCCCCAGGCAGCCCACTGTGGCTCCTTGCACCAGCCACCACTCACATCACTTCTACTTCCTGCCCCGCCCCCAGCTGTGGTCACAGGTCCTTTGTGCTCTCCCCTCCCATGAGCACCCACCCTGTCCTCAGCCCTCATCCGGCTCCCCACTGACAGCCCTCAGGAAGCGAGCAGCAGGGCCAGAGGCTCATCTGCCGAGTAGAGCTGCTGGGGCTCGGGGACTCAGGGCACACAGGCGGAGGAGGACGGGGCGCTGAGGACTTTGAGACTCGGCCCTGGTGTTGATGAACAGGCCAGCAGGGCCATCTCCTTGCTTCTGATGCACAGCATCGCATGTGTGGGATGTAAGAGGCAAGCAGAGGTGGCGGCTGAGAGCATGGGCCTACACGCCAGACCGCCGGGGCTTGGGCAGCTCGGTTATGCACCAGCAGTGTGGACTGGTAGGGTTCTTCAGCCTCACTGTGCCTCAGTTTCTTCACTGAACAATTGGGATTGTAGGTCATGTAGACCCTAGGGGTTGTTGTGAAGTGCTTGGAACTGTGCCTGGCCCTTCTTGAGTGTCAGTGCCTGTGGCCATTCCCTCCTCCCTGAGTGGGAGAAGAGAGATGTTGCTCTAATCTTGCCATCCACTTCCTGCTCAACCTACATCCCACCCTAGCCCAGGCTCCGAACTCCAAGCATGTTCCTCAAACAGGGGCTCCTGCTCCTCGCTTTGTGAGGACAGCCAGTGGCCTCCACGCTGGCTCCAGCCCTGCTGAGGTCATGGGTGCTGGTGAGAGTGGTCTGGTAGCACCAGAGGACGTGTCTTCTGCACTCTTTGCCTTGCTTGAGGTCAGGGTGGGGTGAGGTTTCCATGGGTGGAGTGACTCACAGGGCATTGGGGGGCAAAATCACACGGCTTCTGGGGTGGGGGCAGCTGGGTAAGGGAGGAGGTGGTTCTCACAACTTGTTCTCATAACTGTGTATATGATGGGAAGAAGTGGCCGCAGGCTCCAGACCACATGTGACATCATGTCTCATGGGTCACACTTTGGGGCTCATCCCTTGCGTTTATGTCCCTGCTTCCGTCCCTGCTCTTACAGGAACAGGGGCTTATGCTGTCTTCTCGGAATCTGGCCCCATCTTCTCTCCGCGGTGTCCCCACCCTCTTCTAGAAACTGCAGCCTCCTGATCGCTTTCCAGCTGTCACCCATGGCCTGACTTGGATGCTGAGGCTGTGAGGAGTTTCTTTCCCGACCATGACAGGAAGGCCAGTTTGAGGGACATAGAAGTCCTGCAAAGTATCTGCAGGAAAAGAGAGGCAAAGTCTAAACAGGTTCTGATCCCAGCTTCACCAGAAACTTACCGTATGCCTCACGGCGATAGATATCAACCCCCTTTCTGAGCGTTAGTTTCCTCACCTATAAAATCAAAGAGAGGACTTTGGAATTCTACACATCCTTCCAGCTAATGATAAAATGTATATTTGGCAGGTTTCAAGTGGCTTATGAAGTGGCTAATGCCCAAGAGATGCTGGTGGTTGTTAGGGGATCCATTAAAGAGCCGAAATGACATTGAGGGTGATGACTGTTTTTGACTCGTTTAACTGATGACAGCTGTCCTTCTGAAACTTGACACTTGAATGTGCATTAAGCGGAGTTTTTCCTCAGAGACACAAGTTTCAACAAGTGCGTAATTTGTTCAATCACCAGACACCATGTATATGGTTTTCTTTAGTAACAACAATCTTTAGATGTAATTCACATACCATATAATTCACCCATTTCAAGCATACGATTCAATGGCTTTAGTATGTTCACAGAGTTGTGCAGCCACCGCTACAGTCAATTTTAAAACACCTTCATCACTTTCCAGAAATAAAACCTATACCCACTGGTGGTCATTTCTCATTTCTTTTTCTTTTTTTTTTTTTTGAGATGAAGTCTTGATTTGTCACCCAGACTGGAGTGCAGTGGCATGATCTCGGCTTACTGCAACCTCTGCCTCCCAGGTTCAAGCGATTCTCCCACCTCAGCCTCCCCAGTAGCTGGGACTACAGGCATGCGCTACCACGCCTGGCTAATTTTTTTTTTTTTTTTTTGTATTTTTAGTAGAGACGGGGTTTCACCATCATGGCCAGGCTGGTCTTGAACTCCTGATCTGCAAGTGATCTGCCCACCTTGGCCTCCCAAAGTGCTGGGATTACAGGCGTGAGCCACCGTGCCTGGCCATTTCTCATTTCTTCATAACGCTAATCTACTTTATGTCTCTGTTAATTTTCCTATTTTCGACAATTCATATAAAAAGAATCATAGCATATGTGGCCTTTTGTGTCTGGCTTGTTTCATTTAACATAATACTTTCAAGGTTCATCCATGTTGTAGCATGTACCAGTACTTTAGTCCATTTCATGGCTGAATAATATTATATTATATGGACATATCACAATTTGTTTACCCATTCATAATTGATGGATTTATTGGTTGTTTCTACTTTTTAGCTGTTATGAATAATGCTGTTATGAACATTTGTGTACAGGTTACTGTGTGGACAATGTTTCCATTTCTCTTGAGTATATATCTAGGAGTGGAATTGCTGGGACATGTGGTAACTATAGGTTTAACTTTTTGAGGAAGTGTTTTCCAACGTGATTGCATTGTTTTGCATTTCTCCAGCAGCTTATGAGAGTTCTAATTCCTCCTTTCCAAATCAAACCAAGGTTCCACTAGTTCCTTGCCAAACCTTGATTATAGCCATCCTGGTGGGTGTGAAGTCGTACCTCATTGTGGTTTTGACTTGGATCTCCCCAGTGGCTAATGAAGTTGAACATCTTTCCATATGCTTATTGGCCATTTGTACACCTTCTTTGGAGAAATGTCTATTCAAGTCCTTTGCCCCTATTTTGAACTGAGTTGTCTTTTTATTGTTGAATTGTAATAGCTCTTTCTACGTTTTGGCTTCTAGACCCTTATCAGATATAGAATTTGCAAATATTTTTTCCTATTTTGGCAGTTGTCTTTCTTTTCACTTTCTTGAGGGTGCCCCTGAAGTATAAAAATATTTTACTTTTGGCCAGGCATGGTGGCTCACACCTGTAATGCCAGCACTTTTGGAGGCCAAGGTAGGAGGATCGCTTAAGTCCAGGAATTCAGGACCAACCTAGGCAATGTGGCAAAACCCTGTCTGTACAAAAAATACAAAAATTAGCCAGGCATGGTGATGTGTGCCTGCTTTTTGGGATAGTTCCAAATAGTTCCAGCTATTTGGGAGGCTGAGGTGCGAGGATTGCTTGAGCCCAGGAGTTCGAGACCAGCCTGGGCAACATGGCAAGACCCTGTCTCTGAAAAAAAAAAAAAAAAAAATTAGCTGAGAGTGGTGGCACACACACACGCCTGTAGTCCAAGCTACTCAGAAGGCTTAGGTGGGAGGATTTCTTGAGCCTGAGGGGTCGAGGCTGCAATGAGCCAAGATCGCACCACTTTACTCTGGCCTGGGTGACAGATTGAGACACTGTCTCAAAAAAAAAACAAGATTTCACAGGCCGGGCAGGGTGGCTCACGCCTGTAATCCCAGCGCTTTGGGAGGCCGAGGCGGGCGGATCACCAAGTCAGGAGATCGAGACCATCCTGGCTAACACAGTGAAACCCCATCTCTACTAAAAAAATACAAAAAATTAGCCGAGCGTGGTGGTGGGCGCCTGTAGTCCCAGCTACTCAGGAGGCTGAGGCAGGAGAATGGTGTGAACCCAGGAGGCGGAGCTTACAGTGAGCTGAGATCATGCCACTGCACTCCAGCCTGGGCAACAGAGCAAGACTCTGTCTCAAAAAAAAAAATTTTTTTTACTTTTGTTGAAGTTCAATTTAACTGTTTTTTTCTTTTGTTACTTATATTTTTAATGCCATATCTAAGAAGGTTCTGCCTAATCCAAGATCATGAAGATTTATTGCTATGTTTTCTTCTAAGAGTTTTATAGTTTTAGCTCTTATATTTAGGTCTATTATCCATTTGGAGTTAATTTTTGTGTATGGAAAGGGGTCCAACTTCATTCTTTTGCATGTGGATATCGTATATGGTTTTGATTTTTTTAGGTTATAAAATACCTGCTTTAGATAGAACAGTGCCATAAATCTTGATATCTTGGAATGTTCATGTCCCTCCAAGATTCATGTTGAAACTTAATCCTCAATGCAATAGTATTAAGGAGTGGGGCCTTTAGGAGGTAATTAGGTCATGAGGGTTCTGCCTTCATGAATGGGATTAGTGCCCTTATAAAAGTGCGTGAGGGAGTCTGTTTGTACCTTCTTGCTCTTCTGCCCTTCCACCATATGAGGTCACAGCAACAGGCACCGTCTGTGGAGCAGAGAGCAAACTTTCACCAGATACCACGTCTGCTGGTACTTTGATCTTGAACTTTCCAGCCTCCATAACTGTGAGAAATACATTTCTATTATTTATAAATTATCCAGTCTAACATATTTTGCTATGGCAGCAGGAGTAGACTAAGCAAGAAATTGTGCTGGGAGTGGGGTGCTGCTGTAACAAATACCTAAAAATGTGGAAGCAGCTTTGCAGCTGAGTAATGGGTAGAGGCTGGGAGAGTTTGAGGTTCATGCTGAAAAAACTTGTATTTCTGTGAACGGACTATAAAGGGTTTTTCTAGTGAGGGTTCAGAAGACGAGGAGAACTGTAGAGAGAGCTTCAATCATTTTGGAGATTATTTAAGTGGTTGCAAGTGGAACATTGGTAGAAATATAAACGGTAAAGGCTACTTTGATGAGGTCTTAGATGGAAATAAGAAACATCTTCTTGTTAAGTGGAAGAAAGGTGATCCTTGTTATAAAGTGGCAAAGAATTTGGCTGCATTGTGTTTGTGTTCTAGTGTTTTGTGGAAGGCAAAACTTATGAGCAACGAAATAGCATATTTGGTAGAAGAAATCTCTAAGCAAAGTGTTGAGGATGCAGCATGGCTTTTCTTGATTGCTTACAGTAAAATACAAGATGAGAGAAATGAATTAAGGGTGAAATATATAGTTAAAAGGGAAGTAGAACTTAAAAGAGTTGGAAAGTTCTCAGCGTGGCCAGGTTGTAAAGAATGAAAAAGTGTTTGAGAGAGAATACCAATGGTGTGGCCGAGTGAATGTTTGATTGGGAGATTTATATGGCTAGAAGAATGCCAGGTGATATTCATCAAGACGATGGGAAAATGGCCCCCAAGGCATTTTGGAGATCCTCAAGGCTGCCACTACTATTACAGGCCCAGAGTGCCAGGGTTTTGTGGTCCAAATGGTTTCAAGGGAGGGACCCAGGATGCCTTTGGGGCTTTGGGGTTTGCTGCCCAGGGCTGCATCAAATTTCTACTCCATGCATTCTGGCACAGAGCTCCTTGGTCACCTCAAGTGTGGCTAGTGGGCCTAGGTGCAGTGTGGTCTACAGTGGTTGTCCCTTTGGTTGCCCCATGGATACCATGCTCCATGGCTGGAGCACCGTGCTTCATGCCCACAAGTGTAAAATTGGATACATTGGAGCATGGTATCCATGCAGTGTTAAACTGCAGTGGGGGCATGGCTATGACCACCTGGATTTCAAAGGATGTCCTATAGAGGCTTGGGGCCCAGGCAGAGAACTATCATAGATGTGAGACCACTTCAGAGAGCCCCCACTAGGGAAATGTCTAGTGGACCTGTGGGGTTGGGGCCACCTCAGAAATCCCCCACTAGGGCTCCCAGTGGAGCCATGGGGGCAGAGTGACCCTGGAGACGCCAGACCAGGAGAGCCACCAGCATGCAACTCCAATCTGGGAGATTCTCAGGGACTGGACTCCAATACATGAGGGCCACTGCATGGGTGGTGCCAAGCGAAGCTGTGGGGACAGTGCTGCCTGGAAGCATGACTTCCACCCCAGTGTGTGCAGAAGGTGGGGCATGGAGTCAAAGATTATTTTCAAGTCTTAAGATTTACTGTTGTTTGCTCTGTTGGGTTTTGGACTTGGTCAAGGCCTGTCACCCCTTTCTTCTTTCCTATTGCTCCCTTTTGGAATGGGAATGTCTATCTATGCCCATCCCACCATTGTATTTTTTTTTTTTTTTTTGTGAGACAGAGTTTCCCTCTTGTCACCCAGGCTGGAGTACAAAGGCACCATCTTGGCTCATTGCAACTTCTACCTCCCAGGTTCAAGCGATTCTCCTGCCTCAGTCTCCCAAGTAGCTGGAATTACAGGCGCCCACCACCATGCCCAGCTAATTTTTTTTGTATTTTTAGTGGAGACAGGGTGTCGCCATATTGGCCAGGCTGGTTTCGATCTCCTGACCTCAGGTGACCTGCCCACCTTGGCCTCCCAAAGTGCTGGGATTACAGATGTGAGCCACTGTGCCTGGCCCCACCATTGTATTTTGGAAGCACGTAACTTTTTTTATTTTGTAGGTTGACAGCTGGAGAGCAGCTTGCCTCAGGGTAATTTTATTTTATTTTATTTTTTTGAGACAGTCTCACTCTGTTGCCCAGGCTGGAGTGCAGTGGTGGGAACCTTGGTTCACTGCAACCTCCGCCTCCCAGGTTCAAGTAATCCTCCTGCCTCAGCCTCTCGAGTAGCTGAACTACAGGTGCATGCCACCACACCGGCTACTTTTTTGTATTTTAGTAGAGACGGGGTTTCAACGTGTTGGCCAGGCTGATCTCGAACTCCTGACCTCAAGTGATCCACTCGTTTCAGGATTACAGGGGTGAGCCACCGTGCCCGGCCTGCCTCAGGTTGAATTATACCTTAAGTCTCATCCATATGTGATTTAGATGATACTCATTTTAAATTTTTCATTTCGTTTTATTTTTTTTAAGTGACAGAGTCCCACTGTCTTGCCTGGGCTGGAGTGTAGTGGTACAGTCTCTGCAGCCTCGAACTCCTGGGCTCAAGGGATCATCCCACCTCAGTCTCTTGAGTAGCTGGGACTATTCAAGATGATATTCAGATGAAATGTTGACTGGACTTAAACTTTAAAGTTGATGGTGAAGTGAATTAAAACTTTTGGGGGTATTGAGATGGAATGAATGTATTTCGTATGTCAGAAGGACATGAATTTGGGGGGCACCAGGGGTGGAATGCTATAGTTTTCTTTTCTTTCTTTTTTTTTTTTGATATGGAGATTTCCTCTTGTTACCCAGGCTGCAGTGCAATGGCGCGATCTCAGCTCACTGCAACCTCTGCCTCCTGGGTTCAAGTGATTCTCCTGCCTCAGCCTCCCAAGTAGTTGCAATTACAGGTATGTGCCACCACACCCGGCTAATTTTGTAATTTTTTTTAGTAGAGATGGGGTTTCACCACGTTGGTCAGGTTGATCTTGAACTCCTGGCCTCAGGTGATCCACCCGCCTCGGCCTCCCAGAGTGTTGGGATTACAGGCATGAGCCACTGCGCCCGGCCTGGAATGCGATATACTTTGAATATTTGTGTGTCTACAAAATCTCTGATGACACCCCTCAGTGCAATAGTATTAAGAAGTATTAAGAGTATTAAGAGCCCCGCCCTCATGAGTGGGATTAGTGCCCTTATAAAAGGGCTTGAGGGAGTCTATTAGTCCCTTTTGCCTTTCTACCCTTCTGCTGTGTGTGTGAGGACACAAGGTGTCGTCTATGGAGTAGGGAAAGCCTTCACCAGACACTGAGTCTGCTGGCACCTCAATCGTAGACTTCCCAGCCTCCAGAACTGTAAGTAATAAAGTTCTATTATTTATAAATTACCCATGCTAAGGCCTTTTGATATAGCAGCAGGAACAGGCGAAGGCAGCACTTGACATAGGATGCACGAGGGAGATAGAGCGTGATTGTGTCTGCTGAAGTGCAGTACCTACCACATAAATGACAGCTGTGACCTGAAATCAAAGAGGTCCTTTAACAAAACTAGTGTTTAGATGCTAATTATCATGCATATATTAAAGAGCCAAAATGCAGTCACATGTGGTGTTTTCTTCACCCTGCGATAATTCTTTAGTGCCTTTTCTTTACAAGTTTGTGAAACTTTGAGGTTCTTCTCCCACAGCCCTCAACAGTGTTAACCCACAGTTCTTGTTTTGCCCTTTGTCTCATAAAATGAGACAAAAGAACTGAAGAAATCTTTACTCTTTTTCCACTCTGCAAAAAGGCTTCATAGAAGATTGGCACTCTGTTGGTGTAATTGGGTAGATTTTATTCAGGTTTATTGGGTAGCTTTATTCAGGTTTTCTGTTTTGTTTGTTTTCTGGTATCAGTTTTGGCAAGTTATGTTTTTCTAAATCCTTCACACTGTCTAAAATTTCACACTTGTGGGCATGAAGTTGTTTACAATGTTCTTTCTCTTAAAAACAAAATCTTTCTGAGTTGGTAGTGATGCCCTATTTTGATAAAAGATTTTTTAAAAAATGGCTTTAGGCCGGGCATGGTGGCTCACGCCTGTAATCCCAGCACTTTGGGAGGCCGAGGCAGGTGGATCACAAGGTCAGGAGATCGAGACCATCCTGGCTAGCACGGTGAAACCCTGTCTCTATAAAAATACAAAAAACTAGCCGGGCGTGGTGGCAGGCGCCTGTGGTCCCAGCTACTCAGGAGGCTGAGGCAGGAGAATGGCGTGAACCCAGGAGGCGGAGCTTGCAGTGAGCCAAGATCGCGCCACTGCACTCCAGCCTGGGCGACAGAGCAAGCCTCTGTCTCAAAAAAAAAAAACAAAAAAAGGCTTTTTTCTTTTTCATGGATCAGTCTTGATAAAGATTTATACATATCACATTAATTTTTTCAAAGAACCTACTCTTGGCTTTATTGATTTTCTCTATTGTATCATTATTTTCCATTTTGTTAATTTCATTAAAAAATTTTTTTCACTTCCTTCCTTTTCCCTTTTCTTTGGGCTTCTTCTGTTGTTCTTTTTCTAACTTCTTGAGTTGAACCCTTAGCTCATTAATTTTCAGTCTTTCTTTTTCTTTATTTTCAGTAAGCAAATGCTTCTTTAAGTAATCATTTAAGCCTCTACATTTCTAAGAATCTTTTTAACTGTGTCTCTAAAGTTTTGGGATGTGGTATTTTCATAATTGCCTAGTTTTAAAATATTTTCTTATAATTTCTTTTTTGGCTTGCAAGTTATTTATAAAGTGTGCTTTCCACGATTTCAGTCATAGGGGTTTTAAATGCTATCTGTTGGTTATGAATTTCTAACATAGTTGCATTGTAGTCAGAGCATGTTGTCTGTGTGACACCCATTCATTAAGGTTTATTGACATTTTTTCTATGGTCTACCGAATGTTTAGTTTTGTAAATGTTCCTGTGTACTTGAGAAGAATATGTATTTGCTAATTTTTGGATGCAGCGTTCTATGTTCAAATCTGTGGTCTTTTGAAACAGTCATTACTGAGAGAATCATGTTGAAATCTTCTACGATGAAGGTAGATTGTTTAGCTTCTCTCTATACCTTTCGTTCTGTCAGTTTTTGCTTTACATATTTGGAAGCTGCTTTATTAAACAAGTTTAGTATAGTGTTGTCTTGCAGGATTGAACTCTTTATTATTATGTAGTGGCTCTTTTTATCTCAAACAATGCTTTTTGCCTAAATGTCTGTTTGGTCTGGTATTAACAGAGCTGTTCCAACTTTCCTTTTTTTACTATTATTTTTAATTATGGTAAAATATATGTAACATGGAATCTACCAGGTTAATTTTTTTTTTTTTTTTTTTTGAGATGGAGTCTCGCTCTGTTGTCTGGTTGGAGTGCAGTGGCGCTATCTTGGCTCATGGCAACCTCTGCCTCTCGAGTTCAAGTGATTCTCCTGCCTCAGCCTCCCGAATAGCTGGGACTACAGGCACACGCAACCATGCCCAGCTAATTTTTTTGTATTTTTAGTAGAGACAGGGTTTTACCATGTTGGCCAGGATGGTCTCGATCTCTTGACCTCGTGATCCGCCTGTCTGGGTCTCCCAAAGTGCTGGGATTACAGGCGTGAGCCACCGCGCCTGGCCTATTTTAATAATTTTTAAGTGTACCAGCTTTCTTTTGATTCGTTCCACCATGGATGTATTCTACCTTACTTCCAAATTCCGTGTGCTCTTATATTTTAGATAGGCCTTTGTTAAACATAATTAGTTGGAGTTTGTTTTGTCATCCAGCCTGAGGGACTGTTTAACTATGTGTTAAGTCCATGTATATTTGTGATTACTGTTCTAATAGAGTTTGTTTCCACCATCATGTTTTATATTTGTTTATTGTATTGCTTTTTTCTGTGTATCCTTCCTCCCTCCCTTCCTTCCTTCTTTTGGGTTGACTGAACTTTAGAAAAATTACATTCTTTACTCTCTACTCGTTTAGTTCTTGCACCCTCTATTTCTGATTGTTTGGTGGTTACCCATAAAAAATGCTAACATGCATTCTAAACAGTCTAAAATTGTTTACCACTTCCCTCCTTCCCAAGGATACAAAGATCTTAGAATGCTGCTAACTAAAATCACCTTTTGGCTGGGCGCAGTGGCTCACACCTGTAATCCCAGCACTTTGGGAGGCCGAGGCGGGTGGATCACCTGAGTTCAGGAGTTTGAGTCCAGCCTGGCCAACATGGTGCAACCCCGTCTCTACTGAAAATACAAAAATTAGCTGGGTGTGGTGATGTGCGTCTGTAGTCCCAGCTGCTCGGGAGGCTAAGCGGGGAGAATCGCTTGAACCCAGGAGGCAGAAGTTGCAGTGAGCCACGATTGCGCCACTGCACTCCAGCCTGGGTTATACAGTGAGACTCCATCTCAAAAAATAATAATGATAATAAAATAAAAAAATCACCTTTTGTCATTCTGAAAGTTATTTTTGTCCAGTATTTTAGTTCCATCTCATTTTTCCTCTGCTAAATCATTTATTAGTACTATTGCTTGATATAATCAACATTTGTCTGTATTTATGCATGTTTACCAGTGTCTTTGCTCATTTATTCTTTGATCTAGCTTTCTTTGGAGATAACTTTTCTTTTCCTTGAAGCGCCCATTAGAAAAGTGCTTTCAGTGAGTCTCTCTGGTAGCACATGCTCTCAGTTTCTGTTTGTCTGAGCTGTCTGTTTCATCCCTGTTCTTGAATTATCATTTGAGCTGGTTGACCCTTTGAAGTTATTGCTGGTTCACTCCCCTCGGTGCTTCTAAGTTATTATGTCACAGTTTCTGGCTTCCACTGTTGCTACTGTTTAATTGTTATTCTTCATAGAGAATTTGTCTTTTTTGTGGGGGAGGCTGTTTTTAAGATCTTTTCGGTTTTGGTTTTCTGAAATTTTACTATGAAGTACATATCTAGAGATGACTTCTTTAAATGTATTCTGTTTGGGATTTGTGGTGCTTCCTGAGTCTGAGGATTCACATCCTTTAACATTCTGGAAAAAATCTTGGCTGTTACAGTGTCATATATTCCATCTCCCTCATTTGCTCTACCTTTTGCCTTTTTTTTTTTTTTCTGAGACAGGATCTCTCTCTGTTGTCCAGGCTGGAGTGCAGTGGCACAATCCTGGCTTACTGCAACCTCCATCTCCCAGGCTCAAGCTATCCTCCCACCTCAGCCTCCTGAGTAGCTGGGACTACAGGCACACGCCACTGGACCCGGCCTATTTTTGTGTTTTTGGTAGAGAAAGGGTTTCACCATGTTGGCCAGGCTAGTCTCGAACTCCTGAGCTCAAGTGATTTGCCTGCTTCGACCTCTCAAAGTGCTGGGATTACAGGCATGAGCCACCATGCCCAGTCTACTTTTTGCCTTTTTGAATGCCATTGGTGATATAATAGTCCATTTCACTCTCTCTTCCATGTCTGTTATGCTTTTTTTCTTATTTCCCACTTTCTGTCTTTTTGTACTGAGTTGCCATTATTTTTCTCCTGTTCTTTTCAATTCATGAATTGTTGCTTCAGATGTGTCTAATGTACGATTACTTCATACTTTGGGTTTTAAGATTAGGTAATACACTTACCAAGATGCAAAAATCAAAGTGGTGGAAAATATATACAGTGAATAATCCTTCTCTGGCTCTTTCCCCATTTGCTCCAGTCCAACTGACCTCCATAGGTGCCACTGTTGTTTTTTTTTTTTCCTAATTTATTTGGTGGCCTCTCAGAGTTTTATCATGCAAATAAAAGCAAGTGCAAACATAAATAGTTTTTTATTCTCCTCCTTTCTCACACAAAAGGAACCCTATTATACATCTTGCTGTGTACTTTGTCTTTATTTTTACTTAATACAGTTTGGAAATCTTACCTTGTAGCACATAATTTCCTCAACCTTTTATTTAAAAAAAATGTTGCATAGTATTTTGTTATATGGATGAACCGTAACTTATTGGGCCAGCTTTTTAATGATGGCCATTTGGGTTATTTATAGTCTTTTGCTCTAATGAACAATGTTGCAGTAAATAACCTTGTACACGCCTCCTTTTGGACATGTGGAGGATATCTGTAGAATAAATTCCCAGGAATTGAATTGCTGGAACAGAACCTTACACATTTTTAATTTTGTAATAAATTTGTTATAAATAGCCCCCATAAGGATAGCACCAGTTTTCACTCTTACCAGCAAAACATGAGTGGCCTCATTTCCCTCAGTCTTACCTATGAAATTTTTTTGTTTAGTTAATTTTTGCTTTTAATGATTTATGTGTAAACTCTGTTTCATTCTTTTTCAAAATTTCATGACTATGTCTTCTAGTTATTGAAACAAATTTTAAACATGTCAACATATTCATTTTGGGTTTTATATCTAGTTATGCCAACACATAAAACCTTTGGTGCAGCTCATTCTTTATCTTGTTATACAGCTGAATCTTCCTGGTTGGTGGATTGTTTCCGTGAGGGTTTTGTTTGCAATGTTAGATTGTGAGCTCATTCTTGGCTGCCCTTCACCTGTGGGAATCCTGCAAAGCTTAGGATTGAGAACATTCCTCCAAAGTGGGTTTGCATGTGCTTTTATGAGACACCTCCCGTTTTTACCGACTCAGACCTATTTATGCTTATTTTTTGGCTTGGCATGTTCTGACTCACGCAAGTGGCATATGGGAAGGTAGACCTGTGGTTCTGATGTTTAAGGAGAGACCGTCCTTCCACTCAGATTTAAGACTGAGAAAAATGAGTTTTTTTCTGGACTCCCTATCCCAGTAAATAGATCCTTTTAACAGCCTATCCTTTGATTGACATTATTAGCCCTTTGAGTATTTATTTAGTTTTTTACGTGGAGTGGTCTCAGCTTCAATTTCCCTACTCTGCAACCCTGCCCAACCTTATTTCCTGTTGCTCGTGTGGTCACCGTAGCCTGAGGTTCTGGCTTCCCTGGCCAGGCCTGTGTCCTCAGGGTATCCCTGGCTGTTGGCCTGCTTTACCCTCTAGTTTTTGCTTCTTTATTATTTTTGGCTGCTTAGAATTTCCCTTACTTTTTTCCAATTTTGTTTATGCTTTTTGATATATGTATTATGTACATTCTTGATATATGTATTTAATTCTGTCTTTCTAGGTAACAGAAGTGGGTTTTCTGATAGAGAGCTTTTAAGGATAGCTACTCTGTAATATTTGTTCTTTATTCTTTCAGTCAGTGAATATTTATTGATTGCCTACTATGTGCTAGATTATTCTGTTCTTTCTGTTTTACTTTAAAAGACTCAAAGGACTCTGGTAGGTATAGCAATCACTAGTTAATTCAGATGAAGGGGTTTTTTGTTTGTTTGTTTTGTTTGCTTGTTTTTTTCCTGTTTTAACATAGAGATCTTTTTCATTGTTGTTGTTGAGAGGGAGTCTCATTATATCACCTAGGCTGGTCTCAAACTCCTGGGATCAAGGGATCCTCCCATCTCAGTTTCCTGAGTAGCTGGGATTATAGGCATGAGCCACCATGCCCGGCTCCTAGCACAGAGATCTAAGCCCACGGTGGTGAGGGCTATGAACAAGCCTATGGTGGTTACAAATTCATACTGACAACATTTTCATATGAGATTGACCCAATTTAGGGAGCACAAAGAGAGCATTTCTAACACCTTTGATTTGAGGTCTACCCCGCCACATCAACTCTATCAGCTAACCAAACAAGAACCTAGAATGCGAATGTGCATGTTGTGGAAATGAGTGGTAGAAGTAGAATCTCCCGCTGTAATGACTGAATGTTTATGTTTCTCCCAAAATTCATGTGTTCAAATCCCAACCACCAATGTGATGGTACTAGGAGGTGGAGCCTTTGGGAAGTAATAGGCCATGAGGGTGGTAATCAGGTCATAATCCCTTATGAATGGTGTCAGTGCCCTTATTAGAGAGGCTCCAGAGGACTGGAATGAAATGAGGAGACAGCCGTCTGCAGCTCAGAGGAGGGCCCTTGCCAGAGCCCAGCAAGCTGGCACCCTAATCTCAGACTTCTGGCCTCCAGAACTGGGAGACATCAATTTCTGTTCTTTGAAGTCACCCAGTCTGTGGTACTTCTGTTATAGCAGACTGAACAGATGAAGAGACCTGCATTTGTTTTGTTTTAAATCAATGGTAACACTGAGGATTGCTATAAGGATTACCGTAGGAATCTCCCCAAATGAACCTATACTTAGAGGAACTGGAAAGAC
Source organism: Gorilla gorilla gorilla (assembly GCF_029281585.2). NCBI lineage: Eukaryota > Metazoa > Chordata > Mammalia > Primates > Hominidae > Gorilla > Gorilla gorilla. The sequence goes on along the minus strand of NC_073232.2, from coordinate 45,133,569 downwards.
ATCAGGGTCCCCTTCTCTCCTGTCCTTTCTGTATCTCCTGTTCAGATTTTGTAGGCTTTTACCTCCCTTTCTTTCTCTTCTTCATTCTTCCCTTTCACCAGATTGCCTTCTTGCCCCTCATTTGCTTCAGGAGACCCATGGTAGCTGTTTAGAAATGGCAGCCCCAATCGTCTCATTTGGCTCCATGACCCCCACTCTTGATTTTGTCTGACACAGACTTTACAGTTTACAAAGAATTTTGTGTGTGTTATTTCATCTGCACCTAACAATGTTGTGACATGTGCAAAATATTGTTATCCCTATTTTTTTTTTAATTAAAAAAACTGAGACCCAGCAAGAAGTACTTGCCCAATGTTATACAACCAACAAGTGGCAGAGCAGGGAGCAGACCTAGGTTTTCTGGCTTGAGGCCAGTGCTCTCGCAGGAGCCCAGCTCATACAGCTGTCTAGCAAATCCACGTTCAAGTGAAATTCCAATGTCTGGAAAAACTGGATTTCTAACTCATCCCTGAGCTCCCAGTTTTCTGATATTTCTATTAAAGAACAGTGGGTCTGTTACTTCTCTGTGAGAGCAATGCCCTTAGATTATACAGTTTAAAAATTTGGTGTGGGTTTTGTGAATGTTCTGACAGTCTGCCTACCATTTGGTCTGGCCAGCCAGCCATGCTGAGCCGTGGCTGGGTTTTTTTGATGGATTGCTAGTGGCCAAGGGCTTGTGAAAACATAAATGTCTCACTGAGCGCAAACCTGAATGGAAAAAAAGAAAAGAAGTTCTGAGTAAGAGTCTGACTAATGACTTCTTGGAAGAAACTGAACAGTGTCTGAGACTTTTTCATCTGCCTTTAGCTAGCAAAGTTTCTTCCGAAAGCCCCACAGCCCCACGCATTTGACTAGCACTGGTGGATGTGTACATTCATCCACCATGCCACGCATTGATGGAGTCTTTAATGAACACATACTATGCACCAGGTGCTAATAATCATAGAGAGGGCTACAAAGACACATAAAATAGGGTTCCATCCTTAAAGGAGCCTACCATCCAAATATACATTTTGGCATCATAACTGAACTTATAGTTCTGGGAGCCAGAGTGCCTGGTCAAAATTCTGGCTCTACCGCTTTCAACTAACAACAGTTAACCTTGTATCCGAGTATTTATCTCTTTAAGCTGCAGTGTCTTCATCTGTAAAATAAGACCAACAAAGGTACCCATCCAACTATGCCTCTAACTCAGAGCACTGCTGTGAAGATGAAATGAGGTAATAATGTGTTTAAAGAGCTTGACGCAGAGTAAAAGATCAAAATAAAACTGAAGTCATTGGCATAAAACCTTAAAGGTGGTTTGGGATGTGTGGCTTAGCAATGAAGAGCTACCGTGGTTCGGAGGGGAGCAGTGGGTTTGGGTCTCTATGTTACCAGAACAAGATGCATGCGAAGGACCGGCAGGTAGCAAAGACTGTGCAGAGGTTTTCAGGGAGGAGAACAACAGGGGCAAAAGCATGGAGACAAAAAAGAGCGACTCACATGAAGGAAACAGCATGTGTTTCTCGGTTGGACTAGGATGTAGGGATAAATGAGTGGGTATTAATCATTATAACTGTAAGCATCCCATGTTTAACATGCACTCTCTGCCAGACACCTTGTGAATTTATAATTATCATGTAAATTAATCCTCCCAACAACCCATGAAATCTCCTCATAAAATCTTGAAACTTGCCAGCTAAATATCCTTCTAGGACAAAGTCTCACACAGAGGCAAAATGGCTGGGACTAGACTCTAAACTGAGCAAGACAGGGAGCCATGTACAGATAAGGTCCAGACAAAACTGGGGGAAGGCTACAGACGAAGTCATTCCCAGACTCTTCAACCCATTTCAAAGACATTTTTCAGTACAACAGAAGAGGGAGCCCTAGAGTCACGAATCTAGGCCAAGAAATCTTTTCCCATTCTCCCCATTGAGGACTGCCCGAAAAACTAACTCACTTAAACATAAGTAATGCAAAAGGATTGCAGAGGAGAAATCCAGTCCCGTTCAGGTTTTTTGTTTTGTTTTGTTTTGTTTTTAAAGAAAAAGAAGTTGATTAGCATAGTAACAGATCATCAGGCAATGATCTCTGGAAAGACATGCCCTACAAAATACATAAAATTTTTCATTTGATATTTTTAAATGAAGTAGAAGAGTTTTTAAAATGACAGAATTTAGGAAACTAAAGCATAAGTCAGGATTATAAAAATTAAGAGATGAGATAATTGGACACAAGGAAAATTTGAAAAGAGCTCACACAGAATTTAGTTAGGAAAAAACCATTTTTCTTTTCTAAAAAAAACCTCTAACCATTTTAGAAATAAAAAGAAGCTAGAATGAATAAATAACATAAATAATGTCATAAGATAAATAGAAGATGAAACAGAGGAAATTTAAAAAAATCAAAAGTGGAGACTGGTTAAAAAAAAGATATAAAGGTGATAGATATGGAAGATAGAGAAGATCCAACCCATGTATAAAAGAGACCTTAAAGAAGAAAACTGAAGTAATGAAACAGAATAAATACATACTGTAGTGAAATATGTTAACGTACCTCTCTTTTTAACTGATAAAACAAGTGGACAATAAAATCAGTAAAGATACAAAAAAATTGAACAATGCAATGATAAGCTTGACCCAACTGACATATATAGGACACTGTACCCATATACCAAAGTGTTGATGAAAAGGCTAAACTTTGTAAAATATTTAAAGAGGCTTATTCAGAGCCAATATGAGTGACCATGGCCCAGGATACGTTCTCAAGAGGTCCTAAGAAAGTGTGCCCAAGGTGGTTGGGCTACAGTTTGGTTTTATACATTTTAGGGAACAAGAGTTGCAAGCAAAGACATAAGTCAATACATGGAAGGTGTACATTGGTTCAGCCTAAAGAGGTGGGATGTCTTATGGGGAGGGGACTGCTTCCGGGTCATATAGGTAGATTCAAAGATTTTCTGATTGGCAATTGGTTGAAAGAATTAAGCTTTGTCTAAAGGCTTAAGAAGTCAGTAGAAAGGAATCCTTGAGCTAAGACAAGGGGGTTGTGGAAGCCAAGGCCCTTGTTATGTAGATGAAGTCTCATAGGTGGCAGCCCGCAGAGAGCATGTGATGCCATACCAGAGTTAGGTTGGAATTTTGTGTTTTATTACTACAAAGAGTCTGTTTTGTCGGTCTTATGATCTCTCTTTTAATATTAATGCTGGCCAGTTGTGCCTAAACTCCAAAAGGGAGGGGGCATAATGAGGCCTCTCCAACTTCCCTTCCCATCATGATTGGGAATTCATTTTTTCAGGTTTTCCTTGGCCCAGAGGGAGTCCATTCAATCAGTTGGGTAGCTTAGGATTTTGTTTTTGGTTTACAAAAGAAATATGTCTTTTCTTCAAGTGCGTACTGAACATTTACCTAAATTGGACATTTACCGGGCCATAAAAATATCTCAAAACATTTCAATGGATTAAAAATTTACAGAGAATGTTACTCAGTGGATTAAGCAAGAAATCAATAACAAGAACAAAAAAAACAAAAAAAAAAATCAAAATGTTTGAAAATAATACAAGGGTTAAATTACATTTAGCCTAAAGCTGCCTCCTTACATAGTTCAAGTTTGGCCTAAAGGTTTCTCAGTAAGTAATGAACTGTAACCTAACTGGATGTGTAAACGGACTATAACCTACTCTTTTATTTTATTTTATTTTTTTGACACAGAGTCTCACTGTGTCACCTCGGCTGGAGTGCAGTGGCACAATCTTGGCTCACTGCAACCTCCACCTCCCAGGTTCAAGTGATTCTTGTGCCTCAGCCTCGCAAGTAGCTGGGATTAGGTGCGCACCACCATGCCCAGCTAATTTTTGTATTTTTAGTAGACACGGGGTTTCACCATGTTGTCCAGGCTGGTCTTGAACTGCTGACCTCAGGTGATCCACCCGCCTTGGCCTCCCAAAGTGCTAGGATTATAGGTGTGAGCGACCATGCCAGGCCTTGTAACCTACTCTTGTAACAAGTAGGTCTTAGCCAGTCACAGCAGTCATATTTCAACCACTTACAGGCAGCCAATGGTTCAAACCATGCTCAGATAAGGCAAATGCTTAGTTGCCTTTTGGATTGGCTGCCAAGCAACTAATCTGGTTGTTCCTGCGTCTCACTTCTGTTTTCTGTATTTCACTTTCCCTTTTCTGTCCATAAATCCTTTCCAACCACCAGAGTCACTTTGAACCTCTTCTGGTTCTAGGGACTGCCCAATTTGTGAAATGTTCTTTGCTCAATTGAACTCTGTTAAATTTAATTTGTCTAAAACTTTTCTTCTAACACCAATATCCTTCAAAATAAGTTCCAAATCAAAGAATAAGTCAGAAAATACTTTTAACTGAAAGATAAAAATATGATACACTAAAATACATGGGATGCAACTAATATTATGTTTAGAGGGAAGTTTATGGTCATAAATGCACATTTCAGAAAAGGAGAAAGATTTAATATTGTAAAAAAACAAAATATGTTACTCTAAAATATGGTTTTAGCAGATCAGAATATGCCACTCCAAAATATGCCTCTGGCATAAGAATGATTTTGAGCTGATTATTATTATCTATTTATTTTTGAGACAGAGTCTCACTCTGTTGCCCAGGCTGGAGTGCAATGGTGCGATCTCCGCTCACTGCAAGCTCCGCCTCCCGGGTTCACATCATTCTCCTGCCTCAGCCTCCTGAGTAGCTGGGACTACAGGCACCTGCCACCATGCCCGGCTAATTTTTTTTTTTTTTTTTGTATTTTTAGTAGAGACGGGGTTTCACCATATTAGCCAGGATGGCCTCGATCTCCTGACCTCGTGATCTGCTTGTCTTGGCCTCCCAAAGTGCTGGGATTACAAATGTGAATCCCATTGAACGCCTGGCCAAGCTGAGTATTTTTGATGGCAGTGGCTGCTGCCATCATGCTGGCTGCAGCAGGGAGGCACGGCTTTGGCTGCACACTCCATAAAGCTGGTGGGAGTTGGGAGGAGAGCTCTCTGGGTGCTGCTGCAACTGCCCAACCAGCAGCTTCAGACCCAGGCCTCCTGCTCTACAGAGCACGCAGGAGACTCACCCTCCTGGGTGGGGCTACAGCCGTCCAAATTGCAGCTGTGCTCTTTGAGGAGGTCTGGGAGCAGGTAGGATCTGCCCTCCTGGGTGTAGCTGTGACCGCCCTCCCAGGTGCAGGAGCTGGTGTCTCTGCAGCCTGCACCCTCAGTGGCCTTAGGAAGGACACTCCTCCATCCCTCCAAGCTCAGAGGTGTCTTTTCCCACTGCCTGGCTTCTCTTCACTCATGGTGCCTCCTCTGATCTTGGAGGGGGTGTTGGGGCCAAGCCCAGGGGCCATGAATGGCAGTGGGAGGCAAATTGATTTTTGGGTGGAAGGAGGCAGGTCCCCAGTAAGGCCACACCTTCAGGCCAGGGAAGGTCTGAAGGCTGGGGACCGGGCTGCCAGTCCTGCAGATTGGCAGACTGGTGGGGGCACTTGTGGTGCCTCTTCTGGGCCTCCCATGGCCACCCAGGGACCAACTGGCATGTACTTCCTTCCCTCCAAGGCCCATAAAAGCCCAGGGCTCAGCCAGAGTGGGGCAGAGGACGAAGAGGGCAGAGATGATGGGAGGACCACCTGCAAAGAGGAGTACTTTCTCTGCTGATAGCTGCAGAGACCTGCAGAAATGTCCAAATGACCTGCCTGCAGAGAGGAGTTATCCTCTCCAGGGCCTCCTTTTTGTGGAGAGCTGAACACTGGATGGGATGACCTGCCTACAGAGAGGAGCTACCCATTCCTCTAAGCTGTTCTAACACTAAATAAAACTCTTCTTCACCCTTCACTTGTCTGCATACCTCATTCTTCCGGATACAGGACAAGAACTTGGGCAATGGTGCTGTGGCCACAGAGGTTTCTGGCCAGAAAAGTCACCACCCCAGAGATCCCTTAAAATTTTGAGAAACTGCAGACATAGGAGAAGCTCTGAAAACACAGTAAAAATTACCCTTTTATAAGGGAAATTAAAAGCCATAAAGGAAATCTCCATTTGTAAAGATGTTTCCTGCTCGGTACCAGAAAGAGAAGAATGATGCTAAATCACTGGAAACTCTTATCAGTGGAGAAGGTATCAACTTAAATCTGCCTAACAAACCTTATCCTATTTTCTTTTCTTTTCTTTTTTTTTTTTTTTTTTTTGAGATAGGGTCTCACTTTGTTTACCTAAGCTGGAGTGCAGTGGCATGATCTAGGCTCACTGTAACTTCCACCCACTGGGTTCAAGCAAGTCTCCTGCCTCAGCTGGGATTACAGGCATGTACCACCATGCCCAGCTAATTTTTGTAATTTTAGTAGAGATGGGGTTTCACCATGTTGCCCAGGCTGGTCTCGAACTCCTGGCCTCAAGTGATCCGCCTGCCTTGGCCTCCCAAATTGCTGGGATTACAGGCATGAGCCACTGCACCCGGCTTGAGATTTTCTTGGGCATCTCCCCACAGCTGGCCTTCTTCACACCCTTGTATTTTTGTTTTAGCTGAAGATTATATCTAAGCCTGAACTCAGAGCCATCTCTTTGAGATTTACTCATTTACTCTAGGTATCTTATGTATGTTTGACCATAAACAAGTCTGTTGCAGTATACATGATAAGTCAATACATCAACACTGAGAGTTGCATCAGAGAAAAAGTTTTAATCATAGGGCTGCCCAGCAAGGAGGCAAGAGGAAACTTCAAATCTGCCTCCCAGAGGAGTTGGGGGTTAGAGATTTTAAGGAGTTTGGAGTGGCCAAGGTGTGGAGATTGTTGATTGGTCAAAGAGTGCAGCGTGAAATCCTGGGATGGGGAGATGAAGAAACTGCATTCTCATGTTGATTCAGCTCCTCTGTGGGAGTCTTCAAGCTGATGGGCATCAGCTGTTCAGCTGGAATTCAGGATCTGAAAACATCTTAAATAATTCTTTTTTTTTTTTTTTTTTTTTGAGACGGAGTCTCACTCTGTCACCCAGGCTGGAGCGCAATGATGTGATCTCGGCTCACTGCAAGCTCCGCCTCCCGGGTTCACGCCATTCTCCTGCCTCAGCCTCCCTAGTAGCTGGGGACTACAGGTGCCTGCCAACATGCCCGGCTAATTTTTTGTATTTTTAGTAGAGACGGGGTTTCACTGTGTTCACCAGGCTGGTCTTCATCTCCTGACCTCGTGATCCTCCCGCCTCGGCCTCCCAAAGTGCTGGGATTACAGGCATGAGCCACCGCGCCCGGCCATCTTAAGTAATTCTTAAACAAAAGCCTTAGGTGTCAGAGATCCTATCTACAGGAACAGTGGGAATGCAGATCGTCGGGATCTAGTGCTACGTGACTTTAAATTACAAAGAAGTGCCGGGCTCAGTGGCTCGTGTAATCCCAACACTTTGGGAGGCCGAGGCGGGCGGATCACATAAGGTCGGGAGTTCGAGACCAGCCTGACCAACGTGGAGAAACCCCGGCTCTACTAAAAATACAAAATTAGCCAGGCATGGTGGCACATGCCTGTAATCCCAGCTACTGGGGAGGCTGAGGCAGGAGAATCGCTTGAACCTGGGAGGCGGAGGTTGCAGTGAGCCGAGATCACGCCATTGCACTCCAGCCTGGGCAACAAGAGTGAAACTCTGTCTCAAAAAAAAAAAAAAAATAGATAAAAATAAAAAAAATAAATAAATTACAAAGAAGTGGGCCAAAGTGCAGCCTGCTTAGTGCTCCTAATGCTTAATAATGAGTATATTTCTGCCCAGAACCCTGCATGTATTTCTTGTTAACCCTGAAAGGATGGTTTTATATGCATAAAGTATATGTGTTATTAAACTTCTGTTTGTTATTCTCTTGTCACTCTTTTGTTCCAGGGATCTGTCCTAACTAAGAACTATGAAGGTGTAAACCAAAATAAAATCCTAAAAGCTGGGCATGGTGGCTCATGCCTGTAATCCTAGCCTTTTGGAAGGCCAAGATGGGTGGATCACCTGAGCTCAGGAGTTTAAGACCAGCCTGGGCAACGTGAAACCCTGTCTCTACCAAAAACAAAAACAAAAACAAAAACAAAAAACAACTGGGCATGATGGCATGTGTCTGTAGTCCCAGCTACTTGTGGGGCTGAGGTGGGAGGATCGCTTGAGCGCAGGAGGTGGAGGCTGCAGTAAGCCGAGATCGCACCATTACACTCCAGCCTGGGTGACAGAGTGAGACTCTGTCTCAAAGAAAAAAAATCCTAAGCCCCCCAGTAGACTGAATGAACCCTTTTGGCCAAGGGGATCCTAGGGAAACCTGAAAAACTAAACTCTAGGCCATGACAGTAGGGGAGGTCAGACACACCTTTTTATACCTCCTCCCTTTTAGAGTTTAGGAACAACTGACCAGCATTAACATAAAATAGAGATCATAAAGCTGACAAAACAGATTATTTGTAGCGAATTCCAGTCTGACTCTGGGATAACATCACATGACAGATAGCAGACCCTGAAGGAAATAAAAATATTTTAGTCTAAAATATAATTATTTGACATATTTTAAAAGAGTCCTACAAAGCCATCTTTTCAGGAAGCCTGCTACCTGGAGGCTTCATCTGCATAACAAGAACCTTGGCTTCCACAATCCCCCTTAACTCAAGCATTTCTTTCTACTGACTTCAGATTTTTAGACAAAGCTTAAGTCTTTCAACTAATTGCTAATCAGAAAATCTTTGAATCCACCTATACCTGTAAGTCCCTCCTTCAAAATGTCCTGCCTTTCTGGGCTGAACCAATATACATCTTCTGTGTATTGATTTATGTCTTTGCTTGTAACTTCTGTCCCCCACAAAATGTATAAAACAAAACTGTCAGGCCTCTGAGCCCAAGCCTGCACATATACATCCAGATGGCCTGAAGCAAGTGAAGAATCACAGAAGAAGTGAAAATGGCCGGTTCCTGTCTTAACTGATGACATTACCTTGTGAAATTCCTTTTCCTGGCCCAGAAGCTCCCCCACTGGGCACCTTGTGTCCCCTGCCCCTGCCCACCAAAGAACAACCCCCTTTGACTGTAATTTTCCACTACCTACCCAAATTCTATAAAACGGCCCCACCTTCACTGACTCTCTTTTTGGACTCAGCTCGTCTACACCCAGGTGATTAAAAACCTTTATTGCTCACACAAAGCCCGTTTGGTGATCTCTTCACACGGACACGCGTGAGAAAAACTATTACTTGACCACTTTGGGCACACCTTCTCAGAACCTCTTGAGACTTTTCCGGGCCATGTTCACTCATATTGACTTAGAATAAACCTTTTAAAATATTTACAGAGTTTGGCTTTTTTTTCCTCAATAAACAATAGAGAGAAAATTATTTTTCCTCCCTTACAATATCAATAGTCAAAGTATACATCTAAAGATGTTTAAAAGAGGACAACAGATTAAATCCAAAGAGTGGAGGAAGGAAATACTAAAGAGAAGAGCAAAAGTTAGTGAAACAACCAGCTGTCATGGCTCACACCTGTAATCCCAGCATTTTGGGAGGCTGAGGCAGGTGGATCACTTGAGGTCAGGAGTTCAAGACCAGCCTGGTCAACATGGTGAAACCTTGTCTCTACTAAAAATACAAAAATTAGCCAGGTGTGGTGGCACGCGCCTGTAGTTCCAGCTACTCAGGAATCTGAGGCAGCAGAATCACTTGAACCCGGGAGGCAGAGGTTGCAGTGAGCTGAGATCATGTCACTGCACTCCAGGCTGGGTGACAGAGCAAGACTCTGTCTTGAAAAAAAAAGAGAGAGAGAGAGAGAAGGTACAAATTAGCAATATCAGAAATGAAAAAGGAGACATTACTACAGCACCTACAAACATTAAAAAGGTCATAAGGAGATATTATGAACAATTTTATGCCAATAAATTTGACAATTTAGATAAAACAGTACATTTCCTTAAAACAATAGCTTACCAAAGCTAACACAGAAATATATTAAAAATCTGGGTAACCTATAGCCAGAAAGTAAATGTTTTCTTTTTAAAAAATTGAGACTTGTGTACCATAAGACTTACGCTTTTAAGGTGTAAGATTCAGTGGCATTAAGAACATTCACAATGTTATACAATCATCATCATTATCTAGTTCCAGAACATTTTTACTATCCCAAAAAGAAACCTACTAATTAGTACTCATTCCCCATTTACTCTTCCCCCATCCTATCCCTGTGGCAACTGTTAACCTACTTTCTTTCTCTGTGGATTTGCCTATTCTTGACACTTCATGTAAGTGGGATCATACAAGATGTAGCTTGTTTGTTTGGCTTCTTTTACTTAGCATAATCCTTTCAAAATTCATCTACGTTGCAGAATTTATCAGTATTTTTCTTGATATTTCTGAATAATACTTCATTGTATGGTTATACCTCATAAGTTGATGGGTTGTTTCTATTTTCTGATTATTATGAACAATCGGGCTATGAATCTTCATATATAAGCTTTGTGTGAATATACATTTTCATTGCTCTTGGGTATGTTACTGGAAGTGGAATTGCTGGTTCTTATAGTAATTCTGGGTTTGATATTTGGAGGAATTGCCAAACTGTTTTCCAAAGCAGCTAGCTGCACCACTTCACATTCCCACCAAAAATGTATGAGAGTTCCAGTTTCTCCACAACCTAGCCAACTATCTTAGTCAGTCTGTTTGAGCTGCTATAACTAACTACCTTAGACTGGGTAATTTATAAACAATAGAGATTTATTGCTCATAGTTCTGGAGGCTGGGAAGTCCAAGATCAAGACACCAGCAGATTTGGTGTCTGGTGAGGGCTCACTCACTCCTTCATAGATGGCACCTTCTTGTTGTATCCTTACATGTGAGAAGGGGCAAACAAACTCCTTTGGGGCTTCTTTTATAAGGGCACCCATCCCATTCCTTAGGGTAGAGCCTTCATGACCTAATTATCTCTAAATGCCCCATTTCCTAATACCATATTGGGAATTAGGTTTCAACATATAGATGCAGGGGCTGGGGGACGCAAACATTCAAGACCACAGCATTGTCTTTTTGGTTGTAGCCATCTTAGTGGGTGTGAAGTGACATCTCATTTTGGTTTTGATTTATGTTTCCCTAAGGACTAATGTTGAACACAGTTTCATGTACTTATTGGTAATTTTGTATATGTTATTTGGAGAAATGTTTATTCAAATACTTTGCCCATATTTTATTTCAGTATTTGTCTTTTTATTTAGTTGTAATTTTTTAATGTATTCTGGATACTAGATCCTTGTTAGACATATGATTTGCAAAAACTTTTTCCCACTCTGTAGGTTGTCTTTTCACTTTTTTGATAATGTTCTTTGATGCACAAAAGTTTCAAATTTTGATAAATTTCAATTTATTTATTTTTTTGCTTATGCTTTTGGTGTCATATCTAAGAAACAGTTGCCTAATCTGAAGTTGAAAAGATTTGGGCCTATGTTTTCTTCTAAGAGTCTTATAATACAGTTGACCTTTGAACAAGACAGGTTTGAACTGTGCAGGTCCACATATATGTGGATTTTTTCCAATAAATATATTGGGAATTTTTTTGGAGATTTACAACAATTTGAAAAAACTCACAGATGAACCACATAGCCTAGAAATATTAAAAAAACAGAAGAAAAAGTTAGGTATATCATGAACGCATAAAATATATGTAGACACCAGTTTATTTTATTATTTACAACCATAAAATATACACAAATCTATTATAAAAAGTTAAAACTTATCAAAACTTACAAATACAAACACCAACCTTATAAGGCACCATTCAGAGTTGAGAGAAATGTAAACAAAAGTAAAGGTACAGTATTAAATCATAATTGCTTCAAAACAACTGTAGTCCATACTGCACTATTGTGATAACTGCATAGCCACCTCCTGTTGCTATTGCAGTGAGACCAAGTGTTGTGAGTATCTGCCTAAAACACCATGTGATGCTAATCACTCCATGTGGGCAGCTCATCTCTCCAGTAAAATTGCATATCACAGTAAAAAGTGATCTCTTGGCCAGGTGTGGTGGCTCATGCCAGTAATTCCAGCACTTTGGGAGGCTGAGGAAGGAGGATCACTTGAGCCCAGGAGTTTGAGACCAGCCTGAGCAACATAAGGAAACCCTGTTTCTACAAAAAATAAAAACAATTAGCCAGGTGTTGGCACCGATCTGTGGTCCCAGCTACTAGGGAGGCTGAGGTAGGAGGATTGCTTGAGCCCAGGAGGTTGAGGCTGCCACTGCCATGATCATGCCACTGCACTTTTTTTTGGTGGGGGGAGGGGGAAAAGGTCTCACTCTGTTGCCCAGACTAAGTGAGAATCTCTATGGTTCTCATGTTTTGTTTTGTTTTTAATTGCATTTAGTGCAATACCATAAATCTTGAATAACACCAGGGGACCCATATGAAGTGCCACTAGAGATGCTAGAGGTGTTCCCAAGTATTAGAGAAAAGTCATTACATTACAAGAAAAAGTTGAATTGCTTGATATGTACCATAGATTGAGGTCTGCTGCTGCAGTTGTCCATCATTTCAAGACAAATGAATCCAGGATAAGGGCTATCGTAAAAAAAAAGAGAAGGAAATTAGCAAAATTGTTGCTGCAGCCACACCAGCAGGCATAAAAACTTTGCACTTGTTTTGAAATACCCTTGTATTTAATATTTAAAATGCAGCTTTTATGTGGGTGCAGGATTGCTGTAATAAAGACATACCTATAAACTCTAATATGATTCAAGAAAAAGCAAAGGCATTACATGACAACTGAAAGCAAAAAGAAGGTGAAGGATCAAAAGCTGGAGAACTTAATACTAGCAAAGGATGGTTTGATCATTTAAGCCAAAGAGGTTTGGCTTAAGAAATGTCAAGATGACAGGAAGAGGAGCTTCTGCTGATCAAAAGGCAGCAGACGAGTTTCCAGATGCCTTTAAGAAAATCACTGTGGAGGCTGGGCATGGTGGCTTATACCTGTAATCTCAGCACTTTGGGAGAACGAGGAGGAAGGATGGCTTGAGCTTAGGAATTTGAGACCAGCCATGGCAACATAGTGAGATCTCATCTCCACTAAAAATAAAAATAGCCAGGCATGGTGGCATGCATCTGTAGTCCCAGTTACTTAGGAGGCTGAGGCAGAAGGGTCATTTGAGCTGTGAGGTCAAGGCTGCAGTGAGCCATGACCACACCATTGCACTCTAGCCTGGGAGACAGAGTGAGACACTGCTTCAAAAAAGAAAAAAGGGGGAAAAAAACGAAAAGAAAATCATTGTGGAGAAAGGAAATCTGCCTGGGAAGATTTTTTTTTTTTTTTTTTTTTGAGACAGAGTCTTGCTCTGTCACCCAGGCTGGAGTGCAGTGGTGATCTTGGTTCACTGCAACCTCCGCCTCCCAGTTCAAAAGATTCTCCTGCCTCAGTCTCCCGAGTAGCTGGGATTATAGGCATGTGCCACCATGCCCGGCTAATTTTGTATTTTTAGTAGAGATGGGGTTTCTCCATGTTGGTCAGGCTGGTCTTGAACTCCTGACCTCAGGTGATCTGTCTGCCTCAGCCTCCCAAAGTGCTGGGATTACAGGCACTTTGAGCCATTGCACCCGGCCTTGGAAGGTTTTTAATGAAGACAAAAGTGCCCTATTCTTTTCCCACAAAGGACATATGTTAGTAAGGAGAAAAGTCAGCATCAGGATTTACTCCAGGAAGGGATAAATTAACTCTACTATTTTGTGCAAATGCAGTCAGACATATGATCAGGACTGCCTTTATCTATAAGGCTGCTAACCCCTGTGCCATGAAGAGAAAAGATAAACACCAGCTGCCAGTCTTTTGGTTGTACAACAAGAAGGCTTGGACAATGAGAACCCTTTCTGGATTGGTTCCATTAATGCTTTGTCCCTGAAGTTAGGAAACATCTTGCCAGTAAGGACTGTCTTTTAAAGTTCTTTTGATATTGGACAATATTCCTGGCCACCCAGAACCCCATCAGTTCAACACTGAAGGTATTGAAGTAGTGTACTTGCTCCCAAACACGTCTCTAATTCAGCCCCTAGATCAGGTGGCCATAAGAACCTTTAAGGCTCATTACACACCACACTCTATGGAATAAAGGATTGTCAATGTGATGGAAGAAAACCAAGACAGAGAGAATATCACGAATATCTGGGAGGATTACACCATTAAAGATGTCATCATTGCTACAGAAAATGCTGTGAAAGCCATCAAGCCTGAATCAATAAATTCCTGCTGGAGAAAACTGTGTCCAGATGTTGTGCATGACTTCGTAGGATTTATGACAGAGCCAATCAAAGAACTCAAAACAGAGATTGTGGTTATGGCAAAAAGGTCGGGGGATGGTGGTGAAGAGTTTCAAGATATGGATCTTGGAGAAATTCAAGAGCTAATAGACACCACATCAGAGGAATTAATAGAAGATGACTTGATGGAGATGAATGCTTCCAAACAACTGCAAGATGATGAGGAAGAAGACACAGAACAAATAGCGCCAGAAACAAATTGACATTAGACAATCTGGCAGAAGCGTTCCAATTATTCAAGACTACTCTTGACTTTTACAACAGGGACATTCTACAGGCACTGAAACTAAAGCAAATGGTGGAAGAAGGCGTGGGACCACATAGAAACATGTTTAGAGAAATAAAAAAAGCAAAAAAGTGAGATAGAAATTAGGATGTATTTCTGTAAAGTTACACTGAGTGTGCCTTCCTCTCCTGCCTCACCTTCCACCTCCTCCATCTCTTCTGCCTCTGTCACCCGAGACAGCAAGATCAACCCCCTCCCTTTCTTCAGCCTACTAAACGTGAACATCAAGAGGATGAAGACATTTATGATGATACACTTCTATTAAATGAACAGTAAATATATTTGCTTTTTCTTGTGATTATCTTTACATTTCCTTTCTCTAGCTTCCTTTATTGTAACAATATAGTATATAATATACACAACATACGAAATATGTTAATCACCTGTGTATGTTAATGGTAAGGCTTCTGGTCACCACCTAATCACCTCTTAAAAGTGCCACCTGGTCCCACCTCTTTTTTTGTTTGTTTGTTTTTTTAAATTTGAGACAGAGTCTTACTCACTGTAACCTCCGCCTCCTGGGTTCAAGCAATTGTCCTGCCTCAGCCTCCTGAGCAGCTGGGACTGCAGGTGTGCACCATCACGCCCAGCTAATTTTTGTATTTTTAGTAGAGACAGGGTTTAACCATGTTAGCCAGGCTGGTCTAAAACTCCTGACCTCAAGTGATCCGCCTGTCTCAGCCTCCCAAAATGTTGGGATTACAGGCGTGAGCCACTGTGCCCGGCTTGGTCCCACCTCTTATACTGTCCCAATGACAATTAAATTCCGACATGAGTTTTGGAGGTGACACGCAAACCATAGCAGTCCTGAAGACAAGAGGTGCAGCACACCGTGCAGGTCCACATGGGAAAGATGCCAGGGAGGGCAGGAGGCAGAAGAGAGGAGCAAGGGACAGACTGGGGTCAGAGCCTTTCCTGGGGCTTCCTTGGAGAGGGAAGGCAAGGCAGGATGAACAGTTTAGGATTGGCTGTGTTGAACCATTTCAGTGGGCTTTGGGCTCTAAGGGTGTACCCAGCCGTCTGCCACCTGGCCCTGGGATGAGTGAGGCAGAGGGATGAGTGAGGCAGAGGGATGAGTGAGGCAGAGGTGTGGCTCTGCGTTGGCTAGTTTGCATTTAAAAGACCCACTCCCGGCAGGGCCCTTTGCTGTCTTTTAGAATTGGCTAATTAGTTGGAGGGGAGGTCTGTCCCCAGTTAGAAATGTTTTTTTCTTTGTCTTTATTTTAAATTTGATTTTTAGGATGTCAAACTATTATAATATTGTTATATACAAAGTTTTGGTGCCGCAAAAGGAATAGCACTTGAATATAAAATTTTCTTTTTAATTCTCAGCAAGGCAAGTTACTTCTATATAGAAGGGTGCACCCTTACAGATGGAACAATGGTGAGCGCACACTTGGACAAGGGAGGGGGAAGAGTTCTTATCCCTGATGCATGTGGCCCCTGTTGCTGTGTCGTTCCCCTATTGGCTAGGGTTAGACCACACAGGCTAAACTAATTCCGATTGGCTAATTTAAAGAGAATGGGGTGAGTGCTTTGGCGGGAGTCAGGGTAGAGCAGGTAGCAGGTAATTGGAATGAGTTAGGGTGGAGCAGGTGATTGGAATGTAGGGTGGAGCAGGTGATCAGAATGAGTCAAGGTGGAGTAGGTAATTGGAATGAGTTAGGGTGGAGCAGGTGATTGGAATGTAGGGTGGAGCAGGTGATCAGAATGAGTCAGGGTGGAGTAGGTAATTGGAATGAGTCAGGGTGGAGTAGGTAATTGAAAAAGGTTGCTTCAAGAGGAAGTTAAGTTTAAAGGTAGGAGGCAAATAATTGAACATACTGACATATTAATTATTTGAAAAGAAATTTAGAACTCATATCTAACAATATGCAGAAAATTTAAAACATTTACAATACAGTTTATTTCTGGATTCTCATTTCATTTTTTTTTTGTCACTCAGGCTGGGGTGCAGTGTCGTGATCTCAGCTCACTGTAACCTCTGCCTCCCAGGTTCAAGTGATTCTCCTGTCTCAGCCTCCCAAGTAGCTAGGATTACAGGAGTATGCCACCACATCCAGCTAATTTTTGTATTTTTAGTAGAAATGAGGTTTCACCATGTTGGCCAGTCTGGTCTTGAACTCCTGACCTCAAGCGATCTGCTTGCCTCCGCCTCCCAAAGTGCTGGGATTACAGGCGTGAGCCACCCTGCCTGGCCTGGATTCTCATTTCTATCCCATTGACCTTTTATGTTTATCCTTTGGCAATACCACAAAGTCTTAGTTATGATAGCAGAAAATCCATTTATTTATTTATTTTTGAGGCAGGGTCTTGCTATGTCGCCCAGGCTGGGGTGCAGTGGTGCCATCATAGCTCACTCCATGTTCCATGGCGTCCCTCTTCAAACTCCTCGCCTCAAAGGATTCTCCTATCTCGACTTCCCACAGTGCTGGGATTATAGGCCTGACCTACTGTGCCTGGCTAGAAAATCAATTTAAACTTTTAAAAAACAAATACACACACACACACACACACACACACACAAACAAACAAACACAAACACATTCCTACAAAGATAACTCTAGGCCTAAACCGTGGGTTTCATCCAAATATTTAGGGGCAATAAAACATTAATCTTACCTAAAACTTTCCAGGGAAAACAGTTCCTTCATTTTATGAGGTCAGAATCACCTTGATCACAGAACTTCACAAGAATAATATAAAACATAAAAATTACAGGTAAGTCTCTCTCATAATCATAGATGTAAAAATTCCAAAAATATTTTAGCAAATTGAATCTGGCAGTATATAAAAAAGATAATCTGACATGACAAAGCTGGGTTTATTCCAGCTTTAGAACGGTTGCAAGGATGGCTTATTATTTGGGAATCAATCAACATAATTTATCATATAACAGAGTAAAAGGATAAAAAAATCATATGATAATCTCAGTAGATGTAGACAAAGCATGCAATAAAATTTGATACTCTTTCACGATTAAAAAACTCAACAATTTAAGAATGAGAATTACAGGTAGCATCATACTTGAAGTTGAAATATTAAATAATTTTTCTTGGAAAATGGAATAAGACCAGGGGGCTTGCTTTCACCAGCTGTATTCAACAGGCACTGGGTTGCATCCAGTATAAGCAAGAAAAGGAAATAAAGGCCTATGATTGGAAAGAAATAAAACAATCATTTTTTGAAGATGACATATTGAGTAAATTGAAAATGGAAAGAATCTAATAAAAAATGATTCAATTAATAAGTAAATTAGTAATGCCACTGGATTCAAAGTAGACATACCAGCAACAATCATAAAATGAAATACAAAGAAGGATTTCATTTATGGGAGCATCATAATACAACAAATTCCTAGGGATAAGTTTAATGAAGGATGACTGCTATACAAAAATCCCCAAAACACGTACCGAGGGAAATCATGTAAGGGAGAGATATGTCAACATTCATGAATTAGAAAATTCAAGATTGTAGACAAGTCATTGCTTCCTAATTTGATCGGCATTTGTAATGCAATCCCAGTAAAAACCCTAAGGTTCTGTTATGGAAATGTACATGCAAATTCTAAAATTTATAGAAAATGTAAAGAGCCAAGGCTAGTCAAGAATAGATAGAAACCAAAGCTGGAATGGAGAACTTGTACCACCAAATATAAAGACTTGTTATAAAGCTACAATAACTAAGTCAGTGTGGTATTAGCATAAATATAGTAAAATAGGCCAATGGGCTGAATAAGGTCCAGAAACAAATACCCACATATGGTCACCAGAATGGTGACATACAAGTCACTGAAATGCAGTGAAAGAATGTTCTTTTCAATAAATGGTAGATGAAATTTGGATACTCAGAGAGGAAAAAGATGTATCTTGAATCCCACTGTACCCCATATGAAATAAATTCCAGCTGGATGTAGAACTAAATGTGAAAAACAACAAATCCATAAGAAAAAGGCAAAAAGCGGCCGGGCGTGGAAGCTCATGCCTGTAATCCCAGCACTTTGGGAGGTGGAGGCGGGTGGATCACTTGAGCCCAGGAGCTCAAGACCAGCCTAGGCAACACAGGGAGTCCTATCTCTACAAAAAATACAAAAATTAGCCAGGCGTGGTGGCGCATGCCTGTAGTCCCAGCTACTAGCGAGGCTGAGGTAGGAGAATCACCTGAGCCCTAGGAGGTTGAGGGTGCAGTGAGTTGTGGTCACACCACTGCACTCCAGTCTGGGCGACAGAGTGAGACCCTATCTAAAAACGAACAAACAAACAAATCAAACAAACAGAAAAAGAAAAAGGAGGCAAAAAACATCAAACTGTTTAAATAACTATTTAGTAATTTTTTAAAAGGTAAACATACATATACCTAAGAGCAAGCAGTCCCACTCCTGCCCCCATAGAAATAATTGCTTATGTCCAACAAAGGATATGTACAAGACTGGTCATGGCGGTGCTGTGCATAAATAGCCCAAATGGAAACAACCCAAATGCCCATAAACAATAGGATGGGTGAATAAATGATAAATATTCATGCAATGGAATTTTATACAGCAGCAAAAAAATGATGAATGACTGATACAAGAGACAAGTATGGATGAATCTCACATAAAAATGTTGAGTTTGAGACCAGCCTGGCCAACATAGTGAAACCCTGTCTCTACTAAAAATACAAAAAATTAGCTGGGTGCGGTGGCGGGCTCCTGTAATCCCAGCTACTTGGGAGGCTGAGGCAGGAGAATGGCTTGAACCCAGGAGGTGGAGGTTGCAGTGAGTCGAGATCACACCATTGCACTCCAGACCGGGTGACAGTGTGAGACTCCGTCTAAAAAAAAAAAAAAAAAAAAAAAAAGTTGAGTGAACAAAACCAGACACAATAGAATACAAACTGTATGATTCCATGTAAATGAAATTTAAAATGGGGAAAATGAATCTATGACGACAGAAGTCAGAAGACTGGTTATTTTGTCAAGCAGTGTTAGGGATGGAGAGGGTAGTACATGGAGGGGCTTTCTGGACAGCTTATGATCCTTCCTTCCTTCCTTCCTTCCTTCCTTCCTTTCCTTTTTTTTTTTTTTTTTTTTTTTAAGACAGAGTCTCACTCTTGTAGCCCAGGCTGGAGTGCAATGTGGCACGATCTCAGCTCACTGCAACCTCTGCCTCCTGGGTTCAAGCGCTTCTGCTGCCTCAGCCTCCCGAGTAGCTGGGATTACAGGAAAGTACCACCATGCCTAGCTAATTTTTGTATTTTCAGTAGAGACAGAGTTTCGCCACGTTGGTCAGGCTGGCCTCGAACCCTTCAGGTGATCCTCTGCCTCAGCCTCCCAAAGTGCTGGGATTACAGGCGTGAGCCACCCTTCCCGGCCTATTATCTTGTTTTTCATGCCACATATATAAAGGAAATTTGTCAGTTGCATCATTCTTGCCATGAACTCTCATTATACCTTTACATTTAAAAGTTATCAGGCACAAATTAACCACAACCTTTTTTTTTGAGATGGAGTTTTGCTCTTGTTGCCCAGGCTGGAGTGCAATGGCGCGATCTCGGCTCACAGCAACCTCCGCCTCCCGGGTTCAAGCTATTCTCCTGCCTCAGCCTCCCGAGTAGCTGGGATTACAGGCATGCACCACCACCATGACTAATTTTGTATTTTTAGTAGAGATGGGGTTTCTCCATGTTGGTCAGGCTGGTCTTGAACTCCCGACCTCAGGTGATCTGCCCGCCTCGGCCTCCCAAAGTGCTGGGATTACAGGCATGAGCTGCCGCTCCCGGCAACCATTTTTTTTTTTTTTTAAATAGGCTGGGCATGGTGGCTCGTGCCTCTAATCCCAGCACTTTGGGAGGCCAAGGCGGGTGGACCTCTTGAGGTCAGGAGTTCGAGACCAACCTGGCCAACATGATGAAACCTTGTCTCTACCAAAAAAAAAAAATTAGCTGGGCATGGTGGCGTGCTCCTGTAGTCCCAGCTAGTCAGGAGGCTGAGGTGGGAGGATTGCCTCTACCTGAGAGGCGGAGATCACACCACTGCACTCCAGCCTGGGCGACAAAGACCGTGTCTTAAAAAAAAAAAAAAAGAAAAAAGGAAAAAGTGAAAATAATTGTCCCATTATAAAATAAGCACCCTTGGGAGGTAGTGAGCTTCCCATCACTGGGGAGATGCAGACAGCTGCTGGCGCCTGAGCACTGGGTAGAGGAGTCGGCAGGGGCGGAGTATGCGCACTGGGGGAGAAATGGGGCAAATCAGACCAGTGCATGCTGAGATTCTACTTTTTGGAGACTCTGCTTCTCACTATAAAGTGGCGTTCTGAGATTTTAGATGCTTTTAAGTTTTTTTTTTTAAATTATTATTTCTTTTTTATTATACTTTAAGTTCTAGGGTACATGTGCACAACGTGCAGTTTTGTTACATAGGTATACATGTGCCATGTTGGTTTGCTGCACCCATCAACTTGTCATTTACATTAAGTATTTCTCCTAATGCTATCCCTCCCCCAGCCCCTTACCCCCTGGCAGGCCCCGGTATGTGATGTTCCTGCCCTGTGTCCATGTGTTCTCATTGTTCAACTCCCACCTATGAGTGAGAACATGCGGTGTTTGGTTTTCTGTCCTTGTGATGGTTTGTTTAGAATGATGGTTTCTAGCTTATCCATGTCCCTGAGAAGGACATGAATTCATCCTTTTTTATGGTTGCATAGTATTCCATGGTGTATATGTGCCACCTTCTCTTAATCCAGTCTATCACTGATGGATATTTGGGTTGGTTCCAAGTCTTTGCTATTGTGAATAGTGCCACAATAAACGTACGTGTGTGTGTATCATTATTGTAGAATGATTTATAATCCTTTGGGTATATGCCCAGTAATGGGATTGCTGGGTCAAATGGTATTTCTAGTTCTAGATCCTTGAGGAATCACCACACTGTCTTCCACAATGGTTGAACTAATTTACACTCCCACCAACTGTGTAAATGCGTTCCTATTTCTCCACATCCTCTCCAGCATCTGCTATTTCCTGACTTTTTAATGATTGCCTTTCTAACTGGCGTGAGATGGTATCTCATTGTGGTTTTGATTTGCATTTTTCTGATGACCAGTGATGATGAGCATTTTTGCATGTCTGTTGGCTGCATAAATGTCTTATTTTGAGAAGTGTCTGTTCATATCCTTTTCCCACTTTTTGATGGGTTTTTTTTTTCTTGTAAATTGTTTAAGTTCTTTGTAGATTCTGGGTATTAGCCGTTTGTCAGATGGGTAGACTGCAGAAATTTTCTCCCATTCTGTAGGTTGCCTGTTCACTCTAATGATAGTTTATTTTGCTGTGGAGAAGCTCTTTAGTTTAATTAGATCCCATTTGTCTATTTTGGCTTTTGTTGCCATTGTTTTCGGTGTTTTAGTCATGAAGTCCTTGCCCATGCCTATGTCCTGAATGGTATTGCCTAGGTTTTCTTCTAGGGTTTTTATGGTATTAGGGCTTACATTTAAGTCTGTAATCCATCTTGAGTTAATTTTTGTATACAGTGTAAGAAAGGGATCCAGTTTCAGC
The DNA here is from genome assembly GCF_029281585.2 of Gorilla gorilla gorilla. NCBI lineage: Eukaryota > Metazoa > Chordata > Mammalia > Primates > Hominidae > Gorilla > Gorilla gorilla. Next base: position 45,111,430 of record NC_073232.2, on the reverse strand, counting down.
TTTGTACATATGGCTAGTCAGTTTTCCCAGCACCATTTATTAAATAGGGAATCCTTTCCCCATTGCTTGTTTTTGTCAGGTTTGTCAAAGATTAGATGGTTGTGGATGTGTGGTGTTATTTCTGAGGCCTCTATTCTGCTCCATTCGTTTATATATCTGTTTTGGTATCAGTATCATGCTTTTTTGGTTACTGTAGCCTTGTAGTATAGTTTGAAGTCAGGTAGCGTGATGCCTCCAGCTTTGTTCTTTTTGCTTAGGATTGTCTTGGCAATGTGGGCTCTTTTTTGGTTCCATATGAACTTTAAAGTAGTTTTTTTCCAGTTCTGTGAAGAAAGGCAATGGTAGCTTGACGGGGATAGCATTGAATCTATAAATTACTTTGGGCAGTATTGCCATTTTCATGATATTGATTTTTCCTATCCATAAGCATGGAATGTTCTTCCATTTGTTTGTGTCCTTTTTTATTTCATTGAGCAGTGATTTATAGTTCTCCTTGAAGAGGTCCTTCACATCCCTTGTAAGTTGGATTCCTAGGTATTTTATTCTCTTTGAAGCAATTGTGAATGGGAGTTCACTCATGATTTGGCTCTCTGTTTGTCTGTTATTGGTGTATAGGAATGCTTGTGATATTTGCACATTGATTTTGTATCCTGAGACTTTGCAGAAGTTGCTTATCAGCTTAAGGAGATTTTGGGCTGAGACGATGGGGTTTTCTAAATATAAAATCATGTCATCTGCAAACAGGGACAATTTCACTTCCTCCTTTCCTAATTAAATACCCTTTACTTCTTTCTCTTGCCTGATTTCCCTGGCCAGAACTTCCAACACTATGTTGAATAGGAGTGGTGAGAGAGGGCATCCTTGTCTTGTGCCGGTTTTCAAAGGGAATGCTTCCAGTTTTTGCCCATTCAGTATGATATTGGCTGTGGGTTTGTCATAAATAGCTCTTATTATTTTGAGATACGTTCCATCAATACATAGTTTATTGAGAGTTTTTAGCATGAAGAGCTGTTGAATTTTGTCGAAGGCCTTTTCTGCATCTATTGAGATAATCATGTGGTTTTTGTCATTGGTTCTGTTTATGTGATGGATTATGTTTATTGATTTGCATATGTTGAACCAGCCTTGCATCCCAGGGATGAAGCCAACTTGATCGTAATGGATAAGCTTTTTGATGTGCTGCTGGATTCGGTTTGCCAGGATTTTATTGAGGATTTTCCCATCGATGTTCATCAAGGATATTGGTCTAAAATTCTCTTTTTTTGTGTGTCTCTGCCAGACTTTGGTATCAGGATGATGCTGACCTCATAACATGAGTTACGGAGGATTCCCTCTTTTTCTATTGATTGGAATAGTTTCAGAAGAAATGATACCAGCTCCTCTTTGTACCTCTGGTAGTATTCAGCTGTGAATCCATCTGGTCCTGGACTTTTTCTGGTTGGTAGGTTATTAATTATTGCCTCAATTTCAGAACCTGTTATTGGTCTATTCAGAGATTCAGCTTCTTTCTGGTTTAGTCTTCGGAGGGTGTATGTGTCCAAGAATTTATATATTTCTTCTAGATTTTCTAGTTTATTTGCATAGAGGTGTTTATAGTATTCTCTGATGGTAGTTTGTATTTCTGTGGGATTGGTGGTGATATCCCCTTTATCATTTTTTATTGCATCTATTTGATTCTTCTCTCTTTTCTTCTTTATTAGTCTTGCTAGTGGTCTATCTATTTTGTTGGTGTTTTAAAAAAACCACCTCCTGGATTCATTGATTTTTTTGAAGGTTTTTTTTGTATGTCTATCTGCTTCAGTTCTGCTCTGATCTTAGTTATTTCTTGCCTTCCGCTAGCATTTGAATGTGTTTGCTCTTGTTTCTCTAGTTCTTTTAATTGTGATGTCAGGGTGTCGATTTTAGACCTTTCCTGCTTTCTCTTGTGGGCATTTAGTGCTATAAATTTCCCTCTACACACTGCTTTAAATGTGTCCCAGAGATTCTGGTACATTGTGTCTTTGTTCTCATTGGTTTCAAAGAACATCTTTATTTCTGCCTTCATTTCGTTATTTATGCAGTAGTCATTCAGGAGCAGGTTGTTCAGTTTCCATGTAGTTGTGCGGTTTTGAGTGAGTTTCTTAATTCTGAGTTCTAATTTGACTGCACTGTGGTCTGAGAGACAATTTGTTGTGATTTTGTTCTTTTACATTTGCTGAGGAGTGCTTTACTTCCAATCATGTGGTCAATTTGAGAATAAGTGAGATGTGGTGCTGAGAAGAATGTATATTCTGTTGATTTGGGGTGGAGAGTTCTGCAGATGTCTATTAGGTCTGCTAGGTGCAGAGCTGAGTTCAAGTCCTGGATATCCTTGTTAACCTTCTGTCTCGTTGATCTGTCTAATGTTGACAGTGGGGTGTTAAAGTCTCCCATTATTATTGTGTGGGAGTCTAAGTCTCTTTGTAGGTCTCTAAGGACTTGCTTTATGAATCTGGGTGCTCCTGTATTGGGTGCATATATATTTAGAATAGTTAGCTCTTCTTGTTGAATTGATCTGTTTACCATTGTGTAGTGGCCTTCTTTGTCTCTTTTGATCTTTGTTGGTTTAAAGTCTGTTTTATCAGAGACTAGCATTGCAACCCCTGCTTTTTTTTGCTTTCCATTTGCTTGGTAGATCTTCCTCCATCCCTTTATTTTGAGCCTATATGCGTCTTTGCACATGAGATGGGTCTCCTGAATACAGCACCGATAGGTCTTGACTCTTTATCCAATTTGCCAGTCTGTGTCTTTTAATTGGAGCATTTAGTCCATTTACATTTAAGGTTAATATTGTTATGTTTGAATTTGATCCTGTCATTATGATGCTAGCTGGTTATTTTGTCCATTAATTGATGCAGTTTCTTCATGGCATCAATGGTCTTTACCATTTAGCATGTTTTTGCAGTGGCTGGTACTGGTTGTTCCTTTCCATGTTTAGTGCTTCCTTCAGGAGCTCTTGTAAGGCAGGCCTGGTGGTGACAAAATCTCTCAGCATTTGCTTGTCTGTAAAGTATTTTATTTCTCCTTCACTTATGAAGCTTAGTTTGGCTGGATATGAGGTTTTGGGTTGAAAATTCTTTTCTTTAAGAATATTGAATATTGGCCTCCACTGTCTTCTGGCTTGTAGGGTTTCTGCCAAGAGATCCGCTGTTAGTCTGATGGGCTTCCCTTTGTGGGTAACCCGACCTTTCTCTCTGGCTGCCCTTAACATTTTTTCCTTCATTTCAACCTTGGTGAATCTGACCATTATGTGTCTTGGGGTTGCTATTCTCAAGGGGTACCTTTGTGGTGTTCTCTGTATTTCCTGAATTTGAATATTGGCCTGCCTTGCTAGGTTAGGGAAGTTCTCCTAGATCCTACCCTGAAGAGTGTTTTCTAACTTGGTTCCATTCTCCCCATCACTTTCCAGTACACCAATCAAATATATATTTGGTCTTTTCACATAGTCTCATATTTCTTGGAGGCTTTGTTCATTTCTTTTCACTCTTTTTTCTCTAATCTTGTCTTCTCGCTTTATTTCATTAATTTGATCTTCCATCACTGATATCCTTTCTTTCACTTGATTGAATCAGCTATTGAAGCTTGTGCATGCATCACAAAGTTCTCATGCCATGGTTTTCAGCTCCATCAGGTCATTTAAGCTCCTCTCTATGTTATTTATTCTAGTTGGCCATTCGTCTAACCTTTTTTCAAGGTTTTTAGCTTCCTTGTGATGGGTTAGAACATGCTCTTTTCGCTCTGAGAAGTTTGTTATTACCAACCTTCTGAAGCCTACTTCTGTCAACTCGTCAAACTTATTCTCCATCCAGCTTTGTTCCCTTGCTGGCGAGGAGCTCCAATCCTTTGGAGGAGAAGAGGTGCTCTGTTTTTTTTGGAATTCTCAGCTTTTCTATTCTGGTTTCTCCCCATCTTTGCGGTTTTATCTATGTTTGGTCTTTGATGTTGGTGACCTACAGATGGGGTTTTGGTGTGGATGTCCTTTTTGTTGATGTTGATGCTATTCCTTTCTGTTTGTTAGTTTTCCTTCTAACGTCAGACCCCTCAGCTGCAGGTCTGTTGGAGTTTGCTGGAGGTCCACTCCAGATCCTGTTTGCCTGGATATCACCAGCGGAGGCTGCAGAGCAGCAAATATTGCTGCCTGATCCTTCCTCTAGAAGCTTCATCCCAGAGGGGCACCTGCCTGTTTGAGGTGTCTGTCAGCCCCTACTGGGAGGTGTTTCCCAGTCAGGCTACACGGGGGTCAGGGACCTGCTTGAGGAGGCAGTCTGTCTGTTCTTGGAGCTCAAACGCCATGCTGAGAGAACCACTGCTCTCTTCAGAGCTGTCAGATAGGGACGTTTAAGTCTGCAGAAGCTGTCTGCTGCCTTTTTTTCTACTATGCCCTGCCCCCAGAGGTGGAATCCGTAGAGACAGTAGGCCTTGCTGAGCTGTGGTGGGCTCCATCCAGTTCGTGCTCTTTGTTTACACTGTGAGCTACTCAAGCCTCAGCAATGGCAGATGCCCCTCCCTTCATCCAGCTGCCGCATCGCAGGTTGATCTCAGACTGCTGTGCTAGCAGTGAGCAAGGCTCCGTGGGGTGGGACCCACCAAGCCAGGCATGGGAGGGTGTCTCCTGGTGTGCCAGTTGCTAGGACTGTGTATAGCTCAGTATTTGGTCAGAAGTGTACCATTTCTCCAGGTACAGTCTGTCATGGCTTCCCTTGGCTAGGAAAGGGAAATCCCCTGACCCCTTGTGCTTCCCCGGGTGAGGCAATGCCTCGCCCTGCTTCAGCTCACCCTCCGTGATCTGCACCCACTGTCCAACGAGTGCTAGTGAGATGAACCAGGTACCTCAGTTGCAAATGCAGAAATCACCTGTCTTCTGTGTTGATCTTGCTGGGAGCTGCAGACTGGAGGTCTTCCTATTCGGCCATCTTCGAAGTGACCTCCGACCCTTTTATGTTTGAATGCTTTCTGTCAATAAACAAAGGAAATGCCATTTTAAATTTATGAGCAGCTTTTTCTTTTCCTTTTGGTTTGGGGTAGAGTTACAAGGCAATTTATCTTTGGGGTAAATATAGAGCTTTTGTTAAAAAACAAAAACAAAAACATTAGCCTTTGGAGATGCAGGGGTGCAAGTCAGATCTTTGTGACCCTGGGCTGGAGCCTCCGTTTCCACATCTGAAAACAGGGGCATTAATATCCACCTGCCCAGCAAATCAGAGGGTCACTGTGAATGTGAAATGACCTAGTGGGCTGTAGGCATCATGGCCATCTTCACCTTTTGCTCTTACCCTGGTGGTGAGGGCTCAGTCTGTGGTCACCTGGCCCTCACCCTGCTGTAACTCTGCTTAGGGCTCTGCTTTCAGGCCTTTGTGATGGGAGCGTGTTTGTGCACCCTATAGTCATGAACAGCATCTCCTCTGTCACCTGCATAGCTCTGTACAATTGTCAGGGGGCTTTCATGCTCATCCATGATCTCATTTAGAAAAAAAAACTGAGCACAGAATCTACCAAAGCCCCCAGATCTGGGTGTCTTATTTTGTAATTTGCTCATTTAAAGCAATAATATCAAATGCAGTCAGATTAACAGCCATTTGTTGAATCCTTACAATGTACCAGGTGCTCTGCTAAACACTTTCCATACATTTCACCCTAACCACAGACCAAGAAACTAGGTCTATGATTTCCCTATTTTCCATATGGAGAAACTGAGGCTCAGAGGGTTTAAGAAACATCCCTTAAGTCACAGAGCTGTTAAGTGGCAGAGCCAGGACTCAAACTGACCTCTGTCTGACCCTCATGAGCATAGCTTACTTGCCTAAAACACTTCCAGATCCTATATGTATCAGGGGCAGTGTGTGGAATCCCCCTGCTGAGGGATCTAGTGCCCAGGTAGGGGTGCAAAGCTGCTGAGGTTGGAGAGAAGATGGAAAAAAGAAAGCGGAATTTGTCAACAGGGCACCCCTGGCTGGAGTGGGTACCCTGGACAGGACGTTGGGGGACCTGGTTTGGAATATCAGAGCTTACATTCTCCCACAGCATGACCTTGGCCCATTCAACTCCACTTTCTGCCTTCAGTTTTCCCTCCAGAAACACTGTTAGGATCACAGCTGTCATTATTTGTGGTGCAGCTGCTTCATGATTGCTTAGCACGGCCCATGAATCATTGGATTCATCTTTAGAAAATCCCTCATGGAAGGATGCAAAGGCATAAGAATGATACCATGGACTTCGGGGACTTGGGGGAAAGGGTGGGAGCAGGTGAGGGATAAAAGACTACACATTGGGTACAGTGTACACCGCTCAGGTGATGGGTGCACAAAATCTCAGACATCACTACTAAAGAACTCATTCATGTAACCAAACACCACTTGTTCCCCAAAAACCTATTGAAATAAAAAAAGATGGCTCATAAGTGGATATCATTATTCTTTTAATTTTACAGAGAAGGAAACTGAGGCACTTAAAGGTAAAGTAACTTGTATCAACTCACCTGGATGGTTAGTGTTGGCACCAGGGCTTGAACCTGTGCCACCTGATTTCAGAGTTTTGTGGAATTGTGGAATTGGTGGAGCCCTCAGGTTCCCACTGTTATGGGTCGAAGGTATCTGAGTCACCTGGCAGGGAATCCATACAGGTCTGTAGCAACCTCAATTCTTGCCTCCTCAGAAAGAAAGAATTCAACTGAGGGGCATAAGGCAGAAGGAGAGACAAATGCAAGCTTCAGAGCAGGAGTGGAAGTTTATTTAAAAGGCTTTAGAAAAGGAAAGAAAGGAAAACATGCTTGGAAGAAACCCAAGCAGGCATATGAAGGTCAAGTGCAGTGTTTAGCCCTGATCCTAAGACTTTCTAGGCTGGCCCCTTTCCCATGATTCTTCCCTTAGGGTGGGCTGCCCACATGCACAGTGCCCTCCTTACACTTGGAGGTGAGCATGTACAGTTTGGTTAGGAAGTTGTATGCACACCCATCTGAAGCTTTCTTCTCTTTTCTGGTGGAGTGCCCCCTGAAGGTAATACTCCACCATTTTGTCTCTTGATGCACACACCCAGGCTCATTAGTCCAATACCTGAGATTTTGTTGGAAGCCCCTTTTTGCTTCTCCCTGGCACCTGCATTCAATTAACACTTTAATGCAACAGGTGTGGACCATAAGGAAACAGCCACTCCCTGGTGCTGACTGCCAGTTTATCACTTTTAGAGAGACAATGTGACAACAGCCAAACCATCACTCAATGTAGTAGGTGGAGGAGAGCTCTCTCTTGCCCCATGCATGTCTGTCTACCTGTAACACCACCAGCTGGAGTTCCCTGGGACCTTTTCTCCTGCTAGGATCAGGGAAGTAATGAGGGACCCTGGGGCAGAGGAGGAAGCCCTAAGGGTAGGTGTCTCTGTGGATGGTCACCAGGGTAGGGGTCCTCTGTCACCAATGGCCAAGAGAAATGGAGGAGGGGCTGTCAGCTAAGTCAGAGGCTGCCCCTCAATGGCCTCTCCCTTATTAGTTTGATATGGTCCTGGAAGTGCCCACCCCTGCCCTGGCTGCCTTCCTTCTCTGCAACCCAAGGTACCTGGCTCCCCTACTAACCCTCACCCAGATGGTCTCAGATGCTGCTTCTGGGTGCTCTGGTCCCATGCAAGGCCCAGAGAAGAAAAGCCTGTTGCTCACTGCTTGCCTTTGTACTTAAGGAGACAGGAGGCCTCTTCCCTCTCAGCTCACAGGCTCACATTAGCCCCCCACAGTATCTGTTGGGAGACAATTCCCTTGGATCTTTTGTGTCATGTCACAGCTTTTGTTCCAGACTATCTTTTCAAGGATTTTTGTACAGCAAACAGATTGGAAATGGCCTTGGAAGATAAAGATCCTGTCTCCAGGGTGGAGGTCAGATTTGTTTGCTGTCCCCCAGGGTGGGGATGGGGCAGTATAGGGTAAATGGCTGCGCTTTAGTCAGGAGTAGGCTGCGGTGGCCTTCCAGTGCAGCATGACTCAATGGGTTTGGAGTGCAAGTGCACAACTCCACACATTATGTAACCATGCTGCATAAGGCGCATTAGGTGACCACTCATGTGAGCTTGTGCTTGGCTCAGAGCCACTATTGTCTATAAAAGGTATCATTACCCTGATGACACTGTATGTACAGCTCTTGCCCAGGCTCATGCCCACAGAGAGAATAAAGCCATGTCAAAATTGCCTACAATTCCTTAGGTGTTTTTCCAACTGCCTGCCACCTGCCCACCAACTTCCCTCGGACCCAGTTTGGTCTAGAAACTGACAATTGGCACTGGAAGCAGGATCCCAATGTAAGTGAGCCTTCTGTCCCCACCAATTCCAGGTTGGCCATGTGGCCACATAGACTGTGGTACTCGGTGGCAGCTGTGCTTCTTAGATGGGCTCTGGTGGAAACCTGGGTGGCAGTAGATGGGTTCCCCTACAAGCATGGAGAAGGTGCTGAAGCAGCTGGAAGCACAGAGCATCAAGAAGGAGCAAACCTTTGCTGGCAGAGTTGGATGGGCATTTTTGACTGTGCAATGGGAAGTATACACCCTGTCTCTGAGGGATGTAGTGCAGGTAAGGGACCTCCAGGCTTAGGTGAGGCACCTGGAGGCCCAGCTACAGAGCTCAGAAAGAGTTAGAGGCTGCTGTGAATGGGGACCTCCAGGTGCAGGTGGGGTGCCTGGAGGCCCAGCTACACTGATCAGAAAAAGAATTAGAGGCTGCGGTGAATGCAGGCCTGGGTCCACCGTTTCTGTCTGAGGCCCCCACTCGGTCTGATATTGAGGAGGAGGAAGTCCTGTTGTGGGCTTACCCAATGGTCTGTCAGAAGATAGATCATGAACAGCCGATAGGGCCCCAAGGGCGGGCTCAGGGACCCCCCCCACCGTAATGCAACACACTTCATATATTCCCTATACCCCAACTGAGTTGCAGAAATTAGGCAAGCAGTGCCACCAGCATCTAGGGGAACTCCTGACTGCCTGGATGCTTCGTTTGTGGGACAAGGCAGCAGATAGTATCTCTTGTTCTGTCTCTGAGTTGGAAGAGCTGGCCTCCATCATGACTCATCCCTCCCTCAGTCAGCAGTTGCAAGTGAGCAGGTGGTGTGCAGCAGGGCAAGGTGACCACACCCTGACTAAGTGGCTATGGGCAGCCATATAGACTGTGTGGAACAATGCTGGTGAAATACCTAAAACTGTGAGCAAATGGTAGTCATGTGCCAATTTGGTGCAAGCCATCTTTGAGATGGGTATGCGGCAGGCTATGTTTGACCTGAATACTTGGGGGCCAGATGATGAATGTTTCACCTCCCACATGAGGGATCTCCTTTTGGGTTCTGCATCCCCAAGCTGCTGTTCTCACCCCATACATAGGGCACCACATACATGAAGTGATCACTGCTATGGCGGCCCTCGGGGAAGCAGAAGGCTGTCAGCAAGACTGAGGGGTCCATGCTGTAAAGAAGGGGAAGGTGCCTTTCTCATAAAGGGCTCACCCATGGGACAAAAGGGGGCCCAATGAGTGACATGCTCATAGATGTGGATACATTTGATTTTGGCCAGGGTTGACTGAGAGAAAATTGATAAGCAGCTCAATGAAGTACTCTTAACTTTGTGGAGACACTTGTCTCTAGAGCAGCAATTCCAGAAAATGCTCAAGGGGGAGAAGGACATTACTGCACGACCCAGTCCCAGCTGGGTGCTCCAGATCAAAGACTACTTGCTGCAGCCAGGTGGAAATGTAGAGCCTTTTTTGTTTGATTAGGGAACTGGCTGAGGTGCCCGGCTTGGGGGGACATCGGATGACTGGAGGCCACATGTAAAATTGGCAATCCACAGGTCCCCCACCAATGTACAGTGGGTACTGGCACTGGTAGATACTGGAGCAGACAGTAGCCTTGTTTATGGGAACCTGGGTAAGTTTCTGGACAAAACTGCATACACTGATGATTATGGAGGCTGGTCAGTGAAAGTGAAACTGATGTCTCTACACCTTGGCATCGGCCGTTTGGCTCCCCGTTTATATACTGTGTATGTCTCTCCCATGCTAGAATACATTCTCGGGGTGGACATTTTACATGACCTGGCATTACAAACCACGGCTGGGGAATTCAGACTCTGAGTGCATGTGGTGAAGCTGGTGCCATGTGGACATATGCATCAACAGCCTCAGGTCCTGCCACAACCCCGATGGGTTACTTCCACCCATTACTACTGTTTGCTGGGTGGGTAGATGGAGATAACAGAGACAATTAAAAAGTTGGAGCAGGTGCAGATAATGCATGGCAATCACAGCCCCTACAATTATCTGGTGTGGCCAGTTAGAAAGCCTGATGGAACTTGGGAGATAACGGTGGACTATTGGGAACTGAATAAAGTAATACCCCCTTTGCATGCATCGGTATCATCGTGAATTTGATGGACTGTTTGATGATGGAACTGGGACAGTATCACTATGTAGTGGACTTGGCCTTATGTACCTGCCACTGTTCTCTCCACATTGCCCAGATACCCACGTAACCAGGAGGCTCTATGCTCTTGGGTTCTGCAAGTACGGTGAACCCCTTGGTGGTTCTATCCCCTGGCAGTGGCTATCCCTCAAGTGGGTATCATAACGGTAGAAGCACAAGTTACTGCTCTTGCAGAGCACACTGCTCAGGCTCTGAATTACATCTGAGTGGCCCTCCTCCTGTTAACGGATGAAGTTGATCAGATCAGAAAGGTATCATTGCAAAACCAAATGGCCTTAGACATAGTAACTGATGCCCAATGAGTCACCTGTGCTCTTTTAGGAACACAATATTATACTTTTATTCCTTACAACACTTGGCAGAACAAAACAGCACCCTTTAAGGGGTCTCACAGGAGATTAAGGCAGTTGAGAGCCTTACTGACAACTCCCAGCAGAGATGGTGGGCATCCTTGGGCTCTGGCCTATGCTGGGCCCTAATAGTCATAAGTAGCATAGCTGGGATCCTAGTAGTGAGCTGTTGCTCTCTGTATTGTTGTTGTGGGTTGTGGATTCAGAAATCTGCCCTATGGGCATGTATCCCCACCTTGAAGATGCCCTTGGTCTAGAAGGTGGAGTGTAAGGGCAATGGCTGTGCTTTAGTCAGGAGTAGGCCGAGGTGGCCTTCTGGCACAGCATGACTCAGTGGGTTTGGGGCGCAGGTGCATAACTATACACATTATGTAACCATGCCATGTGAGGCGCATTAGATGACCACTCACCTGAGCTTGTGCTTGGTTTGGAGCCACTATTGTCTGTAAAAGGTATAATTACCCTGCTGATGCTGTACATATGGCTCACGCCCAGAGAGAGAATAAAGCCATGTTGAAACTGCCAATGATTCCTTGAGTGTTTTCCCAGCTACCTGCCACCCAGTCACTGACTCCCCTCAGACCTCAGTTTGGGCTAGAACCTAACAGGCATGTTTGGCCACAGCCTCCTTTTAAGTTTGGAGGTTTCTTCTGCTGTGTCCCTCAGCTGTGACACAAAACTGTGGTAGCATCCACATGGGCCTGCCTCCACATTGGCTCTGTGGGACTGAGAGTGTGAGGGTAACATGAAGATCTTGCTGCCTGCTGTCCCCTGAGCAACAGTGTCCTTAGTCTCTGACCCAGGACTTTCGTGTCTTCTTCCAGGATACTGGATTAGCTTAAAAGTAGAGCAACATCTCTCACACTTCATAGCTCTTTACAGTTTTGACAACAAGGATGGGTGCTGATGGAGACATGGCTTTCTGGAAGACCCCTTGGATCTGGTAACAAATGCTCTCCCCAAGTGGTGGGTGAGGGTTGTGGAGTAAGGGTCCCCCACTGTTCTTATTAATGAGGCTCTCACTTTGCCTCAACAACACTTTTCTTGTTTTTTATTATTATTATTATTATTATTTTTGCCTCCTGCAGGTAGGAGGAGGAAGGGCCAAGGAGTCCCCAAAGCTGATAGAGACCTCCAGGTGGGTCCAAACTGAGCCTAGCTGGCCACAGGGCTGCTAAAAACCAAAGCATGGGGGCATTGCCCTCCCAGCAGATGGACTACCCGAACTTCCACTACTGACATTTCTTCAGACTGATAAACCTAATCTGTGTCTTGTGTTTGGCTTTCTGGACATTGACAATGGTGCACCTTTCATTACAAAAGCTACTCACTGGGATTGAATTTCTGACTCTACCTCCCTCCCCACCCACCCCATCTTAGTAAGAATCTTAGGTCATGGGGTGTGGCAGCCTCCAGAGACAGAGATCTCCTCCTCTCAGCTGCTCTCTAGGCACGGGGGCTGGGGTGGTATGCGCACCTATTTTGAAAATTCAGTGGTCAGGCACTTCCGAGTAGGAGGAAGCTTCCTCTTGGATGGTTGGAGAGGACTCTGGGAAGCACATAGCTCAGGGGCCCTAGTTTCACATCTCATAACGTGCAATCTAGAGTCCTTATTTAGCTCGTTCCGGATTTAGGCCTGCACACTGTACTTTACTTCTCTGGGTGCTTTGCTGTCTCCATGACCTTGTCTTTCAATGGCTCTCTGTAGCCATCCACCCAAGGCCTCTGCTCTGCTCCACTGGCCTGAGGTAGCCATCTGCTGACTGAGTCAGGGGCCCTGGGAGAATTCCTGACCTGGTTCCCACCCCACAAGCTCCCAGCTTCCCAGTGCTGACTTGGCTAATTGATCTGGAGGCTTTGCCAAAAATCATATTCTGCAGGCCTGTGGAGCCTTAAACGTGGAGCGGCTATACAGCCCCGCTGGGCTCAGCTGCTCGGAGTTATAAAAAGAACTGCAGTGCATGTGGTGGGCCGGTGACTAACGTGGCCACCTGGGGAGTCGTCATCAGCTGTTGGGTGAGGTGATGTGTATCAGGCCGCACTCAGTTCCCAAGGTTCAACCCTGGAGGCTGATCTCCTTTCTCACCTCCTTAGTCCAGGCTGCAGGAGAGATTTCTGCCTTGAGCGCAGAACTTAATCAGTGGCTCACTGTCTATCCTGAGATATGGCTGTGGTACAGCCCAGCTCTAGGCACTGTGGCAGGCCCTGCACTATGAGGAACTGTCATGAGGTGAATGATTTGGCGAGAAATGATATGCTGACAGTTTGCGGACACTAAAGGAGTGTGAGGAATGGGGAGTGGATTTTGGAGTCTGAAGAGCTACCTCCACATCCCAACTCTGCCACTTACTAGCTGTGTGACTTTGGGCTGGTTATTTAACTTCTCTGGACCTCAGTTTGCCTTGTCTGTGAAATGACAACAATACCTACCCCATGAGGGTTACATGAAAAAAACACAGTGGAATCCATTTTAATCTGACCTTGAGTCCTAAGAGAAGGAAGAAGGAAAAGTTATCCCTGGCTGGGTGACACTTGGCATATCCAGCTGTCCCGGGTGGAGCTCTTAGCAGAAGCCCCTTTTTTTTTTTTTTTGAGATGGAGTCTTACCCTATCACCCAGGCTGGAGTGCAGTGGCATGATCTCAGCTCACTGCAACTCTCGCCTTTTGGGTCCAAGCGATTCTCATGCCTCAGCCTCTCAAGCAACTGGGATTACAGGCATTCACCACCACACCCAGCTAATTTTTGTATTTTTAGTAGAGACAGGGTTCCGCCATGTTGTCCAGGCTGCTCTCAAACTCCTGACCTTAAGTGATCTGCCCACCTCGGTCTCCCAAAGTGCTGGGATTATAGGTGTGAGCCACCATGCCGGACAAGCACAGCCTTTTAACAGCAGCCTACAAGACCCACACTTTACTCCATGAACATATCAATATTACTGTTGTTGTGTTGGTAGGAGATGTTGTCTCCCTGGGAACCTTTTTACTTAAGCCTGGACCATAAATCATGGTAGTAATGGTTCTCATGTTTGTGGTGGCACATCCTAACAGGTGTGCAGCAACGTCAGTTCTTGCCTCCTCAGAAGAAAGAATTTGACTGAGGGGCATAAGTCAGAAGGAGAGACCAAGGCAAGTTTTGAAGCAGGAGTGAAAGTTTATTAAAAAGCTTTAGAGGCTGGGCGTGGTGGCTCATGCCTGTAATCCCAGCACTTTGGGAGGCCAAGCAGGCGGATCACTTGAGGTCAGGAGTTCGAGACCAGCCTGGCCAACATGGTGAAACCCCATCTCTACTAAAAATACAAAAATTAGCTGGGCGTGGTGGCAAGCGCCTGTAATCCCAACTACTCAGGAGGCTGAGGCAGGAGAATCACTTGAAACTCTGCAGTGGGGTGAGATCGTGCCTCTGCACTCCAGCCTGGGCTTCGGAGCGAGACTCTTTCTAAAAACAACAACAACAACAACAACAACAACAAAACCCCCAAAGCTTTAGAGCAGGAATGAAAGCAAGGAAAATACACTTCGAAGAGGCCCAAGCAGGTAACTTGAAGAACAAGTGCAGGACTTGACCTTTTGACTTGGGGTTTTATACGTTGGCATGCTTCTGGGGTCTTGCGTCCCTTCTCACTTGATTCTTTTTTTTTTTTTAAATGGAGTTTTGCTCTTGTTGCCCAGGCTGGAGTGCAATGGTGCAATCTCAGCTCACCACAACCTCCACCTCCCAGGTCCAAGTGATTCTCCTGCCTCAGCCTCCTGAGTAGCTGAGATTACAGGCGTGCTCCATGCCTGGCTAATTTTGTATTTTTAGTAGAGATAGAGTTTCTCCATGTTGGTCAGGCTGGTCTTGAACTCCCGACCTCAGGTGATTTGCCCACTTCGGCCTCCCAAAGTACTAGGATTACAGGCATGAGCCACCATGCCCGGCCTTCTCGCTTGATTCTTCCCTTGGGGTGAGCTGCCCGCGTGCGCGGTGGCCTGCTAGCCCTTTGTGGGGGAGCATGTGCAGTGTGTTTACTGGAGTTGTACACATGCTCACCCGAGGAGTTCTTCCCTTTTACTGGTGGAATGCTCCTGGAAGGTCAACTCCGCCATTTCGTGTCTTAATGCACATGCTTGAGCCCACTCGCCCAGCTCCTGAGATCTTATAGGAAACTGATGATCACCAGTTTTAGGTGTTTTCTATCTACAGGCAGAATGCCTTTTCCTGGTGCTGGTTGAGACCTATTACTATTTTAGAGAGGCAGTGTGACAACTGCCTAACCATCACCTAATGATCGCCTGACTTTCCTGGTGGGGTGTAGGGGCCCTCTTCTGCCCTGTTCATGTCTGACTAGCTACCCACCGTAACACTCCTGAGCACACTATTGGAGCTGGTGGGGTTTTCTTTGCAAATGACACCATGTCACCCATAGCTTGGCCTGCAGGTCCCTGCACTAGTGCCAATGTAGATATTTTCTTTCCAAATCTAATCCCTAATTTACACACCCTTTGTGATGATGAGTTCAAATTCTTAGAGAAATTGTTTAGCCCCCTGGAGAGACTGCTCTCCCACTGTGGAGGGCTGGGGCTGGGGTCGGGGTCATATGTCAATATTGTTCAATGTGACACATATTTACTGAGCACCTACGCAGTGCCTATCCCTGGTGAGACAAAAGGTGAGTGAGGAATGGCCCCTGCCCTTGAGAAACATACAAGAAATGCTTCAGCAAGAAGCCTGTGTCTTTCTCTTGACCATAATGGCAATCTCCTAACACTGGAATAGGGTTAAGAAATCATAAAGAGTTAGTTCATGCATGTGTTCGTTGATTCATGAAGGCTTTATAGGGCCTCTACTTTGTCCCAGGCTCTATGCTAGACAGTAGGTAAAGCTGAATTGAAGCTTTTATTTTGCAGTTATTAAGCCTGTGAATAATTTCAGTACAGGAAGCCTACTGTGCCTTTCAGCACAGTTGACTTATGTCCAAGGTACAGATGTGGAACAGAAGAGAGAGTATTGAATGATTTTCTGGTGGGAGAGCAGGATGGTTCTATGTCTGGGAGTGCTTCGCAGAGGAAGTGGCTACTGAAAAAGGATTCAAAGGAAGACTCAGCTTGCCAGGTGGGTGCATGGGGAAAAGACATCCTAGGCTGAGGAAACAGCCTGTGCAAAGGCCTGGGGGCTGAGTCATGGACCAGCAGGGCTCAGAGGCTTCGCAGAAGTGATCTCATCCACCCACTCATAGTTCAGATGAGGCTGGGATGCAGAGAGCGGAAGGCACTGCCTAGAGCTACTCAGCCAGTTAACCACAGAGTTTTGATGGGAACCTGGCCTCCTACCTCCCAGCCACAGCTGGTATTTTCTCCTGCTGGGGAAATGCTACACATCATACACAATACCATTTTTACCGCTTGATGAATCACAAGCAGGTATACATTTAAGTCGTCTGAATTTAGTTCAAAGTTTGCAAATGGAGAGCAGAATTAGAGGGGCTGGCTGTGCTTTCCATGGGTCCAGATATATAGTGGGTGCTCAGTAAGTGTCTGTGCCCTCCTCCATGGCCAGATGTGGTCGGGGGGTGGGGGCGGGAAGTAAAGGCAACTCCCTGTTCTAAAGGAACACATGGATGACAACTTCCAACTTAGGATGACTTGAAGTTGGGCTTGTGAAGGCTCTGAGCAGCTGGGCTTGGAAGGCAATAATTTCTCAGGTAGAGCATGAGTACCTCTGTGTCACCCAGTTTGAAAGGGAGCAAGTCATCCTGAAAATAAGCAAATGTCACTTCACCTCCGACCTGGCTGCCCTTTCAGTGGGTGCAGCGAATAAGGCCTTCTCGGTCATTCCGGGCTTTCAGTTTATGCGACTAAGAAAAAGGCAGAAATGCCAATAGTATACAATCATATCTATTTTATTGTGCTTTGCTTTATTATGCTTGGCAGATACTCCATTTTTAAAAAAAAAAAGTAAAGGTTTGTGGCAATCCTGCTTTGAGCAAGTCTATTGGTGCCATTTTTCCAACAGCATGTGCTCACTTCATGTCTCTGTGTCACATTTTGGTAATTCTGGCAATATTTCAGACTTTTTCATTATTATTATATCTGTTATGGTAATCTGTAATTATTGATCTTTGATGTTACTATTGTAATTATTTTGGGGTGCCACAAACCGTGCCCCTAAGACAGCAAATTTAATCAATAAATGTTGTGTGTGTTCTGACTGCTCCACCAACTGGCCATTCCTTCATCTCTCCCTCTCTTTTGGCCCCCCTATTCTCCAAGACACAACAATATTGGAATTAGGCCAAGTAATAACCCTACAATGCTGCCTTAAGCGTTCAAGTGAAAGGAAGGGTGGCATATCTCTTGCTTGAAGTAAGAAGCTGGACATGATGAAGCTTAGTGAGGAAGGCATATGGAAAGCAGAAAAAGGCCGAAAATGAGGCCTCTTGTACCAAACAGTTACAAATGCGAAGGAAAAGTTCTTGAAGGAAATTAAAAGTGCTACTTCAGTGAACACAGGAATGATAAGAAAGTGAAGCAGCTTTATTGCTGATATGGAGAAAGTTTGAGTAGTCTGAATAGAAGATCAAACTAACCATAACATTCCCTTAAGGCAAAGCCTAATCCAAAGCATGACCCTAACTCTCTCCAGTTCTATAAAGGCAGAGAGAGGTGAGGAAGCTACAGAAAAGAAGTTGGGGCTGGGTATGGTGGCTCACACCTGTAATCCTAGAACTTTGGGAGGACGAGGCAGGTGGATCACTTAAGTCCAGGAGTTTTGAGATCAGCCTGGGCAACATGGAGAAAACCTGTTGCTACAAAAAAAAAAAAAAAAAAAAAAAAAAATTAGCTGGGTGTGATGGTGCATGCCTGTGGTCCCTGTTACTTGGGAGGCTGAGGCGGGAGAATCTCTTGAGACCGGGAGGTGGAGGTTGCAGTGAGCCATGATTGCACCACTCCACTCCAACCTGAGTGACAGAGTGAGACCCTGACACACACACACACACACGAGAAAAAGAAAAGGAAAAAGAAAAAAAAGTTGGAAGCTAGCAGAGGTCAGTTTCTGAGGATTAAGGAAATAAGCTATCTCTTTGATGTAAAAGTACAAGCAGCAAGTGCTGATGTAGAAGCTGCAGCAAGTTATCCAGAAGATCTAGCTAAGACCATCAATGAAGGTGGCTACACTGAACAACAGATTTTCACTGGAGACACAGCAGCCTTATATGGGAAAAAGATGCCATCTAGGACTTCCATAGCTAGAGAGGAGAAGTCAATGCCTGGCCTCAAAGCTTGAAAGGACAGACTGGCTCTCTTGTTAGGGGCTAATGTAGCTGGTGACTTTAAGTTTAAGCCAATGCTCAATGGCCATTCTGAAAATCCTAGGGCCCTTAAGAATTATGATAAATCCACTCTGTCTGTGCTCTAGAAGTGGAACAACAAAGCTTGGATGACAGCATATCTGTTTAGAGCATAGTTTACTGAATGTTTTAAGCCCACTGTTGAGACCTACTTCTGAGAAAAAAAGATTCATTTGAAAATACTACTGTTCACTAACAATGCACCTGGTTACCAAGAGTTCTGATGGAGATGTACAAGGAGATGAATGTTGTTTTCGTACCTGTTAACACATCATCTGTTCTGCACCCACGGATCAAGTAATTTTGACTTTCAAGTCTTATTACTTAAGAAATACATTTCATAAAGTGATAGCTGCCATAGATAGTGATCCGTCTGACTGACCTGGACAAAGTAAGTTGAAAACCTTCTGGGAAGGATTCACCATTAGAGATGCCATTAAGAACATTCATGACTCATGGAAGGAGGTAAAAATGTCAACATTAACAGGATTTTTTTTGGCTGCCCAGTGCATATAAAAGTTATATTTATGCTATTACATGTACAATAGCATTATGTCTAAAAAACAATGTATGGACCTTAATTTAAAAATACTTTACTGCTAAAAAATGCTAATGATCATCTGAGCCTTCAGCAAGTCATAATCTTGCTCAAGTCTGGAAGTCTGGAGTTTGTAAGAAGTTGATTGCAACCCTCATGAATGACTCTGAGGGATTCAACATTTCAGTGGAGGAGGTAACTGCAGATGTGGTAGAAATAAGCAAGAGAACTAGAATTGGAAGCAGAGCCTGAAGATGGGACCGAATTGCTGCCATCTCATGATCAAACTTGAATGGTTGAGGGGTTGCTTCTTTATGGATGAGCAAAGAAAGTGGTTTCTTGAGATGAAACCTACTCCAGGTGAAGATGCTGTGAATATTGTTGAAATTACAACAAAGGATTTAGAATATTCCATAAACTTAGTTGATAAAGCAGTGGCAGGGTTTAAGAGGATTGATTCCAATCCTGAAATAAGTTCTACTATGGGTAAAATGCTATCAAACAGCATTGTGTGCTACAGAGATGTCTTTTGTGAAAGGAAGAGTTAATCAATATGGCCAATTTCATGGTTGTTTTATTTCAAGAAATTGCCACAGCCACCTCAGCCTTCAGCAACCACCACCCTGATCAGTCAGCAGCCACCAACATGGAGGCAAGACCCTCCACAGCAAAAAGATTATGACTTGCTGAAGGCTCAGATGATTGTTAGCATTTTTCAGCAATAAAGTATTTTTAAATTAAGGCATGTACATTGTTTTTTAGATATAATGCTATTGTACATGTAATAGCATAAATATACCTTTTATGTGCACTGGGCAGCCAAAAAAATTGTGTGACTCACTTTATTGCAATATTTGCTTTATTGTGGTGGTCCAGAACCAAACCCGCAACATCCCCAAGGCATGCCTGCATGCCTTTACTGTCCTCGGGGTTTTTTTTTTTTTTTTGAGACAGAGTCTTGCTCTATCTCCCAGGCTGGGGTGCAGTGGCATGATCTCGGCTCACTGCAACCTATGCCTCCCGGGTTCAAGTGATTCTCCTGCCTCAACCTCCCTAGTAGCTGGGAGTATATGTGTGTGCCACCATGCCCCACTAATTTTTTATATTTTTAGTAGAGACGGGGTTTCACCATGTTGGCCAGGCTGATCTCGAACTCCTGACCTCATGATCTGCCCACCTTGGCCCCCAAAGTGCTGGGGTTACAGGTGTGAGCCACCACGCCCAGCCGCCTTTTCAATCTTAACTAAGCATTTATTATGTACTGTGGCTGTCACTTTTGCAGTTTCAGGTGTGACAGCAAAACTAGCATGAACTTCTTTTTCCTTCTTCACAATTTCACAGAAGATCTTCGTAATCTCATTGTACAATTTTTTTTCTTTCCTAATTAAGTTGAAAACTTTCACCTTTTCAGTTAAAAGAAGCATGATACAGCTTCTCTTAGGCACAGCTGCATTGTCAGTATCACTACTCTTGCGTCTTGGGGCCACTGCTATGTAAAGTAAGAGTTACTTGAACACAAGCAAGATTGCCTAGCTGATCTGATAACTCAGAAGGCTACTGACTGACTAATGGGTGGGTAGTGAAGACAGCATGGGCACGCTGGACAAAGGGATCATTCATATCCCAGGCAGGATGGATTAGGACAGTGCAAGATTTTGTCACACTACGCTGAACAGCATGCAACTGAAAACATGAATTGCTTGTTTCTGAAATTTTCTATGTAATATTATTGGACTGTGGTTGACCATGGGTAACTGAAACCACAGAAAGCAAAACCATGGATAAGGTGCGACTGCTGTATATAGAATAGTCTATGATATGATATATTAAATACACCATAAATAATACATTTTATAATATAATGCTTTATAGTATAAACTATATAAATTAAATATTAAAATAGAAATTACATATTTAAAATATAAATATAAAATATAAAGACATGCATTTAATATATATGAGAAATATTTAAAGAAGGCAGAGCATAGTGTGATAAACACCCTCCCACTGCATCTTAACAGTTTACCCTGTTGTCTCTACCCCAGTACAGGACTATGGTTGACTGTAACACCTCGATGTGAGTGAGAAATTTGAATGCAGGTTTTACATCTGTAGCTTTTTAAGTCCCAAAGCTGCTCCTGCATCCTCATAGAATCCTCCAGTGGCTACTGAGAGCCTTCCGGATAGGCCAGACTCCCGCACAGGGTCTTTGGAGGCTTGTGAGATTGGATCTCTGCCCACATCTCCCCACCAGCCCCTCACGCTCTGGCTCCTGTTTTGTTCCTTCCACCAGGCAAGTGGCTGTCTCCTCCTGGGACGTTCTGTCCTTCTTTTCCCCTTGCCAACTCCTGATTATCCTTCAGGCCTTGGCTGAAATGGCACTTCCTCCAGGAAGCACTTTATGACAGCTCCAACATGGCTGTGGCTACCGCCCTCCAGCACCGTGCCTGCCCCGGGCCCAGCATGTCAGTCCTCCCTCCCCCAGGGATTGCCTGACCCCTCCTCTGTGACTTTCACTGTTTAGTGAGCTCCGGCACAGGGATTGGCCTGCTAGGCTCACCTCTGCACCCCGTGTGTCCATCGTAGAGCTTTTAACAAGTTGGTGGGTACATCACCTCTACTTGTTACATGTTAAACATGAGCTGGAAGGTGGCACAGGGCGTATCCTGGAGGATGAGGGGACCCTGAATGGGTAAAGCCTGCTGAGGAAGGCTTGGCCACCCCTAGCATTGGCTAAGTTGGCCCATTTTGAAAGATTGGAACCATCCTGGTTTCCCAACTAGTAACCATTCACTTCCTTCCCCTCTTTCTGATAGAAACCCGACTTTGCTCATCTTCGTATGAGCAGCCATATGTTTCCAAAGAGGGGGCTCAGCCCTCATCAGGAACTGGCCAAGGCATGGGCTGGTGGGGGATCTGGACAGTAACACTTGAGGGTGACTCTGCCGCTGGGGGGTCCCTGAAGCCTCACCTTATTCTTCAAAAGGGACACAGGAATGTGGGGAATTCTGTAGGACAAATGTCTTGGTTTTCTTGACTTAAAAAAAAAAAAAAGATGTTAGGGAGGGGAAGAGAGGGAGAGAGAGAAACTGTTTAGATAAGGGGTTAGCAGATTTTTTCTTCCAAATTCCAAGCAGTAAATATTTTAGGCTTTGTGGGCCGTACTGTCTCGGGAGTAACTGCTCAGCTCCGCCTCTAGCAGGAATGAACCATGGAGCACATAAACAAGCAGAGGCGGCTGCGTTCCCATGAAGCTGATTTACAAAAACACACGGCGGGCTCACTGGGCCCCAGGTGCAGTTTGCCCACTTATGGTATAGATGAAAAGAGACTTCTGAGGTATACTGGCCAGATGAGATGTATGGACTTTGCTTGGATACCCACTTGAACAAATCAAGTCTTTTTTTGAGACAGAGTCTTGCTGTGTCATCCAGACTGGACTGCAGTGGCAGGATCTCCTCTCACTGTAACCTCTGCTTACTGGGTTCAAGTGATTCTCCTGCCTCAGCCTCCTGAGTAGCTTGGATTATAGGCACCCACCAGCACGCCCGGCTAATTTTGTATTTTTAGTAGAGACAGGGTTTCACCATGTTGGCCAGGCTGGTCTTGAACTCCTGATCTCAAGCAATCCACCCGCCTCAGCCTCCCAAAGTATTGGGATTACAGGCATAAGCCACCACATCTGGCCCAAACCAAGTCTTAAAAACCAAACAAGACAAAAATGTTTGTGACAGTTGGGGAAATTTGAACAATGATCAGATGCAAGATGATTTTAAGGAATTATTGTTAATTTTGCTAGGTGTGACAAAGACATGGTTTTCGTTGTTGTTGATGTTGTTTTGATTTTGTTTTTAAAGAAGAGAGAGTCTTTATCTACTAGCTGCTGATACTAAATGGGAGATAATGTAGGGGGTTTGCTCTAAAATGACCTCGAGTGTGGAGGGAAGGGGTAAGGATGACACGGAGCTGGCCATATGAGCATAATGATTGAAGCTGGGTGATGGAATTGGGGGAAGGGGCCTCTATACTCTTCTGTCTTCCTTTGTTTATGTTTAAAAATCTGTATAATAAAGTCTCAGTCAGCCACGGTGGCTTACTCCTTTAATCCCAGAACTTTGGGAGGCCAAGGTGGGTGGATCACCTGAGGTCAGGAGTTCGAGATCAGCCTGGCCAACATGGTGAAACCCCATCTCTGCAAAAAATACAAAACAACTAGCTGGGCATGGTGGTGAGTGCCTGTAATCCCAGCTACTTAGGAGGCTGAGGGCAGGAGAATGGCTTGAATCCAGGAGGTGGAGGTTGCAGCGAGCTGAAACAACACTATTGCACTCCAGCCTGGACAACAGAGCAAGACTCCCTCAAAAAAAAAAAAAAGAAAAAAAAGAAAAGAAATAAAGAAAAAGAAAAAGAAAATCTGTATAATAAAGTCTTTAAAAAGGAGAGACAAGAAAGAACTCCCCGCCAGTTGTGGTGGCTCACACCTATAATCCCAGCACTTTGGGAGGCCGAGACAGGCAGATCACCTGAGGTCAGGAGTTCAAGACCAGCCTGACCGACATGGTGAAACCCCGTCTCTACTAAAAAAAAAAAAAAAAAAAAATTAGCTGGGCATGGTGGTGCACGCCTGTAATCCCAGCTACTCAGGTGGCTGAGGCAGGAGAATCACTTGAACCCGGGAGGTGGAGGTTGCTGTCAGCCAAGATTGTGCCACTGCACTGTCACTGGGTGACAAAGGGAGACTCTGTTTCAAAAAAAGAAAGAACTCCCTCTTCCACTGCCTCTGGTCCCCATTGCATCTGGTGAATATGTGATGCCTGCAGCTAATGCAGTCATTTTACAGCTAAGAGGGAACAAGCCTGAGGATGAGACTAATCCTCAAGCATGACAGAGTGGAAGAGGAAGGGACTGAGATGCTGGAAGATCCTGAGAGGCTGCCAAATTAACCAGGTCCAGCACTGGCCTGCTTCAGGATTCCTTTTTATATGAGATAATAAATTAAGCCATGTGTCTGGTGACATGTAAGCCAAAGTCCCCTTACTGATCTAAAGAAAGGAACAGTATAGAGGTCTGGCCCCTCTTTGCTGCAGAATGTCACCCATGGTATCTAAGAGGATGTTAGGATTGGAAGAAAAGCTGGTAAGAAGCGTGCCCTGGACGAATCTCTCTGAGTCCTTCCATTATACCATAGGGGCACCGGGAAATGGGGGAGATCACTGCTTCCTGCCTTACTCTCTGGAACCCCAGGCAGCCAATGCCAGGGGCCGCACTGGACTTTGCTTAGGAGGATGCTATAGGAGACCTATGGTTTTAGAAGAGGGTATGGCAGAAACAAAACTCCCGAAGGACAGCTGGGCTTTTTGGCATCCTTCCTTACAAAGACAAGGAGACCTCCTCTCCCCGCACTCCCCAACACGCAGTAACCACAGCCACACAATGTCTACACACAGGGCACAAACAGCATTGTTTCTAACTGATCTCATGGTTCAGCCAGTCTCGGGGGCATCAGCTGTTCTGTAATGCATGACAAATCACTGTGGTTAACTTAACCCATCCTTGTCTCCTAGCTACAGTCATTAGACACTTGCCAAAAAATGTGCAGAGGGAATGCTGGGGAAACAAAGGAGAAGGGTCATGTGGAGAAGGCCACGAGGCCCAGCCCCTCTCCCGCACATCTGGAGGCTTCTGGAGCTCTGCCAGACTCCTGGAGTTCAGATGCAGCACCAGCCCAGGCTTTGGAGACAGGGGATAGGAGATGAGAGTGGTGGCCTTGAATTAGGAGCAAGTCACAGATCTTCAGTTAGTGAGTTTGCTCTCAGTCTTCACTTGGCCCCAGTTTTCTTTTTCTTTTTCTTTTTTTTTTTTTCTTAAGACTCAGTCTCACTCTGTCATCTAGTCAAGTGATCATGGCTCACTGCAGGCTCGACCTCCTTGGGCTCAGGTGATTCTCCCACCTCAGCCTCCCCAAGTAGCTGGGACTACAGGTGCACCGCCATGCCAGGCTAATTTTGTATTTTTTGTAGAGACAGGGTTTTGCCATGTTGCTCAGGAAAGTCTTGAACTCCTGGGCTCAAGTGATCCACTGGCCTCAACTTCCCAAAGGGCTGGGGATTAGAGGTGTGAGCCATTGCTCCCAGCCTGGCCCCAATTTTCAAGGCTTTGTTTAGAACAGTGATTCTTAAATTTGAGCATGCATCAGAGTCCCCTGGAGGACAGGTTAAAACAGATTGCTGGGCCCCTTCCCCAGAGTTTCTGGTTGAGTAGGCTTGGGGTGAGGCCTGAGAATGTGCATGTCTAAAAACTTTCAAGTGATGCTGATTCTGCTGCACAGGGGGACGCTGATTTGAGAACCACTGGCTTAGAGCTGCTGTGCATGACTGTGGCTCTCAGGTAGCAGCAGGAAGAGACTCAGACTCTTCTTCCTCTTCCTTCCCTTTGGGCTGAGGTAGGAACTAACGATGAATGACCAAAGGGGGAACCAATATCACCAATACTCTAAGATCACTGTGAACCAGGAACCAGGAGACTTGAGGTGTTATCCTGCCCCTGAATGATCTTTCTGTGTGGTGTTGCAAGGTCAACTCTGCTCTCTGGGTCTCAGTTTGCCCCTCTGTACAATAGGCAGGTGGTGTTTTTCTGTATGTGTTGTCATTTCCGCTAACAAACAGTTTTATAAAATAAGGAGGCTGGGCACGGTGGCTCACGCCTGTAATCCCAGCACTTTTGGAGGCCGAGGTGGGCAGATCACCTGAGGTCAGGAGTTCAAGACCAGCCTGACCAACATGGTGAAACCCCATCTCTACTAAAAATACAAAAATTATCCGGGCATGGTGGCCCATGCCTGTAATCCCAGCTACTCGGGAGGCTGAGGCAGGGGAATCGCTTGAACCCAGGAGACAGAGGTTGCAGTGAGCCAAGATTGAGTCATTGCACTCCAGCCTGGGCAACAAGAGTGAAACTCCATCTCAAAATAATAATAATAATAATAATAATAAAAACCAAGGAAAACAAAATGAACTAAGTGATCTCCAAGAAGGTGGAGGTGGGAGAATCTCTTGGCAGCATCACCGTGTGCCTGGAAGCCTGGGAGCTGGAATCTGACTTGGGTTTGAATATGGCTCTGATATTTACCAACTATGAGTGCTGTGAGCACTGGCGGAGCTGCCCAACCTGGCAGAGCCTTAGACTCCTCTTCTGCAAGTGGGGATGAGGATGCTGACCTTACAAAGTTGTTGCAGGAGTGGAGGTAAATGTATAAAGGGGCTGGCCAACAAATATTAGCTATGATGATTGTATTTGTTATTTTTAATATCTTTTCAAGGCTTGGCAACTCAGAAAGGCAACTCATCTCCTGCATCCGTGCCTGACTGTGGAGCCTGGTGATGTTTGTTGATGGCCGCTCAGAACTTACACACATGTGTCTCAAGTTTTCCCCTGGAATGATTATTCCGGGAAATGCTTGACTTGCCAAATTTTCCGTGAACTGTTCTTTCTCCAACTTCCGTTCATTTGATTACTAATTTAACTAGTATTTATTAAGGGCCTCCCATGTGCCCAACACAGGGTAGCCACTGGGGATACAATGAGGAGAGAACCCCAAATGTGGTCCCTGTTCCCTGTGAAACTCAGTCTGGGGGAAGCAGGTGTTCATCTGTGAATCACAGAGAATCAGGAGAAACTCAACAGCAAAAACTGCTGTGCAGGGGCCCAGAGATGGTACAACAGCAGGTGGATTTGACCTGGTTGGGAGGCCAGGACAGGCGTGGGGAAGAGAGAACTAAAAGGATGATGTCTGAGGGTAGCAGGCATTGACTGGGAGAAGAGAGAGGGTTGGGCATTACGGGCAGAGAGAACAGCCTGTTGTGCAAAGGTGCCTGCAAGGAGCTAGGCTGGAGGGTGGTGGAGGTGTTACCCAGTGTATGTGACCTCAGTGACTTTTCACCCCACCTTAACTCTGCTTATCTTTAGAAAACAGGACATCTGAGGTCAGAAGTTCCCCCTCGTGACTAAGCAGCTAAGACTGGTGGGATCCAAGATGACAGTTCCCTTGACCTCTGAAGAACCTCTAACTTCATTATAATCTAATTTCCAGGCTAAATGACACTCTTACCAGCATGACCACAGTTGATAATCACCATGCCAATGGCCAGAAGAAACCACGAAAGGACAAAAAGGAAGATGGAAACTCTGGTTCCCAGAAGTTCTCCGCCCATTCCCAGAAAAGGCATGAATATTCCTCCCCTTGTTTTCAATGCTCAACATCTTTATTAAAGATGTCCTATATCTGTGACTTCCCAGCACTCACAAGCTGAGCAGTGTTGTGGGAAGTCAGGAACCCCGAATGGAGGGACCGGCTGAAGCCATGGCAGAAGAACATGGATTGAGAAGATTTCATGGACATTTATTAGTTCCCGAAATTAATACTTTTATAATTTCTTATGCCTGTCTTTACTGCAACCTCTGAACATAAATTGTGAAGATTTCATGGACACTTATCACTTCCCTAATCAATACCCTTGTATTTCGTATGCCTGTCTTTACTTTAATCTCTTAAGCCCATCATCTTCGTAAGATGAGGAGGATGTATGTCGCCTCAGGACCCTGTGATGATTGCGTTAACTGCACGAATTGTTTGTAGAGCATGTGTGTTTAAACAATAGAAAATCTGGGCACCTTGAAAAAAGAACAGGATAGCAGCAATGTTCAGGGAACAAGAGAGATAACCTTAAACTCTGACCACTGGTGAGCCAGATGGAACAGAGCCATATTTCTCTTCTTTCAAAAGCAAATGGGAGAAATATTGCTGAATTCTTTTTCTCAGCAAGGAACATCCCTGAGAAAGAGAATGCGTCCCTGAGGGTAGGCCTCTAAAATGGCCGCTTCGGGGGGCAGCCGTCTTTTATGGTCGAAGCTGTAGGGATGAAATAAACCCCAGTCTCCCGTAGCGCTCCCAGGCTTATTAGGAAGAGGAAATTCCCGCCTAATAAATTTTGGTCAGACCAGTTGTCTGCTCTCAAAACCTGTCTCCTGATAAGATGTTATCAATGACAACACGTGCCCGAAACTTCATTAGCAATTTTAATTTTGCCCCGGTCCTGTGGTCCTGTGATCTTGCCCTGCCTCCATTTGCCTTGTGATATTCTATTACCTTGTGAAGCACGTGATCTCTGTGACCCACACCCTATTCATACACTACCTCCCTTTTTGAAAATCACTAATAAAAACTTGCTGGTTTTGTGGCTTGTGGGGCATCATGGAACCTGCTGACAGTTGATTTGTGAGCCAAGCTCCCACTTCTCAATTCCTTGGCCATTAAATAAAGCCTGCACTGCTTGATGCTCACTCTCAGTTTTTTGTACTGGCTTTGTGACACCAAACAGAGAATAATACCTCATTTTTTTGAGAGGACCAGCTTTGTCCGCAACAGAGGCAGGAAGGTGGGCACAGGGAGTCTGATCTTTGTTCCAAGAGGAACAGAGCCTTTGGAGGTTTAATAGCAGAGAGGGCCATGTGATGTCTCAAACATCTCTGGGTGTAGTTGGAGGAGAGATTCCGGGGCCCGGAGAAGAGTGGGGATATCTGTTAGGACAAACCTACAGCAGTGTCCACAGAGGGCTGCTGGTGGCCTGCTGGGAGAGGGGGTTGCATTTGAAATGGAAAGAAGTTACTGTATTTGGAATATCCTTTGGAGTCAACTCCACAGGACTTGGAGGGGATTGATGTGGTGGGTGAGAGAGGTGACTAGGGTGGTCCAGCTGTCTGACTTCCTAACTGGCTATCCAGGGTGGATGGTGATGGCTTTCAGTGAGCTAGGGTGGAACTCCTCTTCTCCAGAGCATTTCAGAGCCCTACTGGTCACTTGTCACACCATGGGTTAGAAGACAAGGACCCTCTTCCTGTGTTTCAGAGTACTCATCTCCTCCAGGTGTGGATAAAACAGGTAAACACTT
The DNA here is from genome assembly GCF_029281585.2 of Gorilla gorilla gorilla. Lineage (NCBI taxonomy): Eukaryota > Metazoa > Chordata > Mammalia > Primates > Hominidae > Gorilla > Gorilla gorilla. Next base: position 45,082,806 of record NC_073232.2, on the reverse strand, counting down.
AGCACAGCAGCTGGTTCTCAACAAATGATAGCTGCCTGCTGGACCCCTGCCTCTGGGTCACTCTCGTGGAGCTGTTGGCCTCTTGCTGCAGAGACCTATCACAAGCTGACACTCTTACTTCCTTGTGGGGGCATCTGGGACTCCTGCTGAGGTGGGGATATTTTGTCTCAACCTTGAACCTCCTCATCTTTATCTTGGAAGATGGAGCCAGAGGGGAAGAGAGCTGGCGCTCAGCAGAGGTTGTGCTTTTCTGAAGCCAGGGAAACTGGCCCTCCTCTAAACTAGCTGTGTGACCAGAGGCAAGTCTGCTTTCCTCTCCAGACCTCAGTTTACCTAACTATAAAATGGAGTGGGGCACAGGACTGGAGACTGCCTCTCAACCCCTCTACCTCCAAATCTCTGCATTTTTGTTTATGCTCAAAGGAACGTGGGTGGAGGCTGGGACCACCTTGCTCCTCAGGGTCAAATCCTGGGCCATTGCCCAAGCCCCAGCCCACTCATTACATCTGTTTCAAACTCTTGCCACAGTCATCTTTTGGGGATAGACACCTCCACTTTGTCTTTCTGGCCTACCTGTCACAGGAGCCTTCCATGGGCTCTAGCTAGTCCAGCCTTTTCTCCTCCTGCCTGGGAGGCTCATGGCAGGCTGCCCCCTCCTGCCCATGCTCGTGCCATTCCCAACCAGGAACACTGCTTCCTCTCTGTCTCCCCTGTGGAAGCCTCAGCTTGGATCCACAGCAGTGAAATCTCCCTCTAAGCTTCTCCTTCCCAGAGTCCCCAGAGTCCCTGGGGTCCCCCCTGGCGACCTTGCATGTTCATTTAGAGCACATTTCTCTACCCTTTCCTTACCTGGTTTTCAGACTTTCTCTTGCCCATATCAGGTTTCTCAATTGGTTGCTGGCTTCATGCAGCCAACACAGACTTTCTGCATCCCTCTCCCCCAGGGCCTTAGACTGAAACTGTTGTGTTAGGTGTTGGGAGAAACACCTAAGACATTCTCTCCTGTGCGAAGACTCAAGGAAGACACTGGGAAACCCAGACCTTGACTTCCTAAGAGGGTCCCCAGCTTACACCTGGGGATTTCTTTCTTTGGCCCCATTCACCTCCAAATCTGGGGCCACCTTGCCCTCTCCCCACCTTCTGGCCCAGACTCTGAGCTAGGCCCCCATGTCCCCTTTTCCTAACAAAGCCTTCCTCAGTGGAAGAGAGCTTGGACACACAATACTTGCCAATAAAAGCAACCATTGTAGCCCCAGGGAAGGGGGTGGGGGTAAAGAAACAGGGAGAGGTTTTGCTCTCTGCTTGCCAAGGCTGGCTCCAGGGAAGGCCGCAGCCCACTCCAGTGAAGCAGGCTGCTGGGGCCCCAGCTGTGACCTGCTGCTCTTGACTTGCTTTCCTTGAGGCAGGAAGAAGGGGGTGGAATGGAGCTGGGGCCCCTGAGTTTTCTAGGGGAGTCTTTCTGAGATGGCCCCACAGCAGAAAAGGGGCAATCCTTACGCCATGACTTTTTCCTTCTGTCCCACAGGGTTCCCACTCTGCAGCTTGGAAAACTGAGACCCTGAGAAGGGAAGCCATTTTATCCAGAGATCATTTGGTGGGCTTGGGTTTGCAGAGGGCCAGAGCTGTGAAGCTCCAGCCTGGTCATCTCCCAGCCTTCTCTCTCTCTCTCTTTTTTTCTCTCTCTCTCTTTCTCTCTCTCTCCTATCTCTCTCTCTCTTTCCTCTCTCTCTCTCTCACACACACACACACACACGCACACACACACACACACATACCCTCTAACTTTCTTGCTCTGTCAGCCCTCACACACAGAATCCTGTCTGGACCTTGACTTTGCACATCTTTTTTTTTTTTTTGAGACAGGGTATTGCTCTGTCACCCAGGCTGGGTACAGTGGTGTGAGCTGAAGCTCAGCTCACTGCAGCTTCAGCCTCTCAGGCTAAAGCAACCCTTCCGCCTCAGCCTCCCGAAGTGTTGGGACTATAGGCGTGAGCCACTGCACGCAGCCAACACATATCTTAAAAGACCAGAAAGAGGAGAAAGAGGAACTCTATTCTTCCTGGATTTAATATAGATCAATTTGGTTGTGGCATTTCCAAATAACTGGATGCTCTGATGTAGCTTGGAATGCTTGGAATATAATATACTTTAGCTTTCTGAACCTGCTTCTTAAATGCACTGGTCCTCCAAAACCTTGGCATCATTTCCAAGATTCTTTATTCCATGGTTATTACAAAAAAATCTCCTTTCCACAACTCCCACCCCTGGATTGCTTGAAATATAGTTTATTTGCAAGTTATTAGTTACATATTTACAGAGTAAAGCAAGAGCATGGATCTTCTGTTGGGTTGTTTGTACTGACTCCTGACCTGGTCTCAACACCATTGCAAGACCAGCATCAAGTGCTCATCTCTCAGACTCTTGGTTCTTTCCACCTTGGGATGCCACAGTTGCTACTGGTGTCAGGGATGGAAGTGGAGGGCAGTTATCACTTATTGAGCATCTATTATGTGCTGTAGTTAACACCCATTTCACAGATAAGACAACTGAGGCTCAGAGCTAGGATTTCAATCAGGGCTGTCTGACTCTGAAGCCAGGGCTCTCTCCTCACCGGCTCAGCCCTGCTCTTGGCTAGGACACAGGCCAGTCGTGCACCCTGGGCTGGAGTCTGGAAAATGGGTAGATCCAAGGGGTCGATGGTTAGTGAGGGCATCAAGACCATAGTGAAAGAAAGAGGGAGTCTCCCTCTACCGGGAGGTTCACTGTCCACCACACTCCCAAATGCAGCCGGACACCCCTTGGGCTCCTGGCTCTGGAACAGAAACAGAGAGCAGGCCCTGCGGCCAAGAAAGGGGGCGGAGCAGCCATAGAAAGCGGCTTTGGGCCACCACTCCGGGGATCCCAGGCGTCTGAGGGGACAACCGGTCCGTGCGCCAGGAACCCCTGCTCTGTCTCCGCGTGGCACTTCCGATCCCCGGCCGCAGGCAGCTGCACTCCCCAGCCGCGCGCCCCGCCCCCGGGCGCCCGGCGCCCCAGCTCCGACCCGCGCCCGGCCCCGCCCCGCCCAGTGTGCCCACCCCCGGCCCGTCCCGCCGCCCCGTCGCCCGGCTCCCGCGGAGTCCCGGAGCGTCACTGCGCGGGCGGGCTGACCGACCAGCCGGCAGTTGGCACCGGGGGCGCTGGCGCGTCAGTGGCCCCGCTCTCCAGCCGGCAGCCTCGCGCGCCCGGAGCCAGCGATCCAGGCGGCGGCGCCACGCAGGGGACCCGGAGCCGGCGGGAGGGAAGCAGCTAGGCGGGGAGGCGGCTGAGGCGGCAGCCAGCCGGTGCTCCGACAGCCCGGGGCGCACCCTAGCCTCGCCGCCCTCAGCCTGGGACTTGGGGCTCGGGCGCTTGCCCAGCCCGCGTCCCAGCGCGGCCACATGGCTCCACTCCGTGCGCTGCTGTCCTGCCTGCTGCCTTTGCACTGTGCGCTCTGCGCCGCCGCGGGCAGCCGGACCCCAGGTGCGTGCGGGTTGGGCGCGCGGGGGCCCGTGGGGTCCGGGGTGCACGCGGTCAGGGTGGCCCAAGGTTGCCCCAGCCACCCGGGCAGGGTTCCCGCGGGTGGGAGGCAGTATGCACACTCTAGGCTGATTTGCTGTCTTTTCTTCCACTGTGCCACGGCACTGTCCCGTGATTTCTCTCCCTTTCTGGTACTAGAAGTATACAGAGACCCCAGGAGAGAATTTGGGAGCATGGAGTCTCTTCTCGGGAGCAGCGCATCTGTCTCTTTGTCTCTCTGTGTTTCTTCTTTCCCCTCTTCCCCAATCTGTTTCTCTGTCCTGTGTGTCTTTCTCTTTCAATGTCTTTTCTGTCTCCAACTTGTGTGAGCATGGGTGCAAGGTGTGTGTGTGTGTGTGTGTGTGTGTGTGTGTGTGTGTGTGTGTGGCTGTTACATACCCAGCATAAGGCTAACAGGTGATTGCCTCCTACAGCAGAGCATGCGGGGCACTCACCCTCCTGCACAGAAACACACATCCTTCCACTGCCCCCAACGTAGCACTGTCAAACGCTGCGGACACAGGCCTCTTGCATACAGACCAGATACACTCCACTCCTGCCCTGCAGCATGGGGTACCCTCCTGGTGGCTCTGAACATGGGGAGGAGTCACCGGTCATTTCCAGGCAGGGTCCCTCCTTGTTTGTGAGCCTTGTTCATGTGCCAGAGTGGGTTCCCTCTTGCAGCAGTCTTAGGGGTCCTCTGCTATAATGGGGATGAAACTAGAGCTGTGGGCATGGGGGATTTTCAGGAAACACCACTTTCTATGTTTTATCAGTGACGTGAACTGGGGAGACGAGAGGTAGAGCTGTGTGGAAATGAAAATTCCTCCCAAACTCGCATTCATGAATCACCAGGCCTGGAAGCCAGGGAGCTGTCATTCCTGCCCAGCCTGGCTGTGCTCAAGGAGAGCTGCGTGAGGATGGGCCTGCTGGCATGTGGCCTGGAGCATGGGGCCATGACCTCACAGTTAATTCAGCCCAAGTGGGCAGGTCACCCCCTGTATATCCTTTTATTTTTGAAGATCTATATTTATCCAGCTTGGGGCTCGGCCATACAGAGATCTCAGCGGCCACTGTCCTCCTGTAAAAAGTTTTCTTTCTAACCTTGGAAAAATAGAGAACCGCTCCCCTCTGCAGCCCCACCTTCTCCTTGACACGTGCCCATGGTCCCCTGGGTTTCTAGGTGTGTTTGTTTTGCCAGCTGTGTTCTTGGAAGCTTGGGGAGGAGGGCACTACCCCAGCCTGGGCTGGTGACTTCAGCACACTGGGGAGTTTGGGCAGATCTGCCCTTCCCTTTATTTGCCCTGTTGGCTTTTGGGGAATTTTAGTCCTTTTCTGGGCAAAGCCCAAGGTCGGAAGTCTTGTTGCTAGTGACCGGGCTCTGTCTGGTATCATTTGCTTTCTTCTGCTAAGTTTAAAAAGGACCTGGGGGCTACAGGGAGTGCCACAAGGTACCCGAACACCCTTCGTCCAAGTGTAGGAATCCTGGAGCTCAGGAAGCAATGGATGGAAAATGGGTGAACTCGGGCTAAGGGGCCCACCTAAGGATGACACTGAGAGTTCCTATCCCTCCCTGCCCGCGTGGGGTTTCTGACTTCCCCTTACCTCTGAACCGACTGCATTGAAGTGACTCTTTGTTTACCTCCAACAGAGCTGCACCTCTCTGGAAAGCTCAGTGACTATGGTGTGACAGTGCCCTGCAGCACAGACTTTCGGGGACGCTTCCTCTCCCACGTGGTGTCTGGCCCAGCAGCAGCCTCTGCAGGGAGCATGGTAGTGGACATGCCACCCACACTACCACGACACTCCAGTCACCTCCGGGTGGCTCGCAGCCCTCTGCACCCAGGAGGGACCCTGTGGCCTGGCAGGGTGGGGCGCCACTCCCTCTACTTCAATGTCACTGTTTTCGGGAAGGAACTGCACTTGCGCCTGCGGCCCAATCGGAGGTTGGTAGTGCCAGGATCCTCAGTGGAGTGGCAGGAGGATTTTCGGGAGCTGTTCCGGCAGCCCTTACGGCAGGAGTGTGTGTACACTGGAGGTGTCACTGGAATGCCTGGGGCAGCCGTTGCCATCAGCAACTGTGACGGATTGGTAAGGGATGAGACTTTCATTAAGCTGCATCCTCCCCCTCCCATGCCCTGCTCACGTGGTTCTGAGATTGCTATGGGCATGTTTTGCAGTCTGGGCCAAGGCAGGGGTGGTGCTTCTTTCCAGAGGGAGTGCCGCCTGCCCCCGCGGGCCACTAGGTTCATGCTCTGCCAGGTGTGAAGTGGCCAAGTTGGGATGGTGTTCACCCCTCGCCTTCCATGGACCCAGCTGGATCACAAGCTGTTTGGCTGGTGTTTCTGAGTGCAGAGAGACACTGGGGTTGGAAGTGTGGCTGAGCCACTGCCTAGCTGTGAGGATTTGGATGAGTTAACCTCTCTGTGGTTCATTCCCTTATTTATTTTGCACATATTTACTGTTCTAGGTGCTGGGGGTACAGTGGTGCCTGAGACAGATGTGGCTTCTGCTCTCCTGGAGCTGACCCGCGAGTGTTAATGATATGGCCTGCCTAACTGGGCAATGCACTGGGGGCTGTCCCTGCCTGGTTCGTGGTGTGGGCACAGTTAGCGGCTGCTATTATGTCTTGTAACATTGCGACATCGTGTCCTTCCTCTTCTCCTCCCTGTCTCTCCTCCCAGAGCCAGCCTGCTCTTTCCTGGCTGCTCTGTGTGGTCCCTTTCCTAGGACCCCCACTGCTTCCGCAGTGCTTCCCAGAGTCTGGGAGCGCCTCTGCTAGTTGGCTCCACATTGCAAACCAGAAAGCCATGGGGTGGGTTGTCTTTCTCGCCCCCACCTGGGGTTGGCTCTCATTCCCCTTGCTGCTCCTCCTCAGTGTGCAGGCCCTTGTGAGCTGGCACAGCAGCCTCAAGGTCCTGTTGGGCGGCTCTTCCCTGCCCCAGAGACATCAGATGTGAGCTGATGGGTCCCAAGAAGGGGCCCGCTTGCTCCTCTGCCCTTCAGCTTTGAGAGCGAGAAAATTTGAGATGGGGAGGGGTTGTGGGTTCCTTCCTCACTGGCAGGGTGGGGAGCATTTGTCACCATCGTCTCATGTGTAGGAGATGTCTTATCTGCTGATTTCGTGGCTGCCTCTGTCTAGGCCAGTGCTTTCCACCTTTTATCATGATGTACCCCTAAATGTTTTAGACATTTCCTCCCAATCATCAGTCCACCCCACGATGAGGTTTTTTTTTTTTTTTAGAGGTGGATTTTCACTATGTTGCCCAGGCTGGAGTGCAGTGGCTATTCACAGGCACAAACACAGGGCACCGCAGCCTCGAACTCCTGGCCTCCAGCCATCCTCCTGCCTCCGCATCCCAGGAGCTGGGGCTATAGGTGCTTGTCACTGTGCCTGGCTTTCCTCATGCAATTTTAATAACACAGATATACTGAATATCTGTTTATACACTGAATATCTATCTGTGTTTTATATATTCAAAGGTGTAATATTTTTGCCTTCCCCAGAATAAATTTTCATCCCATTGAAGGTGGTAGGGCCCTCATGGAGAGGGCTTATCTACATGGTAGTTGGTTCTCATAGTTGAGCATGCACTAGAATCACCTGAGCACCTTGTCAGGTGCGCAGAATCTGCCTCTCAGGGGAGGGACCAGGATCTGATCATTACCAAACTCTGCAGGTGAACTGATGCAAGAGTTCCCGAGAGCGGACTTGGAGAAAGCAGACTGTCAGGGCAGCTGGGGGAGCCTAAGGCCTTGTCAGGTGTCTGGGCTGAGCCTCCGCCGCCAGCCCACTCTGGCTCTGCGGCTCTGTGCCACAGGGGCCCTTGGTCACCCCGCTGGCTAGAGCTATGCCATGGCCACAAGTTTTGGTTGAAAATCCCAAGTGATGTTAGGAATCATCCAGGGATACAGTATCCATGCAGATGGAGAGAAAGTGCTGGTGCAAGCCAGCAGCTGAACTGAATTAGATGGTGAATTCCTTCTAAAGTCATCACACAGGTAGGCTGTAAGCTCCTCAGTGACAGGGCTAGGGCTCCAGCTTCTCTGACTACCCTCCTGGAGCGAGACACAGAGGAGATGCTCAATATATGGTGAGAACCTAAACTGAGGATGACCGTCACTAATAATAAGTGACTCCCCACCCCCTTTGCATCCTGAAAACCTCCCTTATCATTGAACCAGCTCAGCAGCCCATTGACAAGTAGTGACTGACCTCTAGGTGCCACAGGGACCAGGGAGGGCCATGAAGGACCCTGAGCTAGCACTCCTGAAGCACGATCACATGGCTACATGGTGTAGCATATATGGTGACAAGTCTTCATGCTCTGGTTTTGGGGGCTGGCGGATGGTGGAGGTGGGGCTGTTCAGTGGGCCTGGGGCTGGGGATTCCTCAGAGGGTGTTGCTGATTTTTGGTGGCCTCTGAGTAAATGTTCTCATTAGCTGTGTGACCTTGGGCAAGTCACCCCCTCCCCATTTCTGAGCTTTACTCTTCTCATTTGTCCAAAGAGGGACTATACTTGATGTTTCCTGGGAGATGGGAATCGATTCTGTGTGGCATTTGCTGAAGCCGGATCGGGTCTCAGAGGCTGTCCAGGTACAGGCTTCTGGAGGCTTGCTGGGTAGCTGGTATAGAACTGAGGCTCTAGGAAGTGACTTGCCTGGGTCCCCCTCCCCTTGGTGAGGGGCAGAAATGGACTTCACTGGGCTGAGCTTCAGGCTGGACCACAACATGTACCCTGGCTGTTTCCAGAGGCCAGTCCTGAAGTCCAGTATCTGGAAGCCTCCCCTCCAGGCCCTGGGAGTGGTACTCCCTGACTGCCTTCCACTGGGGCCGCCGGCACAGAGGTCACCCCAGGCTGGGATTCCTTGACTTTCTGCCCACTCCAGGAAATGGCCCTGTGTCCCGTGACAGCAAGGGGCTGTGTCCCAGTGACCCAGCTGAGCTCACCTTTGGACTCAAAGGCCACGGTGTAGCATTTCTGATAAGATTGAATTCTGCATCTTTACATGGTCTCTGGATTTTAATCCCATATTCTCTAACATCTCAAATGCCAAAGTCATTCATTTCAAAAACTTTGTACTGAGTGCTGACCATGGACAAGGTCCACAGGAAATCATAAAGAAAATGAAAGTGACACAGATAATGACAGCAACAGTAACGGGTCCTTCCTGTGGCCCAGACACAGCATGCATACGTGTATGTGCTTTTATTAACTCCATCCATTTGCAGATGAGGAAACTGAGTCATAGGCGGAGATACGAAGATAATACAGATAGCTTCCATTAGTACAGGACTTTATAGTTTACAAAGCTCTTTTGCTTCCTTCAATCTTCTGAAGTGTGTATGCAGATATTGTTATTACTCCTGCTTTGCAGAGAGTCAGGTCCCTGTCCTCGAGGAACTTGGGTGCCATGCAGGGGGAAACCCACCAGTAGTTTCAACATTCACTTGGTTTTCTAGAACACAGTGGGGATGGGTGCTCAGTAAATGGGAGTGATTGTTTTCTTTGATGTCAGAGAAGGTGACATTTGAACTGGGCCTTGAAGGATGAGTAGAAGTTTGCTGGGGTCAGGGGGTGGGGAGGGCCTTCTGGGCAGGGGGAAGAGCTTGAGCAGGCTAGTGATGGTTGGACAGAGGAAGGAGCACCATGTCAGGTGGGGCTGGGGAGTGGACCCTAGAAGACACGCGGGGCAGGGGGGCTTGGTCTGACCTTGAAGGAAGGGCAGGAAGGAAGAAGGGGTGTGGGGCAGGGATGGGGCAGGTTGCTCTCTTGAAGAGGCTGGGCTGGGAGTTGAGAGATAATGACTGCGTGACTCTGAGCAAGCTGGCCCCTTCTCTGGGCCTCAGTTGCCTCCTGGGTGCATTAAGGAAGCTGGAATGTGTAAGCTCAGACCCCTTCCAGCTCTGGCATTGGTGCTTTGTGGCATGGGGCTGACCTTGTTGGAGTTTGGAGCCAGGCCCCTGTAAACCTGTAGTTGATGGCTCCCTCCTACATTGTGGTTAATTCATGCCTAACACTGGGGTATGGGATACTTTATCTTACTTCCCACCCACTGTTATGGAGGGCCTTCTGGGTGTCCTAGCTGTGGGAGGGGAAAGAGAAAGATCCAGGAATGAAAAAGCAGGGCCCTTGCCCTGGAGGGGTTCGTAGGTTAATGGGGACCCAGTCATAAAAGCAAACTTGAGAATCTAGTGAGAGGCAGCAGGAGAAGGACCTGTTTAGTTTGGTTAGGGCATCTAGGAAGTTTCCCTGGAGGAGGTAGCAATTGCTCAAGACTGTTCAGACATTATAAACATGAAAGATAGTGCCAGGCCCCTGACCAGCAGAAAGAATGACTGACCCAGCCAGTCTTGAGGATGTTCAGGGGCAGGAAATAAGGGATGTGGGGGCGGGGCCTGGTCCTGCCTGCAAAGTACTTCCTCTGGGGTTGTGGGCAGCTAGCCTGGGATGCTGTTAGACCTGAGAGTCCCAGACTGGGAATGTGTCCAGTGACCTGACGGGCCACTCTTCAGAGCCACTAACACTCTGCACCTGGGAGGAACATGGGGTGGGGACCAGTTCTTTATGGATCCTGGAGAAGTTGTGGCGTGCAAGGTTGGGGTCGGCAGAGTGGGGTCCCTGCTTCTCAGTGGGGTGCATGCTCACTGTGCCCATCTAGAATCCAGGCCACCAGCCTCCTGAAGGGTTGCTTCTCCTACGGCCATCTCTGCCTCCCCAGGCCCTGGGGCCTGATGCCCTGCGATGGGGTGACGGGAGCTTGGCTGCACCGTGTTTCCCCCTTTGCCTTCAGTGCCTCTGTGAGTCAGGGCCTGGCGCGGAAGCAGCCACACGTGTAAGATTTGTCACCATCTGGTTCTGTTTTCCACTCTCTGCAGATCTTGCATTTTTGATGGGTTATACTGAGTAGACCCTGGCAGACGGCTTTGGGAGGGGCAGGGGAGGCTGCATCCCAGCCCAGCTGCTCACCACTGAACAAGTCACAGAAGCTCTTTCAGCACCTCCCTGTTGTCTTTAAAATGGGACTACAGTGTGGGGTAGGGTGGGGGGAGTTGAGAACTTCAGGGTAAGGGGCTTCTTTATGGGAGGCTGAAAATATTTTAAAATTGTGGCAGTGGTTACACAATTCTGTGAATATACTAAAAACAATTACAATATGCACTTTAAGTGGGTGAATTATATGGTATGTTACATCTCAATAAACCTGTTACTGGCTGGGCGCAGTGGCTCATGCCTGTAATCCCAGCACTTTGGGAGGCTGAGGCAGGTGGATCACCTGAGGTCGGGAGTTCGAGACCAGCCTGGCCAACATGGAGAAAACCCGCCTCCACTAAAAATACAAAATTAGCCGGGCGTGGTGGGGATGCCTGTAATCCCAGCTACTCAGGAGGTTGAGGCAGGAGAATCGCTTGAACCCGGGAGGTGGAGGTTGCAGTGAGCCAAGATTGCACCACTGCACTCCAGCCTAGGCAACAAGAGCGAAACTCTGTCTCAAAAAATAAATAAATAAAAAAAATAAAATAAACCTGTTACTAAAAGCACCTGGCCTATGGAAGGGCCCCATGAAAGGTCGTGTTTGTAATTCCAAGAAAATAGTCTAGTTTGGGGGAAAGAGCAGGATGTGCTCACTCCAGCACAGATCAGCTGTGGGACCTTGAGTGAGTGTCTTCATCTCCCTATGCTTAGATTCCTCATCTGTAGGAAGGGCAGAGGAACAGTTGTCTATGGGGTTGTTCAGAGGATTAAATGAGATAAGGCAAAGTGCAGGACATGGTTTATGGCAGGGCCTTAAAAAATGGATAAAAGTCTGCAACTTCCGCCTCCTGGGTTCGACTGATTCTCCTGTCTCAGCCTCCTGAGCATCTGGGACTACAGGCGTGCACCACCATGCCCAGCTAATTTTTGTATTTTTAGTAGAGTCAGAGTTTCACCATGTTGGCCACACTGGTCTCAAAATCCTGACCTCAGCCTCAGCTGATCCACCTGCCTCTGCCTCCCAAAGTGCTGGGATTACAGGCACCACACCCGGCCAATCGTGATTACTTTTTAACAGTAATTATTAATAATGATAAATATTACAAATATCATCAGAGTCCCTTTATTGCAATGATATATAGATCATTGGCATTATCTGACTGGCCCTTGGCCAAGTCCTGGGGATGCAGGGATGAAACTCAGCCCTCTGCCCCTGTACTCCAGAAGCCCACGGTTTAAAGGGGAGGCTGAACTGCACAGTAGACAGTAAAAAGCAACACAGACCATACTAAGCTTCAGTGATTTGTGGGAATACAGGGAAGCATAATGCATGCCAGGGGTGGCTTGGAGGTGAGTACTGAGAAGGAGGGGTGCTCAGGGAAGGCTTCCAGGGTAGGGGACATTTGGGCTGGGTTTTAAAGGATCAGTAGGAGTTTTCAAAGCCACGGAGTGAGAATTGTAGTCATTCTGTAGGGAAGGAAATCCTGTGTCTCTGCAAGATTCAGGAAATGGCAGGTCATTTCAGCTCTCCGTGGGAGAGGGAGAATGGTGAAAATCTAATTGGAAAATGTCAACCTCACCATGGAGCTTGGCCTTACCCCTGGCATCATGGGGAGCCATGGAGGTTTGTAAACAGGAGTCACATTAGTGTTTGAGAAAGACACTCATCCTTCCAGGTCGATGCTGGTGCACAGCAGACTTGTCTGTGGCTTTTTGGTCTCCTGTGCCAAATGCCTGTCCTTGCCCCGGGGGCTGCTCTTGACTGGCTGGATGAGTGAGTAGGCGTCCTGGGGGCGCCCTGGGAAGCTGCGGGTCGGCACCACATTCCACCCTGCTTTGGAGGTGTGGAGTGTGGAGGCTTGGAGTCTCACTGTGACCAACCCCCTCCCAGACACCCAGCTGGCTTGTCCCCTTACGTCTTGACCTGCAGGCCTCCTGCCCTCACACATGTGTGCCTAGAGACCCTGGGAGGGGCAGGGGGCACCAGAGCCCTGTGTGTGGCCCCACATTGGTGCAGGCCTTGCTGCCTTGCTGACCTGCCTCTCTAGCCTTATGGGCTCCAGCTCACAGACTGCTGTCCCCGCCCCTGCCCTGTCCAGGCTGGCCTGCTCTCACCTCACTTTTCAGCCCCCTGCCTTTGCTGTGCTGTTCACACCTTCCCTGTCCCCTCACTTGATGTATCTCCCATTTCAACTACCAGTTCCTAGAAATCAGAGACTGTCTTAAATGTGTGCATTTCCTGGAGCATTGAGCTTAAGGCTGGGCCCCTGGGTTGGAGGGGCAGGAGGTGGAAATTTCAGATGCACCAGGAGTAAGCAGGTAACAGAAGAAAGAGAAGAGGACTGGGTAGTCATAGCGGGTGGGATTATGGCAAAAGGGAGAGGACTTGCCCACTCCAGTGCCACTCTGGTATTATAAGAGGTTTGAGTATTGTAGGAGAAATGGGAAATATGGATTTTTAGGTAATTCTTAAGCCATTGTATGAACCAAACCCAGCAAGGCTGTTAGCTGGAGGCCTTGGGTTGCTTGTGAGCTCAGCAGCATGTGCTGGGGGGTGAGTGTGACCCTGGAACCAGCCCGCCTGGCCTGAAATCCCAGCTCTGCCTGTTACATGCCGTGATCCTGAGCAGTTAGCTCACCTCTGTGTGGTTCGGTTTTCTCATCTGGAAAGTGGGGATCATAATAGTAATCACTTCATACAGTTGTCTTGTGTGTAAAGGGTTTAGTGCAGTCCCCAGTACACTCAGCTGTTGCTATTACATGGTGTGGATTACTGGTTGGTTGAGTCTACCAGGTCTGAGGGGATGGTGGCAGGAAAGAAGTCAAGAGCACCCCATTTTTCTGGCTGCCACTCCCAGAGGGGTCTCTGGGTTTTCAGTGGGGCACACAGAGCCCGTGTTGGCCTTGGACCCCCTCAGGCCCGTTAGTTTTCTCAGGGTGCACCTTGCTTCTCCTTCAGTTTGCTGCTGGCCCTGAACATTCCCACCTGTAGTTCCCAGAGGTGCAGGGCAGAGAGTGGTCACCTGTGTGTCCTCATGACCCAGCACTGGGCCTGCCGGACAACCGTCTGGGTGAGGAGGCATAAACTCCTGTAGTTAGATGAGGGGACAGCATCTGTCGTCCTCTCCGTGGCTATCTGGCCATCTGCTCCTAGGCCAGAGGTGGTGACTGCTGAGGCACGCACACTGCCATTTGCCCTCCTGTGCCCTGGCAGGCCCTGCAGGCCCGCTGTGGCACGCTGTCCCTGGGCCTCAGACCCCCCTGCATGTGCTCACGTAGTCACTCTCCGTGGGCCGAGTGGGCGTGTAGGGGAAACCCGTTTACCTCCCCGCCCTCAGCACTCCCTTCGTGAGCAAGTTTGTGTCTTCAGGGTGCGCGCCCTCTCTGAGAGTGGGAGCTGGTTTCTCATGTTTGCCACTTAGATAACCCGGTTTCCTGGGAAATACTGGGTCCCTCTCGGCAATTCGTGTTTGCAGCACACGAAACAAGAAAGGGAGACTTTGGAGAGAAAGGGGGCTTCTCCTGACCTGCCTGCCAGGGTGACTGTGGGTCTTCAGTGTGGAAAGAGGAAGTCACTGCTTCGTGATTGGGGCAACGTGAGGGCCTGGAGGACACAGAGGGGCTGTGGTCTGCATGGGAGTGTCTTGATCCCAGCCAAATTCCAGGAGGTGGGCAGCACAGGCTCTCCTGGGGAAATAGGCAGGGTGGGAAACTGAGTGACTATCAGTTATCATTCTTGTGTAACAAATCAGTCTAAAACTTGGAACTGAAAACAACATTGTGTCCTTCCTCACAACTCTGTGGGTGGGCTGGCTGGTTCCTCCCCTGCCTGCTCCGGCCTGCTCACGTGGCTGTGCTCCGCTGAAGGGTGGGCTGGGCTGGAAGGCCCAAGCTGGCTTCTTTTACATGACCAGCATGGTGCTGGCTGTAGGCCGCGCGGCCTCAGTTCTCTCTGTGGCCAGTTATCCTCCAGTAGGCCGTCTCAGGGTAGCACTCCAACAGGGGGAAGGTGGAAGCTAGAATACCCCTTGAGGCCTAGCCTTGGGAGTTGCATGTATTAGTTCATTCTTGCACTGCTATAAAAAAAAAACTGAGGCTGGGTAATTTAGAAAGAAAAAAGGTTTAATCAGCTCACAGTTCTGCAGGTTGTACAGGAAGCATAGCGGCTTCCACTACTGGGGAGGCCTGAGGAAACTTCCAATCATGGCAGAAGGCAAAGGGGAGTGAGGTATCTCCCATGGCGGGAGCAGGAGCAAGATAGAGAGCGGGGGAGGGGGGTGCTACACACTTTTAAACAACCAGATCTCATTCACTGTCACGGTAACAGTGCCAAGAAGATAGTGCTAAACCATTCATGGGAAACCGACTCTGTGATTCAATCACCTCCTAGCAGGTCCCACCTCTAACATTAGGGATTACAATTTGAAATGAGATTTGGTGGGGACACAGATCCAAACCATATCATGGCATAAGATCACTTCTGCACATTCTGCTGGTCAACGCAAGCCATAAAGCTGGACAAAATTTTCCAAGAGTGGGGAAATGGACTCTTCCATTTGAGGGAAGGAGTGGTAAAGTCTCATTGTAAAGAGATGGTGCACAGAAACAAGAGGACAAGTTGCAGCCATCTTTGCAAATATTCTTCCACATTGCCCCTAGGCAAGTGATTTGACGTCTCTGAGCCTCAGTTTATGTATCTGTAAAGTGGGTGTCCCTACCTTGTAGTTTTGTGGGTTAGAAATTATGCACTTAAAGTGCTGCCACAGTGCCTGGAGAAATAAAAGTTAGCATTTCTTTTTCTTCCTGCTGATGTCTTAGAATAAATAAGGAAACTGAGGCAGGATCCACAGCAGGTTTGTCTCCAGCTCTCTGGGCACCCATGCCAGGGCTCTTCCCCCTGCTTTCCAGAGGCCCCCTCCTGTCTGGGCCGCTGTCTGTCTGAGCAGAGGCCCCGGGCCTGGGTCCTGGGTCCTGGGTGGTTTTCCAGTCCTCCAGCCAGTCTGATCTTGCAGTTTTACCTCCCTTGTCTCCTCATGACCATGCCTCACTGTCTGCCCTGGATTAATAACTTATTTATGATATGGAATAAAAGCCAGACATCACCTCACTGCGGCTCCTCCGGAGCAGAGCCGGCCTCCCATTCCAGCAAGGGCTGGTTTTATTTTTCTTCCTCTGTGTCTTCAGGCACTGGCTGGAGGGAGGGCGGCCTGAGGGCTGCTTAGCAGGCTGGTGAGAGTAATGGGGGCTGTGCTTGTCTCTCCATCTACATTCCAGCCCCAGGGTGGTACAGGCCCAGGGTGGGCTCTCAGTGAGGGCCCAGGAGATTCCACATTCCCAGGCACTGCAGTGGAAAGTTCCCAAACCATCCACCAGGCCCAGCATTCCATTTTCAGCATGTGGGTCTTGCCCTGCTTTCAAAGCCCTAAAAACAACAACAGTGATAATATTTACATGCTGCTTCATCCTTAGCAGCACCAAGGAGCTCCCTGTCAACATAAGCTCAGGCACCTGCAGATACCCTTGTGTTATGAAAACCTGCCGGGATCCCAGCTCAGCGTACTTTCCACCATTCACCCTGACTTTGGCCTGAGTTGGAGACAGCTGTGGCTGGAAAAGGCTTTGGGGCCCTCTAGCTCCCTCTTCATTTTCCAGCAGAGGAAGCCGAGGCTAAAGTTGGGGAGGAGATCCAGGGTCATGGAATAGCAGGTGAGTGTCAGGTGTCAGGGCACCAAAGGACCAAGGTTCCTGACTCCCAGGCAATGTTCCTCTCGCAGTTCCAGGCAGCCTCTCCTGTCAGTGGAAAGACCAAGCATATGTGAACAGAGACTCAAGGTCGTAAACTGTGTGCTGTCCCGTGATACGGTAGCCTGATACGGTAGCCGTGGCAACAGCTTCAGAATGATTAATGCTAAAAGTGATTGGTCTAATGGTGGTGGGAGGTGAAGGGGCCTGGGGGTACTGAGTAGAGGTGTTTATGAGGCTCCCACTGTGAGGGGGAGGGCTGCTCAACTTCTGCATGTCATTGTCTTCCCTGAAGCTGGGAGGCCAACTAAGAAAAACAGATGTCAATGGCCCAGTTAGTGGGATTTGATGCTCAAACGGAACCTTCTGGTGTTTCTCAGACTCAAGTCACCAGTGCTGCTGTTTTATCCATTTTCAAAATATTGGAGAGGGAGAGGGCTGCTGTTATGTACACATTACTTGTCATGGAACATTTAAAAACCCTGCAGTCTAATTTTCTTCTGCTTTCAGTAACACGGCTGATGGGGCAGTAGAACAGGCCCCTTTTTAGAGAAATGTCTGGAGGTGAGATCGTTTGTTAGGACCAGGTTGGTCTGAATGCAAACTCTGTTCCCAACGGGTGGCTGAAGGCCTTTGTCAGCCTTTGCTTTTAAGCCAGCCACATATTTACACCTTTGGTCTGTCCAGAAACAGCCTGTCACTTTCCCCTCCAAGCCACTCCCGCCCCCCAGGCAGAGGTTCACATCCACCCCTTGAGGCTGGCAGGGCCTCACACTCTATGAGTTAGCTCCTCCAGCCTGAAGAGGCCTGTGTTCCACAGCCTGGCCGACTGCTGGCCTGGGTGCATCGTGCCTTTGAGGCTTTGTCACTTCAAAATTCATAGTCCCTGCGTAGGGAGATGCTAGGTAAAATATGCCCTCCCCTAATCCACGGCCACAGTTTTGGGGAAGCGGATCTCTCACAAGGGTGGTATACCCAAGGGAGTTTGTTTTAAGGCCTGACCCAAAGGGTGCTTGTTTAGCATGGTTTCATTCCAAAGTCAGTTGCGCAGCACCAACCAGTTCATCCCCCTGAAGCTCACGTCTAGAAGAGGGACAGAGATACCTGGACAGGGATAGAGCACCTGCCAAGAGCCACCACCACAGAGCACAAAGGAGGGAGCAGTGATGGGGTGGCCTTCGAGCTGGGTGGAAGGGGCATTCCTAGTGGGGTGCACAGCAGGGGCGAAGGCGCGGAGGCCCATGGGAACTGTGGCTCTGGTACAGAACGGGTCCTGTGTGGCTCCATTGTGGGGATTTTTGTTGCTGGTAATTCTAAAAGGGAAACCAACACAGCATAATAAGAATAACCAGCACTGGGGTGGTGTGAGCCACCTCCTGTCTCTCCCAGATGATGGCATTCGCCTCCCTGCGCTCCCTTGCCCCTGCAGTGTATTCGCCAACAGCAGCCTGGGCAGTCCTGTTACAATCCGAGTCCTCCATGGTTCGCGGCATTCCTCCCAGAGAAGCCAGCCAGGCCCTGGGCCACCATCGCTCCTCCTCACTGCCCTCCCTGAAGGGAACATTCCTCCCCAGGGACTGCCAGGGCCTGCCCCTCAGACCCCTCAGGCTTTCACTCAAATGTCACCTTCAGAGCGACGTCCTCCCTGGCAACCTTATTCACAATTTCCAGCTCCAGTCCTCTCTTCTCCATGGCTCCTTCCATTTGGTATGTCACATATTTCTAGTTATTTATCGCCTGTCACCACCCTGCTGTAGAATGTTAGCTCCATGCAAAGAGTAATTTTTGGCTGTGTCTCCAGCACCTAGATCAGGGGCTTCTCAGTCATCATCTGATGAATGAATGAGTGAATATGTGCTATTGCAGGCAAGGGTTTAGGAGAAGCAAGTTACAGAGACATAGGTGAACATGTGAAGGGAGGGGGTCTGGAGAGGGGGTCTGGTGGCTGCAGTGTGGGCATTTGTGCTGCTAGTGCCTGGCAGGTGAACTGTAAGAGTGTGGCCAAATCTGGAACCTGTGCTAGTGGTGCTGGTCCCTGGGCAGGGTTAAGGACAGGACCATGCCACCTGTCTGGGGTCTTCTGGCCAATTGTGTTTCATCTGCTCCTTCCACCCTTTGCAGAGGAGACTGGCCAGTGATACCTGGAGGGTCATTGTGTCATCAGGAGCCACTTGTGGGTCTAGAGCTAGCCTGGCATTCTCCCATGCTTACCTGCATTCTGGAGGGAACTTGTCTCTTGACCACTGCCAAGTCCCTCATCGGCAGCTCACTACAGACCTGGCTATGCATCAGATGCAGTGATAAACATCTATGTGCGTGATCTCACGTGGGAGGCATGGTTTAAAACTAGTCAGCGACCCGCTGGGCCAGGCTGCTGTAGGGCTCATTCGGAGGGGAGGCCTGGCTGGGACAGTGACCTGTGGGGCCCTCTCTTGGGCCTGCTCTCCACTGCCAAGGGTGCAGCACCTTGCCCAGTGCTGCTCACTGTCAGCTGGTGTGCATCTGAGTGGCAGCATTCAAACTGCAGGGCCTCCACGCAGGGTGCCGCTCCTCCGCTCAGGGCCTGGCAGCCACACCGCCTGCTGGCACTTGAGGGCTGCTTCCTGTCTCTTCATCCTGGAGCCATGGCTGCTGCCAGGACTCAGGGCCAAGCAGGGGCCAGGCAGAGCTCCTTCGCCGAGCTTGGTGGGCTATGATGGTGACAGAGGGGGAAGCCTCAGAGCCGCTTGGCTCCTGGGCACTCGGGAATGGAATCTGAGGGTGGCTGCTGGCCTGGCATGATCTGCCCTGAGTCTGGCTGGGCTCCAGAGTGAGGGGTTTGCAGCATAAGGCAGTCTCTGAGCACCTACAGGTCCTGCCTCTGGGCCAGGACATCTGCCTGTTGGCGGGGAAGGGGAGTAGAAATAAAAAGTGACCACCCCTCCTTTAAGAACTTCAAGCTTTTGGCTGGGCACGGTGGCTCAAACCTGTAATCCTAGCACTTTGGGAAGCCAAGGCAGGTGGATCCCTTGAGGTCAGGGGTTCAAGACCAGCCTGGCCAACATGGTGAATCCCCGTGTCTACTAAAAATACAAAAATCAGCTGGGTGTGGATGCACACCTGTAGTCCCAGCTACTCGGGAAACTGAGGTGGGAGAATCGCTTGAACCCGGGAGGCAGAGGTTGCAGTGAGCAGAGATCGTGCCACTGCACTCCAGCCTGGGGACAGAGTGAGACCCTGTTAAAAAAAAAAAACAAAAACAAAGAAAAAAACAAAACTTCAAGCTTTTGATGATCTGAGCAGCTCTGTTCTCCAAGGTGCTGGAGGACAGCCAGTCATCACCTTCGTCATCAACATTAGCACAGAGGGACTCCTAATAATTGTCCTCACTCTCTGCACTATGGACCCCCAGCTTGGATGGCTGTGAGGGCATTGACTAGTCCTTGGCCACTCAGCAGGTCACAGCTGCTCCCTCTACCTCCCAGGCTTCCCCCACGCTGGATCACTTGTGGTCTGGATGGCCCTTGATCATGAAGTAAGAGGCGTGCGGTAACCCAGCCAGCTGGACTCCCTGTGTCCCCTCTCAGGGAACGTACTTATTGTATGCTCGTTTCCTCTCTTACTTGCCCATTTCTGGTGTTATGATGAACACACCTGTGCTGCTATTGCTCTCTTTATGAAACATGGATGACTACTTAAATGTCCCTTTTCGTGCCATTCTAAATGTCCCTTTTCTTGCCATTCCACTGTTTGAAAGCCTCCAGGGTTTGGATGAGTGGTTCTGAGCCCTGGATGCATGTCTGAATCACCCAGCAGCTTCCAGAATGCACTGACTCCTGAGCCCCACCCATCAGGTTTTGATTTCATTGGTCTGGGAGGTCACCGTATCGCCGTAGTTTTGTAAATTCCTCCAGGTGATTTTAATGACTATCTAGGGGTAAGAATGGCTGCTGTTGCCTCCTGGAAAGCCTACTGTGTGTCAGGTCAGTAGCTGGGGTCAGGTCTTTCAGACCAGAAGAGCCAGGCGGAGGAGGGAAGTAAAGGAAAAGACCACCACCTGCTGTGAACCCGGCTCCAGGAGGGCCATTTCCCATGCCTTATTTCATCTTCCCATCCACTATTTGGTTTCAGATACGGAATCTGAGGCCGAGAGAGGGCTGGTGCCGCACAGCTGGGAAGGACCCTGCTGGGATGGAACCCCAGGTGTTTCCCTCCCCAGCGAAGCCTCTACACTACTTTGCAGGGAAGTTGAATGACAGAGAAGGAGAGATACATTATGTTTGCTTCCCTTTTTGTAAACTTTGTTTAGGGAATGGGAGTTGATTCTGTGTTCATTGTGGTAGGCACACACTCTGTGCAGAATAGGTGTGCCTTTTGAGATAAGGACATCATAGAAAAGTTAGAAAATACCTAAAAGTTTAAAGAGAAAGAAATTGCCTACAGTCTTATTGCCTAAAGACAAGTCCCTAACAGCTGCGTATGTTTCTGCCCAACCGTTTGTCTGCAGGTCTTTTTCACCTTTAAAATCATCCTCTATCAGTCCCTTTTTGGGGGGTAAAGACTTTTCCCCTTAGGACGTTCAACCACTGGTATTCTTTTTTTTTCTTGAGAACTTCTTTCCACTTACAGGCAGGACATCTGGGCATGTGTGGTAGTCCATTTTTATGTTGCTATAAGGAAATATCTGGGGCTGGGCAATTTATAAAGAAGAATTTTAGTTGGCTCATGATTCTGCAGGCTGTACAAGCATGGCTCCAGCACCTGCTTCTGGTGAGAGCCTCAGGAATTTTGCAATCATGGTGGGAAGGAAGAGGAGCTGGCATGCCACATGGTGACATCGGGAGCAAAAGAGATGGGGGAGGTGCCACACACTTTACGCAACTAGATTTCGTGTGAACTGAGTGAGAACTCACTTACCACCAAGGAGATGGTGCTAAACCATTCATGAGGGATCTGCCCCCATGATCCAATCACCTCCCACCAGGCCCCGCCTCTAACACTGGACATCACATTTCAACATGAGATTTGGAAAGGATAAACATCCAAACTCTATCAGCATGTCAAAGACAGGCCATAGCAGAGCCAGGGGCTACATGCAAACCCTCCTGTGGTTCCAGAATGTCACCCCCAGCACTGATCCTGCGGGCTCCCCTCCTGAGCCACTGGGGCTTCCATGCATACTTCAAAGTGACAATGGTGATCATGAGAATCACGGCCGCAGATGCAAACACTAATATGGCCCTTGTGGCATGCTCGGGACCATCCTAGGTGCCTTATGTATATTGCTTTCTCAGAGCAGCCCTACAAGATAGTTGTGGTTATAATCCTGAAGCACAAGGATGTTAAGTAAGTGTCCCAAGATTACATGATCTGAGAGTGGTAGAGCCAGCATTTGAACTCAGGAACTCTCTGGCTCTAGGGTCTCTGCATTTACCCACCACATTGCTTCTCCACTGAGAAAGACTTTTGCTGTAAATGCACTGGGCTCAGCAAGACCTCGGTAGCCTTTCACCTAGCATCTTCCAGGGTGTGGGGCCTGCAGAGGTCATGACCTTGGGAACTGTGGCCGAGTGGTCATCCCAGATAACTCTCTCCAGCTGGCAGAGGCTCTCTGCTTCCTGGTGTTTCTTTGAACCTTTGGCCTGTTGTGGCAGCGCTGGTGCTGCTGGTATGGGGTGCCGTGCAGATGTACATGGCAGAGCGTGCCAGTTGTGGACAAGTCTGGCAGCTTTCAGCCCCATCCTCCAAGAGCTCCTTCTTCCTGCCTGTCCCCAAGGCTGCAGCTCGGTCTGAATCAGCTTTCAGACTTTCTTTGGCTTGGGCTGAAGACTTGGCAGCCCCAGCCTCCAGCAGAGCTCCTGTGGCTTGGGGCTTCCACATCAGGTTTGAATTAGATGAAATCTCAGCGTCGGCAGGCTTTCATCCCAGCCTCGCTGACTCCCGCTTCCGTGGTAGCAGGCAGTCTGTGTGCCACATGCGTGTCGTCTCTGCATGAGTGTTTGCTGGAGCGTTTGTCGTCTGTGTGAGTCATCCCTTTGTGTGTCCTCTCCATGCTTGTGTATTATCTCTGTGCATGTTTCTCGTCTCCATGCATGCATGTTATCTTTTTAATTAATAGCTTTATTGAGATATAATTCACATACCACGCAATTCGCCCATTTAAAATATGCAATTCAGTGGTTTTAAAAATTATATTCACAGAGATCTGCAATCACCACTGCTGTCAACTGTAGACCATTTTCATCACCTAAAAAAGAGACTATGTGGCCTTTAGCTATTCACCCCCGATCCAACATTACCCCAGCCCTTGGCAGTGACGAATCTACTTTCTATCTCTGTGGATTTGCCTATTCTATTTGTTTGAAGACACTTCATACAAACAGAATCATGTAATATGTGACCTGTTGCATCTGGCTTCTTTCACTTGGCATATTTTCAAGATTCATCCATCTTGTAGCATATACCAGTACTTCATTCCTTTCTACGGCAAAATAATATTTCATTGTATGGATATATATATATATAGTTTGTCCATTTATCTATTGATGGCATTTGGCTTGTTTCCATCTTTTGAGTACTAGGAATAATGCTATGAACAACTTTTCTTTGCGTGGACATATGTTTTCTTTCTCTTGGGTGCTTACACTTTGGAAGGGGAATTGCTGGATCATGTGGTAATGCTGTTAATCATTGGAGGAGTATTGCCAGACCGTTTTCAAAGTGGCTGCGCTGTTTTACATTCCCACCAATGTATGAGGGTTCCAGTTTCTCCACATCCTTGCCAACACTGGTTATCTGACTTTCTGATTCAAGCCGTCCTATTTCTTTGTGGTTTGGATTTGCATTTCCCTGATGACGGATGATATTGAACATCTTTTCATGTGCTTACTGCTATTTGTAGATCTTTCTTGGAGAAACGTCTGTTCAGATCCCTTTCCCACTTTAAAACTGGGTTGTCTTTTAATGGTTGTGTTGTAAGAGTTCTTTATATATTCCAGATACAAGTCCCTTATCAGGAGAGGAGAGGCCGGTCTCTCATGTCTTTTTGCACCCCCACCTTACCCCCATCAAGCTTAGCAAGCTGTATGTGATTCATAAAGACTTAAGGACATGTTAAGGGAGGAAGAGATCTGGGTCACTTTGAAGAGTCCCTGCAGGAGCCATGGTTCCAGGGTGTGGGGGTGTGAGGGGTGGGGCTGCCTCTCTTACCTGCCGTGAATCAGAGACAACAGCCCCGGATGGCCCATTAGAGGTTCTGGCCCCTGCAGGTTATGTAGGGTGTTGCTTTCAGCTGAACTGACTGATGGAACCACCAGGGTTGGGGGACTTGAAAAGACCTAAATCACTGAGCCTGTCCCTCCTCCTTGATTTTGGGGTAGAGCAACTGGGAAAAAGGCAGTGTCATTTACTGAGATGGGGAAGACAAGGGGAGGAGTGGGTCTGGAAGTCAAACCCAGAGTTCTGTTCCAAAGTTTGAGATGACCAGTGGAGATCCAGTCTCTATCAAGGAGGCTGTTGGATAATCACAAAGGAATTTCAGGAGGAGCCAGGGCTGGGGATATAAACTGGAAGTCATTTGCAGTCATGAAGTACCTAAAGCCATGGTCCTGGGGACATGCCAGGGAGAGCTGATGATGGGAGGAGCTGTGTGAGACCAGGACAAAGAAGTGATTGCTGGCTATGGCCATGTGGTGGTCACAGGTAAGCAGTTTCCAGGAAGTGGTGGCTCTAGAAGGCCACTTGAGGTGGGTAGAGGAGAAGCCAGGGGGTATGGAGGCGGTGAGTGTAGACAACGCTTTCTGCTGTGGAGGGAAGCAGTGACACAGGCAGTAGCTGGGCAGGGATGGGAGGTAGAGAGTTTCAAAGATGCGGGACACTCGAGTGTGCTTGGATGCAGATAGGAATGGTCTTGTAGAAAGGAGAGTGTGATGAAGCTGGAAAGGGGGTGCTAGCTGCAGGAGCTGAGTCCTTGAGGAGGTAACAGAGAGGTGATCCTGAGCACAGAGTGGGGGGGCCACATCCAGCCACAGAAGAGGAGAAGGGGCCCAGCTGTGGGAGGACAGTGCGCAGCAGGGTGGTGGGAGCCTTGGAGTATGAGACTGGGCAGGGGGGCAGTGTTGGGGGTCTGAGCCATTTGGGAGAGCTGGGACACAGACCGTTAAGCTGTTAGTCTTAACAGGGAAGTGCAACAGAACCTCAGCTTCATGCTCATGTGAGGTGAGCTGCTGATTTCAAGTGAGAACAGTAGGCACCTGTGTGCAGGCGTGGAGTAAGTAGATGGTTGGGCTGAACCAGGGTGGAGAAGCTTCCCTGGGACAGCAGGATAGAGGGAAAGTGGGTGACAGAGTATGGGTGTTTGCAAGAGAATTATTGTGCAACTAGACCTAGATGTCCAAGGTGGTGAGAAGGGAAGCGAGGATGTAAGGATCACACCTTGGAGGTCCTGATGAAGTTTAATAATAACTGGAGCCAAGTGCTAGGGTTAGGTGAGCAGGGCAGTGGGGGAAGAGAAGGAGCCACCTGCGGTCGAGGTTTCTGGGTTGTAGCAGCCCATGTGGTCCAGCCAAGGAGAGTGGCTGGCAGTGGCTGGGAACAGTGCATGCAGATGCAGGTGGCCCTGTTGAGGGGAAGCAGCCACTCATTGAGGAATCTGGTGGAAGCCATTTCTGATCCTTGTGTATATCACCCCAGCATCCAGTTGCTGGGTTTTCTTTTGTTTCCTACAGTGGAACAGTTTCAAGCTGGGTTTGATGGAAGCCTAGAACCTGAGACAGCACAGCTGACCAAGGGGTGTCTGTGGAAGTAAAGCCCTTGTGATAGAAATTCCAGAACAAGTTCAGACCCAAGAATGCACTCTTCTTGGGAGGTGGTGAGGTGATTGGCTGAGAGGTGGCCTGCTCTGCTACTTTCTCCTCTGGGGAAGCCCCAGATAGGCCAGCCTTGGAAGGAGAAAGGAGAGGCAGTCTGGCCCACTCCTCAGCTGGCTTCACTGAAGCTACTATCTTGAAATAGCCCTTCTGGGCATTTGGCAAAGGTAGGCTGGTCCAAGCGGCAGCAGGCGAGGGGACTTAGGATCCCCCTTTCCCAGGGCCTGCAGCTGTCTCCTGAGAGCCAAGCCACTTGCAACTGTCTGGACCCCAGGCCAGGTCCTTGCTCATTGTCTCTGTACCTGCCCATGTCTGACACGTCTCCCAGTCCTTGGGGATCTCTTCTGTGCTCCTCTTGGAGAACTCTTTGTTGGCTCCGGGTACCCTTGCCTCCCAGTTTACATGCACATACGTGCAATTTGAGAATAGATGTACTTTTATGTACGCATGCACACATACGTACTGATTTCAAAACAATTTGGCCTCAATTACCTGCTATAATATTTGGGACCTCATCCTGATAGTAGACAGCTGTGGGTGACCCGCTGCACTTGCTCAGTTGTGGTTCACAGCGGGACACAAGGTGATTTCTAAGCCAGCACTCACCTCCCTAGTTGCCACGTGACCATGTCTTCTTTGGGTGTCCTGGGCTTCCACCTGAACTTGGGGGCTTTCTCTGAGGGGAACCCATACTGGAAAACCTGTTAACATGGCCTGGGGACCTCTGGATGAAGAGGCAGCCGAATGTGTTACCTTTGCAACCAAAACGATGTCATGTTGGAGAATCCACAGTCCTTCCCATCTTCCGCCCTCACCATCATTCAGCCACACACCTTCCAGGGAAGGCACCTCAGAAGCAGCCACATTAAAGGGAGTCTAGCCCAGCTGAGAGTGGCCAGATTTGTGCACTGGAGAATTTCCATTTGGGGAAATTGGACAAGGGCCTATGGGTATGTGGCTCAATTGGGTGTAATCAACGATTCTTTGTTTTAGTTTTACTGTGTGAAGAACCTATCTAGTACATATTTCCTATTTGTTTACTGTTTGTAAAAGAATAAGGTATAGGTGGAAATTCAATATGGCTGATATTTATTTTCCATCCTACCAGAATTTATTTCTCATTTTTTCTTGATTTTTTTATACAGAAATTTGATTTGATTTTAGCACTTTAAAATTAGCCACCACTTTTCAGAAATATAAACATTCAATAAATTGAGAGACGGGAGTACTTTAATGAGGAGGCAGAGAGCCAGAAAGTGCTCACTGCCAGCCAGTCTATGCTGTGTGGTGCCTGGTTTCCTGGCCACGGCAGAGATTCAAGGGAACTTGGGCCAAACCTCCATTGTGCAGACAGGGGAACCAAGGTCTGAGGGGGAAGGAACTGGGCCCATCTTGCCTCCCGGTCTGGTGGCCAAGCCTGCCTTCCTGTCTTCTCTGTCTAGGAGGAGAGTCTCTGCGGCCCAGGAGGAGCCCAGACCTGGATGAGAGCTGCCTGTTGAGGCCTGGGTAGGATGCACGCAATGGGACAAGGACAATCTCTGGGGAGGTTCCACCCTGATCCCTTGGGGGCTGATGGAATCCACAGTCGCATAGAAATTTAGAAACTTATTTCTCGGATAACGTAGGACAGGGCTTGGGTCTGGCTTCTTTGTCCTAAACAGTTTACTGGGATGGGGAAAGACAGATCTTTTAACCCTTTCCTGGGGAGAGGCCTAAGGGTGTGGAGGCTGGACCAGACCCAGGGTCCTGGGGGTTCCCATTCTGCTGAGAACAGTGAGGGTGTGATGAGGATGGTCTCTGTAGGGGTAAGAATCCTTGGGGGAGGTCACCTGGGGAGTGCGAGGGACCATTTCTTTTATGGGCTGTGCCCTGCCCTCCCTTCTCATATCCTTGGTGAGAGGTGTGCTGGCCTCCATGGGAGGGTTTTGCCCAGAGGTGGAGAGTTGGAGAATGAGTGTCCTTGCTCAGCAAGGTCAGACCAGAGGCCCAGGGATTTGCAGGTGGTACTAGGAAAGCCATGTTTTCTTGCTCCAAGTGGCTCCTGACAGCAGAAGCAGGCCTGGAGGCTGAACCCAGGTAATACAGTATTGTAGTTAAGAATGCTGGCACTTACTTGCTGGGTGACTTTGGGCCAGTTACTTAACCCTTCTGAACCTCTATTTCCACATCTGTGCAATGGGTCTAACATTACTGCTTACCTTATAGGGCTATAAAGATGAAATAAGATATAAAAATATGAGCGGCAGGTACTGTTGTTAATAACAGTGATAAGAAGACTATAAAGGATGGAAAGTAGGGAAGTGTGTTCATGCTGAATACAATGTTAGGAGTGTCCCTACACAGAATCTGTTACATCTTGAGGGAGGGAGCTCTCTGTCACTGGAGGCATCCAAGTAAAAGCTAGAGGTCTCCTAACTGGGGAGGTTGTCAAAGTATAATGCCTCGGACTGGGACGAGCACGATGATCTTGAAAGGTCTGTAGCCCATGATTGTGGGCCAGAAGGAGGGGGCGGGCTGGAAGGCAGTGGCTTCATTCTGGAAACTGTATCCCTCATATGAGACACTGAGCCCTGGAGGCCACGTGGAGTCACTAGGCTGTGGGGCAGGGAGTGCTAGGTTTGAAGGATCCTCTTTGTGGAGCCATTTAACCAAGCCCCAGAATGGGGGAGGGCCTTGACCAGGTGCCTGGTGCGTGGGAGGGTCTGAACAGAGCCTTCCACTTCCTGGTCTGGAGAGTTCGCCCTCTGCTAGGCAGCTTGAGAGGTGTGATGGACCGAGACCGCGCAGGCCACTGCCCTGGACCAGCCAGGTTTGTGTGCCTGTAGCCTGGGTGGAGCAGTGGCCTCTGACTCATGCTGTCTCTTGCTTGCTTGTTCCAGGGGCAGGAACAGTCCCTCTGGGTATCAGACACGGGTGCAGAAAGGGGGATGGGATAAATCATGCAGGGCTTGGCTGAGAGTTCATCACAGGCCCTCACGGCAATAAAGCTGCGGTAGGCCTTGGAGGTGTGTCCCGGGCCTGGAGCCACCAGCTGGAAGACAGGCCTCCCGTGGGGAGTTCTGCAGGCGTACAGTGGCAGAGGCCTTTGGATTTGGCCA
Organism: Gorilla gorilla gorilla; assembly: GCF_029281585.2. NCBI lineage: Eukaryota > Metazoa > Chordata > Mammalia > Primates > Hominidae > Gorilla > Gorilla gorilla. The sequence continues at coordinate 45,054,605 of NC_073232.2, read as the reverse complement.
CCACTTTTCGTCCAGGTTTGGGCTCAACCTCTGTGCCTGAGCCTGAATGTCCTGGTCCCCTCCCCACACTGTCCTTCCTGCATTTCCACCCTCACCTGGGGGTCCTTCCCCTCTACCTGGTATACTCTTTCCTTCCCGGGTTGGTTTCTTTTGCACCCTAACAATTTCTCCCTTCTGCCTGCTGTGGAAACCTGGGCTGACAGTCCCTGGGTGACCTTGTGACTCTGCCTGGATGGGACTGTGAAGGGAGAATCTCCTTGTCTCTGGTGGCAGAGAGGAGATGTGTCTGCAAGGACAGGGGACATATAGCCTGTCTGGGAGGAGGGAGGATGAAGCTGGTGTAGGAGGAGCTGAGGGGAGTGGTGGCAAGAGTGTTGGGCCTCTCACTTCCAGTCTTAGCCCCTCCCTAGGTGTGTCCTGGGGCTAGTACCTTCCCCTTCAGGCCGGGGGTTTGAGTTGAATTTCTAATCCTTGCAACCAGGAACCTGATGGATAGTCATCCTTCAGGACCTACAGATGGCACCTCCTTTGGGACACGTGTCCACACTTCGTCATAGCACCAGGCAGGACATTGGCAGCCCTCGGCTCTTGGGCCTATTTTTTCCATTTGTCCCTGCCCATAGGAGGCACACAGTAGGTATAAAGTCAAAGTGCTCTGCATGGGTGCATGTATGCTCAGTATAAGGTTTGACACTGACATTTTAACAAGCACACCAGAACTTTTGCAGACAGTTGAGTGTTGTTACCTGATAAAATGGTTACAGGGAAGCCTCAAATTTGTTCCAATAATGCCATTTTTCCCTGGAACATTTCTTGGCCTCCTGATTGGGCTTGTTTATGAAGCACAGAAGGCAACCATCTTGGTTTGGCTCCAAAATGATGTTTTCTGTTTGATCCACAGAAACAGCTAGAAGGGGCAAAGAAAAGGTTGGCTGCTGCTGGAGGCTTAGTGATGGGTGTTCAGTCGGACTTGGAGGGGGCTCCTAAGATGCAGCCTCAGAACAGAAGGAGGTGGGAAAATGGGTGGAATGGAGTTGTGTTGTCACTGGAGTTCCAATTGAAATGGAGAAGGTCTAGTGAATTTATAAAAACGCTTCCTTCATTCACTGCTTCGTGTTCACAGCTGCGCTCCCAGTCCTTGGTATGTAGTAGGCACTCAATAGATATTTGTCGAACGAGTGAAGGAATTCAACAAATATTTATTTGCTAAATAATGCCTACTATTTTCCATCCACCACGGTAGGTGGGCTGCTCTTGGTACTTTGTAGGATGACATGTGTGTGTGCGTGTGTGTGTATGTGCACGTGTGCATATGCAGACACACATACACGAACCCACATCTAGTTGTATGTTTCATTGGCCCCTGTGATGACCGCCTTCACTGGGGGATAATAACACATTTGCTGGACTTTGCCAACATATTTTTTTGTTTTTATTTCCAAGGCCAACACCTGATTTTTTTAAAGGGAATATTTGATGTAGGGAATCATTAGATTAAAAACATGCACTCCTGGCTCATTTATCGTGAATGAGCATTAGCTGCCCTCCTCCCCGGCCTCCAACCCCCATCCTGCCATGTGCACACCCACGTGCTTTCAACCTGAAATAACAGCGCTTCGTATTGGAGTGGGGGACAAGCGCCCACCTTAGGGATAATGAGCCTTTGCCCCTAGGATCTTCCTGTCTGCCTCTAGGTAAAGCAAACCCCTGTGATGTGCTTCGGGCTGGAGTGCAGTGCCTTGGTGTATGTGCATGTGCCTTATGGCAGTGGCTTTTGTGCCTCTGCTTTTTATAAGCCATGGAAGCTCTGATGTAATGAAATTTTATGTAGAGCCCCATGGATAGACAACACTGTAAAAGTGGATCTACTTTGCTGAAAGGAGGGCGGGCCCCTTTGCTCAGCTTTCCTACCACCTCCTCCCACTCCCCTGCCAGGGCCTCATAGAACATCCTGGAATCCCAGGGCTCCTCAAAGTCCTGGAGGAAGAGCCTGCAAGCATGTAGGGTCACATATGTGCATTCACAGATGCTCGCCTGTCGGCTGTACTGTGTGTTCATGCCTCTTATTTCTCTCTTTCCCGCTGCTTGCCGTCCCTGGTTCAGGCGGGCCTCATCCGCACAGACAGCACCGACTTCTTCATTGAGCCTCTGGAGCGGGGCCAGCAGGAGAAGGAGGCCAGCGGGAGGACACATGTGGTGTACCGCCGGGAGGCCGTCCAGCAGGAGTGGGCAGAACCTCACGGGGACCTGCACAATGAAGGTAGGCTGTAGGTAGGGGCCTGTGTGCTGCTTCTCTCCCTACCTCTGGAGAGTTTCCCGGTAACTTCTGTCCTTAAGCTGTCCATGTCTGGCCTCAGTCTTCTTATCTGTAAAATGGGACTGGGCCACATAGACCTGCTGTACTGGCAGAGAAACCCCATTGCATTCTAGGAGCTGCTGTAATTGGCTGGAGCTAGGGGCCAGAGGAGTCACTTGTGTCCTGAACTGTGGTCCCTGGGACTCCAGAGGTCTCTGAGGAGCTCACCATTGCTTCTCAAGGCTATTTCTGAGGCAAGGCAGAAGGTAGAATGCCTGCAGTGAGTTCTTCCCCCCTAAAATCGACTCAACCCTTGGGAGCCACACGAAGGGAGTTATTAGGGCACCTGGAGGGAGGCTGCCTGGTATCTGGGCGTCATGGTCAGCTGTGTGTCCCGTAGACCATTTTACAACCCTACCTTCAAGTCTGTCTACTGTGTGACCCTAGGCAAGTTACCTAAGATTTCTGAGCCCTCATTTTCCTCATCAGTAAAGCAGAGATGATCCATGTCTACCTGTAAATGTTATATGTAATGGCAGTGGTATCTGTGAAAATCCCAGTATAGGGCTTGGCATGTAGTAGGTGCTGGATAAATGGCAGCTCTCCTTACAGTATTATTAAGGGTAACTGCTGACATGTTAGGGTGGGAACCCTCTGAGGGAAGGGGTGTCCCTGCGCCCAGGCAACCAGTGCAGGAGCCTACACACCAGAGGCACTCAAGACTTATGGTTGGGCGAATGAAACTGGATGTGACAAGTGCTGGTCCTAGGCCCGCTGGTCAACTTCACAGTGTCACAAAGCTCCTTTGGCCAAGAGGAGATGAGGAGGCCATGGGTGAAATCTGGTTATGACTGGACCACATCCTTGTGCCAGCTCCCTATGGGCCTGGGCCTGGTGTGAGAAATGCCTGGAAGCCAGTTGTCCTCACAGACAGTGCATCAGTTGAAGCTCCAGTTGCTCTTCAAGTATCACTCATAAGAGAAGCTGTGGCACCAGAGCCAGAGGGTTCTGCAGGCCTAAGGTGGGGAGGGCAGGGCTGGAGGGGCCTCTGAGCACTGGCGTGGATTTCAGGGCACCCTTCTCTCCACCAGGGTTGAGAAGAGGGCTGAGTCTCCCCTGGGCTCCATTTTTTAAAGGACAATTCTGAATCCAAAGACCATAAGGTCCCCTCTTTTAGGAAGAGACGTTGGGGAAGTCCAGCTCCAGAGCTGTGAGCCTGGAACCAGCTGCATCACCAGCCACCATGGTGGGCAGCTGGGAAGCTGAGACCACTGAGCACGTGGAACTGGAGTTCAGACCCAAAGAAATGTGGCTGCAACTCTTGCCCCACACCAGGCTCCGGGGCTGGAACTCCAGTGAGGCCAGGCCCTGGTCCATCTACGGGCCTTCCTTAGAAAGACCAGGGGCAGGAGAAGACTTTCTTGGAAATCTGTGACTTGTACTTTTAGTTGAAGACCAGTCGTGGGGCTGAGCCCAGTGTGGGGAGAAGCATTTCTAGGCGTGCCTGTCTCCATTTCACAGCTTGATTAAAGCCAGAGGCTTCAGCTCAGCTCTTTGGGTCTAGTTTTTGGCACACAGAGAGGTGCCTCGGAGGCCTGGCCAGGTGCTCAGAGCCTGCCTAGCAGCCGGCTAAAGGCTTTTGGGGAATCTCCCTCAGGCTGGGGACCTTCACATCTCCAGCTGTCCCCATCCTCCACAGGTGTCCCTCCGCTTGGTTCCTCAGACCTGGGAGTCTCCTGGATCTGTTCCCTTCTCCCACCCAGGCTGGGGGGCCTGGAGGACAGATGCCAAGTCTCCATCTCTGTGTGATTCACAGCAGCAGGCCTGTCCCTGGCGGAAGGAGGGCAGGGAGGTGTCAGAGGCTCCACTACATGGGTTTGCTCACTGGGCTGAGGCTGTGGAGGGGATTCCAGCCCCCTGCTCCACTGTCAGGGCGTCTGAGGTACACCAGTGAACCTGGAGTGGAGGGGACAATTCCTCTCGGCACTCAGTAAGGCCTCAGCTGCTGCTTCCTGAAAAGGGCATGTGTGGGCCCACACACTCACACCTACCCATGCACTCTCCCACACACTGACACCCACACTCACAAACACAGACCCATATACCCACACTCACCCTTACCGGCACACACCCATGCACCCACGCTCACACGTGGACACACACCACCCATACACTCATGCTCACACACTGACGCAAACACACGCTCACAAACACACACCCATACACCCACACTCACACATAGACACACACCATCTATACCCTCATGCTCACACACTGACGCAAACACACGCTTACAAGCACACACCCATACACCCACACTCAAACACTGACAAACACATACTTATACCCACCCGCACTCACACACCTGCATACACACATACAGACCCCTCTATACACTCATACACTCTCACAACCCCACATCCACACACTGACACCCCCCTACATACTCACACACCCCTTCACACACTCGCACACTCTCAAACACACTCATACACACACATGCTCATATACACATACACTCATATATACACACATCCATGAATGAGCCCCAGAGAAGAGTTAGGTGATCCTTTCCCAAGGCTTTGGTGAGAAATTGAACCGTTCAGAGTCCAGGGGCAGGAATTCCCGGTGCTGGGCCACAGGCTCAAGCTGGCCCTCACCCCGCGGCCCTGCCTTGGCCCCTGAGGCTGTGTCCTGGATGCTCTCCTGCTCCTAACGCTTCCCTCTCCTATTTAATCCATGGTGCTACTCTCTGGAGCCCCGTTCCCACCCCCAGTTCCTTCCTGAGGACACGAATGGGGTATGTGCTCCTGCAGCCCGAGCTCTGGCTCTCCGTGGGGCTGCCCATGCCAGGGCCGCCAGCCGGGCTGGGGCTCAGGGCGGCTGCTTTACAAGCAATTGAGATAAAATTCACCATTTTAACCATTTTGAGGCATACGATTCGGTGGGTTTTTAAAACTATATTCACAATGCTGTGCAACCATCACCTCCATCTAATTCCAGAAGATTCCCATCCGTTAGTTGTAGTCACTCCTGTTTCCCTGCCGTCCAACGCCCCCTGGCAACCACTAATCTACTTTCTATCTTTCTAAATAGGATTTGCCTATTCAGAACGTTTCATGGAATGAAATCATGTGGTATGTGCCTTTGGTGCCTGGCTTCTTTCACTCAGCATGTTTTCAAGGCTCATCCATGGGATCGCCTGTCTTGATGCTTCTCTTTATGATGGAGCACTAGTCCAGTGTATGGACATGCCACATTGATTCATTCATCTGGTGGACACTGGAGTTGTTTCTATCTTTTGGCTACTATGAAATGCTGCTGTGAACATTTGTGTGCAAGATTTTATGTGAACATACGTTTTCAATTCTCTTGAGTACATACTTAGCAGTGGAATTACTGGGTCACATGGCACCTCTAGGTTTAACTTTCAACTGTATTTTCAAAGCAGCTGCACCATTTTACATTGGCTTGGGGCTTCTTGGATGGCTCACGGCAGCTTCCCAGTGGCTGGTGGGCCCTGCTCTGCCCTGAGGGTTGTCTGCTCCTGTCATCCTGAAGGATGAGGGACCCACAGAAGAGGGTGTGGCTGGAGTCCCCCCACAGCATCCAAGGCTGATGCTGGCTGGTCCTCCCCAATTCCCCAGAAAGTTTGCAGAGAGAGAATTATGGCTCTGCCCTGATAGAGTGTGGTCATGGCTGGGGGAGGCCTGAGTTTACATTCCCGGCTGTTGTCATGAAGCTGCTGTGTGACCTAGGGCGAGTGGGATAACCTCTCCAGCCTTCCTGTGACAGGCCTGGCAGGGAGGGCTCTGAGGGGTCAAGTGTGGCATTCTACTTGCAGGGCTTACACTTCTGAGCACAGCGCATGCGTTGGGGGTGACTGTTATTTTTCTCCCTGCTCCATGGAGAGAGCCTTGCGCCTTCCCCTCCCCTGCTGGGGGCTGCCCTCCTCTCTCCCAGGAGTTTGGCTATGGGCTGCTGCACTTGCCATTGGCTCAGACACCAGGGCCACCAGAAGCTGCCTGCAGTGTGAGCTTAGAGCGGTGCCAGCCTCAAGGGTAAGTGAGGGAGAAACCCACCTGAGCCCTGCTCACCAGGCTGTGCGTCCACCCAGAGGGCTTTCCCTGCCAGGCCAGTGGCCACACGTTTTTCCAGCTCTTAAGTCTAGGGCTTTGTTCCTTTGCACTATAGCACCACTCAGCAAAGAGGAGATAAAAACAAATGGTGGCACCAAGCCCTGTGTGTTCCCTGTTACCTGTCCTCAGATCCCCATTACCTGAGCACCCGTGTGGGTAGCAGCGTAGAGGCGGCTCGGGTCTCTGCAGAGGTTCCCGTGGATGCATCCATGTGCATCACCCACGTGTGGACGGGGTCTGCACGCACTCGCTCCCATGTGTAAAATAAACAATCACAATGGATTGTGCAGGGGCAGGGCCCTCTGCCCCCTGTGCTGAAGCGGGTTATCTCCTGCTCTCTGTTCAGCCCCAGCTTCAGTGTCCCCTCCTCTGGAAGCCTTCCCCAACAGGTCTGGATCTCCAGTGGGGCGCCTTCTCTGATCAGTCCTGCTGTAGTCTTTGATATTCCTGTATTGTTACAATCCAATTTCTTATTTGTCCCCTCTACTAGGCAGTGGGCTTAAGGGCAGAGGCCCGGCCTTTATCACCTACCCACCGTCCATCCATTGACTAGTATGGGGCCCCTCCTGCTGCCACACCCCTAATACATGCTGGGGATATTGTGGTGGCCTCTTCACATCCTCAGTCCCAGCCTCCTATCTGGGGAGTTCTCAAATAACTGGGGATAAATGAAGGTTCTTAGAAATTAATGGTATGAGTATCAAAGCTTCAGAGTGAGATGGGGGGAGAGTCATTAAGAGTTAAGGCTCTGGAGCCTTCTTGACAGACCCCAGCCTTCTGTCCTGCCTTCTTAGCTTTCCCTGTGAGTCTCCATGCACCCTCACTCCACCGCCCCAGCAGAGTGTACTCTATCTTCATTCAGGCTATAGCATAGATGACTGACAGCGCTCAAGGTGTTACCCTTCTACATGGCGGCATAGATGGTAATGTTTCAAAGCATGGGCTTTTGATTCAGACAGACCCACATGAGAAGCTACTTAACATCTTTGAACTTCAATGTGTTCACCTGTGTAATGGGGACAACAATCTGATAGAGTTGTTGTAAAGATTAGACTAGATTGGGTTGCATTAGATTAGATTAGAGGTCAGTAAAGGTAAGGCCCAGGGCCAGATATAGCCTGGCAGCTGTCTTGTAAAGGAAGGTGGATTGAAACACAGACACACTCACTCACAGTCTCATCTGCGGCTGATTTTGTGCTTCGGTGGCAGAATCAAATGGTTGTGACCGAGAATGAATGACTCCCAGAGCCTAAAATATTTATCTGGTCCTTTACAGAAAAAGTTTAGTAACTCTTGGATTATATAATACAAGTTAATAAATGCTATTTTCTTTTAGCCAAAAGGGCAGAGCAGCGATGGTGAAATTTGGGGTCACTGACAGTTCTTGGGTGGGATTTGAGAGGCTCAGTGCTCACAGGAGTATCCCGGAGTTCCTCAGATGCCCTATGGAGGCCACAGTAGCCCCATGACTTTTCTCCTTTATGGAGATATTGCCAACTTTGATTTTTACAGCAACCTTGTGGGTTAGAGATAAAGGGTGGTTCATCTTCATGTTATAAGAGAGACAATGGAGGCCAGAGAAGCGAGGGATTGGGCCTGGGACGCCCAGAGAGATAGGATGAGTGGCTCCCGGAACCCAGGCGTTCTGCTCTGGGCCAGTTCTCACCCCTTTGCTACTCATTGCTTCAAAGATTTAGCAGTGGCCTCGTGGCAGGAAGATGGCTCTTGCCCATGAGTTGACCTAGTATGGAGCAATCCCTCATACTACTTTACTTTACTACTTTACTTTACAGGGAAAGGGGCACCAGTGATGGGGACAGAGGTGGGTGGTGGGCAATGTCACAGTGACAGCCCCTCCTGTGGGTTGGACCTCACTCTCTTCCTGTCTTGGTTCCAGCCTTTGGCCTGGGAGACCTTCCCAACCTGCTGGGCCTGGTGGGGGACCAGCTGGGCGACACAGAGCGGAAGCGGCGGCATGCCAAGCCAGGCAGATACAGCATCGAGGTGCTGCTGGTGGTGGACGACTCGGTGGTTCGCTTCCATGGCAAGGAGCATGTGCAGAACTACGTCCTCACCCTCATGAATATCGTGAGTGTCCATGTGTCCTAGGACTTGGGGGGAGTGGGGTGGGATGGGCCCCACCCCACCCCACTGGGCCCCAGTGCTGATCCAAATGGAAGTTTCTGGGGCCTGGTATTTTTCAGGTGGATTTGGGGAAGTCATTGCTTGCTCCTTAGCCCAGAAGGCACACCCTTGGCAGCCAGGTTCGATGGTGTAATGAGCCTGAATTGGCCTGACTTGCGTCCCAGGCTGTGGCCTGATCCCAGCTGTACATACCTGGGCTGAGGTGACCCACCAGGCCTCCTGCGCTGGAGCCTGTGGACAGTGGGTTCTGGGCTTGGACACATTCAGAGTCAGGGTCAGGCGTGGCCTGGAGCCTTGCTTGTGTTGGAGTTGAAGGGACTCTTCTGGGACTCATCATCTGGAAAAAATGCCCAACCCCAGGCTGGGGAGACTGGCCAAGGAGCTGTCAATATGTGAAGTGGGTCCTGAGACCCTGACGTGGGCCTTGGGTTTGCACAGACAGGCAAGGAAAATCAGGGATGTGGGCAAATTCTAAGACTGCATTGAAGCAGAGAGCCCGTGCCCTTAGCTGCTGCCTGTGGCTGTCCTGCAGAGATACAGCACTCTCGTCACAGAAAAGCTAGTTTTTCAAGAAAAGTCAGAAATGTAGTTTTTTTTTAAGTGTTTAAAAAATTTCATTATGGAAAATTTTAATCCAGATATTTAAGTGAACATTTCCAGTTTTTTTTTTTTTTTTTTTTTTTTTTGAGACGGAGTCTCGCTCTGTCGCCCAGGTCAGAGTGCAATGGCACAATCTCGGCTCACTGCAAGCTCCGTCTCCCGGGTTCACGCCATTCTCCTGCCTCAGCCTCCCAAGTAGCTGGGACTACAGGCACCTGCCACCATGCCCAGCTAATTTTTTGTATTTTTAGTAGAGACGGGGTTTCACTGTGTTAGCCAGGATGGTCTGGATCTCCTGACCTCGTGATCCGCCTGCCTCAGCCTCCCAAAGTGTTGGGATTACAGGCGTGAGCCACCGCACCCAGCCTACATTTCCAGTTTTTAAATGTTAAAAGAGAAACCCACTGTGGATGCCAAACAAAACACACTATAGGCCACAGGTGGCCCCGAGTGAGCATCCCTGGGCTAAAGGGGCAGAGACAAGGAAGAGCAGGAGGGAAAGGAGGGTGAGAGCACAGGGCCTTTGTCAGGGTGCCTGTGGCTGTGTGGTTCTGGGAAAGGATGGGGACCTGTCTGGGTGAGGTGAGACCCAAGGTAGAAATAGTGCAGGCAGGGGCCAGATGCTGGGGATGGGGGCCGGACCCTCAGCCCTCCCCTATGAAGTGTAGTACCGGAGGCAGGTGACCCATTGGGATAGACCCCAGCTCAGCGTGGGACACTGTGCAGTCCAGGCCTGGGGGAGGTGGGCAGTGGTGCACAAGGGAAAATGCCACGTCAACAGGAGGCAACAGGGCAGGTGCCCTTCACCTCTGAGCCTCTGCAAGGTGACCAGGTTAATGGCTCATCATAAACATTCATCTGGAACACCAGAGCTGAGAAAGAAGATATGTACTTGGTGGGTCCTGAAGAATTTGAGTGAGGCCTCTTTTGAAGGCCAAAGCTTCCAGCCCCTGCATGGGCCCTCACTGGCCTTGATGTTTAGGGCCCTCTGCCCCTAGGCCTGTCTGGAGAGGATAAAGAGGCTGGCTAGCTGCATGATCATACAGACGGAAAGATGACTAGTATGCCAGGGCTGGGATAGAATCACCTTATCCTCAGTCTAACATGGGCAGTGCTGGGAGGCTGTAAGGGATGTGCAATTGATTGTGCTACGGCACTAAGAGGAATATTAGTGAATCGGCCAAGAGCACACAGTCTGACTCGGCCCCTTCCTGTCTTTGTGACTTTGGGGCTGAGTTACGAACCCTCTGGTGTGTCTCTTCTGCACTTTGAAAGCAGCATTAACAGTACTTACTACCAGAGGTTTTGGGGAGGTTGAAATGAGCGCATGGTGCACAGCATGGCCATGCAGAGCATGCGCTGTCAGTGGGTGGTGGTTGGTGATAATAATGTGACCTTCGTGAAGTGACTGGTCATGCATTTCTGGGAACGGGACAGTTGATGGGGAGAAATGTCAACCCCACGTCATGTCAGTCCCCTTGGAAACATTGGTAGGGCGCTGCCTGGGTCCATAATCTGGCTGCACCTTTGATGAGGTGGTCACTAGGGGGACAGCCCCTTAATGTCTCTGGGACCTTGGGCAGGGGACCTGTGTTGCTCAGGGATCCATAGGATGCAAATGATGAAAACCCAACTCAATCTAGATGAAGACAAAAGCGGTAATTTCTTTCGTGGGTCAAACTGGGGGAGGGACAGGTTGGAGCCAGTTATAAGAGTAATTGGAACTAGAGGAAGTTTTCAGGTTCGCTTCTCTGTCTGTGACATCCTGATTCTCTCTGACCGACTTCTCTACCAGACATTCTGGCCACTGACAACACAACGCTGACTCCTATCCCCATCCATGGCTGGAGACAAAAGGAGTTTCCCCTCTGGTTCCCAGGCAAAATCTCCCGACGCAGGACTCTGATTGGCCTAACCTGGGTCACATGCCACTCTTTGGGATGATCATTACACGTTAGAGAGGGAGAGCATCAGTGCTCCAAGGCTGGAGAGCAGTTAGACACAGCCATGGCCGCTGGAGAAATTGTTCTGAGCTGGCCAGTCACCCAGTTTGTGTCTGCTACAGTTTAGCCCCTTAGAGCCTCTGCTGTTTCATGATAGTGTCTGCTCTTGGGTTTGTGAAGATTTAGTATCCAGGGTATCTAGCACATGCCTGGCACATAGTGGGTACTCAAGTAATGTTTTCTGTCATTAGTATTGTTACATTGTTTGTTTTTGCGTGTATGAGTTGTTCCTCGCCTGAGTTTGGGAAAGTGAGTTCCCTGAGGGGAGGGGCTTTTTCTTTTTAGGAACCCCAACAGCACACACAGCACAGGGTCTGAGACCTGAGAAGTGATTGGTAAACGTGGAGGTGAATGGTATCTACGAGAGAAGCGGTGGCCGGCACCCATTGAGATGGCAGCAGGAGAGAGCAGCAGAGTTCTGTCTGCAATGTCAACATCAGTAAAAGAGCAGGAGCAGAGATCAGCTCCAGTGACAGGAGCCCAGGGAGAGGGTGGAGGGGGGGCTAGAAAGTCTGTCCCTGGCCGCCCCTGTGTGTGGACACTTCTTCCATCCCAGGAGCTTAGCATGTGGTTTTGGACACAAAGGGCAAAGGCTACCACATGGAGTTGTTTGAGAAAGAGAGAGGGAGGGGAGGGAGAGGATGCCTGTGAATCTGAACACACCCACCATGCTGGAACACTCGACCACCCACCCAGACTCCGCAAATCACAGGCCCTGCCTGAGGCCGTAGCTGGGGACCGATCCCATTAGTAGGAGGCCACGCTGAGAGCCAGGTTTGGCCCCTGGAGCCAGCAGGTGGGGGACAAGAGGAAGGGCAGGAAAGGGGAAAGGGGTAGGGGAGACCTCAGGATGCCCAAGAGTGGTAGGAGCCTGGGTCCCACGGCCCAAAACTGGGGCTGAAGACCCCAGGACTGTAAGCCAAGCCCTATTGCAGCCCCAGAATCCTTCACTTTGTTAAAAGATAATTTTCAGGAAAAGGTAAACTCATGACTCTCATAGAGAAATAAAAATGAACATATGTTAAAGATTTGACTCTACACATTAATGAGGGAACCAGGCAGATGTTATAACTCATTCAAAAGAGAACCCAAGGACAGAAACATTATAGATTAGGAATTTTATAATGAATGTGCAAAAGGAGACAAAATTGATGTTGTGTAGGGTGGGAGGGAAGGCTGTTTAGCCTCTGCCAGAGAAGATGGAACCTGCCTGCGTGCAGACAGGAATTTTGCGTTGCTCTTAGTGACCCATGGTTCTCTCTGCTGTAAGGGCGCTTTCTCTGCATCCAATTCCGATAAGGGGGAAAGGCACGCGGTGGCAGTGCCTGCCTTCCATTGAAGCACAAGTTTTTATTCTCTGGTTTGAGGCCTGACCAGGTGTGAGGAGTCTGATGACTTGTCCTCCTTAAAAATCTCTGCCCTCATTCCCGGAACTAGCGGAGTGGCAGCATCTCCCGGGCTACAGCCCTGGATTGGACTGGGTTACAGCCCTACACAGCAGTGTGGTGGGATTCTGTCTCTTCTGCAGCTCTGTTCTGCCACCTGCTCCTCACTTCCAGGATTCTGGCTGGGGTTAGGAGAGTGAGAGTGCCCAGGGCAGTGGCGGGGGCGAGTTTTCTGAGGGGGACCACAAAGCTGTCTTGGGTGATCTGCTCCATTCTTTCTCTCATCTTTCAGAGAAACTCTTTCAGAGGTACCCTGAGGAACCTCCATGAATTCTGTTGCTTGGGTTCTTAACTCTTGGTTGGACTGAGGTGTCGGCAGGTTCTGGAGGGTGGATCAGGCTTGCTGGAGCCCTGTGCCCCAGCTGGCTTCACTGCCAGCCTTGGCTGACATCCATTCATTTGTTCAGAGCTGGGTGCTGTGCTACCTCTGTGGGCCCTCTGTGGGGTGAGGTATTGGGTGGGGTGGGGTGGGGGTCAGGGTTCTTGTGGTTGCAGGTGACAGATCCAGCTCACACTAGCTGAAACCAAAGAGGGGTGTATTGGCAGGGAGCTGCTGACATGCCCACAGAGTCAGTGGGGCAGGAGCCCCAGGGACCACAGGATGAGGGCTTCAGGCCCATTAGGGCACCGTCTCCTACTCTGCTGGCCTGTGCTTGTCAGTGGAACCCAGCAGCAGATGGGCTTTCTCCCATGATGGGAAACAGGAACACCCCAGGTGCTCACACTTAGGACCCAAATGCCAAAGGTCTCTTTCTTGCCCTCCTAGGGAAGACTGGCTAGGGTGGGACATGCGGCTATCCCTGTATTAATTGCTGTGACTAGAAGGTTGGTTTGAGTCTGCTGGGTCACAGCTTGCCGCTGTGTATGGGGGTGAGTTGGAGCAGGACCTGTGCCCAGAAGGCAAGCAGCAAAGCATGCGGACAGGAAGAATGGCTTCCACAGTGGGGGACACAAAAGGAAGAGAAAACACAGTCCCTGCCCTCTGAGCTTATACTGCTGTGTGTGTGCAGACCACTGCACAAGATATAATTGCAAGCTGGGTGCCGTGACTCACACCTATAATCCTAGCACTTTGGGAGTCCAAGACAGGAGGATTGCTTGAGGCCAGGAGTTCAAGAAAAGCCTGGGCATAGCAAGTCCCCATTTCTACAAAAAAATTTAAAAAATTAGCCAAGCAAGGTGGTGCACACCTGTAGTCCCAGCTACTCAGGAGGTTGAGGTGGGAGGATCGCTGGAGCCCAGGAGTTCAAGGCTGCAGTGAGCTATGATTGTGCCGCTGCACTCCACCCTGGCCAACAGAATAAGACCCTGTCTCTAGAATTAAAAAAAAAGAATATCATTGTAGAAATTATTAGTATTGTTTTTGAGCAACCACTGGGATCCAGACTCTTTGTAGACTCTACCTCATTTATTTAAGTCTCCCCATAACCCTATGAGAGGTCTGAGTAGCCTCAATGTCCTTACATAGAAACTGGCGTGCAGAGACAGGCTGTAACTTGCTAGTCTGCCCTCTGGTAGGCCGTGGGGCTGGGATCTGAGCACCGTTGTGTCTACTCCAGAGCTCACCCTCTTCCCCAGGCCTGGTGCCAGCTGGTGCTGTCCGTGGCTGGTGACCCAGCTGTTGTGGTAGAAAAACTTTTCTCTACACTCTTATGTTCAGTACTGGAGGGCTTGTGAGTTAAACTGAAAGAAACAGACTGGCAGGAGAAAAGAGTTGATTTGCCAGTTCCTTGTATATAGGGGTGCTCCATGATGAGTACCTCAAAGGGGGTGGTGAAAACTGGGGGTTTGGCCAGGTGCAGTGGCTCACGCATGTAATCCAGTACTTTGGGAGGCTGAGGCGGGTGTATCACCTAAGGTCAGGAGTTTGAGACCAGCCTGACCAATATGGCGAAACCCAGTCTTTACTAAAAATACAAAAATTAGCTGGGTGTGGTGGTGTGCCTGTAGTTCCAGCTGCTCGGGAGGCTGAGGCAGGAGAATTGCTTGAACCTGGGAGGCGGAGGTTGCAGTGAGCCGAGATCGGGCCATTGCACTCCAGCCTGGGCCACAGAGGGAGACTGCAGTCTCAAAAAAAAAAAAAAAAAAAAAAAAAAGAAACAAAACCTGGGGGCTTATATTCTTAGCTTAATAGGGAGAGAAAGGGGAAGGGAGAAAGGTTTCTTTAGGAAAGACAAGTGGGTTTTTAGGAGAACAAACGGGAGATGAAGTTTGTGATAATGTTTACTTAAGCAGGGTCAAGTGGTATTTCTGTCTTTATGACCGTGAAATTCCCTTAAGGGGATTTCCGACAACCTCTTTTCCCAGATGCTGCTGCTTTTAAGGAAAGCTGAGAAGGCTTCTTTCTGCATCTGTTGGCTTTCAGATGTCTTCAGCTTACACTGATCTGTATCCTAACGCTGGGGTTCCAAATGGGCCCTCACACAGGCTGGGAACAGGACCCCAGGAGAGGGAGTGCTTGTATGCCATGTATGTCCTGGAGGGGCCATGACCTGTGCCAGCTCCTACAGTCTCTGCTTGGTGAGGGGCTCCACATGCGTGGCTTCTGGGCACTGTGTGCCCTCAGCGAGGCCCCTTCCAGACCCACTGAGTGGCCTGGTCTGAGCCCCTGATAAGGGTTCTAAGAGGGTCAGCTCAAATGACGGGGGTGAGGGTGGAGGGGATACTCTTTGGGGCTATGGGAAAAACAATGAAACCCACTGCTGAGGTGGAGAGCTGAAGGCAGCGAAGTTTGGAAGGTAGTGGGGAGAGTAGATGGGAGCTTGTTCCCCAAGCAGAATTTGGGAGCTTCCCTTGGAAACCAGAAGAGGTCTTTTGATGAGCTATAAGTGAGATGTTTCTTTCCACTGGGCAAAGTGTACTTTTGAAACTTGGCATTCCAGGGCTGGCCTGGCCTGAAACGTGATGCATTCAGAAGGGGGTAGGAAGCCCTCCAATCTGGAGTTATAAGAGACCACGTGGATGGTGGCAGGAGTGGGTGGGAAGTTCTCTCTGAGCCCTTGATGTTCATGATGTGGAGGCCAGCTGCCCACCTATCCTTCTCTGGTGTTCCCCTGACGTCCCTAGGACTTTACTGTTGGAGGAAGGCAGGCTCAGTAACCCACTCTAACCTTCTTGGCCAAATTAACACATTCTGACTTTTGACCCTTGACCTCTGACTCATGCATGACTCAAAGCTGTGGCCGGGGAACATTGTCAGTTTCCACTGAAGACTGGGCCACGAGGGCCTGCCTTGGTGACTGCTGTTTGGATAGTCTTGGTCCTACCTTCCTTCTCGCCACAATCTGCCAGAAAGTGGGTGAGGAGAGAGGAGAGTAATGATCTTCCCAGAGGTTCTGGAAGGCCGTTAGAGGCTGGGTCTTCCGCTCGCTGCTGGGTTGCCCTGTGAATGTGGGAACAGAAAGGGCCTGGGATGGGTGAGGGGCACAGTTGAGGGGAGCTTCCCCTGAGGGAAGCCCAGTTCCTCTTGGGGAGAGAGGCTCACAGCATTGAGATGGACTGCGGCTTAAAGGAGCCATGACCGTGCAGACCTCTGCAGATGGCTGCTGCCATCGCGGGTACATGGGCGGTGTGGGGTTCTGGCTTCCCCTGAACAGGTGCAGAGGACGGACAGTCAAACTTCCCAGCAAGGGAAGGAGAGCAGATGGGGACCGACAGTCTGCCTCCCTGGGGACCAGCAGCTCATCCTGTCCATTGTGTGGAAGCTTTTATTCGGCTGGGATGCTTGACACTCGAATTGCCTTAGGGGATTTCCATGGGGCCAGTAATAACAGCTTGCCTTTGCATTCCCCTTGGAACACCTGTCTGCTGTGACCATTTCTGATCCTGATTTCCGGGGCCAGGTCTGGGCTGGCGGGACCAGAGGGAGGAGATCTGGTTCCTGGGATGGATGGTCCCATTGTGCTCTCAACCCAGGGAGGAGGGGGCAGAAGCCATTAGTGAAGCACCCAAAGTTATCTGACGAGGCCCTGGGCACTGCTGTCAGGGGCAGCTGGAGGGACAGTCCGGGTGACCCTGCCTCCTGTATGTCTTTTGCATTGACCTGGGGAGGTGCTATGGATATTCCTGCAGCTTCAGATGATGCGACCAGGCTCCCCGCTCAGCCTTGTCGCACATGCTGCTGGGCGCTGTCTTTCTCTGTGCCTGTTTGCACATCTATACTGGGTCATCTTCCTTAAGACTTCTTCAAATCTCAGGACTAGAGAACCATTTGAGCACTTTGAAGCATAAAGGGGTAGTTGTTTTCAGCATTTAGTGAGTACGTGTTGTGTGCCTTGTATCACAGACAGACTCCCATCGTAGAAGTTTTGGTCTGGCTGCAAAAACAAGCCTTAGTCCTATGGAATAATCAGGGAACCATTGAGAATGGTACCAGTACGAAGGAGCTTAGAGGGGGTGCTGTCCCTGTGGGGTTGTGGAGAGAGGAGGGCTGTCTACAGGGGCTCATTGCTGAGCCTGCCTTGGGGGAGAGGGCAATCTGGAGAGGGGAGGGCATGCGGGCCAGGGCGGCAGACAGCACAGCAAGGTTGTGGGGGTAGGGTTGAGGAAGGAGATCCAAGTGTGTGGCAACAGGTGACAGAAGCCTGCAGAGACCTCCCTGACATCTAGGTGTGGCGGGATGGCTGGCAAGGCAGCAGCATGGACTGTGGCGTAAAGAAGAGGCATGAGAACAGCTCCTCATGGTGGCATCCAAGGTGGATCTGCAGGTTCCCAGGGTCCTCTCCTGGCCCAGGGGTGATGGATCAGTTCTCTGGGGCGAGGACCTCTTTGGACATGGGGAGACTGGGGAACCTCCTGGGGCCTGGAGCTGGAGCACAGGGAGGGTGAGAAGAGAGACAGAGAGGCCCTTTCATCATTTCCTCCCAGCCAGGTTGCAGCCAGAAGCTTCCAGTCTGTTTCCTCTAGAAACCCTCTTGGCAGCCAGCCTGTCTGGATGATAGGTGCCTGGTTCACCTCCACTCCCCACCCTGCCCCACCTGGCTGACAATACATAGATGTTGGGGTGGTTGCCGGGACAACACTGGCTAGCACCTCTGCCAATTGTAGGGTCCTACCAGCTCTGACCTGCCTCAGAGCCCCTTTCTGAGCCTGGGGCCTGCTCAGATGGCCTGTATAGAAGAGCTTGGTGCCTGTTTTAGACCTGGGAGGTTTTGGCACAGTTGGCTGTCAGATCAGGGCCTTGGTGGCCTCAGCCTGGAAGGGTGGCATTTTGTTTGTTTGCCCTTGACATGCATTACACATCCATCATAAAGCCTGGTTTGGAACACCACAAAAACTGCTTTCCTGCTGACGGAGAGTGTGGCTTTGCCAGACATTCTCCTTTTGGGTAGATGAAACTCTAAGGAGCTCATCCTCCTTGACACGAAGCAGACAATCCTCTTCTTCCCTCTCTTTTTGGTCTTTTTCTCTTCTTTTATGTCTCTTCCCCAAAACTGCTTTTGCGAAAAGTAAAAAACTCATTCACTGTAAAGCAGTAGTTCTTTTCAAAGTTTATTTTATTTATTATATTTATTTTATTTAAAAGTTATTTTATTTTTTTGAGACGGAGTTTCACTGTTGCCCAGGCTGGAGTGCAGTGGTGCGATCTCAGCTCACTGCAACTTCCGTCTCGCAGGTTCAAGTGATTCTCCTGCCTCAGCCTCCTGAGTAGCTGGGATTACAGGCGTGCCACCACACCCAGGTAATTTTTGTATTTTTAGTAGTGATGGGGATTCGCTGTGTTGGCCAGGCTGGTCTCGAACACCTGACCTCAAGCAGCCTGCCCGCCTCAGCCTCCCAAAGTGCTGGGATTACAGGTGTGAGCCAGGGTGCCCAGGCTTTTTTTTTTTTTCTTTTAAAGACAGGGTCTTGCTTTGTCACCCAGGCAGGAGCGCAGTGGTGCAATCATGGCTCACTGCAGCCTCAACCTCCTGGGCTCAAGGGATCCTCCTGATTCAGTCTCCTAAGCACCACAGGTGAATACCACCATGCTTGCCTAATTTTCTTCTTCTTTTTTTTTTTTTTAATTTTTAGTAGAGACAGGGTCTTATTATATTACCCAAGCTGGTCTTGAACTCCTGGCCTCAAGCAATCCTCCTGCCTTGGCCCCCCAGAGTGCTGGGATTACAGGTATGAGCCATGGCACCCACCCAAGCAGTAGTTCTTAACCAGGGACATTTGGTAATGTCTGGAGATATTTTTGGTTATCACAGCTAGAGGGGATGGGGTGCTACCGGCATCTAGTTGGTAGAGGCCAGGGATTCCACTAAACATCTTAAAATGCACAGAACAGCTCCCCCAACTGAGATCATCCACATCAAATTGTCCATTGAGACCCCCTGACCTATGGTATTAGTTCCGATTGCCACACACAGGAATTTTCAAAGCAAACCCACTGAGCAGAGAATGATGTGCATCACAGAAGGAGAGTGCTGGGAATCTTGGTGTGAGAGATATGTGGTAGTGAGCACCCTCCTGCGAAGAGAGTTTTATGGTTCACACAACACTTTTGCTTTCGTGGACAGCACCTCACTCCACAAATACACACACACACACACTTTTTAGAGGCAGGGTCTTGCTTTGTCACCCAGGCTGGAGTGCAGTGGTGCGATCATGGCTCACTGTAGCCTCGACCTCCTGGGCTCAAGTGATCCTCCTGCCTCAGCCTCCCAAGTAGCTGGGACTACAGGCATGGCTGACTGTGCCCAACTAATTTTTATTTTTATTTTTAAAAAATAGACAAGGTCTCACTATGTTGCTCAGACTGGTCCTGAATTCCTGAGCTCAAACAATCCTCCTGCCTCAGCCTCCCAAAGTGCTGGTATTATAGGCATGAGCCATTGTGCCTGGCTGAAATAAGTTTTAAACTAACAGATGCCATTGATCAAGCACATGCTATGGGCCAGGCCTGGTTTCAAAGCCTTGACGTCTGTTTTTCCCCTCCACTCTCCTGCCTCTGCAAGCTATGTTTCCTCCACACCCACAGATGAGCAGGGTCGAGCTCCAAGAGGTAAGACTATGCAGTGGTGAGACGTGGCAGAGCTCGACCTTCACAGGCCTCCACACTGCCTCTGTTTACATACAAGCTGCCAGCCTGGGACATCGAGGCTGCTGCGTTTCACAAATAGGTTGTGGGGGATAAATGCTGAGCATTGTGGGCTTGTGAAAGGGACTCTTTTGGGCTGGGTGGGTCCATCCCTGTGCACCCTGGTGCCACTCTGCACATGCAGCCTGGGCATGAGGTGGGCTGAGCAGCTGGATCCCTGGAGCACCACCCAGACCAGCCTGTAGGCTCCAGGAGCTCCAGAGACAGTCACCCTTTAAGAGGTGTGCTGATTAAAAGGCAGCTAAAAGTGCTCACTTGGAACCCACACCAGCCCTTTAAAATATAGGGCATGATCATGAGCTTGGCAGAGAGGGAAGATGGAGCAGCTGAGCCTGCAGCAGCTGAGAAAGAGGTCGGAAGACTCAGCACTTTCCTTCCACTCCCCTGAGAGCAGCCTCATCCTCCAAGACCTTAAACACTTCACTAGTGACCTCGGAGGCAGGGCCTACCAATGTGGTACGTGGCATAAAATCATGGGGTATCTGACCATCATGGAGCCTTAGATTTGATGAACTATGGCACACATGTGAACTTGTCTGTGTGTGCACACATGTGAACTTGTCTGTGTGTGCACACCTGAGCATGGCATCTTGGTGAGGTCTTAGTGTCCCAACCCAGGGTAAACCAGACCCAGCTCTGGCTACTGCGAGGGTCAGCCCCAGAGGGCTGGGGAAGGCAGAGAGCTCAGACCACAGGTAGTAGTATATTGCTGTTAAACATCCACATACATGCACATGTGTACACACATACAACACAGGTACCCACACACATGCACATGCGTGCACACATATAATATGGGTACCCACACACAAGCATATACCTGTGCATGTTTAGTCATCCGCATGTGTAACACAGGTGTGTTTGTGTAGATACACGCACCCATGTGTACCATACCAAATTAGATGTATGCACACAGACAAGTTCACATATGTACCATATTTCATCAAATCTAAGACCACACTGATGGTCAGATACCCCATTATTTTATGTCCTTAAGAACGAAAAAGTGTTACCAATGAAACTCTGTTCATCACTTAGCATTTTTACTGGAGACTTATTAGAAGAGAGCTTTTTCTCTTTTTTCTTTCTTTTTTTTTTTTTTTTTTTTTTTTTGAGATGGACTCTTGCTCTGTCACCCAGGCTGGAGTGTAGTGGTGTGATCTCAGCTCACCACAACCTCCACCTCCCGGGTTCAAGTGATTCTCCTGCCTCAGCCTCCTGAGGAGCTGGTATTACAGGTGCATGTCACCATGCCTGGCTAATTTTTCTATTTTTAGTAGAGACAGGGTTTCACCATGTTGGTAAGGCTGGTCTCCAACTCCTGACCTTGTGATCCTCCTGCCTCGGCCTCCCAAAGTGCTGGGATTACAGGCGTGAGCCACCACACCCAGCTAGAAGACAGCTTTTAACCTCAGTTAGACTTAGGTCTTTATCATATGTTACTCTTTTCTTTTTGTTTTGAGACGGAGTCTTGCTCTATTGCCCAGGATGGAGTGCAGTGGTGCGATCTCGGCTCACTGCAAGCTCTGCCTCCCAGGTTCACGCTATTCTCCTGCCTCAGCCTCCCGAGTAGCTAGGACTACAGGTATCCGCCACCATGCCTGGCTAATTTTTTCTGTATTTTTAGTAGAGACGGGGTTTCACCGTGTTAGCCAGGATGGTCTCAATCTCCTGACCTCGTGATCCACCCGCCTTGGCCTTCCAAAGTGCTGGGATTACAGGCGTGAGCCACTGCGCCTGGCCTATCATATGTTACTGTTGTACACACACAGATAAGGCAACATGAACAGGTGAAGAGTTCCCCTAACTTCTTCACATTCAGAGCAGTGCCCTTGCATGTCACATTTCAGCATAGTCAGCATAGTCCTCAGTGTGTGACCTTTCCATGCAGCATTGTCCTGCCTGCCATCGAGAGCAGGGGTGGTGCCACCTGAGGGCTCCACTGGCATCCTTGGATTTTCATACAAGCTACGGACAGCATCCTGTGGATTTGATGCTGGAGTCAGATTGATTTTACTGGAAGGTGTCAATGGGAGGTTTTCAGACAACACTCAGAATTCACATTCCTGCCTCTGATAGTTTGTTGCCTGAAATGACGAAGGCTATGGTTGTGAAGCCACCAGGAATGACAGAGGCTCTTGCTTGCACTGGCAGTGACACTCACCCCTGGGCTGCCCCCTGGCCAACAGTGATTGTAAACATGAAAAAGAGGAGCCTGTTGGACTCAATAGGATGCAGCATGTGTCTTGGGGGTGCTGGGGGCTAGAGCACATGGTCTGCAGATTCACCTTGTGCCTTGTGAGAAGGGCCAGGGTTGCACACCAAGGGGCTGGTCCAGGGCCTGAGACTCCATGTTGCTGTCGTCTCCCTAGGACTGAGAAAGGACAGGAGGGGGTCATTGTGGCCATTCCTCTGTCTTCAAGCAATGTTGCCCACATCTGTCCAGGTTCAGAGGCAGTAAGTGATCAGGGAAGGTGCATGAGCAGGTCAGGTTTTCCAAGGCCTGGGCTTGTCCTCTGACAATGACTGCTGTCCTCAGGCAAGCTTCCGTATACCTTTGGGCCTGCCTGTATCCCTGAAAACAGGGATAGCATACCATTCTCCTTGGAGGTCCTTGGAGAAATGGCTGACTCTGGGACTAGGGCAGGGAATATGCAAGATGACCCCGGAGCATCTCCTAGAGCCAGAAAGTAATGAAGTGTTAAAAAACATACCCCAAATCCCCAAACCATGGGGGTGTGTTTACAGGACACAGGACCCGACTCAAAGAGCTCTCAACCACCAAAGCTGTGACAATTTGAGCAACAAAACAAATCACAGACAATTATAGCCCAAGGTGTAAAACAGATAAAAGTCCATACTGATAACATAAATGATAGAATAAATAAACGAAGAAGGGACAAATCTCCCATGCAGAGTAATTCCAGTTTATTCATGTAGAGACTCCGTCTTCAAGGAGGTGGATTTTAACTCCCCATTCCCTAGATGTGGCCACACATAGTGACTTTCTTCTCAAGAATTCAGTATGGAAATCAGGGAGCAGAGGGTAACTTTCAGGGAAGAAACCTGACAAACACTCCCTCAGCTGGGTGATGAAGGCCAACAGCAACAGTGATGAGTCAGGCTGGTATCATGCACCCTTGACATGGCCTGATGAGGAAGCACCTTACCCCTGTGGGCTTCCTCCCCGATAGCCCCCATCTAACCATGAGAAAACCATCAGACGTACTCTAATTGAAGGACACAAAATACCTGCTTAGTGCTGCTCAAGACTTTTGATGACTCAGTGCTGGTCATCAAAAACCAGAAGGCGGGAGAACCTGTCACAGAGAAGAAACAGAGCAGAGGGGCTAAGAGACAGGAAGTTTAAATGGAATGTGGCACCCTGGATGGGACCAGGACATTTGGGGGAAATTAGAGAAATCTGAATAGAATGTAGACTTTAGTTAATAACAGCCTGTCAGTATTGGTTCGTTAACTGTGACAACCATACCATAGTAATGGAAGATGTTAACATTTGGAATAAACTGGGTATGGGGAGTTTCTGTAATATCCTTGTAACTTTTAGCTGAACCTAAAGTTATTTTAAAATAAAGTTTATTTTTAGAATAATAGGAATTCCAGGCCATTCACCGCGAGGATTCAGTGAAGCGATGCGGGGAGGCGCTTGTGGGCTGTGCCAGCCATTAGTGGCAATGAGTGTTCCGCTTCTGTTTGAGCGCGGGTGGGCTTAATACCCCCACGGTCTTGCTTTTTCAGCACTGGCCTCCACCTCTCCCTGTTTAAGACCTGCCCGAGCCTGGCTACCAAGCAGTGAGTGGACCTTTTACAACCTTCTTGAGTTGTAAATGCTCCTCATTCTCCCTCCTGGGCCAGGGAAAGCCCACCCCAGCCACCCTGCCACAGAAACTGGTTCTGGACAGCAGCTGAGTGTAGTGGCTAAGGAAGTGGGCCTGAGAGTCACAGAAATCTGAGTTCAACTCCTAGCCTTCTCACTTCTAGCTGCGTGGCCTTGGGCAAGTTACTTACCCTCTCTGAACCTTGGATGTCTTGCCTATGCGACGGAAATAATTCCTCTCCCCATAGGGTTGTTGTGAGGCTGTATGCCAAGCCCTTGGCACAGTGCCTGGCACACAGTAGGTGCTTGGGGAGTAGCAGTGCCTCCCTCTAATCCCAGTACCCTCTACCATCTTCTCTTGTGCTGCCTTTTCTTCCCTTGGTCAGAGATGACTTTTGCTTGTTTTTCTGGTACATACCCAGTGGTTATCTCAGGTCAATATGTGGTGCTGAATCCTAATGTAGGGGTCGTGGCAGAGGTACTTTGAACATGGCGCAGCGGTGACTTTGAACTTGGCTCAGAGGTGAGAAGCAGGGAAGCTGGACACACTGCTCTGTTCTGCCCTGTGGGTGTGCCTCGTAGCCATCCTGCCTCGTGCCCAACCATGGGAAGCGATCCGTGATCTCCCCTGAGCTAGCTCCCTGGCCTCACCTCTGGCATTTGGGAGGCAGCCATGGAGGGCCAAGGCAGACAGGGCCAGGTCCTGGGTGCACAGCCAGGCTGGAGTCTGTCAGCGAGCTACCTGTGCATGTTCCAGAGCAGCTGAGGTCCTGGCCATGGTGCCATGTGTCACACAGCCTCTGCAGTTCTACCAGACATGGCAGCCCTGTCCAGCCACCTTCTTGGCCTGTGCAAAGTCTCAGGCAGCTTGAGCCAAATCAAAGATGCTGAGGTCCCTACTCAAGGGCTGGGGATGGCAGGGGTGTGTGCAGATGAGCGTACCAGGGCCCCAGAGGGCTGGAACAGGGGACTTGGAATGGAAGGGCTAACTCCACCTTTTTTTTAATGGGGTAGAAAGGGAATAAAATAAAAGCAGTTTATTTTTATCATCCTTATTTAGTATAAGAAAAGACCCAACTGTTTCTCATTGCCAAGCTCCTTTTCTATCAGAGCCTCAAAACTCTTCACTTCTCCTTGTGCTTTAGGCTTCCTTTTTGGGATCATTTTCCATCTTCCCTGCCATTCCTTTAGTGGGGTCTGTGTAACAGTTTTTGTTTATCTGATAATGTCTTCATTTCATCATGGTCCTTAAAAGATGGTTTTGTGAGTTCGGGATTCTAGGTTGATGGTTTCTTTATCTCGGTGCTTAGATGGTGCTAATTCAGTGTTTTCCGTTTGGTGAGTGATCTCTATTCTCTTTGACGGAGGTGTGCTTACAGGGAAGTCCATAAGAGACTGCGGTCACTGTCCGTCCCCAGAAAGGGAGCAGACATGCTCAGTGAAACTGCCAGCAGGAGACTTAAGGCCAGCGGAGGACGTGGAAGGGAAGGCTGAACAGGGCTCATGCCCCAGGGAACTTTCCAATGATGAAAAACTCCCCACTATTCGGTGCATGTGAGCACTGGCTGGGAAGAAATTCCCTGTCAGATGGAGGGGGATGGCTTAGCCTGTTTGGGCTGCTGTAACAAAATATCCTGTGAGTAGCATAGAAACAACAGAAATTTATTTCTCACAGTTCTGGAGGCTGGGAAGTCCAAGATCAGGGCACCAGCAGATTTGGTGACTGGTGAGAGCCCGCCCACTTTCTGGTTCATAGATGGTGATTTCTCACTGTGTCCTCACATGGTAGAAGGAGTGAGGGGGTCTTTCAGGGGCTCCTTTTATAAGGACACTAATCCCATTCAGGAGGGCTCTGCCTTTATGACTTAATTACCCCCTAATGCCCTATCTCCTAATACCATTCCCTTGGGAGTTGGATTTCAACATATGAATTTTGGGGCAACACCAACATTCAGACCAAAGCAGTTGACTTTAGCTACCTTGGTTGCCAGTGACCTTGGGGTTCTCTTGGTGGCTCCACGTGGCTCATGCCTTCCTCTCCCCTGCTGCAAGCCTCTGCCCCTCTCCTTTTAAGGGCCCACAACCTTCTTGGTCCAGGGATCGTTCCAGCTCCTCCACTGAGACTTCCCTGAGCCCTCCTGCCCAGACACTGTTTCCCTTTTCTCCAGATCCTGGAGCTGGGTGGTGGGGGTGGGGGCCTGAGCTGCAGAACTCAGAACACCAGGCACCTGAAGCCCTTGGTCTCGGGTTGCTTCTTAGTGGTATCTCCAGATGGGCTGTCCCTTTCTGTTTACATAGCATTTGCATCTAGGCCAGTTACCAGGGAGTGGGAAGTGGCATCAGGGGGCCTCACCCCACCTCCTGCCAATGTTGGACAGATGAGCTGTGATTCTATCTCCTGCTCAGAGAGGCAGCAGCCCCCTGCCCAGTCCCACTGTAAGGACCTCTCAATGTCCTGAGCTGGAGATGGCAGCTGTTGGAGCAAGGGTCATTGGAGGCTTTGATGAGTGGGTTTGGCCTGTTGAGTGAGGTACAGAAATGAGAAATATGGCAGGATTCTGGCAGCAATTCACATGGTCTGCCTTACAAGAAAGACACGTGGAGGAAGGCAGCAGCCCTGGGCATTTCCAGATGCCCAGAGGCCCAGCAGATGCCCCCGCTGAATGTCCCAGTGACTCCTTTCTTCTCCTGCCCCCGGGATAACCGATGGGTTTACGTGAGTATGCGTGGGGCACAGATGTGGCTGTGCAGAGCGTGCATTGCCTGTGATCCTGTCCTTAGTCTGCTTATAGTGCACTCAGGGAGGTGTGCAACACTTACCCACCCCAGTACAGAAGGAAGGCCGTGATCCAGTGTTGGAGGGGCTGGGAAGTAAGGGTTACTTAAGGGTCACCCTACTGCAGATCCATGATCATCTCAGCGATCAGCAAAGACTCCTTAGTTTAGAATTCCACCAGGGAGCCTATGTGTGTGTGTGACTGATTGGGTGCCCCCTACTCTACCCTGAAGTCCCTCCTAGGATAAGTATAGGGTGTGTGGATTGAGGAGGACATTGTCTCTACGCATTGGAGCACTTTACTCCCACTGGGGAGGGGAAGAGTTTGGGAAGGAAGCCCTGCTGCTCATTGGACTATGGTCATTTCTTGTGGTGGGCATTGGCATTGTTCCTTGTGGTAGGGTGTTGGCGGGGAGCTGCTTCCCCGCAATGGGTGCTGGTCTTTGGTCTTGCTACTCAATTGGATCCAGATATGGGTGCCAGGAAGGCCCGTGGCTGAAGCCTGACACCAGCTGCTCTGAAGTCTGCGCATTCATGAACTGGGGCAGCTGCCAGTTCTGGGCACTGCGGAAAGTGGCTTGGGACTGGGGCTCGGTGATGTACGCGGCTTCTGCCGCCCACAGTTTTGTGCTTACAGCCTGGCTCCCTCCTTGGCTGGCCCAGAAGGGGTGTGCCAGCAAAGCATACATCTCCTGTTCCCCTCCTGGCTCACCCCTTGCCATGGGACTGTCACATCTGTGTGGTTGGAAGCGCTATTCCTCTTCTCCGTGTGGTGGACAACGGTTGCTTTGTGGGTTGTAGGTTGATCACTTTGCTTTTGAGTGGAAAAGAATTTATGGCTGAAGGGCATGGGGAGATGGAAGTAGCGAGAGCAAGACTATGCATGGAGCTCCAGCCCAGCTCCTAGGAAGCCATGTGGGCAGGAGGCAGAGGCTGGGTTCCACTTCTGCTGGCATCACCTCCCTAACCGCACTGCTGGCATCACATCCCTGACCGCGCTGGTGGCATCACATCCCTGACTACACTGCTGGCATCACATCCCTGACCATGCTGGTGGCATCACATCCCTGACCATGCCGGTGGCATCACATCCCTGACTGTGCTGGTGGCATCACATCCCTGACCATGCTGGTGGCATCACATCCCTGACCACACTGCTGGCATCACATCCCTGACGGCGGCAGTGGCATTTTTTTGTAGAGACAGGGTCTCACTATGTTGCCCAGGCTGGTTTCAAAATCTTGGCCTCGGCCGGGCGCGGTGGCTCACGCCTGTAATCCCAGCACTTTGGGAGGCTGAGGCGGTTGGATCATGAGGTCAGGAGATCGAGACCATCCTGGCTAACACGGTGAAACCCCGTCTCTACTAAAAATACAAAAAAATTAGAAGGGCGTGGTGGCGGGCGCCTGTAGTCCCAGCTACTCAGGAGGCTGAGGCAGAAGAATGGCGTGAACCCAGGAGGTGGAGTTTGCAGTGAGCCGAGATCGCACCACTGCACTCCAGCCTGGGCAATAGAACGAGACTCCACCTCAAAAAAAAAAAAAATCTTGGCCTCAAGTGATCCTCCTACCTTGGCCTCCCATAGCACTAGGATTACAGGCATAAGCCACCATGCCTATGCCCGGTCAAGATTAGGCTTTTAAATGTATTGAGTGATGTTCTATGAAACAAGCAACATAGAAACAGTATATTCAGTATGATTCCAATTTTGTAAAATAAGATGCATGCATGTACACACGTGGCATGACGCAGGTTAACTGTAGTTATTATAAGTCTGACTAATAGTAGTGTCGGTGATTTCATTTTCTTATTTTTTTGTAGTTTTCAATTTTTGTTTCTAGTGAAGTGTTTTGTATTCATAAACAAGGTTATTTAAAACAAAAAAGCTGGAGTATCCAATGGGACCACTCAGGAAATGGGTGTCCCCAGGAGAGGGTGAACTCCCTGTCCTTGAGGGTGGACAAGCAGAGGCTGAGTGTCCGCCTCATGAACACTGTTCAAGAGCTTCCTGGCAGAGGAGTGCAAAGGGCTGGATTCTTTGATGAGCTGTGCAGGACACTGGCCCACAGTCCTGGGCCTGTGAGAAAAAGGAATTATCTAGAGCAGTGCTCTTCAAACTTACCCATGCCTGCCAGTCAGCTGGGGATCTTGTTCAATTGCAGATCCTTATTCAGGAGGCCTGGGGTGGGGCCCAAGGCTCTGCATTTCTCACAAGCTCCCAGGTGCTGCTGCTGCTCCAAGGTCCTGGAGTATGTCTCCTGGAGGAGTGCCCACTGCTGCCTCCCCAGGGCCGGGGTACTGTAGGGCAGACATTATGCCAGTGGCAACTGGAACGGTACACAGGGATGTTAGGGCGAGTGGCCTATGGTTCCCTGAGCCAGGTGACCTGTCTGGAAGAGGCTCTCCAGACGTGGAAAGATGAGTCTTGGTCAGAGTTGCTGAGTTTGAGACCAGGCCCTTTACACTGTGGCTTTGTGGAAAGAGCTCATGGTTGGGATTACATGGTCTAAGATGTGAATCCCAGTTCTGCAGCTTGCTAGCAGTGTGTCCTCGGGCAGGTCATTTTGCCCCCTCAGCCTCAGTTTCTTTATCTGTAAAGTAGGATAAGTATCTTGCCTGATAAGGTCACGGCGGGGATACCATATGTTAGGTACCTACCCCAGTACCTGGATGCAGTAGGCCTGTAATGAATGTTTCCTTCCCTTAAACTGTATTTTCTTCTTGCAGGTAGATGAGATTTACCACGATGAGTCCCTGGGGGTTCATATAAATATTGCCCTCGTCCGCTTGATCATGGTTGGCTACCGACAGGTAAACCACCTTGTCAGCAGGCAGGGTTTGCGGGGAGAAGGGTTGTGGGGCCAGAGTGTTGGACCAGCAATGGCGTGGGCTGCAGGGATAAGCATCCAGGAATCTTTGTTTCCAGAATCAGAACTTGAGGCTATTAGAATTGTGGCTTCAGTGATGGAGCCTTTGGAGGTGGTAAGCAGCAATTTATGGGTTCCTACAATCTGAGAAACTGACGATTCCACACCTTTATCGCTGGGAGATCCCTCTCCTTGGGGAAACTGGGGCTTACAGTGGGGTGGCCACTGAGACAAGTCATGTTATGGTTGAGCCCTGGTGCCCTGCGCTCTGCAATCTTAGACTACCAGTCACCTATTATTAAATGGGGGTAGCCACCAAACTTTCCTGTAAGGGCTATTGTGAAGATTAAATAAAACAATGAATGCAAAGTATAGAGGAAATGCTCAGAACAGCACCTGCCTTGCAGGTTAGTTGAAGGGATTGGAAATTGTGTGTGTGAAGTTCCCAGCAGAAACGCATCTCAGCATGGTGCTTGGCACGTGAACATCCCTGAAAGCAGGCAGGGCTGTGTGCCAGCAGCAGTTGAGTGGGGACAGCTGGTGATCTTGGGGTGGGTCCTGCAGTCCTCTGGGCCTTAGCGTTCCCATCTGTAAGTGGGAGGAGAGAGGCCTCCTGTTTCTAGGGCTCTGACCCTCCATGTAGCTGTTGGTGCTCTCCCGGCCCCTCCAGTCCCTGAGCCTGATCGAGCGCGGGAACCCCTCACGCAGCCTGGAGCAGGTGTGTCGCTGGGCACACTCCCAGCAGCGCCAGGACCCCAGCCACGCTGAGCACCATGACCACGTTGTGTTCCTCACCCGGCAGGACTTTGGGCCCTCAGGTATGCAAGGTACTGTATTTGCCATGGCCAGGTGTGTGCAGCATGCAGGGCAGACAGAGGCTGGGCCTGGAGGCAGATGGGCTCTCCTCTGGGGCCCACCACACGGAGGTTTGAAGGGATGGGACCTGGACAGCCGAGGATGAGCTTTGCAATGGTTTATTGGGACCGTGGGAAGTAGAGGGGTCCCTACTCTGGTCCCCGATATTTTGGTGGAGGCTGCAGGCAGCTGTGAGTGGTCAGGCCCTGGGTCCTGTGCTTAATGTCCCAGAGCCTGGCTGCTGGAAGACCCTCCATGGGCTTCAAGATGCTTCTCTCCACACTGTGTCCTTCTGTCCTCATTGCAGACTGTGGGACACCTAAGATGGGGCTTGTGTGGGCTGCAGAACAGGAAGTCTGTGCTCTGCCTCCAGCTCCACACCTTGCCAACCCAGTGGTCCAAGATCTCTTCATCTCCCTGGGTCCTCCCAATTGTGGAATGGGGAACATCATAATATTTGCCTTCCCCCATTCCAAGGCTGCTAAAGGCCCCGGGGGTGCATGACATGTTTGTGACAGAGTATTGACAATTGTAAATACTCTGCAAACATGCAGCTTTGATACCCATATGGGGAAACTGAGCCATGGGGTGGTGAAGAGACTTGCCCATGTGGTTTAGCAGACAGGAGGCAGATGTGAGACTCAAACTGGATCTCCAGGTTCCATGTTGAAGGCTTTCTATTTTTTTCTGCTTTAATGCTGGAAATCAGTTGGTCAGCCCTGCCTACCCAAAAGATTTCTTGTCTGAATGACTGAAGCTCCAAATGTGGTTTTACACACCACACACACACACACACACACACATACAGACATCCACACACATGTACAGGCCCATGTGCACACAGACACATGCACACATGCAAATAGACATAAGCCAGTGTGTACATGTACAGATATACAAACACACACGTATACACAGACACACAGAGACACTGCATACATGTAGAGACACAAAGACACATGTACATGCATGCACAGGCACTCACATAGACACAGACATGCACACACATGTATATCACATGTAGAGCAAATCTCAGCCTTCCAGGACAACAGAGGCCCCAGAAACCTCCTTCCCACTCAGCCTCTTGCTATACTCCCCAAACCATGTCAAATAAAAGAACATTTCAGCTCCTCTAACGTGAAGGAATAGCTCTGTCTGGGGGGACTGCAGGCCTAGGCAGGGAAATGCCTTTGTCATTACCCCCACCTTGGAGGCCCCTAGGACACAGGCCTCATGCATGGTAGTGCTTAGCTGGTGCCGGCCCCCCTGCACTGCCATGATTCCTGTGTGGCCTGCCTGCACCTTGGCCTGTGTCCTCCCCACCTCTGAAGAGTTGTCTCAGCTGTCCTTCACTGCCCTCCATCAGCCATTCCTGGTCCCCCTCAACTCCTTCCAAACCATTCCCTTTCCCCTTCCTCCAGCTCCCCCGCTGCACCCTGGCTTGCTTCTTGAATTCTAGCCCTTCTGGCCCATGCCTCATCACGTGATCTCCCTGCCAAACCACAGTTCTTTAGCTGTGGCGGTGGTTGGATAGCGGGGTGTTGCAGGATCGGGGTAGGCTCGGATCTGAGTCTCCTGTTTTCCCCCTGGTACCTAACATAATGCTGCCCCCAACTCCTGCATAGAAAGTGTTCGGAGCTTGTTTGCTGATTGACTGTGGGACTGGAGGGAGGCATTGTGGAAGTAGTATGTTTGCAGGCCCGGGTGTTCTCTGGTTTAGAGGGGCGCTGATAAACCCCGGGAAACTGCAGGCCAAGAGGGAAGCCATCAAGCCCTAGGATGTGAGGGTGGCTTGGCCCAGGTTTGTTTGGCTGCAGGTGGGACTTTGTGAGCATCTGTCTTCCTCCAGGAACGTCCCCACTCCAAGGACTGACCAGAGGGCTGGGCTGGGCACAGACCTCAGTGTGTCCTGCCTCACCTGCCCTCCACCTCGCTCTCCACCTTTTCTTTCTCTCTTCGGCAGGGTATGCACCCGTCACTGGCATGTGTCACCCCCTGAGGAGCTGTGCCCTCAACCATGAGGATGGCTTCTCCTCAGCCTTCGTGATAGCTCATGAGACCGGCCACGTGTAAGTGGCAGCAGCAGGGTGGGTGGGACTGGCAGTAGCAGGGTGGGTGGGACTGGCAGCTGTGCCGTGAGCTCCGGGGAATTCTGTGGCTGTGGGAGGATTTGCCCAGCTTGGCCTGGTCCCAGTGTCCTGGGAAGTGTCAGAGGAGCTGGCCTGCCACTGCTGCATGGCCTCCTGCAGTTACCAGTAGAGGGAGGCCCTAACCTGAGTTAGGAGGAGCCAAGGGGCATGAGTAGTAATTTGGGCCTGCCTTGGGCCCAGCCTCCAAATCCCAGGGCCACAGGGGACCAGATGTGGCCCTGCCTTTGGGTGGGTCAGTGGCAGTGTCCCCATCACACGCAGAGGCCTGCTCTCTCTGGGTGGTCTTGATCTCTGGCTTCCCTCCATCACGTCCACATTTGAGGCCTTTCTAAGACTTGATCCAGCCCACCCTGATACTCAGCACTCATTGGAGAGCTGGCCTGAGCCCACTGTAAACAGGTGCACTTAGAGCTTAGGCAGTGGGCCAGGCAGAGGCTGGCTTGCCTGATCTTAGGGCTTTGGGTTTTGTTTAGAGTGTGTTCATTCATTCAATATTTCTTGAGCACCTACCATGCACCAGGCCCCATTCTAGGAATGAGGCTACAGTGGAGACCAGGACAGAGAAGCCCTCAAGAGGCTACATGCTGGGTGGACACAAATGAGCTACTGTTCAGTAGGTCATGCCATGTCACAGGGGCAGAACCAAAGAGACACCATCAGCCCTGTTAGATTTTATCCCAGCTCTGCTCCTCCAGGCAGGTGGGACCTCCTCTCCACACCTGCAACATGGGGCTGACACCAGGGGAACCTCTGAGGCCCCTCCCTGTGGAGACACAAGGTCAAGCTTATAGGCCTGTGTATCTGCCTAGCAATCAAAGCCAGATGCAGCCATCTGGGAATGTTTAAGAACTTAGAATTCTTGGGATTTGGCATTAATGACTAATTGTGAAGAGCAAACTTTTAAATGTAGACTCTTATTATGGTAGGTGGCTACCATGTGCAAAGCTCTGTGCCCAGCCTTGCAGAGTCTTGGAGAGGCTCAAGAGGCAGGCGCTGACAGGGGCTCAAGAAATGAGGTTGAGTTGAGTTGAATGAAACCTGGTCTTTGCACTCAAAGGCCCTCCATGGGAAGCCAGCGAATGGTTATGAGTTTTTAATGGTGGGATAGATGGCTCCTGCTGTGGAGGTGAGCCCACAGGTGAGACAGCTAGGACCAGTGGCCAAGTGGGGCTTGATCTGGCCTTGGAAGCTGTAAGAACATGGGTGGAGCTCACAGAAGGGGTGGGTGTCTGGGAGTGGTGAACAGCAGGAGCGAAGGCTTGGAGGGCAGGATGAGCCCCGTCCCAGTGGGAGCAGCCTTGGAGAGAAGATTGGTCCTCCCCACTACGTGGCTGGAAAACTGAGGCCAGGAAGAGCGATCTGAGCTCTGGGTCAGGTCAGGGTCTCCTGTTGCTGGCCTGCCTGCCTGCCTGCCTTCCCGGGGCAGGCTCCTGGGATGTATCAGGACTCCTCTGTCTTCCCCATTCCAGGCTCGGCATGGAGCATGACGGTCAGGGGAATGGCTGTGCAGATGAGACCAGTCTGGGCAGCGTCATGGCGCCCCTGGTGCAGGCTGCCTTCCACCGCTTCCATTGGTCCCGCTGCAGCAAGCTGGAGCTCAGCCGCTACCTCCCGTAGGTCATTCCTGCCCTCAGAGATGGGATAGGGGAGCATGCGACCTGCCACTCTGAGCAGACATCACACAGCTGGCTGGCTTCCCCACGTCTCCCCTGTCTTGACTCTTCTGTGACTCATCTCGCCTCCCCGCCAAACCTGGCCTAAAACATACCCCATTAGCATAGCAGGTGGCTTAGTCTAGTGTTTCAGAACGTGTTCAGGTGACCATTTACATAGAATTCTTATTAAAAATGCAGACCCCCTGGCTCACGGAAGATGGTAAGTTAAATTCTGCTGGGGTTGGGTCTAGGAAGCTGGATTTATCAAGCATTGCAGGTGATACTTATGCCTGCTGAAGGTTATGAGCCACTGGGCTGAGGCTTGGGGCTCTAAACCCAGTGGCTCCTAACGACCCCTTTGAGCCCACCTGGCCCTAGCCCCCAGAGCTGCCCGGGATCGACTTCTCAATGGATGAACAGTGCCACTATGGCTTTCCCCCAGGTCCCAAGGAAATGGGCATGCTGAGGAGGGAGCTCCTCCTCTCCCCACTCCCATCCTTGGCCCCAGCAGCACACTCCCAATTCCGGCCTGGCTGGTCAGCTCCTGGGTCTTCAAGGATGTTCAGGTACAGAGCAAGTGTTAGACTCAGGACCTTGAGGCCTGAGAATGGGAGGCCAAGTGGATTTGGATGGGGGCAGGTGGAGGCAGAGATATAGTCACTAGCCCCGTACAGGAGCTGGCCAGGGCAGCTCACCCAGGGTCCATCTTGCATGGTAGGCTTTTCTCCTTCTTTCAGTACAGAGTGAGCCCTCAAACTGTCTATGAATCAACCATTAGTCTTGGCCATATCATGTCCCTCTAAGGTGGGCAAAATGACCTCCTAATCCAGCTGCAAGCTGAGTATCTAATCCCAGTCTGGGTACCCTCGCCTTTGGCTGCAAATGGAGCCCTTCCAGATATAGTCACTGGTGGGAGTGAGGTCCTGAGTGAGGGGCTGCTCAGGGCAGCCCGTCCTCCCAGGAAGAGACAGCGCTGGGCACAGGATAGCGGGTGCAAATTCT
Source organism: Gorilla gorilla gorilla (assembly GCF_029281585.2). Classification (NCBI taxonomy): domain Eukaryota; kingdom Metazoa; phylum Chordata; class Mammalia; order Primates; family Hominidae; genus Gorilla; species Gorilla gorilla. The sequence goes on along the minus strand of NC_073232.2, from coordinate 45,019,750 downwards.
TGCAGGCCTTGCTCATGAAAACCCCAGCCCCTGGGAAGGGAAAGCCTGGGACTTCCTGCTGTCGGCCTGGCTCACCTTCCTTGTCTCCACTGGCAGCTCCTACGACTGCCTCCTCGATGACCCCTTTGATCCTGCCTGGCCCCAGCCCCCAGAGCTGCCTGGGATCAACTACTCAATGGATGAGCAGTGCCGCTTTGACTTTGGCAGTGGATACCAGACCTGCTTGGCAGTAAGTAGCCATCTGGCCTCTGCCAGGTGGTTGGGGGCCAGGGCAGTGTCCTTCTGTGGCCCATGCTGACCATTCATGAGGCGCCTTCTGCCCAGCTGGCCAGTGGGCCTGGTGATGGGCCCACAGACACAGTGCCAGCCACCATGCAGGGATGCAGAGTGAACACCTGTGGGGGCAGGTGGACACAGTGGCTTGGGAATGCATTAGCCCTGGGAAAGATGGGAACAGCAGAGCAGAGAGGGTGGGCACCTGATGTGATACTGTCTGGATACTGCAAGGGAGCCCAGGTTCCAGATAAGGTGTTGGGCTCTGGCCTGGTGGAGCAGCAGGTCCCACACCCTCCGGGGATGTGCCAGGTCTTTCAGTCTAACTCCCCACCTTCTGCACCTGCACATCACCTCTCTCCAGAGTGTCAGTTCCATGTCCCTGCTGCCTGTGCCTGAGGACATAGATACAAGGGAGCATAACCTTGTCCCTACCCTGCAGCATGGCGCAGGGGGAGACTGCTGAGCCTGAGATCAGCTAGAGTCCCCTAGGAGAGAACTCAACAGCTGCCACCGAGGGCCCAGGCTGAGCTGTCAGAGAATGGGCCATCTCAGGGGTAGGGGGCTTTCTGAAGGGGGTAGGCCTTGGGGACCCGGGTGCTTCATACTACCCATCAGGGAATGCAGCTCTCTTCACCTCCATGGAATGGGGAGCGCCCCCAACCATGTGTGGACACCTTCCCCACTGTCTGGGACATGTGGTCTGACAAAGTGCCTGAGTTGTGGGCAGAGGACCAGGACATGAGATTTCAGGGTCCAAATGCTGTACTTGTAGGATGCTTGTCTGGCTGGCAGGGGATAAGAGGGAATATTAAGGAAGCTATGGCTTCTCTGGACAATCTGAAACATAAGGTCATCAACCTCTGGCATGGCTGGGTGTCCAAGTTACAGGGAGGTGGAGTCCCAGCCTCGTTGGAGTACTGGGGTGGGGGGGTCTGGGCTGGAAAGCAGCAGTCCCCTTAATTCTCCCCATGTGCACAGGGCTCAGGGCAGGGGCACTGTGAACCCAGACCTCCCCAGAGCCTCACACCCTAGTCCCAGCTCAGTGACAAATGGCCTCTGTAAAGCGGGGGAGGGAGGCCTTGGAGAGAGAACGACAAGAGCATGGGCCATGGCTAGGCTCTTTCTCAGTACCATGGAGAAAGGAGGGGTCCCTGGAGGCTGCCGGTACTTGGGGTTGAGTAAACTTGACGCAGGTGAGGGGCTCTGGCTGCCTTCCCTGCAGTGCCCTGGGTGCCTGCACTCATCACACCCTCTTTTCTCTCCATCACTGCCCTTTGTTCTTGGACAAAGAGCCAGTCCAGTCTGGTGACCCCATTCCCTTGCCATGCAGTTCAGGACCTTTGAGCCCTGCAAGCAGCTGTGGTGCAGCCACCCTGACAACCCATACTTCTGCAAGACCAAGAAGGGGCCCCCGCTGGATGGGACTGAGTGTGCACCCGGCAAGGTACCTGTGGGGTGTGCAGCAGGAGTGGCCTTCCTGGGGTGCAGGGCATCCATCACTGGCATGGGGGTGGATCCCAGAGTGAACCCTGACCCCTCCCTCCAAGTGCTTATATGAGTTGGGGGTGGTGCTAGAAGACAGTGGTGAGTCCAGTGTGTGGGTAAATACACGTGGAGTCTTCCCATAAACTCACCCTGTCTTCTCTCCCAGCCCACAGCCCTTTGTCTCTGTAATTGGCTGAGGGTAGCATGATCTCCTAGCCCATCTGACAGGAAGGCTTACTTCCATCTTACCAATGAGAAGAATGAGGCCCAGCAGGCAGGTTAATTAAGGAACTTTATGGGGTCCCACAGGGAGTGATTAGCAGAGAAGGGATGCAGAGAAATCTCTGTGTGTCCTGCCTATTCCCCCACCCCTATGCTGTCTCTGAGCATGAGACACACGTGTTCTCCCCACACCAGCTTCCTTCATGAGTGTCCTGTGTTTGCTCCCTCATGCATGTGTGGGTGCCAGGGCTTCATTTGCCCGGGGGACCCCGTGGCTGGGTCTGAAACCCAGCTCTGCTCTGCTGCCGGCCCTGCCCTTGAACACTGTGGTGACCTTGGGCCATTCATTGAACTTTTCTGACTCGCCAACACCTGACCAACCTCAGGGTTGTTCTGAGATAACTGACTCATGTCAAGGCACGTGAGGGAGCAGGGAAGAAGCCAGGTGCTAGGAGAGGTGGTTCCTCAGCATCAGCAGGAGCCCAGCCCCAGGGCCACCCCACCAGCCTGCCCCCTGCCTCCTGCCCTAGCCAGGCTCCTCCTATTCACACCTGTCCTGCTGAGCAGCTCTGGGGCTTGTCCTGTCACAGGTGGTTGGAGCTTCCCCTGGCCTGGCAGGTCCTTGATGGGTTATAGCTGTTCCAGGTCTTTCCACTTCTTAAGTTTTCCCAGGTGTTTTCAAAGTTCCAGACCCTCCCCAGCCACAGTTTCACGAGACAGTTCATCAGTGGTTCTCTATCTGGGCTGCATATTGGAATCATCCTGGTAGTTTTAAAACCTCTCCTATAGAACAAGAAGTGACTGCAGATGAGCACAGAGAATATTTTTGAGGTGATAAAAATATTCTCAAATTGGATTGTGGTGACGATTGGACAACTTTGCGAATTTATGAAAAGTCATCGCATTGCATACATGAAATGAGTGAATTCTATAGTACGTAAATTACACCTCATTATAGTGCCTCCAAAAGTTCCTACCCCTAGTGATTCTGACTCAATTGGTCTGGGGTGAAGATCAGGCATCTGAAGTTGTAAAATCTCCCCCAGGTGATTCCAAGGTTGAGAACCACTGAGTTCATCTCTTGGGAGATGAACTTTGCCCAGAGAGCTTTGTGCATTTTTTTCATGCTACCCTATAGGAAAAGGGAAGGGAGTTGCCTCTAGTTGAGCCCTCCCTTATTGCCTGGCCCTGTGCTAAGGCCTGTATAGATATTAGAGCAGTCCCACATAACAGGTGGGTAAACTGAGGCTCAGCAAGCTAAAGTAGCCACACGTAGCTAGTATTGCTGAGCTGGGATTCAAACCCAGGAATCCTTCATGCATACACTCCTTCCACTGCATGCACAGACCTCCCTGCATGGCTGGTCTGCCTCCCAGAAGCACATCTCATGATCCCTGGAAGGTGAAGATACAGAGCCAAGATCAACTCTAGCTAGTGTGGGAAGATTGTGTCTTCTCTCCCCTATCAGCCTTTTATTACTCCCGGGTGTGTAGATAATTGCACATTTATTATCACTGTTCATCATAAGATCTGCCATTTCTGGAGGGCCTTGTATACTGGGTATGATCTCATCAGAAGCTATGAGCAGGTGCAGTTACCCACGTTGTCCAGTTGAGGAACAGGCCCAGAAAGGCAAGCCTTTTGTTTAAGGCTGCTCAGCTCATGCTAGGGGTGGGATTCTGCCTAAACCCAGGCTCACGCTCTTGCTATCCCTTTTTCTGGCTCCCCGGGTGGGCTCAGCAGCAGCAGCCCAGGGTGACCTCATGCCCTCTGCTCTGCCCCAGTGGTGCTTCAAAGGTCACTGCATCTGGAAGTCGCCGGAGCAGACATATGGCCAGGATGGAGGCTGGAGCTCCTGGACCAAGTTTGGGTCATGTTCGCGGTCGTGTGGGGGCGGGGTGCGATCCCGCAGCCGGAGCTGCAACAACCCCTCGTGAGTGTGCTTGGCTAGGGTGGGGAGGGCAGGGAGTCCCTCCCCAGGGCGGAGGGGCTTGGAGGGGAAGGCACTGGGGAGACAGTGCAGGAGAGAAGGGCCCCTGTGGGTGGTTGTGTATGCTAACGCACGAGGACACAAACTTGTTGGTGGAGGCAGATCACTCCTACCTGCATCCACTAAGGACTCTCAGGTCTGCCTTCTGTGCGTTTGTCTGAACCAGTGGTTCTCAAGCTCATGCGCAGAAGATTCCCCAGAGTCTGGGTGGCCCTACTTCTTCATGCGTGTAACAAGTCCTCTCATGACCCCGACCCTCTGGCTAAACTTTGAGAAACACTGATCTAAGCTCTTTGTTGGAAGAATCAATTTCCTAACTTTGTTTTCTACCACATGGAGAAAATCTCCCTTTAATTTTTCTTAACTCTTTCTAACATCAAAGCTCCTTCCCCTCTTCCCCACCCCCGAGTTTTAGCATTCTGGGGGAGATGTCCATTCTCCCTTCTCATCCCCTCTATAGGGATCTTCTCCCCAACTCCATGGTTTTGGGACATCTGAGCCCTAGTTCTCCATCTCCATCTCCAAGCAGAAGCAGCCTGTTTAGAACAGCACCACGGGAGATGGGGACTGGCCAAGGCCAGCTGCATGGGTCGGTTGGCTCTAGGAATGCAGGAGTTCTGAACCCCCACAACAACAGGGCCTGGCCTGACCCCCTTACAGCACTGAGGGGTATGATGAAGACTGCGGAATCGCAAAGTTGTAGGGTCACAGTGGCTCTGGTGTCCTCAGGAGTGGTCATTCATACTGTTATTTATCGCTAGGGATGGGAAACTCACTGCCTATTGAAGCAGCTGTTCCTTTGTTTTAGAGAATATAGCCGTATAGTTAATACGGACAGCTATATTGACCTTCTACACACATGAACCAAAATGGACTGCCTTGTAACTTTCATCTGTCGGGAATACAAAGTCTGTGGTTATAGAAAAGCCCAGGGGTCCCTGTTCTGAGAAAATCACCTTGCAGGCATGACCGACAATTATCCCTTGGTATAACTGGTATCAAAGCTACCATTTATTGAGCTCCTGTGTAATAAGAACTATTTTTATTTTATGAGGCTTAAATGAAATAATATGTGTGCTCTCAGCACCATGCTCACACAAATTAAATACTTAATGAAATACAGCTGCTGTTATAATAATCATTATTATAGTATGTCAAGCACTTTGTGCTAGGTGGGATGCTAAGCACTTAGGTACAAAAATCTGTGCAATTCTCCCACATGTCTATGAGTAGGGTACTGTTAACCCCAGCACTTGGACACTTTGTATCAAGTCTTACCCAATCCTCTTGACTTAATGAAGAAGAGAGCATAGATGACTATAAAATACCTTTTCTTACTATTCTTCACAGACACACCAGGAGGTGAGTAAAATAAGAGGGATTATAGTCCCTGTTTGCAAGGGGAAATTAAGCCACAGCAAGGCTAAGTGGCCTGGCCAAGGTTGCACGGTCAGGACTTGGAAGCCAGCTCTTCTGATTCCAAATCCAAGTTTCTTTTACCACTCCTTAGTTTATGATGATATTAAGTGGAAGTTGATGCAAATGGGAGAGGCTGAGTCGTTTATGGGGGCCTGCTCTATGCCAGGGCCTGCAAAACAGTTGAAGGCACCCACAAAGATGAATAAGATGGATTTCTCTTCCAGTCCAGCTGGAGAGGGTTAGTCAGTCCCTGTGTCAGTCTGTACATCTGTCTGTCACACTCACCGTGGAATAGGTGGTGTATGTCTGAAGGGTAAAGCAGTCAGGGAGAAAGAAGGATCTGGATAGCTCTTCAGCTGAGCTCCACAGCCCCCACCCTGGGAGCCATTCTCTGGTTTATGTCAGTGGAGGCCCTTGTCATGCTATTATGAATGGCTGAGCTGCTCCTGGTGGCTGTGTGGGAAACCTGGCCCTCCCCAGCCTTCCCAGCAAGGTCATCCATTTCTCTGTGTCTGTCCCAGCCCAGCCTATGGAGGCCGCCCGTGCTTAGGGCCCATGTTCGAGTACCAGGTCTGCAACAGCGAGGAGTGCCCTGGGACCTACGAGGACTTCCGGGCCCAGCAGTGTGCCAAGCGCAACTCCTACTATGTGCACCAGAATGCCAAGCACAGCTGGGTGCCCTACGAGCCTGACGATGGTGAGTGGGCCCCACCCCCCTCCCACTCCATGTCCTTAGGCATCTGCGGGGGCTGTGTGTGCCCAGGCAGGGCCTCCCACCCCTACATACACCAGTGAAGGTGGAGGGACAGTGGGGGTGCCAAAAGGGACACTGCAGTCAGCAGGCTCACCATATACCCTTGTGTAGGCCTGTTCTTGGTATACTTCTGGGGTCATCATCCCCATCAAGGCCATCCCTGATTTGTGTACTTATGATGACAGTTTTCTGGCAGATGCAAGGAAAGTGTCTTGAGGAAGGGACACTTCACACACAGGTGTTGCCAAGGCCGGCAGCAGTGTTGGCTGTTAGGGTTGCCTGCCTTTCGTCTTCTGTCCCTACCTGCAGGGAGAAGAATTATATAGGTGCAGGCGCCCTTCCTGTTGCATGACCAGTGTCCTGAGGAGCTCAGTCCTATTACACGCTGTGTTTTTAGGTTTTACTGATTGGGTTGTGGTTTCAGCAGAGTCGATGAGATGATTTTGGAAGGCAGGCAGATAGGATCTGGTGGGATCTTCATAACGACTCTCTAGGCTGCCCTGGGACATACACAGGACTTCTGGACTCCTGTAAAGAGTCTGAATTTGGGGACCATAGTGGTGCCAGTTCCCATCTGTTTTTGAGTGTTTCCAGTGATGGCTCCATAGCGGCAGAGCATCCAGTGAAGGGTTGGGATTCGTGGCAAGTCAGAGCCTCGGCTGGAAGAGCCCTCAATGATCCTCTGATTCCAGCCTTCCCCTGCCAGCCTCTCCATGGGTCCTCCATGGACAGATGCTCATTCTCCATCACACAACTCTTGACCCAGACAGCTCCCATCAGGACGGGCTTTCCTCCCTGGAGCCTGGGCTCCACCCCAGAACTGTCAGCTCTTCAGCTCTGGTCTAGAATGACAGACTCTTCAGGTTGGAAGGGACCTCCGAGGCCTGTCATTGCCAGATTCTTCCAGAGCATCCTTGCAGGGGGTGTCTTCTCTCTGCTTGGATTCCTCCTACTCTGGGGAGCTCACCACTCCCTTCGCACTGTTGCTGCCCAGAGAGCTTCTGTTGCTGCCCAGAGAGCTGCCTGCCTGGGTCAGGATCCTGCCTGTCCTGGGTTGGAGCTCCCCCAGACCCAGGTCCCTCTAGGAATCTGGTTCCTGTGGATGAAATCCAAGGTGGTCTTGGAGGTTGTGGCTCCAGACTTGAGTCCTTCATGCTGGAGACAAGGAGTTACCAGCTGTCCTGGAGCCCAGGGACCAGAGCAGAGCCCAACAGGTTCCTTAGTAACTGGCTGAGGGAATCTTGGTTTGAAAGCCTTCCAGATCCGTTCAGAAACCAAACCAGCAACCACAGCGCTGGGGAGAGGAGGGGCTGGGAGGCCCGTGGGGGCAGCTGGACTTCGGGTTTTTCCCAGGACTGTTAGACGAGTTCCAGGAAGTTAGCTAAGCCCCCAACCTCCTTTTTTCTAAGAAGCACAGTAAGTGTTTATATATGCTCTGGAACCTCCTTTTTAGGATATCTATAGCCCACATAAAGAAGGAAACATTTAATTGTTAGGACCAGAAAGGACTCTCTTTCTCCCTGACTGTTGCTCCATTTTGCAAACCCAGATACAGACCACTTTTCTGCCTTTTTTTCACGCAGCCTTCTAGTGTTTACAAACATGTTAAGATGCATGTCATACATGTGCACAGTGAAGTGTTATAGGGGTCAGAGCAGGACTCAAGCCAGACTGCTAAGGTTAGAATCCAGGCTGAACCACTTATCGTGTGGCTGTGTGGACTTGAGCAAGTTCCTTAACCTCTCTGGTCCTCAATTTCCTCCTCTGTAATGCTAGCACCTACCTCATTGAGGTGTTGAGAGGGTTAAATGAGTTAATTCATGAAAAGCCATTAAAGCTGTATTTTAAGGGCATGTGAAGGTTTTAGAAATATCTAGTACATAGTAAGCATTCACTAAGTGTTGGCTTATTATTACTTTATCACTTGATTTTTCTCAGTAAGCCGATGTGGCATTTTACTGATTAGGGATAATAAAAATAGGGAACAAAGGCTGGGAGAGGTCGGAGCATTTACCCAAGGTCACATGGCTAATAAGTGACACAGCAGGGATTTTCAGCCCCCGCGCCACACCCAGTGCTCCCCCAACTGTCCAGAGCTGGCCCTGGAGCTTTCTGGCTGGACCACATACTGATCTGTCCTGGGCCACTTTCTCTGAGCCCAGCTGGGGACTCAGCATAGTCCCTCTCCCTACAGACGCCCAGAAGTGTGAGCTGATCTGCCAGTCGGCGGACACGGGGGACGTGGTGTTCATGAACCAGGTGGTTCACGATGGGACACGCTGCAGCTACCGGGACCCATACAGCGTCTGTGCGCGTGGCGAGTGTGTGGTGGGTGCACCTCCAGCCACCCCGACTACTGGCACAGGGAGATTGGAGGGCTGCACTGCAGCCCCTCCTGCCCGGGAAGATGAGCATTGCCTCACCGGCCCACTCACAACACCCTGTTGGTCCTCAGCATAGCCCTGGGGTGCTGGAAGGGGCTAATTATTGCTCAGCCCCATTGGAAGGGAGAGGAGATGGCAAGAATCCTCATCACGCCGAGTGTAAGACCTCACCCAGGTCCCACGGTGAATTCGTGCCAGAATCCTGTCCAGGGACACCTCCCAGGCCAGAGGTCCTCTCCTGACCAGGGCCTGGGGATGGGAATGGGAGCACCGGGGTGGCGGTGGGGGCAGGGGAGCCTCCTCCCACTGACCTCACCTCTGGCCTCAGCCTGTCGGCTGTGACAAGGAGGTGGGGTCCATGAAGGCGGATGACAAGTGTGGAGTCTGCGGGGGTGACAACTCCCACTGCAGGACTGTGAAGGGGACGCTGGGCAAGGCCTCCAAGCAGGCAGGTGAGCCGGGCTGGGGCTGGGGGGATGATGAGGGCCGACTGGAGTGCTTGCCGTCCCTCAGGGGGCCCTCCCTCCTTGAACTGTGCCACAGTCTGGGGTGGGGAGAAGGGGCCCTGGGGCCCATCTCCAGGCCTTCCTGGGCTGCCCAGGCTGGTGAGCCAGGTGCTGCAGCCAGTCACCTCATCTTTCAGGCAAGCTCCTCCCTGAGTTTGGGGCCCAGGAGCTCCAAGAGACATTTTCCCGCTAGGTAATGTTTTGTGATGGGAGCTTGGCCATCCCTTGGACCTTGGGGCTGTTGGTGGGAGGGAGGCATCAGACAGGTCTAAAGGTGTAGCCAAGACTGGACTGATAATTTTCTTTTCCTCTCTCCTTCCTCATTTTTTTTTAAACCTGCGGCACTTTCTGCTTTGAATTCCTGGTATCTTTGAGTTCCTTGACTTTCCTCTCTACCTCCAATCTGACCAGATTTGCTGTGGAAAAGAACCAGATATCAGTCCTTCACACTTTAGTATAAATGGGGCCTATTTTCCCTTGGGAGATGTTACACTTTGTCTCACCTTTGATTGTTGGGGACAAGGTTGGTGGCTCTGAGAAAGTCCAGGCCTTGGGTCGGGAGGGCCATGGGGGCTCAGGACAGTCATGTGGAGTCTTCATGGCCTTTATCATTTAAATCCCATCAGTAGCAAGTAGCTTAAGGTGTGAGAAGAAGCAGGGAGAGAGAGTCAGAGGAGCAAAAAGAGAGGGGGGGGAAGGGCAGAAGTGAGAGGGAGAGGAAGAAGGTCAGGAAAGAGGGAAGTAATAGCAGCTCTCACACACACGGAGGCCCTTAGAGTTTACAGGACACGTCTCATTCGATCCTCCCAGCACCCTCATGGAGAAGGTCTCATCCTCAGTTTACAAATGAGGATACAGAGATTCAGAGAGGTTCTGTGATCAAATGAGATGTTCCTGGGTGCCCAGTGAGGGAGTGGGGGATGCTGGGCAGTGGGACCACCAGCTTAGGATGCTCACGACTTCTGGATCCCTGTGCATGGCAGGAGCTCTCAAGCTGGTGCAGATCCCAGCAGGTGCCAGGCACATCCAGATTGAGGCACTGGAGAAGTCCCCCCACCGCATTGGTGAGTGCCGGGGTGCTGGGAGGGGACAGCAGGGCCCCAGGCCCTGCCCTCTGACTTGGGGGAGCTGGGAGACCAGAGGGCAAGATTCTAGTACAAGTGGAATTGTACTAACTGGAGTAATGGGCAGAGACCCCCTTTTCATTTTATTTTAAATTTATGCTGCATGGGTAACCCATTCCATGGTTTACATTTCAGAAGGTCTAAAAGGGGACCTAGTAAAGAGTCCCCTTTCTACCCCTGTACCCTGGGGGCAGTTTTCTTCCCTAAGGGCAACTACTGTTAATAATTTCTTGTGCACATAGATGGCTGTTAAAGGAAAGCCATGTTCACAGAGTGTATCAGTCAGCTTTTGCTGCCTAACACACCACTCCAAAACTTAGTGGCTTCAAACAAGAATAATTCTTAGCTCACGGTCCTATGGGTCATCAGTTTGGGCTGGGCTCTGTGGGGTGGTTCTTCTACTTGTCTTCTTGGACCAAGTCATGCAGATGCCCTCAGCTGGTAGGTCTCTGGGAGCTGGTTGGTCTAGGATGGCCTCGCTCACATGTCTGGTGGTTGGTACTGGCTGTCAGCTGGGGTCATGGAGGTGGCAGGGCTGTGTCCTCAACAGGCTAACCCAGTATTATTCACATTATATCTGTCACATTGTCCTCAGGAACGGCTTGTGTCATGTTTTCTAGCGTCCCATTAGTCCAAATCACATGGACAAGCCCAGATTTAAGGGGTAGAAACATAGACTAGCTCTTGATGGTAGAAGTGGTGAAGTTACTGTGCAAAGCAGCATGCATAGAGGAATAGGAGGAATGTAGAGGCATTCTGCAGTCTACCACACAGGCCCTGACATTATTCTCATTATAATCATACTTAAACACCAAGCCACTAAATGAGGTGACACCCTTATGCTTGTAACAGTTATCTAACTATGAAGCCAGGCTCGATTAAAAGTGAGAATACCACAATAAGTTAATAAATTTAAATTAAGGCCATTAATATAATATGAGTGATGTTTTGTTTCGTTTTTGCTGAAACTAAATTGGCTGTCAAAAAATGGACATGTCCAGAGAGGCAAATCCACAGACAGAGAGAGAATAGATTAGTGGCTGCCAGGGGCTGGGGAAGGAAAGAGGCATGACGGCTAATGGGTATCAGGTTTCTTTTTGGGGCGATGAAAATGTTCTGGAATTAGACAGTGGCAATGGCTGAATCTACTTAAAAATCAGGGCGGGCGCAGCGGCTCACGCCTGTAATCCCAACACTTTGGGAGGCCAAGGTGGGTGGATCGCTTGAGCTCAGAAGTTTGAGATCAGCCTGGGGAACATGGTGAAATCCCATCTCTACAAAAAAAAAAAAAAAAATACAAAAATCAGCTAGGCATGGTGGTGCATGCCTGTAGTCCTAAGCTAGTTGGGGGACTGAGGCAGGAGCGTCTCAAAAAAAAATTTTTTTTCACTGAATTGCACACCTTATTTGAGTGAGTTGTATGGCATGTGAATTATATCTCGGTTCAAACCCTGTGAGCCTGGTTCAGAGCAGGGTCCCAGTGGCAAGTGGGCAGAAGGCTGCTTCTCCCACACTGGGCAGTGGTGTCTGTGTTCAGACCCCTTTGCAGAGGACGTGCAGGCCACAATGTCCCCTTGAAATGTCACAGAGGCCCCTCTTACCTATTACGTCTGCCAAGTCACACTGCTTGGTGCCAATTTCATCATAAATGGAAAAACAAAACACATATCTCTTGGCAGGCTCACATCACACACAAATGCTGCCATTCATATTTTTAGATTATCATCAAAATAGCAATTTGTAAATACCTTCAAAGTTTCCTGGATAACTTGCATTTCCTGGAGAATGCATCTGCATTGGCACCTCCCCTTAACACAGCTCCAGTGGGCTCCTAAACTTCTATTCTTGAAGGCATCTGAAAGGGAATTGTCCCATCAGGCCATAGGCACAAGGGGAAACTGAAACCCAAAGTGGATTGGGGGCCTCTGTATGCCCTGATTCATCCATGAGGAGTGTGGGCAGAGCCAGTCTGGGCCCAGGTCTCCTGCCTCTCAGCCCTGTTCCCTTGCCAGCCATGCCACTCTACCACAGCGAGCCCAGGTTAGAGGACATTGGTTCAGGCAAGTCCTGCCTGCTGTGCCTGCCTGGCTGTGGGGAATGTGCTGGAATTAGGGGCCGGGGGAGGGAAGGGGCAAGGAGAGAAGGGACATCTATTCCAAGAAGAGGTGGAGCTCACGGACACTGCATCCCCTGGGGATGATTTCAGAACATTAGCAGCCCCTTCCACCCTCTGCTGTCTCCAGAAATCTAGTTCTTCCATCCCCAGGGAAGAACTAGTCTTCTGTGGAGGTCATGGCAGAGGCTGCTAGCACCCGGGGCAGGCCGAGTGCGGGCTTGCTTGCCTGTTTGTCGGGTGAGTTCCCTGAAAGGTTAGAGTTTTCCGGGGAGCGTGGTGGGGAGAGCGAAGCAGGGGCGGCCCAGGAGCTGAACTCTGAAGTTGGCACAGGTTGTGTGATTATACAGGTGTGAGGTGCACAGTGGCCTTCAGTGAAAACGTGTGAATATGTGTGTGTGAGTGTGTGCAGGCACGTGCATGCCCGTGTAGGGGTGTGTGTACCCAACAGGATATGTAGAGGCCCAGGACAGGTGGCAGCCCTGGCGATGAAGGGAGAGGCTCTGTCCATTGTCATTAGACTCTCCTGGAATTGGGGACATGGGGTCTTTGAAAGGAAGTGTAGGGAAGAGAAGGAGAACTCACGCGTTAATATCTCCCATGCGCTGGGCCATGAGCTGCCACTTTTCATGCGTATGTTTAGTAAGCCTCGTGGCCATCTATGAATATTGTTTTCCCGCTTTGCAGTTAAAGGAAACTGAGGCTCAGAGAGAGGTTAGATACAGAACAGGTCAGTGGTGGAGCCTGGATTCGGGACTGGGTCTGGACAGTGGAGAGTTTATGGTGGTCCACCCCCAACTGTCTGGAATGAGGGGTGCATAATCAGGGCTCTGCTACAGTGAGGTGCAGGCACAGTCAAAGGCAATGGGAGAACTGGAGGCTGCACCTGGCCTGAGGAGCTGCCCAGCCTTAGCTTAGACAGTCTGGAGCTGCTGGGGACCGAGAGCAATCAGGGAACCTGAGGGAGGGGCCTGGGTGGGCAGGAGGAGAGGGGCATCTCTCCAGCAGCCTCCCAGGAAGGGGCAAGGCTCTTCTTTTTCCACCCCTCTTCCCCACCCTCACCCTGCCCCTACATTGCTCCTGTCTCTCTGGGTGCCTGGGCTCTGGCCCAGCTCCAACTGTAGCCCACTGTGTGTCCAGGACACTGTGTGTCTAGGAGCCTCCAATTCCCCATCTGTATTAACAATAGCCCAGCCCTTAGGATGTATTTAAGGATTGAACTGACGCAGTTGGCAGAGTGACTGGCACATAGTTAGTGTTCTCGGATCCTTAGCTCTTATATGACAGTTATGACCATTTAAATCTGTCCCAGGTGGGAGCTCTGTGGGCCCTTCCACCTGGACACCCCAAGGCTCTGGAGCCTTTGCCCTCCCTACTTGGCTAAGGGGCTTGGGTCTCAGGGTGCTGGGCCCTAGGAAGTCCAGGGTGGCCAAAGGTACCACTCAGGGGCCTTGGCCAGGTGTTGGCATCTACGTGTCTCCCACCCACCTGCCTCCCGGGGTCTTCTGGTAATAAGTTGTGAGTTACTCACTGACTGGGACATTAAGGGGTAGAAATTTATGGATTTTTAAAATCTCTGCCTCTGTTCCAGGCCCTGTGCTGGGCTGAGGACACCAAGATGGAGATGAGCCAACAGGCCGCTGGGAGAGGTGTGGCATCTGCAATCACAGCAGTGCCAAAAGTCCAGTACTTTTCTGGTGGTCTAGCGATAGTGCCCACTGCGCATCACTACTTGCCAAGCTGGCTATGTTTATGAACTCTTTTCGTTGTCCTGAGAGCCTCAGTCGTGGGGCGCGGGGATTTCTATCATCCTCCTGGGGCAGCAGCAGCCCTGTGAACTGGGTACAATTATCATTCCCATTCTACAGATGGTGAAACTGAGGCAGCACAGTGGGGCTGAGTAGTTTCCTCACCGTCAATCTGACTCCAGAGTCTGTACTCTCAGCCTCTATGCTCTGCTATAGAAATTCTAGGGAGGGCAGAATCCCTGAGGACTGGGCAACCAAAGAAAACTCCCTGGAGGAGAGGAGATTATGCTGAGCCTCAACCATGGGTAGAGGTTTGTTAGGCAGGAAGAAAGGAAGGCAGTAAAGGTGGGAGGAATGGTGTGCACTAGGATCCAGAGGCAGCAAGAGTGTGTGTGTGTGTGTGTGTGTGTGCGTGCATGCGGGTTTGACAGGGAGCGTGTTGACCTGTCTGACTCGGGAGGGCTTGGGTGGGAAGGAAAGGCCGGTGGACAGGAGCCCAGAAGGCTCACTGGGAAGGCCTTGAATTTCATATTCATGGCCCGCCCCCTGTGGAGAGGAGCAGAAATCTGTGTGACCCTCTCCCCTCACCGGTCAGTGGTGAAGAACCAGGTCACCGGCAGCTTCATCCTCAACCCCAAGGGCAAGGAAGCCACAAGCCGGACCTTCACCGCCATGGGCCTGGAGTGGGAGGATGCGGTGGAGGATGCCAAGGAAAGCCTCAAGACCAGCGGGCCCCTGCCTGAAGCCATTGCCATCCTGGTGAGCCCCACTCTGTGCGATGGCAACCCCTGCCCACCCTACTTGTCCCCTTAGCTCGCTACATCTGCTGCCAAGCCAGCGTGCCACCGTTCTGGTGTCTTTAGGAGCCTGGGCAAGGGCAAGGCACCTTCCATCCTGGGGTTAGCTCCTCATTTGTGCTTAAAAGCCTGCAGGATGGCAAGTGAGGAGAGATAAAGACAGTTGTCTCCTCACTGTCAGACTCCAGATGTTACATGCAGGGAGCCTGCTCTCTTTAAGGCAGTCTTGGAAATGGAGCCTGGAGGGAGGTTGGGCAGGGCTGGGTCATCCTGGCATAATCCCACATCTGTGTGCATCATAGCATGGCTGGCAAGGGAGTCCAGGAGCAGCTTCCTCGGGTCTTTAAGGCAGCTGATCCAGGGGCTCCAGCCTCCTGAAAAGGGGACAAGAGCCTGACTGGGGCACATCTCTGCCCATACCCCCCTTCCTAGAGCATGGGCCAGGGCTTGTGGAGTAGGGATTAACCCAGCAGACGAGACCATGAGGAGTTCTGTCCGTGGTGCCCTCAGCACTGGCTGGTGGCAGGGTTACCTTGGATGGGCTTTGTTCCTGGTGTCACCCTCACCAGCTGGGGGGCTCCTGGAGGACAGGCTCTGTGGCCTATTGGTGTCAGCATATCAATTCAATCCAGCATATACTTTTGACTCACCTTATATTTGTTGACAACCCATACATCTATGGCCAGGTGATTTTCAACAAGTGTACCAAGGCCATTCAATGGGGAAAGAATAGTCTCTTCAAAATATGGTGCCGGGACACCTGGATATCTACATGCAAAAGAATGAAGTTCTACCCCTTCCTCACACCATACACAAATATTAACTCAAAATAGATCAAAGACCTAGATATAAGAGCTTAAACCATACAACTCTTAGAAAAGAACAGAGGGGCAAATCTTTATGACCTTAGATTCTTAGATACGACAGCACTAAAAGCATACACAGCAAAAGAAAAAATAGATACATTGGACTTCATCAAGATTGAAAACTTAAGTGCATCAAAAGACATTATCAAGGAAAGGAAAAGACCACCTGCAGAATGGGGGAAAATACTTGCAAGTCATATATTTGATGAGGGTCAGTATCCGAACCATTCTTATTAACTGCCTTCTAGAGTCAGGCAGTGTGGATGCTGCAGTGAGCAGAACAGACAGACAGACAGACAGACAGCCCTGCCCTCCCATCAGAACTTAGGTCTATGAAAGGGAAGAGCATTCCTAGGTGCAGTGGCTGCCCTTGGGCCTGGCACACAGCAGGTGTCCAGCCTGAGTTTGTCCCATGGCAGCTGGTCTGAATCCAACCCCCTACCATACCCCAGCCATGCTGGGCACAACCTCATCCTAGCTTTCACAGGTTCTGCTCCGACCCTAAGGCCTTCTCTTCGGCCCCTCCCCTCCCAGTGCATGCCGCCCTTGCTTCTTTCTCTGGTCCTGTGCCAGCTCCCCATCTCCCCTCAGGCTCTCCCCCCAACTGAGGGTGGCCCCCGCAGCAGCCTGGCCTACAAGTACGTCATCCATGAGGACCTGCTGCCCCTCATCGGGAGCAACAATGTGCTCCTGGAGGAGATGGACACCTATGAGTGGGCGCTCAAGAGCTGGGCCCCCTGCAGCAAGGCCTGTGGAGGAGGTATCGGTTCCCTGACCCGCCAGTGCTTTGTTGGGGCAGCCCAGGATCCCTTGAGAGGCAGGGGTGGGGGACTGATGTTGTCTCCATTTGATGTGTCCTTGCTTATGACTCAGTTTCTCCTTGAAGATCTCCAGTGTGTGGAAGCCCGTTTTGGGCAGGGCCTTTGGGATGAGGCTGGGGGTGCTAGAGCCATATCCGGGCAGAGCTTCTACCCTAAAAGAGCTCACCCACTGTGGGGACAGACAGCTGTCCAGAGCCACCTTCTCACCAGCGAGATGGAGCTGATCAGGAAGGTGTCCCTCAGAAAGTGACCTGGGCAGGCGCGGGCATAGGCAGAGGGAGGTGGTATTGGCCCACAAGGCTCTCCACAGGTACTGCCCCTGAGGCCCCACCAGGGCAATGGGGGGCCTGGCTGGACTAGGCCCACGGCAGCCTGCCCACCCCATAGGGATCCAGTTCACCAAATACGGCTGCCGGCGCAGACGAGACCACCACATGGTGCAGCGGCACCTGTGTGACCACAAGAAGAGGCCCAAGCCCATCCGCCGGCGCTGCAACCAGCACCCGTGCTCTCAGCCTGTGTGAGTGCTCCCAGGGAGGGACGGGGAGTCTGGTTCTATGCCTAGCCCGGGCCCCAGGCAGCGGGGCTGCTGAGCCTGCTCCCCTCAGCACTGGGTTATGGAGACACGACCATGTAGGCAACACAACTTTCAGTGCTTCTGGGCTCCAGGCCCAGGCCAGGATGCTGACCTCTACCTCTTCTCTGCCTGATTGTCAGGAGTCCAGAGACATGGCTCAGCCTGCCAGCCCCCAGCCATGGTCCAGCCCCTAATTGGGATTCCCTGACTTGAGGCTACATGCTCTTCTGAGCACAAGGATGACCTTGGGATTATTTGGGGGAGAGCCTTTGGGGAGAGGAGAGAGCTGTGCCTGGTGGAGGGCTCATGGCCAGGCCTCTGAACCTGTTGCAGAGCCGGCCTCAAGACCTCCTCAGCCTCCACCAGACTTCCCTAGTACACCCCAAGCAGACTGAGGCCGAGGGTGGCTGGCTGGTAGCAGCCATAGAGGGCCTCGCCCATCCTTCTGCTTCCCCAGGAGTCCTCCCTGGTAGGCGTAGGGTGCTGCCTGGGTCTCGTCAGTTTCTGCTCCCCTGGGCTGGGGGAACTCCAGGGCTGGGCATGTAATCGGGGCAAGGGTGGGAACCGGTGGCCAGCGCTAGAGGCTGCTGTGGCCTCCCTGTCTGTGCCCAGGCCAGGCCATGATAACCAGCCCCTCCTCTGCCCAAGACAGCTTCATAACCAGCCCCCTGTGCTTCTCTTTCACTTGTTCCTTTGTATTGTTATTCAGACTGATTTTCCCACAAATGCCCGTAATCACAGAACATGCAGGGTTAGCTTTGCCTGAGTTCCTGGCCGGTGTCCCCCAGCCCCTACCCCTTTGGGGTTTTAAGGAAGAGGTTGACTTAGGAAACCTGCCTGGAAGTGACTAAAAGATGCCTTGGGAACCCAGGGAGGAGTAGGAGTCGAGGCTCTCCCTCCTTCCATCCTCACCAGAGCAGTTTTGTTTCCTCTAATGCACCCAGTGGGCATGCGCTTAAGATGCTGTTGGAAGTTGCTCAGTGGCTAAAAGACACTTGCAGGCCACCAGCATAGCTACTCTATGTGGAAGCTCTGTGGATGATGATGGTGACAGTAACAGTGTTCTTGTCCCAGGAGCCCCATGGGAAATTGGGGGATCTGCCTTGAAAGTGTGGTTTGATCTGTTTTGTGCCCTGATGCTTCTCAGCACCCAGGACAGTGCTTGCGCCAGTGGACACTCAAATATGTGTGTGGCTTTGAAGTAATCGTGATGTGAAGATGGGGTAACTGAGGCTTAGAAGGCTAATAGCTTGCTCAAGGACATGCAGGGTGCTAGGATTTAAATACACATCATGCCTGTTTTTCAGACGAGACACAGCAGGAGAGAAGAGTGCCCATCCTGAGGTCACATACCCAGTAGCTGCAGAGCCGGGTGGACAGTTGTCCTAGGCCTCAAACATTCTGAAACCCAAACCCACTCTCTGGCTCCTGCCTGCAGCTGTCTGGGGATAGAAAGTGTCCTCTGGGATGAAGTGTCCCCTTGGTCTCACCTCCTCTCCTTTCACCCTGTTTCCAGGTGGGTGACGGAGGAGTGGGGTGCCTGCAGCCGGAGCTGTGGGAAGCTGGGGGTGCAGACACGGGGGATACAGTGCCTGCTGCCCCTCTCCAATGGAACCCACAAGGCCATGCCGGCCAAAGCCTGCGCCAGGGACCGGCCTGAGGCCCGACGGCCGTGTCTCCGAGTGCCCTGCCCAGCCCAGTGGAGGCTGGGAGCCTGGTCCCAGGTGACTTGTCCTCAGGAGGTGGGAGGGGCTTGGGGAGGAGGTGGGTCTGAGGGATTTTTTGGTGTTCCCTGCAGGCAAGAGAGTTTCTGCTTGAATGGCTCCCCATACATCAAATTTTGTTTTCCTTAAAGTAGAATAGCTCCTACGTACCCTGGGCCGTGGCTCTGTGCTAGGCCTTCATGTTCATTCATTATTGCCAGTAAGCTTCACACAGTGCCGGGAGGCATGGGTTCATGTCCCTGTGTTCCAGATGAGCAGACTGAAGTACACTCTTGCATTCCAGAAATACTTGCTGAGCACTAGCTATATGCCAGACCTTGTACTAAGAATGAGGGAACCTAGCATCAACCAGACAGAGCTGATTCTTGTCCTCGTGCAGCCCACAGTCCTGTGAGGGAAACGTATTAGACAGTCAACCCACAGCCAAGCACTGACAGACTGCAGTCGGAGCTGGGTGGGGAGTAGCGGGTCAATGTGGTGGAGGATGGAGGGTGGTCAGAGGGCTTCTCTGAGGAGGTGTTGCTCAAGCTGAGACCAGAGGGACAAGCCACAGGAAGAGACCAAGTCAGGAACAATTTTACAATGTTCCAGAAACCAACAGGACAGTGGGGCTGGAGCTGACTGGGAGGGATAGGGGCTGCAAGATAACACTGGGGAGGCAGGCGGGGGTCCATGGCTACAGGCTTTGCAAGGGGTTTGCATGTATTCTAAGAGCAATGGGAAACCAGGGAAGCCTTTTAACATGGGCATTACAAGCTCTGATTTCAGGTTGTAAAGATCACTCTGACGGTGCTGTGGAAGGTTGAGTGTTAGACGGTCAGGGTAGCAAAAGGGAGATAGCAGTAAGGCTGCTTAGTTATCTGGGTGCTCTGTGGCTTAGACCCTGGAGGTTACCTTGGGGAAATTGCCTTGACGAAATTGTCTTGGGTTTTCTTTTAAATACTCATTTGATGTGAACATTGAGAACATCATGCCAAGTAAAACAAGCCAAGCTGGATGCAGTGGCTCATGCCTGGAATCCCAACACTTTGGGAGGCTGAGGTGGGCAGATCTTTGGGAGGTTGATGTGGGTGGATCGCTTGAGCCCAGGAATTCGAGACCAGCCTGGGCAACATAGCAAGACCTTGCCTCTACAAAAAATGTAAAAAGTTAGCTGGGCGTGGTGGTGTGTGCTTGTAATCCCAGCTGCTCTGGAGGCTAAGGTAGGAAGATTGCTTGAGCCCACGAGGTCAAGGCTCCAGTGAGCTATGACCATACCATGCCACTGCACTCCAGCCTGAGTGACAGAGCAAGAGCTTGTCTCACAAAAAAAAAAAAAAAAAGAAAAAGAAAATAAAAGAAATAAGCCAGACATCCAGACATGTAAGGACAAACACTCCATGAGGGCACTTTGCTGGTGATTTCCAGGGGCTGGTGGAGGGTGAATGAGGGGTTAGTGTTTAATAGGCGAGGAGTTTCAGTTGGGAAAGAAGAAAATGTTCTGGAAACAGATGGTGGTAATGATTGTACAACAATGTGAATGTGCTTAATGCCACTGAACCATAGACTTAAAAATAGTTAAGATGGGCTGGGCGCGGTGGCTCACGCCTGTAATCCCACCACTTTGGGAACCCAAGGCAGGCAGATTGCCTGGGGTCAGGAGTTCAAGACCAGTCTGGCCAACATGGTGAAACCCCGTCTCTACTAAAAATGCAAAAATTAGCCAGGTGTGGTGGCTGGTGTATGGCTGTAATCTCAGCTACTCGGGAGGCTGAGGCAGGAGAATTGCTTGAACCTGGGAGGCAGAGGTTGCAGTGAGCCAAGATCACGCCATTGTATTCTAGCCTGGGTGACAAGAGCGAAACTTTGTCTCAAAAAAAGAAAAAATTAGTTAAGATGGCAAACTTTATGTTATATAGATATTACCCCAATTTAAAAAACCTCATTTGATCACAATGATGCTTATTGTAACAGCAAAACATTAGGACGTATCTCAAATGTTTATCTATAGAAGATTGGACAAAAATCATGGTCTGTTCATACAATACAGTACTATACAACAAGAAAAATGAACAGGCCTGAACTGTACTTACCAAAATAGATAAACTTCTGTTATAGAGAATACATTTAGGTGAGAAAAAGTACTTCAGTATGAAGTAAAAAAGCACTTCCAATGGATGTCATTTCCTTAATGTTTAGAGGGACACAACACAATTTGAAAATATTCTGGGATGCTCATTTATTAAGGCTGGTGGTGGCATCTGGATAGGGTTTTGTGAATAACTCCATACTTTTCTGTATTTTGAAATATTGCATTATGAATATTTGTAAAGAACCAAAAATCCACACACAACTCATGCATTTTATATGTCTCCATAATATATAGCTTCATTTGTTTTGATATAATATAGATTGCTGATCTTCAAAGGACCCCACAGATAAAAGTAACAGAGAGATGGCAGATAGTGGAAGATACTGGCCCTGTCGCAATAAGCAAAATATAGAGATGAATCTCTAAATTTAACTTTTATTAAGTAAGAATTGCAATTCAAGGCATACACAGAGACCGGGTGGTCTTCAGTATGTCCAAAGAACAAAGGAAAGGTTGGGGGTTTTATTAGAAAGAGACATGATATGTATTGTGTTGAACACCAACTCATTGGCACTAGACAAGCTTTTGGGAGCTGGCAAGCTCTGACTGGTGAGTGATGGTGCTATGGAAAACTAGCCGTGGAGTCACAGCAGGTTGTTTCAGCAGCTGCTAGGTAAAACTGGTCTTGGAATTACATCAGCCTGTTTCAGCAGCTGGCCCTGTGGAAAATTTAATTCTTGGAGCAGGTGCTAGGTGCCCTGAGTGCTTTTTCCCCTGGTCCCTCAACTCTGATTTAGTTGGGTGTGACAAGTATGACCCTATTCATATAATCAACTTTCACAGCCCCTTATGAGACTGACTGAGCAGTCAGGAGCTGTTAGCTGCTGTTTGTAATGATTCATCCTGGGAGGATGAGCCGTGTTTGTCTCGTAGTTCTGTGTGGCCCCATGACCCTTGTGTCTCAGTGGTCACATGCTCCATTGTGGGAAGTGAGGTCCTGCAAGTTCCTCTCCTTCCAGATAAGTAAGGCTGTGGTCAGCATCTAAAAGGTGACCCAGTCACACTGGGCAGTGCTGCTTTCCTGGAGTCCCTGCCCCTCCATTGAGGACCTCCACATTCCCTGTTTGTCAGAGTAAGAGTGGGTCAGGTCCAGGGGACGATGTGTGTGGCCACCCCCTGCAAACGGTGGTCCTCGGTCCTCTGGTGCCTCCTGCTCCTTGTACCCGCACCCTGCTCCGTCAGGGAAGAAGACACTTTTGAACATACTTCTGCAGGCCCATGTTTGGTAAATCGAGTCACAAGATTATTGACTATCAGAGCTAGTCAGAGGAGGGTCCATGGAGACCCTGTCGCCCAGCTCTCTGTTTACAGAGTAAGACATTGAACCAGGGGTGGGGGTAGCAGAAGCCATAATCCAGGCCCCTATATCCTGTTAATAGGATATCATCACATCAATCCACCTGCCCAGGTCACACCATGTAGTGGATTGCAACAGGGGAGTTTGCTAGAGTGATACACAAAATATTAAAGAACCCAGGCACAGACCAGACACAGTGCATGCAGATGGTAGTAGGGAACGGGGTCCCAGAGGTTCCCTCCTGAGCCAGAGATTAACTGTTTAGATTGTGGAAAGGCCCATGGAGTTCTAGGCTCAGGGCAATGGCTCTTCACCATTGGTATCAGGACTATTTGGCAACAGGTACAGTGTCCCACTGAGGCTCCTTAGAAGCAGTCCTTGCATGTCCCTCTGGTCAAGTGAAGACTTGGTGCTCTCCTTTGTACCCTTTCTGTCCCCGGGCACTGGCTGGGCTCTGAGCTCACTGACTCGTCTTTCTTCTCTCCACCTACCCTGACCCCGGCCGCTATGCCTGGCACTGACCCACCCACGGCAGTGCTCTGCCACCTGTGGAGAGGGCATCCAGCAGCGGCAGGTGGTGTGCAGAACCAACGCCAACAGCCTCGGGCATTGCGAGGGGGATAGGCCAGACACTGTCCAGGTCTGCAGCCTGCCCGCCTGTGGAGGTGAGCCAGAGGGCATGGGGAGGCCAGGTCCAGTCCCTTGGGCCAAAGTCCCAAATACTAGAATTGCTTCTTCCTGCTCACAGGAAATCGCCAGAACTCCACGGTGAGGGCCGATGTCTGGGAACTTGGGACGCCAGAGGGGCAGTGGGTGCCACAATCTGGACCCCTACATCCCATTAACAAGATATCATCAAGTAAGTACAGTCTATGGACCCTACCCTGCTCCCCAGACCTTTCAGTGGCCCTGGTGTTGCAGCATGGGCCACTCAGTGGAGCAAACCCAGCTTGTAGCTGTCTGTGTGACCTTCACCTCCCTGAGCCTCAGATACCTCAGTTGTGAAGTGGGGAGGAGGCTCTACTGGTCCATGAGCCGTTGCCTGCAATTCCAAAATGTTTATTTCTAAGTTTGGTGCAAACTTACCTGGCAGCAAAATCTGACCTGAACTAATGAGATCATTTATTCTTTTGATATAGAAATTTAGCCGTATTTAGTTACAAGGTGATATCTCAGGCTCCATTGAGGATGTTCTATAATATAAACACAGAATATAATGTTTCTGATCCCAAAAGTTCTGAATTCTGAACTATATCTGGTTCCAAGATTTTCAGACAAGCACTTGTAGATATGAGCTGCCTTTATAGGGCTGGTGAGATAATTGGATGAGAGAATGCGTGCACTCCTGTCTGGCTGTCAGCTTCCAGTAACAATAGGCCTAGCAATTTCTCTCAGCCCCATGATTCAGTTCATCCTCCCATCTTTCCATTCATCCACCCACGGATAGATATTTACTGAGCAACTGCTACGTGCCAGGCTGTAGATTCTTCACTCCTTTCCTACGTTCCATCTCTCTTTTCCTTCCTCACCCTCCCTAGGACCAGGGTCTGGCAAGATGAGTAGCAGAAAGATCAAAGACCCTAACTCCTAGTTAGAGGACCAGTTGGCTGCAAATTCCTTAACCTCTCTGAGCTTAGTGACCTCATCTGTAAGATAGGGTTCTGACTAGATGTCCTTAAAGGACCTTCTACCTCCAATCTTCTACTTCTCTGCTCCTAGGCTGAGGTTCTGACTGGGGGAGTGCCTGGGTTTCCTGCCCTCTTCCTTCCCAAAGCAAAGGACGATTCCGATTCTGGTTCCAGAAATCTGGCGCCATCTAGAGGCCACTGGCTTTCCATTTTTCTCTGATCTTTCTCTTGTTCCCCTAAGCCTGACCCTCCACCTGTGTCTCTCTTTCCCTCTGTCCGTCCCACTCTTCCCACCTCCCTCTTTCTCTCTCTCTCTCTGGCAAAAATTAGTAGAAAGCAAAGCTCCTGCCTTCACATTCTGCCTGGAGAAGCCTATATGGAGTTATCACAGAAAGGTGTGATATTTTGTGCAAAGCAAACTAGTGTAATGAGCACTTATCTTCGCCAGGTGCTTTAAAGATGTTGTTTGCAATGTTATTATTCACTGGTAAGGGTCAACATCAGCCCCATTTTATAGGTGAAGCAACTGAGGCTTGGAGGGTTGAAGTGACTTGCCAAAGGCCTCACACTTTTAAGTGGTAGAGCCTGGACCTTGACATCACTTTGAGATCTGCTGCTCTAGGGGATTTTACTTCCTCTTCCATGTAGTCAGGGCTCACTCTCCCGTCAGGTGGCTCTGTAGCCCCCACCCTGGGAAAAAGCTTTATAGTGGGTCCAGCAGGGGCGGGGGTGGAGGGTGGGCAGTCAGTGGGTGAGTGGGAGGCGGGGCCACCTGACTGACAGGCATCCCCACATTGCATCCATCCTTGTCCTTGTGCTGTGTGTGCAGCGGAGCCCTGCATGGGAGACAGGTCTGTCTTTTGCCAGATGGAAGTGCTCGATCGCTACTGCTCCATTCCTGGCTACCACCGGCTCTGCTGTGTGTCCTGCATCAAGAAGGCCTCGGGCCCCAACCCTGGCCCAGACCCTGGCCCAACCTCACTGCCCCCCTTCTCCACTACTGGAAGCCCCTTACCAGGACCCCAGGACCCTGCAGATGCTGCGGAGCCTCCTGGAAAGCCAACGGGATCAGAGGACCATCAGCATGGCCGAGCCACACAGCTCCCAGGAGCTCTGGATACAAGCTCCCCAGGGACCCAGCATCCCTTTGCCCCTGAGACACGGATCCCTGGAGCATCCTGGAGCATCTCCCCTACCACCCCCGGGGGGCTGCCTTGGGGCTGGACTCAGACACCTATGCCAGTCCCTGAGGACAAAGGGCAACCTGGAGAAGACCTGAGGCATCCTGGCACCAGCCTCCCTGCTGCCTCCCCGGTGACATGAGCTGTGCCCTGCCATCCCACCGGCACGTTTACACTCTGTGTACTGCCCCGTGACTCCCAGCTCAGAGGACACACATAGCAGGGCAGGTGCAAGCACAGACTTCATTTTAAATCATTCGCCTTCTTCTCGTTTGGGGCTGTGATGCTCTTTACCCCACAAAGCGGGGTGGGAGGAAGACAAAGATCAGGGAAAGCCCTAATCGGAGATACCTCAGCAAGCTGCCCCCGGTGGGACTGACCCTCTCAGGGCCCCTATTGGTCTCCCCTGCCAAGACCAGGGTCAACTATTGCTCCCTCCTCACAGACCCTGGGCCCGGGCAGGTCTGAATCCCGGCTGGTCTGTAGCTGGAAGCTGTCAGGGCTGCCTGCCTTCCCGGAACTGTGAGGACCCCTGTGGAGGCCCTGCATATTTGGCCCCTCTCCCCAGAAAGGCAAAGCAGAGCCAGGGTAGGTGGGGGACTGTTCACAGCCAGGCCGAGAGGAGGGGGGCCTGGGAATGTGGCATGAGGCTTCCCAGCTGCAGGGCTGGAGCAGGTGGGACACAAGGTGATCGCAGGCCCAGCTCCTGGAAGCCAAGAGCTCCATGCAGTTCCACCAGCTGAGGCCAGGCAGCAGAGGCCAGTTTGTCTTTGCTGGCCAGAAGATGGTGCTCATGGCCATACTCTGGCCTTGCAGATGTCACTAGTGTTACTTCTAGTGACTCCAGATTACAGACTGGCCCCCCAATCTCACCCCAGCCCACCAGAGAAGGGGGCTCAGGACACCCTGGACCCCAAGTCCTCAGCATCCAGGGATTTCCAAACTGGTGCTCACCCCCTGGCTCCACCAGGATGGCAACTTCAATTATCACTCTCAGCCTGGAAGGGGAGTCTGTGGGACACAGAGGGAACACGATTTCTCAGGCTGTCCCTTCAATCATTGCCCTTCTCCAAAGATCGCTCCTGCTGGAGTCGGACATCTTCATCTTCTACCTGGCTCAAGCTGGGCCAGAGTGTGTGGTTCTCCTAGGCGTGGTCGGACCCCAGGACTGAGGACCAGAGTCCACTCATAGCCTGGCCCTGGAGATGACAAGGGCCACCCAGGCCAAGTGCCCCAGGGCAGGGTGCCAGCCCCTGGCCTGGTGCTGGAGTGGGGAAGACACACTCACCCACGGTGCTGTAAGGGCCTGAGCTGGGTTCAGCTGCCGGCCATGCTACCTCCAAGGGACAGGTAACAGCCTTAGATCCTCTGGCTCTCAGGAAGTGGCAGGGGGTCCCAGGACACCTCCGGGGTCTTGGAGGATGTCTCCTAAACTCCTGCAAGGTAATAGAGGTGCTTCTCACTTCTTCCTTCCCCAAGGCAAGGGGGCTTTTCTGAGCCAGCCTGGAGGAACATGAGTAGTGGGCCCCTGGCCTGCAACCCCTTTGGAGAGTGGAGGTCCTGGGGGGCTCCCCGTCCTCCCCCTGTTGCCCTCCCCTCCCTGGGATGCTGGGGCACACATGGAGTCATTCCTGTGAGAACCAGCCTGGCCTGTGTTAAACTCTTGTGCCTTGGAAATCCAGATCTTTAAAATTTTATGTATTTATTAACATCGCCGTTGGACCCCAAAAAGTTGTGTGTGTGTTTCTTTTTCTCTCTCTGATTTATGGGAAGGGGACAATGAAGCCAGAGCTCGAAGGTTGAGGGCTGGGCTGTAGCAAGAGAACTGGGGGTGGGGGCGCAGCTCACTGTGGCTGTCTCCTGTCCCTCCACCTTTCCACCCATGCCCTGCTGCGGCACTGCCGGGTGGGACACAGGGTTGCCACTGGTTTCTTGGCTACTGAATCTCCTGTTTCTCTGAGGCCCAAGTTCCAGGACAACACTTTATTTCAGGTTATTGTGAAATTCTCAACCTGTTTAAATGCAACTAGAGGCCAGTGGGGCAGAGTGGCTCATGCCTGTAATCCCAGCACTTTTGGAGGTGGGAGTTCCAGACCAGCCTGAGCAACATAGCAAGATCCCGTCTCAACAAAAAATAAAAAGAACATTAGCCAGGCGTGGTGTTGCATGCCTGTGGTCTCAGCTATTTAGGAGGTGGAAGTGAGAGGATCCCTTGAGCCCAGGAGTTTGAGGCCACACTGAGCTGTGATTGCGCCATGGCACTCCAGCCTGGGTGACAGAGCATGACCCTGTCTCAAAAACAAAAAAGAACAACAAGAGGGGCTCTCTAAAGGAATCTTAGCAACCACAGAACAAAGAGATTGTCACTGAAAGCAAAATGACTGCAACCACTTTTGCCTTCTAAGCAGTGGCAGAATTTGTGTCATGGAGTAAAAGAATCTACACTGCTGGGCACTTTGAAAAGGTGAAGCTGGCAAAAGGGCTTCTTGTCATTATGCAGAGCTCACTCCTCCCCTTAAGGCCGAGGAGAAAATGGTTTGGAGACTCCTACCCCTGTGGGGGTGGGAACACAGAGAGGGCAGCCTCTCCATCTGTCTTTGGCTGGGGGCTTTTTAGGATGCAGGTTGTCTAATATGTCTAAGGTTCAATTAAATTTGTGTTGCCATCTCCCCAAACATCTGGAAATGTCCACTCCCCAAATTAAGGGCTTTTTATGGGTCAGGATTTTTGCTTGTTTTGGTGGAAACTGAGAAAATGAAAGGATTCACGGGTGAAGATAGAGGAACAGCACCAAGGGCCCTCTTTCCATCGCAGCCTCGGAAACATCCCTCACTTCCTGTAGGAGCCCAGTGGGAAAGGCCATATGGGAATGGTCTCACCTCTTCCTGCCCTAAACAGTTTCCTGTTTGGAGTCTGGTGGGTGCAGGTGCCAGGGTGCCAGACTGCCTGTCTCTTCCCTGGAGGGGATTCTCCAGGCCACTCTGACTTCAAGGCTTTATCCACACCTGCCCCATGCTTGGCAGAGCCCTGCTGCAGTGACAGCCAGGTGTCCAGAGTCTAGCCTATCAGCCCCGACTGGCTTCCAGAGCCTTTGCCCTGGTCTGCCAAGCTTCCTCAACCCATAGCCAGGGGCCAGCACACCTGTCATTTTGGAGGAAGCCCCCTGAAGTTCCAGCATCTCCTTGCCCTTGGGGTCAGTAGGGACAGTGCTGCACAGAGTCACCCTTACCCTCCCGTCCAAAGAGCCTGGGAAGTCCTCACCATGGCTGTCTTCTGTGCCCAGATGGCCTCCTTGAGGTTCCAGCCTGTGACTTCATTTGGGCTAGTAAGGCCTGAAAGCTCCTGGTGGAGAAGGGATCGGGGGAATGGCAAGGGTTTAGGGACAGCAGGAGACTTACCTTCCCATTCCTCCAGAGGAGAAAAGGGGCAATTGGAGCCTCGTCATGTTCCTGGGAAATAGACTGCCCTCTGGGCCCTTTTTTGATTTACCCTCCTGGTGAAACTCCAGGCCTTCCACCTGAAATGACACAGCAGGCAGGGGAAGAGGGGAAGGCACAGAGCCTGGGCCATCTGACCTGGAACTCTGTGGGCTCTTCCAAAGAGCCCCTGCTCCCTACCTGGCTTCAGGTGACTGAAGGCTTGGGGGAAGGTAGGGGTCTGGGGGGAGGAGGGAAAGAGCAAGAAGGGGTGGAAATGTAGCTGGGGCAGTCCCAGGGACCCAGCTGCCACAGATTAGAAATCTCTGGGGCCTACACCACAAATCTTCTCCTTTAAAAAATTATGCAAGAAATATATGCTCATTATTGAAAAATTTTACAACCTGAGGAAAAAAATCTATAATTCTACTTAGCAATAACCACTGTTAATAATTTGGTTATCCATTCCAGATGTGTGCATGTGCAAGATTGTGTCTGTACACACACACACACGCGTGCTGGGTGAATATTATTACTACTATACGCATACATGTCATCTGGGATCTTCTCCCCCTCCTACCCCACCTACAGCAATACAATAAGAACACGTTTCCATCCTGAACTACGTTGAACTATGTATTTTTTTTTTTTTGACGGAGTTTCGTTCTTGTTGCCCAGGCTGGAGTGCAATGGTGCGATCTCGGCTCACTGCAACCTGTGCCTCCCAGGTTCAAGTGATTCTCCTGCCTCAGCCTCCCGAGTAGCTGGGATTACAGGCATGCGCCACCACTCCTGGCTAATTTTGTATTTTTAGTAAAGATGGGGTTTCTCCATGTTGGTTAGGCTGGTCTTGAACTCCCAACCTCAGGTGATCTGCCTGCCTCAGCCTCCCAAAGTGTTGGGATTATAGGCATGAGCCACTGTGCCCAGCCACGTCTTCATTTTTAATGACTGCACAGTACCCCACGGTATGGCTAGATGACCATTTATTTAACCAAATCCCCCAGTACCATAAACTTCCTGTACAGCCTGTGGAACTGTGAGCCAACTAAACCTCTTTTATTTATGAATTACCCAGTCTCAGGTAGTTCTTTATAGCAATGTGAGAATGGACTAATACAGAAAATTGGTACCAGAGAAATGAGGCATTGCTATAAAGATAACTGAAAATGTGGAAGCGACTTTGGAACTAGGTAACAGGAAGAGGCTGGAACAGATTGAAGGGATCAGAAGAAGACTGGAAGAGGTGAGAATGTTTGGAACTTCCTAGAGATTTGTTGAATGTTGTGAACAAAATGCTGATAGTGATATGGACAGTGAATTCCAGGCTGAGGAGGTCTCAGTTGGAGATGAGAAATTTATTGAGAACTGTAGTAAAAGTCACTCTTGCTATGCTTTAGCACTGAGACAGGGAGTATTGTGCCCCTGCTCTAGAAATCTGTGGAACTTTGAATTTGAGAGAGATGATTTAGGGTATCTGGTGGAGGAAATTTCTAAGCAGCAGTGTTCCAGAGGTGTCCTGGCTACTTCTAACAGCATGTACTCATATGCATTCACCAATATATGGTCTGAAATTGGAACTTACATTTAAAAGGAAAGCAGAGCATAGCAGTTTAAAACATTTGTAGCCTGACCATGTGGCAGAAAGACCCATTTTCTTGGGAAAAATTCAAGCCAGCCGTAGAAATTGGCATAAGTAGAGGAGCCAAATGTTAATAGCCAAGACAATGGGGAAGATGTGTCGAGGGAGTTTCAGAGGTCTTCATGGCAGCCCCTCCCATCACAGGCCTGGAGGCCTAGGAGGGAAAATGGTTTCATGGGCTAGGCCAAGGGCCCCACTGTCTTGCTCAGCCTCAGGACATGGCACCCTGAGTCCCAGTCGCTCCAGCTCCAGCCATGACTAAGGTCCCCAAATACGTCTCAGGCTGCTGCTCCAGTGGGTGCAAGCCATAAGAAGCCTTGGTGGCTTTCATGTGGTATTGGCCCTGCAGGTGCACGGAGAGTTGAGGCTTGGGAGTCTCTGCCTAGATTTAAGAGGATGTATGGAAATGCCTGGATGTCCAGGCAGAAGTCTGCTGCAAGGTCAGAGCCCTCATGGATAACCTCTACTAGGGCAGTGCAGAGGGGAAATGTGGGGTTGGAGTCCCCACACAGAGTCCTTACTGGGGCACTGCCTAGTGGAGCTGTGAGAAGAGTGCACCGTCCTCCAGACCCCAGAATGGTAGATCCACTGACAGCTTGCACCACGCTCCTGGAAAAGCTGCAGGCACTCAATGCCGGCCTGTGAAAGCAGCCAAGTGTGCTGTAACTGGCAGAGCCACAGTGGTGGACCTGCCCAATGCCTTAGAAGCCCACTTCTTGTCTCAGTGTAGCCTAAATGTGAGACATGGAGTCAAAGGAGATTATTTTGGAGCTCTAAGATTTAATGACTGCCCTTCTGGGCTTCAGACTTGCATGGGGGCCTGTAGCCTCTTTGTTTTGACCAATTTCTCCCATTTGGAATGGAAGAATTTACCCACTGCCTGTACTTCCATTGTATCTTGGAAGTAACTAACTTGCTTTTGATTTTACAGGCTCATAGGTGGAAGGGACTTGCTTAGTCTCAGGTGAGACTTTGGACTTTTGAGTTAAGGCTGGAATAAGTTAAGGCTTTGAGGGACTGTTGGGAAGACATGACTGTGTTTTGAAATGTGAAAAGGACATGAGATTTGGGAGGGGCCAGGGGTGGAATGATATGGTTTGGATTTGTGTCCCCACCCAAATCTCATGTTGAATTGTATTCCTCAATGTTGGAGGAGGGACCTGGTGGGGAGGTGATTGGATCATGAAGGCAGATTTCCCCCTTGCTGTTCTCATGATAGTGAGTTCTCATGATCCAGTTGTTTGAAACCGTGTAGCATCTCCCCCTTCACTCTCTTTCCTGCCATGCTGTGAAGACATGCTTGCTTCCCCTTCACCCTTCTGCCATGATTGTAAGTTTCCTAAGCCATGCCTTCTGTATAGCCTCTGGAACCATGAGTCAATGAAACCTCTTTTCTTTATAAATTACCCAGTCTCAGGTAGTTCTTTATAGCAGTGTGAGAATGGATTAATACATACATTTATTTAAGCAAAAAGAGAAAGGTAAATTTAAATAAACATTAAGGAAGTGTATAGGTGGTAGATACTTCTAACAAGGCTGGGTGTAGTGGCTCACGCCTGTAATCCTAGCACTTTGGGAGGTGGAGGTGGGCAGATCACTTGAGCCCAGAAGTTCAAGACCAGCCTGGGCAACACAGGGAGACCCTGTCTCTACACAAAAATGCAAAAATTAGCCAGGCATGGTGGCATGTGCCTGTAGTCCCAGCTACTGAGGAGGCTGAGGTGGGAGAATTGCTTGAGTCCAGGAGTTTGAGACTGCAGTGAGCTGCACTCCAACCTGGGCCACAGAGTGGAACATGTCTCAAAAAAGAAAGAAAGAAAGAAAGAAAGAATGAAAGAAAGAAAGAAAGAAGAAAGAAAGAAAGAAAGAAGAAAGAAAGAAAGAAGAAAGAAAGAAAGAAAAAAAGAAAGAGAGAGAAAGAAAAAACCAGGTATAACAAAATTCATGATGGGGTGTGGGAATGGCTCAAGTTTAGAAACCAAGGGCTCTTGTCAGTCACTCAGAGCCAGGACCTGCAGTTTGGTGAATCTGGATTTCAATTCTGAAACCTCTGCTTACCAGCTATATGACCTTAGATTATTGTGGATCCTTTTCATCACATGTGACACAAAAATCAACTGCTTTTGTGCATTCATTCTCATGGCAGCATTATTCACAATAGACAAAAAGTGGAAACAACCCAAGTGTCCATCGATGGATGAATGGATAAACGTTAGGTGGTATATTCATACAAGGGACTGTCATTTAGGCTAAAAAAGGAAGGAAATTGGCTGGGCATGGTGGCTCACGCCTGTAACCCCAGCACTTTGGGAGGCTGAGGTGGGCAGATCACCTGAGGTTAGGAGTTCGAGATCAGCCTGACTAACATGGTGAAACCGTGTCTCTACTAAAAATACAAAATTAGCCCAGCATGGTGGCGCATGCCTGTAATACCAGCTACTCGGGAGGCTGAGGCAGGAGAATCGCTTGAACCTGGGAGACAGAGGTGGCAGTGAGCCAAGATCATGCATTGCACTCCAGCCTGGGCAACAACAGTGAAACTCTGTCAAAAAAAAAAAAAAAAAAAAAAAAAAGGAGGGAAATTCTAACATACACTGCAAGATGGCTGAATAGTGAGGACATTATGCTAAGTGAAATCAGCCAGTCACAGAAGGACAAATACTGTACGATTTTACTTAAGTGAGGTACCTAGAGCAGTCAATACCATAGAGACAGAGCATAAAATGGTGTTGCCAGGAACTGGGAGAGGAGAGAATGGGGAGTTATTGTTTAATGGGCATAGAGTGTTAGCTTTGCAAGATGAAAAGAATTCTGTGGACAGATGGGAGTGATGGTGGCACAGCGATGTGAATCTACTTAATGCCACTGAACTGTGTATTTTAAAATGGTTAAGGTGGTAAATTTTATGTAGAAAAATACACATAAAAATCAACTATTGGATGGGGAAGGAATTTTATTGCCTCACACATGGAGAAGGGTGGGGAAGAATCAGGAGCCTCAGGTGTGACTGTATCCAGGGCTTTGTCCCCATGGAACAATGATGGAATTCTCTGATACTCCAACCTTCCTTTCCCCGAAAAAACATTTCCAAGGACAGAATGTGATTGGCCCAGCTTGAGTTACATGCTTATCCTACCCCTAACCAGTCCTGTTGATACAGGAGGTAGAAATTATTTAGGCAGATAGTGAGGGTAAAAGAGTACCCAGCACAGCTTCCATTTTAACAAAAAACAGCCCAATAATTATTTTTTTCTAACAAAGAGCAGCCTGAAAAATCAAGCTGCAAGCACAGATAAGCAAGCTGGAAGCTTGTAACGGGGAATGCCGGCAGCTGTGCCAATAGAAAAGGGCTACCTGGGAGCCAGGCATGTCCAACATGGAGGCTCCATCTTCCCTTTTTTTTGTTATCACGTGTACAGTAAAGGAATGGGCAACCTGGCGCAGGCCAGGCAGAGGCCTGCATAATAAAAGATTAGGGTGAGGGTGGCCAGAAATTCTCACCCTGTGCAAATGGCACACCTAGTCCTAACCAGTTTTTCAGGCCCTATGCAAAGGCACACCTGCTCCAACCAATCTTTCCCACTCTATGTAAGTCAGACACCGCCTCCTCAACCTCATCTATAAAACCACCTGCATTTCACCATGGAACCAGCAACCCATTTCTCTGGGACGACTGTCTGCAGCAGAGAGCTCTTCTCTTTCTTTCACCTATTAAAACTTCCACTCTTAACCTCACTCTTTGTGTGTCTGTGTCCTTGATTTCCTTGGCTGTGAGACAATAAACCTTAGGTATCACCCTAGACAATGAGGCTGCTTCACTATGTGAAGGGATGGGGGGCTTTGGTTGGACAGTGCTAGGTTTCACATTCCTGGATAGCCAAGAACAAGGGCTACCTCCATGGCTAAGGAGACTGAGTCCTAAGAAGGACCTAGAGCCTTCAGAGAAAAGATGAAAGGGAAAATCTGTCTCCATGCTTCAGGGAGAGAAGCAGGGGAAAGGGAGAAGAGAACTTCCAGGGCCTGGAGACAGAGAAAATTTAGGAGTGACCAGGAAGTGGCCATGGCATCCTGACCCCCATGAGAAATCACTCGGATACCCAAGAGGACAGGGAGCACCTTGGGGAGCAGGGCCTAGAGACTCTCCTGAACATGGCCGCATCATTCTTACATGCGCTGCTGCTGGGGAGACAACCCCAGTGGAAGAGGGGCGAGGGCCTTTAAAAACAAGGTGGCTTAATGTTGAATGTGAAGCTGTTTACTTAACAGCAAATCCCTATCCATCACTAATCTTGATTGAAGCCTGCTGTACAGAAAAGTTTTGTGTGAATGGAGTGTTTGGGAAAACCCAGAGGGACTGAATCTATCTGAATGAATGTAAGGTAGGGTAGTGTTGCAAGCATAGAATGGAGCCACAATCCATGGAACTAAGTCCACTTACTTCATTAACTAAGCCAGTAAAACAGCAGCTCAGAGGCACAGGGGACAATGACCTTGTAAATCCTCAATGCCTCCTCCCATCCCAATTTTCCAGGGAATTTGCAGAAATGTCATGGAAGACATTGGACTTCCCAGAGAGTCTTCTCTAGATCTTATGATTTCAGAAATGTAACCACAGCTTTTGGCTAGGGTGGGTAAGGCAGTATAATACAGTTTTGTTTTGTTTTGTTTTGTTTTGAATTCTGAGACGGAGTCTTGCTCTGTTGCCCAAGCTAGAGTGCACTGGCATGATCTTGGCTCACTGCAACCTCTACCCCTCAGGTTGAAGTGATTCTCCTGCCTCAGCCTCCTGAGTAGCTGGGATTGCAAGCATCCACTACCATGCCTGGCTAATTTTTGTATTTTTAGTAGAGATGGTGTTTTGCCACGTTGGTCAGGCTTGTGTTGAGCTCCTGATCTCAGGTGATCCGCCCACCTCAGCCTCCCAAAGTCCTGGGATTACAGGCGTGAGCCACCGCGCCCGGCCAGAATGCAGGTTTTAGGAGCAGGGATTCTGGAGCCGACACCCAGGCTCTGCCACTTGTTAACTGTAGGACTTTGGACAAGTTGTTTCACCTGCATGTGTGTAGATATGTACTGCATATAAAGCACATAGAACAATTCATACTGTGCTCATCACCAGCTTTTACCTAAGTTGCTGCCTCTGTGCCCAGCACACACAAAAATAGAAACTCAATAATTGGCAACAGTGATCCTTCTAAGGAGGCCTACATGTTCCCCGACCTCTGCTCTACCCTACCCAGAGTCCTGTGTGTCTCAGCTGCAGGAGGGGCAGAGTCCTTTCTCAGGATGCCCCAACTGCAATCTGCCCTTCAGTTCTCTAGAACATAAAAGGACCAGGGAAGCCACACGTGGAGGTAGCACTTGGGCTTTCCCATGGGAATGGGGAGTAGCGATGGTTCCGTGCAGCCCATCTCTCTCTTGGCATCAGTGACCCCAACCAAGCACAGGCCTCCCACTGCTAGGAAAGCAGAACTGTCCTCTCTCAGGGAAGACGGTTTTATTTAGTAAGAGTTTTCACGGTAGGGAATCAGGTACTGCTGTGAAGGTGGTGGAGACAGAAACACCCCTGAACCCTTGGGGCTGCTCTTGAGCAAGGCAGGTGCAGGTGTTAGGGCCCCTCAGCTCTCTGCCCTCGGCTTCAATTTCTTCTTCTCTGTGTTCTGGCTTGAATGCATCCGGAGGACTTGAGCTTCTCCAATGTACTCTAGTGGGAGGAGAGACAGCAGGCAGGAGAGGACCGGGAAGGTGGGGCCCCCACCTGGGAGCTGCAGGTGGATGTGTGAGTGCTGAGGGGAAGGTCTGAGTCAAGCCCAGCTCCTGCTCTCAGCTCTGCTGGTGACCGAGGAGGGAATCCAACCTGAGAGGAATGGAGCGAATGGAATCCAACCTCTCTTCTTTCAACATCCAAGTAACAAATATCAATGAGATGCCTACTCTGTGCCTCTCTGCCAGGCACTCTGGACCTTTGATGGTCTAATCAGGGAGAATAATATACATTGAGGATGTGTTTCCTTTTCTCTCCCCTCCAGCCTGCTGCCACCCCTGCCCCCCACTCTAGTCTAAGGCGCCGGGATGACTGCAGCAGCCTCTCCTTGGTCTCCCTCACCCATTCTTGTCCCCCATAGTCCATGCTGCACACAGTAGCCAGAGGGGGCATGCACACCCTGCTCATAACCCTCTTCTGCACCCATGCACACACCTGGCCTTTACCGCAGGCCAGCTCCTCCCACCTGTCTCATGCCTCCCTTACCACTGTCCCCCACCCAGAAGGCCCCAGCCACCATGGTCTGCTTACTTTTCCACCAGCACACCAAGAGGTGGGAGCTTTGCTGGTTGGCTCTTCCTAGACTTGGGTAGAGCTGTATCTTTCCTGCCGTTCAGCTCTAGGAGCCCTCTCCCCACCTGCCAGTCCTTCTCACTACTGACCACAGAGCCTTGTTATTCTCCTTACAGTATCTGTCGCCACTCCTCCCCAGGTGTTTTAATTTGTTGTCTGTATTCCTCCTTGCTGGGATGTAAGTTCCGTGACAGCAGGAACTTGTCTGAATTCTTCCTCACTGATCCCCAGAGTTCAGCACATTGTAGGTGCTCGATAAATATTTGTTAAAAATGAATATGAATAAGTGAATGAATAGATGAAATGAGCAGCTTCCTTGGGCAGGGACTCATCTCCAAGTTGACTGGAATCCCCTGAGAAATCCAGCCAGAGTGGGCCTTGGTGAGCCCCCCAAATGACCCACTACTTGGAATCTTACCTGGTTTTTCGCTTTTTGTAAAAGGTGTTATCTTCGTTTTCTTCGGGGATTGACTGTGACCAAATACAAAGAAGGGGCTGGGAAGGTCATGCTGGAAACCTGACCCCACGGGTGGCAGGGGAGACGGGGAGGTGGGGAAGGTGGTGCAGGTGCAGTCAGCTGTCTGCTCCAGGGAGAGGCAAGAGTCACCCCTCCTGGAGGGCCAGAAAACATCTGTCCATGACTAGCACCCAGGTGGCCTTCCTATGTTGCCCCAGGCCAGACCCAGACAACTGTGGCCCTGCTGTCTGCAGTTAGTTCCACTGGGAAGCAAGGCCCTCCTGTCTCTGGAGAAACAGGGCATGGACTCTGCATCAGCCCTCCCCCTAGCCCTCACTCACTCGCTCTACTGGTTTCCTTGTGGACTTCCCTTTGAGTGGGCAAGACAAGAACCCTGCGTCTTGAATGAATTAAAAGTATGAAAGATGCTCTTCCGTCTTGTATTGGGCTTTACATCTCCCCATGCCTTTTTATGAGCCTGATGTTATTTTCCCTCCCTACGACTCTGGGAGGGGGCTTTTGAGAGATAGTTGAAGCTGATGATCGCAGCTGGGAGGTTGCCCAAGGTCACAGTGAAGCCTGTCTTCCTCACTAGGCCGTTCCTCCTCTGCTCTCTCAGAGTGGAAGGGAACACCAAGTCCAAGGCCATGCAAGAACCCACGACTTCAAGAAACCTTGGTCCACCCCTACCCCTGCTTCTTCTCACCAAGCCCACCCATGCTCCAGACACCTCAAACTTGGCATTCCCCAATTGTATACCTTCCTGACTTCCATGCCTTCACCCAGGCTGGTCCCACTTCCCGGGATGACCTTTTCCCAAGCTTTCATTTGCTCAGTCAAATCCTACCGCTCCTATCAGTGTTTCCCAAACTCTGTTGGAAACACTCAGGTGACTGTTAAAAATACAGGCCCCCCTGCTTCATCCTGGCCTGCTATGTTAGAATCTTTAGGGGTCTGCATTTTTAACAAGCTCCCGGGGAGAATCTGAGTGCTGCTGGCCTTGGGAGTCAGTCGGGTCCAAGACTGAATCCCAGCCCTTCTGCTGACCAGTCAGGTTACTTTGGGTAGGCCATTCTATTGTTCCTGAGCCTCAGTTTTCCCATCTGTAAAATGGAGCTAATACTGCCTCAGTGGGTTGTTAGATGGACTAGAAAAACGTGGAACACCCAGCGGTGTCAGGCAAACTTATCACTGCTCAGTGTGGCCTTGCTGACTCTCAGGCTCCACTCACCTGCTTTGTGAGGCCTCCCCCAGTTCGTAATTAATCTTTCTCTTCCAGCCATCAGGGCACTTAGTACTGGTATAAAACCACTGCCTTGTGTTAGCATTTTCTCTCTACTCATGTCTTCCCATAGACCAAAGAGCTTCTGAAGAGCTAGGTGTGGCTAATCCAGCCTTATCTTGTTAAAATTGACTCCGGTGGCCCCCTTGGGGTGTCCCCAGCCCTGGCAGTTCGGGGGCTGGTCTGGCTGTGTTGGCCTTGAAGTGGCTTGGGTAGCACTAGAAGATCCCTGGGGGAGGGGCTGGGCCTCTGCCTCCAGGACAGACTTAGTCACCCCAGGCCCTGGCCAGCGCCAGGCTCCCTTCTCCAGGTCCCACTGGCCTCACCTGGGAGGACAGAAGGCTGCAGAAGGGCAGGGCGGGGTGCGGGGCCCACCTGCAGGGTGGCTCTTGCTTCTCTTGAGGAGGTTCACGCACTTCTTGAAGCTGGTTTAGGAGCTTTTCTGTAGGGATGGAGACTAGGGGCTGGGGAAGGAGCTGAGCCACTGCTGTCTGCAGGAGTCCCAGAGCGAGGTCTTTTTCTGAAAGCACAGCCCGGGGGCAGTGTCCTCAGCCCCCAGCCCCCTTCCTGTCCCTGTGGCGGGGCCAGAAGCAGGGCCTCCATCCAGGGCAGCTTTCTCTAAGCATCCCACCTTCTGCCCTCAGGTCCCCTCGGGAGAGCTCCCCCTTCTCTCCTGGCCCATGTGTGCAGAGCCCCTAGCCGTTTCACATCTCTGTCCTGCCACATGAGGATGTGTACGCCTTGTTCTTGGCCCCAGCTGGCCCTCCTGCCCACCATATCCCCGGGCCCACGCTGGGAAGTCTACTGGGGACCTGCCTTCCTCCTCCTCCTTCTCCTTCACTCTCCTGTCCAGGAAGTCTTCTCCAATTAGCTTCCTGGTTCTCATCACTCCTCACCCTTCTACTCAGATGCACCCCTACCCACTGTCCCAGTGCGTCCGTGTGTGTATTCCTGTGTTCATGTGTATACACATGCGTAGCCCTATGTGCGTCTACTTGCACCTGTGTGTGTGTGTGGGTCTCCCAATGCAACGTGTGAGGGGCTGTGTCTGCTAAGTTCAGTCTTTGGATTTTTTCCTCCCAGGTGCCTAGGCCTGGGGTCAGCATGAAAGAGGGGTCCCCTCCAAGGAGCAGGGGTAAGGAAATCCTGTTGAGGAATTGGGGAGGAGGAAGCAGAGACGCTGTCCAGCTGGGAAAGGTTAGTTTGGGGCTCCAAAGTGGAGGAGAGGCCTCCGTGGAAGGCCCCCTCCAGGGTGGGAGCTGAGGGACATTTGAGTCCTGCAGAACCAAAGATCAAGGGCAGGACCTTGGCAACCTCCACTGAGACAGTGCTGCGGGGCTGTGTCCTCACCCTTGGGTGGAGCGTAGAGCAGCCAGAACTGGATCGCGCTTAGCGAGTCTGTTTCCAGGATCTGACACAGGAGCTCCAGGACCTGTGGGCAGGAAGCCAGCACATTCCAGCCAGGAGTACAGGCAAGGAGTACAGGCAAATGTAGGTTTGGAGGGCACCAAGGGGACCCTTCCCCCAAAGTGGGCTCCCAGAGGCGCCTGCTGGGCTAAACTTGCTCCCACAAGGGTCTGTGCCTTTTCCTCCACATTGGACTTTGCACTTAACAGAGGGCTTTGTCTCACAACAGTCCCGGAGGAAGATTCTTAATCTTCCTGCTGGACCGGTGGAGAATCCGAGGCCCTGAGAGGATATGCTAGCAGGAAGTTGGTGGCAGAACACGGCCTCAGCGAAAGGCTCTGTGGACCCCACATCCCTGAAGCCTGCTTGGCTGGTTATTCCCTAGGGCCCCTCACTGGGAAGCCAAGGTCCGAGCTGGCCAGTCAGCTCCTCAGAGACACACCAAATCCCACACGCCCAGGGCCTTGGTGTGGGGATTTCAGGAACCCCATGGTACGCCATACCCTAAAAGTCCCAGAGTCTAGGGATGTTGGAAAAGGGAGGGGGGAAGCCCAGAGGGCAGCCTGAGGGGCAGCACAGGCCGGTTCTGCAAACTGCTCAGCACCGGCTCCCTCCTGCAGAGCTGTGGGCATGCTTGGCTCCTTGCTGCATCCTCAGTCTTTGACATCTTTGCTACTTCCGGGCTCATTTTCCCCTGCGTTCTCCAGTCAGTTAGCATCAGGAAAAGATCCAGCTGTGTCTGGGATGGGCTGTGGGGGCTCCCTAGGCCAGACTGCTGCTGGTGGCTGTAGCTATGGCAGGCTGGAGTTGGGGCCTGAGGTGAAAGGTGGAAGCCCTGGAGTCCTAGGAAAGTGAGGCCCCCTCAGCTCCTGGCGGTCAGTCATCCTAGGACCTGGAGGGGCCCGTCGGTCCCCAGCAGGTTGGCCTCATCCTCAGCAGAGTGGAACCTGGGCTGGGCCTCTCCCCAGGCCTCTGCCTGCTTAGGGGTCCACCCTCGTCCCCAGATGCCCACCCGCTGTGCTGACCCACCCTGACCTGCCCCTGGGCCCTTCTCCATTCTCTGTGTCCAACTTACCTGCCCTGTGCCCCTCCCCACAGGACCCGAGAACCTAATTCCAGGCGAGGTGAGGCCGCCCTATGGTGGAGAAAGCACCTTAGTCCTGGCTATGCCGCTCCGTCTCAGGGGACCTGGCCCATGGACTATCACTTGGCAGGGCCTCAGCCTCCCCATCCGTGGCATGGAGGTGCTGAACCCTGTCTGCTCTATCCACTTTGCTGCATTGTGGCAAGGTTTCAGAGGGAGTGTGTGCCTGACAGTGCTGGTCACAAGGAAGGTGGCAGAATGCTGGGTCTACCTCTGGCCTTTCTTGGAGGACATCCGTGCATTTTCACAGGGACCTCTGACGCCTTCACCCACCGGGATGAGGCATGGACTCATCTCAGGCCTCAATGGGGAAACGTGAGCATGGAGGAGGTGGGCTCTGTGCTCACTGAAGCACGAGCCAGGCCCCTCGCTGAGTGTGGACACGAGGCTGGGCCTAGTCATGCAGGCTGTGGGGTGCGGCCTGCTGTGATGGGCAGGACCTCCTTCTTCAACCCACCATTGCAGCTCCCTTCACTAACTCAGCAAATGCTACAGCTGGAAGGGACCCTCGACAACAATGCGTTCATGCTTCCAGTGGATAGATCACGGAACTAGGGCCCAGGGAGGGGAAAGGACTCAAATGGAAACCTAGAGGCAGCAGGGGGTCATAGCCCCGGCTGCTGACTCCCCAGGGCTGGAGTTTTCTGTTCTTAACAGTCCTAGGCACCAGTATCCCTGGGAGGGGCCTTGCCCTAAAGTGCTTTGTAAGACCCCTAATGTGGAGAGCCAGGAGCCTGGGAGCAGAACTGGGCCCTCACCAGCAGCTCCTGATCCTGAAGGAGGAAGGCCTGGACTCCTTCATCTCTGCTGGAAGACTGACTCTGCTGGCCCTGGTGAGATCTGCGGCGGCCAACAGCCCGGGTGGAAGTGGGGATGAGCCTCCCAGTCTCTGCTGAGTACTTTGCCCCCTGCTCCCGCAGAGGCTCCTCCTTCTGCTCCTTCTGCTGGGACAAAAGTGGCCAGAGACTCCAGGCAGTCAGCAAGAGGGGAGGAAGAGGGCTGAGGGGAGGAGAGGAGCAGGAGGCCGGGTCACAATCCCTGGGCACTTCGCCTCCTAAATCCCAGCATCACAGCGTTGCCAGGGTCCCAGGGTATCATCCAGCTCTGCCCCACCCCCCCGCCACCTGCCCTAGACCCCTCCTTGGGCATCCCCGGCCCTCTCTCTGGCAGCTGGCCCTTCCACTATCAGCTATCATGCTTAAACCAGCAAAAGCTCTTCCTCCTGGAACTCAGTAATGCAGGGTCGATCGCTGGACGCCCACGGGTGGTTCTCGTTCTCCCTCCCAGGTAGGTCCTCTCTGCTGCTCCTCCCCACACCCATCAGAGATTTGAAAACAGCATCCTGCACCAAGGGCCCATCGCCTACCTTAATTCCCAGCTCAGCTGCCCCCAGGTCTGTCCCAGAGAGGCCAGGTGCCTGTGGCCTCCTGCTCTTGCAATTCCAATTAAGACTGGTAGTATCCTTCCCCCCATTTTAAGGATAAGAAAACAGAGACCCAGAAAGCTTAGCTGAGTTGTCCTGAGTGCTGCAGTGAGTTAGCTGTGAGCAGGAATGAGAAGCTGGGCCTCTGCCTGTCCACTCTGGTTGCCCAAGACAAGGGGCAGGACCAGACTGTCCTAAGAGCAATTCCAGTCACCTTCAAGCTGCCTCTCAGGTGACTTTACTGTTTTATCATCAAATGGCACCCATGGGGTCACCCCTATCATGTTTGAAAACCTTCCAAGATTCTCTGCTCCTTATGAGATTAGACACTAAAAACTTTGGCGATTAAGAACAAGCTGCTCCTCCCCACATGCAAAGTCTGCCCCCCCCTCACCTTTCCCATTGCTGCCCACTTATAGCCTGGTTTCTGATGGTGCCCTGCATTTGCCAGCTTTTGAGCTGCTGTGTTAGGTGCCTCTGCTCGGAACTCCTCAGTTCCCTTGTGAACATCTCACTTAGATATCGAAGGCCCCCAAGTGCCGCCTGTCCTAAAACCCCTGCTTGGATTTCTCCACCTAGGTGTGCTCTCTCCCTCACTATGACCTTTCCCCTGATGTTTGTATGAATCAGTCCCCCCACCCCACCTCTGGTAGGCTGAACTGACTCGCGAAGGATCTCCTTACACAGGGAAGGATCCGTTTCACCTCTTCCCAGACTAGCTCCTGTGTTCCGCACCCACCTCTTTCTTCTTCAGCTCATCCTCCTTGGTGAAGGCCACCCGGGAAGCTAGCTCCTTCAACTCCTTCTTCCAGGCTTCTGGGAGGAGGGGACAAGGTCCTGCCAACTGAAGTCAGGGGTCCTCCTCCCCTCCCTGTGCCACCAGGCCTTGGTAGAGGAGTCTGCTCTCCTTCCTGGCCTCCCTGCCTGGATCTTAAAGGGAAAGGGAGAGGCGGTGCCCTGGAGGGAGAAGGATCTGGATTCACACCATGGGTGGTGGTTGTGGCAGTGGGTGGGGTGCGGGGGTGGGGCATTGCTTTCCTTCTAGCAGGGGCTGATGTTGATGTCCTAGCCTGTGGCATTTCTAGGGGATGCTGGAGAACATTTTGTTACCTGTGCCAAGATGCACATGGTTTAATCTAGCTTTGCCTCTTTTAGGTCCCTGAGGCCAAGACTGAAGCTGAGGCGATACAGATGGGCCTGTTATTAAGAAATCGAACTACTCCCCGGAGAGGGTGGCAAAGAGAGCAGCAGCCAGCCTTCCAAGTCTCTCTGCCCTGCACCGGCAGCCCCAGCCCCTTCTCCAGGATCTCTTCCCTGTCCCCACCAAACTGGCTTCCAGCACCTCAGTGGTGGAAAGGATAACGCTTGGCAGAGCAGAGACCTCTGAAACACCAAGCCAGCACTGTGGCTTATTGTTCTGGTTGGCCAATGCCTGAGCACACAAGCTACTAAATATTCCCTATAGCATTCTGGCCTATAGCTGCCAGTCACACGACTGCAGGCTCAACATCTGCTTGCCCTCTGTGTGTTATTACTCCTCAAGCACCTCAAATCCAAGCAGGGGTGCATTTCTGCTGGCTAGGACTTGCTGGGTGGGGAGTAATGCAGAGATTAGGCTGTCCAAGGAAATGGGAGAAAAAGTGGGGTTCCCCCAACGGACCTCACTGACCTAAGAGCGATGGCCCTTTCCTTCTGGGCACCCACCCAAGTGAGGCAGCCTTG
Source organism: Gorilla gorilla gorilla (assembly GCF_029281585.2). Classification (NCBI taxonomy): domain Eukaryota; kingdom Metazoa; phylum Chordata; class Mammalia; order Primates; family Hominidae; genus Gorilla; species Gorilla gorilla. The sequence goes on along the minus strand of NC_073232.2, from coordinate 44,975,877 downwards.
GGGAGAGGCATGAGCCCCAGGGTAGAGGGAGGCATGGCCCAAGTACCCACCAGAAGAAAGCTGGGGGTTCCGATTAGACTGTGGGTCTCCAATGGGGACAGAGATGGTGGGTATCCGCATTTGACGGCCGGAAAAGACAGTTGACTCAGGCAAGGGGGCTGGAAAATCCCTGACGACACAGACAGGCTTCCCGGTGAGATCTGCAAAGGGTTAGAGGCTGTGGGAAGGGAGGCTTAGGTGGACCTTAAGAGCTCCAGGAGGCTGGGAAGAGGCTGAGGGGCAGGTGATTCCGGCTCCACCTCTTCCAGTAACCACAAGCTGATAGATTATCAGAGCTGGGAGGGCATTGCAACCACCTAGACCAGCGACCACCTCACCCACGGGGGGATCCTAGAATGGACAGGGGAAAGGCCTGCTCAGGGCCACACTGTGAGTTGGGCAGAGGTGAGAAAAGAACTTAGGCTTCCTGGGCCCCTAGTCCTGAGGATCTTCTGATTTCCTATGACAGGGCAACAAATTGCCGATGTGAGTACAAAGGGGTAGGCAGGCAGCTTAAAGATGAGAATGCTGGGGCGAGGGCATTACGTCACAGTTCATGATGGGAGAGGCCTGGGCTCACATGACAGGGAGAGAGATTGAGCCACACCCTCTGCAGAAAACTTCTGCTTTGGTCAGCCTGTGCAAGGCTGCGTGCAGGGCAGCCTGGAGGTAGTGGGGGCCGTTTGCACTTGAGGACTCTTCTGGCTAACTCTGGGTGATTATTATATCACTATTGACAGTGAGGCTTGAAGATCGGCCTGGCAAGGACCAGGCAGGGCTGCTGTCTCCTCCCTGGAACACTTCCCTTTTGGTGCCAGGAGCCCTTACTCTTGTCCCGGCTCACTACCTCTCCTCATCTCCTCTGCCGACTTCTCATCTTCTCAACCTCTTAATCCTGGGGTCCCCAGGGACCTGTCCCCAGGTTTTTCTCTCCTGTAGCTACATGGACTCCTTGGGGATCCTACCCAGGCCCACCACTTGAAACACCCCCTCTCGAATGGCTCTCACGTCTGTGTCTCTGCCCTGAACTCCGGATCCGACTGCACCCCCGTACCTCCACCTGGAGGTCTAGAAAGCATCTCGCATCACCCATCTCCCACATCAGAGACCAAACCCCTGACTCCTCCCAGCCTACACTGGCCCTTCTGCACATTTCCCTGTCTCAGTCAATGTACTCCAGTTTCCCAGGTGCTCAGGCCAAAAATCTAAGTCGGCCTTGACTCTTCTCTTCCTCTCACACTCCACTTTTAATCAATCGCCGAGTCCTACTGACTTTACATTTCACATATCTCCAGGATAGAGCCACTGGGTCTTCCACTTCTAGCCCCTGGTCCAAGCCACACTTAAGACAGAGGCCAGGATGACCTTGTTAAAACATCTCACTTCTGTGCTCTCAGCCTTCCAAGGGCTCCAGCTGATTCAGGAAAGTGGCTTAATGGTGACAATAGTGGCCCAAATGCCTAGCTGATCTGGGCCCACTGTCTCCCTGATGCCTTCTCCGTTCTCCTCTCCTACTTTACTCCAGCCAGACCAGCTTCTGCTTCCTTGCTGCTGCTCCAACAGAGTGGGAGTGCTCTTGCCTTCTGGACTTTGTATTTGCTGATCTACCTGCCTGAGACATCTTTCCCCTGCTGTGTGCATAGTTCCTGTGTGGTTCTTTGCTCAAATGTCATGTTAATGGCCATGTCTTCTGTGACCACCTTTCAAAAATAGCTATCTTCCCACTGCCGCCTGGGCACTTGACACCTTCCCCATCTCCAATCCCTCACCACTGGAGGTCAGCTCCAGGAGGGGGGCCACCATGTCTGTCTTGTTCACTGTTGTATCCCCAAGGCCTAAAAAAGTGCCTAGCCAATAGTTCACACTCAATAAATATTTGATGGCTGGCTGGATGGCTGAGTGGCTGACATGGCCTAAGTTAGAGAACTTAAGAGAACAGAGCACTGCTCCAGGACAGAACTTATCCCTTCCTCTGATTTGTAAAATGGGAGAACCCAGCAGTCAGGGGAATCTGTAGGGAACCTGTCACCCACCCTTGGAGGCTTCTCTCCTGCCCACTGAGCACAGTCCTGGCTGGGTTCTTTGGCAGCCCTGGGATCCTGGACCCCATCCTCTCTGGGCCCCAGCCTGGAAACGGGCTGCCATCAATTCTTGCTTCCCAGTTCTCAAGACCAATTAGTGATACTCCCTCTGCTCCCACTCCAACCAGCCAGGCCCTACCTTGGACGTGGGTCACGTGCTGGGGGTGTGGGTGGTGCCGGGAGAAGAAGGAGTGGTGACTGAGGCGTCCAAAGCAGTAGGTGCCAGGGGTTTGGGGCTTTGGGGTCCTCAATGCCCGGCGGATCCACTCGAAATCCACAATCCCTGGGATCACCAGTTCTTTCTGTGGCCCACTGTCCCTGGGGCTCCTTGGCTTGCACCCTGACTTCTTCTCCAGTTTCAGCTCAGCCTTTGGACTGAAGGAGGGGGTTTCAGGAGAAGCCAATGGAGTCTCCTCTGGCAGTGGGCCCACCTGGGCTCAGAGCTCAGTGCTTATTACAGAACCCCTTCCTGAGGAGCTCTGAAATCTGGTTTCCTGGGTTTCACCACCACCCCCATAGCACCAAAAGCTAGGCCTCCCCCAGAGTCCTTTCCCAACTGGTGCAATCCTGTCCCGGTTAGTCTTCCTTATCAGGGAGCTAGCATCCATTTGAGGGAACTCAGACTCTCCCAGCACCCCAGTTTTTTCCCAGAGACCATATCTGAAACCAGAAAGAGAAGCTGCTGACCCACCTACTCATCAAAATACCCAGGATGGAGCAAAGTCACCTTATATACATCCCTGGGGATGGGGATGGTCTCAACAGGGGCCTCTCCCCAAGCCAGACTGTGGACAGCCCAGAGGCCAGCTGTAGGCTGTCATCCTCCCCCATGCACTCAGGAGTAGTCTTGGCTCAGACTCAGCGTCCAGAGGCCAGAGCTGGAGCTTAGGCCAGACCAGACCAGCAAGTTCTGTTCCCATGGGGGTCCCTCCTAGGAGAGGAAGAGCTGACGCAGCAGCTACTGGGGCTATGGCGCTGAGGGAAGCTTCAAGCTCTGTTTTGCTTTGCTGGAGACAAGCCAGCTTGGGTCCTCTCTCCTCTACCCCACACCCCTCCCCTTCCTGAGGACGCTATGCATCTGCCCTTGGAGGAAGGTCAAGATCAGCAAAGGTGGGCCAGTCCCCACTGGAGGCCTGCTGGGACCACCTGCCTGATCGCTGTCTGCATGCCCTTCTCACGGTGGCCCTGGCTGAAGGGAGTCCTTTTGGAGTACAGATGGACTCTGGATGTGCTAAGCAAGGCGTGCTGCCCCCAGACCCTCTGAGGACTCCACTGACTTGGCCCCTGAGTTTCCTGTTCCATTCTCCATTCCCCTCTAAGGGATCTGGGGCTTAAAGAAATAAAGCAAACCTTCTCTGAAAGTTGCAGTTAGCTGTCCTCTTCTACCCCCAAGTAACAGAGGAAGTCACCTCCTGAGAACCCCTGGAACTCCTTTGTTCAGTGCTTCTGGCACCTGCTCAAGTCTTTTCCCTGCCCAGGAGGGGCAAAGCCCATTACCTGGGCTAAGTTGGGCCTGAGGACCCATTGGGGGTTCTGGCTGACCGGCAGCAGAAGTCCAGTAAGAACCACCTCTCTTGGACTCCTAATCTGTTGAGATCCCCCAAGGCCACCTTTGTCTTCCACCCTGCCCTACCCCAAGCCCTCCTCAGTCAGCAGGGTGGGCATTTGGAGCCTCACCTCATCAGTGGATACTCAGCCAATTGAACATCTGTAGCCATTGCATGCTTTCTAACAGACTAAAGGCCAGTGCACTTAATACTAGTGTTGAGGATGCAGAACAGGAACTCTCACGAACTGGTGGTGGAAGTGTAAACGGGAACAGGCACTTTAGGGGGAGAAATAGTAATATCTTTTAAAATTGAGCATTTGCATGCTGTATCACCCAGCAATTTCTTTCCCAGATATAAGAGAAATTCTTATAGATGTACAACAGGGGCTACTTATAAGAATATTCATACAAACACTGTTCAAAATAGCAAAAACCTGGTGGCAACCCAAATGTCTGATGGCAGAAGAATGGATAAATAAGCTGTGGTGCATTCAGACAATGGGATACTTTATTGCTATGAAAATAAATGAACCACAGCTACATGTAACAACATGGATGAATCTTATAATCAGTATGAGAAAACTTAACAATTCTTGGTTTTGGGATGTTTTATTTATGCAATCTTATTAACTCAATTTACTTCTTATTAATTACTATTAAATAGGCTGCAGTAGAACAAGATATATGCATTTGAAACAATACAATTGTTGTCATCCACTATATATAATGTGTGCATAATATAAAATAACTACTAAACAGTATAAATGTTGTGTTTAAAAACATATTATTTTTCTTTCATAAATGGTTTAGTTTATGTGTGTTCCAGAGGACCACAAGTTCCAGAGGACCACATAGCCTGAGATCCTTTCTAAAAATAAAAGTTTAAAAGCAAGCAAAATGATCATGAACATGAGATAAAACAGCAACAACAGCATCAAACAAGGAAATGCTAAGCACGAAATTCACATAGTGGCTATTTCCGAGGGAAGGCGGGGAGGGGACGTGTGCAGGAGAAGCGCATATAAGGAGATGTGTTAGTGGTGATGTTCTTGTTCTTGGTTTGGGTGGTGTATTTGCTTGTGTTTATTATATGATTAAATAAACTAATTAAATGGCATAGATGAAAGATGATAGGTGTCAAAACCAAGAATTATGATTAAATCTATGGACCTGAATATATATATCTAGCCAAAGTGCTAGGGATGGGGTTGGGACAGGACATCAGTGCATTCTGAGAATTAACCCTTAGAGTCACAGAATCTGCAAGGGACCCCAGAGATCTCCCAATACCAGCCTTCATCAGGTAGTGGGATGGGTTGGAGTTGTCTGAGATCAGGGAAGCAGGGGAGATTTGCTGAGGTCACACAGAAGGAACCAGAGCCCGGGCAGTCTGACTCACAGTTTGCTGATCTTTTCTCTCCTTAAAAGGAAGCTCCAGACATCCTTGATGTCAGGTACTGGGCTCTAGAGTACTTAGATGCTACAATCTTGAGAACAGGATAGGTGGAAGCCCCAAATCCTCCTGCCTATGGGAAAAAGTACTCTTTAGAACAGAGACTTGCAAATGTGTTCGGTTGTGATGACAGTAAGAAATTCTTTATGTCATGATCCAATTCACACATGGGTTTGTGTGTGTGTGTGAAACTAAAACAATAATATCCTGAAGCAATATTTATCCGTACTACATATGATGCACACTGATATTTTTACCCTATTTTTGGTTTTTATTTCTTAAATGTTAGATATGATACATTAAATTGATCTAATAAGCCACCAGGGGTCATAACCCACAGCGGCTGTAGAGAGGCCGACAGGGACTCTAGTAGGCCAAGCTTGCCTTGTCCAGAGCGGGACAGGTGGGACCCCAGTGTAGTCTGCCCTGCCCTGCCCCTGCTCTCTGTCCCTGGGGCCCCAGCCAGCCAGGCAGAGGGGTCTGAGGGCTGCCATCAATCCAGCCACAAAACTTCCCTTTCTACCTCTGCCCTTCTGGGCTGTCCAGGGTCCATCTCCTCTCCCCAGAGGTCCCTGGACTCACCAAGGCAGTGCCCGCTACAGCATGTGTACAAGAAGCCCTGCTGTCCTAGCAGGAAGGAGCAAGAGGACAAATAGAGGGGAAGGCTGTGGGTTCTGTGGGCAAGTCTGCCTGCTTTGTGACACTGAGCCCAGTGGTTGCTAGGTTACCCTGTTCCCACAACTCCAGAACCTCTGCCCAGCACCCCTCTACCACATCCCCTGCCTGTCTCCCCCTGCTGGAAGGGTAGACAAGGGCTAAGGACCTTCTGTCCCTCCTGACTTCCCTGCTGCCTCCCATCCAACACTTTCAATGGGGGCCAAGGGAGAGAAGGAGAGTCTGGGGCTGGTTTTAGCCAGCGAGAAGCGGATGGAGGCGGAACGCTGGCAGAGGACGTTGGTGGGCTGCGTCCCAGCTTCGTCAGCCCCACCTGGCCTGACCCCACCACACAGGGGTCGGCTTCCATGCATCTTGGTTCTGGGGACCCATTCTCAGGGAGGTGGGTCTTAGAAGGAGAGAAGATGACAGCCCACATTACCCAGAGGGACCCCAGCCCCTCTCTCTGCATGATAGCTGGGTGGGAAGATACTGGGCTTGCATTTGGACAGGTGTTTTAATCAGATTTCAACATCCCATAGGCACGTTACCTTGGGTAAGTCACCAGGACTGCCACAGATGCAAAATAGTGCGAAGAATCCTTGCTTCGAGTCCCTATTCTGCTACTTCCTAGTTGTGTGGCCTCAGACAATGCACCTGCCTTCTCTGAGCCTTAGTTCCCATATCTCTAAAATGGAGATGATGATACTGCACTTATTCTCACAGGATGTTTGAGAATATTAAGTGAGTTGATAGACATTAAAGCGTTTCAAACAGTATCTGCCCCCAAGTATAATTTCTTACTATTATTGCCTTCTCTGGGTCTATAAAATGGGATATCCTCACCTACTTCTGTGGTTGTTCTGAAGACAAGCTAATGGAAGTGAAGCCTTTAGTTGTATGTCTGGCACACAAGAGATGCTCAAAAAGGATAATAATCATCATTATTATTGGTAACTTGATGGAGGTAGTAGGATGAGTCCCTTGTCTGAGAACTATCTTAGGTAGTTCACTATTTCTCTGAGGCTCAACTTGGACACCTGTCAAATGGGGGTAAGGATAGTTCTTAGCCGACAGGGCTGTAACTCAATCAGATCCCGGGAGGGGTGTAGACAAACTCTGTAAACTATGGGAAGGCTTGCAGACAGTGCCCGGTGCTGTCCCTCAGAATGATGAGGTGGGCTTTTCCCAGGGCCTTTGCTCTCAGCACCCCTGGCTTCATACTGGTGCCCTGGGGCTTCCAGACTCTGTGTCTTTTCTCTGGGGAGCAAGAAAAGGAAGGTGGGTAGCTAGAGGCAAACCCAAGTCCTTCAAAAGTTCTGCCTCTCCCAGCTAAGGGGTGGGGATTCATACCACTGTGGTGGCCCCCTGAGGGCTGTCCTCTGGTCTTGGCCTACTCCAAATGCCCACCCATCCTTCGGCAGGTCAGGATGTTCCCTGGCTTTTTCTGGGCCTGTCTCTGCAGGAATAAGGTGACTCTTTTGAAATCATACTGAAAACCCCCTCTTCCATACTTCTGGGCATCCTGGCAGCTGTGAAGATAGATGATATAGCATTTGGGAGAAGAGAGGCTTTCTTCCCCGTGACAAGCCACTCCTCCCTCCTGCTTTCAAGCACTCTTGTGGCATTTCCCACCATGTGAGCTGACTCAGCTGAGATGAAAACCCACTCTCATCCTCCCCACTGGTGCCTTGTAATGCTTCAACTATGTTATTTACAATCGAGCATGGGGGTCTGCATAGGGACTGCAGCTGGGGGGATGAAGGGGTTCCTCAGGAAATGTCTTCAACACTGGTTTGTAAAAGAAGAACTGAGGAAACTCTTCTGACTCCTTTGTGGAGTGTCAAAAACTGTAGACAGATCTGTCAGCCTGAGAGTGATTTGAGGTACAGTCCTTGGCCTGGATGACTCAGTCATGACAGAGGCAATAGAAACTTCATGGAACACTTTCTATGTGCCAGGCACTGTGCCAACCTCTTAGATATATTACCTCATGTAATCCTGTAGATGGAGAAATTAATGATCAGATAAATCTTTAGTTATTTGTTATTTAGTTATTCTCTCCTTTGTGTCTTGCTTGTCTGTGTCCACATGCAGTCTTTTGATAAAGAGAATTCCTAATTTTAACATAACCCAGTTTATCAGTTTTGTCCTTAATGGTTAGTGGGTTTTGTGTTTTAAGAGATCTTTGCCTACCCAAGGTTATGAAGATAATTCTCCTTTATTATTTTCTGAAGATTTACTGTTTTGCTGTTCATGTTTAGATCTACAATCAATACAGAATTGATTTTTGTGTTTGGTGTAAGATAGGGGTCAAAATTTATATATATTTTTTCCATATAAATATCCATTCGACCCAGTACCATTACTTAAAACATCGTCCTTATCTCTGCAGTACCATCTTTAACAAAATTCAAGTATCCGTATATGTGTAGGCCTGTCTGTGGACTTTCTGTCTACCAATGCACCAACACTATATTCTCTTAATTACTGTAGCTTTAAATACATCTTGATGTCTATATAAGTGGTATAAGACTTCCAGCTTTGTTTTTTTAAGAGTGTTTTGGATATTCTAGTTCCTTTGCCTTTCCATACAAATTTTAGAATAATCTTATTGATATCTACAAACATTTTTGTTTAGATTTTTATAGGAATCAGGTTAAACTTCTGTATCAATTTGGGGAGAATGGACATCTTTACCATGTTGAGTCTTCCAGTCCATGAACATAGTATGTCTCTCCATTTATTTAAATATTCTTTGATTACTTTAATCAGCATTTTATAATTTTCAGCATAAAAGCCGTGGACATGTTTTGTTAGATTTTCACCTATTTCAGTTTTTGTTTTTAAAGGAACTGTAAATGGTATGGTATTTTAAATTTTGGTGTCCATATATGCATTGCTAGTATATAGAAACACTATTAATTTTGTATGTTAGTTTGTATCCTGCAACCTTGCTGAACTCACTTATTAGTTTCTGGAGATATGTTGTAGATTCCCTGGAATTTTCTACGTAGATAATAAATCATCTGCAAATAGGGACAGTTTTCTTTCTTTCTTTCTTTCCCATATATATGCTTTTTCTTCTCTTCTCTTCTCTTCTCTTGTCTTACTGCACTGCCTAGAACTTCCAATACTAAGTCGAATAACAGTGGTGAGAGTGCACATCCTTACCTTGTTCCTAATCTTAGGAAGTAAACACAGAGTCTTTAACCATTAAATATAATGTCAGCTGTAGGTTTTTTATATATACTCTTTATCAGGTTAAAGAAGTCCCTCTCTCTTCCTATTTTTCTGAGCATTTTTGTCATAAATGTGTGTTGAATTTTATCAAATGCTTTTTTTCTGCATCAACTAATATGATCTTGTGATTTTTCTTCTTTTGCTGGTCAGTACATTGATTTTTCAAATATTGAACTGCTTTTTATCCCTGGAATAAGCCCCACTTGGTCATGGTGTACAATTCTTTTTATATATTGCTGGATTCTACTTGAAAATATTTTGTTAAGGATTATTGCACCTATATTTATGATGAATATTTATCTGTAGTTTCCTTTTTGTAGTGTCTTCCTCTGGTTTGGGTATCATCAGGGTAATACTAATTTTATAAAATGAATTGGGAAGTGTTACCTCCTTTTCTATTTTCTGGAAGAGATCGTGAAAAGTTGATGTTAATTCTTCTTTAAATGTTTGCTGGATTTCTCCAGTGAAACTACCTGGGCCTGGAGATTTATTTTTTGGGGTGTTTTAAAATTGAAAATTCAATTTTCTTAACAGTTATGGGACTATTCAAGAGATCTATTTCAAAATGGGTGAGTTGTAATAGTTTGTTTTTCAAGGAGTTGGCCGATGTCTCTTATATTGTAAAATTTATTTGTGTAGAGTTGTTTTGTAATATTCTCTTATTATCCTTTTGATATCTGTAGAATATGTAGTGATATCTTTATTTCATCCCTGATACTATTAATTTGTGATTTCTTTCTCTCTCTTTTTTGGACAGTCTTGCTAGATAGAAGTTTGCCAATTTTATTGATGTTTTCAAAGAACCAGCTCTTTGTTTTATTGATATTTTTCCTTTTTCTTTCTGTTTTCAATTTCATGGATTTCTGCTCTTATCTTCGTTATTTCATTGTTCTGCTTGTTTTGGGTTTATTTTGCACTGCTTTTTCTAGGTTTGTGAGGGGGGTGCTTAGATTATTTGTTGGACACTTTTCTCTCTCTTTTTTTTTGGTAGGGGGATGGAGTCTCGCTCTGTCACCCAGGCTGGAGTGCAGTGGCGCGATCTTCGCTCACTGCAACCTCTGCCTCCCAGGTTCAAGCAATTCTCTGCCTCAGCCTCCGGAGTTGCTGGGATTACAGGCACCTGCCACCATGTCCAGCTAATTTTTTTGTATTTTTAGTAGAGACGGGGTTTAACCATTTTGGCCAAGCTGGTCTTGAACTCCTGACCTCATGATCCACCCATCTCGACCTCCCAACGTGCTGGGATTATAAGCATGAGCCATCGTGCCTGGCCTCCTCTATTCTAATATATGCATTTAGTGCTATAAATGTTCCTCCCAGCGTACTTTAGCAGTCGCCCACAAATCTTGATATGCTATGTCTTCATTTTCATTCAGTTATAATGTATTTTCAAAATTTCTTTTAAAATTTTCTTTTACCAACATGGATTTTTTAAAGAAGCATGTTATTAATTTCCAAATGTTTGTAGATTTCCCTGTTATCTTTTTCATTTATTTATTTTTTAAAATGAGACGGTGTCTCACTCTGTTACCCAGGCTGTAGTTCAGTGGTGGAATTACAGCTAACTGCAGCCTTGACCTCCCAGGCTCAAGTGATCTTCCCACCTCGGCTTTCAAGTAGCTGGGACTATAGGTGTACACCACCATGCCTGGCTAATTTTTGTATTTTTTGTAGAGATGGGGTCTTGCCGTGTTACCTAGGCTGGTCTTGAACTCCTGAGCTCAAGTGATCCACCCACCTTGGCCTCCCAAAGTGCTGGGATTACAGACATGAACCACCATGCCCACCCTCCTGTTATCTTTGTGCTATTGATTTCAACATTGATTCAATTGTGCTTGGGGAAGGTACTCTATATTATTTTAATTCTTTAAATGTGTTGAGGTTTGTTTTGTGGCTCAGGATGTGGTCTACGTTGGTGTACATTCTATGAGCACTAGAAAAGAATGTGTATTCTGCTGTTATTGGGTGAAGGGCTCTATAAATGTTAAAGTCTATTGGTTAAAATTGTTGTTGAGTTCTTGTATATTCTTGCTAATTTTTGTCTAGTTCTATCAATGGTTGAGAGAGGGTTACTGAAGCTTCCAACAATAATTGTGGATTTGTCTATTTCTCTTTTCAGTTCTGTCAGTTTCTTCACACATTTTGTGACTCTGCTGTTTGGTGCACATATATTTAGGATTGCTAGATCTTCTTGATAGACTGGTGCTTTTATTATTATTTAATATCCCCTATGTCTCTGTCATTTTCTTTGCTCTGAAGTTTACTTTATCTGATATTAATTTAGCCACTCCCTTCCTTTAATTAATGATTGCATGATTTATCTTTTTTCATCATTTTACATTCAATGTTCCTATGTCATCATATTTGAAATGAGTTTCTTACAGACTGCATAGAGTTGTATCAAGTTTTGAAATCCACTCTACCAATTTATGTTCTTTTTTTTCTTTTTCCTGTCTCACTGTGGGTTTCTTGGACATTCTACTAAGAATTCCATTTTGATTTATTTACAACGCTTTTGAGTGTATCTCTGTATCTTTTTTTAGTGGCTGCTGTATTTTATTTTATACATATATATTTTATTTTATACACATATACATATTTTATACATATATAACATATATATACACACACATATATAAAACATATCACAGTCTACTTGTATCCTTGTTTTACCACTTCATGTGAGGTATAGAAGCTCACTTCCCTTTATGTTCCTTTATCTCCCTTTGTTGATAATTGTTTTAAATATTTCCTCTACATACATTTGGAGCCATATCCAACAGTGTTGTAAGTTTTTGCTTCAACTGTCAAACACAATTTAGAAATCTCAAGAGAAGGAAAGCCCATTGTATTTACCCATATTTTTACTTACTGGGCTCTTCCTTCCTTATGTTCCAGAGTTTCTTCTATTATCGTTTCCTTTCTGTTTGGAGAACTCTGTCTAACCATTTTTTTACAGCAGATTTGTGCTGGGTGAGGTGTCAGAGCCCCTTCATCAGGAAGTGGTTGACTTACGGGTTGTTAAGAAGAATTTACCAACAGCAGTATTGGTTTGAAAAAGGAAGGTTTTATCATAAAGAAAGAATGCCGCAGAGGAGTGCAGTGGGGCGCCTCAGCAAGAGAGGACTGAGCACACCAAGACGGATTTTCCTTAGGAGCATATATGGACCTGAAGTTGGGAGCTTAAGGGTCATTTGGACCATATTAGCCACGTAGGTCATGATAAATGATTACATGTGTCGACATTTTGGTGCCCTAATGTCAGCAAGGGTTGCATAATGAGTTTTGGCATGGCATTCTGGAGATGTATAGAATTTCTATTTACTTACAATTTTTTCTTTTTTAAAAGAGACCTGGAACCAGATGACAACTTTAGGTACTAGGGAAGTTTAATTTACCTCTAAATTTCCTAGATAAGGAATTTGCTTCCAAATAGACTGTTTGATGCTCACCAGATGGTCTTCACTTCTTTCATTATACTTCTAAATTCCTCAGATAAGGAGTTTTTTGTCTCCGGGGCCTGCTCGATGTTCACCAGGTGACTTTTGCTTTCCTCATTTTTCCCCTGACAAATATTTTGGAAACTTTGACCCTCTGTATTCCCCCATGCTCCTGTCTACCTGCTGCCTACTGGGGTTTCAAGAAAGGGAAAATGCCACAGTGAAAAGGCACGTTGAGTCCATCTGGCTAATCCCTACTGAAAGGGGACATTGAAGGTATAGGTTGTGTTTTTCCCTTTCTTGCTCTCTGTCATGAAGGGAATGAAGGGTCATGAAAAACTCATTCATGAAGAGGTGGGGAAGACCAGATACCATCAGGAGGCTGGTATTGGGATTGCATAGTCATCTGTAGGTGAAATTGTTGTAATCTGAAAGATATAAACTTAATGAGAGCATTAAAAAGTCAGGGACCAAATTTCAAAAGAAGAATGACAAGGAATAAAGGTCCAAGGAATGGGAGAAGCCAAGTGATTTTTGGAAACCAATCAGTAGAGGTTTTGGCTCAGTCTTGGTTACTTTGGGAAAGTGTGTGTGGCCATTTGGCTTGTTTGAAGATTTCTTGGACCTTAGTTTCCACTTCTCCAGACACATTAATGTAGGTGTAGTAGGTTTTCTTGATGACAGCACTGACTCCTCCTTGTTCAGCTAGGGAGTAATCTAGAGCTTGTCTATTATTAAACCCATTGCTGCTAGTGAGTGTAAAGACTTTTCTAGTGCTGATAGACTTGTGCCAGTTTTTGCTAAGGCTATTTCAAGGGAGGTGGTAAGTTCCCATATTGACATTTCATGGTAAGTAAAGGGGTGAGAATTGCAATAGTTCCCACAATTCTGGCCACACTAAGTCCTCGGGCTCTTTTTCTTCTAGAATGGAATTCTGAATTGGAAATTATGTTCAAGACACTGATTTGGGTATGAGCTATTGTTCCTAGAGTACAATCACCACAATGAAGAGAATTATTAAGATGGGATAGGGCCGAAGTTTGAAACGGGCTTAAATAATTATTAGCAGTGCTGCAAAGCAGTGAGAGCCCAGGTGAGGCAGGTAACATATTTTTGAGACTTCTTGGATTAAGAGGGCCACTGTTGCTAAGGCTCTTAGGCTGGGATGAGAGGGAATGACCTTTCTGGGATACTAGGTCTAAAGTTTTCCAAAAATACGCTATAGGGCACTTAAAAGGCCCTAGATCTTGGGCTAAGACTCCCAAAGCTATTCCCCTTCATTTGTGTACATTCAAAAATAAAGGACTAGTCAGATCTGCTAGGGCTAAGGCTGGGGCTGAGATTAAAGCCTGTTTTTAAGTGTTTAGAGCATGCTTCATAACATTAGTTTAGGAAAGAGGTTGCTCCTCAGTTCCCTTGAGGGATTCATATAAAGGTTTTGCTATTAATCCAAAGGAAGGAATCCATATTTTCTAAAACCTGGCCATATCCAAAAAGGACCAAAGCTGTTGTTTAGTTCCTGGAGTTGTCACATTTAAGATGATAAGATTTTTACAAATGCTTAGGGGCTCTTTGTACTGAAGGTTAAAATAAGACCCAAAATGGAACCCTTTGTGTGGATATTTGTACCTTAGAAGGAGATACTTCATAGCCACCATCAGCAAGTTTATTTAGTACTAATATTGTATTTTGGTCTAAAACAGCCTTGTTAGTACTACAGATTAGCAGGTCCATCCACATACTGCAGTAGATTGCTATCTGGGAGAAACTGCAGGGTAGACAGGTTTTTAGCTAGGGCCTATCCAAAATGGTGCGGGCTATCTCTGAATCCCTGGGACAGAACTGTCTAAGTTAACTTTGAGCTAGTTGAGTATCTGAGTCTTGCTATTCAAAAGCAAACAAAAATTTGCTATCTGGGTGTACAGGAATGCAGAAAAAGGCATCCTTAAGATCAAGTACAGTAAACCAAGCTGTGATGGAGACAATTTGTCCAAAAAGAGTGTAAGGGTTTGGGACAATAGGATGAATAGGAATAACAGCTTCATTAACAATTCTAAGGTCCTGTACTAGTCAGTAGGAGCCATTTTTTTTAAAGTACAATTTCCATTTTATTTTTCTCCAGAGAATAGTCTGTCTTCAGTCTTTAAGGACTCAGCTCCTTACATGGGCTTTGGTGGGGGTCATGGGGCAGCACCCACAGGTCTAAATCAGGGTGGGAGTGTTGGGTCCTTGAAGCCTTCATGAGATTGATTTCTGACTACTTTGCTGTGAATTGCACAACTCACACAGTAATGTAGCTTCACATACTGCTTGGAAAGCACATAGGCATTGAAGATGCTCGCTTAAAAAATGTCCCTGACTGCTGCGGGCTCCACTATGTTTCGAATGACAAATTTCTTAATAGCCTTGTCCTTGGGCATGCATCGGGCACAGTTCATGCAGCAAATAGGCTGCACATGGCTGTGGCCCTTTTTGGTGAGGCCGTTGTTCCTATTCTTTGTCATCTTGGAGGCACGGACTGGAGAGAGGACATCTGGTTTCTTTACAGCTAAAATGGGAGTGTTGCAAGGTGAGTTGCTTGGGTGCAATAATCCATGGGTTGAAAATTTTGTTACTAGGGTCTGTAACCCTTTTTGTTCTTCTAGTTTCAAGGGCTATTGGGGGGTTCTGGGGAACTTATTGGGATTTTTAAGCTGAATGATAATAGGGGCAGCCGATATTGAATGACCAGGAATAAAAATATTCCAAAGCTCAAATGGCACTTGTTTTAGAATATGAGGTTCTATAGACTGCAGTGGCTCTTTTGGTGAAGTGTGAGTTAATACAGCTGCTAGAAGATGAGGTCTTAGCTGTAAATTGCTTGTAACTTTGTAAGTCACCATCTAATAATGAAACAGGATGGCTTGGCAGGACTAAAAAGAAGTGGGTGGGTAAAGGAATAGCCTTCCATTTTACAAGGGAGTGACAGTGTGAAATAGCCTCATTGGGGGTTTCCATCAATACCCATGAGGAAAATGGAGAACTGGCACTTTGGGCAGTAATAAACTTTTGAAGCTGAATAACTGGCCCCTGTATCTATGAGGAACATTATGTCTTGTTCAGCCACAGTCAGATTTACTTGAGGCTCATCCATAGAGATGGAAAAGATAGGGGCTGGATGGATGACTTCTGAAAGTCATCTAGAGAATGACTTCTGAAAGTCATCTAGAAGATGACTTTCAGAGGATGACTTTCAGAAGTTGATCATAATCCAGGAATAGAGTTAGAGGTGCTTGGCCTTGTTGTTGCCCTTGTCCTTGTTCTGCAGAACCCCCTTGTTGGATAGGTTGGTAAGGCTTTTGCTGTTACAGCCCAGAAGGAAGAGGTGCCTGACCTCATGATGGGGAGAGGGACTCTCGCTCTTCCAATGACCCTCTTGTCTGCAATAAGGACAGGGTCCCTGGGGTGACTTGTAACCTGGTGGTTTGGGACATCTGTACTCCAGTGTCTTGGATTTCTGCAGTGATGACAGGCCCCCATTCTGTTAGCATTATAGGGACGAGCCTTGGGATTATTAGCTAATGAAAAAGAATGTGCCAATGCTGTTGCCATGTGATTATCTTGGCAATGGCATTTTTCCTCCTCCAATTGAGGCTTCTTTGTTTTTGATGTTTTCTCCCAGTTACTGAAAACCTTAAGGGCTGTATTTAATAAAGTACAAAAGGAGTTTTTGGGCCTTCCTCTAATTTTTGGATTTTTTGCCTGATGTCTGGGGAAGCCTGACTTATAAAGTGTACGGCTAGAATGAATTGGCCCTCAGGGCTTTTGGGGCCTAAATGTGTATATGCATGTGTGGCTTCCACCAGCCTAGCTTGGAAAAGGGTGGAGTTCTCACATGGCTCCTGAGTGATTTCTTATAATTTAGAGAAATTAACAGGTTTTATTACAGCCTTTTTCATTCCTTCCAACAAACAACTTATCATATAATCTTGTCTGCCCCTGCCTCTGTTTGGGTCAGCATTGGCAGCCTGGTATTGGCAAATTGAGTTCTGAGTCAGGGACAAATTCTGCCCTGTCTCTATTATCATTAGAGTTACAAGCATGAGCTTCCTCTGCCCAAGCTCGAACTAAAGACCATACACATGATTTTTCTTCATGGGAACAGCAAGTAGTTAATACAATGAATATGTTTTTCCAGGTTAAGTCAAAGGTAATAGTTAAAGCCCAAAATTCTTGAATGAACTTAGAGGGATGCTGGCTAAATGAAACCAATCTGGATTGAATTTATGAAAATCAGAAATTGGAAATGAGACATGAACTCGTTTGGTAGGCTATTTGTTACTGCCTGAATTCCAGAACTTATTATTGGTCTATTCAGGGATTCTACTTCTTCCTGGTTCAGTCTTGAGAGGGTGTATGTGCCCAGGAATGTATCCATTTCTGCCAGATTTTCTAGTTTATGTGCATAGAGGTGTTTATAATATTCTCTGACAGTTGTTTGTATTTCTGTGGGGTCACTGGTGATAGCCCCCTTATCATTTCTGATTGTGTTTATTTGAATCTTCTCTCTTTTCTTCTTTATTAGTTTAGCTAGTGGTCTACCTATTTTATTAATTTTTCAGAAAACCAGCTCCTAGATTTGTTGATTTTTTGAAGGATTTTTCATGTCTCTATCTCCTTCAATTCAGCTCTGATCTTATTTTTTGTCTTCTACTAGCTTTGTGGTTTGCTCTTGGTTCTCTAGTTCTATTAGTTGTGATGTTAGGTTGTTAACTTGAGATCTTTCTAGTTTTTTGATGTGGGCGTTTAGTGCTATAACTGTCCCTCTTAACACTACTTTAGCTGCATCCCAGAGATTCTAGTACATTGTATCTTTGTTCTCATTAGTTTCAAAGAACTTATTGATTTCTGCCTTAATTTCATTATTTACCCCAAAAGTCACTCAGGAGCAGGTTGTTCAATTCCATATAGTTGTATGGTTTTGAGTGAATTTCTTAATCTTGAGTTCTAATTTGTTTGCAGTGTGGTCTGAGAGACTGTTTGTTATGATTTCAGTTCTTTTGCATTTGCTGAGGAGTATTTTACTTCCAATTGTGTGATTAATTTTAGAGCAAGTGCCATGTGGCAATAAGAATGTATATTCTGTTGCTTTGGGCTGGAGAGTTCTGTAGATATCCATCAGGTCCACTTGATCCAGAGCTGAGTTCAGGTCCTGCATATCTTTGTTAATTTATTGTCTTGATGATCTGTCTAAATTGTCAGTGGGGTGTGAAAGTCTCCCACTATTATTGTGTGGGAGTCTAAGTATCTTGGAAGGTCTCTAAGAATTTACTTTATGAATCTGAGTGCTCCTGTATTGGGTGCATATATATGTAGGATAGTTAGCTCTTCCTGTTGAATTGAACCCTTTACCATTATGTAATGCCCTTCTTTGTCTTTTTTTGATGTTTGTTGGTTTAAAGTCTGTTTTGTCAAAAACTAGGATTGTGACCCCTGATTTTTTCTGTTTTCCATTTGCTTGGTGAAGTTTCCTCCATCCCTTGATTTTGAGACCAGACTGGCCAACATGGTGAAACCCTGTCTCTACTAAAAATACAAAAATTAGCCAGGCATGGTGGCCCATGCCTGTAATCCCAGCTACTCAGGAGGCTGAGGCAAGAGAATCACTCGAATCCGGGAGGCAGAGGTTGCAGTGAGCCGAGATTGCGCCACTGCACCCCAGCCTGGTGGCAGAGTGAGACTCTGTCTCAAAAAAAAAAAAAAAAAGAATCAATCTGGTTGCTTTTTGATAGAGCAGCTACGCCCTGTGAGGGGATCGGTCTGGGCTCTCCAAGGCCCACAGGCTGGACTGGTTGAGACACTGCAACAGCCAAGGTTGCAGCCTGCCCTGCCCCCTGAGCTCTCCATCCCAGGGAGAAATTAGAACTCTGTCAGCCACAGAACACATGCAGGGGTGGCCAGAGGCCCCCATTGGGAGGTCCTGCCCAGTGAGGAGGGATGGACTGCAGTCTTGCTTAAAGAGCCGTCTGGCCACACCCTGCCAAAACAGCCTTGTCATGCTGGAGAACCGCCTCTGCCCCTGTCGGCTTGGACTCTCCAAAGCCCATGGGCTGAAATGGCTGACTTGTCCAAACAACCAAGGTGGAAGCCCACCCCTCCCCCTGGGCACTCTGTCCCATGGAGAAATCAGAGCTCTGTCTGTAGAATATGTGTGGGTGGGGGTGGCTGGAAGCCTTGGCTGGGAGGTCCCACCCAGTGATGAGGAATGGATCAGGGTCCCACTTAAAGAAGCAGTCTGGCTATGTTCTGACAAAGCTGCTGTGCTGCACTAGGGAAACCCTTCCTCATCTGGACTATTTGGACTCTCCAAAGCCCACAGG
This sequence comes from Gorilla gorilla gorilla, assembly GCF_029281585.2. Taxonomy (NCBI): domain Eukaryota; kingdom Metazoa; phylum Chordata; class Mammalia; order Primates; family Hominidae; genus Gorilla; species Gorilla gorilla. The sequence continues at coordinate 44,957,059 of NC_073232.2, read as the reverse complement.
CTGGAACGGCTGAATCAACCAAACAGCAGAGATGGTGGTGCACCCGTCCCCCAGGGAGCTCCAGCCCAACTCGGGCAGGCCAGACCTTGTTACCAGTGGCTGGCTAAAATACCTTGTGAGGTGCCGTGGAAGTGGGTCCTACAGACCAGTGCTGCTTGACTCCCTGAATTCTACACCCTTCCTAGGGGCATGTATGGACCTCTTAATGATACAGGAGTTAAAAAGAAATTACTTAGGCAGATAGTGAGGGCACGGAAGTCCTCGGTAACATTTTCCTTTTAATGAAAGGCAGCCCCAAATCATTTTTCTTCTGAACAAAAAGCAGCCTCTAAAATCAAGCTGCAGACATAGATGCCCGTGGTTGTGCCAATCATGTTCCAAATGGTGGCTCCACCTTCCCTTCTCTTTGCCAGCCATGTATACAGTAAGGAGCAGACAAGATGGCTCTGGCCAAGGGGAGAGCCCATTTGCATAAGATTAGGGTGGAGTGGACAGTCTTCCCCCCCATGTGCTATGGAAACATCACACCCGATCAAACCAATCCGTGGGCCCCACGTAAATCAGACACTGCCTCTCAAGCCTGCCTATAAAATCCTGCACACTCCATCACCAGCTGGTCTTTCCTTTCGGAAGCTCCTCTCTCTTTAGTGAGAGAGAGAGGAAGCCTTGGCTGGGAGGTCCCACCCAGTGATGAGGAATGTTCTCCTTTCTCTTTCTTTTGCCTATTAAACCTCTGCTCCTAAACTCCTTGTGTGTGTCAATGTCCTAAATTTTCTTGCCATGAGACGATGAACTCTGGGTTTTACCCCAGACAATGAAGCCACTTCACTGCCTTGCCTGAGCTGCAGATACCTTTGTTGGGGATTCTGGGGCTGGAGTATGTAAAACTCCTGGGTCTCTGTGTGTGCCTGAGCAGCTGCTCTGCCGAGACTACACAGATCTGTGCGTTGGACCTAAGGCCCTGGTGGCATGGACTCATGAGGGGAGAATCATGGTTTCCCAGGGTTGCACAATCACTCACCACTTCCCTTGGCTGGGGGCGGGGGTTCCCTTGGCTCCGTGTTGCTCTTGAGTGGGTCATCGCCCCACCCTGCTTTTCTTCATTCTCTGTGGGTAGAACTGTTTTCCTGATCAGTCCCAATGTACGACCTGGATATTTCAGTTGCTGGAATATCCAATATATAGTCCTGGATATACTCACTTGCTCCTTTCGTTCCTCTCCCTGAGTGCCTCAGATGGCGACTGCTTCAAATCGGCCATCTTGGCGAAGGTTCCACATGAGCTCAAATTGTCCGCAAATCTCCATTTGCCACCTCACAGAGAGGCAAAATATTTTGGGGATTTTCTGAGGACTCTGTACTAGTGGCATATGTGACTCCTGTGAGAGTATGTGAGGGGGATAATGTATCTGGATACGGAGGGATTGACTAGGGGATGGAGCAGATGGAGAGGGTGTAGATGAAGTAGTAGCAGGCTGAGAAGAGAGTAACAGACAAAAAGGAGGATCATCTAAGACATTAGAATTGGGGAGAGAGGAAGTCCCTTGGAAGCATACGTGACAATTTTTAATGTAATTCTGGGTTTGGGGATAAAGCGAAAAAGACCTAAGGGACCTCTGAATCCTTTCTGGGGTTATGGCAAAATGAGTCTAGTTGTAAAATAATATTCCAATCCAGGGTCCCATTAAGAGGACAATTTAAATTGTTGGGGTGCTTATATTGAACCCTTACAAAAGAAAATCGTACACTTCTTTCTGAGAGTTTGTGGGTCAAAATGGGACCACTTTTTAAGAATGCAAGCCAAGGGCGAATCAGATGGAATGGAAGAATGTATCGAATCCATGTTGGGTGTTGATAAGGGACTACAAGATCTCTGAGGCATCCCTGAGGGATCTGGACCTCCCTTTTCCCTTTGGCTCACTCTATTCAGGGGTGTCTCACCACAAATAGAGGGTCTGCCCTTGCCTGGATGACCAGTCCAAGCATGCTCTTGTTTGAGTGGTCAGCTTGAACCTAATGTGAAGCAGAACTTACCTATAATTTGGGATGCAGTGCCTGTGATGAAGTTGAATCCAAAATGGGGTCCACAACCAGTAGACTGTGTCTGTGCAGAGTTGAGATTGCTGCTGCTTGTTTCAAGGCATGGTTTAGAGTACTAAAGTGAAAGTGGACTTGCTACCCTGGCGGGCAATAGTGAATTCACTCTTTTGTCTTTGCCTTCAGGTAACACCCAGGAGTGCCCTCAGCCAGAAACCCTCAATTGCCCAAGAGTACTCAAGCTGTTTCACTGGCAGTCTGAAAATAGAAAAGAACCCTGGGCCAGGTGTGGTGGCTCACGCCTGTAATCCCAGCTCTTTGGGAGGCCGAGGTGGTTGGATCACCTGAGGTCAGGAGTTCGAGACCAGCCTGGCTAACATGGCAAAATCCTGTCTCTACTAAAAATACAAAAAATTAGCTGGGCGTGGTGGTGCATGCCTGTCATCCCAGCTACTCAGGAGGCTGAGGCAGGAGAATCGCTTGAACCTGGGAGGCAGAGGTTGCAGCGAACTGAGATCGCACCATTGCACTCCAGCTTGGGCAACAAGAGCGAAACTCCTTCTCAAAATGAAAAAAGAAAAAAGAAAAGAAAAGAGGCCAGTTTCTCACCCCTAAGAGCAGTGACAGACAGATATCCCTTCTCTAGGGCTTCAGAATCCCACTGAAGATTGGCCTCAGCCAGGGACCTTCAGTTCCTAAGAGTAAAGAACCAGACCATCAGGCCGGGTACAGTGGCTCATGCCCGTAATCCCACACTTTGGGAAGCCAAGTTGGACGTTTCACATGAGGCCAGGAGGTCGAGAGCAGCCTGGCCAACATGGCAAAACCCTCTCTCTATAAAAAACAAGATAATAAAAATCGAGGGAAGCAGGGAGAAAAAAGAAGGGAGAAATCCCAGTAAAGTCCCCATACGGGTCACCAAGATGCTGGGCGAGGTGTCAGAGCCCTAGCATTGGAAAGTAGTCAACTCATGGGTTGGTAAGAAGAATTTACCAACAACAGTATAGGTTTGAAAAAGGAAATTTTTATTAGAAAGAACGCTGCAGAAGAGTGTAGCAGGGCTCCTCTGCCAGAGAGGACTGAGCACACCCCGGTGGATCTTCCTGAGGGGTATTTATGGACCTTAAGGCGGGAGCTTAAGGGTAATTTGGATCATATTAGCCATGTGGGTCATGGTAAATGATTACATTTGTCAACATTTTGGTGCCTTAATGTCATCAAGGGTTGCACAGTGAGTTTCAGCATGGCATTCGGAGATGTATAGAAATTACAGTTACTTGTGAATTCCTTTTTTTTTTTTTGAAAGAGGCCTGAAAACAGAGGCCAACTGTAGATACTAGGGACGTTTATTTCTAAATTCCCCAGAAAAGGAGTTTTGCCTACTGATGGCCTGTTAGATGCTCACCAGGTGATCTTTGATCTCCTCATATAGGATTCTGGGTTGACACATTTTTACTTTCATCATCTGAAAAATACTCCTACTAACCCCTGTGATTTCTGATGAGAAAACTGCTGTCATTCTACTTGTTTTTTCTCCTATACATAAGGAGTTATTCTCTGGCTGCTTGCAAGATTTTTTTTCTTTGTCTTTAGTTTTTAGAAGTTTAATAATTATGTGTCTTGTGACATGGATTTCTTTAGGCTTATTCTGTTTTGTTTTCTCATCTTCTTGAATCTGTAGATTTATGTCTCTTCTGAAATTTGGGAGCTTTTCAGCCATTATGTCAAGTACTTTTGCAGTCCTATCCTCTTCCTCTTATTATTCTAGGACTTCGATGACACAAATATTAGATCTTTTGTTATAGTTCCACAGGTCCCTGAGGTTCTGTTTTTGTATTGTTCTAATTTGTTTTGTTTTTGGTCTAGTGTTTCTTTTTTTTTTTCAGATTGGTTAATTTCTATCTCCCAGTTGACTGATTCTTTCCTCCACCTCCTCCATTCTGCTGTTAAGCCCATCCATTGACTTTTTATTTCAGTGATTGTATTTTGCAGTTCTAAAATCTCCATTTTGTTCCTTATAGCTTCCATGTCTTTGCTGAGGCTTCCTATTTTTTTCATTTGTTTTGTGTTCCTAAGTTCTCATTGAAGCAATTTTTAAAAAATCATGGCTGCTCTAAAATCTTTGTCAGATAATTATAATATCTCTGTCATTTCAGTGTTGGCATGTATTGTGTTTTTCTAGGAATTTTTCCATATCATCTACATTTTCAAATTTATTGCATAAAGACCATATCTTTGTTTCTAGGAACTATAGTGATATCTTCTTTTTCATTTTTGATATTGGACTGAATTTGTTCTCTCTCTCTTTCTCTCTCTCTCTTTCTCTCATCCGTTTCTCTCTTTTTTCTTTATCAATTCTGCCAGGGGTTATTATTTTTAGTAGTTATTTTTAACAAACCAATTTTTCATTTTGTTGATCCTCTTCATTACTACCTTCTACTTTCTTTAGGCTTAGTTTGCTATTGTTTTTATAATTTCTTGAGATAGATATTTACATCATTGACTTTCCTTCTTTTCAAATACGTTACATGTTTAAGGGCATCCCACAAGCTTGTCAAGTTTGTAGGAGACCAATGCTTCCTTAGTATAGCTTTTTTTTTTTTTTTTTTCAAACAGAGTCTCCCTCTGTTGCCCAGGCTGGAGTGTAGTGGTACGATCTCGACTCACTGCAACCTCTGCCTCCCGGGTTCAAGTGATTCTTCCACCTCAGCCTCCCGAGTAGCTGGGACTACAGGCGTATGCCACCATGCCCAGCTGATTTTTTGTATTTTTTAGTAGAGATGGGGTTTCACTGTGTTAGCCAGGATGGTCTCGATCTCCTGACCTCATGATCCACCCGCCTTGGCCTCCCAAAGTTCTGGGATTATGGGCCTGAGCCACCATGCCTGGCCAGTGTAGCTTTAATTTGCATTTCTTTACTGAGTGAGGTTGACTTTTCATGTGTTTAAATGCTATTTGTATGCATTTTTGTGACCTTTGCTCATTTTTCTGTTGGTTTGTTAGTTCGTATACGGATAGATGGATTCATGTATTAGAGAGATTATCGCTTTGTAATATGAGTAATTAAAATACTTTTTTTTAGTTTGTTGTTTTCCTATTGACTTTGCCTATGCAGTGAACTGTCTTGCTAAACTGCTACTGTGCTGAGGACTTGCTCACCTGCCTTTGGAGGTCAGAGAGGGTAGCTCATTTCAACTCACTCTGCTTTGGCGGGCTCTCATTTAACCTCATGAAAGAGTCCACAGAACGGAGGCCAGAAGCCTGGGCTCCAGAGTTACTCAGGCCTGCCATTCTCTATGTGACCTTAAACCAAATTTTGACAACTCCTGACCTCAGTTTCCTCATCTGTAAAATAGAAATAATAATTCTTCTAACTGTATGTAGCTGTTTGATGATTAAATAAGATAATGCATATAAGATCATTTAGCACAGAGTGTGATCCGCAGTAAAGGTTTGATGCATGGTATTTGCTTTTTAATTATTAGTGTTTACCAAGATCAAGCTAATGTTTTGTGAATGGCTGCTATTTTATCCTGATGCCACTCCCCATCAGGGTACAGGAGAAAATCCTGTGACCACATGCTTTTGGCTCACCTGCTATGTCTTTTTTGCTTTGCGCATGGAGTTCTGGATTGCGGCCAGTACCATTGAGTGTTTTGATGAAGGCTGGCTGCTCCGAGAGTTTGAATTTTTGCCAGGCTCTTTGGGTACATCTATCATAGCATTCTTTGTGCCTTCATTGTCCTGAGCTCTGCATGACTAGCCTTCTGATGGTCTTTCAGAAAAGAGAAAAGGAAAGAATGGAGGCATGGTTAAAGACCCCACATGGCTCACTCACCTGTTTCCCCTGGGATGATCAAAGTTACCTAGTTACCTGTCATCTGACCAGGACTCACAGCTCTGGAGCTGACAGGTATAGACTGGTCTAAGCCAGCATTCAGGAAGGCCACCCAACTGGAAGAGCAGGCATCAGAGTAGAGAGAATAAGCCTGAGCTCTCCAGAACATCCAAGGTCATAGAACAAAGTGGCCTTAGGGGAAGAAAACTGGGTCCCCATACCTAGTTCTCCTCCTGTAATCTCTCTTAGTACCCAATAATTCTTACAATTTTATATATCTCTTCTGCAAGCCTGTAAGTTCCAAGAGGTCAGAGACCACATTTGCCTTGTTCACTACCAAGAATAGGGCCTTGATCTATGTGGTGGTTACGTGGGTGTGTTTGCTTTGTGTTAATTCATCAGGCTCTTGGTACAGTGCCTGATGCCTAGTATTCATTGAATGGATGAATAAGTGAGTCATAGAGTCTCAGGTATTTATTCAGATCATTCATCTACTACATGCTTGAATCCTTGCCTCGTTCCTACCAAGGGTTTGTTAGCATTTATCATTTAAACACTTCTAATGACAACAAGCTCTCTACTGCTCAAGGCTACCCATTCATTTTCTGTTTAGGTCTCTTGCCTAGAAAGTTCTTCTTAATATTGAGCTGAAATATGCCTCCTTGAGGCTTCTGATTAGTATTCTTGTTCTATCCTTTATGGCCACACAAATCAAGTCTGGGCCTTCTTCACCATGACAACTCTTCAGACATTTGTGGTTAGTTCTCACACCCACTTCTTTTCCAGGTAACCACAAAATCATTGACTAGACACACATTTGTTGAATGTCTGTAACACGGAATAGATTAGAGAACATACAGGTGGAAAGACATAATATCATCCTCGAGTGGTTACTGGTCTTGAGGGAGCCAGAGAAATTAAGACTTAATGTGCTAAGTGTTAGGGAAATGGAGACACAGGAAAAGAGAATTCGAGCCTACCTAGGGGTCTTGGGGAAGGTTGCAAAGTAGACCAAGGAGAGAAGGATGTTCCAAGAAAAGGGAATAGCACATGCAAAGGTCTGGAGCTATAAAAGCCCAGGGCATGTTATGGAAACTCTAAGTTGTTCTAGATGGCTAGGGAGACTAGAAGACTCAGATTGTTAGAACAGATCAATTTATGCTTGTTGTCCCAGAAAACTTAATAATATGTCCTTAGTTTCAAAAGTATCCCAGATAGTCACTGTGAGTATAGTTGGGACATAAAGTCTGAGAGTGAGGTGGAAATGAGGGAGATGAAGGTGGAGAGAAGCAGCGGCTGATCATAGAGGTCACTGTGGCCAAGTTCAAGAAAGGCATTCAGTTAACTGGGCTTCTTATGGTGTCTTTCCCTTCAAGGTTATCTTCTCCAGATATGATCTAATTCACAGATAGATCAATACAGCCATTGACAGATGATTATTGCTATGGGTTACCATTTACGGAGCGCTTACCAGGTAAGTGCTTTCCATGTAGGCTGGGGTGAGGCCCAGGTAACCTCTGCTGACTTAGTTATGCTTGTCCTTTAACTGATTCTCTGCCAGTAGGCCTTGGGTTTTGACTTGTTTTTACTGTTGTGAGGTCATGTCCTGAGACAACATTGGGCAAGTCCCAAAGGGCCTTCTGTTCCCAACTAGAAACTTTGTAAGCTTTCCCTGGAGGGGGACAGCTGAGGTCAGGAGATGGCTACTAGCTATAAACAGTTTGTTTTAAACGACTTGTATGATGTGTGTATTGAAGGGATTCATATGAATATTCAAATGAAATGAGTTGAGTTTGTTCTAAGATGATGCAATAGCTAGGAATGTTGAGTTAGATGTTTGGATGGGCAGCCAGGGCACATAGTTTAAACATTTGACACACTTGAATTCAATGGATAGTGGATAGTAAGAGTGGGCATTTGAAATATGTCTGAGTGAGTGGTTTCCTCTGCAGCACCTCCTGCAACAGCTGTCCCTAAGTGGCAGGTGTGGGTTTATACCCTAAAACTGAATGTAGCAGTGCCCTCAAGCAGACCCACAAGGACTAGCTTGAGGCTGCTTTGTCTCCCAGAAAGCCAGTTGGCAGCAGCTATTGGAGGGCTCTGCAGGCTTCCAAGTCCCCACCACTGCCCCAACACTTGGGTGGTCAGTGGGCACATGAGGCCACTGAGATGGTCATGTCATCCTGCCCTTCCCATTCCTCCATTGCCAACCTACTGAGGTTTGGGGCTAGCGTGAGAATCTATTTGTGTTAGCTTGCTAATCAGGCTGTTGTAAACAAAGTGCCACAAACTGGGTGGCTTGCACAACACAAATGGATTGTCTCCCATTTCTGCAAGATAGAAGTCTGAGATCAAGGTGTTGGCAGGGCTGGTTCCTTCTGAGAGCTATGAGGAAAAACATGTTTCATGGCCCTCTCCTAGCTACTGGTGGTTTGTTGGCAACCGTTGATGGTCTTTGGCTTATAAAGTCATCACTCTGATTGCTACCTTCATTTTCACATGGTGCTCCCCCTCTATGCATGTCTGTCCAAATTGCCCCATTTTATAAGGACACCAGTCATATTAGGCTAGGGGTGCACCCTATTCCAGTAATACTTCATCTTAACTCGTTATATCTGCCATGACCCTATTTTCCAGTAAGGCCATATTCACCACATGGATTGTTGGGGGACACAGTTCAACCCATAGCACTTAGGATAAATTGAAATAGCATCAGCATGAACACAGTTACTCTACTGGTTACTTCTGCCAAACAACCTTCAAGTCAGAAAGAATCCTGTGGTTAAGGGAGAGGTACCGCAATCCAGCTGCAACAAGATAAAGGTGTAGCCCACTAGCTATGGGTTAGTTTGCCCTGAGCTCTGAATGTGACTTCTTCCCTGGGAATCTTGGCTTGAGGGCACATGTGGGAGCCTGCTTGCCAGGCACAGGGTAGCCTGTGGCTTTGGGAGTCTTGTTTTAATCTGCTCTGTCACTTTCCATAGGTCCTTCTTCTAAGCTTATGCCATTGTTGTACCCTAGAACCAACTATTTTCATTATTTGCTGAGTACCTTTTCTGCCCATATGAATTCTCTCCTAGCCATTCTCCATACCACGCAGATGGATTGTTCTAAAACACAAATGTGATATTGTCAGTCCCTTGACTGAAAAGACCTCAACGTCTGTTGCTCTTTGGATGAAGATCAAAACACTGTTTCCTACAGGACTGGGAGGTCTCAGACAGGAGGATTGCCATCTGCATTTGCATTTATTTAAAAAACAATTGAACTGGTGACATTCTGTTTCTTGATCTGGGTGGTGCTGAACAATGGTGTTCACTATGTCAATATTCATCTAGCTCTACACTTTGATTTATGGACTTGTCTGTACATACAATGTATCCCAATTTTAAAAAATCTTCAAAACAACTGAATGAGTTGCCCAAAGTTCTGGGAGTTCCTTGGTCGTATTACACTTTATGATCTTTTAGATCTCTTGACCAATACCATACAACTAGAGATTTTTTTCCCCCTTTCTATCTTGGGAGGAAAAAGATGGAATTAACAAACAGAGGTGATTCAGTGAGTTACACTGTGGTCACAAGATAAATTATGCACATTGCGACAAGAAAACCACATAGTCCTATAAAATTATGGGCTCTTTTTGTCCAGAATTATGCTGGCTTTCTATTTCCTGTTGTTGATTAAGAATAAAGAGGGACCTGCCTGTTGCCCCTGCCTGCAGCGCCTAGAGGAGAGAGAGAAGTCATGATCAGCCTCATTTCTGCCCCAGGAACTGCATTATTCCCCTTTGAAGCAACAGTGCTTCCCCTAGAGCTTGGTCAAGGAGAGGGGCTGCAGGCAACCCCTGTGTCTGCCCCAAGAAAATGGGAGTTCTGAGCAACTTGGGTGTATGGAAGAAGGAAGCACTCTCCACAGATGGCTGAAAAGCATTGTTGGTAACATATGAAGCTTGAGTCTAGGGGTAAATGACAAGCCCTTTAAGTGGGCTCTGTTTCTTGGAGTGCTGAACTGTTCCCACTGTTTAACATAAAGAACCAAAGTAGCCCTTGCAAAGAGAGTGAGAATAATCTCTGACTCTGGCAGGCTCTTAGGACATCATAATTTTAAAATAGAGAGAATTTTAAAAAATCTAGATTTCTGTCTTTCCTTGGAAAATTGAGACGTTGAACTACCCTACTATTCTATTAAAATTGCCAGGTATGGTGGCTCATGACTGGGAGGCTGAGGCAGGTGGATCACCCAAGGTCAGGAATTCAAGACCAGCCTGGCCAATGTGGTAAAACCCTGTCTCTATTAAAAATACAAAAATTAGCCAGGTGTGGTGATGTGCATCTCTAATCCCAGTTACTTGGGATTAGGGCAGGAGAATTGCTTGAATCTGGGAGGTGGAAGTTGCATGAGCCAAGATGGCGCCTCTGCACTTTAGACTGGATGACAGAGCGAGACTCCATCTCAAAAAATAAAAAAATAAAAAAATAAAATTGCAGTATCCATGACATCTTGTCCCAAGCCCCATACTTTGTGCTTCCCTTACATTGCTTTTCTTCCTCCCTTTCCATAGCCCCAAGCATCTCCTAACTTACCATATAGTTTACTTATTTATTCTGTTTATTAGTCTGTCTCCTTCTGCTGGAATGTAAGTTGCATGAGGGCAACTGATGAGAATGGTTAGAATGTTGCAGCTCTTATCCGGGAATGTACAAAATACAGATGACTGGGACTCACACCTCATTCCCTCCATCTGCAGGAGGGCCCTGACATGTGGATTTTGAAAGGCTCCTTGGAGATGCTGACTATCCATGCTAGATGGGCACCTGGATGACGTTTAAGTCCCTTCTAGCTTGACAAATCCTCAGCTGTAGATATTAAAATGCTGCTTGTGCTGGAGTGTATCCCTGTCATCAGTCCACAAGAGAAGCTCTCACTGGGGCAGCTGGGCTCCCTAGGGAGCACCCTGGAAATTAAAAAAAAAAAAAACTTTTGGTTGTCATAATGATGAGGCTGGTGCTTCTGGCATTCAGTGAGGGGAATACTGCAGTCCCTGGGGCAGAAATGAGGCCCATCATGACTTTTCTCTCTCCTCCAGGCGCTGCAGGCAGGGGCAACAGGCAGGTCCCTCTTTGTTCTTAGTGAGGGATGCATCCCATCACATTGAAGAATTGTCCTGAGTCCTGTACATCTTTTGAATGTACTGTCAGAATATTCATAGAGGTGAAAAGCTAGTTCATAGGCACATGAGCCATAATCAACTTCACTTTACGTGTATGTTTAAAAAAAAAAACACCCTGGTGCAGTGGCTCATGCCTGTAATCCTGAAGCGGGTGGATCACCTAAGGTCAGGAGTTCGAGACCAGCTGGGCCAACATGGTAAAACCTTGTCTGTACTAAAAATACAAAAATTAGCCTGGTGTGGTGGCAGGCGCCTGTAATCCCAGCTACTCGGGAGACTGGGGCAAGAGAATCGCTTGAACCGGGGAGACAGAGGTTGCAGTGAGCTGAGATTGTGCCACTGCACTCCAGCCTGGGCGACAGAGTGAGACTCTGTCTCAAACAACAACAGCAACAACAACAACAAAGAACACATGGTTTTATTGCACAACCTACCTGGAGTATAACTATCATGTTGAGAGCTGTGTGTAAATTGTCCTGCATTTTGTCTGAAACGTTATCGACCTTAAGCCACAGTTTTGTAAAATCACATCATCCATGGCAATGCTGCTCACATAGTAATTGAGTCACTAAGACACTACCTGTATACTGGTCTGCATCTGCAGCTTTCCTATCCATGATGATTGTATCTAATTCTATGAATAGCCTAATTTAGTCCTTATGTCAAAATGTCAAATATAAAGAAAGCAGTGACAGCACTATTCAATTAAATATTGCCTTCCTGTAATGCAAACATATCCATTGTAAGTCCATGCCTCTGCCAACTTCATGTATGATTTTATTATCATGACATTCCCTTTTAAAATTATAGTGCTATATTGATTTCAAGATAGTAAAAGAGAGTTACAAAACAATATTTGTTATAAACAGGGGTGTTCGATCTGGTTGGTTTAGGACTTATTGATCTACAAGCAATAAAACCTGCAGGAAAACAGTAGATCTGTAGCTCTCAGACAAGCCTTGCAAAGGCCTAGCATGCCCTAGAGAGGGCAAGGGGCACGTTGGAAGGACTAATCAACTTGTTAGGGTCAGGTCCTGATGGGGATCGGAACCAACCTACAGCAACAAGGTGAGAGGGCTAGGCTGGGCTTAGTCAATCACACGGCTCAGATTGGAATCTTATTTGAGCACACCCTGGATGTACGTGGAGGGTGTTAGACCAATAATTCTTGGCCGGGCGCGGTGGCTCACACCTGTAATCCCAGCACTTTGGGCGGCTAAGGTGGGAGAATCACTTGAGCCCAGGAGCAGCCTAGGCAACATAGTGAGGCATTGTCTTTATAAATTAATACTAATAATAATAGTAATAATTATTGAGTGCTTATGGTGGATCAGGCCTCATATGTGATGGGCACACACATACATCTCTTACAATTGCCACAGCAGTCTTAGGGTAGTTGTTAATTCTTGCTTTACAAAGGAGGAAGCCCAGGCTTGGACAGTTAAAACAACTTGCTGGAGGCCACACAATGATTCCTGGGTAGAGACCTGTCTCCCTGCCTTCAAAGCTATTTTCTCAAAGGAAGTTTATATTTATTCAGTGTTTGAGAAACAGCTGCTCTCAGTTTTTAATGTTTTGCTAGGAGTGACTGTGCAGCCTGGATAGCAACAATGGTAGGTGTATTAGTCCGTTTCACACTGCTATTAAGAACTTCCCTGAGACTGGGTCATTTATAAAGGAAAGAGGTTTAACTGACTCACAGTTCCACACGGCTTGGGGAGGGCTCAGAAGACTTACAATCATGGCGGATGGTGAAGGGGAAGTAAGCCCCTTCTTCACAAGGCAACAGCAGAGAGAAGAACGAAGGAAGAACTTCCAGACACTCATAAAACCATCAAATCTCATGAGAATCACTCAGTGCCATGAGAACAGCATGGGGGAAACCACCCCCATGATCCAATCACCCTCCCTCCCTCGACACGTGGGAATTATGATTTGAGATGAGATTTGGGTGGGGACACAGAGTCAAACCCTATCAGTGGGCTTCTTTACGAAAGATGAGGTTTCCTTGGGAAATAACTCTTGGCTCTCTGAGGGCTTGGCCACTCTGACTTTGATCAAACTGGCAACTGGGGTATGTACCTGGGTGAGGTCAGGGGGCCCATGATAACTTGGTGACTTGCTGCCCCTTGCTCACTCCAGTTGGCAATGTCGGGGCATTTGGTCCCTGCTGTGGGGGCTCCCATGTCTGTCTGGCCCTTGGCCTCTCCTCCCCTGGTGGCCACCTCTGCTGTGATCAGCTGAGCCTGCTGCTGGAGCTATGTGCTGGTTTCCTGCCTCTTCTTGGGCATTCTGGGCTCTAGGAACTGTTTGTTGGTTTCCTGTGGGCCATTCCTTTCCAGGATGGGCCTAGAGGCTGCAACCCTCCTAAGATGTGCCCACACCCCTGTCCTGAGGTGAGCTTCTCAAGAAGGTCCCCGGCTGAGCAAGGGGTGTCAGGAACAAGAATGGAGGCAGGAGAGTGTGTGCGCCTGCTTTTTAGAGTGGGAGTGTGCACTCATGCATGAGTGGGAGGCTGTCATTAACTTGGCCATGGATGGCTGCCCTTTTAAGCAGAACCAGATTTGCTGGCATGAATTGTTTAAACGATGGTAGGCACAAGCACTGCAGGGAGATCCTCCCAGCCTAAATTAAAGAAGCCACAGAGGGAAAAAATCCCAGACCATCTTGCTCCACACCTCCCTCCCCTGTCCCAAGCCTTCCGTCATCTGCGGGAATTTCAGTGCCTCACTGACACCTGAATGACAATCTTTTGTCATCCTGGAAGGCACCATGATGGTATCAAAGGACAACTGGGGAGCATTGGTTCCCTCCCCAGCCCCACACAAAACACGTTCTTCATCAGCCTCCTTAAGCCATCCCAAACAACCCACACGCTTAATACAACTATCGTGCCTTCTATCTGGGCAAAGTGCCATGTGTCTGTAGACACAGCTACTCAGGAGGCTGAGACAGGAGGATCGCTCGAGCCCAGGAGTTTGAGGCTGTAGTGAGCTACGATAATGGCTGTAAATAGCCACTACACTCCAGCCTGGGCAACATTATTGAGACCCTGTTTCTAAATAAGCAAACAAAAATTGTGCTTTCTCTGCAAACAGAGTGTCTAGGGAAGTGCTTTTTACTTTCTTGTGCATTAAGATCATCTGGGGACCTTGTTAAGCTGTAGATTCTGATTCAGGAGGTCTGGAGTGGGGCCCCAAGAACCTGCATTTATAACAAGCTCTCAGGTAAAGCCAATGCTGCTCTCAGGGAAACCACACTTTCAGAATGGAAGTTACAGATAGCCCTCCTCTGCCTCTGACCAGCCAGCTAAGTGCCTGCTAACGTCATTCTGCTGTCAGAGGGAGTGTGGGGTAGGAGAGCAGGGTGGTCTGAAGTCTTTCTCTCTCTCTCTCTCTCTCTCTCTCACACACACACACACACACACAGACACACACAGACACACACACACACAGGGCTTCATGGGCTCAGAGAGTTGCAAACCCAGACCCATGTTCTAGGCTGGGCTCTGCCAGGAACTGCTAGGGGTCGCATCTCTCTCTGGACCTCAGTTTCTTCACGTGTATTTGTGTATTCTCTGGGGTGGAGCTGGCGAATAGCTGGAGACCCCTCTAGCTCTACCATTTTTTGATTCTAATTAACCAAAAAGCATATTCGAGGTCCCCCCTACAAATTCTGAACCCTTGGCTTCCCCTCCAAACTCCCACACAAACTCCACCCCATCCTGCCTGTGTGTCTTTGGGAGGATCATTTCCTTCTTTGGTCTTGGTGTCCTTGTTTACAGGTTGAGGGATGATAAGAGTCACCTGATCTGGGCAAGTCAGGCCATAAATAAGGCTTGTGTGTAAAGGTGCCTGGCATAGTTCTTGGCAAAGCAAGGATCAGTCGATATGATTGAATTGGTTTGTGCATCTGGGAAGAATGAGCAGACTGCATACTGTGTGTTAGGGTGTAGGGAGAAATCAGACGTGACCCTGCCCTCTAGTCATCTGGGTGCACAGATTCTAGATTAAAGGATGTGGGGGTGGTAACTAACAAGGAGATGGAGAGGAGGTGTGCAGTTCCTGGGGGATCTGATGAAGAATTAAAGCAGAAGGGTAGGAGATGGAGAATGGGAAGGCATACCTGAAACCCTAAAGCAACTCTTGATGAGTAGGCATCGGCAGGAGGCCCCAGAACATTTTCTGACCCTTAAACACTGAGAATGCATGTCTGCTGGGGAACAGTAGTGAGGGGGCTAAGGGTATGGGGGTGTTCATGCCTGAGTCGGGGGCTCTGGATGGTAGAGATGTCTGGGAGTTTTGACGGAATGGGGGTGAGGAGGCCTAAAGATAACCTGTTCATAGTCTTTCAGGGCCTTAACCATTCTGGCTGGGGAAGTGGGAAGTGCCGATGGGGTATGCAGAGGAGGGCAGCTGTGATAATACATTTCATTCTGAAAGCACTACATGAGGATAATGACGGTAGTGATGATGCCCTAATTTTAGTGTCATGGCAACATTTTCCAAGGGGATGGAATTGGGTACCCTCATTAGTGTCATTTTTGTTTGAGAGATTTCAAGAGTCTATCTAGGTGTCATTTTAAAATCTATTGAAAAAAAATCTTGAATGCAGGTCACTGACCAGTTGGTTCCATGTAACTGCACTGCCTTCTGCTACCACTAAAGCAATGTTATGACAACATGGACAAGTCATGGGAAACCTATGTGAGACTTAGTTTTTTCTTTTTCTTTTTGGAGCTGGGGGTCTCACTATGTTGCTCAGGCTGATCTAGAGCTCCTGGGCTCAGACAACCCTCCCGCCTCAGCATCCCCAAGTGCCGGGATTACCGACGTAAGCCACTGCACCCAGCTGTGACTTAGTTTTTTCATCTGGAAATGAAGGCGACCTTTGTGATCCCAGAGGGCCCTTGCACTTGTGTATAAGGTGATTCCCAGCACTGCTCATGAAAGTAGTGATGGCAGAGTAGCCTCTGCTCTCCATTTTATTTTTGGGGTGGTGGGGGCAGTGGTGGAGGGGAGGATGAGGATGATATTTCCATTAAATAAGTTTCCTTGTTGCTTTTCTTCAGGCACCACTGACCTCGATGGAAAAATGAAGTCCCCGGCCCAGGAAAGAGACCCAACTCTGTGGCTGTTTTGGATTAGTTTGTACAATGCCCTGCAGACCTACTCTCTCAGGAGGCTCCAAGTGACCAAATGTGACCAGAAAGTTTTTTGTCCAAGGCAGTTTGGAAGAGAAGTTGGTGACCGTCGGGATACCACAGCCGCCCCAGGACGGCCTGGTTGAGACATTCACTGGAGGGCCTGGGTGCAGCCCGCTGCCTGGCCGGTAGGCGGCGCGCACAGGCCGTGGGGCCCGGGTCTGGGCGTGCGCGCGGCTGGTAGCAGCGGGGCCGCGCACGCCAGGGTCCGGGAGCCGGGCCGGTGCCCCCTGAGCCATTTCCGGGAGGGGCGAGGCCGGCGGCTGCCGGGCCTCCAATCTCGGCGGCGGCGGCGGCGGCAACAGGGGAGCCTGGGTCTCGCGGCCTGCGAGTCCGTCGCGTGCTGAGGGAGACGCAGGAGGTGGAGCCGGCCGGGTGCTCGAGGGAAGGAGACTGGAAGCTGGTTCCGGCGTGAGGAGGTGGAGGGGCCGCCGCGGGCTCCGGGGGGCGGTGAGGGTCGGGACGGAGGCGCCGCGGGGTGAGGAGAGGACAGGGGCCGGGTGGGCCGAGGGCGGGCAGAGGCGGCGGGGCGGCTGCGGCCGGGGCGGGGGCGGGCTGAAGGCGTGGGCACCAGCCGCTGAGGTCCAAGCTAGTGGACGGCGGGCGGGCGCGGGGCCGCGGTGGGGCGGGTCTGGAGCCCACGCCTGCCGCGGGGTAGGAGTGGGCGTGGGCGGCCAGGATTTGCTGGTCTTCCGACGGGAGGGGTGACAACGAGAGCGAGGCCGTGCTGATTCTGAAGGGAGTGCGGAGGAGGCAGGACCCTGGTAGCCTCGGCACCTTCAGCCCGGGTTAGGTGGCCTGGCCTGGGCTCCCCACCCCGATCGCGCGCAGACGGGGCGTTTCCCCTAGTTTCCACCTGGGTGGAATGCTTTGTGGGAGTCTGGGTCTGGATTAGTTTCATCAGCTGTGGGAGGGAAACCTAGTTGCAGCAGGATTTTGATTCGCTGGTCTGGGGTGCTAGGGGTGGAGTGTGATATCTGGGAGTGAAATCTGAGCCTTCAAAGGAGGGAGAGAACCATAACTTGGCTGCTCTGGCGAATCTAGGCGGGCTGGCGAGACAGTTTAAAGCTCTAGAAGTAAACAAACCTGGTTCCCTTTTACAGAGTCTGAAAAAGGGGAGCGCGGAGAGGAGGCTGGAAGAGGAAGATGCCTAGCACAGACCTTCTGATGTTGGTGAGCCTTTTGCAGACATCCTCCTGGTTCCAAGGCACTTGTCTCCGTTTTTTTAGTCCAAAGGATCCCAGTGTGTAGATTTCACCTCTGATGCTTGCTTTTGATAGCTGAGCGTTTCTGCCACCTTTTATTTTGTTTTGCTTTGTTTTTTTGGAGACGGAGTCTCACTCTGTTACCCAGACTGGGGTGCAGTGGCATGATCTCGGCTCACCGCCACCTCTGCCTCCTGGGTTCAAGCGATTCTCCTGCCTCAGCCTCCCGAGTAGCTGGGATTACAGGCGCACGCCACCACGCCCGGCTAATTTTTGTATTTTTAGTAGAGACGGGGTTCTCCATGTTGGCCAGGCTGGTCTTGAACTCCTGACCTGTGGTGATCCATCCGCCTTGGCCTCCCGAAGTGCTGGGGTTCCAGGCGTGAGCCACCGCGCCTGGCCAACCACCTTTTATTTTGGATGAATGATCAGGATGAATAAATGGCTGAATTAAATATATCAATACAGTATATGTAGAACTTAAATTATTGAAGAATCCTTTTCAAAATTATTATTATTATTTTTTAAATGAGACAAGGTCTTGCTGTGTTCCTCAGACCGGAGTGCAGTGGCTATTTACAGGCATAATCATAGCTCACTGTAGCCTGGAACTCCCGCTTCAAGTGATCCTCTTGCTTCAGCCTCTGGAGTAGCTGGGACTAGGAGCACAAGTCACCTCTCCTGGCTTTCTTTTTCATAATTCTTGCAGTTTTAATCCCTCCCTTCCCGTACTACCAGAGCAGTTTTGAAACCTCTATTATTACGTTTTATCAGGGTCTGCCATATACTAGTTTATCTGAGTGTTTGTCTTCCAGATTAGAGTTATGGTTCCTCGGCAGGCAGATAATCATGTCTTCTTTGTTAAGAGATGAATAAACACCTAGCATGGTGCTCTGAATATAGTATGCGCTTAACAAATGCTTGTTGGATTGAACCAGTATGAATTTAAGTTCTTTTGTTGGACAGAGAGGTATGCCTGCTTTAGAGCTGTTTCCTCTCCTCCTGAGATCTTTCTGTGCTGTTTTACTGAGCAGGGAAGAATAGCGTTGCTAAATGCATGTTTACCAAAATGACATTTTATTTTTGGGACTTTTATGATTCCTTATGGACTTCTTAGTGTGAGAATTATGGAGAGTTTATAGCTTGGAAATGGTGATATAGAAAAAGTGTCCGGGTTTAGTTTTTTTTGTTTTGTTTTGTTTTGTTTGTTTGTTTTTGAGATGGAGTTTAGCTCTTGTCTCCCAGGCTGGAGTGCAATGGCACAATCTCACTCATTGCAACCTTTGCCTCCCGGGTTCAAGCGATTCTCCTACCTCAGCCTCCCGGGTAGCTGGGATTATAGGTGTACACCACCATGCCTGCGTAATTTTTGTTTTTTAATAGAGATGGGGTTTCGCCGTGTTAGCCAGGCTGGTCTCAAACTCCTAACCTCAGGTGATCCACCTGCCTTGGTCTCCCAAAGTGCTGGGATTACTTACAGGCGTGAGCCGCCGTGTCCAGCCAAGTTTGTTTGTTTGTTTGTTTTTGTCACTTCTCTGAGTGCAAAATCAGTGCTTTAAAAACAATTCATTTCTCTGTCTTTATCTCACTATCCCAGAGGGTGGGTTGGCGTCACTGGGAAACTGGCAAAAACTGGTAGTGAGATTTCCTTATACTGGGTGCTGACATCGTAGTGGCATAACCTGTAAGGTCTGCAGGGGGGATAAAGAAGAGAGAAACTAAGTTTTGATCCATTGTGATTTGAGGCAGGGAACTAGGATAATTTTAGGTTGTATGTGAGAGACATAGATGAATACTTAGGTTATCCACAGATCCCAATGAAAAGTTCATCTAAAATAGTATCTTGCCCCAAATTTCATGGATTTTTCAGTTTTAATTAATACCCTTATATAATTTAAAATTCTTATTCAAAGACCATTATGTTAGAAATACTGGAAACTATAAGTAAGCAAAAGGAAAGGGGATTTGTTAATCTCCCCTATCTCCTACATCCCCTTCATTCCCCTCTACCCCGTGCAGTAATTTATCACCCAGAAATAACTGCTGTGAGCATCTTGGATGGTTAATGCAGAGTGACTTGTAGCAATTGACAGTTTCTGTTTATCCTCTTACAGAAGGATATGTTTATGTAAATTATAGGTTCTTATATGTAAGATATTTCCCCATGCACAGAGATATTACTTCTAGGGCCTATGCATTTACTTTAACAGAACAATGAGTGCTTTTACTCGGAATATTAACTTTGGAATCAGTTTTCTTTTGAGGTATTTCTCTAGCTGTTGCCACCACCTTTCACCTCCTCACCTGTTAATTTAGAATGTTTAGGAGTGTTGCTTTGCTTGTTGCTGTAAGGAATTAATCCACATAGATGCGAGTGGCCCTAGGCAGTCATCACTTTCTGAAGACAACATACATGTTGCATGAAGTGCTTTCACTGGAAAAGTTGTCATTCATTCCTTGACTGTAATGTATAATACTATTTGGAACTAACTGGTAAAGAACCAATAACCATGGCTGGGTTTTCAGTGGCACACTAACCCATCATTCTATGAGGTGTTTCTCTAGCTACTTTATATGATATGTAAGACATGTTCTTGGCCCTCCACCTGGGAAGAAAGGACCTAAGTGAATAAAAAAATAACCTCAGTGCAGTGCAGCATCTCAGAATTAGAAATAGTCTTAGAAGTCATGGGATGCAGCTTTTTTTTTTTTTTTTTTTTTTTTTTGAGACAAGGTCTCACTCTGATGCCCAGGCTGGAGTGCAGTGGCATGATCTCAGCTTACTGCATCCTCAATCTCTGAGGCTCAGATGATCCTTCCACCTCAGCCTCCTGAGTAGCTGGGACGACAGGCACATGCCACCACGCCCGGCTGATTTTTGTATTTTTTTTTGTAGAGATGGTAGTTTGCCATGTTACCCAGGCTGGTATCTAACTGCTGGGCTCAAGGGATCCAACCGCCTGCCTTGGCCTCCCAAAGTGCTGGATTACAGGCATGAGCCACTGTACCTGGCCTGTGATGCAGCTTATATTATACACGAATGTGTTGAAGAGTATCTCTGATAAATGGATATCCAGTCTCCCATCTTTTCTGCTAATGGAATAAGTGAGCAAAAGCTAGGAAACAATACAAGGTGGATTCAGGAATAGTAATGTTAACTCTGATAGCTAACATTTATTGAGCATGTATTACATGTTAAGTGTAGGAATACTGTACTTATTTAATTTTCACAAAAACCTTTTGGTATCCTTCTTTTACAGATGAAAAACGAGGCTTATAGAGAGTAACCACAGCAGTTGAGTGGTGGAGCCAAGTTTGACCTCAGTTGGTCTGACTTCAGATCCCTCCCTCTTGCCTACTTTGTGTCCTTACCCCTGGTAAGGGAGGTTGCTGACCATTGTGACTGATGGGAGAGGGTCTGTGTGGAGCAGATGGGATAGGATAGCTCCATCCTCTAGGGGGCACTTTGGGAATGGGGGACTGGGGGAGGAGGGAGTCTTTTTTCTTCTAGTGTAGTCTGAAAATACATGTTTTATTATTAAATTATTATTAAATCTTGTTTATTGGGTCAGGCGTGGTGGCTCATGCCTGTAATCCCAGCACTTTGGGAGGCTGAGGCGGGCAGAGTACTTGAGGCCAGGTGTTCTAGACCAGCCTGGTCAACATGGCGAAACTGTCTCTACTAAAAATACAAAAATTAGCTGGGCATGGTGGCGTACACTCGTATTCCCGGCTATTCAGGAGGCTGAGGCAAGAGAATTGCGTGAACCCGGGAGGTGGAGGTTGCAGTGAGCTGAAGCTGCACCATTACACTCCAGCCTGGGCAACAGAGCGAGACTGTCTCAAAAAAAAAAAAAAATTGTGTTTTATTTTCTTTTACGTCGCATTTAATGAATTATATTGAAATTTTAAAACTTGTGTCTGCAGGCATAGTGTTATAATCTTTAAATGCCATGTCAGAATAGCAAAAGGGATTACAGAATATTTGTTATAAAAAGAGGGCATTGGGTCATAAAGTTGAAGACTACTTGTGTGGACAGTATGCTGTGAGAGAAAACCTGGAGATGACCTGGAGTCCACATATAACAAGCCTTGAATCCAGACTGACAGGCTCGGGCTATCAGCCCTCAGTGTGTTCCTGCCCTCAATTTTGTTATCATTTGATTAGGATAGTTTGCTTGCCTTTTTCCATTTGCTCGTATGTGATGTGTCATAGACTGCAGTACTTTCCACCTGTGTCTCATAGAGAATAAAATGAGTATGTTAATCTGCTGAGAGTTGTGATGATGTCAGAGGGAATTCAAGTCAGACAGCTTTGTAGCAGCCTTTCTCCGCCTTGGCAACCATTCTTTTTATTCATACTCTCCTCCTTGGTGCTAGAGGGTGGTATCACTTTGCAAGTTGCCAAATATTTGTAGTTTTTAAGAAAAAGGTATTTTATAAAGCCAGTCTACACCTTAGGTGGCTTTTTTCTTTTCTCATCAGAAAATGATGACTAAATTAGCTGATATTCATAGATGAATCAAGGTTAGCGTGTGCACCCTGGTAGTGCTAGGTGGGGTTTGAGTGATAATTGCTTATCTAGGGCAGTGGTTCTTGACCAGGGGCAATTTTGCCCTCTGGGTGACATTTGACAATGTCTAGAGACATTTTGGGTTGTTACACCTGAAGGGTTCTGCTGGCATCTAGTGGGTAGAGGCTACGGACGCAACCAAACACCCTGCAATGCACAGTTTCCTGCAAACAAGAATTATCTGGCCTAGAATGTCAATAGTGGTGAGGTTGAGAAACTGGTCTGAAGTTTCTTACCATAGATACCTGGATATCTGTGTAGTCTATGCTTTCATATGGGTCGGGGAGTGATTCCCTTCTTGGAGGTTAACGTGTCTGTTATTGTCTCACTTGGGGTTATTTTGCCCATGGGTCAAGCCTTGCTGCTCAGGAATATATATTGGAGATGGTGCAGCATGATCTTTTATAGCAATGCAGAATTCTTAAGAAATGCTGTCCTTTGCAACATTTCTGCACCACTCTTTTCTTGATTTGCAGACAGCAAGCTTCCCTCAGTTTTGTTTTTTGGGTTCAAAAATTGAATCTTTCCAGGTCCTTGAGCGTCTTTATCTGTGACCCTTGAATCTTTTTCAGGGATGCTTTCTTTCTGAATCTCAAGTGAGATTTAAGCAATAAACTGAAAGATTGACCTTAGGAGCTCTGTTCTATTATTTGAGCCTTGTGTCTTGTTTGTAGGATTTGCTAGAAGAAAGGGGAAATTCATTGGGATTGTTGATAGGACATTAAAAAATTTGTTGACATTTGAGTGGCCATTGCAGGATGAACACTGTATTTGGCAATCTCCCAGTGTTATAGATGAAACAGAGCTATAATTTCCACTGCCTTTGGTTTAAAGGAAAAGAGGGTTATAAACAGATAGAATCCAAATCCCAGTATTTGACTTAGCTTTTCAGTCTATGTGTCAGGAATTTTTAGTAATATTTACCTTCTTAATTAGGTTTTACCCAATCTAATATTATATACAGTTTGTGCACATTGGTGGCAGAATTGAGAATCAGCCTGGGTTTAAGAATTTCCATAGGGAATTGATGTGAATCAGTCTGTATGTGTAAATGTACAGAACCCAATTACTGAGATAAAAACCATGCTGTGGGGGAAGGGGAGATAGGGGCCCTCTGAGAAGATGGAATGGTGAAGGCTGCGAGTAGTTTGTGGATATATCAGTCATATCTTGGCGTAATCCAACAGCGTACTAAGGGATCAAGGGACTATTTTCAAGGCTGAGCAGGTTTAAGGAAAACATCTAGGTGAAACATCTAGGGGCTAGCTAGCAATAGAAGAGCCATTATCACTCTTTTTTTTTTTTGTCATGGCAATTTCACTGAAGCTTTTATTGCCTCTATTGGTAATATGACAGGGACTGTAAGAAACACAATTGAACTTACAGAGATGTGCAAATGATATTCACTAAAGATAATCTTCATCTCAAGTATTTTTTATATGTGGGCACTTCTAATTTTATACATTTTTCTATTTAAAAAGCATTACATTTTAAAATTTGTACCTGTTTTGACATTTGGCAAAAAGGAAACTGTACCTATGGTTCAGTTTAAAACAAAGAATCAGCATGGGGAGTTTACCGGAATGAGGACTGAAACACTTAGGAGTTAAAGCAATTCAAGGGGCGTGTGTGTGTCTCTCCCTTTTCTCCGTCAATCTCTCTCACTCTCTCTGGCTCTCTCACAGACACAGACTCAAACACACACAGCCATATGTGTAATCATTTTTTAGTACAAAATATTCCCTGTAGCCAGACATTTATCTTCAGAATAATCACACCACATTAAATCAGTCTTCTCTTTTCAGCCCTAGTAAAAGTTTTGTTTAATTCTAAGATGCCATCATAGTGAACAACCTTAACTTTTATCCTACATAATTATATTCAAAGCTTTATGTATTTTTGTTTATAATTACACAGTAATTATAAATGTTTAATACCAACCTGATGACAAACACTATTTTGTTGAAAAGGTTTTGCATTTAAAAAGAAAAATATGTAAAATCCAAGGCACTAGGCCACGAACCAATATCAGACTTTTAAAGAAAACACTTTATATTGAAAAAAAAAAAAAAAAAGCTAATGGGATCTCATTTCAAAACACAGCATATGTGAATTAATCAATCTAAAACCAATAACCATAACTCAAAATCTTCAAGACAGGAAACAAAACAGTACATATATATAGATATATATATCTTTTAAAAATTTTTCATAATTGAAGTTCCTCTTTATATTTACAAAAAAATCAGGAAATACTGAAAGCAGCAAGATTCTTCTTTTTCCTTTTTCTTTTAATAACCAATTCCAGTAGCCTGAATAGAAATTTTCAGATTTTTCTTTTGGTAAAACTGCATTCTTGAATTAAAGTTATGATTGGAATATTAATATGTCTATAGGGAAAGCTTTCTAGTCTATTTCAAAATCATGTAAATAAAAAGCAGTTTTGATATGTCATTGTTTCTTAAAATAATTTCCATATTTGCATAAAGTGTACTGCTATTCTAAGTACATTCCTTTGTTAATATCAACCCTAGACCTTAGAGAGTGCCTGGATATATATCCCAAGCAGAATCTGTTCCTATCAGAAGACCATAATCATCGAACATTTGGAGTATTACATTTCTAGCCTGCCTTACGGAAATGTTTAAGAAAGCAAGAAACCCTTCTTCACATGTCAGAAAGTGAACAGGGAAATGACCATTTTCAGCATAAAAGCAGCTCATGGGTCTTGTAATGAAAAAAATACATACAAGATAGCATTCTGCTTTGATGAGAAAACTGAGCTAATCTGAGTGAAGCAAAAACAGTAAAGAGACTAGAAGCCAGATTGGTATTTTGCATCATGTATGCTTGTTTGAAAATCTTTGCTCCTGAAGTAAATATTTGGCACCCACAGTGATTAGCAACCACAATTTCAACAAAATAATAAGTCATTGAAAATGGACTATTTGTCTGAAAGAGCAGTACCTATATTATAAAGATTGAACTTCATGGCTCATTACAACCATTTTCAAAATTTAACTGCAACTATCTTCTTATAAATTAAGAGAGTTTAATTTGTGTTCCATAGTGCGATGACAAAAAAAAAGTAAAAACAAAACAAAAAAACCCTCATGCCTAAATTTAGAATATTGTATTATGTAGCAATCCAAAACATTCAAAACAAATTAAATAGTTTAACTTATGTGACAGGCAGATAAGCATTTCAAAAGCATAATGAAGTCCAATTATGTAGTGCATAATGTAGACAGGAGAAGAATCTAACATTATGCAGACATTTTCTAAATAAAAGCTCCCTGTAGGACAGCTATATATAAACATGGGTAAGGTAAGCGCAGACTAGTTCCGTGGAACCTTTTGAAATCAAGAGTCTAAAACACAATACATATTTCAGGTAGGCACCAAGTTATCCTAAAAATTTTTCATGTTGGTTATTCTGACATTGTTTTTTCTCTTTTTTTTTTTTTTTTGAGACAAGTCTTGCTCTGTTGCCCAGGCTAGAGTGCAGTGGCTCGATCTCGGCTCACTGCAACCTCCGCCTCCTGGGTTCAAGTGATTCTCCTGCCTCAGCCTCCCAAGTAGCTGGGATTACACTCTTAAGCCTGTGAGAGGGTAAGGAAGGGAGTAGTTTCTGGAACTTTGAGAGAGTTGAGATGAAGGAGAAGGTAACCTGTAGGAATGCCAGCCAGTGACCCAGCAGGAAAGGAATCAAGGGGAATAAATACTTCAGACTCTTTTCCTACCCTCTGATCTCCTGCTGTAGCCTCCCATTGGTCTAATACAACTGGAAACCAGACGTTAAGGAGTCTGGTTGATTTAATTCAGAGGGTGGAATCCGGAGGCACATAGCCGAGCTGGAAAATGCTGGATGGAGGATCTGGAGGAGGAGATCATCTGGAGGGGAGAACACCCAGCATGCTGGAGTTGAGGTCTAGTTTGTCTTAAAAGGCACAAATGAGGAGATAATTCTTGAACAGAATCTTGAAGGTGGATAGGATATGGATTATAGAAAGGGAATGTTCCCACTGATTTTAACAGGATAGATTCAGAGGCACACAGTTGCCACAGCTTTGGCAAGCCCAAAGCTGCTTTGTTCCAGTAGTAGCCTTAGAATCTTAATTGCCTGGAGGGCCTTTAGAAGTCCTGCAGTCCAGCTTTCTTGCTGCCTAGGAATCCCTCTACAATGCCTTGTCAGGAGTGAGTGCTACATACTTTCTCAGGGGGTTCTTTCCACTGTTGGACAGCTTTAATTTTTAGAGAATTTTTCATGTGTCCAGATCACTGAATGCATCAGCTAGAATTAGGTTTGAGTGTATATAACAGAAAAACCTAAAGTAATAGAGATCTTTTAAAAGATATAAATATATTTCTTTAAGAGAAAACTGGCCTGGCGCGGTGGCTCATGCCTGTAATCCCAACACTTTGGGAGGCCGAAGTGGGCGGATCACTTGAAGCCAGGAAGTCAAGATCAGCCTGGGCAACGTGGTGAAACCCCGTCTTTACTAAAAATACAAAAATTAGCCGGGTGTGGTGGTGGGTGCCTGTAATCCCAGCTACTCAGGAGGCTGAGGCATGAGAATCGCTTGAACCCGGGAGGTGGAGGTTGCAGTGAGCCGAGGTCACACTACCGCACTCCAGCCTGGACGACAGAGTGAGACTCTCTCAAAAAAATTAAAACACAATACAATACAATACAACACAACACAACAATACAGTACAATACAGTACTACAGTACGATACAATGCAATGCAATGCCAATACAATTCCATTCCATTCCATTCATTCCCATTCCATTCCATGCAGATAAGGCCATTCCTGAGTCTTTGAGGTGCCAGGCTGCTTCTCTCTGTCATTCCACTATCAGTAGTGCATCCCCTCCTGGGCCAGGGTAGCTGCCTGGGGTTCCACCTGTCAGGTTCATGTTTCATTCATGAGGAAGAGGAAAGGGAAAAAGAAGGGCTTGCCCTCCATTTTAATTAAAAATTATTTTGGAATTTATTATACGTGCAGAAGAGTATAGAAAGCACATATCTACATTTTAACGAACAATAATAAAATAACGATACCAGATTAGGATATAAACCATTTATCTCTAACTGTACGCTCCACCCTGTTACAAATATTTCCTTTCTTCCCCTCTAGGGATAACCCCATCCTGACTTTTATAATTATTCCCTTGCCTTTTTAAAAATAGTTTTAACCACCTGTGTATGCATCCTAAGTTTAGTTTGTTTTTTTTAAACTTGATGTAAATGGATGCATATGTATTTTTATTTTTGTGATTTTCCTGTGTTGCTCAGTATTCATGCGATCCATGTTATTGCATGTAGTTTAAGTTCATTCATTTTTATTGCTGTATATATAGTATTTTATTGTGTGACTAAACTGCAGTTATTTATCCATTTGACTTATAATTCACATTTGGGTTGTTTCCAATTTGAGGCTTTTTCAAACATTGCTGTTATGAGCGTTCTTATATAACAAGTGATCACAAGTGCAAGAGTTTTTCTGGGATTTGTGCCTAGGAGTGGAATTGCTGATTGTAAAGGCGTACATGCCTAACTTCACTAGATATTGCTAAACTTTTCTAAAGAGGCCAATACAATTTATACCACTATCAACAATATATGAGAGTTATTTCCACCCAACTTGGCAAACCTGATATTTATAAAGCTTATTTTTTGACAGTCTGGTAAGGAGATAAATGTAATTGTAATTTCCGTATGCATTTCCTGATAACTGATGTGGTTAAGTACCCTTTTCAATGTTTACCAACCACTTGGATTTTCTGTTTTGTGGCTGCCTCTTCAAGTCATATGCCTTATCAGTTATTTCTCCTTTTTAGTTCTATTATTAATAGATTTTGCTGTATATTTGCTGAGATTTTGTTACTAGGTGCATTCAGATTTAAAATTGTTACATCTTGTAAGTTGAGCTTTTCATATAATTTGCTTTTTGACATAATATAGCTACATCAGCTTTTTGTCATGAAATAGGAAACTTCAAATGTATGATAAATGAATGAGTTGCCTGTTAGTATAGGCAGAAACTGCAGAACAATCCTAGCCCATTATTCAGGCTTTATGTATCAGTGATTTGTTCTGTTATCCC
Organism: Gorilla gorilla gorilla; assembly: GCF_029281585.2. NCBI lineage: Eukaryota > Metazoa > Chordata > Mammalia > Primates > Hominidae > Gorilla > Gorilla gorilla. The sequence goes on along the minus strand of NC_073232.2, from coordinate 44,928,919 downwards.
ATAAAGTGAATGAGTCATTTTTGAGTTTAAAAAAATCATAGGGCTTTTTTTTTGAGGTCCAATTTGCATACAGTAAAAGGCACAAATCTTAATTATCCAGGTCAGTAAATATTTATGTATGAATATACTTCCAGATCAAGATATTAAACATTTCCAGCACTCCAGCCAGCTTCTTAATGTCCCTTCCCAGTTGATACCTACCAAAGGTTTTGCTTAGTTTTGCTGATTTTGAACTTTACATAAAGTGGAAACATACAGTATATTCTCTTTTGTGAGTGGCCTTTTTGCTCAACATTGTGTTTGTGAGATTCAGTCATGTTCTTAGGTAGGATTAGTTTTTCTTTCTTATTGCTGTGTAGTGTTACAATGTATAACTATATTATAACTAATTTGTTCTGTAGTTGTAGAACATTTATGTTTCTAGTTTTTTGGCTATTGCGAATGACACTGCTGCCTTCTTGAACATGTCTTGGTAAACATAAAATGTAGAGTTGCTGTGTGGTAACGTGTACTGCCAAACAGATTTCCAAAGTGGTTGTACTAATTTACGCTACCAGAGTTTTAATATATAACTTCTTGATTTAGCTTTGGGCAGCAAATGTTAAATTTCTGTCATCTGCATACCACACATGGAGGAGAGCATTGAGAACTCTTTCCTGAAGTTGTATAGGCACTTTTATTTTATTTTTTATTTTTATTTTTTTCTGAGACAGGGTTTCACCCTGTTGCCCAGGCAGGAGTGCGGTGGTGCGATCATGGCTTCCTGCAGCCTTGAACTCTGGGTCTCTAACCATCCTCATTGAGAAGCCTCGGCTTCCTAAAGTGCTGCGATTACGGGTGTGAGCCACTGTACCCAGCCTGTACAAGCAATTCTAAAATGTGAAATGCCCTTCCTTTTCTGTAATTTCCCCAGAGAGTAAAGCCTACTGCATTCTTGTTTATCTAGTCTGTAAATGTTAATACACAATTGATGGGAACAAAGCAACCTTAGTTCTTTTTGAGTATGAAAAGGACCCTGTTAAGGGCAGAATTTAAAATATTTGTAGTAGTTAATTCTCAGGTTAAAATCATAATCTTCTAGAATGCTTTAGATTCTAAGTGGCTATTGTAGTAACACTTTATACTCAATATTGGGGGACCATGTTTTTTGGAGGCTTTCACAGAAGCATTTAATTCCATTCTTTTTAATTCGTTTTGACAGATGGGTCTAAAAAGGAATAGATCAATTCTGTATTGAATTCCAGTCTTAATGGCACCGAGTCTTTGAGACAATTGAGGCAAATTGGAAATTCTGTTTTCACATTCTTCTGAAAGGGGATGCCTTTCAGAAGTGTCCTGAAGGGCGCTGGGGAGGGCAAATATGAGGATGCCAGGGTAAGTCTGCTCCCTGTCTGGCTGTGTTGGGCCAGAGTGGAAGAAAGCCTAAGACTCTGTTACCCAGCCCTTTCTGAAAACGTTTTCAAATGCTTTCCCAACAATCATGACCACAAGAGTCAACAGTCTGTTTGGATGACTGAAAACACACAGGTTTACGATCTGTAAAGATAGTAGGTAACTGATTTAATCCTGTTGTATAGGTAGGCCAGAGGGCACTCGCAGCCTTCTGATTGATTTAATAGATTGTTGAAGATTAAGAGTTGACTTAACATCTCTCTTAGAAAACTGAGAAATAGCTCATTACTAAGGTGTGTTTTATTACCACCGTCTGTAGGAAAATACAACATAGGCATGGGAATCAAACTACTTAAAGCCTCTTCCAGCTCCTTTGTGACTGGGAAGGTTGCTTTTCCTTGTTGCTTATTGAAGAGAAAAGGAAAATGTTTATCACTGGATAATTCAGGTTCACTAAATATTTAATGAGTGTTTATTATCTGCAGTCATTTTCTTATTACCTTATCTCATTTAATATTCACAACAACCCTGTGAGTGGATGATGGTATCTTTTTTTTTTTCTCCTGAACTTTTTGTTGAATTATCCCAATGGCTTCTATTTTTGTAGATGAGCAAAGTCCAGTTGCATAGAGGTTTAGTGTTGTGCCACACATCACACAGCTTCTAAGTGAGAGCTAAAATTAGAGCCGAAGGTTTTGATTACCAGTCCAGACTTTCTAGGACACCACAGCTGCCTTTCTGTAGAACAGATTAACATGACTCTCAGAGTCCACAAGAGTGGTGTCAGTTCAGGGGAATACTCAAAGGTCACTGTCCTTTTCAGATATCTGGGTAGTTGCTACAGTATGTGCTTAGGAATTGCTGAATAAAAAAAATTCTTTAAAATCTCATCATTTTAGTAGTTAATAATCCTGGTTATAAACTCATAAAAATATACCTTTAGGCAAGTTATTCTTAGGTAGTTATGGTTGCTTTCATTTGGAGTCCAGAGCTTTACCCTCTTATTTCTGGAGTTGCAATTTCTGCTGTCCTTGGCCCATTTAAAAACTTTTTCAGAAGGCCTTTTAAATTTTATTTTTTTATTAAAAGAAAGCCTGTGAATCCAAAGAATCTTAGGTGGTTTCTTAGCTGAAGGGACATTTGGTGAACACAAATGGAACTGTTAGGTCATGATGCTTTTTTAAGTGTACAACTCTGGTGTTTTGTATATTCACAGTTGTGCAGCCATCCCCACGATCAATTTTAGGACATTTTCCAAAGAAACCCAGTACTCAGCAGTCACTTCCTTATTTCCTTCTCACCAGTCCTCAGCAACTACCAGTCTACTTTCTGTAGATTTGCTTAGTCAGGACACTTCATATAAATACAATCATACAGTAAATATGTGGTCTTTCCTGATTGACTTCCTGATTAACCATTCGTTTAATGGTTTCAAGGTTCATCCATGTTGTAGCATGGATCAGAACTGCACTCCTTTTTATTGCAGTTATAGGGCTTTTCCTACAGAATTTTAAGTAATGGATATATCTAACAATGTCTCTTGTTCTCACCTACAGGAGACACAGGGTCTTGGGCTTACTTTACTTATATAGGACCTTTTGTAATACCGAGGCTATTTCTATGCTTTATTGTAGAACAGAAGTTATTAACTGGGGAATATGGACCTTTATGACTGGCCTTTAGGATGTCCTGAATTCTTTGTAATTATATAAGATTTTATGTTCACAAGCGTTTTCTGGGGGTTGGAGGAGTCTGTGGAACAGCAAAGATCTCTAGCTTTTGTTAAAAGATAATTTTCGAAAGTAATATCCTGACTCTTATACAGATATAAAATGAACATATGTTGAAGATTTTATTTTACTCCAAAAGAGGAAACCAGGCAGATGTTATAACTGGTTCAAAGGAGAGGTCCAAAAAGCTGCTCATTTATGGATCAGGAATATCGAATGTGCAAATGGAGGCAAAACAACTCTCTGTCGTAGGGGTAGGAAAGTCAGGTGAAACTTCACCTGACAGGGCAGAATTTGCATATTTAGGGATCTAGATTACTTTGCACTGCTATCAGTTATCTACAACTTTCAGAGCTGTAAACAGCCTCCTCATAATCAGAATCTGGTAACCCGGAGGGGCGTCCCAGATAATGCATAATTTTTCACTGGAAGCCGTAGGGAAAAACTCTCTCCTCTACTCTCACACCACAACAATCAACACAGAAGACTTCCGTGACCAAACGTGTGGGATTTTTTTCCCCACACTCCAAGCAGCAGACATCACTGGGTGTCGCCTAATTCAATTCTGACACCGTCTACCTGGAGATAGCATCAGATCTATGGGTTGAGGGCTCAGTCCCAACCCATGCCTGTCTCCCCCAACCCCAACCTGTCACAAGTCTGGTCCTTCGAAATGTCTGACTGACTGTCTTCAAGGTGAGGTTCCCACGACCTCCTCTTGGATTGGATTAATTTGCTGGAACAGCTCACAGAACTCAGGGAAACATTTACTTAGGTTTACAGGTTTATTTTAAGGGATACTGCAAAGGTTACAAATGAAGAGATGCATGGGGCAAGGTATAGGGGAAGGGGTGTGGAGCTTCCATGCCTCCCTGGGTGCGCCACCCTCCAGGAACCTCCATGTGTTCAGCTATCCAGAGGCTCTCTGAACCCTGTCCTTTTGGGTTTTTATGGAGGCTTCGTTACGTAGGCATGATTGACAACCATGTAGAAATGTGACTGGACACAGGAGGCATGATCTCATACTAATAGACTGACCTGAAACCCAGCAAGGCCTGTCTGTTCAGGTTGTCGCTGGCCTTTCTGTGCAGCCTTCCTTCCTCCAGAATATGGGGCACGACCCTCCCAAGAATGAGGGTTTTTTGGCCCACAGTTGGACTAGAGTCTTGCTTTGAGGCAGGTAAAAGAGGACAGGAGAAAGTTGAGAGAGATTCTGTTTCCTGAAGCCCAAAGTGCCCCAGCATTATAATAGAAGACTATAACAAGGGCTATGGGGGTTATGAACCAGGAACCGTGGATGCAAACCAATATATACATATAACATCACAGAAGCACACTTTCCTGCTCACTTTCAATAGATATCACAAAGTTTGAAACTCTTCCAAATATTAATTTTAAATTAAATTTACTCAGCTGCTTACTTCAGCTTTTAAAAGTAGGTTCTTGGTAATTTCGAAGGTGCACTTTCCAAAGGGTGTTTATATAGTTGAAGGTCAGTCAGAGACCTAGGGATAGGTCCCTGCTTGTTCTTTTGAGCAGGCTTACGTGTTGGAAATCTTTAGAGAAATAGCTTTAGTTAGGTTACACTTCTCAGCAAATATTCAGTATTCCTCATCTCTAATAGCAGCATGACTGTTGTAGGGAAGGAGTTTCCACAAATGGTTATGAAAAGTCTAAGTGTCTTAACTCCGAGACAAGATAGAGAATTCTGTTAGTAAGAAAAGTATGGGACTGGAGAAGTCAGCTAACCTCTGCCCTTCTTCCCCAATCGTGATATGCTCAGAGAAGTTAAGACTTCTTTGTGTGTGAGAAATATGGGATCTTTTCCACTAGATCTTGCTTATTATCCAAGAAATTATCATTTCTAGTTTTAGAGAATGATGAAACTCATTTGTGCTTTGAAATATAACCTGTATACATGTGCACAGTAAGTCATTTAGCTATTTATTGTCAGACTCTGGGAGTTCATAGCAAACTTAGCCACATTCCATGTGCAAATTTGTATATTTTTCCCCCCATATCTTACCTGCTTGCCTTAGGCTGGGAGTCTATTTTCCTACAAAACTGGTAATTGCTCTTATCTCTGTGTCCTTCAGTGTATTCCTCTGCTTATTGAATTCAGTTTTATGCATTTAGTCTTCTCTCCTAGTGTAAGCTGCTCCTGATACTTTTAAAAATGTATTTCAGAAGAGAGGTGCTCAGAATTGTTACTTAACAGAATCAGCATCTCCCTTTACTTGATGCCTTGTCCTGACCACAAGTAAATTAATAAAGTGACCATTTAGCAGTGTTTCAGGTTCAGCTTTTAGGAACTTAGAAGCTGTGGTTTTCCATGAGTGCACTTCTGATGACTTGGGAACATTTCATATGTGTGTTCTTTCTGTGGCCAAGATGGTTTTGTTATTTCAGGGATGGAAAGATGCTTTGCCTGAATACTCCCATGCTAAGTGTATAGCAGTTGGTGCTTGGGGAATGGTACCAAGTGTACATATCTGGCAAGGCCAGGCTAGAAGGGGAAATGTAGACTCTTAAGCTTTTTGAGACGAACTTCTCAGATACTGGATCTCTTGACTCACATAGTGGAATTTTGGGGGAAGTATGTGGTTTGCTTTTTGTCTCCTAAGAAATGATGATTCAGTTTCCTCAAACATTTCTCACAGTCACTACTGGTTGCTTGGAATGGCTGTCTGGTTTTGTTGCTCAGTTCTTACTTCTTTAATGACCCAAGAGGATTTTCCCTTTGGGTTGTGATGTGTTTTTGATGATAAACTTTAATGCCTTTTGGAGGCTATAAAGACAATAGTATTTTCTTACCTGTTTACTTTGCACTTTGAAGTTCTGTAGACTGTAATATGAAAGAAAATCAGATTAAATTAGCTTTGCTTTCTGGTTTTTTTTTTTTTTGGTGGGGGAGCAGAAGTTGATAAGAATAAATATACTAACTGAGTCTCTTCTGTATTTTAACTTCACTCCCTAGGCTGAGGCTTAGTCCTTAGAGTAACATTTGAACTGGGTAGAACAGATTTTTCTTTTCCTCAACAGCCCATTCCTGCTGTAAAGCTCAGATTTATGGTCCTTCTGGAAAAAATATTGAGCGTTGAATAGTTCAGGAAAACAAATAACAAATTCTGTCTTCTTTGCAGGATTGTGGGGTAGAAGATTTTGATTTTTATTAGTATCTGGCCAAAGAATACATATTAGGCAGGAACAATGAATTGATATCTAGTAGAGTGACGTGACTGGGCCCTGACTTTTAACACTTCCCAGGAAAGCTTCGTGGATGTCTTTTCCCTGCTACGTGAATACCGGGTAGCCATTAAGTTTGGTGATTGGGTGTCAGTAATATGTTAAGTCAGCTACTGGGTCATCTTTTAATAAAAGAAAAGGATGGGGAAGAGAATGGATTCTTAAGCAGTGTTGCCTGTCAGAATCACCTGAGGGAGGTTTACAAAATACACATTCTGTACTCTGACCCTGTGGGTGGGGTATTCTGACCCAAGAAGATGATTTGTTCAGGAATCATGCTTCTTGGATGATATTGATGTACCCCCACTGGCTTAATGGAAGGAATATTGAAGAAGAAGATAGATTCTCTTGGGGGCTGTGCCTCTAGTTTGAAACCAGGGAAGGCACATTTTGGTATTAGTCTGTGGCCTCAGTTTCTTCATCACTGAAATGAGATTGGACTGTAGGTGGTCTCTAAGGTTCCTTCAGACAGTAACATTTTATAATTTTGAAGACAACTCTTCTGAAGTACTTTTCAAACTAATTTCTTTCCGTCTTTCTTTTGTAAGCAAATAAGTAGTATGAGTGTAAGTCTCTAGCTCAGAGAAGAATGAAGTTTGCAGTTCGAGAAGGCCATGCAATAGCAGTTCACTTCCCCAAAATGCTCAGCCCTTGTAGGACGCCGTTAGGTCATCTGGAAGTTCTGTATGCCTTCACTGGGAGCGTAGTGAAGATGAGAGCTTTTCCTTTGGCTCTTGGAGTAAACTAGCTGACAGGACTTTGAGAACTGTTGGTCTCTTGATTTGTGCCACTGATAGTTTGGCTCTGGAAAACTAGGCAGTGGAAAAAACAATGCATTTTAAACCAGAAGATTTGAGTCCTGGCTCCGCTATTTCCGAGCTTTGTGACCTGTAGGCCTCAATGTCTTCATCTGTGAAGGACAGGTTCAGCTCTGATGGCCTATGATGTGATGAACCTTGTGAACTTGTAGGCAGAGTGCCACTGTGTGCAGAGTCCAGTTACAGATAACCAGCCATTCTCCTCTGCAGATTCAACCCACTGCCACTGTGTCTTGTTAAGCTTAAATAGGAGAGATGTGGGAGAGAGGAGGCAGAAACATCCTAGGATCTTGCAAAACAAAACTGTCAAAAGTATAGGCAGTATCATAATTACTTTATTTGAATAAACATTGAGTTCCTGCTGTGTTGAAGATGCTGTTTTAGGCAGTGTAGGAGATAGAAGACTTATATCCTCCTCCTAATTTGTATTCTTATCAGCACCTGGTACCATAGAGAGTTCATATATTAAAATTATTTGGTTGTTCTCCCTAACCAGAGTTGAATTCTTTCCTTCTAGGACAAATTAACTCATAATGCAATAGGCTAATGCAGTTTGGCCCTGAGTGACTCTTGAGAAATACCCTGAGTTGAGGCACACTGGAAACGTGGCACATTAGAAATGCCAAGAAGAGGCCGGGTGCAGTGGCTCATGCCTGTAATCCCAGCGCTTTGGGAGGCCGAGGCGGGTGGATCACGAGGTCAGGAGATTGAGACCATCCTGGCTAACACGGTGAAACCCTGTCTCTACTAAAAATACAAAAAATTAGCTGGGAGTGGTGGCGGGCACCTGTAGTCCCGGCTACTTGGGAGGCTGAGGCAGGAGAATGGCTTGAACCCGGGAGGTGGAGTTTGCAGTGAACCGAGATTGCGCCACTGCACTCCAGCCTGGGTGACAGAGCAAGACTCCGTCTCAAAAAAAAAGAAATGCCAAGAAGACATTGTACAGGAGAGTGAAGGGAAACTTTCTGTAGGGATGTAGCTTTCCCAGAAACTTGACTCTATAATGAAGCTATAGAGATCAGTAAAATCATTAGGGCATTACTGTTTTGAACATTTCCTTGAGTGAATAACAGACTTACACTCAGGGCCCTAGGTCTCTGTTGTGGCCCAGCAAGCTGCATTCAGACAAGGAGGCAGTTTGAGAGGTACGAGTTGTTATGGAAGCCTGAGAAAACTGGTTTGTGTGCACTTCAGTTTTGACCATACAACCTTCACTCAGCACTGTGCAGTAATCCACTGAGCAAAATTGCCACATTTTCCTTGGCAGGGAATCTGTGTGCCTGTGGCAGTTCAGAAATTATTTGTAGAGTGGGTCAGCCTGTCAGCAGGAATGTTTTTCTTTGATCTTCAGCCTGTTTTTCTTTAATATGAGCAGAACAGTAAAGAGAGAATACATTGGAATATCTTGTTGGTTCCCCTGTTTGGCTTTACCTACAGCTCTTTGGTTTTCTTCTTTTAGGTCATACTTTTCCAATTAGTATGTAGGTATTTATGATGTTTTGAAGCCCTGAGCGATGGTTCCAATATCTTGTGGGATTCAGCTCTGAGTGTGAAGTCCTGACTTTGCCTCTTTCTATCAGTTTGACTGAGCAAGTCACTTAACCTTTCTTGACTTCAGTTTTCCCCATCTGTAGAGTGATACTGCACACTGGTTTCTTTTCTTTTCTTTTTCCCTTTCCTTTCCTTTTCCTTTTTCTTTTCCTTCCCTCTCCCTCTCCTTCTCCCTTTGCCTTTCCCTTTCCCTTTCCTGAGATAGAGTCTCACTCTGCCGCCCAAGTTGTATTGGAGTGCAGTAGCATGCTCATAGCTCAATGCAGCCTCAAATGCCTGGGCTCAAGTGATCCTCCTGCCTTAGCCTGCCAAGTAGCTGGGACTACAAGGAGTGTGCCACCATGCCTGCTGCTTTTTTGTTTGTTTTTTAAATTTTTTTGTAGGGATGGGATCTTGTTACGTTGCTCAGGCTGGTCTTGAACTCCTGGCCTCAGGGGATCCTCCTGCCTTAGCCTCCCAAAGTCTGGGATTACAAGTACTTTATAATGTGTAAATGGCCTGTACATTCTTAATCTAATAGCCTCATGAGGTTATAAAATACAGATAAAATAACATGAAAGCCATTTAGAGTTTTAAGGTGTATAATACCGTGTATTCTCATTAATTAAATTTTAATAAATTTAAAAGATAAAATTATTTTTATAAAATAAATTTATTTTTAAAATTTTAATTAAGTTAAAAAGTTAATGCTTTTTTTTTTTTTTTTTTTTTTGAGACAGAGTCTTGCTCTGTCACCCAGGCTGGAGTACCGTGGTGTGATCTTGGCTCACTGCAACCCCCGCCTCCCAGGTTCAAGCGATTCTCATGCTTCAGCCTCCTGGGTAGCTGGGACTACAGGTGTACGCCACCATGCCTGGCTAATTTTTGTATTTTTAGTAGAGACAGGGTTTCCCCATGTTAGCCAGGCTGGTCTCAAACTCCTGACCTCAGGTGATCTACCCACCTCGGCCTCCCAGAGTGCTGGGATTACAGGTGTGAGCCACCGTGCTTGGCCAAATTAAAAAGTTAATACTTTTTAAGTGCTTCACTCTTTCCTGTTCATGTTGTCTTGGCCTCTTTTTCTAAATTAGTTTTATTCCCTCTGTAATCAGAGGGTCACCAAATCTTTGAGTTTTAGAGGGAAGAGAAGGTTTTTAGTGAAACAAGTGGGTGAACTCTGATCCCTGTAAAATAGTGCCTTCATACAGTAGGCACTCCAAAAATAATTGTTGAATGACTGAAACTCTTAAACAGCAGTAGGCATATGTATAGCAGAGACAACATTACAGAGTAGAGCTCTTTCTAGGTTGGCATGGTAGATAGCTCTGAGGGACTACCTGAATGGAGATGCCATTGCTTTTGAATAAAACAAATATACATGGTGTCTTAGTCCATTTTATGCTGTGATAGCAGAATACCACAGATTGGGTAATTATAAACAATAGAAGTTTATTTAGCTCATGGTTCTAGAGGCTGGGAAGTCCAAGAGCATGGCACTGATATCTGGTGAGGGCCTTCTTCTTGCTGAATAATAACATGGCAGAAGGGCAAGTGAGCACGCGAGCTAGAGGGGATGGGCCAAGATGTCATCCTTTATCAGGAGCCCACTCCCAAGATAATGGCATTAATATACTCATGAGGGCAGAACCCTCCTGATCTAAATCACCTCTTAAAGATCCCACCTCTCAGCACTGTTACAATGGCAATTAAATTTCAACGTGAGTTTTAGGGGGGACATTCAAATCATAACAGGTAGTTAGCCCTGTTGAGTAATGGAGAAAGGATTGTATTAGTTCCAAGGAAACATGCATCATCCAGTGTGGGTCTGGAAATACTTGCCAGATGGCTTTTCTCTTTTAGTAATATTCATTTGTGGAATGTTTCTTTAGTTATAAATTGGTGCTGAAGTAATTTCGTAAGGAAAAAATATCACTGCCTAATTGGTATTTGGTCATGAGCAGTACCAGTTCTTAAGATTTTTTTGGAGGTAGCAAGGGGTGGATAGTGCTACTATTGGAAGTTTGCATATGGAATCTTTTGCTCTCTTGAAGTGATTTGGAGATTAAAAGAGTTTAGTATCATTGGGGATAGCTGTGGTCTACTGTCAGTTAGGAAGTAACTCATGACTAGATATCCTGGGCTTATTACTTCAGCTCATATTCCTGACCTCACAAAAATGTTAAGAGAATAAATCGTAAGTATAAAAAGCACTGAGATTGTGTAGAGTGGAAAATAACATTAGTGTTAAGCTCTCTCACTGTATTACACAACCACATTCTAAATTTAAGGAAGCCAGAAGTAAAATCACTCTGAAGCACTGCTTTTGAAACTGCAGATTATGATCCATTTAGAGGGACACAAAATCAGTTTAGTAGATCAAGCGTTAAAGAAGGAAGAAATAGAAATGTGAGTACATTACAAGTAATAAGGTGCTAAGTATTATTTTGGAAACTTGGTTTTATATGTTTCTGTTTCTACGTGTATTAGATTGTGTTGTAAAATACATTTCTTTGGGACTGTATTTTACAACACAGTCTCATACACATAGACTCTAATACACATATTGGAACAGTTTGAAACTCAGTGGTCTAACAAGTAGCATACCCCAAATTTACAATATTTGTAGCCTTCTGCTGTTGGGTACATTCACGAAAAGGTCTTGCACCCTTAAAGTGAAGGCTGAAAGAGTTTTATGTCACTGGGGCGAGTGGGCTACCAAGCTCCCATAAATTCTAGGAGCTGCCTTTTGTCTAACGATTAGGATTATTGAGTACTATTTTGATGCCTTTTGGGTATCATCTGAAATGTAATCATTGAATTGGAAATGGAATAAACAAGAGAATGGCTAGTTTACTCATTATTTGACAATAGCTCTTTAAAGTAGTTAATATTATGAATATTCCTACTACTAAGGTTTATAAGAGTTTGTTTTTTTCTTTAATGTTATACTTTAAAAAATATTATTCATTCACTGGGCAAATAATTTTTTTTTTTCTAGAGGAATACCTTTCCAATTTTATAACAGTGAAGGAAGGAATGTTTTACTTGTAGAAACTGTACTGAAACTACTGTTCTATTAAGCAAGGGTTGGAGATAAGCACCCCTGTCCCCCGTCCCTGCCCAGGCACGCACACATACAGATACAGCTTATTTTATGATTGTATTGTTCTTGTGTTTCTTCTTCTAGATAAAGACATAAAGATTGATGAAATAATTTACCTGGAGTTGCACAGTAAGCTAGTGGCCTTCGTGGATGACCATTCATAGTTCATATATTTTCAGAGACACAATACATTGATAAAATTGAAATAAACAGAAGCCTAAGAATTATAAGTATATATTCAGAGATATATAGACAAAAAAGTACTGTTATAAGTAAAAAGACATAGTGGGAATAGTAATTATAATCACATTAACTTCTGTGCCATCTCTATCTAGATCAGGGGTGTCCAGTCTTTTGGCTGTCCTGGGCCACATTGGAAGAAGAATAATTGTCTTGGGCCACACATAAAATATACTAATGATAGCTGATGAGCTTAAAAAAAATAAAAGTTGCAAAAAAAAAAAGTCTCATGATGTTTTAAGAAAGTTTACAGATTTGTTTTGGGCTACATTCAGAGCTGTCCTGGACTGCATGTTGGACAGGGTTGATCTAGATGTTTATCTATAGTCATGACCTAACTATATAATTTTAGTATGTTATACATGATACCATGTATCCAGGGTAGATCCTGCCAAGAACATAAATTGTGAAAAGAAAACTCTTGGGATGCTGCTGGATTGTAATGTGTTACTCCTCTGCCCATGAATACTGAAAATCAAGATTTGAAAGGGTACTGAATACTGAGTCAAAAGGCATGCGTTCCTAGACTTCACTTAATCACAAGCATGTCTGTATGAGCGTAGTCATGTCATTTCACTTTGGGGTCTCTGCTTGTAAAATGAAAATGTTAGACTTGATCTTCCAGGTTCCCTTCAGCTCTTACATTCTGTGCTTCCCAAGGGCTAGAGTATTGCATCAGGACCCAGCCTGGGGTTTGTGCTGTTTTCAAGGCCCTAAGGAACTGCATCATCCTTTAGTCCAAGGAGATAGGATACCTTACGCCACAGAGCCCAATAATTCAGTGAGCTGTGAGTGTTGTGAGTTGCATCTACATTGGGGACTGAGCCTAGGTTGTTTGTAGTAACACTAGGACGACCTTAGAATGATGCCAGGAGATGTAATTTCTGTGATCAACTAGTTGACTACTCAAAAAGCTTGTCAGGACCCATCCAACTACAGTGTCATTCTGTCTTTGGTGTTAAAGAATTTAGATATATCTCCTTTTAAAGGACCTCCTTTGAATTTAAGAATTGCCATTATCTTCGTAAGAATCAAAACAAATACAAAGAAAATATATTCTTGCTGAATATAATTTTTAAATGTTAGTGAGGAATGTCTTTATATCTTAATTTTAAGGCTTTTAAAAATTAGTTTGCATTTGCTGGTTCTTTGCTGTCACCCTAATACTGGTTATATTACTTTTTTGCTCAGTGCTGTGAATTGTTCATAATATCTATAGTCATCTTTTGACATTGGTAACTTCTGTTTTCTGGGTGAATTAGGAATTAGTATCACCAGAAGAAAAGCTAATCTGAGTAATTGTTCTTTCATCATCTCGTTCATGCACAGTATTTAACCATCTGGTTTGACCACAACTTTCACACTAGACGAGTCTTTATAATGATAGAAATCATGACATACTTTTGATGATAGACTCCTCTGGTCTTTCCCAGGTTTTGGCTGGTATTGCCATTGCTTTGGATTGAGGTTGTTGATGCAACAGTGGGCTCTGGGGAATGGCCACCAAGAACTGTTGGGGAATTGCAGATAAACTGTCTCCATGGGTAGCCCTCCAGGGAACTTAATAGTTGTCTAATGTTAATTACCTTATACCACAGTCTAATTACTAAGAGTATTGTCTGAGTCCATTCAGGCTGCTATAACAAAATGCCATAAACGTGGTGGCATATAAACAAAAGTCCATTTCTCTCAGTTCTGGAGGCCAGGAAGCCCAAGATCAAGGCAACAGCAGATATGGTGCCTGATGAGGCCCACTTCCTGGAAGGTGGCCTTCGTAAAAGTGGTTCATAGAAAATGTCTTCTCACTGTATCTTCACTTGGTAGAAGGGGCAAATTTGCTCTCTGGGGGTCTCTTTTATAGTCACTAATCTTATTCACGAGGCCTCTGCCTTCATGATCTAATGACCCCCCCAAAGGCTCCCTCTTCCTCCTACCATCAGCTTAAGGGTTAGATTTCAACATATGAATTTTGGGGGGACGTAAACATTCAGTCCGTTGCAGGTATAAATGTTTTCAACAAGCATTTGTTGAGTATCTGTCCTTTTTCTAAGCTTTCATGTTCGTACTAGAACACTGGATGTGGATATCCAATAGGAATATATTTAAGTCAGTATCATTATCTTTTTCTCAAAACATCTTCTACCTTTTTTACCTTCCCTTCCTCCTCTAGTCTTACCATAGTTAATAGTGATATTAACTGTTAACATCATAGTTAACCAGTCTGTCGAACTTGAACTTGAAAATTTTGAACGATCTATACCCACACCCGACAAAATTACTCACATACTTAAAAATCCATGCCTTTTGTTTTGTTTTATTGCTGTTGTTTGTAATTTACTTATTTTTACCTGATACTATGTTCTGGAAATTTTTCTGTGTAGGTCATGTAGATCTGTCTTCTTCTTAATGTTTCATGGTGTGGGTACATAAAATGCACGTATTATAGTTTATTTAACCATTCTTCTGTGGGTGGACATTTACATTATTTTTTCCCTTTTGTTATTACAGAGAATACTGAAATGAATATCCTTGAACATGTTTATTTGTATACATGTGCAAAGTATGTGGATGCCAAAAAGTGAGATTGCTAGGTCAAAATGAATATGCGTTTAAAATGTTGATAGATACCAACAAATTGCTTTACAAAAGTTCCTATCAGTTTGTATATCAGTTTTTCTAAGTCCTTTTTAAACACGGACTGGATTAGCCCGTTCTTGCATTGTTGTTAAGAAATACCTGAGTCTGGGTAATTTATAAAGAAAAGAGGGTTAATTGGCTCATGGTTCTGCATATTTGTACAAACATGGCTTCAACATCTGCTTCCGGTGAGACCTCAGGAAGCTTACAATCATGGCGGAAGGCAAAACTTGAGCAGGCACGTCACATGGCAAGAGTGAGAGCAAGAAAGAGAGAGGGGGAGGTCCTAGGCTTACAAACAACCGGATCTCACCTGAACTAACTGAGCAAGAACTCATTTATCACCAAGGGGATGGTACTAAACCATTCATGAAAGATGCGCCCCCATGATCCAGTCACCTCCCACCAGACCTCATCTCCAATATCGGGAATCACATTTCAACATGAGATTTGGAGGATAGGCATCCAAACCATATCATGGACCTAGCATACTTCTCCCAGCCTCACGTCTCTGATTTAAGTGTTCACTCATTTACTTGGGCACTGTTACTTGGGCACTGTCAGCCCCTGTCTGTTTGTATTCAGTATAAATTGTGTGCCGGGCACTCTGCCACATGTTGGGAATTTAGCACTGGATGAGACAGAAATGGTCCCTGCCATCATGTAGCTTACACTTTGCCACATAGAACTTTTGCCATATGCAGACTCTTTTTATGCATTTGCAGCTACTATCCTCTCTTTCTGGTATGACTTTTTTCCTTTTAACTTTTCTACCTAGAGAATTTTCTTTCATCCTTTTAACCAGCTTAAATTTTGCTCTCCGTCATTATCTTTATCCCTTCAGAGTTAGATAGTCCTTCCTCAGTGCTCCATCTTGGCACTCATATGCTTTTTGTGGCTATTCCCCTGAGAAGTTTTCTTGATTTGTTTGTATATGTATGTGCCTGTGTGTGTGTGTGGACACACATCTACCTCTTGGATATTAGATTGTAAACTCAGTATAGACTTGGAACTATGATATGTACCTGAACACTTCCCCAGCTTACTGCCTTCAACCCTGGAGATGCTTAATCAATGTTAATTAAGTGAATGAATAGTAAACTATAAAACGACCTTAGTTTGTACAGGGCATTGTAGGGGATTGTAGATATGAATAGAACTGGTCTGTCTTCAAGGACTTAACCATATAGTCAGGGAGATAAGAAACAGATGAGTAGACTGCAAGGCAGGTTGTGATAAGCTCTGTATAGGACTTATCAAAAATGAGTACTGGAGGAGAATTTAAAGGGAGAGAGGAATTCTCGTGAATGAGATACTCTAGTAAGTTTACAGAGGACAGGTTTTTTCTTGCTCGTACCAGGTGTTGTGAGGAATACACATGATAGTAAGATACAGTTGCTGACTGAGAGATTATAGTCAAGTAAGGCCTTAGAGCAGGCATTGGTAAATTGTGGCCTACGAGCCAAATCTGGCTCTTGCCTGCTTTTATATGGTCCTTGTGCTAAGAATGATTTTTACATTTTAAAAATTGTTAAAGAATATTTTATGAACATGAAAATTATATGAAATTCAAATTTCGGTGTCCGTAATTACATTGTGTTGGAACACAGCCATGTTCCTTTGTTTACGCACTGACTATATTTGTACTCCAGCAGCAGAGATGAGTAGTTGTAAAGGAGAATGTTTGCTTCGCAACACTTAAAATATAAAATAATTTAGTATCAAGCTCATTACAGAACCAGTTTGCTGACTACTGGGGTAGAGAATAGGAAAGATTCAAATAGAGAAGAGAAATGACATTCATATTGGGGGTATTAGTGTGAGTTAAGAGAGTGGGACAGTGATTCTGGCAGTCATATAGAAACTTTAGGGCTGAAGTGACGATCTAGCTTAACCCTCTTACTGTATAAAATAGGCACAAGATTGAAAATAGTCTCAAAGTCCACTAGCTGTTAAGTGGCAGTGGAGTGCTGCTGGAGTGACTGGTACAGAAGCCTTGAGGGCTGTAGATGATAATAAGATTATTGCTGAAGAAGGGCAAGATTGGGAATGACCTTGCCCTTGAAAAATGAGTTGAAGTACAAACTAAGAACAGACTTTTTTTCTCTCTCTAAATGTAATGTTTTTATTTTTCACTTGTATTTCTAGAAGGCCTTTGAGCCCTACTTAGAGATTTTGGAAGTATACTCCACAAAAGCCAAGAATTATGTAAATGGGCATTGCACCAAGTATGAGCCCTGGCAGCTAATTGCATGGAGTGTCGTGTGGACCCTGCTGATAGTCTGGGGATATGAGTTTGTCTTCCAGCCAGAGAGTAAGTATGCTGTCTCCTCTGTAAAGGTATAGTGGTGTGTCACTAGCCTCAAACTAATTGCTGAGAGATAGGACTAACTTATTGCCTTTTGGTTGTTTTTTTGTTTGTTTGTTTGTTTTTGAGACGGAGTCTCCATCTGTTGCTAGGCTGGAGTGCACTGGCCTGATCTTGGCTCACTGCAACCTCTACCTCCCAGGTTCAAGTGATTCTCATGCCTCGGCCTCCCGAGTAGCTGGGACTACAGGCATGCGCCACCACGCCCAGCTAATTTTTGTATTTTTAGTGGAGATGGGGTTTCACCATGTTGGCCAGGATGGTCTTGATCTCTTGACCTCGTGATCCGCCCACCTCGGCCTCCCAAAGTGCTGGGATTACAGGCGTGAGCCACCGTGCCCGGCCCTGGTTTGGTTCTTATTTTTAAAATCTATTTAAATGTAAAGCAGTACTTTGTCTTCTGATTGGTCAAGTTATAACAGGACTCTTGTATAACTAATACTCCTTACATTGATTTTTTTTGGATTTGTAGTTCATGTAAAAACGCCTCAGAATTAGTCATTGTAAGGATCCACAGAAATCTCAGTATGGCTTAAACCTTTGGTACCAGTTTCTTCCCTAGAACATAATTATGTCACCTGGAGTTCCCAGAGCAGGAATTTATTGCTTTCATTTTGTGCTATCCTTTTCAGTAAAGATTAGGTGAAATTGGAACAGCACTTATATGGTGACCATTTGAGTGCTTGTTATGTGCCAGGCACTGCCATCAGGCTGTGGGGATATCTGCACAAGTAGTACAGGATCTCTCTCCTCTTGGAGTTGAACTTCTGGTATCAGGGGATCGTATACTTTGAGCTTCCTAGAAGTGACTCAGTGCCAGATCAACATGGGGAAGAAGAGGCCACTTCTCAGGGTGCAGAAGATGATTAGTCTCAGTGATCTGCTTCTGAATCTTCCACCTTTGCTTAGGATTAAGCCCCTCTCCTGCCCACCCACCTTTTTCCCGCCTAGAAACCTGGTTGTGTGTTACCTTCTTATGAGTTATTTTCCTCTGCAGTCTGTGCTTGGTAAGTGTTGTTAGTACCTAAACACAAGTAGTAGATTTGGTGCTGGATGTTCTATAACACTCCCCTGCACCCTTTCCCCACTCTTAGTAGGGTATGGGAGTTAACTTCCTTGGGATAAGAAAACAGTAACATTAAAGATAATCATTAGCTGTTTCTCATTTGCTTGAAATTTCCCCACCACTTTGCTTCCCTGATAACACCTGTTTAAAAGGGTTATTTAACGTGTTTTTTCTGCTTTTCTTCTCTTGTTCAAGGAAAGTCAATTTAGAAGCCAGATTCCATTTTTATCTCTTTACCCTGCAAATAGCTTCTTAGCCATTTATGGCACAGTAAACATTGCAAAACCTGACAACCAAGAAGCAAGTTCCAACTGCTTAGAGTTTTTAAATTAAAGTGGAAATGAGACCTGACTCTCCTGTGTAAATCTGTAGCTCACTCCAGCTTTAAAAACCTTGTCCTCAGTTGCTGCTCCTAGTCCTTGCAAGATTTTCTGATAAACTCTAAGAAATTAGACTGGCCAGCCCTTCTGCATCTGCTCAATGGCTTGGATATGGATGTAGCTCGTGTCCTTCTGCTCTTGCTTATTCCTTTCCTAGGAAGTATTCAGTTCAGTGAGTAAGGGGCCCACTTCAGAGGATTCTGAGGGGTAGCAAGAAATGTACTTTCTTTTTATTTTTTAACTTTTCATTAAAAAAAATCAGTCTCTGCTTATCCTTCTATTATAATAAAATATATACAACATAAAATTTACCACTTTAACCATTTTTAAGTGTACAGTTAGTCCTGTGGCAGTAAGTACATTCACATTATTGTACAGGCATCACTATTAGCAGAACTTTTTCATCACCCCACTGGAACTCCATTTTAATAAACATCAAATAATAACTGCCCATTACTCTCTCCCCCATCCTCTGGAAACCACCATTTATTGTATCGCCTTGTTTTACAAATGTACTACCATTCAAAGGTGGTACATTTATGAAATAAGGCTAAGCTTAGAGATCTGAGATTTATATTTTACTTGCTATGATTAATATTAACTTTAGGTATTCTTTTTAAAACAGATTTTAAAATTAATTGGCAAATACACATTGTTTATATTTATCATGTACAACATATGTTTTGAAATATGTATACATTGTGAAATGGGTAAATTGAGCTAATTAACATGCATTACCTCCCATATTTTTCTTTTTTTGTGGTTAGGTATTTACTTCTGTTTTCAGTTCTGCAGCTCACTATGCCATACATTTTGCTTAGCTAATAGTAGAGACACAGCCATCTTAGGTTCTGATACTTATCTGCTTTTAGTGGTCAAAAAGGAATATGCTGGCCTCTGAGAGGCCAATTTTCCGTGAGAAAATTGTTAGTCGTAGTATACTGATGAGATATGCCATCTAAATCCTTGTGGGCTGAACTCCAAGCCATTTGAGGTTTTTTTTTTGTTTTTTGTTTTTTGTTTTTGAGACAGAGTCTCACTCTGTCACCCAGGCTGGAGTTCAGTGGCATGATCTCGGCTCACTGCAACCTCTGCCTCCCGGGTTCAAGCAATTCTCCCTGCCTCAGCCTCATGAGTAGCTGGGATTATAGGTGCCCACTACCACACCTGCCTAATTTTTGTATTTTTAGTAGAGATGGGGTTTCGCCATGTTGGCCAGGCTGGTTTTGAACTCCTGACCTCAGGTGATCCGCCCGCCTCAGCCTCCCAAAGTGCTGAGATTACAGGCCTGAGCCATCATGCCCAGCTGAGTTATTTTGTTTCTAAAGATATAAAACAAAAGCAGTACATATTCACTATGGAAAAGTTGGACAATATGGATATATAATAAGAACAAAATTAAAATCTTACTACTGAAGGATACCAGTATTGTATTTCTCTGTTTCTATATCTGAATCCAGTTTGAACCATACAAAATGTAATTTTGTAAAAAAAAATCGTCAAATGTTGACAGTTTTATACAATTTAGCACATACACACACAGCACACTTTCATTTGGTGATTTCCAACTTGAATTTTAGACACAGATAAGAATGTCTTCCCTCCAGAGATCAGGGATAATTTTGATAGAATATTCATTTTTTTTTAGCACTTGCTCACTTGCCATGTGTTGCTGAACAATCAAGTTATTTTTATTTACACTGCACTAAAGGAGTCTGAAGTCTGGACTAGTGATGAATTTTGCTGATCTTCCAACACTGAATCCCTCTTGAGGGAAGACAGTATTTCTGGAACAAAGGATGGAGCCTGGGGTAGAGGAGAAGTGGGCAGCAGCATGAACTGGGCAGGGGTTAGCAGCGTCTTCCTTAATTCTGCCTCTGTGATTATCAGCTCAGTTTATTACTTTTACTTTAACGTTGATTTTAACTGTGGGTTGTCCATAATTCACCAACAGAAATCAGCTTTATGTCATGGAGGAAATGATAAACTCTCAGTTTCTTGTTGTGTCACCTTGGGCAACACCCTTAAGCTTTCTTAGCCCATTTCCTTGCAATAAAATGGACATCATAATAGCTGCTTTACCTAGTCATGGGTAATATGAGGACTGAATGGCATCTTTTGCATGAGTGGAATTTGTAAACTGTTAAGAACCATGCATTGTTCTTACACTGGCATTTTCTGTTTTGTTAAACTTTTTAAATTCTTTTTTTAAAGTAACAAATAAAAATTGTATGTTTATGATGTACAACATGAAGTTTTCAAATGTGTAAATTGTGGAATGGCTCAATCAAACTAACGTGATTACCTCACGTACTTTTTTGTTTTGTTTTTTTGAGATGGAGTTTTGCTCTGTCACCCAGGCTGGAGTGCAGTGGCACGATCTCGGCTCACTGCAACCTCTGCCTCCTGGGTTCAAGCGATTCACTTGCTTCAGCCTCCCGAGTAGCTGGGATTACAGGCGCGTGCCATCACGTCCAGCTAATTTTTGTATTTTTAGTAGAGACAGGGTTTCACCATGTTGGTCAGGCTGGTCTTGAACTCTTGATATCCTGATCTGCCTGCCTTGGCCTCCCAAAGTGCTGGGATAACAGGCGTGAACCACCACACCTGGCCTCATGTACCTTTTTTAATGGTGAGAACACTTAAAATCTACTTTCTTAGTAATCTTGACGTATGTAACACATTTTTATTTACTATGTCACCATAATCTCTTGAACTTACTGCTTCCGTCTAACTGGAATTTTCTGTCCTTTTGACCATCTCCCAGTCTTCCTTCTTCCCCTTACTCTCAATCCCACTAAAAAATTCTAATTACTTTTCGTTCTGTACCTTCTGGGGACTTTTGAGATAATCTTTTTAGGTCAGGGCCATGGAATTTTTTATTTTTAGTTTCTTCATCTCTGATGCTGTATTCCGTTCTTTTTACCCTGTACCATTTTTTCTCACAACTTCCACAAAATTAGTTTATTCTTTTATCCTCCACCTAGTCACATTACTATACTTCTGGACAGCTGGTCCAGTTTGCTGATTTTTAGACTTCTTTTTACCTCATTAATTACTTCATCAAATAAGGAAGCATTTCTGAATCTGTACAGTTTTAACAGTTAGAAATAGTTGAATAACAAGAAGCTAAAATATCCAATATTAGATTATAGTCATTTGATGAACTATTATAACATTAAAAATATGTTTAGAAAGAATTGTTAATAATGTAGAAAGTGCTATCAGTGAGGAGGATACTGTTATTTTACATTATACAGAATCTCAGGTATGTATTACAGTGTGTAGAACATAGGGCTAGAAGGAAATACTCCAAAATTTAAACAAAAAGTAACCACAAACAAGTGGTTTCTCTCTTTGTCTTCTTATTCAGTCTGTGTCTTAGTTGCCTGGTTTTGTCCCAGGCGTTTACAGAATGGGGCCTCTAGGGAGAGTTAGAAAGAGAGGGATGCAGCTGAAGCAAAAACAGCTAGCAGAGATGCAAGGCATGATGTGATGGATACAAAAAGGGGGTGCAGACACATCCCGTGGTTGTTGAGTGAAGAGGGAGCTCCTTCTGGCCAGGAAAGTGGGAATTCCCAGATCTCCTAGGAATGCAGTAGAAGTTCATATTCAGTTCACACCTTGGATAAAAGCCAGGCTTAGATTCTTATAGACTCAAACAGAAAATTCCTGTGGTGCATTTGAAGCAGTATAGAATCCTGGGAGTCCTGGACTGAAAATACAAAGACTTCAGTTAAATCTTTGCTCTATCACTGATTTTATCTGTGGCCTTGAGCGAGTTTTGATGCTTTGATCTTGCATTGCCTTTTATGTCACTTGTAGATGGTATATAATGCCTTCTGTGCCAGCCTCAGAATGCTGTTGTCAGAGTCAGTTGAGATACATTGATTGTGAATGCATCAGAAGGTCTATTAGTCTATTTAGATGCCATGTATTTATGATTATTATGATCGACAGGATTTGTATTCCCTATTTGTTCTATGTACTGCCTGACAGAGTGGACTCTGGCATCTGCGATTTTTCAAGCTTTTTTTTCTTTTTGTTGAGACAGGGTCTCACTGTGTTGCCCAGGCTGGTCTCACCCTCCTGTGCTCAAGCAGTCCTCCCACCTCAGCCTCCCACAGTGCTGGGATTAGAGGTGTGAGACACTGTGCCTGGCCAGCATCCACAATTTTGAGGGCATTTGTAGGTCCAGAAAATGTTAGAATCTGTGTTGGATGAGAGGCTGGACATAGATCCAAGAAAAACAAAACTAAAAACAGGCTGGCCATTAGTCTTGGGGGAAGGAAGAGAAATGTTGAACATCTAGAAACCTTAGGAAGGTCAAGAATTCTGGAACACGTATATCATTTGACCTAGTAGTTCTGCTTCTGGGAGTTTATCCTGTAGGTGTACTTGTAGTTTATCCTGTAGGTGTGCAGTATGGTGTGTGTTACAAGGTTATTTCAGCATGATTTGTAATAGCAAATATTAGAAGCAACCTACATATCCATCATTAAGGGGCAGGTTAAATAAATTTTGGCACATCCATAAAATGGAATACTCTGCAGCTATAAAAATGAATGAGGATGCACTGATCTTTAAGATAATACTCCTAAGTGGAAAAACAAGGTCTACTACAGTGCTAGAGTGTACTACTTTTTGTGCAAAAAAAGGGAGACAAATAAGAATATAGCTTTACTGTTGCACGTGTATGCATAAGGAAAGTCTGGGGGGTAGCATGAGGGTTGGGGGGATAGGTTTGAGAGAGGGAAGCTTCACTGCTTTACTGTGTGTGTTACGTGTTTGTATTTTTAAAATTTCGAACCATGTAAATATAGTACTTATTCACAAACTTAAATTTAAAACTTTTTAAAATTTTTTAAAGGAAAGAAACTCTTTGCAATTGGAAAGCAAGTGAGGTTGTGGAAGACACATTGAATGGTTGCCATATGCCAGGTCATATCCATGGAAATTTATTTGAATAAGAGAACCATTTGTTTCTTTTAGGTTTATGGTCAAGGTTTAAAAAGAAATGTTTTAAGCTCACCAGGAAGATGCCCATTATTGGTCGTAAGGTAAGTAGAATCTGTGTATGTCATTTTTTCCCCTCTTGATAATCATACCTCTTTCTTTCTATTTACTAAACCTAATATTCTCAAAGTGGAGGGGTGATTTTGTCCCTTACCTCCAGGGGACACTTGGCAGCATTTGGAGACATTTTTGGTGGTCACAGCTTGGATGGAGGGGTGCTCTTGGCATGTAATGGATCGTGTCCAGAAATGCTGCTAAACACTAAACATCCTACAGTGTACAGGGCAGCCCCCCCCCACCCACCAAACACAGAATTATCTGGCTGGAAATGTCAAAATGGCCAAGGTTGAGAACCCTGACTTAACCCTTTCTCCAACGTAACTGGCCAAAGGAGAGATGAGAAGCCTGTTAAGGAAGTAAGAATTTGAAATGAGAAAACCTGACTGTATTGTTAGGTGCTTTGGAACAACATGCTGCTGGCTGACTTTAGGTATTTATCTAGGAGTTGGGTGCTTACATGGTTTAGGTCAGGGGTCGGCAAATGTTTTCTGTAAAGGGCTAGATATGAAACATTTTGGGCTCTGTAGGCCATATCATGTCTGTTGCAACTCCTCACCTCTGCCCTTGCAGAGGGACAGCAGCAAGAGGTTCAGGAATGAGCCTGGCTATATTCCAGTGAAACTTTCTTTACGAATTCAGGTAGGCCTTAGTTGGTTCCTGGCTGTAGTTTGCTGATCCCAAGTTGCACAGCGCTGTCTCTTGCTCTTTGCAATTATCTGTATTGTAGTATGTCCCCTTTGTTATGTCCTCTTGGCCCTCATCCATGTTGAGGATAAGGTAGTCACCTCTGTGCGTCTCCCACAGGTTATCCCAGATGAAGATAAACAGGGCAGGCCACTTGGCAAGCTCTAAGGAAGGCATATGAGTCCTTGGAATCTTCATCTCCTCCAGTGCCCTCCCCTGACCCCCCTTTGGTCTTTCCCAACTTTACCTGCCTTTAAGTTTTCTTCTGCTTTTGGCTTTCAGTTCCCTTTCCTGGCTATACCAGGGTTCGTTTGCCAAACCCTGACCTAAAGTTGGCCAGTTATCTTTAACCTTTGGCTGAAATCCATTCAGACTGCTGTGCTAACTCTCCCAGAGATAGGTATCTTCAGGTTCATTTCCTGTAGGAGAGTGGGAGCAATAACAGGTGGTGAAGGGAAATGTGAGCACATAGGCTTCTGTTTGCTCTCCAAATTATATTAATCCCTAAAAGTAAATCTAGTCCTTACGGAGTATAAGGGGTGGGGACAGGGAAGGTATTGTAGAAGATAGACTGTAGCACAAAGGAGATTAGGATTTCCCCTTATCTCCTGAATTTTTTTTTTCTTTTCGTTCAGTTTTCAGACTTTGAGACAAATAAATGCTAGGGTTCCAGAACCCACTCTTAAACTTAGAAAGTAACAGAATTGGAAGATCCTTTGCTTGCCAAGGACTATCCAATCACTCTCCATTTTTCAGAAACAGATTCTGAGGCTTAGATACAAAAAGTTACGTGTGTATATGTGTGTGTGTGTGTGCGCGCACACGCGTGTGTGTATACACCTCTGTCATTTATTCACTTAACACATGCTTATTGAGCCACCTGCTCAGTGTCAAGTACTTTTCTGGGTGCTGGGGATATGGTGGTGAACAAGACCAAATCCTTTCTCTCATGGAACTTACATTTTAATAGGAAAGACAGAAAATAAAGAAGTAAACAAATATGTGGAATTTTATTTTGAAATAAATGCTTTGAAGAAATTAAAATTGGGTAACGTAATACAGGCTTTGAGGCAAGAATTGGGGGTAAGGAAGTACTTGTGCTTTCTAATATACCTCTCTGTCACTTTTTGTCTGTTTTATGGCAATAGCATACTCTATGCATGGAAGCTCAGCTTTCATAGCCTGTTCTGTTGCATGAGTCACCATTTATGTGAATTAATTTTTTAATTTACAACTTAAAAAATGTCTTCACGTCCATAGCATGCCCAGGCATTGCCCAGGAGTGTAGCCTCTGCTCCCTGCCAGTGTGGGCCTCTTAGACTATTGCAGACATGCTCGAAAGGAGTGGCTTTCCCTGTGGTTTCACTGAGGGCCATATCTAAGAAGATCTTCTTGTATTCTAATTATCCTTGGCTAGAGATGAGAAAATCTTAGTGTGGAGTGAGTTCTGGCATTCTTTAACAAATATATTGCTGAAACAATAGCACTGTGACATGAACAAATCGTGACATGTAGCTTCTCTCCCCAAACCTACTACCCAAGAGCCTTTTGCTGTAAGTAGCAGCCCCTGCCCTTCTGCCTCCTTGCTCTGCTATTTTTTTTTCCCTCAGCACTTTTTGTTATCTGTCTTACTATTTTCTGCTTCTCCTGCTGAAAATAAATTTCATGAGGACAGGAGGTTTTTTTTCCTGTGTGCTCCATTGCCTAAGTTTGTTTTGTTCACTCTGTGTCCCTGGCCTGCATATTTGTGAATATGCAGTGAATATGAATGTGAATATGTAAGTTAATAAAAGAAAACAGCTCAGAAGCTGTGGCTTTGAGGGTGGAAAAGAAGGGAACCATAGTTGATAAACTGCCTAGCAGAAAGGACCTTAGTTCCTTTTAACATTTTGGGGTCAGACAGTGCAAGCTGTCGACAGCAGCTTAAGGAGATACATTAGAGTCTTCCTGGCAGTTCTTAGAATGCCTTGTGCTAGTGTTGAATGGGGCCTCCAAATTCCTAGTGTGCTGCGTGCATGTCTGTTGAAGGAGCTCATCACTTGCACAAGGACCAGAATCACTTTTACTGCAGCATGGCCAGTTTTCTGGCCACTGTTCCTAGTTCTACCTTTGATTCTTTTACACACACACTGTAGCTGCTGCCAAGGCAGGATCAAAGTCCAAATATTGCCCTCAAGGATGTGCTGACTTTAGCAATGCCAACCAAGCGAAGCAGCAGTGATGTCAATGTGGCAGAGAAAAGGGTTATGGGGAAATTGGGTGCAACTTTTTTTTTTTTTTTTTTTTGAGACAGAGTCTTGCTCTGTTGCCCAGGCTGGATGGAGTACAGTGGTGTGATCTTGGCTCACTGCAACCTCCACCTCCTGGGTTCAAGTGATTCTCATGCGTCAGCCTCCCAAGTAGCTGGGATTACAGATGCCTGCTACCATGCCTGGCTAATTTTTGTATTTTTAGTAGAGATGGGGTTTCACGATGTTGGCCAGGCTGGTCTCGAACTCCTGACCTCTAATGATCTGCCCACCTCGGCTTCCTGAAGAGCTGTGATAATAGGTGTAAGCCACCGCGACCAGCTGAGTGCATCTTGACCTTTAGAGAGAAGCTTCGCTTTTCAAATTTTTAAGAGGCTATTATACATGCCAGAAAGTAGCTGATCAGTCAGAATATCACCATATATCTTCAGGAAAAATGTTAGTTTAGTTACTTGTGCGGTGCCTAGCATTGAGCAGTTGCTTGACTGTCATAATAATTCTGCTGTCTCTACTGTACTCTTGCATCTGGATAACTTTGTCTTTCTTACCTTTGGAGATTCAAGACAAGTTGAACAAGACCAAGGATGATATTAGCAAGAACATGTCATTCCTGAAAGTGGACAAAGAGTATGTGAAAGCTTTACCCTCCCAGGGTCTGAGCTCATCTGCTGTTTTGGAGAAACTTAAGGAGTACAGCTCTATGGGTATGATGCTTGGCATATACATGCTCTCTACTTCCTTAAAGAGACGGGTTTTGTCATTGTTTAATGTTCACATAGGTTAAGAATAACTCATCATTGGTTAATACATGTTTAGGAGGGCCTACTCTCTGTTTCACAGGTTGAATTTCCTATTTTTAAAATTATGTTTAGATTCATCCTTCATCCATAAAGCAAGCAAATCTCAGAGACAGTGGAACTTGGCTTTTATTTCCTTTTGTAAGCATGAATAAAACAAATATATTTGTGTTTAAGAAGAGAGAATATAAGATATGTAATACAAATGAAATACAGATCCATGTAAAAATGTGAAATCTGCATAAAGGCACAAAAGAAAATAAGTCACTATAATTCCACCATCAAAGATAAACAGATGGTGTCTATCTTTATGCATGTAGCTATAGGTAGAGCTGTCTATATAGTTTACATCTATCTATATATGTATATCTGTCTGTTTCTGAGAATGCTGATATTGTTTGTCTGTGTGTATACACATGTATGCATGAGCACATATGGGATGGATAAATAGACCAAATAGCTTGGTGCTTAAGAGCGTAACCCTGGAACCAGCCTGGATTCATATCTTGGTTTGCCACTTAAAGTATGCCTTTGGCGAGTTACTTCTGTATGTCACAGTTCCTGTATCTCTACAATGGGGATAGTAATAGTAGTACAGTACTTACCTGAAAAGATGATTATGGGGATTAAATGAGATCATACGTGTATAAATGTTTTATAGTGCCTGGCATATAGTAAGGATTCAGTAAATGTTAACCGTTATTGCTATTATTAACTCAAACAGATTTATGTTTGTTACTGATTAAGATCATATTACAAGTACTTTTTAAAAAGAAGCTTTTTAGTTTGATATATTTACAGAAAAGTAGCAAAGATGATAGAGATTTCCCTATACCCAGCTTCTCCTGCTGTTAACATCCTCTATAACCATGGTACGTTTATCAAAACTAAAAAATTAACATTGGTAAAGTGCTATTAACTACACTACAAATTCTATTTCTAGTTCATCAGGGTTTTTTTTGTTTTGTTTTGCTATGTTTTGTTTTAAACTAATGTTCTTTTTTCTATTCTAGGAGCCAATCCAGGAGCCATGTTGCATTTTGACAAATACCCTTATTTTTTATTTTTTGAGACAGAGTCTCACTGTGTTGCCCAGGCTGGAATGCAGTGGTGTGATCTCAGCTCACTGCAACCTCCACCTTCCAGGCTTAAGCAATTCTCGTGCCTCAGCCTCCCAAATAGCTGGGATTACAGGCGTGCGGCACCATACCCAGCTAATTTTTTGTGTTTTTAGTAGAGATAAGGTTTCACCATGTTGCCCAGGCTGGTCTCGAACTCCTGAACTCAGGTGATCTGCCCACCTTGGCCTCCCAAAGTGCTAGGATTACAGGTGTGAGCCACTGTGCTCGGCCTTGACAAATACCCTTACAATTTCTAAGTGACATGTGTTGAGGTCTTGACATTGAATAGTACAAAATTTGATATAGTCTAGGATGTAGATGAATAAAGCAGTGGTTAGCACTCTAAAACTTGGTGTTAAAGATTTCCATGATTATGAGAGCTGGTTGCCGCCATCATATTGCCTTCTCTTTAATGTTTAAGTCACTGTCCATTGCTGTATTCTCTAGCATCAGTAAAAGAACAGGAAATGAAACCAGTTATCTTATTTTTGAAAGGCTGGTGACCACTGGTCTGAAGCTGTGTATAGTACAGAGCAGTGTCCTTTAAGGAAAGAGTGAAAGTCAAACGGGCAGCAAGCCAGAGCTTGGCAGATTGCTGTAAGAATGAGTTTGTCTGTATATTTACCACTTAGTTTTCTGTTCTCAAGAGCTGAAGATCTTTGCTTTGGAGAGCCCTTGGCTCCATGCAGTTTTTAGTCGGTGTGTTTCTGTAATAGCTTTCTCACTACCCACTTTCAATAGGGCACAGCTGCATTGTAGCACAAGGACCTGAGACACCCATATCAACAAATTTGTGGGTAAAATGAAGAATGTCTCGGGGAGAGAGGAAAGTGGAAAGTCAGATCTTATATTCCACTCAGGAACTTTACTTTTCTTTCCACACTGGGATAAAGGAGGTTTATCCCAATGTTGACTGTGTTCCTGATCTTGAATATGCTACAGCGTGTGCTGCTGGAAGCAGATAACTAGTTCTATGTGGGTTTCCAGGCTTGGCTTAAGGGAGCCGGCGTCTGAGACCGGGGTGCTCATGGTTTATACCTCATTGCGGTTTGTTTGCTGGTTTCATCTCTGATGATAGTGTGCTGAAATTTCACACTTTTCATTTTGCTTTCTTCTGCCAACTCTGCTCATAATAGTTCTCAAAATTCCTAGGACTGGATAGGAAAGGAGAGAAGAAGGAAGCTATTGCAGAAAAAGGCCACTCCAAAGCCATATAGAGAACAAAAAATAAGTATAGACAAAGGCAAATGTTCCTGCTGTTAGAAGGCAGTTGAGGATGAAGACAACATTATTATCAGACTGCCTTTATTGTAGCTAAATGCTATTAGTATCTTTTTCACATTGCTGATAATAATGATTTTTCATCTTTATTTTATTGTGCTAACTCTATTGAACTTTTTTCTTGATTTGCTATAAGAATGCTGTTGGGTTTCCACTTAACATTTTTTTCTTTTGTATCCAGAGGAGTTTCTTCCTGTTTCTTCTTTATTAGAACCTGTCTTCCCAGAGATTCTTGCTTACTGACCAGTGACCTTACCTTTCTCTGCAGACGCCTTCTGGCAAGAGGGGAGAGCCTCTGGAACAGTGTACAGTGGGGAGGAGAAGCTCACTGAGCTCCTTGTGAAGGTGAGCGTCCAGTTCTTGAGGGAAGCTTGTGAGGTCTGTGCCAGTTTACATGACCTCCTTTTTTCTCCTTACTTTTGTAATTAGAAAAATTACTTAAGGAAAGCTTATTGGTACAATAAAACCATAAAAGTTTCTCTTCACCCAAACATAGGTGAATATGTATAATATTATCAAAGACATCTTCAGTCTGTAAAATAGTAAAATGTTATTTATGTTTTCAGTCTTTGCAGATGTCCTATCTAGAAGGCAGATTACTAGGGAAGGTAGTCCTGTCAGATGAGATTTTTGTGGTGAGACAGATTTTGTTTGATAAGAAGAGATAAGATAGGGAAACTCTTTCATAATTTTCTCAAATCATGTGACCCAAGATGAGCAGTGGTCTCATGTATACTTCAAATAATTCTCATTCTTAGCTTCTTCCATTTCTAATCAAATTTATTTTTATTTTATTTTATTATTTTTACAGACAAAGTCTCACTCTGTCACACAGGCTGGAGTGGAGTGGTGTAATCATGGCTCACTTCAGCCTTGACCTCTTTGGCTCAAGTGATCCTCCCACCTCAGCCTCCTGAGTAGTTGGGACTACAGGCGTGCACCATTACACCCAGCTAATTTTTGTATTTTTTTGTTAGAGATGGGGTCTCACTCTGTTGCCCAGGTTGGTCTTCAACTCCCAGCGTCAAGTGATCCTCCTGCCTTGGCCTCTGAAAGTGTTGAGATTACAGCTGTGAACCACTGCACTCGGCCCTCATATATTATTTTTGAAACTCCACTTCATCATATAAAATTAGGGTTGTACTGATGATCTCTAAGGTCTTTGTGTTCGATTATTATAAATATGAAACTGTCCCTTACTAAATAAATATGGCAGGTTTTGCATAAGTTGGTGTAATGCTCTGATCTTCTGTGCTTAAAATCTTTCAGTAGCTTCCCATTATCTACAGGATGAAACTCAGGTTCTTATGCAGCAGAGAGTACAGGTTTCTTCATGAGCCAGCTCCCACTTATTTTTTCTTAACTACTTCTCTTTATTTCCCACATAAACACTAATCCTGCCTTTTCTCTTTACTAAATGTGTCATGCTCTTACGTTGTTTTCCTTCCCTTCCATCATTCCTCTTGTTCCAAATGATGATTCCTACTCACCTCTCAAAGTTCCACTCAGCAGACACCCCTAGATCACTCAGGATGTTAGTTCCCTCTTCAGGGTCCCTTAGCACTCTGTACACAAACCTGATATTGCAGTCGATAACAACAGCTGCTTTGTGCCAGACACTCTACTAAGTGCTTCACATGCATTATGTTATTTAATTATTGCTAGAACACTAGAAGATAGCTACCATAACAACTTCTGTGTATGAAGAAACAACCTTAGATTATGTGACCTACACAGCTGAAAGTAATAGGCAAAGCTTAGACTTCCTCCTGGGTCGGTTTGGTGTTACAGTCTGCGCTTTTAACCATATTTAAACTTCTTTCCTCATCACATTGTAAAATTATTTATTTACATGTCTGTCTCCTCCGCTATGTTTTGATCTTCTTTTGGTTGAGGAATATATCTTACCTTTTTTTCCAGTTTATATTGTTGTGCCTAATACTCAGAAACTGTTGTTTAGTGCATGATTCTTTGTCCTATATAGTGTAATAGTTTTGATTTCACATCTGCTTGCATTTTTTTGCAGGCTTATGGAGATTTTGCATGGAGTAACCCCCTGCATCCAGATATCTTCCCAGGACTACGCAAGATAGAGGCAGAAATTGTGAGGATAGCTTGTTCCCTGTTCAATGGGGGACCAGATTCGTGTGGATGTGTAAGTATATGCAAGGGGCATCCAATAGCCTTATTTTTTAGGTTAAAATAGAAGAGTTTTTAATAAATATTAATTATATTTTAAAAAATAAAAAATATTAAAAATATTTTACTACACAAGAAATATTTGATCATTGTAGAAAGATCATTTTACTACACAAGGAATATTTGATCATTGTAGAAAGATCCTAATTAACTGCAGTTTTAAATGTTACTTGTAATTTTGTAACCTAGAGAATGTCAACATTTTGGTATATATTCTTCTAGATATTTTTCTTTTCACCTTTTTATTTTGAAAAACTTTGAACCTACATTGAGTTGCTAGGATAGCCTAAAGAACACCTTAGATTCACTAAATG
Organism: Gorilla gorilla gorilla; assembly: GCF_029281585.2. NCBI lineage: Eukaryota > Metazoa > Chordata > Mammalia > Primates > Hominidae > Gorilla > Gorilla gorilla. The sequence goes on along the minus strand of NC_073232.2, from coordinate 44,896,688 downwards.
TAAATATGTTGCCATATCTGCTCTCTACACTCTTTCCCTCCCTACCTGCTTCTTCCCTCATCCCCCACCTGCACACCTACCATTCCCCTATTTATCTGTGTATACTTTTGTTGTTCCATCCAGCAGTGTTTTTAGTGTACTTCTGGTTTTACCTGAGCCAAAGTTTAATTTATTATTTTGCTGTAAACTGATCCTCATTTAGTTGCTATTAGGCATAAAGAAAGGGGGAGGACATCATTATATTTAAAGAAACACATGAGGATTGTTTTACCTGTTCTTTCAAGTAGATGGTTGTTAGTTTTCGTAAACTATGATAGATAAACTTCTGTTTAGATCTGTTGTCTTTAGAAAAAACGAAATCTCAGGTTATGTAGGATAGATAGATTTAACTCAATATGCTGCAATGGTGTCCTAGAGGTGCTAATCCTATCAGATACTCATCATATTTGCAGTCATTATAAAGACTGCAGATTTAATTATTGAAGCGCCCATTCGAAGAGCACCTAATTTAGTTTTTTTTTTTTTTCCGGAAGCATTGTTTTTGTTTTGTTTTTCTAATATGTTGGTGCCATGAAAATCATCATGTTCAAATATTCAGTAGTAATAAAGGTGATACGCCTGGCATTCATTTTCAAAGCAAAAGACTGAAACTGTTAAAAGCAGAACCACCCATAATACAGCAGCAGTTTCCCTTAGAGTACTGAGGTGAACAGGGTGACTTTCAGAGGGAAGATGATAATGTACTTACAGTATATTCTCCTATGCCATTAGACTCTTGAAGAACTTGTAAGAGGCCAGAGTGAATAGCCACAGAACAGTTTGGCCTTATCTGGTAAATTTGAAGATACATATATCTTATGACCCAGAAATTCTGCTACTAGGACATGCTCTAGAAAAATTAGTACACATATATATCAGGATATATGGACATTAATATTCATAGCAATGTTATTCATGATAGCTAAAAACTGGAAGTAATTCAAATGCCTATCCACAGAACACAGATGAATAAATTGTGGAATGCTGTGTGTGCCTCAATCCATTGTAGCTGTTATTCAGATTGATGTACAAATTGCCTCATCCATCTTTGGCCAGTGGAAAATCATATTGGCTCCTAGGTCCATTTACATGACCCGAGTAATCTTTGAAAGCCTTTTTTCTCTTTCTTTCCTTTTTTTTTTTTTTTTTTTGACAAAATATTCCAGGTTCAGGTCACTTTGTCCATTTCCTGCTCCAGGCCTACAATCAGCCATGTATCCAAGGAGCCCTGGTTCATTTAAAACTAGGTAAAATAATTACATAGTTCCAAAATCACATTTATGGAACAAGACAGATTAAAAAAAAAAAGTTAACCAGAATGCAGTCCAGAGAGACAAAGAAATAGAAAGTATGAAAGAGAGGCTAAGAGATGCAAAGGATAGGATGAGAAGGCTAACACACATCTAATTGGTGTTTGAGAGCAGCCAGAGAAAATAGATTACCTACAAAGGCATAACTGTTAGGACAACTGATACTCTCAATAGCAACGATGGCTGGGGCAGTTGGGGGTAGATGAAAGATTGGCTGTAAATTGAAAATTGCTGGAGCCTGGTGATAAGTAGTGAGAGGTGACAGCGTGCTGGCAGTCCTTACAGCCCTCGCTCGCTCTCAGCGCCTCCTCTGCCTGGGCTCCCACTTTGGCGGCACTTGAGGAGCTCTTCAGCCCACCACTGCGCTGTAGGAGCCCCTTTCTGGGCTGGCCAAGGTCGGAACCGGCTCCCTCAGCTTGCAGGGAGGTGTGGAGGGAGAGGCGCGAGCCGGAACCGGGGCTGCGCGCGGCGCTTGTGGGCCAGCTGGAGTTCCGGGTGGGCGTGGGCTTGGCGGGCCCCGCACTCGGAGCAGCCGGCCGGCCCTGCCAGCCCCGGGCAATGAGGGGCTTAGCACCCAGCCAGCAGCTGCGGAGGGGGTGCTAGGTCCCCCAGCAGTGCCGGTGTACCGGCACTGCGCTCGATTTCTCTCTGGGCGTTAGCTGCCTTCCCCTGGGGCAGGGCTCGGGACCTGCAGCCCGCCATGCCTGAGCCTCCCACCCTCTCCGTGGGCGCCTGTGTGGCCCCAGCCTCCTCCACCAGCGCCACTCCCTGCTCCACGGCGCCCAGTCCCATCGACCACCCAAGGGCTGAGGAGTGCAGGCGCACAGCGCAGGACTGGCAGGCAACTCCACCCTCAGCCCCGGTGCCGGATCCACTGGGTGAAGCCAGCTGGGCTCCTGAGTCTGGTGGGGCCTTGGAGAATCTTTATGTGTAGCTCAGGGATTGTAAATACACCAATTGGCACTCTGTATCTAGCTCGAGGTTGTAAACACACCAATCAGCACCCTGTGTCTAGCTCAGGGTTTCTGAGTGCACCAATCGACACTCTGTATCTAGCTGCTCTGGTGGGGCCTTGGAGAACCTTTGTGTGGATACTCTGTATCTAACTAATCTGATGGGGACGTGGAGAACCTTTGTGTCTAGCTCAGGGATTGTAAACGCACCAATCAGCGCCCTGACAAAACAGACCACTCGGCTCTACCAATCATCAGGATGTGGGTGGGGCCAGATAAGAGAATAAAAGCAGGCTGCCAGAGCAAGCAGTGGCAACACGCTCGGGTCCCCTTGCACGCTGTGGAAGCTTTGTTCTTTCGCTCTTTGCAATAAATCTTGCTACTGCTCACTCTTTGGGTCCACACTGCTTTTATGAGCTGTGACACTCACCGCGAAGGTCTGCAGCTTCACTCCTGAAGCCAGTGAGACCACGAGCCCACCGGGAGGAACGAACAACTCCAGACGCGCTGCCTTAAGAGCTGTAACACTCACTGTGAAGGTCTGCAGCTTCACTCCTGAGCCAGCGAGACCACGAACGCACCAGAAGGAAGAAATTCCGGACACATCCGAACATCAGAAGGAACAAACTCCAGACGTGCTACCCTAAGAGCTGTAACGCTCACTGCAAGGGTCCGCGGCTTCATTCTTGAAGTCAGTGAGACCAAGAACCCACCAATTCCGGACACAGTAGAAGCCCATTGGGCTTTTAAATTTTATTTACTCTAATTTCATTCTTAAGAATTCTGTTTTGTAGTTCTCCTTTTATTTTATTATTATTATTTTTTGAGACAGGGTCTCACTCTGTTGCTCAGGCCAGAGTGTAGTGGTGCCATCTCAGCTCACTGCAGCCTTGACCTCTCTGGGCTCAAGCCACCCTCCCACCTCAGCCCCCCTGAGTAGCTGGGACTACAGGCATGCACCACCATGCCTCGCTAATTTTTGTATTTTTAGTAGAGATGGGGTTTCACCATGTTGCCCAGAACTTGAACTCCCAAGCTGAAGTGATCTGCCTGCCTTGGCTTCTCAAAGTGCTGGGATTACAGGCGTAAGCCACCACGCTTGGCCGTCTTTTTTTTTTTTTTTAATCTGCTTGGTTGTTTTTTATAGTCCTTTTCCTTGGCTTAACTTTTGTTTACTTAAATATATTACACATAAATATGTTGTATTCTGTGTCTGATAATTCCAATATCCATGAGCCTTACCTGATTCTGCTGGCTTCAGTCATGGTTCCTTGTTTCCTTATATTTGTGATTTTATTTTATTTGTTTATTTTTTTATGAGCCACTCATTTTTCTGGGAACCTGGGGATTCTTTGAGGCCTAGATTGAAGTTAAGTCTGGAAGTTCTCTTCTTCCAGAGAAGATTTGTCATACCTTTGTGAGTTGCTGGGTATTGCCACCACACTGGAACCAAATTAAGTCAAATCCTTAGCTTGTCATTTTGTACCACAGAGGTAGTGTGAATTCTGACCACAAACTCACATAAAGGCTTCCTTGTTACACATTCTTGAAAGATTGCTATTTTTCTTTACTTGAACATCAGGGTTGAGAAAAACAGTTTTTTTTTTCTCTTTTGCAGTAGTGGGATTTATTTCTTGTACACTGAAGAGTGTGGTCTTTTTCCAGCCATCTCCTGTTGGACTCCTTATCTTGGGCAGTCTCTAATGTATCTTCTGGTCCATCCTTTGCTCATCTGTCAGTGTAGGAGTTTGAAGTCTGAAGGGTCTGGTGCCACCTCAGGGTGAAAGCTAGTTTTGCCACTCACTTATCTTGTAGGATTCTTGATTTTGCTTTGTTTGGGGGTTTAGCAAGTTTCTTTATGTTAGGTTAGTGATAGGTTTAAATTTTTTTTTGATGTTTTATCAAGTTTTTTAGTTATTTCAGTTAGGAAGGTTGCTCAAGGTATATAATATTGCTAGAAATAGAAGTTCCATAATTGTTTTTTCCATGTGACAGACCTTCGTCTATTTGAAAGCCCCTTTCTCCCTGAATCTTCTCTGCCCCACATTTTTCTGGGTTATTCTGCTTTTCATATGATTTCACAGACTTCCAGCCATTGCAGTCATTCTCTGTATGACTTTTGGTTGCCTCTGGCCAGATTGAACACAGTTCTCCACATTTGGAGTGGCATTGATCTTTCAATCTCTGTCTTTTTTTAATCTGGGTTCAATAAACTTATTTCAGACCTTTTCCTTGAAGTCATCATTTTTATTCTTGGCAATGTTTATTTTATTCCTTGCTGTTCCTAATGTCTTTGTTAGTTCTGTATGGATGCTACTGGCTTTGTTTTTTTAGGTCTGTAGCTCATTCTTTTGTTTCATGGTCTAGGTTTTGAACTCTTTGTTTTCTTAAATTCATGTTCTTATGATATTTTCCTATAGTGAGAAAGTTATAAGGGGTTTCCTTCGTCCCTTAGCTTGTTTCCTTCTGTGTTGGGTTTTTATTTCGCATGCTACATACTACCTTTTCCCCTGCCTTTTAGTTTGTTTGCATAGTATCCTTGCCATTTTCTCTCATCCTGGGGTGGCATTCTCCAGACATTGTTCTTATGCACTGTGGGTGCTTCCTGTCTGAGACCATTTGGCTGGGGACAAAGCTCAGCCAAAGCTTTGTTCTATCTGTATTAGAATAACCAGGTCTATTCTGAGATTCTCTTCAAAGTTACCTATCAGAGTTCACTCTCTTATTTGGAAGAGATAATATACCCTTTGAGCTCTGTTTATATAATTCACTGAAGTCTTCACTCTAAGGAGCCAATCCTGATGTTCTCTCTTCATTTTGCTCATTTCTCCCTAGCAGCCATGTTTACCACTCACTCATGAGAAGAGGAAGAAAATAAGGAAACCCCCTCAGCTTGCCTCTGCAGATTTGGGGGTATAAAGGAAAATTCTCAGGATTTTGCTGACTTTGCGGTACAGTTTCAAGGGCTGATTAGAAACTAGTGTTTTGCTTACTTCTGCTCTCTGCTGTTTCACTGTTTCTTTTTTTTTTTTTTTGATTGCCAGTATTTGAAGTTTATTGCCTAGATTATCTCTCTTTCCTTGTTTGGTTGTTGTTATTGTAGGTTTTGACTCTTTTCTCTCCCTGCACTCACCCTTTTTTTTTTCTTCCCATCTTACTCCAGAAGTCCAGGCCTAGGGGTTTTTTGCATTGCTGCAATTAAACCATATCTCTATTATTTTGATCTTCTTCAGCACGTGTGAGGGATCAGAAGAAGGATAGAGTCTGATTCCCAGGCTCTTCTAATATTTAGACTTTTATAAAATAACTAATCAGCAGTGGTATTGTCTTTTTCCCTCTCCCTCTCTGTCTCCCCCAACCCTCCCTTAGCTTCTTACTTCTCTCTCTGGATGAGCTGCTTCTAGTGAAGAAAGAGTTCACTGTTCAGAGGTGGGAAGCCAGAAGATAAAACCAAATGGCTGGGCAGTCTTTAGGTTATTCCTAGCTAAGAGTTAAGAGTTGTAAGCTCTCTCATTCTTTGTTCTTCAGCCTTAAACTATCTTTCCTTCTATTAACTTTGTTTGTCTCAGTTACAATGATAGAGGTAACTTCACATACTAAAAGAAATTAGGTTACCATGTGAAACACTCTTCTTGGCTTGTGCTAATGTTATCAGATCCAAACAGCATCTGAAAGAAAATTTTCCAAGTAGATGTTGTTCTCATGTTTTCTGAAATACATATCATATGTTAAAGTGAGAGTTTTTATACATGTTGAAAGAAGTTGAATGACATAAATAGTTACTGAGGCCTCCATTTTCTTACTTCACGGTTAAAATTCCTGTTTTTCTTTGGGTATAGGAGGTAGAAAGAAGTGGGAGAATAATAGCATTTTAAAACAGAATCAAAAATACATATTAAAAGTAGAACTTAGGCCCAGGCACAGTGACTCATGCCTGTAGTCCCAGCACCATGGGAGGCTGAGGCAAGTGGATCGCTCGAGCCCAGGAATTCGAGACCAGCCTGGGCAACTAGGTGAAACCCTGTCTCTACAAAAAATACAAAAGTTAGCCAGGCATGGTGGTGTGTGCCTGTAGTCCCAGCTACTTTGGGGGATGAGGTGGGAGGATCTCTTAGGCCTGGGAGGTGGAGATTGCAGTGAGCTGAGATCACGCCATGGCACTCCAGTCTAGGTGAAAGATTGAGACCCCGTCTCAAAAAAATACAAAAAAGAAAAAAGTAGAATTTAGGTATTCCTACTTTGACAGTCAAAAGTCCACTGGTGTTTGCATAACAATGATGTTTTGACTAGTTATTGGACTAAAAATAGGACACATGAAGCAGGTGACTAGGAATTTGGAAATATTATTGCTTAAGTCATTACTGGACCTTACGAAGAGATTGATGCACTGGTGACTTGGACTTTGCTGGTCCCTCCCCGACTTTCTTCACAGCTGGCTTGACTCCTCTTGTGACATTCTGAGGTTTTATGCTAAACCACAGGACATGCTGCTGATTTGCAGAGCTGACCACAGCTGTAAGCACTTTGTCTTCTGCAGCGTAGAAATGTAGTGACCTACAAGTGTCCCATGCCCAAGTTGGGTGCATTATTTTGTGGTGATGGTCACATGTTTCATAAAGACTTCCTGAGTCAAAAAATGACTTTTCTCAGTTCATCTTCCATATAACTCCTGGCCACAGGGATTTTGTATCCAATGGTATTTTTGTTCTATGTGTGGATATTATTTTAGGAAAGTTCAGTGGTCACTTTCTCTAATTCCATCTTGTATTAAGCTACACTAAATACGAAAATGTAGAAAGTTTTACTTCTTATCAACAGATGCTAATGTATGACATTGAGTGAAACACTTTAATTCCTCAAGGGCTCAGTTTTCTCACCTGTAAATTGAAAAAACCTTTCAAAGATTGTATGAATCTTCAGAGATGGTAAGTCTAAGAAGTTGTCCAACTAGTTTAGTATTGTGGCTTTTTGTTTGTTTTGGAATGATTCATTCTCATATATTATTTTTTTAAAAAATAGCCAGGTGGCTATAAGATGCCTGTGTTGGTCAAGGTTTACTGAGAGTCAAGTCAGGCATTAAGAAATGTGAAGGCCAGGTGCAGTGGCTCACACCTGTAATCCCAGCTCTTTGGGAGGCTGAGGTGGGCAGATCACTTGAGGCCAGGAGCTTGAGACCAGCCTGGCCAACATGGTGAAACCCCGTCTCTTCTAAAAATACAAAAATTAGGTGGGCATGATGGTGGGCGCCTGTAATCCGAGCTACTCGGGTAACTATGGCAGGAGAATCGCTTGAACCAGGAGGCAAAGGCTGCAGTGAGCCGAGATCATGCCATGGCACTCCAGCCTGGGCAACAGAGTGAGACTCTGTCTCAAAAAAAAAAAAAAAAAAAAAAATGGAATGAGGGTTTGTTAGGTGTCAGCCACTATGTCAGGTGCTAGGAATATTGTCATGAACGGACTGGTCCCTACTTTGATGAATTTATAGTCCAGTGAGGGAAATAAGATGAATAAAAAGACCCCTACGTCTTTTTGTTTGAACTCTGGTAAAGAAATGTGTTTATCAGAGGGGCTAGGCCAAACTTTAGGAAAACATTTTACTTCATTTAAAAAAAATTAGGATTTTTGTTTTATTTCAGATAAGGCGACAAACTTCCATCAAGTAGAAACTTCTGCTTTTCTCTTTCAAACTTGTCAAAATCAGCAGTTTACTTTGTTAAATCTGAATGTCTCTTTTTAGTGTATTGCACAGTTTACTAGAATTGTAATCACAATTTCACATTCTTTAAAAGGTATTGAAAATTTAAATTAAGATTCTGATATTTTTGAATGGCGTAAAATGCCCTATCTTATCTGAAAATTGAAAAATTAATACAGAAATGTAAATGGATTGTGAATAGGTGGGATCTGGCCAAATGTGCATTTGTCTAGGCAGTGCTGAGTTTCTGCTCATTATTTAGTAGCTTTCATTCTTCACCTGAGCCAAAATTAGGCTTAGCCAATAAAGCCAAATTTTCCTTCTGGAAGACATGGCAGTGTCTGCCTTGCAGCATGCATCCAAGACCTTATCTGTTTCTATATCAAACATTGTCAAGATCAGGGCATGAAGAGCCGGGGCATTCCTGACTCCCCCAATAGATGGCATCTCTTCTTTATTATAGGTGACTTCTGGGGGAACAGAAAGCATACTGATGGCCTGCAAAGCATATCGGGATCTGGCCTTTGAGAAGGGGATCAAAACTCCAGAAATGTATGTATGTGTGGCTGTTTTGTCCCCTTTTGGATTTGTCTGTCTGGAGTACAGCTTTATGAAATTAAACCAGATAATCCATTTTCCTGCTGCTTCTCTTCCTCTGGTAATTCTGGTCCCCTTTCCCCCTGTCCTAGCCCGTCTGCCCTTATCCTTTTACATTCAGTAAAATTCTAAATGGATCAGCCAGTTATTTTTAAAGATCATTCCCATCCCGCCCCACCCCCAGATCATACATAGTATATACTACAAGCAAAAATAAGATCCTTTTTCCAAAAGTGAGAGTTTGAGGACTACATCTTTGAATCCTGTGATATTTGCAAATTATTTGGAGCCTAAAGAAACCTCTCTAGGTACTTTAGTTCTGCTTACCTTAGAAAGTTACTTAATATTATAGGCTGCCTCAGGGTACTCTCTGGGAAAACTTTAGTGCGAGGGCTGTTTTCTGGGAGGAAGAATAAAAATATCTTTTTGAGATTTACCCACATTGCCTTCCTTGGACATAAATTTAATGTTTAGTTACATTATTTTTTCCTAGACTGTCCCCTTGTACAGTATGTTTCCTACATCTTAATATTTTTACTGCAAGTATTACTTGACAATGGGGATTTATTGCATATGGTCTCATGCTGTGGTTCATATGTAGCATAAGAGAATAAACCAGGCTGCCATTCTTTCTTCATATGTCGATCTTTGGTGCTTGGTACTTCCTCAGTAGTAGAGATTTTTCTCCTTAGAGGGAACAGATTCGTTGTATGAGTGGAGTAGTTGAGGAAAGTCTAAAGCAAATACCCGTGACCTCATTTTCTCTTTCAACACTATTTGAAATACTATTTCCAAATGTGTAGGAGAAATGGGGATTTTAGTTTCTTCAGGTTTGTTGTCTTTCAGAGTTGGAAGGGGCCACTGAGCTGATGCTTGGCCGCTGTGTGAACATTTCTGCTTGAACATGTGTTGTGCCAGGAAGCCTTCTTCTCATTCTCACTGAGGTGCCTGTCTTTGGTAGGCAGCTGTTAGCCAGCTCTGCCTTGTGTTGCTCTCATCCAAAGTTTCTGTCCCCCAGCTTTCCGCCTGCCAGCCTAGCTTTATGCTTTGGATCCCTCACTGTGGGATCACTTCTGAGTCCTCTTCCTATTGCCAGAATGATTTCCTAAATAGGAGGGAAGTTTCTGCAGAAAATCAGTTGGCCTCTTTTTGGGTGTGCTTAAAAAGAAAAGTAAAGCAGTCTAAACACTTAAATTTTTAATTTGGGGAAAAATAATCAGAACTTACTCCCGGTAATTTAGATTAGCTGCTAATGGTGTTTTCTTTTATTTTGGCCTGAATTTCATTATTCTCCTCTTCCCTGTCATTTAGTGTGGCTCCCCAAAGTGCCCATGCTGCATTTAACAAAGCAGCCAGTTACTTTGGGATGAAGATTGTGCGGGTCCCATTGACGAAGATGATGGAGGTGGATGTGCGGGTGAGTCCCTCTGGAGGGCCCACTGTCTGTGCTGGGCTCTGACAGCAGAAGGGTCCTCTCGTTGACTAGCCGTTTCCAGTCAGATGGGTCTGACTGCCTTTGATTGTGGCAGCCAGAATATGAAAAACTGCATTGATAGTGGTGATTGACTGCAGCTTCAGTCTTTTCATAGGTTCATGAATTCTGAAAAGGAGGTGATCTAGTCACTAACTTGGGACTTGAGAGACACTGGTTTTGCGGTCAGCGCCATCACTTTTTCTTTCTTTTCTCTATTTGTAAAATGAACATGGACTCACTTCCCCTAAGACTCTTACCATGGCCCGGGCATGGTGGCTCACATCTGTAATCCCAGCACTTTGGGAAGCCGAGGAGGGAGGATTACTTGAACCCTTGAGCCCAGGAGTTTGCGACCAGTCTGAGCAACATAGTGAGGCCCCATCTCTACACAAAATTTAAAAAAGTAGCTGGACATGGTGGCATGCACCTGTAGTCCTAGCTACTTGGGAGGCTGGGGTGGGAGGATCACTTGAGCCCCAGGAGGTTGATGCTGCAGTGAGCTGTGTTCACACCACTGTACTCCAGCTTGGGTGACAGAGCAACACCCTGTCTCAAAAAAAAAAAAGACTCTCACTGTGGTTTAGATTGGCTTGAATTAATACCATTGTCATTATGATAGTGATTATTTTTATGCCTCACATTTGTGTAGAGGAGTTTTCTAGTTTCAGTGTTCTGTCAGAATCCCATTTGAGCTTTATGACATTCCAGAGAGGTTGATGAAGCTGTTATATTATTGTAGTTCACAGATAAGGAACAGACAGAAGTAGCATACTCAGGGTTTCACTGCTGGTAGGTTGTGGGGCTGGGGCTCACATTTGGCTCTTTGGCCTCTTAGCTCAATATTGTTTTTGCCCCCACAGCGATTCTGTTCTTATTTTGTGCTCTCAGACTACTCTCCAAATGGACTTACCTGGAGTCACCTGTGTCCTGTCACCATGGTGGGATGCAGTCTTCTCCCAGTTGGAGTGGTGAAGGAGGGGGTACTAGTGGAACTGGAACTCTAAGCTAGCAGCCCAAATTGCTCTTGGCAGCAGAAGAGAATAGTAATTGTGACATAGATTCTCATTTTCCTTTAAACTTTAAATCCCTAGGCAATGAGAAGAGCTATCTCCAGGAACACTGCCATGCTCGTCTGTTCTACCCCACAGTTTCCTCATGGTGTAATAGATCCTGTCCCTGAAGTGGCCAAGGTATATGAGAGAAATGGGCTGCTAAGGCAGGCAAATGGATATTTTAAAACAAAGCCTAATGGGGCAGTACTTGGCAAATAGAAGCGATTTTTATTTTTGTTTTTGACCACAGTAGTGATAAGTAGCTCTCATCAGCCCTAGGGGAAGCCCTGCAGCTCTGTTCCAAGCCTCTAAAAGTTGCTAGTCTCTGCTGTGGGGGAGGATAGTACAAGGCTGAGGCCTTTTAAACTGGAAATTCTGAAATAGGATTGCCTTTTAGATTGAGATCTGGAAATAATCTGCATGTAGGAATGTGCCCACCAAAAGGGTGATATTCCACATGCTGCCCCTCAGCACCTCCCTTTCCCTCACGCCTCATCCTGCAGTAACTGAGGCAGGACCTTTCCCTTGTGTGAGAGGCAGCCTAAATCAGAGCTCTACTCATTTCCTGCTTGATATTGCAGAGAGTTTGAGGTCATGCACATTTAAATATAAAATTGATACCATGTTTCAGATGAATTATTTTGAAGGGAAAATACATTTGAAAGATAAATTTTGTTGGGAATGTTAAAAATAGCCATTTTTTAAAAACATGGGAGGCATAATACAAAATAGCCTTGTGTTTATAGCCCATCTTTCCACCCATGTCTTGCAGTTTTTATTATAGGGCTATAAAGGAAATTCTCTTATGTTCTTTGTTTTTTGGAACAAGCTGGCTGTCAAATACAAAATACCTCTTCATGTCGACGCTTGTCTGGGAGGCTTCCTCATCGTCTTTATGGAGAAAGCAGGATACCCACTGGAGCACCAATTTGATTTCCGGGTGAAAGGTGTAACCAGCATTTCAGCTGACACCCATAAGGTGAGCTAAGGAGGAGATCAAGTGTTACCAGTTGATTATTTTGACTATTATTGATAAAATAAATTGGTAGCTTCCCCACAAAGTATAAAATTAACTATAGAATTCTCATCAGATGCTTGTTTTAAACTCTCTCTTTGCCGTCACCAGATCAGCTGGTTCAGGTGATGGGGTATAGTGGTAGAGGTGACAAGCAGTAGTGAAAATGAACCTATTACCTTTATCTCAAATTGGCTAAGAGAATTTCTGTATCCACTGACTGTGTGTAACTAGAACATGCTAGTGTAGTGGCCCTTGTTAAAAAAGCTCCCTGAAGCCTTGAGCTGATTTGAGGTGGAGGGTAGAGGAGTGTGAGGGTTGGTAGTGGAGTTCCCATGCTGGTAGATAACATTAGAGCTGCTGTGCAACTGGGCTCCTGAGCCTACATGACGGGAGAATGTTGACGCAAGAGTCCTTTGGGAAAGGGGAAGAACCTGTGTGCTCAGGAACATTCAGCATTTGAGATGGCCACGCCTGTCACCCTTGGTGGACTGAGACAAAGTCGAGATCAGTTGATAACGCTATTGAATATACATCCAGATGTGGAAGAAGTATTAGCAGCCTCAGTAATGTGTACCTTGTTTTGATTGCATTTTCAGAGCTTGTTTTAAACTCAAGTATATTAAAGACTTGTTTTTCAAAATCGGTGTGATCTGCAGCCGATTTTCAGTCAGCATCTGTTTTTTCCTTACCACCCAGATAGCTCCTGTGTCCTTTTCCCATAACCATCCATTTCTGGATGGTTCAGGTAATGAAATTAGTTCCACGTTAGTTTTAGTAAGAGTTAATTAGGGGGTCAGATGTTCTATAAGGAAACCAGTTACATAGTTAATTTTAAAGCTGGATTAAGTAGCTTTTAGATTCTGAGCACCATTATGTTCTCATAAGCATAATATTCTTAGTAATACTAAGCAAAAAAAGATGGGAAGGGGGTCAGATGGTGATTTTAACTTGAAGTGACAAATTCCATCCTTTCCTGGCTTCCATTGCAAACTTACCCTTGTTTTCATCCTGACATATGGCCTCCAGAGAAATATTTTAAATAAGGTAAACCACATGCTGGTCAAGGGAGGGAGTAAACCGATTAACTGGGCGCTGTTCTTCCCTGGGTCTCAGATTCCTCATTCCTAACAGAGAGAATTTAAACTCCATCCCTTAAGTTCCTACTACCCTTTAGCATTTTAAGTTTGAATCCTTAATGTGAGTGGGAAACATAACAGAGAAACTGAGAAATAAATAGGATTTCCTTTGCATGATGAGAGTTCTGGGACAAGGTCTGCCAGACAGAACTATACTCTCACTTTTCTTGTCTGCTACTTCTTCCACAGTATGGCTACGCCCCAAAAGGCTCATCATTGGTGTTGTATAGTGACAAGAAGTACAGGAACTATCAGTTCTTCGTCGATACAGATTGGCAGGGTGGCATCTATGCTTCCCCAACCATCGCAGGCTCACGGCCTGGTGGCATTAGCGCAGCCTGTTGGGCTGCCTTGATGCACTTCGGTGAGAACGGCTATGTTGAAGCTACCAAACAGATCATCAAAACTGCTCGCTTCCTCAAGTCAGAGTATGTGTGGAAGACTGGGGTTCTGCCTTGTCTATTGCTTTTTTGTCCTAGTAGGCTCAAGGCACCTGCCTGGCTAAGTATCCATAGCCCTAGCCCACCTGTTGTCTCCTGCGATATAGAGGGCTTAGGGCAGCAGCTTAGGGCTTAGGCCAGACCAGCTGGCCTGGGAGAAGAAGCTCCCTTTCTCTGCCCTGACTTTTGGAGGGTCTTCAGAGACGGGGGCCTCATTTGTAGTTTATCTTATCTCTATGGATGTCTTAATAACTGGCAGCTCTTACCCTAAGGCTAATGTACAATTTAATGGTTAGGACAGTGATTCCCAAACTTGAGCATGCATTCTAATCACCTGAAGGACTTGTTAAAACACAGGTAGCTGGGCCCACCCCTAGAGTTTCTGATTCAGTGGAACTGGGATGGGCTCTAAAAATTTCCATTTCTGGAGATACTGATGCTACTGCTCCAGGAATCATACTTGAAGAATCATTGGAATAAGAAAATAATTGGAAATGGGCCAGAAGGAATGAGGAAAGGAGGGCAATGAAATCTTGGGTTAAGCCAAGGCCAGAACAGGCTGCATGCTTTGTCTAACGTATCTGTTAACATCTTATCTGCCCATCTCTCTATGTGTCACTTGGATTGGGGAGGCTCTTTAAGTATATTGAGGGGGAAGGAAAGCTGCTTGCAGGCATTTCTCATTTGAGAAAGATCCTTGGCCAGGCACGGTGGCTCCGGCCTGTAATCCCAGCACTTTGGGAGGCCAAGGCAAAAGGATCGCTTCAGCTCAGGAATTAAAGACCAACCGGAGCAACATAGTGAGACATTATCTCTACAACAAATTTAAAAATTAGCCATGAGGCCGGGCGCAGTGACTCATGCCTGTAATCCTAGTACTTTGGGAGGCTGAGGCGGGCGGATCACCTGAGGTCCAGAGTTCAAGACCAGCCTGACCAACAGGGAGAACCCCGTCTCTACTAAAAATACAAAATTAGCCGGGCGTGGTGGCGCATGCCTGTAATCCCAGCTACTCGGGCTGAGGCAGGAGAATTGCTTGAACCCGGGAGGCAGAGGTTGTGGTGAGTTGAGATGGCACCATTGCACTCAAGCCTGGGCAACAAGAACGAAACTCCATCTCAAAAATAAAAAATAAATAAAAATAAAAATTAGCCACATGTGTGGTGTGCACCTTTGGTCCCAGCTACACAGGAGGCTTAAGGCAAGAGGACTGCTTGAACAGCCCAGGAATTTGAGGTTACAGTGAGCTGTGATCACACCACTGCACTCTAGCCTGGGTGACAGAGCAAGACCCTGTCTCAAATAAATAAGCAAACAAACAAATAAATAAAAATTAGATATATATAAAAGGTCCTCCTATAGCTCTGATAGGGCCATTTATTAAGACCTGCTATACCATTTCTTGCTTTAGGGATTACATATGACTTTTTAGAACTGTGGAGATGGGCAGATTACTTTTCCAGAAATTTTTTTAGTACATCTTTCATGCCTCAGAAGCATCTAGGGGAATATAATTGGAGTTGGGTAGACAGGTTCGAAGTCAGTGATTGAGTCATTAGATCTAGATGGGGTTTGGGCCTTGGAATTCCATTTTTATTGTTCCATCTATGGTTCTGATCTCAGTAAGAACCACTGATCCAGTGTAGCCTTCTTCTTTTTTGAAGATGAGAAGACTAAAGCCCAAAGGGTTAGATTGCATTCATTATAAGGAAGACTTTGAATGATTAAAGAGATAGTGACCAGGGGATTGTATGTGACTGAATTTACTTTTTCTTCCTTCATTTATTTTTTTGTTTTAAGACTGGAAGATATCAAAGGCATCTTTGTTTTTGGGAATCCCCAATTGTCAGTCATTGCTCTGGGATCCCGTGATTTTGACATCTACCGACTATCAAACCTGATGACTGCTAAGGGGTGGAACTTGAACCAGTTGCAGTTCCCACCCAGGTAAGCTTTAAGAAGCCTCTTTCCCTTATTTTGCTCCATGATTTTGGAAGAACTTGGGTGGTACAGTAACCTGAAGTATAGAGTTTGACTGCTAGAGGCTAGCACGTTAGTAGCAACTGTAAGTATCTAAAGGATTTCTCTCTTGCCACCTGGAATTATTAGATACAAAGAACAAGACCATTAGCTTTAAACTCTGGCAGAATTAGGTGACAGCCTCCTAGACCAGTGGTTGGTCATGAGGTTTTTCTCTCAGTCTCTAGCCTTCCTACTCTCCAATCCATCTTGTACACAGCCATCAAATTGCTCTTATAAAATCCTTGTTACCTGGCTAATATTTAGTTCAAGACCTTCCTGGGGGTCTCTAATCATTCAGGCCTGCTACTGCCTTCTTTATTAGACTTTTCTAACCTAATCTTCCATGATGCCTTTGAGTAAATGCACCACTCCAACTGAGTACAGGTCTGTTCATGTCCTCTGTGTACAGCTTAGCCTTCCACACGTTGGTGCATTGCCAGTCCCATCTGGACTATCTTTTTCCCTCTTCACAATTCCACTAAACCCCACTAAATTCCTCCAGGGCGAGGTAGAATTTCTTCTGTGCCCTGAAGTCCTTTAAGAC
Organism: Gorilla gorilla gorilla; assembly: GCF_029281585.2. Classification (NCBI taxonomy): domain Eukaryota; kingdom Metazoa; phylum Chordata; class Mammalia; order Primates; family Hominidae; genus Gorilla; species Gorilla gorilla. The sequence continues at coordinate 44,880,408 of NC_073232.2, read as the reverse complement.
CCCAGCCATGTGGCCTTGTCCCCACGAGAGCACATGGGGGCTGATTAAGATAAAAGTGTCTCATTGATGGTGACGTGGTTGAAGGAATGGTGGTGGAATTTGTGAGGGGATGGGTGGGACAAAGCAGCCAACACTGTTCATCCTCTTAGCATGGTTCTCAGTCATGCCGAGAAGCTCTGAGGCCAGCCCATGCCTGACACCCAAAGCATGAGAGAGCCGAGATTCCCAGGACTAGGAACAACTTGGATGACTACACTTGTCAGAAATATTGTGAAAGGGCAACCAGGAAATTCCCGTATTTGGGGCTGCATCATTTTAGAACATTTTTTCTTTCTTCAAGGTTCATCTCTCTCTGTCTCTTCTTTCCTAGTATTCATTTCTGCATCACATTACTACACGCCCGGAAACGAGTAGCTATACAATTCCTGAAGGACATTCGAGAATCTGTCACTCAAATCATGAAGAATCCTAAAGCGAAGACCACAGGAATGGTAGGGACACTTGGAGTTTTTTTTCTTCTCTTGGAAATTTAGGTGTTGGTGGAGGGTTTGAAGGAATCAAATGACCTGGAGTCTGTTCCTGCCTCTGCCCTTTTGCCACAGACATCTTTTATTTGTTGACTGGAGCTGATGGTCTCTGCATCACCCACCCCTTAGGGTTGCTGAAGTCTCAAATGAGATACACTATAACGTACCTTGTAAGTTAGAGACTTCTGTATAAAAGCAGCTGGTGGTAGTGTCCATTTGAAAAGAAAATTTTGTCACAGGAAAGATAGTAAACATGTTTTTTCTGGAATTTTCTTAGGCTAGTCCCTTTATGCAGAAAGGCAGACTGGAAAGTCCCTGTGAAAAATTGACTATGCCAGCTGTTTTTCTGATAGAATGTTGGGATGCCTAAGGTGGAAATGGGGTAGGGCAGTGCACATGCGAAGCTAGGACTCGGGGAGAAGGGGGCTCATTGCTGCAGTTTTATTCTTGCTTTTGGACCTGGCCTCACTAATAATGTCTCTTTGTTTGGATTTGTAGGGTGCCATCTACGGCATGGCCCAGACAACTGTTGACAGGAATATGGTTGCAGAATTGTCCTCGGTCTTCTTGGACAGCTTGTACAGCACCGACACTGTCACCCAGGGCAGCCAGATGAATGGTTCTCCAAAACCCCACTGAACTTGGACCATTTCTAGTCTCAAGGGGATTCCAGCCTTCAGAAGGTTCTTGGGGTATGGAACAGGCCGTGCACAACTTTGACATCTGGTCTTGCTCCATAGAGCACAACTCAAGATAGACCATGAGACAGCTTGAGCCTCAGGATTCTTGTTCTTCCTTTTATCTTCCTTTTGTGGTTTTTAATTTGAAGACCCCAGAGAATTCCATTACATAATGATTTTGCCCTTGTTATAAATGTTACCCTAGGAATTGTTTTAACCATTTCCTTTTCTAAACTCTCTAGTTTTCAACTTTACTTAAACATTGTGTGGTAGCTCTGACCTGTCCTGATTCTTTAGAGAAGCTGGGGTACAGTTTATGAGATAGCTAGAGCTTCTTTGTTATCTCAGGCAGGAGGCGTTTACATAACAGATGTTTCCTCAGCTGGGTGTGAGGTCTACTCTGAGCAGGAGGCTTTTTCAGCCTTCTCTCTCTCTCTTTTTTTTTTTTTTTTTTTGAGATGGAATTTTGCTCTTTTGCCCAGTCTGGAGTGCAGTGGCATGATCTCAGCTCACTGCAACCTCCACCCACTGGGTTCAAGCGATTCTTCTGCCTCAGCCTCCCGAGTAGCTGGGATTACCGGCACCCACCACCACGCCTGGCTAATTTTTCAATTTTCTTTTTCAGTAGAGACGGGTTCACCGTGTTGGCCAGGCTGGTCTTGAACTCCTGACCTCAGGTGATCCCCCCCGCCTCAGCCTCCCAAAGTGCTGGGATTACAGGCGTGAGCCACCATGCCTGGCCCTGTCTCTCTTAAGAGTAGATTCATTGTCTGTCTTAGAATCACTTCTATTGCAACTCATTTTCTTTTTCCAGGACACAGATCGACCAAGCTGCTGTTCCCTATTCTGCAGGACAGGACTATTCTAGCATACCTGCTTCATCCACCCAGGCAGGGTTTGGGGTGGTCTCTTCTGTGCCTGCAGTCCCCATTTGACACTTGGTTGCCACCATCTTTGGAGATTATTGTTTGGAATGATGCTTCCATTGGCTTGTTTTTGTTACCATGGACTAGGAAGAAAACATGGTTTCCAAATAATCTAGGTGCTTTTGGCCATGGTGCTGCCTTCCTGAATTGGCAGTGGTCAGAGCACACCTGAACCCTATCCTGGGCTGGTGATGAGCAGAAATCAGACCTTTTTCTATGCTTTTCTGAATATCAGAGTAGGATGAACACCCAGATTCAAATATGTCACCAAAGTTGGTGGTGGTCCTTCCCTGCACCCTTGCGTTAAGCCATTATGTAATGAAAATGTGTTTGCTTGAAGGAACAGCTCAAAGCACCTTCACAAGTTGCCTTGACTTACCCTAGGTGGGTGTGAAAGAGCACCCGTAGCAAGGAAAATTTTCTCTATTAGTGTGTTCTTCTGCCTCTTCCCCCTTGATTCAGCTTTCAGAGGTACTATGGCAGTTTTGCCTCAGGTGCTGAACATTTCTCAGCCCTGGCTAAAAGGGAGCAGCACAGGGAGAGAAACAGGATAGGAAAGCAGAATGGCGAGCAGCCTATGGCCCAGGGCCTGTAATCCCTTCCCAAGACTAGCTGCTCAGGGTGGTGCAGGGACAGGACCAGACCCTGCGCCCATTTCCTGCCCTCTTTCCCCTGTAGGGAACTCTCCTCTAGGCTGAGCCACTGTCCTGCTCTAATGACATTATATCTTGTGCCTTTCTCCTCAGCAGTGAGCAGTGAGCTACTCCTGGCCCAGGCCCTAGGGGAAATGGATCAGTCTTTGAGGTTTCTATTTGGGGAGGGGAGTACTTAAGATGAGTCAAAAGACACTTTCCTCTGTTCCATTCCCCATCTCAGGGACTCCTGAATATTCAGCCTCTCCAGGCTGGTGTCTTCTAGTTTCCCCCACTGGGAATGCTGGCTGGGAGAGCCATGACTACCAGACTTTTCCTCAGGCTCTTTGGCATGTTAGTCTGAATTGTTCTTGAGCACTGTACTACTGACCCAACAACTGTGACTAGCTGGCCACGCCATTCAGGGCTGGTGTGGCATTTATGTGTGTGTGTGTGTGTTTTTCCTGTTTGCCCAGCAGTGCATTGTGGGTTCCAAGAGTGGGTAGTGTGTGTATGTGTGTGTGTCAGAGGGAGACCTGGCAGGCACCTCTTTGAGAGTAGCTGTGGTCAGAGCTGTTTGGTCAGTGCATTATGTTGAATGAGGTCCAGGAACCCAGAGCCACCCAGCAGACACCACTGTGGCTTGCCAGCTGCCAAGATGGAGAAGCATGTGCCCCTGTAGAGCGTCTCCCCAGGACCAGACCCCGAGCCACTCGCTTCCTCTGTGCTGTGACAACATTGGTGCCAGGGGAGATGGTGTTTTTCAAAGGGACCTACTGTAGCCACTTTAATTTACAATTAAGAGCCTTAGTTTGACTTAACACTTTTGTGGGCTTTTCATTGTGTATTTTTGTGTATGTGTGCATATAGCAGCTACTCTGTAGCAGAGGTGGGTAGAGACACTTAATAGTATCATGTTGCATGCAGATGTCACATCGGCCTCTGCAAAAACTGTACTGTCTTGTTTCTGCATTAGACTTAAGTAGTCATGTGAATATACTGCTATGTCACTTTTAATATTACGAGTTTTATACTTGGAAAATGGTACTTGCTTCTTTTAAATCTCTGTCTTCTCTAACCTCCCTCTTCCCATTTCAATGCTCCCTTCCTAATTTCAGCAATAATCTCAAAAAGCAATTAAATAGTTAAATGACCCTAATTGTAATTACTGTGGATGGTTGCATTCATTTGATTACTTGGGCACACACGAGATGACAAATGGGGCAGTGGCCATGCTTGAATGGGCTCCTGGTGAGAGATTGCCCCCTGGTGGTGAAACAGTCGTGTGTGCCCACTGATACCACGACCAATGAAAGAGACACAGTTAAGCAGCAATCCGTCTCATTTCCAGGCACTTTAATAGGTCGCTGATTGGTCCCTGCACCAGCAGTGGTAGTCGTACCTATTTCAGAGAGGTCTGAAATTCAGGTTCTTAGTTTGCCAGGGACAGGCCCTATCTTATATTTTTTTCCATCTTCATCATCCACTTCTGCTTACAGTTTGCTGCTTACAATAACTTAATGATGGATTGAGTTATCTGGGTGGTCTCTAGCCATCTGGGCAGTGTGGTTCCGTCTAACCAAAGGGCATTGACCTCAAACCCTGCACTTGGTTTAGGGGCTAACAGAGCTCCTCAGATAATCTTCACACACATGTAACTGCTGGAAATCTTATTCTATTATGAGTAAGAAACGAGAAGTTTTTCCAAAGCATTAGTCAGGATCTGAAGGCTGTCATTCAGATAACCTAGCTTTTCCTTTTGGCTTTTAGCCCATTCAGACTTTGCCAGAATCAAGCCAAGGATTGCTTTTTTGCTACAGTTTTCTGCCAAATGGCCTAGTTCCTGAGTACCTGGAAACCAGAGAGAAAGAGGATCCAGGATGTACTTGGATGAGGAGGCTTATCTAGGAAGTCGTGTCTGGGGTGCTTATTGCTGCTCCATACAGCTGTACGTCAGCCCCTTGGCCTTCTCTGTAGGTTCTTGGCAGCAATGAGCAGCTTTCACTCAGTGACACAAGTAATTACTGAGTCCTAATTTGATAGCCACCAACTGTACGTGGGTAGGCAAAGTCAGATTTTTGAGAACCTTTTCTTGATTTGAAGTTTTAATTACCTTATTTTCTTTTATGCTTTCCTCTGTCTTGTAATCTCTTCTATTCTTAATATCCTTCCCTATAATTTCAATTATTTGGATTAATTTTAGAATAAACCTATTTATTTCTAAAAAAAAAAAAAAAAAAAAAAGAAAAGAAAAAGTGTTACCTGTGTCTTTGTCTCACATAAATGTGCTTCATACAACTGTAGTGCTGCCAAGGTTGGCTTTATTTTTTGGAGACGAGGTTTCACTGTCACCCAGGCTAGAGGGCAATGGCATGATCATCGCTCACTGTAGCCTTGACTTCCTGGGCTCAAGTGATCCTCCCACCTCAGCCTCCCGAGTAGCTGGGACCACAGGTGTGTGCCACCATGCCTGGCTAATTTTTCTGTATATTCTGTAGAGACAGAGTTTCTCTACATTGCCCAGCCTAGTCTCTAACTCCTGGGCTCAAATGATCCTCCCGCCTTGGCCTCCCAAAGTGTTGGAAATACAGGCATGAGCTGTCCCTGCACCGGGCGAACATTTTTCAACCCTTGACCCATGAAAATAAGCAGAGGCAGGAATGTAACATAACAGCATAGTCCATACCTCCGCATCTGGCGTCTTCTGTCCTCCAGTCCTCCAGTCATCAGATCAAAGCACACTTGGAAAATTTTAAGTCAGAAGTGGAGCAGATGGGAGACCACTATCTGAATCTTGTTTGCCATCAATATAGGTATTGATAATCCTTTACTAGCATATATGCTAGGAACGGGGTCCTGCTAATCCCTCTTATGAACAATACGCTTATTTCTCAACCTCCAGCCTCTGCCCCTTTCCTGGCCTTTGCTGGGGGACCAACTCATTCAGACTGAGTTGTGACATGGCTAGATTCCTGCTCCAAGTGACCCTGGCATTTACAAGTCAGCTTAGTACTTGCGTTAGGAGACACAGGTGAGAACTATTAGGAAGAAGGCTTCCCAGTCTCTGCATAGTGACATATGTGAGGTAAAATTTGTGTGGCATTCTCATGGGGGTAGAGATGAGGCTGCTCTTAGTGCCCCCTTCTTCATGACAGCGTGGGAATATTCTGTCCTAGAGAGTTCCTGGCTGGGGAACTGACTGTGCAAACCATCTCTTAACTGCTCCAGTGATAAATAGCCTGCCAGGTCCTAAGCTGCCTGTGTCTTCTCTCTTGTGGAGTAAACCAGGCAAGCCCTAAGAACTTTGCTAAGATTTTAAGAAACTGAAGAGACCATCAGGATTTGGGATCTGCCATATCTAATATGATAGGCCTGTGTATTAGGATTCTCCAGAGAAACAGAACCAATACACACAAAGAGATTTCTTATAAGGAATTGGCTCATGTGATTATGGAGGCTGACAAGTCCCAAGATCTGTAGTTGGCAAGCTGGAGAACCAGGAAAGCAGATGGTATTGTTGCAGACCGGAGGCTTGCAGCCTTGAGACCTAAGCAGAGTGGATGTTTCAGTTTAAGTCCGAAAGCAGGAAAAGACCAATGTCCCACCTCAAGGCAGTCAGGCAGGAGGACTTCCCTTTTATTTGGAAGAGGGTCAGCCCTTTTTAGCCCTTTTTTTCTGTACAGGCCTTCACCTGGTTGAATGAGGCCACCCATGTTAGGGAAGACAGTCGGCTTTACTCAGTCTACTGATTCAAATGTTATCCTCATTCAGAAACACCCTCACAGACACACCTGGAATGTTTGACCAAATGCCTGGGCACCCCATGGCCCAATCAAGTTGACACATAACATTAGCCATCACAGCCAGGAAGAAAATATAGGTTGAGTATCCCTTATCTGAAAGGTGTGAGACCAGATGTGTTTCAGATTTTGGATTTTGGAATATTTGCATTATACTGACAAGTTGAGCATCTCTAATCTGAAAATCAGAAATCTAAAATGATCCAGTGAGTATTTCCTTTGGGCATCATGTTGGCATTCAAAAAGTTTCAGATTTTGGATTTCCAATTTTCAAATTAGGGATGTTCAACCTGTAATATGGCCCCAGACTGCCTTTCTAGACATAGGTTCCACAATGCATATAATACCTGTGCACTTCACACCCTTATCTGTGTTCATGGTGTTCTCTCACCCATCTCTGCTTCCCAAGAATCCTACCCAGGTCTTCAAGGCATAACTCAAAGCCTCCAGATTTGCCCTTTTCACCATTAATCACTTGCGTTCCCTTTAGCTCATTTCTTATCCTGCCACCTAGCATTAATTCACTCTAGTAATAGTTAATTAGTACTAGTTAATTGGTAATTGGTAATAGTTAATTGTGTTCCTGTTTGATGATAATCAAATGGTATCCCCTAGATGATAATGAATCTGAAGGCAAGGTGGTCTGGTCCCTCTCTTTTTCCAGTACCTTGAACAGTGCCTAGCACAGAGGAAGTGCTTTCATTTAAATGCCTATTGACTCCAATTTGGATTGACCTGTGGAAAAGAAGTTTCTAGAGCCTGAGACCAAGTGATATAATAGTTTTATTTGAGACATAAAAGCACATGTGTTTCTATTACATAGTGTGGGGTTTAGGGTCCTGGTTTCTAAGACAAGACTTTATTTCACCCTGTATCACAGCTTCCTGGGAAATGAATTAAGGAGCAAGACACGGCCTGGCAAGAAAATCATTATTGTTGCTGGGAAGATGCAAAGAAAGGGGAGAGTTTATTCAAATTAGTGTAACAGAGCCCCCAGGACGAAGAGAGTGGTGCAGGGAAAAGGTCTAAATTCCTGGTGTTGGTGGGGACACGGGCACATCCCACAGCAAGGACTCACCCCTCAACGGCGGCAGCTGGGTCTTGGGAGGGGAGTGGTGGGAGGGTAAGGGCTCCTCAGCTCCCTCCCTGGATTCCCAGTTCAGTCACCCCTTCCCCTGGAAGAATTCAAAGAGGAAGGGCAGGGTCTATGTCATGGACACTGCTACTTGTTCGATGAAGCTGGCCAGGTTTATGTCCCGTTCTGAAAGGCCGGCACACTCATGGGTGCTCAGCGTGATGTGGACCTGAAATGAAACCAGAAATTCTGCTTCCACTGACTTAAGAACAGGAGGGAGTCACTAGCTGCTGGGCTCAGCCCTGCTAGGAGCTCCAGAATAGCAGCTGGCCACTACGATCTCTCCTGGGGACTCCTTCCTGACATGTCTGTAACAACATCTTCTACATCTCCCCTTTGCTGTCTTTCAAAAATAATCATGACTTCAGCTATAGAATAAAAGCTTAATATCTGAATGTCAAGAGCAACCTAAAAGCTTAAGACAAAACCAAAAACCAATGCCAACTCCTAAACACTATCTATTCATAGACGACCTCTTCCACCCTTACTGTTTCTATAAACAGAGACCAGCAGAGCTTTTGGCACATGGTAGACATTTAATGACTGTTTCTATTCATTAAGCAAATAATTTGATAGGTTGGCTATGTGTGTGTATTTTTTTTTTTTTTTGAGACGGAGTCTTGCTCTGTCTCCCAGGCTGGAGTGCAGTGGCTCAATCTCTGCTCACTGCAGGCTCCGCCTCCCGGGTTCCCACCATTCTCCTGCCTCAGCCTCCCAAGTAGATGGGACTACAGGTGTCCACCATCGCGCCCGCCTAATTTTTTTGTGTTTTTTAGTAGAGATGGGGTTTCACCGTGTTAGCCAGGAGGGTCTCGATCTCCTGACCTCGTGATCTGCCCACCTCGGCCTCCCAAATATGTGTGTATTCTTAGTTCAAGTTTATTACTTTTTCATTCTTCCATACCTCCAGCAAGATTAAAGCCGTTTAGAGCTATGAACACTGAATAAGTATGCCTGATTCCCACAGCCTTTCCTTTCTTGGGTTTTGCCTTCTTAATGCCTACTTAAATGTCTACTTTAACCACAACTATCTCATGCATCTTTTAATTTGCATTTCTTTATAGTAAGACTGATTTTTTTTTCCCAGGGGTATTTATGTTGATTCTAGGCATGTGCAATCTCAGTGAGATTGGAAATGAGATGAGTGGATGACCTATGGGTCAGGAAGGCTCATTGTTAAGTCCAAAAGCCTTCAGAATGTGTCGGAGTTCGCAGTATTTGGATGGGGGCAGAGCACAACAGAGGCACACAGCATCACTCACCTTGTTGTACACGTTAAACCATTCAGGATGGTGGTCCAGTTTCTCAGCCTGCAGGGCCACTCTTGTCATGAACCCAAAGGCCTATTTAAGTGGAGTGAGAGCCAGGTTAGTGTTCTAAGAGAAAGGACTTCTGGACATCACCAATTCAAGGCCTAGATGCAGGAGGATGAATTAGCTTCCCCCCAGGAGACTCCTCTATAATCATTTCCCCCTTGACATCCTGTCACTGGTTCTCAGGCTTGAGTTAGAGATTGTCCTTGCAGTAGGAAGAAAGTCTTGCTATTTAGGATGCCAACAAGGTGGAAACACCACAACAGGCTTTTGGCCTGGCCAGTCTTGGCCATCTGTTCAAATGTTTTCAGATGTGCATGTTTTTCACTTGAACTATCTCCTCAGAAGACTGTTGCTAAAAGTTCCAGGAAGGGAGAGCCCAAGACACATCCTCCTATGGCTCTCCAATCCCCAAAGATGATACTTTCTGAGTTAGACAGGAAAATTAATTTCCCTACTGGCACAGTGCCCAAATAACTGGATGAGTGAGGTGTCTGAGAGTCTTGGCTAACAAGACGTGAAGGGAGAGAACATGCTTTGTAAGGTGACCCCATCAGACCGTCTCAGAAAACTGTCCCACCCTGGTGCCATACCCTGTTGAAGTCTTTGAAATGAAACTGCTTGAAGATGGCATCGCGGCCTTCCAGCTCATTCCACCCCACAGCCCTCAGGTTTGGCAGCAGCTGGTCCCTCTCCTCAGCGCTCAGCCTGTGTGCTTTGCCAGCCTAGAAGAGGGAAAAAAACAGAGGCCCAAGGGCATTTCTCTTTACAGGTCAAAACAGAGGGGCTCCAACCTTTAGGGGAACTTAGCCTCCACTGGCTGCTTTGGACGTGGGTGACCAAAGGGCAGCAGGTCTTTGAGCAATAGGCTGGGAGGCCTCAAGGGTGGCACCCTGCCCAGGAGGTGGGGTCCAGGCTCGTCCGCCGATAGGCCCTCAGGTCTTGGGTTTTACACTCCACACAGAGAAGGGAAATCCCAAAAGCAATGTAATTCATATGACGGGGACAGAGAAGCACTCTTCCCCCACCCTGCCCTCAAAGCCTTACGGACCTTCCCTCCATGAGATCTATTACATCAGTGAGGGCGTAAAAGCAAAATAAATCCCAGATGCAAATATTATTACTCCACAACCTCTCAGGAAGAGTACCCATGACTGTCCCCCCTTCCTTTTCCTATTATGTACTTCATCATATGCACCCCATGTCCCTACCATAACTTTCACGTGTATTGAAGAGGAAACAGGCCTAGAGAGGGGAAACGACTTGTCTGCTGTTCTTTCCCGCCCACCCCTAGCCAGTGATGGCGCAGTGTTTTCTGTGTGTCAGCATTGCTGGGGCTGGACGAAGGAGCTACATTTAAAATAAGTGTCCAACCCATTCTTAGCCACACTGCAGCTGACCGCCGTTGGCACTACCTCTAGTAGGTCCTCAGTCATGCTCCCAGGCAGCCTCTGGTCCTGAGCCGCCAGAGCTAGGTTTCTCTGGTTTTCCGTCTGCTTTTCTGGCTGGTTGGGAAGCTCAGGCCAAAGTGGAAGGAACTTGGCCAAAGGCAGCTGGCAAACCTAGTGCCCCATCCTATTTACCTAATGTGCAAAGTGCCCTCAAGGCAGCCCAAATTGGCACAATTCAGGCCATGAGTGGACCCTCAGAGAATGCAAGGAAGCAAGGGTCAGTTTCATCCTAGGAGGATCCAGGTCTAGGAGCTTAACAGATCCCAGAACCTAGGCTTCTAGAGTAGCACCACCCCAGGGCAGAAATAGAGTGCTGAATTGAAAAGATATCCTTAGGGGTGGGGAGGGAATGTGAGGGAGGTTAATTTAGCTTTTATGAGGCAGCCTGCAGACTGGACACCATGTGTTGATTGGCAGGAGTTTTGAGACCCGCTTTCACCATTTACCAGCCAGGTGGCTGTACCTCTCTTGGCAGAACCTCCACCTCCACAGATCATCATGAGGTGCCAATGGGACACTTTAGGAAACTCCACTGCTATAAAGCAAATGTCATCTGCATTACAAAAAAAAAAAAAAAATACTTCCTAAGGCAAGCAGGCTTGTGATGGGCCTGGTAGCATTTGGGGTAGCTGAAGCATCGCAGTGCTTTCCTAAGTCTGTCTTTTTTCCCTGCTGTTTCCCTCCTGAAAACGTGAGCTCTCTCAGGACCGATGTAGCTTGGCCCCTCTCTTCCCCTCGGCTCTGGATGACTATACGGATTGAATGGCAGCAGCGATTTGCATCATCTGCCCAGTAGGTAGGTCTCTACTCCAGAGCTGGCCTTCTCCCCGTGGCTGACCGCCTGGTCCGTGTATCCAGACAACCAGAAGTCAGCCAAAGTATCAGAGCCCACTGTTTAACTTCCTTGGCTCTTAAAGGGGTGGGTGGGTCCAGGTGAGCTCTTAGGAGGCTTCCTTTTCTCGGTAGAGCCTTCTGGAACCCCCCAAGTCGCACAGCCTGCGGCTGAACTGACAACCTTCCAGGTGCCGGCTCTGGAGACAGAGAGGGGGACACTGCCCCGTTTGCCTCCTCTGGCGAGGTGTGGGGAGTGGTTACCGATTTCCCAAGCCTGCATCTCTGGGACCTCAGTGCCCCTCACAAACAGCCCCACTCATCCTCCCTCCCCCAAGTCCCTCTCCTATCAAAAGGCCCTCCCAGTCTTGCCTGCTCCGAAGGCCTGCGGACCAGAAATGGTCTGATGAAGCTCCCGAGCTTACAGCAGAGCAAGGGCCCCGCCCCCGCGCCGGGGGTGGGTGGGGGAAGCTCACCCGGGAGGAGGGCTGCCCCAGCGCCACCAAGCCCCCGTGGCCTGGCCCGGGCCTCAAGCCGGCGCGGAGACTGGCTCTGGGGCCCGGGACAGCATACCGGCGCAGAGCGTGAGTCCCAGGCAGACCCCGTACCCAGAGTGCCAGCGGGTAGGGGCAGCGGACGGGCACGCACTGGAGCGCGCAAACTCAGCCTCCCTCTCGCTCCCACCCCAGTATAAAGCAGAATCGGGCTACTAAGGGGACGAGATCCGTGGACTCCTCCACGACTGTCCTCCCCGGCCCAGGAAGGTCGTAGGCCCAGCCCCCGGAAGGGTCCCGGAACAAGCACTGACCGGGGGCAGGGCAGGCCTGGCCTCCCAACTGGGTGGGATTCGGACCCGCCACCGCCCCTCTCAGGGCTTCAGCTTCCCCTCCCCACCGCCGGCGACAGACAGCCGGGCAGAGACCCCACTCTCGGACTCCGGCGGCTCCGCAGGGGACTCGAAAAGACCTTCCCCCGCCCCTTCCCGCTCCCACCTCGCCCGCGGCTGCCCCGGCCCCGCTGCCCCGATCGCGGCCGCGCACCCCCGGACTCACCATGGCGCGGGCGGCAGCAGGTGGCCAGCGGAGAGGGCAGGCGGCGGCCGGGCGCGCAGGCTGCCGTCCCGGGGCGGGGCCGCGCTCGGGCCGCCCTCCGGTAATGATTAACGTCCCCAGCCAGGGACGCGCTCGGCCTGCTTGCTTCCAGCACTTTCCTCGCTGCTCAGAGCCATCATCCGTGCTTGTTTCAGGGAGCTAGGGTGAAGCATGAGGGCTCCAAATGCCCGCTTCTGGGTTGGAATCCCACCCCGCCGCTTACAGCTGGGTGGCCCTGGGCGCCAGAATACCTGTTTTTTTGTTTATAAAAATCTCTTATTTGGATACAATTGACATGCAATAAATTGCACATATTCAACGTGTACAATTTGATAAATTTTAATATGTTTCCCTCCTGAGACCATCACCGAGATCAAGATTATGAACATATCACCCCTGCAAGTTTTCCCTTGCCCTTTGGTAACCCCTTCCTCCTGAAACCCCCTGCCCAGGCAAGCACTGATGTACTTTAGGTCACTATAAATTAGTTTGCATTTTCTAGAATTTTATGTAAATGGACCATACAGTATATACTAGGCAGGATAACTGTTTTGGGGTTCAGCCATGTTGTTGCCTATATCAATGGTTTCTTCCTTTTATGGCTAAGTAAAATTTATTTTATAGTATTGCATTGTACAGATAGACTACAATTTGTTTAGCGATTCACTATTGGACATTTGCGTTGTTTACCTTTTGGCTATTACAAATAAAGCTGCTGCGAACATGGTGCACAAATCTTCGAAAGTACATATGTTTTAATTTTCCTTGAGTAAACACTTAGGAATGGAATGCCTGGGTCATGTGGTAGGTGGACTTTTATAACTTATTAGGAAACTGCCATACTGTTTTGCAAAATGGTTGTATCATTTTATATTCCTAGCAGCAGTGTGTGAAGGTTGCAGTTCTCTGTCCTCACCAACACTTGATATAGTCAGCTTTTAAATTTTAGCCATTCTAATTGGTGTGTAGCAGTATCTCATTGTGGTTTTGAGTTTCCTTGATTAGTAATTGTATTGAATATCTTTTCATGTACTTATTTGCTAAGGATAAGTTTTTTTTATTGAATAGCATGTTTGAATTTCCTGCCCATTAAAAAAGAAATTGGGTTGTTTTCTTATCGAGTTTTGAGGGTGTTTTATTCTGGATATAAGGACATGATCAGGCAGTGATTTGCAAATATTTTCTTTGCATTATCTTATGGTGCCTTTCAAAGAGCAAACGTTCTTAATTTTGATGAAATCCAATATATCAAATGTTTCTTTTATGGATTTCTATTTTGATGTTGTACGCATAGAAATCTTGGCCTAACCCAAGATCAAAAAAGTTTTATCCTATGTTTTATAGCTTTTGGTTTTACATTTAGTCTGTGATCCACTTTGAGTAAATATTTTTATATGCTTCAAGTTATAGATCCAGATGCACTTTTGCACATGGCGATTCAGTTATTCCTTTCTCCACTGAATTGTCTTCGCACCTTTGTAAAATATCAATTGGCTGTATACATGTGGGTTTATTTCTGAGCCCTTTCTTCTGTTCCATTGATCTGTTTGTCTGTCATGACAGAACACTACCTTGTCTTGATTATTATAGCTTTATAATAAGTCTTAGAGTCAGATTAGAAAAGTCCTCTCACATTTCACATTTTTTCTATTAACTTTTATTCTTGTACTCCACTTTTATTCCCCGCCCCCCACCACTGCCCATAGCAGCCTCTCTAATGTGTTAATGTGTATTTTTGTTTGCACAGGTTCTTGCAAAATGTGTGGTGTTGTTTCGTCTATATGTATTTTTAAATTTATGTAAATGGTATTATGTAAATATATTACATTTCTCAGTCTGTTTCTTACAAAACAGAGTATTTAGTGGAAAATTAAGATCTACCCATGTTGCTATATGTATATTCAATCTGTAGCTTTTAACTGCTAATGAGAGTCTGCCATGGGTTTCTTGTTCTATCAGTGATGGACACTCAGGTTCCCTTCAACTTTCTGCTGCTACCATCACCTCCCAAGCCCGTGAGCATGTGGGCACACAAACACATACATACACAGAGTTAATCAACAATGCTGCTGCAGTGAACATCTCTAATAGCTCCCTGGGCTGTGGGCAGTTTCTTAGGCAACTTAAGTATATCCATACCCTACAAATCCAGCAATTCCCCCCATGGGTGTGTATCTCAAAATAGTTCTAGATGATGTCCAGGATGGGGACACCAGTCCTCATTCTCTCCTGCATGGTGTGAGGCGGTACTATTTCCATATGCATCTTACACATACATACTCACACTTCCCATTAGCCAGCTTTTTATTTTTTTGTCAGGCTAATAGCTATAAAATGAGAGCTTGTTGTGATGTAGGATTTTTCTTGACCCCTTTGCTGAGGTTGCAGCAGGGAGTGCCCTATCTACTCAGCTTGCCAGGCCCCATCTGGCTTGTGTTACAGCCCATGGCTCACACGGCCACTGTGACTGTATGCTCAGCCCCTGGCGGGAGGGAGCATGTGACCGAGTGAATGCAGGGTCCAGCCAGCTGCACTGAGCCATGACACAGGAGCAGGCTCTGTGTGGGGCACACAGCCAGATCAGGTGTGTCACCCCAAGGAGACTGCGGCAGCACCCAGGCAGGAGTGCCTGAAGCCCCAGAGAGGGGTGTTACAGTGTGCTAAATAGCTCTTTTATCTCCACCATCTGCAGCCTGATGGACAGCGGCATGTTGGCAGCTCAGGCGGCCCCTTTCTCCACTCTGGCCCGTGGCTCCTGGACCAGCTTGGCCCTGCTGCGGCTTCTGTTCTGTGGGGCAGCTGCCCTCCACCAGTGAGGGTAGAGGGCCAGTGTTACAGCCTTTGTGGGTGCCCACATTTGGTGGGTCCTGAGCTCTTGTTCTGCGTCCAAGAAGAATGAGGTCATGCTGACAGTTGAAGGGTGATGAGGATGGAGAATTTTATTGACGATGAAACAGCTCTCAGTGGAGAGGGATTGAGAAGGTGGGGTTGTCTATCTCAGTGTGGCTGAGTCTAGGGGGTTTTATAGGCACAGGATTGGGGAGGGGCGGGCTGTAGGTAGTATTAGAAAAGGCAACATCTGATTGGTTAAAAAGCATTATTCAGAAAGAACCAATCAGGAAAGGGTGGGCAAACAGGAACAGAAGTTCTCACCCTGGGTTGAGGGGTTTCATCCCAAACCAGCAGTCCAGGCTGTTTTTGGCTTGAAGGTGGGGTTTCACTGGGGACTCACCCCCATCTGCCTAGGAAATGGTCTGCCTCCTGCCGCTTTCAGTTGTTTTACTCTACATTGTTTTCTGATGACTAATGATTTTGAGAACCTCTTCATATGCTTGTTACCATTTGGGGGTTACTATTTGTGAATTGCTTTTTAACATCCTTTGCCAATTTTTGAGAATTTATAGTGCTCTCTTTTTTTAGTTGGTTTGTGGGTGTTTATATAAAATCTAGACATTAATTGCTTGTCAGTTTTGATATTGCAAATATCTCCTCCCATTCTGCCATCTGTATACTGACTTCTTGCATGAGATCCATGATGTCTGTGGGCAGAAATCTTATATTTTGGTGTAATAAGATTTATCTTTTTTCCCTCTGCCTTATAATTTTGTGCATTTGAAAATTTATTTGATAAGTCCTCTCCCCACCCTGCTACAAAAATATACTCCCTTTTCTTTTGTTAACTTTATAGTTAGATAGATTTAAGACCTAAATGTGAAAGGTCCCTTTTGGTATGTAGTGTTAGGCAGGATGTTAGTCTCCAAAGATAGCCCCCAATGAACCATGACTCCCAATATTCACACCCTGCATAGTTCTCACCCATGTTGAATCTGGGATGGCCCAGTATGATCAGTCAAATATGGCAGAAGTGTCACCATGTGACTTTGTTTTGATAGTGTCTTGCTCTGTCGCCCAGGCTGGAGTGCAGTGGTGCAATCATAGCTCATTGCAGCCTTGACCTCCTGGGCTCAAGTGATCCTCCTGCCTCAGCTCCCCCAGGTAGCCACCATGCCTGGATAATGTTTTAAATTTTTTATAGAGACAGGACATTTCTATGTTGCCACGCTGGTCTCAAATTCTTGGGCTCAAATGTTGGGCCTTGGCCTCCCAAATGTGGGATTCCAGGTGTGAGCCACCACACCCAGCTATAACTTCTAAGACTAGGCCAAAGAAACTCTGGGATCTGTTAATCATTCTCCAGCCACGTGAGTGAGACTCTTGGATGCCCAGACCTGCCAAACCTTCAGATGACTTCAGCCTCAGGAGACATCTGACTTCAATCCCACGTGAGGCCCCAAGTGAGACCAGTCAACCCGTGGAAGCATGAGAAATCATAATTTTTGTTTTAAGCCACTCAGCGTGATGATTTGTTCTGCAGCAATAGGAACAAATGGCAGGAACAAAATTTGGTGCCTGAAAGTGGAATGTTGCTATAAAAGCAACCTAAAATGTGTAGCATTAGGTTGAGAATGGGTGGTGAGAGACGGTGGAAGGAAAGACTTAAGGACAGCAAGTAGTATTCACCTTCCATCCAGGAGGCAGAAAGCCTTGCTATCATACTTAACAATGAGAAAAGACTGCATGCACTACAAAGTCATCACTTTTCTTGAGCTCACCAGGGAGCTGAGCTCACAGGGCAACCAAGTATCCTGAATTCCAAGGGGGCAGGTCCCTCCAAGGAGAGGCAGGATGTGCAGTCTGGCTCACTTGGGCAGTGCTTGGAGGAAGGGGCAGCCTCCATTAAAGTGGGTAAGAAGAAAGAAATCAGTTCAGTTTTAACAAATTGTTGGGAGCCAGGTGTGGGCTGGCGTGTGGGTCTGAGATAGCAGGGGGCCCAGACAAGGTGAGAGTTTGCACACACTAACTGCTTCCTCTCTGTGCATGCTCTCAGAGTGCTCATCCAGTGAGGGAGTGGGGAAGGATGAGGGAAGGAGAGGGACCCACTCAGTGGTGTGGGGGCTGAAGGGGCTGTTTTAGCTGTGGGAAAAGCGCCCAACCCCCTGTCCTAAGCTCCCTGTTCAGTGGAGCAAAAGCCTTAAGCCACAGGCTGAGGCCAACAAACCCTGTCACTCCCAGGGCACACACAGCCCCATGGTGGCTCATTTCTGGTAGGAGAACCCCCCTACCCTTAGGGGAGGTCCAGGAAACCATACTGGGACCAAGATCCTATGTTAATATCATTCCAGGTCAGCTGCCTCTGGGGCAGAGTGGGAAGCTCTCCCATGAAGGACCTGCCCCGGATATAAGGCAGGGTCCACTGCACTGAAGCGGATGGGTGGGAAGGCTGAGAAAGCTCCACAGCCCCGGGCAGCAGAGAGCCTACACTTACCTCCTCACCACGAACCTGGCGGTGGGCAGCCAGCCTGGTAGTCACCACCGGGAGAAGGGCAAGAGTATGGAAAATATGAAGAAAGACACCTCCTTCCTGTGGGGCCACTGGGGACATGGCAATTACTATCACAATGAGAGACCGCTGTACACCTCCAGAATGACTGGATAAAAGGCCACCTGACACTACCATGTGCTGATGAGGAGGTGGCATCGCTGGAACTCTCATGCTTTGTTGGTGGACATGAAAAATGCTTCAGCCACTTTTTTTTTTTTTTTAGTGCAGTTAAATTTTACATATATTTTGTGTTTATTTGACTAGTGTCTGCTGTGTTAGCTTCTTACGGCTGCCACAACAAATTATCACAAACTTGGTGGCTTATTCTCTCACCATCCTGGAGGCCAGAAGTCTGAATGGAGGCGTCAGCAGGGCCATGCTTCTCCCGAGGGCTCTAGGGAAAAGTCCTTCCTCACCTCTTCCAGCTGCCGGTAGCTCCTGGAGTTCCTTGGCTTGTGGCAGCATCACTCCTATCTCTGCCTCTGTCTTCACATGGCCTCCTTCTCTGTGTCTCTACATCTTTTTCTTCCATGTCCAGAACCCAGGAGCACATTCTTCACTGAAATCATTCTCTGCTGCAGCTTTTGGAATCCAGTCACTCTTGAAAACACCAAAGGCCACTGGAGCCTGCAGCTGCCCATCATGTCAAGATCTGCTGGTATCACGGTAGCACTCAGCAGTGGCAGCCCATTGCTTCAGCTCCTGGAAAAACAAAAGGCCATCTGCTGAGTCAGAGGTCCCACCAGAAGCCAAGTCAGCCACTTCTGAAAACCATTTGGCAATTTCAATTTCTTATGAAGTAGAACAGACACTTACCTGTGTATCAGCAACCCCACTCCAAGAGAAATGAAGACACGTCCACACAAAAGCCTGTGTGCTAATGCTCATGTTTGTGGCAGCTGTGCTTGAAAACAATCCAGATGTCCATCAACAGGTGAATGAATACACAATGTCGTATGTCCATAAACCGGAATACTAATCAGCAATATAAAGAAATGAACTACTGACACCTTTGACTACATGGGTGGATATCAAAAGCATTACGCTGGGAGTAACAGCACAGAAGACTATGTGCTATATTATTCTTTTTCTTTTTTGGTGGGGCGGGAGGGGGGAACAGAGTTTCTCTCTTGTTGCCCAGGCTGGAGTGCAATGGCATGATCTCAGCTCACTGCAACCTCCCCATCCTGGGTTCAAGTGATTCTCCTGCCTCAGCCTCCTGAGTAGCTGGGATTACAGGCATGCGCCACCATGCCTGGCTAATTTTTGTATTTTTAGTAGAGACAGGGTTTTGCCAAGTTGGCCAGGCTGGTCTTAAACTCCTGACCTCAGGTGATCCACCCACCTCGGCCTCCCAAAGTGCTGAGATTACAGGCGCGAGCCACTGTGCCTGGCCTATATTATTCTTTTTATACGACATTCTGAAAACCACAAAACTAGGTATAGGTAGAGAAGAGATTAGTGATTGCAAGGGTCAGGAAGGGGTGGGAGGGAAGGAGTTGACTACAGAGGGGCACAAGGGAAATTAAAACATTCTATGTATCTTGATTGTGGTGTGATCACATGACTAGATGCCTTTGTCAAAAAGATGAATATGTAAATTATATCTCAATAAACCTGACTTAAAAAACAAAGCTAATCTACCATGTTAAGTCTGCAGATAATTATTACCACTGGGGAGTTAGTGCTAGAAAGAGACTATGAATGGGTTTCTGGTAGTACCCTGTGTCTTCATCTGGCAAAGTTGGTCTTTGGGTGTATACGTCTGTCAGTCTGCAAAAATTCTTCAAGCTGAATCCCTATGAATTATGTACTGTTATATATGTAATATTTCAATAAAAAGTTTTTTAAAAGACAGTGAGGAAAATATTATTGGAAAAAAAGAAGATTCAAGAACAAGTAGGAACACTCTTTCTTCAGTAACCTGGAAGAGAGGAATGGTACCCACTGAACTCATGCTTGGCTTCTAGCAGCCTAGAATACCATTAGAAGAGGGAGAGCAATGAACTAAAAAGAGGGCCTTGGACAGTCTTCTCAGTTAGCAAATGATTCTCAAGGTAAGAAGTGGCTTCATGGTAAAGGTCAACTCAAGGGGAAAGCTGTAAGTCTCCTGTTATGACCTTAAAAAGATTTAAGACTCTGTCTTACAGATACTTTCAGATAAACAATAGGGCTTCTAAGAATCTGCTTGATGTGCCTCCTAGACCAACTTTGCCAGGCAAGAGGGCTGTTAAAGACCTTAAGAATTTTGTTCCTCAGCACCCTGACTCTTGGACCAAGGTACACAGGGGCCTCTCTTCAAGAGATTTGTGGCTATAATTTTTGTCCAATAGAAGGAACCTCAATAAGGTCTATAGGAACCTCACAAAACTTTTAGTAGAATTGTATTGGTACTGGCACTACCAACTTGAACTAAAGACAGAGACAATTCAAAACAAAAAGACTCCACTGTACCTCCTACCTTTCAGAATCAGACTGAAAAGCTACTCCACTTCAAACATGGACATATCTAAAAGAAAAGATAAGTCAGATTTCAGAGATAAGAGCTTGGCTTTTTGAGCCAAGAGCTATAATCACTTCCAGGGAGCAGGACTGGGCTGTCACTGGGGAACTGGCAACATGTGCCCTGCTGGATTTTAGAATTACCATGGGCCCAAAACTGCTATGTGCCCTCTGCCTTTTCTTTTTTCTTTTGAACAGGAGTGTTCAAGTTGTCTGGGGCCCCATGTTGTGCTGAAGCGGCTTCAACTTCCCTCTTTTGATGCCTCTGTCTGTCAGGATGGGCTGGGTAATGCTGCAATAACAAGTAACCCCCAATCTCAGTGGCTCAACACAACAAAAATTTCTTTTTTTCTCTTATAACATGTTCAATACAGGCAGACAGAGGGACTCTATGCCTTGTAGTTACACAGGAACCCAGGCTGATGGAGGCTTCATCTCTCATATTTTTCCATAATCGCTGCAAAAGTGGGGTGGGATTGTGGGGGATTAGCAGCAGTGGATCTTAAGTTTTAGCTCACATGGCTGTGCCTAGCTTCAAAGAGAGTGGGGAAGTGCAAATCTACCATGTGCCCAAAAGCAGAGTGCTGGAATTCTGCATTTGATGAATCACATGAAGGACTTTCATAGGGACCCACTATCCCTGTGATGAAGCACCTAGTGAAATCAGCTGCTGGCCCAGGTAGAAAGAGAAGTCACCCTTTAGGCTACACATCCTGGGACTGGGGACCTGGGCCATGTGAAGCTGTAGGGTGTGGCCTGTTCTAGGGAAACTATTGTGCCTCAAGGGACCTCTGGGCCACCCTAGTACAGTCTAGAGGCTGGTAATATCTGGATTTCTTTGGGCCATCTCCTGATCATCCCGTTCTATCCCCCAGAATTTTGCCTCTCCATTAAAATAATTCAATAGTCACCTTTTCCGAGGGGCAGGGGCAGACCCAGAATTTTGTATGAGCCTGATGCTTAATGGAATTTTGGACACTTTCTCTAAGAGGAAGAACACAAATTACAAAAACAAATGAAAGTACAAATATAAATATTTACTTAGAAGGAGAAAGGAATTAACAAAAAATTGCAAATTCAAAAGAACTATTACAAACATCGCAAAGTTCAGAAAAATAATATTTTTATGAGCTGGCTGACACACCTGTACCAGTTTTCCTTTCCTACCGTTTTGGCTACATTTTCATGGCCTCTTCATATGATGATGATTTGGCATTAGCACTTCTAAAGAGAGAATAGGATGGTAAATTTTGATAATCATGCTAGAAGGAAGACTGATTATTTTTATTATTGATAGTTTGAATGCGTAAACTTGATGGCACACACATATGTGCTTGCTGGTTGGGCCTAATGAAGGATGAAATTCTGATACATTCTTTTTTGCGCAATTAAAAAAAGTGATAGTGTATTTATCATTGAATATGTTACATTATTAGGAATATTTCTTGGCCAGGCACATGCTGTAATCCTAGCACTTTGGGAGGCTGAGGTAGGTAGATTACTGAGGTCAGGAGGTCAAAACCAGCTTCGCCAACATGGTGAAGCCCTGTCTTTAACAAAAATACAAAAATTAGTCAGGCGTGGTGGCGGGTGCCTGTAATCCCAACTACCTGGGAGACCAAGCCAGGAGAACTGCTTGAACCCAGAAGGTGGACGTCGCAGTGAGCCAAGATCTCACCACTGCACTCCAGCCTGGGCGACAGAGTGAGAACCTGTTTAAAAAAAAAAAAAGAATATTCCTAATAAGAGGGACCGTCTATTTTGACTAGGTGTTGATGAAAATGAAACTGCTGAGAAATATTGCACACCTGATGACTGGGAGAATTTTCCAGAGGTCTGATGCCAGCTCTGTACATATGGAGCCTTGTTTCCCTGCATTACCCATCTTTCTCTGCCAGAGGCCATGGGACATATCTAGTAAGTGTGTATATTCCTAGAAGGCACTTCTATAACCATGATGGCTAGCAACAACTTACTTAGATATGGTAGTGACAGAGAATGGCATAAATGTATCCCTCTAAACCCAAATGAAGTGTATCCTCAACACACCTGGCCCTCCACCAGATCTGTAAACACGCCCGGCATCTACTCTGATACCACCCAACAGGAGGGGTGTGACACGGGGAAAGTTGGAGTGGAAAAACAAACTGGGCCTGACCTATTCACTGGGCCTACACTGAAAATATCTTTCTTTAGAAAATTTTGCAAAAACATATGACCATGTTGGCTCCTGGGTGGGACCTATTCAGGTGAAAACCCCTGAGGCTCAGGCTTTATTTGCTTCCCAGGAATCCCACTCCTGCCTGGGAGCCTACACTGCTGAACCTGCCCGATTCCTGCCCACCCTATAGGTCTCTTTCCTCAGTGCTTCATTTCCTTTTTCCCTTGCTCCTGAAGGGTGAAGAATGACACATCTTTGAATCCCCTGGGGCATCTGGAAATCTGCCCTACACTTAATACCTTCTCAACAAATGTTTCCCAAATTCATATTTGTGTATTTCTGCGGGGAGCTGAGATAGCTACTCAGCACCATGTAAACTGTATTCAAGAAATATTGTTCAACAGTGACAACCCTGAAATGCTAACATTTATGTAGTATAATCTTTTGCCAGGTCCCACGCTAAGGATCTAAAAAGGTTTGTAAAAGCTTTGTTTCAAATCATAGAAGGAGCATGTGCTGATAGTAAAAAAAGAAAGAAAAAAAAAAGGTGGGCCCATATGGTTGGTATAAAGAGAAAGGTAAAAATCCCCTCTGCCACCCCGCTCTGTACCCACCCCAGGTCGCCAGGCGGAGGTCACCACAGCCTCTGGAGGCAGCGTCTGCCCTGAGGTCTGGCTCCTCTGCTTGCTTAATTGTGGGATCTTGAGCAAGTTACTTAACCTTTTGCAATATCAGCGTCCTCAACTGTAAAATGGGGATAATAAAAATAGCCTTGTGGGAGGTTGTAATGATTAAATGAGACATTTCATGTTGAGTGTCTGGCAGTGCCCCCTGTATCCTCTCAACCCCACCCTGAACGTGACCTTCAAGAGCAAGACTTTGCCTTCTCTGCCTGGGGAGGCTCGCTGCCCATCGAACATGCTCTGCCCACAAGCTGGACAGGCTGCAGATGACAGGGAGTTAATACCCTACTCTCAACCAATGTAGGATGGGGGTTGGTGGATACGTATCCACTTCCTTATCCCTCGGTGGAAGGATTCTGGTGTGTTTACACCGTTGCTCCGAGGGTCCACAGCAGGACTGAATGATAACCTGCTCGTTCGTGCTTGCTTACTGGGCTCTCCTCCCTCCCCATCTAACCTGCTGTTTTTTTTTTGTTTTTCTTAATTCAAGGTTGTCCTTCTGTTATTGGTTTGTAGAATTACAACCCTTTGTTGATTATCTATGTTGTAAATATTTTCTCCGAATCTCATTTACTTTTTAGCTTAGTGACATAAAGAAATGTTTAGTTCTTAGATAGCCCAGTCTGCCTGACTTTTCCTTTACAGTTTCTAGACTTATGTCTTGCTTAGGAAGGACTTTCTCACCTCAAGATTAACAAATAGCTGTGTCTCTATTGCCTCTTAGTACTTTTTCAGTTGGTAAAAAGTTGGTAAAAGATTTGTTGGTCTCTTTGGAATTTACTTTTTGCTATGATGTGAGATATAATAAGAATAAGAATAAGAAAAGTAACAATTATTTTATTTCCAAATAGATAAACAATAATCTCATACTATTTTTTAAATACAAAGAATAGGCCATCCTTTCGCCACTGATTGGAAATGCTACTTTTGTAATATACTAATTTCCCATAATCCCCATAGCTTGGTTTCTGGGTTCTTTGTTCTGTTCCTTTGATCCATCAACTCCATCCTGTTTTAATTTCTCTAGCTTTATAGTTCATTTGATATCTGGTACATCAAGTCCAATCTCATTTTTCTTCTTCAAAATGTTCTTGCCTATTCCTGCTTGTTTACTCTTTCAGATGAGCTTGAAAATCAGCTTGTCAAGTTCCATAAAAATCCCTTTAGGATTCTGATTGTGAATGCATTGAATTTATAGATTTAATTTGGGAAGAATTGACATCTTCATATTATCGGGTCTTTCCATCTTGGAGTGTGATATATCACCCCGTTTATTCAGGCCTTCTCTATGCCCTTCAGTAAAGTTTTACTGTGTTCCTCATGCAGGACTTGGACATATCTTGTTCAGTTTATTCTTAGGTGTTTTATAGTCAGTGTTGGCTGCTATGCACAGGATGATTGCTTCATTATATTTCTAATTGGCCTTTGCAGGTATATAGGAGAAGTGTGGATTTTGATGTGGTATCTTGTCTCCAGTCATGCTGATAAATTCTCTATTTAGTTCTAATATTTGTCAATGGATTAGAAAAACTTTGAACCAGTCATGCCTGTCACACACAGGATGGGCCTCCAGGGAAGAGGCAAGGAGCTCCGCAGTCCTGATGGCCGCTACTGAATCCACGGATCCTGTTAGGGCTGCTGTAGAGACTGCCGTGCATATGGTTCAGAGCTTTGGACAAGACAGGCTTTAGATCCCTTCCCATTCTAAGCTTCTAACATTCACAATTCCGGTGCCTGTCTGCTTCATGCACTGTCTCCCAGTTGCATAACGACCAAAGCCAAGTTCCCTTCCTTCCCTCCCTCCTTCCTTTCCTTCCTCAACTATACTTTGGTTTCTACCTGCCAAGCTGTGTCAGGTTCTGGGAAGGTGGGGAGGGAGAGATCACGATGATTGTTGCAAAGATAAGTGCTCCACACCCTTGGGATGCAAACGATGTTACTTAAATCGTCTCAAACTAGAATGTGGTAGAACCCCTGTGCCCCGCCATGGGCTGGATATACAATCTACACTTGGGGGGCTCCCCCGCCTCCTACCCCACCTCCCTAAGTGGTTCATGAACCCTAGGGTTTGCCCGATCCCAAAGGAGGGCTTCCACTCTCAAGGAACCCAGAGCCACACTGCCTCTCCCCACTGCTGTCCTTGCCTTTGCCATGCAGGGTGCCGCCATCAGGTCCTGTTGTGCTTCTGCTCAGGGAAAGTCTCCCAGGCTCCTGCCCAGGGGTGGCAGCTCCCTGAGCTGCCAGCCTTCTATGCAGGTGCCCCCAGGGAGGGCCCCTATCCCTCGGCAACCAAGACTGCTCCTCAGGAGCCCTCTCCGCCGTTCTCCCAGGGCATCTGCCCCACAGCCCGTGGATCAGGACAGCAGGGTCAGGCCCCTGCCTCGTGAACCTTGAAACCGGCCCCTCTGGTCCCCTTCCTGGGCTCACAGAACTGCCCAGGGCTGCTGGTCCCCTCCCTGCACCCCCGGCTCTTTCCACCCATCTCTCACAGGGGGCTGTGATGATTGCCCATCAGAAGGGCCCAGAGTGGTGGCTTTCCATCAGGGTGGTAGTGAATTTTTTCCCCCAGGGGACAGTTGGCAAGGTTTGGTTGTCACACTGGGGATGGCGGTGCTGCTGTCATCTAGTGAGTGCCAACCAAGGAAGCTGCTGAACATCCTATAGTGCATGGGACAGCCCCTCACAAGGAAGAGCTGTTCAGCCCCAAATACCAATAGTCCTGAGGGTGGGGCCCTGGTCCACTGTGGCACTGGCCAGTAGAAATATAATGGGAACCACAAATGCAGGCTCCGCATGTGAGTTTACACTTCCCAATAGCTACTTTTTTTTTTTTTTTTTTTGACATGGAGTTTCACTGTTGTTCCCAGGCTGAGGTGCAATGACACAATCTTGGCTCACTGCAAACTCCGCTTCCTGCATTCAAGCGATTCTCCTGCCTAGGCCTCCTGAGTAGCTGGGATTACAGGCATGTGCCACCACCCCTGGCTAATTTTGTATTTTTAGTAGAGACAGGGTTTCTCCATGTTGGTCAGGCTGGTCCCAAACTCCCGATCTCAGGTGATCCACCCACCTTGGCCTGCCAAAGTGCTGGATTACAGGCATGAGCCACCGCGACTGGCCAGATAGCTACATTCTTAAAGAGTAAAGAGAAATATATGAAATTGCTTTTGATTTACTGCGTGTTATTTAATCCCAATATATCCAAAATGTTATCATTTCAACGAGTAATTGATATAAAATTGAGCTGTTACATTCTTTTTTTTCATATAAGTCTTCAGAATCCACTATGTATTTTACCCTATGGCACACCTTAATTTGAACACTAAATTTTTATCGGAAACACTTGATCTGCATTTAGATTTCATAAAATTTATGGTTGAAAAAGTAGATTTACATGTCAAATTGTTTATCAGTGTTTAAATGTAAATTAAAATGAATTGAAATTAAATAAAATATCAAAATAAATTCCTCAGTCACAGGGCATATTTCAGGTTCTTAGTGGCCACAAGTCACTAGTGGCTACCCTATTGGGCAGCACAGGTCTAGACATTAGAAATGGTAAGTTCCAGTTTCCTCCTTAGGGAGGCAGAACCTGCCACCTCTTCCTCTCTGATGGGCCAGACTGCCTTCCCGTCAGAGAAGGGCAGAAGGAGCTTTTGGCAATAGTGGTAGAGACTCAACACATGACTTCAGTTCTTAGTGTGTCCCTGCCATGCTGAGAACTAGTGTCTTCTCTCAGGGACCTTCTGATCTAGGGAAGGAGATGATCACACCAATGCTACAGGTGACAAGTGCTCTAACAGAGGCCGTGAGGCCAGGCTGCAGTGGAGTGACAACAACTCTACACGTGGGAAGCACTCACATTGGAGGGGGTGCTTAGAGTAAGCTTGAAGATTCATTAGGAGCTGGCCAGGCAGAGGCAAGATTGGGCGGGGGGGATGACCCGGGTGGGCACCCGGGCAGAGAAGGTGGCTGAGCAAAGGCCAGCCAGTCTGTGAGGTTGTGGCGTGCTCCTCTAAGTGAAGACCTGAGAGCACTGAAGAGGTTGGAGAGGCTCATGGCGACAGGCTCTGCATGTTTCTGTGTAGGTTCCCCTGGGGAGCCCAGTTCCCAGCTCTGCTCCATGAAGGAAGTAGACTTGGACTTGGCCCAACTTGCTTTCCGCCTTCCCTGCAACACTTCTGTCCACCAGAAGGGGGCAGGGTCACCTCAGGAAACGAGACCCATTCTGTGGGGGCTCAGTCAAGGTTCAGTCCTGAGTTAGGTGAGACCTTTCAATCCTCAGTGGACAGGTACTGAGCTTCAGGCCCCGTGCTGGGACCTGGGTGCACTAAGACGAGCCCCACCCCTTGCAGCCTGTGTCCGCAGTGTCCCAGGCCGAAGGGATTGTGGGGGTTTCAAGGAGGCAGTGGGCAGCTCTGCCTAGGGGGAGGCCGGAGGAAAATGAGGACCAGCTCCCTAGAGGAGGCAACTCTTAAGCTGAAGCAAGAGAAGAAGTTGCCTTCTCGGCTGACAGGGTTGTGAGGTGTGCCACTCTGAGGGGGCACAGCAAGCGGCATGGAGGTGTGACCGCGGGCGTGTCTGGTTGCTGGCTATGTCCTGGATCCTAGAGCACAGGGTGCAAGGGGCTGGGGTGACTGGCCATGGCTCGTGGGGGGCCCTGGAGCCACACGCACGAACTCCATTCTGGTGCAGCAGGGAGAACAGAAAGAATTTCCTTTTTAAAAAACAAAAAAAAAAATTTCTTATGAAAACTATCAAATAGGCACCAACTACAGAGAAGAGTTCATGGACCCCCATGTACCCAGCACCTGGCACCAACAGAGATCTACCAGCTTCTCATCCATTCTCCCTCCACATTTGTACAAACCTTTTATAGATAGAAATTGTTAAACATACCAAAGAAGGGAGACTGGCATAACGATCCCCACAGACGCACCAGCCAGCTCCACCAGGAAGTTTCCAGGCTGGTCTCGGCCGCCCACTCCTTCCAACCCTCAGATTATTCTGAAGCAAATCACATAGCATTTTATATTTAAATATTTCAGTGTATATCTCTAAAAATGAGAGACTCTTTAAAAACACAGGCTTGCACTACTATGATCACACCTGAACAATGTGCACACCATTCTTTTTTTTTTTTTTTTTTTGAGATGGAGTCTCTCTCTGTCACCCAGGCTGGAGTGCAGTGGCACAATATCGGCTCACTGCAAGCTCCACCTCCCAGGTTCATGCCTCCCAAGTAGCTGGGACTACAGGCACCTGCTGTAAACAATTACCCCCGGCTAATTTTTTGTATTTTTAGTACAGACGGGGTTTCACCATGTTAGCCAGGATGGTCTTGATCTCCTGACCTCGTGATCCTCCCGCCTCGGCCTCCCAAAGTGCTGGGATTACAGGCGTGAGCCACCGCGCCCAGCCTATGCATGTCATTCTTTCACTTCATGCCATACCAGGACTGACAGATTTCAAGCCCAGGAATGGCCAGGTTCAGATTGGCATTGCAGGAGGGTTGCCCTGGCAGGGAGTGGAGGAGGAAGCTGGGGGAGAAGGGGTGAGGCAGGGCGTCAGCAGGAAACTTTGATGAGGGTCTGGGGGAGAAGCAGTGGGGACGTGGACTTAGCTAAGGCTGAGCTGTGGAGGGAGGAGGTGTGGAAAGCTTACCAAGTGCCAGACACTCCGCACACAGTCTTAATTAATCCTCACAAATGCCCCATGAAGGCGATTCTATTATCTCCCCCTTTTACAGACAAAGAGACTATGGCTCAGAGAGACTAAATCGCTCAGAGTGACACAGCAGAAATAACAGAGCAAAGTTGCAGCACTGGGCTTCAAACAGGCTGGGTGGTCCCGCAGCTCCGAAGCAGGGCCTCCTGCAGCCTGGGGGCCACAGAATGGGAGAAGGCACCTGTGCAGAGCTGGTATGGAGGCAGTGCCCACAGAACTTGGCAACTGCTTCGACGTGAGGGCTGAGGTGGGGGAGCTCCACCCTCAGCTGCAGCCCTGTGGAGCCCGGGAGCAGGTTTCCGAGAGGCAGCCTTGGGATCGCCCTCCCCGCCTCAGCCACTTTCCTCGTCTTTCTTGAGAATCAAGCACGTCTTCCTCTCCAGCTCCTGCCCCCTGAATAGTTCCATTAGTCTCCAGCCCTGCCCGCCTTCCACCTCCCCTCCACTCCCGGCAGGCCTGTTCATCTTTACTGGGGCCTGGGAGGAGCAGCCTTTCCCACCTGAGCCTCCCAAGGCCTGGGCATCCCGGGTGGGAGCTCTGGCCCCTGTGGCTTTGAAGGAAGATGGACACGGCCTAATTGGTCTCTCTTTGTGGCCCAGTGGCCCCCGAAGAGGCCCAGCAATCAATGCTTCTCAATGTCGGAATCAGATTCCTGTACACCCCAAACCAGTCCGAACTGCAAGGGCTGCCCCTGTGGGAGCCACAGGGAATCATAGCCACCCGGGGGCCAGAAGGCCCACTAGGGAGATTCGCTTATTCTCTAGAGGAGGAGACAGACAGCCAGAGAGTGAAGGACTTGCCCAAGGTCACTGCCAGCTGGGGGTGAGGTGGGCCAGGGCTGGAGTCTGCTGCTGTCCTCTTCCTGCATCCTGCCCGCCTGGGCCCCTCACTCCGCAGTAAGCACCGAGACAAATGAGGGCTGGATGGGGCTCCCCGGCCCAAGATGCCTAGAGGGGCTCTGGTGGTTTGGACTCTGCTGGCAGACCCTGACTCTTGGAGATCTCAGCTACCTCAGAGCCAGAGGGCACTTTAGATCTCACCGTGTCCAGCCCCATCCTCACATGACAGTGGAAGGGGTGGGAGCACAGAGAGAGGAGGGGTCTGCTGTGTCCATGAACCCACCGAGATTTCCTGTCCATGGGGACCATCCTGTTTCTTCTTACTCTCCTCCTTTCCAACCACCTGTGGGCCAAGGGAGGGAGATGGCCACCGCGGCTGCCCCAGCCTGGGATCCCAGAGGACAGTGGCCTTGGCTCTGCCCCGTCCCCATTTCCCTGCAGGCAGGTGTAACAGGACAAAGTCTCCCTCCTCCTGTTAGGTACTGGGCTCACCTCAGTGCTCCTTCTGGAGCCTCTCCAACTCAGCTTTGGGGTGGTTGGGGGTAGCTGCTGCCCTGGTTAGAGCACTGGATGGGGAGTCCAGAGACTGGATTTGAGTCCTCAACCTGCTCATTGCTGTGTGATCTTCGGTAAGTCACTTCACTTCTCTGAGCCTGCACAGTGGTGATAATTCCAACAGCCCTGCCTCATCAAATGGAGTCAAACCTGGATAAAAACCCTGGACAAGTGTAAGGGTGGGCCTGTCCTGAGATGGCCAGAGAGAATGTCCAGAAGGTGGTCCTTCCTGGGCCCCAGAATACTAATTCCAGTTATGTTGCTGATCTGCTGTGTAGCCCTGGGCAGGTGGCCAACCCTCTCTGGGCCTCATAAAAACATGGAGATAAATGCTTCTCTCTGCTATGGTATCGACCTCCTGGCAACAAGGGGAAGTTAAATGTGGAAGAGCTTTAAGAACCTTAGAAGAAAGGCCATCTATAAACATAAGAGATTATTAACACCATCCAATAATCATGCTGTCTGCTGACAAAAGTAATGACCCCCCGAAGCTGGGCATGGAGAGCAGCCGTGTCAGCACGCGGCGGCTCGAAGCAGGGCTTCCTCTTAGCTCATAACGCTCTGTGTATGTTTATGTGGGGTTTTGCCTCTACAAACCAACCACGAATTAGTTCTTCCGTGGGTGTGCCCAGAAGGGAGGCAGGAAGGGCAGGGGATGACGAGAGCTGGAGCCCCAGGAAGGGGGTGTCTAGCCTGGACACCCAGCCAGGTAAGGATGGGTGGGGCTGGGAACCAAAGGTTCTCCTGGTTCTCAGTGCCCATTTCTGCTGCTTGCTGTCCTGAGCACCTGGGCAGATAGCGTTCCCTCTCTGGGCCTCAGTTACCCCACCAGGGCTGTCAGTGCAGGAAGGTGGGGAGGCATTACGGGATGTGTGACTTCAAATCACCTTCTGACTTGCCCACTCCCCCTTTCTTCTCTGTCCTGCTGGAAGCTTGGTGTCGGCACAGGGAGGTGCCCATTATACTTTAACCCCAAGCCTGGGGAATCCCACGGTGGGTCGTCTCTGTGGCCACAACCTCTTGGCGGTGCCCAGGAGTCAGTAGCATGTCGTGGACTCTCTGAGCCTCTATTTCTCATCTGTCCCCACCCTGCCAGGTGGGAGTGCCCAGATCCTGGGTGCAGGGAGCCAGCCATGTGCGGCCTTGGGTGGGGTTATTATTCTGCAGCCCTTCCACAGGGCCCAGGCTGAGCTGCGGGATGATCCTCAGCCCAGCAGGCCGACCCACGGGTGGCAGGGAGGCTGCCTGGGTGGGAGAGAGGCTGCGCCTTGCCGCTGTCAGTTTTTATCCTCGCCGAGGCCTGCAGGGCCTTTCCCCCATCCCCGGCTCCGCTGCCTTTTCTCTCTTTAGACAACTGCCCTCATTCTGTCTCCCGCTCACCACACTGCCTATTTTTAACTTTTGGCTTTGGGGGAGGTGGAGGAAGGGAGGTCGGGTGGTGTTTTTTTCCTCTGTCCTCCTCCCTGGTCTCATGTCCTTTCTGGGTCCTCCTCTGGGGGTCTTCCTGGCCGTCTGCCCTCCCCAGGCTCCTCACAGCCCTTCTGTCCTGCCTGCTTCCTTGCCTGCTCCTCTCCTCCTCTCTCTGCCTCTGGGCTCTTCTGCCCAGGCCCCTCATCTGCTTCTGTTTCTGCTGCCTCTCCCAAGGGACCCTCGCAGGCCCCATCCCTGTCCCCGTGGCTTCTCTTCAGTGGCAGCAGTGGCAGCAGTTGGTCGGAGCACTTGCTCTTGCCACAATCCCTCCTGACAGCTAGTGGCGGCTGACACAGGTGACCTCTCCCTTTTTCTGGAAACCTGACCTTTTCCTGGAGTTCACACCCTGCCAGGCGTGCGTTTGTGGGGGACACTCCATTCCCCCATTAACGCTGGTGCTGGCTGGTGAAGTGGGCAGCTGTGGGGGTGCCTGCCCAGCATGCTTCCACCTTCTTTGACTGCCAACACCTAGATTTTCCTCGGACCCCCTCCCCACCCACTCGCCCCATTGTTTGGGTGGGGCTGATCCACCTCCTGGCTTCAGAGATGTGCTGTGTCCAGGCCTGGCCAGGGTGAGCCCAGCCTAGGTTTCTGCCAGATAGGAAAAGGGGTCTTTCCTCTTGCTTATGTGGTGAGATGTCAGCTTGGAGCTGCCTGGGTGTCTTGGCCACTGCAGGGAGAGACTGCCTGAGGAAGAGGCTAACAGGGAGGAGAGCAGAGCTGAGTGATGGAAGGAGGAGGGACTTCCAAGCTCTCAACTGAGCACTTGGACCCAGCGTTCCCTGATTTTGATGTTTCGGTTCCATGAACTGAGGTTTTTTTCCCTTCAGCCATTTGGAGTTTGTTATTTGACACTGAAAGAGTCCTGGCTGTTCTGCTGGGATGCCGTCTGCTCTCTTCCCAGTCCACCCTCTGCCCCGCTGCCCTCCCCCACTCTATGGCTTCCCTTGTCCTATGGCTGGTCATAGTCCTAAGTTCCCAGCCCAGAAAGTGCTCCTGGACTTCAGGCCTGTGCTATCAGCTGCCCCTAGACACTTTTGATGGGATGCCTTGTGGGGGCACTCAAAATGCAACATGTCCCAAACAAAACTCATTCTCTGTCCTTTGTCTTCTAAGGTTTTCTAATTGGCGATGAATGCTTCCTTCATTCCACCCATCTTTCCATCCATCTTCTTTCCTTCCTTCCTTCTTCCTTCCTTCCTTCCTTCTTCCTTCCTTCCTTCCATCATTACACCCACCATGGTGTAATGTTCCATCCATCCATCCATCCATCCACACACTCACTTACCCATTCATTTCACCTCCTCCTCCTCATAACAGCAATGATGATAATAATAACCTATGTTTATTGAGGGCTTTCATGGTGCTAGATACTGTTCTAATCAATTTATACATACACATTTAACCCTTTACACATACACATTTAACCCACATTACGCCCACATTACACATACACATTTAACCCTCAAAACCAGCCTGTGCAATAGGTAGTATTACTGACTTAGAGGTGAGGAGCCTGAGACACAGCAGGGTTAAGTAGCTTAGCGTCACTAAGCGCACAGCCAGGGTTCCTCGTTGCTGAAGCCAGAGACTTGGGAATTGTCCTCATGTCCCCCCATCATCCTGAACATTTGGTCATCACATCCTGCCAACTCTGCCTGCAAAGCTCCTCTCAGACTAGCCTGTTTCTCTCAACTGACCTACCTCAGGGCACCCCCATGTCTTTCTGAGATCACAGTCCCAGCCTCTAGGCTCCCATCCCCCTCCACTACCCCATCGCTTCTCAGCCAGGCCCACCCTGCTGGGTACCCTCCATGAGAGCCCATGGCACAGGCAGGTGGGCCTTGCTAAGAATGCATATGCTGCAGGGCTTTCATCTGGGCTTTCACCGTCACATCCCCTGAACTCCAGTCAGTCCCTGGCTTAGGCCAGGCACTTAACAAATGTTGTTGAGTGAAATGAGGCATGGACGGCAGCTTGGGAACCACCCAGGGGTCCTGAGCACACGTGGAGTTGGCCACTGGCTTCCAGGACGACATGCCCCCAGTGTACACTGAAGGCCTCAGTCACAGGTTCTCGCCTCCTTCCATCCCTTCCATTCTGGGATGGCTCCAGCCACCTCAGCAGATGTTCTTGCTGATGGGTGAGGGCTATGTCAGGAACAGCTGAATGTCTGCGGCCGTTGTTCAGCTAAACACCCCTGTCCACCCACCTCCAGACAGTCTCAATCCCTCCACCCCCACTCCCTCTTTGATGACTTACGGGCGGAGAGCATCCAGAGCTGGGTGGGGACAGGGGGACCCTGTGCTCCTGCCGCTACCCCTCACCTCAGGTGGGTGTTCCCTGTGTTAGGCTGTTTTGTTTTCTATAAAGAAATGCCTGAGACTAGGTAATTTATAAAGAAAAGAGGTTTAATTGGCTCACGGTTCTGCAGGCTGTACAGGATGCATGATGCAGGCATCTGCTCCTCGTGAGGCCTCAGGAAGCTTCCAGTCATGATGGCAGGCAAAGGGGGAGTAGGCGCATCATAGGGTGAGAGCAGGAGCGAGAGAGAGGGGAGGTCCCAGACTCTTAAACAACCAGGGCTCAGGTGAACTCACTGAGCAAGAGCTCGCTCCTCACCAAGGGGATGGCACTCAGCCATTCATGAGGGGTCTGCCCCCATGATCCAAGCACTTCCCACCAGACCCCACTTCCCACACTGGGAATCACATTTCCAATGAGATTTAGAGGGACCCAACATCCAGACCGTGCCACTCCCTAAGGAGGGAGCCATCAGCAGATGTGGCGCAGGAGGCTGAGGCTGGGGAGATCTGGGCTGACCAGAGACCCTGAGTGGGCTACTGCTTGCGGTCCACTGCGGTGAGTCTCGGGGCTCCTTCTGGGGTCTGCAGGACGGTGTGCCTGAGGCTAGGGGCAGGCCCAGGAACCCCATGTCCTCTTCAAGGCCAGGCTACCCAGCCCGTCAGCAACACTGCCTTGGGGCCTGTCCCTGGAGAGGAGATGAGGCTGCTGAGCTGTGCCAGGGCTGCCTCAGCGGGGCTAAGTGTTGGAGGAGGCTCACATTCCTGGGTGTGCTCCCACAGCATGTGGGGTAGACCTGTTCAACCTGGAAGGACTCTGGCCCCAAGAGGTCAGAGTGGCTGCCTCAGAATGACACCTCTCAGGCCTCCCTTCAGGAGAAGCTACCCCAAGGGACGTGACTGACCATCCCAGCTGCCGCACCTGCAGGCCCCGCTGTGGTACTCACTCCCAACACTTCCTCTCCCCGGACTGCCCCTGCTGGAGGCTGAGCCTGCAAGGTCATTTGCAGATGTGGGACTCCTCCGGGGGGAGTCTTTGCCTGGGTCTCTGCCTCACCTGGCTGAGGCATCCCTAGAGCAGTGCTGGCTGAGGCTCTTCCAATTCTCTTTCTGCCCCCATCCTTGCAGCTGTGACAGCCGGATGCCAGGGTCCGAAGGCTCTCCTGCCTATTCCTGCTCTGTATCCCCTTATCCTTCAGAGAGATTTCTTGGAGGACCCCCAGATGACTCAGCCTGAGGAAGGAACAGTCCTGCCGAGGGCCAAGGGGCCCCAGCACCACCCATAGCCCTGGCAGGTATGTCTGGCAGGAGATGCTGCCTGGAGACAGGTGGAACCCCCCCATGGCAGCACCCCCAAGTCCAGCCTTTGAAGGAGCTTTTGGGGTCAGTGCTTGGAAGGCTTCAGTTCCCACACAGCTTTGGGCCTGACTCAGCTTCACCCACAGCCCTTGGTCTCCCCGTTGGCAAATGTGTGCTCGTCTAGGCCCCTGCCTGAGATCCCTGCTGGCCAAAGCTCCATCTCAGTTTATCTGGATCATCTTCTCCCAGAGCCTCCTGGCCCTTTGTGGGATTGAAAGGATGTCAGGGCAGGAGGGCCTTCAGACTCTATCAGGCTCCACCACTTAAATCTACAGAGAGGTACAGAGAGGGTAAGTAACTTGTCTGAAGTCACACAGTAGGTCTGAAGCAAGCTAGTCAGGACCATGGTTGTGTGATGGTCCTTCCTGGTCTCTTCTCACCTGGCAGGGTGATTTCCTGTGGCCTCAAATCAAATCAGAGGTCACTGCCTCCAAGGGCCATCCATACGCAGCCCAGACCTCTAAGGGGAGGGCAATGGGCCTCAGCATCTGCCTCCCCAGCCTGCAGACCAAACCCCTCCACTGACATTGCTGAGGCCTCCTCAGCCTGGCTCAGCTGCCTCTCCTGGTTCTCCTAGGCCCACCTCAGGCTTTCACTCACTCCCTTGCCCTCCTGGGGGACCTTCTCCCCTTGACCCATGTATTAGTCTGTTCTCACGCTGTTAATAAACACATACCTGAGACGGGGTAATTTATAAAGGAAAGAGGTTTAATTGACTCACAGTTCAGCATGGCTGGGGAGGCCTCAGGAAACTTACAATCATGACGGAAAAGGAAGCAAACATGCCCTTCTTCACATGGCAACAGCAAGGAGAATGAGAGCTGAGTGAAGGAGGAAGCCCCTTATAAAACCATCAGATCTCGTGAGAACTCACTCGCTATCACGAGAATAGCATGGGGGAAACTGCCCCCATGATTTAATTACCTCCCACCGGGTCCCTCCCACCACACATGGGGATTATGGGAGCTACAATTCAAGATGAGATTTGGGTGGGGACACAGCCAAACCATATCTCTTCGAAGGTTTCCATGACCCCAGCCTAAATAGCCTGCCCTGGGCCTGGGCTTCTTGCTTGGCCCTTAGTGTAGCATGGTCCCCACTGTGGTCTTTGCTTCACGAGCATCTCCTGCCTCAGAACCAGCCTGAATGCACCTTGAGGGCTGGAGGTTTGAATCCTGGCTGCACCTGGCCCAGGTGGCTGGCTTTCTCAGCCCATGAGGTGGAGGTAAGAAAGTGCATGGGCTTTTGAGTTAGACAGACCTGGGTTTGAGCCACAGTGTGGCTGGGGTGGCCTCCTCACATCTTTATGAATCAGTTTCTTTGCATGTAAAATGGGGAAGTTGAAACCCATCTTGGATATGTGAGGAAGACCCGGCTAATGTATGGAAAGTGCTCGGGATGGTACCTGGCCCAGCGGCTCTTCCCAACCATCTGAGCTGCCTCCCCTTCCCTCCCTGCCTTAGGGTCTGGCTCAGGGCTGAGCACCCAGGAGATGTTTCAAATCCAGAAGTGGAATTGTGGGGAAATAGTGGAGGAGGCTTTCTGGGAGGGGTCTGCTGGGGAGACAGTGAATTCCTGTCAGCTCGCAGTGGAGCTCAGAAACACCGATTCAGCACTGGCTTCCAGAGTGAGAAACTCTGCAGGGCTGGGAGTTGTGGGGAGAGAGAGAGGAGATGGGAGGTGGTGGGGTGGGGGTGGGGGTGAATGAGGGAAAGAAGAGACAGAGAGAGAGAAAGAGGAGTAGAGGCGGAAAGAGAGGAGGTCAGAGATACAGACAGACCCGGAGGGAGAGACACCAAGCGACTGGCAGAGAATGAATCAAATAAACACAAAAAGATGGAGGGAAATCCAGACAGTTAGAGAGGCAGAGAGCCAGGAGAGGAAGTGTGCAAGCTCAGGAAATGGAGAGAGAGAGGGAGACAGAGAGAGAGAGAGAGGGAGATTCTGGGGGTACAGTTTGCAGGCCAGGTCCCCTGTGCGCTGCCTGAGCGCCTCTCCACAGGGCAGGTGGGGGGACTTCCTTTTGGGTGAGGACCTCTCAGGCTGTCTTTTTCCTGGTCAAAGGCCATGTCCACTCGTGACCCCTGTGAGTGCTTCCCTGGAGTCCTGCAGCCCAGGGCCAGCAGCAGAGTTGGCTGCGGCCTGATCCATGGGGGCTCTGGAAATCCTGGAGCTTGGTGATGAGCCGTTCAGAGAACACCTCCAAATGCCAGTGCCCCAGTGGAGGGGCTGAAAGCAGGGCAGGGAAGGGACATCTGTGGACTTGTATTTCAGGCCAGCAGGGCTTGAGGTGAACGGAGGAGGAGGAGGGCGAATGGTCAAGTGTTTTAGTCTCGCTGGGGTGGACAAGTCCCCTCTGCCTCATTCCACTGCCTTGGCTTGAGTGCCTCTAGGGCCAGGTGGCTCCCGCACCCCCTAAGAAAGCCTGCTGTGAGAGTGGGAAGGTCTTCACTAGGTTGGTGCTGCCACTCTGGCCTTGGCTGTGGGGTGTGAGTGTGCATGCAGGTATAAGCTGTAAGCCAGCATGAGACCACAGCGCTGCCTGTGGGGAGAACTTTGCTCCCCCAGAGGAAGCAGGGTCATTTCTCTTTGGGTCCCTTAGTTGACTTCAAGCCCCTTCAGTCTCAGAAAAGGACTTTTGATAGGTTCATTTATACTGAAATGCCAGGAAATAACTTTGTAGTTTCCTCTAAAGGGGCAGTTTTTAACCTAAAGCATCACTTCTCTCTGGGGCAACGGCAGGCAGTGGGGTGGGGAGAAGTTAGCGGCGAGGGCTGCTCTCTCTGGCTCTCGTTGCCACCAGAATCCCTCCTCCCACCTCTACAGCAGGCTCTTGGCAGGCGGGGACCATTTCTTCTGTTTCTTCTGTGTCCTTCCCAATCAGGACACAGTGAAGTCCCTCCAGAGGGGGCTCCCAGTGAGGGGTAGAGATAGAACAGCAAGAAGAGCCTTTGTACCCATGAGCCACATCACCAAGCAAGCACTGACTAAGGTGTGAGTCCCAGCTGTGGGTGGCTGCTGTGTGGCCTTGGACAAGTCCTCACCCTCTCTGGGCCTCCATTGCCTACCTGGGAAAGATGAGGTTTGGGAGAGTGATGGTCATTGGAGGCTCCTCTGGCGGTGGTGTCTGAGGTTCTGGGCCTTTCACCCTCCTCAAGTTGCTGGTCAGCACCCGGGCCACACATTGATTGCCACAGGACCGGGTGATGGATTCTAGATGACCCAGTGGCCCTAGACCAGCCAGGCAACCAGACTCTTCCATCCGGAAATAGTGGAAACGTTCTTTAGACACCCGCTTGTCTGACTCCCTCAGTGACAGGTGGGGAGACCAAGGCCTGGGTAGAGGGGTGGCTTGCCGGAGTCCCACATCATATGAGCATTGGGTCTGAATTACGAACAAGTCTCCTGCCACTTTTCGCAGTTGGTTGAGTCTTAGGGGTAAATCCTGGTGGGCTCCCTGATAGAAGTGAAAGCTAAGATAGGTTCTGAAGGAAAGTGTGAGTGGGGAGAGATGGGAGGGGTGGGTGTAATTTGCAGGTCTTACAGAGAGGGGCCCCAACTTCTGCCCAGAAGCCAGTTGGGAAGAGAAAGGGGCTGGGTGGTCCACCTGCCCTTGGCCTGTGTATCTCCTGCACCCTAAGGCTCCAGAAACCCCTGGAAAGGGCTGGCATCTAAGCTGGCTGCTCTGCATTTGGTCTCTGGTATGAGTACTGGAGGACACCTCTCCCTGTGGGCTGCCCCTGGGTCAGTGGCTAGACTGGGCTGGCCACCACCGTAAATCACCCAGGGAGCTGGGCTAGTGGACATGGTTTGTGCATCCCAGGCACCCACCCTGCAACTCTGAGAATGGACGGCAACATGTCATTTTAACAAAGTTGCAGATTTCCTTGTCACATAGGAGGTGGACAGCCATGGCCAGCACCACCTCACTCACCCCCAGACCCCTCCAGGACCTCCCCAGCCTGGTGAGTGGGTGCAGAAGGTGAAGGCTGACAGGCCCCATCAACTGGATTGGGGAGAGGCACCCACCGCCCCAGTGGAACTGGCATCTGAGTTTTCGTAC
Organism: Gorilla gorilla gorilla; assembly: GCF_029281585.2. NCBI lineage: Eukaryota > Metazoa > Chordata > Mammalia > Primates > Hominidae > Gorilla > Gorilla gorilla. Next base: position 44,840,977 of record NC_073232.2, on the reverse strand, counting down.
CCCCCGACCTCCCACTCTGCCGCCTACTCTCTTGACCATCTCTCAGTGGGATCTCAGCAGATCCCACTGCCCCTGAGTGTGCTATGCCAATTTCTCCCCCAGATGTATGCGCACTGCTCCTGCCACCTGGAACACATTCTTCTTTCCCCTCTATCTGGATTCTTCTTTCAAGGCCTAGGTGAAGACTTCTCCCTCCAGGAAGCCTCCTGTGGTTGTCCTAGCATAACCCTTAGACCTCTGAGAGCAGGTGAGCTCCTTCTGCTTGCTAACTTTGGTGATCAGGCTGGTTGCTGCCTGGAGCACCTGATAGAGGCCGCATTCAGGCTCAGCCGGAAAGAGTTGCATGGATTGGCAATGTCTATCCGGGTCAGGCAGAGGTAGGCTGGGGTGGCTTATGTTTACTTTCCTTGCTGAGGCTTCTGGGCCATGTGGCCATTGTTCATAACCTTTGTGCACGCAAAACTTCTCTCATCTCTTTACCCCCTGTCTGCTCAGGGGACACGTAGTCCCCTGACGGCAGGCACCCAGCCTCATGCTTCCTCTGTGCCCCTCATCACGCTGGGCACACATAAAGCTCCGTACACCTGAGTCAGATGGAGGGGCAGAGCATAAGATGCTGTCACTTTCCATGGGGAAACTGAGTCATAGAGTTTCAGAGCCATTTACAGGAAAGGGACCTGGGGCTCGGAAGGGGAAGGCATTTTCTCACGGCCCCAGAGGGAGTACTGGGAAGGCTCTATCAGAGACTTGCGGTCAAAGTGTAGCTTCCATGCCTGAGGGGTGTCTGGCAGTCCAGGTGGAGCAGGGGTCCCGATGCTGCCTCCCCATGCCCCCGGCCCTGCAGAGGCTCCTCCTTTTTTCATTCGAGGCTCTGAGAGCATTCATTAGTGCACTTTACTCCCATGTGGGGTATCCATGCCTTTCATTATTCCCATTTTACAGATGGGAACATGGAGGGAGCATGGGGTTCATGGCTGGACCCCAGGTCCCATCCAGCAGGTTGCCAGTGGCTGTAGTGACTCTGGCCCCAAACATGGGCTGGCCATGACCCTGGCTCAGGTTGGGCCCCAGGCTTATCAAGGAGATGCTTCTCCCCTTAGGGGATCCCAGTGCAGAGAGTGTCTGAGCTAGAAAGTCACTTACAGGTTCTGAGCCCCTGGTGATCCAGACGGAGAAAATGAGTCCCAGAGAAGGTCAGGGGCTGGTCCCAGACCACACAGCTTCCCTTAATGGACAGGCTTCCTGACAACCAGTTCTCCCCCAGTCTTCCCAGAATGCAGAACAGAGGGAGAGCTGTGGCCGTGTATCTGGGTCCTTGCTGGAGCTCCATCCTGCTCAGGCCCGAAAACACTGGAAAGGAGACCTGGCTGGATGCTCCAGTAGCCTGCCCTGGGCCAGCGTGGCACTGAATCTCTGCAGTCTCACCTAGCCTCAAGTTCTCACTGTAGTGTAAATGACTGATAGCAGAGCCTTTCCTGCAGCCATGTTGGCAGGAGGGGGAAAGGAGCCCCTGAAAGAGGAAATGGTACACTTCTAGGTGTTGCAGGGATGGGTTGCGATGTAGTCCAGAGAGGGAGTCTGGGGGCCTGGACACTCAACTTCTTCTGAGCCCCGCTCCCAGATTGGCCCTCCTCCTCTCCCTCCTCTTCCTCCTCAGTCTCTCCGTCTCCCCTCCTCTTGTCCTCTTGCAGCAGCTGTTAATCCAGCCTCCCCTCCGCATGGTGCATTTTAAAGAGCTGGCCCTCTGCCAGATTTGCATTGGTGGTTTATTGATTTAATTAAGCAGGGGCCATAAACAGTGCCCCCCTCAGCCTGAGGAGCATCCACAGGGCACCTGGCTGGCTAGCATTAAAGACCCATGGAGGCCGCTGACTGTGGAGGCAGCCTGATTTAAGGACCTGTGATTCCCGTGAACTTCGTTCCTCCATCCCTCTTGGATTCTATCAGAAGTGCCATCACAGTGGCAGTGATGGCTTAATCGTAGCCCAGTGCCTCTGCCAGGGAGAGAGGGCCTCAGTGGACAGCAGGCAGAGGGTCTTGGGAGCCCTGGTTCTCAGTCTGCCCCGCCCCCTCTCTCTGGCCCCACCAGTCTGGGGCCCACCCCAGCTGTTCCCACTCCTGCGAGTGCCCTGCCCAGTGCTCTGGGAAGGCTGCTCTTTTGTCCTCAACAACAGAGCCGCAGTTCCGGAGGCCCATGGTGTACTTTACCGTGCCCACTCTTGCCTGGCATCTCCAGATGCCACCATAGAGCAGGCATTTGCTGCATCTGCAAAATAGGCAGGAGTGACTGTAGGTGACCGCTGTGTGCCCCACTCCCTCCCAGACCAGGGAGTGCTGGCCTGGGAGACAGAGACCTGGGGTAACTGTCCCGTCCTAGCCCTGACTCTGCAGCTCTGCCTCCCGGCTGCTGTCTCCGGGCTGCTCTTTCTGGTTGTGGGTAAGGGGATGGAGTCAGCACTATCCAAGCTCCCTTCTAGCCTGCTAGTCACCTTTCCTCTTTCATGGGGAGATGTTCTTATGCCAGGGAAGGCTGGGCACTGGGCTGGGCAGGATTCTCACACCTATAGGGTCAGCCGATCCTCACACCAGCTCTACAAAACAGTAACCTCGTCCCCCAGCCGCCCCTTAGAGATGAGCAACTCAGACGTTGAATGACCTGCCTCAGGTCACTCAGCCCTTACATGCAGAGCTTGGTTTGAGCTGAACTAGTGCTAGGAGAGGTGAGGATGATGTTGCTGGATCTCCCTGGTATCTGCCCCCGATGCTACCTCTCCAGTCAGTTGTAAGGTCCACTTCCTCAGAGCCCCAAGGAGATGTCTGACCCGGAGGAATGGAGCCTGGGTGACAGAGAGGCTGTAGGTACGCAGCCTGGGTAATGGAGAGGCAGCAGGAATGGAGCCTGGGCGACGGAGAAGCAGCAGGAACGGAGCCTGGGTGACAGAGAGGCTGCAGGAATGGACCCTGGGTGATGGAGAGGCTGCAGGCATTCTTTGGCCCCTTCCATTGTTGAGGAAGACCCAGGCCCAGGTCAGTGTTGCACAGTTGGCCATGCTTCCCTCCGGAGCCAGGAGGCTGGGTGAAAGGGGTGGAGCATCTTTGCAGGCTTGGGGCTGGGTGCAGGGGACAATGCCTTGTGGCTCAGAGCCTGACGGCTGACGGGGTCCTTGGAGGCCCACTGCCCAAGATGAGAACACTGAGGCCCAAGGCCACACAGTCCGGGTAGGGGTCTCCCTGGGGGAGCCTGGCCCTCTCTCTGCTGATCCTCCTCTCATTTACAGCCCTAGGCACCTGGACCAAGGTGGGCAAAATCAGCTTGCTGGGCCTCTGGAGGGGAAGAGGGGCAGCAGGCAGTGAGGGGAAGGGAGGAAGAGACGGGTGGGAGCTGACGGTGGCAGGGACGCGCCCCGCAGGTCTGTGTTAGCTGTGTTTGTCTGGGAGTTCACAGCTGCTGGTGAACATCTGCTCTGTCTCCCACCTCTCACCACTGCCTCCAGCCTCACCGCCCCCGCCCGGCCTCTTTCTGGGCGCTCCCTGTCATCCCTCCTCTCGCCAGCCCTGCCCTACCTGGTTTCTGCTTTTCTCGGTTTTGTTGCCTCTCCATTTCTTTCTCTCTTCCCTCTTTCACACTCTGGGTCTCTCAGAATTGGTCCTCCCTGCCCTTCCCCAGGGAGGCAAGCCCCTCTAGCCCTCTGGGCCTGGGGGAGGTGTGGAGGTGAATGTGATCAGCTGGGCTTGGGTCTGCAAGGCTGGGGCCTTTGCCATTCTCTGGCTGGCCTCTCTGAGCTTCCACTGCCCCATCTGTAAAATGTGGGCTGAGGGGCGGGGATAGTGACGGCTGAGGACAGTGCCTGACATCTTGCGGGGCTCCCTCTGTCCCACGTCCAGGTGCGGAGTTATTGCCACAGTTATCCAACCTGCCTGTTCCCAGGAGACCTGGAGGAGCACCAGGACTCCTGGGAGCCCTGAGAGGTTACAGATTCCCGAGCCCATTCTCCCAGCACCATCCAGCCCAGTGGGCCCCACCCTTCTGCATCCCTGCCACGTTGTTCCTCACAAGTGGTCATCCATCCCTAGTGTGACATGGTCACCGATAGGGTGAGTTGACAGCCTGGAGTCCTAACACCACCACTTAGCTCTCAGAGCCTCAGTTTGCTCATCTGCAAAATAGGAAGAATAAGGTCTGGTGGGGCGCAGTGGCTCACGTCTGTAATCCCAGCACTTTGGGAGGCCGAGGTGGGTGGATTGACTGAGGTCAGGAGTTCGAGACCAGCCTGGCTAACATGGTGAAACCCTGTCTCTACTACAAATACAAATATTAGCCAGGCATGGTGGCAGGCATCTGTAATCCCAGCTACTCAGGAGGCTGAGACAGGATAATTGCTTGAACCCAGGAGGTAGAGGTTGCAGTGAGCCAAGATCGCGCCACTGCACTCCAGCCGGGCAACAGAGCGAGACACCATTTCAAGAAAAAAAAAGAATAAGGCCTGCTTCATAGGCTTGATGAGCACTCCCCATTCTGACCTCTGTGGCAGTGCAGGGTCTACCATGGGCCTCAGAAGGACTCAACAAATGGGGCTGACTATTCTTGTTGAACTCCTTTGTGGTGGGGAGTTCACCCCGTGTGAAGCTGCTCAGAGTATTGGAATGGGATCCCAGAAGCCCGTTCTAGACGGTACCTGGGCGTGTTGAAATGCTTCAGTGCCCCAGGGGAGTCCTGCCCAGCCTGCTCCAGTGGAGCTCCTCTTCCTCCTCCCAGCACCTCCCCCACCACCTGCCCACGCTGCTGCCACCTTCCACTGGCCTCCCACAGCATGAATGGCCCCGCCCACACCTGGCATCTGTTTCCCGATGGTTTACTCACTCTCCCTTCTTCATGTTGCAAAAGCCTCCCAAGTGGTTATGCTGCTTCCCTCACCCTCTCCACTCCAGTCTCTGCCTCCACCTGGAGGAATAGAAAAAAAAAACCACTTTATTGGGAGTATTTCTTAGTATAAACTGCTCATTCAAAATACATACATACATATATACACACTTGACGGACTTTCACACGTGTATACAGCCATGTAAAAGCCTCATAGATCAAGATATAGAACAATTGCAACAGCCCAGGAGTTTGATTGTGCCTTTTCCAGTCAGTAACCTGCCCAGAGGTAACCTCTATTCAGGCTTGGATCCCCAGGGTTAATTTCATCTAACCTTGAGCTTCATATGCATGGACCCATTTAGCACACGCTTACTTCTGTCTGCCTTCTTTCCTTCAGCATTCCCACTGTGAGATCCAACCATATGGTTGCATGTATCTGTAATTTCTTCTTTGTCATTGCTGCATAGTATTTCATTGAATGAATGTACCATGATTTGTTTATTTATTCTACAATAGATGGGCATTAGAGTTGTTTTCAGTTTTGGGTTATTACAAATAAAGCTTTGAGGAAGATTTTTGTGCATGTCATTTGGCAGTCACTTGCTTTCATTTCTCTTGGGCAAATACCTATGGTTGGAATTGCTGGATCATATGCAGGCATGTGCTTAGCTTCAGCAAATATTGCCAAATCATTTCCCAAGTGGTTGAAGCAATTAACACTCCCGCCAGCAGTGCAAGAGTTCTGGTAGCTAGCTCCAAGCTCTTGCCAAAATTCAGAATTATCATTTCTTTTTAATTTTAGCTTTTTTGGTGGGAGTATAATGGTATTTCATTGTGGTTTTCATTTGCATTTCCCTAATGATTGATAATGTTGACAACTTTTCACATATTAAGTGGACATCTGGGTATTATCTTTTGTAGATGGTCTATTGAAGTTTTTTGCCAAAGTTAAAAATTGAATTGTCTATTTTGTTCTTGATTTGAGTTTTTTTCTTGTTCTTTTTTTTTACATATTCTGGATTTGAGTCATTTTGGGATATATGCATGGGTGATGTGCTTCTCTGCCTTTATTACCTACTTTCCTAACCTCTCAAAATCCCTCACCCTGTCTGAAAGCTCACTGAGCCTCAGCCTCCGAATGTAGGGTTCCCTCTGCCAGGAGGGACCTCACCCTCTTCTCTCCTTCATCAGGGCTTGCTTTTCAAGACCCCAATCAAACCCCACCTCCTCTAGAAAGTCAGCCCTTCTGCTCACAGCCCTGGTTGATATTCCCTGGCTTTGGAGGCATCGGTGCATATAGCCCGTTGGATGCCGTGAAAGAACGCATCTTGGCTTCTGCATACACCTTGTGGGCAGGGACGGTGTCTTCTCTTTCACATCTGCCCCGTGTCTCAGGTGATGCTGGAGCTTGATCAGCTCTTGTGGACTTTCGAAGGTAGGGTTGAGGTGTGGCCCAGTTTGCCTGAGACAGTCCCAATTGCCACTTACTGACATGGCATGGTTAATAACAGCCCCTCCTGAGGCCCAGAGGAGAGGAGAGCTGAGATGGAAGCCAAGGGGCCGATCGGGAAAAGAACACTTGTTTCAGGGACAGAACTGGGTCTAGTACTGACGGCCTCGAGTGTGCCATGTGCTCTCAGATGAATCCCTCATCCTCTGCGCCTCAGTTTCTTCTTCTGTACAATAGAGAAAATAAATCTTCACCTGTCTCACCGGGCAGTTATAAGGGTAAATGAGCCATCAGATGAGGCTGTGACAGGAGACAGTGCAGACATACAGAGAAGCTGCTCCTGTCTTCCCAAGGCCCTGCTTGCGACAGGGAATGTGGTCACCTGCCCTGTGGCAGTCCCATGGGCCCTGGGAGAGAGGCATTCAGCACGCTCAGAGGAGGGACTGGCGTGTCCCAGTGGGGGAAGCCTGGCCGAGTGTTAACATCAGTTCAGTCCAGGTAGTGGCTAAATGTTCTTTTTTGAATGTTCAAAATATTTCGTGAATAATTTTTTTCTTTATTGAGCTATAATTGACAAATAAAATTGTATATATTTATGCCGTACAATGGGATGTTTTGATATGTGTGTACATTGTGAAATAACTACTGCAGTCAAGCTAATGAACATATCCATCACCTCACATAGTTATCTTTTTTTTTTTTTTGGTGGTGGAACATTTAACATCAACTGTCTTAGCAATTTTCAAGTATCTGATGTATTATTATTCACTATAATCACCATGTCATACAGTAGATCTTCAGAGCTAATTTGGCCCACCTCACTGAAACTTTGACCTACATCTAAGTTTAATTTACATTTTAAAAAAATTTATTTGAAATATATTTTTTAGGTTTTTAAAGACTGGGTCCCACTCTGCTGCCCAGGCTGGAGTGCAGGGCTGCAATCACAGCTCACTGCAGCCTCAACCTCCTGGGCTCAAGCCATCCTCCCACCTCAGCCTTCTGAGTAGCTGGGACTACAGGTGAGAGCCACCGTGCCTGGCCTAAATTTTTTTTTTTTTTGGAGATGGAGTTTTGCTCTTGTTGCCTAGGCTAGAGTGCAATGGCTTGATCTCTGCTCACCACAACCTTTGCCTCCTGGGTTCAAGTGATTCTCCAGCCTCAGCCCCCCGAGTAGCTGGGATTACAGCCACCATGCCCAGCTAATTTTGTATTTTTAGTAGAGACGGGGTTTCTCCGTGTTGGCTAGGCTGGTCTTGAACTCCTGACCTCAGGTGATCCGCCCGCCTCAGCCTCCCAAAGTGCTGGGATTACAGGTGTGAGCCACCACGGCTGGCCGATTTTTCTTTTTAAGTATTAAAAAAGTGTTGATTGGGCTCTTCCAATGCTCTTGGTTGCTGCGAGGAGCCGCCTGCCATGTCATTCAGGCATAGCGTGTTTATGGAGCCAGGCTCTGTGCAGGATGCTGCATCTGCACCATCAGGACTCAGCTCCCTGGTCAGAGGACACATGCCCCCATGTGAATTAACTTTGTAGACTCCTCGGATGACAGCTGGCTGGGGACAGGTACGTGAGGGGTTGAGGGAGAGTGACTCAGCACCCGGGGCTCTGTCAGGGATGGGTGCCAGTCCAGGCCAGGGCGTGGCTGGAGGTGACAAAGGCAGGCGGGGCCGATCTCACGACCAGAGTGGGGCTTCCTGAAGCTCGTGGCCCTCAGGTCTCTCATTGTACAGATGGGGAGACTGAGACCCAGAGGGCAGAAAGAACTTGGTTGAAGTCATGTGGAAAATTTGGGGGCTCGATCTCCACATTGACTTCATTTCCTACTTTTACCCACTCTTGCCAGGGACGTCAGGAAGCATTCTTCTGGGCTCCTTCAGTTTTCAGAAAGCTCCAGGCTTGGATTGGCCTCTGTGTCTTTGACCTGTGTTCTCAAGCTTGGAGGTCCTTGGGATTCTGGGGAATGGGTCCCCAGAAGAGCCCAGGATGCAGGATGGGCGCTCTGGCTGCTGGAGCTGGCTCCCTGGCTTGTGGAGTTCGTTATGCACATCTCTTCCCAGCTCTGAGCTCAGGGACTCAGCTGGCACCTGAAATGGCTGTGGAGGGAGTATTTACACCACAGAAATTGGCCGATGCTACAACCCAGAGCTTTTCTCCCGAAGCTGGGAGTGGAACATTCAGCAGCACACCACTACCTGGGCCCCATCCCCCTTCAACCCAGGCAGCTTCATGTCATCTGTTTTATGCATTGGGTCTGGGGAAGATTTCATTTGAGGGAGGGTTTAAAAAATTTTTTTAAATCATTTATTTGTTTTAATCAATCCTGGGTATGCCAAGTAAACCTATGCATTATGGACTAACCTGGGCTAACTTGTGTGTTTTGAACCGACCTCTGGGCTAGCAGGTATTCCAAGCCAACCCAGGTATTCTGGGATACCGTGTGTCTCTGAGCTGGCTAAGTGTGTGGTTTGTATTGAAGCGTGAGTTCTAGGCTAGTCTGGGCTAAGTGATGTGTTATGAGATAACAGGCATATTCTGAGATAATCTGTGGGTTCTGGGCTCCCCTAGGAACTTGTTCCAGGTCCATCTGTAGACAAGGAACAAACTCCAGTCCCAATCTCCTCTTAGTACTTTAATGGTGGAGAGAGGCCCTCAGTTTTCCTTCTGATAAATGAGAACTAGAAGCTACCAAGAAACTTGGAGCTCCTTTGAAAGCGAGTGCCTGGGGTGGCTTGGAAGGTCCAGAGCCAGACTCCTCCTGGACTCCTGTGGGAGGGAGAAGACACAACTGCTCCTGCCTGAGTCAGCAAGGCTGGGCTGGGTGCATGACCCACTGTGGGACCATTGTGGGCTCTGGGAAGGAAGCCAGACAACAGGAGAGCTCTCTCCCTTTCTGAGTTTTCTTCCAGAAGGAAGGCAGGGACCTCATTAAGGACGTGGGTCTACCAAGTCAAGGATACATTTTGGAGTCACTGGTGCATATAATGAAACTTAGAGCTATGAAGTCAGATGGGCTTAGAGATGTTTGAGGCCTGCTACCCAGGACATTCGACTTTAGGAGCTCAAGGCTATAGGAGACAGGGGGAGCAGCCACAGGGCAGATCAAGGGGACAAGGCACAGGGGCAGGTGCCTGGAGCTCAAGAGAGATGAGGGCTGGGAGAGGTTCCAGGAGGCAGGGGCACAAGGGACTTAGAAAGGTGGAAAGGTAGCAAGTCTGGGCAGTGAAGTGTGGGCTGTTTCATAGAGGGCTCTGAGTATCAGCACAGGGAAGGGTTGCTCCATTCTATCAGCAATAGGGAGCCATCGAAGTTTGGTGAGCGGAAGACAGGCATGAAAGACATGGCAGGCCTGGGGGCCCACTTGGTGACTGCAAATAGGAGAGAGGGAGGGCTGGAGGTGGGGACTAGGCTGTGCCCAAGCTAGGGTCTCGACATTAATTTAGGTTTTGGGGTGATCTTGAACCTCAGTTTCCTTTTGTTTCAAGTGGGGTAAAAATTCTAACCCTGCCAAATGGGCCGTTTTGTGGCGGGGGCGCTGACGTGCTCCATCTTCTCTGGGCGCCACGACCTGCCATTCCGACTCTGGCCGCTGGGTGGCAGCCGGCCCCCAGCAGCCCCACCCGCAGCCCTGGGACTGGGTCGGGGGACTTTTCTGCGCGGTGACCGGGCTCAGGACCACCCCCATCCCAGCCTACAGTTTTCAGGTGGAGCCTTCGGTCCTTACCATCCCACCAGCTCCTGTCCACTTGGAGGCTCCAGGGGCCTCGAGGCCATGAATGAGAACTCACTGTCCACACTGCCCATCCACACTGCCCGCGTGGGGCCTCTCTCTGGGGCAGCTCTGTGCCAGGCATGGGGCATAGGGGACGTTCTTCATAGGGATGCCAGATTTAGCAAATAAATGCAATACTTGGGATATAATTGTACTAAAAATTATTCATCATTAATCTGAAATTCAAATTTCTCTGGCAACTCTGCCCCTATGCCACTGGCCCCCATTGGAGGAGGCCAATCACTCGCACATCCACCCTGAACACAAGGTGCCTGCCAGCCCGGGCTGTCAGGCCGAGGACTGGCAGAGAGGGAGCTGGCACAGCTCTGCAGGGACCAGCCTCTGCTCACGTCAGCTCCCTGGATGCTGTCCACCTGCCCGTCTACCTGTCTGACTCCCCTCTCAGGACTGGCTGGGCTCTGAGGATGCAGAGACCACCGCCACTGTCCTCACGTTCTCTTGGGCTCTATTTCCATCCTTCCAGTTCCCAGCCATCCGGCGTCTCTGCAAGGCCTTTGCGAGTCTGGTGTGGAGCCAGACGGAACCCACAGCTCCTGCCTGCTCTGGGGGCCCTGCCCTTGGCTCAGCCTCTGTGGTGCACTCTGCCTGGGCTCATGCACTCCTCTCACCACCCCTCAACTGGACCAGGGTAGCCAGAGGGCTGCCTGGGTGGCTCAGTGTCCCTGGGAGCATTGGCAGTGAGCCTTCATCAGGGTAGTCACGTGCCTGAGCAGGACTGGGGAGGGCAGGGAAAGGAAATGGGGAGGCAGGGGCTGGATTCTGGGGCACTGAAAATCAGCTGGGGAAGAGGAGAGATCTTTCTAGCACATGGAGACATCATCCGTCTCTCTCCTCACCTTCTCGGAAAATATGAGGCTCTGAATCCAGAAGTCTGGCTCTGGGACGCTTCCAGAGACCAGCTGGCCTCGCCTCCTGCTGGATGCTAGATGTGGAAACTGAGTCCCAGAGACGGTTAGCAAGCAACCCAAGGGTTGTCCGGCTCGCTGTCTGAGCTTGGTCCCTGCCTCCTCCAGGCTGGCATCCGCCTCTGGCTCTTGGGCTTTATGAGGCACTTTCTGTCCCTCAGGGTCCCCAGCAGACCATCTGCAGTGATGCAGGCCCGGTCCGGAAGACGTGGCCTCATCCACTGTCTTCACTAGGAAGAAGATTCACGAGGCAGGTGAGTTGGTTTAAAGGAACCTGCAGTCTTTTTATCACCTTGATGGCTACGATGGATTTTGTTTCAGGGAGTATCTGTAAGACTTTAATTAAATCAGGAACTCAGGCCCGGCCAGCTTCCCTGCTGCTTATCAGCTTCTTAAGGCCGTGATTCATTACCCAGGATTATTTTTTTTCATCCCTGAAATAATCTTTAAAGGCCTTCTATCAGGGAGATTAAAGCCATAAGTCATACACGCCCACGTGCATGCTTTGTTTTCTCTGCACATGGGTGGTGTAGAGCCACCCAGAGGACTGGGCCATGGTGCTGCCCCAGCCTCCTGGGCTCCTGCTGGGCCTTCTGCTGCCAGGACCAGGAGTGGGGGGAGTATCTGGTTGGCATGACTCTCTGGCTGGGCAGAGGTTCGGCCGTCGTTGTGGGTGCTGAGGTAGCCTAGGCAGGTGGGGAGTGGGTGAGAATGGAACTCCCTGCTTTATGATTTTTCTCCTTCTTTCATTTAACAAATGTTCATTGGCCCCCTGGGCCACTTCCTGTTCTGGGTGCTGGGCAGAGCAAGACAGATGACACGCCTTTTGGGGATTCGGACAAGTAAGTGAGCGATGACACCACATTTATTTCTTACTCTGCCTCCAAGCCTCTTTATCTCTTTGCCTTGACTCTGTCTCCCTGTCTTTCTCTCAAATCACAGAAGCAAGGCTTTCTTTTCCAACAGGAGGTAGGATTGCTTACTGGAGGTAGTGGCTTTTGATCTCATGTTGAATTATTCACTGTGAATCTCCCCTGAGCCAGTTTCAGGGGCAGGACGGTCTCAGTCTGGATCCCTAGGCCCTTAAGAATTAACAAAGCCTCCAGCTCAGCCTCTAATGGGGACAAAGGTAACTGGGGGTTTAGAGAGAGGAGGGTGGGCTGCCTGGAGGAGGTGGCCGTGGGGACTTGGAGGTTGGACTGCAAAGAACTTGAACCTAGAGCACGACCTTCCCTTCTCTGGTGGCAGAAGGCGCCAAGTGGATCCTAAACCCTCGGGCTCAAGTGCCTGCCTCGCCTCTTTTTGATGTAAAATATGCACTGCTGAGGTTCAGCCCTTGATAGGCGCTCCCACGTGTTGGAGCCCTGTGCTCACTGTCAGGCCATTAAGCTGCTAGTCACACGGCCAGATTCCACGGCTTTGGAAATGTTACTGTATTTGTGCAATGTTGTTTTGAGTCGTAGTTGCTCGCAGGGTCGGCGGGCTGCCCCTGATTGTGGCTGCTGTGTTTGGGGAGGGGAGCAGGAGATGGAGCTGGGGAAAGCCTCCTATGAAGTCCCAGGGGACTCAAGAGTCCCACCGCACCTGCTAGACAGCGGGGCAGGAGTAGCCACAGGCACTCGTTTGCATGAGCTGACCTTTGAGGAAAGTGTGTATGGGAAGAAGAAATCCCAAGCATGGTTGTGGGTGGACAGAGATAGGGTGAGGGGTCTAGGGAGCTGGGGACCTGAGATGAGAGTCGGCCCCTTCCCCCCAGCTCAGGGCTGCATCAGACTCCGTAGTCCAGCATGTGACTTTCCTTCCTTTCCTTGAATATGTCTTGTCTTCTTCCCCTGCCAGGTCTCTGCGCATCTCTTTCTACTGCCACGTCACCTGGGGTCATCCGTCCATCTCAGTGTGCCACACTGCCCAGATGAGGTCAGGCCCCTGTTAATTGCCACCCCTGGAGTGGCTTTGTGCTATGACTTTGTGGGGCCAGGCTCCCTTTGTGGTTGTCAGTCCCATGAGAGTTGGACTGTGGTTGATGGTTCATGGCTGGGCCCCTCTACCTGGCACAGAGCAGACCCTCAAAGAGTGTTTGCCAAAGGAAAGGATGAACCGAGGGAAGTGCGGTCACAATGGAGGGCCTTTGGAGACAGGAGACATAGGGGTCCCTGCTTTAGGTCCCTGGTGGTCCAGCATGGCCTGACCCAGGGAGAGAAGCATCCCCCAGCCCACTTCTGTCCAGAACACAGAGGGCCTCATGATGCAAAGAGGACTGAAGGGTTGACCTGGGAAGGGATCAGACCTGGGACCCCTACTCCTTTCTCATGAGGGTACACATGAGGCCTGGGCATGAGCACTTACCCCCCCGGGCCCCCCACATCTTCCTGGGGTGGGGCGGGGGCTGCAATGAAGCGGGTAGAGACGGTGCAACCCATGATCTGGGGGTGGACACTCTGTGACCTCCTTTATCCCACACTGGCCAGGTTGGAAGACATTTATATTTATATTGATTTGTGTCACCCACGATGACTTCACTTTCTGAAACAAAACTCAGAAATACATGCAGAATTGTTTCAATCCAGGCCACGCTGATTTTCTATAACATCTGCTCCCAATACTATGTTGCACGATGTGTGTGCGTGCGTGAGAAGCCCCGGGATTTTATTAGACAGTGATTGAGTTTCGGGGGGCTGTGGGCTGACCTGCGGTTCATCCAGGAGTTGGGGTGGGGGAAGCCGACCGTGGAGAGGCAATTAGCTGGTGATTCTCCAGAGGCAAAGCCTCTGTCATCACAGCCCCTCTCACCCGCGCCCGGCCTGCCTCCGTGCTCCAGGCTGTGTGTGCACTGCTTCCGACAGCCTCCCAACAACCTTGGCGGGTAGTTGCCACTCTCCCATTTGACAGATGAAGGAACAGAGACCCCAGGGTGCCTCATTCGTTCATTCATTCATTCATTCATTCATGCATGCATTCATCAAAAGCTTTATTGTGGATCCGGTGTGTTCTGAGCCCATGCGTGGAAGTGAGGGAGCTGGGCTAGAACTCAGCCCCGTTGGGACCTGAGCTGGTGCCCTGCTCTGTCACAGGCCTTTCCTCTCCCTGCAATGCTGCTGCCCAGAAATGGGCACCTCAGAGGCGCCTGATAAAATCCCAGGGACTGACCGAGTTAACAAGCCAAGGAGATGGCAATGCAGGCAGATGGGGCCTGGGTGGCGGGGCTGGACCCGGGCTCAGAGGCACAGGCACTGGGGTCTGGCCTTTGGGATGCTTGGAATCCAGCCCCGTGCTGGTCCCAGCCCTGTGCCACCCCCTCTGCAGTCTCCACTCCCACTAAATCCTGCTGGAAAACGTAAAACCTTAACAGTCCTTCATCTTCCTGCCTCCCCTGAGCCCTCGATTCCCCGCAATCCTCGTGGCAGCAGCCCAACCCCCTCAGTCCCTGCCTTGGATACAGCACGTTGAGATTCTCAAGACTCTGTTTTTGTCTTGTGTTAGATCAACATAGCAGGAGCGGTGGCAGCAAGGGCGATAAAATAATAAGACTGCTTATGTGTCAGGCTCCGTTTCCTAGCCATGATCTCAGTCTACCCAAGGACTGTAGGAAGGGAGTACTTTGATCATTACACCCATTTTCAGCAAAGGAGACTGAGCGATGACTTTCTCTCCCCTGCAAAACATGGCCACAGCAGATGCCGCTTTGGCTTAATAACCGGTGCAGGAGAGCTTGAAGGCAAGAGGCTTATAGCTGAGAGGAAAGAGCAGACATTTGGAGTCCAGTCTTGGCATTGAACCCTCAACTGCTCTGAGCCTTAGTTTCCTTGCCTGCGCAATGGGCCAATGAGCGCTCACCCTTCATGTAGCTTTTGCGAGGTTCGTGAGATGGTGTGTGGAAAGCCCCGGGCTCAATGCTGGCACAGAGCAGGCGGGGACAAAAGGCACCAGTGAGGAGGAGAGTGGAACGGAGAAGGTGAGACAATGATTCTCTTTTTCTGGAAGACAAGCCAAAAAACAGTTTCCGGTCCTGCTTTTCCAGCCCCAGAGGGAAGGGAGACCCGAGGCACCAGGTGCTAAACCAGGAGTCCTGGAGGTTGGGCTGTGTGGCCTCAGGCCAGATCATCTCCCTGAGCCTCAATTTCTTCCTTAATGAAACAGGACAGGCTGAGCCTCACTGTCCACCTTTTTAGGGCATCCCAGTGTCTCGAACAATGTCAGATAGGAAAACTCTCTGAGAAGTTCCCGGCATTGCTCAAATGGGAGGGCGACTGGCTTTTCCAGCACTACTAATAATTTACTCTGTTCTACCTCTCAAGTGGTGAAAAGGAAACTTCTGTAAGAGGATGCTTCCAGCCTGAAATGATTCATCCCCTCTGTGAGATTCCTGTGGCTTCCTGCCACGCCATTTCACCTGCCTCCTGAGCTGCCGGGCCTCGCTGGTCTTGGGTTGGCCTTTGCTATTTGAGACCCTGGGGTCCAGTGCATTGGCTCCTGGAGGTCACAGTGCTACCAGCTTGTTGGGTGGCTGCTCCCACCGCAGAGCCTCCTTTCTCAAATGGCTGGGATTGTCTGCAGGATCCAGCGTGATGGTGTACAGACATGGTGGCTGGTGCACAGCTCACAGGAGGTGCATGAGACATGTCAGGCTGCTCTTTCTTAACTCCTCGGCCCAGTGCCTTCCCCTCCTTCCTCATCAGCTTCCTCCAGACACGGTGGCTGGCGTGCAGCTCACAGGGGGTGCATGAGACATGTCAGGCTGCTCTTTCTTAACTCCTCGGCCCAGTGCCTTCCCCTCCTTCCTCATCAGCTTCCTCCAGACACGGTGGCTGGCGTGCAGCTCACAGGGGGTGCATGAGACATGTC
The DNA here is from genome assembly GCF_029281585.2 of Gorilla gorilla gorilla. Taxonomy (NCBI): domain Eukaryota; kingdom Metazoa; phylum Chordata; class Mammalia; order Primates; family Hominidae; genus Gorilla; species Gorilla gorilla. The sequence goes on along the minus strand of NC_073232.2, from coordinate 44,825,123 downwards.
AGGCTGCTCTTTCTTAACTCCTCGGCCCAGTGCCTTCCCCTCCTTCCACATCAGCTTCCTCATCGATAGAATAAGGAGTTTGGAACTTGAACGACGGCAAAGTGTGAGGCCATACTTTGGGCTGCCCCACATTCTCTAAGGCCGATGGCAGCCATCACTCATCAGCCTGAAGCAGCTGCAGAATCCTTAACCCAGGACCCAGAGAGCCTCAACCCAACGGTTCATGGAGGGGTGGAACTTCTAAGCCATGGATTTCTAGGATCCGAAACAGTTTTGAGGTGGGATGTTCAAAGATTCCATGTGGGGGAGAGGATCTCAAGCTTGCTGGAAGGAGGAAGAAGAGTGGGAGGAGGACAATGGTAATTCCCCATGTGTATAAGCCTTGTGGTTTACAGAGCATCCTCACCTTGAGGGTGCCCTGTGATACAGGAGGACCTGCCTGACAGGGAGGTGAGAGATGGGGCTGAGAGGCCCAGGCCTTGGGCTCTGCACCCTGTGACCCTTCCCCAACTCATGGCTCCAGACGGGCTCCAATACCTGTCATGGCCACCATCATTTACTGAGGGCCTACTGTGCGCTCGGCCCAGAGCCAGGCATGCACATCTATGATCTCATGACTCCTCACAGCCACCTGCACCCCCATCTTACAGACAGGCAGGCAGAGGCTGAATTGCCGTGACTTGGTCATCAAAGGCTGCACAGCTAGATGGGAGCTGAGTGGGTGAGCTCCCATCTGTTCCTGCTGGATTTGCCCAGGCCATTAGCCAGGTCCCCGACATCAAATGAATTCTATAATTTGTAAACGCAGCCGAGTGGCTTTTACAGAGGAATGTCGGGAAGTGATAAAAAATACCTCTGATAGATTTATGGAGCCGCTGAATGCCAGCATCTTGCCTCTCTCCTGCTAGCTTCAGGAGCCACGTGAGGCCGGAGCAGAGGCCTGAGCAGGCTTTTGTGGCTGACAGCCAGGCCTTTCATCGGCTTTTACAAGACAGGTTTACAGCATGGAGGAGATGGTGGCACAGGGTGGGAGGAGGGAGCCGCCTCCATCTGGGGCTCAGGCAGAGTAGATGACAGATCAGCCCCTGAAGCCTAGGGGGTGAACAGCCCTTGCCCTCCCCCAGGGTTCTATACCCTCTCTGCCAATGCCTGGGGCCTCAAGGGCTGAGGGCATCTTGGGGTGGGGCTAGGAACCTCGGCCCTGACACATGGTGTGACCTGGGACCCTCGGTTTTCTTCTCTGGGCCTCAGTTTCCCCATCTCTAATGCAAGGGGCTTGAACTAGTGCAGTGGTCCTCAACTCCCACTGAGCATCAGAATACACACCCAGCAGGCCCACCCAGCAAGGATCCGATCTGGGAGCTCTGTGGGATGGAGCCTGGTGAGGGGTCTGCTGTGACTCTGATGGACAGATGGGGCTGAGAACCACTTCTACAGAGGGAGGAGCTCCAAGACCTGTAGGCCAGTTGGCTCGTGAGTTCAGGAGGCTGCAATGCTGTCTGGGGTTCCATTGCTTTCCTGAAACCCACCTGCTGGGAACAGAGTCACCTGGGCCCAGGTATGGTGGAGGGCAGGGAGACATGTCCAGCCCCCAGGCCTGAAGGCTGCAGCTGCACTCAGGATGCTCTCCCCATTCCCACCGCCCTCCAGGCTCAGCATGAGCTGTCAGCTGGGAGTGTGTGGAGCAGCACTGGGGACCAGGGACCCCATTGTGTGCCTCCTTTTCCACATTACTGTGTTTAATCCACTGCCAAATCCTTCAGAGTCCACTTTCTAGATACATCTAGGATCCGTACTGCGCTCCATCACTCCTGCCATGCCCTTCTCCAAGCCACGACCATGGCTTCTCCTGGATGCCAGCAGTAGCCTCCCCAGTAGTCCCTACCTCATGATGTGGCTTGTTTCCCCTACAGTGGCCAGAATGAGCATCTGCAGACACAAACCAGCCCCTGTGGCTCCCCAAAGGTTGCTGCTGCACTCAGGATGCTCTATCCCTGCCTTGCCCTCCAAGGTCCCACTCTGCTCCCTCTCAGGAAGCGGTGGCTGGGGCCTGATGGAATTCATGGACGGAGCTCCGGAAGGCATGGAGCAGGGGAGGGGATGAAGGCAGCAGGGTGAAAGTGGGGCCGTGATGTCCCCTGGTGTCCCCTTTCTGCTCATCACCAGCACATCAAGGCTGGAAATCACTCGCTGGAGAAGACATGCCCGAGGTGCCCCAGGGGTGTGATCACAGCCTTCCAGGAATTAAAGGGTAGTGGCCGAGAAGAGGAGGCAGGCACATGTATTCTGGGAGCTCTAGGAGCAGGAGGAAGAAGGAAGGCAGGGGGAGAAGGGGAAGGGAAAAGTGACTGAAGAAAGGCCACTGTTAGCCTGCTGTAAGAACTTTCTAGCCCTTAGAGATGGTCCCTAATGGAACAGACTGCCTGGTGTGGTGGGGAGCTACGAGGAGCTGTGGGCATTGGAGCAGAGGACAGTGACAATGAGCTGAGGGACATGGCGATGAAGCTGATGGCCTCTAAGACCCCCCCAGCTCTTTGATTCCACCCTGGCCCCATCATATATGGAAGCCATTGGGAGAGCCACCAGGAGGTTAAAGAGTAGGGTGACCAACTGTCTCAGTTTGCCTGGCACTAAAGCGTTTTCAGGGGTGTGGGAGATTTCATGTTAAAGCCAGGAAAGTCTTGGGCAAATGGGAACAAGTTGGTCACCCTACGGAAACATGTCTTGTGGGAATGCACCCCTCCCAAGTTAGCATGGCTCTGGCCCACACACTGAACTCCCAGGGTGGCAGAAATGCCCTGGACCCTCCCTGCCTCCACTCTGCCTCTCCCCTTTCTGCCCTGAAGCCAGGAATAATGGAGCTTGCCTCACTGGGAAGGGCAGACATGGAGCCCCCTGGGCCAGGAATGGTTGCTAATGACAGGCCAGGCCACCTAAAGGCGCTCTCACTTGCCTTCTCTGGGCCTCTATTTCTCATTCTGTGAAGTGAGACCATGTGGGATGGGTGGCTGGAGAGGGTGCTCCCATGGGTACCTGTCAGCCTGACACTGGGCCCCAGTCTCACCTCTCTTCTCCCTGGCCCAAGGCCGCCTTCCCAGCCTCTTTCCTGCTGCACATGGGTGTGTGGGGAGAGGGAAAGTGGCAGTTTCCTCCCTCTTCCTCCAGCAGGCAGGCTGGGGAGCAAGGGACCTACTCATGCCAGTTTCCTGTGTGTTGCCTGCCTCAGCTGTCTGTCTGTCTGGCCCCAGCCAGGCACCCTCTGTCACTCCCACCCAGCTTACTGTGCCTGGGCAAGGAAGGGTAGAGGGCTGGCAGGAGGGGTGGGCTCAGGTGAGAGCTTCTGCCTGCTCATGGCCTATGGAGGGCACACACAGAGCTGCACCTGCAGTCCTCAGTCCTCAGAGGGTGGCTGAATGAGGGTCCCAAAGTTCACCATAGCTGAGCTTCAGCCCTGGTGCTACCTGTAACCAGCAGAGCCTGGGGTGTGGAGCAGATGGCACAGGGCAGGGTAGCCTCAGTCCAGGAGCCAGGAAGCTGGGGGCCCATGCTGACCCGCCACTGACCTGGGCAGGCCAGCGATGAGCCTCGATGTCATTCCTGCCAATTGCTGTGGCTCGGACAGCAGGCCCTGCAGTGCTGGCACCTCGGATGGATGCAGGTGCTGACTCTTACCATGAAACCTGCTCACAGGGCTAGTTGGTGCCCAGCTCTCCAGGAGCTGTACTTCTAGCTTCGCTCTTCCTCACATGCCCCCTGAACCATCTACAGATTCCCTCATGGCTGCCGTGCCCGAGTATGCACACTTGCACACACACCTTCCAACAGCCTACATCTTCAGACTCCCCATCTTCACACAGCCCCTGCCTCCATCCCCCACATACACACCTTCATGCACCCCACACACTTTCGCACACTCACACACTCACATATCCCCCAGCCCCAGAACTACCTGGGAGGGAAGGCGATGGAGTGACAGCAGGAGATCATATGTTAAGAAAAATTGCCGGAGAGGTTTGCTTGGGCGCACCTGCGGGATTGGCAGAGGGGTGGGCCAGCCGGGCACTGCAGCCCTCCCTGTACTCGAGGAGTCCTGAGCTGATCGCTTGGTCCAGGCCCCAGGCTCTGGTCTCCATCTGTCCAGCCCTCCAGGGTGCCGGTCGCCTGACAGTGCCTGAAAGGTCACCTGGCCCTGTGCCCCTACAACAGCCTGGTTCCGGGCAGCGGCTCGGCTCTCGCCACTCCACATCCCCGATGCCGAGCTTTAGGCCTCTTTAAAATGCAGGAGGAAATGAAGTGGGGAGAGCAAAGGTGACTGGCCCAAGGTCATGTAGAAACCAGGAAGGAAACTAGATCTCCCCAGAGAGGCTGTGAGATGCGCTAGAAACAGCAGAGCCTCCTTCAGGAGACAGGGCTGTGCCGGCCCCGCACGACCCTCTCCACCCTTGGCCTCAGCCACCCTCCTTGGACCTCAGTTTCCTTCTTTGTCAACCACGGATGCTGGCCAGGCCACCCTTCCCAGGCTTTTTCCTGCCCCAACATGCCAGAGGGATCTGCAGCCTCACTCCAAGCCGTGACTGGGCCTCAACTGGCCGGACTCCTATGTGCACTTGGGTGTGAGGTGGGAGGGGCTCCTGGGACAGGAGACTGGATTCTGGCCACAGCAGCTAACCCTAATGGGCCCCAGTGCTGGGCCATGAGCCCATGAAGTCCTGTGCAGCATGGCATTCCAGGTTGCTGGTGTCTCAGGCTGCCAGTTTCCCGAGCTCTCTCATCCCACAGAGGGCCCTGGGGCAGTGGTGGGAGGAAACCCCGAGGGTTCTGTGTTTGTGGAGGAGCCCGCAGGAGGAAAGGCATTCATCTGTTTGGGGTGCTGGAACCCTTTGCTCAGTAATTCCAGAGGTTCATCCAGGTGGCCTTAAGATAAAGAGGTTTATTGGGAGGAGAGATGGAGCCAGGAGCCAGGCAGCTCAGGACTCCTCCCTGCCGCCTCTCCGCCTCCTTCCTGCCTCACCTCCAGGGTCTCTGACTCTTCTTCTACTTGTCTGCTCCATCCTCCACCCTCCTCCTCTGGCCTCTTGCTCTAGCTTTTCTTTTTGTAGAGATGGGGTTTCACTGTGTTGCCCAGGCTGGCCTTGAACTCCTGTTCTTAAGCGATCCCATAGCCCTATCTGATGGTCTATTGCCCATGGGGCAGAGCCCTTAGTGCCAGTTCACATGATGGGCCTGACTGCCTATGGGGGGTCATTTCCCCATCCAGTCAGTGCCATCTGGCAGGTGTGGGTAGGACCATCACAGCTAGAAGACGACATGACACCCTGAGTGACATAGCAGTACATGGGGACATTGTGCAAGGCTTTCTGGAAGAGGAGAAGTCGGGACTTGATCTTGAAGGAGAAGCAGGATTTTAAAGTGTGGTGAATGTTCTGTTCGTAGCTCAGGGAATGCTAGAAATGTGGGCTGAAGAATGGTCCACCTAGAGAAGTCTCAGAAGCCATGGGGTGAATGGATCAGAGCGACTGCGGGGAAAGGAGGAGGAGGAGAGGAGGAGGAGGGATTTGCAGGCCAAGGGTACAAATCTGTAGAAGGTTTGCATTGCAGGAGAAGCTCAGGGGCGACAGCCACTTAGGACTGGGACAAGAGTTGGAGCAGTGCTGGAATGGGGCTGTGTGTCCCAAAACCAAGGGGAGTGGGCGGCAGCTGTGAAAGAGTCCAGAGTGACAGTTGGGAGGCTGAAGGTGACCTGGTGAGAGCAGCTTCTATGGTGTGGTAGGGCATCACCTGATTGCAGGGGTGCGGGTGTAGACACAGCAGGCTTAGGCCTCTTTGGATGTTCATGAGTGAGAAAGGGCCCTGACACTTGAATGCTTTGCATGCCCAAGGTGAGCAGTGAGAACAGTGAGTGACAATGCTCATGCCTGCCTCTCCTGGGGAACGCTTTGGGGTCGGCATGGTCTGGACAGAACCAGAGGGAGGGTGGTGGGAGTGAGGGTGGAATGCCGTAGACCAGGGTGTGGGAGGCCGCCCTCCTGGGAGCTAGACACCCCTGTCTGGGCTCTCCACTCTCCCTCTGGGTGACTACAGGTTGTTTCCGTCTCTGATCCTATTTCCTTATCTGTAAACTGGGGATAGTGATTCTGCTCTGCCCCTGCCTCCCATGGTCATGGGGATTGAAATGAAGAGTCATGGTTTAGCCCACGTGCCTATTTGTTGATGGGTGGGACTGGGGAGGGAAAGGAATGACCACGGCTTCATCATTCACCAGCACTGAAGGCGAGGGGGTGACCTGGGTGCCCGTCCAGCATGCAGGCCCAGGGCTCCTCCCTCAAGGAAGCTGCAGAACAGAGATGACCCTGCATGGTTGCTGGGAGAAGGCAGGTCTTGAGTGAGTCTGGCCCTGAGAGGCAGGGTCTTGGTAGAGTGGCCTGTTGTCTTTGCTAGGCCTGGGCTCCATAGGTTGACCTGCCCTTGCACAGCGTCTGCCCTTTAACTAGGAGCCTTAGCCTGAAGGAGCCCGTGGCTGATGGGAGAGTTTCCAGCATCCTCAGGTGGGCAGGTGAGTGAGAGGTGAAGTCCTGGGTGAGGCCCTACTGAGAGATCCCGAATCGATCTGAGGATCCAGCAGCCCATTCCGCAGGGGGCTCCCTTTGCTCTGCTTCCAGAAAATTAGGGACAGTGTGGGAGTCGAAGTATGGCTGTTGCAGTTTGGGGCGTTGGGCAAGTCTCATGGGAAATGACTGCTTAAAACTGGGGCATGTTTTGAGTCCCAGGCCCTTGCTTTCTACGGAGTGTTTGTGGGGGGGCTTCTGTCTATCATCTGTGAGGACCACACACTGCCTCCATTCCAATTGGCAGTGGGTGGGGCCCTCACCCAGCAAGAACCAGAAGGAGGAGGACAGACAGCTTCTGTTGAGGTCTGGGCACTCATTTGGGGGTTATATCTCCCTGGGAGCCAGGAACAGTTGATCCCGCAGACCTTGGTCCCTTGTGGCCTCTCTGTACCCTCAAAGTTGCCCATGCACCCAGCTTTTCCATCTGCTTCCTGGGCTCCCGGCACCTCCTGCTGGACCTGTGGGCAGGAGCAGGTTGGGATCAGACTCAGAGGCCTTGGCTGACTTTGGTGGTGTGCTGAGGGGCTGGGGTCCTTGTTTGCCAACCCCCACACTCCCGCTCCACCAAACCAGTTTATGAAACTGCAGAACCACAGTAAACTCCTTCCCCTGGCAAGCCAAGGTGGTTGGGCGGGGTTGGGGTGACAATATGTTTCCAGGGGCCCCAGGGTTCTCTCCTCACAATTACCCTGCTAGAGACAGCCTCTGATGATCCAGTCTGGGCATGTCACCAGGCTGAGAGGGACGGCCCACCCAACAGAAGCCACAACAGGTCCCCAAAGAATGTCTGCAGGCTGGGACTCCTGAGTGAAATGAAGAAGTGGGATTCAACAGAGAGAAATGTGAAGTCTGCCAGCTAGGTATGAAGGGCCCATGGCTCAACTTGAGGGAAGTTTGTGCAAAATCTGCTTGGAAACGTTTGTTGACTTCACACGAACTAACAGTGTGAGCAGCTGCCAAAGCCCTGTGCAGGTTTGCATTGCATTAACTGTTGACATCGGTCTGGCTGTGCACAGACCTCAGCCCGAGTGAGGGACCCTACCCTTGGATAAATGTTGGTGAACTGCCGTGTGCCTTTGGGGAGGAGTGGGTGGTGCCTGGGCTGCAGAGCCAGGCCAGGGCAGGACTTGGGAGGAACATTGGAATTCTCAAGGTCTGAATGTCTGTCTGGGGGAAGGAGAATTCCACTTGCTCCAGGTGATTCCTGAAGGCAGAGCTAGCTCCAGAGGGTGGGGAGGGCCAAGAGGTAATTTTCAGCTCAAATGAGGAGAAGTTTCTAGGTTGCCACTCCCCCCGAGTGGCTGCTGGAGGCACAGGGGCAGGAGTGAGTGTCTCAGCACTAGCAGCAGTGTGAGCAAGGGATGGTGCTTTGTCACATGTCTTGCACATCCAAGGTAACCAAAGGACATTTAGTCCAAAGGATTCCAAAGAAAGGGATGACTGAGCCCTGCACCTGGGGGCTGACAGTATTGTCTGTGAGACTTGACTCAGACAAAACACCCGGAGGAAACGGCAATCAGTGGCAGATTGGTTCCACCTTTCTGGAAGAAGTTGGTCTCAGTTAAAGCTGCCCTGCAGTGAGCAGCAGCCTGTCCTTGCAGGAGTGCAACTGGGACCAGATAACCTTGGGCTGGAAAAGGGATTCCAGTTTCAGGCATGAGGAGGGGGTTGGATGTGAACAGACAACCTCTGTGGTTCCTTTGAGTCCAGAGTTCCTCGGCAGAGAAAAACACCCGCAGAACTCTGAGCGGCACACAAGGTTACGGAGGACGCAGCAGAGATCCGAATATAGCTGGCGGGAGGAAGGCGGCAGCGGGCGAGGGGAAAGTAGGTCCTTGGAACAAATGAGGTGGGGCATGAAATTAACGAGGCTGGAAAAGGGCTGAGCTCAGGGACTCCTTTTTAAAGACTGTCTTTTAGTAAGAAAAATGAGGAAAAGAAATTTGGGCAATGGAGATATAATGGAGATTGTAAAAGTAGCTATTGACAGCTGGCCCATTGGCCGGAGAGAGGGGCCGCTTGGAGAACAAGGAAGAGATGTAGATCAGTGGGTCTGGGGTGACCCCAGCATGGCATGCAGGGTGGACAGGAGTTGGCTGCTGACATCAGCTGCCCACACCTTGAAGGCTGCTGTGCTCCAGCCCTTGAGCTGGGCCATTCTGTCCCCCTACTGTCACGCACTGTGCTGTGACCTGTTTATCTTATCCCCTGACCTTGGCACATACTCATCCCTCACTGGGCATGCCACTTTTCTCCTTTTTGCCTTTCTGGGTTTCACCCCAATCACTCAGCTGAGTCCCTGCCTCTCCAAGAAACCTTCTCTTATGGGCTCATAGCCCACACCCAGTTCTGTTCTGAGCATCTGGGGGCCATTCCACCCACTTGGCACTTGGATGGACACATTCTTAGGAGCTCAAGCAGCCTGTCTGTGCAATGGGGGAGGGCCTGTCCACCAGGCTCGGTCAGCAGAGTGGTTGGAGGGCATAGGATGGACAGTTATTTGCCCCCATGGTGCTGGCCGTCTGGAAATTTAGAGTCCCTAGAAGCCTCGCCATGTCCTGCTTCTCACCTGCGATGTAGGGGTGGAGATGGAGGGGCTTGAAAGGGCCCCTGGTGGCTTTTCCTTCCCTGGCCACTAATCCAGGCTGCCTGCTCCCTCCTCCCAGCCCTGCCAGCTGGCCAAGCTTATCCTGTGGTCCTGTCCAGGTGACAAGGCCCTGGAAGAGGGCCAGCCAGCTGGACTTCTCAGGAGCTGTCACCAGAGCCCCAGAACATGGGGAGTGGAAGGAAGCACAGAGGCAGCAGGGCCCCTTCTCTGGGGAAGACAACCAGGGACACTGGGAGCCTGAAACCAGAGCCATTTCACACCTTGCCTATTAATTGCCAGATTGATTTTGGATCCCAGTCTCCAGGAGGACCCAAAAATCAATCCCCTCCACTCCATGCTTCTCTGGGCTCCAGAGTTGTTCTTAAAACTGCAGCTGTCCTGGCTGCTCTGGCTGAACCTTCCTGTCCAAGAGCAGGCTGTGGGTTCCAAAGCATGCTCAGGGCTAGGCGGCGGCTGTTGGCTTTATTCCAGATCCACTGATCTCTGTGTAGGAAGACTCTTACCCTGAAGGGGAGCCATGGGGTGTGATTGGAGAGGTGTTAAGAAGGCTCTCATTCTCAAAACTCCCTCCTACCAAGACGCCTGATATCCGTAATTCCACCATTAGGAAGTCATTTCTTTGGATACATTTAGGTCAACAGTCCCAGCTTCCAAAATATGGAGGCCCAGGAGAAGGAACACAGATTAAGGCTGTACCATTGCAGTTCCTTGTGAATGGAGGCACTGGAGGCCTCAGGGCATCAGGAGAGCTCTGAGGGGTGGGGAACAGGAGGCAGATGTCAGGGCGTGGGGGAGGGAAAGTAGAAATTGAAGACCACCCAAGAGGAGGCTGTGGAGGGGTGGTGAGCAAAAGAACAGTAGGTACCCCCAAGGCACTTCCCACTTGGGGGGCTGCTTTGGGGCTGTGGTGCTGGGAGACTGGCTCTGTGGCAGGTGAGATAAGATGAAGGAACTCCCGTTGGCTGGGTACCCTCTGTGCCTCCAGCCTTTAGCCAAGCACAGTGGCAGTCTGATGTCACCACCACCCTGTGGGAAGGGCTCCCACAGCCTTGTTTTTTAGATGAGACACTGAGGTGGTGAATGAGGCCGGGTGACCTGCCCAAGGTCACACAGCTGCTCCTGCAGCATGGGGGCTGGAGCTCGGGTCTGCCACCTCTTCATGCCATGATTTCACTGCCTCCTGCCTCCTCCGCAGAAGGGGCCAGGAGTTGAGGAGGCTTCTAAGAAGTTGGGAGAGCCGGACCATAATGGAAGGGGTACCTGAGGTCAAGGACGCCATGATTTCAAGAAGCTGAGGCAGGAAGTTCTATGACCCGCTGATGTTAGAAGCTGGGGACAGCCCCTGGGCTTCTGTCCTCAGCCTCCCTGACATCCTGCCCTGTGCAGAGCCCGCACATGTGGGAAGGCCTGGTGGGCAGGTCTCCTGCAGCCTCAGCCCAGTGGCTGCTGCCTGCTACTCCATCATGGCTCTGGAGATGTGGGCTTTAGGCAGGGTCACTGCAAGTCACTCTGTGTGCTTAGGGACATGGGGACATCATTGCTCATCCCCTGCCCACATGGACCCAATTACTGATGCAGCACTGTGTGTTCCCACAGCCACCAACACGGGCCTCATTCCTGGTAGCATCACAGATGGACAAAGAGGTCCTGGGCCTCCCTCCACTCCCCCAAGCCCATTATGCTAATTTCAGGTGTGTCTCCACTTTGTCAGCCTGGAGGGTGGAGCGTGCGTGTGTGTGTGTGTGTGTTTTGGGGAGGGAATGAGGCAGCAACTGCAAGAAGTTTGGTGCAGTTACAGGGAACAAGTCTCATCTTTGCCCAGCCTGTGAGCCCCTTGAGAGCAGGGGCCATGTCTGTTTTCCAATAACTGACCCCGAGGGCCTGGCATGGATGTGGGTACTCAGTACATGTTTGTTTAGTGACTGAATGGCTGAGTGAGTGAATTAGGAATCTCTTGGTGGCCATCTCAGTCCTCGCCCAGCCACAGCTATGCTGTGTGGCTTTTGGTGAGTTGCTAGATGTCTCTGTGTGCAGATACCTGAAAATAGTGCCAACTGGGAAGAATGGCTAATGACAGGCACGTGCTGAGGGGATAGTGTGGGCAGGAGGGCTCTGCAGTTTGTGGAAGGTGCCCGCAGTGTAAACTGCTGGGGACACTGGGGTCTCTCTCTTTTTCCCAAGGCAAGGCTGACACGGTTTGGAGCAGAGTGTAGTTTTGAGTGGGAGGAGGGGGCTGTCCTAGGCTTGGTTGGGGTGGGGTCATGTGGACTGGCATTGGAACTGAAGGGTGACAGGGAGGGCTGGGTCGGGGCTTGGCCAGGGGTTGAGGTCAGGGGCTGGCTCAGGCAATGGCTGGGGGCTCACGTGGATCCTGAATGAAGAAGTTGGTCAGAGCTGGGTACAGCTGGGCTTGGCTTCAGGACCTCAACTCAGGGCTGGACCAGAGGTCTCACCAGGTCAGGGCCAGTGTCAGCCTGGGGCCAGTGCAGATTCTGTCCAATAGGAGCACTGGGAATGGCTCACTGTCCTGGCCTCATTTGCTCTGAGCACATAAGCTGAGTGGGTGGATAACCAAAGCTTTCTGAGGGTGATGGCCTTGAAGAAGTCCTCCTGTCCCCAAGTTGTCCTTGGGGAAGCTCAGGGCTGCCCAGGGACCCAGGGGCCATTTCACCCTGTCTGTGTGTTGTCAGGGGAAGAACAGAATTGCCCAGCTAGCACTGACTAGCAGCTGGAGGGTGGTGTCATCAGCATTTCTCACGCATGCACGACACCCCATAGTTTATAACCCCTTTCCTACCCTGCATCTTCTTATCCTCTCCACAGCCCTGAGAAGCAGGCATGACAAGAGAGGATGCCCGTGTTACAGATGAGAAAAACAGAGGCTCTGGGAGGAAGCTTGCCTAATGCCACTCAGGAGGTAGAGGCAAAGCTGGGAAAGGCCCTGGGTCCCCAGACTGCCCCTCTGGAACTCCACATGCAGCCACCTGGGTGTCCTGCCCGGGATGCCATCCCCAGGCTAGGCTGGCGCTCACGCCCATGCCCTGCTGTCCACTGACACCCCGCAGAGCTTAACACCCCGCTGAGCCTGCCCTGCAGCCCTTGCCAAGTCTGTCCGAGTGGCCTCAGTCATTGGCAAGTCACAATGCTGACATCACAACTGCATAAAATTAATTTATTTAGTTAAGGGAGGTGTTAATTAAGAGTTCTCATTTATTGTCTTTGCAGACAGCTCTCGGGGGCTTCTGAGTTGTCATTGCTGGTGACAGCAAAAGCTAATGGTATCACAAGTTATTAATAGGACGGTGTGAGAGGCGGAGGGGCAGGAGCTGGGGCTGTGGGGGATGGGAGAATGGAGAGCTGCGGGAGGGGAGAGGATGGTCCCCTACTTTCTTCTCACCAAGTTGGGCTCCCCTCTGCAAGTTGATCCGATCACAGGCATTTTCTGGGGGATCTGGGGTTTGCTGCCAGGCCCCGTGATGCTCAGGATTTTGTGAGCCCTGAAGGAAGTGTCCCCAGGCCAGTGCCCACCCACTCCTGCTGCCCTCATTCCCACAGTTCCTGGTGTTTGCCTTGAGGAGTGTTGGCTCTTACATAAAGAGCTCATTCTTTGCTTGCTTTGTCTCTTCACTTACCCTAACCCTGAATATCTTGGGGTGCATATAGTGACAGTTTTAGCTCTGCCTCCCTAAAGCTTTTCACAGAGCTTGGAGCTTCATGGGAGGGCAACAGACATTTGCTAAGGGAATAAGGGGTCCTCTGCCCCCTAGCTGGTCTCCAAGTCTGGCCTTCTTGCTGAGTGATCTTGGGGTCATGGGTGGGGATGGTGGGAGAGAGAGGGCAGGTGGATCCACGACTCCACAAGTCCCCAGCCTCTTTCAGTGCCCTCAGCCTTGCAGCCCTGGAGATCCACAACCTGGGGAGTGGATAGATCTTTGCTGATGAAGGTGAGGTGTGTGCAGGTATGGGCAGTCAGGTGTGGGGCAGGCTTGCCAAGGTAGGGTAGTGAATGGGGAGTCGTCAGTGAACTCTGCACAAGGACCACCATGGGGAAAAGGGAAGAAGAGATTTTAAACTATTTTTAGCTAAACAACGATGGCTGCAAATCAGCCACTTGGTGCAGTGGAACAAACACAGCCAAGCAGCTCAGACCTGCAGGCCTGTCCCTGACAGTGTCCGTGACCTTGGGAAGGTAACTGCTCTCTGGGCCTGGCTTCCCATCTGTGAAGTGGAGGACTGGGCTGAAATTGACAAATTTCAATGTCCAATGTGTTCCACACCTCCCATGTCCTGCACAACTCACCTTCCAGTAGATGTGCCAGGCCCTTCATGGTTATCATCTCAAATGCCTACAGCTTCCGTGTGAGGGAGAGTCAATTATTACCCATTACAGTTGGGGAAACTGAGGTTCAGATGAGAAAACAGAGGCCATTTAATTTGCTCAAGGACCCATAGTCGTGGAATTTAAACTCAGGTTGGTGCTCTTTCCAGAATATCAGCTTATCTCCACTGATCACCTGGGATGGGGCCAGTACAAGGGAGACCCTGCGTTAGATGTGGGCTCGTTGACCAGGGCAGGCAGAGCTGAGAGAAAGGAAGAGATCAGAGCACCCATTGGATTCAACGGGCCCAACTGCTGAGCTCCTGGGGCATGGGAGGACAGGTTCTGAGACCATGATGGGACCAAACACACCCTGCACCATGAGTTCCAGCAGCCACCTGCCCCAACTACCTCCTGCCTGCCTTTCCTCCTCTCATCTCAGAGACACCGTCATTCATTCAGGACACATTTATTAGGGAGCTGGCCTGACAGCTGGGAGATGGATCAGGCTGTCCCCTGCCCTCAAGGGGCTCACCACTGAGTGGGAGAGGTGGCCCCATGAACAGTAAGCCCCACGATGGGTCACAGGGATGGGGATAGCACATGCACCCCCCCAAGGAACGAGGGAGCAAGGGGCAAGTTCAGGTCACCTAGGGCTCCCTGGCAGGAATGATTGCCTTTCACTGAGGGAGGGTGGTCAGAAATGAATTCCTAGAGGAAGTAGCCATTGAGCTGAGTCTTGAAAGGTGAGTAATATTCACCAAGTGGAGGGGATGGGGTTGCGGGGTGGGCCTTCAGGTAGGGCGAGTGGTGTGAGGAGAGTCTTGCAAGTGTGGGAAGAGGGGTATCCAGAAGTGAGGTGGGCGAGGGCTAGAGCACGCGGGGCATTGCACACTAACTTAGAGTCTGAACTTCATCCGGTGGCCTCCCCGGGGATGCTGCTGAGAGTAGGAAGAGGGAGATTTAGTTTGGGTTCCGCCAGAAGCCAATCCTGAGACGTGTGTTTAAGTGCAAGAAACACCGTAGGGACAGCAGGAAGGCAGGAGGGGCATTACCGAGCCAGCTCCCATGGTAGATGAGTGAAGCCCAGTCCTGCTGGGGAACCTGAGAGCTGGCATGGCACATGCGCCCACCCAAGGAGTGAGGGAGCAGGGGGGTTTATGTAGCAAGTCTCACCAGCCATTGCTTGAAGGCTGCTCCCAGGAGGCATCCCTGACATTTCTGGCCTTCTGTTCAGCAAAGAGGACCCAGCAGTCAAAGTCCTCAGGCAAAGAAATAAAGATGGCAGTTGGCGGTTGGGCCAGTGTGCCCTGAAATGGGAAGGAAGAGGGGATATAGGTGGAGAACCAACAGTGTCTGCTACAGTGGCTGAGCTGTGAGAACGTCCCAGAAAGGAAGGTAGAGCGCTGCTCAGCTTCTGCCAAGTCTAGGTGGATGGACTCTGAGGGCTGCTGCTGGTGGAAGAATTGCCTCCATCTGCACCTTCGCCAAGGCCTCAGTCTGGGGGCCAGACCTCAAGACAGGAGGCTGCAAAGAATTTGGTCCTAAGCTCCAGCACTTGAGAAATACAGGTCTGAGTTCAAGTGCTGATTGCCACTTTCAAGCTGCATCCTTGAGCAAGTTACTTATTATCCTTGAACCTGAGTCTTCTCCTCTGAAAAAGGGGAGATAATACTACCCACGCTGTGGGATCGTTGTGATCAATAAATGAAATGATGTCTGTGAAGTATTTAGCCCAGTGCCTTGAATACATTATGTGCCCAATGAATGTTTGTTATCATTATGATTTTATTATTCCAATGATAGGTAAAAAAGGGAGGAGCAAGATGCAGGCTTGTAGAAAACACTGCCAACTTACCAGCCCAGAGTGATTTTCAGTGGCCCACTTTGTCGTTAGGAGTTAAACAGGCGGCCGGGTGTGGTTGCTCACAGCTGTAATCCCAGCATTTTGGGAGGCTGAGGCGGGCGGATCACCTGAGGCCAGGAGTTCAAGACCATTCTGACCACATAGTAAAACCCTGTCTCTACTGAATACACAAAAATTAGCCAGGTGTGATGGTGCATGCCTCTGGTCCCAGCTTCTCAGGAGGCTGAGGCAGGAGGATTGCTTGAATCCAGGAGGTGAAGATTGCAGTGAGCTGAGATCATGCCACTGCACTCCAGCCTGGGCAACAGAGCAAGACTGTCTCAAGAAAATAATATAATATAATATAATATAATATAATATAATATAATATAATATAATATAAGGCGAAAAGTGGAGTAGGCAGTTCTTGTCTGATAAGGCCATTCCTGGGTCTTGGAGGTGTTAAACAGGCTCAGGCAGCATTTCTGGACTTTGTGAGCATAAATTGAACCAGCAGCAAGTGACTTTATATGTCTCTGCTCATAGGTACTGGTTGTGACAATCATTTCTTTGTCTATGACACCTGTCTCCCCAAGAACTCAAGATCAGCTTCAGACATTAACCTAGTGATTATTGCATGATCTCAAGACTATCCTTGAAATAGTCTCTGAAGATATGGAGCAGAGGAAGGAACATTGAACAAGAAGTCTGGGTTCTTATTTAATTTTTATTTTATTTTGTTTTGTAGAGACAGTGTCTTGCTATGTTGCAAGGAGTCTGGAATCTTATTTAATTTTATTTATCTTATTTTTTATACAGATAGTATCTTGCTATGTTGCCCAGGCTGGTCTTGAACTCCTGGCCTCAAGTGATCCTCATGCCTTGGCCTCCCAAAGTGTTGGGATTATAGGCGTGAGCCACCATACTTGGCCAAGGAGTCTGAATTCTAATTCGGGCTCTAAAATGAATGTCAAGTTCCTTGTCTGAAATGTGGGGATAAAACCACATCATCTTGGTCTCTTCCTAGGGCTGTTGTGAGGATCACATAAGATCATGAAAAAAAAATCATGAATGTGGAACTACTTTGAAAACTATAAATTAGCATCCAGAGTTGGGACTAGAGCCAGGTGACTTGATTCCTGTGCCCTGGGGGCTTCCAAAGGGCTTAAGAAACCATGGCCACTACAGAAGCCTTACATGTCATCATGCCACTCCAAGGATGGCTCAGGCTTAGCCTCTGGCGCAGGCAGCCTGGGAAGAAGAAAGAGTGCCTGGGGAACCTTGGACCTTGGGAGGAATGCCTGAAGTTCTTGCTCAGGGACATCAGTGGGGGATGCTCTCAGCTGGCCCCTGGGGATGGAGGAAAGGCAGAGTAGGATGAGACTGGCAGTTATTAAACCAGGAAGTGAGGTGGTTACTGGCATTCCGACCAGTTTGGGGCAGTTTTTCTCATTTCCCTATGCATGCAGGTACATTTCAGGATGTGACTTAAGGGCCTCCTGTCCACACCCAGTTGGTGAAGTCCAGGGAAGCTGGTTCTGGCCAGGTTGGCAAGACCAGGGGTCTCTCAGAGGTCATGTGGCTTTCTTTTCTTCCTGGCCATAGACTGGCCTGCTCTCTAGCCCTTCATCTCAGCCAGACTGAATGCAACCCCACCCCATCTCAATGGTCAGCCTTGGTGTCCTGCAATGTGAAGTCATCGTGTGCTGGAGAGGTTGTGGGTCTGGGGCTGGAGGTCCAAAAAGAGGGGACCTCTGCTTATACAAGCAGCTTTGGACTCAGAATCCCCAAATCCAGGGAACGATTTTCACTATCGCCCGGAGAGTGAAGGTCATGGCCTTAGTGGAGCAGAGACAGGAAAAGATGCATACCCCAGCTTGGGATAGCTGGGTGGGATGTGTCCTCCACAAGAGGACAATAATCTCTCATAATGATAGTGAGTGGAGACCACCAGGATGATGCATTGTCACCCTCTCCTTAACCCCATAAAAGACACCAAAATGGATACATCTTCACATCCTTCCTGAACCCCACTTAGAGTACAATGGCTTTGTGGGGCTATTTTTATTTTGGGGGCATTTCTCTGTGACTTCTTGATTGGAGAGACCTAAGATATAGAATGAAGATTCTTGGTGCTATTTAGAACCCCTCTGCTACCTGAAAAAGGCCTGCTCTGATGACTTCAGGGCTCAGACATGATTGGTTCAGGGCCAGGGAAGGCAGTATTGAGAAGTTTTTGCATAGGTTCAGACTTTAATCTAGATTCAGGGACCCAGTCAAACTGTCTCCCTAAGATCTTATTTTAGTTTTCAAAGCTAAAACCTCTAAAAAATTGGCTCTGCTTGCTTGCAGTTTAAGTAAAAACCTTCATATTTATGGCTTTTCTAGTTTTCCTTCAGTAGTTCACATCCATTTAACCCTCTGAATCTAGAATATGCTTTGTGAACTGAGATTATGAGAGGAAGCCAGTTCGGAAGACAAGGGTCATAGCATCCAGAGGTTTGGAGGAGAGGGACCTGGGAGGGGGAGATACAGGGATGTAGTGGGGGAGGTAAAGAGGGGATATTGGTAAACCAAAGAGTGAGAGTGAATTGAAAGTAATCCAGTGGTCTAGGAGAGAGGGAGGGGTGAGAGTTGAAGGGAGAAAGAGAAAACATGGAGGAGAGAATAAAATAAAGGGTTTGAAGAGAGATGAAAGTGCAGTAAAATGTGAGGACAAGACATGATGGAAAAGAGAGAGCAGGAGGCAGAAGAGACGAAGAGGAGGCAGATGAGGCAGGGGAAGTGAGGTGGAAAGAAGGTGGGAGGGGGGTAGGGGTTGGAGCATGGAGGTCCCAAGATCTGGACTCTTTTTTGTCACCATGCATCTGTACAGCAGATAAATACAGGGCAGCTGGGCTTTTCTCTCTTCTTAATTGGCATCTTTGGATCTATCCCCGCTTGACAAATCAGGCCACTTATTATTAGTGATGACAAGGATAAATATGACAGGCATTCATTTTGCATCTGGGCCCCCTGATAATAGAAGTCAGCACACCAGCCCCTCTCCCCACTGCTTTCTCACTCCCGGCTTGGGCTCCCCAGTGGGGAAACTGAGTGTCCAGGAGCTGTCCATGGCTTTGCGAGGTGCTGAAGGCATCTGCAAACCCTCTTCTGGTGGGAAGCCAATGGACAGGAACGCTCCACAATTTGAGTGGTGCTGAAACCCTCTATACCCTGCCTCTTGTCTGATTCCAACGTGAAAGCTGGGTGGCTGGAAGCTGTCCACAGCCTATGTGGTGTTGAAAGCCCTGTCCCCAGGGCTGGGGTGGCAGGGTGCATCTCTTTCCCACAGAACACAATTACTTCTGGCATGGAGTGGTCAGTGGCTTAAATGTACCTGCCTTGCCATGGTTCTAAAAGGCCTGGATGACTTTAAGTGTGTTCCTTCCCAACTCTGGGTCTCAGGATTTCCACCTTTAAAATGAAGGGCTAGATTAGGTGTTCTCTCAGGGCCCTCAAGCACTAGCCCTTTCTGTTATCAAAAGCCTTCAAGAGATTCCTTCTGCTTATAGGATCGAGCTACAAATCCTATAGCCAGGCCCTGAAGGCCCCCTCTGGCCCCTCTCCACTTCCTGGCTTTGCCCTCATTCCAGCCAGATGAGCCTTCTCTCAGGCCCCAGACACACTCTTCTTTTCTTCCCCTGAGCCTTTGCCATCCCCACTGCCCTCCTTCTGCCTCTGACTGTCTCCCTTCCTGATCTCTGGGAGCACTGACCACCTGGGCCCCCTCTTGAAAAACAATGGCCTTATACTCAGTGTGCTTTCAGTTTCTTTTGTCTTATATGGCTGTGTCTTACATGGCTCCCCTTGAGGGACTCCCCGGGGCCAGGGCCATAGTCCAAATCAGTGATCAGTGGCTCACAGTTTCCCATGACCATGTGTGTGGAGCATGGGTGAGTACTTGTGGCATTTTGACCCAATAAGCTCTTTTAATAAAACTTATGATTGCTCTTTCAAGGCTGCCGGTGAAAGAAGATTACTCCAAGAAGTGCTTAGCTGAGGCTTGTGGCCCCCTCTTTGAGACAGAATCTTTCTGAGGCTCCCACTCCAAGCTGGCATGGGTGGCCAAGGTCACACTTATGTAGACAGATAATTCTGCCTCGTGTCTCCATGGAGTGGCCAAGACATGGTGGGTCACACACACAAGCCTCCATCTCTGTTTACTCTGAGCCTATGAGAGTTGACCCAATGCCCTCATTGTATGGTGGTCACAGCTGCCCCACCTTCAACTTTAGGGACCTTTCAGGGAGCTTCCAACCCACTCACCCCACTAGAGCTCAGACTACCTCATAAAGTTTTCTCTCTGGAGCTCAACCGCGGAGGATCCAACTTGATTAGTGGAGATGTGAGAGTTTCTCTGCACACTGTTCCCATACAGGTGAGTTGCCTCTCCCTCTGCCCTCCATAAATAAAGAGCTTCCATCTATTGGGCCGGGCAAGCAAGTAGAGAAGTGGTGGCTCTCTTTTCTTCGTTAAACCCATGGGGAACTAAAAATGGCCCAGAGGTGGCATCATGCATGAGGTGGGCATCATGCAAAGATGGGCATCATGAGATGAGGGACTCCTCATCTCAGCTAAGCAGGCAGAACCACATCCTGATAGTCTAGAAAAAATTCTTGGGAAGAAAATTCTCTCCTCTCTAGGCCTATTATCAGCCAATTCACCAGGACAGGCATTGGTATCCACTCTGCCCACTGCCCACTGCTTGGCAGAGCCCCTAAAGCCAAGGCTAGTAACCAGAAGTTCCAAATGGTTTAGAGGGGAGAGCTGTGTTTGCTAACGGATCTGACTGTGTCTGACAAACTGAAGCCATGTGCTTGATGGCCTCAGGTCCTCTGGGAAAGAGGGCTCAGAGCACTTACCTTCCCTCAAATATACTGGCACATTCTCGGAACCCCAGCGTTTGCCCTGTTGAATCTCTTATCAGTGATCAAAGGGCTTGGAGATGATCTTAGATTCTAGACCAGCTCCTTTTCTTAAAGATGGGGAAACTGAGATTTCCCCAGGAAGGGAAAATCAGTTGCCCGAGCTCACACAGCAGAGAAAGGAGCATCTTTGACTCTTGGCTCTCAGTCTCATGCTCTTCCTCCTCCTGCCAGAAGTGTTTGCATTTTAATAGAATTGTGGAGGCTGAAGTGCCTCGTGACCCCTCTAATGGTGGGGACTTCAGGCATGGTGACATGTGGTGATGGAGATTTTGGGGATCCCTGCTGAGGCTGAGTTTCCTGCCTTGTGGAGAATGTCTATGACCTCCAGCAGAAGAACTTTACAGAGAGCAGAAATGTCAGGGCACCCCTTTAGAAACTACCCTTAGGACTCTGTACTCTCCCAGGCTGACGGGGGTTGGAGGGCCTCATTTGTCTCTGCACTGGGGGATGAATGGCTCGGGAGGAGCTAATGAAGCTGTCTTCCCACCAACACACCAAGACAGTGACGGATGGCTCGTGCGGAAAAGGCAGGTGTTGGCACATGGCCCATTGGACAGGGTAGAGAATAACACGTCCCTCAATGTCACTGTAGGTCACAGTGATGGCTGGGACCCCAGGGAGGGGGCATGTAGGCTCTGGAGTGAAGTGACAAAGACCCCAGGGAAAGCCAGTGCTTCCCATAGCCCCCTTTTTGTGACAGGCAGACAGAAGGTCAGCGTTAGAAGTGTGATAACTACCATATAATCCTGCTAGCTCGTTGTCCAAGTGGAAGTATACAGGCCCAGGAAGGGATAGTGAGTTGACCAAGGTCACACAGCTAGCTAAGGTCTGAGATTGCTGCAAAGGTCCTCAGCGGTCCAGGGGAGGGAGAAGAGTGACCTCAGGATGTATCACTGTAGCACTGTTCTCACCTGCAGGGCAGTGGGAGGGGAGGGTCCCACTTTTTGCCTGGTATTAGAGACCTTGATGATCTGTTCGCACCTTCTCTTCCTCCTCACTCTGCAGCCCACACCATCTGCCTTCCACTCCCAACCTCTGAGCCTTAGCTCATGCCCGCTGAGGGCCAGTTGTCCTCCAAGGGCCTCCCATCCATCTGTCTGCTTATCTATGAGAGGCATGGGCCCAAATACCATTTGTCATCATGCATTCCACTTGGCATTCTGAACCCACTCCCAGTGCAAGGTCCCCACCTGAGTGGTATCCCATCACCATGCCCTCTCCCCATTAGTATTTTGGAAAAACCTCTCCAAAGAACATTCTCTTCCATGGCAACCATTCCTGAAGTTTTGGAAGTATTACAGCTAGATGCCAGAAGCCTGCATTCCTGGTGTATAGGAAATAAGTCAGGCCAAAGAGGGGAGAGGGATGGAAAGAGAAAAGGGTAGAGTGAGTTCTTGGCTTCTCTGCAGGCCTAGAGCAGTTTCACCCCAACCCTGGCCACCGAGATCTTCGCTTCTTTCTGGTCCAGGTGGTCAGTCTGGCCTGGGTGGGCCTGTGGGATTTGATGGAGGAAGCAGGAAAGAGAGTGGCTCCAGATGCAGTTGTTCCCCTTACCTCTGCCAGGGGCTCCTCACCACTGCAAGTGGTCTTGTGAGCATTAGCTTGCCTGACTCCTGCTACCACAGCCCTGGGAGGTGAGCTGGGCCTTGTTGGCCCCATTTCCCAGATGACATCACTGAGGTCCAGGGAAAGCAATGACCCAGCCCAAAGGGATCAGTGGGTTAGTGGCATTTGTTCATTTTCTCAAATCAATAAATATTTATTGAGGCACTGTGCTAGGTGCTGGGAATATGAAGATGAGCAGGGCAGACATGATTCCTGTCTTGCAGGGCCTTTCAGAGGCCCCAGGTGGCTGCATTGCTGGGTCTCTGGCCTCTGGAGGCACATGCATTGGCAAGAGCACTATCTTGAGAGTCCTCCCTTGAAACTCAGTGTGCAGATTTGTACCTCAGAGCTCTTCCTCCTGTCCATGGGACTTTCTTGGAAGCCAGCATCCTTGAGGGCACTTCCCCACCTTCTTCCCTCAGCACATCCATCGGCCCCTCACAGTGTCTGGTCTTCAGTGTCTCACCTGCCAGGACCTCCTCCCTTATCTGCCACTCACAATTCCTGTTATTCACCTTTCACAGGGAATGAAATGAAAGAACGAAGAGGAAAATCTTAACCTGTACAGCCTCTTGGATGATGGGGTGGGAAGTAAAGACCTGTCCCCCAGTTTCCTGCTGCCTGGAGAAATCTGGAAGATCTCCTAGGGCTTTGGAGAATGAAGGCACCCTTGTCTGGATGCCACCACAGCCTCCTCCCTCTCACCCCGGCCTCCTGCTCCTCATCTTCAGCCCACCAAGGCCAGATTTGTCTTGCAAAGTGGCATCATTATAAACGCATCAGCCTCCTCTGGATGCCTGTGCCTGCTCCCGCCAGCCCATCCAGGCTCGATTACATCTGAGGCTGTCTGGGGTAATTAAGTGACATTAGGACGCATCCCCTGTTGTAATGCAGTGTTCAAAGCCCTGGGCTCTTGCTTCCCAAGAGCTGCTGCCGCTGCACTGAAGCTGTGTCTGCCTAATGCACCCCACTGTGATTGTGGCTAATTACTCCACAGACAGGCCTCATTAGTGGTGGGTTCGGGATGGAAGGTGAGAAGCAGGCTGTCTCCCCTGCCTCCCCCAGCCCACTGGCTTCCCCTCTCCCTCCATGGCCAAGCTTGCCTTACTTTGCTGTTGAGGCAGGATTAGAATAGGGCAAAGGAATTCCCAAAAGAGGTCTCATCTGGGCAAGGTCGTCTACTGAGCTACAGGGCCTTCAGGAACTTTCCAACTGCTTTATTCAACTAATGGGAAGCCAAGGCCCAGAGGGGGTTACTGACTTGCCCAAGGTCACACAGCACAAGTGAAATGCGCCACCTTTCCTAACTGCCCAGCTTGGAGGGGTAGGGGCAGGCCAAGTGGGATTATGCACAGCCAGGACCCACCTGGGTCCAGAGCTAGTGGGAGAAAGGGCTCATGGGCACCCAGGAAAAGAGCTGGATGGCTACGCTACCCCAGAGGCTCTTTCTGGTCTCTAGGTCTTTGCAACTGTTGCCTGGAATCCTCTTCTGATGCCCTCCACCTGCCACCTTGCACCTGGCTGACTCCTTTCATCCTTCAGGTCTCGCTTTCTCCAGGAAGCCTCCCCTAACTCCTGAGTTTTGTGCTCCTCATCCATGCTTCCATGATACTCTGTACTTCCCCATCTTGGCAGTCATCAGTCTGAATTGTCAATACCTAATACCCCACATGCTATACCCATAGGAGGAGCAAGCTCTGAGACCCTCTTGTTCATGTAGTAGGCATTGGCCTAGCTCACAGATGGCCTCTGATAAGAATTAGTAGAAGGAAAGATGTAATGATTGATGGCTGCTTGACCAGTACAATGAGTACCATGGTAAGGCTGTTGGTGTTCACTCACATCTGAGAGTTTCTTTATACTTCTCAGCCTCCCTTGCTCTTAGGCTGGTCACATGACTCACTCCAGCAAATGGGATGTGAGCAGAAGGTATATATGTTACCTGGAATGAGGTGAATAATTACCTGGTGTGCTTTTCTACAATCCTCGTTGCCTGAGTGATGCCAAGATAATTTTGAAGCTGCAAGATGGTGGAGCCACAAGATAAAAGGAACCTGTATCCCTGAGTCACCACACAGAAGAGAGACATCTAGGAAAGCTGCTTGACCTGGGTCATATGCGTAAGAAATAATCAACCTTCCTGTGCAAAGCCACCGAGATGTTGGGGCTACTTATTAGAGTGGCTAGTGGGAATTACTCTGACTAATATAAAGGGGATAAACTTGATGGGATGCAAATAGGAAATGGCTTAATTTTTTCCAATAACTGCTTTAAACATGCTCCTATTAAGCCTCCTTTCCCTGTCTCTTGACAACATCTTGGACAGATTCTAAGTTTTTGGTTACTGTTGGTTGTAAGAAGAGTCTCATCTTAGTAATTAGGACTCACTTTCAGGGCCAGTCCAGCCTCAGAGATTTATGCTCACATCCAATTGAAAACTTCTTCCTTTCCTTCAGCTCAGGGCTGACCCATGGCTTGGAGATAAGATTGGTCTGCTCTTTTGCTTCGCTTCTGCTTTCTTGCCCTCCTGCTGCTGGCTCCTTGAGAGTCAGAGCAAGGAGATAGAGGAATAGTAGAAAAAGGGGCTAAAAGTCTTAGGTCCCCATCACTGTTGTAACCCACTGCTGATGTCCTGGGTGTCAGGTTCTCTGAGGCTGGTGTTTGGGACAGTGTTTTTGTTGGTCCTTTTGAGACATTACATGGACCACCATCTGCCCCCTTCTCTGATGGTGGCCATGCAGAATGCAGCTTGGGATGGCCTCCTGTTATACTCTCCTCTCCTGCCCACCACCAGGGGTATGTCCAAGCCCATGGGGAACACTCGCATGCTTCCTACCATACGACAGCAGGCTGGCCTCCGGTTCTCACACTCCAGTGTGGCCTGCGCCAAGGCAGGCACCTGAAAGACCTGGGAGGTAACAAGTCCAAAAATGAGTGGAATCATCTGTCCCTTCTTAGGGGCCCTATGGAGGGAGGAAAGAAGCCTGAAAAATAAATGGGGCTTGGAATTCTTTTGGCTACAGGTTTGTAACATCGAAGTTGAGGGGATTATTTTGTGTCACAAAAGGATTCTTCTAGGAGTTACTAACTTGGAGTTTGGCTAAGTGGAGGGGTAAGGGTGAGACAGATTATAGCGCTGGTCTGTGCTCTTTGTAGGTCATGGGTTCTTTGGGGAATATGATGAAATTTCCCTATAAAAATGCATGTATTCATGTACGGATAGTATTTATTATGAAATTTTAGGGCATCCTGAATCCCACTGTGTCTGCCAGAGGGGTCCATGAAATCCCAGTTAGTTATCTCCAAACAAAAGTGCTGCTCCCCTGAAGTCTGATTCCTTCAGTGTGGACCCATCTGGGGACCCTGGCACCCACCCCCTGCCCCCTCCTCAGACTCTCTCTGCAGCATCGCAGTGAACTTACTCTTCTCCAACACACATGACAATTCCTGCCTTCATGTCCTAGCCTGTGCTGTGCCTCCTGCTGGGGCATCCTTTCCTCCATGCCACCCAGGTCTCACTGTTGTGCAGAGCTCAGGCTATGCACCGTCTTCTCTAGGAAGCCATTGGTGGTAGGCAGGATTCTAAAGACATTGCCCCAAGACTCTTGTCCCTAGCTGTTCAGTTGAATATGAATCTAGGTAGGCTGTGAAGAAGGGATTTTGCAGAAGAAATTAATGCTACTAATCAGCTGACCTTCAAGTAGGGAGATTAACCTGGATTATCTGAGTGGCCCAAATATAATCACATGAGCCCTTAAAAGCAGCAGAGGAGGGCAGCAGAGTCAATCAGAGAGATGTGGTGGAAGGGGAGGGCAGAGAGATGAGGCAGAAGAGAAGGTCAGAGCAGAGCAAGTCACAGTGCAAGGAGGACTTGACACTGCATTGCTGGCTTTGAAGATGTGGGAAGAGGCCAGGAAATGAGGATGTGGGCAGCCTTCAAAAGCTCAGAATCATGGCAAAAAAACGGGGACCTTGATCCTGCAATGGCATGGAACTGAATTCTGCCCACAACATGAATGAGCCTACAAGCAGATTCCTCCCCAGAGCCCTGAGAAAGGAACACAGCCCTGATGACACCTTGATTTTGGCTTTGTGAATCCCAGAGAAGAGAACCAGCTGAGCTGTGCCGTGCCCAGATTTCCAACCTACAGAACTGCGAGGTGATAAATAGGTATGGTTTAAGCTGCTGAATGTGTGATAATTTGTTACAGCAGCGATAGAAACTAGCACATCATTGGCAGTGCATTAAATAGGGCCACAAAGTCTTTGACATACTGAGAGGTGGAGGTGCTTCCCCAGCCCTTTAATCTCAGCTGGTCTGTGACTGCTTTGACCAAGGTGGCCAGCAGAAGTGAACATATACCAGTTCCAGGTCCAATCTTTAAAAACACTGAGGCCAGGCACAGTGGCTCATGCCTGTAATCCCAGCACTTTGGCAGGCCAAGGCAGGTGGATCACCTGAGGTCAGGAGTTCAAGACCAACCTGGCCAACATGGTAAAACCCCACCTCTACTGAAAATACAAAAATTAGCCAGGTGTGATGGCGGGCGCCTGTAATCCCAGCTACTCGGGAGGCTGAGGCAGGAGAATCGCTTGAACCTGGGAGGCAGAGTTTGCAGTGAGCCGAGATCGTGCCACTGCACTCCAGCCTAGGTGACAGAGGAAGACTCCATCTCCAAACAAACAAACAAACAAATAAAAATACTGGCTGCTCCCACATTGGTTTCTTGGAGCTGGGACCTGCCATTTAAGAACTTTGGCTATGCCAAGACATCATGCAGAAAAGAAGCCCAAGCTAGCCATGTGGAAAGGCCATGTGGTGAGAGATGCCTGGTCAGTTTCAGCTCCCAGCCATTAGTCATCCCAGCTGAGGCCACGGACATCATGGAGCAAAGACAAGCCATCCCCACTGTTCTCTGTCTGAATCACTGACCCACAGTACAGAAAGATACAATAATAATAAACTACTGTTCTTAAGTCATTAAGATTTGAGGTAGTTTGTTACGCATAGATAAATAACTGGACTACACCATGTCAGTTTCAACTCCCAAGGATTTCTCCCTTCTTTCAATTCCTGGAGCTCACTATACTGCTGCATGCACTTGACTGCAGAAGCTGCTCTAAATATGTCTGCAGCAAGAAGGGTCAGTGGTGGGGTTGGCATGTTTCCCCTGCCCCGAGACCCGCCCTAGCAGGTTACACTGCACACTTGAAATTTCTGGGTGAACTCAAGGTCTTGAGTCTGCATCTGCAAGTCAGTGCCTGGTAGACCAATGAAGACTTCTCTGGCCCAGATCCTTTTGAATATAGTGTGCTCTGGACTATATGGAGCTCTCCCCCCAGCTGGCTGGTACTACCAGGAAGAGAGCTGTCTCTGGTGGTGGCAGCTGTTAGAGGAAAGTCACTTATTATGCTGGACATACCCAAGGATTTCCTTACTCACATCCCTTCACACTGATGTGAGTGTTCTTCCCTCTGTTCCCCATTCTCATTTCCTCTGGGATCACCCCCATCCACCTCAGAGAATACAGAAAAGGATTTTGCCCCACCAGCCATGCCCCAACTCCCTAAGGTTGACCAGTTCTCAGGTTACTCCCAGGAAGCAGTGGGACACTTTATGAAAACTAAGTAATGGATTATACCAAACCCAAAGACAACCACCAGACTTTGTGATCAGACATGATTTTGTCTTCTTCAGGGGACCGAGGGTAGAGACCATGGCTTAGATTTCTCTGGGTCCCCAGTGGTACCCAGAATGAGGCCGGGCACGAACGAAGGTTAATTTATGAAGGTCAGTCAGCATCTCTGAAATGAAATTTCGAGTCCAGACATCAGAACTATCCTTACAAAATAATATCCTTCCTGGGTTTTGATACCTTTCTTTGCAGGCACCCTTGGTTCAGATGAAGTCTTACGTGGAAGCTGCACAGCTGTGTCTTGGAATTGGGGGATGGGCAGGAGGCCCTGTTCCCTCTACCTTCTCATCACTCCCACGGCATCTCTGAGGCAGCTCCAGGGAACTCTGAGATCCATAGGGCATAGTTTGAAACCCATGGGTTCATCCATTCTCGTGGTTTTCTAGCAGAGAAACTGAGGCTCCAAGAAGGTCTGTGGGTCTGTGGCTTGCCTAGGGTCACACAGTGAATAGAAATATTGGGACTAGAACCCCCATCCTAGCTCCTTACCTTCTTCCACGTCCCACTGTCCTAGCCAGAATCATAAAGCCCTAATATGGACAGGCCCTCTAGGTCAGCACCTCTGGAAGCAGGAACCCTTTTTGTAGGCCTCTAACAAGAAGGACGGCATCAGCTTGCATTCCCTCCAGGGGTTGGTTGCTCACTACTTCCAAGGCAGCCTATTTAATAGTGAGACTGTTCTAATTCTTAGACTGTTCTCTTTTATGTGGAACCCAAACAGATCTTCCTATAAATTTTTGTCCCATGTTTCCAGGGTCAAGGTTATGATATATTATGTATATGAGGGCCAAGAATCCTATGCTGTGGCCCCGCTGCAGGGACCTTTTAGTGTGTGTGAGAATGTGTGTGAGTGTGAGAGTGTTGTGAAAATGTGTGTGAGCATGAGTGTTGTGAAAATGTGTGTGTGAGCGTGTGAGAGTATGTATGTGTGTATGAGTGTGTGAGAATGTGTATTTGTGTGAGTGCATGTGTGTGTCTATGAGAGTGTGTGAGTATGTGTGTGTAAGAGTATGTATATGTGTTAGTGTGAGAGAATGTGTGTGAGAGAATGTGTGAGTGAGAGCATGTGTGAGAATGTGTGAGTGTGAATGTGTGTATATGTGAGTGTAAGAATGTGTGTGTCAGCGTTGTGTATGTGTATGTGTTTGAGTGTGTATGTGAAAGTGTATTTGTGAGTGCATGTGTGAGTGTATGTGTGTATATGTGTGTGAGAATGTGAGTGTGTATCTGTGTGTGAGAATGTGAGTGTGAGAATGTGAGTGTGTGTGAGAATGTGTGCATAGAGTGTGTGTGTGAGAATGTGTGTGTGAGTGGGAATGTGAGGAATGTGTGAGTGTGAGCATGTGAGCATGTGTGTGTGAGAGAACGTGTGTATGTGTGAGAATGTGAGAATGTGTGTATGTATAAGTGTGTGTGAGTGTGTGAAAGTGTGTGTGTGCATGTGTATGTGAGTGTGAGTGTGTGCGTGTATGTGTGTGAGTGTGAGTGTGTGTGAGAATGAGAGTGTATGGGAGAATGTGTATGTGCAAGTGTGAGAGTGTGTGAGTAGTGTGTATGTGTGACTGTGAGTGAGATAATGTGTGTGAGAGAGTGTATAAGTGGGTGTATGTGAGAGAGTAACAGTGTGTGATTGTGTGTGAGTGTGAGTGTAAGAGTGTGTGTGGGAATGTGTGTGTTAGAGTGTGTATGTGTAAGTGGGTGTGAGTGTGTGAGAGAGTGAGAGTGTGTGAGAGAATGTGTGTGAGTGTGTGAGAGAGTGTGTATGTGTAAGTGTATGTGTGAGTGTGTGTGTGCGCTGTTGTTACTCTCCCACCCTCAGCTATGATGGGGGAAGCTGGCTCTTCCCTGACAAGCCAATCCCCATGCCTTGGCTCCATTGCCTGGCTGGCAAGCAGGGCTGAGGCTGCCATGGTGGGTGAGGGCCTGCTCCTGCCGGGCCAGAGGTTCAGAAGCGTAGCCAGGTTATTCTCCAGGTAAGGTGGGGAGGGGCAGGGAGGCAGAGGCGGAGAGGGCTCTCCAGCTCACCCAGCCACCGCCGCTTCTGGCCCACCTCCATGTCTTCACCCTCCTCACAGAGCACAGTAAGGCATAGATCAGTTTGTCAGGGGAGTGAAGGGCATTCATGGAGGGGGAGGGAGGCCAAGGCTGTGGATAGAAGGAGGAGAACTTTGGGACCCTCCAGGGGCAGAGATCAGCATCGCTCACCAATCAGTATTTCCTAAGCCTTGGGGTGGGCTGCAGAGCCAGAGCCAGTTAAACTGAGGAACTCATGAGGCCCTCATTCTGTGACAGTCGCCATGTGTGCTGGAAGGAATCAGAGTCCATCTACTCTATCCTTCCTTTCCTCCTCTCACGGTGCAGATGGGGAATGTGGCTCCACAGAGGGGTCTTCTCCAAGGCACCTCCTCACAACCATTGGCATGAAGCTGGGGACACATCTCCCAGCTTGGGGCTGGCCTTGACCTAGAGGAAGTCAGTAGTGTCCTTCACTTTGTGACTGGATGGGGACCAAAAGTCACTAAATTTTCAAAATGTTTCCTCCCTGCCCAGCCTACCAAGTAGACAGAGATCCCCATAGAACTTCCATCTGGGGATCAGAGCATCGTGTCCAGGAGCCCCTGGGAAAAGGCAACTTCTTCCTGAGGAGGACCAGGACCACAGACCCTGAGCAGGACTAGCTGACTGGATTAGACAGGCTTCTCCAGAGATCTGGAGCTGCCACCAGGACAGGTATGGTTTGAGGAGTGCAGTAGAGAATGCCCAATGCCTAATGCTCTTCACTAATGTATCCTGCCGCTACTCTCACCTGGCCTCAAAACCCCACACTGCTCCTGCAGCACCTGGCACCCTCCCTCCTCCAGGAATGTGCTCTGGCTGGGGTCTCAGTGGCAAGGTCTGATTGTTTAAGGAATACCCTGTAGGAAGCAGAGGGGGCCAGACCGGAAAGAGAGAGAGGAGACATGTAATTTGAAAGCCTGGCCTAGAAGACTTACAGTGAGGTTTCCCAAGATTGGATCTGCACACATTTTAATCAGTTCCCGCACTTCCTGGGGCTGAGCCTAGTTCTGTTGTAATAAGCACTAAATAAGGAACAGGTGACCAGACACGCATCCCCGTGGCTGCTACGGCTCCAAAAACACAAAGTGAGCCACCAACCCTCCTTCCAGAGGGATGCTCTCCAACTCAGTGCAGCCCAGACTTAGCCTAATAAAGCCCAACTCCCCATTTGTACTCATCATATTTTAACTTCACCTTTCACACACAAACCCACCAATTTCTACCCAAGCCCACCCAACCCAACTCAACCTACTTAAACGTAATGGCATCTACCCTGCCAATGGGCACTGTGTGTGGTTAAATAGGTTGTACCTTGCACAAAGGTGCCTGGCTGAGCCAGGTAACGCCAAGCCCCGTTGCCCCTCTGCTGGGGAAATCCCACCCCTTAGGGAGCAGGAAAGGAGCAACAGGGGATTAGTAAACCCTCTATACACACTCACAATCACAACATACCCCGCTCAGGGCCCCCACCTCCACCTAGTGTCTCAATGGTCTTGGGGCACAGTCAGGTCTGTAGAGAAGGTCCATGAGTTGCCTTCTCTCAGCCTCCACCTGGCTAAAGGTGTACAGGCCAGGTGAGCAGTGTACTTAAGAGACCCATGCTCTTCCACACCCAGCCCAGGAAGACAGTTACACAGAGCCACAAACTGGGAGGGACACTGGACCACAGTGTCATAGAGAGACAGAGAAGCAAATAGAGACCAGGAGAGACAGACAGAAGCATGAGTCAGGGACAGAGATGAAGCAGGGAGGCATTGAGAGAAGGAAACATTGGATGGCAGGGGTGGGGAGGGGACCACGGGGAACTCCACATTTGACTGTGGGACTCCAAGTGTTGTGATGTGGCCTTAGGCAGGCAACTGTGCCTCTATGGTTCTCAGATCACCCCCTGACGGAAAGGAGAGCTTCCTTGATCCTTCTCAGCTGGTCAGGGATGGTGTGGGGCAGGGAGTGGCCCTGGGGTAGGGCCAGCTCCTGCCAGGGCAGGGCCATCTGCAGAGCACCAGGAAAGCTACAACAGGGAGGGAGAAAGAGAGGAAGGGCTGAAGCGGAAGGATTTTGCTGGCGCCCAGGCTCGCTTTCTTCCCTTGAAAGGAGCAGCAGTTATGCTCTTGCCACCGCGCCTCAGTTCACATTCGTGGTCAGGATGTGAGTGTGCGTATGTGTGTTTGCACTTGTGGCTCACGTACCACCACATATGTGTGACTATCTGGATGTGTTTGTGACAAAATGGTGTAAATGAGAGACAGAGAGAAGTGTATTGTGTGTGCGTGTGTGCACACGCATGTGTACATATGCACATGTGTCTTTGGGTTGAGAGAATATGTGTGTGGCTGTGGGTGAACAAGGTGAGCATGTATATGAGTGTGGATGTGTATGCTGCATGATGCGTGCATGTGTGCATGCCAAGGGTGTGTCAGTGCAGCTGCTGGAGAGGAGGCTACAGACAGAGGTGGCTGCCTTGAGCTGGCTGTGTCTATGGCTCTGGTGTAGCAATGAGCCTGTCACATAGTAGGCCCACACCATACCGTGGTGAAATAAATGCTTGGTGGAAGTCAGTGAGAGGCTCCTGGACTTTTAGAAGAGGCCTGTAAAGCCAAGAAACTTCTAGCCAGGGGGCACTCATGGACGCTTATGCGGTGTTTTCCAGTTCCCCAAGCCCTTCACCTGAGTCCTCTTGTTTGGGTCTTTTCACCAAATCTGAGGGATTTAACTGCATTTTACTGATGAGAGAATGGAGGCTCACTTGTCCAAGGTCCCACCAGGGCCCGGGGCAGAGCCAGGACCATGACAGCCCTCCTGGCTGCAAAGCCTGTAAAACCCTGCTGCTCCCCCTTCCCTGGGAACAGGAGCTGCTGAGAGTGTCCCTGATGGTGCAGATTTTCACCATTATTTGTGTTGGGTGAGGGCATGGGCCCCCAGCCATGATGCTGGGATTTGAAAGTGGCTCTTCAACCCCAGCTGCACGCCCTGGGCAGCCTCTCATTTGTGGAATGGGGGAATAGTGGTAATAGGGCTTGGGGGGGCTGTGGTGAGGATTAACTGAGACATCTGTGTATGAGCGCCGAGTGCCATGCCTGGCTGCGTCAGCACGCAGTCACTGCCACTGTGTTCCTGTTCCAGCATTGTCCTGGGTGCCTGACACCTGTCACTCCCATCTGACCTCTTCTGACCTTCATCCTGAGGGAGGGCCCTGCCCCCCTCTGCTGCCCCTCCTCACGAGCCAATCTCACCCAGGCTCCCCATTTTCATGTGGCACTGCCCACTTGGCCAGCCCTCTCCATCCTAGTGGTCTAAGGCCAAACCATTACTCATACAATAAGCACTTATTGAGTGCCTGCTGTGTACCAGGCCCTGTTTCTGGCATGGAAGGGCAGCCTTGTTAGTGCTGCCTGTCTAGCACTGAGAGCTTGTGCTGGAGCTGAACAGCGTGCTGAAGGGTAAAGGAACAAGGGCCACCTCCCCAAATGACAAAACTTCTGACACTCTTTCCCCAAGAGTGCTCAATAGTGCTCTGCAGAGCCCTGGGGACCATAACTGGGGGGGGCGGTCAGAGTCTCCAGGCCCCCCACTCCTGCTCCCACCTGCGCATCTTGCACACTGGAATTCTGCAAGCTGTTTTATAAAACGAACTCTGCAGTTAGAGGAGGGTTGAGAAGCACCGCTCAAATCCAACCTTTCTCAGTGTAGACAGGAAAACTGAGACCCAGAGGGACTCGCCCAGTCAATCCTAGATTTTGAGTCATCCAACTTCCAGTCTAATGTTCTTCCCACAGCATCCTCGGAATCGTCTTCCGGGTCTGTACCCTCTGGCCCCTGGTTTTGAGTGGCCCAAGTTGAGCCTCTGGAAATGTCCATCAAATATAGGTCAGCCCTGAGAGCCTCAGACCCTGGTGGACACCTTTTCCCCTGCCAGCCCCACACTCTCAATTGATTAATAACGACATATTTGAGACGGTAGCACAAATTAATTTCTGAATTGTGCCATTAGTGAGTAATTAATTTCTTTGCTCGGGGAAATGAAGATATCCCTGACGAGCATGTTATCTAAATCTATAAAAGAGGAGAAATGCTGAATGGGCAACTCCATTAATGCAAACATTGATTTTTTTTTTGACCATTTCCCCCTCTCTTGTGTGAAAACTTTCCCCTGATTTCTATACCCCCACTTTTTGGGAGGGCAGCATCTGTTTTTCCAAGGAAAGATGGGGGCCCTTGGAGAGGGGGAGGGCTGCCTCTTGATACCTTCGGCAGTAATCAAAAGATTGTGTGCGCTTACTGCAGCCAAATAATGTCCTTATTGGATGCTATTAAGGATACGGTTGCCATAGAAACCCAGGATCTCGACCCACCAGGTTTGGATGCCAAACCTGGAACGTGCATTCTTCTGCAAGCTGCTGGAGGTCTGGGAGTGATGGGAGGAGAGAGGTGGCTGAGCTGGGAGGTTGTGCTGTGATCTTCCATACCGGCCCCCTCCATTAGATGCCAGCTGCCTCCTCTAGAAAGTCCTCCAGGATTAGCATATCTCCATGTTCCCCCCACCTCCCCCATCTGGTAGCTGGCACATTTCCCAGCTGGCCTGACTGAAGACCTCTTGGACTATCTAACAATTTCCTATCTATGTGACTCTGGGCAAATTGCTTAGCCTTTCTGTGCCCCATTTCTTCATCTCTAAAAAGGCGATAATAGTCCCCCTTTTTAGACTGATTATGAGAATTTAATGAGATAATGAATGTAAGGCGCTTAGCACAGTGTGTGGCCTGGAGTGAGTGCTTGATCAATGAGAGATATTATTACCATGGCAAGTGGAGGGTGGAGGGTCTGTCAGGGGACAGGAGCAAAAGCTGGATTCTGGTCTGATTCAGATCTGAGGCTTGCCTCTGCCCAGCTGTGTCCCTGGGCAAGTGGCAGTCTCTGTGATCCTTGGCTTGTCTTTTAGATGGAGATGAGGATGCTGATGGTACAGGCGGGATGACCATGTCTTTCAGTGTTCCGGATGGTCCCTGTCCACACCTGTTGTCCAGTGTACTTGTTCACAGCACACACAGACACTTGTTGGATGCTTGTTGCCCACAAGGGGACCCAGACTGTTAGGCTCAGAAGAGGTCCCAGGCTACCTGTCCCTTACTACCGATGTTGCTGCAGCCTCAGCTGTCTGGGTTGGGCCAGGAAGTCACCTCATTAGCTCAGATTCCAGGTTCCCCAGGGCAACCTCGTGCAGGCCTCTGCTCTGAGGTCAAAGGAACAAAAGGAGAGACAAAGGCTGTTCACCCCCTGCCTGGCTCCAGACACCAGCTCCAGTGGGATATCATGGCCCCTTGACCCAGTCAGCCCCAGTTAGTGCCCTGGGAGAGAGACCTGGCAGTGGCCTCCCGGCCACGGCTTCCTGGGGCTCCCTGCACACCTCATCCAATTCAGGTCCAGGTGTCAGCCCTGACCCAGAGGGCCTGGCTGCTCCCAAGGCCTTGCCCTTCCCCCAGTTCATTAGCACCTTTTGGACCAAGGATGTTCAGATACATGCTGGCCTCGTGATGATTCACCATCTGGCCACCTGTCACTAACCAGAACCTCAGGCTCCTTCGCTGTGAAGTGAGTGAAATAATCCCTGCCTCACTTGTTGGATCGAATTTCATGATACACGAGAAAGGGCTTTGTAAACTCCAGAGTGATGTGCACCCCATGAGTTGTGGGTCTCATCGAGGGACTCCTAAAGCAGATGTCTGTGAGGCCAGCCCTGAAACTGTACCAGTTTCTTTTTAGACCCTTGGCTTTTGTGATGACTGTCAAGTTTCCATGGGAACAACATAACTCCACCCATTCACATGTGTGTGGGCAGAGAGGTCCCTCAGAGGCCATGGAAGCTCACGTTGCTGTCTTGGCTCTGCTCTCAGCCTGCTGGGGGACTTAAGGCCAGGTGCCTCAGTTTCCCCATTTGTCGCTGGGCATGCTGATGCCAACTCTGTCTCTCTCACAGGTCCCTTGAGTAACTGGAGAAGGGGTGAGGTTGCTCGTTACATGGCAGAGACAGGTGGGGAATACAAGCAAGTACTCCTGAGCTGGAAGGACTTTCCCTGCTCTGGGGCCTTTGGCCAAGTTACCTCATCTCTCTATGCCTCAGTTTCCTCCATGGCCAAATGGCTTTGTAATATCTATGCTATAGGCTGTGAGGATTAGCAGTAAATTATGTGAAGTGCCTGGCTCACAGTCAAGACTTGGCAAGTGGTAACTACTGCTGTTATTATTATTTTCACACTGGCAAGGTTAAGACATTACCCAAATGAGGGACATCATTTTTGTTTTTCACACAAGAGCTGTGCACCTGGGGGCTGATTTGATTTGAGTTTGGTGCGCTGGATAGGAAGCACAGAAAGCCTGGCCCAAGCTCTTAACTAATGTCCTGCCTCCCTTGTCCCCACTGAGCAGGGAAGGCTTGAAGTTCAAGGTGATGAAGTCAGGGAGAGAAGGAGGTAGGAAGGCCTGCTCTTGGCTTCATGTTCCCTTTCCCCTAAACCAAGAATAAGTTTCCCTAGGAAAGTGGACCTGCATTCAGGAGTAGACAGGTGAGCTGAGTGGACCCACTACCCTCAGTCAGTGACATTTTCTTTATTGATAGTGGCTGGAATGTGGTGGTGGCTCCCCAGGGAGTCCCAGGGTCCTAGGAATTCCCCCAAGGGACACATTAAATTTTCAGATGTAAGCACTGGCAGTTCTCGGACCTTCACAAGCCCCCTCCCCTGGACCCCAGGGCGGGATGAGAAGGGGCAGAGGCATAACAGGGCCTGTGACCTGTGGCCTGCTCAGGGTGTGAGTGCAGGGACTGGAACTAACTGAATTGGTCACAAGGGGATTACAGATGGGCAGGGGCTCCTTGGGGGCCTGGTGCTCAGGCTGGGCTAGTGGGGGCCGGTTGAGAAGGGTCACAGGGTCAGAGAACCTCAATGACTGCCCCTCCTTCTCTGCAAGCCACCCACCCTGCCCAAGCGGCACCCTGGAGCTGCAGGCTGACAGCAGACAGGCTGGGGGAGAATGGCCCTAGAGTAGTGGCCTGCAGGCTCCTGATGAGCTCCTACCAAGGAGGCTCTAGCTGAGCCAGTGTAGTGGTGGCTGCGGGGGAGAGCAGGGTTCCTGGCCTTGGAAACCCTGTGCATCTTATCAGGTTCTCCTGCACTTCTTAGCTGTAGGACCTTGGGCACTCAAGTCAATCAACCTCTCTGTACCTCTGTTTCCTCATCTGTAAAATGGGGCCCAGTAGCAACTACATCATGCTATATTAACTATATCATAGAACTATGGTGAATATTTGACAGAATCATGTGTATAAAATGCCTTACACGATGCCCAGCACAGAGCAACTTAGAGAAATACTGTGAGGACTGAAAAAAAAAAGATTCTTTAAGAGCACCCAGGTCAGTGTTTGCCACAAAAGGGCCAAACCTATTGGTTTCAATACTCTGGGTTTGAAAGAATATACCAGGCTTGGGCTCTGATATAATTTTGGATATTTTGCCCCTCCAAATCTCATGTTGAAATTTCATCCCTAATGTTGGAGGTGAGGCCTAATGGGACCTGTTTGGGTTATGGGGTGGGAGGTGGGTCCCTCCTGAATGCCTTGGTGCCATCCTTGTAGTAATGAGTGGGTTTTCATGCTATTATTTCCCGGGAGAACTGAGTGTGGACAGGAGCCTGGCAACTCCCTCTCCTCTCTCTTGCTTCCTTCCTCTCACCACGTGATGCCAACTCCCCTTCGCCTTGTGTCATGAGTGGAAGCTTCCTGAGGCCTCACCAGGAGCAGGTGCTGGTGCCATGCTTCCTATACTGCCTGCAGAACCGTGAGCCAAATTTATCTCTTTCATTATAAATTACTCAGCTGCAGATGTTCCCTTATAGCAATACAAACAGACTAAGACAGGCTCCAAGGAAACCTGAGTGGGGAGGAGGGAGTGGGCAGGGGTTGAAGAAGGAGGCTGTGTGGAGAAAGATAGGCTTGCATGGCCTTTTCCCGGTCATGCCCAGATTTCTTCCCCTCCAACATGCCCAGGTTTTAGGAGGAGAAGGTGTCTTCTGCTGGCAGAGGTGTGGCAGATGGAAAGGACTACAATAAGGAAAGAGACAACACCATTTCCAGCCATGTTAGAGTTACTGAGTTGCTGAGACTGGACTTACCCTCCCCCCATAAATACCTACAGAACTAGACAAAATACATGAAACAACTATTTTCAGACAATGACAGTAGGTAGCTGCTGACTGTGATTGTTGGGATGAAGGAAACAAATTAGGTGGACCCTATGATCACCCCTGCCTGAAGGCACTATTCCGACTGCACCGTAAGGAGGAGGGGCCCAAGGAGAGCTCAGTGAACTCTCTCATTTGAGGGGATGGATTGGCATTGGATCAGGCTGAGGCAGCTGGAATTTGTGGAGGAGAGAACTGGATACAAGGAAGCTATGCAGACAAAGGACTTTGGAAATCTCCATAGGAATTCCCCAGATTCTGTTGCCAAGTCTTAAGACATGACTATTTAGGGTAAAACTCCACAAGCCTAGCAAACAGTGACCAGGGAGCTGTAAACTGAGCGTTTCCCCAAATTTACATAGGCATGGAAGACCTTCAAGTTCTGACCAGTCAGAGTGGAGAGTACCCTGGAGGGTGATGCCTTAGTAATAGGCCTCAACAAGTTCAAGGGGCAGCGTACTCTAAACTCATCTTGAGTGAATTTAACAAGACTTTAGAGGATTAAAAGTCCTCTGTAAGTAGAGGATCTGTAAGTAACCTAACTGCATGTTAAAACAAAGTCCAACACTTTTTAAAAACTACAATAAGATTAGCACTCTGCAACATGAAATTAACAACACCCAGCATTCAATAAAAAAATACTTGACACAGATATGGGAACATTCTCAACTCATTTTATGAGGAAAGTAGTATCCTGACACCAAAACAGATAACAGATAAATGTGTTAAAGTATAAGAAAAATTTAGACTAATACCCTTCAAGAACATAGATTCAAAAATTCTTTACAAAATTTTAGCCAGTTGAATTTTAAATTCTATTAAACAGTTAATACATCATAATCAAGTGGGGCTTATCCCAGAAATGCAAGTTTGGTTCACCATTTGAAAAATCAATCTATGTAATTCACCATATCAAGAGATTAAACTAGAAAAACCATTGATAATTTCAATAGATACAGAAAAAGCATTTGACAAAATTTACCACTCATCCATGATAAATATTCTTAGCAACCTAGGAATAGAAGAGAATTTCTTCAATCTGATAAGGATGTAATATAATTAATAATGAGAAACTGATGCTTTCCCCATAAGATCAGGACAAGACAAGAATGTCCACTTACACGATTCCTATTTAACATTGTATTGGAAGACTTGCCAGTGCAATATGGCAAGAAAAAGAACTAAAAGTACCCAGATTGGAAAGGAACGTAAAGAACTGTCTTTATTTGCAGATGACATAATTGTCTACATATAAAATCCCAACAGAATGTACCAAAAAACTACTAGAACATACGAATTTAGCAAGGTTTCAGGAAAAAAGGGTAATATACAAAATTTAATTGTATTTCTGTGTACTAGCAACGAACAATTAGAAATTGTAATTTTAAAAAATCCATTTACAATAGCATGAAAACGTGAAACGCTTGGGGATCAATCCAACAAAATATGTGTAAGATTTGTGTGCTAAAAACTACAAAATTGAGAGAAATCAAAGAACATCTAAATAAATGGAGAGATATAAAATATTGTTTATAGATCAGAAGACTGAATATGATTGAGCAGTTAATTTTTCCCATATTATTTATAGGTTTCATGTAATCCTAATAAAAATTCCAGCATACTTTCTTATAAATATTGACAGAGTGATTCCAAAATGTATATGGAAATAAAAGAACTTGAAATAGCCAAAAAGTATTTTTAAACAGAACAAAGTTGGACAACTCATACTACCATTTTCAAACTTGCCAAATAGTCACCATAATAATGCAAATAGGTAGATGAAAAAAAATAGAGACCAGTATTAGACCCACACATATGTGGCCAATTAATTTTTGACAAAAGTGCCAGGTGATTCGATGGAGAAAAGATCATTTTTTCAATAAATTATGCTGGAACAATTGGTCATCCATAAGCAAAAATGAAACGCTGACTCCTACCTCACACCATACACAGAAATTAATTCCAAATGGATCATAGACCTAAATGCAATATGTAAAACTACAAAATTACTAGAAGATAATATAGGAGAAAATCTTTATGACCTTGGGTTAGGCAAAGATTTATTAGATTAGACACAGAAAGCACAAACAATAAGAGAAAATTTAGATTAAATTGGAATTCATGAAATTTTAAACTTCTCGTCTTGGAAAGACTAGTAAGAAAGTGAAAAGATGGCTGTAGATTTGGAGAAAACATCTGTAAATGATAAAGAACTTGCATTTAAAATATATAAAGAAACTTCACAACTCAATAATTAGAAAACAACAGTTTTTAAAATGGGCAAAATATTTGGACGTTCACTAAAGAAGGGACACAGATGGCAAATACATAAGTAAAAGATGTTTAACGTCATTCGTTACCAGGGAAATGAAAATTAAACTGCAGTGAAATCCCACTATACACTTATTAAAACAGCTAATTTTAAAACAACAAAAGCTGGAGAGGATGCAGAGTAACTGGAATTCTCATATTGCTAGTAGGGATGCAAAATAGTACAAATACTTTAGAAAGCAGATACAGCTTTTTAAAATAATGTTAAATAACTTGTCATATGATCCAACAATCCTACTCCTAAATATTTATCCAAGAAAAATGAAAACATGTTCATGAAAAGACCTGCATATGAATTTTTACATCAGCTTTATTTCTAGTCACTGAAACTAGAAATAATAAAATGGGTAAGGTTCATTCTACATATTCATATAATGGAATACTACTCAGCAATGAAAAGGAGTGGATTGATATATATGACAACACAGATAAATCTAAAAAATCATTATGCTGAATGAAAGAAGCCAAACCCCAAAAAGTACACGTTAGATTTCATTTATATGAAATTCTAGAATAGGCAACAATAAATCTAAAGCAGATCAGTGGTCACCTGTGTCCAAAGTCAAGGGGATTTCAAAGAGGCAGAAGGAAATTTGGGGGCTGAGGGAAACATTTTACCTCTTGGCTGTGATTTTGACCTTTGTTAGACTCATGAGCTGCCCACTTAAAATGGATGCCCTTGCTTAGATGTAGATTATACTTCAATAAAGTTGATTAACATGAAAGGAAACGGCCATGGGTGAGCATCTACCAAGAGCCATGCACTGTGCAAGGTGCATTCAAATATATTCAAATATATCATCTTTGACATTGTAAGCATCTTCTTACAGCTGGGAAAGCTCAGGGGACACAATTTGAGTGACTTTCTCAAGAGCGCACAGCTGGAATGGCGGGGCTGAGCTCAAACCTGTGTTTCAGGACTGGGGGACTGCCTCTCTCCATTGCTCAAAAGCCTTGTCACTTGGGGAGAAAGGGTAGGGGGGAGAAACTACAGTTTAGATTCCTTGTGTTTACTTTCACCTCTGATGCATAAGCGGGAGTGACATATTATTATCCCCCAAACACAGTACCACAATGACACCAACGAAGCAGCGGGGAGAGGATGGGGTCTTTGGCTGGTGCCAGGAAAGGGCAGCACCAATGTTCCTGTAGAATTGTGGGGCATGTTCTGTCACTCTGGGACTCAGTTTCCCCATCTTTAAAATAACATTCTCCATCCTGGGTCTCCTGTCCTTACTTGGGGGCTGTTCTCCTCTCCACTTTTTCTCTCCCCCAGTATCCCCTCTACCACCTTATCTGCTGCTGGATTGGAAGTAAAGGAGGAGGCAAAGTGGGGAAGGGAAGAATCCCTTCTACCCTGTGTTTCTCGGTGCCTGGGGTATAAGCTCGAAGCTGATGGTAAGAGGCTGGTCTATGAGAGGGTCCTCCTTGGCATTCCCCTTTCAGAAAGGCCACTTCTTTCTGCCAAATCGTATTCCAATCTGGGTCCAGCCTTCTTCCCTCTTACTGCAGCCTCACTCCAATCCCTCTCCAACCCCCGTAAGTAATCTCTCACCAAAGTCCTTTGGCTCCTCTGAAGCTCTCACATCCCTCCTCTCCTCCTCATCCGCCTTCACAGTCCCAGTCCCTCCCACGCCATCTTCCATCTGACCTGCCCATGCAGCCTCTGCTCTGCCCTCATCTCCTGCTCCCCAGCAGCCTCTCTTTTACAGTAAAGTCATAGTGATCTTTATAAAACAGACTTCATTGTAGCATGCCCTCCCTTGAAAACACCTCTTGGCTTCCCACTGTCTACGCAAGGGCCAAAAGCTTGTCAGCCTGGCATTTTTGATGGTCCTAGCTCAGGCATTCCCTACCCCTGGAGTGTCCACACACTCTCCTACAACCCTGTGTAAACAGTCCCTGTATTAAAGGACTCCTCAAAGCCTGTCTGTTTTCTGCTGGGATCCTGACAGATGTGAAGAGGAAGACCTATTCACCCACTGGATCTATCCCACATGGAACAGGCTGCTTCAAGAAGAGTGAGCTTCCTGTTTCTAGAGCTGATCAAGCAGAGGCTTGTCTGACATGTTGTTGGAGAGATTTCAGCATTAATTGGGGCCTCAGTTAGAAGACCTTTATGGTCCCCAGCCACCTGAGAGCCCCTGCTCTTGTGCCTGCCTCACCAAAAAGCATCTGGCCCCAGTGCCTCTGTGGCTGTGCTTTGGTGACTCATCACAGTCAGCAGTCATCACCCTGGGCCAGGTCCTGTCACAGGCCAACATGTCACCACTGCCACCATCTCCTGCCCCTGCCACAAGCTGAATGATGAGAAAATCAAAGGCTGACCTTCTCCTCTGCAGCCTCCCTGGTCCCCAGCTCCTGTGGCTTTCAGGAAGGAGAAGCCTCCACACTTGTCACCTGTGGTAACCCAACCCTGGTTGCCCATCCCAGCAGGCGAGTGCCACAGAGTTCAGTCCCTGCCTTCCATTCCTCTGCGTCTATTTCTTCTTGCCCCTTCCCTACCCTGAGCACCACTGGCTGGGGCACCCATCCCTGCTGGCAGCCCTCCAGGACTACCTTCCCAGACTCAGGTGGAGGCCTTGCCTGGAGGGGCCCCTGCCAGACTCTCCATTCCTCGGGGCTCACCCTCCCAGTGGCACATGCTTCAGCTACTCTGCCATTGGAGGCTCCCAATGGCCTCATCCTTCCTCCTGCCACTGTGCACTTCCCATGCTATTCCCATTTCCCGACACTTCATTCCTCCACTCTATCCTTTATCTCTCATTGTAAATGTCATTTTTTCTTGGACACTTTTCCCGACCCCTCTCTACAGGCCAGATCATTTCCCACTGCCCCTCTCACATTCCGATAGCTCTCGTGCTTCCTCAGAGCCCCGTGGAAATCTGTTTGCATGTATGTATTTATTTAGTAATGGTTTCTTTAATGTCTGCCTCCCTCAGAGGGTAAGCTCCATGCCAGCTCACTGTCTCTGTGCAGGTGGAAGGAGTGCCCGGTGTTTAGCACAGTGCCCTGCCACAGGAGGTACTCATTTGGTCCACCAATGAGTGGTCCATGAATGAATGTGGTCAGTATCACTGCTTCTGCTCTTCAGCTTTGAAACTGAGGAATAATGAGGTGGTATCACCTGGCCAAAATCCCACTTA
The DNA here is from genome assembly GCF_029281585.2 of Gorilla gorilla gorilla. Classification (NCBI taxonomy): domain Eukaryota; kingdom Metazoa; phylum Chordata; class Mammalia; order Primates; family Hominidae; genus Gorilla; species Gorilla gorilla. Next base: position 44,781,705 of record NC_073232.2, on the reverse strand, counting down.
TCAGAACCAGAAAATCACACCTGGTGATACCTGGTTCTGCCCCCCCATGTGGGGACAGGATCCTTATTCGTGGGAGCCAATTACATGCTCCCAATGACGGTGTTATACTCCCTTAAAGGGCAGCAAGGGAAGCCAGTAGAGGTCCTTATGTTGTTCCAGACAACAGTGTGTGATGTACAAATGTCCCTAATGCTTCTCCTGCCCCTGTGCTAAATTACTGGGACCAGGAAGACACTAGAGCAGACATCTGGCAGCCCTGGCTAACCAAGAGGCCCTCAGCAGAGCAGAGGTTGTGAAGACTCCACCCAGACTCACTTTTCCCTCTCCTAATCCTTATGTATCTTCCATTGGTAGTACAGGCCCCTCTTCCCCCCCCAGGAAACCCTCAGCACTTTCTCTGTCCTCTGAGTGCTGTAACCTGAGCAGTCTGGGGCTCTCCCGGAGCTCTATGAGCAGAAGGAGATGTAGGGACCCGCTTGCCCGGCCCTCATTTGATACATGAATTTACGGAGAATCAGAGAGGCCAGGTGACCTGGCAAAGTCACACAACTGTTACCTGACTGATTGGGGACAATGATGCAATTTTTAACATTTTGAGTATTTCAAAATTTAAATTTTTTTTTTACCACTTTGAGGACAAGGGAAAATGAACAACCTCAGGAAATGTGGTAATAGACATCAAAATAATGCATAATTTTTAAAAAGAATGCGCCCTTTTGACCCTCAGGATGCAATTTGAAATGGGTGCAAAGATGTATGCACAAGGATGCTCATCACAGCCTTGTTTATGAGGGCAAAAAACTGGAAATAGCTTAAAGGTCCAACACAGAGATTGGTTAAATAAATTATGGGGCATCCATGTGATGGAATACCATGCAGCCATTAAAAATGACGGCCCAGTAAAAGAATATTTAACGACATGGGGAAATGTTCACAAGATATTGTTAAGGAAGAAAAAAAAGCAGGCTGCAAAACAGCATGTTCTATATGCCTCTGACTTTGCTAAAACAATTATTAAAAAGCCAAGCCCAGGGCCCCTGAAGTTATTTATGATATTGTTTCACTGCCTCCAAGACATCAGCCTCATTAATTCCTCTTTCAGTATGGCTCAGCAGAAAGCATGGGAATTTAATGTCTGAAGGCCTGATTCTGAGTCTGGGCTGTGCTCTTTATTAACGGGGTGACCTTGGAGCTCCAGACCTCACTTTCCCTCATCTGTGAAATGGGGGTGAGGCCTCCATTGGAATGGTGTTGAAAGATACCAAATGTTGCACAAATGATGTTCAAGGATTGTGTGCGCATGCACGAAAGATCTTGGCAAACTGTACAGAGCTGTACAGATACTGAGAGTAATAGGTATTTTTATTCCCTAATTAAACTTAGGACTCTGTGAGGGCCCCATGAGATGTGACATTCTTCCCTGTCACTCTGCAGCCAGTGCAGCCAGTGCAGCGTCTCACACACTGCAGCACACAGGAAAATGGGTGGGCCTGCCCCCGCACCCCCAGCCTCAGGCCTGCCCTTCTCTCCCTTTGGGTCATCTCTGCCTGCCCGGGGCTGGGCTTAGCATTGCCTGCACACAGAGGGAGAATGCAGCTGTGGGTGATGCTGTGGCTGGGGCTGTCTAGGGTGTTCCCAGCATCCCTGCCTCCCCAGCCCCTGCAGGACCAGAGGAGTGGCCCGATGCGGAGAGTGCACCAGGTGTGGCTCCAGGGCCAAGGCCGACCCAGAAGGCAACAGGCCCTCCGCACCTATTATGGACTTTATCTGACTCCTTAGGGAGTCTCAGGGCTGCAGGGGGGCTGCCTGCCTGCCACCTGTGGAGGACTTGGGTTAGGCTGAGGCTGGGCCTGCCCTGTCCTCTCCTCCCACCTCCTTGCAGTGGAGGATGGGCCAGTCACACCTCCTTTCTGCGTCTTTGCTTCCTCCATTACCCCACAGGCCCCTCCTGGCAGGGCTGGGGAAATTTTTACCCACTCTCTGAGGGAGGGAAGTGAGCCCCACTGAGGGGAGGTGGCCTGCTCTGAATCCTGTGGTCACTGAGTTAGGCTGAGCCTCCAGGCCTAGTTCTGCCCCCTGGCCCTCTGGTCATCCCCATCAGCCCCTCAGCGGAGGGAGGGACGGCAAGCCAATAGAGTCAGGTACTTGGGGGGCACTCAGGGAGCAGTCCTGTGCACTCATATTTTCTATTCATCGTTCTCTCTCCACATGCTTTGTATGCTTTTGCTCTGTGTGGCTCCAGGCTAGATAGAGGCTGGAATTGTTTTGGGGGAAAGCTGCAGAGGCAGAGACTGATACAATCTTTCAGGTGTATGGGAAGAAAATAATAAAAGTGGCTCAGTGTGGTGAGAAGATGCTGCAGAAGGTGCTGTTGGGCCTCACCCAGGGCTCCCTTTGCCTGAAGATGGGCCCGTTCCCCAGCTGCTGCTGGGTGACCAGCGCTTACAACTCCAGCGACTTCCCTGGGGGCCAGAGCTGCTGCCCACAAACAGCCGAAGGTGACAGTCTCTCCTGCTGTCAGCCTACTTGGCCCCTTCCGTAAACAGAACAACTTCACTGTGCCATGATTTACTCTCTAAAGGCTCTCAGTGTGTCCGGTCAAGGCCAGGCCTTCCCTAAGACCTTCCCTTCCTTTCCTATCCTGCTCCCCCGCCTCCCTCCCATGAGGGCTTTACTGAAGAAGCTGCTCCTTCAGAAAATCTTGTGCCCCGAATCCCTGCCTCAGGCTCTGCCTTGAGGGAACATGTCATGTCGACTCAAATCCCGACATGCCTTAGCTAAATATAACAGGCGTAAACACTACACATGGAGGCTTTGCCCTAAATAGAACAGCTTCCAAGCATATTATTTTTAGTGAGAGAAAATAACTTGAACCTATCAGAAAACATGCTAAAGACTGGACTGAAAGCGAAACCTAGAAATTTTCTGGTTTTACAAGCCTGGCTGGAGCTAACATACATTCACGGCAGATGCACACGTGACAAAGATTAGGTCTGTGCTGCACTCAGAGAGAACACGAATCAAACTTTGGCATGGCATGTTCCAGGCAGTGTCTACTGGACTCCAGCCTGTGGCACAGGCAGTGCTGGTCAAGCCTGTGCCCAGCCTCTGACAGCCCCTTGCTGGGCCAGCACCCCAGAGTCCTTCCCAGGTCTTGCTCCTAGAACCCACAGGGAATTCCCCCAGTCATAGGGAATGGCTGTTGGCTCAGGCAGCACCAAGTGCAATGTTTTTGCCCCAATCCCTTCTCATCACCTTTCAAACCTCAGCCTCCTCCAGGAAGCCCACAGACATGTTCTATCCTCTTAGCTTCTCCCTCGCTGACTGTCAGCAGGCTTCAGCCGGCTCCATTATGAGCAGCTGGGAACAGAGTTTGGGACACTTTTTGGCCCCACCCGTGTGCACAGGCTGGGCACACAGTAGAAAGGAAATGCTGGAGAAATACACACCTTCAGAGCAGGATGACTTGGGCCATCAGACATGCCCTGAATTCTTAGTCATCCTTCAGGTCACAGGGCAGACATCCTCCCAAGTCAGGCATCCTCCTCTGACCACATGTCCAGTGTCTGTTGGTCTGCAGGCTGGAGCTCTGTTAGTCCTGCTCTCTGCCCTATCCTAGTGCCCAGGACAGAGCCTGGTACACAGAAGTCACTCAATCAATGCTTGTGAAATGGGAGAACATCTTGAGAAGTGGCCCACACCCAGACAAGGGAGGATACTGCACACAGACAGGCCTCTTGTCTTCCTCACATGTGCTGGGCCAATGGCATGTGGTGAGAAGAGGCTGTAAAGTGAGCCTGCCAGGGCCTCAGGGTGGCAAGGGACAGAGGCTTGCTTAGGCTGCCACAAGGGACAAAGTTTATCTAAGGATATCAAGGTAAACCGTGTTCAGGTTTCCACCTGAACAAGCCAAATAACAGCAGCTATCATTTACTGGGATCACGGACTGTGTACCAGGCACTGGCTAAGCATTTTCTACACACTAGTTTACCATTGCAAAGAATACAAAGGAGCAGGTTTTAATGCTCGACATCTAACCCCCTTCCTGGTGGCCCTCTGGGACACCAACCTATCCTTATTATGTCAAGTCCTTGGGAGAAGGGCAAGGACTTCTCAGACACTAAGCGGGAGCAGATCTTTCCTCTTCCCACCCTAGGGACAGTCAGGAGGTGAGCTGGTATCAGACACCCTCCCAGGACTTTGGATACCCAGGAGGTGAAGCTGGGATGGACGGAAGTGGGTAGAGTTGATATCACAGCATTGGTAGGAGCCTTTGTGTGTTGGGGTTCCAGCAGGAAACATGTGGCACACTCCTAGGGGCTATTGGAGAATTCGATGAGGACAGTGAATTAGTGTATGAGCAGGGCTAAGGAAAACCATCAAGGGTGATACGGTACCCTGAGGCTAACAGTGGGAGCTCTCACCACCCCAATATGAGGGGCAAAGGGAAGGCATGGCCACACCTCTGTAGAGAGAAGCTGTAGGAGCGGCCGCACAGTGGAAGCTATGGCCTTCGTAGAGGGGCCCATCCAAGGAGCTCTTGCCCTTCCTTCTGTGTCCCGCCACCCTCCATCCTCCTAGGACACTTCCTAGGTAGTGGGTGGTGGCAGTGAATGCACACTGTCTGGCACAAGGTCATTGCTAGTTTGCTGGTTTCTGTTTCTCACATTTTCTTGGAAATCTGTTGATCATCCAAATTTCCCTGTAGGCTTTTAGGAGATCCTGTTTTGCTTAAGTTAGCTAGAGGTGCTTTCTGTTGCTTACAACCACAAACTCTACAAGGCATTATATTAGTCCGTTCTTGCATTGCTATAAGGAAATACCTGAGACTGGGTAATATATAAAGAAAAGAGGTGTAATTGGCACATGGTTCTGCAGGCTGTCCAGGAAGCGTAGCAGCTTCTGCTTCTGGGGAGGCCTCAGGAAGCTTTCCAATCATGGTGAGAGGCAAAAGGGGAGTAAGGTGTCTCACATGGTGAAAGCAGGAGCAAGACAGAGCGAGGGAGGAGGTGCTACACACTTTTAAACAACCAGATCTTATGAGAACTCACGACAACACCAAGAAGGATGGTGCTAAACCATTCATGAGAAACTGCCTCCATGATCCCATCACCTCCCACCAGGCTCTACCTCCAGCATTGGGGATTACATTTTGACATGAGATTTGGGTGGGGACACAGATCCAAACCATACCAGGCATCATGGTAGCATTATTCCCTTTAACAAGGAAACTGAGGCTCCCAGAAGTTTTGGTGTTGTCAGATCATATAGGCTGGCAGTGGCCTGCATGAGTCAGGTTGTGAAGGCTGCTCTGGCTGTGCTTAAAGCTCTTAGCAGAGAGCAGCTGGGCACATGGTGGTCTAGAAGGCTGTTGGTCCCAGGCAGTGGAGGGCCTGGGTCACCTTTTTGTCAGAGGCGTTTAAACCAGAGCAACTCCATCTTGAATAGGGCCTGGGTAAAATAAGGCTAAAACCTGCTGGGCTTCATTTCCAGTAAGTTAGCATTCTAAGTCATAGGATGAGAAAGGGGTCAACATAAGATACAGTCATAAAGAGCTTGCTGATAAAACAGGTTGGAGTAAAGAACATTTACTCCAGTAAGTTAGCATTCTAAGTCACAGGATGAGAAACGGGGTCAACATACGATACAGGTCATAAAGATCTTGCTGATAAAACAGGTTGGAGTAAAGAAGCCGGCTAAATCCTACCAAAACCAAGATGGCGACAAGAGTGACCCCTGGTCGTCCTCACTGCTACACTCCCACCAGCACCATGACATTTTCCAAATGCCACGGCAATGTCAGGAAGTTACCCTACATGGTCTAAGAAAGGGAGAAACCCTCAGTTCGAGGAATTGCCCACTCCTTTCCCTGAAAACTCATGAATAATCCACCCTTTGTTTAGCATATAATCAAGAAATAACCATAAAAATGAGTAACCAGTAGCCCTGAGGGCTTACAGAGTAGCCATTCTTTTATTTATTTACTTTCCTAATAAATTTGCTTTTAGTTTACTGTATGGACCCGCCCAGAATTCTTTCTTGTGCGAGATCCAAGAACCCTCTCTTGGGGTCTGGATCAGCCCCTTTCTGGTAACACCTTCATCAAGAGTTTAAGGATTACAGCTCAGCCACATCCACCTTGTGTCTGCTTCTCTCTGCGTCTGGCTGACCACTTTTCCTCCTGTCGCTGACTGACTGTCCAACCACTTGTGGCCCTGGAGCAGCTGGCAGGCAGAGTCATGCCAGATCAAATAGGGCCTCGCTCATGGAACAGGCCAGAGCAGGGCTGGGTGGGGAAGGTGACTTGGCAGTTGAGTTTGAATAAACAGGTCACAGTGGTGTTGGGTGGGACTAAAGCTGCTGCAAATTAGCCTGAAGGTGGAGGCAGAGCTAACAGGAGTCGGGAGGAAGGAGGCTGCAAGTGGGCCCAAACCAGTCCCGCCTTGAGGGAAGGCCTGAGGCTGAGGGTGAGGAGCCCCCACACATCTGTCTTTCTCCCCTCCAGCTCAGACAGGATGCCTCAGCCTGAAAGCTGTGATTTCCTCCCGGGGAGCCTCCCCAACCTCATACACAGCCCCTAACCTCCCCACCTGGCCCGGACACCCCCATCAATCACTCGGCAAAAATCCCTGGCTTTCTTGCATAAGTATTAGGTGCTTTGTCAGAAATTACCTAAGTTATAATCCAATTACACAATAATTACATTGGGATGGCTTCGTAACTACGGCATTAATTAACTTTGATGGCTCTCATAAATTACTCAGGGGATTGATACAGCGGGAAGAGGGCGGGTGGAGCCCAGTGGGTGGGAAGGTGGGGCTGAGGAACCATTAGTCGTCCCGGGGTCAGGAGGCCCCTGGAGAGTGATGGGGGTGGGAGAAGGGTCCTTACCTCCCTCCACCCACGCCCAAGCACAGTGTCAGGGCTGGAAGTGACCTTCAAGGTCAATCACCCCAAACTTGCCTCCTCTGTCCAGTGCTTGAGCCCTTACCCTGGCAGTGTAGAAACTCTAGTATAAAAAGCCACTGCCCCTTAAGGGGCACACAGTGTAGAAAGAAGCTTGGACTTCGGAGCTTTGCTTTCTCTGAACTTCAGCCTTGCTGCTTGGAAATGGGCAGGAGCAGTCTCCTCACATGATGTCGCGTGGCCTGAGTGTTCAGTGGACGCGCACCCTCTAGCCCAGCTCCAGCCTATAGAAATAGGATGTGGGCCTCAGATGTAAGGCACGTGCGTAGTGTTATATTGTCCAGGGGCCCCATTAAAGAAGTGAAAAGAAACAAACAGGTGAAATTAATTTCTAATAATACATGCATTTAATCTAATATATCTAAAATGTTATTTCAAAATATATTTAATGTAAAAAAGCATTAACAAGATATTTCTCATTCTCTTCTTATGCTAAGCCTTTGAGACCTGGTGTGTCACTAAGCACCTTGCAGTCAAGCACCCAGGGATCACATGAGGCTGGGGATAGGCAGATGAGTGTGTGCTTGGCATAAGCTTGACACTCATTACCTGCCAGTCCCCTGTCCTCATTGCTGAAGCCTATGGCCTGTCTGCCTATGGTCGAGTCTCTTCTCCAGGACAATCTTTCACACTGTGGCTGTGGTGGAGGGTGCAGGTGGTAAGTGCTACCCGAATCTCCACTTGCTCAAGCAAAACAGTCCTGGATCCTCAAAGTCTTGTTGGTTGAGCACATCCAAACCATCACCAAGTACGGTCTTTAAAACACAGCCTGGATGCAACCTCCACTCCACCTCCACTACTGTGATCCAGGCCATCCCATTTCTCCCTGCACGACCAGGGGAGCCCCTGACCGGCCTCCGGGCTTCCCACCTTCCCCCTCCTACCCACTGCCCACTCTGCATCAACAAGAGCATCAGTGGGATGGCACCACGGCCTCCCATCAAGAAGAGACCATGGCAGGGGTTTGGGTGCAGGTGGCTGAGCTGGGCGGTGATCCCGGGAGGTATCATGGAAGTATCTGGAGCGTAAGGAGGGGAAGGAGGAGGAGCTGATGGAAGAGTGTGTTATTGAGGCTGCCGCCATGAGCTGGGGGGGGCTTGCTTCTGCCGGGTCTCTCAAGAAACATGCAGAAGGCCTCCAGGGTTGCCCCTGAAGCAGCATGGGCACTGGAGCGTTTATCCATGGGCTTGGTCCTGTGTTTGAGGATGGCTGTGCAGGAGCTTATTCCCCTGCATTTGGGGACTAAGCTCCCGTGCAGGCGCAGGGGCTCCCCAGGTGTCAGAGAAAGCCCTGAGGCTGAACACGCCCTGAGGGTGTGCAGGTGTCCCGAGGATGGACCCCGTCAGCATGAGGCCTACCAGGCTGCAGCTGAGACAGCAAGGCCAGGATGCCGGGTGTCTGCCACATCTTTTCTAAATGTTTCCTTCAGAGGCTTTCTGTTGACCTTAGAATGAAATTTAACCTCTTAAGGCAGCCTTTGAGGCTCTGCCCAATCAGGCCTCTAAATACCTTCTCTCCTCACTCCTCACCACTGTCCCCACACCCTTTAGCCTTCTGTCAGATTCCAGAAAATTCCAAGCTTTTTCCTGCCTCCAGGCCTCTGCACTTGTAGTTCCTTCTGCCTGGAATGCTTTCCCCAGCCTCTTCTCTCTGGCTCCTCCTCTCTGGATTTCCCTCCCAATGTCACCTCCTGAGAGATGACATTTCCCCTGACCTTCCTGCTTCCAGCTGCTGTGCCACCCCTCGCACTCTAGCCACGCTCTTTTCCACCATTCTTCTTCAATTACTTCACAGTTCTCAGTAATTCCAGAAGTAACCTTATTTCGGGGTTTTAAAGCTCTGCATCACCAGGCCCTATCTCCCACAAAGGCATGGTACTGGTCCCTGTTGTTCAGAGGTGTCCCTAGCACCTGGAGCTGGGCCTGGCACCCAGAATGAGCTCAGGAAGTACTGCCTACTCGAGTGATGTCAGTAGGCCTCCTCCTGGCCACTCCACCTTGGGTGTCTTTTGGGTAGTCTGTGTGCGTCTCAGGCAAAGGGGGAGTCTGGTCCTGGGCCTGAGAGGTGGAGAGTGGATCTGTCCCCTCCTTGTTCTGGGGACTGTGCCTCTATTTATGCAGCCTGAGGTCCCACTGGAGTTTCAGCTGCACATCATCATGATGACTGGCAGGCACTGGGCTTGGCTGTTACTGCCTCCTACTCTGGGCCTGGGTCTGGGGTTGCAGAGATTGAGGGTATCAAGGAGGGGCAGGAGATAGAGAGATGAGTGCACCCCACAGACTGGGTGTGGCAATCAGAGACAAGGGGCAGTTTCCTGAGAGCCAGCTGTGTGTGTGAGGCAGGAATTTCAGGAGTCCTGGGAACTTAGGAGTTGGAGGGTGGGGTTCATGGAGCCACTCCCCTCTGGAATCCAGAGGTCAGACCCCTTCTCAGCCTCTGCTCCCACTTCCATGAGAACGGCCTCTGCCTTCCCTCCATGGCCTAGTTGAAGGTTGAGCTTGGCACCCCTTTGACTTACCGGAAAGAATCCCTTGTCCAAGGGTGTCTGTGAGCTCCATGGACTTCCCTGGAAATGTAATGGAGGTGACAGCAGTCACCTCCTTAGACCCACCAGGAAGATGATCATGAGAGAGACAGACAAGGCCCAGTGTGGATTGGTGCATACCGCAGCTGGGTCTTTCCCTCACAGCTGGTGGGGTGTGAACTTGCACAGCAACTTTAGAAAAACTGTCTTGCAAGCTGCACATACACAGACCATGAGCCAGGCCTTCCACTCCTGAGCACGCGCCAGCAGCAGCATGTACATGTTCAACAAAAGAACGTTCAGAGCAGCAGCACTGTGCATAATTGTCAAAAATGAGAATGACCCACATTCTCTTCCAGGTAGAATAGGTAAGTAAACCGTGAGCTACTCAGCCAGCGAAATACTCTATGGGATGAGGATAAAAAAGCTATAGCTACAGTGCAGCAACATGGCTGAATCTCACAGAGAAAACGCTGAGAGAAAGAAGCCAGACACGAAGTAACACACCTGTATGATTCTGTTTCTGCGACGTTAGAGGCAGGCAAAGACAATCTCTGCGGCGGTTGCTTTGTGGGGAGATAGTTTCCTGGGAAAGGCATGCAAATCCCGCAGTGTCCTGTGTCTGACCTGGAAGTTTGCTCTGCACGTCTTCACTTTGCCACGATCCATTGAACGGTGGCAGTGTGATTGTGTGCTTTGTCTTTGTGTGTTATCCTTCAATAGGACATTTAAAAGAAAACCCCCATGAGCTTTGTCTTCCCTAGCTGAAGTTCCTCCTCTGTCTTGGTACCACTGGGTTCGATGGTCTGGTTTTTTTTGTTTGTTTGTTTGTTTGTTTTCCGAGACGGAGTCTCTCTCTGTCGCCCAGGCTGGAGTGCAGTGGCATGATCTCGGCTCATTGCAAGCTCCGCCTCCTGGGTTCCCGCCATTCTCCTGCCTCAGCCTCCCAAATAGCTGGGAGTACAGGCGCCCGCCACCATGTCCAGCTAATTTTTTTGTATTTTTAGTAGAGATGGGGTTTCACCATGTTAGCCAGGATGGTCTCGATCTCCTGACCTCATGATCGGCCCACCTCGGCCTCCCAAAGTGCTGGGATTACAGGTGTGAGCCACTGCGGCTGGACGATGGTCTGTTTTTATCTCCTCTGTCTCCACCAAGTGTCAGACTCTCAAGCTTCCTCTTCACAAGCCTGCCCCCTGGCCCTCCACATCCCCCCAGGATCTGCCATTTCCTGCCCGCTAATTATGTAGAGCATTTTAGATTTGACGAGGCTCCTGCCCCCATATAACAAACTCAGACCCAGCATCAGGCACAGCGCACCAAAGGGCACTGTGAATAGGACCCAGGCTCTGTGAGAAGGCAGCTCAGGGACCATATTTTGTGATATTAACATGTTCCTCGGAGTCTCATTCCTCAACCCAAGAGGCAAACCGACATATTATTTCTCCAAATAAATACAGCGTGGTCCCCAAGAGGAATTCCCGGGGGTGACTGTTGAGAAAGTAAAAGTGCCTCCTTCTCCTTTGTCTTGTTTTACAGGAAGGCAGACAGAGGATTGGGGAGGGAGGGCGGTGGGCATGGCACTGGCCAAGATGGGACCAGAGCCAGGATCCCTGCTCTGGGCATCTAGTGTTGCCTCCTCTCTAGCGCCTGGGTCCAGGGCGGGCAGTGGTCGGGTTGTGGCCGGATGCTGTTTCCTTACCCAGGGTTTGCATCCCTGGCAGGAGGTCTGTTGGGAAGGAAATGCCCAAGCACCCACACCCGGGCTTATTTGTTTGAGGAGATGAGCCTGCAGGCACACATTGTACATCTCAGGCAGTGTGGACACTTGGGCAGACAGGAGAGCTGGGGGAAGGGCACCCTGCCAGACACTGGGCACCCCAGATGCCATTAATTCAGGCCTCTACACCCTGGAGAGTTCCTGCAGCTAAACATGTTTTACATCAAACTGCAGTCTCCTCCCTCGCGATCCCACAGCAAAGTGGGAGCTCCTGGGCCTCACCGGTCCAGGGCTGGAAAGAAATAGTGGGGAGAGGAAATGAAATGAGGCAGCACACATGTTAGCCCTGGGATTAAGATGGGACCTCCTTCTCAGTCTCTTGTCACAGATTGCTAAATATTATGGGCCTTCGGTAGTGGCATGTTGCTGAATATTTAACAGCCTGATCTCCAGGAGGCAGAGGGGAAGCCCTGCTTTGTCATGTGTGCCAATTTCTGTGGTGTAAATGCTCCCACCACGGCCAGTTTCCAGCTACCAACCATCAACTGGTTCTCGAAATTTCTGAAGTTTTAACAACCAGCTCTCTTGCACAGGTGTAACCTGGCTCCAGCAGCAAGTCCTGGGGAGGGGACTGGCCTTTGAACCCTCCACAAGCTAGCAGGTTTTGGAATTTGTCTGCAAGGCCACAGTAAAACATACAATAGAGGTTGCAACATATTCTCTTAGACCAAGATGTATAGTGTGCCCCTGTGCTTCTCCCAAGGCTCTTCCGCTAACTTTGCCTACAGTATGAAGGAGTTGCAAGTAGGGTTGAACTAAACACATGGAATATTCTTTTTTCTTTTTCTTTCTTTCTTTCTTTTTTTTTTTTTTTTTTGTTTTTCGAGACAGATTCTCACTCTGTTGCCCAGGCTGGAGTGCAGTGGCGTGATCTCAGCTTACTGCAGCTTCTGCCTCCCAGGTTCAAGCAAATCCCAAGTAGCTGTGATCACAGGCATGCGCCACCACGCCCAGCTAATTTTTGTATTTTTTCAGTAGAGACAAGGTTTTGCCATGTTTGTCAAGCCGGTCTTGAACTCAGGCGGCTCAAGTGATCCACCCGCCTCGGCCTCCGAAAGTGCTGGGATACAGGTGTGAGCCACAGTGCCCGGCTGCATGGAATATTCTTGTTCAGAAAAAGTACCAGCAGAATTAGAGAGCACACAAGTTATCATTATTTCAAAAGTGCCTCTTTCAGATATTAAATTAAGACTGACTTTTTAAAAACGTCCAATACTATTTTAACGCCTTCCAAAACAGAATGTATCACAGTTGGCCAGCGCAAAGTATTTCCATGATTATCTCATTGGATTCCCCAATACAGAGTGTGACTAGTCCCACTTCACAGGTAATCTAGCGAGACTGTGCACTTTATCATCCAAACCGGAACAGTTTTGAGGCTGTCAGGCAGTACCTGTTATGCTAGGGCAACAGGAGTAAGCAGGCTCCTTCCCAGCCCCCGTAGGTGAGGAGCACGGGCCCTGGAGAGGTTCGCTGACTTGCTCAAGGCCCCACAGCTGCAAGCAGGACTGAGTGCTCCTCTGGGCTCCACAGGGAAGCAGTGTTCTCGGGCTGACTAAGGGTAGGTGTGCGTGTTCCCCTGGATCTACAGACTCCTCTGGAGTCACAGGGGTTGCGGACACTTTTCCCTCAGTGGCATCCAGCTCTTTGGAGCCTTTCCTGAGAGCCAGTTCTGAGGGGTGAAGGCCTGGAGTGCCCATGGTGAGGATGGGAACAAGGGGGTGTGGTGGCATAGGGAGGGGAAGGCAGCCTCCACCCGCTCACCACTCTCTCTCTTTGTTGAGAGGCTCCGTCCACAGACTCTGGCACCTGTACAGGGTAGCCTGACTTTGGAAAGCTTGCTGGGCACGGCAAGGCTGTGGCGGGAGACGGCAGGGAGAGGCTGCTGGTATGTTTCCTTTCCTCTCTATCCAACCCCATAGACCCTACATCACTACACCTGGCCTGGCTATCTGATTTGCAACAGGGGAAGTGGCTCCAGGAAGCGACATCTCCCAAGCCATTATTTGCCTCCCACTTTGTGCTGGGTGGAGAAGGGGAAAACATCCCTACTGTGGCCAGGAATGGACCACACCTGTCAGGCCACCCTCTATCCTTCCATTACTGGAACTCAGTCGTCATCGTAGAGGATCACATCAGCCAGGTGCCTCAGCACCTCCTCCAGGAAGCCTTCCCAGAATCCTTCTTCCAAAGAAGAATAAAGCCTTCTGCCCCGCAGTCTCAATGCCTTTGTTGTGCCTAGTTACTGGGCTGGGGTGTGTAAATGCCTCTCTGTCCTGCTAGAGGGTGAACTTCTTATAGGCAGTCCCTCTACCTTGTCTAGTTCTCTCTCCCTCCAGAGCCCTGTGCAGATGAGGCACTCAGCAAATAGGCAGGCAGTAGACCGGCACGGTGAGCAAGACTAGGACTTGGTGTGGCACACACCTGGGAGATTCCACCTTTAATAATCGTTCATTTATTGAATACTTACTACCTGCTAGACGCAGTCTTAAGACATGACACATATTCCTGACTTTCATCACTAGGCAATATATTCATATAACAAAAGTGCTCTTATATCCCCTAAATCTGTTTTTTTTTTTTTAAAAAAAAAGACATCACACATATTAACTCAATTAACTCTAACAACAACCCTAGGGCAGAAGGTACTGTTATTTTTCCCACTTGTCAGATGGAAAAACTGAGGTTCAGGAGGGTTAGGCACTTTGCTCACCTCACACAGCTTGGGGAGAATACAGTGCAAGGGTGTGGGATGCAGAGGCAGAGTGCTTGAGTCTATAGCTGGGCTCTACCACCTAGGGCAATTAATCTCTCTGTGCCTCAGTTTCCTTGTGAGTCAAATGGGATTACTAATAATTTATTTCCCATTCCCAGGAGGAAGGTCTCCTTCTCCCAGGGTTTGTGGGAGGATCAAAGGGGATAATGGATGTGGGCGCTCTCTGTAAATCGCAGGATGTTGTACAAATGTCAGGCATTAATACGTGTTGACTCGAATACTCTCTCACAGCCCCTCTGGTCTTCAGAAGACATGGTTCTTCCAAAAACCAATCCCCTGGGATAAAAACTGGCATTTCCTAATCCCTTCCAAGCACAGAGGCAATTTGATGTCCACAAAAGACTTCTTGGGAGAATTCGATGACCTGATTAAAAGGAAGTTGTGGGGCAGGTGTCTATCTTGCGAAAAACATTGACCAGGGCCCTGTCTTCAGCAAGGTTGTCCCAGAGGGGATTTTCCCGTTCTTTTTCTTTGGAAAAAAAATTTAAGAATTACTAAATAATGAAAAGATTAGGAAAAGCAGACTGGCACAAACATGAAAATTAAAATATCCTATAATATCCCATTACCCAGAGAGAATGGTTCTGAGTTCTGGGTGAAGTTTCTGGGTTGTTATGATACTAGATAGAGCCAAGCACCCAGAAATTCCCAGATCACAACTCCCCTTCCCCAACCCCGTGCAGCATTCTGATCGAGGAACTTGTATACAAGAAACAGTGGCCGGATGAGATTCCAATTGCTACTCTATGAGTAGATTTATGAATGAATGTGGAACCCTGGTAAGGGATAGGATGGAGAACGTGGCCCAGGCCTGAAGCCTTTGAGGGGCTTTCTACCCCTTTCCCACAAAATCACAGCTGGCAGCCTCTTTGGGGCAGGACAAACCTGCCTTCTGCAGCCTGGGACAGGGGTGGAAGAAGCGCTCCACTAGTGGCTGTTCAGTGCAGTGACCTTGCCCCCTAGTGAAGGTGGCCCCCAAATATCCTAGGCTTGGACCACTCTCAATTAAACTCCTCCTCGCTTATGAGGTGGAGGAGAGGAGAGGGTGGGAAGAGGGGCCAAAGTGTAGAGACAGGTGGGAGTTCCCTCCACCAATAACTCTGGCTCACACTTTATAGACAGCCATCCAAACTTTAGTTTATTATCTTTTGACAAAAATAGATTTATATATCATTTGTAATTAATTTTGTTTTCACTGGTTAATACATGCGTGTGATAAATAAGTCTAACAGTACAAAAGAGAACAGAATGGAAAATGAATTCCCCTCCCATCCCTGTCTCTCCACCCCTCATTTGCCTCTGAAGGGACCCCCACTATTAGCAGTTTTTTGAGTCTTTCTAAAGATGGTCTAAAGATGTGATGGTGTGTATGCATCATTCTTCATGGCTCAAGGTATTCCACTGTGTGGAGGCACCTGGAATCATTTGACTAAAGCTTTATCACTGGGCAACCAGGCACTTCTTAAGAACACTTGATTAACATTTAGATACACATCCTTCAGGCATTTCTTCAGATTAATACTTAGGAGTAGGATCACTGGGTTGAAGAGTATGCCTGTGTTAAAGAGTCTCAGGTTTGACAGTCCAATCGCCCCCACCTGGAGAAGGATGTGCCACTTCTCGCTCATACCCACAGTATACCATCATGATGCGCTTTTCCCGACACACAAACCAACACTGGATTGAGCGAATCTTTGCTAATTTGCTACGTGTTAAGTTGCATCTTACTATTATTTGAGTTTGCATGTCATGAATTATTAGTGAAGTTGACAATTTTTCTAATTTTCCTTCTGGTTTATTGGCTCTTTGAATTTGTGAATTCCTAGTTTATCTTTTCCCAATGGTTTGAAGTGCTCTTTGTATTAAGACTGTTAACCCTTTGTCTTTCATATATGGTAAAAATGTTTTTTTTTTCCAGTTTGTTATTTGCCTTTTGGCTTTGTCACAGCATTCTTGGGAAGAATGTAATAAGATTTTGGGGTATATAAATAGCTGATATAAAATGGTACTTTCCCCCTTTTCTGAGAATCAAACAGAAAAAAATGAAATTGAAGGGAGACAAGCAAGATCTGACAACGACTTAGGAAGGACTTCAGTTACAGGGCTTTCCAGATTTTAAAGAGAGTGAGTGATCCTGGGCCACTCACAGTCTGTCTCTGGGCTCCCAGCTTGACCCACCCAGCCCTGCTGCTCCCCACCGTGATGCACAGCCACCTGAATAGCTTGTCCTCTGGTCATGCCTGCAGAGCGTTTAGGCCAGTGTTGGACTCACAGTACACCCTTAATAAATAGGAGCTGTGGCTGATTCTTCCATTCACTTGACAGATATTTCTTGAGTGGCAATTATGTCCCAGGCACTGTTCTGGGTCTTAGGATGCTGGAGTGAACAAGACAGACACAAGTCCCTGTCCTCTGGTGGAGCTGACATTGTAGAGAGGGGAGAGAAGTGTTGCTGCTGCTTGTTGTTAAGGGGTGCTGGGTGGGGAAGGCTCAATTCTAGAAAGAACTTTAGAAGTGACTTAGTTCAATCTCATGATGGGCCAGATGGGGAAACTGAGGCCCAGTGACAAAGTGACTTGCCAAGGTCACCAAGCCAGACAGTAGTAAAGATAGAATTAGAATTGAGGTGAATAAAGGCCGAGGGTACCTCCCAGGCACTATTTTTGTACAGGTAGGTGGGTTCATTGCTATGAATTAAACCATCTGACACCGACTTACCTTGGCAGGGAGTGATGGTAAGATGTCAGCTGGCCAGAGATGAGGGGAGGTAGTGTTCTGGTGGGGCTACAAAGCGGGATGGGGAGTGGGACACAGACGGACTCAGGCTCCCCTGCATTTGGAGGATGTTTGCTCAACCACCATCCTACTTGTAGGGACAGAGAGAGAGAAAGAGAGAGAAAGAGGGAGGCAGGACTCAAGTGTGGGGCAGAATGAGCTGCCATGAGCCAGTTTCACCTGAGATGGTTGTACCATGAACCTTGGGGACCTGGGGACCAGCCCAACTCAGCTGACCCTGCTGCAGGACTGTGGGCATGTCACCTCCTACTGCCAAGCTGGCTGTGGGCTGTGGCCCTTTGCTGCCCTCTTCACACTCAGGTGGGCTTCATGCCTTTAGCACTGCAGGAGGCCACTCTTGTCAGGTCCTTGGTCCCCCACGCTTTAGGATGTGACCTGCTTGACTTGTGCCCCTGAGGCACAAGTCAGAGCCTCCTTCCCAGGGGAACAGGGACCTGAGAGGCACCCAGCTAAGTTCCCTGACTATGCATCCTCAGGGCACTTGGTGAAGGGAGGTAGTTGTACCAGCAGGTACTCAACAAATAATACTGTTCGCCTAATGAATGAAAATGATGATAACAACGTCCAGTCAGGCATCCCAGCTCATGGAGATGTGAACATGAAGCGGCTAGTTTTCCCCCCAGTAACTGTCGATACCCTGTTAACACACCCACCCTGGAGGATCGAGCTCCATTAACCACAGCTTCCTGACTTGTTTATTAAGTAGTCTTACTCCCGTTCTCTAAAAGCCAGTTCTGTTTATTTAAATCCTGCAGGCTCCCATTTAATTCAAGGCTCTTGCTGTCCTACTTCCCATCTTTGACATCCAGGAGGGAAAACACTCCCCTCCTTTCTAGATTCTAGTCTCTTCTGATATTGGTGGGTGGTGGGGTTGGGCAGGATGGGGCAGGCAGTGGAGGGTTGGCTGCCTGGGCTTGTCTGGGAGGCCCTGTGGGGAGCTGGGCCCCACACTGGTGGTCCTGTGGACGTCCATGTGAGCCCTTGCTCTCCTCTCTTCCCAGCTGCAGCCTTGAACATCATCCTCTGGACAGCAGGATGCCCCTGTCCACTATCTCCATCCTGGCATCATCGTCATAAGAACCATCATTTACTGAGTGTGTACTATGCGCCAAGTGCTGTTCACACCTCAGTGCTCGTGCTGATGACAACCCTGTGAGCTAGTCCTAGTTTTTCCGCATTTCACAGGTGAGAAAATGCACACTTAGGAGGTGTAGCAACTTGCTGAAGGCCTCTCAGAAGCAGCATTTATACCCAAGCCTGCCCACTTCCAAGGCCCAAGCTCCACAAAGCCTCTGTGGCTGAGTGTGGGGCTGGTTCTCCATGTGGTGGGAGAGCTGGCTTTTATCAGGGGTCCCCCAGGAGCATGCTCTACCCTCAAAGCCCCTCTTTCCCCAGGAGGGTCAGGAAAGAGGAATGTTGAGATGAGACCTATACCCTGAAACCCCTAGGGCGAGGAGCAGGGTCTCTAGGTTCTGGGCTAGGAATACCACCAGCACATTTAGGCCAGAACAAGAAAGAATCTCCTGATCAATGGCTCTTGTTGGATTTGAGGAAGGGGGTCCAGGGGGCTTTCTGGGCCACGTCCATGATGCCCTGGGATCCTCGCTGTTGCTCCTCCTGGCCCAGGAACTCCCAGTGGGGCTGGGGCTGGGAGGCGTCCACGAATCAGGGGGCAGAGGAAAGGGAAAGCATGTGGAGGGGCCGGGAAGGAGTGCTGAGACCCACCTCACGGTATGGCACACTGCTTCCTTGTAGGCCTCGCCCCATTAGCTCAGGGTTAACTACACCAGCAGGGCAGGGATGCAGTGGCAGGCAGGAAAGCCTTTCTGGGAGTGTCCCGGCCTCACAGTTGACATGTGCAAGCCGCACTCGGGTGTCTCCTGACCAGGATACCTTTGTTATGGTGAGGCAGGGAGAACGAGAACATTTTTCAAATCAGACGGGGGTCCTTCCTTCAGGGACTTCACAAACACCCCCTATGCCTACCACAGGGCCTAGCTCAGACCCTCTGCTCAGACCCTGGCTACCCTCCCCCATCCCTAAATCACTCATGGGACTTCTTTTCACAGAGGTATTATGGTCACAGGGATGGGTGGACCCAGGAATGGATGGGTTCACTCTTTGGGCCCAGCCTTTGCCTGTACTGAAAACATCCAGTTTGAGTTCTGCCTGCACGCCTTGAAGCAGGTAATGCTATCAGACACCTCAGGTCACTCAGCCGCACCTCTCCCTCCTGGGCTGACCAGCTCTACACAAGCTGGTAGCCTCCTGATACAGTTTGGAGGCTTGGCCCTTCCAAATCTCACGTTGAAATGTGATCCCCAAATGTTGGAGGTGGGTTTAGTGGGAGGTGTTTGGGTCATGGGGGTGGATCCCACATGAATGGCTTGGTGCCCTCCCCTCGGTAATGAAGGAGTTTTGCTCTGTTAGTTAACCCGAGAGCTGGTTGTTAAAAAAACAATGTGGCACCTCCTTCCTCTCTCTTGCTCCCTCTCTAGCCATGCGATGCCGTCTCCTCTTCATCCTCTGCCGTAAGTAAAAGCTCCCTGAGGCCTCACTAGATGCAGATGCTGGTGCCATGCTTCTTGTACAGCCTGCGGAACCATAAACCAAATAAACTCCTTTTTAAAATAAATTACCCAGCCTCAGGTATTCCTTTATAGCAACACAAAACAGACTGATAGACCTCCCTCAGGTGCAACTTGACAGTGACTCACCTTACTCCAGGTGCGAATGAGGCCCCCTTGTCATGACGTGAGACTTCTGCAGGAATCTCGGTGGCACTTCTGCATATGCAAATCGGAAATGTGTCAATATGTGTGCAGACACCTGTGCGTGTGTGCACATGTCTCTCATGTCTCCCTCTGTCTCTGTGTGTGTGTGTGCATATGTCTCTCCTGTCTCTGTCTCTGTGTGTGTGCACATGTCTCTCATGTCTCCCTCTGTCTCTGTGTGTGTGTGCATATGTCTCTCCTGTCTCTGTCTCTGTGTGTGTGCACGTCTCTCATGTCTCTCTGTGTGTGTACATATCTCTTGTGTCTCCCTATGTCTCTGTGTGTGTGCACATGCCTCTCGTGTCTTCCTCTGTCTCTGTGTGTGTGCACATCTCTTGTGTCTGTGTTTGTGTGCACGCACATGTCTCTCGTGCCTCTCTGTGTCTGTGTGTGTGTGCACATGTCTCTCCTGTCTCTGTCTCTGTGTGTCTGCACATGTCTCTCGTGTCTCTGTCTCTGTGTGTGTGCACATGTCTGTTATGTCTCTCTCTGTCCCTGCATAGGTGTGTGCGTGCATGTCTCGTGTCTCCCTCTGTCTCTGTATGTGTGTGTGCACATGCCTCTTGTGTGTGTGTGTGTGTGTGTGTGTGTGTAAAGGGCAGTTAATGCCCACAGGCAACCTTTGACCAATGGGAGATGAAAACTAATGAATAAATACTTCCTGTGTTTATTGCCCTCAGGGCCTGTCTTAGTTCAGGCTGCTATAACAAAATACCTTAGGCCAGGTAATTTACAAGAGAAAGTTATCATTCACAGTTCTGGAGGCTGGGAAGTCCAAGATCAAGTGTGCCAACAGAATCAGTGTCGTGGCAAGGGCTTGGTCTCTGCTTCAAAGATGACACCTGTTGCTGTGTCCTCATATGGCAGACGGGGTAAATGAGCTCCCTCAAGCTTTTATTAGGGCACTAATTTCATTTATGAGGGGTGGGGAAGCCCTCATGACCTAATCACCTCTCAAAGGTCCCCCTTCTTTTTTTTTTTTTTTTTTTTTTGAGACAGAATCTTGCTCTGTCACCCAGGCTGGAGTGCAGTGGCGCAATCTTGGCTCACTGCAAACTCCTGGGTTCACGCCTTTCTCCTGCCTCAGCCTCCCGAGTAGCTGGGATTACAGGATCCCGCCACCATGCCTGGCTAATTTTTTGTATTTTTAGTAGAGGCAGGGTTTCACCGTGTTAGCCAGGATGGTCTCAATCTCCTGACCTCGTGATCTGCCTGCCTCGGCCTCCCAAAGTCCTGGGATTACAGGCGTGAGCCACCGCGCCCAGCCTAAGGTCCCCCTTCTTAATACAACCACCTTGGATGGTAGGTTTCAACATATGAATTTTGTGTGGGGTGGGGGACAAAAACGTTTAAACCATAGTATTCCTCCCCTGCTCCCCCAAAATTCATGTCCCTCTCACAGGCAAAATACATTCATTCCATCCCAGTAGCCCCACAAACAATAACTCATTTCAGCATCAGCTCAGAAGTCTAAAGTCCAGAGTCTTATCTAAATATCATCTAAATCAGATATGGCTGAGACTTAAGTTACCTCCATCCTGAAGCAAATTGCTTTCCAGCTGTGAACCTGTGAAATTAAACAATTTATGTGCTTTCAAAATGCAACAGTGGGACAGGCATAGGATAGACATGTCCATTACAAAAAAGAGAAGTAAGAAGAAAGAGGTAACTGGTCCCAAGTAAGTCCAAAACCCAACAGGGAAAACAACATTAAATCTTAAAGCCTGCAAATAATGTCTTAGACTTGTTGTCCTACTTCTGGACAAACTGTGGTAGGGGTTGGCCCACGTGGCTTTGGGTGGCCGTGCTCCCATGGCTGTGCTAAGCACAGCCCACACTGCAGCTCTCATGGGTTGGAATCACATGTATGTGGTTCTCCCAGGGTAGAATTACCTGCTGGTGGCTCCACTGGCCTGTAGTCTAAGGGGCAGCTCTAGCTCTGCCCCTGTGGGTCCACTGGACATCACTCTAGTGGAGGATCTCTGTGGTGGCCCCACCCCTGTGGCAGTTCTTGGGCTGGGACCTGAGGTTCTCCAGGGCATCCCTTGAAATCTAGGTGGAGGTAGACATGTCCCCACAACTTGTTCACTCTGCACACCCCTGGAGATGGCACTGTGTTGATGCCACCATGGTTCCTCATCTGTGCCTACCTGAGAGTTGGCCCAAGCCACACCTGAGCTCTCTTGAGCCACAGCTGGGTGACCAAGGAGCATTGTACAAGAATTTTCAGAGAAGAGCTTTGAAACCATTCTGCCCCCGATGCCCGGGCATTCTGGTAAAGGGAGTGGCAGTCTTGAAGACTGCCAAAATATTTTGGGGATTATTCATCCATTGTCTTGATGAATAGCATCTGGCCAACCTTCACTTGGCCACACACTGTTGGTGTTATCTCTCAAACACACTTTTAAATTCTTTACAACCTGGCCAGGCTAAGAATTTTCCAAATCTTTAAGTTCTGCTTCCCTTTTGACTATAAATTGCATCTTTAATTAATTTATATCTTCTTGTGTTTTTACCACAGTCAAGAGAAGCCATGCCACATCCTCAATAACTTTGTTTAGAGATTTCTTCCACTGAATGTCTTGTTTCATTGCTCAGAAGTTCTACCTTCCACAAAGCACTAGGACAGGAACACAATACTACCAAATTCTTTGCCATTTTATAACAAGGATCACTTTTCCTCCAGTTTCCAATAACATATTCCTCAATTCTATCTGAGACTTCATCAGAATGGCCATTACCATCCATATTTCTATGAACATTCTATTAATGATCACTTAGCTCCTTTCTAAGAAGACTGGGTAAGTGACAAATAGCTTAGCTGATTGGTCAAGATCACAGAAGGGAGAAAAACTGGATGACTGGATACAAGGAAGGCTGGAGAAAGCCTATGGATGGGCCAATGGGAATGAGCCCAAAGTGTGTGGATCTTTGAGTCTCACATTGTTGAAGGCCCTTGTAGAAGGGCCCTCAACAATCCAGTGAACAGGATGACTGGTTCTGTGGAGGAGTTCCTCTTCTTGGCCACTCCAAGGAGATTACTAATTTTAGGCATGGGCCCAGGGCTAGCAGGCTACATCTGGAAGAGTCTGGGGACCAGGGAGAATAGAATAGATGCATTTCCTTGGGAGTAGGATGTAGGGGGATAAACTGAATTCACCCCCCGAGGCATCTATCCCCATCTCACCAATTCCACCCTAGCTGTAAACACGGCCCTAGCGGACTGGTTTGGCCCCTGCTTTAGGGAGAGCTCTTTTCTACCCAACATAAAACATACTCTTGCCAGCCCAGACTCCCAAAGTCCTGCCATAGTCCAGAAAGCCCTCAGTGATCCTCTCCTTCTTGGCCATGTGCTATTCATTCATTCACTTATTCATTCATTCATTCATGTACACAGCAGATACTTATCAAGCTTCCGTGCTCCACACCCTACATAAAGGCTCTGAATATGCAGCAGCGAATGAAAATGGTTGTGATCCTACCCTTGTGGAGATTTTTACAGTCTTTGGGGAGAGGTAGACATTAATCAAATGATCACACAAATAAATATAAAATTACCCTTGGGATTAGTGCTAGGAAGAATTCCATGATTCTCTGAGGACAGACACTATGTGGGACTCCCCTAGCCTGGAACGTCAGGGAAGGTTTCCTTGAGGAGGTGATGACTCAGCCACCTGCTGAAGGATGGGTAGGTTGTATTAGTTAGGGTTCTCTAAAGGGACAGCGCTAATAGGATAGATGTATAGATGAAGGGGAGTTTATTACGGAGTATTGACTCACATGATCACAAGGTGAGGTCCCACAATAGGTCATCTGCAAGCTGAGGAGCAAGGAAGCCAGTCCGAATCCCAAAACCTCAAAAGTAGGGAAGCCAACAGTGCAGCCTTCAGTCTGTGGTCGAAGGTCCAAGAGTCCCAAAGCTGAAGAACTTGGAGTCTGATGTTCGCAGGCAGGAAGCATCCAGCATGGGAGAAAGATGTAGGCTGGAAGACTAAACCAGTCTAGAATTTCCACGTTCTTCTGCCTGCTTTTATTCTGGCCACTCTGGCAGCTGATTAGATTGTGCCCACCAGATTGGGGGTGGGTCTGCCTTTCCCAGTCCACTGACTCAAAGGTTAATCTCCTTTGGCAACACCCTCACAGACACACCCAGGAACAATACTTTGCATCCTTCAATCCAGTCAAGTTGACACTCAATAGTAACCATCACATGGGGTACCCAGGTGAAGTGGGGGAGGCAAAGAAAGAGATCTCGGTCCCAGATCTCTGCACCTGGATGCACTCCCTCTTGAAACTGCTTCTCACTGCTTCCAGACCTGTGTCCTGTGGCCCCCATGCCTCATCAGGAAAATGGGCTCAGAGAGGTTAGCACGTGGGGGGTCACGATGAGATGGTCCCTGATGGAAAGTAAAATTTCTCTAATGGCAAAGACCATGGAAACAGAGACCCAGCAGCAGAAAACTGAAGGTAATACAGCCTCTTCCCAGAAAGAGGGCCCCCAAGGGACCATGAGTTACCCACACAAGGGTCGTTTCCACACGGGGAGGCTTCTCCGACATGAGTGGCTCCTTCTGCTATTCTTACAACAGTGGTCCCATCTCTCTCTCTCACTCTGGTCGCTCCAGATGGTTCCAAAGGCTTTCCCCGTGGGCCTGACTACTTCACTGGTGCTAGTTAGTGATCTCCCACACTTTCCTGAGGGCTGTTTTCTAGGAGCGCCCTTCAGGGAGCTCGGCCTGTGTCCTCCTGTTGGGGAAGCAGGAGCTGTGATTTGCCCCCAAGCCCAGCTGGCTGCGGAGCCCATGGTGCTCCCTTCCAGGTCCCTGCCGCATGCTGTGTGGACAGGCAGCATCTGGGGCCTGGTCATCCCCTGGTCCTGCCTCTGCCACTGTCTTGCTCTGTGACCTGGAGCCAGACCTGCCCCTTTTGTGGCCCCATGAGGAGAAAGCCCGTCCTGTTTCTAACTGTTGCCAGGTCTGCGTGTATTTGGGTCTGAAAGACAGACAAGACGAGGGGGACCATGTATCAGCAGTAAGGTAGTTCTCGGCCGGGCAGGCTCCTGCTCTGCAGGCAGCAAGGTGGCCGTCCTGTGTCCCCAGCCAGGGAACCCACCTTGGGGAGGGCAGGCTTGCCCCTTCCCCAGCAGCCCCAGATGGAGCACCTGTCACAGCCAGACCAGTGTTCATCCACCTCTCAACACTCCGGGCTGTCCCCACCCGACCTGGAAAGGGTCAAGATGAGAGACCTGAGAAGAAAGGAGAGGTTTCTCTTTGTGCTCACTCTCCCTAAGGAGAAAAGCTTAAAGCTGGGAGGCAGATGGCGCCTCCTCTCTCCTCTGTGAGCCGAGAGCCCAGATCCTCTGCCCACTGGCTCTGCCTCTACTCACCCATTGGTCTTAGCTGCCCTCTCCCAAGCCCATCCCTGTGTGGCCCCCCTGTTTGGCCAGTCCCAGGAGATCCTAGGGTCCCAGGTGGAGGCTGACTGGCATCCCCACAGCCCTGCCTTTGTGTGCACCTTCATGCCCATCCTGGGCCCGTGGCTGTGGCTGGGGCCTTACCCTCTTGACAGCCCTGTGCTCTCCTGGGCTGTGTCAGCAAGGAGCTGGTGACAGGAAGGATGAGGGAAGCTGATGCTCCCTTAGGGAACCCTCTTGTGTAAATGGGGAAACTGAGGCCCCAAGAGGGGCAGGCGATATGGCAGCAGAGATCAGATGAGGAAATGACACTGGCCTGGAAGTCCACAGACCTGGGTGTGTACCCAGCCCCATCTCACGCTGACTTCCGCCTTCTGGGTCTCAGCTTTCCTTGTCTCTAGAATGGAGATCACAGTCCCAGACCTGCCTAAAATGCAGTGTGGGTCTGGTTCTGATGAGATCCTGTTTGCATGATCTCTGCCAGCCGTCAAGTGCTGTGCTGACTGAAGCCAGGCACAGGGCCTGAAATCTGGGACTCTGGGCTCCCAGAACAGTGCTCCTTCCTCAGCTCTTCAGTTTGAAGCCTCAGAGATGAGGAATGGGGTTACGAAGGAGGAAAAAGTTCATGGGGATGAGCCCTGGATGCTTGACCTCTGTGGGGAAGTTCCCCATATGGTTCCCAGAGTGACAGAGGCCCCAGCAGGCCTAGCCCAGGGCAGAGCCAGGGTGGGTGAGGCTGGAGCAGGCCTCTCCTATGTCCTTGGTGACACTAGAGCCTATCATGGGCTAAAACTCGAGCCAAGCGCCAGAGTGGGACAGATGCACAGGTCTGTCCTCAGCCTCCCAAGCTCCCGCTCACTAAGTAAACACCTGTGCGTGGGCTCGTCGCTCACCTCCCTAATGAGCTCATCGCTCACCCGGCTCTCCATCGCGCTCCATTCATCTTCACCTTGCTGCCATGGCTCCACTGTGCAGCTATTTTTGCACTTCCCAGTAAGCATTCCTCTGGGCGGGGGAGCCAGTGCAGCTAGGCTGGAGCCGAGTTAGGGCTGGGCTTGATTGCTGCCACCTGGAAGTCCACGGCCTGCCTATGGGCACTTCTGGCCACTGTTCCCCACCCCAATAGCAGTACTATGTTGCAAAGGACATTTGATTTAGCTCAGTGAACTCCAGTGCCCTCCCTCCGCGACTCAGTAGCTGTGGGACCTTGGGCAAGCCATTTCTCCCTCTGGTTCTCAGTCCACGAAACAAAGGCACAAGTGCTACGCTGGCTGCAGGCAAGCCCTGACTCCCTGGCCTGAGTTCCTGGGCCTCAGTCATCTGTGCTGGACCTCAGGGCTGGACTCAGGCTCTGAGTAAGCCCATGGAGCCGGGGCTGTGGGTGGAGAGAAGAGGAGATTTGGGGCATGCATGTGCATGGGACGGGCAGCCCCCTCCCTGACCCTGCCCCCTGCTGTCTAAAGAAAGACCCCCAGGCAACAAGGGGCCTGGTGACCCTGAGCATGCAGATCCCAGCCCTTTGCATGCCCACTGGCTCTGCCTCTACTCACCCATTGGTCTTAGCTGCCTCCAGACACAGCAGAGCACCTCACCTGAGCTCAGGTGGGAAACGCCTGTGAGGGTTGCTTCATTGTCACCCCATCTCCCACGGGCAGAAACAGAGGCTCAGAGAGGCTCACACATGTACCTGAGGCCACACAGCTTGGGCAGGGCCACAGCTGGGACACGACCCTAATGCACCTGACTTCAGAATCTCCCCACCCTGCCTTCTGAGCCTGGCATAGGGCAGAAGGCTGGGCAGGCTGGAGAACTGCAGCCCCTCCTGAAGGAAATACTCAGTGACCCTCCCTCTCCTGTGGCCATTGTTCTCTTGAAAATTAAGTCATCCCGCTGGGCCCGTTAAGCCTTTTTGGAGCTGTCTGTTCCCAAGGCCTCAGCCAGACGGCAGCTGGAAGTCTGTTAATATTCATTGAATCTCTCCAGGGTGGCTGGGAGCCTGTCTTTTAATTGTCTCATCTCTGTCTATCCCTTT
Source organism: Gorilla gorilla gorilla (assembly GCF_029281585.2). Taxonomy (NCBI): domain Eukaryota; kingdom Metazoa; phylum Chordata; class Mammalia; order Primates; family Hominidae; genus Gorilla; species Gorilla gorilla. Next base: position 44,754,644 of record NC_073232.2, on the reverse strand, counting down.
ATCGAGAAAGAGACTAAGAGGCAAGAACAATCAGTTATCTCATTATAGATCAAGGCCTAGAAAGGGGAACCCCTCAACTAGGGTCCTCCACCCCATGGAGGGAGGGGCTTGGTAGGGGGAGGAAGGGGCTCAGTCCTTCAGCCTCATGCCAAACTCATTCCTATCAGCGTGAAGAAGAGGTTTATCCATAGCATTGGTGGTCCAAATGGTACAGAGCTGGGGAGTGACATAGTTGGGGATAACTGGGGGGACAAAAGGGTGGTCAGAAGACACTAACGTTTGGGCCCCAAATCTCGGTGCTTTTCACTGCTCCGGAAAGTGCAGAGAGCATAGAACTGGAATTCAGAGATGATCTTGTTATCTAACCATCCATCCATCTGTCCAACCACCCATTCATCCATCATCCATCTACCCATCCAACCATCCCTCCATCCACACATCCATCCATCTACACATCCATCCATCTGACCAACCATTCATCCACCCATTCATCCAGTGGGCCAGGAAGAAACTGACATTTGTCACGCATATCTTACTTTTCAAAGCAACTTTCTTTCTCTTATCTCATTGGATCTTCCCAGCTGTTTGGCCCCATTTGACAAATGGGAAAAATGGGGCCCAGGGAGAAGCAGGGACTTGCTCAAGGACAGACAGAGCAGAGCGGTTTCCAGGATGGAGGCTCAGTATGAAACCTGCAGGTGGGATTGTGCACAAGGCCTAGACTGAAGGGCAAGTGGGGGCTGAAATCCAGTCCTTGCTGTGCCCACCAAGTGGTGGAGAGCTGTGCCTGCTCAGAGAAGAGGAGCCTTTTTCTTTGGCATGCTATCTTGGCAAGGTAGGACCCCAGCCCAGGGCCTGCGTTTTGGGATTCTCAGGGAGAAGCTGTGCAGGCTATTGGCAGCCCTGAGCTGATCTTCAGCTCAGAGAGAGCCCCTGGAGAGGAGTAGGCAGGAGACTGGGCCAGGAGGGAGGGACCCCAGGCTCTATGGCACCACGGCTCAGCCAGCCCAGGGATGGCAAAGTGTCTCCCTCCCGCCAGGCCAGCCACCAACCGCATGCCAAGTGGGTTGTCTGCACTGGGGCTTCCAGTTGGTGACTCTTTAGAGTCATATGCTCTCGGGGGAGTACCAGCTGTTTGGATTACTCTCTGGTTGGCAATTTTCTTTTTGGTGCTTGTGTTTTGTTTTGACCTGCTGTTAAATCAACTTTATTGAAGTAAAATTTAAATACAACAAAATGCACCCATAAAAATGTACAGTTCTGTGGGGTTTGACAAATGTGTACACTCATGTAACCAGCACCACAGTCAGGATATAGAACATTTCTATTACAGCCCTTTGCAGTCATGCCTCAACCCAATGTGAACCCAGAGAGCAACCTCTGGTCTCCGTCCTGTTACTAGTGACTCTCTAGATTTCTAGGATTTCACATAAATGAAAGCATACGGTATGTACTCTTTTGTGTCTGGGTTCTTTTGCTTCACATCATATTTTTGAGATTGATCCACGTCGTTTCCTGTGTCAGCAGTTTCGTAGCATCCCACTGCATACTGCAATCTATTTCTCCCTTCACCTGCTGGTGGACATTTGGGTTGTTTCTAGGGTTTGGCGATTTGTGTACAAGTCTTTGTGTAGGCATGTGTTTTCTTTTCTCTTGGCTAATATCTAGGAGTGGAATTGCTGGGTAAAGGACAGTCATATGTTTAGACTTATAAGAAGCTGTTGCACCTTTTCCCAAGTGGTTGGGTCATCTTATGCTATCACCAGCAATGAGCGAGAGTTCCAGTTGACCCACATCCTCATCAACCTAGTGTATGGGCCATTCTAATGTATGTATATTGAGATTTCATTGTCGTTTTCATTTGGGAGCCTATTTTGGGGACCCACCCCTTGCCTTGACTGCCCTGACCTCATGACTGTGAGACCTTCTGGGACACGGATTGACTCACCAGTGTCACCTGAGGGCCCACCAGTGTTGGGTAAAAGTGGCCAGAGGCAGAGCTAGGGTGTTTTTGGAAAGAGAGAGGGATCTTTCTGAGCCTCAGTTTCCTCATCTGGCAAATGGGCACCATCCTTGACCTGCCTGGTCCATAGGGCAGGTTTGCATTAAAAATTGAGTGAGCTGACAAGTAATGGAATTGCTTTCAGGACATTCAGTACTGGGACTAGTGGGGGCCCATGACAACCCACATCGGCTCCTCTTTGCTCTATCTTCAGCCCCAAGAAATGCTTATTGTCATGTCTAGTGTGCAAATGTGGGGACTGGGTCTCAGCCAGGCCAAGTGACACCAGGTCCGTGTGGCTCCAAAGCCTGCGCTCGTCACTTCAGTATGAACCACACTGCTGCAAAGTCACCCAGGCTGGGACAGGGCCTGATTGTCGTCACGGTCACAGACGAACATCAGCCAGGATGTGCACACGCCCAGGCTCCTGCCGCTATTCCGGCAGCTCTTCCGGATGCTCCAGTCCCTGGGGCTTGAACACCGCGTCTGTTGCTCCATTATCCTAAGCGGCCTCCCCGGATCCCATTACTTCACTGCTGTTATTATTTATTCATCGATGGAGCCCTCAGCTTGTGGATGGGCACTTACCTTGATGGCCCTGACAAGGGGTCAGGGGCCCCACTCAGAGCCTATTAATCACTAGCCGCGCCGGCGGGGAGTTCATGTCCCCTGAGAGAGGGGAGATCATGTTGCAGACACAGAAGACCTGTTGGCTTGTCCATTTTCTCATGGAGGAATCCACTGCCTGGTGTTTTAGAGCTAGATGAGCTGCACGGACAGGGAAACTGAGGCTAAGAGAGGGTAGGGCCTTCCCCAAGGTCCCACATCTCATCCATTTGCTATCTGGAATTCTCTCCATACATAAACACACAATGATAACTCCATTTATAGGGGCATCACTTTACAATTTGTGTCTATTTTCCTATTTGATGGTCATAACAACCCCTCGAGACCAATAAGGGCTTTTAATCAGCTAGCTAGCTAGGGCTAGATGATATAGAAACTGAAACTCAGAAATTAAGTGACCTGCTGAATGCCAGGGTGTTGATAAATCACAAAGCTGGGAGCAGGACCCGGGTGTCCCTACCCCAGTCCAGTGCTCTGGCTTCGGCCAGGAAATGTGGGATGTGGACCCGGGTCCTTCTCGTTCCTGCTGATTCTCTTTGAACAAAAGGAGTCTCTGGTTGGCTGGGATAGAAACTGAGGATGCAACCCAGCTGGAAGGGGGCAGAAAAGGGAAAGTGACTGGGGGGTCCCTGGGTACCAGTTACCTTGCTTTAAAGGCAGCTCACGGTCATGAGAAGAAAACTACCTGCAGCAGCCAGCACCCACTGTGCCCTTCCCATATGCCACAGGCCACTTTACAAGCTCCTGAAAACAACCCCAGGAAGCAGTCGCCATTATTATCAGTCCCATTTTACAGATGAGGTAACTGAGGTTATGACTGGCCCAAATCAGTTCCTAAGAAGTAGAGTTAGGATCCAACACCAGGCAGTCAGAGTCCGGAGCTTGAACCCTTAGCCACCACCCTAGCCTACCAGAGTGAGTTTAGGGGGTTGGCGGGAGAAAGAAGCAGAGGTGCAGTTGCTTGAGCAGACCAAGTCCCCATGGGGTCAGGGATCATCATCTCTTGGAAGAAGTGGGCCTGAGCAGGACTTCCAGGACCTTCAGAGACACAGTGCAGGCCATGAAACCAGCTCCTACTCTGGAGCCAGAACCAGCATTGTCCTTGCTGTTTCCTTGCTGTGTGAGCTTGGGTGAATCACTTTACCTCTTGGAGCCTCAGGTTCCTTCCCAGACAACTGGGGCCAATAATGGCCACTTCCCGATACTGTGAAGATGAAATGAGACTAATTGCCAGCTTGAGAGCCATGGGAGAGACAGGGAAGGGGGGCTTCCATCTCAGGCCATGGTCCTCACCCAGGGGTCCTTGTCCTCTTTGCCCTCCCAGCTCCTTCAGGGTTGAGGGCCTGGGCCCAGGCTGGGCTCAGTGGCTTCCTGAGGGATAGAACAGGGAGCTGGTGGTGCGTTTGGGTTATTTTTCCTGGAAGGAGTTATTTCCTGCTGATCTAGGTCAGCCCAGCCAGAGGGCAGTGTGAGTTGCTGTATTAGTCCATTTTCACACAGCTATAAAGAATACCTGAGACTGGGTAATTTATAAAGGAAAAAGGTTTAATTAACTCATAGTCTGCATGACTGGGGAGGCCTCAGGAAACTTGCAATCATGGCAGAAGGCAAAGGGGAAGCAAGGCACGTCTTCTCATGGCCCCAGGAGAGAGAACAGTGAGGGGAAACGCCAAAAACTTTTAAAACATCGGGTCTCATGAGCACTCACTCACCATCACAAGAACAGCATGGGGGAAACCGTCCCCATTATCCAATCACCTCCCACAAGGTCCCTCCCTCCACACTTGGGGATTACAGTTCCAGATGAGATTTGGCTGGAGACAAACCATATCAATTGCCTTTCAGTCTAGCTGCAAAAAAGCAGGTGGCCCAACTTGTTGCAGGGTGAAGAACCCAAGAAACCAACCTGGGTTTGCGGCTGGAGAGGGGCTAGCTTAAAACTTTGTATCCTGGCTCCTGGTTGCCCAGAGTGGGGAGGTCTTGATAAGGACCTTGAGATAATGGTCTGGAAGTTGAGAACAGAGCCACTGGGGCTCCTGGCTCCTTGCAGATCCAATCTAAGGGCTGTGGCACCAGGCTGCGTGCTCTGGATGAGTCCCTTCCCCTCTCTGGGCCTTAGACGTGATTGTTGTCATGGTGAGATCTGGGGAGGGTGTGGGAGGTTGGAGATGTGCACATAGCAGGTCCTCAGGAACTCAGCTGATGATGAAGCTGCCCCAGCTCGGGGTGAAGGCTGCGGTGCCCTGTTTCCTTGGCCTTAGCCATGGGCAGGTAGGCCAGTACCTCAGGTCACTGTCAGGGACTCTGGGAGATCCTGGCCCTGCCTCATCCTGGCACTGAGGCCTGCAGTGATTTCCTCACTCATTCTTACAAAAGATCTCCGGAGGTCTCAGGACTGCACTAGCTCATGGTGACTTTGTTTTTATCTGTCATTGTCTTCTGAGTGATTCCTTTGCCCCATCCTATGTTCCCCCAATTAGAGTGTGAGCTCCCTGGGTCAAGAGGGGAAACAGAGGCTGGGTGTCCTGTCCCCCAAGTCCCAGTCCCAACCTCTCCCCTCGGCAACTGTGTGATATTGAGTAAGTTGATTAACCTCTCTGAGTCTCAGTTCTATCCACAAGATGGGGATAAGGCCTGCTTTGCCTTCTTCTCTGGGCTCAAGTACACTACAGAGAACTGAGACCAACCTTACCTGGAGCCCCTCAGCTGGGCCCAGTTCGGGAAACAGGTGAGCTGGGTGCAGCTCCCGGCCTCAAGGAACTTGCACTTCTTGCCGGGGAAGATGGAGCCACACTCTCGATGGGGGCTGTGGAGAGCCCTGAGGTTGGGGGAGAGTTTTCTAAGTGGGGGGTATCAGGGAAGGCTTCCTGGAAGAACCATGGGCAGGACAGGTGGGCAAGGCCATGGTCAGGTGTGTGCAGGGCTATCAGGGATGCAAACCGGAACCACAGCATACAGAGTGTGCCAGCACTGGGCCTACACAATGTTACGCCAGACCAGCAAGCAGTCCACAATGCAGCCTTGGCTCCACCCTCCTGGAGTGCACAGTGTGGTGGGGGAGACTGACTCTAATCACAAACTCACCAAGCAATGATAAGCTTTACTGGGGATGGGGGTGGCGTGGGGAGAAGGAAAGTGCTGTTTTTAAGGGAACGGCAATTATCTCCTGAATGTTTCCTATGTGCCAGTCACTTTGTGCACATTACCTTGGTTCATCCTGACTCAAGTGGACATTGTCAGTGTCCCACAGGAAACCGAGGACCAGAGAGATAAAGTAACTTGCCCAAGTTTGCACAGCAGGCAGGCAGCAGAGCTGGGCTTGAACCCAGGCCATCTGGCTCCAAAATATCACCTTACTGTAACCACGGAATGACCCTGCCTCCTCATGTGCCCACCACAGTCTGCTCTCTCTGGTATATCTTGTTCTCTCCCTGCCCCCTCTTCTTACCACCAGGATGCTGCAGCAGAACAGAGTTTGTTCTTGTGCAGTGCAGGGCAGAAGCAGCATGTTTGCAGGTGTTGCTGCAGACCTTTGCTAGATGGCACCTCTCCCTCTCCCCAGACTCCAGGAAGAGCCTCAGCGCCTGGCAGGGAGGGGGAGAGGAGAGTGAAAGGACCAGAAAAAGCACTGAGGATTGGTAGGCCCCCAAGGAGGTACGCTGTCACTGCTTCCCTTCCTCCCCCACCCCCACCCACTTGGGGACTTTCAGGACAGAGAGAATCTGCGTCCGCCCCTCCCCTGTTCACCCTACCTGGTGGGGTCCCCCAAGTTTCCCTGTGCCCAGAATCACATGGGAGCAGAAGAAATGGGAGCAGCATGGGTCATAGCACGGGACTCAGGTCAGGCTGGTAATGATGCAGTAGGGGCTGTGGGTGCAGAGATGGGACAGGAACAAGGATGTGCACCTGTGCTAGAAGAGCCGGTTCAAGGGTGCCAGGGAGCAGCCAACACTGAGGCATGGGAGGCTCAGCACACAAAATGCCGGGGAAAGCAGGAGGACCCTGAATGGCTTTCGATTACATTCCTGCCTCCTGGCAGAATGGGCACTTATAGTAGAACTTAAGTTCAGTGACACAAAAATACAGCCACTTTTTTCATGCCCTGATTTCAGCAACTCAGAATCACCATGAAGGAGACTTATGGGGCACCACGAATCTGACCTCAGTGGGGAAGTCAGGGAAGGCTTCCTGTAAGAAATGATGATTGGCCTGAGTTCTGAAGGAAGAGTAGGAAATAAGAGGGTGGAAAGAATATTATAGACAGGAGGAACAGCATGTGCAAAGGCCCTATGGCAGGCAGAGCTTGATGGGAGAAACAATGAGGTACTTCCTCCTGTTGTGTGCAAACTGCCTGCTTAATCCAGTTGGGAGCCAGGACTGCAGCCAGTACAGCTGCTGGTAATTAACATGGGGACCCAGGAGAGTGGGGCTCTCAGAACACCCTATCCTTGGTTTTCATCTGCTCAGACTGTGTTTTTGCCAACTCTGGGACGCCTGACACCTCCACAGACTGAATATGAGGAGCAGAGGAGGAGCCCGGGGCGACACCCTTATTGTCGGGCTAGAGAAACCAAGGACAGAGAAGACAAGCATTTGCTAAAGCCCACCAAGTCCACGTGGGAACAACCACTGCAGAGCCGAGGCCCTGCCGTGCAGCAACAAGCCTCCTGCCTTCAGAGAAGAAAACAAGTTCTAGCTGTTCCCCAGCCCTACTCAGGCCTGAGAGGTTTCTAGTAGTCACAGTCAGGAGGATATGATGATGGCTGCCCTGGAGATGGGCCAGTCAGAACTCACAGCCACCCACTTGTGCTGGTTATAACCCCACCACTACCGTGGTGACCGCTTCAATAGCCAGGAGGGCTGAAAGGAACAGGCAGCCAAGCTGTGTCTGATACTGGCTGCTCCGTCTGAACCCCCACCTATACCTGGACCCCACAGTCCCTCTGAGGTTATGGAGGGACAGTGAAATGCTCAAGGTCACCAGCAGGCTAGTAGCTCAGGAGCCCAGGCCACCAGACTGGCTCCACCTGTGCTGGAAGAGCCAGCCCTTCCTTCTCCACCAGGGCCTCTGCTCTCCTGGCCCCAAGGAGCAGGTGGCCTGTTCAAGGAGAGAGGCATAGATGGGGCGACACAAGTATCAGCCCCCTGGGCTTGCCGGGTAATTATGCATTAGGAGCTAATGTTAATAAAGGCTCCAGGAAAGAGGTTTTAATTCCAGATCTCACCACCAGATTATTGCACATGAGGGAAATATCAGAGCCCCAGACTGTCTCCATCCCTCACCCTCCATCTCCAAGCAATCTGCTGCGTTTATTAATTCTGACAGAATTTTCCCAGGCTGGGGAGGAAAGGAGAGCGGGAGGGAAGTATGGTGGGGGTGGGGAGGTAAAGGGAGAGATGGGGCATGGCAGTTTGGAGCAGACCTTGGGCCTTCTACTCTCTCCTCAACCCTACCCACCTGCACAGCCCCAAGGCATCCCTGGGGCATGCAGCGCACAGCTCTGCCCAGCCTCAGCTCCATGCTGCTGCCTCCAGAAATGGGAACCCTCCAGCAGCTCTTTTACTATCTGTCCTCCTTGATCCTCTCAACTTCCCCCTCTTTCTCATCCCTTCCTCCTCTAAGAATCACAGTCTGACTTTCCTTCCCACCTGAACCCCACCCCAGTGGCTCCAATTCCTTGAGTTACTTAGAGTGATGCTGAGATTCACCTTCTAAGAATTAATTCCCAAAATGAACCAGGTAAAAGAAATATCGGAAAAAATCTAAATATCCGTCAAAGACGTTTATTTTCTAAATTATAGTACAACCATGCACTGGAACACTCTATATGTAAGGAAATGGAATAATCTAAAGGTATATTGTTGAGAGAAAAAACATCAAGGTGCGGAACAGCATGTAAAGTGTACTACCTTTTGGGTAGAAATACACACGCACATGCACACGCACACATACACACACACATTCATGTGCATGCATAGAATATGACCTAATTCATTATAAAGACGTTGTGCAGACAAAAGGAGATGGTGTTTATAAAATACTTGGTACAATGTCTGTTACATAGTAAACTCTCACTTAAAGCTCACTGTTGTTATCATTTGACATCTGACTCCTAAGTTGCTTCCCATTCTACCTTGAAGCCTCTCTGGAAAGGACATTTGCATGAACAACACTTGAGAAGAAGATGGGTTATAAATGAGAGGAAGCCAGCATAGGTTTTGGGGGGCAATAGGAGGTCGTATGCTGGTAAAGCCGCACAGGGGCTCTGACTGCATCCCCAGATGGTGCCCACCACGTCACGGGCCTCGGGAGGCGACAAAGAAACCCAGACCTACAGCTGGAAGTTTCAGGAAGATGGAACTCAGTGTAGAAGAAGCAAGCACCATTACAGCTAATTTCCTGAGGAAGTGGTGATCTCACCATTACATCAGACATCCCAGCAGAGGTGGGCCACCACTTGGTTAGGCAGCCGGAGAGGAAATAGTTATATAGCATGAAGATGCAGCCAATCTCTGTAACATGGTTCTAAAGGTCTGTGATCATGAGTGCAAGCTCTTAAGGTCTTCAGGAATCCCCCAGGGAGCTTGCGGAAATGCAGATCCCCATACCCCCACTTACAGATACTCTATTTGGCTGGGGTGGGACCCAGAAATCAGAATTTAAAAAAAAAAAAAAAAAAAAAAAACAACTACAGTAAGGCAATATGGTATTGGCAAAAATATAGACACATAGAGTAATGGAACAGAATAGAGAGTTTAAAAATAGACCCACATAAATATAGCCAATTGATTTCTAACAAAGGTGTAAAGGTGATTCCATTGAGAAGGGATAGTCTTTTCAACAAATGGTGCTGGAACAACTGAACATCCACACGAAAAAAATGAACTTCAACCTAAACCTCACAGCTTATACAAAAATTAACTCAAAGAGATAATAGATCTAATCTAAAATGTTTAGAAAAATAAAACATAGGAGAAAACATAGGTGATCTAGGAATAGCCAAAGAGCTCTTAGGTATGATGCCCAAAGAAACATCTAGAACAGCAAAAGCCGATAACTTGGATGGCATCAGAATTAAAGAGGCACTGTTAAAAGAATTCAAAGACATACTACAGACTGACAGAAATCACATATAGTACTTGCCAAAGGATCTATATCCAGAATATATTTAAAAAGCTCTAAAAACTCCACAGTAAGAAAATAAACAGACCAACTAAGAAATGGATAACAGAATTGAACAGATACATCACTAAAAAGGACATGAGCCTGGCTGTATTAGTCAGGGTTCTCTAGAGGGACAGAACTAATGTGTGTGTATATATATATGCATTATATATATAATTATATATAATGCATATATATATTCATTATATATTATATATATTAGGTGAAAATATATATATATGTGTGTGTGTATATATATATATATTCATGGGCGTTTATTAAGTATCAATTCACACAATCACAAAGTCCCACAATAGGCCATCTGCAGGCTGAGGAGCAAGGAGAGCCAGTACAAGTTCCAAAACTGAAGAACTTGGAGTCCAATGATGGAGGGCAGGGAGCATCCAGCATGGGAGAAAGATGTAGGCTAGCAGGCTAAGCCAGTCTCTCTTTTCACATTTTTCTGCCTGCTTCTATTGTAGCCATTCTGGCAGCTGATTAGGTCATGCCCACCCATATTAAGGGTGGGACTGCCTTTCCCAGCCCACTGACTCAAATGTTAATCTCCTTTGGCAACACCTTCACAGATACACCCAGGATTAATACTTTGTATCCTTCAATCCAATCAAGTTGACACTCAGTATTAACCATCACAAGTCTACCGTTTGTCAGTCTGAACCCATACGTATCTCCTGAGATCATACATAATCTTCTAAGAAAGACAATAATGAGGTCTTAATTACGCCTAACATAATACAACTATCCTTTGTACAACTGGAAACACACCAATCTCCAACCCAAATACCATTACATAAAGTGAATGATACTAAATGCTGATGCTAAGTCAACAAATCCTATGTCACATGATAAAGGAGAAAGGTGATAAAATGAAGATATTTTCTTAGTACAAGTGTATACATGCACAACATGTTTTTAACAAAAGAAGGACAATTACAGTCCCCGTTTCTGCAACTGGTCACTTGGTTGTGGCTGTTATTGATGACTACCTTCTTCTACTACCCATTCTGTATTCCCTTTGCCTTTAGCAAGCATCTCAGCAGGTCTTGGTTTTTTTCCTGGTGGAGTGACACAGACCTTCATTTCTGAAGAGGCTGGGTCTTTTGTAGTCCTGTCTGGATTGGGATGTTTTAGTTTCCTTTCGACCTTAATCACAGGGCATGGTAATACTAAGAGACACCCTAATGGATCTCCTGTATTCCATGCATACTCTTCCCTACCTCCATTGTGGAGTAATAGACTGATTTCTACTTGATAGTCTGGATCAGTCACCCCAGCCAACACTGTAACTCCCTTCTCAGCCTGTTGACTTAAAGGCAGGAGGATCCCAAACTGTCCAGGTGGCAACCTTAACTTCCAGTTTAATGGAATCGTTGTTGTGTCTCCTGGTGGGAACGTTCCTCCCTCTGGAACTAAGACCTCCAGGCCAGCAGAACATAATGTCATGGGAAGAGGAAGCGAACATTTTGCTAGTGGATAACTAGGGGTGATGCTGAGTGGTGCCACTTCCACTTCCACTCCTTGATTCCTGGACCCATGAATCCTGGCTATGGGAGAAACAGTACCATATATTGGATGCTGATTCAGAGCATACATGGCCTTCTGGAGAACTTTGCTCCAGCCCTGCAAAATACTGTCACCTAGTTGGTATTGTAATTGTGACTTCAAAAGGCCACTCCACCGTTCCATCAATCCAGGTGCTTCGGGATGATGGGGAACATGGTAAGACCAGTGAATTCCATGAGCATGAGCGAGCTGCTGAACTTCTTTAGCTGTAAAGCAAGTGCCTTGGTCAGAGGCAATGCTGTGTGGAATATCATGATGGTGGATAAGGCATTCCGTGAGTCTACGGATGGTAGTCTTGGCAGAAGCATTGTGTGCAGGATAGGGAAACCCATATCCAGAGTAAGTGTCTATTCCAGTGAGGACAAAGCTCTGCCCCTTTCATAATGGAAGAGGTCCAATATAATCAACCTGCCACCAGGTAGCTGGCTGATCACCCCTAGGAATGGTGCCATATAGAGGGTTCAGTGTTGGTCTCTGCTGCTGGCAAATTGGGTGCTTAGCAGTGGCTGTAGCCAGGTCAGCTTTGGTGAGTGGAAGTCCATGTTGCTGAGCCCATGCATAACCTCTATCCCTGTCACCATGGCCCTTTGCTCATGGGCCCATTGGGCGATGACAGGGGTGGCTAGGGAAAGAGGCTGAGTGGTGTCCACAGAATGGGCCATCCTATCCACTTGATTATTAAACATTTCTCTGCTGAGGTCACCCATTGGTGAGCACTCACATGGGATACAAATATCTTTACAGTTTTTGACCACTCAGAGAGGTCCATCCACATACCTCTTCCCAAAATTTCTTTGTCACCAATTTTCCAATCACGCTTCTTCCGAGTCCCTAACCATCCAGCCAAATCATTGACTACAGCCCATGAATCAGTGCATAATTGCATATCTGGCCATTTCTCCTTCCATGCAAAGCGCACAGCCAGGTACACTGCTCGAAGTTCTGCCCGCTAGGAAGATTTTTCTTCACGACTGTCCTTCAGGGATGTCCTGGAAAGGGGCTGTAGTGCTGCAGCTGTCCACTTTCAGGTGGTGCCTGCATATCATGCAGATCCACCTGTGAACCAGGCCCTAGTCTTCTCTTCCTCTGTCAACTGATCATAGGGAACTCCCCATGAGGCTATCAGTGCAGGCTGGGGGAGAGAAGGCAGGGTGGCATGAGTGGAGACCATGGCCACTTGAGCCACTTCTTCATGTAACTTACTTGTGCCTCAGGACCTGCTCGAGCCCAGTCATGTATATACCACTTCCATTTGATGATGGAATGCTACTGTGCATGACCCACTTTATGGCTAGATGGGTCAGAAAGCACCCAGTTCATGATAGGCAGTTCAGGTTGCATGGTGACTTGATGACCCATAGTCAAACGTTCAGTTTCCACCAAAGCCCAGTAACAGGCCAAGGGCTGTCTCTCAAAAGGAGAATAGTTATCTGCAGAAGATGGCAGGGCCTTGCTCCAAAATCCTAGAGGCCTCCGCTGTGATTCACCTAGGGGGGCCTGCCAAAGGCTACAAACAGCATCCCTATCTGCCACACCTCAAGCACCATTGAATCTGTTGGGTCTTATGGCCCAAGTGGCAGAGCAGCTTACATAGCAGCCTGTACCTGTTGCAGAGCCTTCTCCTGTTCTGGACCTCACTCAAAACTGGCAGCCTTTCGGGTCACTTGATAAATGGGCTAGGGGAACACACCCAGTGAGGAATGTGTTGCCTCCAAAATCCAAATAGGCCCAGTAGGCATTGTGCCTCTTTCTTGGTTGTAGGAGGGGCCAAATGTAGCAACTTATTCTTTACCTTAGAAGGAATATCTCGACAGGCTCCACACCACTGGACCCCTAGAAATTTTACTTAGGTAGAAGTTCCCTGAATTTTAGTCAGATTTATTTCCCATCCTCTGACACACAAATTTCTCACCAATAAGTCCAATGTGTTTGCTACTTCTTGCTGATTGGATCCAATCAGCATAATGTCATCAATGTAGTGGATCAGTGTGATATCTTTCAGAAGTGAAAAGAGATCAAGGTCTCTCCAAACAAGATTATGACACAAAGCTGGAGAGTTGATATACCCCTGAGGTAGGACTGTGAAGGTATATTCCTGGCCTTGCCAGCTGAAGACAAATTGCTTCTGGTGGGCCTTATGGGCAGAAATGGAGAAAAAGGCATTTGCCAAGTCAATGGCTGCATACCAGGAGGTGTGTTAAATTTTCTGAGGCAATGAAACCACATCTGGTACAGCAGCTGCAATTGGAGTCACCATTTGGTTAAGCTTATGAGAATCCATGGTCGTTCTCCAAGATCTATCTGTCTTTTTCACAGGCTAAATGGGAGAGTTGAAAATGCATGTAGTGGGAATCACCACCCCTGTGTCTTTCAAGTCCTTGATGGTGGCACTAATCTCCGCAATCCCTCCAAGGATGTGATATATAAATTTTTTTGATTTACTATTTTTCTAGGTAGAGGTAGCTCTAATGGCTTCCATTTGGCCTTTTCCACTGTAATAGCCCTCACCCTACCAGTCAGGGGGCCAATGTGGGGGTTCTGCCAGCTGCTAAGCATGTCTATGCCAATTATGCATTCTGGCACTAAGGAAATGATCATAGGATGAGTCCGGGAACCCACTGGACCCACTGTAAGTCAGACCTGAGCTAAAACTCCATTAATTACCTGACCTCTGTAAGCCCCTACTTTAACTGGAGGACCACAATGATGTTTTGGGTACTCTGGAATCAATGTCAGCTCAGAGCTGGTGTCCAGCAGTCCCCGAAGTGTCAGATCATTTCCCTTTCCCCAATGCACAGTTACCCTGGTAAAAGGCCAGAGGTCTCCTTGGGGAAAGATGGGAGAAAGATTCACTGTGTAAATTGTTGATAATGTAGTGGGGTCCTTCCTCAAGGAAACTCGGCCTCCGCTTCATTCAAGGGGTTCTGGGTCTGTAAACTGGCTCAAGTCTGGAAATTGATTGAGGGGCCATTATTCTCTATTTTTATAATTCAAATTAGTCTTTTATCCATTTGACCTAGAAGTTTTCTGTTTGTATAATTTAAGTAGGAATGCAGTAGGCTTCCTATCAATTTCACTTCTAGGAACACAGTGATTAGTTAGCCAATGCCAGAGCTCTACATGAGTCAGACTATTCTGATTGCCGCTTTTCCTCTGCTGTCCATTATAGTAGGTATGACCACCTTGCCTTTGACAGTTGAGTGCTGCCACTTGGCCCATTCTACCTCAAGATCCAATTATTCCCATTGTATTTAAGGGCTATTTAAGTGTAGCACACCTCCTCATGGGTCACACTCTCAACCTCACTTCTAGGGGCCTGCAGGGACTTTAGTCTAGTTATAAGTCCAGAAGCAAACAGGGGTGTTGGGGGTGGCCCTGAGGAAAATCGACATTATTTTGCCTGGCGACTGCCTGGCAACTGCCACTTTGTAGTTGAGTGACTGTGGTTCCCACCGTTAGATCTGACATACAAGAGAAGAGCAATTATAGGGCTCTTCAAAGATGCAGGTGCTACCCTCACAAAACTATTTCACAAAGCATTGGTCAAGAGTGTATCTTCTGGACCCTCCCAGCTGGGATGAGTAGGTCTAAACTGATTAATCCACTCCACCATCCCAATCTGCCTAAGCCCTTGGATCCCTTCCTCTACGTTAAACCAAGGGAGATCGGGCATTTCCAGCTCGCTCACAGTGGGCCATCTTTTAATCCATATTTCAGCTAACCAAGCAAATAAACTATTAGAACCATTTTTTAACTCCTTGAGCTACAACATTAAATGCAGAGTCCCTACTTAGTGGGCCCAAATCAATTAAATTCAGCCTGATCCAACTCTATGCTCCTTCTACCATTATCCCACACCCTTAATATCCATTCCCATGCTTGCTCTCCAGATTTCTGTTTATATAAATTAGAAAACTCAAGCAGTTCTTTTTAAGTGTAGCACACCTCCTCATGAGTCACACTCTCAACCTCACTTCTAGGGGCCCACAGGGACTTTAGTTATAAGTCCAGAAGCAAATAAGGGTGTTGGGGGTGGCCCTGAGGAGAATCAACATTATTTTGCCTGGCAACTGCCCCAGGGGAGGCCATCAGTGTTGCCTTAGGCAGTGCAAGTTTTATCTCCTCAGACAAAGGTGGAAAGGCTGATGGCAGCATGGATTGGGGAGGGGATGTTGCCACCACTGGGGATGGGGAAGCTGTTTCTTCTGGCAAAAAAGCTTCATCAGAGTTTACAAACTCAGTGTCCCCAACTTCATCAGGGTCCTCCCACACATCCCCATTCCAAGTTGCAGGGTCCCATTCTTTTCTAATCAATGCCCCGACTTTAACAGTAGACACCTGGCGAGGCTGTGCATGCACTTTTGTTGCAGGTCAGCCACTTGCATGGTAAAAGCTTGTGTCTGTTTTTCCACAATTTCAGCTCTTTCCCTACAGGAGATAAGACTCTCAGGACAATCTTAGCAGATTTGTGGCTCAGTATCTGCTTCTGAAGCTGGGAGATAGAATCCCTGAGTTTATCATTTTTTTCATCACTTTGTCCACTGAATTTAGCTTCATTATGTTCCTTAGTTCTCCACATATGTCAAAGATATTATGTATGAGTTACTAAACTCCTTGCCTCTCACAAGTGAGGAATTAGGAGTGCCAAATGCATTTACTTTGCATAACTCTCTAAACAGTTCACACCAAGGACTATCAGTGTTCTCTATACTATTAGAAGTAGAATCCTTAGCATTTTGGGGTCTAGTCATATGAAGCAGCCAACTCCAGGAGCCCCCAAACCAATGAAAGAACTCCATCGTTAATGTTCTGTTCCTCTAGAACCCTCCTGGCACCAAAATCTGTATAGTCAGGGTTCTCTAGAGGGATAGAACTAACAGAATATATATATATTTCACAAGGCATTGTGAATATATAAATTTATATCTATATAAATATATTGTAAATATATATTTATATATAACTATATTGTAAATATATATTTATATATAACTATATTGTAAATATATATTTATATATAACTATATTGTAAATATATATTTATATATAACTATATTGTAAATATATATTTATATATAAATATATTGTAAATATATATTTATATATAAATATATTGTAAATATATATTTATATAAATATATTGTAAATATATATTTATATAAATATATTGTAAATATATATATATAAATATATTGTAAATATATATATGAATATATTGTAAATATATATAAATATATTGTATATATATTTATATATAACTATATTGTAAATATATATTTATATATAACTATATTGTAAATATATATTTATAGATTTGTAAATATAAATATATATTTATATGTTTTATATATATTTATATTATATTATATATTATATATTATATATTTTATATATATTTATATATTTATAAATATATATATTTACTTTTTATATATTTTTATATATATTTATATATTTTAATATATTTTATATATATTTATAAATATATGAATATATATTTATAAATATATATTATATATAAATATATATTATAAAAATTATATTTTTATATATAATTATTTTATGTATATATAAAATTACATATATAATATATATTTATATATTATAGATAATTTTTAAAATAATAATTATATGTAATTATTATAAAAATATATTTTTATATATTTATAAATATATATTTATAAATATATAAATATATACAAATATACAAATATATAAATATATAAAAATATACATTATATATTTATATATAATATTATATATATATATTATATATTATCACAAGGTCCCACTATAGGCCACCTTCAGGCTGAGGCGCAAGAAGAGCCAATCCATGTTTCAAAACTGAAGAACTTGGAGTCTGATATTCAGGGCGGGAAGCATCCAGCATGGGAGAAAGAAGTAGGCTAGGAGGCTAGGCCAGTCTCTCCTTTCACATGTTTCTGTCTGCTTATATTCTAGCTGTGCTGGCAGCTGATTACATTGTGCCCACCCAGATTAAGGGTGGATCTGCCTTTCCCAGCCCACTGACTCAAATGCTAATCTCCTTTGGGCAACACCTTCACAGACACACCCAAGATGAATACCTTCTATCCTTCCAACCAATCAGGCTGACTCTCAGTATTAACCCACACAGTGTCAAATAAGGGAATGAAAAAATGTTCAATGTCTCTAGTCATTAAAGAAATACAAACAGCCATGCATGGTGGCTCACGCCTGTAATCCCAACACTTTGGGAGGCTGAGGGGGGCAGATTGCTTGAGCACAGGAGTTCGAGACCAACCTGGGATACATAATGAGACCTCATCTCTACAAAAATAAAAAAATTAGCCGGGTATGGTGGCACACGCCTGTGGTCTCAGCTACTCAGGAGGCTGAGGTGGAAGGATTGCTTGAACCCAGAAGGTTGAAGCTGCAGTGAGCTGTTATCGTGCCACTGCATGCCAGCCTGGGCAACAGAGTGAGACCCTGGCTCAAACAAACAAACAAAAGAAGAAGAATGTGCACCCCTCCTCGCCTAATTCATGTGCTGGAAACAATTCCCAGTGCAAGCATGTGGAGAGGCAAGACCATTAAAAAATGATTAGGTCATGGGGGCTCTGCCCTTATGAATGGACTAATGCTGTTATCACAGGAGTGGGTTAGTTATTGTGAGACTGGGTTTGTTATAAAAGGTGAGTGTGATTCCCTCTTGCTTTCTCTTTCATGTGTGCTCCTTTGCCCTTCCACCTTCCACATGGGATGACACAGCAAAAAGGCCCTCCTCAGATGCTGTCACCTTGGTATTGGACTTCTCAGGCTCCAGAACTAAAAAAATTCATGAGAAATAATTTTTTTTTATAAACCACCCAGTCTATGTTCTGTGATAACAACATGAAATGGACAACATCTATAAGAATGAGTAAAATAATTTAAAAAAACAACCATACCAAGTCCTGACAAATATGTGGAGCAACTGGAATTCTTATACAATTCTAGTGAGAATAAAAAATAGTGCAGCCACTCCAGAAAACAGTTCGGCATGGTCTTACAAAGGGAAACATACAACAGCCATTTCACCAAACAAGCCAATACTTGAGCCTTTACCCTAGAGAAATGGAAACTTATGTTCACAGAAAAACCTGTATGTGAATATTGGTAGAAACTCTACTTCACAATTGCCCAAACTGGACTCAGTCCAAATATTCTGCAGTGGCGGAATGGATAAACAAACTGCCGTAGAGCCATGCAATAGAATACTAGTCAGCGATAAAAAGGACCAGGCTACTCGAACTGCATGCAGCAACTTGTATGAATCGCAAAGGCTTATGCTGAGCAGAAGAAGCCATTATCACAAGGTTACCTTCTGCATGATTTTATCTATACTACCTTCTCGAAAAGCCGAGAGTATAGCGTTGGAGGGCAGATCAGCGGTTGCCATAGGGTTGTGACTATAAAGGCATAGCATGAAGGGGTTTTGGGGAGTGATAGGACTGTTCCGTACTCTGATTGTGGTGGTGTTTATATGAATCTATATATGTGGAAGTTCACAAAACTGGTGATTATTTCACAATGCATAGATATATCAAATTATCAAGTTATAAAGCTTAAACATATAATGATTTTAATTGCCAATTATACCTTAATAAAGCTGGAAAAAATCTACAGAACTGCACACCAATTCTACGTATGATAATTTTAAAGTAAAATGAATTAAAAAAGAAAAAAACCTCTCAGGTGGTCCAAGCATCACAGTTTGATGGCTGCATTCCTGAGTCCAGTACTCACCTGTTGCTTAGCAACAAAGCTTGGGCTTTTCCACCAATCACACCTTGAGCTCCCAAATCAAAACAAAAGTTTCTCGAAGGTAAGGGCCAGGATCCTCGGGCCTCTGTGGCTCCATGGCTTCTCTCAGATCCTCCCTCCTTTTCTTTTTTTTTCCTTCCTTCCTCCCTTGGTTCCTTCCATTCTTTCTTTCTGTCCTTTATGGGAGCGCTCCCCAGGAAGATGCTCAACCAGGAGCTCATCTTGTCTTCCAGGCCTGGGTGCCCTCCATATGACCTGGGAAGTGGGCAGTGGCTGACTTGGAACAGCCACCGTGGGAGATAATAAATGTCTCTGAATCTTCTTGCTCAGTCACCCCAGTGGAAACACTGGGAGATCAAGGCTCAGAAGGACGCCCTGTTATTCTGGAAGTTAATGGAAGGGTCAGGACTGGAAGCCAGCCCCCTGACCTGAAATGTGGGACCATTCCCATCAGCACTCACAAGCAGGTTTGCTCCACTCCCCTGTCCCCCACCTCCAGGCTCCAGGATGCTATTTAGTGTTTCCCCCCTTGTTTAATAAGAGTCACTTTCATGCCGATAGCTCCCCTAACTTCTCTTTCCCACCAATCACTTTTATGCTCCAGACCTATAGGGCTAGACAGTTGCACTGGGAGATTCCCCAAGATCTTCAAAACCAATCCACTCCAAACTGATCTCTTCTTTCCTTGAAATCACCTGCCCCTTCTCCTGTTCCCCATTATTTCTGTCTCCTATGTCAGAAACCTGAAGCCCACCTGGATTCCCCCCATCTCTCCCTCCACAGCCAGATCTGCTTCTGGAAACACTCTTGAATGCATTTTCTTTTTTGCGTCCTTTCAGCCACTGCTGAGGTCTAGTCCTTACTACCTATGGGAGGTGCCCTGGACTCTGGCCTGTCCTCCACAGGACCACCAAAACATGATCTGATGGCGCCTCACCCTGCAGGTGAACCCATCTGGATTCGTCCTTGCTTGGTGAGAAAATGGCCAATGTCTTTACTTCCATCAACCAGGCCTTTGCTGCCTGGCCCCAGCCTGTAGCTCCAGCTTCGCCATCTGCCCCACACTGCCTGGCTACTCCTGATGGAGCCCTGCTCATGCAGCTCCTTTCCATTGGGATGCTCTCCTCATCCCTCCCCCTCCTGCTTTTGCCTGGCTAATCCCCAGGTAGTGGGCAGAATGCTGGGCTCCATACCTAATCCCTAGAACCTATGAATGGGGGAGAAAAAGCCTTTGGAGGTGTAATTAAAATAAGATCTTCTGATAAAGACATCGATCTGGATTATCCAGGTGGGCCCTAAATCCAATAACAAGTATCCTTGTAAGATGAGGCAGAGGGAGATTTGACAGAGATGGGGAGGAGGCAATATGACTTCAGAGGCAAGGGCTAGAGTGACGTGGCCACAAGTCAAGGACTGCCA
Source organism: Gorilla gorilla gorilla (assembly GCF_029281585.2). Taxonomy (NCBI): domain Eukaryota; kingdom Metazoa; phylum Chordata; class Mammalia; order Primates; family Hominidae; genus Gorilla; species Gorilla gorilla. The sequence continues at coordinate 44,734,062 of NC_073232.2, read as the reverse complement.
GCCACAACTGGAAGACTGGAGAAAGCTGGAAGAGTCAAGAAAGAATTCTGCCCCTGAGCCTCCAAAGGAGCACTGCCTTGCTGACACCTCGATTTCAGACCTCTGGCCTCCAAAACCACGAGATAATAAATAGCCATTGTTTGAAGCCACTGAGTTTGTGAACTAGTTATAGCAGCTACAGAAAACTACCATACTCAGGGTTGACCTTCTCTGTGACATGCTCCCAGGCCTCTTGGGGAGAGTTGCTCCTTCCCCTGTGGTTTCACTTGTCCCACTGGAAGGGGTGTCAGGAAGGGCTGAAGGCTGTGGCTTCTAAACCAGGCTGTCACCAACAGGGAGAGGTGGAGCAAATGTTCTCTGTGTGTGTGTTGTGGGGGGAGTAGTTTGCTCTTCCTGAACAAGCCAGGGGTTTGCATATCCTGCTGGATATGTCTTCCCACTGGCCATGTGGGCACCAAGAGAGATGTATAGGAATGTATGTAGCAGCAAGCAACAAACCATCCAATAGCTCCTAATAACAACCATTAGAAACAACCCTTGTGCATTTTGAGGATGGGTAAATAATGGTGGTATAGCCACACACTGGAATACCATATGGAAGTGAAAAATGGAGTCATAACTGCATATAAGATGGAAAAAATCTACAAAATACAATGTGGGCAGGAAAGGTACTGTAGAAGAATACATGCAGTGATCTTGTTGATATAAAGAATCTGCGTGGGTGAGTGCAACATGACGGTTTAGGGGTTTGGAAAGAAAGGCAAGGGAATGACAGGCCAAATTGGAAACCGTGGCCACCTCTGCAGGGCAGCTGGGCAGAAGCAGAAAGAGACTGTCTAAGCAGTGCTTCTCAAACATTAATGGGCACACATCACACAGGGGTCTGGTTAACATGCGATTTGATTCTCATTCGGTGGGTCTCAGGTAGGGCCTGAGAGTCTGTGTCTTCTACAGGCTTCCAGGTGAGGTTGACCCTGTGGATCCAGACCACATTTTGGGTAGTGAGGATGAGCCAAGAGGCGGCGATGGCCCAGCCTGGGGATGCTTGACCCTCACCACACATTGGACTCACTCCAGGAGCTTCTCAAAAGCACTGACGCCAGGTCCCCTGGAGACCAGCAATATGAGCAGCCCTGGGCGCGGAGCCCAGGCGTGGCTTTATGAACAGCTCCCAGGGGCTGCACGGTGAAGCAGGTAGAGGCCCCTACTCCAGTCTGGACTGGGGGATATACAGGTGTTCATTTTCTCTTCATCTTTTAGGCTTTTCATGTATGCTATCTGTGTTCCTTTGTATGTATAAGGCACACACAAAATATAAAATGTTTTTTAAAAGAGTGCAAATTAAAAAAATAATAATCCAGATCTATGGGGTCAGGGAGGAAAAAGAACAAGCAACTAAAAAGGATTCTTAGGCCAGGCACAGTGGCTCACTCCTATAATCCCAACACTTCGGGAGGCTGAGGCGGGCAGATCACTTGAGCCCAGGAGTTCAAGACCAGCCTGGGCAACATGCCGAAACCTCATCTCTACAAAAAAATTAAAAATTAGCCGGGTGTGGTGGCATGCACCTGCAATCCCAGCTACTTGGGAGGCTGAAGCAGGAGGATCACCTAAGTCTGGGGAGTTTGAGGCTGCTGTGAGCTGTGATGGAGCCACTGCACTCCAGCCTGGGCAACAGAGCGAGATCCCATCTCAAATAATAAAAAATTAACAAGACTCTTAAAAACCACTTTAGTCCACAGCAAAGAATCCTGTCGACTCTTAGGCCTATTGGTGGGCACAGCCGGCAGCCGTCGTGTTGTTGGCCAGTCAGCTCCCTATCTGTGATAGTCAGGGTCAGCCAGGCAACAACACAGTAAGTTAAGCTGTGGGTCAGTCCAGCAGCCAGCAAGTCAGTTTGAGTCCCTGAGCAGTTAGTGCTTCCTATTCCCAGTCAGCTAGGGCATCCGCTTGTTAGGACGGTGGTTGTTGCTCTGTCCGTCAACGTGTAGTCATTGTTGTCAGGTATCGGGGAGTTACCACTACCCAACCCCACTGTCAACTGTGGTTGCAAGGGTTGGTGGGAAAGGCCCATGGGTCCATGGAGGGCTCAGTCATTGGCAAGTCAGCCGGTCAGCCAGTCAGTAGGTCAGTCAGAATGGCAGTTGGTGAGAGAGTCAGTCAGCAATGAAGCAGCCAGCCAGCAGCCTGCCAGACAGACTTTCTCTACTTCAGCCAGCCTGTTGGTGAGACAGTCTTTAGTCAGGAAACCCCTGAGTCTGTCAGTCAGACCCTAGTCAGACAGATAACTTGTCAGGCCTGAGTCGTGTGAGACAGCCAGGTCTCACACATGGGTCAAGCAGCCCCAGACTGGCAGTTAGCTCCATCAGTCAGTCAATGAATAGGCCAGTCACCACGCCAGCACCTCAGCCAGTTGGGGAGACAGCCTTAGTTGATGCCCAGGGCTTCACTCAGACATGCTCTGCCCGCAGTCCCTGCGCGGTCTGTCTGGCTCTGTCTGTATGTCTGTCATGCAGGTAGCTGTGAGTCAGGCCGCACCCCAGCCACCCAGCCAGGCAGCTGCAGGGCCAGCTCACCCTCTCCACGCTGAGCCGGTTCATTAAGAACCCTGCAGACTGGGGAGAACTCCAAGGCCCTGTTCAACAGCAGTGAGGCTCTGTTACTATTATTAGCGAAGAGCGCTCCGGAGGCTCCGGAAAGTGGAAAAGGCCATCAATAGCCCTGTCCTGCTTCCCCTCCACACCTCTCTCTCCGTTAATGAGGTTCCTGCCACAGAGAAGGGGCGCTTCCCGGAGGCCGGAATTGGAGGAGGGGGCAGGGGGTGGGGGAGTGGTTCCAGTCAGCCCTGCTGCCATCCCCATGGGGGGGTGGGTGGGAGTGGGGACTGAACAGGAGCCGCTTCTCCCTGGTCTGGCCCTGCCCGCCTTCAGGGTCTGTGTCCCCCTCTGAGCTGCCGTCTCTGAACAAGCCAGGTGGTGGGCGTGCAGCTAACTAAGGTCCACACAGGGCACAGGGATTTGATGTCAGCTCTTGTGTTTATCTGCTGTGACTCAAAAAGAAAGGAGAAAACACAGTTGCAGAGTCTACTTTTCGGTTCATGGAAGTTCCCGTCTGCGATTTTATTTCAGATCACAGCCTCCTGAAGGTAGCAGCATCCCCCTGTATGCACTGAGGTTTGGAATGAGAAGCATTTGCCCCAGGTGGACTCCATCCAGGTGCACGTGACCCCAGCGTGCACAGCTTCTCCTTACTGGGCTGCCTCTCTGGTGCTGGCAGAGGGCTTTCCATTCCTAGCTGCACTCTCCCCTTCTTTTCCATGGGGCTGGAGAGGAGATTTCTGAGGTCTCTCATGCTCTAATGTTCTCTGCTGGACGTATGTTCTCTTATGAACTTGCTGTTGGGACATGCTATGCCTGGGACCAGACCAGAAGCAGAGGTAGGGGCTGGAGAGCAGCGTTCCTCGGCCTTGGGTCTGGGGTAATGGGCCCACTCTTTCATAAGCTTCTGGACTTATGGAGCCGAAGGGAGCTTAACGCTTACTTGGTCTGCATCCAGTCTCATCAGAAGCAAAATCTTTCCTGCAACCATGTAGTCAGCACCTATCTGTGCTTATACATTCCCAGTGACAGGGAGCCCACTACCTCTCCAAGGAGGCTTTTCTATTGTGGGGCAGCCTCGGCCCTTGTAAAGTCACTCCACATCCTAGGCCCACACCTTTAGGTCTCAGTTCTGCATTTTGGTGCCACCCAGATTAAGCCTCATGCTTCTTAAGAGGGCTGCCCTGCTATTCAGACTTGGGGAAAGACAACAGGATTTCCTGTTCGTCAGTTGTTTCAGTTGCGTGCAAGGGAAAAGACAGAATGCTGGAGAAGAGTGGAAACAAAGAGCAAGGCTCTTGGGTCAGTGTGGTAGACCGCTGGCACTAGTGGCCTGAGTTTAGCACTTGCTGTGTCCATGGGTTTAAGTGGCACCCTCCAACATTGACTTACTTTGGGCAGTGGGATAGCAGCAAACTTGATGTAAGCAGAGGCTTGTAAAGATGCCTAGTTTTTTCCACATTCTTTCCTGGACCCCAGCCACCTCCTGAGAACAAGCCCTGGACAGCCTGCTCGAGGGATGTGAGAGACACATGGAGAAGAGCTCATCTGTCCCAGCCAAAGTCATCCTCCAGCAGCCAGCACCAGCTCATCCTCCAGCTCACCACAGACGCCTGAGTGAGCCGAATCCATATCAACCGAGGCTGGTTCAGATTAGCCAAACTGCCCAGCTGACCCAGAGACTCATGAGAAATGACAGTTGTTATTTTCAGCGACTAAATTTGGGGGCAGTTCGTTACACAGCAATAGCTCACTAAGAAAGACACTCAAAACTCTCCAAGGTTCAGCCTTGCTTCTCCCTTTCCTAGCAGTGTGACTTCAAATAAACCATAGAATCTCTGGAAGTCTCCCTGTTCTCATCTGTTAAGTGGGGCTACTAAATCCTGCTCTTCCTCCTTCAAAGGAGGCAGTCACAAGTAATAGATAGCGAAGTACATTGCTAACTAGAAGGAGCATAAAAAGGGGTTGGGCTCAGGAGGGTCCAGGGATTGGCCCGAGGGCGAGTGTCCCTGCAGCTGCATGTCAGGGCTCTGCTAAGCAGAGGGCAGTGCAGTATATTAACCCAGCCCACCTCCCTGTCCAGAAGAAAGCATGGCAGGCTGAGTGATGGGGCCAACTGCAGGCTTATTTACAAACATAGCCCTTTTGCCTTCTCTTCCTCTGTAAGCCCTACTGGTAGCATATAAATGAGAATCAATAGGCCAGTTATTAAGCCGTAAATATCCCTCCCTTCAGGCTCTTGGGCCAAGAGCTCTGAGCCTCTCAGCTGAGAGGGGTGCCGAGAGTGCCTCACATGCAGTCTGCCTTACACCCCAGCCCAGCCCACCACCCCAGAGCAGAGGAGAGACTGCCACTACCTTTCCGGGTAGAGAGGAGACCTGATCCATGCAGAACCAAATTAAAGGAGTCCTCAAACCACCATGCAACATCTGTTATTTAGGAAAGGAGGAGAGCCACGTGAGTATGGCACAAACCCTTTACCTACCTAGGCTGAAACTCAGAATGCTTGAGTGAGAAAGGGGCTGAGAAATCCATTCAAGCACCTACATATTCTGTGGATGCAGAGACAACTCAGGGGCCCAAAGGGGGGCAACTCATCCAAGAAGATATGCCCAGAAAGCGACAGAATCCAGACTCAAACCCAGATGTATGGCCTATGAACTGTGCCATCATCTAAGACAGAAGAGGAATTATGGTGCACAGGTAGGGAAGGGACATAGAGGGTGAGGCAGTTAATAGGGTCCAGGGAGACAGGACTGGGATATAGCAATGTACCCAGGGAAAGAAAGCTGCTTAAAGGAGCTGGGAGGAGGTGAAGGGAAGGAAAGACAGTGTTATGTGAGCAGGGGCTGGTGAACTGGGAAGTTTGGTAGTTTGGTACAAGAGAGAAGAATATAAAGACACACACACACACACACACGCACACACACACAGCAGACAGGGGGAAGTGGTAGGCTTCCTGCATTCCTTAACTGTGGACATCATGGAGGCTGCATTTAAACTGGGCCATGGAGGATGAGTAATTTGAGCTGGGCCATGGACAATGAGTAGGATCTATGCTCACTTAACCTTCTCTATACATGGAGCAGAAAGGAATGAAGGGCAATCCAGGAGGAAGGGCCAGAATAAGCAAAGGCATCAATGGTGGTAGCGATGATAACAATGATGATGATGGTGATGGCAATGATGGTGGTGGTGATGAAGATGATAATAATGATGATGGTGGTGGTGATAATGATGGTAATGGTGATAAAGATGATGATAATGATGGTGATAATAGTGATGGTGGTGGTGATGGTGGTTGTGGTGGTGGTGGTGGTGATGAGAGTGGGGATGATGGTGCTGATGCAGATGATAATAATGATGAAGATGGTGATGATGAAGATGATAATGATGGTGATGATGATGGTGATGGTGATTATGGTGATGATAATGATGGTGATGATAATAATGGTGATGTTGATGATGATGGTAGCTATCACTTTTCTTTTTTTGAGACAGAGTCTCACTCTGTCACCCAGGCTGGTGTGCAATGGCACGATCTCGGCTCACTGCCGACCCAGGGACTGGACAGCCGGGTTCAAGCCAGGTTCTGCTTTCTACTAGCTGTGTGACTGCAAGCAACCTCTCTGGGCCTCAGTTTTCTTGTTGGTGAAAGAGAGATGATTATAATGATAAAACTCCTTGCCCACGAGGTGCTGAGAGGCGTGGAGGGGGTGATCCTCAACAATTGCTCAGAAGAGTGGCTGACACAGGGGAAGCGCTCAGGGCGAGCTAGTATTTTTCTCTGCATCTTGCCCATGACCTTTCTGCATGTGGATGCTTGCCAAAGGTGGGCTGCAGTGAATAGGAGTGACCACTAGGATGTTTTTCCTGCCCCAGATCTGAGCCCTCCTTCTGTATTTGGAGGCTATTCCATGTCTATCTGCTGCTATAGAAAATTCCGGCTCCTCGGTTTCCCAGCCTCCCTTACAGCACAGGTGCAGACCCGTTCCCTGAGGTCTGCCTGTCGAGTGGGCCAGGATGCACACCAGCGGGACACTGGAAAAGCCGTTCTGGTGGTAGGCAGCAGAGCAGCTCCCTGAGCCTCCAGGGCAGCATGGCAGTGGGCAGCACGTGCAGCTCCCATGGCCCTGGAGGCAGAGCAGGGGATGGCTTCCCCTGGAGGCTGGCAATGTCCTTAGACTGGTTTAGTGGCATGGCTGTTTGGTCTTCCGTCTGGCCACAGTGCTTTCCAGTCCTTCCCAGTGATTCTGTGAGTCCCTGGATTCCGTTCAGTACATCCTATTTCTGCTCAATCGGTGTTGATTTCTTCTGGCTGCATCTAGGACTCTACATTATTCAGAGGAGGGTGGAGTCTCTATCATACCCATTGCCGGACTCAGACACTGGTGAGATCCTGGACCAGGCCCCACAGGCTCAGCTGCGGCTGAGGGGAGCCAGAGCCAGGACACGCACTGCTGAAGGTGTGAGCACCACATCTGTGGCCACCCTGCACTTCCATCAGAGGAACCCAGTGGAGGCCACTCCAGAGCACTGGCCATGGCCCCCAGAAGGGGCAGGCACAAACTCCAACATCAGGGGGTCACTTATGATTAAAAATGCCCTGAATCCAGGAAGGGGCTGTAGCTCACGACCACCTGCAGACAGAAAGACCTTGGGAAAGGCAGCTGGCCTAGGAGTAGAATTCCTGCCTAACTCCAGCCTGAGCAAGGGCTGTGTTATCACAGAACAGTGATGAGAGCCTCTGGTGTTTACACTCAGCTGTACCTTTTCCTGTTTTCTCATTTCTGCCCATCCTACAGAGGGGAAGTGGGAGCTCAGAGGCTCACACTGGCTTTCCCAAGGTCCCATAGCAATGACAAGTAGAGACCAGTCCCAACCCAGGTATTTAATGTCAAGGGTGAAAGGAATGTTGGAGGACACTGAGGCCCAGGACAGGAGTGGCCAAGGGAGCCTATCACAGGGACTCAGATTTTGAACTTTGCGGCACTATTCATAATAGCAAAGACTTGGAACCAACCCAAATGTCCAACAATGACAGACTGGATTAAGAAAATGTGGCACATATACACCATGGAATACTATGCAGCCATAAAAAATGATGAGTTCATGTCCTTTGTAGGGACATGGATGAAATTGGAAATCATCATTCTCAGTAAACTATCGCAAGAACAAAAAACCAAACACCGCATATTCTCACTCAGAGGTGGGAATTAAACAATGAGAACACATGGACACAGGAAGGGGAATATCACACTCTGGGGACTGTTGTGGGGCGGGGGGAGTGGGGAGGGATAGCTTTAGGAGATATACCTAATGCTAAATGACGAGTTAATGGGTGCACCACACCAGCATGGCACATGTATACATACGTAACTAACCTGCACATTGTGCACATGTACCCTAAAACTTAAAGTATAATAATAATAAATTTTTTTAAAAATGAACAAAAGACCCCCCAAAATATTCTCTTATGACTTTGGAATGGGACACCCTGCCATGGGAGAGAGTGAGCTCCCTGTTAGTAGAGGTATGTAAGGAAAGGTGGAAGAGGTGGGAACCACTGGGTGCAGATGCACTGAGGGGCAACGATTTCTACTGACTATAGGGGCTGCCATCTCCTGGGGGCCAGCGGGTCTCTATAAATGGAGCTGAAAGCTTCCTGAAAAATGCCTGTCTTGTGATCTCTGTTGTCCCTCTGCTTTGAGCGTTTGGCCAAGAGGACAGAGATCCACATAGAGTGGCCTGATTTTAAATGGGGTGCCTTGAGCTGCCTCGAAAGGTAGAGACAAGCCCCAGAGTCATCAAGAATCCTGCCCCCAACACAGTCCTGCGCCTCTACACACGTATGCACTCTAGCTTACCAATGGAGAAACTGAGGTGCAGAGAGGGGAAGCAAGGGGCCCCAAGGCTGCTGGAAGTGGAATGGGATGAGAACCCAAGTCTTTGACACTTAGTCTAGGGCAGTGGTTCTCGGAGTGGGGTCCCCCACCAGCAGCCTCAGAAAGCCCTGGAAACTTGTTGGAAACATAACTTCTCAGGACCCACTGACTCTGAAACTCTGGGGACAGGGCCCATAGTCTGGGTTCCACTGAGTCCTCTGGGGGATTCTGATGTGCGCTGAAGCTGAGAACCATCAACCAGAGTGCTTTTGTGTTTCAGCATTCACTGACTGGAGGCCCATGAATGAGGCCCCTCCTGAGATGTGCCTGGCAATACCCTGCTTTCTAAGCCATAAGAGGAAACATGACCCCTCCTGGCTTATAGGCTACATGTGTTTTAACTCAATGAGGTTGACATCCCCAAGCTCAGATATGTGGAATGACCTGGCAAGGTCACACGGCAGTGTGGTAGTTTCTCTGGAATTAGAACTCACATCTTCCAAGTTTTCAGCCAGCATTCAAGTGCATCTTTTGGACCTGATTCCCCTTACCCCAGCCCACCTGACATCATAGGGCCCTCACCCCACCCCGAACCATGCAGAAAACCCTGGGCCACAGCACTCCCTGCCCTAGCCAGCAACAGGCTTTTCTCCAAGAGCCCTGGCTGCTCCAGGTAGTGGGGACTGGATTGGTTTATTTATTGCTATCATTAATTAGTTTTGTTGGGGATGAAAGACAGGTCCCTGGAGAAGCCCAGTGCATTAGAGCCCATTATTCCATCATTGCTCTGGACTTGCCGGCAAGAAGCGTAGCCCCTCTTTGCTGTCAGCCCTGCACAATTAATTAGCCTGCAGCCCGAAAGGCAGCTCTCACACACCCCTGGGTGGAGAGGGCTCTGTTCCAGCATCTAGTGTCCTCCAGAGTTTTTCTGTCTCAATTCTAACTGGGGGAGATGTTGGGAAGACCCTCCTGAGGAGGGGCACTGCAATTGCTGGGTGTAGAAGGGAGGAGGGTATTCCTGGCCAGGTGGAACCCTTATCCCTAATGATACTATTATTGAGTGCATTCTATGATGTGTCAGACACTGGGCTAAACGCTTAGAGCACATATTTAATTCTCACAAATGTCCCGTGGGGCGCGTTTTTATTTGCCAGATGAAGAAATTGAGGCTCTGCTAGGGGGAGTGGCTTGTCCAAGAACCACAGCACAAAATGGTAGAGTAGAATTTCAACCTGGATCTGTCTGACTCCCAAGTCTGGGTTGAGTTTTAATAAAGGGGCTGTTTAGTGTGGCTCAGGAAGCTGGGGGCCTGGCCCCACAAGAAAGGAAGGACGGTAAGCTGGGCAGGAGGCCTGGAGTAAAGCAGAGAGGATGGGTATGTTTTGAGGTCAAAGGGGCCTTTGCTGAACATGGAATCAGAAGCCATGAGTTTGAGGCCACTTATGAACTAAGTGACTTTGGGCAAGTCCTCAGTTTCCCTTTCAGTGGGAAGATTGGGTCCGATAATGTGGGTTCTTCTCAAGAGAGGCTGTATAGCCTAGTGGTCCTGGAAAGGTGACCTCTAGGGAGTTAATCTTTCTGAGCCTCAGTTTCCTCATCTGAAAAACGGGGATAGTAATAATACCCTATGGGGTTCATGTGAGGATTAAATGAAATTATACATGAAAGAGGTGAGCACAGTGTCTGACACTTAGGAAGGGCTTGATAAATGTTGGTGATGACGAGGAGGAGGATTTGAAAGGAGTTAGTTTCAGGACAGCTTTGCCGTGAGTCTTGATCAAGTTACTCCATTATAGTTGTGCGCCACATAGTGACATTTCAGTCAACGACAAACCGCATATTTGATGGTGGTCCTGTAAGATGATAATGGAACTGAAAACTTCCTATTGCCTAGTGATGTTGTAACATCGCAGCAAAATGCATTACCTTTTCTATGTTTAGATATACAAATTCTTTTTTTTGTTTGTTTGTTTTTTGAGATGGAGTCTCGTTCTGTCACCCAGGCTGGAGTGCAGTGGCGTGATCTTGGCTCACTGCAAGCTCTGTCTCCCGGGTTCACACCATTCTCCTGCCTCAGCCTCCCGAGTAGCTGGGACTACAGGCACCCACCACTAAAAAAATGCCTGGCTAATTTTTTTTTTTGTATTTTTAGTGGAGACAGGGTTTCACTGTGTTAGCCAGGATGGTCTCGATCTCCTGACCTCGTGATCCACCCGTCTTGGCCTCCCAAAGTGCTGGGATTACAGGCGTGTGCCACCGCACCCAGCCTAGATATACAAATTCTTACCATTGTGTTACCGTTGCTTGCAGTATTCCATACAGTGACTTGTAGTACAGGTTTGTAGCCTGGGAGCAATATAGTATAGCCTAGGTGTGTAGGAGGGTGTACCATCTAGGTTTGTGCAAGTCCACTCTGTGATGTTCATACAATGATGAAATCACCTAATGATGCATTTCTTAGAATGTATTTCCATCATTAAGTGACATCTGACTGTCATTACAGAATCACTGTGCTGTGGATTCATCACACCTGATGACCTTGGCAGGGAAAGAATGGCTATGGTTCCAGAATGGTCCCTCTGTTTGTCAAGGCTTGGATTCTAGGCCTGGTTAAACCTCCCTTTTGCTGTGTAACCTCAGGCAAGTTGCCCAGCCCCCCTTCTCCTATCTAGGCTTTGGTCATCCCATCTGTAACAACAGTAGATGGGCCAAGGTCAGACAGGGACACTGCCCCTCCCTGTCCCTGCCACATGGGTGGGAGTTGCCTCTCCTGAAGGCCATCCCTGCCCCTCAACATGGCTGACTCAGCCTTTGCCCAGTGGTAGGGGCCAGGCTGCCTGCCGGAGGGTGCTAAGAAGTTAATTAAACCCTCCAGAAGCCATTTGTTAACAGGGGAGCGATGGTATATTCAATACCAGCCAAAGGTTGGTGGAAAGTAATGAGTCTTTCTTTAGCTGTGAATAATGTGTTCCCTCCCCTCGGCAACCCCCCAGCTGTGAAGGATGTTCCTGGGGAAGCCATGGCTCATCTTAATGGCCTGGGCACTGTGGGGCCTAGCAAGCCAGTCTTACCAGCAATCATCACTTCCCATCAGAGAAACTTGGCTTCTCTCTGTTTCTGTCTTATTCATGGTCTCTAACTATTCTCCAGATGATCTCTCTCTCCCTCCCTTTACATGCATTTGTTTCTTTCTCTCTCCCCCAGCCTCCAAGGAAAAGTTGCAGTCCACTGTGTCACATGCCTGCACTGCTCATATTGTATGTGGGAATCAACAGCCCTGCTGGGCAGCAGGCTTAGACACAGTTTGGAAATTGTGGGGAGGAAGGGGAGGCAAGGGCTTGGATATCACTGGCCCCAGGGGGAGGCAACTGACCAGGCGACTGCTCATGGACAGCTTGGGCCAGTCTATGATGCCAGCTCCCTCTATGTGCCCGCCCTGCAGAGGGCAACTTACCTCAGGCACTAAGACAGGTGTCTGAAGGAGGTGTCCCAGCCAGGCACCCAGGCACTCAGCACCTGGTTTGGGGCCCAGCGTGGAGTGACTATGGCTGTTCCAGCTGTTTTTCTGAGCTTTATTTCTCCCCCAGCTGCTTCTATAGAAGATAGGGCTGGTTCTGGCTCTGCTACCCATGTGGGCCCTGGGGACAAAGGTCATGACAGGGTCCTTTGGGAGGGAGAGACCGCCCCCAGCTCAGTGACCAACATGTCCCTCGTCTTGTGCACCCGCACCCATAAGCACCTCCTCTGGGCAGCTGCCAGGAGGGGTCTTCTGATGCCGATGCCCATCCGGGCTGCCATCCATCTCTCTGCCAATCTCTCCATGGGTACCCCTCACTCAATACCATTTTCTGGCTTTCACAGGCAGTTTCAGTCCACTCCCTCTGACTTGTACCCGGGGGAGCCTGGTCACAGCTGAAAAATAGGGAGCCCTGAGGCCTCCCCTCAACAGGTGGGCTGCGGCTTTGTCCCCCTTTGTGATAGCACAAAAAGAACCCAGGCAGGGGAGGGAAGGGGCCCATGGCCTAGCAGGTGTCTGTCAGCATCCTGGCAGCCAGCATGGGGAAAGAGGTAGGAGGGGAGGGGCGGCAGTCATTCACTCACCGAGCTAGGGACAAGGCACCTTGATTAGGCCCTCAAGATAATCGCCGCACACCTGGACTGGCACCCCAGAGGCCCCCGCCTCGCAGCCGCCCCTTTGTCTGCCTGGGGAGTCTCTGGCTCCAAAGCCTGAGGTTGCGGCTGATAGACTGGGCTAAAACCAGGCGCTGAAACCCAAGAGCCAAGAGGTGGTGGGGAGGGTTTTGGGGAAGGAGGGCTCCTAGATCTGGGGAAATGCCCAGGTCCCTGCTTCCCTGGGTCCCACAGTGAACAGGGTGTTGGGAACAGAGGACCTAGCGGGGGAGAGGAGGGAGAATGGCTAAGATGTGTGCTGTGTGAGTGTGTGTGCAGATGTTTACACAAGGGGACACAGACAGACAGTGGGATGGCTCCCCTCAGTCACCCCAGCCGTCACCTGCTGCCCTGACCACAGTTCCCACCTCTCTCCTCTGGCTAAGGGAGCAGCCTGGCCCTCCAGTTGGGTAGGACAGATGTCCCAGGGGGTGGACAATCCTCAAGCAATGAAGAATAAGAAGGGATAGGTAAATACCAGGTATTTCTGGTAAGTGCTCACAGAAAGATTGGCAGACAGATGGATGGCAGCCTGGATGGGCAGTGGCCTCAGATAGACCCCTCCTGGCAGCTGCCCAGAGGAGGTACTCATGGGCACAGATGCACAGGATGAGGGCAGTGCTGGCCACTGAGCTGGGTGCAGCATCTCCCTCCCAAAGGACCTTGTAAACATCTCCTTTGTCCCCAGAGCCCACATGGGAAGGTAAATACTAGGATCCTCTATACAGGGGAGTGGTTTTAAGGTGTGTCCTATTCAGTCTTCCAGAATATTCCAAATAGGATTGCACTCTGGTTGCCCCCAGCTGGAACGCACTGGTGAACACACCCTTATTGCCTTTCCCTCCATGCCTGATGTCTCACCTCCCCAACAAGTCTCCTGGGATCCCCTCTCAAACCACTTGCACCCAAATTTCTTGTCCCAGGCTGTTTATACAGATACTCAAATTAAGACAGGGTGGCGTCGGGGGCTGGGTCGGGTCTGCTAGTGTGCCCTACATGGGGGTGTGGGGGGGAAGGGCTGAGAAACAGCCTCTCAGAAGCTGCACAGGTTTCCTAAGCAAAGAGGGGCCCTGCCTGTACCAGCTCCCCTCCCAGCAGCAGGGTGGGCAGGATGAGCCCCGCATCCTCCTGGGCACACGCTTGGAGCCCGTATTACAGCATACCTACACTGATCTAGGGACTGGTCATGGGGGTCATGGGACACATGTGAGTGTGACAGCTGTGGGTAGGCAGGCGTGTCTGTACATATGTAAATGTGGGAGGATACACATGACCGTGTGTGTGTGTGTGTGTGTGTCTGTGTGTGTGTGTGTATACGTGTGTTTCCATGTAAACTCGAGGGGCTTCTGGCTTGGAGAGTTTGGCCAACTGGCCCTGCCCCACAGGCTGCCTGCAGACCCCCGAGCTGGCCAGCATAGGGGAGGGCAAGTGGAGGCTGGAGCTGAGCCATGCTCAGGGCAGAGGGCAGGACCGCTCCGGCCTCCTGGGGACCGAGCGGGGCCCTAGGAGTGGGAACATGAATATGGGGTGTTGCAGAGTGCTCTACACCATCACATGGCTCCCTGCACTGCCCCAGGCGGGGCTCAGTGTGGGGCAGGCTGAGCCGGGGTATATTTAACATCCCGTTGATTGGGAATGGCATGTATCACGCGGCCCCAGGCCTAGGAGCTGCAGAACCAGGTTGCTAGGAGAAGTGTAATTTCCGTCCTTGCCCGCTCCCTTTCATGTCCCCCGCCCCTTGTCTGTGTCACTCAGCTGCACCGAAAGCCCTGATTTCTCTCTAAAAATGAAACAGTGAGCTTGGCTGTGTGTTGGTGCTGGTGGGGCTGGAGGGGCATGTTTTCTGCCCATGACAAGGGCTAAGAAGTGGCCAGCTTTTTCCACAGTGAGTGCTCATCCCCAGGGGCCAGGCTCAGGAGAAACCCCAGCCTCCTTGGGGTTGACTCCCTTATCCTGGGGAGCACCAGGTTTAAAATGCAACTACCCACTCATGTAAGGGCCTTGGGGGTCAGCTAGGCCCAGCCCTTGTGACTCACATGGGGAAGGAGAGTCTCAGAGAGGGAAAACCGCTTCCCCAGGGTCACACAGGAAAGCAGGCAAGAGCCAGGATTAGAACTGGAGTTCCTGGATCCTGGATTTGCTCAGTACTGCCTGCTCTGCAGGGGGAATCTCACCCTTCTCTGGCTCACTCAGATTTTCCCACACTGACGGAGAGCTACACGGAGGGGCAAGCTCCTTGCTGTAAGTGGGCCCAGGGGTCCAACGTAGCTCGAAGGAGTGGTTGCAACCCATCATCCCAGCTGATCCTGCAAACCTTGTCAGAACCAGCAGCCCCCAGTCTTGGTAGGAGGATGATGCTTTTCAAACAGGCTCAGTCAGGCCAGCCCTCCCTGGCTCCCTCGCTGCTGCCTGCCCTCCTATACTGGGTCCAATACTGTCCCCTTAAAATTCATGTCTCCCCTGGAACATGTGAATGTTAACTCGTCTTTGCAGATATAATCCAGTTAAGATGAGCTGTGTCATAATCCAGTGACTAATGTCCTTGCAGGAAAGGGGAAATTTGGACAGAGCTGAGCTACACAGGGGGACTGCCATGTGATGATGGGGCTGGGATTAAGTGATTCATCTGCAAGCCAAGGAACCCTCGGGATGTTGGCCACCACCAGAGGCTGGAGGAGGCAAGGAAGGAGCATCCTTGGAGACTTTGGAGAGAGCATGACCTTCCTGACACCTTGGTTTTGGACTTCTGGCCTCCAGAACTGTGAGGAATAAGCTCTTGTTGTTTTAAGCCTCTAGTTGGTAATAGTTTGTTGTGGCAGTCCTAGGAAAGTAATATGCCTCTTCTCCACACAGCTGGGATCATGTGCCTACCTCTCCCCATCGTGGTCATTCCTGCCCTCAAGTGGGATGGGTGCAAGCTGCCGACCCCCCACTTTAGAACTTGACCCCAAGTCCCTTGTCTGCTATTTCTGTCACCTCGACCTCCACTTCTGACCACTTCCAGTGTCACCAACTGATCCTCTCACCTCGGGGCCCAGAACTGCTGGGGATCCCCCACTACCCCAGACAGCTCCCTGTATGTCCCCAGCTGCTCCCTGGCCAGCTCCTCTTTCCCTGTGCCTTCCTTGTCTGGCTGAGTCATTCCCATGCTCCAAAACTCCACATCTTCTCCAGTGGGTGCCCTGCCCCATGGGCCTCACCTGGCCTGGCAGGCTGGGCTGAGAATCCCTCGAATGGATGTGGATGTCCCCAGCGCCCTGAGTAGCACTTGTGCCTAGCTTGTTTCATGCAGCACTGTCACCGCCATTTATTTGGGAATCTCTGCCCCTGGATGGAACTCCCCATGGGCAGAGACCATGCTGTGCTCTCCAGGAAAGCTTGTCACATAGGGATAATCCAGCCCAGCCCCTCTCTTTAGGGATGGGATAATTGAGGCCCAGAAAGTAGAAGAAACTTGCCTAAAGTTATACATCCAAGCAGGACCAAGGCTGAGGTTCTTCCTGCTGTCAAAACAGCATCTGGGAGTGTTCTTTTGGTGCCCCAAGAGAGGCAGCAACCACTTCTTGGGCACCTCAGAACTTTCTGACTCTCAGGCCTTAAGGGGTCCATGGGGTTGGGCAGGTAGAGTCCTGAGGGCTGGGGTGGGAGGTCTTGCTCCTGCTGGAGGAGCCATGGTGCGCCGGTCAGACTGGGCAGAGGTTACCATACCCCGGGCAGGATGAGAGCTCATGGGAGGAGAATCCCCTCTGGGACAGAGACACTCTGGGTTCTGGGATGCTCCCTGAGATCAGCCTGTACAGCTTTGAACTGCATCTGCCATTGCCTCAGTTTCCCCCATCTCACCCAGACCTCGGGCACTTTAAAGATGCAAAAAAGAGCCAGTAGGTTCAGATTTCAGCTCTGCTACATGTCAGCTTGGACGCATCATTTGGTCTCTCGGAGCTTCCCTCTCCCCAGCTATGAATAATGGGGGCTAAATGAGAGGCACTGGAGAGCCAGAAACAGCATGCAGGCTCATTCACAGTGCTGCCCTTTCTTGTATGTCCTGGTCCCCCAAAGTCTGCCTGCTGCCATCATGCCTTGTGCCCTCCCCTTCTCCCCTGGGGCAGGGTGGAGGGGGCTGAGACCACGGGTGAATTGGACCCCTCTTGGGCCAATCTGGGCCAGACATATATCAAATGGAACCATATTTCCATCCTTGCAACAAGCCTGTCAGGCAGAGAGCATAACCCATTTTACAGAGAAGGAAACTGAGGCCCAGAGTTTCACTTACTTGGCTGATGAAGAGGAATGGTGCAGCCAGGCAGGACTGGCGTGAAGGTGGCCATGAGGAGTTAACTCTGCCTTATTCTGTGTCTTCTGCCACCTGCCAAGTTTTTCTCAGGCTTTGGTGACATCAGTGCCCTGGGTGCATGTGCTGGGCAGGGGATCACAGCTGCGTGGTCTGGGACCCTGGTGCAGGGAACCACACAGTACCTCCAAAGCATCTCACCCTTCACTGGCATTTCAGAACAGCCAGAGACCCCAAGTTTCCATCCTAAGGAATGAGCCACTCACCCCAGCACACACAGTGCTGGAGGAACATGCCACCCTCCACTTCCAGAAGCCCATAAATTGTACCTGTCCCCCATGTGGGGAGGATAAGGTGTCTGGGGAGATGAAGGGCCTGTCCCACTGTCCATCTAGATGGCTGGGCCAGGCCAGGCAATTTTGCTGATGTCACCTCTCTGGAGATATTAAATATTGATAATACAATAAATTTTCCATGCACCTTCTATGACTCATGTCTTGGTGTGTGCCGAAAGGAAGACAAGTCGGCCGGGGTGGCTCCATTTAGGCTGATGGGCATCCATTTCCCTGGCACTCTGGAATCACAGCCTTCTTGTGCCAAAGGGGCTTAGGGAGGTCATCTTGTCCAGCCCCCTGCTGCAGGCCCTAGCCTGCCTGAAATGAGCATTCTCCATGGCAGGGGAAATCATCTGGTTTGCTCATCACAATTATCAATCACCCTTTCTCTTGGGAAGCTCTTCTTCAAATCCGACTGTGGTTCACATTAAGCAGGAGTCTGCCAAGCAGGCCCCATATCTTGACAACCACATGACCAAAGAACCTCATTCCTAGGGAGTAGAACACCTGGCTGGGCTCAGAGGTCTCACTTTGACCCATTTCCAATTGTGTGACCTTATAAGTTACAATGTCGCTGAACTTCAATGCCCTCATCTATAAAATGGGACGGTAATCTTTCCAGACCACTTCCTACGACTGTTGGGAGCAGGGCTTCAGTTTCCCACAGGCACAGCTTGGTGAGTGCAGGGAGGACTACAGGGCTAGTTGTCCTCTGCAGTAAATAACTTGATCATATGAGACAATAAATATGGAAGGGCTTTGCAAATGTAAATTGCTTTGTAAACACAGTGTTGTGTAAATATTAGGGAAAATTATATGCTTCGAAAATTCGGAGCAGCAAACTTCGTTAGAAGGGGGGAAGGTTCTTAAATTTTCTTGCATCCCCAGTCCTGGAGGCCTGTGTATGAGTTTGTCGGGAGGGGCAGGGGAGCCCCCCAGAGCTGGACTGGCTGTGTTCCTCCCCTCCTACTCCTCCTCCCTCGGGCTTCAAGCCAGGCTCAGGCTCCTGATTACAAAAGCCCAGGAGTGGGGAGCTTATCAGTTACATGGAATCAATAGGCATTTTCTTTATATTTTCCAATTAAAAGAGCCAACAGAGAAAAGAGAAAAACTCAAGTGCCCAGCAGCTGTCAATAGCTGTTGAGCAAGGGGAAGTGCAGGGTCAGTGGGCCAGGCCATTTGTCAATGCCAAGCTCTGCTCGCCTGACCTGCTCTCACAGCGTGTGGATGTACCCAGAAGAGGAACTGGGAGGCAGTGCATCTTCCTGTGGCTTCTCAGACTTTTGGCCTTGGCAACTCTGTCTCCTGGGCCTTCATTTGTCAGGAAATGTGCAGAATTGAACTGAGGCTGTAGTGAGGCACTCCTGCGGTCAGTGACAGGCTGTCGGTATGGCCATCCACTGCTAGGATCACACGGCTTCAGAGAGACCTGTAGGTGGGGCTGGGGACCCTGCAGGGTCTCTCTGAACCTTTTCATTTTGGGGAAAATGCTCACCCATCCTTCTCAGAACCAGTGAGAAAACACAAGAGAGAATGGGCTAAGAGGCAGCAAGCAGGACGTGGGGCAGATATGAACAGGCATCTGGACACAGATGGGTCATCAGAAGCCCGACCTGCCTACTCACATGAGACTTCTGCTCCCCGAGGTACCCAGGCTGCAGAGCTCTCTTCGGCCCTGGGGTCTGTGAGTGGCAGGGAGACGGCCCCTTCTTGAGGTGACTGGTGTGGCTGCCCCTCCCAGATCCTGTCACCAGGCTCATGACTCTCCCCAGCTGCTGGGAGCTTTAGCTCATGTCTCCCCTGACCCTCTGTACTGGGCAGAAGGAAGCCAGCTCATCTGGAAATGTTCTGGAGTTTATGCCTCCACAGGGTAGCCCTCATGTGATGACTGACTGAGATGGGGTACAAAAGGCTGGTGCCCTGGCCTAAAGGGGGCTCCTGATGCTCTGGAAGCCCCCATGGGGTAAATCTGTGGCTAGGCCTCAGCTGCACCCTCATCTTTGCCTAGTTTTTCTTCTTGCCCTAATCTTCTCCCTTCATCCCATTATGGGGCTCACCTGAGGGCAGCCCCTCCTCGTTATGTGCACAAAACCCTAACTCAGGCTCTGCTTGCCCCTGGGAGAACTGGACCCATTCAATTCATTCATTTGGCAGGTATTTATTGTACATTTATCACATGCCAGGCACTGGGCTAGACCCTGGAGGTGCACAGTGATAATGACTGCCAGCGGGGGAGAAAGGTGACAAGCAGGTAAACAAATAGGTAAATGGGTTAGACGCAAGAGCTGAGGACAGGAGAAGGCATTGGGGTGGGGAATGGGTGTGGGGGGAACTACTTGGGATTAGGTGGGCAGGGAAGGTCTCTCTAAGGAAGTGGCCTGTGAGTTAGGACTTGGTGACTAGGAGGAACCAGGCACGTGAAGACCATGGGGAAGGGTGCAGTTAGACAGCTGGCATGTGCAAACACCCCAAGGCTGGACTAAGCCTGTGAACTTTGAGGCCCTGAAAGGCCAGTGTGCCTGGAGCTTAGCGGGCAGGGCATGAGGGCAGAGAGGGTGTGACCTGGCCAGCCATGGCAAAGGCTCCATTCCAAGGGCAATAGGGACCTTGGAAAGGAGGTCAGGCAATGGAATGACAGGATCTGACCCCTAGTTTTAAAAGGTCACCCTGGTGGTCCTGCCTAGATGGGCAAGGGACGGGGTGGGGACCACGGGAGTTGAAACTGATGCTTCTGGTGCCCTATGCCACAGCCCATTTGTGATTTTACCTGCAGCTGATGAGTCAAGAACAAACATCCTCAAATGCTTGCTTCTCCTCTCTGCTTTTCTTCTATGGGGCTTTTGGGGGAGCTCCAAGGGCTTACTCGGCCTGCATAAGACACCCTGGGAGTATTAGGAGGACAGGGAGTCAAGGCCTCTGGGGACAACCATCCATCAGTGGGGATCGAGAGTCAATAAACAAAAGCCCCAGCCTCTGTCCTTTGGAGGGACAGTTCTGAGAAGTGAGCCACACAGTTTCTGTAGGAATGAGCTACACTTGCCCTCGGCAGCATCAGTGATTCAGAAACACACACCGGGATGGTGCTATGAGCTGAATGTGTTGCACCAAAATGCATATGTTGAAATCCCAGCCCCTAAGGTGATATTGTTAGGAGGTGAGGCTTTGGGGAAGTGATGAGGTCGGGGGCAGAGCCTTCAAGAAGGGGACCAGTGTCCTTATGAAAGAGGCCCCAGAGAGCCACCTTGCCCCTCTTGCAGTGGAAGAATGCTGTCAGAAGCCTCTGTCTATGAGGAACAGGCCCTCACTGGACACTGAATCTGCTGGTGCCTTGATCATGGACCCCCCCCCATCTCCAGAACCGTGAGAAATACATTTCTGTTGTTTATAAGTCACCCGGTCCATGGTATTTTGTTATATAGCAGCCCACACAGACTAAGGTAGCCTTTCCTCTCTCCTGTCTTGCTTGTGCTCATCTGTGTTTTCTGTGATTGCCTCCCAAATAAACAACCTGCATTCAAATATTTGTTTCACACTCTGCTCTTGAGGGAACCTAAACTAAGACAGACAAAGGAGAGATGATGGTGGCTTGGAGGAGGCGATGGCTGTGGAGGGCAGAGAATCCAGAGATGGACCCAGGATATACTATGCCATTCAGGCAATAGGACAAGCCAGTGGATTTGCTATAGAGGATGAGGAAAGGGGAGGAATCAAGGATGACTCTGAGGACTTTGGCTTGAAGGTTGAAGGTTTACTAAAATTAAGAAGACTGGGCCGGGCGTGGTGGCTCACGCCTGTAATCCCAGAACTTTGGGAGGCCGAGGCAGCCAGATCACCTGAGGTCAGGAGTTTGAGACCAGCCTGGCCAACATGGTAAAAACCCGTCTCTACTAAAATACAAAAAATTAGCCGGGCGTGGTGGTGGGTGCCTGTAATCCCAGCTACTCGGGAGGCTGAGGCAGGAGAATCACTTGAACCCAGCAGGGGCGGAGGTTGCAGTGAGCCAAGATCATGCCATTACATTCCAGCCTGGGCAACAAGAGTGAAACCCCATCTCAAAAAAAAAAAAAAAAAAAAAAAAGAAGACGACTGGCAGAAGAACAGGTGTACAGTAGGGAAACTCAAGAGGTTGGTCTGGGCGGTATTAAATTTGCAATGTCTGTGAGATCTCTCAGTGGAGATTCCCAAGAGGCAGCCAGAGATACAAGTCTAGAGCTTGGAGCAGAGGTTAAGGCTACAGACAATCAATCTGAGTCCAGTCATCAGCTTAGAAATGGTATTTTAAGCCATGGGCCTAGGTGAGAGCACCCAGGAGAGTGAATCGATAGAGAACAAATGCAGGTTAAACAAAAGGAAGGGAGCCCCTTCATCTGAGCCTGGAGACTTAGCCCAGCTTCGTGGATCTGCCCAGGTTTCCTAAACTCCCTGGGTGCCCACAGTGTCATAAACTTATGGGATCCTTGGAGCAGTCCTGAGGGGTGGGAGACAGGCAGGGCTGCCGTGTATAGTCACACAGGTTAGACACTGCCCAACTCCAGGTGGTACCATTTACACAGGGCACAATGTCGCAGGTACCCCCTAGAGTTGTTCAGTTTACAGTCTTCACAGCCATAGACACTTTGCAAGGCCAGAGAGAATATGGACAAGGCTCTACATGAGCCACAGAGTGGAACCTCTGAGAATTCAGCAAAGGTGGAGATTGCAGCACTTGGGGCAATCAGAGAAGTCTCCCTGGAGGTGGTGACATTTGCCCTGGAGCTCAAAGGAGGGGGAGTATTTACACCATTTGAATTTGGGAGTGAGATGCTCCAGCAGAGGCAGTTGCAATGAATAAAGTCTGTAGGCAGAAATTGCCCGGCATGTTTGCGAATTTGCTTTCCAGGGATTGCCAAGGAAAGTCATAAGGATTATGCAAAGACTGTTCTGGGTGGAGGCCCTTGAATGACATGCCGGGGGATGCACAAAGTTATCAGACTCGCTGAAGGTCACACAGAGAGGGAGACTCAGAGCCAGGGCTTGGACCCTGGGTCAGTGGGTGTGCCTGCCTGTGCTGTCAGGGTGCAGGCTTCCTAGTGTCCTCTCACCTTCCTGGTTCCTGTCACTCCCTTTGGCAGCTCCAAAACCTCATGAAGGGGTAGCAGCTGCCTTCTCCAGCCCCCATCTAGTCCCCAGAGGCAAAGAGGCCTGTTCTGCCTTTATTTCCCAGGGCAGCATCTAAAGAGCCAGCAGATTTGCAGGGAGGGGGCAGAGGTTCCCCCGGAACACGGAGAAAAGGGCAAGAAATAAGTTTGTGGGCAGGGAGTTGGGCTTCCAGCATGGGAGGGGAGAGATGGGAGAGGAACTGGACACCGGTTGCAGAGGTGGAAATAAGGCAATGGGCACTCTTGTTTGTCTAGGAACCCAGGAAAGAGAGGCAGCCAAGGGCAGGGCCTCCTGGGAATGGGCCTTGCCAAGCTCTCGCCTGACTTTGAGAGTGCCATGTTAGCCAGTCCCATGCTGAGATTCATGATCCTACACACACACTCTCACACTCCCACACACATACTCTTATACACACACACATACATACACACTCTCATGAATGCACGCACACACGCATGCACACACACACACATGCTGTTCCAGTCACCTTGAACCCCTGCCATTCCCTCCGACGATTCTTTTACCTTAGGCTTGCAACCCCGCTACTTCCTCCTTCATGTCTCAGTTTTTATGTCCCTTTCCCCAGGAGACCTCCTCTGTTGCCCCACATCTATTCAGCGGCCCTCCTTTGGGTCCGCCGGCCCTGTTATAGCCCCACCCTGTTCTGTAGGTTTGCTGTTCTGCATGTCACCCTAGCCTGTGCATGCTGAGAAGACAGATGTTTTGCCTGTCCTGATCCCTGTAGCATCTCCAGGGCCTAGCATGGTGTTTGCTACACAGCAGGTGTGCAATAAATGCTACAGGCAGCAAGGGAGGAGCAACATATCTAGTGTCTATCGAATTCTTGTTTTTCCCTTTCCTCCCAGGTTGGTGGCCACCTTGAGCTTTCCTTGTCCTGAGTCTTGTCCCTTCTCTGAGACCTTTAGTCCTAGCTCCCCAGCTGTCCCCTGCCCCCGGCATGCTCTAGAGTCCTGAGTGCCCCCAATCTGATCAACTGTGCTGAAGGCCAGGTTATGCAGAGGTTGTTCTAGGAACAGGTAGGACAAACAGACCCCAGGCCCAGGAGACTCTTGACCTGGGGAGAACCAATTCAGGCAAATCCCCTAATTCCCTGGACTGTGGTCACCAGCGACAATGCTGCTTCTGCCTCCTTCGATTACCTGCCTTCTGCGGCTGCCTCCACCTCCCTCCAAAGCTGGCTTTAGGAAAATCCCAGCAGCCCAGGCTGCTCGTTCCTTTGCCCTCCCCTCCATCCTTGGTCCTGCCTGAGGCAGGCCAGGCCTAACCTGGACTCATACCACAGCCCCGCCCTGCCTTCCCAGC
The DNA here is from genome assembly GCF_029281585.2 of Gorilla gorilla gorilla. Lineage (NCBI taxonomy): Eukaryota > Metazoa > Chordata > Mammalia > Primates > Hominidae > Gorilla > Gorilla gorilla. Next base: position 44,710,322 of record NC_073232.2, on the reverse strand, counting down.
TCTGTGCTGCTAGCCCTGCAGTTTTCTCCCCAAAATTGAAGCATCATCACTGTGGGAGCTTCAGCTGAAGGGAAGTTTCTCTGAGGGTCTGCAAACTGCAGCATCCCTGGGACCTGGGCTTCAGCAGAAGAGGGGAGTCTGGAGGCTGTCCCTGGCTCTTGCTGCTCTGGAGAGATGTTTTCCATGAGAAAAAGCATGTCTTGGGGTGTCCAACTCAAAACCTAACTGAAGCTGCTCCTGGAGGCTCTGTAGACACAAAGCTGCTTGGCACCCAGCCCTGCCCTGGAGGCAACTGTCGGGAATCCTGTGCTGGACAGACAAGGGCTAGCCTAGAGCAGGCCATCTCTGGGACGCAATGCACCAAAGGCCTCCCGGAGGAGATGGCACCTGGGGGGATCTGCACAGATGTGCAGGAGGACATGGGTGCGGAGGGAAACTGTGCTCCAAGAGGGAACTGTGTGAGTAAGAGCTGGGTTTGGGAAACACTTGGTCACCGGCAGAGCGTTGGCCAACAGGAGCCTGGAAAAGATGAGCTTTCATCTACTCTGCACAGGCACTTAAATAGGTATCCCGTGCCCAGGCCCTCCTGAGTGGTGGGCACAGATGACATGACACCCACCCTGCCCTCGAGGGGTTCTCTCTGTCCAGGGAAGGAGGCCATGAGATTCACTGTGCCTTAACATAGTAGGTGCTCATCAAATGTGGCTGCTGGGCAAGAGCAGAGATATGTGCTGCTATTGACTTCACAGGGGCCCAGGGAGGAAGGAGCGTCCCCAACAGGCTGGTAGGCAGCTGGGAGCCTTCCTCGGGGAAGCAAGTCTGTGCTGGTCTTGGAGGGATTCTGCCCGGTGATGAGATTTGGGGAGGGAGATGAGAAGTGGCTTCTGCTGGGATGTGTCCATCTTTGGGAGGTTATCACTGATATGACAGGACTGGGAGTCTCAGTGCCATGCAAGTGCATGACAGTGTGAGCTTGCATGTGTTTTACATTAGTGTATAAGTATGAGGTGTGCATAGGTGCTTAAAACTGTGTGTGTGTGAGCAAGAGCAAGTATATGTGAGTGTGTGAGATTGGGAGCACAAATGCGTGTGACAGTGCATGAATCTGTGAGCTAGTGTGTGCATGCAGTGTGCATATGTGTGTGAGGCTGAGGCTGTGAGGGTGTGTGAGTGTGAACTGGTATATGTGTTTGGATTTGAATGTGCGTGAGTGTGCATGCCCGTGTGGCTGAGTGTGTGAGCCTGCAGGGGACTATGACAGCGCATGTGGGTTTGAGCGTGCACTGCACATCACCAGAGCCGTGCTCTGCTTGTTTTTGCAATCACTATGATTTGCTGGATTTCAGCCGAGCATTCAATCCTCTGTGAGACATAAAGAAAATGAATTTTGTTCCCTGGGGACATTGCATCCAGCCCAGGTGGACAAGTGCATGGCGTGGTCAGTGGTTACAGAGCAGCTGGCACGCTGACTTTGCTTATCGGGAGTGATGGCTCCTCTGGGGAGCACCACGGCTGGGAGCCAGAAGCCTACTGTGTGACCTTGGCCTGGTCTCTGGCCCTCTCTGGGTTTGGCTGTTTGCCCAAGTGAGAGAAGGATGCAGAGAAACAAGACTGGCAGGAGAGACCGGGACCACAGGCATGGCCTTTTCCAGGTCCACACCCTCAGCTTTGGGCTCTGTCTAGACAGGCACCCACTCCCACAGGCTGTGGGTCTTCCCAGGAGGGCCCATGGAGCCATCTTAAGGACTTGCACTAGCAGTCAATTGGCATGCAGGAGTGTGGGTAGAAGAAAGGCAATGAGCCTCCAAGCCAGGCATTACTGGTTCAGACCCCAGGACCACCGCTCACAGTAATACGAACTGAAGCCATCACCTAACCACCACCCCAGCACTCACTCTGAGCTGCAGCTGAGTGCTCTACCTCCACCACCTCATGTGCGTCTCCCAACAGCTCAAGGAGGAAGGTAGAATTAGTCCCATTTTATAGGTGGGAAAACTGAGACTGAAAATGCCTCAGTGACATGCTCTGAGCTAAGGGGTGGCTCTGACCACCTGCTGAGCTGCCTTCCTGGGCTTCACATCTGCGGAATGAGAGTAGTGATGTCAGCTTGGTGGACTTGTCTTGGGCTGAATGAGACACTGTGGGTGGGGAGGTGCCAGCACGGAACCTGGCTCTCAGTGACCATGCTGTGAGTGGCCCCTGGCTCCTCTGTGTAGGAGAGGCCCTGGGAGGAAGGAAGGAGGCCTGGACCTCTGGGAGCCCCACTTGCTAGCTGCCTCAACCTGGATGAGGACTGGGCTGAGATGAGGGCTGAGGGTGGGGTCCCAAGGGAGGATCGGGTCTCATACTATCCCCTTCACTGTGGTGAAAACAGACACTGGAGCCTTCAGAACACAGCCCTGAAGCAGGTTCCACCCCAGGGTGCTGACCAGGGGCAGGAGGAAGCAGCCCTGTGTCCACAGGCCTTGTCTCCCCAGTGGCCTCCTGAGAATGGCACAGAGCAGAAACCTTCCCCCTGCCCTCAGCCCACTGAGGATCCAGGTGCCCCTAATTAAACCCCAGGAAGGGAGGTGGCAACAGGAGAGGTTAATTGGCTGGGCCTGGTATGGCCTGATAAGCCCCTGTCTGTGTTCCTGGGGAAGGTGGGGTGTGAGTTGTGAATGTGCTCATGCATCTACTTGTGGGGTCACCCACCCGCAGGCTCTGTAATCTCCACGGAGCCCGAGGCTACCAGCTCCCCTACCACAGGGCCCCCTTGGTCAGGCTCCCTGCTTCCAACCTAGAAATTGGTCACCCCTCTGCAGCCTTGTACTGAGAGCCACCTGCCCCCAACCCCAGTCACCTGGCCCTGCACACAGCTCCAGCTAATCCTTGACCTTGAGGGGATGCTTGATTACAGTCAGGGCTCTGGCTATCAGGTCCAAGTCTTCTCTCCGGAGGTCCCTTTCTCACTGGAATGGTGTGTGGATGTGGGGGCATTTGGGGGAAAGCTGGGGACTCTGTTCAGGGATGTCCTTGAAAATCTCAAGATAAAAACATATGTGAATGGAGCAAAGATAGTCTTTTCAACAAATGGTGCTGGAATAACTGGACCATCCACATGCAAAAAAAAAAAAAAAGGATCTAGACACAAATCTTATACTGTTCAAAAAATTAACTCAAAACCGATTAAAGACTTAAATGTAAAATGCAAAACTATAAAACTCCTAGAAGATAACATAGAAGAAAACCTAGATGACCTTGGGTATAGCAATAACTTTTTAGATATGAAACTGGAGGCATAGTCCATGAAAGAAATAATTGATAAGTTGGCCATCATTAGAATTAAAATAAAAACTTCTGCCCTGTGAAAGACACTGCCAAGAGAATGAGAAGACCAGCTACAAACTGGGAGAAAATATTTGCAAAAGACACAGTTGATAAAGGACTGGTATCCAAAATATACAAAGAACTCTTAGAACTCAACAATAAGGAAACACAAACAATGGCCAGGCATGGTGGCTCATGCCTGTAATCCCAGCAATTTAGAAGGCTGAGGCAGGTGGATTGCTTGAGCTCAGGACCTGGGCAACATGGCAAACCCCCAAAATCTCTACAAAAAAATGCAAAAAAAAAAAAAAATTAGCCAGGCATGGTGACATGTGCCTGTAGTCCCAGCTACTCAGGAGGCTGAGGTGGGAGGATCGTTTGAGCCCAGGAGATAGAGGCTGCAGTGAGTCAACTTCGTGCCACCACACTCCAGTCTGGGTGATGGAACTGAAACCCTGTCTCAGAAAGAGAGAAAGAAAGGAAGAAAGGAAGATAGGAAGGAAGGAAGAGAAGAAAGGAAGAAAGAAAGAAAGAAAGAAAGAAAGAAAGAAAGAAAGAAAGAAAGAAAGAAAGAAAGGAAGAGAAAGAAAGAAAAGAAAGGAAAGAAAGGAGAAAGAAAGGAAAGAAGAAAGAAAGAAAGACAGAAAGAAAGAAAGAAAGAAAAAGGGAGAGAAAGAAAGAAAAGAAAAGAAAGAAGAAAGAAAGAAAGAGAGAGAGAGGGAGGGAGGGAGGAAGGGAGGAAGGAAGAAAGGAAGGAAACAACCCATTTTAAAAATGGGCAAAAGACCTGAACAGACACCTCACCAAAGAAGATGTACAAATATCAAATAAGCATATGAAAAGATGTTCAAAATCATACATTATTAAGGAATTGCAAACTAAACCAACAGTAAGATACCACTCCACACCTCTTAGCATGGCAAAAATCCAAAAACACTGACAACACCAAACGCTGGCAAGGATGTAGAGTAACAGAAACTCTCATTCATTGCTGGTAGGAATGGAAAAAGCTACAGCTACTTTGGAAGACAGTTTTGACAGTTTCTTATCAAACTAAACGCACTTTTATCATATATCCAGCAATCGTGCTCTTTGGTATTTACTGAAATGAATTGAAAACTTATGTCTGCACAAAAACTTGCACGTGGCTATTTATAGCAGCTTTATTCATAAGTGTCAAAATTTGGAAGCAACTAAGATGTCTTTGAGTAAGTGAATGGATAAACTGTGATACATTCAAACAATGAAAATATTATTCAGCACTAAAAAAGAATGAGTTATGAAGCCATGAAAAGACATGGAGGAAACTGAAGTGCATTTTTATAAGTGAAAGAAATCAATCTGAAAAGGCCACATATTGTAAGATTCCAGCTATATGCCATTCTGGAAAAGGCAAAACTATGGAGACAGTAAAAAGATCAGTGGGGCCAGGCGCAGTGGCTCACACCTGTAATCCCAGCACTTTGGGAGGCCAAGGTGAGTGGATCAAGAGATTGAGACCATCCTGACCAACATGGTGAAACCCCGTCTCCACCAAAAATACAAAAACTAGCTGGGCTGGTGGTGCGCGCCTGTAGTCCCAGGTACTCGGGAGGCTGAGGCAGGAGAATCACTTGAACCCAGGAGGTGGAGGTTGCAGTGAGCCAAGGTCGCGCCACTGCACTCCAGAATGAGACTCTGTCTCAAAGAAAACAAGAAAAAAAAGAAAAGAAAAAAAGATCAGTGGTTGCTGAGGTTGGGGAAAGGGAGGGATGAACAGGGAGAGCACAAAGGATTTTTAGGAAAGTGAAATTACTTTGCATGATAAAATAATTGTGATTGTGTGTCATTATACATTTTCCAAAACCCCTGGAATGTACAACACCAAGAGCGAAGCCTGCTGTAAACTGTGGACTCTGGGTGATGATGACATGTCATCATAGGTTCATCGATCACAACAAATGTACCACTCTGGAGTGGGATTTTGATGGTGGGGAAGGTGGAAGGGACAGGAGGTATATGGAAAATCTCTGTACCTTCTGCTCAATTTTGCTGTTGAGTCTAAAACTGCTTTCGAAAATAAAGTCTATTTTAAAAAACTATTGCATTAAATATACTTAAATTTGATTCCTGTTTTGATCTTAAATCCATGCAACATGACCCAGTAACATTCCCTCTGACAGGTCATTGGAACTCTATTATTCCTGCTGGGATTATTATTACTAAGTTATTGAATTATCTGTCAGGCACTGTGCTAAGCAGTTGACTCTGATCATCTAATCTGACCCTCATAACGTGCCCTGAGGTCGGAACTGGTGCCCCACTTTATAGATGAAACAACTGATGCCTAGAGAGGTGAGCCGACATGCCCACAGTTACACAGGTGTCAATGATAGAGCTAGGATTTGAACCAAGGTTTGTCTGGGTCCAGAGCCTGAACACCACATGCCATGCAAACAGAACAATAACCATTCATAGTGATAAACACTACATTTTTTTCATCGTGCTCTCATTTGTTTTCATTGTTCCCATTTTAGAAGGTGGACACTAGCCAGAGAGCTGAGGTACCTTGCCCTGCTTAGTTCCTTTGCGATCACACCCTTGTTTCTGGAGCTCTCTCCCCAGTCTCTGGAGTCTCAGAGGTGCCATAGGAGTGAAGGAAAATGTCAAGAATATTACATTTATAATTGAGTAAAACCTGGGGAGAATCGTTAAATCATGATTTAATATTTCCCAAATGGTTCATCGACATTTTAAAGACATGTCGAATTCTACAGCTTGCACATCCTGAGAGTGCAGATGAAAAGTTGGATGTTTATACTGGAGGCGAGCTGCTGAGCGGCACTAAAATGCCAGCAGCACAGATTTGAACCCAGAGCAACACTCCTCACCCTTGCAGTGACCTTTCAAGTTCATTCTATGGGTGAGGCTCAAGTGGGACATGGAGATCCAGATGTGTTTACATAAGCATACTTAATTGCAAAGGTATAAGAACACCTGATTATGACTGATGCCAATCCATTTCTAGATATCAAGTTCCATATGTCTTTCAGTATAAAAACTGACTTCAAAAATATGTGCCTTCCTGGCCGGGCATAGTGGCTCACGCCTGTAATCCCAGCACTTTGGGAGGCTGAGACAGGTGGATCACCTGAGGTCAGGAGTTTGAAACCAGCCTGGCCAACATGGTGAAACCCTGTTTCTACTAAAAATACAAAAATTGGCCAGGCATGGTGGCGGGTGCCTGTAATCCCAGCTACATGGGAGGCTGAGGCAGGAAAATCGCTTGAACCTGGGAGGCGGAGCTTTCAGTGAGCCGAGATTGCACCACTGCACTCCAGCCTGGGCGACGGTGTGAGACTCCATCTAAAAAAAAAAAAAAAGTCCAAAAATATGTGCCTTCCTAGCACCCAGGTCTTGGTTTCCAAATACTGTTTGCCAATAAAAGGAACCAGGACTCCTTGGACAGATGGCTGGTTCCAGGGCTGGTAAGAGATTGTACTAGATGACCCTGGAGGATTTTGTGGGGCCAGAAAGTAAGGTAGTGCAAAAACAAACAAAAATACAAAAAAAACAAAACAAATGAAAAGCAGCAGTATGATTGACATATATGTATATATATGATGGGGCTCATGTCAAAAGAACAGAGGAATCCATCTGCAAGAGTTTTGAAGGGCCAAAGCTGCAACAATTTGAGCAACACAATATATAACAAGAGTACTGAATCCTAACAAATAACGTAGAAGGAATGAGAAATCAAAAGTCACCATTAGGACACACAGTAGGAACGGCTGCAGGCCGGATCCAGCAGTGGAAGGTAAAGTTAGTGGGCAAATCTTCAAGGAGAAGCAGGACACTGCAGAGCCTCCAAGTGTCTCCCCCAAACATATTAATCACTGTGGTAGTTTTAACAGATGTGTATGCATTAATATATACGAAGGTAGAAGTAGAGCTGATGCTTAATTCCTCTATTCTTGAGTGTGGGCTACACTTAGCAACTTGCTTCTAATAATAGAATAAGAAGAGGGGAAAACAGCAACACCGCAGTGGAGAAACCTGGCAGATACGGCTTAGCCCAGCGATCAAGGTTAGCTAAGTCCTGTTGATGTGTGCACCCCTGCTGTGATGTGAAAGAGATCCACAGTGAAACCCACAGTGTTGCACCAGGAGAAACACTGTGAACATTAGCAGGAGCATTAGGGGGAGCTGGGTGCAGAGTGCACAGGAACTCTGTGCTATCTTTGAACCCTTCTGTAAATCTAAAATTATTTTAGAATAAAACATTTTAAAGAAACACATGCCTTGTTCTGGGTTCAGGATCTCCAAAAGGTTGAAATATTGGCCTTAAATGAGGAGAAGAATGTAAAAAAAAAAAAATAGCCAGGCTATTTCAAAAGCAGTAAATCCAATCTTTGGTTCCCTCTGCAATATATACTTTGCATACATGTAACTATGTATCAGTAAAATGGGATCGTGCTATACGCACTGTTTTACAGCCTGCTTTATTAGTAACAAACCATTGCGAGAGATCCATAAGGTTTATCACAAACGTTGCCAGGGACTACAGTTTAGAGGGGCTCTCCAAGACTTTCTGGAAACCTCCTTGTGCTCTGTGGAAGTTCTGTGGCCTCCCCACCCAGCATTGCCCCAGCCCATGTTATAGAGATCAGCAGCCCATAACACAGGACAAAATCCTGGAGATGCTGTCTGGGAGCTGTCCTGAGACCTTCCTGAAAAAAAAAAAAAAAAAGACTCTGAGCCAGAAGTCAGGAGACCTGGCAATGCATCCCTAAGGGAAGCCACGTGCTCTCTCTGAGCCTGTTTCTTCATCTGTGAAATGCAGAGATGATTCCAGGCTTTGCTTCTCTCCCGCGACCCCTGGAGGTTCCAAAGTAGGCTGGCCATGAGGAAAATATGACATCAGCTCTACCTCTGAGCACCAGGATTCAAAACCCTAGTTTGCCCCTTCCTGCCTGGACACCATTAGTGAGTGGTTTAACCTCTGGGCCTCAGTTTCCTCACCTACAAGTGGGGCTGACATCAATACCCACTTCATGGGGAGTGAATGAGCTCTCTTGTGTTCAGAAGGCTGAGCACGGTGCCTGGGAGAAGGTGGTTGCCATCAATGGCAGATACAGTGATAGCTACTTTGGTGTTGACCGAGCGCCCCACAGCAAGCCTGGGGCTTCCCAGCACAGCGGTGTGGCACTCTGTGATGCCAGTGGTGGCGGCAGCCCTGCCTTCTCCTTGGAACCAGCCCCAACTGGCATAGTCTGTGATCCACTCACTTGACGGCCAGCTCCCAGATGGCCCATGTCTCCTGGCCCAAGACCCAGATCCTGTGGCCATCTCAAAGCTGCCAGCGTGGACAGAACGTGGGCTGCCCAGAGAACAGGCCTATGGGGGCCGTGCGCCAGGGCTGGAGAGGGCTGGGGAGGGACAGGCCAACCCCAAACCTCTGCCAGCCTCCCTGGAGATGTCACAGGCTTAGCAGGGGCTGCTTGACACATGTCGGATAAAATAAGAAAAAATAAATAACAATGTTTATAAGAAGATTAGCGAGAAGGCGGCAAAATTTCTCTAGGGAGCCTCCTTGGCTGCATCTCAGAATGACAGCTCCCATTGCCTTATCAGAGACATAATGAGTTGCCAGGATTTGGGGTCATTAAAAATCCTCCTGGGCTGGGCCCCCTCCCTCGCCCATTGCCTTTGATGGTGGAGACAGGGGGCCTCGTGGTGGCTCAGGTCCCCTGCCCCCACTGCGCTGTCTGCCCATCACTGTCCCTGTCCACAGGGGTACAGAGGTGAGATGGTGGAGCCCAGCTTGGCGGAAGTAATGCAACACGACGGCCCAATTTGTGCCCTTGGCCCCTCGGGCAGAGAACTCGTCTCCCTGGTGCGGATTAGGCTCCGTTTTATCTCCGCTTCTTCAGAGACAAAAGGGGGGCTCTGCATAGGCGCATAGCCATGAGGCATCCGCGACTCCAGCCTGTGTTGTGCGGTAAGGAGCCTGCCACCCATATTATCCAATGCCTCGCTTGGCACATGGGGAAACTGAGGTTCGGGCAGAGGCAGTGTACATAGGTTGCAGCATCGTGGGGGCAGAGTCAGGCTTTGAACACAGGTCTCGGGATTCCCAGCCCGAGGTTGGGTGTGTGCTCATGAATGACTGCATGTTTGTACAGGGAGCAGAATGGAGGAGCGCGATGATAGGATGTACAGAAAATTGAATTCAGCGAGAACAAATATGTATTGATCTTCTGCAAAGTGCAAGTCACGGGGAGAGACATGGAGGGGCTCAGAAACAAGGGAGACACAAGCTTCAGCCCCCAGTCCAGCAGGAGGGATGGATGCTAACGCCAGTGTCCAGAGGCCAGTATCTGCCATGCACACGCACAAATCCCCATCCCAGACAGCCTGACCCGTTCCTCCATCCCTATCAGTGCCACAGAGAAAGAGCTCCTGCCTTTAATCACCTCCCTCTTGGTCACAAAGCTTATCTTCAAGGAGCTCAAAGCACTTGTAGTGTATTGATTTTCTCAACCACTCACTGGCCCCACTTCCCTTGAGGGATGAGGAGTTTGGAGGAGAGAGGATTACCCTTGTGTTTCAATTCAGCAAGCTGAGGCTGGGGGCAGCTCCACTGGGTGGCCCCCTATGGCACCACTGGCCCACATGGTACCTTTGTGCTCTTGGTAGATTGTCCCACACTGGAGAGTGTGGCTTGGCGACAAGAGTGAAGCTGGATTCCAGCCCCCATAATCACCCCCTCAGACAAGCAGCTTTGTGCAGTTAACAACCTGCCCAACTGTATGTGGCAGGCTTGCTGTCGAAACTAACTGCCCAGGTTGGTCCTGAGGTCTCTCCCAGACAGACGAGGGCCTCTGGTAAAATGGTAAAAACAGGAGGGTCCTCTTGATTCTGGGAAGAACCCTTAACCCCCTCTGGCATGAGTTTTCTGATGTGTAAACAGGGTGTGATAAGAGGTAGTTGGGCTGATTTGATGAGATGCTAGATGTTTCTACGTTTTAAACTACAAAGTGCTACATAAATATTAATTTTGTTAGAGCTGGTCACCCACATGCTCCTTCTCAGACCTGTACCTGCCACGCTCCAGGGTGTGTCTACCAGGTTTCATCCCAGAAGACCCAGCCCAGCTCAGGTCTCCCCTGTCAGCAGGCTGGGGCCACTAAGCTCACAGAAGCCAGGAAGCTGAAGTCCCTGTGTCATTCTCTATCGTGGCCACACTGAGGAAGGACACGGACAGCTCCCTTTCCCAGGCAGGAAAGCCAGGCCCCTGCCTGCCAGGTCAGGTCCACCCCACCCCCAGCAGTGACCTCCTCAAATCTGCCACCCCTCCTCTCTCAGCCTTTGCTGCCACAGCTCCTCAGCGGTTTCGGCTGGAGGGGATCTGAAATCACTGGGGAGCTGTAGTCCAGTCTTTCCTTCTAGAGTCAGGGCAGTAGAGTAGAGGGAGCATGCGGTCCCACCACGGAGTGAAGACCGGAGCCCAGGCCCTGACCAAGAGCCCTGCTCTTTCTGCAGCTCCGGGGACTCCTCCAGGGCAGGGCCACAAGAAGATGTCACTTTTCTCAGCAGAAATCTGTTTCAGTGTCTTCCAGTCTAATTCCAGAGCTCAGAGTCTCTCTGCTTACTTTAGCCCAGGCCTGAGGCATTGCAGAGGGCTCTGGGATGTTCCCAGAGACTCAAACCTGGGCTTCCACTGTGGGGGAAGGAAGGACACCCCAGGCTCAGAACAGGTAGATGGGCTGGCCAAATCCCCATTCAGGACTGGGGTCAGCCAGCTGCATCTCACTCAGGCCTGGTCTCTGTTGACGCAGCTTGCTTCATCACAGACCCAGGCAAGCCCCTCCAGGACCCCCACGCCCAGCTGGGATGGCCAAAGCAATGCAGCCACCTGGGGACACTGAGGATTTCAGGGCTGCTGGGTGGTTTCCTTTCTGCAGCTGTAGCTCACAACCCCTGGCTCTCTGGTGGCCTGGGGCAGCCAGCCTGGCCCTCAGCCCTGGTGCTGGGCCCTATGCCGGCTCTCCATCAGCCATGAGGGGTTTCAGTGCCATGCTCACCAGCAATCACAGAATGGCAGAGTTAGCATATAATTTACTTTTGAAAAATAAATTAGAGTTGATTCAAGGCCACCCCTGGAATGCTGCCCCTCTCAACTGCTTGCATTCTGATGCTAACACGGGAGACCTTGATAATAGCGATAATAAGCAATAGCTGGTATTTATGGGGTACTTACCCCGTGCCAGTCACTACGCTGAGTGCTCTGTCTGCAGGATCTTGACTCTTCCTCTAACAATGCTGAAAGGCAGTGACTACTGCTACCCCCATTCTTCAGATGGGAACACAGTCTCAGAGGCATCGCCCTTGCCAGCAGCTGCAACAGGGTTGGACCCAGGCCTCTCAGTCACTGGGTGGAGTCCAGGAAGACTCCAGAAACTGTTTCTGACCCAGTGCCACAGTGTGCGCTGCACTTGGGAGGGTCACCGTGCTGGAGGTCTTGATAGAAGGCCCGGCCCCCCTGCAGTTCCCTGGGCAGTGCCAGAGTCCGGGGAGCCCCTCCATGGTGGAGCCCCTGCCTCCTCTCCAGAGCCTTTTGCTCCCTATCTGTTTCAGCCCCTCAAATACTGTCTTCCTTCCCTCTTCTTCCCCCATGACAACACGAGTCATGGCCTGCACGGCGGGCTTTGCGTATCTGCTTGAGAGAGACCAGCTGACAAGTTCTGTTCTGTTTGGGGATCCAAAGCTCATTAACTTCACAGAACATTCTAGCTGCTTTGGTCTGGTGGGACAGGCACAGGTGGGGTGCGTTCCAGGAGACAGTGGACATGTGGAAGGCCTGAGCTTCACCACTCTCTCCCTCCCACCCCCACCAGGGCCTGAAAGCACTTTTCTCTTTCCAGGGCTTCCAGGGAATTGCTTATCTTAATTTACGTGGGGAAACTGAGGCTGTTTTCCCTGCAGTCCAGTGCCTCCTCCTCTTTGTCCTAGAGATGCCCAGAGAAAACCCTGGCCCCTACATTTCTCAGGGCTGGGGAGGAGAGAGAGGCAACAGAGGACATAGAGCTGGGAGCATTTGTTTTTCCTCCGCAAGGCAACTCATTTGTTTAGGCAAATGAGCTGGAGAGGGGAAGACACCGCTGGAGACCAGCAGTGATTAATTACAAAGGAAATGAGTGGCCAGCACAGCCAGGGCTTGGGGTGGGAGACAGGGACAGGAGGGTGGGCTTGGGGCTGGCTTGGCAGCACCAGGGCCCAGGGAGGCCTGAACAAGTGCAGGCTGAGCTCAAGGAGTACCTGCCTGGCGGACCAAGGGACACAGGGGCCAGCCTCCAGGAGGCAGAGAGGACACACTCACACAGAGCAGGCGAGACCCGAGGCTGAGAGGAGGAGGCAGGAGGGTGTGCAGGGAGCCCGGACATTTCCTTCCAGGATGTCCTCTTGCTGCCCACCCAGGTCCCAGGCCACCAGCATCTCCTCCAGGTCCTGCCTTGTCCAGATGCTTCTCTTGACTTTACATCTAGCTTTGCCCCATCCAGCATTGTCACGCTACTCTCACTTAGATCCCAGGCCCTCTTGTGCCATTCCCTGACAAATGATATTAGAAGGATAATGTGAGGCCGGGCGAGGTGGCTCACGCCTGTAATCCCGGCACTTTGGGAGGCCAAAGCGGGAGGATCCTTTGAGCTCAGAAGTTCAAGACCAGCCTGGGTAACCCCATCTCTACAAAAAAATACAAAAATTAGCCAGGTGTGGTGGTGTGCACCTGTAGTCCCAGATACTCGGGAGGCTGAGGTGAGAGGATGTTTTGAGCCCAGGAGGCAGAAGATGCAGTGAGCTGAGATCGTGCCACTGCACTGCAGCCTGGGCGACAGAGACCCTGCCTCAAAAATAAAAATAAAAGGATAATATGGCAAGGGGCACATCAGGGTTAAGTAAGAACAGGGAATAAACACTCGTTCAATCAATGACTTCTAGTGGCAAAAATAAATGACCTGGCAGCTCACACTAGGGGGTCACAGTCTTGGGTGTTGCTCTCAGCTCTCACCCCACATGGGGTTGAGCAGAGGAGTTAGGGAGTTTAACTGCCTCATTCGTAGACCAAAGGCCAGAGAAGGGCTGTGGTTTGTCCCCAGTCGTGTAGCTTATCTGTGGTAGAGACAGGAGTGGATTTGGTCTACTGATGCCCATCAGGACTCTTTGCATATTCTCTTAGAGTGCCTCCTTCTGGAAACTTCCTGCAGAGCATGCTTGGCCGCTGTCCCCTTAGAAAGCCACCTAGCTCCCCCTGCAATTCCTGCTTGGGGAGCCTTAGTTATTGCATCCATCCCATGGGTATCGACGAGTGTCTCCCGTGGGGTGCCCCTTTGACTCCAGCTCAGTCCAACTTACATTTCCACCCCTCCCCAAGAGGCAGCAGGTTTCTTCTCCAGTTCTTTGCAGCACTCTGGCCCTTGCAGGGTTAAATCCAGCAGCTCCTCCCTCACTCCCCACTAATGACAAGCTTCCCTCCACGTGATGGGACACTGGCTAAGAATAGAGTTTACCACTTCTGGGCTCTGCTCGGAAACGCTGCCATGACACAAGAGTTTTCCATGTCTGCCGCTCCTCCGTGTCCCAGGTCCAGGGCCCTGGAGCCTCCTCCTCAGCCTCACCAGGCCATGAGGCTGAAGGCCAGCACCATGTCAGCCTGCTTCTGAAGCCCAAATGGGGCCCAGGAGGAGTAAACAAGGGGGAACTCGCCACCTCAGAAAACCTGGTGATTTGGACTATTTGAACAGACACTATTGAGAGTCCCTCTGCGTGCACGAGGACCACCCGAGTGCCCTTTGTGCATCGGATCCTCTCAGCCCATTGCTCGGCAGAGGCAATTGAGTCAGAGAGGCAAGGGACATGTCTGAGGTCCCCCAGCTGCTAAATGGAGGAGCCAGGATTTGACCCCAGGGCTCGTTCCTTTCGTGGAGGCAACACCCACAAAGTGAAACTGGGTTTCCTTTTCACCTCTCCACTGCCCAGTTGCAGCCTCCTTACTGCCCTTTCTCCATCCCACCCCAACACTTGCCAGTGACCCTGACAATGAAGGCCAGGTCTGGTCGACAGCAAGACCATAGAAACCTTGTCTGGGCGGATGAACATTTTCATGGTGGTGGTGTGTGCTAGGCGGTTAGGAGCACAGACTCCAATTGCAGATTAGCTGGGTTGGAATCCTGGCTCTACCACTTAGAGCTGTGTAACTTTGGGTGAGTTATTTCACCACTCCGTGACTTATTTTACTCAGTTGACAACTGTAAAATGGGAGCGTTCTAGGTTGTGAGGATTAACAGAGGGCCCCACGTCTCTGTGCTCTGTTACTACTGCTTGGCTGGCAGAATGAGGGTACACAGTGTCAAGTCCCTGTGTGGTAGTGGTGCACAGAGAGGGGCTGGCCAGGCACAAACAAGCCTCCTTCTCCAAGCTTCCTGGATGACTGGGCAGTAGCAGCCAGTGTGTGTGTGTGTGCGTGTGTGTGTGTGTGTGCCTGACTGTGTACATGCACCTGTGAGCATGGTTGGATACTTAGACTCCTAGAATGAGAAGAGACCCCGGGGGGTCACATCCTATCTCCCCTCTACTGCCACACCCAGTTCAGAAATCCCCTCCACATCATTTCTGACCTGTGTTCCCTCAGGCCTCACTCACCTGCCTCCCATGACAAGAAGCATGTCCCCTCCAAAGGCAGCCTGTCACCTACTGAGAGGCCCTGGCTCTTAGAAGGAACTTCCCTGTGCCTTCCTTCCTCCCTTCACCTGAGGGCCCCAAGTCAGTGCAGGCTTGCTGGCAAGGAGGAAGGGTCTGAGCGAAGCCCCTGCCTCTCCCAGGAACCCATCCTGGGTCACCCCGGCCCACCAAACTGTCTCCCTCCTCTGACTTTCCCACTGATAGAAACTGTCTCCCCTTAAGAACGTTTCTGTTTCTCACCAGGTCTCCTGTCACATGGGTCCTGTTTCCCCAGCCAGACAAGGAGCCTCACGAGGACAGAGGCCTGCCTTCTTCCTCACACCCTCGGCCCTGAGTGAGAAGAGAAAGAGAGAGAGAGAGAGAGAGAGTGCTTAGAACAGTGCCTGGCCCGTGATAAGCAGGTGCCAGCTATTATAATAAGAAATACTGTTGTTACTCTTCTTATTTCCATCATCATAACCTCCATCCCCATCTGCCATGGTCTCCCAAGTGGCATAAATCAGTGCGCCCCAAGGTGAGCTCGCATCCTGCCCCTCATTCAGCCAGGCGGGCAACAATAGGGGTGGAGCTATGGGGCCCTCCCCACTTGCCAGGTCCCGTTCTAAGCATCAGTCCTCGCCCCTGAGAATACTTCCATTTCACAGATGAGTAGACTGAGGCACAAAGTGGTGAAATCACTTGCCCGAGGTGGGCGGCTGTAGTGGCAGAGCCGGCAGGCCGTAGCTAGAGTCCGTGCTTATAACCACATCTCTCTCCACCACTGCAAGTGCTCAGAGAAAGGTTTGACCCTCGGGAGACCATGTGTAAGCAAGACAGAGGTGCATCCAACACTTAGGGCCGGTTCTCCAACACTGAGTCTCCTGAGCCTGGACTGGAATTGAGCTGTCATTGGGCTCATCCTCCTGCCCCAATCCTGGTAAAAGTCCTGGAAGTCCAAAGGGAGCCTTTGGAACAGGGTGACTTTGTCATGTGTCCCCTGCCTCCCTGGGGGAGGTGTGAGAGGGAGGGGAGTTCGATGAGTGGGAATGTGTCAATGTCGCTCCTAGGTGAGGAGATTAAGACCTTCCTGGGAAAGCAGAAACAGTCCAGCTCTGGAAACATGTTCCCCATCACACGGTGACAGCCTGCACCCGACCTACAGACACTGCTCTACCAGCGCCATCAGCCAGCCCAGAACGCGCACACACCCACACACGTGTGGGTGATATTAAAGTCATATTTTTGGTTGCTGGGGAGGCGCGGTCGTCACTTCCCCTGCCCCAGGCAACCCGCTGCCAGCTCCCCTTTTACTTCCCCACCCCACCGTGGAGTGCTTGCCGTTTGTATTTATATAGATAAATCGGCCGGGCTAATTAAAGTTCTCTTGCTGGAGAGTGAGGGAATTAATAAAAGAACTTGGAATGGAGCCAACTAAAAGCTGGAGCGCTCAGAGCTGCAGCCAGGACCCACTGCACAAAGGAGGCCGGAGGATCCAGCAGACATGAGAGATGCCTGGACCGGCCCACTCCCACCTTCCTCAGGGAAAGCCAAGGATGCTCAGGGGCCCCAGGAATGAAGATGCAGGCTGCAGACACTCACTGTGTGTCTTGTGCTACGATGCCACATACATGCGTTCTCTTACCCTCAGGAGGTGTGGCTGCAGCTCTGAGTACTTGTGGTGGCAGGGAGAGATGTGGTTAGAAGCATGGACTCTAGCTACAGCCTGCCAGCTCTGCCATTGCAGCTATGCCACCTCGGGCAAGTGATCTGAACGCTCTATGCCTCAGTCTACTCATCTGTAAAAGGGAAGCATTATCGGGTGCAAGGATTGATGTTTAGAACAGGACCTGGCAGGTGGGGAGGGCCTCGTAGCTCTGCCCCTGTTGTTGCCCGCCTGGCTGAATGAGGGGCAGGATTGTGAGGTCCCCATGGAGTGCACTCACTTATACCATAGGGGGGCCATGGTAGATGGGGATGGAGATTATGATGATGGAAATAAGAAGAGTAACAACAGTATTTCTTATTATAATAGCTGGCACCTGCTTATCACGGGCCAGGCACTGTTCTAAGCACTCTCTCTCTCTCTTTCTCTTCTCACTCAGGGCCGAGGGTGTGAGGAAGAAGGCAGGCCTCTGTCCTCGTGAGGCTCCTTGTCTGGCTGGGGAAACAGGACCCATGTGACAGGAGACCCGGTGAGAAACAGAAACGTTCTTAAGGGGAGACAGTTTCTATCAGTGGGAAAGTCAGAGGAGGGAGACAGTTTGGTGGGCCGGGGTGACCCAGGATGGGTTCCTGGGAGAGGCAGGGGCTTCACTCAGACCCTTCCTCCTTGCCAGCAAGCCTGCACTGACTTGGGGCCCTCAGGTGAAGGGAGGAAGGAAGGCACAGGGAAGTTCCTTCTAAGAGCCAGGGCCTCTCAGTAGGTGACAGGCTGCCTTTGGAGGGGAAATGCTTCTTGTCATGGGAGGCAGGTGAGCGAGGCCTGAGGGAACACAGGTCAGAGATGATGTGGAGGGGATTTCTGAACTGGGTGTGGCAGTAGAGGGGAGATAGGATGGGACCTGCGGGTCCCTTCTTATCCTAGGAGTCTAAGTATCCAACCATGCTCACAGGTGCATGCACACAGGCAGGCACACACACACACACACAGGATTAAAAAAGAAAGTGGGATAAACACCTTTTGGAGCGATGGCTTCTCGTGGGCCAAAATAATGCAAAATAAAGATTCTGTTTAGTTGTGTTGCATAGGGAAGAGGCCTTGCCATGAGCAAAAATACCTCCTTCTCTGAGCATCCCAGATAACTGGGCAGGAGCAGCTTTCAGGCTGCCAGGTCAGGCCTCCACCCTTCAGACCGGAGACCCAGGGGCCGCAGTGCCAGGATCCTCCCAGCTGGGCTCCCAGCAATATTTTCGGTGCCCACAGCTTCCAGGACAGGCCATTTCCTCCTGCCTAATGAGTCAGCTGCCAATCCCTGCCAGAGGCCTGGGGAATTGCTTGCGAAATAAGTCCCGACTAATCCCTGTAGTTGGGAGTCAGGGATGCGGGCTCTCCAGGACAGAGCAGGCCTGGGGTTGTTGGGATGATGCCCCATCCTGTCTCCTGGCCTCTTTCCCACCAGTCAGGCTTCAGTGACCCCTAGTGTCCCTGCTGCCCTCCAGAAAGGCCGCCTGCTGAGCTGTATTCCCCACAACACCTCCCTTTGCACTCCCTAAACCTTTGTCTGCAGAAGGCAGGGAACCAGTGGGAAGCACTCTACGTCGGGGCAGGGACCCCTGGACAGTGCCTGCCCTGTTGCTGGGTGGCTGTGTCCAGCCCTGTCTACAAGAACTGGGCTCTTCTCTAGGAGCCACCTTGTAGCTCAGCCCTTTGGGATTCCAAAATCAACTCCCAAAGGGCCAAGAAGGAAAAGCCACCATTGCAGGTCTGCATTTATTTACCCAGAGGAGCCAACTGGTTCAGAAACGTCAGTCCCGTGAAGTCTTGGACTCGAGCTCAGATTTCTCCTAAAGCTCCCAGAAGCTTCCTCAGCCCTACAGAGGGGAGAATGGTGTGGGCCGAGTTCCTGAATCCCCAGGGTTCCCCCAGTCTGTCCTCAACACAGTGAGGCTCCTCACCCCCAGAAGCCCAGTCCCCCAGGAGGGGCACACAGCCCTCCCTGTCAGTCACAGGGTCCCACGTCCTAACCCGCCCTCCCTCCCATCACGTAGGCCTCAGCTCACCCATGCTGTCCCTCACCATCTGCTCAGAAGCAGCCACCCTGCTGCCCACCTTAATGCTATAAGCCTTTTCTTGTGTCTTCACAGCACTTGTCTTTATCTGAAACTTCTCTATTTGGTTGTGGTGTTGTGGTCTGTTTCCTCCAATGAGAAGGAAAGCTGCTCATCTGTTCACTGCCACAGCCTCAGCACCTGGCTCCCGAGGAATTCTGTAAATGAGTAGGTAAGTAAATGAGTGGATAGACATATGGAGGAAGCCCCTGAGGAGATGGCCACCAGCGCAGCCTGCAGAGGCAGGGGTCAGGCCGGCCAGGCAGAGGCCAGGGCACCCCAGGAAACAGCTGGGCCTGTTGGAGCTGGGCCCTGGGCCTGCCACCTCCTGTTTGTCAGCCCCTGCGGGTGATGGCCAGGTCCCCTGAGCCCTAAGAGAATAGGGAAACTGGGTGGGGGCAGTCGGAGGAGGAAGGATGAGCCACATCTAGCTTTGGGACAATGAGAAAGCGAAGGCCACAGGAAGAAGCAGAGGAGGACAGGAAAGGTGTGAAGGACCATCACTCATCAGCGGGACGGCTGTCCAGGTGGCTCTCCAGGCGGCGCATCCTTCCCGTTATCTCAGCGCCATGACACCAGGAACACCCCTCCCTCCGGGCCAGCGCTATGGCCCCCGCTGCTGGAAACCTTGGAGACTGGGGAGCTCATTTAGTCCTAACCTCCATTGTGCCTGGGCCAGAAGGTGAGGCACAGAGAGGGCCAGGGACTTGCCCAAGGTCACAGAGCAGACGTGGCTCTCCTCACACCCCAGCCCATGGCAGGGATGTGCACATCAACACCCCGACCTCAGCCCACCACCCCTGCTCACTGCCAGCCCCGGCAGAACCCCGCTCAGGCACCAGCCACCTATTTCTAGGCAGCACTTTCTGTCCAGGGCCTGGTGTCTGAGCCACAAAGCCTAAAAATAAAAAAAGACAGATTGTCCACTTCTGCTGTAATTACTGCCTAAAAAGACCCAGTGGGGAAAAAAAGAGGAGGAATGAAGGGGAAAAAATCCCAGAGCTGAGCATCCATCACAGGCAGACAGGCACTAGAAGGGAGGGTCTGTGGGCACAGCAAAGGGGCTCTCAGGTCTCCTGTCCCCAGCCCTCCCTCTCAGCTTGCTGAGCAAGCAGGCCCTGGCCACTGCCACCAGCCCCTTGGACTAGATGGAGATAGAGCAGGCCACGTGGGGGAGCTGGGCCAGCTTGGCTGCTCCCAGCTGTGTAACCATCACCAAATGGCAGTCTTTGCTTGGAACTCAGTTTTTTTCACCTGTACAATGGGGTTATTCATTTACTCAGCTTATATTGAGTGTCTACTGTGTGCTGGAGAAGCCATTGGAAAGAAGAAGGACAAACCGTCTGTTCTCACGGAACGTATGTCTGTGCATGTGAGAGCAGCGTTACGTCCTCAAGCGGCAGGGAAAAAGCCCCTCTAGCTTGGGGGACAGGGCAGGCCTGAAGAACCAGGGCAGAAGCCTCTCGACAAAGGAAACCCATAGGCAGGAAGGGACCAGGCATGCTCAGGAGACAGTGAGAAGGAAGGCCTCTGTGTCTGGGGCCCTGTGCATGAGCTGGGAAAGAGGGGCTGTTTGTAGAAGCAGCTGGGTCAGATCCAGGAGAGCCACGTAGGCTCCAGGGAGGAGTTGGCCTGTTATTCTAGGTGCCATGGGAAGTCACTGGAGGGTGCTAAGGATGGGAGTGACGTGCCCTGACTCAGGTATATTGAGGGGGGTTATTCCTACAGTCATGAGGAGAAATGGCAGCGGCCTGGACGGGGGCGAAGGCAGTGACAATGGAGAGGAGAGGATGGTTTGGAGCTATACCTCAGAAATCGAGCCACAGCCTTGTGATGGATGGGATGTGGTGGAGGTGGGGAGAGAGGAACTGAGGATATCCACCAGGTTTGGGCTAAGCAGTAGGGTGGATGGCAGTGCCCGTGACCAAAAGGCGGAGGCTCTTTCCATTGAGTGGTGATGGGTGCGCTGAAAGTTCGTTTTGACTAGGATGACTTTAAAGGCTGCATGGGGATGCGTCCATGTGAATACACTGGGCAGGTGTTATAGAAATGAATGTGGAGTTAAGTGTCGTGGCTTGAGCTGCAAATCAAGTTTGGAAGCCTTCACGGAGGGGGTGGTCTTTAAAACCATGACACTGTGTGAGCTGATCTGGGAGGAGAGTGGCTGGGATAGAGGAAAAGGATGAAACTGTGTGAGCTGATCCAGGAGAAGTGTGGCTGGGATAGAGGAGAAGGGCTTGGACTGGGGCCTGGTGCTTCCCAACACTGAGAGGCTGGGCAGGGGAAAATCCACAAGGATCACCCAGGAGGCAGTGAGGCAGGAGGAGGACCAGAGCAAGAAGCCAAGGAAGACTGCCCCAGAAGGAGGGAGTGGTCAACTGAGCAGGACACTGCTGGACATCAGAGATCATGAGGACAGCAGCGGGAGCATTGGGTGGGGCAACCTCCAGTGACTGGAGATCTCGACAAGAACCCACATTCACTGCAGTGGGAGAGGAGAAGGAGGAGCGGGGATTAGGAGCCAGAGATTCCAGAGATGACTGCAGGCGACGTGCTGCTGTCCAGACAGTGGAAGGGGAACCCAGGGCCAGTGGAGAGCTATTGTTAGGGGGAGGAGCAGAGCACCTGCAAAGGCCAAAGAGAATGAGCCAAGGGCAAGAAAGAGACTTGTGGAGCCAGAGAGAGAGGGCAGCACTGGAGGTGGAGGCTGGGAGGAGCAGGGGAGTCACGGAAGGCGGTGAATGGGACGCTGAAGCCGGGAGGGGTGGAGATGAGCATCTTTCTTGGGCTGTCAAGGAGTCCAGGGGTGAAGGTGCTGAACATATTGGGTCCCAGGGACAGCAGGGCCTGAAGGAGGGGACAGACTGTGGCCGCTCCTGCCACACTCAGGATCCAGGCTGCTGTGCTGGGACTCTGGGCCCAGGAGGCCACTAGGATAGTCCTGGGTACACAGCTGGTTCTCTGGGAGCTGAGGAAGGGGTGGGAGCCAACAGGAATGACAGAGTCTAGGTCAGGGAGGGCAGAGGCAGGATGCCTGGGGCCAGGTGTGCCAGAGTGCCTGGAGCAAAGCCGGACAGCGCCACTTCTTACTGGCGGACCTGTGGGAAGACCACCGAACTCTTCTGAGGCCGCCCTTCAGCCTCACCCAGCTTTACTCTCCATTGCTGGGGCACTGACTCCTGCAGGCTGTGTCTCCCAGGCCCTGGCTCAGCTGCCTTCCAACCATGAGAGGCACAGGGGGAGGCTGAGGGCTGGAGAAAGGGAAGCCCGGGGCTTCTCCCCTCCCTCTCTGCCTTGGGCAGTAGGCCCCACAGCAGCTGTCTTCTCTGTGACTCCAGCTCCACAAAACAAACCCATGAGACTCCAACTCTCCTTGCATCCCTCCAGTATAGGGTGGCGGTGGCCTCGTGCCATCGCTAATCTGTTTTAAAGGCTGCATGGGGATGCGTCCATGCGAATTTGCCTCTCAGCTCCTCCATCACCTGTGAAATGGATTTCCTGCACATAACTCCCCTGTCTTTTCTGCCTCTTTTCCTAGTTAGAACCAGACTGGAACAACAAATAGTGTGGCTTCCTAGCTTGCTTCTTCACCTGTACCAAGTGGACAGCACCTCCCTCAGCGTTGTCCTGAGGAAGAAATTTGGCAATGGATTCAAACATGCAGCGCTGGCTCAACACACACAGAGTGAGGGCTAATGGATGCTGGAGGAAGACAGGAGTTCAATGTGCACTCATTTCACGCCGATTTCTTCAGGTCCTGGTCTGTGATGCGTGCTGGGGACATAGCCAAAATCCATCCCTGGCCCTGGCTTTTGGGTCTCAGCACCTGGAAGAGCAGGCAGCCACGGAGCAGCAACACCAGCTATGATAGACACAGCAGGAGGACCCTTACCTGCAAGCTGCAGTGGGGTGGGGACTTCAGAAGAGGCCACTTGGGAGCTGGCCATGTGGGGGGAGCAGACTTTGCGCTCCTGGAGAGCAGGGACTGTGCATCTGTGCTCACTTCCCAGTGCTGTGGCACAGGGCAATGACGCCAGGACAGATAATGCCACATGCGGCTGCTCTTCGCAGAGTGCTCCCCGCCAGGCACTGGGCTCAGTGCTCTCCCTGCAGGCCTTCTCTCAGCCACGATCCGGGCCCTGGTAGGTAGGTGCTATTGTCATTCCCACTTCTTATGGATGGGGATTTAGGTGCTCAGGGACTGCATGACAACCAGGGTGTGGGATTAAGAGTCAGCTTAGAAATCCAGGGGCAGAGTCTGCCTTGGGCACAAATGCCTTCAAAGCCAGGTGGGAATGGTGGCTGCCAGGGTCCCACCAGTGTGCCCTGGGCGACTCCAGGCTGCATTCGCATCCTGATCTGTGTCAGTGATGCTCCTTGGCACTGGGCATGCACAACTTACAGGAAGGGAGGGTGGGAGGGAGGGGTCTCTTCAGGTGGGGTTGGGAGTGCCCCATAGCGGTCAAGGCTGAACTGCTCCAGTGTGGGAAGGAGGCAGAGCCACACTAACTAGTGCCTGGGGAGATCCAGTCCGTGCCCCTTGGTCTTGGGGGTCAGAAGGCTGGAGTGACAAATGACCAAGCCATCAGAGTGTCCCTTGCAATGGGCTTTTCCCACTGTTGGCCCCTAAGCTGGTTAACAGAGCCACAGCAGAAACTGTGCCTGACCCTGCACTGACAAATTCTGGAAACTCCACAGCCTCGGAAGGTGGTCAAACAACAAAACCACTCCTTCCAGCCCCAGGGCATTCAAGATACTATCTTTGTGGCTTTCTGCTCATGATTTTCATTACAAATAAGCAGTGCTCAGTAAAAGCTTTCAATACCTTATAGCTCCTCTGTGGGCCTCCATTTCCTCATCTGTAAGATAGGCCTATTTAATTCTCCTGTTCTGCCTCCACTCTGGGGCTGCTGACAGGGTCAGATCACAAGAGGTGCCTGGAAACAGGCTGGGAGCTGAAGCGGGGCCCCAAGTGCACTCCATTCTGCTCTCCAGGACTCTGTCTTGTTCCTCTCTATGTCCATCTCCTCTCAGTTCCCCCACAGAACTGCAGTGAGTATCAGCCGCATGCAAGTCACCCAGCTTTTCTCTGCCTCAGTTTCCCATTCCGTTCACTGGAGAGAGGGCCCCATCTCTGTTTCTCCAGATGCAGCCAGAATTCAATAATGGGTACAGAGGATATCAAGCCCCAGGAAGCAAACAAGGGGCGATTAGTAAGGGGCTGGCAGGTTCGCTCTGCATTCATAGCAGGCGTGGCTCCCCCTGGAGTTGTGGGAGGTGGCAGAGCTGGGGCCGGGGTTCTCTCTGAGCTGCCCAGTAGGAGAGATGCTCTTGCTGCAGTCACAGCCCAAATACAGCAAGACTGCACCGCCTCACCCCTCCCCACCTCCCAGAGGGTGCAGCTAAGGACAAGGCAGGCCTGTCTCTGAGCCAGTGCTCCATCCCCAGGCCCCTGCTGCTCTACCTAGTGATGAATGGGCTGGGCACACGGTGTCAAGCAGGGGATGGCTTTAGAGCCGCCGACATTTTTCAGCCCAGGATCTGGCCCTCTTCCAGGAAACCTGGTCCTCTGGGCTGTCCCCACTGTGCCCCCATCCTCAGCAGTGCCAGCCCATACTTGACACACAGTAGCCCTTCCCTGGACAGAGCCAAGAGGCTTTTAGAGCTGAAAGCACCCTTAGAAATTATCAAGCCCCAACTTCTACATGTTTAAGAGAACCTGAAGCCCAGAACCCTTGCCACGGAGGCTGCCTGCACTTTCCAGCTGGGCTTTGTCCTGTTCTTTCCTGCTGCCTCAGCAAGTCCAGTCCTGGGTCACCTTCCAGGAGGCACAGCTGCTGTTGTTTAGACAAGGGCTCCCAATGCAGCCCACCACATGGATGGGTAAAAATGAAATGTCTCATCAAATCCTCACACAACCCCATGAGCTGGTCCTATTATTAGCCCAATTCTATAGATGAGGAAACCGAGGCTCTGGGAGGTTCAGTAACTCGGCTGAGACCACACAGTGGAGTGACGCATCCAGCAGCCCAGCCCATGTCTGCCGGCCTCTGCGACGGTGGCCCCACATGGCTGAGGCATAGGGGAGCCTGGGCTGAGGGCTGCAGTAGCTGCTGGGTCTTCATCTTCCTCCTAAATAACCATTTTTTAAAAAGACCTGCTCTATGCCAGGCCTGACACCAGACCCTGGGGTGTCAGTGACAAGTAAAACCCAGTCTCAAGTCTCAAGGGGGTTAAATCTCTGGGGCAAGGCCATGTAGGTTTGGTTTTGGATAAGGAACTTGTGGAATTCTGTTCAGATCAACCCACCAGTTGACCTTTAACATATCACTTCATGGGTCCCTGCCCCACCCCCGTCTGCAAAATGGGCCTCGAAGGCTGGAGCTAATGAGCTAATGGCTGGGACCAGGACCTCAGAAACGTGTTAAGTACACTACGTGCAGGGCCCCCATTAAAGCCATTATCTGCCGGCAGAGCGGGCACCACTTTGCAAGTGGACTCTGAGTGACCACAGATGGGCACCCGACGGAGGGCTGTGGCTGCAGGACAGGGGCATCCCTCCCCTTTTAAAGTAGTGCTCACCTTGGGGGCCCCAGCCTCCCTGACATTCTCAGGTAAACCTCCCTCAGGCCCCAGCAAGAGCGTTGTGTCTCTGCTCAGCCACCATCCTGTGGTTTCGCTAATGCCCTCTAATGGGCCCATTTAGCAGCCCTGTCTCAGCTGTCACTGCAGCAGCTAATTGCTTCTCCTCCTCCAGCTACACACAGAGCTCTGCAATCAGCCTGGCGATTCCACCCCACCCAGCTCAAACTGGCTGAGGCGCTGCAGACCTCAGCCAACAAGGAGCTTCTCCAATCCCCCAGGTGCCATGTTCTTGCTGTTGTTTCCTGGGGCCCCTGAAGTGCCTGACCCTGAGCAAGTTCAAGGAGCACATAGGGAGGAGGAGCCAGGGACAGAGTCAGAGTCAGTAGGCACAGAGCTCTTGGCAGCCTGGGATGAGGAGGGGAGTCACAGGGACCCTGAATGGGAATAGAGTTCCAGTCTCGCAACTGTGTCTTGTCTTATAGCAGGAGCTCCCCAAAGCAGACTCTGGGTCAAAGATTCAACTGCAAGTAATTTGCTTAGGAGATGCCCCCAGGAAGTGCTATGAGAGAGGCAGAAGGGAGGCAGGGAGGCAGGAAGCAGGGAGAGCCATGAAAATGTGTAGTAATGTTACAGCTCAGGTCCTGGCTTGGGCCCCCAGGGAGTGCCTTCTGAGAGCCTCTGTGGAAGCAACCTCAGAGCTTTCTCTCTGGAAGGTCGATGAAGCTGAGTTGCTAATCCACCAACTTGCACCCTCATAGGTGAGGGCTGCAGCTTTTCTGGCACTTCTGGCTTGCCCTGGGCTTGCCCTGGCAGAGTGAGAGCCCTGAGTCAGGGAGACTCTGGGAGCCAATTGCATGCATGGGAACTGCCTGCCCATGACACCCAGGGGAACCCGATGGGCCGGCATGGACAGCTTCTGCCGCTGGCTCCCAAAACAGCAGTGCACACACAGGAGGAGGCAGCAGGACAACTTCTGGATTAGAGCCTCTGGGCTTATAGGAACCAACTCTGAGCTGAAGCCACTGGCCAGGCTCTTGAATATGATAAGAGAATCACAGCATGCGGCTCAGCACATGGCTCAAGGGGGATGTCAGCCCCGCTGGACACCATGCTCCCCTCAGCCCTGCATCTTCCTTCAGGCTGTCCCTTCTGCCCGGACAACGCTCTCCCACTCCCCTCCCCTCCTCACCCCTAGTCCCTTCACTTAATTAACTCCTGGGCATTCCTCAGGGCTCTGTCTTAATGTCACCTCCTCTGAGAGCCCTCCTTGATGCTCCAGATTGGGTCAAGCATATTATGAACCATCACAAGGCCATGCATTTCTCCTGCAGAACCTGAGCTCAACAGAAATAAATCAAAACTTCACTCACCAGGGTATCCTCAGAGTTCATTGCCACATCTGCCTCATCATAATTTTTCTTAAATGAGTGAATGAATGAATAGGTTTTGGGGGGCCTGTTCTGGGTCAGATACAGAAGGAGAATGTGTGTGATCCAGGGTCCACCTGGAGTTGCAGTGGATGGACTAGGAGGTAACCAGTTGGCGATATGCTGGAGGGGACAGGGACTGTTACCCTTCCCAGCTGGCTCTTCCCTGGAGTGTACAGAGGGCTGGGGTGTGCCCACCCCTTCCCCCACAGCTTCTGCACCCTAGGCCTGGCACCGTGGTGTGTGCTGTACCCTCTCCAAAATCCACCACCCTCCAGTGATAACAGACTGCAGTGTCGGGGATTCGAAGACACCTCTGGAAGTTTGTGCTCAGGTGGACACCCCTGCAAGGCCAGGGCCCTTAAAGGGGAGGCAGTGCTTTTGAACAGTGGGTCTAGGGGTGTAGAGTACACTTCCCCGCAGGGCTCTAGCCCTGAAAAGTCAGGGGAGTCAGAGGGCTTTGCTCCCAGCCACAATGTGGGCCTGGGAATCCATGGCTGCCCTGGGCCTCAGTCCCACGCTGCCTTCTCACAGGCCAGTGAGAGGACAGATGGGACCCCCTGCAACCTTCACAAGATGGCATTGAGTCAGAGGGACCTGAGCTTCCACACTATTAGGGGAGGCAAAGACACATGAACTGGCAGCTACTTAGCACCATCCCGGGAGCCAACCTGTATAAGGAAGAAGGCTTCGGTCGCCTCCTGGGTCCTGGCTGGGGGTTCCCCAGGGTTTGTTGACCTTGAGTGGCCAAGGCTTCTCAGATTCCCTCTTTCTGCTCGCCTCATCTGCTGCATTTCCCTCAGAAGGCCAGGCCGGCCCTTCTCCTCTCCTCACTCTCTCTCCTGCCTTCTTCCTTGGCAAGCTCTTCTACTCTTGACCTCACCACCTGCCATGCAGATGGCCTCAAATCTCTTCACCTTCAGACCCCACATATTTGGCGGTAAGGAGACATCTCTACTTGGAGGTCCCTCAGCAACCTCCAACCCCACCTGTCCCCAGGTGACCACATCCTCTCCTTGTCCAAAGTCTGCTAACTTCGTGCACCATCCATCTGGTCACCCAAAGCGGAATCCAAGGACCACTCTTGACTTTCACCTGCTCCCCAGCCCAGCGGCACAGTATGCATGTCTCCCCTGTTAGATGTCCATCCTCATCTTGTCACCTCTGTGACCACACCCCTAGCGCGGGTCCTCATCACCTTCACTTGAATAAATGCCTTGGCCTCCCCCTAACTTGAGCCTTGCCCCGTTCCCATTCCCTTTCACTCTGTGTGACACATCAGAGCTGAAGGTCTTTCCAAAACATCACCTTCTTTTGAAAACCCTTCGATAATAGACTCTTGACCAAGGATGAAGTCCAAGCTCCTTGGCATGTCCTATTTGGCAGCGCAGCCTCCTCCCATGGCGCCCTGACCCTGACTCCACACTCCAGCCATTCTTTCCTCTGAGTGGGCCACACTTTCTCACCTACAGGGCTTTGCATTTGCTGTTTCCTTTCCTCTGAATGCCTGGGCCTTGGGACTTCCTAATAATTCCCCAGACCCTCATGTGCTATCAGAGGTGAGTAAGTGTGGAGCAGTCATTACAAAATGCTTCCTTAGCAAGCAAATGTTGGGTGAGGGTGTGAAAGGGGCAGCACCACCAAGGAGTTAAGAACTCAGGCTCCAGCATCAGAGGGAGTCCAACAGGACACATCCTGGCCCTGCACTTAGCTGCAGGTGGGAAAGTCAAGCGTGACCCTAGGGTTCTGCTTTGGGTGACTGGATGGATGAAGTTAGCAGACTCTAGACAAGAAGATGTGGTCACTTTGGGACAGGTGAATTCTTTAAGCCTCCATTGCCTGACATGAGATGAGAAAGACCATATTCATCTTTTGGGGTGCTAGTGGGTTTAAATGAGGTGATCTAGGTCTTCTGGTGCCGTGTCGGGTGTGATGCGGGTCCTCCCTTGGCCCCATCCTCTCTGGGGCTGGCCAGAGAAACACTGCTGTTGGCCATTGGCCTCCCTCTCCCCTCAGCCTGGCAGAGTCCTGCCCAAGCAGCTGGGGAGATTGAATATCACTGCGGCCTTCCCAGGAGGACAGCAGGGAGGACCAACCGTCACGGCTGCCCCCCACAGAGGGGCAGCAAGGCCCTGGGAGGGCAGGTCCGTCAGAGGAGAGGCTCCGCATGCTGCCCCGGGTGGGCCACACAGCTTCACAAGAACACAGACAGCGCAGCGCGTGAATGCAGAGGCCTCTTTGAGTTGTGCTGATGTGTCTGACAGTGAGAGTCTTGGGGCTGGCAGCTGATGTGTCCTGACAACCCCCTTCGCTCCTGGAATCCTGAGAGTAAGGGGTTGAGCACATGAGGGTTTGCCAGCTCTGGAGGCCCCAAAGGACCAGTCAGCTGAGTGTTGGCTGGGCTGGGACCCTCTGGGAGGCTCAGGCTCTGCTGTCCTCTCCCACTCCCCACCTTTGTCCCTGGGATGGTGGCTGTGCCAGACCAGCCCTCAGGCTCAGGGCTGGTCTCTGAGCAAGCATGAAGAGCCTCGCAGTCACCTGCCCATCCCTCGTATGTGGCAGAGACCCAGAGAGATGAAGAGACTGACCTGTCACACCCTGCAAGGTCGTAGGCTAGCCCAGGCCTCCAGGCTCCCCACACCAGGGTCCAGGACTCACTGCATGGCAGGGGGATAAGCAGCCATCACAGGACATCTTGACCAGCCCAGGCTGGCCTCCCCGAAGGGTCCCCTCAGCCCATCTGCTTTCCATCATCACATGTTCTAGTAACATAAAGCCGGGATTGTCCAACCTCGAGAATCCACTGGGTGTGGCCAGGCTCCACCCACCCTAGGCCCTGTGGTCTCAAAATAAAAACAACCCTCAACATCCTGTTTGTCAGAACTCCCTAATACCCTCTGCTCACTGACAGCCAAGGTAGCGCTCTGTTCCCAGGGCCACATCCTCAGGTCTTTCTGGGCAGAGCCTGACAAAGGTCTCCAGAGAAGCCACCCCTCCAGGTACCTGAGCCATGTCATGTGGCCACAAGGGCCCACCCTGTTCCCTGCCTGGCCTGAGCAGCACTGTCCTCCTGCATGTGGCTGGCCCCCTCCTCCTGGGCTCCCCTCCCTCACATCCCTCTGAGACAGATTTGTCTCTTCGTGCATCAATTATTAATTTGCTCCAGCTACATTAAGCCTGGGTCAGTCTGTTGGCTGCTTCATCATTCTCCCTGGGGTGCGGGAGGCAGTGGTTGGGGCTGGAGGCACTGAGGCAGAGAGTTCAAGAGAAGCCAGGACTCCAGCCCTGCAGATGCCCTAAGTGCACAAAGCCTGAACCAAAGGACCCTTCAAGATCAGGGGTCTTGAAGACCTATTAATAACAGATAGGGAAACTGAGGCCCAGAGAGGGGACGGTGCCTGCCAAGGGCAAACTGTGGTCTGTGCTCAGCTCTTCCCAGGACACTTGATCTTCCATCAGCCACATGGCTCTGACCCTCTCTTCTCTGTTTGACATCCTCCATCCTGCTGCTCTAACTGACCCAAATACACCCAGGGGATGCCCTACGAGTCATGAGGGGTCAAGTGGGCTTTACAAGGTCACAGCCGAGTGATACAGAAAGTGGAGATTGCATCGTGATGACCAAGAAACAGCCCCATCCACCAGACTAGTTTCCCAAGCCTCTTCACGTTAACAAGGGTCTCTCCCACCAAAAACGCCTCTGGTCAGTAAGTTAGGAAACACTTCAAACCACAGACTTTCTGCTTAGTCTGTTTGGGCTACTATAACAAAAATACCTTAGCCTGGGTAATTTATAAACAGCATACATTTATTGCGCATGGTTCTAAGGGCTGTAAAGTCCGAGATCAAGGCGCCAGCAGCTTTGGTGTTTGGTGAGGGCCCATTCTTCATGGACGGCACCTGGTTGCTGCACCCCTACATGGCAGAGGGGCATGCAGGATCTCCCAAGCCTCTTTTCTAAGGGCATTAATTCCATTCATGTTGTTAGAGCCCTCATGCCCCAATCACCTCCCAAAGGTCCCACCTCTTAATACAATATTGAATTTGGTATTAATTTTCAACTATGAATTTTGAAAGGACACACATATTCAGACCATAGCACCTTCTCAGGGAGCCACAAGATGCCTCATGGTGTAGTGAAGGCTCTGAGAAGGTCTGCAGGGGAGAAACCAGTGCAGCTGTGACAGACCCAGGGTGTCTCAAATTGTTTGATGGTGGAATGCTTGAGACTCACTGTGTTCTGCAGATCCCAGATCTCACTGGGTTCTGTGGGACTTTTTGAGGAACAAGCTGAGATCCTATCAATCTGCTCCCCAACAAATGCAACTGGCAAGTGGCCAAGTAAAGGAGCTGCTTGGGTGATGACCCCAAGGGGAGAGAAGTAGGAAGAGTGTGGCTAGGCTCCCTGGCGATGCCCTCCTTGGCTGTGGGCTTGAGTAAGTCACTCAACTTGATGGGCAAGGTAATGGAGTGGAAAGAGCTGGAGCTTTCGAGTGCCACAAACCTGGTCTCAAGTCTGCCATTCGTTCTACCAGATGTACTCATCCTAATAAATAGTTACCATGCATTCAGTCTTCCTAAAGTTCCATCCCACATATTGTCTGTCATAATCCCTATTTATTTTTCTGTTGGGGAAACAGGCTCAGAGAGATTGAGGCTCTTGCCCAATGTCACAAACATTATTGGATCCTCCTGCAGTCTGGCTCCAAAGCCCATGCTGCTAACCATAATGTTGTACAGCCTCTAGGAATAAATCAATGCCTCTCTCTGGGCCTCAACTTCCCAGCTGTCAATGGGGGATTAAGGATACTTCTTTCTCAGGCTTGTTATGAAGCAAGCACCTCCCCGTGGTGCCTAGTACATAGTAGGAGGTTAATAAGTGGTGGATTTCTTTCATCTTTCTTTTGGATTCTACCCGTAAAAATAGGATGAAGTCTTTACTCCAACAAAATGGACTGAGCATCTTGGGTGCTACTGTCAGGGGGACTGGGGTGTGTGGAGGGAGAGGTTAGGGGATGGGCGTCTATCTATCCCGAGGCCTGTAGACTGCAGGCTGACTTAAGGCAGGCTCAGGGGAGGCCTGGCTCTAAGACACATTTTTAAGGTGTCTTTCTCCTCCCCATTTGCAAAACTGAGTTTTGAATTGCAAGTGGTCAGACTGCAATAAATATCCCTGGAACCCACAGCACATAATGGTTTATAAATTGTGGCTCATAATTCAACTGGTGCCTGGGTCGCCGGCTCCCACTGCCACTGGTTCTCCAGCCCTGCAGCCTGCACAAGTGCCCGGTGAAGTCATAAATCAGGAATAAGGAACGCCCTGCTAACTCAATTTCACTTGTCAGCTTTAAGCTTTCATACTGCACGCTAAGTTCACACAAATACCACAAAATGTGTGTGCGTGCATGCATGTATATATATATATAAACTATACTGCTGTTATGTAATTCCCTCAGGACACAAAAACCTTTTCTGGCAAGAGCCTCATGTTTCCAGCCTTTGAGAGATGTTGACACGTTAAGTTCCCCATCTTCACTCCCCAGCATCCCTTCCCCCGCAATTCAGGACTTTCCTCTGGTTTAGTACAGGAGTTCCTCTCCAGTGCAGTTGGAGAAACTCATATTAGCTCTAAGCAGGAACTTCCCTAGGCAAGTTTCAGTGCCTTAGAGTGACAGCAAGCCTGAGTGTGGGGAAGGAGACTCAGGGGCCTCCCTTCCCACCCTCTGGTTCCAGAGACTCTGTGATGCATCCATACGCAGAAGTTCAGCAGATAGGTCAGCAAAGAAACCCAAACTCTCCAAGCCAGGCTGCCTGGGGAGTGTCCATGCCAGTACCAGAGCTTCAGAGCCCTTCCAGAGCCCTGTCTTGGGGAAGCTGGAGGCCCAGTGCCGAGTGGTGACTCGACCCTTGCAGTGGCCTCTCACCACAAACTCTGAGACCGCTCCTCTGAGGGCAAGTTGGCTGTTCCTGAATCAGGTATTTTGGCTTTCCTTTCACATTTAGTTGTAAAATTAGGAATTTTCAAATTGTTGGATCCAATGAACTGTGCGTGTATATATATATATATATGGGGCTCTAGGCAGGGGTAGGGGGGATGCACCTATATTTTTTTCACCCACCCACTTTGTGACTTTGGGAAAGTGGTTTGGCCTCTCTGAGCCTCCATCTCCTCGTGTAAAAGAGAAGGCAGTGACAGTCAAGCAGAGGGTGGTGACTATGTGGGTTCAATGCAGGGATGCCAAGCACAAGGCCCAGCCCTCGGAGAAGGCAGAGAGCCAGTGCCCTCAGGATCTCTCACCTACGGGCAAAGACAGCCATCTCACAGCCTGGGGAAGGAGGCACCAGGCCTGCCCAACCCATCAATCCCACCAATCCCACAGCCCCACCTGGGCGCTGTGAAGGGAACAAGTGTGTGTTCATGCTGGGTAATGAGAAGCGTCATCAGTAAATGAAGAATCTCCTAATTACCCAGACATCCCTGGGAGGATTTGTGAGGCTGCAGGTGGTGGCTAAGGCCCTGGTGCTGAGCGGTGGGGAGGGAGAGGGTGGCGGAGTTTGTGGGCAAGGGGTTCTGTGTTGCCCGGAGCAGACCCTGACCCTTGTGGATAGATCCCCAGAGCCTGGGAAAAAGCCACCAGCCAGTGGTCCAGTGCTGGAGCTGGGTGCCTGGGGTGTGTCATCTGCAAAATGAGGAATGGGTGCCAGGGCATGGCTAGACTCAGGACTCAGGGCCATTGAGCTTGCTCTGCCTTGAAAGAACACGCTGGCCTTAAGCAATTACTTTTTCCTCCCTGAGCCTCAGTTTCCTTACCCGCCAATGGCAATGATGGCAACTGCCTTGTCAACTTGACAGGTTGTGGGGGGCCAAGGCCCAAACAAGCACAGACTGGAAATGTACATGCCAGACTGCAGAGGGCCCACACAGTCAGAAGAGTTGGGGGCAGCCACCCCAGGCCTCCCACCCATGTGACTCAACTCAAACTCAATCATGGGAACCCTGCAACGGCTGCAGGAACTGCGTTTTTCCCAGGAGGGTTTTGGAATCTTCAGGATTATATCTGAAGTTCCTCTGGAAACCTCCTGAATCCCTGCAGAGCTAAGGTAGGGCCACCCACTTCCTATTTTCTGACTGCGGTTTTTGACTAGTGTGTTCCCAAAGCACTTCTGTAGGGAAGGGGTGGGGAGGGATGCTGGGGCCTTCTGTGTGAGAGTTCACTTGAAAACCTTTAGCTGTGGGGCCATTTTCAGACATTTTTATTAAGTGATATCTTGTATCAGATGATCATTATCACTGTCCTGTTTGGCAGGTGAGAAAACGGAAGCACAGAAAGGTCAGTGACTCACCCGGGGTCACACAGCAGTGCCCGTTTCTCCGATTCCCCTGCTGAGCTCCTGTGGCCTCACCTTCTAGATCTCCCATCAGTGTCTTCCCCTTCCTGAGCTATGGCTGTTGGAGTAAAGAATGTTCATTGACATGCTCCTCCCCCATTTGACAGACAGGGAAACTGAGGCACAGAGCAGGGCTCTCTCAGGTGAGAGCTGGGCTGAGATGGGGCAGAGCATCTGTGGCCACTCCTGTCTGCACCATTACCCAGCAGTCTCCCCATTCGATGCCCTGCCCTGCATCCCATCTCCATCTCTCCCATCGGGTAGGGTGGTCCAGGAAGACCCGGTAAAGACAGAGTGATGACAAACAACTGCCTGGGAGAGATAATCCACTATTGAAACACGCCTGCTGTTCTAATTATAAAGGAGACCAAATTGGGTTTAAATTGGAATTAATTGGATGCCTCCTTATCCACGCCATCTATCTTGCACTCGCCAGCCCTCTGGACGAGCAGGATGGAAGAAAGAGGAATCTCATCTTCTCGGCCAATGAACACGTGTCCCTGAAGGCGGCCTGCGCCCAGCCCCCAACCCCTAATCCCTTTAAACGTTTCAAGGAGCACAGACAATGGGAGCTGGGGTGCCTGGACCCCTCCTCTGTCTACCTTGCCAGAGGGGGATGAAAGGGGATTAGGTGACTCTGGAAGCGGGTGGGAGGGTCATACCCCAAAGGACCAGGCCTGCAGGAAGCAGGCGGGGCCAGGGCAGCTTGGAAATGCTCACTGGAGTGCTGTGATGGGCTGGGAGATGACAGGTCTGGACATAAAGCAAAACAGCCTGGGAGCAAGTTGGGGAGGGGGACTTTGTAGATGGGTCCTCAGGTTGAAGGCCTTGAAAGAGAGGGAAAGAGGTCCTCTAGCAAGCAAAATAGGAGGCCAAGGCCAACGGTGCTGAGGCTACAATAAACTATTAGCTCTTTGTAGTAATAACAAGATGGTGAGTAATACCCCATCCAGAAACGACTGTTCCCTTGTGATCCTTGGCAGGCGACACCCTGTGTTATTAAAGAATTTCCTGCTTCAGTTGGGCTGGGCATTCAAGGCCTTTGTCATATGCCTTTAGTTAGCCAAAGCACTCGCTATTCCCTTGGGGCCTCAAACTGGTGGCCCATGGGCCAGACATAGACACACAGGCACACAAATACACACATGCACACAAACACAGACACACTTACCTTCGTGTCCCCATTCAGCACACCTAGAATTCTACCCTCTCCACAGATATCCCACATCTAGAATTCTATTCCCAGTACATGGACCCAGAATGCCCCCACCCACATCTAAATTTGAGTGCTCCACCCACATCTAAAATTGCCCCACACCTAGAGCCTTCCATTCAGCCTTATGCACACTGGAACCTTTTCCCCATCTCACTACTTCTGCATTGCTTTGGGACACCGTCCCTCTCCTCACTCCTGGAACCATGCCCCCCACATCTGTAACATCTCCCTCTCCCTCTGTTATCACCACATCTGGCTTCTACATCCACACGGAGTCATCATCTCAAACCCCAAATCCACAATACTGGGAATATTGCCCTTCCCCCTGCACATAAAACAGGACCCCGGAAAGCCTGAGCCCCCTCGTCTTCTTGCCTCCCACCCTTAGCACTGGCTCTTCCAGACCCGTGTCCCTCCCCCTGCCCGAGGGAAAAAGGGCTTTCAGGCTCCGCCTGAGTGAATGAGACACACCTGCAGGGGGATATTAGGACTCATTTCCAACCGAGGAGATTTCCTTCTCTTCTATGCATGAAGTAAATATTTGCTTAATTTCCTAGTTCTGAGCATGATTCATGGAGCATTTTAGGCAGGCTGAGGGTTGGGCAGATGCTAGGAGATCTCAGCTCCTGGATGGCAGGAGAAGGAAAAATGGAGAGAGCAGAGTACTGGCCTAGGGAAGAATATTTCCAGCTTCCAGGCCTTGTGAACTGTGCAGGTAATTCAGGCTCCCTGACCAAAAACTGCCGTATTAAAATAAAGCATCACCCTTGAATTAAACAGTCTATGAGATCCTCTAGCAAGCAAAATGTGGGTCTGAGACCAACTGTGCTGGATCTACAATAAACTCTCAGCTCCTTGTAACTGAAAGGTGAGTAATGCCCTACGCAGAAACAATTGCTATTCCAGGCAAAAGGGAATGGAATCCTTTTTTCCAGAGATTGGAACCACAGTGGGTTAGAGATGGTGCAAACACAGGCTTCAGGCTTTGGAAAGCCAGGAGCTAGGATGGTGGGGACAGCTACTATATGCTTCTAAAGAAGTGAATGCATGTTTTGGTGAGAGGGAGTGAGGCTAAGAGAAGCTCCATCATGGCTGGCAGGTAGAGAGGAGAGAGGCTGATTTCTGAGGATGACTTAAATGATAGGCCAGACCAGATAAAATCTACCAGCCAGATATGCGTTCAGCAAATTCTTGAGCATGTATCATTTGCTGGGCCTGGTGCAAAGAGTCTGGGATAGAAAGATGAGGCTGCTGTAGCTGAGGGAGGAGAGAGGAGCTGTGTGGTGTGGGGCTGTGGACCTGTGGGAGCCCAGAGGGTCAGGAAAGGCTCCAGGAAAGGGGGCCATTGGACTGGGTGTGGAAGATGGGGCACTTTGCCGACAGAGGAGTGGAGGGAGTGAAGGTGGGTAGGGCATTTGCAGAGGCATAGGGGAGGGATGGACCAGGGCTGGTCAACCTGAGGCCATGTTAATGAGCTTGGTCTAGACACTTGAGTACAATGGGGAACCTCCAAGTGGTGTGGGGGATTGGCAGGTTTAATGTGGCAGCAGAGAGATCTGTGAGAAGCTGGTACCTTGATTCAGAGATGAGGGTCTGATCAAAGCCACAGCGGTGGTATGGAAATAAGTGAATGAACACAATTCTGAGCTAGCATTGGTGATTCACAGGCTGTAGAGGGGAAAGGATGGAGGAGTTGAAGATGATGCAGAGGCCTCTAGCTAAGGCAACCAAGTGGAAAGAATCTACTCCGCATTTTGCCAAAGAAAATGAATGAAATCAGCCATGCTTCCGACAGGCCAAGCATACGCTGCCTCCCCCATCCAGGCCTCAGCATCTCTCCCGGTCACACCGATACCTGAAAACAGTGTGCAGAGGGGCCCCTGCCTCAGCCTTCCCATAACATCCCAGAAGGAAAAGTTTAATCTTTAGAAACATGATAGAATTGTCAAAAGCCCATACATTGAGAAGTGAGAGGCCTGATTTTATTTCTGCGGCAACAGTTTAAAAAAAAAAATCTTCCATTAAAAAACTAAATAACAAAAAGCATGAGTCCTGGGGAAGGTTGGAGAGGAGTAGACAAAGAATAAGAGAAACCACTCACCCCTAAACCAAAGGATGCTTCAGCATCATGGACAGCAATACACCAAAAAAGGTGGCAAAACATTTCATCATGCAGCATCATGGGCTCACAGTAGAAGATATCTGTCAGCCACCTGCAGCTGTATGCAAAGTCATATAATAGGCTGAGTCATTAAGACTTCGGTATTGTAGGCCGGGCACAGTGGTTCATGCCTGTAATCCCAACACTTTGGGAGGCCGAGATGGGTGGATCACCTGAGGTCAGGAGTTAGAAACCAGCCTGGCCAACATGGCAAAACCCTGGCTCTACTAAAAACACAAAATTAGCCGGGAGTGGTGGTGCGTGCCTGTAATCCCAGCTACTCAGGAGGCTGAGGCAGGAGAATCGCTTAGAACCTGGGAGGTGGAGATTGCAGTAAGCCAAGATCACACCACTGCACTCCAGCCTGGGCAACAGAGGGAGACTCTGTCTCACAAAAAAAAAGGAAAAAAAAAAAAAGAATTCAGTATTGTAGATGCTTTAGTTTTTTCTGTCTGTTCTCAGGAGAGGATGACCTTGGAGGCAGAGAGCTTACCACCATGCAGAGGGGAGAAACTAACTGCTGTGTTTCCATGCCACTCACCTCCCCAGTAAAGGTAAACAAGCTCCTCCAAGGTTCTAGGCTGGGACATGATGCTCAGGATCATCCAGCACGTTGAGAAAGAAAAGAGCAGTGGGAAGGAAGACTATGTGTGTTGGGATTGAGAGGCACAGGACAATTGGCACCTGAGTGTTATTGTGATGGGAACAGTCCTTCAGCCTCCCAGGAAGTGAGAGCACATGGACCTCCCAGGGAGCGGGACCTGGGCAGGCTCACTAGGCGAGGCTGTGATGACTGTATGGTCACTGTATGGCAAGGCCAAGGACCTTTGGCCTACCTGGCAGTGAAGGGATGGACTCTCCAGTAGAGCCACCAACCTTGGAAGGGAGTGTGTACTTGATTAAGGCTAAGCAAGGAGGAATGGTGGTGAAGACTCCATACATCTAGCAAAGCCGTGGGGCCCAGCCTGCTGTTGCAGGACTCTTACAAGCCTGGGACATATGTTCGGCCCAAGGCTTGGGAGGAAATCTGGAAGGTTACTGGTATTATTTGGTGGTCATAGAAGCTGGATTTAATTTGGTTTAGAAAGGCTAAATAAATGTGGCACTAGGTATACCTTTAGCATTGTGGAATAATTATACATCGTTTCATTCGTTCAACAAATACTGAATATTTACAATGTATGCCTGGCCTTGAGGATACCTGGGGAGCAAAAACTGTCACAGCCTCACCAGGGGTGGAGGCTTATGCCTGTAATCCCAGCACTTTGGGAGGCTGAGGTAGGTGGATCACCTGAGGCCAGGAGTTCGAGACCAGCGTGGGCAACATGGTGAAACCCCATCTCTACTAAAAATTCAAAAATCAGCCGGGCGTGGTGGTGCATGCCTGTAATCCCAGCTACTCAGGAG
The DNA here is from genome assembly GCF_029281585.2 of Gorilla gorilla gorilla. Lineage (NCBI taxonomy): Eukaryota > Metazoa > Chordata > Mammalia > Primates > Hominidae > Gorilla > Gorilla gorilla. The sequence continues at coordinate 44,671,360 of NC_073232.2, read as the reverse complement.
GCTGAGGCAGGAGAATCGCTTGAACCCAGGAGGCGGAGGTTGCAGTGAGCTGAGACCGCGCCACCGCACTCCAGCCTGGCGACAGAGTGAGACTCTGTCTCAAACAAACAAACAAAAAACCTGACACAGTCTCTATCCTCCTGGGGCTTATCATTGAATGGAGACAGGTATTAATCAGATAGTAACACAAATAAAAACTACAACCATAACTAACATTTCAGAGAAGGAAAAGTTACCCAAAGGTACGCTAGGAGAATGCACAGTGCAGAGTGTAAGGGACGCATCCCTGAGAAAATGATGCTGAGCTGAGAGGTGAGGAAGAGACTGGAGTCACCCGGAAGAGGTGGCAAGAGAGCTCCAGGAAGAAGGAACCGCTTGCACAAAAGCCCTGGGAAGGGAGAACTCAAGAGAGCTATGGGCAATGAAAGGAGGCCAGTGAGGCTGGGATAGGAGTGGGAAGGGTACGGGAGTGGGGCTGGAAAGGCAGGCAGGGACCAGACATCTCAGACCCTCATCAGTCACAGAAAGAGCTGCCTCCTTAACACAGGAACGCTGGGAGCTACTGAAAGCTTCTCAATGGGGTGGGAGAGGGGCATTTTGGGAAGTTCACTGTTTCCGCCTGGGTACCCTCCAAAGCAGGGCCTGAAGGAAGGAACTGTGTGCAGGCAGTTGATGTGGAAGGTGATCCCAGGTATCTAAGATGAGGGATGAGGGAGAGGAAAAGAGGGAGGAGAAAAGCCAATCCAAGGGTGCATTATTGAGATGTTCCCCATCATGGGAAACCAGGACTGTTCACCATCATAGGGCCAGGTGATCCCTGTACCTACCTCTGTGCAGGACATTGAATGCCTCTTGGAGTTGTCCACACCGTGACCCATGGGGGGATGTATTCATGCATCGGCTCCTGTCCCGCATTGACCAAGGGTTCCCCAGGGCGGTGGACTACCCCACGTGCATCCAGACTGCACATGCCCATGCCATGTAGGCTCCTGCTGGGGTCCCATGCTGTGGCATCAGAGAAGCCCTAGCGCAGAAAGCAAACATCACACATCATGTCCTTGAGGTAAGACGTTCTCGGCGGAAACCATCATGGACATGGAGGCTGCCGTTTCTATGATGGTGGGAGTCAGAGACAGGCTGAGAGGCTGTTCAGTGGAGACTCTGAGACACTGCTTTGGCTGCAGAGCCTACTGAGGGTGAGGAAGGAGGGTGGCTGTGCAGACACAAATGAGTTAGGAGATGTGAAGATGGAAGGTTTGGGCTGTATTTTGGAGGTTGGGCCAACAGGACTGGCTGATAAAGCATCTGTGGAAGGGGATGAGGGGGAAGTGGAATCAAAACGGCCGACAGGCCAGGCGTGGTGGTTCATGTCTGTAATCCCAGCACTTTGGGAGGCAGGCAGATCACCTGAGGTCAGAAGTTTGAGACCAGCCTGTCCAACATGGTAAAACCCCATCTTTACTAAAAATAAAAAAAGTTAGCTGGGCGTGGTAGTGGGCGCCTGTAATCCCAGCTATTCGGGAGGCTGAGGCAGGAGAATTGCTTGAACCTGGGAGGCGGAGGTTGCAATGAGCCGAGATCGCACCACTGCACTCCAGCCTGGGCGACAAGAACAAAACTCCGTGCCCCCCGCAAAAAAAAAAGCCCACGGGTTTTCACCCTGAGAAATGGAATGAATGGCAGAAACCCTGCTTGTGGAGTCTTCAAAGGTGATTGAGAAGGGGTGACCAGTGGGGAAGGAGATGCATGGAAACAAAGAGAGGAGAGATCTTCAAAGACAGGATCAACTGCTGAAAAAGATAGTGTGGCAGCCTGAATAATGGCCCCCCAAAAGATGTCCACATCCTAATTCCTGCAGCCTGCAAATATTACTTTATATGGCACAAGAGGACATTGCAGGTGTGATTAAATTAAGCATTTTGAGATGGAGAGATTATCTTGGATTATCTGGGGGAGGGCCTAAACCTCCAAGGAATGCCAGCAGGCACCAGAAGCTGGAAAAGGCATGGAAGAAATTCTCCCCTAGAGCCTCCTGAGGGTGTGTGTCCCTGCTGACACCTTGTTTTCAGCCCAGTGAAACTGATCTCAGACATCTGGCCTCCAGCACTGCAGGAGGATAAATTCTTGTTGTTTTTAAGCCACGACGCTGGTGGGAATTTGTCACAGCAACCATAGGAAGCTAATACAGATTTGTGGCTGGGCACAGTGGCTCATGCCTGTAATCCCAGCACTTTGGGAGGCAGAGGCAGAACGATCACTTGAGCCCAGGAGTTTGAGACCAACTTGGACAACAAAGCAAGACCCCATCTCCACACACACACACACACACACACACACACACACAATTTAAATTGGCCGGGCATGGTGGCGGGCACCTGTGGTCCCAGCTACTTGGAAGGTTAAGGCAGGAGAATTGCTTGATCCCAGGAGGTTGAGACTGCAGTGAGCTGTGTGCACCACTGCACTCCTGCCTCAGTGACAGCCTGAGACCCTGTCTCTCTCTCAAAAGAAGATTTGTATAGAAAGGCAATCACTGTGTTAGATGGCATGGGGGTTGTTGGGGAACCAGGAGGTTTGGATGTGGAGAAGAAAGGAAAGGGGAGTCAAGGATGACACCTGAGTTTTTCAGCATAAGGAAGTGGGTGACAGTGCCGCTTACTGAGATGGGGAGTAGGTTTTGGTAGCAGGATCAAAAGTTCTGTTTTGGCTCCATTAGGCTTGAGAGGAATGTGAGACACCATTGCTGCTAAAAATGGCACGGCCTGATGAAATCTAAGCTCAAATGTCCCTGCAGGACCTTGAAAAAGCCACAGGGTAATGCCTACTGGTTATGCAAGGAAAGAGAACTAGAAAGATTCAGAGGCCCTTGTCCAGAGCATACCAAATGTCTGTGCATGTGCAAGAAGGGAATTCTTCCTGCGCCAGAGCAAGTGCCGGCTCATGCCAGGGCTGTCCCCAGGCATTCCAGAAATAACAGTCGGTGCCAGGGGGTCACAATGAATGCTTGGCAAGTTAACTTGATACTAGGGGTGTAGCAGTGCATGCCAGAAGACAGACAATAGAAGCTGAGAGGAGTAACAAAGGAGTAGCTTTGGCATGTTGGGGAGGATAGTGAATGCAGGGAGTGACTTCGTATGTCAGGGGAGTGACCTGGCATGTGAGGGAACCAGAGGGGTCAAGGAATAAGCCTGGGACAGGCCATATGCCATTGGACTAGCCATGGATGCAGCAGGAGTGAGATCCCAGCTGCCTGAGCCAAGCAGGGGCCTGTCAACACCTGGCTCTGAGAGCCCAGGGCTGCTGCTTTCCTGCCTCACCCCTGTGTCCTCCCTTTTCAGAAGAAGCTCGAATTGCAAAGACCCTTCCTGTCTCTGGAACCATTTCCATGTGCCTAAGCAAGACAGGCCCCTGCTCAGAGGCGATCAGCTCTCCCAGGAACCAACTACTGGAGTGAGAGGAGGTTCAAGGGTCCTGGAAAAAGTTCCAACTTTCCTCCTCCCCTTAACACACCTGGGATGGGGCCCTCACTTGTTCTCACCTACTTTCAGGAACCAGGAAGAGGAGAAATGTAAAAGGGGGATCAGATGGCCAAAAAACCGCCATCAGGCCCTGAGGACTTTCTGAGCACCAACTGTGGGTCTGGGCCTGACCTGGGAGCTTGGGAGGCCAGTGCGTGCCAGAGTGGAAGCAGCAGATCATGCGGCAAGGAGGGAGCAGGGAGGGGCAGGACAGTATGTGCCAGCAGCCAGCAGCTTTGGGGTTATTTCACACCTGCCTTTTCCTTTTCTCTATTATGTTAGGTAGGCTAAACAGGAACTCTCCTTGTGCCCATGTTACAGATGAGAACAGTAAAGCTCAGGAAAGGGAAGTAACCAACCCAAGGTGACTGGCTCTTGACTCCCCCAGTCCAGCATTCTTCTCTTTATGGCTTGCTGCCTCTGGAGAAGAATCAGACATGATCCCTGGCCTTGGTTCCCTCCTCAAGCCCCTCAAATTTTGCAAAGTCTTTGTTATGGTTTGGCTCTGTGTCCCCACCCAAAACTCGTCTTGAATGGTAATCCCCATAATCCCCATATGTCAAGGGAGGGACCAGGTGGGAGGTGGTTGGATCATGGGGATGGTTTCCCCCATGCAGTTCTCATGATAGTAAGTGAGTTCCCATGAGATCTGAGAGTTTCATAATGCAGTTTTCCCTGCTCTTTCCCTGCTCTTGCTCGCTGTCTCTTGCCTGCCACCATGTGAGACGTGCTTCTTCCCCTTCTGCCATGATTGTTTGTTTCCTGAGGCCTCCCTAGCCACGTAGAACTGTGAGTCAATTAAACCTCTTTTCTTTATACATTACCCAGTCTTGGGTATGTCTTTATAGCAGTGTGAAAAAGGACTAATATAGTCTTCTACTAGAGTACTTCTCAAGCTCTAAAATGCAGATTCTGATTCAGTAGTCTGGGGTGAGGCTTGACAGTCACATTTCCAGCAAGCTCCCAGCTGACGTGGATGCTTCTGATCCAGATGACACTCTGAGTAGCAGGGTTCTACTCCTTCTCACGAGTCCTAATCCATCCATTCAACCTCACCTAGCTGGGGATCCAAAGCTTGGTGGGGAAGTTTAGAGGTGGCCAGGTCCACCATACCAGGCCAGTAGCTTAGATTCCTGACCTGGTCCCCACCTACCCTGATGAGGGCCACACATTGTCTCCGAGGCTGCTCTGACCCCTGTATTTACCTACCTCCATTAAGAGCCAATTCTCAAATCTTCTTTAATTTTAAAGCAAGGAAAAAGATCTTCTGAGTACAAGATGACATAATTCTAGGGTTTAATCTGCCATGATCTCACTCAGTCATGTTATTCACCAATTCATTCACCACTCACTGAAAAGACATTGACTCAGTCTTCTGGATACTTTCCCTCCCCAAGCCTTGGTGGTTTCCCACCAGTACAATAAGGGAGTGAGTCTGGATTAGTGATCTCCACCCTGGCTGCATATTGAAATCACTGAAATTACCTAGGGAGCTAATTTGCTTTATTGAGATATAATTTACAGACAATAAGAGTCACCAACTTTAAATGTACCATTTGATCAGTTGTGCCAAATATATATAGTCATGTACCACCACCACGATCAACATATAGAACATTTCCATCACCACAAATCACACCCTCTGGCAGTCCACACCCACTCCAACACCAGCCTCTGACAACCACTGGTTAGCTTTTTGACATTATGGTTTCAATGTTTCTGAAATTTCCTAAAAATGGAATCATACAAAATGTAGTCTTTTGTGTCTGGTTTCTTTAACTTAGCATAATGCATTCTAAATTCACCCATGCTGTGTGCATGGGTAGTTTATTCCTTTCTACTGCTGACTAGTATTCCATTGTGTGGATGCGCCACAATTTGTTTATCCATTCACCAGTTGAGGAATATCTGGGGTTGCCCATTAGGCACAAGACTGTTACGAACATTCAAGTAAATTATTTGCGTGAACATGAACATTTGTTTGCATTTCTCTTGGATAAATACCTAGGGGTGAGATTGCTAGGTCACGTTGGGTATATGCTTAATTTTATGAGTAACTACCAAATGGTCTTTCCAAAGTAACTGCACCATCTTATACCCCCATCAGCAATAAATGAGCATTTCACAGCCTTGCCAACACTCGATATTGCCAGACTTCATCAATTTCACCATTCCGGTGAGTGTATAGAATAATATTGTAATTTAGTTTGAATCTCCCTGATGATTAATGATGTTGAGCATCTTTTCATGCTTGAGCATCTTTTCATGAGCATCATAGCACTGTCACTAATACTTTATCTTCCATTTTTGTATCCTTGCTGAAGAGTCTATTTAAATCTTTTGCTCGCATTTTATTCAACTGTTTGTCATTTTATTATTCAGTTGTAAGAATTTATACATCCTGGTTACAAGTCCTTTATAAACATCTTATTATACAAATATTTTTTACAGTCTATAGCTTGCCTTTTTAACTTCTTATTAAATTTTGAAGAACAAAAGGTATGCTTTTGTTTAACTTTGGTTAAGTCCACCTTATTTAAGTTTTTTCTTTTATGGTTTGTGCTTTTTTTAAAATTAGAGATTTAGGAAATCTCTGGTGAACCGAAGGTCACACTAACTTTCTCCTATGTTTTGTCATATAAGTTTAGAGATTTAGCTCCCACATTTAGCTCTGTGATCCACCTTAAGTGTGTGTGTGTGTGTGTGTGTGTGTGTGTGTGTGTGTGTGGTGTGAGGTAAGGGTTTATGTTTTGGCCCATGAATATCTAATTACTTTAGTATTATTTGTTGAAAAGGTTATTCTCTCCCCATTGGCTTACTTTACCTTTGTCAAAATCAACTGACCATCTATTTTAGGTCTGTTTCTGAACTATCTATTGTGTTCCACTGAGCTAATTATCTATAATTGTGCCAATGCCTCACGGTCTTCTTTATTGTAGCTTAATATTAAGTCTTGAAATCTGATATGGTAATATCTCCAAGTGATCTGTTTTCTTTCTGAAACTTGTTTGGGCTATTAGAAATCCTCTGTATTTCCATGTGAATTTTAGAATGGGCTTGTCAATTTCTTTAAATATCCTAGTGGGATTTTGATAGCAAACACAATGACTCTTTTAACACTACTGCATCTTCTGATTCATGAACATAGACTGTCTCTCTGTTTATTTAGATCATTTTTTAAATTACTGTAAGCAATAATTTATAGTTTTAATGTACAGGAATTGCACATATTTTATTACATTTATTCCAAAGTATTTCATACTTTTCATGCTATTGTAAATAGTATTTTTAAACTTCAATTTCCAATTATTTATTTCTGGTATACAGAAATACAATCAGTTTTTGTATATTAACCTTGAATCTTGTTACGGTGCTAACCCCACTAATCAATTCTAGTAGATTTTTTGTCGATCATTCAGGATTTTCTGCATAGACAGATGATTATGTAATCTGCAAGAAAAGATAGTTTTTTCTTTCCAATCTGTAAGCCTTTTATTGTTTCGTATTTTTCACTTTTTGCTTGCTTACACTGACTAGGACCTCTCTTACACTGGTCAACAGAAATGATGAGAATGAAAAGCCTTGCCTTGTTTTTAATCTTAGGGGGAAACATACACTCTTCCACCATTAAGTGTGACATTAGCTCTCAATTTATTATATATGCCCTTTCTCAGGGTGTGAGAAAGTTCTACTCCTGCTTTGCTGAGATTGTTTTTGGTTTTTCAGTCTTTTAAAATTATGAATGAATATGCAAATTTTCTCTAATGCCTTTTCTATATCTATTAAGATAATCATGTTTCCTTCTCATGGTCTATTAAGCTGGTGAAATATACTGATTTTTGAATGCTAAAATAACCTTGCATTCTTGAGATGAACTCCACTTAGTCATGATATGTTAATTTTTTCATATATTGCCAGATGCAGTTCACTAATACTTTGTTAAGGTATTTTGCTTTTTGTTGATGTGGGATATCAGACTGTAACTTTCCTTTCTTATAATGTCTTTGGTTTAGGTATCAGGATAATGCTTGCCCATAAAAGGAATTAAGCATTCCCTCCTCTTGTGTTTTCTGGAAGAGTTTCTGTAGAATCGGTATTATTTTGTCTTTAAATGTTTGATATAATTAACCAGGTAAGCCATCTGGGCCTGGCATTTTCTCTATAGGAATGTTTTTTAACTACAGAATCGATTTTAAAAACAAACAAACAAATACGAACTGGGCTCTAAAATCGGGAAGAAGAACAAGGTTGTCTGCATCCACTTCTTCTTTTCAACATTGTACTAGAGATTCTAGCCAGAGAAACTAGGGAGGAAAAAGAAATAAAAGGCATCCATGTTGGAAGGAAGATGTGAAACTATCTCTATTTGCAGATGACATGATCCTGTAGGCAGAATATTCTAAAGAATATGCACACACGCACACATACACACAAACTACTGGAGCTAGTAAATGACTAGGAAAAATGTGGGATACAAAATCCAAATATAGAAATCAATTGTATTTCTGTAGTCTAGCAAACAATTATCAGAATATAAAATTTAAAAATAATTCCACCTACAATACCATCAAGAAGAATAAAATACTTAGAAATAAATGCAACCAAAAAGTTAAAGATTTGTACACTAAAAATGACAGAACATTATTAAAAGCAATGAAAGGGAACCTAAATAAATGGAAAGATATCCCATGCTCCTGGATTGGAACACTTAATATTACTAGGATGGCAGTACTCCTGGAGTTGATCCTCAGTAAAATTTCTATCAAAATTCAAATTGCCTTTTTTTTGTGTGGAAATGGACAAGCTGATCCTAAAATTCATATGAAAAATGCAAGGGACTCAAAACAGTCAAGGCAGAGTAGATAAAGAAGAACAAGCTTGAAGAAAGCTTAAATATCACACTATCTGATTTTAAAACTTATTACAAAGCCACAGTAATCAAGACAGTGTGGTACTGATATAAAGACAGACATATAGAACAATAGAATATAATTGAGGGTCTAGAAATAAACCCATACATCTATGGTCAATTGATTTTCAACAAGGGTACAAATATCATTCAATGGGGGTTGAAAGACTGAGTTTTTTAACAAAAGGTGCTGAAACAACTGGATATCCACATGCAAAAGAATGGATGAATCCTATCTCATGCCATACATAAAAATTGACTTAAAATACATCAAAGACCAAAATATAAAGGTGAAAATTATAAAACTCTTAAAAGGAAACATAGGTTTGCATTTTCTTGACCTTGGATTAGGTGTTGGTTTCTCAGATGTGACACCAAAAGCACAAACGACCTAAGAAAAAATAGAAAAATTGTATTTCATAAAAATAATAAATGGGCATAAAAAGACACTATCAAGAAAGTGCAAAGACAATCCACAGAATGGGAGGAAGTATTTGCAAATTATATGTCTGATAAGGACCTAGTATCCAGAATATATAAAGAACTATTACAACTCAACAACAAAAAGACAACTCAATCTTATAAATGAGCAAAAGATTTGAATAGACATTTCTCCAAAGATATACAAATGGCCAACAAGCATATGAAAAGATGCTTAACATCATTAGCCATTAGGGAAATGCAAATCAAAATCACAATGAGATACCACTTCACACCTACTAGGATGGCTATAAAAACAAATACAAAAAACAGAAATAACAAGATGTGGAGAAACTGGAACACTCATTCATTGCTAGTGAGAGTGTAAAACAGTGCTGCTGCTTTGGAAAACAGTTTGGTAGTTCTTCAAAAAGTTAAACATGGGTTACTATATGACCCAGAAATTTTACTTCAAGGTATATGTAACTGTGATGGTTAATACTGAGTGTCAACTTGAATGGATTGAGGGAAACAAAATATTAATCCTGGGTGTGTCTGTGTGGGTGTTGCCAAAAGAGATTAACATTTGAGTCAGTGGGCTAGGGAAGGCAGATCTACCCTTCATCTGGTGGGCACAATCTAATCCGCTTCCAACAAATATAAGGCAGGCAGAAAAGTGTGGAAAAGGGAGACGGCCCTGCCTCCAGGTCTACATCTTTCTTCCATGCTTGATGCTTCCTGCCCTCAAACATCAGACTCCAAGTTCTTCAGTTTTTGGATTCAGACTGGCTTTCCTTGCTTTTCAGCTTGCAGACAGCCTATTGTGGCACCTCGTGATCATGTAAGCCAATACTTAATAAACATATATATATCCTGTTAGTTCTGTCCTTCTAAGAGAACTCTGACTAATACAATAACCAAGAGAAGTAAAAAGCATATGCTTACACAAATACTTGTTAAGGAATGTTAGTAGCAGCATTATTCATAATAGTTGAAAAGGCAAAACAACCTAAATGTCCATCAACTAATGACTGAATAAACAAAATGTGGCATGTCCATTCAATGGAATATTAGTCACAAACAAGAATGAAGTACTGACTCATGCTGCAACATGGATGAATCTTGAAAAGTTGTTCTCAGTGAAAGAAGCCAGACACAAAAGGTCATATATTATATGATTCCGTTTATGTGGAATGTTCAGAATCTGCCATAGAGACAGAAAGTAGATTAGTGATATCAGAGGCTGGGATAGGAGAGTATGGATAGTGATTGCTAACAGGTATGGGGATTCTTTTTAGGTTGATGAAAATGTTGGAACTAGATGGAGGTGATGGTTGCACAACCTTGTGAATATGTTGAAAACCATTGAAATGTACACCTTAAGATGGTGAATTTTATGTTACATAAAATTTTATTATATAAATTATCTCAGTAAAAAAATAAAGGGCTATTTGGAATTTGATTTCTTCTAATGTAAACCTTGATCATTTGTGCATTTAAGTATTTTGTCTATTTCATCTAAGTTGTAAAATTTATTGGGCAAAGTTTGTTTATAATATTCCTGTATTATTCTTTTATTAACTATAGAACTCATTGTGATAGTACCTTTTTCATTCTTGATTTTGGTAATTTATGTCTCCTCTCTTTCTCCCTTATTTTTTCCTGACTAGTATGGCTAGGGGTTTGTAAATTTTATTCATATTTTCAAAGAACCAGCTTTTGCTTTCACTAAGTCAGTCCCTCATTCTCTCTCTCTCTTTCTCTCTCTCTCTCTGTCTCTTTCCCTCCCTCCCTCTGTCTCACTCTCCCTCCTATCCCACTCTCCTTCCCACCTCTATTTTTAAAATTTTCTTCTCTTATTTTTATTATTTTTCTCCCGTTTACTTTTGATTTAATTTTCTTTTCTTTCTCTAGTTTCTTGAAGTAAAACTTACATAATTGATTTAAGATCTTTTTTCTTTTTCTAATACAACCATTTAATGCTCTACATTTCCTTCTAAACACTGTTTGAGATGTATCCTGCAAATTTTGATATGCTTTGCTTTCATTTTCTTCCAGTGCAAAATATCTTGTGATTTCCCTTGTAATTTCTTCTTTGACTCCTTGTTTATTTAGGAGTACATCACTTAATTACCAAATATTTGGAGATTTTCCAGACATGTTTCTGTCATTGACTTAAAATCTATTTCTGTCATGTTCAAAGAACATACTTTGTATGATTTCAGCCTTCTTGGTTTTGTTTTATGGTCCAGAATATGCTTGCTCTATCTTGGTAAATGTTCCATGAGCTCTCGAAAAGAATGGGCATTCTGCTGTTGTTAGGTGTTCTATAAAGGTCAATTAGGTCAAGTTGATTGATAGTGTTGTTAAATTTTTCTCTATTCTTACTGATTTTTTGTGTACATGTTCTAGCAACTACTGAGAGAAGAATGTTGACATTTCCAACTTTAACTGTAAATCTATCTATTTTTTATCTCTATCAGTTTTTATTTCATATATTTTGAAGCGCTAATGTTCAACGCATACATGCTTGGGATTGCAATGTCCTTTTGATTAATTGATCCATTTATCATTATGAAATGTCTCTCTTTATGCCTGGTAGTATTCCTTGTTCTGAAGTCTGCTTTGTATGATATAACCACACTAGCATTCTTTAGATTAAGGCTTACATGGTATATGTTTGTCCATCTTTTTACTTTTAACCTATCCGCATCCTCAAACGTAAAATAGGCTTCTTATAGCAACACATAGTTTGGTCTTGCCTTTTTAATCCTACCTTAACATGTCTGCCTTTTAATTGGAGTGTTTAGATGACCTTAAATGTTACGTAATTATTGATATCTCTAAATTTAAACTTACATCAATGCTATTTTAATTTTTTTGCCATGTGGTTTTTTGTTTTTTGGTTGTAATTTCCTGTATTAGCTTTTGCTTTTTTGTTTTATTTTTTCTTAGTTGCTCTAGGATTTACATTATACATGTTAAACTTATCACAGTCTACCTTCAAGTAATATTATAGCACTTCACTTATATTACTTAAGAATCTTACAATAGTATACTTCCATTTCTCCTCTCTCAGGCTTTGTGTATTGTTGCCATACATGTTATTTCTGCATATCTTTTAAACCCCAAATATGTTATTATTATTTTATCTTGAAATAGTCAATTATAAGCCCAAGAAGGAATATCAGGAACCAGATTTACCCTCCCATCCAACACAATAAATTTTTTAAAACATACACAAAATATAAAAAACAACACTTTGAAAGACACTGGACACCAGGCACTTAAGAAGTATTATCTCTGGGAAACAGGAAATAAAGCAGGCGAGCCCTCCCTTTGCTGCAGCTTATTTCCCTGAAAGAGTTTTCAGGCTTTGATGCAGGGAGGAAGAATCCAGGCAGAACCTAGTGGACTCCCTAAGTTCAGAGGACAAAGCTAACATCTTAATCTTTAGAAACATGATAGAATTGTCAAAAGTCCATACATTGAGAAGTGAGAGGCCTGATTTTATTACTGCAGCAACAGTTAAAAAAAAAACAACAAAAAACCTTCCATTAAAAACTAAATAACAAAAAGCATGAGTCCTGGCGACTTACATCATTACCAATATTAGATGTTATCTTTTTACTGATTTGTCTACTCTGAAAGATAAGTCAAATCATCTCATTTTCTGTCATCAAATTCCCATTTTGATTTCTTCTTTGACCCAAAGGTTATTTTGACATATATTATTTTTCAAATATTTGGAGATTTTGCATATTTCTGTTATTGAAACCTTCCCCAGAGATAATACTCCTTAAGTACCTGGTGTCCAATGTCTTTCAAAGTGTTGTTTTTTATATTTTGTGTATGTTTTTAAAAATTTATTGTGTTGGATGGGAGGCTAAATCTGGTTCCTGATACTCTTTCTTGGGCCTATAATTGACTATTTCAAGATAAAATAATAATAACATATTTGGGGTTTAAAAGATATGCAGAAATAACATGTATGGCAAAAATACACAAAGGCCGAGAGAGGAGAAATGGAAGTATACTGTTGTAAGATTCTTACAATATAAGTGAAGTGCTGTAATATTGCTTGAAGGTAGACTGTGATAAGTTTAACATGTATAATGTAAATCCTAGAGCAACTAAGAAAAAATAAAACAAAAAAGCAAAAGCTAATACAGGAAATCACAACCAAAAAAAACCACTTGGCAAAAAAATTAAAATAGCATTGATGTAAGTTTAAATTTAGAGATATCAATAATTACATAAAATTTAAGGTCATCTAAACACTCCAGTTAAAAGGCAGACATGTTAAGGTAGGATTAAAAAGGCAAGACCAAACTATGTGTTGCTGTAAGAAGCCTATTTTACGTGAGGAAAGGGGCATTATGATGTTGGTAGGAATATAAAACTGTGTGATTTTTTAGGAGTTATTTGGAGGTATATATCAAAATTTTAAAGGCCCTTGCCCTCTGATCCAGCAGTTTCACTTTCAGGAATCTATCTTCCAGTATGGTTGTAGAAATTAATAGGTATGTAGAGACTCATAGCTGTATTATATAGTAAAAAATAGAAAATATTATCGCTGTCCGTCAGTAAGGGATTGGGTAAATAAAGCACATATAGGGTCAAAATATCTAATATCCTGAACAAAATTACCAAAAAAAACCCCAAACTTACTTCTTTAGCCTTTGTTCCTGCCAATTTTCTTTCTCTAGGCTCTGGATACCTTGCCCCATGTGTACCTTTATTTTTAGAGGGACCAATGGAGGAGCTGGTTGTCTTTTAACTTCTATCCATTCTAGGTATTTCCCCCTTCATAATACTTGGGCCAGAAACAGGGAGTTGGCCTCTGACTAAAGCTCCAGTTTAGGCCTTAAACAGAAGCACTTGAATGTCTCTTGTCTCATCTGTCCCCTGTAAAGAAGGAGGCCCCAACCACCAATGCTCTCACCTTCACACAGCATTGCCTCTGAGGCAGCCTGCAGCTCACAGCAGAACTGAGAGATCTAGGTTTATCAGTGCCTGGCATGTAAGACAATCTCCTTGCGGGTGAGCTGTTTGCTTGCTGTGGTACTTTCTCTTCAGCAACAACTTAAAAGCCAGAGTTGTCACCAGTAAAGAGCCTGAAGGCCTTCTCTCCGTTGCCTCCTGTTTCTGTGACATAAAATCACCTGGGAACTTTACAGACACTGCCTCAGCTAAGTGATTAAGGCCAATATCTACGGTCATAAATCATGCTGATAGTATGGACCTGTATCCATTTCCTAGGCTGCCGTAACAAGTACCAAAGACTGGGAGGCTTAAAAAAACAGAAATTTATTGTTTCACAGTGCTGGAGGCTAGAAGTTTGAAATCAAGATGTCGACAGTGTCATGCTCTCTCTGACAGCTCTAGGGGAGAATCCGTCCTTGACTATTCTAGCTTTTGGTGCTTGCCAGCAATTCATGATGTTCATTCTAGATGCACCACTCAAATCATACGGCTGTCTTCTCCCTGTGTATCTTCACATAATCTTCTCTCTGTACCTGTTTCTGTGTCCAACGTTCCCTTTTCTATAAGGACACCAGCCATATTGGATTACAGCCAGGGGATATCGTTGAATAATTTCACTTTAATTTCATTATCTCTGTAAACACCTTATTTCCAAATAAGGTCACATTCTGAGGTACTGTGAGTTGGAGCCTAAACAGATCTCTTTTGGAGGGACACAATTCAACTTTTGGTATGCTGTGATGAAAATGGCTCTTTACCTTTGCTGTCTTCCTCTTAATAATCCATAACTCCAGTATAATGATGAGAAAATCATCACACAAATTCTGACTGAGTAGAGTAGAGAGGCGTCCTACAACATATCTGGCAAAACTCCTCAAAACTGTCAAGGTCATTGAAAACAAGAAAAGTTTCACCTCCTTTGAGAATGAAAGGAAAAAAAAAAAAGAAAAGCATGAGAAATTGACATCACCAAGAAGCCTAAGGAGATATGACAACTAAATGCAATGTAGTATTGTGGATGGGATCCTGGAACAGAAAAAGGGCACTAGTAAAAATTAAGAAAATCTAAATAAACTGTAGACTTCAGTTAATAATAACATACGAATATTGGCTCATTAATTATAGTACTGTAAGATGTTAATAGTAAAAACTAGACGCAGTTTGACTTCTGTGCACCCACAGGCTGAACACCACGTGGAAGCTGCCAAGGCTTGGGGCTTCCACCCTCTGAAGCCACAGCCTGAGCTCTATGTTGGCCCCTTTCAGCCACAGCTGGAGTGACTGAGACATGGGGCACCAAGTCCCTAGACTGCACACAGCATGGGGACCTGTGTTGACTGCCCTGCTGGATTTCAAACTTGCATGGTGCAAAACTCTGTGTACTACTTAATTTTTCTGTAAAGTTAAAATGTTCTAAAAAATAAAATTTATGGCTGGGCGTGGTGGCTCACGCCTATAATCCCAGCACTTTGGGAAACCGAGGCGGGCGGATCACGAGGTCAGGAGATCGAGACCATCCTGGCCAACATGGTGAAACCCCGTGTCTACCAAAAACTACAAAAATTATCTGGGCATGGTGACACATGCCTGTAATCCCAGCTATTTGGGAGGCTGAGGCAGGATAATTGCTTGAACCAGGGATTCGGAGGTTGCAGTGAGCTGAGACAGTGCCACTGCACTCCTGCCTGGCGACAGAGCGAGACTCTATCTAAAAAAAAAAAAGTTTATTTTTAAAAAGGGAATTTGATAGCATATCAGAATTTGTGGAAGGCTGCTAAAGCAGTACTTGGGAAGTTTATAGCAATAAACTACATCTCTTTATATTGGAAAAGGAGAAAGTTTTCAAATCAATAGCTTCAGCTTCCAATTTTAGGACACTAGAAAAAGAAGAGCAAATAAAACCCAAAGAAAGAAAATAATAAACATTAAAGTGCATATCAATGAAACAGAAAACAAAAAGAATAGAAAAATTTAATGAAACCAAAATTTTGTTGTTTTAGAAGATCAATAAAATTGCTAAACTCCAGCAAGACCATTCAGGAAAAAAAAAGCAGGGAATATACACAAATGACCAATATCAGTAATCAGACTTGATATCACTACAAATTCTAAAGATATTAAAATGTAATGAGAATATATTTTTATTGATAAACAATATCTGTACATATTCTTATAGTATATGTGGTAATGTGATACATTTATATAATGTGTAAAGATAAAGTCAAGGTAATTGGGATATCTATCACCTTAAATATTTACCTTTTCTTTATGCTAGGTACATGATATGGTTTGGCTGTGTCCCCACCCGAATCTCAACTTTAATTGTATCTCCCAGAATTCCCACCTGCTGTGGGAGGGACCCAGTGAGAGGTAATTGAATCATGGGGGCCAGCCTTTCCTGTGCTATTCTCCTGGTAGTGAATAAGTCTCACAAGGTCTGATGGTTTTATCTGGGGTTTCCGCTTTTGCTTCTTCCTCATTTTCTCTTGCCACCACCATGTAAGAAGTGACTTTTGCCTTCCGCATGATTCTGAGGCCTCCCCAGCCATGTGGAACTGTAAGTCCAATGAAACCTCTTTTTGTTCCCAGTTTCAGGTATATCTTTATCAGCCACATGAAAATAGACTAATACAATAAATTGGTACCAGTAGAGTGGGACATTGCCGAAAAGATACCCGAAAATGTGGAAGTGACTTTGGAACTGGGTAACAGGTAGCGGTTCGAACAGTTTGGAGGGCTCAGAAGAAGAAAGGAAAATGTGGGAAAGTTTGGAACCTCCTAGAAACTTGTTGAATGGCTTTGACAAATATGCTGATAGTGATATGAACAATAAAGTCCAGGCTGAGGTGGTCTCAGATGGAGATGAGAAACTTGGAGAGTGCAGCAAAGGTGACTCTTGTTATGTTTTAGCAAAAAGACTGGCAGGATTGCGTCTCTGCCCTAGAGATTTGTGGAACTTTGAACTTGAGAGAGATGATTTAGGGTATCTGGCAGAAGAAATTTCTAAACAGCAAAGTGTTCAAAAGGTGACTTGGGTGCTGTTAAAAGCATCCCATTTTAAAAGAGAAACAGAGCATAAAAGTTCAGAAAATTTGCAGCCTGATGATGCAGTCGAAAAGAAAAACCCATTTTCTTAGGAGAAATTCAAGCCAGCTACAGAAATTTGCATAAGTAACAAGGAGCCTAATGTTAATCCCCAAGACAATGGGGAAAATGTCTCCAGGGCATGTCAGGGACCTTCATGGCAGCCCCTCCCATCACAGGCCCAGAGGCCCAGAAGGAAAAAGTGGTTTCATGGGCCAGGCCCAGGGTCCCCATGCTGTGTGCAGCCTAGGGACTTGGTGCTTTATGTCCCAGTCACTCCAGCCATGGCTGAAAGGGGCCAACGTGGAGCTCAGGCTGTGGCTCCAGAGGGTGGAAGCCCCAAGCATTGGCTTCCACGTGGTGTTGAACCTGTGGGTGCACAGAAGTCAAGAATTGGGGTTTGGGAACCTCCGCCTAGATTTCAGATGTATGGAAACACCTGGATGCCCAGGCAAAAGTTCACGGTGGGGCGGGGCCCTCATGGAGAACGTCTGCTAGGGCAGTGCAGAAGGGAAATGTGGGGTCAGAACACCCATATAGAGTCCCTACTAGGGTACTGCCTAGTGGAGCTGTGAGAATAGGGCCACCATCCTCCAGACCCCAGAATGGCAGATCCACAGACAGCTTGCACCATGCACCTGGAAAAGCCACAGACACTCAGTGCCAGCCTGTGAAAGCAGGCAGGAGAGAGGCACCCTGCAAAGCCACAAGGGTGGAGCTGCCTAAGACCATGGAAATCCACATCTGGCATCCGTGTGACCTGGATGTGAGACATGGAGTCAAAGGGGGTCACTCTGGAGCTTTAAAATTTGACTGCCCTGTTGGATTTCGAACTTGCATGGGGCCTATAATGCCTTTGATTTGGCCAACTTCTCCCATTTGGAATGGCTGCATTTACCCAATACCTGTACCCCCATTGTATCTAGGAAGTAACTAGCTTGCTTTTTATTTTACAGGCTTATAAGCAGAAGGGACTTGCCTTGTCTCAAATGAGACTTTGGACTGTGGACTTTTGGGTTAATGCTAAAATGAGTTAAAACTCTGGGGGACTGTTGGGAAGGCATGATTGATTTTGAAATGTGAGGACATGAGATTTGGAGGGGCCAGGGTGGAATGATATGGTTTGGCTGTGTCCTCACCCAAATCTCAACTTGAATTATATCTTTCAGAATTCCCATGTGTTATGGGAGGGACACAGGGGGAGGTAATTGAATCATGCGGGCCAGTCTTTGCTGTGCTAGTCTCATCATAGTAAGTCTCATGAAATCTGATGGGTTTATCAGCAGCTTCTGCTTTTGCTTCTTCCTCATTTTCTCCTGCTGCTGCCATGTAAGAAGTCTCTTTTTCCTCCTGCCATGATCCTGAGGCCTCCTCAGCCATGTGGAACTCTGAGTCCAATGAAACCTCTTTTTGTTCCCACTTTTGGGTGTGTCTTTATCAGCAGCATTCCTGGGTGACAGCTGGACCACTCCAGAGATCTGCTCTACCTCCCACCTCTAAGCTGATATTAAGCTAATTTTATGACTCTTTGCCTACTGTGTGTGAGAGAGATGAAATTCTTTCCTTGGTACATTCCCAGTTATGCCCCAGGATGTATAGGTTCTCAGAGACACCTGCTCCTTGGGTAGGCACCATGGCCTTTGCACGTTGATCAGACTTCAGGGTTCAAGTGATGGACAAACATGCTTAAATAACCAGGTGGGGGACTTATCACACTATAATGGTGAATAATCTTTTTTTTTTTGAAATGGGGTCTGGCTTTGTCACCCAGGCTAGAGTGCCATGGCTCGATCCTCTTGAGTAGCTGAGACTACAGGTGCACACCACCATGCCTGGCTAATTTTTTGTATTTTTAGTAGGGGCAGAGTTTCACCATGTTGCCCAGGCTGGTCTTGAACTCCTGGGCTCAAGCAATCCACCCACCTCAACCTCCCAAAGTGGTAGGATTATAGGCGTGAGCCACTGTGCCCAGCTGGTAAATAATCTTTCTAATGTGTTGTTGAATTATGTTTGCTAGTATTTTGTTGAGGATTTTGCATTATGTGCATCAGTGATATTAGCCAATAGTTTCTTTTTTGTTTGTTTTTGTCTGATTTTGGTATCAGGGCAATGCTGGCCTTTTAGAATGAGTTTGGAAATATTCTCTTCTCTTCAATTTTTTCAAGGAGTTTGAGTAGAATTGGTATTAGTTCTTTAAATGTTTGGTAGAATTCAAATGTGAACGCTTCAGGTCCTGAGCTTTTCTTTGATGGAGACATTTTATTATGGCTTTGATCTTGTTACTAGTTATTGGTTTGTTGAGATTTTCTGTTTATTCATGATTCAATCTTGGTAGGTTGTATGTGTCCAAAAATTTACTCATTTCTTCTAGGTTTTCCAATTTGTTGTTTGTGATAGCCTCTAATGATTCTTTGTATTTTTGTGGTCTCAATTGTTATGTCTCTTTTCATTTCTGATGTTCTTTATCTGAGTCATCTCTCTTTTTTCTTAGTCTAACCAAAGGTTTGTCAATATTGTTTATCTTTTCATAAAACCAACTTTTCATTTCATTGATCTTTTGTATTTTTCAGTCTCAATTTCTTTTATTTCTGCTCTACTCTTTATTGTTTATTTTCCTTTAGTAATTTGGGGTTTGGCTTTTTCTTGCTTTTCTAATCCCTTGAGGTGCATTGTTAGGTTGTTAATTGTTAGACTTTTTACTTTTTTCACGTATGCATATATTGCTATAAACTTCCCTCTTACTAATGCTTTTGCTATATCGCATAGATTTGGGTATGTTGTAGTTCCATTTTCATTTGTTTCATTAATTTTTTTAATTTCCTTCTTAATTTCTTCATTGACCCATTGGTTGTGCAGGAGCATGTTGTTTAATTTCCAGGTGCTCGTATAGTTTCTGACGTTCCTTTTGTTATTGATTTCTAGTTTAATTCCATTGTGGTCAGAAAAGATACTTGAAATGGTTTTGACTTTTTAAAATTTGTTGAGATTTGTTTTGTAGCCTAAAATATGGTCTATTATGGAGAACATGCCATATGCTGATGAAAAGAATATGTATTCTGCAGAAGTTGGGTAAAATATTCTTAAATGTCTGTAAGCTCCATTTGGTCTATAATGCAGTTTAAATCTGAGGTTTGTTGATTTTCTGTCTACATGATCTGTCCATTGCTGAGAGTGGGGTGCTAAAATTCCCTAATGTTAGTGTATTGCAGTCTCTCTCTCCCTTTAGCTCTATTAAAGTTTGATTTATTTACTTGGGTGCTGTGGTATTGGGGGCATAGATGTTTATAATTGTTTTATTCTGTTGCTGAATTGACCCCTTTACCATGATATAGTGACTTTGTCTTTTATTACAGTCTTTAACTTGTAGTCTATAGTCTATTTTACCTGATATAAGCATAGTTACTCCTGCTTTTTTTTTGGTTTCCACTTGCATGTAATCTTTTTCCATCCCTTCAATTTCAGTGTATGTGTGTCTTTATAAGTGAGGTACGTTTTCGTAGGTAGCATATAGTTGGGTCATGTTTCTTTATCTATTTAGCCATTCTGTGTCTTTTAACTGGAGAAATGAGTTGACTTACATTCAATTTTTGTTTCTTTGGTTGGTTGGTTTTGTTTTTTTTTTAGAGACAGGGTCTTGCCCTGCCACCCAGGCTGGAATGTAGTGGTGCAATTACAGCTTGCTGCAGCCTCTGCATCCTGGGCTCAAGCAATCCTCCCACTTCAGCCTCCCGGGTAGCTGGGACAACAGGCATGTGCTACCACTCATGGCTAATTTAAACGGGGTTTCACCATGTTGCCCAGGCTGGTCTTGAACTATGGGGCTCAAGCAATCCTCCTGCCTCAGCCTCCCCAAGTGCTGGGATCACAGGTGTGAGCCACCATGCCCAGCCTCTGTTACTATTGATTAGTAAGGATTTACTACTGCCATTTTGTTGCTTGTTTTCTGGTTGTCTTGTAACTCCTCTTTCCCTTTCTTTCTTTTATTTATTTATTTATTTTTTACTGTCTTCCTTTGTGGTTAAGTGATTTTCTCTTGTGGTATGTTTTAATTCACTGCTTTTGATTTTTATTAACTATATCATAGGTTTTTGCACTGTGGTTACCAAGAGACTTACAAAAAACATCATATAGGTACAACAAGTTATTTTAAAGAAGTGACAACTTATATCACACACACAAAAATAGAAACTATAAAACTTTAAAAATAACGCTACATTTTAACTTCATCTCTCCCACTTTTTGACCTTTTTTCTTTTTCAGTTTATATGTTTTATATTGCCTATCCCTTAACAAGTTGCTGTAGTTTTTATTGTTTTTGATAGATTTGTCTTTTAGGCTTCATACTACAGTTATGAATGGGTTGCACACTACAATTACAGTAGGGTATTCTGTTTGTCTATATACTTAATTTAGCCAGTGGATTTTATACCTTCAAGTGTTTTCTTTTTGCACATTAAACTTTTTTTTCTTCTTTCAGACTGAAGAATGTGCTTTAATATTTCTTGTAAGATAGGTCTGGTGGTGGTGAATTCTCTCAGCTTTTGTTTGTCTGTGAAAGACTTTACTCTCCTTCACATTTGAAGGATAAATTTACTGGGTATAGTATTATTTATTTATTTTGAGACGGAGTCTTACTCTCTGTCGCCCAGACTGGAGTGCAGTGGTGCGATCTCAGCTCACTACAACCTCTGCCTCCTGGGTTCAAGTGATTCTCCTGCCTCAGCCTCCCAAGTAGCTGGGACTACAGGCACGCATCACCATGACTGGCTAATTGTTTGTATTTTTAGTAGAGACAAGGTTTCACCATGTTAGCCAGGAGGGTCTCAAGCTCCTGAACTTGTGATCCGCCCACCTCAGCCTCCCAAAGTGCTGGGATTATAAGCGTGAGCCACCACACCCGACCCAGGGTATAGTATTCTAGAATGGCAGAGGTCTCTTTCTTTCAGCACTTTGAAAACATCATCCCACTCCTGTTTTTGTTGAGAAGTGTGTTGCAAGACAAATTGGAGCTCCTTTATATGTTATTTACCTCTTTTCTCTGCTGCTTTTAGGATCCTCTCTTTTTTCTTGACCTTTGAAAATTGGTTATTATATGCCTGGGTATAGTTTTATTTTGGTTGAATCTGTTTGGTCCTTCTGACCTTCTGGTACCTAGATATATATTTTTTCTCAAGTTTTGTAAAATTTTCTTTTAATTATTTCTTTGAATAAGCTTTCTACCCTTTGCTCTTGCTCAGCTCCCTCTCAAACACCAATAATTGTATTTTTTTGGATTTGGCCTTTTGAGGTAATTTTCTATATCTTTTAGGCAATCTTCATTCTTTTCTTTTTTTTTCTTATTTCTCTGCTGACTGTGCATTTTCAAATAGCCTATCTTTGAGATCACTGATTCTTTTCTCCACTTGATTAATTCTGCTATTGAAAGCCTCCAATGAATTTTCCAGTTCAGCAAATGTATTTCTGTTTTAATATTCCTGTTTGATTTTTTAAAAATTATTTTAATCTCTTTGTTAAATTTCCCTGATAACTATCTGAATTGCTTCTCTGTATTATCTCGAAGATCACTGCATTTCCTTAAAACTGCTATTTCAAATTCCTGGTCAGATACCTCACAAATTGTTGTTTCATTAGGGTTAGTCACCAGTTCCTTACTTTGTCCATTCAGGGATGTCATGGGTCCCTGTTTGCTGTTGTTCCTTATGGATATAAGTCTATGTCTTGCATTGAATGATTATTTATTTATTCCAGTGTTCTCTATCTGGCTTTTTAAAATTTTATTAAATATGTTAGCATAGAGAGTCTTTGTAATTTACCTGTTGAATTATTTTCACAAGGTCTCTGCCTCCTTGTTGGCCCCTGATGGTGCCTTAAGCCCAGGTTTGCCTCAGCTGTAGTAAACAATCAGCATGATGCTAATCTCAAATGAGGGAGCACCCAGAGGGAATATCCCAGCTGTGTGGGGAGACTAACTAGGAGTTCATGCCTAGGAGAACTCCTACAGCATGGTGCTGCTGAACAGCCACTCTGACTTGGCATCTCCTTTGCACAAGTTACAGAACAGAGTTTCCAGGGCTGGGAATGGTAGTCCTATATCCCCCATTGTTCTGGGTGACCTTAGGGGTATTTCTCACCTCAGACACTTGCAATTCTTCCCATGGGTTGAAGTAGAGACAGGTCACCTGCCAGGGAACCCAAAATAATGAGGAAACTAATTGCCCAACTTGACCTCACTTATTCCAGTGTAGAAACTGTGAGTCAGGGAAAATTTTCCACATGGTTAGTGCTGGGCAGACTGAGGTGAGAGGCATTGTGGATGTCTAAGTTTGATTCTTTTATCATCTTCTCAGTTTTTTCACTTCTCTGTGGCCCCAAGAACAGTCTCATTCTCATATTTCAGTTCTGATATGTGGCTGGTGATAGTCTTGGTACTGTATACTTGTTTTGGGGCTTTTTGTGGGGGTGAGTTGTAAAGCCAGCTTGCTTCTATGCCACCATTTTGGAACCCAATAAGGGAATATTATGAAAACTTTTCTGTCAATAAATTTAACATAGATGAAATTGACAAATTCCTTGAAAGACAAATTACCAAAGATCACTCAAAAAGAAATAGATATCCTGAATTGCCTTATATCTATTAAAGGAATTTAATTCCTTCCCATAGAGAAAACTCTAGGTTCAGGTGTCTTCACTATTGAATTCTACCAGGAATTGATTGACAAAGTAACTTCAATTCTACAGAAAACTCTTGCAGAAAATAGAAGAAGAGAGAATACTTCCTGTCTCATTTTATGAGACAAGCATTGCCCTAATACCAAAATCAAAGATAAGAAAGGAAAGCTATAGTCCAATATCTCATATCAATAAAAAGCAAAACACCTTAACAAAATACTAGTAAACCGAATCTAGCAATACATGAAAATGAATTATACCACGACTAGTGGAGGTTATCCTAAAAATGCAAAGTTGTTTAGCATTCAAAAAACAAAGTATTTAACTAGCTCAAAAGACTGAAAAAGAGAAAGAACATTATAGTTACCTAAATGGGTACAGAAAAGGCATTTGAGAAAATTGAACATGCATTCATGATGTTAAAAAGCAAACTCTCAGCAAACTGGGGATAAAAGGAAATTTTTTCAACCTGATAAAAGGCATCTATGGAAAAACTAAGCACTAAAATCACACTTAATGGTGAAAGGCTGAATGTTTTCCCTAATGTTAAAAAACAGGGCAAGGATTTCCACCCTCACCATTTCTGTTGAGCATTATAATGGAGGTACTAGCCAGTGCAACCAGGCAAGCAGGCAATAAAAAGAAATAAAAAGCATACAGATTGGAAAGGAAAAATTAAAGCTGTCTTGTTCACAGATAACATGATCACATTTATGTAGAAAATCCTAAGGGATTGGAAAAAAAGCTATTAGAATTGATGAGAGACATAGTAACAGAACATAAAAATCTATCGTGTTTCTGTATACTAAGAATGAACAATTGAGAATTCAAATTTAAAATATTGTTTATAACAGCAACAATAATGTAAAATACTCTGGAATAGATTTAGTAAAATGTGTGCAATTCTTCTACACTAGAAACTATGATATATTGCTCAAATAAAGAATACCTCAATGAAAGACATATTATGTTCATGAATCACAAGGGTCAATATTGTTAAAACATCAGTTTTCTCCAAATCGTTCTATCAGTTGCATAAAATCTCAGTCAAGATCCTATCAGGCTTTTGATAGAAATTGAACAATTAAATCCAAATTGTATATGAAAATGCAAAGACCTTAAAAAGCAAAAAACTTTGAAAAAAGAACAAAGTTAGAGAGCTAATGCTATCTGATTTCAAGACATTATAAAGCTACAATAATCAAAACACTATACTATTGCCTTAAAAACAGAGAATAGTTAAGTTGACCAGAATAGAAAGTCCAGAAGTGAAACCACACATATATGGATAATTAATTTTTTACTAAGGCACAAAGGCAATTCAATGGAAAAATGATAATCTTTTTAGTAAATGATACTGGGACAACTGGATATTCATATGCAAAAAACTTTGATCTATAATTCATGTCATACACAAATTAACTCAAAATGAATTATACACCTAAAACTGTAAAATCCAAAACTATAGAACATCTAGAAGGAAAGTTAAAAGAAAATCTTTGTTACCTTCAGTCAGGCAAAGATTTGCTAAAATCTTATGGATCACCAAAAGCATTATCCATAAAAGAATAAATTGACAAATTGAACCTCATGAAAATTTAAAACGTCTTTTCTTCAAAATATGCACTTAAAAGAATGAATCTTGGAGAAAATCTTTGCAAAGCATATGTATGATAAGGGACTTGTTTCCAGAACATACACAGAGAACTCAAAATTCCATAATATGAAAAAAATCTGATATAAAATTTGCAAAAGGTATTTGTGAAATTGATATTCCACTAACGAGGAAATCTGGATAGCACATAAGCACATGAAAAGATGCTCAACATTATTAGTCATTAGGAAAATGCAAGTTAAAATCACAATTAGGTACCACTACACACTTATTGGAATGATAAATGTTGAAAAGACTGACTGATATGGTTTTGATGTGTATCCCCTCCAAATCTCATGTTGAAATGTAATTTCCAGTGTTGAAGGTGGGGCCTAGTGGGGGGTGTTTGGGTCATGGGGGCAGATCCCTCATTAATGGCTTAATATCATCCTCACAGTAATGAGTGAGTTCTTGCTCTGTGTTCATGCAAGACCTGGTTGTTTGAGAGTGTGGCACTTCTCCGTTCTTGCTCCCTCTCTCATCATGTGACATGCCCACTCCTCCTTTGCCTTCTGCCATGATTGGAAGCTTCCTGAGACCTTACCAGAAGCAGATGCCAGTACCATGCTTCTCATGTAGCCTGTAGAACTGTGAGCCAAAAGAAACCTCTTTTCTTCATAAATTACCCAGCCTCCGGTATTCCTTTTGAGTGACCCAAAATGGCCTAACATAGAAAACTGATACCAAGGAGTAGGGTATTGATATAAAGATACCTGAAGGTGTGGAAGCAGCAGAGGTTGGAATAATTTGGAGGGCTCAGAAGAAGACAGGAAGGCGAGGAAACTTTTGGGACTTCTTAGAGATTTGTAAGCAGTTATGACCAAAATGCTGATAGTGGTATGGACAGTGAAGTCCAGGCTGATGGCTTCTCAGATGGAAATGAAGGAATTTATTGGGAACTGGAGTAAAGGTCACACTTGTTATGCCCTAGCAAAGAGATTGGCTGCCTTGTGTCCATGTCCTAGGGCTTTGTAGAAGGCTGAACTTAAGGTATCTGGCAGAACAAATTTCTAAGTAGCAAGGCATTTAAGAAACAATGTGGCTGCTTCTAATAGCCTACAATCGGATATAAGAGCAAAGAAATGACCTAAGGTTGGAACTTAAAATTAAACGGGAAGCAGAGCATAAAAGCTTAGAAAATTTGCAGCCTATGTGATAGAGAAAGAAAAGGTGTTTTCAGGAAAGGAATTCAAGCAGCCTGAGGAGCAACCACTTGCTGGAGAGATTTGCATAACTAAAGGCAGCCAAGTGCTAAAGGTCAAAACAATGGGAAAAGAGCCTTGAAGGAATTTCAGAAATCTCCAAGGCAGCTCTCCCATCACAGGCCAAGAGGCCTAGGAGGAAAAAATGGTTTCAAGCATTAGGCCTGGGGCCCTGCTGCCCTGCTCAGTCTCAGGAGGCTGCTCCCCACATTCTGGGAGCCCCAGCTCCAGCCATAGCTCAAAGAGCCCCAGATAAAGCTTGGGCTGCCACTTTGGAGACTGCAAACCACCATGAACCTTGGCAATTTTCACATGGTGTTAAGTTTGCAGGAGCACAGAATGCAAGAGTTAAGGAGGCTTGGCAGCTTCTCCCTAGATTTCAGAAGATGAACAGGAAAGCCTGGGTGCTCAGGCAGAAGCCTGTTGCAGGGGTGGAGCCCCCACACACACAGTCCCCACCAGGGCACTGACTACTGGAGCTATGGGAAGGGACCTGTCACCTCCAGACCCAGAAGGGTAGAGCCACTGGTAGCTTGCACCCTAAGCCTCAAAAAGCCTAAGGCACTCAATTCCAACCTTGAGAGCAGCCATAGGGGCTGCACCTGGCCAACTCACCCTTGAAGCCTTGAACTCCTGGGTTTAAAGGATCCTCCAACCTCAGCCTCCTGAGTAGCTGGGGTTACAGGCATGTGCCAGGCAAGGGGCAGAGCTACCCAAAGCCTTAGAGGTTGGAATAGTTGGGAGAGCTCAGAAGAAGACAGGAAAATGTTGGAAGGTTTGGAACTTCCTAGAGACTTGTTAGAATGACTTTGACCAAAATGCTGATAATGATATGGACAATGAAATCCAGGCTGAGGTGGTCTCAGATAGAGGTGAGGAACTTGTTGGGAACTGGAGCAAAGGTGACTCTTGTTATGTTTTAGCAAAGAGACTGGCAGCATTTTGCTCCTGCCCTAGAGATTTGTGGAACTTTGAACTTGAGAGAGATGATTTAGGTCATCTGGCAGAAGAAATTTCTAAGCAGCAAAGCATTCAAGAGGTGACTTGGGTGCTGTTAAAGGCATTCAGTTTTATAAGGGAAGTAGAGCATAAAAGTTCAGAAAATTTGCAGCCTGACAATGCAATAGAAAAGAAAATCCCATTTTCTGAGGAGAAATTCAAGTCAGCTGCAGAAATTTGCATAAGTAACGAGGTGCCAAATGTTAATCACCAAGACAATGGCGGAAATGTCTCCAGGCCATGTCAGAGGTCTTCCTGGCAACCCCTTCCATCACAGGCCTGGAGGCCTAGGAGGAAAAAGTGGTTTCATGAGCCAAGCCCAGGGTCTCTGTGCTGTGTGCAGCCTAGGGACTTGGTGCCCTGAGTCTCAGCCACTCCAGCCATGGCTGAAAGGGGCCAACGTAGAGCTTGGGCCGTGGCTTCAGAGGGTGCAAACCCCAAACCTTCACAACTTCCACATGGTGTTGAGCCTGCAAGTGCACAGAAGTCAAGAATTGGGGTTTGGGAACCTCTGCTTAGATTTCAGAAGTTGTATGGAAATGCCTGGATGTCCAGGCTGAAGTTTGTTGCAGGGGCAGGGCTCTCATGGATGACCTCTGCTAGAGCAGTGCAGAAGGGAAATGTGGGGTCAGAACCCCCACACAGAGTCCCTACTGGGGCACTGCCTAGTGGAGCTGTGAGAAGAGGGCCACTGTCCTCTAGACCCTAGACTGGTAGATTTACTGACAGCTTGCACCATGCACTTGGAAAAGCCACACTCAATGCCAGCTCATGTAGGCAGCTGGGAGGGTAGCTGTACCCTGCAAAGCCACTGGGCTGGAGCTGCCCAAGACCATGGGAACCCACCTCTTGCATCAGTATGATCTAGATGTGAGACATGGAGTCAAAGGAGATCACTTTGGAGCTTTAAAATTTGTCTACCCTGCTGGAATTCGAACTTGCATGGAGCCTTTATCCCTTTGGCCAATTTCTCCCATTCAGAATGGTTGTATTTACCCAATGCCTGTATCCCCATTGTATCTAAGAAGTAACTAACTTGCTTTTGATTTTACAGACTCATAGGTAGAAGGGACTTGCCTTACCTTGTCTCAGATGAGACTTAGGACTGTGGAATATTGAGTTAATGCTGAAATGAATTAAGACTCTGGGGGACTTTTGGGAAGGCATGATTGGTTTTGAAATGTGAGAACATGAGATTTGGGAGGAGCCAGGGGCAGAATGATATGGTTTGGCTGTGTCCCCATCCAAATCTCATCTTGAATCCCCACATGTTGTGGGAGGGACCCAGTGGGAGGTGATTGATCATGGGGGCAGGTCTTTCCCATGCTGTTCTCGTGATAGTGGATGGGTCTCACAAGATCTGATGGTTCTATAAGAGGGAGTTTCCCTGCATGAGCTCTCTCTCTTTGCCTGCTGCCATCTATGTAAGACATGACTTGGTCCTCCTTGCTTTCTGCCATGATTGTGAGGCTTCCCCAGCCACATGGAACTGTAAGTCAATTAAACCGCTTTCTTTTGTAAATTGCCCAGTCTCAGGTATATCTTTATCAGCAGTGTGAAAATGGGCTAATACAGCTGGAAACAGACATCCCTGGGGAGCCTTTTAAATATTGAAACATGAATCCCATACCAGGGTGTTCTGGGGGCAGACCTGGACATTGGGTATTTATTTATTGATTTTTATTTAACTTTTAAGTTCAGGGGTACATGTGCAAGTTAGTTATAAGTAAACTTGTGTCATTAGGGTTTGTGGTAGAGATTATTTCGTCACCCAAGTGTTAAGCCTAGTACTCATTAGATATCTTCCTGATTCTCTCCCTACTCCCACCCTTCACCCTCCAATAGGCCCCAATGTATGTTATTTCCATCTATGTATCCATGTGTCCTCACCATTTAGCACCTACTTATAAGTGAGAACATGCAGTATTTGGTTTTCTGTTCCCACATTAGTTTGCTAAGGACAATGGCCTCCAGCTCCACCCATGCTCCTGAAAAGGACATGATCCCATTCTTTTTTATGGCTGCATAGTATTCCATGGTGTATGTGTACCACGTTTTCTTTACACAGTCTACCATTGATGGACGTTTAGGTTGATTCCATGTCTTTGCTATTGTGAATACTGCAGCAATAAACATGCACATACATGTGTTTTTATGACAGACTGATTTATTTTCCTTTGGATATATACCCAGTATTGCTGGCTAAAATGGTATGTCTGTTTTTAGGTCTTTGACAAATTGCCACACTGTTTTCCACAATGGTTGAACTAATTTACATTCCCACGAACAGTGTAAAAGCATTCCTCTTTCTCCATAACCTCACCAGCATCTGTTATTTTTTGACTTTTTAATAACAGCCATTCTGACTGGTATGAGACAGTATCTCATTGTGGTTTTGGTTTGCATTCTGTAATGATCAGTGATGTTGAACTTTTGATGATCCCAACATCCAGATGAAAATGCAAAAAATTGACACCTTGATTTGAGCCTTGTGAGGTTACCTTCCAAGGTATTTAAAATTCCTAGGTATTTTATTCTTTTCATATGTTTCGTGGCTGCATACATGTTTCCTTTAGAAAAGCGTATGTTCATGTCCTTTACCCACTTTTTAATGCAGTTGCTTGTTTTCATGTAAATGTAAGTTCCTTATAGATGCTAAATATTAGACCTTTGTCAGATGCATAGTTTGCAAATATCTTCTCCCATTCTGTAGGTTGTCTGTTTACTGTGTTGATAGTTTCTTTTGTTGTGCAGAAGCTCTTTAGTTTAGTTAGATCTCGTTTGTCAATTTTTGCTTTTATTGCAATTGCTTTTGACATCTTTGTCATGAGTGCTTTGCCCATTTCTATGTCCAGAATGGTACTGCCTAGGTTGTCTTCCAGGGTTTTTATAGTTTTGGGTTTTACATTTAAGTCTTTAATCCATCTTGAATGATTTTTGTATATGGTGCAGGGAAGGGGTCCAGTTTCCATCTTCTGTATATGGCTAGCCAGTTATCACAGCACCATTTATTGAATATGGAGTCTTTTCCCCATTGCTTGTTTTTGTCAGCTTTGTCAAAGATCAGATAGTTGTAGGTGTGTGGTCTTATTTCTGGACTCTATTCTATTTCATTCATCTAAGTATCTGTATTTATAACAGCACCATGCTGTTTTGGTTATCATAGCTCTGTAGTATAGTTTGAAGTCAGGTAGCATGATGCCTCCAGCTTTGTTCTTTTGGGTTAGGATTGCCTTGGCTATTGGGGTTCTTTTTGGTTCCACATGAATTTTAAAATAGTTTTTTCCAGTTCCATGAATAATGTCATTGGTAGTTTAATAGGAATCGCGTTGAATCTATAAATGGCTTTGGGGAGTATCACCATTTTAACAACATTGATTCTTCCTATCCATGAGCATCGAATATTTTTTCATTTGTTTGTGTCATCTCTGATTTCTTTGAGCAGTGTTTTGTAGTTCTACTTGTAGAGATCTCTCACCTCCCTAGTTAGCTGTATTCTAGGTATTTTATTCTTTTTGTGGCAATTGTGAATGGGAGTACATTCCTGACTTAGCTGTCTGCTTGGCTGTGATTGATGTATAGGAATGCTAGTAATTTTTGTACATTGATTTTGTATCCTGAGACTTCGCTGAAGTTGTTTAACAGTTTAAGGAGCTTTTGGGCTGAGACTATGGGGATCATGTCTGCAAATAGGGATACTTTGACTTCCTCTCTTTCTATTTGGATGCTCTTTATTTCTGTCTCTTGCCTAATTGCTCTGGCCAGGACTTCCAATACTATGTTGAATAGGAGTGGTGAGAGAGGGCATCATTGCCTTGTGCCAGTTTTCAAGGGGAATGCTTCCAGCTTTTGCCCATTCAGTATGATGTTGGCTATTGATTTGTCATAGATGGCTCTTATTATTCTGAGATATGTTCCTTCAATACCTAGTTTATTGAGAGTTTTTAACATGAAGGAGTGTTAAATTTTATCAAAAGCCTTTTCTGCATCTACTGAGATAATCATGTGGTTTTTGTCTTTAGTTCTGTTTATGTGATGAATTACATTTATTGATTTGTGTATGTTGAGCCAATCTTGCATCTCAGGGATAAAGCCTGTTTGATCATGGTGGATAAGGTTTTTGATGTGCTAGATTCAGTTTGCCAGTATTTTGTTTAAAATTTTTGCAATGATGTTCATCAAGGATATTGGCCTGAAGTTTTCTTTTTTCGTTGTGTCTCTGCCAGGCTTTGGTATCAGGATGATGCTGACCTCATAACATGAGCTATGGTAGAGTCCTTCCTCCTTAACTTTTTTTGAATAGTTTTAGCAGGAATAGTACCAGCTCTTTGTACATCTGGTAGAATTCAGCTGTGAATCTGAGTGGTCCTGGACTTTTTTTGGTTGGTAGGCTATTTATTACTGATTCGATTTTGGAGCCCTTTATTGGTTTGTTCAGGGGTTCAATTTCTTCCTGCCTCAGTTTTGGGAGGGTGCGTATGTCTGGGAATTTATCCATTTCTTCTAGATTTTCTTGTTTATGTGCATAGGTTGCTCATAGTATTCTCTGGTGGTTATTTGTACTTCTGTGGGGTCTATGGTAATATCCCCTTTGTCATTTTTGATATTTATTTGGATCTTCCCTCCTTTCTTCTTTATTAGTATAGCGAGTAGTCTCTCCATTTTATTAATATTTTTCAAAAAGCCAACTCTTGGATTTGTTAATCTTTTTAATGTTTTTTTGTGTCTCAATCTGCTTCAGTTCAGCTCTGATTTTGGTCATTTCTTGTCTCCTGCTGGCTTTGAGGTTGGTTTTCTCTTGGTTCTCTAGTTCTTCTAGTTGTGATGTTAGGTTATTAATTTGGGATCTTTCTAACATTTTGATGTGGGCATTTAGTGCTATGAATTTCCATCTTAACACCACCTTAACTGTGTCCCGGGGATTCTGGTATGTTGTATCTTTGCTCCCAGTAGTTTCAAAGAACTTAATTTCTGCCTTAATTTCATTATTTACCCAAAAGTCATTCAAAAGCAGGTTATTCAATTTCCACATAATTGTATGGTTTTCAGTGAATTTCTTAGTCTTGATAGCTCATTTGATTGTGCTGTGGTCTGAGAGATTGGTTGTTATGATTTCAGCTCTTCTGCATTTGCTGGGGAGTGTTTTATTTCCAATTATGTGATTATTTTAGAGTATGTGCAGTGGGGTGATGGGAAGAATATATATTCTGTTGTTTTTGGTTGGACAGTTCTGTGGCTATCTATCAGGTTCATTTGATCCAGTGCTGAGTTCGGGTCCTGAATATCTTTGCTAATTTTCTGCTTTGATGATCTGTCAGTGGGGTGTTGAAATCTCCCACTGTTACTGTGTGGGAGTCTAAGTCTCTTTGAAGGTCTCTAAGGACTTGCTTTATGAATCTGGTTGCTCCTGTATTGGGTGCATATATGTTTAGGATAGTTAGGTCTGCTTGTTGAAGTGAACCCTTTAGCATTCTTTGTCTTTTTAAATATTGGTTGGCTTAAAGTTTATTTTGTCTGCTGTTAGGATTGTAATCCCTCATTTTTTCTGTTTTCCATTTGCTTGGTAGATTTTTCTCTGTCCCTTTATTTTGAGCCTATGGCTGTCATTACATGTGAGATGGATGTCTTGAAGACAGCATGCCAATGGGTCTTGGTTCTTTATCCAGCTTACCACTCTGTGCCTTTTAACTGGGGGCATTCAGCCCATTTACATTCAAAGTTAATATTGATATATGTGGATTTGATCCTGTCATCATTATGTTAGCTGGTTATTATGAAGACTTTTCATATGGTTGCCTTATAGTGTCACTGATCTGTGTACTTAAGTGTATTTTTGTAGTGCCTGGTAACAATCTTTCCTTTCCATATTTAGTGCTTCCTTCAGGAGCTTTTGTAAGTTCTGGTGGTAATGAATTCTCAGAGCATTTGCTTGTCTGAGAAGGAACTTATTTTTCCTTTGCTTATGAAGCTTAGTTTAGCCAGATATGAAATTCTGGGTTGGAATTTCTTTTAAGAATGTTGAGGTCAGGAGCAGCATCTTATGCCTGTAATCCCAGCACTTTGGGAGGCCAAGACAGGTGGATCACGAGGTCAAGAGATCAAGACCAGCCTGGCCAACATGGTGAAATCCCATCTCTACTAAAAATACAAAAATTAGCTGGGCATGGTGGTGCATGCCTGTAGTCCCAGCTACTCAGGAGGCTGAGGCAGGATAATCACTTGAACCTGGGAGGCAGAGGTTGCAGTGAGCCAAGATTGTGCCACTGCACTGCAGCCTGGTGACAGAGCGAGACTCCATGTCAAAAAAAAAAAAAATGTTGAATATTGACCCCCAATCTCTTCTGGCTTGTAGGGTTTCTGCTGAGAGGTCTACTGTTAGTCTGATGGACTTCCCTTTGTAGGGGACCTAACCTTTCTCTCTAGCTGCCTTTCACATTTTTTCCTTTCATTTCAACCTTGGAGAATCTGATGATTATGTGTCTTGGGGATGATCTTCTTGTGAAGTATCTTACTGGGGTTCTCTGCATTTCCCTCTATTTGAATGTTGGCCTCCCTAGCTAGGTTGGAGAAGTTCTCGTGGATGATATCCTGAAACATGTTTTCCAAGTTGCTTACACTCTCTCCATCTCTTTCATGACGCCAGTGAGTCATAGATTTGGTCTCTTTGCATAGTCTTATATTTTTCAGAGATTTTGTTTATTCTTTTTCATTCTTTTTTCTCTATGCTTGTCTGACTGTCTTATCTTCAAGCTCTGAGGTTCTTTCATTTGGCCTATTCTGTTATTAATACTTGCGATTACAGTATGAAATTCTTATATTATGTATTTTAAGCTCTATCAGGTCAGTTATGTTCTTTTCTATACTGGCTATTTTGTCTTTCAGCTCCTATATCATTTTATTCTGATTCTTAGCTTCCTTGGATTGGGTTTCGATATATTCCTACATCTCAATGGTCTTTATACCTCTCCATATTCTGAATTCTATTTCTGTCATTTCAGCCATCTCAGCCCAGTTCAGAACCCCTACTGGAGAGATGGGGCAGTTGTTTGGAGGAAAGAAGGCACTCTGGCTTTTTGAGTTGTCAGGGTTTTGCACTGGTTCTTTCTCATCTGCGTTGGCTTATGTTCCTTCGATCTTTAAAGTTGCTGCCCTTCGATATTTTTATTTTATCTTATTTGATGACCTTGGGGGTTTGATTGTGGTATAAGATGGATTTGGCCAACTGGCTTTGTTTCTGGAAGATTTTAGGGGGCCAATGCTCAGCTCCCAACTCCTGGTCTGTGTGCTTTAACTCTGGGGGACTTGTATTGGGCCCCAAATTTGTTCTCTGGCTCCTTAAGAATCCACTGCCCTGGGTTGGGGCTGGGGTGCTCTCAGACCACTGGTCACTACACTCCAATGGGTGGTGTCAAAGTGTTTTGTAATGTGACAGCAAAATCTGTCCTTGTTTGTACACGCCAGCTGCAGTAGCAGTGCAGCAGGGTGGATGCTCATCAGCTGCGGTAGGGTGCTAGCAGGTGCTGGGGTGCCTGAGACCATGTGCGCATTTGCCACAGTGGTGGAGGCAATGCGGCTGGCAGGGAAGGGGGGCCCCTGCTGGCTGGTGACCATCACACTGGTGGTTGTGTTGACATGGGGAGCAGGGCACTGGCAGATGCAGGTCTGTGTACATTCCTTTTGCCAGCAGGCAGGGGTGGTTGCTTAGCGTGGAGGAAGATCCACTGTTCTGTGTCTGGTTTCACTCCCATGGCAGTGTTGGTGCAAGGGTGGGGCACTGGTGGCTGGTTCTGTGCCCACCAAGGCTCTGACTACAATGGCAGTTGGCAGGGGGAGCGGGGGCAGACTACACTCCTGATGCAGCAGTGGCTGGGCAGGGTGCATGCACACAGGCACGCTGACAGGGCAAGGAAAGTAAATACTGCCCGTACACACATACATCAGCAAATCAATGTGAGGGGTTGCCGTGGGCCTGGGGGAAACTGCAGTGTGGGGAAGGAGCTTGTGTGCTGGTGCGAGGATGTGGGGGCCGACCTGCTGGAGCTTTCCACCAGTAAGGCACTGTCCACCAGCACAGAAGCTATGATGTAGGCCCCCAAGGCACCTGAGGCTGCCCTGGAAGCAGGCGCAGCTAGACTGGGGCCCCAGGAGAAGCCAGCAGACCAAGGGGTGCTCAGGGCTGACCAGGCTTATCTGATGAGCAAGACTGCCCTGCAGAGTTCAGCCCCAACAGTTTCCCTTGGGCTGAAGTATCCTACTGAAGCAGTCAAGCCTAGGGGCATGGCCATCCATGGCTGTGCTCCACTACAGAGGCTCCCACATCAAACCCCCTGGGCTCCATATCAGCTGGCTTGCTATCCCTATCACTTCTCTAAGCTGCTCTCCCTGCCAACTTGAGTGTCTGTGGTGGTCAAGGGGTCGCCTCCTCCTGGTGGGATTCCAGAGGCTTGTGGTGAGAGCAGGTTGCTCCTTGTCAGTTCAACTCATCCATTCCCCTGGAGTCACTGGGGTGGGGGGGGGGGGTGTCAGGAACAAGTCCTGGTGTGTGGTAGCCCCATGCAGTGTTCCCAGCTTCCTCATGCTTCAGCCCAGCTTTCGTTCTTCCCTCCGTCCATTCTCAGTGTCTTCCCTCTGAAGATCTGTTAGTGCGCCAGGCTCTCGGTCCCTCAGTGGCAGCTGCTCCACCTGGCTGCATCTAGTCAGCCATTTTGCCCTCTCTGTTATGATACTGGGGATTTAAAAAGCTCCCTTTATAATTCTCATGTGCAGCCACAGCTGAGAACTGTTAACGTGGATCATCTATAAAAACACCTATTCATAGAAAGAATCTGCCATTTGCAGAGCACTTACCACGTGTCAGGAGTTCTGCTGGGTATTTTATCTCACCGAATCCTCGTAATAACCCTATGACATGGGTACTATGGAGGCTGAGGTGCAGGGTGGTTAGTGACCTGCCCCCAGTCACGCCAGAAGTAAGAGGAAGAGCTGGGATATGAAACCAGCTGCCTGACTCCAACAGCTCTTTCTACTCCCTGGCACCGCCATGTCTTCTGACACTGCAGATCAGAGGCTGGGCTGCCTTACACTGGGTCCTACGGAGGCTGGGCAGGCCCCTGGCCAGGAGGTCCTGGACAGGAGCTGGGCTCAGCTCCTGACTTTCTAGGGGCCCCACTGAAGGGCTGTGGGCCGTGGAGGCCCTTCTCACCTGTCCCTCAGCTCAGAGCCTTCCTGACCCTTCTGTTCCCATCTCTGCTCTTGCTTGAAGCTGCTGAGAAAGCACTGCTGGCCTCTCGGAGGGCTCTCCTCACTCCATGAAGATGAGGAGCTGCTCCACTGCTCCAGGGATGGCGCAGCTGGAGCTACTTGGTAAGGGCAGACTGGCAAAGGGGGATGGTTTCCCTGGGTCCTCCGCCCCCATCACACTTTTGGTCAGGAGAGTTGGACATGACAGGAGATGGGGGTGCTTTCAGAGGTGATCATAGAGCTAGCAGGATCCTTAGAGACTATTTACCCAATGCTTTTATTGTGGGGTTGGAGAAGCCACACCCAGAGAAGCCAAGGAACTATCTCAAGGCTATTCAGAGACCTAGAGGAATGGGAGTAGCCAAGTTCCCCAGTCACCTGCCCATTCCTGCTAGGACACAGCCTAAGAGACTCCAGCTGCACCTAGCACCCCTGCCAGTGAAAGTTCAGCCAGGAGGGGTGAGGTGACCTGCCCAGGGTCCCTGAGCAGGCTGGAGCAGCGGGCTGAGGGCTCTGCGATGGGGGCAGCTGCTCCAGGAAGGCTGAAGGGCTGCTCCATCCTGGTTCACCCTCCTTTTCAGGGGCCTTGATTGAGGCATGTGGTTCCCTTGGAAACAGACTGGCTTGTCTCCTGGGGTCAGCAGCACTTAATCTGCAGTTACTGCAATTTTGATTCTAGTGGGGGAGGGGATTCCAAACTCCCCCTTTACATTCCTCCACCACCCCCTACACCTGCTGCTTCATGAAAGCACAGATTTTCCCCCATTCTCAGTTTCCGTGTGCGCACATGTGTGCTTACATGCACACATGTGTATATACACACACACGAGTCTCCCAAGCTCAGAGAGCTTTTAATGACTCTGTTTTCTAACCCCCAACTGAAATGGAACAATCATGTCCTTACCGATTCTTTGTGGCCCAAGTTTTCCCAAGAACCAGAAATGGAACACCGTTGTCTTTCAAATGCTATCTCCATAGCATTACAATCAGATTAGGAGTGGGACAGAGAAAACAGGCCAGATAATACATTTTCCTTGCCCTTCCACCTCCTGAAAGACTTAAACCTGTGCAAGGACAGTCAAGGGTATGTTGAGGTATTACTTTGGACACACTGATGGTTTAAATAATCTGTATTATAATTCATCAGCATACACATCGCTCCTGGTGTGATTTACACCCTTTGAGGGCTGGCTTCCTGTCTGATTCCCTGCTGTGGCTCCCTAGCACCCTGGGGCCCAGTGGGGTTGTGCTGAATAAAGATCCCTTGCACTTCAGGAAAACCGAGGTGAACATGTTCAGAGCAAAGACGGATATGGCCCCTCATCCTGTGCTGATGCTGACCTTGGAACACGGCTGCTATGAAGGAAGACAAGGAGAGGTTCTAACATGTAGACTATGGTTTGAAACCTTAGCCTTTATAAAACTATGACAGTAAGAAAAATCTGACATGGTTGACTCCATCTTGCTTCTAGCCTCACAGGTTGGCTGTCTTTACTCATTCCTGGGTGTGGGCCAAGCTAACTTTGGGAGTAGTTTATAGTTTAAATAATAGTCCTTCCCCAAAACTAAACTGTTCTTGTAAAACTAATGAAAGGCCAACAGGTTAGGAAAATGAGAGGCACTTGGATTCTAAATAACTACCAGCCATTATTCCAGAGATCATAAGATTTGCAACTTCCCAGTTACTCCTGCAGATAACATCACTATTGTGGAACCCAAGATTGACCTTTTGAGATGTCAAGTTTTTATGTTTCCAACAACCAGATGGCCCCACCCAGCAACCAGTCCTGTGGCCCCCATCCAGGAAGTGATTCAGCACAAGAGGACAGCTTCAATTCCCTACGATTTTATCTCCAACCTAACAAATAAACATGCCCCCTACCCTAGCCCCCTGCCCACCAAGCTATCTTTGAAAAACCCCTAACCTCTGAGCCTTCAGGGAGATTGATTTCAGTAATAACTCTGTCTTCTGCACAGTATGATTGGCCTCATGTCTATTAAACTCTATTTCCTG
The DNA here is from genome assembly GCF_029281585.2 of Gorilla gorilla gorilla. Lineage (NCBI taxonomy): Eukaryota > Metazoa > Chordata > Mammalia > Primates > Hominidae > Gorilla > Gorilla gorilla. The sequence continues at coordinate 44,632,665 of NC_073232.2, read as the reverse complement.
CAATGCCATGGTCTCAGTGAGTAGATTTTGTCTGTGCAGCAGGCAGGAAGAACCTGTCGGGTGGTTACAGATTTACTAAGGACCCAGGCAGAGGCTGGAAAGAGAGACACAATCAACACCGAGAGGCAAAAGGGCCAAAATGGATGTGTAGTTTGCAGGCTGGCACCCGGAATGAGGATAAATTATGGAGAAAAAGCTCCACTAAAAAAATAACAAAATAACAGCCACAAAGGGACTTTTAACCACATGCAGACTGGAAGGTCTTGATGGTGCAGAGTGAAACCGGGACAGAGAAAGCAGAACCCTCGAATCCTGTCTTGCATCCTTCTTTAATAAAGAGAATAGACGAAACCTGCAGGGCTTTTGGTGAGCACCTGAATGGCGGGGAGGACAAGACACATGATGAAATAAATGCATGCCTTTGGTTAAAGAAATCAAAGCCATATGCAAAGATATTTTTAAAGAATCAAAATTTCCCCCCTCCCCAAACCCCAGTCCTATTCTTGAGGTATTTGCATTTCTTATATATCTTTCAAGATATATATTTTTATAAATCCATAGCATGCACACACACACACACACACACACAGCCATATTGCCAGGCTGTTTTGTAGCTTTTTTCCACCAAATGTGTCGGAGCTCTTTTTAGATAAGCGCAGGTAAGTCTATTTCATTCTTTCTAGTGGCTAATGCTAGTTAACAGGTAAGCCAGTGTGACCAGCCACCTAGTGACTGTTTGTTTCTAATGCTTTCTCAATCTTGCAATGAATATCCTAGTACATATGTATTTGTGTTATGTGATCAGATCCCTAAATGCAAAGGCACAGGCATTTAAATTTTTGATCATTATTAAACTACACTTCAAATATAGCAATTTACACATTCAACAACCATATAGGTAAGTGCCCCGTCTCCATATCCTTGCCAGCATTAGGTTTTATCAGATTTTAATTTTTGCTAATCTGATGATCTACAGATTGAATGTCATTGTTGATTTGCATTAATCATGAAAGATTGAGCATATTTTCATATGTTTATTGTCTTTTGTATTTCTATTCATATCCTTTATCCATTTTTCATGGGCTGTATATTTTTTTTAATTTTTTTTTTTTTGAGATGGAGTCTTGCTCTGTCACCCAGGCTGGAGTGCAGTGGCGCGATCTCAGCTCACTGCAACCCCCACCTCCCGGGTTCAAGCAATTCTCCTGCTTCAGCCTGCTGAGTAGCTGGGATTACAGGCGTGCAACCACCACGCCTGCTTAATTTTTTTGTGTTTTAGTAGAGATGGGGTTTCACCATGTTGGCCAGGCTGGTCTCCAATTCCTGGCCTCAGGTGATCTGCCGGCCTCAGCCTCCCAAAGTGCTGGGATTACAGCCATGAGCCACCGCACCCAGCCGATTTTTAAGATCTGTTTGTATGATAGAAAAATTAATCACTTGTCATATTTGAAGCAAACATTTTTATAACTATGTTTTATTTTGGAGAGGCATTTTTTCCATCAATGTGTTTAAAGTTGTTTGTGGAGCCAAACACAATGTTTTTTTTTCTTTTTGTTTGCCAGACAGCTAGCTGCTTTAAACAAGTTTGCTTCTTAGTATGAATAAGCTATCTTTGAAGCTTTGGGAAGAACTAGCAGACGTGTTTGCAGAACCTGAAACAACAATGCTTGAAAAAACATGGAAAACAAAAGGGGCAAAAGGAGGTCAATGAATGTCCCAGTTTTCTAAAAAAGAGAAAGATAGATTCCAGAAATGTCAGGCAAATTAATTTTATGCTAGTTCTGAGTAAAACTGTAGAACTGATCACTAAGCTGGTAGTTCAAGAACAACGACCAAAGGGCATGTGGGCACCAGGAGGAAGTCACGCCAAACCCACTCAGTCCCCATTTTTGTTAAGGTCACTGGACACATAAATCAGAAGATTGCTATAGATCCAGAATTTCTGGGTTTCAGCAGGGTGTTTGATAAAGTCTTTCAAGATTTTCCTGTGGACAAGGATGTTAGCTAGATCCATAGCCGGTTGAACAACCATGTCCAAAGAGACCTAATGAATGAATCAATATGAAATTGGAGGGTTCTCTAGAGATGACAGGGCTCTCTATGAACTTGACCAGGTCTTGTTTAATGTTTCATCAGTGGCTTAAATAAAGGCACAGAAGGCCACTTATCAGATTTACAGAGGACACAAGGGTGGGAGTGAAAAAGCTCATATGGTGGCATGCTGGAATCAAGATACAAAAAAATTTCAACAGCTTGAAACAGGGTTAAGAAGGGTAAATGTAAAATCCTGCACTTTTCTGGGGGAAAGAATGTGAATAAGCAGAGCTTGGGAGAGATAACGAGTTAAAAGCAGTAATTTATGCGGAAAAATACATGCCAATTCAAGATGTGCCTGGTTGCCAAGGAAAAGTCTTAGGTCCCAAGAGGGATTGGTTCCACTCCGCTCCGTCCTGCTGTCATCATGAGGAAAAGCCCGATGTTCACCTGGAGAGGACTCCAGGGGATGTGACACTGATACTAGCTGTGGCAGGGCTGGCCTGAGAACAGAGATCAGACCGGTGCCTCTGGCTGCAGCCAACTAGACGAGACTCAGCCGATATAATTACCAAAGGGAAGCTGAGGCTCACAGAAAAGAACTTTCTAAGCCGCGGGCTGCCTAAGAGTTACAAGGTCCACACCCAGGCTGGGAGCTGCCTGGCTAGCTTCTGACCTGGGTACAAGGCTGCAGCAGATCACTCTGCTATCGATTTGGATTCTATGATTCTGAGATTCATGTTCAAAGTCACCTAGATCTCCCAAGGACTCCAGGAAGAGAAGATGCCTGCTCAGATGAGCCCACAGATGGCTCCTGCCCCTGCCTACCTCCTGATGCCTGCAAGGTGGGCAGCTACCAGTCGTGCCCTGGGCCTGCCTTGTCCCTTTTGGTGCCCCCCTCTGGGCTGGACTTGGACTGGTAGAGTTCCTGGAGGTATTCAAGTGTACCTGCCTTCATGTTACAGTCTGAGAAATAGGGTCTCAGGGCAGGGTGCGGGGGGATGGTGACAAACCCAAGGTCATACAGCAAGTGGGTGGCAAGATGTTCTTAGTTCCAGCACAGAGCCACCTCTTCCCACCTCCATGCAGCCTCTGCTCTCCCGACTCCTAAGGTGGGGCCAGCCCTGAAGGGTAGGGCAGCATGGGAGGAGTGACCCGGTCCCACCAGCCAGATTCCTCCTAGCTCCTAGGCAAGGAGAAGCATAAGGGTTTGCCAAGCTCTGGAGATTTGAAAGCCACCCCTCACCCAAGCACTCAGGACATATATAAAAGCCCTTCCCCTTCAGTGGGCTCCATTATCTCCTTCAATCTCCATCAGGCCCCCATGTCCCCCTGAATGAATATACAAATGCAGCTTCAAGACAAGCATCTACCAGCCCCGGGGTTAGCTGCTGTCCTTAAACCCTCCTGTGTAGAAATCCTGGACCCCCTCCTCGCCCTGCACACATTTTGCTCCTCAGACACATTCTTTCCTCCTTGCCCGCTTTGGGAGTCCCAGAAACATTTGGGGGCCTGGTACTGGCCCAGTCACAGAGAAGACTCCAGCACCTGTCTTCTGAGCTCTGAGACTAGGCAGGCCTTGTGGGACTGGCTGGGAGGGCAGCTGACTTCTGAATGAAACTTATGTCTGTCCCTACAGGCACCCCTTTCTGTGGCTGGAGGTCATTCACATCACATGACACCCCCAGGCCACAGGCCCCCAGAGTGCTCTGCAACCTTCAGAATTTGTGACAGCAGCCCCCACACCACATACCCACACCTACCCACAATGCCCCTCAGGCCCCGGCACAGCTGCTGCTCAGTCCCCATCCCAGGCTTGGGCATAGTTTGAGGGTGTGGGCAGTTGGGAAGGCTCTGTCTGCCCAGCCAGCTCTGGCCTTGCACTGAACAGGCTGCAGCACACACCCCCTCCAGCCACTTCCTGCCACACACTCAGCAGCCCAGCGTCCTTTAAGCTCAGGGTAGCCCATTTCCACCCTCCGTGGCACCTGCTTCCTGCTTCCTTCCCTCCCTTCCATCCTCCCTCTTCTCCCCTGTCCCAACAGCCCCAAGTCCACGCACAGCTCTGAAGTCACTTCCCAGCATCCCCGGCTCCACCTGTCTGCTGGGGAGTGTGGTAGGGGGATTGAATATCGCTCTCCAGGTTCCTCTCCTCAGGCTTTTCAGAACCTTGGTTGCCTCCATACAAAACGAAGAGGATCTCTCCGATTCCTTTTATGTGCAGCATCGATATCCTAGTACTTCATAAACATCTGCAGTTCCAAAATCTAGAGAGCAAACGGCTCACATATGTCAAGTGCCTGTGACATACCAGGCTCCGTGTGTCATAGGCTGCATCTTGTTTATGCCTTCTGAAACCCTGAGGGGGGAATGTGAACAGACCTGTTTCACCCATGGGGAAACTGAGGAAGCACTGAGCAGTGACATAACTTGCCCAAGATGAATGAGCTGGTGGCTGGAGAACCAAGGCTGAAGCCAGGTATGGCATGGCTCCGAGACCACACATAGCCCTCCCACGTCACAGCTAGGCTTGGGGAGGATCCCAGGAGATTCCTGAGCTCTGGGCTTCCACCTTATTTGTGTTGATCAGGACTGGAGCCTAGAAGAGCAAAGGCAACTCTTCCCTCTGTTGGCCATAAGCTCAAGGGCTGAGGACTTCTCCCCATTGTCAGCCAGGGGAGAGTCTCCAAGGGACCCCCCCCCCCAACAAAGCTATAATATTGCCACCCAACTTTGTTCTAAGGACACCAAGAGATGGCCCTCCCACCTAATAGGGATTTAGGTTAACCAGAGAGGTTTGTTGATTTTTGTTGAAGTTAATGAGAATCTCCTTCCCTGAGCCACACCAGGGGGTGGCCCCCTGCTCCCCCCTCATCCCCGCCCCTTAGTCCAGCTGCCCAGAGGCAGCCACATCTAATGCTCATAGCTGTTTCTCTTGGTGTTTACTTTCATCTTTCAAAATGACATGATTTTGTTGCTATTATTCACTTTTTTAGCCATTTTCTACTGACTTGGACTGAGATGTTCTGACAGAGTCTGCACGTGTACCCTGGGAAGGGCAGGGTAGGGTAGACTGGCTGCCTGGAGGCAAGGGCTTGAAGGACCAGGGCCCAGGAACAGGGGGTGGTCCTTTTGCATGAGGGGTAGGGACAGTCCTGCTGAGGAGCAGGGGACAGCTGGGAGTTTTGCTTTCATCCTCCAAGCCCCAGGCACCCCACAGTACCAGGACTTAATGAGACAAGCCTTTCTCTTCTCTCTGCATGAATAGCAGGCCATATCATTTCCTCCACCCTCCTGGGTGGAGGAGGGCCATATCCAGGCCCTCCTGGGATATACTTTCCTCCCCACTCTACCAGGAGCCCCCTCTCTGCTTCTTTCCCCACGTCTAAGTGCTATTTGTCCCTCAAGCCCTAGCTCAGTGTTACCCCACACCGAGAAGCCTCCTTGGCCTGGGTGCCCTTCCATCTCCTTGAGTTTCTAAGAGCTGGGCCATTGGAACAGCATATCTTGTACTTGTCAGTTCTCTGCCAACTCAGGATATAGATCTGGCCTCTTAGGTCAGGCATCAAGCCCCAGAATGCAGGAGCCTGTCTGACATCCCACTGGCAACCCCCTTCCTGAGCTTAGTCCCTGACGCATGTGAGGACTTAGCATTTGGGGCTCTTACCATTATCATGGTTCCTACTGAAGGACCCACAGCAGGGAGGAGACAAAGCCAGCTGGGCCCTACCTGAGACCATGGTGCTGCCACCGAGGTTCTATACTGAAGAAAATAGCCAAACGGCCCCTTGCAATTAACAAGGCATTTAATAACTACCTGGGTATTATGCGTCGCCAATGCTCCAACTTTCAAGAGGAAGTAAATGAGGCTCAGAGAGGCTTTCCAGAAGTCCCACAGCTAGAAAGAAGAGAATTGGTCTAGCACACCAAGTCCTCAGATTCTTTCCTCTCTGTCCCTGGGCCCCACCCAGTGCCAGCCCCAGCCCCACATGCAGAAGAGATGAGGGTTGAACATGGACCGCTCAGGGCCACTGCCAAATTGAGCAGGGTCTCAGATAGACGTGAGCCCAGCTGCTCCCCCCACTTGCTTGGAGCTCTGTCACAGCCTCTGCATGGTCACATAGCTTTCAACACCAGTCCCTTGTCCTCAGGATCAGGGCTGGCCCAGCTCACCTGTGGGAAGTACCCTCAAAAGTACACACCTGTGCATGTTGAATCATAGTCTGTCAGACACAGAAGGGTCTTCACAGATGGTGAAATAGGCCAGGGTGGGCAGCATCTGGCCCAAGGCCAAACAGACAACTGGTAGCAGAGTTGCAAAGCACTTGGGCTCCACCCGGCTTCCCCCTACTGCAGGGTTATTACCGCAGGTGCAGAGCCTGAAGGAGGCAGTGTGGGAGAGGGGCATCACGTACAGGAGACAAGGAGAGCACATAACAGGTTACTCTTGGGTGCTGTGAGACGTGTGTACGCAACCAAGGGTGTATCACAGCACCTGTCTCTGGGTGTTTCATTAGAAGAAAAACATCAGAATGTATGAATGCCTACAAGTTTACTATTGCCTTGACAAAAGCAAGTTACAGGATAAAGTATGTTCCCATTTAGTTTTATTTATATACACACGTTGTCTTAGCTCAGACTGCTCCAATAAAATACTGCAGACTAGGTTGTGTAAACAAACTTATTTTCTCAGCTGTGGAGGCTGGGAATTCCAAGATCAAGGTACCAGCAAATTCGGGTTCTGGGAGGGCTCTTCCTAGCTGGTAGGCGGCCATCTTCCTGCTGTGTCCTCCCCCGGCTTTGCCTCTGTGAGTGAGCTCTTGTGTCTTCTTTCAAGGACATCAATCCTATCAGATCAGGGCCCCACCTTTATAATCTTAACCTTAATTTCTTCCTTTGGGGCCCCATTTTCAAATACACCCACACAAAGGCTTAGGGCTTCAGCATATGAATTTTGGAGGGGACAAACGATCCGTAACAAATATATAACCAGCGTGTATGTATGTGCCCGTGGTGTGTTTAAGGGTGAATTTGGTATTTTCTCAACTGATTTATTATTGGATTGTTTCATCTGTTACCACAACAATGTATTGGTTATACATTTTTAAACTTAAGGAAAAAAAAAATCAGGAGAGAAGTGGGAGAGAACATGAAGCATGAAAAGCCCCACCCCCCAGACTTACTGACCTCCCTGGTCTCCAGGCTCAGACAGCAAGCACAGACACCTGTCTGAAGAGGGGCCATTCAGCCAGATATCCGATGCCTCCACAGCACCATGGGGCACTGGACACCCCGGCCCCCACATCTGGGTATAGCCATCCTCAGCACGGCAGGAACCAGGACAGGGGCTCCATTTTGTTCTGAGGGCTACAGGTCCAGGAGGTGCTTTACTCATGCAAATCACACCCTGACCTCCCACCAAACGTCCAGAGGAGGTCGCCCCTGGTCATCCTGTTGCCCTCCCCAGCCTAGGCCCTCCCTCCAGTTGCAGCCTAAGGGCATTTAATGCTGTTGCTTGGCCCATTCTCCAGAGGCCGCCTCAGGGCAGCAGGCAGACATTTGCAGCAGGCACATCCAGGGGGCACAAAGGGAAATCAATGTCCCATTCATTCGAGGACTCTGACTTTCCATCTCTTAGACATGAGCAGTCCACAACCACCACATCCTCTTGTATGGAAGAGGAATTGGAGGCCCAGGGAGGGAAAATCCATTTCCTGTGACAGAGCCTGACAGTCCCCAACCCCCATCCTTCCACACCAGGGGATCTGCTCTTCACTGCTTTGCCACAAGCCACCTCCAGACTCTGAGGAAGGCGTCCCCCACCCCCACTGAGCCTGGAATAGAGGGTAATTTCCACCACTGCCCCTCTCTCCCCTACTCCCAGCAGCTCCAGACGAGCTTGGCAGCTGGAGTCCCAGGGAGCAGCTGAATATATCATCGGGGTCAAAGACAGAGCCTGGGGTATGTGTTAAAACAAGAAAACCAATCAGAGCTGAAAATGAAAGGCAGCAGAAGTGTGAAGCAGGGAAGGAGGCTGCCAGACAGACACTGGGTGCTAGCGGGCCAAGTGGTTGCTGCCACACACCTGCCTCAGTCAGCGTGACCCCTGCCCCAGTGCCCAGACACTCTAGGAAGCAAGTGGCCAGTGGGAGCTACAAGCACACCTCTCAACTCAAAGAGCAGTGCCCCGACCCAGGCCTGATCTGACAAGGAGATGTATGCATCAGTCTGTCAGTTCTTAAGCACTGTCAAAGTCCACACACAGATATTCCCTATTGTGATGCCACAGGGTGGGCCAATGCCTGCTCATCAGGAGTGGTCTGGGGTCCTTGGAGGACAGAGCCTGAGCGGGCTCTGGATTCCAGGCTCCAACATCCCCTCCCTGCCAAAGCCGGTGGGTGGCAGTTACTGTAGGGAACCAGTTCCAGGGAATAGGGGCTTAACACCGACCAAAACGCACATCCTAGAGCCTGGCCTGTTCACCATCTCATTGAATCTTGTGTCACACCTGGGAGAAAGACTATTTTTGTGCCCACAACCTGAGACTTAGGGTGATAAAGTGACTTGCCCAAGGTCACACAGCTGTGGAGGCACAGAACCGTGAGTGGAAAGCTGAGATTGTTAGAAATAGATTCTCCCTGCCAAGGGAGCCAGTCTCATCCAGGCCATAGGTGTGATCCAGATCTTCAAGAGGCCTGACTCTCCATGGTCAGCCCCTGGGGCAGGCCCAATCACAGTATGCATTCGACAAATATGGAGCTTCCACCATGCTGGGCACACGGTCCTCAGTGAAACCAACAGGGTTCCTGTGCTCCGAGTTTACCATCCCAAAGAGAACAGAGTCCTTCCCCCTCCTGTCCCCTCATTACCAGTCACCCCCATGGGACCTTACACAAGAGAAAGTCAGAAGCCCAGACAGTGGGCCTCAGGAGCTGGGTACCCAGCAGCATTGCCTGCTTGGGGCCACTCATCTTATGCAAACTCCTATTTTATAGAATGGGAAGATGGGCCCTGCTGTTACACAAAGGATGGGTGTCCAAGGCAGGGGCAGCCTCCTGGCACCACTGCCAGCACGGTCATGCTCAGTTGATTGCACAGCTGAGGGGTCAAGCCAGCACACAGGGCAGCTATGAAAAAGCCCATCAAGAAATAAAGTGAAGGTGGGGGTGGGGCTGGGGTGGGTAACACAGGAGGGCTGGTACCCAAGGAGCATGCTGGGAGCATGGGTGGCATCTAGACCAAGAAAAACAGAGGGACAGGGAGAGTCAGGCATGGAGAATGTACATTATGCTGGGGGTCTCAGTCCCAGGCACTGAGCAGGGGGCCACCAAGAACAGAGCTGCACTGAGTGACTTGGATGCCAGGTAGAACCTCCAGGGCGCTCGTCTTCAGGCCAAGGAGGCACAGTGGGCTCTGGGTCCTCCTCCTCACCCTGCTCAGATCTCCAGCCAAGAGAGCAGAGCCAGGTGGCCCAGTCATGACCGACAAGGTGGCTGCCAGGTCTCAGTGGAAGAGAGCAGCAGCCCAAGCCAAGCTCCTGCTTCTCCTCCCTCTGCCGGGCCACCTCCGCTGCCGAGCAGAATTGCTCCTCTGGCCTCAGGCTCCCAGCCAAAGCCCAGGAGAGGCCGGGCAGCAGCTCTATTAACACACAAACTGGTGGCCCGGCAGCCGCTGACACTGGGGTTAATTAAATCTATCTCCCCATCAATTCTCATTCAACTACTATCGATGGCCATTAGATGGGTGACAGAGTGACAAGGAAACAGTAATAGACTTGTCTTAACCCTCACGAGTGGAAAGCCCCCGCCCTCCTGCTGTGGTCCCCGGCTCACTCCCTGGAAGATCTCCCACTCAGCTCAACACTGGCTGCTCCCCGCACTGCACCTGGCCGCCAGCCAGGCTCACCTCATTCTTTGTTCAGTTTGCAAATTCATCCTCCGTGCCAAGCCTGACAAGTAGAGAAGACTTGGACTATTCCCCTCTCCTCATGCCACTCAGCCCTTTCTCTGCAAGGTCAAGTCCATCCAAAGCTGCCTCCTCCCAGGAGGCTCAGCCCAAGACCAGCTCACATAGCCCTAAGTGTCCCTGCCACCCAGTCCCTCCATGGCCAGTGGAATACTGGCTCCCACAAAGATGTTCACATCCTGACAACTGGAACCCATGCTTGTGTTACTTCACATGGCAAAAGGGGCTCAGATCTTGAGATGATCTGGGTTATCCAGGTGAGCCCTAGGTGTAATCACCAGGGTCCTCATAATGGAAGAAGAGAGCTAAATACCATGTGACAGAGAAAGCAATGCCAACATGATGCAGCATAGGATGCCACCAGCATCACTGGCTTTGAAGACAGGAGGGGGCCGAGTGCCAAGACTGCAGAAAGTTTTTAGATCCTGGAAAATGTAAGGAAACAGATCTCTCCCTTGGGGCTCCAGAAGGGATCCCTGGTATCACCTTTATTTTGGCCCAGTGAGACCCACCTTCAGACTTCTGACCCCCAAAACTACAAGTTCACGTTGTTTTGAGCCAAGTCTGCAGTCATCGTTAGTAATTTCTTGCAGCAATAGAGAACCAACATTCCCATGCCCATTCTATGTTCCAGCAACACCAGGCTACCTGCAGCTGTGTAAGCCACCCCACTTCACACCTCCCTGGCTTTGCAGTGCCTGCCACCTGAGATGCCATTCCCGGCCAGTTGTGTCCTACTTCAAAACTCCACCCAGCACCTTCTCTGCGAAACCTTCCCTGATTTTGTGTAGATTGCCTCATGCTTGTTCTTCCGTTGTGTCTCCGTGTTCCTCACTGGGTGCTGCTCAATTTTGCATCTGGTGTGAGCTCCCGTAGCAGGGAGCTTCTTGTACCTTCATAACCATGAGTCCTCTTGCACATGACAGTTCAGTGAACACTTGCAAAATAACCATTTGATGGCCTAGCCTGTCTTGTGTTCCCTGAGCACAGCAGTAGAGCGTGGTGGTTGAAAGCATAAGTTCATGTCAATTTTACATCAAAAAACAAAACTGAAATCTCAAACTCCAGTTCATATGTATGCTGAAGTATTTAGGGAAAGTATACAGACGACTGCAACTTATTTTGAAATGCAACCAGCCTGGCCAACATGGCAAAACCCCACCTCTACTAAAAATACAAAAATTAGCCAGCATGGTGGCACATGCCTGTAATCCCAGCTACTTGGGAGGCTGAGTGAGGAGAATCACTTCAACCCAGGAGATGGAGGTTGGAGCCAGCCAAGGTCACACCACTGCACTCCAGGCTGGGTGACAGAGTGAAACTCCATCTCAAAAACAAACAAATAAACAAAAAAGGATTAATGGGTGATAGGGTATAAAGTGACAAAACAAGCTTTGTGAAATGTTAAGAGATGGGTGTTAAGGTTCTGTCAACTGGGCTCTATATTTGAGTTCTCATAAGATAATTGGGGAAGAAGTGTATACCCTGGGACTAGACAGCCTGAAATAAAGTCTTGGCTCTACCACTCCCCAACCACGTAAGCCTAGGCAAATGACTCCTCTAGGCTTCTGTGTCCTCGCTTGTAAGAGGACAGTACTTTCCATGTGGCTGTGAGGACCAAATGAGTTCATACATGACAAATGCATAACAGCACCCTAAGTGCCAGGTAGGTATTAGCGATGGTCACTTTTTTGGGAGGGGGAACGGAGTCTGTTGCCCAGGCTTGGAGTGCAGTGGAATGATCTCAGCTCACTGCAACCTCTGCCTCCCAGATTCAAGTGATTCTCCTGCCTCAGCCTCCTAAGTAGCTGGGATTATAGGCGCACCCCACCACATCTGGCTGAATTTTGTATTTTTGGTAGAGACCGGGTTTTACCATGTTGGTCGGTCTGGTCTTAAACTCCTGACCTCATGATCTACCCACCTCAGCCTCCCAAAGTGCTGGGATTACAGGCATGAGCCACCATACCCTGCTAATAGTCACCTTGTCTCGACAAGCCCCACTCACAGGAGCATCACAGCGAGGCATGGTGCAGTTCCTACCTTACCTTCCTCAGTCGGAAACAGTGGATTGAGTCTTCCAGACTTCACACCCAGCCCACACTAAGCACTGCTGCTCCTATCTCCTGGGCACCAGGGTGCCTTGGAGTTCTATGCACGGTGAATAACCCAGGTGATATAAAGGGGTGAGACAATTGTTTCTGGAAGCAAGTGATTGGAGTTAGGGCTCTGCTAGACAGTATCTGAATTTCTACCAGGAGTCATGGGCTGTCAGGGAAGACCCATGTTGTGTGCTTATAACAATTACACTTGAAACATTGAGGATAGATGGGAAGGGAACAGGAATGAAAACCCAGAGACCAATTAGGAAGCTTTTAAAGACATGAGCTGCATCTGGGCAGCTCTATCCAGCTCTGCCCTAGATATTCAGGGCAGACACAAGAGGCAGCAGTGAATAGAGAGCGTGTGACTGTCCTCTCCTGGATCGTCTTATCCAAGGCCCTATCACCAGCTGGTACCTCTACCTCCGGCTGAAGTTTGGCAATCAAGTTCACACCATGGCTAAGTTCCATCAGAGCCCTCTAGCCCACCTGGCACTGAAGTCAAAGACAGGAGTGGTATTCCTTACCATAGGCTGAAGTAGGTTTGTGTCTGGGGGACTAAGCAAAGCACTGCTGGAGTGAGGAGGGCAGGCCAGGCACTGTCCTGGCTGTTCCTCAGGACAGGGAGGCAAAGAATACTGGATTCTTACTGTTCAAACTTCCCACAACCCCCAGGAGCCCTAGAAGGAACAGTTCTAGGTTATTTGTTTCCTTTCTCTTAATCTACAGCTTCAGCTAATTTAGGTGGTGGAATGATCTGAAGTCTTTCTACTGATGTATACCCTTGGTAGTATGGCCAGGGTTAGGCTGTCATCTATTTACCCACCCCTGAGTGGCAGAAGGTTGGCCTGGGACTCCCTGGACTACTTCCCCTGCCTCTACTATGGAGAGGGCGATCTTTGATGCAAACTTCCCAGCCAGCTCTGTAACCATCATTTGCCTGTTCAAAGCGGCAGGTGCAAGTGACCAGAGGCTGTCCCCACTTCTACTTTAGTGATAAAGTTGTGTTCCCTTGGTAGAAGCATTCTTCCCTAAGTTGCTAAGACTTCTAAAACTAGCAGAATCCACAAACCCAGGAGGGCAAGTCAAGTTAGGAGTAGGACTTCACCTGTTACATTGAGAGGTACCTTGTTTCTACTGTTGAGTATCTGGGTCCAAGCAGTCTGTATATGAGGAATATACTATCACAGTCATTGGTTCAGAACACATGCCACCCCTTCTATTAACAGTACTCCAGCCTCCCAAAGCAGTGAATCCCAGGTAGCACCATAATGGAGGTTTTGGAAGACTTCTCACCATTCTATAGAGTCAGCTGCTCCTGGGAATCGAGGTGCACAATAGCCATGGGCTTCTGCCTATTGATTCACTTGTGCTGAGACAGGAGTTCCTTTGTCAGTTGCAATGCTAATATGGGGAACAATGAAGCTGAATGTCAAATTCACAGATCGTATTTTTCAAGCAAGCCTGTCAGGCAGGGACAGGTATAAATCCAAGGAATACTGGGTCATGACAAATGGCCAGTACCCTCCCACTCCATGGTAGAAGTCAAATGGGGACTGGTAGATGGCTGGGTCTCCCAGTATTAAGATGCTTTACTAAGGGGCCCAGGGTTGCTGTTTCAAGTTGGTCTTAGCAGCTGAGAGTTCAGCCCTTGGGAGAAAGGCAAGTTGCAGATGCCATGCGGGGCAACTTAACTCCTTCCTCCCATGGTTGCTCATCCATGACTCCTTCAAGCAAGGACAGGGTTGACTAGGGAAGGAAGCTGACCATTTTAAGGGCAGGAGCCCCACTCATTTAGCAAGATCCTTGTCTAGAGTCATACCTTCACGAGCTTTCACAAGAGATCTTACACTTGGAATCGGTTCTAAGGCCCCCAATCTGTACATTCCTTTCCTAAACCTCCTTGTCACTATTCATGTAATCTTGCTCCAAGTCCATGACCAGCCAGTAACATCTTTAGCCTCCAACCATAGATCTATGTAGATCTTCATTTTAGACTGCACCCTTCTAGGCAAGAGACAGTGGCCTGTGCAAAGTCCTGCCCTTTAGGAAGATCCCTTCCCGATGGTCCTTCAGGGTCACCTTGAATGGGGCTAGAATGCCATAGCAGTCTACCCAGCTGATACCAGTGTGTTGTCTAGAGGCACTTATGAGTCCCTAGGCTTTCTGCACGAGTTGTAGGGGTGGGTAACAGTGCGATAGAATTAGGCGTACACATCAGCCAACTGTTCATGCTACTTACATGTTTTCAGGGACTGCTGGTGCCCTCCTACGAAAGACTTCAATTGAGACCACTGGGCATGCCCGGTGATGGCTAGGTGTGTCAACTCATACCCTGATCACATAGGCAGTATTCACTTTCTGTAGGGACCAAACAGCAAGCACCACACTTCAAGAGCAGCTACAGGTGGAAGGCAGCTTGGCTCTACCCTCAAACACTGGAGGCCTCCACCAAGATTCCCCTGCTGCTGGGGGCTTGCTGGAAGTTCCAAACAGTGGCCTCGTTCACTAGAGGCTTGGATGCCAGCATCCTGCTGGGACACAGGAACCAAGTGACAGTGCTTTGCAGCTCCATCCTGTCCCAGCCAAGTCTCTGCTTACTCTGAGAACCACTCGAAGCTGCCAGTCTGTCACACCACCACCGATGAGGCTCGAGTGTGACATACACCATTTTCAAAAACCAAAGCAGCCCAGGGTACTGTGGTGCCTTCTAAAGAGGAGTGAGGCCCAGCAGCCACCAGTCTACTAAAGGCGAGGCTTTGAGTGGCAAGCTACTCCTTTAAAACATGAAAGGTGTGACAAAGGTGATTAAGCTGGTGATGGCAGAACAGCTTTAAGGACACCTCATTCTCAGTGAGAATTTGTTTTGTTTCCACATGCCACAGGCTGTGGGAGCCTCAACTTAGTACCAGCCGGATTGTCACCAACTTCAGCCCCAACCAGGCCAGCATACCAGTCATTTCCCTGAAGACAGTTTCCTGCAGCCAGCCCAGCTAGCAACTTCTCAGCCAGCATTCTTTGTCACCAGCAACAAAACAGTTTTGCCAGATTAAGCAGAAAGAACTCATGATGAAAACTAGGGGTGGCCCGCAGAACTCACAGGAATACTAGGGCCCGAGGTTCCGAGGCCACACCACAGACCTGCCTGGTTGAGGATACATTGGCCCCACCAAGCACTAAATGCTGTCCCACTGGCAGGATGTAGGTGTGGCTATTGCCAGAGCTGCCCAAAGCTTGGTCTTGTTGCAACTGTCAGTTGGGAAGGTATCCAGTCCTAGAACCTTTGCCTCATTGGCTTCTATTCCAAGTCTGGGAAGGATTCGTCTGATCCACGGAGCCTAGGTCACATGTCTATTCTCTACCTGCAAGAGGGACTGGGAGAAAGGTTACTGGAATTTCTGTTGCTATAAGAGCAAGTGAGTGCTACTTCCCACTAAGATAGAGGGTAAAGAATACCCCAAACACAGGCAGAGGGACTCAGATCCAGGTGGCCAGGGATAGCAAGCAAGGCTAGTTTTGTCTATATAACCCTGACTTTCCCAGGTTTGGTCCTTACCTGTTCACACAGGATGAAAGCCCCGAAGTCTCTTCTACCACAGCTAAGGGAGAGATAATCCAGTCTCCAAGGCAAATGCTTGGGAGTGCCTTCGCTCAAGAGCCACCGAGGGAATGTCCCTATGCCAAGCCATAGCCACCGTGAGAAGGCCAGCTTCCACACAAAGCCTGGGCTGCAGGGCTACTGCTACCAGGGTAATGGGGCAGTACCTGCTTCTGAGCAACAAGAAAAAGCCTTTCATGGCTTTGTTAGTTAGGATGGCACACTGGAGTCTAGATTGCAATTGTCAGCCCCCCTCATCCCTTTACCCTTTGTGATCATCTGCACCCCTTCTTGCCACAGGCCTCAGAGGCTAGTCCAGGAACAGGAGTATATAATACATTGTCTTCTACTCTCCTGGTCTCGTCTCTCCCAAGAGAAGAGGCTTGACCTTCAGCCATAGCGAAGGCATGAAGACTTTGGGCCCCCAGGGCTACATCACAGCCTCAGGCCCTGTAGGCACATCTCACCCCACCCCTCAACCTGTCATGGGTAGCCAGTGCGTAGCATAAGTAGTCTAGGCCCTGATCTGCCTCTAGCAGACATACGTGTTTGCTACTTCTGGTTCTTCATGTTGGCTTTGGCCCAAGTCTGCCAACTCTTCCCCAGGAGTCCTGGAACCTACAGAGGTAAAAGGGGGGTCAGAAAAGTCACCCCTAGTAGAGCCCTGGGTTCTGTAGAGACAAGGACTCAGCTACTGGCCTGGTCAGCCTGAAGGGGCTGCTCAGTGCCCTCAGGACCCCTGATAGAATGGGCGACAGTACTCAACGTAGGTCCACACCTAACTAGGTACAAGCAGAAACCCAAATGCCACTGTGGATAGGGGAGGTTTTACCTGAACAGACATCCAGGAGCTGTAACAAGAATGTGGGAGACTTTAAGGCAGATGTGGGAAGATACTTCTGCTGAGTATGAACCAGGGGCCTTGAGGCTGAAGTCTTGTTTTAGCAAGAGGTTTAGTGAGGCAACTGCAGATTCTCAGAAGGAATAGTAACCAAGTCATGTAGTATAGGGATGAGCCCCACGCAAGAACTGTAAGTCCTTTGAGCAGAGGTGGCTTGGTCTTCTCAGCATGTCTTCCCAGAGCCAGACAGCCCCACCCATCCCATGGGCCAGCCTGGACAGGTTCAGAGTTGAATGGAGCCCACATTACTCAGTCATGTGGGTCTCTAGTTCCCTGTGTGTCCTAGACTCCAAGGGGAGAATCAGATGCCACTTGTGGGAAAGACCAGTGCTCCCAGAGAAAGATAAGAAAGATCCCTAGTTGTCTCCTGTGTCAGCTGCATGCCTGCTGGGAAGATTTCCTGGCTGCTCCACAGCAATGACTGTTGGGGAATCTACTGCTCACGTGTTCCGTTCAGTGTCAGGGTGAGGATGCCCAGCCACTGGGCCACAACTGGCCAGTGTCATCCTCTGCTGAGGTCTACATAGAGATCAGGGCCCCCATCCAAGCTCAGCAGTGTCTGGCTTCAACTCCAGCTTGGTCCAACACAAGTTCTGGTTTAAGTAGGAACACATACTGTTGACTTGAAACACCAAAACCTTTTACAAAGAATCTGGAAAGTTCTACATTGGGTGGCATCTCATAGCTGCCAGTGCTTCAGACCAGATCAGTCCACCTAGTCTTTGCATGGCTCTGAAGAATGCCCACAAGTTGGGCACAGTCTAAGACAGCAGCACTTCCCCCCCCCGCCCAACCATTCTAACCTTTACCCTCAGACCTAGCTGTTGCAGGGGGTTGGTTCTCCCTACTCTAACCTATAGCCTCCTACCTATTCTCCCCACAGGGCCTCTTATCCTTTCAAGGGGCTCGAGTTAGAGAAAATAAAGTACCCCTGTATTTGTGGGATATATGTACTTGTGATCTCAGCCTAGTCTTAGATGTGGTCAGGCCAGGAACAAGTGATGGCTTGGACAGCCTCATGCAGAGCCACCTTCTGCTCAGGACAGAGGACCAGCTCCAGAGCCATGCTACTAGGATGTTGTGAGAGCATAGTCATGGCTTCCCAATAGCACAGATCTCCCTGTGAGGAGGCAGAGAGTTAGGGAGGCCACAGTACCCAGGAGAGATACCCCAAGACTTCTCTCCATAGACAGTCTGGCCCTGGGAGCCTATTCCCATCTCCTAGACTATGATGTTATAATGATTGAAGTATGTCTGTCACTAACAGGTCTCAGGGCTGGGAGGGCCACGTGAGAACCTAGATGGACCCGATTTTCCCACAGTTTTCTCTACAAAACCGTCTGGGCTTAAGCCCTTTGAAGCTAGTTCCATGCCACAGTTCTGCATTATTTTGTGTTAAGCTAGACCTCAGGTCCTTATAGAGAGCTTCAAACTTCTACACCAACCATTGGGTGTTTACTGGTCTCTTTCCCCTTTTCTTTCCCCAATTTCTGCTGTCTAAACAGATTCCATCATCCCCAGAAATGCTGCCTGGACCCAGAGTCAGATCCCATGAGATCCAGTGTCTTACCGCCCTGCCTCCTGCTCGTCGCCCATACCCAGCGGAGGCCCTCTGCCTGGGTCATTTGTTTCTACCTCAGCACATCCTAGGGCTAGGGTGAGGAAGGCCACAGAAGTTAACATCTTCCCAGAACCCTCTAGGCTTCTCATGCTTGTTTCCTATGATATTAGTCTAGAACACTGTAGGCAAAGCAGCTTCTACCTCGATGTAGCCCTGTTCAGCAACCCCATCCCCACAGCCACTTTTCTTTCTTATATCCCCAAGGCCACTCCCGTCTGAGGTGGTAGAAAAGAGAAGGAACAAGACTCAAGAGGCCCAAGGATACTATACAGGCAAGACCGTTTGTTCTCCCCTTATACAATGTGATAAAGACATCCTCAGATTCCTGGCTAACACCCAGCCCCCTTTGTATCTGGCCCCAGTCCTCCCTGGATAGCCCAGTTGGAAAACTTTAGCTGCTAGGGTCCTAGCACCAGCTGACTTAGTGTCACAGGAAAGAGTTATGCCACTCAGAACAACCAGTGCTTCCAGCAAGGCTATAAGTTGCTTTCTCCCTGCAGACATAGGGAATTTCAGCCTTATTTCTGGATAGAAATGACAGTTTAGACACAAGATTGGTATATTTTATATGGGCATGACTTGATGCCCATGAAATGAGACATTGGATCTCAAAGAGGAGTCCCAAAGTCTGGACCAGCTCAGGACAAGTGCCAGCAAGTAGACCTTCAGCTTCCAAAGCCTTCCAAGCCTCTGGAGTTGCCACAGAACATCCCAGTCTCTCCAAAGAGACTCAAGGTGAAGGATTTGAGCACTTAAACCTATCTTCTGGTGAATCTTGTAAGTTGGGAAAGAATGAAATAAGCTCCTTCTCCAATATCACCCCTAGTTTCTCTCTGCATCTGATAGTGCTATGCCTTGACTTAGTCTAAGAACCTCTATACGTAGGTGATCTGTGGCCTCAGTTATAGGAGTCCTGTGGGCAGCTTGCCTGGCATCACTATACATGTAGTATTAAGCATGTCCATATATCCTACCTGGCTGATTGGGCCACCCTCAGGGAGTGATGGGGACTCCTAGTATCCCATCAACTCAGCTTATTTTCCCTGGTAACCATTGTACCCCAACTAACCCCAGAGATAAGAACCTCAACAATATGAGGCAGAACAGGCCAGATGCCAGAAAGAAGGCTGGTGAGCCACTGCCTAGGGATGCTTCCCTGCCTAAGGATTAATCCTTCCCTGCTACAGTCACACAACTGCCTCCTTCAGGGAGGGGAGAGTGCTCAGCTACGTTCTGACCCAAAGTTCAGGATGGTAAGTGATGTCAAAAAGAGGAAGAAAGTTTGCATGTAGGTAACCAGGAGTGAGATCATGACAAATGCAGGGTCTTACCCACATTTGCCTCATCTGTGTATTCAGAGTGGGTTCAGAGAAAACACTGAAGTGTCTCATCCACAGCCACCACAGCCCCATACCCTAGTAGTCCAAGGCCAGTTTAGTACCTAGACATCCAAAACCAGTACAAGGAACCTCCAGATCAGTCTCGATGAATACTGATGTGAGCAAACAGGAGAGGTTAGAGTCTAAGTGAAGAAGCAGCTGTCAAGATTAGGGAGAGCAGTCACTGGGAGACCCAGAACACAGACAAAGACACACAAAACATCTTCCTCCATGCTGCTGGCCATGGAGATAACCCCGAGTTAGAGGATGTCAGGAAGTCCCACCTGGGAGAAGACAGAACAGGCCAGGGGGACCAGGACAATGATCCTCAAAGACAAGCCCCCACACACATACATGCTGAGCAGGGCAGTGGCCAGGGCATAAGGAGGGATCTCCAGGTGCTGCCTGCTGTGTCCTTTCCTGCCCTTCCCCTTTAAGGAATGGAGACTCAAAGGAAAGGTGAGAGAAGTTGCCTGGGCAGGGCTCCAAACATGGTGCAGGAAGAGCGAGGTAAGGATCCAAGCCCAGGGCATCCCCAGCCCCTTACACCTACACCCAGGCAGCTGGGGACTCCCAATAGCAAGGCTTCAGGCAGTAATCCCGGGAATCCCACCACAGCCTCCTGCTTTTCTAAAGGCTCTTCTGCCCTGGGCCACAGGATGGCCCCTGGGGCATAAAGTACACACTCTGTGGTACCTTCTAGGCAGGAGCTGGTTGACCTGGTTATCCAGCCTCAGTCATTCTCCATCAGTGGAGTTCCAGGGATTCTCCGTGGAGTAGGAAGGCCCCAGGCCAGCTTATGGGCAGGCCCCAGGGAGAAACCTTGAGCAGCAGTGAGCTAGTGGCAGGTCAGGAGGAGGTACTGATAGAGGTCTTTACCTCTGATAAGGCCAAGACACCAATTCAAATGGCCAAGAGCACTGTTTGGGCTCCTATGACTGGCTGAACAGCCCCCAGGTCTACATGTGTGTCATAGAACCAGATCCATGCCTGGCTAAGTCCCCATATGCTAAATGAAGGCTAGAAGCAACATCAGAACATCAAGCAGATGGAATATCAGTTTTTAAACAGTGTGCTTTTCTATCAATATTCTTGTGGCAGAACCCTCAAGTGTTTTTCCCTTAAAAATTTTAATCCAAGATCTAACTTTGGTGTTTAACAGATAAAGATGACATCTTTAGAAGTATGAGAAAGTAATATTTGTTAGCTCAAGGTATCTATGGAAAAACCAGTGGTGTTCTGTCTTTAGTTTGCACCAAAGAAGGTGACAATGTCTAAACTCTTTCTGAAGGTGGCCTAAGAGCTTAGAAGAAAGAACCCAGGAAAACAAGACTATGTCGTGTTTTCCAGGAACAAGGACAAATGAAGCAAGGTTAATATGACAAGTAGCTCTCTGGTGCCCAACATCGACAAAGTCCAGAAAGAAACTAAGCATCAGAGATCTAGCATGGATGGGAGGGACCTCGATAAAGGAGACGTGTCTCACTGGGGCATTCAACCCCCAAGCTTAGAAGGGCCCCAAAGTCATAGCTGCAGGGAGCAACTAGGTTCACAGGAACAGCAATGATTCCCTGTCACAGCTGAGGCAAGGAGATGGGCAGTGATGAAGTTGGTAGGGAGACAACTTCCCAGTCCATGAGGACAAGCGTCAGTCCAGGTAATAGTAAGCAGTGCCGTCATAACAGATTCAGATCCAGGCAGTGTGGCAAAGGTTTCTTTTGTTCACATCAAGGGGGTAAGGTGGTATGCACAAGGCTCCTCCTAGTGTAGGCCTAGGAATGGCCTGTCTTCAGCTGCATTGTCTAGAATAGGTGGAGCCTCCAGGCAGGGTCACTTCTGCATGGCAAAAGCCTGGGGAAGGCAGAGCCACTCCAATTCATCAAGCCAGAAGCAACATTGCCTTTACTCATATCATGTTGGGGGAGATCAGTCATGTGACCAGAAGCACGGGGACTAGGAAATAGAGAAGGCATATAGATGGTCATGAAGATCAATGACAGCAAGGTCCTTATTCTCTTGGCCCAGCCACTACATGCTGGACTTGTAAGAGACAGTAGTACTACCACCGCACTGAAAGATCGGTGAAGACAGCTTCTGGGGAACAGCCCCCAAAAGCCAGGCAGGGATGCCAACTGTGGCCTCCCATACGTGGTAGGCTTTACCCATCACCAAGTACTAGAGATACCAGCACAGGAAGACATTTGAGGGCCAGAAACATTCAGGAATAGCCTTGTACAGAGATCAAAGAGAAAGTTCCTCCCTTTGACACAGGGATAAGTCACTGTCAAGGCAAAGCTCAGAGTTTTGCAGCCTATGTCATTTACTAGGGGCATCTGCTTCTCAGCAGCTTCTGTGACAGGTCCTCATTCCCAAAGCATCAGGACCTGAAGTCAGAGTCAGGAGGGCCAGCTGCAGACGCTTCGTAGGTGCAATCAGAGCACCAGCCTGATGTGAGCCGCAGCAGATCTGAGTGAAATTCTGTGAAACTCTCCAAAGTTGGCTAGACCCAAGTCAGTGGCATGATCATAAGTCTGCAATTCCCATACAGTCATTCAGCTGAGGCACAGGCCTACCATTCCCTGCCACATATGAAGTAGTACTCCAGCATGAAGACTCCATGTTTAGAGGATGTTGAGTAGCACAGTCAGCTGTAAGCAACCATCTGTTCCAAAGCAGCTGTCTTCCCTAGGAGAGCACCCTTGAGAATCTCAGCAATAATTTAAGCATAAGAACCACTGAGAAGCTCTATTAAGAGAGGCTACTGGGAGTCAACTAGGTCCTTATCAGGCCTCTGCTCACACGTAGTCTGAGCAGATTCACTTACCATTGGATCACTATGTGAAGTAGCTACTGTTCATTCAGGAGAAGCAGGAAATATGATAAATTGCCCAGGAGAACCAGGACATACCTCTTTCTGCAGGTATCTCAAACCCTCTGCAGAAGTAGCTGGGGCTAGAGTTGTCTCTAAAAAGCATAGCACCCCACATTCAGGCAAGGATCATCAGTTTATATAGATAGCTTGCCAGAGGTTGGACACTGGATATTTGTCCAATGCTGGAATAACCCTTTGAATTCCTTCCTAATCACGTGGCGATGATTTAAACTGAGGGTTCAGACTCTTGCTTCTCTAATCCAGTAGAGGTACTGTCATTAGTGTCTAACATAATACAACACAGAACACTAACATCTGTAATAGATTCACTTTCAAGACTTTCAGCTAGACTACATCGAGCATTTAGATGCTAATTCTAGGCTCTAGGATATAAGAGAAGGACAAGCTAGACAACATTGAGCAGCATTGAAACCAATCTAGAAGGTGAGACATCTGCAGGACTATTTCCCTGACTCCAAAGATCTAAAGGAACTAGATTGAGACTAGATATAGCCAGATATAAGGCATGTTACTGGATTCAGAACTGGATGAACCATAAAGGATACTTAGGAGGTCAGTGGGAAAGTCTAGAATATGAACGAGCACTCACTGACGTGAAAGACATAAGTAGGTTAGGAGAGTACCCGCGGTTTGGTGTCATTTCAGATATCTTTATATATGAAAAGTACTAAGCCATTATAGTAGTGATCTCTAGTGATAGGAACATGTTTTTGCATGTCTACTTTATGTAGTAGTAATATACTGCTATAAAAAAAAGCTACTAAAACATTGTAAGTACAGAATAATCTAGAAAAGCATAGTCTGTTCTTATTTGACTAAAGCCAGAGACATAATGGGCACTAAGCTCTTAAATGGTCCCATAAGTTCAGACCCTTGCTATGTCTGAACCTGAAAAACTCCTCTGGAGATAATGCTGGAGAAGATATTTGCCAGACAACCCCTGAGGTGGGAGGGGTGTGGGTGCTGGGGGGTGCCAGGGTAAGTGCTCTGGAATCAGCCTGACTTGGACACATCAGCTCTGCTGACAGGAAGATCACCACGATGGGTAAAGTCAATCCTGGGCTTGTATGAGGAGTTGGAAGAAATTATTTCCAGGCCTGGTTGTGTCCCAGTCATTCCAGAAGGTAGAGCTTGCAGACTTGATTTGTGGCAGAATGATTCTTTCACCACTACGGAAGTCACAACTCCCAGCCAGAAGAAGTGTCTTAAGCCCATTTCACTTATACACGTGGATATAAAAAACTAAGCTAGAAGTAAGCTAACTGAGTCTAACAGTGTATTTAGGATTATACCATGATCAAGTAGCTTTTATCTTAGGACGTCAGAAAAATCTACCTAAGTGTCTTACTACCTTCATATATGAAGAAGGAAAAGGCACTTTCCAAAGGTCTAAGTAGTCCAGCCATTCAGTATCTAGCAGACTTAGCAAGTCAATATAAGGGAGTGTTCTTATCTATATGGTTCCCAGGAGTTAGAAAAGGTTCTAATAGGACAATCCAGGTAAAATCAGTTCCTAGAATACAGACTAAGACTTAGTTCCTCCTAGAGAAGTTTATAACTTTAAAATAATTCTTAAATCCTTGCTTAGTTTTATTGTTTCCGGTGAGGTTAGATCTTGCTTAATTTAAGAGCACAAGCTTACTCTAAAATTCACATGAGGAAGACAAGCCATAAGTAGCAAAACCAACCACAGTATGAAAGAAGGGGACCGGCTCTGTCCGTTTAGGGTCACGCTAGAGCTATTGGGGTATTTGCACAAGGGCAAATGGACCAAAGCAGCAAGGCTCAAGTGTCCACAGCCATTAACTATGATGAAAGAGCTACCATGAATCAATGGTGAAGGACAAATTTGTATAGGGAAGCCAGCTTCTCTAGAAGAAAAATGTAACTGGATACCATCACATTGTATGTTCCTAATCTTTTCAGGAAAGCTTCTTAGCCAGAGTTATTTCTGTAAAATGAAGAGAATAGAGAATACAAATGATATGACCTGAAGGTAGGACACAGCTTCATCAGACCCTAATAGCACAAGCCATAAGCAAAGACTTGAGCAGCATCAAAATGAAGCTTCTGTTCAATGGAAGGTACTGTAAATAAAGCTCAGATAGATTAAGGTGTCATATCTGAAGCCAATAAGGAATGCTCTGAGAAGAATTCCTCTAAAAGGAGACAGAGGAGAACCCCAAAAGAAAAGTGAGGGATACTCAAAAATTGCTGTCATCAGAAAGTGTTCAAAGTCAAATGCAAGCAACACAATAAGATCCCTTCACACCCATTGGGCTACCAAGTGCTAGACAGCTGGGTTACATGGAGGAGTCGGGGTACAGGAATACTCATGCATCATCCTGGGAACATTCCGGAGAACTGTCTGGTATCACCTTAGTCAAGTTAAGCTGTTCTATGCCTGGGAGTAAAAAAATTTGTCCTAGAGGTAAATGAGGGTACCTATATACAGCTATTCTCAGTGTTGTTTGTAATGACAGAGATGGCGGTAATTGGGTGCCTGTTCCTGGAAGAGCGGCAGGAAATGGTGTGGTGGCAGCATGCCATGGAGTACCACATGCAGTAGAGACTAGATGTCTACATAGGTGTGTGTCAGGTGTGACCGAGCAGAGCAAAGATGGTGTGTAGTTAATGTATGCACATGACACTTTGACAGTGCAAGGGAATAGACCTTGTATATTTGATTGTGGGTGACTGGGGTTGGCGGGAATGACAGCAGGGAGATGGAATAAGTAGAAGCACTCACCTGTAGTCCAAGGATGTTAGCATACCACAAATTAACAGCATCATTGTGCCGGATGCAGTGGCTCAATGTCTATAACCCCAGCACTTTAGGAGGCTGAGGCAGACAGACCACCTGAGGTCAGGAGTTCAAGACCAGCCTGGCCAACATGGTGAAACCCCATTTCTACTAAAAATAAAAAAGCCGGGTGTGGTGGCACCTGCATATAAATCCCAGCTACTTGGGAGGATGAGGCAGGAGAATTACTTGAACCCGGGAGGTGGAGGTTGCAGTGAGCAGAGATCGTGCCACTGCACTCCAGCCTGGGCAACAGAGCCAAACTGTCCAAAAAATAAATAAACCAACCAGCATCATTGATTCAACCATCTCTACTGTAGGTTCCAGAAACTTAAGAGCTACCCTCTTGGGAGATTTTCAGGCTTCAGAAGCATGAAGATACTAACAGAAATAAGGCTATGCTATGGACTTGTTTGTCTCTTATTCTAAGATTCCCAGGCCGCTTGCTTTGGCATCTGTCCAAGTCCCCTAGCCAAACAGTGCTATTCTCAGCATGGACACCTTGACCAAGCATACTCTGTACACACCTACAACTACATCCCATGCTTTTCGATGAACACATTCTCATCTAGTGCTAGCTTTCTTCAGCATTATAGGTCACAGAAGGAATGCCCCCTTAAACCCTTGGTCTTCTACCCACCTTGGGGTCAATTTAAGCAGAGGTTGTCCTTCCCCATTGATTATTGTGGCAGACTCTAGTGTCTGTGGGAATTCAGAGGGAGCCACATGAGAAGTGACAGGAAGAGACAGAGCCATCTTAACCCAAGGGCATAGGGACCAGAAGCTGGAGAAGGTGGTTTTAGGAGAAGCTAGAGGGACAAAAACCTAAGATGTGTGTCATCCCTCCAGGACCAAGTCCAAAGAGAAGTCTTTTAAGAGCCACTGTGGCCACATCCCCATACTGCCATGCAGCTATTGAGTAGTACCTTCCAAGACAGATAGGCAAGATATAGATCTAAGGAACATCTATGTATTATGTATTATCACACCTGAGCCAGCATGTAGGGGATAAATGTTCACTCCCATGTGCCATATTGTCCAAGTTGAACTTGACCAGGCTGAGCAGCAGACCTAATGCCCAAGCTTAGGTATCCAGGAATAGGAATCCCATGATTCAGGACTAAGGTGGCCCCCGACAGGCCACCTGACATCTATATATCTGTACATTACATCCCCAAAAGATAAAGGCCCAAGAAGCCCTGTCCTTGGTCACAACCTGGGCTCTGCTGCATGAGCTCAAATACCCCTCTCCAGGGCTAACTTGAAGGTGAACCTCCTGGCTGACTTCCTTGGTTAGTACGTCCCCCCTGAGGGCCAATGCCAGTTCTCTTCCAGCAGCTTTTATACCATGTTCCTGGGAGGGACCAAAGCAGGATCCTTGGTTTGTCCCTTCTTCCCAGATGTAGCCTGATCTGGACTACGCCCTGAACCCCAACGGTGCTTTGCAGTTTCCATATTGAAGTCTACAGTGAAACAGCCTAAATCTGTCTCACCTACTAGGCAATTCTTCAATGCCTTCATAACAAGTGACCAGGCGTTATGATTAGTTGGCAGCATTCATCTTCAAGCACAAATCCTTCACTTTCCATATAACCTGAAACCCTGACCACCTGCTATTTAAAAAAAAAAAAAAAAAAAAAAGCCAGGCCATGGGCTACTTGGATTCTACTTGGGAGGACCCAAATTCTACCTGAGACAGATACTATTTCTATGGGTCCCTTCTTCTATGAGCCCCTCATTCTATGAGCCCAGGAAACAAGGGCCAAGCAGCAGCATAGAGAATGGAGATCAAAGTCAACCAGGTGAAAGGGCAGGTCATCACTAACCTGCAGGCCACTACACTCCAGTGGTCCCCACTAGACCTGTGAGCTCAACTCCATGGAGGCAAGAGCCCAAGGACATCCTTGTATTACAGGAGACTGAAAGCTATACAGCAGACAAGATCCAGTCAAGCAGGGGCAGGAGAAGATGACCACGGCAGTGAGGGATAAAGGTTTATTTGTATTTTCTCTGCCAGCCAGAAATGGCAGACTCAGGTAAGGTATGCAACAACTTTTTCTAACAAATGCCAGAGGTCCATTCTTTATGTGTAGGCAAGAATGTAAATAGGGTCTTAGATTCCAAGGAAAAAATAAGATCTCACATTCAAAGTTCTAAAGGAGACCAACCTTATCAGGTTAAGGATATTCCTGGAGAAGGGTCAGTTCCCACACTCGGAACAACATAGCCAGTCTCAGTGTCAGTGGCCACAGCTACTATGTCTGTTCCCCTCAGTTGTTGGCAATGGAGGCCTCAGGTAGAGGACTTAAGAGCAGGCCTTACATCAGAGGTAACAACCCTGCAGAAAAACAGCCTGGAGAAAAGCAAAAAACCAGGGCCTAAATGGCAAGGATGCCCAAGCGCCACAGTTGCCAAGTGAGGCTAGTCACTCCAGGAGAATGAGGCCCCAGTGAAAGTGAAAGAAGTTCTGTCAGAGTAGTAGACTCATGGCTGCAGGGAAGAGATGTTGGGGGGGAAAAATGAAGAGTGACTATTAGCAGGCATGGAGTTTATTTGGGGATGATAAATGTTCTAGAGTTGCAGTGATTGTACAACTTTGAATAATTAGGAGTCAAACCACACAATGATTTGTGATATAAAACTGTCACAAAGCTGCTGAGAGAAATTCCGTGAAGTCTTAAGTCTGGAGAAAACTTTTGGTATTCAACTGAATCCCAGGAATTTTCAGTCATGAGGGAGGCCCATTTGGCCAGCTCCCAGGCCGTTCTTCTATGCAATAAAGTAGATAAGAGATAGGAAAATGTTTACAGGCATGTTTATCCCTTCACAGAATCCAACACCAATACAATCTGTCAATACATCACCTGGAAACTAAGATTAACATGGTCAGCATACAAGCAGATATCTACCACCACACCATCCTAGTTTATATGAACTAAGTTTAGGGCTAGGTCTGGAGCATGTTCCACATGGAAGTGGTTGCGTTCTGTTCTTTCATTGTAGCAGTACATGCCTGTTAAAGAGCTTGTAACCAACACATTCTTGAAGTTAGAAAACAATTTGGCTGGGCACAGTGGCTCATGTCTACAATCCCAGTAGGCATGGGAGGCTGAGACGGTTGGATCACTCCAGTCTGGGAGTTAGGCCAGGCTGGACAACATGGCAAAACCCCACCTCTGCAAAAATTACGTAAGTTAGCCAGGTATGGTAGTGTGCACCTGTAGTCCCAGCTGCTCAGGAGGATGAGACAGGAGGATCACTAGGTGGTCAAGGCTGCAGTGAGCCGTGATTGTGCCACTGCACTCCAGCATGGGTGACAGAGCAAGACTGTCTCAGAAAGGGGGAATATATTCATGACAAAGATGTTTCTAATATAAAAAATGTCATGTTATATTCTTGGTATAGTAGTCAACATCACTGGAAGATTACCCTTAAATGGTATTATAAGCAGTCACAGGAAAGCTTCATACAACTGGAAGATAAGTGGTTTCTTATGGAAAAAAATTTCATATGCAGATGCAGTAGGAAAGCTGACCCAGGGAACAGTGGTGGACACTATAGACAGGGTCCTGGGAGAGTAGACTCAGGTTAAGGACTCACAGGCCTTAGGGACTGAGCCAGGGAGCACAAAGACTATAGAGTTCAACGTGGTTGGGAAGCCCCTGCCAGGTTATAGCATGGGGGCCAGGCAGGACCAAGGTCAGTCACATTCACCTAACAGATGGCTGCAGCTGGCCTAAAGGAGGCAGTGGCAAAACTGCAGTCGAAACATGGTTATTATAAGAGGCAGCACCAAAGCAGAACATCTCTAGACTGGAAATAGAATCAGAGAAAACAGACAATGGCCTCAACAGGCCCATTTCATAAGGCAGTAAGGGAATGCAGGTAGGACATGCCTTAGAATGGGGAAGGCACCCTGGGACACCAGCAAACTGAAGCTTCCCACCAGACTTCCCTGGAAACAGGTCAGGCACCAATAAGGAGACCCAGTGGCTCAAGTGAGATCTACAGAAAAGCACCTGTGGCCCAAAAGGAAAAAGTGACACTGTAGACCTCAGGACTTCTCTGGGGTTGGCCATATAACTGGCCACCTTAAGGACAGGAACGAGTCAATGGTAAAACATAAGACTGGACTTTAAGGCTATCAAAGGACAGGTCTGCTTCACCTATTTGTCATCCCTAGATGCCAGTTCTGGAAGTCATCCTTCAGGTGTGACAAGAGAAACTCACATGATATCCTAACTGGGCCAGGCTAACCAGTAGAACTGATAGCCAAGCTTGGGAAAGGACTGTAGAATTAAGTCCTTCCTCCACTGACCCAGGAAGGGTCATATATACCTGTAAGTTATATCCCTATCAAAGAATAATCCCAGGTCCCATTCCTGGCCTTGCCATGCAAGTCCTGGTCTTCTCCATGGTCTTCCTGCAGAGCTGGCACCTGTGACTCCTTTGGTTGGCACAAGTTCCCTCTAGTCACTAGTGCCAGCCTTTCCTCTATGAACCTTCCTGTAATTATGCCATGAGGAAGGGCTGAGCCAGAAGTCCCAGGTTTTTCCTAAAGGTTGACCCTGACACCTACCCCCCAGAATCCCAGGGCTGCTAGGATGGGAATAAGAGTGAAACCTGTCCCTGGTTGACCTCTGTGGTCAATATGGCCTTCCTGAGTTGGCTTATTTCCACCTGGCTTCTAGATAGTGTCTAGAAGCAGTCAGGCCTGGATAGATCCCTAGTTTGAGGCAAAGCCAGATAATGGCTGTCATCTGTAGGTGCACAGATCAAAGTGATATCTTAAGGACTTAGGACTGTCTGGTGTACATCTAGACCCAGGAAATTAACCCATCTCCCAAAGATCCCTGGCCTCAAACTTAGCCTTTTCCTGTTGATGCAATACACCTAAACATGACATCTTTCTCACAGGGTCCCACACACATCCAGGAATTCTCTTATGTCTGCTTTTCCAAGGATACTAGAAGACTAACACCTAAAAGTTAGGTGTACCAGAGATCCTGGGATCTCAAGCCTATGAGAGTCCCAAGGATATCGCCAGAGTCAATACAAGTGGAGCCAAATGACTTGCATTTCACCTACTGGCAAGCTTCCTTAGGGGCCTGGCAGAGTACCAGGAGCCTCTTCTACCCAGCCAATACAATTAGGGTTTCAAAGGCAGAGCCGTTTATTCTTTCTACACACCATGTCCTACCTGCTATGCTATCACTGACTTATTAGGCTAGCAGCATCTCAACTTCGTATTCCCATAGACCTCAGATTTGGAGGGTCTTATTCCCATAGACCTCAGATTTGGAGGGTAAGAGATGGTGAGAAGATACTCCTGGGGTCACCTGTTCCTTAGGTTCTCATCACTTTAGTCCTTCTGAGGCCACACAAAGGAATGCCTCAATAGTCTTCAATAGTCATGAGTCTGACTGATTAATAGCTAGTTTTGGGAGAAGGCCCTGATCATAGTAAGAAAGATGAACAGCAAGTAGTTTTAGACAGCGAGTAGATAATAGCTATAGAACAAGTAGAGAGGATTTTATAAGATATTAGATCCTAGAAGTAGATTGCATGGTCAGGATGAGGATAGACAGCTTGGGGAACATGCTAACCCAACTAGTAAGGTGACTATAGCTGAGCTGAACTAAGCAGAGCTGAGTTGAGGCAAGGTCAAATACCTTGAAGGCAAACTGCAGGATCTGGGATAGGCAGCTCAAGGCCAGGCCAAAGCTAAGAAGATTCTAAAAACCTGCAGCATACCTGGGACCACTTAAACACAGAAATTGAAATGAATACATGCTGCCCAGGAGTACAGCAGAACAGGAGGGGGAAAGTCTGGTGGGATGGGCCCCAGGATCAGGAGAGGAACTGGAAGAGAGAAATGCCATTTAGGATTTACGTCTTCCAGAAGAGAGGCAGTGCCACCATGCCACACAAAGGCAGATCCTCAGGAAGCCTTTTTGACAAAAGGGGAGGAAAAGCAGTGACCCAAGAGAAAGATGTCAGGGTCACATGACACTTTCTGGAGGTATCTATACAACCAGCCGCCACAAGCCGCATGCCCTGCCTCACACCACCATATGATCCATTGGATTTCATCATATCTGTTCTCAGCAGCAGGGTCGATGTTTAAATAGAAGCTCTCAAAAACAACTGGTCTTCTGAAACAAGCCTGACTTATCTGGGTGATGGGAAAGAAACTCCCAAAAAACCACGACTTCAGCTGGGTTAAGGTTGTTCCTTCTTCATGCTCTTTAGTCTAAGAGCTACCGTAATGAGGCCAACTGACAGATCTAGCCCAGGATTTTAGAAGGTATCTAGAATTACCCTTGCTTAATTATCTAGTTGCTAAGATGCCCTCAGGTAGGGTGAGGGTCTGGTTTCTGGCAGAACTTTAGATCCTATCTGAGGTCTTTGTATAACAGATATCTGGCTTGAGACAAGTCAGACTCTTGGTTTTTTTCTTTAAATCCCCTCCCAAGGACTAATTCCAGCTCTGGTCCCTGGGAAGGAGAGGCTTAGAGGAAGATCCCTGAATTTTTAAATCTAAGTGACCCCAATCCACCAGAATCCGAATGCTGCCCCTCATCTTGGTGCATCCTGCAGTCCTGCCTCAGTTGAGAGGTGAGAATGATAGGGAAGCAGTTCAGTTCTATCAACCCCTCCGGGAAGCCTGGCAGGAACCAGCCTCCATGGCTTAGTGGTTTCTTAGTATCTCCTAAACTCCAACTCGGGTTGCATCCAGACAGCAGTCTGGGATGTCTGAGTCACCTTCTGTGAAAACATGAGCCCTGCTCAAGCTGCAGGAACTCTGTAGCCAAGCAGATCCTAGCTCTGTGGGGGATGCCCTTGGACATACCCCATACCGCTATCTAGGGTTATGTGCCACCCGACCTAGGAAAGTCAAGCCAAATGAGTTACAGAATAACCACCATGGACCAGAGTTAGACTGAGACTGGATGGTCCACTCACCTGAGCCCACTGCCTTAATATGGTAGTCCCTAAACAAGAGGCCTAACATTTATTGCTGTATCTATGAGTTCAATTCTAGGTTACAGTTAGACTTAGCAGACCTTGGGCTTTAAGTTGAAGGTGATTATAGTGTTGTGGGTTGAATCAGGTCCCTCTAAACAGATTGAGGCCTTAAACCCACCATACCTTAGAATATTACCTTGTTTGAAGATGAGGTCTTTACAGAGGTAAAGTTAAAGGAAGTCATTATGGTAGGCTCTAGTCTCATATGAAGGATATCCTCCTTAGAGATTTGGGCAGACATACATGGAGGATGCCATGTGAAGGTAAGGACAGATGAAGTGATGCTTCAAGCTAAGGAAGCTCAGATTGCCAGCAAGCCACCTGAAGCTAGGTAAGAGCTGCAGAATATGCCTTCACATTCTTGGGAGGAAGCAGCCCCACTGACACCTTGATATCAGACTAACTTCCTGAATCAAGACAGACTTCTGTTTGAGGCACTTCGTTTATGCTACTTTATGGCAGCCCTAGCAAATTTGCATGCAGAAGAGAATGACCCAACAAGAAGAGAGCCCCTGTCATGCTCAGCCAGGAGAACTATGGCAAAGGCAACTCTGTTTATACCTATCCCTCTCAGCAGGGCACTGGCCAGACTCCTGGGCAACAAATGACAGAGAAGCCAGACACGAACCTGACCGAGTCGTTTCTGGTAGACGCCAAGAGCCTGTTCTGTAAGTAACTTAAATGGAGCCTGGATTCTAAGAAAACGAACTCCTTAAAGTCAAAGGTCAAAGAAACAGTCTTCTCAGGACCCAGGAGAAACTTCCCTGAAAGAGGTCCTGTGTTCAACCAAGCAAGAATCAGAGCATAAGCCATATCCCGATGCCAGTGGCTGCAGTTGCCATTGCTCTTCTCCAGAAATCCCAGGGATGAGTTCCCAGGAAGGAGAGAGAGGAAACAGGTCTTAGACCAGGAAAGGATTTCTACACGTAGAACAGAACACGGGCCCAGCACATGAGTAGCAGGAACGTCTAGGACATCCTGCTATAGCTGCTGGCAGTGGGAAAAGTAACATCCTCAGCACGGAGAAGATGGTCCTATCTGGTTTTGGAAAGACCTAGAACTGGGCTCTACATATGAGCTTGGATCCAAGGACAGACTGGAGAAGGTACTAGCTTGACTTCTTATGTGCCACCCTTAGTTTCTCACTCAGACTTTTCTGCCTGGGACCTACGTGATAGCAGCTGGCTTCAGGGCCTCTAACTGCCAAGTCCTGACAGTTCTCTAGTCCTCCAGTGCAGGGATGGCCCCCCTAGAGGCTTCCAAGGCTGTCCATCTGACCATGTACAATCATTAGAAAAGAAAGTAGGTAGAAGAGAGGGATAAGAGTCTAACCTATTTACAGAGGGGTCGCCAAGGTGTAGTATGGGACCAGAGGCTATCAGAGACCTTCATTCCGGGATCTTAAGCCTCTAGAGTAGCCCAAAGACCATTCTCAGCCGAGAGCCCAGCCATACAGGTGGATGTGGCAAGAGAGCCAAGCAT
This sequence comes from Gorilla gorilla gorilla, assembly GCF_029281585.2. Taxonomy (NCBI): domain Eukaryota; kingdom Metazoa; phylum Chordata; class Mammalia; order Primates; family Hominidae; genus Gorilla; species Gorilla gorilla. Next base: position 44,598,858 of record NC_073232.2, on the reverse strand, counting down.
CATGCCCAATACTGACACTCGTTAAGACCCAGATCTCCTTGTATGTATGGTAAGACACCTCACTATCAAAACTTCATGCCCAAAGACAAGAGCTATCAGATCAGAAGACCTCACTGGAGAACAGACAGGAGATCCTGGACATAGCAAGGAGGCTACAAACTGCCTTTATTATCATTTCAGCTGCCACTATAATTCTGTTGCCTAGTTGATGGGAATGGCCATCCCGAGCAGAAGGGGTAATAGGCCATCATAGGCCATCAATCGGGAAAGGCTTCTGAAGATGATGCTTCAGACAGGATCAAGTCGAGGATCCAGGGTGTGATCAGTAAGACTGCCAGAATCTGTCTGCAGCCCCTGGATAGAATACTACTTCTTAATAAGAGAAAGGTTTAAAAAAATAGCCCCACCAGGTCCTAGGAAACTTTGCGAGCAAGCCCAGTATGGCATTAGATCTAACCATAAACTATATAAGAGCCCAACATGACTTATACCTATAGCCTGAGGACTATAGGTATCCAGGATGGAGACCCTAAGCATAGACTGCACTCATGTTTGTCTTAAGGCTTACTGTACTGGGTTTCCCACACTGCCAGCCTCTGCCAGACATGCTTAGAGCCAAATCCCAGCGTTATTCAGCACGATGGAGGCCTATAGCCAGCTAGTTTCCCAGGTCACACTTCCAATCATGAATAGTGATAGACCCCAGCAAAGGGGAACCGAACAGATCCCAGGGATAATTATGGCTACCTAAGAGTAAAGCAGAGGTCAGAAGGCAGAAGTTGTTCCTGCCCAAAGGCTCTGGTCAGAGGAAACGGTGAGGGACATTGCCCTCAAGCAGATGCAGTTAAGGGTTTTTAGGACAGACCAAGATCCAGACAGGAGAGATGTTAAGAGGAAGACCATTACTGTATCACATGCCAGAAAAGCGTTCCAAGTTAGTCTATGAGCAGCACTACCAGCCCACACAGGTAAAGTAGGAAAACTCATCTTACTGCCAGACTCCAGATACCAAAGCTTCAGTTTATCTATAGTGTAGACATCAGTGCCAGTGGAGACATGTCCAGAAACAGACCCAATGAGGTGAATACCTTGACTGATGGCACTTGGCCCATACTTGGGCCAGTCACCAGCCTATAACCTGACCTAGTACCATGGGATGTGGCCACTAAACCAGCTACTATATACTATATATTTAAGAACAATGAGCAGTCCCATTAGAGAGAGGGAACAGGAACAAAGGGATAGAAGAATCCAGGAGAAAAGATCCTATGACCAGCAACAAACCTAGCAAGGAGCCAAGGAGTAAGAACAAGGAAACCCTGGGGTTACCCAGGCAACACATCAAAAGCTTGTCTATTGTGATCAAGTAGGCTTTGTCCCTGGGATGCAAGGTTGGTTCAATATACAAATCAATAAATGTTATATAAGCAGAACTAGAGACAAACGATATTATCTCAATAGATGATGCTTTTGATAAAATTTGACATCCCTTCATGTAAAAAACAAGCTAGGTATTGAGAGAACATACCTCAGAATAAGAGCCATCTATGACAAACCCATAGACAACATCATACTGAATGGGCAAAAGCTGGAAGCATTGCCCTTGAAAACTGGCAAGAGACAAGGATACCCTCCTCTTACTACTCCTATTTAACATAGTTTTAGAAGTCCTGGACAGAACAATCAGGCAGGGGAAAGAAAGGGCATCCAAGTAGGAAGAGAGGACGTCAAGCTACCCCCATTTGCAAACGTGATCCGCTGTCTAGAAAACACCATAGTCTCAGCCCAAAAGCTCAAGTGGATAAATTTGAAAGTCTCAAAATACAAAAGATGTACAAGAGTCACAGGCATTCCTACATACCAACAGTCAAGCCAAGAGCCAAGTCAGGAATGTACTCCCATTCACAACTGCCACAAAAAGAATACAATACCTAGGAATACAGCTTACTAGGGAGGCAAAAGATCTCTACAAGGAAAGCTATAAAACACTGCCCAAAGAAGTCAGATGACAAACAAGTAGAAGAATATTATATGCTCATGGATAGAAAGAATATCATTAAAATGGCCATATCACCCAAAGCAGTTCATAAATTCAGTATTATTCCTATTAGACTACCATTGAGATTTCAGACCTAGAAAAAACTTTTAAAATTCACATGGAACCAAGAGAGCCTGAATAGCCAAGGCAATTCTAAGCAAAAAGAACAAAGCTGGTGCCATCACGCTAACCAATTTTGAACTGTACTACAGGGCTACAGTAACCAAAACAGCACGGTACTGGTATAAAAGACACATACAGCAATGGAACAGAACAGAGAACCCAGAAATAAGGCTTCACACCTACAACTATCTGATCTTTAACCTGACAAGCAACAGGGAAAGGATTCCCTATTCAATAAATGGTGCTGGGATAATTGGTGGCTAGCCATATGTAGAAAATTGAAACTGGACCCCTTCCTTGTACCATATACACAAATCAACTCAAGATGGATTAGAGACTTAAGTGTAAAACTCAGGAACTGTAAGAATCCTGGAAGACAACCTAGGCAATACCATTCTAGACATAGGAACAGGCAAATGTCTCATGATAAAGATGCCAAAAGCAACTGCAACAAAAACAAAAATTGATAAGTGGGATCTAACTAAACTAAAGAGTTTCCGCATAGAAAAAACTGTCAGAGTAACAGACAATCTATAGAATGGGAGAAGATATTTGCAAATTGTGCATCTGACAAAGATCTAACATCCAGCATCTAAAAGGAACTTACACTTACATGAAAAACCCCATTAAAAAGTGGGCAAAGGGCTGGGTGCCGCGGCTCACACCTGTAATCCCAGCACTTTGGGAGGCCGAGTGGGTGAATCACCTGAAGTCAGGAGTTCAAGACTAGCCTGGCCAACATGGTAAAACCCCATCTCTACTAAAAATACAAAGAATTAGGCTGGCATGGTGGCGGGCACCTGTAATCCCAGCTACTCAGGAGGCTGAGGCAGGAGAATTGCTGGAACTCGGGTGGCAGAGGTTGCAGTGAACCAAGATTGCACCATTGTACCCCAGCCTGGGTGACAAGAGCAAGACTCTATCTCCAAAAAAAAAAAAAGTGGGCAAAGGACATGAACAGATACCTTTCAAAAGTAGACATACATGTGGCCAAAAAGCACAAGCTCAACATCACTGATCATTAGAGAAATGCAAATCAAAACCACAATGAGATGCTATCTCATACCAGTCAGAACAGCTATTAAAAAGTTAAAAAGATAACAGATGCTGGAAAGATTGTGGAGAAAAAGAATGCTTATACACTGTTGGGAGTGTGAATTAGTTCAGCCACTGTGGAAGACAGTGGCGATTCCTCAAAGGTCTAAAGACAAATACTATTCAACCCAGGAAACCCATTACCAGGTATAGACCCAGAGACATATAAGTCATTCTATCAAAGACATGCACATGCATGTTCACTGCAGCACTCTTCACAATAGCATAAGACATGAAATCCACTTAAATGACCAATGATAGACTGGATAAAGAGTGTGGTACATATACACCATGGAATACTAGGCAGCCACAAAAGAACAAGATCATGCTCTTTGCAGTAACATGGATGAGCTGGAGGCCATTATCCTTAGCAAATTCAGGAACAGAAGACCAGATACTGCATATTCACTTATAAGTGGGAGCTAAATGAGGACACATGACACAGGGGAACACCACACACTGGGGCCTAATAGAGGGTGGGAGGAAGGAGAGGATCAGGTAAAAATAACTGACGGGTAGTAGGCTTAATACCTGGGTGACAAAATCTATATAAACCCCCATGACCCAAGTCTACCTATGTAACAAACCTGCACACATACCCCTGAACTTAAAGTGTTAATAAGTTGTCTGTACTCCATATTCATTACTTTACATAGTCAAGCTTGCTTTTACTATTAACAGCTAAGGACACCGAGTTACCAGTTATTTGGTTCCTGAAAATGGGACAGATGCTATTCTATGTTTGCCTTACTAAGCCCTTCAAGGATTAACTCTTGAAGCTTCCACTTTTGATTGCTTTATCACTGCAATCTCTTGCTTCTCAGTCCCCCTTTGCCTATGTTTCTGCCCAGCCATTAATTGTTAGGGCACTTCAGGGTACCCCATTGTCACACAGGCAGTTATTAAAGTTATTTGATAGCTGTATCTTTCCTAGCTAGTGGATTCCAGGTCTATTTTCCTGGCACTGTTCTTGTTCTCAGGAGCTCCAAGTTTATTCTCCTAATTACCTGTTTGATGTTTATATCATAAGCAGTGCAGACCAAGCTTACCCAAGGCCGGATAATTTTCCCCATGAATCCCAACTGATATTCTTCTAATGTTCTCTGACTCACATAACAATGCATTTGTGTACTTAGCTGTGACTGCCAGATACTTAGGCTTATTTGTTCCTTTTCTCCATGACCTGGTTACCAGGTCCTGTCATTTCTACTAAAGTCTTAAACTCACGTACGGTCTAGTCTCCATTGTTAATCACCATTTTTGGTTAACTGGCTTCTTAACTTGTGTTTACCCCTACAATGTTTGTTTTCCCCAACTAGAACAACCTTCAAGAAGTCTGACATCTACTTGTTTAAATAGCTATGTATTTCTAACATGGCCTTAAGTCTTAGGATCTCTAGATCCTAACACCTAGATCTCTTAAGCAGAACATGCTATTGTAAGTTTATCTGGCTTCCAAGAATTATTGCCAGAGTAGCACCATAGAACTTGCCCACCAGAGGAGCTGATACCTTTGTCATGACTTAGAATATGGGGAAGCAGGAAGCCATTGCCACAACTTCCTCGACTCCAAAGCTAGTGCTGAATAGTAGAACATCTCTGCAAACAGGAGACCATCCCCATTACTGGCTTGCCATTAGATGGTAGCTTCAAGCGCATCTAGTTGGCAGAATCTAATTGCATCTAATCTTACCTATAAGAATGTAGGAAGATAAATCTGGAAAATAAGTCTTCCATCAGTAGGGGAAGGTGGCATGGTCAACAAGGAAGGTGATTTACCATACTTACTATGTGGTCTGACATTGTCCCTATCCCCTATCTGCATTTTAGCTTTACTTGTGCTTCTTGCAAGATTCTAGTTTATACGGCTGCCACCACTACTCCCAACATAGGCACTCCTAGCATCTTTATACCTGAGATAAAAGTTAGATTGGCTTTTGAACTCTCAAAGTCAGTGACTGGACCAGCCTGGAAGATTGGAAGTAGGGGTGTCTGAGACTTCCCAAATATCCTTAATACTTACCAGCAAGACTAGGTCAAAGACCAAAGTGTCCTATTATATTTAGACTGGTCTTTTAGATCCTAGCAGTCCAATAGTTGTTCCATGGCCCAGGATGGTTATGGTTTTGCTACTCTTTGGGGTAGAAGAGCTATCTAAAGGCTTCACCCTGATGGTCAGAGATACCCAGATGCTTTCTAATTATAACAGTTCTGTTTAGAGAACTTCAGCCTGTTTAACAGCAACTGTACCATTTTACATCCTCCCAGTAAAATAAGGGTGTCAGTTACCCTATATCTTTGCCAACACTCACTGTCTTATTTGGGGGCTATGCAGTGTGCTCCGATTATGTCAGTCCTTTTGGATCCTTCACAGCACATGTGCCCCTTGTTTCTGTTCTATCTCTGTCCTTACTGCCTTCTTATCTACAGTGCTCCTGAACCCTCCTCCTAAGGGACAAATTTAGCTAAATGATTTTATTGCTAACATTAAAGAGGATAGCGTATGATCTTATAATACTGGTCTACTAATAAGTTAGGGTTTGGTAGCACTTTCCTGCCTGAAGAGACTTACAAAAATACATGAAGTCTTGTAGATGAGCATTTGACTACAAATGAGACCTCATTTTTAGGTCTTTGGACACAGTGAAGAATAAACTGCCAACAGATGAACACTTGCAATTGATATTATGAGGAACACTAACTGAACTCAAGTAGGTATCTCAACTAGTTCTATTTTTCCTTATTAGACCTATAAGGCAAGTTGTATTCAGTTATGTCTTAGAATTGGATCAATAGAAGCCTTGAAGTTCCCATAAGTACCTCCATAATATCTGCAATTTTGTCTCTTGTTCACAGTACCTAAGATAGTAACTATCTGGCTGTTTGTAGTCAAGGCTTGCTGACCTCTATTTTAAGAGGCAGGGAAAGACCTATAAAACTCCCAGCCTGTTCTATTATAGCAGTGTATTTCTTTAAATTTATATTATCTAATTTTCTCTTTCTCTAAATGAAAGTAGTATAAGATCTCACTCAACCTCAGGCAGGCAGGATGTTGTATAGGGTCATATCTTCAAATACAAATCTGGATAGTCTGCCTTTGAGTTTAACTGGTGAGAAACAAAAACTGGGCAAAAGCTAATTTAGGCTGGGAGGAGTTGCATGCCCAGACATCACACTTACCTGATTCAGTGGCCTTCATTTGCTTTTCAAGTGGTCTCTTGTGACTTCTCTAAGCTATTCCTCAAGCACTTCCAAAGTGAAGGAAGGATTCAGTCATTAAACAGGTTATGGATTACTGCATGTGAACAAGCAGACAGGCAGGGGAGGTACCACATCACAGCCCCTGCAGCCTTGGCTTGCTGGAACTGTATCTTAAGTTTACGTGCTTATTTCAAAGACTTGCCACTACTGGCTACTTACAAGATTAGCTCACTTGAGCTGGCAGAGCAGGTCAAGTGGTGGGAGATATAGGACAGTTTAGTGTATTCACTTTCAATCACTAGGTACACCTAGAAGAAAACTAAACTTTCATGGGGCTTGATATTTTGTTTTGATACTTATGGCATGGGTGGTCTGAAGATTGAGCTCTTTACCTTTCTGGTCACTCCGTAGACTAAAAAGGTTTATAGCCTACTGCATTCATAGAAATTGATTAAAGACAGGACGTAAGCCTGTTTTTTACTATAGGAGACCCAATTTTTTAGACCTTTGGACAGTCTAGTCTCCAACAGTAAGCTTTTTGAAGAGTCAGATCTGTGTGTTCTTTCCTACAGATGGAGTACATCCAAGTCCTATATCATGTTATCTCAGAAATCTAATTCTTACACAGGCCTAAGATGCCTAAATAAGTTCCTAAAGCTCAAAGAAAAACATAGCCCAAAGACGTTTTAGATAAACTAAGTCCATGTTTCTGTGACCTATTTGAAATGGATCATACTTAGAGACAGGCAAACTCTGGAAACATCTGTAAGATACTAGATACAGGTCTCACAGTAAGCAAGAAGATGAGAAGGCCAGCATTCAGCTGGAGCATTTGGGATGTTATAGTCAGAAGCTAATAGAGGATCTTTCCATCCTAATACCTATAAGTTCTAGGGCAAGCTGGAACCATAGTTGAGGCAAATAGCATGCCTACAGAAACTCCTGACTGGCCAAGCAGGAAAGGCAGCCCTCTCATCAGCTGAACTGAAGCTGAGAAGGTGCCTCAGTCACCACTGATCTGAAGGCAGAGCTGGAAGCCCTGTTTAGTTTGACTTATTTCACCCAGAAGTTGCTGGCATCAAGAATCTGTTTACAATTCAAGGTAGTGTTTGGTTCAAGAACTGTCAAGTTAAATGAAAAGTGAGAAAATAAGACTTCAAACTCAAGCCTACCCAGCTAAATGAAAGCAAGCCATGGCACCCCAACATGCCGGAGGCCCTGTTCTCCCAAGGCCTTTGGATCCCATAGCACACATCTCCCTGGCCCCTCAGGAGCCCACATTGTCAGCCTAGGCTGGACTTCTCAAATGGAGGAGTTAGAGCTCAAAAGGCTGGTAGCCAGTCTCTGCTTTGTCCTTAGATCCAAGTCATAGAAGCCTACAGGTGCTTTGAAAAGGATGCAAGTTCCAATACCTTCAATTGCCTTTGTAGCCGATTGCTAGCTATTGAGCTATGGAGTCCTGCCACTGGCCCAGTCGTGGGCTTGTCTGGTGAGGGCTGTAGCACAGCAACAAGGTGGGAATTACAGAAGAGCCTTCAGACTGTTAATCCCAAGGGACTTTAAGACACTAGCTCTAGGTTTCCCAGTATTTACAGAGGGTCTTTTCTCTCACCCTTGTTTTGAGTGTGGCTTCCAAACCCAGATTTATGGGTTAGAGACATTCTGGTTCTCCCTGATGGAAAAAAGTGCTACAGATTCTGTTCAAAAGGCTCTGGTTTGAACAGAATCTGACATTTTCCCCCATAGGGAATAAAAACCACATGATGTTCACATAGAAGCTTGTAAGCCAGCTTTTGCTGCCAAGAGTTAGGATTTCAGAAGCTAGAATGTTCTACTTTTGTATGTGTTTGAAGTTTCCATATGGGGAAGTTCAGGCTATTAGTTTGACCCTGAGGTTAAGAAATCCTTCAACACTAAAGTCATGAGACAAGGGAATAAAAAGATAGAACAAGGGTTTAGGTCTGCTCCCTTCTGGTCATATCAGAATTTGGTTGGAAGATATGTCAGATAACACAGAAGGCAGGCAGTACCTAGAAGATGTAGGGAATACCTACAAAGTGAGATTAAAATGCCAGTAATATTAAGTATATTAGCAGGTAGCTCAGAAGAGAGAGACAAGTGACTTACAAGTGAAATATGTTGTTCTACTAATCAGAACTACAGGTTTGTGGTCATGATTTAACCTATCAAGTTAGGAAGTCTAGGTTCTAGTGGAGATGTGGAAGAAATACAAACACCTTCAGCTTGGAGTTGTGCTTAGTGACCTTGAGTATGCCTGTGCCCCAGTGATCCCATGGAGAGGTAGATACCTCTGCCTGATAAGTACATAAGAAACTTTAAGACAGGCTCTCTTGTCGCCCAAGCTGAAGTGCCATGGCACGAACATAGATCACTGCTGCCTCAACTTCCTTGGGCTCAGTTGATCCACCTCAGCCCTCCAAGTAGCTGGGACTACAGATGCATGCCACCACACCTGGCCAATTTTTGCATTTTTTGGTAGAGACTGGGTTTATCCTTTTGCCCAGGTCTTGAGCTCTTGGACTCAAGCAGTTCTCCCACCTCAGCCACCCAAAGTGCTGGGATTATAGGTGTGAGCACTATGCCTGGCCCATAGAAGACAGGATGTCAGCTCTTCACACCATAGCCAGACAAGCACATGTATCTGCACCAAATGGCACGCTGTGCCATAAGTGGTTGCCTAGACTTATACAGCAACAATGTGGCTAAGTCTCAGAAGCGCTTAACTAGAAGTGATAGGTATGTGCCATTTACAAAGATGAGCACACTAACAACCAACCACTCCCCAGTATAAGCATGGCAGAACACAATGCTCGAGGGAACAGGGTGAATGGGGAAAAAGGAAAGGCAGTATCAGAAGGGCCCTGCTACAGTCAGTCATTTTGCTATGTCCTAGACAGATTCTTCGAGGTTTTCACATTCTACTACTGCAGGGTACAGGCCAGGAAGCATATTGAACACTGATAGGCTTCTAGATCCTTCCTCAGGAGTAGGGCTTACCCCAGCCACCAGTATAAAGTTCTAGTATCAATCGCCCTTGGGAATTGCCTTAGAGGAGAGCCACCATACCCATAATTATAGAAGGATCCACATGACATTAGAAAGGCCTAATCCTTTTGCCCCGAGTTGGAACAGCTCTGAAGATGGGTGCTCTACTTTCAGAGCACCCCAGTGAGGTGGCTGAGGCTTCAGTTGAGACCACATCCCAAGTCAGCTTCCCTGCCCAGTCCTGCATCACTTTTCTTCAATAGGCATTAGTCCCAAGAACATGTCCTAATAAATCTTCACGTTGATCTCCATCTGAGTCTGCTTGCTAGGGAACTCAACCCACAGCAGGTAGACTGGAACCCAGCCATGCCACCTCAGCCTTGTAAGAGCAGGGAAAGCTTCACCTTTAGTCCAGAGAACTCTTCCCAGCAAAGATTTTATCGCTCCCCACCACCCCACAACCCATGAGCTTCTAGTACCCCCTAGGAACAATAGAATGGGGCAGCAATCCCTGACTGCTCCAAGGTATTAGGGAGAGATCTCAGCAGTCCTGTTGCTAGGGTAGCCTGTGACCAAACCTGACCAGCCCTTTTCATTGAACCTGGAGGAAAACCCACTGAGGCTCAGATCCCAAGCTCTATAGACCCAGGCCCAGCTTTCTAGGACCACAGTCTCTAAAATTGGTTGTCTGGTATTTGAGGTTCTCATCATGGCCATACATTCCTGACATTCCTATAGGAGTCAAGAATAATTGAATAATATAATAAAAATAATAAAAGAATAAAACTAAATTAAAAAATTTACTTTTAATGAAATAGATTCATCTAGACCATACCAGTTGGACCCTAGAATCCAGAATCTCAAAGTGAATCCACGTATGGCATGAGCAAGAGATGGCCACATACCCATTTATAAATTCACCTGCTGTCAAACAAGTCACCAAGTACTTGAAGTTGGTTTGATGTCGTGTTGCTTGGTGCCTCACCCAGAGCACAGGAAGAGGTGGGACCAGCAGGGAACACCAGATCCTCTGAAGACACTAAGCTGAGGAGGCCAACTCCATCCAATCTAGAAACCATTCTTCCCTTCACTGACCTGGGAGGTTCCGATCCCAGATTTAAAATCATAGGTAGAAGAACCCTATCCAAAGGGCTCGGGATGTTTGACACGGACAGCGACAGTATCTGATCATCTTAGCTTGGGTTTCCTGGCATGGAACCTCTACTTCATGAGTGAGCCAAGTGAACGCGATCATGGCCCCAGTATTGTCAGCATGCTATACCCAAGACTGGGCCTGTCTTACGCCACGGGTTAGGTGGGAGGCAAGAATACCTCTTGCTGCACTAGCTTCTGCAACAGGCCTACAGGTGACTAAGCTATGAGTTTGTCTCAGACTTCAAAGGAAGGCCCCCCCCCCTCAACTCCCAAGAGGCCCAAAGTCACAGCCTAGACAGCTGACAGTCCTGCTATATGAGGCCTAAGTAGTTCATGGTGGGAAACACTGCAGGGATGTTCTGTGACCAGCTGAACAGAGAAAGGCTTAGATGGAAACTAGCCCCAATGTGCTGAGAGCTTTGAGGTCACTCGTCTCCCAACAACACTGAACAAGCAATTTCTCTTAAGAGTGTGGTCATAGGACATACTGTCATCCAGAAATTGAGACAGGCAAATATGTGGACTTTCAACCAAGATTAACTTGTGCAGAAGCTGCTGAAGCCAGTAGCTTACAAAAGACACTTGAATGGTAACTGAGAGGTTGCTGGAGATGGGGTTTCTGAACCAGCTTGAGTGAGGAACTCCAGGGACCATAATGGTAGAAGGCTTATAGATTTGTGGGTTCTACCTCCAGGAGCCCTATCAGGTTCTTATGGTGAGGGTTAGAGGAAAACCCTATTTCAGACCTTCAGGGTTGTGGGCCGGGATGAGTAGTAAACATTTTAAAGTGTGCTGAGACCATTCTCCATTATGAAGCCATTCTCTGAGGAAGCCGTATTACTGGAGCCTTCTGCCCTGGGAGAAGGATAGTTAGCTTCAACCCCCTCCAGCCTTCCTGTTTCACAAGGGAAAGAGGGGGTGGGCACAGGTTTAGAAGACTGTCTTTCCTCCCCTACACCCAACCATCTCAACAGGGCTGTAGTGTACCAGTGGATTACAAGTGAGCCCCAAGATACAGATCCTACTTAAGGGGTTCCTAGGAAGATTCAGACAGGACAGAGGAAGCTAGTCTCTTGCCCCTACAGCTAACATATTTAACCCAGCTCATTGAATGCTACAGCATATGCTAAGAGACATGAGAAAAGCATTATAAGACTCAGGACGGATCTTGAAATTATCAGATAAGGAATTTAAGACAGGCAACATACAAGGGCAGATGGACAATATAAACAGATGGAAGCTGTAAGAAAGGACTGAAGAAATGCTAGAAGTCAGATTCTTAGACTGAAAAATGCTTTTGATGGGATCAGTAGACTGGACACCTCCAAGGGAAGAATTAGTGAGCTTGAAACTACTGCAGTAGAAGATTCCCAAAGTAAAGGGCACAGAGAAATTAATCTGACCAGGGTTTCTGACAGGCAGGCTTAGCTTCCCAAATTCTAGCAGGTGTTCAGGGTTAGTCTTCCCCCCACTATGGACTTAGCATTCCTGGACCACCTGCATATTAGGTTCTTCATCCAAGGCATTGCCAAGTCCTGTCCACTGCCCAGAGGCAGAATTCTAGAGCCTTCTCATTTTCCACACATCACTGTCCCTCCTGCCATACCTGGGAGCCAGCTTGGTTTCCCTGCCAAGCCCTGGTCTCCCACTTTGGCCAGGGCTGGGCTATTTTATGCCAGCCTTTTCTTCAGAAGAAAGAACAGAGGCCTTTGTGAGGCCTCCTCCTCAGGCAAGTTCAGAACCGCCACCTAAGCCTTCTCAGCCCAGTGAGGCATCCTCCCCTGAGATGATATCAGGAAGGCTTAAGTGCCTTCCAAGGCCATTAAAGTTACCCCTAAGTATACCTGTTACTCTGCCAGGATGCCCTCAAGCCCTGCCCTGGTTCTTGCTGAGCCTGTCTCCTTGACAGGCTGAATGACGGGCAGCCTCTCTCTAAGCCATGCTCCAGCTGTGACACTAGGGCCAGCTTGGGGCCACTGTGAAGCTTGGCCTGAGACAGGCCCAGAGACACCTCACACTATTTTCCAGAGCCCCTCTCAAAGCAAGGGACGGCTAGATGGCCAGGAGTCACCAAGAATGGTGCCATAAGTCTTAGCTGAGAGACTTTAACCTGGTCCCCTTCCCTAGTAGACCCTTGTAGTTTGCAACAGGAATCTGCCCTCTTGTCAGTAAGGCAGCATCTCAGATCACCTATGATCTGACTTTAAAAGCTAGGAATTCTTAAGCTGGAAGATTCAAGATAAACAAGGTAAGAATTAGGAAGTATCGGTGCCTTTGGAGATTAAAAAAGCCCAGTGTTTTTAGATAGGAAAGTCTTCCTCCAGGTATTAAGAGCAAGAAACAGTATGTCAATGGTATGAGGAGGGCTAGTCCTTGACAAAACCTGAGCTAGGCAACCTTGGGGTAGAACCATCTTCTATGCCTGGTATAGATACCCCTGGGTAGGGACCAGGGACATTCATGAGTAAAGATAGACCCTGAATTGAGCCACAGACTTCTGATCTCAGTCACAGATGCCATAGTCTGACCCCTTCCCTAAAAATGCCCAGGAAGAAGCCCATGAGGTCTAGTTGAGCCCATGCTAACCTTTTTTCCCCTTCCTTGAAAGGCTGAGTCCCACCAGGCATACAGGACTTCTGTTCTACCCTATCTGTTCTCTAGAAAAACCAAGACAAGCAGATAAGTGAGCCATTTCCCATGGTCTCCAGAGGCACTGGACCCGGGCCTAGACCTCGTATTTCCCTCCATGCCTTCCCAGTGGGGGGCACCTCCCGGGCCAACAGTCCCATCCCGGTGCCAGAGCAGCTCTGAGCGCAAAGCTGAGCTTCGCAGCAGCCCCAAGCTCACCCTAGTATCACAGCCGAAGCATGGCTCAGTGAGAGGCTAGCCAACTTTCATCCTCAAGGAGACAGGCTCAGCAAGAACCAGGGTCAGAGGCTGCCTTCTTCATGCCTGCAGTAACTTCCCATAAGCTACTGCTCTACACCAGAAGGATCATAGCAGATAGCCTAATTAGTAAAGTCCGACTCAAAAGGAAGAAAGGGTGGGACAAGAGTTTGAAGGGAGTAACCAAGAGTTTTCCAACTAAGACACAAACCCAGAGACCCAAGAAGTTCAAACCTCAAACCAAGTAGGTTAATAAAAGATAGGCCACGTCAGCTTGGATAACCACCGAGATAAAAATCCCAGGAACAGCCAGGAAGACACACTATGGATCATGGCTCATCTCTCAAACCCACAAGAAGCCAGAAGACAGTAACCATCTAAATAGTGCCGAGGGAGAGAACCCAGAGCTCTATATCTGACCAATAAAAAAAAAAAAAAATCCCCTTTAGAAGTTGATGTGAGATAGAGACACAGACAAAAGCTTAGGATGTTACCAGCAGAGTCATACTTAATACTGAGGGAAATTCTTTAGTGAGAAGGCAGGTCATTCCAGATAGAATTGCAGGTCAGCTGGCAGGAATCAAGTACACAGGAAAGGTGAAAGTCAGAAGAAAGGAGTTGAGATTCAGAGGAAAGGTCTGTACACAACCAAGGCAGAAAGAAGCCTTGCTTGAGCACAGCAGTCCCTAGTTAAGGCTGACAAGCTGCATATTCAGTAGCTGGTTACCAGAATTACTTCCCATCCCAGGAATGGGAGCTGCTGTGACAGGTCAACAGGTCTGACAGGAGACTCCAGGAGGCTTGCAACAGGAAAGGCCACTTTTAAGTATTCTGGATCTTGCAGATGACTTGGCATCTTTCCTAAGAGAGCTGGGCCTGGTGGCACAGGTGAGTTTCTGCAGTATAGCCCTTTTTGTTCTGTACATTGGCCCAATACCTGTCAGTGAGTCTTTATATCTGACAGATGATCCCAGGAGTGGATCTGAATGAACTCACAGCTCTTCCAGAGAGGGTGACTTAGGAAGATATTAGAAGAGAAAGTAAACCAAGCGAGGAAAGACTGGAGGACGATCAAGATAGACGGCCTTGGCAACGAGGCAGGGAAGGCAAGGGCTTTGGAGAACACATAGCCTGAAAGAACAGTTTTGAGAGCAGCATGGACTCAGGAGTTTCATCATGGCCTTCCTGGGTCCATTTTGCATACTCAGTTTGTTTCTATTCACTATGACTACCAAAAAATGAAATCAGTCCAAAGTTGTAACCTATGAGTACTTTAAAGCTTTGGGAAACAAGGAGATCGGATCCATTCCTAGCTCTAAGGAGGTTGACCCCAGTTGCTAACTCCTTCCACCAGGATCAAGCTGAGAGAAAGAAGGACAATAAACCAGAGGAAAAAGACTAGAAGTCTCCAGCATAGGGGCAGCTTTGACCTGGCACTAGGGGACTGGCTCTCTCCTGGGGCAGAAAGCAGCCTGGCACAGCTGTGGAAGATTAATTAGGGGCCAAGGTATTTGAGTTCTGCTCTCGCCTCTCCCATTACACTGGGACAGGGCCTGCCTGATACCTGCAGGAACCCACTTCTGGGCCAGGTGTCTTCAGGACTAAAATCAGGACGAGGCAAAGGGTCCTGAGCTTCATTCTCTATGCAAGTTCACAAGAGGAAAAAAAATTAACCCTGAGCTAAGAAGTCACAGATGGGGAGTTGCTTTCCAGTCCCCAGGCAAGGAAACCTCCCACCTTTGCCACTCTCTCCCTGGGGCTGGAGAGTCACAGGCTGATGCTTCCTATCACTGTTTCTGCCCAGTAGGCAAAGCAGAGGCAGAGTCATTTTATGGGGTGGAGAGCAGTATTAGCTAGCTTGCTGGCACTCCCAGGTGCTCTACACTATGGCTCATTTTTCCCCACCACACCCCCACCCCACTCATCCTCACTGTGGTCAGGAGTCCTTCAAGGAGTGAGGTCTGGCCCTCCCCCACAGACATCGCTAGACAGCGGCCAACACCCCCAGGAAGAGGGAGTACAAGCCAGACACCAGGAGTGTAACTAGTTCACATTATTTACCTCATCAGATTTCAGAGGCACAAATATTAAAACAGGCCAAGGGTATTAAGGCTATTGGCAACACTAGATTAGGCATGAGTAGCTAGGATCCAGCTGCTGTGAGAGCAGGACCGATCTAACCAAGGAACAGGGTAGCTCACCGAGGTCGGGATCAAGGAAATCTCCCAGGAGAGGGCAGAGATCATGCGAGAAGGACAGCTGAGGCACAGAGGATGGGCATCCAGAGGAGAGGGGTCTCAAAAGGGACATCTAAGGGGGACATCCCAAGGCTTAGGGAGAATGAAGGTGGAGTGGAAAGACCCACAGACGGGAGAGAAGGAAACCCCATTCCCTAGGTGAGTTGGCTCCAACATTCTTACACTGTTTCTGTGAAGAGAAAGAAGTTGAAGAAAGGCAGACAACAGGCAAAGGAACAAACACACCATTGAGATCAGTGGCCCTGGGTAGAGGGCTGAGGCTTTTTGGAGAAAGCCTTTCAGAGGCCGGGGCCAGGAGGGGCTGCTCTCAGGGTACACAGAGGTGCCCCTGCCTGGGGACACTGCCTCCTGAGGGAGCAGCAGAGACAAGAACAGGATCCCAGGGCACAGTAGAGACATGACCCATCACAGGGACAGGATTCTCATGGAGGAGGTGTCCTGGGACAGGACAGGAGCACCCCAGCTCCCCCATAACAGCTGCAGCAGTGGGGGGGGCAGTAGTTTGGGCAGAGCTGTCCGGCCCACAAAGCTCAGCTGTTGGATGTGGGTGGGGAGCCAGGGCAGCCCACATAAAGTCTGCTCCACAGCCACTTAACCAGCTGCTACCACTTAATTGGTGCCAGCCCCACTCCAGACCCTCATTCTCCATACCTGGCCCTCCCCTCCTCCCTCCCTAGACAGCCACCAGCCTCCTCAGCCCTGGGTCCAGTCTTCATCACAGCCCAGCTTCTTTCCAATGCAAGCAAGACATTAATATCCTCATTGCTTCCCACCTGCAGCCCACGCTTCTTCTACTACACACCTCCCCACGGCTCAGTATGCCTTCTTTCCCCCTCAGTGCTGGGCCAGTGTCTGTTCTCTCCTCTTTCCCTCCACCCCTGCTAGACTAGAGGCCTTGAGCTGAGTAGGACTCCATCCTAGTCATCCTTGTCTTAGGAGGCCCTGCCCCAGGAAGTCACTGTATGGGGTGATGAAGGATGATTTACTTGTCCCCAGCACCTAGGTGTTCTCCCCGAGGGCTCATCCCCCTGTGACTTCCTGCTTTCAGGGAGGCCTGAAGGACTGGGCTCTGGCCTCTCCCCATAGGCACCATGGGACAGTAGACAACATCCCCAAGTAGGACAAGTTCAAGCCAAAGTGAGAGGTTAGGAGCGCACCAAGCTCGTGTTGTCCACACAGGCACTTGGAGCTTTTGCCTGCTAGCCCCTTCCTGAGCCACCAGCCCAAGCCAGACTCTGATCCCAAGGGGTCAGGTGCTGCAGAGGCTGCCAAAGGATTTCATAGCACCTGGCCACTGGCTTCCCAGCCAGCCAAGCTGATGCTTAAAGACTCTGATCTCCTTTCCAGAACCCAGCCCTGCTGTGGGGGCAGCAGCCAGGTGCAGCCCTCCCAGGCGCTGGAGGCAGGGCACAGGGGCCTCATTGCTATGAGCAAGGCCAAGACCTTGCCTCTTTTCCTAGCCAACCTCCAAACCATCCAAAATCCACCCAGCTCAGGAACCCAGACAGGCCCAGGACCCAGAGCCCAGGATTGAACAAAGACAGCCGTGCTCGGCTCTGAAGTTCCCTTTTTGTCACATACTCCACAGCCAACATCAGGTTTCTTTCCAGCCCAGACCAGAGGCTACCCAAGAACCACCACCCCGTTCCCTCCCATTTCACCCTTCATCAAGTAATGGGGGTGCAAAGCTGCACTCTAGAAACGTCTCATCCCCAATCCTTTCTCCCCAGTGGCTACCTGGCTGAGCACCACACCCACCCCATCTTCCCCAAGCAGGGGTGCTTCAATTTCCTCCTCTAGGGAAGGCTGCCAGGACCCACAAGCCCTCAGGACCTGTGGGAGACCAGCAAGTAGCAACCTCCCCCAAGCCCTAGCCCCTAGATAACCCCATGCTGAGGGCAGGCTGGTCCTCAGAGCTTCCACACAGTCCTTATCCCAGACCCAAGTCAAGAGCATCACAGTCACCAGGCCAGTGGACCTCACCCCATCCAGAGTGAGGGTGTCACCTGGAGAAGCAGCCCGAGGCCCAGCACCTCCTGCCAGAGCACCAGGCCTGGTGGACAGAGCCTTCAGTCAGAACTTCATCCCCATCGGCCAGCAGTACGCGTGATGGTGGAACCTCACAGTTCTCCTGGAGACAGGGGTCACCTCCAGATGCAGCAGGTATGGCCATCCTCCCAAGTGAGTTCGTTCCTGCTACTGGGCCTCAGCCTAAGAACCTAACTGGTTTCACCCAGACACAGACCACATCAGCCCTTCATCGGAGACCCGCTTTGGCCTAGAATTTAAACAGCTGAGGATGTATCTTGGACAAGCAGCCCCTGCATCCATCTGTCCAGCCAGGGTGCTTGCTGCATGAAGGTTTTTATAGGGCCCAGATCCTGCGCCTCCTTCTAGATCAGGTGTTTCAGACCTTTGGCGTGCATCAGAATACCCTGGAGGGCTTGTTAAAACAAGACTGTTGGGCCTCATCCCCAGAGTTTCTGAATCAGTAAGTACGGGCTAGACCTGGAGAATTTTCATTTCAAAGATGCTCCCAGGTGGTTCCACTATTGCTAGTTTGCAGCCCACACATTGAGAACCACTGTTCTGGAGCCTCTGGAGATGGAAAGGGCCAGTGCCGCCCCTTTAGTGAAGGCACGGGTGGAGCTGGGCTCATGGGAATAGCTTTAGTACTTTAGGGTTGATTCCTTGGGATTGGCTAAGGAGAGTGGCCCACATTGATTTTGAAGGGCTTTGGGGTCCCCTAGGACCTCAGCAAATTTCAGGGAGTCCTACTGTCTCTTGGGAATGGGAAGGCAGTGCTGGTTGTCTGATTCCTGGATTAGGGTCCAGGCAGGTGGGAGAAGGAAGGCAGAAGAGGTTGCGGGAGTGTAGAGCACATCCTGGAAATCCAGGAGCTGGGGTCTAGGCCCAGCTCTGCCACCAACACCTTTGGGGACACTGTCAGTTACTTGCCGTCCTTGAATCTTGTCTTGCCTCAGACAGTGCTGAGACTGGACCATATTTTTGATGAGTTTGGGCAACATTTATTATTGAGTGCTATTTGAGTGTCAAACACTGTGCTTGGTGCTAAGAGGTAGAGGTAAAAGATGGAGCCCTTTGCTCTGGAAGAGTTTGCAGCCTGGTGGGGGCGTGACAGAGAAGCAGTGATCAGGATCCATGCAGGGTGGGGAGTGCACTGGTGAGAGCCCTGGGGAGGCTCTCCTGTGGTCCCCTGGGGTTCTTTCCAGCCCCAGACCTGGTGTGGGGCAAGGGGTCTCCCCAGCTCTGGAAAACACCCACACCAGCTTTCACAGGGACAGAGGGATATATATTTTTTTGACTTTTAAAAAACATGTTCATGGGTACATAGCAGGTATATATATGTATGTGGCCTATGAGATATCTTGATATGGGGTAATATTTAAATGAGATGCAAAATCAAGCTTTTAAAACTCTCTACTACCCCGGGGAGGCTCAATCTAAGGTAGACTGTGAGCCTGTGAGAGGTGGGTCTGTTTTCATCATTTATCTGTTTATCGGCTACCAAGTGTCACAGGTCAAGATGCTGATGCCCAGGCTCCAGCCCAAGGCAATAGCAGAATCAAGGGGTTCTCTGTGCAGAACCCTTGGTTGGCTGGAGAACCATTGATCTAGATTGGGAGGAAAAAGTCTTCCAAAAGCCCGGAAGAGGCAGTGCAACTCCCGCAGGGGTCCAGGGAAGGGAAAGCACCCCATGCGACTGCTGGAGACGGGCGAGGAGTGAGAGGCAGGTGGGAAGGTGGCTTCAGCCAGTTTCCCCAAGGACCTCCCTTACAAAACTGAGGTGCTAGGCTGTTTTTCATGGCTAACAGGGAGCCATTGAAGGCCCCCAAGGAAGGATATGATATGTTCAAAGCTGAGTACCAGCCATGGCAGCCTCTGCTTCCTCCTGCCTCTTCCCTTACTCCTAGATTCTACTTCCACCATGTGACAAAAAGAAAAGCGCTTGGGCCTTGCAGCCCGTTCTGTTAGAAAATGCAGGTTTGGGGTGTATATTGGTGGACCAGCAAGAAAGGAAGGGGGCCCCAGACTCCTGCCCCTTCAAAACCATTGACAATTCCTGTGTGGCCTTGGTCAAGTAGGTCAGCGTCTCTCAGCCCCGGCGGCCAAATTCCTGCCTGCCCAGGAATACACAATGTACAGAAGCACACTTTGAAAAGGTGAGAGCTGGACTCAGAAGCAAGGTCAACGTAAAAGGAAGAAGCTAAAGCACAAAATGTGATTTCAAAAAGTTTACTTGAGCCAAAGTGAGGACAGCTGCCTGGAAGACTCAGACCCCAGGAAGCTTGGTTATGAGCTCCAGTTCACTTTACAGGCAGGTTTTTAAAGGCAAAAAAATAAGAGAACAGGGAGCGGACTGATACAAAGTTGTCAGGAATTCTCGTTAGTTTACAGAAATAATTCGATTAGTGACTGGCTATACATTAAGCTACAGAGTGTGGGACATAGTGTCCAGTGAGGCATTTTTAGGTTAATTCATAGTTACTTGGGGCAACAGCAAGCAGTTTCAACAGATGAACAGGGGAAGTAGGGCATGGTTGCTGTCTCATTTTAGTGCCTCTCTGGGCCTAATAATTTGGTTTTTTTGAGACTGAGTCTCGCTCTGTCGCCCAGGCTGGAGTGCAGTGGCGCGATCTCAGCTCACTGCAACCTCTGCCACCCGGGTTCAGGCAATTCTACCGTCTCAGCCTCCTGAGAAGCTGGGACTACAGGCGCACACCACCACGCCCAGCTAATTTTTGTATTTTTAGTAGAGACGGGGTTTCACCATATTGGTCAGGCTGGTCTCGAACACCTGACATCAAGTGATCCACCTGCTGCGTGAGCCGCTGCGTCCAGCGCTGTGCCTAATAATTTGAAAAGGCTCACATTCCTCAGGTAACTGTTGTTTTCTTTCCTCAGTATCCTTTGATAAGCCCAGCTGGACAGGCAGGGCTAAGGGACCAAGGAATCAAGTAACTGGAAGAACATTTGAAGAAGATCACTTCCTGTTAAGTCCCAAACCTGGGCAAAGCGTAAGGACAGGTAGGGTCAGCACATCTGTTTTTCATGATCCCAAGCTCAAATATGAGAAGGAGGTAGCAGGGGTGATGTGAAATAGAAAACAGATGAAACATTGGAAAGAACTAGATATTGATTTCAGGAGGGGCCCAGCCACAGGTGTGGAGAGGGGAGGCCAGACCCTCAGGGGCCCCTCCCAGATGAGGCCTATCTGGAAAGACGCAATTGCACACGTTTTAAGGGGAATCGCCTGAGAACCGGAGTAGGGGGGTGTGGAGTAGAGGGTTATGAGGAGGAGTTTCTTCTTCTGAATTCAAGTCCCAATTTTGCTGTGTGACCTGGACACATACTGATACCTCTCTGGGCCTCATTAGTGCTAATTTACCAGTTCCCCCTAATTAGGTAAGAACTGGACCCTTGCTAGGGTCATGAAGACATTGCTCTGATCAAATTGGTGGTGCCAAGTGGTGAGATGAGCCTAAGATGGGTGATGAGAAATGAAGGAGTAATTTAAATAACAAGTGCCCTTCAAAGTGATTCCTGACTCCCAGCCCCATCTCAGCCTCAGTCCCTGAGCCTCTGACCTGCCCCACTCTGCCCAGGTGCTCAGCCCAGGGCAGCCCAGCTGCTGGTCCCATCCTACCCACCCACCTCTAGTTCCTGGCTTGGGACAAGTCCACCTTTTAAGCCCTAGCTTTAGGGACTGGCTTTACCCAGGTGAAATTATTGTCCCCAGGGATGGGCCAACTGGTGACTATGGAGCCAAGGAGTACAGGTAAGGCTGTCAGGCCCCGGACCCACACTCCAGCCTCCCATGCTCCACTTCCCTATGTCCACACCCTCAATTCTGCTGGGGGTCTAGAACCACAGCCTCAACTTGGCTGCTTTTCTTTTTTAAATTTGGTCACAACAACGATCTACAGTAGCATCAGATAGTGCAGGTCATGGTAATGTAGCAACTGCAATGCCCCTGTCCCCTAACCAAGATAGCAGGGAAACAGCGTGGTGATTAAGAAGTTTGTCTCCTGTTTTCTTCACACACATGTTCAAGTGCTCAAGAGGAGCCAGGTGCTTCCACAATGCCCTCTGCCTGCACTCGCCCCATAGCCCAGCAAAAGAGGTGCACCTGAGGCTCTGGGCCACTGATCTGGAGTTGTAGAAGGGCAGAGCCAGGATCCCCACACCGGGCTGTGCTTTTCCCCAGCAGTCCACAGCTTTGCCACCGGCAGGACTGAGCTCCTCTCTGGCCTCAAAGTCCCCTTAGATAATGCGTGTACTTTGCTCTGCTCAGCCTTCATCAGGGTGGTCAGGAGGAGCTCAGGAAGGGTGACCTGAGAACCTCACCAAGTTCCCTGTGGCTTATCCCAGCTCTGCAGACAGCAGCGGGCAAGTTTCACTCCACAGCTCCCTCTACCCTGCAGCTATGGGAGCGAGTACCACTCCAGATTTCATGAAAGCCACATGCCAGGAAACTTTTAAAACCCACTTTGGTGCCAGGCACAGTGGCTCATGCCTGCAGTCCCAGCACTTTGGGAGGCCAAGGACGATGGATCACCTGAGGTCAGGAGTTTGAGACCAGCCTGGCCCACATGGTGAAACCCCGTCTCTACTAAAAATACAAAAATTAGCTGGGTGTGGCGGCACATGCCTGTAATCCCAGCTACTTGGGAAGCTGAGGCAGGAGAATCACTTGAACCTGGGAGGCTGAGATTGCAGTGAGCTGGGATTGTGCCACTGCACTCCAGCCTGGACGACAGAGCCAGACTGTCTCAAAATAATAATACCCCCTTTGGAGCAGGGGAGTGTAGTGTGGGATTGAGATGTGGAGTTTCATACACTTACATTTGAGTTATGGCTTCCACATTCGTTGTCTATGTGACCTTGGGCAAGTTGCTTAACCTCTCTGAGCCTTAGTGAGCTGGTTTAATTTTGTGTGTTTTTTTTTCACTTTTTTGTTTTCTCTCTTATGCAAGGATAATGCTACCTCACAGGGATGTTGTGAGGCTTCAACATGATAGTGAAATAACAAGCTCAACAGGTGGCAGTCCGACCACTGACATTAGTGTTGGTAGCATCAATTTGCCATAGACAAAGTCTAGCCATGGAAAGCTTGGCTTAGACTCTACCCAGATGGCCTCACTACCAAAGACCAAAGAGGCTCTGAACCCAGGTGGTCCACTGATGAGACGCTATTAAAGAGTGACCCCGTGGGCTGTGTCCTACAGACTCTGGTGAAGCCTGTGCTTGTGGCCCTGCCCTTTAGGGGCACCCTTAAGCCTTTCCTTCCACCATCCCAACGCCCCAAAATGCCCAGCCTGTGACACCTGCTGAAAGCCAAGCCCCTAGACATCAGCCCCTCTGTCTGGAACTAGGAATAATATCAACACATTCCCACACTAGCCCTAAAGCTGGGAAGAGCTCATGAGCCGTCTAGTCCAGCACTCCTATTTTACAGAGGAGGAAACGAGACACAGAAGGAAGCCACACAACTCCCACAGCTGAGGCTTCCTGACTCCCAGCCCAAGGCTCCTTCCATCACTCTCTGCTGCTAGGATTGTTCTTTTCCTGGAAAAGGAGAAAACAACCAGTTTGAAGGCTAGCCTGGGGCCTGGGGCCTGAATGGCCCACTGGTAGATTTGCTTTGCCAGTAAATCAATATTTTAAATTTTCAACCCATGTTTAAAAATCAAGAGAGTTTTTCATAAACATCCACCCTCTCAGTTCTCCTTGACAGGTAAGTAAATGTGGCAACACTAGACCCATGAACCCACGTGGTATTGTTGTCTGCTGTTATCCAATAGCACCTATTTTAAATAGGAGCTACATCTCCACTTCTCCACAGTCCCCACCGCTCCCTACAGCCTCACAGTTACCTGCCTGTCTCCTACAGCAAGTCCACTGAGAGCAGAGTCTGCGTTTCTGTGTCCCCACTCTGCTTCTATCCAGCCCCCAAAATGTCTGGCCCAGGTGCTGCCCAGATGGTGAAAATCACCATGCCTAGCCATGGGTCCTGACAGTGGGGGCTTGCAAAGTGCTGCCACAGCTTTCCAAGACAGCTTGAAGTCGGGGGAGGGGGATTAGCTGTCCCGTTACAGATGAGGAAACTGTTAGCAAGTGAGGTGGTGGGATTAGAACTAAGTAAACTGGCAGCTACCCACTGGGTGGGCTTTGGGGCACCCCCTGCCTTCTAGTTTGACTATTAGAACAAAGAGGCAGGAAAAAAATTGGCCCTTCCTGGGGGACCATGTGACCTGGCCTCTCCCCACGGCTTGGAGGAGGTAGTTCTGTGAGATGGGACACAGCTGGCCACCCCACCTGACACTCTCCCCCTGGGCCAGCCCCGCTCTTCTCCTGAGCCACTGGGGGTCCTTCTGGGGAAGGAACGGTGAGCAGGCTTGGAGCCAGGACCTAGCCCTGCATACATTAGGAGTAACATGATTGTGCAGAGAGCTTGATTATTGTCTGTGTATTATTGATAGTGTACCCTGCAGGCAATAAATTATCGACAGGACAGAGAGAGTGGCAAGGCTGTGGCCTGGGCAGAGGGGAGCTGGGGCCAGATCCTGCACTGTGCCTGTGAGGGTAGCTATGGTGGGCTTGGGCAGGTGGGCCTGAGGTGCAGGGAGGAGTCTGCATGTGCTCACCCCTGGGAAGGAGGGTATATAAGAGTGTTTCTCTCTTGCTGCTCGCTCTTTCCTCCACTTGCCCTTTCCTGGGTGCCAACATCTCTTCCCCACTCTTCTCCTCTCCCTCTCTGGCTCATCTTCCTTCTTTCTCCTTCTCCTCCGCTTCCTTCCTGACCTGGAAGACTTCTGGTGGGTGGGCTGACATCCAAAGAAGCCTCAAGCACAACCCCGAGTGCCTGGACATCCAGGCACTGGGGGTACCTTTCTCCAAGAGAGGAGAAAGCTCAAGGGCAAACATTTTGGGTGGATAATGGGTGGCACCAAGAGTCCTGTTATAGCTAGGCTATTTGAGAACACTGGCCAGGTGCAGTGGCTCACGCCTATAATCCCAACACTTAGGGAGGCCGAGGCGGACGGATCACTTGAGGTCAGGATTTTGAGACCAGCCTGGCTAACCTGGTGAAACCCTGTCTCTACTAAAAATTAGCCAGGCATGGTGGCAGGTGCTTGTAATCTCAGCTACTCTGGAGGTTGAGGCAGCGAAATCCTTGAACCTGGGAGGTGGAGTTTGCAGTGAACCGAGATTGCACCACTGTACTCCAGCCTGGGTGACAGAGTGACTCTGTATCAAACAAAACAAAAAAAGTTTGAGAAAACTGCCAGCCATCAGGTGGAGGTAGGGAGGGAGTTCATTATCATAATCATGGCTAATACACTTGAGCCAAGAACTTCAGACATTTCACTTACAGCATAGCAATGCCAGGAGAGAGATGCTATTACTATTTTCAGAAGTACAGGAGGTTAAGGCATTTGTCCAAGGTCACACAGCTAGTTAGTGGCAAAACTGGGATTCGAGCCAGTATTCAGGCCCTGAGCCTGTGTTCTTAACCATCACATTGGATATATGAGTGGATGGCCCTGAATGGGGAGATTACGAGGGGGTTTTATTTGCTTTTTGTGCTTATCTCTATTTTCCAAATTTTCTACAATGAATATGCATTGCTTTTGTAATCAGAAAAAACACACATAACAAATTATATTTTTAATAGCATTTCTCCTCCTCCCAAGTCCCTAGATGCTTCTAACCTATCCCCTCTCCAATTCCTTGGCAACCCCGGGGCCATCCTCCCAGCAGAGGGGAGGAGGAGAAAGAAGGCCGCTGACCCGATATTTACTCCCTTCCTATGGAGTGGGGGGAGTGGGAGGGACGTCATCATGGTGCGGTCTGCTCTCTCCACCTAGACCAGGTCCAGAGTGGTAGCTGTGGGCATTGACTGTGGGACTCCCCCCTGGCCTCTCTGCCAGGCCTGGCAGCTTCTCCTTTGGTTCCTCAGGGACTGGGGGTCAGTCCAAGCCACCCCACAAGCTCAGCTCTATCTGCCTACAGCAGCTGGGCTGGTAGTTGGGCCAGGGCCAGGGCCAGGCTGGTACCACAGAAGGGACTGTCATAAGCCATTCCTAGCACTCCCTCTGCCTCCTGGAAAGCCTCCCTCTCTTGGTACCAGGTTTCCCTGGATTAGTTCATCTTCCCAGACTGGGACCACACAAGGATGCTGCTTTATTTCATCCTCAAGCTCCAGGTAAGAGATTTCCTATGGCTGCCCACTCCTGGTTCTCTCCTGGAAAGATTAGGGTGAGGAGGGTAGGAGGGGGCCAGCACTGATGACAGGGGATAGAGTCTCAAGGGGAAAGCTGGGGTCTACCACCACTCTGCACACTGCCTGCCACCTCCCCAGCAGTGGGCAGAAGGCATTGCCTCCTCCACATTCTCATTATTCAGGCCTCCAGCCCCCGAGGATTTACAACAAAGCTGGTGGCAGGGGCACCAAGTGTGGCCAAGAGATGGCATTTCTCCTAAAGCCCCCTGGCCTAGATGGCCTTGAGGCATTGTTTATGTTCATACCCACACTCCACGCCTAAAAACAACTCAAACACCCATTGGTGGATGACTGGCTGAGCAAATTATGGTGCCTCCAATTCTATAAACTACCACGTAGGCATTGAAAAGAGGACGTAGATTTTTGCATGTTGACTTAGAATAGCATCAATGTTATAGTAAGTAGAAAAGCAAGTTGTACACCAACATAAAGCAAATACTTCAACCTGAGAAAGCTGGTTGCAAAAAAAAAAAATCTGTATACCTATTTATTTATTTATTGAAAAACAGTCTCACTCTGTCACCCAGGCTCAAGTGCAATGGTGGGATCTTGGCTCACTGCAACCTCTGCCTCCCAGGTTCAACTGATTCTCCTGCCTCAGCCTCCCAAGTAGCTGGGACTACAAGTGCCTGCCACCAAACCTGGATAATTTTTGTATTTTTAGTAGAGACGTGGTTTCACCATGTTGCCAGGCTGGTCTTGAACTCCTGACCTCAGATGATCTGCCTGCCTTGGCCTCCCAAAATATTGGGGTTACAGGCGTGAGCCACTGCACCTGGCCCCATATACCCATTTTTGTTTTTAAAAATAGATATTTTCATTATGTTGATAGAAATTGACCTGTCGCTATAATCTTAGGACATGATTGAGAAACCTTCCCCCGAACTGTTAACAGAGGCTAAGAATTTGGTTATCTGTGGTGACTGGGTAAGAGCTGGCCAGGAGGACATTAACTCATCTTGTTTTACATAATCCCAAAAGGAGGTGATGAGATTATGGGTTATTTATTTTCCTACCCATAATAAGTAAAACTTCAAAAAAAACTAAACATGAGACAGGCGCAGTGACTCACCCCTGGAATGTTAGCACTCTGGGAGTCTGAGGAGGGCGGATCACTTGAGTCCAGGAGTTCGAGACCAGCCTGGGCAACATGGCAAAACCCTGTCTCTACCAAAAATACAAAAATTAGCTGGGTGTGGTGACATACGTCTGTAGTACCAGCTACTCGGGATGACAAGGTGGGAGAATTGCTTGAGCCCGGGAGGCAGAGGTTGCAGTGAGCTGAGACTGCGCCACTGAACTCCAGAGCAAGACTCTGTCTCAACAAAAAAAGAAAAGAAAAAGAAAAAAAAAAAAAAGAACTAAACATGGTGGGCACCTCCATGCTTCCAGACTTTCACAGCAGCTGCACATCAGATGTGGAACACTCCTGTGGCCCTTCCTGCCCTGGGATGGTGTCCTTCTCCAAGCAGTATCAGGCACACCCCTGGCAACCACTGGCCGGTGGTCACCACGGACCTGAGGTCACCATGGACAAGTCCCTAGGGCTTCTTTGCAGAACCGTCCCTGTCTTTGGGAAGATTTGATCATTCATTCAACAATTATATCAGGGCCAGTTATGGTGGCTCATGCCTGTAAGCCCAGCACTTTGGGAGGCCAAGGCAGGTGGATGACCTGAGGCCAAAAGTTCGAGACCAGCCTGGCCAACATGGCGAAACCCCATCTCTACTAAAATTACAAAAATTAGCAGGGTATGGTGGCGCATGCCTGTAATCCCAGCTACTCGGGAGGCTGCAGCACAAGAATCGCTTCAACCTGGTAGGCGGAGGTTGCAGTGAGCTCAGATAGTGCCACTGCACCCCACCCTGGGCAACAGAGAGAGACTGTCTCAAAAACAACAACAGCAACAATTATGTCAGATACCTTTAAATGCTCACCTCCCTTTCTGGATCCTTCTATCACATTTCCACTCTGTGCCCTAAAGGACCCACACTGAAAAGAGGGCCCTCTGACCTACTCTTCGTCCTTGCCTTCTTCGACAGCTCGAGCCCCTGGTGTGTGCCAGGCACTATGCTGGGTGTCTCCATTTCCTCATCTTGACAAGGGTATGTAACTCTTTTCTGAGAGGAAGGAATGGGACATACATAGGACTCTATCTGGGATGGGATAGACCTGTCCAATTTGGAAATGCACATGTAACATATCTATTGTTTTTGCAATGCAAACTGCAGAAAGATATGTTTGAGGAGATATTGGCTGGCAGGAGCCACAGAAGATGGAGAGTGTGTTTTCTCAAAGGAGGTGGAAACATCATTCCATTCAATGATTGAGCTCATAGGACAGAATGGGGCAAAAAGTCTCCCAAGGGAAAGAAACCAAGGGACAGAGAGAACTGGCCCTTCTTTTGTGGGGAATTGGCAGGAGAGGAGCAGGTGGTGATACGGGGTCTTTATGAGGCTAGGGCGCCACACAGCCCTGCTGGATGGAACTCGGCATCTAGAACACGCCCCAGGGCATGGCTGAGCAAGTGCTCCAGGGGTTAGCAGAGGCGGCCCAGGGGTGCGTTAAATTTGGCAAGCTCACCCTGCTGTCCTCTCAAAGGTCACCACCTTTAAAGAATTAGGAGATCTCTTTGGGCAGATGGGAAAACAGGCTCAGAGTGCTTGGGAGGCTCAGGGTTTGAGTCGAGGCAGGGTCTCTCCTGGAGCAGTTACCGTTCCTGACTCCTGGAGCAGTTACCGTTCCTGCTCTGGACAAGCCCTGGTGCACTTGACCCATCCTCCTGTGACTCCCTGGCAGCTCCTTTTCTGCTCCTGAGTTCAGCTCTCTGAAGAGGCAGAACAAGGTTGTGGGCCTGTCCCCCTCCCATGGCAAAGCCTGAAAAGCCCCAGAGAAGGGGGTCAGGAAGGGCAATGGTATCAGTGCTCGGAGCGTCATGACAGTATCTGCCTCCCTGAATGCCTTGGCATTGTGCCAGGAGGGTGAGGGGCAGGGGGGCATGGGAAGAGATCTGGGAAAGGGAAGGGAGGGTCTTGCCCCTGCTCTGCTGCCAACTTCCCATGCGGCGACAGGCTGTCCTCACAGGCTGTAGGGTCAGGAAGTGACAGAGGCACAGTGAGAGGCAGGGACTGTCAGGGTGGGGATGCCCGGCTACTCCAATCCCCTCCTGTATGGATGAAAAGCCGGCTCAGAGATGGGAGTGGGGATGGGAGCCCCTTCTGTGGTCCTTTAACAGAAGGATTCCTGCAAGAGGTGGGGTCTGAGAAGGGGTGGAGCCTAGAGGTGCGGATGAGGACAAGGCATCCTGGTAAATGGTCTGTGAAGAGACAGGAAGGCGGTGACCAGGGAGCTCCATAGAGGCAGGAGGAGAGGGGACCAGTGAGCATGCAGCTGGAGGCAAATTTAAGATCCCGGTGATATCTGCACTGTCCAATGCAGTAGCCGGGGCCACGGTGGCTGCTGAGCCCTTGCCGTGAGGCTAGTCACTGAGGGCCTGAAATTTTACTTTTATTTAATTTGAATTCATTTAAGTTTTAAAACCGGTACCTGAGTCAGTTACTAGAAAATTTTTTAATATGTTTGGAACGATGTGCGTACTATTTTTTGCTATAAATTTTATGAAATCTAAACACTCATCAAGCATTTCTAATGAAAATTTAGCATCCAGCCAGATGTGGTGGCTCATGCCTGTGATTCTAGCACTTTGGGAGGCCAAGGCAGGAGGCTTGTTTGAGTCCAGGAGTTTGAGACCAGCCTGGGCAACATAGCGAGACCTGTCTCTACAAAAAAAATGTTTTTAATTAGCTGGGCTTGGTGGTGTGTGCCTGTGGTCCCAGCTACTCTAGGGGGCTGAGGTGGGAGGATCCCTTGAGCACAGGAGTTTGAGGCTGCAGTGAGCCAGGATCACACCACTGCACTCCAGCCTCGGCAACAGAGAGAGATCTTGTCTCAAAAAAAAAAAAAAATTATTAAGAAAATTTAGCCTCCAAATTGAGATGTGCCCTAAGAGTGAAAATATACATGCAATTTCAAAGACTTAGTATAAAAAGAACGTTATAATGATGAATAATGTTTATATCAATTACGTGTTGAAATATTAATATATGGACCATATTGAGTTAAATATACCGAAATTATTTCCACCTTAACTCTTTTTGCTTTTTTAATGTAGCAACTAGAAAATGTAATATTACATGTCCAATTCATTTTAATATCTGTGAAACCCACATTGATAATACCTCTTTAAATTCTAACTTTGGTGGTATGTGTTCTCTTTTTTGCTAATCAGTATAGTTATGTGTTTATTCAATTGATATTTTCCGTTTGACTTTGGGAATTTTCTGTTTTGTTTGTCTGGTTCTGATTTTGTTTGGTTCTACCCTTTATTATTTTACGCCTTCTTTTTAACTTAGGTTTACTTTGTTCATCTTTTCCTAAGGTTTCACATGTATGCTTATAATTAAGATTCATCCATGAATTTTGTTTCTCCTATTGTCCTTGACAGATTTTGTGGTCAATCTCCCGCTAGCCTGATAAAATGTGTGCAGCGTGCTCGTGTCTTCTTTATGCTTTGGAAGATTTGTCACATATTGAAACTATTTCCTCACTAAAGTATGTATTAATACCTTCAGATTAAAAACATCACATATGTGACTTGCATTATGTTTCTACTGACAGTGTGGAAGCTCTTGAATGCTGGCCTGAATTTAGCATTAGAATCTGTACGAGCCCTTAAGTGACTCAGATGTAAGTGCCCTGGGAGGTCTTCCTGCTCCCCAAGAGTAAATAGGACTCCTTCTGTATGCTCTCGGAGTACCCCAGGTTCACCTCAACATTAGAAAAAAAGGTGCTATGATTTTAAGTCTTTAAGTCTATTTTATTCAAGATGCCTAGAGTCTGTGACTAAGATGTGTGAATTGGAGTTCTGTTTCTAGGCTGCAGTGTCCCCCACCCCCACCCTATGGTACCCAGAGAAGTCCTTGGTCCAGCCAGGCATGGAAAGCAGACATCGCCCACCCTTCCCACCTCCCTTCCCCTGGCCTAATCTCAGCTCAGGCAGGCCCAAGGCAGGCATCATGGGCCTAGGCCTCTACAAGCTTCCTGCGGCTGGTGCTGGCAGGGGGCGCCCAGGGGAGCACAAAGCTGGGGATAGCTCCTCAAAGGTGACACCCATCAGACCTGTTAGATCTGATGCCACAGAAGGAAGACACAGGCCAGTAAAATATGACCCCAGTTCCTGTCTCAAAATGTCTGGACTTGGCCACCTGCATGTAGAGCCCACCTCAGGCTCCCAGCTCTGCTCAAAGCTCCCCAGCCCAACACAGATTTGCCCAAGGGAAGATGAAGCTAGGGCCACATCCCCCTTCCCCAGGTCTAGGGAGGAACCAGATCAGCTTCCCTGGCCTGTTACATTTCTCTCTGTCCCCAGTCTCTGTGGATCCTTTTCATGGCACAGGATTTTAATCAGTCCTTGAAATCATCTTTGACCTGGTCCTTGTCACAAGGAGAGAATCTAAAGGGGGAAATTCTAAACAAGGCAGTTTCTAGGGGCTGGAGAGCTGGACTGGAATTGCTGGGTGGCCTTGGGAGAGTCACTTGGCTTCTCTGTGCCTGCTTAACCAAGTAGGAAAACTCTCCTGGAATCCCCTCTTACGTCCCACACCTTTACAGAGGGAAAGCAAGCTGGGGGAAAAAACAAAAGTCCTGTGTGTGTGCAAGCATGCAGAGATAGGAGCTCTCAGTACCTGGCAGCTGGATCCCAGACCCAGTAAGAAAATGGCTGTCCTGGCTGGGCGTGGTGGCTCATGCCTGTAATGCTAGCACTTTGGGAAGCCAAGGTGGGTAGATCACCTGAGGTCAGGAGTTTGAGACCAGTCTGGCCAACATGGCAAAACCCCGTCTCCACTAAAAATACAAAAGTTAGCCAGGCATGGTGGTGCACATCTGTAATCCCAGCTACTCAGGAGGCTGAGGCAGGAGAATTGCTTGAACCCGGGAGGCAGAGGTTGCAGTGAGCCAAGATCACGCCACTGTACTCCAGCCTGGGCAACAGAACAAGACTCTGTCTCAAAAAAAAAAAAAAAAGAAAAGAAAAGAAAAGAAGACAGCTGTCCTGTGGCAAGCTGGGTTTGCAAATCAAGATGGTAAGGGAACGTTGCTAACATTCTGCTTCCCGTTTCTCTTCAAAGACTCCTCTCTCTTTGAACACTTGGGGCACCTCATCTGTCTGTCTATAGGAATAGACCTATCTTGCTAATACATTCAGTCAAACACATCTGTGATGAAAAATGCAATTTTTCAGAGTTTTACAATTCCTAAAGCACGCTCTAATTTTTCCTCTACAACAGATTCTGAGCATATTCTTCCTCCATAGACCAAGGTCTTCCCTGAGATGTCACCCACTAAATATTCCCTCCCTGGTCCAAACCATCTCAGGGATGCTACAGCCTCACAAAGAGACCAGCCTCCTGCCCCCTCCACCTTTCCAAAGTCCCCACCCACGCACTCCCCTTACCCAGGCTCACTGTGGTTTCCAAACATTTAGTAGTGGGACCCTTTCTTTAAACAGATCCCAATGTGTAAACCAGCTCCTCTGAAGGAGGGAGGTGGGGTGTCTAGAATCCTCCTACTCAACACCCCTCCCCGCAGCCCTCTCTGGGCAGCACAGATTGAAAAATAACTGAGGCGCAGAAATGACTGGGAGCCAGAAGGACTGGGCCAAATAGCACAGGCCATTGTCTTGCCATTGACTTCAGGCAAGTCACTCCCCTCTCTGGGCTTTAGGACCATTTTGGTCAAATGAGAAGGTCGAGATGGGTGGGTCTGAACGCCAGGTAGCTGTCCTCCTCTGGAGTGAGTCACTGCACACCTGGAGGGCTTTGTGCACCTGCTTACACACTAATCGCCCCAAAATATGTCTCCCGTAGTGTTTCACAATGTCTGAAATTCCATTAGCACTTCCCTTTGGATCCTCAGTACTTTATATTCCCCTTGGATCTTGTTAAACTACAGGTGTGTATCTGTAAGAGGCAGAGACAGCTCATCAGATAAGACCTTAGTGAGCATGAGCTGCCATCTGGCAGATATGGGATTGGGATGCCAGTCTAGAGAGTCAACAGCCTAAGAATCAAAGACCAACTTTACCAACTTCATAAATTTCTGCAACTGACACGGGCAAGATTCACCCAGTGCAGCCAAGCTTCCCCTACAAACTCACCTCCCACTCCCACCCCATCCCTGACTCCTAACCCAGCCAGCATGCTGTTCCCATTCAACTCCAACAACAACAACTGACCAAGCACCTACTGTGTGCAGGTGCTATTCTCTGGGCTGGAGATTCAGCCATGAGAGGACAGACAAAGCCTCCAGCCCCAGACAAAGACACACAGTCAACAAGGAGACAACTGGGGGAGACAATTCAACCCATTCCAGGGCTCTTCATCATGCTTTTTTATAAGTTTCAGAAAAAAATACCAGTTGTCCATATCAAGCAGTATTATTTTGGGTGATGGCTTTGGCGAAGGGCAGGTAGAAATTATGGGGGGATTAAAGCCCCATACAGGGCCCCCTTTTGGTGTTGCCACTGGCAAGAGATGGGCCTGAGGCAGCCCCTCCATAAGAGAGGAGTACTCTGACCTCAGAGGACTGGATTACCCACCATTTAACGGGAGGCCACTGCGTGTCAGTGCTGTGGTGAAACCCTGTTAGCCTCAATAGGGAAGGTATAAGGTTTGAGAAGAAGAAGAAGGCCGAAGAAGAGACCTGGAGCCAGCAAAGGAGGCATGGGGTGTTATTAGGGGCCTACATACAGAGAGGCCAGAGGTGGTGGACTGGACAGGGGAACCGCCTTACATCTACAGTCCAGCGGCGGCAAGCTGGAAAAGAGATCCACCTTCCCACAGCCCAGTGGCAGCAGGCTGGACAACATAGCTGCACAGCCCAGCAGCAGCTGGACAGGAAAACTGCAACAGCTTGCAAACAGCATGCAGTTTACATCGCATTTTCACTTAACACCTTCCTCTTAACAGCCTCCACCTAGTAACCTTCATTTAACCCCAAACTCAGGGCCTCAATCTCCTGTATGGCCCGTGTTCCACGGGACAGGCCAGGGGCTCAAATGTTCCTCATAGACAAGGAATCAATCTCCTGGTTGGCCACGTTGGGATCCCCTAGTTCGGAACACACACTCAGGTGCATCTGCCATACAGGGTCATTCTAAGGGTATGCTTGTTATTGCTGTCAGGGGCATTTGCCCTGTAGCCAGGCACTGCACTAGTCACATCACAGTGCTTGGCTCATTTCCTCCTCACAGCAACCCCACCAGGCAGGCATCACCCTCATTTCCCACATGGGAAACTGAGGCTGGGACAGGCTGTGTCTTGTTGAAATTCACACAACTGTCAAAGAGAGGAGCTTGATCCCAGTCCAAGCAATCTGACTCCACAGCCTCTGAGTTTCACCACCTTGCCTTTGAGAGAGAGAGACAGAATGAATGAATAAATCACAGGGTGCTAGGCATTCCTCTAGGACTTGAATTCAAAGGGAAGCCAAAAGATCACCTGAGACTGCAGCCAAACCTTTCCCCAGTTCACATAACAAGATCAAAAAGCTGCTCATGGCCCTTGAGGTTGGTTAAGCATAGGTGAACTCAGTCTAATTACAACTGAAGCCCAGAACAAATCAACTCAACCCAAGAAGAATCTGGTTGATCTGCCCCTCACCCTAACCACCTAATATGGTTAGGCTCTGTGTCCCCAAATCTCATCTTGAATTGTAATCCCCATGAATCCTCACACGTCAAGGGAGAGACCAGGTGGAGGTAATTTAATCATGGGGGCGGTTCCCCCATGCTGCTCTCATGATAGTGAGTTTGCACAAGATCTGATGGTTTTATAAGGGGCTCTTCCCCCTTCACTTGGCATTTCTCCTTCCTGCCACCTTGTAAAGTAGGTGCCTGTCTTCCCCTTTGCCTTCTACCATGATTGTAAGTTTTCTGAATCCTCCCCAGCCATGCTGAACTGTGAGTCAGTTAAACCTCTTTCCTTTGTAAATTACCCAGTCTCAGGCAGTTCTTTATAGCAGTATGAAAACAGACTAAAATACCACCCAACAGAGAAAAATGCTTATATGCTATGTGAGAGAAACAAGCAAATAAAGGAAAAATTATATTTCTTTTTTATAGACTATATTCAGATAAAGTTTTAAAAAATATTCTTATGTATGAGGAAGTAGTAAAATACGTAGTGGTGTACTGGAGCCAGTTCTGTTCACAAAAACCAATTGTGCATATCTTTTCCTAATTGTCTGTTCTGTCATGTTATATTGTGCTGGTAGCTTGAACTCAGCTATAGTGAGAGTATTTATACAATGATAATTGGCAAATGCTACAAATCAGGGCTGCTGCATTGTTGACTTGCTGCTGCTGCCTCTTCAGAAAGTTGATTGTTAAACATTTATACATACCAATGAAAATATGACCTATAATCAAGAGAAAAAACAGTCACTAGAAGCAGATCAATAGATGGCCTAGTTATTAAGCAGAAAGGGACTTTAAAGTAGCTATTATAAATATTTTAGGGAATGTACAGAAAAATATGGGCACAAAGGGTGAAGAGATGGAGTTTTTCAGAAGAGAAATGGTAACTCTAAAGTGAACTAAGTGGATATAATAGAAATAAAAATGTTATTATCTGAAATAAAGGATTCATTTATGGTCTTAGACACTACAGAAGAAAGGATGAGTGAAACTTGAAGCTAGATCAATGCCAATTATGCAAACAAAAGCAGATAAAGAAAAATAATTGAAAAATAATGAATCATCAGTAACCTGTGGGTTAATACTAAACTAAACTATCCGATGTGTACAGTATTTGGAGTCCCAGAAGGAAAGGATAGATAATGTGGCAGAAAAAAACATATTTGAAGAAATAATGTTGCACAAAGAGAAATATTAACTTGTAGATCTAAGATGTTCAGTGAACCCTAAGCAGGATAAGTCAAAAACAAAAACAGACAAAACATCCTAGGCATATCATAGTCAACTTGATAAAAAAAAATGTAGAGTATGGTGGTTTTATAACATATCTACAAATTCTTTGATACCTATCCCTTCAAGAAGTGATGCCTAATTCTTCTCCCCATAAGTGTAGGTCTAACTTAGTGACTTCCTTCTGGTAAAGTGGGTGGCAAAAGAGACAGTGTGTAAGTTAAGATAAGGTCATAAAAGGTGCTGTGGCTGCCTCTGTGCTCACCCTAGGAGATTACTCACCCTAGGAGAAGTCAGATGTCATATAGTGAGGAGACTCAAGCAGACCCATGGTGAGGTCCACATAGTAAAAGAAAACAATGAGGGTTCTTGCCAACAATTAGCAAAGACCTAATGCCTCCTGCTAATGGCCTTATGAGTGAGCCATCCAGAGGTGGATCCTCCAATCTCAATTCAACCTTTAGATGATGGTAGTTCCAGCCAACATCTTGATTACAGTCTCATGAAAGATCCTAAGCAAGTGCCATGAAACTAAGCTGCTCCCAAATTCCTGACCCACAGATACTATAAAATAGTTGTTTAATTTGTAAATCACTAAGTTTGGAGGATAATTTGTTACACAGCAATAGATACCTAATGCAAAGAGAAAACCTGAAAGCAAATAGGGGAAAATGACTCATTATATTCAGAGGAACAACAGTAAGAAATAACATTACTTCCAAAAAGAAACAATGCAAACTAGAATATAATAAGATTTTTACCATGGTTTAAAAAAACAAACAAACAAACCTGTCAACTTACAATTCTATATGCTGCAAAAGTAGGCTTTAAAAATAACATCAAAATAAAGCATTTTTCAGATAAGTAGAATACGAAAGAATTTATTGCCATTATAGTCACATTAAAAGACATGATAGAGGATGCTCTTCAGACTAATGGGAAATTATGGCTGAAGGAAACTCACACCTATAGAAAGGAATGAAGATAGCTATAACTATAAAATACTCTTTTTCTTTTTAAATAAATCAAGAGAAATTTGTAAATTCTGTAAATTCGTAATTTTTTTTTTTTTTTTTTTTTTGAGACAGAGTCTTGCACTGTAGCCCAGGCTGGAGTGCAATGGCACGATCTCACTCACTGCTACCTCTGCCTCCTGGGTCCTGGTTCAAGCAATTCTCCTGCCTCATTCTCCGGAGTAGCTGAGATTACAGGCACTGTAATGGGATTAGCCACCATGCCCAGCTAATTTTTGTCTTTTTAGTAGAGATGGGGTTTCACCATGTTGGCCAGGCAGGTCTTGAACTCGACCTCGTGATCCACCTGCCTCAGCCTCCCAAAATGCTGGGATTACAGGCGTGAGCCACTGTGCCTGGCCTTGTAAATTTGTAAATTTTCTAATAAGAGAAAATAAATTCTGCTTTTAGACAAGATGCAGTAACGGGGGCTGCATATACCCTGTCATGTGAAACAGTAACAAAAAATGACAAAATATATGAAATATGCTTTTCAAGACACTGGACATCAAAAAGTGAAGAACAGTGATTCCTGAGATATGGGAACAAATGAGGGAGACCTATGATTGCCCCAGCACACTGTTTTAGAGTTTCCAGGGTACTGGGGCAAGAAGGGGGTTTCAGGTAGAGCCTGGTAGACACCCTGAGTTGAGGAGATAGAGATGAGAGTCCAGGGAGACTGAGGCATCTAGAGTTTGCAAGACAGAGCACCAGAGAGGAGAAGATGGCACAGAGGAGGGACTCAAGAGATCTGCAGAGAGCACCCATAGACTAGCCAGCAGGGTACTGATCGGCAAGGAACCACTTGAGACGATTCAAGGGAACAGTGTCTAAAGCCCACACAGGGCTGGGAACAGTGCCTGCTTCCACCAGCCAGACTGGAAAACCTCACAGTTATGGACATTGGGTAGAGCACTGAGAAGGGTCTTACCCTAGTGACAGGACATAACTAGCTCTCAACTAAACACTGCTGGTCCTGTCTAAAAATATCTCAAAAACAAGACCTGAATAACTTTCCAAGTAACTTAATTGTGTCCCAAAACAAAGTTCAAGAATATTTATAGAAAAACAAAATTTTCAGCACCCTAAAAGGATAATTCATAATGTCTGCTAGACAATCAAAATTTACCATGCTGAAGAGAAGTGGGAAATACGATTCATGGAGTAATCAGTCAATAAAAAATTTACCAGTTCTTATATTGTTAACTTAAACAGTTCTTATAAATGTATTCTGTTTGTTAAAAAGTCAGAGACATGAAAGACATTAAAAAGACCCAAATTGAACTTGGAAAGACGAAAATGAAAAGTACACAGTAGCCCCCTCTTATTCACAGTTTTAATGTCCACAGTTTCAGTTACCTGGGGTCCAAAAATATTAAATGAAAAATTCCAGGCCGGGCGTGGTGGCTCACGCCTATAATCCCAAAGCTTTGGGAGGCTGAGGGGGGCGGATCACCTGAGATCAGAAGAGAGACCAGCCTGGCCAACATGGCGAAACCTCATCTCTACTAGAAATACAAAAATTAGCTGGGTGTGGTGGCACACGCCTGTAATCCCAGCTACTCGGGAGGCTGAGGCAGGAGAATTGCTTGAACCCAGGAGGCAGAGGTTGCAGTGAGCTGATATCGCACCACTGCACTCCAGCCTGGGAGACAGAGCAAGAGACTCTGTCTCAAAAAAGAAAAAAGAAATATTTCCAGAAATAAACAACAAGCAAGTTTTAAATTGCACACACACCTTTCTGAGTAGCATAATGAAATCTCAGTCATCCATTTGTCCAGCATACCCATCCTGTATATGTGACGAACCCATTACTAACTTCATAGCCATCTTGGTTATCAGATCCACTGTACTACATTGCAGTGCATGGGTTCAAGCGGCCCTTCTCTGACTTAATAATGGTCCCAAGACACAGGAGCAGTGATGCTGGCATGTTGTTATCATTGTTCCATCTTATTATTTGTTGTTGTTAATGTCTTACTGTAACTAATTTATAAATTAAACTTTTTCGTGGATATGTATCTATAGGAAAGTTGTCTCTTGGTATTCTCAGAGGATTGGTTCTAGGACAGCCCCCTCCCCAGCCCCCATGGATACCAAAATCTATGGTTGCTCAAGTCCCTTATATAAAATGGCATAGTATTTGCATATGTAAACTAAAAATAAAATTCTAAGTCCCCTACCAACTGAATGGACTGCCTCTTGCCCAAGGGGACCCTGGAAAAGCCTTAAAAACTGAGTTCCTGGAAATGACAGGACAGGAGGTCAGACACTCCTCATTATACCTCCTCCCTTTTAGAGTTTAGACACAACAACTGACCACCATTGATATTAAAATAGACTGTAAGACTGACAGAACAGACTCTTTGTGGCAATAAGATAACAAATTATAAACAGGACCTTAGGCCATGCCAGACAAATGTTAAGTTGCATACCCCCTACACTTAAAGGAGAAGCTATGTTATAACTGCCACAGGCTTTTCTTTCTCTCTAGCAGCTAAACAAGCACTGGCCTGGAGATAAGCAAGATTAACACAATTTGTAGCTCCATCAGATGCTGAGTAAATGACCCCAGCCCCTGTTCCACCACAACTATAGCTTTGATTGGACTGCTGATTCCGGTAACCTTCTGATTAAGGAGACCACTGACCGTGGACTGGTTCTGGCCCAGTTACAGAGGCTGTGCGTTGAGTGCCTTTGTGTCTCTGCCTGCCTTTTGACTTATAGGGCCTTACTGTAATACATTTAAATATTAAGTCTCCACCCCAAGGTGAACATGGGTTGTATGTTACATGCATGTTCTATATACCTGCATTCAGGACTACCCTCATGAATATTCATAATTTCCCCTGTAACCTGTTGAATATGTATATTTAGCCAACCCTTTCTATACAAAGCTGCTACCCCAACCCCTCCTCCTTCAAAGTGCCTGGCTCTGGTCTTTGCCTGAGGCTATGCGTTCCAGCCTGCAGGACGGCCACTTCGCAGGCTGTAACCTTTTACAGGAAATAAAGTCACCTTTTCTATATTTACAGATCTCATGATTTTTAAAGTTAACACAGATAATCTATGCACATCCTCCCATATACTTTAAACATCTCTATATTATTTATAATACCTAATACAATGTATATGCTATATAAACCGTTGTTAGACTGTATTTTTAAAATTTGTAGTTTGTTATTGTTATTTTCTATTGCTTTTTTAAAAAAAAAAATACTTTTGATCTGCAGATGGTTGAATCCATGGATTAGGAACCCACAGATACAGGGGGCCAACTATATATAGAGGGCTTGATACTATCCAATTTCAGGTGTCCACTGGGGGTCATGGAATACATCTCCAGTAGATAAGGTAGGACTACTGTACATATTATCTGTTTCCATTTATGTGACGTTCTGGAATTAGCAAAACTCACCTATGATGTTAGAAACCAGAATAGTGGCTGCCTCTGCAGGATGACGATTACCTGGGAAGGAGCTCAAGGGAATTTTCTGAGATGATGGAAATGTTCCTATCTTGGTTAGGATTGTGGTTACTAGATGTCTTTACTTGTCAAATTTCATAGAATTTTACACTTTAGACCTGTGTATCTCATTGTATGTAAATCACACCTCATTCAACTTTTTAAAAAGAGAGAGAAGAGGAAACAGAGCAGGAACATGGGTATGCTAGTTCTTTAACTTTCCTGTCCTTGACCTTCTCCACCACTGGGTTCCCCTCATTCCAACAGTCAACACTCCCCAGCCAGCATCAGCCTAGGTCCTGTTTCCTACATGTCCTTGGGTGATAATGTTCTGGGCAACAATCATTGAATTTTTCACAGCTTTCTCAATTTGGAGCAGAAGCTGTCACTTGTTTAAAAATAACTCAACATACAACTTACAAAATTAATTTAAAGAAAACGTAGAATTCTTGAAAAGTTTCGCCATATTAAGAGAGAACTCTTATCTCTACAAACGCATATGGTAGTCCCCTCACTTAACCTGGAGTCTACATTCCTAGACCCTGGTGGATGCCTGAAACCTTGGATAGTCCCAAACCCTATTATATACTGTTTTTTCTTATACGTACACACCTATGAAAAAGTTTAATTTATAAATTAGGCACAGTAAGAGATGAATAATAATGAATAATAAAATACAGCAATTATACCAATTAGCCAGCATTGCTACTCTTGTGTTTTGGGGCCATTATTATGTCAAATAAGAATTACTTGAACACAAGCATTAAGATACCACCACAGTGGATCTGATAATAAAGATGGCTACTGAGTTACTAACAGGCAGGTAAGGTAGACAGTGTCCATACACTAGGCAAATGGATGATTCATGTCCTAGGTGGGACAGAGTGGGATGGTGTGAAATTTCATCACTGTACTCAGAAAGTCGCAGTTTAAGACTTTTGAAAGCCTGGTGCGGTGGCTCATGCCTGTAATCCCAGCACCGTGGGAGGCTGAGGCAGGAGCATTGCTTGAGTCTAGGAGCTCGAGACCGGTCTCAGGCCTTTGGCCACAGACCGACATGGTGTCACAGACTGACATGGAGAAACCATGTCACTACAAAAAAAAATGAAAATCGCCAGGTGTGGTGGCATATGCCTGTGGTCTTAGCTGCTCAGGAGGCTTAGCTGACATGGGAGGATCACTTGAGCCCAGAAGGTCGAAGCTGCAGTAAGCCTTGTTCATGTAACTGCATTCCAGCCTGGGTGACAGAGACCCTATCTCAAAAACAAAAGACATGGATTGTTTCTGGAATTTTCTATTTAATATTTTTGGACTTCAGCTGACTGTGGGTACGTGAAACCTTGGATAAGGGGGGACTTCTGCACATAGCGACAGCTTTGAGTCCTGCTTACACGATGCCAGCAATGATGAAGAATCATTAGGAACAGCAGATCTAGAAGCAATTAATAAAAAGCTAACCAGATCCAACTTTTAGTTCAGAAGAAATCGATTTGATAACAAAAGAGTTGAACAAAGAGAAATCTAAATATTCTAAACCAGAGGTTGGCTGCTGAAATTTCAAGAAGGATGGGATATCTGACAAGGGGCACTCCCCATACGGCCATTCATCAAGGAGTCAGAAGACAACAGAAAAGAGTTTTTCACCTATCTCTCCTCCCGCACACACGCATACTCCACTTTGCTATAGGGTTTCTTTCCTCTGCCTCTTCCTTCAGTAAAGATCTTTATAGCCAATGTATCCAGGAGGACAGTCCACAGCACGGGGGCCTCCTCTTCCTCCTGGTCTTTCAGAAAGCATCTGTGAATCACCTTCAGCATACTTGCCACTGGAAGACATCTTTGGCATTTAGCCTGAAAATAATAGTGAATTATCTTCAGTGCTGACTCAGCTTTCAAAAGAGCCTGCTACTGAAAATCCAGAACCACAACAAGAAATGTGGGAATTTTGTCTCTCTTCCAAATTTATTTTTAATTATCTCTCATTTTTAGTTTAAGGAAGTGCTATACCTTCAGTGATTACACTTCTGCCTAAATGAAAGCTTCACAGTATTATAATTCTTGAGCTAGTGTTTTGTAAATAAAGCTGATTTACATATTAATCCCATTGAGTGAATTATTTACTTTATCTTTTACTCTCTGGATAGTATAAATATTGTGTTTAATTTGATTAAGGGTTCATGACACATGAACAATACTGGAAGTATCACATGCACAATGCTGAAATTGAATATATTTGAAATGGCAAAAGACATTTTTATATGTCAAAAGGTGTTTCATTGTAGTTTTAAGACAAATGTGAAGTGGCCTGATGTTTTTATTAGACAAAGTAACTTGATATTTACCTGAATACATTTAAATTGGAATGTTTAAAACAATAGAGAGTGAGAAAGTTTAATAGGACTATCTCATTATTTTAAGCCCTGTTAGACTATATGTAGCCTCTGCCCTTCCTCATCCCCCTACACAGATAACTCCCCATCCGTAAGTCCAGG
Source organism: Gorilla gorilla gorilla (assembly GCF_029281585.2). Taxonomy (NCBI): domain Eukaryota; kingdom Metazoa; phylum Chordata; class Mammalia; order Primates; family Hominidae; genus Gorilla; species Gorilla gorilla. The sequence continues at coordinate 44,555,831 of NC_073232.2, read as the reverse complement.
CAGAACCTTGAAAAGGTTGGTAATGTGGACTAGTCATAAGAATGTGCGTCTAAAAGCTCAGGGTCAGTACTTACCAGCTGACCTTAGACAAGTCATTTTCCCTTTTGGAGCTGTGGTTTCCTTTGTCATAGGCCATGATTAACACCAGCCTCTAGGAACAATTGAGATGATCAGTGGGAAATCATGTCATTAAGATAAAAGAACTACACACAGGGGATTTAAAGAGGCAGCGCCTTGTGTTTGTTTAACGTACAGGCTTAGAAGCCAACAGCCTAGGTTTGATTCTAGCCTCAGTTTCTAGCTAAGCAGGGAAACCAAGTCTGTTTTCCCATTTTTAAAAGGGATGGACAAAGGGATGATTTCATCACTCAGAAAGTCACAGAATTTAAGACTTACGAATTGTTTTGTTTTTGGAATTTTTCATTTAATATTTTTGGACTTCATTCGACTGTGGATAACTGAAACCATGGAAAGGAAAACCGCAGATAAGGGTGGGGAACTTCTGTACATACTGATGGCTTCTGGTCCTGCTTAAAAGATACCAGCAATGAGAACTACTTTTTAATGGGGAAAATCACAACATCTCCTCATGGGTAATCATGGAGAATGAAGGAGCTAACTCAGACGGAGCTCTTGGCAGGGTTTCTAGCTTGCTATAGTTGCCTGTGTGATGGTTAATATTAGGTGTCAACTTGATTGGATTGAGGGATGCCTAGAAGACTGATATAGCATTGTCTCTGGGGGTATCTGTGAGGGTGTTGCCAGAGGAGATTAACATCTGAGACAGTGGACTGGAAGAGGAAGACCCACTCTTGATGTGGGTGAGCACCATCCAATCAGCTGCCAGTGTGGCCAAAACAAAGCAGGAGGAAGGAGGTGGGATAACCTTACTTGCTGGGTCTTCTAGCTCCCTTCTTTTTCCCCTGTGCTGGATGCTTCCCTCGGCTCCTGCTGCCCTCAGACATCAGACTCCAGATTCTTCAACCTTTGGACTGTGGGACTTGCACCAGTGGCTTGCCGGGGGCTCTCACACCTTTGGCCACAGACTGAAGGCTGCACCATCTGCTTCCCTGGTTTTGAGGCTTTCGGACTCGGACTGAGCTGCTACCAGCTTCTCTCTTCCCCAGCTTGCAGACAGCCTATCGTGGGACTTCATCTTGTGAGCATGTGAGCCTATTCTCCCTATATACATACATATATCCTATGGGTTCCGTCCGTCTGGAGAACCCTGACTAATACACCCAGCATACACTAGCTAGCATGCTTATTTCTTAAGATACTGACCACTCCTGTAGCATCAGTCAGTCCTGTGCTCACTGCTATGTGCTGGGAAGTCCACAGGGACCTTTAACTCACCAAGTCCAAACCCAAATCCACCACCCTCTCCCCAGCCCAGCCATCCTCCTCCTTTCACCATGTCTCTCCTTGCAACCTCTGCCACCCGACCCAGCTCCCCTCCCTTCCTCCATCCCTAAGTACCCACCCTCCCTCAGGCACCAAATCTGGGGAACTCTTTCTCCCTCTGCAGAGTCCCTAGTTTCTGCCACCTGAATCCCTGGGCCAAGGCCCCATTGTCCCAGGACCATGCAGTGGCCACCTTGTTGGCTCCTGCTCGGTCTGCCCTGACACCCAGCCGCAAGGAAGCTCCCATGGCACAGCTCCAATGAGGCCTCTCTCCAGCTCAATCAGCACCCATGACTCCTGTTTCATACAGAATCAAATCTCATCTCTAGCACAGCAGGCCTTGCCCTTGTGTAGAGATTTTTCCCTTCTTGGCCTTCTGGTGTGCTGTTTGAGGGGCAGTATGAGGATGTGGCCACCTCCTGACCATACCATCACATACCTAACTCTAGGCCTTTGCTCACGTGGTTTGCTCTGCCTGGACTCCCTCCTGAGTTCTCCATGTTTAAGGTTTCCTTCTCACTCTTAGGTCTAGCTTCCAGCATCCCCCATTCAGATAAGCCCCCCAATCCCCACCCCCGGCAATGCCAGGGCATGCTAGCTACAGCCTGCTGCATGTGCCAGCTCTGGCTCAGCCTGCCTTTTCTCTGCCCCATAAAGCATAAGCAGGACTGGATACATAATCTCCAGGGCCCAGTGTAAAGTGGAAATCAGAGCCCTTTGTTCCAAATTATTAAGAATTATGAAATGGATAAATCCTAGTTGAGGGACATTCTACAAAATACCCAATGAATAATTCTCAAAACTGTCAAGGTCATCAAAAACAAGGAAAGACTGAGAAACTGTCACAGCCAAGGGGAGCCTGAGGAGTCACAATGACTGTATGCCATGTGGGATCCTGAATGGGATCCTGGAACAGAAAACAGAAGGACATTAGGTAAAAACTAAGGAGATCTGAATGAACTTTAGCGCATAATAATGTATCAGTGGTTCATTAATTGTAGTAAAGGTACCATGCTAATGCAAGATGTTAATAATTAAGGAGACTGGGTGAGGGGCATATGGGAACTTTCTGTACTATATTTGCAATTTTTCTGTAAAACTAAAACTGTTCTAAAATGAAAAGATGGCCTTTTAAACATTCACAACAATAAAAGAATTTTGAGAAGGTGACAGCAGAGGCGATAAATAAGTTATAATGTCCAAGACAGAATCGAGATTTGAACCCGGATCTGCCTGAGCCCAAGGCTTTTGTGACCAACTGCTTGCATTGCCTGAACAGCAGTGAGAAGACCCTGGAGGGGTTGGCGGAAAAGATTGGGGAAGCAGGATGGAAGGAAGAAGGTTGTCACAGTACTTAGCAGAGGTTAAGAGTCCAAGTTTAATGACCTAGGCCACATATAGTATGATTCCATTTATATGAAATGTCCAGAATAGGATAAAAATTAGATTAGTGGGTGCCAGGGGCTGGGGGAGGGGAGAATGGGGTTAATGGTATGGGGTTTCTTTTGGAGGTGATAAAAATGTTCTCCAATTAGGTAGTGGTGATGGCTGCACAACATTGGGAATATACTAAAAACCACTGGATTGTGCACTTTAAAATGTTTAAAGCGGTACTTTTTTTTTTTTTTTTTTTTTTCTGGAGACAGAGTATCACTCTGTCGCCCAGGCTGGAGTGCAGTGGCACGATCTCGGCTCACAGAAAACCTCTGCCTTCTGGGTTCAAGCGATTCTCGTGCCTCAGCCTCCCAAGTAGTTGGGATTAACAGAGCACGATACCATGTCTAGCTAATTTTTGTATTCCTAGTAGGGATGGGGTTTCGCCATGTTGGCCAGGCTGGTCTTGAACTCCTGACCTCAAGTGATCGGCCCGCCTCCGCCTCCCAAAGTGCTGGCATTACAGGCGGGAGCCACTGTGCCCGGCCGAAGAGATTTAGAATAGTACCTGGCATATAGTAAGCACTCAACCTTAGCTCTGATAATATTATTACAAAGAGATGGTAAAGCGTTAAGGACTTCAGCTTTAGGCGCTTCCCTTCTCCAGGGTCCAGGTTTTTGGGGTCCGTTCTGGACCGAACGACTCAGGGGAGGCATCGCGAACTCATTCCCAAGCCTTCCCACTCAAGATCCTGCAAACGGAGTCGTCTGAGTGCCACTTCCCCTGACAACCCGGGACAAGGACCCTGTCAGGGCGGCCCCAGGCGGGGTGGGGCCAGGACAATTCTCCCATCGCCGGAGGAGGGAGACTGGCGGCCACGGGGAGGCGTAAGCGGCAGCGCGCCGCCTGGTGGCACCTTCGCGCACACGGTCCCGGCGGAGCGGGAGGCGTCAATCCCAAGCTGGCAGCCACTCCTTCCGGGAGCCCCTACAGCCGCTTTAAAATCGTAATTGTTATCAAATAGGCAGTTTTTATACAGCCAGATTATTGGCCTTATTATTCTTAATACTGTGAAGTAATTATTATTCCTGTTTTACAATTGAGGAAACTGACGCTGGGAAAGTTTCAGTAACTGGCTTAAGATCCCCCAGCAGGTAAGAGCAGCCCCCAGGTCCAGGGCCACAGCCCTCCAGATCCAGAACTCTTTCCTACACACTCCTGTGGTTTGAGAGAAGTGATGGTAGCCGGTGGAAGCATCTGCAGTCCCCACCAAGGGTGAGAAATGGCTCTGGGACTGATTTCAAAGCAGATCTATGTCTCAAAGCCTGCCCTACTTCCAGCCTCAGAACCCCCAGACCCCAGGAAATAGAGGGGAGGGGAGGGTGGGGCTCACATAGCAACTCTTAGGCCCTTTGACCATCAACCCCTTTCCCCCCAGCCTTATTAATGTACCCACTCAACCAAGGTTGCTTGCATCCCTGCTATGCCAGAAACTGTCTTCAGTGCTAGATATATCATGGGGAACAGGGAACACAGGGCACCTGACTTCAAGCAACTCACTGCCTCGTCCTCATGCTTAACTCCCAGCAGGGTGCCTTTGCTGTGAGGCCCATGGCACTGGGTTTGGGAACACCCTGGCAAATCTTAATCCTGCTATCCTAATGTGTCATCCCCCAGGCAGGGACCCTGCCCATTCTTCACCCATCCCAGGGAAAGGTATGGCTCAGGGGGAGTCTGACTCCCTCTGAAGCCCCTTCCCTGGCCTCAACTGACAGCCTGCACTCTTGAGATGCCAGGGCTGGAGAGGAACCACATCTGCAACTGCTCAGCTGCAGGTGGCTAGAGAAGGCTCAGAGACTTGGTACAGGAGCAGGGGCACAGAGCAGTTACAGAGAGATTCCCAACATGCAAAATCCCATACCCTGATGCTGGAGTCCTGGAGGGAGAGCAGGGCCCGGAACCTCCCATGAGTATATTTCAAGAGTTGAGAGAGTGGTTAGGCTGAGAAGGGAAGTGGGGCAGGGACTGGCAGGAGAGGGGGTAATGTCTTCCTTTTGCTTGCCCCCATCTCCAGTCCCCCTTCTCTCCAGCCAGGAATTAAAGCCGTGAAACCTGATACTTGGACTAGAAGGGCCTGCTGGGTACACTTTACCACCTAAACAGCAAAGTTCCAAGGGCTGGAACTTTTTATTAAAATCTCCAATACCCCACTGGCCTGAAGGAGAGAGAGAAAGAGGTTGGGGGGAGAGAGAGAACATGCTGTGGTCTCTGCATGCTGCCCGTCTCTGCTGAGGTCCCTGCTGAGCTCTCCAGCACAGGCACAACCTTGACCATGTGCCTGCATCCAGAGGATGACCGTCAGATGTGGGTCTTGGCACAGGCGTGCCTGTATGTGTTTCCTGGCAGTAGTTAAGTATCCAAATATCTATTTGTCTTGGGAGTCATCTGCCTATTTGTGTTTTTAGTTGTGTGCGCCTGTGTGTTTGCTTTTTTTAGGCATACATCTTTGGTATGTGGGTGTCTCTGGAGTCGTGTGCCTATTTGTAGGTGTGATGTTTATGGGAGGTGAAACATTGCACCTGTTGTCTTTGTTGTATGTTTTCGTGTGTGTACTTTTGCAGTGTGTATGGGTGGGTAGTTGTGTGTGTGCATGTGTATTTGCAAGGTGGAGTTGTTTGGGTGTGCTGAGCTGTTGACTGTCTCATCCACTGCCCTTGCTAGGGCTGTCAGAGGCCAAGCTAAGCAACCTACCTTTGCCCACAGCAGCCTTTCTCAATTGATGGAAGTTCTTCCCCCAGGGAGTCCCAGTCCACCCGTTGCCACCCTCCTGATGCTGGGTGCCCAGTGACAGAGGGTTAGGGAGATGTGCTGATGGCATGCACGACCTCCCCTAGATACTCCAGACCCCGGCTTGTGAGGGGAGTGTGTGTGGAGAGGGTACTAGTCCTGCCTTCACCTCACCTCTGGGGAAACAGCTAGGACAGTCCCCTTCGCACAGCCCAATCCAGCCCCAGGGAAGGTGTTCAAGTGAGGCTCCCCCGTTTAGAGGGTTTCTTTCCAATCCCATCTCCCCCATACCCTTTGCTCAGTCACTCAGTCACTCCAAGCAGTGTGATCTCTGGCAGGTGGCTTTACACCTCTGTGCCTCAGGTCCTTCATCTGTAAAATGGGATGTAAATGGTGCTTACTTCAGAGGGTTGTGAGAATTAACTGACATGATGCATACAGAGTGCTTAGCCCTGTGCCTGGCACAGGGAAGGTCTTTGCCTATGTTAGCTGATCCGCTCCTTCTGATCTCTCTGGGTTTCAATCCCAAGACACTGCCCATCCTTCAAACCTCACCTGTCCCCATGTGCTCCTTGGACCACCTTTGGGTGGTCAGGACTTTCCCCCTGGAATCAGACTGGCTGGGAGGGGAGAATCTTGGAAAGAGATTATTGACACTTGCACTGCAATTTCCACACAAGTTTTAAAATTTAATTCTATACCCCCTTATGAAATAGTTATCCTTTTCCTCCATTTTACAGATGATGATGAAGGGAGCAACAGAATTGTTAAGTAACTTGTTCAAGGTCACACAGTAAATAAGGGGCAGAGTCCAAGTTTACACTGAGCCAAAAATGGCTGTCCCACTGTCAGGTAGGAGGCTAGTTTACAACAACGCAGGATCAGAGTGCTGGAGGGGTTTCCAGGGGTCTGGTTAACAGTTCTGCCGGAGATCATACAGACAAGCAGAGCCAGCCAGGATGAACCTAATCTATTCCCAGCTTCATATCGCTGTAAGCCCCCGCGTAACCAGGACTTGGGTGTTCTCATTTTGGGAGCCTTTTTTTGGAAAGACCCCCACATGTGGAAGGCAGAGCGCATACTACAGACAGGGGAGCCAAAAGTGAGAGTCCTATGTTTAATCAGAGGAGAAAGCTGACATGGCCAAGCCAAATGAAGGCGCAAAGCCAGATTTCCTTAATTTGGGGGAGCGAAAATTGGGCCGCCTCCACGTCTAGCCATTCTCCAGCGGCCGGGTTTTTCAAAACGCTGCGCCCAGTGTCTCGCGAGGACCCTCCCCCCGGGTCCCCCAGCTCTGCCGCGGCCGCGCCCAGATGGCCGTCGGATCCCCCCTCAAGGTCCCCCTGCCGGCTCCGCCCTCGGCCGCCCAGGCCCCGCCCCGGCCGCGCGCGGTCCCCTCCGCTGGCGAACTCACTCCGGCGAGCGAGCGGCGGCGCTCGGCATTGTGGCAGGCTGCTGGGGCCGGCTAGGGCGCCGGAGCCGCACGCAGCCGCGGGGCTCCGAGAGGCGCGCGCTGGGGCTGGGACTGCGCGGCGCCGCCGCTGCGAGCGCCACTGAGCGGTCGCGCAACTTCGGAGGCACAGCGCCGGACCCAGGCGAGCGCTCGGAGACCCGGAGCCAGAGGGGCGCGCCGGAGCCTGGTTCGAGAGCCGGCGCCAGGCACCCACCGCGCTCCGAGTGCCAGGCGGCCCTCCGCGCAGCGTGGCTTCCGCTGCCCCCACGGAAGGCACGGGCTGGCGCTGCCGGGCGCCGGGGAGGACGGCGAGGAGGAGGCGGCGGCGGCGGCGGAGACGGCGGCGGCGAGGCTGGGGCCAGGGAGACAGCCCTGGGGGAGAGGCGCCCGAACCGGGCCGCGGGAGCATGTGGGCCCGGAGCGGAGCTCGGGGCGCGCTGCTGCTGGCACTGCTGCTCTGCTGGGACCCGAGGCTGAGCCAAGCAGGTAGGAAGCGATCGGGCCTGGGGGCGCGGGGCTAGGGGACCCTTGCGCCTTACTCTGTCCTGAAGTTGAGGTGGTCTTTCGTCGCATCGATGCGCGCAGGAAAAGCGGCAAGGGCGCCCAAGTTAGAATGTAGATTTTACTGCCTCCCAAAGTGGGCAATGGCGCATCCACATCGCGGGAGGGGGGAGGAGGGAAGGGGGTTCACAGTAAGCTGAACCTGCTCGCTCCTGAAAGGGATCCCTTCTTCTCCCTGGAAGGGGTGTAGGAGTCAGGGTCTGAGTCTCCGGGAGGATCCGCCTCTTGGGGACGCCCGGCTCTCCGCGCGCCTGGCATCCGCCCCGAAAAAGAACATTGGCTACATAAGCAAGGTGTGCGCTTGCTGCCGTACGCCGGTAACTTACTAGTCTGGTCCCAGCTCGCCTAGGCTCTTACGCGCTATAGGGACAGGAATCTGCAGGCTAGAGGGAGAGAGCGAAAAGACCTGCTGAACACAGGAAGCGCTCCGGCAGCCGGGGCAGGCCGGCTTGCAGGGCTCCTGAAGCGGGGAGGGCTAAGTCTTGCACACATAGCTTTCCCCGAGATCGCTGGGCCCGCAGGTCTGGAAGAATTATTATTATTATTATTATTATTATTTTCTGAGTGTTGGAGTGTGTGTGTGTGTGTGTGTGTGTGTGTGTGTGTGTGTGTGTGTGTGTGTGTGTTGGATGCGGGCAGAGGTTCTTAGCGATCCTGCGGAGTTTCCTTTTAAATGGGTCACTGACATTCTCGCTGTCCGGGGAACAGACTAGGTGCGCTCTCCTTGGTACAGCGCCCGCTCTGGACCCACCAAGATGACTTCAGCGAACTGGTGGGCTCCGAAATAAAGTCCCTAACCCGCCTCTCTCGCCGTGGATGAATACGTTTCTCGCTCGTCCTGTAGCTGGACCCGGCGTCGCTGGCTGGGCTGCGTCTTCTCGGGGAGGCTGTGGACTGACTGGAGCCAGCCTCTCTCTGGTACCCGAACCCAAGCAAGTGGGCTGGCCACGGCTGCCGGGCGCCTCGGCTCCGGAGCCAGGTGGGGACGGGGCCTCCTGCACGGAGTCCTCTCTGAGTTGAGGCTGAGAATGGAGCAGGAAAACTGGAGCAGAAAGTGGACGAGATGACGCAGCCCTCCCCACCTCCTACCTCCTGCTGCGAAGTTGACATCCGCCCTTCCCCCTTCCATAGCCAAAGATTCCTCATTCTGGAATTAGTGATTCCCACGGCCAGGAGTGAGGGCTTGGCTTTAGCACATTCCCCACTTTTTTTTTTTTTTTTTTTCTGGTGCAAGTCCTGTGCAGTAGAGTTACAACACTCAACCATTTGATCCAAGTTAATTATGATTTGGGCAGACTCTGGTATTTAAAGCAGTGTTTTGAAGTTGGAAGGTAATGATGGGGATGGGGAAGGCAGGTTGCTGAATGTCCAACCTTGTTTTAAAGGGTGCAGTTAGACGTGGGAGGTGCTTGGTTGGGGTGCTGGTTTCTGGTTGGAGGGGGGTTGAGGAGATGATTGAAGGGTAGGGTGAAGTCTCTGTAAATGGCACATGGGCAGGGTTGTGTCTTGGGAAGCTGCTTTTGTACCAGCAGGACAGTGGGATCAGGAATAAATACTTAGGTTATCAGGAATGAGGGGCTGCTGTAGGAGAAAGACAAGACTGGTTGGCCTATAGTTCTCTGGGTGGGTGGGCTTGGCCAGGAAGGCTGGGGGTGGCCTGCATTTCCTGCTTAACAAAGCATCCAGCCCCCACCTTCCCCAGAAGAAACCCCAGGCCCAGGGCTTTGATGGATTTGGGCACGAATGGTGCCCAGTCAGAAATGGCCTCTAATACCCAGCTTTGATTTCTCACCAGCGAGCAGAAGCGGTGTTGGAATTGTGCTCATTACTTAGCGCGGCAGGAGCTGCCTGCCCACCAGCCTGGAGAGGGGCCAACTGGTGGGGTCGGCCTGCAGCCTTCTCATTGCCCAGAATGTGTGGCCCTTAGAAACCTGCCTTCAGGAGGGAGAACATGTCCCTTCCTCCCACACAATCTTGTTTTTCTCTAATGCCACAGGCACAGAGCATCATTCTTTCAGAATGTTCTTTGGGTTTTTCCAGTGGATCCTTCACAAGCCCCATTTCACTGATGGGGAAAATCAAGGCCAGAGTGTTGGCTTTCTCCAAATCTTGCCTTCACTTGGCCACAGATTGAAGACGTGTGAAGGGCTCCTGTCCAATAGCCAGACTGATTCAAGCCCAGCAGACCCTCCCTCCTGTTCTTATCCACCCACCCCTCTGCCATGAGACTCATAACAGACTGAGGCAGGCGAGGCTCTCTCTGCAAGGAGGGATCTTTACTGGGGGTGTCCAAGCTCCCCTCAAGTGGCAGGCACCTCTCTCTCCTTTTCCCCACCCCACCCCATCCCTGGTGAATATGGGAATGAGCTCCCTTTACAGCACTGAGAATATTTTTAAGCTGTAAAGTCTGATGCTGGAGAAATCAAAACTGGAACCATAAAACCCCAGACCCTTAGAAGGTAATGTCAGCAAGTGACTAGCCAGAAAAGGCCACTTCAAAAGCTCTGGTTGGCCCTGGAAATCTCCTCCCACCCCACCTTTCAGCCCTTCCTGGAGCTTTTAATGAGCCTTTCCATGGCCTCTGGCTGGGATGGTTGAGAAGGAGTCGAGGTGTCAAGGTAATACTTCTTTTTAAGGTGCAATTAAAATCAGAGTTTTTGTAGTGTCTCTGCTTGGTGTGTGTGTGTGCGTGTGCTCGCTTGCATGCGCCTGTGCACACACAATGATAGCCTGTCCTTGCCTCCCTCTACACTCACTGTAGCAAACACCCATCTCACTTAAACAAATGGAAAATCAAGTGTCTTAATGGGTTTTCTCATTAAAGTGAAAGTACCACTGCAGGGGAGGAATTTCTCCTGTAATCTCTCTCCTCCACCTCTCTCCCCTCCCCCACAAACGGAATTCTGTAGGATAAAACAGTTCCCCTCTTTTCCAATCCATTTATTTAACTGTTGACACTTTGGGACAGGCCAACTTGCCCAAGGTCACATTGGGACTCACCGGTAGTGCCAGGACTTGAACTGAGGCCTCACAACCTCAATCTAGTGCTTCTAGCTCCTTCATTCCATCTGGGCTGGAGACCCACCATCATGGGTGTGGGCTTGAGACTCTGAAATTGAGGCACCACTTAAGGCAGGCAGCTAAAGATAAGATCGCTTTGATGGCTGCTTTAGACTGGAACTCATGGCAGGATGGAGGAAAGAGGTTGAGAGTTGGGAGGGTGAAGAGGTGTTCCAGGAGAGGGGGAACAGGGCAGAGCCAAAGGTCAGGAGTGAAGCTCTGAGACCAGGCAAGTGCCCAAAGGTGGCTCCCCCAACCCCCAGCATTGGCCTCCTGAGCAACTGCCCTGACCTGGGGAAGGGAGACAGGTCACAAGCCAAGCTCCCTTGGGCTGCATGGCCAAATAAACATTAGCATTTTAGAGCTCTGCACCCATTTGTAGAGTTGGGGACAGAATTATGTTTTTACTTTTTACTTATGTTCAAAGCTTTAGGAGCCAGTGCCCTCCCCCACCTCTCTTTGTTGTTGAGTTTCTCCTGGACCGCAGGTCTAGCAACCGTTTTCCTGGGTGTCAGGCTTAAGACGAGGTCTGCCTCCTACGCCCCATTCCCCGAGCCACAGAGGTTTTCTAAGGAGGTTTGTGGGCTGCCTAAGACTTTGGGGATGGGCTGGGGGGAGATGGATCATTTCCATTCCAAGTGCTCTCGGACCAGGTTAGTGATTCTGAATAGACAGTGCTGGTACCTCCCTCCCCCAGGGCCTGCAGGCAGCCCGTCTTTTGACCCTCAGAGTTGGGGTTGGGTGGAAAGGAGACAGTTTGGAGGCCACTGCCGCCTTCAGGAAAGGGCAGAGGGGGCTGGGTCATAGGCTGGGACTTGGGGGTGGCAGCCTGGGCCCAGGGAAACTGCTGCCTGGGCAGATGGCCCCCAGAGGGTAGGGAGGAGAAAGCCGGCGCTCAGGCCAGAGCTGGCGCTTCTCTTGGCGTCCTCCTCCTTCTCCTCCTCACCAGTTTCCTAAACAGCTTCCACAAATAGAGTCATTAAAGCTGTGAAGGCAAAATGAAACCAAACAAGTGCGTTCTGTGCTTTTCTGTTTCTTATTTTTTTAAGGAAATTAAAAATACCGTAATTAGAATAATACAAGGAGAGAACACTCTCCGGAAGGCCTAGGGTACGGGCACTTCCCACCCGCTGGGTTGGCTCCAGAGGTTGGGACTGGGGCGCCACCTCCCGCCCCCTTAGGGTCTGCGATCCGCAGGGGGCGCCGCGGGCTTTTCCGCCGGCTCCATGCATTTCCCTGAGGCAGGATCTTTTTGGGAGAAGCTGGCATCCCGGCGCTGGCCTCGGCCCCCGACTGGGAGTTGGGTGGCGCTTGATTGGAACTCCGGCCCGGAGCCGCCTCAGCCGCTGCGCCCCCGCGGGCAGACAAGCCCGGGCGGAGCGCGCTAAGCCACAGGTCCCCGCGGCGTTCCTCCCGGTCTTCGGGGATGCTAATGGCAACGAAAATATTTGCTGAAGTGCAGGCATAAATCAGCCGCCTCCCCGCTCCCCCACCCCCAGCCCTTTTGTTTCCTCTTCCTTCTCTCCAAAAGCGCTGGGCTGCTGGGAGCGCCCGAATTTACCTTTTCCAACTTAGCGGCCTGATTAGCATCTCCGCCGCTTGGGGGGCTGGATTCTACCCTCTCCTGCGTCCCCCACCCCCAGTCCCCATCTCCACCTCCCTCCCCAGCCGAGCTAAATCGGTCTGCTGGAGCCCCGGGAGCTCTAACGCCACCGCCTAGCGAGTGAGTGCACGGAGCCGCCCTCCTTCTCACCTCCCAGAACAGGCTGCCCCCAGTGCTTGCAACTTACCCCTTCGCGGCGCTGCACGGCTCGGCTCACTTCTCCAAGAAGGCAGGCTTGTGGGTGTGAGAGTATGTATTAAGGGGTGTGTGGGGGGTGAGAATGTGTATTAAGCAGGTGGGCGGAGGTGGGAGTTTGCAGGGAGGGGAGGGTGGGTGTGGTGTTGCACTGGGGTGTCAGGTGTGTGTGGGGGCGAGGCATGGACTGGGTGTGTGCCGGAGGATGGATGTGTGTTTGAGGAGGGTTGTGCCTTTTGTAACTCAGGAGGTGTGATGTATAGGCTGTGTGTGTGTTTGGGTGTGTGGGGGGTGGGCAATGTCACATGGGCACACTTGTGGTGTGTTTGTGTATAAATAGGTATGTGTAATGTGGAGACAGTGAGTCACCACCAGGCATGGGAAGCTCCATCCATTGTATTCCTTTGGGGATTCCACTTCAGGATGGGACCCAGGCCATTTGCCCGTCAGCACTTAAGAGACCTCATTTTGCCCCACACCTGCACTGTGAGCAGGGTTTGGCCTGAGTGCCAGGTTCTGCTGTTGGAAGGGCAGAGGACAGCTTCCCCTGCTGAGTGCGGATGGGATAGGCCTGCCTGCAGGTGGGTCCTGGTGCTCCAGGGGGAGGAAGGTTGGCAGAGATGGACCCTAAGCCAGCCCAGCAGCTTGGGCTACTGCCCCCAGGAAGATCAGAGTCCCAGACCTGGAGTCTTCTGCAGTCAACTCCCAGCTTCCCCAGAGCATGGGAGCAGCTGTGGTTTGGAGATCTGCTCTCTGACCTGGGTCAGCTTATGCTTCAGCCTGTCTCCCCCACAGGGAGTGAGTTCTCCTCTAGAGTTTGCTGGAGAAGGGGCCAGCAGAGCTTGAGCGGGTGGGATCCCCAGTGGAGAACCCCATCTCAGGCTGACGTGGCTGGGGCCTGGGACTCTCAGCGGTAGCAATTGAAAGAGGACAGACACACCCACACACATGCTGGACTCCACTGTCGTTACCACTTTCTTGGTCACAGATGCGCTTACCTGCTTTCCCAGGGCTGTCCACAGGAAGGACTTCCATCACTTCAACTCTAGGATAAGATGGACTGTTCTGGAGCAGGGAGGCCTACAGGAAAATCACAGTCCCTCCCCCCACCCTGGTGTGCATGTTGCTTTACAGTTTACAAAACCCTTTTATATGTGCAGTCTCACTTTGTCCTTGTAAGAACTCACCGAGAAGGTGGAAGCTCTCACTTAGAAGGCTGAAGAGACAGGACTGGGACCCAGGTTTGTATTAGTCAGGGTTCTCTAGAGGGAAAGAACTAATATATATATATAAAGGAGAGTTTAGTAAGTATTAACTCACACGATCACAAGGTCCCACAATAGGCCTTCTGCTGGCTGAGGAGCAAGGAGAGCCAGTCCGAGTTCCAAAACCGAAGAACTTCTAGTCTGATGTTCGAGGGCAGAAAGCGTCCAGCATGGGAGAAAGATGTAGGCTGGGAGGCTAGGCCAGTCTCTCTTTTCACATTTTTCTGTCTGCTTATATTCTAGCCCTGCTGGCAGCTGATTAGATTGTGCCCACCCAGATTAAGGGTGGGCCTGCCTTTCCCAGCCCACTGACTCAAATGTTAATCTCCTTTGGCAACACCCTCACAGACACACCCAGGATCAATACTTTGTTTGCATCCTTCCATCCAATCAAGTTGACACTCAGTATTAACCATCACAAGGTCAGAACTCCTAAGCAGCCCTGGCCACAGCCCTCGAGGAGGTGCTGTCTGTAAGTGTTGCTGATGTCCACTCTAGAAATGTTAAGTGGCATTCAGAGCATTGCAGATGCCATGTGAGGGTGACAGATGATATACAGGGAAGAGCATAGCAGAGCCAAGGTTGTAAGGCATGGGGCTTCCTGGGGCGGGTGATGAGTGCCAGACCTTGACTCTGTCCTTTTCCAGTCCTTCTGAGAGCATGTCCTGAAGAGAGGATGGGATGGGGGCTAGCTAGCTGGGTATGTGGGCAGGGGTGCCAGCCGACCTCTCCTTACTCTTGGGAAATTTGCGCCTGTTAGCATCTGCTGTGTTCACTATCTTGAGGTGGACACCAATCCTTGGAGAACAAACCCTCTGGCCCCATTCCACCTCCCAGCATCCCAGGTTCTACTGAATGTGTGTGCTTGGGTCACGAACCCTCTCAGCTGCTTCTGACTCTGTGGGCTAGGACCATGGCAGGCCCTGGAGGCAAAAGGCCTTCTTCTTGGATCTCTCTGTGTGGCTCCCAAAGGTGGAACGAGCCCAGAAAATACTTTCTAAGCACTGGTAGGGATCATATTGGGGGTGGAGACATGGGGAGGTATCTCCCTACCTTCTGCCCTGCCCCCACCAGAGAACACAAAGTGGGTAAGAAGGGGAAGGATGGAATCCGCCTAGCACTTCTGTGAGCCGTTTGGCAGGGGTAGGGTTGGGGAGATCCTTTGTCATCACCACCTCTGGGAACCCCCAGCTGCTCTCTTTCCACACACACCTCTCCCCGGGGCCTTAGCTGCGGGTGCAGAAGAGTGCATGGCATTGCCAATTGGAATTCTAAGGAGGTTAACGCGGCCTCCCAGCATTGTCACTGACTAACTTGGTGATGTTGGGCAGCTCACCTAACTGAACTGTACCTCCATTTTCTCATCTGTAAAATGGGGGTAATAATAACATCATCCTCAGAACTGCCTTGCGAGTCTCATGAGCTGATGTATGGTAAAGCCCTTAGCACAGTGCCCGGCACACAGCGATCACTCAGGGCCTGTTGGCATGCAGCCTGCCCCGGAGAGAGCCCAGCAATGCATCATCATCTTCCTCCACGGGAGTGAAAGCTGGGAGGTCAGGACCAGGAGTCTCAGCTGCTCCTGCCCGAGGAGTTAGTAGACTCTGGCTCTTGATTTTCATTTGCTGTGAGACCCTGGGCAAGTGCCTTTCCCTCTCTGGGTTCTGATTGTTTGGTTTCCCTTCCCATCTGTAAGTCCGGAGTGGGGCAGAGGTGGAAGGATGATCCATCCAGGGTGTGGGGTTTTTGTCTGGTTCTATCTGAAGAGGCTCCAGCAGTCAGAAAGAAACAGAGGTAGCCGAGGTCCAGAACCACTTGTGTTTACAGAGGCCCCTCCGGAAAGTCAATATATTGACTGGAATGCCCTTGCACGCATTATGCAGCCCTGGGTGTCTCTCTCACCGAAGCCATAAATCACCCTCTGGGAACTCGGTCCCTTTTTCCTGCTCCATAAGCATCTCCTGCTTCAGAAACTGAGAACCCCAGATGCCAAGCAGGGCCCAGGAGGTAGAGAAGGGCCCCACTGGCAGAGGCAGCCTGGGCATGTGCGAGAAGGGGCCCGTGGTCCCCCCCCTTGTCACCCACTCTGAAGCTCAAGTGCGCCCTGCTGAGGGTGTTAGGGACAGACTTTGCAGACCTGGCCCCCGTGTCATGCATAGCTTCATTTCTCAGAGGCAGGGGGAGGCCAATCTTGGGGGTTGGGGAATGAGGACTCCTGTCTCCATGTAGGGTATCAGAACACCAGCCCACCCTAAAACCTGATGCACATGCCCATTCATTCAGCCTGAGCAAGTGCTGAGCTCCGTGGTCAGAAGCTTAAAAACCATGGACCTGACTCTTGAAGAACTGATGGGCTTTGTGCTGCTTCTTGAAGCATGGGCCAAGTGCCTAGCCTGTGATGCTGGGGTGCAAGGGGGATTAGGGTGATGCAACAGATATGAATCATTCAAGCATGAGCCAAGATGTGTGTGTCTTGGGAGGGGTCTTGCGCGATGTTTAGAGGGCAGGCTGTGCAGTCACATTACTTGGGTTCAAATCCTGGCAGTGCCACCATCTGGCTGTGTGTCTTAGAGCAAGTTGCTTACCCTCTCTGAGCTTAGTTCTGAGCTTAGTTCCTTCATTTGTAAAATGGGAGTAGTAACAGCACCAATCTCATTAGATTTGGGGATAAATGAGATCATGCTTAAAAGTGTTTTGCATATTCTGAAGTGCTCAGTGACATTCACTACTGTCATCATCATCATCATCATCATCATCATCATCATCATATGGACACCATGTATTGGGTGGAACGAAGGGAAATGTCTGGATGTTGAGAGGAAGAAGCTCTTGTGGTCTGGGCAGTCAGAAAAGGCTTCCTGGAAGAGGGAAGGTTTGCACTTGACTGGCCCTTGAAAGATGAGAGACTTTGGGTAAATGGAGAGTGTGGCCCTGGTAGGGGATGTGTACGTGAAGGTATGGGTGGGAATGTCTGGCACATCTACCCGGGAGACAAATTCTACATTCAGCTTCTGACTCGTGTCTGATCATCTAGCAACTCAAGACTTCTAGGGCCAGAGGTCTCTTAGTACAGTGGAAAGAGCCCCAGCCTTTAGGATTTGAATCTTCCAGAGGTGGCTCACCCTCTGTGCCTCAGCTTCCCAATTCATGAGATAGGCATGATTCCACCACCTTCACCAGGTGCTGATGTGACGTGAACTAACACATACACAGTCTTGGTAGAGTGGGTGCTCTGTGGATTTCCGTTGCCTTCCCTTCTCTTCCTGCCCCTCCTCCACCACCACCCCCCCCCCCCCCCCACCCCTCCGATCTGGCTGACCTCTGGATAGGGCTAGGGCTGGGCCTGGGCCCTGATTCTCTCCCTGTGCATCTCTGGGCAGAACAGGGGGACAGAGAGTCCCAAAGTGGCAGTTTCCAGGTTGGCCAGAGAGCCAAGGAGAGGGGCAGGAAGAGAGAGGCTGCTTTTTCTGGTCCCTAGTGTTCACCTGGGCCTGCCCTGACCCAGGAGGCATTCCCAGGGAGTCTTCTGCTGAGATCACCCAGGAGCCTGCAACCCCCAGAGGCCCCAAGCGGCATCTGGAGGCATTACTGCCTCAGGAGACAAAGCCCGAAGGAAAGCAGCTCTGTAATGCTATCAGAGGCGTCCGCCTACCTGGCTGGGGACCTGGACACCCATGCAGGATGCAGAGCTTACAAGAAATTGAGTCAGGAATTCCAGGAAAGTTGTCCCTGACCCCCTCCCCCATCCCTGTCCCACCTTTGGTCATTCTGTGACACAGCAGAGCAGAGTGACATTCGGAGTAAGCAGTGACCTGTGGTGGGGTGGGAGTCTGTCGGATGAGGCAGCCTGCGTTCTTTCCTTTTCCTTGTCACCAAGCCAGGGCTCCAGGGTTGGGGAGACAGGTTCAGCAGGGACAGGCAGCATGGATTGAAACGACTAGGTGATGGCAGAGCAGCCATGGCACTAGGTGACTAGGGAGGCTGGGCCCAATTTGGCTCACTCGTGTGGATTCCTGGCACCCAGAAGGTACTGAATAAATCTCTGTAGAATGGATGAATGAGAACTCATGGTCAGGCCTTACTCACCCGAGAAGTAGCTGTGATTTTGTCCCAGCTGTGCGTGGACCTGCTGCTGTGGATGAGTAACCAAAGAATTAGAAGATTTTTTCATTCCTTTGCTTCCAGCCTTCCCGTCCTGCCTGCCTGCTTCCCTCCCTTCATTATCTGCTGCTTGCTTTCTTTGAGCACTTACTCTGTACCCAACATGGTGGAAGCCAGAGCCAAGTCTTCAGTGATCAGAGCCCCTAGGTAGGAAGGAATTTATTCACTAAATCCAGCAGAGCCACAGAGAATTAACCAAGTTTTGCAGTCAAGTGCCCTGGGCCCCTTTACATAGAGAAAGTAGACTGGCAGACACTTGCTGGGCTGGTAAATTTTGTACTTATCTGCAAGGTGGCCCTTGTAAGGCACAGCTGGTCCAGGCCACTTTAAAATGTTTGTTTCCTACTTGTAGCCACAAGCCCATTATCACTTCTCCCCACCTTGCCTTCTTGTGGCTCAAGAGAATGCTCACCGCATGGACAACTGGCCGTGAGGCCTGAGAGCAAGTGTGGGCTGAGCAGGTGTATCTAAAGGCCATGGCCAGATCTGACTCCAGGCCTCAGCCCTCTATAGCAACTGCTACCAGCTTCTTAGCAGAAGCTGGGCTTGGTGCAGGAGAGCAGTTCTGGCCATGGGGTCTGGCTGATACAGACTCTGGGTGGCACCATGTCCAGTACTGACATCTTTGGGAGATTAAACATCCCCAGGCAGCAACAAGCCTGGCCCAGTGACCATCCTCAGCTGGTGGCTCACTGGTCCTTGTCAGGGGTCCCTGCCAGAGGCTGATCTGGAATTCCTCCCTGGCAGCCCAGGAAAGCCGGGGCTGCTGGGCACAGTGACCCCTGCTGCAAATGTGATCCAGCCCCACATTTTCCTCCTGGTCCATCCCACTTCTGTATGTAGACACAGACACACAGACACACACACACACACACAGACACACACACACACACACACACACACACACACCAGGAAAGCCGGGGCTGCTGGGCACAGTGACCCCTGCTGCAAATTTGATCCAGCCCCACATTTTCTTCCTGGTCCATCCCACTTCTGTATGTAGACACACACACACGAAATGACAGCAGAAAAAGCCCCAAGTTGAGGATTGGGAAAACTGGATTCTTTTTTTTCTTTTTTTGGAAATAAAAAACTGGATTCTAATCCTAGCCATGTAGCTAATCTGCTTTGTGACATTGGGCCAGTCCTTTTCCCTCTCTGAGCTTCCTCTGTCCAAATGAAGAGGTTCTGCCCTGGAATCAGAAAACCTGGGTTCAAGTCCTGGCCCCATCACTAACTGCAATTTCATGAGCCTGTATCTCCTCACTGTAAACTGGGCCCCCGATTGGTTGTGGGGACATTAAAGGAAATGGGCATGGTCAGTGAAGGTCGGTTTTCTTTCCTTTCCACCCGGAAGGAAATCCACAAATTGCTGGATCCTGCCTTCTAGTGGGATTTTGGATTGCTGGATCCCAAATCCACAGAGCCCGCCTTCTTTCTTTCTGATATTCCCTTCTTGACATGGGCATATTAGACATAAGGTACAGTGGGGTTATCCTACAGACTTCTGAGATGGCTTCCAGCCTTCAAAGCCCATCGCTGTAAAGCACCGTGGGTACAGTTCAGGAAGGCCTGTGGGGTGACTTGGTAATCGTCTGACGGTTATCAGCGAGGGGAGAGCCTGCCTTGTTATACACATTTGGGAGAGCCTGCCTTGTTATACACATTTGGAAAGAGCACTGGACTAGGAGTCTGGAATCTTCAGCTCTAAGGCCAAATCTGTCTCTGTGTGATAGGCAAATCTCACCCGCCTTCTCTGAGCCTCAGTTTACCCATCAGCAAAAGGAACAAAAGAAGCTGAATGCCAGGTAGGGCCAAGTGAGAAAACACTCAGAGAGGTGCTTCAGAAACTGTTCTCCAAACTCACAGGGGTCGCTGATCTGAGGCAGCAGGAGGCCTACAGAACAGTCCCTGGACTGTGCGGTGCATCCTGGGAACTGCTGTCTGTGTGGCAGGGATGAGAGGGCCCACGTGCCCATTTCCCTGGCTTCTCCCATGCCTGGCTGGCCACAGCTGTTGAGCTAAGTGACAAGAGTTTTAGCCACTTCTCATCCATCTTTGTGCCCCCATACCCTGACCCCATTGCACACCCCACATCCCAGAGCAGAGGAGGCCCGGGTGCCACGTCAGAGAAGGTTAGTGTCAGTGCTGGGTTTGATACTGTCTGAGCCAGCACACCATCTGCCATGCCCACCAGAAGTTACATAATCCCTCGGCCAGCTGCCCATTCTTAGAAAACGGGGCAGGCAGGACCAGCAGGGAGTAGAGAGTTAGAGTTTTCTTCTCTGCATTTTGTTCCCTCCCAGCCCACCACATCCCTGGACCAGTCTTCACTCTCTGAGTTGCTCCCACACTGTTCAGAGCCTGAGACGTAAATGCCAAGGCAGAGAGAAGCTCAAGTTGGAAGGGGACATGGGTCTTGAGGACTGCTTGCCACCGTGCCACACAGACTCGAGGACACCCTGCAGACACTACCTGCTGGCAGCACACCTGGCTGGCCACACCTTGCCAGCCCCTCACACGGCTCCTCTGCTGAGCCTGTGGTGGGTTGAGGAGGACCACTCAAGCTTCTAGGACAAATAGAGTCTCCTCCTCCCCACCCCCTAGTTCCTACAGAGATATTGTCTTTCCAAAATCTTATCAGATTGTAAGCATTTTTATTTATTTTTATTTATTTTATTTTTTATTTTTGAGACTGAGTCTTGCTCTATCACCCAGGCTGGAGTGCAGTGGCACCATCTCGGCTCACTGCAGTCTCTGCCTCCCAGGTTCAAGTGATTCTCATGCCTCAGCCTCTCAAGTAGCTGGGATTACAGGCGCCCGCCACCACACTCGGCTAATTTTTGTATTTTTAGTAGAGATGGGGTTTCACAAAGTTGGCCAGGCTGGTCTCAAACTCCTGACCTCAAGTGATCCGCTTGCCTCGGCCTCCCAAAGTGCTGGGATTACGGGCATGAGCCACCTCGCCCAGCCCATAAGCATTTTTAATAACTGAATAACAGCCAGATAACACCACCCATGTATCATTAGGGTCTTTGGAATCACTGAGACCCAAGATCCCATCCTGTCTCCTTCATTTGCTGGCTGCATGATGTTTGCCAGGCAACTTCACTCTTGTTAGTCCCAGTTTCCTCATCAGTGAAGTGGGAATCATGAAGCCTGCTTCCCAGAGCTGCCTTAAGGATGGAATCAGATAATACTTGGAGAGGATGGAGAAAGTATTTAGTGATGGTAGCTCTGATCAGCAGCATCCAATTCCATTCTCTCTTTTTAACATCATGACCAGATCTGATTTATTGCGGGAATGCAAGAGTGGTTCCAAATGAATTCGCTAATATTAATAACATGCCAAATTAATATCATGTTCCATATTAATGAATCTGAGGAAACAAAATCATATTATTATCTTCACAGATGCTGAACAAAGCTTGGATAAAATACTACACTAAAAGAAATAGGAATTAAGGGGTACTTTTCAGATGAGATAGATAGATATATATACCATGGAATACTACTCAGTCATAAAAAGGAATGAAATAATGGCATTCACAGCAACCTGGATGGAGTTGGAGACCATTCTTCTTTTTTTTTTTTTTTCCTTGAAACGGAGTCTTGCTCTGTTGCCCAGGCTGGAGTGCAGTGGCACAAAATTGGCTCACTACAACCTCCGCCTCCTGGGTTCAAGCAATTCTCCTGCCTCAGCCTCCCGAGTAGCTGGAATTACAGGTGTGTGCCACCATGCCCGGCTAATTTTTGTATTTTTAGTAGAGACGGGGTTTCACCATGTTGGCCAGGCTGGTCTCGACCTCCTGACCTCAGGTGATCTGCCCGCCTCAGCCTCTCAAAGTGCTGGGATTACAGGTGTGAGCCATCGCACCCAGCCAGAGACCATTATTCTAAGTGAAGTAACTCAGGAATGGAAAACTAAAAATCATATGTTCTCACTTATAAGTGGGAGCTAAGCTATGAGGATGCAAAAGCATAAGAATGATATAATGGACTTTAGGGAGATGGGGGAAATGTGGGGGGGGTGAGGGATAAGAGACTACACATTGGATACAGTGTGCATTGCTTACGTGATGGGTGCATCAAAATCTCAGAAATCACCACTAAATAACTTATTATCCATGTAACCAAATACCACCTGTTCCCAAAAACTATTGAAATAAAATAAAAATAAAAATAAATTTTATATACATATATAAATATACACACACACACACACACACACACATACATACACATACCCTAGTCCTAAAGCTGGTATCTTATTTAATGGGGAAACACTAAAGGTACTTTCAGTAAGATCAGTAATAGATACCCTGCTGGTATTCACCTCTGCTAGTATTCACCGCTAGAGGTATTAGCAAATGTGATTAAATGAGAGAAGTCAATTAGAAGCATTAGAAAGGGGTAAAGAAGAAGTAAAACTATTCCTGCCAGATAGTAAAACATACTGGAAAGCCTCTGTAATTAAAACAGTGTGCTTACTGGTGTGTGAATTGGCAAATAGACCAAAGATAATAGTAAGTTCAGAATTAGACCCAAATGTCTATGGAAATACAGTACATAACAAAGGTGGTATCACAGGTCACTGGGGTTAAGACAGACTTTTTAATAAATGGTGCTTGGACTACTGGGTAGCTACGTGGGAAAAGGTGAAATTTGATTCAAGTCTCACACCATACAGAGAGATGAACTCCAAGTGGATTTGGGATCTTGATGTAAACAATGATACAACTACTAAATGAAAACATGGGTAAATTCCTTTTTAAACTTGTGGGTGGGAAAGGCTTTCTAACTATGACTTAAGATCTAGAGGCAATAAAATAAAAAAACTGATCAGTTTTATTACATGAACATTTTTAAATTTTCGACAAAAAAAAATCACAGAACACCTTAAACAAAGTCAAAAGACAAAGTACTTGACAAACTGAGAGAAATACTCCTAACATATGCCACAGACGAAGGGCTGATATTTATGGTATATAAAGTGCTTTTAAATATCAAGGAACAAAGGATCAAGCCCTAACAGAAAGGTGGAAAAAAAAGACATGAACAGACAATGCACAAAATAAAATAGAACAATGACCCTCAAACAGACTTTCTCAGAATTAGATAAACACATATTGTAAAACAACTACAAGATACCATTTCTCATTTACCAGACGGGAAAACATTAAATACTGTGGCCTCACATTCAGTTGTCGAGGGGGCTTGAGCACCCGAGGGGCACCCACGGGGCCTGCTCTGTGCCCACCTTGGCCATTGTGTATGCATTGTCTCACTCAGTCCTTGCGATGACTCTGGGAGGAAGGTCTTAGCAGAAGAGCAAACTGGGGCTCGGGAAAGTGAAGTGACCCACCCTAATCTAGCTTTTAGTGTCAGGGCCTCATCTGGGTTCAGCCCTAGCCTTTGGACTCCAGATTCGGTGCTCCTTCCATGAGCCCACCCTACACCCACTCCCCAAGGCAGGGACTGGGCCTTATCCCCTGCGCACCTCCCTCAATGCCCAGGGAGTGCTGGATGCTCTGGAGTTGCCTGTGGAGTGACTGGGTGGTGAGGGAATCGAACTTGGAGCTGCTTTATAAAATGCAGACTCCTCCACCAACATGATTGTTGTCTCCCTAAAGAGCTGTTGATTGATGGATGGAACTGGAACTTTCCCACAGGCCAGTCAGCCAGCCTCAGTCAGCCCCTTTCCCATTTTAAGGATTGGTCAGAGAGAGTGGGTGTTTGTGGGTGCATGGGGAGCAACAAGCCCCAGGGGCAGATCAGCTGGTCTGCTGGAAAAGAGGCTGAGCCAGACCTCAGCTCCTATAGAGAGCAGAGGAGACCCGGGGAGGATGGTGGGGGCATGATTGCCGGAAGGTCCTTCTCCAAGCCTGAGAATTCTGCTTACCAGTCAGTAAGTTGTTTATTACACCCTTGACAGTGTCCTCCTCCACCCCTGCCCCTGGATCCTGAGGAGCCTGCGAGGGCGGGGCAGGGCCTGCTGAGGGTCTGACCTCTCAAGGGAAAGGTGTCGCCAGAACCGTGGATCAAGCCATCCACCCTCCTTCCCATCACGGCCCACTGGACCAGAGCGCTTGCCCGAGCCCCCGGAGGCCCTGATCTCTGCTGGAAGGGCAGGCTAAACAGAAATTCCCTGGGACCTTGGGGCATCTCCCTCTCACTTCCCTGGACTTCCTTTCCAAGGCTCCTTCTAGGGAGTTGTTGTGCTTCTGCGGCAGGGCGTGTAGTTCTCAGAGCTTCTTAGGAACCGCAGTCTTGCAGACCCTATAAAGGGGTGCATGAGGGCCCCGTGTCCCTTGGCTTGAGTAAGAGCTGGTGGTGAGAATCAGCCCCATGCCATCTCTGGCTGTCCCACCGTCGCTGGTCAGGGTGATGCCTGTTGCTCCCAGGCACAGAGCGCTGCATGCAGAAACACCCTCTTATTGACTCTGAGCTTCTCAAGAGCCCCACGAAGTCATCAGGGGAAGTGTTTTCACTGCCCTTTTATGGCTGGGCAAACTGAGACAGAGCTACCTCCTGACCTACACTGTTATCATCTGACTTTTCACCCCTACCTCCTCCTCTCTGCTCTTGCCTTGGTTTGGTGGCTGAGAAAGATTAAGAAAAGAAGCATTGTAGACCATTCTAGATAGTCCTTCAAGGACACCCTGTCTTACTTCCATGTTTTCCCTAAGGGAACTCAGCTGTGATTAGGAGGAACCTGAGGGCCCTCACTCTGATTGGTCACAGTGAGGAGGGGTGCAGGCCTGTTTGGGAGCCAGGAACTTACCTCCACTCCATGGCTCAGCGAGGGAAGCTGCTGACCCGTGAACACACAGAGAAGCCAAGGCCAAGCAGGTTGAAGACAGGCAGCCCCTAGCCTCTAGCCCTCCTGGCTATACCACAAACGTGGACATCAGACTGAGCAGAGCAGGCCAGTGGCCAAGGTCAAAATTGCTTTCAATGTCCTGTCCACCAAGTGACCTGTGGACCTAGCCTGCCTCTCTGGGGAGGGACATTCCAAAGACAACCAGCCACCTTCTCTCTGCCCTCCCCACTTCTTCAGGCCTCCGGCCCTGGGTATATGGGCCTCCCCCCACATCCCTGGAGCCTGGCACAGCCTCCCTTTGGATACTCACCATGGGTGGACAGCTGGGACCAGCCATCCCCATAAGGGAAATTCTAGATCCCACCAAATTCCAAATTCCGTGGCCTTATCTGGCACCATTCTGTCTGGCCTTTCATGGGTTTCCTTGTGTGGGAGGAAGGACCTCCCGCCCACAGAAAGATTATGGGGCAGGGAAGCAGGGAAGTGGGGGTTCCCCACCTTCCCACCACTCAAGCTCCCTGGATGTGTCACAGACTTGTACCATGGCTGGAACACACAGGTTGTTTATATGGAGAGCAGCCAGGAACAGGGATTTGGGGTGTGGCTGGGGGTAAAGACAATGGGCTTGACAGCAGCAAGCCACCTCCATGGTGAAGTCATTGTCCCATTTAACCCTGTCAGAGCAGAGATGCTACAGCAAGGCAAATCACTTCCTTTCTCTGAGCCTCAGTTTCCCTGTCTGTTAAATGAGGGGGTTGGACTAGTGAACCATAGGATTCCTTATAGCTTTCAGCTGTGCATCGTAAAGTCCCCTTAGCCCAGCAGCCTATAGAATTTCCTGAGGGGCAGAAGGTGCCATTGTGACACCCGCTGGCCTCTTCCAAGCATTTCCTGCTGGGCACCCTAAAAACACAGTAGGGGTGAGGTGGGGGTTGGCGAGAGTATGGGCTCGGCCGTTGATAGAGTCGTCATTTCACACATCAGCAAACGTGCCTCTGGAGGGAGTGCTCTCGCACTGAGCTTGGCGTGGCTGGCTCCTTATCATCCAGGTCTCGGCTCCAATGGCCCCTCCCCAGAGAGTCCTTTCCTGGCCCCCTGCCTGTTTTACTCTTCTTCCAGCACTTCTTGCCATCTGGAATGGTTGTTTGAATACAGACTTATGTGTTGACTCCCCAGCCCGGGAGCGCAGGGCTGTGTACGCTCGGCAATGTACCCTCGATGCTCAGAACAGTGCCCAGCACACAGTGGGCCCTTGTGAACAGGTGCTCAGCAAATGAAAAACCACAATTGTACGTAAAAATCTTAAGAGTTTTTTTTTTTTTTTTTTTAATGCACATGCCTGGCCTTTACCCTAAAGGTTCTGGTTTAGGGACTGTGGGCCAGGTTTGGGCATATGAATTTTGACAAAACACCCCAGGTGATTCTGCGGCACACTTATGTTAAAAAGAGACTAGCTTGGTCATTCTCAACCTTAGCTGGACAATGGGATCACCTGGCACCTAGGTCCCACCCAGAGATCCTGACTTAATTGGTCTTGGGTTCTGGCCTGGGCGTCAGGATCTTTAAAAGTCCCCCAGGTGGTCCTCTTGTGTAGCTGAGGTAGAGGACCCTGGAACCTGAGGATCTCCAAGGCCTCTCTGATCCAAAATTCTGCATTCTTGGAAAGCCCTGCAAGGTTAAGCCACTTGTTCCACACAGCAAACTGAATTCTCAAATGGGGAAACCTCCTTGTTGAACCCTCCTGCAAAGACGAAGAAAGGGATACCCTTTTTGACCCTCGTAGATGAGTTGAAAGCATTGCCAGAAGCCTGGTGGCCCATCTCCGATGACTGCCCAGGAACTCCCAGGAATGGCCTGTGGCTCTGTGCACAGCCCCCCAGCACCTCCTTTTCCTGGCAAGCCAGCTGAGCTGTGTCAAAACCTATCTCATCTCCTCCTCTGATAGCACACAGTTTTAAATAAGATCTTCATTTACCAGAAGTTCACACCACCGCGTATGTGTTATATGAGAAGTAGCAATCTTGTGTTCATGAGGGAAATGCAGTCAGGGAGGGTGGAGGAAAGCCGATTGCAGAGGGAGTGCACAAGGAGGGAGGAACTCGTGGAACCTGAGCTGGTGGCCCAGCCCCGGCCCCAGCCCCAGCCCTGGCAGTGCCATGCTCCTCTTGGCTCAGCACGGGGCTGGAGGGGGAGGGGCTCCCACTTTGCAAGCTGACCTCAGCTGCTGGAAGGCTTGGAGCAAATGGGCATGTGATGTCACCGTGAGCTCCGCCAGTTGGCAGCCCTGGCCTTGCTTTTTGGGTCATTTACATGTCTTCAGTTGGTTAAGAAGGAGCTCTTACTGCCGATTTATTAGTTGCCGCCTGCCTAGCCTTGGTAGCTGTGATAAGGAAGGGGTTTAGGGGCCATGGATGGATGCCAGTCCCCCATGGCCATGCTGCCTCACTTCCCAGCACAGCCTGCCATGCAGCATGTCAGTGAATAAACCAATTCCAGTAGGATGGGGCTTGACAGTTTCCAGGGTGTTCTCATGCAGTCCTCCCAACCACTCTGTGAGATGGGCATGATTACCTTGCTCGTGGAGAAGAAGAAACTGAGGCTCAGGGAGCTTGAGTGCCTTGTACACAAAGCTGCGACCTTACTCCAGGATTTCTGTCAGCTGTGTCTGCACCTGATGGGGGACTTGTGGGCAGGTCGCTGTCCCTCTGAATGTGGTCTGGAGTATTTCTACTTCCATAGCATTTGTCCGTTCTGATGGCCTAAATGCCAAGAGAACAGGGATCAAGGACCAGTGTGCCCTGTGACCTTGAGCAAGGCTGTTTCTGCCTCAGACCTCAATTTTCCCAAAGGTAAAGCAAGAGTTGGACTGGGTGGTCGTCCAGGAAGGTAGGATCCCTCGGCTTTTCGTTGCAGGTTTTCAAGTGTGTCCTGGCACCGAGGAGATGAGGATCCTGAGGTGGCCCCATCGCGGGGTCCTGAGGTGGCCCCATCACGGGGTCCACAGTACAAGATCAATGCACTTGTAATAAATATTGAGCCAACCAATGCTGAGCCGCATCCCTAGCCTCTGAATAAATAAAATGTTGCCCAGAATAACAGCCCGGAAGATGCTGGCGGCTTCAGCCAGCTCTCACCTTTGCCTCTCCCACTGGCCAAGCCTGTCACCCGTCCCTATACTCCCTTGTCTCCCCCTTCCCTCTGCCTCCCCACTCCACGGTCCATCACTCTAGCTCCAGAGGTGGCCACCGTCCCAGCCTGGCTTTAGTTTCTAGCTCTGCAGCCTGCATCTCCCTCTCCCAGCCCCTCAGCTGCCACAGCAGCTAATGAGGACCAGCCCCTACAGATGGCAGCTGGGAGACAGGCCAGCCAGGTTCTGGTGGGGCTGGGGTGGGGCACAGGGACCTGGAGGTGGGGCACAGGGGAGTGTGCCTTTAATCCCCAGCACCAGACAGAAGCCTTTCCTTCTTTGTCAGGACCCTTGCTGGCATTTCCTCCTGCAGCCCATCCCTGGGAGATGAACTGGTCCAACTCCTGCAGGAGGCCAGCCCACTCTAACTGCTCTTGGCTGAGGCCGCCAGGAGATTAGAAACAGGGTCCACAAAGGAACCTGGTCCCAGGGTGCTCCAGGCCACACAGGCACACTTGATTTGATGCTTCTCTGCCTGATGAGTGTGCAAGTACAGTTATATGTGTTATATGGCTCCCTTCTTTTTACGGTTCAAGTTTCTCAGGGGCAGAGCCTGTTAGGTCAAGTGTGAAGTTACAAAATGTTAGCACTGAAGAGATATCTTCCTCATTTTATAGATGAGGAAATTAACCCCGGGGGTGGGGGGCGGAGATAAGGACACTTGCCCAGGGTCACACAGCCAGGAAGCAGCAAAAGAGCCTGGATTTGGAGCCTGATTAGGGCCTGTGTCCTTGGCCCGCACTTGACACCGCCCCCTCCAGGGGCTTTTGCTGGGGCTCTCACGGAGATGAGGCTTCATTCTTGAGATTCAGGCCTGGCCCAGAGAAGTCCAAGCCAGGGAATCGAAGCTTCTTGGTCCCAAGGTTTATGGACTGCCCTGGGGAAACAGTACCCCATCGGAAAACCTGCTCTCTGCTCTATGAAAAGGACCTTCACCATGTTGTGGGGTTTCACTGAAAAGTATTCTGGGGACCAGCATAAGAAGCAAAGCGCCTTGTATGACCTTCCTTTGGTCTGTCAAGCTGTGTGAGAATCAGCAGGGAGCCCCTGGGGTGGGAAGCTCAAAGCCCCAGGCAGAACACACCTTCCCTTTGCAAGGCAGTTTCTAGATGGAATCCCTGGGGAGAAGCCTAATAGCTCAGTGCAAGAGGCGTGTGGGGTTTCATCCCCATTCTACAGGTGAGAGCACCTAGATGCAGCTAGAATACTTGGCCAGAGTCTTGTGGCTAAGACAGTCCCCCAGCCAGTTCCAGGCTGCTGGGTCTGGGGGCCCTGCTGCCTTGTTAGGAACTTGGGAGACTTGGAAACCTGGGCCTCTCTTCTCCTGCTCTATTTGCAGAGGTCCCAGGGTCATTCTGAACACATCAGGGAGACTCATCCTAAAAGCTGGGTTGAGGGGACAGGATTTGGCATCCAGATCCCCTCCTCAGCAGGCCAGATAGATTCCCACTTGTCTCCTGGCCCAGAAGTAGAGGCCAGCCCTTCCCACCCCCAGCGCCCAGGGGGGCCCCTCCTCCCCCGGCCTGGCTGCAATGCCGGGCCTCTATTGCAGGACTCCCTGCCCTGCTGCCGCTGCCGCTGCCTCTGACTCTGCCTCTGCCTCTGCCTCTGACAGACATCCCACCCCAGAAGATAAGGATCCTGTCTGGCGCCGGAGTGCTTTTTTTCCTCCTTCTTTCCGAATCTGTTCCCTGATTATCTGCAGACAGCCCCTCGCTAGGGGAGCCACCAGGGAAGGGGCCCAGACCACAGAAAGACAGGAGGGGTGGGACTAACAGGCCTGCAGCCACCAGCCCTCCCTCTAGCACCAGCCCTTCTGACCCCCTCTGGGGGCTTGATGGTCATTTGCTGAGCCCCCACTGTAGCCAGAGCCCTGAACTCAGCAGAGAGCTGAGGACTGGTTTCCCTGAGTGGGACCGACCCACTTCAGCGGGAAGAAGAGGGTATATGGACTGGAGGTTGTGCCAGCGTGGGCTGGGATGGGGACAGAGGGTGGGGTTCCTTCCGTGGTCAGCGTTCCTCAGCTTTGGGCCTGGAGAGCACCCAGAGGGGATGTGGTAGAGGCTTCAGCCAGCCAGACGGCCACATCCTGTGGGAGACGTTGGCCCTTCCCAGGCCAGACAGTGGGAGGACACTTAGGGACTGGTAGGGGGGTCCTAGGGGGTTCCCGGAGCCCAGCCTCCAGCCCTGAGGACTGAGCTTAGAGGATGGCCAGGGCTGGTGTGGCCTCTTGGCCTCAACCTGAAAAGGAAGGGCAGCTCCCCACCAACTGGGCTTCAGACCAGGCACCATTGTGGAATTCCAGCCTTAGAGTGCCCGAGCTGCTGAGAGCCCTAGAGAGCACCTGGTCGCATCTGGGCCGTCTATAGACAGAGGGACCCATGTGGAAGGCAAAGGGATCATCCCCGCCTCGCCCACTGGTATGTCAGGAGCCTGCAGCATGGGTCCTACTGCCCTGGGAGCTGGGAGCCCTAGTTCAGGTCCACACTCTGCCACTAATATGCTGTGTGACATTAGGCAAGTTCCTTTCCCTCTCTGGGTCTCACTCGTCAACTGTAAACTGAAGGGGCCTTCTGGTGGGGGCAGGAGGGAACAGTGGAGATCTGAGTCCAAAGACCTTTCCAAACTTTGTCAAACTCCTCAGGGTTGTTGTAAGATTCAATGAGATATTGAAGGTGACACCTTGGCTTAGAGTAGGTGCCCCATAAGTATGAGTATGTCCAGCCCTTGACAGCTCAGACTAGGGACCCCCAGGACTGGGCAAAGCCTGGGCAGTTGAGTTCCCCTCTGTGAGAATGTGCTTGCGTAGCCTTAGAGAAAGACCCTACACCTTCCCTGCCCCCAGCATCCCTTGCCATGCCCGCCCTGCCTCACCTAAAACATGTGGGGGAAGGGAAGCAATGCAAGATCATTTTTTATGGCTTCCTGGCCCTGGAGCCAGAGGGCTGAGGATCGGGTGGTGTGGGCCGGATTCCTGAGCCCCCCTTCAGAGCCAGCTCATAAATATGAAGCCGGGGCAGGGAAGAGCTGGCTGTTAAGCTGTCAGCAGAGGCCCACTTAGAAAGTCGTAAAGCGTTTCTCAGAGCTCCTCAGAGCTGGAACCCAGGGCCCTCCCGCCCCACACTGACCGGCAGTGGCCTCCTCATTCATGGGTGCTGGGTTTCCCTGCCCGAGCCCCCACTGGAGACTCCCTGGCTCTTGCCATTAGCTGTGCCTTGGTTTCCTCTCTGTGCAAAGGAAGTCTGCTCTGCTTCTCCTCTGGGAGAATGGATGGGGAGGTCCAGTGAAGCCCTCAGGAGGCCAGAGGGACCCTGGTCCTGAGAGCAGTGAACCCCCATATTTATCATTCCCTTCTCTGTGCCTCGCTCCAAGGGGACCCAGAACCTACCCCCAAGGAGCTCACAAAATTCCACTTAGGAATGAGAGAAGATGCATGCCCCTGAAGAGAACGCCCACATTTTCTCCAGCTCAGAGGAGTGAGCTCCACAGCTGGGATGTGGAAGGCTTCCTGGAGGAGGTGGAGGTGTAGATGGGGGCTCCAGGGGATTCAGAGGTTTGGAGAAGAGGCAGGAAGCGCAGGTGGTGGGCAAACAGGCCTGCCTGGGCGGAGGGTAGCTAGGATCCCAGGCTGGGTGTGGAATAGCAAAGGCCACAGAGCCTGTGAGCAGAGGCCCACTCTGGGGACCAAGTGCACGTTCCCTAATGACCCCTGTTTGCCTGGTCACCAAGACTCGTGTTTATGTGGAAAAGCTCTGGCAACAGCATGGGTTCAAATACTACCCTCCCTGCTTCCAAACCACGTGTTCCTGGACAGTTTAGCCCATGTGAGCCTTGTCTTCAACCACAAAGTGGAATTAATAGCAATCTACCCCATAACGTCTCCATGAGGTTTAAATGAGATTTTAGAGAGAGAGAGCCGTCTCACTCAGTGCCTGGGCATTTTTGGAGTTGGATAGCCTGGGTCTGAAACTCGGTTCTGCCTCTTACTGACCATGTGCCCTTGGGGTCACCTCTTAAGACCTCAGTTCTCTCATCTGTAAAGTGGGGGTAAGAGCAGTGAGACGTCAATGAGTAAATACACGGGAAGTCCTCAGCACAAAGCTGGCAATCCTGAGTGCATTAACTATTATTATGCAAGGTGTTCCTGCAGCACCTGGTGTGAAGGAGGTGCGGTGAAGTCCGTATTGGAAGTCCCCTGCCTCCATCTTCAGCCTGTGGCCTCTATAGGATCGGGAAGGAGGTAGTTTTACTGGGAGCAGAAGTGGTCTTTACTAGGACTTTGTAAGTCCTTTATTCTGTCTTAAGAAATATTTGATGCTCACCTTAAGGCAAGTAGAAACGGTAAAACCTCAGCCAGTCCATTTCCCTCATTGGTGATGAGCCAGGTGAGCCTGGGGGAAGAGGTGTGATACCTGGAGCTGGGGAAGATGAGGAAGGTGGGGAGAGGCTCCTGTCAGGCAGGTAATTGGGGATCAAGGGGCTTCCTGTGTCTTCCCACAGAAGGGGGCGGGAGACAAGGCAGCTTCCACTGAGTCGCCTCATTAACTTCGCCACAAATAGCCCAACAGCCTGTAACTCCCTCGGGCAGAAATCTGGAGCTGTTCAGAAGCTAAATAAATAGGAGTGTGATCATTAAAAACTAGAGATGCTGGGAGCCCCCCTGCCCTGGGTGGAAAGCCCGTTTCCTGTTGGAAACACCAGTCTCCCTACCATTTGGAGCCACAGGAAGGGGTTGCTCGAAGACCTCAGGGGTAAACTGTTCTGGAGGGTGCAAAGGGTCCTGAAAGTCAGGCAAAATCCCCACAACGCCCACCCTGCCCAGGGCTCACTTCTCCAGAGTGGCTCTTTTCTTCCCAAAGTTTCCAGTGACCACAAGCTTTGTTGCTCACACTCACTCCTGTTCTCAATCCTGTCACTCAGAATGTCATGTGGTTTCTGATTAGCGATAGGCCCTGCTGGACATCTGAGGCCTCGACTCCATGCTTACATTTGCATTTATTTTTTTTTAGTCTCACTCTGTCACCCAGGCTGGAGCGCAGAGTCGTGATCTCAGCTCATTGCCACCTCCACCTCCTGGGTTCAGCTTCCCAAGTAGTTGGGATTACAGGCATGAGCCACCAGGCCCGGCTACTTTTTGTATTTTTAGTAGAGATGGGGTTTCACCATCTTGGCCAGGTTGGTCTTGAACTCCTGACCTCAGGTGATCTGTCTGCCTCAGGCCTCCCAAAGTGCTGAGATTACACACCTGGACAGCATTTTCACTCTCTTATACATATCCTCAGAAGCTTAATTATTATTACTATTTTAAAGACAGGGTCTTGTTCTGTTATCCAGGCTTGAGTGCAATGGCGCTATCATAGCTCACTGCAGCCTCGACCTCCTGGGCTCAAATGATCTCCCGCCCCAGCCTCCCTAGTAGCTAGGACTACAGGTGTGCACCACCATGCCTGGCTAATCCCTAGAGGCTTTAGACGAGGGAGTTAAGGCTTCTGCCTGCTCAGACTTAGAAATGGAGGCCTGGTAACACCCTGTTCATTTCCCTGCCCTTGAGCTGTCCTGGGATGGTGGAAGAGAGGGTGGGTTCAGATTTGAGTGGCGTGTCTCCCAGCCACCCTCAGCCAACCTCTGCCCCCACAGTGCCAGTGACACAGGGAAGACTGACTTATCATCTCCCTCAATGTGCCAGAAAACCTCTCAGCTAGTAGATACCTTAGTGTCCAGGGCTTACTGGCGTTGGGATGGCATTGGGGGTAGTGAGGCAGGTTTTAGCAGCGGCCCTGGGAAGGGGAAACATTTTCTATAAAGGAACATTAACAGAGGTGATGCCCCACCCCCAGGAGAACCTCGTTATGAAGAGGGGGTGCCTGAGGTGGCAGGAGGCCCCAGGCACAGGGAGGGAATGGGCCTGAGGGTGGCCATCGAGTTCGGGTGGGTGGGATGAGGGTCGCCCGTCCTGACTGAGCAGTTAGGGGCTCCTCATGCATGTCACTGGCTGATCACTTAACCTCTTGGGCCCTATTTCCCCATCACTAATAGTTCCAGCCTCATGGGAGGCTGTGCATGTTAGTCAGAAGGTCCATGCCAGGCCCTGCCCAGCGCTGAGGTTAGCTTCTGGTGCTTAGCTGCAGTGGCCCAGTCTGGAGAGCCCACTCCACCCCCAGTCCTCTGTTCAGCAGTGCAAGAGCGGGGCATCCGCGGGGGCGGGCAGTGGGCACACACCCCTGCTGGATGGGTGGGAGCCCCAGAGATTATAAGCAGAGCATATGGTGGCTGGTGCCAGAGGGCCCCTGGGTGACCCTGAAGCCCAGATTCCTCCAGTCATCTTCACAGGGTTCCCTCCTGTTATCTGCATGTGAGCACACAGACATCTGGATTTGGCAGACCCTGTGTATATACTAAACCCCTGGGCCTGCCCTCAGGAGGCTGCCCGTTCTGTGAGGGGACTGGCCTTGGGCTCATGGAGAAATAAACAGGTGCCCAGTGTGGGGTGCCTGGAGGCAGGAAAGGCTGGGCTGGGGCTCCAGGCGGGTGAGGGAAGGTGGCATGTTAGCTGCTGTTCCTGCTGAGCCTTCCTTCCCTCCCCACCTACCCCACCCACCCTCACGGTCTCTCCATTCTCCACCTCAGAAGCCCTGCTGCAGGAGGGAGCCCCGGAGATTATGAGCCGCGCTTCTCATGTGCCAACCTGTGCCCCCTCCCCCATGGGCACGCTCACTCTCCTGCCATGCAGCCTGCTGCATTTTTTTGGATGACTTGGGCAGCTGTTGGTGTCCGGCCCAAATCCGCATCCTCTGGCTTCTGCCCACTGGCCCAGGCCAGCCACTCACCACCAAGGATACTTCAATTCCTCTTCTTATGTAACCTCTTGAGCGTGATTCCCCTTCTCCCAGTAGGGGGGACCCCAGTAACCCTAGGAAGGAAGGCAGGCTCTCAGGGTGGACTAGCCATAGTGATGATGCCCGTGGCCTGCCTCTGATAGGCACAGGCCGTGGGCACAGGGCCAGCAGGGTGGACACGGGTGATGAGGCCTGGAAGGTCCAAACCCCATCCCTCGCCCTGTCTTCAGACTCCAGCCTCCCAAGGGGCCCTCACGATCGCTTCCTGTTAGGGTCACGGCTGAGCAGAGGCTACCAGCAATGATTTCCTCCCGGCCCAGCAGCTGCCTGCCGCCTGCTCCTCCTCCCCCACTGTCGCTCCACTACTCGGTCTCATTTCTAAAAGACCTGAGGGGAGGATGGGGGCAGGAACAGCAGAGGCGTAGCTGATATTTCTGGCTGTCCATCTGTCTAGCTTGAGAATGCCTGTGGCTGAGAAACCAGAAGGTTCCTTTGACGGCCCTTAGAAGAAGATGGGGCAGGCCCCTTGGTACCAGTCCCCAAGGGCCAAGAAGAAGACTTTAATAGGAATCCCTGCCTGAAGGGCAAGTTCAGGATGGCCTGCTGAGCTTCTTGTAATTAGCAGCCTGCGAATCCAAGATTCTATAATTTTGTTGTTGTTGTTGTTTTTGGACTTGATGTGTCTGAGAGTCCATCATCATGGTAGCCTACATGTATGCCAGGAACTGGTCAGATCACTCTACTTGTATTGACCCCATTCATCTTCGAAGCCTCCTTATGCAAGAACTAGGCCCCCATTTTACAGAGGAGAAAACTGAGGCTTAGAGAAGTCAAGCAACCAGCTGGGTTTCATGTCCTGACTCCAGACCTCCCAAGGCTCCTGTCTTGAGACTCAGTTAGCTGTGATTCACTTTAGCTAGAGGAGAGGTTGCCTAAGCAGGCCTGAGAAGCTTGGTGGGTTGCCAGTGCCAAAGGTCTCCCCAGAGAGTCTGTAACTGAGTAGCTTCAGCAAGAGCCCCGCAGAAACATCCTACAGGCACCTGGCTTGTAAAGACACATGAAGACCTCCCCAAATGCCCCATATCCCCACTGCCGCGTAGCCCTCTCCAGTCAGAGAACTAGCTCGTGTCCTGGGTTAGTGCTGTCTCCAGGGCTCTGGTCTGCTCCAGGAGTGAGCCAGAGGCCCTGGTGAACACATGTATTATCTGAGCAGGGGGAGGCTGCAGAGAGAGGGGAAATGTGCTTATCGGGCACATCTAGCTCTGTCCCTGGGAGGATGAGCTGTACTTGAACAATAACAGTAGTAACTGGCACCACGACAGAAGGCCCGTCTTCTCCTTGGCCTGGCATCTCCTCAGGAGATCTCTATCTTTAAATCACAGGCTGTCGGAACTGGAAAGAGCCTCCCATTACCATTGCCCAAGTGGAGGCCCAGTGCTTCTAAGTGCCGCCCAAGGACGCAGGATCATCATGGTGCGCCTGGGCCATTGGAGTGGGTTAAGGCCAGGCTAATAGTAATAATAAACTTCTAACAATAGAGATAATAGCAGCCTGTTAGTTGTCTTGTGTATCACCTCCTATGTGATTACAGCCTGGAGGGAATGTGGGGCTGGCCTAGAGTCACCACAGAAGGAGGTGAGACTTGCCTAGCAGTCCCTGGCTGCTAGTGAGATGCTCACACACGGCCTGCTGCTCAGAGAGGCTGCACAGAGGCCCAGCTTGCTGATCGGCTTTGTGGAGGCCTGAGGCCCTTCTTCCTAGGCCAACCCCAGCCCCCTGGAGTGGAGTGGGGAGGGGACATGGGAGGGCGTGGCATTCCCTCACAGTCTGTCTCAGGCCCTCCCTGTGACTCCCTTCCTGCGTGGCGTTCGTCGGCCGTGGCCCAGACCCTGTGTCTGTTACTATGACATATGACTTCGCCCCACCTCCCCCTGGGTGAGATGATCTCCTTTGTAGGGATGAGGAAGCTGAGGCCCACAGTGCCCAAAACGACATGGCCAGAAAGTGGTAGTGCTCATTGTGAGGTACTTTGAGGTCCCCCGAGCTAGTTCAGCAGAGAGGAAAGACTACTGAGGGAGAGGAGCCTGGCGTGGGCTTCTTTCCAGCAGCTGAGTGGGCAGCTTCCTCTTCATCTGGGCCCTGCACCAATACAGTCAGGTCTGCCCCCCTCTCCCTGGGCGGGGCCTGTCCACCCTCTAGAGACATCAACACAGCCTGTGGTCACCAAGATTCCAGGGGGATCCACTTTGTAGTTGGAATGTGGTCACCCTGCAGTTCAGGCCCTTGTATAGCCATTGTCCCTGTGAGACCCTGGCTGTCCCTGCAGAGGGTTGGCAGTCTGGCATGGCAGGCCAGGAGTGCCCAGTGCCCTCTCCTGCCACATCCGTTCCTGCAGATGATTGGGTCTGGGCTCTTGGTCGGCGGCCCCCAGAATCTCACACACACGTGTTGGAGGTGTCTTTATGATGCCTGGGTGAGGGAGACAGGGCCACGGTGTCACTCTCTCTGTCCTGGGCTTGGCCCCGCCAGCAGCAGAGCACTGGGTGTGTCCCAGCCTTCCAGCAGGTGGGGCCATGGAACACCCAATGAGGACCTCAGCCCACCCATTCAAGAGTCTGGGGAGCCTGGCGCGGTGGCTCAGGCCTGTAATCCCAGCACTTTGGGAGGCTGAAGCGGGCGGATCACCTGAGGTCAGGAGTTCAAGACCAGCCTGGCCAACAGGCTGTATTTTGTATTTTCTATTAAAAATACAAAAATTAGCCGGGCGTGGTGGCAGGCGCCTATAATCCCAGCTACTTGGGAGGCTGAGGCAGGAGAATTGCTTGAACCCAGGAGGCGGAGGTTGCAGTGAACTCAGATCACATCATGGCACTCCAGCCTGGGCGACAGAGGGAGACTCAGTCTCAAAAGAAAAAAAAGAAAAAGAAAAAGAGTCTGGGGGCTGCTTTAGGGCCAAGCAGAAAGAGCCTGGGCTTCAGATCAGTTTCCCCATCTGTGCAGTGGGGGCTGTCACACCTTCCCTGCAGCAGCACTGTGCAGTGAAACTTCTTGCAGGGATGGGAACGTCTTCTGCCTGCACTGCCCAGTCTGGTAGCCACTAGCCACACGTGGCTATTGAGCACTGGAAATATGGCCAGGGTGATGAAGGAACTGAACTTTTAATTTTAATTAAAGTTTAAACAGCCACATATGGCTAGTGGCCACTGTGTTGGATGGCACAGCTCTGAAGGCTTCTGGGAAGATGCCATCCATCAAGTGCCCAACACCAAGGTTCTCAGCCAGGGTTAGTTCCCTTCCCTGTTCCCCGGGGGGCTTGGGAAGCCTTCGCCACCCCCTCCTCAGAGGCCACCCCACCTGGATGGCCAAGGTTGGAGAGACTACACAGTCCAGGGTGGGCTGGAAGGAACATGGAGGAAAATCAGAACCACAGCTACAGGGATCACCTAAGGTCACTGGGTGAATACTACTTTTAAAATCTCTTCTGTGCCTCGTGATAATAACATTGGTTGAGTTCTAACCAAATACCAGGCACTGCGTGAAGGACCTTATGTATCAGGCTGCTTAACCCTTGGAGCTAACCATTGTTCTCCGTAGTTTATAATTGAGTACACCGAGGCCCAGAGAGATGAAGCAACTTGCCCGAGGTCACACAGCTGGTGTGTGGTAGTGCCAGGATCTGCACCTGGGTGTGTCTGTCTGCAGAGACTGTGCCCTTTGTACAAGCCCAGGTCTCTCCATTTATTTAGCCATCACCTATTCTGCTGTATCTAGTACTGGGCCAGGCATCTTTAGGGACAGAGAATTGTGCAACACAAGGTTCCTGCCCTCTTAGTCTCCTTGGAGGAACTCCCTGCACAACACGCCCACAACAGAAATGATGCAGGGTGCCCCCAGGCATAATCAGCATGAGACTCTGAGCCCTGGCCTTCATAGGGTGGTGGCAGGTTCATCCCTACAGCCTGGGCCAGTGCCTGCTGGGTAAGGGTGGCCCCCCACCCCAGGGCCACTCAGGCATTATGACGACACCCTAAACTTGGGTGTTAAGGTTTGGTTATAATCTCCTAAGATGACACCTAGCCCCTGAGACGTTGCCTGGCACTGCAGAAGGTTTACAGTAAATACCAGTTGGGTGAATGGCCTCTAGTGTTCCAGTGAGCCAGGCAGAAGAGTCATATCCTTCTTACAGAGGGCACAGATCTGGAGGAACCTGGAGACTTGCCCTAAGTTTGCCCCTACTCAGGCTCCTGCTTCTTTCTGAGGCTAGCCGGGGAGCAGGTGGAAGGAAAACACTCAGCTTGCATACGTAGAGAGGCAAGTCATAAATATCACAACCTCCAAGAGGAGAGGAGGGAGGAGGGAAGGCGGATCCTGAGAGCAAGGATGTCCGCTTCCGAGAACCCGCGATCTGCAGCCGCCGCCAGCAAGGTCCTGCAGGTCCTAGGGACACCCTGTGTGCATGCATGCATGCCTGCGTGCTCCAAACTGGTTGGCGGCGGGGGCGTGCTGGCGTGCTTGTGTGACTGTGGGCGACCATGGCATGCAGACCGTC
Source organism: Gorilla gorilla gorilla (assembly GCF_029281585.2). NCBI lineage: Eukaryota > Metazoa > Chordata > Mammalia > Primates > Hominidae > Gorilla > Gorilla gorilla. Next base: position 44,516,572 of record NC_073232.2, on the reverse strand, counting down.
TCCAGCTCCCGCTGGCCCTCCCCAACCCACTTCTCAGTTCTCCAGCAGCCAGATGTCTCCCAGATGTTCCTCACTTCCTGCCTGGCTCCGTGCAGTGCATGTGTGTGTTTATTTTGGACAGGCCACTAAATAATAACCATTTTAAGAAAAGCTTTTCATAACCTCGTTCCCACGAGGAATCAGAGTTCAGGAAATAATCCCAATTCTATTCACTATTGTCCCCGGGCTCCCTTCTCTGACCTCCTCTCCCCCAACCCCGGGGACCACTTTTGAAAAGATTTCTTTTTATCCTACATGATGTGTGCTCTCTCCATAACACCATCTCTCTGGGAGCTAGGGCTTAGAGCTGGGAGCCCCTTAGAGCTTTGCTACCAGCATCACCTGGAAGCTTGTTAGGAATTCGAGGCCTCAGCACTGTCCCAGACCACAATCAGTCTGCGTTTTGACAAGATCCCAAGGTATTCGCACCTACATTTGCGTTTACCGTGAACCTAGCTCTGTCTTATTGATGGGGTAATGGAGGCTGAGTCTGGCAGGGGGGACCCTTCTATCAGGTCTTCTTTAGCAGAATCCCAGTAGGGTCTGGTGGTACAGACTGAGAGGCCCTGAGCCCTCAGAGCTTGGGGTCTGAACTGTCCTTCTGGGTGGGCTGGCGGGGAGAGGCAGCCCAGCTAGTCTCTGATGTGGGGAGGCAAAGGGGCGGATTCATCCAGAGAATATGCCACCTCATCCCTGGTAGCCAGCATGGCCACAGACTGGGTCCCATGCCAGCCTCGCCGTGCCACATGGCCACCAGGTTTGGGCCAGTCCTAGATCTGCTCTGTGGGCTCCTGTGAGTCCCTGCTCCACCCACAGCTGCCCTCTGGAGATGGGTCTGGCCCTCCCTGTCTACTCTGTAGGCACTCTGGGTGCTCAGGTGGGGTGCCACAAGCTGGTGTCCTCCCGTTCCATTGTGACCTGACTTGTCATCCTGCCTCCTGTGAAAATAGAGCAAATCGTATCAGCTCTGTTGGTCTCAGGGCAGTCCCAAGGACACGGGGCTGTGACTTACTGGTGATACACCACCAGCACCCTCTTCATGTCTGGGCTTCATGGCTCCCTCCTCTCTGTATCTGAGCGAGGGTGTGTGGAAGGCCTGGCACACCTGGCTGGAGGTGGAGGTGGGGGCGGCCCCGAGAGAACTGAGGCTCAGGTTGTCCTCAGGCAGCTGGTGGCTTAGCTGGGAAACAAGACTCCCGCCTGTGGAAGCCTAAGGAGAAACCAGCCCCCAGTTCAGAAGCCCAGCAGTTGGTGAAGGCTGCCCTCAGTAAGGGTGACCTGGTAGGAGTTCATTCGTCAACAAGACTGGCGTGGCTTGGGGGGCTGCATACTGTACGCTGGGAGAGGTATGATGCTGAGGAGGCATGGAGGTCCCAGAAAGGCGGAGGACCCCAAGGGGAGAGGATCCGAGAGGTTCCTTCCAGAAGGATGGCTTTGTGGCTCTCCACACCCAGGGGCAGGTGAGATCACAGTGGGGTGGGGGGCCAGGATGGTAGGGGAGCCCACCTGAGGGAGGTGGGGCTGAATCAGGGAAGCACCCTGTGGGCTTTCTGAGCTCCCTCTCTGCACAGGGACCAAGCTGTGGGTCAGAGTCCTACATATTCAGTATCTATTCACCAATAATCAGTGGGTACAGGATTGGTGAGTGACTGGGTTGAGGGAAGGAAGAAGGGAGGGAAGTGAGGGAGGGAGGGACAAACTGACAGTTGGATGGGTGGCTGGATAAGTAGATGGAAGGAAAGGAGGAAGGATGAACAATGAATATAATCACCCCAGCGCTCCACATCTGTCAAAACCCTTTCAGAGCCAGCCACATTCTTTTGATCCCACACCCATCCTTTGAAGGAGATAAAGCTGAGACTATATTCGTAGTGTCAATAAGACTAAGACCCAGGCCAGAGAGGGGAGCAGAGGGCGGCTGACCAGCTGGCAGGCTCCCTCTGGGGCGATCACTTCTTTAAACACTCCGAGTTCACGGTGCTCCCTGAAGCAGGGAGGGCTTGGCACTGAGTCATTCACACTCCCTTGCCCACTCCCTGTGTGACCAGAGCCCCACCCTGAAGCCGTCCAGGACCTGTCTGATCACGCCCCTGCTACCTGGAGAATGTCAGCGCCAGGAGCTCTCAGCCTCCAGCCTTTGCCCAGATTCCAATGCAAACCAAACGAGGAAGTGCCTGGCCCAGGTTGTTCACTGGGACCGTGTGCAGGCCCAGCAGCATTGTCCAGGAAGCTCACTGCTGAGCAATAATAGACCACCAGCTTATTCACAGAGGTTCCTTGAGACAATAGGATAGTAAAGGACTATCCCTGCCCTGAAGGTGCCTACGGAGTCAGAACAGAGAGGTCACTCAGAGGTGACAGCGTCTTGGGCTGCAGAGTGAACATCCAGAACATCAGGGAAGGCTCCCTGGAGCAGGTGCCAATTGGCACTGGGTGTACAGAGAGGGCCATGGCTATAGGGAAGGCACTGTTCCATCTACCCAGCCTTGCAGCAGTCCCCTCCACCCCTGCCCCTACCTGGCTAGCATGCGGAGAGGAGAGGTGAATCAGCAGGCCTGGCTTGTTTCTTTCTTGCCCACTGAGGCCTCGCTGTTGGACAGGCTCCCAGACGTTGCAGTCAGCTGGAGGCCTCACCTTCTGAGCTCCCAGACCTGACCCTCTGCACTTTAACCTGGCACCCTGGCCCCAGCTGAGTTGGACTGTTTTGGGAGTCTGAGTCTGGGCCTTCCTCAGCTGTACACCCCCAGTCCCCAGGCCCCAGCATGGATGTGAGTGAGCCACAGCACCCACACTGGGACCTTTGCATAGTTGGGAGTTCTGTGCCATAGAACAAAGAGAAACCAGGCAGCGAGTTCTATAGAAATCAGACCGGGGGCTAAGGGAAGACATGATTCCTTTTTTGCTTTGCCCTGGGATGTAGGACCCAGGTGAAGTAAGGCTCCCTAGTGATTTGGGGGTCTTACTTGTGTCCTTGAGACCTGGAAAACCCTCTCAAGGCCTCAGGGAAAAGGAGAAAGGATGGGAATGCCGCATCTGCCTTTGGCAAGTTGCTGATTCACCTCCTCCTATGTGGCCTTTACTTTCCTACTCTGTATAATGGGTAGGAGTGGACTCAATTGCCCCCTTCTCTCTCCCCTCTGCCAAAGCCTCTGACTTCTAGCACTGCCTTTCCAGGCTTGTGGTATCTCAGGGAAGGAGATACTGGTTTCACCCTGGGAACCATCCAAGCACCCAGGTCCCTGGTACCAGCTCTCAGCTCTTGATAGCAGTCTTGGGGCCTCCCTGGGTCCTGTCTCTGAGGAGCAGAAGAGGAGTTGAGCTCCCCCCACTTGCTCCCACCTCTCAGGTAGGCAGCCTTGCCTCTGGCCTTGGCAGCACTTTCCCAAGCAGGGACGCCCTGGGAGCCTATACGGCCAGGAGGGAGGCAATACACACAGTGCCCTGGAGAAAAGCCCCCCGCACCTCCAGAGCAGAATGAGCTAGCGGGAGGCAGGGAGAAGGGGGGCCCACTTTCCCCTTCTTCCCCTGAGTTGGCACTTTTCTCTTTGAGTGTTAAACCCAGCTCTTCCTTTTTCTCCTATTCCTGACTGCCTGTTGAATAATTTAAATATTTGGGCCTAAAGGGCTTCAATTATCCTTTAATTTACATTAGTAATTTATGTATTAGGCAGAATGGACACACGGTTAGTGTAACAACCCCCAGTAGACCGGCTAATATCTGCTGCACTCACCGTTCTTAAGAATCTCATCATTTTTCTTTGCAGCCCAAGGTCTTTGTTTCCAAAGTGGCTCCTAGGCATGCACTTTTACACAGACCTGTGTACATGCTCAGGGGTACACAGCAGAGGATGCCTGAACTCATAGAGAACATTGACATGCACCCACTTACAGGCAGGCACACTGAAGCAGTGGGTACAGGCTCCTCCCTCTCTCTGTCTCTCTCTCTCTGTCACACACACACACATAGATGTAAAACACACACCCTGTCAGACCAGCCATCTCCACTCCCACCTGCACCCCACTCCTTCCTGTGGGCAGTGTGTACACATATGCTTGTATTTGCATCTGTTGGCCAGGTGATCCCAAACATAGCTCCCTCTGGCAAAGAGGCTACTGGGCCCCAGCATGACATTCAGATGTACCATTCTGTGTCCAAGCTTTCAGTCCCTTTTTGCACAGCCCCACACAGGCACCTCATCCCAGGGTTGAACGCGCTCATGAGAACGTGACCATGGCCACAGCTCCAGTGTGCTCACATGCTGTGGGCTGGCACCAGCTACAAAGTCCTCCTGGGCTTCTCAGGCATGCTGCCCACCAGAGCCTGCAGCCTGGGCACCGGTAACCTGGCATGGCCTAAGCTATTGCCCTGACATAGCTAGGCTGCCAAAGGGACCCTATTTGGGATTGCCAGTTCCTGGCTGCCCCTCGAAACTTGGCCCAGCTGCCCCAGCACCAGCTTGCAAGGATTGAGGGCTCCCCAGGGGGTGGGGACAAAAGTGACAGAGAGTGATAACCCTATGTGTGAGTGTATATTCCAAGCTTGTTAAGCTGGGTTGGGCCCCTGGTCCTGTGGAACGCACTTTGCACCTATGTGCCGAGACCATGCTATACAGGTGAGGCCCTTGGGATCCAGAGCCATCTCTGAGAATGTGGCTTTCCAGCTGTCATTTCTAACTCCAGGAGAGTCCCCTGGCATGGTCCCTGGCTCCTCCTACCACCCTCATCTCTCTCCCACAGCCACAAAGCACAGAGCAGGTAGAAGGCAGGTAACGCAGTGGGCAGTGCAGATATCTGATTGGTGGGGTAGTCCGTTACACAGAAGGAAAAACCAAGGCTGCAGGAGGTTAGGGCATGGAACAGATAGGTTACTTAGAGAATCTTCTGGAAAGGTCCCTCTTAGGGGCACTGGCCACATATCCCAGTGCCATGAGGGCTTTTGGAGCCCAGATTTCCCTCTTCCCACTCCAGTGCTCAGGCTGTGGTTCTGGCTGGGATGGGGTGGGGACGTGGTTCCTCTCCCCAAGCATATGTTTAGGCTCAGGAGAACAGCCCAGAGGAGCTAAGCGGAAAGTGTGTGGCCACAGGTGCCCATCTCTGTGCCTCTTCAGGAGACTGCCATGACACCAGGCATCTCACCACTCTTGAGCAGGGCAGAGGTGCTGGGAGCCCATGGCAAACCCCGCTGGGCCTGAGCCACCTGCCTGCTGAAGGCCTCTTACCAGGTGGTGCCCCAGGCCCTGCTCCCCAGGATGCCTTGAATGAAGGGGCAGTGCCGGTGGGGGAGACATCAGAACTCCTTTCCCCCCGGCCCTAGGGATGACCCGGAGCCCCTGGCCATTCTGCTGGGTCCAAATGGGATACTTCCTACCGGGTTGCATGAGCTAGGCCCCTCCTGGAAGTTCCCAGCCTTGGCCTCTCTTCTTCATCTGTCTGGCCTGGCTTGGGTGTGTGGATGCTTCCTCAAGTCCCAGCTTAATTCCTGACTTTCCGAGGAATCTTTTCCTGATAGCTCCAACCTCCCCAGACCTGTATAGCCTGTACCTCAAAATCTAGGGCAGCAGTGGCAAACGGTTTATCTCAGGTGGCTGTTTTGAAAGTTTGAGGGTGACTGCCCAGGGTGTAGTGTTGAGAAATCTAGGGCCACATCTGGACTCATTTGCAGAAGTCAGCATTAATTAGTGATGTCTGCTGTGGTGTGGGATGGGGAGGTGGTGGCTCTCAGGCTGGGCACATGCCAAAACAGATCCAGGGCTAAATTCTAAAGTGTTGTTACTGCGCTGCAGTGGTTTCCTGAAGGGTTATCCCCCTCCTAGCTCCCAGCACTTTGGGGTAGAGATTATAACTTTTCTAATTTATAATCTATGGGAGTATACTTCTGTCTCCTACAGATTCTAATATAGATCTAGATACATAGTAGACACTGAAGAGGGGAATACTTACAGCATGCTAGAGGTGGAAGGAATTCTAGAGATCACTGAGTTCAGGGATGGCAAATAGGTTTCCTCTTGCTACCAACCCTGAACAAACAATGATGACTTTCAGGAGATGTGCTGATTCAGAGACTCAGATCAGACTCAGCTGGGTCGATTAGTGATGTCTGTCGTGGACTCAGCCATGGTAGTAGTTGTACCAAGGTATTGCTATCCCTGTTTTATTTCAGTCTTCCAAATATATTGATATGGAAACTAGGACTCAGAGTGGGTAATCTGTCAGAGGTTACCCCGCTGCTTGCTTGGATGATTACAGAATCCTCACTCCTTCCAAAGGAGTTTCCCTGTCAGAGATCAGGGTAAGGAAGGTAGAATCTTCAAAGCCTGGATAGACAAACTGATGATGTGTCTTTCTGAGACTGGTTCCTACAGCTGTAGTCTTTGTATGTCTTCATGCGGTTTTTAAACTTTTAAACTTTCACCTTTTGATATAGTAGATGGTAGGTACAATAGAAACACTGTACATGGCATTTAAAGGCAAATTGGATTTTCTTCTGGCAGCCACCCTGGACTTCAGACTTGCAGGCCCCAGAGCACAGTTTATCTCCCCATCTGCGAAAGCGATTTTCCATTTGCTCCACAATGGGAAATAAGAATCCATCGTGTGCCATTGTGTCAGGAAGGTGGTGTCTACTTTAATAAATTTGCTTTTAAATGCTGGCTGTCTCTGGAGATCGTTTCGCTCATGCCTGCAGACAAAGTGATTACAGTTGCAGAGTATACGTGGTTCCTGCAAAGACCCTGAACTCGGTCCATATCTGAAACCCTTGCCACATAGGGGAATGAATGAACCGAGATAATTCCTCTCCTGTGAGAGTCTCAGTGCCACAGGCTGAAGCACACACAGGGAAGAATTGAGGATATTTATTTTTCTTTAAGTTGTTTTCCCCCAGGAAAAAAACCCACAGGCTGGAGATGTATACCTCAAGTCATTGATTTTATTTCCTCTCAAATTGACCTTGCTTTTCTAGGACTTTGCCTCTTTAAGTGTACCAGGTGTGACATCTTTGTAAGTAAATGAAGTGCTATGTGATGTTCCCCTTCACCTCCTCCAACAAAAAAGTGATTTGAAATCTGGGTTAAAAATAAGTGTCACATATATATTACAATATTTTCCCAAATGCCTGTGCTTTAAAAATGGGTGAAGGGACAGTTAACACGCTCTTCAGTGGTATCTGAATCTTGAATTTTATTTTTCCAGGTCTAGTCCCTACATAGTTGATCATTCACAGTGACTCTAGGCTGATCTCTTGCCCTCTCTGGGCCTGTTTTGCCATCTATCAAATGGGCTAACTTTGGGCCTGAGCAGCAGGAAGCGTGATAGAGCACCAGGCTGTGAGGGTGGCTCCCTTTTGTGTCTCTGCATTGAGCAGGATGGAGTTTGACCTGCTGCCTACCAAGTGTCCTGCCATGAGTCCCAGAGCCCTGCAGTTAATAGCAGCCACGCCCTCCACCTCACTGCCTGCTTCTGTGAGAGCGCTTTCAAATCTCTCATTCCTCTCATCTCACAATTACCCTGTGAAGGCAGGACTGGTATTGCATTGTACAAAAGAGGAAAGAAACCTGGGCTTGGAGAGATTGCTAATAATGACAACCACTAGCAGTTTTTCAGCTTTTATTATGTGCCAGGCACTGCGCGAGCTTGTTGAATGCATTGCCTCATTTATTCTTCAGAGCAACCCTAACCCTATGAGGTAGGCATCATTTCTCCCATCTTATTGTGAAGGAAACAGACTCAGAGAGGTGAAGTGATTTGCCCAAGGCCAGACCCCTTCACGGGGACCTGCCTTGTGAGACGGCACCTGCAAGGAGAGGGAAGGCATTGGTAGCAGTGAAGTCCATTCCAGAGAGCGGGCAGGGAGTGACAGCAGGAGCCCCAAAGACCCCCAGGACCTGACTCAGCCTGGCAGTCTGTTCGGGTCTCCCCAGGAGAGTAGACGGTGGTTGGGGAGGTGAGGCTTGAGGGTTAGGACAGAGAAGAGGGGGTTTTCTTAGAGAGCTCAAGGGACAGGAGGAGAGAAGACAGACAGAGCACAAGCCCCAGGACCTGTGTCCAGGACATTGGTCATTTCTCAGGACCCCAGGCATTTCCCTCCATCCCTCTTAGCTCTTTGCTTCCTTGCAGCTCAGACCTCTAAAATCCTCCCCTCATTTCCACACTTCACCTCCTCACCTGTGGACTCTGGGTCTGCACCCTCTGCTTCTCACACTTCCTTGCTGCAGACTCCAGCCTCAGGGGGAACCCCAAAGGCCCAACCCTCCCCAGCACTGAGTATCAGAAGTGCCACAGCCCTGCCATTAAAGGGGGCCACCACCTCCTTTCCCCATAGCTGGGTCTTAGTGATGCTGGCCACCCTACTGCAAGGCCCAGGCCCAGGAGTAGACAGTACCCGAGTTTGGGTGTCCTTCCCTTCCCCCGGCACCATGCCCAAGGAGGAGCAGCAGCAGGGCAGCTTCCTGGGAATGAGGCTTTCTTTCCACCTGCTCCTCGTCCATTGCCCTGGAAATACCTGTAGCAGGTGGGCAGGCTGGCAGGGAAGGCCAGGCACATCTGATGTCACTGCTCCCCAGCATTGTTTTGGTTCTGACCACAGTGGGGGTGGGGTGTATGTCTGTGTGCTAAGTCCACTCAGTCCCAGGGCAAGCTGGGGCTTTGTCTCCCTCTCCCCTGCCAAGCTCCCTGGTTCCTGGCTGAAAGCATTTCCAGGGTGTCAGAAGCTGTTGGCATCCCCAGGGCTGCCAAGGGGAGGAGGGGCAGGAGAGTTGGGTGAGGGTGTGAGGGTCCTCCTCCCCAGGGATCCCCATAGCCTGGGAGTGAGAGGTGGACACTGTACCCCTGGTCAGTAGGGGAGCAGGGGTCCGCAGGACACTAGGAAAGCTGGTTCATGCATGTCTCCCAGGAGGTGTTCAGGGAGCATTTGTTAAGATGGGGATCGCTGCAAGGTGGAGGGTCCCAGGGACCCCCTTCTGGTTCCAGGTGTGTCCTTCCTGCTCACTATATCATGTCAACTCCATCAACCTTTAGCCAGGTCCATGCTCGCCAACCAGCAGTCCAGTTTCCCAACTCAGCACCGGGGGAAACGGATGCCTAGTAGAGAGGATAAAAATGAGCTCAACGTCACATCCAGTCAGCAGTATTGTTGGGACTGGACTCCGAAGTCTGACTCTTGGTTCAATGCTCTTTCCCCTACAGCAGGTGGTTATGCAAAGTAATGTAAATTATATGCAAATGTCTGTGGCTTCCTACCTACGCCTAGCAGAGGGGGTTTTGTGCCCTACTGGGGCTGGCGGGAGTCTTCTCCTGTCACAAGACTATCAGTTCTGAAAGGGCTCGTGGTAATTGTTTTACCCACTATCTGACTCAGGGCCTGGGCCCCAACCCTCTGTGGTGATCAGGAGGAGCACAAATGGCTCTGGGACCATGGGTACCTGGCATCCTGCTGTCGTGGGGGGCATAGGGCTGACAATGCCAGGAAATGGCCAGAGGAAGCCTCTGGATAGGCCCCTAGAGTCCACACGACAGTGTGGGCCTGGCTTGGGGAGGTTTTCTCACGAGTCCTGGGAAGTCGGCTCACTGTCTCCAGGCCCCCTGGGTCCCCATCAATAAGCTGGCCTGAATGGAGAGGCTGGGTTGGGGGGAGGGAGATTTATTTCCTGGCTTTAAAACCAGCCATTCTCCCGCCTCCCACCTTCCTCCTGGCCGGAGAACAATGGGACATCCCCAGAGAGGCCTTCCTGTGGCAACAGGTGCACTGAGCAGGGTGGATGACCACCACCCAGGCCCCCATAGGTTCCAGCTGTGCACGTGGCGAGCCTCCACCATTGGTCCTGCTTCCAGTACAGCAGCCTGGCGCCCTTAGAAACAACACCAGGCACTGACCCTTTCTCCACTATTTCTGGGTCCAGGAAGTGGCTTGTTTGTTTGTTTCTACAGTCCAGATAATGTTGCCATATTTCCCCAAATGGTGGGAACTAAGTTCTGAAAAATAATCACCCTTAATCCCACCCAGACACAGCTACTACTTGCATATTCGTGTGTTTCCTTTCAGGCTCATGCCCAGGTTTGTTTTATGATGTCATCATATACTTACATGTTTCATTTCATGCTCAGGCCTCTACACTTAACATTATTCCATGAATCTTTCTCGTATAATTACATAGACTTCATAATTAGCCATTAATACCCAAGAAGAACCCACAGTGGGGATATACTTTAATTTACTCAACCAGTTCTCCCTTTGTTGGGTATCTTACTCTTGGTAAATAACACTGCATTGAACATCTCCATGCTCACAGCTTGGTTGGGTTCCTTGGGAGAGATTCCCAAAAGTAGAATTCTAGGTAAAAAGACACGCCCTCATTCATACATGCTGCTAGATTGCTTTGTGGATTTGATGTAAGTGTCATCACCAAGTTGTCATTCTCAGAAGTCCCAGCAGTTGTTCATGGGCCCACAGGGTGGTAAGAAGTATTTCCTAGACAGCCCAGACTTCCAAATGTCACCGGCTGTCACTGATTATGGGGGAAGGGAATGTGAATTGACACAAAAGGAGCTTGGGGCTCTCACTTCCAGGGTCCCTAACTTAGAAACACCCCCGGGCTTTAGGGATAGGCTTTACTGAGAGGCCACTCCTTGTTCGTAATTAGCGCCATCCATCCCCAGTCAGATCTGGAACGAGCGGAAGCCCTTTAAAGTAATTTGCTCTTTTAATATCACCCCTGTGATCTCATTTAATTTTCTCAACCAAACTTCATTCACAGAGGAAGCCAAAAGCACTCCACCAGCCCGGACTGAATTCTCACCCTTTCCAAACAGTGGCTCTGGACTTCTGCAAGCTCTGCTGAGATTTATCTGGCCTCCAGCAGCTTGCATCCGAAGCCAAAGGGCTGTCTCTGTCCAACAACAAAAGGCAAGAGCATAGTGTAAAAGCTGTGGCTTTAAACATAGGCAAGTAGCTGCCACTGCCTGCTCTGAGCCCCCACAGTGGGGAGGAAATCGACTATGTATTGAGTCATACTCCCTGGCAGGCTCCGTGCTGGACATTTGTTCGGTTGGGCGGGGGCGTGTTCTCAGTGATCCTTCTGTGAACCCTGTGAGATTGGTATGAGCACCCATTTTACAGATAAGGAAACTTATCTGTAAGCTCTGAGTTGCAATGACTTGTCAAGGTCCCTACCATAGCCCCTTCTTTGGAAGATCTCCAGGTGACATTGCACATGGAGCTGGGGCACTGCTGTCACAATGTCATACCCCAGAGGTGACCAGGTGAGTGGATGAGTACCCGCCACACCCCTATGCTGCTGCCACTCACACAGCCACTCCCAGCCCTGGCCCCAGTTCCTCCAGGAAGGGAGCCTCCCTCCGCTGAGCCAGCAGAGCTCTCAGGCCATTGGCAGCTGGGCTCAGGAGAGCCGTGGTGATTTATGGCTGCCGCGTCTCCCCAGTGCCCTGCCTGGGCCCAGTGTACTTATGGACTAATGGAAGCTCGAATGGAGGGAGATAATTCTGCCAGGAGCTGGCTCCAGTGACAGGGACAACCACCATTGCCTCAGGGCAAGGCTAGGTTCGGGAACAGAGGGGACTTGGGCAGAGGCCAGAGACAGAGGCGCTGAAGGCTCTGAGAGCAGATGGAGCCCAGGTGGGGACTCGGGCGTGCAGAGGGTGGCACTTCCTGGCAGCCCAGTCCCCAGACCGGCTTCTCCAGGGCCCCCAGAAGGGAGCCAAGAGGTGGGCCAGGAGCCCAAGGCCCCAGATGCCTAGCAGCACACCTGCCTGTGCATTTGGTGTGTGGGTTTTGATATTCTTAGAACATCCAAGCTTCTCACCTAACCCCCTCAATGACAGATGGGGAAGCAGGGGCCCAGAAAGGGTCAGGGACTTGTCCAGGGTCACACAGCATGTTAGTTACTGAGCTGAGACAAGAGCCCTGGGATGTCACAAGAACACGGCAGCCGGTGTGGAGTGGAGAGGAAGACCTTGGGCAGGGTGGGCAGGAGGGTGAGCACAGAGCAGGGAAGGTGCAGGAAGACGACAGTCATGGTCAGGGATTAAAGAGGATGCTAAGGAGGAGGCTGGGGACAGCCCCAACAGTGGGGCCCAGAGGAAGGGGTGCAGCAGCTGGCATCGACCCTCCTGGTAAGGGAGGGTTAAGGGGGACCTGGAAACCCACAGCCCCATTGGGTTCCCTCTGTGAGCCAGCAGGTGCTTCCTGGGGCTCTGCCGGGCCCTGAGGGGTGAGCACCCCCGGATCCCACCTAGCTCCTTTCCACTGATGTCCTCCAGCCAGCATGGCCCACCACTCAGCTCTCCTGAGCCTCTCTCTGTGTCCTCTTAAATGGGACCGTTATGCCTACCTCAAAGGGTAAGTGGGAGGTAAGTGAATAGGGAAGTTCAGGTTGAGAGAAAGCCGAAGGGAAGAAGAGACGCCCACCTGAGTTCAGATGTCTCAGGACCCCTGGCACCTCTCTTGCCCCCTTCCCCCTCCAGGCCCACCCAGGCGAGTCACATAGGTTGCTAGTGCCTCAGTGTATCCCATCTGTGAAATGGGCTCCCCTCCCAGCCCCTGGCAAGAAGGTATATCCCTGACTGGGTGGTGAGCTTCCTCCCGCATGCCAAGCCCACACAGCATCTTCGAGGAGCGCCTCGGTGGTGAGCTGCACCAGCCTGGACTGAATTCTCACCGTGGAGAGATGTACATGCCAGGTGCTCCTTGGAGGTGCTGTGTGGGTTTGGAAGATGTTTTCCATGGCTTGGGGCCCAGCAGCCATCTGGGGCCTGACAAGGAGTGAGGAAACAACCGCGCCTGTTGTAGGGCAAAGAGGAGCCTCTGTCCCCTCCCTGGAATCACTGCAGGCTGTGGCCAGGTGTGCAGGGAACTCTTTCAGGTCATCTGGCTCAGTGGCTTCCACAAACACCTAGAATCCGTGCTATGCATAGGCACCTGCCTGTGCTAAACCCGTTTGATATATGTGAGCTCCTGGAGGTAGGCAATGTTCTGATACCCTCTTTAGAGGTGAGAAAACAGAGGCCAGAGGCTTGAAGTGCCATGCCCAAGAAACACGTGCTTTCATTGGAAACTGTTTTTGAGAGTTCACCTGATGCCAGGTGCACAGGAGCTAAGGCATTACTTATCCTCTAGGCTAGGGACTGTTAGCCCATTTTAGAGGCGGACAAACCAAGGCCAGGGAGACAAAATCACCTGCCTGAAGGCCCCACAACTATTGATGCCGAGACTCTATCCTGCGGATGTTGGGCTCTTTCCACTGAGTAAGGTTTCCTCGCTCTCTAGTGCCACATGGGGTGCCCTCAGCCTGGGCCAGGGCAGGGCAGATGCAGGGCCCCCCACTCCCCTCCTAGGATACAGGAATCTGTATTGCTTCAGGCTTGTCTCTGCCCACCTGCTGGCCAAGTCCAGGACAGAAAGAGAGGGCTCACAAATTGGGAGACTCTGGGCTGAAGACCTGGTGGTCTCAGCCATTTTTGTTTCTTGAGGGTCCCAAGACCACCCATTCCTCCTCCAAGCCCAGCCCTGTAGCTCCTCCAGGAAGCCTGGCCCCTTCCTGAGCTGTGTGGCCAGCTCTCTATGCTTCTTCTGGAACCTCCACTCCAGAGCACCTGAGAGCAGCAGGACAAGCCGTGGCCTTGGGCAGCGTCCTTTCAGAGGAGGAAGGTCCAGAGAGGGGAAGGGACTTGTCCAAGGTCACACAGCTAGCGACATCCCAAGCAGCCCTGCTGGAGCTCTTCAGAGAAAGGACAGGAGGAGCCAAGGGTGAGCTTGGCCAAGCTGGCACCCACTTGCCTCCAGAGTCACCAAGGTCCCCACCCTGCCCCAACATTGCCTTTTCCCGAGGAGTTGATTCCCAGCCCAGCAGAGGAGCTGCCAGATGGGTAAAGACCCTCCTGCTGAAGAACTGAGCATCCCAATCCCCTCTTGTCCTCCCCACCCAGTGGCCAGCCAGGTACTGCCCTGTCCAGGAGGCAGCTGACAGGCAACAGGGAAGAGCTGAGCCTCAGGGCAGGCAGCCCGTGTGAGGCCACGTGAGCCCAATGTCACCAGGGTCCCATCGGGTGAACTGGCATAGAATGGCCCAGCCTTTCCTCATGGGCAGGGTGGAGGGAGGTGAAGTATGGCCATTCATTAGAAAAGTAATGACTGGGCCGGGTGCAGTGGCTCACACCTATAATCCCAGCACTTTGGGAGGCCAAGGCAATAGGATTGCCTGAGGTCAGGAGTTCAAGACCAGCCTGGCCAACATGGGAAAACCCTTCTCTACTAAAAATACAAAAACTAGCCAGGTGTGGTGGTGCATGCCTGTAATTCCAGCTACTCAAGGAGGCTGAGGCAGGAGAATCATTTGAACCCGGGAGGCAGAGGTTGTAGTGAGCCGATATCATGCCACTGCCCTATAGCCTGGGTGATATAGCGAGACTCCATCTCAAAAAAAAAAAAAATGGAAAAGAGAAAAATAATAATGACTAATCTTGGACTTGGGCAGCCCTTCATAGTTTATGAAGCACTTCTGCATCCATAAGAGAATGTGTTCTGTTCACCCATTCAAAGACTAAGAAACCGAGGCTCAGAGAGGCAAAGTGGCTAGCCCAGTCACACAGCCAGTTAGACTGTGGGGAGGACTTCAGCCTACACAAGGTCAGCGTGAGTTTACTGAACGCTGCAGTCAGGCCCTGTGCTTGATACATTCACATACATGACTCTGTTTACCATAACGACAGGCCTGGGAGATTCCTGTGGATTGTCCCATTTTATAGAGGAGGAAATATAGACCTGTGACTTGCCCAGGCCCCACAGGGAGGGAGTGTGGAGTTCGGTAGCTCAGCCATAGCCAGGCTCAGCCAGGTCAGTGGGCGTGGGTCCCTGCCCAACTTGCTGAGGGTCTCAAGGGTGCATTCTGCCCACCTCCTGAGTTTGGGGTAGATAGCCGAGGGGACTGGATAGGGGCAGCTCGGAGTCTGCCCATCGTGGCTGTGGGAACACTGCCTGCTGGGGACAGTGCCTGGAACAGCACAGTTTGGGTTTAAGCTGGAGCCTCTAGGGGACAAACAAGCCAACTGCCAGGCAGGAGCTTCATCATGGTAGCTCCTGGTGGAGAGAGGTAGGGGGGCGTGAAGCATCAGGAGCAGAGGCACTGATGCCCTCTCCTTCCTGTGGCCCAGCATGGGGGTGGCCACCGCTCTGGCCACTGCCCAGAGGGTGGCTTCTCTGCTTTTGCCAGCTGTCTCCAGCCTGAGATCCAAAACTCAGCTTGAGAAACCACACCTGAGAAATCCGGCATTCCATTCCTTGCCAGGGGCCTCAGGATAGGGGAGGCAAGCAGGGGTGCTCGGGGACCACCTTTCCCCACAACCCTAGGGAGGAGGTGGAGTGGGTGGAGGCGAGAGAGGCGGGCTGGGCCCGGGAGCACAGAGGCCTCTAATGGCACTGGGTGTGGCCCATAGTCCCGCTGGCTGGCTGCCTTGTTTCCTAATTAAAGTGCCCTTCTGAAAATGCCCTCTGGTCCAGGCCCAGCGCTGCTGGGTGAGGCAGGCACCTCCCAAAAAATCTCAGCAGCTTTCCTGTCTTCCCTGCAGGGCCTCTGGGCTCAGGGCCTTTGGTCATCTGGGGGAGGCTGGGGGGCATCAGGGCTATGTTCACCCTGTTACCGTCACTGTGCTCCCAGAAGCTGCTCTCTGCCATCCCATTGCTGAAGGCAGCAGGCCGTCCTCATTAAAGAGCCTCGGCAGCCAGGATCAAAGGCACTATTGAAGAGGCTCCTAAGAGCTGGGGGACGCCAGGGCCAGAAGACGGGAGGAGGAGGTAGCAAGGAGACTGAGTCACTGCAGGCCAATTGTGATGAGTGGGCAGTGGGTGGCTGGAGCCAGGTTTTCGGGCTGGGAGGAAAGCCCAGCCAAGAGGCCCAGGAAGGGGCGGGCAGGCAGCTGGGAGCCCTGCGGAGAGGTTGCTGCTGTTGCGCTGGGACACCTCCGCTGCTGAGCAAGCCTGCTCCCCCACAGCCCTTACGAAAGCCACCTTCTGGTGAGGGCAGCAGAGCAGCCGGCTGGTTCGCTATTAGGGGCCAGCGTGGGAATGGGGAGAGGATGGGACCTTGAGTCCAAATCTTTCCATTCGGGAAGCCCATAATTGACAGGGCTGCACCGAGGGTGGCAAGCTGGCAGTACCTAGAGGCTGTCATTATGGAATAAGGGCCCCTCAGTTCTTTAGGCAAGTCACCCCAACTCTCTGGACCCTGTTTTTCCCTTGGGTTGAGTGAGGGTGAATAGGGATTAATCAGATGGGGAGGGGGTGGAATATCTTCATCACTTGATTGGTTGTGGCTGAGTATAGTCCTGTGCTGAGAAGGAGGCCTTGTCCAGATGTGCCACAATTTATTAGTGATGCTTGCCACAGCCTCAGGATTGGCCAGGTGGCCGTGCATTTGCCCCTAGACTAGATTGACTCTATAGCCCTTGCACACTCTAATATCCTGAGATTCTGAGGCTGACAAAGCCCGGGCTGGCATGCAAAAGACCTCCCAAATGCTGGCCCTGACTTCCCCAAAGGACATCCTTCCCTGAGACGTCAGTGGAAATCTGAGCCTCAATTTCTTCATCTTTCAAAGGGAGAGAAGGACTCAGCTGGACCTCTGACCTGCCTTGACCTGCAAAACACATCATTCTTAGTATTAACCGAGTCCTTCCTTGTGCCCCTCCTTGTGCCCAGTGCAGTGAGGGGTGTAAGATGGAGTGTACCTACACTCTAGAGTCTTGCCCTGTGCAGGCCTGGCTGGAGCCCTGCATCTGCCTCTTACTGGCTGTGTGACTGGGGGCAAGTTATTTTAAGCACTGAACCTTGGTTAGTAAAATAGGGGTAATGGTACCTGTCCACAGGGTTGCTGTGCCCATTGAATACAACTACGTAAAGCCTGTGACCCCAGGCCTGGCACAGAACACCCAGCCCTTAGATGGGGGCTCTGACGGGAAGGGTTACAAGAGAGGCCTCAGTTGACTTCTTTGCCTATTCTGACCTTGGCTTTGGATGGGAATTTGGACGGGGGTGGGATGGAGTAGGGGGGAGGTGGGAAGATAGTTTCAAAGCAACACAGGCCCAGACTGTTCGCTCTC
This sequence comes from Gorilla gorilla gorilla, assembly GCF_029281585.2. NCBI lineage: Eukaryota > Metazoa > Chordata > Mammalia > Primates > Hominidae > Gorilla > Gorilla gorilla. Next base: position 44,499,427 of record NC_073232.2, on the reverse strand, counting down.
AACTCTCCCGAGACCGCAGCCCCAGCCTGAGCTGGCTTCTCCATAAACTCCTGGTCCCTTCCTTTAACCAGCCCCATAAAAAGGGAGTGGGGCAGGAGGGAGTCTGGCTGTAGACTTTGTAATTTGGCTTGGAGGTGGCTCCTGTTCTTTCTAACCAGGCTGTAATTACGGCTGGCACCCGACACCCCCTCATTACCGGAGCCTGGAAGGAGGACTCTAATTATAGCATACTGGGTCCGGGCTGGAGTGGGTTGGGGGAGGGAGACCACAGTGGAGGCCTGTGTAGGCAGAGAGAGACTCTGAGCTGGCTGGGGGGAGGGGGCAGGGCCAGGATTGTTGGGGGGCTGTCCTGGGCTCCTCATTTGTCTTGCTTTCAGAGTCATCGTTGGGAGGGATAGGGCATAGATCGAATCTAGGCCACTTCCGTGGGGAGAACAGGACCCAGAGGAGCCCGCCTGGGAGACTCATTCATTCATGCACAAAGGATTTATTAAGCATCTACTGTGTGCCAGGCTGGCACTGGGTTACAGCAGTGGGTAAACAGGTGCCATCCAGCCAGAAATGATGTTCAAGGAGAAAGCACAGTAAAGCCATCTTGCTGCTGGAAATATCTGAAGAAGCCCACACTGATGGCAAATGGCCACCATCATGAGCCTTGATTACCCTCTAGTCACCCCAGTCACTCCCCTGAACCCCCTGGGCCTCACTTGGCACAGCAGGGCCCCAGGACCCTCCCCCAGAACCCTGTCAGATTGTTGGCTGCCCACGCAGGTTAAATGTGTGGCTGTCACTGAGCCTCTGCCCTGGGACCACAGAGTCGATGGGGGCACAGACATGAAAGGAAATACACAAATAAGTATATAACTTGAAAAGGTAATGAGGGCAATAAGGAAAAGAGATGCCAGACGAAGAGCCAGGGCCCTGGTTTAGGTGGGAGTGGTGCAGTCAGGGCTCTCTGGGGAAGTGACCTTTAAGGTGAGACCTGGAGAAGGAACAGGGTTTAGCCGGGTAGGGGTGGGAAGGCAGCATTCCAGGTGTCTCCATGGAGGCTTGCAGCCTGGGCATCCTACGTTCTGAGGTGTCCCCACACCGGGGTGGAGGCAGTGGGGTTTCTCCTGCATGTCATACAAAGAGCACTGGACTAAGTCTGTAGACTTGGTGCTCAGGCCCAGCTCTGCCAGGAACTGTGTGGCCTCAGGCTAGTCACACCCTCTGTGGGCCTCAGTTTCCTCATCTGTCCAAAGGGAGGCCCCTTCAGGCCACAAGCCCTCCCTCCCCAAGCCTGAGGTTTTGAGGAGTCCAGCAAGTTCTGTTCAAATGCCACTTTTCGGGATGCCCCTGATGACTGAAAGGCAGCCAGGGCACGGGGGCGGGGGCCAGAGAGCTCGAGCTGAGAGCTCCAGACATCCCATCCCCTTCTCTGAGTTATTAAGAGCCACCCGGAAGCAGACACAAAGAGAATTGTCCTGAGCTAGATAGAGTCAGCCCCCAGCCCCCAGCCGAGAACAATCAGAGAGGAAAACCAAGGCCATTTGTCCAACACGGAGTGCGGCAGTGACGGCGGCTGGGAAAATGCCGAGTATTTCTCAGCTAAAATTAGCCACCTACTAAACCTTTACATCAAGGGCAACCTGAAGCCTCTATTGTTTTGAACTTGGAATCCCAGAGGACTTGGGGGCAGGGCTTCTCAGGAGAAGCAAATGACCATCCCCTCTCCCAGGGGCTGGGCTAGCCAACACCAAGCCAGTCCTTGAGCCAAGGGGTGCCCAGTAAGGTACCGGCGGACAAACGGACAGACAGGGAGGGAGTCTAGCTGCCCAAAGTCACCAAGCATTGGTGGCTGACACAGCTTCTGGTTGCCCCATTTGAGACATTCTTCCTTCACCAGTGATATTGATGTACTCTGAGCTAAATGGGTGGCAGGGAATGGGGAATGTTGAACTAGAAGAAATTGCTGGAAATATAAGAAAATAACTCTTTATCCTTTCCAGAGGAAGCAGTCAGAATGGGCATCCCTATTTGCTAATGGTGGATAGTTCCTGCCATTGGGGTGGCAAACCTGGCTTAGAATCTTTCCTCTGCCACTTAGTAACTGTCTGACTTTGCACAACTTTAGATAAACAATAGAGATGGCTATTGATACCAACCTCATAGATTGCTGCAACAATTAAATGAAATAATGTAGAAGATGTAGGTATTAGCAATGGTAATAATAAAACAAGAATGCCGCTTTTGTTCATTAAGTCTTTTTAGCATGCCCAGCACTCCTCTAAGCTCATTGCGTGTGTTAACGTGTCTAATCCATGCTAGAAATACTATTACCCCATTCTGCAGAGAAGGAAATGGAGGCCCAGAGAGGCAAATTTGCAGGAACACAGGTGATGGCCATCATTTATTGTTATTGCCACACAGCAGGTCCTGATTCCGGCTCAGATAGCGAAAGCCTGACACCATGCTGCTGTGTAATTCCTTCAGCTCCTTTTGAAAAGTCTCCAGCTGAATCATAGAAGTGTTAAGGAAAAGGAAGCTGACATATGTTAAGCACCATTATGTGCACTAAGCGTTTGATATTTCTGTCGGGAGGCAAGAGAGCATAGAGCCGTGTGTGGACTGGCGGCAGCACGTAGACATTTCTTAGAAATGTACATTCTCAAGGCCCACCCCACACTGACTGAATCAGAACCTGGGGGCAGGAGCCTGGGTTTTAGCGAGCACTCCAGGTGGTCCTGGTGCAGGCCATGGTTTGAGTACCACTGGCACCAAGGTTAAAGAGGATGGACTTGGCCGGGTGCCATGGCTCATACCTGTAATCCCAGCACTTTGGGAAGCCGAAATAGGAGGATTGCTGGAGCCCAGGAGTTTGGGACCAGCCTGGGCAACATAGTGAGACCCCTGTCTCTATTAAAAAAAAAAAAAAAGAGTATGGGCTTAAAGTCAAAGAGATCCAGATTCAAATTCTGACAACCCTGCTCTGTGACATTAGGCAAGTAACTTAATCTCCCTGTGCCTGCAAACTGGGGCTAATGATAAGAATACCTACCAGAAAGAGTTGCGGGGAGGGTTCAGTTAGATAATTATTCCAAGTACTTGGCGCAGAATCTGAGAGCTAGTTAGCACTGTAAATGGTAGCTGTCAACTCATTACCTGAATTACCTGCTAGCGCTGAAGAGGTACTAAAGGGAAAGGTGGTTCTTTGTGGCCAGGGAAGCCGTTTAATCCCAGCTGGGGTGAAGCTTCCCCTCTAGGGCAACCTGGCGGGACTGGGGGCCTGGGTAACAAAGGTAACCCTTGCAGGCTGAGGGCATCAGGGGTGTCTGGGATGGGCATTTCCTCCCCACCTGGCCTGCCCTGTCTAGCAGGGGCTCCCTGTCTTCCCTGAGCTTATGATGCCAACCAAAAAGACGCGTGAACTAAGAACTTTTCTCCGCCGCTTTCTCAGGGAAACCAGCTCTGAGAATGACGGTCTGGTGATGTGGCGATCCCCAGACCCTGGGCTCATGGGGGCCTCAGCTGCATGCTGTGGCCTGGCAGCTTCCAGGAACATGTCTGCTCTCTTCCCCTCCACCCGTGTGTTTTCAGCGGTGATTGGAGGCCTCAGGGGAGCCGTGCGCTCCTCTTCCTCCCTAAGGAGAGGCTCTGGGCCAGCCGGGCAGTGAGCACAGTGGACGGGCTCCACCTTCCCTGTGCTTCCACTGCTTGGTAAGGGCCTGCCCAGCCTCTGGGAACCCCAGGCTCTTGGTGAGGCACCCCACCCCGACTGCTGGCTGTCCCCAGGTCCCCCATGCTGGCCACATGCCTTAGTGTGATGCCACACTTTCTTTCACACCTCTGGCCTCTAGCTATCTCTGTGAGGTGGGAACGGTGAAGGTGCACCTATTCTACAGAGAAACAAACCGAGGTCCCAGGAGCTAAGACTAGGGCCCAGAGTCACCCACTGAACGGGTGGCCCAAAAGTGTTCTGGTATTTCCTGTCACTAGGCCGTGCTTCTATCCTTTCTTTTTTCACCCCTACCTCGTACTTCCTTATCCCTCCTCAAGAAATCCCTAGAAGGGAACTGACAAACTTAGTGCCTGACATGTACCAGGCTCATTTCATGAGATCCTGCAGCTGTGAGGGGAACCAGGCTCAGAGGCAGGGGGTGGTTCCCCCAGCGAATGGGGGCAGGATGGGATTGAAGCAGGTCCCACGCACTCCAGAGCGCCTTCTCCTTGGCTAACCTCCTGCAGGTTTTGGGCTTTTTGCTCCCCTTCACCCTCCCCGCTTCCTGGTGCCCCTCCTGGAGGAGCCCTCTCACGGTGTCCTCAGCTGGATGCCTGCCCTCTGGCCCTTGCACCCTTCCTCTGCTGCTCACTCAGAGGACATGGGGAGCAGGCCGAGCCCTGAGCCAAGGCGGCCCGGCGATTACATCAGCAGGTGCAAACAAGCAGGCGGGAGCAGGGACGGGCGTCCCTCGGGGCTGGAGATGGCACTCCATCCGCCCCACACGAGTCTGTTTCATTCCCTCCTTCTAGCTTGCATCAGCCTTTTGCAGCTGTGTGTCATCACAGAGTGGGCCAAGGCAGCAGCTGGGAGGCTGGGGCAGGGGTGGAGGCGAGGTATGGGGCTCGCCGGGACCCTGGCAGCCTGGAAGGTCCACTCACTGTTTTTTCCTGAGAATGGAGTACAATATTCCCCCCTTACTCGAGGTCTCCCTGTCCACAGTTTCAGTTACCCATGGCCAACTGTGACACCAAAATATTAAACAGAACATTCCAGAAATCAGCAGTTCACACATTTTAAATTGTGTGTGATTCTGAGTAGCATGATGGAATCTCCCACTGTCTCCCTCCATCCTGCCCAGGATGTGAACCATCCCTTTGTCCAGGGTGTCCACCCTGTATACACCATCCATCACTTAGTCACTCAGTGGCTGTCTCCATTATCAGATCGAAAAAAAAAATCATCTCTCTAGAGCTTGGTACTATTTAAGTTTTCAGGCATCCACGGGGGGTCTTGGAACATATCCCCCACAGATACGGGGACTCCTGTAATAGAAATTAGCTAGTGCATAGGGCTGCCCAGCTGGCAAAATATTTTTGTACTTCTGACTTTGGTGTTTCCAATAGCCCTGTCAGTCAAAGCAAGTAAAAGTGGTCCCATTTCTCAGAAAGGAAAATCGAGGCCCAGAGGGAAGTGGCTGCCCAGGGGTTGTCTTGTGAGTCACTGACAGCACCAACGCATTTCACCTCAAGAAACGCATGGGATTATAAAAGCCTGGAGATTGAAAAATCCCTATAGTCATCAAGTTGGAAGTAGTTAAAGCCTGCTTCCTGGAGAAAGTGAGCTGGTTCCTTGGCCGAGGAGGAGACAGCTACTGAAAGAGCTATGGAGTGATTTCTGCACTGATGGTGGGTGGGCAGGCAAAGGGACCATTACATGGCTATGGGGGTAGGCTGGAGGCCGACTGGGCACTGGTCTAAGAAGTCTCGATGTCTGGATTCTTAACCTTGAAACTTTGCTGTGAGCTTCCCGCTTGTGGAACTGAAGCTTGGTTATTGCTCTCTGAGCCTCACCACAGGCATGGTCAAGAGGAGGCCCCCAGAAAGTGTTTGATGAATGAGTGAATGAATGAATGAATGAATGAATGAATGAATGGGAGGGAGTGCTTGCTCACCATCTGCCTCCCTCGAAGTGCATCTGTGCAGCCACACAGGCCTTCCCCTTGGCCAGTGCCACCTGTCTCCCCATATCTCACCAGCTGACAACTCAGCTGCTCACCCAAACCCAGGGCCGGGGTCTTTCCCAGCACTGGGACCAGAGAGGCAAACACAGGAACCATGGCCTGCATGCCAGGATGCCCACATTCCAGTCCTGGCTTGGCCTCCTAACTGCTGTGTGATCTGAGGCAAGTTACTACTCCTCTGAGGTCCCCAGGATGTTCCTGGGACTCTGAGTCTACAAGGCCTGCCCTCCCCGGGGCCCATGGAACATGAGCCCCAGTCCTGCCTTGGGAATGGAGGCCAGAGATGGCTGCCTTCCTCCCTCACCCCTGGGGACTGAGCAGGAATCCAAGTGGCTTCCACATTCAGAAAAATCCAAGGGGAAACCCCTACCCAGTTCCAAGGACCGCTTCTATTCACCCCTTACTGCCAGGCGCTCTCAGGGGCTCTTTCTCCCTCTCCTCATGGCACCATCTCTACCTCTGTTTATCTCGCCCATTTGCCCTCTCCTTCTCATGCCCATTTCACAGATCGGCAAAGGCCAGAGTCTGGCCACTCCTTTTTCTCTGTCCCTTCTGTGACTTCTTTTATGCCAGTGTGATGCCAAGATAGGAGTGACGCTGCAGCCACAGACTGTTTGCCCTTGCACAAGTCATTGCCCCTGTCTGGCCTCAGGGTCCCCAGCTGGAGATGAAGGGTCCCCAGCTGGAGGTGAAGGGTCCCCGACTGGAGGTGAAGGGCTTGGATGCAGTTTTGAAGGCCCCATAGCCCAGGATCTGAGCTGCCTCCTGGTGGTGGTGCTGACAGCAGGCAGCAGGCAAGGCCTGCAGCAGTTTTTCCACTTGGAAATGTGTTTGGCAGTTGCCTCCCCTTTGCAAGGAAGGGTTGTTCGGTTCTAGAGCATGGCGCTGAGGGAGACGGGGGAAATTTGTGTGCCCTGGGTGCTCTAAGAACAGCCTTAACCCTGGGCTTTCAGGGCGTCATGGGGATGTAAGCACTGTCCTGTCTGGCCTCGTCTGGGCAGCCCCTGAGACCCAAGACTGTACCAAGGCATTTTGGACTTTTCTGGGAGAAAGTGACAGGACACTGGGCATCTTCCTGCCCAGAACCCAAACACACAGCCAACTTGACGGCATTGCCAGGCTCACTCCCCGTGCCAGCTCTGCGTCCTTCAGCTCCTCCAGCAACCTGAAACGCGTGGCAGGAGCAGGCAGCCCAGCTGGCCCTCACCCGTCTGACACGTGTGACCGTGCGGGGGCTGGTGGGGGGAGACGGAGAGAGATGCCCAGCGTGTTCTGCTTATGATTCAAAAGTCCTCAGTCAATAGCCTTTAAGGGAAAGCACGGGATATGCAACTTACATGGTGAGACCAGATTTAGGTAACTAAATATTCATGCATCTAAAAAAGTCAGAGCGGATCAACATCCAGTGTAACTCAGCTGGGGTGGGAATGGGCGGCTTTTATTTTCATCTTTTTTTTTTCTAGATTGTTTACAGTGAGGCTACTACCTTTGTAATCAGAATAAACCCAAAAATCTGTTTTCAATTAAAAAAAGGAGTTTAGAAAAATGAAGTCCCCCCCCCCCAACTTCTCCTTTCCTGGGAGTCTGGTACGCAGTTTCTCTTTCTGGCTCTGCTGCTCAGGTGCTGTGTGATCTGGAGCCAGACCACACCCTCTCTGGTCTCCATCCTTGAGGGCAGTGATTAGATGGTCTGTGAAGCTCCATCAGTTAGTGGAGTCCTGCAGCATGGAATTTCCCAAGGGATGGGCTCCTGTAGCCCAGGTCAGCCCTCCTACCCGCTCCTGCTGCCCAACCCCCCTCTGACTGCTCCCTCCCCCTCCACCTGCCACCCCAGTGCTTGTCCTGTGTCCCCAGTGGGCCCATCTACACCGCAAACAAGATTCCCAGGCCCTCGAGGAACTTGCCTTCCAGAAAGGCAAGTTCCTTTCTGTCCAGAAACAGACAGCAAGCTTACAAACACATACACAAAGCAGGTCATTCCGTAGGGAGGTGAGCCTGCCAAGATAAAAAAAAGGCATTGGGGAGATAGCACAGGGAGGAAAGAGAATGGTGCATTTTCACTGGGTGGTCAGGGAAGGCCTCACTGGAGAGGTGGCATTTGAGTTGGGATCTCAATGACAAAGAGTCAGCCAAGAGAATATGTGTGTGTGGGAGGGGTTGGGGGAGGCGCTCCAAAAGAAGAGACCAGCAGAGGCGCTGAGGCTGGAACAAGCAAGGCATGTCCCAGGAAAACACGCCTGGTGGGGCTTGGAGCCCAGTGAAAGACAGGTGAGTTGGCTGGGCGCAGTGGCTCACGCCTGTAATCCCAGCACTTTGGGAAGCCGAGGCAGGTGGATCACCTGAGGTCAGGAGTTCGAGACCAGCCTGGGCAACGTGGTGAAACCCTGTCTCTACTAAAGACACAAAAATTAGCTGGGCGTGGTGGTATGTGCCTGTAATCTCAGATACTTGGGAGGCTGAGGCAGGAGAACCCGGGAGGCGGAGGTTGCAGTGAGCTGAGATCATGCCGCTGCACTCCAGCCTGGGCGACAGAATGAGACTCTGCGGAAGGAAGGAAGGGAGGGAGGGAGGGAGGAAGGGAGGGTGGGAGGCAGGGAGGGAGGGAGGGAAGATTGGTGAGTCCACGAAGTTAGAGGGTTCTGGGTAGCTTAGGACTTTCTCCAGGGGCACAGAGAAGCCGCAGGAGGCTGTACACCACTAGAGGGCAGGGTTTCTCTCTTATGAGATCACTCTGGTGTTAAGAGGAAAGTGGATTTTAGGGGCAAAAAGAAAGGTAGGGAGCCCAGAGAGAGGAAGGGTCCAGGCGGGAAGACCTGGGCTTGGAGACTGCAGCGGGTGGTGGGGGTGGTCGTGCAGTGTGAGGCACATCTTCCAGGTTCATCTGGCAGCACCAGGTTCCTCCAGCAGCACGGACTGGAAGTGGGGTGAAGGAAAGGGAGCCACCAGGCACCCTCCCCAGATGGGACCTGAACAACTGGGTGCTTGGCAGAGTCTAAGATTGCAGCTCAAACTCACCCCATGCCAACCCTGGGTCAGGGAGAGGTGACCTATAAAATAGCAGGTCTGAGTCACAGGTGGGGAGCCTGCCATTGCCTTAGGGGGACAGCAGCATTAACATAGGCCCACCCTGAGAAAGGCGCTGCGGTCCCAGCCTGGGTGGGGCTCTCAGGGTGTCCCCAGAGATAGCTGTGGATGTAACCTGGCTGGGCATGTGTGGGCCTGTTGGTGTGAGCGTGTGTGTCTGAGGGGGCTCGCCACCTGTCACTGAGTGGGGGGCCAGGCTGGCCCCAGGCCTTACTCCTGGATCTCGGTTTGGGAGGGGCAGGTCCACAGAGCAAGGGAAGCCAAGTGCTGGAGTCAGGAAGCTGAGACCCCGTCCCCTCCAGCAAGCTAGGGAGCTCCTGAGAGGACAGAACAATAGCTGTCCCTGCTGGGTTTTAGTGGCTGTGACCTCGAACACGCCCTTTCACTCCTCTGCCTCGTTTTCGCATCTGTAAAATGGAACAGCTTCGCAGGGTCATTGTGTTGACAATAATGTGCACTGTCTCGTTGGAACACACAGGATTTTAAGTGCCAGGTGGTGGAAATATGCTTATTATCTGCAGGAGCATGGATGAAAGGGCTTTGAGCTCCTTGTCTGGGAAAAGAAGGGGAAACAGAGTATCCCCTCCTCAGGGCCCAGGCCTCCATCACAGTGACCCCATTGGACCTGAAACTTGGAAAAGGAACCAAAAATTAGCCCCAAGACTGAGCCAAAGGAACCCAAAGCCAGAGGAAGGGGTCTGGAGGGAGGGCCTTGGGGGTGGAAGTCAGGGTGGCCAGTGACCCAGTGACTCTAGCGCCCTTTCCAGCTCTGTAAGCAGTGTGGCCCCCATAGCCAGGCCCGGGCTCATCCCAGCACTGCACCTGCCCTGGGGCCTCGACCCCAGCCTCCCATCCACTTCTTCACCTGCCTCACAGTCTTTCGAGGGAGACGTTTCACAGGAGCAGATGGACACCCCCTTCAGGATGCAGGCCCCTGCCCCAGCTGGCCACCTTGGCGAAGCCGCTTCCTGTGACAGCAGAGGAAGTGATGTCAGGGCACAGATGGGTGCAGGGGGTGTGGGAAAAGGGCTGCGTGAGGAGCCACCTTTGTTAGGAATGACTTGGCGTCCCCCGAGCCCGCCAGCCCCCATTTGTCATCGGTAACGGCCATTGTGACCGTCTCCGAGGGGGGCCCCTGCCTGAACCCCACAGCCGCAAGGAGCCAGGGCCAGATGGAGGAAGGGCTTTGTGTCCAGGGAGGGGTCCTTCCATGTGAGGTTGTGTGTTTTTAAAACATAATAATAAATTGGCTCCTCTCCCCCAACTCTCCCCACTCCCCACTGAGCACATCAGCCACGCAGTGAATGGGAGAGATTTTCCATGCAGTGGGAGGTCAAGTCTGGGGAGAATTAGCCGGTGTCCAGGGGCTAGAGAAAGACTGTGATTGCTGATGATAAATGGGCCCAGCGTGGGGCGTTTCTCTGTCCTCACCTCCTGCCTGACTCCTCCCCTCCCTGTCCTGAGCCAGTCAGCCCTGGAGACACACAGCCCTGCATGGCTACAGATGCCCACCCCTGGTGGAAGCCTGGGGGTCCCAGGCCTGTGGACAAAAGCCAGCGGTGGGGGTTTCAAGGCCTTCCCTACCAGACCACAGCAGCCTCCCTCTGAGGTCTCCACCCTGGGCAACAGGGCTGACCAGAAGTGGACCCGGCTGAGATGGATAGCAGGAATTTCCATCCCAGACATGGGAATCACAGAGCCCAAGCCTTCACCCACAACCCTGCCGTGGCTGTGCTGTCTTTCTGGGCCCCCTGTCCCTCCTCAGTCCTGAATCAGCAACTGGGCTCTGGTCCAGCTTGGCTGTTAATTTGCTGTGTGGTGTTGCATTAGTCACTTCCCCTCTCTGATCCGGTAGAACGTGGGGCTCCAAGGGCTCCAGGCTCTCTGAACGTTGACTTTCTGTGTCTGGTCTACTCGGGCCCAGATGGTGCCAGGCCAAGGAAACAGTCTGTGGGGTTTCTGACTTCCCACACACAGTTCAGCTAGAGAACAGCTCCTGCCTGCTGCCACTCCCAGGCACATGCACTGCCTGTTTGTTTATTTGTTTTGAGATGGAGTCTTGCTCCATTGCCCAGGCTGGAATGCAGTAGTGAGATCTCGCTCACTGCAACTTCCACCTCCCAGGTTTAAGCAATTCTTGTGCCTCAGCCCCCCTAGTAGCTGGGATTACAGGCATCCGCCACCACACCCAGCTAATTTTTGTATTTTTAGTAGAGTCAGGCTTTCGCCATGTTGTCCAGGCTTGTCTCGAACTCCTGACTTCAGGTGATCCACCCGCCTTGGCCTTCCAAAGTGCTGGGATTATAGGCATGAGCCACCGCGCCCGGCCCACAGTGCTTATTAAGAAAGATATTTGCATCTGTTTTCTCAGTTGACCTTTCACAGCAATACCCCAAAGTTGACAGAGCAGGAACTGCTAGTCACTTCTTTATAGATGAGGAAACTGAGGCTCTGAGAGGTCAAACAACCTCCCAAGTTCTCACAGTGCAGGGTGAGGCTTGGAACCAGGACTGCTGGCTCTTGGGTCAGCCTGGGCCCAGGCTCAGAGTCATGGTAAGGGCCACAGCACTCCTCTGGCTTCCCCTAGGGATAGTGACAATCTCCCTCTCAGGAATGTTGGAGCCACCCCCTCCTCTGAGAAGACCCTCTGAGAGGTACAGTGTCTTTACATTTGTCCTGAAGTCATTCCTTCGCCTCCTGGGCCCTCACTCCTGCTCATCCAGGTGGGTCAGATTCTGACACCTCTTATACAAGCCTGTGTCTCCACAGCAGGCACTGCACAGGCCCAGCCCCTGGGAAGAAGCCTACAGACGGGCACAGGGCCTGCTGTCCGACAAGCTCCACTCCACTCCTAGACGGGTGCCCTGTCGCCCATGGGGGACACTGGGAAGAGCATAGTGTGTTCCCTGCCCTCCAGGAGCAGCCACCAAAACTGCAAAGGAGGCTTTGAGCTGTCTGACTCAAAACAGACTTGCCAGAAGCAGGAAGGTGCCCTCTAGACCCTAGCCTGGTCACCTCACCCTCCTGCATTTTAAATGGGTGGGTGACATGAGGAACTTGTCCATAAGGAAGCCAGCATGGAGGTGAGGGGTGCAAAACTGTGTCTTCTAGAGAATATTTGGATAAGACAGACTGGGGGACCAGGCTGCAACCTCCAGACTGGGAAGTGCACTGTTTAGTTAGAAGTGTGCTGTTTAGTTAGTTTAGAAGTTAGAATTCTAGGCTGGGTGCGGTGGCTCATGCCTGTAATCCCAGCACTTTGGGAGGCCGAGGCAGTTGGATCATGAGATCAGGAGTTCAAGACCAGCCTGGCCAAGATAGTGAAACCCTGTCTCTACTAACAATACAAAAATTAGCCAGTTGTAGTGGCGGGTGCCTGTAATCCCAGCTACTCAGGGGGCTGAGGCAGAGAGTTGCTTGAACCCGGGAGGCGGAGATTGCAGTGAGCCGAGATTGCACCACTGCCCTCCAGCTGGGCCACAGAGCGAGACTCTGCCTCAAAAAAAAAAAAAAAAAAGAAAAAGAAATTAGAAGTCTAGCAATGGCTGAATCTCAAATTGCAGCTGAGAGTAAGGAAGGCTTTTCTAACATTAGGTCTGTCCGAAGAAGAACCTGGCTGAGAAAAGCAGTGATGAATTACCCATCCCCACAGGTATGTGAGTCAAGGTTGGCTAAGGAGTTGGTGGGAGACGTTGGATGAGATGGCCCTTTAAGTAACTTCTATAGAGACTTCATAAAGAGGTCTCATATAGAGACTTCATAAAGAGGTCTCATATAGAGACCTCATAAAGAGGCAGGTAAAGGCAAATTAGAGGTGAGAGTTTGAATGGCACCCCTCGGAGGTCCCATCCAGAGGTGCTGGTGGTCATTTTGATCTAAGGCCTGGGATGGGTGGGCTGGAGCATGGTTAGGCGAGCCCAACAGTGTTTCCTCCTCCTCCTTCCCCGGATTCTACCTACGCTCTGCTTTAGGACCACCGTATAGCAATGGCAAGGAAAGTGACCCTAATTTAAGCAAATTTGCTTTCTGAAGAAAAAAATTTACTCAACAGGACATTTTCACACATGAACAGATTCCCCATAAGGGATCTTTAAACCTCAAAGTGTTAGAAGCAGAGGAGGGTTTGAGAGACTGACTTGGCCAACCTCCTCATTTTACAGACAGAAACTCCAGGGCCTGGGAGAGAATGGCCACACAGCAATGCCAGTCCCCAGCTGGGATGCAAACCCAGGGCCTCTGCCTCCAGCGATCTTTCATGTCCTTCATTTGACTGTCTTGTCATTACATCTGTGCAGGGATGTGTCTTCTTTCATAGCTTCTTGGCGGGATATCGGGACCATTCTTGGATGCAGCTTTAAAGGCAGGCTGCACTTTTGCAATTTAGGCCCAAACGAGTTCTACTATTGGGAAAAAACACTTTATGTGGGAATTTTCCTGCCAGCAGGAAACCCAGATCCGGCCTGGCTGAGGCAAGGACTTCTAGGGGAGCCTGTCTTAGATGTGGTTCCTCTGTAGAGATGGAGCAGCAGGAAGTCCTGCAGAGAGGCCAGGGAGGCAGGGCTGAGAGACATGGCTCAAGCCTTGCTTCCTGCCATCGACTAGGTGACCCTTCATGTCCCTTGTTGCCCCACGTTTTCATTTGTAAAATGGGAAGAATTGCAAGAAGTAGCACATAGTAGACCTAAATGCCCATTTCCAGTTCAGCAGAGCTCGGAAGACAGATTCTAGTATCAGATCACCTGAATTTGCCCCCTAGTGGTGCCACTTACTAGCTTTATAGCTCTATGCCAGTCACTTAAACACTTTTGGTCTCAGTTTCCTCATCTGCACTGTGGGGATAATAATCATATCCAACTCATAGGCTTGTGGTTCCCAAACTATGTGCCAAGTTATCCCAGGGTTCATCAGCACACTCACAGGGAAGCTGTGGGATATTTTTAATGTGGAAGACGCGGTAATACTAGACAGCTGTCAGACACTGCACCAAGTAGCTCCAGGTAGCTCAGTTTCAGCATCATATCACTCTGTTTTCCTTTATTTGGCACCATATCTTTGCAAAGCTGGGATTGTGGCACTTGAGTAACCCATGACAAACAGTAAGAGTAGTGGTGTCCGCTTGGATTCCAAAGTTTGAGAAGTTGTGCAGTGCCCGACAGGTGCACACATCCCCGTTCGTAAGTCTTTGTGGCTATTAGGAATGGAATAAAAATATATTTTTTCTTTCAATTTATCCTAAGATTTTAGGATATAAATATTTACAAAGCTGTTTGGATCTAATTACCTAATACATTCCTGTTAGGGACTTCTTTTTGGCCTTGGGATAGCTTAAAAAAAATTACTGAGGCACTAAAAATCAAAACGTTTGTGCATCTCTGTCTAGGGTTATTGTGGAGCTCATTGAGTTCATATGAACCACCCTCTGAGCGGCGCCTGGCAGGGTAAGCATCCAGGAACCCCAAGACCCCATTATTCTCCCACCCAGCTGGTATCCGTGCAGCCTGGCCATAGGTCGCTCTCATCTAGCCCACCTTTCAAGCCTTCCTCAGTCACTGGGGCCCAAGCCAGGGCCGAGGAGAAGTGAGGGCTCTCGTTGTTTTGGAAACAGAGTCTCACTTTGTCGCCCAGGCTGGAGTGCAGTGGTGCGATCTCCACTCACTGCAACCTCCGCCTCTCGGGTTCAAGCAGTTCTCCCACCTCAGCCTCCCGAGTAGCTGGGATTAGAGGTGCACACCACCATGCCCGGCTAATTTTTGTATTTTTAGTAGAGATGGGGTTCCGCCACGATGGCCTGGCTGGTCTCGAGCTCCTGAGCTCAGGCAGTCCACCCACCTCGGCCTCCCAAAATGCTGGGATTACAGGCGTGAGCCACTGTGCCCGGCCTACTCCCTTACTGAAGTTGCATTCACTGTGCACCTGCTGTGTGCTGGCCAGCAGAGTCCACTCATGGTCCCTCCAGGCAGGAACCTCAGGTGGGCCTCTCATTCTTCCTTATGTCCTGGCAGTCTCTGCCTCCAGGACACCTAGGGTATAGGGACACAGCAAGAGGGCAACAGCTACATCAAGAGCCATCCGGTGCTGCTGCAACAGAGAGGCACAGAGGGGACACTTGGCCTGCACCCCTGCCAAGGCCAGAGCTGAATCTTTGCACCAGGGCTGAGAGGATGGGCGGGGTAGGAAGAGTGGGGTGGTGGGGCTGCCAGACGCAGGGCCTGCTGCACTAATGGATGTCTAATGTTTGCTTTCCTCAGTCATGTCTGCACCCACTTAATAAATGGTCTGCATTAGAGTTATAAAACAAAGTCATAATACAGCCTGCAGTGCTGCAGAGCACAGAGGCAGCTGTCACCCCGGGGCTGGGGGTGGTGCGGTTAGAAGATGGGGGCAGGCACGTGACATGCACCCATGGGCCCCCATGCCCCTTCTCCTGTGGCCATGACCTACCCCCAGAGGGAGGCTCAATCCTGCCATTTCAAAGATGAGCTGCCTGAGGCCAGCAAAGGGCTGGTTCAGACCCAGGGGCCTCTGAGTCTGAAGGCAGAGCTCTGTCCCACACCCCTCAGGGCTGAGACGGAGACAAGATGCTGGTGGTGGGTGGTGGGCATGGAGCCTGGCAGGTTCTCTGCTGCCCAGATGCCCTCCTAGCTCCATCCTGCTATCTCAGAGCTATCTGGCCTGGCAGGGAGGCCTCAGTGGCCATCTCAGGGCATGCACAGCAACCAGCTCTCAGGCCACTGAAAGCCAATGTTCAGCTCCCTGGGTTGTGATCAAGTCACTGTGTCATCTCCTCATCAAATCCCCAAGCAGCCCTAGGGGGCTACCAGTTTGCCTATAGTGAATGTATCCCTGTACCTGGCAGTGGGAAGCAGGTGTCAGGGAGCCCTGGCCTGGCCTCAGGAATCTGCCTTGCTGTTCCCACATTAGCTGCCCACTCACCGGGTGGCCTCGGGCAAGTCATGGGAACCATCTGAATGGTCTTCAGTTTCCTCCGCTTTGAAATGAGGACATTTCCAGCCTTGCTGGTCCCTTGATGAGAGAGCCCTGTGGACTGTGGAGTTCTGGCCCTGTCAGGGTGCTATTAGGATTCCTGGGTGTGGAGACACCTACACCGTTACAGAGCTGTGTAGATCAATGATAGGTGTTGTGGAGTCTGGGGCAACAGCCCAAACGCTGAAGTCTTTTCTCAGGTTCAAACTTTTGATCTGGCTCTTGTTAGCTGTATGACCTTGGACAAGTTGCTTAACCTCCCTGAGCCTCCCATTTACCCATCTCTAAAATGGGGTCTAATAGAACATACCTTACAGGGTTGGTGCCAGAATTCGATAAGTTAACAATTTAAATTCCTGCAAACATAGCACCTGATGCTGGGTAAGCCTTAGTTGTTCGTTCGATGCAGCAACATGTACCTACTGTGTGCCAGGCCCCGCCTAGGTGTTCATGCATGTTTATCTCATCCTCAGAGCAGCCCAGAGACGGGGTAAGGGTGTCCACCTCTTGTGCTCATCAGACATAACGAGGTAGGAGTTAAGGTTCTCTCCCTGGGCCCTACAGAACATGCTGGATGGAGCTGGAGTCATGTGTCATCTTGTTAGCTACCCCACCCCCACCGCCCATACACACACTGCCCAGGGCCTAGGCCCCAAGCCAGTGATAGTTCATGCATTTTCTCCTAAGCTCCCCAGTCTCAGCATGGTCTCCTGGTCCACAAAGAGAAAGCATAGTCAGACATTCTGTTCTTGGAAAACCAGGTGTCCCCTTGGCCCCTCTGACTGTAGGGGGGACTCCCTAGGGCCAGATGTGGCCTCCTAGACCAGAGAACAAGTGCACGATCCCAGTGGCCACACAGGCCTCCCGGGACACCACCCTCTCCCCTCCCTCCGCTGTAGGTGGGGCCTCTAGCTGGAGGGGCTGGGCGGCCATGCGCCACCCCACAGCTTCATTCACTGTGTCCTCTGGGCAGTTAGCAGAAGAGGACAAGCCCCCAACGGCTTGTGCCCAGCCACCTGATCATTTGGCATTTGGCAATGGAAAATTCGTTTTTCTAGGTGGATTGTAAACCAGCAGGTCAATGGCCTGGTTTCCCCCGCTTCTGGGCACTGGCGGTGGCCACACCCCACTTCCTGTTTGTCTCACCTCCTGAGGTGCAGTTCTTTCCAGGGAGACGGTGGACCAGGATTTCCATCTGGCCCCCTTTGTGGGAGGAGACTGCCACAGGCACAGCCCCCCGTCTGCTCCGAAGTCTCCTCATCTGCTGTGCTGAGGGCTGAATCTGGCTGGGGTGGGGGTTGGGAAGAAGAGGCCAAGGGATGGGTGAGAGCCACAGACCATGGGAGGTGAGCTCTGTGGGGAAGCTTCTGGAAGGAGGGCTTCCCCTGGGGGAGGAGACCTGCAGGGGGCTGAGCACCGTGGAGTCCAGGCCTGCTTCAGCCGGCTCATCCCACCCCTGCCCCGCAGCCCTGGCTCCTGTCCCGCTTGCCAGCCTGGCAGGGGCTGCAAAGGGCAGCTGTGACTCCAGGGCAGAGCTGGCCTGGTTTGAGCTCCAGCCCCGTTTCCAGCCCATTGCGTCTCGTGGCGTCACCATGAGGAACTGGATAGAGGCCGGGCAGGGACAGTGGAGCAGACTCTGTGGGGGGGCCCAAGGGGTGTCCTCACCCAGACAGATCGCCTCCCCTCCCGGGACCTCCTTGGCCTCTCTGTCTGTAATGAAGTACAGTCACACAGCATTGCAGAGTGGGAACTGGCTCTTTATAAAGCCCAGCCTCTTAAAAGCAGGGCAAGATGGGAAACTGAGGCCGCAGGAGTGCCAGACTTGACCCCTGTTGCAGATCGCGTCCCCAGCAGGGCTCTGGCTGCCCCACCTCTGCCTCCCCTGTCCTATTAGTCTGCGGTGGGCCCCCGGGGTGGGCGAGGGGTGCCACAGGGCCCTCCCAGCACACAGCCTCATGGAGGTCTCCACTCACTCTGCAGGCACTGATTCTGGCAGCGAGGTGCTCCCTGACTCCTTCCCGTCAGCGCCGGCAGAGCCGCTGCCCTACTTCCTGCAGGAGCCGCAGGACGCCTACATTGTGAAGAACAAGCCTGTGGAGCTCCGCTGCCGCGCCTTCCCCGCCACGCAGATCTACTTCAAGTGCAACGGCGAGTGGGTCAGCCAGAACGACCACGTCACACAGGAAGGCCTGGATGAGGCCACCGGTGAGCCCACCCCACTTGCCTGGGCACCCCAGGACACCCCAGGCCCAGAGGCACAGGCCTAGCTCCATGTGAGACTTCACACAGCCATGGTGCCCCCTTGGATTAGCATTTCCCCAAGTGCTGGCCACGTGTCCCAGCCTGACTTTGGGACCATCTCCATCTGGACAGCACCGAGTGCCCTGTGAGCCCTCACTCCCTTTTCCACTTTCTCTCCATCCTTCTGCTTCTATTAGGGAGCAAGTTCCCGTCAGGTGGGGGCTCTTGAGCCCTCCCAAACACCTGCTAATCTCCCTGTTTAACAAAGAGGGCAGGTCTCTGCCTCACAGCCCTGGCACCCCACGGCACCGACCCAGAATTCAATGCAGTCGTTATTTTTACAGTTCCCGTCTGTTTGTGGAAAGTGATACTGGTTTCCATTCACAATAATGATATGGCATTTCCTGTGTTGAAATAAATTGTTTTAGGTTAAAAAGAAAAAGTTGATAGTATTAAGTAAATAACCATCCAAGTGGTGCTGGGATGTAGACCAAATCTGGAGGGAAAGAGGAGAGCAGCCGAAACTGGGAAACTCGAGGAAGCGTGGGGTCCCTTCCTTCTCGGATATGTGGGGAGCTCTCGGTACTCCCAGAGGAGGAGGCGGAGCCCTGGGGCTCCCCACATCTCCCAGAACTGGGCCTGCCCCCAGGGTGCCCTCGAGTCTAAGTGAGGGGCTCTTGCTCACTTGTCACCAGGTCCCTGTTGATAGTGCAAGAGCCCTCGGGGTGAAAAGCCCTTCCTGGGGCTTAAGACAGGCAAATGGGACCCCCTCCCTTCAGTCACCTGACAGAGCCAGCCTACCCCAGACTCAGGGGGCTCCTGAGTAGCCTTCCTGGGTTTTGTTTTGTTTTTCCCATCTCTTTCTGGATCCTTTGCTGTCTCCTTCTTCAGCTTTGTTTATTTCTCTGCCTCTCCCTGCTCATTTCTCTCTCTCTCTCTTTTCCCTATGTGCCTGTTTTGCTTCTTTCTTTTTCTCTTCATCCCCCTCTCTCTGTCTCACTCTCTGTCTCCCTGACATGCTGTCTCACTGTCCTTCTTTCCCCCTTCTTTAGTTTCTGTTTTGTCATGTAAAGCTCACAGATTTCAGAACCAGTCAGGCTTAAAACCATACTCTAGAATGTACTCGAGGTCACTGAACCGTATGCTTACAAATGGTTAAAATGCTAAGTTTTATAGAATGTGTATTTTACCATAATTTAAACATAATTTTAAACAATAGATTTGGAGTCCCATGCTCACCCAAAATATAAAAATGGAAAAAGGAATTTTTTTTTTTTTTTTTTTTGGAGACAGAGTCTCGCTCTGTCACCCGGGCTAGAGTACAGTGGCGCGATCTTGGCTCACTGCAACCTCCGCCTCCCAGATTCAAGCAATTCTCCTACCTCAGCCTCCCAAGTAGCTGGGACTACAGGCGCGTGCCACCATGCCAGGCTAATTTTTTGTATTTTTAGTAAAGATGGGATTTCACCGTGTTAGCCAGGATGGTCTCAATCTCCTGACCTCGTGATCCCCCCGCCTTGGCCTCCCAAAGTGCTGGGATTACAGGCGTGAGCCACCACACCCAGCTGGAAAAAGGAATTTTTAAGGGGAAACAAAACAACACATATTTGCCAGCTGCCCCCACTCTTTGGCTGAGTGACCCTGGGGAAGTCACTCAACCTCTCTGAGCCCCAGTTCTTCTCTTCGTAAACTGGGAAGTTGACTGAAGGTCCTGGTGAGGGTAGAGCCAGGTGGCGCACACATAGCACAGAACAGCATGCCAGGGCCCAGCAGGCAGTCGATAAACACCTGCTTCCTCTGTCCTCTTTCCGGGCTTTCCTTGGCCTCTTTCTCTCAAACGATCCTTACCTCTCTGCCCACTGAGCCCCTCTGGCCTGTATCAGAGGTCAGCCATCAGGGTCCAGGCAAGGCGAGGGAACAGTGTGCCTGCTGGGGCCCCTCACAGGCCGTTAGCATAGTAATAATAACCCTGTGATTATTACTAATAGTAACAGCATGGCTCTTACCAACCCTGCCACCAGGCACACAGGCCCTGCCAGCCCTAGAAATTGGGGCACTGTTGTCCCCATTAGCTGCAAATAATGGGCAGAGCTTCCTTGGCAGTGGTGGGGCCTGATTCCACTTCAGCCTCCTACTCTCTAGCCTTGGTCTGAGGCCTGAAAACACAGAAGAGGACAGCTGGGGGCCAGGAGAGGCAGAACAGCCCCCCACCAGCTTATGCCAGATTGGGGCAGGCAGCCCAACCCGGGGTGTCCTGGGCCAGGCATTGCCATGCTTGGGAGGGCAGTCTGATGCTGGGTCTCAAGCCTGGGAGACCGAAAGTCCCTGTCCTATGCTCCCTGCATCTCTGCTTGCTGGTGATCATGGACGAGGTGTCACGCCTCCTCCCTGGTGGTTGTTTCCTTCTATCCAGCTATTGGTGCTGCTGAAACCTTCTTGCATGGATGACCCCCTTAAAAGGGCACACTCTTATAGACTCACAGTCTGGTAAGCAAGGGGCAGGGGCTCTGCTCCCTGGGTCATGCATCATTGACTGTGGAGCCAGCCTGCGGGCAGCCATGGCAGGCAGGCTCTGTCACCCACCCCCGAAGCAGCCTCTTCCCTGGATGGCATACCCCTAGCCACCTCCCATTTAGATCCTTGGCCATCAGGACCGGGCTGTCCCCCATCTGGACTCCCTGCACAAGGACCCCAACCCTCCTCAACAATAGGAGAGTTACAGCAATGACTTCATCAGGAGAGGTCCAGAGAGGAGTTGTGTGGCCGGGCGCGGTGGCTCACGCCTGTAATCCCAGCACTTTGGGAGGCCGAGGCGGGCAATTTACGAGGTCAGGAGATCGAGACCATCCTGGCTAACACAGTGAAACCGTGTCTCTACAAAAAATACAAAAAAAACTTAGCCGGGTGTGGTGGCGGGCGCCTGTAGTCCCAGCTACTCGGGAGGCTGAGGCAGGAGAATTGTGTGAACCCAGGAGGCGGAGCTGGCAGTGAGCCGAGATTGCGCCACTGCACTCCAGCCTGGGCGACAGAGCGAGACTCTGTCTCAAAAAAAAAAAAAGAGAGGAGTTGGGGGCGAGGGGACCAAGCTCCAACCTGGGAAAGACACCAGGGAGCTGACCTCTGCTCTGCAGCAGCTTGCTAGGGGACTTGGTGCCTGCCACCTCCCCTCTCTGAGCCTCAGTTTCTTCAAAGGTAACAGAAGAAGCTGATTGAGATCCAGATGACCTGCCAGAGTATATTTGTGTCTGGCCCGGGCTGGGCGCTGTGGCGGAGTAGTCACCATAACTTGTCTAGAGTTTACCTTGAGAGTTTACTATGATGAGGGATCTGAGGCTCAGAGAGACTGAGTAACTTCACAAAGGTCACCCAGCTGGGGTTTGAGGGTGGGGCCAGGACGCAAACCTGTCCAGCCATCCAACCCTGTCCTTACCCACCATGCCACCGGCTGTGCGTACCTTAACAATCCATGGTGCAATGAGAGGATGAGATAGGACACATCGTGGCAGGGAGGAGCAGCTTTAGAAATTCTGAGACACAAGGCAGTCAGGGAGGCTTCCTGGAGGAGGAAGAGGGCTCTGTAACCTTTGGGGAGGAACTTCAGATGAACGTCCCCATTCCTGGCAGGTTCCCCCCTTTCCTGAGCATGGAGGGCTTCGTTGAGGGATGGTTAACAGAAAACCGAGTGACCCCCTTGTGTAGGCCGGTAGGCCCCGTTATGTAGGGAGTTTCCCAGGCGCTGACCAGGGAGCCATTGAGAGATCAGGGGCTCCCTGGGAGAGGGACTTCCTCAGCTCCAGGCCCACAGGGCCTGAGTAGTGACCAGGGAGAGCAGGCATCCCACCTCTGCACGTGCTGAGCCCCCTTTCTGTACCAAGCCCTGGGCCACAGCAGCAAGCAGGACAAAGCCCCATCTTGTTCTCCTGCAGGAGACAGACATTTAACACGTGAATGCATCCATAAATAATCTGAGTACAGCTAATGGTGGGTGCTGGGAGGAGACGAGGCTGGGTAGGGGAGTGACTGCTGCATAGACGAACTTCCGGGCACAGTGGTGGGAGTGCCGAGCAGTGCTGGGAGAGCTGTGGGGGAGGCGCAGGGTGGAGGGGGCTTTCCTCGGGAAGTGAGGCTGATCCGAAATCTGGCAGGGACTGGGAGGCCACCAGGCCCAGAGGAGACAGAAGCATTCCAGGCAGGGGACTGATGTGCAAGGGCCCCGTGGCTGCAGAGCCAGGGAACATGAGGGCCTGGAAGACACCTGGTGAGGCTGCAGTGGGGTGGGGATGGTGGATGCACAGTGCAGCTCAGAGCCACTCCTGGGGACGACCCTACCCACCTGCAGGCCACTGAGACCCCGCATGAAGGGTCTCATAACGGGGAATGACACACCACTTGTGCATTTTGGAGATGACACTAGCTGCCAGGTAGAAGATGCATTGGAGGGGCAGAGGGCTTGTGTTAGCCACTGCAATGTGCAGGTGAGTGGCCATGAAGCTTGAGCCAGGGTGGAGACAGGAGACAAGAGGAATGGAGGGAAAGGGGCACTTGGGCAAGAGAGCCAGCAGGATCCGAGGTGGAAGGCCGGGGGTGTCCTGTGCCTCACATCCTTGCTTTGCCCCTGCCCCCTGACGGCTCTCTCTTCTCCTCCCAGGCCTGCGGGTGCGCGAGGTGCAGATCGAGGTGTCGCGGCAGCAGGTGGAGGAGCTCTTTGGGCTGGAGGATTACTGGTGCCAGTGCGTGGCCTGGAGCTCTGCGGGCACCACCAAGAGTCGCCGAGCCTACGTCCGCATCGCCTGTACGCCACCCTGACCCCCACCCTGTCCCTGCAGGAACCTTCCCCATCCCTGAGGATGCTGGAGAAGGAACTTCACATCTGTGGGGCCTCCTCCAGCATCCCTGGCTGAGGATGCCCACGGCAGAGACATCCCAGCACATGGATGCCGGCTCAGAGAGGGCTCCTAGACCCAGAACCTAGGCCTCTTTTCATCTACTTCTGTATAAAAGAAGCTGGCAGCTTCCTCCCCCATCCTGAGCCACTATATGCTTAGGATCCCAGAGTCAGGGAGGGAACCCTGTTCCCCCAAGTCTGCCTAGTGAGGCCCCTCCTTTGGAGAAGAGGAAATTTCCCAGGCAAAGGCCAGGTGGGCCCATCAACAGTTCCCTGGGTCTGCACTGCCACCCAGTGGCCACAGTGTAGCACATCAGGTTCCAATCCTGCCCTCACCTGACTGCCTTGGGACCCTCTCGCTTCTCCCAGACCTGCGCAAGAACTTCGATCAGGAGCCTCTGGGCAAGGAGGTGCCCCTGGACCATGAGGTTCTCCTGCAGTGCCGCCCGCCGGAGGGAGTGCCTGTGGCCGAGGTGAGCGGGGACGTGGGGACCACTGAGCACGGCCCTGTGGCCATGCCTGCAGAAGCCAGGCAGGCATGGTATTTACCACCAGCCATGGTGCTAGTCTCCCAGAGCCCTGCCCCTTTCACAGATGAGATCGAGGCTTAGGACAGAGAAGAGAACTGTTACCTCTGCCGAACGCAGCAATGCCAGATCCCAGCTGGGTCTGCCACAGGCATAACCCCACGGGATGGGGTGGCTAAGGCAGAAATCCCCAGAACTCAGGGGCTCCTTAGGTGGACCTCCAGCTCAGTCTCTATCTCCTGCCCCATCCAGAACCCAAGGCCCCAGCTTTCTGGATGCGAAAGGATCCCATCATGCGTGTGTGTGAGTGTGTTCTCCCCCACGAGCTGATCACCCCTTCCTGAAACCACAGTCTTTGGATTGCTGTCCTCTCTCGCCATCCTTACCTCTGTTCCAGACATACTCCCTGCACTGGTGGTCCAGGGATTAGAGCTGCATCTCAGCTTTGCCCAGCAGAGTGGACAGCTGGGGCAGTCAGGACCCTGACTTCCAGCCTGGGATCAGCCCTCTCTGATCCCAAAACCGTGCATTCATCATTCAGCCTCTCCCAGCCCAAACCCTCCTCTGCATAGTGGGCTCAGACAAATACCCCTGGCCCATATATGCTAGGCACTTAGCACGCTGGTCTCTGCAACAACCCTGCAAAGTGGATGTTACCATTCCATCCTAAAGCAGGGAAGCAGGGCTGGGAGGGGCCCAGTGGCCACCTAGGGTGAGGCAGCTGGTGAGTGGCAGAGCTGGGGTTTGGACCCAGGTCTGCCAGACCCAGGGACCTTCTTCGTATCACCTCCCAGGCTTTTCATCCTGGCTAGCAGAGCTGGGAGGAGTTAATGATGAAGACAGATACTCCTGGCTAGCGCCTATTTAGTTAGTTTAACTCAACTTCCTCTGAGCATTGTTCTCGGCGCCTTACACATGCTAACTCATGTAATCCTCGCGATGGATCCCTATGGGGTAGGTGCTATTCAATTCCATCTTGCAGTTGATGAAATTGAGTCTCTGAGTGGTAAGTCCCCTCCCAAGACCACCCAGCTGGCAAATGGTGCTCTTAACCCCAGAGCTGTACAGTGTCCAGTGCTATAGTCCCACCGAGGCCCCGCCTCACTGCCACAACTATGGCGTGGACCCAGGTAGAACTGCCCTTCTTCTGTTTATGATCAAACCTGTCCTGGGCCCTCACTGCCCCCTCACCCCCACTCTTGCAGGTGGAATGGCTCAAGAATGAGGATGTCATTGACCCCACCCAGGACACCAACTTCCTGCTCACCATCGACCACAACCTCATCATCCGCCAAGCCCGCCTGTCGGACACTGCCAACTATACCTGCGTGGCCAAGAACATCGTGGCCAAACGCCGGAGCACCACTGCCACCGTCATCGTCTACGGTGCGGGCCTTTCGGAGTGGGAGGGGCAGACACGGCCAAGGGAGGGAGGAGAGAGCCTGAGGGTAGGGGGGACCCCTGGATTGGTAGGGAGGATGCAGCCCAGAGAGGGGAAGTGAATTGACCAAGATCACAACACAGCAGAATTCATGGCCAAGTTGGGCATTCCTGGGTTCCCAGCCAGGAACACTCCCCAGTTCTCAAGATGCCTTGCCTAACTCTGAAGGAGTTCTCCAAGTCTGGGGGCTGAGGCAGGGCCCAGTCAGTATGTCCAGAAGGCTGTTGTCCTGGTAGAGTTAAGGACCATTGCCCAGGCTTGTGAGCTATTCTCTGCTGCACCCTTGGGCCCTATGGGTGGGAGGAGTGGAGCCACAGCTGAGGTGACTTTACAGAGTTTTAGAAAGAACCCTGTGCTAGGTTCCAGCTGCAGGCAGTCCCAGGCCCCCATCACTCCCAGGATGACCCTGGGGAAGTGGCAGCCCTTTCTGGACCTTCTTTGCCATCTTACAATGAGGTGGGGCATAGACAGTGACTTCCTGGATCCCCTCTGGTGCTGACAGTTACAGCCCAGCTCTATCTGCCAGTTCTGAGTCCCTACACTGTAGGCAAAAGGGGTCTCACTAGGAAGGCCAGGCTTCAGCAGAGGGGCCTCGTCAGGGTGAGGGATGGGTTTGAGGGAGGGCAGAGGGTTCCAGAGCCAAGCCATCCAGTTGACAGCTGCCGCCTTGCAGTGAATGGCGGCTGGTCCAGCTGGGCAGAGTGGTCGCCCTGCTCCAACCGCTGTGGCCGAGGCTGGCAGAAGCGCACCCGGACCTGCACCAACCCCGCCCCACTCAACGGAGGGGCCTTCTGCGAGGGCCAGGCATTCCAGAAGACCGCCTGCACCACCATCTGCCCAGGTAAGGAGCCTTGTCCATGTCCAGCCCCACCCTGAACCCTGTCCCACCTTCTGTATTGTGTGCCAGAGCCAGGACAGCCATTCTCTCCCCAGCATGGGGAGCAGAAGGTGCTTGTCCCGAGCCCACAGCCGGCTGCCCAGGCTGACTAGATGCTCTGATCTCTGACCTCTTATTCTGCCCTGGGCTGCTGGTGAGATGGAGGCAGAGGCTTTGAGGGTTAGCCCCTTCTCCCTGACCCTCTAGCCTGGGCTCTTCTGCCCTCCAAGCTGAGGGTTCTCAGTGTCAGCGTGTCAGCCCCAGGCCAAGGTTTCAGAGCTCCCCAGCCTCAGGGACAGCCTGTTGCTCCTGACTGTTAAAGACACACCGTGGCCACAGACCCTATTCATACTGACAGTCCTCCTATTCCTCTCATCCTCTGTGCAGCCCCTCTGCTCCCCTACCCCCGCACATGTGCTGTGTTCTCTCCCTTGGGTTGTGTGTTTGTGCCTACACTGTTTTTCTTTACCCTGGGTTTGTGTCTGTGTGTGTAAATCGTGCACTGGGCTATATCATGTTGATGACCTTATACATCTATCTGTACCCTCTTTGTCCACCTGCCAGGTGCATCTGGCTGTTCATTGGCATGGGGTTATGTGGATATCATGTGGATTTCTCTGTGTGGCACACATGTGTTCTGGGTTCATTTCCTTCCATGGTGTGTATGCATGCATGTGTGTTGGCACATTGCTCTGTTCTGCACACATAACTGTGTGCAGATGTCTCTGCGTGCACATGCTCCTGTATGCCATGCTCTTACAGTCGATGGGGCGTGGACGGAGTGGAGCAAGTGGTCAGCCTGCAGCACTGAGTGTGCCCACTGGCGTAGCCGCGAGTGCATGGCGCCCCCACCCCAGAACGGAGGCCGTGACTGCAGCGGGACGCTGCTCGACTCTAAGAACTGCACAGATGGGCTGTGCATGCAAAGTGAGTCACAGGGAAGGTGGGGCCCTGGGGGTGGGGACTCTGGAGCCATGTAAGGGTCCCCCAAACCCGGCCCCATGCCTCAGTGCCCGGCCTGCAGCACGGCAGTCCTCAGGGCCTCTGTCCCCCCACCACATCCATCATCTCATCTCATCCTTCCCATTGCCTTCTCTGCCACCCTTTCCCTGTCACCTATGTCATTGTCTTTCCCTTTATTTCCCTTGACAGATAAGAAAACTCTAAGCGACCCCAACAGCCACCGTAAGTCCCATTTCATGGCTGTCCTCTTTCCTCTGGGGGATCCTTGGTTCTCTTTGGCTGGCTTTTCCCGGGATCAGGGTGCAGGGCAGGGAGAGCTGAAGGTGCCTACCCACCCCCCACGGGATCATCTACACCTGACACTGCATGTGTCTGCATCTCCATCACCGGCAGACAGGCAAACCCTTGGCTGACAGAAAAGAAAGGCCCTAGGGCACCCTACTGAGCCTCCTCTCATAAGAGGGGAAACTGAGTCACAGAGAGAGGAAGGGACTTGGCCAGAGACACAGGCAAGAAATAGTAGAGCCAAGATTTGAACCCAAATATTTTTATAGCCAAAGCTGGTGTTCTTAACCATATGCCCTTGGCCCTCCTCTCTGGGCCAAGGCCGGGACATCACCACTCCAGTCCCCCCTCATGCCCCTTGCTGTACCTCTCTGCCCCAGCAGCTGGGCCAAGCCTCCCAAATTGTCTCTGATGCCCGCTGCCCTGCGTCAGCTCTGGAGGGCTCACCCTCCAGCCCCAGAAGCTGCGCCACCACTGCAATCATATCAGAGCAGCAAAGCCACTTGAGCAGATTGGCCCATGGTAATCGAACCACAATTTCCAGTTAGTTCTGGAATCATAAAATCAGTGAGGCTCTCGGCCGAGCTCACTGGGGGTCGGGCTGGGGATGATTCGAGTGTAAGTCACCAGGCAAGTGGCCCCAGTGTCAGTGAGGGCATTAGGAGGCAGAGCCAAGCTGGGGGAACCATTTCTCTGCTGAACCAGGAGCCCAGCCCTGAGGGGTCCTCTGGGGAGCCCAAGAGTGAGGGCTGCTGAGGAGAGATACAGGGGGACAGAAGTCGGAAGTGAGCAGACATCCGGGGCTGGGAGCCATGCCCTGCCTTGCTGAAAGCCTCAGGCTGACACCAAGTGCAGGGTGTGGAGGACTCCAGGCAGAGGAAGCAGGGCTACTTCTCTGAGGGCCCCCCAGGGAGGAAGCGCGTGGACAGGTGCTTCCTGGAGCTCCCAAAGGAAGCAAGGGGAAGAGCAGCCATCTTGGCCGCCATTTTTGCTCTCCCTGAACTGCCCAATGTGGAAGCCACCAGCCACATTCAGCCGTTCAAATTTATACTTAGCTTAATTAAAATTAAATAAATTTTTAAATTCAGTTCCTCAGTGGTACTGGCCACATTTGAGTTGTTCAGGAGCCATATGTGACTAGTGGCTGCATACGGGACAGTGCAGCCATAGGATTTTCCACCACTGTAGAAAGCTCCACCAGACAGCCCTACTTCAGACCCTGCCACTTTGACCTTGAGACTTCCCGCCTGGCCATGTTTGCCTGGGGGAGGAAAGTGTAGCCGTGGGTTGCCTCCCTGGGACCATCCTTCTTCCCACATGCTCACCTCTTCTCCACCGCATTGCTGTGCATCTCATTCCACTTCTTCAGCTCCCCGTCCCTCCACTTCCCACCCTCAGAGCGCGGAATGGAAGAAGAGTTCAGAACAGCTACTTACAAAGATGACAGAGCCAGAAGACCTTATCTACATACAAAGATAACAGAGCCAGGACCTTTGGTCCTATGGAAATTGCTACAGACTCAGAGGTTTCAGCCCCAGCACTCACAGGGCAAATTATGTAGCCCCAGTGACTCTGAGCCACAGACCCTGCCTCATCAGCAGCGAGCAATGAGTTAACACATGGCATGAACATGTTTGTTCTTTTGTTTCTCATGCCACAACTAGGAGAGCAGTAAGGCAGGGACTTCGAGCCCATTTTACCTATAGAGAGGTTCAAGGCTAGCCCGAGGTTGCCAGCCTGTGTAGGCAGGGCTCAGACTGGACCTCAGCACCGGGCCGGTTGGCCCTGGGCCCTGCCCTTTCCAGGGACCCAGGGCCTCCCTGATTCCCCCAGGGCCTGGTCTCTGTGCTGCCCCTTATGTGGTCCTCCTGTCCCCGCAGTGCTGGAGTCCTCAGGGGATGCGGCGCTGTACGCAGGGCTCGTGGTGGCCATCTTCGTGGTCGTGGCAATCCTCATGGCGGTGGGGGTGGTGGTGTACCGCCGCAACTGCCGTGACTTCGACACAGACATCACTGACTCATCTGCTGCCCTGACTGGTGGTTTCCACCCCGTCAACTTTAAGACGGCAAGGCCCAGTAAGAACCCAAGGATGTCTGGGGTGGTTGGCAGAGGCAGGATACCCAGAGGGCTCTGGTGGTACCCAGACCAGAGCCAGGCTCCTGACTCCCTCCCAGGGTTTTTCCAGAGTTTGCTCTAGAGATAACTATGTGGATGGGTATGGATTAGAGAACTACAGAGAAGGAAGGGAGTGACCCAGGCTGTGGGATTCCCAGAGCTTCCTGCAGCTGGCAGCAATTGGGCCTTTCACAGCTGGACATTTGGGTGGGATTTTGCAGTGGGAGCTGGGCCAGTGAGCTGAGGCACAGCTGGGTCTGACTATAGCCCCTACTCCTGCAGGCAACCCACAGCTCCTACACCCCTCTGTGCCTCCTGACCTGACAGCCAGTGCCGGCATCTACCGCGGACCCGTGTATGCCCTGCAGGACTCCACCGACAAGATCCCCATGACCAACTCTCCTCTGCTGGACCCCTTACCCAGCCTTAAGGTCAAGGTCTACAGCTCCAGCACCACGGGCTCTGGGCCAGGCCTGGCAGACGGGGCTGACCTGCTGGGGGTCTTGCCTCCTGGCACATACCCTAGCGATTTCGCCCGGGACACCCACTTCCTGCACCTGCGCAGCGCCAGCCTCGGCTCCCAGCAGCTCTTGGGCCTGCCCCGAGACCCAGGGAGCAGCGTCAGCGGCACCTTTGGCTGCCTGGGTGGGAGGCTCAGCATCCCCGGCACAGGTGAGCCCCTGCCCTGCTTGTGCGTCAGCCTGGCCTTAGCACCTCCTCTGTGGACTGCCCCAACACCCATCCAGCAGAAGATAGGGCTGCCCTAATCCCATCTCACAGATGGGGAAAGGGAGGCCTGGAGGCAGGAAGTGAGTATAAAATAGAGAGGTCTGACTAGAAAAGCTAGGCTTCAAGCCTGCCTATGCCCTCACTAGGGCAGAGGTACCTTGGGCCAGCCACCTTCTAAGCTTCAGTGTCTCTGTTGTGTGAGAGAGAATATTCTTAGTTCAGCAGACCTACAAAGCACTGTCCTGGAACTAGCAGCAGAGGGACAGGGATGCCTGTTTTAGTTTGCAAAGCCAGCAATTAACAGCTTCCCAGCATCATATACTAAGCTAGGAGTAGAGCTGGCACTTGGACCTCCAGACCCCATAGCAATGTCAGAGACCCCTGTCTTCCTAGACAAGCCAGCACTGGTCAGTGGCCTGGCCTCTGCTTGCATCCAGTCCCCAGACCCTCTCTCCCACCCCTGGCTGGGGACTACCTGGAGCTCAGGAGATATCTTTCTCTCCCAGCCCCAAGCTGGGGCCAACTTCCCAAACCCTTGTTCTCCTAAGCTCCTGGACTCCCTGCTGACTTCCCTCTCCCCCTAGGGGTCAGCTTGCTGGTGCCCAATGGAGCCATTCCCCAGGGCAAGTTCTACGAGATGTATCTACTCATCAACAAGGCAGAAAGTACCCTGTGAGTAGAGCCCCAGCCGCTGCTCCTTTTTCTTCCTCCCATCCCTTGCTGCCTGCCCACACGTGGCTCCCCTTCTAAGCCTGATGCCAAGACCAAACAGTCCTCCAAGGAAAGTATTAATCTTACTGTGTCCATATTTAAAACTTGCAGAACCAACACTGTAAATTGTAAAACTCAAAGGCAGTTGACAAGCTGGCTACAAGTGTCACAAAGGGCTGAATATCCTTACTATGTAAAGAGATTTTGTAGATCAATAAGAAAAAGTAAACATCTCACTGTGAAAATGGGCAAAGGATATGAACACGTGATTCACACACACTGTCTCACACAAACACACTGACCAGTAGGTTATGAGAAAATGTTGAGTCTAATTTGCAGAGAAAACTAATGAAAACCACCACAAGGTGTACTGGGATTTTTAAATTATTATTATTAAGGAATTTGCAAGGACCTTTTCCCAAATGATAATACCCTCTTGCTGGCAAGGGGGTGGGAACATGGCCTTCTGTGGCACGTGGCCGGGAGTATAGATTGGAACCAGCTCCCTGGAGGGCACTTTAGCGTGACCTATTGAAAACCTTCCAAGATTACACAACCTTGGAAAATTTAAGCCAGGAATTTTGAGCTATGATAATGTTGCAGTGGAATAGCAAAAATCTGGAAACAACCTCAAGGTTCATGCCATTTTCTTTGCCTCCTTTGCCCCCATGACCTCTGGGAATGCAGAGCCCTGAGTGGCAAAGAGCTGCCCTCCACCTCCCGGGCCCTGGGCAGACTTGGGAGCCCAGCAGGAGCCTGCACCTTTGCCGACCTCTTCACTGCCTCTCTCCTACCCTGTGTCCTCCCCCAGCCCGCTTTCAGAAGGGACCCAGACAGTATTGAGCCCCTCAGTGACCTGTGGACCCACAGGCCTCCTGCTGTGCCGCCCCGTCATCCTCACCATGCCCCACTGTGCCGAAGTCAGTGCCCGTGACTGGATCTTTCAACTCAAGACCCAGGCCCACCAGGGCCACTGGGAGGTGAGGAGCCAGGGTGAAGGCTGGCCCAGCTCTCCCAACCTGCCCAGCGAGGCAAAAGAAAGCCCTTTTCCTCTGGCCCAGCCTGAATAACTGTGACCACTACCCCACCCTTGCTGTCCCCTACAGGAGGTGGTGACCCTGGATGAGGAGACCCTGAACACACCCTGCTACTGCCAGCTGGAGCCCAGGGCCTGCCACATCCTGCTGGACCAGCTGGGCACCTACGTGTTCACGGGCGAGTCCTATTCCCGCTCAGCAGTCAAGCGGCTCCAGCTGGCCGTCTTCGCCCCCGCCCTCTGCACCTCCCTGGAGTACAGCCTCCGGGTCTACTGCCTGGAGGACACGCCTGTAGCACTGAAGGTAGGGCCAGCTGCAGGTGCCCACACAGCCCTGGCCGGCCAGCTGCATGATCCCTGCCAGAATCCCCCACCCCAGGCTCATGGGCCCTCCCAGGAACCCCTCCCCGCCACCAGCCTTATTAGGTCCCGCTTGCGGCCCTCACATACTGAAACAGCCTTGGGCACAGGGCCTGCCTCACCAAGATCCAGGTTAGAGGTGGGAGGCAGACCAGGGATCCCTGAAGGCTCTGATGGGGTCTGCCCCAGGACTGAGGGAGCATCAGACTGGGAGGGGCTTGGGCTGGTGGGGAGGAACTCTGAGAAGGCTGACATGTAGGAGTTTCAGCAGAAAGGAGTGAAGGGCATTCCAGACTGACAGAAATGACTGCGTTTCATAAGCGTTTCAGCATAACCGACTAAAAGGCATAGGGAATGTGTGAATGTGAGGGCGGGCGAGATGGGCAGGGCTCAGCTTCCCAGAAGCCTCAGGGCCCCTTGCCAAGGAATTTGGAATCCATCGGCAGGAAGGGGAATGGACTTGGTAGACACCTGTTCACAGGTGCTCTTTAGAAAGCCCCTGTGGCTATACTTGGGTGGGTAGATGAGAGGTGGAGAGGCCTGTTGGGAAGCTGGGGCTGGACCCTGGGCCACAGGGAGTGGCAGCAGCCAGGAGAGGCGGGGCTGGATGCTGCGTGTGCTCAGTCAAATGGACAGAACCAGTGACTGATGGGATGGGCAGTGGGAGAGGGAAGTTAAGGCTGACAGCCAGGCTCCTAGCATATGCAGAAGGATGGAGAGTGGTGCCCCAAGTGAAGGAAGGGTCATGCAGATGAGGGGTGGTTGGGACAGGAGGGAGGGAAGGGGAGGGGAGGGTCTTTTAGCACCTAGAGCCTGATGATGGCAGGTATGGAGCCCCGTGTTAGCACCACTGTCCCCTGCCAGCCTCAGAGCCCTTGTGCATTCCCCCAAGTTCTCCTCCCATTATCAGGAGCTCAGGCTCATCCTGATGTAACCCTGGAAGCATACAGACACTTGGCCGTGTGTGAGCCCCTTCCCCTCCCTCCTCCCATCTGCCCTCCTCAGCGCCTCATGGTCCTTTCCCATGGCTCCATGCACCTTCTGTTCCTGCTCCCTGGCCCCATCCAGCTCCTTCATCTCCCAGGCTCATGGGACTTGTCCCAAAGCCCATACTGCAGACAACATAGGTGAAAGGCCCATGGGAGAAGGAGTGTCCCCTGCTGGGAGGACCCTGGCTTGAGATGCCAGTGGCCCTATGATGGGTGGAAGGTGCCTGGGAAGTGCTCCTGCAGCTGGATCTCTTGGTCCTGGGGCATTGGCTAATGGCCAGCTTTGGCCAGAGAGTGGTATAGAAATCAAGAGAGAAGTTACCAGGTTTGGGCCTGATGGCATTCTTTGTTTATTCAACCCTCCACCCATTATCCATCCATCTGTTCATCCATCCATCTGTCTTTCTGTTCATCTGACCATATACCCATTCAGTCAGCAGCCCATCTGTTTACCCAGTCATTGCTCATCTATCCATTCATTTATCTTTTCTTTCATCTTTCTATTCATACACCCATCCTTGTATATCCATCTGTATATTCATCTGTCTGTCTTTCTAGCCATCAATCCATTTATCCATACATCTGTCCATTTATTAGTCCCTCTAGCCATACGGTCATCTATAGATTGATTCATCTAGTCATCTTTCCCACTGTCTGTCTATCCATCCGTCATCCATTCATCTTCTCACACCATAAGCCCTCTGTGAGCTCTTGCAAATGCCCAGCCATGCACTCAGATGGGCCCCTGCCCCCTGCCCCGCAGAGTGCCACAGAAGAGGCCCATTGGCCAAGTGTGATGGGTTCCCCTTCCCCATGCCCCTGGCCCACAGGAGGTGCTGGAGCTGGAGCGGACTCTGGGCGGCTACTTGGTGGAGGAGCCGAAACCCCTAATGTTCAAGGACAGTTACCACAACCTGCGCCTCTCCCTCCATGACCTCCCCCATGCCCATTGGAGGAGCAAGCTGCTGGCCAAATACCAGGTGAGGGCTGGGCTGATGGATGGGGAGGGGCACCACTTAAGGGCTGCCCAGGAAGCCCAGCTCCCTCCCGGGCCCTGCCTCCTACCTCTGTCCTGTGGCCTTACCCCTCCCTGGATCTCTCACTGTCTCTGTCTCCTCCCACCCCAGTCTCTAGGCTCCCAGCCATCCCCAGGCATGTCCCCAAATTCAGGGCAATGGGCAGCCACATGCACACTTCTGCCCTGTCACACCCTCACACGCACAGACGCCTATGCCCTTCATCCTCACAGAGGCTCCTCACCCTTCAGGGCATGCCCTCCTGGCAGACTGTCCATCTCATCTCTGACAGCCACAGCCCGCTGCCCACCCAGCAGCACCTGAGACCACAAGGCCCCCTAGCCCCTGACACACACACACCTGTGCCTTTCCCTCCCCCACCTACCCACCCTCAGCTCCCTTCTGGAACTGAGGGCCTGACACCAACTCAGCTGGCTAGCTTAGGGCACTTGACCCCTCCCCATCTGGGTGGAGAGGCCTGAACTGCCCCCCGAAGCTCCCAACCCTCCCTGAGCCTCCATTTCCATGAGGACAGGGCAGGCTGGCCTTGCCTGCCTGGTCCTGACCCCCTCCTCCTGCAGGAGATCCCCTTCTATCACATTTGGAGTGGCAGCCAGAAGGCCCTCCACTGCACTTTCACCCTGGAGAGGCACAGCTTGGCCTCCACAGAGCTCACCTGCAAGATCTGCGTGCGGCAAGTGGAAGGGGAGGGCCAGATATTCCAGCTGCATACCACTCTGGCAGAGGTGAGGGAAGTCGGGGCCACATATTCCAGCTGCACACCACACTGGCAGAGGTGAGGGAAGGGTGGGGCAGATATTCCAGCTGCACACCACGCTGGCGGAGGTGAGGGAAGGGCGGCCAGATATTCCAGCTGCACACCACTCTGGTGGAGGTGAGGGAAGGGCAGCCAGATATTCCAGCTGCACACCACTCTGGTGGAGGTGAGGGAAGGGCGGCCAGATATTCCAGCTGCACACCACTCTGGTGGGGGTGAGGGAAGAGTGGCCAGATATTCCAGCTGCACACCACTCTGGCAGAGGTGAGGGAAGGGCGGCCAGATATTCCAGCTGCACACCATGCTGATGGAGGTGAGGGCCAGAGGACACCTCTAGGGTTTGGGGCTGGGCTGCAGCACACAGACCCCTGTAGTTCCCTCTCACCTCCCAAGTCTGAGCGGGGATTTGGTCATGTTTTTCTAACAAGTGTCATTTATTGATTGAGTGCCATTCACATGCTTGGCATATACCAGAAAATTTACATGATCTCACTAAATCTTCACAAGCACCGGGAGATGCATGACAGATATGATCCCCACCTGGGAGGTGAGAAAGTAGGTTTTAGGAAGGGCAAGGATTTGCACACAGTACACCAGTGGCAAGACTGGATTCGAACCCAGGTTGATGCAAGGACCAGACCTGTGGTTCTCAACCGTTAAAAATCCGGATTGAGATTTAAAAACCCAGGCCACCCAGGGTGACAACACTAGATCCTCCTCTTGGGGCATTGTAAAGAGCACTGGATACAGGTCTAGACCCAGGTCTGCCACTAACTTGGCATGTGGCCATGAGCAAGCCACTCCCCTTTTCTAGACTTCACTTTCCACCTGTACAAGTGGGTGCATGTGGATTAGACTGTGGCTGGGGCTCCTTGGGGCTTCCTAACTGTGAGGCTGCATCTGCATTTGCCTGGGGCCTTAGGTAAGCATGGTGCACCCCCTGAGGCCTGAAGGGTGGCCATGCAGGCCTTGCCCTTGGGAACCGACCCTTCAAGGGAGAAGCCCCTGCCTGAACAGTGGGAGTCTGTCCAGAGGAGGTGGGAGTGACTCAAGGCTCAATGAGCTCACAGTCCAAGGGGAGGGAGGCTGGAGGGCAGATGCCCAGCACTGTACCCCTCTCACTCTTGGCCCCCACCCTTACAGACACCTGCTGGCTCCCTGGACACTCTCTGCTCTGCCCCTGGCAGCACTGTCACCACCCAGCTGGGACCTTATGCCTTCAAGATCCCACTGTCCATCCGCCAGAAGATATGCAACAGCCTAGATGCCCCCAACTCACGGGGCAATGACTGGCGGATGTTAGCGCAGAAGCTCTCTATGGACCGGTGAGTATCCCAAACCACAGCCCATCCCCATCTGCCTTTGTCCTCAAGGTCTCACAGGGGCAGGCAGGGCAGGCAGCCTGACAGCCAAGACCATCTCCCAGACCAGCTGCCCTTTTGCCACCATTTGTGGCAAATCAGGAACTCAGGATTGGATATGCAAAGTTCAAGAATACTGCTCCCTTGAGGAGCATCATGCTCAGAGCACTGGTCCTTGAGCCAGGCAGACTCTCAGACCCTGCTCTTTTCCCATTGTGCGGGGATAATGCTCCACCTGCCCATCTCACCAAACAGCAGGAGACTCAAAGCCAGGGCATCAGCTTGGTGCCATCACTGTCAGCACCTGGTATCTAGGATAGAGAATGTGCTGCGAGATGCTTGCTGACTGACCAAGATACACTTTGGTGTCAAAACTCCTTTGGAGAACCTCAAATGCTGGATAAATGCTGGATAAATATAAGGCCAATGATAATAAATATTATACTTATTGAAAGATGTGTAATAAACCTGCATTGAGTCTCAAAAAAAATAAATAAATAAAATATGCTTTAGATAAGACATTTTACTAGAAATGAATAGGACTTACAAAGATGGCTAAGGCTTTATTCTTCCTATCAGGGGAGTTCATGGGAGCAGGAGGGAACACGGGTGGGAGGAATGACCACATGCTAGACGTGGTCATTCTCTCTTGGGGCCAGTGTCTTTCAATGATAATAATGATGATGATGAACAAGATGGTTACATGCTAGAGACAATGCTAGACCCTTACTTTATATGATCTTGGATCTTGCTGAGCGGTAACTGGCATTGTTCCCATTTTAGAGACAAGGAGACTGAGATTCTGAGCCATAGGTTCTGAATTGCCGAGAGCCACACAGACTGCAGCACAGTAGCTGCAATTCAGACCCAGGACAGTGGGACACCAAAGCTCACAGCCTTCCCACTTCCCCTTGTGCCCCTTCACCCCCAGGCTCCGGGGAAGGGCTAAGTGCTTGGGAACCTCAGTGCCCTCCTTCCCTCTGCCAGGTACCTGAATTACTTTGCCACCAAAGCGAGCCCCACGGGTGTGATCCTGGACCTCTGGGAAGCTCTGCAGCAGGACGATGGAGACCTCAACAGCCTGGCGAGTGCCTTGGAGGAGATGGGCAAGAGTGAGATGCTGGTGGCTGTGGCCACCGACGGGGACTGCTGAGCCTCCTGGGACAGCGGGCTGGCAGGGACTGGCAGGAGGCAGGTGCAGGGAGGCCTGGGGCAGCCTCCTGATGGGGATGTTTGGCCTCTGCTTCCTCCCAGTTCACAGCCAGAGTTGCCCTCCTCCTCCTCTTCCCCAACCCCCAGACCATGACCAGCCTTAGAAAATCCATGTACTCTGTTGTTAGAGGGCCCAGAGTTCCTTCTCCACCCCCGCTCTCTCTCTCTTGGCCTGAGATCTCTGTGCAGGAACCAAGATGGGGCTGAAGCCTCTGGAGGCAGTTGGCTGGGGGCGGGCAGGCAGGAGGCCCTCCCTCCACCCCCCCACCCTCAGCCCGGCAACTTCTGGGTTCCATGGGTTTTAGTTCCGTTCTTCGTTTTCTTCCTCCGTTATTGATTTCTCCTTTCTCCCTAAGCCCCCTTCTGGTTCCACGCCCTTTTCCTCTTTGAAGAGTCAAGTACAATTCAGACAAACTGCTTTCTCCTGTCCAAAAGCGGAAAGGCAAAGGAAAGAAAGAAAGCTTCAGACCGCTAGTAAGGCTCAAAGAAGAAGAAAAACACCAAAACCACAAGGGAAAAGAAAAACCCAGTTTCTTAGGAAACGCAAACAATTTATTATCCAGATTATTTGGATAAGTCCTTTTTAAGAAAAAAAAAAGAAAATGAAAAACAACACAAAAAAAATAGAAAACTCTTTTCTTGAGTGTGGATGAGAATGGGCACGCTCACACTTCTGGCCAGGAGTGAATGTGCCTGTGTGTGTGTGTGTGTGTGTGTGTGTGTGTGTGTGTGTGTGTGTACATGTACACATGTGCATTGAGGAGAGACTGAACAGAGAGTACTTTGCTGCTAACGAATCCATCTTGGACTAAATTCTGACAAGGCCTCAGTTTCCCCAGTTGTGCAGGGAGTAGGTCAGACAGGGTTTTCACTGTCTAGATTTAGCTGGTTAGATTTTCCTCTAAAATCTTAAGCAGATGCTGAATCCATAAAGCCAAGGAGTGCTGAGGGCTGGAGTGGGTGGGCCCTCCCTCCCACAGCCCCAGGGAGATACATCTGGACTCCTGGGAATCTGGATTAAGAAAGTTGGGATGAAAGAGGAGGACTGCTCAGGCCAGTTGTGAGCCAGGGAGAATGTTCCAGTCTGGTTTTGGTCTGGTGGCTCCTAGAAAGGGATGTGGCCCAGAAGTGGGACTCAAACAGAGAGATGAAGTAGGGGAGGGGAGTCCTCCATGGGCATCTCTCTCCTGGCAGCTGGATAGCTTTACCCTAGGGTGGGGCCATCCCTGACACCCTCATCCCGTCCTCAGCCCAGCAGCCTCTAGAGCAGCGTGGTGCTCTATTGATGGCCAGGAATCCAGAATCTGCCCTTCCCCAACCTTGGTTTCTCCTTCTGTAAAGCAGAGTGATGGCTGAGAAGTCCTCTCTAGCTGCAGAAGCCTGAGCTTCCTGTTGTCAGTCAGCTCTGCAACGTGGGAGCCTTGGAGGCGGGTGGCCTGGCTGTGCTTCATATGCCCAGGAGTGGAGAAGGAGGCTGAGAAGCTGGTTTCCCAGCTCTGATCTCCACAGGCACCTCCTATAACCCTCCTCTCACCCACCCCGCTACGGTCTGAGAGATCTGAAATAACCTTTCCCAGTGGGCAGGGTTGCCAGGGTTGAGGGGACAGCACATACCACCCCCACCCAACCTGTTCCAGGGGCCCTGCATGGCACGGGATGAGTCCCTGCCCTGTGCAGCTGCCTGGCAGTGGCTGGGACAAGGATCTTGCAGCCAGCACAGAGGCCTCTTCAAAGGCCTCTCCCTCTTGGCACTCCAGGCAAGGCAGGTGCCCACTTCCGCAACACCTCCAGGCAGTGACCCTAGGGCATGCCCCGGCAGGTCTCCGAGCAGCCACTGGGACCCGTCTCAGCACATCCTGGCCTTTGAGAGTCTGATATCCTGAGAGGAGGGCAGGTTTTAGGGCCGCAGTTCCAGCCAGCGTCCCCAGCCTGGCTTCCCTGCCATGGAGTCAGTAGCTCGTGGGGCTTCTTGCCACCCACCAGCCCCGCTGGGGTGTGGCCTGGCTGTGGGCAAAGGAGGACTTGCCTGGAGATTTGAGAGAAGATTCCTTCTACCAGGGCTGCTGAGGGGCCAGGCCTGCATCAGGGGCTAGGCTCTGGCTGGGCCCGGAGGCTGAGACTAAGGCTCTCGACCCTGGTGCCTCCATGTGGATGCTGCCTCAGACAAAGGCAGTGAGACTTCCCTGCCAAAGTGCCCATCCCATGGGCTCGGCCTCACTGGTCACTGTTAGCCCATGAACACGTGTGGGCCTCGGTCACGTGGCTTTGAGGGCAGTCTGACCAGGCTAGACCACACGTGCCGTGACAGGGGGTGTCATTCCCCTCGCAGGCTCTAATGTGCCCACATGTAGCCTGGCAGTCCAAAGACCAAGAATCAACTTGCAAATCTGCCATTAAACTGCTGTGCGACTTCAGGCATATCACTGCCTTCTCTGGGCTTCAGTGTCCTTTTCATACCTAGAAGTCTGCGGTCTGAGGCTCTTTGGGTTCAGACACACTGTTCTAGGCTTCTGTAGGGGACCTTGTGATCTGCCATGCCCCTCCTCCCTGTTCTTTTCTGTCCTCCCCGCCCCACCCTCAGAAGCTGCTTGCTCTGCCCCCAGGACAGGAGCTTGACGGATGAGGTGCAGCCAGCCACCCAGGTGCCATTTCCAGTCTGACTTCCAGAAATGTGCACCATGTCCTAGAGCACAGACCCATTGGCTGGAGCCTCCTGGGAGGGTTCAAACCATCCAGCTCTATGAGAAATGCCCAGAAAGGCTTTGCCGACTCCATCTGTCTGTGGAGGCTGCCTGCCTCCGGGGTGGGATGGGTGGTTTCTCCTCCAATTCAGACCCAAGAGGTAGCCCCCGAGGGCATGTACCTGGTGGGAAGCAGCTCAGGTACCCTTGGGGGTTGCAGGGCCCTTACGCAGGTGTTTCTCTCTCTCCTCTCTGGGGTGCGTGTGTGCGTGCGCGTGTGCATGCCTATGCTTTTCTCTGCGGGCACATCAGGATGCCCCTCGGAGAGCATGTGCACGTGTCCCCACCTGAGCGAGCGTGTGTGTGTGCTCCTCTGCGTCCCAGGTTTGGACGTCTAGAGTTTGGTGTGCCTGTCTTCTGCCCTCCCTGAGCCCACAGGGTCAGTCAATGTATCTTCTACGTGCCTCTCCCTCTGCCTTCTCTCACAGTGCCCCCGGCTCCAGAGCTCAGGGGTAGGGGTTCTCCTGAGGGTGCAGGGGATCCTTCTCATCTCCTGGACCCTCCAGGGCACTCTGGTCCCTATTCCCCAGCTCCTAGGCAGCTGAGCCGGGTCCCTTAGGGGAGGTGACCAGGAGCTTTGGTGCAGGGAGCTCTTGGTGGGGCAAAGGGCTGGACCCCTGCCAGGTCTGTGGACATGGTTATATGCCCAGGAGAGGGGGGTGCAGGGCCCCAGGGATGGCCCCCAATCCCACCTCTGTTTATTCTGTAAACTACAACCTATAAATAACCTTTAGCATTCCTATTGTAACAAAATTAATTTTTATGAAATAAATTATATTTCCTAGTCTAATAAAATCCGGGTTGCATTTGGCTATCTTCCTGTTGGTAATTGGGAATGACTCCATTGCTCTTCTCAAAATTCCATGGAAGGTGGAAGTGTCACTGTCAGTTCAGAGCTAT
The DNA here is from genome assembly GCF_029281585.2 of Gorilla gorilla gorilla. Taxonomy (NCBI): domain Eukaryota; kingdom Metazoa; phylum Chordata; class Mammalia; order Primates; family Hominidae; genus Gorilla; species Gorilla gorilla. The sequence goes on along the minus strand of NC_073232.2, from coordinate 44,458,469 downwards.
CTGATCCCCAGGAGATGAGCAAGCCCAACTGCCTCATTTTATAGAAGGGAAAACTGGTTCAGAGAGGGGTAAGGACTTACCTAGAGTCACACAGCAAGGAGGAGCCTGTGGTCCATCTGGATCCCAGTCCCTGTGCATCCGGATCTGTTCAGGAGTTCATCATGTGAGTCTGCCAGGGGCTAGGTAATGGTTGAGAGGGATGACACAGAGATGAAGCCCCAGCATCCCTGTCCGTCTCTGAGGAGTTCAGAAGGGGGTATCCCCAAGGGTGCTGAGGCTGTGAGGTCAGTTGAGAAACCTCACCTAGGATATATGACTATTGTGCAGGCTGAAAGGGAGTGATGGGCAGGTTGGGATCGTATGACTCCGCCCCAGGCTGCCAGGCATGGTTGGGCAGGTAACGCACTGGGCAAGAGTACCATATCTAAAGGGGAGGGTGGCTCCATTCCCATGTATGTTGTAGATTTGTGTATTTGCTGAGATATTTCCAGCAGATGGCAGTAAAGGGTCTTGTCCTAATAAAAGCAGTACCTTGCTATTGAGGAGAGGGTGCCTTGTTCTTATGTGCACAGACGTGCTGTAAGAAGACTGGCAAGGGTCCCATTTCAGCTGGTCCCCTCCACCCTGTGGACCTCAAGTCTTTCCCTTTATGAGTTGAGTCTGGCCTGAGAATTTCCCAGCATGGATTGCCTGCTCCATGAGTAGATTCTGTGGTGTCTTAAGTTTGGGGTGAGAGCACCCTCTGGCCCCATCTTGGACAGTCATGTTGCCCAATCAGCATGTTAAAGGCTCTGAAAAGCCCTGCAGGAAGCAGCTGGTCTCCTCATATTAACACAGACATCCCGGATAGATTTGGCCTCGGAACTTGTTTTCACAGCCTGACTATGTGGTGCCTATAGGCCCTGCCAGCCCGACTTTCTGGGACCTGTGGCTCTGGGTTCTATGTGGCTGTATCACCTAGCCGTCCTCCTGGGAATGGGGAGCACCTGTGGGCTGGGTCTGAGACTGAAAGTTACCGAGACAAGAGAAAACCCATGTCTGTCCTCTGGCGGAGGAGGTGGGGCAGGCAGGGCACAATGGCACCCACCTGCATGCAGACCCCCAGGCTCAGATCATCATCTTTCCCTGGGGACCCAGAAGACCTGGAGCGGTCACATTCAGCATGACCTTCCTAGCAGAGATGATTTGGGGGTAAGGATTTATAAGGCAGAAGAAGAGGAAAGGGACAGCTTCATGAGGATGGGGGGTGAAGGGAGGGATACAGGAGGCGGGCAGCAGCCCAGCTAAGGGGTGGGCAGAGCCAGGTGTGGGGCAGCTATTTCATGCAAGTAGCCCCTACAAGCAGGCAGACAGTCTGGGGTCCCCCAGGAGTCAAGGCGACCCATTTAAACTTCATTCTCTACCTGCCACTGTCCCTTGGAATCTCAATTAAAATCAGGTTGGGCAGCAGGTGGGGTGCAAAGAGCTCTGGCCCTGAAGGTAGGGGTCTTGGGTCCCAGCCCTGATGCTGTGGAGTCACTATCCTTCCCTGAGCCTCAGTTTCTCCATCTGTGAAATATGGGGCATAGATCTGCTACCCTGTGAGAGCCCTCTGGCTGGTGTAATTCTGTAATTGGCAGGGGTGTGGGGTGGGGGGTCCTGGCTCTAGGCAGGATTGTGACAGCTGCATCCCTTGAACCCTCCTTTCTGTGCCAAGCCCAGGGGATGGTTGAGGGACAACCAGGAGAAGGCAGCAAAGGGGCTGGTTGCAGCCTGGGGCTGTGCGGGTGCCCAGTGAGGGGTCAGAGCCAGTGGCACAAGACCCTCCCAACTGGCCAGCCTGGCACAGCCAGCACACTGCAGGCCTGTCACTCATAAAAGTGTACCCCCTTCTCCACTAGGGACCCTAAGAAGAGGAAATCCACTCCAACTCCAGCTGACAGCTTGAGGTCAGACACAGTACTGCCCAGCAAATTTTCAAAACCTTTGTCCATTTTAATTGAAAATGATACATGCCTACCGTTTAAAAAAAAAAAAAATCAAGAGGTACAACAGAATCGGTGAAAAGTAGATTTCCCTCCTTCCTCTGTCCCTACTTCATTTTCCTCTCCACCCCTGTCCCTAGTCCCCACCCCACTCCCACAGAGGCAATTGCTACATTTCTTCTGTAGCCTCCTAGGAAGATCTGTGCATATACATACACGTATTTGTACATGTAAATATTTAAATATAATGGATTTGATCCAGGAGCCTCAAACCCTTGAGGTATAAACGTGAAACAGTTTTATTTTTCCAATAACTGCTCGGAAATTCATTTTGTTGACGCCATCCCTCCCACTGGCTAGCAGGCTCCCTAAGGACATGTGGAGGTCCCTGGCTTTTCCCTTGCTTGCTGTTACTAAGACGGTCTCATTTTGTTGCTAAGGCTCAACCAGGCCATCCTGGAACTCCATCGTCACCTTTAACTAAAGCTCTCTGAGAGCCCCAGTGCAGGCCACTGAAGGCTGGGACTGCCTGCCTCCCCTCCCTCAACAGCGATGTCTCCCTCCTTCATCATTTGATAGGAAAAGCTGCCATCAAAACGCTTCTGTCTCCTGCACCAGCACAGGCATCTCACACCAAGACCCCAGCCTCCTTAGAACTGGGCCCTGGAGAATCCAGTGACTGCTTGTTATCAACAAGACACTGTTTCTTCTTTTAATTTCTTTTTTTTTTTTTTTTTTTTTGAGAGGGAGTCTTGCTGTGTCACCCGGGCTGGAGTGCAGTGCCATGATCTCGGCTCACTGCAACCTCCACCTCCTGGGTTCAAGTGATTTTCCTGCCTCCACCTCCTGAGTAGCTGGGATTACAAGTGCCCACCACCACGCCCAGTTAATTTTTGTATTTTTAGTAGATACTGGGTTTCACCATGTTGGTCAGGCTGGTCTCGAACTCCTGACCTCAGGTGATCCACTAGCCTCGGCTTCCCAAAGTGCTGGGATTACAGGTGTGAGCCACCACGCCCGGCCAACAAGACGCTATTTCTACCATAACCCCTGGCCTGCATAGAACATTCCAGGGACAGGCGGACCTGGAGATGAGGACTTCCCAAGTCCTGATTTTTCTTTTCTTTTTTTTTCCTTTTTTTTTTTTTTTTTTGAGATGGATTCTCACCCTGTCCTCCAGGCTGGAGTGCAATGGCACGATCTGGGTTCACTGCAACCTCCGCCTCCCAGGTTCAAACAATTTTCCTGCCTCAGCCTCCCGAGTAACTGGGATTACAGGTGCCCGCCACCATGCCCAGCTAATTTTTGTATTTAAATGAGACAGGGTTTCACCATGTTGGTGAGGCTGGTCTCGAACTCCTGACCTCATGATCCGCCCATCTCAGCCTCTCAAAGTGCTGGGATTACAGGCGTGAGCCACCGCGCCTGGCCCAAGTCCTGATTTTTCAAAACACAAATAGTGTTGGGGACAACCGTGCTCCCAGTTCAACAACCCATTCAGCCAATTGCATTGGTCACCTCCTGGGTAAAGGACAAAAGTCACACACAATGCCCTTGGGAGCCTACAATCAAAAGAGGAGACACATCAACAGGGTGAGGGGCTTTGGAAACTCGGAGCGGCTCCTGACCAAGCCTGGGGGTCCAGAAAGCCTTTCTGGAAGAGACGGTATTTTCCAACACTGGGGTTGGTTTCCTTGAGACATAGCTTCTCAGGTATGCATTTTGTGGGAGACACTTGTAGGCAAAAGTTTATAATAGCTTTCTTTCATGAAACTTCTTGGCTGGGTATGGTGGCTTACACCTGTAATCCCAGCACTTTGAGAAGCCAAGGCAGGAGGATTGCTTGATGCCAGTAGTTGGAGACCAGCCTGGACAACACAGTGAGACTCCATCTCTACAAAAAAGTTTTAAAAAATTGCCAGGTGTCACACACCTGTAATCCCAGCTATTTGGGAAGCTGAGGCAAGAAGATCCCTTGAGTCCAGGAGTTGAAGGCTACAGTGAGCTATAAGGGGGTCACTGCACTCCAGCCTGGGTGACAGACTGAGACCCTCTCTCTAAAAAAAATAACAAAAACCCCTTCTTACTAAGAAAAGATGCTGATGTCCCTTTAGCAGGCTAGACATGAAGGCTGCTGTCTGCCAGAGGTGCTCAGATGGTCACAGGCCCTACTCGCGCCTGTTCATATGAATGTAAGTTGATGTCCTCTCAGTGACCCCAACCCAGGAGCTGGGGAATGTGGGGAGGGGCACAAGTGAGTTCCTGCTTTCCTGCAATCAGGAGGGGCTGGGCATCCAGGCCCACTGGGGGTGGCTCGAATCTGCACAGCCTAGTTTCTCAACCTAAAAGGCGTCCTCAACATGAGGGTCCTCAATACCTAGAAATTCAATCAATACAGCCCTAATCCCCAGGTGGGCCTAGCACTGGGGGAAGGGGATACATCAGGCCTGGACTCAGCCCCCAAGCAGCTCACAGTAGAAAACAAACTGAATTCACATAGCTGGTAGCACACACCCTGAGACGGTACCAGCAGAGTGTGTGGGAGCAGGAAGATGGGAAGCGGTCCCTCTAGCTGCCCCACCTCGAGAGATGGTGATGTGTATGCAGGTGGAGATTGGTGCAGGGATGCAGGGAACAGCATTATCCTGGGTGCAGTGTGGAGAAGCCCAGCATGGGGAGAGAGGACAGGAGCAGCCTGGGGTCTGGGAAGGACAGAGGGGTGTGGCTCCCTATTGGTCACCTGCTCTAGGTTCACATAGATATGCTTCTGGGCATTGGGGTCCGCTCACAGAGTTTGTCCTGAGGGGTCCTCAGGAGTTTGTCCACAGACCAAGGGTCAAAAACACGAATGTGTCCAGGCCGCTCAGTCATGTGAATGAGAAGCCGCCAAACCAGCAATTCACTTCGCAGAGAAATGTGCCTGCTCAGCTGTTTCTTGAAACATCAGGCTGTCTCAGCATATCATTCATTTCTCACTTCTCTTAGCAGCACGGGTCTCTACTTGAGTGAAATAGAGGATAGATGTCCTGTTCAGTGGCCTCTCACATTTGGCTGCAGTGCTATAGGGAAGCGATAGGGAGAAGTGGGGACTACAGCCAAATGGTGACCACAGAGTGCACTGGAAGGGGTAGGCCCTCACTACTCAAATCTGTGAGTGCCCAGGACTGCTCCAACCTCCTGCTTTTAGAAACCAGAAACCAGGATTCAGAAACGTATGTGAAATCATTCTATTTGTAACTGTTAGCTCAAATTGTTTGTAAACTGCAGGCCAAACAAGATCCATCCAGTTTGTGATCTGCTGGGCAATGGGAAGCTATGAGAAGGTTTTGAAGCAGCGGAGGGTCAGGCTTAGGTTCAGGGGTTTGCTAGCTGGGACACAGTCCTGAGCCCCTGGCCCTCTCTAGAGACCACCAGGCGCCCCTGCCCAGGTGTTGCTTTCCCTGGGTTGCATCAGGGGACCATGATGCCCACACCAGCTACCTCCCTCCTGCATTCCTCTGTGGGATGGTGGGTGAGGCTGGTCCTCTCCCCACGAGCCTCTTCTATGCCTGATGAAACTCAGGGCAGGGCTTGGCTACCAGGCCTTCAGGTTGCAGCAATTCTCCTGCTACCAGGTACCTAGGGACAGAGGCCCAGCACCCACCTCAGTAAATACTGCAATTACCCAAAGGGGGTACACCGGGCAGAGGCTATGGCCAAGGACTGCAGGGGTTCATTGGGGTCTCTTTCATAGGCTTCTAGGATGGCAGAGGTGGGGGTCCTTGGCTGCTATCTAATCCATCCTCATCTGATTCCAGAATTCCCTCCACAGTGACTCAGACAAGGGCTTCCCCAGTTTCTCCTTGAATACTTCCAGAGATGAGGAACTCTCTACTTCTTAATTGTAATAATAGCTGGCATTTTAATAAATGACTACTTATTTTCACTGTAGGGGCTGATTTTACCCACAGGAATCAATGGGAGTTAAGCCTAAGCCTTCCGCTCCATGCCACCTTTTCAAATATTTGAAAACAGCTTTCTTGGCCCACACTGCCTCTTCTCCTCCTCCTAAGTGCTCCCAGTCTCTCGCGTGGCTGGGCTCAGCATCCATGTGCCCATTGGTGCTCCCTCTGGGTTCTGGTGGCTTGCCTCCCTTTCCTCAATTCCCACAGGGTAATTATGAAGCTAACATTATCCATAGTTCCAGCTCAGCTGCAGGTTTAAGGGAACAAGCTTTGGGGTCAGCCTGACCTTGGTTTATGGCCAGACTCTACCATCTGCTCTCCATGTGACCTTGAGCCAATTGCCTAAACTCCTGGAACCTCAGATTTTCCAGCAATGAGGATGACAAGCCCTTCCTTATAGACTTCCTGTAAGGACTAAATGAGGTAATATGTGTAAATATTAAGAGAGTAATCAGTATGAATCTCTTTCCATTTTGTCATCATCGGGATCAATAGCAGTTGCAGGTGTGTCACTGGATGATCACTATCACCTCTCTCCCATTAGATGAAGATAAGAGGGAGGAATATGCTCCTTGCATTTGCAGACACCTGAGATTACAAAGCACCATGTGCCCCACATTTTCTCTTTTTATGTAGCTAGGAGAAGGCCAGTGAGCCACGTGGCTAGAGCACTGACTCCCAGTCCAATGCTCCCACTACAGCCCCACACAGTGGGAAACACAAGCCAGCTGCAGCCCTTCCTCCACAATCTGTACTGCCCCTGACATTGACGTACCTTTGTGGCATTCCCCAAGCACCTTCATACCAATGCTCTCCTTGATTACCAGAATTAATCCCACTGCCACACCACTGGAGATAGTCAGGACAGGGACCCTCCTCTTGGCCTCACAGATGGAAAAGCACAGGACAATTAGTACCTGGCCCACCTGGGTTGGAACCAGAACTCCAGAGCATCTGGGCTAGTGTAGATGATTAGCCAGGTTCAATCTCAGCTCAACACAATCCTGCTTCCACTAAACAAACGTTTACAGTTCTCATGTTGGTGGAAGGAAGACAGACAATTTTAAAACGTGATATGTAAAGATACACAAAAAATAAAGCCAGGTTATGAATGAGGATAGCTGGGGAAGTCAGGGGAAGATCACTTCAGCACTACCAAAACAGATAGGGGAACTGAGAAACCAGTATCTTAGAGAGAAGGGAAGCTCAGAGAAATTTGATATTCTGTCCTTCTTCCCCCACCCCAGCCCCTCTGCCCAAGCCACTTGTTGATTTCTAACCAGTGAGTGCCAAACTGAAAGCAGCAGCTAAGGGGCTGAGAAGCCAAGCAGAGCTTTTGACAGACCCACCACTACAGGGGGCAACGCTGGGAGTGAAGGGGGAGCCCTGGCCAACAACCCAGCTCTTGACCTGGGGTCTCAGAACGGCCACAGCCTAGGATAAGAGCAAACAGGAAGCAGATCAGGCCTTAAAAAGACTGAAATCCAGCTGTTCTTAATCCCCACTCCAATCCCTACCAGAAGCTAAAGGTAATTCTCCTTGTGGGAAGATCAGCATGCCTCTAAGTTTTCATTTACAATGTCTAACATTCAGTAAAAAATTACTGGACATCCCAATAGACAGGACCAAGAAAAATAACAGATAATAGAAACTACACATACATACACCTGAGTGAGCCCTGATTCTGGTCATCTTTTTATTCCCTGAGTCCAGACACCTAGTGTACTCAGGACCCAGTTCTCCCCACCTGACCAGAGAAAGAGAGAGAGAGATTCCAGATCTTTGACAACAGGGACTATATCCCAAGCCTGACACTGGACAGAAGATCCTTGTTCTCACAGACACTAAGTCCACCTTCACATGAAGAATAAATCCTTACCACACAGAGACTAGAGCCCTAGACTTGAATCTCACCCCCACTGGATATCTGGTTGACCCTGGAAGTCTAGACCCCTGATTGACTCTAAAGTCTAAGAACTGGCAGGTTCAGACTCCCATGAGGACAGAGAATGAGTCCTCCTACCCACCTCACTTGAGACATGAAATCCTCACACATACCTGAACCAAGTCCTAGACACACAGAGTCCAGAGCCCCAGACAAGAGCATTACTTCCACCCAAAATCTGGCTGATCTGAGACCATATGTATATGGGGCTGGGGACAAGGTGGAGAAAGAGTCTAGGGTCCAGACAGCTGGTCAACTTTTGGGTGAAAGAGAGGTCACCCACCAGCCTCCTGGAACTCTTGCCCTTTGGGCACTGCAGCAGGATCAGATCCCATGCTGTGTGGCCACAGGTCCAGTGGGACAATATGAAAGCAGCCACCACGTGGCATCTGAAAATTGATGTGACTGGGACCAGGAAGGATCTGGATTCCCCAGGCTGGTTAGAGTCCCGGATGCCGACCTCCTTCCCAGTGCCCCTCAAACTGTGTTTCTCTCTCCAGGGAGGCGGGAGGGCGGCAGGGCCAGCACCAGAGCATCCTCTCCTGGCCTGACTTTACCTTCAAAGGAACAGTAAGACTCATAGCTAGCTTCTTAATGGAAGCCATGGAATGCAAAAGGCAGTGAAATGATCTTTAAAGTGCCAAAAGAAAATAAGCACCAATCTAGAATTCCAGACCTGGTGAAAATAGGGCAAAGGGCCTATTTCCAGGCCAACAAAAATTGAGAAACTTCATTGCTAAAAGACTGACATTAAAAAGAAATACTAATGGGAGCCTTTTGGGCTTACAGAAATGACTCCAGGAAGAAGCAAATGCAGGAAGGAATGAGAAACAATGAGAATGGGTAAATATGTGAGTAAATAGAAATTAATATGAACTGTAAAAAAGAAAAAAAAGTAATATCTTGTGAGTTTTAAAATAATGTAAATTAAATTATGTTAAAATGGTAACACAAAAGTTGGGTCAGGGTGAGTGTAATTAAGGTATTCTAAGGTACCTGCAACACCTGGGAAAGTGGGAAATGTACTAATTGATATTAGAGTCTAGTATATCATGTATGGATAAATATAAGCTCTAGAGAATATTTAACTTATAGAAGTGAGAAAGAAATAGTTTTTTAAATTGATCAATCCAAAAAGAGACAAGAAAGGAGGGGAAAAAAAGGAACATAGACAAGGTGTGCTATTGGGAAAAAAGTAGTAGCATTAAACTCAAATATATCTGTCTATCAGTAATTATATTAAATATAAATGGACAAAAGGCTTCAAGTTAAAGGTAAAGATAGTTAGAGTGGATTTTTTCTTAAGTATATGCCCCATTTACCGTAAACACGCCCTACATATAAGGATATCTGATAAAATTATAAGAATGAAGAAAGATATATCATAGAAACACTATTCAAAATGAAGCTAGTGTAATTCCACTGAAATTAGGAAAATACACATTAAGGCAAAAACCAAAAACAAAACACACATTACAAGAAAAGAAAGCCATGGACCAAACTATCTCATGAACAAAGATACAAAAATCCCAAGCAAAATACTAACAGGTAGAATTAAGCAACACATTGTTTAAATTATTTGTTTGTTTGTTTATTTATTTATTTATTTATTTATTTTGTAGAAACAAAATCTTACCATGCTGCCAGGCTAGTCTTAAACTCCTGGCCTCAAGCAATCCTCTTTCTCCAGTCTCCCAAAGCACTGGGATTATAGGCATGAGTCACTGCACCTGGCCAGAGTAATATTTTTAAAAAGCGATACATCATAATCAAGCTGGGTTTATTCCAGAAATGCAAGGCTGATTTAACATTTGAAAATCAATTAATGTAAATTTACCACATTAATAGAATAAAGACAAAGATCATATGACCATCATAGCAGATTATATTTTCCAACTATCACTGCAATAATATGTACCACTTGACATGCTCTTTTTCCAACTTGACCTTGGCGCTCTTCCATCAAGAGTTGAAGTCTATGTCCCCTCCCCCTGGATCCTGGGTGGACCTCAGTGACTCCTTGACCAACAGAGTACAGCAAAGTGGCCATGCATAACTCCCAAGGTTGGATCCTAAAAACACCCTGTATTTCCTTAAGCCTAAGAAGCCACAGAAAGAGGCCACTTGAAGGAGTTGTGGACAGTAATCCCAGTGGAAGCCCAGCCAACAACCAGCATCAACTGCCAGACACAAGAAAGGGAGGACACTTTCAGATGATTCCAACTCCCAACCTTTGGGTCTTCCAGCCGAGGCCACAGCCATGGGGGGCGAGTGGGGGCGCAGCGCAGAGACAAGGCATGCTTATCCTGCCCTGTCCATTTCCCAACCCACAGAATCTGTGCCATAACAAATTTTTTTTGGCACCACTACATTTGGGGGTCATTTGTTTTGTACACATAGTAATCAGAGGAGAGTGGCTTCTGGGGCTTTAAGAGCATTCACTTTCTTGTTCCGGGTGCTGGTGAAACAGATGTCACCATTCTGTGATCATTCATGAACTCTACACTTACGATCTGCACACTAGTCTCTATGTAGGTGGTACTTCCATAAAAAGAACTCAAACAAGGATACCAAAGAAAAAGGGGGAGGGGACGTGGAGCAATTTCCCTGTTGTAACTGTGGAGCAAGAGATAGATTGGCGCTGAGAAATGGGAACATCCCTAACTGGTGGCTTCTGTTTTCTCCGTAAAGACCATCTCCGGGAGGGATGTGTTCAGGGCCCTGGGCCAAGTGGAGGAGGAAGATGGCAACAGTTCTTACAGCAAGCAGGAGCCAAGACACATGGTAGAACTGCAGGGAATCCTCAGGCCCATCTGGCGTTGATAACTGTGAGTTCCAAGCAGACTCGCTGGTCTGCTGGGGACTCTCCAGTGAGGATCATTTGTCAGCTGTAGCTGGGCCCCCAGGGTGGGCCCACGCTGCCACGGGAAGATGAGGGACATGGGAGTTTAGGGTACTGCGAAGATGTTACTGACATGGTGAAACTTGGGATCTAAGCTGCCTGAAGATAGAAGGAAGGACATGCTTGATGGATGAAGGGAAGACAGAGGAGTCAGTGCTGGCATCTCCCGGAAGTCCAGAACGTTCCTGGAGGGAGCCACTGACCAGCACATAGCAAGGAGAGGTGGCTAGAGTCAGAAAGGGGACTGGAATTGGAATCAGTGATGTGGGCCATCCGTGGTGGCTCACGCCTGTAATCCCAGCATCTTGGGGGGCTAAGGTGGGAGGATCACTTGAAGCCAAGAGTTTGAGACCAGCCTGGGCAACATAGTGAGACCCCCATTTCTAAATAAAATTTTTTTTAATTAGCCGGGAGTGGTGGCCTGCACCTGTAGTTCCAGCTACTCAGGGAGGCTGAGACGGGAGGATTACTTGAGCCCAGGAGCTGGACGCTGCTGTGAGCTATGATCATGCCACTGCACTCCAGCCTGGGTGACAGAGCAATACCCTGGCTCTTAAAAAATAAATTAGTGATGTGGAAGCAGAGAAGTTACGAGTCCGTAGTTATGGCTTTATCACCATAACTACTAACCCTATCTCTCAGAATCCTCGTGCCTCGCATGGGTATCCAGTAACCCTGGAAAGAAAGACCGTAGTGAGTGAGTGACCCCAATCTGTGAGCATTGCAGTGATAGAGAAGTTCCACGAGATGACAGCATCGGCCCATGAACCTTATGCCTGGCGCTCTCCGCTTCCCCTCATCGCAACCCCCCCCCCCCCACCGCCCCGCACCCTCCCCCAAAAGGAGCCTGTGAAAAATATTCTGACTCTTCCTGATTGTTATGTCACCTGCAGGTCAACAGACCCTGGGGAAGAGAAGAAGAGGAGAGCTTGTAGGGCTCCAGTCTTAAAGATGAGGGCTTGTGTGACCCCCACTCCCAACCACTTTTCATGGAGTCTCCTGGGTGGGTTCTGGAGGCAGAAAGGCATCCATGTGAATTTTGGCTCTGCCGCTGACTAGCTGTGTGACTCTGAATGAGGTACTAACCTCTTTGTGCCCCAGTTTCCGCATAAGCTAAACGGGGCTGACAATTGCACTGACCTCATGGTGTGTGGTGGATTCTACGGGATGGGGGGCGGCCGTCAGCGGGCTGCAGCCAGAGCGGGAGCTGTGTCCTCTGGCTCACCGTCTTTAACAGCAATCCATACACCTACTCTGTGCCTCCTAGAAGGCTGTTAGCTTGTTATTCTCACCCCCTTTACAGATGAGAAAACTTAGGCTTGACTTCGTAGGGCCACATAAAAAGCATCCTAGCTCAGGTCTGTCTGGCTCCAGGGCCCAGTTCTGACCACCAAGCCAAGAGGCTTCCCTATCGGCCACCGTGGCCAGCCTTGGCATCTCATCCTCCAGTTCCCTGGGCCTGGAGCTGGTCCTCTTGTGATACTGGGATGGCTTCTGCCAGCACTCAGAACCTTTCAGGGCATTTCCAAACCAAGGAGAAACAAGGTGCTTTTTCTTTTCTTTTTCTTTTTCTTTCTATCATTTTTTTTTTTTTTTTTTTGAGACGGAGTCTCGCTCTTGTTACCCAGGCTGGAGTGCAGTAGCGCAATCTCGGCTCACTGCACCCTCCGCCTTCCTGGGTTCAAGCAGTTCTCCTGCATCAGCACCCCGAGTAGCTGGGATTACAGGTGCCCACCACCATGCTCAGCTATTTGTGTGTGTGTGTGTATTTTTAGTAGAGATGGGGTTTCACCATGTTGGCCATACTAATCTCAAACTCCTGACCTCGTGATCTGCCCGCCTTGGCCTCCCAAAGTAATCGTGCTTGGGATTACAGGCGCGAGACACTGCGCCCGGCCAGGGTGCTTTTTCAAAGGATTAAGGATTGTAAAATGTTGATCCAGTGGAAAGTGCTTTGGCCATTTGGAGTTTTCCTTCCTTCTCTTCTCCTTCTTATCCTCCTCCTCTTTTTCTCCTCATGTATAAGAATAAAGATGCCTAATGGATGTAGTACTTTACCATTTACAAATATTTTCCCTGACCTTCTCCAACAATACTTGAGCATAGATGGTTGTTGTCATTGAATCCACTCGGTTGCAATGCCTCATATGCCCCAGCCAGATACAGAGTTGGGAGCTATCAAGGCAGAAAAGCATGGCCACTGCATTCCTAGACACAGATGGGGTTCAGGACACACTACCCCAAACTTATGACTGTAGGAGACCAGAATAGGCCACCCAAAATATGGCTCCTTGGCATAAGAATAATTCTGAGCTGGTTATTTTGAGAAACTGCAGACACAGGAGAAGCTCTAAGAACAAAAGGAAAACTTACCCTTTGAAAGAGAAACTTACATCTTTAAAAGAAATCATACATCAGGGTGTCTCCCTGTCTGCACCAGGAAGAGAAAGATGTCTCTAATCACTAGAAACACCAATGGAGAAGGCACGGACTTCAGTCTGCAAGACCAACCTTCCCCTTGTTGACTAAGCTTTTCCTGCCCACATCCCCACAGCTGGGCCTTCTTTCTTTGTTTCAGTTGAAGATGGCATTTAAGCCTGAACTCAAAGCCGTGGTTTTTGGAGATTTACTTATTTCTCTGAGTATTTCCCAAGTGCACATGACATATACACATTACTAAACTTCTGTTTTTCTCTTCTCAATCTCAAGATTGTTTCAGGTGTCTACCCTACCTCATGAAGGCTAGAAAAAATTACCTTTCCGCTCCTATAGCACTTACCAAAAGCAATGTTCAGGATAACTTCAGGCAAGGGACAGGAACCCAGCCAATTTCTGAGGCCTGCCCACCCCAGCCTCCCCATCCCTCCCCTCCCTGGAGTCTGCTGCTATGAAGCGGGTGTTGTGAAAACACTTATTCTGTTTCCTCTCTACTTCCCTTTCTTGACCCAATCTCCCTCTTTTCTGATCATCTGTCAGGGTAAATGTTTTTATTACCTGGTCACTGAAGGGCCTGCTGGCCAGGGGCCAGGGCAGACTCAGAGCTCAGGGCTCTGGACCCCCATTCTCCTGTTCCTTCCCTGATCCCCCACAGCCTCAAACATTCCCTGGGAAGCTGTGTGCCCAACAGTACCTGACTCATCTTGTCCCCAAGCTAGACATTACCACCGCCATCCGCCTAGATCCTGGAGGAGAAGACAAGCCCACATTGTCCGGGAAGCAGCCCCACGGATGCATTAGCAACCTGTTTCCTCCCACGGCTTTCTGCTTTCATGATGGAGGCCATCCCCAGAGCCCCTTCCTGAACTCAGCCCTAGCAACCAGCAAATCCCCAAGTGGCTGGCGCCTCCTCCATTTGGAGAAAGACCTCAGCCTCAGAGCTCTGGAAGAGGGCTCCTGGCACCTCTGATTCTCTAAGCAGGTGTCCTGAAACTGTCTCACTCACTCACATACATGCACATTCTCCAAAGATAAAGATAACAATGACTACAAACAACTCAGGACTCTGCATGAAGTAAAAGCAATCAAGTGACAAAGCACCGGAGCTTCACAGACATGGGGCATGGTCTTGGGGCTGGACCAGAAATAGCCCGGATCTGCTGCCCTCACTGAATCCTACGGCTTTGTCCCTCATGCTGTCCCAGCTCCCCTCAGCCTCACCTGCCTGCCTGTAACCGGGCATGACAAAAAGAGCCTTGGCTCTGGGTTCTGCCACTCCATCACTGCCAGCTGTGTGCCCTGGGAAGCCACTTTACCTCTTTGAGCCTGGCTTTCCTCATCTGTAAAATGGGGACAACAGTCCCATTTCACTGGGTACTGGGGTGGGGGTGGGGGATCAAATGGGAGACTGTTCATGAAAATGCTCTGTATATTAAAGGATTTTTTTCCAACGTAAAGAGGCTAAAAATAAGGCCTGATGACTAAACTAACATACACACTATCACATTTTGGGGGTGGGGAGTGTCTTCCTTGGAAGTGATGGAAATTTGCATTGAGTGCCTGGCATGGATCAACTGACTTAATTCTCCCGATAGTCCTAAGCCGACCCTGGGTTTCAGAGAGGTGTAGTAATTTTACCATTATCCCTCAGCTGGTAAGCCTGGAGCTAAGCCCCTTCCTCTCCTGGGCCGGGGGACTTTCTGACAATTTAGGGTGCTAGTCTCCAAACTCGCCTGCTGGTGGAGCTTGTTAAATAGATCCATTCTGGATCCCCTGAGTGATGGGTTGTATTAATCCAGGTATTTATTGAACACAAATTATGTGCCCACTATGAGGGAAGAGCAAACAAAGAAGATACAGCACCACCCTCAGGGATTGGGGAGTGGCAGCAACCCTCCTGGGGAGAGGTCCCCAGAATCTGGATGTGTACTCAGAGACTTTTATGATCAGGCCAGTGTTTGGGGAATGGTGGTTATAAAATGAGAGGCTGGGGCAGGGAGTGGGGATGTTCT
Organism: Gorilla gorilla gorilla; assembly: GCF_029281585.2. Lineage (NCBI taxonomy): Eukaryota > Metazoa > Chordata > Mammalia > Primates > Hominidae > Gorilla > Gorilla gorilla. The sequence goes on along the minus strand of NC_073232.2, from coordinate 44,443,266 downwards.
GAGAACCTGTCCACACACTGACAGCCTCAATGGGTTCTGTGGCACCCCTGAGCCCTGGGATGGCAACTGCAAGAATTTACTATCCATGGTCACAGATCTTCAGGCCCTGTGAAGCATCCAGATCCCCGCTCTGAATAGGCCAACTGGGCCAGGACCGGGAGTCAGGAAGGTTTCCGCCTTTTTTTTTTTTTGAGATGGAGTCTTGCTCTGTCGCCCAGGCTCCAGGCTGGAGTGCAGTGGCACCATCTCGGTTCACTGAAATCTCCGCCTCTCGGGTTCAAGCGATTCTCCTGCCTCAGCCTCCCACATAGCTGGGATCACTGGCACGCACCACCATGCCCGGCTACTTTTGTATTTTTAGTAGAGACGGGGTTTCGCCATGTTGGCCAGGCTGGTCTCAAACTCCCGACCTCAGGTGATCCGCCTGCTTCGGCCTCCCAAAGTGCTGGGATTACAGGCGTGAGCCACCGCGCCCGGCCCCTGCTTTCTTAAAGAACACGCAACAGCTGTGTGTTACACGCTATGGCTGAGGTCAAGTGTGAGGGCTGGAATTGCTGACTGCCATGTTCTGGGTCTACTGAAAATAGCTGCCTGGCCTGGGAGGCCCAGTTCAGTCCGGGTGTGGGTCCCGCTTCACCTCCAGAGCAGCGGCAGCCGGTAAGGGTAGAAGCGGCCTTTGGAGAGGGGTCTCTGCAGCGGCCTGGGGGCAAGATGAGGGCTCCTTTGAGTCCTGGGGTGCAGGTTATAGTAGCTAAAGGGGAGGTCTGAGACAGTGGGGTCTGGCTCCAAGGTAAAGAAGGAGCAGCAACCAAGAGGCCTGATGCGCAGCGCACCCATCGCAAGCATGGGCAGTGCGTTTAAGACTGGGTGACTCACTTTTTCTCCTATAAAATGGGCGCAGGCAGGCCCCAGCTCAGCGCCAGGAGGGGGAGCCCCGGCGCGCCGGGAGAAGACAAAGGGAAAAAGCGTGTTTGCAAACCGGGAAGCGGCGGCGTGCTGCCGCGAGGGGCGGGGCGGGGCCGGGGGAGGAGCCCGCCTGCCGCCTGCCAAGCCCAGTGGTCCTGGCCGTGCGCCGGAGGCAGCGGCGGCGTGGCGCAGCGGCGACAGTAAGTGCGGGCCGGCTCGGGCTCTTCCGGCTACGGTCCCAGCCGCTGCCCCCAGACTCGCGCTCAGCGACCTCCCTCCCGGGCCCTGGGGGCGGCTGCGGGCTGCCAGGGGAGCTGCAGGACCCTACCCCATCCGTGGTCCCTTCCCCACCGCCCCTCCTCTCCCTCCTTGCTCTCTGCCACCCCTCTTTCTGGGTCTCTATCTTCTCTTCCCCAAATCCTCTCCCCTCCTCCTCCCTGAGACTGGACCTCACCGCCTGTATGGTGGGGGCCTGGTATGGACCCGTCGGCCCGAAGTATCCAGACGGTGGCTGATTCTCTCTGTCCCAGCTGCGGGGCCTGAGGCTGGGGCTGTTTACACCGCAAAGCCGGTTCTGCCGCGGCCACTAGGCGGTGCCCTGCGCTTCCCAGTGCCCTCCCACAGGTTAGCCCTACCAGCTCCCCACCCCGGTTCACAGCCCAGGAAATCGAGGCACAGAGGGGCGAGCCACCTAGCCAGAGTCAGGAACCTCCTTGGAACCAGCACCCAGGCTTCCCAGCCCAGATGAGGTTTTGCCGCGGCCCCAGCAGTGCCTGCCTCCTTGTGCGGGGCTGCCTGTCTGTGCATGGCCGGGCTCCTGCAGGTGACCCAGGAGCACGTTCCAGGCCATAGCCAGCTTGTTTTGGGGAAGGTTGGGCACTTCCTTGCCTGCCTTTCTCTTTATTTTTTAATCCAGAAGCCAGCAGCTAGCTTTTATAAAGACTAATAAGACTTTGCTCACTCCAGTGCCCTGGCCTGTGACCCTGGTTAGAGAAAATTCCTGGCTCCTTCTTCAGAAGCTCAGTCAAGGCTTGACAAATAGACGCTAGGAACTGAGAAGGGGGCCCTAGCCAGGTGTGGTCCTGAGTGACAGGGCTGGTGGACCTTCTAGCCGCCCCCACAGGTAGCTGGAGCCTCTGGAAAGAACCACTTGCCGGTTCTCTCTTGTTCTATGTGGGTGGGTCATGATTATTTTTTACATTTTAAACACTAATTTTTAAAATGTAACAAGTGAGCTTGTTACATTTGTACCATTTTGTGCCAGACAAAATACCGTAGACTGGGTGGCTTAAACAAAATTTGTTTCTCATGGATCTGGAGGCTGGGAAGGGCAAGATCAAGGTGCTGGTTGATTTGGTTTCTGATGAGGGCTCTCTTCCTGGCTTGCAGACAGCCTCCTTCTTGCTGTGCCTTCACATGGCTTTTCCTCTATGAGTGGGTGCATGTGGAAAAAGCGATTTTCCACACAGTGAGCTTCCAGGCAGTGAGCTTGTTAATGCTGGCCTCCATGCGAATCCAGGCTGAGGAGGGGCTCTGCTAACCAGGGGAGTTTAAAATAGACTTGCTGGCTGGATGCATTGCACTTGGGCATCCAGTGGCCCCCCACCTGCTGGCTCCAGGGTACATGCTACCCCAGCAGGGGAGAATGTCCTGGTCGTGCAGAGTCCGTTCATTCAGCAAACATTGACAAGGGTGCCTGCAGTGTGCCTGGGCCCCTCCCGACTCACTGGCTTCAAGGCTTGCAGGAAGGATGCCTGTACTTGGAACCCGCAGACACAGATTCCCATTCCCAGCCAGTCCTTCCCGGTGTGCTGAGGAGTCCAGCATGGGCCCCAGTCTGCTTGGCTGTGTAACTTCACTCTTGTCATCTACTAGTTATGTGACCCTGGGCAAGTTACTCAACCTTTCTGAGCCTCAGACCCCTCTGTGAAATGGGTCTTAGAGTAGTACCTAATATATTAGGCTGTTGTCAGCCTCAAGTGTGACCTCTGTTAGGCACAGACCTTGGCATTTGTGATTACTGGACTTAAGTTTAGCTATTGGGAGTTCTTTCTATTTGTGGGACATAGCAAGTGCCTTCCAGACCTCAGTTTTTCCATCTGAAAAAAAGGGGCAATGTTTTCTGCCCTGCCTAATTCCAAGGGATGCTCTGAGGTTCTCCTGAAATAGTGGATAAGGTTCTGCACCCATGTGAGGAGGTGTTCCCATCCCACCAGGGAATAAAGGCCCCAGTCTTCTTGGTACGATGCTTTGAGTTAGGCTTAGCCTCATATAGAAACCAAGATGCATTTATTTATTAGTTTATTGGGTAGGGAAGAGGCTACTGCAGAAGGGACTCTGAAGTGTCCCATCCTCAGCATCTTGGAGACATTTCTCATTTATCAAGCTGCTGCCACATCCTAGGTGCTATGTAGAGCAAAGAAGCAGGCATGCTACCTTACAGCCAAATTCAGCAGCCAGCCAGCCATGCGACAGGCCCAGGATGCCAGGGAGATGCTGACATTTGTTCAACAGCTGCTTACAGGCCAGGCATTGCCAACCAGTTGCAGTTGCATAACTATAATAAAAACGGCTTCTCTGGGTTTACATTTGGGGGAATTGAGGCACAGAAATGTGGTAACTGGCCCAAGGCCATGTAGGCAATAGTTGCTGGCAGCCTAGGCTCTTCGATTTATCTTAGGCGCTACCATAGATTGAAAGTGGCTGGCTCCTTGTAGGGTGTGATGAGCAGAGGTGGGACCCAGGCAGGAGCTGCAAACCCAGGCTTGGCCATTTATGTAGCCTATGGCCTTCAGTTCTTTGGACCTCTCTTTCCTCACAAATGAAATGGGAATGGACTGTCAGAGGCTACACACCAGCTTCTGGAGGCAGCCCTGGACACTACCAGTTTTTTAAACAATTATTACTTAATTTGAATGTTTTTTTATTTACACTTTTAATTTTGTTTTTGAACCGGTAATAAACTAGTCACATAGTTCAAAATTCAAGAGACACAAATAAGAATGCAGGGAAGTCCCCCTCCCCGCCCCCCACCATCCCAGTCTCCCTCCTTAGAGACAGCCGCTGTTAGAAACTTCTTATGTAGCCTTCCAGAGATATTCTGTGCATATGCAAATACATATGTGTATGTATATTTTCTCTCCCCACTTTTTTTACACACATAGTAGCATATTCTACACACTATCCTGCTCCTTATTTCTTTCACATGAAATCGAAAAGGGTTTAGAGATCATTCTTTGCCCATTAAGGGTCCTAATTCTTTTTTATGGCTGCACAGAACTGTGAATGCCCTTAGACCAGGTTTGCCTTTCTGGGTACATTGCCACAGTCTCCACTATCATGCAGTGTTTTACAAAACCCAGTCTGTTCCACAGTTATGTGCTACTGCTACCTCTGTTGCCCTTGCATGGTTGGGGTGACCTCTGAGGACACTTACAGTTCTGACATCCTGCCCTTCTCCAGGTCTGATTTTTGTCTTTCTCCCTGATCCTTAAAATGAAGCTCTCCAACCAGGCTTTGGTGACTTTACAGAGCCCAGGGTGAGGGGGCGTGGTCATTTTGTAGGCTGGGTGGGTCCCCAGCTGTCCCCCAGCCTCAGTTTCTACTCACCTACCCTGTCTCTGTTGCCCTCCTTGCTCCAATAGTGGCCGTTGTCTCAGAGGACGACTTTCAGCACAGTTCAAACTCCACCTACAGAACCACAAGCAGCAGTCTCCGAGCTGACCAGGAGGCACTGCTTGAGAAGCTGCTGGACTGCCCACCCCCTGGCCTGCAGAGGCCCGAGGACCGCTTCTGTGGCACATACATCATCTTCTTCAGCCTGGGCATTGGCAGTCTACTGCCATGGAACTTCTTTGTCACTGCCAAGGAGTACTGGATGTTCAAACTCGGCAACTCCTCCAGCCCAGCCACGGGGGAGGACCCTGAGGGCTCAGACATCCTGGTAAGGGCATGTTTCTCCTGCAAGGCTGGTGGGAGCATACAGAGGCCTCATGCCTCACATGCAGGGGAAGATGGAGATTTCAGACACATTTCCAGCCTTTAGATCACTTACTGTTTAGCTTGGGAAGAAGATGCAAATTATGGTTCCATGTGGTGTGTATGGTAAACCCATAAATCCAGAGTCCATGCCTCCAGGGATGTGAAGGTATGGACTGAATAGTGTTATGTTCAGCTGTGAGTTACAGAAAATTCCAAAAGACTAGTAACTAAAATGAGATGGAAGGTCATTTTTCTCCCATGTTCAATTCTGGTGGGGACAGCCCAAGGCTGGTATGATGTTCTATGGCATTAGGAACCCAGTTGCTTCACTTCTGTGCAGCTTTCATGGCCAAGGCCACCTCATAGTGCAAGACGGCTGTTGTAAGTCCAGCCATTACATCAGTAGGAAAAAGCAAGAGGAGAAGGAGGAAATGCCTGTTGCCTGTAAGAACACTTCCTGGAAGTAACATACATTGCTCTTCTTACATTGCATTGGTCAAAACTTAGGCATGTGACCACATCAGCTTGCAGAGCAGGCTGGGAAATGTAGTCTTTCAATGTAGCTTTATCTCAGAACCATGTGCCTGCTAAAATGGGAGGTTCTGTTATGGAAGATAGGGAAAATGAATCCAAAGGGATAATTAGTCTGATCACCATGGGAGAGATTGCTGTGACTTGGGAGTGGGTGGGTTTCAAGAAAGGGGAGGAAACGATCCAGGTAGAAGAAAAAGGCTGGGCAACGGCAGAATGGGAGGAAAGTTCAGGTGTGTATGACAAACTGTGAAGCTGTGTTTGGGGCACAAGTAAGAGCAAGAGGTCTTGAGATCATTGCCCGGGGCCTTGAATGTCCAGGTGAGGAGTCAATTTTGTTTAGTTGACAGGGCTGCTCACTTTGCTGGGTGACTTTTCCAGAGAGGTGGGGGCAGTAGGGGAAGAGGATTAAGGAAAAAAATTATACTGACACTTGTTAAAACAGTAAGGAAAGCTTTATTTAAGACTGTTGTAGTAGGGGAGATAAATGGAGCTCAACTCTGAAAAGGAGATGGGGATTTATAGCCAAGGAGCAGCATGAGGGCTGGAGGATGGCACATTTCTAAGAGGAGACGTCAAGGCGAGGCCTCTGCTTGCTGAAAGCAGGCCCAGGACTTACACAGTCGACCCTTGAACAACAAGGGTTCACTTTAGATGCAGATTTTTGTTTCAGCCAAACATGGAAAATACAGTATTTTTGAGTTGTGAAACCTGCATATACAGAGGGCCGACATTTCCTATTCCTGGTTCTGTAAGACCAACTGAGTATGCTTGGGTTTTGGTATATGGGGGGATCCTGGAACCAGTCCCTTGAGTATACTGAGTGGGGTGAGGCGCTTGATCAGATGTGAGATAAGGGAATATTCTGGCTCAACTGGCCCAACAGAATTCTTGTTGAAAGCAGGTCTAGGACTTACACAGTCTACTGTTAAACAATATGGGTTTGAATTGCAGGGGTTCATTTATATGTGAAGTTTTTCAAACAAATGCTGATGGAAAATGTACTATTAGTGGAGTTCAAAACCTGATTACAGGGAGAGCTGGGTTCCACAAGGCTGGCTAGGGACCTGAGTATGTGTGGATTTGGGTATAGGTGGGAGTCCCGGACCAATGCCCTGAGTATATGGAGGGACAGCTATACATCAGAGGTGGGGAATGAGGAACTTGATCAGATCTCAAAGGTGGGGGGATGCTGGCTAATCTGACTTTGAAGGATTCTTGGCTAAGACTGAGTTGGGCAGGCAGAAGTCAGGACTGGGGGGTCGGGCCAAGGTCGAGGATGGGGCTCGGAGGAGCCTGACGAAAGTTAGGTCAATGAGAGTCTTGGTCAGGAGCCTCCGTTTCCACGGCTGGCCCAGGCTGGTGTCTGATCTCACTTGAGAGCACGAGGAGGCAAGGGCTTCTCTGACAAATGCCAAGATGAGATGTTGCCAGCTGCCCAGCTGTGCCCTTCTTCTCCAGGGGAGCATCAGAAACAAGAAGGGGGTATGCTAGCAGACCCCAGCCGCACCTTCCAGTGGCCCAGGAGGTGGCTCATCACTGCTTCCCAGAAGGAAATCCTTGAAATCCTTGGCCTCGCCCTGAGGAGCTGTCCTCAGTTTTATAGGCATGAATCTGCCATAGTGAGGGAGGCATCCCTGTTGTCCATCTCAAGGACTCACTGCAGCTACACATGTGGGTCACCCAGGCAGCTTCTTAAAAAATACCAGTCCAGAGTCCTTTTGTAGTTCATGAGTGTGATGACTGGGTTTCCACGCACATGTGTGAGATGGGCCTCCCTCAAACCTTGTTATGTCATCGGCACATTACCCGTCCGATGAAAAGGAATAAAAATACCAATGCGGGCCACGCCCCAGGGATTCTGACTGGATTAGCCTGAGCTAACTGATATGTTTACAACTTCACACTTCCACACTCCTGTACTCCACCCCTCAACTCCCCCCATGATCTGACACCTGTGAGGGCCTTTTCTGTTAACTGAGGAATTCACAGATGCCTCCCAGGGCCAGAGCAATGGGATATAAACCATTTCTACAGCTGAGGAAGTGCCACAGGAATGCCGCGGAGTAGTTTACAGCCTCTCGACTCAAGGTGTGTCCTCAGACCAGCAGCCTCCCCTGGGAGCTTGTTAGTGATGCAGTCTCCCACCCACTCGAGGCCAATTGAGACAGGGCCTGTGAGCTACCAAGCCCCTCGGGTGACTGAAGGGCACAGTAGAGTTTGTGGTGCACTGGACAGGGCTTGGCTGTGTGAACTCTCCGTGCTGCCTCCTATTTCTGGACTATATTAGTACTTTTTTTTTTTTTTTTTGAGACAGGGTCTTGCACTGTCACCCAGGCTGGAGTGCAGTGGTACAGTCAAGGCTCACTGCAGCCTCAACCTCCCTGGGCTCAAGTGATGCTCTTGCCTCAGCCTCCTGAGTAGCTGAGACTACAGGCTCACACCACCATGCCTGACCAAATTTTTTGTATTTTTGGTAGAGACAGGGTCTCACTATGTTGCCCAGGCTGGTCTCAAACTCCTGGGCTCAAGAAATCCGCCCGCCTCAGCCTCCCAAAGTGCTGGGGTTACAGGCATGAGCCACCACACCCGGCCATCTTTCTGGTATGTTAAAGGAAGATATTATAATACCACCACCAACTTCTTAGGGCTGTTGTGAGGATTAAGTAAATTAATATGTGTTAAAAAGCACTTAGGACAGGGCCTGGCACCCCATCCTAAGTGCTTTATAAACACTATTATTGTGATGATCATTTGGGGGATGGGCCCATGCTTCTAAGCTGCCTGCAGCCCTGGTGCATTTCCACAGGCGCAGGCTTAGCCGGGGTGCTTTACAATCCGCTTTTATTTACCAGTGATTCCAACGTCCCAGCTTTCTGCCAGCCGCGGTAAATCACCTGGCCTACTGGGCTTCCTCCAGAAGGTCCCTGCCTGTCTCGGCCGGCACAGAGCTAGATTGCGTGTGCACCTGCCCTGCCCCTCCTCTGTCCACCGCCAGGTCCCCGGGATCAAGCAGCCTCTGGAGGGAGGGGTGTCCAGGCCTGGCTCTGGGAGCAGCCCTCGCCTCGTGTACTGCTTTCACCGCAAGGCGATCCCTTCCCAGCTGCAGGCACTTGGCATTCTGAGCCCTGCTACAATGCTTTATGGCCTCTCTCCAACTGCTGGCAGGTGCAGATGTAGTACCTTCGGCTGCCCAGAGCTCCTGGCTCTTGGCATCGGAGATGAGAGACCTGTCACCCCTCGATTCATGGGCCGGGATTGGGAAGCGAGCATGCTGGGGCGTTTCTGCATTTTGCGGGCCATTTTTCTTTGCCTCATTCCTCATCCCAGCCACCCACCTCCCCAGCTCTTTCCTCCTCTCTTCCTGATTTCCCTGCGAGAGGCTACCCGTCTGCCCTGTCACCTGAGGGCCACTTTAGGGGAAGGAGGGGGAGAGTCAAATTGGCCTGTCTCTAGCCACCACCTGCAACTCAATTAGCTGTGGGTCTAGATGTTTATTCTTTCCTGTACTTTCCTTTGAACATCTTCTGGGGATGGATGCCATTTGATGGGGAGCTTGACCCAGGAGGAAGGTTTACCCAGACACCCTCTCCCCCAAATTATGTCACTTTCAAGGTCAGCGGGCTCATTTCCTTCTGCCTGGACAAATGTGGGGATGGCTTAGAAAGTATCCTGCTCACTCTGCCCTCCTGTCTCTATTCTCTGGAATAAGAACCTCCAATAAATCTATCACAGGTGTATTGGCCCAGGGCAAAAAAAAATTTAGAGCATAAATGAGGAAGAATTGATAAGAGAAGATGGCACAGGGGCCTGCAACAGCCGCCATTGCCTGAGCCCGACTCTGGGCCCACCATCCTGGCAGGGGTATTGCATGTGTTGTTTCTCATTAGCCCTGCAATGCAGGTCTTAGTAACCCTTTTCTTAAGACAAAAAGCCAGAGGCTCAGAGAGGCTAGGTAACCTGCCTGAGATTACACAGCTAGGAAGGGCTATAGCGAATTTCACGGCGCATTGAGGTGGACAGATGATTACAGACTCATTCATACTCAGAGAGTGGTATGTAGGGTACTATCCTGGAGATTCCCCACCCCCCACCCCCACACTTTGACTCCACCAAACACCATCTTCCTTCCTTTGGAGAGCCTGCCCCTGGTCTGGCCTCCTTTTCCAGCCTGAAACCCCAGGTGCCTGGGTTCTACACCTGGGTCCTGGATCCAGTGTCCCTTGTCCCTTCCCTACCTGACCTGTTTAGCTGGAGGTCCTCCCCGGCTCTGGGGTTGTAAGCCATCCCCTGCCCTGTGGGGCCTCCTTGCCCTCCCCCAGGCTCTCCCGCAGGCCTGTATTGGCTGCCCTTGGCCAAGAACAAAACAGTGAGCTGGACAAGCCCTACTTCCTACCCCGGAGAGAAGAGTGTCTGCACCTTCTCCTGGCCATTCCTTGCTGCAAGGCCCCCACAGCCACTCTCTACACCTTCCTTCCTGTGTACCTCGGTCTGCCCAGGGACTCCTCTCTGAGGGACTGCAGGATGCGGCCAGGTCATGGGTGGGACCTACAGCCCGACTTAGTGTCAGCAGGGCTGGGACCCGGGCCAGGCACTCTACTGATGCCCCTGTCCATCCCCCCATCTGACCAAGAGGTACCCCAGGGGTACTCAGTCCCAGGGGTGAGGCAGGAGACAGAAGCAGCTCATCCCTGGGCACGTCCCCTGAAGCCACCTCTCTGAGTTAGGGGCTCCATGTCTGGGTCTTCAGAGCTGCATCATACTTTCCCATCACATTCCTGCCCTACAGCTCATGGAGACCGAGTGCTGGCTGGGTGGGAGCTCCTGCTCTCAGCACTTTGCCTGCATTATCTCATGCAGCCCTGCAGCACCCGTAGGTCAGGAACTGTTATCATCCACCATGACAGATGAGGAGACCTCCCCGCCGGTGAATAAAACTCTCTTACTCTACATCCTGTGCCCCTGGCACACCTGGCATGGCACCCAACACATAATAGCACATAAATATTTGTCACATTAGTTATTGTAAGGCTGAGAAGGAAAGCTCCACAACCCAATCCATGATAGTGATGCCATGGCTCTGCAAGGGAGCAGAAGAAGATCTGGGAGTCACAGTGGCTACCAGTAAAGGAGTTTTGATCTTTCAGGTGTGTTGACATAGACATGAAGTGGGGTTCCTGCCATAGGGAAGGTAGCCAGGTTGTCCTGGTTCAGCAAGTGGGGGACCTAGGGCATCCCCTCCCCTTATTTCCAGTTCCTTAGTTCTGGTCCAGTCTCTCAGCCCTGCAAAGAAGCAAGATAGCATACTTGGGATCTGCCCTTGAAGGGCTGACCTCCCAATCCAAGGAGGAAGTGTTCAAAGGAAGCAGGATGAGCTTGTGTGGAGAAGAGGATACTGGAGGACAGGTTATCAGAGGTTACCAAGTCCCTGCCATGCAGCCTGTACCCACCTCCCGCTTGACCTGCCATCTTCTTTTTCCACATGACATCCTGGTGAGCTAGGTGCTGCCATTCCAGTTGCCAAATGAAACCAAGGCTCACAGATTTTAGGCCACTGACCCAAGGTTATTTGCTAGCAAGTGATAGAACTGCAGAGCCCATGCTTATACCCAGCGTGTTCTCCAAGCTATCTGTCTACCTTGGCACGCTCAGCCCTGGCTGCACATCGGGATCACCTGGGAAGCTTTTAGAAAATACCCCACCTGCGTGTGCCTGTTATCCCGGCTACCCAGGAGGCTGAGGCAGGAGATTCATTGGAACCTGGGAGGCAGAGGCTGCAGTGAGCCATGATCGTGGCACTGCACTCCAGCCTGGGCAACAGAGCAAGAGTCTGTCTCAAAAAAAAAAAAAAAAAAGAAAGAAAAAAAGAAAAGAAAATACCCCACATCCCACGTGTTCCACTCACCCAATTCTAATTCATTCTGAGGGGCCTGGGCACAAGCATTTTAAGTTCTCTAGATAAGGCTAATGTGTAGCCAGATAAGAACCATGATCCAGGCCAGGTGTGGTGGCGTGTGCCTGTAGTTCCAGCTACTCAGGAGGCTGAGGTGGGAGAACAGAACAGTGAGCTTGAGCCCAGGAGTTCGAGACCAGACTTGGCAACATAGTGAAACACCAGTCTCAAAACAAAAAGGACTACGATTCAAGTAAAATGTTACCACATAGGGAGAAAGAACAGCTGTCCTCTGCCTCCACTAGAGTACCCATTAACCCATTAAACAGGCAAAGGCTACATCATGAGAGACTTAGGTGAGCCTTCTGGGAGAGCTTCCTGCCATGCAAGTCGAGTTGTCAAACCTGGCAGTGAAGGGGACAGTTTCCCCCTTGGAGAATTAGGGCCACATCCTGTGGTAAGTCCAAGGAGTTGGCCTAGTCTACCTCAGAGTGTGGGGTTCCTCATGGGACTCCCTACAAATGTAGGTGGTTGGAGGGTTCGGTGCTTGTCTAACGGAAATGCTCTGGGCTTGAGCTGCACCCGCAAGCCCACAGTTCCACGCCAGCCAGTGGGGCCCCTGGAAGAGCCTTTGCCCTTTCTCTTGGTAATGCTCCCCTTTGCTGGGCCAGGGGGCCAAGGGATATAGTTAGGAGATGGGGGCTCCACAGCCACCCTCCTCTTCCTTCCAATTTCCCAGGCTCGTGGAAAAGGAGTGATAGGGCCAACTGGGCTCAACATGGGCATCCTACACCTGGGGTGGCACAAAGCAAGAGCAAGTGAAACTGGGAGAGCAGAAGAGAGGCAGTCCTGAGGCCCTGACCCAGCTGGGTAACCTCTCTGTGCTGTGTCAGGGAGCGGAGGCTCCCTGTTCCCAGAGGTTTAAAAGTCACAGGATATCTATTTGCTAAAGGCTCCACAGCTGGGTGAAAGGTGGATTGGTCCTGTCTCATAGGACCACAAGGTAGCTGGGAGGAACCCAGATTTGGCAACAGAGGGACTCTAGTCTAGCAGTGCCCTTACCCACTGTGTGGGTTGGAGGCAGGCTCTGTCGCCCTTGGGCCTTTTGCCCACAGACCCACCTGGCAGCATTTACATAATGCTGCAGACACAGGTAGGGTGGAAAGTCCTGACAGTTATGGCGTGCCTTATAGGTGGTAGCTGCTGCATGAGGACTTCACTAAATCCCAACATTCACTGCCTTTACTAAGCTCTTACCATGTGCCAGGCACTGCTGAGGGCACAGATTCATTCATTAACTCAGCAATATTTATTAAGCAATCTACTGTGTACTAGAAGCTTTTTTTTTTTTCATGATCTTTTGTTTTTTTTTTTTACAGCCCAAAGACATAGGTTTATTATACCCATTATACAGAGAAGGAAACCAAGGTTGAAAAGTTTAAGTCATTTGCTCCCAGGTACAAAGTAAGTGACGACTGGGACTCAGACCTGGGCCCTGTCAACCCAGGTATCTGTGATCTTAACCCCATTGCTTTATATCAGCATTTTTGAAATTTTTTGGAGCATGATGGCTGTCTCACCTGGCAAGATATTTGTGTCTATAATGCAAACAACAGTTTCATGAAGCTGCATCTGTACTTAAAAAAAGAAAACTCCACTCTGACTGCAGTTTCAAGGAGGAGCAAGTGACGCAACAGTGGCAGTGCTGGTTGTAAGCCATGCAGGATGAGGATGGAGAGTTTGTCCTTGAGTTTGACCTTGTGCAGGTTCATGGTGACCTTGGGGAGCAGCATCGTGGAGGATGCGGGGAGGGACAGAGGAGACAGCAAACTCAAGGAATTTTGCTTTAAATGGGAGCAGGACAATGAGGCACAAGCTGCAGGGAACTGTGATTTAGAAGGGGGAGAATTTTCTGTTCTTTTATTTTTAATACGAGAGACATAGCAGGCAGTTTGTGTGTGGAAGCAAATCATCCAGCAGAGAAGGAAAAACACACGATGAAGAAGAGGGAGCATAGCTCAGCGAGGTCCATGAGCAGGCCAGAGGGCTCAGGTGCACAGAGAAGGGTCCCAGAAAAAGATGCAGACAGCTCACTCACGTTTAGTAAGAAAGACGGCAACAAAGAATTAAATAGAATAAAATAAAATTCTGGTCGTGACCCATCAAATGAATTTCATATTCTTTAATGAGCTGTGCAACCTGTAGTTTGAAAAACCCTGCTCTGCCTGTTTCCCCTAACTTTGTAGCCATCTATGAGGATGCGTCATGTCCTCATTCTACAGAGGAGGAAAGTAGAGACAGTAAGTAACTCGTTGATGCCACATAGCTAATAAGAAGGGGGGTGGCAGCCCAGGGTACCTGAATCAGTATCAGATTTCCTGGGACACTTGGCAAATACCCGGATTCCTAGACCCTTCCCTGATGACTTTATCTCCCTGGGTGAGGCCTGGGCACTGTTGCCAGGTGGTCCTGATGCCAGCTGGCCAGGGGAGCAGGTATCTAGGAGTCTCTCCTTTGTGCCAGGTGGTGTTCCTGCAGAACCGTTTTAGTGCTACTCAGATCTCTCTCCAAATGGAAACAATGTTTAGACTCCCTTTGCAATCCTCTTTTATTCTTTTATTCTTTTTTCTTCTCTTCTCTTCTCTTTTCTTTTTCTTTTCTTTTTTTTTTTTTTTTTTTTGGAGACACAGTCTCATTGTATCACCGAGGCTGGAGTGCAGTGGCGTGATCTTGGCTCCTGGGTTCACTCTGCCTCCCGGGTTCAAGCAATTCTGCTGCCTCAGCCTCCTGAGTAGCTGGGATTACAGGCGCCCACCACCACACCTGGCTAATTTTTGTATTTTTGGTAGAGATGGGGTTTCACCATGTTGGCCAGGTTGGTCTTGAACTCCTGACCTCAAGTGATTCGCCCACCTTGGCCTCTCAAAGTGCTGGGATTACAGGTGTGAACCACTGCACCCTACCAGCAATCCAATTTTTAAGAGCAGAATTCCCAAGAGTGGAGAAGGGCATAACACCCCTCCTCCCCACATAGAAAGAAGTGTATTAAAGTGGGATTTTGCCTGAGCTTTGTCATCCTAGGAAAAGAGATGGGGAGTCTGAGGTCAGGCAGGATGGGCTTCAGGCTTTCTGCCACTGGGTGGTGCATGAGTGGCTGCCAGTTGCTTCGGCTGGCGTGGATGACTGCTCTACACCATTTTTAAAAATTAGAACCAAAAGTGAGTCATTTTTAAAAATCCCCTTGTCCACCCTCTGATTCTAACTGTGGGCCCAGCCAGCGTGCCATTCCCAATATTTATTGGGAATACACCTGTGATGGCTTTTTCTTCTGTTTTTAGCTCTTGCTGCGTCCTGCAGAGGGGAAAAAAGCCTAGTTTGAAACGCTGTCAGTCATGCCTTTGGTGGCCTCAGCTTCTCTAGTTCTCTTCTTATTTTCTCCCTAAGTGCTCACGACCCTTTTTCCCCACCCGCGCTGTGCTCCCTTGCCCTCCAGGCTATTGACTACTCCCTCTCTGCCTTCGATTTTATTTCTTCCTGCATATATCCTTAAAATCCAGAGGTGATTTCCTGGACAAATTAGAAGATGGCCTGGACCTTAAGTGCTGAAGTGTCTCTTTAACATGATTGATATCACAAGTGTCCAGAGAGCGGAACCTAAATTAGAGTCTCCACTGAGGAACCCAGCGCTTTTGACACAGGCAGGCAGCCTGGGAAGGGTCTGCAGCACTGGGTGCCTGGGACCTCCTTGCTGGCCTCTTGCCGGTCCTCACTGCCTGGGAGGACTGTGGAACAGCCTTTGCCTGTTTAATGGGTTAATGAGTACTCTAGTGGAGGCAGAGGACAGCTGCTGTTTCTCCCTATGTGCCTGTGTTTCCGTGCATGTCTGTGCCTGTCTGCATGCAGGCACCTGAGGCCTAGAGCAGCCTGTGGTTTCTGCCCACATGCACCTCCAAAGAGAAACAGCCTCCCCAAGGCGGGAGCAGTCTGTTGTTGAGGAAGTGCCTGCCAGGGGTTGGCTAAGGACTCCCTCTTCCTGATGGTCCCTAAGGTTTTCTACTACAGAGAGAGGCTGGAGCACCCCCAGACCACCTCCTCATTACTACCAGGCCACAGGGCATGGCCCTTGTCCCTGGTCATCAGCCTTGTGACACTGATGCACGGGACCCTCTGGGGGATGCAGAAGCCTGCCCGATCAGGCAAGAGTAGGTGGGGAGTTTTCTTGAAAGGCCTTCTTCCTGTTTTCCCTATCACATGGCAGAAGTCAGGCTGCAGAAGAGGAAAGACTGGCTGGCCCGAGCATCAGCAGGGGCTGAGCCTCTGATCAGCTCATCCTCAGGGAGCTTGGGGTCACTCGTGCATGGATCCGTGAGGTTCCCTGTTTCTCTGACCCCTTGGTTTCTAAGCCCTTACTCTGCCTATTCTGGTTCCAGCCTGAGAGTACATGGGGGGAATAAAGGGGATAAGAATCAAAGCAGTCAGCTTGCCCCTTGCTAGGGGACCTTGTGAAGGCTTGGCCGAGGCAGGGTATAAGGGTAGGTAGAAATGAGGTTTCCATCTTCCTTGCTCACCCTGCCTGGCAGAAAGACTCTGGATTCAGGAGAGCTGGCTTCTGTTTCTGACTGTGTTTCAAACTTGCTGGGTGACTTGAGACCATGTCCTCCTTTGAGGAATGAAGATATGAGACCGTAGATTGGGACCCAGAAACTTTTCCCGCAAAGGGCCAGATGGTTCGTATTTTAGGCTTTGTGGGCCCCACAACCTCTGTTTGCTACTCAGCCCTGCCCTTGCAGAGTGAAAACTGCCCTTGACAACATGTAAACAAATGGGCTGACCGAAGGCCGACCGCATTCCAGTGTTCACACAAAGGAAGAGGGCAGATTTGGCCCGGGGGTAGCCCGCTGCCAACCTCTGGACTGGGAACACTCACTTACAGCTCTTTCCCAGTTCTGTGATCTATTATAGAGGTACCTACCCTGCTGAATTTGTCTTCATATCAGTGACCACTGCCTGGCCTATTATCTATTTGTTTATGCATTTGCTAGCCATCTCTTTGACTAGATGGGCAGTTCCGTAAAGGCAGGAACTTGAGCTGAATCTCCCATGTCTACAACATCTAGTGAGCTCAGTAAATATTTGCAGAAGGATGAATCCATCTCTGAGTATTTGTGGAGAGGAGACAGGGATGGGAGGAAGAACCGCCATCGCTGGATTGTGCACCGTGATCCCGCAGTGCACCTCCACCACAGCCTGCACACCCCGACCTGCCTGGGCCCCAGCCTCCCCCCATCCCCATCCATACTCCAGCTCACCCCTGTGGAGGCTTGAACACATCAAGCTCATTCCCGACTCAGGGCCAACCGTACGCTGTTCCCTCTGTCCAGGCTCTAGGTTAGCCAATTATTTGTTTTTTAGTTTTATTGCATTTATCCTAATTTGCAGTCTTTTTTCCCCCCACTTGCTGTTGACTCTTTTTTTTTCTTTTTTCTTTTTTTTTTTTTGTGCCTCCCTCCCTAGAACACTGGCATCCCCAGCCCCTAGAACACATTGGGCACATACAAGGTGCTTGGCCATCATTTGTTGAATGAGTGAATGAGCTCTAGAAGGTCAACTGCCTTTCACCTTTAGTGAGTGAATAGATGAATGAATAAATTAACCACTGCCACCGGCTTCTTCCCATCTGCTCCCTCCACCCATTTCTGCCAGGTGATTCCTTCTACGCCCAGCACTGCCCCCCATACTGTTTGGCATTGAGAAGCCCCCAGAGCTCCCCAGTACCTTCCAAAACAAAACTCCTCTTTAGGCAGCTGCCTGAGACCACCCGCGAATCGGCCCTCAGCCACCCTTGCCTCCACGCGCCCCATCATTTCTCCAAGTGGAGCCCCTAAGGTTTCCTGCAAAGGAGCCAAGCAAGGGGACAATGCAGCAAGGTGCAGGAGGGGCCTGGAGGCGAGGCTGCAAGGAGGAGGGGCGTGGCAGTCACAGGGAGGCTGATTGATAAGGCGCGGAGGCTGAGGGTGGCCAGGCCCAGGGAGGAGCTTGAGCAAAGGCGTGGAGGGGATGCCTGGGGGAGAGGCTAGAACCCGAGGGGAGACTGGGTGGACACGTGAGCCATAGTCAGGTGATGTGGAGACGGGGCCAGTAGATGTGATTGACTGGGGTGAGGGTGAAGGAGAAACCAAGGAAGCTTTGAAGAGGGGCTGAGAAAAGGAGGATGACCATGGGGCCTTTGGAGGGGCTGCTTGGGAGTCTTCTCTTGAAGGCCTTTGATTTGAGGAGCTTGGGGTTTGGGCTCAGCAGGACCCCCAAGCAGTTGTTCTGGATGAAGAGACGGATGTATGGGTAGAGGTCATGAAGCCAGGGGAGGTGAGCTTCTCCCACCACCACCCCCACCCTTACAAAAGGAGGGCAGGAAACGAAGGATGGAGCTCAGGGGGCACCTCGGGATGGTGGAGGGAGCCAGAGGTGGACAGAGATGATGAGGAAGTGTGGAGGTGGGGGCGGGTGTGTCCTTGTGAATCTGGAGGAGAGGACTGCTGGAAGGACATTGCATTAGTTTCTTGCTGCCTTCACCAAGTACCACAAACTGGGTAGCTGAAAAGCAAGGCTCTAGGGAATAACATTTCCTTGCTGCTGCTTTGGCATTTTTTGGCTCATGGCAGCATCACTGCAGTCTGTGGCTCTGTCTTCACGCAGCCTCTGCCTGTGTGTCTGTGTATCCTTCCCTCTTTTCCCGTATACTGTGGATTGAGGGGTCATTCCTCCTCCAGTAGGATCTCCTCTTAACTAAGCACATCTGCAAAGACCCTATGTCCAGATAAGTCACATCCTGAGATTCTGGGTAGACATGAATTTTGGGGGCATGAATTCAGCCCCCTCTAGACGGGGTAGCATGCAGTGTCTGGAGTGTGAGGAACAAGACCAGGCCTTGGTTACAGGTGGGCTGCGAGGAGGACGCTGAGGACCCTTAGAGGAAATGTTTCCCCAGGACAGCCGGGAGGGACATGGCTTTGGCAGTGGCAACATGAACTACATTTTCAAGGAGTGTGGAGTGAAGGGGAGGAGGGGCCTGGTTCCTGGAGGCAGCAAAGTTAAAGTAGTTTTTTTTTTCTTTACCCAAAGGGAGACCTAAGAGAGTCTCTTGGCCAGCAGAGAAAGGAACAAGCAGCAGTGAGGGAAAGAGAAAATGCAGGCAAGAAAGGTGGGATTCATGGTGTGAGTCTCCAGGAAGTCAGCTTAGGCTGGAGGAAGAGCCCTTTTTGCGGAGTGGAAAGGAGGTGTGCTCCAGAAAGCCTTGCACACACTGCAGGGAGGAAGGCGAGGACGCTCATTCCAGAAGACAGGAACTTTGCTCATCTTCCGGCAGGGATTCCTGAGGAGGTGTGAGAAAGGATTGAAGGCTGGGGAGAGCCCCGGGGTGCTCAGAGAGCAAGATTTACAGTGAGCCCAGGCCTGGAGCTGTCATGAGAGGCCAAAGGAGGGACGGCTGCATGCAAGGGTCAGATGGGGACCCTCTTCCTTAGGGTGGCCACAGTGGCTTCGTCTGTCTGGCCAGCATTTTCCAGAGCTTACCAGTCTGATTCTGACCCCAGATTCGTCCTTCCCTTGGGCCTCTGGCCTCCCCCTTCAGCCTGGCTGCATCTAGCCTCCTGCCTGGCCCCTGGAGCAGGCATTGCCCCCCTTCCCTGCCCAGCCAGCCCTCCCAGCTGGTCCCTGCGCTTGGCCACACACCCATTAACTTTCCTGGGCCAGTGCTCCAAACACAGGGCCTTGGAACTCGCAGAAAGGATACCAGCCCCACCCCTTATAGGGACATCTGCCCTCTGCTCACCTCATTTTGCTCAGGAATGATCTGGGCTGACGCCCAGGGCAAGGGCACCTCCCCTGCAATATCCCAGGCTGCAGAACTCAGCTATCCGAAAGCAGCAAGTTTGCAACGGCAAACTACTCTTGGCTCCAACCTGCTCGCTGCTGCTAATTTCATGCCCCTGTGATCCAGGTAACGCTCTGCTGCCTTGAGCTGCCACCCCCAGGCTTGAATCGCTTTTCTTCGGCCGCCCGGTAGGAGCCCAGCTGCCTCTGCTGCTGCTTTCTGGAGGTGGGGGCTGCACAAAGCTGCCTCGCAGAAGCCGCTCAGCAGCACGGACACTGAGTCTGCCACAGCTCGTGACTAATTTGCTGCACTTATTTCAAAGTGCCCAAATGGCATTCAGGGAAGAGAAAGCTTAACCAGGGTCTGCCAGAGATAAACGGGCTCATTTCGGGGCCTCCCTGCCCAAAGAAACCTCTTTACCTGGACTCTGAGCCTGGAATTGAATTCTTCCAGAAGAGACGCTTAGCACGGAGCCTCTCAGTGTGGCGGAGGAGAGGAAATGTGGCCTGTCATAAAATGGGCCTCACATCTGGCCAGCTGGCTCTGGTGGGCTTTTAAATTGTGTTTGAAGAGCATCTCTGCCCTTTCCTGGTGTTCGCAAACTGGGTCAGAGTGTAGCAAATGAAAATGAGTTTCCTTCTCACCATGGCGCGTGACTCAAGTGCCCCCCTGCCCAGGCCGGCAGTGGCTCATCCACATTCACCCGCCATATGGGGGTACCCTGGCGCCTGGCACCCCTGGGCCAGGGCCTGTCCACAGCCTGGGTGAGGAACCCCCGTGCCCACCCTGGGCCAGTCTGGGTGAGGCCCCCATGCCCACTCTGGGGCTGTTTGCAGGGGTTGCAGAGTAAGGCGAGAGCTTGGAAGCCTGCCCCATGCTGCCCAGCCACAGGCACTCTTTAACATGGTCTTTGCTTAGCTGCCAACCATGTCCGTCAATTTTGGGTAACTGACAGAGGTGGGGGCTTTTCTCTTAATCTTTTTCTTTTCTTTTCTTTTCTTTTTAACACTACTAAGACCCATAGGCCTCTGGAAATGCTGAGGGGAATGGGCGGTGGGATTTGAGAGAAAAGATTAGCTAATGCATTCCTTTACTCTTGTCTACCACTGCAGAAAGAGGAGAAAGAAATCAAACCCTGGCCGGGCACCATGGCTCAGCACCTGTAATCCCAACACTTTGGGAGGTCAAAGGAGGTGGATCACCTGAGGTCGGGAGTTCAAGACCATCCTGGCTAACATGGTGAAACCCTGTCCCTACTAAAAATACAAAATTAGCTGCGTGTGGTAGTGCACGCCTGTAATCCCAGCTACTCGGGAGGCTGAGGTGGGAGAATTGCTTGAACCCAGGAGGCGGAGGTTGCAGTCAGCCAGGATCATGCCACTGCACTCCAGCCTGAGCGACAGAGCAAGACTCTGTCTCGAAAAAAAAGAAAAAAAAATGAAACTCTGTCATTTGCTGGCTTGGGCAGGTCACCTGCACCTTAGGGCCAGATAGAAGAAAGACACTGCCCACCCTGAGAGGAACGTGTCTCACGTTCCTGCTTGCTGCTGGAAGGCATGTGGCTGCCAGGCCCAGCATCTGAGGCTTCCTGGTGATGCACCGTGACCCCAGTGATAGTGTTTGGGCTTGTGCCTCCAGGAGACAGACAACCTCAGCTAGAGCAGCTTATACATTTGTAGGGGGATGATAAATATGTCTCCACCTGGTCTCTGCCCTGCTCTGCAGCAAAAGATGCTGCCACCAGCACTCCCAATGTGGACCTCTGTGTACCTCTGGGAGATTCCTCTACCTCTGTGAGCCTCAGGCTGCTTATCTGTAAAATGGGAGCGATTCCAGCCCTGCCTCGCCCTCACTGGCTGTGGTAAGAGCACATGGGCTGGGGTGTGTGCAGGCCCTCTGGAAGCTGTGCTGCTTGCATGTCAGAGTTCTCTGGCATTCTGCAGAGCTCCCACTTCCCCACCTGGGTTAACTGACTTTGATGCGATTACTTAGAGACTGGATGTTGAGTCCCACACCCTGCCTGAGCTCCAGGTCATTGCAGGGTGTAGATAACGCTAGGGAGATAGTGGTGCGCAGGGAGATCAGATCTCACATTCAGGGAGCACAGCTATCCCTCTGTTCCTCAGAGCTGGGCCTCTCCCACGTGGGTTTGAGAATTCAGAGGTGACTGATGGGCCTCTCTGCCATTAGCACTCTGGGGGTTGAGTGCCTTGGCTGCCTGAGGTTCTGCCATCCCTCCTGTGGATGGGATGGACAACACAGTGTGGTTTGCTTCAGCTCAGGAGGGGCTGTTGGTGCTAAGGAAGCCTCAGGTTGCTTTCAACAGATGAGCTGCGCTGGTATCCTCACTGGTGGGGAAGCATCCCTTCATGCTTTTGTGCCAGCTGTTCCGTCCTGTTGGGAATGTTTCTCTCCCCACTGGCACCCGTACCTCCCATATCTGTCTGGCATGCTTCCCCCAATCTTTCCAGCCGCCGTCCAAGATGGCCCTGGTGGAAACCCCCCAGAGCCCCTCCTTCCATGCCCCCCAACACTTTGTATCTGTTGTACTCCAGATCCAGGCTTGCGTCCACCTCCCCGAGGGCACGCAGGTGCCACAGCTTCTCCGTTGTATCCACCCAGCCACCAGCACAGCACTGGCACACGGGCTTGACACCTCTTCAGCAAACAAAGGGACAGGTCAAAACAGGAAGAGGTGCTGACCTGCACAGAAGTGACTGCCCAGCCAGGGCTGAGCACCATGAGATTACTAACCAGCCTAAGGATCTCCTGCCCAGGGCCCTCCTGCTGGGGCAGAGAAACTTGCTTGGGAGGCCTGTCACCTCCTAATGTCTTTGCCCTGCATCCACCTGCGTTCCAGCCCTGCCTTCTTGCTGAGTCACTCCCAGCCTTTCACCTCTGGTTCTACAAGGCCCACATTGACCCCCAGGCCTCCAGGCTTTTAGTCAGCTATGTAAACAGAGCTGCTGTGGCATAATTCTGAGTGGCGCCATTCCTATCACAAGCCTACAGGTCTGGTGCCCCTGGAGTTGTGCAAAGTTCAGCCTCCACCATCATACACAGTGGCCCCACTGCCAGCTCCCTGACGATCTTCTCATCCCCCCACTCCTCTATGGCTGGAGCTGGCCTTTGGGTCCATGTGCTCATCTCTAGAGGTGGAATTGGTTGTAGGGGTAGAACAAATCAAAACAGACTTTTGAGGGAGCTCTCAGGAGTCAGGCCCCAGTGGAGGTGAACTCTGTGAGTGATCCCCAAACACTGCTGTACATAAAATCCCCCATTCATTAGATGGATGGATTGCTTTGGGGGCAGTCTTATTACCATCCTAGTCACAGTGAGTTTGGAGCTGTATTCAAATGTCTTCACATTTCCGTAAGTAAAATGGGAGAAGATAGCCCCAACACCTCTTGGAAGCAAATGAGATGAACCCAGGAGGGACATGCCAGCTGCCTGGCTACAAAGTAAATAATCAAGAGTGGAACGTAGACCTTTGCCTCTGGTTTCTTAGGAAGGCAGTGCTGGTGGGAATACTCCATCAGGGAGTGCGGTCCGGGGAAGTAAGAGGGAGGGAAAGGGAAGTAGGGCTGAGACACAGAGAGCAAACACAATGGGCGATGGTATTTTGGAGTGGCCACAGCTTTGCAGCAGCACACACGGAACACCTTGGAAAAGTCTTGTGGAGCCACCACGTTCAGAGCAGCCAGTCTGGGGAGAGGAGAGGCGGGCGAACGATCTGTGGGCTCCTTCCAGCTCCTGCCTCTCATTGGTTAAAGTGGGTCTCACGGGGCTTGACTCCCCCATCCTCGGGGGAGCGTCCCCCACCCCTCTCACAGCCACTGGTGCAGCCTAGCAGGGCGTGGGGTCTCTCTGTGGGGGTCAGCTCCTCCTTTGGTGGCAGTGGTGGCAGCAGTGGCAGTGATTTTATGACCATGGGACCAATGGCTGTGGACAGGGGACCAAGGTGAGTTACCTGAGGGGCAGGCAGGGTAAGTCCGTCTGGAGCAACATCCAGTAAGTCCGTTTCTTGAAATCAGCACATGCCACCTGCAAAAACCCTAATTTCAGCCGAGGGTTTGGTGGGGAAGGGCTGCAGGGACTGGTGTGCTAACCCTCTGTGCCCCTCATGCGTGAGCACACTGCTCCTCCTGTCTCTTGGGGGGTCAAAGAAAGGAGCATGATCAACTGTCCTGGTTTTCTTCAAGGAACTGAATTTAAATTGAAACAGGAAGGCTGAAATATTCAGGAAAACCCTGATTAGTAGGAACCCAGCTGTCGGAAACCCTCATGAATTAGGAATCTATCGCTGCCTAGCAAAATACTACAAATGAGTGGCTTAAAACAACCTGCATTTATAATTACAGGGTTTCTGTGGGCCAGAAGTCCAGGCACAGCTTAGCTGGGTCTCCTGCCTGAATTTGCACAAGGCTGCAATCAGTCAGCCAGAGCTACAGTCTCCTCTGAGGCTTAGCTGGAGAAAGGTCACTTCCAAGCCCACTCCAGTTGTTGGCAGAATTCAGTTCCTAGTGGTTGTAGGCCTGAGAGCTTCAGTTTCTTGCAGGGAGAGGGCTGGAGACCGCCCTCAGCAACTTGGGGTTCCATGCCAGGTAGGGTTCCCCAACATGGCCACTTGCCTCCCCAAATCTGGCAAGGGAGGAAAAGAGTCCAGCAATGTGGGTGCTACAGTCCTATGTAACACCTCATGTTTGCTCTACTCTCTCGGTTGGAAGCAGCCACAGGTCTCATCCACACTCAGGGGAGGGCATCGCAGTTGTGAGCACCAGGAGGCAGGGATCACGGGCCACCTTAGAGTCTGCCACCACACCTCATTTTAGAACTTCTCCTATAGGCAAAAGCAGCAAATAATTGAATACAACCCACCATGTGTTTCTATCAGGAATTAAGTGGTTTGTTTTTGTAAATTCTGTGGGATGTGCTGAGTCAACTCCTGTCACCATGTGCATCTCCATCTCCTGATCTGTGCTCATGGAATGATGGCCTGGCCTCAAGTCTGTTCTCTGAATTCTTTGTAAGGCAGAGAAATGGGCCCAGACAACAGAAAGAGACTCAGAGTCTTATCCAGTGGTCAATATCCAAAAAGCTTTTCAACATTAAATGATGGCTTTTACTGCTTCAATATCAACAAACAGGCACATTCAGTTACCTGAAAAATTCTCATTCAGGGAACCTGAGCCTGCTTGAAGAAACAAAATCATCAGAGATTCTGCATTACACAGATCGAGCAGCCACTGGATGAAGGGGCCTCACCAGGGGCTTGGGCTGGGGGCAGACGCAGCCCCATCTGCAGCCCTCTCCTCCTAAGGGCCTCTCTCCTTCATTCTACTCGATGCCCTCCCAGCCTCAGAGGCCCAGCCACTGTGTCAAGATGTAATTGACTGAGTGCCCCCGACCAGTCCAGGCTCTACTGAGCTCATCAGGGCAGGAACAATGAGGTGCAGCTCAAAGGCTATTTCCCAGGCTCATGGTTGACGGACCTCACTAGCTGCGATTATCATTTTAATTGCAAGGCCACCACAGCCTTATATTCAGGGTACAGATTTCAAAGACCACAAAGCACTCTGCAGGCTTCAAAGGGAACTATGGAAGGCTAGTGCTTCAGACTCAAAGGGGCCCATGACATCTTTCTTTCTGTTATTTTTTAGAGATGGGGTCTCACTCTGTTGCCCAGGCTAAAGTGCAGTGGTGTACTCACTGCAGCCTCGAACTCCTTGCTCCAGCAATCCCCCTGCCTCAGCCTTCTGAGTAGCTGGGACTTACAGGTGCACACCACCATGCCCGACTAATTTTTTTATTTTTTGTAGAGACAGAGTCTCACTATTTGCCCAGGGTGGTCTCCTGGGTTCAAGCCATCCTCCCACCTTGGCCTCCCAAAATGCTGGGATTACAAGTATGAGTCACCATGCCCAGCCTTGTTTTGTTTTTAAAGATAGGTATATTAAGAGATAATGCACACATAGTACAGTCCATCCTAATGACTGGACATTCTTTGAGTTTTCACAGACACATACAGCTGCCACACAGCTTCTTTAGCTGTGAGTTCCAGCACATCATAATCAGGCAATTCATCTGTCTGTGTTTGCACAGTTCTTTGTCACACCCCTGAGCTGCTGCCAGAAAATGCCCTTTTTCCTCATTCTGTGCAATCTAGGAGCTACTTCCCCAAATGGCTTTGACCTTCTGTAGCTGTTCTATCAAGAGAGCAAATCCAGAGTGAGAACAGAGTTTCCCTGTAGGGAGCAGGGCCTGGTGTATATCTAAAAGGTCTCACTTGGTGGCAAGAAAGCGAGAATGTGGTTGGGTCACAAGAAAACCCAAGCGAGCGGTGCCTCGTGCCTGTAATACCAGCGCTTTGCGGGGCCAAGGCGAGAGGATCACTTGAGCTCAGGAGTTTGAGACCAGCCTGGGCAACATAGCAAGACCTCGTCTCTACTAAAAACTTAAAAACAAAAACGTGGATAGTCTTGCATTTTGGTGATGGGCCAAGAAGGCTGATAGGGCAAACTTTTCTTTTCAGACATAACACTGAGTTCTGTCCCCATGGCCTCAGTCCCTGGGCAGAAGTGTGGGCTGCACAGCACCAAGGGCCTCACTGGGGACAGGAACGACTTATCCTTCCTATGCCTCTAGCACTTAGTACAGCTGACATTGGCAGCTGTTTGTTGAGTGGCTGAGTGAGCGGTCTTAGGCTGGAGATGGGGTGGGGCCTTGTTTGGAGGTGGGCTCACCCACAGCTCCTGGGTGTCTGAAGACAGTGGAGAGAAACCCCACAGAGAGGGGCCCTGTCTCTGCTCGGGTGGGACTGCTCACCTCCATCCCTGAGTGACCGCAGCACCTCCCCACTTGTGTGCTTGCAGAACTACTTTGAGAGCTACCTTGCCGTTGCCTCCACCGTGCCCTCCATGCTGTGCCTGGTGGCCAACTTCCTGCTTGTCAACAGGTAGGCGGCTCTCTTCCCTCTCTCAGGCCTCCGCCTTGGTCTCCTGCCTCCTCTACTCCCCTCTTGCCTGCAGCTGCTTTTTTTCTGCCTACTTAAGTGGTGGTCACCAAAGTAGGATGCAGCAGCTCAGATTTATGCATGAAGAGTGAGAAGTCAGATCAGATCCCTGGTGATGCCCCCAGAGAGCTGGGCTGTCACTCTCGAGCCACATGCTATGACATCGCTGTGACATTGTGGCAGCAGCCAGTGGGAAGCGTGTGGGGATGCAGGGGTCTTCTTCCCTTCTCTTCTCAGGGATCCTGTCAGTCTGCAAGTCTGCAAGTCACCTGACTGTTCAGTGCTAAGCTGGTAACACCAGCTTATGTGTCAACCACTCCCAAGAGGGCTCACGGGGGAAGTTCCAACATTGTAATGGTAAGGGCCACGAGAGGCTCCATCTGGATGTGACTGGGAAGGAGTTATTCAGGAGCTAGCTGGGCAAATTAGCATGTCCATAGACCCCTGTGGGTGACTTGCTGGCTCAAATTCTCGATTTGAGTTTACAAAGACAATAGCCCTAGCTACTTTGCCTGCATTTCTCCTAAGCTGCCACTAAATGATATCAATGGCTACGTTATGGTCGGTCCAGAAACCTGGGCTGCTGTTCACCATGGCTTACTAAAACCTGAGGTCACTGATAGCAAATCTGTTTTGCCCAGTTCTAATCAATTTGTAGTGACTGCCAGATCTCTAGCTGGACAAGATTCTAAGGCAGGTCTGGCTTCAGGGAGTGTGCTGGGATTGATTAGTGATGTCTGCTCTGGGTGCAAGAGGAGAGAGGGCACCACGAGTGTCTTTTACATGCTGAGCCTGAATAGATCAGTCTTTCCAAACATATGATGTCATGGGGATATTGCAGTTATCTGTTACATAATATGATCCCAAAGCATAGTGGCTTAAAACAATACAAGTCATGAGTACTTCTCATGTTCTGGGGGTTATCGAGGTTCAGCTGTCATACTCTCTCCTGCAGTTGCAGTCAGATGGCAGCTGGAGCTGGAGCCATTCATATCCCCTCTCTCTCTCTCTTCTCTCTTTGTAGTGTCACATGTCGGCCTCAGGGTAATAGGATGGCTTACCCAGTGGCTGAGAACAAGGGAGAGGCTGCGTGGTTTTTACAACCTGGTCTTGGAAGTCATGTGCTGTCACTTTTGCCACACTTGACTGGTTTGGGCAGTCACAAAGCCCCCTTCATTTCAAGGGGACATAGATCCCACCTCCCAATGGAATTTGCACCCTTCTCCAAACCAAAGTGCAGTCTGGAAGAATGAGAAGGAGAGGGGCATTGCAGCCCCTCTCACCAGCCAACTGGCCTTCACAGGCCTCACTCCTGCCTTCCTAGGGCCATAGTCAGTGTCCTAGCAGAGGGGGCACAGCCTGCGGAGACCCCACCCCAGGAGGAGAGTAGAGGAGGGCAGAGCAGGGGTCCTGGCTGCGCCTCGCAGGAGAGAGGGTGTGTTGAGAGCCAGTGCAGGCAGGAGCAGGAGGCGAGGAAGAGGAGAGACAGCCGTGGTGGGGGGAGTACTTGGCTCACTCATGGTTTTCTCTGTCTACTCACTCAGCCCGCCCTGAGGATGGGGCTGTTTGTCCAGCCCAGATAGCCTAGAGAGAGCTCCCAGCCCCTTCCAGTTCCAGAATCACCATCTGAACTATAGCAAGAGTGTAATGCCTCGATCACCCCTTGTCATGTCCCTTAGGCTGCACTGCAACCCAGGAGGGAGGCCGTGACATTGCCTCATTTTCCAGGTGGAAATCAGGAGACCACAGGGGCACCATGGGACAGCCGAGCCTGCCTGTTGCCTCTTCAGTGGTCCGGAGGTCCCACAGGCTGAAAGCACTCCTGGGCCATGGGTCAGGAGTGGCAGGGAAGGTCCAGCCTGTGGGCTGTGAGAGAATGCTATCCAATTAACAGTAGCACTTCTGAGCATTATATCCTACAGATGCATTATCTCTTTTAACCCTCACAGCAGCCTAAGAGCTGGAAACTGCTGTGACCCTGGTTTGAGATGGGAAAAGAGGCTCGTGGAGGTGACTGGCCCAAGGGAAGGTGGCCATTAAGGATGGAGCCAGGCGGAGTGCAGTGGCTCAAACCTGTAATCTCAGCACTTTGGGAGGCCAAGTCAGGAGGATTGCTTGAGCCCAGGAGTTTGAGAGCACGCTGGGCACTATAGCAAGATGCTGTTTCTACAAAAATAAATTTTAAAAAAATTAGCCTGGCATGGTGACACATGCATGTAGTCCCAGCTACTCAGTAGGCTGAGGCAGGAGGATCGCTTGAACCGAGGAGTTCAAGTCTGCAGTGAGCTATGGTCATGTCACTGCGCTCCAGCCTCGGCTAGAATGAAAGGGAGGAGTCAGGATTTGAACTGGGACCTTCTCACCCTACATCTGTGCTTGGAACCCCTGAGCCACCTACATCCTAGTTCCCCAGCTTTGCACCCACCCCTGCCCCTGCAGGGTGAGCCACTCCCAAGATCCTTCTAGTGAGAGCCCTGTCTCTCCGGGATTCAGGCTGCTGGGATGGAAGGGGGTGGTTAAGAAGGGCTGGGTCTGTCTCTGCCCCAGGCCAGCTGCCCTCTGAGATTGGGTCCCGGCAGATGGCTCAGCAGTTACAGGACATTCTCAGAGGGAATTAGCCCACCCCTGGCCTGCCCCTGCTCCTCCTAGGCTCTAGGAGAGGGGGCAAGGGCAATGCAGGAACATCCTCTGAGGCCTCCATCTGTTTCCAGGCTGTGGGAAGATGGTCTGGGGCTAAGCTGTTTTTTATTTAATGTGCGAGATTGAAAAGTCTCCTTTTCTCCCCTCCTGGAGAACCGTGGCTTTCCCGACTGGCTTATCCATAATCGCCAAGTGTTTTATTATGTTAAATCTGCAGCATCATAAATACTTATGAGGAGGATTTACATCTTGGAGACTTATGAAGAAATCATAAGTGGGGTCCTGAGCCCTCACGAGTCAGGGAGTGGGGGGACCGGCAACCTGGGTACTGGAGGCAGCCTCTCCAAGAGTCTTCACAGGACTGAGACCTGCCCCAGGGTCTTGGTCTTGAAGCTGTCCTCTTGGCCATGCCCTGTCTCCAAGTAGAACCCCAGACGTTAGAGCAGCTGAAAGTGTAGACTTTCCTAAGACCCTAAGAGCACCACTGTCCCCTGGGCCACTCTCCCTTCCTGGGTGGAAGCAGCAGAGAGGGAAGCCAGTGTCCTCTGTTCATGCCTGTGGACCAGGCTTGCACCTGGCACATTTCATGAAGCTTGATGAATGTTGAAAATAGCCCTAGAGCCCACGGATGGAGGCTCTGGGCAACAGTGGTTTATGCAGCAGATAATTAGCAGGTGGGAAGGAGACCTGTGCGGGTGAAGGGCCATGTAGGGGGACAGAGGAGGGGACAGAGCAGCGTTCCACACTGCATTGTTTCTGGAATGCATTTGGTATTGACCTCCTCCTCTCTGATTCCTCCCCAACTTTCCTGCCCTGAGGGTATCTGAGTAAGCAGTCCCCCAGCTCTCTGCAAAACAACCTTCCTGTTCAAGGAACTTATTACCTTGTAGCGACAGGCACACAGGAGGGTTCCCATGATGCTGCACCATTCCTGCTGGACTTTTTCCTGGCCGTGTCTGTGAGGAGGCGGTTAGAGGCAGAGGCCATTCCCGAGGCTGGCGGATGTTTCCAGCTGGACTTCCTGCCATGCTGAGGCAGCAGGGATCAAGAAGCAGACAGCCGCTGGGAGGTTCAGACCAGCATGAAACCTCCCCACCCCCGGGTGCTACTGATCTCCCTTGCTTGTCAATTTGTACATCCAGCAAATATTTACCCAGTGCCTGCCAGGCCCTGTGCCTGTGCTGGGGGAGAACAAGGCAGGGCTCTGCCTTTGCAGCGCGCCTCATCTTTCCAGCCTGGCCTTTGCCTCCTTCTTGCCCCAAGGAACTGGTTCAAACTTCTTGGCATTTATTCCCAACCTCTCTCTCCACTTGAATTTTTTCAGATTTAGAATCATTAGCTGTTAGGGACCTTAATATTATCGGGTCTAGCTGCTTCTTTTTAGAGATGAAGGGACTGAGGCCCAGAGAGGTTGAATATTTGTCGGGGGTTACACGGAGAGCCGATGACAGAGCTGGGCAGGGCTCTGGTCTCCTGACTCAGGCTCCATGCCCTGCTGGCCCTTATCTTGGGAGTGGGTGGGACAGCTCCAGCTGCTAGGAGAGGGTGGGGACACTGTGTGACAGGGCTGAGTGTGTAGGACCACCTCAAGCATCAGGGGTAAGTCTTGACTGCCGGCCTCCAGGGCCCCTGCTGTACTCTTACGATAGATGCTCTGGGCCGCCAAGGGTCCAGGTGCCTACCTGGCTGCCCAACAGCTCCTGTCCAGGCCAAAGCCCCTGCAGACCTTGAGAAGATGTGTGTTAGTGTGAGGTCTTCATGCGCATCTTAATGCAAGGTTCCCCACAAGCAGGCCCTGAAACAAGGATTCAAATGCGAGTAGTTTATCTGGGAGGTGAAGGTGGGAGAGTATGGAATGGGGACAGGAAAGGGAAGGCAGTCAGCAGAGGATGCCTTATCAAGTCAGCTCCTTCAGGAGGGACAAGAACACAGTCCTGCTGGGGATCTTGGAGAACCAGTGTGGAGCACGGCTGAGCAGGAGGGAGCTGGGGTATTTATGTACCAACTTCCCTAGTCATTGGTTGAAGGCTGCTCTTAGGAGGTGTTCCTTACCTGTCACTCCCAGGTAAGTAACACCACTCCTGGACTCGTAAAAGGGAGGGCACATGGGCAGGACACCAGCAGCATTGCTGTAGCTTCTGACCATGTCTTTCCCAGCTTGAAACCCTGATGTACCTCTTTGCGTTAGTGGGTACTTTGAGTACCCACAAAAAAAGGATGTCCTCTTTAAGTGAAAATTAAAGGCAGGTCCACCTTTAGGCATCTTTGGATCTAGGGGATCTCCTCTGCACCACCCCTGGGCTCTGTGTGTCTCTGCATGGCTTTTCCTCCATGTCTAGCCTCGCCCTACGCAACTGGCTAGATGGCAGCCAGCAGCCCCAGACACAGTCTCAGCAGTGAGCTTCTCTCCACAGCTTCCATGTAGCAGTCCCAGGGAAGACTTAATGATCCTATGTGGGTCACATGCTAATTCCTAACTCAACCCCAGGGTCTAGGAGCACGGAACACTCTGACTGCCCCAGGCTGCGTCACATGCCTGTTGTTTGTGGCTGTGTGGGTGTGGGTATGGGCAACCTGGCTGACCACCTCCCCAGGATGACTAGGCGAAGGAATGTTCTCCCAGGG
Source organism: Gorilla gorilla gorilla (assembly GCF_029281585.2). NCBI lineage: Eukaryota > Metazoa > Chordata > Mammalia > Primates > Hominidae > Gorilla > Gorilla gorilla. Next base: position 44,411,808 of record NC_073232.2, on the reverse strand, counting down.
GGTGGTGCTGGCAGACAGAGGCCCCACACCCCGCCCTCCTCCAGGACATGAGTCCACGCCTCTCCCCAGCATCACCTCTGTGCTTCTCTGCTCACATCTTGACTACAGCCAGAGTCCATTTGCAGCTCCCTGAACATGCCTCGCTCTCTCTCCCAAGACACGTGCACTTAATATCCTCCCATTCATCGTTACCATCCAGCATAGACATTGCCTCCAAATGGCCTTCCACGATGCCCGGGGTGGGTTTTGTGCCCCTCAGATGTGCTGTGTGATGCCCTGGGGCCTCCTGATGGAGCACCTACCACAGTGAGATGACGTATCTGTTGCTGGTCTGTCCCGTGTCCTGGGCATCCAGCACAGTACTGGACACACAGTAGTTGCTCAATGCACATTTGCGGAATGACCACACCATTGAGTACACACGTTAACAGACTGAGTGATGGGCTGGGGCTCAGCACACCTAGGTTCTCATCCCAGCTCCCTACAGACTCACTCCACAACCTTGAACTGTCCCTTCACTTCCTTGGGCTTCCTCATACCCCTTAGAAAGCAGTGACAGCACCTGCTCTCCCTTTAGCTGAGGACCAGAGGGAAACTCAAATTAGCCTGGGGCCACAAAAGCACTTTGAAAAAATTCCTTTCTTGTTTTTCATGCTCATCATTTCACACCTACTTGTGTGTGTGTGTGTGTGTGTGTGTGTGTGTGTATTTTTTTCCTACCTTTCAAGTTTTTCTTTTTTTAATTAAAAAAAAGTATGTAATCTGGCTTTTCTCCCAGCCCCCTCCCACTGGTTAGCAGGAAAATTAACTACACATCCAATCCAGTTTAAAGCTTAGTCTAATCTGATGATTTAAGCAGCCCCTTGAGATGATGTTCTTGCTCCTAAGAATAAAAATGTGCAGCTTCTCAGATAGACTCCTTCCCTGCTTTTCTCCCCAGGCCAGTATGGGGGCTGGGAAGAGTGCATGGCTCATATGCAGGCATGGTGCTGGGGAGTGTGGGGGTTCCCTTGGCCCCAGGCAGCACTAACTTGGCATCACCTGCTCCCTGTGATGACTGAGGCCATCACAGGAGGATGCCCCTGCCCTGGCCACCGCTTCTGTGCCATCCATATTTCCTCACTCCAAGGGAGGCAGTAGAGCATCATTCTGAGAACTGACCAGAGCCAGACCTCCTGGGTTCATTGCTGAGTGACTTTGAGCTAGTTCCTCAACCTCTCTGACGTCAGCTTCCTTATCTGTATACTTGGGATAGGTAGGAATACCTGTCTTACAGAACCGGTGTAACAATCAAACACACTGGCATACAGAAAATGCCTAGAAGAGTGCTAGAAAAGTATGCATTAAACACTGTTTGAGTGTTTGCTATGACGACGATGATGATGATGATGATGATGATGATTTTCTTCCCTTCTTCCCTTTCCCCCCAAACCTCCTGCTGAGTTTTGGGGAAAGGAAGCTCAGTGGCTGGCTGCTCTGTTTAAACACTAGACAAAGCCAGCAGGAGCTCAGCCCTGTGGCAGGAAGAGCAGGGGTTTGCCTTGAACGTCCTGGTGTCCTCGTGTCCTTGAACCTCACAGCAAGGTGAAAAGCAGCAGTACCTACTGAGCGCTGGCCCTGAGCCAGGCACTGCCGCTTGCACCCCACACTGCTCACCTCTTTAGCCTCACCCCCACATGAGTTGAATCAACTCTCCCCATTGTACAAGTTCAACAGCTGAAACCAGAGCAACTGAGTCCCTTACCCAAGGCCACACAGCTAGGGAGCCTGGAAGGCAGGATTCGAGTGCAGGCCTCTTGACTGCAGAGTGAACAGTCCTGACTGCTAAGCTCGCCTGCTTCCCTTAAGGTGGCTCACCAGCCCCAGCCCACACAGGAGCCCCGAAGGGGTGTCTAACTGCTTCTGGCATCCTCGCCCCAGGGTTGCAGTCCACATCCGTGTCCTGGCCTCACTGACGGTCATCCTGGCCATCTTCATGGTGATAACCGCACTGGTGAAGGTGGACACCTCCTCCTGGACCCGTGGCTTTTTTGCGGTCACCATTGTCTGCATGGTGATCCTCAGCGGTGCCTCCACTGTCTTCAGCAGCAGCATCTATGGCATGACCGGCTCCTTTCCTATGAGGAACTCCCAGGCACTGATATCAGGTGAGAGCCGGGGTCCAGGCAGCTGACCAGGTTCATCCACCCAGGAGTCATGGGAGGGAGCCAGAGATGAGCATGTGGTGGCCTTTTCTGAAAAGGAAATGGCATGGGTGCTGATTGTGTTTCAGTCATCTAGTGTTGTAGAACAACAATGGTCATTTCTACTACTCACAAATTTGCAGCTTGGACAGGAGTTTGCAGGTGTAGCTCTTCTCTTCTCCCCATGGCATCAGCCAGCATAGCTCGACGGGGAGCGGAGGATCCAGTTCCAGGTGGCACGCCCTCCTGGCTGGCGTGTTGATAGTGGCTGCTGGCTGGAAGCTTAGCCAGGGCTGGGCTGGGGCCAGGGACTTCCGTTCCTCTCTATGTGGACCTCAAATGGCAACTTTGACTTCCTCATGGCATGGTGTCTGGGTTGCAAAAGCCGGCATTTCAGGAGATCCAGGCAGAAGCTTTATTTCTGATTTAGCAAAAGAAGCCACATTGGGTCAGTTCTGCCATAGCCATAAGCTCACCCAGACTCAAGACAGATGGACCCACCTCTGGGAGAGTATGAAAGTCTCCCACCGTGACTGTGAGAAGGTAGGCAGGAGGGGAGACAGAGTCGCAGCTATTTTTGGATAACATGGTCTGCCTACAAAATGCAATTCCTGAAGCCAGCCTTCCTCCCTTTCCTTCCCTCCTCCTATTCCTCTTCTATTTTTCCTTTTCCTTATCTTTTTTCCTCTTCTTGTCTCCTTTCCTTCCTTCTATCTTTTCTTCCTTTCTGATTTTATAGAGGACCTGCTATGTCCTGGGGATGCAAAGATGAACAAGCACCAGTCCCCTCGGAGCTGATGGCTCAGTGAATAAACTCTCACCCCCAGCACCCCCAAGCTTTGGTATCCCGTGGGTATGCCTGTGCACGACGTGGGCCGACCCCTCTAGCTGACGTTTGATGCTGATGTTGATGAGCCTGTTCCGGAGGCCTTGGCACTTTTGTTCTCTAAGCTGGAGACACACACATCTCTCACCCAGATGACCCAGCCAGGTAAAAAGGAGCGGGTCAGGAACCACTGGTGCTTTGCCAGGAGGCCACAGTCCCTGGGAGCAAGACTGGAGGTTCTGCTGCTGTGTCTGCCCCTCCACATGCCCCTGTTATGCAGAGGAGAGCTCTAAACATTTGCCCACTGGCAGCAATTTCACAAGGAACCTGTGCTGTGCCCCTTAGTTAATAATGCCAGGAAGCATGTGGCCAGGATGACAATACTTTGACAAGGGTATGTCCCTTCCCCACTCGAGCCAGTGCCAGACATCACTGGTGGATCTCTATCTTTCATCCTGAGCTTCTAAATCCTTCTCAGCGCAGCACTTGAGGCAGTTATTCTCAGCAGATCAGAGTCTAGATGTGAGCTTCAATCTGTTTGCCATTTCTGAGATCAGATTAGGCTTCTGGCTGTATCCTGGGAAACACTTGGGCCTAAGATAAAATAAAAATGGACTTGTTGCTAAGTTTCCTGGGTGCAGGCAACATGCATCAGCGATGCTTTCAAATGGGCATTTCTGGACTGAAGGCAGTGGCCACTGGACATGGGATTTAATTCCTTCTGTCACCGCCATCTCAGAAGGAGGCTCTTATCCCCTTAGTTCCTTCCATCCTTGCTGGCAGGCTCTCCAGGAGCCAGTGACCAAACTCACCATTTACACTGGCAAGCGGTCCTCGGGTCATCTGTCCACCTGTGATCTTCTAGGGATGGGGAGTCTCCTATGGATTTTTCAGAAAGTCCGTTTAGAAAAGTGGGGAAGTTTTGTACTTCTACGCCAGTATTAATGACCCTGAGTCTAAACCATGGTCACCACTGTATTGGGCCCTCGTGGGTGCCCAACACCCTGGAAAATCAAGGTGTCCCAGTCTTCCAGAGGCCACAAGACCACCTCGCCAGCCTCACTTGCTTTTTTCCAGCACAGCCCGTCTGTGAATTCCGCACGCGTTGGCATCTGAGGAACAATTCATTTGTTTTGCGCTGGTGTTTTTTTAAACCCCTCATTTGCATGTATTTCCATAACTGATGAGATAAAAGTGGAGAGTCATGAAGGATGAGCTCCCGGAGGCCTGGTTTGTTGTTGATGATAATATTGTAAATTCTCTACAAGTTGGAAAGAGAGAGAGGAAAATCAGTAGGCAGTGATGTTAAGATCTCTTCCTTGGGGCAGCTGGGGAGTGTCTTACTGAGTTTAACCCCAGTTCTTACAAAATGTCTAGGCGGGGATTACAGCTTCTCAGAAGTGGGCATCCTCTTGGCAAAGGGTTTACCCGTTGTTGCTGCTTTGATGTGGGAAGGACAGAAATAGCCAAGCACCTAACTGGGAATCAGAAAGGATTTGTTTGGTATTTGGCACTTCTCTGCACCGGGCAGGCTTCTGAGTGCTTCACGTGTAATAATCCTTTTAATCTTCATCACAGCCCTACAAGGTGGGTATTATTAACACCCCCATTGTATAGATGAGGATACAGAGGCACAGTGAGGTTAAGGGACTTGCTGAAGGTCACACAACTAGAAGAAGTAGAGCCAGGTTTGGACTTGGATATTTTGATTCTGGAGTCTGCGTTCCTAATTACAGTGCTAATTTTTATACCTTTGCCCTCCCTCAAGTACTACCCAGGCTAATAGAACTTATGGTGGAGAGGCTGGGGAAAGGATCCTCCATCGGACCAAGGGCTATTCTCTGTAGAGCCACAGAGGCCACAGGCAGAGCATGGGGAGCCGTGATGGTGCGCCACGGTGGACGGGGCCTGACTGTCCCCCTTCCCATCTGCTTCGTGCAATAGTGGGCAGGAAAGTGGTGCTGCGTAAGAGCTGCCCGATGGAGACAGAGCAGGCCATGCCCACACGGACCCAGCCTTCTTCCCGCCTCTTCAGGAATGGACATTCTGATCCTCTGAAGTGGGCAGGTTCATCCCGCCAGTCAACCCAGCTCATCCACCAGGCCCTTCCCGCATTGATGGTGATGGTGTTGGCCTTGTTGTCAGTGCTTTTCCACTCATCGTCCTGTTTCCACCTCACTACGGTCACCTGTGATGAACAGAACAAGTATTAGCCCCACTTTCCAGGCAAATAAACACAGGCAGGGAAGAAAGTAAGTGATCAGCCCACGCTGGTGCCAGTGTTCCCAAGCAATGCTGCACACAGGCCTTCTGACTCGTGGCCAGCACAGGAAGATGACCCATGGCTGTGAGGGTTCGAAGGAACAGAAAGACATGTCTGCTGCCTCCCAGAAGCAACAATGCAGTCGTGGCGAGGCAGGGCATAGCGTTTGTTGAAGTCTACTGTGTGCCAGGCCCTTTCTGAACATCTTCTCAGTCAGTCCTCAAAGCAACACACAGGGCAGGGGTTGTTATTCCCATTCTATAAGCGAGCAAACTGTAAAGTCAGAGAAGCCACGTTACCCCTAGGGTCCCAGCTAGCAAGTAGCAGAGTCCAGGGTGACACGTCCATCCGCCTGACTCCTGACTCCTAGGCCCGTTGGCACCCGAGTAGGTCGTGTGGCCTCCTCTATTAGGTAGCAGTGAAAGGTGTGGCAGCCACACGGTCTCACAGGTAATGTGTGTCAAAGCCATTGGCAAGGAGAACATTCCATGTGGTGGGGTGGTTGCGTGCTTGTGTGTGCATGTAGGTGTATGACTGTGTGTGTGAGTGTTGTATGTGTTACACATGCATTCACATGTGCATGGTGCCACAGCCGCCTTGGGGTACACAGTAGGTTCCGTGAGCTCATGGGTGGGCGATGGTGGGGGTTTATAGCCAGTGAGGACACCCCCAGAAAGGGTGGCCTCTGGGCAGCAGGGGACCCTATGTGAGGACAGTCCCTGAGCCTCCTTCCCAGTTTGGTTGGTGGGTAACTTTGGGCCGGGGGCAGAGAAGAGGAAATCCAGAGGTCTCTGGCACTTCCTGCCCCTAAATCTAAAATTTCAGCCCCCACTAGAAGGGCAATAAAGAGAGATGGAGGTTGAGGGTCAGAGGTGAAACAGGAAAGGCAGAGGACTGGTGGTCCCCTGAAGGCCATGTGCCACCTCAGGCAGCAGCCTCTTACAAGTCCAGCAGAGAGAGGGGAAAATGACCCCCTTGGAACTCAGGAAATGCTGGAAATGCTTGGCTGCCGGGCCCTCCCTGTCTCTGAGGCTTCAGGACACTGAGAAAGCTTTGGCATTTTTTGCACGGAGGAATTTTTATTTTGGTTTGTGAAACCCAAGCAGGGAGGGGCCCGCAGCCACTCCTCCTCCTCGCCCACCCCTCACCATCTCTGTGTGTCCTCTGTTCTCTGCAGGAGGAGCCATGGGCGGGACGGTCAGCGCCGTGGCCTCATTGGTGGACTTGGCTGCATCTAGTGATGTGAGGAACAGCGCCCTGGCCTTCTTCCTGACGGCCACCATCTTCCTCGTGCTCTGCATGGGACTCTACCTGCTGCTGTCCAGGCTGGAGTATGCCAGGTGAAGGTGCCACTCACTGTCCATGCCTCCTTCCTGTGTATCCAGTTATAGCCATGCTTCTTTTTGTCAGCAGCTTCTATGCTGGCTTCTTTGTCTAGGTGCTATGGCTCAAAGCAGTTGCTCAACAAATAGGCTTGGCTGGTGGACGTGAGAGGCTGGCTCTGTGCCACAGTCAAGCAGTTGGAGCCTCAAGTTTAATCACGGTGAATAATAGTTCGCACTGGTGAAACACAGCCCCTTATTCCAGCGCTGTGTTCCTGCGAGCTTGATGTGTCCTACCTCATTCAATGCTCACACCTCTATCCAGGCACCATGGAGCACACCTGTAATCCCAGCACTTTGGGAGGCCAAGGCAGTGGATCGCTTGAGCCCAGGAGTTCAAGACCCATTCTGGGCAACACAGTGAGACCCTGTCTCTACAAAAAATAAAAAATTAGCTGGGCATGGCCGCATGTGCTTCTAGTCCCAGCTACTCAGGAGGCTGAAGTGGGAGGATCACTTGAGCCCAGGAGTTGGAGGCTGCAGTGAGCTGACTGCACTACTGCAATTCCAGCCTGGGTGACAGCAAGACCCTGTCTCTCTGAAAATGAACAAACAAACAAACAAAAAACAAACTCACACTCCCCTGTTCCTCTTAGAGTACAGTACTATTATTATTTATTATTATTCCCATGCACAGATTAGAAAACCAGGGTTCAGAGAGATTAAATTGCTGTTGTTTTAGTAGAGACAGGGTTTCGCTCTGCAGGCCAGGCTGGAGTGCAGTGATGCGATCGTGGCCTGCTGCAGCCTTGACCTCCTGGGCTCAAGCTGTCCTTCCACCTCAGCCTCCCAAATAGCTGGGACTCCAGGTGTGCCAGCACACCCAGCTATTTTTTTAAAAAGTTTTTGTAGGCTGGGCACGGTGGCTCACGCCTGTAATCCCAGCACTTTGGGAGGCCAAAGCAGGCTGGATCACCAGGTCAGGAGATCGAGACCATCCTGGCTAACACAGTGAAACCCCGTCTCTACTAAAAATACAAAAAATTAGCCGGGCATGGTGGCGGGTGCCTGTAGTCGCAGCTACTCGGGCGGCTGAGGCAAGAGAATGGTGTGAACCTGGGAGACGGAGCTTGCAGTGAGCTGAGATCGCACCCCTGCACTCCAGCCTGGGCGACAGAGCAAGACTCCATCTCAAAAAAAAAAAAAAAGCTTGTATAGAGACAGAGTCTCACTATGTTGCCCAGGGTGGTCTTGAACTCCTGTGCTCAAGTGATCCTCCTGCCTCAGCCTCCCAAAGTGCTAGGATTACAGGCATGAGCCACCATGCCTGGCACAAAGAGGTTAAATTATTACTTGCCTGAATCTCAGAGCCAGTAGGCAGTAGAGCCAGGCAGGATTTTAAGATGACTCCAAACCTGTGCTTGGACAACTTGCTGCCTTATGGGGCTCCTTTCCACCTCTAGGACCTGTTTTCTCGTCTCGAGTCTTACTCTTGCTTTCTGTCTCCAGTTCCTCCTTTTGCTTTCTTGCTGCCTGCTGCTTTTTACAAAAACAACCCTTGTCTTTCTCTCATGTTTTATTCTTTTCAAAGCATTTTCCTATCCACTATCTTATTTGATGTAGGAAAGGCAGGAGTTATCCCCATTTAACAGGTGAGGAAACTGAGACCAAGAGAAGGCTAAGTGAAGTGCCAGGTGCATGAGCCAGCAGAGCTGGGGAGAGATCTGCCCCTGATGCGGCCCTGTTCCACAGGAAGCTATTTTTTGCAGTGGCACAAAGCTAAGCAGTTTATGTGTATATTTTTGTTTATGATTTATGACAATCTGTGCAGTTGTGATTGTATTTTCTCACTTGAGAGCTGGGGAAACTGAGGCTTTGGAGAGTTCACAAGCATGCCTCAGGTCACTCACCTGGTGAGTCACGGCAGGACTGGAGCTGTTTCTGCAGTAGCCTTTCCCCACCGGAACATGCTACATCCCTGGCTCGCGACTGCAAGGGCCTTATCTCATCATTCATTCTCCCTGTCCTCATGAGGAGAGTCACTTCGTTAACCCCTAGAACCCCCAGCCTTTCAGCAGAACAGCGATTCTCCCTGGGCTGGTAGTGAGCCACTTTCCCCAGCTATAGGATTCTTCACCGCTTCAGCAGTCCTCAGGGTTCTGAGGATAGGAGGGGGCTGATCTGCTTGAGCTATGCAGTATCCCAGGCACCTACAGACCCCTGGGCTGCCCAGTCCTCCCCGCCCCTTCAGGGCTGTCATCAGAAATTGCCTAGCTGTGGCTCCAGGCTGACGTCCCCGTGCTTCCTGTGGCCTGGCTGGCTCTCCATCCCCCAGCAGCCTGTACACTGCCTGGCACCTCAGCGTTGTGCCTTAAATGATTCTCCAGCCACTGAATGAACAGAGGAACAGGAGGGTCGCCCCACTCCTTGTGCTGTTTCCTCGTGTCCTGTTTCTGATGCTTTGGGTGGGTCTGTTTCCAGCAGGGTAGCCAACCTTCCTCGCTTGCCTAGAGCCAAAGGAGCTCCCAGGACAAGGGACTGTAAGTATTAAAACCAGGACAATTTCAGGCAAACCAGGATGGTTGGTCACCCTAGTTCCTAGTCTCATTTGGGCAGGCCAGAGTCCCTTCCAGCTGAGCATGTGAGACAGAGAACACCCAGGACCATGCTATCCTGTAGACACTTCTATTTCATTTTTTTTTTCTTTTTTTGCGACGGAGTCTCACTCTGTCGCCCAGGTTGGAGTGCAGTGGCACAATCACAGCTCACCGCAGCCTTGATCTCCAGGGCTCAAGCGATCCTCAAGTTAGCCTCCCGAGTAGCTGGGACAACAGGCATGGGCCACCATGCCGAGCTAATTTTTGTATTTTTTGTAGAGACAGAGTTTCACCGTGTTGGCCAGGCTGGTCTCAAACTCCTGACCTCAAGTGATCCACCCGCCTCAGCCTCCCAAAGCGCTGGGATTGATTACAGGCACGAGCCACTGTGCCTGGACCGAAGCTTCTGTTTCTTTGCTGATTAAAACTAGGGTCCGGATCTGTGGGCTCATAGACACTTCTCTAAGGATGGGGCTCATGGAGAGAGCTGTGCTCCCGGGTCTGCTTGGACTAAATCTTCCTGAAAAGGCGAGCTCGCCCATCCTACATTTGGGAGAGTGAGGTGACGCAGGAAAATTTGGAAGAACTTAGGAGGAAGAGCTGCGACCAGAGGAAATTGGTGGGGAATTTCCTGAGAGCAGACTTAAGGCAAGGACCTGACGACGCTGAATAGAGGGGAAGTAAGAATATTCCTTTCCATAGATAGCGATTGTGAAACCAGACAGGGCTTTTGGCTGAAGCACCCCGTTCACCGTCACTGAAGAGTGATTCTGGATTCTGGGGACGGGACCTCCCACACACCCACTCACCCACATGCGTGTTATCTGCAGGTCCTCAGGGTGGGAGGACTGACTGGGGCTTCAAAACTTCTTGGCTGTTTGAAACCTCCATTTTACAGAGGAGGAAGCAGGCCCAGAAAGGGGTGTGCCTGGCCCAAGATCACACAGGGAGGCAGAGACAAGGCTGAAACCAGAACCAAGTTACTGCTTACACACACACCCCTACACCAACTCCCTCTGTTTGAGCTGCATTAATACAGTCAGCCTGTGTCTCCTGGTTTTCAGATACCTGGGACCCAGAGAGGTTGATCGTCTCAGGCAAGGTCACACAGTAAGGGAAAGTGATCTAAGCTTTCTTACTGGTCAGAGTGCAGAAGTTGGAAAGATTAATGATATTCAGTGTTGAGGATATGGAAGACACTTCTATAGGCTGCTTCTCAGTTCTTTCAACAGTTATGTGTTGAAGGGCTGCTCCGTGCCTGAAGATTTAGCTGGAAACAGTCAAATGTGGTCCTTGCTCCAGGAACCTGTCTTCTTCTTCTTCTTCTTTTTTTTTTTTTTTTTTTGAGACGGAATCTTACTCTGTCACCTAGGCTGGAGTGCAGTGACGTGGTCTTGGCTCACTGCAATGTCCACCTCCCGAGTTTAGGCGATTCTCCTGCCTCAGCCTCCTGAGTAGCTGGGACTACAGTCGCACACCACCATGCCTGGCTAATTTTTGTATTTTTAGTAGAGGTGGGGTTTCACCATTGGGTCAGGCTGGTCTTGAACTCCTAACCTCAAGTGACCCACCCGCCTTGGCCTCCCAAAGTGCTGGGATTACAAGCATGACAAGAACCTGTCTTCTACCGAAGGAGACACATGATAAACAAGTAAACCAATGCAATTACTGTAGATTGTGGTTAGTTCTTTTGAAGGAACTAAACAGGTGCTCTGGTAGGGATGAACAGGGCAAGTTACTTCAGTTAGGGTGGGTAAATGGTGCTGGGCAGAGTTAAACTGGTAGTACCTATTAGGAGAGCAGTTTATCAGTAGCTATCAAAATGTTAAAGGTATAAACCTTTTAATCCAGCAATTTCCTCTTCTAGAAATCTGCCCTACCAAAATACTAGTATACATGTGCAAGGACTTATGTGTAGGGATATTCATTGCAACATTGTCTGTAGTAGTGAAAAGTCGAGGCAACCTAAGTGTCCATCAGTAGGGGAGCAGTTAAATTGTACATCCATCCGGTGAACCATCATAGAGTAACATAAGGGAGACATAGGCCATATGTTCCTGTGTAGAAGGATGGCCACAAGATACTGTTCTTTATGCAATTTTATGTATTCATTTATGTTTCACAGTTATGCATGATTTAGGCAGTTAGTATAAGACATTTATATATATTATTTACATATATTGTATTTAGGCATTACACTGTTGCAGAAAGTTTTACAGTATGTATGGCTTGACCCCACTCTTGCTTAAGAAGTGTAACTGTGTGAGTGTTGTTTGTGTGTGCATGGAACAGTATGTACCAGATTGGTTTTTCTGTTTTGTTTTGTTTTGTTTTGTTGAGACAGGGTCTCACTCTGTTATCCAGGCTGGAGTGTGGTAGTGTGATCATAGCTCACTATATTGAACAACTGGGCTCAAGCAATCCTCCTGCCTCAGCCTCCCCAGTAGCTGGGACTACGGGCATATACCACCACACCTGGCTAATTTCTTTTATTTTAAAATTATTATTATTATCGTCATTTTTGTAGAGACAGGGTTTCACTTGGTTGTGCAGGCTGATGTTGAACTCTGGGGCTCAAGCAATCCTTCTGCCTCTATCTCCCAAAGTATTGGGATTATAGGCGTGAGCCATCATGCCCGGCCTAGAATGTTAACAGCCAGTACCACTAAGGAGTGAAATCAGAAGTGGGAAGAGGTCAGAGTCCCCTTTCTATTAATACTATATCATTTATTTTCTGTATTATTTGGGTTTGTTGTATCAAGCTTGTGTTCCTTTTATCATTTTAGAAATCTGCATTTTTAATACTATTTTACCTCTACTCTCCTAAAATATAACAAAAACAGGTGAGCCAGGACAGGGGCCCAGACTCACCATGCAGTGGTCAGTCCTGGTTTCCTCTGTCCCTGCTCATGGCATGGCCACCGCACTGGCAGGCAGGCCAGGGACAACGCAGGCCTTCCCCTGGTCACCCCGTGACAGCATCCATCATCTCAGGGAACGCTGGAGCTGTGGGCATACAGGGCTTGGGCTCTCCATGCTGGGCCGGAAGGTTCTGTTCTGAGTGCCCACCCCTGGCTGTGCTGACTCAGATCCCAAGCAACCTGCTTGATGGTGGCCCTGTCTCCTCCCTGCAGGTACTACATGAGGCCTGTTCTTGCAGCCCATGTGTTTTCTGGTGAAGAGGAGCTTCCTCAGGACTCCCCCAGTGCCCCTTCGGTGGCCTCCAGATTCATTGATTCCCACACACCCCCTCTCCGCCCCATCCTGAAGAAGACGGCCAGCCTGGGCTTCTGTGTCACCTACGTCTTCTTCATCACCAGCCTCATCTACCCCGCCGTCTGCACCAACATCGAGTCCCTCAACAAGGGCTCGGGCTCACTGTGGACCACCAAGTTCTTCATCCCCCTCACTACCTTCCTCCTGTACAACTTTGCTGACCTATGTGGCCGGCAGCTCACCGCCTGGATCCAGATGCCAGGGCCCAATAGCAAGGCGCTCCCAGGTTTCGTGCTCCTCCGGACCTGCCTCATCCCCCTCTTCGTGCTCTGTAACTACCAGCCCCGCGTCCACCTGAAGACTGTGGTCTTCCAGTCCGATGTGTACCCCGCACTCCTCAGCTCCCTGCTGGGGCTCAGCAACGGCTACCTCAGCACCCTGGCCCTCCTCTACGGGCCTAAGATTGTGCCCAGGGAGCTGGCTGAGGCCACGGGAGTGGTGATGTCCTTTTATGTGTGCTTGGGCTTAACACTGGGCTCAGCCTGCTCTACCCTCCTGGTGCACCTCATCTAGAATGGAGGACACAAGGACATTGGTGCTTCAGAGCCTTTGAAGATGAGAAGAGAGTGCAGGAGGGCTGGGGGCCATGGAGGAAAGGCCTAAAGTTTCACTTGGGGACAGAGAGCAGAGCACACTCGGGCCTCATCCCTCCCAAGATGCCAGTGAGCCACGTCCATGCCCATTCCGTGCAAGGCAGATATTCCAGTCATATTAACAGAACACTCCTGAGACAGTTGAAGAAGAAATAGCACAAATCAGGGGTACTCCCTTCACAGCTGATGGTTAACATTCCACCTTCTTTCTAGCCCTTCAAAGATGCTGCCAGTGTTCGCCCTAGAGTTATTACAAAGCCAGTGCCAAAACCCAAGCATGGGCTCTTTGCATCCTCCCAGCTGCGCTCATTCCAGCTGACAGTGAGATGCAAGCAAATGCTCAGCTCTCCTTACCCTGAAGGGGTCTCCCTGGAATGGAAGTCCCCCTGGCATGGTCAGTCCTCAGGCCCAAGACTCAAGTGTGCACAGACCCCTGTGTTCTGTGGGTGAACAATTGCCAACTAACCAGACTGGAAAACCCAGAAAGACGGGCCTTCCATGAATGCTTCATTCCAGAGGGACCAGAGGGCCTCCCTGTGCAAGGGATCAAGCATGTCTGGCCTGGGTTTTCAAAAAAAGAGGGATCCTCATGACCTGGTGGTCTATGGCCTGGGTCAAGATGAGGGTCTTTTAGTGTTCCTGTTTACAACATGTCAAAGCCATTGGTTCAAGGGCATAATAAATACTTGCGTATTCAATGTAAGCCTCATTGATGGCTCTGTTAGTCAGAGTCTTAACAAGCAATGGCACACTCAGATTAGGCAATTTGAGGATTTTTTAAAATTTATTATTATTATTGAGACAAGATATTGCTCTGTCACCCAGGCTGAAGTGCAGTGGCTCGATCATAGCTCACTGCAGCCTTGAACTCCTGGGCTCCAGCGATCTTCCAGCCTCAGCCTCCTGAGTAGCTGGGACTACAGGTGCACACCACCATGCCTCGCTAATTTCTGTATTTTTAAAATTTTCGTAGAGATGGGGTATTACTATGTTGCTCAGCCTGGTCTCAAATTCCTGAGCTCAAGCGATCCTCCCACCTCGGCTTCCCAAAGTGCTGGGATTACAGGTGTGAGCCACTGTGCCCAGCCTAATTTGAGGATTTTTTTTTCTTTCTTTTTTTTTTTTTTTTTTTTTTTGAGATGAAGTCTTGCTCTGTCACCCAGGCTGGAGTGCAGTGGCTCAATCTCGGCTCACTGCAACCTTGAGGATATTTTAAGAGCAGGTGTAGGAACCCCAGGGGGTTGTGCATTCTATCTAAAAACTAGTAATAGGCCATTCCAGCTCAGGCCTGATGTGGGGAGGGGAGGGAGTCCTAGAACCTAGGGAGTGACTTTGTCTGGGGATGGGATGGCCAGCCTGCTGTAACCCTGCAGGAGGAAGCTGAAGGAATAAATTCCCTCCATTCATCCTCTGATTTCCATGCCCCTTGGACTAAAGCCCAGCCAGCAGCAGGTGGAGAGGGTAGAGAGTGGCCTGGAGAAGCAGGAAGGTGTCTGGCCCAGGGTCTCATGCATTGCAGGACCAGCTAGCACCTTGGCTTTCACAGGTTTATTTTTTGTGAACATCACTGAAGCTCTGAAGCTTTGAGCAGCAGAATTAGGTGTTGCTTTGTTCTGGTTTGTTGCGAATAGTTGTGTATGTTGAAGCTGTTGTTTCAAAAGACGACCCCCAGTTTCCATTGCTCTATCTGGGGGGGCTGTGGCCCCTCACATTGGCGATCTCCTGACATGAAGAGTAATTTATATTTTTTTCAGTTGTCTAGAAGGCTCCCAAAAACCTATTCCTTGGAAAACAGCATGGCTCGGGAATCAGAGAGAGAAAGGAACCAGATCAGACGAGGAGCTCTCTCTCAAGAGTCCTGCAGAAAGAACAGAACTTGCCCCCAAGATGTGGCAACCCTTAGAGCCGTGAATCAGCCCTCTGCTTCTCTGCAGAAGCGCATTGGCTCATTGGTGCCCTGCAGAGGCTGATGAAACAGAAGCAGTCAGTAATCCAGCCGGTGGCAGCAGTTCATGCTCCCCACCGTCTCAGCCTAGTACACATTCCCTCTCCTTGGCGGAAGAATTAAAGAGGACACCTTGAAAGGGTTTCTGAACTTGATACCTACCAAAAAGAAAAAGTTCTCCCTTCCCTTTGCAGGAGCCTGAAATCTCCCCCTTGGTTTTTTCATTGACTTTAATGCTGCGGATGATTTGGGATGTTGGTCTAGCTGGTTACTCATCTCAACCACAAGTGTTTTAGAAATGAGCAGCATGGGCCGGGCATGGTGGTTCATGCCTGTAATCCCAGCACTTTGGGAGGCCGAGGCAGGCGGGCCACCTGAGGTCAGGTGTTCGAGACCAGCCTGACCAACATGTCGAAATCCCGTCTCTACTGAAAATACAAAAATTAGCCAGGCATGGTGGTGGGCACGCCTGTAATCCCAGCTACTCGGGAGGCTGAGTCGGGAGAATCACTTGAACCTGGGAGGTGGATGTTGCAGTGAGCTGAGACCATGCCATTGCACTCCAGCCTGGGCAAAAAGAGCAAAACTCCGTCTCAGAAAAAAAGAAAAAGAAAAAGAAGTGGGCACCATGCCTGCCTTAAAGTAAACCAGAAGTCTCTGAGCTCAGAGATGGGGACCATCTTGGAGCGATCACTTTGCAGCTATTGGGGAAGGAGTAGTGGGGGTCTCTCATGCTCTGTTGTAGGGGAATGGCTTTCAAAGAAGTGGAGGTGGCATCTCCATTAGAGAGATGATTTGCAGTTAGTGTGGAGCACAGGGGGAGTTGGGGGACCAGCCATGGTGATGGCAGGGCATAGAGATGATAGACTAAGTTGCATCCACTTTGCCAGGGGAGGAGAGCCGCTCTGTTGGGAGGGGCTGGTGGCTTGGCTGTTGGGGATCATCCAGACTTTTGCTCACTCTGCTTGGTTACTCACCTTAGTGGGCACTTCACAGAGGGTCATTCCCTCCCAGGGAGGGAGGAAGGAAAATAAAAATCCATCTCCAGGCAGAAGGGTGGATGGGGGAATTCAGACGTGCTTGTTCCCCCTCCGCCGTGAGAAGCAGCTCGTGGGCTTTGGCTGCTCTGGATCTCAAGTCTCATGTGAACCCAGCAGGCTTGGAACCAGCTCATATGTTTGGAGGGGTGAACAAAACTCACCAAAAAGGAGGGGAGTTTTCAATGAGGGAGGTAGAGGGGGTGCCTTGAGAGGTTGTCTTTATCTAAGAGTTCTCTGATTTAATTCCAAATGGCAGTTTTTAGGGCACCATACACATGTTCATTTTCCTTCTTTTTAATTTTTAATGTTTTGGTTTCTTTGAGACAAGGTCTCAGTTTGTCACCCAGGCTGGAGTGCAGTGGCATGATCACAGCTCACTGCAGCCTTGACCTCCTGGGCTCAAGCAATCCTCACACCTCAGCCTCCCTAGGAGCTAGGACCATGGGTGCCTGCCACCACACGTAGCTAATTTTTAAAAAAATTTTTATAAAGGCAGAGTCTCACCATGTTGCCTAGGCTGGTCTCTAACCACTCAAGCAAACACCGTGTTTGTGTTCTAGTGTTTTGTGAAAGGTAGAACTTGAGAGTGATGAAATCAGATGTTTAGCTGAGGACATTTCTATGCAATGTATTGAAAGTGTGGCTTGGCTCCTCCTGACTGCTTATAATAAAATGTGAGAGAGAAATGACTTAAATATGGAATGGTGAAGTGAAAAGGTGGGAGGACTCAAGCAATTCTCCCACCTCGGCCTCCCAAAGTGCTGGGATTACAGGCATGAGCCACCATGCCCAACCATTTTTCTCCTTTATTCAGTTAAGAAAGCTACATGAGGGGACTCTTCAACCAGTGGGCGACAGGGATTTCTGAGAACATGCTTATTCCTACATGCATAGGAGCTGGGGGAAACTTCAACCAGGGGTGGTATTATGAGCAAAGACCCCTCACTCAGCTGCCTTCCACTCAGTGCTCCAGGGAGAAGACTTTGGCCTCCTCATCAGCTCGGAGGTGATGTGGGCGCTTAACTTCTGAGCCAGTGTCACGCTTTTATACAGAACTCCACGTAGAAGAGGAGGCAAAGCCTGTTGACATATTTATAGTACATTCCAGTCGAATGTGAACTGAGAGCCCATGCATGTCTCCACTTGGTGGGCTTTCCGAGTGGGAGTACCTCGTGCCTATTCTACCATCGTCACTTCCTTGGTGGCAGCATTGTCAGTGCCAGTATGCCTCTGGGCCTGAGTCACTGTTGCTCTTCACCCACTCGCTGAGGCTGCCTGGTTCCCAGTCCAGCTTTGACTCCAGCAGGATCCTAGAAAGAATTTCTGCCCCACCATCAGGTAGAAGCTAGGACTAGTCAGGTAGCCATAGAGCTGGCTATTGGGAAGGAGTAGTGGGGGTCTCTCATGCTGTGTTGTAGGGGAATGGCTTTCAAAGAAGTGGAGGAGGCATCTCTGTTAGAGAGATGATTTGCAGTTAGTGTGGAGCACAAGGGGAGGCGGGGGGCCAGCCGTGGTGATGGTAGAGCCTGGAGATGATAGACTAAGTTGCACCCAGTTCACCAGCCCCTGCTGCTGAGGTGACCCCTGCATGGCTTGCTGCTGACAAACCTGTCTTGGAACAGCAGGGTTGTGGGACATGAGACAGAGCTTTAGAGGTCAGGAAGTCTTGCTGCCAGCCCCACAAGGCACCATCTGTGTGAGTCAACCTTCCTGAGTCTCATTTCCTCATCTGTAAAATAGGGGTAATAGTAAGTCCCAGAGCTGTGACCATCTGCTGTGCCACTAAGCCAGCCTTTCACCCCAGTCACACCCACTCCCCAGCCCACATAGGCAAGAGATGCACCAGGGGTCACAGCCTTTGCAGCAGGCAACTCAGGGCACAGTGCACACCCCCTACTGCCACCAGGTTTCTGCCACTCAGGAAGTCCAGGGCAGCCTCAGCCTGAGATGGCGAACTCAACTTCAGGCTTCCCTGGGCTTGACCCTGAAGGAGAGTGACAAAGGTAGCCATACTCTCTGCCCCTACAAGGTTCCAGCCAGCTGACCCATTGGCCCTGTGCTCCCTGCTAAGAACAGTTCCGGCGCTTGACTGGAAGTTAGAGGAGCTCCAGGGCCACAGCATAGGGCCAAGGAATTAACAGTCACAGGATTCAGACACTCAAACCGAGGTTGGAATGCTGTTTCTGCCACCTCCTAGCTGGGTCACTTTAGCCACATCCTGCTGGTGCCCTTTTCTGATGTCTAAAATAAGCCAGCCAGGCATGGTGGCTCACACCTATAATCCCAGCACTTTGGGAGGCTAAGGCGGGAGAATCACTTGAGGCCAGGAGTTCAAGACCAGCCTGGACAACATAGTAAGAGCCTGTCGCTACAAAAAATGTATATACAAAAATTAGCCAGGCCTAGTGGTGCATGCCTATAGTCCCAGCTACTCAAGAGGCTGAGGCAGGAGGATTGTTTGAGCCCAGGAGGTGGAGGTTACAGTGAGCTAGAATTGCACCACTGCACCCCAGCCTGGGCAACAGAGTGAGACTATGTCTCTAAAAAAAATAAAAAATAAAATGAGAAGCCTCTCTGGGCTGTAGAAAGGATTAAATAAGCCCTAATGTTGTATGCAAAGTATCTGGCATATGATAGATCCTCAACAAACTTGGTTTTCTTCCACTTTTTGCTGCTGCCTGGACAACTTGTTGCAATGCCAGCTGCTTCCCTATGGCAGGCTGTACCCTGTACCCAGTGCTCAATGGACTTGCCAGGCCCTTCGCCTGGCCCCCAGGCCTAGAACCTGACACTTGTTTGATGCTCAGGCCCCCTGCCTGGATCTCCCTGCCCAGGCATGCCTGACCTGGGGGCAGGACACACTGGGCACAAAGCTGGAAATCCAAGACCCCAGACCACTCACTTTGTCCTTTGGACAGGCTGTTTCATTTTTTTTTTCTATGCCTCAGCTGGAAAATTGGGCACCCCACTACCCATTCTATCACTATCATGAATGCACAGCCATGAACAAAGATGCCCTTTAGAAACCGGTGTAGTTCCAACGGGGTTACAAGAGCCTGGGCTCTGGAGCAATTCTGCCTAGGTTTGAGTCCTTATTACTTCCTGGCTGTGTGACTGAAGGTAAGTCCAATCCCCTCCTCCGTTTTCTCATCTGAACACTAGGGGCGATTGTAGTACTGCTCTCATATCTGGTTATGATGATATACTGGCAATGCACATAAAACATTTGGAATGGAGCCTAGTGCTACAGATGAATGTTTGTGTCCTCCCCAAATTCACATGTTCCAATCCTAACCCCCAACTTCATGGTATTAGGAGGTTGGATGTTTGGGAGGTGATTAGATCATGAGAGTAGAACCCTCATGAATGTGATTAGTAACCTTATAAAAGAGACTCAACAGAGCTCCCTCACCCCTGTGCCATGTGAGAACACAGTAAGAAGATGGCCCTCTGTCAACCAGGAAGCAGACCCTCAGCACACACCAAATCTGCTGCAACCTTGATCTTGGATCTTCCAGCCTCTAGAACTGTGAGGAATAAATTTCTGTTGTATAGAAGCCACCCAGGCTATGATATTTTTGTTATAGTAGCATGAACAGACTAAGACAAATGTCAAGGAGCTTGGCTGAACTGTGTTTGTGTTCTAGTGTTTTGTGGCAGGTAGAACTCGAGAGTGATGAAACAAGATGTTTAGCTGAGGACATTTCTATGCAATGTATTGAAAGTGTGGCTTGGCTTCTCCTAATAACGTGAGAAAAGAGAAATGACTTAAATGTGGAATGGTGAAGTAAAAAGGAAGCAGAACTTAAAGATTTGGAAAATCCTCAGCCTATTCATATTGCAAAAAATGAGAACACTACAGGTGTAGCCAAATGACTGTTTGCTAAGGAGATCAGAGTAGAGCAACAATCCAACCTGGGCTCTGCAATCCACTGCTGGCCATGAGCTTGGGAGCAGGCCCTGCTTCTGCAGCAGGATGAGTGTGGTCTACATCAAAGTAAAGGAAGGCGCTGATCATTGAGCAGCTACTATGGTCAGGCTGTGCCTATGTACAGTATCCCTGCCAGGTGGGGTGGGTCATCCCCATTTTACAGATGAGGAAACTGAGACTCAGAAAGATTAAGTCAATAAGAAACCATGTTAGAATTCAGACCAGAGCTAGGAGGCTCCAAAGCCTGTCTTTCCTCTTCACCCTGCTGCCTTAAAAGATTGAGAAGGGCACTTCCAGTTTAAATGGTTTGTGGATCTGAGGACGCCCAGAGCACATGCTGGGTAGACAGGGTAAGGAGGGGGAGAAGCAGAGTCAGGATGAACTTGTCCAGTGTGAGGGACAGAGGCCACCCAGCCTGCCCTCAGTGCTTCTATGGTGGCACTGATGGGTCACTGGTCATCAATACCCAAGGCTGCAGATGTTATAGGCACTTGAAACATAAGGTTCATGAAGGCAAGAGCAAGATTTACAGAGCATGTGATACAGGCAGAGAGCTTCACCATCTGGATCTCAGGTGCCACATGCCTCAAGCCTGTCCTCTCCAACGTGCCAAGGAACCGTGGGTGGGTCCACCTTCCCAGACACGGAGAAGAGTAAAGTATGAAGTCCTAGGATAACCATGCCTTCTGTTCCCAACTTAAAACATATGCCTAGAGCTGGTGGGGCCCTGAGGCCACCAAGTCCAACCTCTGCCCCTCAGCAAGACCATACTTGGGCTACTGTAAACTAGCTGGCACCAGGCCTGTGCTGACCAGCAGTTTCTAACAGATTTAAGTTCCGGAGGCCCAAGGAGATTGAACGTCCTCAGTGCTGTTCTTCTTCTTTGTTTATTTATTATATATATTTTAAGAGATGGAGTCTTGCTATGTTGCTGAAGTTGGAGTGCAGTGGCTGTTCAGAAGTGCAATCATAGCTAACTGCAACCTCCAACTCCTAGACTCAAGTGATCCTCCCACCTCAGCCTCCCAAGTAGCTGGGACTACAGGCATGTGACACTGTGCCCAGCTTTTTAAAAAATGAAATATAACTATATTTTCCAAAACAAAATATTGGTGAGAAAAGTGCCATTGTTTTGCAGTTTTTAATGTAATTTTTTATTGATACATAATAGAGGTATATATTTTCGGGGTGCATATGATAATTTAATACACTGATATCATTTGTAAAGATCAAATCAGGGCAATTGGGATAGCCACCACCTTAAATATTTGTCTCTTCTTTATACTAGAAACATCTAAATTATTTTATTATTTATTTTTTAATTTTTAATAGAGACAGGGTCTCTCTATGTTGCCCAGGCTGGTCTCGAACTCCTGAGCTCAAACGATCTACTCACCTCAGCCTCCCAAAGTGCTGGGATTACAGGCATGAGTCATTGCGCTTGGCCCAAATGATTCTCTTCTAGCTATTTTGAAATGTATGATAGATTATTGTAAAGTGTAGTGAATACTGATCCATCAAGCACTAGGTCTTACTGATGCTGTTCTGATTCTGGAAAAAGCCCTCACGTTCCTAGCCCACTTCCCATGCACTCACTCCAGGGTGAAGGATGTGAGGTCCTCTTCCCAGCACTTTCACCCAACGGCCTCCATCACTACTGCACTAGCCTGCCCCACTTCTTGGAGTTTAACCAGGGCAGAATGTTCTAATGGCTCTAGACTTCTTATGTCCTTGCTACTTCCTTCTAAGAGTCTTATGTGGGTCTTAATCTGGGGCCTCTGGGTGGAAAGAGGGATTCATGGAACCCCTGAGATCATATGCAGAAGTTTGTGTGCTTTGGGAGAGGGGCTATAGCTTACATCAGATAGTCAAAGAGGTCTGCATTCCAAGGTTTCCGAGCCCCTGGGTGCCAAGCTACAGTGACCCGTCCTGTTTAATGGTGTTCCTGGACACAGCAATGGACAGAGCACAGTGCTTAAGAGCAGGGACTTAGAAGCCAGACTGCCTGATTTTGAACCCCGACTCTATGTCTTATTAGTCAGTGATCTTGGACAGGTTTCTTAACCTCTCTGTGTCTCTGTTTCCTTATCTGTAAAAGGGATTGACAGTGTGTCTATCCTCATGGGATTGTTGTGAAGATTAAATGATTTAATCCATATAAAGCTCTCCATCCAGGCTAAATGATTACTTCTCCTCCCATCGCCCTTGGAGGTTGGCAGGGCAGAGGTTATCCTGACCACTTTTTCAATGAGGAAGAACGACAGAAATAATAGCCCAGTTCCAGAGCTCTGCCTGCAAGTGCAGCAGGTCCCGCTGTTTCATGAAATCATTGCAAAGAGGAAGTCTGCACACTGCTCTCAGAGGCAGGAGGATTCCTTTTAGAGAACTGGGGAATAAACCAGATCTATCGACAATTTCAGTCCTGGTTAAGTAGTGAGAACCAGTCATCGGTCACAGGATGCAAGAGGTGGCTTTAGGCGTGAGTCAGGAGCCACACACCTGAACTGGCCTGTTAGTATCTTCACGGTGACCTTCTTGAAGTCCCTCTGTCTAATCAGATTTCCAGAGAAATAGAGGAACTACTGCTTATTGAGCACTATGAACCGGGCAAGTGAATGCATAATCTTACTTAATCCATTCAGTCACTAGGTGGAAGGATTATTATCCCCATTTTATATGTGCCAAAACTAAGACTCACATAGCTGCTAAGTGGCAGAACTGAGATTCAAACCCAGGTCTGCCTGACTCCAAGACTCAAGTGCCTGATGGTCACAATAGCAGCAGTCCTCATTAGAATCACCTGGAGCACTTGGTAAATGCAGACTGCTGTATCCACTCCCAGAGTCCCTGATTCCATAGGTCTGGTGTGGGACCTGAGAATTTGTAGTTCCAACAAGTTGGAACTGATGCTGATGGTGCTGATGCTGCTGGTCTGAGAACCCCACGAGGAGAACCACTGTGCTAAACCAAAGAGTGATGAGGGGTTGTCATCAGCTCACACCTGGCCCGGGGAGAGAAAGTGAGGGCTTCATCTGCTGCTGTTCCAGTTGAGGCCTCAGGAACCGGAAAGTCTTTAATGAAGCTAATGCATTGTGGACACTCATTCAACCTTCCTTGAAAATGATCACAGATTCAGGGCAGGGCCTTTGCATTTTAAGTGCCAAGCTCATCTTCTTCACCACGCCCCAAGGTTGGCGCCTGGTGGCTTTACTCCTCACTTGTGTCTTTCCCACCTGCTCCCTTCAGCTGAGGCCCAACGCCATCAATATTCAGGAGGGAGGAGGGACAGGGGCAGGGGCGAGACAGTGAGGCTGAGGGGCAAGTCTCAAGGCGTGCGTGCGATGACAGGCTGGAAAGCGCTGTGATCTCACCCCCTCGCAGGCATTCCTGTAACTGGGGAGCAGTGGATGGGGGGTGCGGGGCTGCCTCCTACCAGGGCGTAGTCACACCTCCTATCTGTTCTCTGGAATTCATTAGCTGCTGAGGTGATGTTAACTGTTTTTCATTTTCTGAGTCTTTGCTGAGACTCAAAAAGGGGAAATGAGCCATTACCAACCAGCAACACTTTTTGAAACAGAAACTGAATTGACTGCATTTTCTAATAATGTTGTGTGAATTACGAATGCAGAACTCTGGCCTTGTCTTTCAGAAGACAGACGTCTGTGGCTTGCTTTCTGCTTATAAAGCTCTGGGAGAAAGGAATAGGACGGGTCAAATGTCAAAGTGTGCTGGCCCTGGCCTGTTGTGAGGATGTCGGGAAATTTCCCTTTCCTTGCTTTCTGCTGCTCAAGAACCTCAGGCTCTGCCCCGTTGGGTAAGGAACAGCCACCTCGATTCTTGAAATAGGGGAGTCAGGACACAGGGCTTGGAATCAGAGAACTCTGAACCTCAGTATCCTCATCCGTAAAATGGAGATATTAATCCCGCATGCCTCGACATTCTGATCATGTCAGAGTGCCTTGTGAACTGCAAAAAGCGTATCAGATATTAGCTCTTATTATTATCCTGCCCTTAGATCCATTTGCACCCCATCCTATGGGACAAGGAGTCTGTAGGACCAAAGGGACATGATAACCAGGAGCTCACAGCCCTCTTCCCTTCTGCCATGCTCTGGGTACGTGGGACACTTGAATCCCTTGCCTAAATGGGCTTGAACCTACAAGGAAGGGCTGGGAAGGCCTTTTCCCAGACCCATGGCCCCAAGGGCAGACTGCTAAGGGCACTCCTGGATGCAAGGAATGGCTGTTTGCAAGGGGTGCAGAGTTGGGACTTATAGGTTGGGATATCTACATTTGTTCACAGGAGACCCTTCTAGATGTGGGACTGAGCAGAATTCTGAGAAGTCAGAGAATTCTAGATTCCAACCTGACCTTCCAGGTTGTTATAAAGGTATATATGTGTCAAGGTAGAAGGGAGAACATATTTTAAGTTTAGTCATTGATGTGTAACTTACATATGAAAACACCTGGTATAGGGCCTCCATTTGTATTATTGTCCTGGGCCCATTTTCATTACTAGAAGTTTGAATTCACTTCCTTTGAGCCAGGCAGACCTCTTGCTTTCCTCATTATTTGTACCTCTCTTCCTATTTCCCTCTCCTCTGTCTTCCTAAATATGCATAGCTGAGCCTTATTAGGATATATAGCCAGGATTGGTAGAGATTTAGGGGGCTCCCTTTCCTCTCTCCCTTTAACCATTTCCCACCCCCTCAGGACATGCGTGACAGATGATAGGCAGGGGCCAAGGGTCCTCTCTGGTCAATGGCTGGCCACCTTTTTACCTCTTAAGAGGTTTCAAGATAATGATATCTGTGTAACTTCATGGTAAGAAGATAGAGCTCCATTCTGCTCCTGCCATGGTAACCCTAAGGTAAGCCAAGAGGCTCCATGTTGGGGTGCGTGTGTGTGTGTTGTGGGAAGCAGGCCTGAGAAGCCTAGATTTTTGGGCAGAGAACTACAAGAAGAGTAATGTTGCCTGCCCATGTCCCCATCTCCATCCTGGAAGGGTGCAGGTCCGTGAAAGGCAGCAGCCAGCGACTTCACCACTTTGAGTTGGGCCCCTTCTGGTGTAGAACCTGGATCCCCTAACCTCCTTGGCTTGCCGCTAGCATGTCATTATCCACGTTTTGCTCCATGTAAAACCCTCTTCCAACTCAGACACTGTTTGACAGTGCAGAGACTGGTCCAGAAATGGGGTCGCTTGCCTCTGTGAGTCAAGCCTCTCCTGCTCCAGAAAGTAAGATGAGAATAGCTGCTCCCCGCTTGCTTCTTGGGGTCCTGGGAGGATGCAGCAGTAGTAGAACAGCTTTTGGTACATATCAAATCCTGCTGAACAGCTCATCTCACCTATGCCTGAGATGGCAATAATGCAGACGAGGAATAGCGCAGGTGGGAGTACAGAAGTAGCAGGCTTGTGAGAGAGCTTTGTGAACTGCAAAAGCCCTATCAGATATTAGCTCTTGTTATTATCCTGCTCTTAGATCCATTTGCACCCCATCCCACCTGCCCCACTGACCCTAAGAGAATCAGAGCAAATGCTTGTTATTAGACATGAGCACTGAAGGCTCCAAGGACTACTGCGGCCACCGTTTCTCCACATGTGGAAAGAGTGAAGTGCTGGTACTGTGCTGTGTGACTTTAGGTGCTACCAAGCAGAGTATTAAACACAGAACTGCAGCACGTCCAAGTTCTCCCCTTTTCAATACATTCAATCCTGATTACCCACAGGAGAAACTTGCAGTTTAGTGCTTGAATTCTTCAACACCTCACTAAAACTCAACAGTCTCCCTTTTTAACAAAGAGATCAAGGTTTTGCCCACTAGAATTGAAAACAATATTTTAATTTTCATCTCTTTATGTGGTTTCTTACTTTCTATTTATGCCAGGTGATAGTGGTTTTCCATTAAAGTAATGACATACAGATTTTAAAAGTAAATATAAGTAAATCAACTAAAAAAATCAATTTCAGAAGCACTTTAAAAAAATACAGGTGGTACTCGGACGTGACTGATATTATTCATTTCATAGGCAAGGAAATGGAGAATCAGGCAGGAATCCCCAAACCCCAGAGTGGTATAAGCTGACATTTAGGAAGAACACAGACGGCTGTCTCCCCTGAAAGCCAAACAGATGCTCATGGGCCAGATAAGTTCTCCCTTTCACATTTAGGACCCCCATTAACAAGAGTCTGCCTTTTGTGGTTGGTGTTTTCACCATTTTCATTTTAGCCAAGAAAAATAAGAACTTCTGGGGCCACTGATTGATCCCTTTAAATTGAGGGCAGAAAGCTGGCCATTTTTCAGAAGCGAAGAGCGTCAGTGGTGGTGTTAGGTATAACTAGAAGAGAGGGAAGAAGGGGCAAAAATAGAGGTGGGGCAAAGTGTAAACAGGAAATAGAAGATACAAAGTCAAACCAGCTGGAACATTTTTAAGGACTTGAAACTCCAGGGAGTGGTGGAAACAAACTCCAGATTGTTCCTGTCCTAAGTAAACACAGCAATGTGTCTCTTACAAAGCTCTGACCACAGCTACTCTTTGATACTGATAGAACTATTGCTTATTAAAACTACTATGATGATTTGCCCACTAACCTCCACTGGGCCCTCAGTAGCTGCCAGGCACCTGGCTAAGACTGAACATCCTCTTATCAATCCTCACAGGAAGACTTGAAGTGAAAATTGCAGGCTCTGGACTTGACTAGCCTGGGTTGGAAATCTGGCCCTGTAGAGCTGTGTGTCAGAGCAAATCAAATTCTTCCCTGAGCCTATTTCCTCATTCATTATACCCATTCTATTAATGTGTGTAATAACTATTATACCTCTTAGATTTCAACATTAGACCATTTATCAGGGGTAGGAAGTAAGCAACCAATAACAATGTCACTTATTATTCACTGTTAGTATTATCAGTACCAGAAGGGCAAAGAAGCTTCTGAAGTTTGTCAACCTTAAATAATAAGATATAGAAAATATGACTAGCTATAGAGTTTATTCAAGCCCAAAGCTTAAGGATGGCCACCCAGGAGCATAGATTCAAGTTTCCCTGAATGTACATGCTGAGTAGCAGCAATTAGAAGTGGGTTTTTGTTTCTGTGTTTTTTGTTTTGTTTTGTTTTGAGATGGAGTCTCCCTTCGTTGCCCAGACTGGAATGCAGTGGTGTGATCTCAGCTTATTGCAAACTCCACCTCCTGGATTCAGGAGATTCTCCTGCCTCTGCCTCTGCCTCTGCCTCAGCCTCTGCCTCTGCCTCAGCCTCTGCCTCTGCCTCAGCCTCCCGAGTAGCTGGGATTACAGGCACCTGCCACCACGCCCGGCTAATTTTTATATTTTTAGTAGAGGCGAGGTTTCACCATGTTGCCCAGGCTGGTCTCGAACTCCTGACCTCAAGACCTCACCCTCCCAAAGTGCTGGGATTACAGGCGTGAGCCACCGCGCCCGGCCCTGTCTTTTCTCAAGGTCACTTGGCCCAGTGTCACAGAGCTGAACCAAGATGGTTAGGCTGAGGGATAGGTCCCGGAGTGCTCAGATCTCCGGGCCTCAAGGCCCAGGCTGGGGTGGCACGGCAGGGGCTGATGGGGAGGTGCCCAGGCCGCCGGTGGATGCTCCCGGAAGATGCTCTAAGCTGCCGCTCCGGGTCTCCCCTGGGCCGAAGCTACCTGGAGACGCCCACGGCAGTGACACACCAAGCGGGGTGTGGCGAATCGTCAGGTCCGCAAAACCACCCAGTTCAGCAACTCACGGCTATGCCGAGCCCGCCGCGCTCAGCTCGGCCTGAAACAGCTCCTAGAGCCAGGGACTGGACCGCCCCCGCTGGCTTCTGGCAGGCAAACAGCCACCGGCCACGAAACAGATGGTCGCGAAAGGCTTCCGGGAGCCGCGGGGCAGGCCGGGAGCCGGGCCGCACAGCCAATGCCCGCGCGGGGGCCGTCGGTAGTTACCCGGCAACGAGGTGGACGCCCAGTAGAGGGAGCGGAGCCAGTAGGGCTGGAAGAGCTGGCAAGAAAGCCCTAGGGAGAGGCGACCTGCCAATTCTGGAAGCGGCTTTTTGTTTTGTCCCCAGATCACTCATTCCTACCTGGTCTTGGAGGAAGATCGCCAAGGCAAATGATAAAAAACAGAAATAAACCAGGGGAACAAATAATGATAAAAAAGATACTCATATTTGTTGAGCACTTACTCTCGGCCTGGCTCTTTGCAAGGATTACTTAATTTGATCATCTGATTTTGTAGGGAAAGTATGGTTACTGTCCCAATTTGTAAATGAGAAAATAGGAGTTTAGACAGATTAAGCATCTTGGCCAAACTACCTCAAACTAGGGAGTGTCAGAGCTGGAATTTGAACTTGGGTGGGCATGAACTCAGGTGGCTTGTGTTCTTAATGAGTCAAACCGTGGGCACTCATTTCAGTTCAGCAAACCTAAATCTGTGTTCCTACTAGGCCATTCAGGGCCAATCCAGGTTTTATGAGGTCTGAAGCTTAGACAATTTGCGGGGGGGTCCTCTTTTGGAAAAAAGAATAAAAAATTACAAATGTAAAATTAGGTACAAAAATGAACTTAGAATGTAAAAAGAAATCATAACAAAATATTTTTGCTAATTTTACAAAAATATACGACCATATGAATGCATAGCTAGGGACTCAACGAAGCCGTCTTTGACCCTTAGCTTCCCTTGAAATCCTTCAGTCCAATGTCAAACTACCTTGCAAGCTTCTCTGCGGTTCTCCTCCTACCCTGTCTCCCAGCCAAAGGACCTGAGACCCTAGCAACAGGCTTAATAGGGCTTTTCTGGCCATAGGAGCGATTTTGGCCTGAGTCAACTTGAGTGCCAGAGGGTGAATGCCCTCAGAAGCAGCTCCCAAATACTGATGAACAGGGAGTTGGTGGATAAATTCCCTAGCTTCCTCATCCCTCAAGTGAGATCATGCTGAGACACTTAGTGGTTCTTAGGGTGTAGTCCCAAACCAGCAGCAAACTGTACCACTTGAGAACTTGTTAGAAATGCAAATTCTTAGCCTACTACTACCCTGTACCTACTGAATCTAAAATTCTAGGGGCTGGGGCCCAGTCACTGGTGTTTTAACAAGCCCTCCTAGTGAGTCTGTGCTGAAGTTTGAGAACGACTGTTCTGCTAGGCTGTTCCCCAGAGCTCCCTTATGGGCTTGAGCTCCCGTTGTCTACAATGGTAACCTGCTTGATAACACATCTTTTTTTGGTCCCCCTCCCTTTCTTGTCTCACTTCCTCATTCTTCAACTGGAGCTTCCTGAAGTCACTTCTAATAAACGACTTGCACTTAAATCCTTGTCTGGGATCAGCTTCTAGAGAAACGCCACCTTAGATGAGAACAACTAGGGGAGGTGTCATTGCCCAGTGAGGAGGAGGACGATGGCTGGCTTCAGGGAGGACCAAATGCTCTGCTAAATGCTTTGCTCTCATTGTCTGCTTCACCCTCACAATGCCTCAGTTGAGAGGGAGATGTTGCCCCCCAACGGGGAAACTAGGGTTTGGAGGATTTAAGTGGCTTGCCCAAGAATTTGAATCCAGG
The DNA here is from genome assembly GCF_029281585.2 of Gorilla gorilla gorilla. Lineage (NCBI taxonomy): Eukaryota > Metazoa > Chordata > Mammalia > Primates > Hominidae > Gorilla > Gorilla gorilla. The sequence continues at coordinate 44,382,289 of NC_073232.2, read as the reverse complement.
TCTGAGTCCAAAAGGTGAGCTCCTTACCAGTGAGGGCAGAGGGCCAGCCCATGTTTTGCTCTCTTGTCATTCCTCCTCTTCTCAGAGCAGGCAAGCGTTAAATGAAAATTGTAGGAGGCCATTGATTTCGACTAAGTTTCTGAATTAGGCCCCAGCAGACCAGGCTAAAAATCCAAAGGGAGTCACCCATGCTAAAGTTCCATGTCACTAAACCCAAACTAAGTAGTTACCTGAAAAGAGGTAACAGCCAATTTCCCAAACAGGCCAGTTCAAATCTCAATGGTCACGAGAGTGAATCCGCTCTGCTTTGTTCCTTATATGAAAGAAGTAGCGTTGAGTAACCTGATGCTAATGAATCAGTTGTTTTTCTATCGTTCTGTCTCCCTGTCCCCACCTCATGAGGGAAGTGGCTCTGAAGCAACTAATAGGCTCTTTGTTCTTCGCTTCTGTTTCCTTCAGCCCTCTCTGTCTATAAAACCAACTCCCTCTGCTCAGCTTATCGGAGCACTTATTCTATTTTATGGAATGAAGTGTTGCCAGATTCTATAATTGCAATAAAGCCATTTGAGATCTTTAAGCTAAATTTCTTATCATTTTGTCTTTTGATACAGGGATCCAGTTTTGTTGTGAGGAGTGCTATAGGCTGGACACTTTGGAAAAATCCCGAGTGCACTTAGTGGACACTGCTGGCCTGAAATAGTGGGGCGCACTGGCCTGAGAGCTCCCTGGCTCCCAGTGCCTAAGGTCCTTCACCCCATGCTCCCTCAAGGTCCATCCCTATACCCTCCGGCCTACAGCATGTGACCAAGCATGTGCCCCTTAACCTGGAGCTGGAACCCTTCCTTTCACAGATACCTGGAAATTGAGCCAGATCTGCATCTGAGGGACACTAGAAGGGATGGGGAGGAACGCTTACCCCTGAACTCTGTTCTGTCTCATGTTTGGAGGCCCAAGGTCATTTGGTTCTTCAGATTTCCAGCAAACTGTAGCTCTCACTCCCTTCCGGCATGCCCTCACCCCCCGGCTTTTACACTTAAGAGGAATGGCCCTGCCTTCTCTGGGCCCACAGCTCCTGTGGCTTGAGGTTCCAGCCGTCTTGTTAACAATTTTTCTCCCTGCGAAGTAGGAATGATGGCTGTGTTAACAGGTTGGGGGGCGGCTGGGGAGACACTAACAAGATGACAAACCTTGGTATTTGGCTCCGCTGCTGACTTTGAGCAAGTCCTTTTTTACCTCTCAGAGCCTCATTTTTCTCATCTGTAAAGTGGGGAGTCCTGCTCCCCTCCCCTGAGGTTGTTCTAATGAGGCCGTGCTCATAGTACGTAAATAATGTACACACACAACATGGGCATGCACAGCAATGGGTGCAGGTTACAACTGGGACTTCCCTCTGTTCCCTCCATCACAATTGATGAGGGGCTTTGGGGCTGATCTTGACTTCTCCAGGACCCTGGTCTCCCAGTAGGTTGCTAGCGATGCTCAAAAGGTAGGGGTCTCTCCCCAGGACACTGCCAGCCTGCCCTTCTGGGAGGAAGGAGACAGAAAGGGTTACTTTGGCAATCACTAGGCTTAAGGATGCCCCAATGCTTCGCCCTGTCCCAAACCGACCCCCTACTCCCACCCCCAAGTCTAAAGTGGGTCCCTCTACAATAATCTCTCATCACGCCATTCATTCTTCCTTTGTGGCACTTATTTTAAGTGCTAATTATTTATCAATATTTGTTTTTTTAAACAAAACTTTATTATGAAAAGTTTCCAACATTTACCAGAAAAACCCAAAACAGAACAGTATCACAGACTCTATATACCTGTCACCCAGCTTCGACAATGATCAACTCTAGGTCAATCTTGTTTTATCTCTACCCCTACTCACTCCTGCCTCCTAGTATTAATTTGAGGCAACACATTTGTAAATGTTTTGGTAGGTATTGCTAAAAATAAGGGCTCTTGTATAAAACATAACCACAAATACATGTCATTATACATTTATCCAAACCCACAGAATGTACAACACCAAGAGTGAACCCTAATGTGAGCTATGGACTTGGGGTGATGATGATGTGTCAATGCAGGCTCACTACTGTATCAAATGCTCTGCTCTGCTGGGGGATGTTGATACTGTGGCAGGCTGTGCACAACATGGGGGCAGTCTCTGTACCATCTTCTCAATTTTCCTGTGAACTTAAAACTACTCTAAAAAGGTTAAGTCTTAAAAAATAAAATCAAAGGAGCAAAGCTCCTGTTATTAAATCTAAAAAATGAACAATAATTCTTTGGTACGTGGTTATTGTTAAATGTGTATCTCCCTCCACTGGGTTGGGAGCCTCATGAGAGCTTGCGTGAGGCCTACTAGGTCCTTGGTGAGTAATTGTTGGATGGATGGATGGATGGGTGGATGAATGGATGGAAGGATGGATGGATGGAGAAAAGGCAAAGGGAGCTGGGAGCCCACTTTGCTTTCCATGGATGCTGTCTGATCCCTTCAACACTGGGGTGGGATCATTGCCTTGCAGGTCCACAGACTGTCTCATCCTCTCGGATGTGGGCACCACCATGGAGCTGAAAACCTTTCTCAGTTTTTTTCGCTCCTAACCTGCCTTCCACAGAATCAGGCAAGTAGTCGCTAATCCTCTCCTGTTGGCTGCAGCCTGCTCCCACTGTGCAGCTAATTCCACCTTCCAACTTAATCATCATGCTTAGCACTTTCAATAAGCGCTTTTCATCTTCAGAGCACTGCTCAGCCATTAGCTGATTACTGTAATCTGTCCAACTCCCAAGACGTCAACCAGCATGGCAACGAGAGGCTTCCCTTATTCTCTTGGAGACTCAGTTTCCTCATCTGTAAAACTGGGTTAATATACCTAACTGGCATGGTCGGTGTAGGGTTTCAGTAAAATGAAGTCCAGAAAGTGTCTGGCACTGTCCTTTGACACCTAACAAGCCCTCAGTAATTGTTTATTATCTGTTTCCTGTATGGTGCAGAGGTTAACTCTCATTGGAGAGCCCAGAAAAATCTGGATTTGAATCCAGCTTCCTCCGCTTAAAGTTACATTTCCTGAGCCTCAGTTTTCTCATCTCTAAAATGGGGGTGATGGCACTGCCTCAGTTGGCTGAAAGATCGAATGATGTGACATATGTGTGTGATGTGCTGGGCACAATGTGAGGCACCTAGGAAGTCCTTCCTGGAAGGAAATGGAGGCAGGGAAGGAGAAGGAGGCTGTAGTGCTCCTTGGGAAGGTGCCAGATAATTCTTTTCTCCTTTGTCCCTCAAGATGTTTGAGGGGAAGAAAGATGCCTATTGTACTCACCATTACAACCCCAGCCAACTACCTCCTTGCCCAGCTGTGTGCTCAAAAAAATAAGTAAAGGAATTCGGTGGGCTATGAGTGGAACTACATCTCAACAGGACTGGAGAGTTTATAGAAGACTTTCAGATTTTTCTTTATCTCACAACCAGAGAAAGTAAACAGGCCAGGGATTATCCCCACATATTACAGATGAGGAAACTGAGGCTCAGAGGGAATAAACACAAGGCCTGCAAACGTTAAGAGCTAGAGCCACCCCATCCCAATTTGGATGCATCAGGAGACGTGTCTAAGCTTTCCCCTCCAGAGGAGCTAGGCCTCTGTCTCAGCTGGAGTTACAGGTCTTCTTGAGACCTTCTAAAGCTACAAGGATTCTGCCTGCTAGCCCTTCCTCTCACCCTACCTGGTATGGGGCTGTATCCCAGTGCGCCTGTTTTTAGTTACTGAGAATTTCAACATCAGGGCAGCCATGAACAGCTGCTGTGGTTGTAACTGTGCAACTCTAGCAGAGGGATCTCATTTATCATAACAGCAATGAATCAGCAAAGAAGTTAAGTCCTCACCATAAAGTTGGGGGTGACTCTAGGAGGTGATAGAGGGCCCTCTCTATACACTGACTGGGCCTGGGTTAGGACCCCTGTTCCAGGAACCAGGGCTCCTGGCATTCCCTGAATAGGCAGGGTCCGGCATCAGAGTGGCAGCATCAGGAGGCTGATCTCCACCCTTCCTAGGGAGAAGCGTAGGAAGGACTTGGGAAGTGAACCCTAAGTTTCAAAATGTGAGGGAGTTAAGGAAAGGGAGCAAGACTCTGAGCTGGGTACTTCACGTGCGTTATTACATATACTGTATCATATGTAAGCAATAATTTAATCTGATAATAAGACGCTTTGGGGCCGGGTGCAGTGGCTCACACCTGTAATCCCAACATTTTGGGAGGCTGAGGTGAGTGAATCATTTGAGGTCAGGAGTTCAAGAGCAGCCTGGCCAAAGTGGTGAAACCCTGTCTCTACTAAAAATACAAAAATTAGCCAGGCAGTAGTGGCGCACGCCTGTAATCCCAGCTACTCGGGAGGCTGAGGCAGAAGAATCATTTGAGCCTGTGAGGCGGAGGTTGCAGTGAGCTGAGATCATGCCACTGGACTCCAGTCTAGGCGACAGAGTGAGATGCTGTCTCAAAAAAAAAAAAAAAAAAAAAGGACTCTTTGGATAGGCACCATCAACCCATTTTACAGATGAATTAAATGGGGCACACAAAAGTTAATTAAGTTGCCCAAAGGGTGACACAGCAAGGAAGTGGCACAGGTGGGATTCAAATTCAAGCCTACCTGACTCCAGGCCCTACAATGTTGCCTCTAGTTGTTACCTGCATTTTATAAGGAAGGCAGCCAAGGCCCAGAAATGGGCAGTGATTTTCCCAGAGTCACACAGCCAGCTGGTGGCTGGGCAGAGACTGAAACCAAGAGTCCAGACTTCCAGTTCCAAAATGAGCCCATAAAAGTACCTGGCCCATAGGAAATCTTCAAGTCGTATTTGTTTTTCATTTTTGTTTTAGAAACAGGATCTCACTCTGTTGCCCAGACTGAAGTGCAGCGACACAAACATGGCTTACTGCAGCCTTGACCTCCTGGGTCAAGTGATCCTCCTGCCTTGGCCTCCCAAAGTGCTGGAACTACAGGCATGAGCCACTGCACCCGGCCATCCATTAATATTTGTGATAGAAACAAGGCTAGGGAGAATCCCTGGATGGCTGAGGATAGGGGAGCAGCGGGGAGGAGCAGATGGTAAAGAACAGGCCTTGCTGGAGACCACCAACCTGCTGCTTTTTTCTAGGAGTTGCCCTTTAGCCTTCCCTCCAAAGTAGGGCTTGGGGAGGTGATCCAGAGCTGGGAGGGGTGAGAGGTGTCGTGCAGCACTCGGCCTGCAGGTGGCGCCCCGCACTGCAGTTCTGTACTCCCCCAGGGAATGAGAGCCTGCAGGGGATTTTCCTGTGGCTGGGCGGGGTGGGGCCAGGGCAGTGGGTCTCTCACCAGCGTTTTCAGGATGCCCCTAGACAACAGCTCCCCTCTCACCCTGGCCGCCTATGCCTGGCTGTGGCTGTGGCAGCAGAGGGCTGACAGGGCCCAGATGGGAACTCACACCTCAACTCCTTCCTCCCTGGTCATGCCCTCTGCAGGGCCCTGGGTGAGAAACCTCAGAAGGACTTGAGGTCATCCAGCTGCTTGACCTTAGCCAGTTTACTGAGCTTCTTGGATGCCTACTTTCTTCATCTGTAGAGCAGAAGTGGGTTTTATTTCCAGGATACTGGGAGGATCAGATGGAACATTTATAAAATGCCTGGCCCAGGCTGGGCATGGTGGCTCACACCTGTAATCCCAGCACTTTGGGAGGCTGAGGTGGGTGGATCACGAGGTCAGGAGTTCCAGACCAGCCTGGCCAACACGGTGAAACTCTGTCTCTACTAAAAATACAAAAATTAGGGCCGGGTGCGGTGGCTTACGCCTGTAATCCCAGCACTTTGGGAGGCCGAGGTGGGTGGATCACCTGAGGTCGGGAGTTCGAGATCAGCCTGGCCAACATGGAGAAACCCGTCTCCACTAAAAATACAAAAATTAGCTAGGTGTAGTGGCACATGCTTGTAATCCCAGCTACTCGGGAGGCTGAGGCAGGAGAATCGCTTGAACCTGAGAGGTGGAGGTTGCAGTGAGCCAAGATCGCACCATTGCACTCCAGCCTGGGCAACAAGAGTAAAACTCCATCTCAAAAAGAAAAAAAAAAAAAATGCCTGGCCCATTGCAGGCACTCAGCAGACGGGAACTGTCAGGATTATTCCCATGGACAGTGGCTGCCTGTCCTGATGTCACATCTGCCTGGCAGCTATCTCTTCTTAGTCTTTCCCACCTCACAATGGCAATCCATCACACCATGCCTTACCAGTCACCGCCAAGCTCTGTTATCCATGCCCTACAGACCTGGTACTGCCTGGAAGACAATATAGAAGAGCAGTTAAGTGGAAGGCCCCAGTTCTCACTGTCTGTGTGCAAAACCTTGCCTCTGCGCCTTCTTGTGTGGCCTCGGTCAAGCGGCTCCCATGTTGCAGATTCTTAGTGCTCAACACTACATAGCACAGGCTCCTGGAAGCTAGGTTAGAGCCATGTGACTCACTAGCTCTGGCCAGGGAAATGGGGGAACAGGAGTGACGTGGGCATGTGTCACTCTAGGCCAAGGCAGGTAAGAGACTGTGGATTCCTCTACCCTTTCTTGCCCTGCCACAGTGACCTGTGTGTGGCCAAAGGGCCTTGTGTTTCCATGGTAAAGCTCTAAGATGGAAGCACCCTAGATCCCCCAAGCCACTCTCGGAGGAAAGCCACCCCACCAGCATCGTGTTATATATGAGCAGGAAGTAAACTTTTATTGCCACTGAGGCTTCAGGGTTTGTTTATACCACAGTGTAACCTAGGTTAATTTTACGGATGCAGCCTCCCTGTGCCTCAATTTTCTCATCAGTGAAAATGGGGATAATAATAGCACTACTGTCATAGAGTTGTTGTGAGGGTTAAATGAGATCGTGGCTGCAACCCTCTTAAGATGTAAAAATCTTAGTTTTTATCGTTCTATGGGAAGATACAGAACAGTATGAAATGATCCTACATGCTCAGAGCAAGCGGGGCCCTGGGAACTTGAACTCACATTTCATGTTTAGATGAGGACACCAAGGCTTGGGGCAGAGGAGGGGATGCCTTGTTCAAGGTCATGCAGGCAAATGGTGGGAGAGTCAGGGCTGAATCCTGACTTTCTGAGCCCTGTCCAATGTATTTTCAGACACATTTTGGTCCCTGCCTTCTGGGAGCTCATGATCTAATTGGAAACAAGACAGACATACTGTGGAAAGATCATTCAAGATTCCATGCTATACCCAGATGCGAGAGTCATCCAGACAGTGAGGGTTCTGAGGGCCAGAGGAGGACAAGGACCTGGGGGGTCTGGGAAGTGGGCAGAAAAGGCTTCTGGGAGCTGATGGGATTTGAAGAACGGGTTTCAGCAGAGAGGAGGAGTGGGCAGAGGGCAGTGGTGGGGGAGACGACAGTATAATCCCAGGCCAGGAGAAAGGGAGGTCAAGGAGCAGAGTGGTCCATAGAACAGATAGATCAAAGCATGGTATGTTTAACCAGTTTGAGGGACAAGTAGATTTCTTCCCCTTTTTGACCCCTATTATAAAGAGCACTGCACTAAACACCCCTCTATGTATCTGTGTATTTTGTCAGCTGAGATAGAGGTTTTCTAGAGAAGAGAGGTTGGGTTGAACCTGGAAAGGTATGGTGGTCTGATTTGCAGGAATGGTGTTGTAGGGTTTGGAAGGCTTTTGAATGTGAGTAATACAGAGATGATTTGACTTAATTTTTCAGGCCAAGACCTCCCAGTTTCAATCATTTGCTTACCATATTTACCAATTTTGGCCTATTCATGTGACAACTATACTGTTAGTGACCCAATTTGAATGTTAATCCCTCACTTTTAAATTCATACATTTATTTTAAAAGACTTTTTATCACCATCATATAATTTTGTTTGTTTGTTTTTTAGACAAAGTCTCGCTCTGTCGCCCAGGCTGGAGTGCATTGGTGAGATCTTGGCTCACTGCAAGCTCTGCCTCCTGGGTTCACACCATTCTCCCCGCTCTGCCTCCTGAGTAGCTGGGACTACAGGCGCCTGCCACCACACCTGGCTAATTTTTTTTTGTATTTTTAGTAGAGATGGGGTTTCACCGTGTTAGCCAGGATGGTCTCGATCTCCTGATCTCGTGATCAGCCTGTCTCGGCCTCCCAGATTTTTTTAAAAAATAAAAACAATGCTACTTGCAATAAATACAAGATAACTATTAAAATAAATACAATGATAGCAAAACAGTATTATTAAATACAGCCATAATTGCCTGCCAGAGGCAGAGCGGAAGGTCTGATTCCTTCTGGTTCAAGGAAGAGGGATTATCAAGTGTTAAAAGACATAATAGCACAAATTGAGACTTTCTCCTTTGCTTGTTTGTATAGGCTAGGACAGAACTGACAGGGGAATAACTTTCTCACCATGTGATTCAAAGAGGTCACCTGAAGAAAGCTTGCATCTGGCAGAAAGTGACTTGTAGACCACACCGAATGGGCATCTTGTCCTCTGAAGACTGTCACCAGAATGAGAGCAAGTTCTTTTGTGGGGTAGTTTGACAGCAGTAGGGCCCAGGGATGGAGGACTGGGCCAGATGATCAAAATCTGCCCCTCTTTTTGGTGGACATTAGGTTTTCTTGTGCGGGACTGATGGGTCGGGGTGGGGTGTGGGGGTTCAGAACAAAAGAGAACAGATTTTGCTTACTGTCCCTGACTATAGGTTGTGGAGACTCTAACTCTGGGTCTGCTTCCCAATAAAAGAAGAAAGTGATCTCTGGACATAAAAAAAAAAAAAAAAGACACTTTTCTGGGGGCATTACAAGGAGAGTGGGAATTGCCTTCTCCCTGCACCATCATCTGCAGTCAGGGCGGGCTCCGTGGATGTGTGACCTGCGCTGTCACATAGAGCCCTGTGTTTGGAAGAGCTCAACACTCGGTTTAATGCTCGATTGTTGCCATCATTCCATGGGATACACACTGGCAGACAAAAAGGAGGCAGACCCTCTGGGGACCATTGTGGAAAGAGCTACAGGACATATCTTAAGAGAAAAAAAAAAGTTATAGGACAGTATGTGCAGTATGGCTGTATTTGTAAAAACAAAAAATTCTTAAAATTTTAAAAGCAAACACACACACACTTCATTATTCCATTTTCCCTCAACTGGCTGGTTAGTGATACGTCCAATTACCACTCTTCTAGGGTTAGCCTGGAGATGGAGCAGACATCCTTGATTTATTCATGTTTACCAGACACTCCCATTTCTACTCACTTATTGGACAATGCGAGGACCTTAGAGCATTCTAACTCCATTTACCCCCTTCCTGCTTATGTGCCATTGGATTGCATATTTTAATTCTCCCTATATATTTTAAACATTAGTTTTATTGTTTTATACAGCCAAGATTCATTTGTATTTACCCGTATTTCCCTTTCTATTGCTCTTGTTTCCTTTCTGAATATCCAAGCTTCCATCTGGGACCACTTTCCTTCTGCCTAAAGCATACCCTTTTGTATTTATTTTTATATTTGAGCCATTCATATGGTTCAAAATTCAAAAGTACAGAAGTGTGTCATGATAGATATCTTTCTCTCCTACCCCTGCCCCCAGCCAAAAACTATACATTTCCATATGCACATAGAACATTCCTTGGAAGGAAATACACCAGATTGAGAACAATGGTTTGTCTATGTGGTCTGAAATGTTCATGGTGATAATGTGTTCATGTCTCCCATATGCAAAGAAAGAGAAAGTCAGAGACAGGCAGCCAGGAGACCCAGTCTCTTCTGATTGACAGCCTCTCACTGTGTCCTGCTGTGCACGCAGTCATTCTGTTATACGTGGCCTCGTTTGATCTTGGCCACAGCCCTGTGGGACATGAGAGGCAGGGTTCCTCAATCCCAAGTCTCCCATTTTCATGAGCACCTACTATGCCGGGTGCCACTTCATAGTTACCACGTCACTCAGTCCGCACGACAGCTCTGCTAGTATTGTCGCCATTTTACAGATGAGAAAACTGAGGGAAACAGTCTACGGCCATACCACCCTGAACGCGCCCGATCTCGTCTGATCTCGGAAGCTAAGCAGGGTCGGGCCTGGTTAGTACTTGGATGGGAGAAAACTGAGGGAAACAAAAGTTAGGTAATCTGCCCAGGAGGCAGAGCCAGGGTTCAAACCAAATCCCAACAGTCCAACTCCAGAGCCATGTTATCACAAACCCCATTATACAGCTGAGGAAACAGACCCACAGAGGTTGAGCCCTAGGCTCAAAGTCACTAAGTCAGTAGTGGCAGAGCAAGAACTCACATCCATGACTTTTGGGGTTAAAATCCACAACCCTCCCCCACCAATGTTTTTTTTTCTGCACATTAGAATCATCTGAGGAGCTTTCAGAATGCCATGTTCAGATGTTAAGACCAAAAAAATCGGAATCACTGATTCTATTTTTGTGCCCCCCTCATCTTCCAGGAGTTTCTGAAGTGTAGCCAGGGTGAGAACCACTGTCCTTGCCCGCAGGAGAAAGGGCTCCGAGTCAGGCTCTTTGGATTTCACTGGATCCAGACTTTGCCTCTCATTAGCTCTGTGACTTTGGGCACACTGCTTTAACAGTTCTGTGCTGCCTCAGTTTTCTCACCTGTCAGTTTGGATAACTGTAGTGTCTTCTTCACGTGAGGATTGAATGAGACCATCCGTACAAAGACTTGGAACAGCAGCTAGCACAAGATGAGCTTTAAATAAATCTTACCCTTATTATAGTTGTTATAGTTATTATTATTTTTGCTGTGTGCCTTTGCATAGAACCTGTCCCCCTCTGGGCCTCACTCAGGTCCTCTATGTGTGAGCACACTGTGGGGTTTGGACTGCAGGGTCTTGAACAGTGTCTTCCAGCTCTAATGCGCCTTGGTCGCGATCAGCTGGCTGGGTCTCAGGCCTTCTCCACTTGCCCTCATATTTGTGGAAGCTTGCCCTTTCTCGTGAATGCAGAGGCGGCAACAGGCATGTGCTTGGAGAACCAGAGACCACTTCTGTGGGACGAGTCCAGCCTGTGGTTATGGTATTGATCTTCTCACAGCCAGGATGTGTTGGGCTGTGCAGAGTGGAATTGCCCACTGAGGGGTGGTGGCTGACAAGGTGCCAGCTGCCCCAGAGAGAGGCAGAGGGCCCTGGACGGAGAGTGCCTTGGAGAGGCAGGGCGGGGGCCGAGGCAGAGCTGGGGCTCATGCCCACTTCCTACCAGTGCCCAGGGCACTTGGTGCCAGTCCTTGCCACGAAGTGCCATTCTGCACCAATGCATAATTCATGCCATGTGCCAATCTGTGCCAGCTTTAATTAGCTTCTAACTTTTTGTCATTCATTTTGCTCTGAACACCTTATAAATAAATGATGGGCGAGGGGAGTGGCGAGCAGGGCAGGAATGTGAGGGAAGGACCGTCTTTTCTTCGGCCACAAAAGGGAGGGGTGAGCTTCCAAGGCTGGGCCCAGGGAACCTCATGCCCCCGGGGCTTTCCTGGGGGCCTCCACGCTGCAGAGGGGTGGCCTCGGCCCACATTGTCAGCCTTCCAGCCTGCTCCTTCACAAGCCAAGCCGGGCCGCCACAGCTGTGCCAGGCTCCGAGGGCTCACAAACTAAACTCGGGAGCACACATGTCTGGTTTATGGTGGCAGGCGCTGCCCCGGGAGAGGGCGCATAGGCTGGGGACAATGACGGCAGGAAGCAACAAACAGCTCTTTATCAGCTGTGGGGTGGGGGCATGAAAGGGGGAGCAGGAAGGGATGGGGAAGCTGCTATGGAGGAGCCCACAGGAGAGGTGTTTGTGTGCTTTAAAAATAATCATCGACCCTCATGGGGAGGAAAGACTCGTCTGTGAGGGCTGCTCTGTTTTTACAGTTTGTAAAGCACTTTAATGTGTGTTTTTCTCTTTTGATCTGAATGGCAGCCTTGAGAGGTGTTTCAGCACCTGGGAGTTATCATGCCCATTTATAGTTGAGGAACCCGATGCTTGGACCAGTAGGCTAAGACCCATGTGAACCGCAGCCTGGTGGAGCGAGCTTTGTGTTGCACCACCCTGCCTCTCTTGCATTCCCCAGGGGCAAGGCAGCAGGGGCGGAAAGCACCCCTGTGGAGGCTGGAAAGCCAAGGTGGAATGGAGTCCAATTCCAGGTGGTTCCAGGGTTTGGCATGTTAAAACAACAGATTTGGATTCCCTCTCTTCTTTGCATCCTCATTCTCTGAGAGTGCCAGTAAGCCAGCTGGTTATTTGGTGTGTGGGGATGCAAAGACATTGAAGGGGAGGTGCCCCTTCCTCCAAGATGTCAGCCCAGGTCACCCTGGGACAATGCACTGTCCCCTCTTCCTCCTGTAGCTGGTCATGCTTTCTACTGTGTATCTGCACCTCCAAGCCTAGCTCCTCCACCTCCAGCATTGCTTGCTGAAAAAAACCTGGGCTCCTGGTGGGGCCCCCAACCCTTCATGGTCTAGCCCTTGCTGCCTCTGCACAGCACACTCCTTGCTTGGTCCAGCCCTATTGCCACACTACTTGAAGTCTCTAAACTGTGTGCTGCCCCTGTGACCTTGCACACACAGTCCCTGCTTCCTCAGATGTCCTTGCTGGTCTTACCTTGCCATGTACCCTTGTCTTTCAAGGCTCTATTTAAGTGGTCTCTCCAGTTTGGGGTCTTCCCTAATCTCCTTGGTTAGAGTGGATTGCACCCTGCTCGGGGTCCCCTCTGTCAGTGCTGAATCTAGTCCAGCCTGAAGGATGGCATCATCCTACTGCTTCCCAACTGTTTCTGTCTCTATCTCTCCAACTGGACTGTAGCTTCTCTGAGGACCAAAATGATGTCATTTTCTCTTTGTGTCCTCGGCACCCAGACCGCAGGCTGGCACACTGTGGGCCCTTCAGGAACATGTGTTAGGTAAATGAACAAACACACAGTCCCTGCCTTCGAGAATCTTAAAATCAAGTGTGCTGTGGACTAAACATGATCTTGAAGCCGCTGTACAGATGTGGCCGCTTCTGGAGATCCCTGGGCAAGATGCCCTGGATATGGAAGGAACTGTATATCACTTTTTTTCTTTCTTTCTCTTTTCTTTTTAATTTTGGGAAAGGGGAGGTAGCATTTCTGTAACAATGCTGACTCTACACTGCTCTACACTCCCCACTACAATCACCAGAGGAATCATCAGATGGTCTGTACCAGGCAGGGTTCTCATGGTCGCTAGCAACAGAAATGAACTTTGGCTACCTGATGCAAAAATTGAACTCACTAGTTAGTTAACAGGGGCAGATTCAACCAGAAGACTGGAGGACAGGCCCAGACAACAAATAGGAACAAAAGGAGGCTGGTGGCTAAGGATGCAGCTGAAAATACAACCCAGGTCAGGCTTCAGGAGTCCTGGAGTCAGGGCTAGGTGCTTTGCATAGCTTCAAAACGATTCTTGACTGTTTACAAACGTTATGGTCCTTCTCAAGGTTCAAAGTTGAGAGTGGAGCTTCTGACTGGCTTGCCTAGGTCATGCACTGTGCCCTGCAGGCAGAAGGCAGGACAAATGAGGACCTCCCTTTTTAGCTTTTGCAATTAAAGCAGGGCCTGGTCTTACCCCTTACTTCATACAGTGGGGGTCCCCCAGTAGGAGTGGGGTTTGGATGATGCTGGGTCCTGGGAAGTTGGCATCTCTGTGGCTCTTCGTGGCTGTCCAAGTGCTTTCATATCCACCCCAGGAGGGAGGCTGGGCAGGCACCATTCTCTCATTTTCAGAAATGGAAACAAGGCACAGAGTGATTCAGTGACTTGTCCAGGACCACATAAGGTGGCAAGGGGTGCTTCTTTATCACACTGGTGTACTTTCCTTGATGCCCCAGGGGCTTGGAGAGGAGGCAAATGTTTCCTGAGGAAAGGGCTCTAGGGAGAACTTCGAGAGCTATTGTTGAAACAGCCCTGATACGGTTTCAGGAATGGAAATCCCAGAAAGGCAGAAAGGTGAAAACTTAGGTGATTCATCTCCTGGAATGAAGAGATTAGAATTTCTGAGATGCTGGTTCAGAGGATAGAGACTGGGTTCTTCTCCCCAGCTCTGAGCCTCCTGCAAACGCCATCTCCTGCCTTTGGCTGGTTCATGTGCAGAAGAGCAAGACTGCTGTTCATCTCCGGGATCCAGTAGCTCCCATGGCTGCCTGGGGAGAGTCCCTGTGCATGCCTCCAGGCTTCCGCACATGCTGCTCCTCCACCTGGAGCGCCCTTCTGCTTCTGCTGCCTGTGACCTCCTGGTCAATCTCGGCTCACTGCAGCCAGCTCTGATGTCCCCTTGTCCAGGAAGCCTTTCTGGACTCAAGATTTCATGACAATGAATCACCTCACTCCTTTGGGCCATTTGTCCACTTTGCCACACTTACCTTTCTAGGTTGTAACTGATTCATCTGCCCCTCTCTCCCACTGGGAGTGCCTTGAAGACAGGATGGATGTCACTCACATCTGTGTCCCCGGTGTGCGGTGCTGGCCTGTTCCCCTCAGGGCCATTCTCTCCTCCCCTCTGTGGTGCTGCTCTGCATCACAGCAGGCTGACCCCGCAAACTCCCAGGTCCACTGTCTTCAGGTGGGAGACGAGAGGGCTGGGGAAAGAAGCTGGGATGTGTCTTCATACTCCACCGTCTCTGGCAGTAGCTGTGTTTCTGTGACTCAAGCCCACACCACACAGGCCCACTGTGGTCTCACCTTCCACCGTGTGCCCTGATCCTGGTCACTCTGCTTCCTCCCTTATCCCTCCAGTCTAGGGGTGGCACACTTTCTGCTGTTGCTGCACTCTGGGTCGCCTCGCCATCCAGTTAGAATTCTCAGCTCTTCCATTCCCTGTCTGTTACACACTCACGGTGGTTCTCTGGGCTGGCTGCATCCCAACTGACACCCCAGTTCCCAGCACGGTGCTTGGCACAGTGTGTAACATAAGGTTTGAGTGGTGGAGAACCTTGAAGAACACCTCTTCTCATGCTTTCATTTCACGAATGGGGAACACAAGGCCAAGAGAGGTCCAGTGTCCAGCCTGCTACCATCCAGCTAGAGGGTGATCTAGAACTCAGATCCCACTCTCCAGACTCCTGGCTCCATCACCCTGTGTAAAAGCATGACCACCTAAGACATATAGGACCACGACTCCAGTTCATTTGTCCAAGAGCCTACTTGGCATCTCTGTTCTGTGACTGCACAGGCCTCTCACACAACATGTCCCAAGGGAACTCTTGCTCAGGTCTCCACAGTGGCCTCCTCAGAGGGCCCCATCACAGGAAACAGCACGCTGTCCATCTACCACCACAAGCCAGAAACCCAGAAGTCTCCTTGACCCTTTGCTCTATCTCACGTATAACCACTCCCTGTCCTCCTGGCCCTGTAGATTTTTACCTCCTGAAAGTTACTTCTCTCCACTTCTACCCACCCCCTCATTCCAGGCCTCTGTCACCAATCACCTAGACACTGCAGCAGCCTGAGGACATGTAAGCTTCACCAGGGCAAGGATTTGTTTGGCGCAAGCATGCGTGTCTGTGTGCATGTGTGTGTGCCTGTGTGTGTGTGCTTGTGTGTGTGTGTGTGTTGTTGTTGTTCATTGACATATCCAAAGTGTCTAAATTCACAGGGGTTAGCTAACGTTTTCTGTAAAGGGCCAGGCTGTAAATATTTTTTGCTTTTGCAGGCCATGCGGTCCCTCTTGGAATTCCTTATGTCTGTAGTTGTAGTGTGAAAGGAGACACAACTGAACAGGCCATGTCTGTGTGCCACTAAAACTTTCTTTACAAAAACATGTGATGAGGCAGATTTGACCTCTGGGTAGCGGTGTGCTCACCCCTGGTCTAGAAAATTTCTTGGCACATAGTATTTGACAAATAAATACTTTTAAGTGAAGCAGTCTCTTCTCATCAACTGTTGCTTCCCAATCAATTCTCTCTCTCTCTTATTTTTTTTTTAGATAGAGTCTTAGTGATCCTACTGCCTCAGCCTCCCAAAATGCTGCCATTATAGGCGTCAGCCACCATGCCCAGCCTCTGAAGCTTTCAGTCTTAGGATAAAGATCAACTCCTGATTAAGGCCAACACACCTGCACAGTCTGGCCCCCACTCCATTGTGGCTTTACAGTCACTGCCAAGGACTAGAGGGACCACTCAGTGACTCGGATCAGAGAGGGGGTGCTTAAAGCCAACAGATGGTGCAGGCTCACTCACCCTCCCAAGCTTCCCAGGAGCGTTTCCTCGTACGCTGGAGGCACGGAGCTCTCCCCACCCTTTCTGGACTTCCTGACATATGCCAGCTCCTTCCCACCTTTGCACAAGTTGATTGCGACTGCGGTCACCAAACCATTGTTCCTGGCCCAGCCGTTGCCTGTAGTGGGCACCTGGGGCCTTTGCACATGCTGTTTCTCCTGCCTAAAACTCCACTCTCTCTCCCTTGCTCATCCTTCAGCTCAGTCACCTCCTCCAGGAGGTCTTCCCTGATCCCCTAGGCCAGGCGCCATTAAAGCACTCTTCTTCCTAGCACTGATTCTGGCTGTAATTTTACCTGCTTATGTGTTTCATTGATGAATGTCTAGTTCCCCTACTAGAGAAGCTTCATGGGGCACAAAGACCAAGCCTGTTTTGTTCTCCATCCTATTCCTAGAAACTATTTCAGTTAGCTAGCACATAGCAGTGACTGTGAATGAATGAATGAATAATGAATGAGCGAATGGTAAAGAACTGGAGCTTTGGAACCAGATAGATTCTGGGTTCAATACCCGACTCCACCACAGGGGCAAGTCCCCAACCTCCTAAAGCCTGTTTCTCACTGTAAAACTGGGATAATGGCAGGGCCCACCAGAAAGACTTTATTGAAGATAGAATGAGTTGAGGCCCAGAAAGTCTCAGCCCAGAGCCTGGCTCCAGGCAGGTACTGTCAATGTACTGACTGGAACAGTGACAGCTCAGAAATCCTGTCATGTGAGAAATAGTTTTAAAAAATCAGAATGTTTAGCCCCGGGGAAGTAAAGATCAAAGGTAGGGGATAAACCTCTTCCATTACCTGCATATGGACCCTTCCTTGATACAGCTGTCTCAGAAAGCCATAAAGTCTCTGTCCCTATAGGTGTGCAAAAAGGAGCCGGGAGACCATGACTCGGGCACTGCAGACGGAGCTCCCGCAGGGGTGAGGGCGCCTAAGTGACCTCACGGGTCTCCTCCAACCCGGGGTCCTCCATTTCTAAGCACTTGGAGGCCTCTTGAGCTCTATCTAGTGAGGGAGGAGGCGCAGATGGGAGCGCACGAGTCGGGTGGGCAAAGGCAGCTGGTTGGAGAGAAGCGTAGGCCAAGGGGCCCCAAGGACTAGAGGGACTGCTCAGCGACTCTGGGAGCAGAGAGGGGGCGCTTAAAGCCAACAGATGGCGCGGGCTCACCTAGGCCGAGCGCCCGCTCGCCCGCCCGGGCTTCCCGGGAGCGTTACCTCGCTCTGCCTGAGGCGCGGGGCGGACGCGACGCTGGGGGCCCCCATCCCCCTGCGCGCCCCTCTGCGGGACGGCTGGCGGCCTGGCGGGGCACTGCTCTGTCTCGCACCTGGGGCCTCTTCCGCGGGCTTCCTCCCTGCCCCTTTGGGGGATTCGTGGAGTTGCCACAGCAGCCGGTGCCATGACATCGGCAGAGGGCAGCTTCGCCAGCACTGAAATATTCATGCCCTGAGCGCCCGGCCGGGCTCGGCGCCTCTCCCGGGGGTCCGGACGGGGCCGGGCGGGAGCTCGGGGGTCCTGGCGGCCTGAGGGGTGGGGGAGCGCCGAGCGCGGGCGGGCGGGCGGGCGGGGGCCGGGCGAGGCGGGAGGTGAGGGAGGGAGCTGCGGGAGGCGGGGTCTGGACGGCGGGGGCCGAGCGGGGCGGGGGAAGCAAGGGAAAGTTGATCGCGGACTTGAGCGGCGGCGGCGGCTCGGGAGAGAGGGACGCGGGCTGCAGGCGCGATGCTTGGCCAGAGGACGCGTCCGACGGCGGCCGGACGCTGAGGCGGTCGGGGCTAGGCAGCCCGGCCCGGGCATGGAGCGCGGGGTGGCAGAGCCTCTGGACGTTTGGGGCGCGCCCAGTCCGAGCCCCCGGCGCGCCTGAAGTTGCGAGCGGCGAGCGGCCCGCGGAGACCCAGGAGCTGCCGGCACGCCGCGGATGAGCTTTCGCGCCGGCGGGAAGACGCGGCGGTGGCCAGGGCCAGAGCAGGCGGCCCGCGGGGGCCGATCCGGCGGAGAGCAGAGCCCGAGGCGAGGCGCGGCGCCGCTGCACACACGCACACGGTACCCGGAGCCACTCACCGCCTCTTCCCTCCTCGCTTCCCTCTCCTTCCCCTCGCCGTTCGCCCGCCGCGCGGCGGGAAAGTTGGTGGTGACCGCGGCTGCCGAACCACTTGTTCCCAGCGCGGCCATCGCCCGTGGCGGGCGCTCGCGGCATCCTTCGGTCCCAGGCCCCTGGCCCTAGCCCCGCGCCCCGCTCCGAGCTCCCCGACGCGCGGCAACTTTTATTCCTGGGAACTCGAATTCCATTCGTGTTGGCCTTGGGAGGACAGGCATCCCATCCCCCATCCCCGGTCCTGGGACCGCGAACATTTGGGGGCTTTGCTCTCGGCGCTACGGAGAGGGTCCAGGTCTGGGGTGGAGAGATTTTCGAGAGTGGAGCGCGTTGGGATCCAATCCCCTCCCCTTCTGAGCCCTGGGTCCCCATTTGGACAGTGGGGATGGGGTGGGGCGCACCCCTACTGCGGGCTGGGCAGAGGCGCTGAGGGGAACTAAAGGCACGTAGTTCTCCCCTCCCCTCATCAGGTCCCTGTGCCCGCGGGAGACCCCAGGGGACTTACACATCCTCCCAAATTCGGTCCAGCTATGGGAAGACGCGCCCCTCGAGGAGCCGGGAGCCTTTTGCGGCTCTCGCTTCGCCTTCCTGGCCCTGGAACTGGTCCGCTACGAGCGATGCTGGCTGCCCCCAGGAGCTGGCACCCGGGAGCACTGCCCCTCATCTCCACCGTAGGTCAGCCCAGGACTCGAGCAGAGCCCGCGTGTTCCAAGGCAGTGGCGGCGCCAGCCGGCGGGCACTCTGCCTGGCTTTCTCGGAGCGGGCACCTAGAGAGGCTGCCTCTGTGCTGTGAGCAGAGATCCGATGCCAGCCGCCGCCCCACTGCGACCCCAGCCCCAGCCCTAGTGCTGTCGGCGGTCCACTAGGAGGAAATTAGCCTTTCCTCGGTAGTAATACTCCCCCATCCTCCCTAGTAATTCAGAAAGCAGAGCCTTCTTTTTCTACGTCCTTTGCCCTCTCAGACCAGAGCTGGCATTGACATTGACCTCGCTTCCAGCCCCTTGGGAAGTGCCCCAACCCTAATTTGGATTTTGAAATAAGCTAGAGAGATACAGGAGTGTGTGTGTGTGTGTGTGTGTGTGTGTATGTGTGTGTGTGTGTGTGTGTTGGGTGGAGTCAGACCCTCACACAGGGAAGAATTAGGTTGTGGGGTGTGGGGTGGGGCGGGCTTTAAGAACCTAGTTGGGGCCAGTTGCATGGTGATGATGAGTCAGCCCACGATGGGGAGAGCTGGCTTGGAGTTAGTGCTTGGTTCGTGGTGCAGGGGTAGGCGCACTGCGGTCAGCACCTACAGGGGTGGGGGCACTAGATGTTACTCTGCCAAGGAGGAGCTGGGAAGGGGCCCCTTGCCTGGGGGAACAGCAAGGCTTGGTTCTGGCTGCCAGGGCTGGGGAGGGCAGGAAGGCAGAGTGTCTCGTGGTAGAGGGTGGGTGTCCCCCGTGAGCTGGGAAGGTGGCACACAGAAGCGACTGGTGTGAACCAGGAAGCTCTGCCTCGAGTGCTGGAGGACAGCAGTGAGGGGTGGGAGGCCCAGAGCTAGCATCCTGGCCCCGTCTGTGCTGGGCCCCCATATACTTCTCGGACTTGGCCTTCCTCACCTCTAAACAGCTGGGCTCCTCACGTCTGCTTACCAAAGGGCTTGATTTGAGGGTTGTGATAGCAGATGATCCTGGTTGCCTCTGGAATAGCTCCCCCACCCAACAAGCTACCTTACCTGCAGTTTCACCATTTGAGGTTCATTTATTTGAGCCAAGTATTTTAAAGGGCACCTTCCTGAAGTGCTCATTTAAAATGCACATTCTTCTGGGAGGTGAAGGTGTAGCGGAACCTTGCTCCTCAGAGTGTGGCCTGTGGACATGCAGCATCGGCATCACCTGGGGACTTGTTAGAAATGCAGACTCCTGGGCCCCACCCCAGACCTTCTGAATCAGAATCTGCATTTGGTAAGATCCTTGGGTGACTCATGTGCTCAGTAAAGTTTGAGCTGTGGTCCACAGTGCCTTCTCTAAGAGGCATTGCATAGTTCCTTGGTGCAGAGTGTTGTATAGGGCAGTGGATAAGAACACAGAGATGAGAATGAGATTGAAACTTCTTTCTCTGGCCCGTTTTGCTAGGCTTGGATTAATAGTCCACCACTGGCCCCTTCGGGTTGTACCATGCTAATGCCACAAGAGTGTTTGTGTTTTAGGGTCTTTTAAATAGATTAGAATAACATCTCAGCTTTGTGTGCAGTCAAAACTGTACATGGAACTGGGTGCAGTGGTGAACTCCTATAGTCCCAGCTACTGGGGAGGCTGAGGCAACAGGATTGCTAGAGCCCAGGAGTTCAAGGCTGTAGTGTGCTAGGACCGTGCTTGTGAATAGCCACTGTACTCCAGGCTGGGCAATATAATGAGACCCTGTCTCTAAAAAAAACCAACAAAAACCCCTGCACATGGGCCAGAAAGAGGTGAGTGGAGGAGGCAGGGTTTCCGGAAGCTGGGTGTACACACTCTGCCTCTAGGACGCCTGAGACAGAGACTAGATGCTGTCCCTCAAGCAGAAGGAATTGAGCAACTACTCTCCACCTCATCTGCCCCTCCCAGATGGGTGGATCAGCCAATTAATAACACCTCTCAGCGGCCCTAGGACTTATGCAGAGGGGGAGGAGCATGAGAGCCAATTTGGAACAGCCTCCAGAGGGGAAGATACTGACCAAGCTCTCCCCTGACCCCAACCTGGACTGGACATCCCACTTCTACTGCCCTAAGGTGGTTTGAGGCCTCTAGCTTCAAGATACAGGGATGATGCCGAGGCATGGTGGCAAGTTATACCCCTGGTCCTCTGGATGATGACCCTGAAGCCATCAAGGCTGGCCTGAGAGTAGGAGATTTGAAACACTGCTGGAGAGATTTGGATCAGAGGCCTGGTGTAGCCGATGGTGTCACAGGTGAAAGGTCATCGCATGGCTCAGGCATCCCACCCTGCCCAAAGAGGCTGTCCTTCCCCTAAGCTATCCTCTTTCCCAGAGAGAGGGCAGCTCTGCCAGGGGACAAGGTGATGAGGAGGAACTATGGGAGACACAGTCATGGGCCTTACAAAGAGCGAGCTAATGTGAAGACATTCAGACATTGATTTGAAAATCAGTGAGTTCAAAAATAGTTAGGTTAGGCTGGGTGCAGTGGCTCACACCTATAATCCTAGCACTTTCGGAGGCCAAGGCAGGTGGATCACTTGAGGCCAGGAGTTTGAGACCAGCTTGGCCAGCATGGTGAAACCTGGCTCTACTAAAAATACAAAAATTACCCAGACGTGGTGGTGGGCACCTGTAATCCCAGCTACGTGAGAGGCTGAGGCAGGAGAATCGCTTGAACCTGGACCATAGAGGTTGCAGTGAGCCGAGATCATGCCACTGCGACAGAGTGAGACTCCATCTCAAAATCAATCGATAAATAAAAATAATAAAAATTTAAAAATAACTAGGTTAATAAGTCTCACTGTTTTCTTGAACCCCCAGGTCTTAATGTGTAAAGATGATTGTAAAAATTGACCTAATTTCCCATTGAACTCATTGTTTTCAAATTCAGTTTTACTTGTTTTTTAAACATTGTATTTTATTTTATTTTGAGCCTTGCTTTGGGTTCCTCTTGGCGCTGGGGCAATCCTGTTTGTCCATGAATAGATGAGCAAGGTCATTTACAAGTCGAACCCTACTGGATAGGTTATTTCAGGGTGGGAGTACTTTTGCCTTCAGTAGAGAAGTGCAGATCAGATTGGGTTCTTCTGTATTCCAGCCTCCTGTGCATAATGTGGGTGACACTGACGCTGCTCAGGAGTCGTCAACTCCAGGAAGCTCTCCTGAGTCCTCGGGTGGGGTGGCTGGTGCGGGTGGGCTGCCCCTCCAGCCTGTGCCTCCCTCGCTCACGGTCCTTCCTTGGTGCTTCTTACCATTCTGCATGGCTCTGGCCTCTCAGTAGCCACTGAGCTCCTCCAGGGCACAGGCTGCATCTTTTTCCTCCACACTAGTGGAGTAGTTGGTGCTCAGTAACTGTTCATTGACCCAATGGCTTATCGCTGGGTGATGGTTCTCTTACCTTCTCCAGCCCTATTCTTAAGTGATCATTAACACACCAACCGTTTGCTGTGCCTATATCCAGTTTTAACTCTTCATGGTGGTACTTTCCAGATGGGTGGTGAATGTCCACCTTGCTGTACTCTGGACTCTAGGCATCTGCTCTCGGACATTTGCATGCCTAAAGAGGCGAGGATGCAGACAAAAGAGTAAAGCATGTAACACAATAGGGAGTGGTGGGGACTGGGGAGAACTGAAAAGCATAGGCCCCATAGAGCAGGGGCAAAACCCATCTACGTGATGGAAGTCAGAATAATGGTTACTCCCGGGGGCATAACGACTGGGGCACAGGGGTGCTGCTGGCGTGCTGGACATTTCTAATGCTTGATCTGAATGTCTGCAACAGTGGTGAATGATCATTTTTGCAAAAGAGCCAATTCAGAAAACATTAGAACATTTATAGGCCATATTTATTTGGATTCAACATGAAAATGGCTTTATTGAATCCCATAGGGCAGAAAATGCATATTCTTACCAACCTTATTGACGAGAAAGGTGTCAGCCAGAAAACTGGCATATTTAAAACGTAGCCACATGGAGACAGTTTTCTAGTCTTTCAGTGTGAAAGTTGATCAGGATCTGTCATGGAGAGTGGGGTGGGCCGCTGCTGCCGCCCACAGCTCCAGATATTTGGGGCCTCAGGGTTTGCGGTCTTGGGGCCCTGTGTCACCTCGATAATAAATGTTGGCATAGCTCAATGTATTGGTGAGGGGAATGGGAATATCAGACAGCCCTTCTCAGCCTCAGGGGCTGCAGGCTGTGTTGCTGAGAGTGACACAGCAGGTTCAGTTTTAGCATTCATATTTTTTACATATTCTAAAACCCCAGGCAAGTGTTGGTTATTATTATGATCATAATGCATTCACTTCGTGATTTTCATAAGGCAGTTTGCAGGCCGACAGACTTGATATTGAGCACCAGTTCTTCCACTAGAGCTCTGAAGCCTTGGGTTTGGCTTAGTTTTCTCATCTGTAAAATGGGAATAATTTTTCAATTGCCCTATAGGCTTGCTATGAGCATTAATAAGAGGACAACTTTCCAAGGCATTGTGTAGTACCTGGCGCACAGTATACATGCAAAATGTAGTAGCTTTTATTGTATCCCTTTGACTTACTTATATGTTAGGCACATTGTATTCTAGTAAAGAGGTGAAACCTCTTCTTATTTTCAGAGCTTGACAATCTATACATTCATAAATTGAATTCTTCCTGAATGTGTGTGTGTGTGTGTATGTGTGTGTGTGTGTGTGAGCGCATGCGCACGAGTTGGATGGGGGTTGTTGTGGTTTTTCTTTTGTAATTACTTACTGATAACATTTAAAAATCCAGCTGGCCGGGCGTGGTGGCTCACGCCTGTAATCCCAGCACTTTGGGAGGCTGAGGTGGGTGGATCACGAGGTCAGGAGATTGAGACCATCCTGGCTAACACGGTGAAACCACGTCTCTACTAAAAATACAGAAAAAAAAAAATTAGCCGGGCGTGGTGGTGGGTGCCTGTAGTCCCAGCTACTCGGGAGGCTGAGGCAGGAGAATGGGGTGAACCCAGGAGGCGGAGCTTGCAGTGAGCCGAGATCGCGCCACTGCACTCCAGCCTGGGCGACAGAGCAAGACTCCGTCTCAAAAAAACCAAAAACCAAAAAACAAACAAAAAAAAAACAAATCCAGCAGTCTGTATAAACATCTAGACTTCTGGCATCGCTGATTAGAACTGGCAACATTGTGTCCATGTTCCCAATCAACAGTTGAACAGTTGTTGGTTGGAGCTGAGTTGCCAGTACCCCTTTCATTTGCTTGCTTTCTCTCTTTCTTTCTTTCTTTTTCTTTCTTTCTTTCTTTCTCTCTCTCTCGCTCTTTCTTTCTTTATTTCTTCCTTCCTTCCTTCCTTCCTTCCTTCCTTCCTTCCTTCCTTCCTTTCTTTCCTTCTTTCTTTCTTTCCTTTCTTTCTTTCTTTTTTTTTTTTTGATGGAGTCTCTCTCTTTCGCCAACCTGGAGTGCAGTGGCGCAATCTCAGCTTACTGCAACCTCCGCCTCCCGGATTCAAGTGATTCTCCTGCCTCAGCCTCCCAAGTAGCTGGGACTACAGGTGCACACCACCACGCCCAGCTAATTTTTGTAGTTTTAGTAGAAACAGGGTTTCACCATGTTTACCGGGATGGTCTCGACCTCTTGACCTCGTAATCTGCCCACCTCGGCCTCCCAAAGTGCTGTTTTCTTTTAAAAATTATTTAATGGGCCAGGCACAGTGGCTCATGCCTGTAATCCCAGTACTTTGGGAGGCCGAGGTGGGTGGATCATTTGAGGTCAGGAGCTAGAGACCAACCTGACCAACATGGTGAAACCCCGTCTCTACTAAAAACGTAAAACATTTAGCTGGGCATGGTGGCACATGCCTGCACTCCCAGTTTTTCGGAAAACTGAGGCAGGAGAATCTCTTCAACCCGGGAGGCAGAGGTTGCCATGAGCCGAGATCGTGCCACTGCACTCCAGCCTGGGCGGCAGACCAAGACCCTGTCTCAAATAAATAAATAAATAAATAAATTCACGGAAGAATACATACATAAAATAACATCAACAGATCTTAAGTGGAAGTGGTGAATTTTCGCATATATATACACCTGTGTAACCGCCTCACTGCCATGGAGATACAGAACATCTCCAGTGCCTTGGCAGGCTCTCTTATGCCCCCTCCCACCCCATGTTATCCCACTCCAGAAGTAACTACTCTTCTGACTTCACTCTGACTTATGTCGCCCCTGTGAGTTTTGCCTGCAGCTGCCTTTTAGATTTACGTGAGCCTGCAGCTTGCAGTTCTCCACAGTCCCGACCATTCCCTATTGCCTCACTTTGGACCCCACTTTATTCATTTCCAATACCCCCTTGCTCCTTTAGCCATTTGAGTTTGTGACCTGTACTCAAGGTCTGGAAGTGTTCTCAGAGATCAGCTAGTCTTACCATTTTATAAGTGGTGAAACTGAGACTTGGAGTCAGAGAGTAAGCTTGTTCAAGGACCCCAGATGAAGCTCAGCCTGAATGCTGGCCAGTCAAGGGCAGAGCCCTGCTCCTCCCGCTCCAGCACAAGGAGTGTTGAGGAGGGCGGGCATGCCTTGTCTTTCAGACCCCAGCAGCCCCAGGCCTGGCCCTGCAATCAGCCACCCAGAGCCTGCCACAGGCCAATCAGCCGAAGAGGGTGGGAGTTTTTTTCTAGCCTGTGTCTTCCTGGAGATGCATCTTCCTTGAGGCAGGCGGTTAGCGATATCACCTTCCTCTTTAAAGGCCATGCTCCATTTGGAGAGGACCTGAGATGCCATTTGTGACAAGGGCCATGCACATCACCTTGATTGTGTCTGTTTCTGAAAGAAGGCTGTAATTTGGGAGCCAGTGAAAGCAAGGGAGGGAGGGAAGTAGAGGAGAGAGCAAGAGAGAGTGGGAGGGTAGAAAGGGAAAACAAAAGGGGCAGCCGCGACTCTGTCTGGGTTTCCATTTGTATCACTAATTCTGTCCCCGAGGAATGCTGGCTTTCCCTGGCTTCGGGTTAGTGTGGGTTGAGTCCCTCTGAGGGGTGCCCTTTAGCTCTGCCCACTTTTCTTCTGTTCTTTGCCTACAGAGACAGGAGATTAGCCATCCTGCCCTGGCTTATAAGGGACTTTATTCCCTCCAGCCCCCCATGTTCCTTCTCCTGCTCCGAACTGCCCCTGGCTCGGGAGGAGGCTGATCTTGCCCTTCTTTTCTGGAGCCAGGATCACTGATGTCATCTCCAGGGAACCAGTGGCAATGGAACTCTAGGCTAGGCCTTTCTCAGACACTCTATGGGGGCCTAAGGCTTTGTCTTAGAGGGTGAGGCACGGGTGGACTTTTTTTTTTTTTTTTTTTTTTTGAGACAGTGTCTCTCCCTGTCGCCCAGACTGGAATGAGTACAGTGGTGCAATCTCGGCTCACTGCAACCGCCACCTCCCGGATTCAAACAATTCTCCTGCTTCAGCCTCCCAAGTAGCTGGGACTACAGGTGCATGCCATCACGCCAGGCTAATTTTTGTATTTTTAGTAGAGACGGAGTTTCACCATGTTGGCCAGGTTGGTCTTGAACTCCTGACCTCAGGTGATCCACCTGCCTTGGCCTCCCAAAGTGCTGGGATTACAGGCATGAGCCATCGTGCCCAGCCACGGATGGACTTTCACTAGAAAACCAGAACATAACTGGGTGGTGGGGTGGGGGATCCTTCCAAACCCATCCTGTCTGTGCTTTAAGATCTCACATCTACTGTTGGGGAGGCCATTCCTCAGCCAATACTGAGCATCACCTGTGTCCCAACCTCCGTCTAGTTGCTGGGACTTCAAGCTGAGAGTCCACAGCTGCACTGCCCAGTAGAAAAATAATGCAAGCCACATGTGCAGTTTTAAATTTTCTAGTATCCACTTGGAAAAAGTTAAAAAAAAGCAGGTAATTTTTTTTTTTTTTGAGGCAAGGTCTTTCTCTGTTGCCCAGGCTAGAGTGCAGTGGTGAGATCACAGTTCATTGCAGCCTTGACCTCCTGGGCTCAAGTGATCTTCCCACCTGAGCCTCCCAAGATGTGTCTCCCTATCTCTGTGCTCTTTCTGTGAGAAGGATAAGTATTAAATTCATCTTTCTGTTGCTTTCTGCTTTTGGGAGTTTTCCAAGCAGGGAGTGACACAGCCTAGAAAGCTAAGGAAGTTGCAGCAACGTGGAGTGTTTGAGGCTTTCCTCTGGGGAAGAGGGTCTGGCCTGTCCACAGCAGAGGGGGCTTGGATGCCAGAGTATCATGGGCACTTAGCAGACCTGGGGCAATCTCTGGGGGCAGAAGCCCTGGGGCCAGGTAAATGCAAACTTTCCATGCTGTCTGCACTTCTCCTGTGATATACCCTGGGCCAAGGGTGTCAGGGTTCCCCCAGGAGGCATTCAGGTGGCTCCAGGGTCCAGACAACTGGGAAGACACTGTGGCAAACTGCACATACTTACCTCGGCTAATGGGGGCCCCTGCTACTGTTTGGTCTATGTTGCTAAGCAGCAGTACAGAACAGCTTTTAGGCTTGCCGGACACTTTGATTTTTCAAAAGAATCTAAACATCGATATTAAAAAAAAATCTTTCTATTTGAGATGTTAGCAACGAATTTAATATTTGAAAACACAGCGAGGCCATTCATTCATTTAGGAAATAGTCATTAAACGCTTACTGTGTGCCAGGTGCTGTTTTAGGCCCTTGGGGTCCATCAGTGGCCCCTACCCTTGTGAAGTGTCTATGGTAGGGAAAACCCTTTGGCAAGCTGCATGTGGCCCATAGATGGCCAGTTTATGACCATAGACTTAGTGTCAGAGCTGACAGTAGTAATGAGAAACATTTATTAAGTACTTACTGTGTGCCAGGCCCTGAGCTTAGCACTTCATCTAAAATACCTCACTTAGTCCTTACAACAACCCTACGAATTAGGGTCAGCTGTTACTCATATGTTACAGGTGAGAAATATGAGGCACAGAGAGGTTAAGCAATTTGCCCAAAGTCACATAGCTTGCAGGCGGTGAGGCAGATTTTTTCATGAAGGCAGTCTGATTCCTTGATCATTACTTTGTACTGCACTTACAGAAGGCCAGAGCCAAACCTTTCGCTATACAGATGGAAACTGAACTCAAGAAAGGACAAAAGTCCCACCTGGGATCCACAGAGAGGCAATGACAGAGCTGGGGCTGGGTTCTGGGTCACCCCCTTTCTATCCAGCCCTGCCAGGTGTGTTTATTACAGTCCTGACTTCCCCTATAATTGATCCTGGGCTGAGGTTGAATGTTCAGGCGCCTCCAGCATTTGGGCAGGGGATGTGAGAGAGTGAGGCTGGCTGGGATTTAAACATCCATGGGAGTGAATGAGGTGGATGGTTTTCTACCCTGAGCAGGTTGCCCCCATCTGGGAAGGCCATGTATGTCAGGGTCTCTGCACTTGCCTGGACCCCAGCCCTTCCCGTCTGTAAAGCTAGGGGTTTGCATGCAGTGGTGTCTATAATTTAACCCCAACCCCACACCTTTCCCCGCCATTGGCCAGGCTGGCTCAGGAGCTCTTGGGTATTTCTGGCCATGCATCTTAGTCCTAAGCTGACCTTAGCCTGGGCTTTCTGGGTCTTGACCCAAGTAACCTTATCAGAGCTTGTAGTTTTATCATGTTGCTGTATGTGTGGTAATCATGAGGCAGTGAAATAGGTGTGAATAATGAAGAAAAATGCCCCCGGCAAGTGTGTGAAGACTTCAGTGATAGTCCTTTCATTGACCCAAGTGCTTTAATTCTCTGAGCCACAGTTTTCTCATCTGTAAAATAGGGGGAAAATCCCCTTCTGACCAATCACTTGATTCAGTGAGTAGGGGGCTCTCATGAGAGACATAAAAGTGCTCAACAAAATGAGTTGCGATAACCTAAAAATCGTGCTATGCAAATAGTATGTGTCATTGTAATTAATTTTTACTAAGTATTAATGACTTGAATTATGTGGGATTTACGAGATATATGCAGTTGGACATTTAAATAACATGATGATCTCGAAACCCCAGGAGCAATGTCTTTGCAATGGCTTGATGTAACTCTTTATGCTCACTCTTAACAATTTGACATCCATCTTTTTTGGATTTGTACAAGTCAATTGATATTTATTAAGCACCTACTGTTTGCAGGATACTATGCAGGGCACACTGAGATACAGAAATAGACAAAGCATGGCCCTTGTCCCCCATGAGCTCTCACACTTATTCAGAGTGCTGTATTCAGGGCAATCAATTCAGGATGTGTGTGTGTTAGAAGAAGAGAGAGAAAGAGAGAAAGAGAGAGAATTGCGTCTCCTTAGGAAATATCAGCATCTCGTGCCTGACTCAGCCAAGGCCAAGGTTTTCCTTCTCTGATCTTCCTCACTGCCCCCAAATTCTCCCCCTCACCTGAACTGCTGGTGACCACTGGGTCTGAGTTACCATGGGATGGCTACATCCTAGGAGGGGCTGGGACAGGCATGGGGTGTAGAGAGTGGGGGTGGCCATGGGCTAGGACCTGCCAGGCAGCTGACCTGCCAAGCTGTGTCTGCTCCCTGCCTGAGGGCTGTTGGAAACTGGAGCTCAGGCCGGAAGAAGGGAGCCATGAATAATACAGCGGGAGAGAGGCTGTTAACTAGGTGACCTCGTTGCACCTGTGTGTTTCACAGCTTCCTTGGGAGCCGCTGTGGAGGGCCTGGGTGTCAGGGGCAAGGGCAGAGGGGAATGGGAAAGGCCAGGTGTAGACATAGTTTATCTGTTTTTCCTTCCTACTTTCCTTTAAACTGCCTGGCTCAGAAGTCCGTGGTACTAACTTGCTGCCTCTCCTTTCTAGTGTTGATGCAGACGGCCTTGGCCATGTGTGCACGTGTGTGTGTGTGTGTGCATGTGCATGCATTGGCTGATGTAAGGGTGGGCTTTCTCTTGCACCCTGCCCCTTGGCCTGATCACAAGGTTTGTTTGCTGAACTGGATATCAGGCCTGCCCCTAGTCTCTGGAACAGACGTGTGATGTCACTTTTAAGTATCTGGCTGCTGTGGACTAAGAAGGCTCCTGGGCAGGACTTTTTGGCTCCTGAGGCTTTGGCCTCTGACAAAGGGGCCCTGTTTGATGTAAGGGGTAGGGGATTCCCTGGTGTTCCCTTCTAATGTGTGGGGTCCATCATGAAGCTCTGGCTAAACTCATCCAGACCTGACACAAAGGGGCTGGTGAACCCCAGTACCTCTCAGGTAGACAAAGAAAGTCTCTGAGCATAGGTGAGGGCCTCTTCCAAGGGCAATGAGCTTAAACTCATTGTTTAAGAGCAAAGGGAACTGAGAGGAAACTGTACCGGGAGGGGTTAAAGGCAGACCCAAGGAAGAACTGGTTATGTGGTATGTTGGGTAAGGGATGGAGGATGGGGAGGCGCTGGAATTCATTCCCAGAGTAGACTGGCTTTACCTTCCACGTGGCTGTTTCCTGACTGCTGGCCTGGGGGTGGGATGGATGAAATGATCTGGGAGTGGAAAGCAGAGGGCACCTGGGCAGTGCTTGGGACAGGAAAAGGTGCCCTTGGTGTCTACTTCCTCCTTTGTCCTGAGTGCTGTCAGCAGGGGCCTGACCCCTGAGGAGCTCTAAGACCCTCTTCCCTAGGACTAGAAAGGGACTTCTCTCCCCAGACCCATGCTGCAGCCTCAACCTGCTTCCCCAGGCTTAAGAGCCCAGTCCCATGGGCTGGGGCCTGCCTGCTTCCCTGAAGTCTTAGAACCAGGCTTTCAGGAGGGTACACACCTCATCGCTGTCCACAGACACACTGGCCTGCCTGTAAGAAATGGGAAGCATCTCTTCCTTTGTGCCTGGTCTGGGTGGGTGTGGCCAGGGCTCTGAGCACTAGGCCTTACCTCTGGGCCCATACCCTAAATGAGAGGAAGTGTTTCTGGCTCTGGAGCCAGACCACCCAGGTTCAAATCCTAGCTCTTTCACTTATGAACTGTGTGGGCTTCTGGCAATTTAATTAATCATTACTCATCTGTGTCTTGTTTTCTCTTCCGCAAAATGAGAATAATAGTACCCGATTCAAAGGGTTATTGGGAGGATTAAATGAGTTATTGCACATAAAATGCTTAGAAAAAGTGCTTGGCACATAGTAAATGTTCAACAAATGTTGCTATTGTTTATTATTATGCTACTGTTATTCTCAGCTTCTGCATTCTGGGAGCTCACAGTCTTGCAGGCTGCCTGGGGGTGCCAAGAGTAACTATCATACCTATGAGAAAGGCTGTAGGTTGAGGGGGTGCAGTCCTGGAAGATTTCCAGGACTGGGAGGTCCCTTGCCCTGAAGCTGTAGCTTTGCTCTATGCCCACCAGCACTGTGCTTCCCATGGCAAGAGGGCAGGAAGAGAGGCAAAGCAGGACAGCTGTTAGTAGCACTGATGTTGGTGCTAAGGGACTTCTTAAGGCAACTTTTTAAATGAAGTATAATACATGCAGAAAAGTGTGCTAATGTGTTTATCCTGAGTTGTTACAAAAGGGCCATGCTCATGTAACTGCCACCCAGACTAAGAAAAAAGCGATTACCAGAGCCATTACCCGTCATCCTCTGAAGTTAACTCCTATCCTGACTTCTAATACAATAGATTCATTTTGCCTATTTTGAACTTTATATAAGTTGAATAATGCAGTGGGTTCTCTTTGTGATGTTTCCTTCTGCTTAACTTGTTTGTGGGAGTCATCCTGTTGCGTATAGTTAATGTGTTTCTCTTTGTTGCTGCGTAGTATTCCATGTTGTGAATATACCACAATTCATCCATTCTACTGTTGTTGGACTGGCGGGTTGCTTTTATTCTTGGCTATTACAAAAGAGGCTGTTAAGAACATTTGTATGTGTGTCCTTTGGTGTACATATAGGTATATGCAATTCTATAAGTATTTGACTATCCTTTTACCAACACGAGCTTTAGAGCTTAATTACTATAGCTTTACAGATGTAGTCTTGATATTGCCAGTGTAAATTCTTCAGTTTTGTTCTTCTTCAAGACTCTTGTTTAATTTTGGCTTTCTGCATTTACATATACATTTTAGAATTGGCTTCTGAAATTCCATAAAAACCCTGCTGAGATTTTGATTGAGACTGCATCAAAAATATGTAAGTCAATTTGAGGAAAATTGACATCTTTACAATATTGAGTTTTTCAATCCATGAACAAGATATACTCCTCTATTTTTCTAAGTTTTAATACATTATATTCAATAATGCTTTTTAGTGTAGCATTCTTATATTTTTAAAACTGGATTTCCTTCTATGTGTTTTATGTTTTTTGATACTATTGTAAGTAATTTGAAATTTTTTCATTTTGTATTATTAACTTGTCATATAGAAGTATAACTGATTTTTTTCATTGATTACACAACCATTGTTAAATTTACTTATTTATTCTTATAGGTTATTGCATTTTTTGATTTTTTAAAACATATGTGATTATGTTTTCTATAAATAATAACAGTTTTATATCTTCTTTTACAATACTTTTATCATTTTTCTTGCTTTATTGCAATGGCAAGGAGTTGTAGCATAATATTGAATGGAAGTGGTAATAATAAGCATACTTACTTCAATTCTGGTATCAAGGAGAAAGCTTTCAATATTTTATCATTAAGTGTGATGTTTGCTGTAGGTTTCTTTTAATAGCTGTCATTTTTCAAATTAGGAAAGTTTTCTTCTAATTTTTTTCAAAATTATAGTAAAATGTACATAACATAAAATTTACCTTTTAAACCCTTTTTCAGTGTGCAGTTCAGTGGCATTAGTATATTCACAATGTTGTGCAACTATCACCACTATGCATTTCTAAAACTTCTGCATCATCTGAAATAGAAATACTGTACCCATTAAACAGTAACTCCCCATTCCTTCTCCCATCTACCCATGTAACCTTGATCCTAATTTATTTCTCTATGAATTTGCCTATTCTGGGTATCTGGTATGAGTGGAATCATACAATATTCATCCTTTTATGTCTGGCTTATTTCACTTAGCATAATGTTTTCAAGATTCATCCATGTTCTAGTAGGTGTATGAATTTAAGGCCTTTTAAAAGCTGAATAATATTCCATGTATGAATGTACCATATTTTATATCCATTCATCTGTTAATGGACATTTGGATTGTTGCCACCTTCTGGTTCTTATGAATAATGATGCTATGAATGTTGGTGTACAAATACCTGTTTGAGTCTCTGCTATCAGTTCTTTTGAGTGTATACCTAGGTGTGGAGTTCCTGGATAATATGGTAATTCTATGTTTAATTTTTTGAGGAACTGCCATACTGTTTTCCATTGTAGCTGCACCATTTTATATTCCCACTAGCAATGTACAAGGCTGACAATTTCTCCATTTCCTTACCAACACTTATTATTTTATTTTATTTTTCAGAGATGGTTGTCTTGCTGTGTTGACCAGGCTGGAGTGCAGTGGCCACACTAAACTGTAGTGCACAGTTCTAAACTACACTACACAGTTGTGCACTACCGTTTAGAACTCCTGAGCTCAAGTGATCTTCACGCCTCAGCCTCCCAAGTAGCTGGGCCTACAGGAGTGCACCACTGCACCCAGATAATTTTTTTGTTTTTGGATAATAGTCATCCTAATGGGTGTGAAGTGGTATCTCACTGTGGTTTTGATTTGCATTTCCCTAATGGCTAGTGATGTTGAGCATCTTTTCACGGGCTTATTTGTATATCTTTTATGGCAAAATATTTTTGAATTGGGTTGTTTGTCTTGTTGCTGTTGACTTGTAGGTGATCTTTATATATTTTGGATATTAATCCTTTATCAGATGTATGATTTACAGATATGTTCACCATCCTCTGGGTGGCTTTTTTGCTCCATAGATAGTGTGCTTTGATGCAGACAAATTTTTAATTTTGATGAAGTACAAATACCTTTTTGCTGTTGTTGTTGCCTGTGCTTTTGGTGTCATATCCAATAAATCATTGCTAAATCCAATATCGTGGTTTCCCCTGTGTTTTCATCTAAGAAGTTTATAGTTGTGGTTCTTATGTTTAGGTCTTTTATCTGTTTTGAGTTAATTTTTGTATATGGTATAAGATTAGAGTCCAACTTGATTATTTTGCATGTGGATAGACAGTTTTCTCAGCATCATTTGTTGAAAAAACTGTCCTTTCCCTATCGAATGATCTTAGCACCCTTGTTAAAAATCAACTGCTTGTTTACGTGACAGTTTATTTCTAGGCTCTCAGTTCTGTTTCATTGGTCTGTAAGTCTGTCTTTATGTAAGTTCCACCTTTTTGATCACTGTAGCTCTGTAGTAAGTTTTGAAATAGAAAGTGTGAGTACTCCAACTTTGTTCTTTTGTTTTTTCAAGATGGTTTTGACTATTTGGGGGTACTTTGAGATTCCACATAAAATCTTAGAATGGGTTTTTCTATTTCTGTGAAAAACACCATTGAGCTTTTGATACGAATTGCATTAAGTCTGTAGATTGCTTTGGGCAGTAGTGTATCTGAACAATAGTACTATCTTAACAATATTAAATATGGTATCTTAACAATACTAAGTTTTCCAGTTTATGAACATGGGATGTCTTTTCACTTATTTATGTCTTCTTTACTTTCTTTTCCTTAAAATTTTTTTTTTAGAGATGAGGTCTCACTATGTTGCCCAAGCTGGAGGCAAACTCCTGGGCTCAAGTTGATCCTCTTGCTTCAGCTTCCCAAGCACCTGAGACTACAGGCATGTGCCACCATGCCTAGCTTAGCAATATTTGTTAGTTTTCAGTGTACAAGTTGTTTGCTTCGTGGGTTAAATTTATTTCTAAATATTGTCTTCTTTTTGATGCTGTTGTAAATGGAACTGTTTTCCTTATTTCCTTTTCTGATTGTTCATTATTGGTATTTAGAAATACAACTGATTTTTGTGTGTTGATTTTTTGTACTGCAATTTTGCTGAATTTATTAGCTCCTCGGTTTTGTGTGTGTGTGTGTGTGTGTGTGTGTAATTGTTAGAGTTTTTTGCATGTATGATCATGTCTTCTGCAAAGAGAAATAATTTTACTTCTTCCTTTGCAATTTGCATACCTTTTCTTTCTCTTTCTTGTCTAATTGCTCTGGCTACAACATCCAATACTATGTTAAATGGAAATGGCAATAGAAGGCATCCTTGTTTTGTTCCTGATCTTAGGAGAAAAACATTCAGTCTTTTGCCATTGTGTATGATACTAGCTGTGGGCTTTTCCATTTATGGCCACTTTTGTTCCTTTTTGTTAAGAGTTTTTTCATAAATGTGCATAGAATTTTATCAAATGTATGTTTGTGTCTATTGAAATGATCATATAATTTTCCTTCTTTCTTCTGCTAATGTGGTAAATTACACTGGTTGATTTTCAAAAGTTAACCAACCTTGCATTCTTGGAATAAATCCAACTTTGTCATGATGTGTTATTCTTCTCATAACCCCTTATCTGTTATTGCAATAGCTACAACAGCTTTTGTTTGACTGTATTTTGGCATAAATGAATTGCTAATGTTCTGCTTAAGATTTTTTTCATCTGTGTTCATGTGATTTTTCTTTCTTGTAAAATCATTGTCAGATTATAGTATCGAGTTCTGCTGACCTCATAATACAAATTGGGAACTGTTCCTTCTTTTTCTGTTTGTTTTCTGGAGGAGTGTGGATAAGATTTGTGTTATTTTTATCCTTAAAAGTTTAGAACAATTCGATGGAGAAGCCATGTGAGGTTAGATTTCTTAGTGGGAAAGTTATAAAGTACAGTTTCAATTTCTGTAATAAATATAGGACCATTTATATTCTTATGTTTTTGGGTGTCAGCGTTAGTACATTGCATTTTTTAGAATTTTATCCATTTTATACATAATTCCAAATGAATTGACATAAAGTTATTTGTAAAATCTCCTTAATTGTCCTCATGCATTTTTATACTCTCTATAGAATCTACAGTGATATCTTTTCATGGATGAAATTGGTAACATGTACCTTCTCTTTCATTTTTATTTCTTTATTATTATTGTTATTATTTTTTAGATAGGGTCTCACTCTAGTGCCCAGGCTGGAGTGCAGTGGCATGATCACAGCTCACTACAACCTCTACCTCCTGGGCTCAAGCAACCCTCCTGTCTTAGCCTTCTCAGGAATGCACTATCACACCTGGCTAATTTTTAAATTACTTGTAGAGATGAGGTCTCGCTGTGTTGCTTAGGCTATTCTTCAACTCCTGGGCTCAAATGATCCTCCTTCCTCTACCTCCTAAACTGCTATTACAGGCGTGAGCCACTGTGCCCAGCCATCCGTCTCATTTTCTTTGTCATCTTGTTGATCACTGGATTAATCAATTGTATTGATCTTTTCAGAAAAACAACTTTTCAGTTTTACTGATTTTTGTGTATTAAATTTTGTGTTCTATGTCATTAATTTTTCATCAGAATTTGTATTTCTTTTCTTCAGTTTTAATTTACTTCTTAAAATACTTTTTGAGATACATACATAGCTCATTGTTTTATAGATTTTCCTCTTTTCTAAAATCTGAACTTAAGGCTGTAAATTTTCTTTTAAGCACAGCTATTAGTATGTCACAAATTTTGATGTCATATTTTTATTGTTGCGAGGTTCAAAGTGTTTTCTAATTTCTGTTATAGTTTCCTCTTTGATTTATGGGTTTTTAAACCTCATTGCTTTATTTCCAAACATTTGGAGATTTCATACTTTTTACAGTTGTTTTTAAGCTTAATTCTGTTATGATCAAAGAATATACTTTTACTGATTCCAGTTCTTTGACATGTTTTGAGAGTTACTTTATGTCCCAGCATGGGGAATTTTTATAAATATTTTTCATTGTCCCACAAGAATAGTGTTTATTCTGTTATTGTATACCGTGTTCAATTTTATCAATGAGGTTAAATATGTACATCTTATCATTCAGATATTGGTGTCCTTACTGATTTGTTTTTCACCTTTTCTATGGTTATTGAGTGCAGTGGCATGATCTTGGCTCACTGCAACCTCCACCTCCCAGGTTCAAGCAATTCTCCTGCCTCAGGCTCCCAAGTAGCTGGGATTACAGGTGCGCACCACCATGCCCAGCTAATTTTTGTATTTTTAGTAGAGAAGTGGTTTTACCATGTTGGCCAGGTTGGTCTAGAACTCCTGACCTCAAGTGATCCGCCCGCCTTGGCCTCCTGAAGTGCTGGGATTACAGGCATAAGCCACTGTGCCCAGCTATAGCCTGTATTCTTAACTTATTAGAGTATTTTTTTTCTACTATCTCTTGGACAAAGCTAGGACTTTGGAACACTTTAACTCCATTTACTCCATTTCTACCTTTAGTGTTAGTGGTTGTTATAAATTTTAATTGTATATATATTTTAAATCCATAAGACATTATTTTCTTTCAGACAGCATTCGTTTGCTTACATATTTACCCTGATATTCTTTATTCTTCATTGTATTTTACATTTTCCTTTGGAGTAATTTTCTCATTGTCTGAAGATGTCTCCTTTTGGTGTGGATCTGCTATTGAATTTTTGCAGTTTTTGCTCATCTTCGAATGTATTTATTATACCTTTGCTTTTTATTTTTAGAGACAGGGTCTCACTCTGTCACCCAGGCTAGAGTGTGCAGTGGTGTGATCATAGGTCACTGCAACCTTGAACTCCTGGGCTCAAGCGATCCTCCCACCCCAGTCTCCCAAATAGGTAGGACTATAAGCATGTGCCACCATGCCCGGCAATTTTGAAGGATATTTTTACTGAGTATAAAATTTTCTTGTCACACTAAAGAGGTCATTCATTTCATTGCCTTCTGGCTCCCATTATTTGTTTCAAAAAGTCACCTATAAGTTTTGTTAGCACTTTTGAATTAATGTGTCTTTTCTCTCTGGCTCCTTTAAATTTTTTTTCTTTTTTTGTTTTGCCTTTGGTTTTCTTTTTTTCTTTCTTTCTTTTTTTGTCTTTTCTTCTTTTTTTTTTTTTAATTGAGACGGAGTCTGTCTCTGTCACCCAGGCTGGAGTGCAGTTGCATGATCTCGGCTCACTGCCAACCTCTGCTGCCCGGGTTCAAGTGATTCTCCTGCCTC
Source organism: Gorilla gorilla gorilla (assembly GCF_029281585.2). Lineage (NCBI taxonomy): Eukaryota > Metazoa > Chordata > Mammalia > Primates > Hominidae > Gorilla > Gorilla gorilla. Next base: position 44,344,285 of record NC_073232.2, on the reverse strand, counting down.
AGCCTCCCAAGTACCTGGGACTACAGGCGCACACCACCACACCCAGCTAATTTTTGTATTTTTGGTAGAGACAGGGTTTCACCATGTTGGCCAGGCTGTTCTCAAACTACTGACCTCAGGTGATCCGCCTGCCTCGGCCTCCCAAAGTGCTGGGATTACAGATCTGAGCCACCGTGCCCGACCTTGCCTTTGGTTTTCTACAGTTATACTTTTATTTATCCTACTTTGTATCCTTAGGATTTATCCAATCTTTGGCTTGATATTTCAATCAGTTTCAAAAGATTTTTGGTCAATATATTTTCAACTATTGCTTCTGACTTAATCTCTCTCTTTCTTCAGGACTTAAATTATACACATGTACTAGATACTTTCACCATGTCCCATATATCTCTTAAGCTATTTTATCACTTTCTCATCTGTCCTTCTTTTTCTTTGAGACAAGTTCTGTCTCTATCACCCAGGTTAGAGTGCAGTGGTACAATCTCAGCTCACTGCAATTTCCACCTCCAGGGCTCAAGCCATCCTCCCAGTGCAGCCTTTCAAGTAGCTGGGACTACAGGTGCTCACCATGATGCCTGGCTAATTTTTGTATGTTTTGTAGAGATGGGGTTTTGTCATGTTGCCCAGGATGGTCTCGAACTCATGAGCTCAAGTGATCAGCCTGCCTTGGCCTTAAAAATGCTGGAATTACAGGCATGAGCCACTGCACCCAGCTCATTCCAGTTATTTTCTGCGGGTCTATTTTCAGTTCACTCATCTTCTCTTCAACTGTATCTAATTCACTGTTAAACCCATCTATTAAGATTCTAATTATTGTATTATTCCTTTTGGGAATTTATTTTTATTTGTTTTGAAGTTTCTAGTTCCTTGGTGACATCATTCATCTTTTTTCAACTATTGTCTTGAACATATTAATCACTGTAATTTTTAAGCCCATATTTGATAATCTAGTAACTGAGTCACCTATGGGCTTGTTTTTATTGACTGTTTTTTTCTTTTTCCTGTTTATGATATAGCTAGTAATGTTTTAATGAATGTCAGTCATTTCGTATGAAAAATTGTAGAGGATCTGAATGATGCTGTTTCTTTTCAGGGAAGATTCATTGTATCATCCAGCAGGCAGCAGAGCAGCTGATCATCTTAATCCAGTCAGGGCCTGAGCTGACTCCAGATTCGGTTAGTCATTGTAATGCTTCATCTTCATCTAGTTCATCCACAGTCCATCAGCAACTCTCCAGGGGTCTGAGTTCATGTCTCTGTGCCTCCCTCCTCTCTGGGATCTGGGATCCTCAAGTCCTTGCTGCCTTGTTAGCCCCAACTCAATCTTGATCTCCCCAGGCTCACAGGAAGGCCAACATTCTGCCCGCTCTTCCATTCTCATTCTGTGCCAAAGCTCTGAGTGCAAAAGAGGCTCTCAGAAGTCTGGGCTTACCTCTGGGAGATTCCGTTCTCTGGATCGTCATACTGCAGCTTCTGTCTAACCTGACGGTTCTCTGGTACCTTCAAGTGGATTTTTATTTTTTGGACCCAATTTTCTAGTCTCATGGAGATTGTTTGTCTGCCATGGTTATTAAATCATAATTGCAAGTGGTACCCAATTGGGATTTAAATCCTGGTTCACTGTTTACTAGCTGAGTAACCTTGGGTTAATGACCTCTTCTCTCTTAGTCTCAATCTCTTTATCTGTGAAATGGGTATAGCAATAATTGCATCCTCCTCATCAGATGGCTGTGGGAACTAACTAATAAACACAATGTTTGCATGTAGTATGCACTCAACAAAGGAGAGCTACTATAATAATAAATTTTTAGCTTTGTTTTTGTTATTTTACCATCAAGTAAGAAAAAACTGTGGGAAGGTGTTAGGGGTTTCATAGCATGACTTTGAGGGGACTGAGGGTTAGTGTTCCTCTGTGGCCTCAGCATGGATTCAGCCACCCACTTCCTCTCCCTGCCCTCTAAGACATATGCATACTCTCCCCTCCCTCTATGGCTCCCTTCCCTTCTCCTTGAAATACCTTTCTTCTCCTTAGCTGGGCCTGTCCCAGAGCTGCTTGTGCTACAGGAATGGACTCTCTGAAGAATGAAGTGACCTTGAGGGGGAATGGAGCAACATCCCTTAGCCTCTGCTCTCCCCCTGCGCCCTGTCCACCCCAGTACATCACTGTGCCCTTTCCAGTGGGGGCTGGTATGAGAAAGGCCCTGGAGGCAACACCCAGGCCCTTTAACATGGACATGCAGGGACATTTCCCCATGGAAAGTCTCTAGCCCATAGGAAAAGGGCATTGGAGGAACACTCAGATGTGAAAAACCACCTGGAGGTTTGGTGGTTTTGAATTCTTCTAATTTCCCCCTAACATTTTAATTAATTTTTGAGCATGCAGAAAGGTCAAAAGACTTGTCCAGTGAACACCTAGGTACTCACCACTGGAATTCTATAGAGTACATTTTGTTTCATTTCCTTTACTTTTTCTATCTATTCACTTCCCATCCTTCCATCAGACCATTGTTTTGGATGCATTTCAAAGTTACTTGTGAACAGCAGCTCACTTTACCTGTAAACACCTCAGCATGTGTATCAGTAAGTGGTGAACTCATCTAATTTAACAATCAAAAGTGGGGACCTGAAACTTTATTCAGGCAGGAGAACAGCTGTTTAGGGGAGAGTGGGCCAAGAAGGGGAGCAGGTGATGTCACCAGGGGTTTCACTTGGGGCACCTGGGACCCAGATGGTGAGGCTTAGCATGTCTCTCACCTGCCAGGCTGTAGGGATGGAGTCTGTCCCGGCTACTGCTGGATGCCTTGCACTCAGCAGCTATAGCTGGTGCTCAGGAAGGGTTTATTGAGCCAATGAATGACTTCCTTTAAAAGGCAGGGGTTGACTGTGTGACTCCAGAGTCCAGAAATCCAAATTGGGAGGGAAAGTTACTGGAAGGCAGATTGGGGTACATTAGAAGAGCAATTTGTCTTTCTTCCTTTCTCTTTTTTAAAATACCAAATTATCTTTTTTTTTCAATTTTATTTTTGGGCAGGCAATAATAACATATGTAGAAAATTCAAAAGGCCCAAAGCAGAATCCAGTGAAACCCTTCTCTCCCACCTCTCTCCTCCAGACACCTAGGCTTCACTCCCAGAAGTTGTCCTTTTCTGCTTTCTCAGCTTCCTCTCCAGTAGTCTATGCACACACATGATGATGATGGTGATGGTGATGGTGATGATGATGGTGATGGTGATGATGGTGGTCATTATGATGGTGATGATAATGATGATGGTGATGGTGATGATGATGGTGATGGTGATGGTGATGATGATGGTGATAGTGATGATGATGGTGATAGTGATGATGATGGTAATGGTGATGGTGATGATGATGATGGTGATGGTAATGGTGATGATGATGATGGTGATGATGATGGTGATGGTGATGATAATGATGATGATGATGGGATGATGGTGATGGTGATGATGATGATGGTGATGGTGATGCTGCTGCTACTAATAATAGCACTTATTGGGAACTTAATATAGGTGAGTTTGTATTCCAGAGATTTCACAAGTATTATGTTATTTGATACTTATAACAACCCTATGAAGTAGGTATGACTATTATCTCCATTTAAGAGAGTAGGGAAACTGAGGCACAGAGCAGCTAAGCAGCTCATGCAAGCTCACATAGCAAGTTTGGCAGTCAGCCTGGCTGCTCTCTTGGCCTCTGCTTTACTCACTTCAGCATTTCTCGGCACCACCCCCATCCGGAAGGTCCCCCCCCGTCGCCTGGCTATAGTAACCTCACAGAGCAGCAGGCTGGCTGAGGAGGTGCTGAGCTCCCTGTCCCTGGAGGGCATTCAACCATATGACCCCCAGAGGCTCTCTGCAAATAGCTTTGTTCCTTTCCCCCCAACCCTTGGTTTCTGCTGCTCCCCTGCCTGTGGGGTCTGTCATTCTCTCCAGTCTTCAAAGGTCTCCAGGTTCTTATACTGCTCTCTTTAACCCCCAAATAGGAGCCCTTTCAGCTCCTCATAGGAAAGATGAAGCCTGTGATCCCCTCTTTGTTTGCAGGAGGCAGTGTTAGGCCCAGAGTGGGCCTTGGGTAATGCCCAGTCAGACAGCAAGGCTGTGTCCAGCCAGGAGCGGTTCCACTCCTGCTCCCTGCCCAGCCCTCTGCCTTCTGCCACCATGTTTATTTAACCTGGCCTGTTGGCCCCCTGCCCTTGCGCCCCACCACCTGCCCCACCTGAGGAGAACCTGTGTGCCTGGGGAGTGGGTGGGGGCATATGAGAAAGAGCTGAGTAAAATTCTTCACTGGGAACAAATCTCATTTTCAAGAAAGTCTTGACAAAATGAGGCATTAAATTACAATATTTCGGAGAGCGTCGTAATTCTATTGCAGACAGCCCTTCATCATGGAATCTGAAAGCTGGGAAAATACAAAACTCATTAGATTAAAATAAACCACCTACTGCTCTGGAGAAAAGCTTATTTATCAATATCAATTTACTTATGATTACTCTGGCCTGCAATTTGTTATTTTTAAGAATTATGATTTGTGTATTGCTCATGCAGATGTGAAATATTTTTTCTTAAATTAAGTATTTTAAAAAAGATATACTTGTCCTTAGTAAAGGTTAGAAAGTAGTTACTGGGGAAGGGCAGGAGGGAGAAGGCTAGAAAATAAATTAAAAGAGGCTGGTGTGGTGGATTGTGAGGAAGCGCGTGTGTGTGTGTGTATGTGTGTGTATGTGTGTGTGTCTGAATGGGAGCAAATGTGGACACAGTGAACTAGGAGTCATGTGAAGCTTTTGGGTCATTAAAAGAGGAAGGGTGTTAAGAGGAAAGGCATCATTATTAACCAAGTTGTCCAAAAGATGGAATGTGTCCTGAGTAGGTAGTGAGCTTCCCACCCCTGGATGTATACAAGTTTGGGTTGAAGGTATATGAGGGAGGATGCTGTAAAGCACAACAGTTAGATGAGGAGCCACCTATAGTAATCTCCAATCATGGTGTTTAATGATTTTCTGAATCAGACAGGCGGCAGACACGTGGGTCTAGAAGGTGGAACATTGTGGGGCAGCCCTACAGTGTGTACAGGAGTGAGCACTGGATTGGGTGTCAAGGAACCATCATCTTGAAATCACTGGTTCTGGTGGTCCTGGCTCCAGGGAGCCTTTGCCCTGTGGTGCCATGCAAAGAGCTTGGTCTTTGGAGCCAGAGCTACCTGGGTTCGAATTCTGCCATTGTCACTTACTTCTGTGAGACCTCAGTCAACTAGACTCTTCCTGAGTCCCCATTTCTTCATCTGCAAAGTGGGTCAGCAAGACCCCCTCAAAGGGAGTGGTGATATTTATGAAGTTCTATAGAAAGTTTAGCACACAGTAGGCTCACTCAGCACATGCCAATATCCTTCCCTTCTGCCTTTCTGGGCCTCAGTTTCCCCATCTGTGAAATGAGCAGCATGCTGAGGATCTCCAAGCTTCTTCTGGCTCTAGATTTCTGTCACTGGTTTTTAGCGTTCCTTGTATAAGGAAGAAAAATTGTTGAGGTGAGGAGCTAGGCCCCCTGGGATCTCAAGGCCTCCACAGGCCTGCCCAACTGCTTGGACCTCCTTCCTCACCACCTGCATCAATGTGGGTGGCTTTCCTAGCTGAAGGACTCACTGTAAGCTCTCCACGTGCTTGATCTGCCATTAGGAAACTGGATCTCCATTTCATGGGTGGGAAAGTTGAGGCCCAGAGAGGGGAAGAACAGTATGCTTACCTGCCTCTACCACAGCCCCATGACTCCATTTCCTGGGCAACTTCACTGGGGGAGGGCAGAGCAGAGGGGCAAAGCCTTCGGAATTCTTGAGAGTTTGGTTTTGGGAGGAGGGGTTGTGCTTGGCCTCCCTCTTTCCCTCTCTCCCCCCTTCCATTTATGTTTTTATATTTACATTATGTTTTATATTTCAGCCACTACTATTGAACACCTCCTATGTTATGACGGCCCTTGTGTTAGGCTCTGGAGCAATCAGGGTGAAATAGGCATGCCTTGATCCTAGGGTCCTCCAGGAGTTTAAGGTCCAGTGAAAGAGACAGACATGTGCACACACACAGCGCATGGAGGGTTCGAACGGGGACATCTGTTTGTCAGAAGCACAGTGGGGTGGAGGAAGGCCTGATGCAGCCTAGCTGGTAAAATCAGAGGAGACTCCAAAGGAGGTGATGGCCAAGCCCTGTTGAAGGAGGAGAAGGAACTTGCTGTGGATTTGGTGCCTCTACAGGGCTGCGGCTTGGCAACAATCAAATGTCCAGCTGTGCATTTCACCTGAGGCTAGATTTGAAACCACCCCCTGCTGCAGGCTCTGGGCAAGTCCATTGCCTCTGGAGTAGGAAGGTGCTCCTTGGCTGGGCTCCTGTGAGGAGCACAGTTTAGGGGGAGGTTAGCAATAGACAGGCAGGAGAGAGAGCCAACCAGCAGCTCCAGGGGGGTGATGCATTTGCTGGAGAATGGGATGAGGGGAGGGAGGCAGAGAAGGTGGTGGCAGGAGGTGACAGCTTCAGGGGAGACTCAGCCTAAGCCTCAAATTTCTAGTTCTGTCAGTCATACTGGGGCCTTAGCACTGCAGGGTTTTAGGGTCATGCCTCTATCCTCCCTGAGGTTCATTTTCACCATTTGGAAAATGAGGTGGTGTTCCCGCCTCCAAGGCCAGTGAAGGCCAAGTGACCTGAGAGGCCGGTGGTGCTCGCTGGGCAGGGCAGGACAGGTGGTGCTCTCTGCTCTGTTCTAAGATCGCCTGGTCTGGGTCTGCCCTGCCTGCTCTCACAGAACCTGCAGTCCAGGTGTCGGGTGCTTGTGATGAGTGCAACAAGGGTGATATGCTCTACATACAACGGAACATGGTTGTCACTACGACTGTTGGCTTGAGAATTGGGCAGAAAAGGTGGGGACTGGGAAGAGGCAAGGCAGGAGGTCGCTTGGGTGGACTGGACACGCATCACGTGCCAGGTGCACCTGTGGGTGTTCTCAGGTGTGCCGCCTTTGAGTCCTCACTATATCCCGCCACGTAGGTGCTGCCTCCGTCAGCATAGAGAGGAAACTGAGGCTAAGCAGGGATTTGAAACTGGATCTCGCTCCCCGCCTGATGGTTCCCAGGTAGACTTGTCCCTTTCTCTCCACCTGCAGTAAGGTAACCTGGTGGGACCTGGGTTTCCCACTGAGCTCTCAGGAGCCCAAAGCTCCTTCTGGTCAAGCCCCCACTGCATGCCCCTTGCTCCTTTTAGAAGCTGTGATATTAACACGCGTAAAAACAATCCAAACAGCATCTCACACAATTATGTGGGGAGGAAGTGGCTGTCACAGGCAATCTGGAAAAGATGTATCACTTAACTCAAAGGGAAAATGATCAACTTGCTGTTAGAGAGCGTGTGCCTTGCCCTGTCTCCTCGATACCCCCACTCATCCCCACAGGGATCCCCTTCCCCCAGCTGAGGGTGCGCCTGGCAGCTGGCTGGTGGGGCTGTGCCCAGGCCTTCCCTGCAACATAGTGTCAGGCTGTTCACACTTGAAGGGACCTCGTTCCTTTATTTTGTTCAGTCATTGATTCATGATCCATCCAGTGCTCACTGTGCACCTACTGTCCGCCAGGCTCTGGGCAGGCTGGGGGGAAGCCTGCAGCATAGACAGTGACACCGTCACACACAGCAGAGCTCCAGCTGCACCACACTAGGCTCAAAAGCAGCATGAGTCACATCTCAGAGACCCCAGACACAGAGTAAAGGGACTGCTTCTGCCTGGGGGGCTGAGAGGAGCTCAGGGAAGGCTCCTCAGTCCCCGCATGCCCAGTGGGAGGAAGGGCATCTGGTCACAGGGCCCTGTCTGAGTGAAGGCGGAAGCTGTGTCCAAAGTGGCATTTTGCAGACAAGGACGCTGAGGCCTGGAGAGATCTGCCACCTTGCCCAGGGTCACACGGCTGACCCATGGCTCTGCTTGGGGTGAGAACTCCTATTTGTACCTAATGTCAGTGAAGAGGGACTGAGTGCAGAAGGGGTGTCTGTGAAGACTGGAGAATGTTGTGGAAGGTGCCCTGGAGTGGGTGAGGGTGGAAGGGGAGGAAACTGGCTTGGCTAAAATCACAGTGGGGCAGAGAGAGAGAGAGAGAGGAAGGAAGGAAGAAAGGAAGGAACGAAGGAGGAGAAGGAAGGGAAGGAAAGGAAAGAAAGAACAAAGAATAGTCACAGTGGGGCAGAGAGAAAGAGAGAGGAGAAGGAAGGAAGGAAGGAAGGAGGGAAGGAAGGGAAGGAAAGAAAGAGAAAGAAAGAAAGAAAGAAAGAAAGAAAGAAAGAAAGAAAGAAAGAAAGAAAGAAAGAAAGAAAGAAAGAAAGAAAGAATAGGCTCCCAGGTCATTAGATCACATGGGAGGGAGGAGCCTGAGAGAGGCCTTCACTTTTGAGTGTGACTGGTCTAGAGCCAGCCCCGCCCATCTGCAGGACAGTGCTACCCCAGCTGGGGGTTTGGAGCTCCTGTGTGGGTAGGAGCACAGCCGGGAGTGGGCAGTTGCATGCTGTTTGCCTCACTTTCACTCCTTGCAGCCTGCATGAGGTTCTGTGCCAGGAGGAAGCTCTCTCTTCAGATGAGAGGCCCAGACTCTGTTGCTGACTCCCTGGCTGATCCTCAGGGTCAAGTTGATCCTCTGAGAGCTCAGTGCCCCTATCTGTGAAATGGGCATAACATCACCCTGTCTAGATTTGCAGTCACATGTACAGAAAGATTTTGCAGAGTTAAAGTCATCACGGAGGTGTTCTGGCAGCTGCGTGGAGTTGGAGGACACAGGATGGAAGCTGCTGGGTTCTCAGCATTGAGATTCCTTTTGGGAAGGTTTTGGGGTGCAAGGGATGACAGCAGAGAAAGCAAAGCAGAGAAGAAGGTGGAGACTTGGGATACTTGTGAACCTTTCTATTGACTGGGGAGAAGGGGAAATAAGAAAGGATGTCCTGGCTCCCCTCCCACCCCTCTGTCTTGGGGAGGGCAGGAGGGCTTGGCAGTGAATTAGCCGGTGGAAGTTGAACAGGCAGACACTAGGAGTGGCCTTGGCCTCACCCATAGTTCTGTCGACCACCTGCATGGCCCCTGAGCAAATGGTTTTGACTTGGGAGCGGTGATGGGGTCAGCATCCGAGAGGCTGAGAAGAGCAGAGCTGAAAATGCCCGAGGGTACCAAGTCTGCTCTGCACTTTCAGAGGGGGGCCAGGACTTCCTAAGGGCCATCCTGTGAGAGAATGGGGGACAGGCCCAGGACCTGGGGTCTTCCTTTCCATCCTTGGCTCTTGGACTGATGGTCTGAAGACAGGGAAGGCAGCCTCTGTGAGCCTTGTTTCCCTTGTCTGTCAAATGAGCTGGCTGGCCCAGGTTGGCTCACCACGGGAGATGGACTTCAGGTGAAGCAGGAGGGGGCTAGGTGAGGCCAAGCTGACTTTCTGGCTGGGAGTGAGAGGTGGGGCCCAGGGAGGCAAGTGGGGGCTGCGAGGAAGTAAGGGGACTGGAAGGGGGTCTGCACCAAGGGTGAACTTGGCAGTTTACCTCACTTAGTTTTGATAAGCTTTGGTTTCTACACTAGCTTTATTTATTTGTTTATTGAATTCATTTTTTAATTTTTTAAAACTGCTCTATTGATACGTTATTCACATACGATCCAATAAGCCCACTTTAAGTGTACAATTCAATGGTTATTAGGGCATGCAAAGATATGTGCAACCATAGTCACAGGCTATTTTGGAACATTTTATCATCTCACAAAGATACCTCTAGCTGGGCGCAGTGGCTCACACCTGTAATCCTAGCACTTTGGGAGGCAGAGATGGAAGAATTGCTTGAGTCCAGGAGTTTGAGACCAGCCTCAGCAACACAGTGAGACCTTGTTTCTACAAAAATAAAAATTAAAAAATTAGCTAGGCATAGTGGCACGCTCCTGTAGTCCCAGCTACTCGGAAGGCTGAGGTGGGAGGATTGCTTGAGCCCAGGAGGTTGAGGCTGCAGTGAGCTGTGACTGCACCACTGCACTCCAGCCTGGGCAACACAGTGAGACCCTGTCTCAAAAAAAAAAAAAAGAAAGAAGGAAGGAAGGAAAGAGAAAGAAAGAAAGGAAGGAAGGAAGGAAGGAAGGAAGGAAAGAAAGAAAGAGAAAGAGAGAAAGAAGAAAGCAAGCAAGCCCATACTTTTTAGCTACCCTCCCTCCCCGTTACCCCCAGCCCCTGGCAACCACAGATCTACTATCTGCCTCTAAGATTTACCTCTTCTGGACGTTTCACATAAACAAACTCATAATATGTGGTCCTTGGTGACTGGCTGGTGGCGTCAGGTTCTCAGGGTTCATCCTTGTTGAGGCAGGTGTCAGTCTCCATTCCTTTTCATGGCTGGATAACATTTCGTTGTGATATATCAACGGATATACCACATTTTGTTTATTCATTTGCCTGCTGAAGGACATTTGGTTTGTTTTCATGTTTTGGCTATCATGAATAATGATGCCATAAACATTGGTGTACAAATACAGGTTCCAGTTTTTGCTTTCAGTTCTTTTGTGTATATTCCCAGAAGTGGAATTCCTGGAGCATATGGTAATTCTATGCTTACTTTTTTTTTTTTTTTTAGATGGAGTCTCACTCTGTTGCCCAGGCTGGAGTGCAGTGGTGCAATCCTGGCTCACTGCAACCTCCACCTCCTGGGTTCAAGCGATTCTCCTGCCTCAGCCTCCTGAGTAGCTGGGACTACAGGCGCATGCCGCTATGCCTGGCTAATTTTTGTATTTTTAGTAGAGACGGGGTTTCACCATGTTGGCCAGGCTGGTCTCAAACTCCTGACCTCAAGTGATCCGCCTGCCTTGGCCTCCCAAAGTGCTGGAATTACAGGCGTGACCCACTGTGCCTGGCCCTATTGTACTTTTATAAGGAACTGTCATGCTACTTTCTCCAATAGCTGTGTCATATTATAGTCCCACCAGAAATGCACAGGAATTCCAACTTTTGCACATGCTCACCAACACTTGTTTCTTTCTTTCTTTCTTTTTTTTTTTTTTTCTTGAGACAGAGTCTCATTGTCGCCCAGGCTGGAGTGCAGTGGCACGATCTCGGCTCACTGCAACCTCCGCCTCCTGGGTTCAAGCAATTCTCATGCCTCAGCCTCCTGAGTAGCTGGAATTACAGGCCCAGCTAATTTTTGTATTTTTAGTAGAGATGGGGTTTCACCATGTTGGTCAGGCTGGTCTTGAACTCCTGACCTCAAGTGATCCGCCCGCCTCAGCCTCCCAAAGTGTTGGGATTACAGATGTGAGCCACCACGCCTGGCCTCCAACACTTGTTTTATGTGTGTGTGTGTGTTATAATAGCCATTTTAGTGAGTATGAACTGGTATCTCATTGTGGTTTTGATTTATAGCTCCCTAATGGTAGTGATGGTGAGCATTGTTTCATGGGCTTATTGGCCATTTGTATATCTTCTTCTTTTTTTTTTTAATCGAGATGGAGTCTCACTCCATTGCCCAGGCTGGAGTGCAGTGGCGCGATCTCAGCTCACTGCAACCTCCACCTCCCTGGTTCAAGCAATTCCCCTGCCTCAGCCTCCTGAGTAGCTGGGATTACAGGTGCACGCCACCAAGTTGGGCTAATTTTTTGTATTTTTAGTAGAGACGGGTTTTTACCATGTTGGCCAGACTGGTCTCAAACTCCTGACCTTGGGCAATCTGCCTGCCTTGGCCTCCCAAAGTGCTGGGATTACAGGCCTGAGCCACCACGCCTGGCTGGCCATTTGTATATCTTCTATGGAGAAATTTGCCTCCTTTCAAATTGGGTTGTTTGTTTTGAGTTTTAGGAGTCTTTTCTATATTTTAGACATTAATCCCTTATCAGGCATGTGATTTGTAGATATTTTCTGTAGGTTGCGTTTTTACTCTGTTGATAGTGTCCTCTGATGCATAAAAGTTTTTCATTTTGATGAAGTCCAATTTATCGATTTTTTCCATTTCTTGCCTGTGTTTTTGGTGTCATATCCAAAGTGTTATCAGTCATTGTTATCTCGATAAAGCTGCACAGCAAAGCACCACAGCAGTCATTTATTCTTTCTTATGTGTCAGGGGTCAGCTGGAGGGAGGGTCAGCAAATCTAGGCTGGACGTGACTGAGCTTGACTCTAGGCTGTGCATGGGTTCCGTCTGCTCACTCTTCTGGGGCCAGGGGTCTGCATGGGGTGTGTTCTTCTCAAATTGAATGGCAGGAGCTCAATAGACAAGTCCCTCTGCACAAGGTGCATGCTCATGCTACTGTGGAGCTTGGGCAAAGTGAGTCTCACAGCCAAGCTCAGCATAAGAGGTGGGAGACCCCCACATGGGTGTGGACACATCATTCTTCTGAAGAGGAGTGAAGGGCTGGGATCGAGAATCTGATCAAGCCCAGTGATGGCCAAGGGGTGGGAATGAGCTGGCAGGTTTGAGGCTGAGAGGGGCTAGTGTGGCTGAAATACAGTGATCGGGGGCAGGGGGGAAAGTCGTATTTAGCGGTTGCGTGGAAGATGTTCGTTAACTGAATTAATCAAAAGAAGGTATCGTGACCGACTGGCTGGATAGAGATGAATGTGCTGAGATGGGAAAGGCAAGGACTGGAACCTATTTAGGGAAGAAATCAGCTCACTGCCAGACCTGTTAAATTTTAGAGACACATGCTAGTGGGCAAATGGCTGTATGAGATGAAGTAGACTCTGCTTGCAGGGATCTGTGGGTCTTCTGGCAGCAGGAGGACAAGGGCATGGCCAGCTGTCCCACGCAGCTGAGATAGATGCCTCCAACAATGTAGTAAGGATGAGGAGAACTCAGCCTCCTGTTCCAGCAGCGTTCCAAGGTGGCTTCATAGATGAAGGGCATTTGAGCTGTAAGGTGGGATGTGAAAGGTGGAGCTAGGGATGCTCCAGGTGGAGGGAGCCACTGGGTCAGGGCACAGGGAGAACACAGGGTGGGTGACTGGCAGTGACCCCAGTGAGGGGGTGGGTGCAGGTTTCAGCAACATGCCAGGCCTGAGCTGGGGTCTGTGGGCTGTTCCCCTGCTGGTGAGCCAGGGGATAGAAGGAAGCTGACTTTGATCACTCCATTCTTGTCCATGTGCCCAGCGGGGGCTGGGGATATGAGGATCAGGAGTCTCTGCTGTCTTTTTAGAACTCAAAAAAAAAAAAAAAAGTGAGAGCCCAGTGATGGCAAAGATGTGGGGAAACCGCTTTTTCCTCATTGTTGGTGGTGGAGGGGGTATAACTTGGTGCACCCTCTCTGGAGGGCAGTTTGCCAACAGCTATGAAAATATGAAAATTTCCTGCTTCTGAATGTACCACTACGCACAGACATAGGAACGAAGATATTTGTCGTGGCTTTCTTCATCAAAGCAAAAGATTAAGAACAGCCTAGGCCGGGCACAGTGGCTCACGCCTGTAATCCCAGCACTTTGGGAGGCCGAGGTGGGTGGATCATTTGAGGTCAGGAGTTCGAGACAACCTGACCAACATGATGAAATCCCATCTCTACTAAAAATACAAAAATGTTAGCCTGGCCTGGTGGTGGGAGCCTGTACTCCCATGTACTCCCACCTACTCGGGAGGCTGAGGCAGGAGAATCACTTGAACCTGGGAGGCGGAGGTTGCAGTGAGCCGAGATCGTGCCACTGCACTCCAGCCTGGGTGACAGAAAAAAAACAAAAAAGAACAGCCTAAATGTCCACTGGCAGAGGACTGGTTAAAGGATGGTCCCCCATATAGAAGGACACCCTGCAGCTGCTAAAAAGAACAAGCAACTCTGTATGTACTGAAATGGAACAGTCCTCAGGATACGTGGTCATGTAAAAAGCTAGGAGTCGGATAGCATGAGTACCACTCACATTTTCTTTAAAGAGAGGGAGGGGCCCATGTGCTAATATGAACATACAGAACTTCTGGAATGAGACCTTAAGCGTTGCCTCTGGGAAGGAGGTGTGGGGTGGGGAGACAGGAGACTCGCTTCCTGCTGTACACCCTTTCTTTTTAGTTATTTACTATGTCCGTACACTGCTCCCCAAAAGAATAAAGTAAAATAAATCTTTTGCTGTACGATATTTTTAAGAGTCGGTGAGGGGAACTCAGAGACACCAGGCTTCATATGGGGGAGGCTGATGTCTGTGGCTCCCCACCCTGGGGGTCTCAGGTTGTGCCCTGCCTTCCTGCCCCAGGCACCACTTCATGGAAGCTTCTGGGAGGGATCCAGGGGAGGGCGCAAGAACAGAATAGCCATGAGGTGGTCTTGTCTACTCTTTCCATCACAGCAGCCTCCCCGGCGGTGGCCTGGATAGTGTGGGCTTTGAAGCGTGGTCATCGGTGACCTACAAGGGCTTGGCCATTAGCAGCCCTAATGGTGTCATCTGCAGGCGCCTTCTTGCACGCACGAACCTCTCTGTGTGTAGCGGTGGTGAATAATCCCCAAATTGTATTTGATTTCTGCAGCGCATTTCTGTATTTCTATTCAAAGTTGAGTGCGTCTGATTTTATGGGAATTCATAACAGTTCAAACTAAATCGTGGCACCATGCTGTGAAAATCTCTCACTCCCGAGAAACTGAAACGCTGCCCAGATGTCCCCTCCTGCCCTTTTCCTTCCCCCTGCTCTATTCTCTCATGTCCCCCCTGCCTGCTGGGCCAGGAGGCGTTGCCTGTTGGCAGGCAGCAGTGTGCCCTCTGCCCTTGTACCTCCTGACCGGGCTGCAGGGAGAGATGGGAGACGGTCACGGTGGGGGCCCTGCCCCGGGAGTTAGGCCCAGAACTGCCTATTTCCCAAAAGAGGGGAGTGTGCCTTGCTCTAGCAGAGACATGGAATGTGCCTTTCCAGTCTAGGACACCAGGCTTCAACGGGCTTCCTCTTAGGTTTTTTTCTGGGATTCGGAGGTGTTTGGTGAAACCCCTACAGGTCATGGGGAGCTTTGCAAGGAGCCTGGCTTCCTCCAACCTGGGCAAAGGAGTGGGGACAGGAAGGAGGGGCCCTCCAGGGTTGTGCAGTGGGGTGGGGGCATTTTGTGGATGCATCTCCTGGAGGGGGTGGCAGAACGCAATTGTGTGTGTGTGAGTGTGTGCACATGAGTGTGTTTGAGAATGTGTGTGTGCATGAGTGTGTTTGAGTGTGTGTGTGCATGAGTGTGTTTGAGTGTGTGAGTGTGTGAATGTGTGGGTGTGGTTTGAAAAAGTGTGTGTGTGGTGTGTGTGAGTGTGTGTGAGAGTCTGGGTGTGTGTTTGAGAGTGTGTGAGTTGTGTGGTGTGTGTTTGTGTGCGTGAGTGTGTGTGAGTGTGTGGGTGAGTGTGTGTTTGAGAGAGTGTGTGTGAGAGCATGTGAGTGTGTAGGTGTGTGTTTGAGAGAGTGTGTGGGTGAGTGTGAGTGTGTGGGTGAGTATGTGAGAGAGTGTGTGTGTGCGCTTTCAGGCACAAGCTTTTCTTTCACACTGTTGGTCCTCACCTGGGGAAAGGAGAACCCTCAGTATGGGGCCAAGTGCCAGCCTTGGGCCTTGTCTCCGAGCCTGGGTTTTAGCCCATTCTGCTGCTCGTGGCTGCCTGCAGGCAGAGCATGAGGGAGCCCTCCTGGTGATGGGAGCAATCCGACCTCCTCGCCTAGCAAGGAAAGACCCAGTGGGGCTGGACTCGGGATGGAGAGGCAGCGCCTCCCGAGCTGGGACCCACGGCCCAGGATAAAAGGAGCTCCATGTCCCTAGAAATGTCTGGTAGCAGCCCAGCGAGGGGTGTCAGCCAGAGGACCGCCGAGGACCCTCCCAGCTCCCAGAGTCTCCCCTGGTGTTTGCACTTGGGACTCTGGCCTTCAGGGAGGCTCAGGACAGTGCGGGAGAGAACAATCAGGGTTGTCCATGTGTTCACAGGCTGTGGCAAGATTTTGGTAGGGTGGACATAAATGAGGCCACTGATGTCAACACGTTGAATGCTTATTGCAGAAGATAGGCGGAATGCAGAAACTAGCTAGAAGACAATAAAACTTCCCATAACCTCACCACTCACACAACACCCTGGCTTCACTCAACAGTGCTGTATGCGCACACTCCCCTGCATACATTCACACACTAGGAATCCACACACCATCCCCTGTTGCTTCCTAGGGACATCCCACAGTTGAGCCAGTCCCCTTTTGGGTATCTATCATAAGTTACGCAGCAATGGGCATCCCTGTGGCTTGGTGTCCACGTACAGCTATGGCAATTTCCTCAGCTGAGGTTCAGGAGGTGGAATTGCTGGGCCACAGGGTATATGCATTTTCAGGCTCTTTGGACAATTTTCAAAGATGGACTGATTCTCTGTCCAGTTGCCTCAGCTCAGGGGTGTGGGAGCCCTGCTGATCTTGCCCCTCTGGTGGCGGTAAGCACCACCTCCCTGCTGGTGGCTCCCACACTTCTGCTTCCAGCCCAGCCTGGACCTTGGCTGAGCATGTCCAGCTGCTGACCCACTGTTGCTACTTGGTTGTCAACAGCCATGCCAGACTCGCCATGTCTCAAATGAACTTCCGATCTTGTCCCTCAGCCAGCTCTACCTGCAGCCTCTCCTGTGCTAGCTAATGGCAATGCCATCCTCCCAGGTGCTTGGGCTCAATTCATTCTTGCACAGCCAGATCCCCACCAGCAGGAAACCCTCTCAGCTCTACTTTGAAACATGCCCAGAATCTGCCAGATCCCACACCGCCCCCCTGCCTGGAGCCCATCATCCCTGCCTGCATCCCTGCAGGAGCCTGGACACCAGTCTAGCCACTCCCACCCATGCCCCCTACAATGTGTCCTCATCACAGCAGCCAGGGTGCTTCTTGAAAACTGGTTATTCATATCACGTGTTTCCTCACAATCAGTAGCCTACAAAGTGTCCATGATGGACCCTGAGATCTCTCTGCCCTCATCTCCTGCAACTCTTCCCGCTGTGCACCCCTTCCAGCCACGCTGGCCTCCTCCTCAAGCGCACTAGGCATGCTCTTGCCTCAGGGCCTTTGCACAGGCCGCTCCCTCTGCCTGGAAGGCATTCCTCCCAGATATCCACATGGCCCACTCTCCTGCGAGTGCATGCTCATATGTCACCTCCCCAGTGACCATCAGCTGGTTCCTGCACTGCTCCTTCTTTCCCAGGGCACCTCACTCCCAACACTGGATGACTCACTCACCTGCTCTGTTGGGGTTGGTCTCTCCCAGGCAGTCTCAGCTCCCCCAGGGTGCGGGCTTTACCTTGTTCCTTTCTGTGTCCTTAAGCTCTAGCACAGTGCCTAGCACACAGTAGGGCATGTCAGGGCAGATGTGCGCAGTGTGGCCAGACCCAGCTGGATCCCCCACTGCCTGAAGCCTCACCTTGCAGCTCACTGGCTCTCTGTGGTATAAGACTTTGATTTGACTTGGTGGGGGGCAGTGGTGATTCCTATGTGGGTGACTCCATGGATGCTGTCACTGAACCACCTCTCAGAGCCTCCCCAGCCAGCCCTCAGCCCAGAGCTGGTCTGAGCAGCAGGTCTTCCTGGGTGATGACAGGCGAAGGTGGTTAATGTGGGTGGGGCTGCTGCCCTAAATCTGAGAAATTTGCAGTCAGCTTCTGCCAGGGACAAAGGTGTCAACCTGGAGGGGAAGGTGGTGGAGGGAAGCAGTAGCGGGTGAGGAGCGGGGAGACTTGCTCACCCCTGATGGAGCATGCATTCTTCTATTGCTACTGGTTCTAGGGGCAATGCGTGTGAGATGCCAACAGCCTGGGAGGGCAGATGAAACAAAAGCCCACCCACCACCCCAGCCATCTGCCTTCTTTTTGGCATGTGCAGCTTACCTCCTGCTGGCCCAGCATACCTTGGCTGTGAGCATGTTGGAATTCTCACTGGGCTCGCTGAGTAGATGCCACAGGGTCTTGCCTAGAGACTTCCTATCAGGCGCCTCTGCAGGACCCTCCCCTGGGTCACATGTCTGAGCTCAGCAAGGGTTGGGGCTGAGGCTGGGAGCCTGGCCATGATGGCCATCAGAATGGAGTTCAAATCCAGACTTGACACTTATTAGCTGTGTGACCTTGAGCAAGTTGTTTAGCCTCTCTGAGCCCCAGCATGTAGAATGCATTGTGTATCACAATGACTGGCATAGAACATAGACTCAGTAAATGTTAGAATTATGAATCTGATGTGTGTGTAGCTTGAACCCTGAAAACTGGGAGCCCTGGGATTTTCTCTCTCCTGATGGCCCTGGGCAGTGACAGTCTGTTTCACTTATTTGACACCTAGCACATGTTTCCAGTTACAGCCGTATGTTCTCATGGCCCTATGTCCTCCCACTGTGCCTGGCACAAAGTTTGGCATGAAGGAGAATGTTGGAAATTGGAGTCTGAGGGCTTTGGGGACTGGCTATGTGTCTTCTTAGGAGGAGGGCTCTAAGCCAGCACTTGAGAGATTTGGGGGCAGCTGGCTGTGGCCCTGCCCTTACCTCTGGAGCAGGTCTCTAGCACCTATCCTAGGTCCAAGCAGGAAGCCCAGCACAGAAGGGTGTGTCTGTGTTTCCTGATCCAGTGGGGAGACAGGATTGGTGGGAGCTCAGGCCGCATCTTGAGGGTGGGCCTGAGGATGGTGGAGGAAGCCACTTGGCTGTGCTGAATGGGAAGTGAGGAGGCCAGGAGGCTGGGCGAACAGCTATTGCACAGAGCAGAGTGAGGTCAGGCTCTCCCTGGAGACCCATGCTGCTCACCATGGCCCCGGTACTGAGGAATGCCAGCAGGCAAAGCAGCGTCCCTCACCACACTGAGGCTGGAGGTCAGGGCTTAGGAGTCTGTCTCTTCCCTCTGGCATCAGCCTCTGCTCTCTCTGGGCCTTGCTTTCCTCCCGTAGACAGAGGAGCCAGAGGAAGAAGATCTGGGACCTCAGGGAAAACCCAGCAGCAGGGTGGAGCCCTTCAGGCCCAGCTGCTTTGCTTTACCCTTTGGAGCCTGTGCCACCTTTACCTAGTGTCGGTGCCACCTCACCCTGTGGGGAGGATGGAGGCAGAGTCAGGTTGGAGCTGAGATGGTCCCTGCTTCCGAATGCTTTGGAGGCAGTCCCTGCCAATCCTGCAGAATTAGGGTTGTGTGCGTCTACCCCTGACTGATGGATCTGGGCACTGAGGCAGTCTGATCGCCTCCGATGGGGAAAGGAGAACAGGCACTTGAGAGGTTGGGGGCCCAGTGTGCCTGGCGTGTTGGAGCCTGAGCCTGCACTGTGGAAAGCGAAAGGCATTATGCATGCATGTGTATGCAGGCGCTCACTTTTTGGCAGACATTCACCCTGTGTTTTTTGTGTGATGCATATTGTGCTCCGTGAGGGAGGGGCCATGTCTTCCCCTTTTACAAAGTCAGGAAACGGGAACAGCAGCATGGTGTGATGGAAACATCAGGAGACTCTGACTCAGGCAGACCTGGTCAATCCTAGAGTGACCTCTCTGAGCCTCAATGTCCTCGTCTGTAAAATGGGGACAAGAAGACCTACTTCACAGAAGTGTTTTGGAAGATTGAGTAAAAATAATACCCGTGAAAATCCTTGGCCTGTGGGATTGCCTAACAAGTGTTCATTTCCTTCCCTCCTTCCTTCCTTCCACCGCAAACTTCCTGCAGCACCCGGCAGAATGGTGTGCTCTCCCCAGCTATTTGTGGATGATGTTCTTAGCAGATGTTGTTTAATTCTCATAACGTCTGGTTTGGAATGGCAGAGGGCGGGAGTTTTTTCTGTAGAAGATACTCACTCACTGTGAGATGTCAGATTGTCACTTAATTGCCCAATGCCTCGGTTTCTCCACTTGTAAATCAGGGATAATGCTAGTGCTGCTGGCTAGCTTCTTTGCAGGATATGATAGGGTAATGCAAGATAACAGATGGAAAGTGGTTTGAACGTTTAGAGAAAGGCATCTTGCTCAATCCCGCTAGTAGTTAGGGAAATGCAAATTAAAGCTGCAATGCTATACCATTTTTCATGTGTCCGATTGGCAGCCATTTAAAAGAGAGATCACTTCCAGGTGGGCACATAGGCCATCTCATATACTGCTGGTGGGACTGCGAATTGCCACAGCCTTTTCCAGAAGATAATATGGCAGCGTCTAGTAAAAGTTCACATACACACTCTGGGTTGTATTTAATTGACCCAGCATTCCCACTGTTGGAGAACCACATTGAAGAGCCAAATCCCAACACAATTATGTACAGAGAGGTGTTCGCGGTGGCATTGCTTTTGGGGGCAGGAACCTGGAAACATCCAAATGCCCATGAGTAAGGGATGAAATCTCCATTAGGAAACATCCATACACCATGAGCTATTATTATCTCCTAAAAAGAAAGAGGTAATTCTAAGCAATGTTGGCCTGGAGTGCTGTCTGTGGGATTTCTTGATGTGCGAAAAGCAAGTTTCTTGTATGTAGAGGGTAACTCCATTATTCTCAAAGTAAACAGTAGCTCACGGCTCTGTACATGTGTGTAATGGGAACATATTTCTTGGGTGCAGAGAAAGGCCTGGTAGGATGCATGCCAGCCCTTGCCTGCCCACTCTGGCCATGGTCATGTTTGACTCACAAAGTATTCCTTACAAATTGAGTTATTTGCCAACATTTAAAAATTGAATTCATGTGAAAAGCCTGATTTCTAGTTTTTCATTGAGAAAAATCAGAAGCTCCGCCACACTGGGCCCACATTCCCTCTTGGCTGAAACACATCAGCAGCTGCCACTTTTCAACAGAGAGCATGTGGACTCCAACTGGCCATCATCCCCACCCACCCAGCAACACCCTCATCTAAATTCCCTGCTGGCCTTGTAAGCATTTCACTGTGCAACCCCTGTGATAGGCTGTTAATATTCAGAAACTCAAGGCAGTGGAAACACAGGGATAGGATGTGTAGGGGGGAGAGTTGCCTCTTATTATTCAAACACATCTTAGAATCTTTTGTGTTTCTTCATGCATGGTGGCTCACGCCTGTAATCCCAGCACTTTGGGAGGCTGAGCCGGGTGGATCACTTGAGTTCAGGAGTTTGAGACCAGCCTGACCAACATGGTGAAACCCCATCTCTACTCAAAATACAAAAAAAGTGAGCCAAGTGTGGTGGCATGAACCTGTAATCCCAGCTACTCGGGGGGCTGAGGCAGGAGAATCACTGGAATCCAGGAGGTGGAGGTTGCAGTGAGCCGAGATCACCCCACTGCACTCCAGCCTGGGTGACAGAGTGAGATTCTGTCTCAAACAAAAAAAAAAAAAAAAAAGAAAGAAAGAAAAAAAAGAAAAAGGAAAAGAATCTTTTATTCTTCAAATGACTGTCTCATACTTTGTAATTAGGATGTTTTAAGTATAATATTAGAAGGAAAGCAAAAGGGGACTGTTGTATGTCGTGTTGGTCAGGAACATCTGGTAGGGTCACCTCATTGTTCACTGGGGACATGGGCTGAGAGGGATTGAGGCCCCTCCAAGTCCAGAATTAAGGGGTCCACGCTCTCAGCTCTTTCTTAATCCCTCATCCCTATATCTTGGCAGAGATGTGGAAGTCTCTCCAAAAATCCTTTCCTTCAGCTCTGTTCACTGCCCTGTGTCTTTCCTGGTCACTTATTGACAAGAGACATAGGACACCAGCTTGGGTCTTGATGCTGGCTCTGCTCTCTAGTTGGAGGTCTCTGAACAAATTGTCTAATGGCTCTAAGCCTACTTTGTGAGCCAGGGAGATGAACACGCCCCAGGCCAGATGCACAGTAGGTATGCACTGAAGGGTAATGTGTGTGAGTCTGGCCCTGCACTTCCAGGGCAGACAGTTCCATAGGAGGTTAGGATTCCTGGTTGGTGAGTGTGGTCCACTTGGTGTCACTGCTGGGCTCTAGGGGGGCCTGCTCCTGAGCTGCTGGAGGACCAGGGCCCTGATGGAATGGGACCAGAGTGGGGACTGTTGCCATATGGGAGAGAGCTGTCTACCCTCCCAGCCACCCTTAGAAATAGGATCTGGTCTTTCAGAACCTCTGTCAGCTGAGCCCCCGATCTCACTAGAGCTTAGCTCTGAGCCCTTCAAAATTCAGCTTTAGCCTCCACAGACTTGCTGTGAGGTCCTGGGCAGGTCGCCTCCCCTCTCTGTGCCTCTTTGGACACCATGGCCTGCTGCATCCCTTCATATACAAGGTTATGGGATAATATGCTGAATATAAAATATAAAAAAACAGGAAGAGATATGCTCATTGGGCACTGGTGGTGGGCTTGGGCTTGTTGGACTTGCCAAGCCCCCTGTTAGACCCCTGTCTTCCCGGTCAGTGCCCATCTCCTCAATGCTGTCCTCAGGATAACCAGGCTCTGTCACTCTTGGGGGATGTGGTCCTGGAGGCTGAAGGCAGCAGCCCCTGCCTCCATCTACTGAGCCTAGAATATGTCACTCTTTGCCCAGAGTCCCCTCGCAGGACAGCCAGTCCCCCATGAGGGCAAAGAGGACCCGATAGGCCCCAGCCTCACCCAGTGACTCACAGGCCATTGTGCTATACCCAGGATAGGACAATGTTAAAACCAAATGATACAGACCCTCTCCTTTCTCCCATGTGCTCCTAAACCCTCCATCTGAGTTGATTCCTTCTCCTCCCTTCCCAGCCCCAGTTCTCTCTGGAGCTGCAGAGGTGGGAGGGGCTGAGGAGCAGACCCTCTGCCACCCAGGAAGCTTCTCACCCTCTTCTCTTTCTTTGTGTCCCCAGGAGCCATGGGGTGCCATGTTGCTACCAGCTGCCACGTGGCCTGGCTTTTGGTGCTGATCTCTGGATGCTGGGGTAAGTCCAGTCCTCCCCGTGTCTATCCCATGGGCAGCCTCTGCACGGGAGGCCAGGCTGGAGGGTGTTGGGGCTGGTGGTTCATCTTTGTGCTCTGGGACTCTGGAGACACTGTCTTACTACGTGACTGAGGCACATACTTCCCTCTCTGGGCCTCAGTTGCCTTCTGCAGCTCTCACAGGGCTGAAAATACCAGCTGTCCCCAAAGCCTGGGACACAAGAGGGAATGGGAGGAGCCTTGAGAAATACTTGAGCTCTAAGGGAAGGAGGCAGCTGTGACCGTGAACCATCCTCCTCCTGGGGTTCAGGGACTGGCCACAGCTCTATTCAGTTCCACAGCTGTGTTCTGAGCACCTACTGTTTGCACTGTGTGTGACCTACTGCACCCAGCTCTGAGGGAATGGAGGAAATAGCTCATTCCCAAGAAGCTCAGAGCCTGGCAGGGGAGAAAGACACATGCAGGATTTCCTATACTGCAGGGTGAATAGAGTGGTAATGAAAGATGGGCGCGGCTCCAGGGATGTCCATCGGAAGAAAAGATGAATTGGGCCTGAGGGGACAGGAGAAACCCAGCCAGAAGGGTCAGCATTTGATCTGGGCTGTGAAGACCAAGAAGTAGTTTTAAACTAGGTGAGCAGGAAGAAGGGCGTCCTGCTGGAGGGCATAGTCTGAGCAAAGGTATGGCAGCCAGGAGCCTTCCCCTCTGCCCTCCTTTCCTGGCCTTCCAGCAGCCAACTCAGAGTGCCAGCTCCAGAGCCCATGGAGGAGGGTAGGAGAGGCCAGGGCATTTGCTTCTCGCTTGGCCCCTGGACAGCAGGTGGTGGGGAGCAAAGCAGCCCTGGGCTGCACTGAAGGCAGGCCAGGAGAGCAGGCATGCCTGATGTGGCATCCCCCAGGGCCATGGCATCCCCAGAGAAGAGCCGTGGGCATGGTGTACCTGGTGACACACGCAAACACACTCCTGTGGGGGGCCAGCTCCTTCTCCCCTCCAGGGAGCCAGGCGGAGTCTCTGGAGGCCACTGCAGCCTCGTGCTTGTTGGAGTGTTGCTAGCGTCCTGCAGCCTGAGTATCCCTCGAGGATTCCCTCTCCTTGCCTCCATGTTTGAAGGGATCCCTACTGGAATCCCCCCTGTGATGGGAAGCTCACTCCCATCCAGGCAGCCCAGGAGTACAGCACAGTCTCAAAGACTCTCAGAGTGCAAGGGAGCCTCAGGCACTTTTTTAACTCCCAGCACATTTTACAGAGGAGACACCAAACCCTGGAGAAGCTACTGGCCCAAGGCTGTACAAAGCAGGGGTCTGTTATCCTCCATGGGGGCTTCTGTCAGGATATCGCCCCCTCACCCCGCTCCCCGCTGCCTCATGTGGGAGGCTTCAATCGGGGCTCCTGAGAGCAGCCCTGGCCTCCATGTTCGCTGCACGGTGGGAGTCAGGACACTTTCTTCAGCCTCCCTGGGGACTCTGCCACCTGGGATCCACCCTCCTCCCCCATTCTGTTCCACTCACTTTCTTCATCCGTTAAGAAGAAATACATTTGGCCCGGCATGGTGGCTCTTGCTTATAATCCCAGCACTTTGGGAAGCCGAGGCGGGAGGATCACTTGAGGTCAGGAGTTCAAGACCAGCCTGGCAAACATGGCACAACCCCAACTCTAATAAAAATACAAAAATTAGCTGGACATGGTGGTGGTGCACACTTGTAGTCGCAGCTACTTGGGAGGCTGAGGCACAAGAATCGCTGGAACCCAGGAGGCGGAGGTTGCAGTGAGCCGAGATTGCGCCATTGCATTCCAGCCTGGGTGACAGAGTGAGACTCTGTCTCAAAAAAAGAAAAAAGAAAAAAAAAATACATCAGTAGAAATAAAGCAGGTGCTAAGCCCTTGGCTGCTTTCCTCTGTGAGACACGGCAGTCTCCCCTTGAGCTCTCCAGATGAAAGATGCTTTGTGCATTCAGGGTGAGGACAAGAACAGAGTGTATAGCCAGAGCTGACCTCCTGTCTTCCACTCCCGCTTCTGCTAAGGGGTCCCTTGGGCGAGTGTCTTAACCTTGCTGTGCTTTAATTTCCTTGCCTTTAAAATGGGAACAATAATAGGACTTTCCTTCTCAGGTTGTCAAAATGATCAAATGGATTAATCTGTACATCAAGCACTTAGAATAGTGCCTGGCACAGATTAAGTGCTTATTAAGCATTGGCTCCTTTATTATCAGAAGTTATCTTTCTTAAGGGGAGCAAAATGGGGCATAGAAAACAGAGAAGCTAAGCAAGTTGCCCAAGGTCACCCAGGAATTCTATGCCAAAGCGTGTATGGTCGGCCTGCATGTGGACTAGCCTGCCTTGCCATACGCACAAGGGTCCCTCACTCTCTCATTGCTTGGCACAGTCACCTCTTTCTGGTCCCTGTCTGAAGCAGCCAGTGCTGTTCCTTTGGCCTAGTGGGGCAGTGGCTGACTTTAGAGACTAGGGGAGAATGGGTGACTGAACCACCTTCCCAGGCCCTCTAGACACCCCGACCTAGCCCTTCACTTGTGCCCCAGATCAGACCACGCTGCCCTCGCCACTTTGTTTCCACCTGACCCCGTCACCCCAGCCGATCTCTGCCCCCCTACCTGGTAGTCAGGGATGGGTAGGGCTCAGGGATGTCAAAACCCCTTGCCAGCCTGCCTTCTCTCTTTGAAGCCTCCTGCCCTTCTCCCCTCTGGCCCCAATGTACTCTAGCAATTCTCCTTCTTCATCCGTGGGCTTGTTGGGGAGGCAGGAAGCGAAGGCCTGGGCAGGCCTGCCCCACCCCATCCTAGACTGACTAGCCAGCAAGCATCCTGCTGGGTCACTCCTTCTGTCCCCAGGTGCTGGGTGGGAGAGGCCTCTGACCATGTGGCCACCTGGCTTCCCCACCCAACAACATGTCAGGCTTCTGTCCCCTGGGGCTCATGTGGGCCACGCTGCAGTCACCTCAACGGTGACCAGGGTGCATGGGACACCTGTGGCCAGGAGGCAGGACTGGAGGGCAGGGCAGGGCTTTTTGTCCCCATCCTGAAGCTGGAAAATGGAGCGGAGGGCGAGGCAGAGGGAGAGGGATCTGCCTAAGCTCCCCAGCAGCAGTGGCAGAGCATGCAAAGTCCCTGACTTCTTGAATTTATCCCTGCACTCCCTGTCCAGTGCGCCTTCCTTGTCAAGGGGCGACTGGCGGGGGGACTCTGAGGCTCTCTCCAGCAGGGATCTCAGCAGAGCCACTGTGCCTTCAGCCCCCACCACCGCTCCGAGGCCTGGGGAGGTGACCGGGGCTTGGACTCAGGCTGGCCTGGCTGGAATCTGGACCCTCCACTTGCCTGGGTTCTTCATGCCCTCAGAGGAACCCCCACCCCGCAATTCAGGGTGAAGTTTATGCTTCCTGGCTTGGCCCACCCTGATCCGGTGGGGACCTTCCCCATACAAGCACACCGACGTCCCTTCAGTCCCAGATCAGGTCCCCTGGATGCCACCTCCATGCCACCACCCAGCCTCTGTTTACCCCTGTGTGTGGGAAATGCTTGTCATTCAGCAGGCAGCTGGAACGCTGTGCCCTCTCTGCGCCCTTCTCTCCCCTCTCTCCTCAGGCCCCTTAGGGTGCTGGAACTAAGTAAAGCAGGCACATGCCTTCCCGGTCTGCCTTTGCAGGCTCTAGTTGGGGAACGGCCATGGGGGTGGCGGAGAGGGCGGGAGAGGGCTCAGGGCAGTGCTCACAAGCCACAGACCCACAATGGGGTGGGCCACGTGGGGCCTGGGACAGAGAGAGGGGTCCTGCACTTGGGAAGCTGGGATTCTCCTTCCCCCGAAGAAATCACCCCCTTCCCCTCCCCTTCTACATCCACTTACATTCCCGCTTCGCTGGAGGCCCCAAAGCTGCTGAGCACACAGCTGCTGCGCTTTAACAGCGGCTTTGAGAATAAGTCACCTGCCTGCCCCGCCTGTGGTGGGCCTGCTCTGGGAACACAGGTCCTGCTTGGTATGTGGCAGGCGACCCACGTCCCGGAGTCTGCCTAGCTGTCTGTGCAGAGCTCCCAGCGACTGATTAGTGGCAGGCCCTGTAAAGTAAAATTTAGAAATGAACGATGCCACTGCAGGTGATTTTTTTTCCTCACTGGTTTCCTGGCCTCAACAGCCCAAACCAGCTATTGAATTC
The DNA here is from genome assembly GCF_029281585.2 of Gorilla gorilla gorilla. Taxonomy (NCBI): domain Eukaryota; kingdom Metazoa; phylum Chordata; class Mammalia; order Primates; family Hominidae; genus Gorilla; species Gorilla gorilla. Next base: position 44,317,361 of record NC_073232.2, on the reverse strand, counting down.
TCTGGGCACTCATTTGCCTCGGCTGGGCTGCGTCCTGCTCTCCTGTATCCTGAGCCCAAGGCCCCCAGCAGGGATCAAAAGCCTTCCCGTAGGCTGCAAAGGCAGCGTATTTATTAATACCAATGTTAATACTGGCTACCATTTATGGAGTGCTTGCTGTGTGCCAGTGGCACAGCGCTAAGCGCTTTATGTATGTAGTCTCATTTAATCCTCAGGTTAGCCATGAAGTCCTATTATTATGGCTATTTTACACATGGGTAAACTGAGACATGGGATGATCATGTGGCTAGAAAGAGGCACAGGGAGGTTTCAAAAAAGGTGAGTCCCTTGACCACCACCTCTGTCTGAGGCTGTTGTGCTCCTGACAGGAGACTGGGGAGGTGTGTACGTGGGTGCATGTGAGTATTTGGGGTGGTCAGGGAGGGCTTCCTGGAAGAAGGGCCAATGGAAATGAGATTTGGAGGATGAATAGGAATTTGGCAAATGAAGGCAGAAGGGCCATAGGTCCTGGCCAGGAAGTGAGAGAGGGCAGAATAAGGGACTAGAAATGGCATCAGCTTGGCTGCCTGAGCACATCGAGGTGGGGGGGAGGAAAAGAGGCCAGTCTCCCAGCTCTGCCTGGTCCCAACTAGGAGGCATCTTGGGTTGGAGGAGGAAGTGCCATACCCAGATGCCGACCTTCTCACCCTCTGGGAGCCTGGCACATGCTCTGAGGGAGCCCCGGGTCAGCAGAAAGGAAGGGAGAGAGAACTGCCCCATACACCCATGCTCAGGGCCCCTGGAGGGCCGAGCAGGTGCCTCTGATGGCAGATGCTGCACAATGACAGTCCCACTTCCAGCTAGACCAGCTGCCTCCTGGTTGGGAGGGACTGAGGGGAAGTGCCCTTCAGTAGTGCCTACTGAAGGCCCCTAAGAGAAGCTGGGGGACAGGTGGAGTCAGCTCAGGGAAACTTCGTGTGGGGGCTCCTCATAGATGCCAAGCTCCCCAGCCCATGTAGGTATCACCCTGACCCCCTCCAGACCCAGCCCCCTCTGAAGCCATCACAGAGCAGCACATGGTTAACAGCACGAGCTTTGGGGTGTGACTTCCTGGATGGCCACTGCCACTTGCCAGCTGTGAAAGCAAGGCATGTTACTTATGCCCTGGAGTTCTCATTTTCCCCAGTAAAATAGAGATCTGATAGCACCTGCCTTGCCATCAGGATTGAGTGAGGTGGTTTAAATAGCTGGTATGGAGAAGGGGTTCCTGAGATGGCAGCTATTACCATCATCGTTATTATTCTGTGGGATCAGCTGGCCATCCCTTCACACACCAAATCGTCTTGTGGGTTGTCTAAGTGTCAGGCCCTGTTCTGGGCACCAGGGTTCCATCCGTCAACCAAGCCCTGTCCTTGCAGAGCTCATATTCTGCTAGAGCCACACTGCCCAATAGAAAGACAATGCAAGCCACATGTGATTTTAAATGTTCTAGGAGCCACAGTAGAAAAGTAAAAAGAGACAAGGTGCGATGGCTCACACCTGTAATCTCAGCACTTTAGGAGGCCAAGGCAGGAGGATTGCTTGAGCCCAGGAGTTGGAGACCAGCCTGGGCAACATAGTAAGACCCTCCCCACTGCATTTATACAAAAAAATAAAATAAAATAGCCTGGCATGGGGCATGCCTGTGGTCCCAGCTGATTGGGAGGCTGAGGCAGGAAAATCGTTTTAGCCTGGGTGGTCCGGCCTGCCGTGAGCCATGATCACACTGCTACTCTTCAGCCTGGGTGACAGAGTGAGACTCTGTGTCAAAAAAAAAAAAAAAAAAATCAGCAAAGTAAAAAGAAACAGGTGACATTCATTTTAATCATATATTTTACTTGATCCAATATATCCAAAATAGAATCATTTCAATATACAATCAATGTAAAAGATCAGTGAGCTATTTTACACTAATTTTTTTCATACAGAGGCTTCTAAATCCTGTCTTTTGCCGAGGAGCCCCTGTCATGTGCTTGCTCCATGTGGGCCATGCTCAGCAGGCACGTGTGGCCGGTGGCCTCACTTGCCACACACCTGACAGCTGCCTGCCGACCTACTGGCATTGTCCCCCACTTGCCTTGAGGCAGGATAGTGACTTCCAGGGTCCTGGGAAGTTGACCATGGCCATGGACATGGGCTCAGTGCCCACTGCAGCCCTCACCCTGTGTCACCTTATAGAGTGTGTAAAGCTGATGGGGGGTACTTGGCTGACGCTCTTGTCCTCTGACTTCCAGGCCAGGTGAACCGGCTGCCCTTCTTCACCAACCACTTCTTTGATACATACCTGCTGATCAGCGAGGACACGCCTGTGGGTGAGTGGGGGCATGGGCTGGTGGGCGTGCAGATGGCCTGGGGTGCAATCCCTTCCCACAAGTGAAGGGGATCTTACAGGTTGAGGTCATCTTCCACCTGATTTTGGAATCTTTTCCATTGTGTTCAGAAAGGCCCCTGCTAGGATGCCTCCAGGGACAGGGCACTCAGTCCCACAGAGGAGAGCTCTGAACGTCAAAGGGTTTATCACATTGAGCCTCCGATGCTCCACTCCCACTTCTGGCACTAGTTTGGATTCCTCTTGCACTTGAAGGCCTTGTGAATATTTGAAGATGGCAGCTGTTGTAGACTTTGTTTTGTGGCCTTTTGTACTTTTCTGTGGTTACTAAGTTTTCTGCATTGAGTTTGCCTGGCTTTGGCATTAGAAAAAACATGAACTATTTAGGGGGTGATTATAAACATCTTGGTGCTCAGCCCATCGCCCCATCACTCAGGTCTGTCCCAGTGTCTGGCCCCCTACTGAGGGCCTGCCTCCTACATCTGTGGCCCCATCGTCCTAGCTCAGCTCTTAGGACCCAGAAGCTTCTCAGGAAACTGAGGCTGAATTGCAGGAGCTGTCTTATAGCTGTGCTGATGGGGAGGCACCTGTGCCCGTGTGCAGGCAGACAAACAGCAGCACCTGAAAAGGGCCTGCCCACCTCCACCGACAGCCCTCCTGTGTCATGTCATTCTCGCTGGTGTCACTTTAGGGAAAGTGCCTGTCATCCGGGGCTTCTTACTCTCAGGTCTGCCGGCTCTACATGTGCAAAGGCAGGCCTGTGTGCCAGAGGCCAAGTGCATCAGGGGTCAGCATGGTGCATCTTTAGGGAGCATCACTTGAACTTGGAAATGAGGCAGGATGGCTCGGAGTGGGGCGGGGTATCAAGATGCTTACCTAATAGGTCATGTACACACTCTTTCATATGAAACCCAGTGTAGGTGTGCAGTAGAGTGGATGCATAATTCTTCAACGATCTCTGCTCCAGTGGGGTGCCTTACGCGGGCGCAGACTCTCCCCTGCTGTCAGTGGGGGCCTGTGAGCAGCACCTTTCACTCTTCCTAGTGGAGGTTTTTTTTCAGGGGGTGCTGGGCCCAGCAGGTGTGTGTCTGGCTGTTTGTTGTGGGGATTGTCCCCACAGCCCAGTAGCACTTTGTTCCTGGGGGCTGTGAGGGGCCCTCTGTGGAAAACGGCTACTCCTTTGGTGACAGATCAGTGTTGTAAGACTAGATTTGGGGGTAGGGTTTGGGGATCTGGGTGTTTGAGGGCTCCCCAGGAAGAAGGTTCCTGCCTTTTTGGAATGCCCTCTCATAGGCAGAGCCCCTTTCTGGGGGTAGAGAGCGTACCCACGTCCCTTGGGGACCCTGCTAAGCTGTTTGCTCCCCTTTGGATTGGGTTGAGGGATATTTGTGGACGACTGGACTTGTAACACACCTGTATTCTTTGGGTGGAATTCACCTGTGACTCCTCTCTCCACCCAGACCTGGGGTGGGGCTGGCATGGAGCCAACATAGCGGCACACAGTGCATGTGTCTAGGCAGATGGATGTGCTGTTAGCAGCATTTATCATTATTCACGTCCATTTAAATCTCATCCTCTGGGAGATCCCTTTGTGGTGGAGGGATATATTTGGAGCAGGTGGGCCACTGAGGCAGTGGTGTGGCCAGTCACTAACTGACCCTGCTGCCGGCTGGGGAAAGTGAAGGCCCCTCTCAAGTGAGTGGTCCCTGCTCTGTCCCCACATCTGTGACCTGCATGCCAGGTTCTGAGCGTGGGGTCCTCAGAGGCCTATGTATTGGGATGGGTTGGGGAGGGATGGGCATTGCATGGCCTGTGCTGATGGTGACAAGCCTGGGCTGCAAGCCCATGTGGCCAGCCCTCCAGCAGGTCCTTCTCCTGCTGCCTTCAGCTCTGGCTCTTGATTGTCTTTTGCAAACGCCAGCATCGATCGGCCTCCGGAAGCAGCTCCCAGGCCTCGAGCCCTGTTAAGGCTGCACTTGGCAGTCACAGCAGGGTGGCTGTCTAGTGCCATGGGGATTGATCCCTGACTCCAGGGTGCCATAGGATTGAGAGGGGACTCAGTGAGCTGGAAGATAGCTATGCTCATCTCTCTAGGCAGGGGGTGGGTGCGGAGCTGGCTCAGCGCCCACCCAGCCTCTTCTCTTCTTTTTGCATCAGTATGGGAACAGCACAGCTTTCACCTGAAAGTCAGGAGCCCAACATCTGTTTCTCGCTGTGTAACCTTGGGCACAGCACTGCACCTCTCTGGGCCTCTATCTCCTCATTTCAACAATGAGTGGGCATTGGAAAGATGAGCCCAGTGGACTTTGGCTAGGGCAGCCTGGCTGGCCCCAGTTGTTTCTAGGTTCTCAGAGGAGACCAGCCTGGAGCCCTCTGCTGGGTGCTGGCACCCACTTGGCCCTGGGCCAAGCAGATGGTGGGTATGGACTCACATGGACGTGTGGGCTCCATGGGTGCAGGCCTCCCACCAGCAGGCCAGGGAGAGGGGGAGGTTGAAATGGCTTGTCCAGGGGACTGGCCTTTTTCCTGCCATGGGGAGTGGGGTGGTCTAGAGACTTGACTTTGAGACTTGGCTCTCATGAACTGTTCACTCTTTGACTCAGGGTTCCAGTCACCAAAATGGGTGACTGGATCCCTCACTGGATTGTTGGGAAGTTTACATACAATACCACCACCTCTAAAGCTTCCAACCCGGGAATGTTTTGTTTTTACTAAAGGGAGAGCCCGTGTGTGGCCCGGGGATGGCAGATTGGGCTGTCCTACAAGCCATGGGCTTTCAGGGTGGACAAACACACAGATAAGCTGGGTCCAGGGTGGTGCTCAGTGCCAGTGGCAAGAGGCAGAGCCCAAGCCAGGCTGAACGTGTCGGCTCACCAGAGGTTGGAGTTGTAAGCAGATCAAACTTCCAGCTCGAGGCCTCATTACCTGGCTTCTCCTTAGACACCCAGTGATGGTCAGCTCGTGGGCCTACAAGGCAGCTCACTCTGTGCTGTGGGACGGTTCCAGGAAGAAAAAATTCTTCCTAAGATTAACAGGAAACCTGCCTCCCAGGAACTACCCATTGGGTCTAATTCTGATTGCTGGAGCCTCATAGATTAAAAATGATAATATAATACATATGACATACTATATATATAGATATATAGATATATCATAAATTATTATAACAATAGCATTTATTGACTGTTCAAGGCAGTGTCCTAAGTGTTTTTATGCATTAATTCATTTTAAAAATTCCTTTTAAGAATCAGAGGTAGAGCTGGGCTACAGGGTCTATCTGTATGTAGCTTCTGTGAATGTGCTTTCCTGGGTTAGAGACTGAGACTTTTATCCACCCCCAACCTTCTGAGCCTTCTCGTTTTGTATGCTCTTGCCTGCGTTCCAACAGGGGCCAGTGGCCTGGGAGCAGAATGGGAGGGCACAGCACGGCCATCTGAAATCCCTCGCAGAGCCTGCGTGTTCATTACTATCTCCTCACCTATCTCAGGCTCCAGTTCCCTCTGTGTAATGTTCTTTTGGAAGACCGTCTACCAGCCGGAGAAGACAGAAGCCAAATGAAGTCATTAACTAGTGCTGCCTTCTCCTGGTCTGTTCACATCGCCCTGCTTCCCCAGACAGGGCCCTGAATCCCTGCATGTCTTGCTCCAGACGTTAATATCAGTTGTTGGCAGCAGAGCCTGGAATGCGTGGAGTGGCGTGAGGGCAGATCAGCAGCTCAGTCCCTGGTCAGGCTGGTTGGCCTCACCCACACCTTGGCCCTGCCTATCAGCCCTGAATGGTCACATGATGCCTTTAGCGTGAGGGACAGGTGCTGCAGGGGTGCTGTCTCCCACTTAACCTCCTGAATCTACTTTTTTTATTTTTATTTTTTGAGATGGAGTCTCACTCTCTCACCCAGGCTGGAGTGCAGTGGCACAACCTTGGCTCACTGCAGCCTCCACCTCCTGGGTTCCAGTGATTCTCCTGCCTCAGTCTCCTGAGTGGCTGGGATTACAGGCACATGCCACCACTCCCAGCTAATTTTTTATGTTTTTAGTAGAGACGGGGTTTCACCACGTTGTCCAGGCTGGTCTCAAACTCCCGACCTCAGGTGATCCACCCGCCTCAGCCTCCCAAAGTGCTAGGATTACAGGCGTGAGCCACCGCATCTTGCCCTGAATCTACTTGAAATGCCCCACCAGCCTTGCTGATGTCAAGATCACCAACCACCTCTGTGTTGCTAAATCCCATCATTTCTTCCCAGACCTTGTGGCCTTCAATTGGTTGATCTTTTTCTCCTCCAGGACACCACCCGCCCCTTCCCAGCCTCTCTGCTGGTTTCTCTCGCACCTGTTAGCATCAGAGGGCCCCAGGTCTCAATTCTTGTCTCTCCTCTCCTCATTCTCATTCCCATGGTGGTCCCATCTAGCCTCCTGTCTTGGACACTACCTATATGCTGACAACTCCTAGCTTTATATTTTCTGTCTGGGCTGCTCTCAGGGAAGACTCCAGACTCCTGTAGCCACCTCTCTACTCAACATTTCTGCCTGATGTCTAAAGGGACATTTTCATCCTCAGTTTGTCCAAAGCTGGAATCCTGACCTCCCCCAGATTCCTGCCTCACCGGCAGCCTTCCCCATCTCAGCTGTGGCTCCATCCTGCCAGTTGCCCAGGCCAAAAGCTGGGACTCATTCCTGTGCCTCTTTTTCTCCCTCCCCTCCCCTCCCATCCCTTAGGGCATCCTGTTGGCTCAGTCTCCAAAATCATCCCAGAATCTTCTCACCTCTTGGCCCTTCCACTCCCATCACCAAGGTCCAAGCCCAGTTACCCCAGCAGCTTCCTCAGGTCTCAGTGTTCTCCCTGACTCGGCCCTCACCCGCACTGCGGCCTTTTTTATCCCAGCCATGGATGGCCCTGCCCAGCCTGAGGCAGAGCCTGCTCCAAGGCCTGCTCAAGTCCCTCCCTCCCACATGGAGTAAAAGCCCGTGTTCCTCAATGGCATCCAGGCTGTTTGCAGCCCAGCACCTGCCACCTGTCAGACCTCGCCCCCACCCTACTATCCCCCTTGCCAGCTCCACTTCATCTGTGCTGGTCTCTCTCTAGTTCCCTAAGTGTGAACGGCCTTTGCAGCTGTTGTTCCTGCTGCCTGGAACATTATGACCCTGTGCTTACCAGGTTCTTTCAGATGCCACCGCCTCTGGGTGGCCTTCCTGGGTCTCCTTGTTGGGGGTTAAGTGCTGCTCCCTTTGCTTTTTCCGGGGCCTGGCCATCCTCTCTGTTAGCCCCATGGAGATGCTGCTGTTACTCAGTTGCTCTTCTGGCTCCCTTCTTGGCCTGTGAATGCCTCCAGGTGGCCTGGCCAACACTGTGTCCCCAGGGCCTAGCCCTGCGCCTGGTGTGTGCCTGGAACTTAGGGAAGGAGTGCATGTCTGGACTTGGTGAGCATGTAGGGGAATCTTCCAAGGCAGGACCCGGGGGCTGGCTCCATGCCCCGTTCAACATCCCTCCTGGAGCCTCAGGCCAGGCGCTCCCCTCCCCAGGGCATGTCGGGAGCGAAGTGTTGGTGGCGATGGGGATGGCTGCCCAGGGAGTGGGCCCAGGAGAGCACTTTCCCACAGATGGCACAGACGCTGTACGTGCCTATGCTTGTGAACGGCAAGGCCTGCGCTGTGCCAGAGGTCCTGTTTTTATCATCCCAGCTGCCCGCCTGAGCTGTATGTAGAATATTTGCCGGGGACCCTTGGGGCCCTGAGCCATGGCTGGCCCTGGGGGAAGAACGCAGAGGTAGCAGCATGAAGCCTGGCTTGGAGACACCGAGTTGACCAAGGGGGTCTAGAAGGGATCCTGGAGGGCAGTGAGGCCCTGCACCTTGGCCACCACCTTCATACCCCATGCCCTGGAGGGGGGCAGGGTTCCTGCCACAGTGGTAACCGCCCGCAGCCAGAAGCCTCCCGAGTGCCTGCAGGAAGAAGTGGAGCTCTGTATCTCAGCGAGTCGCCCCCACTCTCCACAGACACCTTGCCCCCCAGCACCAACACCTCACACACTGTTGCACTGCCGTGCCCTCAACCATGCTGTTTCCTTGGCCAGGGGTGCCCTTTCCCTTCCCTGCCTGGCAAAGTCCTGCTCCTCTTTCAAGCTGCAGCTCAGATGTCCCTTGTGCTTAGAGGCTTCTGAAGCCTCCCCAGCCTGCCCTTCTGCTGGCTTTGTCTGCATCTGTGAAAGCCCTCAACACACTCTAGCGTGGCTATTTGTGTGGAACTCCCCATTGGTCTATTAATTTTTACTTATTAATCTTATTAATATTGACATTATAATTAACGACGATTTTAGTGTCTCTATTATACAAGACTGTGGAGTGCTAATGTGAGCTATGGTTTGTTGACAGCCAGCCTCTTGCCCGAGCCTCTATTAGGCACTTCAAGTGCATGGCCTCCTGTGAGACCTTGCAGTGATTGTCCTGGAGAGATGGCATGATCTGCATTTGACAGAGGAACAAGCTGGGCCTCCATCTCTGTACCAAGCATGGTGCCTGGCACAAAGGGGGCCTCAGCAAGTGCTTGGTGGGTGAGTGGGTGGATGAGTGGATGTCAGATGTCCTGCTGGGTCCCCTCCCCTTGGCTCCCTGTCCTTCCTTTTGTCACTGAGGTTGGTACACATGGAGCTGACTTCCCCAGCCAGAACCACCAGCACCCCAAAAGCATCTTAAGCCACAATTAAGGTGATCATGCCATGCTAATCACCTACACGAGTAAATTAGTCTTGTCAAGAGCCATTAGGGTGGGAACCCGGGATTCATTAGGATGGATTGGTCCCAGGCAGCGCCTGGCACTGCTGCCAGTCGGTGCTGATTAATTTCTCTCCAAACTCCATCAATGCCCAGCTGTTTCGTCTGGACCCAGGGAGAGCAATTTTCAGGTGGGCTGACCCCGCATCGGCAGTCTCTGCAGACGGAGGAGCAGTGCGCCTGCAAGCAGGCCGGCAACTCCCTGCAGGAGCAGCCCGTGTGGAGCGGAATGGGAGGCCAGGGAGGGCGGATGGTGGGCTGTGTGGGCAGCCGAGGCTCGGGAGTGATGAGCATAGATGCTGGCAGGCATGGAGGCATAGGTGAGAGAGGAGTCTGGGAGGCATTGGGGACTTTTCTGGGACTAGTTTCAGCCCTGGTGCTCCAGAAGGAACTGTCCCTCCTCCCTGAAACCTCCTCCCAATGTCCCTTTAAAGAGGAGAAGCATCTCTTGGGAGAGGGTGGAGAACCACAGTGGGAGAATTATTTTTCTCTTAACCAGAAGGTTGCTTAAGATTGACACAGGCGAGAGGGGTCATGGTACCCCAGAGCTGTCCCTCGGTGAGGGCTGGTGGCAAAGCCACAGGAATTGTGGGGCTAAAGGGACGGGGATGGGAGGAGTCCAGTGGCTCCCGGACATCAGCTGGGTGTGTGCTATCTGCATAGTTAGGCTTTTCTGCCCACCATGTTCACAGAGGTGGTATAGCCTGGTAGATATCAGCTCTATGAAAAAAATATAGGGTGTGTTAGACAATAATAAGTGCCCAGGAGAAATAATCAACTTTGGTTGGAGTTAAGGTGGGAGGTAGACAGTGGGGGTGTAACAGCCTGTATTGTCCACCTTTGCCTTCACCCTCCCCTGAAGTGTCCTCAGAGGGCCCAGGATGGACTTGTAGTTTGAGAACCACTGTTTTTATCAAACATTCCCACTTTGAAGATGGAGAAAGTGAGGCCCAGACTGCCTGGATGTGAATCCCAGCTCTGCCTCTTACTAGCGGTGTGCCTCACTTTCCTCTTCTGCAAAATGGGAATAATGTTCAGTTTACCTCTTTGGGTTTATGTGAATATTAAGCGAGCAAATTGTAAAACCCTTAGAACTGTGTCTGGCCCATAGAAATCCAAGCTGTAATTTAAACTCGCTCGCTTGCTTTTAAGCTCCTATAAACATATTTTCGAAAGGAAACTTTAATGTGTCAGACAAGCTTCCTGGTTGCCCGCTGAAGAAATCGCCTCTGGCTGTCCATTCTATTGGAAGGCTGCTGGAGGCTCTTGGAATTGACCACAACGAAAGAACCTAGACTGGAAATTGGCCAGTCTGTCCAGCCGGTCACTGCTGTCACTCTGAATGAATTCTACCACTCGTGGCACGGGCAGCAGTGTCCAGGTGGCCAAGCCAACTTGGGTATGTGTCTGTGCTCAGGCTGCAAAGGGGCAGGGGATAGTGATGGTCTGCCCCTCCCAGCTACACCCAATGGGACAGTCTCCAAAAAGAGGAGGGGTGGAACTGGACACAGCACCTCCATAGAGAGACAGATGTCCATTTTCTACCATCAGAGTGAAATCCCAGGGCTGAGATGCTGACTGGCTTTTCCTAACACATGTTAAAATAAATACATATTATATTTTTTTTACATTTTATGTTTTTTTTTTTTTTAGAAACAGGGTCCCTATTGCCCAGGCTGGAGTGCAATCATGGCTCACTGCAGCCTCAAACTTCTGGACTCAAGTGATCCTCCCACCTCAGCCTCTCAAGTAGCTGATTACAGGCTCATGAAGCAACACCTGGATAATTTTTAATTTTGTGTGTGTGAGATAGGAGTCTTGCTATGTTGCCCAGCCTAGTCTCGAACTCCTGGCTTTAAGCAATCCTCCTGCCTTGGCCTCCCAAAGCACTGAGATTATAGGCATGAGCCACTGCACCTGGCCCTTTATTTTTAAACTTTTTATTTTGAAATAATTTTAGACTTACAGAAAAGTTGAAAATTGTACAGAGTTCCCATATACCCTTCACCCAGCTCCCCATAATGTTCACATCTTGCATAACCATAATACAATTATGGAAACCAGAAAAATGACTTTGATGTAATACTATTAATGAGAGTTTATGCAAATTTTATCAACTTTCCCACTAATGTTTTTTTTTCTGCAATTAAGATGATTTTTAAACTTCTTTTTAAGCTGTGGAACTGTTTGGGCAAATGTAATCTTGCCCAGAAGTCTAGGATAGATAGATTAGATAGATAGATAGGTAGACGGACAGATGCACATATATACTTATATTCATTCATTCAACAAATGTTTCCTTGAGTGTCTTCTATGCATCAGGCACTGTTCCAGGTACTGTGCATGTGAACAGAAGAGACAAAAATCCCTGTCCTCATGGAACTGACATTCTAGAGCGGGGAGCAGGCAGAAAGCAGCATAGAAAAAAATATATACAGTATGTTCTATTGTAACAGGTGCTAAGGAAGAAGAACCATCTTTGGTAGAAATTAAAGTCACGGATAGCAGTGAGGGGTGAAAGAGCCTGTATTTTCCACCTGTGCGTTCACTCCTATATTAAATCAGAGGACCCATGAAAAACCCCTGGGGCCTTCTGTCGGACAGTTTGTGACCACTTTGTTAGACAAACAGTTGCACAGATGGAGAAACTGAGGTGGAGAATGGGGCGATTGCCCAGGGTCCCTAGTGAGTTACTGCTGGGGTCCGGATTGCAGCTGCCCTGACTTCGCACACCAGCTGCAGAGGGAATTCCAGGGTTTCTGTCCAGGCAGTCACTGGTGCCTCCAGGCCTGGGCAAGAAGGGGCATCCTCCTGGGTTGGTGGGCTGTGAGCTCGGGAATTGAAGTTTGGAGAAGAGTCTCCAGGTGCCTCGCAGCTGCTGGGATCTGGAGCTAGAGCGCTTAAGGAGGGGAAGGGAGGGTAGCCTGGAGGCTTCCTGGGGCTGTTGGCAAGTGGGCTGTGGTTTTGGAGGAAGGAGGTGATCTAGTATCCATCCAGGTGATCGGTGCTGGAACCAAGGGACCCAGGGCCTTGGGCTCTTGGTGCCGTCACAGAAGGGAGGATTTTTCTCTCCCTTCTAGGAGTGGGGGGATGACTGACAGAACCCCCAGCAGGGCTTGGGTGCTTCTGCGTCCTTGCTTCCTCTCTGCCGTTATCCAGGGCAGCATAGGCCCTCCAAGGTGATAGAACAGACTGTGTCCTCTTGGGGGTCCTTCGGGCTATAGCCACTCCCAAGAGGTCCCTGTCTGGGCACATCTGGAGCCTGTGGCAGCCCCGGCTATGGACTGCCCCTCAACACACAGGTGTGGGTATGGGGCGGGGCTGGTGTTTTGGATGCGGCCATAATAACACTAATGATAATGATGATGTGCCACCTGTCATGTGAGCATGCCATTAATGCCAGGCACTGAACACCTGTGCCAGGCTGTGCTGGGGGGTGGGATAGGGACATGCACATTAGAGATAACTGGGGAAATAGTGACTAGCTTTTATTACATACTTAATCTCTCTAGATCAGCCGTTCATACACATTGCTTCATTGAATTCTAACAGCAAAAAAGTGAGTCTTATAACCCTCATTTTGCAGTTGAGGAGCAGAGGCTCAGAGAGGTTAAGTAACTCACACAGGGTCACACAGCTTGTGTAGAGGCAAAATTGAACCTGAACCCATTGCCCTCTGGCCCCAAAGCCTGTGCACTTAACCACAAGTCTGGGATTCTGTACGTAGGTCTTTGCTTTTAAGGATCTCCAGTCTGGAGTGGAGAAGAGAACCAATGGTAAATGACCACCTCACACCAGGCTAGTGGGAGGCATGAACTACAGAGCCTTGCTAATGCCCCGAGGAGGAAGAAACTCATCCTGGGCACAGGGACAGAGAAATCTTCATAGTAGAGGTGGCCTTGATTGGTTGGGTTTTGATAGGCTGAAGCTGGAGGGGAGGCATTTCACAAGAAGGCAATGGAACAGGCTGACCAGCTGTGAGGCAAGCAATTTGTGTTGTGTCTTGAAGTTGTTGTGGTTAAAAATGAAAATAACAATAGTAATTATTTAGCCCCTGTGTTTTACTAGTTAGGTTACCTGCACAATCTTGTTTAACCCTTACAGTGATGACAGGAAATCTGTTCTAGTACGATCACCTTGTTCCAGGCTCAGAGAGAGATCCAGCAAGCTGCCCAAGGTCCCATAGCCAGTAAGCAGTAGAGTCAGGATTTGAATTCCACGTATTCAATCTCCAATGGCCACACTCTTACCGCCCTGCAATGCTGCCTCCCAGGATTGTGTAGGGTCTTTCCTCAGTCTGTTACTTAGGAAAGAGCCTCAGTGGCCAAGGGTCCACACGGGGCAGGTGCTGGGTGAAGGGGCAGCTGCTCCTAAGGAGGGGAGGTTGGCCAGCCCAGCTCGATCTGGGAGACGAGGCCCCGGACTGGGGCCAGTGCCTGAGTCCCAGGCCTGGCATTGCCCCTATGCAACCGTGTGAGCTTGGGCAAGTCAATTTCCCTGTTCAGCCCTTGCTTCCCTGTTTCTCAGAAGATGCATTCCTTGCTGGATATACTATGCAGGGTTAGCAAGAGTGCTGAAAATGACTTTGGGGAAAATAGATGGAAGTATGAGATTAGTCAGCTTGCTTGCTCCTGGGTCCACAGCCTTTTCCAGTGACCAGTGGTGATGGGGGTGGGGGTCTCATCCAGCTGTGCAGTGGCCAGGCAGCAGGCACCCCCTTTGCAGGGGTGGGGGGCTGACAGATGAGCCTGGCACAGGTGTGCCATTGGGACGAGGATGTGCTGAGCTTGCAGCCAACCGAGAACACTTGGACTCCCTAGTAACTGGCAAAGGTGTAATTTACAAGAGCTGAATACCCTCCAGCTGGCTGAGGAGACAGGGGCAGGCAGAGCCAACTTTGAACTTGTCATCACTCCCTTCATCAGGACTGTTCTTTACACCGATCAGGGGACCTGTGAGCCTGACTGTCCAACAACAGCTTTGCCTGGAATAGGAGATCAAGTTGTTCTGTCAGCCCTGGACCAAGAAAGGGCTTGGATGGCCAGGAAAGTTGTTCTTTGGTGCAAGGATCTCCTTGAAGGTCCCCTCACCCATGTGCCTTCCCTTCCTCCTTTCCACATCTGAGCACAGTGCATGGAGTGGGAGGCACAAGGCCTGGGTTTCAATGCCAGCTCTGCCACTTATTAGCGTGTGACCACAGGCAAGTCCCTTAACCTCTCTGAACCTCGTTTCCCTCTTCTGGAAATTGAGATGATCATACTTGCCTGGACAACCTCATAGGGAGCTAATGAAAGAGCTTTAGAAGTGAAATAGCTGTACAAATGGTGGACATTGTTTTTATTGAGCAATTCATCTTTAAATGCTTCCTCTTCCAAGAAGCCCTCCTTTGCATCTTTAGCAAGTATGGACTGTATCACCAGCTACTTCACCTCTCTCTGTCCCAGTTTACTCAGTTCAAAATTGTGGATAATGATCACACTGTATTTACTAATAGAGCTGCAGTGAGAATTAAGTAAGTTAATTAAAGTAAGATTAAAGTAAGGGTTTTTTGTTTTGTTTTGTTTTTGTTTTTGAGATGGAGTCTCGCTCTGCTTCCTGGGCTGGAGTGCAGTGGCGCGATCTCGGCTCACTGCAAGCTCCACCTCCCCACCTCCCGGGTTCACGCCATTCTTCTGCCTCAGCCTCCGAAGTAGCTGGGACTACAGACACCTGCCACCATGCCCAGCTAATTTTTTGTATTTTTAGTAGAGGCGGGGTTTCACCGTGTTAGCCAGGATGGTCTCGATCTCGACCTTGTGATCCAGCCCGCCCTGGCCTCCCGAAGTGCTGGGATTACAGGTGTGAGCCACCACACCTGGCCTTTTTTTTTTTTTTTTTTTTTGTGAGATAGGGTCTTGCTCTGTCACCCAGGCTGGCGCGCAGTGGCAAGATCACAGCTCACTGCAACCTCAACCTCCTGGGCTCAAGTGATCCTCCCACCTCAGCCTCCCAAGTAGCTGGGACCACAGGTGTGTGCCACCACACCTGGCTAATTGTTTTTTAAATTTTTTTGTAGAGATGGGGGTCTCCCTGTGTTGCTGAGGCTGGTCTTGAATCCTGAGCGCAAGCAGTCCTCCCACTTTGGCCTCCCAAAGTGGGGGCATGAGCCACTGTGCCTGGTTAAGTCAGGCATTTTAAACTGTGCTTGGCAAATAGTAAGCACTAGGAGAAGTTAACTATTATTATTTGTGGTGGTGCTGTTGTCGGCCAGTACTTTTCCCAACTAGGTGAGAAGCAGCTCGGGGACAGGAATGATATTCTATGTGGCCAAAGCCCACTGTGCTGCCACGTAAATATGTGATGTGGTTTGATGCGTTACTCTTCCAAGGGACATTTTCACTCTCCAGGAGGAAGAGGCCTAGAGGCTCCTGGGCCCACCTCCTAGCCTGACCAGGAATCCCCTTAATGCAGCTGCCTGCCAACAGGTGGTGCAAGCGCTGGTGGGCCCTGGCAGCAGTGGGCAACTCTACCTCTCAGCAGGCAGTGAGCACCACCTGCTACTAGCAGGCTGACTGCCTCCTGCTGTTACTACCCCTGGCCAGCCCCAGAGCTCCCTGGAGGCAGCCTGTTCCTCTTCATACGGTGGCTGTCCAGGGTCTGCAGGGCTTTCCTAAGTCTGCTGCTCTTTATTCTAGAGGTGGCCAGCTCTTGTAGCTTGTCCTTATCCTCAGGACAGACTTGGCCCAACTTCTCCCTCCTGGTCACCTTCCTGTGTTCCAGAAATTGTGCTAGGGATGTTTTGTGTGCCTCACTCATTTAATCCTCACAATGCCCCATGAAGGAGGTAGTTATGGAGCCCATTTTACAGACAAGGAAACTGAGGCTTAGAGAGGTTGCTGCCCACCCAAGGGCTCATAGACATTAAGCTGCTGAGCTGAATTCAAGCCCACATGTCTCTCTCTCTCCATAACCATTGCTTTACTCTTCTTGGCACAGAACAGAGTGGATGAAGAGGAGAAACTTCCAGCCCGGGGGCTGGTACAGGGTCCCCACCTACCATCTTCCTCACTTGCCTTCATAACACGGTGGACAGGGCACAAGATCCTCCAACCTTGGTCCCCTCTGGCCGTGTGCCCTTGGGCAAGGGAGAGGGTGTGCCCTGGTGTCACAGCACCGCCTGTGGGCCCTCCTTTCCTGGGCTCTCTTGGCAGCAGGACTGTGTGCGGCGGGAACATGCACACTTGCTAGGATTGATTTGGCCTTTGAAAGGATAATTCAAGATGAATATGCTGGCATCCGACTGGAGTGAGATGGAGAGATTATTGAGTGTTGAACCTGCTTTGCCGCATCGGCTGCTTTATGAGCTCTCTAGAGAAACCCTATGTTGTAGATAACTCAGGCCTGACGGGCCAGGAGTGGCGTTTGTCTCCCACACTCTGGAGTGAGCAGTCCGACAGGGCCCAGACACCCTGCTCGCCCCATCCATGAGCCAAGAATCAGCTTCCAGCCTCATCGCGGTGCCAACCATTGTCCCTCCCACCCTGCTCATCCCAGCCCCGTCTCTTGCCCTGTCCTGCTCCTGAATGTGGAGTGGGGGCGGTGGTGGCCAGCTGGTTGGTTCCTGCTGTGGTCCCTGGCTCCAGGCTGCCTTGGACAGTCCAGGAAGAGCAGAAGTGAGTGGGCAGAGCCTGTGGACACATCTCTTTGGTTTCTGACACCTGTCTCCCCGACGAGTAGCCCAGCCTGGTCACTAGGGACACCACCTCTGCATATTCCTTGGGATATCAGAAAGGATCTGTAGTGCAGGGACTTAGTGCACTACTGGGAAACAGTACACACAGAGGCATGAGGCCAGGGAAGCAAAGCCCCTCGTGGGGACCTGGAAGTTCAATTCAGCTCAACTCTGTCCACCCTGGGTGTTTGTCCTAATCAGCCACTGCTCCCTCCACCCCTGCAGCCACACAGTATTCTAGGGGACCATCAGGAGACAGGGAAGAGTCCAAACCGCAAACTCTTTGAAGGCCGAGCCCATGTCTTTGAGCCTTGTTAGGTGGGATGGCCTGTAGTGTGCACCACACTGACAGTGGGCATGATGGCCTTTCTCCCTCGGAGTCCCCTGGGGACTTGGCATGGGGTGTGGCACACAGAAAGGGCCAGTTCTATGGGTGATGCCTTAAGTACCTGTCAGCCCACAAGACATCCATCCTGGGCTGTGACAGCCTTAGGCTGGGGAAGCCTTTTCTCTGGAAGAGGTGTCTGGAGAGGGAATGACGGGAGACACACAGGGACAGCAGGGGCTTCCCCACAGCGGGAGTCTGGAGAATAGCGCCAGGGTGATCCTGAACAGACATTGCCCTGGGAGTGGTGCACCAGCCTTCTGTCATCTTTTGCATGATCCATGTCTCCTCCATGCTCGTACATCTCCATGCACGGTCCATCACCTCACAGGACAGCGCGGCCACAGCGACTTGGGCTGACAGTGGCTTGCAAGCCCTGTGCCGTGTTCCCACACATTAGGTCCTCATCGCAACCCCGAAGGCCACCCTCACCCCCACTTTATAATGAGGAAAAGCTAGTGACTTGTGCAAAGTCAGAGCGTTCATTACACATCAGCACCAAGGTTATAGTCCAACCCCTGGGGTGTGGGCTCATGTTGGCAGTGCCCGGCTTCTTGGAATCTGCATTTCCAAGAAATTCTTCGGTAATGTTGCTGTGGCTGCTGGTCTGGGAAACCCACTTAGGACCGCTGCCCTGGCCATGCAGCTTCCTAGCCTCCTGAATTGGCTCCATGAGTCTGGGGTGAGTCCTCCATCACCCTCCTGGTCAGCTCCTGGCAGCGCCTGCCCTTTGGGCAGCATGCTGGGCTTGGGGACCCACCTGGTCGTTTCGAGAGTCCCCTGCCTGAGACATTGCCTGTGTCTCTGAAGCTCAGCTGGGGCTCATCATCGGGTAGCAGATGTGTGAATTAAGAGGGGGCCCATGGGGGAAGGCAGGCCCGGGAGGCAAGGTGCTGAGATGCCCAGTGCAGTTCGCCCCTGCCCGGCCCCGCCTTGTGTGTTTACACAGAGTGGTGGTGCAGCAGTGGACATAATTACTCCTGACGGCCTTCATTAAAGACTCTGGAACAAGTTACAGTCAATTAAGGAGAAAGGAACTGTCTCCCTCTTCAGGCGCCCCACCGCCATCTGCTTTAGAGGGAGCCCTGCTGGAGCTGGGGGTCAGTGGAAGTGGGGCTTCAGGGAGTAGGAGAAGGAGGAAGAGTGGGGCTTCTGAAGCCAGTGAACCCACTGTCCTCAAGAGTGAATGGTCAAGCCACCGGTCACCACACTCACAGTGTGACGTGAGAGGCCATGTGCCAAGGAGCAAAGTGCTCTGCGCCCTGGCTCTGCCCTAACGCATGCAGAGACCTGGGGTGGTTCTGTCACCTCTCAGAGCCTCAGCTCTCTTATCTGTCAGATGGAGCTGGTCAAGCATTCTCTGCAGATCTGTTTTGGTTGTTTAGTGAAATAATAAATGTGGCCAGCACAGGGCCTGGCCCCCACCAGATGCTCAGTGATCAGGATGGCAACTCCTGTTGTACCTGGGAAGCCGCACCTGCCCCTGCCTGCACAGGTGCTTTTCAGAAGCAAAGGCTCTTCATATGTCAACAGTCCTAGGTCGGCCTCAGTCCCCACTCAATCTTCAGACACAGGCAACCAGAAGATACACGTGGGAGTGCTTCTTTGGGCCAGGCCTCCACCCTCAGAGAGCCTGGGTCCAAGAGTGAACAACCTCTTCATTGGCCTAAAGGCCAACTCAGAAAAATTTAAATGCTTACCGGCTGCATTTCCCCCGTCTAAAATGAAAATCGCTTCATTGAATGCCATGGGGGGGGGGGGGGGGTATATTTTCACAACCTAGATTACCTACTTGATTGACTAGAAATGTGTCAATGAGAAAACTGGTACTGCTTCTTAGCTCCCAAAATATAAATATCTGAGTCTATTTGAGAAATGGCAGTAAAGAGGCCGCGTTCTGAAATTAGATCGGGACCATATTGAGAAAGAAGGCAGGCTGCCCGGGAGCCCAAGGGTGCCTGTCCCTGCTCCAGCCTGGTGCCCTCATTTGGTGAGATGGCACATGACATGTGACATATGCCCAACACAGAGTCTGGCACACCATCAAGGCCAGTAAATCCCAGCCTGTCCGCACCCGGCTGCCAAGAAGTGTTTTCCTTTCCTGAAATCCAATTATTTTCTGCCCAGTCCTCTGCCCATTAAAAGAGTAATGAACAATGGGTTGAGGGCCACCCCGCATCCCCTGCCATTCTTCCTGCTCCAGAAGGCACCTTTCTCAGGAGCCCCTCTCTGGGTCCCCACAGCGCTGGGAGAGGGAGTGCTCAGCAGGGATCGCTGAAGGGAGGGTAGGGGAAGTTAGTATTCCCTTACCTGCCATCTCTCCTGCCAGGGTGTTCTTGTCTGTAAATTAGGACAGTGACTCTCTTGTTACCAAGCATCAGTGGGTGTGAAGTTCCCTGGGTGTCTGAGAGCCAGGACCCAGAGATCAAAAACATCTTCATGGTAGAACTTCACCTGTTTTGCCTGAAATTTGTCGGCTGAGTTTCTCATTCTCTGTCTCTGCATCTGGGCAGTGTCCTGCCATCAACAGATCAAAATCTAGGCCTGCTGGGGTTCCCTACACTGGCCACTTCTTTGTAAGGAAGGTGTAGATGTTTTCTACCCAATACCCAATCCCTGGAGTCCCCATTAGAATATTTTCACTAAATCAACACCTATAGGACTTGCTCTCCATCCGTAACTACTATAAGCCCTTTTAATCCTTATGACAACCTGTGAGGAAAGTACAATTATCATTCCCATTTTATAGATAGGAAAATGGAGGCAAACAGAGTTGAAGTGACTTACCCAAGATCATGCAGCTAGTGAATGGGAGTGGGACTGGGATTTGAACTTAGGCTGTCTGGCACCAGCACCCATCCTCCTAACCAAGGTGTTCTGCTACCTGCTAATAATAATAATGACAGAGTAATAGCAGCACCTGGTTATTGAGCACCTATAAGGTGCCAGGTGCTTTATATACATTATTGCATCAGATCTTTATGATAACCCATCATGTAGATATTTATGTCCACCTCTGTGTGGCAGATGAGGAAACTGAGGCTCAGAAAGAAAAATGAATTTGCCCATGATCATAGAATTAGTTAACAGTGGAGCCAAGACTGAAATCCAAGGCAGCCTGTCTGTGTCTCCCTACCTGCAGGGATGGAGAAGATGGTCCAGCAGTCATTCCCCCACTGGTCCTGCTGCACTTCCTGGATGCTCTGGCTCCAAGGAAGAGGGATCTTCTGAGGCCCACCAGGTATCAGTGATGAGGACTTGTCTCATCTGGAAGCAATTCTGCTCAGCCCCACTATGCTGGAGCCTGGGTGGATGACTTGCTGTCAGTTCCCAATGATGCCAGTGTCAGGGTGGTGGGGAGGGGGCTGGTGGGAGTGGGAGTGAGTGGGTAGAGCAGGACAGCAGACCTCCTGTGGATGACTGATTGTTGGC
The DNA here is from genome assembly GCF_029281585.2 of Gorilla gorilla gorilla. Taxonomy (NCBI): domain Eukaryota; kingdom Metazoa; phylum Chordata; class Mammalia; order Primates; family Hominidae; genus Gorilla; species Gorilla gorilla. The sequence continues at coordinate 44,296,720 of NC_073232.2, read as the reverse complement.
CCAGCTCATGTGTTCCCATGTGCCTCTTACTGGTGGAAGCTAGATCTCTTTATCAGTTAAATCAAATACTAATGACAGGAAAGTAAGTTCTGTGAAGTCTCCTTATACTCTGACACTCCTAAGTTCAAATCCAGTCCCCCTTTCTCCTGTCCTTCTGACTGTGTCCCATAGAGCTCATGAGAGCTGTCACTTACGGAGGGCCAATTAGGTGCCAGGACTATGTATGCATGATCTCATTCAGTCCTCACAGCAACCTAGGATGAAGACACAGTGATTCTATCTCCGCTTATTTCAGTGTGAGATACTTCAGGCATGCAGAAAAGTCTAGAGCTAATACAGTAGTCATTAGCCACGTGTAGCTCTTTACATGCAAATTAATCACAATTAAATAACGTAGAGTTAACCTTCTTACTCACACTGGCCACACTGCAGGTGCTGGGCAGCCACATGTGTTGAGTGGTTACTGTATTAGGCATTGTGATAGAAAATGTTTCCATAATGGCAGTGAAGTCTGTTGCGCAGCGCTGGTATAGAGTTGTATTTTATAAAAGAGAAACAGACTCAGCTACCTGCCCAGAGTGACTCAGCTGGGGGCAGGCAGCCCCTGAAGGAGCTCCTGTGGTCTTGACCAGTGTTCTCAATGCCTAGCTGTCATCCCCTATCCCTAAGACAAAGGACATTCTCTAGCCACGAGGCATTTGAGGTACAAAGAGGCAATGTGATCTCCCCAAGGTCGAGAGACTCCTGGAGTGGCCTGGGTAATAGAAATGGAGGGCCCTGAGCCATCAAGTGCCACCGAGTGGTCTGGATCTCTGGCTAGGCCAGCTCAGGGCAGGGGGGTGCCCCCGTGGCTGGTAGGCCCACCCCTCAACCAGAGCAGCCCTGCTGGCTGTGAATTTTTACCGCTGTTTACCTGACGCTGTTCAGTCCAGGAATGAAATAACTCTCCCCACAGCTACTATGAATTCTTTGCTTCCCTGGGAAAAAAACAACCCCGTGATTGGAACATTGTCTGCAGTCCTGTCAGGTAGCCGCGCTGAGTGACAGGTGAGAGAAAGCAAACGGCCGAAAGCCATTACCCTCTTACTTCAGTGGAGTTGGAAAAATAGTCATAAATTAGTGCCGGGTACTGAACAAGGGGAGAGGAAGAAAACACCAGAAAGAAAAAACATCCTCCCTAGAAAGTCATAATTTTTCTCCGGAGGGTGGGAGGAATAGGGTGTTTGGAAGGTGATGTCTCAAAAGAGCCTGTGCGTCACCCCGGCCTGTGCTGGGCGGCTCTTGCTGCTGCTCCCCAGGGACGGCGTCAACGCAGGCAGGACATTCCGGAAAAGCAAGAGAGACTTTGCTTCCTCTCACCCACTCCAGGGCCACCCCTTGCAGGGGTGTGCCCTGTGTGTGTATAGGTGTGTGTCTGAGAAAAGGAGAGAGTGTGGGTGTATGTGCCCGCCTGTGTGTGTGCATGTGCACACGTGTGTATGAGCATGTGAAGTGTGTCCCTGTTTACATGTGTATACACATATGTTAGTGTGTCTCTGCCCGCATATGTGAATGTGTATACCTGCCCATGTGTGTGTCCCTTCCCATGTATATGAGCATGCATGTGTGTATGTGCCAGCTCATGTGTGTGTGCTCATGTGTGTCCCTGCCCGTGTGTGATAGTAAGAATGTGTGTACCTGCCTGTGTGTGTGAGCCCCTGCCCATGTGTATGAGTGTACATGCATGTGCATGTGAGAGTGTGTGAGTGTGCCCCACCTCACGGATGTGCGTGTGTCCCTGCTGGTGTGTGTGTGAAAGTGTGTGTGCCTACCCACGTGTGTTTGTCCCTGCACATGTGTGCATGTGTGAGTGTGTCCATGCTCATGTGTATATGAGAGTGTGTGAGTGTGTCCCTTCTCACAGTGTGTGTGCGAGTGTATCTTTGCTTGTGTGTATGTGCATATGTGAGTGCGTCCTTGTCCACATTTGTGTGTGTGTGTAGGTACTGATGTGTTTGTGGGGTGGTATCCCGCTTACAAACACACCTCTGCCTTCTTGCGTGGTATGTGTTTAAGGGTGTGTGACTTCACCTTTATTTCATACTTTGCTTCTTCTATATATTTGTAGCAACCCACATGGAAAATCTCCGCCCATTGACAAGGCAGCATGAGGGGTGTGTGTGTGTGTGTGTGCACGTGCATATATCTGTGGGGTTGCAGACTGCCTTGGAGGCTGCTGTTCATTATAAGGCTAGAATCTAGGGAGAGCAGAAGACAGCTTGTGAGCCCCACAGGGATGGGTGTGCTCTACTCAGGGTTGTCATTACTTAAAGGACATTGCCTCTATTTTCTTTGTGGAGCCAAAGGTGTTTCTCTGCAGAGGATGCTAGCAAGAGCTGCAAGGAGGGGCTGGGCACAAGGCAGAATGGCTCCGCGAGCCCCTTCAGAGACCCCAGAGGGAAGAGGGAAGGACCACCCGGACCTGGGCTGCTGGGTCCTAAGACCTGAACCTCAGTTCAGTGTATTAACTGTACAGACATAAACGTGTGAACTTGAACAAGAACATTTTGTAGGTGATAATGTATGCCAGTGGTTCTCAGGCTTCCGTATGCATGAGAATCCTCTGGAAGGCTTGCTGAAACAGATGGCTGGGCCCGATCCCCAGAGTTTCTGGTTGAGCAGGTCTGAGGTGAGGCCTGAGAACTGGTATTTCTAAGAAGCTTCCAGGCGATGGTGATGCTGCTGGTCTGGGGAACCCACTTTGAGAACTACTGATGCACACCTCTGACAAATCCTTTAACGCACCCCAGCACCACCAGCCTGTGAGGCTGGGTGGGAGGCAGTGCGCCATAGTGGTTAGGAGCAGAGATGAAGAGCACAGGAGCTGACTGGGGGGTTCAAATCTGACTCTGCCGCCACCACCTGTGTGCCTTTAGACAAGGTTCTGAACCTCTCTGTGCCAAGGCTTCCTTGTCCATGAAGTGTGGAGGATGATCATATCTACTATACAGGGCTGATGTGCAGAAACTTAGTGCGTGTAAAAAGCTTAGACTAGTGCCTGGCACCTAAACAGCATTATGTGTATTGGCTCATATTATTATCCCCACTGCGCAGAGGAGCAAACTGAGGTCACACTTCAAGTTAAGGCAAAGCTAGAATGAGAACCCAGGTCCCATGACTCCCAGCCAGTGCCTCTGCTCCCCACTTCTCCCACCCTGGCCTCCTCAATTTTGCTTTATGGGAGCTCTGGCCTACCCTGGCAGATGCTTCCTGAGCCTCCCTTCATGGGGAAAAGTGGGCAGACACTTAATTTCTTCCCTCTTAGAGAGGAATTGCGGGCAAAACAAACCCTGATGGAAGCTCTGAGCTCTGCCCCAGCCCACACGCTCCTTGCTGTCCACCTGTGACCTGGCCCCCTGTCCTCCTCTGTCCCCAGCTCCTCTAGCTCTGCTAGTAAAGCTCCTGGCTCTGCCAAGCCCTGGAGCTGCCAAACTTGAGACTTGATGGCAGGAAAGAGAGTATGAAAAGACAGGGTCCCACTGTGGGGCCCTTAAGCCAAATCCTTAACACTTGGACTTGAGCCTGGGTAATGGCGAGCCATGGCAGGTGCTTGGACATGATAAATGCGGGGTCTTTGAAGCATTGCTCTCTTGGTGTCACTCCTCAGCTCAGAAACCTTCAGTAGCTCCTACTGCCCACACATCAATCCCAGGCTCCTTGGCTTACCAGGCCAGGCCATCTGTACTAGCATCCGTGATGCATGATCCTTCCAGGCTGTGTGGATGCTTGGTCCCCTAAAAAGATTGCTATCATCTTCCACACTTTCTAAGGGCCATCCTGTTGTACAGCACCAGACAGCATGGCCAGGCTGCACTTGCCCTGCCCTGTTCAGCTCTGGCTTCTGCCACCTTTTCCCTCCTAGGTGCCCTTCCACAAAGTCCTCCCTGATCTGTCGCTGAAAATGGTGTCTGGCACCTCAGCTTTTGGGAACTCACGATTCCTACACCCTCCCTTGGTTTATGGTGATTTGTGGCCCTCTTAACTCGAACACTTGTTCCTAGTAAACACGCTCCCCTGCATAGTCCCTGTACCCTTCTGCCGGGGCCCAGCAGGAGGCAGGGCAGGGGTGAGGCAGGTGCCTTACTCCACGCACGCCTCTGTTCCTCACCTGCTCCAGGACACCCTCCTCCTCCCTCCCAGCCTTCAGCATGTGACTGCCCTCAGGCTGGCTGTCAGGAGCTGTCTTTCTGCCAGGCTCCTTCTCTGTGGGCCTGAGGGAGACTCAGTAGCTCCCTTTCCCTCCAAGAGCCCCAAAGCAGGCTCATGCCTCTTGCGTCCTAACACACAACCCTCCTGGACCCTGTATCTCCCTCTACCACTTTCGTTCCTTTTTCAGCCAAGCTCCTTTAAAGAAAAGCAATCTTTATTCTATAGTGTTATTGAAGTGTAATTGACATATGATAGACTGCACCACTTAAAGTGTATAATGGATAAGTTTCAACATAGGCACACGCCCTTGAAACCATCACCACCATTAAGATAGCGAACATATCCATCACCCCCAGGTTTCCTCATGCCCCTTCATGCCCTTCCTTTCCACTCCTCCTCCTTCCCCAGGCAACCTTGGAGCTGCTCCCTGTCACTATATGTTAGTTTGCATTTTCCAGAACTTTTATGTACATGGAATAATACTGTATGTACTCTTTTTGTCTGTCTTCTTTCACTTAGCGTAATTATTTTGGAGTCCTTTTATATTGTGTATAACCACAGTTTATTCCTTTTTATTACTGAGTTATATTCCATTGTAAAATCTATATCACAATTTCTCTTTTCACTCATTGATAGACATTTGGGTTATTTCCAGTTTTTGGCTATTCCAAATAAAGCTTTCGTGAACATTTGTGTCCCCCTTTTTTTTTTTTTTTGAGACAGGGTCTTGCTCTGTTGCCCAGGCTGGAGTGCAGTGGCACAATCTCAGCTTGCTGCAACCTGTACCTCCTGGGTTCAAGAGATTCTCCTACCTCAGCCTCCCGAGTAGCTAGGAGTACAGGCGTGTGCTGCATGCCCGGCTAATTTTTGTATTTTTAGTAAAGATGGGGTTTCCACATGTTGGCGAGGCTGGTCTCAAACTCTTGACCTCAGGTGATCCGCCCACCTTGGCCTCACAAAGTGCAGGGATTACAGGTGTGAGCCACCATGCCTGGCCCATTTGTGTACTTTGTGTGGACACATGTTTTTATTTCTCTTGGGAAAATTTTTAGGAATGAGATTGCTGAATCATATGTATAGGTTTAATTTTTTCATTTCCTTTTTAAAAATAAAAAAAAAAATTTGTGCTATGTTGCCCAGGCTGGTCTCCAACTCCTAGGCTCACGTGATCCTCCCACCTCAGCCTCCTGAGTAGCAGGAATTACAGGCTGACACAGCTGCACCCAGCATAAGTTTAACTTTTTAAGGAACTGCCACGTTGGTTTTCAAAGTGGTTGTACCCTTTCACCTTCCCACCGGCAGTGGGCGGGGATCCCAGCTGCTCGTCTTGCCAGCATGTGGCATGAGGGGCTTTTCTTTTTATTGTGGTAAAATATACATAACATAAAATTTACCATTTTAACCATTTCTATGTGTATAGTTCAGTGGCATTAATTACATTCACAGTGTTGTGCAACCATCACCACTGCCTGTTTCCAGAACCAACTTACTTGTTCCAAACAGAAACTCTGTACCCATTAGATAATAACTTCTCATTCTCCCTTCCTCCTACCCCCTAGCAATGTCTACTATGGGACGTATTTGATTTTTAATTTTACTGTTTTTTTTTTGTCTTGCTCTATCACCCAGGCTGGAGTGCAGTGGCACCATCACGGCCCACTGCAGCCTCAGCATCCTAGGCTCTAGCAGTCCTTCCATATCAGCCTCCTGAGTAGCTGGGACTACAGGCATGTGCCACTACACCCAGCTAATTTTTTATGTTTTGTAGAGATGGGTGGGGTCTTGCTGTGTTGTCCAGGCTGGTCTAACTCCTGGGCTGAAGTGATCCTCCCGCCTTGGCCTCTCAAAGCGCTGGGATTACAGGCATGAGCCACTGTGCCTGGCCCTTATTTTTTATTTTAGCCATTCTAATACTTATGTGATAGTATCTCATTGTCATTTTATTTGCATTTTCCTAATGATTAATGAATGATGTTGAGCATCTTTTCATGTACAAATTTATTTGCCATCCATATATCTACTTTGGTGAAGTGGCTATTCAAATCTTTGACCATGTTTAGAAAATGAGTTATTCATGTTCTGATAATTGAGTTTTGAGGGTTCCTTATATACAGATAAAGGACTCATATATCTGAGTCCTTTAGCAGATATATGATTTGCAAATATTTTCTCCCAGTCTGTGGCTTGTCTTTTCATTCTCTTGGCAGTGTCTTTTGAAAAGCAGAAGTTTAATTTTGCGGGTCTTGCAGCCAAGCTCATGCACTCGCCCACTCTTGACCGCAGTCCCTGGCTTACTGCACTGCCATCTGCACGCAGCCCGGCTCCTGCTCCCACCACAACACTGACGTGGTACCCACTAAGGCCAGCCATTGGCTCTCACTCTGCCGAGTTCAGCAAATGTGTTGCAGATGGTATATGCCCGGGACCTTTCCCTGGATTTGACCCTGCAGGTCACTCATGACCTGGAACTGTGCTCCTCAGGGACCCCTGCTTCTCTCCCACCACTGTGATTGTGCCTTCTCTGTCTCCATCTCCCACTCAGCAGTGATGCTTCCCAGGCACACACCCTCTGCCCCCTTTATGTGCTCTCTGTGGTGCGATTTCCTTCATATTTGCTTTATGACCACCCCTAAGCCAGTGATACCCAGATTGCAGTCTCCAGCCCAGCCACCTTCCTGTACTCCAGTTGCGTGGACCCAGCTGAGCTCTGGAAGCTGCACCAGGAGGGCCAGCGGCACCCCCATTGACGTGTCCCCGTGAGAAGTTTTCCCCAAACCCTCCCTCTCTAACCATCCCACGCCGTGTTGTTTCTGACCCCAGGGCCTTGTTCCTGCCATTCCTGCGGCCTGGTACACCTGCCCTAGGTTTCCTTTCCTTTTTCTTTTCCTTCATGCATCTCAAGCCGTCTCTCTTCCCGGAAGCTTTGCTGGGATTCCATCCTTGGGGTCTTTCCTCTGTACTCATGGCCTGTAATACAGCTTAGCATGTACCATCCTACGTGGAAACCATCTGTTTATATGCTTATTTCCCCCAACAGGTGGTAATTGCTTTGAGAGTCAATGTGACTTCTAATTTGTATTTTTGTCCCCCACATCTACAGGTGTGCCTGGAATGGATCTGGTGCTCGACAGATGATAGGTGATTCAGTTTCAGGACTGGACCTGGGCCAGTCCCGAGCTTGTTTGTCCTCAGATCCATTCTTGGCCACCTGCAGCCCTGCTCCGAGTGGCGGGGAGCTGACCCCATGGGCTGCCTTCCTCAGGCTCCCAGATCAGCTGACTTCTGCCTGGGTTTAGCCAACAGGAGGCCCTGGCAGGAGACTGGATGGTGGGAGGAAGGGAGGAGCCAGGGTGTTTCTTTCCTTCTCTCCTTGGGTGGTAGCTCCAAAGTTTGTGTCTCTTGGCTCCTGGTAACACCACCTCCTCCCTTGTCCCTCCCGCAAAGGGCTGGCAGTGTGGCTTTCTGCTGGGCCTCTGTCTGGGTCACCACACCACCCTGTTTGGCCTCTTGGCTCCTTTATCACCCGTGTGACCGATTCCCCATGTTAAATCCCCTCTCTTCGCAGCTCTAACAGTGTCTCCTTCTTTCTCGTTGGACCCTCACTCAGCCCAGCTGCCAGGGACTGTTCCCTCTGCTTGTACAGTGCTGGCCCAGCATTCATTTGTCCAGGAAATGCCTGGGTGAATGGCAGGCACATGGGCCAGGCTTCAACTTGCTCTGCTCTCGCCCTTTGGCCTTGAAGGTCCTGCCAGATACTCCACAGCAAAGCGAGGTCTGAGCCCTTGTGCTGGGGTTGCCAAGGGAGGGGTCTGGAGGTGGCAGCAAGTGGTGGGAGGGCAGGTTGGCAGTGCCAAGGACTCCTGTGCTCTGTGCATGGCCCTTTATCTATTAAGCCTGCTGAGTGGTAGACTCCAGTGTGGTCCCAGGTGGTGGGAAAATAGCATCTTTAATTGTGCTCGGAATGAGATTAACTTCTTATCTGACAGTTTGACATCTTTATTGTTATTAATACCCGAATAATGCATTGTTATTTTTATAAACTCCATGGTGGCAAACATTTTTCCTTTATTTGGATTAAAAGTAGGTGTATCTGTTACTTCCCCTCATTACCCTGGGCTGGAACTCAGGGTCTCTGGCTGGGGAGCAGGGACTGGGGTGAAGGGAAGCTCATCTGCCAAGTCCCCTCCCAAGTGGCAGAGGAGCCAGGCCCCAGAGCTGGTCACTTGGCAATAGCACAGTCAAGGTCTGGGCAAAGCCTCCTGGCCTCCATTCCCGCCTGGGAAGACAGGATGCTCCCGGAGTCTTCTCTACTGGAGAGGCGGTGTTCTGGAATACAGAGCCTGGAGACTTTGTCCTGGACTTACTCAGGGGCTCTAAATGGAAGTACAGGTTCTCCACAGCATCAAGTGGATGGAGAAGGGAGACATAAAAAGTCAATATAAATGCCATGGAAGAATACCAAGGGCCCTCTGTGCACCTGTGTGTTCATTCATAAGTATTTGCTGATCACCTACTGTGTGCCGGATATGATGTTACGTGCTGGTATACGATGGGGCTGGCATCCAGAGTGCCCCTTTTGGGGGTGAGGTTGAAGGGAAGGGCAGGATAATACCAAAGTCAGGATCATGGCTCTTGAGTCAGGCTGCCTGGGCCCAAATCCTGGTATCCAGAGGTCCCAGGGCAAGTTCCTCAACCTCTCTGAGCCTCAATTTTTCTCGTCTGTAAAATGGAGATGAAAAAGTACTTACTTCCAACATTCTTGGGATCATCAAATACATGTGAAAACATTTGCTACACTGCCTGGGGCACAGAAGAACCCAACAATATTATGGATGATGATTGTAGCTGCAGCTCTAGACGTGGGGCCAGGCCCTTGCAGTATGGCTACTGGAGGGTCAGGTGAGCAGTGGGCAGGGGTGCCCACAGCCGGCCCCTGTGAACATCAAGCTCCCTCCCCAGTGACCTGTTGCCCACTCCCAGGCCCCCTGGCTCCTCCACTTACCCAGTCGTTGGCCCAGCTGACAAGGACGATAATGCCTCTGCCTTGGAGAGCTGGCGCCGACGTCTTTATCAAAGCCAATATTAATTTTCACTAATTAGGAGCTGCCGCTAATGAGCGTCACAGCTAATTTAGCTCATCTATAACCCAGGAATGGCACTGCTCTCATGCCAGGCTCCAGAGTCCAGGATGTTGGTGCCCACTCCCTCCCCCACCTCCTCTCCACAATGCCAGAGGCACCAGCTGCCAGTACAGCCTGTTCCCACATGCCACCAGGGCCAGCTTGTTCTGCAGAGGGTCCAGTGGCCTTCACCTCCAGGGAGCCCTCAGGGTGGGGCCAAAGGGAAAATCCCTAAGGAAGGGGTCAGAGTATGTGCCAATCAGCTCCAGGAGTAAGTTTGAAACAGGAGGTTCAGTCTGGGAGGCTTCCTTTTTATTAGGGTACCATCCCTGCTGAGGCTTTGGCTCTGTCAGTTCTAATGCCTCTGTCGCCTCCTTCAGGAAGCCTTCAGAGACCACCTTAGCCCACAGAGACCTTTCCCCACTTAGTAGAGCTCTCACTGGTCAAACATTTGGCAGCAAACAGCGTTTGCCATGTTGCCTTCTCCTGGGAGACAGTGGAATACGGTGCTCAGAAGGTGGGCCTTGCATTCTGGCAACTAGCAGCTGTTAGACCTGTGCCTCAGTTTCCTCTCTGGTAAAATGGAGAAAATAACATATTGCTCATTAGGGGCACGGGGTGGGTGAGATGAGCCAGTGCATTGCCACGATCGTTGCTTTTAACTTTCCCATTGTGGTTCACAGGTCCACATGCATCTTCTGGTAGTCTTTCCTTCTTAAGAGAACTTACTTGTCCTTGCGCTCCTCTGTGTGCTCAGCACAGACAGGGGTTATGCTCAGAGCAGACAGCAGGTCAAGAGCCCCGGCTAGCAGGCCGAGCCCCCAGCGCATGCCAAGTAACTGTTGAATGAATTAATAAACCTGGATTCTTACTTCTTTCTGAGCCTTAGTTTCCCCATCTGTAAAATGGGGCCATTGGCTTGGTCAATGTCTAAGACTGCCCTCATCTCTTTCATTTAAGACCCTTGATGACTTCAAGTAAGAATTTGGTGAGTAGATGGATGCTGGCTTCTGCCTCTCACTAGGAAGACGGGAATGGTGACTATTTGCCCCTCCAGGCCCTGCAGGGTGCCTTCCAGTTCTCAGATGGGGACTGAGAGTAGCTGCTGGTCAGAGCTGTGTAACCTTAGTGCAGGGCTACTTTTCTGGGCCAGTGTGGCTCTCTTCTCACCACCAACACAGGGAGGCATTCACCTGGCTTAGCCCTCAGACACACGACATCCGCAGGAGCTGCCCAGGAGCGTCCCTGGCCTCTCCACCCTGCTGGGACCTCCCAAGTGTGAGCATCACGGTGGGGAGGGCGGGGTAGGAAGAGAGAAAGCACTTGGAGGATGGTCTTAGACTCTCTGGTTTGGAGTTCCTGTTCCTGCTTCCCTTTCTGTTTCCTGTGTGCAGCCTGAGCTCTTGGCTTCCGGGAGGGGAGGGTCTAGGAGGGCGGGTGAGGACAGCTTTTTTGCACTTATCACCTCTGAAAAGCGACCTTCAGGCTGAGCCAACTTTGGGGGAAGAGCCTTCAGGCGTGACAGATTTGACTATAAATCTTAGGTATTAATGCTCGGTTCCCAAGGTCTGTCATCCTGTATGCCCGCGTGACAATTGAAAACAGTGTGAGGCCCATCTGTCACCCGAGGGGTCCCCGTCTCCTGCTGGCTTTGCCTGAGCAAGGGTGGCAGGCTGGGAGGCAGGGGTATGAAGGAAAAGGTAGGGAGGATCTGGCCAGTGACAGGGTTGGGGATTGCAGCCAATAGCCCTGGAATGCAGGCCCTGAGGGGTGGAGGCTGGAAGGCAGGGAGCAGGCCCCAGTTCCATGCCTGGGGTTGGAAGCCTGCAGGCAGGTGGGAAGAATGTCACCCTGCAGGAGCCGGGGCCTGGGGTTATCTCTGGCTCCATTTCCCATCTGCCATGTGGCCTAGGCAGGTTGGCTGCCCTCCCTGGGCCTCAGTTTCCACTCTTCAAAGCAATGGGGTGGCTGAGATGGTTTCTGAGGTCCTTTGTCCTCTGGTCGTTCATGTGGAGCCCCCACCTCACTGGCAGCTTTCAAATATTTGGTGATTAGTTTGATGGGAGCTGAGGATAACTGTACAGAGACGCACAGCACGCAGGTGGGGAGGGACTATTTAAATAGGGCATCAACAATGCAAGCGGAGTTTTCTTTCCCCCTCCCAGGAAAAGTGCAGGATGCTGCGGTTCATGGCTGCATCTTTCATGCACCTGCCCCCGTCCCCACCCCTTCATGCAGAGGAGGACTGTGTCTTTGTTATCTCCTCATCTTGAACCTGGTAATAGCAAGTCGGTGATTTGGGAGAATCTGAGACTTGTGTCTGAAAGGATCTTCCAGTATCTCTAGCCCAGGCTTCTCACTGTATTAAGAAGGAACCCAGGGCCCGGAGAAGGGAAGTGACATGCTCAAGGTCACACGGCAGATGGCTGGGTAGGAAGCCAAGAAAGGGGCAAGATGTGTCCCCAGCTCCAATTTGCTCCTGAGGATTCTCTGGAAAGATTTGGGGCTGGAACAGACACTTCAAGTACGAATGGAAAACCACTGACTTGGCCAAGAGGACAGAGGATGGGAGCACCGGCAGCTTAAGAGAGGATTTGTCTGCCCCTGCTTTCAACTTCTTATTTGTACTTTTGATTTCAAGTGTGCAATATATCACATAGACAGAAGGGTGTATCATAGAACCTGGATATACGAGTTAAAGAAAACACATGTATGATAAACCAAACACATGTATGATCTCACCCTGGACATTGCCAGGAACTTCAAAGCACCCCCTTTGGCGTGCTGGCTTGACCTGCTCCCTCCTGCTCCCAGCCGGACACGCCTCCTCTCATGGCTCTTCCAGAGTGAGAACATTCCCGAGAGAACCTGGGAACAGGGCCTTGGCTGAGAGGAGCACTGGAAATGTTAGGGCTGTTCTACCCTTGACCTTGAATGAGATCCCAGAGGGAGCCACTCCTCAATCTTTGCTTCTTGAGATCTGTGCAGCATCCCACATGACCGACCCCTAACTCTTCTCTATCTTCCTCCTTGGCCTTCATCCAAGGCTCACTTGGGAGGTCCCAGCAGGGTAGAGAGACCAGGGACACTCCTGGGCAGTTCCTGCAGATGTTGTGTGTCTGAGGGCTAAGCCAGGTGAATGCCTCCCTTTGTTTTTGTTTTTGTTTTTTTGAAATGGAGTCTTGCTCTATCACCCAGGCTGGAGTGCATTGGCGCGATCTCTGCTTACTGCAACCTCCGCCTCCCAGGTTCAAGCGATTCTCCTGCCTCAGCTTCCCGAGCAGATGGGATTACAGGCACCCGCCACCATGCCCGGCTAATTTTTGTATTTTTGGTAGAGATGGGATTTCATCATGTTGGCCAGGCTGGTCTCGAACTCCTGACCTCAGGTGATCCACCTGCCTAGGCCTCCCAAAGTGTTAGGATTATAGGCGTGAGCCACCGCGCCCAGCCCCGGGCTCCTCTTTGAATCTTCCTCAGGCCTCTGTCTTCAGCCCCTTCCCTGCTCCCTCTACAATCCTTTCTTCTGGACCTCACCATTCTCATGGCTTCGGCTGCCATGTGCAGGGTCCAGCTCCAAAAACCTCCTCCAACCCATCCTGTATCCTGAGAGCACTGAACGAGCATGCCCTGCATCTTACTCGAGACATCTGCAAGCACCTCAGACACCAAGTCTTTCTTCTCCCTCTCATCCAACATTCAGTTCGTTGCCTAAGCCAGAGCTTTGTATGCCAACTTTCTTGTTCTTAAACCAATTCACTAAGTCACTAGATCTTGCTGTTTCTACTTGTGAAATGTCGCTCACACTGCCTGTCCCTTTCTCTCTCTGCTGGGCTCTTATTGTCCCTGCTTAGGCAGGACTGGTAAATCCCCAGCACTGATGCAACATTTCTCCTATCACATGCCCGGGCCAGACATCACTACTCTATCATGGTACTTTTTCTCTTCTCCACACAGTACCCCAGGCAGCCCCTACCAATCTATGAGAATTGGCACATAAGATAAAAGTGATTTGCTATTTATGGCCTAGGTTTCATAATAACCTTCCAACTAGTCTCCTTGCTTTCAGTGTCTGTCCACACAAATCTGTCTTCTACATGTCTGCCAAAAGAATCTTCTAAAAGTACAAATGAAGCCAGGTTATCCTTCTATTTTAAAGTCCTTTCATAGCTCTCTTTTGCTAACAGGATAGAATAAAAGCTTCTTAGCCTGGCATACATGCTCTGCCGAGTGCTCTCGGCTTCTCACCGTCATCTCTTACCACTGTATGGTTGACCCCCTCCCTCCTGCTGTGCCTGGAGATTCGCAGTTCTATTGATGCATCATGCAACCTTACACCTCAGGGCCTTTGCACCTGCAGTTCCCTCTGCCTAGTGCCCTCCCCTTCCTCAGCCTCCTGATGATGCCTTCTCATCCTTCAAGGTCCTATCTTCCTGCACTGCCATGGCCCCTTCCCCTATCACAGGGAGTTGTCCCCCTCGGTTCTCCTGGAGCATCCTGAGCAGCCCTGCATGATAGAGCTTGTCACTGAGGTTCATTTGCAATTTCTGCTGCATCTGGTTCATTTTACATCTCCAGGATCTGGTGCTGGTCCAGGCAAACATGGCCCCAGGTAGTTCATTAGATGCTGTTGGGGCAGGGGTCTGGATCCCATGCCTCCCCTGCCCCCTCCCATCTATCTCTGGTCTCTGGTGCTGCTCTCCTTGGCTAAGGGTCACCCCAAATTCAATGGTACATTAGTAACTCCGGTGGCTGTGGAGGAATCTAAGAGCCCGTCTCCAAAGCCTGAAATATATAAATGAAAACATTTTCATATTTTCTTAGAGCCCTTCCTTAACAAATGACTTGGCCAAAAAGAAGGTCTTTTCTTCTTCTTTTTTATAAGAATGGAAAGCCTGAGCAGGCATGGTTTATTTGTCCTGTTATTTTTTATGTCTGTTCATGGGTTACATGGTGACTTTATGCATTTGGGTTGAGAGAGGAAGGGAGTGGCCTTTTACCGAGTGTCCACTTCAAGGAGGGGACTTCCATGCACGTATGGTTCTTCACTGAGTCCTCAGAACAGCCTTGAGAAACTAAATAATTGTCCCCATTATGTAAGATGAGGCTCAGAGAGGTTAAGTGCCCTGACCGGGCTCACACAGCAGGTAATTAAAGGAGGCAGTATTCAAACCCAGGTTTGGCTGTCTCCCAAACTCATATCCAGACTGATTTCTTCCAGACTGATCTCTAGGCTGCCCATGTGAAGGGGGAGCGGAAGGCAGAGCTAACATTTTGGGGTTTCCTCATGCTCATTTCTTACCTCTTCTCTCTTGTCTCAGGGTTCCTCAGGGAACCCGCAGTGTGGACACCTTCAGGAGGTTTTTGTCTAAGGGTTTGGGGGCGGGTGAACTGAATCCCGCAGGAAAGCAGGAGTGAGAGGGGAAGGGACTGCGGCCAAGGTGAGCCTGTCCATCTGCAGGAGCCTTGCAAGGGGCAGAGTGGATTTGGAGAGACACAACAGGCTCTCTTGAGCCAGGAAGGCTTCCTGCTCCTGCTAATGCCATAAAGTCCACCATTAGGGAGCCATTCCTTTGGGTTTTTATACTTTTGATTCTTCAAAAGGTAACGTGCTCCTGGGAAGCCTCACATCTTACCCAGGTTATTGGGTCATGACTTGCATGAGGGTCTGCCCCTGCCAGGAAGTTAGAGAGCAGGGGCCCAGTGAGGATCAGGGCCAGGGAAACCAAGCTGGGGTGATGCTGGGGTGGGGAAGGGAGGGGAGGATGCCTGCAGCATACACTCCTGTGGGAGCAGCGGAGAGGCTGGGATGTGTGTGTGCATCCATAAGGGGACTGGATTTAGGGGCTCGGGGAGCCATTGGTCAGAGACATGGCTGAGATGATGTTCCTGTTAGTATCATCACAGAGGCTTAACACAGTCAAGGCTCACACAAAATGCAAATTGGGTGACTCTCTGGATACCTGCCTGCCACGTGGTAATCCAGCGATCCACCTGCTTCAGTCCCATGACTCTGCTGCTGTCTCAACATGTTGCCTCTAGAATCCACCGTGGCACAGGGAGGAGGAGTGGGGAGAAGCACCTCTGCTCCCCCACACCTTAGCTTTCTCCTCTGCTCCCCCACACCTTAGCTGGGAGGTGACACAGGTCATTTCCTCCTGTGGCCCATTGGCCAGACCTAGTGCATGGCCCCCCTGAAGTGCCAGGGGACTGGAAAATGAGGGGTTGCTCGAGATTCTCAGGGAGTGGGTGGCCGGGCAGGACCTGTGGTGTTCAGTCTGCAGCATGTCTGCCCACATTCCCGTTCTGTCCTTACCCCAGTCTGGCCCTATCATTTCTGCGCAGTTTATTCAACAAGCACTTAAGCCAGGCTGTACTCTGGGAGGACAGTGGTGAGCAGAATCCAGACACTGCTGTCCGGACAGGGGCTAGACTAACATCAGCCAACCCATCTCGAAAGTGAGGCCCAGCACAGGCTGCTCTGAAGGCCTGTTGGAGCCTGGGCTGTTGGAGAGGCATTGAGGTGGCTGCTGCATTGGAGCTGAGACTTGAGGGAAAACTTGGATGTGAGGATGGAGGAGTGTTTCCAGTGAGGAGGGCAGAGGAACAAAGGTATGAAGGCAAGATGGAGCAGGACCTGCTGCACACATCAGGGATGGCGTCCACGACCTGTGAGCCAGGAGCCACTGCTGGGGCTGGTGAGGAAACGGATGGGGTCAGGATACTGAGTGCAGAGAAGGCTGGAGGAGCCAGGACGAGTGTAGGGAGACTGGATGGGGGCGGCTGTGTGGTCTCGGCTCACACAAGAAGAAGGACATGATGGAGATGGGTTATATTTGGGGGTAGACTCGATAGCACTTGCCAAAGGAATGATATGAGGGAGATGGAAGAATCTAGGATGGCTCCCAGTGTCTGTTTTTTGGAGCTGGACAGGTAGTGATGTCTTCCACGGACCCCTTCGGAGGAAAATGGAACTTCCATTTTAGACTTGCTGGCTTTGGGTATCCAAGTGGATGTGTTGAGATGGCTTTGTCAAAATCTGCAGCCTGACAGCCTGGGAAACTTGAGGTGGGGTTGACGTTGGGAAAGGGGGCTTTGAGATCCCTGGGGAGCCCCATTTCCCATTGCCCAGCTGTGGCCTGGGTGGCAGCCCCATTTTCATGGCTGGAGGGCTGGAACTTTGCTCTGCTCATGGGTGCACTGGCTTATCCTGGGTGTCTGCAGGGCCCCAGCACAGTCATTGGCACCCTGCTAAACAGATTCATTAAAAGGGAGGGAGTTCTCTGCCTCCAGAGGGTGCAGAGCAGCCAGGATGAGCGAAGGGGTGAAGGCATTAACTGGGCCTTCCCTGGAACAGGCAGTCTGCTGCCAGCTCACAGCCGCCCTTGGAAGTCAGGAAATGGGGAAAGGAGAGGTGTGTGATGGTGGGGGGAAAGGCAGGAGACCCCACATGGCCCCACCAAAGAGAACAGGGTTTGAGGCAGTGTCTAAATGGCGCCTCTTCTCAGGGTGCACGTGAGATAAGAGTGGCTGGGGCCCTGGGTGCCTTAGGCTAGCCTCACTTTCCACATCCCTCCCCTTTTGGGTGTCATTCAGCAGATAGTGTGGTCAGTACCAGCCTCTGTCTAAATGGTGGACAAATAGGGCCAGGTAGGAAAGCTTTTAAGTGCTGGAAGCTGGGAAATTGCTGGAGAAGGCAAATGGTAGCAAAAGACTTCTTGGATCAGTTTCTCCTCCACAATTCCATCCTGAGCCAAGCTCCCAACATCTGGGGGCTTCCTCTCCTTCAGCTCGCAGAGCTAACGCTTGAGACATGGCTGCGTGTGGGGTCCTGTGGGGCAGCCCTGAGTCTGGCACTGTGTGGGGTCCTCTTGCCTACATGGGTGACTGAGCCTCTGCCAGCCCACAGCAGCGGGCTTGTGTGGCATCTGCTTTAGGTCAGCTTCCTGCTGAGTGGCCAGGAGAGCCTGGGCTGCAAAGGGTAGGGGGAGTCAGGGCTGGCGTGAGTGTGAGTCCTCTTCCCACCCTCCCCGTCCAGAACATCAGGAGCTTGACTGAGGCCCTTCACAATGGGGGCCTGGCCAAGTCCCTGGTGGAGGTCCCCATTCTGTGGTTTGCCATCCCGATGACCATAGCGGGCTTCCAGGTATGAGGCCCACTGCCAAAGCCTTCCCCCACCTTCCTTCCTCCTTTCTATCTTCCCTCTCTTTCTTCCTTGCTCCCTTCGTCACTTTCTTCCTCCCTCCTTTCCTCCCTCTGTCTCTTCCCCTCCCCTTCTCTCCTTTCTCCCTTTGCATTTCTTTATTCCCTCTAGTATTGAACTTCCAAAGTAGAGTTCCCTGTCATAAAGGACCTCAGGTCCCAGACTCCCTTGCAGGTCTACCCCTCCCCACCTACCTGGACCCCTGCCCCAACAAAGATACCTCTCTATCTTCTTCTTCTTAGCATAGGACTGCTTTAAAGTTGATGCCAGAAGTTTCTTGACCCTTGGGAAGCCTCCTGTTCTCTAGGCCATAGTGGACACCTGAGGTTGGGGGGACAGGCCCCATAGGAATGGGAGAGGCTGCCTCCTCCACCCCATTGGTGGGGGTGTGTCAGTGCTCAGGACCACCTGTGGGGGCACTGGACTGCTGGGCAGGTGGAGGGGTTAGGGATATCATCAATGCTGCTTGGCTGGTTTGTTTCAGATCTCTTGCCTCCAAAAAGACTGGGGGCGCTTAGCAGGAAAAGCCGAGTGCGAATGGAGACACAGGAGGATAACATATTGTGGCTCATCCGGAGGAAGCAGAGGGATTAGGTGGTGTCAGGTGCCCGAGTTGAGCAGATTACAACATTTGGGGCATTGCATTTGGCCCTAAGTTTTCTGACAGTTAAATCCAAAAGGGAGCCATCCTGGAGTGTTTCCAGGCAACAGACAGCATGCCCATTAATCTGTAGAGGAGTTTTTCTCTGTGGAAGTAAATCTCCAGCAGGAATTGATCATGTGGGTCTTGGTACAAAGGACATTGAGAGGTGCAGTCAACAGCATCTTCAGCTGCCGTTTTGCAGAAGATACAAAAATGCTGTTCAGTGGCCCATCCTGGTGGATGGAGGCAGGGGTCTAACATTAAATCACAACTCAGCTGGGGCCTGGGGTGCCAGTAAGGCTGGGGCTGGGGGCTTTGCCTTCTGGGAAGCTCCCTGGATGCCAGGCTGTCCTTAGGACTTGGTGACCCACCCCAGCATAACCGTGCATTCACTCTCACCCTTCCATGGGTGACGTTCAACATGCTCACTTACCTATCCAGCATGGGACACCCAAGCCCACAAGAGGCTGGTGGGGAGGGTTGAACTTTTTGGGGAGCAGGCCCAGGCAGCGGGGTGGGAGTGCCTAGGACAGCAGTTCTTTATCAATCTGCAGATGGTGTTGGACATTTTAACAATCAGTGTGGCTATTCTGGTGATTCCCAGCTGGATCTGAACCCCGCCCCTCATCTTGCTCCTCACTTTGCCAGTCTCTCTGCCCTGTTCCCAGCCTCCCTCAAGAACCCAGGCGAGCACCATCTCTCTTCTTCCACTCTGGCACTTTCCCCCACTAGCTCCCACGTGCAAGTGCGTCTTAATCACTGCAGTCATGGGACGAGGGAGAAGCTCCTCACCCTTTCCTGGGCCTTCGCCGTCCTAAGGGCCGGTCCCTGGGCTCAGCCTTTAGGTGCATCAGCTGATTTAATCCTCCTAGTGGCCTGTGTGGTGGATGCAATCCTACACCCATTTTTCAGGTGGGGAAACTGAGGCATAGAGAGTTTAAGTGCCAGTCCTGGGACTAGGTAATGCAAAAATCACTGTGTTGGTGTACATACTCACACACATTTCCTGTGTTTCTGTGTTCACTCTCCCCCCACACACATGTGCCTGTGCATACACACATGCCCCCTCACATGCACATTTTTACATCATTGCTGTGGAGGCTTCAAAGGAGGTGCTGGGTCTTGTCCTCCAGCCCGAGCGCTCCTGTGGAAATCATGGTTCTGGGATCCTCCCACCATTCCACACCTCCCACGGCCACAGCGTGCAGCTGTGGTCCCAGGGCCTGTATCTGGATGTGGGGGGTGAGGGCTTGAGGCATGGTGGCCCCATTACTCACAGGTGGGAGGACGCGAGAACAGTCGAGCCGCTCTTAAACATCTCTCCACGTCGTCCTCATTAATAACTGTAATGCCAGCATCATTCGCTCTTAAATAGCCTCATTTATCAACAAGCAATTTGCCGTGGCGAGGTGGTAGGGACGCAGATAAGCAGACAGGGCCGAAATGCTTGCAAGACACCTGCCAAGTACCGTCCTCTCTCTTCCTCCATCTCCCAGGGGAGCAGGAGAAAGAGGAGGCAGCGGCAGGAAACTTAACAGGAGGTGTTCCTCCAACCCAGAGAGGGGCTGCAGGATCACCTTTTTCCAGACTCAGAGGAGCTGGGCAGCACAGGACAGGCTGGCTGCTGGGGAGGCTGGCGCTCTCTGGGCCCCGGCGTTTGTGTGGCACTCAGGGAATGCTCTGACAGCTCTTTCAGCCGCGTGCAGGACTGAGAATCAGGAGGTCAGAGCCCGGCCCTGCTCTGCCATCTCCTGGTGGTGACCTTGGGCATGCCTTTGGACCACCCACTGTGTCATTTGTAAACATTATCAGCAATGCTGGGCATCCTCTATCTTGTTTCTGCTCTCAAAAGGACTGTGTCTAAAGTTTTTTTCATTAAGTGCAATGCCTGCTGTAGGTTTTTGGTATATACATTCTGTTGAGTTAAGGATGTTCCCTTCTATTCCTAGTTTGCTGGGGTTTTATTACAAATGGGTGTTGACTTTCTCCTATGCATTGATGTCTGTAAAATGGGGACTTGAATGAGCAACTTACATACAAGTTCATGTACATGCTAAAGGGCTGTGTCATTTAGGAGTGTATCGGCTGCAAGTTACAGAAAATTGGCTGGCAGTGGTGTCCACAAATAGGGGTGTGTGTTTTTCTTTCTTTTCTTTTCTTTTCTTTTTTCTTTTTCTTTTTTCTTTTCTTTCTTTTTTTTTTTTGTGGGATGGAGTCTTGCTCTGTCACCCAGGCTGGAGGGCAGTGGCGCGATCTCAGCTTACGGCAACCTCCGCCTCCCAGGTTCAAGTGATTCTCCTGCCTCAGCCTCCTGAGTAGCTGGGACTACAGGTGTGTGCCACCATGCCTGGCTAATTTTTGTATTTTTAGTAGAGACGGGGTTTCACCATGTTAGCCAGGATGGTCTCGATCTCCTGACCTCGTGATCCACCTGCCTCGGCTTCCCAAAGTGCTGGGATCACAGGAGTGAGCCACTGCGCCTGGCCGGGTGTGTGTTTTTCTTATAAAAAGTGGTCTAAAAGTTGGTGGTTGCAGAGTTGGTTGGCTCAGGGGATGAATGACACCATTAGAGACCTCAGCTTTTTCTGTCTTTGGCCATCCGTCCTGCATTGACCTTTTGTGCTCAGGCTGCCATGTCTGCGACATTCCAGGCAGGTGCAAGGGAGGAGGAGCTGAAAGCTCTTTGTTTGAGAGGATACTCCCACCTGCTCCCAAGCCGACTTCCCCTTACATCTCATTGGCCAGAGTCAGCCAGGGCAGGTGAGGCTGTTTGACTTCCCCAGCCCAGCAATGATTCATGTCCCAAGGCAGGAGATAGTCTTACCTCCACTGGCTGTCTGAACAGATTGGGGCTGTGTGGGCAGAGAAGCAGTGTGGGATGGGATGGGCGTGGTTGCCAGGTAGGCACATCTGCCATTGTGGGTGGTCATGCTGGAGTCCCTTACTCCAGGTGGGTGTCATCCTGCCCTCAGGGTGCTCCGATCCTATAACAAAGCCACATTTGAACAGGAGGTTGTCCAGGCGTCTCAGTCTGAGATGCTCATGCCCAGCTGGCACTCAAGAAGCCACAGAGAAGTCTGACTTATCTTCCTGGGGGACTAATTTTATTTGCAAATGGATGGAGAAAGAAAAATTTTATATTAAAAGAAGCATCAATATATTATGGAGTAGAAGACAGAGTTTATGTAGATTTTCAGGTCAGACCCACTTGACCCTAAGCTCCTGGAGCCACGCCTGTCCTGTCATTATGTAGATGTCAGTGACAACTTATTGAGTGGATAAATGGGAGAATTAAGCTGCGAAGACATTATTAAACACAAGACTCTGAATCAATTTCATCTTTGGGGTCTGCCTCTTTGGGGTCCTTATTTCCAGAGATACTAGTCCCTGTCTCCTCTGCATCTAGGGATGTTTTGATGTGAATTACTGAATGAACAGGTTATTTGGTGGAGACTCTAGGCACTCTGGGATTACAGAGGAGAGGGAGGCAGAAGAATGAATGTGTGACCATCAGGGAAGGCTTTCTGGAGGGGGTGGGCCTTGAACTGGGAAAGATGGGATGGGAGGAGGGGAGCAGCCTGGTGCTTTTGTAGCACAGACCAGCCTAGAGTGGGGGTAGGAGGCGGGGATTATGAGGGGACACATGACAGGGGCTCGAGGGGACACATGACAGGGGCTCAGCTGCAAGTAATGTGGCATAAGGTGACATCACTCTCTACCAGGGTTTCCCCAAATATCATCTTACACCAGGCCTCCAGCAGAGTAGGACAGGTATCATAGTCCTCATTTTCTAGATGGGAAACGGAGGCTCAGGCCATAGTGACAGTTGCATGGTCAGTAGGGGGCGCAGCTGGACGTGACCTGGTGTGTCAAACTCCAGCGCTGTACTCTTGGGCTACTCTTCATTGTCCTAGGCCAGGGTCTCTAGAGACGGACTGAGCTGGAGATTGCTGTGCAGGAGGCTTACGGGGGTGTGCAGGAGTGAGGGAGCAGGACTGGGCAGAGGGAGAAGTGGAGCTGCAATGCAGCTGCTGGAAAGGCCTCAGCCGACCCTCTGGGGAGCCCTGGGGAGGGGCTGATCCCTACTGAGCAAGAGAGCCAGGCCTTGGTACCTTCCCACCAATCACTCATTGGGCACAGACTGCCCCCTGGGAGGGACACAACCCTGGGCCAGGCATATGCTCTGTACCCCTTCCCCTGTTGGCCTCCCCCACCTCCCCAAGGTGCATCTAGAACCAGCTGTTTCCCCTGCCTGGAATGGCCTTCTCTGCTCTCTCACCTCTCACCTCCAACTCATCCTCCAGGTCCAAGTTCACACGTCATTTCCTTTATCTCTAAAATCTACTGTCAGAGATATAGCAAAGTGCAGGACAGTAGACTACTACGTGTGTAAAAAAGAGAAATAAAGTGTATATAAATATATATGAGTGTGTATATGTGTATACAGGTGACCCTTGAGCAATGTGGGGGTTAGGGGTGCTGACCACCACACAGTCAGAAATCCTCGTATAACTTTTGACTCCCTGAGAACTTAACCCAAGCCGTTCAGACCCGTGTTGTTCAAGGGTCAGCTGTACATGCACATACGTACTTGCTTACATGGGCATGACATACGCGTGTCTCTAGAAAGAGACATAAGAAACTGCAAACAGCGGTTCTTGCAAAGGGCTGGATGGGTAGGAGGCTCTGTGTTCCTTTTGAATTTTGAATTATGTAAATTAATGGCATAATAAAATGTAAATGAATCAAATAATTATTAAAAACACAAGTTTAAAAAGAATCATTAAATCATTTGGTGGGGTGGGGCCTAACTGCTCACTTTTCTCCGTATGGCCCTTATCACCATGGTAATGAAATAATTCATGGTGTGGTTATTTATTTAGAGTTTGTTTCCACCCCTTGGTTGTAAGTGGGGTGAAGTGGTCTTGCCCACCATGGGAACCCCATGCCTAGACACCCTGGTGAGCCTTGGAGGATAACCAGTCATCATCCTCAGGCCAGCTACTATTCTCACCTCTCTCCTTCTCCCACCCCATGCATAAAAACAGCCTACTTCCTTCTCATTTTTTGCTTATTAATGCTCTTTATGATCACTTATGCATCCAGCCTAGAGGCCCTTGCATAATATATCCACCCTGTGCATACACCATCATTGCATACATAATATGGCAACATCTGCACTCCTCAGGCCTTGGCCCCTGCCCCTCTCTGTACCTTTCTGGGAACCTCAGCTATTGTCCAGTAGGTACCAACTGTGTGCCCTTCAAGGGGCCAGGCCCTGGGTCATAGTCAGGCCCGCAGGAGAGTGGGAGATGGACCATCAAGAGTCGTTTTGTGTGGCTGAATCTGCCAGTGAGCACAGGCAGCATGGAGGGGAAGTCAGGAGGTGCCTGGGTGGAAGTGTGGAGGAAAGGCATTTACTAAGAGAAAGGAGGTAAAAGGTTTTCCAGACAGAGGAACTTTGGCCTGGCACCTTCTCCTGAGTACAAGATGCTGTAAATTTGGGTACAGCTCCTAGAGAAAAAGATGGGAACCTTTCTGTGCAGGAGTGAGGGCTGCCCGCCAATCTTGGACCTGAGTCACTGGGTTTGGCAGCAGAACCTTTTCTAGTGCTGCCCTGGCCACTTTAATGCCCTTTTTCCTGGTCCACCTGACTTGTCAATCATTTGATCCCTCCAAACCGATAGTATACTCATGATCCATCTGCTGCATTCTGTTCCCAGCCTTGATTTGTTTGACCCACTCAGAGTTTCTTTAAACATCTGATTGTTAAGACTTAAACATTGAAATGTTTCTTACAAACATGAATTTCCAGTTTTTGTTGATTGCACCTGGCAACAATCAGTGGGAACTGAGAAAGCTGCCTGCCTTAAACGGGACATATGTGCCCTGCAGCTCACTACATTGTTCACCTGAACTTCTTTCTTCATCTTTTTTTCCTACTTATCCCTAGTGGCATTGACTAATTAAATAGCCTGAACATGTCTGTATCATTCTTGTTCTTAAAAGATATTTTTGCTTAATATGGAATTCTAGGTTGCCATTTACTTTCAGTACTTTGAAGTACCTTTCAGTACTTTCAGTCTATTGACTTTGGGATCCACTATGATCATTGAGAAATTACCTGTAAGTTTAAATGTTGGTACCTTGAAGGTAGTCTGTTTTTCTTCTTTGGTTGCCTTTAAAATACTCTGTTTTTCTTTGGTATTCTGAAGTTTTACTATGACCTATCTGGGTTTGAATTTCTATTTATTTATCCTGCTGGATTTCACTTGTCTTCTTGAATCTATGGAGTTTTTGTTTAATTCTGGAACATTCTCAGCCATTATCTCTTCAAATATTGCATCTGCTCCATTCTTTGCTTCTGGAATCTCAGTTAAATGTAAGTTAGATCTTTTATTGTATCCTCCATTCTTCTTAGCATTTCTGTTGTATTTTCCATCTCTAACCCCTCTGTGTGGCGTTCTGGGTAATTTCTTCAATTTTACCTTTCAATTCACTAATTCTCTTTCCAGCTATGTCTAATCCTCTACAAAGCTAATGTGTTTGAAATTCAAATGATCATATTTTGATTCCTAAGGGCTCTATTTGACCCTTTAAAAATTTTCCTTGGTCTTTGCTGGTATTTGCAAGCCTCTCTTTCCATTATTGAAAGAGAGTAAACATGTTTTACATTCTATGCCTGATAATTGTAATATCTGAACTATTTGAGGGCCTGATTATGCCATCTATTTTTTTCTTTAGGTTTTCATTCACAGTGCCTCGGGGGGTGTGTGTGTGTGTGTGTGTGTGTGTGTGTGAATTTTGACTGTGAGCTACTCATTTGGTTGGTTGGGAGAGTGATTCTTTGAGACCTGAGATAAAGGTGAGAGTTCCTTCAGAGGGAATTTGTATTTATTTTTGTTAAGCACTTAAGCTCACTACTTGTCTGGGACTACTTTAAATTAAATTCTTCACTTAAGGATTTTAGATACCCAGGCCGTGTGAATTTGGGCTGCAAATGCAGATGTGGGCCATTAGGGTTACAGATCCTTAAGAGTCACATTCCCCTCTCTATTCAGCACCACAATTTCAGAGAGGTCATTTTCTTTTCTTTCTTTTTTTTAAAGACTGGCTTGTGTGGGGGTATGAATTTATTTCTAGTCACTCTTACAATAAGGCGGAGGTTCTTTGGGGTGCCTGCTTGAGGGGGGCGTGTTTCCTATTAGACCCCTATGCTGGGTGGGGCAAGATTCTGCCTTAGGCCTTTTCTCCTCTTTTCTGGGTCCCGGGGACTGTAATAATGAAAACTTGGGTTTACCTGGTTCTGTAAATGACCCAGCCTCTCTGAGTTTCTTCCTTCATTTAGTATTTGGCCTGAGTATTCTTGATTTTTTTATCAGCTCGTTTATTCATTTAATACGTGTAAACACATTTTATCTGCTATTTTCAGTTGTTTGCAACTTTCAAGTTGATCCAGGTACCTACTGCATGTTATTAGAATCAGAAATCACGACCACTTAAACTATGGCCTATTTGAGAGCAGGATTTTTTTCTATTTATCTTATGACTTTTGTTGATTCTCATTGTCCAGGGTTGTGTCTGGCACACATACTGAAGCCACATGGTAGGTCCTGCGTAAACGTTAATTGAGTAACAAGTGCCTGAGTAGGTGAGTGAATAATGAGTAGATTAGTTGATAAAATGGGAGATCGTCATATTACAGAGGAGGAAATTGAGGCCCAAAGAGGCCAAGTAACTTTCCAAAGCTGAACAGTAGTTGATAGCTGAGCCAGGGCTACACGAATGAGGGTCATTAGGGACAGCCAGGGCCTGGCTCAGAACAGGCCACCCTGATATCTTATGAATGACTTGGGAAATAATAGTAATGACTGACACTTATTGAACATGGACTTATGTGTTTGTTAGACACTTTTTAAAGCTTTACATGTATTAATTCTCACAACAAGCTTGTGTAGTAGATACTGTTATTATTCCCATTTTACAGATGAGGAAACTGAGGCACAGGGAGGCAAAGTAACTTGTCCAAGGTCACTCAGCTTGTAAAAGTGGCAGATCCAGGATTGAAACCCAAGCAAATCTAGCTGCAGAGCCCACCCTCCCAACTGCTGTATTAAGAGGGGCTGAGATCACACCTCTGCACTCCAGCCTGGACAACAGAGCGAGACTCCATCGCAAAAAAAATAAAATAAAATAAAAAGAGGGGCTGTAACCAGTCTTGCCTCCCCCACCAACCTGGGTGCCATTCCAGGTAGCCGTGCACCAAATGCATCGATTGGGTGCTTTAAAGTCAGTCTGGGAGCTCCTCATGTCATGTGATCACAGATTGAGATTGATTGGTGGAGGTCTGCCCTGAGACCCTCCTTCCACACACTGGCTGGTGGCATGATGGGGTTGGGGGACTTTGATTACTTTGCAGTGTGGCTGCATCTTGCTTGAACCCCCTTAGACTTCTCACCCAGTGCTGCTGTCAGTCCAGTGTGGCTAACTCATCAGCTCCCTCCTCCTGCACACCCCAGGAAACATCAGTCACCTTGAGAGACCCTGAGACGTGCAGGCAAGCAAACAGACTGGCACAGCCTTGGGCACACTGTCGAAATCCAACAAAATGCCCACAGTGACCTTTGCCCCAGACCTGTTTACCAGGTAAGAGCTTCTGTTGAACCAAGGTAGTGGGTGTTGGTTTGGCCAAGGTGTTTTTGGAGGAGTGAGCTATTTCTTCTCTTTTTGACCTCAGCAGAGGCCATACTCTATGCCCTTCATCTGTAACACAACTAGGAGTATCACACTTTAATCCTCTGAGGTTGTTGAGATATTCAGTACAGTTTGTCAGAGGAGGAGGGTTTCAGCAAAGTTGGCAGATGGGGGAGACACACATTGGAAAAGATGAGGTAAAGAGGTCTTCATAGCAACAAAGGAGAGCAGGAGTTTAGCCCCAAATCTGCTCCGTTTGTGGGGTGTCCAGCAGCCCTCGCCTGCCTCTGTGAGCAATTGGAGGGCACTTGGTGGGTCTAAGGCCCTGTTCAGCTCTGACGTTCTGCGATTCCCACTGGAACCAGAGGCGAGCCTTCCCCACTCGAGCACACGCAGGTCCTGGTGCCAGCAACCCAGGGAGGTCACGTCCAGGGCTTATTGCCCTACTGCGCTGCCCAGCACAGCTCCACGGTGGTGCCGCACCCTGGAGAGAGGCAATTTAAGAGGGAGGCCCCAGCTAGAGAGAGCACAGAGCCCAGAGTCCTGCCACAGTCTCCAGGAGTGAAATTACTCGATGCTCAGGAACAGAGGGCATTGAAAGCCATGGGTGACAGGTGTCACAGGTGGCACAGAGGTGTGTAGGAGCCAATCTCTGGGCAGCCCCTTGGCTAAATGGCAAAGGGAGCTCTCTGCAGCCTACCCTCAACTTACCCATTCCTGCCTCCTGCCCACCCACATTTACCAGTTCCATGATGTGGGGCCTGAGAGCTTCTAGCTCTGTCTATACTAGACTGGAAGGGTAGATACTAATTCCAATGGAAAGAGGACATCTGAGGACTCTAGGAGTTTTCCCTCTGCCTAGTTAAAAACCAAACACACCCAACTAAAGAACATCCATCCCAATTAGGCAGACCCCAGACAGGTGAGGCATTGGGAAAACTGACCCTTACTCTCTTCTCTCTGCCCCTCAAACAAAGACAGCAGGACGCTCCTTGGGATGTGCTTTGCAGAGATGGGATGGAGTCCTTGGTGTGGCTTTTGACATTATAAGAACCACACTCCTGCAAACACTAGAACCACGTCACCTTGTGTTTACACACTCATTGATTCATTCATCCATCATTTGTTTAGTAGACATTGACCACAGGCCTGTCTGTGCCAGGCACTGCTCAAGGCTCTGGGTATACAGCAGAGAACACGGGTCAGAGTTCCTGCCTTCAGGGCGCTCACAGTCAGGTGAGAGATGTGGTCCGGAGGATCGAAGGCCAGTAAGCACACAGGGCGGGGTGTGCTGCGCTTGGAGTCTGCCGTGGGGGGCTCGCGGCCTCTTCCAGATTGTGGGATGGATTCAGCGCTCCTCTTGTGTTTCCCAGCTTGCCCCTGCCACAGCTTCTTAGGCAACACAAGGCCAAAGAAGTGGGGCAACTTGCCTAGGCTACACAGAAGGGCCGAGAGTGGAACCTGGGCGCCTGACTCCATGTCCAGGAGCCCATGCTGTACAGCTGTGGGCACACTGCTCAGCAGTGCTGAGCCATAGTTTCCTCGTCTGTTAAGAGAGTGT
The DNA here is from genome assembly GCF_029281585.2 of Gorilla gorilla gorilla. Classification (NCBI taxonomy): domain Eukaryota; kingdom Metazoa; phylum Chordata; class Mammalia; order Primates; family Hominidae; genus Gorilla; species Gorilla gorilla. Next base: position 44,268,311 of record NC_073232.2, on the reverse strand, counting down.
GTAGCCCCCAGACAGCTCATTGTGTGGGGGAGTGGTGTGGTTGTTGGCAGGGGAATCCCAGAATCGGTGGCCAGGAAAGTATGTGCATTGTGTACATATTTCAAGTTATTATGATTATGATCCCAGGTGCTCAGGATTTGGCCTGAGTGAAAGCAGCTCAAACTGCCCCTGACCTGCCACCCTTAGAAGCAGAGAGGCCCAGGTTCCCCACCCATGAAGTGGTGACTTGCGAGCTGGCAGGGATCTGGGCAGAAATCATCTAGGCAGTGTTCTCAGACTCCACACTCATGCATCCCCCTCCACAACAGAGATTCTGTTGAGAACAGCTTGTTTTTCCTTTACTCATTTGCTCATCTGTCCGTCTGTCCATCCATCCATCCATCTACCCACCCCAAGAAGAGACATGCCTGAGGTAAGAACAGCCAGAAAAGCCCCTGGCCCAGCATTTCCCCAGTTATTATTTCCCATTCCACTGGCATCCTTTGAGAGGCTCTCGGAATAAAGGGCTTCCTGAACAAATAGATTTGGGGAAGGCTGTATTTTCTTTACCACCTTGTGGAGCTTCACAGCACACGTTACTGTAATAAAGGCTCTGAGAGATCCTGCAGGAAAGAAACCTGTTCAAATTTTTTTCTAATGCAATGTTCCCTAGATCTTTTGGACCAAGGAACGTTTTTTTCACAGAGCACCCATTAGCCTGCCAGGGAATTAATGATTCGCGAAATACACTTTGGGAAGCAGTCCTTTACACACAAAATCCTTTTTTTTAATTATAATAGCGTGCATAGAATATTCATAAGATCTCTTATATACCTACCTGCCTTCTTATATAGGGATGACTCATCATTCAGCACTTTCTTGGCCTGTGGTTGAACATATCACCATGAATAGCAATCTATGATGATGCTTTGTCATTTACAAGAGCTAGTGAAGGGACTCAAATTATTTTAGTTTTCATTTTTCGGAGAATTTTTTGCCTTTCCCTTTTGCGAGCAGCAGAAGCTGTTGTTCATTTGCTTCCTATTATTGTCCATGCACCTGCTTGGGATTACCATAAATCGCAAGCAGCAAAGCGCCAAACTCATCATAACTGTGTGTAAAGCACAAGTCAACAGGCTCTGAGTGAGGACTTGGCCCTATCTCTCTTTTCTGTAATGAGCTTGAAATTTAGTGCACGTATTTTGTGCCATGGCTTTTACCTGCTCAAAGGCCTTTGGGGCTAATTTCCTGCTTTTCGTCTGTGTCCTGGATAACTGGGTGTGTAGGATGTGACTCCAGCAGAGGGAAGGCCTTCTGTGAATCATCTGGGTCTGGTACTGGATAAGAACATTGTATTTGGGTTCAGGCAGTCCTGAATCTTAAATCCTGGCTCTACCTCTTCCTAGCTGTGTGATCTTCGGCAAGTTGCTAAACCTCTCTGAGACTCAGTCTCCTCATTGGAGTGAGGGAATATCTTCCTCGCATGTTTGTGGTAAATATTGAAGGAGGTTGTGTGTGCAAAGTGCTTAACAGAGTGTCTCCCATACAGTAGATGCTCAATAAATAGTGGCAAGGCCGGGACTGCGGTGAAGCAAGCCAGCCCCCAGGGCACAGAAATTCAGGAGACATTCTCAGACTTGTGCAAGTACAGGGGCAGGACCTGAGCGTGAGTGCCTCCTGGGTGCCTGGCTTGCCTCATGCTAGTTTCCACCCTGTCTAGCTGGGTCCTGCTACCCCTGCACCCATAACCCGCAGTTGATCTCAGAGACTGAGTACCTGGAAGGCCTCCGGTAGGATGAGAGAGACCCAGCCCTGCCCCTGTAACTGCCTGCCCATCTGAAAGCAGGTGAGCCCCATGAGATGAATAAAGGGTGTGTACCCAGGGAGAGAGGAATGGAGAATGAGCCCAGTGAAAAGCCTGAAGGTGCTTGCTCACCTGGGGCCTTCGGAGGGTGGGAACCACCACGGAGCCCCGGCCCTGCCCCTGAGTGGGGGCAGGGCCTCTGCCAACTGGGCTGGACCCCCACTTCCCTGTCAAAACTTTTAAAAACACAAACAGAGGCAAGAGCGGCATTTGCATAAATCTCATTAGAAAAAGTGCAAGTTTCATAAATCTTGTGATAAATTAGTGCGATATCATTCTCAACGTGATGTATTAATTTTAGGGCAAAATGAATGGTGCTGTGATCATTGTGGGTAATTACGAGTCTCCTCAAAGAGGAAGTGATTTCTGGAGGGACTTTTCTGACCTCCTTCGCGGCGGGAGGGTGGGAGGAGGGCAGGGCAGAAGGGAGGGTGTCTTGCTCACCTGCTTTTATGATTGCACCTTTCTTCATTTCTTTTCCTGCTATTGAAAGGTGAAGACAAGCTGGGTTGGGTCTCTGGCTAAGGGGTGGACAGCAGGGGTACAGGAGGTGATGGAATTTTGAAATCAGGCCTTGAGTCCCAAATTCCCCAGAGCCAAAGTATTTTAGAAAAGAATCTTAAGCCGGGCACGGTGGCTCACGCCTGTAATCCCAGCACTTTGGGAGGCTGGAGTGGGAGGATTGCTTGAGCCCAGGAGTTTGAACCCAGTCTGGGCAACACAACAAGACCTCATCTCTATAAAAAAAAATTGTAAAATTATCCAGGTGCGGTGGCGCACTTGTAGTCCTAGCTACTCGGGAGGCTGAGACAGGAGGATCACTTGAGCCCAGGAGTTATGATTGTGCCACTGCACCAGCCCAGGTGACAGAGGTTTTGAAAAAAAAAAAGAAAGAAAGAAAGAGAAGAAAAAAAAATCTTAAATTTCTAGGACCTGGACTCATGGAAACTGTAACTTAGGGGTTCTCAAAAATGTGGTCTCAGACAGGCAGCATTAGTGGCATTTGGGAGATTGTTAGAAATGCATATTCAGAACCTGAAAGTCTGGGAGGGGCCCATAAATCTGTTTTTAACAGCTCTCTTGGTAGTTCTGATGCACACTCAAGTTTGAGAATCACTGCTCTAACAGGGTGGTTCTTAACTTGGCTGTACGTGGGAATCACTTGAGGATTTATATCAGAATACTGCTGTCTGGGTCCTGCACTAGACCAGTTAATTAAGACAGAATCCTTAGTGAGTGGGGCCTGGGCATCCTTATTTTTAGAAGCTCTCCAGGTGATGCTAATATGAATCAGGTCGAGATGCATGGCCTCAAAGCCATTAATTAACATCATTTTAATATTGGGATTGGAAAAGTTTGAACATGGGAAGGGGCGACAAAGCAAAACATTTTTTTTTTTTTTTTTTTTTGCTCCACCTGTGGATTGGCCTAAGCTGAATGTGCCTGGGGCGCCCCCGTTGTAGCTGGGTTCCACATGGGTAAGCATATGGAGAACTGGAAGAGGCTCAGGGAAGCTGGCCTCCCTGGAGGAGTGATTCCCATTCTTGCCTGCCCAGTACATCACCTGGCGATTTAGAACTTTCCAAAGCCCAAGCTGGCCCCTAGGCCAGCTAGTCACAACATTGGGAGTGTGGGATGCAGACACCAGTATTGCTCGAAAGCTCCAGGTGATTCCAGTGTGCTGACAAGTGTGGGAACTGCTGACCTCTAGGTTTTCCTCCATCACAGTTTCTCAGATATGTCCTGAAGATTGAAGGAACCTCAGAAATCATCAAGACCCTGGTTATCAACTCCACAGCCCATTGGAATCACTCGAGTGGTTCAGCTTGTTCTTAAATCCCGATGCTTGAGTCCCTCCCTGGGGATCCTGATGTATGTGGTCTGGGGTACAGATGGACAGTTGGGATGTCAAAAGGGCTACAGGTGATCCTAAGGTGCAGCCAGGGCTGGAATGACCCTTTGTTGCACTGGGACAGAGGCCCAAGACGAAAGGGATGCCCCGGAGGTGGCAGCCTCGTAGTGGAGAGTCGTCCTCCAGCCAGGCCACTGCTGTTCCCCCACGGTCACATTCAGGGGACTGTGAGGATGGGTTCACGAGTGCAGCCTCATTCTTGAGCTATGGGGAGGGTGACTGGTGACTTCTCCAGTCAGGGCAGAAGGGGACATCAGGGTCACTTCTGAGAAGGAAGGAACCAGCATGTGCCTGCAAGTGTTTGGATAATCTCTTTGTGAGCCTTTAATGGCCTGCAGTGCTCTGTTTATTTTAATGATAATGTCAAGTTCAATTTGCCGTCATTTTTCCACATTTCCTTTTGTAAAGTTAATTGAACAATTCAATGAATTGAAAAGTTTCAGGAGAGGGGAAAAAAAAACACACCCACCCCACTATTATCACTGTTATTAAATCTGGTAGCTACCTCTTGGCTCTCCAAGCCCTGAGATAAGACTTCAACCCTCATGGGCCTGGGAGCTGCCGCAAGGACTCAGGAAGGTCAAACAGAACATTCCAGGGCCCCTTTATTCATGGCTGTTTCATGCTCAGGCTGCTATTTCTGGGCAGAAAAAAAAATATCCAGTCTGCCATGGACCCTGGCTGCTGGCTCTGCGGTAGCTCATTCCCCAAGTGTCCAAACCAGACTGTAAACCCTTGGGAGCCGGGTTGGGTCTTCTCTGCCTGTCTATCCTGCGCTGCAGAGCGCCTTCCTTGTACACAGTATGTGGAAAACAGAGCCTTAATATCGTAGATATCTAAACTGGAAGGGACCTTAATGTGGTGTGGTGGAAAGAACAGCGTATGGGGAGTCCAGGGACCAATTTGAGTGACAGCTCCTCCACCTGCTAGCTGTTGAGCTGGTTGACTGTGGACTTGTCACCGGGCCACCCAGCCCTGTTTTCTCCTTTGTAAAATGAGCTTGTTGGCCATATCAAGAATGCAAATATTCGGCCAAGTAGAGCTACTCCCTCCCCTGTGTGCATCGTGTGTCACTGGCAGATCACACACTTCTGCCTACTGACCTCAGATGCAACCTCATACTCCCCAGCACGACGCCCACAAAACTGTGACCCAGAGGTTGGAGTGGGCAGATGAACCTTGACCCATTCGCCAAGATTGTTTTCAGTTCTCCTCGTGGACCTCTGCACTTTGGCCATTGATGCCAGCCCCTTCGTAGTGTCAGTGGGGAAGGAGAAGCTCAGAGACAGCAGCGATTTGCCCATGGTCACACAGCTAGTCCTGGCTGAGTGTGAACCAGGGCCAGCCACATCAGTTCTAGGCCCAGCTGATTCTCTCAGCCTTAAAGGCAGGGACTTCTCTAAGGCTGCCTTGCTCCCAGAGCTTCTCCTGTGCCCTTTGAGCCTGTGTTCCAAGTCCTCAACCCCCTGTCCGTGGACTCCCTGGAATGCTCGTCTTGAGGGTCACGTTCTGGCCAGGTGAAGGGCAGGGATGCAGTTCTTCATGCCTACAGTTTGCAAACAGCTGCCAGTCCATCCTGAACTTCCCCAGTGTCCCAGGGAAAGGCCAGGAGAAGTGTGCAGTGTGATAGATGTGTAGGACTGCCCGCTGGACTGTCAGCTGCAGGAGGGCAGGTTCTTCTGGCTGCAGTGTTCGTTTTATCATCAGTGCCTACAGCAGTACCAGGGACAGCAGGTGCCCAGGCAGTGTTTGCTGAGGGAATCAGTGGAGGATGTCAACAGGAGGGTCACTGAGCAATCCCAGCTCTGCCTTGTGCTAGCTGTGTGACTTTAGGCAAGTAACTTGACCTCTCTGTGATGCATTGGGTTGTAGGGGAATAGAGCACATAGGTGCCTATGACTGGTCCTCGCAGCCCTCAGCAAATGACGGTCCTTATTTGCTATGTCAGAGGCAGAGGAGCTCCGGGTTTCTAAGAGTCAGGGCCAGGTCCCTGAAGTATTGGTATTCAATGTCTGATCTTTCCTCTTGGGCATATTAATTTTTTAAAAATGTGTGTGTGAAGGGAAGGAAATCAGGATATCAAAGGGATAGCTGCCTCCTATGCTTATTGCGGCACTATTTGCAATAGCCAAGATATGGAATCAACCTAAATGTCCGTCAGTGATAAATGGATAAAGAAATGTGGTATATATACACAATGGAATACTATTCAGCTATAAAAAGGAAATCCTATCATTTGCAGCCACATAGATGGAATTGAAGATCATCATGTTAAGTGAAATAAGCCAGGCACAGAAAGACAAATGTCGCATGTTCTCAGTCACGTGTGGGAGCTTAAAAAGTGGATCTCATGGAAGTAGAGTGTGGAATGATGGTTACCAGAGGCTGGGGAGAGAGTGAAAGAGGGGATGGTTGATGAGTAAAAAAATATAGTTAGCTCACGCCTATAATCCCAGCACTTTGGGAGGCCGAGGCAGGCAGATCACCTGAGGTCAGGAGTTCAAGATCAACCTGACCAACATGGCAAAACCCCATCTCTGCTAAAAATACAAAAATTAGCCACGCATAGTGGCACATGCTTGTAATCCGAGCTACTTGGGAGGCTGAGGCAAGAGAACTGCTTGAACCCATGAGGTGGAGGTTGCAGTGAGCTGATATCACGCCATTGCACTCCAGCCTAGGCAACAAGAGTGAAATTCCAGCCAGGTGCCGTGGCTTACGCCTGTAATCCCAGCACTTTGGGAGGCGGAGGCAGGTGGATCACTTGAGGTAGGGAGTTTGAGATCAGCCTGACCAACATGGAGAAACCTCTTCTCTACTAAAAATACAAAATTAGCTGAGCATGGTGGCGCATGCCTGTAATCCCAGCTACTTGGGAGGCTGAGGCAGGAGAATCGCTTGACCCCACGAGGCAGAGTTTGCAGTGAGCTGAGATCATGCCATTGCACTCCAGCCTGGGCAACAAGAGTGAAATTCTGTTTCAAAAACAAACAAAACCAACCAACAAAAACTAGCCAGGTGTGGTGGCACCCACTTGTAATCCCAGCTACTCGGGAGGCTGAGGCAGGAGAATCGCTTGAACCTGGGAGGTAGAGGTTGCAGTGAGCTGAAATAGCACCACTGCCCTTCAGCCTGGGTGACAGAGTGAGACTCCATCTCAAAAAAAAAAAAAAAAAAAAAAAAAAAAAGGATCTAGTGCTGTGTAGCACAATAGGGTGGCTATAGTTAGCAATAATTTATTGTATATTTTAAAAGAGCTAGAAGAGAAGATCTGAAGTGTTCTCAACACAAAGAAATGATAAGTGTTTGAGGTGATGGATATCCTAAATACTGTGATCCGATCATTACACATTGTGTATGTATCAAAATATCACAGGTACCCCGTAAATATGTACAATTATTATGTATCAATAAAATAAATACATTTTAAAAAATATATGTGCCTGTGTGTACTTCACTTATTCCTCCTCTTCCCTGCCCCCAGAGCCTCTGGGTTTGTGTCGTCCGGCTCTGTTTAGTGCCTCCTTCTTCCCTGGATTAGCCTGTCCCCATCAGTGCAGACACCTGTGTGGCCAGGTGAGCCCGCAGCCCCTTCTCTGACTCTCAGGAGGGAATGGCCGTCTTGCTGGTAGCAATAAGTAGACTGAGGAAAGCCAGGGTGCTAGAGGGGAGCCCATCCCCACCAAGTCTTTGCCTCAGGGCTGCTCACCTTCAGACCAGGGTCCACCTGGAGGCCGCCCCCATGGGGTTAGTTGCTTTGGGGTGAGAAGAAGGCTGTATTCAGGAGCTGAGTTTTGGATTTGGATAAAAGGCTTTGTGATAAAAACCATGAGGGTCATGGAATGAGAAAGACTTGGGTTGGACTCCTGGCTTGGTGACCTTGGGTAGGTCACTTTACCCCTCTGAGCCTGTTTTCTTTTCTTTTCTTTTCTTTCCTTTCCTTTCTTTTCTTTTCTTCCTTTCTTTCTTTCTTTTTTTGTTTTGTTTGTTTTGTTTTGAGACGGAGTCTCACTCTGTCATCCAGGCTGGAGTGCAGTGGCATGATCTTGGCTCACTGTGACCTCTGCCTCCTGGGCTCTAGCAATTCTCCTGCCTCAGCCTCGAGTAGCTGGGATTACAGGCATGTGACACCACCCCCAGCTAACTTTTGTATTTTTAGTAGAGACGGAGTTTCACCATGTTGGCCAGGCTGGTCTTGAACTTGTGACCTGAAGTGATCCACCCACCTTGGCCTCCCAAAGTGCTGGGATTACAAGGCGTGAGGCACTGCACCTGGCCTGAGCCTCAGTTTTCCTACCTGTATAACAGGGATGCTAACCCCTCTGTGTAAGGCCATTAGGAGAAATAAGTGACAGAGTAAATGAATGAAAACCATTGAGTGTGGTACCTGGCAAAGAGTCATGCCCAGGAAACAGAATGCTGGTTTCCTTTCCCCCTGACAGTTCATGCCGTCCCCTCCAAGTGGACGGAGTTGCAGGAGAGCACAGGAGTGAAGCTGGCCTGTGGGCTTTGAAGGCAGAGATGGTTCCTTTGACCCAGGTCAAGGGTTTTCTGATGACAGTGAGGGCGACGATCAGTGAAGGGTGAGCCTAGAGGCCGCCTGCCTCTCAGGAGAGAGCCGGCCAGTGTCAGAGCTCACTCTACTCCCCCTGACTTCCCCCAGGTGGAGATATTGGTGAAGCCTAAGATGAAGAAAAGAGCTCCCCTGAGGTCAAACCAAGTTCAGGACCCAGGGCATTTGAGAGACTGAAGGCAGGAGGGTGGGAGGGGGGACCTAAGACAAATGAGATTATCCGCAGGAATCAAGGCACTTAACTGGCCTGTCTGATCCCAGAGGAGAGACAAATGAGATGGCAGGCTCCAAGGCCAGCTCAGGCTCTGGGGAGCCCATCCCAGGGAGAGTGGGAGGGCAGGAGCCCCTGGCCCTGGCAGGGACCCGGCCAGCCAGGAGGAGGAGGGTGGGTTTCCCTTCTTGCAGGTGGGGGTGTGCAGCAGGCTTGATGGCCATGGTGGGATGGTTGGAGTGAGGAGTAGTTATTCTCAGAAAACCCTGGCCATACCCATGGCCTTGGAATTTGAGGCTGGGGCCCTGCTGTTTGCAACTCCTTGGCTCAGCTACTCACGCATGCATAGCTCTATCCCAGGCAGCCCTCTCCCGGCCAGGACCCTTGCTTCCCTCTCTGCAAAATGAGAAGGGGGCTTTGTCTGTTTGGTTCTCACTTCAGCAATAACTAGTCCCTGCTTCTGAGCTAGCCTGCAGACACCAAGGCTGGTTCTGTCTCTCTAACAGCCCTGAGCCTGGCAGAGGCAGACCACTAGGTTCTTGGCCCCTAGATGGGGAAGGACAGTAGATCACAGCTGGTGTGAAGTCCTTTTAGGTCACAGGTTGCAAAAGCCTTGCTTTCTTGTGCCTTTTAGGATTGATTATGGTGGCTGCATGGAACCCTGTATTGTGAAGGATTCTGAAGTTGAATGCAGATTCAATGGGAAAAGGTGCTGTGATTGATTAATAAGGTCTGTGTGGGCAAGAGCTGGGACTAGCTAGCTCCCTGGCCCTAGAAGAGCAGTAGTTAATCATGAGGGATGGGGAAGAGGAGAAGGAAGATTTGCCAAGCGTGTCCCAGAATATCAACTTCTACCTTCAAGGGGTGATGGCCTCTTGCCTGCTGTGCAGAGGTGCAAACAATGAATCCATGCAGGGGCCTGGTATGCTTTCGGGTGACAGCAGTCTGGCAGCCCGGGCCCAGGGGTGCAGAGGGAAATGTGCATGGCCAGGGAGGTTGAGGATGCATTGGGAAGCACTAGACATCATGGTAAGGAATTCGTTTTCATTCTCTGGGAACTAAGCAGGCGTTTGAGCACAGTGTGGCACAATGGAAGGTGTGCTTTAAGGAGACGCTGCTGCAAGGAGGGAGCAGGGTATGTTCTCACACCGCTTATTCACCCTCTCCGTGTTTTGGAAACAAATGTTGCTTTCATCCTTCTCTCATCTAGAGAAAATAAAAAGCCCTGCAGCCTGTGCTGCCCTGCCAGAGTTTCTGGCCCGCCCCTCATCTAGCAGGTACTGCTCTCCAGGAGCCGCATGACCACAATCCCCAATCCCAGCCCTTGCCCCTCAGTGCAAATAACAACAATAATAGTAATAACAGTCATCTCAGCGATCAGCATGGGCCCAGCGGGGCCTCAGGGGAAGCTGTGATTGTCCGCCCCTTGCCTGGAAGGCAGATGTGGACTGCTGCTGAGGGCCGAGGCCACGGTGGAGGATGTGCCACCAGCTTTGCAACTCCCAAGGGGCCTTAGCAGTCTGGTGGGCAGATTCCTACCTCCTACCTCCAAGATGGGGTACACAGCCCCCAGGATGGGGTACAGGGCCGGTTCCTCAGAGACTGGACCCCCAGTCATTGCACAGCTGTGATTCCTGCCTGGGCCCAAAGACAAGTGCTACTGATTTGGGTGTTATTAGGTTTTGATCAGCTATCCTTTCCCCTGTCCATTTGTGCACACAGTTAAGAATTAACTTGCTATACTCTCTCTTCCCGTTGTGGCTCAGAGACCTTCATGACTTTGGGGGGCTGTCTTTTCCTAACACCTCTGGGCAGTTGTTAGCAGGATTCATTTATTTACCCAATGACTATTTATTGAGTGCCTCCAGGATGCCAATCCCTGTGTTAGGCTTAGGGATATGACAAGGAATAGGCAGGTCAGGCTGAATGTGCTGCGTGATGGGCAGGGGGTTGGGGTAGGTGGTCAGCAAGTGAAGTGAATAAGCAGTTCCTTTCAGTAAGAGAGGATTGTGAAGACAATAACGTGGAGTCTTAGGACACTGAGTAACCAGGCGTCTCTTTAGCTAGACTCTGCTGATTGAGAATTTGAGGAAGGCCTCTCCAAGGTGCTCACTCGCCACCCGAGAGGTGAATAATGAGGAAGCTGCTGTAGAGGTGGAGTGACCTAGGGTAGGAATCTTCCCAGCCAAAGGCACAATCAGGGCGAGGGTCCCGAGGCAGCCGCGAACTTGTCCCGTTCAGGAACAGAAATAAGGCACGTGGGGCCAGATGGGGCTCAGCCCAGTGAGCCTGTGAGATGCAGTGATGGATGTTATCTTGGACCAGATCACTAGGGCCTTAGACATGGTCGATTTAAGTTTTTTTTTAATTTAATTATGGTAAAATATACATAACATGAAATTTGCCATCTTAGCCATTTTTAAGTGTATAGTTTAGTAGTGTTAAGCACATTGACACTGTTGCCTAACCGACCTCCAGAACCCTTTTTCTGTTGAAAACTGAAACTGTAGCCATTGAATAATAGTCCTCCATTCTGCCCTTCCCGACCCCTGGTACTCACCATTCTACTTTCTGTCTCTATGAATTGGATTACTCTAGGTACCTTATATCAGGGAGATCACATTGTACTGTATTTGTCTTTCTGGGACTGGCTTATTTCACTGAGCATAATGTCCTCAGGGTTTATCCATATTGTAGCGTGTGTCGGAATTTCCTTTCTTTTTAAGGCTGAATAATATTCCATTGGCTGTATCTACCACATTTTGAGTATCCATTCATCTGTGGACAGATACTTGGATCGCTTCCCCCTTCTTGGCTATTGCAAAGAATGCTGGCGTGAACACAGATGCACAGTGATTAAGTTCTTGAATGTTCTGCTTTCCACCCATGAGGTTAGGCTGGGCATGGTTTGGGTGGCACAGAGTGGAGGGGCTGGCCTAGCTGGATGCCCCTTCCCCATGAAGGTAGGAGAGGCCAAGTGCATAGAATCCTCCGCCGCACTGATTCAGCCAGGAGTCTTAAGACTGGGCCTTTCAATCATCCTGGGACGGGTGGAGCTTTTCTCTGCATCTAAAATGGGAGCCATAAACCAGGCTGACTTACAGGCAGTACTTACTGGTCTGGTTGTTTACGGCCAGCGTTTTTTTCTGATTGGTTGATGCCTGTACTGTGCCTGTTGTTAAATATTTGAATATCATCCTGCTATAAACCAGCCACAGGACTTCTAACCTGGCTGTGTGTGAGTGTCTCCTGCAGGGATAGTGGGGGCTGCTGTTTAAAAGTTTACACTCTGGGCTTCCCAGTAGCCAACCCAGTCAAGAGGGCCTGGGAATTTGCATTGTAAAGCTCTACAGTAGTTCCAATGTACCGTCTTAAACATGCATTGGAAATTTGGGCTCCCCCAGAAATAGACCTTGTGATGAAGACTTAAGTGCAAGAAGCTTACTGGGGAGGAGGTTCCAGGAAACACAAGTAGGGAGTGAGGAAGTGAGACAGGAAGGGAGGGAAGCCATAAAGATGCGTTATTGTCAACCAAGTTGCCAGTGTAGAACACGGACCTCTGAGTTATGCTCTTGAGAGGTGCCGAAGCTGGGCTGTTTACCTACCTTATCCACAGAGCTCTGAAAATCAAGCCAGAAAGGAAGGATTCCAAATTCTTGGAATTTTATCTAGAAAAGAAGACTAAGCAGCTTTTGTAAGTGAACTTTTAGGAGGGTTCTAACATGATGATGATAGCTAACATTTTTTAGCTCTAACCATGGTAGACAAGGTCATCCTTATCTATCATCTTCCACAGTAACTCGGCGAGCTCCGCTACTGGGGCATTGGTTCCCGGCACTTCCTGGCTGTGCTGTGTTTAGGAGGAGCAGTCTCTGATGGCTGGAACCCCTCGGGAGAACACTCACAGGGGCTGGCAGTTAGAAGTCAGGCTGGTGTGTGTGGAAATGTGTGTGCTGAGGGACAGAGGGCAGGGTACCAATAGCGTCTGCTGCGGAGACCCAGCCAGCTCCCATCTCTCTATCATAAGAGGGCATTCCAACCCCTGTGAATAGCAGGGTATCCTCCTTACCGCTGAAAAAACACCAGGCCTCATCCATTGCTGGTGAGAATGTAAAATAATACAGCCACCATGGAGAACACTTTGGCAGTTCCTCAATAATTTAAACATAGAATTACTGTATGTTCCAGCAATTGTGCTCCTAAGTATACATCCAAAATAATTAAAAACAGATGTTCAAACAAAAACTTGTACATAAATGTTCATAGCGGCATTATTTCCAATAGTCAACAGGTGGGAACAACATAAATAGCTGTCAGCTGATCAATGAATGAACAAAATGTGTTACATTCACACAAGGGAATATTATTCAGCTGTTAAAAAGGAGTGAAGTACTGATACATGCTACAACATGAATGAACCATGAAAACATTTGGCTAAGTGAAAGAGGTCAGGCACAAAAGGCCACATACTGTATTATTTCATTCATATAAGATATCTAGGATAGGCGAATCCATAGAAACAGAAAATGGATTCGTGGTTGCCAGGGCTGGGGAAGGGAGTCATGGGGAGTGACTGGTTCATGGGCATGGAGTTTCCTTTGGAGATGATGAAAATCGTGTGGAATTAGTGGTGATGGTTGCACAGCATCGTGAATGTACTAAATGCCACTGAATTGTGTACTTTAAATGGTTGAAGAGGTAAATTGCATGTGATGTGTATTTTACCACAAATTTTTACAAAAGGAACTCCAGGTATTCTTCAGCCCTGAGATGCAAAGTATATTGTTTCTCAGGTGGGAAGCAAACCTGTGTGGCATGTGTACCCCAGGGTCCCCCAGCCAGAGATGGTTCTCCTGCATGGCTGTAACTAAGAGCACTGGGCTGGAGCTGAACCCCAGAGATTGGCCTCACTCCTGTAGGAATAGCACAACCATAGGTTGCTGGAAACCTCCCCTGGTGGAGAAACAAGCCTTGCTTCCCAGAGAAGCCAGGGCTGGGCCCAGCTTCTGTAGAGAGGCAGAGCAGCGCTGGGCGGGGGAGTATGTGCCCAGCTGGAAAATTGTGAGGCGTCTTGTCTTAAATATAATATTAAATCGGCACCTTTAATTAGTACACTTAGAAAAGGTCACTAGCAATTACCTGGGACACAAAGAAGGCATGAGCAGGCAAGAGCCCATGAGGAAGCTGAAAAGGACCATTTTGAGCAGCACATAATTGAGGGGAAAATGGATAAAAGTCCGGAAAATTACAGGGTGGGTGACAGCAGCTGATGGCCCCATCCCTGTCCTGCCCAGCGCCCCCCTTCTTGGGAGGACCTGAGTGTCAAGCCTGAGAGAGCCATTTGGGATATTGGGCCCAGTTGTGCAACCTTGGCTGGAAGGCCAGGGTGATCTTCCCAGAATCCCCTTGGCCAGCTGGGAGCTTGGCCCCAGATCCTCCACCTGGTCTGGGCCCTGAGGTACAGCAGGTGAGGACTGTGGTCCAGGGGGCTGCAGGCTGCCATGGACTCACTGTTGCACCTGGACAAGCAAGGCGCTTATGGGCCTCAGTTTCCCTATCTGGAATCTGCCCAAGGCTTTGGGAGGTAACTCAGTGTTTCCCAAACTTTGCCACTAGAGAATACCTGAGAGCAATGGAAAAGAAATGTATACTCCTAGAAGTCAGGGGAGGCTGGAAATTCATTTATGGCTTTAGATTATATCTTTACAAATAAATTAAACATAAATAAATTAGGCCGGACATGGTGGCTCGCACCTGTAATCCCAGCACTTTGGTAGGCCGAGGTGGGCAGATCACTTGAGGTCAGGAGTTCAATATCAGGCTGGCCAACATGTTGAAACCCCATCTCTACTAAAACTACAAAAAATTAGCTGGGCGTGGTGATGGATGCCTGTAATCCCAGCTACTGGGGAGGCTGAGTCAGGAGAAGCACTTGAACCTGGGAAGTGGAGGTTGCAGTGAGCTGAGATCATGCCACTTGCACTCCAGCCTCGGTGACAGAGCGAGACCCTGTCTCCAAAAAAATAATTAATTAATCAATCAAATGCTGCTCCCAATGTCTTCCTGTTTGTTTTAGTATAAAACATTTATTTGTCACCGGGGAACGCAAATGCTTTGGAAAGATGCGCTTGGTTTATCTGTGACTTTCAGATACTTCCTCTTACACCATCTAGAAAGAGCAATGAACTGGGAATCTGGGAGTCTGGAAACTTGGGTTTGAATCCTGCCTTTGTGGCTCACCATTGTACTTTGGGCAACTTGCTAAATGCCTTCAGCTTTTCTAACTCTGAAATGGGACTGTTGGGCTCTGAAGATGTTCCAGGATTTTACTCCTCCTTCTCACCTTCTCCCATCACCTTGAATGCTGCCATTTCCTGCTCTGCTGTTCTGCTGTTTGACCTTGGAGAAGCTGCTTCGCCTCTCTGAGCCTCAGCTTCCTAATCTGCAAAATGGATAGAATAACAACTACCAAACAGACTTGCTGAGAGGATTTAATGAGAGAATCCACATGAATGGACCTTGTGTCTGGCATATCATAAGAGCCCAGTGAATGTCCAATGTCTTCCTTTTCCAGATCTTGGGCTTCTCGTTAGGATCTGATAGGTCATGTCCATGAAGTCCTGAATCTTGAGTTTACATATTGAGTGTTGAGATATCTGTGCTGTGGAAACAAATGTAGCCTCTGAGCCCCAAATGCCTGGGATGTGGATTCCAGCTCTGCCATTTGCTGACCATGAGGACATGGTAATCACCTCATCACTCTTTGTTGCCTTATCCGTTAAATGGGGAGAATTGCATTATGGACTGAATTAGTGCATGGAAATAGCTTAGCTTATGCCTGGCTTATGATTAGGGCTCAAAAATGTTTGCTAGCGTCATCATGTTAGAACTGTCCTAAAAGTTCTTTTCTAGATAAAATTCCAAGAATTTGGAATCCTTTCTTTCTATCTGGCTTGATTTTCAGAGCTATTTGGTAAATGTGAGAGTCAGTATTTGGGGCAGGTAGTGTCTGTCTCATTTTATAGGGGAAACTGAAACCTGGAAATAAGTGATTTGCCTAAGGCCATGGCTCCGATCTCCTCACCCCTTTGAGAATCAGATGAAGACTATAGACACTGTCTTTGGAAAATGACGCGCTGTACACTTACAACATTTTGTATATAGTTCTAGTGAGTTTAAGGACCTCCTGAAGCTAAGGAGACCAACCATCCCAGTTTGCCTGGGGCTTCCTGGTTTTAGCACATGTGCTGGGAAATGCTTCAGTCCTGGGCAAAGCAGGGCAGTTAGTGACCCTACCTGAAAGCTACACAGGGGAGCTGTGAGCCCCAGGAGATGATGCCCTGCACTTCTTAGGGGGGGTATAGACCAGGCATCCTGAAGCCTAGGTGCCCTCAGGCCAGGGCTTTGCTTCCTGGTAAGGGATGACACCTGCCTCTCAATCCCCTTCTTGAGGATGAGAACTATACCTTGTCACCCAGTTCTAGACTGGAGTTCCTTGAGGCTCAGCTACATCTTCTTAACCTCTGTGTACTCCAGTGCTCATCATAAGGCCAGCACCTGGTCACTCTTGAATGAATGCCAAAAGATTTTGCAAAGTATTCTGAATTAGAGAAGGTGCTTCCATTTGCAAAAGACAGAAGTCCAACTAAACTGACTTAGGCCAAATAAAAGGTTGCAAGGGGAATTATTAGCTCATATAGCTGAGAAGTCCAGAGGATGGAGCTAATGTCAGGCAGAGCTGGTGACAGACCCTCAGAAAGCCATCAGGAATCTGTCTCTCCGTACATCATTTGCCTCTGTTTTCCTCTTTGTGTGCTTCATTCTCAGGCAGGCTCTTCTTGTGTGGTGCCAAAGATGGCTGCCCGCAGTGCCAGTGAGCAACTCCCATGAAAGAGAGCTCCTCTTTCCCAGTAGTTCCAGCAAAAGTCCCAGGGCTGGCTTTGATTGGCTAGTTTGGGTCACATGCTCATCCCTGAACCAATCATCATGACCAGGGAAATGGCACACTCTGATTGGCTAGTGCTGACTTACATGCTCATCTTGGAACATAAGACTTGAAATATTGAGGGCCTCTCCTCATCTGAGCCACTTGGAGAAGGAGGTCTTCAAATTAAAATCAGAGAAGAGGGGGCAGGCAGAAGTCACAACTGTCTTTTACACACTCAGAACATGGTGAGTGGTGGTTCCCTGATACCATCATGACACACTGTGACAAGTGGACCAGGGTGGAGGTGGGGTACCTGGATCAGAGCCCACAGATGCGCCAGGGCCCTGTGATGATCCGTGGCCTGCTGGAGGATTGCTGAATGGCCACTCCCTGCTGAGAGTTCAGCCACCTGGGCAAGGTAGGAAGGCATAATCGTGACCTCCCTTATTTTCCCTCTGCTCTCTCCCTTGGCTACTCCAGGTTCTTCTGTGACCCAGTTGCTGGCCCGAGACATGGACAATGACCCCCTGGTGTTTGGCGTGTCTGGGGAGGAGGCCTCTCGCTTCTTTGCAGTGGAGCCTGACACTGGCGTGGTGTGGCTCCGGCAGCCACTGGACAGAGAGGTATAACTTGCCCATACCCCTGCTCCAATTCTCTCCTGGGGACAGGAGGAGACACTGGGGGAAGGACGGCCTGCCGTCTTTTGGGGTCTTCCTCTAAGACCCCATTCTGACTCCAAAGTGGCATCTTCCTGCCTGAATGGTATTCCTCTTCAAGGGCCAATGCTGGTGTCTGGACTTAGGGTTGGAATGTGTGGCTAGAGGTGTCTCCAAGCAAGCAGCTACATTGGAGAGGCAAGAGCGACAGTGACCCTGGGTTCATCCCTTGTAGAATGGAGCTCCATGGAGGGTACAAGTCTATCCCTACCCCCAGTAAACATTCCCCCAATATCCAGAGAAGCAGGAATTGACGGCATGGTAGCCCTTAGCAAGTTAAGGTAAAGACGTGAACACATCCCCAACCCTTACCCTCTGCTTGCGTTTGAGGAAGGAACCATAGAGGTGTGTAGTGACTTGCTCAGTGTCACACAGCATCTTAGAGGCAGAGCCAAGACTAGCACCCAAGATGCTCGGCTTCTGTCTTTTATTGCTCTCTTAAAGCAAGGATCCATATTCCACACCTGCTTCCCCATCCCAAAGGGCAATGCTGGTATTTTAGGGAAGCCTTTGGGTGCCTGGTTCCAGGCAAGCTCCTAGGGCAATCCTGGAGCCCCTCCCGCCCCATTTAGGGCCCAGGACCCAGGACCTCAGCACCACCTAACTGCCCCCCTCCCTCTCTCACTTTTCTTTCAGACCAAGTCAGAGTTCACCGTGGAGTTCTCTGTCAGCGACCACCAGGGGGTGAGTGTTCCCTGGGGCCCTGGAGGCATGTTCCTGGGGTCACAGGATTTCTGGACCCCTAGGGTGGAAGAGGCCAGAGTCAGGTGGCGGAGCTAATTGCCCGCCTTTCTCTTGCCAGGTGATCACACGGAAGGTGAACATCCAGGTCGGGGATGTGAATGACAACGCGCCCACATTTCACAATCAGCCCTACAGCGTCCGCATCCCTGAGGTAGGAGCCACTAGGGTCACCCTTGGGGGTGTCAGAGACCTGCTGCTCCCCAGACCACCAAGGTGTAGGTGAAGAGTCAGGTGGGGAGAGCAGCTGTGGCTCTTCTGCCCAGACCTCAGCCCAGGTGCCAACTCTGAGCAGGTTGGCGAACATGCTGGTACCCTGGGAATTGGGGCCCAGCCTGGGGTTGGGAAGAGCAGTTGGGCCCGTAGTTTGGGAGCCTTGTGCTGGAGGCTAAGCCCCACACCTCCAGCTGGAGTCAATGGTGGGACAAGAGTTGGGAGAAGCAGGTGTTGCACCCTCTTTCCTTCCACTCATATCCAAATGTGGGCCTGGGCAGGGTGGGTGGGCAGGCCTAACCTCAGACCTTCCTGCTTTGGCCAGAATCAGGTCCCTCCAGGACTCAGGGAGCATGCAGTTCTAGGAAGGGGCTTTCCCTAGCCCCGCGCTCTCCACCGTGGTCTCCCAGGCCCCTGTACTGTGTACTTTGAGTATGTTTGCATGAGTGCATGCGTGTAAAATCAAGCCATTGCTGGTAATTGAGAAGTACAAATTATTGCATTACAAACGGTTCGTTAATAAGCTGGCTGCCAGCTCCCAATGGCACCAGGGTTGCCACTGCTTGCGGCCCCTCGCCTCAGTGGCTGATGGCAGTCTTATGGTCTGGCAGTTAGTGATTCAAAGACTCTGAAGTGGGAGGGTAAAGGGCTTCTCACTGGGTGTCCCTCGGGCCTGCCCTCGCGGTTTTGGACTGGGCGGTGGCAGTGAAGGGTTGGGATGGGAACAATGGGAGGTAGAACCCTCTGGAAAGGCAGGTTGGCACCATGTCATTTGAGTTCTAACTCCTTGATCCAATGACTGATCAGGGAGTAAAAAGTCCTGAGAGAATATCGTAGTCAGTTCATGGATGAGGCTGGGCATGGGAGAGTGACTTGCCCGAGGTCGCACAGCTTTAACTTCGAGCCACCTGGCTTCTAGGGCAGGCTCAGCCTCCCTCGAGGGTGACGAGATCTTGCTCATACACCCCACTCCCTGGCCTCTGTTACTGAGCTGTGAGCCAAGGGTGATATGCTGGCACCAGATGGAAGACAGGACAGATGTCCAGGTGGGGATGCAGCGGAGGCACCATGCCCTTCGCCTGCCTGGGGCGGGAGAGAACTGGGGAGCCCGCAGTCCTAAACATGGGGGCATGGTGCTCTGAGCGGTGGCCGGTGTGCCCAGGGACTGCAGCTTGGCTCCTGCTCTCTCTCATTTGGAAGTCTCCCTAATTTAATTAAGGGTCTCTACGTGCCAGCCTGCACTCCGGGCCTGGGCTAGGAAACCAAGGGCACGGCTCAGAGTTAATGAGCCTTGGACCCATTGCTCAGCTGCCATCCTGGCAGGCATGGCTGCCCTCTCTTCCCTCTCATGGGGCAGCAGGGAGCTGCACTGGCAAGGGGACAAGGGGTCATGTCCCTCCTCTCCCACCCTTGGGCTGGGGGCCAGCCTTTTCCTCTCTCCTGCTTCAGGAGATGTGACTTCCAACACTCGGCCCTGTTGGAATCCCCTGGGATTCTCCAAAGGCCTGTGCCTCCAAGGAGAGAGTCTCTTCAAGTCATTCATTCATTTATTTAACAAATATTTATTGAATGTCTGCTGTGGGCTTGGCTCTGAGCCAGGCTGTCATTGTGCAGAGACCTGGGAGGCCACAGGAGTGTGGAATGACAGGAGTTAGAACTAGAGGCAAGAGACCCTGGGTCCAGCCCCTGCTCTGTTCCCAGCTTGCTGAATGTGTTTGGGCATGTCACTTCACCTCTCTGTGCCATGGCCCTCCTTATCTAATAAAAACAAAGGGCAGGTGGATAAAGTGGCCTGCATGATACCCATCTGACAAGGAGAGGGTAGGCTAAGAGGGGCCAGCTGCAAAGGACATACCGTCCTTGGAGGAAGGCCCACATGGTTTACTTGCTCATGTGTAAACATCCCCGGTTGCTTTAGTGGCCTGATACTCGATGCCCTGCTTGGGGCTGCTCAGTGTGACCAGTGGGGATGTGGTATCAGCTGGACGGAGGCCTGGCTACTCCTGATCTGAGGTACCTTGACATCGACCAGCCCTGGCCTGGTGTGGTCACCTGAGCTGGAAACTAGCTGCCTGGCTCTGACCGCAGCTGGGGTACTAGCCCAGAGTCTATTGGCCCCTGGCCGGGAAATGAGCCCAAGCTTTCCTGCTTGCATTGAGTTCACCCTGGAAACCCCAGGCCCCTGCCCTTTAGAGTGTGATTTAGCAGCAAAGGGCCCTGCAAATGTGAACAGGGTGAGGATGCAAGCCAGAGAAATGGGGTGAGGGAGCACTGCAGACCCTGTTAGCTGTGAATGCCAGGGTCTGCCAGGGTGATCAGAGAAATCTCAGCAGGCTTCCTGGAGGAGGTGGGTTTCCAGCAGAGTCTGGCTGAGGTAAGCAGTGGTTGCTCTTGTGCTGTTTCGTGGGAAGAGAGAAACTGGAGTCAGGACACCTGGGTTCTAGTCTGCTGGCTTCAGGCCCTACAGCTTTCAAACTAGGGAGTTGAACCCAGCCCCTTCCAGGGCAGACATCCCATGATCAGAGGATGAAACCCAGCAGGAGAAGCTCCTTCCCATCCTTCAGCACCTTATCGTTCTTTGCAGGATGGCAGAGAAGCTCTGGTGGCCGCCTCCATCCATTCAATTCCTCTCTTGGCCATCTCAGCCATCTAGGGCCCTAATAATGATGGAGTCTGTTGTGTGCAGAACCCAAGGATTGGCACAGGGAGTAAGTTACAGGGTGGCAAATCCAGGTCTATCTAAGGAAGAGCTTCCTAATAATAAGACTGCCCACACACACCCATGCACACACAGTCTATGCCCCTGCCTTGCTGAGAATGTGCTGAGCTCCCCATCCCTGGAGTTATGCAAGCAGAAGTAGGAGGACCACTTCTCTCCAGCCATCTAGCACTGCGTGTTGGGGAATTGATGACTCAGAGGGTCGCAAACATGCCCCAGCAGAATTTCCCAGGGGACTGGTTAGAAAGCATATTCCCGACCTCTGCAATTGTGAATCAGTAGGCTGGGGAGAGCCAGCCCAGGAAGCTGCATTTTTGACAAACTCCTCTGGTAATGGTGAGAACAGCCAGGTCTGGGGAGCCTTGGAGGATCCCACTAGAGGTTTTCTGAGAGGTGCTGAGGGTAGCCCATCTTGGATGTGAACTTTCAGCCCCTCCATGGCTGCCTGGAGACATGGCCCACCTCGACCCAAGTCCTCAGGCCAGGAACAGCAGGGAATGGGAGGCGGTTCAAGGCTAGGCATTGCCCCACTGCCTGCCTCTCCTTGGCCCCCACTCCCTCTGAAAGCCTCTGCCGGGTCCAGCCCCCAGCTCGGGAGAAGCTGGGCAGGTGTATGTTTGAGTTTGTTCTCGTTCCCCTCCTGCCCACCCCACTCCCCTCGCTAAGCTGTTCTCCATGTAATTATCCATTTTATCAGGGTGAAAGGCCCTGCAATTCACTTGTCGAAGTCCTAACGAGGCAGCGTAGATGCTTTCAAGTCCATAAAGAAAAGGGAAATCCTGCTAGAATTGGCAACTTAATTCACCAAGCCAGCCTCGACAGACCTCATTAAGTCCCCGTGTATTCATTTCAAGCTAATGGCTGTCATGCTGACTGCTGTTTGATTTGCTGTAATAGACTTTTATGGCGTTCCAATTTGCTCAAACGTGTTTGCCTGTGTCTGTGCCCAGCGGTGCTGCTCCAGTACCTCCGTTAGGGGCGCGTGCCCGCCTCGCTGACCTTCAGCACTGCCCCCTCCCTGCTCCTCCCAGGGCCACCCCCTCAGCCCTCCAGTGTGCCCCAGGGAGGTGACCCTGGTGCTGGGGTGTTTAGGCAGGAGGATGTGTGTGAGGTTAGAAGTCAGGTGGTGCCAGGTGGCTCACTGGATCAGGGAATCTGGAGGACCTGCTGGAGTCTCAGAGGTGGCTGTCCTTGAAGTTCTGACAAGTACAGCCTCCTTAGCTGGGCAGTCTAGGCCTTTATCCATCTAGCATCAACCTACCTTTCCCAACTTATTTTTCAGTATTCTCTTCTGCTATTCCTTCATATGAACTCTCCTATCAGTCATAGAGCCAATTCAATGGCAATGGATACCTGTCTGTTTCTCTCTCTCTCTCTCTCTCTCTCTCTCTCTCACACACACACACACACACACGCACACACACACATTGTACTTTTCTAACTAGTACTGGAGTTCAGCCTAACTCAACTCTGCCTGTCGTTCAAAGCCCACATCTCATCTACCATGTTCGGATCTGCCCAATTTTTTTTTTTTTTAATGAACACAGCAAACATTTGTTGAACAGCTACTGAGCAGGGTCCAGGGATTCTGAGCTGACTTGGGCATGCAGGATAGGAAAAAATGCTACCATTTCCCAACTGTGTGACTTTAGACAAGTGACTTAACCTCTCTGGATTTCAGCTTTCTTATCTGTAAGATGAGCAACAATATCTGTCTTGCAGGATTGCTGTGAGAGAATGTAGCTAGGAAAAGTCCTTAGCACAGCCTGTGGCTTGTAGTGTATTCAGTAAAATGCTGGTGATTAAGACCAAGGTCTTTGTCCTTGGTGAAGGCAATTTTACTAAGAGAAAGTCAAATAGGTGAATGTCTAACTACATCTAAATGTATTAAATGCCATGGTAGCTTTGTATGTGCACAGTGTATTGGAAACAGTGTGGTCTGTACATGGGGGCTATTTGTTTGGGGCCTTAGAGGCTGAGTAGGAGTTTGTTAGAGAAAGAGACTATGGTGTCTATGAATATCACTCACTTTCAGGGATCCTATAGCTTATTTTCATATATTGGAATTTCCCAGAGGAAAGTCAACTCTTATTTATGATTAGAGACACTGCTGAGGAGGGACAGTGGCTAAGTGGGTGTGTGTCCTTTGCAGGTCCCCACTGTTACCTCACAGAAACAAAGCCAGGCTGGAAGTGAGCCTCTGGGTCCCTGCCCAGGTCTCTGTGACAGGTCCTGTACAGATCCTTGTCCCATGGCCTCAGGTGACCAGCTTGAGGTGGGGATGAGGCTACTATGGGGAAGGGCTGGAGCTGGGGTGAGATCCTGGGAGCCTGAGAGATGGAGGGTCCTTGCCTGAGCCTCAGTGCTGGCTGCGATCAGGGTCAGAGCCGAAGCCACGCCTCCTGGCCCTGGGCCCCACTAACCTGAACCACCTCTCCATGTCCCTTAACAAGGATGAAAGCTGCTCATTCCCTGCACCTCCTTACTAGAGATGGGAAAGCAGAGAGAAGGGTATCCCTGGATGCCATTTGTCAATGAAATCAAATACATAATTTATTTCTATGGTGACAGTAATAATAAATCGATTGTTGTTGTTGGTTTCCTGTGTGCCCAACGCTGTTTTCTGCTTGGAATCTCAGGGAGCCCTCACCACCACCTCCTGGGGTAGCCACTCTTGTCATTCCCATCCTACAGAGACAGACACTGAAGTAGGACAGTTACATGGCATGCCCAAAGCTAGTCAAGGGATGGAGCCAGGATTAGGAGGCAGGCCTGGGGTGGCACGACTTTTTGACAAGTAGCTTCACTTCTACCTGCAAAGTAGAAATAATTATACCTGCCTTGCAAACATCGTAGTGAGGATTAAAGTAAATGAGATCACTCACGTAGAGTGCTCAGCCCGGGTCCCAGGATAAGTGCGTGCTCAGGAGATGGTTGTGGCTGTTGTTTGTGTGTTCATCTCTCCCGTCAGACTAAGCAAAGACTGAGCTTGGTCATCTGTGCATCCTCAGCACCCTGCCCCAGGCCTGGCGTATGGACTGTGCTCAGTGTCTTTTGAGTGAATTGAGTGAATGGAATTCACAAATGCAGACAACCATGTGGCTCCCTCTGCCTCTTGGGTGGTGTGAGGACAAAAGGAACATTTACACAAAGTACTTTACTCGGCCAGCTGGTCTACCGAGGTGAGGGCTTCCTTATTGTGCATGGTCCAGGGCTGGGTGAGGAGCGGTGAGGCCTAGCACTGAGCTGGCAAGGGCACTTTCACATGTGCCTTGCACTCCACTTTCCTCCCAGACACTGAAAGCATCCTTGCCCTCTGCTGGTGCCCAGTAGTTCCTGGATCTCAGCCCTGTCATCCTGTGTGCTTTGGTATGTGAGGAGCCCTGGAGTGGTGGCCAGACAGGGTCCAGAGCGTGCAGAGGTGGATTTGGTCCAAGAGGCCAACTTATTAGCACCCATCGCAGCCAGCAGCAGTGCCCCAGCTACCTTCCCGCATGGCGTGCCTGTCAGATGCTGAATGATTTATAAACTGCATCCTCAGGTTGCAGCGAGAAGCTGGGGGGGAGATGCGAGGGGGCTCCCACTGGCTTGTGCCTGCCACGGCCCCTGAGGTGACAGCTCCACTCATGAGCGTGTCATCTCCCACGCCAGGAGAGGCAGCCCCTTGACAGGCCATATTAATTTATACCTTGGGGCCACGGGCCTTGGCGGCCCCTCTGCATCTATAACCATGCACCTATTGATCTGGGAGAGGGAGACCAATAAATCATCGCAGGGGCTCTGGACTCCTGCAGGCCACAGCCAGAGTGGGTTTTTTCTGGCTAAGCGGCAGCCCTAGACGATGTCTCTATGGCCCTCGGCGACCACCCTGAGTTGCCTGCCCTTTCCGTGGTCTGTCCCCTCTGTCAGCACAGTGACACATGCCTGGAGCCCTGCTCTCTTGTGGCAGGCAGATGCCATCGCCTGCGGCAGCCAGGACAGCAAGCTCTGGGCTGGTAGTGGTGAAGCAACATATGCTTGTGGGCAGAGCAGCAGGGCTTTCTACACAGTCCTGAGGGGTGTGTGTGTGTATGTCTGTGTGTGTATGTGTGTTCTTATTTAAATAATATCTTCTGTATCTCCTAGTGTTTTCATTGTCTTTCATTTGTCCTCATGACAACTCTGTAAGTTAGGGGGGAATTATTCTTTCCATTTTATATGTAAGAAACTGAGGCCAAGACAAATTCACTGACTTCTCCAAGTTCCCCAGAATCAGATAGACCTGCAGCATGTTCCATCCCGTGTCCTGCCTCCCAGAGGGCCCTATGAACTCGTTCTCACCTTCCAGCATCTTTGCATGTATTGTTTTGCAATTTGCCGTGGCCTGCTTTTGATTTGCCGTAAGTTGCAGGGCTGAGGCCCTGATCCATACCTGGCTGGGGTAAGTGACAGGGAACTAACTCTGGGCCTCATGCACAGGCTTAGGAGGTCCAGTGGAGAAACTGTACTCAGAGCCCACTGCTGGCTCTCTGCAGTGAGGACCACCCCTGCTGGGCATCACCTTGTAGCTCAGGACCCAGCCACGGTCATAGTGACACCCCTTCCTTGTGGCCTGCAGTGTTAGTGTGCTGCAGAGGCACCTCCGTGATTTCGGTCATCAGCTGTGCACACAGCATTGTTTGTGAGAAGCAGGTGATGACCCCCTTCCCCTGCCCACACACACACAGGCTAAATGCCAGCCTGCTCCCCTTGCCTGCAGGGAAGATTCAACATTTTCTGCCACCTCTTTCTGGTTCTTAGGTGCCGAGGAGGGAGTCAACGGGGTCCCACAAAACCAGGGCCCCGAGCTCAGCCCAGCCACACACTCAGAAGCTGCTTACTTCCTCCTCCACCCAGTGGGGTGAAGCCAAGGACCCCTGGTCCCTCATGTCCCCTGTAACACCACCTCTTCCATGCCCGTTGGGGGCATGGCCAAGGCTGTGGGCGTCCTCCACCACCCACAGCACCACGAAAGAGGACAGTGTGGGAGCAGGAGATGGAGGGAGCCCAGCTGTAATTATTATTTTGTTTTAATGGTAATAATGTTCTTAATTACATCGGTTTCCTCGCCGATTCTAGCTGGGAGTCTTTGGGGGCCCATATAGTTCTATTGCAATGATTGCGGGACCCTCTGCCATGAATACGAAGCAGGAGGACTGTGCAGAGCCCAGCTCTCAAGCATTAGGGATTCTATGGCATGCACCGGGACACCTTTTATTGTGCCCCTCACCCTTTAAATAAAGAACCTCTAAATGGAAGGAGATGATAGCTGCCTGCTAGTTCTGCTGCAGTGTTGGGCTGTCAGCCTTGCACGCTGAGTCCGTCTGCCATTTTTCAGCTCCTTTCTTTTAAATGGTTTCCTTGCCCCCATGGTGGGGCCTGATGGAGGGAGGGTACAGGGTCTTCTGCCTGTATGCCTTTTCCTCCAGGCAGTGGGGCACCCCAAGTGGGGGCAGACTTAGGAAACCAAGGATCTAGAAAGGCCCCACCTACAGCCAAGGGTAGCTTTGTATCGTGAGAACCTGTGTCCATCTGTGACATGGGGACCAGACTTCAACTGCATTGTGATGGGGCTGTGCACATGTGGGCTCTAACTGCACACTGGGAGGCCATAAACAAGGTGTTAGCCTCCCTGAGCCTCAGTTTTTTCATCTGTAAAATAGGGATACGCTGAGTTGTGAAAGTTTAATGAGAGCACGTGTATGAAGCACCACATACATAGCTTGTACTTGGTAACTGATGGGTATTACCTTTTTTCTTTTCTTTTTCTTTTTCTTTTTTTTTTTTTTTTTTCGAGACAGGGTCTCACTCTGTCACCCAGGCTGGAGTGCAGTGGCATGGTGTGATCACAGCTCACTGCAGCCTTAACCTCCTGGGTTCAAGTGATCCTCCCACATCAGCCTCCCAAGTAGCTGGGACTACAGGCACATACCAACATGCCTAGCTAATTTTTGTATTTTTTGTAGGGCCACCAGCATTTTGTAGAGACAGGGTCTCACCACGCTGCCCAGGCTGGCCTCAAACTTCTGGGTCCAGGCAGCCTGCCTGCTGCGGCTTCCTAAAGTGCTGGGATCACAGGCATGAGCCCTCTCACCTGACCTGAAGAGTATTACCACTGTTATGAAAAGCTTTGAGAAATTCAGGAAAGTTGCCTGGAAGTCCGAGGAGCTCGACAGATGGACTCATCCCCGTGGACTGATTGGCTGAAGTCAGGGCATTGGTGGTCAGGAAACTGACATTTCAGTGGCAGTCAGGAAATGTGTGGGAAACATAAAACAAAGACATGGCAAGGGAAAAAAATGGAAGAGTCATCAAGAAACAGCTGGTAATAGGCCTAGACTGTTCCATGTAGACTCTGTGAAACCAGCACAGGGTGACCCTGGAGGTGACTTAATCCAGCCGCACACTCTGTGGGTGAGCAACACACTGAGTAAGGGTCAAGGATCTGCCCAGGGTCACCCCGCAATTAGTGGCAAAGCATGGGCCATCAAAGGTGGCTGGGGAAGATTCTCAGGAACTGGCTTCCAGAACCTATGAAACGGAGCTCAGCCCTGGGCCAGAGGCACAGCACTGCTTTCCCAGGTAAGGCCTGAGTGTCCAGAACAGGGCTGGGATGAGGGTGCTCCCCTCTGGGCAGCTCCCCAAACCCCATGAACAGTAGGCCCGGACTGCCTTCTTGATGCAGGTCACAGGTGTCCACAGGTGTTCTGATCAGCCACCAGCACACTGCTATTGTTTTTCCTGTTTCTGGGGGCTCTACAGTTTTTATCTTGGTCCCTTCACTTATCCTAACAAGTTCAAGTATTGTCCAAACAGCCTGGGGACAGGCCTGGCAGCCCCTGTGACATGGAGGCCCACCACACAATAGGCTTGTTTTGATGTGTGCGCAGGCTGCCTGACCCACCTGGTTTTCTACCAGGAGTGGGAAAACGAGACAGCGCGAGCTTTGGGTTGATGGAATTATTATAATTTCTCTGATTCCTTAGCAGCCTTTAATTACTTAGCAACTTTGTGGTGTTGGCTGGAAGCTGTGAGGGCTGGGCTCTCCCTCTTTATAATAACCTTAAGTGGAAGCCACCTGTCCATCTATTAAAAAGCCCGCTCTTCTCTCCAGATGAGATAATGCCACCGAGAGATGTCACCCGGGGCATAATCACTAGATACAATGTAATCGTCCCCACTCACTGTCTTCATCATTGATCAGCCAGCCCACCTCCCAGGCGTGGGGCACTGCCAGCCCCAGGGAGCCCAATGCCCACTCACGTCCTTGCCCCGGAGAGTCGTGGGCTCAGGCTGGTCCCCTCTCCCAATCCTGCTCCCAAGAGAGGGAAATGGTGTGGGAGGCCTTTTCCCACTGACCTCTTCCCATCCCTGCACCTCCCAGTCTGAGCCCACACTTCCCACCATTGCTGACACTAACCCTCCATTTCAGAAATCCATCCCATCCGTGTGAGGCTTTGAGCCCCTGGTGTTCCTGTCATTCCTATCCCAATACCAAGTGGTCACTTTGCTGCCACCCAGCCTTTGTTCCTGCTGTGCCCTCCCCTGAGATGCTGCCATCCAAGCCCACAGCACCATCTTCCTTCCTGCCAGGAGCCAAACCCGACACCTCCTTCCTCAGAACCATCCCGTGGTAGAGGGTAAGGGAGGTTGGTCCTTTACCCCCATTCTACAGATAAGCAAGCCAAGTGCTAGAGATATCAGAGCACATATCCCCTTCAGAAGCAGCTGCTGAGGGCCGGCCCCAGGCTCTTCACTTAGTCCTCTCTCCTCTGGATTTGGAGGCACAAGTCTCTGCTCCTTATACTCACCCATCTGAGCTTCTAAACCCCCCTCCCAGGTGGGCCCTCTGCCTCTTGACCTTGGCCCAGCCTTTCCTTCCTGGAGTGGCCCCTGGCACCCCACCTGCAGACAGGGGCGGTCGCCTGCCTGTGCACAGTAAGACAAGTGCAGCTCAACCCTGAGTCTTGGGCGAGTCGCCTCACTTCCAGGGCTCGGCTGCTCCTCTGTAAATGCTCGTTCTGGGCCTGTCCACTCCATGCTGTCAGGAGCTTAAAGCCTCATGCCAGTGGCATGAATTAATTCCTAGAGTATTTTTTCTGGTGGCCCCCACAAGCTTACACAGGTTTTTTTTTTTTTTGTCTTATTTTTTGAGGAAACGTATTACTTAAGCTTACATATGGAGAAGCGAACACTCATAAATATTCAGCTTTATGAGTGATTGCAAAGTGAATGCATTTGTGTAACTGCACCCGGATCGAGAAGCAGAGCCTCGCCAGCATCTAGAGATCCCACTGTGCCCCTCCCTGTCCCTCTCCCTTCCCTTAAAGGTAGCCACTATCCTGGCTTCTAACCCCGTGGCTTGCTTTTGCCCATTGTCATTTTATTATATCCATTCCAGTGGGTTTCTGTTAACGTGTAAGCCCCTGGGAGCAGGCAGCCAGCTTCCTCTTGGGGGCCACTCCCTACACTGGTTAGGAGCATGGTATTAGGAGTACCACAGAAGAGTTTGAATCCTGCTCTTACCACTTACATCTGCGTGTCACTGGGAAGCTTACTGTCTCTGATCAAATGCATGTGGTGCTGACACAAGGTCCCCACTGTGCAGGTGATATGGGACAGTCCGCCTATACATTGCACGCACCAGGGGGAGCTAACCCCTGTGGTCATTACCTTGAGACACTCTCTCCCTCGTCCAGGGTCATCTTTCAGGTGGATATGGAGCTGCCTAGGTGCTGGGATAAGAGGCTGGATGGGTGAAGGGGAATCACAGGTTGGTGAATGGGTTGGGGAAAAAAGTTGGATTGAGAGGAAGGAGAAGGGAAAAAAGGAGAGGGGTCTTTTCCCCTCATACTGTCTCCTTCCATCCTCAGTGTAGTCCTTCCAGTTGGTAAGAAAGGTGTGATTGTCTCCATGTTAGAGCTGGGGAGAAAACACCCAGAGAGGCTCAGTGACTTGTCCAAGGTCACACAGCTTGTCTCACATCTTACGGCTCTTGTCTGCCCCCCAAAGCAAGCCCAAATGCATTTAACCCTTGGAGTAGACACTCAGGGTTTGGGGTTTACTGCCCGGCTGCTGCCTTTAGAGGAGCCTGCCCTGAGATGAAAAGGTGGAAGCAGGGAGGGTGTTTGGTTAGGGGAGGGATTCATCCAAGATGACTTTTATTGTGTTCTAGCACCTTCAGCCTCCCACAAAGCTTCTGTTCACATCAGCAACCCAATCTCAGTCCTGCATGGGAAAACACAAAAATCTTTAAGGGCTCCTTAGCGGCTTGAACTGATTGTTTTTTTCCTTTCCTGGTCAAGGCTGGGGCAGGGCCAGGGAAATGGG
The DNA here is from genome assembly GCF_029281585.2 of Gorilla gorilla gorilla. NCBI lineage: Eukaryota > Metazoa > Chordata > Mammalia > Primates > Hominidae > Gorilla > Gorilla gorilla. The sequence goes on along the minus strand of NC_073232.2, from coordinate 44,238,108 downwards.
AGAAGAATAATAAATTCTTCTAAAGCACTGTCTTTCTCCTCACCTCCCCCAAACCACCAGATCCCTCAAACTCGGGGACTACCAAACCTTAGAAAAAAATATTCCGCCCAACACAGCCCAAAAGATGGAGATGGAGGGAAATGCAATAGCAGCTATTGGGGCGGAAAGCTCTAAATGGTGTGGAAGTAATGCCTAAAGTGTGCTGGCGATTACAGACATTTCCACGGAGCCACACTCGGGAGGCACGGGTCGGAGCCAGCAGCCGGGGGGAAATAAATAAATAAGTGAGCAAGCCTCAGAGATCCCGTTTAACCATTGCTGTGCAGAAGGGAGGGATGGGGCAGGTCACTAGTGAGGGGCAGGAGGAGGGTAGAGAGGCTCATTCATGTATTCTCCATCCATCCATCTATTCATTCAAATGTATTGAGTCCCTGGGATGTGCCAGGGATGTTGCAAAAATCTTTCTGTGGTGCTCTGAAGCTGACGACCAGAAGCCCGGAAGGCTGGCGGGGTCTCATCCCGGCCTCCTCTCCAGCCTCCCCTTAAACATTCCTTCCCCTGCTCTTCTGTATTCCTGCACCTCCACCTTCTTTGTCCCCAAGGGCACTAGGCCACAGGGGCTTTGCACGGCCTTTCTACTTCCCTGGAACACATCACCCTCCCCGTTTTTCATGAACTCCCAACTTCCCCTGGGATCTTCCATTCCTAATTCATCCCTCCTACCAATGCAGAAAGATTTTTCTGTTCTTGGGCTTTCAGAGCAGCAGAGCTTCTATAGCTTTGACCTTGAGGTGTAATTACTCACATATATGCAGGACTATTTGATCACTGTTAGCTTCTCACAGGTGACTGTGAGCTCTGTGAAAGCAGGGGCAGGGACATGTGGCTTTCCACCGTGGACGGACCCTCAGGGCCTGGCACATGGTGGGGACTCAGTGGATTTGTTGCATGATGCCGTCCCTGCCCTCAGGGAGCTTCCTCCCCCTCCTCTGTAGCCCATATCCTTTAAGAGAGAAATTCCATGAACCAGCCCTTGGTGTGCTCTCTTCCAAGACCCATGCTGAAGGTAGCTTAGAAGTGCGGTTCGAGCTCCCTGCCAGGTCGTGGGAGAAGGGCCGAGTCTGGCCTCGTCAGTCAAAGGCAGCTAGTGGCAAAAGGAGGATGCCTCGCTCAGGGCTACTGGAGGAAATCGCGTCATCTAATGGGGCTGGAGTGTGGTAAGCAGAGTAATGCCCCCTTGCCCATCAAAGATGGCCACATCAGAATTCCTGGAACCTGTGACTATGTGACCCCACATGGAAAAGGGGATTTTGCGGTTAAGGACCTCTCTGTGAGGCCTCTGTAATCACCAGGGTCCTTATAAGAAGCAGGTAGGAGGGTCAGAGGAGAAGACATGACAGTGGATGCAGAGGTGAGTGTTGGGATCTGAGGTTGTTACGTTGCTGGCTTTGAGGATGGAGGAAGAGGACAGGAGCCAAAGAATGTGGGTGTCCTCTAGAAACTGAAAAAGGGAAGGAAACAGATTTCCCTTGGAGCCTCCAGAAGGAACGCAGCCCTGAGACACCTGTATTTTATTTCATTTTATTCTTTACTTATTTGAGACAGAGTCTTACTCTGTCACCCAGGCTCTAGTATAGTCTCAGCTCACTGCAACCTCTGCCTCTCGGGTTCAAGTGATTCTGCTGCCTCAGCTTCCCAAGTAGCTGGGATTACAGGCGTGCACCACCATGCCCAGCTAATTTTTGTATTTTTAGTAGAGACTGGGTTTCACCATTTGGCCAGGCTGGCCTTGAACTACTGACTTCAAGTGATCTGCCCACCTCGGCCCCCCAAAGTGCTGGGATTACAGGTGTGAGCCACTGTGCCTGGCCGACACCTGGATTTTAGCCCCCTGAGGCCCATGTTGGACTTCTGACCTTTAGAACCACAAGGTGATAAATCTGTGTTGTTTTAAGCCACTACGTATGTAGTAACTTGTTACAGCAGCCATAGGAAACTGACGCAAGGTGCTTTGGAGGCAGAGCAGTGGGACATGCATTCTAAAGTGCACCCCTGAAGCACCCCCAGGCTCTGCCTGCCTTGCTTCTCTGTGGCCCTTCAGGCAGGAGGATGGAAGCAGGTTGTCTGCACAACAGTGGGAGGCTGGTCGTTGTTGGGAACAATCCACGAGGGCCAGCCGTGGGCAGAGCATCCAGGACTAGGGAGGGCAGCTGGCTGGGAAGAGGCCCCATGGAAGCCAGGAGGGGTGGAGTGGTAGAGTCCAGGAGCCCAGAGCTGCCAGCTGCAGGCAGGAACCCATGCCATAGGTGTGGAGAGAGGGAGAGATGGCAGGTACGGGGTGCTGGGGGTGCTACATCCAACAAGTGGCCGCCACACTGCTGGGACACCACAGAGGAGGGTTCAGTGGGGGCCTGAGCATCCGTGACCCTCCTGGGAAACCTGGCTTCTTGGCAGCAGCCCAGAAACCACAGAAAGAGGCGTCCCTGCTTGGCTTGCTACAGCAGAGTGGCAGAGGCGTGCTGGAGTGTTGCTTCCATGTGCCAACCCCACCCTCATTCATTCATTCATCTACTCACTCACCAAACATTGCCTGAGGGCCTGCTGGGTGCCAAGCCCATGCTTGGTGCTGGGGACCCAAGAGGAATGAGTCCCTGGCCTCCAGCAGATCCTGGCTGAAAGCCTTCACCCACAGCAACAGGATGCAAGACCCAGTGCTTGAGGACCCAGATAGCCACCAGCAAAAGCTCGGCCCTCTGCATCGCTGAGGGGTGGAGCAGGGGGTTCACCCATCCCAGCTTTGGTGCTACCAGAAAGCCGGGCCCTGCCTTGGTTCCCAAGTCCCTGGTCCTCCTGTGGCATGTATCAAGCACATCTTCCTCTAGGCGGTAGAATTGGGTCAAATGAGCTTCAGATGAGCCTAGCAAAGTGGCTGTCCCTGTCCTGTCCCACCCCTACACTTGCCCCCACTGCAGCATCCAGCGCTCACCTGCAGCTCTCCACGTGGGCCCAGGAGGCAGGAAGAGGGACTGCCTGGGTCCAAGGTGAGCAGAGGGACCTCCCCCGTTTCTGAGTTATCTGTCTGCTTCTCTATTTCTGAGGTGGGCGGAGGCCCCAAAAGGTGGAAAAGGGCTGCTTGAAGTTAGGGGCATGAAGGAGGAAGGGGCAGGGCACAGGCCTGGCATGGGCTCAGATAGACCGTTCCCTGCACTGACCTCCTTCTCCAGTTTCTGCTTATGCCACTCGTATGACACCTGGGACCTCTTAGTCTCAAGCTCCAGGATTCACAAATGATAAAAAATGGGGTCTGTATCTTATCATTTCCTTGAACCTCTAAAGCCCAGGGGTACTGGATGGAGGGGAAACGCTAAACAGCAATAATAATAACGATCATGGAGACCGCATGCGTCACTCGGGTGCTTTTTATAACCAATCTATGGCCAAGGCGTTGGGATTCTCCCTCTTTTAAAAATGAGGAAGCTGGGGCTCAGAGAGGTTAAGTCTTGCCCACGTCACAGAGCAGAGATGGGATGTGGACTCTGTCAGTCACTCCCAGCACCCCTTACCATGCTGCACCTCTGTTGACCAAGGGCTGGGCTGCAGAGGTGTTTATGTCTCGAGTGTCGGGTGCATGTGGCCGGGGTTCTCAGAGAACCCAGCAGATGACAGACCATTGTGAGAGTGGTGCTGGGCTCGTAGGGCAGGACACCTGGACTGTGGCACCTTGCAGCCTTCCTGAGGTCTCCCGCCACCCCTCTCTCCAGCCCCACCCCAGTGCCCTAGGTCAGCATAGGACAGAGTGGGGTGGGGATGCCAGACACCTCTCTCAGTCTTAGAGAGCCAGGCTGGGCAGCTTGTTCCTGGAGAGACAGCCTCCTGCCCCTGCACAGGGCACGCATGCGTGCGCACACCTCAGCTGCCACAGCCGCCCTGCCTCCTTCTGTCCCGGGTGTCTCCCTCACGGGTCAGTGCCCCCAAGTGCTAAATCATGAGCAAATCGGCCACAGCCAGCGGGAGGCCAGCAGGACACAGGGAGGGGATGCTGCCATCAAGGCTATTAGCACTGAGCTTGCCAGGTCGACGCAGCACAGCTGATTGGAAGAGAGCAGCCCAGCCTCCTCCTCTGGGCCCTGTGTGTAGCCCTTCAAGGTGTGACGTGGGACGGGACAGTGTGGGATGTGTGTGCTGTCTGATCATTCACTGGGCGTGCACAGTTCATGGCCTGGATGCTTGGTTTTGTCTCCCTGTGAGAACAGTGTCCACATGGGGACAGCTTCTCCCGTGCCTGGGGTGGTTTAGAGGTGTTCCATCTTGAATATAGCAGAGAAGCAAGACCAGGGCACCAGGAGTTAGCCAGGCCTGGGTAGGAATTCTGACCCTGCGCAAGTGATTTCGCCTCTCTGAGCCTCAGTTTTTCTCATGTGAAATGGGGACGATCGCAAACTTTATAAGGCTTCTGCAATGCACATGAAGCACTTAGGAACAGGACTTGCCTGCTGCAGGGGACCCTTGCATGTCACTTCCAGCATAGAAGAGGAGAGATCAGCTTGCGTCCACCTGGACCCTTTTGGCTGGAGCAGACCTCACCTCCCTGGTCCCCATGGCTGGACTGGGATGTTTCCATATGCTTGGGGGCCTCTCATCTCATCTCTCTGGGCCTCAGTTTACCCATCTGTGCAGTGGGGTTAGTAACTTTGACTCTGGCTAGCTTCCCGGCTGGTCAGTGTTATAAGAAACACATGAGCCAAAGGGTGTGTAATGACATGTAAACCAAGAGTCTATCTCCCCAGGCCGTGGTCTGGCTGAATAATGCCGTCATGCCATGGCACTAAAAGGGTCTCGTAGCATTCCTGTGCCCAGAAAGAGAAGACAGGGCTACTGTGACAAGAAAGACCATCCTGGGGTAGGTGGGGTATGTCACTCCACCGCCAGGCCTCTTGGGACTTGGGTCTCGGTGTTCTCTCCCTAAAGAAGGTCATGGGTCAATCAAATTCTAACAGTTAATGTAGAGGCAGGGCGTATGTTGGTAAACTGAGGTCCGGGACCTCAGCGCCCCTTTGGCCTGGCCAGTGCCTTGGGACAGGTCCCTTCCCATAACTCACCCAGAGGGCTGAGCAGTGACTGTCAGGCAGGCAGGCCCGTCCCTTCTGCACGGCTGGCCTTGCAGCCGGCCTGCGGCAGACACGGCTTTTTTGTTTTTGGTTAAAAAGCCTCATCGGAGCGTTATGATATTGGAATGTGAAGGGTAATTGAGCTGAAAGCTATTCTCTTCCTGCGACCAGCGCGATAGGAGTGATTGAGGTGCCTGGGCCTCCGCAGCAGCCTGGGAATCCTGATGAAAGTTCTGTGGAGAGATGGGGGTCTATTGGCAAGGAGTAGAGCCAGGCCCTCAGAACCCTGTTCCCCACCCTGGGGGCCCAAGCCTGCCCTGCAACATGCTCCCCTGGGACTCTGAGCTGCCAGGCTGGGCCTCCGCCCACCTGGGGCAGATAGCCAAAGCCCCCACATGCTGGGGATGGGGGAGGGTCTCTGATGATAGGTCTTTGAGCAGGGGGACGGGGCACTGCACTAAAACCAGCAGAACAGGCTGTTTCCTGTGTCCCCAAGCCCCCTGCTCACTGCTTTGTCTTTGGTTAGCACACGTCTGTTTCCCCTGTTCTATGGGAGGGTCTCTCTCTCTCTCTACTTTGAGTCTCTCTTCCCCCATGTTCTACTCCACCTCTGCACTATTTGGACAACCCCAGTGTTTTCTCAGCCGTATTTTAACACACATGTGAGTCAGCTGAGCATTTGTTAAAATGTGGATCCTGATTCAGTAGCTCTGGGTGGGGCCTGAGACTCTGTTTCCACTAAGCTCCCAGGCGATGCCAGTGCTGCTGGTCCTCCGACCTCACTTTGAAGACAAAGGTTCTAGGAAGCAGCCAGGGCCATGGGCCAAGCAAGAGTGACCCAGATGTTCAACACAGGACTCAGCTGGGAGGGACCCACCCAGGGTGACAACAGCCAGTTCTGGAGCAGGGCCGTGCATGTAGTACCCGGTGCAGGGAGGAGAGCGCTGGTGAGATGCAGCCCAGCACTGCTCACTGCTCAGGAAGCTGCGTATCCTGGAGCGGGGTGGCCTTGTCTGGAGGAAGGAGCATGCTTTTCTCGGCACAGAGGGGCCATTTTTTCATGGAGCTTTGCACTCATAGGGTAGGGTCCACTCTGAAGGGTATGTTTTTCTAAGTTGTCACAAAAGCACCAGATGGCACGCCTCTGCATATCCCTATTCCTCCCTCTGTCACACACCCTTCCAATCTCAGAACATCTAGCAGAATATGGAAATCAAGGAGAAGGGAAACTAGAGTATATCACACTCATACTTCAAGACTGTCTCTCCCTTACTCACCCCCAGCTCCACCTGGCTGGGTGGCTCCCGGCCACCTGAGCCCTACAAGCCCAAGAAACAGGCCCTTTCCTGCCTCCCACCTCCTCCTTACCCACGGAACTCAGCTGGAAGGGTTAAGCTAGGACAGGCCCCTCTCACCCAGCCTGGGGTGGGAACAGGTCTGCTGCAAGGAGGTCCTTAAGGAAAGAGACTCTGACCCACCCCAGCCTGCAGCTTACCCCTCTCTGAGGTCCACTTGTAACTCCCTCTGGGGCTGGATGGAGACTCAGGCATTTGCACACATACACACATACAGACACACAGACACACACACACACACACACACACACACACACACACACACTCTCCCCAGACTCAGTCTCTGCCTGGCCGGTTATTAATTGCCATGCGGGCTGAGCTGAATGGGTCCCATTAATATATGCTTCAGCAGCTCCTAGGAGCCCGGGCTGGTGCTGGGATGCCACAGCTTATCTCTGTCAGCCAGGCTTTCCTTACACAGGACTCCACTGGCATGTAACAAGCCCTCCTTGGGGGCTCTGGACCCGTCGGCCAGGCTGGGTGAGGAGAGAGAGGCCCGCCTTTCCCGGCTCTGTCTGGCCAGCTCAGGCCTTCCTCTCACCCTGCCAGTGCCCACAGTGGGGCCTCTCAGCAGCCGGAGTCACAGTCCCAGGACAGGTGAATAGGCCTCTGCAGACTGCCAAGCCGTTCTCCACCCCCCGCCTGGCCTGAAGCACCCCCTTTCCACTCTGTGTTGCCCTGCCAAGGACCATGGGGATTGTGCTGTCATTCTTGTTGCCTGGCTGGCATGGCATCGGGGGACAGGTGTGTGAGGCTGAGTCTCTCGAGGTCTTGCAGGTGAGCAGAGCTATCACATATTTCTCCCTCTTTCCCAAGCACCTACCATTCCGACAGCTTCTCATCTCACATGTCCCCAACAAGGGTTGGCATTCACAGCCTTCGTGACCATCAGAAGAGGGAGGAGTCGGAACACTCATCTCCCCAACCTTCTGTCCGACCAATGCACGGCATCATGTGCAGTTAATCCTTACCGAACATGTCCCGTGGGCCAGAAACTGTGCTCAGCACTTTCTAGGCATCGTTTCATTCTTCGACCACCTTGGAGGAAGGCTCATTCACTCTTCCCATCATGCAGATAAAAAAGCAGAGACCCAGAATGTGACTGCCCTGGGTTACACAGCTGGCCAGCAGACCTCAGAATATGCGTGATACATAGAGAGCCTGTCTGAACACCTTGATTTGGCATGAGGCTCTTGGCTCTGTGGCAAGTTCAGGCATCTCTACATCATAAGAAAATTCCTCCTATGTCAAGCTGGTATAGGCTTCCCTGCCATTTGCACCACATGGTCCCAGATTTGCTGGCTGGGATAGGGTCTATGACAGTGCACCCCTAAGAGGCTGCCACGGGGTTGAACCCAGCTCTTGGGCCCAGCAGCAGCAGCGTGTGAACCTCTGACTAGCTTGTAACTGGCTTACCAGGGTTTATAAAGAGCAAAGAGGCCTCAGAGCTGTCCTTCATTTGCCAAGACTTCCCCAGCTGTGGACCCTTGGGCTGCATTCTAGCTTTTTGCCAGTGCAAACAATTGGTGTCCCCTCATTCCCTGCATAAGGTCATAAGCCCAGCATCACCTCTTCATGATTCTGAACCTCCATTGACACCCACATGTCTCTAAAAATATTGTATTTTCCAATTCTAAGATGCCCATTTGCCCCTTATTTTAAAATATATGCAGTTGAAATGTGTGTGAGTTAGTCGCCCACAGCCTTTGCCTGCACAAGTAGTAGCTGCGCTCACCCCACTAGAGTGACTGCTCTGTGCTCATTAGCCTTGGGAAAGCGGGCATGGCTTACCCCTCCCAGCCCTAGGGTAGGGATGGGGAGCCAGGCTGGGTAGGGAGGGGGAGCTGAGATAGCAGCTGAGGACCAGAGAGCCTCCATGGCCCATCACTGCCCTTGTCTTCCTAGCCATAGACAACACCCATATTTGGCACTTTCTGTGCAGGCAGGAAGTGGTGACATTTTTGACTCCTACACATAGATTGGTTCTGTGTCACCGTGGTGCCTCAGGGTCAGCTTTGAACCAAGATCTTCTTTATACCTTTGGTCTCTGAATATGTGATTCAGAGCCAAAGAGGGGAACAACAGTGTCAGTGATTCCATTCTGCTCACAAATTTGATTTTCTAAGGAGTTGAAGAGTTTGGGGCTGGACTAAACGTTTCTCAGTCTTGTTCAAAAGACCCTTAGTCCCCAGGGAAACTACCAGCCAGCTCCTCCCAAAAATGGGGGTCCCTCAGAGAGACCGCAGAGCAAAAGGTAGGAAAAGCGGTTTGGGAGCCAGGAAGGAGGGGCTGAGACTCCTCCAGGGGCCTAAGATGGGGAAGTGAGTTAGCTTGAGGCATCAGGACCTTTGCAGGAAGCCCAGTCAGCCTTCTCCTTCCCCCACAACAGCCATTCCCAGAAGCCCTTGGGCAAGGAGCCTCTAATTGATGAACTTGTTCCTCTGTAGCTGTCACACGTCTTCAGTTCATTACAGCCCCATCTGCCTCTCACAGAGACTGCTCTCCGCCAGCCTCCTGGCTGCGTCTAAGGGAGAGAGCGCCTGCAACCGAGCAGCTGGGCTCTGAGGCCCCGATTACCTTGGAGAGTCCAATCAGGGTAATGGCAGGCCCTTCTTTAGGAGCACTGAGCGTCAGGGGTGGAGGGGAGCTGGTGGAACTTGGAGAGGTGAGTTAACCCTTAGCCTTCCAGATCCAGAGGCTGGGGATCTGTGCCAGCCAGGCATACCCCACGGCAGAAGCCCTCCCAGAGGGGCCCTCTCTGAGGTCCACTTTTAACTCCCTCTGGGGCTGGATGGAGACTCAGGCAACCTGACCTTTTGAGTCCCCAGCCCTGAGCTTTGTTTATACTAAGGCCTTCTGATGAGTAGGATTAAGTTTGATGTTGGCAAGTTTTTTTTTTTTTTTTTTTTTTTTTGCGACAGAGTGTCACTCTGTCATCCAGGCTGGAGTGCAGTGGCACACTCTCAGCTCACTGCAACCTCTACCTCCTAGGTTCAAGCGATTCTCCTGCATCAGCCTCCCAAGTAAGTGGGATTACAGGCATCCACCACCATGCCTGGCTAATTTTTTGTATTTTTTAATAGAGACGGGGTTTCACCATGTGGGCCAGGCTGGTCTGGAACTCCTGACCTCAAGTGATCCACTCGCCTTGCCCTCTCAAAGTGCTGGGATTACAGGCGTGAGCCACTGCGCCCAGCCAAGTATTTTTAATTGTCTGTGTATGCCCAGCGCTGTATCTGGCACTGTGGGTGTGACACTCTCCCTGTGTTCTGGCCTCTCCTGGGTGGGACTACGTCTCTGTAGACCATGGATTGCTGGCACTGCCTGCCCCGAAGGCGGCTTGGAGAAGCAGCGTGGTGAGCTCCGGAATCACAAGACCCCTTGATTCTCATCCTGTTTCTGCCATCAGTCAGTTGACTTTGAGTGTCACTTATTATCTGGACCTTGGCTTCCTTGTCTGCATAATGAGGACAGGAATACCTCCCTGCCACCTCACAGGGTTAGGCCATGCCATGCTGTATTTAGCCTTTGATTTTATGGGTAACAAATTCAACAAATACTCAAAGACTCATTGGCTTCTCGGATATGGAAGACACACAAATGAAACACCGCCCTGCCCCGCAGAAGCCTGTGGTCTAATGAGGGAGACAAGTAGAAACCCACACAATTGTGACCCTAGGCTGGCTGGACACCACACACACACACACACACACACACACACACACACACACACACACACTGGCTGGGGCTGCAGAGGCCAGAAGGCACTTAGTTGGGGCAGCCTGTTAAAAGCGTAGGTGATTAGAGCTATGTGACACAGGACGCAGCACATCCCAGTCAGTGGTTTGGATTTTCTCCTCTTTGGCACTGGAGAGGTTGGAGGGCTTTGGGGTCAGGGAAGGATGCAGTTGTAGCTCTGCTTTTGGGAGGGGTCTCTGGTGGCTGCAGAGACGGTAGATGGGGTGGCAGAGCAAGACGTGCAAATAAATATTCTCTCCCCCAGCCCGCTCTCATTACCAGCTGTCTAAATCTATAACTCTGTTCTAGGAAAGAGATCTCATCCCACTTCCCATTTCCCGGCATTATTTTTTCCTGAGGTTTCAAAAAGCAGCACTTTTGAAGCTCCCACTGTCCCCTCCTCATTCTTGGCCAGGGTCTGAATTTTAACCATCCTATTTTCTTTACCGATTTTATGATAAACATCCCAGTGTTTTCCCACACATTTCCTAAGTGTGTCAGGCTGTCCCTCAGGGCACTGCTGCATCCCTTTGCGCCGAGATGCCCAATCTTGTCCCCACCCTGGATGCATGATTGTCCCCAGATCCCACTGGTTCCTTCCAAGTGGCCAGCATATTTCCAGCCCACCCCCGATCCATAAACTTTGGAGGCAAGTGTCCATCATCTCGGGCTGAATCTGGGTCAGGCTGGCTCATAAACTAGCCCACGGAACAGGCCCCTCAACTCCACCACAGAGCACCTGTCCTGATTTTTCACAGTTTTCTTGCCACTCTCATGTCTGGGGGTGTTGGCTGCCCCTAGCAACCACCACAGCGCTATCACTGCGGAGAAAAACTTCCCATCGCTGCGGAATCCCTGCAGCCCCATCCTTGCTGCTCCCCTCACTCAAGTCGGTCTTTTGCTACTGATACAGAAATGAAATAATTCTACTTAAAACTCTCTGACCCCTACACTTTCTTGAAATACCTTTCATTCCTAAAGTTCAGAAGAATCCTGCCAGCTTGACAAGCAGACCCATCTGCATTTTCCAGCCCAGTTCTGCCACCACCCCCTATGTCAGAACCAACAGTTAAACTCATGTGATAGTCAGAGCCACTTCCCTGAAATGTTCGACCCCGTGACATTTTAAGATTCTTTCCTTTGCCCTGACTTCTGCCGTCCAGTGGCTCTGTTCTGAGAATGGCAGTTGCTGCCTGTGCTGGAAGATATGACAGGTTTGGACGTTGGCACAGCCCCAAAGTATTGCTCCAAACCAAGAAGCAAGGCTTGTGGGGATCTGTGGGATTCATTCTTGCTCTAAACTCCAGGGTCCTGGAGGCCCCACCTGGCTTGGACAGGCTGAGGGAAGAGGTCCTTCCAGCTGAGGAAGCCGGTCATTCCTGGCCTGATGCCTGAAGAGCCCCTGCCTTCCCCTCCCGGTGTGGGCTGTCAGGAGAGGGCCCCTGGGGGCTGGGCTCGCTTTGCCTGTGCCCTCCGCGGCTCTTCAGGGAAGCATGGCTGACTGCCTGCTCCATGCCCAGTCTTTTCCATCCAGACTGCTCATTGCACTTTTTATGGCTTGGAGCTGGTGGTTTATGGAGCAGGAGAAAGGCAGCAGTAGGACTGAAGGAAGGGCAGACTGGTTGGGGGCGGGTGGATGGTGCTTGTAACCTCTGGGTAAGCCCAAAGACACTGTGTAAATTATAGCCTGTGTCTTGCTCCAGGCCCACTTTGCATTCCTGATCAGGTCTCCATGTTCTACCGGGAGGAGGGTGAGCTCTGATTCCCTTGCACAGGGCACCGCCCCTCCTGCCTTCCCCAGCCTGTTCCGGTGGTGAGGAGTCTTCGGAACCATGAGCACCACGAGTCAGCACCTCCTGCATGAGCCTGACTTCCAGGCCTAGTGGGCTTTGTGGCACCATAGAAGGTTTCGCTCCACATCCTGGAAAACGCCAAGGAAAATGCCTCATGGTGAGGCCACTCAGGGGGTCTGAAGAAGTGGGAAGAAAGCTTCATCCATAGACAGACACCCTCACGTGGGCTTTCACCATGTGGAGCTCTGTGGGATAGGACTTGACCTGTGTTCTGCCTGGTAGCCAGTTCTGAGTGTTCCCGAGGCCAGTGGCAACTGTCCCTGGCTGGCTAGCTGGAGGAGACGGACCCTGATGTGAGCCCCAGGGCAGGGACTTGGTTTATCTGCCAGGGCACAGCTGGAGCCCACCCTGTCCCATGTGCCCTGAGGACATGAGGGTTTGAGCCAGGCAAGTGGCATTACATTTTCACTGTGCTCCAGCCCAGATGTGCTGCATAGGCAGCTCTCTCCACATGGTGTTGAGTTGGGACACAGGGAAAGTGCCCATTACCAAAACAGACAATATCAGGCCAAGACAGACAGTCAGGGAAATGGCCAAGGAAAGGACACACACTCTTGGCAGAAGTCCTCGATCTCCAGGCCTCGGGGCTGGTTGCCCGAGATCTGCATGGGCTGGGGGTCAGAAGGCAAGCAGAAGGTGCACGCGCCTTGCTGTGGCATGGCCCCTGCCCTCAGGAAGCCTGCGCTTGCATCGTGGGAAAGGGAACCAAACATAGAAGTGAGCATGGTGTCATGGGGACAAGGAGGCACAGGGAGGGTTACTCCATGGAGAGCAGGCTGTAGGTGCTGACAGACCTCTGTGGAAGGAGGGCTCGAGGCACCCTGAACATGGGTATGGCTTGATGGAGGCCAAGGCAATGAAGGGGACACATTTAGGGAGTGGACAGAGGAGCAGAAGGAGGAATGAGTTTGGTCTGACTGGGGCTAGTGAGGAGGAGGCTGGTTCAATGGAGCCAGAGAAGGCCCTGGGCAAGAGGGAGGGGTGGGCTGCGAACAGTGGAAGGAATAGGCTGTGAGGGCTTTGGAAGACAGGTTTGCTTTTGATGTAATGAAAATAGTGAGTCACTGAAGGTTTTAGAGTGACGGCATGACACAAATGAGAGTAGGCTGGGAGGAGGACGATCACGAAAACAGGAAATGAGTGGACAAGGCTGCTGGGATTTGGGTTGTAGATTGAATTTGGAATGGGGCTGGAGACTCACTTTTGGGTAGGGCAGGGTTGAAGACAGTGAACAATGGAAATCCATTGCTGATATTCAACCCATAGTCCCCTGTCCCATCCAGACCCAAACGGGTCAGTAGGGTAAGCTGGATATGTGATGTGATGGGGAAAGGTCTTCAGGAGAGGGTCACAATGAAGGGAAGGGGCCAGGATCCCAAGTGGAGGAGGTGGTGGAAGGGACCCATCAGGGTGCAGTGGGGTCTCTGGGGGCCAGGAGACCGTGGAATACAAAGGTGCAAGTACCTGAGCTGTGCTCCTCTTGCCATGGGAGACCTCTGCTGTCCTGCGAGCCTTGAGGACAGTCTGGCCTATAAAACTGGAATGAGAGGCAGAACCATTTGGATATTTGATTGCAAGGCTGCGCTGAAAGGCTCCATATTGCCTTCGCCACCGTGCACTGGACAGGACTGCCACAGGAGCTGGCGCTGACCCTCCAACTGCTCCCCCCAGCTCCATCTCCATTTTCCCAACCTTCATGGGCCCATGGCTGAGGGCCTGGGGGTGAGAGCAAGAGGCAAGTGCCCACCCTTTGGGGCTGGCAACCCCTACTCCCCAAGCAGAAGAGCAGCTTGGTTCCCTAATTGAATAATATGTGGAAATAATGGGATTTCTCCTAGAATCATCGGTTATGTTTCAGAGCCAAATCATAACGAGAAAGTCATTAGTGGTAATAAACACAGCGGAGAGCCCGGGACATGATCCGTCAGGGATCTGAAACGGTGGGGAGGGGTAGTCATCCCATTTGCATTTTTGTTTGCTAGCAGAATGTCACTAGCACCCCTGCCCCCCTCAAAAAAGTCAAGACACTAGAAAACACATTCATATAAGACATTTTTCTTGGTATCACTGATGCTGAGGACAGTGCAGCCAGGAGTAGCTTGGCCTCTGCCAAGTGGCCTTAAAAACTGGGTGTTTTTAAGGGAATATAAAGAGCCTTTCTCATTTTGATGTCCAAGGAGCCCAGTGATGAAGGAACAGTGTGTGGACCTCAGGCTTTTGGTTTCTCCTCCTGCCTGTCCCATCAGTCCATCCCAAAAAAAACCCCAGCTGAAGGCATCTCAGCCATTTATCTGGCTTCATCCTAGGCCCCAAATCGACAGTGACAGTGGCCCTTGAAGGAGCCCTGAGTTTGGGCCCACGCTGTGTTAACTGAGTCAAACATCACTTCGTTTCCCTCTCCTGACTGTTTTTGCAATGATGGTGTTATTATCATCTTGTTTCACAAACAAAGAGACTGAGGCCAAGAACTGAAGCCGACTCCTCCCATTCACTCGGCTGGTATAGAGCAGAGCTGGGATTCAAGCCTATGGCTCTCCCACTCCCTCAGTAGGGAGCCCTGCACAGAGTAAAGCTGTCGGTTTCCCTCTAAGCCTCAGCAGCCAGCACTGTCCCCATCACTGAGTCCATTTTACAGATGGGAGTCACTGAGATCCAAAGTCAGGCCAATATGTACAGCAAAGCCAGGAAAAAGATACGCAGGTCTGCATTGCTCCTGGCCCTACCCGCCCCCACCAGGTCTCCGTGGTCACGTTGCTCAGGAAGAACAACTACAAAAGTGATCAATGAGTTCATTTCTGATACACTAGGGGTTGACGAAAGCTGAGAACTTCTCACAGCCTCCAGCATATGTTAATAACTCGCCACCAGGTCCCCCAGTGAGAGAAAATATGTCAGCCTGGTGCCTGGCAGTTTCTTGGCTTATTGCATGGCCACCATCAACCTCCCAGATTCCAGAGGATCAACTATCAGAATTGGAAGGGACCTTCCAGCCTGTCTGGCCTCACTCGACGTTTGGGAAAACTGAGGCCCAGACGAGTGAAATGACTTGTTCTAGGGCCTGTGATTGCTGGAGCCATTGGCCTGCCCCAGCCAAAAGCCATTTCTCTTCCTGCTTCCCTGTCATGTCCAACATATTTTTTTTTCTGTTTCTCAGATTAATCTGATTTTAGAAAAACGGTACAAGGCAAGTGCATCAAGACTGTCTGATGCTGAGGCGAATATACTCCAGCAAATGACAGGCAGCTAGAACAACTGCCTTGTCCATGGATACAGTGTGCAACAAACTCGCAGGAGTTTGCAATCATTCATAACTGTATTTTCTTTTCTGTAAATGAGTGCATCTGGGTTCTGAAAGTATACCAGGTGCTTTTGCCTGCCCTATTCTACTAAATCCTCACCTGTGGCCAGTGTGGGAGTTCTTACCACTCAGTATAGATGAGGAAACCAAGGCTGGAGGCAGTGTTTTGCCAAGTTCTCATGGTTGGCAAAGGGACAGAATAAGAAATCAGGAGACATGTGTAGGGACGAGAGAACAAAAGCCTGAAGCCCTGAAACTGCTCTCCTCACTTGATTTTGACCCTGGGAACATGGCTCAGCCTGTATCCAGGGAACCTGGGGAGTTTCTGGTGCCTTGGTCCTTCCAGTCCAGACATGAGTCCTCCTCACGCTGTGGCTCTGCCTAGGGAACTACCACTCCCTAGTTCTCTCCCCACTGGTGGGACGGTGTGTGACAGTGTCCTCCAGAGGGCAGACACCTGGACCCATCCACGCCGTAGCCCCTTTGCCCTTCCCCTGGGAACCCCAGCCAGGAACCCAGAGTGAGCACCCTGGCTTATGGTGCAGCCCCAGCCTAGGACCCTCATGCCTGTCCAGACAGTCCCAGCCCTCCTGGACCCAGCCCACCTATAGCCTGGCACTCCAGGGCTCCCTCCTGGCTCCTTCCAGCAGGAGACTAAGTCTTCGCGATAAAAATCAGAGGTGTCAGCTTAGTGTGCAGGGCCAGGGGAGGACCACTTGCTTTTCTCTCTCTCTTTCTCTCTCTCTCTCTCTGGTCTTTCTTTCTCTGCTTGTGGCTTTGTTTGTTAGACACATGTCAAGCCTGATGAACTAAATGATGCAAAACTAGAGATATAACAGCTCCTTTTATCTCCCATTTCAAAACCCAATTTGTTCCTGCTGTCTCCTGAGGGCTGCATTGCAAACCCAGCCTCTCTCCTCCTTGGAGAACTATGCATATTCAAGCCCTCTCCCTCTCCTGCCTTCCCACTCCACTCTACTTCTTTGCTCCCTTCTCTCTCTTTCCTCTCTCCCTTCTCTCCATACCTGTTTCTCTTAGACTCTCTACCTTCTTTCTTTCCCATCTTCTCCCATTTACCCCTTTCTCTGACTCTCTTGACCTCTCTCTGTCTCCCTGTTTCTTCTCTTTCTCCCTCTCCTGCTTGCTCCCCACCCATCTTCCCCTTTCCCTCTCCTTGAAGACAGGCTGCATGTGTTTGCCTTTGTCTTGTTAAATGGTGGAAGAGCAAGGGCGCTCACTGGTGTAGGCCTGGCAGGGAGCAAGTTGGCTTCAGAACACTTTCTTTGCTGCCTAGACCCTGGTGGGGAGCCAGGGACCTCCCTTTTAACAGGACCCCACTAGTGTGCTTGTGGGGGCAGTCCTGGGTGGACCATGACTTTCTGCTCACTAAGGATGTGGGGCATAGGCCATCTCAGATGTTAAGCCGTCAAGCAGTATGATCTTCCTCTGGGGTAGGGGGATGGAGCTGGAGGGGGCCGAGGCTCACGTGCAGACCAGAGTGCACAATCCTCCTGGGTCTGCACTAGGGAACCCACCCTCTTATCAGCCCAGACCCTGGACCAGAAAGCAGCTCATTCTCCTCTGCTTTTTCCCCTCTCACTAGGCAATTTCAGCTTGACTGGGTTATTCAGTGCATGGTGCTAAGGCTCCTGCAGGCATGCCTGTATGGGCCAGTTACTAGACTGTGGTCAAGGAATGTCTCACCCGCCCCAGCCTTCCCAGACTCACAACTGCTGTCCCTTGGAGATTGATAGAATCGTGGGGTCTGTGATGTTGCTGCCTGCACAAACCACACGTGCTGTTGGTGATAGCTTAGCTGGTCTCACTACCCCAGGAAGACCCCCTGCTTATTCCCCCCATTTCACTTCTTCCCTGCTCTTTTGGACAGAGAAAGGAAAAGAAGGCTCTGAGATGGGGCTAGAGAAGGTCAGCTCAGGAAGGAGTCTCCACCTACCGTCTCTCAGTTGTGCCGACCAGGGCCCCAGCTGAGAAATTCCCCAGCAGCCCAGCTCTGTGCAAATCCCAAGTGCCCAGGTGACTTCCTGTCCCTTGGGTATTGTTGGACTGGAGATGGCAGGCCCTGATGGGAGGGCTTATCCAGCATGACATAGCCGATCAGGCTGGAGCTAAGACCAGGACAAGGTCTTCTGCTTGCTGTCCCTGGGCCAGCTGCACACTTTGGGTGAATGGGTCTCTCTCATGTTCCCCAGTTTCCACCCAAAAGTCTGGTTCTTGGAACCCAGGTTCCTCTCAAGCAGGCCCTACCCAACTCCATCCCTCTGGTGGTCAGGAGGTAAATAAGGAGAGGGCCCCAGATCTCCTGCAAGCCCAGGCTCCCTTGCACACGCTGCCAGAGTCCTGCTCCTGAGCGCACAATTCTCATGCAGCTGATGGCCCCCCTGGAAATAGACGGTCATCAGGCTCTTATGGATCTTTCAAACCCCCTTCTCTCCCTAATAATCCCTCCTCTGGGGTGGTATTGATTCCCAGCCGCTGGCTGCCTCTTGGTATGCCAAGGCCCAGTTTGGGGTGGATAAATAGCTGTGCTGTCATTTTCACGCAGCAATTACCTGCTCTGATTCCTCTCCTCCTGGCCCCCGCAACAGCCACACGGTCACCTGCCTATTGACAACACACTCAAGCCTCAGCCAGCCCGGCAGGGAACCTATGGACCTGTGAGCCACAGCAAAGTTAGTAGGAACAGAGACTTTGGAAAGGCAAGTCTGGGGCCCTGGCCCTGGGCTAGAGGGCGGGTCCCAGAGCTGCAGGCTGCTAGGAGGAAACTTCTTCACTCTGGACACTGAGGAGCACTGTGGAGAGTGTGCGTGCTATCATTTGATGGGATTCACCTGTGCATGTGTGGCTAGAGAGCTTCCGGCAGGAGTTTCTGCACCCAGCTCCCTCCTTGGGTTTTCCCACTCCTGGCTGCTCTGGGGGTTTGGAGGCCAGGCTTAGTTCAGTCTTACATCAGAGGTCAGCAAAGATTTTCTATAAAGGGCCAGAGAGTAAACGTTCAAGGCTTTGCAGGCCATATGGACTCTGTTGCAACCACTCACCTTTCTTGTGATACAAAAGCAGCCACAGATAGCATATAAAAGACTGAGGACAATGTGTTCCAATACAAGTTTATAGATGCTGAGATTTGAATTTTATATAACTTTTACACATCACAAAATATTATTCTTCTTTTGGGTTTTTGCTAAGCACTTAAAAATGTAAAAATCATTCTTTGCTGGTGGTTTCAACAAAGACAGGCAGTGGGCCAGATTTGGCCCACAGACCATAGTTTGCTGACCCCTGATTTATATCTACAAAAGACGGTAAGGACTTTTTTTCTCTCCTCATTTTCCAGATAAGGAAACTGAGGCTCTGAGAGGCAGTGGCTTGGCCCCATGCAGGAGGAAGTCACCTTCTATCTAGGGATCGCTCAGTGTGTGAAGACCCTCTCAGGATCTTCAATGTAGTTGACTTGGAGATAGAAAGGTGGCATAGCTTAGTAATTAACAGCCAGGTATCTGGGCATCACAGCCTGGGGTTGGATCCCAGCTCTGCTCGCTCCATGTGACCTTGGGCAAGTTACTTCTTTTCTCCAGAGCCTCCTTTTCCTCATATGGAGAATGAGGGAGAGTGGGATAGAGGACAAAAGAATCCCTAAGGATCGTCCAGCTGGGAGAATATTGATTAATCTGTGACTCTGTGATTTGCAGCCCTCAATCCTCTGTCTTTAGGGTCTTGCTGTGCTTAAGGATTCTTGGTCACAAGGCTGCCACCTCCGATGGCAGGACTCAGGGCCTGGCCTCCCTGCCTGCCCAACAGATGTCAGTTCTCCAGGGCCCCCTCTGCCCACAAGTCTTTGCCCTGAACAGCCTCTCTCTGGGCTTTGCAGGGAGGCTGAGCTCAGCAGGCGCCCACCTAGGCAGGAGGCCGAGAAGATAAGGCCAGCCAAGACCTGGCTGCTGATACCTGGCGTGAAATTGAAAAGCACCAGACTCCTGCCTCCACAGCCTGGTGCCCTGAGGGAGAGAAGGCTGGGAATGGTGAATGAAACTGACCCGCCCAGCCAGCAGGGCCAGGCTCCAGGCTGCCACACTTCAGCTCTCCCCACCCCTTCCCCTGGGGGAGGCACAGGCTGAGCGGGTTCTTCGAGGCTCTGAACAGCAAGCCCCTTTCCAGGGTGGCAGGGTGCAGGGGGCTTCTGTGAGCCTAGGGGCTTTAGTGGGCCCCTGGTTTTGAAGTGGGGGACAATCATCAAAAAGGGGAATTGGATGGGAGTGCCCTTGCCTTGCGGAATTAGGCCTGTCCAGAGGCCAGCGTTGCAGTGCTCTAAGGTCATTGTAATGCAAGGCTAGCAAGTCCAGAACTTCTCAGAACAGCCCGAATGCACAGACTTATGAGATGCTGTTCCTCCAGGGCCCCATTCAGCAGGTGTGGACACCAAGGCCCAGAGAGCTGAGCACCTGGCCCCACCCAGGAGTACAGGGAGTTGGGTGGGGACCCAAGTATCTGATTTCTGGAGCAGGGCTTTCACTTCTGCAGCCCAGTATGGTCCAGAACTTGTCACCCTCATCCTCAGGCTTGTTGCCCCCGAGGACCTCCATTATCCAGAGAGCACTGGAAGAAACCTTGCTGTAGTAGACCTGAGGATGGAGACAGCTCCCCTCTCTCCTTACCCTCACTGTCAAAGCACCCACAGATCAGATGTCTGATGGTAATGACCTCTCCAGGGTCTGGCCCACGGCATGTTTATTAGGGTCCATATGCAGCTGATGCT
The DNA here is from genome assembly GCF_029281585.2 of Gorilla gorilla gorilla. Classification (NCBI taxonomy): domain Eukaryota; kingdom Metazoa; phylum Chordata; class Mammalia; order Primates; family Hominidae; genus Gorilla; species Gorilla gorilla. Next base: position 44,217,985 of record NC_073232.2, on the reverse strand, counting down.
GTCCATGCCGGGTGAATACATGCCAAGTGATTTCCTGTTCACCCAGTTCTGCATAGATGATTCTGGTTATAACAGTGCAAGCTAAGAGGGAGGAAGTCAACCATTTTTTTTCCATCAGCAATCTGAATTTTACAAGTCCTCATGCTTCTCCTAGCCACTCTAGCAAGGGAAAAGGTTCTTTCCATTTGAGAGATGGGAAACTGAGGCCCAGATGGGCACTGTGATTACCTTCAGGCTCTATAGAGTTCAGGGGCCAGGGTGGAGCTGAACCTCCCAGCACCCTCTTACCAGCCACCCCACCCCATGTGGGGATGTGGAGGATCCCAGGGCTGCTGGGACCTGTTGCTTCACAGTGACTTGGTTCTCCCAAAGCTGCTAAGTACTGTAGAGCAGAATGAAGTGCAGCAGATGGATCCTTGGGCCTCTTAGAGAGTGCCCCAATTTGTAAAACAAAGCCTGAGAAGGAGAAAAAAAAAAGATGGAAAAAAGCAAATTGGAAGCAAGAGCAGGCTGTATTTTCCATCCCTTCAACCATCAGCTGCTTTAAAGGGCCAGCCTCGTCCTCGTGGGGCAGGATAGGATAAGGAGGCAGGCCTGAGCTTTTAATCAGAGTTATGTTAGATGAAGCTTTTATTATTCACCTGGCTTTATTATAGCTCTTTCCTGAGGTTAGAAGCTAATTTTCCTGGTTTTTACAGAACTCTGGTCTGCTTGGCTGCCACAGATGCAGGAGAGGTGGACGGGAGTAGCGGAAAAAAGGGAGGTGGGGGTAGAAATCAAATCAGATAAACTCTCCTCATCCAGTGGACCGAGAGAGTGGACGGAAAACAACTTTAATAACAGGGGAAGGTTCCAGAGGTGGAAGCAGGCTGGTGAAATCAGGCCTAATCAGCTCTAGCAGAAGGGGTTCCAATCACCCCCAGCCTCACCAGGGGGAGGGCAGAGTGGACGAAGCTGGCGATGGGAGTAGGCCGGGGGCTGGACGGTGGCAGGCAAGGCAATCAGAGCCCTGCCAGCAGAGCCTGCCCCACGCCCGCTCCCACCCTCTGCCTTGTGTTCCAGCCACAGGAGTGGGAATGCTGGCAGAGGGTTAACCGGTTAGTGACCGGGATGGAAAAGAGGAAGAGCATACCTACACCAGGCCCGGGGCCACAGGCACGTTGCCCTGGGACACGCTGCACACCCCAAATACCCCTCCCACAATCAGGCATGAAGTAGAAGCCACCAATGCCACAGACAAGACCCACGAGGCAAAGAACTTTGGCCACAGCTATCTGGGGGAAGAAGATAGTGCTCCGTTTTCTAACTCTCCCCACCTTCAAAGGGAGTCAGATCATTTTCAGTTGACTTCTCCGCCAGTCAGGAGCCCATCGAATGATGTTCCAATTTCTTGACAGTTAGAGAGTCATTTTATGGCTAGATTTAGAGGTTGGAGGTGGTCTGTGGCTGGGGTCTGGTGTCTGTGACTGGTGCAGTGTGTGCCCCGGGGTAACCCTGGGGACAGAGTCAGTCCCCGACCCCAACCCCTGGTGACAGTAGCAGGAGGGGAAAGCCATGTCCACCCTGTAAGTTACTGTTGAAGGAGGGATTCGCATCCACTAAACAGCCATTAGGCCAGAAGCACCAGATGCAATAGCTTGAAAGAGACAGCTGTGCTCACCCCAGCCTTTCCTGGGGGTTGATCATTTAATCTCTTTAGTTCCTGCTACAAGGGGGAAAGAAGACGGCAGAGAGGAGAGGTGATATTGAGACAGGCACCTTGCTCCCAGGCCACGGCAGGGGAGGGGGAGGACGGAGCAGCTGTCCCTGCCAGAGATGGTCAGTGGCCTTCGGAGAAACCCATTAGACCGTTCTCATCCACCGTGCGTTTCATTAAAAGTGAGACGGTTTGCACCTTCCACTTTCTCAGGCTGTCTTCAGGTTGTCGTCATCAATGAGCCTGCCCTGTGTCCCCTGCAGGGGCTGATTTCTGTTTGCTCCATAAGGAGACCCGATGCTTACCCCCAAAGAGTCTTTTGCACTTTCAATTAGTCTGATAAGCTTTAGATGCCATATACCATCTTCCTATTTGTTATCATTCATTTATTCATTCAAGAAACATTCTTCAGGGCCTACTGTGTGCTAAGCACTGTTCCCAGAGCTGGGGACGCAGCCAAACAAAACTGATGGAGTCCCTGCTGTTGGCACCTTTCATCTAGTGGGGGAGACAAGAGAACCAATGCATACATCTATGTTTGCTGGTGAGAAGGGCCACAAAGAAAAATAAAGCAGGCAAGTGGCTAGCGCAGGCTTTGTGGCCAGGGAAGGCCTCTCTGAGGACATGTGAGCAGAGACCTTGAGGGAGTGAAGCACGCATTATCTTAGGGGAGGTGACTCTCCAGGTAGAGGACAGAGTGATTGCAGAGGCCACCCCCACCCCCCAGGGAGTGACGGGCAATGCCAGGAGGACATCTGGGGTGGTATAGACACCCGAGGGAAGTACCAGGGCCAAACAGAAGTAAGACTGAAAGCAGAGGGCTTTGGAGTCTTGTGTAACCCGGCTGTCCAAGTTTGCCCTTCCAAGGATTTCTGGTCTTGCAGCCTCATTTCCCCTCTGATCTGATGGCCACAGCATTCTCAGACCCAGGACAGGGAAATCACTGTTTTCCAGCTCGTATCCCCTCTCGGTGTCTTGTCTCAAAGCCCCTCCGCCTCTCCAATGCTGGCCATGGTCTCCTTACCAATGCCCCTTCTCCATGTTTATTTCAGCAACTGTAACTCAGTCCAAAGCATCTTCCTCTCTACATTTAGAGCTTGTGGAGACACTCTTAAAAGAAACAGAGGCATTTGCTCGTGTGGAAAAATGGATTTTGAGTGGCTGCTCTATACCAGGCAGACCGATATGATGGTACCGGAGCTACTGTGGTGAGCAAGGCAGTTGTGGAGTTTTAATGCAATGCGAGCAATTTTAAGGTGGTGTAATAAATGCTGTGATGGAGGCAGTGCAGAATGTGGGCTCTGGGAGCCCACAGAAGGGGCACCCAACCCAGGTTCAGGGAATTAGGGAAGGCTTTCCAGAGGAGGTGATAAACAAGTTGGGACTGAAACATGCATAGGAGTTGGCCTGCATGTCCACTGCACCTCGAACACAGAACATGCCTGATATATAGTAGGTGCATGGTCATTATTAGTGGAATGAATGAATGGGGAAGAATGTTCCAGACAGACAGAACAGCATGAGCAAAGATCCCCAGGTACCAGATTCAGGCAGTGGAGGAGCTGGGAACTAGGACACAGGTGCATCGCCCTTCCTGTCACACCTCCTGACATGGAGATGGGCACTCTGCCTTCACGGATGCCTTCAGACTCTCTAGGTGCCTGTCAGTGTGCCTCCACTTCCCAGCAGGGGCTAGGACACAGTGCTCGGTGAATATTTGTTGAATGAATGAGAGGGAGAGACTTCAGAGCTGGTATTTGCCAGCCATCTCATTAAATAGGCAGATGAGGGGCAGGTCAAGAGACGGGTGGCCAGGGTGTCATTCATTCAACAGTGATTTTTTTCAGTACCTGTTTAATACAGGGCACTGGGCCGGGCCCTGGGGACACAATGGAGAGCGGACTTGGGCGTGGACCCACCCCAAGGAGCTTACAGTCTAGTGGGGAGTCAGATGGTGACCAGAGAGTCACCTAATGTCAGTGGGATTGGAGACCCAGGGAATAGCCAGGTAACTCTGAGCAAATACAGCCAAGGACCCGATCCAGACTGGGGGTCAGAGAAGCCTCTGGAGGAAACAGGCCTGGGTGAGATGTGAAGGCTGAATAGGCAAGAGTTGGGGGTGAAGATGAGGAAAGGATTCTAGCAGACGGATGGCACAGGCAGCGGCTGGAGGCAGCGCAACACCCAGTTCATCTGAGGAAGTGCAAGGCCAGAGGGCTGGAGGGAGGCGAGGAGTCAGTGAAGCCGAGAAGGGCAACCAGGCAGGCCAGGCTGCGCAGGTGTGGAAGGGCTTCTGTGGTGTTTATCTGGAGGTCAGCAGGAAGCCACTGTGGAGTTACTGGAGGACTGAGATAGGGTTGTGGCGACACGCCCAGATATGTATTTCAGGGCATTCATAGCGCCATGGGGGAGTCCACATTGCAGGGCCAGACAGGCTGTGGAGCCCAGTGAGCCGGTCCCCGCAGGGGTGGTGGTGGTGGGTGGAAGGGACAGGAGCAAACTGCTCCTGGAGGCAGAATTGCAAGGAAGAGTCTGGTTTCTGGCTCAGTGGTGGGTGCAGAGGGAATGTATTGACATTCATGGAGCCGGGGACACAGTTTCCAGAGTTTGTTCTTAGGCGTGCTGAATCTATGCCGTCTTTGAGACTCCTGCAGAGGCATCAAGTGGACGGTGGCTTGTTTGGGACCCAGAGAGGCCTCCATGGAGATGGGAGTGTCTCAACTGCTGTGGCCAGGGCTAAGCAGCCACTTGGCGTGCTTGACTCCAGCCGGGAACAGGAGCCGGAAGAGAGGCCCCGTGGGGTAGGGTCAGTCGGAGGCTGGCCGCTGCTCCTCCAGCCTGCCTGGAGCCTGTCAGCTGCGTGGTGACGGAATGCATTTCTCTGCACCGGAATAGATTTGGGCTCAGCAGTTGGCTCTAAGTGCTTTTTGCCCTGATGTTCAGAAATGAGCACTGGGGCAGCGGGAGGGCTGGGATGGGGGAGGGAGCCCAGGGGACAGGGCCACAGCCTGCGGGGGCCTGCTGCGCGCCTGAGTAAATACTTGTTTGCCACATCACACGCTGTCATGCGGGGTGGAGACAGAGGGGAGAGTGTCTTTGTGTATGTGTGTGCGTGGTGGAGGGGGGTGATGGCATATGGACTTGAGCTCCTAATCCAGTGGCCTCAGAGTACAGGAATATCTCGAGGTCCAGGAGGGGTGCACAGAGCCTGACAGCTGCCTCCACCGAATATGTCTTCTTTATCTTCATGTAGATCTTGGTCAGAGGCACCAGCTCTCCTCCAAGTGGAAGGGATTGGGAGACAGGAGAAGCAACATCAGAGGTGGGCTGGGAAGAGGTAATGTAGAGCCTCAACTTGGGGAACCAGGAGGAAAACACAGTCTCATGTGCATGTGCAGCCTCCCTGCAGGTCTCTGGGTGTGTGATGCCAAACCTTGCCAAGGGGGGCACTGTGTACACACAGGGACAGAGGGAAAAAGGAAGTAGTACAGTCCTCAGGGTAGTACTTAGTGGTTATCATTTTATCTTTTAGGGGAACAACTTTGGTATAATAAAGACTTCATTTAAGATCAGTGTTGAGCTGCCTCCTTTATTAGACTGCAAAGCCTGTCCCCATGAAGAATCCACTGGCTTTGCCATACTTAGGCAAAGCCTTCCAGAGAGTTCTTGAAAAACCAGCTCTGAGCCTGACTAGGCCTCTATCTTGGTTCAAGAGAAATGACTTCCTGCCTGCAATCACCATAACCGATAGCTCATGAGACAGAGACAGTAAATAATTGTTCCACAAGTTTCAAGAGCAAGCGTAATTAGTACAGTTAACAGTGTTAGGTGATTAATTGGTTCATTCAGCACCAGTGTGAATGAGGCAGAGTGTAAGCAGGGGAGGGGCCAGAGCCCCCAGACACCCAAATGTGGATATGGCCCACTGCTGATCAGCCAGGATCTGACCCCTAAAACAGCAGCCAACAGCTAAAAGGCATTCACCTCCAAGAGCTGGGGCTCCTTGGGCCAGAGCAGAGGGCAGGTCACTGGGCAGGGCCCACAAAGTTTGTCGCATTAGCGGACATTCAGGCCTGGAAAGAACTGGATTTGGCTTCCATATTGTTTCACCTGTTTGCCAAAGGTCAGAAAGCTGTTGTAAGTGAATGATAAGACTGACCGATTAGCCCATGTAGGAGGGGAGGGGGCACGGATGCATAGAGTCCCAGCCTGTGGGGTTGGAGGGACTCCAGAGAGGGGTCATCTACTGGATCTCTTGACCACTGAGCTGAACTGCTCTGGGGCATCCCTGTCAGAGGAGACTGGGCTCTATTTTAAAGTCCTCCAGGGAAAGATGCTCTAAACAGGGGTAACAAGCAGCAATTCAAATCATGTGGCAACTCCAGGCCTTCGACGGAAGCTGCTTATCAGCATGTTGGGTAGAGAATCCCGAGGCTCAGTCTGGGAAGAGCACTGTGCTTGACTGGCACTGCCTGCCCTGAGTGCAGAACAGAGGAGAGGCAGCCTGCGGGCCATTTTCAGATCAAAATCCACCTGGGTCACTCAGGCAGGTTTTACACTTTTCTCCAAGGTAGTTTCTTGGGGCCTCACTTATTGCCCCAGAGAAGCAAAAATGGTCTTGACTGCAACTTCAAGGCACTAGAGGGTGTGAGAGATGATCAGGAAGGCAGCTGCAGACCCAGCTTGTGGGGCGGGGTTGGGGAGGTTCCTTTCTTGACCTTGTGGGACTACAAGGTCCCACAGACCTTGAAGCACAGAGCAGGGTGGAGAGTTGGGACCAGCCTGCTGGGTTTATCTAGCTATCCCTGCCTCCACCAGGATATTAACGGGCTTCCCGCAGATGGAAACTTCTCTTTGGAAACAGGGTATTGGGAGCTTTAGATTAAGGCAGAGCTGAGTCCCAAGCCTGGCCGCTCCTCTTAGGAGCTAGGAATAAGGCCTTGAGCTCTCTACACCTGTTTCTCCTCCTTTACAATGGGGATACAGCCTCAGGGACTGTTGTGAGGGCTGAAGAGGAGAAAGTACGTAAAACTTCTAGTATAGCCTTGGTCATGGGACATATGAATTCTCCCACAGATGTTCTGAGGTTTGGGGTGACACATTAAGACCAGACTGACTATTCCAGTGACTTGGCAGGCTGAGGAGTGGGGGATCGCTTGAGGCCAAGAGTTTGAGACCAGCCTGGGCAACATATCAAGAGCCCATCTCTGTAAAATTAAAATAAACATAAATGAGCTAGATGTAGTAGCGTGCACCTGCAGTCCCAGCTACTTGGGAGACTGACACGTGGGAGGATTACTTAAGCCCAGGAATTTCAGGCTGCAGTAAGCTGTGATCGTGCCACTGCACTTTACCCTGGGCAACAGAGTGAGACCCTGTCTCAAAAAAAAAAAAAAAAGAAAGAAAGAAAAGGAAAAGAAAAAAAGAAAGAAAAAAGACAAGGCTGCCTGTGGGAAACGTGTTGAGAATGAACAGCTGCTTCAGGCCCAAGTCCACCCCAGGGCCCCAGTGCTGTTACTCTTTCCCCCACCGTCCCATCCTCAAGGCCACTGAGTGTACACCAGGCATGCTGGATTTGCAGGTGTGGGGGCAGCATCAATTATGCTGCTGACATGGGGCTTGCTAAGCCTGGGGGAAGCTCTGGGAAGAGAAAGAGGAGTGTCCTGGGGTGGGTGGAGGAGGGAAGGAAAAGCAGATGTAGAAAAGTCTGGAAGACGCTTCCCCTCCACCACCAGAGCCAGCCCCCACCGGCTGCCTCCCCTAGCCAAAAGGCAAGGCTTCCTCGCAGCAGAAAACATATACACATATTTGCAAGCTACAGTACAAACGAGCGGCAAACCTAATGATTCGTGATTATTATTTGAAGGGTCCCACTGTTACAGATTTATTTGTCATTTCTTGTAATAACACCGACAGTAATGAATTCATTTGTATTAATGTGAGTGTCACGAGGACTTCCGTTGAAATTCCGCATTAATTAATGTACCATTAAAACAAAGTGTCGCCCAATTAATATCAAACAGAGGTAAGGCTGCCAGGGTCCTCTTCATCTGGGTTTCATTTGTAATTCATGGTATTAGCACCCTGCTTAATGAATGTCATTTGCAATTCCTACCCCTGGTCTCTCCCACTTCCTGGGGGAAGGTCAGCGTGCCCTAGGAGCTGTTGGGCCCTCCACTGGGCACCCCTGGGGCCAGGAGGAGAAGGAGGGAGGGGTGGGACTCTGTTTCTAGGTAGAAATAGAGTCTCCGCATTCTTCATTCCAGAAGGGGCTTGGAAGGCCCTTGGAACTTCCTGATCGGTTGGTTATCCACTTCAGTTACCCAGAAGATACCTTCTTGAGGTTCTGGTAGGGAAGAGAAGGCTAGTTTGTTTCTTGGTCAAGCCTGATCTTAACAGATGAGACCATGGCCATCCTAGGAAAGCCTTCCAGCAGGGAGCACCCAGGATTCTGGTTTCCCTCTTTTCTTAGTGTCAGCCTGGTGGTCTTCTCATGGTCTTTGTGTGACATGAGAAGACTATCAGACTGACCCCAAGGACCCTCAGGACCTCTAGCTGTCCCTGAAGCCAGCAGTGGAGCCCAGTGGGCCTTGGTCTCCGAGGCACAATAGACCAAGGAATTGGACCCTCTGCCCTGTTCCTCCCACAACCCCTGCGGCAGGGCCCACCTCCCCCGGCAGGGACAGAGGCACCATCATCCAGCCTTTAGAGCTCTCAGGACCCCATCCTGGGACAGCTCCTGAAGACAACATAGCCGGGCACCCTCCCCTCTCAAGGAATGCTCCTCAGGTGAGTGGACCTCCTTGGGCTGTCCCCGCCCAAGTATAAGAACCTGAGGCTGCCACTGGCAATAATGAAGTTTCCTGCAGTGATGGCTACTACCGCTACGACCGTGGGCCAGGCCTCAGGCTGTGTGTCTCAGAATCATTACTGCTAGGCCCACAGATGCAGGAGGAGGGTGTTATTGCCCCCATTTTACAGATGAGAAAACTGAGGCTAAGAGAGCTTCAGTACTTTTCACACAGAGGTGGAAGAGGGGAACAAGACAGGTGTCTGGGTTGTTACATTGATGTCTCTGTGTCCTCCCATCCTTTCCAGCTAGTGATCCACATGAGAGCTGGAGGGACAGGGCCACAGGGGGCCAGGCCTCTGGCATCCTGGCTTATAGTGCCCTTGACTCTCAGAAAGTCCTTCCTTCACTGGTCACCCACATGCAGGGACTGTGCCCTGCAGTCCTGGCACATGGCAGGTGCCCATAGCCAGCCGTGGGGCGTTTTAACCTGTGCTTCATCTGCATGAGAGTGTCATATATCTCACTGGAGAGTGAGGCTCGGAAAAAAAACAGGAAAGGGAGGGAGAAATGCTTTCATTGATTTTCGCTTCAGAACGTGCTGCCTTTCTATATTCCAAGGATGGTCCCAGAGCAAAGGGGCTGGCTTGGAACTAGAGTGCCTTGGATTTGAGGAAGGACTCACAACTGAGCAGGAAGGGAGTGCGGAGTGATGTGGTTCTGCCCCCTCATTGGATGGACAAGGACCCGAAAGCCAAAAAGCTTTGATTCTTGTCCAGAATCACACAGGGGACCCTGGTCCAGGGTCTTCTGTCCCGCATCCAGGGCTCTTTCTTTCACCCCATGCTGCTTCCCTCGAGGTTAAGAATGCTGTGTGTTTGGGAAGCCACCTTGCATCCATGTTTGGACAAGGTAGAGGACGTCAGGGAGTCAGCACTAACATGGGCACCGGCAGGCAGAACTCACCGCAGAAACCGTCTGTGTGACCACCATCCAGTCCCCCAACTCCCAGCTTCAGCTTTTTCATCTGTAAGACAGGGTTCCTGGGCTAGGGCAGTGCTTCCCCACCTTGGCTGTACATGAGAAGTTGATGGGAATTTAAAGATACAGAGTCAGGGACTGGGCGCCAGCCTGCTATTTTTAAAAAGCTCCCCAGGTGACTCTAATATGCAGCCACGGGTGTGAACCATTGGAATAGACATTGGAATAGGATCATTCGGTCCTTCTTCACTGATTGAAGCTTAAGCCATTCCCCCAAGGTCCCCAGAGCCCAGTGACTCTGCAACTGCCCTCTCCCTGCCTGGGTCCAGCTCCCCGCAATCTCCCCAAATCCCCCAGCCCTCACCACCCCTCAGCTCCTCTGCAGCCCCGTTCGAACCTTCCCCAGCTCTGTCTGCCCTTAAGCCCCAGGGCACCAAGTGACAGGTTCCACTTATCACATCACGCCACCTGAAGGGCCGGCAGCAGTAGCCTCAGGATTGGAGAGGCAGAAACCACACCAGGCCTACCCCACCACACTCATACCTGCCCAGGCCTCTGCTGCCCCCTTCACCCACTCCTTCAGAATGCACACCCACCCAGGCTTGGGACAGAGGGACAGGGGTGGGAGGAGTCCGAGGGGCAGGGGAGGAGAGACAGCAGGAGAGCTGCGTTGCTGGAGCTGTCTTCTTATTCAGAATCCATTTGTTAGGCACCGCTTCCCATAGATGTAAGGCCCGCCCTGAGGAGATTTGCATATTCATTTTGTTTAACATGATTCATCATCATGCAAAGGAATGAATTTGGGGGCTGGGAGATGGAGCCCCATTTGTGAGCAATAGATCTGGGTACAAAGAGCTCAGGGCAGTGTTAGAGGCTTTTGCACACCCAGAGTGGTCCCCTTTGGGATGGAGGTGGGGGACATATGATCCCCAGAGGGTTCCCTGGGAGTTTTATCTCTGCTAAGGGCAAAGCAGGGACCTCAGCCTTTAGAACCTTCCCCTCCCCTTCCAGACCTTCCCACCATAAGTAACATCTGCAAAGCACTTTGCAGTTTACTGACCCTTGTCTATACACATTTCCACCTTAACCCTTACACAGCCCCATGAGGTAATAGCATTATGACAGAGCCAAAGATTTACTGAGCACCTATTATGCACTAAACGCTTTACACGCTTTGTTTCCCATAAGCCTCACTATAACTGCATGAGGCAGGTTTTCTTTTTTGTTTTGTCGGATTTTTGTTTTTCGTTTTTTGAGACAGGGTCTCTCTGTGGCCCCAGCTGGAGTGCAGCAGTGCAGTCACAGCTCACTGCAGCCTCAATGTCCTGGGCTCAAGCATTCTTCCCATCTTAGAGTCCCAAGTAGCTGGAACCACAGGTGCACACCACCACACTGGACTAATTTTTTTGGTTTTTTTTTTTTTTTTTTTTTTGGTAGAGATGGTCTCACTATGTTGCCCAGGCTGGTCTCCAGCTCCTGGGCTCTAGCAGTCCTCCCACCTCAGCCTCCCAAAGTGCTAGTCTTTTTCTTATTTAAAAAAAATTCCAGGAGACTCCTTGCGTCTCTCAGTCACCACTTTTCAGAATCTACCAAGTCTCAAGGTTACTGTATGCCTCCAGCCCCTGCAGCCCTGGGTTCAGAGACAGTGCCCTGGAACCGTGATGGCCCAGCTTCTGGACTGCAGGCTAGCTTTTTAGACAGGACTCTTCTTATAGATCACATCATATCATTCCCTGGATTTGTCTCTTGGAGTTTTCTGCCTCTGCAGAAAGTTGTGAGAATTTTTTTTTTTTTTTGGCCTTTGATTTTTCAAAATATGTTTCCATAGTTAACTCATTTTATCTCCACCCCAGCTCTCTATAGAAGATAGTATAGGGATTACTATACCCATTTCCTGGATGGAAACACTGAGGCATCAGATGTTTATGTTGACATTGCATAGCAACAGAGAAGGAAGTGGGAAGTTATTGGAGAGCAGCTGGACTGTGACCCAGAGTCTGGGACAGTTGTTTCTGGGACTTTCCTAATCAGGCCTGTGTGCATGGAGAGGAATACAGGCACCACACGGATCCTTCCTGGTTTCCAGAAGCTTGTTTCCAAGTCCCTACTTGAGGGCATGGGGGTATGAGGCTTCCAGCAGCCAATCAGACCAATCACTCTGGCTAGGGAGGGGTATGAGATTATGACTCTAAATAGCTAAGAACTGGATTTCCCAACTCATACCTTTATTCTTGGTTTCCTCCCATTTCATGGAGAGGAAAACAGAAGCCCAGCCCATGAGGGAGGGGGTGGTACCTGGTACATGCTGCCTGGTGTTGAAAGCAGATGTCCTGGGCGCTGGGGCCAGGGTGGGTATCAGGGCTGCACCGTCACCACGGCCCTTCCTGTTCCCTTTTTCTTTGCACACAGCCCTTAGCCAACTGCTGGGAATGGAAATAGCATTCTTTATAATGTGAAATTATTTCTTCCTTAGTGTTTCAGCCTATAGTGTCACTGTTATGAACTTTGGTGCCACTTTGACTCTTGATCCTTTGTATGTGGGCCAGCCGTCAGTCCCTGATGCATGATACCCTCTGCTGCCACGTGCTCTCTCCCTCTGCTCCTGCTGGTCTGCAAGTGAGAGGGTGCAGGTGGAGCCTGGAGGAGGCAGGTGCAGGGACGGCCCTGGAATGTTGTCAGTGATGGCAGGTCGCACTGGGGGATCTCCAAATTCTACTGTCATTCATTCTACAGGAAGGTCACTCAGTTGGAGTCAAGGGTAAAGAAACTTGCCTTGGAGCTCCTTAGTCTCTGAATAGGAAGGAGCTGGGGCTGTTTCATGCTTGGGTATCACACTTGGCCTTGAAAGTCAAGCTCCTGAGAAGAAGGGAGGGAGGCCCCAGATGTCCCTCTGAGGAGACTCCACCTAGCCCTGCATGTCCAGCATGTGTGCATGGGGTGAGGGAGAGGGTGTCTTGCCCCAGACCCAGGCATGTGTGCTAGAAACCTGGGTGGAGCCAACAGCCTCTTCTAAGAAGGGAGGGAGCGTCAGTCATTGGGTGGTGATGTCTGACGTCTGCTCTCTAGGGGAAATATCCAAAGGAAGGCAGGTCGAAAAGACAGAGGCACCATGAGCACAGGCCTGGAAGGGGACCACACTTTGGGGCTGGCACATAGAATAGCTGAACTGAAATCGAGGACCTCAGTGGAGCAGTAGTGAAAGAAGAGTTTAAAGAGAGAAAGTTTGTTGAGACTATCGTGATGGTCAAGGCCTGGGAGACTTTGCCTTGGAGCAGATGATGGTGATTTGGGGGGAAATGAGATGCTGGATGAGTGCTTTAAGGCAGGGACTTTCAGGATCCATTGCAGGGGGCAGAGTTGAAAAGGAGGAGGCAGCTGGGCACCATGGCTCATGCCTGTAATCCCAGCACTTTGGGAGGCTGAGGCGGGCAGATCACTTGAGGTCAGGAGTTCAAGACCAGCCTGGCCAACATGGTAAAACCCTGTCTCTACTAAAAATACAAAAATTATCTGATCATGGTGACGCAAGCCTGTAATCCCAGCTACTGGGGAGGCTGAGGCAGGAGAATTGCTTGAACCTGGGAGGCGGAGGTTCATGCCATTGCAGTCCAGTCTGGGTGACAGAGCGAGACTCGGTCTCAAAAAAAAAAAAAAAAAAGAAAAGAAAGGGAGGAGGCCACTCAGTGGTGCAGCCATAGGGAAAAACTGTTTTTAATTTTGATATTAACCTTTATCAAAGTAATATACGTGTGAATTTAAAAGTCAAATAGTACAGCTCAGCTTATAATAAAAGCAGCAGACCCTGATTCATTCTTTACCACTCCTGCTTCCCACCCTGAGAGAACCTCATTCAATTTCTGATACTTACTTTCTTATTTCTAAATCACATGCCTATACATTGTTTTAGTTTTGAATATTATCTATTGATTTTCACCTATGAAGGATGAGAATTTCACTTTTACACCATCCTCTACCTTATCTTTGCTATACACACACACTGGAGCATGCACTCTACTCTTAACATTCACTGAACCTTGCTCTTAACATACATACACCCTACACAAACATCCTACTCATAACTTTCACTATGTCCTACTCTTAACATACATACACCCTACACAAACATCCTACTCATAACTTTCACTATGTCCTACTCTTAACATACATACACCCTACATAAACACCCTTCTCTTAACATTCACTATCCATCCTCCAAACATAATTATATTTCTCTTTTTAGCTAAAACAGCACTTAGTGTACACAGTATTATGATTATGTAAATGTTATTCACAGCTGAGCCACATAATATACTGTAATTATATTTCCTCTTTTATTTTCCCTAGAATTAGTAATCACTTCTTTTTTTGTTTGTTTCTTAGTGTTCCTTAATGCTTGATGTAGGGAGCCTCTCAGCATATTCAAAGTATATTGAGTTTTTAAAATTTGATTTTCATTTTTCTTAACAACATTCTCCCTGGAGTGTCCACCCTCCTGTCTCAACCTGGGCCAGCTGTGCTCTGACTTGTGTGGTGTTCTGGAGGCTTGATGTGGGGTGGGCATTGGGGAGGAAAAGAGGGTCACTCTGAGGAATCTGTTATCTTTCTTCTCTATTGGATCCCTTTTCATGAATGTCATATTTTCTTGTTTCTTGGTTTACAGTTTCTTGAAGTACACTCTTCAGTAATTTTCAGAAAAAAGTGTTCATGGGAATTTTTTTCACTTCATCTGAACAATGCGTTCATGCTATGCTTTTGTTTGTTGATAGTTTGGCTGTGTATAGAATTCTGGAATGGAAATAGTGTTCTTTATAATGTGAGCTTATTTCTTCCTTAGTGTTTCAGCCTATAGTGTCACTGTTATGAAATTTGGTGCCACTTTGACTCTTGATCCTTTGTATATGACCTTTTGTTTTCTCTCTGAAAGTCTCAGGATTTTTTAAAAATAATCAACGTTTTTGAAACTTCATGGTTTTATGCCTCAGTATGAGTCTTTCTTCTGAACACATACTGGTCTCTTTCAATCTGGAAACAGGTCCTTCAGATCTGGGAGATTTTCTTATGTTACTTTTTGGATGATTTCTTCCTCTTCATTTACTCTGGGGTTTTTTTTAACTTATTTATTTATTTATTTATTTATTTATTTATTTATTTATTTATTTTTGAGACAGAGTCTCACTCTGTCACCCAGGCTGGTGTGTAATGGCGTGGTCTTGGCTCACTGCAACGTCTCCCTCCTGGGTTCGAGCGTTTCTCCTGCCTCAGCCTCCTGAGTAGCTGGGATTATGGGCACCCACTACCATACCCAACTAATTTTTTGTATTTTTAATAGAGACAGGGGTTTCGCCATGTTGACCAGGCTGGTCTCGAACTCCTGACCTCAGGTGATTCACCTGCCTCGGCCTCCCAAAGTGCTGGGATTACAGGCATGAGCCACCATGCCTGGCCTGTATTTTTTTTCCTCTGGAATTCCTATTAGTTGGAATGTTGGATATTCTGAACTTCTCCTCTAATTTTCTTACTTTTCTCTCCCATTTCATCCCTTTGAATTTGTTTCTACTTTTGGGGAAATTTCTTTATCTTCCAACTCTTCTCTTGAGTTTTTAAATTTCTACTGGGCCTTTTTTCCTCTTGGAATATTCTTTTTCCAAAGATGTTGTGTCTTGTCTCTCTGAGGATATTAAAGATGCTTATTGTTGTTATTCCTTTTTACTGTTTTTTCCCACTCTGTCTTTCATGTTAGAGGCTCTTCTCAAATGTTTAGTGATCCTTAGTTGTCTCTTCATATATACCAGTGAGTTCACGTGTAGCTGCCTGGAAGCTTGCTGTGTATGTGTGGAGCAGGGCGTGGTTGGGACTGCTTGTTAGCCAGTGGGCTCCATTATGGGATGATTGGAGGAGGACCTGGCTGTTCTTTCAAGGGATCTGCAACATGTCAATGTTTGTGTTTTCTCTTGCACCAGTTTTCCTTTTTACTACCTGGAGCCTTCAGGAGGCCGAATGGCTAAAGAGAACTGAAGAGGGATGGGATTGGTGGGGAGGGTACAGATTTCCTCCTAACCTCCCTGTTTTCAGTGCCTGGTTCAGCTTCCATCCATGAGTCCAGAACCCAACTAACTCAGACCCTCTATAAAGTAAATCTCACATTTTCTGCAAGAGTTGGGGAAGGGATCTGGGAGTCTAACCACTCTTTTTAAAGCTGTTCAGCCCCACCCCATTCCCTCCCACTCAGCATCACCTGGTATCTCCAGGTCCTGAGCTTTTCCAGTGTTCTGAGATGCAGGCCTGAGCTTCAGCTCACCCATCTCCTAAGGCAGTTATAACTGGCCCATCTGTTTCCAGTTTCCAGAATTTTGTTGACATCTCTCATCTGCTGTTGTCTCCTCTCCTGTTCTTTTTGCCCTTGTGGATTTATGCATTTTTAATTCCTTTATTGTCATTTTGGTGAGGGGCTGGGACAAAAACAGAATTAAATGGATGTGTTCAATCTGCCATGTTTACCACAAAATCCTGATTCTTTTAAAACATTTATTGAATGCCTTCTATGCACAAGTGACAGTGCCAGGACTAAAGAGGTATCCAAGGTAAATAGCAAAAAGGAAGAGGAGGGTGAAGAGTGGGAGCTGGGAAAGAGGGGGAGGTCTCGTATGGCTGCAGCAGGTCAGGAGGGCCATTCGGTAAGCACTTTGATGAGTGTCTTTCAGGGATTCCAAAAAGCCAGTACACAGCTGGAAGCTATGAAGGAAGGACTCTGAGGAGGGACTTGGAGATGGGAGGGTGCTGAGTTGGCTCTGGAGGAGACCAGAACAGCTGGGGAGACCAGCTTAGGCCCAGAGAGATGTCCTCGAGCCATGTCAGGGTGTGAGTGACTTAGGGCCCAGGCCACAGAGCTGGCAGCCCACCCCGGCTCTCAGAGCATACCTGGCACCTTTTAGATCCAGTACATTTCACCCAAGAGAGCAGATACTGGTAGAAAGAAGAGATGTCGTCAAATTATCGCTCCCCGATTCCTCCAGGCAGAGATGCCGGAGTATGGGTACACAGGGGTTTATGCACACACGTGCCCCTCCCTGACCAGAATGGGGCTCCCTGAGATATGTGTTGGTGCCCCATGGGCATTCGCCCATCCTGCTTCTCTCCCCTATACTGTCCTCTGTGTGGACCTTGTCCTCCTGCGCTCAAGTGCCTTCTTGCCTATTTGAGAAAGAAACATAGCCCACCTCTCCCATAGACCCCATTTCTCCTCCATCACTGCTCCCCCATAAGCTGTAATGCCACAAACCCCCATATTTGAAAGTGACATCCTCCCAAAGCATCCCAGTAGGGGAGGTGCCTGCTTTAGCATCCAACAGAAACCGAAGTGCAGATGTTTCTCCTCTGCCCCAGGAGCCCATGTTCAGAAAGTTCCTTGCCTCTGACTTGAATTCTTCTTGTTCCAATGGGAGCCCATTTTCTTATTCTCAGTGAAAGTGTGCAATTTTGAAGTACCCTCCTTCCTTCCTAAGCTCTTTTTTGGCTACAGCTCCCCACCAATCCTCTGTTCTCTTACCTAGAGGCGTCTTCAGCTGCCACCCTCATCCCCAGCCCTTCCAGACCAGGAAGTCCCACTTGAGGAGGGGCCCTGAGCCCACTCTCCACCCTTTTCTCTGGAATCCTGAGGTCTGGGCACAGAAAGGTGACCCGACTTTGAATCCTGATTCCACCACTTATAATCTGTGTGACCTTGGACAAGTGGCTTCATTTCTCTGACCTTCCGTTTTCCCCATCTGGGAAAAGGAAGCAGGGAGCGGAGGTGTATAAAAATGCAACTGAGGGCAGAGGACGGGAGGGCAGAATCCCACTAGCCCCTCTCCTCTCCCCACCCCAGCCCCAGCAGACAGCTGCCCAGCCTCTGAGCAGCACAGGAGGCTGTTACCAGCTCTGATCCACCGAGAAGCCTGCACCTTGTCAGGACTCCATCTGTCAGGAATTTATTACTAATGCATTTTATAACAGGCTCTGTAATAAGATATTAAAGACTGTAGCAGCATCTAGCAAGCATTCCATAAATATTAATAACGCCTTTAGAGATGGCACCTATGGTGGAAATGGTAGGGCTTTTTGCCAAAGTTTGGTCAAGGGTACAGCATAAATCTTGAAGGGGGTGAAGGGAGCAGGTGCACCCTAAAGGTGAGAGGGTGTGGCATCCTTCTTTTCTCTCTCCTATCTTCCTTTCTCTTGCTGCTTAATTTTTGTATGTCTTTTTCTCTGTTCATAAGTTTTCCTCTAGAATGTCTCTTTTTTTTTCCTGTTTCAGTTAGTTCCTTTCTCCCCAAGTTTCCTTTCCTCCCTTTTCTCTTGCAAATTATCTTTCCACTTTATCCCGTTTTCACTCTGGCCCTCAGTCCTGCCCCTCTCACTGTTCTCACCGCATTTTCCTCTGTGTTCCTGTGCTCTTCCTTCTCTTTGCCCCTCCTCCCTGCCCCCCTTTCTTTACTGCTCTCTCTGTCTGGTTCCTCCTTCCTGCCTCTCTGCCCGACTCCCTCTGGCCTTTTCTCCCTCGCTGCACACCCTCCCTCACCCTGTTCCAGTGAGCAACCTAGCCACCTCTGGAGAGGCCTGGAGTGTAATGTAACTCACACTGCATGTGAGAAGTGAGCTATTTATCATTATTATTAACGAACAAGATCCTTTGCATGGCACAACTTTCCCAGAGTCTATTCCCTTGTCACCCCAGGAGTAGCAAAAAGATTTATTTGTCTCTGAATTGCACAGGGTGGCCCATTTACAGCAGGTCCATCAGAAGTGATATGGAGCTTAAATGGGAACTGGAAGAGGCAAGACCTGCCCTGCCTGCGACCTGCATGGCGTCGGTTACTTGGCGAAAGAGACAACCTGGCAGGTGCAAGAATTTTGAAGGGGATAATGCCTAGACATGCTCCCTGGTCCCCTGAAGGCATGGGTGTACATTTGGGGAGACTTCCTTTGAAATGGCCCAGAAGCCATAAGGGAGTAGGTGGGACTGGGCAGGGGGGTACCATGAAGGAGGGGAGGAGGGAAGCAGGGGTGGGGCAGAGAAGTGGGTCAAGAGGCCTCCCTCAGAAGCAGAAGTGATCATGCCCCATGGGGTCTTTCTTCCAAAGACCACGGCTGCTCCTTTCCGGCAAGAAGCTGGACCCAGGGCGAGTGTCCACAATGGAGGTGTGGGGAGAAGCTACCCTGGAAAGGAGGGGCCCAACCCCCAGCTGAAACAGGCCTCTTGGTGCTGCTTCTACAACTCCAGCCCATGCAGCCCCAACCCCAGACACTCCAAGCCCCACCCCAGACACCCCAAACCCCACCCCAGACACCAGAGAGACACCTTCCACTCATTCTCCTTGTCCTCAGATGGCAAAGTCTGGCCCTGCCGAGCATCTCTCTTCAAGGCCTGTCCTGGCTGACTGTGTGAAGTCCATGATCAAGCCATCCCTTGCCCATCCGGCCACCTCCCCATGCGCATACTGATAATTGCCTGCAAGCTGGATTTGCACGTTAATAGGAGTGTCTGGAGACGGTTGAAAAGAAGAGGGAGCTGGCGTTTACCCAGGCTCCTTGATTCTTCTCCCCATTGTAACCTCCAGCCTCGGGTGGCAGGCACTGTGCCCTCATTAGCAGTCCAGGAGTGGTGGCCTGGCACTTTGCTTGCTGTGGGCGCTAAAGAGGTAGAGTCCCATCAGCAGAGGGTCTGGGTGAGCCTGGGGCAGAGCCATGGAAATGAGGAGGCCCTGCCCATGGCTGGGCATGTTCTGAGGGCAGGAGCAAGGAGCTGAGACCCATGCAGGCCAGCGTGAGCAAGTGGGGTGCCCATAGAAAGGACGGCACAGGCAGGTCCCAGCACCGCAGCCATGGGCAGGAGACAAAGTCAGCGGGGCCTGGGACGGCCAGGGTGGGAGGCTCTTGGAGGCCCTCATCTCCATTTTTTCTGCTGCACTGTGCTCTGCTCCGCTCACTGCAGGTGGGCTTCCTCTGACTGCCCGTGGCATCTCTGCCACCCTGTAACTGTGGCTTTTGTGTGGCTTTCGGCCTGTCTTGGTGCCCACTCCAGCCAGATAACAAGATCTTTCTTTCAGATTCTCAGAGAAAATGATTTAATTTCTCAGGCCCCACCTGATTGGCATGGCCTGGGTCTGAAGTCACTTGGAACAAACATGAGTGCCTAGACCCATCACCTAGAGCAGAGCTATGGTCATGAGGAGCAGCTGTTCTTGGAAGGAGGGTGGGTGGGGAGGTAGCGGTTGGTATCTCTTTGGGTGGGGTGGAAAGAGCACTCTGTATGAGTCAAGGCACCCGATTTCCACTCTTCGACTCTGTCATGATCCACTTGTGAGGCCTGGAGCAAGGCACGTCCCCTCTCTGGGCTCATTTTCACACCTGTAGTCCACCCTAGGAAATGGGGAGGCTGGACTGGATGACCCCAAGGTTCCTTTCAGCTCCTGCATTCCAGCCATCCAGGGTGGTGTATGGTCAGGACTGGCTTCCTCATTTAGGAGCCTCCCAGGCACCCAGGTGCCCCCCTCACCCCTGCCTCAGATCCCACCCCTCCCCTCACAGGCTCTCAAGCCCATTGTGGAAGGTCTTCTGGGGCTCTTCCGTCCTCATCTTGTCTTCAGCAGCCAGGATCCAATCAGCAGAGATGTTCTCTTTCTGAATTTTAAGGTGCCCATTTGTCCCAAGTTCATGGTGAAGAGATTCATTAACTGTTTACACTATTTCTAATACTTCCCCCTTTATGTGGGGCTCATCTCACCCTGCCTGTAATGATATGTTATTACTTTGGTAATAAGTGCAATAACCATTTATCGAGTGTTGCTCAGTGTTGCTGTGTGTCTGGCCCAAGGAGACTCTCTTTTTTTCACACCTTATCTCTTATAATACTTTTTTTTTCTTTTTTCTTTTTTTTTTTTTCTTTTTTGAGACGGAGTCTTGCTCTGTCACCCAGGCTGGAGTGCAGTGGCATGATCTTGGCTCACTGCAACCTCCACCTCCTGGGTTCAAGCCGTTCTCCTGCCTCAGCCTCCCCAGTAGCTGGGATTACAGGCACGCACCACCACGCCCAGCTAATTTTTGTATTTTTAGTAGAGACGGGGTTTCACCATGTTGGCCAGCCTAGTCTTGAACTCCTGGGTAGGAGCTAACAGCTCCATTTTACAGATGAGGAAACTGAGGCCAAAAAGAGGTTTAACAGCATATGTCTGCAATCTCCCAGGGGAAGGTTCCAGACTCAAAGTTAGGGAGTCTAACTCAGAATTCATGCTCTGAGCCACCAAGTGTTACTCCCTGTAGCCTACCTGGAAACCCAGATGCACCTTGCCCCATAAAGCAAATCTGCTTGCATTGAGTCTGCAGATCTGTGTGCACGTCTGTGCATTTCCATGGAACAGCAGCTGGGTGTTCAGACAAGCCCCCAGTGTATGTGCTGATGAGCGCCCCTCCTTCCCCGCATCTACTTCCCTGATAGAGCATGGTGCCCAGGACCTGAAATGCAGGAAGTCAGCATTCTTTTCTCTCCAATAGTTTGTCCCTTCTGAGTATATGAATGGCTCCTTGCCAGGCCCATTTAAACCCTTCTCTAAGTTATGCAGAAATTAAATGGGTTTTCACCACAGGGCATGAAACATAATCCAAGAAGGTCAGATGTGGAGACCATCACTTCTTTTTCCCCTTTTCCACCATTTCCTGAATCTTGCTCTTAAATCCTCTGATCAGATGCAGAAGGATCAGAGAGGCTTCCCCTCAGGACCATGCGGTATGGACAGTCAAATGTCCTCGCCTCCCCGAGGCAGGGAGCTGGAGAGCTGACATCTCACGGGAGCCGTCCCTCTCCTCTGGGCGCCAGCTTCATACAGAGTGGTTTAAGTAGACTGGCCAAGTGCTCTGAAGTGAGGGCCGGCTACCCTGTTTCCTGTTGTTGTTGTTGTTGTTGTTGTTAAATATTTGGTAGAATTCACCAGTGAAGCTGTTGAGTCCTGTGCTTTTCTTTGTTGGAAGATTTTTGATTACTGAATCAAATAAACATAAAAGCATAATGTTGAATTAAAAAGCAAGCTTCAGAGTGATCTATTGTATACGAAAACCATCTATTTACAAATACCCACAAAACAGTATCTTATATTATTCATGGCTAGATATAGATACATATGAAGTACAAAAGCAGACTTTCACACAGGGGGCTGGCAGCTCTGAAATCAGAATGTGGCCCTCCTTTCTTGTGGCAGGAGCCGTGGGCCCCCATGAAGTGTTTCGTTCTGGATTCATGGGACTGGCTCTGGCACTTCTGTGTGATCTAGAGAGAGAGAGGGCAGGACAGAGAACTGTGGGTTAGCTGAGAACCTCAGAAAGAGCTCCTTAAGGTGGGGGAGGGGTGGTGGAAATAAGGGATGCTAAGGTACCCAGGGCTTAGCAACAGGGGAAAGTTCTACCCCTAGGGCTGAAGGGAAAGGAGAGGAAAATTGTATTATCAGAGCCCACTGAGAGCTGGGGCCATGGAGGAGAGCCTGCTGGGGTAGAGCTGGAGGGGGTAGAGGAAGTAAGACCCCAAACTCTTTCTCTTCCTGCTCTGGGAGCTCCTACCAGAACTTCCCATTGGCAGAATCCAACTGGAAGCCAGCCAGCAAGAGAGCCTGGAGATGCAATCCATTGAGAGCCCGGGGATTGGGGAAAGGCAGAACTGGGTGGATCATGGGGCCAGGGGAGTGGGTAGACAGGGAATGCCCTGGATGGTACTGTTGATATCAGTGCTTCTTGACACCTCCCTGCCCCACCCTTGAAGGTGCCCTTGTCTGTGCCCCTCTAGGTTTCCAGAAATTAAAATCGCAACTACTGTCTTCTCAGCACTTATGTGCTGGAATGTTTACACTCATGAGCTTATGTATTCTTCACACTAACCCTGTGAGATATGATTAGCTTCAGTGTACAGTGAAGGGATTAAGGATCAGAGAGATTATGTAATTAACCCAAAGACACACAACAAGGCTGGGATTCCAACAAATGGTCTGTCCATCCCTGAAACTCTAGCACTTGTCTGCTTTGCCCCCTTGCAGACTTGATTCTGTTTTGGAGGGAATGAGCATCTTCCAAGCAGCTGAATTAGGATAGGCAAACCTAGCAAAGGAAAAGCACATTCAGACGGCCAGAGGTGTGAGGGAGCCTGCTGGGTTCAAGAAGTATAAATAGCTCCATGCCTCCAGGAAATAAAATGTGAAGGGGGAGACAGGAATGGACCACAAGGGCCTGTGTTGTATGCAAAGGGCACTGGGGAGTCACGGATGGTGAGGAGGAGAGGGGCGCCCTGCATCTGCCTCCTGTCCCCAGTGGACAGAGTGGTTGGAACAGGCAGGACGTGAGCCTGCCCATTCAGGCTGACACTTGTCTGCTGATGGGGGCAAATCCACAAACCCAGGAAGAACCCTCAACAGCCCCATGGCACTGTTCTCCGGAGGCCCTTTCCAGCTTGACCAGAGGCCCCGTAAAGAGCACCCCTGTGTTAAGTGCATGGTCTGTCTGTGAAGGGCTGCCAGGAGGGAGGCTTGAGGCTGGTCCCCAGAAAGGAAGCCTGCAGCTTGGGCAGCCAAGGAGCATTTGACAGAGGAAGCGAAACCACCAAGAAACAGGTTTGGGGACTGTAAGACCCCTCATCCAGAACTCTAGGTTAAGCAAATCATCTTTGGAACTGGTGCTCTTTACAGCCACCAGGAGGCCATCAAAAAATGAAGAAGAGGAAAAAAAAAGATACTGCATTTTAAATTTTGGGGCCCCTCCTAGAATGAAAATGACAAGGCCTCGAGTCTGGTTGGCTGAGGGATGTAGAGAATGGGCTTTGAGGGACTCAGCCCTGATGGCGCAGCTGCTCCGCACTGGCTCACCCTTGTACTTGCTTTGCTCTCATCCCCAGAATACACCAGTGGGGACGCCCATCTTCATCGTGAATGCCACAGACCCTGACTTGGGGGCAGGGGGCAGCGTCCTCTACTCCTTCCAGCCCCCCTCCCAATTCTTCGCCATTGACAGCGCCCACGGTATCGTCACAGTGATCCGGGAGCTGGACTACGAGACCACACAGGCCTACCAGCTCACGGTCAACGCCACAGTGAGTCTCCATGCTGGGGCCCCAGCCGTCCCAGCTGCCTCTTCCCACCCTGGAAGAGAGTGATGGGGCATTCCAATGGGACATTGACCCAGTGACACACACTCGATGATCTATAATAATTATAGTGGTGACAGTCATGATAGAAATGAGGCTGGCATTACTGAGGCTTTGTGCTGTGTCCCTGGCACCGTGCTGAGCACTCGAAGGGACTTTAAACTTCAAGCAGCCCCATGTCATAAGTATTGTTAAGATGCCCATTTTGCAGATGAGAAAACTGAGTCACAGGAGCAATTCAGTGACTTTCCATGGTCACCCAGGAGCCTGACTCCATAGCCTGCTCGGGTAACTTCCTTGAGACATTCTTAGTGCAGAGCGCCTCTTGCTCTCTGGGACACAGGACAGAGGTGTTCACCCAGCTGTGTCCTGACACCATCCAACCTGCAGGGCCCAAAGGAGTTCAGGCATCCTGGCTCTACTCCACAGAGTGGTGACATTCCACATCATCCCTCTGTGCCAAGCACATTGCTGGCCCCTGGGAATTCCAGGATGAGTGAGTCAAGGGCAGAAGGCGGGAGAGGGTAATTATCCCATCTGATGGCTGACTCTGTTGAGAGTCACACAGCCCATGAGTAGTGGCAGAGCAAGAACCCAAACCAGGTTGTCCACCTCTCAGTCCAGTGCCCTGACCACCATGCCCCATGGCTAGACATCTCCAGGTCTCAAGAACATCGCAGCATGCCCTTTGTGCCAGCTGTTTGGGAGATCCTGGGGAACAGGCAAGCCACACTCTAAATAGGGTCCTCCCCCTACCTGCCCCTCTCCCTGCTCCCAGCTGCTGCCTCAGGGCATAGCTGGAGCCATCAGCTGGCAGCAGGGCCATAAGCTGGCCTGTTGTCCCTTAGATTCTGTTGACAAAGCTTACGCCAAGAGCAAAAAAACACGGGAGTCCCTCTCGACCCTCTAGGTCCTATCTGCCTGACACTCAGCATCCACTCCTGACCCACATAGCTGTCGAGGGGCCTGCCGGCAGCGCTGGGGGCTCTCCTTGGCAGGTCACAGGCTCTAGATCCAAGGCTCTGGATCTGGACTGGGTCCAGAATCCAGTTTTGAAAGATGGGGTGCCCCCAGACTTGGCCAAGATGCAGAGAGAGGCCTCAAGACCCAGGAAATGCGAACTTCTTGTTTGCCCCTGGCCCAGTGGCTGTGGGGAGGTCACTGCAGGTGACACTCACGTTCTTTCCTTCTCCCCTGGTTAAGTGTTAGTTGCCTGGGAGGAGCTGTGTGCTGCTGTTTGTAACACTGACTTCGGAGGTCAAGGGGACATGCAAGCCCAGGATTTGCTTTTTGTGCACATTCGACTGCACCTTCCACGCAGCCCAGCACCCACACATGCACTGCCCCTCCACCGCACTGTTTGCACACACCAGGGCCCAGAAATGCGCAGATGCTTGCCCGCTGTGGGATAATTTCCATCCACCATAAAAATGGCTTTGGATCGTGGGGAATAGACCAGAGCTGGGCACAGGCAAGAATCTGGGTGGCGGGGCCTATCAAGAGGACTGGGCTCAAGCTGGGATGATGAATACAGTTAAATTGCTGTTACTCTCCCAGTAATCAGGCTTGGAAGCAGCAGAACGGGAGGGGCCCTAGAAGTCCCTCTCTAGATGGCTTCCCCCTTGCTTCTGGAGGAGCTGACACCGAGCCCTTCTCGGGGCTGGTGCTGTGCCCTTGGCTGCTGAGCACTTCCCCAAGGAAGGAGATTCTCGGCCTGGCACTGCGGGCAACAGTGTGAGTTCCCAGCCCCACTGAGCTGGTACCAGGATGGGGAAATTGAGACATCCTCTGGGAACAAGCTGCTGAGAGCCATGGGCCCCAGAGTTACAGCTGGGAGCCTGGCAGGATCCCTCCCCTTTCCCCACCACAGAGTCCAGAGTGGGCTAGGCAGGGGCATTTGTGGCATGAACAGGACTGCAGTCACAGGTATGGGACAGAGAGGGCCTGTGCCAGGCTAGACAAAAGCCAGCTGCCTGCAAAAGCCTGGTTATGGCAAATCAGAGCCACTGGCATCCCCTGTCCAAGAGGTCAGGGGACTTGTTTTAAGCTTCCCTGCTCTAGCCCTGGGTGCCTGGTGGCCATTCAGGTCCCTAGCTGGGAGCTCTCCCCATGGGCAGTGCCCAAGCCTGCCGTGTGGGCCCCAGTCCTGGAGCCTGGGAGGCTGCCTGCCGAGAACCTCTCTGCTCACCTCCTGCTTCCAGACCTTCCTCTCCCTTGCAGCACCCACTCCCATAAGGCCCTCCCACCCTCTCATTGGCTGTCCCTGAGGATTCCTAAAGACAACCAGCCCTCCCTTCTCCTAGGCACTGCAGCCCCATCTCTGCAGGCCAGGAGGAGGCACCAGGCTTCTTGGAACTCCAGGAATGCCTTGCTTCATTCAAGTCACCCCAGACAAACCAAGGGAGATCTAACCTGGGGACAGTTGCTCCTCAAATCTTAGCTCAGAGAATGTTTGAGCCTGAGGGGCCTTAGAAGTCATTCACTTGAGCGCCTTCATCTCACAGAAAAGGACATCAGATTCCCAGGGGGAAAAAGAACTCATCTGAGGTTACTCAGCAAATTAAGAGACCGAACTGATGTTAAAGCCCCAAGTCAAAACTGTTAGTGGCAAATTTTTATGTGAAAGGATCTGAGTTTGAGTTCTGGCTACACACTTAGAAGTTGTATGACTGTGGACAAGTTACTCAGCCTCTCTGAGTCTCTGTTAACTCATCTGAATAATGGGCTCATCATAACTACAGATGCGAGTGAAGTGCCTGGTAGAGCGGCTGCCACGTCATCTGTACAAAGCACTGCAGTTACTATTATTGCTGGCTATTGTTATTTAGTTGCAGCAGGCTACTTAAACAGTAGAAGATAGATTTGGAGTTTTCTTTCTTGCCAAGCATTAAAAAAAATTTTTTTTGAGATGGGGGTCTCGCTATGTTGTCCAGGCTGGAGTGCAGTGGCTATTCACAGGTGCAATCTTGGTGCACAACAGCCTCGAACTCCTGGGCTCAAGCGATTGTCCCACCTCAGCCTCCTGAGCAGCTGGGACTACAGATGCATTGGTGAGGTTTTATACAATGAAATTCCCAACTGACGGTTTAAATATTGCTCGCCTGGCTGCAGGGGGATGGCCTGTGTGACCTCTCAGGAGTCTTTCTCGGAGTCCCCCAGATGTCACAGACCCTGGAGCTCCCCCTGCTGGTTGGATTGGGAAAAGTCACTGAAACAGTAAATCCCCAGCCCAAAGCAAGGGACTCATGAATGTAGGGACGCAGGTGCCAGAGTAATCCCCTCTGTGGCCTTTCTTCTGAGGAGCCCCCATCTTTGTCAATCCCCTGCTGCCCTGGGATGAGTAGGGGCAGGAAGTGGGCACAGAGAGGGGTGGTGGCCTCCAGCTGAACTCAGCAAAGGAGCTGAGGGCGGCACCATATCTACTCCAAGCTGGTCATCCCACCACCGGATGTCCAAGGAAGTCAGGCCTGGGCTGCTAGGGGCTGGAGGTCTAGCTGTTACCCCAGCCCTGCTTTGTAACAGTGGATAAGATGCCTTCCTCTGGACCTTGGGGATGCTGTTTGTGTTTTCCTGTACAGCTCAGAAATCACCATGGCTTCTTAGAATTCTTAAGCTTCCTTTTACTAAGCCCTTCCCTGCTGGAGTGCAAGAGCATGGGTGTGTGTGTGCGTGTGCATGTGTTTGCACTTATATGCTGCACGGTGCAGGTCTGTGTGTGTGTGTACATATGTGTGTGAGTGTCCCCATCATCACTCAACCTAAGGCTGTGTGTTCTCTCCGCTCTCTAAGGATCAAGACAAGACCAGGCCTCTGTCCACCCTGGCCAACTTGGCCATCATCATCACAGACGTCCAGGACATGGACCCCATCTTCATCAACCTGCCTTACAGCACCAACATCTACGAGCATTCTCCTCCGGTAAGACTCCTGGCCTTTCCTTCTCAGAAGTCCCTTCTCAGAGGGACTTCCTTCTGAGCTCCTGGTAGGGATGGGCCCTGTTAGTGGGCTGGGCTCCTCCTTGGCTCCTCCGCAGTCCCTGTGCATGGCAGTGATGAGTGTTCTGGCACAGCGAAACCCCAGCCACTCTTCACACCACGCCCATCTCCTCACCCTCTCACTCTACCCAAGGGGCTCTGTGTGGCAAAGAACAAAGGCTTCCAGGGCAAGTAACGGGGAGCCATTCAGACAGACTTATGTGGAGGGATGGGGATCCCGTGCAAAATTCAGCCTGCGCTGAAGAATGGACTCAGTCTGGCTCCACAGAACATCAGTGTGGCTCAGCCGTGTCTCTGCTGTGTCAGTCTGTCCCTCTCTGCTGATGAGCACTGCCAGAGAGGGTGGCAGCTGCCCTTCTTCAAGGGCCCTCTTGGCCCCGGCTCTTCCCTGCGAGCTTGCAGCTCCTTCTGCCCTCCCTAATGCCCAGTCTTTGGATTTCTTAAGTCCAGGTTTCCAAGAAAGGCTCCTGATTTTTCTGGTGTGTTGCAAGGTCATAGGTCACCAGCCTGTAGATCGGCTACCCATGGGTGTCTCAGAGGACAAAACATGCCTCGGCCCACTCTGCAATGCTGTGGATGGAGCAGCTTTGCTCAGCTGTGGGCCAGACAGGCAACGGCAGCCATATCTAGTCTCATAACCATTTGTGCGTCTGTGCAAACTTGAATGCAACACCGGCTGTGGGTGGAAAAATTAGAAAAATGCGCCTCCCCTAGGCAGTCACAATCCCTGGTCATTAGCTTAGGGAACAGCGTTTGGGGAAAGAAAAATGAGCCCCTTCTTTTGAGAGAACTCAGTGTGCTTAGAGGAAGGACTCAGCTTTGGGAGCAAAGTGGGGCACCCGCCTAAGGCTCGTGAGCGTTCAGGGCCCCACCCGCACCCCTGCACACGCTCACAGAATTGAGTGTGACTGGTGAGCTTCCCTTGACTGGGGTGCAGGCTGTGCTCCTGGGCCTGACCCTTCATTTGGAGACCATGGCTGCCCTGGCCACTGGCCTCCCTTCACAGCATGAGGCCCCAGTCTCCTGGTGTATGGGGCTGGCATTTGGCCGCTTCCTTCTTGGGACAGGTGTGGAGGGAGGCTCTAAGAAGCAGGATCCTTTGCGGCCTGCTACTGTTGAGTGTTTGAAGCTGCTTTGAGAGTAGAGGGGGACAGATCAATGCCCCCAATTCCCCAGCCTTCTCTTTCTTAGCATTCTGTGGGCAGTGGGAGCCCCTGCTTTTGAGACTGAAGGCTGTCTCTTCTCAGCACAGCCCAGCCCATTTCCCATGACTTTCCTAGCCCCCTTTCTCTCTGCCCCTAGCCCAACTTTGCCAGGCCGATACCTTCTCAGCATCAGGTCAGCTGTGACGTGCTGTTTTCAGATGAGGCAGGGCCCACAATCTGCCCATGGCCCCTGGACATCTCCTGAGTGGTCAGCACTCTTGAACAACTTGCCCCACCTCTGCTCCCCTGAAGGACTGGAAGCGTGCAGTTCAGCAGGGACAGGGTCTGCTGTGGGCATAACATACAGTGTGTGCTCAGGAGATGGTAATGGAATGGACAAATGAACAAGCACCCTCACCCTGGGCAGACCAGCATACTCACCATCCTGCACCCTCTCCGCCCCTGTGCCTGCTCTTGTCGCCAGCCCAAAGTCCACCCACCCATTTGTTCCCAGTTCACTCTCTACCTTTCTTATAATTTTTTCCCTGGCTTCTTCCCTATCTGTCCCAGAGATAGCAATTCCTCTCCCTCAACCCTGGTAGAATTAACTCTCTCTATGCTGCGTAATTTTCCACTTAATTATAGTCTCGCCTGTAATGTTACCTATATATGTGGGTTACTTCTGAGCCCCCAGTAATCAAGGTACTTGAGTCTCTGGGACATGATCTCATCCTTCCTTTGGATCTCCAGGGCATCATGCCCAGAGCTAAGTGCAGGGAAGATGCCCAAGGCCAACTAGATTGAAGTAGAGAACATGGCGGTGGCTGGGCAGCCAGAGGAGCTCAGAGGAGTCCCGCACTGCCGTACTCACTTTGGCTGAATCAAACGGCCTCCTGACCAGCTCCTCACTGGGAAAGGGGGATAATTGTGCCTGCAGTGGTGCCTCTCTCTCCTTAGGGTTTTAACGGTTGGAGATAATGCACATAAAACACACAGCAAGTGCTGCCAATTAGCGGACATTAAACCACGCTGGGCAGTGACCTGGTCAGTCAATTACAGTAGCTAGGTTGGGTTGGGGCTCCCAGCTTCAGCTTCCTTTCAGAGTCGTTGTAGTTGGCAAGAGGTGTGTTCTTGGTGTGAGTGTCCCCTGAGACCCCTAGGTTGTCTTTTTCTGGTATCTTTTTAGTATTTCGTGCAATGCTAAGTTTGCATGCTTTTATTTCAGACCTGCAGATTTCTGAGCTGTCCATCCATTGGGTCTGCACTTCATCCTTTTATGCACCCATCAGACATTGATGCGGCTGGTCCCATGTACAGGCCCCATGCTAAGCCATGCCCTCTGCTCTACAGGTGATCCCACAGGCCCCTGCTAGGGCAACTCCTCAGTCTCAGCAAACCAGAGCCTTGCCCTCCTTAGCTTCCGGTCTCCTGATGCTCCATTTCTTGGCATATGCTGTGATTCTCCTCTCTCAGACGCAAGGATCTTGATGTCTCTTTGCCTCACCAGTATTGTTCCTTTGTCTCCACAAGGGCACTAAGGCCCATGCTAGACCCCCGATCTGGGTGGTGCAGGTTTGAGCCCCACAGCTTGGCTTATGGCTGGGCTGGGGGAGCCAGAAAAGGCAGTGCGTTGAGGGTTTCAGACCCTCCAGCCTGGCCCGGCTCCCCTGGGGCCCACAGAATCTGCCTCCGTGTCCACACATCTCTGCCCTTCCTCCAGTCTCCACACTTGAGGAGTTCTCAGGTTCCCTCGCCTCTTGCAGAGCCTCTCTCCTGCAGGCCGATTCCCTTGCACTGCCAGCCTGATCCTTCCCGGCTGCTAATTGGTTTCTGTGCCTTGATCTGGGCCCTCCATGTCCCTTTACAGTGTAGAACCCTGATTTAACGCAGCAATTCCCAGGCCGGGCCCAGGCTGAGATGCACCCTGGCCTGTTCTGCCTCCCAGGCCAGAGGACCCCAGTACCCCCATTCCCAGCCTTGCCTCTGCTGCCCCGGGGCCCCCACCAGAACTTTCCCCACTCTCCCCAACTCCCCCTCTTTATCTGCAGCTCACAGCATGTATGCCTCCCCCTATCAGCATATCAGGTTAGCATGCCATCTAAAGTGTATATATTACCTAATAAAATCCTTCTTATTTGGGATTATTGCATCAGATTTTAATTTCCTCACTCGAGCAGCAGCATGTCGGCCTGCCAGTCAGTGAAGGGCCGATAGAAGGTGAAAAGAGCGGATAAACTGCACAAATTACTGCCAGCCGATGCCTATCAGCCCTTCGACTGGAATTGACTGGAATTAAGGACTGAGAAATAGGATTTGCTACCTCAGAATCAGCTGTGGCAGCTCTCATCGGAAGTCCCCTTCAGCCCCCACCAGCCTGCTCCCCCCAAGGATGCCTCCTACTCCTGAAGCAAGCTGCACGTTCACCTTTCAAGTCCTTAATCCCGTCATGGAAATGGGGTAGGGAGTGTCCCGGCTGAGCTTGCTGAGCAGGAGGAGGACGTGGGCCCCTGAGGCCAGGAACAGCCCAGCTGGGCTCCTGTGTCCACGGCTTTCCTGACGAGGGCATCTTTGGAAGGGGACAAGCCACAGAGGGAAGAGAAGTCCAGCTTCTCTCAACTGTGTCCCCACTGCCCGCGCCTCAGAGGCTGGGGCTGCCTCTCACACCTCACCCCCTCCTCATCTTGGCACACACACTGCGTGCAGAGCCCTGAGCCCTTGCCTCCTCCAGAGAGCAGAGGGGTCCCCCAGGCACACCCCACACTGCCCTCCATTCCCCAGTCACCTCCGCCTCCCTCCACCCCACCCCCCACTGCACCCTGTGACTCTCAGCAAATCCCTGAGCACTCTGAGCCTCGGTTTGCTCACACATACCCCCATGTGAGGAAAGAGAGAGAGGGGGAACCTTGCTGGGGGCTCCACACAGTGGAACATCGTAGACACTCCACTAGTGCCAGTTCTGCCCTGGAGGCTGCTAGCTGTCCTCACAGTGCACAGAAAGCCGCTTGCCTCTAGGTAGAGATGATTAATATGGGGTGTTGGGGAGTCTGAATTTGCTGAAATTCTTTGGAAAAATCCACGTGGATGTGCATTTTCTGGAAAGAGGCCCCTGAGTTGTCATCAGATGCACACAGCGATTCCAGGCCCAAATAAATAGTAACAATCACGTTTATAGCATTCGCCATGTGCCAGGTGCTCTTCTGAGGGCTTCATGTTTATCGGCTGCTGAGGGGTGGGGATTGTGATTTTTACCCATTTTATAGATGGGGAAAACAAGGCAGAAAGAGGTTATAAGTAACTTACGCAAAGGATTCGAGCGCACGCAGTGTGGCAGCAGAGTCAAACCCTTAACCACCTTGTGGTGCTTTTCTGCTCCTCCCATTACAAACAGCGGGGCCCCTGCAGGCCTGCACACTGTAGCCTCTCTCTGGGAGGCTTCCTGCTCCCTGAAATGTGGGTTCCTGTGCAGGGCAGAAGCCCTTGGCAGGTCGCACCCTGGCGCACACCCCAGCTGGACTGGCTCCCTGGAGAAGCACAGCAGGCAGCGTGCCCTTGGGAGCAGGGTCGGCTCCGGGCCGAGCACAGCCGCACTTCTCCATCCCCCGTCTTTGGAAATAAGTTTCAGTATATTGAAAATATAATCACTGAGCCTCTGAAACAAGAGCTGTGGGCTCCCAGGAGCCCCCATTCCTCCCTGTTAATTCCTTCTCATAACGTTTCCAGTCTTTCTGGCTGCACTTGTATTAAAAGCTCAGGGTTTTATTAAAAGTGGATTTATTTACCCAAAAAAAGATGAAACCCCAAACTTTGCCAGGAGCCTGTCAGAGCTTGCTTCGTAGAAGCTCGGGTATGACTCTTGTAGGAAGAGTCCCCATTGTCCTCCTGTCCTGGAGAACCGACTGGCCTCCACAGAGCCCTGCCCACCCAGGAGGGCTCTGGGCAGCCCCATGCAGGAGCCCAGCATGGGCTCTGAGGACTGAGGGCACTTTTGTCGCCAGGTCTCCTCTGCACAAGCCTGCACCAGCCCCCTCGTGCCTCCCCCTGAGGATCACTGTCCCAGGCCTGGCCTAGCCCTGCCCTGCATGTGTGTCTGGGACATGCAATTGCCCCTGAGTACTGCTTAGTGACTCTCTGGGGTGGTGATCCAGTGGGCCTCAGGCCCAGTTATCCTAGCAGGCCAGGAGAGCACGGAGCAACTGCTGTGAAGGGATACAAGTGCTTGGGGAGGGTGAGGTGGGGGGTGCCCCTGCTGTGTCATGGCAGCGAGACTGGGTGGAGTTAGAGGAGGGGCAGCTTGCCCCACAAGAGCGCAGGGCGTGCGTGTCAGGGAACAAGCCTCTGCACAGGTGAGGGGGGTGGGGGTGCAGCACAGGCTTCAGCCTCCTGCTGATAAACAGTGAGTGGAGGGAAGTGGCCGAGGACACAAGAGCCCTTCATTAGCCATGCAGATGCCAGGGTTGACATTTCCCTAGGGGGTGGGGACAGGCTTATCTTGCTCTCCATCACCCAGGGGAACACTGTGGCCTGGAGCCAGAGCCTCAGGCAGGCATGGTGGGCAGGCATGGCTGGCACTGGCCATGGTGTGATAGGACCTGGGGAACCAAATAAAGGCTGCCCCAGGCAAGGGGCGACTCAGCGAGTGGTGGCGGTGACCTTCCACCCTAAGGTTTAAGGGCTCTGTGAAGGTTTAAACAAACTCTTGTTTGTTCGTTTGTTTATTCAGTCAATCAATCAACCCATCAATTGATATTCGAATGTGCCAGTTGTATGCCAGGATCTCTTCCTAGGACAGTCTTATGCCTCCAAGCACTTGCCTGAGCTCTGCCTTCTGCCCAGAGCACCTTCCTCTTCATGTTCTCTCCCTGGCAAACTCCTACTCATGCTTCATGACCCATGCTGAATGTTGCCATCTGTACGACCGTTCGCCAATTCCTCCAGGTGGACTTCTCCCCTTTTTTGTACGTTTCTCCATGTGAGCCATATGTGTATTCGCACTCCTCATATGTGTATAGCAGCTGTCTGCTCAGATGTTCTTGACTTCATGCGATAGACTGTGCTCCCCAAGAACGCGTTCCCCTGGCTTCCCATATTGTTAGTTCCAGCTCCTGCCCCTTCTCCATCAGTGCTGCAGAGAGAATGAGTAGGGGTGTGAGCAGAGCCATTCCAAGCAGGAATTGCCAGGCACAGCGCTGTGTGGGCCATGGTTCCTAGGGCCATGGCGGCCTCCTGAGTTGCCACCGTCATCCCCCGAGATACCTGCTTTCATGATTTATGCTTTCATCCCTAAAGTAGTTGATCCACCATGTTCTCCTTTATTCAGACCCCAGTGAAAACAAGGTCCCAGGCTTTTTGCTGTTATTCTTACTAAGGTGGAGGGAAAGTGAGGCCAGAGAGGTGCAGCAACCTTCCTAAGGTCACACAGCAACATGATGGGTGGTTGAGCTAGAGACCAGATCTCTTGTCTCTTCGCTGGATGCTCCTCATCTGTTCTTCCGTGGTGGTCCATTTGAACAAGGGATATGGGAAGGGGAAAGGGGAATGATAACATCGGTAAGGTTTGGCCTCCCCGTGGACCCTAGGGTGTTTGCCTGGGAACTGCAGTGTGTGCCCAGGGCAGCTGATGCCTGAGCCCTTGGCATCTACTTCCTGGGTTGCCCTTGCAGCCAGGATCAGCCTGGGGAGGGAAGCTGTGGGTGCCATGATAGCTACAAAGAAAGACAACAGCCAGGGGACCCAAACTCAAGTCCCTCCTCTCTTCTGCCCAGGGCACGACGGTGCGCATCATCACCGCCATAGACCAGGATAAAGGACGTCCCCGGGGCATTGGCTACACCATCGTTTCAGGTAAGACAGAAGGCTGCCCCTCTCTCCTCTCACCCCTCTGTCCTCCACGCAAGGAGAGCCAGTAGGCATCTCAGGCTCTGAGGGCTAAGGAGAGGTCTGCGGGCGTGTGGGACAGGGTAGGAGACCTGACTACAGGGACAGTCCTCGCCAAAGGGCCAGGAAGGTGACCGAGTGAAGGCAGGAGGAACAGGGAGAAGAGGTGCTGGGAAGCCGACAGAGGCTAAGCTGTCTGGGGGCTGCTTGGCGGGCACTGAGGGGTGGGCGCGTGTGCCGCTGTCCAAGGTCTGAGACGGTTGGGCACTTTGGGGCTCTGGGCCTGGGACTTTGGTGACTCCCATCTAACCTCCTCCAGCCCTCTGGGTTTGTCTTTTTCTTTTCGTATTTGATGAAAATGTGGCAGTTCTAGCATCATTTTAGAACAAACGGAGCTGCAACTACAGCTGATTTCATGTTCTTTTCACATTTCCAACCCTTAAGAATTCATGTCGCATCTGGAATGTTGCAGGGGGGAACATCAGCCCCCTTGCGGCCCAGCTGCCTTGGTTGAGCAGAATAGTGACTGACGGCAGAGATGGTTCCGGGTGATGGGATCCCTGACCCACGCCCCACCCAAAGACTGACAAATGGCAGCTCTGTTCAGCTGTCCCAGGGCTGGGTGGTTTTAGAGCAAGGTTGCCTTGAGGATGTGGTGCCAGGCTGCTCGCCCACAGACTCTGGCTCTGCCCACCCCCCATACGTGCCATACACAGCCTCCCTGCCCAACCCACGAGTCAGTGAAGGGTCAGCCTGGTGTATCTGGGCAGGCCAGGTTGATGGCCGAAAGGACATCTGGCCACCAGGCCAGATTCCACCCACTGCCTCTCCCTACCATACCCCCACACCCCCAGAACTAGGAGTGGCATTGTTAGAGTAGCATCCTGCCCCTAAAGCTCAGAGGACAGCAAAGCATAGTGATCAAGAACATGGAGGAGGATGAAGTCTACTGTGCCATGTCATTTTCGTTGGGTCCCTGTCCCTCAATTTTCCTGTACCTCCATAAAATTGGAGCAACAAGAGTACCTACTTCAAGGTGATGTAAGGGTCAGATGATTTAACATATAAAGGGCTTAGTTAACGTATGTAAAGTACCACGTAAGTGTTAGCTGTGGTTATTACTACAGCTAGCAGCTAATGCTACCTTGGGAAGCTAGGGGTTAGCTAGTAGGAGGGAGACACCTCATGTCCTTGGCAATGCAGGAAACCAGGGGTGTCACGGGCTCCCTGGGACCCGCAGCTGCTGACATGACTATTGTTGCACCTCTAAGCCCAGGGAACCCCAGGACCCAGAGCAACTCCCAGCCCAGCACAGGTGGTGACTGGCAGCAGGAACATGGGTTTGGGCCTCTGCACCACCCCCTCCCCCATTTCATCATTCTGGTGTCCAGCACAGGACCTGGTGTAGCGTAAACCCTGATATGTACTTGCAAAATGAATGAATGTCACTCTAGGGGAGTGAGTTTTCAAACTCCAGCATGCCCAAGAATCTCCCGGGGCTCCTACCAAAACTATGAAGTCCTTGGGCCCCATGGAGATTCTCCTTCTGGAGGTCTGGGATGGGCCCAAGAATGGTCCTTTCTCACAGCACCCCAGGCAGCTCAGGTGCAGGCAGTCTTCAGACGGGGATGTGAGGAAGCCAGGCCCAGGAAGGAAACTGTTCTGCAGGAAGGCAGGACCTGCCTGGGAATCGAGGCCCTTTCTAGGTGGGCAGAGCAGAAGGGGAGGCCTGTCTTGGTGCTGATCTTCTTCATGAATTTTGCAAATTGAGACACAGAGCAGGAGCCTCCCAGTGACCAGGGGCTTGTGCTGGAGAACTGAGGGAACACCGGTGAGCCCTGGGTGATGGAGCTGGGGAGCCAGGACAGAGTGGCAGCAGGAAGGGGGTGCTGGGCTGGGCGGGGGTGTGTCTCTTATGTGCTCACAGCCTCCGGGCTGGTTCCAGATGTACCCCAGCCTGGATGGAGGTGGGGAGCAGAGAGCCAGGACTTGGTTCAAGGTCATGCTTAGAATGGGAACTCCTGCAGAGACCCTGTGAGCCCATCCTCCAGGGCGCTGGCCCATTCCAGGTTCATGCTGGGTGCCAGGCTGCCAGTCCAGACCCTTAGGTCCTCTCCAGTCTTCAAAGATGGCTCCAGCCAGACCCACCTCTCTACTCTATCCTTCTGGGGAAGGAGGCTGGAGATCCAAGCTGCTAAGCCTTTGGTGTCTGGGCTGGACTCTGGAGCTTGGAGTCCGGGCACAACTGCCTGCAGCATCTCCAGGGGCAAAATCTCCTGGGACAGGCTCCCAAGTACAAACAACAGGGTGAGAAGGGAGACCCAGGATTTGAAACCACAGGGAAGGGATGTGTGTGGAGGCGAGGGCAGGAGGCAGAAACTTCTGGAAGGCCTGAGGCATTCAGCATAGCTTTATAGGATTCCCATTGCCAGCACAGATGTGTCTTAAGGGCTTTTAGAAAGGATGACAAATGGGTTACCTCTCACATGCCAGCTTTGACTGATTGGTAATGGCTGCCTGCAGAGGATCATGGAACCAAATAGGCTCATGAGTGCAGTATTCAATTGGCAGAGTCTGCTATGGATGTGGCAAGGGATAGGGCCACTGTTTGACAAATATTTGCCATCCTTGCTATGTTACCACTTGAACAACACGTGCAGGGTGGCCTTAGAATTTCCTTTACCTATTTCGTGGGTGTTTGTCAGCACCTCACTTCACCCAAACCCCTGTTGGGTAATGAGCCCCTTGAGCAAAGGACAGCCCTGCTCTTTCTTACCTAGGTAAGAAAGGTAGGTAAGGGTGGCTCAACAGGGCTGCCCCCACCCCCCATTCCTAACCCCTTCTCTGTGGCCCTGGGCTGGCACAGTCTCCCTGAGAGCATCCTCAGCATGAGCCTAAAGCAGGCTGATGGGCAGGAGGGCACTGTCCCCAGGGGAGCAGGGGGACAGCAGGCTGGGATTTGGCCTTGTCTCTACTTCCTTCCACCAGTGTAGACGTGGCTGAAAAGAACATTGTCTGCCAAGGGTCTGTCTCACACACCTGCCTCTCTGGTGACATTTGGTCACAGACCTCTCCTGGGTGGCCTGGCCAGTGCCTGTTTATTGGAAAGCAGGCAGAAGGGATGGTTCATGTCACCCTGAGGGCATCTTCACAGCTGATTGCCCCAAGCTTGCCCTGAGTGCCCGGTAGGGGCCTGCCCCAGCCCTAGCTGCTCAGGAACCATTTTCCTTTGAAAGAAAGAACTAAGGGCTTTGTAGGGGATGGGCAGAGCGAAATGGAGAGTCCTGAGTGTCACTGACATGGGTGACTTGAGTCTCTGGGGCACCCCCAGAAGCCTGGGCTGGTGGTGGCTCTGTCTGCAGTGGGTGAGGCCTGTCTGCCCCACGTGGCTGGAGACAGGCCTGAGCCCACAATGGATCCATGGCCCACAGTTAACCTGCCCAGTCCCCTGAGGCCCTGTCCCCTCCAGGCTGTTTATCAGCCCCGCAGCTGTGGGGATTTATGTCTGCACACCAGTGCTTTCCCCATTACTAATGACCCCTCTGTTTTGCCAAGAACAAAGAGGCCTTCAGCGCTAAGTTATGGCTCCATTGCCATCAATTTGTTCTCAGCCCCTTGTGGCCAAACTGAGACTGAGGAATGACAAGTTCCCATAGAGGACCTGGCATGGGCCCCATCTGCTCCCTCAGCCTGTGCCTGCCCTGCCACCCACAAGTGGCATCATTTTCTTGGGGGCCTGACCAAAACAGAGTTCTGCAGGCTCCCATCCCCAAAGGACTGCCCAGCCTGTGGTCTCAACAGACACCCCCTCTGGCCTCATCCTTCCTCTGCCAGACAGCCACAGTCCTCCTTCAAGGGGCAGCTGCACTCACCCCCGTAACAGAGCACTGAACTTGGAGTCAGAAGTTGTGGGTTCAAGGCCCAGCTGTGCCACCTGCCAGCAATGTATCTGAGCAAGATGTTCGACCTCTCAACCCTGTGGTCCTCGCCCATGGAACCGGGTTAATAATCCACACATGGATGAGACGGTGCTGGAGAGACTCTAAAGGGCCATAAAATATTAAGGATTATGAATTGTCAAGTAACAAGCAGGACCCAGGGGTCCTTGGGACTCATTCCATCCATTTCCTCCTTTATTTGTTTGAGCACCGGGCAGTGGTTGAGAGTACAGGCTCTGGAGCCGCTGTCCATGGTAGTGACCTCTAGCTGTGCCGGCCAATGCATTTGCCCACAAGCCCATGTAGTTACTGGGCACTTGAAGTGCGGCTAGTCTGAATTGAGATGTGCTGTCAATAAAACACATAGGATTTTGAAGACCTAGTGTGCAAAAAAAGGTGATAAAATATCTCACTGGTAATGTTTTATATTGATGACATGTTGAAATGATCATATTTTGGATATACTGGGTGAAATACAACATATTATTAAAATTAATGTTATCTATTTCTTTTTTGTGGCTACTAGAGAATTTAAAATCCCCCATGTGCCTATTTCTGTTGGTGGCTCTGTTTGAGAGTTAGGTGGCCTCGGCTTAGCTTCTGCCACTGACCAGCTGCATAACCTTCTAAGCATCCGTTTTCCAATCTGTAAAATGGAGATAACAGCCCCTGCCTCACAGGCCTGTGGGGGTTTAGTGAGCTGAGCCGAGTCAGCACTCAGAAGAGCACCTGATCTTGTAGCTAAGGCACTGAGCAGCGTGGACTCTTCATTCCCACCCACAGTTGACTGAGGGCCTTCCCTGGGCCAGGAGCTGTGCTAATGTCCTGAGAAGTGGTGGAGACCAGGGCACCAACTTCGCCCTGGGAACCTGCAGTTTGGTCAGGAGACAGACCTATGCAGCGGCAGCTTTAATACCTCGGTGGAGCTCTGTGAAGAGGAGGCACAAGATATGCTGATGTTGACATGCAGTGATGGCTCCCTGGGGGCCCGTTAGACTGTTTTATCTACTTCTGTGTGTGTTCAAAAATATCCATGATAAGAAGGGAGAAAAGATCCTTGGGAGGGGGTGCCTCATCCACTCAACGCAGGGTGGGGAGACTCCATGAGGAGAGATCACAAAAGCCAGGCATTGCAGGAGGAGTAGGAATTTGCCGGAAAGAGGGGCGGACAGGCAGAAAGAACAGTGTGTACAGAGACTCTGCAGTAGGAGAGGAGCCACATTCATGCATCTGCAGTAGCTCAGTATGGCTGGGCAGAGTGCACAGGGGAGGTGGGGTGGGGGCGGGGGTCCGGTGCTGAGGCCGCAGAGGGACGCAGGGCCAGCCATGCAGCATGCGGAGTGCCCGGCTCAGGAGAATGCCAGCCCTGGTCCTGGGAGCAGCAGGGGGCCACCTGGGGGGTCTTGGGAGTGGGGTGCATAGTCAGGATTGCATTTGGGAAGCCCACTGTGGTCAAGGTGGAGCAGACAGGTTGGGGGACAGCAGGTAGGAGCAGGTAGGGAAGAGGTTGGGGTGTCCAGCTGAGAGGCAGTCACAGCCCCGACTGCCCAGCCACAGGCCACATTAGGAGACAGAGGCCAAGGGGGCATGGAGGCCTTAGAGGAGGTGCTGATAGGACAAGGGCTGTGGGTGAGGGCAGAGCTCTGTCCTCTTTTCATGCTGAAAAGGCTTAGTCTCTTCTTGCGGCCCACATCCGTTTCCCCATCTGCTGTCGTCCGCAGCTCAGGACCATCCCCCAGAGTGAGGGGAGGAGAACCCTGTTTATTGGGTGCCTGCCATGCACCAGGCACTGCCTGGACACAAGTTATCCCTCAAAACAGTCTATGAGAGAGACATAGACAAGGAAAGCAAGGCTCAGAGAGTTTACATAGATTGGCCAATAGTCACAGCTACTAAGAGGCAGAGCAGAGATTTGAACCCAAGTCCCTCGGGTTCCAGAACCTCCCAGTTTCCATGACAACCCACTAGTTCTCAAAGTGTGCTCCCCAGAGCAGCAGCAGCAGCATCATCTGGGAATTATTAGAAATGCAAGGTTTTGCATCCCCACTAAACCTAAAGAATCAGAAACTCTGTGGGTGCACCCGGGCAACACTGATGCTGCTGGTCTGGGGACCACACTTTGAGAAGCTCTGGTCTAAAGGAGCGTGTGTTCTCAACGGCGGCAAAATTTTGTACTGAGGAAGATCTTACTCTTTTAATGTATAAGGCAGATTTACATTATATCCATGGTGTTGACATTTCATGTCGGGGGAGGAAAGCAATTACGTAAAAATGTCTAAAGTGGCTCCTGGGGCAAGGGGTTGAGTGGGGTGGGTGATGATGAAGAGAAGGTTGAGAAACCCTCTAGAATCAAGGGTAGGTGAGAAGTATCAGGCCGAAACCCCTCACTTTCAACTTTCAAGGCAGTGGCCTCGCTTCCAGGTCACACTGGGGCACTATGTTAGTGAAGGACAGAGCCTTCCCTTGCTTGTCTCTGAATTTTATTTTAATGCTACCCAAGTGAGGAGGTACACTGAGTGCTTTAAAATATACTGAAATACATGAAAATACACTGATTGCTTTGAAGGGAAGTCTGTGTGTGTGTGTGTGTGTGTGTGTGTGTACGCAGGGAGAATAATGAGATACAGTCAGACTTGCACAACCTCACACCCCCCACATATGCCAATAACTGAATCAGGCCCCTGGCCATGGCCTGGTGGGGGACAGCTATCATAGGAGACCATCGTGTGAAACACTTCAAAGCCCTTGTGATTAAGCTGCTTGGCATTTTCTTCCCCTGAGAAGTAAAAACTCAGGAAAAGCAGAATTGCTTTGGAACTCTGAATCGCACACCACAGCTCCTGGCTTAGGGTAGCACAATGGCTGCCTGGAAGCCCCAAACATCTCAGGGCATCTTGGGGAATGGCTCACCTGGCTGGAGCCAGAGGTCACCAGGAAGGAGTCCAGGGCAGATCAGAGAGGGGTGGTAGGACATTTGCTAGAAGACACAGAAAGCAAAAGAAGTAGGTTATTGAGTGCAGCTGGGGTCAGGGAAGTGAACGTGGGGTCACCAGGAGATTCATCAGTTCTGGGTGGATTGGAGCAGGAAGCACTGGAATGAGGGCGATCTGCTAACAGGCCGTGGCTCTAATCTGTCCTTGCCACAGGGAGGTCTAGGGGTCATTGTGGTGACGTACAGGAACCGAGTCAGCAGGCTCTGGTGATGTACTGAAAATAGATGATGCGGGAAAAGGAGGAGACAAAGAAACTACTAACGTCTGAGTCTAGGTTTCTCGGATCATGGTGGTGGCCTAGGCAGAAAGGGGCATATTCATAGGAAAAGCCTGTTAATATCTGTGAATGCCACCCTAGACCCACATGTACCAAAACACCCCATTCTTCATCCATGGCAGACATCACTAATTGATCCCAGCACAAGGATGGGCCTCCAAGCCTTTCTTACCTGCCCTCTGGCAGCCACTAGCAGTTGAGAAGCATTCTCTCTCAAGCTGGAACAAACCTGCTGTCCAAAGTGCAGGTTTAGCCCATTTGTATCCTGTAGCTCTCTTCTTTCAAGAGTATCTAGGGACAGAGCCTCTAGAGGGTTTTTAATTTAATTATACAAACACGCTGGCCTGTTATTTGCAGTTCTCTCCCGCCATCATGCCGAAACAGCAATAATGCATCACACCAACACTCACTTTCTCCTGATGAGCCACAGGAAAGTCTGCACTTCTTCCTTCCCCCTGATCTTTCGCCCGCTTCTCTGCAGGGTGCGCTTCCTGCCAGCCGGCCTCTCCTGATGCTCTCATGAGCTCGCCTTTGTGATAAACCAGTCTTTATAGCCATGCTCGTGATTCCCTGTTCTTCCTCTCTCCTTTAATGAGGTCCTGTATGCTCTTTGTCAGCAACAGTGGCTTGCCCCTTGCTTCCTTCCCATAAATAACACTGGTGGGTGGACTTTTAAGAGGTTTCACTGAAGCACAGTCTAGGACTCTCCCTTTCTGCGTCTCGTCTTCCCCATACCCTCCCCATGGGCAGGAGTCTGTCTCTGTCCCTTGCTCGGGACATAGAGTGCTGTGGAAACACCCTCAAGGCCTCCCCCTTCTGCTAGACCTGAGTCCACTTCCCCAGCTGGGCAAAGCATGGACTGCACGGGCCCTTTTTATTGGCCCACTCAGCTCAGGGAACCACATCTCTGAGCCAGAGCCATGGCTGAGGCAGCTCTGCGGGGTTGGGGGAGTTCTAGCTCATGGCTGGAGGTTGTTTTGGTGGGCGATTCTGGTTACCCCATGTCAACAGGAACTTGTCTTTTTTGGTTCTTTTCTGCTTTTTCCTCAATCTGTAAGATAACTGCTTTTTATTGACTTTCAAGAGCTTTGAGATCTTTGGAGGAATAAGAAATTAGCCACCATTCAGTTTGCATTCTCTTTCTATTTTAACTTGGTCCACCTCTGGTACACAGAATTGATTTAAACGTAATGCTTGGCTCATGATTAACATTGGTCCATGTGTAGCTCTCTTTTGTTTCATTCTTAGCCTTAATAATATTGTGGATGCCTGTGAAACTCACCAGCTCACCTAGAGCAAGACCATCACCCATGCCTTACCTCGCCTTACCCACACCTTATTCATACCTTACCCACACCTTACCACCTGTGTGTTCCTCCTCTACCCCATTCCCTGCCTCCCATCCCCCAGAACCACATATTTGCATCCTGCATTCTCTTATTCTCTTCCTTTTGGTAAATATCTTATCGCATATATGTGGATGACATATTGCTTGAATTTAGTTGTCTTTGAACTTTATTTTACAAATATCATGTTATACATAGGCTCCTGGGACTCCTATTTTCTCCTCAATAGTATATATCCAAGACTCATCCATGCTGTCAGGTGGGTATTGTTTTTCATGTTTACTATGCATATTACTCCATCATGGGAGAATACAGCAGTTTATTCATCCATTTCCCTGTTGATGGGTTGATTTTTGCTATTACAAACTGTGCTGCTATGAACATCTGTGTATCTCTCTCTGGATGTGTGCAAGAGTTTGCCTTCAGCTACATACATCATCTTTCACTCCCATCATAACCCCCAAATGTGGCTGGCTAGAGCCATTTAACAGATGAGGAAGCTAAGACGCAAAGAGCTCATGAAACATGCTTAGGGCCGCATGGCAAATGAGCGGCAGATCCAGGATTCAAACCTAGACCTTCATGCTTCTAAAACTCACATTTTTTTCTGCTATTGTTTACTATTCTGCCTGAGAAGCCAAGGGATTCATGTCAGCCTGGTGGTCTGTGTGTAGGAGTGGAATATTAAGATTCATTCAATCATTCCTTTATTCATTCATTCATTTGTTCATTCATTCAGCTAGCCAGTGAGTACTTATTGAGTGGCTACTGTGTGCCAAGCTCCATGCTAGACCCTGGGGACCAACTGTGAACTGAAAGCCACCATCACCACCCTCGTAGAGTTCACATGTTAGTGGAGAAAAGGGATCATAAATAAATCAGCAAAGAGAGTGTTTCCCCGCTGTGTTAAATATCAGGAAGAAAATACCAGGGTGAGGAGAGGGTACCTAGGAAGGCATCTAGGAAGGGGATTTAGGAAGGCTGGACCAGGGAAATTTCAGCTGCCTGCATCCACCTTTCCAGGTTATGGGCATGGGAGGAGATCCTTGTAGCTCCCACCTCAGAAAAGGTCTCCAATATCTTCTGGGGGCTTTGAACCTGAGACGAGCCCCTCTAAGCAGCTCAGATTCCCAGCTCCCTTTTTCATCTGACTCCCTGGATGACTGCTTAGCTTTCAAGGCAGCCCCCAGCCGGGGCTAATCTGAAATAAAAGTTTTTATTTATCTAGCTTGATACCTGGTGCAAGGTTAAATCATACAAAAGAAAAAGCAATAAGAGAGAAAGATTAAGCATAAGGTGCTGTCTTAGGCATGCCCTTTTGCAATATGGTTACAAAGATATTAAGCCTGAAGACACCCACAAGTCCACATTGCTATTTCCTTGTCTCTCTGGGCTCAGCTTAGCTGCTGCTGGAGCAGGAAGGATGACAGAACTTGGTGGGGGCCGTAGGAGGGAGACCCCCTGGGGTACCCTGCGGAGAGGGTGAGCAGCCAGATGGAGTTCTAGTTACTCAGCCCATCAGCCACCTCCCACCCCACACAGCTCTGATTCATGGCTTCCCTGGGGAACAAAAACATTGACATCTGCACCTACGTTTCTATCAGCGTGTCCGTGTCATCAGTATTTATTATGTGCCTGCCACAGGCAAGGCACCCTGGGGAGAGAGAGCAGGCAAGAAACCTTCATCACAATCCCTTCCCACAGTCAGCCTGGGCTCAAATCTCAGGTGACCTTGAGCCGGTTGCATCCACCTGTGCCTCAGTTTCTT
The DNA here is from genome assembly GCF_029281585.2 of Gorilla gorilla gorilla. NCBI lineage: Eukaryota > Metazoa > Chordata > Mammalia > Primates > Hominidae > Gorilla > Gorilla gorilla. The sequence continues at coordinate 44,173,027 of NC_073232.2, read as the reverse complement.
CATCTGTGAAATGGGAATATTCATAGGGTTATTTTAAGCGTCAGATGAGTTAATACAAGTAAAGCTCTCAAAAGAGTGCCTAACACATAGTAGGCACACTTTATTATTATTATTTATTATTATTATTAGCATTAACAAAATTATAGTCTAGTTGATGACAAACACAAACAAGAAAAACAATGCCTGGATTCCTCAGCCTGTAGGTATTAATGGGGTCTCTAAAAATCCAGATTTCACTGACTCGTGGCCTTCCTCCATGTCTGTATAACCCTAAGACTTCAGCTCTATAAAATCCCCACCAAATATTGCAGAGGCACCTACAGGCTGGGGAGGAGGCGGTTCCCCTGCACTTTCTAACTGCCCTGCCAGCTCTCCTGCCCTTATCCCTCTGGGTGTTCCCTGCACAAAGCCGCTGCAGGTGGGTAACTCACCAGGCCTCTGCTGTAGGCACCCTCTCTAGCCCCTGAAATGGCCCAGCATCTCCTGGGTGCCCATGACCCTGGAGCCAGATGGATTGTCTGCTCATCCCCCTGCTGCAGGCTGCACTTGGGATCTGGGTCCCACAGCTCCACTGCCTGAGCCCTGTGCACTGCGTGCCCCTCCCCACTCACACGCAAACAGCTCCGCCAGCTCCAGTCTGCAGCCCTTCCCTCTATAGGGCCAGGAAAGGCCGTGAGGACACCATGCCACCCTCCTCACCCATTTTTCTTACAGAGCCCATTGTTTAAAGTAATTTTTTTTTGAGACAGTCTCACTCTGTCACTCAGGCTGGAGTGCAGTGGAGTGATCTTGGCTCACTGCAACCTCCGCCTCCAGGGTTCAAGCAATTCTCCTGCCTTAGCCTCCCAAGTAGTTGGGACTACAGGCACCCGCCACCACACCCAGCTAACTTTTGTATTTTTAGTAGAGACAGGGTTTCACCATATTGGCCAGGCTGGTTTTGAATTCCTGACCTTGTGATCCACCCACCTTGGCCTCCGAAAGTGCTGGGATTACAGGCGTGAGCCACCATGCCCAGCCTAAAGCAATTTTTTTAAAAGAAGGAAGGAAAGGAGGAGGAGAAAAGAAAGAAAGAAGAAGAAAAGAAAGCTTTCTTTTAGCCAAAATATCAGCTTACTTAAAGCCGACCCACCCATTCCCCAGACATGTCCAGTACAGACCCTAGGGAGAACCAACTACACAAATAATTCATCATGGGTGCCTGAAGCATGGCATATGTAATACACACTTTAGGAGGTTGGGAAAGGGTTTGTTCTCCCCAGGAAGGGCAGCCCTTGAAGGAGGGTTTGGGGAGATGGTGAGGAAGAAGGGTTGCCACCCGCAGGGTAGGGTGTGAGCACACGCTCACAGGACCTTCCCACAACCCCTGCCCTAACATTCTCCTGCACGTTGGAACTCACATTGGGAAAGGTTTGAATGCCAAACTAGGGAGTAATAATGACATCATATTAATAGCTACCACTTCTTGGATGTGTGGGAACGGATTTAAATGCTTTACCTACGTCAACTCTTTTAATCCTCTCAATAACCCCATGAGACTGTCCTATTACTGTTATCCCCATTTTACAGAGGAGGAAACTGAGGCCCAGTTGCCTAAGATTTCATGGCTGGTAGGTGATAGAACTGGATACTGAACCCAGCAGGCTGGCTGTAAGCCCATTTTTCTCCACTGCTCCCTGCCCTGAGCACTTGAGCGGGCTGCCACAGGCCGAGAATCACTGGGTCTACCTCTGGACTTGGCTAAACTTCCTGTGCTCCTCTGCCACCTCTCTCTCTACCTCTCCGTCAAATGCTCTGAGTCAATTAACTGGCTGCCCCCATTCAAATATTTGACCAATATCCTGGAAACAGAGATTTCAGAGCAGATATTTTCAGACATTCATTGAAGTGAACAAACATTCTGGCACAGAATGAAATTATTGCTCAACATCTCATTCTGTTGGGCTGTGCCCCCATCCCAGCCTTACCCCTCCCCACCACTTGAAGGCATTTCTTTTTGGGTGCAAGGTGGGTGGAATCAGGCTGCTTCTGCTTTCTATCTCACTGCCCCTCCTACCCCCTTTGACTGCCAGTTCGTGAGGATCTCCCCACCCTCACTTGTAGAATCACGTCATTGAAGCACTTTTGAATCCATAAAGGCAGATGCTGAAGGGCACTTCACAACGACGTCCGGCAGACCAAGGATTATTTTAAAGGGGCTTGTGACTAGTTTTTCTTCATAATGACAGTGGTAGTACCAAATGTCAGCAAAAGCAATTTAGTTGAGATTGAAAGGAGCACTTTGCAAATGAGGATTTGAGTCCCTGGGATGCTTTCAGTCCTCTTTAGAAGTCTGTAGGAGCTGGGCCTGGTGGCGAGTGCCTGTAGTCCTAGCTACTCCAGAGGCTGAGATGGGAGAATCACTTGAGCCCAGGGGTTCGAAGCTGCAGTGAACTAAGATGGCCCCACTGCACTCCAGACTCCAGCCCGGGCAACAGAGTGAGACCCTGTCTCTTAAAAAAAAAAAACAAAAAAACACCAGTCTCTAGGGACTGGGGAATTGGCCATTCATGACTCAGCGTGTGGTTGGCAAGGTCTTAATGTGCCAGCTTCCACATGGGTGGTCTTGAGGAGACAGACAAGACTATATAAATGGAAACTGAAAATGTAAAACCAAGCCACCAAGAAGCTTGAGGATTTGCTACAGAGGTAAATGTTTGAGAAATCGCTCCTCCATCACAGCATTTGCTGAGCGGCTGGTGCTGTCAGTAAGTTCCTGGGGGAGATCAGAGGACGCCGAGAGGGCTGAGGGCTGAGGCAGAGGCGAGGATAACAGCTTCACCCGAATGCTGGTTCCCCAACTGTAAGATGATACTCCCAAGGGTTGATTTTAAGTGGTGCACAGATGGGGCGTGAAATAACATTGAATCACACAAAGAGACGGTTATTCCATTCTTGATTCTCTTACAGAATTTCCATTTCTGTCAGTTCTACCCAGGAAAGGGTTCAGTTGGGTGCTCATGTCTTTAGCACCTCTTCAACTGGGCTCATGTCCCCACTGGACACAAGGAGAGCTCCTGGAGCCTTCAGAGGCCAAGCTGATGCAGCTAACCATGGAGGCAAACCACACAGGCTCATCTCCCCATGTTACAGCCACCCTCTACACATGGCTGATGAACTGGTTCTCCATGTGTGATACCCTTAAAGAGTTTTTTTTAAGATGATGTTTAAAAAAATTAAAGAAAACTACTAAACAAATAATAATAGAAGTTTCATACATATATAGCAGAAATTGGGAGGCTGGCATCCACATGACTGAAGATCAGGCAATGCTGATGTAGGAGTCATCTTGACTTGGGCCTTTCCTTGATTGACTTTCCTTCTGAGAGTCACCTCAATGCATGTGAAGGGCTCAGAACAGCTCCTGGCCCAGGGCAGGTGCTCAGGAAATGCCAGCTCTCTGTTGGATGGAATGGCCCTTGGAAATGGGGTGCACTAGCACCCACACGGCAATGTTTTTGGTGCTGCTGCTGGGACTGAGGTGTGGGTTGGTTAGGTGGCAAGGAAAGCATCCCAAGCAGGAGAGGCTGTGATGAGCAAAGGCTTAGAGGGAGGACCAAGGAACATTTAAAGGACAGTGGACAGACGGACCAGACTGCAGAAAGGGAAAGATGAAGATGAACAGACTGACCAGACTGCAGAAAGGGAAAGATGGAAGATGATTTGAAGGGTCTTGGGCCAAGCTAAGGAGTGTGGATTGTTCCTTTCAGGGCATCTGTGTTTACAAGAACCCAAGATCTCTCAGGAGCTCAGGAAAAGGGGCTTGCTGTGAGGCTCAGGGTTCCCATGGACATTCTGAGCTGACCCTCCTCAGCATTGGGTCTCCTGGCTCAGGAACTAGGAACGAAGCTTGGATGTTTTCTCCTTTCCTACAGCATCTGTATTCATTTCCTATAGTTGCCATAATAAAATGCCACTAACTTAGTGGCTTAAAACCACAGAAGTTTATTCTCTTACAGTTCTAGAGGTCAGAAGTCTGAAATGAGGCTTATGGGGTTAAAATCAAGGTGTCAGCAGGGCTGGTTCCTTCTAGAAACTCCAGGAGATTATCCCATCCTTGCCTCTTCCACCTCTTCTGGTGGCTGCCAGCATCCCTTGGCTTGTGACTGCGTTGTTCCGATCCCCTCTTCCCTGGTCCCATTGCCTTCTCCTCTCCTGTAGTCAAATTTCCCCCTGCCTCCCTCTAATGAGGACCCTTGTGATTACATTTAGGGCCCACCCAGACAATCCGTGCTAATCTCCCATTGCAAGATCTTTAACCAGACTACATCTGCAAAGTCCCCTTTGCCATGTAAGTAACATGCAGAGCTTGCAGCGTTTCGGACCTGGGTGCCTTTGATGGCCATTCTTCAGCCCACCACAGCATCCATGCCCTCTCTGAGCATCTGCCTCTTTCCACTGGCTCCCTTACAGTCTCACCAGGGCCATGATGTCTACACTGCCTCTTCTTCGCGCTGCTCTTGAAATGCCCTTTCAGCTGCTGTCCCAGCTGCCAAGCACCTCTACACTCTAGTTATCCCATTCTGAGTTTCCTAGAGGGGTCAGATTGGCCAGCTCACCACTACAGCAGTGTCCACCACAAGCCGTGGGAGCTGGCAGCCTGAGATGCTGTCCCCTAGGCAGCCGGTACAGGAGAGGGTGGTGGGGCCATGCGTGGGGCAGGCCCCAAATACATCTAGTACACTTTCAAAGATAGACAGACTGATGGGACAGAATAGAGCTCTTAGGGACAGAATAGAGCTCTTAGAACCAGACCCAGGTATAAATATGGGAACTTGTTATATGATAAAGGTGGCACCGCAAATCACCGAGGAAAGGATGACTTGTTTAGTAGCTGATGTTGGGAAAACTAGCTCACCACGTGGAAAAAAATAAAGCAAGATCCCTACCATACACCATATACCAAGGTAGACTCCAGATGGATTCAAGACCTAAATGTGAAACGTAAAATATAAAGCTCATAAAAGGAAATGTGGGGGTATATCTTCGTGACCTTGTAGTAGGAAAGGACTTCTCGGCACCCCCGGAGCACATGCCATAGAAGAAAAATTGTTCTACGTCAAAGGAGTTCCAATTCAATCAGAATATATAGACAAAGTTAACAGCAAATGATATATGGGGAAATTTTTGCAACAATTAAAACCAAGGAACTAATAGCTAGCATATATAAGGAATTCCTGCAGATCGAGAGGAAAAAGTTGGAAAATCCAACAGGAAAATAAGCACAGGATATTCATAGAGTGGGAAACCCCAGTGACTGATGGAAACATGTAAAGATGCTGAAACTGACTAAAAATCAGGGGAACACAAATGGTAACGGCAGTGACCAACCTCTTCACACCCCACATTGACACAGGAGCCAAATCTTCCCTGTTTTTGTGCAGCCTGCAAGCTGAGAATGGGTTTTAAATATAACTATTTTTAGGCCTGGTGCAGTGGCTCACACCTGTAATCCCAAAGCTCTGTAAGGCCAAAGAGGTGGATCACTGAGGCCAGGAGTTTAGACCAGCCTGGGCAACGGAGTAAGGCCTCATCTCCATGGGTGTGGTAGCCCATGCCTGCAGTCCTAGCTGCTTGGAAGGTTGGGAGGATTGCTTGACCCCAGGAGTTTGAGGTTACAGTGAGCTATGATCATGCCATTGCACTACAGCCTGGGCGATAGAGTGAAACCTTTTCTCTAAAAAGGATAAAAGAAAAAAAGATAAGTATTTTTGCCATTGATCTGAGGGTAGTAAACATGATCTGTGAACTCCAGTTAAGCAAAATGTTATCCCCCGCCACAAAAATTCCATTCTTCTCATTAGCAGGACTGTAGTATAAAAAATTGTGCTCAATTATTATTATATTTTGAATTCCTCAAAAATGTTTGTGGAAATTTGTTTTCTTTCTTCCTTTCTTTCTTCCTTCCTTCCTCTTTCTTTCTTTCTCTCTCTCTCTCTCTCTCTGTCTCTCTTTCTTTTTGACAGAGTTTCCCTCTTGTTGCCCAGGCTGGAGTGCAATGGCACAATCTTGGCTCACCACAAACTCCGCCTCCCGAGTTCAAGCAATTCTCCTGCCTCAGCCTCCCGAGTAGCTGGGATTATGGGCATGCACCACCACACCTGGCTAATTTTTGTATTTTTTTAGTAGAGATGGGGTTTCTCCATGTTGGTCTCCCAACATGTTGAACTCCCGACCTCAGGTCTCTGCCCGCCTTGGCCTCCCAAAGTGTTGGGATTACAGGCATGAGCCACCGCACCCAGCCTGCTTTCTTTCTAGTATCATCATAATGTCCTTGATTTGGCCTCTTGACCTGCAAAGTTTGAAATATTCACTATAGCCCTTTGAAAGAAAGTTTGCTGACCCCCACACACTCTGCATCAGTTAGAAGCCACATGCTATCAGGTTGAACCATATAAAATCCCCATTTTTGTAATGACAAAATGATTTAATGTCAGCAATTTGTTATGGTTCAAATTCATAGACATATATATACAGCAAAATAGATTAATATTTAATTTACCCACAGGGCAAAATTACTGACAGGATGTGCCATGAGAAAGGGCTCTGGCATTAATATACTGAGATATCAGCCAAGGGCTTGGGATCACATAGGTCCAAGTTTAAATCCTGGCTCTGAGTTCAGCTGCCTGTGGGGCCTTGACAAATCAGTTCTGTAAATAGAGTTCAAAATACCTACTTCGATGAGGCATTGCACAGCACAGTGCCTGGCATATAGTAAGTGCAGGGTAAATTACTATCGATCACGAGTTCATTGACATCACCTAGGGAAAATGGCTGCCTTTCATTGTACCATCTTGAAAGAAGGCTGCTAGGGAAAAGCAGGGAGGAGCCTCTGCCATCCTATTTCTCTAATTAGTCTGCCTGTTCCCCTCTTTTCCATCTTATCGATCTTTCTATATCCCTCCCCTCCTTAAAAACTTATCTTCACACTCACCTCCCCCAGGAAGCTTTCCCTGACCACCCGCTTGCATCATCTACTTAACTGACAGTAGCAGGTTTGTCGCCCCCATTCTATTTCCAATGCGGAGGTTCATGCTTACTCCACCATCCTTGGACCCTGTGCCCAGGACAGTGTCACCTCTGGCATGGTCACCTGGTTGGCCTGGGGTTCACAAGTATTTGTCTCTTTGACATTCTTTCCCTTCCCCCCATGGTACCCACTGAATCCCTGGGAATCTGCAGGTCCCAAACACATGGCCCTCACAACCCAGAAAGGAGCCATCCTTTCCCGAGGGGCATCCCAAGCACCTGCAGGGGCCTTCCCCTGTCATCCGCCGAGGCAACGCTCTGCGGGAGGCATTGCCTCCCACTGTACCCTGAGAACACAGAGGCCCAGCCTTGATGTGGCCTGCCTGGGACTGCCCAGGTTGTGCGTGGCACTGCCAGCAATTGGCACCAAACCACCCACACCCATATCCAAGGCCTTTCTCTCACACCCCAGCCACTTTCAAGCCCAGAGGTGACCACGTGACTCCAATGTCCCTCCTGTGAAATCCTTCTCTTTCTCTTACCTCTCCAGGGAAACTGAAGCCCGCACCAACTGACTTTCCTCCATGGTCCGTGTGACTCAGAACTGCTAATTGGGGCTTGGCTCTGGGCAGCCCCCTCTGTGATTAGCACTGGTTTTCCCTGGCGCCAAGGGTGGTGCCTTCTGCCTGGCCCTGCTCAGGGGTGGTGGGAGGCACACACCTCAGCAGTGGGGAGAGACTGGCCTACAGTGAGAGAGGAAACAAGCCCCCTGAACCCCACTTTTTTGCAGCCATAATTAGGATGTTGGTGGGATCCCACACAAAGATGTCATGCAAGGCCCTCTCTCAAGGTTGCATCTTACACTTACAACAAGCACTATCAATATCCCCATTTCACAGATAAGGAAACTGAGGCTCAGAAAGGTAACATAACATGTAGGGTCATGCTAGGCCAAGAAGTGGCAGAGCCAGGATTCGAACCCAGGTCTGCATGAGTCTGAAGTCCTCAGGGACCACCCTCCTCATTGGATGGTCATGACAACCCTGTCATGTGCAGACCCTGCCTCTACTATTTCCATCACACAGATGGGTAAACTGAGGCTCAGGGAGCTCAGGAAACTCAAGGCCATATGGTTGGTAAAGTGATAGATACTGGCTGGCCCCTGATCCAGCCTTTATTCAGTCCACTGTACACAGACCCTTCCCTTCCACGCCAGGACCCCTCTCCCTCCAGTGTGGCAGCATGAGGGGTAACCAGGAGAGGAGTTGAGGGTAGAGTTGCTCTGGACAGACATGAGAAGCAATGGGAATGGGTCACAAAGTTGTTGGATAGGTCACAAAGGGCCAAGTTGCAGAAAGTGCTGGAAGCCAGGTGGACTTGCCGTGTTGGGCAGGGGGGAGCACGTAGGATCTTACAGGAGGAGTGAAGTGCTGAACTGGCACTCCACAATGCCCCTTGCCCAGCCCGCCCCAGGGCCTGCCTCCCAGCCCCGGTCCCCACCTCCCCGCTGCCTGGTGCTCCCTTCCTCCCTCCCAGGTTGGGGACATTGGGCCGCTGAGGTCAGGTCTTTGTTTGAAGGACAGATAATTAATCCCACAAAGTAATCCCCAGCACACTCTGGCAGATTTATGGAGATCGCCTCTGTCCTGGGAACTCTGCCTCATCATCTTTCATTTCCCAGGCAAAGTGAGTGACTTGTTATATCATAGGCCCCACGCCAATAGGAATTTCATTTAGGGGAGTTCTCCAGGTGGAAGGAGATTGATAACCCAGGCCTGGGCAGGAACCGATGGCAGTCCTGGGGCCGGGAGGGTGGGGAGCAGAGGAGGCATCGCCACCTCCTCTGTCCCCTTGCTGGTCTCTGTCTTTCTCCCAACATGGGGCTGGTTTCATGGACCTCACCTGTCACAGGCCACAGGGACCCGGATATCATCCAGTTGAGCCTTTCCAAGCCCCAAGATGAGAAAGCAGAGGCCCAGAGCTTGAGAAAGGGACTGTTTCCCACCCGGCTCTTGGGGCTACTCTGCCCCAGCTGTCCTCACCATTACTTCTCCCTCCCCACTCCCCACCTCATCCGCCCTGAAGCTGCCACAGGTACAGGGCTGTCAAGGACAGGGGCAGGGGCTCCTCAGAGCCTGCTGTGGTGGTCCTTGGAGGCAAACTCCCAAGGAGGCTCCTTTCAGTGCAGGAGGGCAGTAGGGATTGGCAGGACCTGGCAGCTCATCCACCAAGCAGTGAGGAAGGAGAGGTGTGGCCCTGGGGGTCAGGGTAGTTGCTTCTGGTCTATTGGCTCTGCCTTTAGCTTGCTAGGCAGTTTAACGGCTACCATTGTCCACCTTTGCAATACAGGACTTTGGACTTATTTGATAATTCATAAATATTTATCAGGCACCTCTCGTACTCACTGCTGGGGATATGGCCATGAACAGGACAGACAAAACTGTTGCCCTCAGAGCCTCTCTTCTAACACACTCCGTTGTATCCATGATCCTGCCCCACCCCCACCCTCAAAGGCGGGGTAGGCCCAGGCTGTGGGCAACTGGGAAGGGAGGGGAAGATCTGGCCATAGCACAGAGAGTAGGGGTTAGTGTGGCAATGTGTAGGCAGGCACCAGCACCAGCCTTGCCAACTTGGCAGCTCCACGTCGACAGGGACCAAGCATGGTGGGGCTGGCTCCTTCCTGAGGCTCCACCCGGCCTTTGGTAATTAAAGCCATAAGTCATCTTCCAACGGGAGCCTGTAGGCTGGGGAGGCCACAGCTGGCCTTGCTTGGGGTTTAGTGCTGGGAGGGAGAGTGAGTACATCTGGGCAGAGGTTTGTAGAGGGAGCTGAAGATCAAAGGCTGCCCTCTGTTCTGGCCTAGGCTGGGGACAGTGTTTGGGCTCTGAGGCTCTGCTTGGTGCCAGGAGCAGTGCCAAGAGCTTCCTCCACAAGCAAAGAGTTTACTTCCTCTTTTCTATGAGTGCTGAGTCTCAAGCTTGCAAACACCCCAAGTGACGCCATCTGTCTCTAGCAGGACCCTTTGCCCCGGGCCCTCTCCAGGAGGGCCTATGCCCAGAGTTTGGAGTGGGAGTGCTATAGGGTGTCCATTGCTTTGGGGCACTTCCCAGAGAGCCTGCCTTCCCTCCTGCCGACAGACTAGGGGTCTGTAGCCCAGAACAGCTGATGGGGAAGGAGGCAGGGCCAGGAACCCGTGTAATTGAGAAGGACACCAGGCCACACATCTGTAGGGTGGCCCAGTGGGAAAGACCCAAAAGTCGCCCCTGTGACTTCTCTTTTTCAAAAAAGTGGCCAGAGGCTTTGGAAAGATTTGGGTTGTGGAGCCTCCTCCCTGGTCGAAAAGGCAAGGACGTCTCTCTTTTTCCTGTTTCTCGCTTGCTCAGCAGAAGTTTCTGCCTGTGTGAGCCAAGGGATGGGAGCGTCTTGGGACATCCCTCCCTATCTGGCTGGGCTCATTCATCAAGCATTCTTTGAATGCCTACTTGGTGTGGGGCACTGGGCCAAGGGCTTGGGACATAATATGACATCTGGGGCTGAGCCTCCAGCTGGGAGGATGAGGGCATTCTGGAGGCAGGCTGCCGGGATGAAATGGCCAACCACCCACCCCACCCCACACTCCACCCCACATCCCAGCCCGGGACCCCTGGCCTTTGTCAGAGAAGCAGGGCCAAGTTCACTGGCAAATGTGAAATATTAAATATTTAGAAAAGTACAGAAACCAACACAGCACACCCCCATGTATTCACCACCCTGATAACATTTGTTGACATTTTGCCATATTTGCTTTGGATCTTTTTTGCTCTTCTTTTTGTTCTTGTTTAAGAAAGGAAACATTGCAGCTATTGTTGAAGGCACCTTTTCTTTGATTTCAATCATCTCAGAGGCCTGTTCTGTGAGCGCTGAGTAGAAAAGGTAAAAACCTCTGATCCTGACGTTGGCTTCAAAAATGGCATCCCTGACTTGAATGTGGACTGTGTCTTAGGTGACATTGAGGAATCATTTATTTTATTTAGGGTGAAAATGGCATGTTTTGTTGCATTTTTGAAAGTCCTTATGAGAGATGCATACAGTATTTAAAGATGAACTGGGATTTCCTCTGTTAACACCGTGAAAAATTGGTAGTGTTTTGGGGGGTGATTTTTAGATAAGATTGGCAAAATTTTGATGATTGTTGCATCTGGGTGACGGTACCGAGAGCTTCATTGTGCTCTTGTCTCTACATTTGTGTTTCTTTGAAATTTTCCATAGTAAAACTTTTATGTGTGGTCCCCAAAGCTTCTCAAAGCAGACCAGAGAGCCACATCTGACCTGTGGCCTGGACAGGAGTCCAGACTTGAGCCAGACTTCTGGTCCACCCATCTGGTGCCAGTTCTGCTTCTAACGTGCTGTGTGTTGTTGACCAAGTTACTTCCCATCTCCGATTCTCAATTCTCCAGGGGATGAAGGAAAAGTTGGAACCTGCTAGGCTTTAAGCATCTTTCCATTTTCCACCTCTGACACTTGACACATCTAACTTGTATGCTCAGAGACTCCACTGGAGGGAAACTGTGGGAATAGTCCCATTTACACCTTCAATGTCTTTCCTTTTTTTTTTTTTTTTATTTTTTTGGTGAGACAGAGTTTCACTCTTGTTGCCCAGGCTGGAGTGCAATGGTGCGATCTCGGCTTACTGCAACCTCCACCTCCCAGGTTCAAGCAAATCTCCTGCCTCAGCCTCCCGAGCAGCTAAAATTACAGATGCATGCTACCACGCCCGGCTAATTTTGTACTTTTAGTAGAGACAGGGTTTTACCGTGTTGGCCAGGCTGGTCTCAAACTCCTGACCTCAGTTGATCCACCTGCCTTGGCCTCCCAAAGTGCTGGGATTACAGGCGTGAGCCACCATACCTGGCCACACCTTCAATTTCTTCAGTGGGTTGGCCCACTGATGCTTTAGGAGATAAGCTTTGCAAAAAGGGCTCTGTGGTCAAATAAGTTAGAGAGACACTGCATCACAATTTCCTTGTGCTGGCAAATCACAATGCCCATGAGCACATTAAAGGCTCTGACAAGTCCAGCAGTGAAGACGTCTGTTGAGCATTTCCCAGATTTGTTTGACCACAGAACTTTTTTTTTTTTTTTTTTGAGACGGAGTGTCACTCTGTCACCAGGCTGGAGTGCAGTGGCAGTATCTCGGCTCACTGCAACCTCTGCCTCCTGGGTTCAAGCGATTCTCCTGCCTCAGCCTCCCGAGTAGCTGGGACTACGGACGCGCACCACCACGCCCAGCTAATTTTCTGTATTTTCAGTCAAGACGGGATTTCACCGTGTTAGCCACAATGGTCTCGATCTCCTGACCTTGTGATCCACACGCCTCGGCCTCCCAAAGTGCTGGGATTACAGGCGTGAGCCACCACGCCCGGCATACCACAGAGCTTTTAAAAGTTGACCTTTCCTATACCCCATGGTATCAGAGTTCCTGGGGAAACCCTGGCCTTTCTGTTTTCAGACTGGGGGCTCTGGCTCTGTAGGACAAATTTGCCATCTTTTCTCATAAATATGATGACTCTGACTCATACTCACTCGAACCCAAGATGTTTGATGTTTTCCACATTGCTGAGTGGGTTTGTGCTTAACCAAATCTGTGGTTTTTTTCCTTCAGTCATGCCCTGACCAGAAACATCTGCTTTGATGTTACACTCTGAGTCACTGACCAAATGCCGGAAAACCCTCCAACATTAGGAAACTGGGCCTGGCACAATCTGCATCCTTTCTGGTGGAGCCTTCTAGAAGCATTGTTTCTAGGGAGGAGTAGGAGAAAGAATATAGGCATTGGCATTAAAGGCCATGGCTTCAAATCTCAGTGCGACCACTTACAAGCCTTATGACTTTTTCACCTCTATCCTCAGTTTACTAATCAATGAGGTCTAACATTTGTTGAGCATTTGTGATGTGCTGGACACTGTGCTGAACTAAGTAGGCTTATTACCTGCTTTTATCCTCACATCAGCCCTATAAGATAAGAATTACTCCTCCCCTTTTTATGGTTAAAGAAATGCAAGCCCAGAGAGGGTAGATAACTTGCCCACGGTCACATAGCTAGTGAGAAGTAATGCTGAGGTTCGAACCCTGGTCCTAGCCACTGCAATATCTGCCCCCTTTCAAAAAGATCAGATCTCCCATGGCATCTTAAAACTGAAAACGTCCTGGGAATCTCCAGATTCCCTGAATCACCAGACCCTGAACCCCATCCCTCAGGGCCCCCTTGGAGGGTAACGGGGTGCTGGGTGTGCTGGACTCCACACCCCGTCATCTGCTTCAGCCAGGGCAACTAGCTCTGATTTTGGCTGTTTTCTATACTGGAGCTCTGTGTGAAATTTTGTCTGATAAAAGAATCTGCTACTGAAACAAAGACATTTGAAAAACCACTGCCATGGAAAAGCCCCCACTTTTTTAAACAGGAGAAAACCCTGAGGCCCAGAGAAGTGAAGTGACTGGCCCAGGGTCACAGCTGTCTTCTGAGCCCCAGGCAGATCTCTGTTCTCCCTTTAGGCATTGGAGCAGGGCCTGGGCTGGGCGGGCGGCGGATGGGGGGGCTCTGCAGCCCCCAGGGGACCCCTCAAGGTCGGTCATTCGGGCTGGTTCAGCCAGCTGGTGGCCAGTTTCTATGAAGATAACTGTGTCTGAGGCTGGCTCCCTGAACCTCGTCCGACCACATCTATTTCTGGGCTGCAGAGTCCTGACGGAGCACAATTTGATTCATAAATTACCCGGCTCAAGGTGTGTGTGATGGGTTCTCCTTCCACAGATTTGAAAGTCATTCACTCTGGAACTTGCAGCACTTGGGGTGGGAGGGCAGGAGCAGCCGTGGCACTGTCAGGATTAGTGTTCATGGAGGAAAAATGGCAGGGAAGATGGAGAGGGCTCGGACAATCAGTGAGAGCCGCTCTGTACCAGCTCTGTTCTCCCAGCAGCCCCAGGAGGCAGAGTCTGTCAGCGTCCCTCTTTGGCAAGTGAGGAAACTGAGGCTCAAAGGCAAAGTCACTTGCCCAAAGCCACATAGCTAGAAGTAGCAGAGCTAGGATTTGAACTCAGTACCCTCTGAGGCCCACACTGCTTCCACATGATCTCAGTGATGCAAGACAAAGGACTGAACAGATGGCAGTTGGAGGGGGAGGCTGGACCCTGGGCAGTAGGATTTGGAGGGAAGGCTCAGGGGCACCAACCCTCTTTGTCCCACAAACTTCAGGGTGCACCTGTCACTGCCATTGCACCCCACCCTGCCCCGCTCTGCCCATCTTTCCTGCTTAACGTCATCCAGTCTGTGGCACTGCACAGCTCCACCTGCCCCAGGCACCCAGTTCACCATCTTTGACGCATCCTGACATGGGTTCAGCACTTTACAGTTTGTAAAGCATCTTCAGATTCCTTATCTCACTGAACCTCTAAACAGCCCTGTGAGCGGGGAAGGTATTCTCACCTCCAAAGAGGAAACTGAATCTCAGAATGTCCACAAGCCCCAAATGATGAAACCAGTGTCTTAAATTCACATCCACTCCTTTATGAGTTCTCCAGTCGGCTTCTTCATACATGTGCCTTGTCCTTCCCCGAAGATGACCAATCTTCCCCATTAGACGGTGGGCTCCCTGGGGGTATGACCCACCCCATGCCTGGTACGGACAGGCCCAGTGGTAGATAGGTGGTCTCTGGTGTCCCCACTTCCCGAGAAGCTTCATCCCTGGGCCCATCTTTCCCATGTCCCATTGCCGGATTGGAGCCAGAGGAGGGGGTGACAACACGTCCAGGATGACAGACAGCACGTGCCCCCTCCTCCTGCCATGGGCTTTCTTCTCCTTGGGCATCTGATCACCGTCCTCTTTGTTTTCTTAAGTGTCTCCCCCACTCCTTCCTCCCTCGCCCTCCTTCCCTGGGACAAGGCCTTTCAGATCATCAAATATCAAACACTGCTTATGCACAGACTGAGATGGCTTTATCGGGGCTGTAAATCTCCCTGCGCCCTGACCTCTCTTGAGTGCCAAGCCTCGGGTGAGTTATGTGGGCCCTGCCCAGTGACAGGCAGAACAGACAGCCCTCTGGGAGGCACAGGCTGGGGGACCCAGGGCACCTTGGCTCCCACTCTTGGCCCAAGGAGAGACCCCAGTTGAAGGGAAGCATGGGTGTTTGGGCCTACCTGCCCCAGGCCCCGGAGGTAACCGGGTGCCAAGCAGGCAGCAGGGGGGGCCTCCTTTTCCTGCTCTCCTTTTCCTCACCTTGCTCACCTCCTGGCCAGACTCCGGGCCCCAGGGCTGAGGGAGCACCAGTCCCACACAGGAGAGACAAGGCCTATGGCAGCCATGAGGGCTATGTGAGACCCAAAAGACCCAGGTTCTAATCCCAGCATGGTCACTCAGTAACCACGTATCCTGGGACATGTCACTTCACCTGACAGTGCCTCCGTTTCCTCATCTGATAAATGGGTAGCAGTGCTGGCTTCACACGGTATTTTGTGGATCCAGTGAGGTCGTGCATGTGAACAAACATGTGAAGCGCTTGGTCAACAGGCAGAAGCACGCATCTTCCCCATCTCTCAGGGGCAAGCAGCATGTGGACTAAGCCTGTAGTCTCTAGAGGCAGACAGGCTGGCCTGGAATCCTGGCTCTGTGACTGACCAGTGGTGTGACTTCAGGCAAATCATTTAATCTCTCTGTGCCTCTGTTTTCTCACCTGTAAAATGGGAATAACAATAATAATGGAAGGCCAGGCATGGTGGCTCATGCCTGTAATCTAAGCAACATGGGAGGCTGAGGCAGGAGGATCCCTTGAGCCCAGGAGTTTGAGGCTGCAATGAGCTGATTGTGCCACTGCACTCCAGGCCGGGTGACAGAGTGAGATCCTGTCTCTAAAAATAAAAAAAATAAATAAAAAGAATTTTAAAAGCGAAGAGTGGAATAATGACGATGCCCTCACAGGAGGAGGCCTTGAGGAGTAGCTGACCAACGCACATGAAGTGCTGAGCACCTCGCCTGCCACGCAGCGGGCCCACAAGAAACGTCAGCCCTTGTTATTGCCCCTTTTCTCTCTGCCATCACCCAGTCCATGCCCTCGTCACCAGCAGGCTTTCCTGCCTCCAGCCCAACCCCTGCAGGAGCTCCTCAAAGCCAGACAAAAATCCAAACTCTCTGCTTCTCCTGCTGGCTCCCCACCTGGGAAGCCATGGTCCCACCTCCACCCTTTTGCTCAGGCCAGTCTCCCCAGCAGGAGTGCCCTCTTCCTCCATACTTACCCCAGCCCTGCCCTCCTCCTCCAGCCTCCTGCGGAATCTTCCAGGGCCTGGCAAGCTGCCCTCAGCAGGACTGGGCTCCTTTTTGGCACAGGTCCTATTTCCTCATCTAGACTAGATGCCACTTGGAAGCAGAGACCTCACCTTTCCAGTGCCTCGCAGCTCCTCTGTGAGCAAATTCCTTCCTTCATCCTAGCTGATGTAGCAAGACCAGGGCGGGAAAGGCCCCTGCCCTCAGGGAGATTAAATCTGGTGAATTGTTGTTAGTAATTGTGGTAACCCAGGGAGAGGAAGAATTGCACATTAAAATGAATCAGTTTGCAAAGCAGCCTGCATCTAGCACCAACTTGGAACACAAAGACACACACCATCAAACACTGGGGGCTTTTTTTGGTGCAGTAAAATATGAATAACGTAAAATTTACCATTTTAAAGTGTGCAATTCCGCGGCATTAATTACATTCACAGTGTTGTACAACTGTCACCCCTAGGAAGTGTAGAACTTTGGGGATTATTTTTTAAAGGAACTTGTATTGACCTTTTTCTTTTTAAAAAAAAAAGAAAGACAACAAATGTAATTCAGATCAATCAAAAGAGAAAGTTGAAATGACTGGAGCAATGGTTCTTCATTGGGGCAATTGTGCCTCTCAGGAGGCATTTGGCAATGTCTGGAGATTATTTTGGTTGTCATATCTTGGGGAAAGTGCTACCAGCATCTAGTGGGCAGAGGCCAGGGGTGCTGCTGAACAACTCACAATGCACAGGACTGCCTCCCACAACAAAGAATTATCCAGCCCCAAATGCCACAGTGCTGAGTCTGAAAACCTCTGTCCTAGCACTATCACTCAGATAATCTGTGTTCACATTTTGCTAACATTTCATTCCTTTTTTCTATGTGCACATTTTTTAAGCCAAAAAAAGTATCTTATGGAACTGTGCTGATCATTGTCCTTTTTTAAAACACATCATAAAAACATCTATTTTTTCAAGTTACAAGCATCTCTTCTGCAACGTTTTAGTGGCTTGCTGCATTTCATATCATAACTTATTTAATGAATCCCCTATTGTTGGACATCTAGGTTATCTCCAGTTTTTCTTACTAAACAGCACTATGGTGAACATCCTGGTGACTGCATTTATGGACACATTCATGATTATTCCCTTTGAAGAAATTCTCTCCATGGCAGTGTAAAGGTTTTTCAGGAAATAGGTTCTTATTTCAGCTACAGTCCCTGGTGATGTCTTTCTGGTCCCCATCAAAACATCCTCAGAGGACCAGGGGCCGCCTCTCTGAGGCTTTCCATTTTACAGGGAGCCATGCACAGTGCATTGCTGTGGGTGGAAGAGTGTGGCTTGACCCTTAGCAAACTGGCAGGATAGATTTCACTATCTTTGGCTACTCAAGTTAATGCTTCATAAACTGGAGCCAGTTATTAGCAAATTAATCAGGGTCCAGTTTGTAGCCTTAATAGGAGAGGTTATAATTTGTTGGTTTAAGTGAGCTTGATAAAAACTGTTGTGGTGTAAAATGCCTGTAAGACAAGCAGACTGCCGTTCACACTTACTTGAGGGACTGGAAGTTTGTCTTACCCTGACTGGACAGTAATAACTAATTAACTGAGACGGCTCAGCTCAAACAAACATAGCACTGTGGCTGCATCAGGAGGGTATTACAGCCCCAACTGGAATTACTAATTGGCTGATCCCTCCTCATGGGCCCTAGTGCAGCTGTGGTGTCTTTATGATGTGTGACATCAGGAGTCACCCCAGTATCACTCTGCTCCGCAGCCTTTTGGACCAGTCTCAGAGTGGCCCTCAGACATTCCTGCTGTGGCCCATTCATCCATTCAGAAAACATTGATTGATCACCTGCTAGGCATCTGCTGGGCACTTGGGGAAACCAGTCCTGCCCTCCTGGGGCTTACATTCCAGTAGGGAGAAACAGACAATAAGAAACATATAAACAGATGGAAGAAAGGTTCAGAAAGTAGAAGTGCTTTGAAAGAAATAAAAGAGGATAATGGAGAGAGAGTGACAGGGGTGAGGGTGGGAAGGTGGGGGTAACTGGGGAGGAATCTGAGGAGTGACATTTGAGTGGAGGCCTGAATGCACACAGAGGAGATGTGCAGGAAGAGGCTCCAGGCAGCTTGGGAAGCTTTGGGGAGGGGGCGGTCTTCCCCCACCCCGCCTGACCCAGGATCCTTATGCGGCAGCAGACTCTCGGCAGGCTGGTCCCCTCTCCTGGTTGAAAGCCGAGGTAACCCACACCGCTGGCTGCCATATGTTGATCGTGGGGCTGTTGAATGTAGCCCAGCCCAGATGCCATCCAGGATGCAGGCCCCTTTTGTCATCAGGCAGCTAAGTAACGATTTTTAATTCATAAGATGTCTTGCTCAAAGCCCATATCTCATACTGACTCCCAATTTTCATTATACAGTGATACAACTCTATACCAGTCAGAATGATATGGCTCTGCTGGACAGCGATGGGCCTGCAAGCCAGCCTGCCCCAGGGGCCTGGGGGCTTAGGCTGCCCACACGCAGCTGCTTAATGGGCTACACCTGGCAGGGGAGACAGGAAGGGCCAGGGGCCTCCGAATGGGACATGAACTCTTTAGCTTCCTGGAAGCTGAGTTTAATTCCTTGCTCTACCTCTCACTGCCTGGATGATCGAGTGCAGGTTATTTTTAACCTCTCTGTGCCTCAGTTTCTTCCTCTGTAAAATGAGGATAGTGTGTCTGTCTCAGGGGTTTTGTGAGACTGAATAAGACATGCATACAAAACACTTTGCACAGTGCCCAGCACAAGGTCAGAACTCAATCTGTGTTGGCCATTGTGGGGCATGCCCCTCACAACTCTGGGTGAGAGGGGCCACAGCTGGGACTAGCTTGCTCTGAGTCTACTATTCCGAAAACAGGTATGGCCAGGTGTGGTGGCTCACGCCTGTAATCCCAGCACTTTTGGAGGCCGAGGCCAGAGGATTGCTTGGGCCCAGGAGTTGAAGACCAGCCTGGGCAACATGGTGAAACCCTGTCTCTACAAAACATACAAAAATTAGCTGAGCGCAGTGGTGTGCACCTGCAGTACCAGCTACTAGGGAGGCTGAGGTGGGAGGATCACTTGAGCTGAAGAGGTTAAGTCTGCAGTGAGCTGTGATCAAGCCACCACACTCCAGCCTGGGTGATAGAACAAAACTCTGTCTCAAAACAAAAGGAAAGAAAATAAAAGAAAACAGGCATGGCAGGAAAGAGGAAACCAAAGTGTCCACCTGCTACATGTCAGGCACCACAATAAGTGCCTTACGTACATGATCACTCCTGATGCTCACACAGCCTGGTGAGGTAGGAGTTGTTATCCACACTTTACAGATGGGAAATTTGGCCCAAAGGAATGAGTGGTTTGCAGGAGGTCTCACAACTGGTAAGTGATGGAGCTGTTGTTGGAACCTAGGTCTTTTTCACATCCTGCGAGTTCATGCTCAGTATGCGGTCTTCACCAGGGTGTTGACGTAATAGACTCCAGGCACAGACCATGACTAGAAGAGAGACCATTGGAAGGAATGGAAGCAGATCCCAGTTCTGCTCCCTTCCCTGGGTAAGGTCCCTGACGCTGGACCTGGGCAGGGCCAGGTGACCAAGTCAGAGGCCACAGTGGAGATCAGGATCGCACAGGTCAGTCTCATGCAGCCTCCTGCCTCCATTCAGACACTGACATTTAAAGAGATGGCTGCTTAGGCCCAGCTCCTAAGATCCCAAGCTCCTCATAAGCCATGGCTTTTTTCTTCTCTTCTCTCCCCTGCGGCCCCAACACCGGACTAGGCCCCAAGTATGCCGCTGCCTCTTACATACTGGTTGACCCTTTGGAATTGCTGCAGAGGGAGGAAGAGAAACTTCAGGCCATCCAACAAATATATAATGAGCGCTGTTCTGGGGACTGCCAGAGATTGCAGCATGAGACCCCAGCCCTTATCCTCAAGGCCACGCTGGGTCTCCAGGCATGAGAATTAAAGAAGCCCACTGCACAGGGCAGCTGCCTTGTGAGTTCTGAGCCCAGCACTCAAGGGCTCAGAGGAGCCAGAGGTGGCAGAGCCTCCAGGCGAGAGATGCGGGTGGGCTTCCTATAGCAGGTGATACTGGACCTTCAGAAAGGGCAGTTCCCAGGCCGAGCGGGGAGCCTTAGGTTTTCCTTTAACTCTGAGTGCAGAAGAGCAGGGGCTGTTAGCCCAGCGGAGCAGACAAAGCAATTGAAAGTCATCAGCCTGTGTTCCCGCACGCACCATCGGCCACTCACTAAACTGCTTTTCGCCCAGACCCAGCTCCGCTGTGGGTCAAGATGCTGCCAGTGAGATAACAAGGGGACAAGATGTGGGAATGATGAGATTTGGCAGCAGGCAGGAGGGACGATGCTGCAGGTGGGGCAGGGGGCGTGAAGGGGGGTAGCCTTCCAGCCTGGAGGAAGAAAGAGGTAGGGGGATAAGCCTAAGCTCCCCCTGCCCCACATGGCTCAAAGAGAGAGAACTGCCCCACCCCAACATCAGACCTTCTACCCCCTGCTGCAGCCCCTCCCAGTCCACTTCCCTCTCCTTCTCCCTCTCCCTCCGACCACCTAGAAAACAGCAGAAGCCCTTTGCTTGACTCTGCGGCGCCCTCTAGCTGCCACTCACCCTCTTGCCTTGTTTTTTACACCAAACTCTGGGCAGCAGCACCTCAGGACCTGTGCTCACTGTCCCCACATCCCTGCCCCACCGTCCCTCAGTATCTTAAAGTCTGACTCTGGGGACATCTGAAAACCCAGTCAGTGGCCTTTGCCAGACCTTCCTCTTCCTGAGCTCCCTGCTCTATCTGACCCTGCAGACCGTCTCTTTCTCAAGACTGCCTCCTTCCCTGACTCTGGGCACCCGGCACTAGGCTGGTTTCCCATCTACCTCTCTGGCCATTGCCTCTCTGTCTCCTTCACTACCTTCTAAATATTCCTGGTTATACTCGTCCAATTATACATGTGCCATAAACAGCAGCCTCGCCTGGTGCGCTTTTTCCCAGTGTCTGACGAACGTCACCAGCCCCATTGTGCTGACAGCTCTTGTCTCTTGCCTTACCTTCCCCCACCAGTCCCCATGGTAGGCCACCTCCCCAGCTACCTGGAAGACATCGCAACATGGACATTCTGCTGCTATGTAAAACTCTACCATGGAGTAATTTATCTAGAACTTTCCAGAATATGTAAGGACTCCCCCGTGTGTGTGTGTGTGTGTGTGTGTGTGTGTGTGTGTGAGAGAGAGAGAGAGAGAGAGAGACAGAGAGAGAGACAGAGAGAGAGAGAGACAGAGAGAGAGAGAGAGAGATGGAGTCTCGCTCTATCACCCAGGCTGGAGTTCAGTGGCATGATCTTGGCTCACTGCAACCTCCGTCTCCCGGGTTCAAACAATTCTCCTGCTCAGCCTCCCGAGTAGCTGGAATTATAGGCACCTGCCAGCACGCCCGGCTAATTTTTATATTTTTAGTAGAGATAAGGGTTCACTGTGTTGGCCATGCTGGTCTTGAACTGCTGACCTCAAGTAATCTGTCCACCTCAGCCTCCCAATGTGCTGGGATTACAGGCATGAGCCACTGTGCCCAGCCCTAGGACTCCCTCTTGAGGAAGAAGCCACTTTGTTGACACTCCACTCTATGAAGGATGATGATCTCTTATTTGCCTCATCCTATTTCCTTGCCCCATAGCACAGGGCCAGGTGCAGAATGTGCACAAATGTGTGAAAGGCGAATGCTTGCAGGGAGAGAAAGAGAAATGTAAATCTAAATCCAAGCTGGCCACTTGCTAGCCATGTGACCTTAGGCAAGTTATTGAGCATCTCTGAGCCTGCTTTCTCACACAGAAGATGGGATATCTTCTTATAAGGTGGTTGCAATGAATAGGTGATGTGATTGTGCAAACAGCTTAGCTCAGTGCCTGGTACATGGTAAGTGTTTGATAAGTAGTGGCTGCTACTTTTTAATAAATAGGAGAATGAAGGCTGCAATCCCCACCCCCCCACCCCTGCCCAGCAGCCTTTCACACATGATTCATTCCTCCCAGCCTCTCTCTTGCAAATCTGAAAAGGTCTTGATTCCTGGAGCTCCTAGAGGAGGTGGCTGCCCCCAGGAAAACCAGCAGGGCCAGTAATGACCTGCTTTTTTCTTTTGTGATCAATTTGAATCACCAGTTCCCAGAATCCTTACGGTGGTAAAAGTGCAGCCACCACCCCACCCCAAAACCCCTCCCCTACCAGATACTCCCCCACCCTGGAACTCAGGACAGCACCTGTCCACCCAGGGGAAGCAGCTGCCCTTCTGCTCAGCAGAAGTGGGGCTGAACAGATGAAAGGCTTCCCTGGTGAGCGCCCCCAGCCCCCCAGCCCCCCATGGGACTTGGATAAAGAATGTCTGGGAGACCAGAAGGCCGACATGGAGGTATCAGTTTCCAGGAGAGCAGAGAAACTTGCATGTGTGGCTGCCAAGCCCACAGCGCCTGTGGAGGGGAGGACGTGGAAGTGAGGGAAGAAGTGAAGGGAGCGAGGCAGGGATGTGGAGTTCCCGTCCGCACCCACCATCCTGAATGAGCAGGGAGCGGAGGTCAGAGCTCTGGGTTCAGGGCCCTGTGGGCCTGAGGGTTTTGTTCTCAGCCTCAGTTCAGGGCAGCCTGTAAACACTAGCCCTCTGTGGCGAGGCTCTCCTGGCAAAAGTGTGGGGTTGGCTCAGTGTCACTGCTGGGAAAACAGCTGTAGGCACAGGCTGCTAGGGTGGTGGGGAGAGACCATGGTGCTGCCATCTTGGTAAAGCACAGGCAGCCAACATTTGTTGGGAGTTTCCTGTGTCCCCAGCACTATATTAACTTATTTAATCCTTAAAGTGACAGCCTGGGGTGGGTTCTATTATTGCCCCCATTTTACAGACCAAGCAACTGAGGCCCACATATAAGTCACTTGATCCAGTTCACACAGCCAGTAAGTAGCAGACCCATGATTTGAACCCGTGCAATCTGCCTCCAGAGGGTGTAATCTTAACCATTTCTTTTCCGAATTGCTTTTCTTCAGGGGCCTTAGCTCAGCAAGTACTTACACTTTCAATTGTGTGGTTTTATCATGAATGTCTGTCTTCACAGACAATTCATATGAGACTGAAGGCATCAACCTTGCCTGCTTTTCTTTACCGATTCTCCAACACCTTGCGCATAGTAGGTGCTCAATATGAACTTGAAGGAATGAGTGAATTAAAAAAACCAATGAATCTTTGAATGAGACATGCCCTTGGCCTTTCCAGCTTTGGAGGCAGGGCTCATCTCCTGCCCCTACCCAAGCCTAGCAGCATCCCAGAGAGTGCCAGTGTTGCTATGGTGACAGTAAGAGCATCTTACCGAGCATCTCACTGAGTCAGTCCTCTCTCAGGTGGCCTTGTCGGCTCCCTAGGTATAGCTCTTTCTGGCTGTTGGTCTGGGGAGTTAGTCACTTGTGCTTGGCAGGAGGTGGGAAGGTGTACTCCATGCAAACAGATGTGTGAAAAAGAAGTGTGTGTGTGTGTGTGTGTGTGTGTGTCTTGAGTTTGGTTGAATGTGGACTGTGTGGGGGGTACTTGCCTGCAGGTTTGTTGGAGAAGGTTGCCTAGGTCGGGGCATGGGGTGTCTTATGTGCTGGGGACAGATGCTGGGTTTGGAGTGGGCAGTGTGTACGTGAACGGGGCATAGGAGCTGAGTGAAGAAATACAAGTGAGTGTTCCAGGGTTGAAAACCCTGTTTTTCAAACCAAAAATGAAAGCACGTCATTCAACAAGGGGCTTCAGGTTTGTGAATGATTTATAAGAAAAATCTCACAAAGATAAAAATTGAATCACATTTAGCTAAACATTTGATAGGCTCCTTTATTTAAAAAAGTAAATTTATATGAAAATCTGGAATGCTGGGATGCTGTCTGTGGGGGCTGGGGAGGGGACCCCTGCCTGTGAGTGTGTTGGGGCAGGAGTGAGAGGCCGGAGGCTCTGAGGTCTTGCCTCAGGGCAGCCCTTCAGCTCAGCCTTAGGGGCTCAGAGGACCTCAGCCCCTACAGGGCCCTGCACTGCCTCTGCTTCACCCAGCCTCAGCACTGATCACCCTGTACTTTGAGTACCTGGTTGAGTGCTGTGGCCCCCATTAAAATGTATCCCCATTTGTTTTTGAGACAGTCTTGCTCTGTCGCCCAGGCTGGAGTGCAGTGGTGTGATCTCGGCTCACTGCAACCTCCGCCTCCCAGCTTCAAGCGATTCTCATGCCTCAGCCTCCTGAGTAGCTGGAATTACAGACGTGTGCCACCACACCCAGCTATTTTTTGTATTTTTAGTAGAGATGGGGTTTTGCCATGTTGGCCAGGCTGGTCTTGAACTCCTGACTTCAAGTGATCTGCCCATCTCCGCCTCCCAAAGTGCTGGGATTACAGACGTGAGCCACCGCGCCCAGCCTGTATGCTCATTAGAGAAGCACAATAACTGTTTGTTGAATGAATGAACAGATGAAAACACACATCTCGTTTCTCTAGCAGCAAAATTCCCAGCTAAAGAAACTCCCTTCTATCGTACATTTATATGCCTCCTTGCAATCCTGTCCCCCCAGCTCCCCACTATGCAAACGCAGCCATACAAAACCCATCAGGAAGTGACCTAGGAGTCTCCATGGCTGGGAAAGGAAGCCTTAGGCAAGGGGATAGCTACAGTGACACCCCCTTCTGGGCTGGCCCCATGTTAGAGATTCCGAAGGCATAGACTGATAGACTGAGTTCTAAACAGGCCCCACTGTCTGCAGCTTCTCCCTGGCCTTGCCCAGCCCATGCAGTGGACTGGGAGGACAGGTGAGAGTGGCCACTAGCCACCAACTTGGGTAGAAGTAAGCTGCCTTGCTGACCAGCACAGGCAGGTGACTCAGCATGGGTTGGCTGAGAATAGCTTCTGTCCCAAAGTCTAAAGTTAGAAGAGGAAATTGCCCCACCCTTGACTTTTTCCCTAGTTAATCCAAGAGAGGCTATGAGCCTCTGCTACATGCAGATCCCTTTAGAGTTGGGGAAGGGGAAGACCTGGGAGCTACAGCCACTTCCACAGTGATTCTGGTGTTCACCTGCGTGTGTTGAAGGCTTGGGTATTAATTCTCTAGCGTGGAATCGGTGTCCATCCATCCTCTTCCTCAGTCCTGCCCATTCTCCAGGAACCACCTCAAACAATAACGACAACACTACTGAGTCCTTATTTTGTTCCAGGGATGGTCCCAAAGTAATATATCTATACTTTCACACTTATTTAATTCTCATAACCCTGTGAGGCAGATGCCATTATTATCTGTATTTTACAAGTGAGGAACCAGAGCACAGAGGGGTTAGGTAAGTTGCCCAAGGTCACACAGCCAGTCAGTGGTCCAGGGAATTAATGACCCCTCCTCTATGGAGCTTCCCTTCTTTGAGCTTTCCCATCTGTAAACAGCCCCTCCCTGCTGTGAACTCAGAGATGCTGATTCTGGTGGGTACCAGAGATCACTTACCAGGCTGCAAAGTGCTTTGGTGTCAGAATTCCTGGCACGTTGACATCTGCATGCCCAACAATGCCCAGCTCAGGGCCTGCTATAGGAAAGCCTACCCCAGAGATTGCTGGGTGGGTGAATGAATGGGAGTGAGTGAGTATGTGAATGAACCAACAAACTGGTTTGTGAAGAAGACAGCAGAGTGGAATTGGGATTTTCCCAGGTGAATTCACATGTGGGAAGGGCATATAGGCAAGGTGGGGGCCCATGCAGGACTGGCCCAGGTGAGGAACATGCCTGCCACTGTGTGCCCAGCGTTGGCCAGGTACCTTAAGGGACAGTCATGAAAGGTCCCCATCTTCAGAGGGCCGGGAAGGGAGATCCAATGAACACCCAATAATCAACTGGGGAACAGTTAATTACAAAACAGTGGCTACTGCCTGTGGGGACCAGAAGGGGCCAGCTAGAGAAGTCAGGACTGCCTTTCTGGAGGAGGAGAAGAGGCTGGCACTGAGCTGGGCAGAGGATGAGGACAAGAGAGAACGACAGACACTAAAAGATGAGGAGGCAGGAAAGAGCATAGTGATCTGGAGAAACCCAAGGACGCCAGTGTGAGTTTCTGTGGAGAGAAAGCAGAAATTGAAGGTGGCAGAGGGAGAGGGGTGTTTACAGAGACATCGGTTTGAGGCAAGTGTGGCTCATAGATAATTTTTGCCAGTACTTTAATACATATCTTAAATTTTAATAAGTACTTAACATAGTACTTTTTTAAAATTATGTCTTTCATTTACATTTGTTGTAAAAGGAAACTTTACATCACGGTCATAAATAAAAAATTAGAATAGAATATACTAGACTAGACTAGACTAGAATAGAATGTGACCATAAAAATAAGCACAAGAGAAACAAAACCAGGTTACTGCATCCTGGCTGGCATCCACTCCCTTTGGAAGGCTCTGAGCCTGAAGCCTGCTCTCTCTTTGTTAAAAAAGAAATCAAGCGAGTCTAGAGAAGTGTTAAAGCATAGTAGCACCAAACCAAGACTTTCTCCCTGGCTGGGTCACAGAGACCAGAAGGAGATTGGAAAGGCCATGCTGTTCTCCTTCTGGGACCCGTTGCTGTCTGCCGGCTGCTCCATGGACTCCAGGGCTCTTTCTATTACTCTTGAACCAGCATTCATTTCAAGTAACTGATGAGTCTTTAATGCCCAGAGAGGAGCCCCGGCCCCAGCTCCATGCCCCCCTGCCCTGTGCCTGGTCACACCTGAATGCTTCTCTCTCTTGCAGGGAATACCAACAGCATCTTTGCCCTGGACTACATCAGCGGAGCGCTGACCTTGAATGGCCTGCTGGACCGGGAGAACCCCCTGTACAGCCGTGGCTTCATCTTGACTGTGAAGGTGAGACCTGGGTGGGCACCTTCACCCCAGGTAGAGGAGATGCCCCTACTCGGATGCCAACCTCCAGCAGTGTCCGAGGGCTCCTGCCCCTGGTGGTGGCTCCGGAAGCACTTCGCTTCCGTGCTCTCACCCTGCACTGCCTCCCGGGGCTGTGCCCAGGGCCCCATCAGGAAGGCACCCAAGTTATGAAGTTGTAGGTGTGCTGGGCCTGCCGCATCCATCATCAACAACCACACGGGTTGGAACTTTATCCCCTCTCAGCGGGAGGCACACAGTAGGTGCTCATCCTGTGGTCCTTCCTTACTGTTGTCCCAGGATTCCAAGTTCTCTGTTGCAGCCACCTGGAATTCTGGAATTTGCCCCATTTCTGGGGTTCTGTCCCACTTCCAAGTGCCATGACTTCCTGTTAAGAAACAGCAATGCAGCAGAGAGCAATGCAACAGCAATGTGCTGGGGTCTCCACCCCAGGATGTGAGGCAGAGCTACAGTTCCGCACCCCCTGCAGCCGCCTGCCACTCACGGTCGGTTTTAATTCAAATCAGTGACTTGCAGAGCCATTCCCGGAGAAACCCGTTTAGGGGTATGGATCCTGTCTGAGCCACAGGGGGTCTTCCCAGCCCAGGCCATCAGCCGTTGATTGAGAGAAACAGGTGGCCCAAAGACTGAGGCCAGGGGCTCTGGGAAGGAGGCCCTTCCAGCGCCATGGGGAGGATGGTGCAGCCCAGCCTGGCCCTTAATTGCTGTCCTTGACCTTAGGAGGCCCTGCTGTTCAGGTGTGGGTTAGCCATGGGAGGGCGTGCTCCCACCACCATCCTTCCCTCCTGTCTGCTCTCCTGCCATGGAGGTGAGGTGGTCAGCTCTACCAGAGAGAGCTGCCCCCTGGTCCCAGCACCCCACTGCAGGACTTGAACTCAGTTTTTCTGTCTTTATATAAAATATGAGGGTGTGTTCTCACACTTGGCTGTGAACCCGAATCCCCTGGAAAGCTATTGAAAGATATCTGTTCCTGTGTCTCTCATCCAGAGAGATTCAGATTCAGAAGGCTGACTCAGAACTGGAAATGGGCACTTTTGGGCCCATGGCTCTGGCCCAGAGACTGGACACCCAGGTATCTGAATCAGTCCGTCTGTGCTGACCCTCAGAGCCGAGCACAGGGTTCAGCCCATAGCAGATGCTCAGTTAAGTCTTGATTAACCCCCAGCACAAA
Organism: Gorilla gorilla gorilla; assembly: GCF_029281585.2. NCBI lineage: Eukaryota > Metazoa > Chordata > Mammalia > Primates > Hominidae > Gorilla > Gorilla gorilla. Next base: position 44,144,645 of record NC_073232.2, on the reverse strand, counting down.
CATTCTTGGCCTCAGTTTCACAATCTGCCAAAGAGAATGAAGACTTCCCTCTTGTCCCTCGATGAACCTCCAGATCTGTCTTGTCCTCCCCACCCCATCTCATCCATCTGCTGTCAGTCCTAGGATCCTACTACCTGAGCTTAAAATCTACTCTGGCTGTGAATCCTTATACAAGTTACTTAGTCTCTCTGAACCTCAGTTTCCTTATCACTAAAATGGGGATACTAATGATAAAATCTTCCTCCTGGAGTTGTGGTGAGGATTAGATGGGATCATTCACATTGAGGCACAGTGGCTGGTGCTGAGAAAGTCTTTGGTAAGCAAGAGCTGTTGCTGTGATTAGCTGCCTTCACCCCGGGGTGACTGATCTCTGTCCACAGGGCACGGAGCTGAACGATGACCGCACCCCATCTGACGCTACAGTCACGACGACCTTCAATATCCTGGTTATTGACATCAATGACAATGCCCCGGAGTTCAACAGCTCCGAGTACAGCGTGGCCATCACTGAGCTGGCACAGGTCGGCTTTGCCCTTCCACTCTTCATCCAGGTGGTGGACAAGGATGAGGTGAGTCCCTGGACACATGGCCCATGCAGACCCACCACCCATCCAGACCCACCACCCTGCCTGGGCTGTTCAGGTCCTCAGCTATAAAATAGAAACAAACATTGCAGCACCCCACTCCTGGTAGGTTCTGAGGATAAATAAGGCTGAAAAAAAAATCACTAGTCTCTACTTTTGGATTACCCCCTACACCCTGCAAAAAACATGTAAGCACATGTTTCCATATGTGTGGTTATTATTTAGAAGTTACATAAATGATCATCATACTAATCTAGTAGGGATATTGTAAAGCATGTACAAAAATAGCAATTTTAAAAGGTAGAAATAAGGCCAGGTGCAGTGGCTCACATCTGTAATCCCAGCCCTTTGGGAGGCCGGCAGATCAAGAGGTTAGAAGTCTGAGACCAGCCTGTCCAACATTGGAAACCCCGTCTCTACTAAAAATACAAAAATTAGCCAGGCGTGGTGGCGGGCACCTGTAATCCCAGCTACGTGAGAGGCTGAGGCAGGAGAATCGCTTGATGGATCATCTGCTGCCCTCTTTGGGATGCCTGTACCCGTTTTTGCTCCTGTTCAAATAATGACCTTAGCAGAAAGTCTAATTCCTGTTTTTGGTGTAATAATGACCCCAGCTTTTCCATGTGAAGAGTGAAAGGACCTAAGTGCTTTGGAGGGGATCCCAGGCCATAAGAAGACCCCTGCATCACCAGGGGGTCTACCCTGGCTGGGCCCAGCCTTGAAAGGAAGTAAGGGAGAGCTGCAGAGGAGGAGGCAGGAGGCTCAGGGTGGGGGCAGCCCCCTGCACTGGTCGTGACACACCCTGCATCATAGGGGCGGGGGTAGGGGGGCAGGGCGGCGAGGCCTCTATTCGGTGGGGCCAGGTCTCCATCCCTTCAGGACCCTCTCAGCCTGCCTCCTCCCCTGCCCTCACCCCTCCTTGCACCCCATCTCCCTGCCTGTCAGCAGCTGCCATGCTAATAGGACTTCTATTTATTGCTGCTGCTCCTCCTGGCCCACTCTGCTCTGGAATTCCATTAGATTTTCCAGCCTGAGGTGCTTCTCTTCAATCACTCCTTGCGTGGGGCTGCCGCGGTGGCCTTGCTCCAGGCTGAGCTTCCTCCACCGCCCTCGGAAGAGCCCTCTCTACTCTGGCTGCTTAGCAAGTGGCCCACCCTGTTGACCCAGGAGCCCCTCTGCCCACGTCTCTTGCCCCCCTCTGGCAGCTCCTCTCAACCAGACACGGTCCCCCCAAGGACTCAGGGCACGTGGGCAAGTCAGTCCCACCGTGTGTCTGTGTGTGTGCTCAAGTGTGTGTGCACACGTGTGTGTGTGTGTACATGTGTGTCTCCATCTCCTGCTAAGTAAGGCATTCCATACCTATCTGTCTGAGATAACTAAAGTATGTATTGATCACCCGCTGTTTACAAGGAGCTATATTTAGCCTCTTGGGGAGCCAAGTATAACCCATGGTCCTAGGAGTCAATAGTGTGTTGATACAAATACAGTATGTACATTTTAAAACATATTTTTAAGCCAGGCACAGTGGCTCACACCTGTAGTCCCAACACTTTGGGAGGCCGAGGCAGGTGGATCACTTGAAGCCAGGAGTTCGAGACCAGCCTGGGCAACACGGTGAAACCCCATCTCTACTAAAAATACAAAAATTAGCCAGGCATGATGGTGTGCGCCTGTAATCCCAGCTACTCAGGAAGCTGAGGCATGAGAATTGCTTGAACCTGGGAGGCGGAGGGTGCAGTGAGCGGAGATTGCACCACTGCACTCCACCCTAGGTGACCCTGTCTCAAAAAAAAAAAACCCCAAAAAACAAATTTTTTAATGTAGTAGTTTTAAAAGGTGGAAAAAACAGGTATAAAAACAAGTTCTAATATGTTCTCACACCCTAATGGATCACCTTGTATCCCCCTTTAGGGCAGGCACCTCCTTTTGGAGATGACTGTATGAATGAGATGCTCAGAAGAAAGTCCCATCTGTGGTTTCAGGAGAACCATAATGCCCAAGAGAAGAGAAATGTGGATACCAGCGTGGGGTCCAGGTCCAGTGACCACAGGCAGTGAGGGGTCAGCTGCGGGGCTGAGAGGATCAGGAGAGGTTCTATGGTGAGAGGGGCCTAGGGCTGCACCCAGAGGCACACAGGAAGGTTGGCTGGCCACAGCAGGCCGTAATCCAGGCAAGCAAGGATGTGTGCAGTGGGGAGGTAGGCCGGGACCCAGGTCTCAGAGGGCCTCGAATGCCAAGCCAAGGAATTGAGGCTTGATCTTGGAGGCAACCCAGAAGGAAGACAGCTTGTGTGGGGGCAGCACAAGCTCTGGAGTCAGACAGGGCCTGTGTTTCAGCCTGGCCTTGCCATGTACTAGCTGTGTGACCTCAGGTAAAGTAATGAGCCTCACTTTGTTCATTTGTTTAAAAAAACAAAGAGAAAGGAAAGAGAATGCATCCATCAGCTTACATTGCAGTAACAAGTTAGGCCCCACATAAAAGTTGATTTCTCACGTGGACGACTAGGCTAGCACAGGTGGACAGGGAAACCCTACCCCATGTAGTGGCTGAGGAGCATGATCTGCAGGTCCCTCGGTCCCTGCAGCAGGGAAGAGACAGCTGGAGGGCTAAGTACCAGCTCTTCTGTGCTTCATCCCAGAACTGGCTCCGCGACTTCTACCCAATGACTATTGGCCAGAACTAGTTATGTGCCCCCACGTCACCACCAGCAGGCCAGGAAACGTGGGGAAGGTGCCAAGTAGTTGTCTCTGCCACAGAGAAGGAGGCATGTACAGGGCGAGGCACAGTGCCCAGTACGTTAGCCGTTGTCATCATTGAGGAGCCGCAGCTCCTGACCAGGCCTGGGTCCAGCAAGTGCCACCAGATGTAAGGCCGGAACCCCCCAGGAGTGCTCACCCCAACTGGTTGGGGGCAATGTAACCCTGACACCTCCGATTTTATCTCAGGCTGCCTTTGCTAGAAGCACTTTCTGAAATGTCTGCAGGAATGCCCAGGAGTATCTGGGTCCAACCCGCCTCTAGTGACCGCGCCCCACCCAGGCTCAGCCATTGGCACACCCGCTGCAGTCAGGGCACCCAACCCCACCAGGGACCATTCCCTGCTCTCCATGGCTGTTTTCCCAAGGGAGCTGGTCAGTGTCTCTGACAGTGCAGGCCTGGCCTCCTCTTCTCCAGGGCACAGTGACTTGCAGAGACAGAGCCAATGAGGAGAGGCAGCCCAGGAGCCCAGGCCACCCAACCCTGAGGTCACCTTGGCCATTTTCCAGCCTCCAGATGGGGTGGCCCCCAAACCATCCCGCATGTGGCACCGGGCTCATTCATCAATAAGAGGGAGGGATGAGTTGCTTTCGGCCCAGCCCTGCTCTCGTGTATCTCATGTTCTTCTCTGGAGGAATCCGGAGCTGGCCGGGTGAATGCTTCAGAGGACCAGTCTTGGATATAGGGGAGGCCCCACCATAATGGAGGATCAGGCCCAGGGACCCCCGTGGACCATTTAGCCACATTGTCAACAGGAGCAAAAGAAGGACTGCAAAAGCAGTTAAACATTGCCTGAGTGTCCAGAACCAGAAAAATCAGGGAACCACAAAGAGAAATCAGGCAAGTGTTAGAGAAAAGATTTTTAGAAAAGTGTTGTTTCTTGCCAGTCCATTTCTGAGGAAAAAATACATCTGTTGAGATTTGTGTCTGGGTTGAAGGTGACTCTGGATTTGCTTGGTGTGGCAGGAAAATGTGTTCATTGAGTAAATTCTCTGAAGGGAAGGGAGCCAGCAGAGCAGTCAGAACCCTCTGTCCCAGGCTCTGTGGAGCCACGTGACTCTCACATGCCCACGATTAGTGTGAGGATCCCACTAAATCTAACTCCTGATTGCACTGAATGGTGCACGGGGGTGGGGCATGCTTGGTTTGGCTCACCAGTGTAACCCAGGCCCTCATGCTCTGCCTGGAACATTGAGGGCACTCTGGAAATGAGCATTGGTTGAGTTAATGCATGGTTAAATGCCCAAGTATCAGCGAGATGGCCCACGGCTTTTTCCAAACCAGGTCTGGCTGAGTTTGTGTAGCAAGGATGACCTCAGAAATCCACTGCGGGGCAGTCGAGGGAGCTGATGCAAAACAGAAAGGGAAGGAGGAAGCAGTGTAACCTCTCCATAGGAACTTTGTGGCAGTTGCTCCTAATGAGGATGCTAATCGAATTCACTGTCGCCACCAGATCGAAGATTCTGCTCAGTCTCTCACTGAATCTCAGACTCTGCTAGACCATTCACAACAACAAAGGTGCTTGAAAGCAGTCCTTTCTGTCTCCCAAGGACTCCATTCACATTGTCAGGTCTCACTGAGTAATTTCTTTTCCTTTGCCTGGCTATAGAAACCCCACAGACACCAGGGAAGGAAAGGACAGGGTGGGCTGAAACCAGCAACAACCCATTTGTACCTTGTGACAGTTGAGATGCAAATAGCTGGTTGCGATGCAAATCAGAAAAAAAAAAAATCCAAAAGGCAGAAGCCCCAGAAGTCAGCCTTGGTGTTGGGAGCTCATCTCTGAGTTTCAAATTAAAGGTTGTGGCAGCCTCATTCCCCTGCACCTGGTGGCTGGGCGTTTTCTTGTGTCTTTCTTGGTGTTCTGGGGAGCCACGGTGAATCGGCAACTCACTCACCCACCTGGAGTCCTATGATGTATATATCCTTAAACCCCCTGTGCTGCCCTTGCCCCCAACATATTCTTTGTATTTTCTCCACTTGGGTCAACTTTTCCTCTCCTGGCCTTGCCTGCAGCTCTCCCCTGCCTCACCTCATTAACATGCCTGGAAGCTGAGTCAGCCACTGGCAGTCCTGTTTTCCCTTCTGCACGGGGACAGTTTGTTGCGCGGGTTGGAATTTTCTGTTCAGTTGTCCTAGAAAACATTCCTCCACTTAGGCGCCAGTGGATTACCTCTGTGTGGCATCCCCCATCAAAAAGTCAGACTAGCAGAAGGGGGCTGGGGACGGAGGCAGGGTGGCGCGGAGACCATCCACACCTCTGGGTGCCTTTCAAATCCCAGCAAGGGGTATTGTTCTTAAATAGTTGTTTCATTATGCACGACCCCTCCCCGCTGACCCAGATAGCTGAAAACTGACAGTTCCTCTCATCCACTGTCAGGAGAAATACCATTTGCGGATGTCCTGCCTTCCTTCTCCAGAGCTGGGAGCATTTGATCCACTTTCCTCTGCCTCACTCCTGACCCGCAGCTTCTCAGAACACATTTGCTGCTGTCCTTGAGAATATTTTGTGCAGAGGAGAGGGATCGGGGTAGGGATTGGGACACCACTCTCTTCCCCACCCCAGAGAGGCCTCAGCTGCCAGATTCTGGCTGCTTCTGGGAATTGGAATATTTCAGAAAGGCCTTCCGGCCTCGTTAATTTGCCAAACCCCTGGCCTTCCTGAGGGACTCTGCTGAAACTTACGCAGGTTGGGGGTTAGTTATTGATTCAAGCAACAAGTGTTATGTGCACCAACTATGTGCCTGCCACTGTGCTAGATCCCGGGGGGATTGAGCTGAAGATGTAGCCCCTGCCCTCCCAGAGCTTATATTTCATTCCAGTGGGGAGACGGAATTGCAGTAGAAATGGATGTTCAGAACTCTATAAACAGGGTGAGTGAGTGACAGGGTGGGATAGGGTGATTCCTGACTGTGGTCCCAGAAAGCCTTCAGAAAGGTGCTGTTGGAGCTGAGGTTAAGTGGCATGGAGGGTGCAGCCATGCAGAGCTGTGGAGGCAGAACATTCTGGCAGCAGACACTCCCCTACAAGGGCAGAGATCCCCAAAAGGGAAATGGCCTGGCATTTTCAAGGAGCAGAAAAGAGACTCTTGTGGATGTCCAGGACAGAGCTCAAGAGGATGGGGGTGTCAGGAGGCCAGGCTGCAGCCTCATCGGGGGCAGGCAGGGCCTTGTCAGGCACAGGAAGGTGTTTTTCTGTTACTGGGAGCCCCGGGAAGCCAGGTAGCTGATATGGTCTGAGTCGCCTTTCTCAAGGAGCCCTCTGATGGCTGTGTTGAAATGTGCAGGGTGGAAGCGCTGAAATGGAGTGAAGTCTCCCTACACGGGAGACGCTCCCCACTCCTGTGACCACGCATTCCAGTGTCTGACAGTTTAGCAATGTAGCCATTTTCCTCTTAAGGTGTTTTCAGAAAGCTGGAGAACCCCCGGTTCCATGATCATAGAACCCTAAAAGTCCAATAGAAACTGCTCTTTGGAACTCTTCCCAGGACACTGAGTTGGCCCCTTCAGCCTTTGTGACAGAGGCTCTGTGATTTCAAATCGGCCCAGGATTTTGAACTCTGACCTCAGCCTTCCACTACCACACCTACCCCAACTGCCCTGAGAAGGTGGCAGAGAGAGCGCCCAAGCCAGGTTCTCAGCCCAGTTCTTCTTCCGCACTCAGGTGCGATTCCAGGCAAGCCTCGTCCCCCCACTGTGCCTCAGTGTCTGCCTCTGGAAAACAATGAGTTAGGCCAGTCAGTCTTTAAGACTCTACAAATCCTAATGTTCTCTTCATCCAAGAGGACGCGGGTGGGAAGGGGAAGGTGCCGCCCGGGGTTTCCCCCGCCCACTGACCCTGCAGCCAGCCCATCCTCCTTTCCCTGAGCCGGCTCCACAGACTCGGCTCCGGCAAACCCAGTTCCCGCTTCAAGCAGAGGGACTTGGGCGCCTCTCTGGGCCTCATCTCTGTCCCCAACCCCAGCCTGCCTTGTATTTGTGTAGTCGAAACCCCCTGCCGCATCCCTTTTCAGGGAAGGACGAGAGAGGCAGCTGGAGTGGTTAGAAATAAAATTAACCAGCCAGACAGTCTGGGTCTGCCACTTGGTTTTCCTACTTTTGATCTGTGTGACCTTGGGGATTTATTTATCCTCTGATGCCATTTTCTTATCTGCAAAGTAGAGACAATAGCCGCTGTACCTCACAGAATGTCTGTCAGGATTAAATGGGTTCGTATCTGTATTTATAACAGTGCCTAGCCCATAAAAAGCACTCTTGAAGTGGGGCATGGTGGCACACACCTGTAGTCCCAGCTACTTGGAAGGCTGAGGCAGGAGGATTGCTTCAGCCCAGGAGGTTGAGGCTGCAATGAGCTATGATTGCACCGCTGCAATCCAGCCTGGGTGACAGAGAGAGAACCTGTCTCTAAAAGAAAAGAAAAAGCATACTTTAGACATTAGCTGTTATTATTATTATTATCTCCTGTCCTTTCTATAGAGGAAGAAGTCAAGGCTCAGAGGAGTTAAGCGGCTTGCCTAAGGTCACACAGCTAGTTGGTCTCAGAACTTGGTCTTGAACTCTCAACCTTGCGCTTCTTGCATGTGCCGCAGGGCTCCCCATTTGCAAACATGGCTTCCTGTTCTCTCTCATCTCAGTTTTCCAAACTCTGATAATTTTTACTTCCCAGTGTCTACTGAGGAGATGAGCTTAAGCGACAGCATTAGACAAGAGTGGGCACATCCGACTACAGCTGTCCAATATGGGGAAAACGGCTCTGAATAGGGCCTTAAAGAAGTGAGAGCCCCCCGTGAATGTGGATAGAAAGCCAGCCTCTGCTGGCATGAGAGGCACCCCCACTGGGGGCCGCTTGGGACCCGAGGGTTGAGAATTCAGTCACAGGGCTCAAATCCACTGGGCGACCTCCCGAAGGTTTGGTCCCACCGAGCGGAGGGGCCTGCACTGCAGAGTGAACGGGGACACATCTGGCAGGAACTGATTCCCATTTCAGGCAGGAGATGACATAGTTTATTTATTTGAGGGGCATAGAAAAAAAAACGGAAAGAATTACCCACCTCCCCATGGAGAAAACATCACCAAATAAATTTAAAAAAAAAATGACAAGGAGAAAAGGCCATATTCCTGAGTGCTGGGGGGCGGGTGGGGGTAGGCAGTGATGGGGTGGAGGTGAGAATGAGAGACTGTTCTTGTTCTCCTGCTCATCTCAGTCTTTATTTTTATCCGTCACCCTCATTTTCCATTCCACATGTGTTCCAGGCCTGTCAGGCAGCAGCAGCCCACAACCTTGTATTTATTTAAATTTATTTTCACATTTGGTCCTGTTAGGCAGTTTGTCTGGGCTGCAGAGCCTCCAGGCCCTCCCCACGCAGCTCTGCAAAGGTTGCGTTCCTGGCTGCAGGCTTCTCCTGCGGGCCTCTTCGGCTTCCTTTCAGTCTTCCTTTCAGTCCAGGAGTTCTCAGCCCATCTGGGGAAGGGGGACCACAGACCACCCAAGGCATCCATGGCCCTGGGTGGAGAAAAATCTGCATCTTTCTTTTCGCCAGCTTCTAAGTGAACCGCAGCATTCCTTTAATTACAAATACAGAAAAAACCACAGTGGTATTAGCATTACCTGTGGCTTTGACCCCAAGAGACATCTCAGATATTTTCATATCACGTTACAGGTGTCACAGAAATCTCAAAATACCATTTACGCTCATCACTGCTCTGAAATTACAGCATATATGAGACTGACTGCTAAGTCTCCTTGTTTAATGCATCCTGAAGCGCATACAGGATTATAACAACCTTTTAAAATACTTTGGTAACTGTATTTCAAAATAATTAGTTGGCTCTGTGGTTCCTTGTATTTTAGTTTGTGGAAAATAAAAATTCTTCTGAGAAGGGGGTGCCTGGGCTTCACCAGACTCTCAGAAGGGTCGTGGCACAAAAAGATGAACACCTCACCCTTAGTTCCTGTACTGCGCTAACCCTAGCTCCCCTCTCAGGCCTTTACTGCAAGGCTGACGTCTGCTGGTTTTTAGAGCTGGCATCCTTAGCCGCACACCGTGTGGGGATGGACAGGGTGGGAGCAGGGAGGAGACAAGACCCGTGGCTCCATGTCACGTGTTCAGCTGAGGGTCCCTTTTCCAGCTCTGGACCACACTGTTCAACTGAGCCCCAGAAATGTACACCCCAGCATCTGCTCAGTGGGAGAGACCCAGTCAATGCACATTCTTGCCACCCCAGAGAGTGGGTGCAGCTGCACTCAACTCTCCCCACCTGCTGGTGTGACCTAGGGCATGGACCTCTGTTTTTCTGTCTCCTAAGCAACTTGAATTAAAAACCAAACTCTAGAAGCAGTGAAGAGAGGTGAGGGAAAGAAGGGGGCAGGCTGCCAGAATCCCGTGGGGCAGATGTAGGGTTCGTACTCTCGGATGTACAATTGTCCTATTTTCCAGACCCTTCTTTCTCCTCCATGAAGGTGGTAACTGGGATCTGGCTAGAAAAAGGAAATGGATGGATTGCCTCCAACATTCTGTACCTCTCACCAGCTTGTGATTTCATCAATGAAGTAAAGCGGAGAGGGGTTAGAGGGCCCTTGTCCAGGGAGCAATCAAGGCAAGGCATGCAGAGAAGTGGGGGTCTTCATTGCCTTGCCCCATGCCGGAAGCCAGGGAGCCCATCCTGGATGTTCTTATTTTGAAAAGGTTCTCTGGTGACTCTGACCTCGCAGCAAAGGTTGAGCATCCACACAAAGCAGTGTCCACACAGCTGGTACCTGGGATTCCTGGGGCCCCGGTGAGCACCTCTCCGCATCTCTGTTTCCCCATCCTCTGCCCTGGCAGTAGGCAGGGGTCTGTTTGCAAGGCCTCGGTTGTCTCACAGCTTCAGCTCACATTTCTAGGGTTCTTCCCCCAAGATTTAGTCTCTCCAGGAAAATATTTGTTGACTTCAAAGCAAAGCCACTCTGGAAGAGAAGCTAGAGGGAGCGGACAGCCCAGACTGTGCGTTTTCCCATTAATTTCTCCCCAGTTGCCTTCAGTGAGGCCCTTATTGTGATAATGATGATGGTGATGATGAAGATTTTTCTGTCCATGGCCACATCCTATGGCGTGCTTCCTCCCAGCGTGCTAAGCTCCAGCCTCCCTGGGGACCAGAGGGTGGCCTCTGCCATGAGTCAGACACCTCCTAATTTAGTCTCTTTGTAAATCTAATTAGCATGCTATTTACACCAAGCCCTGTACCCCTGGCAGGGGGTGTGAAGCAGGGCCTGTGTGGCAGCCGCCGTACCAGTGCCCACCCCTCACCTCCTCCGCACGCCAGTTCCCACAGCTCCCAGCCCGGAGTCCCGTCTAACAGCTGGAGTTCATCTTTCATGCTGGATTTGGGAAATTGTTCCCCTCTCACCCGCCTCCCTGGCAGGCTCCTTCCCCACACCCACCGCCACCCACACTCCTGAGCAGGGCTGGCACCATGGGAAGTAGTGAGAATCGTTTTACCCATGGAGTCATGCTCCCTCGAAGCAGTGGCGGGGCTTCCTGAAGACCCCCATGGGAATCAGAAGCAGAGCTGGCAAACTTTCTTCTCCATGCCTCTTCCTCTCCCCAGCGCCTCTTGACTGGCTAGCACCCTCCCTGGTGCCCCTTCGTTGTGGGTGCCAGTGAACCCAGTTCACCCTGGAACCTCCCATACTCCCCCTGCCTGCCCCATTGGCCACCCCACCTCATACCCCTAACAGTGACAGGTGTGTCTTGTTTTCCCCGTCTTGAACGAGGCTGCAGTAAGCACAGCTGGGCTGGGAGTTGTGCCTGTGTGTCTCACCCCATCGCCATCGTGGGCTGTGAAATGTCCTAATCAACAAGTAACAGGAACTGCGGAGTCCTGCTGGGCAGCTGTGGCAACAGTGGGCCACCAGGAACGCAGAAGCCTCCTCCCCAGCCCATGCTGGGCTCTGCTTGCCCAGGCGCCTACTAACTCTGTCCCCCGAAAGGGGAGAATAGTGCAGGGACGGGGCTGGGCACAGGGCAGAGGGAGAGGCAAGGCATTTCATGGCAAAGCAAAGTGTCACAGTTGTGCTCTCACTCTGTCCATGCAGGCTTAGGGCAGACCCTCCCTTCCTCTCCGGGCCTCAGTTTCTCCATCTGTTAAAAAGGAATTCATATCAAAGGAATTGAGAGTGAGATAATTTTTTTTTTTTTTTTGAGACAGAGTCTTGCTCTGTCACCCACGCTGGAGTGCAGTGGCACAGTCTTGGCTCACTGCAACCTCCACCTCCCAGTTCAAGTGATTCTCCTGCCTCAGCCTCCTGAGTAGTTGGGATTACAGGCACCTATTACCACGCCCGGCTAATTTTTGTATGTTTAGTAGCGATGAGGTTTCACCATGTCTACCAGGCTGGTCTTGAACTCCTGACCTCAAGTGATCCTCCTGCCTCATCCTCCCAAAGTGCTGAGATTACAGGTGTGAACCACCACATCCGGCCTGAGATAAAATTTTCAACATCGAAGTTGTCACAGGTTTACATCCCAGGTTGCAAGGTGCAGAGCACGTTTTCCCCTCCCTGGTTCTGACTAGTGCTAGCATCAACACACGGATGATATCTTTGCTCTTTTCACATGGGCAAAATGAGGCTCAGAGAGGAAATGTTTTAGGAAAGGTCACAGAGCGTGGGAAGAGATGCCTGGTGGCTAGCGAAGCACACAGGTAGCAGGCGCCCACGGGCCTCCGGCAGGAACAAGGAAGAGATGCCCTGAGGGATGTGCACGTTGAGTGGGAGGCGGGATTGGCTCATTCCTTCATTCATTCAACAAATATTTGTTGAACACCTACTGGGTGTCAGATGTGATTCTAGCATCGATTCACAAAGTTCAGCCCTTGGGCAGCTAAGGTTCCAAGGATGGAAGACCAAAGAAACAAACAGATGCAAATGATATCAGGTGGTGAGAAGAGCCACGGAGAAAAAGAAAGCCAGGGAAGGGGATTAAGGGAATCCTGGGAGGGGCAGAACCATCAGAGGAGGCCTTGACAGGCCTGGGTGAAGTGAGAGGGCCCAGGCTCTGTGGATATCTGGCAGAGGAATGTTCAGGCAGAGGGAAGGGCAGGTGCAGTGGCTCTGCAGAAGGAGGCTCAGGGGCTGGGAGAGGAGGTCAGAGAGGCCCAGGGCTGTGGTCAGGACTTTGCTCTCACAGGAATGAGATGGCAAGCCGCCTAAGGGAAGCAGGCAGGCAGTGATGTGACAGGAGTGAAGTTTCGGGAGGAGGTGCGGTGGAAGACACCCAACTTCTGTCCATCCGCTGCCGAATGGAGAAACTGAAGGTGATGCCTTCATGCGGCGGGCCATTACTCAGCCATTGCAGGAGTGAATGAAGCACTGACCTGCTACAGCAGGCATAGCCCTGGGAAACACAAAAGGCCACTTGGTGGATGATTTCACGTGTGGGAAACATCCAGAAGACGCAAATCCACAGAGACGGGAAGCAGATTAGTGGTTGCCAAGGGTGGGGGGAGAGAAATGGGGAGTGATGCTTAATGGGCACAAAGCTTCATTTGTGGGGGACACAAAAATGTTTTGGAGCTAGATAGAGGGAGTAGTGGTTGTACAACCCAGTGAATGTAGGAAAAATGCTGAATTGTTCACTCTCAAATGGTTAAAATGGTGACTTTTATGTTATATGAATTTTATCTCCATTTTTTAAACATTTATTTTATTATTATTTTTTATTTTGAGACAGCGTATCACTCTGTCACTCAGGCTGGAGTGCAGTGGTGTAATTATAACTCACTGCAGCCTCGAACTCCTGGGCTCAAGTGATCCTCCCACCCCAGCCTCCCCAGTAGCTGGGACTACAGGCACATGCCACTGTGCCCAGCTAATTTTTAAACTTTTTGTAGAGATGGGGCCTCACTACATTGCCTAAACTGGTCTCAAACCCCTGGCCTCATAAGATCATCCTGCCTTGGCCTCCCAAAGTGCTGGGATTACTGGCGTGAGTCATCGCACTCAACCTAAAAATTTTTTTAAAGGATGCTGTGTCTGCCAGGGGTGGGGGTGGGTGAATCGACCCTGAGGGGCAGGGGCCTTTCCTAGGAGTGACTGCCGTCATTCAGATGGGGCCTGTGGAGGCTGAGGAGCCGTCAGCCGCTGGATCTGTTTTGAAGGGAGAGTCAATGGGATTTGCCAATATGGGGAGGGGAGGAAGGGAGTTAAGAGTGACTGCACAAGGTTTTTGGCCTGAGCAGTTAGAAAAATGGAGTTCTTACTTCCTGATACGGTAAAGCAGTCGATTCAGTGAGGGGATGATGGAATCCGTAGGTTAGCTTCCAGCGTGTTACGTTTGACATGCTTGTTAGACACCCAGATGGAGACGCCAAGAAGGCACATGGGCTGTGCTGGTAGATACCTAGCGAGCAGCTCCGGGGCCTGGGTGAGGGGCTGCCTCATAGCATTTAGTAATCTCTGTGGTGTCAATGCTCCTCGATGGCCGATCTCAAGCTACTGGCGTGGCCTCAGCTGGCTCTCCCAGATTCTAGAAATCCAACCGTTGGCTCTCAGGAGCCTCTAGAACCCCAGCTACCACCATGTGGATCCAGGCTGGAGGCGGGAATGAAAGTGTTGCCAACACCCAGATTGTATTTAAAGCCACCGGTGGCCGGCATGGCGGCCCACACCTGTAATCCCAGCACTTTGGGAGGCCAAGGCAGGAGGATTATGTGAGCCCAGGAGTTTGAGACCAGCCTGGGCAACATAGTGAGACCCCCATCTCTACAAAAAAATTCAAAATTAGCTAGGCATGGCGGCGCGCACTTGTAGTCCTAGCTGCTGGGGAGCTGAGGCAGCAGGATCGCTTCAGCCCGGAGATTTAGGCTGCAGTGAACTGTGATCACACCACTGCACTCCAGCCTGGGCAACAGAGCAAGACCCCAACTCTACCTAAAACAAATGAATAAATAAAGCCACCGCTCTAGCTGGGTTCACTTGGGAAAGGGATGTGGATAGAGCAGAAAGGAGACTGAGGACTGGGCAGCCCCGGGACACCCTGATGCTTCACTTTAGGGGAGATGAGGATGACTGAGGAGCCACCCCCAAGGGAAGGGGAAGAGGAGCAAGAGGGAGCACTGATGACAGGAGGAAGATTGAGGTGAAGGAGGGAGTGGAGTGTGCAGGAACAGAGGCAGGACTCAGAAGACTTGGAGGCAGCCCTAATGTCTTTCAGTAGTGGCAAATTAACATGCATATCTTAGTCCATTTCTGTTTTTGGCATGATGCCTTGTTGTGATAGCCCTCATTAGGGAATGTCCAAACCTGCTAGCATTTACAGAGCAGGTCTACCAGGATTTTTTTTTCTTTTCTTAATCCTCTTGGCCCTTTTCTCTCTCCTGCCTCCAGAGCCCTCCTCTTGCACACCAGGGGGCCACCCTTCTAAGAGGGATGCCAGAGGTCCCCTCCCTAGCTCTGCAGATCACTCAGATATGCTAAATAGTCCTACAGGGACAGACTGTGCTTAAATAAATAGATCACCAAAGGGAATTGAGAATCAGAGGAATCTCAAAGGCATTGTGCTGAAAGAAGCCACTCGCTAATGCCCTGTGCTGCATAATTCCATGACATTCTCAAAAAAGACAAACTTATAGGAACAGAGAACAGGTCAGAGGTGGCCGGGGGTGGGAGAGGGGTCCCTGTAAAGAGACGGGACAAAGAAGTGCTGGGGGCAGTGGGACTGTTCTGTATCCTGGTTGGAGGGGATAGGTAACAAGAATCTTTGCATGTGCTAAAATTCATAGAACTATATACCAAAAAAAGTCAACTTTACAACATGTTAATTAAGAAAATAAACTATAAATTATGGAATACCCCCCACACCCATCCCCCAAAAAGGATGAAGTGAGAGGCACCAGCGTGAGCAGCAGCACTGGTGGGCTTCTAGACTAAGATAGCCCCATCCTTCTCTCCACCGTCATTAAATCAGCAAGTGCGTAATTTGTACCCTCCTATACAGCTAGAAAGGCCAGTTAGGGGTCCTTGAACACCGCTGTGAGATTCAATCTAATTCAGCAGGCAATTGGGAGCCATAGATGGTCCTTGAGCATAAGTGATGTACTCAGAGCTATGCTTTAGGTTGATTAATCTAGACACATGGATAATGGGAGTGGTACCAGTGGGCAATGACAGAGAGCACCGGTGGGTGGGGACTGGACGAGGGGTCAGGACTGCTTAGATGTGGGGTCTGTAGGAAAGGCAGGGGTTGAGATGAGGCTGCAGTTTAGAGTTCCAGCAATGGGAGTGACAGAAGCTCAAAAGGGCAGGCTGGGGGAGGGACTAGATGGAGAAAAAGATGGGAGCTGCCACCGTCCGCCACCACCCTGCTGTGCAGCGGCCAGGTTCCATCTTTACTTCAGTATAGCTCCTCACCTGAACACCCTCCACCACCTTTGCATGCCCTCTCTTTCCCTCTGTTAATCTGTCTTTGAATCTGATCCTCTCTCCCTGTCTCTCTGTCTCTCACCTGCCTTCCCACGTGTCTTAGTCCATTTTGTGTTGCTTATAACAGAATAACTGAAACTGAGTAACTTAAGAAACAAAATTTATTTCTTACAGCTATGGAGGCTGAGAAGTCCAAGGTCAGGGGGCTGCATCTGGTGAGGGCCCTCTTGCTGGTGGGGGCTCTCTGCAGAGTCACGGGGTGGTGCAGGGCATCTCGCATGATGAGATTGCTACGTGTGCTCATGCAGTAGCTCAGGTCTCTCTTCCTCTTATAAAGCCTCTAGTCCCCCTCCCAGGATAACCCATTAATCCATTAACCCATTAATCCACTAATCCATGAATGGATTAGTCCATTCATGGGTGCAGAGCCCTCACGATCCAATCACCTCTTAAAGGCCCCACCTCTCAATACTGCCACACTGAGGATTAAATTTCAACGTGAATTTTTTGGGGGGACATTCAAACCCTAGCACCATCCTTCCTTCTCTGTGTCTGTCTCTATCTTCTGATTTTTTTTCTCACACTCACACATGCACAGCAGATAAACACATGCAACTCATTCATTCATGCCTTTATCCCTTCGTCCATTCACCCATAGCAACTATGCGGCCAATACACATACACGCCCCACGCCCCAAAGATAGGGAATATGTCAAGTAGGAGGGGCCCTTTGCATGCCTGAGCAGCCCTGCCTGGGGGCAGCTGAGTGACACACAGGACTGTCACCAGGGATGGTCACCCCTCTACCCGGTGCCCAGCACCCTGTCCCAGCCCAGGACCTATTCCTTAAGACATTTGTGATGTCTTTGTTCACTGGGAAGAGGACCCAAGACCGGGCAGCTCCCTTGGAAGAGGACTAGAAAGGAGAGGGAGATGAAATTACCTGCTCCTTCTTGGCTCCCAGGGTTCCAGGACACCAAGTTTATGGCCTCCTATGATGGTGGGATCCCTGATGTAGAAAGGCAACCCAGAGAGGGCAAACAGTTTGCACGAGGTCACAAAGCAGGCCAGCGCCAGTCCTCGCTCCCCATCTCCTGTCCCCTCCACTCTTCTCAGCTCCCTCTCTGCCACCCAACCATGCAGGAAAGGTGGAATCACTCTTGGAGGAGAGGCAGACTCACTCTTGGAGGAGAGGCAGTGGAATACAAAGCGGTGTGATTAGCAGCTGTGGCGGTGTCCCCTCCTGATTTCCATAAGGCATTTAGATTTCTTTGCCTGGCCACACATTTCTCTGTGGGAAGAGGGAAATCATTTTAGCATAGGAAATAGCCAGAGCCAGGCAGCTGCAGAGTGGGAGAGCCAGCTCCCAGCTCTGCACCCTGGCCCTCCCTGCTCCCTGCCTGGAGGCCTCTAGAGGGCCTGGCCAGAAAGCAGAGGGCTGGAGACCCAGGAGGCTGGTGAGGCCAGCGAGTACTCCCTCTCTGCGGTGCTGCCCCTCAGGCCCTGTGATTCTCCCCAGAAGGGGCCCCAGAAGGAGGGGCAGGACAGTCCTGGGCTTGGGACAGACCTGGGTGCACACATCCTTTTGCCCTGCACTTTGGACTCTTTGTGCATCTCTGAGAACACTTACACCCCACTTTAGCCCCCTGCCCCAACCCCAGCCAAAAGTTGGGTGCAGAGTTTGCCATTGGAGTGAGGAAAGGGATTGAGGCCAGGTAGAGTGATGAAGTTCAAATTAGCAGATTCTGATGAGAGTGGCAGACCTTGAAGTTGGAAATATGGCCACTGGGGCTGGGAGGCTTGCCTGGGGTTGCAAGACAGGGCCACAATGAAGGGATTGCTGAGTTTTCCACGTGGGCCAGGTGCCTTCCAAACAGAGCCCATGCTGGAGGAAGGGAGAAGAGGACATGGCCTGGCTCCCCTGGGATCGTGGGAAGCTGGGGGGTACAGCATGGTGTCCTTGAGTTAAGAACTCAGGCCACATAAATCCTCTGTGGTTCCCTCTGTCCTTTGCACATGAATTACCAGTCCAGGTGGCTGTAGCAGCAGCAGCTGCTCCATCTACAGAACTGGAAAGGACCGTGTGTCCCTCGATCTCCACATAAAGCTTGCCCTTTGGCCATACCCACGGGCATGATTGAGGGGAGCCTCACCCTCCTGGCTAGCCCTTCTAAGGCCACTTTGTTTCAGGAAGTACCCTCTGGGCTAACTGCTCTAGTCCCTAGAGGTCCAGGGTCTGGAATGCAGAACAGAAAGACACAGCAAGGCTGAGCTATGAACCATGTGACATGGGCTTGGCTGGGTCCCAGGAGTTGGAAGTCTGTGCCCAGGAACAGAAGTGGGTACAGACGGTGGTAAAGTATAGCTGGGCTTTGGAAGTATAAGATTCCCATAGTGCACTGGGTCAGTGGGCTGCAGATTAGGAAAATAGAATTCAAAAGCACCTGCCCCTCATTTGCCTTAATGCAAGTACCAACGCACATTATAATTCTTTTCTCAGGAGAACGGAGGCTGGCTTCAGGGCCGACCGGAGGGAGTGGGGGAAGGTCTGCACGTGCAGGTGAGGAGGACCTGCCCACCTCGTGCCTTCATCTGTAGACAGATAATTCACACATCCGCGGTGAAAATGATGGTGCTCTGGTATTCTTCCCCCAAAGTGCCAGCTGCCAATCGGATCAAATTAGATTTCACAAGGGTTTTTGAAATACATGGAATTCACCAACAAATTACCCTTAAAGAGGGAAAATCAATCATTTGGAGCAGAGATAAGCTGAAGGCGAGGCAGCCTCGGATTGATCCCGTCTGTGCAGGCGTGTGTGGAATTCAGCAGATAACCTGTGGAGAGGAGGGAGGGGAGGCTGGCTGAGAGGTACAGGAAGGGGAGAGAGGCAGGGCAAGAGGGGGAAGGAGGGAGTTGGAGAGGGAGAGATTGGAAAGAGGAAGGTGAGAGGGCAAGAAGGGGGGAGGAAAGAGAAAGGAGAAGAGGGATAGAAGAAGGAAAGGAAGAGGAGAGAGAGAAGAGAGGCTTAGTCTGCACAGGCTGCTGTAACAAACTACCATTGACGGGTGGCTTGTAAACAACAGAAACTTATTTCTCTCAGTTCTGGAGGCTGGGAAGTGCAAGATCAAGGGCCCAGTAGATGTGGTGTCTGGTGAGGGCCTGCTTCCCACTGTGTCCCCACATGGCTGGAGGGGCAAGGATTGCTCTGGGGTCCCTTTTATAAGGGCACTAATCCCTTTCATGAGGACTCTGCACTCATGACCTAATCACCTCCCAAAGGCCCTGTCCTCCTTGGGGGTTAGTATTTCAACATGAATTTTGGGGAAGGGGACACCAGCTTTCCGTCTCCAGCAGATGAGAAGAAATGAGGGCGAGATAAAGAGAGAAACAAGCAAAGGAGTCACAAGAGGAGGCGAGGAGAGAGGGGAGGATAGAGAATCAGGGGAATGGGACAGAGAGTTTGGGCTGGAGTCATGGAAAGCAGTTGGAAGAGCACAGTGGGCCGGGTGCGGTAGCTCACACCTGTAATCCCAGCACTTTGGGAAGCCGAGGCGGGAGGATGGCTTGAGCCCAGGAGTTCAAGACCATCCTGGGCAACTTAGGGAGACCCCATCTCTACAAAAAATAAAAAGCATTCGCTGGGCATAGTGGTGCACACATGTGGTCCCAGCTACTTGAGAGGATTGCTTGAGCCCAGGAAGTTGAGGCTGCAGTGAGCAGTGTTTGCATCAACTGCACTCCAGCCTGGGTGACAGAGTGAGACTCTGTCTCAGAGAAAAGAAAGAGCACCACATTAATGGGCATTACGGGCCTTAGAGAATCACCCCATCCAAGCTTCCCATGTGGTAGATCAGAGGCCCAGAAGGAAAACAGGGCCTTCCCCAGTTGCGTAGTAATACAGGGCAGCTCCAGAGAAAACAGACTCCTGACCTCAGGCCCATGGTGCTCAAGGGCCAAGTCACAGAGGAGCTTGGGGAGGGGACATAGGTAGGAGGATGAAAGCCTGAAATGAGGGTGACGTCCTTCACCTTGATGCAGGCCCAAGAGGTGCTCCACTCCCACAGTGGAGAAACGGAGGCCTGGAGCCATGAGTGGCGGGGCAGGCCTGAAGGGCAGAGGAAAAAGAGGCAGCAGGGCAGAGCCACCCACCATGTGACATGGGCTTACTGGGTGCCAGGGGTTGAGGTGGAGTCAGAAACGGAAGCAGTGTCCTCTGCCAGGCTCCTTCCACTGCCTTCTGTATCCTGGCATCTCAGTGGGCAGAGAGACTTAGCACCCCCCTTAGTGTAGGGGTTGGAGGGAGAAGCAGCTGGCTTTGAGTTGAAGGTGGAAGGAGAGGCCTGCCTCCTGCCGAGGTCCCCTTTGCCATGTCTGATTGGGGTGAATTAAGTGAAAGGATGGACAAAGAAGGATAAAGAATATGTATTCGATGGGCTTTTATTTTCTACTGCTCAATCTTATGGATCAGACCAACAGAAAGTACAGCCGAGGAAGGAGGGAAACCTGCGCCCCACGCCCAGGGTGGGACTGGTGGGTCCTGTCACCCAAGCCTTTGCCCTTCTCTGCCTGCTCCTCTCATTTCTGGCCATGGTCTAGAAATCAGCTCCTTCCCAGGGATGCCTCCTCTCCTACCCCCACTACTCCTAGAACAATAATAATAGCTCTCCTCTATTGAACACTTATTCCATCCCAGATGCTTGACCAAGATTTGGCAGCTCACCCACAGTAGCCCTATCAAATAGGCTGCATTCTTCCCATTTTACAGATGAGGAAATTGAGGCTCAAGGATATAAAATTGTGTATGCAAAAATCACACAGCTGTAAAAGGCAGTGCCTGAGCCTAGGCTCAACTCCAGAGGTTGTGGCTTCCAAGGTTCTATACCCTGGAAGCTCAGGTCATGGGGCTCTTCCCTGGCAGACCCGAGTTGGGGACAGGGTTGGTTTTGGTGAGGGCAGCACTGACTCTGGGGGCCCCACTCCGCACTCCAGATTCCCAGCCCCGATCCAGCTTGGGCTGAGGGTGTCACACCAGCCCACCAACCAGAACTCCCTGGGTGCCTCACGAGAGCCCTGGCCCTTTATCTTGCCCCAGCATCCCCCTACCCGCCGACCCCAAACATAAAGGTGGCCTTGGTCCTTGCTGTGGCTCCTGAGGCCACCCTGCCTTCACATGACCCTGGTCCTTCCTCTTCCGTGAAAAGGAATTAAGACCTCCTCCAAGGGCACATTGTAGTTTACAGGGTTGGTTGACGGTCCCCTAGCATTTGAGGTACAAAGAAAAGAACACACAAGGTCCCTGCCATAGGGAATTTCCTGGCTTAGGCAAGAAAACACAATTCACATGCTTACAAAACATGGGGGAGCAGAGAAATGATACTGTTTTCATTTAATTCTGTGAGATGTGCTTACCCTCCCCACTTCACAGATGAGGAAATTGAGGCTTCAGGAGAGGAAGTGAGTTGTCTAAAGTCACACAGCTAGGAAGTGACCCAGCCTGTTCCTCAACGTTGAACTGTGCTCTCTTAACATTGCATCACGCCCCTGGGTCACTAACCCGGGGGCCACCCTGACTGATGGCAGAGAGAGACAAACATCCCGGAGAGGCAAGCTAGTGTCACCAATAGCAGGGCAGTGCCTCAGGATGGGGAGGGCCAAAGAGCCAGAGAGACAAAGGAGGCATCTGCAGGCCTTGTCGTGCTGGAGGGAGCCTGGAGGCTGGCTCAGGCCTCCCTCCCTTTGGGGGCCCAGGCCACCTGCAGCGGAATGCGCCAGTGCTGAGAGCCCTCAGGTGATGACCAAGGGAAGCCATGCTTAGAAGTCAGGCCACCCAACCCAACGGCAGGACCTGGCCTGAAATCCACCCCTCTGAGGCAGGGAAAGGTCTGCATGCAGGTGGTTAAGTAGCGGAAATATCACCCTTGACCCTCCCTCCCAAGGGAGTATTTAACGAGCTGATGTCTGTTGAGGGCCCAACATGTAAGCTCAACAAACAGCTGGACAACCACGCTGGGTCAGCACACGGAGCCGGGTCTGCTGGGACAGACTCAGGTCGGCTGGCTCTGGGAGCCTTAGAGAGACTAGGAGGGAGCAGTGGCTCATCTGACCCTTCTCAAAGCTACCCCCCACTTCCAGGAATGGGAGGCAGGGAGGGGGCAAGGTCTAGGGAAGTTGCGGGGCAGCCCTCCTGGCAGCCGGCTGATAAGGCGCTGCCCTCGTGGGGGTGGGAAAGCTGCAGCCCTAGGAGCAAAGTGCAAGAGCTACATGGGGAGGGACCGGCAGGGGGCCAGGAGGGATTTCATGTGTCCTTCCCCTCCCAAGAAATAAATAAAGCTAAGCTGTCGCCTCGGCCTCCCCGCGGGCAGCTGCCAGCTCCGCAGCCTGTGGTGGCTGGGCTCTGGCTCCGGGACCCGCAGTGGGCGCTATCAGCCTTCTCATCGCCTCTCTCAGCTGGAGGAGAATTTAATCCACAGGCTCCTCTCCACACACACTAGGGCTCCTTTTGATGTTTCTGTTTATCTCCCTTCCAACAAAATCGCCCCTCTGCAGCTCCAAGAGCCCCTCCAGCCTCCTCCGCACCTCCACCCCATGAAGGCAGTCCCCCAGCCCCCTGTGGGACAAGGGCAGGGAGGAGGCCTAGCAGGAGCAGGGAGGTGGGTGTGCCCTCCACCAGTCCAGGCTTTGTGCCCTGACCTGAGCTGAGGTGCTTGTGGGCCTCCTTCTGCCACGTGTGGCACAGGGAGGGGTTCACTATGCCAGCTCCTGGCATTGCACTTGGAGCAGCGTTCTGTAGTGGGAAGGCCAGGAGAGCTGCATGGTTAAGAGCTCTGACTCCGAGGCGGGGTGGGGGCAAACTTGAGTTCCAAGCCTTCCTTGGCTGCTGTGTGGCTTGAACACTTACCCCCTCTGGCCCCAGTTTCTTTCTCCAAGAAAAGGAGTCGACTGACGCTGTCTTTGGGCCATCGTGTGGATTCTGGTTAAGGTGCGTGACGCCTGTGTCATAGCCGGGCTTCACAAATGGAAGCTGTTGTCATAAAGGGCTCAGCAGCACAGGACTGCGATCAGTAGGGGTTTTGCAGCAACTTAGCAAACTGAAATATCTCCCTCTCACACACACCCACGTCCTGAGGGCTGACAGTCACAAATCCAGACCAAGCAGGAATTGGCCAGCTGGTAAAGTCCTGGAAGGAACAGGCTGAGCATTTTAGAGGACTTGGTCAGTAGGTGACCCTGAGGGTCTTAGGACATGTGTCCTGACCACTGCAGCGTCTGGCCTGCGTGAGCTTTTCCAGCCCCTGGCAGCAAATCAAGGAGAAGGGAGCAAGTCTCATTCATTTGAAACCCCAAGAATTCTCCTAAAGGGGTCAGGAAGCTGTCCCGAAGGCTTGTCCGCTCTGGGTGCTCCTGCCTCACCAGGTAGTTAACCAGAAGCTACACTGAGCTCACATCATCTTCCAGGCATCTTTGAGCTCAAAATCACTGAGCTCACACCATCTTTTCAGTCCCTCACTGTTGACCTCAGCCTGCACACGATTGGTGCCGCCCCAGCCGACACACGGTTCTTCCTAAGCCTTCTCTGCTCATCCACCATACCTTACTGCTTATACCTTACAGGCCAATGCTCTTCAGTTCTGTCTTGCTTCTTCCCAGCATCACTCTATCCTGATGGTTCTCAGACATTAGTGAGCATCAGAATGCCTGAGGGGCTTGTTAAAACAGTACTGGGCCCAGTCCGGGCGCGGTGGCTCACCCCTGTAATCCCAGCACTTTGGGAGGCCGAGGCAGGCGGATCATGAGGTCAGGAAATCGAGACCAGCCTGACCACCATGGTGAAACCCCGTCTCTACTAAAAATACAAAAATTACCCGGGCGTGGTGGCGCATGCCTGTAATCCCAGCTACTCAGGAGACTGAGGCAGGAGAATTGCTTGGACTGGGACTCGGGAGGCAGAGGTTGCAGTGAGCTGAGATCACACCACTGCACTCCAGCCTGGGCGACCGAGCAAGACTCTGTCTGAAAAAAAAAAAAAAAGAAAAAGAAAAAGAAAGGAAACGGTGCTGGGCCCAATCCCCAGAGTTTCTGACTCAGAAGATCTGGGCGTGGCCCCCAATTTTGCATTTCTAACAAGCTCCAGATGATGCTGATGCTGTGGTCCCAGGACCACACTTGGAGAACCACTGTTTTACCCTTGTAGTTCTCATCCTTGGATACACTTTGGAATGAATAACTGGAGAGCTTTACAGAATGTGGATGCCTATGCTTCCACCCCCTCCCCAAGTCTGGTCTCCATGGTCTAGGGTGCAGCATAGGCAGCACCCTATGTAAAGCTCCCCAGGTAATTTTGATATGTGGCCAGTGGAGAACTACCCCTCTTTGCCTCTCCAACTGCTCACCTTTTTCTCGATTCCTATAGGTGCCTCCAAGCTACTCTCCCTGCCGCAGTGATGTCTTCCCAACCCTGGCTATGCAATGTTGTTCCCTGGGGAGCATGAGAGAAATGTAGCTTTTCCCAGCCCCCAGAGATGATGACACACTGGCTCTGGGCATCTGCATTTCTTCTTAGAACGCCACTGGTGATTCTGTTGTGCATCTAGGGAGAGGAGGGCAGCACTGGTGTGACTCGCACGTGGCTGCAAGGTCACCTCCCTCTCCCCTGCTGCAGAGCTCAGAGTGGCTCCGTCTCGCTCATGGAAATAATGCCATCCTCAGGATGGCATCTGCCTGGGACTCCAAGCTTCTCGACATGGACCCTTTGCAAATAATAAGTCATCGATGATTCTTCTCCACACTCCATGCCTTTGCTTAGGACAGTGGTCCTCAAAGGGTGGCTTCAGATCAGGATCAGCGTCGCCTGGAGCTTGGTTAGAAATGCAAAGTTACAGGCCCCAACCCAGGCCTACAGAATCAGGAATTCCTGGGGGAGGGAGAAGAATGGGGGAGCAATCTGCAGGTGATTCTGAGACACGCTAAGGATCTAAGGATCAAGAACTCTGTGTTTAAAGCTACTTCCTCCACCCGGAATCCCTTTTCTGCCAGTCCAAAAGAGTCCAAAAATAATACCTTCTGACCAGACACAGTGGCTCATGCCTGTAATCCCAGCATTTTGGGAGGCTAAGGAGGGTGGATCATTTGAGGTCAGGAGTTTGAGACCAGCCTGGCCAACAGGCGAAAAACCGTCTCTACCAAAAACAAAAAACAAAAACAAAATACAAAAATTAGCTGGGCATGGTGGTGTGCACCTGTAGTGCCAACTACTCGGGAGCCTGAGGTGTGAGAATTGCTTGAACCTGGGAAGTAGAGGTTGCAGTGAGCTGAGATTGTACCACTGCACTCTGGCCTGAGCAACAGAGCAAGCTTCCATCTAAATAATAATAATAATACCTTCCTTCATTCCTAACACCAGCTCAGAACTCACCTTCTTGGGGCAACCTCCTCTGCTTGTCCTCCCCTTAGACTGGGCCCTGGAGTGCTCAGATAGTACCTCTCAGTTTGTTCTGGTAACTAACATTGCTGACTGCAAGGCCAATGCGTTTCACACTGTGGACTCGTGCTGCCAATGGGGAATGCCCGCATCAGACCTGAGCTCCACTTCCTTGGCTGGGGCAGCAGCCAAGAAGGTTGTGGGAAGGTGCATTGGCCCAGAAGCTGGCCCGGCCTCTTTTTTTTTTTTTTTTTTTTTTTTTTTTTTTTTTGAGATGATGTCTCACTCTGTCGCCCAGACTGGAGTGCAATGGCATGATCTCGTCTCACTCCAACCTCCGCCTCCCGGCTTCAAGCAATTCTCCTGTCTCAGCCTCCCGAGTAGCTGGGATTACAGGCGTGCATCAACATGCCCAGCTAATTTTTTTGTATTTTTGTAAAGATGGGGTTTCACCATGTTGGCCAGGCTGGTCTCGAACTCCTGACCTCAAGTGATCCACCCACCTCTGCTTCCCGACGTGCTGGGATTACAGGCATGAGCCACCGCACCCGGCCTGGGCCCGGCCTCTTATCCCCCACTCAGCCACCAGCTCCCTATGCAACCATGGGCTGCTCAGTCAACCTCTCTGAACTCAATTCCACTGGAGGGGCTGGAGGGGCGCGTGGGAGGAGTAGCAGTAACACACAAGGAAGAGCTGCTGAAGCCCAGGCACTCCCTGAGCACCCACTGTGTGTCATGGTCTGCTGGGGAATCGTCACCACCTGAGGCATGGTCCACAGCCTCAAGGGGCTGCTGACATTCCATAATAATCACGGAGGGAACTGTAACCCAGTGATGCAAGTGCTCTGCAGCCATTAAGGAAAACAAAGCAAATACTTGGTACTTACAAAGTGTTTAGAATAGTGCCTGACCAAGAGTAGGTGCTATGTTGTTAGTGTCCTCGTTCGCATCATCATCTATATGCACAGTTATGGACCAATCACCAAGGTGTAGTTCTAAGTGAAAATACTGGACACAGAGCAATGTGCATAGCATGCTGTTAGTGTCACAGCAGGGTGGCATGTACCCATAATGGTCATATAGGCATGGATTTCCTGGGGAAAGAGACCCAGGAATGGAGTGTGGTGGCTGCCCTGGGAGGTTTGTCAGTACCTGGGCTCACAGGGAGAGGGAGAGGCGTGTGTTCCCCTTACACTTTTTAACTTCTGGAAAATTTGCCATGTCTCTGCTCACATGTCTCTGACATTTTTTATGTTAGGAAAATAAAAACATGGCGGTGTTTGGGGCTGTTTCCTGCAGGGATTTTATCCAGGCTCCAGGGATGTAGGATGTAGGGATGGCCCCTCCCATCCCAGCCTACACTGAGGCCTTCTGGGTGACAGTGGACAGAGATCAGGGAGACAGGAGCCCTTGCCCCCCCTCTCACCTCCTCACCCTTCATGCCGTTCAGCCTCTTCTGGGTCCCACGCTTGTCCCTCTTCTCCACTCTCCAGCACACATGTGTGCACACTCACACAATACGCCTCCTCCAGACCCCAGAAGCTATGGCCCATCAGAGGCTGGGGACAGCTGCTCCTCTAGGGTGTGGTCCTGGGGTCCCTCCCATGACCCAGGGTCTCACTGTCTTTTCTCTCTGGTTCCTTCCTCCTCTCCATACCTCTCCGGCTCCTTCTGTCTGTCTCCATATCCTCTGACTGACTGACTCCCATTGACAGAATTTGGTAAGTGAGCCTCTGAAGGGCAGGGGTTGGGCTTGGGGAGGGCTCGTGGTGGGCACAGTGGGGAGGGGCTTTGAAAAGGGCACAGCTCAGCCCTCCCCCACCCTCTCAGGCCCCCAGCTCCTGTGGTTGAGGGACCAAAGGTTCAGGGGAAGGAGAGGAGTTGGTGTCACCTGTTCAAAGCTGTCACACCCCACTGGCTTTAGCTATTAGTGCCCCTTCGGGCATTTAATTGGTCCCTTCCATGTGACAGGACGCATTCCACACCAGGGAGCGCTGCAACCTCCACAGCCTGACAGGCCCAGGGGAGCCTTGCCCCCACATCCCCTGGGGAGCCACTTTGGGCTGGGGCTCTGGAGCCCCGCGGCTTGCCTGGACCCCAGAATTGGCAAGAGAGGGCTTAGGGAGCTCAGCTTCCACCTCTCCATCCAAACCTCTGTGCCAGTAACAGGGCACAGGCCTGTCTCCAGGCTCTAAGAAAAGTCTAAATGCAGCAAGTGTATTTGCCAGTTTGCTAAAATGGGAAAAACCCAAGAGACTGATGGGTAAACGTTAGCATGCATTCATTCCACAAGTGCCTTTGAGCATTTAGGGGGCAGCCCCAGGGGCCCATGAATCTTGTGAACTCTCAGGCTTCACTGGGGGTATCATTTCCTGATCATTCCCCCTCTGCCCTGAGTGGGATGTGAACCAGCCTTGCAGGGACTATCCCCTTAGACCATGGAGAGTCTTTGGGGCCACCCTCTCACCAGGAACAGGTTTCTGAGAGGAGTCCCACAACATCCCCTAAGCAACCTAGATGTGAGGGTGGGCTTCCCTTGCCAGCCACTGGTTCAAGAGAAAAGGGCCCATGTGCAGAGGGCCTGAGCTGGCCACTGGGCTAGGGGTGGGCTCTGCACCATAAGCCAGAGCTTCTGCCTCTGGACTGAAAGCCAAGGTCAGTGACCTACTGGGCACCTGCAAGAGAGGTCAGGAGGAGGCTCTTACACATCACAGGCCGCCTGCCCAGTTGGAGGGGAGTTCGGGGGCACAGGTGATCCCCTTGCCTCAAGTGCAGGCAGGAAGAGGAAGTAGAATCACTTTCTGAGCAGGCCAGACCTCAGGGAGTCAGTAAGCTGAATCTCCCACCTTCAGCCATGTCTCCTCCCCATGATCTGGAGACTTCAGTCACGTCACATGCTTTCTGTGAGGAGAGTCAGGTAGCATCTGAGGGGCTCTGTGAGCCACAGCCCTGGTTAGAATAATCAGAAATGCCTGAACTTGAGTGAGGCACCCACCTCCCTGAAATGATGGGCTTGGGCCTCTGGGACACAGCAGAACCTGTGTTGGGGTGGCCACCCTGTGCTCAGTCGGGGATCCTGGGCCCCCCGACTGGCCACATTGTGGGATCCCTGGCCATTCACATTGCCACTCAGTCTCTGGGTTATTCCTATTTCACATGTCAGCAAACCAGTGTTCTCCCTGATGGACACGTTCCAGAGGAGGAGGGGAAGAACAGCATCTGCATCCCTTGTGTCCTCTCCTGGCCAAGCCTGTCATGGCTGCTTAACTGCTTCTCTTCTCTCCACTCCCCTCACATCCTCTCTCCTCCTCCTTCCTCTGTCTCCCCGCTGGGTCTTGCAGCTGGCCGGTCCCTCCGCAGCTGGGGTCACTGGGACAGAGAAAGGGAGCAGGAAATGGAGAGTGAACCAAACCACCTGAAGGGGACACTGTGGGCATCCGACAGCACAAGGAAGGAAAAGAGAGCCAGAGGAGGTTTCCAGAGGGCCTAGACATGGGTGGGTCATGGAGTCTCGGAGCTGCGCTGGGAAAGCCCTGCTCTGTCCCAGCACCTCATCCATTGCCCCAACCAAAGCAGCTCTGGGCTCACTCTCCAGGAGCCTCTGCTCCTCCATTTGGGTCTAGGCTTTGGCCACTGTGCCCTTCCTGACTGGCTTCTTCTGCACTCTTGACCCAGGGCCTGAACAGCATGTTTGAGGTGTACTTGGTGGGGAACAACTCCCACCACTTCATCATCTCCCCGACCTCCGTCCAGGGGAAGGCGGACATTCGTATTCGGGTGGCCATCCCACTGGACTACGAGACCGTGGACCGCTACGACTTTGATGTAAGGCCCCACTCACTGGCGTTTTGGAGTGGGGTGGGGGTGGATTTCAGGGGAGGCGAGGGTAGGGTAGAAGATTCCCTTAGATCCCACCTTCCACTGCTGCCCATCTTCCCTTGTGGATCTGACTCAGATAAGCCCTCCAAGAGATGGCAGGGGCCAGGCTGAGTCTCCCTTTTCCAAGGAGGAAAAGGATATGTCCAGTAATTGAGTGGAATTTTACCAGACTCCCATCAGGAGCCTTTGCAACCCATCTGCTGCCAGATCAGCCCCTGCTAGCTCCTCCTGCCCTAGCAGAATCAGCAGCCATCCCTAGAGCAATGACAGACGGGCTCACAGTAGCACAGAGCTGGGATGGGCAGAGACTCTAACAGGTGCTCTGGGCTGGGGCCGGCAAAGGCATGGAGAGGACTTACAGGGACAAGGACTCTGGGAGGGGACATGTGGGAGCTTACCTGGGCCCCTGTTCTGCACCCCCAGCTCTTTGCCAATGAGAGTGTACCTGACCATGTGGGCTATGCCAAGGTGAAGATCACTCTCATCAATGAAAATGACAACCGGCCCATCTTCAGCCAGCCACTGTACAACATCAGCCTGTACGAGAACGTCACCGTGGGGACCTCTGTGCTGACAGTCCTGGTGAGTCCCCGCTTCACTGCAGGGCCACTGAGCTCTCCAGGGCCGACTGTGGTGAGGCACCCAGAGGGATTTTGTCCAAGGGACCTCGGCAATCAGGGAAGGAGACACCCCCAAATCCCTGAGCTGTGTTTGTTGGTGTATTAAATAAAGTTTTTGGACTCTTCAGGATGGGGCTCCCTTGACCTAGGTTGCAATATGGAAAAGGAGGCAACCTGAGGGGTGACGAGACTGGGCTGAGGACACTGGTTTTCTGCCTTTCCCAGAGAGAGACTCAGTGAGGGTGGGCTGTGAGCCCTGGAAGCCCCCTCAAATGGGTGGGAAGGTGCCAGCCATCCTTGAGAAGGGCAACCCTCTCCATGTGAGCACAGACACCAGAGAGGGGCAGGCTCCTGGAGGGTGCCTGGGCACCCCCAGCTGCCCATGGCTGGACTTGCCCTTTGACAAGGGGCCCTCCCAGTGTCATTTGTATCTGTCAGTACTCTTGGTTGCAAGGGACAGAAACCCTTAAGTAGTTCAAGCAAAAAAGGATTGGCTCATGTAACTCAAAAGTATAAGTGATTTCAGGCCGGGCTCGGTGGCTCACACCTGTCATCCAACACCTTGAGAAAGCCGAGGTGGGCGGATCACTTGAGGTCAGGAGTTTGAGACCAGCCTGGCCAACATGGCAAAACCCCGTCTCTACTAAAAATACAAAAATCAGCCGGGTGTGGTGGCACACGCCTGTAGTCCCAGCTACTAGGGAGGCTGAGGCAGGAGAATCGCTTGAACCCAGGAGGCGGAGGTTGCAGTGAGCCGAGATTGTGTCACTGCCCTCCAGCCTGGGCGACAGAGCCAGATTCTGTCTCAAAAAAAAAAAAAGTGCAAGTGATTTCAGGCATGGCTGCATCCAAGCACTCAGTTGAGCAGGACTCTGTCTTCAACACTGGGCTCTGCTTTTTTGTATTGGCAAAGAGGGGCACCAGCACCTCTAGGCTGACTTCTTACCAATTTATCACCCCTAGTGGGAAAAATTCTTTTGCAGTAATTCCAGCAGATTCTCATCGGCCCAGTTGGTTGGGTCATCCTGGAACCAATTGTGATTCTGGTATGCCGGGGAGGGATCACACTCCCCCTAGTGGACCCAGGGGTTGGGGTCAGCCCCGCCTGAATTACACCGTCTGAGAATGGGGAAGGGGCTTCTATTCTAAGACAAGGGATTGAATGCTAAGCAGATCCAAGTGGTAGATGTGTGCTACACAAGCTCAGAGTCTTGCCCAGTCGGTGCTCAATAAATGTCATGGAGTTTAACTCATTGCTTTCTCCTCCTTGCACACCTGGGGCTCCCAGAGTCCTTGCTTCCATTTCTTGCTCTGTCCCAACTCCAAGCAGAGTGATACCAAGACCCCGCTCGGAAGTGTGTTTACTCTACAGACAGATGGTATGAAACTGCACTGAGCCCCCAGGCCCTTCCCATCTGACAGTTATTAATATTTCAAACAGATGTTTAGCCAGTCAGGCTGTCAGACGTAAACAATAATTCTGCGGCAGCTGTTTTCTTCACCTCCTGCGTCTCTAGCCCATGACTCCTCTAGCTTTCACCAAGGTGTTCCCTGCAATAAATCACCAGGCGCTTGAGGCCCCCTGGACCTTCCTTCAGCCTCTCAGTGCCCAGCCAGAGAGCAAGTGCCAGAGGCTCTGGCCTTCTGGACCCAAAGTGTGTGTCTTTACCCACCATCCCCCTTCGAAGGACTGGGTAAAGGGCAGCCAACAGCCTGTGCTTTAGAGGCCTCGGAGTGGAGGGGAGGCTCTGTCCCCTGCGGGTCTGGGACCACGTGGCAAATAATTCTAGTGTCAGATCCAGGCTCAGTGGGTGTCAGGGGATTCCTTCCAGGTGTTCTTGCTTGGGACAGAGTTTCCTCACTTTGTAGTCCCAAGTTCCCATGGTCCTTAGAAACGGATGGGGAAAACCTATGGAGCCGGGAGGAGATGTGAAATATGAGAAGGGGCATCCCTTGGTCGGTGGTGCCAAGGACAGCTGTGTCAGGCCCAGTCCAGTTTGGGGCTGGCGCTGGGGAGCAGGCTTTGGTGAATGTGAGCCGAGCCCCTCATGCTAGGTTTTTATCCAGAACTGGGGCAGCTGCTGGGCCTGAGCTCAGCCTCCTCTGTGAGTCGCTAGGAACCAGCAGATCTGGCCAGCCTCCCTGGGTTCCTGGCTTCCTTCATCCAAGCCTCACCCACCCCCTTCTCAAGCTCCCAGCCCCAGGGTTTATGAAGCCATGAAAGGTGAGGGCCCATTTCATCAGGTAACAGCTCTCACAGCAGGACCGTGTGCCTAAAGGAGTTCATGCCCTGCAGGGAGATGGTGGGGACCCCGCGTGCTGGCCTATCCATGCCACTCTTAGCGCCTTCATTTTCTCATCTGCAAAATGGGCCCCAGAGCTAGTAAGTGACTAAACTGGAATTCTGTTCCTGTAAAGCGGATATAAAAACATCCTGGGTGACCCACCCTCCCCCTTTCCTCTCCCAGTCTCCCCAAGGTGTTTCCTGGCCACACCCTCCACACCGCCCTGCCCTGCTCTTGGCCTCCTTCACCCGGCAGCTCTCTGCTCAGACCCGGGGTCAGCCCAATCTCTCCACCTCCTCTGCCACAAAAGGGGCTGAAATTATGGCTGCCTGCTCAGGGACTGTAAAATTCCTTCTCCGTGACCTTTTCTGGGATGTTATTAAAATGTTTCATGGGCAGTTGTGTCAGGAAAAAAATTATGAAGAAAAGGAAATGTTTTAATATGCAATGAAGGCAGGAGCCGAGCGTCCCCAGCTCCCATCCTGGCGTGGCCCTGCTTCAGTGGCTGGTCACCTGTCCTGGGGGAAGGTGGTCATTTAACATGGCTTGGGGAAGCTGGAATAGGAAGGGCTGTCACCACCAGTCCAGGTGTCCTAGCAGGGGTGGAAGGGCCAGACTTTCTCACCTCCCAGGTCCCTGGACCTTACGGCCCCCAGTTACAACAAAATGAGTTTCCACTGGTGGCAGGAAAAGAGTGGGGACACCCTCATGCACACAGTCAGCGCTGGCAGAACCCACACATACAAAAAGTCCACCTTCTGTATGTATACAGGGGTTTTGCATATATGGAATACTGTATTTTCCATCCAAATTTGGTTGAAAAAAATGTTGCATGCAAATGAACCCACACAGTTCAGACAGGTGCTGATCAAGGGCCAACTGTATCTCTAACCTGTTAAGTAGGCGCTGTTATTCTCACTTTACAGATGAGGAAACAGATGAGGCTCAGGGAATTAAGTAACTTGCTCAGGGCCCCAGGGCTAGTGACTAAACTGGATTCACACAGCGACTCCATATCCCAAGCCACAGGCTCTTAACCACGAGGCCACCCATCCAGAAGGTTCTATGTGGGACCACTGAGCCTAGTCCTTTCAGCAACCTTCAGAGCTGAGGGTAAAGAGAGGAGCTGGAAAGTGCTCTCTGCGGTATCCACAGGGACAGGTCCCAGGGTCGCTCCAGGCGGTGTGTTCTTAGGTGGCGCTCAAGACTTTTAGGGCCTGTGGCACCACCAGGTGAATTTTCACATCTCTGAGCCCTAAGCTGCTCCAGGGACAGAGCTGTGTGAGTGTTTTCACTGGTGGAGAAACCATTTCAGAGATATTCGAGCACTTTGCTCAGGGAAGCAGGAATACCAAGGCAGCCCAGAGCTGTCTCTGTGAGGAAAGGTCCCCTGGAAGGAGGGAGGGTTCAGGATGAATGTGCTCTGAAGGGTGATCACACAGAGGAAGGATGTGCGGGGGTGCATATGTGTATATGTGCGCAGGCATGTGAGGTATGCTTGTGGGATGTGTATGGGGGTGTGTGTAGGCAGGCATGTTTTTTTGTGCCTGTGCATGTACATGTGTTTGCAGCTATGTATACTCAGAGGTATGTGTATGTAATATACACGTGTGAGTGCATGTGTGCCTGTGCACGTACATGTTACGACTACATGCATTTGGGGATGTGCGTACACTATATGCACACGTGTCATGTGCACACGTCTGTGTACATGTATGTGCCTGTACTGATGCATGGATGATGCTGGTGGCTCCCCATCCTCTAGGCTGTGTGGTTTATTCCCTCTCATATCCCAGGCTGCTCTGTGATTCACACCTTCCAGTCCTGCCTCCTGACCTGGCAATTGAAATCAGATGAGAAGGCCAGGGAGTGTCTTATCCTGGGACCCTGCTAGGCTTGGGGCAGCCCTGCAGCCTGGCCAGTGTCTGGGGCCTGGCAGGGTTTGTGGGCACTACTGGACAGTACAAGAAGTACAAGAGTAACCTAATCATTTATTCATTCATTCATTGATTCAACAAACGTTTGGTGAATACCTGCTGTGTGCTAGGCACATGGCCCTGAGGACACATGGTGATGTGAGTCTTGTACTTATAAAGTTTATAGTCTTCCAGGAAAACTGGACTAACTACGAAATGAATCTTCACATTGAGTATTACTTGCTGTGTTGGAGAGATCAGGGACTACGTGAACCTCTAATAGGGTACCTGACCTTGCCTGGGGTCCAGGAAAGCTTCCCTGAGGAAGTGGCATTTGAGTAAGCATTAACTGGTGAAGGCAGACAGGGAATAACATTGGAGAAAAGAGGCTGGGAGCAGTGGCTCATGCCTGGAATCCCAGCACTTTGGGAGGCCAAGGCAACTGGATCACTTGTGCCTAGGAGTTCAAGATCAGCCTGGGCAACATGGCAAAACCCTGTCTCTGCAAAAAAAAAAAAAAAAAAAAAAAAGCCAGGTATGATGGCATACACCTTTAGTTCCAGCTACTGTAGAGGCTGAGGTGAGAAGGTCGCTTGAGCCCAGGAAGTTGAGACTTCAGTGAGCCATGATCCACTGCACTCCAGTGAGCCGTGAGCCACTGCACTCCAGCCTGTGCAACAGAGTGAGACCCTATCTCAAAAAAAAAACCAGTGGAGGAGAGAACAGCATGTGCAAAGGCCCCATGGCTGGAGTACAGTGAGGACGTGTGTGATGTGCGGGGAAGTGGGGTCCTGCTCCTTTGAAGCACAAGAGGCTTGGCTGTTTCTCTTCTTCCCAAATTGATACTCCCCACAATATGCCCTTTGGGATGCTGTTCTGATAGTGGGGAAGGCCTATATCAAACCGTCCATACCCCCTTGCCTGTTCCATCCTTGTGACGGTGGCAGGCGTTTGGGAAACAGTTGGCAGAGGTTGTACCTAGGATGTGTGAGGAGCCAGCCTGGCCTCCTGCAGCGTGGGGCACGTGTCCCTGTATTTATTAGCTCCATGTCCTCTGGGCAGTGGGAGAGGCAAAGTGCTGAGGAAGGGTGGCAGCCCCCCTGGCGCAGGGCTTACTGAGCTCCAAGGCCTTCTCTCCCTGCAGCAGGGGGTGGGGCATGGCAGAAATGGGCAGAAGATGGACTTCAGACAAGACAGGCTTCTTCCCCAGTCGGAGGAAGCCAAGAAAGGAGAGGCCCTGAAGAGTCCTGACTGGGCAGGTGTGGGGCCCCAAGACCAGCTTGTGGTTTGCTGAGCCGTGGGTAGAGCTCCACCTCTCAGCTCCAGACAGACAGGGCTGGCTGGAGGTGGCCTAAAGGCCTGCTCCTCTCTCATCTCCCTGCCCCCTCTTCCCAGCCCGTCCTTGGGAGGCTGGCAGCATCTTGGGCAGGGCCACAAGACATCCAGGGAGTCCCTGCAATCCTGTCTTACTATGAGCTGGTCACTCCTTCTCTGGAACTTGGCTTTTTTCCTATGAAATGGGAAAGTAGTGCCTGCCCAGCCTGCAGTGCTGGGTTGTTGGGAGACCCAGTGCAGTGATGTGGTGTAAACAGGTAAGACTTACAGATGGCAGGAGTGGGTATTTTCATCACTGGCCTTCAGGGTCTCACCTGGCTGCCCACCAGCCCTTCAGCCTGTGGACAAGCCCAGCTCTGCCGCAGTGGACCCTGGACAAGACACTGGGCCTCAGTTTCCTCTTCTGTGAGCTGGGGGAGATAACCTGCTAGGGGCCTACCTTGGAGGATTGTTGTGAGAATCAAATGAAATGATTCATGAAGACACAGCACAGAGGCTGGCTAGGAACACACGCTGGAAATGTCAGCAAGTCATGCCTGGCCTCCTGGCTGAGCCTCCAGGGAGAACGGGCCCTGGGCGGGGACACCACCCTCAGAGCTGTGGCCCTGCCTCAGGCAGCCATGTGACCTTGGCCAGTCACTGAACCTCTGGGTCCCAGTGAGATGACTGAGCCAGGGGCTGGTTCAGGGCCTTCTGGGTTGGTGAGGCTTTAATTCTAATTTGCACTGTCCAAGGAGAAAGGGGAGTCATTCTTGCTGTTTAGTTTCATGCCCAGCAACATGAATGTGCCACCCACCCTGCAAAGGTCCCCACCCACCCACTGGCCTCTAGAGCCCGTCTCCTGCCCTACCCCTCCTCTCTCAGCTCCCATCTGGAAGTCTCAGGAAGATTCCCCAGGACTTCACTTCCCCCTCCTAGAGCTAACTGGCTTTTCCTCCTGGTCCAGCCCAGCCTCCCTCTTCTGCCACATCAGCAGACAGCCCTGCTGCATCAATGTCAGCCCCATTGCTGTTTGTCCCCATCTCTCCTTCCCCTCCCACCCACAGCATTGACCCCACAAGGAAAAGGTGGGTATGATGTCGTTGCCCTGGGCTGGCCGTGGTGAAGGCAAGCTTCAATCCTGGAGGACTTCAAATGCAGCAGGCCTGTTCCACCAGCTGTAAGGCCACAGAGCCTCTCCCTCTGCTCTGTGACTGTCGGGACACCCCCAGCCTTCAGGCTCAGAGATCACCCCTGTCCTTCCATGCTGCTGAATCCAAGAACTCTAACATGGGCTCTACTTAAGGTGCTAGAAACCTAATAGCCCAGCCAGATGATCCAGGAAAGCCAGTTCGCTGCCTGTCTTAGTCTTGGTGCTCCCTGGGGCAAACCCCAGTTCCTCCCTGGTCCCTCTGCCCCCAGCAGAAGGACATGTTGCTCTGCAACATCTGTGGAAGCCTCTCAGCTGTATCTATCTACTACTGCAGGAGGGAACCTTGCTATAGGAGCAAGGCTTTGGAACCAGAGACCCAGCTTCAAATTCTGGCTCTGCTGCCTGCTGTCTCTGTGGCCCTGGGCAGGTGCTTAGCTGTGTCCTGACCCTCAGTCTCCAGAGTGTGCTGTGGAGAGAATAATAATAATACTTATCCCACAGTGAAGACAGACGGGGCATTTAAAGCACTTTGTGTATTAGAAGGCACTGGGTAAATGGCAGGCGTCTTATCTGGGGGTCGGTGGAGCTTCAGAGAGCATTGGTATTTAAGCTTAGGTCTCTCGGTTCCTAGATTTTCTGCCTTTGGCTGTGACTTCCCTAGACTCTGGGTCCTCTCAGTTGCTGCGTTGGTTGAGTTTTTGTCTGTGCTCAACCCCGGGAAGCCAACACACAGAGTATGGCCTCAAGGAACAGAACACGGAGAAAGGTTAAAGAAGCTTGCAGGTGAGAACCAAGCCTCTTCGGAGGGAGGCAGACAATAGTTGCTGCCAGGTGTGAGACCTGTGCGGTGGTCCGGGGACATGGACTCGGAAGGGCCCCAAACTTGGTGGAATGCTCTGCTGTCACCATCTTGAAATTCTGATAATTTCTGAACAGAGGCCCTGCGTGCTCGTGTTACTCTGGGCCCTGCAGCTTACGTGGCTTGCCCTGGCACAGGAGTTTATCATTCTCTGTCCAAATAAACTCAGTGGCTCTCCACGGTTTTCATTGATCCCTACATTCAGTCAACAGTCAGCAAAGGCTGAAGTGCTGAGGCCTTCTGTTCCCACAGAACTTGCTTCAGTTCTTATTGCTGCATAAGAAACCACCCAAACTTAGTGGCATAAAGCAATAGCTGTTTTTAATACAAATGGCTCATGGATTTGGTGGGT
This sequence comes from Gorilla gorilla gorilla, assembly GCF_029281585.2. Classification (NCBI taxonomy): domain Eukaryota; kingdom Metazoa; phylum Chordata; class Mammalia; order Primates; family Hominidae; genus Gorilla; species Gorilla gorilla. Next base: position 44,107,109 of record NC_073232.2, on the reverse strand, counting down.
CAGGAATACAGAAAGGGTGCGGTAGGGAGGCCTTCTCTTTCCTTGGGATCTGAGGTGACTCGACCAGCTGGAGTCTGGAAACAGAGGGCCCGGAGGATCCATTCTGATGGTGTTCTCGCCCTGCCATGACTGTGCCCTTGGCTCATTTGGCTGAAGGGTGAGTGCAGCCGGACTGTGGCCCAAGCACCTACATGTAGCCTCCCCACGTGTCCGGACATCTCCCAGCATGGGAGTTCTGAGCAGGCGCACCCCCAGGGAGGCCTCTGGGGGAGGAGTGTCCCAAGAGATCCAGACAGAAGCTGCGTGGCGTTTTTCAACCCAGCCTCCAAGTCACACTGCATCATTTCTGCTTAATTCTGTTGGTTTTAAGTCACCAGGGCAAGTCCAGATTCAAGGGGAGAGGACATAGATCTCCCCAGCTGTCAATGGAGAAAATGTCCAAGAATTTACACAAATGTAAATGTCATAGAAACACTCAGAGGTCACTTTTCCATACCACTTCTGAGCAGTCATGCATGAGCACAGTGCCATGATGCCACAATTTCCCTCACCTCCTCCTGGAGGGCGCAAAAGGAAGCAGGAGAGCAGAAGGGAAACCTGCAAATCCCCTTTCCAGCCTGGGACGAGCTCTCCGTGACTGGGAAGTGAAAAGACAGTGATCCCTGCTGTCCCAGGCACTCCCTGGCCAGTGGAGTTCAAGCCTTCTAGACCTGGGTTGGCCTCTGCAGCCTGGCCTTGAGCTGCTTTCCAGCCCTTGCCCCCATACTCCTCACACCCTTCTCTCCTGCCCACCCAGATCCTCAACACCCCTCAACCCTCGGCATTTTCTTGCCACGGCGTCTTTACTCGCTACTCGCCTGCCTCTCCCTCCTTCCTATTTGAGACCATCAAAATCTGCTGAACCTAAGGGCCAGCCTCCTTGGCAGCACCCCCTTAAAAAGCCCACTTTTCCTGGTAACTGGCATGTGTCACCTCTCGAGTTCCTCTGCCTCTTCTCTGGGGCCCCAGCATGCTGTGTGCCTTGCTGTCTGTGGCTGTTCCCACCCCTGTATGAGGACTCGCTGGCAAGTGTTCCTTCCCCACGCCACTGAAAACCTTCCCCAGGCAGGTTCTCTCTGTCTCAGGGGCCCCACCCATGGTGTGTGCAACACAAAGTGGGCTGGACTCCTACTTTGGTGTCCGGGGTGGTCTGGGGTATCTAGGGCAGTTGCTGGAGGAAGGGATGTGGGCAGGAGAAGGTTAGCAGAGGCCTCATGGGGACACATTAGGCACAGAGAGGGTAAATTACATACACGAGGCCACCCAGCCCATCAGCAACCGAGATGTTTGTCCAAGCCTGAAGCCTCATAACCCCACATTTCATTCTCTGTGCCAGGCTCCCCCAACATCCCCTCGGGTGACAAGCATGTGCAGAAGACTGCTGGCCAGAGAACCCCAAGGCCTGGCTTCCAGGCCTGGCTTCCAGGCCACTGAGTTGCTGTGTGACCCTGTCCCATTCTCATACCCTCTCCAGACCTTAGTCTCCTGCTCAGTCCAAGGAGAAGATGGGCTGGAGGCCTTCTGAATGCCCTTCATAGATCAGGCATCTCTGGGGATGCAGACTGCAGCCCCAGGACCAAGGCCAAGGGTAGGGAGGTGTAATGGCCACCAGCTTCCAGGATCGCCTGGGCCTCCTAGTCCTAATCAGGGCATACGAGTCCAAGGTCAAGGCTGAAATCTGCCCTGCCTCTCAGTCTGGCCCTGTAGACAGGTGGGCGGGAGCTGACCCTGCTTCCCTGGCTACTTCTGGGCAGGGCCAGGTGCCCTGGGCCTTCCTGGCCCTCTGGGAGCCCCTGTGTCTCCCTGGATCGTCTGCTCTCCTCCTTCCCCTCCCAGAGCAGAACTCTGCACTCTCTGGGACAAAGGGTGCCCTCCAGATGCAAATCCAGTGACTATTTAAGGCCTGGAATGACAGTGGTGAGCCAGACAACTTCCCTGTCTGTTCCAGGGGCAGGAGGCCGATGATGAACAAGGAATATCGGAGCCCGTGGGATGGGGATGAGTGATGTGGGGAAATACGGCTGGGCAGGGGCGGGGAGTGCCAGGGCTGGGGTTGCTACTGCATTGTTATATCAAGTGGTGCAGGAGGACAGGCCTCTCCTTGAAAGTGACATGAAACAACCTGGAAGGAAGCCAGCTGGGATCCAGGTTGAAAATCCAGGAAAGAGTAGCCCAGGTGAGGGATGCAGGTGAAAGACCCTGAGCAACAGCCTGGCTGTGGTGGATGCACAGAGAGCAGGAGGGGCATAGAGGCCGGGAAGTGATGAGACCTGGGAGCCCATCGTGGGTAGCAAGTCTAGGAGAGCCCTGAGGATGGATCTCCTCTCTGCTCCTCAGTGGAGAATAGGCGGGGGGTAGGGGATGGAGGGGATGAGGGTGGAAGCTGGAGACCTGCCCTGAGGCTACTGCAAGAAGCCAGGGAGGGATGAGTCTCCAACCACGCAGGTGGGGACAGTGGAAGTCCAGATCCCTCCTGCTGCTCCACCCTCCTCTCCCCACCCTTGCTGGAGTTGCTTCGCTCTTCTCCTTCCCAGGCCAGCAAGGTGCATGCGTCTCCATCTCCACCTGACTGACCAGGTGGGCCCTGCGCCGTCCCGAATGTCAAGTGGAAAGGGCTGCAAGTAGGCCCTAGGCGGGGTTGGGGTCCTGCCTCGGCTTCCTGCCTGCAGGTTGGCCTTGAGCCGGTGACTGAAGGGCTCTGGGTTTCCATTTTCTCAACTATAAAATGGGAAGAGTAATTCCTATCTCAGCAATGCTATGAAATAATGTATGGCCAGGTCATAGGCCAGGGCCTGCCTACAGCAAGTGCTCCAAAAGCGTACCAATGCCTGCTGTGTCAGACCTCCAGGGTTCTCCATGGTTTTCTAGAATAGTCGTCTCTGCCTGCTTCTGATAGCATCCATTCAACTTGATTCTACCATTGTATAAAGCTGATGACAAAACTTGCCAACATGAGTTATTAGTAAGCCTGGGAGATGATAACAGGGCCCAAGGGGTAGGCCCGGTCCGCAGGCTTTAGCAAAACCAAGAGGACAAGCCGGTCAGAGCAGGGTAGACAGCCTTTGCGCCTCTGCCCAAGAATCATCAGAAGCTGGACTTCCAGAGCCTGCTCAGCTCTTCCAGCGCATTCCCCAGCACACCCCTGCCAGGTATCCTCCCTCCCCAACCCCTCCTGACACCCCCACCATTGGCATCTTAATTGATCTCATTGTTCTCAAACCCTTGAGACCTGAGACTCCAGCTGTGCTTAAACAGAACAAAATCTCTTCCAATTTCCCCACCGTTTAAAAGAAAATTGAATTCTTTATCTGCAGCCTGGGGAGGGGAAGAGGGAGGCTAAATAGAGAGGGACACATACACACACACACACACACACACACACACACACACACACACACAGAAAATAGTAGGTCATTCCAGCCCTGCCCCCAGGCTGGCCTGGAAGGCCTCTGTGGACACACTCGCTCCCATTTGGGGGTGTCTACAGATGTACTTCTGGGCCCCTTTAATGGGCTCTTCTGTTCATCTCCCCCAGAGGGGCTGGGGTGGGAGCTGGAGGAGGCTGAGCTGGCTGTCAGTGATTGACGGGTCCGGAGTTCCTCTGTCTGTCAGGCCTCAGTGCCCCTCGCCTGTGTTTATCTCTTTAATCTAAATATCTGTCTTTGAAACCTAAATGGCGTGGAGTGAGAGGTAGGACTGGGGTAGAGAGAGAGAAAGAGGAAGAGAGAGGGAGGGAGGAGAGAGCGAGAGATGGAGAGAGAGAGAGAGAGAGAACATAGCAGGCTGTCGCCTTTCCTCCAGTGCGGCTGGGGTGCCCCCGCCTCTGCCTCGGAAGTGAATTGTCCTGGACTTTGTGTGAGGTCTGATGGTTTTCAGCTGATTGGTCATTCAACAAATTGATTTTTGGCAAATTGATTTAAGGCCTCACTGCGTGTCCCGCCTTTGAAGCACTCCACAGCCTCTGTCACCAGCACCTCCAGAATCTACCATCCTTGACCGAGCAGCTCTGTCTGCGGCTAATCTTTGCCTCTTTGCCAAAACAAGAGGATACTGCGTTCATCCCAGGCCTGGTGAAGCAGTGGTGTGAGCTTAGTGAATGCCAGGCATTTTACAGGGCGTTCCCTGTCTCTTCTGTACCCATTGTGTAGAAGAAGCTGAGGCCCGGAGAGGTGAGCGGCCTGTCCCAGGCCAACCAGTTAGTGAGCAGCCATGCCAGGATTCAGACCCCAGGCGGTCTGACCCCAAAGCCCCTGGCTTCCCTTCATTCTGCCAGTCACCCTCAGGGCTCACCTCCCAAGCTGGGCTCCAGCCTTTTGGAGTCAGCTGTCTCCAAAGTCCAGGGAAAGTGGGCTTGCAAGGTGGAAGCAGCTCACTCCCTGGGTGACCTTGAGCAGGTCCATGGCTGAAGGGGCCTCAGCGTCCTCATCTGGAAAATGAAAGGGTTCTGCTGGACACTCTCTAAGGCCCCCTGTGCCGACAACACCTGAGTGTTCCTGTAGACAGTCACCTCCAGCACAGAGAGCCCGTGACGCCCTGTGCTCTGCGCCTGTCAGAAGTCACCCTTCAGTAGGTTCGCTGCTGATTGTTCCTGCTCAGACAATTTCTCAGAGAACACCAGAGCGAAGACAATGGACCCCCTGCGCCAGGGGACAATGGGCAGCTGTACAAGTGGCCAGGGCCAGAATGAGTTTGTAAATGCTGCAGACCAAATGCCTGTTCAGAGTCCACCAGTGCCATGAGCTAGGAAGGTTATGAGCCCTGGAACTCGGGTGACAGGGGAGAGAGGGGAGAGAGTGACAGAAGCAGCCACTGGGAACTAGGCCTGAGAGTTTGTCCAGGGAACATTTGGGAGAAAGCCTAGAGCAGCAGGTGGGTAGGGGACCCACAGAGGTTTAGGAAGAGGTTGAGCTGGCTCTGTGGGTTTGGGGTGGCTTAATCTCGCTCTGTAATCTCTGTACAGGGGATAGTAGCTGTGGTTCCTACCAGCTTGTTTCTGGAGTGGCTCAAAGTTCCATATGCCTGTCATAAAAACGACATTTAACTTCATGACCCAGGACACATACTCACACGGACACTTATCTCCAGCAAAGCAGTACTTCCTGAACACATGTAATAATACACCTTAGTGTTTTCTGATTTAATTCTGCTAGATTTCATTTTCTAAGTGCTAACCATGAACAACTAGATTGATTTCATGACCAACTAATGGATAGATGTTCAACCAAACTAAGTTTGAACCTCTCTAGAAGGAGCCTTCTCTGCTTCACCATCTGATGAGGAGGAGGAAGGTAGTATCAACTTGTATTTCTCTAGTGTTCACTACAGGGAGCAACGAAGGGATAAAGACGGCATCCTCCAGACTTAGATCACCCGGGTTTACCCTGACTCAGCTGTTTCTTTTTCTTTCTTTCCTTTTTTTTTTTTTTTTAGACGGAGTCTCGCTCCCTTGCCAGGCTGGAGTACCGTAGTGCGATCTTGGCTCACTGCAACTTTTGACTCCCTGGTTCAAACGATTCTCCTGCCTCAACCTCCTGAGTAGCCAGGATTACAGGCACGTGCCACCACACCCAGATAATTTTTGTATTTTTAGTAGAGATGGGGTTTCACCATGTTGGCCAGGATGGTCTCGATCTCCTGACCTCGTGAGCCACCCCGCTCGGCCTCCCAAAGTGAGTGAGCCACTGCGCCCGGCCTGACTCAGCCATTTCTGAGCTATGATTTTGAATAGGTTATTTGTATCAACAATGAGCCAGTACAGCCACCAGCAACAGAGACCCCAAAAACAGTTGTTTAAATACGATCAAGGTGTATTTTTCTCCCATGTAAAAGCAGTATACAGATGACCAGCCTTGGGTGGCTCCTTCCAGCTCTCTTCTCCACCACCCCTAGGGTGTGTCCCTCATCTTCATGGTCCCAGGTGGTTGCCAGAACTCCAGCCATCACATCCGTCTCTCAAGCTACAGGACGGAGGAAATGAAAAAGGGAACCTCCCCTCCCTTTTAAGGATACCTCCTGGAAGTGCTTTGCAAACTTCTGCTTTCATCTCACTTCACTGGTCAAAATTTCGTCTCACATGGCTGTGCTTAGCTGCAAAGGAGGCTGGGAAAGTTAGCATTTTTAGCCAGGTAGCATTGTGTCCACCTTAAAAAAAAGAATCAGTTTCTGTTAATTTGTAAAAGTTAGGGAAGGCATGGCTGTTTAGTCTCTGCCAGATCACCTCTGTGTGCCTCCATTTCCTCTTTTGGAAGTGGGGGTGATGATAGTTCATTGTAGAATTATGTGGGCTTCAGTGAAATCATACATGTAAAGTGCTTAGCCCAATGCCTGACACAGACCAGGTGCTAATCAAATGATAGGTACTAATATTGAGGGCCTGGCGCCAAGCTGCACTCCTGTCACGTGTGTTATCGAAGCCTCATGACAACCTGGTGAGGTTGAAATTAGCCTCCCCATTTTGCAGATGAGAGCACTGAGTTTCAGAGAAGATAGCTCTGTGTCAGACCGCACTCCCATGGAAGGGGCATAATGGAGGCACGAACCCTCTTGTCTGCAAGATGCCAAAATTCTTTCCCTTAACCATGGGGCAGTGCAGCCCCCTCATGGAGACTGAACTGCTCCCCGAGAGCCTGGCGAAACTGTGGGGCTGAGATGTGACGAGACAGAAACTGAACTTGATTAGCCGACGTACAAGTTGACCCAGGCCCAGCGCTCCCTCTGCTGGCCCAGCCTCCTGCAGGAGAAACCCACCCACCCACCTAAAAAGGGAACAAAGCCAGGACAAAAGAGCCCTTTAGGCTTCCACTGTATCGCCACCTACAAACTGGTAGTCAGAGGATTCAGGTGTTTGACTCACTGAATGACCCTGGACCAGCCCCTTTTCTCTGAACACCTCCGTTTCTCCATCTGCAAAATGGGAAGAATGTTACTGTGCCCTCTCCACCTTCTGGGGACGTTTTTAAAACAGTGAGGCCAGAGTGTTTTGGATTCCTTGGGAAGCAAATAAATGAGATAGGCGGCTCTTCTCTCGGTGGGTTTCTCCAGCCTGCCTTAGGACATTCTGATAACTGGGGTGGGGTGGGCAGAGGAGTCAGGAAACCTAAATGTCAGGGTACTGGGAGTGAGGGCTGCTTCTTGGCATGGGTGCTCCTAGCGTACCCCTCCCACCCTGCGCGCCCTCCCACCCTGCACGCCCCCTCCCACCCTGCGCCCCCTCCTCCCACCCTGCGCCCCCTCCTCCCACCCTGGGCCCCCTCCTCCCACCCTGCGCCCCCTCCCACCCTGCGTGCCCCCTCCCACCCAGCGCGCCCCCTCCCACCCTGCGCGCCCCCTCCCACCCAGCGCGCCCCCTTCCACCCTGCGCGCCTCCTCACACCCTGCGCGCACACACACAGAACCCAGCTGCACCATCCCTGCACCATCACGGTGCAGCCCTGGGCTGCGTGGGCCCAGGTGAGTGAGGGGCTGGGCCCGCAGCCTCTGCTGGTCTCAGAGATCATGGATGATTTATATTTCCTGCGTGGGACTTTGACCTTAATTTCTTCCGGCAGCCTGGGGCTGTAAAATTCATCAGGGACCTGCGGGCGGAGTGACGGAGATGTCAGGCAAGCAATCCTGTGGGTATTTAATCTATCAGATGTGTGGCTTGCCATTTAGGGAGACAACATTAGAATGTGGAATCAATATGGTTCATTAGTGAGCCGCATGTGCCAACCCAATCAGCACCCGCCAGTGACAGGCGTGGGGAGTGTCCTGCCAGGCACCAAGTCACCTTGGAGTGAGGACATGTCCCTGGAGCATAGGCAGTGACCAGCCTCCACCCAGGTACCTCTCTCCACCTTCCCACTAGACTGGGGGCTGCCTGACACCTGCGTATCCCACAGGGCAAGGGAGAGGAGGGAGGGTGTCAGACTTACGACTTGTGGTGGGGACACTGGGAAGATGCTGTCATGGTAGGAGGCGTCGTTACCAGCCCAGGTTTCGCTGCACCCCCAGGGGGTTGATTGGACTGTCTTTGCCCCCTTCTCTCATCTCCTTGGCTCATAATGTCCCACTTAACTGAGCCTCAGACACGGTGTCTGTCCCCACATCTCTCAGGCCCTTCCCCTTTTCCTATTCTACCACATCATCCCAACTCGATAACTGGCCCCAGAGAGGGCCCAAGTCCTTTCTGATTGTGAGCTTCTTGCTCCCTTGCCCCTTCCCTGGGTATCGCCTGTATCCGTTTCCTAGGGTGCCACCAGCTGGGTGGCTTAAAACTACAGAAATGTATTCTCCTGCAGCTCTGGAGTCAGAAATCTGAAATGGAGGGGCTGGCAGGGCTGTCCTTCCTCCTCAGGCTGAGCGGAGAATCCTGCCTGGCCTTTCCCAGCTTCTGGAGGCTCCCGGCATTCAGGGCCTGTGGCTGCAGAACTCCAGTCTCTGCATGCGTCTTCTCTGTGCCTTTCCTCTGGATGTCTTTATGAGGACACTTGTCATTGGATTTATGGCCTGCCCAGATAACCCAGGATGGTCTCCTCAAAATCTTCCACATAATTATTTTCTCAAAGTCTCCTTTTCCAAATAAGGTCACATTTGTGGGTCCCAGAGGTTAGGACATGGATCTATATTTTGGGAGGTCACCATTCAACCCATTACACACCCTTGAAGATGTCTTAAGTAGTGACAGGGACATGTTGATAAGGACGTGAAGGGCTAGCCATGGGGACCTGACAGCTCTTCCAATGCCGGCTTTCGTATTTTCTCTCCGTGCCCCGACCCGTCTCTGAACCACCCACCCCAGACTGCAGCCTCCTTGGGCTTCTCCCTCAGTTGCCTGCCGGGAATGCCGTCTCCCCTGCATCTCAAGACCCCACCTCTTCTTCCAGCTGCAGCTCTGCTCTGCCTCCTCCAGGAAGCCCTGACTGACTCATGGTCCCTGGACTTCTCTCGGCCCTTGCCTCCCTTGCCACTCCCTGTCTACACCATCCTTGGACTTTTAACCTCTGGCCTTGCTGGGTCTTTTTTCTTGCCCCGTGTGGGAACTGTGACTTCAGGCTTGTTGCTTAACCTCTCTGAGCCTCGCTTTCCTTGTCCATAAAATGAAGGTAGTATTCGCACCTGTCTCATAGAGTGGGAGTGAAGATTAAATGTGTCAATACATGTGCATTTCTTAGAATAATGCCTGGAACCCAGTAAGGATTAAATCAGTGAGCATTACTACTATTTTTGCAGTTATCGTCAGCCAGTCTCTTTGCCTGTAAAATGGAATGTGACCCCTGTGTCTCTGGTTATTTTAAAGATTAGGAAATTAGCCAAGCATGGTGGTGGGCACCTGTAATCCCAGCTACTCTGGAGGCTAAGGCATGAGAGTTGCTTGAACCCAGGAGGCGGAGGTTGCAGTGAACCAAGATTGTGCCACTGCACACCAGCCTCGGCGACAGAGTGAGACTCTGTCTCAAAAAAAAAAAAAAAAAGGATTAGGGACTGGTTGCATGAAGTGCCTTGCACAGTGCCAGGTCCACACATGGCACTCAGCAAGGGAATGACCTGTGCCTCTGAGGGGAGCCCAACACCCCTCCTCCAGGCATCTCCCCAGCAAGAGGCCCCAGGGACCACCAGGTGGTGCCAGGCACTTGGCACAGGCAGACACCGGCCACCCTGACAGCCTTTGACATACCGTAATTGCTTCCCCCACTACAACTCCTTTAAGCCCACAGCTGCTGGCCAGAGCAATTTGCTCCCCATCAATTTTTATTTCCAGGTTTTAAAATAAAATAAAGGGAAATAAGGAAGAAGGTTGGGGAGCCCAAGAACACCACCATGTCTGTGATAACAAACAAGCCGAGGGCCTCACACCTCGAGAGCACCCGCCAGCCTCCACCCAGGGCTGGGCCTGGCTTCCCTAGAGCATCCCTCCTGCAGGGCTTAGCACCACTTCCGCTCCACCTCCACGGACCCGCTGCTGGCACAGGACAGGCAGGTGGGAGGGCTGGCCTGGGAGGAGGCTCAGCAGCAGCATGTTTGCAGAGGGCTGGACAAAGAGAGCTTGTAGAACTGGAAGTGGAAATAATAATACTAGCTCCACTTAGAAAGTGGCTCCTGTGTGCTGGGCACAGAGCTAAAGCACCTGTGTGCATTACCTTCCTTAATCCTCACAATAATTCTCTGAGGTGGGTGCTCTCATTACCTCCATTTTACAGATAGGAAAACTGAGGTTCAGAGCAGATATTACTGTGATTACTCCTTCTGTTCTTCCTTTGATCTCCTCCCCCTTCCCCCTCCTCCCTTCTCTCCCCTCTTCCTTCTCCTCCTCTCTTGATCACTTCCTTTCTCTCCTTCTCCCTCTCCCCTCCCCATCTTCCTTTATCTCTCCCCCAGCCCCCATCATCATCTTTCTGATGTCCTTTCCTCCCTAGAAGTCCATCTACTCAGGATTAAGACCCTTAGCTTGTCTGCTAAAAAAAGATCCTCATAAGTCATCAGATATCTCATTTATTCTTTCATCTATTTAGCTGATATTTGTTGAGGGCTTCCTGTGTGTCAGGCACTGGATGGGTGCTGGGGATCCCTGGGAAACAAGACAGACTCAGTTCCTGCCCTCATAAAGCTTATATTCTAGTGGTGGGGGGAAGCCCAGTCAACATTCACCCAGGTGCTCTTACCAAAACCATGACCTTCTCCCACCACACCTATCTGCTGGCAAGAACCGTCAGCTCCAGATTCCAAACATACCTGGAGTCCAGCCACATCCAGCTGGACTTCCCTGACCACCCTGGTCCAAGCCCCCACTGCCTCCCACTACCCCTGTGTGACTGCCTTAACTGCCTCATCTCGGAGCCTCTGTTCCTGCCCTGGAGTTGTAGTCAGAGTTTGCTTTTACAAATGCAAGTGCTTTGCAAACGTAGATCGGAGTGTATCCACTGAGGTCGCAGGGAAGAGAAGGAGCAGCAACCCGGAGATCTGGGGGAGAGTGACTTAGCAGAGGGACCTGTGGGTGCAAAGGGTGTGAGGCTGCAGCCGCTTGGCCTGTTAGGAGCCTAGTGACTGTCTGAGAGGCAGGAGCAGAGGGCAGTGTGTGGGCGAGGTGAGGAGGCTGCTTGAGGATGGATGCTGGCACAAGGACAGCCAGGAGCAGGCACTGCGGAGAAGGCATATGCAGCATTCTGGCCAACCCCAGTGTCTTACCCAACGTCCCACGTGCACGTAGGGCAGAACCCAGGTCCCACCCCCGAGCTCAGTGGGATTTCCATGACTTTGCACCTGGCCACAAATCCCTTTGGAGGCTTTTTGTGCCTGGTCTTGCACTGCACCCCCTAGGGAGAAGCACATTTCTCACCCTTAAGGGGCAGAGAGTCCAACAGGATAGCAAAGATGCGTTAACACAAGTTCCACCTGCAACTGGTTGTTGGAAAGACTGATTGAGAGATATTCTGAGGCTTCCTCTGCAGTCAATGCTGTGATCCATTAGGAATGTCTACCATTGGCACTGGTGATGGAGTCCTGGCTGTCCAGCCCAAGTCCACAATGGAACAAAAGGGAGGGAAGATCCCCTTCCCTTTCTCTGCAGGCCTCACCACTAGTCAGGTCCCCATCCTGTCCTCACTGCCCTCCTGCTTGGTCCCTCCACCCAACCAGTGCTTTGAGCCTCCAGCCCAGCCCCCCTTCCCAGTAGCACCCTCTTGTTCTAAGGCCTCCCACATGCTCAGAAGGCCCAGAGCAGGCACAAGAGCCCTTTCCTGTGATCACAGCTCCCCAACATCTCCCCTCCACCCCACCGCTCACTCCCTGGTACCATTGCCAACCCAGGACGTGTACTCTCTTATCCGTCACACAAAGTGCAATGGGAGCCATTTTCCTTACAGCACCCATCATTTCCTTTTCTCCCAGGTGCATGGCCACCCCCAGGAATGCCCATAAAGGCACTCAGAGAGCAGCTTCCCACCACACTTCCCCTTTGCCCATCTAACACCCACCATGCTCCCATCCATCCAGCCCTGGCTTCCTTCTCAGATTAAATCACTTCCTTCTGAGATGAGAGGGGAAAACCAAGGCTCCAAGCATTTTCCTAGAAGTGTGGGGCAGACTGGATGGTATTTGCTGGCCATTGGCTTCTACCTCACACGCCAGAGAGAAGCTGGAACCCTTGTCCACAGCACTATGGGAGGGGAGGAAAAAGGGCCTCGGGGGCCCCAGCAGGCATGTGGAGGTCACGCTGGCCTCTGGGCTACCGGGTTCCTGCAGCAGAGTCCTCCTGCCTCCTGCCAGCCACTCCAACCCCCCAGAGCTTACAAGAGTGCCGTTAATCTCAGACAGTTTAAGGACTTATACAGAGGGGCTCAGTGAATGATGAATGAGGAAAGCATTACCAGCGAAGCACCGGGGCTCCACAGAGCTGTTTAAAAATGCATTCTCCCATGTAAATTTCTGCTCCATCAATCCTTATGACATGTCAAACATTGCTATTGTTTCCTGAACAAATTGTACCGCGTGCCCTTCTCTGCAGATTTGTGCATGAGAGCAGAACTCCTCACCGGCACCGGCCGCCTGCCTGTGTTGCTGGGACCCAGGGCTGCTGCAGAGGCAGCTGGGCCTGCCTTGCTTCAGAGCAGAAGCCCCGTGCGGGGCATTCCTGTGAGTGTGCATGCGTGATGGGAGTGTGGGCGCTGGTGAGGAGTGATTGAGTGCGTGCCTGCCAGCCTGTGGTCTGCAGGGACAGACACCCAGGTGTCTAGGGAGGGGGTGTGGAGGAGACCACAGGGGCTGAGACTGGGCTGGGGACAAGTAGGGGTGCTGCTTGAGGCAGAGAAAGAGAGAGAGAGTGTGTGTGTATGTGTGCGTGTGTGTGTGAGGGGTGGAGGTGTGGGAGACCTCTGAGTAGAGTCTACCTGAGCCAGACAGGGAGAGAAAAGGAAAGTTTCTAGGAGAGTGTGCAGGGGGTTCAGGATGCAGAAAGTTGTTCGCAGCTGCCTGAGATGCAGAGAGAGGAAGAGAAAGGGGTTGTGTGTGGTGCGTGCGTGTGTTTAAAGAAGTAGGAAGTATGGAGACACAGGAAGAGAGATGACACGAAGACACACAAGGCAGGCAACCTGTAAGGTGGGGGACCCTGTTCCAGGGCAAATCAATGGAAAAGGGTGAGAGATGATGACTGTTAATTGCAAGGAAAGCCTGGGTAAGAAGGGGTTCTCAGGAAGGGGACAAAGAGACAGGAGGGCCTGAGCACTGTTGGAATAGCAGGTCCCCAGAGAGTGGGCATAAGATGTTGCACTGAGCACCAGAGGGCCGGGAGCTGGGCTGGACATAGAGTTTTGAATGCACAAGATGAAGGGGGACTACATGAGAGGGTGCCATGGGAAAAGCCCCAGGTGGGTCAGGAAGGGCACCTGCAGCCAGCCAGACTGCCCCATCCTTCCAAGGTGGCCTCAGGTTGGGCCACACAGCTCCCTCCAATCCAGGCCCTAAGCCACCTGCACAGACCAAGACCAAGCCTGGGATGGGGTGGAGTCCTTCTTTAAGGGTCTGTGGGAAGCACCTGCTTGGGTATCTGAGGGTCTAGGCTCAGGGGCTGCATCCTGGGAAACCACAGCCAGAGACCCCTGCCACCACAGCCAGAGACCCCTGCCACCTTTGCTGGTAGGCATAGCTAGAGTTGCTGGGAGCCCGCTCTTTCCAAGCAGAACGTAGGGAGCAGAAGCCACCATGGCAAGAAGGGCAAACTGCCTGTGGGGGCCCATCGGTCTTCAACAGGGTGAGGAGGATGAACCTAGTAGGAGCACCCTGGATCCCATGGCCGAGCTCTCAAGCTCAGACTCAGACTTCTCAGGCTCAGACTTCGCTCCCCCAGCCCCACCAAAGGGAGGAGCAAGGGAGGGGAGGTCTTAAGAGTGCATGCCTTGGAGTTAACCATGGTGATTCATGTTCTAGCGCTGTGACTGTTTCACCCTGGCCAAGTCGATTGATCTCTCTTGAGTCTCTGTCCCCTCCTTCATCTATAAAGTGGGGATACTATGGTGCTGGTCCTATAGGGCTGTTGGGAAGACTGAATGAAATAAAATGCAGGAAATGCTTGGTAAATTTGGTGGCACATAGTTAAGTGTTCAAAACGAAATGTCAGAGGGGCACCCTCTTGCCCCTTCCCCTCGCTACAGCCAGGAGAAAGACTGGCATTGCTGACTCAGGCCTCACCAGTCCAAGCATGTAGCCATTCCCCCACCATAGGCTCCTCCAATCACCTTGTATTAACCTTGGAATTTTTCACCCCCGTATGTATTTATTTTTTTCCTTTTTGTCAGCAGAAGAAAATTACACTTCTGCCGGCATTGTCCATCACAGAAATAAGCACTTGCAGATGCAATTATAAAGGCCCAAATGACAGAATTAGTTTTGCTGGTAATGCCAGCATTGGGGAGAATCAGAAGAAATGCCTTATAAATCAGGCACTAGGGAGCAGCCAGTCTCGGCTGCACCCTCTCCCCCACATGCTGACTGTAGGGCAGTGGCTGACTGCAAGGACGGTGCTGAGTGCTGAGCAGCCATTGATCTTCACTGGTCTTCCCCTGATGGTTCTGCTGAGGGAGGCTGATGGGGAGGCAGAGACTTCCTGAGGCCTTCTCCAGGCCTTGGTGCCATCAGGTGCCCACCTCTCTCCAGGAGCTACCTGGACTTCTCGGTGCCCAGCCGATGACTGTCCCATAGACTGACATACACCTGCCCAAAGACAGCTTCTCCAGGATGAATCTTTCTAAGCCAGCAGCCTCAGTGACCTTCAAGCCCACTTTCAGCCTTGTTTTCCTCGTAGTTCTTACCACTGCCTGGAATTACATTACTTAGTTATTTCTCCCCTTGGTGATCTGTCTCCCCATTCTGAATTTTTTTTTTTTTTTTTTTTGTAAGATGGAGTCGCACTCTGTCACTAGGCTGAAGTGCAGTGGCGCCACCTCTGCTCACTGCAACCTCCACCTCCCGGGTTCAAGCTATTCTCCAGCCTCAGCCTCCTGAGTAGCTGGGATTACAGGCATGTGCCACTATGTCCGGCTAATTTTTGTATTTTTAGTAGAGACTGGGTTTCACCATGTTGGCCAGAATGGCCTTGATCTCTTGATCTCAAGTGATCTGCCTGCCTTGGCCTCCCAAAGTGCTGGGATTACAGGCATGAGCCACCGTGCCTGGCCTCCCCATTCTGATTTTAAGTGGCAGTCCAGGTTGTCATGCTTAGGATGTGACTTCACTGTTGGGCACAGCAGCCAGCACATTGGAAAAGCTCAAAAAATATTACTAGGCCGGGCAAGGTGGCTCACGCCTGTAATCCCAGCTACTCGGGAGGCTGAGGCAGGAGAATTGCTTGAACCCGGGAGGCGGAGGTTGCAGTGAGCCAAGATCGCGCCATTGCACTCCAGCCTGGGTGACAGAGCGAGACTCCATCTCAAAAAAAAAAAAATTTACTAAATATGTGACTGAACAAGTGTCTGGTCACTGTTTTCATGAAGGTGCCTTCAGAGGTGTGCCGGGCATCTTCAGCTGCTCCTGCACATCCTCTGTGCCTGTCTCCTTCCGGGCAGGGCAGGGGCAATAGGGAGCCTCGGCAGGGGCCAGGGTGTGGGAGGTGCTCTATAAACCCCGCCTCGCCCCATGCAATCCGGCAACCCCTCTGTCGCTGCTTGCTGCCCACCATGGTGTCTGATGGTGGGGTATCAGCCCCACAGAAGCAAGGTTATGCTGGCCCTGCGTGGCTGGCAATGGAAATCACACATTCTACTAAATTGGGCAGAGATGTTGAGCCCTGTATGGGGGTACTACATAGGATGCAAAAATGAGTTAGACAAACTTCTCTCCTTCACAGGGAGGAAAGTGGGGCACACACAGACAGTTTTCAGGAATGGCAGATTCTGCCACGTGTTCCAAGAGAGGGATGACGAGGGGCTCCTGGGCCAAGACCAGTGAATCGTTAGGGACTCTAGGAGAGGGGCATTTGGGATGGGCCTGGGGGGGTGGATCAGAGTTTGGAAGGCAGTTACAGAAGGAAAGGATAGAGGAACCAGCAATGAGAGAACAGTCTGGGGTGTACCAGGGAAGAGGTAGATACAAGAACACTAAGCCCAACCAGACTGTGGACACTAGGGTATGGGTCTGAAATTAATTCAGCAGATCATAGGGAGCCATTGAAGGATCTTGAGCAGAGAAAGACAATAATTTTCGCTACCGGCTTTGACTTCTTGCCCCTGGGCCTCTTATGAGAGCCTTCACAAGTAGTAAAATGCACTAGTGTGTACCTCTGAGTGCCAGCCTAGAGCCAGTGGGGAGCCATTAGATGGCAACAGAGACACAGAAACACCAGAGGGAGGAGCCTGGAGCACAGTTGAGGTGCTCACCTGGAGCCCTGATTTGGCATCTTTTTTTTTTTTTTTTTTTTTTTTTTGACAGGGTCTCACTGTCACACAGGCTGGAGTGCAGTGGTGCAATCTCGGTTCACTGCAACCTCCGCTTCCCAGGTTCAAGCAATTCTCCTGCCTCAGCCTCCTGAGTAGCTGGGACTACAGGCAACTGCCACCATGCCTGGCTAATTTTTCTATTTTTAATAGAGATGGGGTTTCACCATGTTGACCAGACTGGTCTTGAACTCCTGACCTCAAGTGACCCATCCGCCTCTGCCTCCCAAACCAAAGTGCTGGGATTACAGGTGTGAGCCACCATGCCTGGCCTTTGGTTTGGCATTTCTTAGGTACAATATGAAAATGGCCAGCTGGGCCATCCCCTTCCCCAATCCCTGTCACCATCTGGCTAGCCTGTGAGACCCTGGAAGTTACCCTGCAGGGAGACAGAGATGCTCATTCCTAGAACATTGCAGGGAAGGCGGTGTTTGCAGCAGGAAGAGGAAATTTTGTTCTCTATACATAGGCCCTTGGCACTGCTCGAACCCTCCTTCCTAAAATGGGCCCCAAGGGTCACTGTCTGTCTGCCACTTTATTTGTCTGTTGGACTTTCAGTTGGTCAACCACAAACAAGTCTTGCTTGGGAGGAGGTTGTTTAAAAGGTGCCATGACAAGCAGATTGGGGCTGGGATAGACTCAGTCGCTGCCCTGCCTGGATAGGGCAGGATGGCAGGTGGGCAGTGGAGCAGCCACAGTGGGTCCTCTCTGGAGTCGGGTCAGCCAGCATCTGGGGGGCTGCTCTGGGAATACGAAGACCAGCTCCACTCACCAGCTGTGAGATCTTGAGCAAGTCACTTAACACCACTGCGCCTCTGTGTCCTCACTTGCAAAAGTGGGTGGGAGGTAATAACAGTACTTACCTGTGGAGATCTGGTCAAAATTAAATTCATACATTGATATGTGTCATGAGAACGTGGGTGCAGTTGTAGGTATAGGTGACAGAGATAGACTTACCTTTCTTGAGCTGCCTTTATGTCCAGGCCCTATACTAGGCCCTGGGCACATGTGGACCCCATGACCCCACGCTGCCCTCTGGGAGCCACATCCTGGTTGGGGGAGACGCGCGTTAACCTTAGCTTCAGTGCCTCAGTGTGATCAGGGCTGGGAATACTGAGTGTGCGCAGGGAGGAGCCCTAACTTTGCCTTGGGGGTCAGGGAGGGCAGAAGGGTGTGAGCTAGGCAGGACAGGGAGGGGCGCCGTCCAAGCGGAGGGGGCAGAGCCAGGTCCTGGGAGCTACACGTGGTCCAGTCTGGGTCAGAGATGAGGCTAGACATTCAGGGCCGACAATGTGTGTAGGAGGGGAAGGGTTTTCCTTCAAGCACAGATCTACCGCCTCCTCCCAGGCCCAGGGCCCCTGACAGGCCCTGCTGCAGCCCGGCACTGGCCCCGTACCCATCAAGGCCCAAGGTCAGTGCTGCTGCCCTCACCCTGGCAGAGGCAAGGAGCAGCTTTTCATCTAGTTCGGCTTCCTACACTTGAAAAATGAAGCTCTCCCTCTCCTCCTCACCCAGGCATACATATTTCACATGGTCATTAGGCGGTGGCACTGAAGGACTCACAAATCTTCCCTGATCAGCATCTGCAGCCTGGGCGGGCAGTGAGAGGCCCTGGGGACAAGGGTCACTGTGGGAGCCATGGCTGTGCCCAGTCCAACGTGGGCAGGGGAGGCCAAGCCTTGCAGGGGTTGGGGGTGTGAAGCCAGCTTCTGCTCTAAGACAGTCCAGTCCTGTCTCCTGGCACTCATCACCTAATTTCCCTGGGCCTCAGCTGCTCCAGGCCCCAGGGTGAAGGGGATGGGATGCAGGCACCTCACATATCCTTCCCGTCCTGACAGTCCAGAGCAATTTTGTGGGGCACCCAGATCTGAAGGGCTCATCCCCAGGGCTCAGATGTGACCTTCTCCAGGGGCAGCACACCCCCCATGACCCAGGTCCCTCGCTTCCTGCACACCCCACTTTCTGCTTCTCAGCTGCTCTCCTCCACCTCCTAGCCTGCTGTCTCTCCTCTATTTCCCTTTTCCTTTTCTTTCAGTCATTTGCTTCACTTCTGTCCTCTTTCTTCTGAGTCCTGCCTTCTTTGTCTTCACCGCTGTCTCTCTGCCCCTTCCCTATTTTCTCTGCACCACCCCCTTCTTATTCATTTTTCAGGCATTTATGAAGCATCTACTGCATGCCAGGCACCGTCTGTGCTGTGCAGTGAGTCCCACAGGTGCCTGCCCTGCCCTCGTCCTTCCCCAAACCCTTTTCCTTTGACAAAGGCAAATGATGGGGGCCAAGGAGGTATGGTTGGGTCACACAGTGACCTGAAACTGAGGCCTCCACACCACAGTGACCCCTCGCCAAGGGGTTCAATGACATGGCAGTCAGATCTTCCCAAGACCAAGCTGCAGTTATAACAGTCCAACAAGACCATGCATTGATGACCATGATTGTCAGTGGAACCTGGGGGTGGGAAGGGCTCTGGGATTCCTCCTGCTCCCCTTCTCCTCCATCCCTGTAAAGTGAGGATGAATCTGGGGTTACTTTGGTCAGTGTGGTCTCCTCTCGCCTGGAATAACCAGGCTCCCTTCCTTCTGAGAACAAGCGCCCCTCTTGGCTCAGAGGCAATCACTGATGGAGGGCAAGGGCATGGCTAGATGGCACAGGATTCAAACCCAGCACTGTTCTTTCTCTAGCTGTGAAGCCTTGAGTGAACGATGTACTGTCTCGATGCCTCAGTTTCCCCATCTGTAAATTGGAAGTGGTGCTAATAATAGTACCTACCTCACAGGGCTGTTGTGAGGGTGAAGGAGTTGTAGGTAGAAGGCGTGCAGGAGCCAGCAGTCGCTGCTGCCGTTGTGAGGAATGGCACAGGCAGTGGGAGAGGCCCCGTCCAGGAGCCAGTCCTGGGTTGGAAGGTTGGGACATGGCTCAGTGCCTTCCTTTCACTTGTTCAGCATGCACCCCCTGAGAACCTGGGATGAGCTCTGAGCCTGGCTGGGGTGGTGGCGGGGACAGAGGTCTGCACAGTCTATAGGAGCATAAGCTGTGGGGATATTGAAAGGAAATCCAACACAAGAGGCAGCCCTATACAAGCTGGCAGCCCAGAGCCCCCAGAAATGGCATCTTTCTGTATAGCCAAGTTTTCTGGATAACTAAGATCTTAATCCTTTGGGTATAAACTTTTTTTCATTTCATTCATTTGGGATAGAAATATATTTTTCACTTATCTGCCTTCCTGAACTGAATGTACTAAACACAAATTAGCTTTTCCTTGAAAATTCAGGCTTATCATAAAGAACATAGAATTTACTAGATTTAATAGACTCCAGGAACTTTAAAAGGAACCTCAAAAATATTGAGCGCAAAGGGATCAAAATATATTTTTAGCCATGAGGGCTTTATCCACTTACAATCTTATAGAGATACCTTAAATGTAAAACAGATGCAAGTGGACCCCAAAGTCAGTCTGAGGCCTTTCCTTACGGGCATCTGGTGGCAGGCAGCAGTTTGCCCAGCTCTGGGACAGTGGTCTGGGAAGAGAGCAGAGGTCACATCTAGACCTCTGCGTGGATTATTTACTGTCTCGAAGTACTGCATGGATTATGTACAACCCCTTCACCCTCACAACAGCCCTGTGAGGTAGGTACTATTATTAGCACCACCTCCAATTTACAGATGGGGAAACTGAGGCATCGAGACAGTACATAATCCTTGCATGGATTATGTGTTTCATAAGTAACTGTTGAGTGAATGAATGATGTCATTTAGCCTGCACTGTGGATTAGAACCATGCCAGGGACAATATGGAAGCCAATATTCCAAGCCACAAAAGCCAAACCCCCATTAAAACTTTAGGTCAGGGGAGATGGAGGAGGGCCTCCCTGGGATGGCCACAGAGAAGGAACACCTGGTGGGGGTGGAGAGGCCAGTTTCTGTCCCACTCTGCTTCTGACCTGCTCCTAACCCAGACTGGCAGCAGGCTTTCACCGGGCCTCACTGCGGTCTGGGCCTCAGAAAATTCACCCTGGGCCAAAGGAGACGTGCGAGAGGAACAGGGGTTTCCTGTGGACCTGAAGCCTCAGCTGGGCCTGGCAGTAATGACTTCTTGTTCTCGCTGTTGCAGGCAACTGACAATGATGCAGGCACCTTTGGGGAAGTCAACTACTTCTTCAGTGATGACCCTGACAGGTGAGACTCTGCCCACAGCCCCTCAGGCCCCTCCGCAGTGGTCCTTGGCCCTCCCCAGACTCATGAGATCTGGGAACTTTTCAGTGCCCAGGGAGGGAGGTGCTGGGTCCTGTGGCTGGAGCACTGGACTGGAAGTTGGAACCCATGGGCACTGTGGCTGGTTTGACCCTGATTGTGGCACAGCCTTGGTCAAGTCTCCTCAACTCTCTGGGGCACAGCTTATCTGACCCTCAAAAGATAGCCTTTAGCTTTGGGAATGGATCCATTGTGTCTCTGAGAGGCTTTGAAGTACTAGCGACAGCACACCACCACCACCGCCAGCCACGGTTACTACATGTCAGGCTCATGATGGCCGAGGGCTTCACAGGCATTGTCTCATGTCATCCTCTCAGTGAAATGACAGAAGAACTCAGTGCTAGGCACTTTTATCATCCCCACTTTACAGATGAGGAAAGTGCAACTCTGAGAGGCTAAGTCACTTGTCCAAAGTCACACAGCTATAAGTGCCGTGGTCAGGCTTCTGCATGTGACCTTCACCACTAGGCTACACAGCCTGCCCCAAGAGGGCTCTCAACATGCAGCAACTTGTAGGCGGGTTACTCACCTCCCTGCCTAACACATGCCAGCCTTGCCCCATCACCCCTCATGGTAAATTGGTCCGGGCTTGATTTTGGGCCATCTCTTTCCCTTGTCTTCAGTTAATCCAAGCCAAAGGCAGCCGTCTAACTTTTTTTTTTTTTTTTTTTGAAGCAGAGTCTCACTCTGTTGCCCAGGCTGTAGTGCAATGGTGCAATCTCAGCTCAAACTGCAACCTCCACCTCCTAGGTTCAAGCAATTCTCCTGCCTCAGCCTCCTGAGTAGCTGGGATTACAGGCACCCACCAGCACGCCTGGCTCATTTTTCTATTTTTAGTAGAGATGGGGTTTCACCATGTTGGCCAGGCTGGTCTCAAACTCCTGACCTCAGGTGATCCACCCACCTCAGCCTCCCAAGTGCTGGGATTACAGGCATGAGCCACTGCGCCCGGCCCCCTCTCACTTTTAACATGCTCGAAGACCACGTGTCTGATGCACTGGGAAGCCTGGTGGAATGAGTGAGGCGGTGGGTGTCAGCTTGAATGACTGGCCCCAGCTATCCGTGGGAAGGATCAAGAAAAGATGGGGAAGGAGCTGGATGCCATGGCTCATGCCTGTAATCTCAGCACTTTGGGAGGCTGAGGAGGGTGGATCACCTGAGGTCAGGAGTTCAAGACCAGCCTGGCCAACATGGTGAAACCCCATCTCTACTAAAAATACAAAAATTAGCCGGGCGTGGTGGCAGGCGCCTGTAGTCCCAGCTACTTGGGAGGCTGAGGCAAGAGACTGGTTTGAACCTGGGAGGCGGAGGTTGCAATGAGCTGAGATTGTGCCACTGCACTCCAGCCTGGGTGACACAGTGAAACCCTATCTCAAAAAAGAAGAGACAGGGAGATTGTTAGGGGCATCTGTCCATTCTCTGTCACTCAGTGATGGGGGTCTGAAATGTGGGGAAGTCACCAGCATGGCTGAATGCACAGGGAGCCCTTTCCCCAGGGAACCCGTGTTCACGTGGCCTTATCCTGGTCATCTTGGATGGTCTCACCTCTTCCCATCTTCTGGGCCTGAGACTTTCCTCACTCCAAGCCAGAACCTTCCAGGCTTGGTGGCTGGCAGCTGTGGTCAGAGCACACAGATGTCAACTGACAGCTCAGATGAGGCTCCTGAGGGGACATTTAGATGAGGTAGTTGGAGGCATTGTCTTGCCGGACCTTTCTGCTACCTGGGAGATGTCTACCAGCCTCCCACTCAAGGCTCATTTCCTCAAAGTCAAGGGGCAGCTCCCAAAAGCGGACCAACCACCCTGCCCTTCACCAGCTGCTTTCTGCCCATTCCTAGCATTCTGGTGCAAAACGATCTGGGATGGCACACGTTTTTACCCTCACAGTTCTCCAGCATCTAAATATCTGCAGTAGGTAGGAACTCCTGTTCATAGCAGGAGGGTTGTTCTGCCTGGGTTTCCTCCTTGCTTAAATCAGGCAACTCCTCCTGCCCACCTCGTGTGATCCTGATCCCCACCACCCACCCACCCCCTTTAGAAATAGCAGCTCTTCTCAGGGCAAGTGAAAGGGAAGGCAGATTTCAGACTTCATTTATTTCTGTTTATCACTCTGGGCAAGGACAGGCTGGGAAATGCCGGCCCCATCAACAAGCCTGTTTGAAACCACGGTGTTCCTTCTGTCCATCCTCTCGGCCTGGCACAGGTTCTCACTGGACAAGGACACGGGACTCATCATGCTGATTGCCAGGCTAGACTATGAGCTCATCCAGCGCTTCACCCTGACAATCATTGCCCGGGACGGGGGCGGCGAGGAGACCACAGGCCGGGTCAGGATCAATGTGTTGGATGTCAACGACAACGTGCCCACCTTCCAGAAGGATGCCTACGTGGGTGCTCTGCGGGAGAACGAGCCTTCTGTCACACAGCTGGTGCGGCTCCGGGTAAGGTGCCAAGGAGCCCTGCACTCCTGCCATTTATCTTAGCCTTCCCCCTGTACTTGCTTGCTTGCTTGCTTCTTTTTTGTTTTTTGTTTTTATGAGACAGGGTCTCACTCTTTCACCCAGGCTGGAGTGCAGTGGTACAATCAGAGTTCATTGCGGCCCCAAACTCCTGGGCTCAAGCAATCCTCCTGTCTCTGCCTCCTTAGCAGCTGGGACTACAGGCTTGAGCCACCGTGCCTAGCCTGTGCTTTCTTCTTGACCAACCCCCTAGGGAACCCACTGCAAGAGGGGCTGACCTTCTATCCGCAAAGAATACTGCACAGATTTGAGAGTCAAATTCTTGGTCTGTGTTGGGCCTTCTCTGAGCAACACCTCATATCCTTGGTACCAAGTGGGGCTTTATACACAGTATCTGTCTCAGCTTAAATATTAGGTCAGAATTTAGCAAAAGATCCCACCCCCCGACCCATCCACTGCCATCTCCCTTAGCAAGGGCATTGAGTGGGGAGCAGTTCCCTGTGTCAGGACCCCCTCCAAGCCCTTTAACGACTGACTAGAATCAGGAAGTGCTGCAGCTGGAAGGAGCCACAGAGACCATGGAGTGCAACCCCATTTTACAGAAGGGGAACCCAGAGGGGAGGAGGCTTGCCCACGAAGACATAGTCGGGTAGCAGAGCCAGCTCTAGTCCCGGAATGCTATTCTCCAAGTGCTTCCTGCAGCAAGTCCCCCACTAGGCTTCAGTGACCTTTAACCAGAGACTTTTAAAAGTCCCCCCTTCCCCACGCTGCCTACCCCAAGGGATGGGACCCAGAGCCTCCATTTGGAACTTGTTTCTGAAGCAGGCTGGGATGAAGGCAAGGCTAGAAGGGTGAGCACAGGGGATACCAAGAAGAACAGACCATGTGCCCGCCCAGCCTGGCCACGGCCCCCCGTACAACCTTGTCCTGCCCTGCCCTCCCTGCTCAGCTCCAGGTGTACCCCGAGTGGTGGGGACCACTGGAGGCTCTAGAGTGAGGGACAACCTGGAAAGAAGCTTATTAATTCAGCTCCCAGAGAAGACAGTCAAGGGGTAGAGGGATCCCTGGCCCCACTCCAGGTGCCTTCTTTCCTCCTTGCTTTCATGCAACACGCATGGATTAGACACCCACTGTGGCCAAATACTGTGTTGGCCTGTAGGTATGCAGCAGCAATCAAGAAACAAGGTTCCTGCTCACATGAAGCTGACGGTCTAAGCGAGGGAGGCAGAAATTAGATAAGAAATTACCACTGGGTGTAAGGGGACCAACGGGGTATGCAACCCTAGGGCCCTAACCGGCTCCGGGAGTCAGGAAGGGCATCTGCAGGTGGGGGTGTTCCAGCTGGGGTTGGGGGTGGGAGGTAATTGTGTCTCAGCCTCTGGGAAGGCCTGGCCTCTGCATTATTCCTGGGCCTCCCACCTGCCCTCTAGATTCCCCAGGCTGCCTCCACACCCAGCACATGGAGGGGAGCAGGGCATCTGCTGGGAGCCAGAGTGCGGCCTCCAGTTGAAGCACAAGGGGTGCCTCCTGGCGTCCTGGGCCAGGACAAGACCCAGGGCTGGATCACCCAAAAAAGGAGCTGTGAACAGGGCCAGTCTTCCCCTCCCTCCCAGCTGCCCACCCTCTTCTGGCCCCCAGCCTCCTGCAGGCTCACGGCCCTTGTCTGCCCTCTTCCTTCCAGGCAACAGATGAAGACTCCCCTCCCAACAACCAGATCACCTACAGCATTGTCAGTGCGTCTGCCTTTGGCAGCTACTTCGACATCAGCCTGTACGAGGGCTATGGAGGTAGGTGTGGGGCAGAACTCGGGGCCCAGCCAGGAGGAGGGCTGGGGGGCTCTCTGCACTCACACCTCCCTTGTGGGGGTGGGGTGGGCACTCCTTGTCTCCCTGACACTCTGGGCTACTCAGGAAGCTGCCCTGAGCACCTGGGGGTGGAGCAGGATGTGGCCTGAGTCGCCCTTCCGTAGGGTCAACATCTGTGTCCCTCATCAGCAGGATCTCTCTCTGGTTCTTAGGCCATGGCCAGCCCTGCAATCGAGCCAGAAGTGTGATGTTAACAGAATCTCTGGGGTTCTCTGTTTCTTACCAAGGCTGCAGGCAGGTCCGTGGGATGGAAGCTCGTTAGCCAAGACTCCCTACTTTTTGGGCGGCCCTGTGGGGCCAGGCACTCTGCACCATGCCCTGCTGCCTGCTGTGGGTCCCCATCCCTAGAGCCCTGGTAGGAAATAGCAGCAACCTCAAGCTCCAAGATCCCAAGAGAGACTATTTTGTTTTTCAGATGAAGCAGCTAAGGCCCAGAGACAGGGAGCAACTTGCCTGAGCTCACCCTGCAAAGCTGCTGAGCTTGGCACCAAGTCCCTGTGTGGTCTGGCCCTTGGTTGCCTTGTGAGCCTCAGCTCTCAGCAGCCCTTGCCCCACCAGAGTCCAGCCTCTTTGAACACTTTGACACTGTCTCCCCTTACTGGTGTTCACCCCCATGTCTTTGCAGAGTTTGTTCCTTCTGCCAGGAAAGCCCTTCCTCCTTGCCCCTTGGTCCCGCCTCCCTTTGGCTGTCCAGTGTGTAGCCCCTGGCTAGCTTTAAGGGCTCATTTAACACGTCCTCCTTTGGGAAGCTTCTCTGATTCCTGGAGCCTGGGTTAGGTGCCCCCAGGGCAGAAGGGATCGATGTGCGTTGAATGACTCTGGGTCCAGTGGTCATTCCTCCCACTACCCCACAGTTAGTTCAGTTCAGAGAAATGCCACTGTAGAAATTGCAGTTCTGACCAGCGCGGTGGCTCACGTCTGTAATCCCAGCACTTTGGGAGGCCGAGGCCGGCGGATCAATTGAGGTCAGGAGTTTGAGACCAGCCTGGCCAACATGGTGAAACCCTGTCTCTACTAAAAATACAAAAATTGGCCAGGCGTGGTGGTGTGCACCTGTAATCCCAGATACTCGGGAGGCTGAGGCAGGAGAATCACTTGAACCTGGGAGGCGGAGGTTGCAGGGAGCCCAGGTTGCACCACTGCACTCCAGCCTGGTGACAGAGTGAGACTCCGTCTCAAAAAAAAAAAAAAGAAAAAAAAACAAAGAAATTGCATTCTCTATGAAATCTACATCCCTTTGTTTTTCTTTTTTCTTTTTCTTTTTCTTTTTTTTTTTTTTTTTTGAGACAGAGTTTTACTCTGTCGCCCAGGCTGGAGTGCAGTGGCTCGATCTCGGCTCATTGCAACCTCCGCCTTGTGGGTTCATACAATTCTCCAGCCTCAGCCTCCCGAGTAGCTGGGATTACAGTCGTGCCACCACGCCCAGCTAATTTTTGTATTTTTAGTAGAGATGGGGTTTTGCTAATGTTGGCCAGGCTGGTCTTGAACTCCTGACCTCAAGCCATCCTCCTGCCTCAGCCTCCCAAAGTCCTGGGATTACAGGTGTGAGCCACTGTGCCTGGCCCATCCCTCTTTCAAAAACTTAAAAGTTCCATGCTTCTGCCTGCCCCATACCTCACCCTCCTCTCAACTAGAAGAATCCCCCTTAGATTTTATATTACTAAAGCAATAATCTTGTTTCCCTTTTCCAAATAGAAAGTTGTAATTTAATATTGTTGTAATGCCTTCTAAGACCTCCCATGCCCCCCACTCCCAAGCCAATATGCCTTCCCTCCCCAGTTGAGAATCAATGGCTTAGCACAAACAAGTACTAATGGAGAGATTTCAGTCGTGTGCAGTGGTAGGGATATTTCAGGGCACAGGCATCTATCTTAGCTCCCTGCAAATCCTGCCTCTCAGCCTGGGTCTGCCTTTGGCATTAGTGTTCTTCGCCTACCTCTAAACAGAGTTCTTTTGAAGGTAAGGTCTGCAGCACCTAACCCCGAGTACCTCCCCATGGGGTCTAAACAGTGCCCAGAGTAGGTGACTGGATGGGTATGAAGAGCCCATAGCATAAAGTGGGGAGGAAATGGAGGGAAGAGAAGAGAGAGAGAGACGCCAGGGGCAGTGGCTCACGCCTGTAATCCTAGCACTTGGGGAGGCCGAGGCGGGAGGATTGCTTGAAGCAGAAGTTCGAGACCAGCCTAGGCAACACAGCCAGACTCTGCTTCTACAAAGAAATTTTTTTTAATAAAAATAAATAAAGGAGAAGGGAGGGAAGAAGATTAGAGAAATAGGGCTAGAGGAGACCGAGGAGGGTCCTGCCTTCTGCACCCCACTGCCTGGTCCTCTCTGGCATCCCCAGTGCTGGGCAACATCTGGGGAACTCTGTGCTTACCTGGAGAGAGGAGTAGTGACAGAGAGGGCTGGAGGGCCCAAGGCATGACCCTGTCCTTCGAGCAGCTTCCAGACTGATGGGGGAAAATCCATAAAGTGCCAGATGAGTGAGTGAGACAGACAGACAGACAGACAAGCAGACAGGAGCACCTACTAAGAAAGAGCCTGGGTTCTGGATTCAGCCAAACCTAGGCTCATCTCCCCACTCTGTTGAGAGCTGTGTGACCTTGGGCAAGTTACTGAACATCTCTGAGCTTGGTTTCTTCATCTGTAAAAGTGGGGCTTATATTACCACCAAACCAGCTATCACCTGGTGGGCGCAGCACAGGGTCTGGCACATTTCAGGCAGTCAGGAAACCTCAGTCGAGATGTTGAGGCTCCAGGTGTTCAGAAAACAAGCCAGAGCTGGCCCGGGCCATGCCAGCCATAACTTCTCTGCCCAAAGGGGACCCCTGTCTGGACAGGCATCTCAAGTCTGCTTACAGAGGGATCTGGCCTGTTCCTGTCATTGCAGTGATCAGCGTCAGTCGCCCCCTGGATTATGAACAGATATCCAATGGGCTGATTTATCTGACGGTCATGGCCATGGATGCTGGCAACCCCCCTCTCAACAGCACCGTCCCTGTCACCATCGAGGTGTTTGTAAGTACCCAGGGCCACTGGCCTTGCCCTTCTAGTGTAAGGGATGGTGAGTGCTTCCTGTGAACCCAGTAGTGTAGGACTGTGGCCCCCACCTCCTTGGCTGTCCCTGCACCTTGGGGAGTTTACCCAGCCGTCTGTCCCAAAGCCTGCCCTTAGCAAGCCTCTCCACTGCTGCAACAACTTCACTGCCTCCCCGCTTGGCCAGGGAAGGCCCAGGACCCTGGTACTCAGGAAGAGACACATTGTCTGCTCTGACTTCACTGGGGGCCCCAGGACACCCTCGGTGGGGAACAGGAGCTGGGAGTCAAGTGAGGAGGAAATGTTGTGGGCTTCCTTCATTTATGGCTGCATTCTGTGAAGAACAGAAGAATGACCAGAAGGTCATCTTCTCCCTTCTCTCTCTCTCTCTATCCTGCTCTTCCTTTTTTTCTTCCCTTTTCCACTCCTCTGAAGATCTAAAGCGGTCTGAAACCAAGCCACAGTTTCTCTGACATGAATATCAAGCACACCTTAGTATTTTCTGTGTCTGAAATTATCAGTTGCTGAATCCATCTCCACGCTGGTTCATTTGCCCAATGCCACACGGGGATGCAGAGAGTGGTATGACAGCGGGACCAACGGGCCCCTCCGCATGGAGGCCTCCCCACACACACCTGTGCATGCACCGCCTGCCCCCCTCCCCATCTGTGGGAGACAGCGAACGCGTGTTGATGGAAGAGTTAGTGCATTATCGGCTCCGGGAGGATTAGATCAGGTTGTCAGGTTCAGAGATGCGCTGTGATTTCACATAAGCTCAGGAAAATCTCACCCTGGAGCAGACATGCTGGAGAGCCTTCCTGTCACAGCCAGCTTCACCAGCAGCCTCTGCCACTGCCCACACCCGGCCTTAACAAGCTCTGTCTTCTCAACCCGAGGCTGAAGCTCCAGGGCCAGCTTCCAAGCGGAAAGGCCATTGTCTGGGCCAGGGACCCAATTTGCTTGCTGAATAGGATGCAGCTGGAAGTGATGGGAAAGTCAAAGTGATGCCTGATGGGAGAGCCTTCCAGTTGGGCATGTGGGAGCAGAATTTAGGGGGGGCCAGGAGGATGAGGCTATACAGAATCAGGATAGCAAAGGGAAGGGCAGAGAGTTGGGGCTTGGCTTCTGGAGTCCTTGTGCCTGGCACCTCAGACTTCAGGGAGTGTTGGGGGAAGGAGGACAGGGACCAGGAGATCTTCAGAAACCTTAAAACTGACCTGGGCTGGGCGCGGTAATCCCAGCACCCTGGGAGGCTGAGGCAGGTGGATCACGAGGTCAGGAGCTTGAGACTAGCCTGACCAACGTGGTGAAACTCCATCTCTACTAAAAATACAAAAATTAGCCAGGCATCGTGGCAGCCTCCCAGCTACTTGGGAGGCTGAGGCAGGAGAATCGTTTGAACTCAGAAGATGGAGGTTGCAGTGAGCCGAGATCGCACCATTGCACTTCAGCCTGGGGAACAAGAGCAAAACCCCATCTCAAAAAACAAACAAACAAACAAACAAACAACAACAACAAAAAAAACGGCCTGACTCAAACCTGTAACCTCCCACCTAGAAACACCGAGGGTAGGGAACGATGATGCATTCCCTGGCCGTCATGACCATGGGCTGGCACTTTACCCCATGGCCCGACCCCGACCACATCACCTAAACCTGGCCTTAGTTTCCCAGACTTGACCACAGCCCCCAAGCCTCCTCTAATCGTAGCTGCACTCACAACCCTGACCAACCCACCCATCGCTTTCAACCAGCCAGGATGCTGCTCTGCACAAGGAGGCAGTGAATTCTGTGCTGGGCCCCCAGTAGGACAAGAAGGTGAATGTGCAGCCTGCTCCACACCCCAAGGAGACACCAAGTGGAAAGAGGGGTGTGGCTGTGGAAAGAGGGGTGTGGCTGTGGAGGCACATGGGTTTGAAACCTGGCTCTGCTGCCCTCTTGCTGTGTGACCTAGGTCTCTGAAACAACTTCCTCATCTGCAAAATGGTGGTAATCGTGGTACCTGCATCATGATATTTTTGTGAGGCTGAAATGGGATTGTGCAGGTGGCACCTGGCACCTGGAATGTTGGCTGTCATTACAGCGATAAGACAGCCATGCATAGCAGCAGCCGCACCCATGCCCCAGCCTGTCGCTAGTGCAAATGGGAGTTCCCGTGAGTGGGCTGAGGCAGAGAGGGAGCCATTCAGGCTTTGGGGAGTGGATGCTGGAGAGGGTAAGAGTAAGGGAGGTCTAGGGAAATAAGTTAAGTGTTCTGGCTAGCCCAGGGCTGGACAGACCTAAGTAGCGAAATGGAAACTAAAATGTGCTGAGCTCCAGGAATGTGCCAAGTCCTTTCACATGACCCAGCCCCTTTCAGTCCCACTTTACAGATGGGGAGGCTGAGGCTCAGGCTCACCAGTGCCTTTCTTCCTTACTGGCAGAGCTGGGACTTGAACCCTGACCTGAATGACTCCCATGTTGACATGCTTTCCACCACAGCCACAGGCCTGGAACCTTGGTCATCCCTATCCACATATGACTGAGACCAGTGCTTCTCAAAGTTCCCTGGGCCCTGGAATTCTCTGGGGATTTCATTAAAAGGCAGATTCGTATTTAGTGGGTCTGAGGCAGGGCTGGGATTCTGTGTGTCCTCCCACACAGCTCCCAGGTGATGTGGATGCTTCTGGTCAGGGGACAACACTTTGAGGAGCAAGGCCTTCAGAGACCCACCCTCATGAGATTTTGAAACCCGAGCTCTGCTCCAAACCCCAGACCTGTCCCAACCTGTAGCTCAGCTAAGGCAGGGACTGGAGCATCTCGTTGTGCCTCAGCCCCGCTAAAGGGGGCCGGAGCATGCAGAGAGATGAAGGTGAAGGGACTGAACTCACTTTTTGTCCCTGCAAATAAAAGTGTGACCAGCAGCCTCCCTCCCTGGGACCACAGAGGAGGTGGGTGGGGGTAAGAACCCACCTCACTTTGCACTTGGGAAGCCAGGGTATGCCCTGGCATGAAACCACAGTGGCCTAGTAGAAGGGGCCCCATTTTCAAATTCCCTCAAAGCCATCCCAGGGACAAGCAGGGGCCCTGCACTTCCCTTCCGAGTACACCCTGGCCCTGGGGCAGCCGGAGAGTCTGGCAACAAAGACAGGTGACACCTTGGCTATGAGTGAACATTGTCTCTCAAGCAGGGCCTCTGGATGGCACAGTCACTTGTGTCTGAGGACCACACTTGAAAAGGTCACCGCCTTCAGGGTGATTTTGCACATGGCTGGTTTTTAAGTAGCTGTCACTCGGCTAAGCGGCCTCCTCCCTCCATCAAAAGGATTTTCTCCCAATTGGAATTTAAAAACCCAACAGCAATGAAGTCGTTGATGGCAGCATTTCCTGCACAGGTTGGGGGTGGGGAGAGGCAGATGGAAACCACAGGGCTCCAGGAGGAGGGGCCGGAGGGGCCAGGTGATTCTTTTTCATCCACTGCTTGTTGGTTTTTAATAAAGAAGTCAAACTCGGTTTGTAGATTTCCCATTAGGGGACAATAAGCTTTTGTAGAGCGAGCCGCTGATTTAGAACTAATAGCGAATGCAGCGCCAAGATCCGGGGAAATATCACCGCTAATAAGTTTCTGCCTCATGCTCTGTCACTGACATTCTCCACACCGTTTCGTGCAGCCAAGCAGAAGCTTAAATGTATAAGTATATGGGGCACTCGCACCCGCACCAGGGACAGGGGAGATGCCCAGGCACGCAGCTGGGGCATTGGACATCAGGGGAATCCTGAGACTGCTGGGTATCTGGGGAGAGGGGCAGGTCAGCGTGACCCAGGGTGCCATCCAGAGCCAAGGGGCAGATTGGAGAAAGAAAGGATCACTCCTTACTGGGCACCCACAATCTTAGCAGGCTGAGATTCTCTGATGTCCCAAGGGGTGTGCAGCCAGATAGCATGCCCCCATCTTTCATGGCTGCTCTGTCATCAGTGACTCCAGCAAAGGGGGCTTCATACAGGATCCTTTCCCCCTAAGAGCTCTCAGTTCCATGAGAAGCCAGGCCTTCTCATGGAGCTCCTATTTGCACTAGCAAACAAACAGGAACTGCCAAAGACTGTAACATAAAGACTGCCCAGCGGTGCCGGGACTCAGACTGACTCCTGAGCTCTGCACTGGACTCTCAGGAAAGGGGAGAAGGTCATGAGCCAAGTGGGCTGGGGAGGCTTCCTCCAAGAGGGAAGCAGGGAGGAATTCTTGTTGGGAGATTGCAAGAGTGGTTGGTGAGGATAAGAGTATTAAAGGGCAGGAAAGTCTCTTCTAATTGAAGAGGAAGGGCCACGGTGTGAAGGAGTTGGGGGGTGCATAGCAGGAGGCAGAAGTTGCCCACCATACCCTGCCAGGCTCAGCCCCTCAGCCAAGCACTGTCCTCTGGCTATTGGCGAAGGCTGGGCTGGAAGAGATATTGCTTTAGAACTGACAGGGGTGGGGCTCTGGGCCAGGGGTGGCCCAGGGGCTGGAAGAGCCGTTGTTCTCGTGTGCAAGGAGGAATCTAGCTGTACCTGCCAGCAGCCAGCCCAGGGCCAGAGTTTGGGCTCTGGGAACCACCTGACCCTGAGCTGCCACCGCATACTTCAGTATCTTTGAGGAGAGTCCTAGAAGCTTTTGTCATCATCCTGGTGGACCTACGCAGGGGTCCAAGTGGGCATCCCCAGCATGGGAGCTGGGGGTGTGAGTGCTGGAGTGAGCTTGAGGCTCAGCTGGAGGACCAGCGGGGAGCCTGGGGAGCTGGCAGCTGTCGGCAGTCCCAGCTGCTGCCGGCACACTCCCTCTTCCTGGGCCTCCCCATCCCTTCCTGAGGCCTGCATGTTTCCCCAAGGCTGGTCCTACCTCCTAGAACTGTAGCCTGCCAGAGGGTTACCTGACTCCCTGCTGACACCTCACCTGGCTCTGGTTATACGGAGAGGCCAAAGCTCTTTAGGGCCAGCCAGACCCAGCCTGACTCCTTGGTGCCCACCTTAGACATCTGGCCAGCCCACCTGCTTCCCTGCAGCCTCCTGCAACCTGTCTGTGTTCCTTCCAGGATGAGAATGACAACCCTCCCACCTTCAGCAAGCCCGCCTACTTCGTCTCCGTGGTGGAGAACATCATGGCAGGTACAGGCTCAGGTCGGGGGGTGGGGGGCACATGAAGGTAGGCAGCCAGCAGTCACGGCACCCAGGATGTGCACACCCTGGCTCTGCACACAAATTGTGGGAGGTCCATGGCCTTCTCTTTCCCTGTCCAAGCTCCTTGACAAATCGGGGAGCCTTTGGAAACATCTAGTTACCTGCCAGCTAACAGCTAGTTCCAGAGCACCTGCTATGTGCAGGTGCTGTGCTGGGCACTTGGTTCCTGCTCTCCTCTAACTATAGTCTAGTGGGGGAAGAATAATGATCCATGATTAATTAAGCAATCTTGATTAAACAGTCTTAAGTGTGCAGAGGGCTCCGAGACTATAGCACTGTGAGGCAGGTCCCAGGGGCCATGATTTCAGAGGGGTGGCCTTACAGCGGGGCATATGTTCCTATGTGAGGATGCGATTGAGAGGCTAATCTCTGGGCCAGGCTCAGGTTGCAGGGCTCAGTTTGCAGACCCAGCACCACCAGCTCCACACTCAGGTTCCAGGGGATCTGTTCTGCCCTTGGGGCAGGCTGGCAGCTTCGCCCTTACCCTCAGAGCAAATGATCCTAGCAAAGAAAACGCCCATGTCAGGAACTGCTGCAGTGGCTGAAGGAGACGGGAAGGCTGGAATCAGGGACAGTAGAGTCATGGATGGTGGAGTCAGGGACATTGGAGTTAGAGATGCTGGAGCCAGGGATGGTGGAATAAGGGATGGTGGAGCCAGGGGTGGTGGAGTCAGGGGTGGTGGAGTCAGGGGTGGTGGAGCCAGGGGTGGTGGAGTCAGGGGTGGTGGAGTCGGGGGTGGTGGAGCCGGGGGTGGTGGAGTCGGGGGTGGTGGAGTCAGGGGTGGTGGAGCCAGGGGTGGTGGAGCCAGGGGTGGTGGAGCCAGGGATGATGGATTCAGGGGTAGTGGAGCCAGGGGTGGTGGAGTCAGGGGTGGTGGAGCCAGGGGTGGTGGAGTCAGGGGTGGTGGAGCCAGGGGTGGTGGATTCAGGGATGGTGGAGCCAGGGGTGGTGGAGTCAGGGGTGGTGGAGCCAGGGGTGGTGGAGTCAGGGGTGGTGGAGCCGGGGGTGGTGGAGTCGGGGGTGGTGGAGTCGGGGGTGGTGGAGCCAGGGGTGGTGGAGCCAGGGGTGGTGGAGTCAAGGATGGTGGAGTCGGGGGTGGTGGAGCCGGGGGTGGTGGAGTCGGGGGTGGTGGAGCCAGGGGTGGTGGATTCAGGGGTGGTGGAGCCAGGGGTGGTGGAGCCGGGGGTGGTGGAGCCGGGGGTGGTGGAGCCGGGGGTGGTGGAGCCGGGGGTGGTGGAGCCGGGGGTGGTGGAGCCGGGGGTGGTGGAGTCAAGGATGGTGGAGTCAGGGGTGGTGGAGTCAGGGGTGGTGGAGCCAGGGGTGGTGGATTCAGGGGTGGTGGAGCCAGGGGTGGTGGAGTCAGGGGTGGTGGAGTCGGGGGTGGTGGAGCCGGGGGTGGTGGAGCCGGGGGTGGTGGAGCCAGGGGTGGTGGAGTCAGGGGTGGTGGAGTCAGGGGTGGTGAAGTTAAAGACGCTGGAGTCAGGGATGGTGGAACCAGGCATGGTGGAGTCAACGGTGGTGGAGCCAGGAGTGGTGGAGTCAGGGGTGGTGGAGTCAGGGACAGTGGAGTTAAAGATGCTGGAGTCAGGGATGGTGGAGCCAGGCATGGTGGAGTCAATGGTGGTGGAGGCAGGAGTGGTGGAGTCAGGGGTGGTGGAGTCAGGGGTGGTGGAGCCAGGGGTGGTGGAGTCAGGGGTGGTGGAGCCAGGGGTGGTGGAGTCAGGGGTGGTGGAGTCAGGGGTGGTGGAGTCAACGGTGGTGGAGTCAGGGGTGGTGGAGCCAGGGGTGGTGGAGTCAACGGTGGTGGAGCCAGGAGTGGTGGAGTCAGGGGTGGTGGAGTCAGGGGTGGTGGAGTCAGGGGTGGTGGAGTCAGGGGTGGTGTAGCCAGGAGTGGTGGAGTCAGGGGTGGTGGAGTCAGGGATGGTGGAGTCAGGGATGGTGGAGTCAGGGGTGGTGGAGTCAGGGATGGTGGAGTCAGGGGTGCTGGAGTCAGGGGTGGTGGAGTCAACGGTGGTGGAGCCAGGAGTGGTGGAGTCAGGGGTGGTGGAGTCAGGGATGGTGGAGTCAGGAGTGGTGGAGTCAGGGGTGGTGGAGTCAGGGGTGGTGGAGTCAACGGTGGTGGAGCCAGGAGTGGTGGAGTCAGGGGTGGTGGAGTCAGGGATGGTGGAGTCAGGAGTGGTGGAGTCAGGGATGGTGGAGTCAGTGGTGGTGGAGCCAGGGGTGGTGGAGTCAGGGGTGGTGGAGTCAGGGGTGGTGTAGCCAGGGGTGGTGGAGTCAGGGATGGTGGAGCCAGGGGTGGTGGAGTCAGGGACAGTGGAGTTAAAGACTCTGGAGTCAGGGATGGTGGAGCCAGGCATGGTGGAGTCAGGGATGGTGGAGTCAGGGATGGTGGAGTCAGGGGTGGTGGAGTCAGGGGTGGTGTAGCCAGGGGTGGTGGAGTCAGGGATGGTGGAGCCAGGGGTGGTGGAGTCAGGGACAGTGGAGTTAAAGACTCTGGAGTCAGGGATGGTGGAGCCAGGCATGGTGGAGTCAACGGTGGTGGAGCCAGGAGTGGTGGAGTCAGGGGTGGTGGAGTCAGGATGGTGGAGTCAGAACTGGTCTTTCCTGGCACCACGAGGCCTTCTAAAGAGAACCTCTGGGTACCACTCTGGCACCTGACAATGAGCTGCGTGGGTGCTGGGCTGCACCCAGCCTCCCCTGCCTGTCCTAGTGAGGCATCCCCTGGAGAATGTCACTGCTAAAGAGCCGCCTCCAGCACTACACCCCCATCCCTGGGGACTCTGTCAAGGAGAAGCCTTCGCTATGGCACTTAATTCTCTTCAGGGGTATGTTAGGGCTCATGTGACTGTCCTCCTGCTCAAGGCAGGCCTGAGGGTCATATTTGAGGCCCCAGGGCCACAGGGCCACAATGGCCTTCCTGGCCCCTTGCCCCTCGGGACTGCTGATTCATCCGCTGGATGGTCACCACCAGCCCTGCAGCCCAGTGGAGCTCCCTGTGGGGCTCAGCCTGTGGCCTCAATGCTTTATCCCTCAGGATCCCAGCAGCAAACTCACAAGTTAGAGGGTATCTTCAGACCCAGTCCCAGGGGAGGAAGTGATGCTCAGGCAGGTGAAGGCGCCTGCCGAGGCCCTGAGGGGTCCAGTCTGGGTGTGAAGATTCCAGGAACCTGTGCACCGGACCTCCTCGCCACTGGGCCAGAGCTGGCAGTTGGGTGGCAGGAGGGGCTGGAGCCAGAAGCCCTGGTGGGCACAGCTTCAGGACAAGCTGCTCTCAGGGTCTGGACAGGGTGGCTGGAAAAGCTGATACCTTGAGTCAGGATTTCACGGAACTGGAAATAAAAGGGAAGGCCTTAACTGAACATTAAAGAGAAAATAAAAACCCTTATAAATTCCCCTGAACAAGATAAAACTAGACTGAAATTGAATACAGTAAATGTATAATAATTT
This sequence comes from Gorilla gorilla gorilla, assembly GCF_029281585.2. Lineage (NCBI taxonomy): Eukaryota > Metazoa > Chordata > Mammalia > Primates > Hominidae > Gorilla > Gorilla gorilla. The sequence goes on along the minus strand of NC_073232.2, from coordinate 44,070,425 downwards.
AATATGGAATTTCATGTCTTTTGACTCCAAGTGACAGTTGGCCAATCTGAGTGTATTTAATATAGTGGCCAGCCAAGCAGGGGCCAGGGAGACAGGAAGACACCAGAGGGCCCAGTCCATCCCTAAGCCTCTCATGAGCCTTGTCCCCACCCAGCCCAGCGATCTCAGCTCCAGGAGCAACAATTGAGCCGCCCTTGTCCCTGGGATGTCGCAACAGGCAGGCCTCCCACCTCCCTGAGAGCTGGTCACTGGGAGGGTCCCACGTCCTCCTCTTGGGCCAGCGCAAATGGTGCTCCCAGGGCTGGGGCCTTGAAGCCAGGGGCCCAGGGTGAGCAGCACCCCCTGCCCCCACCTTTTTCCCCCTGAAGGAGCCACGGTGCTGTTCCTGAATGCCACGGACCTGGACCGCTCCCGGGAGTACGGCCAGGAGTCCATCATCTACTCCTTGGAAGGCTCCACCCAGTTTCGGATCAATGCCCGCTCAGGTGAGCCCCCCACCCCAAGTACCCCGGTCCTCCACACCCTGAGGCTGACTGTCCCTACCCGGCCCCAGGACCAGCCTCTGGGCCCAGGTCCCCTTCCTTTCAGTTTTGAGCAGGCCAGCTTTGAGCACCAGTGTAATCCATGAAATATTAATTTGAGTGTGATTACTGATCTTACCCAAAAAATCACAATGTGAATTGATCCAGTGAAGGATGTCTTTCAAGGGTGAAGAGTTGTATTATGTTTTAAATGTGTTCCATCTTACAACTAGCTGGTTAACACACCCCTCTTCAGGAACACCTTTATTAAAGCCTCAGTATCCCCCTCCCTCAGCTGCTGACCTCATTCTTAAAGCTTGGCTCCTCTTCTTACACGGATGTGTGCCTCAGTTTCCCCACCTGTAAAATGAGGAAGATCATATTAGGGCTGTTGTGTGGATTAAATGATACATAATAGGGAGCAACTTTGAATAGTCCCTGGCACACGAAAAGTGCTAAAAAAATTACCATCATTATTCTCTTTTGTTTATTCACCTGTGAGCCCCCTGCCCCCAGCTCCCAGCTCAGCCCATGTAACTCTCTTCTTTCTTCTTCATCTCTCCATGTACATTCCTCAGTTTTCTCTCTTCCTTGAAGCTGGGAGAAAAAGTGGGCAGAAAGAAGCAGCAAGAGATCCAGGCTTTCAGCCAGACCTGGGGAAGAATTGGGACTTCTGTACATTCATTCATATGTTCATTCAGAAATTGGGGTGGGGGCTGCTCTGAGCCAGGTGCTGGGGCACAGGAAGGAATAGGGGGACATGGCTCTGACCTCATGAGGTTGCTAGTCAGCTCAGTGGGCATGCAAGGCACCCCACTTCCAATACGCATTTCTGTATGAGTTAAAGGAACTGTCGATGCTAAACAGCTACGCCCTATCTCAGTGGCTTGAGACAATACAAATTCAAATTCATATAGTCAACCCATGTAGATGTTGAGTGACAGCCTTCCACATGATGATTCTGGGACCCAGGCCTCTTCCATGTTGTGGCTCCAAGGTCACTGCAGAAGGGAAAAGAGAGCATGGGTTATCAGAGCACTAGGAGGAGGTTATGGGCCAGGCCCTGCCTGGCAGTCACATCCAAGTAATAATTCTCCCCTGGGAAAGGAGCAGGAATCTTTGGTGGACACTGGCCATCCCTGCTGCAGGTGGTAAGTGGCCAGCAGGGCATCAGCTCTTCCTGCTATCCATCCCTCCATGTTGGAAGTCAGCCTTCAATCCCTTTTCCCGGAGGCTTGGGAAGCAGATGGCTGGTGCTGACGGGTACGAAGACTGAGGAAGGGGACCCAGGGCCACTGTGAGCCTCTTTTTCTATCTCTGAGAAAGTGAGGGCCTTCCTCCCAGCTCTCAGGAGCTTCCCCCCACAGTGAGCCCTCATTCCCAGGGGTCTCAGAGTCATGTCATGAATGGATATGAACCACATGCCCAGCACTGTTCCCAGGGCTCTGAGCAGCAGCAGCATCTCATTCTGCCCTCCTCACCTGTGACGCAGGTACTAGCCTTATCCCCATTTTCCAGATAAGGAAGCTGAGCCACTGGGGAGGTTAAGTAACCTGACTGAGGACTCGCAGAGCACGAACTTCTGACTCCAGAATCCAAACATTAAAGGCGCCATTATATGAGTAGCTCCCTGGCCTTTTAGCCACCCCTGCCCTTGCCTCCCCAGTCAGGGCTCCAGCTCCACCTGGGGCCTTTAATGACACAGACATTTTCTTGCTGCCTTAACACGACTTTGGCTCCAAAGGTGTAAGTGTTTTCCTCTGAGTTCCTCGGTCAAATTAGCCAGGGCTACTCCACAGAGGTGGCCTTAATTGGATCTAATTTCCCAGACAGGAGAGGCCATCTATCATGCCGACAAGTTCACGTTTAAAACTTTTTAGAGATTAATTTCTTCCTTGCCCTGCCAATTAATTGACACCACCCTGGCAGGGAGTGTGGCTTGTTGGGCAGACCTTTGTGAGTCTTCCATTCCTGGCCTCAGCACCTAAGCTGCCCTCTCACCCACCCCCAGCTCCCTGCTCAGCCCTGCACAGACCAGAGGGCAAGCCAGTGTGCCACAGAGGGAACTGTCAGGGTAGAAGCGGTCCTAAAAGCAATCTGGTCCAGCTGCCTTGTTTTATGGTGGAAAGAACCAAGCACAGAGAAGTTAAGCGACTTGGCCCAGGTCACACAGCTCAGGCATTGGGGATAAAAGATGGATAGCACACAGGCCCTGCCCGTGGGGAATGCTCACAGTCCATTGGAAGGAAACAGTCATTTTCTGAGTGTTGGGAGCCTCACCTAGAATTACTGTAGCCTCACAACAGCTCTGCATGGAAGTCACACTAATCTCCATTTTATAGATGAGAAAACTGAAGCTTCAAAGAATTAAAATTCTCCAAGGCCAAGCGTCTGGGAAGGGCCATAATCAGAATTCAAATCCACATCTCACATCTTCACCACGTGGGTGCTCTCCCATGGCTGATGCAAGATAGTAAATGGCCTGGCTGCTGTGATTGCTGAAGTCTGCTGGGACTGGCTCACTCTGCTCCCAAGAGCTAGCAAGGCACTCAATTGTGAACTCCATATTCAATACCATCAAGTTGGTAGCTTAAAATGGGCCCTGGTGGGGCTATTTACACCAAGGAAATTGGCAAATGCCTTTTTTTTTTTTTTATTTTGGGGAGCCAGTTGTCAAACATTTACCAGCACACCACTATCAGGGTGATGTTTACATTTCAGTTACACCAAAATACAAAGAAAGACCAAATACAGGCGAACAAGAAATGTTGTTTAATTGTTCAGATTTAGCACACTAAAAAAACTCGAGGCAATGTAATTATGCTATTCACAATGTAATTAGGAAATTATTTTATAACTATTAATTATCAATGCACGATAAGGTTGGATAGGTTGAACTGTCCAGTAATGAGTCACAAGTTAGACGCATGCGAACACCCGGTGTTTTTATTTCCTGTCATTGTATTTCTGTGACTGTATAAATAAACAGTGCCTGGCACTGTTCTAAGATTTCCATGATCTTAATTAAATTAACCCCACAATAGCCCTATGAGGTATTTCCTATTATGGTTCCCTTTGGACCCTATGAGGAAACTGAGGCACAGAGGATTGAAGTAACTAGCTCCAGGTGAGAAAGCCAGTAAGATAATGTCAAAAGTCTAAACAAGAGGTGATCTGTGACTGAGCTTAAGGCCTAATGGCCCTCCTGCCCTGTTCTCCACCCCTAACCCCGAGAATCAGCTTAGATTTTCCCACATCTGCAAATATTTCTTCCTCGTGGGGTTATGTTGCCCAGCCCTGGGGAACCAGCTCCCAAGGCACAGGAGCTCTCCCGTCTCCCACTGTGAGCACCAGCTCAGGAACACATCCAGGCTGCCAGATCATGGTAGCTTGCTAACATTTCTCGTGCAAGTTCTCACTCTCTCTCCTTCCCTCGCTCTCTCCTTCCCTCCCTCTCTCCCTGGCCCACCCAAACCCTCTCACGCACCCACTTCTCTCTCTGACAGGGGAAATCACCACCACGTCTCTGCTTGACCGAGAGACCAAGTCTGAATACATCCTCATCGTTCGCGCAGTGGACGGGGGTGTGGGCCACAACCAGAAAACTGGCATCGCCACCGTGAGTGCGCTCCCCTCCCGTGCCCCAGCTCCCCCTCGCCAGCCAGGCTGCTGCTCCCTGCTTGTACCTCTGGACCCCCGTGTCCTGAGCCAGTGTGAGGCTTTGTGAGAATGAGCAAGGGGGCAAAAATGAACTCATCAGCAGCAGAGGTCAGCCCCCGGGGCCACCACAGCTGTGGGGAAGAAAGGCATCACCACCAGGAATGTAGGGGCACTTGGGAGGAGCAAAATGAAATACTTTCTCTCCTGCCCCTAAAAATCCAGGAGGGCAGGTGGCAGAAGGCATGAGCCCCATAGGCCCATCCTTGCCTTGGTGCCTGTCAACAAAGCAGAAGCAGGCATTCCTGCAAGGAAGAGCAGCTCAGAGCAGGAAGCAGGGCCCTGGAGGGTCCCTGGGGGCTTGTTCTCCCCCAACTAATGTGCCCCAGAGAGTAGAAAGCTAGAGGAACAAAACATGGGGGCCTCGAATGAGCTCTCGGCTGCAGAAGTGAAAGGGGAAGTGAGAAGCCCTCTGTGGGAGAGGAAGCGGGAGGACCAGCTGACAGTCACTCCAGCCACCTCCCCTCTTTGTTCCCCATTCGGTTTCTTTGGCTCACCCTCAAAACTGTGGCCCTCACCCAGCCTGCAGCAGCCACCCCATCCTTACCCAGCCAGAGAGGCTGGAGATGGTATCGTGTGGCCAGGGATTTGATGGAAATATCCCCAGTGCCCTACTCTGTCAAGGGAGGCTCCTACTAATAGGAATCAGAGCCCTATAAATAATGTACCTGGTGGCAGGTGAGCAAGGAAATTGCTTGGCTTGTAGCTGAGACGGGGAGGCTCAAGGGATTCTATTAGATCCCCCACCCTGTCAGTCACCTTCAGCCAAGACTGGAGGCAGGGATGGGGGAAGTCCCAGGTCACAGCAAGGATTTCAGGGGTTATCACATCCGTTCCACTGCCTCCTGATGGGACAACACTGGAACTCTCTCTCCTGAAGGGGCCTGGCTCCTTCCTGCCCTCGAAAGCCCGGGCCCTGCCCAAGGCTCCCAAGGTTGGTGGAACTGGCAGAATTAATGCGAAGATTGCCCGTGGGCATCTGAGCACTTTTCCCCTGGCAGGCCCTGCCCTGGCCCATCTCAGCTGGGTGTGTCTCCCAGCGCCCCTTATGGCTTCACAGGTAAACATCACCCTCCTGGACATCAACGACAACCACCCCACATGGAAGGACGCACCCTACTACATCAACCTGGTGGAGATGACCCCTCCAGACTCTGACGTGACCACGGTAGGTGGTGGCAGAGCAGCAGAACCGCCAGGCGGCCCTTCCCAGGGATCTGTGCCCCTCCCACTGCGATTCCAGGGGGCCTTCCCCTATGGGGCTGGTGGACTCTGTGTCCCTCTGAGCTGGCTCTTGCAATAGAGTTCTAGCGGTTCTCCTGTATGGTGAAAGGCAGTCAGAGGTCAAGGGAAAGCCCTCATCCAGCCTCCAGTGTCAGTAGGCCTCAGGCTTTGTCAAAGGGAGCTTCAGGCAGCCCAGGGACAGTGGCAGGGGAGCTCTGGCCGGTTCCGCTTGTGAGCCACACGTGCCCTTAGAGCCCGGGACTCTGGCCACCCCCTCTGGAGAGCTCCCACCCCACACTGCACAAGCCCCAGCTCCACCCCAGCACCTGTCTTTCACTGCTGTGCCCCTGCAGTCATCCATCTGGGTCAGCTCCCCCACGGGCTGGCCCCCAGGGCTGCCCAGCAGGGGTTGTGTTCACCTCAGGAATTTTCTGGCACAGGTTTGCCAGGTTTGCACAGGCCCCTGTGTGTGTTGTGTGCTCATGTGCAGGAATGTGCACAATTCAGGGTGCAGAGGGGAGACACGGTCAAAGCCAGGGCATCTCCAGCGGAGACCAGAATCCTGGGGAAACTGAGGAAGCCCAGGTCCCAACCCCACACCATCTGCTCTGCTGGGAGGTCCACATTTTTCAGCCTTCTCCTGCCCCATCCTGTACACCACGTGGCCTTACTTGAGGAGGCTTGTCCCCACATGAACATCCCCACTGCCACCCACCCAGCTCTGTGGGGGACATGAATCCTGGCAATTGACTGAACACCTGGGATGTGCTCTGAGCCTCCCCTGAGGGCTTCTCAGGAACTCTGTCCTCCTCACCGTAATCTCACAAGGCAGAGGGATTCCGTTGCCATTGCACTGTGGAGGAGACAGACTTAGAACTTAAAGGCTTGCGCAAGGTCCCAAAGCTAGTAAAGGGTGCGGTCAGGACTCGAACCCTGGTCTGTCTGACTTGGAGACAAGGGATTAGAAACCACCTGGCCCAGTCCTTATTCCTCTGGGAGGGGACACCCACACACCAGCTGACAGCCAGTCAGTGAACAATGTGGAAAGGAAGATAGGCATGACAACCAATCCTTCCCTCCCTCTTTGTCCTTCCTTCCAGGTTGACCTCCTCTCCCATCCAGAGCCACTGCCAAATGTGGCTCTGGCACTGGAATAGGCACAGTGGAATAGGGCAGAGGTGAGGGATCTGGAATCTGGGATTTTTTCAAAGCCCCGTAGAGGAATTCCTTCCAGCCCAGGGCCAGGTTTAGAAACCAGGACCCTTGCCCTTTGACACAGCTCTCTAGGCTCTTTGGTGGGTGCTCTCTGCTGCCGCCTTGTGGGCACTGCACTAGCCCAGGGTAACCTCCTCCCCACCCCAGCCAGGGATTCCAAGAGCTGGGGCTGGATCTCACCTCTGAACACCTTCTGGTCAACCCTCACCTTTCCCTTAGGTTTTTGGGAAATTCCTCCCAAAGGGAATTGAGGGGCAGATGAGGAAGGTTGCTCTGGGAAAAGGGGGCTGCACAGGACACCAGCCTGGATTGCCGTTATCAAATAGTACACCTGGCAGACAAGGCGTGGGTGTGCCAGGTGAGGACTGCACACAGTCTTGGGCATCTGCAAGCTTTGGTCCCCCCGCCCTTCACCAGGTCTCCTGCCCTCCACATGTCCTTCTGAGCCATGAGCAGGCACAGACAATGGACCAAGGGCCTGCTGCCCAGTGCCTCCTCACTCTCCAGGAAATCCACGAGCTATCAGGGAATGCCTACTGTGTGCCAGGCCCCACGCTTCTCAGGCTGAGGGTACAGGAAGCAACACCAGGCCAGGTGCAGTGGCTCACGCCTGTAATCCCAGCACTTTGGGAGGCCAAGGCAGGCAGATCGCTTGAGCCCAGGAGTTCGAGACCAGTATGGGCAACATAGTAAGATCCCCACCCCCTCTTTATAAATTTTTTTTTTTAAGTAGCCTGGTGTGGTGGTGCACACCTGTGGTCCCAGATACTCAGGAGGCTAAGGCAAGATGATTTTTGAGCCTGGATGATAGAGGCTGCAGTGAGCCAAGATCACACCACTGCACTCCAGCCTGAGTGACAGAGTGAGACCCTGTCTCAAAAAAAAAAAAAAAAAAAAAAAAGGAAGCTCCCGCCCTGCCTGCCTTTGGGGAGTGTCATGTCACTCTTCTGTTCAAACCCCAGTGGTTCCCATCTCACCCTGTGCAAAAGCCAGAGCCCTTGCCAGACCTACAAAACCCTCAGGGTCTGCCCCATTGTCACCCCTGAGGAGCCAGCCGCATCATCACTATCTGTAGTACAGAGCGGGTGTGGCTGTTCCACCGCTGGCGTCAGGTGGGCACAGGCTGGAGATTTTCAGTGCCCCAGGGTAGTATTTGAGACCTGAAAAATAAATGTGATGACCTGAAAGTTCAAAGAGAAAAGGGAAAAATCAAAACTAAAACTTGTTATATGAAACATCTATCAGATGAAAGATGGCAGCTTTAGTAACTATGAAATTTAGTGTTTGTGAAAATTTCATTACATTCGAGGACAAATTGGAGGTTAGATTTTTCTAGAATTCTTGAAAATTTTCCAGAATTTTCTGGAATTCCCAGTTACGTATGATGATTGCCAGGAAATCAGAAATCAAGAAGCTTATATGTTAGTCAAGTTTGTCATAGCCAAATATTTTGAAAAGCAAGTTATAAAAATTATTTCCAATTTTATAGCCATAAAATGTATATATGCATACATATGTATATACATGGGTATGTCTCATTACCTTGGAGAGGACCCCCTGGAGCCTTCTAGGGCCTCACAGTGCCCCAGGTTGAGGTAGGGTCTGTGGCCAAAGTGTGAGGTGAGGTGACTACAGAGGGAATAGCTAACCGAGGTTCAGGTGACAGAAGGAGGAGGTGATATTTGAACAGGGGCTGGCCCACCACCTGACTCATCTCCCACCCCGCCCTTCCCACACCCACCGCACACACCCACGCCCACAACCACCACCCATCGCCAACACACAGGCCTTTCGTTTCCCTGCACCCACTCAACTCTCCCCCAGCTCAGAGCCTTTGCACAAGCCCTTTCCTCCCTGACCCCTGCTCTTTTCATAGGTAGCTCATTCTGTTTCATCTGTCCCAGCTTAAAACGTCAGCTGTCTTAGAGAGCCCCTGCCTGACTACTGTCTAAAGTAGCTCTGACCCCTCTCCAAATTCTGTTTCCTGCAGAGCTGGACCCACAATCTGTGCTTATTTGTTTGGTAGGCTATTTGCTTATTAAGAGGCACGTGGTTTAGTGATTAAGCAGGCAGCCTCTGGTACCAAAATGCCCAAGTTCTCACTCTAGCTACACCACTTACCAGCTGTGTGGCTTTGGGTAAGTTGCTTAACCTCTCTGTGCTCCAGTTCTTCTCATCTAAAAAATAGGGCTAGTAAGAGTCCCCACCCGATAGAACTGTGATCAGCGCTTACTGAGCCAAGATATAGGAAGCACTGGCACATGGGGAGTGGTCGGTAAATGGTAGCTGTCACCATCATCACTATCATTACCATCATCTGCTTCCTTTGCTGGAATCGCACTTGTCTTGTTCACTGTCAAACCGTACTGCCTAGCACAGTTCCAGGCACATTGTAGGTGTTCAAAATATTTCAAAATATGTGTTGTTGAGGACTGATTCAGCTGGTGAATATCTTACCTTTCCTTTCCCCTACCCCCTAGCTCAGCCAGGCGGTAGCTGGGTCTTCCTTGTCAGAGGTAGACTAGGGCGTATGGCCTAAGACTCTCTCAAGAGCCCTCTCTAGACATGGCATGGGCCACAGCACCTGGAGTCGGAGGCACAAGGCAACCCCAGTGATTTTCAGAGCTTGCATGCAGACAAGTGTCTTCCCACATGTGGCTTCATTTGGGTGCATTTGGAATTGGTGCAGTGTGTGCATCTGCATGCACCGGGTGTGGCCTGGCATGCAGGCACTGAGGATGTCCACCTGCACTGGTGTGCGCTGGCGGAGTGGCCGTCTCTCTGTCTGCAAGGGAGATTTTGGTCCCACTCTCCTTCCTGGCTCCTGCAGCTGCCTTCAAGGACCTGGCTGATGGGCATTGATTTAGAGCCTTTCAAAGCCCTCCAGCAAAATAAAGGAGAGGGGAGAAGGAGAGAATTATTCCCTGTCAGGCCAGGAGAAAAATGACGGGCGTGAAATGGGAAATAAATGAGGGGAAAGTGGTGAGATTCTACAAAATCGCCCAGCAGGGAGCCTGCAGGAGAGGTCACAGCCCTCCACCCTCTCCTGTACTCCCAACCTGCCCTGTGACCAGGGAGTGGGTCAAGAGACCCAAAACCATTGCCCATGCCCCAACCAGGATCACTTGGAAGCAGCTACCCCGGCACTCTCTGGCATGGTAGGGGCAGGAAGAGGGAATGGAAGAGGAGAAACCACCCGCCATGTGAAATGTATCTCAGCCTGTTCAGCAACAGGCCTGGCCTGGAACAAGTGATTTAACTGCTCTCTTCCTCAGTTTCCCCATCCAGAAAAATAAAATAGGGAGAAAATCATCTCTCCCCCAGGCTGGGTGTGGTCGCTCACACCTGTAATCCTAGCACTTTGGGAGGCCGAGGCGGGAGGATCACTTGAGGTCAAGAGTTTGAGACCAACCTGGCCAACATGGTAAAACCTTGTCTCTATTGAAAATACAAAAATTAGCCAGGCGTGGTGGCTTTTGCCTGTAATCCCAGCTACTCGGGAGGCTGAGGTGGGAGGATCACTGGAACCCCAGAAGTGGAGATTACAGTGAGCCGAGATTGCACCACTGCACTCCAGCCTGGGTAATGGAGCAAGACTTCGTCTCAAAGAAAAAAAAATTCTCCCTTTTCAAACTGTTGAGAGAAGCATTGTAGAAACACAAGGAATGCTGGTCTTCTATGTCCATCTGTGAAACGACTTGGCCTGTTTTAAATTATGCCTGGAGTACCTAAGAGCCCTATCTCCTGTTTGCAAAATGGGGTGTTGGGCTCCCCTTTATGGAGGCTAGGGAAACTGAGGCAACGTGCCCACAGCAAGATAAGGACACCTCAGGCCTGGAAGGCAGGGACCTCCCCTCCTCTACCCTTTGGTGCTGCGAGGTTGGGAAGGGAGAGGAGGGCCGAGCAGTCCCTGGTGGGAGTGGGGGCTGCCCCCACCCCTCTGAAGGGGAAGCCTGCCTAGGGTGCCACAGCATTCAGCCCTGCATCAGCCTCTCTCTCCCCGGCCTCCCCAGGACCCATGGACAGAGGCAGATGGGAGTTCTCAGCCAGGGCAGCTCATCTGTCTGTTCTGGTCTGGTGGCCCCAGAGACACCTCTGGCTGGGGATTAAGCAGAGGAGGGACAGATTCTGCTGCCAAAGCACAAAAGGCTCCACGTCAAGTAAGATGAAGGAGCTGACAAGCCTGGCTGTCATCACCGAGTGTCCTGCAGTTAAGAATAATACTGTCCTGATGTGGCCCCAGGGACTGTAGTCACCTCTCCCCCCCAACCACCACTGATCTTGTCCACCCCTGGTGCTACAGTGGCCTCTGCAATGCAGGGTCAGGGGTGAGCGAGGGGTAAGGGCCACCTCAGGAGCCTCCAGGCTGGGAGCTGGGTCAGCTCCAAGGCTGGTGCTGTGTGACCCTAAGACTGGCCTGTGCCTCTCTGGGCTCTGCTTTCTCCTTGTGGAAGGCAGGGCGGTTGGAGGACGAGGGAGCTTCCCCACAGAGCGGGGGATCGGTGCACGCAGGGGGCCTCGGCGAAGATGAGGAGCCCTCAAAGGCTGCAGGGGGCCCTTTGCCTTTTGTTTATGACCTGGCTGTGTGGGATCTGGGACACTAAGGGACAGCAGGCTGTGGGGTTCACCGACCCTGTGTTAGGATGGCACTGAGCACTGACCCCTTCATGACGTGGGGGTTATAAGTGGGGAACCAGGCTGTAGGCCAGGGAGTTGAAGGGGCCAGAGTGTCTGAGGTCCAGTCCTGAGACCCTGCCCCTTATCAGGGACGATGTACCTCCCTTCCAGGGAGCTCCACACTCTCCTTCCTTAACACTCCCCCAGCCCTGCGACTGCCCCAGCTAACTGGGTCCCGCCTTCTGAAACTGGGCCCCAGCCATGGCTTCCTTCACATGCCCTGTCATCTCTGGTGTCACAATCTAATGCTTCAAAGGAAGGAAGGGAGGGAGGGTTTAATGAGGAGGAACCCAGTCTCCAAAATCCAGGGTTTCAAATCCTTTCAAAAATCTTAGCTGGAATACAGACTCCCCAGCCGTTCCCAGCCTCTCCCCTAGAGAACTCCTGCCTCCCAGCCCTCTCGGACCCCCCTACCGGGCCCAGCGGGGATGCCCATTTCCTGGGCCAGAGCCAGGATGCCCCCTCCCCAGGACCAACGTCTGAGCTCAGATACTCCCGGCCAGCCCAGAGACACCCTCCCCAGGCGCGGCTCAGTGAAGGGGTCTGCTCCCTCCCGGGCAGGTGGTGGCTGTGGATCCAGACCTGGGGGAGAATGGCACCCTGGTGTACAGCATCCAGCCACCCAACAAGTTCTACAGCCTCAACAGCACCACGGGCAAGATCCGCACCACCCACGCCATGCTGGACCGGGAGAACCCCGACCCCCATGAGGCCGAGCTGATGCGCAAAATCGTCGTCTCTGTCACTGACTGTATGGACCCCTCTCGCCCCTCACAGCCCCCACACCTTAGGCTGCGGGTGTCCCTGGTGACTGGGCCTCTGGGGTACCTGGGGCCCACCCAGGAGGTCTACGTCTGATCACCAAGAGTAGAGTAATACCCACGCCCCAGTTGTGACTCCTAGAGCACCCTGAGGGAACGGAGGGAGCTGGGGAGGGGAGCTGTGAGGCCCAGGCTGCTTCCTGGAGGGGACTTTGGGATGGAGGGCTCTGAATCTGCCACCCTCTCACCACTTGCCTTCTTCCTGTCCGTTTTCTCTTGCACCCATCTTACCCTGTCCTTGGCCCCTTCTCGCCCTGGTCTTCCCAGGTGGCAGGCCCCCTCTGAGAGCCACCAGCAGTGCTACAGTGTTTGTGAACCTCTTGGATCTCAATGACAATGACCCCACCTTTCAGAACCTGCCTTTTGTGGCCGAGGTGCTTGAAGGCACCCCGGCGGGGGTCTCCATCTACCAAGTGAGTCTCTATCATCTCATTCCTACCAACCCAGAAGTGGGCAGTGGGTGCCTGAGGAGCCTAGCCCAGGCTGAATACTTTGCAGGGCTGGGGCAGGGGAGGAGCTGGGTCTTGAAGGACAGAGGCTCTGGAGACGTGGAGGGAAGTGTGGCAGGAAAAGGATAGGGAGATGGGCAAAGGCAGAGGGAGAGAGAGGGAGAGAGGCAAAGATGGAATTCTGGAAGTCATGTCCAAGTTTCTCAGGGCCTGATTATGGAGGTCTGGCCCAGGACCTTGGACCTTCCATTCCCTAAGCCTGCAGATGGTTCTAGAATACAAAGAAGGCCAGATGAGTGTAGCCCTGGGCATCTGCCTCTCCCATGCCTTCCCATAAGCCCCGGATCAGCTCCCTCTACTACAGTAGAGGGGCCTCTGTCTACTTTGCAGGGCTCTAAAGAGACTTGCCCAAGACCCCTTGGCCAAGCACATGGTCTGATCTTGGGCCTGGCTTCTTTGCCACCTGTTCCATCATCCTCTGATTAGAGGGATCCTGAAGGTGCTGGTTTAGGGGAGATGACATCCAGGGTTTCAAGTCCTTTCAACACCTCAGCCCTCCAGGGGCCATTCAGAAACACTGGAGACCCTCCTGGTTAAGAGCATGGGCCGTGGAGTCCAACCAACGGGGATGTGAATCCCATCTCCAGCACCAGGGTGCTGTGTACTTGGAGCAAACTGCTTAACCTCTCTGAGTCTCAGCTTCTCATCTGTGAAATGGAGATAATAATAGTACCTGCCTGGCTGTGCTGTGGGGACTCAATCAGACACACGTATGAAGCACCCTGGAACTTGGACACAGGAAACACGGTAGCTGTGGTGATCACTGTGTGTCTGTCACGAGGGCTTACACCTGAGACACAATGGCTGTATCAGGTTAGCCTGTTCTCATTAGAAGAAGATGGGGTTGTTTGTCAGGATGCCAGAGGGGGTGAGCTTGGTGGTGCCCCACAGGCCCGCTGTGCCTCAGTTTCTTCATCTGCAGGAGGAGGTGAATGGTGTTCTTTGGCAGGTCCCCAAACTCCCAGCAGGGGGCGCCTCAATCCAGGGAACAGCAGTCGGTCCCCGAGGAAGCCCCCAGACCGGAGGGGAGGCGGGGTGAGAGCGAGTCAACCCCCAAACTCTGTTCTCTGGGGGCTCACAACCGGCGAAGAAAGATGCCCACCAATGCAACTTCTGAGTTCATAGAGGAAGGAGCGGGAAGCGTTTAACTTGGAAACTGTCCTCACATACAGGATGAGGGCCCTCCCTTGACTGTGGCTCCCTGGTCCCACCTAGGACCTCAGGAGATACAGATTTCTGCTGGTTGTGCAGAAGAGCGTTCTCCAGGGGGTAGAGCTGTGCACAAGTAAAGTAAAAGTACTGAGCCCCCCGTCCTGGAAAGCATTCAAGCTGAGTCCAGACACCTCTCGTCCAGTTTGTTGGATGTGAAATAGATCAGACGACCTTGATATTGTCTTCCAATCCTGAGAGTCTTGGCTTAATCCAAAACTCTTATTTTATTTATTATTACACATTTCCCCAAATGCCTTGAATCCACTCCAGTAAAACATTCAGGGTACCAGGGTCTTGAGTCGGGCAATCTGATCAGGACTGGAGGTGCAAATGAGAACAGTGTAGGAATTTGGGAGGAGGCTTGCCTGTGCATGGCCACAAACAGTTTTTTAAAAAAATAATAATAATGAAATCCTCAAGTGACTTTTAAAAAAGAACCCTTGATGTAATTTTATTTTTGTTGTTACTATCTCACAAATCAAAGCAAAGCAGGGGAGGGGAAGTCTGTGAATCCAGCCTTCTACGTGGTTGAACTCCAGATAATGGTGGGGGGGTCCTTAAGCTGGAACAGCTGCTCCAAATCTGGGAGGGCTTCCTAATGGGGAGAGCAGGAGATGAAGGGGAGAAAGCGCTGTAGAGACCTGAGCTCTTATTTAAAAAGTCCCTCTGCCACCCCATCACCGGCCTCACTTGGTGCATCTGGACGCCTTTCAGCTGACATGCGACCCCCTTAGAGAGTGCCTGGGAGGGTGCCCTGGGGACAGTGGCCTGGCCTAAGGCTTGGAGGGGAGCAGATGTGTCTAGCTGCAGCCAAGTGTGGCTTGGCAGGGAGGAGGAGCACTTCTTCGGGGAGAAGCATCCATCCCAGTGTCCCCTCCCCGCCCTCATGCTGCCCCTCCTTGCCCTCAGGTGGTGGCCATCGACCTCGATGAGGGCCTGAATGGCCTGGTGTCCTACCGCATGCCGGTGGGCATGCCCCGCATGGACTTCCTCATCAACAGCAGCAGCGGCGTGGTGGTCACCACCACCGAGCTGGACCGCGAGCGCATCGCCGAGTACCAGCTGCGGGTGGTGGCCAGTGATGCAGGCACGCCCACCAAGAGCTCCACCAGCACGCTCACCATCCATGGTGAGGGGGCGCAGGGGCTTCTGCTGTGTGCTCAGTGTGTGGGCACAGGCCTGGGTCAGGGGCAGGGAGAGAGGGGAGCCCATGTCCCCCACTGCTGTCTATTGGACTTGTAGGCACAGGCTCCCTTGTTAATGAGGTGCCCTCCTCAGCTGGAGCCATTCAACACAGCAGAGCCTTCTCCACACCTGACCGCTGCCTTCAGTGCCCCAGAGCTCAGGGGCAGTGGCCTGGACCTGCTGCCAAGGCCCCATCATCCCCACCCCTCCTAGCCTCTGATCGTGGCAACAGCAGAGAGGGCTTGAGCAGGGCCCGGGACCCTCAGGGTCATGAACAGGCAGGGAGGGTGCAGAGCCCTTTGTCTTCTTTGGAAGGCCAGAGTTTTTGTTTGGGAGACATAAAGGAGACCTCCCCCTCCCATGGGTGTGGAACCCCTGGGCTGGCAGTAGCAGGGCATCACCCTGGGAAGAGAGCAGCTGGGACTCCCAGACTCCCTAAGATCCTCATCCCCCTGGGACTCTCATGCTCATTCCCAGTGTCTCTGCCCTCTATTGGTGAAGGGACAGGGTACTGTTTCCACTCCGGATGAGTCTTTAATTTTCAGGACAGGATGCAGACATGAGCTGTTGCCAAGGGGCCAGGAATAACCCCAGGGAAATAAGGGCAGAGTTTAGCAGGCAAGACATGGCCTGTTCCCTGAGCCTGTTCAATCCCATCCTAGCTCTGCCGGCCTCCATGGGATGGTAGGGGGCGGGGGAGGGTGTAGTTAGCTCAGCACAGGCTCAGACACTGACCCTCTTCAGTTGAGACCTAAGATGATGAGGATTTCGGAGAGCACAACATTCTCTCTCCCATTGGTCCGAAGCTTGCCTGTGGGTTTCTGTTGCCAGTTTCAGGACCCCCTTATTGGCCGATGATGGACAGGGAATATGTCCCAGCTTTAAGAGAGGACCCCTGGAGGGCCTTTCTCCAAGACTCAGCAGAAGCAATAACATCAAATGGGCCCAGGATCTCTCCTGGTGATACCATTCAGAGGAACCCAAGTGGGGTGGGGATCACTTCGCTATGAAGGTTGTCCAAGCCCCATCTGCCTGAGGAATAGGGGCCTAGCATGCAGAGCAGAATAAACACATCTGTAAGGGAAATTAAACCTTATTTCGGGGGGTGGGATTTTCAAAGTGAGCTCCCTTTGCTGAAACTCCGTTGCATACTGAGGGTAGACCTTGAGGCTCCAGCCCTCCACTGTGCCACTGTGTGACTTTGGACAAGTCACTCAGCTGCTTTGAGCTCCCGCTTCCTCAGCTCCACAGTGTGTCTGATAATGCCCACCTCCTAGGGTGCTCAGAGGGCTGCATGTGGTCCTGTATGGGAAGCACTCAGCATGGGCTTGGCACGCTGGACAAGCTCGTAAATGGTCACTGTCATCATCGTTGTCATGATTGTCCGTGTTGCCATGGTCGTTGTTAGGCACGTACTGGAGAGAGGTTCTAAGGTTTTCTCTCCTCCCTTTGACAGCTGAGCAGCAATAAGCCCCCAGGGCACAGGGACAGCGGGAGGGTCTGGAGCACTGGTGGGCCTGGTCCTGGCCCCGGTGGGCATGGGGGGCCCTGGGCTTATGGCCAGGAGGTGTTGACACAGATGCCACTTGGAGCCCGTGACTCCCTTGGGAATTCATTCCCTACTTGGTCTGGTGCCGGAGACGCCGCTCTGGAGCTGGGTCTTCTGCGGCTGAAGCCAGGCCTAGCCCCGGCGCCCATTCTGCCCCGCAGTGCTGGATGTGAACGACGAGACGCCCACCTTCTTCCCGGCCGTGTACAATGTGTCCGTGTCCGAGGATGTGCCACGCGAGTTCCGGGTGGTCTGGCTGAACTGCACGGACAACGACGTGGGCCTCAATGCAGAGCTCAGCTACTTCATCACAGGTGCTGCCCCCGCCTCTGCCCACCTGTGCAGGCCTCCTGGGGCCCTGCCCCCACCCCTCCCAGATAGACAGCCAGACTAGGTGGGGGCAGGTGAGGGTGGAAAAGAGGCCAGGGCTCTACCGTTGGGCTTTAGCCTCTGGTGGTGCCTCCCGAGGATTTGCTCCTGGCTCTTCCCAAGGGCTTTGCAGCTGGATCACTCTGGACTGGCTCCCTGGGGACCTCCTGAACCTGTTGGTTGCAGGGACAGGGAGCATCTACCAAGGTTCATTCTAGAGGGAGGTAAGGCCCCATGATTCCTAGGGAGGAGCCCTGAGCCCCACTCCCCACCCCAAGTCTGGGTGACAGAGCAGTGACTTGGAGGAATGTGGCCTCATCCTTCCTTGGGGACCTGTTGAGAATTCCCATCTGTTTAGAGGCAGATTGTTTTGATCTCCCTAAATGAAATGGTTTTAGCTCAAAAATGTTGCCTGGCTGTTGTCTGCAGAGCTGTGGCCACAGATGATGAGGCCATGTCCTGGCTCACAGGGGAAAGTGAGCTGCAATGGATTAGTGATGTCTGCCACAGTGGTAGGATTGGTAGGTGGTGGTGCACATGCCATGGATTTGCCATTCCTGGATGAGAACACAGCTTCTTAGCCTCCCCGACACACGAGAGATGCTGGGACACATGGGGGTGCAGTCTTCCCCATTCCTCAACCCTCTTTGGCCCTTTTACTGGCTCAGTCTTCTCTCTGTCCATGACCTGCCTACCAATGCACATGTTGCCTCTGCATATGTGTGCCTGTACACACGAGCAGGGCACACACCAGCCTTCCCAATGCCTCCCCATGAAGCAAGGAAGCCCAGCTCACAGCCCATCTGTGGCTTTGCTGCGGCCAACGTGACCTCCCAGCCCTCAGCCTTCCCTTTCTTCCCTCACCTCCCTGAAGGGGCCCAGCACCCTCAGGCCCACTCCTTACAGTCTGGCCCTCAAGTCGGCCCTAGGGAGGGCTTAGTTACTAAGACCCCTCACATGGCACCAGCTCCATGGCTCCACTGCCCACACTATTTACATCCTAGTTCTGCCCTGGGCTCTCCGGGAGTCAGAGTGTGTCCCTTGCAGATGGTACTTCAGACACTGGGGAGCACTGGAGGTTTGGGGGTCAGGAGGCTTTCCCTAGGGGCAA
This sequence comes from Gorilla gorilla gorilla, assembly GCF_029281585.2. Classification (NCBI taxonomy): domain Eukaryota; kingdom Metazoa; phylum Chordata; class Mammalia; order Primates; family Hominidae; genus Gorilla; species Gorilla gorilla. The sequence goes on along the minus strand of NC_073232.2, from coordinate 44,052,315 downwards.
ACCAGCAAGAACAGGGGAGCACCTGGCAGCCTGCAGGATGACTCTTCAGCACCCCAGAGTGGTGGGCTCCCGCTGACCTGCCCAGAGCCCTCCCGGATTTTCAGTGCACATTCTGCAAGGAGCTGAGCCCAGTCCTGCCCGAGCTCACCACAAAGCTGGTGCCGTGGTGCCCTCTGCTGCCCAGAACACCACACTGCTCGCCAGCTGGCAGGGGAGGGGTCTCCACGCTGTTCTGGGAGTTCCTTCCTGACTCCCGTCCACCGCGAGAGGAGACCCTCACACTTCCCACCTGTCCCAGAACTCAAGGAGACTCAGTAATCCCTGTCTCCTGTACACCTGCCTTGACTCCTCCCTCTGTGGAGCCTCCATGTCGGACCACTCAGGAAGCTTTGCTCCTCAGTCCATCTCACCTCCGAGATGAGGGGCCTGGGGGATGCTCAGCCAACCCCAGAGTTCTCAGCAACATATACAAGCCCCTATGCAGGTTAGCTGCTCAGACGCTTCTGCAGGACGGGCAGGGAGCGGAGGGGTGAAGGATAAGCCCAGGGACCCACGCATGGAGAAACCCAGAGTGGCACAGGCACATCACTGAGTGAGGGGTTCTCCTCTGTGAGGTGGAGGCTAAATGAAATGGTCTGCATGAAGTACCTGTAAACAGGAGGTGCTTCGTGAAGGTTAGGAACTGATTCCAGGCATCTGGCACCCCCACTGAGCCCACCCAAGCTGCACCCGCATCAGAGCACCTCAGGCAGGGCCGAATCAGCAGCACAGCCTCCCACTCCTGGACTCACCATCGCGGGTCCCAGATCAGGAGCAGAGTCCCCGCTTCCCCTGGCCGGGAGCTCTGTTTCCCAGCCGGAAGCTTCCTCTCCTTCACCCACAGGTGGCAACGTGGATGGGAAGTTCAGCGTGGGTTACCGCGATGCTGTTGTGAGAACCGTGGTGGGCCTGGACCGGGAGACCACAGCCGCCTACATGCTCATCCTGGAGGCCATCGGTATGCACCAGTCCCGCACCCACCAACACAGTGATCTGGGCAGAGTTCACACAGGGTGCCTCCCAGGAGCCGGCCTTTTGCTAAAGGCTGAACTCTGCCCAGATGCCAGTGGAGAAAGGGCCACCAGGCACTCACCAAACATACTCAGCACTTGCCGGGCATGAGGCTCACTGCGTGGTGCCACATGCAAGACACTAGGATGGTAAGGTGGGAGCTACATGGGAGACCCACATGTAGACAAATTACTGCAAATCCAGGCAAGCCAGCAGGAAGGGAAAAGGATGACATAAGAGTATTGGGCAGTGGTGCAAATACGGAGGGGGAGAGGTCACGGGAGGCTTCCTTCACGAATCGGCATCTGGGAGTGCCTTTGAGTGAGTTAGGACCCTCTCAGTTGAAAATTTTAAAATAAAATAAACTGACTTCAGCAATATGGGCTCACAAAACCAGTCCACTGGGAGATGTAACTCCCGGTATGACTGGATTCAGGGCTCAGGTGACACCTCAGGCTTCAGTCTCTGCACTGGCTAGCACTGCCTCCTGTGTGTTGATGTATTAGTCTGTTTTCACGCTGCTGATAAAGACATACCCGAGACTGGGTAATTTATACAGGAAAAAAGGTTTAATGGGACTTACAGTTCCACGTGGCTGGGGAGGCCACGTGGAACTCACAATCATGGCAGAAGGCAAGGAGGAGCAAGTCCCTTCTTACATGGATGGTAGCACGCAAAGAGAGAATGAGGAAGACCCAAAAGTAGAAACCCCTGACAAAACCATCAGATCTCATGAGACTTATTTACTACCACGAGAACAGTGTAGGAGAGAATGCCCCCATGATTCAATGATCTCCCGCTGGTTCCCTCCCACAACATGTGGAAATTATGGGAATACAATTCAAGATGAGATCTGGGTGGGGACGCAAAGCCAAACCATATCAGTTGGCTTTATTCTTCAACTCACATGGTGGCAGGTCATTGGCCCAGCCTCACCTGTACACATTCTCAGGTTCAAGTGCAGCAGCACGGAAGACAGCACTTGTCTCTTTCCCCTCCCTGGCAGAAGCCCTCAGATCAGCTCTAGATAGATCCATTCTGCCCCAGTGCCCATTCCTGAGCCCCTCACTGTAGCCACGGAAGTGAGATGTGCTGGTTACTTAGGCCTAAGTCACATGCCCATCCTGGGCCCTCCCCCTCCTGGGCTTTTCCTTCTTCAGGCCTCAGGGCAGCCTCACCCCCCACCCCAACCTCCAGGAAGACAGTGCCTAGTGGCCAGCAGGGCCTGCTGGTGAGGTGGATGGCTACAGGCTGAATCCAGCCTAGGATGTGCAGGGAGCTGGAGGCAGTCCCACCTACCCAGCATCCCAGGCCTCAGAACCTGGAAGGGAGGGTCCACAGGGGGACATTCAGGACATGGCCTTCCCAGGGGAGCACAGGACAGTGCTGATGGACAGAAACAAGGGTTGCCCACTGCAGCCTTGGAGGCCACATAAGGTTTCAGTACATGAAGAAGTAGGGAGGGCATTTCAGGCAGAGGCACCAGCCCATGCAAGGGCCTGGAAGTGGGAAAGCGCCCTCTGTGCACAAGCACACGTGCATGCGCCGCAGCTGGCCCATGGAGTGGCCCACACTGGGGAAGGGGAGGCTGTGATCAGGTAGGGCCATGTGTGGAGCCCTAAACATTGGCCAAGAAGTTTGGTCTTTGGTCTCTGGGCAGCAGGGAGCCCTTGAGGGCCCCAGAGGGGAAGAGTGGTATGATGAGACCTGTGCCGCCGGGTGCCCCTGGTCCTCCCAGGAAGTTTGCAGTGAGCTGAGTAAGAAGGGTATGAATTCTCTGGGCCTCACTCTTTCCAACCATCAGTCCCTTCCCAGCCTGCCCATGCCCAGATGCCTCTGCCCTCTGCCCTGCTCTCCTCCCCTCCTGGAATGGCTGCCCACCCTCTGGAGACTTGTTATCACCCCTGAGTCCAGCCCTCACTTTGGGCATTGGCTGTCAGGAGGAGAGGGCTTCTGCCAGCCTTCTAGGGAGCCTCCCACACACACACCAATCCCAGCCAGAGCAATAAGCCAACTCCCAAGGGTGGTGGGAGGCTGGTCTGGAGAGGAGCTTTGGAGGGTGAGAAGACCTACCTCCAGTGAGCGACAGCACTGCCACGTATGGTCAGCTGGTCTGGGGAAGAAGGATGGAGTCACCCTAGGTCTCCAGGCTACTCCAGCTGCCTGCACCACCCCCTGGGGTGACCACTCTTGCCTGGACATGCAGCGCTGGTTACAAGCTCCTTCCTCCAGGGAGGACAACCCAAGAGCTGCCCTGGGGCTGAGTCAGTGCCCCATCCTCACCACCTCCCAGCCCTGGGAGGGTCCTGTGGGAACTGGAGGGACAGAGTCTCCAGGGACCTCAGGCTTAGATCCCAAGCAAAGCCTGAGGTCCTGAATGCAGAGGGGACATTTGTTTGACCTATCCAATATTTTATAAAGAATGACCATTAGTTGTGAACGTTTAAAGATCAGGAGATTTTATTTAAAAGCTCAGATGTTCAATTTCTCGTGAGAAATCAGAAGGTCTGGTGTCTCTGGGCCCACATTCTGCCTGTCCGCTGTGGACTGGAGTGGAGGACAGCTGCCCCTCAAGTGGGGCCCTTCCAGGTGTTTGACCCAGGCGCTATACCCGCCAGTCCCTGACAGCAGGTGGCTTCTTGCTCTTAGTACCTGTATCTGCATCCTAAATTTGCCACGACAAACTACCACAAACTTAAAACAGCAGAAGTGTATTCTCTCCTGGTTCTCAAGGCCAGAAGTTAGAAATTAAGGTGTCGGCAGGGTCACGCTTCCTCCAAAGGCTCTAGAGAGAATCAGTCCTTGACTGTCCCACTTTTTGGAGTCGCTAGGCATTCGGTGGCTTGTGGCAGCATAACTCCAGCCTCTGCCTCCATCTGCATGTGGCCTCCTCCTCTCTGTCTCAAATGTCCCTCTGCCTTTCTCTTGTAAGGACACTTGCCATTGGGTTTATGGGCCACCCAGCTCACCCAGGATGATCACTTCTCAAGATCCTTAACGTAATTACATTTTCAAAGGCCCTTTTCCCAAATAAATTAACCTTCACAGGTTCCCAGGGGTTTAACATGGGTCTGTTTTTTTGGGAGCCATCATTCAATCCACTTGAGTGCCTCAGTTACCTCCTCTGTAAAATGGGGATGACAGTAAAGTGTCTGCTTCATGGGGTTGCTGTGAGGACTGAATGGGTTAGAAGAATGGCTGGCACATGGTGTTATCTAAGTATTTGATACTGTTAGTGTTATTCCTAAGCTAAAAAGGAAGTCACCCCTTGCAAAGGCTAGGGCAGATGGGGCAGAACAGGGCACCTCTCTGGCTGGTGCCCGGGAGTGTGCAAAGTCACAGGAAGTGTGCCCCTCTCTCAGGCAGCTGCTAACACCTGTCTTCCTTCAACTCCCACAGACAATGGCCCTGTAGGGAAGCGGCACACGGGCACAGCCACCGTGTTCGTCACTGTCCTGGATGTGAATGACAACCGGCCCATCTTTCTGCAGAGCAGCTATGAGGCCAGCGTCCCCGAGGACATCCCTGAAGGCCACAGCATCGTGCAGGCAGGTGGCCGGTGGCCTCTGGGGCAGGTGGTGGGCTGGGGGAGGCGGGGCCACACACGGCCCTGAGGGCACATGCTCAGTGGCACCAGAGGCAGAAGCAGGTGGGGGCCCAGGGTGGGTCTGCTGCTCTGGAAGGTGCTGTGCGGAAAGGGGAATCCAGGCCCTCTCCCATCCCAGGGAGTGTGGGCCCCCAGGTTGCAGAGCTGAGGATAGGGCTCTGGCTCCCCACAAACAGGAGGAAGACTTGGCCTCCCCCTGCATATCTCCCGCCCCACCCAGAAGGGCCTTTCAGAATAGGGGGGAGAAGGAGATGTCACAATTTCCCGGAAAGGAGTTGAGAAGAGAGCCAGGACCCAGCAAGGCCCAGAACAGAGCTGCTTTCACAGAGCCCTTGGCCGAGGCTCCCCTCTTGGGAAGTAAACAGGCACAAGAAGAAAGGGCTCCTTTGCCCAGGGAGCAGGCGCAACAGCTCCAAGGCTCAGAGGGAGAGAGGGGAGGACCCTGAAAATGATCTGGGTGTGCACCCCCACCTCTGCCCAGAGGCCTCAGTTGCTGGGTGGGGAGGGAGGCCCGGAATGAATGAGTCTTTTTACCAACTATGGGGTTTCCGACTCGGAGGCTGAGCCAAACAGCGAATCTGGGCCTGCCCACTGGGGCAGGCTCCCAGGCTTGGGAGGGACAGAAGCGTGGGAGGCTGGCAATGCTCCCCTCCCTGCATCGGGACCAGGAGGCGGGCAGGAAAGGGCTGGGAAGCAGGGAGCTGACTCCCAGAAACACAGAGAGCCCAGAAAGCCCTGGGGATTTGCGAGAGTGTGGTGGCTAGCTCCAGAAGGAGGAAGAAGAGGGTTCTCTCGATCAGGGCCTCAGCTTGTGAGGACTTGGAGCATACCCCCCTGGCCTGGTGCCTGAAACCCAATTGAGAGCCCTCCCACTCCTGGACTTTTCCTTCTTCAGGCCTCAGGGCAGCCTCACCCCCCACCCCAACCTCCGGGAAGACAGTGCCTAGTGGCCAGCAGGGCCTGCTGGTGAGGTGGATGGCTACAGGCTGAATCTAGCCTAGGATTTGCAGGGAGGCCCCAGGGGAAGCAAACCAGGAAGAGGTTACTGAGCAGGAAGGGAGGAAGGAACAAAACCCTTAGGGAGGAGGCCTGCCCCACTTTCTAAACCCAAAGACTTGGTTTCTATTTACACAATACTACTCTTACTGAAATCCTAGAGCCAGCGAGTTAATATAGGGCAGCCCTGAGTTCTCCCATTTCTCAGGGAGAAATGCAGCGTCTCAGGATGACTTCTCCAAGGTCCTCTTGGTAAGTTTCTTGTGAAGCCGGACTCACTTTTTGAGATCAGATTGACTTGGAAGGAAGGGACAGTGGGCTTCTCCAATAGAGCCTGCTTGGAGAGAAATCTTTCTAGAGTCATCTGAGGGAAGATGAGGCTCTGTGTTTTGCCAGCTTCCACCAGGACTCTTGCCTCAGAGGGTGGGGACACCCCCAGGCTGGGCCACTCTTCACTCTGTACACAGAAGCCTCATACTTCTGTGCACAGAACTGGGGAGTCAAAGTGAGGGGCTGGACAAGGTCTGGCTCTCTGCAAGCTCCCAAGCTGGTAGGAAAGAGAAGACATAGACAAAAAGGACCCATGCTGCCAAGAGAATGTTCCTTGTCCTCCCCAAGAGAGGTAGGAGACAGTAGGGGCGGCTCCAGGCAGGAGGGCTTCACAGAGTGGGTGTATGTGAAGCATAAGCCACAGTTAGTGGGTGACAGATCTTTCCGTTTTCCTGGAGTTTTGGATCAAGATGAGGCTAGAAAGATTAATTGGAGCCAGCTCCCAGAGGGCACTGCACACTGCGCTGAGGAGCTTTGGCTATATCCATTTGGCATTAGGGAGCCAGTGAAGGTTTTGGAGCTGGGGAGTGGCAAGCCAGAGCTCACTCCTTGGGGAGACGTGGCTCGCTGCACTGTGGGTCACAGCAGGATGGGGGTGGGGCAGCTTTGTGGTGGGATCCTGGCCAGCTGACTGGGACAGGAGCTGGGCAGCCCAGGTCCTCCCTCTGCCCACCCTTCAAATTTGGGACCTGACCAAAGTGTTTAACCCTCGCGTTGTGAGGAGAGGTCAAGGGTTTGGGATTCTGAGAAGCCCATCCTGGGGTGGGACTGCTTTGACAGGTCATCAGCAAAGCACTCACCAAAACCACAGATAGCATCCCTAGTGTGGGCCGGACTTGGGACCCCACAGCTGTCCTGGAGAGGTCCAGACCATCCCACCCTCGGGGAGGCTGCCGCTTTCCCAGGGTAAGGTGTGGAGCTGCTGTGAGCTGTCCTCCTCCGAGTCCAGGTGGCATCACCTCCAGCTGCTGGAAATGCCCTGCCTCTTGCCACTCTGTCACAGCACCCGCCCTGGCCTCTGAAGGGAGCCTCCTCAATCATCCTCAATCCCTTCCTGATTGATCCCAATGTGGGTGCCCTGAAGAGGGGCCACCAAGACGGCTGTCAAGACCATGCTTGGAGAGCCCTGCTTGCTCCTCCTCCCAGCCGGCACCCAGGCATCTGTTCCACCAGGAGGGAGGCAGCTGCTCCCACAGGGCACCAGGCAGATGCTGGCAGCACCCAGGAAACCCAAGGAAGGGAGACCCGAGGTTTTGCCCCAGCACTGGGCCAGCACAGATGACAGGACAGTGTCTTGGCCCCGGTGTAGGCTGAGCATTTCACTTGGCTAAAGGGAACCTTTGCCATTTGGCAACTTCTCCATGCTGGGCTTTTGCACCTGGAGGGCAAGGCTTCTGTGGCAAGCAAGGGTGCTGCTTCTAGGAGGTGGTTACGAGTCCCAGGTTGTACCCTGTGGAGCCTCAGGCCAAAGGCCCAGATGACCACGAGTGCACATCTCTTGACCAGAAGTCTTTCATCAAGCAGCAGCTAGGGGGTCTGCAGAGAGGAAGGTGCTCTTCTGAGGATCATCTTTGGGAAAGGGCGCCGGCCTGGGCATGCAAGGAGCTTCGGGGGGTGAGTGTGTGTCCCAGACTGCTTGGACCACTGTCTTCCTGCAGCCTGCAGCACCGGTCTCTGAAGCAGGAGGATCTACAGGTAGACCTAGGGGGATGTGGGGGCATGTTTGTGGACACCCCATTACATCTTGGTAGATTCCATGTAGTCACAGTGGCCGCGGTTGTCCTCGGGGCCCGGCAGGGGCTGTCGAGGGACGGTGGGCCGGCCATGGCGGAAGCTGTGCAGGGAGAGGCGCAGGGAGCCCAGGCGCTTCCAGAGCCGGAGCTGGGGCTCACTGGGACTCCCAGGGTGGTGGGGCATGCACTCGTGAGCCCTGCGGCGGCTCGGGTCCAGCGCGGCCGGCTTGCAGAGCGTCATGAACAGCAGACAGGTGGCCAGCAGGAGGAAGATGCAGGCCAGGGCGATGAGCATGGGGAGGGGGTCAGTTGCCTCTGCAAGGGTCCCGGGAGTGACGGGAGCTGAGAGAAAGGCGAGGGGGCTGATGGCTGGGGAGCTGGCGAGGCTGGGGCCCTCTGTGCTCATGGCTCCTGCAACAGCAACAAAACAGAAGCTCAAAGGCAGATCAGCTGGACCCAGGGCAGCGGGTATAGGGAAGACTTACCTAGGGAACGTGGATGGGGGCAAGGCACTGTTCAACTGGACAGCATCATGGCCACATCACAGGTTGAGACAGCAAGGTCCAGAGACATGACAAGTCTAAGTGTACACACAGCTGAGCAGTGACGGAGCTGGGCCCAAGCTCAGGCCCTCTTCCTGTTCCACCCTGTGCCCATCTGCCATGCAGACAAGAGGGCGGTGCCTGTCCGCATTTTCAAATCAATCCTCATGAATCATCACAGGGTCTTAGGCCTGGAAACTTAAGACCAACTCTGTCAATAACTTGCTCTGTGGCCAGGAGCGAGTTATGGATGGTAAGAGGCTGCAGCTGCCAGGGTCCCTAGCAGTTATCTAATACCAAAGCTGCAAACTGGGGGCCCACGGGTGTGTTTAGTTGGGTCCTTGCCATGTTTTTATCAATATAATTGTGAATATTTTCAAAATAATAACAGATTTCACAAAAATATATGGGTGCCTGAATTCTCTTGAAATGTCAGAATTTCACCACTGGCATTGGCCCATGTTCCTGCCTCATCCTTGTGTCTGGGGCTGAGCAGCCGCTGCCCCCTGTAGACAGGGCACTGACCTCCAGCTCCCCACCCTCCCCCACAGGCCCACCACACACCTTATTTCACCCGCCTGGCCCCGTGGGGATTCCTGTGGCTGCTTCCCCATGCAGTCCAACTTGCTCCCACGACAGGTGGGAAACTGAGGTCCGAAGAGGGGATTTGGCATTAGGGAGCCAGTGAAGGTTTTAGAGGTGGGGAGTGACAAGCCAGAGCTCACTCCTTGGAAGGCTTGGCTGGCTGCATTGTGGGTCACAGCAGGGTGGGGTGGGGCAGCTTGGTGGTGGGAAGGCCAAGGCCACATTGTGAGCCAATGGCCAAGTAAAGGTCAGAAGCAGGTATCCTGACTCTTGGCCCCATGGCCTTGCCACCCCTCTGGCCCCCAGCCCTTTCTGAGCTCAGTGAGCTGCTCTGGGAACAGGTGGGAAATAAACCCACAAGGAGTTGACAAGGGGGCTGGAAACCCCCCAGGGACATCATACACCTGACAGGGCATTTCCTTTCCCACTGAAGATCATCCCATTAGACGCAGTGCAGCAGACGGTCCTTGTCGATGGAAAACCAGGCTGAGCTTTTGGCTCAATATGTCTGGGGTTGTAATAAAAATGCTCACAGATCCTGGCCAGCAGATAACACATGACCAGAGGGTACAGATGAGCAGGGCCACCTGGAGAGCACTGGCTGGGCCCTCTCAAGGAAGTGGAGGGGCCTCAGCCCAGAATGATGGTGTCAGTGCCGGAGTGCAGGCTCAGTGTGGTCAGCTCTGTCAATTTCCCAAGAGAAGCCAGAAATCTGGATTTTTTTAAAGGCAAATATTCTAGACGTTTAAATGTTGGCAGCTAATTCAAATTTGTTGAAGGCAAGAAAGAAGAGAGGTGGGGTGGGGGAGAACACAGCAAAAGCCAAATAAACTTGATTTCAAAATAATGTGAAATGAATTTTCAAATATTTGAAACACTACACAGGCCAAACCAAACACATAAGCAGAGGACGTCCAGCTTGCAGGTCAGCATGTGTGATATTTAAATTCTACTGACTTGGACAAGCAATCCCAGGGGGGCTGATAAAAAGTCATGATTTCCCTTTAACCTTGGGGTCTTTCATTTTCATGAGGGTGGGGGATAGCAGATTTTCCTCCTTCCCAGCTTGCAGCTTAGATAACAGTTGAGTTTCTAGCACGGAAGCTCAGGAGGAGGAAAGACGTCAGGTCACGCTCAGAGAAACCCTGCCACAGGTAATGGGGAGGGGAGTGGGCCACCTAGTTCCCCACCCGAGGGACTCCTGTCCCTACCCCAGGCACTCACCAGCAGCCGCAGGACCTCACTCCTGGCTCCCCGCGCCCAGCCAACTGAGGGCATGCAGAGCACCCCACCTCCCACCCACTCCCCACCACCACCCCTCCCACCACTTCCAGGCAGAAAACGACCCCTCCCAGCGCCTGGCTGGAAAGTGTGATGCCCGTCTAGCTGCCCAGGGCCTCCGCCTTTGCGGCATCAGGCCTAGAGAGCACTCTGGCTGGGCAGCTGTGCATGGGTTGGCCTTTCCTTGAGTCTGAGCAGGGAGGAGGGATGGGGTGTGCTCACCGCTCATTCCCGTGGGGAGAAAATCAGCCATCCCTCTCTCCTACCCTGGACGATGCTTGGCCAGGAGTAAGAAAAGGGCAGTCTGAAATGGGAGATGCCTCAATCCTACTAGTTCTAATGTTATTTCAAGGCCTTCAAAGGAATCTGGAGACCCTATTGGGCTAGCAAATAGGATCCAGGCTTCAGGCCTTGGGACCTGCTTTAATTAAAAAAATAAGTGAGGCCGGGCGTGTTGGCTCTCACCTGTAATCCCAGCACTTTGGGAGGCCAAGGCAGGAGGATCACTTGAGCCCAGGAGTTTGAGAACAGCCTGGGCAACATAGTGAGACTTCATTTCTGAAAGAAAAAAAAAAAAGTTTTTTTAATTAGCCAGGTGTTGTAGTATGTGCCTGTGGCCCCAGCTACTCAGGAGGCTGAGGCAGAAGGATCATTTGAGCCCAAAAGTTTGAGGCTACAGCGAGCTAGAATCATGCCACTGCGCTACAGCCTGAGTGACAGAGCAACTCTGTCTCAAAAAATAAAAAATAAATAAGTGGAGTTGTAATTAGCATCTGAGTAGTTCCTGTGGCAACGAGAGATTCCTAAGTGCTTGAAAACAACACGACACCCTTCCTGGAGCACGAGGCAAGTCCAGCTGCCAGGCCCCTTGACACCCGCTACTGACCAACCAGCAAAGGCCAGCTAGTACTGGGAGAGGATGCCTTGCCCGGACCAAGGCCAGGAATCATCTGGAGGGCAGTTGAAGCCACTCCCTTCCCACTGGGGCCAGGGTGCACCAGCGGGCCCTGCTCTGGACATATCTCTGCAAGCTCAGTCTAGGACCCTCCTCTTCCCTTGGAGTTCCACAGAGCAGGACCTGCTGTGGGCAGAGAAGACTGCTGTGTGGCCTCGGGCTAGTCTCTACCCCTTACTGGGCCTTGTTTCCCCTCTCTACAGAACCAGAGGACTGCCTAGGTCTGAGCACACCCTCACATTCTCCCAGGAGTCCCCAGCAAGGGTCTCCACCACGCTTCCCTCTCCAAGCCTTCTCCTGCAGTCCCCCAAGCACTGACCTCAGAGCCAGACCCCAGCCGTCCCGAGCTCCTTGGAGAGGTCTTCTCAGCTGTGGAAGGGAGGCCCAAGGAGCCCTGGGCAGTGCCTGTGATCCCAGCCCTGCCAGGCTCTGCTGTGCCCTGCAGCCTTCGGTCAGCCTGGCCAGCAGAGTAGCCTCCCCGTCACTCCCCAGCTGGACCTGGCTTTGTCTAGAAGAGTTCGGGCCCTGCCTTGGGGGAGGGGATAGCTAAGGGAGTAGGGATGGCAACTGGGTTGGGAAGAGGGAGAGGGGAGCTGTCCAGAGACTCTGGGATGCCACCCGGCCTTCCCACCGCCTCGCTCCAGCCTGTCTCCTTGGAGCCCTCTCAGGGGTGGAAGACTCTGGGGAGACGCAGGGGGAGGGTTTTACTGCCTCTGCGGCCCCATGGCGCTCACCTTCCCCTGTTGGAAGTTTTGAATGGTATGGTCGGCGGCAGCCAGCGGGTCGCTATTCAGTGCCTGCCAGCCACCAGGTTACCCTGGAGAGGGGCTACAAGCCATGGCAGGAGGGGAGCAGGCAGAGTGCTGGTCCCTGGCAGCCCCTGAGGCCCCTCCTGCAGCATCCCTGGGCCCCACTCCTTCCAGGCTTTTCCCTGAGCTTCTAGAAAAGCACCTTCCCTTTGAAGGTGTCTGGCTACAGAAGCGAGGGGTGAGGGGCATCTTCAAAGGTCAGGGGGATCCCAGGGCAGAAAGCACAGGACTGACGGACCTCCAAGGCCATGCTCCCCACAGTGCGGGTGGGCCACGGGAGACCTCCACTGGAGGCTCTTTCCAAACCACACACACACACACACACACACACACACACTTCCCTCCCCCAGCCTTCTTTCTCCCCAGAAGCCAGAGCTTCCCTGGCAACCAGCCGCCTGCTTAGGAGCCCAAGTCTTTGGCAGCTTCCCCACCAGGGACCTCCAAGCTCCTAGAAATGCAACTCAAGACAGGAGTCATGGCCCTGTCCAAGACCTGAGCCTCAGACCCATTCCCTTTTTTGGAGCCCCAGTTTCTGGTTTTTAGCTCTTCCCTCCTGCCCTTGCCCACAAAAAGAGGCACTGTCTGCCAACCCCAAGATGGACAAGAGATTTCCTATGGACTGTTAAAGCTGGAGAGGTCCTCAGGGGTCATCTAACTCCTCTTCCGAGAGAAAAGCGCCCCCGTCTTCTCTCAGATGACCAAACTGAGGCCCAGAGAGGTGTGACCTGCCCAGGGGCACCCAGCAAGTGAGTGGTGGGGGACTTGGTGTTTCCCCTGTGCTGGGTGGGCAGGGGCAGGCAGTAGGCATCCAGGGTAGGCAAAGCATCCGGCCCAAAGGTGTTTTCAATGCCCAGAGTCCCCACTGGGATTCCTGCACCTTCCATCACAGCATTCACTGCCTTCATTTTCCTTAACTTCCTCTTCTGAAACTGAACACTTCATCTGTGGCCCCCATTCCTCCTGAGATGGCAGAAGACAAAGCTTCCAGGGTGGTGCAGGCTGCTGGAGCAGGGAGGCATCAAGGAAATCTCACCATGGATAGGCATGCAAGGGCATGCTCTGGGCAACGTGGCTCTCTTCCCCATCCTGAGCCCTTCCAGATCTGGACAACTGAAGCACCCTGTTACATCCCGCCACCTGCCAGCTCCTAAGGTTTCTCAGGGAATGGAGAGAGAAAGAACTGCACGGCAAGGGGCAATCCAGCCATCCCCAGCTCTGGCATAAATCAAGAGGGCTCTCTGGAGAAGGTGGCATCACTCATGCTGACCTTCACCACACATCCCCATGCTAGGCACCAGCCAAGATGCTTTGCAGGATGACTTCTGATCTTCCCCTCAACCCTGCAAGGCTGGTCATCATTGTGCCCAGTCTAGAGATGAGGAAACTGAGGCTCAAGGGGGCTAAAGTACTTATCCATAGTGCCATAGAGAGTAAGTGACAAAGCCTAAATTCATGCTTGGGTGTGCCTGACCCAGAGCCCTTGTTCTTTTTGCTCCAGTGTACTCCTCCTCCTCCCCACCATCAACATGCTGATCAGAATCCTTAGACACACCGCAGTGCCCAGATGTGCATCGAGGCCAGCGCCTGCTACAGGCTCCTCGCTCTCCCTTCATACCACCATGTCTATACTCCCTGCCTGTGGAGGTTCCAGGGCATCAGTGCTGCTGATTGAGGCTGTCATTCCACTCTTCCAACCACAGCCCTCTGCTGTCCCTGCATGAGCCCTTCACTCCAGACTGGGGTCCTAGTTCCTTCCTTAGCCTCCCCAGCTGCCTCTACTTCGGCTAACACCATTTCCCAGCACAAATGTTCTTCCCAACCTTCTCTGCTAAGCCAGGTTTCCTCCATCCTTCCAAACCCAGCTCCCTCCTTTGGAAACCTTCAGCCAATCCCACCCTCACTGCTTTCTTGATCTTTGCTAGCAGGAACCCATCCCCATCTTCTCTGCAGGTTTGTCCAGTGAGCAACGATAGGAAAGCCTACATTAGGGCTTCGGGTGGCAAGAAAGAAAATCCATTCTATATTATCTTAGGCAGGGCCAGACATGGTGGCTCATGCCTGTAATCCCACCACTTTGGGAAGCCAAGGCGGGAGGATTGCTTGAGCTCAGGAGTTCGAGACCAGCCTGGGCAATATAGCAAGACCCTGTCTCTACAAAAAAAAATAATAATAATCTAGGCAGAAGGAGAAGTGTACTGTAGCAATACTGGGATACCCTACAGGATCAAAGGAAAAATCAAACAGGGAGCGAGGCACAGATGGGCTCCTGGAATAACGGGGCCCAGGGATGCAAACCAGGGCTGAATGTTGTATGTGTCCTGCATTCGTGCTTACTGAGTGTCAGCCTAGTTCCTCTCCCTGGAGCTCTACTCCTAAGTCGTTCACATATTTGACCCTACTGTGTGCCAGGATTGTTGTTCCAGAGACCAGGGATATCACAGTGCACAAAGCCCTTTCTTCATGTGGGGATATAGGCAATAAGCAAAGATAGCATGTATCAGAGGGTGACCAGGGGTAGGGAAGGCCAGGACATTGGAGTGGGGGCTATAATTTCATATGCAGTGCTCAGGGAGGGTCTTAGGAGAAGATATTTGAACAAAGACCTGAAGGAGATGAGTGCATGAACATGCAAATATCTGGAGGGAGAGCTTGCCAGGAAACAGCCAGGGCAGAAGCCATGAGGCCAGCACACACTTGGTGTTCAAGAAACAGCCAGGAGACCAGTGTGCCAGGGCAGTTAAGAGGAGAGAGTGGTGGGAGGTGGGGCCCAGGGATGTGCAAGAGAGGGGCTGTTGATATTCCCACATTTTACTGCTAGAAAGACTGACTCAATCTCTCTGGGCCCAAGGTCAACAATCCCAGACAAGAATGTGATTGGCTCAGCTTTGATCAGGCACCCAGTCCTGGACCAATCCCCTCTGACCATCTTGGCAGGGTCAGGAAGAAAATGGCAGCTCCCATGCACACCACAGGGCTGAAGTGAGAGGTGGTGAGACAAGAAAGGGCAGACCCAGAAGTGGGAGAGCCCAGAGCCTTACAAAGCAATTCACCACAGATCCAACAGGACAACATGTCATAGGAGGGTCCAGCCTCTTCCTGCACTGCCCTGGGGGGTGTTTGTTCTCCACTTGTTTTGGGTGGGCAGTGGGTAAAGTAGGTATTCAGTTATTGGCTTGACAGGACTCATGTTGGGGTCAGCTATGGTTCTGCCAGTAGCCTCAAGGCTGGACTCCTTGTAAAAAGGGCTGAGCACTAGGCAGTGTCTCAGAGTGACAACAACGTCCCCCCCCACACACAAGCCCACCAGAGGCAACACATAAACACGTAAGCCTGAGTCGCAGCCACGCCAGCCAGGCCGATCTGAAGCTAGACTGGGGTGATGGTGCATGTGAATGAGCATGGAGCCATCGAGTGGGAGGAGGGCTCCTGGGCTTCCACGAAGTGACCGTTACAGTGTACAGTGCCGGCTGGGACCCAGTGTGGCCAGAATAACTTCAGGCCAAGGAAATGCAGGCAAGAAGTAGCCATGCAGTCCAGCCACCCTGGGAGAGGCTCCTGGGCTCTGAAAGGCTGCCGGGTAGGGAATGTGGAGGGATGGAACAGCCTGAGAAAGCCTGGACCCAGCGAGCTGCAGTGCCATCTTTCACCTTCTACCCCAGCCTCCCTGCGAACCTGGAGCAGGATCGAGGCAGAGCTGGTCCTGGACAGGGCTGCAGGGGCCATCAGCGGTCGGACATCCTCTTGGGGATTAGAAAGACATACACGTCCCCTTGTCTCCCACACCCCCAGCCTCTGAGGGAGACCACAGGTTTTGGCAGGTTGGGGTAGGATGCGTGAAGGGAAGGAAAGGAACTCTAAAAACCTCTTCTCTCCCTGCTGGGTGGCATTCAAGAAGTAACTCGTGTCTCATTCTTCTTCAGCTGAAAGCCACGGACGCAGATGAGGGCGAGTTTGGGCGTGTGTGGTACCGCATCCTCCGTGGTAAGTGGGGCGGCCCTAGGATGGGGGGCGGCCCTCCTGCCCGGGGGAGGGCAGAGCTTCTCTAGGCTGCCGAAGGTCTGGGAGATGAGGCCAAGAGAACCCCCAGGGCCATACACATGGGGTGAGGCCAGAGGGAGGAAACAGGGACATTCTCCTTATTCACACCAGGTGGGTGAGGGGGCAGCTTTTTTGATTATTTGTTTTTGAGACGGAGTCTCCCTCTGTCGCCCAGGCTGGAGTGCAGTGGCGTGATCTCAGCCTACTGCAACCTCTGCCTCCTGGGTTCAAGCGATTCTCCTGCCTCAGCCTCCCGAGTAGCTGGGACTACAGGCGCGTGCCTGTAATTTTTTGTGCTTTTAGTAGAGACAGGGTTTCACCGTGTTAGCCAGGATGGCCTTGATCTCCTGACCTCGTGATCCACCCATCTCAGCCTTCCAAAGTGCTAGGATTACAGGCGTGAGCCACCGTGCCCCTGGGTTGGCTTTTGATTGCCGTGTTCCTGAAGTCCTGGTGTCCTGCAGAGCTTCCCAAAGCCATGGCCCTGACAGAGAGGGCCCAGAGCCCAGGGCAGCCCCCAGCAGCACGCTCCCCAGGGACTGGGTCTCATTGGTCCAACCAGAATCCAGTGCCCATCCCTGAACCAATCACTACGGCCAGAGAATAAAATGTGCTGATCCTCCCACTTCTCGAATCAGGGGTAAAGTCACTGCCCACAAATGTTATGGACGGACAGTAGAGGAGAGTAGATCCCCAAAGAAAAATCAGGGTGCTGTGCCCAAAAGATGGGGGAATGAGTGCTGGACCAGCCCTGAGATGTCCACTAAATCCTGGATTCAACCACCCATGGAGAATTTGGTTTCAGTCCCTCTTTTTGGAGTGCCCCAGGTTCTTCTGAAATATTAAAAAGGCCTCACACTACCCACATCTGTGGGTGTAGGAGCAGGGCGAGGGGGACCAGCAGGAGCCCCACCTGCTGGGGACCATCAACGCCAAGATGAAGGCTTTCAGGAAAGAGCTGCAGGCCTTCCTGGAGTAGGTGAACCGCACTGGGGATGGCCTGTCTGCCTTGCCCCACCTCACAGAGTCCTCCAGCTTCCTCTCCACTGTGACTTCCGTGTCCCAGAAGACCCGCAGCCTCCTCACAAGGAGGGGACTGGTGAACTTCTGCCCCCAACCATGGCAGGCCAGCACAGCAGGAGACTTCTGGGCAGGGCCGGTGTTCCAGGGGGTCTGTCCCTCCACACAGGTAACCATGGCAACAACTTCCGGATCCATGTCAGCAATGGGCTCCTGATGCGAGGGCCCCGGCCCCTGGACCGGGAGCGGAACTCATCCCACGTGCTGATAGTGGAGGCCTACAACCACGACCTGGGCCCCATGCGGAGCTCCGTCAGGGTGAGGCTAGGGGCGGGCTGGGGTGCTGACCTCAGGATGGGGCCAAGCCCACAGCTAGAACAGAGAAGGCCATTAGTTGGCGCCTGGTGTGGGCAGGGCCACCACTGATTTAGGTGCTGAATGACATCTGGGGCTAAGGGTTCGGTGACAGGTGCCCAGCCTGGGACTTGGACTTGTCATTTTGCTCTGAGTTTGTTCCTCCAGCTGTGGAAAGGAGTCAGTGATACTGATGTCTGTCCTAAGGGATGAAAGAGGTGTCCTTACTGTACTAACCCCTGTATCCACAGAGCTCTCTAGGGTAAGTCAAGGAAATCTCACTTGGGTGATCTTGGAGGTACAGAGGCTAACCTCATTTTACAGATGAGAAAACTGAGGCACAGAGAAGTTGCTAGTGATAGAATCAGGACTGGAGCCCCCATCTTCTGAATCCAAGTTCAGTGCCCTTTCCAATGAAAGTGACCCTAACATATTCCAGTCACCTCTCCCAGCTGCCTCATCAAATGTATTCTTTCCTGCCCAGCCTTATCTGTGCAGCCAAAATCAAATCAGCCTTAGTCCTCCCGAATGGCTGAAAACCTACACACAGATGTTCCCACTGGTTGTGTTATGTGTACTACCGCCAGCAGGGGGATGACTGAGATGAATGAGATGACCTCTCAAGGCCGCTTCACCCCCACCCCTACACACTCAGCAGCCCCCAGCCCCTTCCCCTAAACCAGTGAGTCAGACCTCAGACATCAGGAGTAGGAGGGAGATGGGAAGAGTCAGGCAGAGCAAGCAGGGACTTTCACCCAGAACTGAGCACCCGGCTCCTCTTATCAGCCCCATCTCCACCCCCTGCTTCCCCCAGGCTGGAAACAATGAGCGGTGGTCACCGGGTACTCATGATCACAAACACGATGGGTCTGATTGCTCAGGGGCTGTGCTGGGGTGGGTGACTCAGCCCTGATCCAGCTCCTGCTGACACCTCCAACGCTTTGCCCCAGGAAGAGCTGGGAAGACACCTGGGTCCTTGCAACTGCCCTGAGTGAGACCTGCCCTGTGGAAATGGCTGAGAGGGTCAGATCCCCTGGTTCTTACAGGGCCCTGGTGAGGGAGACTCAGACACAGTAACCTGGACATGCACATAGCCATGCTGGCTTGCGTAACTGTGAATCTTATTCGTGGGCTGGTCAGTACGCCCTCATCAGAGCCTGCCTTGTGTGGGGCCTACTTCAGGGCACAGAGTGACTGATGTCAGCGAAGCTGGGGTTGGGTCTCCAGACTTCAGGCTTCCTAACCTCAGCCCTCCATGTGGCCCTCGCTCCCCGCTCCCTCACCCAGGCGTGGTGGGCTCCTGCCTCCTCCCATCAGTGCCTCAGCATCATGACTGCAAACCTCCTTTAGCCACAAACCTTCTGTGTACACAAAATGATATGCAGCATCCCAGGGTACAGTGTAAAACAGATCGAAGCCAGACTGTGACAATCAGTGCAGGGGTGGGGCTCCCAGAGCCACACCTGCTCAGCTACTTACCTCCTGCCCATCTCCCCTGAACCCTGAGGAATAATAAACCCTCACACATGCCCAATATTTTTCTAAATGCCTCGTGTACTTTAACCTCTGTAACCCTCATAATAGCTTTATGAAGTAGGCACTGTTAATACCCTCATTTTACAGATGACAAGATTGAGGCAAAGAGGAATTAGCCGACTTGTTCAGGGTCACACAGCGGTAAGGGTGGAGCCAGGCTTCATGCCCTGGCAGCCAGCTTGAGCCTGTCCCCTTAACCACTACACTCCACTGCCTCACATAAGCCTCTTCAAAGCCCAGTCAGAAACCACTGCCTCATCCCCACAGGGTAATTTTAAGGTGAGAATTTGAGGGCTGGCCCCTGGGGCAGGTGCTTGGTGGCACTGTAGTACACAGCCTCCACACCCATGAGACCCGGGAGAGCTGGGGACCTTCCTGCAGGCAATGTGGGGACTCTGGCTTTCCGCTGGACTCATTTTCCCAGCAGCAGGGGAGAGACGGCTTGCAGGAACCATCCACATCCTCCAGTTCCTGCCTCAGAGACCGGGGACAGCCCCAGTGAGGGGCCGGGGAGTACAGAGTGAGACAGTCCCCTTAGAGACTGGGTGTCTCAGGGTGTACACGACACATACACACACACACACGCACATATGCCCACGCACACCTCCTCTCCCTGTCCCCCTAACCACTAGCACCCCATTTTGCAGATGAGGAAACTGAGGCAAAGCACTGCACTGGCACAGCACTGGACAGAAAGCAGGTCTGGTTCTCCAGGAAGCCCAGTTGCTCCCACTTGCTCAGCAAGAACCTGACAGACCTCTGCTTCCTGTACATCTGTGCCTCTCAAGTTTGCAAACCATCTTGCCTCCTCCTGTCTCTGCTGCTAAAAACAGGCTGAAACCAACCAGAGGATGGTGGCATGTAGCCAGACTCATGGAGGACAGGCCACACCCCAGCTCCATGCCACCTCTCTCATCTTGTCACTGTACTGTCAGCCTGGCCCTGTTTTTTCCCCACAACCCTTGGAGTCAAGGTCATTTGGACAAGCAGATTCAGGAAGGGTAAGGCGCACAGTTTTGCAAGAGGAGTGGTTAGTTTCTGTTTACAGAAAAAGAGTTCCTGAAATTCATCCATGCAAATTCCCCCCCGCACCCACCCTACCCAGGATCTTCCCCAGCCAAGTTCTGGGTGAAGCCAAATTTAGGTTCCAGCCTGTGAACAGCTGTGCTCTGGAGTGGACACGTTAGTTTGCATAGTGGGTTCTGGGTGTCTGGACATGAAAATTCTAATGACACAGCAGAGCTTTGGGAACCCTAGAAGCAGCGATGCAGAGAAACTTTTACACCCATATGCCTCTCTGCCCCCAGCCCTGCCACCCTCCCCACCCCAGAGTCCTCCACTGGTCAGGCTGCTGTTTTCGGCTTCTACCAGCCAGAAGCTCTGTCACTTCTCTCCAGCTGATTCCCAGCTAATCCCCAAAGAGAAAGCAGGGCTGATCCCAGAGGCAGTGACCAGATGCCAGACACACACGCCTCTGCTGCACATGCAGAGGCCCCTCCCTTAGTGCTGGTCACCACATGCAAAGTCTGTATGGGGCATCACAGCCCCTTCCCCATTTGCTTCCCTCTCTACTTTGCTGGCAAGTTCCTACCGGCCCTGGCTCTGTTTGGCTGGGAAGAGGGTGCCTCTCCTGTTCTGGGGCCAGCTCACCCCAGCATAGAGCAAAGAGCTAAAAGCTAAAAATTCCTGGGCTCCAGCAATCCTCCCGCCTCAGCCTCCCTAGTAGCTGGGATTACAGATGCATGTCACCACCCCCGGCTAATTTTTTTAGAGACAGAGTCTCATTATGTTGCCCAGGCTGGTCTCAAACTCCTGGGCTCAAGCGATCCTCTTGCCTCCGCCTCCCTAGTAGCTGGGACTACAGGTGCGTGCTATCACCCCTGGCTAATTTTTTTTTTGTAATTTTTGTAGAGACAGAGTCTCACTATGTTGCCCAGGCTGGTCTCGAATGCCTGGGCTCAAGAGATCCTCCCACTTCAACCTCCCAAATTTCTGCGATTACAGGCAAAAGCCACCATGCCTGGCCTCCATAAACACCTTTTAAACTGTATTACGTTCATGATGTACAGTGCACACATTCATAAAGAGAACTTAGAAAGTGCTGGTAAGCGGTGAGGAAAATGGTGCGTAATTGCACAATTCAGAAACAGCCACTGCCTTGGATGGGGGCCTCAGAAGCAAACCCTGAGACAAGGATTGGTGGGAAAGTAATGTGTAAGAAGCGCCCACAGGAAAAGGTGGAACAGGGTGCAACCAGCAAGGAAAAACAGCCAGCAAAGTGTCATGGAGGGAGCTAGGCCTCCGTCCCCCAGGGAGCCCTAAAGCGTGTCCCCTCACTGCCCCAAACAGGGCCAAGGAAGCTGGAGTCTTTGCTCTCCACGCCCATCAATCATTGGCTCAGGGCTGCCCTAGGGGACGGAAGTTCCCAGGCATTTCTGCTCACTGGGCTGGTTTCCAGCAGCCCGGGTGCGGGTGCAGTGGGGTGGGGTTGGTCCTCCCCAAAGAGCCTTAGGGGCTGGGAGCTGGCCGTGAGAAGGTGCACAAGAATCGTAAAGAGTGCTGAGCACTGACATTCTCTACTACAACTGCCATTGTATTTTCACCTCTATTTTCCAAGATATATTTTGATATTTGATTGGGATCACTTTGAATTTTTTCAAGAACTTTTGCAGGCCCTGGCTCATTTTGTCTTCATAACAACCTTAGGAGTGGCATGGAGTGTGAATTATTTTATTTTATTTTATTTTATTTTTTTGAGACGGAGTCTCGCTCTGTTGCCCAGGCTGGAGTGCAGTGGCGCGATCTTGGTTCACTGCAACCTCTGCCTCCCGGGTTCACACCATTCTCCTGCCTCAGCCTCCTGAGTAGCTGGGACTACAGGCGCCCGCCACCATGCCCGGCTAATTTTTTGTATTTTTAGTAGAGATGGGGTTTCACTGTGTTAGCCAGGATGGTCTCGATCTTCTGACCTCGTGATCTGCCCACCTCGGCCTCCCAAAGTGCTGCTGGGATTACAGGCGTGAGCCACCGCGCCCGGCCGAATTATTATCTTAATATTACCACTTTATAGCTGGGAAACTGGTGGCCCCAAAGAGTCACTAATTAGTCAGATGTTCCACAGCATTAGTCAAAAAGCCAAGAGCAAGATGAAGTTCATTCCGAAACAAGTAATGTTTGAGCACCTGCCACGCGCCAGGTGCTGCGCAAGGTGGTAGGTCACAGTGACCCACCAGACAGGCCTGGGGTCCTAGAGGGAGCTCACAGCAGGCCCAGGAAAGAGGTGACCACACAAGCCGGCCACAGTGGGCCAAGCCCTGGGCTTCCCAGCCTCCACCCCACCCTGACCTTGCACCCCTGGCCCGGCTCCCACAGGTGATTGTGTACGTGGAGGACATCAACGATGAGGCCCCCGTGTTCACACAGCAGCAGTACAGCCGTCTGGGGCTTCGAGAGACTGCAGGCATTGGAACGTCAGTCATCGTGGTCCAAGCCACAGACCGAGACTCTGGTGAGGCTGGCAGGAGGAAGCCGGGGGTCCCATTGCTCAGAGCAAACCTCCCCAGCTCACCCAGCCTCTCCTTCGAAACGGTCATCCCTGATGCTTCAGGCTCCCCATTTAGCCATGTCTAGGCCAGGGAGGGGCTGCTGGGATGGTCTTGATCACTTCCCACCAGAGGCCCCAGCCTGAGAGGGTTGGAATCAGGGAGAGTTGTCCCAACCACTGGGTGGACAGAGGAGAGGCCATAAGCTTGAGAAGTCCAGCTCCGTCATCCCAGGACCCAGCAGCTCCCACTAGCCTTTAGAGAGGGGCTGGGCAGAGCTGGGAGGAGTAAAGAGGACCCGTCAGAAAGCTGGCTGCGGCCTGGCCTGCTCCTCCAGCCCCTCCATGCCCTCCGGGACCAGCTCAGGGCCTAGCACACGCAGCCCCTCTGACCCTGTACGAGGAGCTAGTGCCCTTCCTGTGCTGCAGGGCAGTAGCCTGAAGGCAGCCTGAACCTTGCTGAGGGCCCAAGCCCCAGAGGTGGCCACAGCCCACAGTGCAAAATGAAGGGGAAGCATGCCGGGTCTCTGTGGCCCTCCGTGCGGCCTGGGCTGTCTGGCCTGTGCCCCAGTCAGGGATACAGCTGAAAAGGAGCGTTTTCTGGAGACCCACTGTCCCCCAGAGAGGCTCCCTGAGCTGCTCATCCTTCATGTCAGCTACTCTGGTGGCTCCCAACTCCTCTCTCAGCATCCTCAGATTATCTGTGGCATGCATGGGATGGGGCAGAGGGAGGAATGGCTGCAAATTCTCAGGCGGAATCTCAGGCACGTTAGTAGAGTTTAGGGCACATACGTGGCTGTGGCCCCTTGAGGTCTGTGAACTTCAGCTTAGGAATCCCAGCTCTAGCTCCTGATTGAATGGTTTGTTTCAAGTCACAGGAATTTGGGGCGTAGGGAGTGGGGAGGATGGGGGAAGGTGTCCCTGACACTGAAGCCCTTCTGTCGAAGGGACCAAACCAAGGCTTGGCCGCCTGTGAGGATGCTTTCTAGATCAAAGCCTCCACTACAAGAGATCCTTCATTTCCCCCGATGCTTGTATGTCCAGATATCAAAGGAAGGTACATGAGCTTGAATTTTGAGGCTCCAGGAGCAGACCCAACTCTTTCTGTCCTATCTCTGGTGCCAAGGCCAAGCCCCAGAGGAAGGCTCAACAGTGCATGCTGGACCTTGCCATCCACATTGACCTTAACACATCCTCTGCTGCATCTCTGAGGATGATCCTGCCCACAGAGGTGGGGCAGCCCATGCTGGGTGGGCCACCCAGGGGTTATGGGTGTGGCAGCTTGAGAAGCCACAGCGCAGCCCCACTCAGTTCTATCTGGGACTGCACAGCCTCTGTGTCCTCCTACAGGGGATGGTGGCCTGGTGAACTACCGCATCCTGTCGGGCGCAGAGGGGAAGTTTGAGATTGACGAGAGCACAGGGCTTATCATCACCGTGAATTACCTGGACTACGAGACCAAGACCAGCTACATGATGAATGTGTCGGCCACTGACCAGGCCCCGCCCTTCAACCAGGGCTTCTGCAGCGTCTACATCACTCTGCTCAACGAGCTGGACGAGGCCGTGCAGTTCTCCAATGCCTCATACGAGGCTGCCATCCTGGAGAATCTGGCACTGGGTACCGAGATTGTGCGGGTCCAGGCCTACTCCATCGACAACCTCAACCAAATCATGTACCGCTTCGACGCCTACACCAGCACCCAGGCCAAAGCCCTCTTCAAGATAGATGCCATCACGGTGAGGGGCTGGGGGCAGGGAGCACCATTTCTTCCAATCTAACCAACATTGGTTGAGCTCCTTCTGTGTGCACAGCACTCTCCTCTTTGTCATAAAATGTCCTTGAGATGGCCAAGTGTGGTGTTAGGTACCTGTAGTCCCAGCTGCTTGAGAGGCTGGGTCAGGAAGATTGCTTCAGCTCAGGAGTTTGGAGGCTGCAGTGAGCTGCGTTTGCACCACTGCACTCCAGCCCGGGCAACAGAGTGAGACCTTGTCTCTTAAAAAGAAACAAAAAAAAGTCCCCGAGATCAATATCCCTGTAACACATCCATTTTCATATGTAGGAGTAAGATAAAGTTTATACCTATGCAGGCTGGTATCCTTCTGTTTTTCCTTCTGTTTTCACACCCATCACAGATCCTTCACCTCTGGTCGTCGAAGTGTGTGTGGGGTTTTCCCCCATATCAGCAACCAATTATCTGACTCTCTTGACACCAGCTGGGAATCCTATAGTTTGATTTAATTCTGAACATTTCTACTTGGAGTTAGCGTCAGATCCCATAGGCTCACAGCTCAGTCCCTCCCACACACCACGCAATTCTTCAGTAGACACCATAGTGTCAGATCCCACAGGGTGAGGGCTCAGTCTCACAAAACTGCCTCCACTTCAGCTGCCAATCACAACCTCTAGGTTGTTTGACCCATGCTTCTGACCAACTGGCCAAATCAGAGTTCCCACAACCCCCTCCACAAGTTCGATGAATTTGCTAGAGCAGCTTGCAGAACTCAGGGAAACACTTTACTTACTATTACCAAGGTATTACGAAGGATATTCTAAAGGATACCAACAAACAGCTGAATGAAGAGACACACAGAGCAAGGCATGGGAGAAGGGGCCCAGAGCTTCGGTGCCCTCCTCGGACATGCCACCCTCCAGGCACCCCTACATGTTCAGCAGACTGCAAGCTCTCTGTAGTTCAGGGATGTCTATGGAGGCTTCATCACATGGGTACGATCAATTATTAACTGAATCTCCAGCCTCTGTCCTCTTCCTGGAAAGTAAAGGGTGTAGAGGCAGGGCTGAACATTTCAAGCTGCTTATCCTGGCTTGGTCTTTCTGGTGATCAGCCCCAACCTAGGAGCCCACCAAGAGTTGCCTCATTAGAACAAAAGACTCCTATCACCTAGGAAATGCCAGGGGATTAAGAGCTTTGTGCCAGGAACCAGGGACAGAGACCAAATGCATATTTCTTATATCACAATGTCACAGAAAGCTCTACAAGTCATATTTCCCTTTTCACCTTGGCTGTTAGGAAGCTCAGACATAAATGTTGGGCTTCATTGCAATAGTTATTCTTAGCTAGTTGTCTGGTACACCAGTCTCTTATCTACTGCCAGGCTCTTACTCCTTCGTCTTTGCTTTAGTGTATCTTTTATCAGAATTCCTTCTTTGAAAGTAGGCAAGGCGTGAATGACTACAATGTGACAGGCCTTGTCCTAGAGGATACTGGGAACACAAATGGACACAAAGATGAACAAGACCCTTCTCAGTCCTCAAAGAGTTCTCAGGCTAGAAGTGGAAATGGAAATAATCCAGGATGCAATTCAGAGCGCCACAAGAAGATGTGCAGAGAACTACAACAGAGGGGTAGTGGAGCCCCTCAGGGCCCAGCAGTCATACCTGGCTGGGGAAGCAGGAAGGCTTCATGGAAGAGGTGGCTTCCCAGTGGAATGTGAGAGAGAAGAAGGAATTCAACAGACAGAGTGTCCTGGGGAAGTTATGCCAGACAGAGGAAGTGACATGGAGGTGGAAAAGTGGGCAGAATGACCAGGGTTAACAAGGGTGCGATGTTGTCACTCACCCATCTGGCCCCTTCCCTGCAGGGTGTGATCACAGTCCAGGGCCTGGTGGACCGTGAGAAGGGCGACTTCTATACCTTGACAGTGGTGGCAGATGACGGCGGCCCCAAGGTGGACTCCACCGTGGTGAGTGGGACCAGGGTGAGAGTCCCTCAGGTGCGGCCCATCGCTGGCCATGACACTTCCAAACCCATGTCCTCGCCAGCCACCCAATGTATGGGCCAGGCAGCGGGCGAGGGTCTTGATAGCCTGAGACCTCGCCATGTCCAGCCATGCCACACCTTCCCAGCAGGCTGGGCTAGGATGAGACCTCAGGCAGGTTGAGGGTGGCACCTCCAGAGACCACTGCCGGGAGTGGGGTCTGGAAGAGCCACAGACGGCTAACCATCTGCATCTTTGCCTTTTCTCTCACTCCCGTCCTGCTGCTGCCTCTGCCTACAGAAGGTGAGTAGCCTGTGGCTGGAGCTTCCCCTGTCCTGTTGGCTGTGGCCAGTGCTGGCCGGGCTCTGCCTGGCCCTGGACCTTCCCACCTCTCCCAGAGAGAAGGCACGTGGACAGGCCTGCAGCAGGCCCCCTCCCAGTGCCTCCACTCTCACACCTGAGTTCAGGCCCCTCTGGGGCATGTCCCCTGCCTCCAACTCTGTCCTCTGTGTCTTGCCTAGCCCCGGTAGGGTCTTGGGTGGGGAGAGTACTAGCAAAGGAGTCACTGGAAGACCACTGAGGGCTCATCCCAGCTCCACTCCTCGCTGGCTGTGTGACACAGGCAAGCTGCTTAACGTCTCTGTGCTTCCCTTCCTCGGGTCTAAAAGGAGGGTCATGCCAGCATCCCTGCCATCCTCAGAGGATGAGATGGAAGCAGCAAGAGATTGCAGGCAGAAAGCCCTTTGTAAGCCAGTCCTGGAAGCAGATGTGACTGCAGTGGGGCTCTGTCCTGATGCCTCAGCTGCTGCATCCATAAAGGGGACCCCCTCCCTCCCCTGGGGGTTGGTGCAAGTGTGTGGGGTGGGATGCACATTGTGGGGTCTGGGAGCGCTTAGGAAGGGGACCATGGGCACAGGTTGTTTCTCCCTCAGGACAGCCTCTAAGTAAAGGCAGAGAAGACCATGTGCTGGGGCCCCTTGGGGACGGGGGCCCACTGAGGTCAGAAGAGCCAGACAACATTCCTAGAAGAGGCGGCCCGGCCTGAAGGGAGAGGCAGGCAGGGGAGCTCATGCTGGGGTTGCAGTGGGAGTGGGTCCAGGGCCAGCTACCTGAGAGAGGTCCATGGGATGGCATCCTGTGGTGATCCCAGGACACGCAGCCATCAATCTGGCCTGGACACTGGCCAGTCACGTCAGCTACCATCTAGAGACCACCTGGGGCATCAGGCTCATCATCAGCCTTGGTTACAGCCACATTGCCACGCCCTGCTGAGTCCCTGTCA
Source organism: Gorilla gorilla gorilla (assembly GCF_029281585.2). Classification (NCBI taxonomy): domain Eukaryota; kingdom Metazoa; phylum Chordata; class Mammalia; order Primates; family Hominidae; genus Gorilla; species Gorilla gorilla. The sequence continues at coordinate 44,024,937 of NC_073232.2, read as the reverse complement.
CATTAACCTAAAAAAGCTATAGAAGCCAACTCAGTGTCCAAGCCAAGAGCCAAACACAATTTCTTGGGGTTCTTGGCCCCAAGGCTCCCTGGAGGTGCCCAGTTCTAGTGGCACTGGTTGTGCCTGGGCCATACCTAAAGGCCCCCTCCATCCGTGGGGCCAGCCTAGGGGTGAGTGAGGCTGTGGTGGGCAAGAAGTCCCCACAGCTCCCCTCAGCTATGCTCCCCAAGGGCAGCCGGTGAGCAGAGCGCTCGGGCAGTGGGTGCCGAGCCACCTGCGTCCTGCCACTCCCAGCCAAGGGGCAGACACTCAGGGGTAAAGTGGGACCCTCTTACTGAGCCTCACCCTCTTCATTCATACAATGGGCCCACCTGGCCCTCACACAGCAGGTGTTGCGAGAAGGCTGGGAGGAGAGGCCAGTGGGAGCCCAAGGGTGGCAGGGATGGCAAGGAGGTCCCCCTGCGTGGACTGCCAGCCACTTCCTCAGCACGGCTGTTGAGGGCTTCGGAGCACACACTTCTGCCTGTGCCCCTGTATTTCCACAGTGCTTTGCCCTCTTCCGGTTAGCAGGGCCCACCCCCTTTTGTTCTGCCCTGGCTTCCTCTGAGAGGCTCCCAGGAGCCGCTGCCCCAGATCCACCAGCCCCGGTAGCCCCAAACACTGTTTGAGGTGCTAGGGTGGAGGCAGAGGAAGGGGCCCTTTAAAGGTGGAAACATTTCCTCTGCTAGGCCGGAACCCAAACCACAGCTCACCTCCACCTGGCTCCTCCCTGTCCCCAGCAGCCCTGGCCGGCCCCAGAAGGAGTGATCAGGCAGACCAGAAGGGGCAGGCTGGGTAGGGCATGGCTCTGCTATAAGAGCTCTTGAGTAAGTTCAGGCCTTCAGGGGGTAGGGGAGGGCAATGTGGATTGTGAGGCCCTGGGTGAAGACACAGACACCCATCTCATTCCCATAGGCCTGGGAACCTGTCCTCCTTCCTCACCCACTGAGGCCGACCCCCTTCCACTGGGAAGTCCAGCAGCCCCCCTCACCCCTGCCTTGCAGCCTCACCAAGATCAGAGCAGTAGTCATGTGGGAACACCTGCTGTGTCCCAGGCACTAGGCTGGGTTCAGGTTACAGCAAGAAACCAAAATTAGACATATCCCTTGCCTTCCTAAGTGTACGATACAGTGAGGGAAAGACATTGATCAAATGATCACAGCAGTAAATGTATGCCCTGAGAGAAAGCCTATAATAAGGTGTCAGGGAACTAGAAGAGGGCTTCCCTGAGGAAGGGACTCAAGCTGAGAGCGTCAGAATGCATGAGAGTTAACCCAGCCTAAAAAGGAAGAGCATTTCGGGCAGAGGGAACGGCAAGCACAAAGGCCCTGTGGTGTGAGGAAACACGGTGAGTCTAAATGAGGCCTTAGCTAGAGTGAGGGGGTTTGGGAGGGATCCAATCACAAGGACCCTTGCCTGTTTTCACCCTGAGAACAGTGTGATAGGTATTGTTTTTCCCATTTCAAATGAGCGGACTGGGGCTCAGGGACCTCAGGGAACTCCATAGCAAAACTCATGACAGATGGGTAGAGTCTTGGCAAGAGAAATCATGAATGTCTGCCAGGCAGGAAGCGGGAACAGGGAAGAGTAGGTGCCACCCCTTCACTTTCTGTTTGCTCAGTTATTCCTCCCAACAGGTGTCATTCTGATTTTCAGCTGAGGAAATGGAAAATCAGAGAGCTTGAATAACTTTTTCCAAAATCGTGCAGCTCATAAGTGGTTGGGTTGGCCTAGCTGCGAAGCCCAGGCTCACTCTCCTATACTTCTGAGAGCTGCCTACAGATAGGGGAGTGTGGCTGGGACTGAGCAGTCAAACCTGTATAGAAGGAAGAATGACATGGAATTTCCTCTGCAGCATGCACAGGCTTAGCCGGCTCCCCATGAGTCCTGTGCAGAGTCAGCAGGACCTGGGAGCCCCTGAACCCCACATGCAGGGAAGCAGAGAATGGGGTCTGGCCTGGGGCAGGGCAGTGGGAGAAGGCCTGTCCTGGGATACCTAAAACCTGAGCTCGTCCAACCCCCCCTCACACCCTCATCAGTGAACCCCTGGGTACCTGTGATTCCAGCCGCAGTGGCCTGTGGCCGTCCGTGGACTGGAGGCCTCACCTGCGGCAGGCCTTCACTCTCCTGCCTCTCCACAAGAAGCCCGAGCCACAGACACAAAACAATATGCTCTTGTGTGCCATTTGTTGCATGCCCGGTTTTTATTTGACAGTCAGAAATTCACATGCCTTCCCCATCTGCCCTTCTACCCACTGGAACCAAGCCACCTTGCAGCCCCCTCCTGCTCCTGGGCCCATTTCCTTCCCTCTAAGCCCAAGGTTGCAAACAAAGACACCTTCGGGCAATATCTGGCCACCAGATGTGTTTTGGACAGCCCACACATAATTTTCTTCTCTAAATTTTATTACTCATCAGCCAATTTCACTTTAAAATCTAGATTCCTTATTTTTCATGAAAAACGGGAAGCTTTGCTCATGCTAGACCAGCATTCCTAGCCTCCATCCACTTTAGCCATGGCCTGGCTTTTCAGTTCTCCTGTCCCCACCACCTCTGACAGTCTCCCCACCAGGCCTCTTCCCTTGCCCTCCTAGCCAAGATTTAAGTGTGTCTGCCTGCCACCCCACACCAATCAGACTGCTAGGAGCCATGGGCCCAGGGCCTCCTTTGTAAAGTCAGGATAGGCTTCGGTGGTCTCTGAGGGTTTGCTGATGTTCCAGAACCCACTGGGGGTCTGGTCCCTACTGGAGCCACGGTGGGACCCAGGTGTTTGGGGCCAAGGAGGGGAAGGAGGCTGTAGGTCTCTGACCACGTTCACCCTCAGGTCTACATCACTGTGCTGGACGAGAATGACAACAGCCCCCGGTTTGACTTCACCTCCAACTCGGCGGTCAGCATACCCGAGGACTGCCCTGTGGGCAAGCGAGTGGCTACTGTCAAGGCCTGGGACCCTGATGCTGGCAGCAATGGGCAGGTGGGCCACCGAGTGAAACAGCCAGGATCCACCATGTCAGCGGGGCTCCCACAGCTCCCACAGCTGGAGGGGCCTTCTGAGCCACCCCCATCACCAAGCACCAGGTTCTTCCGGTCTCTGCCCCTGCAATCACCCAGTCTGTGGTCAGGGAGAAGGGACAGAGCTGCCTCAGAGCTATGCAGGCCGGTGGCCCTGCCTGGGTCATGTGGACATGGAGCCCGAAGGCCAGCCAAGGCGCAGCCCCTCAGTGAAGTTGTTTTCCGGGTGACTCCTCCCCACGCAGCCCCAGCTCCCTGAGAGGACATGCTCGTCCTCCCTCCTGCTTCCTAGGCCCAGCCCCATGGCAGGAAGCGCTTGCTGTCACTCCAGGTTTGGACACCCCAGAGTGCAGAGGGAGAAGTGACGAAACCCGCCAGTGTTCGCACAGCTTTCATCTGTTCCGTGCATTAGGCCGTGTGTTTGCGGGTGTTAGCATGGCTTGCATGGTCTAGGGGGTCAAGGGATGCTGGCTTTGGAGACAAAAGTGTGTAGGTTCAGACCTCTGGCATTTGCAAGCTGTGTGACCTTGGCTGGTTGTTCCATGTTTCTGAGCCTCCTCTCTGTGAACTGAGAACAGTTGCTTTCTGTCAAGGTTGCCGTAAGAACCAAGTAGAGTCCAGGTAACACCGCAGCGTGTGCCCGCCCCAGCAGCGTGAGCACAATCCCCTCTACCCTGGGAAGACATCAGTGCCATGGGACTCAAGCCCCACTCTTCCAGGCCAGGATACTGATATCTCCTAGCCCCGGAACCTTCCATGGGTGCTACACAACCTCCATGGGCCTGCACCCCCATTTTGAGGGAGATGAATCACTTCTGCTTAAAACACTGTATTCCCAAAAGCCCTTGCTGGACAGACGGCCCAAGTGGGAGAGGAGGACCAGGGAGTCCCCCTTGGCTTGGCCTGGCCACCTCTCCTCCACACCTGCTCACCCCTCACCCTCTCTTCTCCCCACAGGTGGTCTTCTCCCTGGCCTCTGGCAACATCGCGGGGGCCTTTGAGATCGTCACCACCAATGACTCCATTGGCGAAGTGTTTGTGGCCAGGCCCCTGGACAGAGAAGAGCTGGATCACTACATCCTCCAGGTGGGGCCTGGCCTCCCTTGGACTGAGAGACCACTGGCTAAGTGCCTAGACCGGTCACTACTCTCCATCCAGGAGAGAGCCTGTCCATCAGCACACTCTGGTGGTCAGTGCCTCTGCTGTCACCAAGTAACATGGGGCCAGCTGCACCCATCGGGGCCAAGAGCACAGTGAGGCTGACCCAGGATAGGGAAACCTGGGAGGGACCTTAGATACCCAGGAGGAGGTAGTTGAGGTGTCTTCCCCTGCTGTAAGAGCCAGGAGGATGAGGGAGAGCCTGGTGGAGCTGGGAGAGCCCCAACTCTTCTACAAATACAGTGTGGCCTTGGACAGGTTATTAACTCTGGGCCTCATTTTCCCCACCTATGCAATGTACAAAAAAATCCCCGTCTGGCCTGCCCTGTGGAGGGAAGAAGCAAGTGCAGGCTTGAGGAGCCACGAAGGCTATCATTATTGCAGAATGGCCATGGCTGGGATGTTTGCCAAGGGCTTTCTGGGAACCTCAGGGCTGCGCTTCTGCAGAGGGCTCAGCTCCTGCAGCACTTATGACTGCATCAAGGCTCCCAGGAACAGGCTCAGCCATAGGGTGCCAGCTCATTGCTTATAATATTACCTGAGGCTCTTTTCCTGTTTGCCAGAGATCATGGGACAGAGTGCATGGGACAGAGGCCTTTGAAGCTAAAGACAGGAGCCTTGGGTCAGGTTGCAGGCCCAGGGTCATGGTCAAAGTCTGGCACAGCCCAGAATACAGTCAGAGGTAGGTCAGGAGGTCAAGGCTTGGGTACATGCTAATCAGATTCCAAACGAGGATCCCAAGTCAGACGACGATTGGGCAAGAATCATTTGCAGCATGGGGCAGAAGGTGAAGGCTTTGGGGAGAGCCCAGGGCTGGCCAGGCCACCCAGGGGTTCTCAGTGAGTCTCTTTGTCCTCCCAAAGGCTCCCCACTGATTGCACAGCCCTTTTGGACTCCATATTCCCAATCCTGCCCGCCACGCTTTAGCCCTGACTCCAGTTGCCCTCCTCCTTGCAGGTTGTGGCTTCTGACCGAGGCACCCCTCCACGGAAGAAGGACCACATCCTGCAGGTGACCATCCTGGACATCAATGACAACCCTCCAGTCATCGAGAGCCCCTTTGGATACAATGTCAGTGTGAATGAGGTGAGGGCAGCCCCGGGGCCCATATAGCTGGACATCCGGGGGGACCGTGGGCATGAGCCAACCATGCAGCCCCTGTTTAAATGTCTGCCTGGCCCACTGGTCCCTCAGATCTCATGGATGGGAACTGTGGCTCATTCGTAGTGATATCCCTAATGCCTAGCCCGGATCCTAGAATGCAGTATCTTTTTGGAGTAGAGGAGAAGAGAAAAGAGAAAAAGAAGAAAGTTGCCTTTCACCAGACAGGAAACTGAGGTTTACCCCGGGAGCTTGCTTTTTTAAAAAATGTATTTATTATTCAGCCCTAAGACTGAGCCACTCCAATCTGCCCTGGCATTGCTGGGTATCATGCTAGGTTGGACGTTCATGAAGGCAGGATGGCATGTGGCCAGAGTCTAGCTCTCAGGCCAGACTCCCTCACTTCAGCCCACTGATTGGCTGCGTGGACTTGCACACATTCCTTCCCTGCACCTCAGTTTTCTCTTCTGTAAATGAGGATGATGATGCCAGTACCTAACTCACAGAGTTGGAGAGAGGACCCAGTGAGTTAATGCAGGCCCCAGCATATCAGAGGTGCTCACAGAATGTTCGCTGCTATCATCCTTATTATCTCCATCATTGCTCTGGGGTAGATGCAGCAAAGCTTTCGGGAGGTACAGGGGGAGCCTTTGGGCTACAGGAGCAGGTGCCAGACTATGCCCCAATGCCTTGAGTCCAGAATGACCGCTCTCCTGCTCTCCTCCCAGAACGTGGGTGGAGGTACTGCTGTGGTCCAGGTGAGAGCCACTGACCGTGACATCGGGATCAACAGTGTTCTGTCCTACTACATCACCGAGGGCAACAAGGACATGACCTTCCGCATGGACCGCAGCAGCGGTGAGATCGCCACACGGCCTGCCCCGCCTGACCGCGAGCGCCAGAGCTTCTACCACCTGGTGGTCACTGTGGAGGACGAGGGCACCCCAACCCTGTCGGTGAGCGATGGGGGTGGCCACAGGGAGGAGCAGGTGGGCCAGGGCAGCTCCGCCTCCGAGTGAGGGGAACAAGATGGGTGGGAATGGAATTCCACACAGCAGGCGAATCCTTGACAACTCCTTTAGTCCATCTGCCCAAGATGGCCTCCCCTTATGGAGGCCTGTTGTGTGCAAAGCTGGGGTGCTAGTTTGGCCTCCCGAGTCTGTAGCTACTCAGAAGCTCTGTTTAGTCCTCTTTTCTCTCACAGAGCAGCTCTGTGGGGTGGTACAGGTTGAGCCTCTGTACTGGGGCCTGGCCCAGGGAGCAAGTGGGTATGAATCTAGCCCCCACTTCACTTGCCCACCTATCCACTGTGAGGTCACACCAATGTGCATGGTGGTGGCTTACAGAAAGGGTGCCTCTCTGGCCCTCTTCCCCTACGTTGTGTGGTGTGGCATGCTGTCACAACACGTCAGGGTGGGAAGGGATTGGTGTCTCTGGTTCACACTGATGCTCGAATGAACAGCACCACTGCCCAAGGCAATGTTCAAAGTTTGCCAGGTTAGGGAAAGACTTGTGGTCCTCAAGGGCTGGATGGAGATCTCTAGGAGCTGATGAGCTGTGTTGGGAGTGGCTTATAAACTGAAAGCAGGGAATTTGGAGTCAGGAGCACTGTGGCTGGCTGCATGATCTTGAGCAAGTCAGAACCTCTCAGCATATCGCTTTTGTCATCTGCAAAAGGGAGATAATATCTACCTCATAGGTGTTGTTTGGGGAATCAAATTAGCTCATGTCTGTGGAAGCACTTGGTAAACCATGAGGAGGAAGAGGACTGTTATTAGTCCTCTATTGCCACAATAATGCTGCCTTACAAACCAAACAAAACAGAGGAGTAAAACAATAACCACATAGTTAGCGCTAATTCCGCAGGCTGGCAATCTGGACATGGCTTAGCCGGGTGGTTCTTCTGGTCTCAGCTGGGCTTCTGCATTTGTATGTGGGCAGCTGCCTGTCAGCAGGGTGCTATGCTTCTGAGGGTTGGCTCGCTAGCAGCTGGGGTGACAGGGACAACTCATCCTCCAGAAGGCTAGCCCATGCCTGTTCTTATGGGGCTGGAAAGTGTCCAGAAGAGACAGCAGAGGCATGCAAGGCCTCTTGAGTCCCTGGCTTGGAACTGGCACAAGGTCACTTCTACCACAATCTGTTGGCCAAAGCAAGTCACAAGGCCAGCCCAGACTCAAGCTATGGGAAAATAAACTCTACCTTCTGAAGGAATGAGCTACAAAGTCACACTGCAAAGAGTGTGGTTACAAGGAAGGTGAAGAGTTCAGGGACAGTTTTGTAATCTGTCTCCTGGAAGGACCCTGATTGCAAAAGAGGCCCCAGCTCTGTCCCTCTCATAGCAGGTTAGACCTCTCCCCTTTGACAGCAGCACTGTGGGAGGCGGGGTCACACCAGGTCTGGGCAGGGCTCTTTGTCTGGAGCTTCTCTGGAGATGTTGATCCAATAACTCCAGGAATTGGGATTGGGTTAATAATCCAGGAATCCCCACCCCACCACCACATTCTGAGGAGTCCAGGAAATGAGACTGACTCTGGGCACCCCTGTGGGCATCCTTAGCCCCACGGCTGCACAGTGTCATCACTAGCCACCTCAGCCATTCACACCCAGTGGGCTAAACAAGGATACATTTATAGGACACGTGTCACTCACTGGGCAGGGTGGGGCTGGGGCAGAGAGGGGTATCATTTATTGTGTTAACGTGGGAGGACCCAGTTTCGACATGACCCCACCCCACTGCACTTGGCTTCAGGGTGGATCATCTTGGTTGTCCCTTCAATAGCATTTGTGAAGTAACAGAAACTGACTATGGAGTCATAAAGAATCAAAATGCATTTTCCCACAGAGCAAAAATTCTACAGAGAATGTGGATTTCAGGCTCAGTGGTGTCAGAGCTCATGCTTCTTGGCCTTTCCCTCACGGTGGCAAGATAGCTACTATAACTCTAGGCATCAAGTCAGCATCCAAGGCAGGAAGATGACAAAAAGATGGCAAAGGGCTATGGCAGCTACTTCTGCCCTTTTATCAGGAAAGCAACAGGTTTCCCAGAACCACCCTCCAGAGTGCTGCTTGTGTCTCCTTGGCCAGAAGTGGCTCACGTGGGCACCCTAGCTGCAAGGGAGGTTAGAAAAAAATGAGGGACAGGATTATCATGGTCAGCATATTACTTGGGGGCCAGATATATCACTTCCCACACAAAAGCAGGCCTCTGTCAGTGAGGAAGAAGTGGAGAATGGATTTGGGGTGGGCATCTGACAGCATTTGCCACACTGCCCTCCCCAATCCTAATGCAGGCCAGTCAACGCACCACCCCCACTCCCCACCCACACTCCAACCCCCACAGTCCTAGGGTCTCTCAGGGAGACCATCGGTGGAATCCATAACATTCTAAGACCCTGCAGTTTGTAGGCAAAATCAGGCTTCCTTTTGGTCCCCAGAATAAATGGGAATTGAAGAAATGGAAAATCACCCTGGCCACAGTTAATCACCCAGAATGCATGGGCCACTATCCAAGCAATCCTTTAAAATCTTAGGATTGGTCCCCATGGCTAAAAAGAGTTTCCATCTGCTGGCCAAACCCTCTGCAGGGACCCATCCCACCACTTGGGGACCATAAGCATTCCCACCTCACATGTCAGCCCCTGACATTCTGGTTCTCATTGAAGCAGGGCTCAGCCCATACCAGCTCCCTGGTGAGAGCAGGAGAAGCTGGGTAGCATCCGCCCTGCTCATCCTGGTCATCACCAGCTCTGCTCCCTGAGGCCCCAGAAAACACCCTCAGGATGATTAGGACCAGAGACCCTGAGGCCATCCATCTCCAGGGGAATATATATGGGGCTTCCTGGGCTGAACCATGATGCTTTCTTCCAGACCATAATATAAACAGCAAAAGGTACCAACTTGAAAGATGTATAGGAAAACAATTTTAAGTCGAAAAGAATCCATCCCTCTTCAATTTTTCCCCCTGCTTCTCCAAGTTGGGAAAATATTGCTATCATTTGGTTTTTGCAGGGGACACCTCAGTGAAGAATTGCAGTGACCATAGGGACATAGAGAAACTAGCACTAAACCATATTTATTCATTCATTCACTCATTCACTCATTCATTCATTCAGCCATTGTCCCTGAATGGCCACTATGTGCCAGGCACTGGAGATACAGAAATGAAGAAAATGTGGTCTGTGGCCTGAAGAAATGAAGTTGAGTAAGGGAGGCAATGAAAACACTGGTGTGCAATGGGGCACTGAGAAGGGCTTGGGGAAGGCTTCCTGGAGGAGGTGACACCTGGGCCGAGTCTTGTTGGTCAGTCTTGGTTAGTACAGCCAAGAAAGAAGCATATTCTGGGGATCAGCCTGCACAAAGGCTGAAGAGCAAGCAATAATCAGGGATGGGTTCTGGGAGCCACAGGTGGTTTAGGCCCAGGGCTGCTTCCAAGGCCAAGGGCAGGACTCTCTATTTCCATATCCTCCCGGGACAGTGTATATGGGACTCGCCACAAGGGCTGTTCCCACTGCCTTCTCAAGACCCCCCCCTACTGCCTCCATGCCTGGCCGAGCCAAGGTGGGGATGGGGCAGAGCTAGCAAGCAGGGGTCCTGCAGCCCACAGTGCCTACCAGGGTAGCTTGCCTCCAAGGAGCACTGGACCCTTGAAGATTTGCTTCCACTGACCAGACCCTCAACTTTGGGCAGTAAACCCCTCAGGGTTATGAATATCCCCAAGAGCAGGGCCCTTCTCTGCCTCTGGGCAGATTTCACTGGATGTGTGTATGAGGAAGGAGCATTGTCCCAGCCCCTCCTAGAGCAACCAGAGACCTGAGCAGCATGCAGCCAACCACCCTGAGATTCCAGGAATGGCTGCCACAGTCTAATGGGTGAGAGAGCAGCTGCTACCCTGCATAGATCCATCCAGAGAAAGCCAGCAGGCCCACTTGCCATCCTTTTACTCCCACTGCAGTTATCTGCCTGGCTTCAAAATGGCCTTCACTGGCTCAGGACCAACCTTGCTGGAGGACAAGGGCATGAAAGATTCATTCATTTGTTCATCCAACACCAAGTATGAGGCCTGTAGTACAGGCTAGGACACCAGAGATACATCAGGCACAGGTCTGCCCTCCAGGAGCCTACAGTCTAGCAGGGGAAGGCACATGTACTGGAGAGCTGACACTGTGATGTGGTAGAGTGCTAGGAGCCTGGAAGCCAGGGCAGGTTTTCTGGAGGAGGCATCATTTGCATCCCTGTTTTGAAAGATGTGGCTCCCTAAGCAGGGGCCCTGAGATTTGGCTGCTAAGACCCTCCCCAGAGCCAAGAGAAATTCTCTGAGTCCCTCCAGCTCTACTTTTCTCCCTGAGACCCTCGTCCCCCCAGTTTCCTGAGAGCTGGACATTCCTGCAAACAGCCTAGGCCACCCCCATCCGGCCTCAGCCCATATCACCCGAACTCGGAACAGCTGTGCTGCAAGGGGTATCTGGGCCAGACCCAGGCCCGCCACACAATGGTGTGCCACTGGCCAGGGGGAGTCATTGTGCAGCCTCAGCCCCTGCCTAGCTCCAGGCCATGGGAAGACAGGCCAGGCTTGGGGGAGGGGTTTAAGTGGTTGTCAGGGAGGCCCCTGCAAAGGAAGAGCTGGGCCCAGGGAGGAAGGGTGGAAGGTAACTGGGAGGTCAGGAGTTAGCCCAACCTCAGAGGCACTTGACAGTGGGGTGGAGAGGGAGGGAGGGCCTAACTGTGGCCTCCCTGCCACGTGAATTGCAGCCAACCGATAATACTATTCCAGATAAGAAGCCCTGGCTTCTCAGGCTGGTGAGGACCTGCAGAAGTCACCTATCCAGGCAGAAGGACAGAAATCTCCCACCACCCCCTTCTGGTATGCAAGTCCCCAGCAGCGGCCCCATGACGGTCTATGAGCTGGGGACACTGCTCTTGGCAGTACACCTCATGTCTTTAGAGCAGAGGCCCCTTCTGTTTATTAGACTTGGACCCTGCTATTGTGAACTCTGCTTCCCCTGGCTTGAGATCAGAAGGTCCCAGCCTGGCCCTCACCCTCTGTGGCACCAAGAAGGCTGGCCTTCCCTGACCCAGCACAAGTACATCCAGACCCTTCCCTTGGCCTGGTTTCTTGAGGGATGTTCCACAGCTGCCCAGATGCTCCACATACAACTGGCTAAGTTCCTCCAAGAGACCCTGGGGCTCAGCTGCTGAGGGTTTCTCCCTTCCCCATCCCCTAATGCAAGCAAGAGGGGTGCATGGGCCACTGTGCCTATCAGGAGTCCTCTAGCTCCACAGTTGGCAGGCAGAAAAGGGAGTGGCAGGAGCTGATATGGAAGGAGCCTACCCATCAGCAGCAGCGTCTTCTGGACCCAGAAGAAGGCCCAGGCCAGGGCAGGCAGAGCACAGATGGGAACGTTTCTGGTGTGCAGTACAGTGGAGCCCTGGACCTGTGGGCACAAGTTCATCTCCCAGAGCCCTTGTATGTGCTCTAAGCAAGTCCAAGGTGAAGGCCAAGCCAGGCCCTGGCCCATAATACCAGTCCATTCAGTGAGGAGGAAGCAGGAGACCCAGGGTTTAGTCGTAGTTCCACCGTTTACTTGTTTTGACAAGACACAGACCTTTCAGAACCTCTATTGCCCTCTGTGTTAAATGGCAGCAATAAAACCTCCCAGGATTTTCAGGGAAGGGGGTGGATCAAACAAGTTATAACACATGTGAAAGTGTGTTGGAAAGCACCAAGTATTATAACAGAAAAGGCCAAGAAACAGCATGCATGCTGCCACTTCCCTCTCCTGTGCCCAAGGCAGACATGGCTATCTATCTCGGCACTGTCTCACCAAGCTATATTGATCATTCAGAATCCCTCTCAACACATTCCAGGATAGTTAGGGTGACATAGCCTCCATGGGGTGAAGAGAAGCAGCAATGCAAAGCAGGGAATGCCCAGGGAATGGGCCAGGTGGCCTTTGCTGTCTATGGGCTGGGCCTCATGCTCAGCTGGGCTGTGGCTGGGCTTCAAGAGGCCTTTGTTCCCAGCATCCTGGTTAGCAACCCCAGTTCCTCTTTTGTGCATTGTGGTTCCCTGAGAAAACGTTAACCCAGCCCCCAGCACGGTCAGGCCAGCCCTGGGGAAGGCCTCATTCATGAGGCAGGACCCCAGGGGCCAAGTTGGTGCTCGGTGGTGGCAGGACCCCTGCAGCCCCCTGTCCCACTGCATACTCCCAAGTCCACCCCGCGAGGAGCACCCCCTGAAAAAGGCCATGTATCAGCCCCTCTGCCCTGGGCCACTGCATGTAGTGGGAGCTCTGGTCAGGCAGAAGTCTTTTGAAAAGCAGGTCCCGGGGCTCCTGCACCTCCACCCCAGCGCCCATCGCCACGGACTCCCCCAGGCAGGGCCAGCCTGCCCACCAGCAGTCACCAGTGGCCTCTATGGTGTGTTTTTAGGGAGTGCTGAGCCGTCCCCGCTGTGTCAGCAAAACCCTCCAAATGGTGCTTTCAATTCCATTCCTTCAGCCTCTCCCTGGGAGGGAATAAAGGCAGGAAGTCTCTATTAAACTGTGAATGTCAGGAGATAGGTAAGATGGCCCCTAATTCCTGATTGATCTCCTAACAATGAATTAGTTCTTAAAAGCATGGATTTCCCTCTCAGGGCCTCAGACTGTGCCACGAATCCAGCGCTCCAGGAGCCTCCTGCCCCAGCCCCTAGTGCTCCTCCCGCCCCTTGGAGGCGCCATGTTCTCGCACCCAGCTCTCCCATGCACCCCAGCCCACAGCCACCAGGGCTGGCATCAGAGGCACTACCATCCCGGGCAACTCAGAGGGCGGCTCCAGCAGCCTGCCCCTCCCCAGCAGCAGCAGGGAGGGGCGTCCCTAGTGCGCTGTAGGCAGGGCCTGTGGCCATGGATGAAGATGGAACTGGGAGCTCAGAGTAAATTTCGCTGAAAACAGGAAACCACGAAGCCCAGATGCGTTCAGTTGTAAAAGGGTCCAGAGAAGAGAGGGCAGGGCCGCACCGGAGGAAGCTGAGGAGGAAGTGCGGTGGCTGTTCTGCTGCAGGCCGCCTCCCTCTCCACACAGCAGCAGCCAGGCCTGGGGTCTGGCAGTCAAATTCTTAGAAGTTGTCTCTGCCTCAAGGTCAAAAGCTGAGGGCTGGGGCCAGGCCAGCCTCCCCAGAGGGCAGGGCATGCTCTTCCTGAGTTGGGAGAACCGGAATCTGGGCTGTGGGCTTGTCCTTCGACTCCAGGAACAGCAGGTGTCCTGTCCCCACTCCTGCCATGCAGGCCCCCATGAATTGTGAAAAACATACCCTCTTTCCTTCATTCTTTCTTTTTAAAATTTGTTTTGAGGCAAAGTTTTGCTCCGTCCCCAGGCTGGAGTGTAGTGGCTCGAACACAGCTCACAGCAGCCTTGAACACCTGGGCTTAAGCGGTCCTCCCACCTCAGCCCTGCAAAGTGCTGGGATGACAGGTGTGTGCCACCATGCCCAGCCAGCACCCTCTTCCTATGGCAGCTGGCATCAAGCATTGTGGTGACCAGAGGGAATAAAAGAAGGGACCCCCCCTCTGCCTAGGGACAAGGGAGAAGCCAGGGTTTGGGCATATTCTGGCCACTCGAGGTGTCAGCCCCATCTCTGGGCCTATGTTTACCCTCTCCTCAAAGCCCCTGGCCCAGCCCAGGCAGAGCAGGAGGCCCTCAGTGGACCATTCCTTTGGACCTAACTGGGGGGCTTAGAAGCAGGGCCATGTGTCCAGGTGGGGTTCCCTGGCTGTAGCCACAGGCCCAGGGCTCACTGCTGCCAGGCAGCCTAGAGGTGCTCCCCTTTTCCATCCCCCCAACCCCCCAAGCAATTGGGCGAACATCTTCCCGCCTAGCCCCAAATCCTGGCTTTCAGCACCCAGGCCCAGCTCAGCAGAGCCAGTGTAGGCTGCTAGGAGACAAATGCCCAGGCTGGACTATGCCCTCCACAGTACCTGGGGCCCCCATCCTGCTAAACGCTACAGGGGGTCTGCCCAGCCCCACCTCACCTGTCCCCATGCTCAGGCACTGCCTTCCCTGTTTTACCCCCAGAGTGTACAGAGATGCCCCCTACTCTCCTCCCCTGCTTTAAAATCCTTCAATCACAATTCCAAAGAGGACTCCCCTTGCCTATGTGTATAAAAACAAATCCAGGGCATGCCCACAAGCAGGAGATGGGAACATCACCCGCACCTGGCCGAATGGCTCTGAAGCGAAGACTCCACCAGGCCCAGATTGTATGGAGTGGAAGGTGGGGGTGGGGGAGGAACAGCAGAGTGCAGATTTAAACTGGCTCTTACAATCCTTCTACAGGGTTTGCACCTGTTTCCCCATGTAGTTTTTAATAGCATCCCGCTTCATACTCAGAAGTGTCCCAGGGTGGACAAGACATTGTGTGGCACCCTTGCAATGGCCCGCGTTGAGCAGTGGGAGTAGGGGATGGGGAGGGCGGGGGGCAGGTGCCCCTCTCCACTCACCTTCCCAGAAGGCCCCACCCACCTCCCTCAGCACCATCTCCAGTGGGTGGGGCAACATCTGTCCTGGCCTCAGATTGCCCAAGACACCATTTGCTCACGGAGGCCACCATGCCCCAATATGTACTTCCCGTTTCGGGACCACCAAGCTCTGGGGACTGGAATGCAGGCAGTGGAAGCCCCAGATTGACTTAACCTGTTGACAGATCATCAGAGAAACCGCTGGTAGGAGGCAGCTGGGGAAGGTGGCGATGGCCAGTGGGCAGGCAGGCCTGGCCCCAGAGCCACTGTGGTACAAAGAGGAAGTCTGACAGAAGAGCAGCCTCGGGCAAAATGGGGGAGCCAAGGCGGCCATGGGGGAGAAGTCTCTCCACTGTGCCCTGTGTCTGGTGCCTGGGAGGGTGGCCCAGTGTCCATCTTGTCCCACTGATGCTGCCACATCCCAAGGCTCATGTCTCAGAACGAGAGCTGCTGAAGGGCTGGACATTCTGAGACTTCTTAAGATGTAAGTCATTTGGCATCTGTAGCTGGTGAATTTCAGGTCTCTAGGGGAGAATCTCAGCACCCCAAAATCCTTGGAACAGGGGCTGAGCCATCCAGCATCCCCATGTAGCATCCAGAGGGGTTGAAGGTCTGGGCTTCTGGGATGTCACAGTATCTGAGCCCAGAGCAGGAGGGAGGGAACCAGGGCCGAGGCCAAGGAGGCCACTCACAGAGCCAGCCATGGCTCAAATGCACCTGCCCCAGACCCAGCCACAACAGCCCACTGTCCCCCAGCTGGTCTAGATGACCTCAAAGTTTGGAGAATCAGGGACAGGGTCTGCAAAAAAAGGAGAAGCAAAGTGAATGGGGGCTCCTCTGTCCCTCACCCCTCAACCCCACTCCATGAGGCTGTGGAACTCTTCAGGGAGGGCAGGGAGTGAGGCCGATGCCCTGCAGGCCATGAGGTCATGACCTTACAGGTCATCGTGCTGTGAAGGTCAGGAAACACTTACCCAGGGATGGGAAGAAGACGTCTCCGGGGCCTGGAGGAGACAGGGGGGTGCTGGGCTCCGAAAGCAGATGCCGCCCAGACTCAGAAGGCTGCCGCTGGGCCACATAGGACAGGGGGTGCCTGACTTTGGCCTCGGGTATCCCCTGGGCAGGTGGTGAGGCTTCAAAGCCGGGGTTTTCAATCCCTTGAATGTTGCTGCCACAGAACCAGAATGGAAGGTCATCTGTGCTGTCCGGAGCATGAACTCTGCCCTCCCTGCCCCCAGTTTTTCTCTCCTCCCTTTCTCTCACCTACATCCCCATCCCCAAGCCTCATCAGCATCTCCAAGCAAGAAGGCAGGAGCCAGGCCCACAGAGCAAAGGCCATGGGCTGCACCTGCCCACCTGTCCTCAGCTGAGGGCATCAGGGCCCACCAGAACAGACCCCAGCTCCTCCCTGTGGTCTGACCATCAACCCTGGGCACAGCCAAGAAACCAAAAATCACAGACACTTCTAGAACTTCAGCCTCAGGAATTTGGGGACAAGTTTCTCTTTGGTCAATAGAGTTGATGGCATTAGGATCGAACATCCCCAAAGCCTGTCTTGAGCTGAGGGGAGGGGTTCTCTTCTCTTCCCAGTTAGGAGTGGGATAACTTCTGAAGACCCCTGCAACTCTTAGATTCTAGGTGAGTTGCAAGCAGGACTTCCTTCAACCTGTCTTGAAGATCATCCCTTTCAAACACCTAGAGGAGCTTTGTGTTTGGTGTAGCAGGTACCAGGGCAGGAACTTGGGTTCCCTGAACACATCCTCCAGGCCAGGCTGCATGGCAGCTTCCTGCCCAGAGCACACCAATACACAGTCCCCATCCCCTCTGCCCCTAGACCCAGCCCACTGCACCACTCTGGGACCCCTCAGCCTCTGCCCTTGTGGCCTGCAGCGGCCTAACAGCTTTCTCCTTGGAGTTCTCTGTGGGCAGGAGGCACAGCTCAAGGGCTGTGGCTGGGGCTGGGCCCGCTGGCCTCCTTTGCATGTCTCACTGTCTGCCCCAGACAGTGCTTCCTCCCTGTCCCCATCCTGGCCCAGGCTGACCACTGAGACCCGAAGGTGGGTGCATGACACATCTGAGCAGAATCAGAGCTCAGCCTGCTGAGTGGGGGTGGCAGGAGAACAGCCAATCTGCACAGATGTGCAGGCTTCAGCAGCAGATGGCAGAGGCTCTTCTGACCAGCTGCTCTAGGCAGCTAAACAGGGCCCCTACTGCACAGAAGTATCTCTTCCTGGATAGCCGGCCCAGGAAGTTTTCTCAAGAAGGTCTCCATGGGCCTTACCTGTCCATCCGCACCAGCTCCTGGGCACCTAGGGACAGACAGACAGAGAAGCTGGTCATGGAAGGGAAGGCTTCCCCATACAACATCCCTGCCCCTGCTGGCAGATGCCCTGCAGGGAACAGGAGCGAGCCCAGGAGGGCCCTGCGCAGCTCCGGACTCCATTTCTTTTCACATGGGTGCTGTCCAGCAGCGATCTGCGTGTCTGTCCAGCAGATGGGGCCTCCATGAGGGGCCCTTTTTGACGACTGATAAATGAAACTCTATCTGCATTTTCCAAGAGTGTAAGAACACTATTTGCCATCAGGAGACCAAAGGCAGCCAGCGCTTTCTCCTGTGGCTTGACTTACACAGCGTCAGACCTTCAGGATTTAAGTATCGAGCAAAGGTCAGCTCCTGAATTTGCTAACTGATGTCTCTTGTTTGAACATTTGCCAGGTTCTGGTCTTTAGCCATGACTTACTGGGTGGGAGTGTTTAAGGTCAGTTCCTAATTAGAGGGCTCCTGGTCCTCTCTGTCCCATCCCCTACATTGCCTAATAGGGTGGCATTCTAGGGGACATCTCTCAGGGAAACCTTACAAGGTGCAAGTCCCCGATCACTTCCCAGCCACTTCACTCACTTTCTGCTTCTCATCCAAGTTGCTGCCGCTTGCCTCAGCCTTGGGACACCCCATCCCCCAAACTGGCCACCAATTAGATGCAGTGACCCCAACTTCCCTCTTTCATGCAGCACCCCATGTCCTCCCACAGATGCTTCTCGTTTTAAGGAGCTTTACTGCTGATTACGATGGGGAAACAGATGGTGGGGGAGGGGCACAACAACAGAACAAACACGGGGAAGTTACCCAAAAGTTCCTGAAATCTATTCAAACCATGGCTATTGCTTACAGCCGACTCATGGGTCAGGCTTCGTGCAGGTGCACACGGGTATTCCCTTATCTCATCCTCTGTGCCACCCTTTGGGGTGAGGGTTGTTGGTCCCATTTTAGAGCTGGGGAAACTGAGGCTCAGTCCAAAGCAGGATGGAAATCCACACCTGTTGGCCTCTCCAGCAAACTGCTGTCCTCAAGGCTCCCAGCCCTTTCCTTTTCTTTTTTTCCTGAGAGTGCCTCATTCCTGAGCAGGCTCTCTGGGCCAGCCTTCCACCAGGGAGGGCACAGCAACACCTGCTCCCCCTGCCCTGCTGCCCAGCGTTGCTCTTCTGTTCCAAGCCCTTTACCTGCCCCCACCCACCCCCAGCCATGGGTATTCCTGCAGGTAGGTTGTGGTGTGTTCTAGGAGAGGAATAGGGGAGTTCTGAAAGCAAGGGTGAGGTGGCCACAGCCCCCGAGTGACCCACTATGGGGCTTCATGTGGGGGCCCCCGGGAATGAGGGGAGGGAGGGATGACAAGTTGTTAAGGGCCGGCCGCAGGAAATAAGTTGTGAGCCAAAAGCCACCTGGCACCAGAGCAATCCTTTCTCAGTTACCTCTGTAGCCAGGCAGAGGGGAAGAGGCCAGGGAGGGGAGGCAAGGGTAAAAAACTCCCTAGCCCCTTCTTGGAGGACTCAGACTAACCAAGACTCAAGGGCAGGGTCAGGAACTAGGCAAGGGGCACTGTCACCTGGCCAGGGTGGGAGGTGAAAGATGTTTGTGCCCATGACTTAAAGCCCAGCCCCACCACTTGTTTGCTGTGTGGTTCCTCAGGCAAGTTACTTAACCCCTCTGTGCCTCCGTTTGCCCATCAGTAAAATGGGGACAATGGTAGGACCAAATTCTTGGACTTGCAATGAGGAGTAAGTGAGAGCATTTTTATTATATGGTGGACTTCTATTCCCTGGAAAGAGCATGCGTTGAAAGCTCTGAGATTGAGTCCTAGCTCTGCCACTTACTAAGTTATGTAACATTCAGTCAGTTATGTAACCCCACTGATCTTAGCCTTCTCATCTGGAAAAAGAAAGAGTTGAGCTAAGTTATCTGTAAGACCCCTTCCACTTCTGATATTCCAAAGATCATTTTTTGTCCCAACAATTGCTACTAATTACAAAACAAGCACGCCCATACCTTAAACAGGTCCCCCAAGGATCTCTGAGTGGCAGCATTTTTATAAAGCAACTTGAGCTACTCCATATGATCATTCATTCAGAAGACATGTATTGAGTGCCGAGCCAGCACTGCCTGGGAGCCAAAGGGGCTGGTGGGCACTTGGCCCCCGGAAATGGCATGCCTCCTTTCTCTCGGCTATTTTGCCCAGCTCCTGGCGGGAAGTGCAGCTGCTCCCAACTCTCAAATGAAAAGGAATTGTGCCTGCATCGTGCCTTTGCTAATCCCAGGGGCTGAACTGGGGGCTGGAGCAGGTCACTCGCACCGTCCACCCACCCCAGGCAGGTAGGAATACTCACGGCGGTTGGAGGCTGCCTGCCTTTGCTTGTAGACCAGGAGCAGGATGAGGGGGAGGCAGAGGATTCCTACGATGCAGGCACCCGTAGCCAGGGCTGCAGCCGTGATGTCTGAAAGGGCAGAGAGGTAGCCAAGGTGAAGCCCCGTTCCCCTTGCTCCTCCTGAGCATAAACTGAGGCCCAGAGAGGGAAGGCCAGGAAGCAGGAGACCCGCCTTTCCCCAGAGTCCCACAGCTAGACCCCCAGCAACCTACAGAGGCATGGAAGATAAGGCGGTTCTCCTTTCAAAGAGAGCCCTGTGCCTGCCGCCATATGCACCTGGAGCACACAGAAACAAGACCTGTCACCTACAGCTCAGGCAGCTCCAGGCAAGAGAGGGAACAGAGTCCTTATCCCAGCCCACAAGGTACAGCTGGAACACCCTTGGCTACAGGTTGTTCTCTGAAAAGGGAGAGCAGGGCCTTCGCAGACCCCATGCCACAGAGCTCAAGGTCAAAAGAAGCCTAAGTGATGAAAGTTTTGAAAATAGACAGTGGTGACGGTTGCACATTGTGAATGTAATTAACGCCACCAAACTGTAGGCTTAAAATGGTTGAAATGGCAAATTTTACATTATATATGTTTTATCATAATAGATAAAAAGCCCCAACTCATCCCAGAGACTCCTTAGCTCTGGGATGGGGCCTCTGGAACCCCTTGATCTCGCCACACAAGTCACAGGAGAAACACCCGGGGTGAGAACTAGAAAAACGTGAATCCTTGGACAATGTTTTTCAATTTTAAACTTATTAAACTACCAAAAAAAGTACAAGTTGAAAAAATATTCAAATCTCCTCCTCCCCTTGTACCAAGACCCCCTCTGAAGAGATCATCCCTGTGTGCCGGTTTTTGTGTTGTGGTCCTAGTTATATTCCCTGCAAATACAACAGACGCAGCATCATATGACAATGCTTTTCCCACTGAGCACAGCTTGGACATCTCTCTGTCTCACCTGCCTCATTCTGCTTAGAGTTTTATCACATGGCTCCCACTAACTTTATTGAAGCAGTCCCCTGTTGGTAGACATGTTGTTTCCATTTTCAGCATAACTAATAATGTAGCAATGAACTTGTGCATGCAGCCTGGCTCACTCAGCAAGGAAATCTGTAGTAAATTCCTAGCGGTCAAAGTGCTGAGCCAAAGAGTATGTGCATTTTCTTTTAGGCTATTGCTAAATTGCCCTCCAAAAAGGTGGTACCACGAAGCTTCGCTGTCCCAACAGCATGAGGAGGTTAGATTTATTTCAGGGCATCTGCTGACTGCAGGAGTTTAGCTGGGAACAGACGTGCCCTCAGAACCACAACCAACATAAACGCATTTCCTTCCCAATTTTAGCCTTTCCCAGGGCCAAAAGATGGGCTGGGATACCTTGTCACAGTGTCAACTTCGCCCCAAAGAGCTCTGAGAGGTAAATGGCTGTGGTCTAGATGTTTCCTTTCCGCTATTTGTTTGGGAATAAAGGCTGTTTTTGTTTTGCTCTACAATCCGACAGCGTAAACAAGCTTTCAGGAGGTTTGTTCATACTGCAAATGAGAACAAACTGTTTTCAGTCACTTTAGAAGTACCCACTGGTACAGGAACAGTTGCTATGCTAATTACAAAGCAAGTTCCGCTCCACATTACAGCAGGTTCCCTGCAGATCTTAGCAAGGCTGCATTTTGATGTGGAATATTGAAAGTAAAGACATTCTATAACCCAGACACCTCAGTATTTCAAAACCCCCATCAAAGGACCTTATTGTGGGCAATATTTGAGAAGCCAGTTGCAAAGCACTGTCTTCTAGTGATCAAAGCAGGTCTCCTCTGGACGGCTAGTAAGCAACATTTTGTGAGCTTTGCCAGGTGCTCATTGATACCTGTTCCCTATCTGCCTTTGGAGGGTGAGCTTGGCCAGATATCCCTGCCTAACTTCTATCCCCAGGTAGAGATTTCCCCTATGTGGACCCTCTATCAGATCAGGACTTAATTTCACTTTGAGAGCCTGAGGCTTCCTTACGATCTGGGCTGAGTTGAGGCTGGGGCAGAGGGGCGCAGAGGTTTGGGGACAAGTCTGTGGATCCAGCTGCTTTCTGAAGCCGTAGGCATCTCTGCAGAGCTCAGCCTCGCCGCAGTTCCCCACCCCTTCCCCCAAGCGTGGCCAGTGCCTGGGCTGGCACTCACAGGGGAGGGCAGGCATACTCACTCACCATCCAGAGCCAGGCTTATCCTGGGAAGGTGATCAGGCTCTGGCAGAGGTAGCTGCCGACACCGCACTAAGGAGTGTGCCAGGCCCTGACACAGCAGGGTGGGATGGGAGGGGCCTGGCCTGCTCAGGCAGCCTTTGTCCAGGGCCTGCCTGGTAGCCCACGGGGATATATGGAGGAGGGAGTTCGGCTGCTGAGGGTTGGGCTGCCTGGTTTCCCAGGGAGGAAGCTGGGTGAAAGCAGACAGCACATTCTGCTGCGCTGTGGGGTGGGAAGAAGTTCAAAGGGAGATGAGCTGCCTAGACCCCTTCTCTGAGCTCACTGAGAAACCACAGCCCCTCAGCAATGCAGGAGCTCCTTGGGCACCAACTTCTCTAGTCTCATTCCCCTACCTCAGGCCAACTTGTACTTTCATGTTATTTCATAGTCAAGCTACACTCTTACTTCCCAAGGATAACATTAAGAGGCTGGCACTGGGGCTGGGCATAGTGGCTCAATCCTGTAATCCCAGCACTTTGGGGAGCCAAGGCGGGTAGATCACTTGAGCCCAGGAGTTCGAGACCAGCCTGACCAACATGGCTCTGACCAAAATGCATGTTCTAATTTTTCTCTTGGCCTGTTTGTTGGTTTGAAAAAAGGGTAGCTGAGTAAAAAGTCACTGTAGCCTTTGAGTTGGGTTTGGTTGGGGCTGTGGTTTAGCTGATCCCCATTCCGGCTTAGGTCCTCGTGCATGTCCTCCTGGATGCCTTTGTATCTCCAGGGCCTAGCAGGGGCTGGTCCCCACTGGATGTCTGACACATACAGGGTATAGAGGGGTGTGGAAGCCAAGACCTCTTCTCAGAAGAGGGAGGTGCCCTTGCGTTTTGTCTCCAAGCTGCTGGGTATTCTCACCCAACCTCTCAGCGCCAGGCACCCTTAGGGCAGTGCCCCCTTACCCTGTAGGGGCACCTCTCTGGCAAGCACCGGGGGGCTAACTGCTACCCACTGCACTGCCCCAAGCTGGGAAGAAGGTGAGTATGCAGAGCTAAGCAGGCCTGCAGCCAGATCCCAGCTATGCTGCCCTGGGCTATGTGAGCTTGGGCAAGTTAGCATACATCTCTAGGCCTCTCTTCCCATGGATACAGAGAAGATGGTGATGCCTGCTTCATAGAGTTCTTATAAGAATTCCCTGAGGCTAGGCGTGGTGGCTCACACCTGTAATCCCAGCACTTTGGAGGTCAAGGTGGGAAGATCAATTGAGCCCAGGAGTTCAAGACCAGCCTGGGCAACATAGCGAGAGTGCACCTCTACCAAAAGTGATTTTTTTGTTTTTTTGGGACAGAGTCTCGCTCTGTCACCCAGGCTGGAGTGCAGTGGTGTGATCTCGGCTCACTGCAACTTCTGCCTCCCAGGTTCAAGCAGCTCTCATGTCTCAGCCTCCCGAGTAGCTGGGATTACAGATGCCTGCCACCATGCCAGGCAAATTTTGGGTTTTTTTTTTTTTATATGGAGTCTTGCTCTATCCGCAGGCTGGAGTGCAGTGGCGCGACCTCGGCTCACTGTAACCTCTGACTCCCGGGTTCAAGCGATTTTCTTGCCTCAGCCTCTTGAGTAGCTGGGACTACAGGCGTGCACCACCATGCCTGGCTAATTTTTGTGTTTTTAGTAGAGATGGGGTTTCACCCTGTTGGCCAGGCTGGTCTCGAACTCCTGGCCTCAAGCGATCTGCCTGCCTTGACCTCCTAAAGTGCTGGGATTACAGGCGTGAGTCACCGCACCTAACCCCAAAAATAATTTTTAAAAATTCACCAGGCATGGTGATGCGTGCCTGTAGTCCCAGCTACTTGGGAGAATGAAGCAGGAAGATCACTTGCATCTGGAAGTTTGAGGCTTCAGTGAGCTGTGATTGCACCACTGCATTCCAGCCTGAGTGACAGAGCGAGAGTCTTTCTCAAAAAAAAAAAAAATTCCTGAGGCCAGGCGTGGTGAGTCACACCTGTAATCCCAGCACTTTGGGAGGCCGAGGCAGTTAGATCGTTTGTCAGTAGTTTGAGACCAGCCTGGCCAACATGGTGAAACCCCAGCTCCACTAAAAATACAAAAATTAGCCAGGCATTGTGGTGCACGCCTGTAATCTCATCCTAGCTACTCGAGAGGCTGAGGCAGAAGAATCGCTTGAATCCGGGAGGCGGAGGTTGCAGTGAGCCCAGATCACGCCACTGCACTCCAGCCTGGGTGACAGAGTGAAACCGTGTTTCAGAAAATATATATATACACACACACACACACACACACACACATATATATATACACACACACACACATACATACATATATGTGTGTATATATGTATATACATATATGTATGTATATGTGTGTATATATGTATATACACATATATATATATATCCCTGAGATAATAATACTTAAAAAGACTTAGTCCAGTGCCCAGCACACAGTGGGAACTCAGGAAAGGTAGTTCTGTTCCCCTTCCTGAACCTCTTCCTCCTCCCTCCCCTGCAACAGAGAACATCTGAAGAACATAGAAACACAGAACACAGAAATCTGAAGTAGTTTAATTCTAGGCCAAGAGGACCCCCAGCCTTCCCAAGCCATAGGGGGCTGGTGGGCAGGGCGGCACTTAGCTGCCTGGGTCACCCAGTACCTGTCATGAGGCACTTCCCCTGGCCAAAGGTCACTGCCAAGTCACAGCCACTCCAGAGAGTCAAGAGGAGCAGAGACTCCAGAGCAGATGGAAGGAGAGTGGGCTTCTGGGGATTGCACCAAGGAGGAAGCAGAAGGGATGTGCAGCAGCAGAAAAGGAGGAGGACCAGGGGGTTCTGAGGGCTTGGGGTGATGAGGCCAGAGTTCCAAACAGGGTCTGAGTGCAGGATGAGGACAGAAGAAAACAGAGAACCCAAAAGGGGCAAGAGGTTGGTCCCTTACTTTCACTCTCCTGGGAGGAGGATGGGTACACCACACAGTTGGATGGTGCATCTTTGCCTGTGGGAACAAACAGAAGGGCCATTAGGTGGGTGTCAGGCCCAGGAGGCCAGGGAGGCTTGTCCAGGCCAGTGTCCCCCTCCTGCCCCAGGTTCTCACGCTAGTGCCTACTCGGCAGTGTTGGCCCAGTGGCAGCCTGCACACGTGTGCACCCACACACACCCTGGCATGTTCTCACCCTGCCCATTTTCATGCCACTCCCAGGGGCATGTGGATACCCGCTGGTGCCCACACCTCTATCCGAACCATGGGCCCCTGCACTCTCACCTGAACAGACGGACACACACACGCATATATTCTCCAACAGCCATTCAGCCATCCACTGAGTCATGCCCCAGGGCACCGATCAGTCCCACTGATGCCTATACCCACAGCAGCCATGATGTCATCATGAGCAGTCACACTCCCAGCCCAGGTACCTACAGCCTCACACATTAAAAAGTCTCACTGTCACAAATGGAGCCAGGTACACCCTCCCTCTCCATCACTCCAGCTAACTACAAACCCACACTCCACACACCCTTGACCACCCCATCTCACCCACAGACTCCCTGGAGTGCCAGTGTTACCCATGCAGCCTCACACTCTGCCCAGCACAGTGTCATGAATGGTCACACCATCAGACAGGCGCCCTCCACACACGCCAGGCTGTCACGTGCAGGATGCCCTCACCTGTCTGCACCTGCAGCTCCATGGCACCGTGGACCCTGTGCTCCGAGTGGTGGTGCCTGATCTCCACCACCAGGCAGCAGTAGAGGCCGCTATCCAGCAGGGTCAGGTTGCGCATGGTGATGGAGAAGTTGCCATGGTGGTCGGAGGCCGACTCCAGCCCGTGGCGCTGAGCCAGGTCGTGGCTGGTGTTGGCAGCCTGGTGGCCTCCATGGTGCAGGTGAAGGTCCTGGAACGTGAGGTTGCGGATGGGCCGGCGCTCTGAGCAGGTCTGCACCTCGCCCCTCGAGCTGCGGTACCACGTCTTGTAGAAGGTCACATCGTGCCCTTTGTCCACAGGGCCCAAGAGCCTGCAGGTGAGGGTGACGTTCTGCCCCTCGGGACAGACGTACAGGGAATACGGCGTGGCGACCTTGAAGGCTGCCACCGGACCTGCTCAGAGAGAGGAGAGCCCTGTCACCTGACTGATCCAGTGCTACTCCTGGCAACCCCAGAGCGGGGAAGAACCTTAGCCTCTGCTGCTTCCCAGCCACAGGCCCGGGGCATGTCAGCTGACCTCCCTAAGACTGCCTTCTGCATTTGTTCACAAACCCCACTCCATCCTAGGCTGTTGTGGGGGGAGTCACAGAAGCTTCCCCAACTAGGGGTGCTCCTGGATGCTGGACAGGGCAGGGAGAGACTTGGAGGGCAGTGATGCAGTCGGGTGTGTCCCTCTTCCCAGTAGAGTATATGCAAAACCTGTTGGGTGGGAGGCAGGTTGGGGAGCAGGAAGGCTGTTTCGAATATCAGCTCCTTGTCCTTGGCCGCTCTGTAGGGGCCATCAACACCTCTGCCCCTTCCTACTCCTAGGACTGAACATGCCTTCCCATCCTTGCCAGGGAGCACTAAAAGAGCACCTGCGTGTGCAAGGCCTGGGCCGGGTGCTGCATCTCACCTGCATGCTGAATGCATGGCCTCCCCTTGAGCAGACGAGGCCTGCATTCCCGACAGCAGAACCCCATGGCAAAGGCAATCCAATGCCAGCCCTCAGGGCACTTGGAGGAGGGAGGAAACAGCCTTCTGGGGACAGTCAGGGACTTCCTGAAGGAGGGAGAGTCTTTGGACTTGGTGCATAGATAGGATTTCAGCCAGTAGAAAGGGTGTCCTAGGCAAGATAGTGTGAAAATGGGAAAACCCAGTGTCTGAGGGACCGGGACAGAGAGTATATGAAAGGTCATCTCATCCATGCACGTCCTTCCAGCCAACCTTAGAAAACTGTCTAGTTCTGTTTGGTTTTTTTCACCAAGCAAATGAAGCAATTCCCTGGTCCACTTTGCCTTATCCCAATCCTCCAGCATTTAATCGGGTTGACCCTCAAAACCATGAGCTTTTGAAAACACAATATTGGATAGAGGCCGCATTTCTATCTAACTGTATGAGCCTGTTTCCTCCTCTGTGCAGTGAGAAAACTATTGGCTACAATGCAGGGTTGCAAGAGGACTAGATGAGGGAAAGATGAGAACACAAGATGTGAGCTCTAATGCCCTCTGCAGACATCTGAGGGATAGCTATAATTATTATGCGTTGGTGTTATTCTTATTTATTTATTTGTTTTTGAGACGGAGTCTCCGTCTGTTGCCCAGGCTGACCTTGAACTCCTGGCTTCAAGCAATTCTCCTGCCTTGGCCTCTCAAAGTCTTGGGATTACAAGTGTGACCCACTATGCCCGGCCAGTGGTATTTTTATTTTAAATGGCATGTCAGGCTGTTGTGGGTCTAGCAGAGAGGGAAGGAGGGTTAGAACTATGTACAGATTCCAAACTGATACATCCTTTTCATTGCCCCAGCCAGGGGCATTGCCCAGAACCAATATAACGCCACATCCTCCTTCAGATGCCCCTTCCCTGCCCTTAGAGCCCAGGACCCTCGGCGGCAGGCTGGGACCCACTGGAAGAGCTGAAAGCCTTGCCCAGCCAGGAGGAAGGCAGCCTGGTGGGGCTTCTGGAGCTGGCCAGCCTGCACTGGACCAGTAGCTGTGAGCCACTTAGACGCTGAGCCCCGACTCCTCACTCACAGATGGTTTTCCCAGAAATGAAAACATCTCCCTGGCAGAGTTGAGGCAACGGTTAGTAATAATTCACATGAAGTGTTCTGTAAGTGCCATGTGAGTAGTCGGCGCTTGGTACTTGGGAGCTAGACAGGTCTCTAATTCATTCAGCAAGTCAAGAAGTGCCTCCTAGGAGTGAGAAGCACAGTGGGATGGAGAAGCCAGCTTTAAAGTCTTTCCTGCTAAGGTGTGAATGACTGATAACAACTTGTGATCCGATCCTGGGGCGCTTGTGTTTAAAGGAGAGTCTCCAAAGGCACCAAAGCCCCAAACGGCATGTCTGCAGGAGTGGAGTTTTAGGCAGAGAGCAAAGTCTGGGAGCCCCAGATTTTTGGAGTCATTGTCAGGGTGAGCAGAGATTTCAGAACTTCTTTGGCAAGATACAGGTCTCCTTTTCAGGCAGAAACACAGAGACCCAGAAAGGGAAAGTGGTTGGACTGAAGTTCCAAAGTTCCAGAGGGTATGATCTCAAAGCCTGGAGCGTGGGGGACTTCAGGTAACGCAGGATCTAGGCAGAACCGTAATAAGAAGACACAGCATGTGTTGTGCACTACGCTAAGGGTTTCATGGGCATATCTAACAATGCCATAAGGTATTGTTTTTATTCCCATTGCACTGATGAAGAAACTAAGGCACAGAGAACTTACGTAACTCACTGATGATCACACAGCAAGCAAGTGCTAGAGCTAGAATTAAACTCAGGCACGTAGACACTATACTGATGAAAAAAAAGGCCAGAAACTGGAAGCCCACAGGCCACATCCAGCCTTCACACATATTTCATTGGATCCTCAAAATTTTTTTAATTTTCTTGAGATGGCAACATTTAAAAACCAGGAATTTGACATGAAAATTCTGACTTCCAGCTCTCCTTAGAAAATCAGAAGATAATGCTAAACCAGCTTTCCCACAGGGCAACTGTCAGCTGGGGCTCAGTAGCAGCTTTTGGGGGGCACCGGCACTCCAGTTCGCCACAGTCCGTCCGTACTACTCCCTAATAATTCCACCTGGCCTGCTTCACTCTCTCACTGTGGTTTCTTGGTCCTGTGGACATTTGAGTTTGTGATGAGTGAGTGTGGCTTCTTGGGCTAGCTGGCATGGGACTCTACTGCCCAAACCCATTATGCTACAAATCTGACCCACAGACTCAAGAGAGGAGATGATCCACCCAGGGTCCCCAGGGGAAGCCTGGCAGTGCAGGGACTAGCCAACTCTCCTCCGACTGCTAACCCACTGCCCTTACCCCTGCAGCAGGCTCAGTGGAAAAGGAGCCCCAGGAAGCTTGGCTGTGCCCCTGGTTTTGTCCGTGCTGGCCTGGACTTCCCCTTCACACCTGAGTGGGGTGGGTGTAGCTGCAAAACTATGGCTCTGCCGGGAAACAGAAGTGAGGAGGACCTAGGGAAAGGGCTCTCCCACGTACTCCCAGGAAGAAACAAAACCCACCCCAAGGGGGCCCTGTGCTGCCCCGTTCCCCAGCAGGCCATGTGGCAGGTCCCACCAGCACCTCTCCCAGCTTCTGCCCCTTTCTCCCTTTGCCTGACATCACCTCCTACCCCAGAGCCACCCCAGGGCTGGGAGCTGAATTCAGCTCCAGCTTCAGCTACGGTAGTATTTACCATCAGCACACATACCTTGGGGGCTGGCCAAAGGGCTGGCTCAGCAGACACGGGGCTGTGGGCCAGAGGTGGGTAGGGCAGGGCAGGCAGAGTAGAGCTGGCAGCCAAAGCAAGATGCGCAAAGCTGAGCTGGGTGGGGTTGGGGGCCCTCAAGTGGACAGAGGTGTGGACAAGTGGGGCTAGCGTGGTTGTTGGTCTGAGTGTCCCTGTGAACAAGGTGGGGCAGGGCACCAGGCTGGGAGCCCTCAGGGTCTAAGCAATGGGGTTAATGACCCCAGGATTGTACCCATAGCACCCGCAGCAGTAGGGAAGGGATGTTCTCCCCTGGAGGCAACTTCCTTGAGATGCACGGGGGGTGGGTGCATCAGAGAGAAAGCAGAGTTCAGGGAGTACGGGAGAGGGGGCATTGCTCAATCCCCCACACCTCCCCACCCCTCACACACTGGCCACCCATCCCACAGGTCCCAAAGGAGTTGTTCCCCTTTTAGAAAAAAGCTGTCCTAGGATTCAAGTTTGGGGAGCAGGGGAGGATGTTCAGTTTTCAAGCAAGAGGGCCAGACAGGAGAGGGTCCAGGACAAGCCAGAGGGACAGGACAAACCAAGGGTCCACAGGGGTTTGTCCTGGGGAGGGAGGGAAGGCCAGAAGACACCCCATTTACTGTGTCTGAGACTCCAGTTGGGACAAGGCCCACGGCAGCCTGTCGTTAGGAGGACACTCGAAGGCATGGCATGGGGGAGAGGGGCAGCGCACAGCACGCAGAGGGGCCTGCACGTGCCCTGCGGACTCCACATCTGTGCACATGCCTGTGTGTTGTCAGGGAAGCTGTGCAGCCCAGCTAAAATTACAATTCTTTGGCGAGAGGATGTTGCTTATTGTCAGGAGCAGATCCTTTTGGACACCTGGGTCATTGTCGGAGACCGGGAAAAGTGGGTGGGGAGGAAAGCCCCTGGCTCCAGGGTGGCCAAAAGCATGTGGGACAGGAAAATGACCCGGGGCCTGGGCCTGAGCATGTGCCAGGCGGGAACCGTCCGGTTGCCGTGCTGCTGTCAAGACCCAGGCCCCCCGCCCGCCACCCGCCACCTGCCACCAGGTAAGGAGGCAGGGCCACCTAGAGGAAGAGTGCCGTGAACCTGGGAAAGCCTGAGTCTCAAGAGTAAAACTCTCGTTTGGATTGCAACGTCCTGGGGCCTCAGTGTCCACTTAGTTGTGCCTTCATTATGTGCCCTTGGGCAGATCCCACCCTTCTCTGAGCCTCCGTTTCTTCATCTTAACCTGAGGGCTGCCCCATGTTCAGAGGCCCCCTCCAGCTCTAAAATCCTGTGGGCAGGAGGGAAGAGCTGTCTTATGACCATGTATTATGTGCTAGGCACTTGCTGAGCATCTTATACCTGTCACTTTTAATTCTCATAACACCCCCAACATGGGTGGTATCATCCCCATTTTAAAGATGAGGAAACAGACTCAGAGAAGTGACTTGCCCAAGGCCACACAGCGCTGTGTGACTGAGCTGAGATTCACACCTTGGACAGGCCAGCACTGCAGACAGGAAGAGCCACCCACCTCTCCAGAACCCTCCAGTGGGCAGGCGGGGCTGATGCCTCATCCTTCAGCTATTTAGAAAAAATGAACTGACCGTGCATTGACCTCCACGCCCTCCATGCAACATTCCTGCTCTGCCTCAGACCCAAACTGAAAACATCATTCTTTCATTCCACAAATATTTACCAAGGTCCTAACATGGGCCAGGCCCAGGCAGAGAGGCTGTGGGGATGCAGAGTTCCATCAGGGGCATCTGCTCAGAACTTGGGCCTGGACCTGTGCCTGAGATTTCTAGCTGTGGCACCCTCAGATGTTTCTGTCCCAGTACAAGGGAAACGAGCTCTTGTTGGCATCTTCTCAGAATGCCAGTTTTTGTGACCTTCACCTCTCTCCACCCAGCAGGCCCCGTGTGACCCCTGTGAGTGTGCACGGGATGGGTGTGTGTGGGTGTGGACAGGCCTGTGTATTTTTCATGACGGGGCGTGAGCTTAGCCCACAGTCGCCAAGGCAACGCCCTAGCCTTTGGAGGTGGGACCCAAGCTTGGTTAGTCGGGCCTAGGAAGCCCCACCCAAACAGCTGAACTCTGACCAGCTGCTAGGGGTTGTCAAGTAAACAGTTATTAATTGCCTGCTGTGGCTGGCCCTGCACTAGATGCAAAAGGTCCGGTCCTTGGTCTCACAGGACATCCCAAAGAGAATGGGACCTGGTTCCAGCTCCCCGCCAGGCCCCATCCCCCAGGATGGTCCACAGGCTGGGGCTGGGGCTGTAGGAAAAGACTATGTTCTGTCTTTATCAAGATGCAGAGGGAAACAGAGGCATGGATCAATCAGGACTGGGTCTGCCAAGGCTAAGAAAGGAAGCGTCACAAGGCAAAGGCTCAGGGCCTGAAGCCAGCAAGTCTGCCCTGGGGCTTTCTGGCCAGTGAGGACAAAGGGCATCTCAGATGTGTTTATTGATACCTGCCCCCGCAGGAAGTGTCCATTCACATCAGACCAAGGGGGCTGGGAAAGGGAAGCCAGGCTCTATTGAAGGAAGCGGCACTTCCAGCACCTTGGGAAAGCCTCCGTGCATCCGGGGCTGGAGCTGGAGGCTAGCATGCCTCCCCGGGGAGGGCCTAGGCAGCTGGCCAGAGGTCCCGGCCCGTGGATGCTTCTGTGGATGAACCCCTCCCAGACTCCCCAGGCCCTTTTGGAGGAGGACTGTGTGCAGCTCAGGCTCCCGGCTCCAGCCAGCCACCCTCACGCTTCTATGCTGTGAAGACGTCCTCAGGGTCCAGCTCAAGTCTTTTTGCCCCCTACTACTCTGTGCCAGGCATCATTCTAAGTGCTTGTTTGTTTGGTTGGCTTTGTTGCTGTTGTTGTTGTTGTTGTTTGAGATGGAGTCTCGCTCTGTTGCCCAGGCTGGAGTTCAGTGGTGCAATCTCAGCTCACTGCAACCTCCGCCTCCCAGGTTGAAGCAACTCTCCTGCCTCAGCCTCCCGAGTAGCTGGGACTACAGGCACCCGCCACCACGCCTGGCTAATTTTTGTATTTTTAGTAGAGACGGGGTTTCACCACGTTGGCCAGGCTGGTCTTGAACTCCTGACCTCATGTGATCCACCCGCCTCGTCCTCCCCAAGTGCTGGGATTACAGGAGTGAGCCACTGTGCCTGGCCGTTTGGTTGGTTTTCTTTAGTGAGCTAGGGTCTTGCTCTTCACTCAGGCTGGAATGCAGTGACAATGAGATCATAGCCCACTGTAACCTCGAACTCATGGGCTCAAGTTATCCTCCCACCCCTGCCTCCCAAGTAGCTAGGACTACAGACACATGCCACTATGCCCAGCTAATTTTTAAATTTTTCGTAGCGATGGGGTCTCGTTATGTTGTCCAGGCTGGTCCCCTGGCTTGAAACTCCTGGCTTCAAGAGATCCTCCCACCTCAGCCTCCCAAAGTGCTGGGATTACAGGCATGAGCCACTGTGCTCGGCCTCATTCTAAACACTTTTACATAGCTTAGTTTATGTAATCCTTCCACCCTATGAGGTAGGTACTAGTATCATCTCCATTTTACAGATGAGAAAACGGAAGCACAGAGAGATTAGTATCTTGCCCACAGCCTCACAACTAATAAGTGATGGTGTCAGGATCTGAACCCAGGTAGTCAGCCTCTGGAGGTCTGATGCCATCTGACTACTCTCTAGAGAATAGAGGTAGCTGGGGACTGACTGGAGGCCCCACCTCCTTCCTGAAGACGGACAAATGTCATGACCAATGAAAGCCCAGCTTGCCTGGCCACGTCTACCACATAGTTTTACTTTTGGTTTTACATTAAATAACATTGAATCATATATAGAAGAGGTTATTCCCTTTACAATTATTTCAGTCCTGATTACATCAAAGAGAAAGTCTCAGTTTGATGCTAATATGTCTCTAAAACATCTTTCTCTCACTTGCTAATCTCCTTTTCTTTTTAAATTTTATTTTATTTTAATTTTTTGCAAGGGAAAGCAGCAGTTTTCAGACTCCGAGCCTTCCCAGGCTAAAGTTTCCAACTAGAATTCAATACCCTTATATGGTTTTCCTGTTACGTTCTTTTATGGTTTTGTTCTATTTATGACAAGTGATACTGGCTTTCCACTAATGACAGCGATAAAAAGTTTCCTTTTAAAAATCTACATACTCAAATAAAAGAATGAGTCGATTTAAAGAAAAAAATAAGTAAATATTATGAAAGGCAGACACTGCAGAGATCACAAAGGTGATAAGCAAATGACTGAAGCTAGGGAAACACCGTCGTGGAATTACCCTTCAGAGGAGGGTGGTCAGCCTCACTGAGACCACGTCACCCAACCTGTCCATTGCACAGACAAAGGGGAAGTGTGTGTTTGTGTTCCCATGATGAGTGAACAGCAGAGGCAGGGTTTGATCCCAGGTCCCCATGGGAAATAAGATCCTACGCAGAAAGGCTAAAGGAATGGGCTTGCTTGGCTTGGTAAGTAGCAGAGCAACCTCATTATTGGATTACTGATGAGAAAGATGGTGGCCACTGTCTTTGTCTTTGGTGATGGCCAGCCAAAGTGAATGGACTGAATGTAAAAAGATCAGATGTAAGAAAGATCCACCAAGATAAGCAAACCCAGGGCCAGGCTTGCCTTCAAGTTACAATGTCCCCATCTCCTGACAACTTTAAGAAGAGAACCTGTAGGCACCTCCATGGGCATTTCAGACTGTGAGGGCCTACAGGGGCTCACAGGTAGCTGGACGCAGCCCGTGCACCCTTCATACTCCAGGCTTTGGAGAATCTAGTCCCAGTGAAGCTCACCAATGCCTTCCCAGGCCCTGGGCACTCCATTAGGCCCTGTAGAGAGCAAGGAGCTTAGACAGAAAGCCAATGGCATGTGGCCTGCAGAAGCCAAGAAATACCGTAATATTACACAGTATTCACGAGGAGCCGGGTGCTGTGTTAAGTGTTCGTTGATTGGCTCTTCACAGTTGCCCTCCAAGGGAGGTGGCATCATCCTCCCACTTTAGAGGGAGGGGAACTTGCTCAGGGATACTGAATAACTTGTCCAATATCACAGAGCAGTAAATGGCCATCTTGGGATTTAAGCCTAGGTCTGAGTGACTCACAAAGCCCAAGAGTTAAGCAAGGGGCTGTACGGAAGCCCTGGCATGCATGTCCCTGGCTCTGCCATACACAGGCATGCTGGGACTGCAGCTAAGGGCATCTGTGGGGCCACTGGAAGCCACAGTGCTGATCCCTGGCCCACCCTCCCCAGGGAGACCAGACTGACCCTGGGTCATTGGTTGGCTAAAGCCTGGGGCCTCAAGTTTGGTATGTGGGGCTCGCTCACTGCCAACGGGTTCTCCTTGAGGATCCCTTTCTTCCTTTCATCTGCTCAGGCCTAACACCCCATACACTGTGTGCGGATAGGGAGGTGACCCCTTTAGCGTCTCAGCAGCACACTCCTGCCTGGACCACCCTCTCCCAGGAAGGTCAGACCCCAGCAGAACATTTGCCCTGCTTGGGTGGAAGCATGAACAACTAGTACAGCTCAGCAAGGGACTCCCAGTATTGCTGGCCCTTGGGTGTCCCCGGCATGGGGTAGATGACCCCTCATGCCAGGGACTGGCCTCAAGGCTGTTCCTCTCTACTCCAGAGCCTCTGGGCAGTGGGTTGTGGATTTCCTAAGAGCTGACCATTGCTGCGTCAGAGGCTTGCAGCACTGGGTTACTCAACAAGGCCCTGCAGCCTGGTTTGCTATGAAGGAGAAGATGGGGTCTCTCGTCCCTAGCCCCAGTGCACTTAAATGTGCTAGTCCCAGAGGTTGGGAGTCCTGAGTCAGCCTGTGAGGACAGGGCAAGGACAGTAACTGCCTCAGGTCCTGGGAATGTCTGTGGGGAAGAAGAGGCTCTGCTACCCTTGAGATCTGCTGGGTCCTGGTCCCTAAGTGTACCTCTCCACCCATCTCACCCTGAGTCAGGTCCAGGAAAGGGGTATCTTTGGTGTTTCCTGGGCTAATGAACACCACATTCATCACTACCATTCTCCTCAGTGCTGGCCCAACCCCAAGAGCTGGAGAACAGGCTGGCCCCGGCCACTCTATCTCACCTTCCCTGGCATAAAGGCTTTGACCTTGGGCAACATACCCAGGGCAACCCAGCACCTCTGCAGGCTGGTGATCAATCTTCTCAACTTACAGATCCTGCTGACCATGCCTGCAACCAGGCCTCCCATCTGCTATCTCCCTCAGTGCACACTGTCCTAGGGAGTTGGGTGAATATCTATTATAGTGTGTCCATGTCACAGTTCAGAATCCTGAGGTCCCAGAGCAATTCAAATGCTTCTGGCTCCTTTCAGTGGAAAGCTGCAGCCAGCCTAAATCATCTCCCTGTGCTGGGCCCAGGAAGAGATGACCCTTTAGTGTACCATGTTGTCTGAGTAGCCAAGACCTCTGGGAGTAAAGGCCCCTGGCCATATAAGCAATATAGGGGAAGGCGTCCTGAGCTCCTCTTGGGGCCTCTCTGCTACCGGGTGCTCTGCAAGCTGGGTCCCTGTGCCCTGGATCTCTAGAAATGTTTCTCAAATTAGGGCTGCTGAACAGAGGGCAGCCCAGCCAAGTGAGGGCAGGAAGTGGGCAAGAAAGCAGGAAGGGTCTCACAGGGCCACCAGGGAGGGCAGTGCAGGGCAGGTGGCCCATGACAGGTGGGATGCTGGCTTGCCTGCCTGCCACCATCCTCTGTTCCTTCTGGAAGCCATGCCCTGCCATGAGCCATGGCCTTGGTGCTGAGACTGTCCATTCCACCTCCCATTCTCCTCCTCCCTCTGACTGTCACCTTGAGAAGCATCCACCCTGGGGCTTAGGGCAGCTGTGTCTGTGACATGTGGAGCCCTCCTCCTCCTCAGAGGCCCAGGCCAGCCTCCAAGTGCTGAGATAGCCAGCTGCCTGTGGGCACCCAGGTTGCTAAGGTATCTTCCAGGTTCAGCCTCCTCCACTCCCTCTTATCCTATCACCCTCTCCTTCTATTCCATCCTGCCCATTGGGTCCCTGTGCCAAGCCCTCCACCTCCCTCTTGCCTCCCTCCGAGTCCCTGCATGACTCATACTTTCCCTGGGCCCTCCCTATAAAGTTTGGTTCCACAGGCTCTTTGAAGAGATCCAGCCTCTTCAGCTCTGGGCAGGCAAGAACTAGGCAACCAGGCCATGGGTACCAGGGCCTCTGCCCCCAGCCCGGGAGCCCCTGTGTTGGGGCCAGGATACTATCTGAACATGCTGACAGTCTGGACTTTGGAAGGGGAAAATGGTGCTTCCCTGTGTGGGCTTCTGTGTTTGAGCTGAGGAAACTGAGGCCAGAAAGATGCCGTAAGTTATCCAGGGATAACTATGAGAAGGGGCTCATAGCTGAGCTGAAGAGTGTCCCACATCCTCCCCAGTACTCCACACTGGTCCCTGAGTGGCAGCCTTGCTAGGATGGCAGGAATCAGCTGGCCACTTATTCCTGGGCCATCAGACCCTTACAATAGGGACTAGGTGGGCAGTGCTGCCTCTGTGTCTGAAAGTGGACCCACCGTGCCCAGTGCCCACCAAGGCTCAGCCAGGGGTTTCACCAGGGCATGGGGCACTGGCTGAGCATACCACGCCCTCTGTGTCCTCTGCAACACTAGAGCCCTGAGACTAGAGGGACAGAAAGATGCCAGCTGTCAAAAGCCAGTGATATCCACCAGAACACACTGACCGCCCCCACCCTGTGCCTCTCCTTCTTTGCAGAAGCTACCTGTGCCCTGGGTTCTCTGGGCAGGGAAGGGCTGGACAGGCAGCCCTCAGGGGACAGCCCTGCCTGCCACTTGGGCAGCTGTCAGAGCATGCAGATGTGCCCGATGCCTAGCTGGGGCACTTGGCACAGTTGCCACTGCACCCTGCTCAGGGGTCCCAGCAGCCTCTGGGCGGTGGGTGGAGTGGGGTGCACGGTCACACAGGCTGAGAGGGCCCCCAGGACGCCCCCATCCCACAGTTCCCAGTCCAGTCTGCTGTCTTCTCCCAGCTCTTCCCCAGCGCCCCGCCTCCCCCGACCTTACCTAGGGACGCAGCCAGGAAGAGAGCGAAGAGCAGGGATCCCCAGCGCCAGCTGCCGGCCTCCGGGGCCGTGGGGACGCCCATGTCGCCGTCGGACGCGCAGAGGAACTTCTGGTGCCGGGGAGCGGGCGGGACGCGGCCGGCGCGGGGAAGCCTCCCGCGACTGAGTGCGAGCGAGTGAGCGCTGCGGGCGGCCCCAGCGCTGTGCTCCAGGCACCCGCCCCCCTCGCGCAGCGCCCCCGGGGGGCCGTGTGGGGGAACTGCCTCTCCGAGGGCCGCGTGGGAGGGGCTTCCCGGAGGCCGGCCCCGTGGGTGGGGAGCCAGCGTGCGTCCCAGCGAGTCAGCTCCACTTGATCGGCAGTTTAAAGCCCGTTCTACCGTCCCCCAGTCCTTTTGGAGAGAAATTATTATTGCTGCGCAGCCTAAGAGGTAGATCTACCTCTAACAGCGTGATAGACGTTACCATGGCTTGCATCTGCCCTCAGCCACCAGCCTTTGAGTGATCTGGGGACAGAGACTTGTACCCTACATCCTCCAGCCAGACCAGGGCTTGGTATGTGGTAGGCACTCCCAGCTGTGGAATGAGTGAGTAAATGAGTGAATGAATGAAATCTGACATTGTGAAGAGCTAGGCAAGCTGGAGCCAGTTTAACTGTAGATTCAGAGCCTGAGGCACCCTGAGTGCATGCGCGCGCGCACACACACACACACACACACAGAACAGGTGCAGG
This sequence comes from Gorilla gorilla gorilla, assembly GCF_029281585.2. Taxonomy (NCBI): domain Eukaryota; kingdom Metazoa; phylum Chordata; class Mammalia; order Primates; family Hominidae; genus Gorilla; species Gorilla gorilla. The sequence goes on along the minus strand of NC_073232.2, from coordinate 43,987,080 downwards.
ACTACACGCCAAGATCAGCACATCCCTACCCCGGGACACACACAGATATGCAGGCAACACCTGTTGGCGTGCCCCACAGCACATCCTGCAAGCTCCTCTCCGGCAGAGGCCTCAGCTGTCCGCCTGGCTGTGCACCCGCCCTCCGTCCCTGGTGCCTGGATATCTGCAGGACACTCTGATGCACCCTAACTTCTAGTGCCTCTGCTCTTGCACCCACACCCAGCACTGCTGGCACCACTGGAATGTCTCTCCCAATTCTTCTCATCCCTCAGGGCTCAGCTCAAGTCCTCCCACTTCACGAAATGTCCTGACCCTTCCTTTTTCCCAGCAAATCCTTACTGTCCACACCCCCTTCAGCTACCACCTCCAGCCTGAGATAACCAAGCAGTTGGTTCTTCTTCCGGCTGTTCTGCCCTCCAGAGCGAAACTACAAACCTCTCCCTGATGTTTCTGAGACCCTAGCACAAAGCTGGGCGTGGAGAAGGTTTTACTGCACTTTTATCTGAATGGACAAACCAATGAGTGAGTGAGTGATTGTGTGATGGAGGAGCAGAGGTGATCGTGGCCAGGACCAGGGATCACAGGAGTGGAAGAGCACAGCCATTTTACTCAGTTTACCCCAGTCTAGCTAAAGCTTCCAGGGGTTTTTCTGGCACTTTAGGGTTAATAGGTGACTCCTAGGCTGAGGGGCAGAGGACACCCAGAGTCTGACTGGGTCAGGAACCAGGGTATCAGGACTCAATGGGAGCCAGGAGTTCTGGGGGCCTTGTGGGTGGCCTGATCCAAGTCATGGGCTCTCTGGAGGCCCTTAGCCCTCGCTCTAAGGGCAGGGAAGGCTACAACAGAGGAAGGCCGAGGCATCATGTTATTACTAAGTGAACTTGTGCAGGCCCAGTCCCCCTGGAGCCAGTGAACTCCCCAGGATGGGAGCCCCAGACATGCTCCTGGCCTTGTGACCCCACCTTGGAAGGCAGCCCAGGGCCCTTCCTGCTGGCATAGCATGAGCTCCCTTCCACCAGGGGAGGTACAAAGCCAACTGAGATCAGGTGGACACTGGGCCCTTCTCACCCTGACATCCTCTGGCAAGTGAGGGGGGTCCCTTAAGGGCAAGATCCTAGAGCACCGCCCCATCTCAACCCTTCCTGGACTGGCTTTGCTCAGGACACCCTTGAAACCAGACTCCCTGTGCCCCAGGGCCTAGCAGCCGGGGAGGGCCTGGAATTAGAGAAAGGGGAGCAATTGCCCTGCCAACCCCTTCCCCAGGGGGCTAGAGCCTCTGAGCTGGGCCCAGTTCCCTCCCCCCTTTTCACTTCCTTTCTCCCTACCACACTGCCCACCACTGAGCCTCCTGGGGTTGCATCAGGGTGAGACACAGGCATTGCCCAAGGACCATGGTCCAGAAACCTCAAGCACTGTTTCCTCAACACCAGGGCAGGACAGGAAGGGCTCAGCTGAGAGGGCCTTTGGAGCACTGACTTTCTCCTCCCTCCAGAGACCAGAGGAAGTCAAACCCACCTTCCCTCCCCAAGCCCAGACCTGGTCTCAGAGCAGGAGGGGCTCCAAGGCCCAACTCTGTTCAAACTCTCCACTCCCAGCCCCTGCAGCCTGCACACTCCATCATGTGTTTGTGCTTGTTTTCATTAAAAATAGTGGTGAAGGCCCCAAATATTCGAATAAAGATGACTGTCAAGGAAAGCCACCATGTCCATCTTGTGGCTCTGCAGGGCCTGGAGGCAGCTGTGAGTACTCTACTGGTGAGGGGCCCAGCCTTGAGCCCTCCTGAGTCCCCTTACTTGCCGGCAAGAATACAAGAGCACCACATTGCAGGAAAGGGGCTGAATTCCAGCCTCCCTGTTGGGGAGGGGTTGCTGACATTTCCCACATTCCCAAACTCACCTCCCAAACTCCCTGAGCTAGAAACAACTTTAGAAATCAAGCCAGGTCCTTTATTAAACAGACAGAAAAGGTCCAGAGAGGGGATGTGACGTGCCCAAGGCCACGCAGCTCCTTTTCAAGGCTGCCAACCCTACCTGCTTTGGAAACCATTTCAGCAAACACCCAATGCCCTCCACCCCCAAGATCCAGAGCTGCATATCAGAGGAATCATTGCCTCCTCAGGGGCAGTGACAGCCTTCTTGGGTCCAGATCCCCTGCCCATCTGTCCATCCTTCCATTGGTAGCTCCAGAGCCAGCCAGTCCCAAGGAAAAAACCATATGCAAATTGCCTACATTGAGTTGTCTGTACCACCTGCTTTCTGTTCTCTGGCCTGGCAATGGCCTAGTCACGTTCTGTCTACCCAGACACCTTTGCAGTGATTAACACCTTATTATTTTATATTAGTCACTCATTATGATTTGTATTAGTTAGGGTCCTGGCAGGAAACAGATGGCACACTCAGAAAGGGTTCAACTGAAGAGAGTCTAATACAGGGACTGTTTAGGAAGGCTGGTAAAGCACCCAGAGACTAGCACCAACCACAGGAAGCCACTACCACTCACATGTCCAAAGGGAAAGAAGAGGAAGTGATGTTCTGGAGCCCAGTGAAAGCTGGTGCTATGAAAGGGGGACCCCTGTCCCCAAGCAGGAGAAACACAGCCATGGGCAGAACCGCAGTGAGGAATGGAGGGAGTGTGGAAGAAACACCCCCGCCTCTTTCTCCCCACTGCTTTCATCTTCAGCCAGGGCCTCCCCTTGGCCATGCCCAGCAGGAAGCTGGATAGCAAGGGAGCCAGGGTAAGGCAGTTAGTCCACAGGGTACATCTTCCCAGGTGGAGAAAGGCAGGAAGCGGGAGTAAGAACCATTTCTAGTTGATTCTTGAGTGCTGATTGCCGAGTTCTGATTAGCTGAATATTACCTGTGGTCCAATTGACTCAAGCATTGGCAGAGATGGCCGATCACAGGAGAGTATGTTGTAGAAGCTGTTCTTGGAATGAAGTTATGTTCTGTGAGTCTTATTTTTCACAGGTCAACAAGTTCTGCCCACGAAATTGCCACAAACCCAATGTCCTCCTTCTGAAAATGCTGAAAATATGTATTTCTTTCATTTACATGAACAATAGATGAAAGTTAAATATGGCATTGGGCCGAGTGCCTCACATTCTTGCCTCTTGTAGTCTGGCAGGACACATAGGCTCAATAAGACACAGGCCCTGGTAAAGCTCTGAGCTGGGGTGACTACCAGGGTTCATCCCATATGCCAGTCTTAATCACTAGACCACTGTGCTAACAAGGATCCCAAGTTTGCATCTGGCCTCAGCAGTTCTGTGATTGATTAGTGATGTCTGCTGGGGTGGCAGACATAGGAGTGGTGGTGCCAGTGCCATCTTGGACAGAGCAGTTACCTTACTTGGCTTTTGGTGGAGTTTTTGAGCTTTCTCTCTCTACCAGCCTGTGACCTACCCCCTGCTTTCTTCTCCTTGCCCTTTCTGTTTGAGTCACATGGAGTGAGTTCAGCCCAGGAGAACAGCCATCTGGATCCACCTCGGTCCCTCTGGCCACCTGACCAAGGACATGACCCACTCTTTTCCACAGGCCACCACGCACGTGTACGTGACCATTGTGGATGAGAATGATAACGCGCCCATGTTCCAGCAGCCCCACTATGAGGTGCTGCTGGATGAGGGCCCAGACACGCTCAACACCAGCCTCATCACCATCCAGGCACTGGACCTGGATGAGGGTCCCAACGGCACAGTCACCTATGCTATCGTCGCAGGCAACATCATCAACACCTTCCACATCGACAGACACATGGTCAGCAGCTGATGGCAGGATCAAGACAAGGGGCGAAACCTATCCAGGGATTGGCAAGGAGTTCAGTGACACTGGAGGGGGATGGAGCAAAGACGCAGTCTAGGGGAAACTGTGGGGGCACTCAGTGCGGGAGGATGAAAAGTTTGGTGTAGTGGAGCCTGGGCTAGGGGGTAGCAGTGGTTCCCCATCACAGCTCCAATGTCAGGGCCTACTTCCCAAATTGGTCAGAGGGTGCTGCAGACCTACCACCCCTAGATCCATCCTTGTCCCTTCCATGTGTCCCCCAGGGTGTCATCACTGCTGCCAAAGAGCTGGACTACGAGATCAGCCACGGCCGCTACACCCTGATCGTCACTGCCACAGACCAGTGCCCCATCTTATCCCACCGCCTCACCTCTACCACCACGGTGGGTGCATGGGACACAGCCCCAACTTGGGCTTGGAGGTTGGGGAAGGATGGGACCCAGAAAACTCCGATGCGGGAAGGGGTTAGGGGAAGATTGTCCAAGGGAAATGCCTAAATGCAAGACCCCTGTCCTAATCTCAGCAACTCACTCAAACTTGCTGTGTGACTTTAACGAGGTCACTGAACTTCCCTGTGTGGCTACATCTGTCAGACAAGTGACAATACCTGCCCTCCTCTCCTTCATGGGAAAACCATGAACTCTGGGTTTCAAGTCCTTGCTCTTCCACTTTCTAGCTGTGTGACCCTGAGCAAGTTGCTTAACCTCCCTGCTTCCATTTCCTCATCTGTGAAAGGAGGACAATACAAACTATGTTTTAAGGAGTGAGAGGAGCAAATGAAACCACGTAAGACAACCACAGTGCAGCAACAAATAGAAGTTTATGGCAGTACTATTATTATTTTTTTGAGACAAGTTTTCACTCTATCATCCAGGCTGGAGTGTAGTGGCTTGGTCACAGCTCACTGCAGACTCGACCTCCTGGACTCAAGAGCAATCCTCCCACCTCAGCCTCCCAAGTAGCTGGGACTACAGGCATGCACCACCATGCCCAGCTAATGTATTACTCTTTTATTTTTTGTAGAGGTGGGGTCTTGCTATATTGCCCAGGCTGGCTCTGCCTCAGCCTCCCAAAGTGCTGAGATTACAAGTGTGAACCACTGTGTCTGGCCAATAGCATTTTTATTAATATGATGATTGTGCCCATAAAAGTCTTTGGCAATAATGATAACTCATCCACATGCATAGCTTAAAAGCCCCACCCATATCCGACATCCCATATGATTCCTGCATGGGCCTCATGAGGCAGAATTATCAGGTCCATTTCACAGAGGAAGGAACTGAGGCCCAGCGAGTGGTGGGCCCAGCACAAAGCTGGCTGGGGTGAGGCCTTGGCTAAGCTTTTCCACCATCTCAGGTGCTTGTGAATGTGAATGACATCAACGACAATGTGCCTACCTTCCCCCGGGACTATGAGGGACCATTTGAAGTCACTGAGGGCCAGCCGGGGCCCAGAGTGTGGACCTTCCTGGCCCATGACCGAGACTCAGGACCCAACGGGCAGGTGGAGTACAGCATCATGGACGGAGACCCTCTGGGTGAGTGGGGCTTGGGGCATGCCACCCACAGGGTCTCACCTGCACACCCGCTTGGGAGGATAAGAAGGGAGGTCTCAAGACATTTGGCCTCACCATTGTGTGATTTTGTCCTCTCTGGGCCTCAGTTTCCCCATCTATGACAATGATGGAAATAATCTTCTCCCACCTCTTATTCCCAGAGATGTGGCGAGAACACCCTATAATCTGGGAACAAGGGCTGGTGGCCTTGGAGGGACACAGACTCCTTTAAGAACATGATTTAAAAATGCCCTGTTGCATACCCAGAGGAAGGGCCTCAGGGCAGATGAGGGAAGCACATCCTTACAGTGCGTGCAGAACACAGCCCCCGCCCTCAGGACCACAAACCCACACACCAAGGGAGCGCCTGGCTTGCTCTGCACATCTCATAGTCACCCATTCACAGCCCTCTCCTTGGATGAAGAGCAGAGTTTGCCTTGGCCTTGAGGGCAACTTCTCAAGTCCATTTTCACTCATTACTATAGAGTGGGAATCCCAGACCCAAAGGCGCCAGCTAGGGTCAGGCAAGGAGCCTTCGTGGGAGATGGTGTAGGAAAGAATCAGGAGCAGTGGGGACTGCGCAGCCACAACTCAGCTCCTGCCAGTAGTAGCTGTGTCCAGATCCCAGCCTGGGAGTACCTGGGCCCATTTTGAAAAGAAAAGCAGAAATCCAAATCTTTGTGAAACATCCTGATTTTTTAATTGATCATGCAGGAAATATTTCTTGAGTACCTCCAGTGTGCCAGCCATGTTCCAAGAGCTGGGGATACCAAACAGATGCAAATCCCTGCCCCATAGAACATACATTCCAGTTGGAGGACACGGGCAATGAACCAACTGACTAAGTAGATGACTTAGTATACCGGGAGGTGCTAAGGGCTATGGAGAAAAATAAAACCAAGCCGGAGGTTGGGGAATGCCAGGGTGAAGGCAGCAATTGTAGGTTGGCAAACACCTGAAGGAGGGCAAAGGTGAGTCAAGTGACATCTGGGGAAGAGCATTCCAGGCAGAGGAAACAGCAAGTGGAAAGGCCCTGAGGTTGGAGCATGCCTGGGATGTTCACAGAGAAGCAAAAAGGCCTGCAGCTGGGGGAAAGTTGAGCAAAGGGAAGCATAGGAAGAAATGAGACCAGAGAAGTAATGGGGCCAGATGTTGTTGGGCCTTGAGGGGCATCATGAGGGTGTGGCTTTTGCTCTGAGGTGGGAACCCTAAGAGGGCTTTAAGCAGAGGAGAGACATTATTTGCCTTAGGTTTCAGCAGGACCACTCTGGTTCCTGTGCTCAGAACAGACTGTAGGGGTGAAGGAACAGGAGCAGGGAAGTCAGGTGGGAGCCTGCTGCAATCACTCAGGCTAGAATGAGGTAGCCGGGACAGGGTGGTGGCATCACCACCAAAGGGAACGAGGTGGCCACCTCTGGTGTAATTCAGAGGTGGAGCCAGTAGGATGTGCTAACTGATTGGCTGTGGGATGTGAGAGAAAGTCAAGGTTTTGGCGTGAGCAACCCAAAAGATGATGGCGTTGCCATTGACAGATGGAGGGCTGCAGCAGGAGGTTGTGGAGGGAAAGGAGGGTCGGTTCGAGATGTCAGGTAGGGGTTGCGTATACAAGCCAAGAGTTCAGGAGAGAGGTCTGGGCTGGAGACGGGTATTTGGGAGTTGTCAGCATAGAGGTATTTAAATCCAGGAAACAGAGCGGTGCAAAGATTCAACAGTGAACCCAAGGCTCGCTTGCAATTAAGAGGCTGGAGGAAAAAACAACAACCTATTTATGGAGGGCCCAAGTGACAGAATGAGAGCCCCTGCTGCCCAGAGCTTATGAGGGGTCACTCTGTTCAGACATGCTACCCTTTCGAATCCCAAAGTCTCCTCTCTGGCCAAGCACTAGGCCTTCCTCTTTGGAAACCAGCAGAGCAAGGGCCTTTCTCTTCTGCTGTTTTCACAAACACAGAGATTTTGTAATTTTATGGGAGTCCCTGGAGCACAGGAGGATGCCGGCACCTGGTGGAGAGGCAGGTGCTGGGCGAGCAGCTGAAGCCCCTCCCCATGAGGGGCCCGCTCTGCACCCCAGCCTCAAGGCACAGAGCACACACCTGTGCTCCAGCACAATGCAGACCTCCATGCCATGGCCTTTAAGCCACAAGCAAAACTTCCTGGGTTCAATCCACACGTGATTGGGATGAGCCTTAAGAATTTGGGGACTTGTCAGGGAGTCCCGGCAGACTAACAGGCAGGCTCCCAAAGGAATGAGAGACGCCTAGGGGTTTCCTAAGTCTGACCTGGGTGGGAGGCTTCCTCCCCCAAGGAAGGAAGAGTAGACATTTAGAGCCCAAAGATAACTTTGGGGTCTCTGAGCGCCACCCGCATCTCAGAAATGATCAACGAAGGCCCAGAGAGGTGAGGAAGGCCTAATGGTGCTGCTGACATGGGTCACAACATCCATTTCCCACATCTCCTCCCACCTCGGGGTTCGTGTTGGTCACTGAAGGGTTGACAGATGCTACAGTCAGCACCGCTGTCTGGAGAGAGCTGCTTTCACAGTGCACCACTGCATGGAGGGACGTGTCTGGGACCCCAGCCTAAAGGTCACCTTCCCAACACTGCAGCCTGAGGCTGGAAGGCTGCTTTCTATAGGGAGACAGATGCCAGATTTCTGAGCACTTACCAGCCCCACTGAGCCCTTAGGAGGAGCTGTGTGCTCAAAGAAGAGCTGAGAGACAGGCCACATGCACTTGAGCCTCTCCCGCCAGGGCCTGCCTTTTCAGCTGCCCTTTCTGGTCACGCCCATTCCTTGGATCCGTTTCCTACATCCTCACCCTCCCTGAAAGCTCCCTGTTCCTTCAGAGGCCTGCCTGGGCTCCCTTTCGGGATCAGCACACACAAGGTGGGCCAGGCTTTGTCCAGTACCAGCACAACCCCACGGTGGCATCTCTCTATTAGCCCATTTTTCAGATGAGAACATCAAGGCGAGGCTCCTTAACATGCCCAAGGGCACACAGGCATGAAGTCCAGATGCAGACCTAGATATGATTGGATCGGAAGCCTAGGCTTTTAACCTCCTGTCTCCAGGAGTTGTGGAGGGATGGGGAAGTCTGGCCCCAGAGCAAGCTGCCAAGGAGGAGAATTTGCACAGGAGAACTAGGCTGGCCCAGCCCCCAGCCCCTCGGGCCTGCCTCCCTGAGCCTTCAAGGGAGTGGTGCTGGTGCCTCCTCCTGGCTTTGGAAGGAGAGCAAGAGGCGCTCTGCCTGCATATGGCCAGGGCTTGAGACAGGGCTGGGAAACACCTAGAAAGGGAATCCCCAGTTCTTTGGAGACCTTGGGGTGTCAGGCTCAGGAAATCCTGCTTTAAGCAGCTTCCACCCCCCAGGCACGGTGAAGCCCATGGGACGGGAAGAGCCTGGGAGCGGAAGGGCTGGTGGGAAATCCCAGGTGCAGGTGGGACTGATAGGGGTTGTTTTTGTACATCAGAGTGTTAGGAGCTGGGGACAGGGAATTGTGAGGTAGGATGTGAAGAGACAGGCAGAGAAAACTGTGGGGGCGCCTGGGCCCCTGTCCTTGCCATGCCCTGTGAGCTGCGTGCTTCCTGCTGTCTGTCCCAGAGCAAGTCAGTGCCCCACTCTGGGCCCTTTCCCCTAAGTATTCAAAGGGAAAGTGAAGGAGGTAACTAACCTTCTCTCCATTCCATTTCCTGGGGAAATGCAGAGAGGTGGCCTCTTTTCTGAAGGCTCTCCCAGCTCCCTAGCTCACGTCCCCTCAACTTTCTTCCTGCCAGAGCCACAGCCCCCACCATTCTTGCCTCTGCAGCTGGGCTCACGCTTGCTCACTGGTTTCCTTCCCCCTGTCTCTTCTCTCCACCCTCCGTGTTCTCACCCTGCCCCGGTCAGCTCTGAGTGGTGCTGTCTGGAAAGAACACAAGTCCTGTGCGAGGCAGTGGGTTAAGACCCAGAGTGCTGGGTTTGAATCCTGGTCTGTCATTCACTTGCTGCAGGAGTGCAGACAAGTGGTAACCCTCCCCTGGGCTCCCAGTTCATTCTCCAAAGGACACAAGGGACTGGACGGTCTCTGGGCTGCCTTCCAGGTCAGCATCTGAGAATCTGAGGTTCTTGCTCTGGACTGTCAGACATCGGGCCCTGCAGCCCAGCCAAGAAAAGGATTCTGGGGCCACAGGGCCAGCGGGGCTCTTCAGAAACGTCAAGGAAAGGAAATCAGGGTCACCACAGGTGTAGGGAACCCACTCTGCTTTCCAACTATAGCTCAATATGGGGACTAAACAGAGGGCATTAGGGGCTTCCCTGCCCCTCATCCGTCCCCTTCTGCCTGCCCGGTGCCTGCGCATTCACCATTAGCAAAGCATTGCTTTGTGGTCAGCTCTGACCTTCCCAATATCCTTTTTTACAAGCCATGGCATGTGGGATGGATCGTACATTGCGAAGCGCCTGATGCCTTCATTGATCAAGAGTGCTTAGACAGTGGGTGCTAGTGTAGCAAGAGACCCCCACTTTTTCAACATAGCCATCTTACCCAGGTCAGTCTCTGGCCTGCCTGTGGCCCAGGGAAGGAGGCTGCTTGGTCTGGCACATGAGGGCATGAGTGGCCAGTGTCCGCCTGCACCCCTGGTGGTGATCTGCTACCACCCACCTGCACATCCCAGCCCTTGCAGTTCCCATGAGGATCTGAAGCTGGGGTCACTGGAGGACCCAGGCCCCAGCTGTCCCCCACCTGTGACGAGTGAGGCTTGCTAGAGGAAGCAGAAGGAGTCCTGGGGTCTCCGCAGTTCCTGCCAATGCCCGACTAACTTGGGCCTCTCCTGGGTGACACCCAGGGGAGTTTGTGATCTCTCCTGTGGAGGGGGTGCTAAGGGTCCGGAAGGACGTGGAGCTGGACCGGGAGACCATCGCCTTCTACAACCTGACCATCTGTGCCCGTGACCGGGGGATGCCCCCACTCAGCTCCACAGTGAGTCTGGGGACTCCACCCGCTGGCTTCACCTCGCTGCCCCTGTACTTGCCACAGAGATTCTTGTAAATATTGTTACCCTTGTGCCAAGAGAGGCCACAGGCTGCCCTGGAGCCAGGCCAGGCCTGCCCCTGGGGCCCTTAATAGACCTCTCGCCACATCCAGCAACTCTTTGGGGAGGCTGCCTTTCAGCGCCCCTCTGCACCCAACCCCTGCCCCATCACTCCCTTCTCCATCACTGCCCCTCCTCTGCCTCTGCCTCTGCCTTTCCTGCTTCCCTCATCATCCTCTTTTCATCTTCTTGCCTTTTTAATGTTCTTTTTCTTCTTTCTTCCCCTCCCCATTTCTCTTTCTTCTCCATGACCAACTGCACCCTCCCTCCCTCCATGCCGCCCTTGGCGAACCTCCTCCTCGGTTGCCATGCGCAACATCCGTCGCTCTTCCTCCCCTCCCTCCTCCTTCTCTGACTGGCCCAGATGCTGGTGGGGATCCGGGTGCTGGACATCAACGACAACGACCCTGTGCTGCTGAACCTGCCCATGAACATCACCATCAGCGAGAACAGCCCTGTCTCCAGCTTTGTCGCCCGTGTCCTGGCCAGTGACGCTGACAGTGGCTGCAATGCACGCCTCACCTTCAATATCACTGCGGGCAACCGCGAGCGGGCCTTCTTCATCAATGCCACGGTAGGGCCTAGACTGACCCCAGGGAGCTTCCCAGGGTTTCCAGTGAAAAAGAGGACCCTGCCCTAGATGCTTTTCTGCTGCCACCATCTGGGCTCCACCGGGCTCCCATTCCTGCACTGGGATGAGGACACCTCTGTGGGAAGCATGGAATCTTGGATTCCCCAGTGAACCATCTCTGGAGTCCACCTAGAGCCAGCCCTGAAGCTTGTCATGTGCAGAGATGGGGCCAGAGCCTGTGGGACCATTTGGTTTAATCAAGATGCACCAAAGTTCTCACTTAGCCTCTTGAGGTGTCTGTAGATGGCCAACAACACCATGGGGTCCTCAGAGGGCCATCTCTTAGAAGCAGCAAGGCCTGGGCATGAGTGGGTCACTCTCGCCCCGGCGAGACCCTGCCGACCCACATTTTTGGCCTTCTAGATAATCTCTTAGGCAATTTAGGGAGGCCAGGCAGAGCAGTTGGCATCTGTGGGCCAAAGTAGAAAGCAGGGAAAAGGTCTCCATGCAGCTCACCACCCTCCACATCCCAGACAGGGATCGTCACTGTGAACCGGCCCCTGGACCGCGAGCGGATCCCAGAGTACAAGCTGACCATTTCTGTGAAGGACAACCCGGAGAACCCACGCATAGCCAGGAGGGTGAGACTGGAGGGCACTGGTGGGAGTGGGCTGGGAGCTAGAGGTGCATGGAGAGAGAACACATCACCCCTCCTGCAGGCAGCATAGCCAGGCTTACATGCACAGGCTTTGGAGTGAGCACGTGCTGGCTTCAAATCCCAGTTCTCTCCTTCAGTAGGTGCGTGGCTTTGGCTAGTTAACTCCTCTTGGCCTCCATTTCTCTTCTGCAAAATGAAGATCACACCTACCCCAAAGTTGTAGAAAGGATGAAGGAGCCAATATATGTGAAAGCCTCAGCACAGTGCCTGGAGTGTGACAAACACTCAGTGAACATCAACTATCATTGTTTCCTCCCCAAACCACTGATACCTGGACACACACTGCATTTGTGCATGGGGCACATGGGCCTGCATTCACCCACAGGCATGCTCTGAGGTCCTAGAAGGGCTGCGTTTTCCAGGTGGCTCTCCCCTCAGAAGCCAAAGAAATGAGCTCTTGACTAAAGGGAGGTGGATGTTGCAAAGCAAACAGTCCCTTTGGGTTGGGGGTCAGCTCTGTCCTTCCAGCCCATAAATCTGTGGTAGATCCCTAGCCAGAAGCCTTCAAGCCCAGTTCATCTCAGCTCTGCCCCTGACTAGCTGTGTGGCTCAGCCAAAGCACCACTCTTTCTGGGCCTCAGTTTCCCTATCGGTCTAGCCAGAGGAGACGTCAGGCTGGAGAAACTCATAAGCTACATGCCCCTCCCATGTGGTGCTCTTCTGCTTCCTACTCTTTTTTTTTTTTTTTTTTTTTTTTTTTTTTGAGACAGAGTCTCACTCTGTCACCCAAGCTGGCGTGCAGTGGTGCAATCGCAATCTCAGCTCACTGCAACCTCCACCTCCCAGGTTCAAGCGATTCTTGTGCCTCAGCCTCACGAGTAGCTAGGATTACATGCACACGCCACCTTGCCCGGCTAATTTTTGTATTTTTAGCAGAGATGGGATTTCACCATGTTGGCCAGGCTTGTCTCAAACTCCTGACCTCAAGCAATCCATCTGTCTCAGCCTCCCAAAGTGCTGGGATTACAGGTGTGAGCCACCACGCCCAGCTTCCACTCCCTCATTTTTGCCCCCACTTTTTCTCTTTTCTGCTCTCATTTTTCCTCTCCCTTGCCTGGCTTCAGGAGGGCCCTGGGTAAAAGCAGCATAGAGTAGCAGGACTCGGTGGGCTTAGGGGCTAAGCCCCACTCTGCTGCTAACTCACTACTTGGCTCTGAATGGGCACTCCCCATCTCTGCACCTTGGTTCCCTTGTCTCTGAGGTGGTGACAGTGCACAGGGGTACTGGAGGTTCTGAGGTTTGGCAAGTGTGAAGTGAGGCACTGGCAGAGTTTGAATGAACTCCAACCAGGGCAACAGGAAGGCCTTGAAGGTCGAGAAACAGGACTCATCTTCCCGCCTGAAGTGAGATGGAACAGGATTCAATCCCATTTGCCACACCTCCGTGAAGGAGTTAAATCCCTATTTGCCAGACTAGAAAACTGAGACCCAGACAGGGGAAATGAGGCACCCAAGATCACCCAGAATAGGGTCTTCAACCCAGGTCTTTGAACCCTGGTGTGGGCACTTTTCAGATTTTTTTTTTTTTTTTTTTTTAGATTCAGGGAGTACAAGCACAGGTTTCTTAACATGTCCATATTGTGCAGTGGTGAAGACTGGGCTTTTAGTGTACCCATCAGGTGTACCCAAAACTACCTATTATGTCCAATGTTCACTGAACTGTGAACTCACTGCCACTCACTGAACAGTGAACATTGTACCTAATAAATAATTTTTCAACCCTCACCCGCTTCCCATCCTCCCACCCTTCTGAGTCTCCAGTGACTCTTATTCCATTCTGTATATCCATGGTTACACATTATTTAGCTCCCACTTATAATATGCAATATTTGACTTTCTATTTCTAAGTCATTTCACTTGGGATAATGGCCTTCAGTTCCATCCATGTTGCTGCAAAAGACACGACTTCACTCTTTCTTACGGTTGAGTAGTATTCCATGGTCTATATACCACATTTTCTTTAGTCAGTCCTCTGTGGATGGACACTTACATTGATTCCATATCTTTGCTATTGTGAATAGTGTGGCAATAAACATGTGAGTGCAAGTATCTTTTTGATATAACGATGTATTTCCCTTTGGGCAGGTACCCAGTAGAGGGGTATTGTGGGATTGAAGGGTAATTCTGTCTTTAGTTCTTTGAGAAATCTCCATATTGCTTGCCACAGTGGCTGAAGGAATTTACATTCCCACCAGCAGTGTATGAGCATTCCCTTTTCTCTGCATCCTCACCAGTGTCTGTTGTTTTTTTCTTGAGATGGTGTCTTGCTCTCTCGCCCAGGCTGGAGTGCAGTGGCACAATCTTGGCTCACTGCAACCTCTGCCTCCTGGGTTCAAGCGATTCTCCTGTCTCAACTTCCCAAGTAGCTGGAATTACAGGTGTGAGCCATCACGCCCAGCTAATTTTTTTGTATTTTAAGTAGAAACAGGGTTTCACCATACTGGCCAGGCTGGTCTCGAACTCCTGACCTTAAGTGATCTGCCCACCTCAGACTCCCAAAGTGCTGAGATTACAGGCGTGAGCCACCGTGCCCAGCATGTTGTTTTCTGACTTTTTAATAATAGCCATTCTGACTGGTGTGAGAGGGTATCTCACTGTGGCTTATTGCATTTCTCTGATAATTAGCGACACTGAGCATTTTTTCTTGCTCTGTCATCCGGGCTGGAGTGCAGTGGCGCGATATCCGCTCGCTGCAAGCTCCGCCTCCTGGGTTCATGCCATTCTCCTGCCTCAGCCTCCCAAGTAGCTGGGACTACAGGTGCGTGCCACCACGCCCAGCTAATTTTTTGTACTTTTAGTAGAGACGGGGTTTCACCATGTTAGCCAGGATGGTCTCGATCTCCTGACCTCGTGATCTGCCCGTCTTGGCCTCCCAAAGTGCTGGGATTACAGGCATGAGCCACTGCACCCGGCCACATTTTTTCATGTTTGTTGCCCTCTTGTATGTCTTCTTTTGAAAAATGTGAGTTCATGTTGGTGTGGGCTTTTCTGATCATCCACCTCTGTGCCCCAATCCCCAACCTCCCAACCCTCCTCCCACCTAGGTGGGGGCACTTTGCTGAGCATGGCCTACAACGTGCCCCATTCTGCCCCTTGCAGGATTATGATTTGCTTCTGATCTTCCTTTCTGATGAGAATGACAACCACCCCCTCTTCACTAAAAGCTCCTACCAGGCAGAGGTGATGGAAAACTCTCCTGCTGGTAGGTGCTGGGCCCACCCGGGAGCTCCTGCTGTTGCCAGGCACCACTGGGGCCTGGGATGCCTGAGGACCTCCCTTATGCCTAACGGCATAGCTGAACATAGACCCCAGTGGGTGCGGGAGGGGAAGGATGGGCGCAGCTCTGGGAGATGATGGGCTGGGGCTCCCAGGCCTCCTATGAGCACAAAGAAGTCACAGGTCTGGTTGGAAGAGACAGTCGTGGTCATTGTTCCCCAGGGTGGTCTGAGAGCTGCCCCACCATCCCTCAAGAAGGGCATGTAAGGTGTGAGGACTACCCAGGAGGGGAGTGGGTCCACCCCTCACTGCTCCCTCCACCTCAGGAGTGCAGGGCATCCCAGGGCCTTCTGGAAGTCCTGGGGAGCATCTATAACTAGAAGTGGGAGGTCAGGGGGTCCTGGGTAGGCCAGTGTAGCCCTCTCCCCACACACGTGCACTGACCAGCCTCACCTCCCTCCAGAGGGACAGAATCTCCTCTGTGATGTCCCCTGAGGTGGCACCTGTACTCCTCCAGTCTCCCCAGCCCCTGTTCCTCATCTCTGGCTGGGCATCCCCCCTAGGTGAATTTCATTCTTAAACCTGTCTGTGTGTATGCTCACACATGTGCCTGTGTGTGTCCATACCAAGGCATGTGCGTGGGGTTACACATGTGCACAGACACATATAGGCACATGGGTGCCCACTGATGCGCTCGTGTGCAGACATGCCCACCTGCAGAGGCACACGAGTGCACAACCAGGGAATCCCAGGCCTGTGCATGCTCCTGGACAAGTGCCTGTGGCCACGTGAACACAGAACTTGATGCACACATGTGTGGATTTTTCTAGTCATGTATGGCCAGACCCCCAAAGGCAGAGCATTGTGTGCACACATGTGTTGACAGGCGAGACCCACACATGGGGAGGGGATGTCAGGGAGCCCCAGACCCTCCCGAGGAGCGGCCAGCCTCAAAGGCTGCTGGGAAGGCAGATGTGGCTCTGGGCAGCCGGGGCCTTGCTCACCACTCTCATGTTTTCTCCCCAGCAGGGCTTTGAGGCCGCTCCCCAGGCATCTGCGTTCAGTCTGCCAAGGCTGCTGCAGGCCCGCCCCCAAGGCCTCCCCACCCTGTCCACCTCACCTCCCTCCCCTCTCATCCATCGTCAGCCATGGCTCACCGGGACAGGGCAGGGGAGGTGGGAGGGCAGGGGGCTGGGTTGGTCTTGTGGTGACCCCTCTCCTTCTGGCCCAGGGACCCCTCTCACGGTGCTCAATGGGCCCATTCTGGCCCTGGATGCAGACCAAGACATCTACGCCGTGGTGACCTACCAGCTGCTGGGTGCCCAGAGTGGCCTCTTTGACATCAACAGCAGCACCGGTGAGGCCTCTGTGCCACCCAGCACTCCCAGCCTGATTCTGGGGTGGGGATGGCCACACTGCTGGATTGAGGGCCTCCCTTCTCAGTGCTGGACCCAGGCTGTCCGTGGAGACCCCATTTTTCACAGCCCAGAGTCCCCATCTTGCAGCTGGGTTATATCACCCAGTGGCCTGGCAGGGGGACGTGGGAAGAGGCTTGGAGACGATACACAGGACCTCTGTTGGTGCACAAACTCTCAGCCTGGGCCAGGAGCCCCCCAGCCCACTCCCGTCATCTCCCCATGCGCAGGCCAGAGGCTCAGGCCCCTAGTCCAGCAGAAGTAGCCAGAGCGACTTTCCTGTCCTCCAACCAGACCATGCCACATCCATCTGGTCCTGGACAGGAGGCCGCTTTGGTGACAGGTGCCGACAGGAAAGCACATCTGTCAACAGAGACAGTCAACCCTGTGCCCTGGGTCACTCTTCCCAGGCAAGAGTCTTGAAGACAGCAGAGGGCACCTGCAGAGGGGACAACCACAGGAAATGCATGGGGCCCTCCCTGAGCACGGGTGGTTGAGCCTGTGGGGAAGAAAGTCATTTTGTTACTACCTCTGCTCCTCTTTCATCTCTGTCCCATGGTGCCCCTGTCTTTCTCTGCTCTCTCCCTGTTGGTTCTTGCCCTGTCTTCCCACCGCACTCCTTTTCTGTGTGTTTCCCTGGCTGGTGGCACCGGGTGCCAGGTGTGGTGACCGTGAGGTCAGGTGTCATCCTTGACCGGGAGGCATTCTCGCCACCCATCCTGGAGCTGCTGCTGCTGGCTGAGGACATCGGGCTGCTCAACAGCACGGCCCACCTGCTCATCACCATCCTGGATGACAATGACAACCGGCCCACCTTTAGCCCTGCCACCCTCACTGTCCATCTGCTAGAGAACTGCCCACCTGGTAAGCAGGGGACAGGCCCCAGCACCCCACAACCAGGGGCCGGTTGGTGGTCACAGGGGACTGGAGCCTCAGGTTGGACACGGAGTTTCCCTCCAGTGCGGAGAAAGATGGGCAGCAGGGTGAGTGTAGAACACACTGGAGAGGGAGTCAGGAGACCTGGGCCCCCGCTTCCCTCCTCTGAGCTTCTGTATCTTGCCTGCAAAACAAGATTCTTTTTTCCTTTCTTTCTTTTTCTTTTCTTTCTTTCTTTTTTTTTTTTTTTTAAGACGGAGTTTCGCTCTTGTTGCCCGGGCTGGAGTGCAATGGCACAATCTCGGCTCACTGCAACCTCAGCCTCCCAGGTTCAAGTGATTCTCCTGCCTCAGCCTCCCGAGTAGCTGGGATTACAGGCGCCCACCACCACACCCAGCTAATTTTTGTATTTTTAGTAGAGACGGGGTTTCACCCTGTTGGCCAGGCTGGTCACAAACTCCTGACCTCAGGTGATCCACTTGCCTCGGCCTCCCAAAGTGCTGGGATTACAGGTGTGAGCCACCACGCCTGGCCTACAAGATTCTTAAGTATTCTCCATCTGAATTCCCAGATGGAAAGACTGACTATTTTAAAGTCAAAATAGGATCAACATGATTCTCATCAAAATCAAATATAACTGCTGGAAGAACAAGAAAATTTTGAAAAACATAAGTATAATAAGCCAGATTTGGCTTACCAGATTTTATAACATATTATAAAGCTACAGTATTTGAGGCCATGCAATATGGGCACAAGACTCCAGGACAAAGTAGCCCAGAAACAGATACTGGTAAATTAAAGAATAAAATATGATGTGATAAAGGAAGCAATGAAGCCAATGGGGAAGCTACTTATTCAGTGTGCAAAAAACCTATTTAATCTAATCAATTACATCCAATTATTATAATCTGTATGTAATCTAATATAATAATAATGTAATATTTAGTGTAGATTCTCCCCCATGTCAGATACCAAAATAAAAACCAAAAGAAAATATTAAAAAGTAGAAAACACTAAACAATAAATGAAGAAAATTTAGGTGAATAACTCATTTCTGGGTAAGAAGGTTCTAAGCATAAAATAAAAGAACTTAAGAGGAAAAATATTAAATTTCTATGCATGCTAATTTAAACCTTGTTACATCAAATAATTATAGCCAATATTGAAAGGCAAACAACAAACCGAATAGTATATTTGTCTTGGTCCAGGCGAGGTGGCTCACGCCTGTAATCCCAGCAATTTGGGAGGCTGAGGCAGGTGGATCACTTGAGGTCTGGAGTTCCAGACCAGCCTGACCAACATGGAGAAACCCTTTCTCTACTAAAAATACAAAAAATTAGCCAGGCATGGTAGTGGGTGCCTGTAATCCCAACTATTCAGGAGTCTGCTGCATAAGAATCACTTGAACCTGGGAGGCGGAGGTTGCAGTAAGCCGAGATCACACCACTGCACTCCAGCCTAGGTGACAGTGTAAGACTCCATCTTAAAAAAAAAAAAAAAAAATATATATATATATATATATATATATGTCTCAAGTTGTCATAATTATGTAACTTGTATAATTGACAGAAAAATGGGCAAAAGACAAAAGCAGACCATTTGCAGAAGATACAACTAATTATTACATTATAAAATATTGTTTAATCAAAGAATATAAAATAAAATAACATGCCATTTTCCTATAAAATTGCAAGTATGAAAAAGGTATAAAAGAAAATGCTGTCAAGGCTGTCATGAGAAGGGGACTAGAGAAGATCACCAACAAATGTGTCTTGGTAGATCTTTCTGGAAGAGGCCACTGTGCGCAGCTACTCCCTTTTCCCTCTCCAACAGGATTCTCAGTCCTTCAAGTCACAGCCACAGATGAGGACAGTGGCCTCAATGGGGAGCTGGTCTACCGAATAGAAGCTGGGGCTCAGGACCGCTTCCTCATTCATCCGGTCACCGGGGTCATCCGTGTTGGTAATGCCACCATCGACAGAGAGGAGCAGGAGTCCTACAGGCTAACGGTGGTGGCCACCGACCGGGGCACCGTTCCTCTCTCGGGCACAGCCATTGTCACCATTCTGATCGATGACATCAATGACTCCTGCCCCGAGTTCCTCAACCCCATCCAGACAGTGAGCGTGCTGGAGTCGGCTGAGCCAGGCACTGTCATTGCCAATATCACGGCCATTGACCGCGACCTCAACCCAAAGCTAGAGTACCACATTGTCGGCATTGTGGCCAAGGACGACACTGATCGCCTGGTGCCCGACCAGGAGGACGCCTTTGCTGTGAATATCAACACAGGTACAAGGGCCTGCACCCCTCCCACCTCCCTCCCAGCTCCCAGTCCTGTCTCCTCGCTCCCTGCTTCCCCCTTCTTTCTCCTTTCTCTTTCTTTGCTGTTCCCTTGCTACTCTCTTCTCTCCCCCTCCTCTGGAGGGAAACCAGAACCGTCCTTCTCTTTTCCATCTCTCCCCTTGCTTTCTTTCTCTGCTTCCTCATCCTCCCTTGAGCAGCTCCTCTGGCCTTCCTGATTCCCTCGCCCTACCAGTGGATGAGAGCACCTATCTCACCACATCATGCCAGCATTAAATATGATAACATTTTCATGTTGGCAATTTTAGAGGAAAGTAATACATTGTTTGTTCTTTTGTTTTTCGTTTTTGTTTTGGCTTTTTTTTTGAGATGGAATTTCACTCTTGTCGCCTAGGCTGGAGTGCAATGGTGCAATCTCGGCTCACTGCAACCCCTGCCTCCTGGGTTCAAGTGATTCTCCTGCCTCAGCCTCCCGAGTAGCTGAGATTACAGACATGTGCCACCACACCCAGCTAATTTTTGTATTTTTGGTAGAGACATGGTTTCACCATGTTGGCCAGGCTGGTCTTGATCATCCTGACCTCAGGTGATCCACCTGCCTCGGCCTCCCAAGTGCTGGGATTACAGGCGTGAGTCACCGCACCCAGCCGTGATACCTTGTTTAATATGCATTTCTTTACTAACTAGGTGGCTGAACACTTTCTTCATATGTATGCTGGCCATTTAAATCCTCTGCAAGTTGCATGCGATCAATGATTTTCTTACACTATCACGAAACCAAGAGAACCATGGCTTATCTTTCACAATGTATGTAGCTTATTGTAATGCTGATGGTTTTATCATTTTCCCAAAAGTTCAGTGTTTTTCTCCTTTGAGGAGTTAGGAAAGGGACATGGAGCTGATACGTGTACTTCTTGGAAGGCCCAGAGGAATGATAGAAAAATCAACATGGTTGTGACAAAGCACTAAAACAGCAGTAAGATATCAGTTTTTCACACATGATTAGTGGACATTAGGATGCTGGACAATGTTGATATTGGTGACCGTGTGGGGACATGGAAACCCTCATGCACTGCTGTAGGAGTTGTGACTGATTCCACTGTCTGGATAGCAATCCAGCATAAGGGACACTTGTACCACCATTACCCAGTATATGTTCCAGAGAAAGTCTCAGGGCATTAATGAAACTGTCTGAGGATGCTCACTGCAGTGTTATTGGTGATGGTGGAGTTGGGGCCATGCAGGTATCCATTTCTGGGAGACTGAAGAGTAAAATATCATGGGTGCACATCATGGGGGTACCAGCCAGCAGTGCCAGCGGTGAGAAGCAATAAATTAGACACACACAGAGCAATGTAGATGGATCCTAATAATAAGTATTTACTGAAAAGGATAATAAATGGGATGAGATATATGCCACAGCACCATTTCCATAAATGTAAAATACATACAAAATAATACATGATTTTCAGAAATACTTTTATTAACAAAAAATATACTTCAGTACATTACAATGACTGCCTGAGGGGAGAAGGGAAGGAGAGAGGAGTATGGGAATGAAAGGGAGTAGACGCACACATAAAACAAGAGAGGTGCCGGTGGTCATAGTGTGCAGCAAGCCAAAGAACATGATAAACTCAATCTGCATTTGAGGCCCAAAGGGAAACAGAAGAAGGAAAAACCATGAGCACTAGGAGAAGTTAGATAGAACCAGCTACATCCCAGGTTAGCAAAATTCCTGGCTGCGTGGGTTGGTCAGGACCATGGAGAGCTGCTCCACGTCCCTACTCAACTTGAGGCTCTGCTCAATCCCCTACTGCTTTTCTCTTTCCTGCTCCCCCTTCCTCCAACTGACTCTCTTCTCTATTTTTCTTTCCAGTGTCTTCTCTGCCCCCTCCTCCTCAGCCGTCCACTCCTCCCTTGCCCACTTTGCTACCTTTTCTTCTTGCCAGAGCCTCAGCCCCTGAGCTCTCCACTCCAAATGGGCTTCCACTTGCTCCCCTGGTTTCCTTCCCAGTGCCTCTTCCCCTCCCCACTCCCTGTTTCCACCCCTCCCTTCCTCCTCCCACCCCGTCAGCTCTGAGTCCCCACCATCCTCCCTGCCCTGCTCTGCTCCATCCCTGCTGCACCCTGAACTAACTGATGTTAACCCTCTTCTCTCTTCCTCATGGCTGGCAGGCCCACAGGTTTGAGCTCTGTTTCTCTGTCACTTCCCACCTCATCTCTTCTCTGCCTCACCCCATTGCTTTCCTCCATGCCCACCACACCCCCACCACCCTTCCTGTCCTGTGGGGCCTGGGCCAAGGCCGTGGCCCAGCCTTTGCAGACTGAATGCAGCCGCCCTCTCCCCATCCTCGCTCCCCAGCCTGGGGGACAGGGAGCGAGAGTAGGAAGAGGAGGAGGAGGAGGAGGAGGCGGCCCAGGGTAAGTGACTACCCCATGGCTGGGGACCCACGGAAGACAGAAGCCCAGCAGGGGGATCTGCCAAGGGGGAAGGTAATCTCAGATACCCCCGTACCTGAGAGGGGGAGGAGGTCTCACTCTGGGATGAAGCCAATGGGAGGAGAAGCCACCAGGCCCTCTAACAGGCAGGAACAAGAAAGGTCCCAAGAAACCCAGCACTGAGGTCAGCCAAACTAGGTCTGTCCAGTCCCCGCCCATGCTTCTGGGGGGTTCCTCTCTGATTTGGGGAGCAGGCAGGGACTCTGGGAGGCAGTGGGTAGAACAGAAGGAAACCCCTTGCTAGGACTGCCATGGAACCAATGCTCCTGTCCCACAATCAGCCCATGTCACTCCCTATTTAATCAAGACAAAGGGATGGGCCTGAAGTATCCAGACGGTCCCACCACTGTCCCCTCCAGGGAACCCCTCAGGGCTTTTCAGCTACCATGACTTTCCTTTAAACTTGATCTCCCTAGAATCTAAGCATTTTTTAAATGGTGATAAAATACACATAATGAAATTTACCATTTTAGCCACTTTTTAATTGTATAGTCCAGTAGTGTTAAGTACATTTGCGTTGTTAAGGAATACAGCAGTTTTTAAACAAGCAGTTACATAGCTTCTGTGTGCCAGGCACTGTTCTAAGTACTTTACAAATGGAAACTCATTTTGTTTTTCTAATCCTCAAAATAGTAGGGGATTGAGAAAAGGATGGGTTGACAGTTGGTAGTGTAATTATCTAGTTTTACAAATGCGGACACAGAGGTGCAGAGAGGTGACATAACTTCCCCAACATCACCTGCTTAGTAAGCATCATGGGAGGGGCAGAGCCACGTGCCCCAAGCTTATGAGGAGGCTGTGGGCCCACCCCAGCCACAAGTCCCAGAATCTACTGGGGACCGTCATCCTTTGTGGGGATTGGGAGGGTTTGGCCAGGAGCACCCCTGGGAAGGGCAGATTTTAGGGGGTTCTTCTCAGGCTGAACCTGGCCTGGTCTGGTCCACAGGATCTGTAATGGTGAAGTCCCCCATGAATCGGGAGCTGGTTGCCACCTATGAGGTCACTCTCTCAGTGATTGACAATGCCAGCGACCTACCAGAGCGCTCTGTCAGTGTGCCAAATGGTAAGGTTCCCTGCAGACATCTCTCATTGGTCACTCAGAGCCAATCAGGGCAGGGGGCAGGTGGGGAACAGGCACTGGTCTGTCCCCAGGGAGGGAGCAACAAGACCCAGTTGCTCTGGGGGCCAGGAGTCAGGCAACACAAGAGGCATGAAAGGTGGCAGCAACCGTGAGGCCCAGGGTGGTGATGGCTACATAGAGCTCAGCAGTGGAGGATCCAGAAGCTCAGAATTGTGTGTGATCTGAACCCCCAGGCTCAGAGTAGGAAGGAGGCTTGGTAGAGCCTGGAACAGATTGAGAAAAAATGGTTAGACAGAGGCTTAGGTTCAGCCAGCAGAACTGGTAACCAGGGTGTGGGTAGGATGTGAGATGGGAATCCTATGATCTTATAGGAAGCCACAGGGTTAGCACAAAGGAAGCAAAGAATGAGGGGAGGTAACCTGAGGCCACAGACACTGCTTTGGGGGTGCAGGCACTTATGGTGGAGAACGGAGGGGCCCAGTGTTACCTTCTGCCAATCGGGCCCAGGCCATCCTGCCTGCAGCCTGAGGCGTGGGCTGGGAGGGGGCTGCCAAAGGGGTGGATTTTGTGTGGGCAGAGCGAGAGTTGACTGGGGGAAGTGGGGATGGGGTGGCCTCAAGTTGCCTCGGCCATGAGGTACAGACAGCTGCTATAGGGGAAGCCAGGCCTGGCAGATGTTGACTGCTTATCTTCACAGCCCAGAAGCCCACATTTTCCGGAAGGAAGGGCAGACTTGGTCATCTCTTCCATGTCAGAGGCTCAGATGGTTAAGGGCCCAGGCCGGTTACATAGAGGGGATACATACAGCTCAGACAGGATCTAGGGTCTTAAAGATTATCTTGCCCTTTCTCATTGAGCAGTTTAGGAAACTGGGGCACAGGAAGGGCCGAGGGCTCCACCAGGGTCACCTAGCCCTTCCTCTTATGGAACAGCAAGTGAGCACACCACTGGAAAGCCTCCTGTGCTGCAGCCTGAGGGTCAGGTCAATCCTCAGGCAGCCTCTGGGGGGCTGTGGGATGCTGCCATGCTCACCCGGCTTGGCTGAGGCTAAGGAAGGCCTGGCCCAGCCACACTGGTGTCCTTCCCCTCTCCCTCACTCCCTGCCTCCACCACAGCCAAGCTGACTGTCAACGTCCTGGACGTCAACGACAATACGCCCCAGTTCAAGCCCTTTGGGATCACCTACTACATGGAGCGGATCCTGGAGGGGGCCACCCCTGGGACCACACTCATTGCTGTGGCAGCCGTGGACCCTGACAAGGGCCTTAATGGGCTGGTCACCTACACCCTGCTGGACCTGGTGCCCCCAGGGTATGTCCAGCTGGAGGACTCCTCGGCAGGTAGGTTAGAAATCTGTCAGAGGAGGGCTGGGGGACATATATCTCTGCTTGCTTAGTCCCCAAGAGAGACCACAGCCCCTCTGTGGCCCCTCAGTGGACTGGGCCAGATCCAAGATGGCCAGCATTCCATGCCAGATTCCAGATGCCCAAACCAGGGGAAGGGACAGAGTGCTTACTCCTGGGTTGGGATGGAAGCCTCTTGATGTCTGCCGGAAACCTGGGATACCCCACCACCCAAGCTCCTACTATTAGTACCACCGAGGGAGCAGGAAGGCCAAGAAGGAGGTGTCTCAGGTCCTGGGCTAGTTGATGTTCATTCCTGTGACTGGGAGAAGCTTTTTCACCCTCCATAAGAAAAACTGGACACCAGTCCCTCCCTGCCATGTGCCCTGCAACTGGGTAGTGCTGCCTGACCACCCTCCTTCAAGTGACCACAGCTGCCCCTTGGAGTCCAGGTCTTTCTCCTCCTACTTTGGAGAGCTGCCATGAATGAGGAGTGGCCAAAATGGCAGTGGGGGCCTCTGTGTCTTAGGGAAGGTCATTGCCAACCGGACAGTGGACTATGAGGAGGTGCACTGGCTCAACTTTACTGTGAGGGCCTCAGACAACGGGTCCCCGCCCCGGGCAGCTGAGATCCCTGTCTACCTGGAAATCGTGGACATCAATGACAACAACCCCATCTTTGACCAGCCCTCCTACCAGGTGGGTGGCCAGGCCACAGGCTGGGTCCAGGACCTGTGCCCATTCCTTGGGGTCTTTGGGCATCTTCCTCTCCCACCCTGCCAGCCTCTAAGCCCCCTGGGAGTGCCCAGCCCACGAGCAGCTTGATGCCTGCATCAGTGAGTTCTAGGGCTGTGCTCGGGCTCTGGGACTGACCTTGGCCTACTCTCTCTCCCTGCCCCCTGGGCTCCAGGAGGCTGTCTTTGAGGATGTGCCTGTGGGCACAATCATCCTGACAGTCACTGCCACTGATGC
Organism: Gorilla gorilla gorilla; assembly: GCF_029281585.2. Lineage (NCBI taxonomy): Eukaryota > Metazoa > Chordata > Mammalia > Primates > Hominidae > Gorilla > Gorilla gorilla. The sequence goes on along the minus strand of NC_073232.2, from coordinate 43,961,684 downwards.
TGACTCAGGCAACTTTGCACTCATTGAGTACAGCCTTGGAGATGGAGAGAGCAAGTTTGCCATCAACCCCACCACGGTGAGCAGTGATGGAGGGCTTGGAATTTGGAAGTGGGAAGGACCCAGGGTCAGAGACTGAGCAGCCACCAAAAGTATTGTAGTAATCCCTCTGGGTCTTGTCACCTGGACATCTGCAGCCCCAGAGGTTCTTTAGCCAAGTCAGCAAACCCTGTTCTCAGAGTCCCAGACATTTGGTAGACTGTGGCCTTTCTGTCTCAACAGATGTTGAAGGAAGTGGCCAAGCCTTTTGGAATGAGCCCTTTGTGGGACAACATCTGAGATGTGTCCTCTCCACACTAAAAAAGCACGATTGAAGTCCATGGGGCTTCTTTTTGAGATAGTCAGAAAAGAAGCAGGGGAACCACTGCAGAAAGTGGGCACAGTGTCTGAGCACCTACTGTATACATGGCCCTATACTCAGTGCTGGGGAAGGGAGGATGCCCCAAAGGGTGCCTCCCACACACTTCCTTGAATCTCAGACTTGTGGAAGACCAGAAATTCAGGAGAAAAGATGGGTGATGATTTCAAATGTCTGCTAATTGGTTCAAAGCTGTTATTTTCAGTATAGAGAGAGAGCCCCATGGCCTAGGGCTGGTTGGTCAGGCAGGGCCTTCCCCAGTTGCTGGGGCTGGAACTGGACTTTGCCTCCCACTGCCCTGCTCTGTCCACATCTTCTGGCACTCTGCCCTTTCAGCGGGGTTCACTCCTTCCTGCTTGGTATGAGCCATCAGACATGGCTCCAGGCCTGGCATTAAGACAACTGCATATTTATGGGGTACCTACTATATGCTAGTTCCTGGTCAGGCAGGTAGCTCCAGGCTGGGCTGGTCACCCCATCCCCAGGTAGGTTGGGGTAGTGAGAGCAAGAAGAGCCGCTAGAATGGGAGCTTGCTGGGGGCAGAGGTTATTGTCTCTTTTGTTCAGTGTCAAATCTCCAGAGCCCATAACAGCATCTGGCCATAGTAGGTGCTCAATAAATATCTTTTGAATGATTGAAGGACCTAAAGCCACCCTCCCCCTACTAGGGTGACATCTATGTGCTGTCTTCTCTGGACCGGGAGAAGAAGGACCACTATATCCTGACTGCCTTGGCCAAAGACAACCCTGGGGATGTAGCCAGCAACCGTCGCGAAAATTCAGTGCAGGTGAGAGGTGCCAACCTGGGCCAGGGACGACAGGGACTGGGGTTGTGGAGGCAACAAGCAAAGCCTCTAGCAAGTGGACTGCTGCAGACTGGGAGCAGAGCCCCCCGGTCCCCTTTGAGACACAGTGACAGAAAGGAGAAGGCAAGAGGGTAACTGGATGGGTTACAATGGCTGTGGCTTAGGAAGACAGGGACCCTCTGGGAGAAATCTTTGCCAAACTGCTATTTGGCAAAATATTTTGGCAAATAGGCAGCTAAACATACCTGGGTGTAACCCAAATAATGCCTGGGGCTCCACATGGCCCAGTATCACCATAGTGTCCCATTGAAAGAAACACAGTCCAGAAACCAAACATAATTATAAAGGAATCATCTTTATTTATGTCTCTCTCTTTTTTTTTTTTTTTTTTTTGAGATGGAGTTTCACTCTTGTTGTCCAGGCTGGAGTGCAATGGCGTGATCCGGCTCACCACAACCTCCACCTCCCAGGTTCAAGCAATTCTCCTGCCTCAGCCTCCCAAGTAGCTGGGATTACAGGCATGCGCTACCACACCCGGCTAATTTTGTATTTTCAGTAGAGACGGGGTTTCTCCATGTTGGTCTGGCTGGTCTCGAACTCCCGACCTCAGGTGATTCGCCCACCTCGGCCTCCCAAAGTGCTGGGATTATAGATGTGAGCCACCGAGCCCGGCCTATTTATGTCTCTTAAAGAATACTAATGAGCGCTCCAAGTCATAACCCCATTCTCATTCCAGTGTCCACACAGCTGTTCTGAGGCCAGCATCTCACCCTCTCAGCTCTCAATCCCCTTTTCTATGCAAAGTCCCAGGCCTCAAGGTTTTGCTTCCTCTTTCTCTCTCCTCCCTTCTGTCTTTAGCAGGCCTATCTTTCTGTATGCAGTACTCACTTCTCCCTCACAATAATCTCATCATCCAAAGGAAACTCTCTTGAAAGGTCAGGGGTGTGAACAGCTGAATGGGCCAAGACCACTTCTCTTTGGCAGGTAGAGAGAAAGGGCTGGGAACACATGCACATATCCAAACCTCATCCCTGTCACATATGCATGTGCTGTGTTGGGAAAAACACAGCATTTGGGGCCAGAAGACTCAAGTTCCATGAGCTGAGCACACTGCTTTTGTCAGTCAACCTCTCTGAGCCTCCATTGTCAAATCTGCAAAGGAGGGTGCAGATGTGCAATTGGGGACATGAGGTGGTTTGAAAGTGCTTTGTGCACTGAAAGGGGATCTTTAAAGTCACGGCTGCTGGCTGGAGCATGGTGGCTCATGCCTGTAATCCCAGCACTTTGGGAGGCCGAGGCGGGGGGATCACCTGAGGTTAGGAGTTCAAGACCAGCCTGGCCAACATGGTGAAAACCCATCTCTACTAGAAATACAAAAATTAGCCAGGCGTGGTGGTGTGTGCCTGTAATCCCAGCTACTTGGGAGGCTGAGGCAGGAGAATCGTTTGAACCCAGGAAGTGGAGGTTGCAGTGAGCCGAGATTGCGCCATTGCACTCCAGCCTGGGCGACAAGAGCGAAACTCCGTCGAAAAAAAAAAAATGAAGTCACTGCTGTCAAGGGCTCTGATGAGGATGCAGTTCAGGCAGCTCCCAGCAGCCAGGGAACAAAGGCCCCATGGTTTGCTGTGTCTGTAAGACCTGCCCTGGGCTGGGGGGTCAGCCAGGGAAGCCAAGTCTCAGGCCAGACACAAATCACAGTCAAGAGAACCTTGGGGAGTGGAGGAATGCCACCAATCCAGCACTAAGGGATAGAGATTAGAGCCAGATTTATAGGGCCACTGTGGGGAGCAGCAAGGAATAAAGTAGGAGGTGTGAGGGGATAAGGGGTGTCTGCTTCAGGGCCCAGGTGCAGATTACCTGTTAACCACTGTTCTAGTTGTTGAGTGTTTACTTGAGCCACGCACTGTGCCAAGGATCTAGGATTGTGCAACCAAGGAAACTGAGGCTCAGGGGGTTAAATAAGTTGCTTCAAGTCAGACTCCAACACATTAGAAGACATTACCTCCCTCCCAGGCTGGTGCCTGTCCTTCCTCTATCCAGGCTTACTCCTGCATGACCAGGTCCGCTGAGGCTGCCCCATCCTGCTCCTTACCTTTGGCCTTGACCTCCATCCACCCAGGTGGTGATCCAAGTGCTGGATGTCAATGACTGCCGGCCACAGTTCTCCAAGCCCCAGTTCAGCACAAGCGTGTATGAGAATGAGCCGGCAGGCACCTCGGTCATCACCATGATGGCCACTGACCAGGATGAAGGTCCCAATGGAGAGTTGACCTACTCACTTGAGGGCCCTGGCGTGGGTATGTGGCCTTCCTTGGACACCCATGATGCCTTGGGGGGTGGGAGGGGCAGGCCTGCCAGCCCAGGCCAGGAGTAGAGGGAAGCGTGGGAAGGATGTCTCAACCAGAGCTACTCTCCTGCTCCCACTGCCAGAGGCCTTCCATGTGGACATGGACTCGGGCCTGGTGACCACACAGCGGCCACTGCAGTCCTACGAGAGGTTCAATCTGACCGTGGTGGCCACAGATGGTGGAGAGCCCCCACTCTGGGGCACCACCATGCTCCTGGTGGAGGTCATCGACGTCAATGACAACCGCCCTGTCTTTGTGCGCCCACCCAACGGCACCATCCTCCACATCAGAGAGGTACTCCTGCCCCCAGGGCCTCCTGCCCACCAGTATTTCCTTCTTCCAGCTGTGGCCTAGAAGGGTGGAAGCACCCCACTCTAAAAGTGGGGAAACTTGGCTTCAGGAAAGTAGCTCCAGGAAAAAAAAAAACTTTTTTAATTAAATAAAAGTTTGTAAAGGTGGGAAAACTGAGGCCGGAGAAGGAAGCAGACCTGCCCAGTGCCACACAGGGCAGTATTGAACAGTGGTTACTATATGGGCTGTGCTAGTAAAAGATCTTTGGTTTGGCCAGGTGCAGTGGCTCACGCCTATAATCCCAGCACTTTGGGAGGCCAAGGCAGGTGGAACATTTGAGGTCAGGAGTTCGAGACCAGCCTGGCCAACATAGTGAAACCCGATCTCTACTAAAAATGCAAAAAAAAAAAAAAAAAAAAAAGGCTGGGCATGGTGGTGCATGCCTGTAATCCCAGCTACTCGGGAGGCTGAGGCAGGAGAATCGCTTGAACCCGGGAGACAGAGGTTGCAGTGAGCCAAGATGGCACCACTACACTCCAGCCCGGGCAACAGAGTGAGACTCTGTCAAAAAAAAAAAATCTTTAGTTGAAGTCTAACTCTATCGCTTATCAGCCCAATGACTTTGAGCAAGTGACTTCTGTAAGTCTGTTTTCTGTAAGTCTATTTTTTCCTCTGCAAAACAGGACTAATAAGTAAATACTCCATCTCTTGCTCCTAGATGTCTACCAAAAAGGACAGACTCCTCCACAACCCACTTCCCCCATACTTTTCTCAGAATAAACCCACACGCCCCTTCCGTCTGTCTGTTGTTCCTGCTGATACAGTGTGGAGACAGCCTAGGAGCTGAGGATGAGCATCAAAATAAGAAACGAGGGGAAGTGGCAAGGTTCTGGAATCTCTCCAGGTCTTCCACTTCTCGGTCTAAATTGCCATATAAAGATAGGGGAAGTATTCCTTTGTCTTCTGCTCTCCCCCTTTCTTCTAAGCACACAGGCCCAAAGTGCTCCGTAGTGGCACCATCAGAATGTCTCCCACTTGTTCTTTGTCCCCCAAACTCCACCCAGGCTCCACATCTCAGAATGTCCGTGCTAAGTCCATCATGTCACTCTGTCCCCTCTTTGAGGTCCTGCGGGAGAAAACTCTCCCAAGGCTAAGCTCAAAGAAGCATTGTGCCTTTACCAGGTGCTTTGCTTTTTTACCTTGTGTCTAGTGTCTCATCGGCAGTGATTGAGCAGTCTGTCCTCTTTGCTCTGCTTTGCTCTTTCAGAGTGGTCAGGCCATCTCGAGTGACCCTGCAGGGACAGGGCTTACACCTTGCTTCCCACCCCTCAGCTTTCATCTTCCTGACCAATTTTTTTCTTTACTCTAGTTTTTTAACTTGATCAACCTTGTTATAATTTATGTATTCTTGTCCCCTGCATCAAATCTCTTTTGCGGAATGAGGCAGGGTATAAATTAATAATAATCTAGTCCTTTTTCACACCAAAAGCCCCATTTATGAACACTTTCCCTTCAAGGGCTTTGCATTTGGAAAGATTTATGTCTCCTGAACAATCAGCATGTATTAATTATCTATATGTCGTCCTACTTGTTATTAGACGTAACTGCCATTTAGAACTTTCAGTTGTCATGATCCATGAGATAAACAATGAAACCATGCTGAGCTGATCATTTTTCAACTAAAAGCAAAGAAACATGCCCTTTCTTTTTCCCTGGGCAGCCTTGTCATGGGTCAATGTATGATTTCAATGAGGTTTCGAGATCTTGGACTTAGCTCAACAGCGTTCAGGAGACTGAGGCTCAGGGAAGTGAGGTGGCAAGTCCAGGTTCCAGGCAGGTTAGTAACAGACTAGACCCTGATGGCCAACCCCTATCCTATCCACCATGTCACCCTGCCTGTGTCCCCCCCATTTTCAGGTACCCCGTCGGATGGATGGTGTTGTTTGGGGACACCCAGAATTCCTGTGTTTGGGGTAGCAGAGAGAGCAAGACTGATACAGGACAAAGGGCGGTTGTGGCCTCAGCACTTAGATCCCGTCTGTCCCCTAAACCTCAGCATGCAATGAATGGGACTGGAAGGGCGGAGGCAGCTCCTGGGAAGATGGTCACCCTGGGAAGGCTTGAAGCATGTGGTTCTCAGGCTGGACTGTCAGTGCAATGGCCTTAGCTTGGGTTGGGGAGGAGAGAAGAGGGACAACAGCTAGCAGAAGCCCAGAATCCAGGAGAATCCAGCCGAGCAGGCAGGCGCTCCTGGCGGGTGCTGTAAGTTGTTGAGGACATTCTGCTACCGCAGGAGAAAGAGCAAGGGCTCCCTCAGGGCCTAGGAGCTGAGATTCTCTCAGGGGTCCAGGAGCCTTCCTCCCCATGCTCCCCACAGGAGATCCCGCTGCGCTCCAACGTGTACGAGGTCTACGCCACGGACAAGGATGAGGGCCTCAACGGGGCGGTGCGCTACAGCTTCCTGAAGACAGCGGGCAACCGGGACTGGGAGTTCTTCACCATCGACCCAATCAGCGGCCTCATCCAGACTGCTCAGCGCCTGGACCGCGAGTCGCAGGCGGTGTACAGCGTAAGGGCGGGGCCCGGTGCGAGGGGCGGGGTCTGGGCGGGGCTTTCTTCTGGGGGCGGGTCTTGCACCTCGCCTCCTGGAAAGTCCCTAGGGGAACTGGCCACCGGGAAGTCCCCAAGCCAATCCCCTCTCCCAGTCTTTTCCTCTGACTGTGCTCTTCCGCTCCTAGCTCATCTTGGTGGCCAGCGACCTGGGCCAGCCAGTGCCATACGAGACTATGCAGCCGCTGCAGGTGACCCTGGAGGACATCGATGACAACGAACCCCTTTTCGTGAGGCCTCCAGTGAGCTTGCCTACCTCCTGCGCTGGTCACACCCACACAGGGACTCACCTGCCTGCAAGCACACACTCTCCTATACACGCTGTGCCAGAATACACATTTGGCTAGACACGGAAACATGTCTGCATGCACTTCATGCAAGAACAACTATTTATTGAGCAGCTGTGTTACACTATATTGAGCTATATTGAGCGCTGAAAAAAAAAAAAAGGCAGACCAAAATGCCTGACTCATGGAGCTGATAGCCTTGTCTTTGCCTGCACACACACATACACACACACAAAGCATGAAAATCAACTCTGATTTTTTTTTTTTTTTTTTTTTTGAGACAGAGTCTCGCTCCGTTGCCGAGGCTGGAGTGCAGTGGCATGATCTTGACTCACTGCAACCTCCACCCGGGTTCAAGTGATTCTTCTGCCTCAGCCTCCCAAGTAGCTGGGATTACAGGCACCCGCCACCATGCCCAGCTAATTTTTGTATTTCTAGTAGAGACGGGTTTTTGCCATGTTGGCCAGGCTGGTCTCAAACTCCTGCCTTGGCCTCCCAAAATGCTGAGACTACAGGCATAAGCCACTACGCCCCGCCCAGCTCTGATTTATTGATATAGGGCTGACATGAAATCTGACAGCAAGGCTGAGGGCCCCTCCTGTGGACTCCAACTCTCTGACATGGTTGTTTTTTCTTCTTGTGTGCACATGGGATGTGATGTTCCTTGGCGACTGCTGAGTGTGAGTGCATACACATGCATGTGCATATAAGAGTAACATGTGTGCTTCTCTCACTTAAGCACTCATTTGGGTTCTGGGCAACACTCCGTGAGGGCAGAGCTCAGGTCCGCGGGCCATGCTTTGCTCCCTTGAGGTTACAACGGTTCTACTCACCCCATAAGGCCTGGACAGTAAACTCCCTCAGCACCTACAAAGTCACTGCCCAGGGCCCTGAAACAGGGACTGGAAGCTCGGGTCTTCCCTTGGCCCCCTGTGATGACATCCCCCTCCCTCTGCAGAAAGGCAGCCCCCAGTACCAGCTGCTGACAGTGCCTGAGCACTCACCACGCGGCACCCTCGTGGGCAACGTGACAGGCGCAGTGGATGCAGATGAGGGCCCCAACGCGATTGTGTACTACTTCATTGCAGGTGGGGCCAGACAGAGCTAGTGCCCTGATTACCCTGGGGCTAGAGATGCCCCACATATGCCCTGCTCCTGGCCCTGCCCCCTCACCCTGTGACATGATCCCACCCTCAGCCGGCAACGAAGAGAAGAACTTCCATCTGCAGCCCGATGGGCGTCTGCTGGTGCTGCGGGACCTGGACCGGGAGCGAGAAGCCATCTTCTCCTTCATCGTCAAGGCCTCCAGCAATCGCAGCTGGACACCTCCCCATGGACCCTCCCCAACCCTCGACCTGGTTGCTGACCTCACGCTGCAGGAGGTGCGCATTGTGCTAGAGGACATCAACGACCAGCCACCACGCTTCACCAAGGCTGAGTACACTGCAGGTGCAGGGACTGGAGCCTGGGCACGAGGTGTGGGGTGGCCCCTGCCCTGCCACTTACACCACCTGCCTCTTCCTGCAGGGGTGGCCACCGACGCCAAGGTGGGCTCAGAGTTGATCCAGGTGCTGGCCCTGGATGCAGACATTGGCAACAACAGCCTTGTCTTCTACAGCATTCTGGCCATCCACTACTTCCGGGCCCTTGCCAACGACTCTGAAGATGTGGGCCAGGTCTTCACCATGGGTAGGGCCTGGCAGCACATGAGTGGCCTCTAGCCATGACCTCTCAGTCACTGCATGGACTGTCATCTGGGGGGAGATGGGGTCTGTGGGAGCACCACAGGATATGGGTGGCCCCCCAGCCAGCCACACCAATCCTATTCATCCACCTATTCAGCAATCCGTTCTCCAGTGTATCCACCTATCCACCTCTTCATCTACCCACCAGCCCTTTCTTTTCATTCTCTCTTCTTTTCAACTCATCTATCCATTACTTATCCATCCATCCATGTATCCACACTTCTGTCTGTCCATCTATCCTTCCATCCATCTGTCCATCCCTCATTTTATCCTTCCATCCGTCCATCTGTCTCTGCTTCCATCCATCCTTTCTTCCATCTGTCCATCCATCCTGCTTTCATTCATCTGTCCACCTACCCATCTTCCCACTCTCCCTCCCATAATATCTGCCTGTTTTTCCAGTTGCGCACATCGCCTTCCCCTATGTCAGGCATTGTGTTAGGACTGGGGCACCAGGATTCAAAGCTCACACTTATATTTATGGATGTGCATGTTTGCTTGTGCACTGACCTGTGTGGATGGCTGAGACCCTCTGGGTCAGGCTCTAGAAGATGCCCCTGTGGGTGTCCCATTACCTTACTCCCAGCCCCAACCCCTTCCCCCTTCTTCTCCATCTAAAGGCTCCTCCTCTGTATGCCTCGTCTGTGGCCTGGCATTCAAGGCTCACTAGATCTTCCTCCTAATCCCTCTTTTTGTTCCACAGTCACCTGCTATCCTTAAGGGCCCTGTGCCCAGCCTAGCTAAGCTGCTCTCTCCCCATTCTCCCCTCGCCTTTGACCCCTCTGCCTTCATTGCCTGGAATGCCATTTTGACCCCTTCTTTGCCTTCGGATATCCCTCCCCCACCCTTCAAGGTCTAGTTCATGTGCCACCTCATCCAGTTACACAAGCAGACACCATCCCTTTGTCCTCTGAGCTCTCACTGCTCTTATTTTAATAAATCAAGGCACATAGAGGCTCAGGAGCTTGCTTGAGGTCACGCAGCTAGAAAGTGACCAATTTTGAGCCCAATCTATTGTCTTTTAAGAGAAGACTATGCTGTACCACCTGACCATCTCTCTTCTGTGGGTTTTGTTGTTGTTTTCTTTTTCCTTTTTTTTTTTTTTTTTTTTTGGTGATAGACTCTCAGTCTGTTTGTTGCCCAGGCTGGAATGCAGTGGTGCAATCTCAGCTCACTGCAGCCTCTGCCTCCTGGATTCAAGTGATTCTCCTGCCTCAGCCTGCCAAGTAGCTAGGATTAGGTGCATGCACCACCATGCCTGGCTAGATTTTGTATTTTTAGTAGAGATGGGGTTTCATCATGTTGGCCAGGCTAGTCTCAAACTCCTGGCCTCAAGTGATCTGCCCGCCTCAGCCTCCCAAAGTGTTGAGATTACAGGCGTGAGCCACCACACCCGGGCTTATTTGTGGAATTCTGAGGTACATGTGTTTGAAAGAGAGAGGAGAAACAGACAGACACTCAGGGGGCTCAGAAATGGTCCTTTGCACCCTAGCATGGGACAACAGAGTCACAAACTTGTCATCCGCACTCCCCTGTGATGATAACCGGCTGAGACCCGAGCCATTTCCACTTCAGATGGGCATCGTTCCCACTTGCCTGTCACCTTTGCTCCCTGCTGTGCCCTGTGGGCATTTGTGCTGCCTCCCCTAGATGTGCCTACCTACCCCAGGGTTCATGCCCCTTCCTGGGGATTCGGGGCACTGAGTCTCTGAGCCGTACCCCACCTTCGGGCTTCCTGCAGGGAGCGTGGACGGCATTCTGCGCACCTTCGACCTCTTCATGGCCTACAGCCCCGGCTACTTCGTGGTGGACATTGTGGCCCGAGACCTGGCAGGCCACAACGACACGGCCATCATCGGCATCTACATCCTGAGGGACGACCAGCGCGTCAAGATCGTCATTAACGAGATCCCCGACCGTGTGCGCGGCTTCGAGGAGGAGTTCATCCACCTGCTCTCCAACATCACTGGGGCCATTGTCAATACTGACGATGTGCAGGTGCCTCACAGGCCCACCCAGGGCCGGGGCAGTGGAGGGAGAAGGGGAGGCCAGGCCACAAGGAGAGACAGGGCATTGTGCAAAGGCCAGGGCATGAAAGGCAGTATAGGCCCTACTTAGTCATTTCCTATCAGTGCAGCTTTGATAAAGTTCTCCCAGGTCTCTGGGCCTCAGTTTCCTCTTCCATAAAATGGGGCCAATAATAAATAGTACCTGGCCAAGTGTGGATGAAGTGATTGGCACCGTGCCTGGTCCTCAGCAAACATTCAAACATTCAGTAGTGAAGGGTCTATTTGCAGGGAAGGGCAGAAGGGGCTCCTAAAAGAGGCCTGCCCATCCCTGTGGCCCCCTGCTGTGGTGGCCACACCCTACAATACCCCTTCTCATCTAGTTCCATGTGGACAAGAAGGGCCGGGTGAACTTTGCGCAGACAGAACTGCTCATCCACGTGGTGAACCGCGATACCAACCGCATCCTGGACGTGGACCGGTGAGTCGGGGCCTGTGTTTGGACTGTCAGCCTGTCTGTCTGCCTGCCTCCCTGCCCTGGAGTAGGGGAGGCGACACACGAAAGGCGACACAGACCACACCATCAGGCCCACTGTGTGGGGCCATCTCCCAGACTGGGGCAGGGCTAGGAGAGAGAGCAGAGTTTGGGGGTATGAGCAACTCTGTCCCTCTGAGCCTCCCTCTCCCCATCCGTAACATGGGAGTATTCAGGCCATTCGCGGTGGCTCACATCTGTAATCCCAGCACTTTGGGAGGCCAAGCCAGGTGGATCACCTGAGGTCAGGAGCTCGAGACCAGCCTGACTAACATGGAGAAACCTCGTCTCTACTAAAAATACAAATATTAGTCGGCATGGTGGCACACACCTGTAATCCCAGCTACTCAGGAGGCTGAGGCAGGAGAATCGCTTGAAGCTGGCAGGTGGAGTTTGCAGTGAGCTGAGATCATGCCACACTGCACTCCAGCCTGGGCAACGGAGCAAGACTCCATCTCAAAAAAAAAAAAAACAAAAAACAAAAGGGAGTATTCCATCCACTGTAAGGATGGAACAGGATCCTACACGAAGGTTCGAGGAACCTTGTAAAACGCAAAGCTGTCCCAGCCGGTGGACCTCAATCTTGCAAGGCTTGGGGTTGATGAACTTTGGGGGCTTGAGGCAGGAGCAGAGCAGACCGTCGTTGGTGGGGGAATGGCTGAGGAGGAGAGCTGAGACCCCTGCCCCTCACCCAGGGTGATCCAGATGATCGATGAGAACAAGGAGCAGCTACGGAATCTTTTCCGGAACTACAACGTCCTGGACGTGCAGCCTGCCATCTCTGTCCGGCTGCCGGATGACATGTCTGCCCTGCAGGTACCCGGCAACCCTGCCCCACAGCCCTAGCCGCCCTCCCCACTGCCCGGGCTCACCCTGGTACTGCTCCCGCAGATGGCGATCATCGTCCTGGCTATCCTCCTGTTCCTGGCCGCCATGCTCTTTGTCCTCATGAACTGGTACTACAGGACTGTGTGAGTGTCCCCCACCCCTGCCATCAGGGGGCCGACCACCTGCTCCCGGATGGCCGCGAGGCAGGCAGGGCCTGAGACTTCAGCTTGGCCCCCCTCACCAGCCCCTCTCTGCTTCTCTCCAGACACAAGAGGAAGCTCAAGGCCATTGTGGCTGGCTCAGCTGGTAAGTGAGGGCCATAGTGGGGACACAGGTGAGAAGGCAGTGGGTTGGGGGCCTGGAGTGCCCACCGGAGCCTCACAAGCCTGGCTCAGGCCCTTCACTGGGCCCAGGACCACGCCCCGCACCCCATCCTCCCTCACTCCCCAACACCACCCCTACCCCTGGCTATGCCCCTCCCCTCCATGCCCCAACCCTTCTCCCTGCAGGGAATCGTGGCTTCATCGACATCATGGACATGCCTAACACCAACAAGTACTCCTTTGATGGGTGAGTGGGGTACTGGCCCTGCCCGGTCCCCTGCGGGGAGTCCTGCCAGGACCCAGCTGGGGAGAGCTGCAGTCTCCCAGCACTGGGGCTGCCAAAACCCAGGCTGTGGGTGCCCCCTGGTGGGCAGGCCACCCTCCCTTCACCCTCCCTCCACCCTCAGAAACCACGTGGCTGACAGGGGCTCTCCACCCCAGTGGGCCTCAAGTTCCAGGGGATGCAGACTTTGGGCAGTGGGTGCAGGGTGAAGCCTCTGCACCAAAGGCAATCCAGACTGACATGCAGTCCTGGTTCTAGCAGGATCCTATGGTGGGAGCATGCACCACAGGCACCAGGGCCTCACACCGCAAGTCAGTGAAAGGCACTATATGGCCAGGGAAATGGGCGGGATGTGGGGTGAGGCTGGAAGGGCACCTGTCTACTAGAGCCTTCCCTCCCTCCCCACCCTTTTCCCTCCCCAACTGCAGAGCCAACCCTGTGTGGCTGGATCCCTTCTGTCGGAACCTGGAGCTGGCCGCCCAGGCGGAGCATGAGGATGACCTACCGGAGAACCTGAGTGAGATCGCCGACCTGTGGAACAGCCCCACGCGCACCCACGTGAGCCAGAGGCGGTCAGGCATCACAAGGGGCAGGGGTGGAGGGGCTGGGTCTTTGCAACCTCTGGCCAAGAAGCTGGGTTCTTTAAGGGGTGGCCCCCTCCCTTGTACATGTGTGTGGGGTCTGCCTCTGCTCCAGCTAACGTCCCCTCTCCCCAGGGAACTTTTGGGCGTGAGCCAGCAGCTGTCAAGCCTGATGATGACCGATACCTGCGGGCTGCCATCCAGGAGTATGACAACATTGCCAAGCTGGGCCAGATCATTCGTGAGGGGCCAATCAAGGTGAGCCCTCCCTGCAGGCTCTGCACCCAGTCCCTTGGCTGAGGTTGGAACCCACTCCAGAGAACACAAGGTGGTAGAGACCTCCAGGCTCAGCTAGACCCACCCTCCACTGGGGCGAGAACACCAGGGCTGATGGGGGGCTACTCCAGCCTGCGGTGGCCTTAAGGGCAGGGCTCAGGAGTGAGTCCACCTGTGTCCAGGCTGGCCACTGTCTCCAGGCTCTGCCGCTGATCCCCTGCCCTAGGATCACCAGGATCAGATGTCCGTGTACCCCTTACTCCCAGAGGGAGTGGGCGAGGGGCAGGGCAGGCAGGGGAGGGCCTTGGTGGGGGTTAACCCTTTCCCTCCCCCAGGGCTCGCTGCTGAAGGTGGTCCTGGAGGATTACCTGCGGCTCAAAAAGCTCTTTGCACAGCGGATGGTGCAAAAAGCCTCCTCCTGCCACTCCTCCATCTCTGAGGTAGCCGGCTGGGTGGCCGGGAGCTGAGTGCTGTGCCCCAGCCTGGGGATGCTCTCTGTCTCTTGCTGTCCTGCTGTCCTTCTCTATGTCTCTGGAGCTCTGCAGCCAGGACCAAAGACAGCAATGGGTGGGGGCCAGGAAGTCAGACAGCAGGATCTGCTTTCTGGGCTCTTGGGGGCTTTCACAGGAATGGGGTAGTCTCTAAGGCAGTCTCTCCAATTACAGGAAGACCTCAAGAACATACCTTTGGGGGTGATGTCACTTTAAGAAACCCGGCTGGGTGCGGTGGTTCACACCTGTAGTCCCAGCACTTTGGGAGGCTGAGGTGGGAGGATCAATTGAGGCCAGGAGTTCGAGACCAGTCTGGCCAACGTGGCGAAACCCCATCTGTACTAAAAATACAAAAAATTAGCCGGGCCTGGTGGCGGACGCCTATAATCCCAGCTACTCAGGAGGCTGAGGCAGGAGAATTGCTGGAACCCAGGAGGTGGAGGTTGAAGTGAACCAAGACCATGCCACTGCACTCCATTGGGTGACAGAGTGAGACTCTCTCTCAAAAAAAAAGGAAAGAAAAGAAACTGGCCGTCAGGGTCAAATAGGCCTACATATGTTTGCCTGTAATGATTATGTCAACACTTACAAAAGTCAGGCTTTACCTAAAAACGAATTTCCAGCTGGGCCCATATTCTCAACAGGAATAAGCTAGTCGAATAGCCTCATACAGGAGGACAACAGTGCCAGTTTCAAGTCTCCACCCCACCTATTTATCCTCTGCAGCTTGTCCTGTTGATACTTTCTGCCTGGACACAATTAGAGGTGATCTGCTTGAGGCCAATTTGGCAACAAACCCAGATACCACAGTTGCATCCCAGGATGTTTATAGAGCACCAAAGTTAATACATAAAATTAAAGATTCTCAGCCAGGTGTGGTGGCACACACCCTTAGTCCCAGCTACTCAGGAAACTGAAATGGGAGGATCACTTGAGCCCAGGAGTCCGAGGCTGCACTGAGCTCTGATTACGTTGCTGCATTCCAGCCTGGGCAAGAGAGAGAAACCCTGTCTCTAAATAAATAAAGGCCAGGTGCAGTGGCTCACACTTGTAATCCCAGCACTTTGGGAGGCCGAGGCTGGTGGATCATCTGAGGTCAGGAGTTCCAGACCAGCCTGGCCAACATGGCGTGCCTGTAATCCCACCTACGTGGGAGGCTGAGGCAGGAGAATCACTTGAAGTCAGGAGGTGGAGATTGCAGTGAGCCAAAATCGCACCACTGCGAGACTCTGTCTACACACACACACGCACACACACACACACATTTTCACAAGAAGCCGATATACACACACACACACACAGATTTTCACAAGAAGCCAATCCTCCCAAGACCCCATCTGCAGCAACTTAAGCATTCATGATTCCCCTTTGCAGGCAGTTTGAGAAACAGAGTCTGACAGGCCTGCTGCAGTAGGAGCCCAAGGTTCAGCCACATAGCCAGTGGGTCTCTGGGGCCATCCATCTGCCCACCCCTTGGGCATGGCCCTGAGCATGTGGGGGTCCCGGCCTCTTGCAGCTGATCCAGACTGAGCTGGACGAGGAGCCAGGAGACCACAGCCCAGGGCAGGGTAGCCTGCGCTTCCGCCACAAGCCACCAGTGGAGCTCAAGGGGCCTGATGGGATCCATGTGGTGCACGGCAGCACGGGCACGCTGCTGGCCACCGACCTCAACAGCCTGCCCGAGGAAGACCAGAAGGGCCTGGGCCGCTCGCTGGAGACGCTGACCGCTGCCGAGGCCACTGCCTTCGAGCGCAACGCCCGCACAGAATCCGCCAAATCCACACCCCTGCACAAACTTCGCGACGTGATCATGGAGACCCCCCTGGAGATCACAGAGCTGTGACTAGACAGGGAAGCCTCGTGGGTGTGAGCAGCACCCATCCACCGTCCCCTCCCAGGGAGCAAGAGCAGGGACAGGGCCGGTCGGAGGGGGTCCCTCCAAGGCCAGGCCTGGGGGACAACCTTGGCTTGGCCCTGGCAGCCCGCATCAGCTGCTCAGATCCCACTTTTGCCAGACGCTCATTCAGCATCTGACCTCTACCTTCGTAAGATGTTATTTTTATAAGAAAACCAAACAAAAATGTTAAGCATCTAAGGACAAGGTAAGGAGGGTCACTGGGGCCCAGGAGTCTGGGGACCAGCTTGGCTCAGGCTGAGCTGAAAGAGGCCAAACAGGCCCTCCTCCCTCCCGGCTCCACCCTGCAAGCACCATCCCCTCCGGCTAAGCAGGCGCAAGGGAGGCCCAGTGCAGACATCCCCTGCTGGCCGGACACCGCTGACTCCAGTCCAAGTCCCGCTACATTTCCGCCACATCCCTGCTGGACGTCCAGGTGGAGATGGCATCCCCACGTGGACAAGAAAGTCAATGTCAATGAACAAGCATTCTCTCCATTTCCATTTCACTGGCTTCCCAAATGTGCCCAGCTTATAAACAGAAGGGACTGACGTTCCCTCGGGTTTTGAATGTGGAGTGTTTGTGTGTGTTCCTGTTTTAAATTAAGTTATTCCCTCAATAGTTTCCCCTTGGTTTTGTTTAACTGGTACTCACTACAAGTTTCTGGAATGGTTTGTTTAAAAATCAAGGCAACTCTCAAGGAACTGGCAACGTGCTCTGACTCTGGCCTCTAGGGAGCAGGGACAGGGGCAGGTGAAGGGCAGAGCTGACCTTCAGGTGCGCCTGACCTACTGCTGGCCCTGAGTCTTGGGGAGGACGAGGTGGGATTTTCCTTTATCCACTTTGCTTTCATTCTCTGGCCAAGATGGGTCATGGGAGCGCTGGGCCCCAAAGGTGTCATAGGCTCAGAGCTCATCAGAGAGGAACAAACTCTTCCAGCTGAAGGGTCACAGAAACATTAGGCCCAGATCTGGCTAACAGAATTTTATTGTTAAATCACAGAAACTTTAGTGCAAAACAAAAATCACGAAATCCATTTAATAGCAACTGCATGTCCTGCTGGCTTTGCTTGCTGTCTCCTGGCAACCAGAAGTGGACAGAAGCGTGGGTGCCCAAGTGGGCCACAGACAGCTTCCAACCCCCACACCCCAGCATCCAATCCACACCCAGCAGACCCCTCGGCATGCCGCCCTCTACCAGGAAGCCAGAGGCCTAGGAGCTCGCCATCCATATTTATTTGAAAAGGTCAAAAGGAGCATCTATGAGACAGGGGAGGGGTGCAGGCTGAAGCAGCGCCTCAGCAGCCAGGGACACATAGGCAACACGAGCAGGCACAGCGCGGCCACCACTGTCCACACGCTCACACAAGCCAGGCCCGCGGGGCCTTCGGAGAGCTAGCAGGTTACATTCAGGCAGATGGCCCCCTTCCCACCCAAACCCACAGAACCCCAAACAAGGCATCACCAGGAAAGACACGGGAAAGCCAAATTACAGTTGAACCAGGGACAGAGAACCCTTGGCCCCACTGATGTCCCAAGCCAGCAGCAGCTGCTTCCAAAATCCCTATGCTATTACAGTGGGAATTACATCATTTAAAAAGCCTGATTATTCCAGGCTTCTAATCTTTCATGTAAAACTGCCTTTGTTTTGCTGCTTTGTTCAGCTGAGAGGCCCAGGAAAGGGGGGAGGGTCCCTGATCAGGGCAGGAGGCCACCTCAGAAGCCCAGGCCCACCAGTGCCCAAGCACACGTCAGGGCTCAGAACAAGGCCTCAACCAAGAGGGTTGATGGCCTCCAGTCAAGAAGCTGTGGCTCATGCCAGCAGAGCTCTCTCCTCCTCCAGCAGGCGCCATGCAAGGGCAGGCTAAAAGACCTCCAGTGCATCAACATCCATCTAGCAGAGAGAAAAGGGGCACTGAAGCAGCTATGTCTGCCAGGGGCTAGGGGCTCCCTTGCAGACAACAATGCTACAATAAAGGACACAGAAATGGGGGAGGTGGGGGAGCCCTATTTTTATAACAAAGTCAAATAGATCTGTGCGTTCATTCCCCCAGACACACAAGTAGAAAAAAACGAATGCTGTGGTTTCTGCCAAGATGGAATATTCCTCCTCCTAGTTCCACACATGGCGTTTGCAATGCTCGACAGCCTGGTAGGAGAGAGGAAGCTGAGTTTAGTCTTTGGATGAAAAACTCCGTTCCCAGCCCATCAATGTATCAGATATCACCCCAAAACAGGACCTGTTCTCTTGTCCTAGGTCAGCTGGATGGCACCAGATGCTGAAGACCCAGGACAGGATCTCACTTAAAAACAGGGAACACGTGGCCATCAGAGTTTTGGGAACTTCTAAGGCACAAGTCCAGAGCAGCAGATGCCTGCAGCAGCTTGCAGATGAGTACCCATGCAGGCAGGGCTCAGGGCTTCATCTACCTGCACCCGGCACCCAGCGTCCTGCTAGCAGCCTGCACACTAACTCCCAGGCAGAACCTCCTTGCCTGAGTTAGGCTACACACCAGCTCGGGCCTTGAGAAGCGGGCCCACATTTCCCCAGGACAGCAGCAGAACCAGCTGTGGGGTGGGGCTGGCGGTGGAGATAGGCTGGAGCCTAGCTGGAGGAAAGAGCTGGACATGGCCAGAATGGGGGCCCCCTGCCCCTCCCTGCAGTGGTCCGAAATGACACAACCGCCACTGACATGGTCACAGGGAAGCCCGGTGAGGAAGGAAAAGTTGCACAAAGCAACATTAAGTAACAGGGACCGAACCAAACATCCCCACCCAGGGTAGCAGCACAAGTCACCCAACTGGTGGCTGCCAGGCCAGGCCAGAGCCACAGTGCCCTAGGGCTGCTGGGCAGGTGCCAGCTCTCAGGGCCTTGAGTGAGGACCTGGGCCCGGCTTCAGCAAGGGCAAACATGTTCCCGGGGGACAGGACCTGGGCAAAGCTCTGGGCAATGAATCCCACAGACCTTGTGCAATCCCTGGAGTGACCTTGTACAAGTCTGACACTGTCACAAGGGAAATGAAGACAAAAGCAACAAAGCAGAAGCAAAAAAAATACTAAAAAAAAAAAAAAAAAAATTCCACCCCACCCTTCACTGCAAGAGTGTAGTTCACCCTGTCTTTTCTGGGGGACCATGAGTAAGCCTAACCACCTCTCTGGGCCTCAGCTTTCTGATAACATAAAAGCAGGGTGGAGAGTTGATCACTGGGTTCCCATTAAAGCAGGATTCTCACACAGGCTACCCCACGGCAAGACAGGCTGGTGACACTGTCTGCTGAGCTACTCACATTGCACTGGGCTGCTGTCTCTCTGTTCTGGCACCAGTAGCTTGGGCCCCATACACACTTCTCAGTTCCCAACAAGGGCTTATGGGCCGAGGGGCAGGCTCCAATCTTCTATATGGTGAGAAAAGGAAAAAAGAAAGGGGGAGAATGAGAACTGCCCGACGTATCGCTTTCAAAACTAAGAAAACAGTTTCCAGAAGGAGCTAGGATCACAGCTCCACCACGCTCTTTCAGAACATCAGGGTTGCTGAGGAAAGCAATGGGGCTTGGGGGGCTGGCTCCCTACCTTCTTGGCTCTCCCACAGCAGAACCCAGAGACTCCACCCCACGGCCAAGTCGCAGAGCAACCCTTCCGGGTCTCTGCAGCCCCCCCAAGTTACAGCTGCCCGAGAGGACCCACACCACCCAGTGAGGCTCACCAAGCACACGAAGGAAGGATCCATCACCTCCACCAGGATCTCGATCAGCACGGGCTCATACTCTGCCACAAACTGATCACACTGTAAAGGAAAGCGGGGACACAGGTCCAGCTCTGGGGATGTCCGAGCACAGTGGGGCACAAAAGGCCAGGCAGGCCCTGGATACACTCTTCCCTGAGAGCTCCTGGCATTCCCAGCCCACTGGGTCCTGGGGCCTCCCTTTCCAGACACCCTATCTACATTTGGCCTCTCTACTTCAGGTTGCTTCCCCCAGTGGCTCATCTTAAGCCAACAAATCACCTCCAAGTAAAACTTCATTGGACTCCATGCCCGGAGGCAGAAACAGCTGGTTTTCCATCAAAATGTACCCCAGCCTTGGCATACTTCATCAGGTTCTACCATGCTGGCCTACCGCAGCCCAGCCCGGGGCGTACCTGCTTCTGGTAAGGGTCTGGCAGGAAGCTGCAGCCTTTCTCAAGAGCAGCCAGGATCTCCTGCTTGGTGCTGTTTTTCTCCAGGTTGCGATCCAAATAACCCACCAGCTTCTTGCACACTTCGCAGAAGCCACCGTCCTTTGGCTGAGTCACGTGAACTACATAAGAGGGCAGCAGGCTCAACGCTGGCAGGGCCCTCCCAGACCCAAGAGGGGCACCATCCTCTCCCGCACCACACCCAGCGCTCACCGGTCAGTGCAGGCAGCCGTGTGCCAGAGCAGAGGTGCAGCATGCTGCACACCAGCTCAGGGCTGACCTCCTCCAGCAGGATGGACAGGATGGAGCTGCCGTACGTGTCCACCACCTCCTGGCACTCTTCCGACAGGGACTTCGGCAGCTTCGAGCACATTTTGTCAAAAGCGTCGAGTATTTCTTTCTGGAACACACGAGAGGATCGTGTGAGAAGACGGGAGGCTGGACAAGGGTTGGGGGAGATTCTGAAAATACTAACATGGCCAGGAAATGAGTCAATGGTGGGTGCCGTTTCCACCCCCAGAAAACTACCAAACTACAAAGCAGGGCAATGGTGTCCACCTCCCCCGACCCCCGCCAGCCTAGAGGTCCCACTGGTGAGGATTGCCTTCCACGAGATGGGGACATGGCTGTACACATGTCAAGGCTGGGCCAAGCCCTCTCTCCTGTGGGACTTTCCCACTGGGACATTCAGGCTCGGGGGGCAGGAGAGGCCCTCCCTCTGCCAGGAGGACAGCATACCTCAGTCTTGTTGTTGTCAATCAGCTTGGTCACCTCCTTCACCAGGAATTCACACACCTCACAGTAAACATCAGACTTTGCTGGGACCTCGTGCTTCTGTGGAAAGAGTAGAAGGAGAGTACTTTCAGTGCTGGGACTCACAGCCCTTGGTCTTGCTCCCCTAAAGGAAAGGGGATACAGAGACGAGGGTGGGTTAGCACATCAAGGGCCACTGCCTCCTGAATTCCAAATGACTTGTGGCTTCTAATATCCAAGTTAATTCCCTATTTTTATATTCACCCCCTTCCCCAATCCTCTACCACCACCACCTCCCCCTAACCCCACCAAAACAAAACCCAGGAATTCACAGTTCAGGAGACAGAAAGTCCCTTCCCCACCCCAAAGAGCTGTCCTGATGATGTGTTCGGTTACAATCATTTCATCATTCAGGGTTCATTTTGGGGAGGAGGATGAAGGACCAAAAGCAAAGTGAGGGGCTCACTATCGGTCCACTATCTAGAAGACAGAATGTTGAACACACTTCAGGTCTGCTCGTGTGTCTCCCATGTCTCATTAGCACTTGAGAATGCTCTTCTGGAACCCACCTTTAATAAGGCAATACTGTTGCAGAGGATGTTCTGTGGCAATGGAAATGTTCTCTATCTCTGCTGTCCACTATAAGCTCCAGCTACCTGTGCACTGAGCACCTGCAATGTGGCTGGTGTAGCCAAGGGGCTGAATTTTTAATTTTGCTCCATGGTATTTCATTAAAATTTAAGTAGTCACATGTGGTTGGAGTGCGAGCTATAACTCTTCACTTTCTCTGGCCGTCACTTTGGTCAGCAGGCTGGAGCTGAGGAGCACCCCGTGGAGAGGAAGGCAAGAAGCAGTGCTTCCTGGATTCCAGCTGACACTTCGGCCTGGCCCCTGGGTCACACACTCTGCACATGCAGAGAGGAGACAGCAGAGAGAGACCAACAGCTGGCAGTCAAGTGCCGTGGGATGTTCTAGAACAAGAAGCGTGTACATGTGCCACGTGTTAAGGCATCACACAGCCCAGTCCTTGAAGAACTAGAATGTAAGCCCCACGGGCACAATGACATCATCTGTTCACCACAGCCCCTAACATGCTGCCTGACCCATAATAAATGCCAAATACAAATGCATTATGGGATGAAGTAGTCTAATCTTCACCAAGTGAGGTGTTTGAGTTAAATAAAATAGACACCCACATGTACTTAGTATACAGGCTGCAGGCCCAGTGAGGCTTCCGTACACTCTGAGGGGTGTGCTGGGAACATCCAGTCTGTCAGGGCCACAGGATGGGGAAGGACCCAGACAGTGCATGTGAGAAGGTGAGGCTGGAGCCAGGCACTGCAAAGTCACCTTTGAATGGCATGCTGAAAATACACAGGCTAATGATCCCACGACCATTAGGGTTTACAACCAAGGAAATAAAATGTTTTCAAAAGAACTCAGGGTCAGGGGCTGCATTAGTATAGGGGATAGGATAAACCAGTGATCACAAACTCAAAGACCTTTAGGAGCCAGGCAGGGAACCGAAAGAAACAAATGACTCGTAAGATGTGATGTGACACAGCAGGGAGTAGTGTGGCATTGCACAGCCCTGACCAGGACACAAAGTGACACCAGGTACCTTAATGGGCTCCACCAGTTCCAGGGCAGGGATGACATTCTTGGAGGCCACTTTGGCGGGGACCAGAGTCTGCATGGGCATCTCTTTCACCTCATCACAGAACCCAACCAGCGCACAGATCTCCTTGGGTTGCTGAAGAGAGCACAGAACAACCAGTCAGCAGCAAGCCTACGCCCACTGCTCCTCAGTCCCAATCCAGCCAGAGGACAGGGAGCTGGACAGCACCCTGGGCCCAGGTCAAGGCTGCCTCCCTCTCCCCCTCCCACAACGGGGCAGATTCCAGTTTCCATGTTAAAGCTCGTGTCTGAAGCAGTGCATATGTGCCAGTTACATCTCGGGGAGGAGACCACACAAAGCTCCTAAGGGACATCGAACAGAGTCTCCATCCAGGGCCACCACGAGGGAGACTCCCCAGCACCTTCCACATCTCCAAGGACACCTGCTCTGCTCTAGAATGTGTCTTTTCAGGTCACTCTAGGTAGGAACTAAGCTATGTTTTTTTCTAGAGGGGGAACTACCATGCCCATAAACTAACAGAAAGCCAAATGTGTTAGAAATAAAACCACACCAGATTTTTCAGCGGCAGGACCATTTAAAATGATGCATTAAGGGGAAATGCTGGCTTTTTAAAAAACCACATTCTATGTTCAAGCTGCACACAGTGCACATGAAAACCCAACCCGCCAAATGGATGAATCATTTTAAGCCACAAGGTCTCCAGATTGATCCCCTTTCACCATTTAGACACCAAACACAGAGCACTAGATAGTCTAGACATCCTGACCATGACACTCTGATGGCCAAGAGTGAGACAAGTGTATAGACTCTGTATATCGTGGAAATAAATGCAACCAGCAACTAGCTCTGAGCCTGAGTGCATTTGCCTTCCAGCACCAAACCCTAAAGCAGCAGGAACAAAAGTGCTAAAAACAGGACCTGTTAAGGGAAAAGAGCTAGACCATGACTATGGCTCATCTTGTTTTAATATCAAGAAGGCTCGAGAATTAATAAGACCGGGGGAGTCTGAAAAGTATATCCCAAATACCCTGTCTCTGCCACACCTTAAGAATGAAAAATAAATAAATAAATAAATAATACGAACGCAGCTGAAGATACAGCAAGCTTTTTAGAAAAAAAAAAGATGCCAATATTCAGGAGGTATAGGGCTGCTTCTGCCTCGATCAGCTTTGTTCCAACTCCTTGAGGAGGCCTAGGTAAAAATTCAGGTATTTCAACCAAAGTCCTCTCCCATTAGACTTCAAAATACCTTCAAAAAAAGCTCCAATGCTAATCCTAGCAGATGGATGCCAACGCTCAGAGGTGGCAGTGTTCAGGACGGCCCCGAAGGACACTGGCTCAGAGCAAGTATGGACTGGGCATTTGGTTCTTGTAGCATGCCATCTGATGTGGCTCTAGATCCCAAAGGACCCTGTTACCCAGAGGGGCAGAAGCCACAATCAAGAGATTGTTTCCAATTCTCTGGATCCAACAGCCAGGAACAGTCTGCTGGCTGTCTGCAAATGTTTGCTCATGCAGCAGAAGCATTTCTGTGTTTATGAAAAACAGCAC
The DNA here is from genome assembly GCF_029281585.2 of Gorilla gorilla gorilla. Lineage (NCBI taxonomy): Eukaryota > Metazoa > Chordata > Mammalia > Primates > Hominidae > Gorilla > Gorilla gorilla. The sequence continues at coordinate 43,937,851 of NC_073232.2, read as the reverse complement.
TAAAGACATGCAATGCCTACTTGCGTTGTGACAGACACAAGGTGCCCTGGGGAAGCCAGACCTACACTGGACTTCCTAACTGGCCTACGTTGAAGGAGGCTGAGGCACCTCCTGGGCCACCCATGGTTCCCCATTGTCACACTGGTGGCCTGCATGTACGTATGCTGTATGTGGATTGTGACCAGAGCACAAGGCTCTGCTGGCTTCATTTTTCTGGACCCCGAAGGGGAGATGAGACCTCCAACACCTCAAGGGCTGAATTACAGGGGAGAGATGCAGAAGCCCTCCCCAGCCTATTAATAGAGAGGGACCCTGCCTCTCGTAACCATTCCTTGTATCTGTCAGAGCTAATCATGCCATACGCAAAAAAAAAAAAAAAAGCGAAGTAACTAGAGGAAGCAGCAGACCACTACTGCAAGCAGATTCCCCGACACATACCTGATCCTGCTGTTGAACAAAAAAACAGGAAATCGGAGGTGAAAATAAGAGAAAGGAAAGGACACAACAGTTAAGAAAAATTAAAACAACAATCAAGCAGTTAACCAGGTGTAAGGATGTCCCAAGAGGTTCAGGGGAAATGCTCTTGCAGTCAGATCTTAGCAACCTACCTTGTTCCTGCTATCTTGCGGACAAGGGGGCCCTGAAAGCTTTCCTGGCCCTGCAGGGATAGACCATTTGGGGGCTGTCCTGCTCTGTGTGCACCATCTCCAGGTCTTACACACTAAATCACACTCAAAACACTGTGTAGCAAGAGCCCCAGAAAATGCTTGATGAAGGGTCTCCATACTCAGGAGCCCACACTGGCCCCGGGCCCACAAGGCTTTCCCACAGGTTAGTGACCAGCAGCACCACGGAACAAGACACAGGGCTGCCCAAGTAAGGGGGGTAAGGGATCCCTGAGGGGTAAGGGATCCTAGGGCAATCTACTGCAGGTGGCCAAATGGCAGCCTGGAAGGCCAATTTAACAATGTATCCAAAGCCTCATGCTTCCATTCAGCAGCTCCAGCTTTAGTTCTCTATAATAAGGGGAAAGGCAGGGATATGCATATATGTATGCATTTGGCTATAAGGATATTCATCTTCCCAAAGGCAAACCTGAAAACAACCTAGATACATCCGGCCACCGGGGACCGATTATGTAAATTCTCTTCTATGTACACAGGTGATTATTCTGCAAGCATTTAGTCATTTGTACAAGAATATTCAATGGCCAACATATTTTTAGGCAAAAAATGCAAACTACAAAGTACAAGGTAGTATATATGACCCCGCTGATATATTCTGAAACTCCAAATGATTTTTATGTGGGAAGTATTGTCCATACTTTCAACACATTTCTACACAGTATAACTCTTATAATGAGAAAAATATTTTAAGTTAGCTATAAGGAAGTACTTCACGAGATTAAATCCCGTCAATGCTTATCTTTACCTACTTCAGGTGCATGTCTCTGTAAGCTGCCTTTTAACTGTTTTTAGAACATGGTAGGGTATGAGTAATAATCCCAAGTAAATTACTCCTCCTCGGCTTGCTTGAGTGGTTACAGCAGGTCAGAGAGTCAATCTTTCAGGCTCCTTGGCCATAAGATCTGGCTGCAACTACTCAACTGTGCTGCTGTAGCACAAAACAGGCGTCGCTGTGTTCCAAAAAAATACCCTTTAAGTACAAAACATGATGGGCCAGTTTGCTGACCCCTGGATCAGAGAACAAACTCAAACGCTGGTATGTCAAGCTCAAGTAGTCAGAAAGTCAGCATGACAGACAGGGAAAAGGTGCCCCCCACCCACTCAGCCCTGCCAATCAGATCTAAGGAGGCAGTGCCTGTTCCCAACGTGAGCAGGCCGCCCTGCTCTGCGTGGACTAGCGAGCTCATTTCCTGAATGGGTATTCTTGATTCTAATGAAGGAATGCCCCCTGCCACCTGAATGCATCCAAAGCCAGCTCAGGAGTTACCAGCTCAAGCAGCAGCTTCAGCGGACACTGCTGCCATGTACGGGACAAACTCTGGGAGGCAGTATTCCCCCGACTCAGGTGGCAACACAGCCATTCTCAGGCCTGGCTTAGAGAGCACTTGACTTCTACAGATCCCAGGGTTAAAGCCAGACCTAAAACCTGATGGCCGGCCTGAACAGGCAGAGGCAAACAAATTGCCAGGAAGCCACCAGGGCAGTCCTGGGATCAAGATGCTTCAGCCTCTCCTGTAACAGGGGAGGTACTGAGATTGCAAGTGGAGAGTCTCCTAGCCAGAGGGGTCGATTTAGCCCAATTCAGCACTCTAAGGTAAAAAAGGGAAACTAAACCATATAATTTTTAAAATTCCTAGAAATGACGAAACCTGAAAAACAAAGAAAAATGCTAACAAGGGGCCTCCGTGCCACCTACCATGTGCATCATCATCTGGATAGCAATTTCAGAATACTGGCTGATATAGTTCTTGCACTGAGGAGAGAGAAACAGATTGCTAAACAAATCACTGCAACAATGCACCAAAACCCAACCAACAAAAACCCCCCAGCATTTCCAACAGTGTCAACTGGTGACTATCAAGCAAGTTTCTAAAGTAGAATTTTATAAATGTCTGCTCTGGGCCAGCTTTAATAAGATGAAAATGACAATTTGGTTACTCTATCATTTATAGGAAATGTGTGCAAAAGACGTTTTGAAAATGTTTCTTAAGGGACCTTAAAGATTCCACCCTCCTGTCTCCTTTATCTTATAACCTCACGTGCCCCAGGATCATACAGCAACTATTCGGTGGCAATTGGGAGAGAAGGCAGCTAGGAGATACACTGCTTAGGAACTGGAGCTTACCTTTCAAAGCCATTTACACAATCTCAGATGGCATTATAAAGCTTAAATCCAGTAGAGTCAAGTTATAATGATTTTTAACTGCTTATTTTCAGACAATCTAGATACTTCCAGTAGACTCCACAGAATTGCCCCTTGTATTTGGGGAGCTTCTACAGAGAGAGGACCAAAGGTAACATGATACAGCCTCTCAGAGAGGGTTCAACTGGGAAACCTGTTTAAATGGTGTTATGCAAAGACACTTAAAATGAGGCTACAGGATTCCTAGGCTTTCAAAATGAATGAATGTTCACCTGATTAACATTCCTAACGGAAAGTCAGAGAGAAACCCTCAGCTGGGCGTGGTGGCTCACTCCTGTAATCCCAGCTACTTGGGAGGCTGAGAACAGGATTGTTTGAGCCCAGGAGGTAAAGGCTGCAGTGAGCTATGATTGTGCCACCGCACTTCAGCCTGGGTGACAGAGCTAAACCCTGTCTCAAGAAAAAAAAAAAAAATGGAGAAGGCCTCATCTCCTAGAGCCGGCCACTCCACCCAAAAAGCCTCGCTAGATCCCAAAGGACAGAGTGATTACAACCAGCTTCTCAGCTGCCAGTCTAGCAGGTTTCTTCAGTTGTCAGGTACTAAAAATGGCATTTTGGTTTTACACATCCACCTGAGTGTGATTAATAATCTCGGAATAGGGTCCCAGAATGAAACCATCTAAGTAAGGAGCCAAGAAAATGAGTTTCTGAGCCCACAGGACTAAGGGAGGCTTCCAGGTGAACCATGGTCAGCGACCATGCTTGCTGCAGGAGCACAGCTGGAATTCTCAGTGTCACATACATTAGCCAAGCTTTCAAAAATGGGGTAAATGGCCCGGCGCGGTGGCTCACGCCTGTAATCCCAGCACTTTGGGAGGCCGAGGCAGGCGGATCATGAGGTCAGGAGATCGAGACCATCCTGGCTAACACAGTGAAACCCCATCTCCACTAAAAAATACAAAAAAAATTAGCCGGGCATGGTGGCGGGCACTTGTAGTCCCAGCTACTCAGGAGGCTGAGGCAGGAGAATGGCGTGAACCTGGGAGGTGGAGCTTGCAGTGAGCCGAGATCGCGCCACTGCATTTCAGCCTGGGCGACAGAGCGAGACTCCGTCTCAAAAAAGAAAAAAAAAAAAGAAAAGAAAAGAAAAAAATGGGGTAAAGGCCGGGCGCAGAGGCTCACGCCTGTAATCCTAGCACTTTGGGAGGCTGAAGCGGGCGGATCACTTGAGATCAGGAGTTTGAGACCAGCCTGGCAAACACGGTGAAACCCCATCTCTACTAAAAATACAAAAATTAGCTGGGCGTGATTGCACACACCTGTAATCCCAGCTACTCGGGAGGCTAAGGCAGGAGAATCGCTGGAACCCATGAGGTAGAGGTTGCAGTGAGCTGAGATCACGCCACTGCACTCCAGCCTGGGCAACAGAGCAACACTCAGTCTCAAAAAAAAAAAAAAAAACGGGGGGCAAAAAGTATTTCTACAGTGTTCCTAATACACAGCGTGCCTGGCAGGAAACAGAATCTTCCCAGAAACAGTCTCCTACTTTTTGTTCCCAGTTTTGTTACATATCCAGATGCCATTAACCAAAATAGATTCAAGTCTGCACTACCTATTCAAGCTGCTTTCTGGGAAAAAAGAGAAGCATGTTGTCTGAACGCCCTACTCCAGCCTCCACAGCCCAACTCCCAGGCCCAGAACATCCCCAATGCACAAGGACACAAGGCTCACTATGTCGGCCATGCCAGGGCCCAGGCGGTCACACTCCTCCTTGACATGTTCCACCAAGGCCTGGACAAAGGTGGAGTTGGTCCGTACAGCAGTCTGGATGTCAGTCACCATCTGAATGCAGTCCTGGCAAACGTCCCCATTATCCTACAGAAGAGGCAGTTAGGTTTGCAACTTAAGAGGACTCAAATTCCTAGGAAAACGTCCTTATATACTCAGGGCTGCAGCATTAGGGGGCACTTACTGACCAGTTCCTAAGATGCTTTACAGGCTCTCAAATTACTGATAGGCTTAAAATCAATTAAGTGTTCATTATAGTTAACAGTATGGTATAAAAAGGGGGTTTAGTATAAATAAAAAGGTTGGCCAGGCACAGTGGCTCACACCTGTAATCCCAGCACTTTGGGAAGCCGAGGCAGGCAGATCGCTTGAACCCAGGAGTTTGAGACCAGTCTGAGCAACATGGCAAAACAAAAAATACAAAAATTAGCCAGGTGTGGTGGCGTGCATTTGTACTCCCAGCTACTCAGGAGGCTAAGGTGGGAGGATCACTTAAGCCTCAGAGGTTGAGGCTGCAGTGAACCATGATCACACCACTGCACTCCAGCTTGGGTGACAGAACGAGACCCTGTCTCAAAAATAAAAGAAGTAAATTTTTTTAAAGGGGATTAATCTTTGCATATTTTAAATATCCCATTCTTTAGAAACTTCATGGTACAACCATTTAAAGGCTGGCTCATGTGACTGCAGAGTCACGCACAGGGATAAGCCCCAGTTTAAGAACCACACGTGCCCTCTCTGCCCCTTTGGTCTCTCATCTCCAGTGCAACCAAAAATGGGTCCTCAGTGGCCAGCCCGTTGTCTTACCTTTGGCTGGGGCTTGCTGCGGGGGCCGTCCTGAGGGTAGAGGAGGAGAGGGATGTTGGCCATGAAGGGGGCCACCACCTCAGTCATGTCCAGCTCTGGGATCTTATTGGACTCCAGCTGCTTCTGGTGATTCAGCTCTGCCAGGTGCTTCTGGAGAGACTCGCAGAGGTTGAGAGCAGAGCACACCTCCCCAGGACGGCTCTGGTGGGATGGAAAGAAGTCCTGCTGAAAATCCTCTCCCCAGGGGAAAAGAAGACAGGCCATCTAGTGCCTCTGAATTAGTCCCTCTCTTTAAATCCCTTAAAAGAAACACAAACCTGTTGTCTAAATTCAAACTGCTCAGCATACCAAGAATGACAAAATTACCCAATCTGAGTGCCTAACCACACAGCGGCCCCTAAGCTTCCTCGATTCTCCTATTAGGCAATGATGCAGTTTGGCTGTGTCCCCACCCAAATCTCATCTTGAACTGTAGCTCCCATAGTCCCCAAGTGTCATGGGAGGGACCCAGTGGGAGGTAACTGAATCACGGGGGCGGGTTTTCCCATGCTGTTTAGTGATAGTAAGTCTCATGATCTGATGGTTTTATAAAGGGCAGTTCCCCTGCACATGCTCTCTTGCCTGCTGCCATGTAAGATGTGGCTTTGCTCCTCCTTCACCTTCCACCATGATTTTGAGGCCCCCCCAGCCATGTGGAACTGTGAGTCCATTAAACCTTTTTTTCTTTTTTTATAAATTACCCAGTCTCAGGTATGTCTTTATTAGTAGCATGAAAACGGACTAATATAGGCTTCCTAAATGTTACCTCTTTCCCCTCAGCTCTTCTTTAAAGGAATAGGAGGCCAGGCGCAGTGGCTCACACCTGTAATCCCAGCACTTTGTGAGGCCGAGGCGGGCGGATGGCCTGAGGTCAGGAGTTCAAGACCACCCTGGCCAATGTGGTAAAACCCCATCTCTACAAAAATACAAAAATTAGCCGGGCATGATGGTGGGTGCCTGTGATCCCAGCTACTTGGGAGGCTGAGATGGGAGAATCACTTGAACCCGGAAGGCAGAGGTGCTGTCAGCCAAGATCGCGCCATTGCACTCCAGGCTGGGCGACAGAGTGAGACTCAGTCTCAAATAAATAAATAAATAAATAAATAAATAAATAAATAAAGGAATAGGAGCTTCTTGCTGGAGGAGAAGAGTCAGCAATTCTAAGTCACTTCCCCACAAAATGAGCTAACACGATGGCTTTCAACACCTTCCATATGCTGATGGCTCCCAAGTGTTTAACTTCTGTAATCATGCCCACCCTGCAGACATCTCAAACTTACCCCTCATTCTATCCTGCCCAACTAGCTCCATTTTAGCAAATAACTCCACCTTCATCTTCTCAGAAACCAGGGAGATATTTACAGCTCTTCCTCTCCTATACATCCCCCTCATGAGCAAGTCCAGTCCATTTAATCCTCCAAAAGAGAATCTGCATCTGCCATTTCCACTGTCCACATCACATCTCACTCACAAAGCAATGACCTCCTGAGGGTCCTGTCAGCTTCCCGACTTGCAGCTTCCCTCAATGGGACCTAGACCTAGACCAAACCCTTTGACAAATGCCCTTACAATCATGACACTCCAAGGCTGCACTTGCAATCCTTGAAGATGGCCTAGGAGGCTGTGTATGACACAACCCCTGCCTTCCTCACCAGAACCTTGGTCCTGTCTTGGGACAGTCCTGCCCCACTGGCCCTCTTCAGTTACTTAAACACCTCTTCTTTGTCAAGGCCTTTCCAAATTCCACAAAGCTAGCTCCGTGTTCTTTGCTAAAAACCCAGTCCGTGACACAGGGTTTGTGTCTGTGCATAATACATACTTGATGAATGAAAGACCCCAATACATTCCCTAAATTATTCCTTAATTATAAGTTCACAGAAATAAATTCACAGAAGTGAGGTTTTGTGCTTGCTCAAAGGGGTCAGTTAAAGATTGGACATGATGTATCCAACTCACATCTCTGAAGGTTATGCCGGTTTACATTCCTTCAGCAGTCCGACCAGTCCCCAGCAGCCCCACCCTCGCTAACCCCAGGGCAAGTTACATACAGAGTGGCCTGCTGTGCCAAAGGAGCTATTCTGGATGTCAAATTGTAGCAAAATGCTGTTGAGGAATTCCAGAGCTAAGAACAGACTTTCCATTTTAATCAGTCTACTCTGGGCCACTGCCTCTCCTGGGCCCCAGAAGCACCTTCAAGGAAAAGCCTATTCCCCATCACTTACCATTTCTCCTTTAATGATGTCCAGGATGACAGGGAGGTAGGAGTCCACTATCTCCTTGCACGAAGCAGACATGTTCGGTTTCGGAAGCCAGTCACAGGTCTTCTCCAAGTAAACAAGGATCTCCTCCTACGAGAGGACACCAGGGTCAGAATCACGATAGGCTTTCCTCCCTGGAAATAAATGGGCTGAAGGCAAGAGGCCCTCAATAGCTCCCAGAAAAACCAAGCCTGGAAAACAGCCAGCCCTCAGGGAAAAGGACTTGGCCATGTTACCTATGGCTCTATTAGGTCAATCAGGCAAAAGCAGACATGAGCATTCAAAATGAAAATCCCTGGACCTGCAGTCTCGCAGGCACAGGGAATTCTAAGCAGAGATGGCCAAAATGGACCTAGGTATTAGTGGCACGCAATATAACATCTCAATTAACTTTGGGCATTTAGTCCCGGGGCCAGCAAAGTAGGCCCTTCAGCTTATTTTTGTACAACCCAGAACTCAAAGAATGGTGTTTACATTCTTTTTACATTTTTAAAAAGAGACTGTGTGACAGGGACAGTATACGGCTCATATACCCTAAAATCTTTTCTCCTTGGTCCTCTGTGGAAGACATTTGCCACCCTCAGGCCTACACCATTCCTCTTTAGACACCCGCAATCACAGCTCTCTTAGGAACCAGTGCACGTGCCCGTGGCTCAAGCACCATCCCCACTCACAGCCGCTCACCTCAGTGGCATTGTCCTTCAGCATATCACCAGCTGCGGTGACAACGTCTTTGCATATGTCGCAGGGAAGGGATTTCTAAGAGAAAGAATACGAGAAATTTGTATTTGCAGGACACAAGTTCACACCCCACACAGCTAGAACTCCCCATGGCCTTTTCGCTATTCTCTCTAACCAGGGATATGATCATGACCGCGCTCCTGTCACATCCTGGTTCTCCACCCTGCATGAGCAGCGCTGGGGCACGGCAGGGAGGGAAGAGGTGTGACTCACCAGAACACACTGTGATTTACAGGACACAGAACCTTTGCTCATACCCACACAGCACCCCACGTGGCACAGGTCAATTTCACATCAATGCTCACAACACCTCTGAGGAAACTGAGGCTCAGGTGAAATCAGAGTCACATCAGTATGGCAGAGAGGTGGGTGGGACAGAGAAACAAACGCCCCACCCACCTCTGAAGGCACACCCACACTGAACCGTTCACCTGCGCTTCCCCTGCCTCCCAGGCATGTTAACGAGGCAAGACCACACCAAAGCCAATCTTCTGATTGGCACCAAGGCCCCCACCTGGACCAGAGGCCATGGAAATTCTAATTGGTTCCTGCGGCCCTTGGGGAAGAATGCCCAGGCTCCCTTCTTGATGTCAACTGACTTTCCATCCATGGAGAAGAAACATGTCTGGGTGAGACTGAGGAACACCTACGAACTTAGCTGCATTTAGAGAAACCAACTTGAACCTAGTCAGGCTAATACAGTCATCCTTTGGTATCTGAGGGGGTATCAATTCCAGGATCCCCATGGACACCCAAACCCCAGGATGCTCAAGTTCCACCGACAGCCCTCACCATTTGTGGAAACAGAGGGTCAAGGGTACTGTGCATGGAACCATATCAAGAGAGGGCCGGGCCGGGCGCGGTGGCTCACTTGGGAGGCCGAGGCGGGCAGATCACGAGGTCAGGAGTTTGAGACCAGCCTGACCAGCATGTTGAAAACCCCATCTCTACTAAAAATACAAAAATTAGCCGGGCATGGTGGCGCACACCTATAATCCCAGCTACTTGGCAGGCTGAGGCAGAAGAATTGCTTGAACCCGGGAGGCGGAGGTTGCAGTGAGCCAAGATCGTGCCACTGCACTCCAGCCTGGGCAACAGAGTGAGAGTCCATCTCAAAAAAAAAAAAAAAACAGAAGGCCGGGCCATGACAAGACCAGCCAATCAAGTTTTAAAGTCCTTACGGGACACACATTAAACCTGGAAACAGGAAGTAGTATTAAAAACAAGATTGAAGGCAAATTAGAAACCAAATCTGAAAGTAGTTTCAGGCCAGTCGTGGTAACCCACGCCTGTAATCACAGCACTATGGGAGGCAGGAGGATGACCTTAGCCCAGGAGTTCAAGACCAGCCTGGGCAACATGGTAAAAACCCTATCTCTACAAAAAATACAAAAATTAGCCAGGCATACTGGTCCACATCTGTGGTTCCAGTACTCAGGAGGCTGAGGTGGGAGGATCGCTTGAGCCTAGGAGGTTGAGGCTGCAGTGAGCCATGATTGTGCCACTGCACTCCAGCCTAGGTGACAGAGCCAGACCCTGCCTCCAAAAAAAAGGGCAAGTATGGCCACAGAAGGCAGTTTTCCAGTGAATAATTCACAAACTGTTTCTAAAAGAATGGTGCTAAGCTTTCTTCTCTTACTGAAGGAGCAGTAGTGGCCCCTGACAAGTTTTTTAGAACCCAAAGTCCACTCAGTCAAACACAGCCCGTACCACATGATGGCCGGCACAGCCCCAAGTGAGCCCAGGGCAGCAGCTCTGCGCTGAGCTGGCACGGTCAGCAGAGCATCTCCTGAGAGGGCTTGGGACCGTGAGGAACACACCCATGGCTTGTCGCCTTAGACCATGCCCCACATTAATATGCTACATTCAGCATTATTTAGATGAAAAATCAGTGCTAGCTTCCTCAGTGTGGTTACAGCTGGAAATCAATTTTAAATGGCAACTGCACTCCAGGATCTCAATCAGCAGTTTGCCTGTTTGAGAGGAGTGAGGAGAGAACAAAATATGAAACAGGCAGAAAGTACCTGAAAAGCTCAGCATGTACTTTTTGGAGTGAGTGACCAAGGATAGAGCCGCGCCCATGTGCCCAGTGGTGGGAACGGGCACTGCCAACCCACTGGCCTCTTATCCAAGGTGAGAAGTGGGATCTGCACAGAGGCCCAGAGGCAGCATGGGGCAGGCACCTGGAGCCGCAGGCATGGGGGACCTCATCCTGTCTGCCACAAGAGACCAGGTAGCCTCAGGAGAGTGAAACCTTAACCTCTCTGAGCCTCCATCTCCTCTGCTGTAAAATGGGTACATTCACCAATAGGTCCTGCCTCCCACACAGAGTCACAGTGAGAAGTAAACAAAACCAGGCAAGAAAAAGTGCTCTGTCAATATGGCAGTGAGTTACAGCTGTTCTAAGGGAACCCAAGAGGAGTGCTGGGGCTGGGACTGGGGGGCAGCGGCACTCACCACTGTTGGCTTGTTCCAAACGGTCTGCAGGCAGTGCTTCACTGCCCCGCAGTCGGACGCCGTCTTCACATTCTGGCACCACACTGCCGAGCCCCTGGTGCATTCTTTCAGTCCAAGGACCGGGCCGGCTAGAGCTAAAATGAAAACCAATGTGAGGAGGTGGCCCATTTTGTAGCAAACCAGGTCGACCTGACTTATTTCCCCAGGGCTGAGGGCGACTGTCCTTGAGCTGGACTCTGCTACTCAGCCCCTCACCAAGCTGTATGGGACACCAGCCACACAGATACACGCCTGTCCCGGTCAAGAAGCTGGCTTGTCTGTCACAGGGCTAGAAGGGACTCATTTATCTGGTTCATGTTCATCCTCTCTAACTACCTTTAAACAGTATCAGGGAGTATCAGAACTTTAACCTTAAAATGTTTCCATAAGTAACAAGGTATCGTCATAACCTTAAAATGTTTCCATAAGTAACAAAAGAAACCATAGGAGAAAAGACTAACAAATTCAAATACAGGGAAGATTTTGACTTCTGTAAAATGAATAACAACTGTAGAATGAAGGGTTTTTTTAAAAAAGAAAAACAGGCTGGGCGCGGTGGCTCACGCCTATAATCCCAGCACTTTGGGAGGCCGAGGTGGGTGGATCACGACGTCAGGAGATCAAGATCATCCTGGCTAACACGGTGAAACCCCGTCTCTACTAAAAATACAAAAAAAACAATTAGCCAGGTGTGGTGGCGGGCGCCTGTAGTTCCAGCTACTCGGGAGGCTGAGGCAGGAGAATGGCGTGAATCCGGGAGGCGGAGCTGGCAGTGAGCCGTGATTGCGCCACTGCACTCCAGCCTGGGTGACAGAGCAAGACTCCGTTTCAAAAAATAAATAAATAAATAAATAAAATAAAAATTAAAATAAAAAAAATTCATACCCTTATAACATAATGGCCAGCTGCCGGTGGCTCATGCCTATAATCTCAGCACTTTGAGAGGCCGAGGTGGGGTCAGTTGAGTCCAGGAGTTCAAGACCAGCCTGGGCAACATGGCAAAACCTCATCTCTACAAAAAATTAGCCGGGCATGGTGGCACGCACCTGTGATCCCAGCTACTCGAGAGACTGAGGTGGGAGGATAGCTTGAGCCCAGGACGCAGAGGTTGTAGTGAGCCGAGATCTCACCACTGCACTCCAGCGGTGAGCTACCATACCTAGCCCTAAAAATATTTTATAAACTGCCTTGAGAGTGCCTATGTTTCTTAAAACAGGTCCTTGATTTTAGAACCAAAAAAATGGGGAAAAAAATCCTCAGATTCACATCTCACTTCTAGCCCAATTATTCAGCTAGGAAACAAGAGATTACATCGGACTACACATAGAGGATGGTGGCATGAGGGTCAAACTCCAACAGGCATCTCAGTAGGGTTGAACAAACTTTTGCTGCAATAGATACTTGACCCAAGTCTGAGACAAAAAAAAAAAAAACCACAATCACCTGAGAAACACACTTAGAACCTCAAGAATCTTGCTGTATGCTGCTTCCCTCTGTAAGCCAATTCTACATACGTGTGTAACACACACAGGAAACACGTGTTGTATAGGTCAGTACGTGTTCTTCCTCCAGGAGAGGGTAAGGAATGAACTGCTTTCTTTCATTACTACCTCCACAAGCTACTCACACAAAGACTGAGTCCCACAAAGCTCGAGCCAGATCACCTGCACCCCTTCAGACACAAGCAAATGAATTATTCATCTGCTGCCCAGGTTATAGCCTTCCCTGTCCCCTGGGAGCAAAATCACAAACACGTCCAGTTCGCAACCTCAACCAAGCTGGCCACATTCCAGAGGCTGCTGGTTTGGACTCTAGTTTCCAGGGAAAAACATGTGCCAGATGCAAATCAGTACCAAGCTCCCCAGATGGCTCACAAAAGCTTAGTTAGCCCGCAGTGTAGCCAAGCATGGCTGGTGCCAGCTTCAGTTATAAATCTCAGGGGAGCGGTGGAGGGGAGGCAGAATTGAGTCATGAGGGTAAGGGCTCTGGGGACTGTGCAGTCACAGAGACAGCACAAATAGGAACCCCAGACCTGATGACTCCCACCACACCCTAGCAGGCCCTGGGCCCCTAGGACTCTGAAAAAGGACCCATGATGACACCATGATACACTGCCTAGCCCTACCTCCAAATCAAGATGAACAGGAGGCTACCAAATGAGTCTCTAGGCAGAGGAAGGCAGAGTGATACACAGGGAAGCCAGAAGAGGATGGGCTCAGACCTAAGGAGACCAGAGCCAAGACAGAGGAGTCACCAACAAAAGCAGGGGCAAGTGACCAGCACCCCCCATTTCTTAAAAATGCTCATCCAGTGTAATGTCCACCCAGCTACTTTCTCCAGCCCTCTCAGCAGGGAACTAGCTACAGCTGACCAAAATCTAGAGTGTTTCCGGAACACAACTCACTCTCACAGGCCCATGTGAGAATACTTTGTAGGTTGCCTACTTCCTCTAGGAACGTGAAACAGTAATCGTTTTCCATGATGACTTTGTTACTTGTTTTGGTCCGGCCAACCTGGACTGAAAATAATCTTGGGCAGCCCCTTGTATCTGAAACTGGCCCAGCTAATACAAACTGACTGTCACTTCCCAATCCATGACCTACTGAATGGCAGGAGGCCTCTTCCTCAGATCTGGAGGCAAAAAGATACGCATGGTGGAGAATTCGGTTCACCTATAAAGTCAAGTTCCAGCGTAAAACAGATTTCCGTGGACACAGGAAGTAACACGTAAATTCCAACTCCTAGAAAGTGCCTTCTTAGCAAGACACCCCCTTCTACCTCCAACCACAAGCCAAACATAAAGGTGCATGTTACAAAAACAGCCTGTGGTATGCAATGGATTCCATCTCCCAGGATGAGCGACATGATGACATATGTTCATAGACTGCGTGTCCTCAGGGCAGGCACCGCTGGGTGGTGCTGGGGAGCTCCCAGCCGCCAAGAGGTGCAAAGCCCACTCCCAGAGCAGATCTCCTAAGGGGGATCAAACAGTGGGTCAGAACCTTTTGGGGACATGGATCCCTTTCCCAGAAACTTTATTACACACAAATTTCTCCTAGCACTTGAGGAACTTCTCAGGTCCCAGCTGTGGATTAATCATAAAGCTCTACAGGCAAGGGTGGTTTTTCTCCACACAAGCAGGTAAACAACCTAGATGAAGGCATGGCTACCAGCTCCACTGACTGCGCAGAGCCCGAGACCCTCATGCCAAAGAACAAATGAACAGTCACGACTTTCTTTACCCCAAAGAGCAGGAGGAACAGACATCTAAGTAATGGTGTGTGATCCCACGCATCGGTGGGAATGGGAGCGGCAAGGCAATGCTAACGGAGCCTTCCTCAAAACGAAATTGGAATTGGTACCTGCAAGATGGTGACAGAAAAGGCTGGCTACGTGGAGAGGGGGTGGGGAATTCCAGAACATTCCAAAGGAGTCCAGTTCTCTGTGGGGAAGGGAAGAAACTGTCCTGTCTTTTCAGGAGCGAAGCCAAGGGAAGTAGCGGCAGCCAGGCTGCAAAGGCAGACAGATCTCAGGTGCTTGGGGGAATGGTCTCACCTGCCCCACACACCCCAAGGTGAGGGCTCAACCCCGTGGGCGATACTGCAGGAAGCTTCAGGGATTTCTGGGAGGGACAGGACAGGCAAGCTCATGTGTGGGTCTCAACCACCCAGGCACAAGGTGGCAGAACTGAAGAGGCGTGGGAGATACCAATGTCAGGCACCTAACTGGAAGGCAAATTCAAAAACATCCACATGAGAAATGGAAGCAGCAAGAGCCAAGAGAGGCTAACACAGAGTCCAAGAGAACAAGATGGGCAAATGGCACTAACAGGGTTCCGTGAGAAGTTGTGCAGACTCAAAGGGAAAGCAGAACAGCAAGGGCCAACAGCACCAGGAAAGACACGCCCATGAGCACCGTGAGCTGCTCAGCAGAGGCCAGGGAGGGGAGGGCCCGGGGCCCCACCCAGAGAGTCCCCTGGAGGACTGGGGATGAGTGACGGGAGAAGGAATGTTTCAGAGACACGCATGGTCATCTCCAAGGAGGGGGAGAATCCCATACACCTTCCACCAGGGTGTGGAGCTGGTATGAGTGGCTCCAGACCACAGATCTCTGAACAATGGGTGGAGGGAAGCAGACCACAGCTCCAGGTAAAGAATGCATTTAACATCCACCCAGGGGCATAAAAAGAGAACGGATTAGCTGGACGTGGTGGTGCACGCCTCAGTAGTCCCAGCTACCAGGGAGGCTGAGGTGGGAGGATCGATTGAGCCCAGGAGGCGGAGGTTGCACTCCAGTGCCCCAGCACCACTGCACTCCAGCCTGGGCAATAAAGCCAGAACCTGTCTCAGAAAAAAAAGAGAGAATGAGTGGCATCATCAGGTGATGACCTCACCAACAGTGGAAGCAACCAAGCAGAAACAAAATGCACAACTTATGAGCAATTCTATATAAGAGGGATCCTTTCAGTGGTGGGCTGAACTAAAAGAGCTCCGAGGAGCTCCAAGTCTTCACTCTAACAAGGCAGATAACATTTTCAGCATTTATAACTAATAAATAAACACTACCCAAAAACACTTTCTGGTGAGTTATTTCTCAAAACATGTGGCCAGCAAAGCCTTTAATCTCTATTCTCATCCTCCCACACCCTACCCCCAAATACCAGCTTCCTTCTCTGAGGCAGTATGCTGAACTCCAAAAAAATTCTTAGAATGTTTGACCTCCTGAAGATTTCCAATTAAATGTGTCATAAAGACATGAACAGCACTCGGGGCAAATTGAGCACTTCACTTCTTAGTTCAAGGGCCTGGTGAGACAGCTTGGAACAACGGGCTTTTTTTTTTTCTTTTGAGACAGAGTCTTGCTCTTGCCACCCAGGCTGGAGTGCAGTGGCACGATCTCGGCTTACTGCAGCCTCCACTTCCCAGGTTCAAGCGATTCTCCTGCCTCAGCCTCCCGACTAGCTGAGATTATAGGTGCCTGCCACCACGTCCAGCTAATTTTTGTATTTTTAGTAGAGACAGGGTTTTGCCGTGTTGGCCAGGCTGGTTTCGAACTCCTGACCTCGTGATCCGCCCGCCTCCCAAAGTGCTAGGATTACAAGCATGAGCCACCATGCTCGGCCCCACAATGGGACTTTTTTAAAGACATAGATTTCAGGGCCATGTGCGGTGGCTCATGCCTGTAACCCCAGTACTTTGGGAAGCTGAGGCGGGAGAATCACTTTGAGCTCACAAATCAAGACCAGCCTGGCAACATGACAAAACCCCATTTCTACAAAAAATACAAAAATTAGCTGGGTGCGGTGGCAGGTGCCTGTAATCCCAGCTACTCGGGAGGCTGAGGCAGGAGAATCGCTTGAACTCAGGAGGCAGAGGTTGTAGTGAGCCGAGATCACGCCACTGCACTCCTGCCTGGGCGACAGAGCGAGACTCCATCAAAAATAAGAAAAAGAAATAAGCCATTATTATTCTATGTCTTTGTTGTTTACAGTCTAACCTAAGCCCAACTAATATACATACTTAATCAACGACCTCGCTTACAGAAAGGTCTTCCAACAACAAGTGTTTCCTGGCTTACCCCAGTGAGGATACCGAAAAGACCAGTACACAACATAATCACCAAAGATTTTCTGAAGCAATCTTAAAATGACAGGACAACATTTCCTAGAATGTGATAAAACAATCAGTCTCATTATTTTAGCCATACAACATATGCTTTTCCTTTTAAATATTTTAGTAACATGCTAAGTACAATTTGAATCTAGCTACAAAAAAAAAAAAAAGAGGTAACAGAAAATGCATGCAGCCTCCCAGTGCTGACAATCAGAGCCTACATTCCACAGGGCAGCAGATCTGCTGCCTGGGTAAGGCGGCACCATGGCAACAGGCAGGTTGCTAGGAAACCAAGAGAGGATAACCCCAGGAGGAGCGGCTTCTACCGCAGGTCCCCCGCATTCAGGCATTTCTCAGAGGAATTCATGCACTTCCATCCCCTACGAGCAGGAGATAATGCAATGCACTCAACACTAGCTACTCAAACAGCTACTGCCACAAATATCTTCTATGGCAAAGAGCACTTGTCTCTTCTTCATAGATAATCCTGCCTTTGGAAAACAGTCTGCAGAGCAGAATAAAAACACAGCTCACTGAATCATTCAGAATAGTATACGCTCAGAAGTAGTCTCCCTTGATTTGGAGGAGTTAAGGTCCAAGAGTCCTCATATCACATAAGAAATCAGTGGCAATAAAGCTCTTAAGCTCACTAGGCTGACATCCCATCACCTCTGGCCTCAAAGTGTTAAGACAAAGGTCCTTTCTTCCCTGCTTCTCCTCTGCTGCTACAGCCTCGCTTCTTAATTTTCCTTACAAGCCAGATGATTCCAGGGCAGGACATTATCTACACGGAGAAGGCAACAGAGTCCTCAGGGAAATTACCTTGTGCAGTAATGACCCAGGCTGGGGACAAGAATGCAATCTTCTCAGATTGTATGCAATGGAGGCTTAATTAATTTGGGGACAATTCCTAACTAGTTCATTCAAGGGTACTGTAGTCCAATAAAAACTCCTAACAAAGCTTTTCTTCCAAAGCATCAACGTATCAGATGATGATCAAAGAAGAACTTAGATCACCTTAGATAAGATTACATGGTAATCCATGACTGAAAAACTAGCCCTTGGCAGGACTATCCAGATTCCAGCCAAGTGAGCAAGTGGAGGCAGGGGTCAGAGGCGGGCTCTGCATGGCTCCCCCATCCTCGAGAAAGCTCCACTGCAGATCCAGCATGCTGCACCGCAGTCGGCGCAGGCACCCACACAAACTGGTGCTGGCTCCCACACTGAGCATTGCTAACCAGCTGCGTGGTCTCTGCACATTTGCAGAAGATAATCATATGCTAAAAAAGGTTTCATGCAAACCTCATTAAAGAAATTCAGTATTCTGAACTTGTCTCATATACTGTTTACTAACTTAAAAGTTCCAGATATATGTGAGTCTACTATAAATGTCACTTTTGGCTTCCTTCAGTTAATACTTTATAGGAATACTGCCTTCATTTGAAATCTAAAATGTTCAGACCACAGCATGGGTCACGGGAAGATATCAGACTGGCCCAGAATTCTGATTCAGTTGCTTTCACCACAGAGGGCTGTTATGAAAATTAAATGAATTAATGTTCAATAAAAAGCAGAACGGGCCAGGCACAGTGGCTCCCATCTGTAATCCCAGCACTGTGGGAGGCAGAGGCAGAGGCAGGCAGATCACCTAAGCTCTGGAGTTCAAGACCAGCCTGGGCAACATAGTGAAACCCCATCTCTACTAAAAATACAAAAAATGGCCAGGTGCAGTGGCTCACGCCTGTAATTCCAGCACTTTGGGAGGTCGAGGCAAGTGGATTACTTGAGGTCAGGAGTTCAAGACCGGCCTGGCCAACACAGTGAAACCTGGTCTCTACTATATATATATATATTAGCCAGGCATGGTGGCACACACCTGTGGTCCCAGCTACTCAAGAGGCTGAGGCAGGAGAATCACTTGAACCTGCAAGGCAGAGGTTGCAGTGAGCCGAAATCAAGCCACTGCACTCCAATCTGGGTGACAGAGTGAGACTCCGTCTTAAAAAAAAAAAAAAAAAGCAGAACATCTCCGCATGGGTTAGCTATTATAATTTCTGTAGTTTCTGCAAATCATCTAAACCAGTGGTTCTCAAAGTGTGGTCCAAAACGCCAAGCATCCCAGGGACTCTTTCAGGGGGTGAGGGCAAAATCCTCATGATAAAACCAAGACATCAGTTGCCATTTTGCTCACTCACAAAAGTCCAGTTGAGTTTCTGCGGAGGCATGTGACATGACATTGCAACAGACTGAATGCCCAAGCAGCTAATAATCCAGCCAGGTGTTAAAAGGATTGCAAAAATGTAAAACAGGCTGCTCACTAAATATTTGTGTTTTGGAAAATATTTTTTCATTAAAAATATAATACATACAATAAATATATATATGTGTTAACATGTAATGGTTTATCAATATTTCAAAGCATTAATTTTTAAACACTGACAGTTTAACTTATAAGATGTTAAATATTGATAGATACAGCCCACGTAAACAAGAGCTCTTTGGGGTCCTCAATAACTAATTAGTATATAGGGATCCTGCAACCAAAAGTTTGAGAGCCTCCAAGCTAAACATCTGGAGAACAACCAACTTCTGAAACCAAAAGTGGGAGGGATAATTTCCTCAACTTATAGCTGCTTCCCTTTTCAGATTTACCTCAAATCAGAGCCACCATGAACATCTAAATTATATTAGACTCCCCTGTACCTATCACCTACATAGAACCCTCCCCAAAAGGTGTGGGAGTGGCAGGTCCCAAACTATCATCAACTATTATAAAAGTCAACACTTCATTTGCGCCCAAAGTCACTCTTAATTTCATAACTCCTAAAAACAATTTCTTAAAATTAATTTCAGAAAAATAAAAGATAATATTCTACCTAATCATGACAAAGACTCGGCACTATGAAGCAATGAAGTTTCAGGCACACTAGCCTACACTTCCACAGCTGAAGTCTACCTGGCTACACCTCCTGGCACTCATCAACGCTGAGCACCTGTTAGGTGCCAAAACTGCTGCACATGCTGCAGACACAGCAAGCGATCAAGACAACACACACATCACAACGCCAGGTAGCGGTGAGTGCTACAAATAAAGCAAGGTGGGGTGGGGCAGCTATTTCAGGCAGATCAGTGGGGAACTCTGATAAGGCAACATCAAGCAGGGACCTGAATGCACAGAGAGGAAGCCCCATGGGTTACCCAGGGAGGAAGATGTTCCAGAGAGGTGGAATTCAAAATGGAAAATCTCTGAGCACCAACAAGGAAGGGGCCAGAAGGCTGGACAGCAGGCCAGACAGAAAAGGGGGAGGAGCTGAGAGGTGGCCAATCACCAGGTGACGGGCAACCTTGCCAACACACTTGAGTTTTATTCCTAGTGCTATAGGAAGCCACATGGCCCTCTGGTATCAATGCCTGAAAAAGAGACTTACTTGTACAGAACAGCATCCCATCACAGCTACTGATAGACTAATAAGTAACGTGACAAATACTGGCCAAAAGAACTTTCTCTGCGTCTTCTTCAATCTTAGTCATGATGTTTCCGCTCATGTAAATAATTTTTCAAAGGCAGTATCTGTCCAAATGTGGCCAGAATTTACAATTTTTACATTTGCAAGTCTCATTAGAATTCACCTAGCAGTTTATTAGACGTCGATGTCCATCAATAGGGATTAAAAAGACACATCTATACAATGAAATACTCAGCTGGGAAGTGGGAAGAGATTAAGGAGACCTGACAGCCAAGGGCAATGTGGCATACTGGGTTGGACCCAGGAACCAAAAAATGAGATTAGTGGAAAAACTGGTAAAAATCCAAATAAAGTTTGCAATCTAGATACTGACAGTGTCCTGATATTAATTACTTGCTTTTGGCAAATGTACCATGGTTATACAACACGTTAACAGTAGGGGAAGCTGGGTGAAGGGTATACAGGAACTCAGTATACTACCTTTGTAACTTTTCTGTAAATCTAACATTATCTCAAATTTTAAAATTTAAGTACATCTATCTGTGTTAGCATGAAATTACCTCTAGGATATATTGTTTAAGAAAACAAAAAGAAATGCAAATGAAATCACTAAGTCATTTTACTCCTATCAAATTAGCAAAATTGAAAGTTTTAACAATATCAAATGTTAACAAGGGCATGCAGTAACTGGAAACTGAATACGTTATGGAATGGCAACTGCCAAGATCATTTGAGAGCTTCTACAATTGTTAGTTACTCCACAACTCAGCAATTCTGCTCTTAGACATATACCCTAGATAAATGTTTTCCATGTACACAAGGAGACATGTACGAGAATTTTTACAGAAGCAGGCTGTAATAGAAAAAACTAGAAATTATCTAAATGTCTATCACTAGAATAGAAATGATACAGGCCAGGCTCAGTGGCTTATGCCTCTAATCCCAGCACTTTGGGGGGCTGAGGTGGGCAGAACACCTGAGGTCAGGAGTTTGAGACCAGCCTGGCCAACATGGTGAAACCCTGTGTGTACTAAAAACACAAACGTTAGCCAGGCATGGTGGCGTGCACCCATAATCCCAGCCACTCAGGAGGCTGAGACAGGAGAATCACTTGAACCCAGGAGGTGGAGGTTGCAGTGAGCCAAGATCACACCACTGCACTCCAGCCTGGGCAACAGAGCAAGACTCTGTGTCAAAAAAAAAAAAAAGAAATTATATAAATGGAATACTATATTGTAGTGAAAATGAAATAGATCTACATATTTTTGTGGGGGGCTTTCCAGTAAAAACCAGAAAGCCTTCTAGACAAATTCTAAAAGACATAACAGTAATCTACACATTTTCAACATAGAAAAACCTCCCTAGCAAAACAAAAAACTAACCTAACAATATACAGTGGTCCCTCCTTAACCATAGCTTCCTTTTCTACCGTTTCAGTTACCCACGGTCAAATGTGATTTGAAAATGTATTCCCACAGTCAAATGTGGTCTGAAAATGAATCCTGAGAAAGACCACATTCACATAATTTTTATTATATACTGTTTTAATTGTTCTGTATTACTAGTTGTTGTTAATCCCTTACTGTGCCTAATTTATAAACTAAACTTTATCACAGGTATGTATGCATAAGAGAAAACATACTATATATAAATAAGATTTGGTCCCACCCACAGCTTCTGGCATCCCCTGAGGGTCTTGGAACATATCCCCCAAGGATAAAGAGAAAGACTATTTAATGGATACAATATTTGCAAAATGTTTAAAATATCCAAAACAATACTCTATACACACTGCTGAAGCTTCCAGTCACACGTATGGAAGGAAAAAGACCTAACGGGGAGGAAAAACAAGTCCAGGAAGGTGGCTGTCTACAGGGGCAGCTGGGTTATCAGGTTCCATTTCTTAACCTGGGTGTTGCGTACACATGTTTATGATAATCACTTTTCCACTTTTCAAATGTTTCACAATTTAAGGAGCAACAAGCAAAACAGTCAGTAGAATATACTACTATTTGTGTTAAAAAGAAAAAAGGCAGAAGGAACTCACACATGGGATGTACCTCTGCAAGCTTCTAAGGGAGCTGCTACCAGGCTGTTTGGGGAGGGCCTGGGGACAGCAGTGGCAGGGACAAACCTTGTACTCTATACTCCATTCTACTGACTGACCTGGCTTCCCACGTCCATCTATTATCTACTCTAAACAGCTCGCCTCCATTTACGAATGGGGAAACCGAACTAGGGGGCTGGAACAGACAACCTCAGGTCCAGGGTTAGTGACAACAGGTCTAGACCCAAGCATTCGGGTTACCAGGAACCAGCTCTGATCTGCTGAGCTGCTCTGATGTCAAGATCACCTAGCAGCTAAACCTAGTTTGGCTACCTAGAGTATGAACTGCCTGCCAACTCCCTCCTAACTGCTGTCTACCTACCCTGGCTTGTTTTCCTGACTCACTAATTATACCCAGCATGTATGTTTTTAATAAGTCAATTTAATTTTGTTAAAGTCACAACGTCCTTTGAAATTAAAGACGCCAAAGGAAATCACAAAATCAAGGGCAGAAAATAGGCCGCTGTGCTGTTGGGGACAAAGATATTGACAATACATTACTTTTATTAGTGGTACTGCAACAAACAATACTAACTAAGCCCTTTTCTGTATTAACCTAATTTATTAAAGCTAAACAGCAACCCAGTGAAATAGGAATGATTAATGCCACTTTACAAATCATGAAATACGGGAGAGTTTAAGCAACTTGCCCAAGGTCGTACGGCTACTGTCAGCAATGAGATAATGTGAAACTTCCACTCCACATTATCATCTTGTCCCAACATACAAAATTACAAATGCCACGAAGTTATTTTTTGGAACTTCATGTAATAAAAAATAAAGCAATTAGTACTTTTGCAACAGCCAAAATCTTCATCCCAATCACTGTATTTATCATCATTGTTTTAAAGCCTTTAAAAAAAAAAAAGCCAGGTGCGGCGACTCATGCCTGTAATCCTAACACTTTGGGAGGCCGAGGCAGACAGATCACTTGAGGTCAGGAGTTTGAGATCAGCCTGGCTAACATGGCAAAACCCTTTCTCTACTAAAAATACAAAAATTAGCCAGGCATGGTGGTAGGTGCCTGTAATCCCAGCTATCGGCTACCTGGGAGGCTGAGGTATGAGAATCACTTAAACCCGGGAGGTGGAGGTTGCAGTGAGCTGAGATGGTGCCACTGCACTCCAGCCTGGGCAACAGAGTAAGACCCTGTCTCAAAAAAAAAAAAAAAAAAAAAAAAAAGGCAAGCAGGGCAATGTAATTCTAATTAGTACTCTCTTTCATTGATCTGAAGAATATCCAGACCCTCCTTCCTGGTGGCAGAACCAAAAAGGAGCCAGAAAGCAAGGCTTACAGCCTGGTAGCCAGTAACCTAGAATCTCTGCTAGAAGCTGCCTCCAAAGCTGCCATGCAAACCTGTCTAAGTGGCTTTGGTCTTGGCCTTGAGAACTTCCTAAGCATGCCTCATTAGGTGCTGTTCCCAGCCAGCAACACCCCACCCTACCCTTCCACTTCCCCACAGCTGCCTGGACATCCCATGGTCTCACTCACCAAGAAAATGGAAGACCAAGTTCTCCTTTCCCTCATCTACAAAATGCCACACCAATCAATCCAACACACTTCAACTCTCATAGTTTGTTCTCAAAACAACCTGTCAGGGCCGGGTGCGGTGGCTCACACCTGTAATCCCAGCACTTTGGGAGGCCGAGGCAGGCGGATTACTTGAGGTCAGGAGTTCAAGACCAGCCTGGCCAACATGGTGAAACCCCATCTCTACTAAAATACAAAAAATTACCTCCCATTTACCCGAGTGTTCAGGGAAGAGGGTCCTTTGGTCAACTAAATATTGTGGTTAACCATAAGCCCATATATACCAGAGGTGGATTTTATAGGCATGGTGGTGGGCACCTATAATCCTAGCTACTCGGGAGGCAGAGGCGGGAAAATCGCTTGAACCCGGGAGGTGGAAGTGGCAGTGAGCCGAGATCGCGCCACTGCACACCAGCCTGGGGACAGAGCAAGACTCCATCTCAATAACAACCTGTCAGGCTTTTCCCTTTCGGATGCCTCTTTCTCACAAGAGAGAGCTGCTCTCCTTTCTCCTTTCTTCTGCCTATTAAACTTTCTGCTCCAAAAAAAAAAAAAAAAAGAAACAAAACAACCTGTCAAATGTACTTCAAAGACTTGACAAATCACTGATTTGTTAAAACAAACCCTTCTTTCTTCAGGAATTATACTCTTATTTTCACAGAATAAAACTGATTTACTATTAATAAATAGGAGATTTATCCAAAATCCCTGACAGGCCAAGACCTGAAGTTCCTACTGATATTCAGCAGGCCAGGCTATAAATTCACATGTTATTGAAAGTATATATATAACACCTTCTAGCATCCCCAGAAAACATAACTGTCTTAGCATGGTGTAGACAACATTCAGCGGGCTAGCCACCACACAGCTGACAGCTATCAGGGCATCTAAGCTTCAGGGAGCACCTGCCACATCCCAGGCACCATCCCTCATGCCTTACACCTAGCTGATGAACACGCTCCTTTTTCCACCAGAGGACTCACCTAACAGCAATACCCTCCATGATCCCATTTGTAAAAGATCGAAACTGCAGCCTTTACATCTGTGGTGTTCAAAGGTTAACAATGTTTCCTTCGGGGCAAGTGGGACAGGGCAGTGAATGGGTGAACAGGGGCCTCTGGATGCTACTGCACTGCTCTCCAACCTCGGGGGCTGCTCACTTTGTGGTAATTCATCAAGTTGTCTACTTAATCGTCCACATATGTAACTTACACTAAGTTTTTAAAAGTTAAGAGGTCCATGTGGACAGAGGGATATGGAAAAAGCGAGCACTGTGGAGTCTTGGGTTCTGGTCCTGGCATCCCCAGTAAATGGTCTATGATTTGGGAGAGTCACCTCTGGGCACCTCCAGGTCTTCATTCCTTACAAAGGGGTCAGATTAGATGCTCTCCAATTCTCTCACGGTGCCATGGCTTTGCTTTCGCTTTTAGGTGGGGAAAAAGGAGGGGCAGCTGGATGGGCAGAAAAGTAACTCAAAAGCAAGTGTCTCTACCACCAGGACGTCACTGAAACACAAAATACAAAGCCCATCCCGATTCAGGGTGGCATTCTGTACTACGACAGTGTCACGAAGAAAGTTCTAAGTGCCTCTCGGGCAGCAGACAATGGCTGCAGTCACCAGGCACTTTCACTAACAAAACTCATTATCATGTCTAGAAATTTTAGGAGTAACATTTTCACAATATCACAAAGGGGCCAGAGCTGTGAAGGCCAGGGAGCATTCAAACACTGTTATCAGCACTGACTTTGGCCTAATCCTAAAGGTAGGACAGCAAAGTTAAACCAAGGCCATTACAATACCTCCCATTTACCCGAGTGTTCACGGAAGAGGGTCCCTTGGTTAACTAAATATTGTGGTTAACCGTAAGCCCATATATACCAGAGGTGGATTTTATATTTCCCGAGACACGATTAAGTCCCTTTTGGGTGATGTGAATGAATCAGAACTCTTAAGGGTCTTGTGAGGAGTGACTCAACGTCAACAAGAACAATGGATAATGTAAAAACAAAGAAAAAAAATTGCCCTGAATCAGTATAAAAAATTTAGAGACCAGCATTAGTTTATTATACAGACCATGGAATAACTGCAGTATAAGCTTGAGTATAAAATCAAAATGATTTTTTTATAAGCAGATCATCTTTCATTGTGTACAAGTAAAACAAATTTAAGAGCTTCGTATAGAGTCAAGATACATTCTTGAGAGCTGCTGAAAGCTAACTCATTTCTTTGGTTTCGCATCAACCCTGTCATCCACTGTTACTTTTTATTAAAATTTGGGTAGCTAGGTTAAAAATGGCAGCCAGCCCTTAAATTACATATAGTTACTAAAAAACAGAAATTGTGGTGGGGGCTGGGTGCGGTGTCTCATGCCTGTAATCCCAGAACATTGGGAGGCTGAGGCGGGAGAATGGCTTGAACCCGGAAGGCGGAGGTTGCAGTTAGCCGAGACTACGCCATTGCACCACTCCGGCCTGGGCAACAACAGCGAAACTCCGTCTCAACAAACAAACAAACAAACAAAACAAACAAACAACAAAAAAAAAACGGCCAATAGTGTGCAAGACTTTCTTTTCTCTTTTTCTTTTTTTCACAGGTGGGGTCTTGCTATGTTGCCCAGGCTGGTCTCCAACTCCTAGGCTCAAGCGATCCTCCCACCTCGGTGTCCCAATGTGCTGGGATTACAGGCATAAGCCACCGCACCCGGATGCAAGACATTTCAAAGCAAGTGAAATGAGGACCCCATGGCAAAATAACTGGACCACAAAACCCTATATCGCCTTCAATACCTATGAGAATTAAGCTCTGATTTTTTTTAGCTTGCCCAAATTCCTATCTAAGGGGTGTAGGAATCATACCCTACAAACCGTAAATTCTCATCAGATGGGTTTTATTTGACCCCATATATCGTGACTTACTTTCCAATCTGACTCTGGCATAACATTTTATAAGACAAGGAAAAAAAATCAAAATATCTAACCCCAAAATATATTTCCTTGCCATACCTTGAAATTGCCCTGCAAAGTCTCTTGTGGGAAAAATCCATATTCTATAGAGAATCCCCTTTCCCCTATGTTTTCCTTCCTTCCTCTCCAGATCCAGGAGATAATCAACTAAGAGCCAGTCACCCTTTCATTTCCGTAGAAACATTTTACAACGTGCTCGCTCTCTTAGTCGGCTACCTGAGAGCTTCCTCTGCACAATAAAACTTGGTCTCCACAATCCTTTATCTTAACTTGAATACTTTCTTTCTATTGATTCCAGGTTTTCAGATAAACTCAACCAATTATCAATCAGAAAATGTTTAAATTTACCTATGGCCTGGAAGCCCCCCGCCGCTTTGAGTTGTTTCGCCTTTCTGAACCAAACCAACATATTTCTTAAATGTATTTGACTGATGTCTAGTGCCTCCCGAAAATATGTAAAACCCAGCTGTATCCCAACCACCTTAGGCACATGTTCTCAGGACCTCCTGAGGGCTGTGTCACGGGCCATGGTCACTCATATTTGGCTCAGAATAAATCTCAAAATATTTTTAGAGTTTGACTCGTTTTGTCAACACCTAGAATCCAGAGTAAATACATATGCAAACGTCAATATAGATGATACACATGTGCTTCCTGCAGCTTCGCTACCCTTACAAACAGGCAACTGAAGCCAACGGCCAAAGTGTCCTGCGGGACGGGGCTCCAGCCCACCTCGATCACGTGCGCCCAAGCACAGGCACAACACAGCTGCCCAAGGGGTCACCCTACAAGACTCACCCACCCCCACAGTGGGAAGCGCAGCCTGAGGGAAGGCCTCGGGGCCCCAGCCGCGCAGGAACCCACTCGAGCCCCGAAGGAGATGCTGCCCAGGGCCTGGGCCGTCCTCCCGGAGGCATTTTCGCAGCCCGCCCCCCGCAGCCCCCAGCCGCCCAGAGAAAGCCAGCGAACGCGCCTGCGCAGTGCGCGCGCCCCCTTGCCAACCAGGGCAGGGGGACCAGAGGGGCCAGGCCCGGCACAGCCCATTCTGGGGCAGATGGACGCTGCGAGGCACCTCCTCCCCAGGATGAGGGTCCCAGGGCTTACCCGCGCCCAGGAGGCTGGCCAGGAGGAAAAGGGCGTACATAGCGCCGTCTGACTCCGCAGTCTGCAATGCGGAGCGTCAGCTGATCCCCCGCAGATATAAACCTGCCCTGCCCCAAAGCCGTCCAGAGCGCAGGCGCTAACCCCGCCCCATCCGGGCCTGCCCGAGCTCAACAGCGCCCTGACTCAGCGCCTCTGAGGGCGCCTGCGCGAAGGGGAGGCCAATGGGGGGGCAATGGGAGGGGCGAAAGGAAGGGCTATCGGGAGGAGTGAGGAAGAACTTGGAGAAAGGGAAGGGAAAGGTCATAAAAGAAAAACCCTACTAATTGAATAAGTCAGAGATTATATAAGTAAAATACCTTTTAAATCTCCACATTGTTGGCCGGCCGCGGTGGCTGACGCCTGTAATCCCAACACTTGGGAGGCCGAGGCGGGCGGAGGGTTCAAGACTAGCCTGGGCAACGTGGTGAAACCCCATCTCTACAAAAAAAAATACAAAAAAATTAGCCCATTGTAGTAGCGGGTTTCACATAGAATAGCTTGGGGTTTCACATAGAATAAGTAGTCGTGTAACAGGGTACAGGGCTCAGTCCTGGCCAGGGGCATGTGGGGGCAGGTGGTGGCACCTGGTCAAAGGCAAGTCTGGGCTGGGCATGCTGGCTCACTCCTGTAATCCCAACACTTTGGGAGGCTGAGGCGGGCGGATCATGAGGTCAGGAGTTCAAGACCAGCCTGGCCAATATGGTGAAACCCTGTCTCTACTAAAAATACAAAAATTAGTCAAGCGTGGTGGCGCTCGCCTGTGGTTCCAGCTACTTCAGGAGGCAGAGGCAGGAAAATTGCTTAAACCCGGGAGGTGGAGGTTGCCGTGAGTCAAGATCGCACTACTGCACTGCAGCCTGGACCACAGAGCGAGAGAGACTCCCATCACCAAAAAAAAAAAAAAAAAAAAAAAAAAAAACTTTGAAGCCTCACATTGTGGTACCGTTAAAGATGTAATACCATTCCTCACCCATCATAAGAGATCATAAGAGTCACAACCAACACTCCTGTAACGAGACAGCTTAAGAGAAAAGCATAACAAATTTATGTAATCAACGTTTTATGTGACATGGAAGCCTTCAGAAATTAAGACCCAAAGACCCTCTGCCTGTGGCTGCCCCTGCCAGGTCCTGAACAGAGAATGATGATGACCCTCTCCAGAAGGATAAGAACCTGCCAACCGCAAGGCAGGGAAAGGAGGGGAATCTTAGCCCCTTAGGGCAGGCACTTAGAGGTCATTTACCTGTAGGGACATTGAGCCTAGGAGAGGGCAAGACATTTATCCAAGGTCACACAACAGGTAAAGATAGAACCTGGCCCGAAGCCAGGTTTCCTGACCCAGGAAGGGCAAACCTACAGTTCCTCCAACTTCCTCCAATCTGCAATCCGCTCTGGAGAACAACCCCAGGGACTAAGGCCTCAGAACCTTCAGTTCTGCTCCCCTGCAATCTCCCTAAGCGCCCCCAGCCCCCACCACAGCTCTGACTTCCTCTGGGGAGCCAGATGGGGAAGTGTGACCCCATGCACCACAGTGGGCCATGTGAGGCAGCTGAGTGAGTTGGGACAAGATGTGGTCTCAACTGGACGCCTCACAGGTCGGCCTCAGTGGCCAGATGGAGACTTCGTGGCTGCTCCACCTTTGGGCTTCCCAAGGCCAGGCAGAAGCGTGGGGCAGACCACACAACAACTGGTTAAAAGCAAGGGAGCTGGCCGGGCGCGGTGGCTCACGCCTGTAATCCCAGCACTTTGGGAGGCCGAGGCGGGCGGATCACGAGGTCATGAGATCGAGACCATCCTGGCTAACAGGGTGAAACCCCGTCTCTACTAAAAATACAAGAAATTAGCCGCACGCTGTGGCGGGCGCCTGTAGTCCCAGCTACTCGGGAGGCTGAGGCAGGAGAATGGCGTGAACCCAGGAGGCGGAGCTTGCAATGAGCCGAGATCGTGCCACTGCACTCCAGCCTGGGCGAGAGTGAGACTCCGTCTCAAAAAAAAAAAAAAAAAAAAAAAAAAGCAAGGGAGCTGGGGCTCTAGGACAAATTCCACCCTCCTTCAGCTCCTTGCAGATGGAGGAGCAAAGCATCCCAGTGTTCCATGCAGAGGTTACAGGACCCCAAGCCAAAAGGAAGCTCAGAGACCTCAGATCATCCCTTCTCATCTTACAGAGCTAGTGACATCTCAGGGCTGGTTAACAACAGAGCCTGAACCAGGACTTGTTTTTTTGTTTTGTTTTGTTTTGTTTTGTTTTGTTTTGTTTTTTGTTTGGAGATGGAGGCTCACTCTATCGCCCAGGCTGGAGTGCAATGGTGCGATCTCAGCTCACTGCCACTTCTACCTCCCAGGTTCAAGCAATTCTCCTGCCTCAGCCTCCAGAGTAGCTGGGATAACAGGTGCACGCCACCACACCTGGCTAGTTTTTTTGTATTTTTTGGTAGAGACAGGATTTCACCATGTTGGCCAGGCTGGTCTCAAACTCTGACCTGAAGTGATCTGCCTGCCTTGGCCTCCCAAAGTGCTGGGATTACAGGTGTGAGCCACCACACCCTGCCTTTTTTTTTTTTTTTTAATATTCCTCCTTCATACCTAGAGGAATATGTCAGTGTTTTTGAGAGAAACTTTTGCTGCCTTTCATCTTCTCACCTGTAACTCAACAGTAATATGCTGCTTCATCCGCCTCATCCTGAACCCCATGAGGACAGAATTTTAACAAAGAATATAAAAGCAATAAGTAGATTATTATTAATTTTTTTACCTTATCAGTAGACGCTTAAATCCTCTTAAAAAAAAAAAAACAAAAAACCTTCTGAACCATCTGCATGTAGGCAACAAGAGCTGTGAAGCTCCTCAAACCCTCTGGCTCTCTTATGCCTTTCCTAGCTGTGTACCCTCAGGGAAATACTCCAGAAGTGAAGGAATATTTTGTCCGAAGTGTTCACAGAAGGGCCCTTTAGAAACATGGAAGCTGGAAAGATCCCAAGTGCTGAACAATGAAGAGATGACTGTGGAAACTGGCTGGACAGAGCAACGGTACTGAAGCAGCTTTGAAACAGGAGGAGGAGGGAGCAAGGGCTAGGCTGCAGCAAGTCTTCCAGGAACGTGGGTCCCAAGAAACATGGGCAGAGTGAGAGGCCAAATCCCATCTGCTAGTAAGCCCTGCTGCTGACTTCCCAGAGAGGATGGCAGAACTGGTGGAGAGCTTCCAGATCCTGGATCCCATCGGGCGCAGTGACTCACGCCTGTAATCCCAGCAATTTGGGAGGTCGAGGCAGGCAGACCACTTGAGGTCAGGAGATCGAGACCAGCCTGACCAACATGGTGAAACCCCGTCTCTACTAAAAATACAAAAATTAGCTGGGTGTATTGGCATGCGCCTGTAATCCTAGCTACCTGGGAGGCTAAGGTATGAGAATCGCTTGAACCCAGGAGGCAGAGGTTGCAGTGAGCTGAGATCGCGCCATTGCACTGTAGCCTGGATGACAGAGCGAGACTCTCTAAAAAAAAAAAACCCAAAAACAAACAAAAAAAAGATCCTACAGCCTGCCGCACCCCAAAGAGAGGATGCATGGGCAGCCATGGCCCTCCACCCTGTCCCTCTTCCTCCCACAAGTGCAGGATTTCAGCCAGGAGGGGAACAGAGAATTGGAAGTAGGGGGGAAATTCTGACTTTGGATTAACTCATCTTGCATTATTTCACTCATGGAAATGTCCACATTGCAATTTTTAAAAAACAAAATT
Source organism: Gorilla gorilla gorilla (assembly GCF_029281585.2). NCBI lineage: Eukaryota > Metazoa > Chordata > Mammalia > Primates > Hominidae > Gorilla > Gorilla gorilla. The sequence continues at coordinate 43,906,335 of NC_073232.2, read as the reverse complement.
AATATAGGAAATTTTAAAAGAGAAAAGAAAATCCCTTCCACTACCACCCTCTGGGAGCTCAAGTCTTCAAGGAACTGAAAAGATATTTTTCCTTAGAAATGTGAGCCACGCTTAAGGTTTCTCAATGGCCTTCCAGTTATGGATCTCAGTTCTGCATGAGGCCCCAATTTTCGTGTCTGAGATCTCTTGAAATCCCCACCTGTCAGACCCTTTTAATAATTTTCCAGCCGGGCATGGTGGCTCATGCCTGTAATCCCAGCACTTTGGGAGGCCAAGGTGAGAGGATCACTTGAGCCCAGGAGTTGGAGACTATCCTGGGCAACACGACGAAACCCTGTCTTTACAAAAAAATGCAAAAATTAGCCAGGTGTGGCGACACAGGTCTGTGATCCCAGCTACTCCGGAGGCTATGGGACAGGAGGATGGCTTGAGCCCAAGAGGTTGAGGCTGCAGTGGTGCACCTCTGCATGTCAGCTGGGGCAACGGAGAAAGACCCCATCTCAAATAATAATAATGATGTTCCCTGTGGCCCCAGATGGCCTCCATCTGTTACTTTTTCTACAACTGAAAGTTCCTGGCCAAGACAGCCAAGGAGATAAGACATATCTACCATTGAGGCCCAGCCCGCCTGCTTGGCCCCAAGGCTCCACTCCAGTGCCCTAAACAGCAACCCTAGAGCTCGCTAATGCCCTGGAAGCCTCCCTTGACCCCTCACCCTGTCTTAAACAATGACAGGTTCTCTCCTTCCAGCATCTTCCTACTCGAGACCTCTGGCCTTCAGACCCTCCAGCCTGCACTTGTCCTTGTGCCTGGAATGAGACCTCAGGTGTCACTCAAGGCAGGCTCAGGCTGTCCCAGGGACACCTCTCCCATCACCCACCAATTCCCAACCTCTGACTTCTCCTCCTATACCCCCACCTCCCCTGGACTGATGGAGCACTCAACAGTGCAGCCAAGCTCACCAAGCCCTCTGTGCTTCTCAGCACCTATTTAGCCTCCCCTGTGGCAGAGTCTGCTACACCCTCTAATATCATTCACCCCCTTCTCCTTGATTTGATAGTTACTAATGAGACCCCTTATTTCTAGCAGGGCACATGGCCACCTAAAATAAAAGCTACACATTCCAACCTCCCTTGCAGCCATGGGACTTCATTGTGGCCAATGAGATTTAAAAAAACAAGTGCCCAATTTGTGACTTCTAGGTACTGCTTTTTAAAGGAAGGCATATATCCAGTGCAAATATTCAAATATTTAACAACTAGTACTGCCAGGACACTGGCCATAGTGCTGGGGGAATGTCCTAGAAGGCCCCAGCTGAGCCAGGCTGCTGTCTTGGAGGGGTGGATGGTTCCTGGGGATGACCCGGCAGCGGGGGTGGGCAGCAGGGGGCTAGCAGGTGTTGCCAACTGGTACAAAGTCCTTCATAATTTATTTATTTTTATTTTATTTTATTATTTTTTATTTATTTATTTTCATTTTGAGATGGAGTCTTGCTCTGTCGCTCAGACTGGAGTGCAGTGGTGCCATCTTGGCTCACTGCAACCTCTGCCTCCTGGGTTCAAGCAATTCTCCTGCCTCAGCCTCCTGAGGAGCTGGGACTACAGACCTGCGCCACTATGCCCGGCTAATTTTTGTGTTTTTAGTAGAGATGGTGTTTCACCATTTTGGCCAGGCTGGTGTTGAACTCCTGACCTCAGGTGATCTGCCCACCTCGGCCTCCCAAAGTGCTGGATTACACCAACCCTGCTCTTTATAATTTAATTACTGGTACAGTTCTACCGATATGTATCAGCTAAATATCAGCCCTGGCTACAACTTCCTTTCTTCTGCCCGCTGCCTGGATTGCAGACATAATGGCAGGAGCTCAAGCATCCATTCTGGACCATGAGGTAGAAGCCTCTTTAAGGATGACAAAGCAACAAGAGAGGAGCCTGCCTCCCTGATGATTGTACCTGCTCTAGGCTGTCCCTTGCGGGCTTTATTTATGTAAACAAACTCCTATCTTTATTAAGTTTTTGTTATCTTCAGTTTTCTGCTTCATTCCCAATCTTGTTAACAATGCTCAAGCCCCTATGTAATTTTTAATTTATTTCACACCCATTTACTGTTTCACTCCTTCCCTTTCTCTAAGAAGATGTCCTTCCTCTTCTTTGCAAGGCTTTGTGTATTTTCCTCCCCTTTGCAAGTTTAGCCACTAAACACTACTATACTTTTGCTGATCAGCTCCTGTGACTTTTAGGACAGGACTGATATTCTGTCTATTTTGGTTGTTTAATGCCTGCGTCCTTCACTGTGTTGAATTAATTATTTCGTAACTGCTATATCACCGGGAATCATCGGTGAATATTTTTAATATCACCGCTCTGGTACTTTGCTTTGTCAATTGTTCTTTCTTTATTTTCTCTCTCTCTCTCTTTTTTTTTTTTTTTTTTTTTGTGTGTGTGTTGGAGCCTTTCTCTGTCGCCCAGGCTGGAGTGCGGCGGTGTGATCTCAGCTCATTGCAACCTCCGTCCCCTGGGTTCAAATGATTCTCTTGCCTCAGCCTCCTTTGTAGCTGGGGCTACAGGCATGTGCCACCACACCTGTCTAGTTTTTGTATTTTTAGTAGAGGCAGGATTTCGCCATGTTCACCAGGCTGGTCTCAAACTCCTGACCTTAAGTGATCCACCTGCCTCTGCCTCCCACAGTGCTGGGATTACAGGTGTGAGCCATTGCGTCCAGCCCCCTTCTTTTTTTTTTTTTTTTTTTTTTTTTGAGATGGAGTCTCACTCTGTCACCCAGGCTGGAGTGAAGTGGTGCGATCTTGGCTCACTACAACCTCCGTCTCCCGGGTTCAAGCGATTCTCCCACCTCAATCTCCCAGGTAGCTGGGATTACAGGCACACACCACCACACCAGGCTAATTTTTGTATTTTTAGTAGAGACGGGGTTTTGCCATGTTGGCCAGGCTTGTCTCGAACTCCTGATCTCAGGCGATCTGCCCGCCTCAGCCTCCCAAAGTGCTGGGATTATAGGCTTGAGCCATGGTGCCCAGCCCCTTTCCTTTTTTATATCTTCTGTCTCCCTCTGTACACTGACTTTTCCCTGTCAGACTATAAGTATGCCCAAGGCTCTCCCATCCTAAAAGAAATCTTTCTTCACCCTTGACTTTCACATAAGCCACTGTGCTTTCTCTCACCTTCCCTTCAGTGCCATACTCAATATGGCATATACACTCACCATAACTACTACTATCCCTCCCAACTATAATCCAGCCCACTGATCCCCCAAATGGCTTCTGGAAAGTAGACAGTCAATTCCTTCTTGGAAAGTCCACCAGCACCTTCTGTTCCCTTTCACCTCTGGCACTGTTGGTTTGCTTCTCCTTTCCACAAGCCCTCCTCTCCTGCCCCCGCCTTTGGCATCAATGACAGGGTGCCACTCCACAGGGGTGCTGAATATGCACCACACACGTCCCCACTGCCTGCTTCCTCATTCATGGCAGACATCACCGACAGACCTTGCCTCCTGAAGCCTTCTCAATTCAGTACTCCTCTGCTTTCAAAGGTGGCTCTTGGGTTAACATATTTGCTGTCTGTCTCAGATGGGGTTGCCTGGGAACCACAGTCTAAGGCTGAGATGAGTAGGCAGGAGTTTATTGGGGTATGTTCTCAGGATCACACCTGTGAGGCCGTGAGGGCAGCAAGATAGGGGAAACCAAACTGCGACAAGGTTGTAACATTGGCCTCAGCCCATACCGAGTTGCAGGGATGGTGCTGCAGAATGGCTGTCAACTGGGGTAAAGGGTGTGGGCCTTTAAAGCCCAAGATAATATGTCCCAGGGGAGGGAGTGTAAGCTTGGGTGAGGGGCTCCGTTGGCTGAGGGGAATTCCTGGAGATGGCACAATTGTGAGCCCTCAGCAGACAAGCCCATGATGGAGAGACAGTGGGTGGCTTGGTCCTGAAAGAAGAAGCTATATAGTAAATTCCACCACTATACTCTGCTTGCTCTCAGTCATCCTTCTACTTCTCTGACCATTTCTTTTGCTTTTTTTTTTTTTAAGATGGAGTTTTGCTCTTGTTGCCCAGGTTGGAGTGCAATGGCACGGTCTCGGCTCACCGCAACCTCCACCTTCCAGGTTCAAGCGATTCTCCTGCCTCAGCCTCCTGAGGAGCTGGGATTACAGGCATGCACCACCACACCCTGCTAATTTTGTATTTTTAGTAGAGAGGGTGTTTCTCCATGTTGGTCAGGCGGGTCTCGAACTCCTGACCTCAGGGGATCCACCTGCCTCAGCCCCCCAAAGTGCTGGGATTACAGGCGTGAGCCACTGTGCCAGGCCGCCATTTCTTTATAGCAAGCTTTTCCAACCCACGGCCTGCAGGTCACATGCAGCCCAGGACGGCTTTGAATGCAGCCCAACACACATTTATAAACTTTCTTAAAACATTATGAGATTTTTTGTGTGTGATTTTTTTTAAGCTTATCAGTTATCATTAGTGTTAGTGTATTTTATATGTTGCCCAAGACAATTTTTCTTCTTCCAGTATGGCTCAGGGAAGCCACAGAATGGACACCCCTGCTTTACGGAACACAAGGCATTGGTCCTAGCCCAGCTTTGCAATCTCTGTTCTCTCAAACTTCCAACCTTGCCCTCTATCCCATGGTTCCACCTACTCTGCCCACATTCTCTAAGATTGTCTAAATAAGCTATGCAGCTCCACATTTATGTGCCTTATGAATACCCCCACCCCCTACCTCGAATTCTATTCCCTGCCTCTTTCTCTGGTAAACTCTTATTCATCCTTCAAAATCCATTTAAGGCCAGGCACGGTGGCTCATGCCTGTAATCCCAGCGCTTTGGAAGGCCAAGTCAGGTGGATGACTTGAGATCAGGAGGCCAACATGGTGAAACCCCATCTCTACTAAAAATAACAAAAAATTAGCTGGGCGTGGTGTCACGCGCCTGTAATCCCAGCTGCTTAGAAGGCTGAGGCGGGGGAATCTCTTGAACCTGGTGGGGGCGGGGAGGGGAGGTGGTATGGAGGTTGAGCTGAGATCATGCCACTATACTCCAGCCTGAGCGACAGAGTCAGACTCTATATCAGAAAAAGAAAAAAAAAAAAAACAAAAACAGATATTGCCAGAGGGAAACCTTTGCTATTTGCTATGCTTTAGGAATTTGTGGACACTTCCTCCTCACTGCTCCCTCTGGGATCTGTTCACATCTCAACAGCATTTCTTATTTTGCCCTGTTATTTTTTTAGCAATACATTTATTGAGTACCTGGTATATACCAGGCACTGTACCAAGGGCTGAAGACAGAGAAATGAAGCACGCAGGCTGAGTGGAAAGGCCACACAAGAGGCTCGTTGTTATGTCCCCACTCCGGGGAAGCCAGATTGCTGGCCTGGCCCACAGCTCCATCAGGGCTCCTTGTACACACGTCCCATTCGCCACCCTGAGGCCCTGTCACCCGCTGGGCTGTGGGTGATCACATTCCCAGTCAGTCTATTCTGAGAGCCGATCAGTGCATGGGATGCGGCCTGGCCCCACAGCTCTGTCCCCAGATGTTATTCCTATTGGACAGGCGGCCCCCATCAGCTGCTCTCTTGGGGAGAGCAGGAGCTGCCAAGAGAGGCCTTGCATGAGCTGGTGAGTCAGCAGCAGCAGGGCAGTGGGGCAGGCCGGGAGCTGCTGAGTCACTGTAGCAGTCTGCAAGTTGGTGAGGTCAGAGCCCCTAGAGAATCTGATGAAAGCTGGGAACACTCTGCCAGAAAAATGCTCAGACACATTTTGCACTGACTTCAGGAGGCTCTCAGGCCTCAGCCACCCATCTGTGGATGTCAGAAGGAGAACCTTAGTAAACCCAAAGAGGGGAAGTGACTTAACTGCTCACAACACCAATAAATAATAGAACTGAGATCAGAGCCAGTTCTCCCAAGTCACAGTCCTGTCAATTTATCAGATTATGTCCCTGTGCCAGGCATCTATCAAAGCCTCCCTTTATTTCAAGGCCCTGCTGCATTTCACCTCCTGGGAAGCCCCCCTGCTTCCTCTAGCCTCAGGCAACTTTCTCCTTCTCCAAATTTCAGATGATTTGCTGCTAGAGCCCTTACTCTTGGGTGAACTTGGAGGGTGAAAAGAACAAAGACTAGATTAGATCAGTTGTTTCTGAGCCTGAAAAGGAAAGCAAGAACTGGGCTGTAATCAAACTGACCATGTTAGCATATCTTAAAACCAAAGCTTCTTAGCTGGGCGTGGTGGTGTGGGCCTATAGTCCCAGCTATAGGAGGCTTAGGTGGGAGGATTGCTTGAGCTATGATCGACCCACTGCACTCCAGCCTGGGCAACAGAGCAAGACACTGTCTCAATAATAATACTAATAATAATAACTGGCATTAATTAGTTGCCTGTTAATATACCTGGCTGTCAACTGATCACTCTATATACATAATCTCTTTTTTTTTTTTTTTTGAGATGGAATCTTGCTCTGTTGCCCAGGCTGGAGTGTGGTGGCTCTATCTCAGCTCACTGCAATCTTTGCTGCCCAGGTTCAAGCAATTCACCTTCCTCAACCTCCTGAATAGCTGGGATTACAGGCGTGCACCACCATGCCCAGCTAATTTTTGTATTTTTAGTAGAGACGAGATTTCATCATGTTGGCCGGGCTGGTCTCAAGTTCCTGACCTCAAGTGATCTGCCCGCCTTGGCCTCCCAAAGTGGTGGGATTACAGGCATGAGCCACCATGCCTGGTCAATATATACATGATCTCTATTATTTATTTATTTATTTGAGATGGAGTTTTGCTCTTGTTGCCCAGGCTGGAGTGCAATGGCACAATCTCGGCTCACTACAAACTCCACCTCCCGGATTCAAGCGATTCTCCTGCCTCAGCCTCCCAAGTAGCTGGGATTACAGGCATGTGCCACCACTCCCGGCTAATTTTGTATTTTTAGTAGAGAGGGGATTTCTCCATGTTGGTCAGGCTGGTGTCGAACTCCTGACCTCAAGTGATCCACCCGCCTCGGCCTCCCAAAGTGCGGGGATTACAGATGTGAGACACCAAGCCCGGCTACTTATTTATTTTATTTTAAAATAAAGATAGCATCTCACTATGTTGCCCAGGCCGGTCTCAAAATGGTCTCAAACTCCTGGCCTCAGGTGATCCTCTTGCCTTGGCCTCCCAAAGCACTGAGATTGCAGTTGTGAGACACTACACCTAGCCAATCTCCAATCTATTCTTTGTTTCTTTCTTTTATTTATTTCTTTTTTTTTTTGGCAGTCTCACTCTGTTGCCCAGGCTGGAGCACAGTGGTGTGATCACGGCTCACTGCAGCCTCAACCTCCTAGACTCAAGCAATTCACCCACCTCAGCCTCCCAAGTAGCTGGGACCACAGGCACACGCCACCATGCCTAGCTAATTTTTGTATTTTTAGTAGAGACAGGGTTTCACCATGTTGGCCAGGCTGGTCTTGAACTCCTGACCTTGTGATCCACCCGCCTTGGCCTCCCAAAGTGCTGGGATTATAGGCACGAGCCACCGTGCCTGGCCAAGCCTCCAATTTTTAAATCAAATGTTTGATTACTCCCATTTTACAGATGGGGAAACCAAGTCTCAGAGAGGCCGACTTGCCTAGGATGTCCCTGGTCCTGATAGAACCAGGATTCAAGCCCAAGATTATTTGGGGTCTGAAGTCTATGCAATGTTGTCTCCATTGAGAATCAGAATTGCCCAAGGGAAGCAGACACGAAGTACAAAGATCCACCAGGCCACGGGTGGCTGATGCCATCGCACACCACCTTTCCACATTCCCACTCCACATGCCTGAGCAGACGCTATGACTGACCAGTCTGATCTCAGAGGTGCAGTGTACTGCTCAGCTGTGCAGATAAATCTGTTAAGGTGACAGAGCTGTCCCCTGGGGTCAGCTTAGTCTTAAGGACTTAATCTGGTTTATGTATCAGACTCTTGTAAGTTTCTTCAGGAGCCTCACCCTGAAAACCTTAACCTTTTCTTTGGGCCAGGTAAACCAAGATCCTTGGACCCCAGTATCTTCATCAAGATTGTGACACCCTATGAAGACACTTCACAGTTGGCCCCTGGCCTCCACAATGACACCTATCCTAATCCTCAGGGCAGTGGACTGAGAACACGCTTGGCTCAGGCTGGACGTTTGTGTCTTAAATGACCTTGGACACAAGTGGGCTGGGAATTAGGGCCTCTGAATCTTTAGGTTTTCTGGAGATTTCCATTATAAGTTATGATCCTGTCTTCAGAGTTTCTTTATCTTATTAGGAGTTTGACTGAGTCCTACTCTGAGTTCGAATTACCTCACCCAGGAACCCAACACCCAACCCAAACCTGAGAGCTTTGCTTATAGAGAGAGGACTGGCTTTCATGTCAGGGACCTGGAATCTCCTCCTTGATCTGCTTCTTGCTGGCTGAGTCACCTCTGGGGAGAACTTCACCTCCCCATACTTCAGTACGTGCACTACGAACATGGACGTAGTTTGGCAACTGGGAGGAGCCGTGCCCACCGAAGGAATCATTGTGCCTTTAAGGGCATAAACCTGGTTTGAGGTCAAATCCGCCCACTGAAACATTAATTCAACAATCCTCCCACCTCAGCCTCCTGAGGAGCTGGGACTACTGGTGTGCATCACCATACCCAGCTAATGTCTTATTTTTTGTAAAGATAGGGTCTCACAATGTTGCTCAGGTTGGTCTTGAATTCCCGGGCTCAAGGGATCCTCCCACTTCAGCCTCCCAAAGTGCTGGGATTACAGGCATGAGCCACCGCACCCAGCTATTTTTATTTTTTTTGAGATGGAGCCTTGCTCTGTCACCCAGGCTGGAGCGCAGTGGTGCAGTCTCGGCTCACTAAAACCTCCACCTCCTGGATTCAAGTGATTTTCTTGCCTCAGCTGGGACTGCAGGCGCACGCCACCAAGCCTGGCTAATTTTTTTTTTTTTTTTTTTTTTTGTATTTTTAGTAGAGATGGGATTTCATCATGTTGGCCAGGCTGGTCTCGAACTTCTGACCCCAAGTGATTCACCCACCACAGTCTCCCACAGTGCTGTGATTATAGGCATGAGTCACCATGCCTGGCCTCCTTCTTCTTCTTCTTCTTCTTCCTCTTCTTCGTCTTCGTCTTCGTCTTCATCTTCTTTTTTTAAAAAAAAAGAGGCAATCAAATATTTTTCTTAAGCAATCTAGCTTGAAAGTGTCCAGAGGAGGAGACGCTAAGGTCCAAATCGCAGCTCTATCCCTTAGCTGTACCAACTGTGAGATCCTGCTGGGCACCAACCCTTGGTGTCCTCATTCAGAAGATGGACAGCCCCTGGGCCTAGGCTGTTGTGAAAATGAGAGTGGGGCAGGGAGGAAACGCACCTGGCACTGGGCCTGCTGTGTGCTGGTCAGGATGCCATCAGCAGGAACAACAGGCGGAGGAGGCTGCAGGTGAATGACGGTGTTGGGGGAAGTTCTTTCCCTTTTATTTATTAAGAAGGGGAGGAGGTTTTCTTAATGGAGAGAGAAAGTGGGGAAACTATCCCAGAGCCTGTGCATCCCAGGGGACCTTTGTTCTCCAACCTCCCCTCTCCCAGCCCCACCCCCGCCATGGGCCTATATCTGCTCCACAAGCCCCCACAAGTGTAGTTACCTGGCAGCCCCATCCCCATGGTTGCCTCACCCCAGTGCTGGTAGCAGGAAAAGGGGGCTGCCGAGGCTGGAGTGATGTCAATGCTGGGGGAGGAGAGAGACCCTCAGTCCACTGCCACCAACCCTGCCAACAGCAGTTGCTGAGGAGCGTGCTGTGCTGACTGTGGGCTGGGCTCTTGCTTCCCCTCATCTGCCCACAGTCCAGGTGTTCCCAGCATCCCCCCCATCCCCTCCCCCACCTGCCCAGCTGCTGAGCCAGTGTCTGACAACACCCAGACCCAAGATGTCAGAGCCTGTCCCCTGGCATCCCAGCGGGAGCTCTTCCCGGACTCAGAGGCTGTGGTCCACAGAAAAGGCCCTGATAGGAGTCTGAGCTGGTTCCTAGTCCACACTCATCACAACCAAGCTATGGGACTTTGGGCAAGGCACTGCGCCCCTCTGGTTGCGCTGTCCCCATCACCAATGTGGCTGTGGGAGCCAGGGTACGGGTCATCCAGGCCCCACTCCATGGTGGCACAGTGGCCCTGGAGGCCCGTGCTTCTGGTGGTAGGTGTCCCAGATGATGCTGGCCATTTGCATGGGCTCTCTCTGGCCCTGGAAGGAGTGAGGGCAAAGGTTGGAACCCTACTGTGTGCGGGACTCTGTGCCGTCCTCATTTAAACTTCACCGACCCCATGGGTCCAGTGTGAATAAGTGGGCAGGCTCTTCCAGGCCTCATGGTCAGACAGTCTGGACTCATATCCCAGCTCCACCATGGACTAGCTGAGTGACCCAGGCAAAATATTTACCTTCTCTGTGCCTCATTTTCCCCATCTATAAAATGAGGCCAAAATAGTACCTTTCTAACGGAGTAGTTGGGACAGACTGATTGAATACATGTAAACTGGGTAGAACAGTGCCTGGCACACGTTAAGCCCACAATAAGGTTAACTGTTGTTATTACTAGTCCCATCTTATAAGGAACTTGGGGCTCAGGGAAGCTAAGTGGCTTGCCCAAGGACACACCGCTAGAAAATGGTGGGGCAGGGCTTTCCACTTTTTTTTTTTTTTTTTTTTGAGACAGAGTCTTGCTCTGTCACCCAGGCGGGAGTGCAGTGGTGCCATCTTGGCTCACTGCAATCTCTGTCTCCAGGGTTCAAGCAATTCTCCTGCCTCAGCCTCCTGAGTAGCTGGGAGCACAGGTGTGAACCACCACGCCTGGCTAATGTTTGTATTTTTAGTAGAGACGGGGTTTTGCCATGATGCCCAGGCTGGTCTCGAACTCCTGACCTCAAGTAATCTGCCCCCCTCAGCCTCTCAAAGTACTGGGATTACAGACATGAAGTTGATGTTCCTTCCCACCACCCAGTACTGGACCCCTTAAAAAAAATCCTGAGATGAGCAGTGTGGTAAATGCTGACGGTCTCAGGAATGGCATTAAAAAATAATAATGTAGCCAGGCACAGTGACTCACACATCTAATCCCAGATCCCAGCACTTTGGTAGGCCAAGGCAGGTGGATCACTTGAGCCCAGGAGTTCGAGACCAGCCTGGGCAACATAGCCAAACTCCATCTCTACAAAAAATACAAAAATTAGCCGGGCATGGTGGCAAGTGCCTGTAGTTCCAGCTACTCAGGAGGCTGAGGGAGGAGGATCACTTGAGTCTGGGGAGGTACTGGGTGGTGGAGTGCAGTGGGAGACGCCACTGCACTCCAACCTAGGCGACAGGGTGAGACCCTGTCTCAAAATAATAAGTGGCCAGGCACAGTGGCTCACGCCTATAATCCCAGCGCTTTGGGAGGCCAAGGCGGGTGGATCACCTGAGGTCAGGAGATCGAGACCAGTCTGACCAACATGGAGAAACCTCATCTGTACTAAAAATACAAAATTAGCCAGGCATGGTGGTGCATGCCTGTAATTCCAGCTACTAGGGAGGCTGAGGCAGGAGGATCTCTTGAACCCAGGACGTGGAGGTTGTGGTGAGCCGAGATCGCACCACTGCACTCCAGCCTGGGCAACAAGAGCGAAACTCCGTCTCAAAAAAAAAAATAAATAAATAAAAAGAAAGAAAGAAAGAAAAAGACATGAAAATAATGATAACACGGTTTATTTTCTGATTACCAAGGCAGTACAGTAGTCCCCCTTGCTTATCCAAGGTTTTGCTTTCTGCAGTTTCAGTTACCTGTGGTCAACTAAGGTGCAAAAATACTAAGACATTTTGAGAGAGAGAGAGAGAGAGAGAGAGAGCATGCTGACCTAACTTTATTACAGCACATTGTTATAATTGTTCTACTTATTTATTGTTGTTAATCCCTTACTGTGCCTGACTTATGAATTCAACTTTTATCACAGGTGTATATGTATAGAAAAAGCGGAGCATATATAGGGTTCGATACTATCACTTAGGTCTCAGGCATCTACTAGGGCTCTGGGAAAGTATCCCCTGAAGATAAGGGCGACTACAATATTTGTTCACTATCAGTAACTGAGAAAATGCGGAAAAGTGGAAAAGAGACAAGTAAAAATATTTTCCCCTTCAGGGAAAACCCTTTTTTCTTTGGATAACTAAAAACCTGATCTCCTGCGTGTCGTGAGAACTATCAAAGGGAGGTGGCCTTCACTCACCTTAAGCAAGGCTTGACGTTGTCCAAGGGCCCAGCAGGAGATATTGCCAGCACCCACCCTCCCCAGGGTAAACTCAGCCCCTTCCACTCCCTCCTGGGGCCTTCGGGCCCCACCTGGGGTCACAGCCTTGAGGATGCACACTGCAAGCCACAGCCTGCAGCTGCTTAGGTCATGTGTTTCAGTGAATGCCAAGCCACAGGGCTCAGTCCTCCTCAGAATTGTCTGGGTCACCCAGAACACCCTATGTGAGCCATGTGATTCAGCGGGGTCACATGCTGAGCCGCAGGCATTTGACTCCATGCCAAATGTCATCACTTCCAGAAAGTTAGCAAAAAATTATGGTGGCTCTGGTGTGGCAAGCACAGGGCAGGGCAGAGGAGACAGTCACTCCGAGATACCAACACCTGTTAAAAGAGGATGAGATGGGAGAATCCGATTGCTTGAGCTCAGGAGTTCAAGGCAGCAAGGAGCTATAATCATGTTACTGCACTCCAGCTTGAGCAACAGTGGGAGACCCAGTTTCTTAAGAAAAAAAAAAAAAGGAAAAAGTATCCCAGCACTTTGAGAGGTCGAGGCGGGCGGATCACAAGGTCAGAAGTTTGAAACCAGCCTGGCCAATATGGTGAAACCCCGTCTCTACTAAAAACACAAAAATTAGCTGGAAGTGGTGGCAGGCACCTGTAGTCCTAGTTACTCGGGAGGCTGAGGCAGGAGAATCGCTTGAACCCAGGAGGCGGAGGTTGCAGTGAGCCGAGATCGCGCCTCTGCTCTCCAGCCTGGGCGACAGAGCAAGATTCCATCCCAGAAAAAAAAAAAAAAAGGAAAAAGTTAATATTAAATACTAATTTTAAGTAACTATAAGTAATTACAACTATTTTCACTTTAAACATTAAATAAAATAATATAAAATTAAATTAAAAATTAAACCTAAAAAATTTTAATTAAGTAAATGTTAATACTCATTAATCTAATTAAATTAATGAAAATCTGCAAAAAACTCTTAACCATGCCAGCACTCTGTAAGTTCTCAATAACACATTTAAAAGTAAACTGAGGCACAATAAAATTAGAAGGTTTATTTATTCATATTTTATTTTATTTATTTATTTATTTAAAGACAGGGTCTCACTCTGTTGCCCAGACTGGAGTGCAGTGGCACGATCTTGGCTCACTGCAACCTCTGCCTCCCAGGCTCAAGCAATTCTCCTGCCTCAGCCTCCCGAGTAGCTGGGATTACAGGCATGCGCCACTACCACTGGCTAATTTTTGTTTTTGTTTTTGCTTTTTTTTCAGTGGAGACAGGGTTTCACCATGTTGGTCAGGCTGGTTTCCAACTCCTGACCTCAAATGATCCACCTGCCTCGGCCTCCTGAAGTGCTGGGATTACAGGCGTGAACCACTGCGCCCGGTCTAGAAAGTTTATTTGAGCAAATGATGACTCATGAATCAGGCAGATCCAAACCAGAAGTGATTCATGAGCTCTACTGAGAGAACACAGCCAGGACAGACACAGAAGTAAAGCTAAGATGGAGGCTGCAGTGAACTAAGATCACCCCGTTGCACTCCAGCCTGGGCAACAGAGCAAGACTGTCTCCAAAAAAAAAAAAGGGGTAAAGCCAAGAAAATATTTGATTATTTGATTTGGCAGGGCACGGTGGTTCACACCTATAATCCCAACACTTTGGGGGGCTGAGGCAGGAGGGTCACTTGGGCCCAGGAGTTCAAGACCAGCCTCGGCAGCATGGCGAAACCCCATCTCAAAAAATACACAAAATTAGCTGGGTGTGGTGTTGTGGGCCTGTGGTCTTAGCTGCCTGGGAGGCTGAGGTGGGAGGATCACTGGAGCCCAGGAGGTTGAGGCTACAGGGAGCCATGAACATGCCATCGCACTCCAGCCTAGGTGACAGAGCAAGACTCTGTCTCTAAAATAAATAAATAGGCATGACACAGTGGCTCACGCCTATAATCCCAGCACTTTGGGAGGCTGTGGTGGGTGGATCACTTGAGGTCAGGAGTTGGAGACATGCCTGGCCAACATGGTGAAACCCCATCTCTACTAAAAATATAAAAATTAGCCAGGCATGATGGTGGGCACCTGTAATCCCAGCTACTCGGGAGGCTGAGGTGGGAGAATTGCTTGAACCCGGGAGGCTGCGGCGGGAGAATTGCTTGAATACAGGAGGCTGAGCTGAGATGGTGCCACTGCACTCCAGCCTGGGAAACAGAGCAAGATTTCATCTAAATAAATAAATAAATAAATAAATAAATAAATAAATAAATAAATAAATAAAATAAAATAAAATAAAATAGAGCTTGCAGTCCCTCAGAGAGCACCCTAGTCCAATGGCCTCCTTTTACAGGAAGAGAAACTGAGGCTCAGAGGGATCAAGAGGCTCCTCCAAGGTCACCCACCAAGAGGCTAGAGCTGGGACAAAACCCCCAAGTTTCTGACTCCCTGGGCAAGGCTTTTTCCACTGTTTTGGTCTTTGGCCATAGAGATAATCTGCTTAAAAAATTAACTTGGGATTTCATGTAATCACTGAGGCCTCAGAAGCCTTGCCCAAGGAAAGACGAGGAGGGTTTATTAAGCTTTGTTCTAGGAGTTACAGGGACAAGGGCACATAGCAGGGCTGGAAACTGATGTGTGCCACCCTCCTCCAGGCCAGTAGCAGCTTGTATTTCTAGAAAAGGCTTAATTTTCCCGGTCAGGGCAGGTCCCAGAAGGCACCTTCTGGGGATGCGGCTGGACCCCGTGACTCAGCTGATTCCACATTATTCTCTGTTTCCCTCCCCACTCAGGGTGACTGCCAGATTCTGGCCTCCCTTGGGCCTTTAGAGATGGAAGTGATCTTAGGTTGTAGGTGGGTCCTACAACCTATAGTGGAAAGGTGACCATCTAATTTTTTTTTCTTGTTTTTTTTTTTTTGAGACAGAGCCTGTCCCTGTTGCCCAGGCTGGAGTGCAATGGCGCGATCTCGGCTCACTGCAACCTTAGCCTCCCAGGTTCAAGCAATTCTCCTGCGTCAGCCTCCTGAGTAGTTGGGGTTACAGGTGCGCCACCACTTCCAGCTAATTTTTGTATTTTTAGTAGAGATGGATTTCTTTTTTTTTTTTTTTTTAGAAGGAATTTCGCCCTCTCACCCAGGCTGGAGTGCAGTGGCATGATCCAGTCTTGGCTCACTGAAACCTCCGCCTCCTGGTCCAAGTGATTCTCCTGCCTCAGCCTCCCAAGTAGCTGGGATTACAAGTGCGCACCACCATGCCCGGCTAATTTTTTGTATTTTTTTAGTAGAGATGGGGTTTCACCATGCAGCCCAGGCTGGTCTCAAACTCCTGACCTCGTGATCCACCTGCCTCGGCCTCCCAAAGTGCTGGGATTACAGGCATGAGCCACCACACCCGGCCTGAGATAGGGTTTCACCATGTTGGCCAGGCTGGTCTCAAACTCCTGATTTCAGATGATCCACCCGTCTAGGCCTCCCAAAGTGCTGGGATTACAGGTGTGAGCCACCATGCCCACTTGTGTCTAATTTATCATCCTCACCAGGACACTTTTGAGCATGGCCAGGGACATCTGGTCACCCCAGCCACTGCTATCTCTGAGCATCATGATGGGTTGAAGAGTCAGTGAGCCGGCGGTTGAGGACCCACTGTGCTTGGGTCCCATACCTGATGAGAAAGAAGGGCCCAAGTCCCAGGCCTGCAAAACCACAGCCCTAGAAGGAGTGAGAGCACACAGCCAGCACGACCCAGGAAACTAGAACTGAAACCTTCAAAGCTGAAAGGTCTAGATGACTGTCCGTACTGTCCCAACGGGGAGCACACAGCTCTGAAAGGCCAAGGGCCTTGCCCAAGGTTACCCCCGAGAAGATCAGAGACTCAAACCCAGGTTCCCAACTCTCAGCTCAGTGTGTGCTGTGCCACCGGGTCCCTTTCATCTGCAAACCCCCTGCCTATCTGGAAGGTGTGCACACAGCCTGGAAGCTTGTTATACTAGATTGTAAAAATTGTTCCTTGCCCCGGACTGGTGTGTGGCTTTGTTTGTGTGTGGCTTCCTAATCCTGCAGCCCCTGTGGGCGGGGAGGTCCCCTTTCCAAATAAGCGTGCCAAGCTCCAGAACACAGGGAGAAGGCAAATATTTCCTGAACTAAACCTGCTCTCAGCACTTCCACTACTACCACCCCAGTCCAGGCCACCATCATCTCCCAGGTGGCCTCAGTGGCCTCTAGGTGGTATCCGGACTCCTTCTCTTGCCCCCACTCTTCATCCTCCATGTCAGAGCATGGAGCCTGGGTGCAGATCCCACACAACTCTCCCTCAGAGCTATCCACGCTCAAATCCTGGATGCACAGCAATGTCATGTGGCTGCCATCCTCCTGTCTGGCTTCCCTGTGTCCCCTTTCTTTCTTTCTTTCCTTTTTTTTTTTTTTGAGATGGAGTCTTGCTCTGTCGCCCAGGCTGGAGTGCAGTGGCGCGATCTCTGCTCATTGCAAGCTCTGCCTCCCGGGTTCACGCCATTCTCCTGCCTCAGCCTCCCGAGTAGCTGGGACTACAGGCACCTGCCACCACGTCCGGCTAATTTTCTGTATTTTTAGTAGAGACGGGGTTTCACCGTGTTAGCCAGGATGGTCTCGATCTCCTGACCTCGTGATCCACCCGCCTCGGCCTCCTAAAGTGCTGGGATTACAAGCATGAGCCACCGGGCCCAGCCCCGCCATGTCCCCTTTCTTGGTATCCTGCCACCTCACACAAGAAAGGCACAACTCCCGCCCAACTGGGCCTTCCATGGGGCAGTGCCCTGTGAACAACCTCCTACCCCCAGTGAAGGGGTAGTTAGAGAGGTACCTGGAGGCAGAGCCTGCTCTCAGCACACTATGAGGGCAGGAACCAGGGTCACACTCCTTTGGCCCAGATAAGGCTCAGAAGTGAGAACACTGTCATGGGGCCACACGCTTATTTGAATTTCAAACATGAAGCCAGGGTTTTCTGACAAAAAGAAAGTCTTGTCTCGCTTGACTGTGTTGATGGGGCGTGATGTGGCAGGCATTCTTCTTAAAGGGACTAAATCTGTAGCCCCAGTTTTGTGTGGAAAAAATATTTAAAGATGATATACAGTCTACAGCAAACCACCAAATGCATCATTTGCAAGTTTAGGCTAATGATAAAAATTTCAAAGGGGCCAGGCACATTTGCTCATGCCTGTAATCCCAGCACTTTGGGAGGCCAAGGAGGGCGGATCACCTGAGGTCAGGAGCTCGAGACCAGCCTGGCCAACATGGTGAAACCCCCGTCTCTACTAAAACTATAACGATTAGCCGGGTATGGTGGCAGGTGCCTGTAATCCCACTTACTCAGGAGGCTAAGGCAGGAGAATCGCTTGAACCTGGGAAGTGGAGGTTGCAGTGAGCCGAGGTCGCGCCATTGCACTCCAGCCTGGGTGACAGAGTGAGAGTCCATCTCAAAAAAAAAAAAAAAAAAAATTTGAAAGGGATTTTTTAAAGGGTGCCTGTGGACAAAGTGTGATCACTGTTGTGTGAAAGTGATCCTTTACGATCCCAATCAGATCACACCATTTGCTGTTCACACATCTCCAGTGGCCTCTTTTGCCTTTGAGCATGCCCAGGTCGTTTCCCCCCAGTCTGGAGGCTCTTGCCCTTTGCTCCTGCTCCAGATATTCATTCTGCATCTGCTCCCTAGCAGCTTTCTCTCTGCCATCCTGCCATCTTTTCTTCTTGCCATGCTAGCATATGTTTATTTATGACTGGCAGCTGTATCTCTAGTCACTGGGTCAGGACCTGGTATATTCTAGGCGCCCTGGAAGCATTCTCCAGAAACAGAGGCACGGTGAGGAGAGTTTGGATCCAGTTTGGACTGCAGATAAATGTTTGTGAGGCTGGGCACGGTGGCTCACACCTGCAATCCCAGCGCTTTCAGAGGCCAAGGCAGGAGGATCGCCAGAGCCCGGGAGTGAGAGACCAGCCTGCGCAACTTAGTGAGACCCCTGTCTCTAATTTTTTTAAAAAAAGGTTGTTTGTGAAATGACTGAGCAAGTAAATAATGAAGGAGTCGAGGAACATGGACTCATGACCTGGAACACCTGTACCCTTCTCCCACTCCAAAAAGCCCCTGCCCATCCTCACAATCCAGGGCCAGCATCACTCTCTTTTTCTGGAAGCTTCCTCAGTATCCTGGGTATGGGTCCCCTGTGATTCATGGAGGACCCTCAGTGGGGGTCCCAATGGCACGGCATTACAAGCACCTGCACCTGCTGCCTCCCCAGTCACCCCTGGCTCCCAGGTTTCTAGTGCACAGTAGATCCTCTAGAAATGCTTCACAGACATTGATGTGGTGAGGGAGGAGGGACAGGGTAGCAGTCTCACCACCCATTACCCCCACCCCCTGCCTCTCATTCAACGAACACTTTGAGCACCTGGCACTTTGAGCCCCTCAGTGCCAGACACTGAGCTCCAAATCCCAGACTAGTGCCAGACACTGAGCTCCAAATCCCAGACTCTGTAACGTGCAAGCAATCCTTACTCTCTCTATTTTAATATCTTAACCCATGTATTTATATACCTTGTCAAGTAAAATGTATTCTTTTTTAATGATTCTCAAAAGGATACTCATTGAAAAAATTTAGAAAACACTGAAAAAGGCAAGGAAGAAAAATACAATTCTCTTACAATCCTGTATAATCCTGTGCCTCTAGGCCTACAATCAGCTCCAAGCAACGGCACAGACACCTCCTCCTCCAGATGACCAGCATTGCCTCTGGGTTTGTCACAAGCTGGAACAGGGTCCTTTGGAGGATGGGGCTCTCTGAAGAAAAAGAGGTGAAGTGTTTGGATTCGGTCTGAGCCAAAGGTGAGCGTTATCAGTCCCCGAAAGGCCTCAGGGGTTGGCTGACTCTCTGAGAGGCGGGCAAGACTGGTGAAGTTCTGGAAGGGGACCTGGGGGATGGGGCCCGAGGCCCAGGCAGAGGCCAAACATTGCCCAGGGCCCGGCTTTAGTCTGCAACAACCCTCATTGTTCTCTCACTGTCTCTAGGCCACTTTATCTGGGTTTAAGGACACAAGACTCCGTGAAAGACAAGCTAGTTCTTCTTCCTGCCCTGGGAGTCCACTGCAGGCCGATGCAGACGCAACCACTTCCTCAGCCACGGTGGCTGAGAGCCCGCCACTGCACTCTGTGGGCTTGGTGCTGGGTATGGAGAGGAGGGTATGACATAGCCCCTGCCCTCAGAGTTTCTTAAGCAGGCCACTGAAGTCCCACAAGACCAAGTGGTGACTTTCTTACGCATTATCCCTGCTGTCTCTGGGGACTTCTTAAATGTCAGCAATCGTTGTCATCTTCACTGTGGCCTCCGCAGCCACCGCACATGGCTGCACCTGGGCCATCTCCTCTGATGTAAAGGCCGTGCAGCCAAAATTTGCAATTCTTCCCCCAACTTTTAAAACTGTAGTAAAATATATATAACATAAAATTTGCCAGCTTCACTGTTTGTTAAGTTTACAGTTCAGTGGTATGAAATACACGCATTGTGCTGTGCAAAGTCACCACCACCGATCTCCAGAACTCTCTTTATCTTGCAAAGCAGAAACTCTGTACCCATTAAACGATAACGTCCCATCCCCATCCCCCTTACCCCCAGCCCCTGTAATGCTTGTTCTTTTCTTTTTTTGAGACAGGGTCTCACTCTGTCATGCAGTCTGGAGTGTAGCGGCACGATCATAGCTAACTGCAGCCTCAACATCCTGGGCTCAAGAGATCCTCCTGCCTCAGCCTCCCAAGTAGCTGGGACTACAGGCACAGCACCACACCTGGCTATTTTTGTTCTTTCCTTTTTCTTTTTCTTTTTTTTTTTTTTTTTGAGATGGAATCTCACTCTGTCCTCCAGCCTGGAGTGCAGTGGCGCGATCTTGGCTCACTGCAAGCTCCGCCTCCCAAGTTCATGCCATTCTCCTGCCTCAGCCTCCCGAGTAACTGGGACTACAGGTGCCCACCACCATGCCCGGCTAATTTTTTGTATTTTTAGTAGAGACAGGGTTTCACTGTGTTAGCCAGGATGGTCTCAATCTCCTGACCTCGTGATCCGCTCACTTTGGCCTCCCAAAGTGCTGGGATTACAGGTGTGAGCCACCGTGCCCGGCCCTTTTTTTTTTTTTTTTTTTTATTACTGGCTTAGGTTTGAGCAGTGATCATTTTAAGTTTTTTTTGTAGAGATGGGGTCTCACTGTGTTACCCAGGCTGGTCTCAAACTCCTGGCCTCAAGCAATCCTCCTGCCTCAGCCTCCCAAACTGTGGGGATTACAAGTGTGGGCCACCATGCCTGGTCTTCCTGTTTTTCAAATAAAATTACTTTTTATTTATTTATTTATTTTTAAAGGTGGACTCTCAGCCAGGCAAGGTGGCTCACACCTATAATCCCAGCATTTTGGGAGGCCAAGGCAGGTGCATCACCTGAGGTCAGGAGTTTGAGACCAGCCTCACCAACATGGTGAAACCCCATCTCTACTAAAAATATAAAAATTAGCCAGGTGTGGTGGCTGGCACCTGTAATCCCAGCTACTTAGGAGGCTGAGGCAGGAGAATCGCTTGAACCTGGGAGGAGGAGGTTGCAGTGAGCTGAGATTGAGCCACTGCACTCCAGCCTGGGCAACAACAGTGAAACCCTGTCTCAAAAAAAGAAAAAAGAAAGAAAAACAAAAACAAAAAACAGAGATAGAGTCTCTTTTGGCTCTCTAATGCCCATGGGATCAATGCCAAATTCATCTCCCTGGCAGTCAATGCTCTATTCTCCTTCTCCCCTCCACCTCTCCACCTTTCCAGCATGCTCCCACAAAATTCTGCCCCAGTGACCTCAACCTGCAATGCCCACCTGTCCCATGGACCTCCCTGCCCATGCCTCTACTCCAGCCAATGCTGGCTCATGTGTACACACCATGCTGTGTACCGTCTGTGCTTTGCTCATGCCGCTCGCCTCACCTGAGTGCCTCTCCTCCCCTCGGCTCGTCTGATGCCTGTTTACTCTGCAAGGCCAGCACATGCCCCCTGCATCCTGGAGGTCTCCTCTCATCATCCCAGCCCCACCGGGCTCCTGCAGCATTTCTGAGGTCTGTATCTTTCAGAGAGCTACGCTGCACATTGCCTGCTGCTCCCAGCTCTCCTTACACCTTTCACCCCTCCCCCCATGTGTTTACTGGGCACCTAGGGCATGCTGAACACTGTTTGGGATAAAACAGATCCAAGGCTTAATGAGACAGATACCATCTCTGCCCTCCAGAGGTTACAGTCTGCGGTCAGGGGTGGGGGGGACCTACAAGAGAAGGGGCAAAGACCACAGGGCATGTGGTCAGATTTAAAGGGAGGGGCTGCCTCGGAAGCCACCCGGTCCAGAATTGGGCAGCCGTAGAAGGTTTCTGGGAGCAGGCAGATCTGAGCTGAGACCCAAGCATAGGCAAGAGTCAGCCTGGCAGAGGGGTGGGGCACAGAGCTCATCTTCCAGGCAGAGTCCTGGGTGCACAGGTGTCTGGCAGAAGGAGGGCTGAGCTGGGCATGAGGTGGAAGTGAGCCGGGCCATGCAGAGCTCAGCAGGCCTGAAGGGGAAGCCACGACTGTCTCACAATGCCTCCCTCTCAGCATGTGATGCTAAGGGGCAGAAGCTGGCTCCCAGGCACATCTCAAGGGCACCAAGCCAGGCACCCCACAGAAGGCCTTCAGGAACCCTAGTTAAATAGGTGACTAAGCAAATTATTTCATGAATAAATGTAACAATGAACTGATACATTTGAAGGAAACCAGAGTATTCCACCCCTAAAATATGCCTCCTTGACGTTTTTTTGTTTTGTTTTGTTCTGTTTTGTTTTTTTGAGACAGTCTTGCTCTGTCGCCCAGGCTGGAGTGCAATGGCACGATCTTGGCTCACTGCAACCTCTGCCTCCCAGGTTCAAGCAATTCTCCTGCCTCAGCCTCCCGAGTAGCTGGGATTACAGGTGTAAGCCACCCTACCTGTACAATTCTGTATTTTTAGTAGAGACAGGGTTTCACCATATTGGTCAGTCTGGTCTCAAACTCCTGACCTCAGGAGGCCTTGGTCTCCCAAAGTGCTGGGATTACAGGCATGAGCCACTGTGCCCGGCCTTTGTGTGTGTGTGTGTGACAGGGTCCTGATATGTCACCCAGGGTGGAGTGCAGTGGCATAATCTTGGCTCACTGCAGCTTTGACTTCTGGGGCTCAATCGATCCTGCCCCCAAGTGGCTGGGACTACAGGTGTGAGCCACCATGCCCAACTAACTGTAAATTTTTTTGTAGAGACGAAGGTCTTGCTATGTTGCCCAGGCTGGTCTCAAACTCCAGGCCTCAAGTGATCCCCCCGCCTCAGCCTCCCAAAATGCTAGGATTACAGGTGTGAGCCACTGTGCCCAGCCTTCAAAAGATATTTTTGAACCGAGTTTTCTCCCACATGATGGGCATAGCACATGTTAAAAATAAAAATGCTTCTTTTTCTTGTCAATCTATCTTTTGTTTGAGGAGAATGCCTCAACCACGAACTTGTGAGGGATGAAGAAAGATGATGTCTTTTCTCTCCTTCCCATGCATGTGAGAATGGGTGAATCCAGGGTTTCTAGTGCTGTTTCCCTGAGTCTTTTTTTTGAGATAAAGTCTCACTCTGTCACCCAGGTGCAATCTCGGCTCACTGCAACCTCTGCTTCCTGGGTTCAAATGATTCTCCAGTCTCAGCCCCCTAAGTAGCTGGGATTACAGGCACCCAGTACCATGCCCAGCAATTTTTTTTTTTTTTTAGACTGGAGTGCAGTGGCACGATCTGAGCTCACTGCAACCTCCGCCTCTGGGTTCAAGCAATTTTCTGCCTCAGCCTCCTGAGCAGCTGAGATTACAGGTGGCTGCCACCATTCCTGGCTAATTTTTGTATTTTTAGTAGAGACAGGGTTTCACCACGTTGGCCAGGCTGGTCTTGAACTCCTGACCTTGTGATCCACTCACCTCAGCCTCTCAAAGTACTGGGAGTACAGGTGTGAGCCATCATGCCCAGCCTCCCTGAGTCTTCAGTAACGATCTTGTTTGGCCTCTGGGCAGGCCAAGGAGGAGGAAAGTTACTTGGAGCTTCTCTACCCTGATTTTCAAGGAAGGGAAAACAGAACGAACCGTGAGCCAACAGGCCCTGCTTTCTTTCTCTTGGGAGAAGGCTGACCTTGGGGAGACGTTCTAGGAAAGGTCACCTTTCCACTCCATGGTGCCAGGGAGGAAACCAGGAGGCCTTCCTTACAAACGAAGGGAACATTTCTTGCCAGATCTCTGGAGGAAAACTTGGAGGGAAAGGTTTGGTGCTATCCTGGAGAGGAAAGAGAACAGTACTATCCAACCCCATCTGACCTCTGGAAGGCAAAGTCAGGCACATTATCTTTCAAGCCTGGGAAGGAAGGCAAGAGCTAGAGGAGGGACATGGAGGAGGCCCAGGGAGGGCAAGTGATTTTCCCAAAGCTACACAGCCAGTCTTAGACCCAGCTATGAGTTGAACCCACAGGACCTTCTCTGTCCATTAAACGACGGGGAAGGAGGACAGAAGCAGGGAAAACTGAGTCTGTTTGCAGGAAGAAGATTCAGAAAAGCAACTGGACTTACTAGAAAACGAAAGAAAAATTATCTTTCAAGGGGCACCACGGCTCCACCTGTGCAGAATGCAATTTGGCAATGAGGAGTCAGGGACTTAAATGTGTTCCTTTCCGTTAGCCCAGTAATTTAACAGCTGGGAATGGGTCCTAAGGCCTATGGCCAGGAAAACACTCATACAGAGATGCTGATCAGGGCATTAGTTCAATGGTAAAAGACTGGAGATGAGCCAAATGTCTGACAATAAGAAAGCTGTTAAGAAAATCAAGACAGTCACAACATGTTATAGGGCCAATCAGAGGGCCATTTGTGAGGGCTTTTTCATAACGGAGAAAAATACTAACATCAAGAAGTCAGGTGTAGAAAAACAGGATGTGAAATAATTTATGCTGAATAACAACAGCTATTTTAAAAAGTCATAGGAGAAAGATAGGAAGCAAATGGGCCAAAATGGTACTGCAGTGGCTTTTGTGGGATGGAACTGGGGAGAACTTGGGGAACTTGGGTTTTTTATTCTTCTTGTTGGCATTTTCTTTAATACATATGTATTGCTTGTGTTTTTTTTTTTTTTTTTTTTTTTTTTTTTTTTCAGACAGGGTTTCACTCTTGTTGCCCAAGCTGGAGTGCAATGATGCAATCTCAGCTCACTGCAACCTCTGCTTCCCGGGTTCAAGTGATTCTCCTGCCTCAGCTTCCCAAGTAACTGGGATTACAGGCACGCACCACCACACCTGGCTAATTTTTTGTCTTTTTGGTAAAAACAGGGTTTCACTATGTTAGCTACCTGAACTCCTGACCTCAGGTAATCTGCCCCCCTCTGCCTCCCAAAGTGCTGGGATTGCAGGTGTGAGCCACTGCACCCGGCCTGTTTTTTTCTTTAAAAATGAAAAATATTTTACACTTCTTTTCTGATTATAAAATCAGTAATCAGTATGGCCAGGCGTGGTGGCACTTTGGGAGGCCGAGGCCGGTGGATCAATTGAGGTCAGAAGTTCAGGACCAGCCTGACCAACATGGCGAAACCCCGTCTCTACTAAAAATACAAAAATTAGCCAGGCATGGTGGTGCGCACCTGTAGTCCCAGCTACTCAGGAGGCTGAGGCATGAGAATCGCTTAAACTTGGGAGTCAGAGGTTGCAGTGAGCTGAGATCGTGCCACTGCACTCCAGCCTGGGTGATAGAACAAGACCTTGTCTCAAAAAACAAAAACAAAAACAAAAACAAAAAACAGTACATTCTGCTGGTAAAAAAAAAATAAAAATAAGGCCGGGTGCGGTGGCTCACGCCTGTAATCCCAGCACTTTGGGAGGCCGAGGCGGGCAGATCACAAGGTCAGGAGATCAAGACCATCCTGGCCAACATGATGAAACCCTGTCTCCATTAAAAGTACAAAAATTAGCTGGGCATAGTGGTGCACACCTGTAATCCCAGCTACTCAGGAGGCTGAGGCAGGAGAATCGCTTGAACCCGGGAGGCAGAGGTTGCAGTGAGCCGGGATTGTGCCACTGCACTCCAGTCTGGTGACAGAGTGGGACTCCATCTCAAAAAATAAAAATTAAAAAAAATAATAAAAATAAAAAATAAAAAATAAAAAAATAAAAAAATAAAAATAATATAGATATGTATGAGAGTAAAAAGTGAAAGAACCCCTGTAATTCCACTGCCCAGAGATAACCAGTGTTAATAGTTAATATTTTCTTAGTCATGCACACACACATAACACAGGCAGTGAGGTAAGTGGTCACATTCCTGTACCTATATACACATATACACATGGACACCCACATATATACATACACAGAGTGAAGGGAAAATAGAATCTCAGGACCCCAAACTCACTATGCCAAAGGGAAAAGTTAAGCTTGGAAACTGAGTCACACCAAAAGCTGCCCTTTCTTTCTTTCTTTCTTTCTTTTCTTTCTTTCTTTCTTTCTTTTTTTCTTTTGAGACAGATTCTCACTCTGTTGCCCAGGCTAGAGTGCAGTGGCACGATGTCAGCTCAATGCAACCTCCGCCTCCCGGGTTCAAGCGATTCTCCCACCTCAGACTCCTGAGTAGCTGGGATTTCAGGCACATGCCACCATGCTTGGCTAATTTTTCTGTTTTTAGTAGAGCTAGGGTTTCACCATGTTGGGCAGGCTGGTTTTGAACTCCTGACCTCGAGTGATCCATCTGCCTGGCCTCCCAAAATGGTGGGATTAGAGGCGTGAGCCACCACTCCTGGTCAAACTGCCTTTCTTTTTGTTTCTAAGCAGATAGCTACAAAATAGAAGACTGTGTCTCCCCTGGTGGCCTCCCTCACCCTGACCATGTACATGAACACCTTATATTCACAGGTATAAGACAAAGACAAGACTAGAAATCACCCCTCCAGCCACCCAGAGACAAATGCAGATTTACTGAGCAGGTGACAGAGGCATAATTGCCTGTGCCTCCACCCTCTCCTTTCATAGGTAACACGTGGATTTGGTGACACTAATCAAAGCCTCACAGAAATGCGCCCCCTTATCTCACTGCCTACCCTCCTTTTTTTTTTCCTTCCCCACTTTCCCTCCTGCCTGCTCTTTCTCCTTCTAATACTGAAGCCCTCAAAATCTTCTCTGAAAAAATTATGGGGCCACAGATCCCACTGTGGCATATGCCTCTTTTTTGGGGCACGTCCTCAGCCTTGTCAAAATAGACCTCTAAATTGATGGAGACTTGCCTCAGACACTTTTCTGGGTTACAACACGCATACATACATATACACATACATACTATATATACACATCCGTATCTATACATGCACTTATGCACATATACACATATCTGTGTGTATATATACATACACACATGGACATGCATGTATGCACAAATACATACACATATATACATGTGTGTATATAGAACTACTGTTTTGGAACTTATTTTTTCATGTAACATAATATATCCATTTCTCCACATCAATTCATACAGATCAATCAGCCTCATCCCCTTTATATTTAACATTTTTTCTTTATTTAAAAAAACCTTTTTTTTTAGAGATGGGGTTTCACTATGTTGGCCGGGCTGGTCTCAAACTCCTGACCTCAAGCAAGCCTCCTACCTCAGGCTTCCAAAGTGCTGGAATTACAGGCGTGAGCCATTGCACCTGGCCAGACTCAATATCTGTTTTTTTGTTTTGTTTTATTTTTTTTGAGATAAGCTCTCATTCTGTCACCCAGGCTGGAGTGCAATGGCGTGAACACAGCTTACTGCAAACTTAACCTCCCCGGGCTCAAGTCATCCTCACCTCAGCTTCCCAAGTAGCTGGGAATATAGGCATGTGCCACCAGGCCTGGCTAATTTTTGTATATTTTGTAGACATTGGATTTCACCATGTTGCCCAGGCTGGTCTTGAACTTCTGGGCTCACACAATCCACCCGCCTTGGCCTCCCAAATTGCTGAGATTACAGGTGTGAGCCACCGTGCCTGGCTGCCTCTTCCTTTCCTTTCCTTTCCTTCCTTCTTCCTCCCTTTCTTTTTTTTTTTTTTTTTTTTGAGATGGAGTTTTGCTCCTGTTGCCCAGGCTGGAGTGCAATGGCACCATCTCGGCTCACCATAACCTCTACTCCCAGGTTCAAGCGATTCTCCTGCCTCAGCCTTCCGAGTAGCTGGGATTACAGGCATGAGCCACCACGCCCGGCCAATTTTTTTGTATTTTTAGTAGAGACAGGGTTTCTCCGTGCTGGTCAGACTGGTCTCGAACTCCCGACCTCAGGTGATCCGCCCACCTTGGCCTCCCAAAGTCCTGGGATTACAGGTGTAAGCCACTGCGCCCAGCCCTTTCTTTTTTCTTTTCTTTCTTTTTTTTTTTTTTTTTTTTTAACTTAAAGACTTCATTCTATTTGATGGCTGCTTAATTTCCACTGTAGGATGCAGAATGATTTTTTTTTTTTTGGTAACAAATCTCTTATCTCTGGATTTTTGTGCTATTTCCAATTACTTTAATCATGACATATGACTCTGCAATGAACATATACCTTGGCACATGTGTTTTTCCTAGAAGTGTAATTGCTGGAGCAAACAGAAGCCATGTTTAATGCTTTTCCTCCACATTAGTACATTCCTTTTAGAAGATTGTACAGGTATGAATTTGAAGGTAGTACTCATTTCCCCATATTTATGCAGCATTAGCATTTTATCTTTGCCAATGGTATAGGTGAGAAAATGTTTCATTGTTGGTTTAATTTGTGTCTCTTTAAAACTTGGTGAGACTCCTTTTCCATGATTACAGCCTATGTGGATTTCTTATTTTGTGAATTGCCTATTTATGTACATCTTTGGATGGTTATTTATTAGAACTGCATTGCCTTAATAATTGCAACAGTAATATAAATCTTAGTTTTTGTGTGTTTTTTTTTTTTTTTTTGAGACAGAGTCTCACTCTGTTGCCCAGGCTGGAGTGCAGTGGCACAATCTCAGCTCACTGCAACCTCCGCCTGCCTCCCAGTTTCAAGAAATTCTCCCACCTCGGCCTCTTGAATAGCTGGGATTACAGGCTTGTGCCACCATGCCCAGCTAATTTTTGTATTTTTAGTAGAGACGGGGTTTCACCATGTTGGCCAGGCTGGTCTCGAACTCCTGACATCAGGTGATCCACCTGCCTCAGCCTCGCAAAGTGCTGGGATTACAAGCATGAGCCACCATGCCTGGCCTAAATCTTAATTTAAAAAAATATATATATATATACTTTTATATATACATATACCTTATATATATCTTTTATATATATATACCTTATATATATCTTATATATATATGTGTGTATATATATATACTCTCACACACACATATACATATATCTTTACCCCATGATCTCCAATCTGAAGACAGAGAAATTTGCATGAAGAAGGCACACTCAGGGTGGTCTGAGGGCAGAGCCCTGGCGTGGGCAGTGGGAGTTCCTGCTCCAGGCCAGCTTTGCACCTCGCCTGCTGGAAGAGCTCAGGCAGAGCATCCACTTGGGCTTCTGGGAGCCTCTGCTTCCTTCTTCAAGGCCTGTGGCTTTCAAAATCTTAATATGGAATCCCACCATGATAGCCCAGTGTTTCTCAATCCTGGCTGCCCTTTTGAAAAACTGGAGGAACTTTAAAAATATATACCTCTTCTCAGTCCCCAGAGATACTGACTCAATGCCTGACTTAAAAAGCTGCTCAGGCGGGCACAGTGGCTCACACGTGTAATCTCAACCCTTTAGGAGACTGAGGTAGGAGGATCGTTTGAGCCCAGTAGTTCAGGACCAGCCTGGACAACATGGCGAGACCCTGTCTCTACATAAATAGTAAAAAATATTAGCCGGGTGTGGTGGTCCACGCCTATGATCCTAGCTATTCGGGAAGCTGAGGAGGGAGGATCGCTTGAGCCCAGGAGGTCAAGGCTGCGGTGAGCCAGATCGTGCCACTGTGTTCCAGCGTGGGCAACAGCAAAACTCTTGTCTCAAATAAATAAATAAAAAATAAAAAACAAAACAACAACAACAAAAGAAGAAAAAGGAGGAGGAGGAGATAAAGAAAGGAAAGAAGGAAGAAAAAAGAGAAAGAAAATTAGAATGGGAAGAATTTCAGTTTTACAACTGTAACTGATTATTTTAAACGTATTTTTATCGTAAAAATAAAACCCGGATACAGAATCCAATGGTTCCGATGTACGGCTTAACTAATTACTACAAAGTGAACTGCCTCCGAGACCAAGAAAAAGAACCTTGCCAGCCACAGCAGAAGTCTCTCCACGCGCCCCACCCCAGTCACTCCTTCCTCTTCCATAAGTAGTCATCCTTATTCTGACTCACAGGACGCATTAATTGCGTTTTTAACAGCAAGTCCGCTGGAGGTGGGAGGCGCTCGGGGAAGCTTCTAGGGCCGTCAGGGCCCATTCCCTCCGCTAACACCCCTCTCTCCCCAACCCTCAGGTTGCGCAAGACCTCTCCAGCCCGGCGAACCCCTGGGGCTCAGCAGTCCTCCTCCACGCTCAAGATGCAGTTTGATGCAATCCTAGAGGACGCAGTTTCAAGTTTCTCGAGATAGAGAAGCGAAAGAGGATCCGAAACCGCGCTTCACGTCTGAATCTGATTTCAGATTCCTCCGGAAGAAAGCGGAAGCGCGGGGTTGAGGGCGCAGACCGGGGCAGAGGAGAGGCGCGCAGGTCTGCTGGGACGCAGCGCGGGGCGCGCGGTGGCGCACTCGTGGCCTGACGCACCCGCGAGACTGCACGCGGCCAGGCGGGGGCACAAACGGGTTGGGGCATGCGCGGGCAGCGTCGAGTGGGTCCCTTGGGGGTGGGGGTGGGGATGGGGGGCAGTCGAACTAGGGAGAGTCTGTGGAAGGGCTCAGTTGTCACTTCACACCTTTCCCCGCTGTTTATTGATCTTTAACTCTCTCTGTGTGTCCTCTCTCTCTCTCCCTCTCCTCTCTCTGTTTCTCTCTCCCTCTCCTCTCTCTGTTTCTCTCTCTCTCTCTCTCCTCTCTCTGTTTCTCTCTCTCTATCCCTTCCTGTCCACCCTTTGGGGCCATCTCTTCCAAGAAACAACCGTCTCTCCCAGCCCATGGGAAATTGTCTCTCCTGCGAGCTTATCCAACCTGAGCGGGTCTCATCCATGCCGATACCGGCTGCTTGTGGAACCTTGTAAGAGTTCTTCCCTCTCCCTGTAAAATGGAGATAAGCTTTGTGGTGCTGAGGCCAGCGCCGGGCACACTCACCCTCACCTTCTTCCTGAGAGAGGAAAGAGCCTGGAGACCTGGATTCTACCTCTGCCCCCAACCCCTACCACAGGCTAGCCCTGCCACCACCTGCTAGTTCTTTGGGCAAGTCACTCCTTTATTGGACTTCCATTTCCTCAGCTCTAAAATGAAGGAGGTGAGCCCAGTGTGGTGGCACCTGTAGTTCCAGCTACCTGCAGGCTGAGGCAGGAGGACCGTTTGAGCCCGGGGGGCAGAGTTTAGAGTGAGCAGAGATCTTGCCACTGCACCCCAGCCTGGGCAACAGAGCAAGACCCTGTCTTTAAAAAAAAGTGATTAAAAAATAAAAATAAAATGAAGGAGGCGAACAAACTCAGGAATTTTGTATGAATGGCATAAATGACCACATTAGAAGGAAGCAACTTTCCTTCTTTCTTTTTTTCAATCTTGTGCAGGCCAGCTTCCCCTCTGCCCTCTGCTCCCCTCCTCCCTCCCTACCATCCTCCAGCACCCCAAAGCCCTCCCAATTTGAGCCTCCTTTTGGAAAACATCTCTGAGGATGGTACCGTTGGTATCGGTGACTAAGAGGCTCCAAGGATACCCTTCTGGGGGATTTCCAAAATAATGAGGAAGTCCATTTCCAAAATCATGGGAAGTCCCAACTGGGCTTCCCAGACAGTTGGCCACTGAGTCTGTCCCCTAAAGGATCTGCTTGACTTGCACAGTCTTAAAGGCATCATGTCTGGTTTTTAAACATAATTTCAGTTAGTAGCCAACAGTTCAGATCAAGGGATCACACGGCTTGTTTGACCTGTTCTTGCAGGGTCGTGCATGCTCCGCTGAGCCATGGGAAGTGTCCACACCCAGCCATGGGAGCCCTGTGGGATCTGAAACTGACATTTCTGCTTTAGGTGCCTTAAGCTAAAGAAATGCATAGTAGCAGGAATTGGAGTGCAAGTGAGTGCAGTAGGGGAAGTATTTTGCCATCAGAAACCCTAAGCCTCTATGGACAAGAAATTCTCCAGGGGCAGACTGGCCTTGACCCCAGAAATGTCACATTGGACTCGGCCTCGGTTTTCCTCATCTATACAATGGTCGATCAGACTAGTGGTTTGTTTTTTTTTGTTTGTTTGTTTTTACTCTGTCGCCCAGGCTGGAGTACAGTAGTGCGATCTCGGCTCACTGCAACCTCCGCCTCCTGGGTTCAAGCAATTATCCTCTCTCAGCCTCCCAAGTAGCTGGGACTACAGGTGCACGCCACCACATCCAGCTGATTTTTGTAATTTTAGTAGAGATGAGATTTCACCATATTGGTCAGGCTGGTCTCAAACTCCTGACCTCAGGTGATTCACCTGCCTTGGCCTCTCAAAGTGCTGGGAATACAGGCGTGAGCCACCACACCCGGCTCAGATTAGTGATCTTTAAGGGTCCTGTGGACTCAGCACTTTAGACATTTTAGGGCCTGTGCACTTCCGCGGTAATGGTTTCTTGTTTTGTCCTCACTCGGAGGGCACACTCCTCAGGCTAGTGGCATGGGCCATTGTCCTAGAGTCCCTGGGGCCCGGCCCTACCATGAATTCTGCCTCTCTCCCTTCAGCCCTTGTCCCTCCCTCCGTGCCATGGCTTGGCACCGTTCTTGTCTTTGCAACCCTCCACAGGCGCCTCCTCCTCTGACCCTTCAAACCTTCCTGCCCTCAAACTCTGTCTCCCTACACCTCCCTGCCTTCCACTCTATGTTTCTGCCTTCTCCTTCAGCCCACAGATATTACTGACCATGGTTGCCAGCCCTATGTTAGGCCTGGGAATTCAAGAGAGAATTAGAGCCCTCTGTGGACTCCCAGCTCTACTAGGGAGAGAGACCCACAAATAGGGATAGAGAGGGGTAAATGCTTCAGTGGGTGAGTACAGGGCCTGCAAGGCCACTCAGCTCAGACTGAGGGGGTCAGAGAGAGCTTCCTGGAGGAGGCAGTATCTGAAGTGAGAAGCGGAGGGAAGTCCACCAGGCACACACAGCAGGTCGGGGAGAGTGCTGCAGGCTGAGGATGCGGCATATGTGAAGGCTCAAGGAAAAGGAGAGCACGCAGCATGCAGGCCCTGGAGGGGTGAGGCTGCACCTGGGGAGGTCTCATCCCGAGGCTGACAGCAGGTTTAGGAGTATGGAAACGCCACATGCCCTGCTGTCTCCCTGGCTGTTCAACTCCTTCCAGGCCTGACATTCACCAGCTCCTTGAAGACAAGATCATGCAGATACTTTTCAGCACACACATCTGGTCTCCCCGGCAAGTGCCCAGCTCTGGGCCTGTACCTTCCCAGCAGCGCCACACAAGGTGGCTGGCCTGAGCTCATCAACTGCTCACTGGGGTCCCTCCCCTGACCCTAACCCTGCTTCAGTCACCCAGTAAGGGATCCCTGGCATGCAACATGTCCTTGGCTCCAGAGGGGTTAGATCCATGGGGCTCCAGCAGGCAGAGCTGCCCCTCGTGGCATTTTGAGTACTCATAGGGACGGTTTGGGTTGTTGCAGGGATGTGGGAGGCACTGCTGGCGTTTGGGCCAGAGACCAGGACGGCCGAACATCCTGCAATGCTCAGAGCCGCCCTTTGGAACAACAACAAAAAAAAACTGTCCAGAGTATTCTGATTTTCAAATGTCCCTTCTGTAGCGTCCCCTAGTTTGTCCCACTTTCTTTCTGTGTCCTGACCGAAAATCTAGAGTGCCTTGACTGTTTCGTGACCCAACCAGCTGCAGGGCTTCCCAGCAGGCTTGAACCGAAACCAGGGCCTCGAACATTCCCAGGCACTGATAAAGAAGTCTAGGTTATTGCCCGAAACCCTGAACAAAACTGGCCCCAGCCTTGAGCCCAATTCCTTAAAGCCTCAGAAAAATTCCACACCCTGACCTCATGGCTGTGGACACACCTAGGTGGACCTCCCTTTCTCTCCTGGCTGCCTGAGGATGTGCACGGCCCTGTGGAAGTGAGCTCCCCTAGTAAAAGCCTGGACTCATCACCCCGGCGCTTCGTGCTTCTCTCTTTGGAATCCCAGCTGGCCCCCTTCAGGATGATTCAGGCACTCCCTTGTGGGAACTCCTCTGCCACGACTTTTGGGGCAACCCTAGCTGAGGGCTGGGGGTGAGACAAGACACTTTCACATATTCGAGTCACTGAAAAACCAAACTCCATTTCACACCTAAACATGAGGTATTTTTGAATATTTTATTTTATTTTATTTTTTATTTATTTTATTGTATTTTTTGAGACGGAGTTTTGCTCTTGTTACCCAGGCTGGAGTGCAATTGCACAATCTCAGCTCACTGCAAACTCCGCCTCCCGGGTTCAAGCGATTCTCCTGCCTCAGCCTTCCAAGTAGCTGGGATTACAGGCATGCACCACCACGCCTGACTAATTTTGTATTTCCAGTAGAGATGGGGTTTCACCACGTTGGTCAGGCTGGTCTTCAACTCCTGACCTCAGGTGATCCACCCACCTTGGCCTCCCAAAGTGCTGAGATTACAGGCACCCAACCTATTTTTTATTTTTGAGACAGAGTCCCACTTTGTTGCCAGGCTGGAGTGCAGTGGCACAATCTCGGCTCGCTGCAACCTTCGCCTCCAGGGTTCAAGCGATTCTCGTGCCTCAGCCTCCCGAGTAGCTGGAATTACAGGCGTGCACCACCATGCCCAGCTAATTTTTGTGTATTTAGTACAGGTGGGGTTTCACCATGTTGCCCAGTCTGGTCTTGAATTCCTGACCTCAGGTTATCCACCTGGCTCGGCCTCCCAAAGTGCTGAGATTACAGGTGTGAGCCACTGCGCCCAGCCTTTTTGCATATTTTAAAACATACTCTGAGAACGCAAATGAATGGAAGATTGGACTTTGTTTTGTAGGGAACTTTGCCAAGAGTTTAACCATTTCAGAGAATCACAGCACTGATAGCGGCTTCTCTCCCAGGTTCAGGTCACCAAAACAGCAACCTCCACCGTCAGCATTGGTGGCTGGGTATCTGTGATGCTTCCCATGCAATATGAGCAGCTGCCCACTGAGTCCTGGAGTCCTAAGACCCTTCCCTCACAATCCTAAAACAGTATTGCCTTTTCACTGTGATGGCATTGGTGACATAAAAGCCACTGTGGGCAGGGTGCAGCGGCTCGCACCTGTAATCCCAGCACTTTGGGAGGGTGAAGCAGGCAGATAGCTTGAGCCCCAGAGTTTGCCCAGACCAGCCTAGGCAACATGGCAAGACCCTGTCTCTACAAGTAATAATAATAATAATAATAATAAAATTATCTGGGCGTGGTGGCACGCATCTATAGTCCCAGCTACTCGAGAGGCTTAGGTGGGAGAATTACTTGTGCTCGGGTGGTCGAGGCTGCAGTGAGCCGTGATCATGCCATTGCACTCCAGCCTAAAAAAAAAAAAAAGCCACTGTGGGTGAAACTGCTGGAACTTCAGGAAGCAAGGCAGTGGCCACAGACTGGGCAGGTCTCTGTGCACTCCCCTAGATAAGCACTTGCAGGGACAAAACATGCCTGTGTCACTTAAGTACATACCCTTTTGATCTCCTGTGTGATGAAGCAGGGATGCACACAGAGTGCCTGCTCCAGAGCAGGGGGGCTGGCTTGCAGAAACAGCTTGTCAGAGGTGGAGCCACACGAGCCTCTGGTCCAGGGAACACCATTTATCTTATTTTTTAAATTAATTTTATTTATTTATTTATTTATTTTTGAGATGGAGTCTTGCTCTGTCGCCCAGGCTGGAGTGCAATGGCTCGATCTTGGCTCACTGCAACCTCCGCCTCCTGGGTTCAAGCAATTCTCCTGCCTCAGCCTCCCGAGTAGCTGGGATCACAGGCACACACCACCAGGCTGGGTAATTTTTGTATTTTTAGTAAAGATGGGGGTTTCACCATGTTGGTCAGGCTGGTCTCGAACTCCTGACCTCGTGATCTGCTTGCCTCTGTCTCCCAAAGTGCTGGGATTACAGGCGTGAGCCACTGCACCCAGCCGAGAACACTGTTTATACGGGAAAGAACGACGAACAGACACATGATGGGTATTCAGATCTGGGCATTTGGCAGACAGACATTTTCTCATAAATGAACAAAGTGAGCCTGTCCCTTCAAGAAACTGAAGCATTTGTTGCCAATGATAAAGTTGGAACTTGGAGCTTTCAAGAGAAAATCAGAATTTTGGAAAATTTGTGTACACCACCACAAGCTTGACAACTTCTCAATATTTAAAGATTTTTCTGATGCGATGGATGGCAGTGCTAACAAATGCTATTTTTTGACACTGTTCAGTGACATGTCATCTTTTGGAAGATGTATGTGATTTAATGGGTACAAAATTTCAAAGAGGCCACATGATGCTGCAAATCACATGTAGGTAAATCAGCCATTCACGGTACAAGATAGGCCAGGCACAGTGGCTCATGCCTGTGATCCTAGCACCTTGGGAGGCTGAGGCAGGAAGATCACTTGAGGTCAGGAGTTCGAGACCAGCCTGGCCAACATGGTGAAACCCTAGCTCTACTAAAAACAGAAAAATTAGCCAAGCATGGTGGCATGTGCCTGAAATCCCAGCTACTCAGGAGTCTGAGGTGGGAGACTCACTTGAACCCAGGAGGTGGAGGTTGCAGTAAGCCAAGATGGTACCACTGCACTCCAGCCTGGGCAGCAGAGTGAGACTCCTTCTCCAAAACAAACAAACAAACAAAAGTACAAGATAGGCCCGTGCATTTTAATATAATAAAGCATGAAATGTTCATTGATATGGGTTCAGATTCTACATTATAATCAACCTTAAAGAAACAATTGTTTGTTAAGTTTTGGTGTAGCATTAAAGAAGAATATTCACAATTATTTGAAAAAGCTATCAAAATACTCGTCTTTTTTTCCAACTGCGTGTTTGCGGGAGGCTGGATTTTCTTCAATTAAAACAATATATTGCGGGACGCAGTGGTTCATGCTTACAATCCCAGCAGTTTGGGAGGCTGAGGTGGGCGGATCACCTGAGGTCAGGCGTTCAAGACCAGACTGGCCAACATGGTGAAACCCCATCTCTACTAAAAATACAAAAAAATTAGCTGGACGTGGTGGCGCACGCCTGTAATCCCAGCTACTCGGGAGGCTGAGGCAGGAGAATCACCTGAACCTGGGAGGTGGAGGATGCAGTGAGCCAAGATCGCAACATTACACTCCAGCCTGGGCGACAAGGGCAAAACTTTGTTTCAAAATAAAAAAAAAATAAAAATTTTAAAAGCCCCAACATATTGCAACAGACTGAATGCAGAAGTAGACATGAGGCTCCAACAGTCTTTAATTAA
Organism: Gorilla gorilla gorilla; assembly: GCF_029281585.2. NCBI lineage: Eukaryota > Metazoa > Chordata > Mammalia > Primates > Hominidae > Gorilla > Gorilla gorilla. Next base: position 43,869,433 of record NC_073232.2, on the reverse strand, counting down.
GACAGTTGCTTGAGAGATTTGCAAAAGTGTAAAACAATGCTGTTTTTCTCACTAAATTTCTCTTTGTTTTGGAAATGAAGGTATTTTTTGTAAAAATATGTTTATGTTTACATGTAATGAGTTCATTATTACTTTTTGATAAATTAATAAATATCTGGGTCCTCAATAATTCTTTTAAAAATGTTTTGTAATTTAAAATAGAGATGAGGACTGGGCTCGGTGTCTCGCGCCTGTAATCCCAGCACTTTGGGAGGCCAAGGTGGGCAGATCACTTGAGGTCAGGAGTTCAAGAACAGCCTGGCCAACATGGTGAAACTCTGTCTCTACTAAAAATACAAAAATTAGCCGGGCATGGTGGCTCATGCCTGTAAACCCAGCTACTCGGAGGCTGAGGCAGGAGAATCGCTTGAACCCAGGGGGCGGAGGTTGCAGTGAGGGGAGATCACCCCCCTGCACTTCAGCCTGGGCGACAGAGCAAGACTCCTTTTCAAAAAAACAAACATGTAGCAATGAAGCCATTAAAATAATTTTTTTATTTCTTTTTCTTTTTGTATGAATCGACTTTGGATAAGAAAAAATAATCTACTTTTTAAAGAGCTGGGTTTGTGTGGTGGGACACCTATTGGGTGCAACAATGTGGAGAACACTGCCCTCTGGTGGTCACTTCCAGTATAGTACCAGAGAGGTGGGGAAGCTGCCCTTGCTATTCTAGGACTGACCATGAGACGGCAGAAGAATACAGTATTTGCTTATTTTCTATTTCTATTATACTTGCTTTTCTTTTTCTTTTCTATTTCTATTTGCTTCTTTTCTATTTTCTGTTCCTTCTTTTCTATTTTTTTAAATTTAAGTGTAGCTAAGGGGACTCACTATGTTGCCCAGGCTGATCCCCGACTCTTGGGGTCAAGTGACCCTCTCACCTTGGTCTCTCAAAGTGCTGGAATTATGGGCATGAGCCACCATGCCTGGCCTAAAACCCTGTTCCTAATCTCTAGGTTGGTCCTCAGAGCCTCACACTCAGCCGGGTGCCCAGGGATTGGGGCAGGAGTGACCTCACAGAGCTGCCCACAGTAATGATGCCTGAAGTGCTCCAGCTAGCAGGCTAAGCCTTGTCTTCTCTGCCTCCACAGCAACTCATAGCAGCCCTAGGGAAGGCCACACCCCAGACCCCTAAACCCAGAGAGACAGAACGCAGACCTGGGTGGCAAGGACTCAGTAAGTTATTGGGTGCCAAACCTGGCCACCACTGTGCTTGGCTTTAGGAAAACTTGACATCTATAAAACTTTTAATCTCTAGTAGGTGCTCAAAAAAGCCATTCACTCTTTCATGTAACCAAGAAAAGATGTTTGAGCACCTGCAAAGTGCCAGGCACTGTCCTAGTCACTGAGGACACAGTGAGAAGCAAAAGGGGCCCAGGTCCTGCCCACATGGGACTTATAATTTGGTGAGGGAACAAAAAAAATTTAGTCTCAAAAAACCAAAGTTTGGTTAGATGCTGTGAAAAAGGATGGGGTTCTTTAAGGGCACCTGAGAGAGGGGTCTTGTTTATCCTGGAAGCCAAAAAGAAGCATAAAGGTTGATATGGTTTGGACGTTTGTCCTCCAAATCTCATGTTGAAATGTGATTCCTGGCTGGGCACGGTGGCTCATGCCTGTAATCCCAGCACTTTGAGAGGCCAAGGCAGGCAGATCACTTGAGGTCAGGAGTTCGAGGCCAGCATGGACAACATGGTGAAACCCCATCTATACTAAAAATACAAAACTTAGCTGGGCATGGTGGCATGTGTCTGTAATCCCAGCTACTCAGGAGGCTGAGGGAGGACAATAGCTTGAGCCTGGGAGATGGAGGTTGCAGTGAGCCGAGATTGTAGTGAGCCGAGATTGTGTCACTGCTCTCCAGCCTGGCCGACAGAGCAAGACTCTGTCTCAAAAAACAAACAAACAAACAAAACTACCTCTTAACTTAGTCCTCTCGCATTTTTTTTTTTTTTTTTTTTTGAAACAGAGTCTCAGTCTGTTACCCAGGCTGGAGTGCATGCAGTGGCACAATCATGGCTCACCTTCCACCACAGACTACAAACATATGCCACCACATCCGACTAAGTTTTTTTTGTTTTTTTGTTTTTTGGGTTTTTTTTTTTTTTTTTTGTAGAGATGGGGATCTCACCATGTTGCCCAGTCTGGTCTCAAGCTCCCAAGCTCAAGTGATCCTCTCATTTCGGCCCCCTAAAGTATTGTCATTCCAGCCATGGGCCATGGTGCCCAGCATCTCCTGCTTTTTAACTTTTTTTTAAAAAGCTTCTTGATTTTTGTTTCAATTTAATACTGTCTTGGCAACTTTTTAATTTTTTGTTGTTTAGTCTCACTCTCTTGCCCAGGCTGGAATGCAGTGGCCAGATCTCAACTCACTGCAACCTCCACCTCCCAGGTTCAAGTGATTCTCGTGCCTCAGCCTCCCGAGCAGCTGGGATTACAGGTGCCCACCACCATGCCCAACTAATTTTTGCAATTTTAGTAGAGACGGAGTTTCACCATGTTGGCCAGGCTGGTCTCCAACTCCTGACCTCAGGTGATTCACCCACCTCGGCCTACCAAGGTGCTGGGATTACAGGCATGAGCCACTGCGCCCAGCCCAATTCTGCTATTAAAGGACTCTGATGCATTCTTCAGTATGCCAATTGCATTTTTCAGCTCCAGAAATTCTGCTCTGGATGTTTTTTAATTATTTCAATCCCTTTGTTAAATGTATCTGATAGAATTCTGAATTCCTTCTCTGTGTTATTTTGAATTTCTTTGAGTTTCCTCAAACAGAATTCTGTCTGAAAGGTCAGAGCTCTGTTTCTCCAGGATTGGACCCTGGTGTCTTATTTGGTTCATTTGGGGAGGTCATGTTTTCCTGGGTCATGCTGCTAGCAGATGTTCTTCGGTGTCTGGGCATTGAAGAGTTCAGTATTTATTGCAGGCTTCATTGTCTGGCCTTATTTGTCTTTTTTTTTTTTTTTTTTTTTGAGATCGAGTCTCACTTTGTCACCCAGGCTGGAGTGCAGTGGTGCGATCTCGGCTCACTGCAACCTCTGCCTCCCGGGTTCAAGCAATTCTCTGCCTTAGCCTCCCAAGTAGCTAGGATTACAGGCGCCTGCCACCACGCCTGGCTAATTTTTGTATTTTTAGTAGCGATAGGGTTTCACCATCTTGGCCAGGCTGGTCTTGAACTCCTGGCCTCGTGATCCACCCGCCCCAGCCTCCCAAAGTGCTGGGATTACAGGCATGAGCCACCGCGCCCGGCTGTACCCGTCCTTCTTAGGAAGACTTTCCAGATATTGAAAGGACTTGGGTGTTGTGATCTAAGCTGTATCTGCTTTAGGGGGCACCCACACCCAGTAACACTGTGGTTCTTGCAGACTCATAGAGGTACTGCCTTGATGGTCTCAGACAAGATCTGGGCGAATTCTCTGGATTACCAGGCAGAGACTCTTGTTCTCTTCCCTAACTTTCTCTCAAATAAATGGAGTCTCTCTCTCTGTTTTGAGCCACCTGAAGCTGGGGGTAGAGTGACACAAGCACCCCTGTGGCCACCAGCACTGTGACAGTGCTGCAGACCCAAAGCCAGGACAGCAATGGGTCTTGCCCAAGGCCTGCTGTAACCACTCCCTGGCCACTGCCTATGATAGTTCAAGGGCCTGGGGCTCTGCAATCAGCTGGTGGCAAAGCCAGCCAGGCCTGTGTCCTTCCTTCCAGGGCAGTGAGGTCTCCCAGGCCCTAGGCAGGTCCAAAGATGCTGTCTGCAAGCCAGGGACTAGAGTCCAAAATCTTACAAGTCTACCTGGTGTTCTGTTATACTGTGGCTGAGCTGGCACTCAAATCACAAGACACAGCCCTACCCGCTGTTCCCTCCCCTTTCTAAAGGCAGAGGAGCCTCACCCCGTGGCCACCACCACCACAGGCCCACAGGGAGTTCTGCCAGAGTTCCCTTAAGGCCCAAAAGCTCTTCAGTCAGCTTGTGGTGAATGCTGCATGGCTGGGACTCACCCTTCAGGGCAGTGGGCTCCTCTCTGGCCCAGGGTAGGCCCAGAAATGCCACCCAAGAGTCAAGTCCTGGAATTGGGGACCCCAAGAGTCCACCTGGCACTCTACCCCTCTGTGGCTGTGCTGGTTCCTAAAGTGTAAGACAAAGTCCCCTTTACTTTTCACTCTGCTTTGCTCAAGTGGAAGGAGCCTCACCCCACAGCCACCACAGCTGGGAATGTGCTGAGTCTCACCCGAAGCCAGCAAGTCTCAGAGGCTCACTGAGGCCCTTGACATAGCTCCTGGGCATCGCTGCTGGTTATTCAGGGCCCAAGGGCTCTTCAGTTAGCAGGGGGTGAATGCTGCCAGGACTGGCTCCTTCCCTTCAAGGCAACAGGTTCTCTTCCTGCCAAGGGTGTGTATAGAAATGTCATCTGGGAGCTAGGGCCTGGAAGTGGGGTCTCTGACTAGTGCCCTATCCTGCTGTGGCTGAGCTGGTAGTCAAGATGCAAGACAAAAGTCCTCCCCACTCTTCCCCTCTCCTCTCCTCAAGAGGAGGGAAGGGGTCTCTTTTGGAGCCATGAGCTGTGCAGCCTGGGGTTAGGGGAGGGGTGATGCCAGCACGTCCTTGGCTGCCCCAGCTGATGTTTCAATAGGTCATGTGCCCTGCCCCCCAACTGGCTGAGTGATTTTGAGTGACCTTGAACAAGTCATGTCACCACTCAGAGACAGATAATGGGTATGAATCACGCATTCATTCAACAAACACTTCTTGGGAGCCTGTCGTTGCCCAGGCCCGTTCAGGACACTGTGCAGGTAGCCGGGAGCAGGACTCTCGCTCTGTTTCCAGGCTTTCCAGTCTAATGGAGAATCTGGACACAGACATGAACAGGTGGTCACGCTACTGTAGTGTGCACAGAGTGACCCAGCATGGTAGCCTGGGGGACATAGGCGCTCTTGCAAACCAACTCCTGGGGACTCGGCCCAAACCCTTTGCTAGCCAGTCCTCCGTGGAGGCCATGATCAGCTGCAGCTGCTGAGCCTGGGGTGGTGGATGGGTGCAGCCGGCCTGGGGAAGGAGGGGATGGCACAGATGCCCTCCGTCCCCGATCCCCAGGCATCCCTGGAAGTGGCTTTGGGGAACAAGTCCCTCGAATACCCTTGAGATTATTTTGTCATTTGCTCTTTTTCTTGAATATGACGGGGGGTGGGGGGCGGTGGATGTGTGGCTGTTACAGTTTGCCCTGCTTGCCCTCCCTCTCTCCCTCCCCATTCCCATCTTCCCTCCCCATTCCCATCTTCCCTCCCTCCATCTGCCATTTGCAGAACCCCTTACACATTTTCCCAAAGCAGCAGCCCTGTGAGTTCCTTTGGATCAGACAGCTGAAAAACAACAGCATCAATTAAATGTTCATTGTTGGAAAGCAGAAAGAACTGTCGCCCCTAACCTTGCTCCTCAGAGAGAACCATTGAGAATATCTTGGAAAATAGACATCTAGTTTTTTTTTTCCATGTGTATTCATTTTATTTTATTTTATTTTATTTATTTGTTTATTTTTTAAGACGGAGTTTTGCTTCTGTTGCCCAGGCTAGAGTGCAATGGCATGACCTCGGCTCACCGCAACCTTTGCCTCCTGGGTTGAAGCAATTCTCCTGCCTCAGCCTCCGGAGTGGCTGGGATTACAGGCATGTGCGACCAAGCCTCGCTAATTTTTTTTTGTTTTTTGTTTTTTGTTTTTTTTAGTAGAGACGGGGTTTCTCCATGTTGGTCAGGCTGGTCTCAAACTCCCAACCTCAGGTGATCTGCCCACCTCGGCCTCCCAAAGTGCTGGGATTACAGGCATGAGTCACCGTACCTGGCTTTATTGTTATTTTTTATTTTTTGAGATGGATTCTTGCTCTGCTGCCCAGGTTGGAGTGCAATGGTGCCATCTCGGATCACTGCAGCCTCTGCCTCCCTGGTTCAAGTGCTGGGTGCAGTGGCTCATGCCTGTAATCTCAGCACTTTGGGAGGCTGAGGCAGGCAGATAACCTGAGGTCGAGAGTTCAAGACCAGCCTGGCCAATATGGCAAAACACCATCTCTACTAAAAATACAAAAATTAGCTGGGCGTGGTGGCACATATCTGTAGTCCCAGCTACTCAGGAGGCCACGGCAGGAGCATCACTTGAACCCAGGAGGTAGAGGCTGCAGTGAGCCGAGATCACATCACTGAGCTCCAGCCTGGGTGACAGAACGAGACTCTGTCTCAAAAAATAATAATAATAATTAAAAATAAAAATTGATATATAGTTTCACACTATAGGGTCATATTGTACATATTTCATAACTTTGCCTTTGCAATCCATGTGGTTCCTGTTTAAAGAGAGAGAGACTGAGGCAGAGAGGGTGGAGTGACTGTCAGAAAATGTTGGGGCAGAGTGGGGCATGAACCCCTCTTCCTGTCCTGTCCCTCAGGGGCCTTGGAGCAATTCCAGGGCCCACCTAGAGCTGGTAGGGCAGAGGCTGACGGCCCATTGGACTGGCCCCTCCGCCTGCTCTCCAGATGGTGCAGGACATGGAGCATCTGTCAGCCATGCAGTGTGACCAAGACCCAGCCCCCGCATGAGCACCCACCTCACATGCCCTCCTGGACACACAGCTGGGCTGCATGCCATGGTCCGGGCAAAGCATCCCTAATGTTTTCTCTAATGCTGAAAAACAGACAAAAAGAGTTCAGAAATCACCCCCAGATCCCACCACTCCACACATCGTCCAGTAAGAAGGGAAATGCCCATCTTTACCCATCAGCTCCCAGCACCACCGTCCCATCCCCCACCCCTGCCACATTCTAACCTCTGTTACCGGTTTGGGGCATAGTCTTCCCAAACTTTCCCCAAGTTTAAGTAGACATCACTTTACGGGTAAGTGTATAGATAGTTTACAGAAGAATACATTTTTTCCTTTTTAAACATGGGATTAGGCCGGGCGCAGTGGCTCATGCCTATAATCCCAACACTTTGGGAGGCCGAGGAGGGTGGATCACCTGCAGTCAGGAGTTCAAGACCAGCCTGGCCAACATGAACCCTGGTGAACCTGGTGAAATCCTGTCTCTACTAAAAATACAAAAATTAGCTGGATGTGGTGGCGCATGCCTATAATTCTAGCTACTTGGGAGGCTGAGGCAGGAGAGTCGTTTGAACCTGGGAGGTGGAGGTTGCAGTGAGCAGAGATCATGCCACTGCACTCCAGCCTAGGTGATCAAGCAAGACTCCATCTCAGAAAAAAAAAAAAAAAAGAGATTATACAGCCAGGTGTGGGGATGCACACCTGTAGTCCCAGCTACTTGAGAGGCTGAGGCAGGAGGACCACTAAAGCTCAGGAGTTTGAGACCAGCCTGGGCAACACAGTGAGACCCCCATTTCAAAAAATTTTTTTCAATGGGATTATGCTCTTAATATTGATCTGTATTTTTTTCACTCAGTAATATACTATGGATATTTTTTCAGCTCAGTATTGATAGATTTACTTTATCCTTTTCCAATGACTGCATAGAATTTCATTGCATGGACATAGCATAATTTATTCACTCAGTTCACAATTGATATATAGCTATACATATAAACATAGACATAAATATAGATAGATATTACTTTCAGTTTTCTTATTTTTAAAAAACCTTTATTTTTGGTTTGGGGTCCATGTGCAGGTTTGTTATATCAGTAAACTCGTGTCACAGGGGTTTGGCGTACAGATTATTTCGCGACCCAGGTACTAAGCCTCGTACCCAGTATTTATTTTTTCCTGATCCTCTCCCTCCTCCCACTCTCCACCCTCTAGCAGGCCCCGGTGTCTGTTGTTCCCGTCTATGTGTGTATGTGTTCTCATCATTTAGCTCCCACTCACAAGTGAGAACATGCAGTATTTGTTGTTCTGTTCCTGATTTAGTTTCCTAGAGATAATGGCCTCTAGCTCCAGCCATGTTCCCACAAAGGATATGATCTCATTCCTTTTTTTTTTTTTTTTTTTTAAGACACTTTCGCTCTTTTTGCCCAGGCTGCAGTGCAATGGTGCCATCTCGGCTCACTGCAAACTCCACCTCCCAGGTTCAAGCGATTCTCCTGTCTCAGTCTCCTGAGTAGCTGGGATTAGAGGCATGCGCCACCACACCCAGGTAATTTTGTATTTTTAGTAGAGATAGGGTTTCTCCATGTTGGTCAGTCTGGTCTCGAACTCCTAACCTCAGGTAATCCACCTGCCTTGGCCTCCCAAAGTGCTGGGATTACAGGCATGAGGCACCTCGCCCAGCTGATCTCATTCTTTTTTTATGGCTGCATATTTTCAGTTTTCTGCATTACAAGATTACAGAAAACATTAACATCTACACCTGTAACTATGTATTTGTATCAATCTCTAACTGACATTGTCATGCTTTATTTCTATAGGGTCAACTTCTGGAAGTGGGATGGCTAATTCAGAGGGAAGTGGATTTAAAATGTTAGTACCTGTTGTCAACTTACTCTCCTAAATTTACACTCCCATGCACAGAGGGTGAGAGTGCCTGCTCCCCAGGCTCCCCAGCCCTGGATGTAAAATGTTTTCTGCCTTTAAAAATAGCTGCTCTCAGGAGGCTGAGGCGGGCGGATCACGAGGTCAGGAGATCGAGACCATCCTGGCTAACATGGTGAAACCCCATCTCTACTAAGAATACAAAAAATTAGCTGGGCATGGTGGCAGGCGCCTGTAGTCCCAGCTACTCGGGAGGCTGAGGCAGGAGAATGGTGTGAACCTGGAAGGCAGAGCTTGCAGTGAGTCAAGATCACGCCACTGCACTCGGGCCTGGGCAACAGAGCGAGACTCCGTCTCAAAAAAAAAAAAAAAAAAAAATAGCTGCTCTTCCCTTCTTTGCAAGGCCCAAGGTTGCCCGGGTGGAAACACATCAGCCCCAGCAGGCAGGGAGGAGGCCGAGGGAGGCAGGTGTGGATCCTGGGAGCTCCACTTCCTCATCCCAAGAACCTGGGACTGTGTTACCTCAGGGGCAAAGGGCTTTGCAGATGTGATTAAGGTGAAGGATCTTAAGATGTGGAGATAATACTGGATTAACTGGGTGGACCCAAACTAATCATACAAGTTCTTAAAAGCTGATAACCCTTCCCAGCTGTGGTCAGAGAGAGGCGAAGTTGCTGGCTTTGAACATGGAAGAAGAGGCCGTGGGCCAAGGAACATGAGCAGCCTCTAGAACTTGGAAAAGGCCAAAAAATGGCCTCTCCCCTCGAGCCTCCAGGAGCACAGCCCCGTCCACACCTGGATTTTAGCTCAGTGAGACCCGTGTTGGACTTCTTGTCTTTAGAACTGTAAGATAATTAATTTATGTTGTTTTAAACCACAAAGTTTGGGATTATTTGTTACAGCAGCAACAGAAAATAAATACAGTGGACACAAAACAGCCTATCACCATGGCCAGATTTCTCAGGACCTGGGAGGCTAGGCAGGCCTCTCTGGCTCCAACTCCTTCAGGGAAGAACCCTTTAGCCACCAATTCTCACCACACCCAGCGCGAAGCAGGCGCTGTCCTGCTGTACTGATTCTCCCACCAAGAAGGCCCTGCTGCCTCCCTTTGGACTTGGCCTTCAGCTCCTTCCAGCCCAGCCCCTACACCCTCCCCACCTGCCTTCTGGAGCCCAGTCAACCCTCAGGGAGCACCTCTTCCTTGAACACAGTGCGATTGGGCTCACCTGTACCTCCTCTTTTGTCGGGAGGATGGAGGAGCGAAGAGAAGCATAGGATACCTTCTCTCCTCTCCTGAGCCCTGAATCCATTTGGGGCGCACAGACCCACAGAGAACAAGGGCTCGTGTGTACGCCTGGGCCCTTCTCCAGGTGAGCACCAGCCTTGAAGGGCAAGACAGCGTTGTTCCTCTGTGCCTTCCAGAGCTCTTACTTGAGTTGGGTGGTAAGGCTACCTAAGCAGATGCTTTTAATGACCCTGTCGCACCCCTTCAGCCCCTGATGACAGCCACAGTTGTGGTGGACCGCTGTAAATGGATGCTGATGGTGGCTCATCCCTCAAAGCTTACCCTCTGTGGCCCTCCACTCCTCTGTCCCAGGACTTTCTCAAAAGCTGCAGAATCTTGCTGGGCCCCTGGGCAAGCACAGCCTGGTAGGGTGGGGAAGCTGACCTCCAGGCCATCCACAGCCAGTGCGGGGAGGAGCCAGGGGAGGAATCCCAGCCTCCCACTCTGAGATGGACCATTCTGGGCCAGGTGTGATGCTTTGTGCCTGCAATCGCGCTACTCAGGAGGCTGAAGCAGGAGGATCGCTTGACCCCAGCCAGGGGTTCGGGATGGACCATTCTGGGATGACTTCTGTATGAGACAAGCAACCTCAATCACACACCTTTTGTCAGCATTTCCACTGTCCCTGTGGCAGCCCCTCCCTTCCTCACCCCTGCTTCCTGGGAGGACCCCGATAAACTCTGGCACCCAAGTCCTTGTCTGAGGCTCTGCTTCCAGCAGAAGCTGTAAGGGTCTCCAGGGTCACAGGAATTTAATCAACTGAACAATCCACTTGTTTTATAGCCTCCTGACCTGCAGCCTGTTTCTTCCTAAACCCCGTGTGGAATGCACTCACCTACTTGGTTAAAATCAGCTCCTGGCCGGGCGTGGTGGCTCATGCCTGTAATCCCAGCACTTTGGGAGGCCAAGGCAGGCAGATCTCATGAGGCCAGGAGTTTGAGACCAGCCTGGGAACATGCACTTTGGGAGGCCAAGGCAGGCTGATCGCATGAGGCCAGGAGTTTGAGACCAGCCTGGGAACATGGTGAAACCCTGTCTCTACAAAAGATACAAAAATTGGCCGGGCACAGTGGCTGACATCTGTAATCTAGGCACTTTGGGAGGCCGAGGAAGGCAGATCACTTGAAGTCAAGAGATCGAGACCACCCTGGCCAACAAGGTGAAACCCCATCTCTACCAAAAATACAAAAATTAGCTGGGTGTGGTGGCACGCAGGAGAATTGCTTGAACCCAGGAAGCGGGGTTCAAGGTTGCAGTGAGCCAAGATCGCGCCACTGCACTCCAGCCTGGTGATAGAGCAAGACTCCGTCTCAAAAAATAAAAATACAAAATACAAAAATTAGCTGGGTGTGGTGGCTAATTAATTAGTTCCAGCTATTCGCGAGGCTGAGGTGGGAGGATTGTTTGAGCCTTGAGCCTGGGAGGCAGAGGTTGCCGTGAGCCAAGATCGTGCCACTGCATTCCAGCCTGGGCAACAGAGTAAGATCTTGTCACACACACCAAAAAAAGGCTGGGCGCGGTGGCTCTCGCCTGTAATCCCAGCACTCTGGGAGGCTGAGGCGGGCGGATCATGAGGTCAGGAGATCAAGACCACCCTGGCTAACACGGTGAACCTCATCTCTACTAAAAATACAAAAAATTAGCCGGGCGTGGTGGCAGGCGCCTGTAGTCCCAGTTACTCGGGAGGCTGAGGCAGGAGAATGGCGTGACCCGCGAGACAGAGTTTGCAGTGAGCCGAGATTGCGCCACTGCATTCCAGCCTCAGCAACAGAGCAAGACTCTGTCTCAAGAAAAAAAAAAGTCAGCTCCTGACAGAGCCCTCAACTTACAGATGAACCCAAGTGACCTCTCCTCATGAGCCTGCTACAGTCTCCACTCAGGAGGAGAGATGGCTTCATCACCATCGCATGCGGCCCAGGTGCTGATGTGATGGCTCGCTGCATCTACGCCACTGGGGCTCGGCCTGTACACACGACCACACAACCTCTCCCCTCTCCTCACCTGATAAAACCCTCCTGTCACTCTCCCTGGAAGAGACACTGCTTTAGAGAATCCTCCCAGCATCCTTACTCACGCCTAGTAATAAAATGCCTATTGATAACCCCTGGGTTTTTTTTCCAGGTAACAAACCCAAACTAAGGTGCTCAGGAACGATCACAACCAAAACTTGAGTATCTTGTGTACCAGAGGGACTATCAATAAGGGCCCTGAGACCTAGCAAAGTCACCCCCACAACACACAGGCTTGGCAGATGGTTTCAGTCTAATCCAGACCAGAGAGACATAACAACCAAATGCAGCCAGGAAATTTGATTGGATCCTGGATCAGGAAATAAAAAAGACAATTTAAGGGAAAAGTTGAAGAATGTGAATGTCCTGTAGACTGCATGTTTGCTGATCTTGTTGAATGAATGTTATTCTCGGGTGTCATGATGATTCTGTGATTCCGTAGGAGGATATCTTTGTTCTTAGGAGATGTACACCTTCGTGTTTATGGGTGAAGGGCCAAGAGATTGGCAAGTTACTTTCAAATTAGAAAATAGACAGAGGCTGGGCGCAGTGGCTCACACCTGTAATCCCAGCACTTTGGGAGGCCGAGGCAGGCAGATCACCTGAGGTCGGGAGTTTGAGACCAGCCTGACCAACATGGAGAAACCCCGTCTCTACTAAAAATATAAAAATTAGCTGGGCATGGTGGTGCATGCCTGTAATCCCAGCTGCTCGGGAGGCTGAGGCAGGAGAATCGCCTAAACCCAGAAGGCGGAGGTTGCAGTGAGCCAAGATCATGCCATTGCACTCCAGCCTGGGCAACAAGAAGGAAACTCCATCTCAAAAAACAAAAACAAAAGAAAAAGAAAATAGAGACACAGAGACAGAGATTAAAAGGATGGGGATGGGAGGGAGAAAACATGCTAAAATGTAAAGAATTGGTGAAATCTGGGTTGGGGGCACACAGGTATTCATTGAAGAAGAACAGGTGTGCACAAAGGGCTGCAAGCCTCCAGATTAAAAAAAGAAGCTATTCTTGAGACCCGTGGCTCATGCCTGTAATCCCAGCACTTTGGGAGGCCAATGCAGGCAGATCATGAGGTCAGGATTTCAAGACCAGCCTGGCCAACATGGTGAAACCCTGTCTCTACTAAAAAATACAAAAATAAGCTGGGCATGGTGGTGGGTGCCTGTAATCCCAGCAACTCGAGAGCCTGAGGCAGGAGAATCACTTGAACCTGGGAGGCAGAGGTTGCAGTAAGCCGAGACTGCACCACTGCACCAGCCTGGGCAACAAGAGCAAAACTCCGTCAAAAAAAAAAAAGAAAGAAAAGAGAAAGAAAAGACAGAAAGGAAGAAAGGAAGAAAGAAGAAAGACAAACAGAAAGAAAGACAGAGAAAAATTACTGGGGAGCCAGGAAGGCCTCATGGCGGAGGTACTATCTAGGATGAGCCTGAAGTTTGGGTATGTTCATGGCAGAGACAAAGGTGTTCCCAGCACAGGAAACAACACGTGCAAAGGTGTGAGGGTTAGATGTGACTTAGATATGATTAGCCGACGGGTTCCTCCTGCTTCCTGTACGAACAAAGCCAATTCATTGAGACCATGGTACTGCAGTAGAGAAAGAAGATAGCTACGTGGAAGACGGAGTTATTACTAAAATCAGTCTCCCCAAAGCCTCAGAGGTTAGAGTTTTTCAAGGACGGTTTGGTGGGCAGGGGGCTGGGGGAGGAGGAATATTGATTGGTTGGGGTGAAATCACAGGGGTGTGGAAAATTGTCCTCATGCTCCAAGTCCTCTGGGTGGGGGCCACAGGACCAGTTGAATCACGAGTCGGTGGTCCAGGTGGGGTCAGTTGATCATCAGAAATGCAAAAGTCTGAAAAGACATCTCAAAAGGCCGATCTTCGGTTCTACAAGAGTGTTGTTATTTATAGGAGTAACTGAGGAAGTCACAAATCTGTGACATCCGGAACAATACTGATAATAATTTACTGCGCCTTCATCTTATCAGAGTTCAGGCCCTTCTCATAACCCTAACTTTGTGGACTTTTATTAGCTTTACAAAGGTGGTTTAGTTTTGGGAAGGGCTATTACCATGCTTGCCTTAAACTAAAAACTAAATTCCTCCCAAAGTCAGCTTGGCCTATGCCCAGGAATGACCAAGGACAGCTTGGAGGTTAGAGGGAAGATGGAGTCCACTATGTCAGAGTTCTCTCACTGTCATAATTTTGCAAAGGTGGTTTCACTAACACAATGTGGCAGGTGTTATGGGTTGGGCCACTCATCACATATTCAAGCTGGATCAAGTAGGATCTTAGAAAACTACAAACTCACCTTTTCTCAAGCCCTTGCAGCTAGCAGTGGCCATGTGACACAATTTTGACCAAGAAAGCTACTGGGGAATCCCAGGAAAGTCTTTGCTTTCCTGATACGGCTGCAAACTTGTCTTCTGTCTCCCTCCTCCTGGAACTCAGACCTAATTGACGTGGGGCTGGCCATGCAGGAGACAGAAATATGTAGAACACAATACTCACCAACAGTAGAATACACATTCTTCTAGAATACCCAAGGAATGCTGGTCAAGATAAACCATATGGACCAGGCATGGCAGCTCGTATCTGTAATCTCAGCACTTTGGGAGGACGAGGTGGGCAGATTGCTTGAACCCAGGCATTCAAGACCAGCCTGGGTAATATGGCAAAACCCCATCTCTTCAGAAAATATAAAAAATTAACTGGAAGTAGTGGAGCACACTTGTAGTCCCAGCCACTCAGGAGGCTAAGGTAGGAGAATCGCTTGAACCTGGGAGGTCAAGGCTGGGGGACAGCCTGGGGGACAGAGTGAGACCCTGTCTCAAAAAAAAAAAAAAAAAAAGACAAACTGTATGTTGGACCATAAAATGAGTCTCAATAAACCTAACAGGATTGAAACAATACAGAGTATGTTCTTTGACCCAATGGAATTTAAAAAATTCTTTTAGAAATCAATAGCAATATGATATCCAGAAACACCCTCAAAGGAAGCAAGACTTCTAATACATATTCTCTGGGCCATGGAAAAAGTCACAAGGGAAATTAGAAAATATTTATAAGTGAAAGATAACAAAAGCACAAAATATTAATTTCTTTTAGTAGATTTTTATTTATTTATTTATTTATTTATTTATTTTGAGGCAGAATCTCACTCTGTTGCCCAGGCTGGAGTGCAGTGGTGTGATACTGGCTCTCTGCAACCTCTCCCTCCCAGGTTCAAACGATTCTCCTGCCTCAGCCTCCCAAGTAGCTGGGATTACAGGTGCCCATCACCACGCTCAGCTAATTTTTTCATATTTTCAGTAGAGACAGGGTTTCGCCATTTTGGTCAGGCCAGTCTTGAGCTCCTGACCTCAGGTGATCCGCCCGCCTGGGCCTCCCAAGGTGCTAGGATTACAGGCATGAGCCACCGTGCCCGGCCTCTTTTAGTAGATTTTAAAAATTTTCTTAGAGACAGGATCTTGTTCTGTCACACAGGCTGGAGTGCAGTGGTGCAATCATAGCTCGCTACAGCCTCAACCTCCTGGGCTCAAGTGATCCTCCTGCCTGGGCTTCCCAAAGTGCTGGTGAAGGGTTGACAAGCATTGCATGCTGGGTTCTAGACAGAAATACAGTTACAATTAAGCATTAATCAGGCTACACTTTCGCCCACTTCCTTGTTTCTAGAAGTCAGCATGAGATCCTGACCGATTGCATCCCCGTTGTTCCCATAGACAGGGTCTCTGACATAATAATCATAAGGCTTTTCCTGAAGGATCACTTCAGATGTTTTTCAGACGCCAAATTCCAGCAGCCTGTTTGGACACTCCCACAGAGGAATGGGATCAGCATGGGAATACAGCTGCTTCCTCTCCCAGTCCCATGACTTCACCCTGCACTTTTCCACCAATCAGTGACCTCCACACTTCAGCCCACTCCAAAACCCTTAGGAACCCTAGCCCCAGGCTCCTCAGGGAGATGGATTTGAGGTTCCCTCCCATTTCTTTGTTTGGTGACCCTACGATTAAACCTCTTTCTCTTCTGCAGCCTGAGGTCTTGTATTGACATGCTGTGTGCTTTGGGCAACGAACTTCTCACAGTTATACTGAGGTCACAGGCATGAGCCACTGCGCCCAGCCCTCTTTCAATAGTTTTTTTTTTTTTTTTTTTTGGAGGCAGAGTCTCGCTCTGTTGCCCAGGCTGGAGTGCAGTGGTGCGATCTCGGCTCACTGCAACCTCTGTCTCCTGGGTTCAAGCGATTCTCCTGCCTCAGCCTTCAGAGTAGCTGGGATTACAGACACGCACCACCACGCCTGGCTAATTTTTGCATTTTCAGTAGAGAGAGGGTTTCACCATGTTGGCCAGACTGATCTCGAACTCCTGACCTCAGGTGATCCGCTTGCCTTGGCCTCCCAAAGTGCTGGGATTACAGGTGTGAACCACTGTGCCCAGCCCAATAGATTTTTTTATTTCAGAATTGTATCTGGCTATTCCAGGATTTCCATGGGCTTCTTAATTCCCCTGGTCTCCTGAGAGTCTCGCCCAGCACATGTGCAGGTCAGGAGTTGGCAAAGAATCTTAGGGTGTTCTTAGGCAGATGTTGCTCTCCCCCTCCCCAACCCCAATCATGGCTCCTACTCTGCTGGGATTTCCTCCCTCCATCCTTAGCTGCTGGACCTGCCCTTAACTCCTGTTACCACTAGGGATGTCTCTGAGTCACATGGCACCAGAGTAGGTTAGAGGCAGTGAATCTGTATGGTCATCTGCACGGGTCTGCAGCAACCTCAATCCTTGCCTCCTCAGAAGACAGAATTCAACCAAGGGGCATAAGGCAGAGTGAGAGACCAAGGCATGTTTTAGAGCAGGATCGAAAGTTTATTAAAAAATTTTAGAGCAGGAATGAAAGGAAGTAAAGTACACTTGGAAGAGGGCCAAGCAGGCAACTTGAGAGAGTCAAGTGCACGGCTCAACCTCTGACTTGGGATTTTGTATGTTGGCACGCTTCTGCGGTTTTGCATTATTTCTCCCCTGATTCTTCCCTTGGGGTGGGCTGTCTGCATGCACAGTGGGATGACAGCACTTGGGAGGGAGCATGCTCAGTGTGTGTACTGAAGTTGGGCACATGCTCACTTGAGGCGTTCTTCCCTTACCAGTGAGTGTTCCTAGAGGAAGGTTACGTACCAGTAAACTCCACCATTTTGCCTCTTAGTGCGCATGCTGGAGCCCACTCACCTAACTCCTGAGATCTTACCCAGAAGCTGCTTCAGGTGTTTCTATTAGGAGACTGCCTTTCCCTGGCACTGGCTGCAACCACTTATTATTTTAGAGAGACAGTTAACAACCGCCTGACCATCACCTGATGGTTGCCTGACATTCCTGGTGTTGGGGGGCCCTCTACTGCCCTGTTGATGTCTCGCTAACTATCTACTGTAACACTCTGACCTCTGATCCCTGAAGCCAGTGTCCAGTGGCTTTCATCCTCTGGATACCAGAGGGAAAACTGGAGAAACATGGATGTCAGCCCATGACCCCCTTCTTTCAAGAGTCACATCCACTCCACTCTCCTGCTCTGTGCTGTTCTCCAATGCCTTCAAACGGTTGTTTTTTTCTATTGCGTCCAGAGCTGTAATTGTTGTTGTTTTTGTTGTTGTTGTTGTTTTTGAGATGGAGTTTCACTCTTGTTGCCCAGGCTGGAGTGCAATGGTGCGATTTTGGCTCACTGCAACCTCTGCCTCCCGGGTTCAAGCAATTCTCCTGCCTCAGCCTTCTGAGTAGCTGGGATTACAGGCATGCGCCACCATGCCCGGCTAATTTTTTGTATTTTTAGTAGAGATGGGGTTTCTCCATGTTGGTCAGGTTGGTCTCGAACTCCTGACCTCAGGTGATCCACCCACCTCGGCCTCCCAAAGTGCTGGGATTACAGGCGTGAGCCACCGCACCCGGCCCCAAAGCTGTAATTGTTATTGCCAGATTTGTCCATCTGCCAATGGCAGATAAATGACTCTGCCATTCCTGGGAGCCAGAAGTTAGTCTTGCCCTTGTGTGATCATCTTCCCAGGTATTGACCATGTGACATATGCACATGGTTTCACACAAATGGAGCCATACAGCTCATGTGGCTTTATAGTGCGTATTTTCCCTCAGCAATGACATGGATGTCTTTCGGGGTCCAGGTTTATAGATCTACATTGTCCTTTTTAATAGCTACATAGTTTTCCATAGATATGTATAATTTATTTTCCTAGTTCCAGTTCAGTACACAAACAATACCGTGTAAAACACTTTGTGCAGTTCTTTTTTTATTACTTATTTATTTATTAATAGAGACAGGGTCTCACTATCTTGTCCAGGCTGGTCTTGAACTCCTGGCCTTGGGCAATCCTCCCACCTCGGCCTCCCAGAGTGCTGGGAATACAGACATGAGCCACCATGCCCAGCCCCTTTGTGCATCTTTGTGCACTTCACCAGTTATCTCTGGGGACAAATTTCTAGAAATGAAATTGCTGTGTCCAAGGCATGCCTCCGTGACACCCCCTCAACTTTTTGAGAGTCTTTTGAGACCCTCTTCAGTAAGCAAAAGAAAAACATAAATATTTTCTACCCACCTCTGGCCCCAGTCACCCAATTCCCCTTCCTGGAAGCAACTAGCATATTAATTTCTATATAATTCTTCTGGGCATAATCCATGCTTCTATATAAAAAGATAGTAATATATTTCTCCCAATCCATTTCACACAATGGTAGCCAGCTCTGAACACAATTCTGCCCTTCTGGCACATTCTACTTGTTTTGTTTCAGACACAGGGTATCTCTGTCACCCAGACTAGAGTGCAGTGATGTGATCTCGGCTCACCTCAGCCTCAACCTCCCAGGCTCAAGCGATCCTCCTACCTCAGCCTTCCAAGTAGCCAGGACTACAAACAGGAGCCACCACATCTGGTTAATGTTTCTTCGTGTAGAGAGGTGGTCTCCCTGTGTTGCCACCTCCTAAAATGCTAGGACTACAGGTGCGAGCCACCATGCCTGGCCCTTCTAGCACACTTTAATTTTTTTTTTCCTGGTATCTTCACAAAGATGGAATGGCATATTTTAAAAGTAAAGATACTAGGAATAAAACACAATATTGTAAGCTTTATAAATGGGCCCCAAAATATTTTCCCAAGATGTTTTTTAATTAGTCCCCAAAGATGGAAGAAAAGAGAAGTAACTAATGTCAACATGTTATATCCTCTATCTTTGATTGTCTGTGGACAAGTGACTTGACTGTCAATGGCAGAGACGCAGGACAGAGGGAGAGGCGTGACCCTGCCACCCCATGTCCTGCTAAGGCCACGTCTGTAGCCAGCCCTGTTCTCCAAGAGGAGATGCCCCTTCACCTCCCAACCTTGGCCAGGGCTTATTTTTATCCACCCCAATCACCAGCTAGCCTGGCAGCCCTATAATTTGGGAGCCTGGCCACCCCTGTACTATATAATTCCCTGGCAGACGTTCAGACCTTAGGTTGGCCCCTTTGACTTGCATTTTGGTGATGCTCTGTGGCCAGAAGTCTCTTCGGCAAATTAGGGGTCAAAACTTGGTGCAGTGGAGTCAAAATGGGGGAGGGAGTCTGGGGCCTTTGGATTTTTTGCAACCGTCTCACTTCCACCATCAAATTGCATCTGGCCATCCTGGAAATATGAGTGTACCACCACTTCTCAAAGGAGACCAGTTGGTGCTGAGAGTGGGGCTTGCTATAAAAAGGCGAGGCCGGATCAGGCGTGGTGGCCTGTAATCCTAGTACTTTGGGAGGCCAAGACAGGTGAATTACTGGAGGTCAAGAGTTCGAGACCAGCCTGACCAACATGGAGAAACCCTGTCTCTACTAAAAATACAAAAATTAGCCGGGCATGGTGGTACACACCTGTAATCCCAGGAACTCAGGAGGCTGAGGCAGGAAAACCACTTGAACCCGGGAGATGGAGGTTGCAGTGAGCCAAGATCGTACCACTGCACTCCAGCCTGGGTGACAGAGCAAGACTCTGTCTCAAAAAAAAGAAAAAAAAAAAAAAACCTGAGGCTGGAGGAGCAGCATGGGGGGCCGGTGGCTCAGGTGCTGAGGCAGCCTTCAGTAAAGCCCATCCCTGTTTCTTGGGCACCATCACTTCAGAGAGGCAGAATTCCTCTGCAGCCTGTCTTAGATTGATCATGTGGCTACATGCTGTCATGCCTCAAGGAAGACACTAGCGGTCCTTCATATGCCTGTCAAGGTTGCTTCACTAAAACTCAGCTTCCATCCTCCCTCTCCTCCAGAATCCACAAAATAAAGCCCTAGCTCCTTAGGAAGAAGGGAATCTAGTATGTGTTAAATTGAAATGGAGGTCAAGCCTGAAGAATCCCCGAGCAGATAAAACCAGTTCAGCATCATAAATGATCTAAGCCTTGCTTGATTTACAAACATAAGTAAAACTGAACTTAAGCTATTTCTTGTAAATGCTTATATTAAAGAAAAACAGAACTTGAACTTAACCAATCAGAAGCAGCCAACAAGCTTATAAGGCTGAGGCAGACGGATCACCTGAGGTCAGGAGTTCAAGAACAACCTGGCTAACATGGTGAAACCCTGTCTCTACTAAAAATACAAAATTAGCCGGGTGTGATGGTGCATGCCTGTAATCCCAGCTACCTGGGAGGCTGAGGTAGGAGAACTGCTTGAACACAGGAGGCAGAGGTTTCAGTGAGCCGAGATTATACCACTGCACTCCAGCCTGGGCAACAGAACTTGACTCTGTCTCAAAAAAAAAAAAAAAAAAGGAAAAAAAAGAAAGTGACATTCTTTACTTACTACAGGTCAGGAACCCTGCAAATGGACTGTGTAGACAAGATATGAGGCCAGTTTTCCCAAGCGGCTTTTATTGACTTTATAAGTCAAGTTTGATTCCTTAAAGGAAAGCACACCATTCCAATCAAAGCCTTGGTAAAATAATCAATTTATCAAATTGTGTCCTGTTGCAAAAGAAAACAGATTCTTATTGCACTTATGTAAATTACTATATTGCCATAAATTAAGAATACTCACAAATAGCTTCCAAATTTTGGAGAAATCAGGTATGCTCCAAATTTTGTTCACAGGGATATACTTTACTCAATTGCTACAAGCTGTAAACAGCTTAAAAGTTTTCTTGACTCTGAAAAATAAAACAAAGGATCAGCAATGTTTTAACCAAAAAGTCAAAAAGATTATTCCATGCCATTAATTCCTGTTCTGCTTGGTATTCATGAACATTTCAGCTGTACATGAGAGTCCTGAATGTTTTTTCTCTATTCTAATGTCACAGTCTCCAAAGTTATCAGAAATCTGCATTCAAGAGCACCTGTTAAGAGTTCTATAGTTGATTATAAAACTACCTTTTGAAGAGGACCGAAACAAGACAGCAATTGTCTGTGAATGACAAAAGGTCTTCGGGCCTCCATTAAAGCCACAATTGACTAGGAATTTTGGTTATTTCTGTGGCATACAACAATTTACTTAACAATTATAACTACTAATAACATACACTAAGTTGTACGAGAATTATAGAGTTTCCCGTAATTTTGGAACACATACCAATAACATATTTATACAAATACAGCACAAAGAAAACCAAACACCATTTCATATTTGACAATGCTTCCTATATGATTTTTATACCAAATAAGCCAAATTTCACTGTTGCATTATTGATGTTAAACCCAATTCTTAACAAAACCTTATAGACAAATGTATTTCATGTTAATCAGTTTGACCATAAGGTAAGATTCTCATAAATCTTTTTTTATAACCTTTACAATTTTTGTTAAAGAGTAGGTCTGCTCTAAGAGAGACCTGTTCTGCTTTTATTCCAATGCTCGATTTACAGAAAAACCGAATAATACCCCTTTAACCTTAGCCAATATGTTCACATGCAGAATTTCTTTTACAAGATTAACTTTTCACAAACCTTCCACAACTTGCTTAAACTTTCAGCTTTATCTTATCTAACTTAATGTTTTAATCCTTCAGGCAAAGCCAAAAAAAATTCCCATGACTTCTTATAATCTTTTACCAAAACACATTTCACTTTCTTTATACACCTTGCATGTAAAACTGTTTCTTCAGTAGTCTCAATTACATGTTACATTTTTATGTACTAGGTGTGAAGCCTAAGACATCAGACAGAAGTGCAGGTAAGGGCTGACTCTTTCCAGCATCACAGGGGGCATGGCTATCCACATGTCCCAAGCCTTTCTAGAATCTAATGCTCCAAAGTAGGTAAATTGAACAACTTTTAAAAGCCAAAGAAGCAATTTATGACCTTAAAGCATTTAGCAAACCTAATATCTGACCTGCCTAATTTAGATCAAATGTCTAAATTTTCAAGACACTTTTATTTTACCAATAATCTTTTTTTGTTTGTTTTTGAGACAGAGTTTTGCTCTTGCTGTCCAGGCTGGAGTGCAATGGCACAATCTCGGCTCACCACAACCTCCACCTCCCAGATTCAATTGATTCTCCTACCTCAGCCTCCCGAGTAGCTGGGATTACAGGCATGTGCCACTACGCCTGGCTAATTTTTTGTATTTTTAGCAGACACAGGGTTTGTCCATGTTGGTCAGGCTGGTCTCAAATTCCCAACCTCAGGTGATCTGCCTGCCTCAGCCTCCCAAAGTGCTGGGATTACAGGCATGTGCCACTACGCCTGGCTAATTTTTTGTATTTTTAGCAGACACAGGGTTTGTCCATGTTGGTCAGGCTGGTCTCAAATTCCCAACCTCAGGTGATCTGCCTGCCTCAGCCTCCCAAAGTGCTGGGATTACAGGCATGAGCCACCACACCCAGCTACCAATAATCTTTAAAACTGTCTGTATTTCCCAAAAATTACTTAAGTCATGTGAACCAAAAGGCATTACACTTTTTATTTTTCTGATAAAATGTTTGATTTAAGCTCTTATTATTATTATTATTATATTTTTTTGAGATGGAGTCTCGCTCTGTCACCCAGGCTGGAGTGCAGTGGCATGATCTCAGCTCACTGCAACGTCCACCTCCTGGGTGCATGCCATTCTCCTGCCTCAGCCTCCCAAGTAGCTGGGACTATAGGCACCCGCCACCACACCTGGCTAATTTTGTATTTTTAGCAGAGATGGGGTTTCACCGTGTTAGCCAGGATGGTCTTGATCTCCTGACCTCGTGATCCGCCCGCCTCGGCCTCCCAAAGTGTTGGGATTACAGGCGTGAGCCACCGTGCCCGGCCCTTTTTTTTTTTTTTTTTAATTACTGGCTTAGGTTTGAGCAGTGATCATTTTAAATTAAATTCCCATTCCCTGGATGGTGGAGACCAAGAGGAAGTTCCGCCACGTGTTTACAAGGTCAAGCTCCCAAGGACATTTTTCAACATGTGGTCTCTGGGCAAGATGGTCACCCTGAGTAACAGAAAAGATAAGAAAGGGAAAGGAGAGAAAGAGAGAGAGAAAAGCATTGCCTGCAGCAAGGTGGGGAAGGCAAGGTGCTCAGGGAAGCCAGAGAAAGACCCACCCATCGCCTCAATGCTGAATTAAAAGTTCAGGCAGCCACTTGTCAGTTGCAAAGGGATCTTTTCCAGCAGTCCCATCAGCTCTCAAGTTTCCCCTTCTGGGGAGGAAAACACTCCCCATGTTCCATATCCCTGTACATGCCTAATCCTGTCACCAACAGCCCTCAGCAAAGAGTGCAAGGCAGATTAATTCAAAGAGAATAGCAGTTAACATCCTATAGTGCCAAACCCGTTCTTAGCTGAGAGCGACTTTACTGAGGTGGGGGGCCTCTAACTCCCTAAACTTTAGGAAGGGCTTTAACCTTCCTGAGTTGAGACTTGAACCCAAGTTCAGTCAAGCGTCCTTACTTTTTTTTTTTTTTTTTTTTTTTTTTTAGGCAGAGTCTCGCTCTGTTGCCAGGCTGTAGTGCAGTGGCACGATCTCGGCTCACTGCAAGCTCCGCCTCCCAGGTTCATGCCATTCTCCTGCCTCTTACCTTTTATTAAGAGGAAGCTTTAAACTTCTCTGTCTTAGGAGAGACTCTAACTCCCCTAAGTTGGGCCTCTAACCCAATCCCATCTTTTACCCAGGTAAATGCACCCCACTTACCTAAAGTCAACCAATCAGTGCTATAGTCTATTTTCTTTGGGTTGGGGGTTTCCTCAGTATTGTCCCTTCCGTGGTTCACCAGAAAGATGTTACCAGAAAGGGGTCCCAATCCAGACCACAAGAGAAGGTTCTTTTTTTTTTTTTGAAATGGAGTCTCACTCTTGTCACCCAGGCTGAAGTGCAATGGCGTGATCTCAGCTCATTGCAATCTCAGCCTTCCAGGTTCAAGTGATTCTCCTGCATCAGCCTCCAGAGTAGTTGGGATTACAGGCACCTACCACCACGCCTAACTAATTTTTGTATTTTTAGTAGAGACAGAGTTTCATCATTTTAGTCAGGCTGGTCTTGAACTCCTGACCTCAGGTGATCCACCCACCTCAGCCTCCCGAAGTGCTGGGATTACAGGCATGAGCCACCGTGCCCAGCCAGGTTCTTGGATCTTGCCCAAGAAAGAATTCAAGGCGAGTCCATAAAGTGAAAGCAAGTTTATTAAGAAAGTAAAGGAATAAAGAGTGACTACTCCATAGGCAGAGCAGGCAGCCCCGAATTCTATCCCTTGACAGCATTAACCTCTACCTCCTGGAGTGTCATTTGCTTTCCATTCTGTTATCAGATCCTGGCCTGTTTCTCCCGAGTATAAGCCCCTTGGGAACAGGGACTTAGTCTACTTTGATCGCAGCTGAATCTCAGAACTTAGAGCAGGGATGGCATGTTGAGGGCAATCAGCTGGTTTCACGGAACAAATTCAGGGGCAAAGTCCGGATCCGAACCCAGGTCTTGTAACCACCCAATGGGTTCACCTTGCCCGCTGCCTAGACAGACAGAGCCGATTCATCAAGACAGAGGAATTGCAATAAAGAGTGATTCACTCAGAGCTGGCTGTGCAGGAGACTGGAGTTTTATTATTACTCAAATCAGTCTCCCTGAACATAACAGGATCAGTTTTTAAGGACAACTTGGTGGGTGGTGGGAAGCCAGTGAGCTAGGAGTGCTGATTGGTCAGGTCAGAGATAAAATTGTAGGGAGTCGAAGCTGTCCTCCTGTGCTGAGTCAGTTCCTGGGTGGTGGCCACAAGATCAGATGAGCCAGTTTATGAATCTGCATGGTGTCAGCTGATCCATCAAGTGCAGGGTCTACAAAATATCCAAGCACTGAGGTTAGGAGCAGTTTCGGGAGGGTCAGAATCTTGTAGCCTCCAGCTGCATGACTTCTAAACTATAATTTCTAATCTTGTGGCTAATTTATTAGTCCTTACAAAGGCAGTCTTGTCCCCGGGCAAGAAGGAAGTTTGTTTTGGTAAAGGGCTGTTATTGTCTTTGTTTTAAACCATAAACTATAAACTAAGTTCCTCCCAAAGTTAGTTCAGTCAACGCCCAGGAATGAATGAGGACAGCTTAGAGGTTAGAAGCAAGATAGAGTTGGTTAGGTTAGATCTTCACTGTCTGTCATAGTTTTGCAAAGGCAGTTTCAGTTTGCTTCATGCTAAATGGTTGCTTTTTCCATCTGCCATCCTACTACAGGGGCATAATGAGATTATGTGATGGAAGGAGGCTGCAGAGTCAGCTCCAGCTGCGCTCAGGATTTCAACCCAGGTCCTCCAGTCCCAGGCTGTCCTGGTGGAGTCGCTAGTGGGTGGGGCTGCAAAAGAGTTTGCCAAACACCCACGCTCCTTCCTCCTACCTCTTGCCTGGAGAGTTTAAGCAAGAGGATTTGAGGGAATGGTAGACATCTGGGATATTTCTGAGCATGGCAGCAAAACCCATTCAAAGTTCTCCAGCAGGGTAAGGGTTACTAATGTGGCCGGCCCCTGTATGAAACCCTTGGCCAGCTTGGACTAAAGGCCAGTATCCAGTGCCAGGCCTGCAGTCACAGTCAGATGGGTCTGTGTGTTCCTCACCAGCACAAAGCGGATTCTGGTCACCATGGAAACTGGGCCCCTGGGCTTCCTTCTAAGGACATCTTTGGACAGCATCCAACCAGCCCAGGAACCCCTCCTGCCCAAGCTGGCCCTGAGGAGAGGCTCAGAGTGGCCTGGGGTATCCAGGATTGCAGGGCTGACCTGTTGACTCAGTTTCTGATCAGGATTCCAAGAAAGGAGAGATTGCCAGGATTAGCGCATTTGGCAGGGGGTTATGGGTGGCTGGAACCCTGTGCTCAAGACTGGAAAATGGGCGACTGCAGAGTCACTGATTCCAGAGCTACAAGGGACCTTGAGCATCAACTCATCCAATGTCTTTGTTGTCCAGATGGGGAGACTGAGGCCCAGAGAGGGGAAGCAACTTGCCCAAGGTCATGCAGGGTGTGAGTGTCAGAGTGGAAATGGTTTTAGGTTGGATTCCCTGAAGCAAGGCCCTGAGTCTAGGATTTGTGTGAAAGTGATTATTTGGAATTCTTTGGGAGTAGGGAGAGATGGAGGCCAAACAAAGGGGTAATGTCGAGTCATGTACCACAGGTGGGGAGGTGGGGACCCAGTCCTGGAGGGAGCTCAGCTGTGGAGGCAACGTGGGTCACACCTATGAAGTTGTCAGAACAGTCACTAACTTTTTTTTTTTTTTTTTTTTTGAGACGGAGTCTCACTCTTGTCGCCCAGGCTGGAGTGCAGTGGCGCGATCTTGGCTCACTGCAACCTCTGCCTCCCGGGTTTAAGCAATTCTCCTGCCCCAGCCTCCTGAGTAGCTGGGATTACAGGCGCCCACCACCACACCCAGCTAAGTTTTGTAGTTTTAGTAGAGACGAGATTTCACCATGTTGGCCAGGCTGGTCTCGAACTCCTGACCTCAGGTGATCCCTCCACCTCGGCCTCCCAAAGTGCTGGGATTACAGGCGTGAGCCATGCTGCCTGACCGAACAGTCACTAACACTAAAAAAGAAAAAAAAAACCCTGACAAATAGAGCCAGAGAAGGCCATGAAGAGATGGTTCTCATGCTTGTATGCCTGGTAACAAAAATTATCACAAAAGACTGCAAAACCACAGCCTTGCAGAAAGGCCAATCACAACCTTACACAAAAAGTCTTTCTGCAAGGACATCTGCCTGGCAACTGCCTGTCCAAACTTGAACTGGCATCACCATGTTACTGATCTTTGTAGCCAAGGATAATTATTTCAAGACAATTATGTAATCCTCCTAATTTTTCCCTTAGAAACCTCTGTCTTCTTTTACCTCCCTGAATACCCGCATAGTTTACTATGGCTGCATATTCCCAAAGCAATGCTCCATTTCCAAATATACTCCTTTTCTTCTGGAGAGCGTCTCTCTGTTATTTAGGTTGACACATCTCAAAGTTATCCTGATCAGGTGACAAGGGAGCTGGAAATTCTATGGCTCCCCATGTGCCAGCTGTTGACAAAAATCTGCCCCAGGAGAGCATGAATTCCCAGGTACTTCCAGGGCTCCCTCCTGAGCACGGGCCAGGCAGGTGATGCAGCCCAGGACAGTCCTTCAACAAAGAGACGCAGACGCTGGCTGTAGGGGGTGGAGCACACTGGGAGAGGGTGGCCCAGAAGTGAAGGGAGCAGGAAGGAAAGATCTCATCTGCTCCAGAGTTCACCAGGTTCTCTCTCATTGTACGGAGGAGGAAACTGATGCTCAGAGAAGGCAAGTCACTTGCTTAAGGTCACACAGCTAGTCCATAGCAGAGGCAGGCCTGGGACCAACTCCCCTGGCTCCAAGTCCTGTGAGTTTCCCATTTTACTCAGATGTTTCTCATCACGTTCCCACCCTGAGCTGCTGGAAATCAGGGAGGTGAAAGAAGAGAAAGCCAAGAGGAGACAGGCAATGCTTGGACAAGCCATTGGTGTGTCTGGCCCCAACTGACACACCGGCTCTGCACACAGGAGGTGTTCTAGAAATGCTCAGAGAGGCCAGGCGCAGTGGCTCACACCTGTAATCCCAGCACTTTGAGAGGCCGAGGTGGGCAGATCACGAGGTCAGGAGTTCGAGACCAGCCTGGCCAACATGGCAAAACCCCATCTCTACTAAAAATACAAAAATTAGCCGGGCATAGTGGCACATGCCTGTAATCCCAGCTACTCGGGAGGCTGAGGAAGGAGAATTGTTTGAACCCAGGATGCGGAGGTTGCAGTGAGCCGAGATCGCGCCATTGCACTCCAGGCTGGGCAACAACAACAAAACTCCATCTCAAAAAAAAAAAAAAAAAAGGAAACGCTCAGAGAACTTGCTGGCCAATGTGCACATCCTCCAAACGCACCAGACCAGTGAGTGCACAGAAGTCAGAGGGGCAGAAGCGAAGCTGGAGCACAGAGCACTTGGTTTTGCTCCCTGTTGCAGAATCCCAAGCAGGGAGGGTGCTCAGAGCCATGGCACCATGCCCTTGATGTGTGGAAGGGGAAACTGAGGCCTTAAGAGATAATAGACACCCAAGGCTATGTGGATCAGTGAGCAGGCCAGAGTCTGGTCTGTGGAGTCCCATGTGGTCACCGTTCCCTTCGGTCCCCCAGGACTGGGCACCGGCTGGTTATTTCTAGAATCAGATAACTCATGTCCCCTCCTCTCCATCTGCCTGGCCCTGCTCACACCTTGTTCATCTCTCTTCTAGACCATCACAGATCCTGAGGGCCTCCGTGCCTCTAGTTCTCCTCCTGCAATCCAATCCTCTCGCTGTCTACAGAGCACCACTCTGTGGGGCACTTGGACTTTCTGTCTCTCAGGCACTCCCCATTTCACACCTTACATTTCAACCCTGAAACTCTTGCAGTTCCCGCAGTGAGACCTGCTTTACTGCCCACCAGTCTGCCTGCTCCAAGGTCCCTGTTCTTATCTGTCTTAGTCCCAATGTATCCCCAATATTTGGTCCAGTGCTTGGTCTGTACGAGATATTTGTCAAACTTTTGATGAATGTGGGGCCAGCTTCGTGAGTGTGCGACCTGTCCCTGGGCTTAGAAGGGCTTTGCACTTGTATGCTCTGCTGATGCTGTCTTGAAGTTCTTAATAATTTGAACAAATATACCTGCATTTTCATTTTTCACAAGTCCCCACAAATTATGTGGCTAGTACTACATGTTGAATGAATGAATGAATGAATGAATGAATGCCTCTGTGTCTTTGCACATGCTGTTCCCTTTTCACCAGGGACACCGATTCCAATCTTATTTGGTTAAGGTCCTGGCACACTAAAGATGCTCTCATGAAAGGACAGAGGACAGAGATGTGGGCAGGGTTAGGGGGTAACATGGGATGGGAACCATCTAGGGACTAGCACTTGGGGTAAGCTTGGAGGCCTTTGGGGCAAGAAGAGGTAGGGGGCTACTGGAGCCAGGGAGAGCTGGATCCAGGGAGGAGTAAATATTCCCACCTCTCTCACCTCCCTGCTTCCATCTTCTGCCAGTGCGTTTCATAGGCTGAGTCCAACTAGAAGCCAGAATATAGGGCCCAGGTAATGCCACCTGTAGAGGCCCAGCCCTTTGGCATACAGCAAGCTGAGAAGCGCAGAGAGTGAATGGGGTGTGAAGGAGGCAAATGGAATCACCATAAAACCTGTGTTAAGCATCCTTCCCCTGCAAAGCCTTCTGTGGTGTCCCTGGGTATAAGGGGATTCCTCTCCCTGCATCTCACACAATGACAGTAGCAGTAAGTGTCTCACACTCTGTGCCAGCCCTGTGCTAAGTACCTATGCTGTAGAGTCCGTTATTGTCCCATCTTACAGATGAGGAACCTGAGACGCAGAAAGGTCACAGCCAGCATATGGTGGAACTGGCATTTGAGCTCAGGGCTGCCTGAAGCTGAAGCCCCTGTTTTGTTTTGTTTTTTTTTCTTTTTTTTTGAGACAAAGTCTCTCGGCTCATCGCAACCTCCGCCTTCCAGGTTCAAGTAATTCTGATGCCTCAGCTTCCTGAGTAGCTGGGATCACAGGCATGTGCCACCACACCCAACTAATTTTTGTATTTTTAGTAGAGACAGGGTTTTACCATGTTGGCCAGGCTGGTCTCAAACTCCTGACCTCAGGTGATCTGCCAGCCTTAGCCTTCCAAAGTGCTGGGATTACAGGCCTGAGCCACCACGCCCGGCCTGAAGCCCCTGCTCTGACCCCTGTGCCATCTCGCTTCTCGCCCTGTTTGCCTTGCTCTGAAGCACTCACCGCATGCCTGTTTCTCCACCAGTCTGTCACATGACGACTGCATAGCAGGTTTACCTCTGTCTGCCCAGCACCCAGAGCAGACCTGGACATGGGATGGGTGCCTGACAAATACTTGTTGACCGAATGAATGAATAAGTACAAATTGCCAAAACTGTTTCCCAAAATATACTTATTATTTCTTCTCTCTCTTTTTTTCGCTACCCTTGGCTCTCCCTCAATAATTAAGCCTATCCTGGTCTATTCCCCTCACACCCCTAAAGACTTTGGAATCCCTAGGCTTACTAAAGGTGAGGGTGCAGGGCCACTGCCCCCAAGTAGCAGCTTCATGTAATGGCTGAGAATGCAAGCTTGAGAGCCAGGCTTCCTGGGTTTGAATCCTGGCTGTGCTGTTGACCAGTTGGGTGGCCTCTGTGAGCATCCGTTTTCTCACCTGTAAAACGGGGATAATAATGGTGGTGGTGATATTGATGATGATGGTGTATCAGGCACCTCTTAGGCACCACTTCAAGATGTTCTACCCTCTCTTCTTAATTCATTCCAACCACTGCCATGGGAACTAGCTCTGCATGGACTGTGATCAGCTTCACTAGGGTACAGCCTGCCAGCACCTGGCCTCATGTCCTGAAGCTTCTCTAAGTCATTAAAGTATGAGATGCAGGACTCTTCTTGGCGACTACTCCTGTAAAAATTCAAAGCAGGGGGAGTTAAAGGCCCTTGGGGTGACATTGGCCAATGCAGGCTGGGGGGTACATTCTATCTCTTTCTCCCCTTGGTCTGACTGTCCTGGGGTACATTTTTTCTCTTAAAAAAGCCAGAAAACACTGGGGTACATTTTATAGGACCTCTTGAGAAATACTTCCACATGACAGAGTATTCATTCAAACACAGCTGGTGGTGGCCAGTTGAGTGACACTTGTACATCAACTGCCTCCTGCCCTCCTTCACTCCTCACTCCTACTATTCCCTCCCTCCTGCCCTCTGGGATCAGAGTCCTAACAGAGTAGTAGGCATGAGACCTGCACCTCGGGCTTTGCTTTCTAGGGAACCCAGACTAAGACAAACGCTGTCTTCCTCCAAGGGTGTGTGAGAGGTGAAGTAAGTTTGTTCCTGCAAAGCACCTAGATCAGGCCTTCTGTCTTATCTCCCGGCTCCCTCTCCCTCCTCCCCCACATCCAGCCAACCACAAGGCCCTGCTAACTCCATCTCCAAAATAAATCCAGACTAAGTCTGCCTGTTCCCATCCCCAGGGCCACCATCTCACCCAGGCCACCACCCTCTCCTGCCCTGGATTCTGACTGGGTCCTAACTCCAGCCATCTGTACTCTGCATTCACAGTGACCTCACCAGAATGCAAATCTGGTTGCACCACTCTTCGGTTTCAGGACCTTCCATGTCTCCCTGCTGCTTTTTTTTTTTTTTTTTTTTTTTGAGACAGAGTCTTACTCTGTTGCCCAGGCTGGAATGCAGTGGCACCATCTCAGCTCACCGCAACCTCTGCCTCCCAAGTTCAAGCGATTCTCCTGCCTCAGCCTCCTGAGTAGCTGGGATTACAGGCACCCACCACCATCCCCAGCTAATTTTTTGTATTTTTGGTAGAGATGGGGCTTTACTGTGTTAGCCAGGATGGTCTTGATCTCCTGACCTCGTGATCTGCCCACCTTGGCCTCCCAAAATGCTGGGATTACGGGCGTGAGCCACCATGCACAGCTGGCCACATGCCTCTTTAAAAACTGTTTTAAGTCCTTGGTGTGTTGAGCCCTGACTCTCTGGTCTCTTCCCTGACCACACCCAACCCTGCAGTCTGCCTGCTGTCCCCTCCCATCAGCAATGTGCCTGCATCAGCTCCTCCTAGAACAGAACAGTCTCTGCACGCCGTGCCCCTCTTCATCTGGCTGACACTGAGTATCAGCAGAAACAGGGAGTCTCAATTTAACTTTTTATTAAGAATTTTTTTTTTTTTTTGAGACACAGTCTCACTCTGTTGCCCAGGCTGAGAGTGCAGTGGCACAATCTCGGCTCACTGCAGCCTCGACCTCTTGGGCTCAAGCGATTCTCCCACCTCAGCCTCCTGAGTAGCTGGGACCACAGGCACACACCACCACACCCAGCCAATTTTTTGTAATTTTTGTTTTGTTTTGTTTGAGATGAAATCTTACTCTTGTTGCCCAGGCTGGAGTGCAGTGGCACGATCTTGGCTCACTGTAACCTCTGCCTCCCCGGTTCAAGTGATTCTCCCGCCTCAGACTACCAAGTAGCTGAGATTACAGGCGCCCGCCACTACGCCTGGCTAATTTTTTGTATTTTAGTAGAGACGGCATTTCACCATGTTGGCCAGGCTGGTCTTGAACTCCTGACCTCAGGTGATCAACCCTCCTTGGCCTCCCAAAGTGCTGCAGTTACAGGCGTGAGCCACCGCATCTGGCTGAAGATAATATTTTGGTTTTTTTTTTTTTTTTTTGAGATGGGATCTCACTCTGTTGCCCAGGCAGGAGTGCAGTGGCGCGATCTCGCCTCACTGCAACCTCTGCCTCTTGGCGATTCTCCTGCCTCAGTCTCCTGAGTAGCTGGGATTACAGGCATGTGCCACCATGCCCAGCTACTTTTTGTATCTTTAGTAGAGACACGGTTTCACCATGTTGGCCAAGCTGGTCTCAAACTCCTGACCTCAAGTGATCCGCCCACCTCAGCCTCCCAAAGTGCTGGGATTACAGGCATGAGCCACTGTGCCCAGCGAATAAATTTTTAAACAGGTAAAAAACTAAAAGGAATTGTCTAATGAGCCCAACACACCCATCACCAGCTTCAACAATGATCACTACGAGGCACGGGTTTCATCCACACTTCCACCCACTCCCACCCACCCAGGCCTCCCTCTCTTCAGAGTGTTTGGAAGGGAATCCCACACATCAGGCACATCATTTTAACTGTATTTCCGCACATAACTCTATACCGCAAAGCCTCCTTTTCACAAAAACAGAATCACAATATCATTATCACACCTATACAATGTAATGACAGTTTCTTAAATCATCAAATATGCCATCAAAATTCATATTTCACCAAATTATTTTATAAATCTTTAAAAAATACAGTTTGTTTGAATCAAGATATAAAGTCCACGCATTGTTTTTATTTTTATTTATTTATTTGTTTATTTATTTTTGAGTCAGGGTTTGGCTCTGTCGCCCAGGTTGGAGTGCAATGGCATGATCTCGGTTCACTGCAACCTCCGTCTCTCAGGCTCAAGCAACCCTCACGTGCACCCCACCATGCCTGGCTAATTTGGGTATTTTTTGTACAGATGGGTTTTCACCATGTTGCCCAGGCTGGTCTCAAACTCCTGGCCTCAAGTGATCAGCCCACCTCAGCCTCCCAAAGTACTGGGATTACAGGTGTGAGCCATCGCACCTGGCCGAAGTCCACACATTGTGTTTGCTTAATATGCCTGTGTTGTAAATGGGCTGTAAGCCCCTCTCATGGAGCCTTTGAGTATCATCCCAAAATGAACTAGGAAATCTCACTTGGAGAGGCATATGCAGTGGAAGGGTTTATATTCACAGGTCCTGGAGACAGGAGATACACCATGCCACATGGAGGGCGACTGGGAAGGAGCTCCCAGGATCCACTGAGCAGGTGGGGAGCTAAAAGGCATAAAGATTTCA
This sequence comes from Gorilla gorilla gorilla, assembly GCF_029281585.2. Classification (NCBI taxonomy): domain Eukaryota; kingdom Metazoa; phylum Chordata; class Mammalia; order Primates; family Hominidae; genus Gorilla; species Gorilla gorilla. The sequence continues at coordinate 43,835,777 of NC_073232.2, read as the reverse complement.
TTGTGTGTTGAGTGGCCCTAAGTCAGAGTTATGGGGGTTGTGGAATAAGGAGAAAGGGACTTATGGGAGGGACCAGCCTTCCCACACTGGGGCACCTGGCCACCTGGCCACCTGGGTGGGGTGTTCACAGCCTGTTTGTGAGGATGTTGAAGCTTCAGGAAAATACGAAGTTTTTCAAATGTACAATACAGTATCCCTTAGGTTTCCTTTTTTTCCCCTTCAATCTTGTTTATTCTGTAAGTTTCCCTTATATCTCTTCTTTTTTTTTTTCCTTATAATTTCTATTTGGTGGTGGTTGTTGAAAACCTTGCGTTTTCCATCAGTAGAGTTTTCCGCAGTCTGCAGCATGTTGATCTTGGTGGTATCATTTTAGCAATATTCTTCTGTCCATTATATTTGTTTTGTTTCAGAGACAGGGTCTTGCTCTATCGCTCAGGCTGGAGTGCAATGGCACGATCATAGCTCACTGAACTCTTGAACTGCTGAGCTCAAGTGATCCTCCCATCTCAGGCTCCTGAGTAGCTGGGACTACGGGTGTGTGCCACCATGCCACGGTCTCTCATACTTTATCAGATTCTAGGTCATTTCTTCTCTCCTCTTCTTCCTTTTTCTACTTCTTTTCAGCAAGATTGTTTAATAGGTGACACTTCGTTCTTCCATCAGGAGATACATAATACTTGATGATCTTTTTTTGTGATATTAGCAACTGCTGGTAATCATTGCCTGCGTTGTTTAACTCATTACGGATTGCAAAACAGTGATATTCCACTTCTATGGTTACTTGTTTATTAGTTGGAATACTTCACATACTTCATGTAAATGATTCACCAATCTTTTCAGTTTTCTGAAGATTGTTTTTTTGTCAGGTGCAGTGGCTCATCCCTGTAATCCCAGCAACTCAGGAAACTCAGGCAGGAGGCTCTCTTGAGACCAGGAATGTAAGTAAGACCAGCCTGGTCAACAAAGTGAGACCCTGTCTCTAAAATTTTTTTTAAAAATTAGCTGTGTGTTGTGGCATGCACCTGTGGTCCCAGCTATTCGGGAGGCTGATTTGGGAGGATTGCTTGAGCATGGGAGGTCAAGGCTACAGTCAGCCGTGATTGCATCACGGCATTCCAGCCTGGGTAACAGAGTGAGACCTTCACTCTAAAAAAAAAAACAAAAAGATTGCTTTTTAGTGGATTATCCAGAAAAGGCTCAAAGAAACAATATTCCTTGCTTTTTTCCATGTTCATAATAGTTTATTTATGTCTTTTATACTTAAAGGTCAGTTTCACTCAGTATAAAATCCTTGGTTCACATTTCCTGAGACATGTCATTAGATTGTCTTCTGGCATAAGGCATTGCTGTTGAAAGTAAGATGACAATTTATTTTTCCTTTGTTTATAAGTGATTTGTCTGTTTCTTTTTTTCTATTTTTTTTTTATTTATTTATTTTGAGATTGAGTTTCGCTCTTGTTGCCCAGGCTGGAGTGCAGTGGCACAGTCTCGGCTCACTGCAACCTCCACCTCCCAGGTTTACGAGATTCTCCTGCCTTAGCCTCCCCAGTAGCTGGGACTACAGGCACGCACCACCACGCCCCGCTACTTTTTGTATTTTTAGTAGGGATGGGGTTTCACCATGTTGGCCAGGCTGGTCTCGAACTCCTGACCTCAGGTGATCCACCCACCTCAACCTCCCAAAGTACTGAGATTACAGGCTTGAGCCACCGCGCCCGGACTGATTTGTCTTTTTCTTGAATTCCCTGCATTTTTTCCTTTTTCTTCAATGCCCAGTAGTTTTCTTAGACACAGGTCTCAGGGTTGATTTGTCCAGGAATACAGTGTGCCTCTTCAATAGTTAATTTTTTTTTTTTTTTTAAGACGGAGTCTCGCTCTGTCGCCCAGGCTGGAGTGCAGTGGCACGATTCGGCTCACTGCAAGCTCCACCTCCTGGGTTCACGCCATTCTCCTGCCTCAGCCTCCCCAGTAGCTGGGACTACAGACGCCCGCCACCACACCCGGCTAATTTTTCTGTATATTTAGTAGAGACGGGGTTTCACCGTGTTAGCCAGGATGGTCTCGATCTTCCGATGTCGTGATCTGCCCGCCTCAGCCTCCCAAAGTGCTGGGATTACAGGCGTGAGCCACCGCTCCAGGCCCAATAGTTAATTTCAAGCCATGTGTTATGTGAGGATCATTTCTTTCAATTACAGTTTGGTTTTTGTTCTATCTACTGGTTTGGTTTTCTTTAGAGTTCTTCACAGCCCCTTTATTTCTAGATTTTAAATTGCTGGCAGGGTGGGGTGGCTCATGCCTGTAATCCTAACATTGTGGGAGGCCAAGGCGACTGGATCATCCGAGGTCATGAGTTCGAGACCAGCCTGGCCAACATGGTGAAACCCTGTCTCTACTAAAAATACAAAATTAGCTGGGCATGGTGGCGGGCGCCTGTAATCCCAGCTAATTGGGAGGCTGAGGCAGGAGAATCGCTTGAACCCAGGAGGCAGAGGTTCCAGTGAGCTGAGATCATACTACTGCACTTCAGCCTGGGCAACAAGAGCAAAACTGTCTCAAAAAAAAAAGCCCTCTTTTTATTTTTATTTTATAAAAAAATTAATTTTTAGAGACAGAATTTTGCTCTGTCACTGGGCTGGAGTGCAGTGGTACTATCATAGCTCACTGCAGCTTTGAACTTTTGGACTCAAGTGATCTTCCCACCTCAGCCTCCCAAGAAGGCAGGACAATAGGTGTGCCCCCACCATCCTGGCTAATTTAAAAATTTTTTTTTTAGAGACTAGGTCTCACTATGTTGCAGGCTGGTAAATGCCCTCTTTTGTATCTTATTTTTCTCTTAAAGTCTTATTTATTGTAATTATTCTCTTTCATTTCTTTTGTTTTCATCTTCATTTCTGAAATTGTTGTTCTTTTATATTTAATTATTTGCTGACCTTTATAATCTTTTTTTTTTAAGAGTCAAGGTCAATCCCAGCACTTTGGGAGGCCGAGGTGGATGGATCACCTGAGGTCAGGAGTTCTAGACCAGCCTGGCCAACACGGTGAAACCTTGTCTCTACTAAAAATACAAAAATTAGCCAGGCATAGTGGCAGGCGCCAGTAATCCCAGCTACTCAGTGGGGACCGAGGCAGGAGAATTGCTTGAACCTGGGAGGCAGAGGTTGCAGTGAGCCGAGATTGCGCCATCTCACTCCAGCCTGGGGGACAAGAGCGAGACTTCATCTCAAAAAAAGAAAAAAAAAAAAAGTCAAGAAAGTCAAGATCTCACTCTATCACCTGGGCTGAAGTGCAGGGGCATGATCATAGTTCACTGTGGCCTCGAACTTTTGGGCTTAAGCTATCCTCCCACCTTGGCCTCCCAAAGCACTAGGATTAGAGACGGGAGCCCTGGCACCAGGGCTTATTATCATTTTTCCCAAATCTCCCTTCTTTTTTCCCCAATTACCTAACTTCTGAGTTTAATTTTGATTTATGTAACTTCATAACATCTACCATTTAAATAATTTTTCTAATTTTGCTTTGAAATATTAGGTTGTAGTTTTCATCTGCTTCATGAACATGTTCTGGCATGCTTGCTTTGTAGGAATTCTGTTCTGCTACTTATTCTCTTTTTTCTTATAATTTTACACGACATTCAACCTCTTTCTTTTTTTCCTTTTTCTTTTTTTAAGTGACGGGGTCTTGCTATGCCCAGGCTGGAGTGCAGGTGTGCAATTATAGCACGCTGTAGCCTTGACCTTCCAGGCTCAAATGATCCTCCTGCTTCAGCCTCCCAATAGCTGGGGCAACAGGTACGTGCTACTGCATCCAGTCACATTTGATCCTTTTCTGATGCTACTTTATAAAGTAAAATGAGGCTGGGTAGTGGCACACACCTGTACTCCCAACACTTTGGGAGGCTGACGCAGAAGGATCACTTGAGGTCAGGAGTTTGAGACTAGCCTGGGCAACATTGCAAGACCCTGACTCTACTGCAGAAAAAAAAAAATTATCCATATGTGGTAGTGCATGCTTGTAGTCCCAGCTACTCAGGAGGCTGAGGTGGAAGGTTCCCTTGAGCTTGGGAGTTTGAAGTTACAGGGAGCTATGATCATGCCACTGCACTCTGGCCTGGGTGACAGAGCAAGACTGTCTCTAAAAAACCCACAAAACTGGCTAGACATGGTGGCTCATGCCTGTAATCCCAACACTTTGTGAGACCCAGGCAGGTGAATGGCCTGAGCTGAGGAATTCAAGACCAGCCTAGGCAATATAGTGAGACCCCATAGAAAAAATTAGCTGGGCGGAGTGGCACACACCTGTAGTCCCAGCCACTTGGGAGGCGGAGGTGGGAGGATCGCTTAAGCCCCAGAAAGTCAAGTCTGCAGTGAGTCATGATCACTCCACTCCACTCCAGCCTGGGCAACAGAGCAAGACTCTGTCTCAAAAAGAAATCCCACAAAACTTTACGTTAAAAAATGTTTACAATCACCTGAGTCTTCAGTGAGTCATATGTTTTTATTGGTGGAGGGTCTTGCCTTGATATTGATGGCTGCTGACTGATCAGGGTGGTGGTTGCTGAAGGCTGGGGAGGCTGTGGCAATTTCTTAAAATAAGATAACCGTGAAGTTTGCCATAGTAATTGACTCTTCAGCTCAGGAAAGATTTCTCTGTAGCACGTGATGCTATTTGATAGCATTTTACCCACAGTAGAATTTCTTTAAAAATTGGAGTCAATCCTCTCTAACCCTCCTGCTGCTTTATCAACAGAGTTTATGGAATATTCTGAATCCTTTGTTGTCGTTTCAACAATGTTCACAACATCTTCCCTGGGAGTAGATTCCACCTTAAGAAACCACTTAAGTTGATTTATCCATAGAAGCAGCTCCGCATCCTTCCAAGCTTCATGAGATTGCTGCAATTCAATCCTGTCTTCAGGCTCCAATTCTAATTCTAGCTCTCTTGCTATTTCCACCAGATCTGCAAGTTTTTTTCCCTCCTGAAGTCTTGAACCCCCTCAGTCATCTATGAGGGTTGGGGTCCATTTCTTCCAAACTCCTCTTCATGTTGATATTTTCACCTCCTCCCATGAATCCTGAACAGCCTTAATGGCATCTAGAATGGTGACTGCTTTCCAGAAAATTTTCAATTTACTTTGCCCAGATCCATCAGAGGAATCACTATCTGTGGCAGCTATAGCCTTATGAAATGCATTACTTAAGGAGAAAAAGGCTTGAAAGTTGAAATTACTCCTTGATCCATGGGCCACAGATGGATGTTGTGTTTGCAGGCATGGAAACAATATTCATCTCCTTGTACATCTCCATCAGAGCCCATGGGTGACTAGATGCATTGTCAGTAAGCAGTAATATTTTGAAAAAAAATATTTTTTCTGAGCAGTAGGTCTCAACAGTTGGCTGAAAATATTCAATGAACAGATAAGCTGTTGTGCAAGTTTTTTTTTAATAGAGCACAGGCAGAGTGAACCTAGCATAATTCTTTTTTTTCCCCACTTCAATAATAATCTGATATAGTCTAGATTTAGCTTTTTTTTTTTTTTTTTTTTGAGACACAGTCTCACTCTGTTGCCCAGGCTGGAGTGCAATGGTGCAATCTCAGCTCACTGTAACCTCCGCCTCCCAGGTTCAAGCAATTCTCCTGCCTTAGCCTCCCAAGTAGCTGGGATTACAGGCACCCACCACCGCACCTGGCTAATTTTTGTATTTTTAGTAGAGATGGGGTTTCACCATGTTGGCCAGGCTGGTTTTGAACTCCTGACCTCAGGTGATCTGACCGCCTCAGCTTCTCAAAGTGCTGGGATTACAGGCGTGAGCCACCGCACCCAGCTGATTTAGCATAATTTTTAAGGGCTCTAGGACTTTTGGAATGGTCAATGAGCATTGGCTTTAACTTAAAGTCACCAGCTGCCCCTAACAACTTAAAGTCACCTGCTGCCCCTAACAAGAGAGTCAGCCTGTCGCTTGAAGCTTTGAAGCCAGGCACTGACTTCTCCTCTCTAGCTGTGAAAGTCCTAGATGGCCTCTTCTTCCCACGTAAGGCTGTGTCGTCTCCATCAAAACACCTGTTGTTTAGTGTAGCCACCTTCATCAATGACCTTAGCTGGATCTTCTGAATAACTTGCTGCAGGTTTTATGTTATGTATATGACATATTTCCTTAAACCCCATGAACCCACTTCTGCCAGCTTCCAACTTTTCTGCAGCTTCCTCGTCTCTCTCAGCCTTCATAGAATTGAAGATAGTTGGGGCCTTGCTCTGCATTAGGCTTTGGCTTAAGGGAATGTTATGGCTGGCTTGATCTTCTGTCTACACCACTCAGAAACTTTCTCCATATCATCAAGAAGACTGTTGTGCTTTCTTATCATTTGTGTGTTCACTGGAGCAGCTCTTTTGATTTCCTTCAAGAACTTTTCCTTTGCCTTCACAACTTGACTGTTTGGTGCAAGAAGCCTTTGTAACTGCTGTGGCTTTTCCCCACCCACCTGCATCTTAAGCTTGTGGGTTTAACCCGTCACCTAGTTTTGTTGTGGATATGATCTGTAGATCTGGGGTTTTTAAAATCCTACTTTTGTTTTCATTTGGGGTGTATTATTCTACTAGGTCTGCCATAACAGACTTACACAATGGCAACTTATTTTCTGGAGGCTGGAAGTCCAACATCAGGTGCCATTAGTTTGGTTCCTGGTGAGGCCTCTCTTCCAGCTTATAGACAGCCACCTTCTTGCTGTGTTCTCACATAGACTTTCCTCTGTGCAGGTGCAGAGAAAGGAAGATATCTGGTGTGTGCTGTGTCTTCTTCTTATGAGGACACCAGTCCTATTGGATTAGGGCCCCACCCTTGTGGCCTCAGTTAATTGTAATTTAGACCGTTAAATCTCCATAAAGGTCTATCTTGTTTCATTTGTGCTGCTGTAAGAAAAAAACAGAAACAAAAACACCCAAGACTATTTCCCTCCACTGGCAATGAGAAAAAGAAAAAGAAAAAGAAAAAAAAAACACCTAAGACTAGTTTTTTTTATTAATTTATTTTTATTTCAATAGGTTTTTGGGGAACAGGTGGTGTTTGGTTGCATGGATAAGACGGATAAGTCCTTTTTTTTTTTTTTTTTTTTTTTGAGACAGAGTCTCGCTCTGTTGCCTGGCGGGAGTGCAGTGCAGCAATCTCCACTCACTGCAACCTCTGCCTCCTAGGTTCAAGCAATTCTCATGCCTCAGCCTCCTGAATAGCTGGGACTACAGGTGCATGCCACCACGCCCAACTAATTTTTGTATTTTTAGTAGAGATGGGGTTTCACCATGTTGGCCAGGATGGTCTCGATCTCTTGACCTCGTGATCCACCCCCCCTCGGCCTCCCAAAGTGCTGGGATTACAGGTGTGAGCCTCTGTGCCCAGCCTCAGATAAGTTCTTTAGTGGTGATTTCTGAGATTTTGGTGCACCCATTACGCAAGCAGTGTACACTGTACCCAATGTGTAGTGTTTTTTGTTGTTGTTTCTTCCTGAGACAGAGTCTCGCTCTGTCGCCCAGGCTGGAGTACAGTGGCGCAATCTCGGCTCACTGCAAGCTCCACCTCCCAGGTTCAAGCCATTCTTCTGCCTCAGCCTCCCGAGTAGCTAAGATCACAGGCATGTGCCACCACGACCAGCTAATTTCTTTTGTATTTTTAGTAGAGATGGGTTTTCACCGTGTTAGCCAGGATGGCCCAATGTGTAGTCTTTTATCTCTCACCCCACTTCCATCCTTCCCCACCACCCGCCAAGTTTTCAAAGTCCATTGTATCATTCTTATGCCTTTGCATCCTCATAGCTTAGCTCCCACTTATGAGTGAGAATATATGATGTTTGGTTTTCCATACCTGAGTTACTTCAGTTAGAATAATAGTCTCCAACTCTATCCAGGTTTTTGCAAATGCCATTATTTCATTCTTTTTCATGGCTGAGTTATACGTGTGTGTACATATATATATGTGTGTGTGTGTGTGTGTGTGTGTATGTATGTGTGTGTGTATATATATTTCAACATATATATGTATATATATTTCAACATATATATATTTCAACATATATATATATTTCAACATATATATATATATATGTATATATATACCACATTATGTACCACATTTTCTTTATCCACTCATTGATTGATGGGCATTTGGGCTGGTTTCATATTTTTGTTATTATTGTTGTTCGTGACCAAGCAGAAGTTTTGATTTTTATGTAGCTTGAATTGATCCATCTTTTTCCTTCTTTCTTTTCTTTTTTTTTTGTTTTTTTTTTGTTTGTTTGTTTAGTAGAGATGAGGTCTTGCTATGTTGCCCAGGCTGGTCTCAAACTCCTGAGCTCAAGCAATCCCCTCACCAATGCCAAAGTGCTGGGATTACAGGCATGAGCCACTGCACCTGGCCCTGGTGCAATATTTTTGTAATTTCAAATTGTGCTGCTATCATAATATACAATATAAACATGCATGTGCAAGCATCTTTTTCATATGACTTCTTTTCCTCTGGGTAGATACCCAGTAGTGGGATTCCTGGATCAAATGGTAGATCTACTTTTAGTTCTTTAAGGAATCTTCACACTGTTTTCCATAGTGGTTGTACTAGTTTACATTCCCACCAGCAGTGTAAAAGTGTTCCCTTTTCACCACATCCACACCAACATCAATTATTTTCTTATTTTAAAAATTATGGCCGTTCTTGCAGGAGTGAGGTGATATTGTCATATTGTGGTTTTGATTTGCATTTTCCTGATAATTAGTGATGTTGAGCTTTTTTTCCTATGTTTGTTGGCCATTTGTATATCTTCTTTTGAGAATTATCCATGCATGTCCTTAGCCCACTTTTTGATGGGAATATTTGGTTTTTTTTCTTGCTAATTTGTTTGAGTTCCTTATAGATTCTGGACACTAGTCCTTTGCCGGATGCATAGTTTGCAAAGATTTTCTCCCATTCTGTGGGTGAGACTAAGTAATTTATAAAGAATAGCAATTTTTTTTCTCACAGTTCCAAAGGTTGAGTAGTCCAAGATTGAGGCACCAGTAAATCTGGTGTCTGGTGTAGGCCCGGTGTATGCTTTCAAGATGGTGCCTCTTGCTGTGTCCTCACATGGTGGAGCAGATGGAAGGGCCAGGAAGCTTTCTGAAGCCCCTTTTATAAGGGTGTTAATCTCATTTATGAGGGTGGAGCCCTCTTGGCCTAATCATCTCCCAAAGGCCAGACCTCTTCATATCATTCCTTTGTTTTGGGTTTTTTTTTTTTTTTTGGTTTGTTTGTTTGTTTGAGACGGAGTCTTGCTCTGTGGCCCAGGCTGGAGTGCAATGGTGCCATCTCGGCTCATTGCAAACTCCACCCCCTCAGGTTCAAGCCATTCTCATGCCTCAGCCTCCTGAGTAGCTGAAACTACAGGAGCACCACCACGCCCAGCTAATTTTTGTATTTTTGGTAGAGACAGGATTTCACCATATTGGCCGGGCTGGTCTCGAACTCCTGACCTCAAACCATCCACCACCTTGGCCTCCCAAAGTGCTGGATTACAGATGTGAGCCACCGTGTCTGGCCCATATCATTATTTTGGGGATTAAATTCCAACATAAATTTTGGAGACACACATATGTTCAAAACCATAGCAGTAGGCCTTTTCTCCAAATATAGTCTCTCTGGGAGTTAAGGCTTCAACATATGAATTGGAGGTGGGGGGCACAATTGAGTCCATCACAAGGGGAATATGGAGAAAGGCAAAAACTACATTCTGCTATCTTTCATCTTCCCAGAATAAGATAGGCTCTGGAGACAGCCCACACAGGTCAGCTACCCAGGATGTGGAGCAAAGTGGAGCAATTACGGTGCTATGGTTGAATGTTTGTCCTCTCCAAAACTCATGTTTAAATTTAATCCCCAAAGTGACAGTACTGAGAGGCCTTTAAGAGGTGACTGGGTCATGAGGTCTCCGCCCATTAATGGATTAATGGATGAATGGACTAATGAGTTATCATGGATGTGGGATGGTGGCTTTATAAGAAGAAAAGAGATCTGAGCCAGCACACTCAGCCCCTTTGCTGTGTGATGCCCTGCACCACCTCAAGACTGCAGCGAGTCTCTGCTAGCAAAAAGGCCCTCACCAAATGCAGCCCCTCACCTTGGACTCTCAGCCTCCATAACCGTAAAAAATAAATTTCTTTTCTTTACCAATTATCCAGTTTCGGGTATTCTGCTACAAACAACAGAAATGGAGTAGGACACGAGAAGAGAAGACGTCCAGAGCATCAGAAAGCCCCCCGTGGCTGGGTCCTGCCAACCTCTGCCTCTCTTCTCCTCATGTCTACTGCCTCCCCCTGCATGCTCCAGTGACAGAAAACTGCTTCTCATTTTCCCTGCACATACTACCCTGCTCCTGGCCTCCTGCCTTGGCTCACACAGTCTTTTCGGCCTATAATGCCCTTCCTCCCTCCCCTACTCCTTTCTCTCCATTTCAACTAAGAGCTCGTCCTTATTTTATCCTTTTGCACTTATACCTTAGGCATCTCCTTCTCTAGAAAGTCTTTCTAGATGTCCAGATGGCTGCAGGGATTTGCCTGCATGCACATGTATATATATATGCATTCATGTGCGCACACACACTCCCATGCCACCCACCTATGCCTCCTCATTGCACTTGCCTTATTGCATTGTAATTGTTGCTTTATGAATCCCCCCACTAGACTGTAAGCTTTCTGAGTACAAGCAAGGCTTGTGCTTCATCACTTGCAGCAGACTGGTTCATTGCTCTCAATTTTTCACTCCCTTCTTGACTTATCATCATTAATTATCCAGCTATGCCATATCATGGCTTCACAGTGGGCAGATTACACATCTCTGCCTCAGTGACTTTAGATTTGGGTATGGGATTTGCTTTGGCCAATGATATAAGCAGAAGTCTTCATTGTGCCTGTGTGGTTTGGCCCTTCTCCTGTATTCATACTCCTGTGATCTCTCTTGAGAAGAACATATCCCAGGGTAGCCACTGGGCCAAGTAGAGTGTGGAGATATGAGTAGACTTGAACTCAACCTAAAGCCTGGTCCTAGCGCCAGCCAACTCATGGTCTGCAACAGAACCCTGCAGACCCACTGATCTGTGAATGAGGAAAATAAATATTTGGTGTTGTAAACCACCAAGATTTGGAGGATGTTTGTTACATGGCATCATGGCAGCAATAGCTGACTAAGACATCATTCATCCTTGTGTTCCCAAGCAGAGTCCTGGCCCAAAAGATATTCACTGAATAAAGAAGCAAATATGTTCATTGATCCAAAACATGTAGCATGAGTCTGCTCACAGGTCCTCTGCTACCTCTTCTTTTCAAGCAGATAGTAATGGCTTTTTTCACAGGGTTGATGTGAAAGAGCTCCTGGCACTTTGTGCTAAGCAAGTGACATTTTCCCTCCTCTCCACCCCTTGACTTCTTTAAATGAGCTCCTAGGCTAAAGATATTAGAGGCAAAGGAAGTACTCTAGGCTACTGAACCTCTGAGCCCTCTGACCTCTGTCTGGGGGAGCCTCTTTGTGTTCTTCCTCTCCCTCCCCCTCTTTTGCCCCTAGGATTCCTCCCTGAGTCACTGCCTAACTGGCTTTTCCTGGCCTAGAAAAGAGGATTTGCCCTAGATCCTGATATGGCTCAGCAACTTCCTGCCTTAAGAGGATGGGCAGCTTACATTTCTCCCTCTTGCAAACTAGCTGCTACAAGAAGTCTGTCTCCTCTGAAACCACCATGTTGTGAGGAAGCCCAAGGTAGTCACATAGCTTGAGCCATAGAGGCCATATTAAGAAACAAAAGGTGCCATACATGTGAGTGAAGCCTTCTTGGACTTTCTAGCCCAGCCCAGCCCAGCTGACCGAAGCAGAGTGCATGATCTCAGTTAATGCCATACAGAGCAAAGGAATCTTCCAGCTGAATCCAGTTAATCCACAAAATTGTGAGAAATAATACATTTCTGTTGTTTTAAGGCATTAAGTTTTGAGGTAGTTATGCAACAGATAAATTAATATATGGATAAAACTTTATAATTATTTGTTATACATATAATATTACTTATTATTTCTGAACCATCTGAGAGGAAATGGCAAAAATCATAACCCTAAATTAAAGGAGACCACCTCTCATATTGTCTTCTGCCTAATTTCTGTCTCAAAGGAAAGAGAAAGTAGGAGTTAAAGAAAAGGCAGAAGTGAAATTCAATAGTCAGACAGCCCGGCGCCACACCCCAGGCCTGGTAGTTAAAGATTGACCCCTGACCTAATCGCTTATGTTACCTATAGATTCCAGACATTGTATGAGGGAGCATTGTGTAACTTCCTGTTCAGTTCTGTTCTGTTCTGATCACTGGTGCATGCAGCCCCAGTCACATAGCCCCCGCTTGCACAATGTATCACGACCCTTTCACTTGGACCCCTTGGTTAGTTGTAAGCCCTTAAAAGGGACAGTAATCTTGACATTCGGGAGCTCGGATCTTGAGACGCGAGTCTATCAATGCTCCTAGTTGATTAAAGCCTATTCCTTGCTAAAACGGCTGTCTGAGAGGTCTTGTCTAAGACAGGTCCTGCTACATTTCTTGGTTCCCTGACCAAGAAGCCAGGTGATTAGTGGACGGTCGAGGCAGCCCCTTAGACGGCTTAGGCCTGCCCTGTGGAGCATCCCTGCAGGTGACTCCGGCAGGCTTTAGTGACGCGAATCCTAAGAGTGCTCCCGGGTAGGGAATTGCCCGGGTGGAACGCCTCTCCAGAGCAGGGCATGGTAGGCCCCCGCGGAGGATTAACGCAGCGGATGAACACCGGCAAGGAATTGGCGCTTGAGTGCCGGACATCTGGAACACGGTAAGAAGCGGTCTTGGAACTTGCCCACTCCATTTGAGTGGAAGCCTGGCTTGATCACCCACAACGTGCTTTTATCGGCACCTTGGTTTTGGTTTTGATTTTGACTAGATTTGCACTGTTTTGGTTTAGATTTCAGTATTGACCTTCAGATTTGAACTGTTTTGGCTTTGATTTCGGTTCTGACTTGGCTCAAGTTGCTCAATGAATGAGTAACTCCTTATCCGTACTTTGGTTTTAGTGTGAATTGCTTGGTTAGAGGGTGACTTTTTGCCCCCTTTCCCCTTCCCTCTTTATGGTAAAAGTGTTGTTTTGTCTCCTGAGAGAGGAAAATGAGTAAAACACAAAGTAAGCCTACCCCGTTAGGAACTATGTTAAAGAATTTCAAGAAAGGATTCAATGGGGCCTATGGAATCGCTACGACACCTGAAAAGCTTAAAGCTTTGTGTGAGATAGATTGGCCGGCATTAGAGGTGGGATGGCCATCAGAAGGAAGCCTAGACAGGTCCCTAGTTTCAAAGGTATGGCACAAAGTAACTGGTAAATTAGGACCAGATCAGTTTCCATACATAGGTACTTGGTTGCAGCTGGTTTTAGATCCCCCACAGTGGTTAAGAGGACAGGCAGCAGTAGTACTAGTGGCAAAGGGACAGACAGCCAAGGAAGAAAGAGTAGCTCCACTCCCGTCGGTCCCTTCCCTAGGGGAAGAGGAAGGAGAGAGGAGAACAGCAGAATACGCGGCTCACAGAGGCAAGGAAAGACCAGCAGAGAGAAAAAGAGAGAGAGGAAAGAGAGAGAGAGAAAAAAGAGAGAGAGGAAAGAGAGAGAGGACAAGAGGCAAAGAGAGAAAGACAGAGGAAGAGACAGAGAGACAAAGAGGAGTCAAAGAGAGAGAGGCAGAGAGAGAGAGGAGGAGACAGAGACAGAAAGAAAGTCAAAGAGAGAAAAGGAAAGTCAAAGAGAGAAAGAGAGAGATATACAAGTAGTTAAGAAAAAAACAGTGTACCCTAGTCCTTTAAAAGCCAAGCTAAATTTGGAACCTATAATTGATAATTAAAGGTCTTCTCCGTGACCATATAACACTCCAATACCACTTTGTTGTCAGCGTAAACAAGGGCATAGCCCAAAAGCACTGAGGCCACTGACAATCCGTAGCCTCCCTATCAAAATTTCTTAACCCAGTAATCCACAGATGGCCCATATACATTCAATCTGCAGCGGCAACGGCTTTGCTAACAGAAGAAAGTAGAAAAATAACTTTTAGAGGAAATGTCGTTGTGAGCACACTTCACCAATTCAGAACTATCCTAAATTAAAAAAAAAAAAAAAAGCAAAAAGGTAACTTCCTGACTCAAAAATCTTAAAGTATGAGGCTATTCTGTTAGAAAAAGATGATTTAATATTAACCAATAAAAATTCCCTTAACCCAGCAGGTTTCCTAACAAGGGATTTAAATCTTAATTACCATACAAAGGTCCGACCAGACCTAGGAGGAACCCCCCTCAAGACTGGACGATAGATGGTTCCTCCCGGGAAATTAGGGGAAAAAAAAAAAAGAGAGAGAAAAAGCGGGGGGAGAGGGGGGCGGGGGGGAGTTTATGTAAAAAGAATGTTATATGGTAAATTCTTGTCCTAAAATAAATTAACTGGTTGTTTAAAGAAAAGGATGTTTGCAATAAGTCAGAAAATTGAGACATGTCGAAGAATTGTCTGTAAAAGTCGTGAAAGAAGAAAAAAAAATGTGTGTTATAAAAAAGGAATTTACGCAAGAAATGTTGTATAATTTAAAAGTAATTAGGCCTCCTGAATGTAAAACTATTGAAGAAACAGTTTATATGCAAGATGTATAAGGAAAGTAAAATATACTTTTAGTAAAAGGATTATAAGGAGGCATAAAAATGTGGATTTTTACCTACATTAAAAAGTTAAAAAATTGTTTTTGTTTTGAAGGTTTAAGCAAGTTTTAAAACGTTAATTGTAAAAGAAATTCTGTGTATAAACATATTGGCTAAAGTTAAAGAGGTATCATCCAGTTTTTCTGTGAACTGGACATTAAAGTAAAAACACAACGGGTTTTTCTTAAAGCACTAACCTGCTCTTTAACAAAAATTATAATAGGTTAAAAAGAGTCTATAAAAATCTTACCTTATGGTCAGACATCAAAAATTGAATAAATATGTCTACAAAGTTTTATTAAAACTAAGTTTGACATTAATAACACACTAATATAAAGGTGAACTTTAGCTTATCTGGTATAAAAATCATACAGGAAGCATCGTCAGATATAAAATGGTATATGGCTTTCTTTGGCCTAAAAACTAATAAAAATAGGCGCTAAAGGAAATTTCTCAGTAAAAAGGCACCAAGGACTATAAAATCTGCTGCTGATGTCCCCATATTTAAAACAAAAGGTCAATTTCTTAGAAATTATATACTTGGTTTATCTTCCACTTTCCTTTCCCTCAAAACTAAAAGTCTTTTAGCACATGTACCACCCCTAGAATTTCCGGTAAACCAGCACCAGCCTGAAGATCACGTTCTCATCAAAGGGTGGAAAGAAGGAAAACTCCAGCCAGCCTGGGAAGGACCCTACTTTGTGCTGCTAACCACCGAGACTGCTGCTCATACAGCAAAAAAGGATGGACTCATCGCACCCAAGTCAAGAAAGCGCCACCCGGTCCAGAGTCGTGGGCCATAGTCCCAGGGGAAAACGCTACCAAACTAAAGCTAAGAAAAATTTAACTCTTTCATCTATTCTATTACTCTTTCTTCTTTCCTAGTTCTATTGCTGACCATCTAGTTATTAACATAACCAAGTCAATTTCGCCTCAAACTATTGCATTTAATGCTTGCCTTGTTATACCCTGTGGGGACTTGCCAAGTCTCAAAGACAGCTCTCTACTTCAGAAAAGTACCTCTGTCCCTCCTGACTCTCCTCAGACTGGGCATTAGTAAATTGGGACCATTTAATCCGGGGAGATTTTGATAGACCCCAGTGTCAACCTGGAGTATTGCCCCCTGATGTAGAGCTTTTATGCCATAGTTGGTCCAATGTTCTGTGGATCACTAAAGAGCAAGGATGACTGCCCCAACTGGTTTTTGTAATTTCCTAAAACCATACATTCATTTTACTAGAGTATCATAGAAGTTAAAGACTTAAAACAAACTTTGGCAATTAAGGCAGGATACCAAGATGCAAATGCCTGGTTGGAAAGGATCAAATATTCCGTCCGCACGTTAAACAAAAGCAATTGTTATCCTTGTGCACGTGGCAGGCCAGAGGCCCAGATTGTCCCCTTTCCGCTAAGGTGGTCCTCCAGTTGACCAGGCGTGGGCTGCATGGTAGCTCTTTTCCAGGATTCTACAGCCTGAAGTAAAGGTCATGCCAAGTTCTCTCTCTGCTATATCCCGAAGTTCAGCACCCTGAGGGTCAGCCCCCGAGGGCCATCCAGCTTCCGTCTCCCAACACTAAGTTCACTTTGTGTCTCTCACAACAGGGAGGAAACTTAGTTTTCCTTGGAGACCTGAAGGGATGCAGTGAGTTTAAGAACTTTCAAGAGCTTACCAACAAGTCAGCCCTTGTTCATCCCCGAGTGGATGTGTGGTGGTATTGTGGTGGACTTTTACTGGACACTCTGCCAAATAACTGGAGTGGCACTTTTGCTTTACACCAATTGTCTATCCCTTTCACCCTGGCATTTCATCAGCCGGAGGGAAGGCAGGTGATAGAAAAAGGATGGATCTGGTTATTGGACAGAAGAATAGCCATGTCACAACTGCTAGGAGCCACAGTTGTACTGGCTGTGCATGAGTCCACCCACCTGGGCCAAGAGTCACTTAAAAAGTTGTACTTCTACATCTCACATCTGTCAGCCCTTGGCAAAACAGTGGTGCCGCAGTGTGTCACCTGCCGGCAGCACAATGCTAGGCAAGGTCCAACCATCCCGCCTGGCATACAGGCTTATGGAGCAGCCCCCTTTGAAGATCCCCAAGTAGACTTCACCGAGACGCCGAAATGTGGAAATCTCATCCCTAGGTTTGGACTGCCCTTGCAAATCGGCTCGGACAACGGGTCAGCATCTGTGGATGACTTGGTACAGAAGACAGCAAAGGTGATTGGGTATGGATCAAGGATTGGAACATAGCCCCTTTGCGGCCACAGTGGAAAGGACCCCAGACCACCATCTTGACCACTCCCACAGCTGTGAAAGTAGAAGGAGTCCCAGCCTGGATCCACCACAGCCACCTGAAACCCGCAGCACCTGAGACCTGGGAGGCGAGACCAAGCACAGACAATCCCTGCAAAGTGACTCTGAAGAAGACGACAAGCCCTGCTCCAGTTACACCTGGAAGCCAACTGGTCCATGCACAGCCGAAGTATAATGAAACTCACCATGGGACTTATTTTCCTTAAATTTTGGACTTGTACAGTAAGGACTTAACTGACCTCCCTCAAACCAGGGACTGTTCCTAGTGTATATATCAGGTCACCGAGGTAGGGCAAAAAGTTAAAACTGTCATTTTGTTCTATGGTTATTATAAATATGTTGGAACTCTAAAAGGGACTTGTTTGTATAATGCCACCCAGTACAAGGTATGTAGCCCAGGAACTCACCAGCCTGATGTGTGTTATAACCCATCTGAGCCCCCTGTGGTCACAGTTTTTGAAATAAAATTAAGAACAGTCACCTGGTGGGGTCTAAACCATACTAAGAAAAATCCATTTAGTAAGTTTCCTAAGTTGCAAACTGTTTGGGTTCATCCAGAGTCTCACCAGGACTGGATGGCTCCAGCTGGACTATACTGGATATGCGGGCATAGAGCCTACACCAAACTACCTGACCAATGGGCAGGTAGTTGTGTCGTTAGCACCATTAAGCCACCCTTTTTCCTACTGCCCATAAAAATGGGTGACCTCCTAGCCTTCCCTGTCTATGCTTCCCGAGAAAAGAGGAGCACAGCCATAGGCAATTGGAAAAATAATGAGTGGCCCCCTGAAAGAATCATACAGTACTATGGGCCTGCCACATGGGCACAAGACTGCTCATAGGGATACCGAACCCCCGTCTATATGCTCAACCAGATTATACGGTTACAAGCTGTCTTAGAAATAATCACTAATGGGCCAGGCGTGGTGGCTTCCGACTGTAATCCCAGCACTTTGGGAGGCCGAGGCAGGTGGATCATGAGGTCAGGAGATCGAGACTATCCTGGCTAACACAGTGAAACCCCATCTCTACTAAAAATACAAAAAAGCAATCAGCCGGGTGTGGTGGCGGGCACCTGTAGTCCCAGCTACTTGGGAGGCTGAGGCAGAATGGTGTGAACCTGGGAGGCAGAGCTTGCAGTGAGCCGAGATCATGCCACTGCACTCCAGCCTGGGTGACAGAGCGAGACTCCATTTCAAAAAAAAAGAAATAATCACTAATGAAACTGGCAGAGCTTTGACCGTTTTAGCCAGGCAAGAAACCCTGATGAGAAATGCCATTTATCAGAATAGACTAGCCCTAGATTACTTGCTAGCAGCTGAAAGAGGAGTCTGTGGGAAATTTAACCTAACCAATTGCTGCCTGCACATAAAGGGCAAGTAGTTAAAAATATAGTTAAAGATATAACAAAGCTGGCACTTGTGCCCATGCAAGTGTGGCATGGGTTTGATCCTGGGACCATGTTTAGAAAATGGTTTCCAGTGCTAAGAGGATTTAAAACTCTTATAATAGAAATTATAATAGGAACCTGCCTGTTGCTTCCCTGTGTGCAGCCCTTGCTCCTTCAAGTAATACAAAGTTTTGTTACAACTTAGTCCATCAAAATACTTCAGCACAAGTGTACTACATGAATTGCTATCGATCTGTCTTACAAGAAAACCTAGATGGTGAAGATGCAGATGAGAACTCCCACTAATAAGTGAGGTTCTCAAAGGGGGGAATAAGGGAGGAGACCATGTCTCATATTGTCTTCTGCCTAATTTCTGCCTCAAAGGAAAGAGAAAGTAGGAGTTAAAGAAAAGGCAGAAGTGAAATTCAATAGTCAGACAGCCCATCACCGCACCCCAGGCCTGGTAGTTAAAGATTGACCGCTGACCTAATCGCTTATGTTACCTATAGATTCCAGACATTGCATGAGGGAGCATTGTGTAACTCCCTGTTTGGTTCTGTTCTGTTCTGATCACCAGTGCACGCAGCCCCAGTCACGTAGCCCCTGCTTGCACAATGTATCATGATCCTTTCACTTGGACCCCTTAGTTAGTTGTAAGCCCCTAAAAGGGACAGGAATCTTGACTTCGGGGAGCTCGGATCTTGAGACACGAGTCTACCAATGCTCCCAGCTGATTAAAGCCTATTCTTTCCTAAAACCAGTGTCCGAGAGGTCTTGTCTAAGACCGGTCCTGCTACAAAATCTTTAATGAACAAAACTTCTGTTTATAAAACCACAGTACAGCTATCACTCAGGAAAGTTAACATTGAGACAATATTATCTATTTTGTCCCTATTCATATTTTACCAATTATCTAAATAGTGTCTTTCATAGTAATCTTTTTTTTCAGTTTCAGGATCTAGTTCAGGATGCATTTAGTTGTTGTATTAGTTAAATTTAGCTGCATAACAAACTTAGTAGCTCAAAACAATATTTGTCATCTCCGTTTCCATGGGTCAGGAATCTAGACATGGCTTAGCTGGGCTCTTTAGCTCAGGGTCTCTCACAAGACTGCAACCAAGGTGTCGGCCACAGTCATCTCAGAGTTCAAGTGCAATACGATCTGCTTCCAAGCTCATTCAGTGATTGTTGGCAGGATTCAGGTCACTGCAGACTGTTGGATTTAGGGCTTCAGTTCCTGGCTGGCTGTTGGCTAGGAATCTCTCAGTTCCTTGAAACATGGGCCTCTCCAGAGGGCAGCTCACAATTTGGCAGCTTGCTTCACCAGAACAAGCAAGCTGAGAAGAGCCAGAAAGAGAATTCTAGCAAGATGGAAGTCTCAGTCCTTTGTAACCTAATCTCAGAAGTGATATCTCATCACTGACATCTGCCTATCACATGTTTATGTCTCTAGTCTCTTCTGATCTGGAACAGTTTCTTAGCCTTTTTATTGTCTCTCATGTCCTTAGCATTTTAAATATTGCAGGCTAGTTATTTTGTAAACATCCTTTGTTTTGTAAACAGTTTGAGTCTGTTTGATGTTTCCTCATAATTCCATTCAAGCAATGCATTTTTTTCAGGAATACTTCACACTCAGTGTTGTATTCTTAGTGCATCGCATCAGGAGATTTTTCCCCTTATTAGTGACAGTAACTTGGATTGCTTGTTTAAAATGGTGCTCAAGTTCTTTTTTTTTTTTTTTTTTTTTTTTTTTTTTTTTTTTTGAGACAGGGTCTCACTGTGTCACCCAGGCTGGAGTGCAATGGTGTGATCTTGGCTCACTTCAACCTAGGACTCCTGAGCTCAAGTGGTCCTCCACCTCAGCCTTCCAAGTAGCTCGGACCACAGGCATGCACCACCACACCTGGCTATTTTGTAAATTTTTTTGTAGAGACAGGGTCTTGAGATGTTGTCCAGGTCCCAAACTCCTGTGCTCAAGAGATTCTCCTGCCTCAGCCTCCCAAAGTGCTCAGATTACAGGTGTGAGCCACCGTCCCTGGGGGCCACTCAAGCTCCCATATTCTTAACCACTATGCAATTCTGCCGCTGGCCAGGAAAGATCTTTCCATTTTTCAAACAGTGTAGAAAATGAGACCAATCTCTTGGTTGAGAAACTGGGGGAAGAAATTGAGCCTGGAAACTATTTTAGGACAAAAATTCCCTATGTCCTGGATCAGACCCTCTAGCTCTCATTTGCACTCAAGATACCATCACTGGAGGCCCAAGCATTAGCTGTCATGCCAGTCCACAGCTTGGAGAACGAATGTCCTTTCACACCTGTTTTTTCTTTTTGTTACTGGTTCCTTCATCTAGAAAGCCCTTGGAGGGGCCAGTGGTGCAATGGATAACACGTCTGACTACGGATCAGAAGATTCTAGAAAAGCCCTTGTCCCACCTCTACCTCCTTCTCTGCCTCTAGAACTCCTGTTCATCTCTCAAGCCCAGGCCAGGGTTCAGCTCCAGAAATAAGGCTGCAGCATTGTACAATTCCAGGGGTGCCTGGCATCCCTGGAGTTGTGCTAGCCTGTGGTTCTGCTCTGGAAACTCCTCCCCAGCCTCACCTCATGTGCACATTTTCTCATTAGTATTTGTTTAGACGTATGTGTGTCTTCTCTAGACAGAGTAGGACTAAGGCTTGTTTCCCCTGTGGACCCAGTATCCAGTATGTGCTCAACAAGGGGTGGGTGAACACGAGAATTTTTCATCCCACCACCACTCTGCCCCAAAACAGCAGCAGAGTCCCTTTCTCCTTAATATGATGGTGACACAGTTCTGGCATTTGACCTTTGTATCCCTGAGGTGCATCACAAAGTTCCCGGAATAAAATACAACACTCCAAATGTCCCAGTGGAAAGCCCCCTTATAAGGCCAGCAGGTGCAGTTAGAATGTGGCTTCTTGACAAACTTGTGAGGCTGAACCATGGCCCTCCCATCTGAGACAGAAGAGTGCTGAAAAGCTGTTGGAGAGCAGGCAGACTGATTCCAAGGCAGAGGCCACCGGTAGGGTGGGGTGGGGTGAGGGCAGCCAGGGCTGCTGAAGATGCAGATAGGGACTTGGAGGTGAGCTGGGCTCTGAATTCTCAGCAAACCTCTGGTTCCCTAGGGCAGGTCACAGAACTATTAGTAATAGGACCAAGGCCCCCAAACAGGTTTTTCTGCTAAAAGAGACTCTTTGGTCTCACAGGAGGATCTGGAGTGCTTCATCCGGGTCCCTCCCCCAGCAGTCTTGGTGGAAGCTTTAGCTGGCCTGGACCCAGATGATGAACTGGGTCTTTTGACTCCCACCCACTGAGAGGCCGGCTCCTGGGAAACGTGGGTCTAAGGTTAGCTGAGAGAAAGGATGAAAGAGAGACCCAAGGTCAGGCAAGTAAGTTTATTAACCTGCCAGGCTGTTCCACCACAGTCAGAGGAGGAAGCCCTGAGTTTACAAAATGAGGGGTTTATATGAGGGAGAGAGACCCTGGGGTTGTTGGTCGATTAACTTTACCACATATCATCTTGTGACCAGCTTACAATATAGGAATTTACAAGAGGGTGTAACTTAGGTTTATCCACATTTCTCGTGACCTTCCCCATGCTGCCTGTTGGGCTGTAAGCAAGTCTGGTGACCTTGCTGTAGCACCTAGATAAGGGTCTAGGAATGCAGCTTCAGAGTATTCAGGGTAAGGGTCAGCTGCATTGTGTGTGGGGGGTCCTGGGGCAGCTTGTCCCTAACATTCCAGCCTTTAAATAGGTAATAGAAGAGGGGTGCCATTGTTATCTGGCTGCTTCTTGCTGGATAGGGGCGACGGTTATGGGGAGAGTCTGGGTGGTAGGGACTGCCGTTCCTGGAGCTGTCGGTATTCTTGGAGCAGCATCATATCTTGTATTGTTCCGTGGGTGAAGGCTCTAATACGGTCCTGTAAAAACTGGGTGAGGAAACATAAGAGACAAGGGCCAAGTGCTAAAAGGAGGAAGAGGGTTATGGCAGGGCCTTGGAAGGGCAGTAGCCACAGTGCCCAGGAGTTACGAAACCACTGGGGCCAGGAGTCTGAAAGGTGCTGCCTGATTTCAAAAGCTTTTTCATTTATTCATCAGGTGGCATCTCATACTAGTCCTGACCAGTTAGTATAGAAACAACACTCATCTCCTAAAAAGATGCACAGTCCACCTTTCTCAGCAGTGAGGAGATCTAAACCTCAACAGTTTTGAAGTGTCACTGCTGCTAAAGAGTCTATTTGGGATTGGAGAGCAAGGATGGATTCAGTTATGTCTTGTAGGCTGTCTGAGAGATCTTTTGAGAGAGCATGATAGTAGGACAGGGAAGTGGACAAGCCTGCTATCCCTGTTCCTGTTGCAGTGGTAATTCCTAGTCCTATAAGCAGGAGTATTAGCTATACGGCTCCGCGCTGACAGACTTGAGCCTTAACAGGGACTGGTAAACTCTGATTTCCAGGGGCAATGTCAATTTTGGGGCTTAAGAAGACCAGGGTGCAGGTGCTGGTCCAATTGGCAGAGAAGCAGACATAGGTTGAGGTTCTGCACAAGAAAAATATGCCTTGGCTGGGCAGACAGAACTGGTTATGTTTATTGAAAAGGTGCGAAGAGTATATTGTTTTCATTTTCCCACACACCTGGAGTCCTTGCTAAGGCAGCTCCAGTGAGTGGCTGAAAAGGAGTTGCAGGGATAGTTTGAGTGGCTCCTTGTGTTTTATTTTCCCATTGGAGAAAGAATCGTTTTGTGTCTATTAGGAGCCATTCAGAGGAGTAATTGAAAGAGGGTATAAGGAGGCATTCAGCAGGGAGGGAAGCCATGCTGCAAGGGGTCCATGGGTGAATGGTTATACAGTTCGTATGTCTGCCATTACAAAATCCTGAATGTTTATTTAGTAAAGAGCTCGTAATGACCTTTGGGGGTCCTGAAAAACTGACAAGCCGTTTAAATTCGGCTGTTTGGGTGACCTTAAAATTTTGGTGATCGTTTGGGACTTGAAGCTGTAAGGTATAGTTACATTGATGGGATGGTAGGTGACCTAAAGGCAGACCTGAGGACAGGTTGTGTTGGATACATATTAGGGCTTGAAAAGTTAGACTGGTGTTGGTGGTCACAGGGCCATGAATGGGCTTGTTA
The DNA here is from genome assembly GCF_029281585.2 of Gorilla gorilla gorilla. Lineage (NCBI taxonomy): Eukaryota > Metazoa > Chordata > Mammalia > Primates > Hominidae > Gorilla > Gorilla gorilla. The sequence continues at coordinate 43,812,191 of NC_073232.2, read as the reverse complement.
TTACTTGTCTATTGGGTAAGACTGGAGATACAGGAGCGTAAAAATTGTACTGTGTTCCCTGTCAGAGTGCTTTTTGTCATATCTGTGATAGAAAACTCGGCCAATAGCTGCATGTCTAAAAGTTGAAAGGGGCTTTTTCCTTCATAACGGGTGTGATAGGTTAATTAAGAACCCAGTTTTTTGAGTGAACGGGGATGGCAACATAGGTGGTAGTTGATAGGACTGTGGGCAGAGCCCACAGTCTTTTGCTAGGATGGGGTTGGACTGGTTTAGCAGGGAGTGAGTTAGGTTAAGGGTCTTATAGAGGTAGTCGGGTACTATTGTAAGGGGAGATGTGGCTACGTGGGGCAGCCAAGGGAGTAGGAGAGGTAGACAGGCAAAGAGTGAGTAGGAAAGTAAATAAGTGCGTTTCATCTGAGGAAAAGTCACATAGGGTGCCTTGGAAGAGAACGTCATCTATCCACTCTAAAAGAGAGTCAAGATTGGGAGTTTGGGTATGAAACCAAGAGATGTCTTGGCAAACGGAGATAAGGAAGAGGGTGAAACAGCAAGGTAGGCAAGAACAGGGCATTTAAGAGAAATCAGGAGTGTACTTATGATTGTCAGGAAGGGAAGGAGGAGTCTGGGTATTGTTCAATGGTCTTCTTCGGGACAGGTGTGAGGCGGGGTTTGGTTGGGCCAAGGAGAGTACTGGAGAATCGACAGAGGATGGCAGTCGGTGGGTTGGTGGGTGCTTTGGGGGCTCTTTTTAATCTGGAAAGATGGTACCAAGAGATATGTCCTGAGAGTTTAGCTGCAGTGGGGGTATGAGAAGAACTTGAAAAGGGCCTTCCCACTTTGGTTTAAGGGTTGCTGGGTTAAGAGTTTTTAGCAAGACATGCTGTCCTGGAAGGAGATTCCAGTTGGGGGGTCTTCGTGGGGTTTTGGGAGGGCCTGGTCAGCTTGTTGGTGGAGGAGATGGTGGATGAGGCAGAGTGTTGGGAGGTATTCTCCTAGCTGAGAGTTAGAAGGGGGCCTGTTTTGTAAGAGGAAAGGCTGTCCATACATTAACTCAAATGGACTGAGGAACAAGGGTGCTTTTGGACTGGCTCTGATGCAGGCCAGTGCTATGGGCAAAAGGGAGGTCCATGGTTTTTGGACTTCAAGAATGAGTTTGGTCAACTGAGCTTTAAGGATCCCATTTGCCCTCTTGACTTTTCCAGATGACTGGGGCCAGTATGGGATATGATATGGGATATGAAGGCACCACTGGATGCTGAGGGACTGAGAAACCTGTTGGGTGATTTGGGAGATGAAGCTAGGGCTACTGTCTGATTGTATGGAGTGAGGGAGACCAAATCTAGGGATGATTTCTGTTATAAGAATTTGGGAGACTTCTGCGGCCTTTTCTGGAAAGGTAGGAAATGCTTCTACCCACCCAGAGAAGGTATCTATAAGAGTAAGAAGAAATTTTGTCCTCTTGACGGGAGGCATGTGGGTGAAGTCTACTTGCCAGTCCTGCCCTGGGAGTGTTCCTCTGAGCTGATGTGTAGGAATAGGGGGAGAGCGGAGGGCCCCTTGGGAGAAAGTAACACAGCATATACGACAGTTTAAGGTTATGTCTTTTAGTGACGTGAATAGAAGGGGAGAGGAGAAATAAGGGCGATGGAGTAGGTGCAGGGGGTGCTCACCAATATGGAAGGATTGGTGAAGAGATGTCAGAATTTCTTTGGTTTGCTCTTGGGGGAGGATGAGCTTTTGATTTTTGACTATCCAGTCCCTTGAAAGGAGGCTCCTTGCTGTAGTAGCGAAGCTTTCTCAGTGGGAGAGTACTTGGGTTGGATTGCTGGGATAACGAGGAGGAGAGGGGGAGGGGCAGAAGAAAGGGAGGATTCCTTTGGTGCCTCATTGGCCTTTCTGTTCCCTCTTGAGATTTCATCCGATCCTGTTTGATGTCCTCGACAGTGTATAACTCCTGCTTTCACTGGGAGGTGTGCAGCCTGAAGGAGTTGGTAAATAAGGGGGCTGTTAGTGATGGGGGTTCCTTTGGCAGTAAGGAATCCTCTCTCTTGCCAGATGGAGGTGTGGGAATGAAGAATGTGATAGGCATATTTGGAGTCTGTATAAATGTTGACTCATTTGCCTTCGGAAAGGGTTAGGGCCCTGGTGAGAGCTATGAGTTCTGCCTTTTGGGAGGAGGTTCCTGGGGGTAGGGGCTTGGCTTCAATTACTGGTCAAGGGAAACAAATGCATATCCAGCAATTTTGGGGGAGCTGGTGGGCCCAGAAGAGGAGCCATCTATGAATAGGTGTTCATCAAGGCTGGTGAGAGGCTCGGAGGAAATGTTTGGGAAATGTAGCTGTACATGGTCCAGAATGTCAGTGCAAGAATGAGTAGGAGGGGAAGAGAATACAGGGAGTAAGGATGCTGGGTTCAGGGGACCACTTTTGGCAAGACTGGATTCAGGATTTTTGATAAAGAGGGCATGGAGTAATTGAATCCAGGAAGGAGGAAGGGAGCTTAGTGCTCGGGAGGAGAGGCGATCTTGTAGATTATGAGGACTGTAGATGGTGGTATTCTGGCTGAAAGTTAGTTTCCTGCTTTCTAGAGCTAAAACGGTAACTGCTGCTAGTGCTTTAAGGCAGGTTGGCCACCCTTTGACTGTGTTATCTAGTTGTTTAGAGAGGTAAGCTACAGGGGCAAAGGAAGGATTTCCTTTCTGTTGTGCTAAGACACCGAGGGCTATTCCTTGGCTTTCGGCAGTATAGAGAGTGAAAGGTTGGGAGATATCAGGTAAGGACAGAGCTGATGCAGTGACAAGAGCAGTTGGGAGTTTGTGAAAGCTGGGGTGTATGTTATGTGTGGGGTTTAGGGGTTCATTGAGAGGGCCTTTGGTCACTTCATAGAGGACATGAGCTAGGAGGGCAAAGTTGGAAATCCATATTCTGAAGAAGCCTGCTAGCCCTAGGAAGGAAAGGATTTCGCTTTTGGAGGAGGATGGGGGTAGATTATCTATTAATGCTGCCCCAGCTGGAGTCATAACCCGGGCCCCAGGGGAAAGTTGAATTCCTAAGTAGGTCACCATGGAGGTGGAGAGTTGGGCCTTGGAGGGGGAGACCCTATACCTTTTGATAGTGAGAAAGTTTAAGAGAGTGGCCGTGTGAATTTGAGAGTCTCTTAGAGAGAGGCTGCAAAGAAGAAGGTCATCCACGTATTAAACAAGAAGACTGGGAGACAGGTTTAAGGAGGTGAGGCCTCAGACTAGAGCTTGTTGGAAGAAATGAGGGCTATCCCTGAAGCCCTGAGGAAGGACAGTCCATGTGAGTTGCTTTAACTGGAGGGTGTCAGGGTTAGTCCAGGTGAAATCAAATAGGTTTGGGGCATCAGGGTGTAGGGGAATGGTAAAGAAGGCATCCTTCAGGTCAATTGCGGTGTAGTGGTGGTGTTGGTGGGGACAAGAGAGAGAAGTGTATAGGGGCTAGGGACTATGGGATGGATAGGGAGGACAGCCTGATTGATGGCTCGGAGGTCCTGAACGAGTTGGTATGAGCCATCAGATTTTTTTTTTCTTTTGAGACAAAGTCTTGCTCTGTCACCCAGGCTGAAGTGCAGTGATGTGATCTTGGCTCACTGCAACCTCCACCCCCCTGGTTAAAGCAATTCTCCTGCCTCAGCCTCCTGAGTAGCTGGGATTACAGGTGCACGCCACCACGCCTGGCGAATTTTTTTGTATTTTTAGTAGAGACGGGGTTTCACCATGTTGGCCAGACTGGTCTCGAACTCCTGTCCTCAGGCAATCCACCTTCCTTGGCCTCCCAAAGTGCTGGGATTACAGGCATGAGCCACTGTGCCTGGCCCAGAGCCATCATATTTTTTAACAGGGAGGATGGGGGTGTTATATGGAGAGTGTGTTGGTCTAAGAAGAGTGCGTAAGCAGAGCTTGTTTATGATGGGTTGTAGGCCTTTTTGGTGAGTTAGGCAGATTGGGCATTGGGGAACATTGAGAAATTTGGAGGGGTCTTTTAACTGGATTTTGATGGGGTCATGGTGAGCAGCTATGGAAGGGGTGGTGGTGTCCCACACTACTGGGTTAAAGAGAGAGGCGGGAAGTGGTACTGGGGAGAGGGATCAGGGGCCGGACTAGTGGAGAGGAGCAGGAGGGACTCTGCTTGAGGGGAGCAGGAAAAGGTGATAGAAGCTTTGAATTTGGCTAAAAGGTCTTGGCCTAGAATGGGGGTGGGGCAACGAGGCATGATAAGGAAAGAGTGTGAGAAAACAGTATCAAACAGGGAACAAGTAGGAGGTCTGCTGGCGCATGGATGTCACATGAGTCCATCAACCCCCACAACTAAGACTTGATGTTGGTAGAGTTGCTGAGGCAGGACTGGCTTGTCTGTCATAATATAAAAGAGTATTGGAAGATGTCCGGGGTCCAGGGTCTAATACCCCTTGTGGCCTTTGGAACACCAAGCTCTGTGCCAAAGGGTGGAAGGCTGCCCTGCCGCACCATAAATTTAAGCCCAGGGCATAAAACTCCTCATGACTTGGATGGAATCCAGGGCTCAGGGCATACAACCCCTCATAGCCTCTGGAATGTGCACAGACTTGTTGGTTGCTCTCCCAGGCTCATAAACATGTTCTCCATTATCTCAAGCAGCAGAGCACATTCATATGTGTCAAAGAAAATGCTAAAGTGTCACAGCTACGCTTGATGCACCGCTACCTTTCTACCCCCATATCCTCATGTCCTCACCACCTGCTTCTTTGTTTGATCACCAATAAATAGTGTGGCTTCCCAGAGCTCGGGTGCTTCACAGCCTCCATACCAGCATTGGCCCCCTGGACCCACCTTATGCACTCTTAACTTGTCTTTTCTCATTCATTTGACTCTGCCAGACTTCGTAGCCCCCATGGCCTAGTGTTGGGTCTGATCACCCTAACATTTCTGGCGCCCAACATGGGGCTACGAAGACCCTGGTGAAGGAACACTAGAGCATGTGGAAGCAGAGGACACATTGTCAGAGGACACCCGAGGATGACTGAAAGAAGCTCGGCAGGTAAGCTGGGCACTCGTAAGAACCAGGGTAACAATGGGACAGAATGAAAGTAAACATTCTGCTTATTTACATTTCTTTTTTTTTTTTTGTGGGTGGCAAGCCACCCAGGTGCCAAGGCAAGAGACTGAAGGCACAAGCTGTTACAGTATAATAAAGAAAAAACTTAAAATAAGAATAGCTATATTAGACATAGAATATAGACACGATTATATATGAATATTATCAATCATTAGTTTGAAGCATTACTCTTTATTCCAATATTATAATAATCTCTGTTTTACAATTATAACCTACGAAAAACCAGGCCATACAGAGATAGGAGCTGAGGGGACATGGTGAGAAGTGACCAGAAGACAAGAGTGCGAGCCCTCTGTCACGCCCAGACAGGGCCACTAGAGGGCTCCTTGGTCTAGCGGTAGTACCAGTGCCTGGGAAGGCACCCGTTACTTAGCAGACCGGGAAAGGGAGTCTCCCTTTCCCTGGGGGAGTTAGAGAAGACTCTGCTCCACCACCTCTTGTGAAAGGCCTGACATCAGTTAAGTCCACCCACAGCCATCCAGAGGCCTAAATGTCTCCCTGTGATGCTGTGCTTCAGCGGTCACACTCCTTGTCCACTTTCATGTTCAGCCTTGTACACCTGGCTCTGCCTTCTAGATAGCAGTAGCAGAATTAGTGAGAATATTAAAGTCTTTGATCTCTCCAAGAAATTCATAGAAGAAATAATGGCATAAGCTGTCCCCTCTCTCTCTGCCTCAGCTACCAAACAGGGAAGGGCTCCCTGTCTGGTGGACATGTGACTCACATGACCTTACCTATCATTGGAAATGACTCACACTCCTTACCCTGCCCCCTTGCCTTGTATACAATAAATAACAGCACAGCCAGGCATTCGGGGCCACTACCGGTCTCCACATTTTGGTGGTAGTGGTCACCCGGGCCCAGCTGTCTTTTCTTCTATCTCTTTGTCTTGTGTCTTTATTTCTATGATCTCTCGTCTCCACACACAAGGAGAAAAACCTACAGGCCCTGTAGGGCTGATCCCTACATTTTTTGAGACAGAGCCTTGCTCTGTCGCCCAGGCTGCAGTACTGTGGCACGATCTCGGCTCACTGCAATCTCTGCCTCCCGAGTTCACGCCATTCTCCCACCTCAGCCTCCCGAGTAGCTGGGACTACAGGCATGTGCCACCATGCCCGGCTAATTTTTTGTATTTTTAATAGAGACAGGGTTTCACCGTGTTAGCCAGGAATATCTCGATCTCCTGACCTTGTGATATGCCTGCCTTGGCCTCCCAAAGTGCTGGGATTACAGGCGTGAGCCACCACTCCCGGCCTTGGTTATTTAAATTTCTTAAGGCATTTATTATGGAAAGGGGGAGTGAAAGTTAGTACTCAGAATTTATTAACACTCTTTAGTACAGTAGAGCAGTTTGCCCATGGTTCCCAGAACAAGGGACAATGGTGTTGGATGAATGGGAAAGAATTGGCAGAGATTTTAAAAAGGTGCATAAAGAAGGAGCCAAAATTCCAGTTTCTGTTTGGTCAGTGTGAGCATTGATAAAGGCAGCTCTTGAGCCATTTCAAACAGATGACGAGACGGATTCAGATGAGGAAGAGGCAGACAAGTGTAAAAAATTAACTTCAGATTCTGAATGTGAGGAACAGGAACCAGAGGAAATTAAATAAAAGAGAGGGAAACTGAAAAAGGTACATTTCACTAGCCTGTCGGTTCCACCTGCTGAATTAAGTGAATGGCCACCACCTCCCTCTCCCCTTAATGGGCAAGAACATGAACTAGCTAAAAAACTAAAAAACTGCTCCTGTAGTTGCAACATTAAAACCTGGAGCTATTGGTGGTGCTATACAAAATTCTATTCAAAAGGCTAGAGCCGAGGGAGACCTTGAAGCATGGCAATTTCCAGTTACTATAACCCAGCAAGGAGGACAGAATATAGCTAATTGGGCCACTTTTCCTTTTAAGTTGTTAAAGGAATTCAAGCAGAAGCCATTAGTCAATATGGGCCAAATTCTCCTTTTGTACAAACTTTACTAAAAAATGTGGCTCTTGATAATAGATTAATACCATATGACTGGGATACTTTAACAAAACCTGTTCTCACTCCGTCCCAGTACATGCAGTTTAAAACTTGGTGGGCCGATGAAGCTCAAACTCAAGCAAGAGAAAACACACAAGCACAGCCGCCTGTGCCTGTTTCCTTTGAACAGTTAATGGGGTCGGGCCCTAATTGGGGCCGACTAGACAATCAAGCAGTAATGAAAAATGTTGCCATTGTTCAGTTACGCACTGTGTGTTTATGGGCATGGAAAAAAAATAAATGTTATGGGGAAAAAATATCATTCTTTCAGTTCTGTCTGACAAGGACCTAAAGAATCATATACTGACTTTATTGCTCAGCTCCATGAGGCTGTGCATAAAGCCATAACTGATGAAACAGCTCAAGATGTGGTAATACAACTCCTTGCATATGATAATGCCAATACAGAGTGTCAAAATGCTATTAGACCTATGAGAGGGAAGGCTCATTTGGCTGAATATATTAAGGCTTCTGATGGCATTGGAGGTAACTTAAATAAGGCTACTCTTTTAGCCCAAGCTATGGCTGGACTAAAGGTGGGAAAAAATATGCCCCGTTTCTCAGGCTCTTGTTTTAATTGTGGGCAATTTGGACACACAAAAAAGGAATGTAGAAAAGAAAATCAAAAGGCAAAAACTATTACCATCAATCAACAGAAAAGTCCTGGTGTATGCCCCTGATGTAAGAAGGGCAATCACTGGGCAAATCAGTGTCATTCTAAATTTAGCAAAGATGGGCAACCTCTTTTGGGAAACGGGAAGAGGGGCCCACCTTGGGCCCCTCAACAAACCAAGGCATATCTGGCACATTCAGTGCCCTTACAAATGTACAACAATTGTCCCCTGCCACAGCAGGCAGTGTTGCTGTAGATCTTTGCAGCACAGTTCCCGTTTCCCTACTTCCTGGGGAGCCACCAAAGAAGGTCCCCAGGGGAGTTAGGGGCCCTTTACCCTCAGAACAGTTGGTCTATTGCTGGAAGGTCTAGTTTAAATTTTAGAGTTGTCACTGTACATATAGGAATAATTGATTCTGATTATACCAGAGAGATTCAATTAGTTATTAGTTCCTCAATTCCATGGTCTGCTTCCTCAGGAGAAAGAATTGCTCAGTTGTTACTGTTACCTTATGCAAAACTGGGACACAGCATAGTAAAAAGAATAGGAGGCTTTGGTAGTATGAATACAGCAGGAAAAGCTGTATATTGGGTTAATCAAGTGTCGGATAAGAGACCTATTTGTACAGTAACCATTCATGGAAAGAACTCGGAAGGGCTAGTAGATAACTGGAGCTGATGTTTCTGTATTGGTTTAAATCAATGGCCCCAGCATTGGCCTAAGCAAAAGGCATCCATTGGTATTGTTGGAGTAGGAGCTGCCTCAGAAGTTTTTCAAAGTTCTTTAATTTTGCCATGCCAAGGGCCAGATGGCCAAGAAGGGACAATTCAACCTATTACACCTATTCCTGTCAATCTATGGGGTAGAGACTTATTACAACAATGGGGTGCTGAAATATCTATTCCTATTGATCAGTATAGTAATAACAGCAAACAAATGATGAGAAAAATGGAATATCTCCCAGGGAAGGGACTAGGAAAAAATGAAAATGGCCAACCAGAACCTTTAGAACTAAAAGGACAAAGAGATCAAACTGGATTAGGGTATCATTTTTAGGAACGGCCATTGCTGAGCCTCCGGCTCCCATTCCTCTTGTTTGGTTAACTGCCAAACCAGTTTGGGTGGAGCAATGGCCACTGAAACAGGAAAAACTGGAGGCTTTAAAATAATTGGTACAGAAACAATTACAAAAGGGACAAATAGAGCCTACTTTCTCTCCTTGGAATTCTCCTGTGTTTGTTATTAAGAAAAAATCCGGGAAATGGAGAATGTTAACAGATTTGAGGGCCGTTAATGCTGTCATTCAACCCATGGGTGTGCTGCAACCAGAGCTGCCCTCCCCAACTATGATTCCTAAATCCTGGCCTCTAATAGTGATAAATTTAAAAGATTGCTTCTTTACCATTCCTTTAGCTACCCAAGATTAGGAAAAATTTGCTTTTACTGTTCCCGCTATAAATAACAAAGAACCAGCAGACAAATACCATTGGAAAGTATTACTATTTGTCAAACTTATGTCAGAAAAGGTATTAAGCCAGCTAGAGAACAATTCAATAAATGTTATATTATCCATTACATGGATGATATTTTATGTGCAGCTGAAACTAGGGAGGAAAAGGCTGTAACAGCAGCAAGGTTAATCATAGCCCCTGATAAAATCCAAACTTCTACTCCCTTTCAGCATTTAGGAATCAAAGTAGAACAAAGTACTATTAAGCCTCAAAACATTCAAATTAGAAGAGATAATTTAAAACCTCTAATGATTTTCAGAAATTATTAGGAGACATTAATTGGATTCGTCCCACTTTAGGCAGTCCTACTTATGTTATGTCTCACCTCTTTTCTACCTTACGAGGTGATTCTGACTTAAACAGTAAACACTCCCTGTCCAAGAAGGCATTAGAGAAACTTCAATTAATTGAAGAAAAATTTCCACAGGCACAAGTGACTCGAGTTGACCCATTGCAGTCATTACAGTTTTTAGTTTTTCCTACTAAACATTCACGTACAGGAGTTATTGTTCAACAGAATGATCTGGTTGAGCGGCTTTTTGTACCTCACAATACAACCAAAACGCTTACTCTGTACTTAGATCAAGTTGCTGTATTAATGTAGTGTGCAAGGCTGTGCACAACAAAGTTAATGGGATATGATCCAAATCAAATTATACTTCCATTAAACAAACAACAAATTCAGCAAGCTTATATTAATTCCCAGGAATGGCAAATTAATTTGGCAGGTTTTATTGGCATTCTTGATAATCATTATCCTAAATCCAAAATATTCCAATTTCTTAAATTAATATCATGGATATTGCCTTCCATTACTCAAAAAGCCCCTATTGAAGGGGCCATTACTGTTTTTACTGATGGATCTAGTAATGGAAAGCCCTCATTTGTGGGACCTCAACAACAAGTTTTTCAAACTGACTTTGCTTCTGCTCAAAATGCTGAACTTATGGCTGTGATAACAGTGCTAAAAACTTTTAAACAGCCAATAAACACTTTCTGATTCAGCCTATGTAGTGCAAGCCACACAAAATATTGAATGTGCCTTAATTCAAAATGTGACTAATGACCAACTTAATCTTTTATTTCATTCTTTACAGCAAGCAGTACAACAAAGGCATTCCCCTTTCTATGTCACTCATATGAGAGCACATACTAACCTCCCTGGCCCTTTAAATTTAATCAAAGGGTGGATAATTTTATGGGGAATAGGATTTGCTTGTGTCTCTCAGGTAACAATCAGGTGCCTGTATGAGTGCCCACCAAACATCTGAAAATCTATCATGAGCTACAGCAGGAAGAGAGGACTCTGGGAAGAGTCCTCTGAAGAGTCCAGAGACATGGTTTCACGGTGTTAGCCAGCATGGTCTCGATTTCCTGACCTCGTGATCCGCCCACCTCGACCTCCCAAAGTTTTGGAATTACAGGTGTGAGCCATAGCGCCTGGACATTACCCGGCAGCTTTGTTAAGGCCTGCAATGAAGCAAGTAATCATATGGTTACAGACGCCCAGCTGGGGTCTGTGGGTTGGTACTCCCAGGAAGGCTCTTCCTGGGGAACAGCAGTGGCTCCTATGGGCTTAGCAGGATTTTGCCCATGAAGATCGTCAGTGTGTGCCTGTGCTATAAGCCACACTCTTTCCTTCTCTTCTGGAAAGAGAGTATAGAAGAGAGGACAATGTAGAGATCATGCCAAGTGAGTTCATAAGATTGGGTAAGATATTTAAATTCTTTGATATAAGTATCGGGATCGGAGGAGAAAGACCTGAGACGTTTTTCAATCTGTGAGAGATTGGAGAGGGAGAAAGGGAAATGGACACGGATGATCCCCTGGCTCCTGCTACTTCCCAGAGAGGAAGCAAGGGAACTGGTTGCTGAGTATGTTGGGCCCAAGAGCGGGTGAGGGGTGGAGATGGAGAGGACTCAGAGTCAGAAGCGGGGTGGTTGGAGAGAGAGGGACAGATGGGTAGAGCCAGAACAGGGACATACCGTGAAGAATCATGATGCTCTGGTGGAGGATCAAGATGCTGTCAGGGAGGGGCAAAATTGGCGGGGTCAAAGAAAGAGGAGTTGTTGGCTGGGGCTGTTGCAGGGGTGGTGGGAGACAAGTCCGGTGAGTAGGATTTGGAAAGTGGAGCAGTACTGGCAGAGGCAAGGGCGGTTACCGAGAGTGAAGAAAGCCTGAACATAAGGAATCTCAGACCATTTCCCATTGCGATGGCAAAAGTCGTCTAAGTCTCTAAGTATATTGAAATCAAAAGTGCCATTTTCAGGCCATTGGGAGCCATTGTCCAATTGGTATTGAGGCCAAGTGGTATTGCAGTAAAAGATAAGCCTCTTAGAACAGACCTCTGAATGGAGGCTGAGAGCCTTGAGATTGCAGAGGAGACAGCCAAGGCGGGTGGTCTTGGGATGGGTAGACTGAGAGGCTCCCATAGTGAATGGAGGATGGGGGGTAGAGGAAGAAGAGACTGCAGATGACAAGGATGGCGAGAGAGGGTGTCCCCTATCCTGCAGGCCTTGTCTGGAATAGAGGCAGCCACCGAGTCAGGTGTCCTTCAGGTCTCCTCTATTCTGGACAAGGCCCTCGGGTGAGAGGTGATAGGAGAGAGAGAGGGGAGGGGGGAGAGGGAGAGAGAGAGGGGAGGGGGGAGAGGGAGAGAGAGAGAGACACCTCTAAGGACACCCAGCCAGAGCCTGTCCCCTTCCTGGGTTTCGGCACCAAAATGTAACGTTAGCTGAGAGAAAGGACAAGAGAGAGACCCAAAGTTAGGCGAGTAAGTTTATCCTGCCGGGCTGCTCCACCACAGTCAGAAGAGGCAGCCCTGGAGCTTACAAAATGAGGGGTTCATATCGGGGAGAGAGACCCTGGGGTTGTCGGTTAACTTTACCACATATCATCTCGTGACCTGCTTACAATATAGGAATTTACAAGAGGGTGTAACTTAGGTTTATCCACATTTCTCGTGACCTTCCCCATGCTGCCTGTTGGGCTGTAAGCAAGTCTGGTGACCTTGCTGTAGCACCTAGATAAGGGTCCAGGAATGCAGCTTCAGAGTATTCAGGGTAAGGGTCAGCTGCATTGTGTGTGGGGCGGGGGGGTCCTGGGGCAGCTTGTCCCTAACAGGGTCAGGATTAGTTCTATCTGGTTCTCTACTTGCTGTCCATCTGTAAATGCTGAGAATGGCAGAGGGAGGCCAAGTGTAGATGATCAGGTTTTTTGGATTTTCCTACTTCTCCTGTACAGGAAATAACTTATTGTCTAAGCCCCATACTATCCCATTAAATGTCAGGAGTGCTGTCTTAGGCCTGAATTAGCTCATGACGTTAAGTACTGGAAGTCCCAGGAGGAATGCCCAGCAAGTGGAATCCAAGACGTTCTCGCCTTCTCGCCTTCTCGGGGACAAGGCCATCACCAGGATTCGGAAAGGAACAGGGAGGTTCGGTTTGTGTTCCAGTTCTGAGCCGTTTACCTCATCCCTCGAGAAGCTGGCCTTTGCACCCCGCAGCCGGTGCTGCCCAGCCGACCACGCCATGCACGGGAGGCGACTGGGACCCCACTTGCCTGGCAGCACGGCCGGAGACCCAGCTGCCTGGGAGGGTCCGAAGATAATGCCAGGCAGCCCTGGCGGGCCGGGAAGACCCTCTGTCCCTCCCGTTTCCCAGTTCTTGAATTAGGGGAGCCTTGGACTGGCTGGCGGCGCAGGAAAGAGCGGGAGGGCGGGTGTGGGACCTGCTGCCGCCCAGGGAGACGGTGCTCTGTTCTTTGGAACCAGGGAAACCGTCCTCCAGCCCACTTGCCCCAGAGGGGAGCGGGAAGATCCTCTCCGGGCAGAGATGATGGGGAACCCGTGCAGCCAGAGGGTCTCCCTGGCAAAGATCGGGGGAGGGGGCGGCCGTAACGGCCCCGGGGGCTCCGGCACGGAGAAGCCAAGGGGGTTCTCCAAGCAGCCTCCACCCACCAGCCTCACCAGGAGAGCGTGGATACCCGAGCGGCCCCAAGCGAGTCCCCGGGGACTGGAGGGCCGAGGGGCAGCGCCCGGAACAAAGGCCCGCAGAGGGGTCCTGGAGACAGCGGCTCCCCGGGGGCGGCTCCCCTCTCTCCCCTCTCTCCCCTCCTCTCCTCTCCCGCCAGCTCCTCCTCCTCCTCCCCTTCCTCCCCCAGAGGCCCGGCCGGCTCGCGGCCCGAGCAGCGCCAACTTCGCCAACGGTTCCCAAGTTGCCGGGCGCGCAGGGGTGGGAGCTGGGTGGGGTGAGGAAGAGGAGGAGGAGGAGGAGAAGGGCTCCCGGACGCCTTGGACGTGGTTCAGGAATCCGCCGCCGCTAGCCGGCTCGGGCCTGAGCGGGGAGGGCGCCAGGCAGGACCTCTCGCAGGCTCGCTGCGCAGGACGGCGCCCGCCTGGCGCCGCTTCCCTTCCAGCGTGCCGACCGGCCCGGCAGCGCCTCCATCCCTCCGGCCCGCCCCGGAGAAGACGCACAGCCCGGGCCGCGCGGGCGCCGGGGCCGCGGAACCGCTTCTGCCGGGATCTTCCAGGAGGAAAGCGAAGTTGCGAGCGGATGCTGCCCGCGCCGGACCCCAGCCGCGGAGGGTCGGGGCCGCCGGTGGAGTCTCGGCGGCCGGGGTAAGTGGGGCGCCGGCGTCCTGGAACCGCCGCCCGGCCCGGGGGAGGCCGCCCAGCCGGGAGCCCCCGGCCTTCCGCGTCCAGGCGCGCGCGCCAAACTTTGGAGGGAGAAGGGGGCGAAGCGGAGGGTGGGAGGTGGAGTTCCCAGCTCGGGGAAAAGCCCAGGCAGGCACCCACAACCCGCTGCAACCGGATCACACCTGCCAGGTACACACAGCTCATCGCCACTCATACCCCGCACACGGCGCAGGCTGATCTGCGCACACCCACACCGGCCAGGCACATGCCACACACCGAAATGCACATTCCTGGGAGCGCGGGGGATTTGGCCTCTACAGCAGGCACGTCCTCACACCCCTCCGTCACATCCACGGCCTTTGTCTGCTGCCCCCGCAGCCCCCAAGGAGAGGGAGCCCCCAAAGCGCAACGGGCAGGAGAGAGGCTGCCTGGGTTTTGAAAACTCGTGGCCAGAACCCCGAGACCAAGGGGAGCAGACGTTGCAGTCGGTTCTCGGAGTTCTGCAGGAGCGAATTTGGTGTGGAAACTCGGTGTCTGGGTGATGTGTCTGGGTGTGCGAAGCCCTTCCGGAGGCGAGGCCCGGAGAGAGGAGGGAGTGATTCATAAACTCAGAGCCGGCGTGCCAGGGTCTGTGAGCAGAGTGGAAGAGGCTGGCAGGCCGTTGCTGCGCTAGACAGAAGGGTAGTGGCCGTGACAGAGTCTTCCAGGGAAGCAGGGACCCTTCCCCCCAGCGGATGTGCTTCCTCCAGGGACTTCCAAGGGAACCGGGTGAGCAGATTCCAGTCCTGGGTGTGGACGGGGTAAGGGGAGGTGGGGGGATTTAAGCCTAAAAGGTTAGGGAGAAACCAAGGCAGGCCTGACGCCTTAATTATTTTCCTTGCACCTGAAGTTGTGTTTGGTTTCTGATGCGTGGTGTTGCTGGGCCCCAGGATGTACGGGGGATTGTCCTGGGCCTAGCATAGTGCCTGGCACAATGGGCACTCAGTCAGTACTTGCTTGATGAATAATGACACCGGTAATTATCATTCATTATGGACTCACTGTGAGGCAAGGCCAGTGGGCCTCTGCTGGGTTGAAATTGGTTTTCCAGCAGAGAAGGGGGCCTGAGTAGCTCCTAGGAGCCCTGCCTGATCTGTTTGGGCCAGTGGCCCAGGCACTGTGTGTTCCACTGTGTCCCGTGGGCTGGCCTTGGGAGACTGGAGCTCGTCATTGGCCTCTGCCCCTCTAAGAGGGCAGCAGGAAAAGCTTCATTTCTGTATCTGGCTAAGATGGGGTTGATGTGGGTTTTGGTAGATGGCAGGCTGTTTGGCAGATTCTGTGGGGTCTCAATTGAAGAATAACTTTAGATCTGCAGCAGAGAGAGGGGTTGGTTCCATCAACCCTCCCATCTCCTGGCTGCAGGGGAAGAGGGGTGGGTAAGTGGAGAAAGAGATGGGCCGTGCTGCTGGGCATGTGCTGGGGGTAGGAGGAACATGGGAACATGTAGAATTTGGGGGCAGCCGTTTTTCTTCCTGGTTCCTGATGGCCTGGCTGGAGATGGGTCTCATGAAGGATCTAGGAGCTGTGTTCTGCCGCAGTGGCTTGGCTCTGTGGTGGCAGCAGGTAGAGCGGTGGTCACAGTCCCTGTACTGAGTATTGCTGTAGGTTCTCCTGTGCCAGCTTGCATGAGTTTCCCAGAGGAGCAGAAACATTCGTGTTCCTGGAACTGGATTGCCAGTAGTCTTGGGATTGAGAGTACACAAAGATGTGGGGGTGGCCTGGGCATGTCATCCAAAAGAAATGTGTCATTCCCCACCCCTGCCCCCTCGTGAAGAGCTCTGACTAGGTTCAGTGTGCATTTCAAACTTCTAAATGCTGAAATTAGCAAGGCATGTGGGCGGCACCAAGGACTGGCCTCAGATGAAAGAGGAGGTGATCTGGGCTTGGGCACCCCCAATTTCAGGTGGAACCCTGCAGCCAGTTCCTTCCCTATATCACGTTTCCGCCTTCATTATGCCCTCTGTGAATCGAGAGTTCTGTATACATTTTCTAATTAAATCATTATATCCCTATGAGGTTAGCATTTCATCTCCATTTTGCAGATTAGGAAACTGAGGACCAGAAAAGTTAAGTAACTTTTTCAATGTCACACAGGTAGTGAGAGACAAAGCCAGTGTTTGTGTATTTGGTTTTTTTTAACTTTATGTTAGGTTCAGAGGTACATATACAGGTTTGTTACATAGGTAAATTGTATGCCATGGGGGTTTGGTGTACAGATTATTTCATCATCCAGGTAGTAAGCATAGTACCCAATAGAGTTGTTGGGTTTGTTTTGAGACAGGGTCTCTATTGCTCAGGCAGGAGTGCAGTGGCATGATCACTGCCACTCACCATAGCCTCGACCTCCTGGACTCAGGTGATCCTCCTGCCCCAGCCTCCCAAGTAGCTGGCACCACCATGCCTGACTAATTTTTTTGTATTTTTTGTATTTTTGTAGAGACAGGCAACATGTAGACATGTTGCCCAGGCTGGTCTCAAACTCTGGAGCTCTAGCGATCTGCCTGCCTCCGCCTCCCAAAGTGCTGGGATTACAGGTCTGACACACCGCACAGGCCCAAGATAGGTGGTTTTTGATCCTCACCCTCCCCACTGTCTCCACCCTCAAGTAGGCCCTGGTGTCTGTTGTTCCCTTCTTTGTGTTCAGATGTACTCAATGTTTAGCTCCCACTTCTAAGTGAGAACATGCGGCATTTGATTTTCTGTTCCTGTGTTAGTTTGCTTAGGATAATAGCCTCTAACTCCATCCATGTTGCTGCAAAGGACATGATGTCATTCTCTTTTATGGCTACATAGTATTTCATGGTATATATGTACCACATTTCTTTATCTGGTCTACCGTTGATGGGCATTTAGGTTGATTTCATGTTTTTGCTATTGTGACTAGTGCTATGATAAACATACGTGTGCATGTATCTTTATGGTAGAACAATTTATATTATTTTGGGTATGTACACAATAATGGGATTGCTTGGTAGAATGGTAATCCTACTTTGAGTTCTTTGAGAAATCTCCAAACTGCTTTCCACAATGGCTGAATTAATTTACATACCCACCAGCAGTGTATAAGCACTCTGTTTTTTGTTTTTTGTTTTTTGTGGGGGTGTGGGATGGAGTCTTGCTCTGTCACCAGGCTGGAGTACAGTGGCGCGATCTTGGCTCACTGCAACTTCCACCTCCCAGGTTCAAGCGATTCCCCGCCTCAGACTCCTGATAGGCGTGCACCACCATGCGCGGCTAATTTTTTTTTTTTTTTTTTTTTTTTTTTTTTTTGTATTTTAGTAGAGACGAGGTTTCACCATGTTGGCCAGAATGGTCTGGATCTCCTGACCTCGTGATCTGCTCACCTCAGCCCCGCAAAATGCTGGGATTACAGGCATGAGCCGCCTCGCTCGGCCAGCACTCCCTTTTCTCCACAACCTGGCCAGCATCTGTTAATGTGTGACTTTTTAATAATAGCTATTCTGACTGGTATGAGATGGTATCTCATTGTGGTTTTGATTTGCATTTTTCTAATGATTAGTGATGTTGACCATTTTTTCACATGTTTGTTGGACACATGTATGTCTTCTTTTGAAAAGTATCTGTTTGTGTCCTTTGTCCACTTTTTAATGGGGTTGTTTTTTGCTTGTTAACTTGTTCAAGTTCCTTATAGATTCTGGATATTAGACTTTTGTCGGATGCATAGTTTGCAAATATTTTCTCCTGTTCTGTAGGTTGTCTGTTTACTCTGTTGATAGTTTCTTTTGCTGTGCAGAAGCTCTTTAGTTTAATTAGGTCCCATTTGTCAATTTTTGTTTTTGCTGCAATTACAAAGCCAGTATTTGAACCTAGATTGTCTAACTCCAGAACCCACCCTGTCTCCACCATGCCAGGCTGTCTGCAAGGTCCTTATTGGTTCTCCATGGCAACAGGGAAACAGCCCTGATGCTTCTTACTAACGTGGTCCCAGGGCCTCTGCTTGCATTCTTCTTTTTCCACACACTCTGCCGAGCCTGGATTATACCTTAGGCTGTGGGAATCAAAGGCTGGGTGGTACCAGGCTGCTGGAGTCTTCTGTGTGGCTCTGGAGTCAGAAAACTGTGGAGATTTTGGGGGGACACACAGGGAGATGTTGCAGTAATTCCAGTGAGACATGACTCACTGCTTATCTGAGAAGTTGGGACAAAGCTGCCACTTGTGACCATACCGTGAATAGGGAAGAAATTGCCGGGTAGACCAAACATCCTTAAATGGGTTACTATATTTTTTTCCCCTTTTTGGTCCTCTACAGGGTAATCTATTACCTGGGGAAATCAGCCTTCACCTGACACCTCCTATTGTCATTTACCTGGTGAACATAAGGGGCCATGTCACAGCTGTCCTTCCCACCCCCGCCACGTGCTCTGGAGAGCTGGACTCCTCAGCAGCACCTGGTCCACAGGAGAGAAGAATGGGGCAGAGCCGGGGCAGCCAGGGGAGGTGATAACCACACGCTCATCTGGTCCCCAGCTCTTGCTTTTACACCCACGCCCCACAGGGAGACAGCAATTATCTGTTGGCCCCACTTTACAGATGAGGACATGAGGCTCAGAGAGGTGCAGTGGATGCCCAAGGTCATGAAGCCAGGGATCTGCAAAGGCCTGGGACAGCCACGTTCAGTCGGGGTGGTATTTTCTATCCCCGCCCCCAAGGGCTGAGAGTGGTTATCTCTGCTGGGGCAGGGTCCTCACTGCTCCACCCACCCTCATCTCTGCCCTGAGAGCCCCCAATACAGGTGTCCATAGAACGGGAAAGGCTGGCACCCTTCAAAGGACGCAAAGAGCATTGGATGAGCACTGCCCAGCTGGTCCCTGCCCACCTTCCACAGGAAGCCCACCTGGGTGAGTTCTTAGAGCCTTCCTAGTGCTGAGCTGCAAAGAAACTGGAGCCCTCTCCCCCTCCACTGCAGAGGGGACACACTGACCAGGACGGAAGTTGGGGGACTGGGTGTGGGGAGAAGCCACCCCACTGCAGGGGCCGGGGCTGTCCATCTTTGTACCCCTGGTTCCATCCCAGTGCCTGAGGCATGGGAAGTTCTTGGAAATGTAGTCAGATGCTGGGTGAAGCCCCAGGAGGGGCCGTGAATGCTTCTGCTGGGAATTCCTAGAGCGGCGGCACAGAGAGGGTCTTTGCTGCGAAGGAACACTCAGAGAGTCTCTGGCTTTCGTGAGGTCATGCCTCAGGAGAGGAGACACTTCTCCTTTTCATTCGTTAAACAGAAATGATATTTGCCACCTTTTCTTCTCTAAGGCCTAAAGAGATGACAGAATGCTGCTGGTCCTACCCTGAGCACGTGGACTCCACAGCGGGGTGTGGGGTGGCCCCTGGCAGGCCTGGACGGTTTGTTCTGTGCTTGCCGGTGGACACGCTTCAGCCCTCTGTCTCTATTGCCCCAAATCTGGCCTGTGGCTACTGGGCCGCCACCAGCTTGGAGGGCAGGTTGGGCCGCGGGAGCCCCTGACCACCAGTGACTTCTTGTCTCCAGCTGCCCTCCTTCCTCTTGATCCCCCCTCACTCCCCGCCACCTCCTCACAAAGATGGCTGTGTGCTGAGGGACTGTGGCTTCCCTGGGCCCTGGGAAATTTATCACTGAGGTTTCAGAGGACTCTATGAAAAGGATTTGGAGAAAAAGTGTGGAAAATAAACAAGCCAGTTCCCAGTTCAGCCTCTCCTGAATGCCGCAAGTAAACAACCACCTCGGAGGCCAGCCCGGGATGTTCTTATTTGGCCTCTGTGGTTACACCTGCCCCCTCCCCGCCCAGTCCCTCCTCCTTAACTTTAAGAGCCTCAAAAGTCAGGGAACACACCCTCCGCTGGCCAGTCCTTGTGCTGCAGGGACGCTGGTGGCTGGGCACAGGAGGAACATGTATATGGGAGAGAAGACGGCTGGGGGTCCCAGCTCAGCCCTGCTCCCTCTGAGTCAGTCCCAAGCCTGGACCCTCCCCAGCAGGCAGACGGTGACGTCTTGGTTGGTTGGTGAGTTTAACTTTGATGGTGCAGAATGATGAGACTTTTCTCCATTTTGTGGCATCTGAGAAGCTTTGCTTCTTAAACATTGCTTTAGGGTGGATAGACCAAAGCTAATTTTCCCGTTATGTCTCTCCAAGGCGGGGCCTACCTGTGAGCAAACCGTCATAGATTCATTTACTTTGTAGGCTACCTGGACAAAAATGTCAGGTTTCTTTGCTTTGGGCTGGAGTCCTATCAGCTCAGGGGTGGTGGTGTAAGGTCACACCAGTGATTTCCAGAAACTCAAGCACTATTCTGAGTGACTAAGTCTGTGGGATAGGAAGCACATTTTCCATCTCTTAATAACTTCAATTTACTTAGTGACCAACTTTAAAACCAGGCACCCGGTTAGAAGGGGGAGAGCCAGGGCTTGGCAGTGGAGGGTCCTCACCTTGCATCCAGGGAGTGGCTGAGGGCCCTTCTCGTTCTCTGTGGCTGTGCTGAGCTGAGTCTGCAAGCCCTGAAGCCTCTGGGATTTGGGGCGTGGGGCACTGCTGGAAGGTTCTGGTTCCTGCTTTGTTCTGCTGCTGCCAGGCTTCTGGAGAGGGTGGTTGTGGGGTGAGTCCTGCATTCCGCAAGTCCACGTGTTCCTATTCTACATATTGGGCTTCCGAAGAAAGTTCTGGTTCATAAGACGGCTTCACAGCTTAGCCATCTGCAGACCAGTCTGCAGGTTGATCAGCTTTCTGTCATGTGTGTGCTGTTCCTGTTCACACATGCCGCGCCGATGCCCGCCTGTGCCTGTGCCAGCCCCAGCCCACACAGCTACCTGAGATTTAGCCCTGGGCGTCTCCCCTACCCTTTCCTGCTTCCCCCTCCTCTCCTCCCTTCCTCTCCAGCTGCCTCGCGCCATCTGCAAGATTCTGGAAAGTGCTAACGTGTCTGAGCCAAACAGTGCTATCTGAGGAAATATTTTGAAAACACACTGGGCCACCCCCATCCCCGCACTGTGACTACACTGATTTTCAGCAAGGAATTTCACTCCAGCCACAGGGCAGGGCTGCAGGTGCCTGGCTTTCCTCTGGAGACTTCCAGGGGCTTGTCAGAGACACGGAGAGAAGCTGAGGGCCTGTCCTGCAGGGTTGAGCACAGATGTGTCTAAAGAGGCCCCGAAAATAGAAATCTAGAACCTGCCAGTCACGAAGCAGTGTCACCCACCAGAGGATGAAGAACTGACTGTGACCTCGCAGGTCACCCACTTGCTTTCTTTTTACCGAGACATGCTATTTCTCTTTCACTTTTCTTCCTTCTCTTGCATCTGGTGTAGGTGCCTGGGGGTAGCGTGCACAGGAAACAATAATAGTAAGAGCAGCTGGTGTGCCTAGTACTGCCCTGAACACCTACAAGGCGTCCTCACCGAGTTCTCACCAGAAGCTCTAGAGGTGGCTCCGGTTATTCCCACCATTTTACGGATGGGAAAACAGAGGCAGACAGCTGGATAAGTTGCTGACATGCCACAGCTGGTGAGGGGCAAAGCCGGGCCCGAGCCCCACAGCTGACTCCAGAGTCTGTGCTCTCAGTACCACCTGTGTGTGCGTCTGTCCTGTTGTGGCTGCACCGAGAGGAGAAACGGCACACAGGCATTCATTTTCAAACCGTGGCCAGTGCATGTCATTGCGTTCTGACTGGGAAGCTCTGGCAGTGTTGGCGTTGCATGGCCTATTGTGGGCACTACCAGTGAGCCTCGGCCTTCTCCAGGTCTGACTGCAGTACCTGCTGGCTGCCCTGGGCAGGGCATTTTGGATCCTGCCTCAGAGTCTTTTGCCCGCTCTGCTGATGCCACTCCCCTGTGCCCTGACCTCCCTGTGTCACAGGAAGGGTGCAGATGGCAGCGAGTGTGGTCTCAGTTAGCAAGGGGGAGCTGGCAGATCAGGGACTTCTGCCTCCCTAGTGGCCATTCCAGCAAAACAGGAACCCCACCCCGAGTGATGTCTGGCCCTGTGACCTTTCAGCAAATATTTCTTCCTCAGCCTCACCTGGACTCGGTATCCCACGTTCCAAATTGTCCTAATTTCCCAGACACACACACCCTGCTCTCTGTAGCCTTCCCAGCTGCCAAGGACATTCCCTCCTTCCCCCTTTTCCCCTTGGCTTGGATGCCACCTTCTCGTGGAAGCCTGGGTGGTGGCCCTCCCCATGGCTGCCCACAGGTCCCCCTCACTGCCCTTTGCCCATGGTATTATGATTGCTGGGTCAGTGATCTGTGGTCTGCACCAGGCAATGGGATGTGCAAGGGCAGGACAGCTGTCTGCCTTGTCCATCCTTGTAGCCCCCGACTTAGCAGTGAATGCTGCTACCTGATTATGGAAGGAATGAGTGACTGATGTGGCACAGGGCCCTCAGTGGGGCAGGCCCAGTCCAGGATGCTTCTGTGAGGGAGCGCTTCGAGTCTGGGGAGGGTGGCAGGAGTCGTGGTGAGCGGGAGGGGTGGCTAACATGGGCCAAGGAAAGGACAGGAAGAGTGGGACCCTGGCACATGGCCTCTTGAGGTCATTACCCCATGGGTATTGGGCTGGGATACTGAGGATGAGCCTGAAACCCTTCCAGAAGCCCCTCCAGTCCTGCCACTTGTCTGCCTGCCTGCCCTGGATGCCCATTTTTGGGCTGGTGGCTGGCTGCACTCTGGGCCCACTGCTCAACCCCACCAGCAAGTGGAGAGCCATTCAACAGACCCAGGGTCCAGTTCCCATCTGCAAGTAACGAGGCCTGCCGTGGCTGAGTCGTTTCCCTGAGCAGAGAGAAGGAAGCCCTACTGGCCGGCTGCCTCCCCAGGGGTGGGTAGAACTGTTCTGTGGCCCCACCTCCAGCCCTCAAGCTGTCTGTCCTTGCAAAGTAGTGGGGCACAGAGTGCTGGGTTTTTGGGCATCACCTGTCCAGGTCCTGCGCGCCTATGCTCATGCTGACACTGCAAGATGGTGGGATAACAGGAGGGACTTTCAGGCTGGAAGAGAGGAGAGCTGGGTGCCCCAGTAACCACCTTTGAGTCACACTGTGATGAGCCCACAGAGGTGGACATGAGGGAAGACTTGGGGAAGCCTTCCTAG
This sequence comes from Gorilla gorilla gorilla, assembly GCF_029281585.2. Classification (NCBI taxonomy): domain Eukaryota; kingdom Metazoa; phylum Chordata; class Mammalia; order Primates; family Hominidae; genus Gorilla; species Gorilla gorilla. Next base: position 43,789,189 of record NC_073232.2, on the reverse strand, counting down.
AGGAGGCAGGCATTCCAGTGCATGAGGGAAGCTGGGCAAAGGCACGAGGATGGGAAAGTTCAGACTGAAGACAGGGACTGGTGAGGAGTCTGGCTGGACTGAACTGAAATGTATAGGATGCACGAGGAGAGAGAGACAGGCAGGATGGAGTTGTGGTTACGCACACAGGCTCTAGAGCCGGGCTGCCTTCACGGGAACCCCAACTCCCCACTTACTAGCTGTGTGGCGGTGGCCAGGTTGCTTACCTTCTCTGAGCTCAGTTTTCTCACTACTGGTACCCCCCACATGGGGATGATACGGGAATAAAATGTATTTCTATACAAGTGTTGAGAGCAGTGCCTGGCACACTGAGCATCAGGAAGGGTGAGCTATTATTATATAGGTATATGTTTTAATGCAGCTAGAAAAGGAAATCGAGGTCAGATCATAGAGGCCCTTGAATGTCATTCTTTCCATTCACTAAGCACCTGCCATGTGCCAGATTCTTCACAGTCATTCTCACCAAGCCCCCTACAACCCGGCAAGGTTGTTAGCAATGTCTCCATTTCACAGATGAGGAAACTGAGGCTCAGAGAGGTTGAGTAACCTGCCTAAAGTCACTCAGTCAGGGAGAGTCAGAGCCAGTAATAACACCCAGGTCTGCTGTCGCTTGAGTCTTCCCTCAAAGTGAAGATTGGAGAGACATGGCAGGGGCATCACAGGGATGAGCCCTGGGCTGGGGCCGCAGCCAGGAGCAGAGCAGGAATGTGGCAACTGTGGATCCCTGGGGCAGGATGGAGACGGGGAGAGATGCCAGGCGGGCCTGGAGGGTAGGGAGGACTGGAGGCTACAGCATACAGCTCACCATTCATAGCCCAGGGCAAACCATTGAGTCATTTGGGGAAAACATGACATCACTGAGTCTCACTGTCTGCCGCCCACCTGCTGTCTGCCCTCTGTGGTTCTCCTGATGACCTCAGTGCCCCAAGTCCTGCAAGGGGACCCGCACACCCCATGTAGCAGGGCCAGGTCAGCACTCCAGCTTCCTGCACTGGGTTCTCCTCCCCAGCCACTGTCTCCCACCTTCCCACCACTCCCTTCCCTGCCTGGGGCCCCTGCCCCAGCCCTACTCATACACACTGCTGAGGCAGAAGCTTCTGGAAGTGGTGATGGGTATGAAGAGCTTCCAGAAGGGCTTCCATGCCAAGCCCTTGATTGGAATTCTGGGCGGGGAGGGGACAGCTCAGAAGCCTGTGTCGAGCTTTTAGAGTTGCTTTTCCTTGAGAATGGTGCCTGCTGTTTGGGTGGGATCACTTTTAAAAAGTAAAGCCTGGTAGAGCTATGTGACCAGCACTATGCCATGACCTAGAGGAGATTCAGACTGACGGGCAGGTCCTGCCTTCCTGCAGAATACGGTTGAGTGTCTGAGAGTTCTTTCTGTACTAAGCATCTTTGAGCTGAGTGCTTTATTTTCGTCCATCTGATTGTGCGAGGTAGTCTTATTTTACAGATGCCATCCCCGAGGCCCAGAGAGGTTAGGCAACTTGTCCAAGGCCACACAGCCAGGATTCACACCCATAACTGTCCAACTCCAGATGTGCTCTTAGCCACTCTGCCATCCGGCCACGAATGAAGCCACCAGAGAACCACAGAAGGTGGAACATACCCAACATTTGCCCGATAAATTGTATAGTGCAGACAGGAAGTACAGGGAGTTTTCATCTCAAAGTGTAGGTCACTCCCCAGAGTGGCTTGAAGTCTGTAAATCCATTTAGGAGAATGTCCAGCTTCACTGGCTGTGCAAATCCCACCCATGAGGCTGTTTGGGGTGAGAAGTTTCTTTAAATGTCTGTTGACTCTCTTCTCTGGAAGGAGCACGGGGACTCAGGGGGCGCCTGTCCTGGTGTTGGTGGCCACACCTAGAAACGGACTATGAATCAAGCCAGGGGCCCAGTGCCAGCTTCCTTGGCCTGTCTGTGGGCGCAGATGCCAGCCTTTGCAGCTGCTGCTGCAACTCACAGCTCTCTCCCGGTGCCGCCCTCAGTCAGGCCAGCTGGAGTGGAGGGGCCAGTGGCCGTGCCCTGTGCAGAATGACATCCTCTCACCTTCACAAGGGAAGCGTGATTATCCTTGCTTTCCACGTGAGGACACTGAGGCCTAGAGAAGTTTTCTGGCTGTCTGAGCTCCCTCGGCCTGAGCTCCCGCGGTAGAACCGAGACTCAAGTCTTCTTTCTGCAGGCAGATGGCCAGTTTCTTCCTGGAGGAGGGAGAAGCCAGCTTGCCCTCTGACACTGGGTGGCACAGCCCTGTTCGGTTCTCTGTTCGGGTCTTGCACTTCTGATTCATTCTGCAGTCACTGGCTCTTTGTGATTCGGGAAAATGACCCTCTAGGGTAGGAGAAAAGCTCTTGGAGCACTTTTGAAGCCATAGAGGCCCTTTCCAGGCTTTGGAAAATGTTCCTTCTCCACCCAGATGCCAACGCCACCCTGGTCCTGGCAGTACCTGTCCCTGAAAGGGCCTCACTGCGGTGACTCATTACCCAGCATGCAGCACATTGCCATTGCTCTCAATGGGCAGGTGCTGTGGGGACACGGGTCTGCGGGCCTGCCGTCTTCAGGGGTCCCCCATGCCTTTTAACACATGTATCAATGTACCCCAAGCCTCAGTTCTGTGTAGTTTGTACAACTCTGGCCCCTACCCCAAGGATTTCTGGGAAGCCCCCAGGAATGCTGATAAGTTCACAGTCTGCCCTCCCCAGCCCCAGTCTCATCAGGCTTCAGGGGTGGCCGTTCCTCCCCTCCAGGAGAGAGAGAACTCAAACCAGTAACTACCCCTCCTCAGGCTCAGGCCCAATCGTTGCGGTAATAATTTCTGGGGATCTGTCTTTGCTCTTGCAGAGAAGGCAGGCCTTGAAGTCAGACTGGAGGGGCCATTTTTCTTCCAGTTGCCCCCAAATTTTCCTTTCTGTGATAGGATTTGTCCTTTGTCTCTGCTTAAATTCAAAGACTTGTTAAAATGACTTTTCTCAAACAAGAGGCTACCCTCAAAAGAACTTTGCCTCTACGGATAGAAAACTGGAACCTACTTTTATTTTGGTTTTGGTTTTATTAAATTGTATAAAATCAATCATACATGTCCATGGTGCAAAGGTGAAAAGGCACAAAACAGTCTATGTGCGGTCTCTTTCCCATGCCGGACTCAGACACTCAGCAGTTAGTTGTGTGTGTGTGTGTAAGCTGCGTTTAAATTGTACAGCTTTAAAACAAAACCCTTCCCTGTTTCACAATTAGGTCAACCGAGGCACAACCTGAAAAATAACCTGGAAATAGCATCGGGCCCCCTGCAGCGTCCAGCTCTTCCCGAAGACTGTTATTGTGATAACGATCATTGCTAAGGCTGTCTCTTCCCAAAAAGTGTTGCTGCCCACAGTCGCAGCCCCCAGACCTGAGCAGTCACCCACACAGCATGAATGGGGCCAGCCCCAGCCTGCCCGCTCGGCTTCCAAGCCTAGCAGTCTCAGGCTCTGGGCTAACCCTGGCTTCCCAGCTGCCCCTTCAACATTGTCCCCTCTTGTCTTGCAGGGCAGTAGCCACAGCTGGGGCTGTGGGGTCAGGGCATGGCAAGGGCGATCTGACCAAACTATGCTGCGTCTTAGCCAGACTGTATATTCAGAGTCCCCTAAGCTCGATTTTTTTTTTTTTTTGAGACAGGGTCTCACTCTGTCACCCAGGCTGGAGTGCATTGGTACAGCCATAGCTCACTGCAGCCTTGACCTCCCAAGCTCAAGTGATCCTCCCACCTCAGCCTCCCAAGTAGGTGGGACTACAGGTGTGCTCCACCTAATTTTTAAATTTTTTTTTTAGAGAGGGGGTCTTTCTATGTTGCCCAGGCTGGAGCTTGATTGTTTGTTTGTTTGTTTGTTTGTTTGTTTGTTTGAAGACAGGGTCTTGCTCAGTTGCCCAGGTTTGAGTGCAGTGGCGTGATCTCAGCTCACCACAACCTCTGCCTCCCAGATTCAAGTGATTCTCCTGCCTCAGCCTCCTGAGTAGCTGGGATTACAGGTGTGCACCACCACACCCAGTTAATTTTTGTGTTTTTAGTAGAGACAGGGTTTCATCATGTTGGCCAGGCTGATTTTTTTATTTTTTTAAAGAAGGTCTCCCACCAGCTGGATCTGAGCCACTGGCTGAGAAGTGAAGTCCATGAAGCATTCAGCAATAGTAACAGCACCACCACCTCCTCATATTGAACCTGCCTCTATGCTTCTTCCTACGCCTTCCTATGCCTCTATGCTGACTTCTGGAGAAGCCAGTCACTTGCCCGGTCACACTGTACAAAGTGGCTCAGGGCTGGACTCACTGGCTTATGCCTGTAATCCCAACACTTTGGGAGGCCAAGGTGGGCGGATCACTTGAGGTCAGGAGTTTGAGACCAGCCTGACCAACGGGTGATACCCCATCTCTAATTAGCTGGACGTGGTGGCAGGCACCTGTAATCCAGCTACTCGGGAGGCTGAGGCAGGAGAATCTCTTGAACCTGGGAGACGGAGGTTGCGGTGAGCCGAGATCATGCCATTGCACTCCAGCCTAGGCGATAGACCGAGCCTCCGTCTTAAAAAAAAAACAAAGTGGCTCAGCTGGGCTTGGATCTCCAACATGCTGGGCCCCAGTCACCAGGTTCCTAACCCCGTGCTGCCAGGCTTCCCCAGACGATATCATGAACTCAACAATCCGCTCCCTTCCTCTGCAGGGCAACCTCTCATTCCCCAGAGCTCATTTAATAACAAGAGTAGTAATCATAGTAATCAAAGTTTACCCTTTACTATGTGCAAGGCATTGTTCTAGAAGCGCACACATTGATCATTTAGTCCTCACAGCGCTCCCATGTGGTAGGCGCTGTCCTTATACCCTTTTTGCAGATAAGAAGCCCAAGGCACAGGAGCCTGCCTGGTAAGGAGCCCATGTCTAAAGGGCAGCGAAGAACCGGCCTCTAGGGAATGCAGGGCTCCTCTTGTACCCAGAGGGGAGGTGCCCTGCCTCTTCTCTGTTGAGCCTTTGGAAATGGCCTCCGAGGGGCCCCTGCTCAGCACAGCTCTGTGGGCCAAGAGCAGGAGTGTTTGAGGCACAGATAGACGATGTCTGGACCCCTCCCCAGGATGCCTCCCCATGTCTGACCTTGGGGGGTCCAGTGCCAAGGGGGAAGTTCAATAACATACCAGGTTTCTCCTTGGCCCTGGGACAGGTTCCTTCCCTTTCCTTCCCTCCTCGCTGCATCCTTCCTTCCTTTCTTCCTTCTTTCCTTACATATTTATTCAGTGCCATACAGCGATAGCGCACACGTGTTACCTCTAATACAAGGTGAAAAGTGATATGAATGGTGCAAGGTAGAGAGTGGAATGGTGCTGGGAGAGGAACGTGTGGTAGGAGGCCCTCCCTTCACATCCTGGCCTCAAACCTCCAGCCGGTGGCCTTGGGCGGGTCGCTCAGCGTGTCTGGACCTCTGTTTCTCATCTGGATAATGAAGGAGAGGGTGGAGGTGAGGACCCAGGTTGCCTGCCAGGCTCTTGTGAGAATTGGAGGTGTAAAAGGGCTTTCTTTTTTGTTTTTTTAGACAGAGTCTCGGGAGGGGGGTTAGATGGCGGGAGAGGGGTTAGACTAGTCCCCTGGGGGATTGGTTATGGCTGTGGGGGAAGTCGGAGGGAGGCTCTGGGGATGTGTGGGGTTTGGGCTCGGCCTTAAAGGATGGGTGGAATTTGGCCAGGCACAGACGGGGGAGCGGTGGTGCTTTGGGCATCACCAGCCCTAGGCTCATGGTTGCCACCCTCCCTTCCGGCACCGCCTTCCCTTTTCTGCATTTCCACCCAGAGATGGACCCTCAGCTTTGAATTCTTTTTAGGAAGTGACTTTATTGTTTTTATTTTTTTTCTCTATCTGAGGTAGCCAGAATATTATTTTTGTGATAATGCTAGATGCTTAGTATGTAAAATTCAAGTACAATGGGTAAATACAGAGAAGAATGCAGCAAATCACCACCACTCCCACCACCCAGATGGAACTGTTTAGTTATTTGGTCCGTATGCGTATAGACTCCTCAATAGGCCTACCTGGTGGGAGTGGGAGCATGGGGGCTGGAGGGCCAGAAAGTTTTATAAGCACAGGGAAAATGCACAGTTTAAATTTACCTTCAGGCCAGAGTTGGAAAGATTGTCTCACCTGAAACAGCCCTTCCCTTCTGTCCGCTGCCTACATGACTGTATCGGATGGGGAAAGAGGGAATGGGGAACTTTCAGGCCATGGCCTTCAAAACTTCCCCATTCAGACAAATTACAGAAAAGGAGCCAGTCTCAGTGAGCATATTCCAGCTCTAGAACAGTGGCTTTCCAACTTTTAGACTAAAACCTCAGACACAGACACCCACACATAACTGAAACAAAAGCCTTATGAAACCCATATTTTAGCTGGGCACAGTGGCTCATGTCTGTAATTCCAAACACTTTGGGAGGCCGAGGTAGGAAGATCACTTGAACCCAGGGGATTGAGGCTGCAGTGTTTGCAGCATTGTACTCCAACCCGGGCAACAAAGTGAAAAAAGAAACTCATGCTTATCAACTCATGCTTATCATTATGATACAGAGGCATTCTGATATTTTCTAATCTACACAATGCTGTTGTGTTTAAAAAAGAAAAAAAAAAGCTTATCTTAACCTACCAAATTGTTGGCACAGCCTGCAGTTTGAGAAATGTCACTGTTGACCAGCGATTTTCAAATGTTCGTGTGCATCAGACTCAACTGCAGAGTGTGCTAAAACAATCTGCTCCCCTCTCCTGAGGTTCTGAGTCATTAGTTCTGGAGTGGGACCTGAGGATTCGCATTTCCACCAAGTTCCCAGGAGGGGCTGATACTGCCAGTCTGGGGACTCCACTTTGAGACCCACCCTCCTGGGGTGTTTTTAAGGCAACATGCTCCCTTGGCAAAGACCATCAGGGGATTTGCTTTATTGAATGGATGAGAATTGCTGATCGCTAACATCCGAACAGTGGATCTCTGAGATACTTGAGGATGCTGGTCAGGCATTGTCGTTGGGATCTTTAACACCACCCTCCTAAAATCCAGCTCACACTATTAATATAAAGTGTTGCATGTAGAAAAGGTCTGCTAAGCAAAGGGACATTTATGCCTAGCCCTAGTTGAATTCCCTGCCTCTCAAATCCCAGACCTGCAGAACGTAAAACCCTCCCAGCCTTTCTGAAAACACTGTTCTTCTAAAGGCAATGAAAGGCGCTATTTAGCATGTGGGTTTCACCTTTCTGTTTTTTCAAAGGGAAGAAGGTAGGTCAAGCGTGACTGCCCCATGGGGAAGGCTGTCCCCGCTGGCTCTGGTAGGGGTCTGGTGGGTTTCACTGGCGGTCCCCAGTTTCCCAGCTTTAACCAGAAATTTTCCTGGCATTGTAGCACGTGGCAGCACCTCGGCCTTGCAGCCTGCCAGCTTTGGAGACTGGCCTGTATCCCAAACTGCTTCTGCTCTCCAACCAGGGACTGTCAGCCCCCACCCCTAAGCCTCCTCCTCTGTAGCCTTGGGGCCTCCATGGGCCCCTCCCCAGCCTCGCAGCCCTCCAGAAGCCAGCCCTCAGCTGAGAGCAGCTTTGCGAGGGAGGGGAATGTTCAATGGGCACAGAGCACTTCTGTTCCAGTAACAATGGCCCGTTGATGACTAGATTCTGCCCAGGTCAGCTCCCTCAACTGGACTTTGGGGAGGAGAAAGGACTCCAGCCCCCCCAGGCAGCCATTTCTGGGTGTGAGGTTGATTCAGAGGCCTGAGCCTCTGTCTGCCCACAGAACCTCATTCTTCAGGCCCTGGTACAGCAGGGAGAAACGCCCATCCCAGGGCAGTGTAAGGCCCCAGGAGTGATTCCGTTCTGTCCAATTCAACAGTCAGTTATTGAATAGTCCTGGCCACTGAGGTTTGGTGCTAAGTAGCTGTGGGGAATAAGAATAACTGCTGACATGAATTCAATGCTTCTTACTGTCAACCCCGCCCCTGGCTGCCCAGTAGTCTCTAGGGAACTTATAAAAATTCCCAGGCACAGATTCCTCCCACCTCGGAATTTTCAGGGGTGAACCCTTGGCACTGATATTTTTTAAAAGCTCTCAGAGTGGTTCTCATGCCCAGCTGGGATGCAGCATCACTGGCCTCCAGTCTGTCAGATGCTGTGCTAAGCATTTAACTTGGAGTACCCCATTTAAGGAAGCAGGTGCTTATGGGATGCTGAAATGTGGCCCCCACAGATGTCCACGTATGAGCCACCAGCACCTGTGGATATGTGAGCTTGCATGGTAAGGACTGTCCAGATGGGATTAAGTTAAGGATTTTGAGTTGAGAGATTATCCTGGATTATCCAGGAGAGCCCTAAATATAATCACAAGCCTCCTTATAAGAGGGAAGCAGAAGATTTGACTACAGAAGAGGAGTGTCAGAATAATGCATGGTGAGAAAAACTATCAGCCATTGCTGGTTTGCAGATGGAGGAAGGGGGCATGAGCCATGGAAAGCAGGTAGCCTCCAGAAGCTGGGAAAGGCAAGGCTGCAAACTCTCCAGAAGGAACCCAGGCCTTCTGGCACCTTCATGTTAAGTCAGTGAAACTGACCTCACACTTCTGACATTCAGAACTGTACGATAATCAGTGTGTTGTTCCAGCTGGGCACGGTGGCGTATGCCTATAATTCCAGCACTTTGGGAGGCTGAAACGGGAGGATCTCTTGAGGCCAGGAGTTTGAGACCAGCCTGGGCAACCTGATGAAACCCCTGTCTCTACAAAAATAAAAAAATTAGCTGAGTGTGGTTGCATGCACCTGCCCCAGCTATTCAGAAGCTGAGGTGGGAGAATCTCTTGAACCCGAGAGATTAAGGCTGCAGTGGGCCATGATCATGCCACTGCACTCAGCCTGGGCAACAGAGCATGACCCTGTCTCAAAAAAAAAAAGGAAAGAAAGTAAGTGTTATTTGAAGGTACTAAGTTTGTGGCAATGTGTTACAACAGCAGTAGGAAGCAGATACGGGGTTGTCATTAACCCTGCTTTACAGAAGAAGCACAGGGGCCAGGCAGTCACCTGGGCTCACCCAGCTAGTGGGCTACCGAGCTGGAAGAACCAGGGTGTCCAACCCCTTCTTCACTGCCCACCCCACCTCACCAGACTGCCCCCTCTTGGCAGTCAGACAGACATGGGTTCAATCTCAGCTCTGTCATCTTCTGTCTGTGTGTCCTGTGCTGCTGGTGAGGCTTGTTTGGCCAGGGGGAGGCCCCAGGAAGGGGAGGGGTGGAGACCAGTTGGAAAGATAGGGTGGGCCAGGTTGTTCCCAGGTGGAAGAGTTTGGACTTGATTTTGGAGGAATGGAGCCCACAGGGCACTGTCTGGTCTCCTCTGCCGTATTTCTTGATGATGCCTCAGACCCGCAGGGCTGCTCAGTCTTTGAGATCTGACATAATGCAGCAACCCAGCTCCCATTGAGAACCTCAGGATTGGGACCAGAAGCATCATTCTACTCCTTGTCACCCACAGCCAGTGACAGCCATTTATCTGGGACGGCCAGTGAGCTCCTGTTTCCCAGGAAGCCAGCAGTGGCCTGGTGCCTCCAAAATGTTTCTTCCAGGATTCTCCTAGAACCATGTATTTGGGACCATGCCTTTTTTTTTTTTTTTTTTTAAAGAGTCTTGCTCTGTTGCCCAGGCTAGAGTGCAGTGGCTCAATCTTGGCTCACCGCAACCTCTGCCTCCCGGGTTCAAACAATTCTCCTGCCTCAGCCTCCTGGGTGGCTGGGATTATAAGCACATGCCACGATGCCTGGCTATTTTTTGTATTTTCAGTAGAGACGGGGTTTCACCATGTTGTTCAGGCTGGTCTCGAACTCCTGAACTCAAGTGATTCACCTGCCTTGGCCTCCCAAAGTGCTGGGATTATAGGCGTGAGCCACTGCACCTGCCCAAGGCCATGCATATTTTTTAGAGTAAAAGTATGAAATACAAACAAATACAGAGAGTTGTCCAGATAAGGCAGGAAAATAGGGTCTAGAGGCAGGGAATGTAAGGCCAATTCACACTTCAGCTATAACAGGAAATACCCTCTCCATAGCTCGTGCTCTGTAAATGACTTTGTAACTTTACTTCATCCTCTCCATTTACATAGGGCGTACCCGAAATAACAAATGGAATCCTCTAGGGAGTATTTAAACTCCCCAAAATTCTGTAACGGGCCTTTTGTTTGTTTGTTTGTTTTGAGACACAGTCTCACTCTGTCACCCAGGCTGGAGCGCAGTGGCGCAATCTCAGCTCACTACAGCCTCCGCCTCCCAGGTTCAAGCAATTCTCCTGCCTCAGCCTCTCAAGTAGCTGGGATTACAGGCACGCACCACCGCACCCAGCTAATTATTGTATTTTTAGTAGAGACGGGGTTTCATCATGTTGTCCAGGCTGGGTTCGAACTCCTGACCTCAAGTGATCAGCCTCCCAAAGTGCTGGGGTTACAGGCGTGAGCCACCATGCCCAGCTGACGGCCTTTTGAGCTCCTGTGCTCGGGCCACCCCACACTGTGGAGCGCACTTTCTCAGTAAATCCCTTCATCCCTTCCTTGCTTTGTGCATTTTGTCTAATTCTGTGTTCAAGACACCAAGAACCTGTACACCCTCCACCTTTAACACAAAGCCACACCACAAGTTGGTGACAGGTCCTGAAAGATCAGTTCCTGACTAGGACTCTGATCTGTCCACTGCTGTACAGCTGCTCCCTTCTGGCTAAATCAGCTTGCTCAGACATAGAGCATAGTGGTTGAATTTGTGGACTGTGGAGCCAGGCTTCCTGGGTTCAGATCCCAGCTCTGCCTTTAACTCAGGGTAAGTTTTCTCATCCCCTTGCCTTTGATGGGGATGATGACTATTATCTATAAGCATTATCCAGGGTTCTTCCAAAGATTAAATGCATTTATGTACATGAAGTACTTGGAACAATTCCTTGTTCACTGTGTTAACTTCTGTTACTATTCAGCTCCTCTAGGGCAGGGGCTGTGTCTTTTCCTTCCTGTTCCTAGTGCCTGGTTCCATGCTTGGCCCAGAGCAAGTCCTCAGCAAATGAATATACTTGTTTCATGTGAGCTTTTGTCACTCAGAGATTCTTTAGGTACTTTCCCAAAAGCTTTCACTCTTACAAATTTCCATCGTAGTTCTTCAAATCTTTCTTCTCCTCCTTCCTGCCGCAGAATTGCCATAGAGCAGCCTGAAGCTTGCTCTGCCCCTTGCAAAGTCCAGTGAGCAGTTCAAAGATAACCCAGATGTCCCAAGCCTCCCAGCCAGAGTGCCTGTGCTGCGCAGCTGGCATGGCTGCCCCAGTCTTCTTCGCCCCAAGGCCATGCTTGGCCGACTCGCTGACCCGCTGAGGTTGCGCAGAGCTTTTTGGGCCCTGTAGCAGCACTGCTTGGGCACCAAGCCTTGCATGGTCTCATGGGACTCACTGCCTGCAGCCGCTAGTCCCAGCTCCCCTCCTTACCAGAACCCACACCATGTTGTCCAGCTGATGGGGGATCACATATCATGCTATTCCCTCCAGGATCCTGTCCCCTGTTTTTCTCCCCCTACCATGAGGAGTAGCATCCTCATTTAGCCTTTCCCTCAGAAAGTCCCCACGCTTATTACTACACATGAATAGACCCCAGGAAGGTCACTTTCTCATGGTTCTGCAAAAAGCCAAACTCCAGTTGAGGTCCGGTTTGAACCCAACCGGTTCACTCCTCTGCCCTAGAAAGGCCATTTCTGCTCAATCTTACTGCCCCACCTCTGGTTCCAACTTGCAAAGATCTCTTGAAACCCTGCCTCCTGTTGTGGGAGCTAGTTTTCTTTTCTTTTTTTCCTTTTCATTACACAGTTTCATTTTGACATAACAGTAGATTCACATGCAATTTTAAGAAATCGTACAGAGAGGTCTCATGAATCTGTTACCCACTTCCCCCTATGGTAACATTTTGTGAAAGCCTAGCCTAATGTCACAATCAGAATGTTGACTTCATACAGAATCCCTTGTGGTGCCCTTTTGTAACTACACTCACTTCCCTCCTGCCCCCACCCCTTCCTTGACCCTTGGCAATACTAGTCTGTTCTCCATTCTTACAGTTTTGTCATTTCAGGAATGTTCTATAAATGGAATTATGCAGTGTGTAACCTTTTGTGATTGGCTGTTTTCACTCAGCACAGTTCCCTGGAAATTCATCCAAGTTATTGTATGTGTATCAGTGTTGTTTTTTATTACTAAGTAGGTAAAACAAGGGACACAGACGTGTTCTCCTGGCATCTCTTCCTGGTTAGCAAGAGATTCAGCAGCCCGCTGCCACTCTGGCCTTGCTGATAGCTAGTGCGTGTGCAGGCAGCAGCTCCCGCTGTCTGTAAGAGCGCCAGGGTAGTGAAGTTGGGTGCTCTAAAAGTAGTGGCTCTCCATCTTTGCTGATTCTAGGTTAGAATCACCTAAGGAGCTTTAAGTAATCTTGATGCCCAGGCCATACCCACACCAATGCAATCTGAATCTGCAGGTGGCACCCAGGCCTCAGTGATTTGTAAACTTCTCTGGATGATTCTCATGCTGTCAGAGTTGAAAACCAGTCCTCTAAAACAACCACAGCAGATTCACAATAGCTGTGCCATCCTCTACCCATGATAGATGTCACAGAGCAATCGCAGCACTCGTATTTTCAAATACGGCGCTCCAGGCAGCCCCTTCCCATCCATCAGCTTTGGCCTGGGGTGGAAATTGACTTGCTCTCTTAGCTGAGAAACCGTTTGGCCATGGCCATGTCCAGGTGTGCCCAGGCCTGAGGCCTGACATGTTAGGTGAGTGTCCCTGTAAGTAATGCTGGAAAGGTGGGCCCTTGACCGATAGGAATAGTTGCAGCAGGCAGAGATCGCCTGGGCTGGTTCTATAAGATAAACCCGAAGTGGATCAGCCAGTGTCCCTCCCCTGCAGCCCAGCATGGGGAGAGATGTACCCAAGAAATACCAACCAACAGTGCCATTGGCATAGATGGGCTCTGGCTGACATTTGTTCAGACCAGCAATAATGCCCAGCCTGTGTGCAATCTTCCCAATTTTCAGAGCTCACACAGCTTCCTCGATGCTCACAACAACCCTGTGGGGCCAGCCTAAGCTCAGAGAAGTTAAATTCCTCACCCAATGTCAGCAGAGAGTAAGTGGGAGAGCTGGGACCCACTCCAAGTCTGTCCAAGTTCAGGGCCGTCTGTCCAAGTTCAGGGCCATCTGTCCAACACTCAGAGCAGTTAGACAATTGACCTCTGTTTCCACTGGCAGACCGAGTGTAGATGGGCTCCTTTGTGGCCATAGATCAGCCAGAGGATAGCAGCAGACACATGTGGACCAAGCCCCCTGCTGCCCAAGACCCCTGTGGCCCCTCTCTCCCTAACCGCTGCTTCTCCTACAGATCTAGTGCAGAGATGTTGGACAGAACACAGGAGGTTGAAGTCAGGGTGGGAGCAGGAAAAAAAAAAAAGAGAAGAAAAGAGGCTGGAGTTCCTCCTTTCATCACAGGAATAAAACCCCTTCCTGCTGTCAATGGGACCATTAAGTGGGAGTTTGAGGAAGCTCCAGAGGATTCAAATTCTGTTGCCACTGTATAGAAACAGAGGAGACCGACGCGGTGACTCACATCTGTAATCCCAGCACTTTGGGAGGCTGAGGCGGGCAGATCACTTGAGGTCAGGAGTTCAAGACCAGCCTGGGCCGCATGGTGAAACCCTGTCTGTACTAAAAATACAAAAAAATTAGCTGGGTGTGATGGTGCCTAACTGTAATCCCAACTACTCGGGAGGGTGAGGCAGGAGAATCGCTTGAACCTGGGAGGCGGAGGTTGCGTTGAGCCAAGATTGTGCCACTGCACTCCACCCTGGGTGACGAGAGTGAGACTCTGTCTCAAAAAAAAAAAAAAAAGGAAATAGAAGTAGGGTTGGAAGAAAACAGGGAGCAGAAGAAATTCTCCTCTCTGTCCTGTCCCTTACTTGGTCATTCTTCAGGAGCAGAAAGTCTCCTTAGAAGGTCAGGAAGGAGGATAGAGCAAGAATTAGGGATCCTAGACTTGTGCATGGAGAGTTTTTCTCTACCCAGTTATCTCAGAAATCCTGTAATGGAGCCGTCTTTCCAGAGGTGCAGAACAAAATGGGAAGCTGTGGCCATTGTGTAGCCATTGAAGGCTAGCCCATGGTCCCCTCACAGCTTCCATGGGCTTCTCCCGAGCATGTGCACATATGATGCACCCATTGCATGTATACGTACATGCACACATTTCTGGTCAAAAGGTTGCTGATTGATAAAACTTACAAAAGCTCCAAACCCCAGGAATGAGCACAGCGTTTTGCAATAATGAGCATGACCAAAATGGGAAAAAATAGGGCACATGAGGGATGAGGGAGGAAAAAGGACTCCAGGGCCCAGAAGATTCCTAGCCTTCCTTAGCCACCTCCTCTAAAGTAGGGGTAACAAGTACATGGCATATGTGCCAGCCCTTCCCCTGTGATATAGTTGGGATATTTGTCCACACCCAAATCTCATGTTGAATTGTAATCCCCAATGCTGGAAGTGGGGCCTCGTGGGAGGTGTTTGAGTCATGGGGGTGGATCCCTCATGGCTTGGTGCTGTCTTCCTCATAGTGAGTTCTTGCCAGATCAGGTCATTTAAAAGTGTGTGGCACCTCCCCATTCTCTCTCTCTTATTCCTGCTTTTGCCATTTGAAGTGCCTGCTCCTGCTTTGCTTTCCGCCGTGATTGAAAGCTCCCTGAGGCTTCACCAGAAGCCAAGCAGATGCCAGCACCATGCTTCCTGTACAGCCTGCAGAACCAAGAGCCAATTAAACTGCTTTTCTTTATAAATTACCCAGTCTCAGGTATTTCTTTATAGCAGTGCAAAAACAGCCTAATACACCCTATCTGTACACACAGCAGACATCACTACTCAACTGCCACGTTCTTTCCCACAGAAAACAAGCCTGATCTCAGGATTCTTCTCATCAAAGTGCTCCAGGCTGCCAATTACCAACCTATTAGCTTTTACTCATGAGATGAAAATGATTTGCCAGGCTGGGTGTGGTGGCTCACACCTGTAATCCCAGCACTTTGGGAGTCCAAGGTAGCTGGATCACTTGAGGTCAGGAATTCGAGACCAGCCTGACCAAAATGGTGAAACCCCATCTCTACAAAAATGTAAAAATTAGCCAGGCATGCTGGCACTCGCCTGTAATCCCATCTACTCAGGAGGCTGAGGCAGGAGAATCTCTTGAACTTAGGAGGTGGAAGTTGCAGTAAGCTGCGATTGCGCCACTGCATTCCAGCTTGGGCGACAGAACAAGGCTCTGTCTGAAAGAAAGAAAGAAAGAAAGAAAGAAAGAAAGAAAGAGAGAGAGAGAGAGAGAGAGAGAGAGAGAGAGAGAGAGAGAGAGAGAAAGAAAGAAAGAAAGAGAAAGAAAGAAAGAAAGAAAGAAAAAGAAAGAAAGAAAGAAAGAAAGAAAGAAAGAAAGAAAGAAAGAAAGAAAGAAAAAATAATTTGCCAGCCTCAGCTTGAGCCCAGGAGTTCGAGACCAGCCTGGACAACAGGGAAAGACCCTGACTCTCCAAAAAGTTTTTAAAAAAATAGCAAGGTGTGGTGGCACACGCCTGTGATCCCAGCTATTTGGGAGCCTGAAGCAGGAGGATCACTTGAGTCCAGGAGGTTGAGGCTGCAGTGAGCCATGATCACACCACTGCACTCCAGCCTAGGTAATGGAGCAAGACCCGTTCTCAAAAAAAAAAAAAAAAAAGTTGGAAACCTGATACAGTCACCATTTTTGTCAGGATCCCTCTTGCTTGTTCTGGGTTAGGTTCATCACAAAGCTGCTTAGATGGACTTGGTTATTCAAGTAAATATTAAGCGCTAACTGTGTGTAGGATGATGGATTGGGACACAACTCCATATGCTTTTTATTTCCATTATTTTTATAACTTTCTCTTATATTGATATTTTAGTAACATGGTAACAAATTTAAACAATAGAAGAAAGTAGAAGTTAAAAGTCAGTGACAGTTCCCACCCATTCCCCAGTTCCCTCAACCACTCTTGTCAATCTCTTGTTTCCATCTCCAAAGATATCCAGCATTTGCATGGATCCAGTCCCGTTTGTAGGCAGTTGGTAGCATGCCACGCATACTCTTGCCCTTGCTTTTATCACTCATGTCTTGAACAGCATTTTATGTCAGCCCTCCAGAACTTCCTCTTTCTTTTTAATCATTACAGAGTATTGCACTGATAAATGTACCTAACATTGAGCTAATAAGTTGCTGTTTTTTGTTTTGGTTTTGGTTTTGCCTATTAACATGCATTAATGTCATGGTTAGCCTTTTGTAATTATAATCGATTTATTGTTGTATATGTCCTTGTATCCATGCAAATATATCAGCAAGATTAGTTCCTAGAAGTGGAATTCCTGGGTCGAAGAGTGTTATAGCAGTCCTTTGGGGCTGCTATAACAAATACCATATACTGAGAAACTTACAAATAGCAGAAATTTATTGCTCATGGTTCTGGAGGCTGGGAAGTCCAAAATCAAGGAGCCAGCAGATTTGATTTGGGGAGGGCTGCTCTCTGCTTCCAAGATGGCACCTACCTGTGGCATCCTTACCTGGTGGAAGGAGCAGACAAGCTCCCTTAGGGCTCTAATAATTTTTCTTTTTTTTTTGACACGGAGTTTTGCTCTTGTTGCCCAGGCTGGAGTGCAATGGTGTGATCTTGGCTCACTGCAACCTCCACCTCCCACGTTCAAGCAATTCTCCTGCCTCAGCCTCCTGAGTAGCTGAGATTACAGGCATACGCCTCCATGCCCAGCTAATTTTGTATTTTTATTAGAGATGGGGTTTGTCCATATTGGTCAGGCTGGTCTCAAACTCCCGCCCTCAGGTGATCCACCTGCCTCGGCCTCCCAAAGTGCTGGAATTAACAGGCATGAGCCACCATGCCCAGCCTCTAAAAAGAACACTAATCCCATTCATGAGGGCTCCACACTGGTGACCTAGTCACCTCCCAAAGGCCCTACCTGTTAATGCCAGCACACTGGGATTTGATTACAACACAAAAATTTTAGAGGGGCACAAACATTCAGCCCATAGCAAAGAGTATGCATATTTAAAACTTGTGATGGCTTGGCCAAATCATCCTTCAGAAAGGACACTCCCATGAACATTACGTATTAGGACGGGACGGGCTATGCTGTAAGAACAATTAGTCCCCCAAATCTTAGTATTTAACATAGCAAAGGCTTGTTTTTTCTCTTGCATCACATCTGATGCAGATGGGGTGGCTCTCTAAGCAGCATCCCAGGGATCCAGGCTGCTTCCATTGTGAACTAAGCCAGTTGGAACATGTGGCCTCCACTGTTGCCACAGCCAGGGGAGAGAGGCCTGGATGAATGTGTGGGAAAATTTTAAGCGAAGTGGCTTACATCACTTTCACCCACATCCTACCTGTCAGAACCAGTCATATGGCCTCAGCCTGACTGCAAAAGAGTCTGGGCAATGTGGAGGAGCCCCTGGCCACTCGATGAGCCTCACGTCTCTGCCAGTCGGTTCCCCCGAAATTCACCCACACAGTATATTCCAGGGCATTTTGTTCTTCGCTAATTAAATATATGAAAAATGGCGTCATGTAGACTGTCGTTCTGCCCTGCACGTCTGTGCTTTCTTTGGGCAGTTGCCCTCCGCCTTTTTCTGCTGAAATACTCATAGGGGATTATGTTCACACTCCAGACACACTCCAGTGGCCTTCCCCAAATTTTCCCAAAACTCCAAAACCTTTTGTGGGGAAGCCCTAAGACATTCTATATTTTGGCTGTTACAGGCATACCTCAGAGGTATTGCAGGTTCAGTTCCAGACCACTGCAACAAAATTAATATCACAATAAAGCAAATCACGCAAATTTTTTTGTTTCCCAGTGCATATAAAATTTACATTTACACGGCCAGGTGCAGTGGCTCGCACCTGTAATACCAGCACTTTGGGAGGCCAAGTCAGGCGGATCACCTGAGGTCAGGAGTTCGAGACCACCCTGGCCAACATGGTGAAACCCCGTCACTACTAAATATACAAAAAATTAGCCAGGCATGTTGGCAGGCACCTGTAATCCCAGCTACTCGGGAGGCTGAGGCAGGAGAATCGCTGGAACCCGGGAGGCAGAGGTTGCAGTGAGCCGAGATACATGCCATTGCACTCCAGCCTGGGCAACAAGAGCAAAACTCTGTCTGAAAAAAAAAAAGTTACTTTTATACTATACTGTAGTCTATTAAGTGTACAGTAGTATGTCTAAAAAAAGTACATAACTTAAAAATACTTTATTTGCTGAAAAAAATGCTAACAATCATCTGAGACTTTAGCAAGCGACTTGTAGTCTTTTTGCTGGAGAGGGTCTTGCCTCAATGTTGATGGCTGCTGACTAACTGCTGAAGAGTAGGGTGGCTATGGCAATTTCTTTCTTTCTTTTTTTTTTTGTTTTTGTTTTTTTGTGTTTTGAGACAGGGTCTTGCTCTGTTGCCCAGGCTGGAGTGCAATGCCACGATCATGGCTTGCAGCAGCCCTGATCACCTTGGCAATGCCCCGACCTCAGCCTCCCGAGTAGTTGGAACCACAAGTGCATGTCACCACACCCAGCCTATGTTTTTATTATTTGCAGAGACACAGTCTCACTATGTTTCCCAGGCTGGTCTCGAACTCCTGGGCTCAAGGAGTTCCTGGGCCCGCTTGGGCCTCCCAAAGTGATGGGATTACAGGTGTGAGCCACTGCACCCAGCCGCAATTTCTTAAAATAACACAGCAGTAAAGTTTGCTGCATCAATTGACTCTTCTTTTCATGACGGATTTCTCTGTAGCATGCAATGCTGTTTGATTCACAGTAGCACTTCTTTCAAAATTAGAGTCAATTCTTTCTAACTCTGCTACTGCTTTATCAACTAAGTTTATGGAATATTCTTTTTTTTTTTTTTTTTTTGAGATGGAATTTCACTTTTGTTGCCCAGGCTGGAGTGCAGTGGCACGATCTCGGCTCACTGCAACCTCCACCTCCCAGATTCAAGCTATTCTACTGCCTCAGCCTCCAGAGTAGGTGGGATTACAGGTGTCCACCACCACGCTTGGCTAATTTTTTGTATTTTTAGTAGAGGCAGGGTTTCACCGTGTTGGCCAGGCTGGTCTTGAACTCCTGATCTCAGGTGATCCACCTGCCTCGGCCCCCCAAAGTGTGGGGATTACAGGTGTGAGCCACCACTCCCAGACAGTTTATAGAATATTCTAAATCAAGCTTGTCCAACCCGCAGGCCACGTGCAGCTCAGGACGGCTTTGAATGTGGCCCAACACAAATTTGTAAATTTTCTTAAAATATTATGAGATTTTCTTTGCGTTTTTTGTTTGTTTGTTTTCTCATCACATATCGTTAGTTGTTAGTGTATTTTATGTGTAGAACAAGGCAATTCTTCTTCCAGTGTGGCCCAGGAAAGCTAAAAGACTGGACACGCTGCTCCAAATCCTTTGTTGTCATTCACAGCATCTTCACCAGGAGTAGCTTCCATCTCAAAAACCACTTTCTTGACTCATACATAAGAAGCAACTCATTCATTCAAGTTTTACCATGAGATTGCAGCAATTCGCTCATATCTGCAGGCTTCATGTCTAATTCTAGTTTTCTCTTATTACTTCCACCACATCTGCAGTTCATTTCTCCACTGAAGTCTTAAACCCCTCAAAATCATCCACATGGATCCACTTCCTCCATCCACTTCTTAGCATCCACTTCTTCCAAATTAGCATCCACTTCTTCCACATTCCTATTCATGTTGATATTTTCACCTCCTCTCCTGAGTCACAAATGTTCTTACTGGCATCTACAATGGAAGGTTTTCAGTTTACTTTGCCCAGATCCAACAGAGGAATCACTGTCTATTGCAGCTATAGCCTTACAAAATGTATTTCTTAAATAATGTAACTTGAGGGTCAGATATGGTGGTTCACGTCTGTAATCTCAGCACTTTGGGAGGCCAAGGGAGGAGGATTGTTTGAGGCCAGGAGTTCAAGACCGGCCTGGGCAACATAGTGAGACATCTCTACAAATTAAAATTTAAAAATTAGCCAGGAGGCCGGGTGCAGTGGCTCACATCTGTAATCCCAACATTTCGGGAGGCTGAGGTGGGTGGATCACCTTAGGTCAGGAGTTCAAGACCAGCCTGGCCAACATGATGAAACCCTGTCTCTGCTAAAAATACAAAAATTAGCCAAACGTGGTGGCGGGCACCTGTAATCCCAGCTACTTGGGAGGCTGAGGCAGGAGAATCGCTTGAACTCGGGAGGCAGAGGTTGCAGTGAGCCGAGATCACACCACTATACTCCAGCCTGGGTGACAAAGCGAGACTCTGTTCAAAAACAACAACGAAAATTAGCCAGGTGAAATACCATGCACCTGTAGTCCCAGCTACTTGGGAGGCTGAGACAGGAGGATCACTTGAGCCCAGGAGTTTGAGGCTACAGTAAACCATAATCATGCTACTGCATTCCAGCCTGGGTGACAGAGTAAGAAGACCCTGTCTCAAAAAAAAAAAAAATTAATTAATTAAAAAACAGACTTGAAAGTCAAAATTACTCCTTGATCCATGGGCTGCAGAATTAATGTTGTGCTAACAGGCATGAAAACATTACTCTCCTCTTACCTGTCCATCAGAGCTCTTGGGAGACTAGGTGCATTGTCAATGAGCAGTAGTATTTTAAGCAGTAGGTGTCAACAGTGGGCTTAAAATATTGAATAAATCATACTGTAAACGGATATGCTGTCATCCAGGCCTGTTCCATTTACAGAGCACAGGCAGAGTACATCTTGCTTAATTGTTAAGGTCCCTAGGAGTTTTAGAAGGGTCAATGAGCATTGGCTTCAGCTTAAAGTCACCAGCTACCTTAGCCCCTAACAAGAGAATCAGTCTGTCCTTTGAAGCTTTGAAGCCAAGCACTGACTTCTCCTCTCTAGCTATGGAAGTCCTAGATGGTATCTTCTTCCAGTAGAAGGCTGTTTGGTCTACATCAAAAACCTGTTGATTATTGTAGCCACCTTCATCAGTGATCTTAGCTAGATCCTCGGGATAACTTGCTGCCAATTCTCCATCAGCACTTCCTGCTTTACCTTGCACTTTTATGTTGTGGAGATGTCTTCTTTCCTTAAACCTCATGAACCAACCAAAGCTAGCAGCTTCCAACTTTTCTGCAGCTTCCTTGTCTCTCTCAGCTTTCCTAGAATTGAAGAGAGTTAGGGACGTGCTCTGGTTTAGGCTTTGGCTTAAGGGAATGTTGTGGTTGGTTTGATTTTCTATCCAGACCACTCAAACTTTCTCCATATCAGCAGCAAGTCCGTTTCACATTATTATAATTTGTGTGTTCACTAGAGTAGCCCTTTTCATTTCCTTCAAGAACTTTTCCAGCTGGGTGCGGTGACTCACGCCTGTAATCCCAGCACTTTGGGAGGCTGAGGTGGGCAGATCACTTAAGGTCAGGAGTTCGAGACCAGCCTGGCCAACATGATGAAACCCCCTCTCTACTAAAAATACAAAAATTAGCCTGGTGTGGTGGCAGGCACCTGTAATCCCAGTTACTTGGGAGGCTGAAGTACGAGAATCACCTGAACCCAGGAGGTGGAGGTTGCAGTGAGCCGAGATCATGCCACTGCCCTCCAGCCTGGGCAGAGCGAGAGTCTGTCTCAACAACAACAACAAAAAAAAGAATTTGTCTTTCGCACTCACAGCTTGGCTAAATGTTTGGTGCAAGAGGCCTCACTTTTAGCCTTTCTGGCTTTCAGCATTCCTTCCTCACTAAGCTCCATCATTTCTAGCTTTTGATTTTAAGCAACAAAAGCGTGACTCTTTCTTTCACTTGAACACTTAGAGGCCATGGCAGGGTTATTAATTGGCCTAATTTCAATATTGTTGCATTTCAAGGAACAAGGAAGAGGCCTGGAGAGAAGGAAAGAGACCAGGGAATGGCTGGTTGGTGGGGCAGTCAGAACACAGACATTTATCGATTAAATCCATTGTCTTCTATGGGTGTGGTTTGTGGCACCCCAAAACAATTACAATAGTAACATCAACAATCACTGATCACAAATCACCATAACAGATAAAATAATAATGAAAAAATCTGCACTATTGCGAGAATTACCAAAATGTGACACAGAGACACACAGAGAGCTCATGCTTTTGGAGAAATGGCATTGATAAGACTTGCTCAAGACAGGGCTGCCACAACCTTTGATGTGTAGAAAACACAGTATCTGTGAAGCGTAATAAAGCAAAGCACAGTAAAATCTGTCCTGTTTGTATTCACAAAAACATATAAAGGCATGTGAGTAATAATATAAAATTAGCTGGGTCAAGATCGTTGCCAGCTGTGGTGTGGAATGGATTGGCAGCAGTCCTGTGCCATTTCCCAGGCTCTCTGTGCCTCCACCTCCTCCCTTATTCATGAAAGACAAGCCAAACAAGGGACAAAGGTATACAATAGTTGCTGTAAATGTCCCTATTTCACCTATGAGAAAACTGTACTCAAAGAGGTTTAAGTTCCTTGCCTAAGGTAATAGGACCTCAAAGACAATAAGCAAAAGCAAGGAAACTGAAAGCACCCATAGCTACACAGAGATTCATTGCTAACTTTGTCAGACGTTGTGCCAAGACTCTCTCTCTTTCTCTTTCTCTCCCTCTCTCTGTCTCTCTACCCGCCCCCCCACGTATGTGTCTCTGTGTGTGTGTGTGTGTGTGTGTGTGTGTGCATATGCATGTATACACCCACTTTTTTTTTTATAAAATAGACTGCAACTGGAGATACTGGTGTGTCCTACTTTTTGGTGCAGCGTCATAACATAAGCATCTTTCTAGGCAATAAATTAACTTTATGCTGGCCTTCTTTTTTCAGTGGAGTATTAATTAAGCATCTTGTATGTGCCCAATATTCTGCTGGCTCTGGGGGAAGAAGGCCAGCCTACAGGAAACAACAGCTAACTCTTTAAGGCAGTGCATAAGTCCATTCATTTGCTTCACAAACATTCATTGAGCCCTGCCACGTGCCAGGCACTGTGGGTATCATGGAGAACAAGACTACTGTCCGAGGCAAGAGCTGGGCTCCTCCTAGCTTCCTCTGTCCCCCTAACCTCCCCTCACCCACAGGCATCGCTGGGGGTATTTTCCTGGGTTGGTTGGTTTGTTTTGTTTTTTGTTTTGTTTTGTTTTGTTTTTTGAGACAGGGTCTCACTATGTTGCTCAGGATGGTCTCAAACTCCTGGGCTCGAGCAATCTCCTGCCTCGGCCTCACCGTGCCTGGCCGTTGTTTATTTATTTATTGTGGTCAAATGTACATAGCATAAAATTGACCATTTTAACTATTTTCAAGTGTACAGTTCAGTGGCACTAAGTACATTCACACTGTTGGGCAACCCTCCCCACTCTTCCACTGCAGAACCCCTTTCATCTTGCAGAACCGAAACTGTCCCCATTAAACATCAACCCCCCGGCCCTTCATCCCAGCCCCTGGCAGACACCCTTCTGTCTGCCTCTATGATTTTGGCGCTCTGGGTACCTCATAGATAAGTGAGATTGTATAGTATTTCTCCTTTGGTGACCAGCTTATCTCACCAAGCGTGATGTCCTCTGGGAGCATCCGTGTGGAAGAGGTGCTAGCATCATTTTGACTTCTCAAACATCTCGTGGGTGTCACCTCCCCCTCTACCTCTCTGCCACTGCCTCGCTCAGCCACCTGCTCTCTCCTGGACCCTTGCAGAAGGGACTGACTGGGCTCCTGGCCTCCAGTCCTGCCCTCTTCTAATGTATTTTTCATACCACTTCCAAAGTGATAATACATTCCTCTTTTGAAATTTTAGATTTGGTTATTAAAGCAATACAGGTGTATGGTTACCAAAAATTCAAACAGTGTAAAAGAGAATACCAGCCTGGGCAATGTAGAGAGACCCTGTCTCCATAAATTTTTTTTTTTTTTTTTTTTTTGAGACGGAGTCTTGCAGTGGTGGGATCTCGGCGCACTGCAACCTCCACCTCCCAGGTCCTCATTCAAGCATTTCTCCTGCCTTAGCCTCCTGAGTAGCTGAGATTACAGGCATGCGCCACCATGCCCAGCTAATTTTTGCATTTTTAGTAGAGACGGGGTTTCACCATGTTGGCCAGGCTGGTCTTGAACTCCTGACCTCGTGATCCACCCACCTCAGCCTCCCAAAGTGCTGGGATTACAAGCATGAGCCACCACGCCCAGTCTCCATAAATGATTTAAGAAAAAATGTAGCCAGGCGTAGTGGCACATGCCTGTGCTCCCAGCTCCTTGGGAGGCTGAGGTGGGAGGATTGCCTGAGTGTGGGATGTCGAGGCTGCAGTGAGCCAAGATCATGCCACTGTACCCCAGCCTGGGTGACAGAGTGCGACCCTGTCCCCCCCAAAAATAAATAAATCAAAGGGCATAAGGTGAAAAGAATCGTAACATTATGTTTTTGTAGCTCTGCATCTGTGATGGTGCCCCCTGCATGGCTTGCTTTCACTGTGCCAATGCACCACAGTTACCCAGCCTGCCGGCTCTGATAAGATGCTCGCCATGCTTCTCCCATGCTGGACTTGGGCCACGTCCTTGGCCATGAATCTTGGTCTATGTCCAGGTCGGTTCTGAATGAGCCAGCAGACTCCTCCCGGGGCTGCCCGGCTACATGGTTGAGGGCATCCTGGACACCAGCTTCAGCCACAGCTCCTGACCAGGCAGGTGCAGTGAAGCCGGGAGGTGTAGGTCAGTTCCTACCTCTCCAACCTGAGGTCCTGCACTTCCTGCAGCTGTTGGAAGGGATCGTATCCAATGGGAGCAAGAAAGTGTGCTCCCCCACAGCCCCACTCAGGCATAAAGGGCCGAGGGGCAGCCAGGCCTGTCCTGGCTGGGGCTGGCTCAGAGTCTGTGGCAGCCCCACCCCTGCCAGGCTGGCCCTCAGCCCCAAGATCCACCTATGGCACTCGCCCCTTTACAGCTACATGGACATCCACTGACACTCAGGTGACACACCTTTGCCTGCTTCTACTCAGTCTTGGCAGCAGTTGGACAAAAGGAAATCAAAGATCGGTTCTTTCTTGGGAGAGGAAGAGCAAGCTGGAGCCCTGGGATGCTCAGATGCTCTTGGGAGTAACATAGCCCCATAGCCCCGGGGCTGTACTGGGTGCAGGGGGGTGGAGGTGGTGGGGGAGCTGCAGCCAGGCATTCATTCACTTCCCGTTCTTTCATTCCTGCTCTTCTTTCGCTCACTGACTCATTCAGCAGCCTCTGGGCTGGGCGTTTACTCTCCTGTCAGACAACACACTCCTGATTGGGTGGCCTTGGCCTTCCCAAGCTGTCTCTGGCTGTCCCCAAGTGAAACGGAATCTGGGCTGGACAGGCCACCGGATGGACAAGCTCTTCTCATCTAAAACCAAGGCAGTTGACATTGTGGGCTAAATGATAAGAACAAAATTAAAAAATAAAAACCAGGCAGGTTGGCATAGGAGCTCCATTTCCCTGCCCTACTGTGCCAGTGGCCTGGGGGCTCCCCTGCTGCCTCTCTCCACTCTGCAGATTCTGAGAAAACTCACAAAAGAGCCCACTCCAAGGTGTTTGGCAACAAGGTGGGGGCAGCCTCCCAGCACCCAGCACACATGGAGCTTTCCCGCAGTGGGTTTCAGCGCTCCCACTCTGCCTCAGAGCTACTCTGTCACCAGCTCTTGCCCTCCCTTGGCTCCTCTTTCCCATGCAGCTCCTCCTCCAGCTCGTGGGAAAGGCCGAGAGGCCGGGCCAGCAACAGCTGAGCATCCCCTCAACCTCCCCCTACCCCACCCCACCCCACTGTGCTCTTGGCCCCAGGCAGGCGAGGGAAGTGGAGTTTTGCTGCCTGATGCAATGTCTGGCAGGGCCGTCCCTTATCACAGCCGACTTGCTGGGACCCCCACCTTCCCCGGGGGAGGCCGGAACAGGCCGCAGTCCATTTTGGGCCTCAGTGGAAGGGCCTGGTTGGAGGCCATCCAAGTAGAAAACTCGTTCTCTGGGAGGCACCTTGCCAAGTCACGAGGGAGGCCTGAGCAGAAAGACCCCTGGGGGAGAGAAGGGAGGGAAGCCGAAGCCTCACTTGCTGGGGCTTGCCTGGCCTCAGCTCGCAGCCCCCTTTTTCCGCAGCGTTCTCTCCCTCACATTTGTCTGCAGATGGCTTAGGCTGTTTTCTGCCCTCCCCCTTGTTACCCCACAGCTGTGAGAGGCTGGATGGAAACAAGAATTCAAGAGACTAAAGTTATGTGCGGTCCCAAGTGTGAAGTTTTGCCCACAGTCGGTGGCCATGGTTCGCACCGTGGTCCCAGCACACGCCCTCAGCATGCACCTGTGGCCCACGCGCTCATGCTCACAGCCACTCATGTATGGAGCAACTGCCTTTTTTTCTTCCTCTTCATATATTCTGTCAACTTAGAACGATTAAGCATCTTGCAGTAGGCTCAATGCTTTGGGAAGGACATTGATTCGTTCATTCATCATTCATTCATTCATTCAGCAAGTATTTATGAAGCACCCACTCTGTGCCAGGTACAGTTCTGGGCACTGGAGATGCAAGGGTGGAGCAGACAGATGAAGCTCTCCTCTCCCGGAGTCAACGTTCTGGGGGATGAGAGGCCATCAGCAAGTGCATTTCCATCTATGAAGGGAGTAAAGCAGGGCGCCAAGAGGGAAAGTGATGGGGGTGGCCCACATTAGGTCAGGGGTCAGGGAAGTACTCCAGAGCTGGGGGGGCATTTGAGCTGAGTCCTGATTGCTTAGAAGGAGCCAGCCAGAGCAGATCTGGCCCGGGCAGAGGGACCAGCTGATGCAGAAGCCCCCAGGTGGGGAGTGGCAGGAAGGGCCAGGTGTGGGGGTGTTGGGAGAAGAGGTGGGAAGGGTGAGCAGGGTCTGGATCTTGAAGGCCCTTACAGGGCTTTTATTTTACCAAGTAGTGCATAGAGTGTTTGAAGCAGGAGCTGCCTTATTGTCTGTGCCTCCGAGAAGTTTCCATGTGGCTGAGAAGCTCGGTGGCAGCACAGTTATAATCAGTGCTCAGGTGCTCCCCTGTCTGGGTGGCTGCCCACATGTGATCCCATAGAAGAGGCCGGGCCTGAGGAAGCCAGGGAAGCAGGAGGGGGTGTGGGGAGGCCAGCAGGAGTGTGGGCCTCAGCTGGGAGGGAGGAGGTGATGCAGCATGGAAGATGAGAAGCCCACACCAGCCACACTAGGCCCCCAGGAGATTGTGGACGCCGTCGGGAGCATTATTCGGTGGAGGGGTGCGGGGCAGAAGCCAGATGAGACAGCTGGGAGGTGGCAGGCAGGTGAGAATGTGAGACAGAGGGAGGACAGTGATTTGAGAACTGTATCGTAGGTGGGATAGGAGTCCACATCCCAGCCAGCACCTAGAAGGTTGGGCTGGCTCTGCCCAGGGCCTGGCACGTGGTGTGCACTCACCAGATGGTCGCTGCCCTGAAAGAACTCAGCACTGTGCCTCTTTTCCTGCCTCTGGTGTTTGCTGTCAATGTGCAGAGTGCTGGACAAAACTGGGCCAAGGGAACTGTCCCACTGCCTGCTGCCCTCAAGCAGAGCTGACCTGGCACATGCCTCTGGCATACTTCCTGTTGGCCCTGGCACCCTGCAAAGAGGCCCCCAGTGGGCCCAAGCAGGGGATACCACCTGTTCCTTGGGCTGTTATGTAGTTGCTGGGGCATTGAGGGGATGAAAGGTTTTTTTGTTTTTTGGGTTGTGTTTTTTTTTTGAGACAGAGTTTTACTCTGGGTGCCTAGGCTGGGGTACAATGGCATGATCTCGGCTCACTGCAACCTCCACCTCTCAGGTTCAAGCAATTCTCCTGCCTCCGCCTCCCAAATAGCTGGGATTACAGGCGACCACCACCACACCTGGCTACTTCTTGTATTTTTAGTAGAGACAGGGTTTCACCATGTTGGCCAGGCTGGTCTCAAACTCCAGACCTCAGGTCCACCTGCCTCGGCCTCCCAAAGTGCTGGGATTACAGGCGTGAACCATCGTGCCTGGCCGGATGAA
This sequence comes from Gorilla gorilla gorilla, assembly GCF_029281585.2. Lineage (NCBI taxonomy): Eukaryota > Metazoa > Chordata > Mammalia > Primates > Hominidae > Gorilla > Gorilla gorilla. The sequence goes on along the minus strand of NC_073232.2, from coordinate 43,761,047 downwards.
AGGTATTGAGTACTAGGGGCTAGGAGGGACCAAGAGAAGGAGGAAGAGATTTTTCGGTTCTACCCATGAACTAAGCAAGGGAGGTAGGCCTAGCCCTTGCACCATGGAAGTGGGAGAGAAGTGATGCAAAGGTGTATCTGATGTCACAGGTGTCACAGGCCTGCTTCTTGTAAAGGGCCTCCTGCATGGTGAGTTCTGCGTGGGGCTTTGCTGAGTAACCCCCATCCGGGCTCTATCCCCTTCCCTCATGGCCCTGTGACTTCCTGGCACCATGACCCTCTCCCCGCTTCTGGCTCTGGGAAGCTCCAAACCTCTCTCACCTGCCTGCCCACCTGCCTGCTAGGTTTCCAAAGCTAAACAGAGCGGCAGCTGTCTGGGCAGGGCAAGGGAGCCAACAGCCTGCCTGGGTTTCCTGTCCAAGTGTCCAGCTTTGCTTCTTCCTTTTAGGGTGGCGTCAAGAAGGATCTTAGGAAAGCTGTGTTGCTCTGGGGATGAGGAGGCTGGAACAGCAACTTAAAAATAGAAATAGTCCCTGGAAGGGAGGGAAGGAGAAGGTTCAGAGGCTTGTCATTTAGGCACCCCAACTTCTATACCTTACCAAGGTGCCAGGCCCAGAGGGAAGGGGGTAGCCAGGGCAGCTCCCCCACCCGCACCTGCCTTTTCACCCCTCTCCTATTTCACGAGCATTTACCATGCATCAACGGATATGTTCCTCACAGCACCTTTATCAGCAGGGACTGCCCTTTTCATGCTACAAACAGGCCCAGAGAGGTTGTCACTTATACAAGGTTGCACAGCATGGTAGAGACACAGGGAGGACTAGAGCCCAGGACTTCTAACCCTAGCTCCTTCTGCTTCCCTCACATCGTCAGCCCCAGACAACCTGAGATTGGAGAGGACAGAAAGTCAGGATTTCAACACCTCGTACTCTGAAAACTCAGTGGTGGTTCTCACCCTCTCAGTGGGGCAGGTGGCCTCACACCCCACCACGGGCTAAACAGGGTGCATGGGGGACGTAGCCCCACTGGCCATTCTACACATTCATGCCAACAGCTACCAGGCACCAGCCTCACCATTGATTTTTGGACAGCTGGTCTGTGCCAAGTGCCATTCTAGATGCGAGTCCCGACTTTGGGGCACTTGCATTCTGGGAAGGGAGATGGTCAGCCAGAAAGCCCCACCATAGGAGCTAGGTTGGGGGTCCCCAAGGTACACCAAGAAGCTCAAGTGACCTGGACCTGGGAGGGGTGGCCAGAGGCTTCTGCTGGAGGAACCTTAAGTCAGTTACCTAACCTGTCTCAACCTCAGTTTCCTCACCTGTAAAATGGGCTAGTTGCTGCCTCACAGGGCTTTGCTGAGGATTTGATGAGTGCAAGTGCTTAGCATGGCACCTGGCACAGAGAAATATGCACTCAGTAAACTTAAGCTGCCCATATCATTGGTTGGCCCTCCCAACCAGAGTGCAAGCCCCGGGAGGGCACAGACCATGCCTGCTTGTTCACTGCCATATTTTCAGTGCCTAGGCCAGAAGCCAGCACAAGGTAAATGCTCAGAAAATATTAACTTAATAAGTTCATGAGAAAAGGCCCAGGAAAATTAGGAAGAGGCAGGACTATTCCAGTTAGGAATAGACTCTCCTATGCCAGGCACAGTGGCTCACACCTGTAATCCCAGCACTTTGGGAGGCCGAGGCAAGCAGATCACCTGAGGTCAGGAGTTCGAGACCAACTTGGCCAACATGATGAAACCCCATCTCTACCAAAAAATACAAAAATTAGCTGGGAGTGGTGGCACACGCCTGTAATCCCAGCTACTCAGGAGGCTGAGGCACGAGAATTACTTGAACCCAGGAGGCGGAGATTGCAGTGAGCTGAGATTGCACCACTGCACTCCAGCCTGGGTTGCAGAGCAAGACTCCGTCTCAAAAAAAAAAAAAAAAAAAAAAAGGAATAGACTCTTCTTTCTGCAGCTGTATTTGCTCTAGCTGTAAACAACTTCGTAGCCAAGTGCAGTGGCACACCTATACTCCCAGCTACTCCGGAGGCTGAGGAGGGAGGATTGCTTGAGCCTAGGAGTTGGAGGCCAGCCTGGGCAATATAGCAAGACCCTGTTAGATATTATCTATTTAGATAATAATAATGACCTGTAATCCCAGTACTTTGGGAAACCAAGGCAGGTGGATCATCTGAGGTCAGGAGTTCAAGACCAGCCTGGGCAACATAGTGAAACCCCGTCTCTACTAAAAATACAAAAATTAGCTGGGCGCAGTGATGCATGCCTATAATCCCAGCTACTCGGGAGGCTGAGGCAGGAGAATTGCTTGAGGCAGAGGTTGCAGTGAGCCAAGATTACGCCATTGCACTCCAGCCTGGACGACAGAGCGAGACTCCATCTCAAAATAATAATACATACTATTTTAGTCGAGGGTCATTTTTTCCTTTATCCATCTGTTGTTCACCAACTGTGTATCTCTTGCCTGGCCCAGGATTGAGAGATAATGAGGGGCCCAGATGAACTCCCTGTCCTGCCTGAAGGGATGTTCAGTATTGAACAATTGTTGCTTTATGGCTTTATGACAAAGTCCCAGGTGCTCATGATAATCTTTGTACAGTGGTGGGGCTGTAGGGAGCCCTAACATAGCCTGGGGGAGGCTGCCTAGAAAGTGGAGACCTGAAGGCTGAGGCCATGTTAAGGATTTAGGTAGAATTTATGCGCTATGATATTTTTTTCTTTCGTTAATTTTTTATAATTTACATATACACATGGTAAAATGTGTAACAAGGCACAGTGTTACATAGCAAACATAAGCCTCACTCCACCTTCTCTCTCCACCTACCTGTCCACCTTCTAGATGCAGCCATTGTTACCAGGCCTTGCGTTTTCCTGCAGCCAGAGTCCATTTGTATCCCGCATCTATATTTTTTTCCCGGCATTTGTTTCTGAATGGGATCTTGCTACATCGGAGTTTCTCCACCTTGGATGATTTGTCACCCCCCACCTTCCCACCCCAGGAGACACTTAGCAATGTCTGGAGATATTTGATGGTTACAGATGAGCAGTGGGGGCCAGGCGTGGTGGCTCGTGCCTATAATCCCAGCACTTTGGGAGGCCGAGGCAGGTGGATTGCTTGCACTCAGGAGTTCAAGACCAGGCTGGGCAACATGGCAAGACCCCATCTCTACAAAAAATTTTAAAAATTAGCTGGGTGTGGTGGTGTGCACTTGTGGTGACTAAGGAGGCTGAGGTGGGAGGATCAATTGAGCCTGGGAGGTTGAGGCTGCAGTAAACTATGATCGTGCCACTGCACTCCAGCCTGGGCAACATAGTGAGACCCTGTCTCAAAAACAAACAATTATTGGCAATTAGTGGGTAGAGGCCAAGACTGCTGTCAAACATTCTATAATTCACAGGACAGTCCCCACTTACCTGGTGGAAAATGTCAACAGTGCTGAGGTTGGGAAGCCCCGTCCTGCATAAGCACAGGGTCTGCACCTTTGTGTGTGTGTGTGTGTGTGTGTGTGTGTGTTCTCATGTATTTTCTGGATCATTCACATTTATAGATCCACCTCATTATTCTTTGTGGCCACATAAAAATCCATTACCTGGATGCTCCACCATTTTCATTTAGGTGTTTGCACTCTTTTTGCTATTATAAACAGTTATGCTACAAAGGTTATTCTTTTCCGTGCACAGGCCTTTGATGTGTGAGGTCAAGGGAGAAACTGATGGAGGTGGGATGGATGAACCCGATGGTTCATTAGCATTTTAAATGACCTATTAAAGAGACCTTCAGTGTCTCTGGGGCACAGTCTGTCTGGAGAGTGGGTCTGGGGTCCTGGCTGCTAACCAGGGCCGAGATCCTCAAAAGTCTGGTGGAGAGACATCCTCTGCATTCCTCGTGTACAGACAAGGGTGTTCTGACCACCTGTCTCTCCGCAGGACAAGGGTGTCCCCCACCTGAAGACGGCAAGCTGGGTCCTGAGTGATGCCCCTCAGCTGAGTGTCCAAGGCCGGCCCAAGGAGCCCCCACGGCCCCACCTTTCCCCATGGAGAAAGGACTCACTTTGCCCCAGGACTGCCGGGACTTTGTGCACAGCCTGAAGATGAGAAGCAAATACGCCCTTTTCTTGGTTTTTGTGGTGATAGTTTTTGTCTTCATCGAAAAGGAAAATAAAATCATATCAAGGTGAGGGTTGCAAGCCCAAGTCTTCATCTTCCTTTCAAGGTGGGGTGGGTGGGGACAGGGAGGTAACTGCAGGGCTCTCTGTGGACCTGCAAATGCATTCCTTCAACAAGCCATCCCCAGGCCCCTTCTGTGTCCCAGGCAGTGGCTCCTGCACACGTCCTCATGACTGCACAGGGGTGAGACTTGGGCTCTGGACTCAGACAGCCTGGGTTGGAGCCCCCCATGTTGGCCCTCTACAGCTGTGAAAGGTTAGGCAAGATACTTAACATTTCTGAGTCTTCGGTTCCTCTTTTGTAAAACATGGCTAATAATGGGACCAGCATTGTTGTAAAGATTAAATGAGAAAATGTAAAAGCATTTAGCCCACTGCCTGACACATAGTTGGTGTCCAGTATTTGCTGGCTGTGACTATTACTGTTAATTTACCTCCTGGCCTTGCATTAGCAGCACATCCCCTATAGAAGTCTTGATGTCACTGAGCCCATGGAAAGGCAAGGTCCTAGTATGGATACTCTGATGGGCAAGGCTGCCAATGTGCAGCTGCCAAGTTGTGTACTGCTCAACTCCAGGGGCATGTCCCTCAAATAGGCTAATCTGGGAACGCCCCTTTACCCCTTTGAATTGGCAGCATACAGCTATGTGCAGTGGGCCTGTTAGATGTAGAAAGATTTCTTAGCCTGTTCTCCTCCCAGGCACAAGCCCTGCAAGAAAGCATTAGCTAAGATGGGTGGGTCAGGGATTGGGCAATATAGTGGATACCGTCAATCCCCCCCTTGGGTCACTGAGCAAGGACCGTTCTAGCTTGTGCCTATTGGGTTCTACTGCAAGCCCCTACAGCTCTGCACCTGAGAGCTTTCTCTCCACTGGCACACTGGCAAGCCGGAAGTACTAGGGAGTAACTGTCCCCCCCAGATCCCCATCAGACTAAGCCTCCAACGCCCACACCTGCTCCTAGCGGCACATCCATCATGGACCTCTTTCCTCCCCTGCCTCACTTCCCCATCCAGTACTTCCTGTGATCATGTCCCAAATAAACTTACTTAAACACAAATCCTTGCCTCAAAGTCTGCTTTTGGGGAAACCCAACTGAGACAGGTTTTGGTGATCTGCTTGGAGGACTGCTTAGGGTTGCCCAGGAGACGGGGTCCCCAGTCAGCCACTGACCCTGATCTTCTTTGTCCTCACAGGGTCTCAGACAAGCTGAAGCAGATTCCCCAAGCTCTAGCAGATGCCAACAGCACCGACCCAGCCCTGATCTTAGCTGAGAACGCATCTCTCTTGTCCCTGAGCGAGCTTGATTCAGCCTTCTCCCAGCTTCAGAGCCGTCTCCGCAACCTCAGCTTGCAGCTGGGCGTGGAGCCAGCCATGGAGGCCGCAGGGGAGGAAGAGGAAGAGCAGAGAAAGGAGGAGGAGCCGCCCAGACCGGCCGTGGCGGGGCCCCGGCGCCACGTGCTGCTCATGGCCACCACGCGCACCGGCTCCTCGTTCGTGGGCGAGTTCTTCAACCAGCAGGGCAACATCTTCTACCTCTTCGAGCCGCTGTGGCACATCGAGCGCACAGTGTCCTTCGAGCCCGGGGGCGCCAACGCCGCGGGCTCGGCCCTGGTGTACCGCGACGTGCTCAAGCAGCTCTTCCTGTGCGACCTGTACGTGCTGGAGCACTTCATCACGCCGCTGCCCGAGGACCACCTGACTCAGTTCATGTTCCGCCGGGGCTCCAGCCGCTCCCTGTGCGAGGACCCCGTCTGTACGCCCTTCGTCAAGAAGGTCTTCGAGAAGTACCACTGCAAGAACCGCCGCTGCGGCCCCCTCAACGTGACGCTGGCCGCAGAGGCCTGCCGCCGCAAGGAGCACATGGCCCTCAAGGCCGTGCGCATCCGGCAGCTGGAGTTCCTGCAGCCGCTGGCCGAGGACCCCCGCCTGGACCTGCGCGTCATCCAGCTGGTGCGCGACCCCCGGGCCGTGCTGGCCTCGCGCATGGTGGCCTTCGCCGGCAAGTATAAGACCTGGAAGAAGTGGCTGGACGACGAGGGCCAGGACGGCCTGAGGGAAGAGGAGGTGCAGCGGCTGCGGGGCAACTGCGAGAGCATCCGCCTGTCCGCGGAGCTGGGGCTGCGGCAGCCCGCCTGGCTGCGGGGCCGCTACATGCTGGTGCGCTACGAGGACGTGGCACGCGGGCCTCTGCAGAAGGCCCGCGAGATGTACCGCTTCGCCGGCATCCCCCTGACCCCGCAGGTGGAAGACTGGATCCAAAAGAACACGCAGGCGGCCCACGACGGCAGCGGCATCTACTCCACGCAGAAGAACTCCTCGGAGCAGTTCGAGAAGTGGCGCTTCAGCATGCCCTTCAAGCTGGCCCAGGTGGTGCAGGCCGCCTGCGGCCCTGCCATGCGCCTCTTCGGCTACAAACTGGCGCGGGACGCCGCCGCCCTCACCAACCGCTCAGTCAGCCTGCTGGAGGAGAGGGGCACCTTCTGGGTCACGTAGGGGGGCCGGGGCCCCGTATGCCCCTCCTCGTGAAAGGCCTGCCCCGTCTTTCTGCCGCAGCCCTCGCAGAGGGCGGGTGCACAGCGCCATGAGCGGGCAGCGCCTCCTGTAGCAGTAGGGCCCCCAGCCAGCGCTCCAGCCAAAGCGGCGGCCCCAGGGTTAATTGCGGAGAACAGGACAGTGCCCGGTCCCCTTGAGGGCCATCACACCCAGACCCAACGGGTTGCAGCCTCCTGAGCAGGCCTAGGCAGGCCCGGGCCTGTTGGCAAGCTTCGATCTCACACACACAGAAACATACATTCGTGCCTGGAGACCCTGCAGGCCAGAGTCCAAATATTTAACAATCAGAAGGGGCAAGGCTCTGACCAGTGACAGTCAGACCTCCTGCTTTATTTGGTGTTAACCGTTTCTTGTCTGGATGGTGAAGTCTGGAATCTGGGTGGGTCCTTGGAGGAGGGGCTAGGACAGCCGTGGGTGTCAAAGGTGGCATTTGAGGCTCGTTTGAGGTGACGGTGGCTGTTTACCAACTAGTATAGAGCGATTCAGCGTTTTCATGAATGGGTTGGCTGTGCTGGTTACTGATGAATCTGGGCCCCATATAGAGCTGCAAAACACACACATGTGTATAGACATACATACATGTACACCATACATAGACAAGCATCATAAAGGCACAAGTGCACACACATCTATGCAGACAAGCTTCCTCGCTGCTTATGCCCACAGGGTTTTTCTGTATGACACACCTCAGAGGAGCCTGTGATTAACATTTGTAGGATTATTTCGAGGGCAGGGCAGGGGAAGGAAACGCGTTAAAGGGCCATGACATGACACGGTTCCCTGGCCGGGTTTGGACTGAACAGTGGATTCAGAACTGCAGCGTTCAAAGCCCCTGCCCGCCTTAGATTCTCGTGGCTACCTCCTCTGACCCATCCACATCCTTGCGGCTGGCAGGCAGGATGTTTTGAAATGGTGCAGCCAAAGGCCCCGTCTAGCTTGGCTGGCTCCGGAACATGTCCATATTTGAAGGCTGCCTCAGGCCTGGCAGGCGGAAGCAGCTGTGGTCCCTGGAGGCAAAAGGCAGCTCACGGGGCCTTCCATTTCCAGCCAGGCCTCATCTGGGGTAGGGCCAAGAGGAAAGTACAGAGTGCCCGTGGGGGAGAAGTCCCACCAGGATGCCGCCCCTCCCCTGAGAAGCCCGCCTTCTCCCTCGTGGACAGGAGTCAGCCAGTTGGTTGCTGTGGTTACAGCCAGTGCCTGGAATTCCTCCTTAGGGCTCTGGGAAGAGTGTTGCTTAACGCAGGATGTGCTGGGTGTTTTATTTGGGGCTTTTATTTATGGCTTGGTGTCTTTCTTGTTTCGTGGCTGTGTTTTTGCTTTTGTTTCTGTAGGAGCGCCTCTTCCAAGCAGTGGAGGCCTGAGGGCTTGAGGGAGGCTGGGGAAAACCAGCAGGGAGCACTTGGCTCCTGGCAGAGGGAGAGGACAGGAGGAGGAGCCTTCCCCAGGAGGAACGAGGAGAGGTGGCCACGTGGCAGGCCACAGTGCCCTATGGGCTTTTCTGTTTGAACCCCATGTGGGATGAATCTCAAAGCCACCAGTGTTCTTGCCTAGTGTCCAGAGCAGCAGAGATTTGCAGCCCTCGCCCCTCCCTGAGAAGAAGCTGGATTTGAAAATCCCTCACAGGCCCTAACATGTTTCCTGGGTGGGCAGGGGCCTCATGACAAGCGACAAGTGTACCCAGAGTAGAAGGCCTTACCCACTCCCACCTCAAACCCAGGAGCAGAACTCAGTATCCAGAGCTTACAGGGAGCTGCAAGGGTTTGCCGAGGGCTGCCCAGCTCTGTTTCTGGTTTCCTGGACAATTTCTCTGTCAGATACGGCCCACTGTAAACCCAGAGGGCTGCATTTTGGGTTGAGTAATATGGACACCATGGAAGTACAGGTTCTGAGTCCAACATTGCCATGGGGGAGGGAAGAGTGTGTCCTGGCAGGAAGCCACCATTGGAGAAGGTGAGGCCAGTTACCATCTCATGGGATTCGCTATAATCAGCCTATTTGAGTTGCTAGGTCTCTGTCACTGTGGACTCCAGTCATTCAAGGAGGTCTCCACTCTTGGGTTTTTTTTATTTTCTTTTCTTTTGCTATTTTGCCTGAACACCCCAACACTCTTGGTTTTAGAGTCCAAGAGTAAGTTGTGCAGAGACATGGTTCTAATTTGGAGTTCAAAGGAACACCAGCTCTGAAAACATGACCGTGGGGCCAGGATGTTTCTGGCAGGCCCAGAAGTGCTGGCCGTTCTTCCCCAGCCTCCCCACTGCTCCCTCCTCTGTTCCCCATGTGGAGGTGGGGGGGGCTGGGACTGGGGAGGGGGCAGCCACCTCCATCCAAGGCTCTTCCTAGGGGCCCTGCTGATGTGGACAGCAGACTTTATCCCTCCTTCTTACTCTGGGCCAAGACCTCCCACTCCGCCCTCTGAGGATGGTACCAAGAATGGGCCTTTGGGACTTCTCAGGACATTGACAGTGTGCACACTGCAGGTTGACTTAATTTATTTATTTTGTGAAAAGAAGAGACAGAAAATACCTTATTATCTGCAGGGACTCAAAGCTGTACCCAAATCAAGAAAGACAAAATAACAATAGAAACCATTCACACACTCCGTTCATGCATGGACACCAGAAGGCGATTCAGAACACAAGAGGAGAATGAGCTGGAGCGCCAGCACCACGATGGCCCCGGGACGTTGTTTAAGATCTGAGATCACTTGGTTTCTCTCTTGTCGATCTGAGATGCTACATCAGGGCCCTTGCTGCTGTATTACCTCTGCCCGGGTGTTTGAGACAGGTCACAAGTGCGTGGATGTTTCCTGGAAGTGTATTCCCCTGGGGCTCAGCGATGCTCTGGGAACCCTTGGGGTTTGGGGAAGGACAGTGTGGTGTGACTATTGGCTTGACACGTTGTGGATATGGTTGGAGTCACCCACATGGATATGATTTTCAGCTTGGAGCTGGGATGGAGAAGATGGAAGCGCTGGTGGCCGGGCCTCTTTTTCCAGCGAGGCCAGCCCTGGCTTCTCCTCTGTTCCAGCTTGTCTGCCAGAAGCCTTCCCCTGCAAGGTGCCCACCTGCCCGGAGACAGAGGGAGCAGCTGAGGCCTCTCTCCACTGGCCGCCAGCCTCCCTAGCACAAGGGGACCATTCAGCAATGAGTGTTTACTCATGTTCTTTCTTGTTGATGAGTTCTGCGGCCCAGCATATAGAAATGGCTCAGAACGTTCCAGGCCTTGGTGAGACACGGCAGCGTCCAACGCTCACAGGCTGTCCCCATTCTGCCTGTTCCCATCTTCCCCTCGGGACCTGTTTATAAATTGAGGAATGGATGAGGGCCCTGGAGGGTCCTTGGGAGTAGTTAGTGGAGGGCAGGATTCTCAGGTCCCCATAGACAGGGAAAGAGAAGACCAGATGTGCATAGAAGCCAGTCTCTGTCACATACACCGCAGGTGGTCACCGAGTTATTTTCCAAAAGCTGAGGAACATAAAGCAAATTTAGGCTTTTGTCCTTCTGCAATACATGCACTTGAAAATAAGTAAACAGAAAAGAGATGTTTAATAACAAGTTTACTTCCAGTCTGCTAGCACCCTCAGCCTGGGAGCTACTGCCAGAGGCTGGCATAGTGGGGCAGCTGCTGACCAAACCCCACAGAACAGAGGGCACCAGGCATCACACAACATCTTTCCCTCCCATCTCTGCCATCTGTCTGTCTGGCAATGGAAGGAGCTTCAGCAGGAGGTCCTTCCCAGAAGGTTGATTCTTGGCCTGGGTGGTAGAGGAGATATTCTGACCCTAAAGTCTTCCAGCCCTGGGTCATCCTCTCCTATACTAGGGCCTATTGACCGTAGAGGCCAGGTGCGGTGGCTCATACCTGTAATCCCAGCATTTGGAGAGGCCAAGGTGGGAGGATTGCTTGAGCCCAGGAGTTGGAGACCAGCCTGGGCAACATGGTGAGACCAATTGACTGTAGGGCTTGTCCCTTGCTAGGACAGGAGCAGAAGACTGGATGGCTGTGTCCTCAAGGCAGTCCCCTCCCATCCCCATTCCCAAAGTCAGAAAGCGAAGCCAGATCTCAAGGGCTGATACCTGAGGCAAGGAGAGCTAAGGGGAGAGAAATTGGGGCTGAGTGGAAGCAGACACCTGCACAAGCCAAGTGTGTCTTATTGATCTGTACAAGCTGATAGAAGGACCATCTGCTGAAATCCAGGGCTCCTGAGTTGGTGGGTTTGCTTGTGAAGCTTCTAGGACAAGGCACAGCCAGATGGAAGGGAGAGGGTCCAGGGCTTCCTAAATGCAGCCGCATCACCTCTCAACTCGCTGCAGTTTCAGAGACAGTGGAAGCTGCTCTTTACCTCAAAAGCACAAAGCAGAATTGGCAACTTCACATGTCTCAAGAGTTCCAAGATCCTTTGGTCTCGTGTCCTTTGGCACCCCGTAACTGGACTGGGGACAAATTTGTTACGTGTTTCCAAGGCTACAGACATGGTGCCATCCTCACAGGCCTAGCTCATGTCATGGATCAGGTGCTTTGCTGGGGGGATACAATGACCGATGTGGTCTGCGTCTTCTGCCATTGGCTTGAACTGGGCACCCCCTGAAGTCTCCATCTCAGCTGTATATTCTAGTCCAAATTTGCCTGGCTCCCCTGTTCCCTCCCAGGTCCTGCACACTGTCTTTTTGCCAACACCTCAGCCCCGTTTGCTATTTCATGTCTGCATGGTATGAGACACCCCTTCACGGCACACACTGCCATGGTATGTACATATGCATCCACGTGTGTGTATGTGTAGCATGTAGCTCATTCTGCTCAGCCTCTGGCGCTGTTCCACGTTGCTCCCAGCCCCATTGCTATCACTGTCATCCCAGATGTCCTTGCCGTGGCCACAGACAATCTGCCGTCTCCTGGAAACGCTGGGGCTGCCCTTCAGAGAGCTGGCAGCCCCAGCAGTCAGGGCCTGCTTTGCAGAATAGAATGTGAACCCAACTCCTGATGGCCTACTTGACTTATTTAATTAAAGACGAAAACATGCAATGAGCAAAACCTGCAGCGTGTCTCTGCCTTTTCCTTTGCATTTGTTCTCAGCAGCAATTGGGTCATAATTTTTTTTTTTTTAAATTAACAGTGGTAGAAGGGAGGTGACTTCCAGCATGAAGCAGGACAGAGAATCCCCCTGCCCATTCCCAAGGGACCAAAGGCACTAGGGGAATATGGGGCAGGATGAATGTACCTTGCGTTACCAGGCTGGCAGAGCTGGTGGGGACTGCGCTGAGCGGAGAGAAAACCCAGGTATTTGGGGGCAGAGACAGGAGTGTTGGGCCAGCGGTCAGGGGGCCTGGGGATGAGTCCCAGCTTTGCCACTGTCTGGCTGTGTGACCTTGCATAAGTCACTTCCCTTGCTTGGACACCAGTTTCCTTTTAGAATGAAGGTGTAATCAGTTGTTCACAAACATTGTTCCCAAAAAGCCCCATTAGGGATTCAAAAGTCAGCTGAAAGGGCAGGCGGCACCCTCTCAACAAGAGTCACTGTGCGTTTTGATCTGCTTCACGTGTTCAGATAGCATTTCAGATTTATTTGGCCTTCAACTAAATCTCCAAAAACACATAAGAAGGTTGCCAAGGACCCTTTCAGCTAAGAAATTGAATGGAGTCCTTTCAAATTGCAGTTACATCCGTCATAACAACTTCAGTTCTTACTACATTTCAGCCCTGCTTGTCTCCCAAGAGCTGCCTGCAGAGCATGGGTGTTTCCCTGGGGAGAAGGGAGAGAGCTCATTTTGGAACACAGAAGCCAGAGCTGGTGGGGCTTTGTGGATCTCAGGACACAGGGGTAGCAGGACCAGCAGCTGCAGGAAGAGGCAGAGGAGGGCTGAGCACGGGGACAGTGGCTCCTGGAGTGAGGGAATGAAGACTCAGAGAGGCTCAATGTGAGGGAAGAGACCCCCCTCCCCAAATCTTAACCTGTGTCTCTGCCAGTTCACCCAGTCCAGGCTTGGGAAGCTCAAGCCAGCTGCCTCCCACCTCTTAAAGTATTTGAGCCGGTGCCTGTCATCCCAACCTGAACAGAAGCTGCCCACCCCAGTCAGGTGCTATTGCTGTCTCCCCTACGCTGGGGGCTGGATATAGTTAGTTTAATTTCTGGGCTGTGTTTCCTACCACAAATGACCCCCTGGGGAAACAAATTGCACTAATCACAGAGCAGAGAAGCCTGGACGCCCCCCCACCCACCCACCCCTCAGCCGCCAGGCCGGAACCGTCTCTCCTCCTCCTCCTTTCCCCCACCCCCAGAACCCTTCAGGATCGTCAATCTTCCTTCCTACACCCCAATTTACTCAACCCTGGGGAGGAGTCAAGTGCCCCGTGGGCTCTCTGGGAGCAGTTTGATCAGCAGGGGGCTGGGGTCAGGGACCTGTGCCATTGCCCACAGATCCCTGCCAGGCCCAGCATTGGCCCAGCCCTGGAGCCTGCAGCAGCGTCCTCAAGTGTGTTTGGAGAAACTGTGGTCACAGGATTGCTCTTGGGAAGTTACAGTGCACATTTGCGATTACAGGCTCCAGGTAGGCCGCTTTCCTTTGACTCACCCAGCATTAAGGATTACCTTCTAGAAAGAACCATTTTTATGGAATTCCTTTATCATGAAAAACTTTTTTTTTTTTTTCCAAACAACAGTCTTTTTCAAGACTCTGGCCTTCTTTATTTTTTAAGACTCTGTCTCCCAGGTGGGAGTGCAGTGACGCAATCACAGCTCACTGCAGCCTGGACCTCCCAGGCTCAAGCAGTCCTCCTGCCTCAGCCTCCCAAGTAGCTGGGACTACAGGCACGCGCCACACCTGCTAGCTTTTTTGTATTTTTTGTAGTAATCAGATCTCGCCATGTTGCCTAGGCTGGTCTTGAACTCCGAACTCAAGCAATCTGCCGGCCTCAGCCTACCAAAGTGTTGGGATTATAGGCATGAGACACTTCACCCAGCCAAGACTCCGTCATTCTGCAAAAGAGTTAGTAGCTACCAGCAGCCTGCAGCTGGAAGTATGTAGGACCAAAAGCCACCCTAAGCAGCCATTAGGTGGTGGGTGAGTTGGCTGGGAGAAAAAATCTAGGGTTGGGTTTAAGGCCCATCCCCCTTCACACCATCCTCCCCGAGCTGCCAGGCTAAGAGGAGCCCTGAGAGATTGCAGCAGCCTCGGGGGCACTGACGGCCAGGGTTCAAGGCCCTGAGACTTGCTGTCCCCAAACCTCCCTGGTTCTTGGCTTCCTCAACTCAACCCACGCTGTGGGGCCTCCGTGGCATGACCCAAAAGATGTGGAACCCCCCCACTCTGGAGAACCAGGCCAGGTATAAACACCATGGGATACTATTTATCTGAGAAATAGGAGTTTGAGATTGCTCTTAAAGGAGCCATTTCTGAAACAGTGGGACAAAGGTTACCAGCAGTAAATAGGTTTCCTGGAGGTGTAATCCTCTAGTAGCTAGTAAAACCTTTGCTGAATGCTGCGGGCCGTTTATTGGAAGAAGAAGCAGGTAGTAAGTGCCCAGCAGGAGAGGCCCGCCCAAGAAAATTAGAAGGGGGAAAAAGAAGGAAGGGAGGGAGGGGGAAGGAAGAAGAGGGAAGAGAAGAGGAAAGAAGGAAAAAAGGGAGGAAGAGGCTGGGCATGGTGGCTCACACCTATAATTCCAGCACTTTGGGAGGCTGAGATGGGAGGATTGCTTGCAGCTAGGAGTTCGAGAACAGCCTGGTCAACATGGCAAGATCCCACCTCTTAAAAAGAAGAAAAAGAAAGAGGAAGGAAGGGAGGGGAAGGTTGGGAAAGGAAGGGAGAGAAGAAGGGAGGGAGGGTGACAGTGGGATGCATTTCATGCCAATGCAGAGGAGGAAGACAGCCAAGTTGTTGAAAAGTACACCCTTGGGGATAGCCGCAGCCACAGTGCCCAAGAGTTTAGAGGGTCAGGACAAGCCCAGGTACACTCAGTCCTGTACACCTTTGGCCATGGGGCTAATTTGCCCCATGGATATGTGGCTCACACCATGTTTGTTTCTGTTTTTAACAATCGGCAGGCCAGCATGGTGGCTCACACCTATAACCCCCAGCACCCTGGGAGGCCAAGGCAGGTGGATCACTTGAATCCAGGAGTGTGAGACCAGCCTGGGCAACATGGTGAAACCCTGTCTCTACAGAAACAAAACAAAATATTCACTGGGTGTGGTGGTGCGCACCTGTAGTCCTAGCTATTCGGGAGGCTGAGGTGGGAGGATTGCCTAAGCCCAGGAGGTTGAGGCTGCAGTGAGCTGTGATCACATCACTGCACTCCAGCCTGGGTGACAAAGTGAGACTCTGTCTCAAAAACAAACAGTTGGCATTCGAGGACAACACTAAAAAATGAAGGGGTTTTATATAAAAGGCAGACTTGGCTCCTCTTGAAAATCAGGTGTCTTGGTTTGGGTTACACCAGCAGCTGACACTGGGACAAGGGCAAAATGGTTTCTTTAGGAGCTGTGGATGGTCCGGCAAGGGAGGAGAGGAGGCAGGCAGCCAGCAGAACCGTGCCGCTGAGCCAGCTGCCACTTTGGGGAACTGGAGCCGAATCCCTCCGGGAACCACAGTGCAAAGCCGGTGCCTTGGACTCACTCCACCCCGGGGTGAGGGGAGGGAGTCTGAAGGTTCCTACACCAGTGCCTGTCAGCCTCTGGCTGAGACTGCTCTTGGAGGGTATTAATTTCACAGCACAGCCACTGGCCCCAGCAGAACAGCATTCCCAAACTCTGGAACAAACCATTAGACTCAGAAGTAAAGATACAGGTGGCTAGAAGTTTCCAGAGCACAGTAAAAGGTTAGGTGTAGGGGATAGGGCACGGTCTGACAACATCTACGCCCTCGGGTGCTCTCATTCCCACGGGAAAAATAGGCTCTGGTGGGAGGGGGCAGCAGCCTCTTTAACAGGAGAACGTCAGGGTCCCCACCTGCCCATCCCCCGGTCTCCCCAATTACTGAGGCAGCAATGCCCTTTGCCATGTATCATAGCACTTGCACTGATGTTTGACTTCCAACACAATATCTTCTCTGTGAATTCATGTCTGTCCAACATGAGAAAGTGTCAGGCCAAGAGGGCCACGGCTCCCAAGCCATTCACTGTGACAGCTCCCCAGCCACTACAGATATTTGGGTTTGCAGCCCTGGCTTAAAGTCCTGGAATGCTAAGGGCTGGGCTGGCTTTCCTGACAACATTCACTCTAGGCTTCTTTTTTTTTTTTTTTTTTTTTTTGAGACAGAGTCTTGCTCTGTCGCCAGGCTGGAGTGCAGTGGCGCTATCTCGGCTCACTGCAAGCTCCGCCTCCTGGGTTCATGCCATTCTCCTGCCTCAGCCTCCCCAGTAGCTGTGTCTCTACTAAAAAAAACAAATACACTCTAGGCTTCTTAATGCTTAGACCTCAGGAATGAGGTGGTTGCTCTCCCTGGTCTGCACACCATGGAACTCAACTCCCCCTGGCCATCTCTCACAGCACCTACCTAGACTTCTCCCGCCCACCTGAGCAGATGGCCAGAATAAACACTGAAGAAGAGGACAGCTGGTTTTGCCCACCTGGAGGTGAACAGGGCTAGGCCTGCATCCAGTCCACGCCAGAGCTGCCCCCTGGAATGTTTTCAACTCATTTCTGCCTCGGTGCACACAGTGGGGCATGCTCCTCTGTGGGGCACACAGACCCCTTGGGCACGCGCTCACTGTGATCAGCATGGCAGTTCCCAGTGCCTGGGCTCAAATGCTGCTCCATTCTCTCCCACACAGGAAAGCTCAACAGAGTGACAGAGGACACTGTGTGTGCAAAGACCTGGAGGATAAAGGGGACATGGGAAGTTTGGAGACCAAGAAGCAGTTTGCTCTGGCCGAGATGGTGATGAGACAGGAGGCTGGAGAGGAAAACTGGGGCCCGAATGTACTAAGAAAAAGAGGTTTGACTTGCTCCTAAGAGCTATAGAGAGCCATTGAAAGGCAGAGTGAAGCAGAGTGGTTTGGTCTGATCAACTGTATTCTATTTTACAGAGAGAAGAGTGAGGCACGGAGAGCTGAAATGACCAGCAGCGTCAGAACATGAACCCACGCCACTCATCCTTGGATTCCAAGCCTAGATCCTCCTGTCCTATCCTTTGCCTCATGCCTCCCACCCAATGTATTAAGACCCCATGGGCTGTGTGCTATGGTTTGAATGTCCCCTAAGATTCATGTGTTGAAACTTCATCACCAGTGTGATAGTACCAAGAAGTGAGATGTTTAGAAAGTAAATCATGAGGAGAGAGCCTTCAAGAATGGAATTAGCAGCTGGGTGCGGTGGCTCACACCTGTAATCCCAGCACTTTGGGAGGCCGAGGTGGGCAGATCATGAGGTCAGGAGTTTGAGACCAGCCTGGCCCACATGGTGAAACCCCATCTCTACTAAAAATACAAAAATTAGTCAGGCATGGTTGTGGGCCCCTGTAATCCCAGCTGCTCGGGAGGCTGAGGCAGGAGAATCGCTTGAGCCTGAGAGGCGGAGGTTGCAGTGAGCCGAGATCGCACCATTGCACTTCAGCCTGGGAGACAGAGTGACTCTGTCTCAAAAAAAAAAAAAAAAAAAAAAAAGAATGGAATTAGCAACCTTATGAAAGGGCTGGAGGAAACTAGTAATCACTCCTTTTTGCCCTCTGCCATGTGACAGCACAGCACTCGTCGTTTCCAGAAGAAGCCAGAGTAAGATAGGAAGCAGAGAACATCCCTCACCAGACACCAAACCTGCAGCACCTGGATCTTGGACATCCAGCCTCCAGAACTTGAGAGATAAATTTCTGTTGCTTTGAACTTGCCCAGTCTGTGGTATTTTAGTATATTAAGTTGGTGCAAAAGTCATGGGTTTTTTGCCATTACTTTAATGTAAAAAACTGCAATTTTTTTGCACCAACCTAATAGCAACAAAATTGGATGAAGACACTGTGTACATGCTATGAAACCCAAGCCAGAATCACAGGCTTCTCTCTGGAGTCATACAGGGCAAGCCCCAGCCCTCTCCTGGGTGCTAACTTTCCAAAGTCTGCCCCTGAGTCTGCTCTTCTCCAAGCTTGAATAGCAACAATGTGTCCTAGCTGTGGGACCTTGGACCAGTGACTTGCCCTCTCTGAGCCTCAGCTGGCTCACGTGTAGAATGGGGGATAATATCGACGGGAAGGGTAGGGTGCTGTATGGCGCATGCCTGATTTGCAGTGAGCCTGAATCAACAAATACTTTGAAGTCTGGAATGGAGGCCCAAGTGGAGCTTATCATGGAACCTAGGGCCACATAGAATGAGTCCCTCGGCATCTGCCCCAGGCAGGCAGGCTGTAAACCTGGACAAATACTGCAAGGACAAATACTGCAGGACAAATACTGAAAACCAGAATTGAGGTTCCAGGGACCAACTCTGAGACACCCCATGGAGCAATTCCCAGAGTTTGGACAAGTGAGCAGGGGAGAGTTTTCTCGTTCCTTTTGGGAGTGTTCATTCATTCCACTTCTGTATTTTTTTAACATTCTCTTTCCCCTGACTTGAGGTTGATTTATTTAAGCAGTTTCCCTTCCAAGAAAAAATGCCCTTTGCCTCTGTCTCTATCAGTGGAGAGACCGACACTTAGAACCAAGAAGACCCTGGTTTAAATCAGTTCACTCAAGACATTGGCTGATGGGCAGTGCTTCTCCCTCCAGCCCTGGCTCTTGAGGGGTCTGGCCAGCCCAAATAGTGGCATGTTCACACTTGGCCTGACCCACCACTTCCTGACACGTGTCCTATTCGGCTGGGGAGCAGGGAAACAGTTGAGAAGACATGTATCAAGACTTCCTCATGGAAGCAGGAATCCAAGATGCCCATTACAGGGGAATGCTCCTGACATCTTACTTCTAGATGCCAGTGCCTTCTCTTTCTCTTTGAGGGGTGTTTAAGCCTCGGTCCCTGACCTCAGCATTCACATAGCCTGCCACTGTGCCTGACCCAGCAAGATCAGTGGTTGAATTAATTAATTAATTAATGGTGATAAAGTTCTAGAAGCATTTGGAATAAGAACTTTTTTTTTTGGAGACAGGGTCTCACTCTGTTGCCCAGGCTGGAGTACAGTGGCATGATCATGGCTCACTGCAGCCTCAGCCTCCCAGGCTCAAGCCCACATCAGCCTCCTGGGTAGCTGAGACTACAGGTGCACACCACCACAGCCAGCTAATTTTTTTGTATTTTTTGTAGAGAAAGGGTTTTGCCATGTTGCCCAGGCTGGTCTCGAACTCCTGGGCTTAAGTGATCCTCCTGCCTTGGGTTCCCAAAGTTCTGGGATTACAGCCATGAGCCACCACACCCAGCCATATCTTTTTAAATACACAGTGGTGCACTGTCTTTGCAAATGTCAGTGTTTGTATGGCATGGAAGACAAGAGTGTGGAATCTGGAGCCAATCTGCCTGGTCTCAAGTCCTGGCTCTGCCCATTTCATGGCTGTGTGGCCTAGGGCAAAGTACCCAGCCTGTCTTTGCTGCAGTTTCCTCATCTGTGAAATGGGAATAAAGCTGGTATCTACCTCATGAGGTTTTTGTAAGTATTAAGTTAATGCATGAAAATTGGCGCATAGTAAGCGCTCAGAAATGATTACTGCTATGCTAAGAGCCTGGCCGGAGGTAGAAGTAAAGAGGGTAAAACAGGAAGTTCTAATGGTTTTTCTTTCAAGAAATTGTTACTGAAACCACAGGGGTTCGGGCTAGGTCCTGCTGCTTACAACACAGAAAGCCAATCACTAAGACAATGAGGATTGCCGGGGAAGAAGCCTTCAGCTGGGTACCGCATCCAAGGAGATCAGTCCCAACTCTATCTCCCTGACCAACTAAACTTAGGGGTTTATATAGCAAGGAAGAAATGTAACTACATCTAGGAAAACAGGAATTAGGGAGGGGTAAGGAAGAGGAGTTGGTCAACAACAGGCAGGCGTTGGCTTAGGAAATCATGAAGGGTGAGAGGTCTGGCATCTCATTGTCCAGATCCAGTGAGTTTCAATCAGGGAGGCCTGATGGTTGGTTTCCTGAGAAATGAACTCAGATAAGACAAATGTAACTTTGCCAAGTTTCAAGACTGGGAGGTTTCATTTCAATATTTATTCCAAAGTAGCCATAAATGTCAGTTCTATGGGATAATTAGGTCTGTTTCAAAAATGACAAGATTGCAGCTGGACACAGTGGCTCACGCCTGTAATCTCGGCTCTTTGGGAGGCCAAAGCAGACAGATCACCTGAGGTCAGGAGTTCAAGACCAGCCCGGCCAACATGGCGAAACCCCTTCTCTACTAAAAATCATAAAAATTAGCTGGGCATGGTGGCAGGTGCCTGTAATCCCAGCTACTTGGGAGGCTGAGGCAGGGAGAATTGCTTGAACCCAGGAGACGGAGGTTGCAGTGAGCCGAGATGGCACCACTGCACTCCAGCCTGGGGGACAGAGTGAGACTCTGTCTCAAAATAAAAAAAAATAAAATAAAATAAAATAAAAGAACTTGGCTTTTGATGCCAGTGATGCTGTGCAAAGGCAGGGAAACACCACATGAAGAGCTCCTAGACAAAGTCTCCTGTTCCATTCTAGATGCAAGCCCAAAATAAACACAGGAATAAAGCTCAGACCCAGTGGAGATCAAAGAAAGGCAAACCCAAATAACAGTGACCTCTTACACTGGCAATATTTTTTTTAAAAAAAATAGCAAAACCTGGCTGGGCGAAGTGGCTCACATCTGTAATCCCAGCACTTTGGGAGCCAAGATCGTGCCGCTGCACTCCAGCCTGAGCAACAGAGTGAGACTCCGTCTCAAAAACAAACAAACAAAAAAGCAAAACCCAGTGCTGGTGAAGGTGTGGGGAAACATTCATTCTTTTGATGGGAGACTTCTGAAGGACAGTTTGGTGACGTATATCAAACATCTTAACATGTTTCCTACCCTTTCATCCAGCAAATCCAGTTACAGGAATTTATTTTATTTTATTTTATTTTTGAGACAGGGTCTCGCTGTGTCACCCAGGCTGGAGTCCAGTGGGGTGATCTCAGCTCACTGCACCCTCTGCTTCCTGGGTTCAAGCTATTCTTCTGCCTCAGCCTCCCGAATAGGTGGGACTACAGGCACATGCCACCATGCCCTGCTAATTTTTGTATTTTGTTTGTTTGTTTGTTTGTTTGTTTTGGTAGAGACAGAGTTTTACTGTGTTGGCCAGGCTGGTCTCTAACTCCTGGCCTCAAGTGATCCACCCACCTCGGCCTCCCAAAGTGCTGGGATTACAGGCGTGAGCCACCACACCTGGCCCAGTTACAGGAACTTATCCTAAGGAATTAACTGTGGCTGAATGCTAATATTTAATGTTATTAAACATTAAATGTTGTTTGTAATAGTAAAAAACTGGAAAACCACTCAATTGCTGAATGACAGGGGGCTGGTTACATCAGTATGGTTACACATATGATGGATTCTCTGTAGCCATTAAAATGATCATGCAGGTTTTTTCATGACAATTAAAAATGTTTAGGATACATTAGATGACAAAAGTGGGCTGTAAAACAACAAGCGCCATATGACCTCATTTTTGTGAAATGAAGTATTATCTCTAATATGAATATATCTGCACAGATAAATGATTGGAAAGATGGAAACCAAAGTGTTGACGGCCGGGCGCAGTGGCTCATGCCTGTAATCCCAGCACTTTGGGAGGCCAAGGCGGGCAGATCACGAGGTCAGGAGATCGAGACCATCCTGGCTAACACTGTGAAACCCCGTCTCTACTAAAAATAAAAATAAATAAAAATAAATAAAAATTTGCCCGGTATGGTGGCGGGCACCTGTAGTCCCAGCTACTCAGGAGACTGAGGCAGGAGAATGGGGTGAACCTGGGAGGCGGAGCTTGCAGTGAGCCAAGATGGCGCCACTGCACTCCAGCCTAGGGGACAGAGCGAGACTCCGTCTCAAAAAAAAAAAAAAATGTAGATTAAACACAACTAAAAAGAAAACAATAAATCTAAAAGAGAGAGCTGAATAAATTATCACGGCATAAACTACCCAGAATGCAGCAGAGAGAGATAAAAACATGAAATGCTAGTTAAAACACAAAGACAAGGCCAGGCGCGGTGGCTCACGCCTGTAATCCCAGCACTTTGGGAGGCCGAGGCAGGCAGATCACGAGGTCAGGAGATCGAGACCATCCTGGCTAACACGGTGAAACTCCGTCTCTACTAAAAATACAAAAAAAAAAAATTAGCCAGGCGTGGTGGTGGGTGCCTGTAGTCCCAGCTACTCAGGAGGCTGAGGCAGGAGAATGGCGTGAACCTGGGAGGCGGAGCTTGCAGTGAGCCGAGATGGCGCCACTGCACTCCAGCCTGGGTGACAGAGCAAGGTTCTGTCTCAAAAAAAAAAAAAAGAAGAAAAAAAAGAAAGAAACCAAAGTGTTGACAGTAGATGGTGAGTATTTTATGGTTTTCCCTCTCTTTATCTGAAATGTTAACAATTTCTTTAACAAACACGTATTCCTTGTGTCATCACATAGCAGTTAAGAGCTTGGGCTTCAGAGTTAGGCTGCCTGAGTTCAAATCCCAATTCCATCATGGGTTAGCTGAGACCTCTCTGAGGCGCAGTCTTCAAGTACAAAATGGAGAGAATAATAATAAAGCCAAGACCCTGGCTGGGAGGGTGTTGGAAGGCTCTAAGTGAGATGATACAACCCGTGTGCTGCCCCTGGCACAGTACCCCACAGTTATCCATTACTGTTACTGTTATCACCATGACTAATTACTGTTATAATTATTAATATAACCTTTGCAATTAGGAAGGTGAGAAGCCTTGGCCCCTGCCCATATCCTCTGGCCACCCAGAGTCCCCAAGAGCTGTCCCCACCAGCTCTTCCCTGCCAGGTTGGCGCTCGCTCTCAGACTTGCTGTGAGGCCTTCAGCCTACACTTGCCAGAACTCCCGTGTTTTCTCCTCCGTGCCCTTTTCTGCAGAGAAGGCTTGGAAGAAACAGCCCAGCAAACACCAGTCTCCTGGCCCCAGAGCGAGACATGGAAGTTTGCAGAAATGCATCACCAAATGTTTGATTTGGGAGGAGAGGAAGAGCAGAGCTCATACCGAGAGCAAAATAGGACAGAAAGGAGATTTTTCAGTAAGGGCTGAGGAGAGACCATCGTTCATCACTGGGGCCTCCTTGTTTCCTCACTTAGTTTCTTGACTTCAGTCCTGACCACCTCATTTGCTGTGGAACATCTGGCCCCAATATGGGGCTGATTTAATAAATCCAAGACATCTTCCTTTGCCCAGCAGACTTAGAAGAAGCCAAGGAGAAACCCTGTGGGGTTGCCAGCAAGGACCCATAGAGGCAAAGAGACAGACAGGAAAGAGGAGGATGGTGAATAACCAAGTGAGAACCGGGGCGCATCTGGCAGGTGAGCTGAGACCCATGTGTTCAGAAATCAAGGTTATGGGCCAGACAGAGGCATGCCCATTGAAGCCAGCAGCAGCCTCCAGAAGCGACCACCTGCCCTTGGTTTCTGTCCTTTCCTGTTGTTCCTCACTAGGCAGGAACTGGCTTTATGTAGGTCACAGATTTTCCAGATATGGGAGAGCAGGATTTGGGACACCTTGTAGTTGTTACACACACATGCGCACGCGCGCACACATACACACACCCCCTCCTCCCAGACTGGAGGGCGGAAGGGTCACGGAGCTTCAGCTAGAGTCCCTCCTCCTGTTGGTCTGGCCTGTAGGGATACTGTAGCCCCTCTGTTTGCGGATGTCTCATGACCTCAGACAAAGCAGAGTGACTGTGGCTGATGAGCGTGTCGGAAGGGCTGACGGGAGCATCAGGTTGAAAATGAGAGAAAGAAGTGAATGAAAGACGTTGTGATTCCTAGAAGTTCCTACTCCACCCACTTCCCACAACAACTCCACTACTCCAAATGAGAAATTAATTCCTTCAGGATCAGGGTTGCGAAGGAGGTGCCAAAACCTAAGAAAAAGGCTTTGTGTTTGCAGGGTGTGAACTTGGTTTAAGAGAAGCTAGCCATCACGCAGCTATGGGACAGGGTCCTGGACGTCTCAGCATTTCAGGAGAGTTAGCAAGGCTGCCCTGCGCGGGGGTGGGGTGGGTCTCTTCTGTTACTGGTGTTGGAGATAGAACAGTGGTCAGGGACATTAATTGTGGCGATCGATTTTTCTTATTCTCACTTATGTATGTAGAAGAGATTCAATGAATGGTAAAGTCATTATACCCATTCCCCTACAGGGAGTAGAGAGAGACCAGCTTTCCTCATTCTGAACTCTGGCCCTCTACAGGGAAGAAAGAGTCCCCAAACTCAATACTAAACAAACCCAGTGGTTTTCAGCACTGGACACAAGTTAAAATCTCCCACTAGTTCTCACACTTTCCTGGGTATGCGACGCCCTGCTCCTGAAGGCCTTGTTAAAACACAGATCTCTGGACCCCACCCTAACAGCTTTGGATTCTGTTGTCAGGGTGGGGCCTGAGAGTTTGCACTTTAACAAGTGCCCTGGTGATGCTGATGCTGCTGGTCCCCGGGTCCAACTTTGAGAACCACCACCCCACCCCCGGTCCTTAGAGACTGATTTGGTTGGTTTGGAGTGGGGTTTCTTTGGCAGCTGTTGTTTAAAAGCACCGAGGGTATCCCAGAAGAGCCATGGTTCACACCATCAAGGCCAGTTATGGAGAATCTACTACGAGAGCACATTATAAAAATAAGCACTTTCAGCAGGACATGGACTCTAAAAAAAATAAATAACATAAAAGTAGAAATAAGCAGAAACATCCAGCTCTCAGTTAAGTACTTGCTAAGCTCCAGCTGCTTCAACCTCATGTAACTCCTGTTCCCTTTCCACACCCTGGTCTTAGCCCCTCTGCAGCTTTGCAGGAGCCGTCTCCACGTGGCCTGGCCTGGCTGAGCTCTGGGGCAGGAGCGCTTGGTGGCACCTCTTGGCTCTGAGTCTACAGTTTCCTTGACATCTTATTGCTCTGATTTTCTCTCAAGTGCCTCCCCTTCTTTCCTTTGTTCTGGGAGAAACATTCCCTCATCTTGTCTATGTGCAGAGATCCCCAATGACTTGCCTTCCTTACGACTGAGCAGATAGAAAGCGACTCGCCTTGGTCTGTGGAATAGCCGATATCCTATGACCCTTATCCCTCCGCCTGGCGAGGCCCACATGGACATAAATCACAAGGATGCCAAGGCAAGACTGTGGACCCTACCTCCAGCCGAGGCCTGGCAGAGGGGAGCTGTGGGCTTCTAGCCCCCTGTGGGAAGATTTACCAAACAAAGAGCAGATGCTTCAAACAATGACTTCATTGCAGACTGGGTCCCAGTACATTCAGGAAGGGAGTGGCCCATGGATGCTGGCCAATCCTACTCAGAGGAGCCTCAAAGAGAAACCAAGCCGGCAAGCCAGTGACCAAGAAGCCACGGTGAGGACTGGGGAGGAAGACATGCACATCTCACCTCTCCTGGGCCAGGCAATTATAGGCAATATCCTAATTAATCCTTATGACAGCCAGGCACAGTGGCTCACGCCAGTAATCCCAGCGCTTTGGGAGTCCAAGGTGGGCAGATCAGGAGGTCAGGAGTTCGAGACCAGTCTGGTCAACATGGTGAAACCCCGTCTCTACTAAAAATATAAAACTTAGCCAGGCACGGTGGCAAGTGCCTGTAAGGAGAATTGTTTGAACCCGGGAGGCAGAGGTTGCAGTGAGCTGAGATCATGCCACTGCACTCCAGCCTGGGCAACAGAGCAAGATCCCATCGCAAAAAAAAAAAATTAAAATTAAAAAATTAATCCTTATGATGCCACAGTAGACCTTGATCTGGAAGATGTGACTGCTGACCTATCCTGCCTCCTTGGGTCTGATACAAACAAGCCGAGTGGGAACTGGCAAAAGGGCACGGGTAAGCACTCATGTATGTGCATACAGATGTGTGTGTGCCTGTGTGCATGTGTGTGTTGATTCGCATACCTTCCTGCCCTCTCCCCACAGATTCCTACCCCTCAGTCTTCCCAGCCCCAGCGCACACAGATTCCATCTTCATTTTCTTAAATCTTCGTCTTTGCCCATAACCTCCCCCATGGAGCCTCCCAGCCTAATTGAAAAAAACAAAAAAAGAGAGAGAGAGAGAAATGTTGAACTGTTATATGATTCCCCTTATCTCAAATGGGAGGAAAATCGCTGGAAAGTTTTAAAGTCTAGGTGTCAATAGTCTTGTGAGTCATTTTACGACTGGGTTTGTGCAGCCCCGCAGCCAAGCCCTCTTGCCTCTCTGAATCTGTTTTACCATCTGTAAAATGCAGTCAAGGGAGATGGGGAGGGCTTCCAGTCAGGTTAGTTTCACATCCATGCTTTGAGGCCCTGTGGTCCCAGAAACAGCAATAAATGGGCAAAACATTAAAAGGGAAAATTTATTTTTTTAATTTTTTTAACTTATGTTTTTTGAGACAGAGTCTGACTCTGTGGCCCAGGCTGGAGTGCAGCGGTGTGATCTCGGCTCACTGCAACCTCTGCCTCTAAAAGGGAAAATTTAAAAGCACCCCCTCTATCAGAAAATAAAAGACACAGTCACACTCAAAACCATTTTAGACCTATTTGTGGTACAAAAATGGACTGAAACCCCAATGCTGTAAGGTGCCAGAGACCTGACCTCTTGGGGCTCTGGGTCAGAGTCAGCTGTCTAGGTTGGGTGCGGTGGCTCATGCCTGTAATCCCAGCACTTTGGGAGGCTAAGGTGGCAGGGTCACTTGAGCCCAGGAGGTGGAGGCTGCAGTGAGTCATGATTGTATCATCTCACTCCAGCCTGGACGACAAAGCAAGAACCTGTCTCAAAAAAAAAAAAAAGAAGAAGAAGAAAAAGAAAGATGTTTCTTTATTGTCTTATCGTCTTTCCTGGCATCTCTTACAGCTAGGTGTACCTATGTGACTAATGTCCAACCAATGGAAAGTAAGTGGAAGCGTTAGGTGCGATTTCATAAAGGGAGAGTGGTACTCTTTTTTGCTTCTTCCACCTCATGACAGCTCAAATGCAGACGTAATGGCAAGACTCAAGCCGCCATATTGGAGTGTGGGGTAAAAGCCACTCACTGAGGACAGCAGAACTGGATAGAAGTCTCCCGAGTCCTTGATAATTATGGAGGCACCACGCTAGCCTTGGACAGCCTATCTCTGGAATGTGTGTGAGGTTTGTGTTTCATAATGTTGCTGTAATTTTGGGTGTTCTGTTACTCAAGACTGAATCTAATCCTCGCTAAATCAGAGGTGTCACACTTCGTGCCACTACTCATTAATTTGGGGCATTAGATTTACTTTCAAATTGTTGTTATTCTAAATAGCATAACATGAACCTCTTTATGTAAAAAACTCAATCTGCATCTCTGGGGTTTTTTTTTCTCATGTACTCTATTATCTTCCTAGGATACATTTCTGTTAACAGAATTTTAGCATCAAAGAATATCTAGGCTGGGTGTGGTGGCTCACACCTGTGATCCCAGCACTTTGGGAGGCCAAGGCAGGTGGATCACCTGAAGTCAGGAGTTCGAGACCAGCATGGCCAACATGGTGAAACCCCGTCTCTACTAATAATACAAAAATTAGCCCGGTGTGATGGTAAATGCCTGTAATCCCAGCTACTTGGGAAGCTGAGACATGAGAATCACTTAAACCCAGGAGGCAGAGGCTGCAATGAGCCGAGATCACGCCACTGCACTCCACCCTGGGCGACAGAGTGAGACTCTATCTCAAAACAACAGCAACAAAAATCTACATTTTAGTATCTCTCAATTCATGCTGCCAACTAATGTTCTTTTTGTTGTTGTTTTTGTTTTTAAAAAATAATAGACATGGGGTCTCCCTATGTTGCCCAGGCTGGTCTCTAACTCCTGGGCTCAAGCAGTCCTCCCACCTGAACCTCCCAAAGTACTGAGATTACAAGCCTGAGCCACTATGCCCAGCCTACCAACCAATGTTCTGAAATGGCTGTACAAACAACATTCCTGCCAGTTGCATATTTGAATGCCTATTTCACAGTTCCTGCACTAGTACAGGAGGCAAGGGAGTATACGCTTTCTGTCCCCCAGCCATGCCCTTTGAACCACTCTGGACTTGAGCTGCAGCTGGGCAGTCTCTCCTGTCCCCCCTCACAGCTTCCCCCTCTCAGGTGCCAGTAACATCTCCCACTTTTCTGACCCCAGACTTTCTCCAAAGCTCCAGAAGCTTACTCAGCTCTCATGCAGGTGAAGTGTGGCAAGGAGTTAGTGCCCCAAGGAGACGAGAGATGCTGAAACACACCTGGGTGTTTTTTATTTGTTTGTATCGGTTTTTTTCCCTTTTATTTTCAATTGACATATAATAATTGTATATATTTATGGGATACAGAGTGGTGTTTTGATAAGTGTTGGTTTTGGTAGTGATTTATAAAAGAGGAATAACTGAGTCAACTGGAGATATTTTTGAGGATAGAGGTGAGGACCAGATAATAACAAAATAACAATAGCAATTATTTGTTTAACACCTACTCTGTACCAGATACTGTTTCGCTGTTGACGTAAAACAATCTTGGCCAGGCGTGGTGGCTCACGTCTGTAATCCCAGCACTTTGGGAGGCTGAGGTGGGCGGATCACCTAAGGTCAGGAGTTCAGCCTGGCCAACAGTCTCTACTAAAATACAAAAATTAGCCCAGCCTGGTGGTGCTCGCCTGTAATCCCAGCTACTCGGGAGGCTGAGGCAGGAGAATCACTTGAACCCGGGAGGCAGAGGTTGCAGTGAGCCGAGATTGCGTCATTGCATTCCAGCCTGTGCAACAGAGCGAGACTCCTTCTCAAAAAAAGCAAAACAAAACAGAAACAAAACAAAAATAAAACAATCTCTCAGCAACTCTGCAAACTAGATTATTTTATTATTCCCACTTTGCACATGAGGAAACCAGGGTTTGGAGGTGTAAAGTAACTTGCTCAAGGTCTTGAAGTTATGAGGCTGAAGCAATACGGCTTGAACAAAGCCTGAGCCCCACCTCGTCTGAGGTGGCGGAATATGAGGAACATGGTCTTAGGAGGGAGGAAAGAGTGGATGATCCGAAATGAATCCCAGTTTCCCCTACAAAATATGAGGGTCATGTGCAGGGAACCCTGACCAGTCCTCCTGTGAGTGTGTGTGTGTGTGTGTGTGTGTTTGTGTGTGTGTGTGTGTGTGTGTATTAGGATGGATGGGACAAAGTGATACATTACAAAAAGCCGGGAGAAGCAGCTTGGTCCAATGCTAACCGGCGCCATGGGAGTGAGGCTCCTATCTTCCTACAGAGAGTGGGAGCAGGGGCCCTATCTTCCGGGCTTGGCTGGAACAAACAGTTCTGGCGGCAGCCTTGTGTTTGTTCTCTCGGGCAGGCAGCTTAAGGGGAGGCAGGGTCATCCTGGACTGCGGCCTTGAGCTGTTGCAAACACTGCCTCACCTCCCGCCTCACCCCACGCAATGCTGGAACTCTGGGCAGGTGGACGATAGTGGGTCTGTGAGGGTGTCAGGTTGTCAGGAACAAGGCTGGTGGCTTTGAGCAAGTTGTGCAACCCCTTCCAGCCCCAGGTACTCATCCTTCCAGTGGAGGATGTCACGGCTGCCTTCACAGGAGATGGAAAGATCAGCCCCTCTCCCAGCTTCTTGTGGTTCATTTGCCTGACTCTCCTGAGCCTCCGCTCAACTCCTCCCCATTTCCTTCTTCTCCCAGTTTTTTTGTTTTTGTTTTTTTTGTTTTGGGGTTTTTTTGTGATGGAGTCTCACTCTGTCGCCCAGGCTGAAGTGTAGTGGCGTGATCTCGGCTCATTGCAGCCTCCGCCTCCCGAGTTCAAGCAATTCTCGGGCGTCAGCCTCCCAAGCAGCTGGAAATAGAGGTGCCCACCACCACACCTGGCTATTTTTTTTTTTTTAATCTGAAAAGCCAGTAAAAATGCTGAGAGGTCCCTCTGCTACCAAGGTATGTGGGCACGTGGAAGGGGTCAGCTGCCTTGGCCAGATGCTGAGGGGCTGGTAGAGAGAAACATCAGCAGATGGGAGGGCTGCTACTGTCCCACAGAGAAGGGCCAGCTTGAAGCCATGGGCTTAGGGACCCAATGTTTGGGCTGACTGTGGTTAAGAACACAGTTTTGACATTCCCCTGAGCTGAGTTCCCTTCCCGGCTCACAGTGCTTCCCTGGCTGGGCAACCTGGGGCTTGTGATTGTCCCTTTCACAGCCTCAGTTTTCTCACCCCTAACAACTCGTGAACGTTGTGAATGTTGTGAGATTTGAATGAGATAATGCAGACAGAGCTTAAAAAGAGGCCGGATGCAGCAGCTCGCACCTGTAATCCCAGCACTTTGGGAGGCCGAGGCAGGAGGATCATTTGAGGACAGGAGCTGGAGACTAACCTGGGCAACCTAGTGAGATCCCATTTCTATGGAAAATTTAAAAATTAGCCCGGCGTGGTGGCATATGCCTGTAGTCCCAGCTACTTAGGAGGCTGAATCGGGAGGATCACTTGAGCCCAGGACATCGAGGCTGCAGTGAGCTGAGATGTAGCCACTGCACTCCAGCCTGGGCAACAGAGTGGTACCTTGACTCCAAAAAAAGGCGGACAGGAGGGCTTAGAAAAGAGCTTGGCATGTAGAAAGCCCTCCAAATGTTAACTTATAATTATGGCAGGGATGAATTTCAAAATCATAAAGTGCTCACAGACAACAAGCTGCCTTGTCCACAGAGATGGCTGCAATTCCTCTGGAATACTGGGGGAGGGTGAACAGTGATGACTAAATCCCCCTCCTCTCAGGCCCCAGGACTCCAGGGCAGCACTCTTCTTAGCCCTGGGTGTGTCGGGGGGTAAAGCATGGGACCCTCCTTCCAGTCCCCACTGCCAGCCTCCCTGGCCCCCCAACACCCTGTCCTGCTCTGTGCCAGGAGGCTGCTCACAACCCCCGGAGCACCTTATTCCTGTGACTGGGCCCAAAGACGAGGCTGGGCGCAAGCCCGGAGCCCAGTGATGTGTCACACGTGAATCTGTCACATGTGAAGACACGGAAACAGCCCCTTGGCTGTTACTAAAGGGAAAAGAGGCCAGCAAGGTGACTCACACCTGTAATTCCAGTGTCAGAGGCATGTGAACCAGAGCAGCTCCATCTTGAATAGAAGCTGGGTAACATGAGGCTGAAACCTACTGGGCTGCATTTCCGGATAGTTAAGACATTCTAAGTCACAGGATGAGACAGGAGGTCAGCACAAAATGCTGGTCCTAAAGACCTAGCTGATGAAACAGATTGCAGTAAAGAAGCCACTAAATCCTACCAAAACCAAGATGGTGACGCGAGTGACCTCTGGTCATCCCCACTGCTACACTCCCACCAGCGCCATGACAGTTTACAGATGCCATGGCAACATCAGGAAGTTACCCTATATGGTCTAAAAAGGGGAGGCATGAATAATCCACCCCTTTTTTTTTAGCATATCATCAACAAATAACCATAAAAATGGGCAAACAGCAGTCCTCAGGGCTGCTCTGTCTGTGGAGTAGCCATTCTTTTATTCCTTTACTTTCTTAATAAACCTGCTTTCACTGCACCGCAGACTTGCCCTGAATTCTTTCTTGCACGAGATCCAAGAACCCTCTCTTGGGACATGGGGTGGGGACCCCTTTCCTGTAACATTGGCACTTTGGGAGGTCAAAGTAGAAGGATCGTTGGAGCCCAGGAGTTTGAGACCAGCCCTAGCAACATAGCAAGACCCCATTTCTACAAAACAATTAAAAAATGTATTAGCTGGGAGTGGTGGCATGAACCTGTAGTCCCAGGTACCCAGGAGGCTGAGGCAGGAGGATCGCTTGAGCCCAGGAGGGCGAGGATGCAGTGATCTGTGATCGTGCCGCTGCACTCCGGCCTGGATGACAGACCTGTCTCAAAAAAAATAATAATAAAAGAAAAAGGAAAGAAAAGAAATGCTCCTTTTCCAAACCTTTCCCCTGAAGACAGCCTAGCCTTAGACTCTGGCCCGTTCCCTCCCAGGCACTCTAGACTCTTGTGTCATGGGGTGACCCCCCCCCTCACACACACACACACCAGCCCTGTGTCTCTCCCTGGGTGCTTTTCGTCCCCGTATTAATTCTCCAACCTTTGTTGGTGAATCCTCCCCACTCCCCGCATATGATCTCTCACGTGGGGCTTCAACTGGTTTTAAAAAATAAACACGAACAAACAGTGAAACTAAAAGCACAGCTATGTTGAAGCCTTGTCCTCTAACCTATTTTTAAACAATAATAATGATAATGATAAATACAGCTATTATTTATTGTGCTTTGTTGGAAGGACATTAGACAATAATTCAACATTCACAAAAATCCTGGGGTAGGTATCATGATCACCTGCATTTTACAGATAGGAAACTGAGTCATGGAGACATTAAGCCACTGCCCAAGATCACACAGATCAAGGGAAGATTGTATAAAGCCCCCTCCCACACCAGCTGCCGCTTCCCGACTGCAGAGGCTCAGGGTGCTCTCTCTGTCCTCAGAGGCTTGTGTAACCATCTCTGTGCCCCTGTTGCCCGGCCTGGACATTCTTGCTTTCAGGCATGGGCACAGGGATCCCTCCAGTTGGCCACAGTCAGGAGCATTCTGAGTGAAATGCCAAGCCTGACTTAGAAAACTCTGCCCCAGACAGCAGCCCGATCATCCGCCACTGGTCGCCTTCCTGTGTTTATTCTGAGGCCACCATGCCTGACAAAGGCCCCTTGTCCTGTCCAAGAAGGGGACAGATTTTTAAGGACATGGATTGAGGATATGGGCTATTTATTACCAGGACTGGTTCCCTCTCCCGGAGGTGTAGGATTTGCTGTCACGGTCTGTGTGGAAGTCGATGCTGGCCTTGCCGCCCCCTCCCCTGCTTGCTGGCCCAGCTCCCTGCCCACACTCAGATCCACCTGACAGTTTCCTCCACACACACATGCACGTGTGCACAGCTTGCCAGGGTGCAGGGCAAAGCGAAAGCATATCTCCTGAGTCTATAATGGCCTATAGGATTCCTGCACACCTAAAGTCATTTGCAAAGTGGTGGTGCATGTGGACATGTGTGTGTCAGTGTAGCACATGCAGGACAGACTACAGAAGTTGCAGGGCCCGGTGCAAAATGAAAATGTGGCACTCCTTGTACAAAAGCATTAAGCATTTCATGATGGCAACAGCAGAGCATTAAACCAAAAATGGGGCTTTTGTGAATTTGGGGTCCTGTGCAACTGCCCAGGCCATATGCCCAGGAAGCAGGCCCTGCACACACATGTTGTGTTTACACCAAGGCACTTTTCTGGCTAAAGGGCTCCAGGCTTCCATTAGAATCTCAAAGGGTGGCAGCACAGTAGCTCACACCCATAATCTCAGCCCTCTGGGAGGCTGAGGTGGGCGGATCACTTGAGGTCAGGAGTTTGAGACCAGCCTGGCCAACATGACAAGACCCCATCTCTTCTAAAAATACAAAAATTAGCCCTGTATGGTGGCACATGCCTGTAGACCCAGCTACTCCAGAGCTGTACTCTTGTGCCTCAGAATCGCTTGAGCCGGGGACGCAGAGGTTGCAGTGAGCTGTGATCACGCCACTGCACTCCAGCCTGGGTAACACAGTGAGACTCCGTCTCAAAAAAAAAAAAAAAAAAAAAATCTCATACAGGTCTAGGATACTCCGAAGGTTATAAACCATTTAGTAGCAGAAGGTCAGTGTCAGACAGGCCTGGGTTTGAGTCCCAGGCACGTTACTTATCCCCTGCAGGACTGGACTAAGTTCTGTGCCCTTCCGAGCCTGTTTCCTGGTCTGTAGAAGGGGGATTGTCATAACACTGACCTCCCAGTGCAGGAGAGATGGGAGCCAGCTCGGCACGGTACATGGCATGTTTCAAGCTCCCAGTCAGTGGTGGTTAGTTAACCTTTAGTTAGGTCTGTTCTGCTTGTTATTGTGTGATGTCACCTAGAAGTTTCTAAATCCTCCTGCCAGTTTAACCTCAGCTAGCTGTGCCTTCCATGGTTGTCCCCAGCAGGCCCAGACAAAGCATGGCAGGAGCTCTCGGGGACCCGAGTTGGCGTTTCTGTCACCTGGTCTGCTGTGAAAAGGGGTGGGCTGCACAGGTTCAGCTGGCCTCTTCCTCCGGCCCTGAGCGTTCGTTGGCTGACCTGACGGATCTGCTGTGCAGTATCTGTACTGTAAGAACATGTGACGGGGCAGCAGCCTAAGAGGACCTAGGGCTGGCAGATGCAGGGTTCTAGGCTGAGCTCAAAGGGGCTGGGCCCCTACCTGATAGCTTCTGAGTCAGTGTCACTCTGGACAGAGCCTTTTTCCAAAGCAGGACACCCAGGAGAGGGTTCTCAGGAGACCTGGTGCCCAGTGGCCCTTGGTGGCTATATTTCCCCTCCAGTGTGGTAGCTCCTCAGGGGTCTCTGTGCTGCCTCCCCAGTTGTCCCCACTGGGTCTGCTAGCATCATAGGGAGAAGCCCCCTGTTACCTGGTCACCCCTTCCCTCCTTTCCCCAGCCTGATCTCCTAGTCCCTCCCCTCCTCTTTCAGGGCAGAGACTCCCAGTGGAGAGGAAGGAGGCGGACACCAGGCTCTAGGGCCTGAGAGGAGGGGCTGAGACGCCTGGTGTGACCTCACCTTGGGACATTACAGCCCCTCGGGCCTCCATTTCCAAGGCTGTAGCATGCAAGTGAAGTCTTCGCTTCTGCCCCGGGGAAGCCCTGCCCTGTGCATCCAGGGAGGCTTTTCCAACACACACAATGTGCATTTCTTTTCTTTCTTTTATTTTTTATTTATTTATTTATTTTTTTTTTTTGAGACAGAATCTTGCTCTGTGGCCCAGGCTGGGGTGCAGTGGTGCAATCTTGGCTCACTGCAACCTCTGCCTCCCGGGTTCAAGCAATTCTCATGCCTCAACCTCCCAAGTAGCTGGGATTACAGGCACAAGCCACCACGCCTGGCTAATTTTTGTTTTTTCAGTAGGGATGGGTTTTCGCCATGTTGTCCAGGCTGGTCTTGAACTCCTAATTTCAAGTGATCCACCCGCCTCGGCCTCCCAAAGCGCTGGGATTACAGGCGTGAGCCACCGTGCCTGGCCACACAATGCACATTTTTGAACTGATGAGAAATGGAAAGAACCAAAGGTCCACCACGAGGGGAGGGGCAGACACATGGCTGGAGAGTCCTATTATGAAAGGTATGCAGCAGTCAGAAGCTAGGTGGGCTGACAGAGAAAGGTGTCCAGGAAATTTTTTTTTTTTTTTTTTTTTTTGAGGCAGAGTCTCACTCTGTGGCTCAGGCTGAAGTGCAGTGGCACGATCTCGGCTCACTGCAAGCTCCACCTCCCGGGTTCATGCCATTCTCCTGCCTCAGCCTCCCAAGTAGCTGGGACTACAGGTGCCCGCCACCATACCCGGCTAATTTTTTTGTGTTTTTAGTAGAGACGGGGTTTCACCATGTTAGCCAGGATGGTCTCGATCTCCTGACCTCGTGATCCACCCGCCTCAGCCTCCCAAAGTGCTGGGATTACAAGCGTGAGCCACTGCGCCCGGCCGAAATATTTTTAAGTGAAAAATGAAAATTGCAAAACAACACATACAGTATAAATCATTTATATGAAAACAAACTGCTATACATTCTCTAAACATACTGATGTGCAGGGAAAGGTCTAGAAAGATATATTTTACATGGGTTATAGCGGTTACCCGAAGGGGCTGAAGGGGTGACCAAGGAGGACTTTCACCCTCCGGATCCCTTCCCCCAGGCGCAGCGAGCGTGTCCAGGCTCCCAGACCCCACAGAAGGAATGGAATTTCTAATCCCAGGGCTAAGGCCAGGTTGTACCACTGGCACTCAGAGTGGGAATCCTGTGTGGCTTGTAAATAACTAACTTCCTGGCCACTGATAGTAAAACTGCCACAGTCACCTTTTATTAACCACCCACCAAGGGCAAGGCATGGCCCGGCATCTCCCTCACAGCAACAAGGTGAGTATTATAAGCATGGAATTGACCATCAAGAACTGCAGGGTCTGAGCTTCATCCTGCTTTCAGGCTAGCAAGGTAGCCTGCCATGGTTTCATGGATGCTGGCAGAAGACGCAAGACTCCTGGGACCCAGACAAAGGGCTTTATTGCTCAAACACAACAGGCGACAGGAGTTCATGTTCGCCTTGGTTCCCCTTGTCTCATGGGGCAGATTTGGAGGTGGGCCCATGTTCAGTGGGTTTAGCTGAAGAACCCCAAACCTGGAAAACTCCCAATCTTAGAAGGGGGCTTCCAGCAAACTTGCCCAATCTTTGCCCTGAAGGGAAACATTGTTTTTATTCCCCTGGAAAGCAAACAAATAAATCTTCCCTCTTCCCTGGAGGGAGACCCCAAAATCACTAAGCCAAAGGGAAGAATCAAGCTGGGAACTAAGTCAAGCAGGTCCTTAACCTGGGAACTGAGTAGTGCAAACCTGCCTCCCAAGATAAAGCTACATACCTCCCTCACAATTTGCCTACAAGGAAATTCCTTGTCCTCCCTCACAATTTGCCTACAAGGAAATTCCTTGTGGACAAAGGACAGACAGAGTTCAGAGTCATCCCTCTGCTCACGGGAGACAAATGCAGGTCTGATTCTTTCCTCTGCCCTATTGTTTCACTAAGCCAGACTACGGCACAAGTAGCTATTCCTGTAAACTGGGTATTCATCGAAAGGCTAATCAGAAACTCAAAAGAATGCAACCTTTTGTCTCTTATCCACCCTATGACCTGGAAGCCCCCTCCTTGCTTTGAGTTGTCCCACCTTTCCAGACTCAGCCAATATACATCTTACATACATTGACTGATGTCTCATGTTTTCCTAAAATGTATAAAACCAAGCTGTGCCCCGACTACCTTGGGCACGTGTCCTCAGGACCTCCTGAGGACACATCCTTAACCGTGGCAAAATAAATTTTCTAAATTGATTGGGACTTGTCTCAGCTACTCTGTGTACACTTCCTAGGCTGTTGACTGCACAAACATCCTTGAAAAGATAATCCAGAACAAAAGCTGTCACAAGACAAGCAGGAATGCAAGGGGCCCTGGAGAACGATCTCCCAGTGTCAACAGACTGGGGAAGGGAGGCGCTCAGAAGTTGAGTCACTTCTAAAGGTCACACAGCCAGGACACAGCTGACCCCAAAGCCCTTGTCTTTCCCTCCTGCCTCCAAAATGGGCTGCTGGTCTAGCCTGGGAACCAAAGACCCACATGCAAGATTGCTTCCAAGCGAGTGTCCATGGTGTCATGGTTATCACGGTCACCTAGCAATATTGCTTCCACGGGAAAATCCGCTCTGAGTTCTGAACAACGACTTGTAGCAGAATCGTGGGCACAGGGCCTGTCTGTGGCTTGTGGAGCAGGCGCCGCCCAGATGTGCCTGATGCTGGGATCGAGTCATCCCAGAAGAGAAAATTCCTCCCTGGCTGCCCCCAGGTGATGTCAGAGGAGCTGGAAAGAAGAATTGAGCTTCTGGAGGTGGGATAAATGCTCTTTTCTTTTGCAGAAGGGAAAAAAAAGGTCAAGTTGTTCCATATTTATTTAAATATGAAATTTATTTATAGAGTAAAAAGAGTTGGTGTTGATTTCCAGCACCCGTCCGGGAAGTGGTTTGGCCTTGTTTTTGTCTCCTCAGAGCACCCTGTCCCCTGGTGACCTAATGTGATTTTTCAGAGTTGGAGGCTAGACCCTGTCCCCAGGCTTTCAGATCTCCCTGGTCCCACCCAGTCTCTGGAGCCCATCCATCCCCGCCTGGAGAATGGCAGGTTGGGGCTCAAGCTTGGCATTGGGCTCCTCTGTCACTCACTCCTCATCTGCAAAATGGAGGCATGCACATCTGCCTCATGCCGCCCTCGCAGATAAAAAGCAGTCGAATAGTAAGCCAAGCAGCTTCTCACTTGGTAAATTGCTAATATGTGCATCTGTATTTATAGAGAAGGGAGCTGAGGTTTCAAGGCTTCCCTATCTGTAGTCAGCCACTGTCCCATAGATGCCTTTGAAGAAGGTCCGTCCCTGTCACAGCGCCCCTCTCGACTTCCTCCCGGCCACCCAGGAGGAGGTGTCTTCCACAGCTGTGCCTCTGAGCTGTCCCTGAGTCGCATGAGGTTTGTATTCTCAGAGGCTTGGGCAGGGCTGAGACTGGGGTCTCGTCCTGTAGAGAGTGAGGACTCTTACCCAGGAGATGCTCCCTACAAGACCCTTTAACATTGCTTATTGCATTTTAACTTCACAGCAACCCTGGGAGAAAAAAAGCTTTAACGCCGTTTTACAGATGGAGAAACCTAGGTTCTGAAGGTCTTGTGTGGCCAGGCCTCACGGCCAGTGGGGGTCAGAGATGGGACTAGAACAGGGACAAGTCTTCCACTGTCTAGGCCCGGCTTCCTGTCCCCACACTGGAAAGCTTCTGAACCGTGACGCCGGACTGAGTGCCTGCACCCCTGACGCCATCTCTGATGTCTCACGTGTTGTGGTACAGCCTCAGTTTCCCCCTCTGTGCCCTGGGATGATGCCGGGCTCCTCGCCACCTGAGATTCTCATGGGATTCTAAGTTCTCCTCAGTTGAACTGTGTGGAGTTAGTTTGGAAAAGTCCAGAGAGGGTCAGTGATGTACCCAGGGTCACCCAGTGAGCTGAAGCATGCCAGGACAAGGTCCAAGCCCCCCGCCGTAGGGTCAGGGCTCTGCCAGCCACACCTCCATGGCACAGGCCTCTGCAGGGAAGTGGTGGTGGTGGATGGGCAGCCGCCCTGACTCAGGGTGAGCACTGAGAACCCTGTTCTTGCCTTATGTGAGACCATTCCTGGGTATGTCCCAAATAAGCTCCCATGGCAGACAGGGAAATTACAGGGCGGGGTGGCGGTGAGGAGGCCAGGAAAGACTAGGAGGACAGAGAGGATGGAAAACCAGGAGGAGCAGGCCAACCGCCCACACTTTCCTGCCAGGGGATGACTGGCAGCTGTGGAGATGGCACCTGCAGCAAGGTGCACCCAGGGGCCTTGGGGAGGGCCAGGCCCCCATCTCGGGAGATGCCTATCTGACCCAAGGCTGGACAGCTGGGGCTGGAGATGACCCCGTGACATCTCTCACCACCCAGGCAGGGTAATGAGGGTGTCCCCTTCGCCTGGAACACTTGCTGCTCCCTCACACTTCAGGCCTTAGTTTCTCTCTTTTTAAAAAAATTGTATAAATATAAGAGGTACAGGTGCAGTTTTGTTCCATGCATAAGGTGAAGTCTGGGGTTTTAGTGCAACCATCTCCTGAATAGTTTACATTGTACCCATTGAGTAATGCCTCACCCCTCACTCTCTCCCACCCTCCCGAGTCTGCAGTGTTCTTCATTCCCCTCTGTGGGTCCATGTGCACTCCTTTCTTTAGCTCCCACTTACAAGTGAGAATATGCGGTATTTGACTTTTTTTCTGAGTTGATTCACTCAAGATAATGGCCTTCGACCAGGCGTAGTGGCTCACACCTATCATTCCAGCACTTTGGGAGGCCAAGGTAGATGGATCACCTGAGGTCAGGAGTTCGAGACCAGCCTGGCCAACAGGGTGAAACCCTGTCTCTAGTAAAAATACAAAATGTAGCTGGGTGTGGTGGTGGGCACCTGTAATCCCAGCTACATGGGAGGCTGAGGCAGGAGAATCACTGGAGCCCAGGAGGCGGAGGTTGCAGTGAGCTGAGATCATGCCACTGCACTCCAGCCTGGGTGACAGAGAGAGACTCCATCTCAGGAAGGAAAAAAAAAAAAAAAAAAAGATAATGGCCTTTGGTTCTATCCATGCTGCTGTAAAAGACATGATTTCACTCTTTTTTATGCCTGCATAGTATTTTATGAGCATATATACCATATTTTCTTTATCCAATCAACCATTGATGGACACTGAGGTTGATTCCATATCTTTGCTATTGTAAATAGTGCTGCTATAAACATACGAATGCAGGTATCTTTTTGATATAATGACTTCTTTTCCTTTGGGTCGATGCCCAGTAGTGGGACTGCTGGAGTAACCGTGGTTCTAATTTAGTTCTCAGTTTCGAGTCACCTTCTCAGGAGGGCCTTCCTGACCTGCCTGGGTAGAGCAGCCCAGCCTGCTGG
Source organism: Gorilla gorilla gorilla (assembly GCF_029281585.2). Lineage (NCBI taxonomy): Eukaryota > Metazoa > Chordata > Mammalia > Primates > Hominidae > Gorilla > Gorilla gorilla. The sequence goes on along the minus strand of NC_073232.2, from coordinate 43,721,165 downwards.
GTGCTGGTGACTATTTTCATCTGCTTTATTTCTGCCTCATCGTCCTGGATCCACAAACTTGTGAAATCCATGGAGCTCAGCTTTGTCTGGCTTCCCCCACTGCCTCCAACACCCAGCACAGGGCCTGGCTTGCAAGGGGTGCCTGGTCACTCTGCACAAGGCCCAGAACTATCATCGTAGTTCACTTGCTCATAGGACAGGATGACAGGAGGGCAAGCTGCACCAGTAGGTGTTCACGGATGCATGGGATAAAGGCAGGGCCCCACACAAGATAAAAATGCAGGGCTCTAGTTCAAGGATTCCTGAGCAAGGTGAACGTCAGTGGTGAGGCCATGTTTGTACCATGTGCCTTTGGTATGATGTGAGGAGAAGAGCACTTTACCTCTGGGGTCCTCCCAAAACCCCATAACTCAGTGGGCACAGTGGCTCACACCTATAATCCTAGCACTTTGGGAGGCTGAAGCGGGCAGATTTCCTGAGCTCAGGAGTTCAAGACCAGCCTGGCCAACATGGTGAAACCCCATCTCTACTACAATACAAAAAATTAGCCAGGCATGATGGTGCATGCCTGTAGTCCCAGCTACTCGGGAGGCTGAGGCAGGAGAAGCTCTTGAACTGGAGAGGCAGAGGTTGCAGTGAGCCAAGATCGTGCTACTGCACTACACCCTGGGTGACAGAGGGAGACTCTGTCTAAAAAACAAAACCCATAACTCCAGTCTAACCAGGAGAAAATCATCAGACAAATCCAAATTGAATGACATTCTATAAGATAACTTACCAACACTCCTCAAAGACTATGAGGAATTTCAAGACGACAGCAGAGTGTTAAACCAAACGCCAAGCCCTTCTAAGCACAGGGCCTGGGCGATAGCACAGGCCACATACCTGGGAAGCAGCCTGGGCAGGAGGCCTGAGAAGCAACTGGTGGGGGTGCCCCAGGCCCCCACAGCCCTTGGAAGCAGGAAAGGGGTCCCTGAGAAGGAATCCCGTGGGAGGGGGTGAGGATGGGGGAGGAACCAGGGGCCTAAGCTGGAGAAGGGGTAAAGGGTGTGACTGTGGGTAGGACCCAGGGCCCCTCTCTGAGGGTCCTCAGCACAGGGGGGCTGCCATGAAGTTGGGCACTGCCCAAGCAGGCCATGCAGCCCATCTACAAAGAGACCCCCATACTGCAGGGCCCCAGCAGCTGGGACATCAGAGCTCAGCCACCCACAACCCATGAGTGTCCCCTGCATCCCGAGTCTGCTCCTGTCCCCAGGAACAAGCAAAACAAAGATGGGAGGAGCCCCCTCAGTGTCAGAGACCCCTCACAGTGAGGGTTCAGCTCTGACCCGCACTAGGGCGTGCAGAAGCAATGCCCAATCAGGAACAAGACCAGCACTTTAAATAAGACAGGACTCATTCAGAAAACTATGTCAGCAGAAAAACAGAGAATCTTCTCAAGATATCTCCAAGGGGTAGAAATTGGGGCATTTGGCTTCCCCCAGCAGATAGCAGTGTTTGGGTGGAAAGTAACATGCCTTCATATTCAGGTCAAACTGGTACAGATTCCTCAGCAGTTCCCAATGAACTCTACGGGGAATGCAAAGAATGTTCTAATGAGGAAGGGATCAGGAGGCCTGGGCTCTGGTTCTCTGTTGCTAATTTGCTGTGTGATTGGGATGAGTCCTTAGCCCTCTCTGGGCCTCGGTTTCCTTGGCTGAACAGTAAGGAAGCTGTTTGGGGTGAGCTCTGGCAGGCAGGAGCCTACTGTCCTCACTCTCCTGCAGAGCTGGCAGGGCAGGGAGAGAGATAGGCTGGGTGAGAAAGGGTCTCTGGGGAAAGGAGGAGAAGAAGGGCTTTCTTGGGGCTGATAGAGGCAGGGGAGCATCCGTGCAGAGGTGACAAGGGGCGCCGAGGGGGAGGTTCCGCTGTGGTTAGGAGCTGAGTTCAGAACTCACACTTGGGTTTGGATCCTGGCTCTGCTGTCTACTTGCTGGGTGACTTTGGGCAAGCAGCTTAACCTCTCTGGGTCTGTTTTCTTATCTGCAATATAGATGAAACGGCCATCCCTATCTCACGAGGGTGCTCTAATTAGATGAGGCAGGGCCTATGAAGGGCAAAGGTGGTCAGGATGATTGAGGGCAATGGCGCTTTGCGAGCTGATACTACCTTACAACAACCCTGAAAGGTGACACTGTCAATCCTTGAACCCTGAAGAAACGGACAATCAGTGCAAGAAAGTGTCACCCAGCAAGAAAGTGAAAGGACCCAGCTCCCCTACTCCACGAGGGTTCCCCAGAGGCATGTACAATGGAAATTGGCAACAGGAAAATCAGCAGCCCAGTCACCATTTGAAAAGATGCTCATGGCCCCATGCAGCGGCTCACGCCAGTAATCCCAGCACTCTGGGGGCCAAGGCAGGTGAATCACCTGAGGTCAGGAGTTCGAGATCAGACTGGCCAATATGGTGAAACCCCATCTCTACTAAAAATACAAAAATTAGCTGGGCATGGTGGCAGGTGCCTGTAATCCCAGCTACTCAGGAGGCCGAGGCAGGATAATCGCTTGAACCTGGGAGATGGAGGTTGCAGTGAGCCAAGATCTTGCCACTGCACTCCAGCTTGGGCAACACAGCGAGACTCTGTCTCAAAAAAAAAAAAGAAAAGAAAAAAAGAAAGAAAAGAAAGAAAGAAAAATGATGAAAGAACCACCCCCCACAAAAAAATGAAAGGGAGATAGACAGGAAAGAAAGGAGGGCAAGAAGGAAGGAAGGAGGGAGGAAGGAAGGAAGGAATGAAGTGCATACAAGCCCCTGACCCACAGCACTGCACACAGTCTCTTCCCAAATGCCCTGGTGCAACCACGCCAGGACGGCCTGGAGCAGCACCTGCTGGCCACTTCCCTGGCCGCACGGCGCTGGCATCCTCCCTGCAGTCCAGCAGCCGTCCTCCGCTGGCCATAAAGGCCCCTTTCTCTGGTGGCTGTTTGTGTTGGGCCCTACCCACCTCCACGGTCAGCCTCCAGACACTGCTGGCAGGCACGAGGACACAGTCCCTGCGCGCTGCTGAAGGGCTGCCTTTGTGGACACATGAACCAGCCGGCTGGTGCACCCTGGCCCTTGGAAGCCAGCTGCTTCCCCCTCCTGCTCATCCAGGAGGTAAACAGGACCGACAGCCAGCCTCTGCCACGTTCCCAGCCCCCTCCCTACCCCAGCTCTGCGAGGTCCTGAATCCAGGAATGAACACACAGCCCCTGTTCTTCCTCAACCCACGACATAAATCACTGCTTCTCTGGCCAGGCAGCATGTATCACAGGCGCCACTGACGCCTGCTGCCTGGAAACAGGGCCCGGTCCTGCTTCCGCAGGCCTCCTGGAGCTGTGGGTGAGGCAGGACCGGGAGCCGCCCGGGGCCACAGCTAGGGACAGTTCCAAGGTGTATTTCTCATTTTTAAAACTGCATGTATTTAAACATGCCCTGCCTTGTTCCAGAGAAGATCTAAAGCAGCTACAAGGACACATCAGATGCAACCAGTGTAAATGAAGACTGGGATGAAATGCTCAGAATGACTTTTTTTTTTTTTTTTTTTTTTTTTAAGAGACAGGGTTTCACTCCGTTGCTCAGGCTGGAGTGCCATGGTGGGATCCTAGCTCACTGCAGCCTCAAACTCCTGGGCTCAAGCAGTCTCCCTGCCTCAGACTCCTTAGTAGAGACTATAGGTGCACGCCACCACACCAGGTCGAGATTTTGAGTATAGTTTAAAACAGAGGAACATCAGAAGCCATGTAAATGTTCAATGATAGGGAATTGATTAAATAAATTACAATATAGCCACACAATTCAATTCATAATATTTATTATGCAGTGATTAATACTGAAGTTATAGGTATAGAACCTAATTAATTTACTACTTATGTATTTATAGAACCTAATGGCAAGTTTGTATGTATAGGCCTAAGAGGATTTTTCCTCAAAGGGAGCTAGAAGTCTCCTGACCTTCTTGAAATGACTATGGCCTCCAAGAAGTCAAGAGTCACAGTATAAACTCTATGTATTGTAAAATCCCACTTTTACATATGTGTGTAGTCTGGGAGGCTGTACCACAAACTTCAAAGTGTCCTTATCTCTGAGTATTAGAATTGTGTATTTTTTCATCATTTTTCTACCAGCGTGATCTATGCCCTTATCATGGTAAGCCAAAACTGTGGCCATACATCTTCAAGCAACCAAAGCAAAAACAAAAATGTGGTCAGTTACTGTTTCCCAGTGTTCATAGGAGAAAATAAGCGACTGCTTTTGGCATTAAAGAGGGTAGAGAGTTCTCTGTAGAGGCAGGGCAACTGGGAAGGAGGCTGGCTCATAGAGTGTGAGGACAGGGTGCAGGGAAGCCTCGATGAGGGGCTGAGGCATCTGCAAATATCAGACAATCCATCTGTCCAGGGGAACACCTTGCAGCCTCCCTCGGCTGGCCCCATTCAGGAAAGGGGCTGACTCATTTCTTCAAAATAGGATAGAGTGAGATGGGGTCAGACACTCGCTGTTCGCTTCTTCATAAGAAGGACAGGTAGCAACATCGCAAAGAGTCAGCCAAGAGTTGTCGACTGTCTGGCACAAGTAGAAGAATATTTGGAGGTTACTGAAATCAGAATATACAGAAAGCTGTTCACTCCACCCAAGCCTAGGAGGGCTTTTCCACCAACCTCAGAGGAAAATCTGCAGAACATATTCAAAAGTGTTCCAAATATATATTGCTGAGTCACAAATCACCCCAGAACTTAGTGAACTAAAGTTCACAACAGCAATCCTTTTATTATCTCTCATAGTTTCTGAGGTCTAGGAAATCAGGATGGGCTCAATTGGGTGGTTCTGGCTCAGGAAGGATCTCATAAAGTTGTAGTCAGATGGAGGCTGGTGTTGGAATGGCTCAAGACTGGAACAGCTAGGGATGGCCAAGTGTCTCTCTTCATATAGTCTCAGGGCCTCTCCATGTGGTCTCTTCATGTGTGACAGCTTGTGCTTCCTAACAGCATGGCAGCTTCAGGATGGCTAGTCTACTTATATGGCAGCTCGGGCCTCCAAGCCCAAGTATTGTAACTGACCAAGCAGAAGCTGCATCACATACTATAGGCTAGGATTGGAAGTCATCCATGTTACTTCCATTGCTTTCTATTGGCTATGAGCAAGCCACAGGCCCAACAGATTCAAAGACACAGGACACAGACCTCTCCATGGAAGGAGTGTCAAGGTCACTCAACATCATGTAGATTGAGGGATGTTGCAACCATCTTTGGAAAATATAATCTTCCACACAGAGCCATCACCAATATCCAGAGCAGGTAAGAACAAACTGAGGCAAATGCAAGTCCCGAAACCTTTGGCCTTTGAACATTTGACATTGACACCCTAAGACTACCTTTTATATACACAAAATTCAGCCATCATAGGCCTCAGTTAACCCAGAAACACTTTGAGCTGTGATAGGCCCAAGTGTCGGCCAAGAAATGAGCTTTGGCAGTGGCCGTCTTTGTCTGTCAGCAAGGCTGAGTTTGGGCAATTATTTAAATACACTGTTGAGGCTGGGCGCAGTGACTCATGCCTGTAATCCCATCACTTTGGGAGGCCAAGGCGGGTGGATCACCTGAGGTCAGGAGATCAAGATGAGCCTGGTCAACATGGTGAAACTCCGTCTCTACTAAAAATACAAAACTTACCCAGGCGTGGTGGCACACACCTGTAATCCCAGCTACTCGGGAGGCTGAGGCAGAGGATCATTTGAACATGGGAGGTGGAGGTTGCAGTGAGCCGAGATCACAACACTGCACTCCAGCCTGGGTGACAGAGTGAGACTCCATCTCAAAAAATAAATAAATAAAAATAATAAAATAAAATAAAATACAGCACTGAATTTTACCCATACTATCTGATTTTTGAAAAATGAGTAGAGGCCGAGCACTGTGGCTCACACGTGTTATCCCAGCACTTTAGGAGGCTGAGGCAGGAGGATCACTTGAGCCCACAAGTTCAAGATCAACCTGGGCAACGTAGTGAGACCCCCATCTCCATTAAAAAATTTCTTAAAAGGTGGAAAACAGAAAAGTGGACCTACAGATGGAAATTATGGAAAAGGTGTTTGCTCCCACTCCTAAGACAGCTGAGGCTGAGACGAGTTAAGAGGGGCTCTCATCCGCCCATGTTGGATGAGAGTTAGCTGTGAGTTAGTTCTCTGGTGGAAAACAAAGAACAACAGCAACAATCAAAGAACAAATAAAACAATGTGTCTGTCTAAAGTATTTTGGGATACAATTATACAATGCCTGGGATTTGCTTTAAAATATTCCAGCAAAGAAACAAAAAGGACATAGAAGGACCAAGATCTGTCATGAGTTGCTAATTGTTGAAGCTAGGGGTGGGTACATGAGGGGTGTTTGTTTGTTTGTTTTCTGAGACAAAGTCTCGTTCTGTCGCCCAGGCTAGAGTGCAGTGGTGCAATCTCAGCTCACTGCAACCTCCACCTCCCAGGTTCAAGCGACTCTCCTGCCGCAGCCTCCCGAGTAGCTGGGATTACAGGCGCGTGCCACCATGCCCGGCTAATTTTTGAATTTTTAGCAGAGATGGGGTTTCACCATGTTGGCCATGGCTGATCTCAAACTGCTGACCTCAAGTGATCTGCCCACCTCAGCCCTCAAAGTGCTGGGATTACAAGCGTCAGCCACCGCACCCAGCCATGTGTCAATTTTAAGTTAATTGATTGATTCATAATCAAGAAAAGTCTTCAAATGGTTATTGTTGGCTGTTCCTTTCTTTTCCCTGTAGTATTCTTTTGCGGTTTTTGAACTTGTTTTGTCTGCCAAGGGAGCAGGTATCTTTAGTGGACAAGGGGTACCAGTCATAAGAGATTAAGAGACAATTATGGAAGAGTAAATGTTAAATAGAATGAATTTTGGTCATTAGCCTAATCCCAGACTTCCCCCGATCCCATCCACTCCCTGACTTGAAAAACCTCCGTTGGATTTCCCTGGCCACCTCCTGGGCCTGGTTGCCAGAGGCGTTTTCTGACGCAATGCCTAGCACGCCCTCTGGTGGCTACTGGCAGAAGTGCATAGGTCCGTACTCTCTCTGAGCTCACAGAAGCCAAGTTTTAGAGCTTCCACTAGAGGTCACAAACTAGTTGCTCTACAGGCTGAATGCGACCTATAGATGTGCTATCTATAAAGCATGAATATAGGGACCAGGTTCTTAATATGTTACCAGCATTTAAAAATCTAGATATTTTACGTACAAATCCAGATTTCTGGCTTCTTTGGAAAGCCAGGTCTGACAATGACAGGCAGAGGCCCGCACTCTCCAGTTACCCGTCTGGTCTCTGTGGTTTATGTTCAGTTTCTCCAGCACACAATCCCTGTAGTGGGCGGAATAATAAGTCCCAAATATTTGTGTCCGCCAGGAACCTTGGAATGTGACCTTATTTTAGAAATAAGATCTTTGCAGATGTAATTAGTAAATCACCTGAAGATAAAATCATACTGGATTTGGGGTGGGCCCTAAATCCAACAATTTATGTCCCTATAGGAAGAGGGAGGAGCTCTCCCTCTCCCTCTCCCTCTCCCTCTCCCTCTCCCTCTCCCTCTCCGTCTCCCTCTTTCCACGGTCTCCCTCTGATGCCGAGCTGAAGCTGGACTGTACTGCTGCCATCTCAGCTCACTGCAACCTCCCTGCCTGATTCTCCTGCCTCAGCCTGCCGAGTGCCTGCGATTGCAGGCGCGCGCCACCCCGCCTGACTGGTTTTCGTATTTTTTTGGTGGAGACGGGGTTTCGCTGCGTTGGCCGGGCTGGTCTCCAGCTCCTAACCGCGAGTGATCTGCCAGCCTCGGCCTCCCGAGGTGCCGGGATTGCAGACAGAGTCTGGTTAACTCAGTGCTCAATGGTGCCCAGGCTGGAGTGCAGTGGCGTGATCTCGGCCCGCTACAACCACCTCCCAGCCGCCTGCCTTGGCCTCCCAAAGTGCCGAGATTGCAGCCTCTGCCCGGCTGCCGCCCCGTCTGGGAAGTGAGGAGCGTCTCCGCCTGGCCGCCCATCGTCCGGGATGTGAGGAGCCCCTCTGCCTGGCTGCCCAGTCTGGAAAGTGAGGAGCCCCTCTGCCTGGCTGCCCAGTCTGGAAAGTGAGGAGCCTCTCTGCCCGGCCGCCATCCCATCTAGGAAACAAGGAGCGCCTCTTCCCGGCCGCCATCACATCTGGGAAGTGAGGAGCGGCTCTGCCCGGCCGCCCATCATCTGAGATGTGGGGAGCACCTCTGCCCTGCCGCCCCGTCCAGGATGTGAGGAGCGTCTCTGCCCGGCCGCCCCGTCTGAGAAGTGAGGAGACCCTCTGCCTGGCAACCGCCCCGCCCGAGAAGTGAGGAGCCCCTCCGCCCGGCAGCCGCCCCGCCCGAGAAGTGAGGAGCCCCTCCGCCCAGCAGCCACCCCGTCTGGGAAGTGAGGAGCATCTCCGCCCGGCAGCCACCTCGTCCGGGAGGGAGGTGGGGGGGTCAGCCCCCCGCCCGGCCAGCCGCCCCGTCCGGGAGGGAGGTGGGGGGGCCAGCCCGCCGCCCGGCCAGCCGCCCCGTCCGGGAGGGAGGTGGGGGGGTTAGCCCACTGCCCAGCCTGCCGCCCTGTCCAGGAGGGAGGTGGGGGTTCGGACCCCCGCCTGGCCGGCCACCCGGTCCGAGAGGTGAGGGGCACCTCTGCCCGGCCGCCCCTACTGGGAAGTGAGGAGCCCCTCTGATCGGCCAGCCGCTCCGTCCGGGAGGGAGGTGGGGGGGTCAGCCCCCCGCCCGGCCAGCCACCCCGTCCGGAAGGGAGGTGGGGGGGTCAACCCCCCACCCCGCCAGCCGCCCCGTCCGGGAGGGAGGTGGGGGGGTCAGCCCCCCCGCCCGGCCAGCCGCCCCGTCCGGGAGATGAGGGGCGCCTCTGCCCGGCCGCCCCTACTGGGAAGTGAGGAGCCCCTCAGCCCGACCAGCCGCCCCGTCCGGGAGGGAGGTGGGGGGGTCAGCCCACCGCCCAGCTTGCCGCCCTGTCCGGGAGGGAGGTGGGGGGTCAGCCCCCCGCCTGGCCAGCCACCCCGTCCGGGAGGGAGGTGGGGGGGTCAGCCCACCGCCCAGCCTGCCGCCCTGTCCGGGAGGGAGGTGGGGGTTCGGCCCCCCGCCTGGCCAGCCGCCCCATCCGGGAGGTGAGGGGCGCCTCTGCCCGGCCGCCCCTACTGGGAAGTGAGGAGCCCCTCTGCCCGGCCAGCCGCCCTGTCCAGGAGGGAGGTGGGGGTGGTCAGCCCCCTGCCCGGCCAGCCGCCCCGTCCGGGAGGTGAGGGGCACCTCTGCCCGGCCGCCCCTACTGGGAAGTGAGGAGCCCCTCTGCCCGGCCACCACCCCGTCTTGGAGGTGTACCCAACAGCTCATTGAGAACGGGTCATGATGACAATGGCGGTTTTGTGGAATGGAAAGGGGGGAAAGGTGGGGAAAAGATTGAGAAATTGGATGGTTGCCGTGTCTGTGTGGAAAGAGGTAGACATGGGAGACTTTTCATTTTGTTCTGTACTAAGAAAAAATTCTTCTGCCTTGGGATCCTGTTGATCTGTGACCCTACCCCCAACCCTGTGCTCTCTGAAACATGTGCTGTATCCACTCAGGGTTGAATGGATTAAGGGCGGTGCAAGATGTGCTTTGTTAAACAGATGCTTGAAGGCAGCATGCTCGTTAAGAGCCATCACCACTCCCTAATCTCAAGTACCCAGGGACACAAACACTGCGGAAGGCCGCAGGGTCCTCTGCCTAGGAAAACCAGAGAACTTTGTTCACTTGCTTATCTGCCGACCTTCCCTCCACTATTGTCCTGTAACCCTGCCAAATCCCCCTCTGCGAGAAACACCCAAGAATGATCAATAAAAAAAAATAAATAAATAAGGAAGAGGGAGGATACCAGCTGGGTGCAGTGGCTCACATCTGTTATCCCAATGCTTTGGGAGGCCAAGGAAGGAGGATTGCTTGAGGCCAGGAGTTTGGGATGAGCTTGGGCAGCATAGCAAGACCCAGTCTCTACAGAAATTTTTAAAAATTAACCAGGCTTGGTGGCTCACACCTGTAGTCCTAGCTGCTCAGGAGGTTGAGGCAGGAGGGTCACTTGAGCCCAGGAATTTGAGGTTACAGTGAGCTATGATCATACCGCTGCACTCCAGCCTGGGCCACAGAATGAGACCCTGTCTCAAAAAAAAAAAAAAAAAGAAGAAGAAGGAGGACAAGAAGAAGGATAAGGAGAAAGAGGAGAAGAAGAAGAATGAGGAAGACGAGGAAGATACACAGGCACAGAGGAGAAGGCCATATGGAAATGGAGACAGCCTGGAGTGAGGCATCTGCAGGTCCAGGAATGCAAGGATGGCTGGCAAACACAGAAGCTGGGGACAGGCCTGGCACAGATCCTCCCCAAGAACTTCAAGAAGGAGCCAACCCCACTGACACCTTGAGTTTGAACTTTTGGCTCCCAGAACTGTGGAAGAATAAATGTGTGTTGTTTTAAACCACCCAGTGTATGGTCATTTCTCATGACACCCTAGAAAACCAACATGCAATCCCCAGGAAACCCTTGCCCTTCTACAACATCCCGCAAACAGGCCTCTGCTCTAAAGCCTCAAGGGAGGGAAAGCTCACATCTCCCAGCTGAGTGATGGACTAATCATTGGAAAGTTATTTCTGCTAAATCGGTACACAACACAAACAACACAAAATCAGGCTAGAGTCTATAAAAAGTGGGGGGAAGTGTACCTGGAAAACACTGAAAAAAAGTGGGTTGAAACAAGATCATAAAAAGAAAGAAACCCTGCTGGTAGTGGGATCAGGGAGGGCTTCATGGAAGAGGTGGCACCTGAACTGGGCTTCAAGGATGGCTATGACAAGACAAGCAGAAACTGGTGGGAGTGCAAGGCATATTCCAGGCGATACAGCAGTGAAAGACCCAGAGGAGGAACGTGTGGCTCATGCACAGTAACATTCATCCATCCCTTCCTTGAATATTTCTTCACCAAGCAGTGAGCAATGAGCATAGTTGGATGAAGCTATGTGGCCAAGTGGGGTCAGTAGGTTGAAATGAAACAGCAGAGTCTAAATCTTTACAAAATCCTGGGTCCCCAAGCATGCTAAATAAAGAATTTGACATTTACACACCTCCCCAGGGGTTTTCCTTCAAGCTATTTCACTCACCTCTTGTATAGAGAGGGCTGTTGGTTTTGTGTCTTTCCAGGGTCCCTTCCCCTGGTAATAGACCCATGCCCTGGAGGCAAGCATGGGCACATGACTGGCCCAGACCTGGCCAATCACTGCATTCCATCCACCTGGCAACAGTAACGGATCCAATCAGGGTCCTTCCCTGGGATTAATATACAGATTCTGGGTGCAACCAGCTCTCTCTGTCTGCTGGGGCAGTCTTGTTCTCTGCTACATGGAGACAGCCCATCAGGAGTCAGACAGAATGAGGCCAACAGGTGAAAAGAAACAGTAAAGCAAAGACGGTCAGCATGGAGGAGCCCTGGGGTGCTGAACTCACAGTTGCCATCCCCAAAGACCTGGTTCCTCAAATTCTTCCTTCAATTCCGAGACTTGCTGCAGGATCCCCACCTTCTATGAGAGCCAATACATTATTTCTCTGTCTAAGCCAGTCAGAGTTAGGTAGGTGTCTGTCACTTGCAACCAAAGGCTTTTGGCTGGTACAGTCCTGTTTCTAAAACCCTGCCCCTGCTGACCAAGCAACCAGCGAAAGCAAAGGGAGACGGTGCCCATCCCAGCAGCAGCCCTCTCTCCGGTTCAGACGGGTCACTCCAGGGCACTTTCTGGTGGGTGGTTGGTGCTGAAAAGGGTGACGCTGAAAAAGCACAGGGATGTGAATTGAAGTCAATTATGAATAGGGTAAGAGAAGATAACAAATCAGACTCTCTCCAAAGGACACACATGCCCACCCTCAGTCATTCCTTTGAATTACAGCTCTCTGAAATATAAGCTAGGACAAAAGTTCAAGAGGCAGAAAGTAGGCCAATTTGCCAAAATACCAAAATACCTTAGATGTAGCCACCAAATTTACTGGTGCAAATTTTGTAAATCAAAATTACTAAAAACTTGTTTTTTTAACTAAATATAACATTTTCAGAAATTCATGTAAAGTGTTGACATTTTGGTTTCCAACAAGAAGCAGCTGGGATATGTTGGCTTGGAAAAAATTTACAGAAAGATTCTAAAGGGAAAAGTAAAATTGTTTAAAGTAACTGAAGAGAAATGAATCTCCAACGGTGAGAAAAAGTACTAGGAGTGCTCGTAGATGTTTTATTTTATTTTTTATTTATTTATTTTTTGTGACAGGGTCTTGCTCTGTCACCCAGGCTGTAGTGCAGTGGCACGATCTCGGCTCACTGCAACCTCCACCTCCAGGGTTCAAGCGATTATCTTGCCTCAGCCTCCCAAGTAGTAGGGACTACAGGCACATGCCACCACTCCCAGCTGATTTTTTGTATATTTTTGGTAGAGATGGGGTTTCACCACGTTGGCCAGGCTGGTAGATGTTTTAGACATGGATGATATTCAAATGACAAGTAGAGAAGGTAGCCTAAGGGTGATGTCAGGGCTGAATTGGGTCAAGATCATTCATTCATGCATTCATTTCAATGTATGTCCTGGTTACCCACGAGGCCCAGGCCTCAAGGATACAGATGTGACAAGACATGCCAAAGAACTTGGCAGGAAGCGCTTCAGGGAGTCAAGAAGATGCAACCCAGTTCTATATCCTTATAGATATATCCTATATCTAGCCCGGGGCAGGGTAGAGGCCTGTGCAAGGCCATCAAGGAGCAGAGGCAGCCTAGTTCTCTCTGCCTGCGGAGGTCAGGGAAGTCATGACATTTGAGCTGGGTTTTTTTTTTTTTTTTTTTTGAGACGGAATCTCACTCTGTCACCCAAGCTGGAGTGCAGTGGCACTATCTCAGTCCACTGCAGCCTCTGCCTCCTGGGTCCAAGCGATTCTCCTGCCTTAGCCTCCTGAGTAGCTGGGGTTACAGGCACCTGCCACCATGCCAGGCTAATGTTCTTGTATTTTTAGTAGAGATGGGGTTTCGCCATGTTGCCCAGGCTGGTATTGAATCAAGCGATCCACCTGCCTCAGCCTCCCAAAGTGTTGGGATTACAGGCATGAGCCACCACACCAGGCCAGTTTTATTTTATTTTTTTAAGAGAAAGGGTTCCCTATGTTGCCTAGGCTGGTCTTGAACTCCTGGGCTCAAGTGATCCTCCTGCCTCAGCCTCCCAAGTAGCTGAGACTACAGACATGCACCACTGCACCTGGCTTGGCCTGGGTTTTGAAGGATGTGTAGGAAAGTAAAGAAAGGAGTGGTGAACATTTTCAGGCAGGGGGGGCAGCCCTAAGCAAAAGGCTGTAAGGCACAGAGGGTAGAGGGAAAAGGGAGGACAATGAAGCTGGTGACAAGGGTGAGGACCAATTCTCCAGGCTTTCAAAAGGTGAAGGAACTTGACTTTCACCCTGTGGGTAGTAGGGAGTCATTGAGGGTTTTATGTAGAGGAAAGACTCCACCTCACCCATCTCCATGGTAGTTATGACAAAAATGGACGAGGAGCACTAGAAAGGAAGGAGCTAGAAGCCCAGTTTGCCAGCTGCTGCAACTGTCCAAGTGACAGGTGATCAGGGCTAAGCTGGGGAATGCACTCATTCAGCAGGTATTGATGAATCTGTACCCAACTAGAAGGCAGACTTTAGCCTGGACGGTTCGGCCCCAACTACTTCTCCAGTCTTCATTTGAATCCTTTCCTGCCTCCCAGCCATAGCACGCACAAGGTCTGCAGCACCCTCTGCACATGGTGTGCGCCCAGCAGACCACCACCATTCCCAGCCCTCCCTACTGTCACACAGGCCCCGTCACCCCTTCACAAAGAGTTTGCAACCCTTGGGAAAGCACCATCCTGCCCCGAGAAAAATCACACTGAGACACGTGTTCTTGTGTCTTTTTTATTGGACTGTGGGCTTCCTAAAGCAGGCCGGGCACTATTTCCCTCTGTATCCTCTTTTGCACCACCTAACTCAATTTCTCCAAGCCTGATAAGCAAAAAGCCTTGCATACAGCAAGGGTGCAATAAACCCAGCTAAGTGGACATCCCATCTCCAAGGGTCAAGGCCGGATGGTGTAGCTCTAAGGAAGGGGCAGACCAAATGAGCTTTGACATCTCTGGGATTTGATGATCCCGGGATTCTGAATCCAAGAATCTGGGGTTGAACAGGCTCTTTGGAGCCCAGTGTGTGAGCAGAGGGAGAGGAGAAGGAACAAAACCAAAGAGATCCAAGTTCAGTGGAGTCCCAAGCCTGCTGGGAACAATGCTGGAGAAGGGGTGCAGGGAGAGAAAGGTAGGAGCCCACGTCTCCCTAGCTGCCCTCTAACTGCTGCAGGACAGGCCGTCACCTGCCCATCAGCAGCTCAGCAAGTGAACAGGCCCTCTCAGCCCTGGCCCAGGGGTCTTGTGTCTCCTGATGGGGGCCCCTCCAGGGTGGTCCTGGGGGTCCTGGGGCAACTTCATGTTGAACAGCTGGGCGTTGCCAGGCCCCAGGCTGGCCCTCCGGGACAAGGGGAGTGTTGGAGGACCTGGCTGGAGCCAGCTGCCTGGCAGAGTCAGGGAGGAGGCTGGGGCTGCGGAGGAGGAGAGGTTGCCCCACTGAGCGCAGCTTCTGTTGGTGTCACTGATTGTGATATCGTGATATAAGAAGAAATATGTATTTGGTCTTTGCCCTCAGTTCCTGACCCAGAGCCCAAAACCTTTGTAATTTCCTGAGTGATAGGAACTTCTGACACAGAGCTCTGAAATCCCTTGGAATTTCTGGAGTGATAGGAGCGTCTTTTGTTCCAATGAGGTGACTTCTGGGGGGCTCCTGGATACCCTCGGGATAAGGACTGGCTGCCAGGGGAACCAACTACCCCCAACCGCTGGGGAAGGGAGAGGGGCCAAAGGTTGAGGTGATCACCAGTGGCCAGTGATTTCATCAGTCATGCCTACATAATGAAGCCTCCATAGAAACCCAAAAAGACAGGGTTTGGAGAGCTTCCTGACAGCTGAACACATGGAGGTTCCTGGAGGGTGGTGCCCATGGAGGGCATGGAGGCTCCACGTCCCTTCCCACCCACCTCACCCTATGCATCTCTTCCATCGGGCTGTTCATCTGTGTTCTCTGTAATATCCTTCACCATAAATGGGTAAAGGTGTCTCCCTCAGTTCTGCAAGCCTCTAGCAAATTAACTGAACCTGAGGAGGGAGTATGAGAACCCTGATCTGTAGCCCATAGGTCAGAAGCAGAGGTCAGAACCTGGGGCTGGTGACGGGCATCCGAGGTGGGGGCAGCCTTGTGGGACTGAGCCCTTTTTAAAATTGCTAAATTCATTAATTTTAATTTTTTTTAGACAGGGTCCCACTCTCTTGCCCAGGCTAGAGTGCAGTGGTATAATCATGGCTCACTGCAGCCTTGACCTCCCAGGCTCAAGCGATCCTCCAGCCTCAGCCTCCCAAGTAACTGGGACTGTAGGTGCATGCCACCTCATCTGGCTAATTGTTTTGCTTTTTTGTAGAGATTGGGTCTTACTCTGTTGCCCAGACTCGTCTCAAATTCCTGGCCTCAAGTCATCCTCCCATTTTGGCCTCCCAGTTCGCCACTGTGCCTGGTGGGACTGAGCCCTGAACTGCACGATGTGTCACTCTCTCCAGGCAGTGTAGGAATTGAATTGAATGTGGGACACCTAGGTGGTGTCCCCTGGAGAACAACTTGGTGTGTAGAGAAATATCCCCACACATTTTGGTGACCAAAGGGGAAGTATTGTGTGTTGACAGAGTGAGAGTAGAAGAGAAAAAAAAATAGTTTCGCTTCTTTTCCCCCTCAGATAGACTATAAAGGAGATTGAGGCCAGGCACGGTGGCTCATGCCTGTAATCCCAGCACTTTGGGAGGCCAAGGCGGGTGAATCTCTTGAGGTCAGGAATTCTAGACCAGCCTGGACAACATAGTGAAACCCCATCTGTACTAAAAATACAAAAAAAAAAAAAAATTAGCTGGGTATTGTGGTGCGCACCTATAATCCCAGCTACTTGGGAGGCTGAAGCAGGAGAATCGCTTGAACCCGGGAGGCAGAGGTTGCAGTGAGCTGAGATCACGCCATTGCACTCCAGCCTGGGCGACAGAGTGAGACTCTGTCTCAAAAATAAATAAATAAATAAATAAATAAATAAATAAATAAATAAATAAATAAAATTAAAATAAGGAGATTGAGAGGAGATAGTGCAGGGAGGGGCCTCCTTCCCCACCAGCGCCAGGGAAGCAAATATTCCTGGGAGACTTGGAAGACATCCACCTTTCCCTCTACTGGCATGGCTGGAATCAGAAGAGGATGGGCAGCGGGAGCAGGAGCTTGACCTCAAGGGTCAGCCCAGCTTTCTCTAGAGGCTGACCCATCCCACAGGGGTGCATCAAGGATGCCCACCCTTCCAGAGAAACAGTGGCAGAGTCACACCAAATGTGCAAAGTAGGAGAGAGAGAGAGAGAAAGCAAGACAATCCCGAACCTAACAAGACATTTTCTGGACTCGTACCTGTGCATGTTTTTTGTTTTTTTGTTTGTTTGTTTGTTTGCCTGTGCACGTTTTCACAGACTCACAACACTGGACAACTGAGTCCAATCCCCTCATCTTACAGAAGGGGAAACTGAGGCCCATGGAGAGGTGCTGACCCAAGTTCAGAAGCAGGGCCTGGAAGAATCTCCATGTCTTACCTTCTTCTGTACTTCCCCAGTACCCACGCTCCCATCCACATTCAACCATGACTTACTGATGAAAACACAGGATTTTCCATCTTGGGCATTATCTCAGTGCGGGAGGCATGCCAGGAGTGGCTACAGCCCTGGGCAGCTGACCTTGCAGTGAGCCAGGCCTGGAGCAACACCAAGGCTCCACCACACACCCCTGCCTGAGCCAAGGTCAGCCCTGGGAAACAGTCTTCTCATCCATAAATGGGTCTGAGTGGCTGGTGATCCCTGCCTCGTGGAGTTGCTGAGGGGATTCAACAGCAGACGCGGCCTGGACTGGCTCACGCCTGTGATCCCAGCACTTTGGGAGGCTGAGCCCAGGAGTTCGAGACCAGCCTGGGCAACATAGCAAGACCCCCATCTCTACAAAAAGTTTAACAATTAGCTGGGCATGGTAGCACACACCTGTAGTTCCAGCTACTAGGGAGGCTGAGGTGGGAGGATTACTTGTGCCCAGAAGTCTGAGGTTACTGTGAGCTATGATCTCACCACTGCACTCCAGCCTAGGTAACAGAGTGAGAAACCTTCTCTGAATAATAATAATAATAATAATAATAATAACTTAAAGGACATAGGGCATTGAAGGGAACATAGAAATGTTTGTTTTTTCCTCTCCTCTCCCTCACCTATTTTGCTCAAAATATAAAAAGTTCTGGTTTTTGTTTGTTTTTGGTCAAATACACCCCCTCGCCTCTCTGAGCTCTCCACAAAGGTGATGGGTGGGAGAGAAATGCTGCCTGTGGGACTCTGTGTGCAGTCTGGGTTTTTTCTTTCAGATTTGTTCCCAGGACCCAGTTATTCACCGGAGAGAAGTCAATACATAGACCCTGTTCCCAGGAGGCTAAATGCTGAGGGAAAGCAAGGTGCCAGGATGCAGTGGGCACATGGGAAGGCCTGGTTGAGGATGGTGCTGTGCCCAGGGAGGGGGTGGGCAGGGGGTTCCCACGCATCTGGGCTCCAGCAATGGTTTCCCGAACGGCCGCAGCAACGTCTGTACTGCAGGTTGACACCTGGGCCTGTCCCCGGCAATGCTCTGTTTGCTGTTGGGCCAAGGAACCCTGGGAACCCAGGTTGACAGGACATGGTGACAATGGAAGGATTGTTCCAGAAGCCGGGGCCCTGGCTGGCCTCTGGCTTCCCGTCACCTGAGCAAATGTTAATCCGCCAGGTACAAAAGCCAACATTTCCCTGACGGTTGAAGACGCTCATTCAGAAGGCTTCCCCTCAGCAGGCTGCAGGCTCCTCCTAGCCACTCTGAATCCAAAACCGCTGTTCTCATCACCATCCCTTTCATCCTACATGCCGGGAGCAGCCCCTTGGCAAACCCCATCGCTCCTCACGCCACCTTCCAGAAAGCTCCTGAGCCTCCAAGTCTGAGCTTGCTGGTGGCATCGAGACACAATGAATGGCAGAAAAGCTCCCTTCCTAAGGAATCGTTCCAGCCAGACGGGCAGAGCCTGCCCTGGCTGCAGGCTGGCACCGGGGGCTTGCTTTTGCTGTTTGGAAAGCACGGGGGCTGGTTACCACAGGTGATCCATCCAGCAGATCCTGGCCCAAGGCCACAGTTAGCAAGCTCCAGGGCTAGAGATTAGAGCTCCTGTGCCCAGATTCCATCCCCCTCCACACCACAAAAGGATTTGTTAAAAGACACATCTAGTGAGGGGTGGGCAAGGCCCAAAAGAAGAAAAGTCACAGAATAATGACGACAGTCCCCCAGCTCAGATAATCCCAGAAATAAAAGTAAGACATTTAGGTATTCTTCTGCCACACTGGCCAGGCGTGGTGGCTCATGCTTCTAATCCCAGGACTTTGGGAGGCCGAGGTGGGCAGATCAGCCTGGCCAACAGAGTGAAACCCTGTCTCTACTAAAAATACAGAAATTAGCCGGGCATGGTGGCACACGCCTGTAGTCCCAGCTACTTGGGCGGCTGAGGCAGGAGAATCGCTTGAAGTGGGGAGACGGAGGTTGCAGTGAGCCGAGACTGCACCACTGCACTCCAGCCTGAGCAACAGAGCAAGACTGTCTCAAAAAAAATAATAAAAAATAAAAATACATTAAAAAAATAGAATCATGGGCCGGGCATGGTGGCTCACGCCTGTAATCCGAACACTTTGGGAGGCCAGCATGGGAGGATCACTAGAGGTCAGGAGTTCGAGACCAGCCTGGCCAACATGGTGAAACCCCGTCTCTACTTAAAATACAAAATTAGTCAGGCATGGTGGCGGGTGCCTGTAGTCCCAGCTACTTGGGAGACTGAGGCAGGATAATCACTTGAACCTGGGACGTGGAGGTGGCAGTGAGCCAAGATCGCACCACTGCACTCCAGCCTGGGCGACAAAGCGAGACTCTGTCTCAAAAAAAAATTTAAAAATTAGAATCATAATGCTAACAAGCATGTAAGGGCCCGATACATACTCCACTGACGGCGCTGTCTCAACTGGTTTTACCTTTCTCACAAGCCGTTTGCTAAGAGGTGGTTGAAGTCTTTGAAAAGCTCATACCCTGGATGAAAATGCTCTGGAGCTGGATTGTGGTGATGGCTGTATGACACTGCGAACGTACTAAATGCCACTGAATTGTACTGTACTGTATTTTTATCTTTTTAGAGATAGTCTCCCTCTGTTGCCCAGGCTGGAATGCAGTGGCATGACCATAGCTCACTGCAGCCTCAACCTCCTAGGCTCAAGCAATCCTTAGCCTCACCCACTGCCCCTCCTTCCCAGCCTAATTTTTTTGTTTTGATAGATACAGGGTCTCACTATGTTGCCTAGGCCAGTCTCAAACTCCTGGGCTCAAGGGATTGTCCTGCCTCAGCCTCCCAAAGTGCTGGGATTATAGGTGTGAGCCACCACGCTCAGCCATAAATGCTGTTTTCGTGAAAAATAATACCAAGGGTAAGAATAATCAGAGTATTGCCAGCAGATGGTGTTTATAAAGTTTTTATTTTCCATTTTCTTAAAAATAACATTTGATTTCCTTTATGCATGTGTGGAGTGTACTTGTTTCCTTAGGCTGAGTAATAGGCAGATAAAGACGACACGAGGCAGGGTCCCCAAGTGGAGGCGGGGCGGGACGTGAGAGGATGGGGGCGCAGGGGAAAGGCAGGGCTGGATGACTCACGGGACGCTTGAGTGCCCATCAACGCACACGCACACAGTCTAACACTTTGTTTTTCAATTTTTTAAAAGACATCTAAAATTACTGAGAGATAAGATTTCAGCAGTTAAATCTACAGACGGAAATCCAAGCACTTGAACACAATTCCTAACTCTAAGCTCAGTTATTGCACATCACACAGTTTAAGCAGGCTTCAGGCTGGAAAGCAGTTTGCTCTGCTGGGAACTTCCTTGGGATGTCTGGGTCTCCTTCTGTGGTGTCTCTCCCCTGGGACTGCCGCCAGCCCGCAGCCTCTTGACGACCCCAGGTATCAAAGCTCAGCCATTTGTTCTCCCCAGGGGCTGAGGGCTCGGGCTTTGGTGAAGCAGAGGGTCCCCGTGTTGATGCCAACGGACCCCACCCCCTCCAAAGTGAAGTTGGAAGCAGGTGAAGCTCATGGAAGGCTGAAGGCAGGCGGGCTGGAGTGAAGGGGGGTGACCACCCCCACGTATGGGACAACAGGGGGCAGTCAAGATGCCGCCACCCACCACCCCTCCCTTCCAAGCTCCCAGGCCATGCTTCCTTCTCCATCACCCTTGGACCCTCTCTGAGTGGTCTCTCAAGGCACATTTATTTTCTCTGCTGCAACCTACCAGATCTGACATCCACCTCCCCCAGCACCCATGGGCCAAGGAGGCCCGGGGCAGCCAAGGGGAGTTCCAGGACCAAGCAAGCAAGAAACCGTTCTTTGAACACATGGTTAAGCTTCTTCCAGCATGGCCCTAATTCCCCTACCTGCCTAAGCCAGGGGAGTGGGGGCAGGAAGGAGCGAGGCATCGAGGAGAGGGCACTGGAGGGGCTGGGTGGCAGGCCCCTTGGTCAAGGTCACAAATCAAGGAGCTGAGGAAGGACCAATCTGCAACCTTGCTCATGAGGAAACCTTAACCTTGTCTAACAAAAAGCCACTTTGAGGCCGACCTTCAGCCCCACAGGGAGCTGCTGTTTTGTCTACCTTTTGAGGGGCCCAGTCTCAGTGGGGCAAAAGGCAGTGTGGGGGCTTCAGAGACAGGCAAGGCTGGACCCCTGCAATCCTACCAGAGGCTAGTTCAATCCCTTTTGCTTTCTTCCTAAAACATATTTACAAGGACACACAAACGTGTACAGCCAGAAGACCCAGAGACAGAGAGAGCACGTGTCCCAGGAGCGGAGGGTGACATCAAGAGGACAGGGGACACCCTTCCTCTGAACTCCTTCCTTCCCCAGGCCCCCCAGCATCCTTAACAACCCCCACCCCCACCCCGAGGAGGAAAGTTCCAGAACTCCAGCTGGGACAAAGGGAAGAGATAGGTAGACTCCAATCCTAGCAAGAGCAGAAGTTTCAAGTAGCTCCGAGTCAGAGGCGCGGCTGCCTCAGAGAGCAGAGGGCTGATGTGGAACAGCATTTCCCTGAACTGAGCCGGGGCTGGAGGGGGGAGGTGAAGGACAGAGAGAGGACAGGAGAAAGAGGGGACTGGGGGACCTGGAACGACGCGACACCTCAACAATCAGAACTGGGCTGCGGAATGGGAAGCAGTTTATGGAGCTAAGTGGGGCTCTGCTATTTCCCCCAAGAAGGACTCGGAAAATGTTGATTCCAGGGCAGAGTGAGGGGCAGACGGGGTGAGGCTCTTCTGTAAAGTCCAACAGACGCTCACAGATGCTGGGAGGCTGGGGACTGCCAGGTTGGGAGCCTCACCCAGAGAGCCTCACTGCATTGACCCCACACCCGCCACCCACCCAGCACACAGGGGGCCCCTCCTTATGCTCCCAGGCCACGAGGATGGCCCCCAGGTTCACACACAGGCACACGCACACACGCTGCACTCACCACGCACTGAAGGGCATCACAGCCCCAAGTCTGGGTAAGAAATTCTCCACCAAAGGTGTTAAGGAATTTGCTTTGCTGAGGAGAACTGAATGGGTGGAGGAAAACAGCAACAAACAAACAAAAGAAATGCACAGGGCCTCTTCTCATCTGGTGAGATAAGCTCACACTGCTCAGGGGATGTTGGGGAACAGCGAGGTGTGAGGTGTGGCCTCGGAGCCCGGCTGCACCTGTCCTGTTCCCTCTGACTTCTCACTTTTCCACATTGCAGGCTTCGAAACAGAGCTTGGGGAAGCCCCTCTGCTGGGGCAGCCCTAGGGAATCCTCAGAGGGGCCAGAAGGAAGCCCTGGGGGCTGAGGGAAGTGGGGCTGGACATGGCCTGTGGGTGGCTCTCCCCTGGCAGGAGGAAGATCATGGTCTCAGAGTGCGGGAAGGCTGCAGCTTTCGGCAGCTGCTTCTCTCCGGGGTCTCAGGGACAGCTCTCTCTGTTGGTCTGGGCAGGACAGGAGTGTTAAGGGTCAGGGAGGAGGTGGGCACACACCCCCTTAGCCTAGACCCAGGCTCCTTGCCTGCTGCTTCTGGCCCTCAGGCGCCCTCAAGTGGATGAGGGGACCCCAGCAAGGGGGATGGAGGTAGGAGTTGCACCAAGGGGGAGCCAGGCAGAGGTCAACTGTGTAACCACCGCCCACTGTCCCCAAGAGAGCAGCCCAGACCATGGCTCCACCACGAGACCCAGAGAAAAGGGACAGGCTATTCCAGGGTCTAGGATTCAGAGCTGCCCCATCTCAACACCTAAAAGCTCCCCCAGGCTCTGCAGCCACAGCCTCCACCTGCTGAGCCGACCCCCTCTCCTCACCCTGTTCTACCTGCACCACCTGGGCCACCTGGGATAGACCTCAGACAGCTTGGCGAGGCACCCTGTCCCTG
Organism: Gorilla gorilla gorilla; assembly: GCF_029281585.2. Classification (NCBI taxonomy): domain Eukaryota; kingdom Metazoa; phylum Chordata; class Mammalia; order Primates; family Hominidae; genus Gorilla; species Gorilla gorilla. The sequence continues at coordinate 43,698,446 of NC_073232.2, read as the reverse complement.
GCCTCTCAGCTGCTGCCCTCCTCCTCCGCCGCCACCACCTTCATTCTCTGCCTTGGGTTAGGAGAGCTTCTCTAGTGTTTGGGGATCCGGCAAAGGGACAGGGCTTGCTGTGGCTGGGCATCCTGGCCCGTCTCATCTGAGGCTGGTGGGGATGTCACACCACATCGGCCCAGTTTTGGGAGGACCTCAGCTGGTAGACAGCTCCCTGCCCCTCCCTCCCCTTTGCAATGGGGACAGGCTCACAGGCCAGAGCTTGACCTCAGAAGCAGGAGGGAGAAGGGCAGGCAGGGGCCGGTCGAGCCAGGGTAGAAACCAAGGGGTCAGGGCTGGGCTGGAGGACACGGCTGGGGGATCTCATTTCATGGATTTTGACCTGTCAATTTGTATTTGTGTGTGAATGTATTTTAAAACCAACAACAAAAGGAAAGAAAACAGCTACAAGGAGGCCGAAGGGGCCTTTGGGTGACTCACTCTGCCAGGAGCAGTGTGGATCAAGGACACATTTGTCAGCGCATGCCACACACACACACATACACACATGCATGCACACACGCACTCACACTGTCACCCGTCCCAGCCATCTGTGCCACACACATGCCATGCACACTCACACTCCCAGTCCCCCCAGGTGGAGCAGGGTCCTTCTGACTGCATTTCTGAATCCGTTCTCGAAGTTGCCTGCTGCTGCTCAGAGTTCTGCTGTTGAGTCCCCCCCGGCAGCCGGCTCCTGAGGGCATCTACCAGATGTAGCCCCCGTCGTCAGCCTCGCCTGCCTCGCCCTCCTCCTCCTCGGCCTCCTCGCCTGCTTCCTCCGTCTCCTTCTCCTCCTCATCCTCCCAGCCGACACCGCTTCCAAAGTCCCCCGAGAAGCCCACGATGTCATCTGTGAGGGGATCAAGCCAACAGAGGGTGAGGGAGCTTCTGGCATGCACCCCCCAGCATCCCACAACAAGGGCCCCCAGACCTGGGCCCCCAGCAGGCCCTGAGCTGCCCAGCCCGTACCGCAGTCGGGGCTCCCATGCGTGCGCGTGCCAGTCAGCTCCAGGCCCAGCTGGTCCACACACCAGCAGTCACCGCTGCTCTGGTCACACTGCATCTTCCGGTAGTAGCCATCCTCGTCGCAGCTCGGGATGAAGATGCCTGAATGAGACGGTGCCAGGCAGGGTCAGAGCAGGGGCCCAGGCTGTGGGCCCCTCAGAGAGGTGACCTCAGGGCCTCATGCATGAGCAGAAGTCTACGCACCCCCAGAGCCCAGCCAGACCGGGTGCTGACCCCCCAACAGGCCCAGATGCCGAGAGCTGGACACCAGCTAGCAATTTGTTCGGCTCTACTTGCTGGAGATGAGGAAACCCGCTTCCTTGAACCACTGCTCAGGCCCCTGTGCTAGCTCCCAGCCGCCCCATCAGTTTCCCTGACTCCATGGCCCAAGTCTTCTAGGACAGCCAGTCTGACTTCACCAGGTTTGACACTCTCTATCCTCCCACAGTTCCTCCGGCCTGGCTGTCCCCTGCCAGGAAGGCCCAGCCTTCTCCTCCCAGCCACTCTGAGTCCGACCTGCCTCCGGGACCCACTTGCTTTCCTGCAGGCTCCCCAGCTGAAGCTCCCAGGCGCCTGTGTACAGGTCACACTGCTAGTTCTGTCTTTTTAGTGTGTCCATTTGTGTGTTGTGTGTTTCCGGACTGGCCCGAGCTAAAGGGTTATGAGGCCGGGGAGTGCATCCGTCTTGCCATCCGCTCAGAGTTGGGCTGGGTCTATTGCTGTTGTATCTCTGGGACCGGCCCCCAGGTGTTTATGGAGCATGTGAGTGAGTGTCGCTCAGGGAGTGGCCTCACTCAAACATTAGTCACAGCCTTGCTGAAGGAAACTGAACTCAGTGGAGGGTTCCAGGATCCTTCTGTATCCCAAACTCTAGCTCCAGCATGGATGGGCATAAAATTAGTGCCTAAAACACACTTTTCCCGGGGCAGATTGGGAGTCCCTGCCCCACCACAAGGATAGACACAGGAAGGGGGCATCCCTCTTCCGTCTTCCTAGGCCAGGGCCTCCTCTGGGCTCCATGTCTGCCATGAGGCCCAAGGCTGGAGGCCCTGGGTCTCAGACAAACCCAGGAAGCCGTCCCCACCTCCTCCTCTGAGAGCCTGGTCTGGCCCCTCACCTGGCTTCTTCTTGGCGGCCTCCTGGATCTGGATGCGCTCCAGCTCTGCCAGGCAGGGGGGCTCTGCGGGGAGAGAAGCAGCCTCTGATGGGACTGTCCCCTGGTGCTGGGGGGATGCACTGAGCCCTTCAAGGCTTAGAGACCCAGGCAGGGGCTCTGCAAGATGAAAACACCCCGTTTCTGCCACGGGGTCACCCCACAGCAGGGGTGGGAAGCACAAGGGTTCTATGGCATGAAAACGCTCAGTCTCTATTTAGGGGAGCTCATCCCACAGCTGTGGATGACCTGAGGTCCCCAAGAAGTCCTAGGGATCCATGAGAGGAGTAACAGGATTCAGAAGAGGAGGTGGGGTGAACACACAGACACCCGAGGATGAGAGAGCCCAGGGGAACGTAATGCTGGAGGGAATGTTAGAGAGAACTCCCAGGCCTGGAAATACAGCCACGCGCTACACAACGACACTTCAGTCAACAATGGACGGTGGCCCCATAAGATTACGACACTATTTTTACTGTACCTTTTCTATGCTTAGTTATGTTTATTTTATTTTTATTTTTTATTTATTCATTTTTTTGAGACGGAGTCTTGCTCTGTCACCCAGGCTGGAGTGCATTGGCGCGATCTCGGCTCACTGCAAGCTCCGCCTCCCGGGTTCATGCCATTCTCCTGCCTCAGCCTCCCGAGCAGCTGGGACTACAGGCGCCCGCCACCACGCCTGGCTAATTTTTTGTATTTTTAGTAGAGACGGGGTTTCACCCTGTTAGCCAGGATGGTCTCGATCTCCTGACCTCATAATCTGCCCGCCTCAGCCCCCCAAAGTGCTGGGATTACAGGCATGAGCCACCGCACCCAGCCTTATTTTATTTTTTGAGATAAATAAAATAAATTTTTGCTCTCGTCGCCCAGGCTGGAGTGCAATGGCACGATCTTGGCTCACTGCAACCTCTGCCTCCCGGGTTCAAGTGATTCTCCTGCCTCAGCCTCCCAAGTAGCTGGGATTACAGGCACCTGCCACCATGCCTGGCTAATTTTTGTATTTTTAGTAGAGACAGGATTTCACCATGTTGGTCAGGCTGGTCTCAAACTCCTGACCTCAGGTGATCCACCCACCTCGGCCTCCCAAAGTGCTGGGATTACAGGTGTGAGCCACCGCGCCCGGTCTATGTTTAGCTATGTTTAGATGCACAAATGCTTACCATTGTGTTACAACTGCCTGCAGTATTCAGCACATAACATGCTGCACAGGTTGTAACCTGGGAGCAATGGGCCAGGTGCACAGGAGGCCGCACCACCAAGGTAAGTACTCCTATGATGCTTGCACAGTGACGAAATCACCTAATGATGCATTTCTCAGAATGTATCACTCTCATCAAGTGACGCATGACTGTAACTGGCAACCAGCCTCTAACTTGTCTGCGACCTTGGGAAGTCCCCACCTCTCCAAGCTGGAAGCCTGCCTGGTTGTAAAATGAGGACAGTTCCCGGCCTCCTGCCCAAGAAAGCTGCTGTACAGAATGGATGGAGTGGCCTTCAAAGGCCCAGAAAGTCAAAGTGCTGGAGTGATGCAGGTCGCAGGAGGGCTGGGCAGTCAGAGTGGTGAAACAGATCACAATACCACGCGTTTGCAGAGGGATTTGTGAATTACACAGTGCTCTGCACAGATTTTCTTGGCTCATCCTCACAACAGGCTCCAAGATAGGTATTGTTATTTCCTGATGCGGATGAAGAAGCAGAACTCAGAAAGATTTGGTCACTTGCCGGGGGTCCCTGACTAGCGTATGGTGGGGCCCGGGCTGAAGCTTTGGGCCCTGACTGCCGATCCCCCACCAAGATGGGGAGAACCATCCAGTGAGGAACACCAGGGCTTCCCCAGCTCTGGCCACACAGGTCAGGTGAGCCTGGGGACCTCAATTTTCCTAGATGGCTCTGGTTTGAAAGCTCTGGTTTCAGGTATATTCAGCTGAGAAATTTCATCACATCTCTAAGGCTGATGACAACGTATGTAATCACTTATTGGTGGCACAAAATTTAAGATGTGCCTAAAAGAAGAATCACCGAGAAGCAAATGCATCTTCACCTCTAAGACCCTCACTTGTACAGCCCCTTCCCAAGCCCTCTGAGGGGCCCCAGAAAGTTTATATTCGTTATTTTTCATACTCTTTCTTTCCTTCTTTTTTTTTTTTTTTTTAATAGGTTCTTGCTCTGTTGCTCAGGCTGGAGTGCGCTGGCACAATCTCAGCTCACTGTAGCCTTGACTTCCTAGGCTCAAGCAATCCTCCCACCTCAGCCTCTCAAGTGGCAGGGACCACAAATGCATGCCAGCATGCCTGGCTTTTTTTTTTTTTTTTTTTTTTTTTCATAGAGAGGAGGTCTCCCTGTATTGTTTGGGCTGGTCTCCAACTCCTGGGTCACATGATCCTCCCACCTTGGCCTCCCAAAGTGCTGGGATTTCTTTTTTAACTCTTTCTTAAAGAAGACCTCCAAAAGTACATAAGCTTCAGGACCCACAAAATCTGGATCCGCCTGGGAGCCTGCCAAGGAAGGGAGCTGAAAGTGTTGGCTTCCCTGGGCCTTAAGGGATGAAGCCCTAAGGGAGTGCAGGAAGTGGGCAAGCTGGGAAAGTGCTGGGCCTGGGGACGTAGCCAAGAAAGAGCCACTCTGACTTCCCAAGAGAGCCTGGAACTTCGGGTAGAGCCCACACGGGTGAGGCAGGGGCCTGGGAAGGGGGCTGCACTCACTCTCCCTCCAGAAGCAGAAGCACCACTCAGCAGTAGAGACCCGGCCATCCTTGTAGGTGTCACAGGAGTTGAAGAAGGGACGGATGCAGACCTCGTACTTGTCCAGGTTGATGGCGGCCAGCTCCGTCTGGTCCAAGAAGAGGTCAGCACTGGTGTCCAGCTTGGAGAACATCCAGCCAATGGAGTCCTTGCAGCTGGCCCCCAGGCTCTTGTCCAGCCCTGGGAAAAGATCAGGTTCAGGCACGCTTCATCTGGCTATTCAGCCGTTTCTCCAGCCCTCCATCCCTCCACCTCGCCATCAGCCCCAGCCCTCTATTCTGGGTCTGGGCAGCTTGGAATCTAACCATGGGATTGAGAAACTCGAGAACGGCCAAAGGTCCTTCCTTCCACCTCCACATAGGACTATGCCTGAACCATTCAAAACCCGTTCTGAAAGCCCTTCAGGGAAAAGAATTCCTGCTTTCCCTGGGCTACCCATGTCAGGGTTTAAGCTCCCTCCACCCATGTTAAGTTCTTCCTACTAGCTAACTGGTATCCCTCCTGCTCTGGTGGAAGCCGACTTCTTTGGGGTGAAGGTTCTTTTGGGGCCCAGATTGTAGGGCCCAGAGTCTAGCAGGAAGGAACAAGAGCGGGCTGGCCCAGCATACACCTGTGTCCTCAGCCCCTTCCCTATTTCCCTCCCTCCTCCAGGTAGAGCAGCAAGCTTCCTACCGCTGGCCGGGCTGGCTACACTGCTGGCTGAGCCATTCTGCTTGGAGTTCTCATGAAGGAGCTGGAACCAGTCCCGCAGCCGATCTCCCAGGTCAGCCAGGTCCTGACCGGTGCAAGTCTCTGCAGAACAGAGAGAAGGCATGGAGGGCGAATGTGCAGTGGAGCAGCAGGCTCGATCTCAGTCTGGGATCCTGCCCTACAGGCCAGGAGGCTGGGCAGGGGTCAGGGAGGCAGCAGCAGAAGGGAAGGTGGAAATCAGGGGCTTCCTCTCGAGTCCTCTCCCATTTCCCACCACCCACTCCTTCCTGGCATGAAAAACACAGAGCCCAAGTTCCTTGTGGCTGAGTCCCTCCCTCTGCCCACCTTCCAGGCACCCAGGGGAGAAACGAGGGCTGAGCCCAAGCCTCCTGCCCTGTGTTAATCTGGGCCTCTGACCTCACAGCTCCCTCAAGCTTTCTGCATTTTTGCCACTTCCCTCTTGCTCTGCACCCTCTTCTACCACCCTAGAGCCCTGAAGGAGGTGCCAGGTGGCCCTTCAGCACCCCTAGCCTGGTGGCCCAGCACTGTCCTCACCTGGTTTGCCATCAGCGGTGGAGGTGGCAGCCTGCTCCGTGGGGCAGGGGCAGGGGCCCTCGCATCGCACCGCCAGCTGCTTGCTGCTCAGGCACGCCTGTTGCTCCAGCTTACACTGCACATGGGGAAAGGTGGAACAGGGGACTGAGGGCTTACCCCAGGGGTCCTCACAGCTGGGGACACCCTCAAGCCTCTCATGGCAGCCACATCTGCCTCCCCCCATGGAGTGCCCATGAACAGCCTGAAGGGTCCTCTTGGTTCCTCTGCAGACTGAGGCGCACGGTGGAGAGAAGCAGGGCCCGGGAAGCAGGGCCCAGAGCTGGTCCTAGCCATGCAGGCTCCCATGAACCTGCTCGGCCCTCTCTAAGGATTTGTCCCTCCCAGGACACCTGTCTCCCCTCCCCTGCCGCTGTCGCCCCTCCTCTGCCCCTGTCGCCCCTCCCCTGTGTTAGCTGTCTGTTGCCCCCCTGGCTCTCATGGCCTGTTCCTTGGTCCCTCTGTAATCAGCCATCAGCCCTTCCCTCAATGATCTCCCCACAGTCACCCCAGTGGACTTTTCTCAGTTCTCCTGATAGGACACAGCACCGCCTATGGAGCATCTAACAATTCCTCGGCCTTCGCTAAGAACTGCTTCTGCCACAGCTGCCTGCTAAAGCCAGGTTCTGACCAGGGCCTTTTCTCCTGGTCATATCTCTTTCTTCTCATGGGGTGGCTGCTAATGGGAAGCAGGTCATCACAGCGCTCGACAACATTATCTCACTTGGGAGGCTTGGGTTTCTCCTGCTCAGCAGAGAACAGCAAGGCGCACAGAGGCCCAGTGAATTGCCCAAGGCCATGAGCCGGGATGAAAGCCAGACTTCCTGCTGACCTCCACCTCCCTAAAGGACAGCGTGACCCCTGGACCGGACCGCACTGCAGCGTCCTGCCCAGACCTCACCCTGGCCTTGGGTTGTGGGACACTAGCTCCTCTTCTTCTCCTCCTCCTCTCTGCCAGCTCCGCCAGCTCCCCTGCACCCCTCTCACCTCCTAAATGCAGCCTCTGCCCTGGCCTCTTGCTCATTCTCTCTCTCCTCCCTTTCTTCTCCCTGGATGACCTCATCCCCACAGCAATGTCAATCATCACCCACAGCGGGTGACTGAAATCTGCATCTCACTCCAAGAAGGCCCCTCAGCCCTGGCACCCACCCCAAGCCAGCTGTCAGTGCCCTCCCAAACCAAGCAATTCCCGACTCCTTGTTGCCAGTAAAAACATTCATTATCAGCACCTGCATTTCTATGTTACTTTTTTTTTTTTTTTTTTGAGACAAGGTCTCACTCTGTCACCCAGGCTGGAGTGCAGTGGTGCAATCATGGCTCACTACAGCCTCGAACTCCTGGCCTCCCCCTCAGCCTCTCAGATAGCTGGAATCACAGGCACACGCCACTGCACCCAGCTAATTTTTGTATTTTTTGTAGAGACAGGGTCTCACTATGTTCCCCAGGCTGGTCTCAAACTCCCGGATTCAAGCAATCCACCCATCTCGGCCTCTCAAAGTGCTGGGATTGCAGGCGTGAGCCACCGTGACCAGCCTAAAATTTTTTAAATGCTTTCTCAAATATTGTCTCCTGAAATCCTCACAAAAATCCACATAAGGTGCAAATTCATTCTGCCAATCAGTTCCTTCTTCCATCACCTTCTTATGGAGGATTATTTCCTGCTGCCCCAGAAGGCCCCTGCTCACTGGTGAACACTGGCGCCTCCCTGTGGAAATCCTCCTTTCTTCCCCAACTAACAATTGGATGCCAGAGCTCCTTCCACAGCCCTCCACACTTGGCTGAGGTCTTCCCTCAGTTCCTTTGACTTGCAGTTACCTGACCATAGTGTCTCTTCCAGGCCCCACTCCCCACCTGCACCTGTCCGAGGTCAGGGACAGACAGGGTCTGGCTCCAACTCTCAGGTAGTCCCAGCCAGGGCTGCAGGTGGCCCCAGTATGGCTGGCTGCATTGAACGCACTGACCTTGCCATCTGGCCCCACCTCAGTCTGGAAACCCCTCCGGAGGCCCCAGCTGGGTCATCCTTTCTGCTTCCTGTGGCCTCAGGTGACTCCACCCCCACCCTACCTGGGGCCTGGGCTCCTCACCACAGAGCTGTAAGTGTGGCCATCTGAGCCGCAGACAGAGGCAAGCTGGGCCATGTGGCAGGGCTTGCAGATGGAGTCTTTGTTTCCATGGAGTTTCACGGTCGGCTGCTTGATCCTACAGGAGAGGGTGGGGGGCACACCAGGGTGGAGGTGACAATGAGGAAGGAGCAGGGGAAGGGAGGGCTGAGGAGACCTGTTCCAACAGGAAGGCAGCAGCAATCTCCAGCAGATCAGCCCCTTCCTGCCCCTGCCCACCCTCCCCACACTGCTGCCAGACCCTCCTCCAGCTCAGAAGGGTGGAACCAACTGAGCAGGGCATAAATTCCCCCAGCTTCTCTTCTTCTAGGAGTCACTGAGTCCCATGGGGCCTTCAGGTGGCAACTCCAGGTCTGACGGCCAGAGGTAAAAGGGAGTCACACTTCACTTAGGGGGTCAGACCAAATCTGAGGTTGCAAACTGATGACCTCTGGGCCATACTTGGCCACCAAGTGTTTTTTTTTTTTTTAATTGAGTTATTTATGCACTAACATTTACCAAATGGGAGAGTTCACATAAATACCTGGATTCTTGGCCTGTCTTTGAAAAATGGAAGCATGGGAGTCCTGGACCTGCATTCCTACATAGCTGTAATAGACCAGGGCCAAGAAGCAGCTGCCTGCTTTCCACCACGCCTGTGCTCCACAGAGTGGCCCGTGACCAAGCACTCTTCATGCATTACATTACCGGCCATGCCCCTGCAGCCTTCTAAGACTGCAACCCCATCTTTCATCTTCTATGATTCAGGAAAGAAGGGAGGGAACTGGAACCTTTTCCAGGGTCTTGGAGCCAGGCAGAGCCTTGTCCTTGGGCTGGAGCTAAGACTTCCTTTTTTTGTTTGTTTTGTTTTTTTTTTTTTTTTGAGACGGAGTCTCACTCTGTCACCCAGGCTGGAGTGCAGTGGCGTGATCTCGGCTCACTGCAACCTCCGCCTCCCAGGTTCAAGCAATTCTCCTGTCTCAGCCACACGAGTATCTGGGACTACAGGCACAAGCGACCATGCCCAGCTAATTTTGTATTTTCAGTAGAGATGAGGTTTCACCATATTGGTCAGGCTGGTCTCAAACTCCTGACCATAGGTGATCCACCCGCCTCGGCTTCCCAAAGCGCTGGGATTACAGGCAGGAGCCACTGCACCCAGCTGGAGCTAAGGCTTCCTTAAATGTCCCTCACTCCTTTCTCCTCTGCAAGCTACAACCTCTCACAAGCTACCACCTTAAATATTTCATGAAGTCACTGCATGTCAGAGCTGAAAGGAACCTCAAATTATATGGTCTAACCTATTTGTCTTAGAGATACTACATCAAGGCCCAAAAAGTAGATGTGACTTTCCCTGGATCCCACAGGGTTTGGTAATTGTTCTCATATGGTGTGGCTTTCTCCTTGCTCATCTCTTAAATGACTTACTTTAGGTGAAGGCAGCCGCCATGTTGTGAGGACACTCAAGCATCCCTATGGAGGGGTCCACATGATCAGGAACTGAGGCCTCCCACCAAGAGCATAAGAGTGAGCTTAGAAGTGGATCCTCCAGCCCGACAAGCTTTCAGATGAAACAGCCCCAGCCAGCACCTTGACTATAACCTCAAGACAGACCCAGAGCCAGAACCATCTAAGAGAACCACTTCTGGATTCCACCCCTCAGAAATGATGTCAGATAATATGTATTTGCTGTTTTAAGCACTAAGTTTTACAATTTATTTAACAGCAGTAGATGGCTAATTCATAACGAGAGGGTCAGTTGAGCCCTTGCTCTTTGAACACACCCCCTCCAGGGCTCCCACCTCCCCAAACCTCTCACCTGTGCTCCAGCTTCTTGCGACTGATGCACATGGCCCGCTGGTAGCCCTGGGCAATGCACACCTTGTGGCGGCTGCACTTCACCTTCTGGCAGGGGTCCTTGGTGGTATCCAGGGCTGCAGGGGCACAGAGTCAGGACACAGGTCACCTGGGAGAACCCAGGAACCTCCAGCCCCACTTCTGAGCTGGGAGGCCTCTCCCTCCAGCAGCCCTTGATAACCAGAGCTCCTGAGCTCAGGAGTCCCATCCCCACTGGGGCCTGGCTGCTCAAGGAGCCCCCAAGCGGGCTAAGGGCTTGCCCTCTGGTCTCAAGTCTTCACACGTGTCCGTCACCTTCCCCCGCCGGGAGAGTCATGTTACCTTCATCTCCTTGCTGATTGTCCTCCCAGCTCTTGATATAGTCATCCTAGAGGACAGAGAGGGACAAGGGAGAAGGGAAAGGCTAAGATCCATATCCCAGAGGTTCAACTGCGGGGTCGAGGAGAGGCCTGGGCCAGTGATGTCATGTGCCAATGGCCGTCATCCTGGTGGCTGACCCCTGTCCACCCAGGCCCTGCCAGCTGCCTCCCCCACACCTCTATCCCTATAAACCCATGTCCAGAATCCTTTCCAGCCTCTCCCGTGAGCTCCTGATTGCTCCCATGCCACACTGGAGGCTGGCAGGGAAGGCAAGTCAGAGTGAGGGTGTGGAGGGACACAGGAGGGGAAGGGGTGTGCTCTGCAGAGACCACACAGAGTGGGGTCCTGGGCAGTACTCACCTCCACTTCCTGGAGATCAGGGAACAGCAGCAGGCCATGGAAAACGGAGCAGGAAGAGAAAGGGAGAAAGATGGGGATATCAGTGTGAGGCCCTCTGGTGTTCCTGGGGTCCCCTGCCTCATCATGTGGCCAAGCAATGGCCTTCGATGGCTGTGTTCCTCTGACCCCCAGGAACCCCAATAAGAGGCCAGTATTCTTATGTCTTCACCACAGAGCTTAAGACTGGCCTTAGGAGTAGCAGGGGCCCATGGCTTTGAGAGGGTGAGGCACCCCCCCCTCCGTTCCCAGTCCAGCCCCAGCCCCACCACCAGGACAGATGTTCGAGGTGCCCATGCTGTGTGGGAACAGAGCTTCTCATGCCTGTGCCCTGGGTGTCTCAGAAACTGCCTGAGAAACGGTGCACTGTCTGTCTCCTGCCAAGGCCCCTTCCTTGTCAGTCCCCTCTCCTGACCTCTGCCCACCATGTGAGTGAGGTGGGAGGAAGGCCCCCTCATCCAGTCTGCAAATGGACGCTTTTTGCTCAAGGTCTGACATCTCTGCAGAGCTCAGCTCATACACGGAGTGAGGGAGGAGGCCATGCCTGTGATGAGGCTTCCCCAGTTATCACGATTCAGCTTCAAACCCTCAGAGGCAGAGGACCCAGAAAGGGTCCTAGAGGTCACCTGGTCCAGCCCCCTCTTTGTGCAGGAGAAAGCCCAGAGACAGATGACCTGACCCAGGTCCTCCCGTCACACAACCCAGGTCTCCTGATGCCCAGCACAGACCACTTTTCTTGCCACAACACACTCTCTGAGGCCTAAGGCACAAGGCAGACCTTCTCATCCTGCTCCAGCTGCAGTGGCCTCTCACGCCGGTGGACCGCAGAGTGGCCAGAGGCAGAGCGCCTCCCACCTGACCCAGCTCCCTGGCAAGAACACTCAACTTATCTGGCTTCCTCCCTTTCCCCTACGGGGCAGAGACAGTTGCTAAAAAACACCAAACAGTCCCAGGGCACTCCTGGTGGAAACTCTGCCAGGCAGGCAACGAGGGGGCTTCCCAGGCCTGCAGGCTGGCAGTGACAAGGACCAGCTGCCCACTTCCTCTGCGTGGGGCTCCAGGAGGGGCTCTGGGAGCTGGGGGGAGAGGGGCATGAGAAGCTACGCGCAGCTGCCCCCTTCATCCTGAGTTCTGCCATAGCCCAAAGGAGCAGAGATGTGTAGGGGTGAGCAGAGCTGTCAGGTCTGGGGGAAAAGGGTGGTGGAGCCATGGCACCAAAGGGCACCCACATGCATGGAGCAGTGGGCACACAAAAGGGTGCCTAAAGGGCTTTGAAATCCAAGGCCTTCAGGCTTCTGAAGCCTCCCCTGGAAGGTGGCAAGCGTCAGAGCAGGCAGGGTGAAGCCTCCTGGACAAAGGCCAGAAGGGGCCAGACCCGAGCAAGCAGTTGGCATCACCACCGAGAAAGATGCGGTGTGCACAGGCATAGACCCGAGTGCATGCTTCTGCATGTGTGTGTGCATTTATGCAGACCCAGGTGCACCCATGCACACTCACAGGTCTGTATTATGTAGCATGTGTGTGCAGGCATATTTGTGTGTATGCACATCCTCATTTATGCACAGGTGGACATATGCACACACGTGTGTAGTGACAGAAGGAAAACAAGGACACTAACAAGGACATTGTTCACGCAGTGCCAGATGGTTTTTATCCAGAAACGAGGTAACAAAACCCACTCTGTGAGCAGCCTCCAGTTTCACACTCGAGGCTCTCCCTCAGGCTGGCCTTCCTGCCTCTTCCGCAGTGAGAGAAGGAGGCAGCAGGAGACGGGAAGGAGGGGGAGGGCGGGAGGACCACAGACTGCTCCCGTGAGAGCCCACGGCGGCTCTCTCCCTCTCTCTCCTTCTTCCTCTTGCTTTCACGTGCCTCCCCGTGTGTTCCTGTGTCCCTCTCTCCTCTGTCTTTCATTGAGCCTCTTCCCCATCCCTCTGCTCGGCCCACACCTGGCCCACACGTACCTGTCCTAGCAGCCAAGAGTCCCGCAGTCCCTGGGCCCAGGAGCAGACAGAGGAAGGCTGCAGGGGTGCTTCCTGGGAGCCTGTGGGGCACCTGGCCCAGCACTCACCCCATCCCTCAGGCTTGACCTGAGCGCTCCTGAGCCCCCAGGCAAGCCTCTGGGGAGGCTGCAGGCACCACTTCCCTCGTTTGCTAAAACTAACGAAGCCTTCTCCAGGAGCTCCTCAGGGTGCAGGGGTCCTCTGCTGGGGGTCCACCCCACAGGAGATGGAGGGAGGCCAAGAGAGGTGCAGCTGCTGAGGCCATGATGACAAGGGTTGGGGCAAAAGTGGCAACTGGTCTCCATCAGCTGGGGTCTTCCCGTCTGTACCCATCATCCCCTGGGGCAGGGGTGGGGACAAGGCTGTGCAGGTGATGGGAAATGGCTGGGTTCTGGGAGAGAGGTATGAGCCCTCAACCATACCTGCCCTCAACCAACAAGATCTGTGTGCCCATAACCCACCTGCCCCAGAGTGGAAGTAGGGAAGGTGCCTCCAGCCCCTGGGTGTCATCTGAGGCCCCTGGCACCGGCTCACTCCCACCTTCTGGCCCAACCCTGCTGCCTTAACCTCCAGCCAGGCTGTGAGTGGAATTTTTGGGACTCAGTACACAGTGGATTCTCAAAGGTCAAGACCAAGAATTTATGATTAGAAATTTGGCAGAAAGTGGGGATGGCGTGGGAGTTCTAAGAAAGGGGCTTTCCCCAGCTGCTCCACCATCCCCCACTCCCCTCCTGACTCAGCTGGCAGGGAGGGAGCCCCTTCTGTGCAAAGCACTGCCCCAGGTTCCAGCCTCGACTTTTTGCCTCTGCTGTGGCCAGGCTGGGCAGGCAGGATGGAGGGGCCCCAGTGGATCTGGATTCCAGGACCCTCACTCCCAGGAAAGCAAAGGCAGCCAGCCAGAGAGGGACGAGGAGAGCAGGGCCCTGGGGTCCTGCAGATCCCCAGGCTTCCCCCAACCAGTGCACCTTGGGCAAGCACCCGACCTCGAGGGGCTCAGTGCCTATCTCCCAGGACTACTCAGATATTAAAGCAGATGGCACCTGCGGGGTGCCTGGGGTCCAGGAAGCACTTAACAAATCAAAGCTGCTATGATGGAGAAGAGACCCCCGGACTGCAAGTGGGGAAAATGAGGGACAGAGATGCCACATGAGGAACCCCAAAAAAGGGGAGAGGGAGAGGCCACCATGGGGACAGCAGAGACCAGAAGGTATACGAGGAGAGTCCCCTAGGAGGTCTTGTGGGGAGGAATGACAAGGAAGTCCTCTGGGCAGCTTGGGAGTGGCCACTCTGAGGGTAAAACTCAAGGACACACTGAGGGGTCCCTGAGGCCAGGTGTGGGCTGGCGCCACCTTTAAGCTGAAAAAAAGGTGTTTGTTGGCAAGTGCGAATGATGCCTTTCAGTGCAGTGTTGGGTGTCTATTTATGGCACCCCAGTGGGCTCATTAGCAGTTGTGAGAAATAGTCTGATCAGGGCACCTGGGGCTTCTCAGGAAACAGAGGCCCCGTTCTACACCTGAGAGTGGTGGCAGGTGGCTCTGCTGCCGACCTCACCTGGAAAATGGGGATTTGGAAGAGCCTGTGGCTTGTATTGCATGGTGCTTATATATGCTTATCTATCTACCTATCTATATGAGTAAAGCTTTTAACTAAAAAAAAAAAGTTTTAATAGAGATGGGGTCTTGCCATGTTGCCCAGGCTGGTCTTGAACTCCTGGGCTCAGGCAGTCCTCCTGCCTTAGACTCCTACAGTGCTGAGATTATAGGCGTGAACCACTGCACCCAGCCTGCATGGTGCTTTTAGAGTAAGTTCTCTCCAGGCATTTGGATGGGTCTGCCTTTTATCCTCACAGTCCTGTGAAGTAGTCAGAGCCAATAGGATCAACACCAGAAGAAAGGAGAAAACGAAGGCTCAGAGAGGCAGAGCAACTGGCCAGAGATGGCAAGACAAAAGAGGAGCTGAGTCAGGGTTCCCCATCGCCCCCTCCCACCCCACAAGTTAGAGTCTCTCTCCTTAAGAGAGGACCAACATCTGCACTGAGGAGGAGGAGGCAGAGAGAGGACATAGAAGGGGCACTGGACCAGGAGTCCACTCTCAGCCTGGCCCACGGCGTGTCCTCAAAGAAGTCACTTCCTCATTGTTGAGGACCTCAGTGGTGACTGCACCTTAGAATCAGCCAAGGAGCTCTTTATTTTTATTTATTTATTGAGACAGAGTCTTGCTCTGTCACCCAGGCAGGAGTGCAGTGATGCAATCATAGCTCACTGTAGCCCCGAACTCCCAGGCTCAAGCAATCCTCCCACCTCAGCCTTCCAAGTACCTGGGACCACAGGCATGCGCCACCATACCTGTCTAATTTTTGTTGTGGTGGTTTTTTTCATAGAGATAGGGTCTTGATATGCTGCCGCCCAGGCTGATCTCGAACTCCTGGGCTCAAGTGATCCTCCTCCCTCAGCTCCCCAAAACACTGGGGTTACAGGCATGAGCCACTGTGCCCTTCCCCGAGGAGCTTTTTAAACCTTCCAGCACGCACATGCTACCTGAGACCCCTGAAATCCCATGGGTGGTACCCAGCTCGGGCCACGCTTCTGTGCTGGCTCTAGGCAGGCAGCTTAGAGACCACTGGGCCAGCCATCAGGCCTCAGGTCCCTCCCGCTCTGTGCTTATGTCTAATATTTTGCTTATGTTCTTGGGTGTCTTCACCCCAAACACGGGGCCTCTGGGATGAAAAAGAACAGCCATTCTTCCTCCCTCCGAGGGTGCCTCACACAAAGCGATACAAGGTGTGTTGAGGAGCAGGCCGGCCCTGGGAGAACCCAGGCTCCTGCTTCCAATTCCAGGCCTGTTCCTGGAGCACGCTTACCGTGCCACCCTCGCCAACCCAAAGACTGTCCTGCCCCTTCCCCTCCCGAATCCCTCTCGCTTGCCCTCCCTGCCCTACACCCACCGGCCAGGACCACCCCAACCCGAAAAACTGCAGCGCCTCCTGAGGGTCTCCCTCCTCCCACTATCTTCCACACGGCTGCGGCCACCCAGATCCTTCCAAAACACAATTCTGACCCGGTCTCTCTCTCTTTGAAACTGAATATACAGTTTGATCTCATTTTGGGGAAAAAGAAAGTGAGTAGGTGAAAAGGATTTATACCAAAATGGTAACAGTCATTTCCACTGCTGGGTAGGAATACAGAGAATTCTGACATCTTTCTGCTTTTCTCCAACTTTCCCCAAAATTTCTGCAATGAACTTATATTACTTTGTAATAAAGAGAAAAAACATAATCATAATCATAATAAATATAAATAATAGGCCAGGCGCGGTGGCTCACACCTGTAATCCCAGCACTTTGGGAGGCCAAGGCGGGCGGATCACGAGGTCAGGAGATCGAGCACCCTGGCTAACACGGTAAAACCCCATCTCTACTAAAAATACAAAAATAGCCGCGTGTGGTGGCAGGCGCCTGTAGTCCCAGCTACTCGGGAGGCTGAGACAGAAGAATGGCGTGAACCCGGTAGGCAGAGCTTGTAGTGAGCCAAGATCGCACCACTGCACTCCAGCCTAGACAACAGAGTGAGACTCCGTCTCAAAAAAATAAAGAAATAAATAATAAAAATAAAATAAATTTTAAAAATAATAAAAAATATTTAATAAGTATTATATTTTGAAAGCCTTTCACGGGTTCCCAGTCACCTACAGAAGAAATTCCATCTTCTCTTGATCTCTCCCTGGCTACCCCAGCTCCAGGTCCTTCCTGCAAGTTTCCAGCATGGCCAAACCTCGGCACAGCTGTCTCCATCCAGAATGCAAGTTCACATCAGCCCCAGAATTTCTACTCATCTCCCAAAACCCAGCTCAGCCATCATCTTCCCGAGCCCCACTCCTTATCCTTCAGGCCAGCTGTGCCTCACAGAAGTCTACCATTGCTCCAGTGACACCAGGCAATGTCGCCTCTGCCTCACTCTGCCCTAGTTAAATAGCCAGTTCCTTGAGAGCAGAGACCATGTAAATTTCTTCTCTCTATGCCCAACATCTAGTACCTAGTAATACACACTCCTAACAATAGCTGACATCTTTATAGCAATTACCACGTGGCAAGCATTATGCTAAACACTTCACATTCATTGGCTTGTTTCCTCTTCACAACAGCTCTAAGAAACATTACTATTATTATCTCCATGTCTCAGATGATAAAATTGAGGCTCAGAGAAGTTAAGTGAGTTAGGCAGGGTCACACAGCAATTGCACAGGAGAAGAGTGCTGCACCCAGAACTGTGATTCCAGAATCCGTGCCCCTAACCAGCACTCCATAAATGTTAGCTGATGAAAAAAGTCCTAGGCCAGGGGTGGGTCCCAGGAGGGCCAATCCCAGCCCACAGGTGGTTTCTCCTACCACACCAACTCTGCTTCAAGTCCTAGGCAGGGAGTTTTGCAGCCAGGAGAGGAGGGTCTGGTGGTGGAAGGGGAGGACACCTGGGGGCCCCCGTTCTCCAGGCATTTTTCAGAAACCCCTTCACATGACCCCTGGTTCGGCTGGTTTGGAGCTAACCCATCTTCAGCTTTGATCTCTGCAGCTCAGCTCAGTTGCCATGGAGACGGTGCCCACTGAGCCAAGCTGGGGGAGACAGCAGTGAGTGCGCAGGCCTAGTCAGGCTTAGGGGGCACATGCTGGGTGTTTCCAAGTGCTGTTTACTTCCTGTCATTTTAATTAGCACCCAAATCACCCGCTCACTTCACAGCTTGAATTAACCCAATCTCTCCCAGCTTCTCCATCTGGTGTGAAGCTTGGGACCCAGCAGCGAATCAGCAAAGAAGAGCAGCCCTCCAGACCCTGGCTTATGGGGTCAAGATCCACCTGCTTCTTTGCAGCACAGCGTGACAGAGAGACCTCACTCCCTACACCCCTCACCACCAAGGACTCAGGGGCCTGGGCTCCTGCTTGGCCTTGCCACTGACTGCCAGCAAGTGAGTCCTTTCCCTTGCTGGACTGGCTTCCTTGGCTGTAAAATAAGGATGACCCCCTTGCCTTCCCCTCTGAGCTGCAGAAGAACCCAGGCAATCATGTCTGCAAGGGCACTTTGTGAACTGAAGCTCCATACTTTCAAAAGACACAAGACAGGACACCTGAACCCCGGGTTCTCTGGCACACACCCAGGGAGCCTAGGGACAGGGCTGGGCAGAGGCTCTGTAGGGTCTCAGTGTTAGAAGGGGTCTCAGTATGGACATCTGACATTGTCTCCACTTGAGGACACACAGCCAGAGGCACAGCGACAGGATGGAAAGAAGACAGTCATCATAAGACTGAATACACCACAATTTCCCTAACCCTGTTACGGCATTTCTTCATTTTTTAATAGATCAAGAATCTCTAAAAATGGAAGTGGGCCAGGCCTGGCTCAGCCTCTGAGAGGCCCTGTATCTGCCATTATTTTGGCCTCATTCCTCAGGCAACGGGGCCTGTGATGGAGGCCAGTCCACCGAAGAAGGCCCAGGACTGGAGAGAAGCTTGCCTCTGTGGCCTCCTCCTGCCCTCCCTGGAAATAGCCACAGGGCACAGAGAGAGGGACTCAGAAAAGAGCAAGGTGGGGCCCAGTGGGGACACCTGGGATCCTCCTCCGCTGAGGATTAACACCCCATCACACACCTGGGAGAGGTCACCTGGGGAGGCAGTGTCCCTGCGAGGGGGTGGGGGTGGCTGGGAAGAGGGGGGCAGAGGGGCCAGTCATTAAATACTTGCGCCTCTCTTGGAGGGGGCGGCAGAGGCTGTGATAGGCCTGGATAAACAGAAGGAGACAGGCATCTAGAAGACTCTGGCCTCCCACCTCCTCTGCCCTCAGAGGAATTTCCTTGGAGGACAAAAATGTGCTTATCATCACTCCCTGCGTGCCAGGAGCCGGGCTGGGCCTGGGCTCAGGTATGCCTGCGCCAACACCCACCTGCTGCCCAGGCCCTGACCTCCCTGCTGGTCCAGTGGCATCTTGGTGGCTGCCCTAGTCCTTGGTCCCTGCTCCAGGCGGTGGCCCCAATAGTCCATAAAGGGCAGAGAACAGTGGGAGGTGTGAGGGGCCGGGGGCTATGTTCTGAGTTGCCTCAGGACCCTGGCTTCCCTCCTGGAACATGGGGGTGGGGGTCAGAATTCAAGCCCAGGGAGGTCTGAGGGAGACCCCAGGGCTGGAGCTGAGCCACAGGCCGTGGTGCAGGGGAAGAGCCCCGGGCCACAAGAGGAGTGGGGTTGCAGGTGCCTGCCCTTTCTCTGGCCCTGTTTCTTCACCTGTGAAATGTGGGGCTCAGTGCTTCTGAGTCTCCAGGATTCTGCTCCCCCAGTTCTTCCAAACTGAGAACTTGGAGATGAGCGGAATAGGAGCCTGAACGATTTCAGAGCCTTCGCGTCCTCTGCCCTGTGCCAGGGGACAAGGGGTCAGGGAAGGAGCGAGCTGTTTGCATCCAGGCAGAGATAAGACACTAGCTGGGCCTGGCTTGTCCTTCTATACAGGGCAGCCTTGACCGACTGGCAGGTGTTGGGGAAGATAGCAGGAGGGGGCTGGACGCCCCACCCTACAGAATCTGTTCTCTACCCAAGGGAGCCCTGTCTCCACCATCCACATGTCTGACAGGTGGCTGGCCCACTCTGTGGGCATAATATGGTGTGGGAGTGGGGAAGAGGCTCAGAGCACCCTCTCCACAGGATAAAGTGGGAGACCGGCTGTAGCCAGGGATAGGCACGGAGGGCTGAAGGACAGGGAGACGCGGGGACAGTCATCCTTCACTTTATCATTCACTCCTTTATCCCACAAATGAATCACTGAAATTCAGGGAGCTGGGCTTGTTGCTGTGTTTGTCCCAACCTTTTGGGGTTCCGGAAGAGGAAGAGATCTCCCCAAATCACCAACACAATCAGACCAGTGCCCCAGCCCCTCTTTACTTGAACCCACAGCACTGCTACTTGGAGAGGGGAGGGAGGGGTGCAGAGAACGGGCTGGATGAGATCCTGTCTGGCTGTAACATGCCACAGTGCACACGTTTACATTGAGCACCTACTGTGTGCCAAACACCCCATGCAATGCTCTGGGGATGGGGTGGTAAGGTACACAAGGCCGACTGTTCCCAGACCCACTCCTCAGGGGATCACGATGGGAGGAATGTGACAAACACACATTACAAATACCAGCAGAAGGACTCTGAAGATACAGCCCGCAGTGTAAGTGATGCTATGAGGCAGCATCCAACCTGTGCCAAATGAGTTATGGCCAATAAATGCTGCAGGAACCTCAAGGAAGGAGCCACACCTGCAACTGGATGCTGGCCAAGCCCTTGGGCGGTCAGAGGCTGGCACACTTCAAGAGCCACAGCCGGGCCAGGTCTGCACACTGAGGCTGGGCACAGTGGTATCTAAACTGTGTATCCAGGCATAGGCCTGGGCATACATTTTTCCTATCCACAACTCTAAGAAGACCCACATTGCTCCTGCAAGGAGACGCGCAGAGACGGGGTTGTGGACTGCATGTTTGTGTCCCCCGCAAACCCATATGCTGAAATCCTGACCTCCAATGGGAGTCGATTAGGAGGCGGGGCCTTGGGGGAGGGATTCAGTTTAGATAAGCCATCAGGGTAGGGTCCTCATGATGAGATTGGGGTCTGAATAAGAGGCTAGAGGCTGGCACAGTGGCTCATGTCTGTAATCCTAGCACTTTGGGAGGCGGAGGGGGGTGGATTGCTTGAGTCCAGGAGTTCAAGACCAGCAAGGGCAACATGGTGAAACCCCCTGTCTACAAAAAATACAAAAATTAGCCAGGCATGGTGGTGTGTGCCTGTGATCCCAGCTACTTGGGAGGCTGAGGTGGGAGGATCGCTTGAGTCCAGGAGGTGGAGGTTGCAGTGAGCCAGGATTGCATCACTGCACTCCAACCTGGGTGACAGAGTGAGACCCTGTCTCAAAAAAAAAAAAAAAAAAAAAAAAAAAAAAGAAGAGGCTACATAGAGCTCATGCTCTCTCTCTCAGCCATGTGAGGCTATAATGAGAAAAGTGTAAGCCAGGAAGAGGGCCCTCATCAAACATCAAGTCTGCCAGCATCCTGATCTTAGACTTCCTGGCCTCCAGAACTGTGAGGACAAAATAAATCTCTGTTGTTTAAGCCACCCCATCTCTGGTATCTTGTTACAGCAGCCCACGCTAAGAGAGATGATACGTGTGTCCTCAGCCTGGTGCTTGCCCCAAGATGCCATTAGGCCCCATTTCTCAGGTTTCTTGGTCTCCAGCTAATATACACCCTCCCCTAATCTGGTCACAGGTACTTTCTCTGGAGAAAAAAGAGAATCTCTTCCTTAAACCCAAAGACCTGCTGCCCAGCCTGTGGCGGTGGTGTGGTAGGATAAGCAGGGTATACATGTGGGTGGCCAGGCCATTGCCAGGCTCTTCCTGGAGTGACAGCATGCTAAAGCCTCTGCAGATGATTTGGTTTCACCTCCCCACTAAACCACCAGGAAAATCAAGGCCCAGAAAGGTGAAGTGGCTGCCGCAAGGTCACACAGCTAGTTCTGTCCCCTCACTGGGAAGATGAGCAGAGCGCTCTCTCTGGCCCTTGGGGCTTAGGGTAGGACAGAGCTCTTCTGTGCTCCAGGTAGCCTTCTGACCTTTTTGAGAAGGGGACGGGAGGGTGCTGGCTTCCCATCCTCTCAGGCTGCTGCAAGACTGGAGTAGCATACGACAGCCTCTCCAGGCAAAGAGGACTCTTCTCTCCCTCTCTTCCCAGGCGTGGAGTCTCGCTGGGTGTTCAAGAGCCCATCACTCTGCTGACACTGCTCCAGCTCCAGTTAGAAGGTGGGGTGGAGGGGAGGTCAGGGAAAGGCCCACCCTCCCATTCTCAAACCCCAATTATTGTTGTTGTTGTTGTTGTTGTTATATGTTTTGTTTTGTTTTTAGTCACTTTATCTGGCAGAGGACCCAAACCCCAATTATGAAATCCATCCTGACCCACTTTTGGGTTCTTCTCACACACCCACACTTACCCACAGACATCGGCGCATCGCATCCCCACACTCTCGGTGGTTTAGGTGTGTGGGGTGGGAAGCAGGGAGGGGTGGTCAGGAGGGAGCCCCTTTGTGGCTACTTGCTACTTGCCTTCTTGGTGTTCCTAAACACACGATATTGTTAGCCAGCAGGTAACAATATTCCTGGACCAGACCCCAGGATCATGATGAAGTCCCTGGCATACAGGAAGGGCTCAGATCTGCAGTGAATGAGTGACAGTGAACGTGCAGTAACGTCTTTCTCACAGGGACAGGCATGGTGTGGGCCAGCCCCAGAAATGAGGACCCATCTGGTGGTTTTTCCGTGGGGGAGGAGCGTAGTACCTGCCCTGGAAGCCCTCCAGCTCCCTGACAAGGTGCCTTCACACCTATGCGTCCCTTTCAGTTTCCTAGTCTGAAACCGAAGCTCAGAGGGTTTAGGTGATGTGCCCGGCATCCTGGGGCCAGTCAGCGGCAGAGCCCGAACTGGCACCCAGGCTAGAGCTGTCCCAGCACACTGCACCCTGGCACCTCCTGGGTGGAGAGCTGCTTCTGGAGTGTTGCTAGGCCTGGGTGGGGAGTAGGCTATAGGCAGGCTGCTGGAGACACTGAGGGCTTTGGCCCACCTTCCTAGGAGGTGACACTCCTACTCAGGGCATCCTTGAAGACTCAGAGGACACAAGCCAGAGTATACTTTGCTCTTTAGGGTAGACCCTTCCTTCTCACTTTCACTAAGGGTGAGGCCTAGAATTCCCTGAAAAGCAAAATTAAGTGAGATGACTTGGATTCAAATCTCAGCTCTGCTACTTACTAGCTATTTGACTTTGGGTAAATTACTTCTCTGTGCCTCAGTTTCTACAACCATAAAATGGTAGGCTGTAAAGTAACAATAACTATCTCCCAGGTCCTTGAGAGGCACAAGAGACCACTCAAATTAAAGTGCTTTAATTTGATTTAATTTAATGGCAGATGTGAGTGCTCACTGCATCAGGGATTCAACTTATATGAACTGTGCGCCTCCTGGGTGCCAAGCACTGTGTGAGACACTCATAAATATAATGAAAACTTCATAGAAGTGGAGTACAAAGTAGAGAAGAGCCAAGAAGAAAGAGAACAGTCAGTTCTTCGTAGCCAAGCTCTGTGGAGCCTGCCCTGAAGAATGCTGTGTAATGGACCTGTCTCCTCCAAGTGTCCATCCCTCTAGGCCCTAGATGCTTTGTTCCAAAGACCTGCATTAAATTCCACCCAGTTGTGCAGGGAGTGAATTGGGAGGTAGGAGCATCGGAGAGCAGGGCTTGGAAAAGCCCAGGACTGCCCAGGGCAGGGTACAGCTAGATCTGTAGGCCAGGGAGCCAGGCGGAGTCCACAACCTCCCCCCTCTTCTGCCAGAATCCCCTCCTCCCTGGCAGCCGGGCACCCAGCATTAGAAGAGATCGACCCAGGCACAGGCTGTAAGAGCCCTGAGCCCACTGGAGGGGAGGATTACTCAACTGGTAAATCCTGCCTTCCCTATAATCCTGGTGCTCAGAGAAAGATGCTAAGCTGCGCTCCCTCTCAACCAGCTCTGGCCAATTCCAAAGTGGAGCAACTCCCCAAGTTTTCTTGCTCTTCTTCATTCTCCTGACCCTTTCAACCTGATTCCCTCAAGTTCCCCCTTGAGTTCTGTCCACACCACGTGAATGAGGCATTTCCCTCCCAATCCTGTTCCCCAAGAGTATCCCACTCGTCCTGCTTGCCTCCGCCCTACTAGGACAAATAGGGGGGCCCTGTACCATTTTGGGGTTATGAACAAGGTCCCAGTTCAACCTTGCAACCCCTTAAGGGGTTCAAACGAAATTCCCCTCTCTCCTTTGAGGAACCAAGGAGCATATTTTCCAAAGAGCTGGCCTAATGGAAATATAAAGCCCGTTGCTACTGGGCCCAGTTAGAGTGCCTTCAGCCCTTAGGCAGGAAGTAGGGCTTCTTCTGGCAGAAGAGGGATATGTTTGTAGTGCTGGTGGGGACCCTGTGTACTGTCTGGGCACTGCACAACTTCAGGGGGCACCATTTCTATTGTGGCACCCCTAGAGTTATGCAATGCACTGGCTCTGAGCTAGCAGCCTCCTTCCTGCCTTTCTGCAGAGGCTGTCAACAGATCCCCAGGGCCAGGCCCTCTTGCCCAGCCTTCTTTGTCCTACTTCTCTCCCTGACCCTGTCCTCCTGCAGCCAGGACTACCTTAAATGGGGTTTTAGAGGACATCTGCCCTACAAAAGCCTGAGGCTACCAAAATCAACACACACCTAAAGCTTTCCCATGAATCTTATATGTGCAAGTCCTGAAGACTTTCAAATCTAGTGCCTTTCTTCTGATGAGCATGAGAGGAAGGGGGAAGTGGTTGGCACCAATACAGAGAGACAGGTGGGTAGCCCAGTGCCATGGGGTCAAGCAGTAAGTCATTTATTCTCATCCACGGAGCTGGCTATTGGAAGCAGGTGGAAGAAGGGAGGTGGGGAGAAATCTTTTATTTTAAACCTTTCCTGTTCTGATTAAGCATTTCTTTTCCCTCTGACCTTCACTGGTCCCATTTTGGCAGATCAAACAGCTAGCGAGTCGGAGGGAGGCCTAGGCCAGTGACACATGGATTCCGGATGGGCCGGCCTGCTGCCGCCCCCTCGCTGCTGTGGCCGGGCTGCTGCCCAGGAGGCGGCAGGAGACTGCGGCTCATCTGCGCCGGGCCTGCAGGTGCCTCGGGAAGGCCTCGCGGGGCTCCAGGCTCCTGCGGCTGGACAGGTCGCATGTGGGGCGAAGGCGGAGATCAGCAGCCCATCGGGGGGCCCGGCCACTCAGCCTGGAGACCTGGCTGCCCGTGGTTCCTGCTGTCCTCTGTGAATTACAACCTGCCAGTTTGACTTTGGGGAGAAACAGTCACTTGTCTGACGGTAACAAAAAGATCCAAATCTCTGCCTCTTCCCATCACTTGGCTGGATAGCCTATGAAGCATGTGTGTTTTAAACAAATTTCCAAGGAACTTGTGGATGCACGCAGTTTAAGAGAAAACGGGAGAGGTCATGGTGTGGCCTGCGTTGTACTGGGTGGGTCGGACGAGGGAACCTGGGGAAGGAGGAGTAAGGGCCAGGGTCCTAGAAGAGGTTTTCTGGGGTCAGGGCGGCGGTGAGCACCAGGTCGCCAGGAGCAGCCGGCGTCGCCTCTGGCGCATCCGGGCCCATCCCCCACAGCACCCCCAACGATCTCGGGGTCCAGCCACACCCTCCGCCCGCCCTGCCTCACCCCTGCTTCCCCAGCCGCCAACCCGGCCCGGCCGAGAGGAAGGAGCCAGCCCCGCCGGGCCGCCGCCTGCGACTTCCCCTCTGATCCACAGGTGCCGGTAAACAAAAGTGCCGCAGCTACCCCCCCCCGCCCCCACCCCGCGGAGTTCGGCCCAAGGTTACGCCGGGGTTCGGGCGGCGCCCGCCGGGGGCCCCCAAACCCAGCTTCTGGACTCTCCCCGGCTTCTCAAGCCCACCGTGCCGGGAGCCTTCCTCTGGCTCCGAGCTGCTCCCCTCGCTCCAGGCTGGATTCCCCCCTGAAATGTTGGTCCGGGAAAACCAGCCTGGGTCCTCGCGCGCCCTTCTGCACGGGGACCCCAGCCCACCCCCGTACGGACACGCCTTCCACCATCTCGCCTAGGAAGGCTGCTGGGACCCCAGACCCAGAGCCCCGGTCACACTCCCGTCCCATGCTGTCCCCCTCCCGCAAAGCCCACGGTGGGAACAGAGGGCACCGCGCGAGCCGATGCCACCCTCACTGCCGGCCCCACCCAGACCTGCCGGTGCTGCAGTGCCCCGTATGTGCAGCCTGCAGCATCCCAGCGGCTGGGGCAGGCCCGGGGGCGGCTCGCACAACGCAGCTGGGGACCGGGTCGGGGTCCAGCCGCAGCCGGAGTCCGGGTCCCCCCGGCCCCGCACCCCTTCCCACTCCCGGCCCGCAGGGGAGACCCCGGAGCGCGCGCCCCCGGAGCGTCGGGCAGGTGTGGAGCTGGGGGTCCCGGGGCTGGGGGGTCCCAGGGCCGCCGGCCCGGGCCGCAGGGACAGGGGAGGGGCGCCGGGCTGTGACCCCCAGTACTGTTTACTTTCCGTGTAATTAGCCGGCCAGGCTGCGGAGCCTCGGGCTGCGACGTGCGGCGGCCGCTCCCGCAGACCCCGGAGCTCAATCCCCGAACCCGCAACCCCGGGTCTCTGCCTTGGCAGCCCTGCGGACTCACGTCTCGGAAGCGGTTCCAGTGCTTGATCTTGCCGCTGTACTGCGAGATGGACGACAGCCATTGCTCGTCCTCCATGAAATTGCCGGGGGTCTCGCCCTCCTTGAGCCCCTTGGCGTCGCCTTCGGCCAGGGCTGCCGCGGCCAGGAGCAGCAGCGGCAGCACCAGCCGCCCGCAGCCCGGGGAGCGCATCGTGGTCCGGGTTCGACCTGGGGGGTCTTGACTTCTGCAGTATTTTAATGTCCTTCCTCCCACCCCGCTGCTGGCGAAGCGCACGCGGCTGTCCTCAGCTCTCCTCCCGCGGTCTGCCTCCGGTGACTGGCGGAGAGTGTGTCGCGGCTGAAATGTGACCTGGTTAGGAGATGCACTTGTCTGAAAAAGCCCAGCACTGGACGCGGAGAGGGAGAGAGAATCAGAGAGGCTGCGCCAGCAGGGGCTGTAACTGTAGCATCAGCATCACGTTTGACATCATCATACCTGGTTTAAAAAAAAAAAAAAAAGGAGTGGGTAGATTTCAAAGCGAAGCGCTCCCTCGATGAGAGCGCCAAACGCCAGCCAGCCGCAGCGGGGCCCAGCCCCGCCTGGCACACAGGGAGTTGCAGACCAAGAAATCCAGAATCCCGAAATGTCCCTGAGCTCCCTCCAAGGATGGAGAGCAAGAAGGGCCCCAGGATCTCCCAGGGGAAGATGGGATGGGGGAGAGGGCACAAAACTCTCCGGTTACAAAGCCAGCCAGGCTCAGGTGTCGGAAAGGGAATTTGGCCGGACGCTGTTTTTCTCCCCTTGCCTCCCACCCAGAGGGGCCTGCGCCACAGCCCTGACAGCTGGCTTCCTGCGAGTTATGGCTCTACCGTAATGGGTGGCTTCGTTAAGACAAAAGCCGTATAACAACTGGCTGCTCAGAACCATTGCTCCCCAGCGGCACCGCGTTGCGCAAGGCAAGGCCTGAGCACTGAGTGGCTGGTGAAACAGAGGCAGCTGTCCTCCTCCCCAGGCAGCTGTTTAGGGGCTGTCACCCTTTTTGTCAGCTCTTCCCAGGACAACCCTAAAAGGCAAATGTCTGACCATTTCATCTGCCTTGGAGGCTGCAAATTTGGAAAAGGCATATTTGCTTATGGTTTTTTGACTTCAAGTTAGTTTGAATAAGCCACTGGGGAAGCCGGGGAGTGGGGGGCTGGGGTGGGGTGCTGGTTTTGTTTGAGGTGTTTCGGGTTTTGTTGAAACTGTGACCCTCCTTATTGGCTGTAGATTTAAATGTTGACATACCAGCGGGGAAGGCTGGAGGCTGGCCACAGTCCCAAGATCACAGCAGAAATGGGGACAGGTTTACATTACAAATACATTAAAGAGAAAACATCATCTGATGGGACAAAACCTAGTGAACTTTTGGGACCCAAGCCCTAGATTGTGTTTTTATAAAAAGACTTAGCTGCTGTGATCTAAAAATAAAATAAAATAAAATTTTAAAGTGCTTTAAAAAACATAATCTTAATCAGTAGGAAAAAACATAGCTTACAAGTTTCCTTGTCACCCTGAATCTGGCCTATGTGGGAACTCTGAATGCCTCAGTGGCTCAGGCTGGAGTCTCGTTGGGAAAACAGAAAACAATAGCTCCCTTTCCGTGTTTTCTTGTTTCCTTTGCTGTTGGATTTAGTGGTGGTGCTGCAGTGAGGCCCTGGCCATTGACGTCTTCATCTCACAGTAATAAAGCATTCTTCCTGGGTGTGTCCTGGCGCTGTACAGTGAGAGAGCACGGCTTGCTGTCGTGGAGACTAGAGGACAGAATCCCACTTACTGGCTGGATTCTTGAGCAATTACCTATTTTCTATCTAAAACTAATGGTAATACCATCATTAAAATTGCTGTAAAGTGCAAGCAAAATTACATACTAAGTGGGCATAATGGGCATTTTTTAAAAAGTTAGTCTTCCCTCTGGTTGGGAAGAGAAGGCTACGGTGTCCCATAGTTCTGAAGATTCATCAAAATTTGCCATCTTTTCCACCATCTCAATCCTACAATCCTAGTTTTTTGTTTTTGTTTTTGTTTTTAGCAAAGCTAGCTATATATCTCTAAGGCACTTAGGAGATAGGTACCAGATACCACAGCTCTCCCATTCCTGTGCTATCTTAGGGGCTTCCAGAGTTACCAAAGTTGCTGAATAAAGAGTTTGGAAACGTGCTGTCAAGATGCCCATCAATATGACAATAGCCGTCTCCAGACTCTGAGGGTCAAAATGGCTCCCACAGTCCCAGGTAGCTTCTCCAGTGGGACTTGCCTTCTGTAGCACCTTCAAGCTGGGTCAATACTAGTCCTGTGTCGAAAGCTAATCAACAACATTCCAGTCCCATTAGTGAAGCCAACAGTAATGCTATTTAGGAAGAAGAACCCAAATTTCCAGATGACTGGTGTAAAACTTGTAGGAAATGGCCAATAGTTTTAGTTTACAAAGAAGAAAAAAAGGGCCAGGTGTGCTGACTCACACCTGTAATCCCAGCACTTTAGGAGGCCAAGAGGCAGGAGGATGGCTTGAGCCTAGGAGTTCCAGACCATCGTGGGCAACATAGCGAGACCCTATCTCTATACAAAATTTAAAAAATGAGCCAGGTTGCACATGCCTGTGGTCCCAGCTACTCGGAGGCTGAGGTGAGAGGATTGCTTGAGCCTGGGAATTAAGGCTACACACTGGGCTAGCATCGTGCCACTGCACTCCAGCTGGAGAAACAGAGCGAGACTCTTTCTCAAAAGAAAACAGAAAAGAAGAAAAAGAAAAGGTTTTTCAATTTTTTTTTTTTTTTTTTTTTTGAGATGGAGTCTCGCTCTGTCGCCCAGGCTGGAGAGCAGTGGTGCGATCTCGGCTCATTGCAACCTCCGCCTCCCAAGTTTAAGGGATTCTCCTGCCTCAGCCTCCCGAGTACCTGGGATTACAGGTGCCCGCCCCCATGCTCAGCTAATTTTTGTATTTTTAGTAGAAATGGGGTTTCACCATGTTGCCCAAGCTGGTCTTGAACACCTGGCTTCAGGTGATCCTCCCTCCTCAGCCTCCCAAAGTGCTGGGATTACAAGCATAAGCCACCGCACCCGGCTTGGTTTTCCTAATGTTTGAAAGAATTACTGGCAGGTTAGCCTTTTCAAGACAATGGCCCCAAACATGAGGAGCTGCTGCCAGGTATATGTATTAAGTGGTTCGTATATTTTACACATTTTTCTGTTTGCACTTAATATTTAGCAATTCTAAAACGGAGAAGAGAAACCTTAGTTTCCTAATAAGAAACCCAAATTGAATACATTGAGTTTCGCTCTTGTTGCCCAGGCTGGAGTGCAATGGCGCGATCTCAGCTTACTGCAACCTCTGCCTCCCAGGTTCAAAAGCAAATCTCCTGCCTCAGCCTCCCGAGTAGCTGGGATTACAGGAACGCACCACCACACCCGGCTAATTTTGTATTTTTAGTAGAGATGGGGTTTCTCCATGTTGGTCTGGCTGGTCTCAGACTGATCTCATATGATCCATCCGCATCGGCCTCCCAAAGTGCTGGAATTACCAGCATGAGCCACTGTGCCTGGCCTGAATGTATCTTAAAACCCATTTAATTCCATTTCTAGATGACCCTACAAGCACAAAAAGATAAACACACAAAGATCCAGAATTGTTCATAATAGCCCATCCTGGAAACCAATTCAATGTCTATTAGCCAGGAACCACCTAATTAAAGGATAAAACATACCTATAACAGACTATTGTGCAGACATTACAAATAATGATGTAGATCTGTATCTATTAAAGACCAGTGTGATCCACTATGTATTGCTGGGTGAGAAAAGCTCATTATACAAGATCATATATAATAGGATCCCATTTGGAAGTATAGTATAGTATAGCCATTCTCAAACTTTCTGGCGTCAGGAGCCCTTAACACTAAAAAATTATTGAGGACCCCAAAGAACTTTTGTTTCTGTGAGTTATATATATAGTTATATTTACTGTATTTGAAAATCAAATTAAGAATTTAAATTTTTTATTTTAAAATAATAAATGTACCCATTTCATATTAACAGAATATTTTATGAAAAACAACCGTCTCTACCCCTCCCCCAAATTAGCAAGAGAGTGGCACTGTTTTACAGTTTTACAAATCTCTTTAGTGTCTGGTCAGAAGAAGACAGAGTCTGGCATAAGCTTCTGCATTACAGCAAGTGTATCCATTGCTGGGGCTGCCGTAACAAA
Organism: Gorilla gorilla gorilla; assembly: GCF_029281585.2. Taxonomy (NCBI): domain Eukaryota; kingdom Metazoa; phylum Chordata; class Mammalia; order Primates; family Hominidae; genus Gorilla; species Gorilla gorilla. The sequence goes on along the minus strand of NC_073232.2, from coordinate 43,668,064 downwards.
GTACCACAGACTGGGTGGCTTCAACAACAGACAATTATTTTCTCACAGTTCTGGAGGCTCAGAGTTCAAGATCAAACTGTTGGTGGGTCTGGTTTCTCCTGAGCCCTCTCTTCATGGCCTGCAGGGTGGCCGCCTTCTTGCTGTGTCTTCGTTTCCTCTGTGCACACACTAGTCTGGTGTCTCTGTGTGTCCAAATTCCCTCTTCTTATAAAGACACCAGACAGATTGCATTAGGGCCGACCCTAACAGCCTCACTTTAACCTAATCACCCCACTAAAAGCCCAATCCCCAAATAAACAGTCACATTCTGAGTTACTGGGAGTTAGAGCTTCAACATGTAGATTTTGGGTGGTCATGACTCAGCAGCAGGTATAAATGAAAATAGCCAGTAAGAGCACAGTAGAAGCACTGGCAGCAAACTGAGTTAATCTCTGAAAACACATATATTTATACCCTAAATCTATCAATTTACAATATTCTAGAAAACAAAAGTACACACACACACATTCTACTAATTATCAGAGTGATGTCACCATGTCACAGAGCCTCTGGAAAACTCCACTGAACACTCGTGAGAGAATGAGTTAAAAAGGCACATAGCACCTTAGCATTCTTATGAAAACAGTTTGGACCTCCTCATAGGCATCCCCTAAAAGGTTCCTGGGGACTCCTAGAAGTCCAAAGTCCACACTGTGAGAGCTGCTGGTACAATCTATATGACTTAAGGCAATTTTTTTTTTTTCCTTTTTTTTTTTGAGACAGGGTTTCACTCACTGTCACCCAGGCTAGAGTGCAGTGATGTAATCATGGCTCACTACAGGCTTGCACTCCTGGGCTCAATTGATCCCACCTCAGCCTCTGAAGTAGCTGGGACTATAGTTGCATGCCACTATGCCTGGCTAATTTTCTTTTATGCTTTTATTTTGGTAGAGACAGTGTCTCACCATGTTGCCCAGCCTGGTCTTGAACTCCTGGGCTTAAGCAAACCTCTTGCCTCCCAAAGTGCTAGGATTACAGGTGTGAGCCACTGCCCCCAACTTTAAGGAAAACTTCTTAACCTTGTTAAGCCTCAGTTTGTAAAATGGGGACAATATTACCTACTTAAGTGGGCTATTGTAAAGATTGAATTAATGTACAAAAAAATAACAAATGTGAACACTCCACTAACATTAGCTATTATTTGTGAAATATTTCTTAACTTCTCATATTTTATATATGTCTAAATGTATAGGGAGTAGTTACCTCTGGAAGCTAAAATTTATTTTCATTTATTATTTATTTATTCATTTATTTTTTTTTTGTAGAGATGGGGTCTTGCTAGTTTGCCGATGCTGGTCTTGGACTCCTGGCCTCAAGCGAACCTCTGGTTTCAGCCTCCGATTTAAATTGAAGTATAACACACAGTGACAAAAGCACAAAGCATAAACTTGATTATTTTTCATAAAGTAAACTTGTCTTCATTTAAAAGGACATTTTACAAAATAAAAAAGCTATTAATAAAAACCATAACGGCAGCCACTTTCCTCACTTCTAGCAGCAAGAGCTTGAACATTCATGCTCCCTATGGTATCAAGATGGAAGCTGACAGGTGTTCCATTGACTCAACTCAATACACCTCTAGTGCCACTGGGTTCCCTTGAGCTCCAGGACAGTGAGCTCCAGCACAGTACAAGGGCAAACAGGAACCAAATCTGAATTATTATGATGCTGGATTCTACTCAATGCCCAGTTTTGGAAACTCTAGAGCTTGCTTTAAAAATAATCATCGTAAGAAACATTCACAATGTGTCTAAAATAAAAATTACTCTCCATAACAAAGTTCCATGTATAACAACACAGATTCTGTGAAGTAGCAAGTGAGAGATTTTTTTCCCTCTTCCTCTTAGAGAAATTGAGGGTGAAGTCAGTGCCTCAAAAGCTGGCTGGAGCAGTGTTAGGTACAATGAACTATTTCAGTGTAGAATGAATTACAAAACGATAATATGAAGGAAGGTTTGATTGTAAGCACAGCAGCAGCAAATTCTCCAACATTTACCCCATTATCATTTGGTGAGAGGGGAACCTTAACTCTAACCCTTTTACTGTTGTTGCTCTCTACCATTTTGCTTTTTCATAAAAGTTCTACATCAAAACTGTTACTCCTTCTTCCACAACAGCACTGAAAACTGTATTTCTTTAGAGCTACACTGTCCCCAAAATTGGAATACAGACTTCATGAGAGAGTATTTTATCTCTGCCTACCACAGCATGTGAAAAAAAAGGAATTTTTTAAAATTTAAATTTTAAAAATTTTCCAATTCTACCAATACCTACCAACTTACAAAACTCTAGAGAACACAGAAATACACAAACACACATTCCATTAACCACCAGAGTGATGATGCTGTCGCGTCATAGAGCCTCTGGAAAACCCCACTGTATAACTGGTGAGAGAAAGAGAGGGAAAAAGGCAAACAACTTGAGAAGAATTACTTAACAAGACATAGGGAAGAGTAATCACTAAATCCTCAATAACACAATTTCCAATTCTATTTAGAATTTGGTATTTGGGCCCAGTGTGGTGGCTCACAGCAGTAATCCTAACACTTTGGGAGGCCAAGGCAGGAAGATGTCTTGAGCCCAGGAGTTCGAGATCGGCCTGGGCAACACAGTGAGACCCCATCTCTACAAAAAATTTTTTTATAAAAAGTAGCCAGGCATGGTGGTGCACACCTGTAGTCCCAGCTGCTCGGTAGGCTGAGGTGGGAGGATAGCTTGAGCCCAAGAGGTCAAGGCTGCAGTGAGCCGTGATTGCACCACTGCACTCCAGACTGGGTGACAGAGTGAGACCCTGTCTCAAAAAAAAAAAAAAAAAAAAGAATTTGGTATTCAATATATAAAGCTAAATTTTCCAAAGACAAAAAACTTAGAAAAAAAAGTTGCCTACAAACGTTAAGTCATAAGTCTCAGAAACTCAAAAGAAGTGACATTTACTTCCTGGCTGAGGTTGCCCAATGGCTTGTCAGAAAGAAACCAACGAGAGAGAGGCACATCAAGATGAGATGGGGCATTAACTCCATAGTCAGCTTCAGAATTCAGCACTGTCCCTGGAGCACTCATTCCCAAGTGCCACCTAACAACAATCTGAGGTGAAGTAAAATCTCAGTTTGTATAGAAAATTAATATTCGTAGAAAGAGGAGGCCTTCTGGGAAAAAAATCAACCTTGCGGCCAGGCACGGTGGCTCACGCCTGCAATCCCAGTACTTTGGGAGGCCGAGATGGGTGGATCACGAGGTCAGGAGATTGAGACCATCCTGACTAACAAGGTGAAGCCCCGTCTCTACTAAAAATACAAAAAAAAAAAAAAAAATTAGCCGGGTGCAGTGGCGGGCGCCTGTAGTCCCAGCTACTCGGGAGGCTGAGGCAGGAGAATGGTGTGAACCCGGGAGGCGGAGCTTGCAGTGAGCCGAGATCGTGCCACCGCACTCCAGCCTGGGCGACAGAGCGAGACTCCGTCTCAAAAAAAAAAAAAAAAATCAACCTTGCAGGTACTAATATGTAAGTCCTCCATGAATGATCCAGCTATGCTGGTAAATAAGTGAGGGCAACATTGTATCCCAACACAGGAAGGGGTCAAATTCAAACTATGTGAACTATGTGATCATACTAACAGAAACACCGTTAAACATTTTATTCACAAGTGATTTGTGCAGTCCCAATAATAAATCTCAGTGTTAGACACAGTCCTCACAATGTAGCAACTTAACACAGAGTTCAGAAGCGCAGTTAAAGAATATAAAGAGAGAAAGAATCAAGGCAAGAATAAGGAAGGAGAAGAAGGAGAGGACACGGAGGGAGGAAGAATGTGAGGAGGCAGGGGCTCCCCAGCATTCCCGCCTCCCTCTGCTGGTCTGTGGTGAGGGAGGAGTGAGGGCCTCCTGTGGCTGACATTCTTCCAGGGAACTCTGCACAGTCCTGCTGATATCATCAGTTTCTTTTGCTGCTGCCTTGAAAAGTAAACAAAAAAGGGCTGCAACACTGCAACTCCATCAGGGGCATGGGAAGATGAGGGTGGGGATGGGGTGAAGGAACAGGAATCCAACAAATATTAAGAGGACAAACTTTGGTAGGAAAATGATAGACCAAGCAAAGTAAAAGGCAAAAAACTTTAATGGTTATTTTGCTAAAGATAAAACTCTGGGTGGTAAAGGAATTAAAGGCAGAGTCTCAAAGAGATATTTGCACACCCGTGTCTGTATTAGCACTACTCCCAATAGTCAAGAGGAAGCAAGCCAAGTGTTCACTGATGGAGGAACAGAGTGTGGTACGCACATGTAACGGAACATTCCATTATATGTATAATACAGGAAGGAAATCCTGTCACCTGACACAACATGGATGAACCTTGAGGACATTATGCTAAGTGAAATAAGCCAGTCACAAAAAGACAAGTCACTGTATGATTCTACTTACATGAGATACTGAGAATAGTCAAAACCAGAGAGACAGAAAGCAGAATGGTGGCTGCGGGGGCTGGGAGGAGTGGGAATTACTGTTTAATGGGTACAGTTTCCATTTTACAAGCTGAGAAGCCTATGGAGATGGACGGCGGTGACGGCCACACAGCATTATGAATGTATTAACAGTTAACATTACTGAACTGTGCACTTAAAAATGGTGAAGACAGTATGTTTTATGAGTATTTTACGACAATTTAAAAATTAAAAGAAAAAAAACCAGAACACACTAAGGGTTATAGGCACAAATTCTCCTTATGCCCACCACCATCTCAGCTGGTAGTATGATGGCTGTAGACACCATTAGAGGCAATGGGGAATCTATGGGGAACCACCCAGGAAAGTCACCATCCAAATGTCCACATCCCTGCTTGGCAATTAAAACGAAGACACTTTTCTTCAGCACCTGGTGAAGATGTTTAGTTTCTAGTGCTTTCCAAGATCCACCTCAGGAGAAGTCAATTTGTCCACAGGAAGCGTAGTTTCCAAAGCTGTCTACGGTGAACCTCTGAGAGATGTGAATTGAGTTCAGCTTTAGGGAGCCAAAGTAGAAGTTCTCAAACAACTGAAAAGGAAGAATAAAAACCCAGAATGAATATTTAAAGTATAGATGAAAATATTAAACATCAGATTCTCTTGTAAAAACACCAAACCACAACAATCCCAGCAAACCTCTCATGCTTTTTCTTTTCAGTGTTTACTCTGAATAATGATCCAGGAGAGGAGGGATGGGGGTGGGAGTGAGAAAAGAACAGCCAGCTCTTCTCTCCGATTAATTCTAAAGTCTCCCCTGACAAATGCACCAGAGAAAGAGGTTCTGAAAAGTCAAATCCGAAATTCATCTACTGACCAGATATGACCAAGAACTTATAGCAAACGCCCCATGGCCACACCCTGACTCACAGAGTCTGACCAGGCTGCTTCTGACTTCCAGTGACTGACCATGCAGGGATCTCGGCTTTGTTGCACCAGGGTTAAATTTGACATAACATATATCTAATCAACGCCATTTGTTAGGAGCGCTGACTAAAATAAATAGAAGATAAGGCTCCTGACTCACAAGTGATTCAGACAAACCACTGAGGGACACAGAGCATGCACACACACACAGAACAACCCAAGGGACACTTCTACTTGCCAACAGAACAAGTACAAGTGATTACTTATCAAATACCTTTATTAGACTTGGATTCAAGCCAGCGACCTAAAATAAATACTTTTTGCTATGATCCTGTACTTTACAAAAGCTTTCAAAAGTGTGTCAGAGTGAGGGATGAACCATACATACTCCAAGAGGGACTGGACTTTGTGATTACCACATTTATAAGGCAGGACCCAAAATGACATCAGAATTCATCCCAGGAAAATGCAGCCATAGCGCCTGAAAAAGGAGCGTCAAAGAGTAAAGAGCATACCTCCCTCTGTTAGGATGTAGGAATTGCTCTTTCTTAAAATGTCAGTACAATCCCAAGAAAGCCTTGGTTGTTTTTTAGAGATAGGGTCTCTCGCTTTGTTGCCCAGGCTGGAGTGCCTTGGATTGCAGTAGTGCAATCATGGCCTCAACTCCTAAACTCAGGCAATCCTCCCATCTCAGCCTCCCAAAGCACGGAGATTATAGGCATTAGCCACCATACCTGGCCCCAAGAAAGGCTTGTGACACATGTCCCCAATGATGCCTGAGGGGACCTTTGCACATGGACAAGTGACTGTCTTTTCACTTATTTTTATACAACCTCCACACACATGGACCTTGGCCACCATTGCTTTTCCTCTTCCTGCAATTAATGGCCTCGCAAAATGCCTGAGGGTTCATTAAAGGCTAACTTTATAAAGCCCAGTAAATATTGATTCTTCAACATGACATCAACTTGACCCCAAAGATCTATTTAGAGGTTGTGTGCTGCATTGTCTTGTGTTTCAGAAAGGTGATCAGCTCCTGCCTGCATTGATTTACACAATTAACTTCTCTTCCTGACTTTGGCAGCCTGCTTAAACCATATCCACCCTTTTATGTAAAGAAATTCAGCCTGAAATGGTTATCTGCTAATCCCTTTGCTGAACACTAATTTGAAGTGAAAGACACGTCACCAAGACTGACAGATTTATAGCTCTGCAAACTGAAGCCTTCTAGGTACAGAAAAGCTATAACCAAAGAGGCAATAAAAGACAATACAAAAGAAAACTAAAAGGAAACTCATAATACTTTCAACAAGTTACTTTTTAAGGATTGGCAGCCTGTGAGTTCTCTACCTTCTTCTCTTTGTGCCCATGTTTTCAAGTAGTGGGGAGGCCACAGTGAGGAGCTGCAAGTGATCAACCCATGACTTCACTTCACCTTATGCAGATGGCCTACAGACAGCATGAATCTGCCAGGGATATTCTCCTACTCCAGGTTTAAGGAAATAGCAAATGTAGCAATCATGAAGTTAGCTGGGATGTGACTGCAATGCAGTAACAGAAGAATTGAGAGAGATAACTAAACATAAATTCTCACATCCACTAAGGCAAGAGCAGGCTGTGGAAAGAGTGCTGGATTCTAAACGTATGCCCGGACATGTAAGCTGTGTGACTGTGGACAGAAGACACCACCCACTGTACCAACCACAACAGGGGCAAAAGATCATAATGGGCAAAGACCTCATAAGAGCAAGTACAAGGCCAGGTGCGGTGACTCACGCCTGTAATCCCAGCACTTTGAGAGGCTGAGGCAGCGGGATCACCTGAGGTTGGGAGTTCAAGACCAGCCTGACCTACATGGAGAAACCCCGTCTCTACTAAAAATACAAAATTAGCCAGGCGTGGCAGCGCATGCCTGTAATCGCAGCTACCCGGGAGACTGAGGGAGGAGAATCGCTTGAACCTGGGAGGCGGAGGTTGCGGTGAGCCGAGACTGCATCACTGCATTTCAGCCAGGGCAACAAGAGAGAAACTCTGTCTCAAACAAACAAACAAACAAACAAATAAACCAAAAAAAAAGCAAGTACAAGTACCTTGTGTGCTCACTGAGCAGGGTTTAAAAAAAATAAAAAATATCTTGTAAACTGTAAAGTGCTATGGAAAATTAGTATTTCCGTAGCAATATGGTATTTCCATATGGTATTTCTTATGATGTTTTTAAATATCTCTCTGCTATCATTACCCTTGTATTTATTTTACCTTTGTAAGTCACCATGTTCTTTCATACCTTTTGATAATATCACAACAAATGGATTTCTCATCCAGACGTCCCTAGTGCCAGTGCCAATCTTCATGTCACCCTTCCTACCTCTGTTCTTGTCCTCTATGTTTATGATTTAGTAACAGATAATTTACTAGCAATTTTTCAGTTATCTTACTGCTTAGTTATTGTTATATCTTTTTTTTTTTTTTAGACGGACTCTCTCTCTCTCTGTCACCCCGGCTGGAGTGCAGTGGCGCGATCTCAGCTCACCACAACCTCTGCCTCCCGGGTTCAAGCTATTCTCCCTCAGCCTCCTGAGTAGCTGGGATTACAGGCATACACCACCACACCCAGATAATTTCTGTATTTTTCAGTAGAGACGGGGTTTCTCCATGTTGGCCAGGCTGGTCTTGAACTCCTGACCTCAGGTGATCCGCCTGCCTTGGCCTCTCAAAGTGCTGGGATTACAGGCATGAGCCACCATGCCCAGCCTATTATATCTTTATTCTTTGTTTTTTTCCTTTTTATTTATTTTCTTAATAGAGACAGGGTCTTGCTAGGTTGCCCAAGCTGGTCTTGAACTCCTGGGCTCAAGTGATCCTCCTGCCTTGGCCTCCCAAAGTGCTGGGATTATAGGCATGAGACACTGTGTCCCGCCAATGTATCTTTATTCTTAAGTCTTTTAGTTCTATCAATTTTTTCTAATGACTCACTAAAATATAAGCCCTACAGAGGAAGAAGCTGGATCCTACTGTACTGTAACATTATCTAGTAGATTGCATCTGATCGATAAATATCTGCTGGACAAAATGACAATGAAAACTAATGCTGTAGATGTCCATGTACATCCCCAAGTCTGGAAAGAGAAAACTATGGCATGCACTTGTCTAGACTGGATTTAAAGGTCTAATGTATCGGTTCCCACCAAGGAATTTCTGAACAGGACTTGCCAAATTCAATCAAGGGGGCGGGGGACATTTCTACATGTTTCTTATTTGTGAAAACCTGGATCTCTTTCTTAGCTTCAGTTCCTGATCTGGAATATTGCTGAGCACCTGATGTTATGCATTTTCATGCAAAGAGGCACATGAAAGTACTTCTGTCTCCCAAGTGCTTACCATCTCGTTAGGGAGAGTGCATATCAGAAGAGGGAAATGCTGATGACCTGGGTGTGTCCATCTTATGAAAAGTCACTGAGTCCTTTACTCTGTGATCTGTGTAGCTTTCTGTATGTATGTTCTACTTTAATGAAAAAAGCTTACCTAAAACAATATAGGTAGTAAAGGTTAAGTGCGTGAGATGAGAGGTACAGGCCATCAATAAATGCAGCAAGAGGTAAGGAAACAAGGGATGCTGAGGGCTGCGGACCTAGGAAAGCCATCTGGAGGAGACGAGACCTGAGCTGGGCCTTGTGGCAGGTATAGGGCATAACACAAAGGAGGGAGGGCAGCATGAAGGCAGAAATGGGCATGGTGGGCTGGGCCAGGCAAACAGTTTAGATGTTTGGAAGGTTCCTAGAGTGAAGCAGTGAGAAAGACAGAAGGAAGGAGAATCAGATTAAGGGTGTCTGGGGGACCTGAGGCTCAAGTTCACAAGTTATACTTCATCCTACATGGTGGGGAACCACTGAAGGCTTCAGGATAGGTTGGTGGCCCAAGATGAAAACCATGTTTTAGGGAGATTAACCTGGGTATGATGTATTGTGCTGACTGGAGAAGGGAACAAGATAAAGAAAAAAAAGGAGACCATGGTAGTAGTTCAGTCATGAGGGTGATGTTGAGTCTCTCAACTACAAACAGGCAGTGGGCTTGGAAGACTGGAGCAGATGTGAATGAACGAATGAAGCCATGAATGAAACTATAAATGAAACACAGACCGGAGCTAAATGATGAGAACTTATGAACACAAAGAAGGAAACAACAGACACTGGGGCCTCCTTGAGGGTGGAGGGTGGGAGGAGGGAGAGAAGCAGAAAAAGTAACTACTGGGTACTGAGCTTAATACCTGAGTGATGTAATAATCTGTGCAACAAACCCCCGTGACACGTTTACCTGTGTAACAAACCTTCACATGTACCTCCAAACCTAAAATAAAAATTACAAAAGAAACACAGAAACACCTTGGTGACTTTCTGGATGAGAAGGAGATGGAAAAATCAGTGATGATGGGTCCAATGGGTGTATATGAGGCTGCCATTGACAGTAACAGAACATTTTTGAAAGGGAGCTACTTCATGGGGAAAACGACAAGTTCAGGTGTGTTTACACACTCACGGCTGTATCTTACCCACTAGCTCTCTGTGTCCCAAGCCCTTCTCGATTCTAGGATTTTCCTGGTAGGCTCTGAGAATATGCATCAGAGACACCTGTAGCACAGTTAAGTGGAAACAGATCACTGTAAAAGGCTTTATGAGCGTCCCTCCTTTTATTGAGTTGTAGTTCTTTTTATACTAGGGAAATGAACCCTTTTTGTCTATGTTACAAGTTGCAAATACATATATTTCCTCTAGTTTGTCACTTGTGTTTTGACTCTGCTTATAATGGTATTTACCATGTCAACTTTAATTTTTATGAACTCACAATTATCATAACAGGAGATTTTAAAAACAAAGTTACCTAATGCCAATAATTATACATTAAAAGATTGGCCGGGTGTGGTGGCTCACACCTGTAATCCCAACACTTTGGGAGGCTAAGGCAGGCAGATCATCTGAGGTCAGGAGCTCAAGACCAGCCTGGCCAACATGGTGAAACCCCATCTCTACTAAAAATACAAAAATTAGCCAGGCATGGTGGCGGTCGCCTGTAATCCCAGCTACTTGGGAGGCTGAGGCAGGAGAATCACTTGAACCCAGGAGGCAGAGGTTGCAGTGAGCGGAGATCGCATCATTGTACTCCAGCCTGGGCAACAAGGCAAAGCTCTGTCTCAAAACAAAACAAAAAACAGATCAAAGTGAACTAGAAATATGTAGGTATTGACAACAACAGTAATAAAGATGACAACAGCCAACATTTATTAAGTAAACACATGTGCCAGGAAATATCTTATTGCGTCCTCACAACCCCACGAAATAGATACTATGTTTTGTTTTTTTTTTTTTTGAGACAGAGTCTTGCTCTGTCGCCCAGGCTGGAGTGCAGTGGCGCGATCTCAGCTCACTGCAAGCTCCACCTCCCGGGTTCATGCCATTCTCCTGCCTCAGCCTCCCGAGTAGCTGGGACTACAGGCGCCTGCCACCGCACCCGGCTAATTTTTTGTATTTTTAGTAGAGATGGGGTTTCACCGTGTTAGCCAGGATGGTCTCGATCTCCTGACCTCGTGATCCACCTGCCTCAGCCTCCCAAAGTGCTGGGATTACAGGCGAGCCACCACGCCCAGCCAATAGATCCTATGATTAATCTCCATTTACAGATGAGCCTTAGGTTTAGATGGCTTAAGTAATTTGCCTAAAGACACACACGAAGTTGATGGTATTCAGGACTTCTCAAAATGTGGCACCTTGGCATTTGAGCAAACAGCAGAAGCAGGAAAGTCTCTCTCACCTTCCATAGCCCCTCTTCCCTGAAGCAGACGATAAAACCTATGAAGGCCGTCCTGTGACCTCCTGCTCTTCTTCCCTGAAGCAGGTCATAAGACCCTCATTCAACAGGTACCCTCCCTTTGCCCAGAGGAAAGGAATATCCTTATCTGTGAAGACACAGGGCATAGAAAAGAATCCGAACAAACAGGCCTTGCTAAGCCTCCCCTCAGTTTATTACCATTAGGCCACACCCTTTGTCCTCCAACCATACTTCTCCATGACAGTCAAACTTACTTATAAAAATCAAACCTACTTACAAAACCTTTATCAAACCCACTTATAAAAATACACAAGTTACCACTTCCTTTGGATCTTTATTTCTGAAGGCTCCCGTGTCATGTAAAGCTTGTATTAAATAAATTTGTATGTTTTTCTCTTATTAATCTGACTTCTGTTACAGGGGCCTCAGCCATGAACCTAGTGATGGGTGAGAGAAGAAATCTTTCCTCTCCTACAAAATAAAGGCAAAAAACTGAGATTCACACCCAGACAGCCTCACTCTAGAGTCTGAGCCCGTTGATTCCTGTACTCTATTGCCCCTTAATGTGAGTGGCTCCCCTTGAAACACAGCCCCATTAAATAGCCACGGTGAGGAACACTGACCCAGACAACTCCCAAAGACTGAAATGAACATGTTCTTTCACTTGCTGTTCCTATATTCACAGCGACTGCTTTTCCTGGACCTGGTTTAAGAATCGGATGGCTCTAGCTCAGCTGGAAGCATTTTAATTGAATTCTGGATGAAAATAAGCACGAGTCAACTAAAAGGCTATATTTAATTTGGTATTTGAATGGGGAAAGATGAAAAAGCTTAAACTACAAGTTTAAAAAAAAGAAACTTGGTTGCTCTTTTGAACCTGAACTAAACATGAAGAACAAAGTGTTGTGTTGTTTAGAAAGTAACAGACCTAACAGGAAAAATTTAAATTAAAAAAGAATCTAGTTAAGGTGTCTGAATCATGTTGAATTTTTTCTCCTCACTGTTGTTTTATAACAATTCCCTTGGGGATTTTGAAACCTAAACATTTTCTTTCTGAAAACATTTTCCCTGACACGCACACACATACAGCCCTGTTGTTATGGAAGTCAGTATTTTTTAAAACCTGCTATAAAGGAACATAACAACGAACAGTACACAAAACTACAAATATTTAATGAGGAAATGGAAATAGGATTAAAACTGCCAATCGCTGTGATATAATTAGTAAATAATAAGTACTGACTTGGACAATTTAAGAAAATTTAAAACCACACCGGGCGGGGTGACTTATGACTTGACTTCAGAGGGATGGCTGGACTCCAGAGGAGAGATGGCTTGACTTCCGGGAAGAGCCAGCCAGAAACAGGCAGACTTTGGGGTAAGATTACCTGCCCATCCCGTCCCTTCTCCAGCTCCCATGTCTGCTGAGAGCCATTTCCATCACTTAATAAAATTCTCTGCCTTCAACATCCTTCAAGTGTCTGGGCAACCTCATTCTTCTTGGATGCCAGACAAGAGTTCAGGACCCATTGGGTGCGGGTACCCAGAAAAGGCTGTCACACTGGCCCTTTGCCCTCAGTGGCAGAGGGCAGCCACCCCACATGATGAGGCAAGGGTACCACTGAGCTGATCACACGCTGCTGTCCACAGACAGCGGGACAAAGAGAACATTCTAACATGCCCTCTGGGGCTTTGGGGATCGCTGGCACCCTCACCTAGACACTGCCACGGGGCCCACACAGAGCCTGCTTCTGCCAGCACCCAAAATGGCCAGCCAGATCCCATACTCACTTGCTCATGTGCTCCCTCCCACAAGGGGTTGAGCACAGAGAGCCAAATAAATGGGGCACCCCCGTCACAAGTCTGACGAAGGGGTCAAGAAAAATCCTGCATCAATAATATCTTTAGAAAATTAAACAAACTTTTCCTATCACCAAGTAAAGAGAGAAATGTAGACCTTTGATGAAAGGTTTTTGGTCAAAATCAAGGTTTTCCCTGACAAACAATGGCAAGATAAAATCCAACCATCCTGCTGTCCCCTGCTCACATGATCTGTGAAGCCTACCATTTTCAGTTTGTACATGTTTCTTTCCTAGGGAGAACACAAAGGGAATTATTGATTTCTGGTAATGTTGTGGTATACACTGAAAGAAAACAAATAGCAAGATTTAAGGGCTCACTGTGGTTATTTTTCCTTGCATTCGTTTCAAAGCTTCTACTCCTTCCCCATTGCCCTGTGACACAGCCATCAAAGACCAGAAATAACTCCAAATGCAACAAGGCTGCCAAAATGAAACTGGCAATCTCAAACAGAGGTGGGGAGGAGGGCGGAGAGGGGCCTTTTCTTCTATCTGTGACCTCGGGCTACAGAACCGAATGAATGGCCAGTCTACAACAGCACAGTGACAGTCTGCTGGGGATCCCTGCTCACTTGGCTTTCCCAAATGAGGCTCGCTCTTTTCTTCAATCTTAGACAAAGCTGTGATTACTCTCTTCCAAGATCCCTCTTTTAAGAAAATCTACTTCTTGTGCTGGTGGCCTCGGTGAACTATTTGCTGTCTCAATACTACTTGAATAAGAAGAAATTCAGTTTTGAAGTTAAAAATAAAAATTCAAAATATTCAAGTCTTATGCTATTTATAATCATTCTTGACATACATGAGATAAACCAACCTTTAGAATATAATCTGATGCAACTGAAAGTAAGTACAGGGGGTTCAATTAATTCAAGTATTTAGAAGGATGTACTAGGTCATATTTCTCTCTAAGAAAGGATGCTATTGTTCTCATGTATGGCAATCAGACTTTTGAAACTCAAAGCAGAGTGAATAGGAATAGCAAATGCATGCTACTTTGAGGTTTTCCCAGTGTTTTTCTTCCATAGTCTGTTTACCAACTTCTATTTCTCACAATTATCCCCTTTATAGATAAAAGTAGTAACACTATTTTGTACTTAATAATAACACTTAACCACCTACCTCCCTATGAGGGATGGTATGAGGATGAACAGAAGACAGGCTGACAAGTACTTTGAGCTCTTTGGGAAGGTACTCCCAGTATGAAGCCTTGCTGTGGTTAAATAACACCTTTCATCTAAGGATCTAAAAGTGTCTTACAAAGCCCAGCTCATTAACTCCAAAAAATTGCTATGATATAAACCAGAGCTGAGCATTATTATCCCCATTTATATAAGAAACAGGGACAAGCTAGGACCACTAATACTGTCAGAGAAATTTAAGAGTTCCTGGGATGAGGCCTAGGATACAGGCCAGTGGAAGGCCATGTCCACAAGGCAGTGTGTATGGGCCTCTCAATTCCAATAACAAATATGTACCAAAGAATGCCAAGTGGGGAAGCAGGTCCATCCTTAGGCTGTGCATATACAACCAGATAGCAAAGAATAAGGAGCAAATGATGTGAAAAGCTATCATCACAGCCCTTGGAAGATCCCAATTGCAAAACATCAAAACAAATAATGGTATATTTCAGATGCATTCCTCATAAAAGAGGCATCTAGGTACAGGACTAGTATGACTTCAGGGAGCAAACAGAAAGATACAAATACCAGACTAAAAATATAATTGATTTTGAAAAAAAAAAATCAAGGTTCTTCATATGTCATGTTACTAATCTCACTCAGAATTAAGATCACTTTATTGGGAGTTAAGTCACCAAAAAGAATTAAGTTCACAAATAAGTTTCCCCCCCCCAAAAAATAAATTTTGTTTCAAAGTTATGTTTATTAAAATTCCTCAAACCTAAAAAAAAAAAAAATTCTGAGTTTCTGGCAAATACCGTGCATTTGTCTTCTGGGCCACCTGTGAGATTACTTCTGAGGAGACCAAATGTGGGAGGTATGAAGAGGCAAGAAGGAAATGGAGATCCACCACATCCGGGGTCAAAAAAAACCTTCCATCTACTTTAAAAATACTCACATGGGCTGTGCCCAAGTGGATTCTTTCTAAACATCATCACAGAAGAATGTAATTGAGTCTGTTTACCCTAAGGTAAGTCATGCTCCTCTACACACAGACACACATACCTTCACCTAGGTACAAAAAATTGAAATTTCTTTTCTACTGAAGAAACGGGACAAAAAGTTTCTTGGGCAGACTAGACTTTAATGCTTTCCTATTGTGAAAATAAGTAATTCAAAATCTAAGCTGTTGGAATCTTAACATATTGTAAGGCTTAAGGGTATGTGATTATGTGAGTCACTTAAACTTGTATCTGTAACCTGGGCAGCTGTAACTGTTGTTTTTCTGATTATAGATTAGCCTTTTTCCTCACCTACACTGTTTTGTAAATGGTTGTAAATGAATAAGCAGTGCCAGAGAAGATCCCTTCCCTTTTAACTGTTGATCTTCATTTTGATTAAACTTCCCTCTTACATTTCTCATACAAAGACTTAAAAGACTATCACATCATCTAGGATGGTATGTTAAATACTTTTTCTTTCTTTTTTTTTTTTTTTGAAACAAGGTCTTACTCTGTCAGCCAGTCTGGAGTGCAGTGGCGTGATCACAGCTCACTGCAGCCTCCACCTCCCAGGCGCAAGAGATCCTCCCTCCTCAGTCTCCTGAGTAGCTGAGACTACAGGTGCATGCCACCATGCCTGGCTAATTTTTGCATTTTTTATAGAGACAGGGTTTTTCTATGTTGCCCAGGCTGGTCTCAAACTTCTGGGCTCAAGTGATCCTCCTACCTCCACCTCCCAAACTGCTGAGATTACAGGCGTGAGCCACCATGCCAGGTCCTACACTCCTAAGTTGGAAAGGAAGTGAAAACAAGCTGTACGGAAAAGAAAACAAACTGTAATTAACTAAATTATAGCTCATAAACCAACCTTGTATAGAAAATGTTATAATCCTACTAAATTTGTTTTCTGCCTATATAAGCAGGACCTTAACTTTTAACTTTAAGCACTGACCTCATTTCTCTGAAGTCCCTGTTTCCCAAATGGCCATTCCCAGCTTTTCACTTGAATAAACTTTTAAAAACTGAGTTCTGATCCTTTCCATTATTGCTGGTCGACATTATCAATGACTACAGACCCACTCCCTCCCCCAATTTCTCCATCTTTAAACAGGAATGATCCTTTACAAAAATGTTCTGCAGTTAAAGATAAATTATAAGATGAAATTTTGAGCTCTGATTATTATTGTCACTCACTGACTATAATCTCTAATGCATCACTGCAGGAACCAAAATGCAGAGTATCCTTAAAAGAAAAAAGGAAGAAGGTTTATCAGGTACTCTGACAGCTTACAGGCTCTACAGTCATTATCTGGTCTCATAGGGCTGTAATATTTTTAAAGACCAAAATAGGAACATCTACTTCAGAATAAAAGACAATGAGGGCGGCAGGTAGTGACTATCCTAGAGTCATCTCCAAACACAGCTTAACTCTGCCCAAGATGCCACTTTTAATCTGAAACATCAGACTGCAGTGATCAGTGGTGTGAGAGCCAATAATATTATAGTAGCTAATAATAGCCAATAAAAGAGAGGACATAATGCACTTCCAGAAGGCCTGGGGCACCTCAGATCCAAGGAGCAAGGTCAAGGGCAGTCTGTGGGAGGAGCAATTCTTATCAACATCGTGGCCTCTATTAGGAGAGCAGCAAAAAGGCTGTTAAGTCAGTAGAACAGCTGTGATTTTTCAACCCATCAGCAGGCCACTCCTGTTTTCGTCTCCATTAAAATAGTACCAAAAGGCTTGTGTGTCCCCAGAGCCCAAGTCCCCTCTCCACTGACTGAGATGGCATTCCTTGCACAGAATGGGAACAGGAACTTCCCCTCACTCATCCTGCTCTCAAATCACCTGCCTGTCTTGCTGCAGTGAGCAAGAGGAATGCTCAAATGAGCGTTAGCCTGACCTAAGGATGTGCTGGCAGAAGGCAGACAAACAGAGCCAGGGAGGGAAGGCTTGAAAACTTCCTTCAAATAATCACTCAGGGATGCACTTTGGGAATTTGGCCTGAGGCTCACTGCTGATGTAAGGATTATCAAGTTTAAGACTGCTGGTAAGGCCAAATGACCTATTAGGGGGTGAATTAAAACCGCTATATACAAACAGGATGCCAGGCAGTTCTGCTGAGCACCTCAATATTCAAAATGCCAAGGGATTTCCCCTCTCTGCAGTCTTTCAATTTTGAAAAATAGCAAGAAAATAATATGAGTGGGGGTAGGAGGTAGAGGAGAAAAGAGGCTACGCTGACCCGGCTGGAGAACCCACACCTAATCTCCGCCTAATCTCGGCGCAGGCTAGGCACACTCCGCCCATTTCCACATTACGTCGCAGAATTAGCCTCAGAGATGAGAGGTGAAAGTTCAATTTGCTGCATTATTTCTTCCCAAGGAAGTCTTGCCACAGGGCATGGGTATTACTGCTTTACCTGACAAAACTGCCCCTGGGGCTGATGGCTAGCAGAGACTCTTCAAGCCTGTGACTAGCAACCCTAAGGGCAGGTGCCCTTTCAGAACTAATCTAGATGATGTTTCTGCAGATAAATTCTCTCCCTTAGAAAAATACCTCTTCTTAATGCTCTTATTTCTGGTGTGGTCATCTTCCCTCAGGTATTATTCATAATGGTCCCTCAAACAAATGCAACAGAAGATAAATGTTTGGTCTCCGTATTACACAGTAGAAAGGAAGAGCAAGTCAGCAGAAATGAATCCTTAGAGGGGAGTACACAGGGGACAGCAACAGGGACATTTCTTCCTGGCCCCCGGCTTTTGGGAGGCTGGGCACAAAGGGGCTGACTATTGTGCCAAGGCAACAGATTCAGGAGCAGCATGGAGGAAACCAGTCACCAGCCTCAGCCCATCTCCACTCCAACTTCTCCACCAACAAGGCAGCATCCAGAAGTTAAAGAGCAAATCAGGCCGGGCGCAGTGGCTCATGCCTGTAATCCTAGCACTTTGGGAGGCCGAGGTGGGTGGATCATGAGGTCAGGAGTTCGAGACCAGCCTAACCAACATGGTGAAACCCCGTCTCTACTAAAAATACAAAAATCAGCTGGGCGTGGTGGCACATGCCTGTAATCCCAGCTACTCAGGAGGCTGAGGCAGGAGAATCGCTTGAACCCGGGAGGCGGAGGTTGCAGTGAGCTGAGATCATGCCATTGCACTCCAGTCTGGGTGATACAGCGAGACTCCGTCTCAAAAAAAGCAAATCAGATGTCCCTAGGCAACATCAGACAATGCAAAGAGTACACATGCATATAAATAACAGCTATCCAAATAATGGCTGGCCTTGGATTGGCTCCCTGGAAGAGGGGAGAGAGGCTGCCACATGTTATCAACTAAGTTATTTTCAACTAAGTTACCTCATTAGACAGGAAGACATGAAATATTGCATCCTCTGTCAGAACCAAAGGAAACATGCCTTGAGTAGCATCACTGTAACTTTATAGACTATAACACACATTTTTCTATAATCTAATTCAGATGGCCCTCCTTCCCCTCTGCAAAGGTGTGGGCTAGATATCAAATAAGCAAAATGCTTTGGAAAAGAGAGAGGGTTATCATCTCCATGCATGTCACAGTCATAAGGCCACTACAATTTAAGAAATTGGTATCAGGCCAGGCGTGGTGGCTCATGCCTGTAATCCCAGCACTTTGGGGGGCCAAGGTGGGTGGATCGTTTGAGCCCAGGAGTTCAAGACCAGCCTGGGCAACATGGCAAGACATCTCTACAAAAAAAATACAAAAATTAGTTGGGTGTGGCAGCACACGCCTGTAGTCCCATCTACTCAGGAGGCTGAAGTGGGAGGATCACTTAAGCCTGGGAGACTGAGGCTGCAGTAAGCCAAGATGATGCCACTACACTCCAGCCTTGGGTGACAGAGCAAGACCCTATCTCAAAAAAAAAATTCAAAGTTTTAACCTACAACTGAGAGAATAAACTCTGAATTGAATTTCTGATTATACCGTTTTCTCGTTTTTAATTTGTAATAATAATGTTCACATTTGAGTATTAATTCTAAAATTGTTTCATCCCTTGGATATGGGGAAGAGAGCAACTTTCTTTTTTTTTTTTTTTTTTTTGGAAACGGAGTCTCTCACTGTAGCCCAGGCTGGAGTGCAGTGGTGCAATCTTGGCTCACTGCGAGCTCCACCTCCCGGGTTCATGCCATTCTCCTGCCTCAGCCTCCCGAGTAGCTGGGACTACAGGTGCCTGCCACCACGCCCGGCTAATTTTTTTGTATTTTTAGTAGAGACGGGGTTTCACCATGTTAGCCAGGAT
Source organism: Gorilla gorilla gorilla (assembly GCF_029281585.2). Classification (NCBI taxonomy): domain Eukaryota; kingdom Metazoa; phylum Chordata; class Mammalia; order Primates; family Hominidae; genus Gorilla; species Gorilla gorilla. Next base: position 43,648,596 of record NC_073232.2, on the reverse strand, counting down.
GGTCTCGATCTCCTGACCTCGTGATCCTCCCGCCTCGGCCTCCCAAAGTGCTGGGATTACAGGCGTCAGCCACCACGCCAGGCCAAGCATCATTTTTAAGAAGACATCACAGCTTCATAGCGTAGTGAGCTTCACTCTTGTTTCTTTTACCTCTTTCCACCAGTGTCCTCTAACATTTGGAATAACACTTAGCCACTGTTGATACAAAGCCCCCGAAACTAAAATGGTTTTATTTGGTCTGGTCTCTAACAAAGGGCTGCTTCAAAGAGGACAGTGCCCTGTCACCATCTCTGGGTCCAGATTTATATTCTGCTACTGGTTTGTTTATACTGTAGCTAAAAACACACAATGCAGAATATATGTACAATGGAATAATTAATATTCAGCCTTAATAAGGAATGAAATTCTGACACATTCTACAACATAGGTGAACCTTGAAAACATTATGCTGAGTGAAATAAACTGGACACAAAAGGACAAATGTACAATTCCACTTACATGAGGTACCTAGAGTAGTCAAACTCATAGAGACAGAAACTGGAGTGGTGGTTACCAAGGGGAAGGGGAAATGGGGAGTTGTTCATTAAAATGAGTTTTAATTTGGAATGATGAAAAAGTTCTGGAGATGGATAGTGATGATGGTCGTGTAACAACATGAATGTACTTAATGCCACTGAATTGTACACTTAAAAATGGTTAAAATAGCCAATCTTATGTATATTTTACCACAATTTAAAAAAACAACGGCCGGGTGCAGTGGCTCACACCTATAAGCACATCACTTTGGGAGGCCGAGGTGGGTGGATCACTTGAGGTCAGTAGTTCAAGACCAGCCTGGCCAACATGAAACCCCATCTCTACTAAAAATACAAAAACTTGCCGGGCATGGTGGCACACGCCTGTAATCCCAACTACTCAGGAGGCTGAAGCACGAGAATCACTTGAACCCAAGCGGTGGAGGTTGCAGTGAGCCGAGATCCTCCACTGCACTCCAGCCTGGGCAACAGAGCTAGACTCTGCCTCCAAAAAAAAAAAAAAAAAAACCCCAACATACAATGGACCCAAAGTGACCCACTCATTTCATCAGTGAACTACATCCAAAATAATATGAACAGTCCTAGAAATGAACACATAAAAAAGATAAGTATTTTCTACAGTAAGAACAGACATCCCGTTCAAAGAGTTCCTAAGAATGACATCACAGGAACCAAAGACAATTGAATATTTATTCCCCCTCCCTCAAATGCACCAAGCAAGCATGTAGCTTAGTGTTTTATATTTAGTAGGTATTCAATAAACATTACCAAATATTTATTTTCATTCTGATAAGAACCAGAAATGATTTTAAGAAAGGTAATGCTAACCTCTTAATTTTTTTTCTATTTCTTGTTATTGTGCTGGCTGGGCCCTTTCAAAAACCCTGCATCATTCCCTGCCTGACCCAGGACAACACATGGAAGTATTCCAGTCCCACTGCAAAGAGGAATAACCTGTGAACATGAATTCAAAAGAGAGCAAAGGTATTTTACAGACCAGGGAAGGTGCATCTTCCCAGAATGGATGTTGGCTTCTGCCAAAAATCAGTCAATTTCTTGTTTTTCAGTTCCATGTTAACAATGGTTTCACCTCACTGACAGCCATATCTTCAGATGCTCTCATTAGTGTTTTAAGACTTCACTGTCCAGGCAAAGTAACACATAAGACACATTTTAAAATTCCAAGGAAAAGTTTTGGTGAAACACAGCTTAGATTTGAATCTTCCTTTCCCTCACCCCCTAAACAGACCGAAATAAGAAGCTACAACACCAAACTGAAGCATTTCAAACTGTACTTTTTCCTTATATACCTGATGCTCTAAGGAACTGCCCAATCACCTGTCAGAAGTCTTTCAGATCCTTTAAAACATAGTATATTGTTTTTCTATTGCTGTCAAAATATGAAAAGCCCCTAATAATCTTCTGCAATCTCCTATTTTTATAGCTTTTCATCATCAAAGAAGGGAGGCAGAGCCATATCTTATCACTAACAAAGCACCATATTCTAGCAGGATGTCTTGTCACAATCTCCTTCCTAAACTTTCACATTTTCTGACATTCATGCTAATTGTAAAATTAGCACCATTTACTTGCAAGTTCAGTGCACTTTATTTTTCATTCAATATTTTTTATTAATACCTTCTGTAATAAGGCATAAATGAAGCTGCCTTCAAACAAAATCACTGTCCATGTTTCAAGTTAATCAGTGCATACCATAGAGAAGCACACAATTAATTTTGGATGTATTTTGAAATAAAAGAAAGTTAAATGTAAATGTAAGGTCATTATTATCTTTATCAGCTGAGTCTTGCTATGTGTAGTAATAAAGCTGCAATCAAATTTAATTGAGAAATGAACTTGAAAGATTGTGAGTATGAGCTACAGGTATATTCAGTTTGCGGCTCTCTTTTCTTGAGTTGAGTAACTTAATTTTAAAAAAGAAATAAATGGCTGGGCGTGGTGGCTCACGCCTATAATCCCAGCATTGTGGGAGGCCGAGGCAGGCGGATCACGAGGTCAGGAGATCGAGACCATCCTGGCTAACATGGTGAAACCCCGTCTCTACTAAAAATACAAAAAATTAGCCGGGCATGGTGGCGGGCCCCTGTAGTCCCAGCTACTCGGGAGGCTGAGGCAGAAGAATGGTGTGAACCCGGGAGGCGGAGCATGCAGTGAACTGGATCGCACCACTGCACTCCAGCCTGGGCGACAGAGTGAGACTCCGTCTCAAAAAAAAAAAAAAAAAAAGAAACATTTGCTAGAAATGAAAATAATTAATTAAACAGAAATTCAATAGGATTGACTGTTGTTAACTATATCTTTATGACATAATTAGTTTATCTTGAGGGCCTATTAAATAAATGCATCATATTTAATCATAAAGCAAAATTGTGTTGGGTGAAATAAAAGAAAAACTAAACTCTAACCTCTAAGACAAGAGTCAGCAAACTTTTTTTTTTAAAAGGCCAGGAGGCCACACGGATTCCACCACAAGTACACAACTGTGCCAAATGGTGTGTAAGTAAATGAGCTGAGCTGTGTTTCAACAAAGTTTTACTTATTTGGATTTCACATAATTTTCATATCATTAAATAGTACAGTATTCTTCTTTTGATGTTTTTTCAATCATTAAAAAATGTAAAAACTATTCTTGGTTAGAGGGCCATAAAAAATACAGGTGGTGGGCCACGTTTGGCCTTCAAACAGTAGTTTGCCAAGTCCTGCTTAAGAGTTTATTATATGAAGTACAAGGCAAAAAATAACCCCTCTGGCAAATCTAGTGTTCTACTGATGCATAAGAAAAAATCTTTTTCTTCTCTCCTTCCAAAATCTGATGTCTGTAGAAAACAGTTCCAAAAAAGTTTCCTGAGTGCCTGCCAGGTGCAAGACACATTGCTAAGCACTGAGAGGCACCTAAGAGGTCTCTGAACAATCAAAGTAGGGAGAGGGGGGTAGCTGAGAGATGGAGAGAGCTCTATTGATTTGGACGGCTCTTACCATTAAGGAAGAGGTAGTATCTGTATTGGACTTTGAAGAACAAGTATCATTTGAATACAGGAAGACTGTAGTAAAAGAAAAACACAGAGATAAGGACAAAACCTTAGGGAATAGACATATTATGGAGTGAATTTTTTAAAAAGTAACTCCAGAGTCAGGAAGAAAACCAGGAGAGCCAACTGCCACTAAAGCCAAGAGAAGAAAGCATTTGAAGGAGAAAAGGGCTTAACACTCTCAGTGCGTATACTGGGGAAAAAGTAAAAGTAGGTCAAGGCACTGAACAAACAGGGGCTATCAATGACTTTCTACAGTGTTGTTTTGGTATAATGGTAGAGGTGGCAGACAGGTTGGAGAGAATAAATAGGGACTAGTCCAAAAGGGACGGTGGTAGGAAGAATGGCTTTATAGTGCTTATTCAGACTAAAGAAATGGGTTCTCCTTCCTTAAAACAAAAAACACTCTCATGAAAGATGCAGCTACCTTCTTAGTAAATTGCTCTAATATGAAACACTCTAATAAGAAAGTTGTTCTTTATACCAGTTAAATTCTTACACTCTTTGAAATCAAATGGCCCAATTTATGTGGTAAGATCAACAGTTAATAAAAGGTGCATCTATCGTAAACATTGCAAAAAGACACAGCCAAGAATCAACAAACTTTTCTGGAAGGTGCTATATAAACACACGTACACCCCGAATGGTTAAGTGTCCTACTAAGCTCCTAAGTGTATGCCTGTCTGTCCTTCTTTCTTTATAAAATTTTTTATTTCAACATAGTTTTACACTTATAAAAATGTAATAAGAATAGTAAAAGGAATCCTGAATAGTTTTATCCTTCCTTCTTTTTTAAAAACCTACTTCAAGAAAAGCATTCTTTGGCTGAACTTCCTGCTTTTTGTTCTTTGTAATGTAGATATTGTCATTAAATTTTGGCCATCAGTTTAAAAACTGTTAGGACTCAAGTAGTTTAGTTAATGTTGTCCATGATTCAGTCACAAGTTGTAAGAAAGCAAAGTACAATATAAGCTCACTTAACAGAGTTCCTGTTTAAAATTCATTGGGCTTCTTTAATCTTTAGATTGATGTTTTTCACCAACTATGCCCCATTCTCTCCTTCTGAGGTTCCAATTAAATACATGTTAGATCTTCTCACTTACTATCCTGAACGTTTTGTTCTCTTTCTGTAATTTTTATCTCTGTCTATGCATCATTCTAGATAATTTCTTCTGATCTAACTTCCAGTTCACGATTTCCCTCTTCAGCTATGTCTAATTTGCTGCTAAACCCATACACTGAGCTCTTTATTTCAGTCATTGCCTTTTATAGTTCTAGCATTTCTATTTGGTTCTTTTTCAGAACTGTTATATTGGTTTTTCTTTTTAATAGTTCCCAATTCTCTGATAAAAATTTTAAGCTTGCCAGCCAGGCACAGTGGCTCATGCCTTTAATCCTACCACTTGGGAGGCCAAGACAGGAGGATCACTTAAGCCCAGAAGTTCGAGACCAGTCTGGGCAACATAGTAAGACCCCATCTCTATATTTTAAATTTTTTATTTTCTGCAATGGAGTCTCACTCTGTTGCCCAGGCTGGAGTGCAGTGGCGTGATCTCAGGTCACTGCAACCTCCACCTCCCAGGTTGAAGCGATTCTCCTGCCTCAGCCTCCCAAAGTGCTGGGATTACAGGCATGAGCCACCATGCCTGGCTTTTTAAATTTTAAGAATAAAAAAACAAATTTAAGCTTGGCTTTGATTTCTTCGAACACAGTAAGCATAGTTGTTTTTAGTCCAAGTCTGATAACTCTAGTATGTCATATATTTATGAGTTTTATAAGTCTGTTTGCTTATTGTGACTGGTTTCCTCTTATGTCTAATCATCTTTGACTGTGTATTGGCCACTTTTGGAGAAAAAGCTCCCTGGAGGAATATTTTTAGGCAGAGGGTGATGGTACCTTCTTCCAGAGATTTCTGTTTGCTACTGCCATATGCCTGGAAGCACTACCAGTTCAGAGCCTCTTTCATCCAAGATCAAGACCTTAGGGTCTATTTCCTCCTTTTAGAACACTAATGTTAATTTTTGCACTGATTGAGAATGCTCTTTGTCATATTTTCCCCTCATATTTTCTCTTTGCCATTTGCCAGAGATTTCCTTGACTCTTTCTTCCAATCTTTGATTAAATATACGTATATGTGAGTGCATATATGTAATCTCCAAGGACCCTCTCATTCTCTAATTGATCCTTTTAAATAACATTTTTACTTTCCAAATGATTCTTCAGAAAGTTGCATATCTGTTTCACTAACAATTGTCTACTTCACATGATTGTCAAGAATAATGTAATTGCTTTCAATGCTATATATAAAAGCTATTACAAAATATTAGTATGGCCAACTGAACTGCAGTTTGTGTATTAGCTTTAAAAGCCTGGAGAAGAAGTGACATCTGCTAGTGATTTTACTTAAACAATATTAAAATATCCAGTCACAGAAATATAACATAGTAAAAAAGGCACAAGAGCCATGGTGAAAATCAAGGGACAATAACTTTATCCTAAATTCCATTTGCTGTTATATATCCTGCTATAATAGTGCAAAGGGACATTTAGCAATAGACAATCAAGGAAAGACTTTCTGAGAAATCAGAGTTTTGAGAAAAAAATCTAAAGAAGAGCCAAGTGACTAAGAAAATAATTTTCGGCCGGACATGGTGGCTCAGGCCTGTAATCCCAGCACTTTGGGAGGCTGAGGCGGGCAGATCACGAGGTCAGGAGATCGAGACCATCCTGGCTAACACGATGAAACCCTATCTCTACTAAAAATACAAAAAACTAGTCGGGCGTGGTGGCACACACCTATAGTCCCAGCTACTTGGGAGGCTGAGGCAGGAGAATGGCGTGAACCCGGGAGGCAGAGCTTGCAGTGAGCCAAGATCGTGCCACTGCACTCCAGCCCGGGTGACAGAGCTAGACTCCATCTCAAAAAAAAAAAAGAAAAGAAATAATTTTCAAAAACAGTATATAATATGGCTGAATATTGAATCGAATAATAAAACTGGATAATAAAAAGAAACAATGTTTTCTTCCTCAAATGAAATAATACACTTTCTGGCTGGGCATGGTGGCTCATGCCTGTAATCCTAACACTTTGGGAGGCCAAGGTGGGTGGATTACCTGAGGTCAGGAGTTCGAGACCAGCCTGACCAACATGGTGAAACCCCATCTCTACTAAAAATACAGAATTAGCCCGTCATGGTGGTGCACGCCTGTAGTCCCAGCTACTCAGGATGCTGAGGCAGGAGAATTGCTTGAACCTGGGAGGCGGATGCTGCAGTGAGCCAAGATCGCACCATTGCACTCCAGCCTGGGCAACAAGAATGAAACTCTGTCTCAAAAAAAAAAAAGAAAAAGAAAGAAATAATATACTTTCTAAATGCTAGTCTCCCTTTGCAAGCATTAATATCTTTTTTTAAAAGCTACAAGACTTCTAGTTTCCAGTCTAGCATTAAGGACTTCGGAAGTCGCCACTCCATCCTAACAAGTGAAAAGCTGAACAAACTGAAACCTTGACAACTCTTCGTAGGTCTGTCAGAAGACTGAAGTCGGGGACAAATTGCTGCCCCCAAAACTGGAGGCACACACCGGTGGATACAGAGAATCACAAGGGAGAAGAAACCCACAGGAGAAACCTCCAGAGAGTGGAGTAACCTAACTGTAATTGACGAACTGCTAGAGGCTGTGTGGACAAGTCTAAGAGTTAGAAACTCCAGGGAACCACCTCACCAAAAGTTTTTGTAATTTTACCTCCAGGAGCTCTACTTGGCCTCCTGCTTCCAGCAGGGGGAGGAATAAAAGAACCATTCTGAAATATGCCAGACCACTTTGTTCTTAACAAGGCCTGCCCTCAGGAGAAACTATTTTACCAGAGCCTAACCTGCTGGGGTTTTATGAAAGCTTAACATACCTAGGGGAAGGATGATATCCAACTCCAGCCCCCTCTAGCCATCCACAGTGGGGAAGAGAAATATCCAGCCCTAGTGGGCACTAACCTTCCATGTGTAGGAACCCCACCTCAGCTCCCTCCAGTCTTCACATAGGGGCCCCTCTAACCATCCTGTTCCACCTAACGGGGGTGATGAGAAGCATAGGTGATATTCACAGTCCAGTGGCACAAGCTCACCAAAAGACTGAGACCTAATCACAGAATTACAAAACACTTCCCCTCCGTCCAACCTTACCATCACACAACAGTACATCATGTCCCTTTCACCCAGTACATCACGTCCAGATTCAACAAAAAATTACTACAAGACATAGTAAAAGGAAAAAAAAAAAAAAACACAATTTGAAGAGACAGGGCAAACATCAGAACCAGAGTCAGAAATGGCAGGGATGTTGGAATTATCAGACTGGGAACAACTATGATTAATACGCTAAGGACTCCAATGGATAAAGGAGACAACATGCAAGGACAGATGGATAATGCAGGCAGAGAGATGGAAATTCTAAGAAAGAATCAAAGAGAAATACTAGTGATTAAAAGCACTGTAACAGGCTGGGTGCAGGGGCTCACGCCTGTAATCCCAGCACTTTTAGAGGCCGAGGCAGGCGGATCACCTGAGGTCAGGAGTTTAAGACTGGCCTGGCCAACATGGTGAAATCCCATCTCTACAAAAATTAGCCAGATATGATGGCGGGTGCCTGTAATCCCAGATACTCGGGAGGCTGAGGCGAAAGAATCGATTGAACCCAGGAGGCGGAAGTTGCAGTGAGCCGAGATTGCACCACTGCACTCCAGCCTGGGCGACAGAGTGAGACTCCATCTCAAATAAATAAATAAGTAAATAAATAAATAATAAAAATACTGTAACAAAAATAAAGAATGCCTTTGATGGGCTCATTAGCAGACTGGACATGGCTGAGAAAGAATCTCTGAGCTTGAGGATATGACAATAGAAACTTCCCAAACTGAAAAGCAGAGAACAAAGACTGAAAAAACACAACAGAATATCCAAGAACTGTGGTACAACTACGAAAGATATAAGGTGCACACAATGCAAATACCAGAAGGAGAAGAAAAAAAGGAATGGAAACAATATTTGAAGGAATAAAGACTGAGAATTTTCCTAAATTAATGTCAGATTCCAAACCACAGATCTAGGAAGCTCAGAGAGTACCAAGCAGAATAAAGACCAAAAAAAAAAAAAAAAAAAAAATTGTACCTAGGCATATCATAGTCACACTTCTGAAAACCAAAGATAAAGAAAAAATCGTGAAAGAAGCTGAAGGGAAAAAACAAATACTTTTCCTATATAGAAGCCAAGATAAGAATTACATTTGACTTCTCCTCAGAAACCATGCAATCAAAAAGAGAGTGGAGTGAAATACTGTTGAGAGAAAGAAACTCCATCAACCTGGAATTCTGAACCCTGTGAAATTATCCTTCAAAAAATGAGGGAGAAACAAGTATAAGCGATATGCTAAGAAAGAAGAGAAAAAGAAATTATATATAATGCTCAAATAAACCAAAAAAGGCAGAAAAAGTGTGGGAAGCAAAAACAGAAACAAAGAACAAGGGCAACAAATACAAAACAGTAATATATATAATAAACATTAATCCAACTATAGTAATCAATAATCACTTTAAACATCAATGGTCTAAATACACCAATTAAGAGACAGAGAGTGTTAAATTAAAAAAATAATAATAAAGCACCCAAACAACATATTGTCTATAAGAGACCGACTTATTTATTCATTTATTTTGTGACAGGGTCTCGCTCTGTCACACAGGCTGGAGTGCAATGGTGCAATCATAGCTCACTGTAGCCTCAACCTCCCAGGCACAAGCGATCCTCCCACCTCAGCCTCCAAAGTAGCTGGGACTACAGGTGTGCATCACCATGCCCAGCTAATTTTTTAAATTTTTTGTAGAGACAGGGTCCCACTGTGTTGCTTATGCTGGTCTTGAACTCCTGGGCTCAAGTGATCCTCCCACGTGGGCCTCCCAAAGCGCTGGCACTACAGGCACGAGGCATTGTACCCAGCCAAGAGACTCACTTTAAATATAAAGACACACAGAGATTAAAAATAAAGGGATGTCCCAGCATAGATGGGTTCTTAAAAAAAAAAAAAAAAAGAAAAGAAAAAGTAAATAAAGGGATGAAGAAAGATACACCATTCTAACACTAACTGAAAGAAAGTTGAGTAGCTATATTAATTTCAGATGGAGCAAACTTCAGAGCAAGGAAAGTTATTATGAATAAAGAGGAGCAATACATAATGATAAAAAGATCAACTGTCCAAGAAGACCTAACAATCCTTAACACATATGTGCCTAAAAACAGTGTCAAAATACATGAGGCAAAAGTTGACAGAAGCAAGAAGAAACAATGAACTCACTATTATAGTTGGAGACTTTAACCCCCATATATCAGAAATGGACAGATCCAGAAGGCATAAAATCAGTGAGGATATAGTGGAACTCAACAGCACTACCAACTGACTGGATATAATTGACATCTATAGAATATTTTATCCAACAACAGCAGATTACATGTTCTTCTCAGGCTCACAGGAAACACTGACTAAGATCACATTCTGGGCCATAAAATACGCTGTAATAAAATTTATTTTTATTTAAAAGAATAAAATTCTTTTAAATTAAAAGAATAGAATCATACAGTGTCTGCTCTCAGGCCACAATGAAATTAAACTTGAAAGTGATAACAAAGATAGCAGGAAAATCCCAAAATAGGTGGAAATTAAACCACACACTTCAGCCAGGCGCAGTGGCTCATGCCTGTAATCCCAACACTTTGGGAGGCCAAGGTGGGCGGATCACAACGTCAGGAGTTCAAGACCATCCTGGCCAACATGGTGAAACCCCATCTCTACTGAAAATACAAAAACTAGCTGGGTGTGGTGGCACACCCTTGTAATCCCAGCTACGTGGGAGGCTGAGGCATGAGAATTGCTTGAACCTGCAGGGGCGGAGGTTGCAGTGAGCCAAAATTGTGCCACTGCACTCCAGCCTGGGCAACAGAACCAGACTCAGTCTCAAAAAAAAAAAAACAAAAAAAACCCACACACTTCTAACCAACACACACTTCTAACCAACAAAAAGACCTTAGCTACCACACCCTTAGCTGGGTGTGGTAGCTCACTCCTATAATCCCAACATTTTGTGAGGCTGAGTGCTTGAGCCCAGGAGTTAGAGAACAGCCTGGATAACAAAGTGAAACCCCATCTTTACAAAACAATTTAAAAGAAAAATTAGCCAGGCATGACAGTGCAAGCCTGTATTCTCAGCTACTTGGGAGGCTGAGGTGAAGGGATTACTTGAGTCCATGAGTTCGAGGCTGCAATGAGCTATGATTGTGCCACTGCACTCCAGCCTGGGTGACAGAGCGATGAGGCCCTATACCTAAAGAAATTAAAAATTAACTTTTAAAAAAGAAACTTCAAGAGAGATTTAAAATATTTTAAGGTAAATGAAAATGAAGATACAACTTATCAAAATTTGTAGGATACATCAAAAGCAGTGCTCAGAGGGAAATTTATAGTACTTAGTGCATATGTTAGAAAAGAAAAATGATATAAAATCAATAATCTAAGCTTCTACCTTAGGAAACTAGAAAAGTAAGAGCAAATTAAATCCAAATTAAGCAGAATGAAAGAAATAATTTAAAAAATCAGAGCAGAGGCTGGGCGCGGTGGCTAATGCCTGTAATCCCAGCACTTTGGGAGGCCGAGGCGGGCAGATCACAAGGTCAGGAGATCGAGACCATCCTGGCCAACATGGTGAAACCCCGACTCTACTAAAAATACAAAAAAATTAGCCAGGCGTGCCGGCGTGCGCCTGTAGTCCCAGCTGCTGGGGAGGCTGAGGCAGGAGAGTGGCATGAACCCAGGAGGTGGAGCTTGCAGTGAGCCGGGATCGTGCCACTGCGCTCCAGACTGGGTGACAGAGCAAGACTCGGTCTCAAAAAAAAAAAAAAAATGAGAGCAGAAATGAAAATAACTGAAAAGAGGAACTCAATAGAGAAAATCAGGAGTGAATCCTAATGTAAACGGCGGACCATGGGTGATGATGTGTCAATGTGGCCTATCAATTTTAAAGATGTACCAATGTGGTATCAGATGCCAATACTGGGGGAGGCTGTGCGTGTGCAGGGATGGGGGCATTTGGGAACACTGTACTTTCTGCTCAATTTTGCTGTGAACCTGAAACTGCTCTAAAAAATAAAGTTTATTAAATTTTTTAAAAAGTGACCGCATAGTTCTAAATCTCACCCCTCTTCTCTGTCCTCTAGAAAAAAAAAATTGAATTTATCTTTTCAACACTCTTCTAATACTTCAAAACAAAATATTCATTCAAAACAAGTCTCTCCCCTGAGAGTGTTTAAGAAGTTAATTGTGCTTTCGTTCCCTTAGGATAGACTGACTAAAGAGTCTCCCGGGAGGGGCATGGGAGGCAGGCTCCACTCTTTGACCTTGGTAGTAGTCACATTGTTCATTTTATGACTATTTGTTAAACATTAAATGTATGTCTCATGTACATATATAAATATACACATATATATATTTCAGCAAAAAAGAATAAACAGTATTTTTAAAAGCTTCATAAAAATGTCTCTAAGTAAAGCAAACTAAATAAAGATCTCATTGAAATTTATTCATTATAATTGTCCTTTTAAAGGCTCTGAAGAACAGAGACGGGACAAAACCAAAACTGAATGAAATACTTGGGTGGCTCATTCACGTCTTTCAAGAAAAGTCTCAATGTGGCTAGAGATTTAAAACATATTTTCAGGGGAAAGTCTTTAAAATTAATACAGTTAGTTTAGTACTGCCAGTCTCTTCTTTCTCTAAATTAAAAGATTCTTATATATAAAATAGAAAAGGTACAAATTCATCTCCCTTTTACATGGCTTATATTTTCCAGGATTTTTAAGTGTCTAAAGAAATGGCACTTTTACACTATCCTCTGACTTTAGACCTATAGTACTTTCCATTCTTTCCCAAATATATCACTGTGCCTTTATTTGTACCATATCACCTTCTCTGATGAGTACAACCTACGGCTCTAATGCCTCCTCTTCACTCTGCAGTCAGAAGCTATGCTTTTGAACAGTTAACATTGTACCCCTGGTTCAATCTGCTGAGAGCACAATCTTGGAATACTGATTCTATTGCTTAAGACCCCAAACAGACTGTCATTACCTCTCTCCCCAGAAGCTGGCAATTAATGACCATTTTACTTCTAGCTAGTGAGGGAGCATTTACTTCCAGGCAGTGTGTCTTTAGGTCAGCATGATTTCTCCAATTATAAATTTATCACTGCCTATGGCTATACAAACAACATCTTTTTTTTTTTTTTTTTTTTTTTGCTATCTCTTAGATTAGAAATGGATACTCTCTGAGGGGACACCATCCCATTAATTTGGCCTAGGTCTTCTTCACTCATGCATCCTCCTTTTGGAGCTATCTGGCACTTTTCCATAAAAAACCACCATAACCAAATATGTTTGTTCTTTTTCAGGTTTGAATAACACAGGAAAATGATTCTAGTTGTCAGTTCTTAATTCAAAGTCTTTCTTAGGGCAAGACTTCCTTATTTTTAACTAGGAATAACCAGACACTAGTATATTACAGCTGCAACAACTCTCAAAAAAGCTGTACAAAAGAAAAATGTGGCTTGCATCTGTAACAGTCATTAAAGATTTCTTTTTTTCTTACTAAGGCTCCCAGAACACATATTATACCAAGCCAAAAGAACCAATTTTCTTCATGGAGTAGAATAGCAATTGGCTGTTACTCATTAAATTCTTACAGCAATGAGCAATGACTTTCTTTCTTGTTTTGTTTCTCTTTGAATAGTAGATGAAGTTGATTTTTTTTTTCCTAAGGCTGCCTCCCATCACCAGCATTCCTGATCCTTGGCCTATGCAGCTGTTAATATGCTGCACACGTATGCCTGGGCTCCTTAACAACCAATACAGTTAACCTTTCTGTTTACTCCAAGTCAGTTCCTATCTTGTTAGTGAAATTGATTTTTTTTCTTTCTAAGCATAATAATTTCATATCATACAAAAACTATATATATGAAGTCCACTGGTTTTCTAAATCCTGTTTTTATTTTAAGGGCTTCAGGAGCCATGGATTCTCATGTTTTAGTTGAGAAAGACGTGTCCATTCATGGTAATGCCAAAAGGTGGGTGGACTATGGCTACTTCACAAGCATATTTAATTGCCTCTGTGTTGGGGGTGGGAGGTAACTGTTGGAGCCCACATTTACTTTTATTTTAAAAAAGAAGCTAATTCTCTTGATTGAACATAGGTGAAAGATTATTTTTCTGGAACTAGTGATTAAGGAGTAAAATATTAAATACTATACTAAAGGATACGTCATCATAACTATCTGTGGTCAAAGGCACTTGTCCATAACTCACCCCATGGTTTTTATATTCTAATTGTCTATTAACTATCTGTACCCCTCACGGACTGGAAGCTCCTAGAAGGCAGGGATTGTATCATAATGACTGTTTCATCTTTAAGGCACATAGTCTGGCAGATGGTATACAGTCAATAAGTATTTCTGTTAGTGTTGATATTATATTCGATACAAAAATCTAATTATTAACTAGCTATGGTTTTAGACTAATTGGCACACTCACTGCCCCACCATTTATGAAACAAGCTTTAATTGGCCATTATCCCAGATCAGGCAGATATGCCCAACTTCAAATATCTAATGGTCTCTACCTAAACACTGGGCATCTTTATGGGAGGCAGCAGAAAATAATGCTCAATTTGTGAGTTTTGAGTCTTTCTGTTCCGATTCAGATTCTGCTACTAACTAGCGGTACCTCTGGCAAGTCACTTTACCTTAGTAGATTTCACGTCAGAGATTAAAGTGGGGAATTGGACTAAATGGTCTCCAAGAACCTAGCTAGGTCCAGCTCTAAAAGTGATTGGGCTTGAATTAATAAGGGTATTACTGATATAGCAAGTCCTTGTCAACACCAGAGGGAGCTACATTCATATCATCACTGGGGTGGTTCAGAAGATTTCAGGAAAAAGCAGTTAAATTGAAAACTAACTTTCCAGAATGAGAGAAATTCTATAGCAAGGTAAGAGCTCCACACTGCTCATACGGCCACCCAGCAGGCTCTCTGCCATCACCCCACTCTTATAGATGTCAAAGCACCTCACACCTGACTTGTACCAACACACAAGGCTTCAGTTTTAATTCCATGAAAACCCAGTTGGCTTTGAGCCATTCCTAAAGATTTCTTTCCCCATTCAGTCTATTTTATTTCTTAACCAAATTAACAACAACAAAAAGCAAAGTAATTCATTGTGATACTGGAAAATCCCCAAAGAAGGGAGATAAAGGAGGAGAAAGATTCATATCACACCAAAGCTGTAGCCTGGAAAAAACAGTAAAGTTAACTACAACTGAATTCATTAGCAGCCTGCCACTCAAACCCAAAGCTACCTCAAAAACAAGAAAACTACTCAAAAAGATAAAACATATCAAGGAAAGGAAGGACTCGGCATAGCTCTGCAATGCAGGTGCGGGAATGCCTGAGTCGATGGCTGACACTGCCCTATTGGGCTCCATGGTAAGCAGTCACAGCTGCTGAAGAGTGATGTCATTAATTAAAGCAATGGGGTCACATTAGGCATTTGGCAAAAAAACTGTAAAGTGACAAGATAAGGGAATGGAGGGTGGAATAGGGAAGAAAAAGTAAAAGCATTTCTAAAGCTAAAGCCTATTCTGACGTTATCATATACTCCCTCCTCCACCTCAGCAAAACACCCATAGCCTTGAAAATGACCTAAACCCTTAGAGAGCAAGTGAAAAGAAGAATTGAAAACCTCTCCATTAGTATCAACTTATGTTTCTCTTTGTCCAGAGGAACGATGGCATGCTAACCTGATGGAGAAGGCATAAATCATGAATATTACAGAAGGGTAGTCTGTTAGAGAAAGACAAATGTAATCCTGAAGAACCCCTTTATTTACATTTCATAGATTAATTCAATACTCAGAAAGGCAAAGCTTCAATGGTCAAAAATGGACCATCTACTTTTTAGGACATAGGCTGTTCCTGAGTAAAAATGGATTATAAAGCCACTGCAGAGATTGACTTTGTGGGTAAAGAGAAAAATCTACTAAAACAAGACAAATAATTATTTTCCACTTAAAAAAATGCAAGCTCAAACCTCTAGAGGTAAGTACAGAGTAAAACTTAGGTTGAAATCAACTTATTTCTATGAATCCAAGTAGTTGGAATACCTAAGGGTTTCCTTTTTTTTTTTTTTTTTTTTTCCCTAAGTGTTTCTTATATCACCAATTTCAGGCAGAGTGCAGAGGCTCACACCTGTAATTCCAGCACTTTGGGAGACAGAGGTGGCAGGACCACTTGAGCCCAGGAGGTCAAGGCTCCAGTGAGCAGTGTTTGCACCACTGCACTCCAGCGTGAGCAACAGAGAGAGACACTGTCTCAGATAAACAAATAAACAAACAAACCACCAATTTCAAATACTCTAGAAGTGCCAAAGCCTTAAGAGGACCAGCTACTTTTCCTCTCTTTCCCTTTAGATAATTAAAAAAAAACAAGTATGAGAAAAAGTATGAAGAAGTATGAAAAAATATATGGAGAACTACTTGTTTTCCTGCCTTATTTAGGACATGTGCCAAAGGATTTCCAATTCACTCTGCTTCATACTGACCTTTAAAATATTTCGGCCATCAAATGATTCTCTTTCCTTGAAGATATATTTGCCATCCGCTGTGTAGAGATTGTACCTGCCTTCAGCTGTAAATATTCCAAAGATAATGTTAGAAGCTTAGATTGATTGGTTGTTTTCTCTTGGATTTCTATAGGTACATAGGTATGACTAGCAAAATTTTCATGAACTACCTGGAAAGTGGCATAATGAAGAGGAAAAATGTCAGGCTATGTATCAAGAGGCCTGGCTTCTAGTCTCAGTTCTGTCAACAATTCATTCAGTATACATTTATTCACTCATCTATTCATTCGACATTCTCCAGGCACTCACTATATATTCCTAACTATGCAACTAGCTACATTATTAGGCAAATTATGTCTCCATTGTGGACCTTAGTTCCTCATTGACAAAGTGAGAGGCAGGACTAAGTGATCTTCAAAGGTTCCTTATGTTCTATAGATCCAAGAAAAGTGGCATATAATTTTAAATATGTAAAAATACATAAGAGTTCACACATCAGCTAGTCAAAACTGCTGGCACTCATGCTCTGGGTTGATTTAAGGACTTCCCCCAAAGGAAAAAGAGCCCTTCAGTTGCAATCAAAGGTATTCTTACAGACATTCTACACAGGAATGCAGCAAATCTATGACCTTAGCCTAAACCAAGCTGTGCTCTAGCTTCTTGAGTTAATTTGGGTTGCATATCTCAAAAGACATCCTTAAAGGTTGGCAAGGAAAAGAATATCAAAGGAGAGGGAAACAGGAAAGAAAAAAATGTAACATCATTTCATGTCCTTCTCAAGTAAAAATTCAATACAGGAGAGTCCAGAGTACAAAAAATTCAAAGCATCCTCAAGAATTAACTCAGAATATTTTCTGAAATATTAATCATTTCCTACCCACTGACAGACCTTCAAAAATACTTATTTCCACATTTAAGTACGTTATTTTACTTTTATAAGTAAGGAGAGTACTAGGCCAGAATTGATGAAATACATCTAGAGTTTTAAAAACTCCATGAACATAATACATAATACATTTCAGCTAGCCCACTGGAGTTGCACATGGGTAACTATGGAACTATGTCTCTAATGAGAAGGATGCTCTTAATCAAAGATCCCAACCCCATGCATATTTCACAACTTAAAATTAAGAGAAAGAGAATGTGTGAAGTTGCAAAAGAACAACAAATAAATTGATACCAAATAAATATCAAAAAGTGGAAACAACACAAATGTCCACCAATTGATGAAAGGATACATAAAATGTGGCATATCCATACAATGGAATATTATTCAGCCATAAAGAAATGAAGCACCAGGCATGGTGGCTCACGTCTGTAATCCCAACACTTTGGGAGGCTGAGGTAGAAGGACCACTTGATCCCAGGAGTCTGAAACCAACCTGGGCAATATAGTGAGACCTTGTCACTATAAAAAAAAGTTTAAGCCAGACATGGTGGCTCATGCCTGTAACCCCAGCACTTTGGGAGGCCGGGACAGGTGGATAACCTTAGGTCAGGAGTTGGAGACTAACTAGCCTGACCAACACGGTGAAACCCTGTCTCTACTAAAAATGCAAAAATTAGCCAGGCATGGTGGCACACGCCTGTAATCCCAGCTACTCAGGAGGCTGAGGCAAGAGAATCACCTGAACCTGGGAGGCGGAGGTTGCAGTGAGCCAAGATTGCACCACTGTACTCCAGCCTAGGCAACAAGAGCAAAACTTCATCTTAGGAAAAAAAAAAAAAAAAGTTTAAAAATTAGCTGGGTGTAGTGGCATGTGTCTGTATTCCCGACTACTCAGGAGGCTGAAGTGGGAGAATCATTTGAGTGCAGGAGGTGGAGGTTGCAGAGAGCCAAGATCACTCTACTACACTCCAGCCTGGGCAACAGAGACCCTGTCTCAAAAAAAAAAAAAAAAAAAAAACACACAGAAAACAAAACAAAAAAAGGAATGAAGTACTGATGTGTTATAACATGGATGAGCCTTGAAAATATTATGCTAAGTGAAAGCAGCCAGCCACAAAAGATCACATACAGCATGATTCTGTTTATATGAAATGTCCAGAACAGGCAGCTCTATAGAGACATAAAGTAGGCAAGTGGTGCCTAGGGCTTGGTGGAGGTCAGGGGAGGGCAGAGTGAGAGGGGTAGGAAGAAATGGAAAGTGACTGCCAGTGGGTATGGGGTTTCATTTTAGGGTGATGAAAATGTTCTAGAACTGATTGTGGTGATGGCTATACAACTTTAACCAGACTAAAAACCACTAAATTATATATATATCAAGAGAGTAAATTGTAGAGTATGTGAATTATATCTCAATAAAGTGATTATATTTTGAACATCTGCAAATAGAGGGATAACTAGATTGTGAACACACAACACTCTCTTATATAAAGCTCTAGTACTAACTGAATATAAACCTGGATCCACACAACTTAGAATATACAGATTCCTACATATCTGAACTCTTCCTGTGTTAAGAGATTAGTTAATGATGGACCATGACATAGTTTTAAGAGCTCTGAACAAATATTTAAGGACTAAGACAAATGGAAAATGTACTGATAGCTAATAACTGTCTAATAAGATACTGTCTATACCTGCAACGCCCAAAACAGTGGCCACTATCCAGATGTTTTCCCATAAATTTTAATTAAAATTAAAAATAAAAGTTCACTTTCACAGTCTCACTAGCCACCTTTCAAGTGCTCAATAACCCCATGTGTCTAGTGGCTACCATATTGGACATCGCAGATACAGAATACTTCAATCATCACAGACCGTTTTCTTAATACAGTATGTCTTCTGAAACAATAAATTTAGAGTATACTCCAGAGTTCTGAAACTCTGCCTTTACATAATAATGTTAAAATGTACATCATCTCAGGAGATTCTCAATTTGTTTTCCAAAATTAAAATACACTGTTCAGAATAAAACAAATAGCACAAACCTAGTTACATGTTTCCACTGGACAAGCTGCATTATAATACATAGATATTGAAAATATTCCTACTTCCTGTACTACTGCTCCCCGAAGGAAAGAAATATGCTCAACTGGGCCGGGCGCAGTGGCTCATGCCTGTAATCCCAGCACTTTGGGAGGCCAAGGCAGGTGGATCACAAGGTCAGGAGTTCAAGATCAGCCTGGCCAAGATGGTGAAACCCTGTCTCTACTAAAAATACGAAAATTAGCCGAGCGCGGTGGCAGGTGCCTGTAATCCCAGCTACTCAGGAGGCTGAGGCAGGAGAATCGCTTGAACCCGGGGGGCGGAGGTTACAGTGAGCTGAGATGGCACCACTGCACACTCCGGCCTGGGCGACAGAGCAAGACTCCATTTCAAAAAAATAAAATAAAAATACACACACACACACACACACACACACACTCAACTGGAACAAGTTCAAAGTTTTGGATTCTATTACCTACCCAAACAAGAGTATATAGGCTTTAACTGAGTTATTTGAAGCTCTTTTAATCTCAGTGTTCTCAAAAGTAAAATAGAGATTTATTTATGTCTTAAATAAAATTCAATATGGCATCACAAAATAGTAGTATTTTAGAACTAATAACTAGATAGCTACAAATTTCTTGGTCCTACCATGACTGTAACTAAACGGGGTTAATTATCAAATGATTGCCAGTTGGGATCTTTGGTACATATCTGAGAGAAATTAAAAGACGTGCCTTAACTAAAAGGGACACACAAATTGTCCTAACTAAAAACCTACAAATAGTCAATGGTTCAAGTCCTGATGGAGTTATCTTCTCCTCTAGATAGATTTTTTTTTTTTTTTGAGAAGGAGTCTTGCTCTGTTGCCAGGCTGGAGTGCGATCTCGGCACACTGTAACCTCCGCCTCCCAGGTTCAAGCGATTGTCTTGCCTCAACCTCCCAAGTAGCTGGGATTACAGGCATGTGCCACCACACCCGGCTAATTTTTGTATTTTTAGTAGAGACGGGGTTTCACCATGTTGGCCAGGCTGGTCTTGAACTCCTAAATGCAAGTGATCCACCTGCCTCAGCCTTCCAAAGTGCTAGGATTACAGGCATGAGCCACCGCGCCTGGCCCCCACCTAGATTTTCTAAAACCAAGGTCAGGGCTCAAGAAAGGAAATGAAACCGGAATACATGATCTTGGTGCTGCTAGTGTATTTTGAACCATGAGTCTTGGAAGGAAGAGTTGCATATGGCTTGAATGTGTGACTCCTGATCCGATGCTGAAGGTACTAGAGAAGCTTTCACTTTGGAGATAGGGACAGGAAGAAAAGAAAACTTCTTTTTGAAATAAACAACTATCCCAAATCAAGGATTAAAACAAGGCATTTTTATAAAAAGGCTCAGAGTCCATGAAGAAAAAAACTATTATTTTAACACAAGGTTTCTCAACCTCTGTGCTACGACATTTTGGGAAGAATAATTCTTTGTCATGGGGGACCGTCCCATGCATTGTAGAGTGTTAGACAGCAC
The DNA here is from genome assembly GCF_029281585.2 of Gorilla gorilla gorilla. Lineage (NCBI taxonomy): Eukaryota > Metazoa > Chordata > Mammalia > Primates > Hominidae > Gorilla > Gorilla gorilla. The sequence goes on along the minus strand of NC_073232.2, from coordinate 43,627,855 downwards.
CCACTAGGTGCCAGCAGCAACCCATCTGCAGCTCCCTAACTATGATAACCAAAAATGTCTCCAGACAATGCCAAATGTCATCTGGGAGCAAAATAACCCCCAGTTGAGAAACACTGATTTAACATTTACTTTCACTAGCTCACCTTCCTTTCTTTTTTTCTCTTTAAACAAACAAAAAAAAAGCCACCAAGTATTGCATGCGACATACTTATGCCAAAAATTTATTCACTGTTTATATAAAATTTACCAGAGCATCCTGTATTTGTATATGCTAAACATGGCAATCCTATGTGTGACAGAAATAAAAGATCTGGAAGCCACAGTCCCATGCTATATATGTTCTTGCCCACCTCTACTATGCTCATCAGAATAAGCTAAGAGGTCTAAAAAACAAGATATATCAGAGATTCTTTCATAGCCCATTCTACCTAAACGTCAGAGATGCCACAAGGCCGCTGATCACAAACTGTGCTATAGTTCTCTGGGGGACTTACCATTGGGGTCTTTCCTGAATAGTGTATTCATAACCGTAGCATGCAGTTTCACACTATTCCACTCTTTCACTATTAGTCCAGATGCCTGAAAACGTTCCAGCACTCGATCAACTAATTCTTGTAGCCTGGAGAAATTGGAGAAAAGTAGTACAGAAATCTTAGTAAACTTCTGAACATGCGATTACTAATTCAACAATGTTGATGGAGCATGTGCTCTGTGCTAATCACTATACAAAGCCCTGCATCACAAGAGGAAGAATAAGAGACTCATCTCCCACCATCATGGAGCTAAAGATCAGTCTTGTTTGTCTGCTTAACAGATAGTAGAAATAAATGATGGCAATATATTATGGTGAGTGTGAAGGGAGTGATCAACTCTACATGGAGAGGGCCAGGTTTCCACAGGAGGTTTAGACATAGCCTGGAATGATCATTAAAGATTTGCAAATAACACTAGGGAAGGAGGGGCACTTCAAGTAGAAGAAGAAACAGCAAGTGCAAAGATGCCAAGGCATGCAAGATCACAGCATATTCAAAAAACTGTCAATTATTTACAATACAGCTATGACAGAGAGTGACAGAAAAGGGACAATGGAGATGAGCTAAGTCTATAAGTAGTGGTCAGATTAGGGAAGCCACAGAAAGACTTTCAAAAGGGAATAATGTGGTCTGATGTCCATTTTTGAAAGCTGACTCAATAGCAGAGTGGGAAGGGCTTTAGAAGAGGAACAGCTACAGAGGTCAGTCAGCTAGGTGGCTACTTCAACAGTCAACATCACTATGATGTGTCAGGCACTGTTCTAAGCACTTTTTATCTGTTAAATCATTTAATCCTCATAACCAATTATTATCCCTATTTACCAATACAGAAGCCAAGGCACAGAGAAGTTACAAAACTTGACCAAGTTCACAAAACTAAGTGGCAAATCCAAAATTAGAAGGGGCCGGGTGCAGTGGCTCATGCCTGTGATCCCAGCACTTTGGAAGGCTGAGGCAGGCTGATCACTTGAGGTCAGGAGTTTGAGACCAGCCTGGCCAACATGGTGAAACCCCATCTCTACTAAAAATACAAAAATTAGCCGGGTGGTAGTGGCACGTGCATGGTGGCTCACACCTGTCATCCCAGCACTTTGGGAGGCCAAAGGTGGAAGATCGCTTGAGGCCAGAAGTTCAAGATCCACTTGAGCAATATAGCGATACCTCGTCTCTACAAGAAAAATTTTTTAAATTAGCTGGGCATGGTGGCATGCACTTGTAGTCCCAGCAACTCGGGAGGCTGAGGCAGGAGGATAGCTTGACCCCAGGAGTTCAAGGCTGCAGTGAGCTGTGATTGTGCCACTGCACTCTAGCCTGGGCAGCACAGTGAGATCACGTCTCTTAAAAAAAGAAAAACAACAATAACAAAAAACAACCCTCGGTTTCCTATGGTCTTCCAAGTAAGAGTCCAATCCTTCCTGACCCATGTGGCCTTCACAGCTTGGCTTCAGCCTGCCTTTCTGTTTCATTGCTGCCCTTCCCTTTCTACAGATTTTCTCCAGTCCTTGAATGTATTGTGTTCTTTGATATTGAATCTCTCAATTACTTAGGACAAACATTGTTTTAGAATCACCTTCACTTCTTTGACTCCTTTATACCAGGGCATCTCACTTCTCACCACTTCCAGTGCCACTGTCCCAGCCACCTGGGAACCATCAAAGACAACTGATAAGGATGAGGAAATAAGAACAGGAAGACTTCAGAGAGGCTGAAATAAGAATTACAAGGGGGAAAAAAGGAAAAACCGTACAGTACAACACTCGAGAAAAGAAAAAAAGCAAAAATATGCCTCCTTGTTTCTCACAATTAGAGTCCTCTATCAGAGCAGTTTTGCTAGCACACTGGGGATAGAAATCCTGTGACGGAGGAGCCAGAGAGGAGGGAAGGCAGGAAGTGCACATAACTCTGTCAAGAAACTTGAAAGGAAGGAGAGAAACGAATACCTGGGGAATCTGAAGATACAGAGTTGAGTGAGGGCTGTGTGTGTTTTCAATGAGGAGAAAAAGTTGCAAACGCTTACTGACAAGAAATTATCCAACAGAGAAAGAAAAGGAAACCAGGCAATAGGGGAAATGGACAAAACAAGACCTCAAAGGATGGTGTGTTCACAGGTGATAGGAACACAGCAGTGAACAAAACAAGCCCCACCCTTGTGCAGCTCACATTCCGGTAGGAGGAATGAACAAACACACACACACACCTCTGGGTGCCACATGCCTTGAAGGAGAAACGGCAGAGAGGGAGTAGAGTGTGAATGGGGGTGGGGGCACTATGTTAAGTAGAGTGATCAGGAAGGGTCTCCCTAATAAAGTGACATTTGACAGAGACCTGAGGGAAAAGCATTCTGGAGAGAGGAAACAGCAAATACACATTTCTGAGACGGCCATATGCAGAGAAGGACTGAGGAATAGAAAGGATGCCAGTGTCTGCAGTGAAACTAGGAAGAGAGAAGTGATGAAGTCAGAGAGGTGTGACCAGGTTAGCTGAAGCTCTCAGGCCCATGGAACGACTTCAGTAGTTACAGAGTGAGGTGGGAGCTTTTGGAGGGTGTTAGGCAGAAGACTGACATGATCTGGCTGCTGTGTGGAGGACAGACAGCAGTGGAGGCAGGACAGAAGCAGGAAGGCAGTTAGGAGGCTGTGGCAATCACCCAGATGGCTGGGACAGTGGCACTGTAAGTGGTGAGAAGTGAGATTCTCTGGTATAAGGGAATCAAAGAAGTGAAGGTGATTCTAAAACAATGTTTCTCCTGAGTATTTGAAAGATTGAATGTCAAAGAACACAATACATTCAAGTACTGGAGAAAATCTGTAGAAAGGGAAGGGCAGGCTGAAGCCAAGCTGTGAAGGCCACATGGGTCAGGCAGCATTGGACTCTTACTTGGTAAGCCATAGGAAACCGAGGGTTGTTTTTTGTTGTTGTTGTTGTTGTTTTTCTTTTTTTAAGAGACATGATCTCACTCTGCTGCCCAGGCTAGAGTGCAGTAGCACAATCACAGCTCACTGCAGCCTTGAACTCCTGGGGTCAAGCTATCCTCCTGCCTCAGCCTCCCAAGTTGTTGGGACTACAAGTAAATGCCACTGAGAGGTGAAGCCAGCTGGACTTCCTGGGTTGAATGGGGGACTTGGAGAACTTTTCTGCCTAGCTAGAGGATTGTAAATGCACCAATCGGCACTCTGTAAAAACGCACCAATCAGCTCTCTGTGTCTAGCTAAAGGATTGTAAACGCACCAATCAGCACTCTATGAAAACGCACCAATCAGCACTCTATGAAAACGCACCAATCAGCGCTCTGTGTCTAGCTAAAGGATTGTAAATGCACCAATCAGCACTCTGTGAAAACGCACCAATCAGCACTCTGTGTCTAGCAAAAGGATTGTAAACGTACCAATCAGCACTCTGTGAAAATGCACCAATCAGCACTCTGTGTCTAGCTAAAGGATTATAAGCACACCAATCAGCACTCTGTAAAAATGCACCAATCAGCGCTCTGTGTCTAGCTTAAAGATTATAAATGCACCGATCAGCACTCTGTAAAATGGACCAATCAGAATGGGCCAATCAGCAGGGGGATGTGGGCGGGGCCAAATAAGGGATAAAAATAAAAGCTGGCCACCCAAGCCAGCAGCAGCAACCCACTTGGGTCCCCCTTCCATGCTGTGGAAGCTTTGTTCTTTCACTCTTCACAATCAATCTTGCTGCTGCTCACTCTTTGGGTCCGCACTACCTTTATGAGCTCTAACACTCACAACGAGGGTCTGCAGCTTCGTTCCTGAAGTCAGCGAGACCACGAACCCACTGGAAGGAACAAACAACTCCGGATGCGCCACCTTTAAGAGCTGCAACACTCACTGCGAAGGTCTGCAGCTTCACTCCTGAAGTCAGCAAGACCACAAACCCACCGGCAGGAAGAAACTCCGGACACATCTGAACATCTGAAGGAACAAACTCCGGACACACCATCTTTAAGAACTGTAACACTCACCACGAGGGTCCGCGGACTCATTCTTGAAGTCAGCAAGACCAAGAACCCACTGGAAGGAACCAATTCTGGACATACGACCATGCCCAGCTAATTTTTTTTTTTTAACTTTTTGTAGAGACGGGGTATCACTATATTGCTCAAGTAGGTCTTCAACTCCTGGCCTCAAGCGACCTTCCCTCCTTGGCCTCCCAAAGTGCTGGGATGACAGGTGTGAGCCACCATGCTAGGCCATCAGTGACAGTTTTTAAGAAGCAAGAAACAGGCCAAGCGCAGTGGCTCACGCCTGTCATCCCAGCACTTTGGGAGGCCAAGGCATGCAGATCACGAGGTCAGAAGTTCGAGATCAGCCTGGCCAACATGGTGAAACCCCATCTCTACTAAAGATACAAAAAATTAGATGGGTGTGGTGGTGCATGCCTGTAATCCCAGCTCCTTGGGAGGATGAGGCAGGAGAATAGCTTGAACACGTGAGGCGGAGGTTGCAGTGAGCCAAGATCGCGCCATTGCACTCCAGCCTGGAGTGCAAGACTCCATCTCAAAAAAAAAAAGGAAAAAACATAAGGAAAAATTAAAAACAACTAAAAGCATGGAAACCAATTAAGAGAGATGTTGTGCTTCCTTATATAGTTATCTTAATCTTTTTCCCCAATTACAAAAATAATACAAGCTCATTATAGAACATATGAAAAAAGTACAGAAAAGCATAAAAAGGAAAACATAACCTCACCACGCAGATAAACACTTAACCTTTTGTGTTAAATGTATATCTATAGATGGTGAGGTTATGTAATCAGAAAAAATTTTCAGATAAACTGCTTTTAAAAGTTTCTGATTAACACCATCTAAGAACCATAATATTTCTTCTTCTTCTTTTTTTTTTTTTCAGAGACAGGGTCTCACTCTCTCATCCAGGCTAGAGTGCAGTGGCACAATCTCAGCTCACCGCAACCCTCTGCCTCCCAGGCTCAAGCGATTCTCCTGCCTCAGTCTCCCAAGTAGCTGGGATTACAGGCGTGTGCCACTACCACCGGCTAATTTTTGTATTTTTAGTAGAGACAGGGTTTTGCCACGTTGCCCAGGCTGGTCTCAAACTCCTGCCCTCAAACGATCCACCTGCCTTGGCCTCCCAAAGTGTTGGGATTACAGGCGTGAGCCACTGTGCCTGGCTGAACCATATATTTCTAAATATAACTTAGGTCTGAATATAACCATGCACCGCAAATTGCACTTCAGTTACAAATCACAACAGAATAATTCCTCACTTTCCCCCTTAATCTCTTGAAGAAAAAAAGTAGACAGGGAGTTCAGCTATATAAAACTGAACATGAAACACGAAGCATGAAATACTGGAGCAAGTAAACTAAACAGACTACATGAAAGAAATCAGTTTCCACCTTTGTCTTTCTGGAAAACTAGGATTTCTGACAATTTACAGACTCAAAACTTTGAAGGGACTAATATCCTTTTAAAAGTTCTAGTGTAACCTGCTCTTTTTACACAGGAGGAAATGATGCAGAGAGGCTGGGTTGCTCAGTCAGTGACAGAGGAACCAGAATCCAAGTCTACAGGCAGCCTGTGCTGTTTCCTTTTTCTTTTTTTTTTTTTTTTTTGAGATGGAGTCACTCTGTCACCTAGGCTGCAGTGCAGTGGCGCAATCTTGGCTCACTGCAACCTCCATCTCCCGAGTAGCTGGGATTACAGACATTCGCCACCACACCCGGCTAATTTTTGTGTTTTTAGCAGAGATGGGGTTTTGCCATGTTGGGCAGGCTGATCCCCTGACCTCAGGTGATCCGCCGGCCTTGGCCTCCCAAAGTGCTGGGATTACAGGCGTGAGCCACCGCGCTCGGCTTGTTCTGTTTTCAGTTCACTGTGCACTCCATGAAGACTGGCTATTTGTCTTATTCACTGTTTTATCTCTGCACCTAAACTAATGCCTAATTGGCACATAATCAGTGCTCAACAGTCTTTACATGCATTCATGAATGAATTCACAGATAGCAAATATTTTGGAATTCTATTAAGAGAGCTTAAGGGTACTTGGACATAATCACTAAATTTCAGGTTGACAGTATGTCACTATATTTCTTTTTTCTTTTCTTTTTTTTTTTTTTGAGACGGAGTCTCACTCTGTTGCCCAGTCTGGAGTGCAGTGGCACAATCTCTGCTCATTGCAACCTTCGCCTCCCAGGTTCAAGCGATTGTCCTGCCTCAGCCTCCTGAGCAGCTGGGACTACAGATGCCCGCCACCACACCCGGCTAATTTTTTGTATTTTTTAGTAGACACAGGGTTTCACCGTGTTAGCCAGGATGGTCTCGATCTCCTGACCTCGTGATCCACCCAACCTTGGCCTCCTAAAGTGCTGGGATTACAGGCGTGAGCCACGGCACCCAGCCATTTCTAACAGTATATTATTTCAATTCTTATTTCATTGATCCTTTCCTGTTTATGAATAAATCACAAAGCTTCTCTATGCCTTTGCTTCCTAATAAGCAAATTAAATATAACAGAGTTGCTATGAAAAAAGGAATGAACTATTCTTAAGCAGCTTTATCACTTAGACAGTGCTTTGGATTTGAAAACAGAAGCCAGTTATTAATGCACTAAATCTAAGCTCTTAATTTAAAGGCCTGTAAGTGCTATAAAGCTCAAGCATTCCAGGACCATCTTTACAGATAAGGAGTTTGTGCTGCAGAATGATCACTGACTGCCTAGAAAGTGCAAATTTCAGGCTTTTGTTTGGGCTTTCCCTCCCAGTTTAATTCAGCTCCATCCAATTAATGCTTCCTGAGTGCTCACTGTGTACAGACATCATCCTAGTGACTACAAGAATAAAAACTAAGCAAAGATGGTCCTTGTTATTAACAGATCTACAATCCACTAAGATAAAATTTTGTTATTATTTTTATATGAGACTATAAAGTAGATTTTGGTAACAATATAAGCAATACAGAGTGTTTCGGGTAATTTAAAAGTGGAAGAGATTATAGTGGGGTTAGGACCAGTATAGGTTACAAGGAGGATGGGCTTAGGATAAGAAGCTAACTGCACTCAATGCATTTTTTTACATCACTTGAATGAATAAATAACAAACATTCTTCAAACATCTGTGTCACGCATTACAAAAGGCAGCCAAATAACACATAACTCCCTGCCCCCAAGAATCTTACAGTCTATTTAAGAAAAAGAAGAAAGGATGGCAAGAGGAAAGAGAAACAGCATTTGGACAAAAGAGGAGTAATATAAGGGAAATTTCAGTCACAAGAAACAATATTAACAACAAAAGATCAACAACCAATAATGAAGCAGGCTGGGGCCCAGGGCAGGCACTAGATAGTGGGAGATAAAGCTGAAGTATTAAGATGATGTCATACTGGAAGATCTTGAATGCTAGACTGAGGATTATGAATTCAAAAGATGATGAGAAATGATGAAAGATTTTTAAGCAAAGTCCTATGGTACATAAGCTATTGCTTAGACTGATGTAGTAGTATTCCATAATATCTATATTCACTAACATAAAAGTAATGTGTAGGTTATATTTCACAAGAATGAACTGCAGAAATATATGTGTAATGTGATCAATTTATGTAAAATTATATGCATAGACAATGACTCTTGGTATTTGCTCTGGGGAGGAAAACTCAAGAGTTGGAGGAGGGGGAAAAGGAACTGTTTAATTTTCACTTCACCTATCTGTAAGATTTTATTTTTATAGGCAAAAACAACGTAAAAAGAGGCTTGGCTGTGAAAGGAAGATGGCAAACTATGTATAGTGATGCTGGGCTGCACCATTGTGGAATTTAATGCACACATATATACCTCTCTCATCTTTTCACCAAACGCTCAAAAGAGTAGACTATATCCACTTATTTTTAATGTCCTCTTTCTGTCCCATAAGCACAGGCTTTACAGTCAAACAGAGCTGGGTCAAACCACAATTCTACCACTTACAAGCACATACTAATTACCACTAACCTGGAGCTGACCAAGTATACCAAGTATAACATCAAATTGTTTATATATATATAGATATATCTATATCTCTATCTCTATCTCTATATAGATATAGAGATAGAGATAGAGATAGAGATATAAATATAGATATACAGATACATATAGATATATATCGGACAAGCTAAAAGAAAAAAATTACTTGTTATCCACAAATAACGACTGGTAAATTGTTTATGTATCCAGGCTGACTTATTCTTCTATTGCTCTCTCTTCCCACTTTTGAGATAGAAGTCAGTATACAAATTGCTTTGTAATCTCTTTTTAACACATAATAATCTACAGTGAATACTTTCCCAAGATATAATGTTTAGTCAACCCACAGTATTCTCTATTCTACAGATGTTCTACAGTTTATTTTCCATCAATTTGATTTTGATGACCACTTAGACTGCCGCCAGTATTTACTGTGTTATATACAATACTGTAATCGGGATCTTCATATAGATATTTGTCCATATTTCTGATTAATTCCATTGGATAAATTCCTACAGGGAAAATCAGCAAAGTCTAAGAAATACAAAATAAAACTCTGGGAGTAAAAGGCGAATATGCTCTCTAGAAAGCTTATATTAATTTATACTTTTACCAGCAATGACCTTCTCATGTCTCTTATCAAACATCTACCTAGTTTTCTTCTACTTTTAAAATTAGCCTTCCTTGTAACAGATGAATTACTGAATAGATTTAAGCTCCCTAACATAAGAGCCATTGTACCCATTTTTGTTTCCCTTACGGTATCTGGTACAATGCCTGGTACTTTGTAGGTACTAAACTACTTATTTTTGGATATTTATCTTTTGTCTAACTACTTATTAGCACTTTTACTGATCTCTTATCAGTGTTAAAGCTTTTACAAGTATTTTTAGTAGAATGCTATTTATTTGCAAATAATGACCATTGGTCTTCTAAAAAAATGTTCCCACACAACACCTATGTACTCTGTAAAATTGTCTCTGTAGCTGGGGTATTAGCCAAAACTTTCAGAACAGTGTGTTTAATATTAATGATAAATGTAGGCAACCCTGTTTTCTGATTGTAATGGGAATAAACCTGGTATAATACTGTTCAATATGATTGTTGATTTAAAATAGACATCATATTAGACAGTATCTATTTTTATTTTTTGAAAGTTTCTTTAAAAAATATTAAATTTTTTCAAAAGTCTTTCAGCCATGCACTTAGCTATTATTTTTTAATTTGACCCATTTAGTAGGATATTATTAGATTTTTCTGTTCCTAATTCATCTTTGCATTCCTGAGATGAACCAGTTTAGTCATGAGAGTTCACATTCATCTTATTCTTACCCTCTACTTTCAGAAAATTGCCAAATCCAGCAGATTTCACTTTTTTTTTTTTTTTTTTGGTGAGACGGAGTCTTCCTCTGTTGCCCAGGCTTGAGTGCAGTGGTGTGATCTCAGCTCACTGCAACCTCCACCTCCCAGGCTCAGACAATCCTCCTGCCACAGCCTCCGGAGGAGCTGGGATTACAGGCATGTGCCACCATGCCCGGCTAATTTTTGTATTTTTCGTAGAGACGGGGTTTCACCATGTTGGCCAGGCTGGTCTTGAACTCCTGACCTCTGGTGATCTGCCCGCCTCAGCCTCCCAAAGTGCTGGGATTACAGGTGTGAGGCACTGCACCCGGCCAGATTTCACTATTCTTGCATCCACGTGATTCTCATTGCTACTGCTCTAGTTCAGGCCTTCTTTGCTTCTCAGCTGGACTACAGTAATGGCTTTTAAATACCTCCCCCTCCTGTTCCTGATACTTCGTTTCCATTACACATGTAGTATATAATTGCATACAATTCATATAGTGTCTCAATTTATTTATAATTTCCTGCAAAAAGGTATTAAATGGGCCGGGCACGGTGACTTAACACCTGTAATTCCAGCACTTTGGGAGGGCTGAGGCGGGTGGATTACGAGGTCAGGAGATCAAGACCATCTTGGCTAACATGGTGAAACCCCACCTCTTCTAAAAATACGAAAAATTAGCCGGACATGGTAGTGGGCGCCTGTAGTCCCAGCTACTTGTGAGGACAAGGCAGAAGAATGGCGTGAACCCAGGTGGCGGAGCTTGCAGTGAGCAGAGATGGCGCCACTGCACTCCAGCCTGGGTGACAGAGTGAGACTCCGTCTCAGAAAAAAAAAAAAAAAAAGGTATTAAATGTGTTTTGTCATAGTTATTCCTAATTTCCTTATAATTTTTGTTGCTACTATAAATGTGTTTTATTTTAAATGATACTGCTTTCTGTTTGCTGCTGGTATACAGAAAACCAAAGGATTTTATTATACTGATTTTACAGTCAATCACCTTACTAAACTCCCTTTTTGTTGTTGTTGTTGTTGTTGTTGTTAAGAGACAGGGTCTCTCTGTTGCTCAGACTGGCCTCAAACTCCTGGGCTCAAGCAACCCTCCAGTCTCAGCCTCTCAAGTAGCTGGAATTACAGATGCATACCACCACGCCTCAAACTCCCTTATTATTTCCTAATAACTTGGTAACTGCAGGTAACCCTGTTTTATCTCTGGTCAGAAAGTATAATATGTAAGATACCAACTCATTAAAATGTACTAAGCCTTACTTTATGATCTAGTATGTAATCAATTTTTTTCTACTGTTCCATGTGCCTGAAAAGAATATGAATTCTCTAATTACTGGGCATATAATTCCAGAGATGACTATTAGATAAAACTTGTTCATGGTTAAAATATTCCGCATCTTTACTGACTTTATATCTGCTTGATCTACCAATAATTAAGAAATAGGTTGCAATCTCCTCCTATGATGAAGGGTTTCTCAGTTTTTCCCTAATAAAAAATTAACTATACAAATTTCACTTAATCTACTTTGAGGCTGTTCTATTAGGCTCATACAAGTTCAGAACTGTTATATCTTCCTGGTAAAATGAACCCTTTATCATATATAATAGCCTTCTCTATTGCTAATAATGCATTTTTTTCTTTTCTTTCTTTTTTTTTTTTTTAACAGTCTCACTCTGTTGCCCACATGTGATCTTGGCTCACTGCAACCTCTGCATCCTGGGTTCAAGCAATTATCTGTCTCAGCCTCCTGAGTAGCTGGGATTACAGGGACCTGCCACCACGCCGTTAATTTTTGTATTTTTAGTAGAGATGGGGTTTCACCATCTTGGCCAGGCTGGTTTTGAACTCCTGACCTCATGATCCACCCGCCTCAGCCTCCCAAAGCGCTGGGATTACAGGTGTGAGCCACCACAGCCGGCTGCATTTTTTCTTTATCATGTTTGATATTAATTCAGTTACACCAACTTTCTTTTGGTGTTTGCCTCATATATCTTTTTCCTTTGTACTATTTCAACCTTATGTAGACATGTCACTTATTAAAAGCATATAACTTAATTTTGGCTATATCTAATCCTATATTTTCTTAACTGGTGAGTTTATTCCATTAACATATATTGTAATTATTATATGTCTGGATTTCTTCCCACCACCTTACTTCTTAATTTCTGCTCATTCCACTTTTTCCTATGCTTCTTGTCCCTTCTTGGATTGAATTTGTGTTTGTCCCCTTTTTTCTGTCTCTACTTGTTTGGAATTTACACTATTTTTAGACTTATTTTTAAATTTTTACTATGTACATTTAGCTTTTCAAAGTCTAAAGTTAATTAATATCTTAATATCCTGCCTCTCCCTTGAAATTAAAAAAAAACTCTAGAATACTTCAATTCTAGAATTCCCCTTAGTCCTGATTTACCTGCTGTTAGTTGATATTTTAGTTCTATCATTTTTAAACACCCCCTTAAATATAAAATGATTATTTTATACAGACTATTTTATTTACCCACGATTGCTTTCTGCATCTCATACTAGCCTCCTTATATCTCAGACTTTCTGGATTCATTTTCCTTTTCCGAAATATACCCTTTAGAAGTTCCTTTACTGTGGTTATCTCACAGTGGTAAATTCTCTCCGTTTTTGTTCATCTCTGAAAGTTTTTATTTCATACCTTTGTTGTTTAAATATTTTATTTTTTTCCTGAGTACACAATTCCAGGTTGCTGGTTGTTTTAACATTCAGAAAATATTATTCTGATGTCTCTGGCTTCTGTTATTGAGAAGTCTGCTGTCGTCATAATTGTCAATCCTCCATAGGTGGCTTCTTTTAAGATCTTCTCTTTGTCTTTAATGATCTGTAGTTCCATTATAATCTATCTTGATGTGGATTTCTTTTTATGTATTGTTTGCATTTAATCTTTTTCCTCTTATCTACTGCTTCTACCTTAATCCAAGCACCCCTCTAATTTCTTCAGGTCGCCATCTGTATCACTCTCCTACTCCTCATGCCCCATCTATATCTGGAGTTTGCCAGGCTTTTTCTTGCCATGGGGCTTTTGCTCTGCTCTTGCGTTTGCCTAAAAGCTGGAAAGAACCTTCCCACCACTCTTAGCCTGCAAACTCCAACTCTTTTAGATCTCAGTTTAACATCAATTCCTTAGACAGGCTTTTAACATCAATTCCTTAGAGAAGGTTTCCTTGAGGCTTTTTCTTTTAAGTTTCATTTAATCTTGATAAAGCAGTGAAAATGGTAAGTGTTATTAAATCTCTTCCCTAAATTGCCATAATAGTTTCCCTCTGTTACAGAGCATCGTTTTTCCCTTGCTCAGTCTTTATCCCACTTTGCAATTACATAAATATATTCATGTGGTATTTGTTAATGTCTGTTTTCCCCACTTGTCTGCAAACTACACTGGAGCAATGGCTGTGTCTGCCTTTATTCACTACTCTATACTCAGACTATAACACAGTACCTGGGATACAGTAGGCTTTCAATAAAGTTTTGTTGAATAAACAAATGACCAAATGGAAAAAAACTTCCTTTAAGTGGCATATAACAGCACTTCTAGATCTAAACCCTGCCTGTTCTGCAGCCTCATCTCCCACCTTACCCCATTCCCATCTCACACATTCTATTGGAAAATAATGCTCTTTCGTGCCTCTGTGACTTTGCATTTGCTATTTATTCCCATTTCCTAAAAAGGTACTCCTTTAGCCTGCGAACTCTTTATTCAGCAAAGAAACCTCCTCCATGAAGCCTTCCTTTAGGAGATTTGCCCATCCGTGGGCAGAGTTGTCCTGCCCTTCCCAACAGCCCTGGCATCTCAATCACAGCCTCACCCTAGTGGATCTTAATGGCTGCCATCTGCCTCTTGTGGATGACAGAAGTGCTATGGTCTACTGCCCTGCATATCCTAGGCATTCAAAGAATGCCTGGGGAAAGGGGACTAGAAAGGCCATGCAGAGCAGAATAACTGAGGGTGTCAGGTCTTTGAGGAGATAAGAAGAAATGGGGTCACGAGAATAAGTAAAGGGATTAGTCTCATCAGAGGGAACGTTTTCAGAAAAACAAGGAAACTCAGTTGAGTGCAGGAGATAAAAATAGGTGAACTGTGATGGGAAAAGGAGGAAGTTGAGGCAGTGGCTTCATGTTCTCAGCAAAATAGGATAAACCATTCTTTTGAGAGGGACAAGGGTGGAGGGTTTAGAGAGTAACAGACCAAACAGAATAGCCACAGTGTTCAGTGTATAAGTCCTAACAGCTGACTCCTAGCTAATGTAAAAGCTTCCTTAAACAAATTTCTTACCAGTCACACTTTACCAAACCAAACCAAGGATGCATTAGTAAGCGTAACTCCACTGTCCCAGCTCTCTGTTTCCAGAGAACAAATCTGATCTAAGTGGTTACGTCCTTTTAAAGGTCAGGCATTTCACATTCAATCATTTAAGGGAATCTTTGATTTAAAATACTATATATGAAAGCATACCAAAAAAAGTTAAGTGCTTGTATCTTCATTACATGTATTTTACTACACACAGTTCTTGTATTGAGCTGTCTTTTCACATAAAGAAAAAGATTGGTCCTTAAAAACAGGGCCATGTGTTACTAGCTTCTGTATCAATTTGCACTGTCTTGCAAAATATCTTGCACAAAGGAGGCATTCAGATAGTTTTTTAATGAAATTAAATAAGTGAATAAGTCCCTTAGGCATCCTAGATTTTGGAAGGGGAATTTACAAATCTTTTTGAAATAATACAAAAGTGGCTATTCTCAGGAAGAGGAATAGACAATAGAAAAGAGAAACTAGAGCAGTACAAGAGGTGAGAATTATCCAAAAATGTTCTTGGTTGATTGCACTAGTGGATTCAGTGGATATTTCACAACACCTTTTATTTTTTTTGTGATGGAGTTTCGATCTGTTGCCCAGGCTAGAGTGCTGTGTCACGATCTTGGCTCACTGCAACCTCTGCCTCCAGGGTTCAAGTGATTCTCCTGCCTCAGCCTCCCGAGCAGCTGCGTTACAGGCATAAGCCACCACGCCCAGCTAATTTTTATATTTTTAGTAGAGACGAGGTTTCGCCATGTTGGCCAGGCTGATCTCGAACTCCTGACCTCAGATGATCCACCCACTTTGGCATCCCAAAGTGCTGGGATTACAGGCATGAGCCACTGTGGCTGGCCTAAAATAATAAATTTTAGGTTAAATTTTCCACTCTAAGAATTGGAACATAGTCTATCCTACTCAACTTAGCATATACACACTGAAAACCTTCTTAGTTCAGGGCACAGCTTTGCTATCTATATGTTCCTTACCCAAATCACTTAGGCTCTCTGAACTTCCCTGATCTATAAAATGGGCATAAAAACAGTATTTATCTTACACAGATGTTACGAAGACTAAATGGAAATAATACGATCTAAGCACCGTGCCAGGCAAGAGTAAGTGCTAAGCAAAGTTAGTTATAATTCCTTGGAAACTATAATCTAAAATGTTAGAGATAAAATATTACTTAGACCAGTGGTTCTTACAGTGTGGTCTGTGGGTCTCCGGAGGTCTCTGAAACTCTTTTAGGGAGTCCATAGGTCAAAACTATTTTTATAATATTTATGACATTATTTATCTTTTTAATGGGGATGACATTTGCACTAATGGTGCAAAAGCAATGGTAGGTAAAGCTGCTGGCACCCTAGCATGAATTACAGTAACGGCATCAAACTGTGCTAGTAGCAGTATATTCTTCACTATATATTTACAAGTTTTTTTAAGTTTCATTTAATCTTGATAAAGCAGTAAAAATGATTTTATTAAATCTCAGCCCTTGAGTACACATCTTTTAATATCCTGTGTGATGAAACTGGCAGTATGTATAAAGCACCTGTTCAAGCTGTGTTCCTTTTGGAAAAAGAAATACAAAAAGTAAATTTAAAAAAATAAACGAATAAAGTACTTGGTCCATATACCTAAGTAGATGGCTATCTGGAAAAACGCACTTGTGAGCTGTCTGAATTGTGAGCTGAACTAGTCTTGATCCATAGAACACCATTTTTACTTAAAAGAACCACAGACAAATTATGGTTATTCAGGCCTAGCTATTTGGCAGACATTTTCTCAAAAGAGAAAATCAAGGAAAATAACTGTCAGTATTTGGTGCCAATATTAAAATTCGAGCTTTCAAGTAAAAATTAGAATTTTGGAAAATGTGTATCTGCCACCATGAGTTTGACAGCTTCCCAATGCTTAAAAATTTTGATGAAATTGGTAGTGATATTAACATATTTTAAATACTGCAAAATAAAATGTGTCAACACTTGAGAAATCTGCATAACTCAGTGAACCAGTATTTTCTAAATAACCGATGTTAGAAAACTGTGCATGGGTTAAAGATCCAGTCAAAATGTGTAACAGACCAATGGATTTTAATGTAAGAGAGTATGAATGTTCACTAATACAGCTTCAGATTCCACACTGCAACTAATCTTTAAAAAAAAAAACTATGACTTGTCAAATTTAGAGTAGTATGAGATATCCACAATTATCTGAAAAGATCATTAATGTACTCCCCATTTTTCTAACTACATATCTGTATCCGTGAGGCTGGATTTTCTCATATACTTCAATCAAAACAACACATCACAATAGACTGAATGCAGAAGCAGGTATGAGAAACCATTTGTCTTCTATTAAAGAGATTCAAAAATATGTAAAACCATGCCTATCTTCTCACTAAATTTGGGGGTTGGAAAATAGAGTTACTTTTCAGTCCAAAAAAAAAAAAGTGTTGTGGCTGGGCACGGTGGCTCATGCCTGTAATCCCAGCACTTTGGGAGGCCAAGGCGGACAGAGCACAAGGTCAGGAGATCAAGACCATCCTGGCTGACACGGTGAAACCCTGTCTCTACTAAAAATACAAAAAATTAGCCAGGCGTGGTGGCGGGCGCCTGTAGTCCCAGCTACTCAGGAGGCTCAGGCAGGAGAATGGCGTGAACCCAGGAGGCGGAGCTTGCAGTAAGCCTAGATCGTGCCACTGCACTCCTGCCTGGGCGACAGAGCAAGACTCCGTCATAAAAAAAAAAGAAAAAAAAAAAAAAAAAAAGGTGTTGTTTAAGTTGTGTTATTTTTTAATGAATAAACAAATAAGTAAATTTCTCAGTTTTAATTTCTACTCAGGTAAATACTGACAGATACAACTCATGTAAAACAAAAACTCTTTGAGGTTCTCAATAATTTTTAAGAATTATGAGACTGTGAGACCAAAAAGTTTCAGAACTGCCATCTTAGATGATTCATTGTTTCTGTTCACAAAGTTGAAAAATAATCTACCCTATACATAGTACATTGTAGTTCTATAATACTGTGAAGGCATTTGGATACTTAGAACACAAAGTAAATGATCCAGATATCAAATTTCAACCTGGCGGAAATGTTTTGGGATATCCTAGTATGTGATCTCCTATAAAGTAACAATGTGCTCCTGGTTTTTAAGGTAGGTCATCAGTATGCTGTTTAGGCACACACCAGATATTGAGGAAAAGAAAAATCTGGCGGCCAGGCACGGTGGCTTACACCTGTAATCCCAGCACTTCCGGAGGCCGAGGCAGGTGGATCACCTGAGGTCAGGGGTTCGAGACCAGCCTGACCAATATGGTGAAACCCGTCTCTACTAAAAATACAAAAATTAGCCGGGCATGGTGGTGGGCATCTGTAGTCTCAGCTACTCGAGAGGCTGAGACAGGAGAATTGCTTGAACCTGGGAGGCGGATGTTGCAGTGAGCTGAGATCACACCACTGCACTCCAGCCCGGGCAACAAAAGCAAAACTCTGTCTCAAAAAAAAGAAAAATCTGGCACAGAACACACACCAAAATAGCTCCTATGCCATTCTATACCATTTTTCCTCCCTTCTCCCCAAAACTTGCTTCCAAATGAAATGAGATAAGACACCATTGAGATTATCAATTCAAATTAAGACAACAGAAACCTTATAAGAAATCCTGCGGGAAAGCAAATAAATGTGGGAGCCTGCCTAGAGAATCAGATTTTCTCTAGAAGGTTTCTGGCTCAGTGTGAACCTTCTTCTACCCTGCCCTAAATAAAAAGACCACACAAAAACAAATTTCCAGTGCATGTGGGGCTCTCTGTTCACCAAAAGCTTTGATTCAACTAATAAATGACGTTAACATTGGAAATGGCTCTGAATGCCAAGGCCAGCCTTAGAAATCGCCTCAACTGCAGACTGAGAATCGCTGGGAGGGATGTAGGTGTAGTAAGAACAAAAAATTAAAAAGAGTAAACATTTGCAACTTACAGAATGGGAGAAAATTTTTGCAGTCCACCCATCTGACAAAGGGCTAATATCTAGAATCTACAAAGAACTTAAACAAATTTACAAGAAAAAATCAAACAACCCCATCAAAAAGTGGGCAAAGGATATGAACACTTTTCAAAAGAAGACATTTATGTAGCCAACAGACACATGAAAAATGCTCATCATCACTGGTCATCAGAGAAATGCAAATCAAAACCACAATGAGATACCATCTCACACCAGTTAGAATGGTGATCATTAATAAGTCAGGAAACAACAGGTGCTGGAGAGGATGTGGAGAAATAGGAACGCTTTTACACTGTTGGTGGGAGTGTAAACTAGTTCAACCATTGTGGAAGACAGTGTGGCGATTCCTCAAGGATCTAGAACTAGAAATACCATTTGACCCAGCAATCCCATTACTGGGTATATACCCAAAGGATTATAAATCATGCTACTATAAAGACATATGCACACGTATGTTTATTGTGGCACTATTCACAATAGCAAAGACTTGGAACCAACCCGCATGGCCATCAATGATAGACTGGATTAAGAAAATGTGGCACATATACACCATGGAATACTATGCAGCCATAAAAAAGGATGAGTTCACGTCCTTTGTGGACATGGATGAAGCTGGAAACCATCATTCTGAGCAAACTATATGCAAGGACAGAAAACCAAACACTGCATGTTCTCACTCATAGGTGGGAATTGAACAAGGAGAACACTTGGACACAGGGCGGGGAACATCACACACCTGGGCCTGCTGTGGTGTGGGGGGCCGGGGGAGGGATAGCATTAGGAGAAATACCTAATGTAAATGATGAGTTAATGGGTGCAGCAAACCAACACGGCACATGTATACATATGTAACAAACCTGAACATTGTGCACATGTACCCTAGAACTTAAAGTATAAAAAAAAAAAGAGTAAACATTTTTGATGTTTCGATAATGTAAGTCTGTGCCAAGCACTATTTTAAGCATTTTAAATAATTTAAGTAATTTAATCTTTTTAATTTTTTTTTTTTTTTTAGACAGAGTCTCGCTCTGTCACCAGGCTGGAGTGCAGTGGCACAATCTCGGCTCACTGCAACCTCCGCTTCCCTGGTTCATGTGATTCTCCTGCCTCAGCCTCCCAAGTAGCTGGGACTACAGGCGCATGCCACCACACTGGCTAATTTTTTGTATTTTTTTAGTAGAGATGGGGTTTCACCATGTTAGCCAGGGTGGATTCGATCTCCTGACCTCGTGATCTGCCCACCTCAGTCTCCCAAGGCACTGGGATTACAGGCGTGAGCCACCGCAACCAGCCAATTTTTTTTTTTTTTTTTTTTTTTTTTGAGACAGGGTCTCGCTCTGTCGCCCAGGCTGGAGTGCAGTGGTGTGATCACAGCTCACTGCAGCCTTGACCTCCTCAGGCTCAGGTGATCCTCCCACCTCAGCCTCCTGAGCAGCTGAAACTACAGGTGCACACCATCATGCCTGGCTAATTTTGTTTTGGGGTTTTTTTTTTTTCTTTTGTATAGAGAGAGTTTCTTTCACTCTGCTGCCCAGGCCAGTCTTGAACTCCTAGGCTTAAAGCAATCCACCCACCTCGGCCTCCCAAACTGCTAGGATTATGGGCGTGAGCCACGCATGCCCAGCCAAAATTAAGATTAATAACCTTATGAAGTTGGTAAAGTTTTCATCCCCATTTTGTCCTGGTATCCACTACAACTGCATTACATCACGTTTGAAACTCACTCTAAAATGCCATCCTTCCTGCCTCTTATCCTGGAAAACACAAAGGAACCACTGAGTTCCACAAAGACTAGATTGTTACTATCAACACCCGTTATCCAAGTAACTCAGTAGCTACCACATTAGCCTGGTGCAGGGTGCGCGCCTATAGTCCCAGCTACTTGGGAGGCTGAAGCAGAAGGATCCCTGGAGCCCAGGACGCTGAGATCAGCCTGGGCATAGTAAGACCCCCATCCTAAAAGTCAGACTTAAAATCTGATACTTTTTCCTACAACAAATTCCTCTTTCAAGAGATTAACTTACTATTAAAAAAAAAGAGAAATAATTAACATGTTCTTTACAATAAGAACTCAAAGAAAAGGAATCAAAATGAATCAAACTTTTGAGGATGCTTTTAGGTACCGCTTGATTGAAACAAAGAAGCATTCCAGAAATATACCTGTTGGAGCCATCTTTCATATGGACTTTGGCGTAAAGAACATCCACCATGCCAGGATCATCATTCATGTATTCTATCCCTGCCATCTCCACTTCTAGGGGTTTACCCCCAGAAATATCACTGCAAAGGAAAAAGCATTAAGATATCTATAACTGTTTAAGCTAAGAGGGCTATTTTATTTTGAAACATGGTTAATACACATAGTCAAATATGTATGTTACTTGTACATGTGTACAAAAACATGGTAGTTGTGTTTTTTCCTAACATTATCTAATTGCCCTTCTAATTTCAAAATTAATAAATTTTCAATGCACACAAATTGGAAAACACCAGAAAGTATTTCCAATGTCAAACTACATTTATCCCAATACCAGTTTATTAGCACTGTCTCATAGAGAAAGTCAAGTGATGACAGTTCTGATCCATAAAGACATTTACTATGTTGGCTCATCTCTCAGGCGCCCATCTCTACTATTTCTACAAGTTACAAACAGCATTTCACTCATATAACAAAGGTGGAGGTATAAACTGATATCACATCTTTATTTACTTTTTTGTTTTGTTTTGTTTTGAGACGGAGTTTTGCTCTGTTGCCCAGGCTGGAGTACAGCGGCGCGATCTCAGCTCACTGCAACCTCCACCTCCCAGGTTCACGCCATTCTCCTGCCTCAGCCTCCCGAGTAGCTGGTACTACAGGCGCCCGCCACCATGCCCACCTAATTTTTTTGCATTTTTAGTAGAGACGGGGTTTCACCACGTTAGCCAGGATGGCCTCGACCTCCTGACCTCGTGATCTGCCCGCCTCGGCCTCCCAAAGTGCTGGGATTACAGGTGTGAGCCACCACGCCTGGCCTTTTTTATTTTTATTTTTTTTGAGACAGTTTTGCTAGTCGCCCAGGCTGGAGAGCAACGGCACGATCTCGGATTGCAACCTCCGCCTCCTAGATTCAAGTGATTCTCCTGTCTCAGCCTCCTGAGTAGCTGGGACTACAGGCACCTGCCACCACGCCAAGCTAATTTTTGTATTTTTAGTAGAGATGGGGTTTAGCTATATTGGCCAGGGTGGTCTTAACTCCAGACCTCAGGTGATCCTCCCGCCTTGGCCTCCCAAAGTGCTGGGATTACAGGCATGAGCCACTGCACTCAGCCTGATATCACATCTTTACAAGCAATCTGTCAATATTTATGAGAAGCCTTCATCAATAAAAACCCTTTCCCCAAGCAATTCCATTTCCAGGAGCCCATCCTAAGGAAACAATTTTGAATTCAGTTACACATCAACTTGTGTAACTGTTGATAAAGCAAAGTTCTCCTTTACAGAAGAATTCCAAAACTAATAAATGCAGAAGGAACAACGAAATTAGAATCTTGCAACCCCTGATAAAATAATAGATCTTGACAATGATCACCAATGGCTGCTAAAACTTGGGCAAAAGGCTGGGGGAAATATAAAGTGACCTCTCTAAAGAGGAGCTCTATAAATAATGATCATGATGACCACACCTGAACCCACTGACCAAGCTGAATATTAACAGTAAAAGAAACAACCAGACAATATGTGCCTCTTAGCATGATGCAATAAGAATATACTCATATTTATGAGAAATAATTTATGCATGGGTTTTTTTTTTTTTTGAGACAGGGCCACACTCTGTCACCCAGGCTGGAGTGCAGTGGTGTGATCTTGGCTCATTGCAACCTCCACCTCCCAGGTTCAAGCGATTCTTGTGCCTCAGCCTCCCAAGTAGCTGGAATTATAAACATGTGCCACCATGTCTGGCTAATTTTTATATTTTTAGTAGAGACTAGGTTTTGCCATGTTGCCCAGGCTGGTCTTGAACTCCTGGGCTGAAGACATCTGCCTGCCTTGGCCTCCCAAAGTGCTGGGATTACAGGCGTGAGCCACTGCACTTGGCCTATGCATAGGGTTTTAAATGAGGCATAAAGTTTTGTTTTGAGTACCAAAAGATTGGCAACAGACTAAAAGTCAAATAACATGGTACTGATTAGATAAATTATAATACTAAGAGCAATAAATAAACTATACACGTGACTAAGGAAGCTTTTAGGTACTGATATAAAACGATATAAAAACATTAAAAACTGATATAAAATGATATATAAAACTGATATAATAAGTTATATTTCTAAGTTTTAAAAAAGGTTTACAACAATGTGCATGCTATGCTACTTGTACAAAAGATGGAGGTATGAAAAAATATGTTATATATATTTGTTTATACATCTATAAAATCCCTGGAAGGATACAGAGAAAGTGGTACACTGGTTGCCTCTAGAGAGGAAAGCAGGTGGCTGATGAATTTCAGTGGTAGAGAAACTGCACTGCGTATCCTTTGCAACTTTAAATTTTTGAACTATGTAAATGTATTATCCATTAACAAGTTAGAATTTTAAAAAATATCCAAAATAAACCAAACACAAAAGTGTATATACTAAATAATTCTATTTATGGGACATTTAAAAACAAACCACCACATCTATGTAATAGAAATCTGAACAGAGGTTGCTTCTGGGAGAAGTGAATTCACTGGAAAAAGGCATGAGGGACCCTCATGGGGTGATGGCAATGTTCCACATCTTGATTTGGGTGAGGTTGCACAGGTATAGACATTGGTCAAAGCTCATCAACTACACCTAAGATCTGTGCATTTTTACTGTAAGTAAATTACACCTCAAAGGAAAAACATACATATATCGAAAATGTTAATGGTAATTATTTTTTAGTGGTAAGATTATAAAATGATATTTTATTTTTGTGTATCTGTAATTACTGGTTTTCCTAAAATTAACATGTATTACCTTTGTGTTAAGTAAAACCCCACCATCCTGTTTTCTTCCTGGACCCCTTAATAAAGAAACTTGTACTGCAACCAGAAAAGGCCTTGTTGTGCCATGCTGAAACCCAATTAAAAATCAGCTCACTGCACAGCCTTCTCCAAACCCCAAGGGGATAGGCACTTTCTCCATCTTATCCACATCTATATCCTCAAAATCTGACACCATGACTTATACAAAATGGGTGTTCAATAAATCTCTGGCAAACATTAAATGGATGTTTTAAGGGGGAAGCTGTTCTGGAAAATTTTGAGAAGAATATGGTCACAGGCTGATATATTAAATAGTTTGGATATTTGTCCCTGCCCAAGTCTCCTGTTGAATTGCAATCCCTAATGTTGGAGGTGGGCCTAGTGGGAGGTGTTGGGATCACGGGGACAGATCTCTTGTCAATGGCTTGGGCCATCCCCTTGGTGATAAATGAGCTCTCACTCTGAGTTCACACAAAATCTACTTGTTTCAAAGTGTATGGCACCTCCCCTGCCACTCTCTGTTGCTTGCTCCTGCTTCTGCTATGTGATGTGCTTGATCCCCTTCACCTTCTGCCATAATTGAAGCTTTCTGAGGCCTCCCCAGAAGCCGAGCATGCTTCTTGCAATCCTGCAGAACTGTGAGCCGATTAAACCTCTTTTCTTTATAAGTTACCCAGTCTCTGGTATTTCTTTATAGCAATAATGCAAGAACAGCATAATACACATGCTATATTGTCATTAAGTAAAAATGTGGTACTGCCTTAAAAACAAAAGCATTCGACCAGGTGCGGTGGCTCACGCCTGTAATCCCAGAACTTTGGGAGGCTAAGGCGGGTAGATCATGAGGTCAGGAGATCGAGACCATCCTGGCTAACATGCTGAAACACGGTGAAACCCCATCTCTACTAAATTTACAAAAAATTAGCCAGGCATGGTGGCGGGCGCCTGTAGTCCCAGCTACTCAGGAGGCTGAGGCAGGAGAATGGTGTGAACCCAGGGGGCGGAGCTTGCAGTGAGCAGAGATCTCGCCACCGCACTCCAGTCTGGGCGACAGAATAAGACTCCATCTCAGAAAAAAAAAGAAAAAAAAAGGATTTTAGGATCAATCAAAAGGCAGCTGGAAAAAAAGGAAAAAGTTGTCTTGACATTGAACCCAGGTCATGGGGATGCTCTTTGTAGCCTAGGAATCCTAATAGTGAAGATACCCTTAACACTTCAAGGCCTTATTATTGCATAAGACCAAAACTTTTCTCAGTATGAAACTAGTAACTCAATTATTTTAGGCAGACACTTTTCTTTCCATGTTGCCCAGGGTGGTCTCAAACTCCTGGGCTCAAGCAATCCTTCCAGCTTGGCCTCCCAAAGTGCTTGGGTTACAGGCATGAGCCACTGCGCCCGGCCCAGATACTTTTTCTAATTAAGAAAAATTACAGCCCTGATCATAATAAGTCTTCCTATAGCCACCTCTAATAAGAAGTGAAATGTTTCAAAACACAAGCCAAGCTCTGAACTGTCATCTGAGGTATGTAGCTTCCATCAATATACAATGTATCTCCATTCCAAGTACTAGCCAAAGAATTCAATTTGAAAGACTGCCACTGAATCCTATCAAAATGAAGTCAAAACAGTTCGTTTGAAAAAAAGTTTCACACTAAATACACATCCTCCGACATTTTTAAAGCTCTCACCCTGCATAGTTAAATCACCAGAAAGCATCACCACACCACTGGCTTAGATTCCCACTAAAATGTTTTTAATGGGTTATATTTAATGTTATACCTGCAATTTCTAAGGTCAACAGAAGAAAGACCCATATGAACAATGTTTTTATCTTCTGCAAAATTCCTGTTAAAGACACTGTCAATCATCATTCAGCGTTCTTTATTAAGATTTACATGACAAACTTTTGATGGATCGAGAACCAGAAAAGGTTACTCTCCTGAAAAAACTGTTATACTGGGGTTGGCTTCACAACAACCTGAGTGTACTTAACACTACTGAACTATGCACTTAAAATGGTTATGATGGCAAATTTTATGTTGTATTTTACCACAACTGAAAATTTTTTTAAACTATAAAAAAAATTGTCATACTGCTTTTTATCAGACAAGAACTATACTAAGTGGTGTATTTCTTTTTGTAATTTAGTTCAAGTACACTGGTGTCAGAAAATAGTACCAAACTTTAATGCTCAAGTACAATTATTACCTCACCTTGACTTTCAGATAGAATTTTCTCCCTATACCATCCTTATGGTTTCTAAATCTCTGACTGTAACATTTCTTTTGTATACATGTCCTCACTCTTAACTACCTCAAAAACTTGGAATTAGATGGGGTACTAAGAACAAAAAAAAATTAGAAACAATGAAACAGGATCCAAAGCCTGCTTTATGAGCAGAAACACAAACTCTTTCAACCCACCCCTAAGATTTATCAAGAGGGAGATGAAAGAGCAGGATAGAAATCCGATGGTTTGCCCGATAAACACTCTTTGTCTTAGTGGCCAAACAATTACATCTGGGACACCAGTAAGCAAATTACTTTCCAACTGATGACACGTGAGGCAATAATCAGGCATTAATGTTTGTTCATGGGTATTTTCTCTCCTCTTTCTAGTCCCTTTAAACTTCTTTGGTTTGACGTCAGGCCTGCTGGAAACACTGAGGCACAGGAGGGTGCTGCTGCGACTGAAGAAGAGCTGCACATTTGTCAGACTCCATACTCAGAGCCAGTGCACGGTCTGTGTCCTACATCTCACAAAGGAAAGTCACCAGGGACACAGCCGGAGCTTCCGAATTTACTAAACACTGAATAATTCATTCAAAATCTATAGAGCTACAAGAGCCTTTCACTGAAAAATTGAAACAAAACTCCTGTTTTTGGTCTCATAGCATCCTTCAAATTAAAAAACTACCCCCAAATTTAAAATGAATACTCAACTACTCATTTCTTCAATATAGCCATATAGCTCCACAGTTTAAATCAAATTCCAACATAGCCACATTTATTTCAATACTCCCATTTTAAAAACCATCAAATTAAACTACAGCACACTATGTACAGGTCTGTTCATTTTTCAGTGTTTTCGTTTCATATTTTAATTTGGGACCACTACACCATAAAAGGTTCAGGTTAGAAATGCCATTATTTATGGGCATTTTTTCTAAGTATACCAAGCACAAAGACTAAGGTCAAAGAGCAAGAAAAAATTCGATGATCCAATTTACTGATTTACTTACCAGAGATTTAACAGAAGTACCCTTTTTGTTTTTTTAAGAAGTAGTCTCTTCTCAGAAGTAAATCAGTTTTGCACTTTTTAAACAAATGCATGTGATGGGGGAAATCAGGAGAAGAAGGTTGGGGAGGCTTGCTTTATTTTACTCGCTGGTTCCACATCTTTCCAGCTTTTTAAAAAGAGCATCTTTAAACAAATTTTTGCATGCACTGCAGATTTTTGGCAGGGTAACTTTGTCCTATTTCAAAAGCTTTGCTGAATTTGAAAAACTACAATTACTGTTTTCATACTGTCATGTCAAAAATTCTGAGGAACTATTAAAACTGCTCTTTATTCCCTAGGCACACTAACTCTGACATGCTTAAAGGGCTGAGATTTGGCATTTAGTCACAAAAGGCACCAAGAAACATAAAAGGGAGGAACTCAGCTAAATCTTTGCATAGCTTAGGATAAACCTTCAGTGATTAAAAACCTGTGACCTGATTTTCATAAGGTAAAAAGAACAAGTACTTCTCTAAACAAATATTTTATCTACCTTTAAATTTTTTCTTAGCAGGATTATCCCAATGGCAGCCAAGGAAATGCAGTAGCTTTCAGTTTAGTTTAGCAAAAAATAAACTGGGAATACGTTAAAGTATCAGAACTGATCCTTAAACCAGGTAAAACTGCCCTGCTTTGTAAAATAAAGCATAATGCTTTGCTTTATATAAGGGAAATGGAAAGTATCTAATGACAAACACCAAATTATTTTGAATTTCAGGTAAGATCTAGAGAAAACAGATATGTCCGTTACTGAGCAAAGAACATGACAAGAAGTGTTCTTTGCTCTCTGAGATTCAGAAAGGATAGAAGACTGCAAACCCTATCAGCTTATGATCTTGCTCAAGAAAAATAGTTTGTCTTTGAAAAAATTAGTTGAAAAAGATAACTGGCCCATAAAGTGTTTGTATTACACAGTTTCTTTTTTTTTTTTTTTTTTTTTTTTTTTTTTGAGATGGAGTCTCGCTCTGTCACCCAGGCTGGAGTGCAGTGGCGCAATCTCGGCTCACTGCAAGCTCGGCCTCCCGGGTTCACGCCATTCTCCTGCCTCAGCCACCTGAGTAGCTGGGACTACAGGCGCCTGCCACCATGCCCAGCTAATTTTTTGCATTTTTAGTAGAGACAAGGTTTCACCGTGTTAGCCAGGATGATCTTGATCTCCTGACCTCGTGATCCGCCCGCCTCGGCCTCCCAAAGTGCTGGGATTACAGGTGTGAGCCACCGTTCTTGGCTACACAGTTTCATATACAACATAACTAGAGAAAAATTTTAGATCCTTTTACCTTGTTCTATCCAATGAACCAGGTAAACCATTTCTATAAGGCCATGTTAGAATAGCATGGGGCCTGCCTACAAGAATGGAATAAAAAAACTATTTGAGTGAATTGGCTTTCACATTTCTCTCTTTTGTCGACCTTAAGTAAAAGGAAGAAAGTAAAGGGAAATAGGGGAAGATACGGTTCTTTGAAATAAAGCTGTTATGTCAGATGTATGTGTAAATTAAAATTTTACAGTAAAAAAAGAACAACAACTCTGCCCTCAGAACAGTAATGCTTTCCCTGAGTCAAAACAGATTGCTTAGACTGTTTCTGGTATCCTTTCTGAACTGGCTGGAGATGGCAGCTCACGCCTGTAATCCCAGCACTTTTGGAGGCTGAAGCAGGAGAGTTGCTTGAGACCAGGAGTTTGAGACTAGCTAGCCTGGGTAACAGAGCAAGACCCCGTCCCTAAAAAAAATAAAAATAATAATAATAATAATAAAAGTTTTAATTTTTTTAAATTCTTGCTGAATCAAATAAAATTATTTGTATTTAAAAAAAAAAAAAAAAAGAGGCCGGGCTTGGTTGCTCACGCCTGTAATCCCAGCACTTTGGGAGGCCAAGGTGGGCGGATCACAAGGTCAGGAGATCAAGACCATCCTGGCTAAAACGGTGAAACCCCGTCTCTACTAAAAATACAAAAAATTAGCCGGGCGTGGTGGCGGGCGCCTGTAGTCCCAGCTACTCAGGAGGCTGAGGCAGGAGAATGGCGAGAACCCAGCAGGCAGAGCTTGCAGTGAGCCAAGATTGTGCCACTGCACTCCAGCCTGGGCGACAGAGCAAGAATCCATCTCAAAAAACAAAAAAAAAGAAAGAAAGTCAGTATTTCTAAAATATAATGAAGACTTCCCTAGAGAATCGTGTTATAATGTTTGCACTCCAGCCTGGGCGACAAGAAAAAAAAAAAAAAAGAAATGCAGTGTTTCTAAAATATAATGAAGACTCTCCTAGAGAATCGTGTTATAATGTTTGAGTTACTGTAACAGACAGAATAATGACCCCCAAAGATGTTAATGTCCCACTCTCTAGAATTTATATTCTATCTTACATGGCAAAGAGATTTTTGTAGATGTGATTAAGGTTATGGAATCTGGTATGAGAGGTTAGCCTGGATTACCTGAGTGGGCTCCATCAAATCACATGAGTCCTTCCCATGTTATACACCCTCTGGTTCAAAAACAAGTCTGTAATACCAAAAGAAGCCAGCCCAGGTAGACCACCCAACCCCCATCCCTGAGGATTACTCACTTAATGAATTCCTCTTTACACTGCTGTAGCATCTCACATGTCTGCTGGATCTCTTCCTCACTCAAAAGCACCAACATCCCAATAGTTAGATGAAGCTTTTTAGGATTCTGGAAAATGCTGCTGTCAACCCCATGATCCTGTTATCATCAAAGGGAGAAAAACAAGAAACTCAGCCCATACAAAGGCAAATGGCAAGAATAAAATTGAGTCCCCAGAAATAAACCCACACATCTACAGCCAAGTGATTTTCCACAAGGTGCCAAGACCATTCAATAGAGAAAGTCTCCTCAATAAATGATGCTGGAACAATAGAATACCCACATGCAAAAGAATAAAGATAGACTACTACCTCCTACCATATAAAAAAATTAACAAAATAGATCATGACCTGGAATTCAGCAATGGATTCTCAGATATGACACCAAAAACATGGATGACAAAAGAAAAAAATAAACTGGACTTCACCAAATTAAAAAACTTTTGTGCATCAAAGAACACTATCAGGAAAGTGAAAAGAAGCCTACAGAATGGCAGAAATATCTGCAAGTAATTTACCTGATAAGGGTCTAGTATCCGGAATATATAAAGAACTCTTCCAATTCAACAGCAAAAAGACAATCTAATATTTTTAATTTTTAATTATTTATTTATTTTTGAGACAGAATCTCGCTCTGTTGCCCAGGCTGGAAGGCAGTGGCGTGATCTTGGCTCACTGCAAGCTCTGCCTCCTGAGTTCATGCCATTCTCCTGCCTCCGCCTCCCAAGTAGCTGGGACTACAGGTGCCCACCACCACGCCCAGCTAATTTTTTTGTATTTTTAGTAGAGAACAGGGTTCACCATTTTAGCCAGGATGGTCTCAATCTCCTGACCTCATGATCTGCCCGCCTCAGCCTCCCAAAGTGTTGGGATTACAAGAGTGAGCCACCGCGCCTGGCCTAATTTTTTTATTTTTTAAGAGACTGGGTCTTGCTGTCACCCAGGCTGGACTGCAGTGGTGCAGTCACAGCTCACTGTAACCTCAAACTCCTGGGCTCAAGCGATCCTCCTGCCTCAGCCTCCTGCATAGCTGGGATTATGGGTGTGAGCCACAGAACCCAGTAGAACCCAATTTTAAAATGGGAAAATGGGCCAGGCACAGTGGCTCACGCCTGTAATCCCAACATTTTGGGAGGCTGAGGCGGGCGGATCACTTGAGATCAGGAGTTCAAGACCAGCCTGACCAACATGGTGAAACCCCATCTCTACCAAAAATACAAAAATTAGCTGGGTGTGGTGGCAGGTGCCTGTAATCCCACATACTCGGGAGGCTGACACAGGAGAATCGCTTAAACCCGGGAGGCAGAGGTTGCAGTGAGCCAAGATCACGCCATTGCACTCCAGCCTGGGTGACAAAGTGAGACTCTGTCTCAAAAAAAAAAAAAAAAAAGGGAAAAGGACTGGAATAGACTTTTCTCCAAGGCAGAAATACAAATGGCTAACAAGCAGAACTGGCTAACAAGCACATGAACATCATTAGTCACTTAGGGAAATGCAAATCAAAACCACTATGAGGTACCATTTCACACCCACTAAAAATCAAAATAATGGAAAATGACAAGTGCTGGCGAGGACGTGTAGAAATTGGAACCCTCATACATTGTTGCTAGGAAGGTAAAATGACTCAGCCTCTGTGCAAAAGAGTTTGGCAGTTCCTCAAAAAGTTAAACATAGAATTACCACATGACCCAGCAATTCTACTCCTAGGTATATGCCCAAGAGAACTGAAAAAGGGACTCAAATACATGTACATGCATGTTTCCAGAAGCACTACTCACGATAGCCAAAAGATGGAAATAACCCAAATGTATATCAGCAGATGAATGGATAAACAAACCGTAGTATATACACACAGTGGAATATTATTCAGCCTCAAAAAGGAATGAAATTCTGGCTGGCCGTGGTGGCTCACGCCTGTAATCCCAGCACTTTGGGAGGCCAACGCAGGCAGATCACCTGAGGTCAGGAGTTCGAGACCAGACTGACCAACATGGCAAAACCCTGTCTCTACTAAAAATACAAAAATTAGCCGGGTGTGGTGGTGTGTGCCTGTAATCCCAGCTACTAGGGAGGCTGAGGCAGGAGAATTGCTTGAACCCGGGAGGAAAAGGTTGCAGTGAGCCGAGATCGCACCACTGCACTCCAGCCTAGGAGACAGAGTGAGACTCACTCTGTCTCCAAAAAAAAATTTTGGCTCTGGGAAGCACAAAAAGTAAATATACCTCATGAATCCCTAAAATTGAGGTGAAATTCGCATAATATAAAATTAACCATTTTAAAGTGTACAATATAGCAGTATTTATATTTAGTGTATTCAATGTTGTGTAACCACCAGCATTCTTTAGTAGCAAAACTTTATCATCTGATAAAAGCATTCCATATCCATTTATTTATTTACTTTATATTTATTTTTATTTTTTGTGATGGAGTCTTGCTCAGTCATCCAGGCTAGAGTGCAATGATGCGATCTTGGCTCGCTACAACTTTTGCCTCCCGGGTTCAAGCAATTCTCCTGCCTCAGCCTCCTGAGTAGCTGGGATTACAGGTGCCTGCCACCACTCCTGGCTAATTTTTTGATTTTTTGTAGACAGGGTTTTACCATGTTGGACAGGCTGGTCTCCAATTCCTGACCTCAGGTGATCCGCCCATCTCGGCCTCCCAAAGTGCTGGGATTATAGGCATGAGCCACCATGACCAGCCCTCATACCCATTTAAATAAATAATCACTCCTCTTTCTCCATGCCCCATCCCCTAGTGACCTCTAGTTTGCTTTTTGTCTCTTTGGATTTATCTATTCTGGATGTATTATATAGAAAGAATCATACAATATAAGACCTCTGTGACCAGCTTCTTTCATTTACCATGATGTTTTCAAGGTTCATCCAAGCTGTAGCATTATCACTCCTTCACTCCTTTTTAGAGTTAAATAATATTTTAGTGTATGTATGTATCAAAATGTGTTTATTAATTCATCTATTGATGAAGATTTGGGTTTTTTGCACCTTTGTTACTAGGAATAATGCTGCTATAAACATTTGTGTACAAATTTCTGTGTTAACATATGTTTTCAGTTATTTGGGGTATATACCCAGGAGCAGAACTGCTGGGTCACATGGCAATTCTATGTTTAACTTTTGAGAAACCACCAAACCATTCTCTACATTGGCTGAACTAACACACATTCCCAGCAGCAATGTATGAAGGCTCCTGTTTCCCCACATCTTCACTGACACTTGCTTTTTAAAAAAATGATAGCGATCCTTGTGGGTATAAAGTGGTATTACATTGTGGTTTTGACTTGCATTTCACTAACGATCAATGATGATGACATCTTTTCATGTGCTTTTTGGATATTTGTACATCTTCTCTGGAGAAATGTCTACTAAAATCTTTTGCCCATTTAAAAACTGTCTTTTTATTGTTGAGTTTTAAGAATTCTTTATAAATTATTGATAGTATACCCATATCGGTCCATGGGTCCCTTTTAAAGGAAGGTAGGTCTCAAATTTCATTAATCTCATTCTGCAAATGAAAACAAGAAAAAAAAGTTGAAACTCTTTTTTTTTCTTTTTTTTTTGAGACGGAGTTTCGCTCTTGTTGCCCAGGCTGGAGTACAATGGCGCAATCTTGGCTGACCGCAACCTCCGCTTCCCAGGTTCAAGTGATTTGCCTGCCTCAGCCTTTCCGAGTAGCTGGGATTGACAGGCATGCACCACCATGCCCGCCTAATTTTGTGTTTTTAGTAGAGACCGGGTTTCTCCATGTTGGTCAGGCTGGTCCCAAACTCCCGACCTCAGGTGATCCACCCGCCTCGGCCTCCCAAAGTGCTGGGATTACAGGCATGAGCCACCGCGCCCGGCCAAGTTGAAGCTCTTCTATTCCAACAGGAATGAAACAGGAATCCTATCGCTGAACTGCAAGTTCTTATTGTATAATTGGGTCTCTGGCCTAATAAAATGCTCCAAAGGCAGAGAAAGGTATTTTATCAAGTATGAATAGCTTACATCCTGTTCTTGGTTTACCTAAGGCTTACTGCCTAATATTTGCCTTGGCAACAGTAGTTAGTTGACTCTTCGTTTTCTAAGTGTTAATGGAGCTTGAGCTATTTTTACATCTGATGAAAAGTTTTGTGATTCCACACATCAACCCAAATTGCCTAATTTAATGAAAGTGATTGTAAGGAACAATCACTTTAAATGTG
Organism: Gorilla gorilla gorilla; assembly: GCF_029281585.2. Classification (NCBI taxonomy): domain Eukaryota; kingdom Metazoa; phylum Chordata; class Mammalia; order Primates; family Hominidae; genus Gorilla; species Gorilla gorilla. Next base: position 43,594,599 of record NC_073232.2, on the reverse strand, counting down.
TCAAGGGAGGCTAAGTGCAAGGCTTATCACCCCAGCTTCTCTAACCCATGGCCTGCCATATTAGAAAAGGCATGCAAAGCCCCTCAAATGATTTTAATATGCACAACTCCATCCCAAACTACAATTGAGAATTGCTCCCCAGCAATAACGGTAATATTTGTTGGGCCCTTGCTCTGCTCCAAATGTTTTCTATGCAATGTATAGACAAATATCTTATGACAGAAGCACTATTATCATCCATACTTTACAGATGAGGAAACTGAGGCACTGAGAAATTAAGCCATTTTCCCAAGGTAACATTGCTAGGAAGAGATAAGGTCAAAATTCAAACCCAGGCAGTCAGGCCCTAAAGTCTACACTTTTGATCAATATTATATACACAGCCTTCCTAGTAATAGTTGCCCAAAGTGGGCTAGGACCATAGGACCACCACCCAGAGGCAAGTCCTTATGCATTTCAACACAGCTCACTCAATAAATGGATTTAATCACTAAATTAGGCCTGAGAATAAAAAGAATCTCATAATTCTATGAAAGGAAAGTGGTTTTAACATCTGCCTTTTCTAGCCAGGCACAGTGGCTCATGCCTGAAATCTCAGCACTTTGGGAAGCCAAAGCGGAAGGATCGCTTGAGGCCAGGAGTTCAAGACCAGCCTGGGCAACTTAGACCAGTTCAAGACCAGCCTGGCAAACATGTTTCTTTTTGTAGAGAAAAGAAACAACATAATTGAGCTTTTTCTCTACAAAAAAAAAAAAAAAAAACCACAATATCTGCCTTTTTTTAGATATGACACCAAAAGCATAATCCATAAAAGAAAAAAAAATGGATAAAGTGAACTTAATCAAAATTTAAAACTTGTGCTTCAACAGATATCATCAAGAAAATGAAAAGATAAGCCACAGAGAAAAATATCTTGGAGAAAAACATTTGCAAATCCTACATCTGATAAATATAAACACAAAAAATTCTTAAAGTTCAACAATAAAAAGATACATAATCCAATTTTAAAATAAGCTAAAGATTTGAACAGATATTTTCCCAAGAGGATATACTAATGGCTAACAAACTTATGAAAAGAGGCTCAACATCATTAGTCATGAAAGAAACACAAATCAAAACCAAAATGAGATATCACCTCACACCCATCAGAATTATTATAATCAAAAAGATAAACAATAACAAGTGTAGATGAGGATATGGAAAAACTGAGCAGCCACTTTGTAAAATATAAATTTGTAAAATAGCACGGCCACTTTGGAAAACAGTTTGGCAGTTACTCAAAAAATTAAACATAAATTTACAAAAATTCATACAAAAAAATACAATGCAGCCATTTCACTCCTAGGATTCTACCCAACGAAATGAAAACAAAGATCCACCTCAAGATGTGTACATGAAATCTCACAGCAGTATTATTTATAATAGCCAAAGAGTAGGAACAATCCACAAGTCCACCAACTGGTGAATGAATAAACAAAATGTAGGCTAGCCATATATGCAACACTATTCGGAAATCAAAAGTAATGAACTACTAACACATGCAAAAACATAGATAAGCCTCAAAATATTATGCTAAATAAAAGAAGCCAGATGCAAAAGACTATGTATTATATGATTCTATCTACATGAAATGTCCAGAAAGGACAAATCTAAAGAGACTGAAAGCAGGTTAACAGTTGCCTGTGGTGAGGAGTAGGGCGGCAAACAGGCACAAGGGATCTTTTTAGGGTGATGGAAATGTTCTAAAGCTGAATTGTGGTAATGATTGCACAACTCTGTAAATTTATTTAAAATCACTAAATTGTACACTTAAAATGAATTAATTTTATGGTATGTAAATTATACCTTAATGAAGCTGTTAAATAAGTTGTGTCTATGTCTTTTTTTTTTTTTTTTTAAGACAAGGTCTCCTCTGTCACCCAAGCTGGGGTGCAGTGGCATGATCATGAATCCTGCAGCCTCAAACTCCTGGCCTCAAGCGATCCTCTCTCCTCAGCCTCCCGGTGGCTGGGACTACAAGCTCACATCACCACACCTAGCTAATTTTTTTTTAATTTTTGTAGAAATGGGGTCTCATTATGTTGCCCAGGCTGGTTTCAAACTCCTGGCCTTAAGCAGGCCTCCCACCTGAAGCTACCACACCTGGCTAGCTCACTGGTGGTGGCTTACCCCTGTAATCCCAGCACTTTGGGAGGCCAAGGCAGGGGGATCAGGAGGTCAGGAGATCGGGACCATCCTGGCTAACACAGTGAAACCCCGTCTCTACTAAAAATACAAAAAAATTAGCCGGGCGTGGTGGTACGCGCCTGTAGTTCCAGCTACTCAGGAGGCTGAGGCAGCAGAATTGCTTGAACCTGGGAGGTGGAGGTTGCAGTGAGCCGAGATCGTGCCATTGCACTCCAGTCTGGGTGACAGAGCGAGACTCCATCTCAAATAAATAAATAAATAAATAAAATAAAATACTTTTAAAAATCAAAGAAAAAACTCAAAATGCTATTGAACAATAGGCAAAAGACAGACACTTCACAAGAATAAAGATATAAAAATGACTCGAACATGTAGAAAGACATATAATTTTGCTCATTTTAAAAATGCAAATTAAAACTACACTGAATATCATTTCTCACCCATCAAACTGACAAAAAATCAAAAGCTTCACAATACACTCTGTTGGAGAGGCTGTAGGGACACGGGCACTTTCATACGTTGCTAGCAGAAATGCAAAATGGTACAATCCCTGTGGAGGGAAATTTGGCAATATCTAACAAAACAAAAGACACCATAAATAAGTATTTACCATCTGACCCAATGCTCTAGACTGAATTCTGTGCCCCCCAAATTCATATGCTGAAGCCCTTCCACTCAATGTAAATGTATTTGGAGACATGGCCTTTTGGGGATAAAGTTAAACAAGGCCATAAGGGTGGGGCCCTAATCCAACAGGACCGGTGTCTTTATTCAGAAGAAGAAACACCATGAGTGAGAAAGCACAGAGAAAAGGCCGGCAAAGAGAAACAATCGCATGAGGACACAGCAAGCAGGTGGCCATCTGCAAGCCAGGAAGAGGCTATAGCAGAAAGCAACCCTGCCAGCACCTTGATCTTAGTCTTCCAGGTTCTAGAAAACAAATTTCTACTGTTTAAGCCACCCAGTCTGTGGTATTCTATGACAGCAGCCTGAGCAGATTAATATACCCAATAATCCTACTTCTAGGAATTTATCCTGAAGATACATCAACAATGTAAAATACGTATGCATGAGGTTAGACATTACAGCATTACTGCAGAACACTTAAATGCTCAAGTATAGAATGGTTGAAAACTATGTATAAACACATGTATAAAATGATCTGGAGTGATATTTCAGGACCTATTATTAAATGAGAAAAGCAAAGTGCAGGACAGGGCGGGTTGCCTCACACCTGCAATCCCAGCACTTTGGGAGGTCAAGGTGGGCAGATCACTTGAGACCAGCCCGGGTAACAAGGTGAAACCCCGTCTACACAAGAAATACAAAAATTAGCCGGGTGTGGTGGCACATGCATGCCGGTAGTTCCAGCTACTCAGGAGGCTGAAGTGGGAGGATCACTTGAGTCCCAGAAGTCGGGGCTACAGTGAGCTGTGATAGTGCCACTGCACTCCAGCCTGAGTGACAGAGCAAGATCCTGTCTCAAAAAAAAAGACAAGTGCAGAAGAGCTTCTATACTTGCTACCATTTAAGAAAGAAGGGAAAATAAGAAAACATACATTAATATATATATGCTTATTTTTACAAAAACAAACACAGGACAAATAAACCAGAAAACAATGATATTGGTCACCCACAAGGGATGAAGGAGAAAGGGGCAGAAAGAATACAAGAATGTGTGACACTTCTGGGTATGTATGCCTCTTACATAGTTTTGACTTTTGTAAGCACGTTAATGGTCTACATATTCAAACATAAAATAAACAAGTATGGAAACGGGAAAGAAACCTAATTTGAAAGTAAACTAAAAACAAACCCAACTGTATTTTAAATGAATATCAAATCCACACTAGAGGGGGTTAAAAAAGAATCAACAAACACAAGGCCGGGTGTGGTGGCTCACGCCTGTAATCCCAGCACTTTGGGAGGCCAAGATGGGCGGATCACCTGAGATCAGGAGTTCGAGACCAACCTGGCCAACATGGTGAAACCCCGTCTCTACTAAAAACACAAAAATTAGCAGGGCATGGTGGCACGTGCCTGTAATCCCAGCTACTCAAGAAGCTGAGGCAGGAGAATTGCTTGAACCCAGGAGGAAGAGGTTGCAGTGAGACAAGGTCGTGCCATTGCACTAAAGCCTAGGCGACAAGAGCGAAACTCCGTCTCAAAGAAAAAAAAAATCAGGCAAGAATCATTAAAGGATGTTAAATCTAAGGAGAAATTTTGTTGAGGAGTAGAATATTTGCATAGTCTTAAAATGTCCTCTTCTAGACTGCTTATCGGTTGAAAGGTAAAAATATAGTAACTATAAAGAAATTAATCAACACTGACTGGATGGTGTCAAAATTAACATCACCAATGAGGGACACTGTATACTAAGAAGGACACATCATCACCTATGCAATGCTCCATCCAGGAATGCCTAAGTCTACTCATGAGGAAATGCCAGACAGATCAAAAGTGAGAAGCATTCTATTTAAAAAGCCAATGTCAAGAAAGACAATGAGCCGGCGTGGCACCGTGCCTGGAATCCTGGCTACTCAGAAGGATCACTTGAGCCCAGGAGTTCAAGGTGCAGTGGTGCTCACAGCACCGCACTACACCCTGGGTGACAGCAGAGTGAGACTCTATCTCAAAAAAAAAAAAAAAAAAGAAAGGCAGACAAAGAAAGCCTGTGGAAATGTTCCAGATTCAAGGAGGCTAGAAACATGACAATTAAATACAACACCTAATCCTAGACTGAATCCCAAACTAGAGAGGGAAAAAATGCTACAAAGGATATTACTGGATTAAGTGACAAAATTTGAACGTGGATGGTAAATTAGATAAAACTATCAATGTTAAATGTATTGAGGTTGAGAACTATAACATTATTATGCATAAAAAAAATTTTGCCAGACACAGTGGTGCATGCCTATAGTCTCAGCTGCTCAGGAGGCTGAGGGGATAGCTTGAGACCAGGAATTCAAAACTAGCCTGGACAACATAGCAAGACCCCACCCCCCCCCCAATATTTTTAATTAAAATATTTTGAAATATTTAGGGTTAAAGGGCTATGACATGTGCAACTCACTCTAAAGCAGTTCAGAAAGATAAAAATGGAATACGAAAACAAATAGTGAAATATTAACAATAGGTGAATCTGAATAAAGGATATTATTCTTTTCCTCAGCTTTTCTGTGAGTTTAAAACTACTTCCTGTATAAATTCTCTATTGGTGCTATAACAAATTACCACAGACTTTGTGGCTTACAACAATACGAACTTATCCTACCATCTTCTGGAGGTCAGAAGTCTAACATGAGTCAGCAGGGCTGCATTCCTTGCGGAGGCTCCAGGGCAAATCATTTCCTTGAGCTTTCTAGCTTCTAGAGGCTACCTGAATGTCTTGGCTCAGAGTCACATCACTTCAATCTCCACTTTAATCGTCACCTCTCCTTCTCTGACTCTGACCTTCCTGATTTCCTCTTTTTTTTTTTCTCAGACGGAGTCTTGCTCTGTCGCCCAGGCTGGAGTACAATGGCAAGATCCCGGCTCACTGCAACCTCCGCCTCCTGGCTTCAAGCAATTCTCCTACCTCAGCCTCCTGAGTAGCTGGGATTACAGGCACCCGCCACCATGTCCAGCTAATTTTGTAGACATGGGGTTTCACCATGTTGGCCAGGCTGATCTCGAACTCCTGACCTCAAGTGATCTGCCCACCTCGGCCCCCCAAAGTGCTGGGATTACATGCGTGAGCCACCGCGCCCAGCCCAACTCCCTTATAAACACCCATCTCAACATCCTTAACTTTACCACATCTCAAAGTCTCTTTTGCCATAAACGGTAATAGTCACCGGTTTGGGGATTATGATGTGAATATCTTTGGAGGGCCATTGTTCTGCCTGTCACATGCCCCCTTCCCAAAATGTTTTTTAAGGCATCTTTGGGGAAATATACTTGGGTGATAAAACTAAAGAAAACTAAGGATGTGATTACTGTAAAAGTTGGGACAGTGGTTACCCTTCAGGGGAAGAAGACAAAGGCAAGACAAGGAAGTCTAGGGTGCTGATAAGATTGTATCTCCAGCCTGCACGGTGGTTATAAAAGCATCCATTTGTTCTGTATCGTCTTCTGATGTGTGTTACATTTAACAATTTTGAAGTTTTTTTAGAAAAACTCTAAGCACAAGGCTGGGTGCAGTGGCTCACGCCTGTAATCCCAGCACTTTGGGAGGCCGAGGCGGGCAGATCACGAGGTCAGGAGATCGAGACCAGCCTGGGCAACATGGTGAAACCCCATCTCTACTAAAAATACAAAAAATTAGCCAGGCCTAGTGGTGCACGACTGTAATCCCAGCTACTTCGAGGGCTGAGGCAGGAAAATCGCTTGAACCCGGAAGGCAGAGGTTGCAGTGAGCCAAGATTGCACCACTGCACTGCTGTCTGGGCAAAAGAGCAAAACTCAGTCTCAAAAAAAAAAAAAAAGAAAGAAAAACTCTAAGCACAAATAAAAGAGGAAACAGTTTGTTTTTAAGCTTTTATAGATGTTAGGCTTTTTTTTTTTCTTTTTTTCTTTTTCTTTTGTAGAAATGGGGTTGCGCTATGTTGACAAGGCTGGTCTTGAACTCCTGGCCTCAAGTGATCCACTGGCCTCAGTCTCCCAAAGCGCTGCGATTACAGGCATGAGCCACTGCACCCAGCCCAATGTTGAGATGTTTTAAAGGTAAAATTACACTAGTTCCTCTAAAAATATATATTATATATTATATATTATATTTTTATATTATATATTATATATCATATCATATTTTTATATTATATATATTATATATCATATTTTTATATTATATATATTATATATCATATTTTATATTATATATTATATATCATATTTTATATTATACATATTATATATTATATTTTTTTATATTATACATATTATATATATTTTTATATTATATATTATATATTATATATCATATTTTTATATTATATATATTATATATCATATTTTATATTATATATTATATATATTTTTATATTATATATATTATATATTAGATATAATATTTTTATATTATATATTATATATTATATATATTATTTTTATATTATATATTATATATATTATTTTTATATTATATATTATATATATTTTTATATTATATATTATATATATTTTTATATTATATATTATATATATAATATTTTTATATATATTATATATAATATATATAATATTTATATATATATTAGATATATAATATTTTATATTAGATATAATATATATTTTTATATTAGATATAATATATATAATATTTTATTAGATATTATATTTTTATATTAGATATAATATATATTTTTATATTAGATATAACATATAATATTTTTATATTAGATATAATATATATAATATTTTTATATTAGATATAATATATATAATATTTTTATATTAGATATAATATATATAATATTTTTATATTAGATATATATTTTTATATTATATATAATATATATAATATTTTTATATAATATATAATATATATAATATTTTTATATTATATATTTATATATTTCTTTTTTTTATATATAAAATATAGTGACTAGAGAGAGAAAAATGAGGGAAAGAAATGCCCTGTCACTAGCATGCCAAATCAAGACTTAACTAGTAGAGCCAGACTCAATTCTAAAGGCCTGAAAGTGCACACAAGTACCTTTCTAGACCTGGAAATGACTAGGAAACATAAGGGGAAAATGGCCTAATGGTTTAAAATTCCCAGCTTACTATCTCAGTCACTTTGATATTCCATTGCTCCTTCTTCCTTTTTCTTTCTCTTTATTCTTCAACTTTCTCTTGCATAAATTTGCCCTAATACCCAGCTAGAAAAAGGAAGTTCTACAACTTTGCTTTCCCTGCCTTACCCTTTGGGAGCCTAGCACTCTAGTCAACTTGAGTTTACTTGCCAAGAAAACACCAAGTACTGGGAAACAAAACACACAGAAGGCAATGGAGCAAGACAAGGTACAGACAGGACACCTAAGGGTCACACGATCGAAAGTCCTTTTTGGAATTATGAGTCATAAGGGTTCAAATAATCCTTAACTCTACTGTAGACTATATAATTTACGAGTAACTCCACTGGACAGTCTTTTAATGAATGGAGACATGCTCTAAATTCTGCCGTACCTCACAATGCCATCTACCAAGAGAAACTTTTCTCTTACTGAATTATCTAAATTTAATTTGGAACCAAACAATCTTCAAGGCAACGGCATAAGTCTCTAGAGCCACTGTTTTTCTTTGCTCGGAATATATCATACTCCTGCCACAAGCCCATTCACTGAGATGAATGAAGACCAACCAACATCAAATTCTTTACTGCAGGGGTTTAATTACACTGGGCCCTGCTCCAAGTTCACCATTACTTGGAGCTGGAACTATCTTACTCCATTAGGTTGGCCACCCAGGCTGGCGCCTGAAAGTTCTAATGGTATTGACCTTCCACCCAGCAGGGAGAAGCAAAGGGTGAAGTAACAGGAATTTCCTGGGGCAGTTTTGTTTATGAAAATAAACATGTTTCTTTATGACTAAGTCACAACATCACTAAGCCTCAGTTTCTTTCTTGTTAAATAAGGCCTCATCCATGCATGCGAAAGCTTCCTCTAAAGAAAACTTATGTACATGCCTAAGTCACAGTTCACTGAGTTCAAGGTCATGTCCTGACTCATCAGTCCTGAGTGAATGGACCTTAGCCCTCTCATTCAAACTGCAGCTCATGATTTACCACTAGCAGTCACCACATCATCACAGGCTCTTCACTGGTATCACTTTTAATCCAGCACCCTGGGCTCGAGTGGGGCAGAACTGCTAATAATACTATCAGTAGGAACAATTAACAAGACATAATAAAATCTACACATATCAAGCTTGGGGAAAAGGGCAGTAGAGAGCAGTATAGATTGGCCCATCATGAAGCATTCTCTGCTTCCTTAAAGCTCAACCATCCTTTCCATGAGATGGGATATAACACAGGTGCAACTGCCAGAGCTGTCAGCAAGTAGAAGGGAGGCCTCTCTCCAGACATAGACCTGTAAGCTCACACTCCACTACATGATAGTGAAGAATCTGATCCAAATGTGTAGCACCCAGAATGTAAATAATTTATAGCTCTCTGCCTTGATGGTACATGCCAATGGCCAGAGACAAAAAATAATTCTCAAATCATATTCACATATATCATCTTTTAGGAACTCCAGGTATAACAAGCGTTTGTGCCTTTAACCTGGAGTAGAGAGCTTAGGGTTCTAATTCTAACTTTGTCACAAACCAGCTGTAATTAGGCAAGTCATGTCACTTCTCTAGCCTCAGATTCCTCCTCTGTAAAATAAGGGAGGTGGCCTGGTTTACCTGTAAGTCAAAGGACCTACAAACTTTTTACATGTTCCCACAAAACCTAAATAATTATCTGCTAACAAAATAGATTATGTGTGAGGGATCTACCAATTCACTTTCTGATATTCTATGCAAAGAAAAAGAAAATATGCATGCTTCCCCTATACTCATTGTATTTTCTTTCTTTTTTTATGGCCAAATCCTGTAGAATTGTTTCTGGGCAGGTGATATGAAGTTCATTCATCTAAAGAAGTTATTCAAATAAGGCAAAGTGATGAAAAGAGCATTTGGCTGTGCAACCAGACAAGCCTATGTTCAAATTCTGCCACCTATCAGCAGCATGACCCTAGGTGAGTTACTCAGTTGCTATGAAGCTTAATTTCATCATCTATAAAACAGACAATACTTCTGTCTCAGGTTTGCTCTGCGGATTAAATGAAACACATATGAAGTCTCAGGCACACAGCAGTATGGAATAAATACAAGCTCCCCCCTCTTCCTTTTTACATGACTGTGCAGCACCCAGACAAATGCCATCTTTGCTCTCCCTTTTAAAGCAGCACTGGAAGCTAAATTAGGCTCTGCTGAGTCATTTCCATTATTCTTTAAGAATGTTCAGAAAAGCTGACTTTGATTTGCAAGTCACTATGTGTTATTAATGAAATACTGTGTTAAGCTGTATAAGCTTTAGAAAAAAGGGTTTTGTTTCTCCTGGCTTATAAATTCTATTCATTCACACATAATTACAAGAAAGTGGAGAGGTTCTTAAAACGTGGACAAATACTCAAGCATGGGCTTTTATACTGACCAGAGAAAAGAACTTCTCATGCATTGTCTAAAGATCTTTACCCATTAAAGAGGAGTGAAGAGCATCTCCCCTCACTAAAGGATGCACCACCCCACTTACCTTAGATGAGCACAAAGAATCCTTCAGCCTACTCTTCTAAAAGCTTCACTATTCCTCCATAGTTACTTGAAAGCACTAGTTAGAGCAAGGCATCTACTCAACTTACATTTATTCCCAAAGACAGACCGTGGTCCCTCTCACGTTTCTGATGGGTTAACAGCGCAAGAGAGATCTGTTGCTGCTTCTTAATGCCACTCCTTCCCTCCCCTCCATTTTGTAACTCATGGGATTACTACAAGTCTTACTTGGTACAGCAATAATTACAACAATTATAATAACAATAACATTCATTCGGCACTATGTGCCATGCTCTGCTCCAAACACCTTAAACTTATTAACTCATTTACTCTTCATATCAACACTGTAACATTAATACCATTATTATCCCCACTTCAGAGCAGAACTCTGAAATATCTTTGGAATATATCCCCTCCTGAATATGCCATAAACCCTAGTCTTCTTTCAATAGACAGTATCGATAGCCTCCCAACTGGTACCTGCCTTGGTGCCCAACTCCTTACCTCTCAAGACATCCTCCACACTGCCTTCAATTTTTTTTCTATGGTGCTAAGTTCATCACAGTCCTTGCTTAAAATCTTAACTAGTTTGTTTCTTTCTTTCTTTTGGAGACAGGGTCTCGCTCTGTCACCCAGGCTAGAGTGCAGTGGCACAATCATGGCTACTGTAACCTCTGTCTCTGGACTCAAGCAATCCTCCTCCCACATCAGCCTCCCAAGTAGCTGGGACCTCAGGTACACACCACCATGCCTGGCTAATTTTTTTTATTTTTTGTGGACACGGAGTTTCATTATGTTGCCCAGGCTGGTTTCAAACTCTTGGACTCAAGGGATCCTCCCACCTCAGCCTCCCAAAGTGTTAAGATTACAGGTGTGAGCTACCATGCCCAGCCTTAACTATTTTCTTACTCTCTATAGGATATTACATTCAAAATCCTTAACCCACACAGGAGCTTTCACAACTTGGGTGCCATGTCATTTCCACTCTTAACTCCTACCTCTTCCTTACTCTACCTCTTTCTAAGTACCAGCCTTAACAAATTCCTCACTCTCCCCTGAATACCTCACAAGTGACATTTCCTCTGCGCAGAATGCTCCCTGCCCCCATTTGCCAGCCTGGCACAAACTCCTGTCCCTTCCAGACTGTTCAATTGTCAGCTCCCTTATCAAGCCTTCTCCAGCCACTACAGAATTTCTCCTCTGGGTACCCACTGCACTTATCTAGTAGCACTTATCTCACAACACGGTAACTATTTCTGGAAGAAGTCTATTTCCCACACCCTAGAGTATGGGATCCTTAAGAGTAGAGTCCATTGTTGGCACATAATATGTCCTATATGTTATATATACCTGGTATAAAGTAGACATTTAATAACTAGTGCATGAATCAATAAGACACAAAAACCTGTTCAAAACTAGTATCTCCACCAAAATGGGACAATATATGAATCTTGTAAATATTTCCTTTTCTTACTTTCCTACCCAACTTGGTAGGTTTTAGAATCAGAACTTGGGGCTTTTTACAATTTTCCTTACAACCAAAGACAACTATCCCATCTTCATTCTAAATCAGTTCAAAAGATAACTACAAATCCTACAACTACCCTTAAACATGAAAAATCCTAAATTATACACTAAAGCTTTTATATAAACATTTTCTTCTTCAGTGACTAATACTAACTGGAAAAAAAATCCTGCCTGAGGGAGTTAGGGGGATGCAGACCCATTACCCATTCTGCCCAGTGTAAGCCTCCATGTTACAATATGAGCAGAATTATGTAGTTTCTGCAGCTATAACTGATTCAGGTTCTCTAGGCAGCCTGAGAAATCCCCTGTTGCTTCAGATGGATCTATAAGCCTTCAAATGTTCCACTGCACATGGTTTTGAATTACCGTTTTTCATTACTGATGTGCTTTCTACTGGACCCCGCTGTGAGATAAAGTGGAATTATAGCAGCATTACTAGCTAAAAAATGATTGAGAGATATACAAGATTGTAATATACTTCTTGAACTTGTAGGCAATGAGACATCTTTGAATCTTAATGCAAGAGACAAAAGAATGAAAAAATAAGGTGCAGCTTATCTGCAGATCACACAGATGAAGAATACCTTGCTAATGTCTGTGAGCAGCTAAATCCTACATTAAATACTCAGGATTAGGGAACTGAAGCACAGGGATGATAGTGATAATGTCTGCAGTCAAACAATATTTCTTATATAACAGATGAACACAAAGAAAGGTGACTTCAGGGAATGCTATCCTAAAAGGTAAATTCAGTTAACATGAAGAGCCAAGGGTGAGGTCAAGGACAAGTCTGCTACCAAACGAAGAGAAAAAAGAGGCTGACTGTTTTAAAGGAAGAAAGAATTATGTTCAAGGAAGGATGATCAGAAGGATAGAATGAGACCTGAGCATAGAAAAGTTGCCTGTTGTACCAAAAATGTGACCTTCACAACAACGTTTAACAATGAAAATTAATAGCTGTGATAGAATTCTCAGACTGACCCCTAATGACCTTTTACCCTGGTATAATCCAGGTTGTAGGTAGACCCTGTGGCTGTGATAATGTATGACTCCTACAAATTATATTATGTTCTATGGTACAGCGGACTTTAAGAGAGAGAGATTATCCCAATGAGACTAATCTATACCCATGAGCTGTTTAAAAAGCAGAGTCTTTGGCTGGTGGCAGAAGTCAGATCTGACACGAGAAGGATTTGGTGAAGCCAGAGCAGTCACGTGTCAAGGAAACGGCACTTTCAGACGTATAGACACAAGGATCTGAATTCTGCCAACAACCTGAATGCACATGGAAGTTGATTCTTCCCAAGAGCCTCCAGATGAGATACCAGTCTGGTCAACATCTTGATTTTGGCCTTTTGAGACCCTAAGCAGACAACCCAGTCCAGCCCACTGGGTCTTCCGACCTGCAGTACTATGAAACTACCAGAGAACTGTGAGATGATACATGGGTGTGGTTTTAGGCTGCTACGATTGTGGTAATTTTTTACACAGCAATAGAAAACTCATAAGGTAGCGTAAACTATAACCCGATATTTCAACAGAATCTTTCATATCAGAGATCCCAAAAGCACTTGATGTATTTGACATGAGCTATAAAGAAAAATAAATTTACCTTCTCAAAAAAAGAAATAAACATTAATAATATCAATTTTTTTTTTCAGAAGATGAAGAGTCTCACCTTCTTAAGTCCTGAACCAGGACTAAAGGCAGACATCCTAATGAACATGTCCTTAGATAATATCTGATCCATATGACACTTCTTTTCAACAGTTCGGGAAGAGCATATGATTTGAATAATAACCCAAGCAAAAGTGGAAAGCTCTGCTGCTTGTTTATGTTGTTGTTGTTTCCTGAGACAGGATCTTGCTTTGTTGTCCAGGCTGGTTAATTTTTGTATGTTTTGTAGACACAAGTTTTGGTTGCCCAGGCTGATCTCAAACTCTTGGGCTCAACTGATTCACCTGCCTTGGCCTCCCAAAGTGATGGGATTACAGGTGTGAGCCACTGCACCCGGCCTGCTGCTCTTTTCTAAACACTCAAATACTGTCCAAATTATTACCGAATTCCAGTCAAGGCTGTTCTCACTTGAAAATGCCTGCTGAAAGATTGGTATAGTTGGTTAGCAGTTGGTCAGTTGATTAGCAAGCAACCATCAAAATGTCTTCAATTGTTTAACAGGATATTTTTTTCCCATTCAAATAACTTTTCCTCAGTGACCCCTAGGACTGTCAACTATTTGTTCTATTGGATTAGAGCAGATGCTAGATCCTACACAACTTCCTATCACTGCTCTACTTAACACTGTGGCATCCACTAGCTGTGGCACCTTAGGCAAGTTACTCTCTCTAAGCTTCCATTCCTTCATCAGTGAAATGAGATATAAATACCTACCTCATAGGGAGGGACTGAAGATCAAACAAAATGAACATAGGAGACATTTAGAACACTGTCTAGCAAAATACAAAGCTCAATACATATTTGCTATTTTATACATCACTCAATTATCAATTGAGTGAATAAAAACAGTGGGACACTCAGGCTAATTTACAATATTATAGATTACTAGCAGAAAAAAAATGCATGAATAGCAGCTTTATTCATAATATCCCATAAGTGGAAACAATCCAAATGTTCCAGTGGTGAAACTCAACTATTTTTAAAAAAACATAAAAATACTAATGACAGAAAAGAAAAATACTTTTAAAAGTATTAAAAGTGGATCACATCTGTAATCCCAGCACTTTGGTAGGCCTAGGCAGGCAGATCACTTGAGGCCAGGAGTTCAAGACCAGTCTTACAAATATGGTGAAACCTTGTCTCTACTAAAAATACAAAAATTAGCCAAGTGTGGTGGTGTGTGCCTGTAATCCCAGCTACTCAGGTGGCTGAGGCACAAGAATCACTTGAACTCAGGAGGCGGAGGTTGCAGTGAGCCGAGATCGCACCACTGCATTCCAGCCTGAGCAACAGAATGAGACTCTGTCTCAAAAAATATATAAAAATCAAAAATCAAAATTGATAATTCCATCAAATGGGATTAACAAAAGATTAGACACTTCAAAAAAAAAAAATCAGTGAACTTGAAGACACATCTATAGAAACTATACAACCTGAAGCAGCCTGGGTGAGGGGATCAGTCATACCCAAACCTCAGCATTATATAATATACCCATGTAACAAGCCTATACATGTACCTCCTGAATCTAAAATAGAAGCTGATTCCAAAGAATTGAGTTCAGTTCAAGGCAGCTTCCCTGTTCTGTTAACAAAACTTTGGGACATTGAAATGGGCTACGGGAGATGATTGGTTCAAAAGCATTATTCTATTCATTTGCCTCTCTTTTTTTTTTTGGAGACAGAGTCTCACTCTGTCACCAGGCTAGAGTGCAGTGGCACAATCTTGACTCACTGCAACCTCCACCTCCCTGGTTCAAGCAATTCTCCTGCCTCAGCTTCCCGAGTAGCTGGGACTACAGGCGCCCGCCACCACGCCCAGCTAATTTTTGTATTTTTAGTGGAGACGGGGTTTCACCACGTTGGCCAGGATGGTCTTGATCTCTTGACCTTGTGATCCACCTGCCTCAGCCTCCCAAAGTGCTGGGATTACAGGTGTGAGCCACCGCGCCCGGTCTATTTGCATCTCATCTTACAAAAATGCCTGCTTGAGTCTAATATGTCAACAGTTAAAGATGTCTAGAAGAGATGGGACTGAAGAGGCTGAAGACTTACTGAGCTTGGACTAACAGACAAGTTACATTCAGTTTTAGGAAGTCAGGTCTGATGAACTAAGATAAAAAGAAACAATTATTTTCATACATGGTTGCTTTTCAGAAATAAAAACAAAATAGAAGCTGAAATTTAAAAAACAAAGACAAACAGATTTTAACATTATAAAATTGGAAAAACAAAAATTTTGAACAATAAAGGAATATTTAATTTTTTTCTTTTTTTTTCATGAACCATACATGAGACTTAAGGAATATTTAACTATTTTTGGAAAACTGAAGCAGAGAAAAAAAAAGTCTGGACAGAATCTCAGTAACTTTTGCACCAATATCAAGTGATTTTTTTTTTCTGAGACGGTCTCATTCTGTTGCCCAGGCTGGAGTGCAGTGGCACCATCTCAGCTCGATGCAACCTCCACCTCCCGGGTTCAAGCGATTCTTGTGCCTCAGCCTCCCGAGTACCTGGGATTATAAACGTGTGCCACCACACCCAGCTAATTTTTGTATTTTTAGTAGAGATGGGGTTTCACCATGTTGGCCAGGCTGGTCTGAAACTCCTGACCTCAAGCGATCCACTCGTCTCAGCCTCCCAAAGTGCTGGGATTACAGGTGTGAGCCACCGCACCCAGCCTCAAGTATTCTGATACACATGTAAGCAGGGTTCCAGAAGGAGATGAGAAAAAAAGGAAAGAAAAGACATTCGAGGAAATAATGACTGAAAATTATACAAAACTGGAGTGAAACAGCAAGAGAGGAGACTAGGGAGCTCTAGGCCCTCATTCCCCCATGGACATATCAGATAACAACACACAGACCAAAGTAGCTTTGGAAGAACCCTAAAAACCAGTTAAGAAGTTGCAGGAACCAAACATACACCTAACCATGAAAAGGTCACACTTCAAAGTGGTAGAAAACTTTGTGCCATTTTCATTCATCCTTGTCCCACTCAATCTGTACCACCTTGTCCCACCACTGGGAAGAAGCTACCCAATTTCCAGCTCTTCCCTCAGGATGGAGCAAAAATAGAACTAGCTTCAATGTTCTGGCTTGTGTGGGGCTGCCTGAGGGACTGGTTGCGGTCTCACCTGACTTGGAGGGCTAATGGGAATGGTGGCATAGTCTGGATATCAGGCTGGAGGCCATTGAAAGCAGTGGCAGGCGCCACGGCAGGGTTGTTTAACAACAACAAAAAAAGGCTAGATACTATATGGGATAAATACATATAAGGAAAAAAGTCTAAAGAGGACTGTATTATTTTTCAATTAAGTCAATAATATAAAATTCAGAAAGGGTATGAAAATGTTCCTGCTAAAAGAGGTTGAAGAGACATAAAAACTAAGCTGGGTATGGTGGCTCATATCTATAATTCCAACACTTTGGGAGGCTGAGGCCAGAGGATCACTTGAGGCCAGGAGCTTGAGACCAACCTGGTCAACATAGCAACACCCTGTCTCTAAAAGAAAAAAAAAAAAAAAGACAGCGAGACAGAGAGACAAAAAACTAAATGCAATGCCTGACCTTACCCTGGATCTTGTACTGAGGGGGGAAAATATTATAAAGGACAGTATCAGATCATATGCCATTAAAGCTTATACTTTCTTATGGTATATTCCTTATACTATCTTTATACAAATTTTTCTACATTGAAATTATTTCCAATAAAAAAAAAAGGCTGCCAGATAAGAATGACAAAAAAATTCTTTTTTTTTTTTTTTTGAGACAGAGTCTCACTCTGTTGCGCAGGCTGGAGTGCAGTGGTGCAATCTCAGCTCACTGCAACCTCCACCTCCTAAGTTCAAGCGATCCTCCCTGCCTCAGCCTCCTGAGTAGCTGGGATTACAGGCACCCGCCACCATGCAGGGCTAATTTTTGTATTTTTGTAGAGATGGGGTTTCTCCATGTTGGCCAGCCTTGTCTCGAAATCCCAACCTCAGGTGATCCACCCACCTCAGCCTCCCAAAGTACTGGGATGACAGGCGTGAGCCACTGAGCCCAGGCAACAACAAATTTCTTATTAGAAACTATACCTGGCCAGGTATAGTGGTTCACACCTGCCATCCCAGCACTTTGGGAGGCTGAAGCAGTTGGATTGCTTGAGCCCAGAGAAGTTTGAGACCAGCCTGGGCAACACAGCAAAGGCCCATCTCTACAAAAATTAGCTGGGCATGATGGTACAGACTTATAGTACCAGCTACTCGGGAGGCTGAGGCAGGAGGATTGCTTGAGCCCCAGAGGTGGAGCCCCAGAGGAGCCCCGAGATTGCACCACTGCACTTCAGCCTGAGTATCTGAGTGAGACCATGTCTCAAAAAAATGTTTTTCAATAAAAAATAAAATAAAGAAACTATAAATGCCAGAAGACGGTAGAATTATATGTTCACAGTCCTAGAAGAATAAACTACTTAGAATTCTATAATCAGTAAAAATCTTTCAAAAAAGAAGGTGAATTAAAAAATTTTTCAAACAAATAAAAGCTGAGAGAAATTATTTCCCGCAGATCTGAACTATAAGAAATGTTAGGCTGGGCACGGTGGCTCACACCTGTAATCCCAGCACTTTGGGAGGCCGAGGAGGGCAGATCGCCTGAGGTCAGGAGTTGGAGACCAGCCTGGCCAACATGGTGAAACCCCATCTCTACTAAAAATATAAAAATTAGCCAAGTGTGGTGGCATGCACCTGCAGTACCAGCTACTCGGGAGGCTGAGACAGAAGAATCGCTTGAACCGGGGAGGCGGAGGTTGCAGTGAGCCGAGACTGCACCACTGCACTCCAGCCTGGGTAACAGAGCGAGACTCCGTCTCAAAAAATAAATAAATAAATAAAACCCTCAATCCAAAAAAAAAGCGGTACAAAGAAGAGACGAACAGAAACAAACAAAAAAGAACAAAGAAGACCAAAAAAAAAAATAAAGAAGAGACAGAGAGAAACAAAGAATAAGATGGTAGATTTAAACTCACCCATAGCTAGAATTACATTAAACGTAAATGTTCTATCTACTCCAGTTAAAAGGTAGAGATGTCAGACTGCAATTTAAAAATAAGAAACAATACCTAACTATATGCTGTCTAAAAAGAAACCTGTTTTGAATATAAAGATACAAATATGTTAAAAGTAAAAGGATAGAAATAGATATACAGTGTAAACACCAATCAAAAGAAGGATAGAATGGTTATATTAACATCAAAAAAGTAGACCAGAACAAGGAACATTATCAGGAATAGAGAAGGATATTTCATAACTATAAAAGGATCTTATCAAGAAGGTGTGGAAAAAACTGGTAGAACTGAAAAGAGAAATAGATGAATCCACAGTTAACAGGTGGAGATTTCAACACTCCTCTCTCAGCAACTAAAAGAACAAGTAGATACAAAATCAGTACGGATACAGAGGTTGCAGTGAGCCAAGATCACGGCACTTCAGCCTGGGTGACACAGCAAGACTCTGTCTCAAAAAAAAAAAAAAAAAAAATTATAACACAATAGTAAGAAACAAAAAAAATTTTAAATAAGCAATATCACGCATTTTAAAAAAAGGTTAAAATGGTAAATTTTATGTTATGTATATTTCACCATAAAGAGAAAAGCTAAAATACCATCAACAACAACAAAAATAGACAAAATATTTGAACAGGTACTTCACAAAGGCAGATACACAAATGGCCAATGAGCACATGAAAAGATGCTTCGCAGCATCAGCCATGAGGGAAATGTATATAAAAACCACAATGAGCTACCATGATGAGATGCCTACTCGAGAGGGTTAAATTAAAATAAGATAGACACCACTAAGTGTTGGTAAGAACGTGGAGCAACCTAAACTCTCACACATCATTTGTAGCAGTGTAAAAGAGGTACAACCACCTTGGGAAAAGATCTGACAGTTTCCTATTAAACTAAACATACACCTGCACATAATCCAACAATTACACTATTAAGTATTTACCCAAGAGGTATAAAAACATATACTGAACACAAAGATTTCTGCACAAATTTATAATAGCCAAAGACTAGAAACCATCCAAACATCTATCAGAGTTGAATAGATAAAGAAATCTCCAGCTATAAACAATCCAAACATCTATCAGGATTGAATGGATAAAGTGGTACATTCATGCAAAGAAATACCACTCAACAATAAAAAGCAGCAAACTCCTATAACACACATGACTGACTCCCAAAAATATTAATATTGAATCAAAAAAAGTCACACAAAAGACTATATATCATATAATTCCATTCATTTAAAATTCTAGAAAAGGGAAACCTAATAGCAACACAAAATAGATTAGTGGTTGCCCAGAATCAGTGGTAGGAGGTGAGGGGACGGAGTGGGGATCAACTGCAGAGGAAAGAAATATTTGAGGGTGATATAAATATTCAATATCTTGTTTGTGATGGTTGTTACACTGGTGTATACCTTTATCAAAACTCATCAAGCCATATTCTTAAAACAAGTGCATTATAATGTTGTATATAAAGTATAACTCATTAAAACTGACTTTTAAAACAGAATGGAAAAAACTATGAAAAAATTTAAAGTTTGCATTCCCTTAACCCATGTTATTCTACCTCTTAGAATTTATCCCAAAGAAACCAGGAGTCAAAGACAAAAAGATGCATGTACAGATGCTCACTGCAGTGTTATTTAATAAAAATAATTTCCTCTAATGTTCCATCAATAGAGGATTGATTAAATAAACTAAGGTACATTCACAGAATACTTCACAGCAATTAAAAATGGGAGTTAGCTTCTAATGTATGGACCTGAAATATCATACATATTAATAAAAAAAGTAATATAATATAAAAGAATATAACTTTTTTTGGTTTTTTTTTTTTTTTTTTTTTTTTTTGGAGAGACAATGTCTTACTACATTGCCCAGGCTGAACTCCTGGGCTTAAGCTATCCTCCCTGACTCAGCCTCCTGAGTAGCTGGGGTGCCCACCACTGCACCTGGAGAATAAACATATATTACAAATATATATGTGTATTCAAAAAATTTATGAGCCAAGAGATTTTGTACCAAGAGATGCTATCTTTTTCTTATGCTATTAAGCAAGGGAATGTTGAGATCATCCCTATTTTAGAGATGAGGAAACTCTCAGAGATGACAAATGAGTTTCAGAGGAGCCAAAAGAACTGAAAATCCCACAGTCTCTCAGAAAACAACTGCTATCTCAGTGAACAGGTATTTGCTCTTCAAATCTTGTAGAAGAGAACTCACATAAATTGAGGTAATAAATGCAGAGTACTACTGGAAAGTGCCTACAGGCTTTCATAGCCATCTTCGTGTCATTCTAACATCAGAATGAAACTCACTAAAAATCTCTTCCATATAATCTAAATAATGGTCCCTTACTGATTTCCTCTTTAATGCTGTGCTTATTTCCAGCTGTTATCAGGGCCTGATTTGAAGACAGAAAAGAGACTATGTTAATATGCAGTCTCCCTGAAAGCAGGAAGGAAGTCCTTTGGACTGATTAAGGCCAGCATGACGTTCACAGCGAACAAGCTCATTCTGGCGAAATTAAAGCAGTAATTCCAGTGTTTGTTCCCTGTCAGCCATGTCAGCAGCCAAAAAAAAAAAAGAGGAAGAAAGCGGACGCGCATGCACATGCCCAGAAAAAAAAAAAAAAAAAAGACTAACTTATTACACATCTGCTTGTCTTATACCTGGTATTTGTATCATTCCAAAGAATATATACAATGACTGAGCTTCAACTAGTTTGCATTTACCAGCTAAAATAATTTCAAAACTTAGCCCCTACTCCCCAAAACAGTACTGGGCTACACTGAAACCTCAGCGTTCCTGATCTCCTACCCCACCCTCCATTCCCACTAAGAACAAAGTCATCTTGTTATGAAATGTTAAGGAGAAAAATGATTTTCTGATGGTTCAGTGATATTAACATCCACATATATGTATTTTCCTCATAGATATGGCCTTATTTAAGCACATAAATGCAAAGTTAGTCACTTAAAAACTGGTTTTACAAGGCCGGGCACAGTGGCTCACGCCTGTAATCCCAGCACTTTGGGAGGCCGAGGCGGGTGGATCACAAGGTCAGGAGATCGAGACCATGATGGCTAACACGGTGAAACCCCGTCTCTTAGGCCGGGCGCGGTGGCTCACGCCTGTAATCCCAGCACTTTGGGAGGCTGGGCCAGGCAGATCACGAGGTCAGGAGATAGAGACCATCCTGGCTAAAACAGTGAAATCCTGTCTCTACTAAAAATACAAAAAATTAGCCGCGCACGGTGGCGGGCGCCTGTAGTCCCAGCTACTCGGGAAGCTGAGGCAGGAGAATGGCGAGAACCCGGGAGGCGGAGCTTGCAGTGAGCCCAGATCACGCCACTGCGCTCCAGCCTGGGTGACAGAGCGAGACTCCATCTCAAAAAAAAAAAAAAAAAAAAAAACTGGTTTTACAAATACAAAAATCAATCAGGTGTGGCTGATTAAACTCATTAAAACTGACTTTTTACAGTTAGAGGTGGTAGGCATCTGTAGTCCCAGCTACTCGAGAGGCTAAGGCAGGAGAATCGCTGGAACCCAGGAGGCAGAGCTTGCAGTGAGCCGAGATCAAACCACTGGACTTCAGCCTGGGTGACAGAGTGAGAGTCTGTCTCAAAAAAAAAGAAAAAAAAAATTGGTTTTACAATTCTACACTAAGCTCAGGCCATCTCTTGTATGTGCCCAATCTGAATCTATTCACCTACATAGCCCTCTTCATAAATAAGCAATTTTACTAATTCTCACTCCCTACACCACAAAAATACTTGGTTTCTAATGCTTCTTCTTTTTTTTTTTTTTTCTTTTTGAGACAGTCTCGCTCTGTCAGGCTGGAGTGCAGTAGCATGATTGCGGCTCACTGCAGCCTCTACCTTCTGGGTTCAAGTGATTCTCCTGCCTCAGCCTCCCAAGTAGTTGGGATTACAGGTGCACACCACCACACCCAGCTAATTTTTGTATTTTTAGTAGAGACGGGGTTTCACTATTTTGGCCAGGCTGGTCTCGAACTCCTGACCTCAAGTGATCCACCCACCTCGGCCTCCCAAAGCGCTGGGATTACAGGCGTGAGCCACCACGCCCGACCTGGTTTCTCATACTTCTAACACTGCATATCCATCTCTCACTGTATTCTAACACCTAAGACTACCTTTAGCAATATGGACCTGATCGAAGAAAGGAAAGGAAAAGGAAAAGGAGAAAGGGAAAGGGAAGGGAAGTAAGGAAGGAAAGAAAGAAGAAAGGATCTTGTAAAAGTTTTCACCCAAAACATTTTCACTTTGCCACAACTTTCAAAGCTACCCTTTATCTACTCTTCACACTCCAAATAACACTAACAACTTTAACTGGCAGTAAAGTATAGCAGGAGTAGCAGCTACCATTTACTAAATGCTTATGCATCAAGTACCATGCTGAGTTCTTTATGTCATCTCATATATTTATTTTGAGACAGGGTCTCACTCTGTCACCCAGGCTAGCAGTGCACAATCATGGCTCACTACAGGCTTGACCTCCTGGGCTCAAGCATCCTCCCACCTCAGCCTCCCGAGTAGTTAAAACTACAGATATGTGCCACCACTGCGAGCTAATTTTTTATCTGCTGTAGAGACAGGGTCTCCCTAAATTGCCCAGGGCAGTCTTGAACTCCTGGGCTCAAGCAATCCTCCAGCCTCGGCCTCCCAAAGTGCTGAGATTAGAAGGCCTAAGCTACCTCATCCAGCGTGTCATCTCATTTAATCCTTCCTACAACCCTCCCAAGTAGGCTATAAAGATTTGGAGAAGTTAGGCCAGGCACAGTGGCTCACGCCTGTAATCCCAGCCCTTTGGGAGGCTGAGGCGGGCGGATCATGAAGTCAGGAGATCGAGACCATCCTGGCTAACACGGTGAAACTCCGTCTCTACTAAAAATACAAAAAAAAAAAAAAAAATTACCCGGGGGGGGGGGGGGGGGTGGCGGGCGCCTGTGGTCCCAGCTACTCAGGAGGCTGAGGCAGGAGAATGGCGCAAACCTGGGAGGCAGAGCTTGCAGTAAGCAGAGATCGAGCCACTGCACTCTACCCTGGGCAACAGAGCAAGACTCCGTCTCAAAAAAAAATAAAAATTAAAAAATATTTGGAGAAGTTCATTTGTCCAAGTCCACACAGACTGAAGAACTCAAAATCAGAACTAAGTCCATCTGTCTGAAGAACCAAAGATACTGTTCGGGTGGGGTGGCTCACACCTGTAATCCTAGCACTTTGGGAGGCCAAGACAGGTGGATCACCTGAGGTCAGGAGTTTGAGACCAGCCTGACCAATATGGAGAAACCCCGTCTCTATTAAAACTACAAAATTAGCTGGATATGGTGGCGCATGCCTGTAATCCCAGCTACTTGAGAGGTTGAGGCAGGAGAATCGCTTGAATCTGGGAGGCGGAGGTTGCAGTGAGCCGAGACTGCACCACTGCATTCCTGCCTGGGCAACAAGAGCAAAACTCCGTCTCAAAAAAAAAAAAAAAAAAGAACCAAAGACATGAACCATTGTTCTATTTTATTCCAAATGCTTTTATTTCTGTCTTCACTACAAGATTAAGAAAGTACAGCCTTTCTGTCTGGCGGCAGCCATCAGGTAAGCCAAGACAAGCGCATACAAGTATATCCAGGAGCTACGGAGAAAGAAACAGTCTGATGTCATGTGCTTTCTTCTGAGGGTCCACTGCTGGCAGTACCGCCAGCTCTCTGCCCTCCACAGGGCTCCCCATCCCACCCAGCCTGATAAAGCGCAGCAACTGGGCTGCAAGACCAAGCAAGGTTACATTATATGTAGGATTCATGTTCGCTGTGGTGGCCGAAAACACCCAGTTCCTAAGGGTGCAACTTACGGCAAGCCTGTCCATAGTGGTGTTAACTAGCTAAAGTTTGCCTGAAGCCTTCAATCTGTTGCAGAGGAATGAGCTGGATGCCACTGTGGAGTTCTGAGAGTCCTGAATTTATATTTAGATCTATGACCTAAATATTGGATTGGTGAAGATTCCACATACAAATATTTTGAGGTTATCCTCATTGATCCATTCCATAAAGCTATCAGAAGAAATCCTGACACCCAGTGGATCACCAAATCAGTCCACAACCACAGGGAGATGCGTGGGCTGACATCTGCAGGCCGAAAGAGCCGTGGCCTTGGAAAGGGCCATAAGTTCCACCACACTATTGGTGGTTCTCGCAGGGCAGCTTGGAGAAGGCGCAATACTCTCCAGCTCCACCATTACCGCTAATATAAGTAAAGTTTGTAAAATTCATACCTAATAAACAATTTAAGACAGTCATGTCTGCTTACAGGTGTTATTTGTCTGTTAAAGCTAGTCTGCAAATTATTTAATGAATGCTTTGTCAAATTAAGAAAGTTAAAGTGAAGGCAGGGCACGGTGGCTCACGCCTGTAATCCCAGCACTTTGGGAGGCCGAGGAAGACGGATCACGAGGTCAAGAGATCAAGACCATCCTGGCCAACATGGTGAAACCCCTTCTCTATTAAAAACATAAAAATTCGCTGGGCGTGGTGGCAGGCGCCTGTAGTCCCAGCTACTCGGGAGGCTGAGGCAGGAGAATCGCTTGAACCCGGGAGGCGGAGGTTGCAGTGAGCCGAGATCACGCCATTGCACTCCAGCCTTGGCGACAGAGCGAGATGCCGTCTCAAAAAAAAAAAAAAAAAAGGAAGTTAAAGTGCAATAATGTTTGAAGACAGTAAGCGGTGGTGTATCTTGTTTCTTTTTTTTTGAGACAGAGTCTCGCTCTGTCGCCCAGGCTGGAGTGCAGTGGCGCGATCTTGGCTCCGCCTCCCAGGTTCAAGCGATTCTCCTGCCTCAGCCTCCCGAGTAGCTGGGATTGCAGGCGCCCGCCACCATGCCCAGCTAATTTTTTTTTTTTTTTTTTGTATTTTTAGTAGAGACAAGGTTTCACCATGTTGGTCAGGCTGGTCTCAAACCTCTGACCTCGTGATCCACCCACCTCGGCCTCCCAAAGTGCTGGGATTACAGGCATGAGCCACCGCGCCTGGCTGGTGTATCTTGTTTCTAATAAGATAAACATTTTTGTCTTTGCTTTATCTTATTAGGGAGTTATATATCAGTGTATAAAACATACTATGTGGTATAATAGGTTTAAAATAAATTCTTTAAAAGAAAAAAAAGCATAGCATGGACATATATATGTAAAAAACGAACCTTGACCTGAATATTGCATCTCGTACAAAAAAAATTACTGAATCATAGATCTAAATATAAAAAACCAAAACTATAAACATTCTAAAAAGAAAACCTTCATATTTGAGGGTTAGGAAAAAAAATTTTCTTTTTTTTGAGATGGAATTTCACTGGTTTCCCAGGCTACAGTACAATGGCGTGATCTCGGCTCACTGCAACCTCCGCCTCCCAGGTTCAAGCAATTCTCCTGCCTCAGCCTCCCTAGTAGCTGGGATTACAGGTGCCCGCCACCATGCCCAGCTAATTTTTTGTATTTTTAGTAGAGACGGGGCTTCACCACGCTGGCCAGGCTGGTCTCGAACTCCTGACCTCAAGCGATCCACCCACCTCGGCCTCCCAAAGTGCTAGGATCACAGACATGAACCACCACACCGGCCAGGAAAAGATTTTTTAGACATAACATTAAGAGTACAACCCATAAAAAAAAATAAACTAGACTTTATCAAAATTTAAAACTTTTGCTCTACAAAAGACACGAATAAGAGAATGAAAAGACAAGCTACAGATTAGGAGAAAATATCTGCATATCACATATCCTCAAAAGGACTTGTATCAACAATATACATAAAGAACCCTAAAAACTCAATGATAAGGAAACAATCTGGCAGGGCACAGTGGCTCACGCCGGTAATCCCAGCACTTTGGGAGGCTGAGGCAGGTGGATCACGAGGTCAGGAGTTCAAGACCGGCCTGGCCAATATGGTGAAACCCCATCTCCACTAAAGATACAAAAAATTAGCCGGGCATGGTGATGCATGCCTGTAATCCCAGCTACTTGGGAGGCTGTGCCAGAAGAATTGCTTGAAGCCAGGAGGCGAAGGTTGCAGTGAGCCAAGATCGAGCCATAGAACTCCAGCCTGAGTGACAGGACGAGACTCCGTCTCAAAAAAAAAAGAAAGAAAGAAAGAAGAAAAGAGAACAACCCAATTGTTGTTGTTTGTTGAGACAGTCTCACTTTGTCACCCATGCTGGAGTGCAGTGGCACCATCTTGGCTCACTGCAACCTCCATCTCCTGGGATCCAGTGATTCTCGTGCCTCAGCCTCCCGAGTAGCTGGGATTACAGATGTACACCACCGTGCCTGGCTAATTTTTGTATTTTTAGTAGAGATGGGATTTCACCCCGTTGGCAAGGCTCGTCTCAAACTCCTGGCCTCAAGTGATCCACCCACCTCCATCTCCCAAAGTGCTGGGATTACAGGCATGGGGCACTGCCCCCCGCCAAACAACCCAATTGTAAAACAGGCAAAAGACATGAACAGACACCTCACCAAAGATAATATAAGGATGGCAAAAAAAGCACATGAAAAAATGTTCAACATCATTAGCCATTAAAGAAATGTAAATCAAAACCACAATAAGATGTCACTACACAGCTATTAGAATAGCAAAAATAACAAATAGTGATAATATCAAATGCTAGTGAGGATGTAGAACAACTGGAATTCTCATAAATTGCTGTTGGGAATGCAAAACAGTACATGCATTCTGAAAAACAGTTTGGCAGTGTTTTATAAAGTTAAATATACACCTACCATACATCACAGCAACCCCATTCCTGGGTATTTTACTGTAAAGAAATGGAAACTTACGTTCGCACAAAAACCCGTACACAAATGTTTACAGCAGTTCTAATCATAGTTGCCAAAAACTGCAAAAACCCAAGTGTCCTCCAATGGGTGAATGGAGAAACAAATTGTAGCATATCCATAAAGTAGAATATTACCCAGAAATAGTAAGGAACAAACTCCTGAGACACACACAACTTGGATGAATCTCAAAAGCACTATGTTGAGTGAAAGAAGCCAGTTACCTACTGTATGATTCCATCTATATGACATTCTCAGAAAGACAAAACTACAAATAATAAACAAAACACACACACACACACACACACACCACACACACATGATAAAACTACGGTGAAGAAGAGCTCAGTGATTGCCAAGGGTTGTGGGTGAGGAAGAGGTGACTATAAAGGGAGAGCATGAGGGAGTTTTTGGGGTGGAACTGTTCTGTATCCTAATTGTTGTGGTAGTTACAGAAATCTAAACATGTTTTAGAATTCATAGACATGTATACCCCAAAAAAGTCCATTTTAATTATAATAATTTTGAAGATAAAATTGAAAAAATTTAATTCTTCAGAGGATAATTGGTTAAATAGGGGTTTAAAAAGTTAAAGTCTTACCTCTTACTGTATATCAAAACATATTCTAAATTAACTAAAAAGCTAAATGTAAATTATGAAATAATACTGATCTTTTTTTTTTTTTTTTTTTTGAGACAGCACTGTCGCCCAGGTTGGAGTGCAGTGGTGTGATCTCTGCTCACTGCAAGCTCCACCTCCCGGATTCACGTCACTCTCCTGCCTCAGCCTCACGAGTAACTGGGGCTACAGGCGCCCGCCACCACGCCCGGCTAATTTTTTTTTTTTTTTTGTATTTTTAGTAGAGACGGGGTTTCACCATGTTAGCCAGGATGGTCTCAATCTAGAGACGGGGTTTCACCATGTTAGCCAGGATGGTCTTCATCTCCTGACCTCGTGATCTGCCCGCCTCAGCCTCCCAAAGTGCTGGGATTACGCGCACGAGCCACTGCACCTGGCCTGATTTTCTTAATATATATGATGCTCCTACAAATAAATTTTTAAAAAGAACACTCCCAAAGAAAAATGGGCCAAGACATGAATAAACAAAGTACAGGAAAATGCTTTATCTCACAAATAATTGAATAAATAAACAGTAAAGCAATGACACAGTATTTTTTGTCAACTGAAATACAAAAAAAAAAAAACCAAAAACCTTAAAAGAATGATAACATCCAGTACTGGCAAAAGTGGGAAAGGAAACCTAAAGAAAACTCTAGTTTGGAGCATAAAGTGCTATAAGATTTCCTGAAGGTAATCTGGATGTCTATACATGTTGAAAAATTCACACATCCACATATACTGTTTTTTCACTTCTAGTGAAAAAACAGTATATGTAAAATAAACAGTATAAGTAAAATAATCCACTAGTGCAGAAAAATGTATTCAGCGCACTCATAACAAAATAGAAATTAAAAAAGTTAAATAATTACATATCCATATAATAGAACAGTAGGTAGCCATTACGAAACCAAATCACCTGAACAGTTAATGAAATCAGATTTTTGTTTTGTTTTGTTTTTGTTTGTTTTTTGTTTTTGAGACAAGTTTCGCTCTTGTTGCCCAGGCTGGAGGGCAAAGGTGCGATCTCGGCTCACTGCAACCTCAGCCTCCCAGGTTCAAGCGATTCTCCTGCCTCAGCCTCTCGAGTAGCTAGGATTACAGATATGCGCCACCAGGCCCAGATAATTTTGTATTTTTAGTAGAGATGGGGTTTCTCCATGTTGGTCAGGCTGGTCTCAAACTCCTGACCTCAGGTGACCAACCCACCTCAGCCTCCCAAAGTGCTGGTATTACAGGTGTGAGCCACCACGCCCAGCCCAGATTATGTTATTTTAGTCATCACTGCTATAATTTCCTACTTGTTCTCACGAAGTAGGTTTTGTGTGTTTTTTAGGTTTTGTGTGTTTTTTGCTGCGGTTTTTTTTTTTTTTTTTTTTTGAGACAGGGTCTGGCTCCATTGCCCAGGCTGGAGTGCAATAATACAATCTCAGTTCACTGACACCTCCACCTCCTAGGCTCAAGCCATTCTCCCACCTCAGCTCCCAAGTGACTGTGACTACAAGCACACACCATCATGCCTGGATAATTTTTGTATTTTTTGTAGAGGCAGGGTTTTGCTGCTATGTTACCCAAGTTGGTCTCAAAGTCCCAAGCTCAAACAATCTGCCTGCCTCAGCCTTCCACAAAGTGTTGTGATTAGAGGCATGAGCCAACATGCCAGCCAAGATTTAGGTCTTTCTTCAATGACAAAACAATGTTCATGGTAGAATGATTACGCTTTCAAAGAAACTAGAATATAAGATTATATACAAGCTAAATTTTATTTTATTTTATTATTTTTTTTTTTTTGAGATGGATTTTTACTCTTCTTCCCCAGGCGGTCATGCAATGAGGTCGGGAGTTCGAGACTGACCAGCCTGACCAACATGGAGAAACCCTGTCTCTACTGAAAATACAAGATTAGCCAGGTATGGTGGCGCATGCCTGTAATCCTAGCTACTCGGGAGGCTGAGGCAGGAGAATTGCTTGAACCCGGGATGCAGAGGTTGCGGTGAGCCAAGATCGAGCCATTGCACTCCAGCCTGGGCAACAAGAGTGAAACGCTGTCTCAAAAAAAAAAAAAGTATGTGAGTGTACAGACACATTGATACACACACATATATAGCAATGATGTAACAGCATCTCTCAGTAGTGGAATTATGGATGATTTTTTATTAATCTTTTCTGTATTTTCTAAATTTTCTATAATAAACATATTGCTTTCATACTTTTTTGAATCAATATACATTTTTTAAAATCAACTAACTGATATCCAAAATGAGTTTAAAACTTGTTTTCTAATCTGGATTATCTGCTATTATCCTGGTCACAAGCATTTCACTGTTATCTAAGTATGGCAATTCTACATGCAAATTTGTCTTTTAGTTACTAATCCCAAATGAGCCATGACCGCCCAAAGTCAGAAGATCTACAGATAATGGCATCTCATTAACATTACCACCCAAAAGATGCAGAATAGTGAGTCTATTAGGATGAGCCATTTGTGTCTTAAATCTTTTTTTTTTTTGAGACAGCATCTCACTCTGTCTCCCAGGCTGGACTGCAGTGGCACGATCTTGGCTCACTGCAACCGCCATCTCCCAGGTTCAAGCAATTCTCCTGCCTCAGCCTCCCAAATAACTGGGATTACAGGCACATGCCACCTCACCCAGCTAATTTTTTTTGTATTTTTAGTAGAGATGGGGTTTCACCATGTTGGCCAGGCTGGTCTTGAACGCCTGACCTCAAGTGATCTGCCTACCTCGGCCTCCCAATGTGCTGGGATTATAGGCATGAGCCACTGCACCTGGCCCGATATGTGTTAAAATTTTTTAAAGACATTTCTGTAATATATAGAAACTTATGAGCTGATATGTCCATACACTTTTTTTTTCAGTTCAATATAAGAAGCCAAAAGAAATAGTTATCTTTTTTGGTGGGGGAAGAAGTTTGTAACTCCCTACTGTTTGATTTATGAACCATTTTTGTATTCTTTTTATATTTAACTTTTTTTTTAGCCTTCTTGTTTTCTTTGCACTTACCATGGAGCACTTCACCAGTACTTCCTCCTGGAATCTCAGGAATCCTTCCTGAACCTCAACTTCATTGAGGAAAAAGGCAAGGAAGTGAGTGAAGGGCTGCTTTCTTCTAAAAGTGTCCAAAAGAACATCAATCCGTGTTCGGGCTGAAATTACACCATTTCGATGCTGGCCAGTGATTACTGTAAACAAAGAAGAAAGGGTAAACTGCTCAAGGACCCCCAAATGCTTATAAAACAGGACCTCTTGATACTGTCACCTCTGAGGAGCTAAAGCAGTTCTGAATGCGTATATGAATCTAAACAGGGGACAATAACAAATATAAGAAAACTGCTAATTAATTCAATGTAAGCAGAATGAGGCTTAAAAATAGAATATCCTTGGCCGGGCACGATGGCTCATTCCTGTAATCCCAGCACTTTGGGAGGCCGAGACAGGTGGATCACGAGGTCAGGAGATCGAGACCATCCTGGCTAACACAGTGAAACCCCGCCTCTACTAAAAATACAAAAAATTAGCCAGCCTGGTGGTGGGCGCCTGTAGTCCCAGCTACTCGGAAGGCTGAGGCACGGATGGAGGGAACCCAGGAGGTGGAGCTTGCAGTGAGCCAAGATCGTGCTACTGCACTCCAGCCTGGGCAATAGAGCAAGACTCCATCTCAAAAAAAAAAAAAAAAAAAGAATATCCTTAAGACAGCTTATAAAGTAGAAAAATGAATTCAAATACTACAAAGCAAACCCTTGCTAGTAGGAATGTAAAATGGTGTAGTCACTATGAAAAAGTTTGGTAATTCCTTAAAAAGTTGAACATAGCTGGGCGCAGTGGCTCATGCCTGTAATCCCAACACTTTGGGAGGCTGAGGTGGGCAGATCACTTGAGGTCAGGAGTTCAAGACCAGCCTGGCCAATATGGCAAAACCCCATCTCTACTAAAAATACAAAAATTAGCTGGGTGTGGTGTCACATGCCTGTAATCCCAGCTACTTGGGAAGCTGAGGCACAACAATGGCTTGAACTAGCAAGCTGGAAGTTCCAGTGAACTGAGATCACGCCACTGCACTCCAGCATGGGCAACAGAGCTAGACCCTGTCTCAAAATAAATAAATAAATAAATAAATAAATAAATAAATAAATAAATAAAGTTGAACATAGACTTACCATATAACCCAGAAATTCTACCCTTAGGGATACCCAAAATAAGTAAAAACCAAGAAAAAAAAAGGGAAGGGAAGGGAAGGGAAGGGGGAGCAGGGAAGGGGAGGGGAGGGGAGGGGGGAGGGGGAACGAGGAAGGGAAGGGGAGGGGGAGAGGGAGAGGAGAGGGGAGGGGGAGGGAGAGGGGAGGGGAGGGGGAGGGAGAGGGGAGGGGAGGGGGAGGGAGAGGGGAGGGGAGGGGGGAGGGAGAGGGGAGGGGAGGGGGAGGGGACGGAACAGGTGAGGAGGGAGGGGAGGGGAGGGAAGGGAGCAGATGGAAGGGGTGAGGAGGGAGGGGAGGGGAGGGAAGGGAGCAGATGGAAGGGGTGAGGAGGGAGAGGAGGGGATGGGAGGGAAGGGAGCAGATGGAAGGGGTGAGGAGGGGCATGCTAATGCCTGTAATCCCAGCACTCTGGGGCAAAGGCCAAGGCAGGAGGATTGCCTGAGGCCAGGAGGCCAGGAGTTCCAGACAGCCTAGGTAATTTACTGAAACTCTGTCTCTACAGGGGTTGGAGGTGGAGAAGCTTCTGATGTTCCATTGCCTGAGATTTCAAAACAGACAAGACCAGATCCTTGTCTAGAGGATTAAAAGCTACCAGATCATTTCCTTCTCTGATTTCTCTAATTTAGGAGACACAAAAGAAATGGGTAAATCACAGCAAATATCACACGAATGCAACTGCAGACTTGACTTCACATCACAATTCAATTTACTCTAACCAATACATTTGGTTTTTCTATATACTTTACTTCTCTACAAGATCAATAAGCCAGTTTATTTATTTTATTTTCGAGACAGTCTTGCGCTGTCACCCAGGCTGCAGTGCAGTGGCACAATCTCGGCTCACTGCAACCTCCGCCTCCCAGGTTCAAGCGATTCTCCTGCCTCAGCCTCCTGAGTAGCTGGGATTACAGGCATGCGCCACCACACCTGGCTAATTTTTGTATTCTTAGTAGAGACAGGGTTTCATCATGTTGGCCAGGCTGGCCTCAAAATCTTGACCTTGTGATCCACCCAACTTGGCCTCCCAAAATGCTAGGATTACAGGCGTGAGCCACCACACCCAGCTAATTTTGTATTTTTATTTTTATTTTTATTTTTTGAGACGGAGTCTTGCTCTGTCACCCAGGCTGGAGTGCAGTGGCACGATCTCGGCTCACTGCAACCTCCATCTCCCAGGTTCAAACAATTCTACTGCCTCAGCCTCCCGAGTAGCTGGGAATACAGGTGTGTGCCATCGCACCCAGCTAATTTTATTTTATTTTTTTTTTGAAACAGAGTCTCACTCTGTTACCCAGGCTGGAGTGCAGTGGCACGATCTCGGCTCACTGCAACCTCCGCCTCCTGGGTTCAAGCAACTCTCCTGCCTCAGCCTCCTGAGTAGCTGGGATTACAGGTGTGCACCACCATGCCCTGCTAATTTTTGTATTTTTATTAGAGACAGGGTTTCACCTTGTTGGTCAGGCTGGTCTCAAACTCCTGACTTTGTGATGTGCCCTCCTCAGCCTCCCAAAGTGCTGGGATTACAGGCGTGAGCCACCGGGCCTGGCCGGCTAATTTTTTGTATTTTTAGCAGAGACGGGATTTCACCGTGTTAGCCAGGATGGTCTCGATCTCCTGACCTCATGATCCGCCCACCCCGGCATGAGCTAACACGCCTGCCTAGTTTTTATTTTCTCTTCTTTGTTTTCTGTTTTTTTGTTTGTTTTGAGACAGTCTCGCTCTGTCACCCAGGCTGGAGTGCACTGGTGCAATTGGCTCACTGTAGCCTCGACTTTCCCAGATAAAAAGATCCTCCCACTTCAGCCTCCCAAGTAGCTGAGACTACAAGCATGTGCCACCACACCCAGCCAATTTTTGTATTTTTTTGTAGAGATGGGGTTTTGCCATGTTGCCCGGGCTGACCTTGAACACCTGGGCTCAAGTGATCCTCCCACCTAGGCCTCCCAAAGTGTTGGGATTACAGGCATGAGCCACCAAGCCCAGCCTGACACACTAGTTTTTCACACTGCAACATTTGTGCTAAGTTAAAATGGAGTCTTTATAGCCTATCTACCCTTTTCTGGATAAGTTCTGGAATGAATCTAGTATATTAAAATGGCTAGGGTCTCCACATTTACACCATGTTATAATTTTACTGCAATAAAAAATATTATATAACTTACTACACAGATAGAAAAAATGGGGAACATATAACAAGTGTTAATAGCAATTATGTTTGGGGTTCGTATTATAAGAGACTTCCATGTACACCTTATATATAATTTCTGCAAGCTTTCTCTTTTTTGAAAGCATGTATTAATTTTATAATCAGAAAAAATTAGGGCTGGGCGCAGTGGCTCATACCTGTAATACCAGCACTTTGAGAGGCTGAGGATGGCTGATCACCTGAGGTCAGGAGTTCAAGACCAGCATGATCAACACGGAGAAACCCCATCTCTACTAAAAGCACAAAAGTAGCCAGGCATGATGGCACATGTCTGTAATCCCAACTACTTGGTAGGCTGAGGCAGGAGAATCACTTGAAACCTGGAGGTGGAGGTTGCAGTGAGCCAAGATTACGCTAAGCCAAGATCGTGCCAATGCGCTCCAGCCTGGGCAACAAGAGCGAAACTCCATCTCAAAGAAAAAAAAAAAAAATAGATGAAGTAAGTTTTAATGCAATTATAAAATGACTTTGGTATTTGTAACTTGAATGTTAAAACTCAAGGAAAATAAAATTTTGCACTTATAATTCTAATAAACTGAATATTTACTTTAATAAAAGTCCTTCCAAATGCTGTTAAAAGTTCTAATGCTAGAGTTTGTTGACATTACCTAGAGAAAAATGTGTCACTGCACTGGCCAATATGGGATCCCACATGCAGCTAGTTAGTTAAATTAATCAGAATTCAGTAAAAGTAAAAATTCAGAAAAAAAAATTCAGTTCCTTTCATACTAGCAATATCTCATGCACTCAAAGTCATATGTATGACCAGTACCTGACATGTGCGGCTCATGTGCTACACAGCATGGATATAGAACATTCTCATCAACACAGAAAGCTCCTTTGGACAGCACTGTTGTCCAAAAAGTCAATTGCTACTTATCTGCTGTCAAGGTGATTATTCTTTTGTGTGTGTGTGTGTATGACAGGGTCTCGCTCTGTCACCCAGGCTGGAGTGTGGTGGCATGAACACAGTTCACTGCAGCCTGGAGCTCCTGGGCTCAAGTGATCCTCCCACCTCAATCTCCCACAGTGCTGGAAGTATAGGTATATGCCACTGTCCCCAGTCAAGGTGATTATTCTCACATAACGTAAAATGAAAAAGAGTACTTATAATTTTTTATGCAAAAACAATACAATCTACGAACATTTATGGAAAATGGGGCTAGACGCAGTGACTCTTGTCTATAATCCCAGCACTTTGGGAGGCCAAGGAGGATCGCTCAAGCCCAGGAGTTCAAGGCCAGCCTGGGCAACATAGCAAGACCCCATCTCGACAAAAAGTATTAAAAATTAGCTGGGCATGGTGCTAAGAGCCTGTAGTCCCAGCTACTTGGAAGGCTGAGGGAAAAGGACTGCTTGAGCCCAGGAGTTCAAGGCTACAGTGAGCTATGATGGAGCCAATCAACTCTAGCCTGGGCGACATGCTCTTGCCTGTAACCCCAACACTTTGGGAGGCCAAGGCAGGCAGATCGCTTGAGCTCAGGAGTTCGAGACCAGCCTGAGCAATGTGGCAAAACCTTGTCTCTACAAAAAATACAAATAAATTAGCCAGGTGTGGTGGCGTGTTCCTGTAGACCCAGCTATGCAAGGCTGAGATGAGAGGATTGATTGAGTCCAGGAGGTAGAGTCTGCACTGAGCTGTGATCATGCCACTACACTCCAGCCTGGGCAACAGAGACTCTGTCTCCAAAAATAAAATAAAATAAAATAAAGGACTAAAAGGCCGGGCATGGTGTCTCATGCCTGTAATTCCAGCACCTTGGGAGGCTGAGGCAGGCAGATCACTTGAGACCAAAAATTCAAGATCAGCCTGGGCAACATGGTGAAATCCTGTCTGGATAAAAAATAAATAAAAATTTTTAAATGAAAAAAGAAAAAGAAAATGGGTTAATGAATTATTGGAGGTTGCTGCACTCTTTGACTTTAAAAAAGTTCCATCGGCCGGACATGGTGCTCACGCCTGTAATCCCAGCACTTTAGAAGGCCAAGGTGGGTGGATCACTTGAGGCCAGAAGTTTGAGACCAGCCTGGCCAACATGGCGAAACCCTGTCTCTACCAAAAAATACAAAAATTAGCTGGGTTTGGTGGCACACACCTGTAGTCCCAGCTACTTGGGAGGCTGAGGCAGGAGAATCGCTTGAACCTGGGTAGCGGAGATTGCAGTGAGCTGAGATTGCACCTCAGCACTCCAGCCTGGGTAACACAGCAAGACTCTGTCTCAAAAAAAAAAAAAAAAATTCCATCCTTCCAGAATGAGTTTACAGTTTTGTCCTAACAATGCCCCTCACTCAAAGCCATTGTACATACAACAAAAGCCTATGCCCTTGGTTTACACTGAGGCTTGGTACAGACACTTTCTAACTTGATTTATACTGCTAAACTATTTTTCCTTATCAGAACAGTTATTTGAGTCAAGTTATATTATTTTAATCATTACTCTTATAATTTCCTTCCTGGTCTACAAAATCAAGGGTAAAAAATTGAGAGCACAATGGAAAAGGCTGAACTTTATTTCATATTCACTGATCTCATTGATTTTCTCTAATTCTAATTGGAAACAATTCACAAATCCATTTCAAGTTACCAAAGCATGAAAAGAAATCTCCTAATACACAGTGAAATCTGGAAGCTTTATTCCATCAATGTATGGTAAAGTATAAAATTAAGGCCCAGGTACTCAATCAAGATAAGGTTATACAATTCCATCTTTCTTCATTTGGGAGACTGGTACTGATAAACCATAAAGACGCCCATAGCTGGCCGGGCACGGTGGCTCACGTCTATAATCCCAACACTTTGGGAGGCCGAGAGGGGAGGATCACCTGAGGTCAGGAGTTCGAGACCAGCCTGACCAACATGGAGAAACCCCGCCTCCACTAAAAATACAAAATTAGCCGGGCGTGGTGGCACATGCCTGTAATCCCAGCTACTAGGGAGGCTGAGGCAGGAGAATCGCTTGATTCCGGGAGGCGGAGGTTGCAGTGAGCCAAGATCACACCACTACACTCTAGCCTGGGTAACAAGGGCAAAACTCCGTCTCAAAAAAAAAAAAAAAAAGAAAAAGCCCATAGCTAGAACCCCACAGAAAACATAGTTACTAAACACTGCAGTTGGTTACATTATTCCATAAACATGCAAAAGTGACTTCAAATGTAACTTATATCTACTGAGTCTCACCAATTTCCCCATCTTGTCCAGGTTTAGGAATGCTAATAGAAGTTTTGGTCTCCATTTCTATTTTCTTCCTAGTGTCCCCTCTCTTTCCAACTATATGCCTGTAACATAAAGTAATTAAAAGAAGATTAAGTCAAAATGTACCAAAATAAAGAACCTCATTATGTTTAAATCCTTTGTGACAAGAGATACTCCCTTACAGAAAAGTAGTTCAGTAAAAGCCCAATATTTGTGGAAGAAATTACAAGTCATCTAGCTTTAGAACATGCTGCAGTAAAGTCATTGGCAAAGATGAGTTTTTGGCCCTATAGCCAATTCAATGCAGAGATAGAAAAACCATGCCCAACACCCGTTTGCTTCTCAAAATTAGATTTAAAATCTGGGTCTGCAATAAAGTGAAAGAAAAGCTGGCCAGCAGGTGCAGTGGCTCACACCTGTAATCCCTGCTACTCAAAAGACTGAGGTGGGAGAACTGCTTGAGACCAGGAATTTGAGACCAGCCTGGGCAACAGAGTAAGACCCCGTCTCTAAAAAAATATTTTAGGCTGGCGGCAGTGGCTCACGCCTGTAATCCCAGCAGTCCAGGAGGCTGAGGTGGGCAGATCGCCTGAGGTCAAGAGTTCGAGATCAGCCTGGCCAACATGGCAAAACCCCATCTCTACAAAAATACAAAAATTAACTGGGTGTGACAGCAGGGTGCCTGTAATCCCAGCTACTTGGGAGGCTAAGGCAGGAGAATCACTTGAACCCAGGAGGTGGAGGTTGCAGTAAGCTGAGACCGCACCACTATACTCCAGCCTGGGCGACAAGAACGAGACTCTGTCTCAAAAAATAAATCTTTTTTTCAATTTTTTTCAATAGAAAAATTAGAATATCTGAGGACTCATGGCAACAGTGAGCTACAGCCAACTCTCGACTACCCCATGAAGACGGGACATGAGCTCACAACCGCCATCACTCCCACTTCAATCACTTATTGACTCATTTACATTACTTGCCTGGACTTCCAAGTATAAATATTCTGACAATCCAAAGGTATCTTCTGGAACCCACAGTCGTTTGATGTGTTCAAGTGAATGAGACTACCGAATCCCAAGAGAGAAGTTTCAGAGTCTATAAGGCACTAAGAGGCCATCACAGGGCTATCAAGTTAAGAACTCCTTGTCATCAACGTTATTTTAACCTCTATGACTTCAATTACAGTACCCAATTCTATGGATGACTATGTCTAAAACTATTCGTTTGTTTTTGCGTGGGATAAGAAAGCCCAATTACTTCCCTTAAGATCTACTATAGTAAGCCAGTTTTTAAAAATAAGATGTTTAGAGGAAGATTGGAAGTCTGTAATTTCCAAGTGGTTTTCCTGTGTGTTGGGATAGAGATTGTAGGGCACCAAACTCTGTGAGGCCTTTGTTTTCCCACCTTACCAATTTGGAGTGCTTTCTGTCAGGCTCCAGTTTGTTACTATGTGGCTAGTGAACAAGCCTATCACAAAAAGCAGTGGTTCAAAGTGCTATTAATAATCTAGGCTTCAGCACCTTAGAAAGCAAAGTGGCTGAGGTTTAAAAGGCTTTAGAATCAAACAAACCTTGGAATTCATATAACCACTGTAAGCCTACTTCTTCACTTAACAAAATGAAGTGAGAGGCTGACGCAGAAGGATCCCTTAAGCCCAGGAGTTCAAGGCTATGGTGAGCTATGATCACACAGTGGCACTCTGGCCTGGGTGACAAAGTGAGATCCTGTCTCTAAAAAAATAAAAATAGGCCAGGTGCAGTGGCTCATGCCTGTAATCCCATAATTTGGGAGGCAGAGGCGGGCAAATCACATGAGGTCAGGAGTTCAAGACCAGCCTGGCCAACATGGCGAAACCCTGTCTCTACCAAAAATACAAAAATTAGCAAAGCCAGGCAAGGCGGCTCAAGGCCGGGTGCGGTGGCTCACACCTGTAATCCCAGCACTTTGCGAGGCCGAGGTGGGGGGGATCAACTGAGGTCAGGAGATCGAGGCCAGCCTGGCCAACATGGTAAAACCCCCCATCTCCACTAAAAATACAAAAATTAGCCAGGCGTGGTGACAGGTACCTGTAATCCCAACTACTCGGGAGGCTGAGGCAGGAGATTGCTTGAACTCGGGAGGCAGAGGTTGCAGTGAGCCAAGATCACACCACTGCACTCCAGCCTGGGTGACAAGAGTGAAACTCCATCTCAAAAAAAAAAAAAAATTAGCAGGGTGTGGTGGCGGGCGCCTGTAATCCCAGCTACTTGGAAGGCTGAGCAGGAGAATTGCTTGAACCTGGGAGACAGGGGTTGCAGTGAGCAGAGATCGCACCACTGGATTCCAGCCTGGGCGACAGAGGGAGACTCCGTCTCAAAAAAATAACTAAATAAAATTAAATTAAATTTGGCTGGGGGTGGTGTCTCACGCCTGTAATCCCAGGGAGGCCGAGGTGGGTGGATCACCTGAGGTCAGGAGTTCAAGACCAGCCTGGCCAACGTGGTGAAACACTGTCTCTACTAAAAATACAAAAATTACCCAGGCGTGGTGGCAGATGCCTGTAATCCCAGTTACTCAGGAGGCTGAGGCGGGAGAATCACTTGGACCCAGGAGGCAGAGGTTGCAGTGAGCTGAGATTGTGCCATTCCACTCCAGCCTGGGTGACAGAGCAAGACTCTGTCTCAAAAAAAAAAAAAAAAAGAGGCCAAGCATGGTGGCTCACGCCTGTAATCCCTGTGCTTTGGAAGGCTGAGGCGGGTGGATCACCTGAGGTCAGGAGTTCGAAACCAGCCTAACCAACATGGAGAAACCCCACCTCTACCAAAAATACAAAATTAGCCGGGCATGGTGGCGCATGCCTATAATCCCAGCTACTCGGGAGGCTGAGGCAGGATAATCTCTTGAACCTGGGAGGCAGAGGTTGTGGTGAGCCGAGATCATGCCATTGCACTCCAGCCTGGGCAACAAGAGCGAAACTCCCGTCTCAAAAAAAAATAAACATTAAATTAAATTAAAATGGAATGAATAATACCTATTTGTCATAAGGTTGTCGTAAGGATTAAATGTGATCATATATGAAAGAGCTTCCCAATAAGTGGCACAGAGCTCCATACAGTCCATGCTATAGGGCAGATGCCCCTAAAGTTAATAGATTAAGCATACCGGGAGAAGGACCCTGACAGTAATAACTTAAGCCTACCTGAGAATCACCCTATGATCTAAAAAGAATTATGTGTTCAGAGTTCCAAACTACGGAATCCGGCTTGGATTCATTCCAACCCAGAGATTCATTCCTTTATCTATGAGGAACATCTGAATCCCTGACCCGTTTATGGAACCCAGGCCATACAGAGGATTGAGGCCCTTTGTTTTGGATTAAATAAAGGCTGCCAGGTGATGGCTGCTAGGGGCAGGGTGCTAAGTGGAAATGTTATATAAACTGTATGCTTTTTCCAAGCAGTTGAAGTTCTGTCCAGCCCACCACCACGGCACCACCCTTTATGCAAGTCCCCTCAATAAATCCTCTGTCTCATTTGCTGGCTCTGGGTCTCTTCCCCAGCCTCTCTAACATGGTGCCATCCCCGTCAAAGTCAACAGGTGTGCGGCATAACATATGCTATCCTCATTAAACCTATACTGGCACCTTTTCAGTTAAAAGTATAGCTGGACGGAAAAGAGGTTTACATGGAAAATCTAAAATACTCACTATAGGCCAGACACAGTGGTTCATGACT
Organism: Gorilla gorilla gorilla; assembly: GCF_029281585.2. Classification (NCBI taxonomy): domain Eukaryota; kingdom Metazoa; phylum Chordata; class Mammalia; order Primates; family Hominidae; genus Gorilla; species Gorilla gorilla. The sequence goes on along the minus strand of NC_073232.2, from coordinate 43,553,083 downwards.
GTAATCCCAGCACTTTGGGAGGCGAGGCAGGCAGATCACCTGAGGTCAGGAGTTCAAGACCAGCCTGACCAACATGGCAAAACCCTGTCTCTAACAAAAACACAAAAAAATTAGCCAGGCGTGGTGGCGCATGCCTGTAGTCCCAGCTACTCGGGAGGCCGAAGCAGGAGAATCAATCACTTAAACCAGGGAGGCAAAGATTGCAGTGAGCCCAGATCGTGCCACTGCACTCCAGCCCGAGTAACAGAGTGAGACTCCGTCTCAAAATAATAAAATAAATAAAATATTTGCTACAATAATACAAATAAGCAGTGACAAGGTGACCCCTTGGTTGAATACATAAGAGGAAATTCCTACCAGGTCAAGTGGTTCTCAGTCTTGGCTATACACTGGAATCACCTGGGGGGCTTCAAATAGTGATACCTGGGTCCTGCTCCCACAGACTCTGATTTAATTGGTCTGGGATGCACCCAAGCCCTGGGATTTTTAGAAGCTCCCCAGATGATTCTCCTGTGCACCTGAGGCTAAGAACCACAGCATGAGACATAACCCATGGACAGGTGTTGACAATATTAGGCTCTGATTATAAATTAGTTTGGCCAGGTAATTTCTTTCTTGATCCAAATAAGCCTACAGAAATTATTCCCAAGAAAGAAATCTTAGTATTTTTTTTTTTTTTTTGACACAGGATATTGCTCTGTCGCCCAGGTGGAATTACATTGGCACAATCATAGCTCACTGTAACCTTGAACTTCTGGGCTCCAACAATACTCCTGCCTTAACCTACCAAGTAGCTGAGACTACAAGCACTCACTACCACGCCTGGCTAATTTATTTTTTTATTTTTTATTTTTTTTTGTAGAAACAGGGTCTCACCATGTTGCCCAAGCTGGGTGGTCTCCAACTCATGGGCTCAAGCAATCCTCCCGTCTTGGCCTCCCGAAGTGCTGGGATTACACGTATGAGCCACCACACCCAGCCTTCCGAGTAAATATTACCTATTAATTAGGATTTATCAGACCCAATACCTAATTTAACATGCAAGTCACTTGACACATAATGAGTGCTTAGAACATAGAGAAATCAAAAGACTATCAAGTCAGAATCATGCAAGGAACTTTTACACACCTTAGCAACAGCAGATTCACACCAAGACCTGTTACACTGATTTTTTTTTTTTTCCAGGAAACTGAGCCACAACTTTCTAAAATCATGTTTCTTAGGAAAAAATGTCACTAGAGCCTGATTTGGTCATATTCCAGGAGAATTTTATCTTTAATAGGTGTTTCAGAATGCTATCAAGGTGGATGAAATGAAAACATTTGTGGCCGGGTGTGGTGGCTCATGCCTGTAATCCCAACACTTTGGGAGGCCGAGGCAGGTGGATCACCTGAGGTCAGGAGGTCGAGACCAGCCTGGCCAACATGGTAAAACCCCACCTCTACTAAAAATACAAAAATTAGCCAGGTGTAGTAGTGCAGGCCTGTAGTTCCAGCTACTCAGGAAGCTGATGCAAGAAAATCGTTTGAACCAAAGGGGAGGAGTTGCAGTGAGCCAAGGTCATGCCACTGCACACCAGCCTGGGTGACAGAGTAAGACTCCATCTCAAAAAAAATGTGTGTGTGTGTGTGTGTGTGTGTGTGTGTGTGTGTAGAGACCAATAAGCAGGCTATTTTAAGTAATCCACAGAAAAGGCAGAGAGGTAACAGTGAAGATACAGACAGCTGGTAGATTCAAAAGATATTTAACACACTTGTAATGCCAGCCCACTGGGAGGCCAAGGCAGGTGGACTGCTTGAGTTCCAGAGTTCAAGACCAGCCTGGGCAATATGGAGAAACCCTGTCTCTACCAAAAATACAAAAAATTAGCCAGGCATGGTGGCACACACCTGTAGTCCCAGCTATTTGGGGGGTTTAAGTGGGAGGATCACTTGAGCCCAGGAAGTCAAGGCTACAGTGAGCCGAGATCGCACCACTGCACTGCAGCCTGGGTAACAAAGCAAAGCCCTGTCTTTAAAAAAAAAAAAAAAAAGATATTTAAAAGGTAATATGGGATATGGTGGTTGGGCACAGTGGCTCATCCCAACACTTTGGGAGACCAAGGTGGGAGGATCACTTTTGTCCAGGAGTTCAAGACCAGCCTGGGAAACATAGTAAAACCCCATCTCTACAAATAATTCAAAAAATTAGCCAGGCTTGGTGGTGTGTGCCGGTTCCAGCTACTTGGGAGGCTGAGGTGAAAGGATCACTTTACCCTGGGCAGTCAAGGCTGCAGTGAGCCAAGATTGTGCCACTGCACTCTAACCTGGCAACAGTGCAACACCCTGTCTCAAAAATACAATAATAAAAATAGGCTGGGTGCAGTGGCTCACACCTATAATTCCGGCACTTTGGAAAGCTGAGGCAGGTGGATCACCTGAGGTCAGGAGTTTGAGCAGCCTAGCCAACATGGCGAAACCCCATCTCTACTAAAAATAGAAAAATTAGCCAGGCATGGTGGTGGGCACCTATTATCCCAGCTACTCAGGAGGCTGAGGCAGGAGGATGGCTTGAACCCTGAGGGCGGAGGTTGCAGTGAGCCAAGATCGTCCCATTGCACTCCTGCCTAGGCGAAAGAGCGAAACTCTGTCTCAAAATAAATAAATAAATAAAATAAAATAAATAAAAGGTTATGTGGTTTGGATCTGTGTCCCTGCCAAATCTCATGTTGAAATATAACCCTCCGTGTTGGAAGTGGGGCCTGGTGGCAGGTGTTTGGATCATGGGGGTGGATCCCTCATGATGGCTTAGCACCATCTCCTTGGCGATGAGTGAGCTCACACAAGATCTGGTTGTTTAAAAGTGTGTGGCATCTCACCTCCCATCGTTTTTGCTCTTGCTTTCACCATGTGACACGCCTGCTCCCACTTCAGCTTCTGCCAAGAGTAAAAGGTCCCTGAGGCCTCCCCAGATGCTGGTGCCATGCTTGTACTGTCTGTAGAGTCATGAGCCAATGAAACCTCTTTTCTTTTTTTTTTTTTTTTTTTTAAGACTAAGTTTCACTCTTGTTGCCCAGGCTGCAGTGCAATGGCACAATCTCGGCTCACTGCAACCTCTGCCTCCCAGGTTCAAGTGATTCTCCTGCCTCAGCCTCCCAAGTAGCTGGGATTACAGATGCCTGCCACCACACCCAGCTAATTTTTGTATATTTAGTAGAGACGGGGTTTCACCATGTTGACCAGGCTGGTCTTGAACTTCTGACTTCAGGTGATCCACCCGCCTCAGCCTCCCGAAGTGCTGGGATTACAGGCGTAAGCCACCGCACCTGGCCGAAACCTCTTTTCTTTATAAATTACCCAGCCTCAGGTATTTCTTTATAGCAACACAAGAATGGCCTAACACAAGAGGCAAAATCAGCTTAGTGATACATGTGGAACAATGAAATTAATCTGTAATCAGTCCTTTGACATTTCAGGACATAACACTACACTATTTTATCATTAGTAATCAAGCACTGCAATAAGTATGGAAGACCAAAGGGTCCACCTCCCGCTGAGTTTCCTGGAAGTGTCTCCCCACGAAACTGTTGGGGACATGACTCACTTATAGAGCAAGCTGGGGGCCCTCAAAGTAGATCGGAATCCTTGTGGGGTCTGCTCCACCTCGTAGGCATCACAGGGCTCATCAGCACACTCCATGGAGCCTGCACAGAAACCATCACATCTCACTCAGAAACAATGTTGCTCTATGGACAACAGCTTTAGCCTCAGCTGTCAACCGCTGTTGAGGTTTAAAAAAAGCAATACACAGGCATAAAGAACAGCCGGACACTGTACATTCCATGACACTGCTCTGATACTCCTTCTGACCCGATCTTATAAGAAATAAACCATAAAAAAACACATAATGACTATTTTAAATCTTTCAGTCTTGGAACCCTGGGAAGGTAGCATATGCATACGGTAGTTCCCCCTCATCTGTGGTTTCGCTTTCCAAGGTTTCAGTTACTTGCAGTTAACTGCTGTCCGAAACTATTACTACAATAAGATACTGGATATGAGACAGAGAGACCACATTCACATCACTTTTATTACAATGTATTGTTATAATTGTTCTATTTTGTTAGTTATTGTTATTAATCTCTTACTGTGCCTGATTAATAAACTAAACTTTATCAAAGGTTTCTATATACAGTTGGCCCTCCCTATCCAGGGATTCTCCACCTGTGGATTCAACCAACCGCAGATTGAAAATATTTGAAAAAAAAATCCAGCCTGGGCAACAAAGTAAAACCCCCTAATCTCTACAAAGATTAGCTGGGCATGATGGCACATGCCTGTAAGTCCCCACTACTCAGGAAGATGATGTGGGAGAATCATTTGAGCCCGGGAGGTGAGGCTGCAGTGAACCAAGGTCGTGCCACTGCACTCCAGAATGCGCTTGTCTCTTAAAAAAAAAATTACGGCCGGGCGCGGTGGCTCATGCCTGTAATCCCAGCATCCTGGTTATCACGGTGAAACCCCGTCTCTACTAAAAATACAAAAAATTAGCCGGGCATGGTGGTGTGCACCTGTAGTCCCAGCTACTCAGGAGGCTGAGGCTGGAGAATGGCGTGAATCCGGGAGGCGGAGCTTGCAGTGAGCCGAGATCGCGCCACTGCACTCCAGCCTGAGTGACAAAGCGAGACTCCGCCTCAAAAAAAAAAAAATTACTTGGAAAAAAGTCAGTAAAATAACAATACAGCAATAAAAATAATAAAAATTAAACAACAATACAGGCCGGTCATGGTGGCTCATGCCTGTAATCTCAGCACTTTGGGAGGCCAAGGCAAGAGGATCACCCGAAGTCAGGAGTTTGAGGCCACCCTGGCCAACATGGTGAAACACTATCTCAACTAAAAATACAAAAATTAGCCAGGTGTGGTGGCAGGCACCTGTAGTCCCAGCTACTGGGGAAGCTGAGGCAGGAGAATTGCTTGAACCCGGGAGGTAGAGGCTGCAGAGAGCCCAGATCACTATCTCAACTAAAAATACAAAAATTAGCCAGGTGTGGTGGCAGGCACCTGTAGTCCCAGCTACTGGGGAAGATGAGGCAGGAGAATTGCTTGAACCCGGGAGGCAGAGGTTGCAGACAGCCCAGATCACGCCACTGCACTCCAGCCTGGGTGACAAGAGCAAAACTCTGTCTCAAAAATTAATAATAATAAATAAAAAATAAAATAAAAAATAAAAAACAATACAGTACCACAACTATTTACAGAGCATTTGCATTGTATTAGGTATTATATGTATCATAAGACAGGATTTAAAGTAGGATGTGTGTAGATTACATGCAAATACCACGATGTTCTACAAAAGGGACACGACCATCTGAGGATTTTGGTAACATTATTGGGCAATGGACTAAATACATACGTTCATTTATTTCAAAAATTTATACACAATTACTTTAGGGCCAAGTGCAGTAGCTCATGCCTGTAATCCCAGCACTTTGAGAGGCCAAGGCAGGTGGATCACTTGAGGTCAGGAGTTTGAAACCAGCCTGGCCAACATGGTGAAACCCTGTCTCTACTAAAAATATAAAAATTAGCTGGGCATCCTGGCACATGGCTGTAATCCCAGCTACTCAGGAGGCTGAGGCACCAGAATCGCTTGAACCTGGGAGGCGGAGGCTGCAGTGAGTGGAGATCACATTACTGCATTCCAGCCTAGGTGACAGAGCGAGACTCCATCTCAAATAATAATAATATTATTAATAATAATAATTACAACTCTAAAAGGAACTTAATTTTGTCATAGAATATTAATGGTTATTAATATTAATAACTAAAATTTATCTTTATGATATTTAAACCTCTGTACAAAGAAGAAACATAATAACTTATAAATTGCAACCAAAAACACTTCAGCTAAACTCAAACCCATCAGTACCCTTAGACATGAACATAAATGGAGCTATATGAGGCCAAACATCTCAAATTTCAGTGCTGACACAGAAACACATTAAAACAAACAAAAAATTGATCCTACAATACACAGGACATTTTACTTCTTATCTGACCAAAGAGCAACTAGGATTACCTTGATAGAAGTCCTCTTCATCTTCTTCATGTTGATAGGTCTGTTCTTGGACTGGATTCTTCCTGTAATTCCGGCCATCAATTCTTATAAGCTGTGGACGCAGAACTTCCATGACACTTTCTCCAAATGATATTCCAATTATGCCCTGAAAAATATAATTACCATCTTACCTTTCTTAGTGAGAATTAAAACTCCTATCTCTAGTGTCTGAACCATTATGCAGGTCTGAATTGGGCATCAGTTCACAGTATCTCTCCCACACAAAAGCAGCACCGTTTCCCATTGGATTTCCCATCTGTAAACCAGTTTAGGTTAATTGCTGCATTTTCTACCACACTGGCTCACTCTAGACAGCAAAGTAATTTGTAAACTATTTATCACCCCCCCCAAAAATGATTAAAAGGCATACACTCTTAAAAAAAAAAAAAAAAAAAAAGAAGGAAGGGAGGGGAGCAGTGGTTCACACCTGTAATCCCAGCACTTTGGGAGGCCAAGGTGGGAGGATTGGTTGAGGCTGGAGTTCAAAATCAGCCTTATGAACATAGTGAGACCTTGTCTCTAAAAAAAGAAAAAGAGGGCCAGGTGTGGTGGCTCACACCTGTAATCCCAGCACTTTGGGAGGCTGAGGCAGGCAGATCACGAGGTCAGGAGTTCAAGACCAGCCTGACCAACATAGTGAAACCCCATCTCTACTAAAAATACAAAAATTAGCTAGGCATGGTGGCACGTGCCTGTAATCCCAGCTACTCGGGAGGCTGAGGCAGGAGAATCTCTTGAACCCGGGAGGCGGAAGTTGCAGTGAGCTAAGATCGCGCCACTGCACTCCAGCCTGGGCAACAGAGCACAACTCCGTCTTAAAAAAAAAAAGAAGAAAAAGAAAAAGAGAAAGAGAAAAGGGCCAGGCATGGTGGCTTACACCTGTACTCCCAGCACTTTGGGAGGCTGAAGAAGGAGGACCGCTTGAGCCCAAGACTTTGAATCCAGCCTGGGCAACATGGCGAAACCCTGTCTCTCAAAAAAACAACAAAAAACAACAACAACAAAAAAAAGAGAGATTAAAAATAAAAGGCATTATAAATGCCCGTATATAAACACAGCCTGTCCATGGCTTTGAAAGAGAGAATAAGGGTCTCTTTATTACTTTAACCTAATGAGTAAAATGCAAACTTCAGTGGCTATCTAACCATTTGCACAATATCTCTTTTTTTTTTTTTTTTTTTTTTTGAGACGGTGTATTATTGCTCTTGTTGCCCAGGCTGGAGTGCAATGACACAATCTCTGCTCACTGCAACCTCTGCCTCCTGGGTTTAAGCGATTCTCCTGCCTCAGCCTTCCTAGTTGCTGGAATTACAGGCCCCTGCCACCACCCCCGGCTAATTTTTTGTATTTTTAGTAGAGATGGGGTTTCGTCATGTTGGCCAGGCTGGTCTGGAACTCCTGGCCTCAGGTGATCCACCCGCCTCAGTCTCCCAAAGTGCTGCGATTACAGGCGTGAGCCACTGCGCCCAGCAAACTCTTTCTATCTAGCAAGATAATTAAGACAATGAGGGATATTTAATACACTTAACCATCCAGAAAAAAAAAAAGCCCCTAAGTACTTTTAGAGGTGCTAGAAATTCATACCAAACAATCAGTTCCAGTTGTCTGTCAAAGCACAGTTAAAATAACAACTTAACCAATATGGTTCTCAGACCAACATACTGCTGAAGGTGGGAATCCAATTTCCACAGGCCACCGCCCAACAAAATGCACATCGCTCACTGCGAAGCCAAGCTTCTGGTCACATCACTTAATGAATCAATAATTTAGGAAACGAAGGTTCCTTACAGGCTAGCTGAGGTTAAATTCAACCAATATTCCTACCACCTACAGCTTAGATAGTCTTGAAGCCCAAAATACTTAAAAGTTCCAAAGAAAACAAGCTGATCCTTACTAAATACACTAATGTTCAAGCCAACGTGGGCGCGGTGGCTCATGTCTGTAATCCCAGCACTTTAGGAGGCCGAGGCGGATCATCTGAGGCCAGGAGTTCGAGACCAGCCAGGCCAACATGATGAAACCCCGTCTCTGCTGAAAATACAAAAAGTAGCCGGGTGTGGTGGCGGGCGCCTGTAATCCCAACTACTGGGAAAGCTGAGGCACGAGAATCGCTTAAGCCTGAGAGGCGGAGGTTGCAGTGAGCTGAGATCGCGCCACTGCACTCCAGCCTGGGCGACAGAGAGAGAGACTTCGTCTCAAAAAAATAAATAAAATAATAATTGATGAGTTGTGTGCTTACAGAACCAAGAAGAGGTTTCGTGAGAAATAACAACACAGAAGGTAAACCGATATGGATGGAGGAAAAGGGCACATCATTAGCAATACTCGATGACATCACAACCCAGTGGCCTATTCCCCGAGGCCTCTAAAGTTCTCAACGAAAAAAGACTTTCAAGGAAAAAGCTTAAAAAAAAAAAATGTTCCCCACAAAAACAGACTAAGATGAAAGTCGGGCCCTCAGACCACGAGCTCCGGAAGAACAGGCAGTTGTCGCGGAGACAGCAAATGCAGCATCTACCTGTCCTACATGGCCCTCCGCTACGAGACTGCTCGGAAGGAAAGAGAGGAATAACCAACTTAACCCTGCTTCGAGGTGGTTTGGAGAGGAAGAGGAAAGCTGTGTCTTTCTGCAATATCGTGAGGGAAGCCGAGGCCCTGAATCATCAAAGAGAAGGAGAAGAGGACTAGGCGGCTGCAGGTAAACCAAGGTAGGGCGAGGAGGAGCAGGACCCGGAATTCCTCTACGCGAGCACGTTCTCAGCTCCCCTCCTCGCGTCTCCGCCCCGGTCACGCCCACCACGGCACGGGGGCGCGCACGCCGCCTTCGCCGCGGGCTCCCTCTGTGGGGGCGCGAGCACGCCGCCGTCCTCGTCGTGGTGAGCGCAGCCACTCAGGCTAGTCCTGGGGGTGGGGCTGTAGGGGAAAGTGCTAAAGCCGCTGAGGTAAGAGGCCGAGGGGTCGAGGGCCCTCGGGAGCTTGGTGAAAAGGGCGTTAACCCCCAGGATCCTACCTGCAGGGACTAGGAAAATGGAGAAGGTAGGAGGAGAAACAGGAGACTGCTGCAGCAGACGTGCGAAAGGAAATTTCCCCAGGCCGGGTTTGACCGAGTGCGCATGCGGGCCGAGGGCTGGCGCCTGCGCAGTGGGACAACGCCGATGGCGTCGTTTCCTGGGGACCCAGCTGGGTGGGAAAAGTGGCTAGGAGTTAGCTTGGGAGCCGCTGGTGTTCTGAGCGCTCACCTCTCTGGCCACTTTTTCTCCACGCCCACCCCCGCCCCGTTCCCGCCCCCCACCCCATTACAGCTGCGGCATCTGTTTGGTTTGGGTTGTAATCCAGCTGTTTTGAAGTGGAACGATTTGTTGATGATGGAATTTAATGATTGCTTGTAATAATTTGCCTTTGTACTAGGGTAGGAACTTTTAAGGAATTACTCTTTTTAAGAAAATAGGCATATATCTGTTAGAAAGGAAAGGAATTTATATTCATAAATATATGAATGCGAGGTCATCCCTGCCGTACATGAAGTAAATGTTTAAGCATCTTAGCTCGGACACAGCAATCTGTGTCCGCAAAGCATCGTTACTCTCCTGTGAGGATCTCCACTGTCAGCCCCAACTTACCTGACAGGGCCAAGTCCCAGGATACTTCATCATCAGTATTTGTTTGACAAAATTTTACTGGGCACCTCCGGTGGGCCTGGCAAACTGGTTGAAGATAGAGTTGTGCGAATAGATCTGCACAATGAGAAAGAAAAAAATCCATAATGATCCAATACTCATGACACAGCGCTTCTCTATCTCCTGCATGACCTTTGCTGAGCTGCTCGCCCTGCGTTCTGTCGTTTGTTCATCATTCATTCATCCGAAATGCTCGGAACTGGAAGCACAGTGGAAACACTGCCCAGGTTCTGTGCTCGGCATTGAGGGTAGAAAGACTTTTCGAAGGTCGCAGGGTGTTTCTTAAGATCATTGAACCTTAAAATGAAAGTGTAGGCCGGGCGCGGTGGCTCACGTCTGTAATCCTAGCACTTTGGGAGGCCGAGGTGGGCGGATCACGAGATCAGGAGATCGAGACCATCCTGGCTAACACGGTGAAACCCCGTCTCTCCTAAAAAAATACAAAAAATTAGCCGGGTGTGGTGGCGGGCGCCTGTAGTCCCAGCTACTCGGGAGGCTGAGGCGGGAGAATGGCGTGAACCCAGGAGGCAGAGCTTGCAGTGAGCCGAGATCGCGCCACTGCACTTCAGCCTGGGTGACAGAGCGAGAATCCGTCTCAAAAAAAAAAAAAAAGGAAAGTGTAAAGTGCTTAATAGAAGGCATTGGCCCTCCTCCTGAACAGATTCTTTCTCCTGTGGGAGCTTGCTGACTCTGTTAGATGGAGAGACTTAATACTTTTTCCATGAGGTTTTTTCATAGTAAGTATGAAAACCTGGGATCTGCATAGGAAAAAAGACTCAGTAGTAACTCTCCGTTAATTTTTGAATAGCCAAGATTTATGAAGTGTTTGCTAAGCCTGTAACTGTTCCAAGTGTTTTACGTGTATTAACTAATCTTTGTCACACCTGTGTGAGGTAGGTGCTGTTATTACAGGTTGAGTATCCTTAATCCAGAAATCCAAAATCCTCCAAAATTTAAAACTTTTTGAGCACTGACAGGATGGTCAAAGGAAATGCTAATTGGAGCATTTTGAATTTTAGATTTTCGGATTTGAGAGGCTTAATCATTAAGTATAATGCAAATATCCCAAAACCTGAAAAAAAATCCGAAATCCAGAATACTTCCAAGTCCCAAGCATTTCGGATGAAGGGTACTCAACCTGTTTCCAATTTTGCAGATGAGACAACTAAGGAACAAAAAGATTCCGGAGGGGGAGGCGGAGGTTGCAGTGAGCCAAGATTGTGCCATTGCACTCCAGCCTGGGCAACAAGAGTGAAACTCCGTCTCAAAAAAAAAAAAATATATATATATATATATATATGCCAGAGGTTGCAATTTTTTACATTTTTGCCATCAGACCTTGGCGATGACCTTGAGCAGTAGGATATAAATAACTCCCACATGCTTAGCGTTCCAGTAATGGAACACTAGGCATAAATGGGTTAAATGATTTGTCCACAGTCATGCAGCAAGTAAGTAGCAAAACCAGAACTCAGAGAGGCTTCATAATCTTACCCATTATGCTGCTTTACCTTGCACATGACAAATAACATACCAACAAGCCATTGCTTCAAAATGTCACAGCAGATAAGCTAAAATTGTCTCTACACCTCAGTTTTATTTTTTCATATATAAAATGGGGAAGTTGGGTTAGATGACCTTTAAGGAATCTGTGGTTTCTGTGAAATATTTAATTCACTCAGCAAACATTTACTGAAGTGAACAGCTACTTCCTTACTATAGGCCAGGTGTTATGTTTGGTTCTGGTGATCAGTTAATTCCTGCCCTGAGAGCAGTTACCATCTAGGGTTTATTAGTTTTGCTTTACTCTCATTTACCACTTGCTGGTAGCATTCAAAATTTAACCTAAATCTTTAGAGCTAGAAATTACTTAGGTATATCCTTCCACCTCAGCAGAAAACTGCTTATTTAAAGTTAGCTTTATGCTAATTCTGTGCTCAAGTTTTCAACCCTGGCTGTTTTGTGTATGGAACGATAGTAGTTCTGAGAGTTTGGAAGAAAACAGGATGAAAGGGGAATTCGTTTGATTATATTCAGCTTAGAAGTCACACTGTGGCTACCTTTTGAAGCTGTCCTCACTCTGGCAGTTGCTTGGGTGCTCTGCTCAGCACCTGACTTCAAAATATAAAGTATAAAGCATTTGCAACTGAATAGAGCATTTATCAGGGTGTAGGTAAAATAGATTAGAGTTTTAAATCTTAGGTGAGATATATAAACAGTTCACCGTGGGTTCTACTCTGAACTGATGGGAAATAAAGACTGAGCTGCTCTCCAAAAGATGGCTAAGTTGTCTGTATACTTTATTTGAATCCCACCAGGAATTCACTTAGAGATTTGGACCTGATCCCTTACTGCTTAAGTTCAAAAACAATTCAAAAACTTGTCAGGCTATGTTTTGACCCAGTGTAGTCCGGAAGACTGGATATTAATCTAACTCCCAAAGTTGTTGCCTCTGTGGATATGAGTACAATTTGGAAAGTTATCAGAGCTCAGAGAAAAGAGGAAGAGTGATCTAATAACAAGATTGAAAATGTCAGCTGAGCAGAGTGGCTCAGGCCTGTAATCCCAGCATTTTGGGAGGCTGAGGTGGGAGGATCACTTGAGCCCAGGAATTGGAGACCCACCTGAGCAACATAGTGAGACTTCATCTCTACAAAAAATAAACAAAATTAGTGGGGTGTTCTGGCACGTGCTTGTAGTCCCAGCTACTCGGGAGACTGAGGTGAGAGGATAACTTGTACCCAGGAGGTCAAGGCTGGAGTTAGCCAGGATAGTGCCACTGCATTCCAGCCTGGGAAACATAGCGAGACTCTGTCTTCACACAAAATAAAAAATAAAATGTCATTAATCAATTTGCATTTTTGCTGACAGTCTAGTTATAATAGCTGTTTTACTGTTCCCATACCCCACTTCACTATTAATCAGTGTTACTTATAGACATGTAATGAAATCAGAAACCAAGCTCTGCTTCTCTGACAGCCTTAAATCTTCATCACAAAATTAAGCAAACAGAACAGCCAGTATTTCAAGACATACTATATCATTTTCCTTACTAGGAATCTGGATTTTATATATATAAATTTATATTTGTATTTCATTTCCTCACTTTTTTCTATTTTCAAAAAACATGGCCAGGTGCAGTGGCTCATGCCTGTAATCCCAGCACTTTGGGAGGCCAAGGCAGGTGGATCACCTGAGGTCGGGAGTTCAAGACCAGCCTGACCAACATGGAGAAACCCCATCTCTACTAGAAATACAAAATTAGCCAGGCATGGTGGTGCATGCCTGTAATCCCAGCTACTCGGGAGGCTGAGGCAGGAGAATCGCTTAAATCCGGGAGGCAGAGGTTGCTGTGAGCCGAGATCGCGCCATTTCCATCCTGGGCAACAAGAGGGAAACTCCGTCTCAAAAAAAAAAAAAGAGAAAAGAAAACATAACTTTCAGCCAGGCATGGTGGGTCACACCTGTAATCCCAACACTTTGGGAGGCCAGGGTGGGAGAACTGCTTGAGCCCAGGAGTTCCATACCAGCCTAGGGGCAACATGGTGAGAAGTTGTCTCTACTAAAAGTAAAAAGAATTAGCTGGGCATGGTGGCATGCACCTGAGGTCAGGTCCCAGCGACTTGGGAGGTTGAGAGGTTGGAGGATTGCTTGAGCCCAGGAGATGAGGCTGCAATAGCATGATCACGCCGCTGCACTTCAGCCTGGGTGACAGAGCGAGAGCCTGCCTCAAAAAACAAATATGTTTCAACTGTTTTATAATAAATATGTTCATCTTGCAACTAGCAAAAAAAAAAAAACCCCGAAAGAAAAATACTCAGGCTGGTCTAGGTGAAGTGGTGTTTACAGTAACTGATCACCACCAGTTACAGATTTCTTTGTTCCTTTTCCACTTTCACTGCTTCACATGACTAGCCAAAAAAAAAAAAAAAAAAAAAAAAAACTCAGCTAAAATTCTCTCTGACCATTATAGAGGGAAATTCATTTTACAATCCTTTTTTCTCCCCCGCCAAGATGGAGTTTCGCTCTTGTTGCCCAAGCTGGAGTGCAGTGGCGCTATCTCAGCTCACTGCAACCTCCACCTCCCGAGTTCAAGCTATTCTCCTGCCTCAGCCTCCCAAGTAGCTGGGATTACAGGTGCCTGCCACCACGCCCAGCTCATTTTTGTATTTTAATAGAGATGGAGTTTCGCCATGTTTACCAGGCTAGTCTTGAACTCCTGACCTCAGGTGATTTGCCCACCTTGGCCTCCCAAAGTGCTGGCATTACAGGCGTTAGCCACCAGCCTACAATCCTTTTTGAAGTCCTTTCTTTTAATTGGGCTAAAATTCACATAACATAAAATTAACCATTCGCCATTTTAAAGTGTACAATTCAATATAAAGTTATTTTTAATCTAAATACTAGAAATTTATCCATTACAACAGCCAATAGCCACATGTGGCTACTTAAATTTTAATTAATATTAAATAAAATTTAAAATACAGTTCTTCAGTCACACCAGTTTATAGGTGCAACATGAAGCTACTGGCAACCATATTGTGCAGTGCAGAAATAGAACACTGGAACATTTCCATCATGGCAGAAAGTTCTATTAGCATGGCACTAGACCATTTTTTCTTTTTTTTTTTTTTTTTTTGAGACAGAGTCTGGCTCTGTCACCCAGACTGGAGTGCAGTGGAATGATCTCAGCTCACTGCAACCTCCGCCTCCCAGGTTCAGGTTCAAGTGATTCTCCTGCCTCAGTCTCCTGAGTAGCTGAGACTACAGGCGCCCACCACCACACCCAGCTAAATTTTTTTTTTTTTTTTTTTGAGACAGAGTCTCACTCTTTTGCCCAGGCTGGAGTGCAATGGTGCAGTCTTGGCTTACTGCAACCACCGCCTCCCAGGTTCAAGCGATTCTTCTGCCTCAGCCTCTCGAGTAGCTGGGATTACAGGCACGCACCACCATGCCCAGCTAATTTTTCTATTTTTAGTAGAGATTGGGTTTCACCATGTTGGCCAGGCTGGTCTTGAACTCCTGACCTCCTGATCCACCCGCCTCGGCCTCCCAAAGTGCTGGGATTACAGGTGTGAGCCACCGCACCCGGCCATTTTTTCTTTAAAAAATACTAAATATACTTGTTAGAGGGCTGAGCACAGTGAGACTTTGGGAGACCAAGGTGGGAGAATCACTTGAGACCAGGAGTTAAAGACCAGACTGGCCGGGCATGATGGCTCATGCCTGTAATCCCAGCACTTTGGGAGGCCAAGGCAGGCAGATCACCTGAGGTCAGGAGTTTGAGACCAGCATGGCCAACGTGGTGAAACCCCGTGCCTACTAAAAATACAAAAATTAGCTGAGCATGGTGGCTCATGCCTGTAATTCCAGCTACTTGGGAGGCTGAGACAGGAGAATCACTTGAACCTAGGAGACGGAGGTTGCGGTGAGCTGATATCATGCCACTGCACTCTAGCGTGGGCGACAAGAGCGAGACTCCGTCTCAAAAAATTAAAAAAGGAAAGAAAGAAAATACCATATACACTTTTTAGAATTTTTGTTAAAGTCGTGTAAGCTTCTGTGGCAAAGGGAGGGTTTTGTTTTGAACTTTTGTAAGGTGTCATGTATTCAGTACAGTTTTCTCGTTAACATTTGCATTTTTTGGTATGAAATAGGATTAAACACTCACAGGTAGGTGCTCTGTTCGTAATAGGCCATGATTTCCAAGATTGTTTCCTGAACTTCTTGTTCCAGTTTTGGGATGCCACCAAGTGATAAGTTTGGGTATTACATTTAGATGAAAAGGTTAATTTTTTGTTGTTGTTGTTGAGAGTCCCGCTCTGTCGCCCAGGCTCACTGCAACCTCCACCTCCTGGGTTCAAACGATTCTCTTGCCTCAGCCTCCCGAGTAGCTGGGATGAGAGGCGTCCACCACCACGCCCTGCTAAATTTTTTGTGTTTTTAGTAGAGACAGAGTTTCGCCATGTTGGCCAGGCTGGTCTTGAACTCCTGGCCTCAGGTGACCTATCCGTCTCGGCCTCCCAAAGTGCTGGGATTACAGGCGTGAGCCACCGTGCCTGGCCAAAAGGTTAATTTTTAATGAGAAAGCCAATATGTATTTCCTAACTAGTTCCCCTTCCCTGGGAACAGAACACAGTGTTATTCTGGAATGTTATTTGGAAAATATTATAATTTATTGTTGTGGCTTGATCAGGATGTATCCAAGAAAAACTGTCCTAAGAAGTGTGATGCTTTTATCCTCGTATAACTTATTTCCTCTGTCAAATTTCTGCCTTGGCACTGCCATATCACCCCTTCATAACTCATAAATCACCCACAGTCAATCTTAGTTGACAGAAACAGTTTGCTAATGGTAGGAATTCGTGTTTTAAGTAGATATACTATTCTTAAGCATATTTTCAGTTCAAAACCTGACTGATATTTTGGCCTGAGACATCAATAAAATATTGTGAAAGTAGAGAGGATAGAAAAAAGGGGAGCTAACTCTTTACAAAACTGTATGCTGGCCCTTACGGCAGCTAGAATGAAATGTTGTCACTCTCACTTCCATAAACTTGCCAATTGCTGTTTTTCTTTCTCTGTAGTGAAGTAAGAACTCTGCTAGAGAGGAAATGGCTGCTTCATCATCATCCTCCTCAGCTGGTGGGGTCAGTGGAAGTTCTGTCACTGGATCTGGTTTCAGTGTCTCAGAGCTTGCCCCACCACGGAAAGCCCTTTTCACCTACCCCAAAGGAGCTGGAGAGATGTTAGAAGGTGATCTCATGCTGCTTTCTGAATAATTGGATTCAGACCTGCAATGCATATTAATTGTAAAGAAGCTATTAAGTGGATTAAAGATAAGTTTGCCCTGATTTCAGCTCCACATTTCATTTCTTGTCCCCATCTCAAAATAGTATCTTTAAAAACAAGTCTTGCTCCAGAATCAGAATTTTGGAGCTGAAAAGGACTTTGGAAATCAGTGAAGTCATCTAGAGTTATTTAGATCCAGAAAAGTTAAGTGATTTGACCAGGTTAAAGGCAGAGTCAGGGCTGGGCACGGTGGCTCACTCCTGTTATCCCAGCACTTTGGGAGACCGAGGCAGGTGGATCACTTGAGGCCAAGAGTTTGAGACCAGCCTGGCCAACATGGTGAAACCCCATTTCTACTAAAAATACAAAAATTAGCCGGGCATGGTGGTAGGCGCCTGTAATCCCGGCTACTGGGGAGGCCGAGGCAGGAGAATCGCTTGAACCTGGGAGGTAGAAGTTGCCATGTGCCGAGATCACGCCACTGCACTCCAGCCTGGGCGACAGAATGAGACTCTGTCTCAAAAAAAAAACGCAGAGTCAGCACTGAATCCAGGAATTCTCTTGACCTCCTACTCCAGTTTGCTTTATCCTGGCACCTGTCTACCTCCCATGGTAGTAGGTTTGATGTATTTTTTTCTAGGGTGATTAATCTACAGATAGACTCACCCTGTCAGAAAGGTTCTAAGAGGGAATAAAAGCTAATACATTGCCCTTTTGTGTGAACATGACTCCTGACCCACTGCAGCATAATGCTGTGTGGTTCTTCTAGCACCAAAGCCAGATTTGCATCAAATCATTCACCATCTTGTTCAGCATCATTGGCTGACTGGCTGGCCAAGATCAGGGTACAGGCTGTAAGCATGTCATTTGAAGAGCTAGACTAATACTTCTTATCAGGGAGCATAAAAATCACCTGAAGAGGTTACTTAAAATGCACAGTTCTGGCCAGGCACTGTAGCTCATGCCTGTAATTCCAGCACTTTGGGAGGCCAAGGCGGGTGGATCACCTGAGGTCAGGAGTTCGAGACCAGCCTGCCCAACATGGTGAAACCCCATCTCTACTAAAAATACAAAAACTAGCTGGGCATGGTGGCGGTGTCTGTAATCCCAGCTAATCGGGAGGCTGAGGCAGGAGAATCACTTGAACCCAGAAGGCAGAGGTTGCAGTGAGCCAATATTGTGCCACTGCGCTCCAGCCTGGGTGACAGAGCAAGACTCTGTCTCAAAAATATATATAAATAAATAAATAAAATGCATATTTCTGGGCCCACCTTAGAGTTTCTGAATTAGTCTAGGGTGTAGCTCAGGAGTCCATTTTTTACCAGCATCCAGGCCCTTCTCATGAAGGCAGTCTTCCATATTTTGAAAAACATTGGGACCAGGAGTGGTGGCTCAAACCTAAAATTTCAGGATTTTGGGAAGCCAAGGCATGAGGATTGTTTGAGCCCAGGAGTTCAAGGTTGCATTGAGCCATGATCATGCCACGGCACTCCAGCCTGGGTGACAGAATGAGACTCTGTCTCAAAAAATAGTAATAATAAATTTTTAAAAAGCACGGGAGGCCAGGCGCGGTAGCTCACGCCTGTAATCCCAGCACTTCTGGAGGCCAAGGCAGGCAGATCACAAGGTCAGGAGATCGAGACCATCTTGGCTAACATGGTGAAACCCCGTCTCTACTAAAAATACAAAAAAATTAGCTGGATGTGGTGGCGCACGCCTGTAGTCCAGCTACTCGGGAGACTGAGGCAGGAGAATCACTTGAATCTGGGAGGCAGAGGTTGCGGTGAACAGATATCATGCCACTGTACTCCAGGCTGGTGACAGAGCAAGACTCTGTCTCAAAGCAAAAAAAAAGCTTTGGGGAATAACCTATTAAGGATTCAAAATTTACTTGATTCTAGTATTTTAGTGCTTAATTATATATTGATCTTTTTTCCTTTAAGTGTTGCAATTTTTTTTTTTTTTTGAGACAGAGTCTCGCTCTGTTGCCCAGGCTGTAGTGCAGTGGCTCGATCTCGGCTCACTACAACCTCTGCCTCCCGGGTTCAAGTGATTCTCCTGCCCCAGCCTCCCAAGCAGCTGGGATTACAGGTGCCCACCACCACACCTGGCTAATTTTTTTAATATTTTTAATAGAGGCAGGGTTTCGCCATGTTGCCCAGGCTGAGCTTGAACTCCTGACCTCAAATGATCTGCCCACCTCACCCTCCCAAAGTGCTATGATTACAGGCATGAACCACCACACCTGGCCTTAATATTTCAAATTTACACAAATATATTTTAAAACTAATCTAGGAATATCTGTGAGAAAGATACAAACTATAGGCCAGGCATAGTGACTCACACCTGTAATCCCAGCACTTTGGGAGGCTGAGGCAGGCAGATTGCTTGAACCCAGGAGTTTGAGACCAGCCTGGGCAACGTGATGAAATCCTGTCTCTAGAAAAAATAAAAAATTAGCTGGGTGTGGTAGCACGTGGCTGTAGTCCCAGCTACTTAGGAAGGTGAGGTGGAGGGTTCACCTGAGCCTGGGAGGTGGAGGCTGCAGTGAGCTGTGATCGCATCACTGCATTCGAGCCTGGGTGATGGAGACCTTGTCTCAAAAAAAAAAAAAGAAAAGATACAAACTATAGTTGGCCTTGGGGGTGATGAATAATCAGAAATAATAAAAAGAGTTACGGGTTAAGCCCAAAATCATTTGTGACAGGAAACCACGGGGGGACTCTGGGACCATAGAGCTCCCTAGGATTGGTTTGGGTTATGCCTAGTGGTGAGGTAGATGACCAGGTAGCATATGTAATTAGTGATACATGTACTTCTCTCTTTGCCTTTTTATTTTCTTTAATTGTGTTAACTAAATACTCAAGTTAGTATCACTGAGTCTGGTTAGAAGTAGTGAACAATTGGGGCCCTGTTACCATATTTGGTGCTAAAACTATATTATGACTTCATTTATATGCAGCAAAGACCTAGTATTAAGGAAGTTTCCCACAAAACAAATCAAAAATGGGAGACACTTAAATTGCTTAATGAGTTTTATAGCAGCAGAAGAATCCGTATTCAACAATGGAGCTCTAAGATTAAAGTCATTTAAATTCTAGCTATAAGAGGAATTTAATACAGGAGGTACCTCCACAGTCTCAAAGCTATCAGCATTCTTTGTCAGTATACACCAAATTATGTGGAGATATTGAAGAAGAAAGGCTTCTGAGATTAGTCTGAATGTTGATGTTCTAACGAGTTATAGATCTATCCATTTTTATTCCATCTCAATATGCTTCATGGAGAAATGTGTTGTGTTTCTGTTGTAGGATACATTTATATTAAGTATAAATACACAGTGCACAGTTTTTATTGTGTTTCTTACATTTCAAGTTTTACCAATAATCTTAAATCTTAAAAAGATTAAGATAATCTTTAAAAATCTAAAATCTTAAGAATATAAAGAGTATTACACTTAAAGACTGTGAAAAATAATGTAGAGATGGCAATGCCTAAACCCATTTAATATTCTTGGTCAAATCAAGAATATTAAATTGAGAAGAGTACTCTGAAATGTAAGGATGTTGGATTTGGAAGCATTTTCTACCATGTTTATAGGTGATACTATTCTATTATACAATAAATCTAACACGCATGTACCTGACCAATAATAGTTTAATAGAATATGAAAATAGAGGCCGGGCGCGGTGCCTCACGCCTGTAATCCCAGCACTTTGGGAGGCCGAGGTGGGCGGATCACCTGAGGTCAGGAGTTCGAGACCAGCCTGACCAATATGGTGAAACCCCGCCTCTACTAAAAATACAAAAAAAAAAAAAAAAAAGCATTGTGGTGTGTGCCTATAGTCCCAGCTACTCGGGAGGCTGAGAGAATTGCTTGAACCCAGGAGGCGGAGGTTGCAGTGAGCCGAGATCATGCCACTGCCCCCCAGCCTGGGCGACAGAGTGAGACTCGGTTAAAAAAAAAAAAAGAATATGAAAATAGAGCAGGAAGGGTTGCCTGTCAAGAGTAAGGAACAAAAGCAGTTAGGAATCAAGGATGGATGCTGTTTTTAATCTCGAAAGGTTCAACTTGATGTTACATCCTTGTGAGTCTAGGATAGTAAACCCAAATCACCTGTACTTAACCTTGTGAATTAACTTTTTTGTGCCTCTGCTCTCTGATAACAGACACCTCACATAAGCAGCATACAGCAGTTTGCAGCATTCTCCTGCCCTTGGCCAAAATTGTCCTCACCCAGTTATTACTGAGCACATTAGAAACTGCCTTCCAGCCCATCAGTGGCTGTATTTTAGAGACATTGTAGCCACTGAAGTATAAATTATCTGGCATTGTCTAATATTCTTTTTAATGTATTTGTTACCATCCTTATTTATTGGAGTTGGCTATGGTGTTAGATTTGTGTAATTTACTGAACTTTTCCCTGTTTATGACCTGTGCTTGTCCCTGACAAGGAAAGCTGATGTATTGCTACCTGCTGTGTTACAAAGGGTTTGATTACAGTTTCTAAATGGAAGAGATTGCCCCCAGCTGACTCCGTTCTGGAGCAATTCCAGGCTTTAGACTGGTACTGATACCACATCTAATAGGATGTGGCTAAGAAGCAATTGGACTTGGACGTTAATAGGGAGCTGCAAATCATCAAAAGTGTGTTCCACAGGCATATAGTGTGGTGGAGTGAAATGCAGAGGTGCCTTTTTGAAAGTTTAGCTTATATCCTTTTGCTTTGAAGTTCATTACCAAGGAAAATATGCAAATATCACAACTTAACCATTTTATCCTAATGGTGCCTGTGATTAAATGTGAGAGGTGGCACTTTCAGGAGCTTCCATATACATCTTGGCCTGATCCTTGTAGCCTGTAATTCCCACTGCCTTGTGTGTAATCCTGAAGTTCAGGATCAAACCACCTGGGAGGTAAACTCTAATTGTCTATGCTTTCCTCTTTCTAAAATAAAATATGAGTTATAATGGGACTTTTTAAGCAAGAATATGAATAGGATAATGACTGCTGACATTCAAACCTCTTTTCTTTTTTGAGACTGAGTTTGAATTTACAGAATGTAACACTGTCTCTGAAGAATACAAAAAGTATACATCCCAATAATTATACTTTCATTTTTTTTTTCTCTCTTTTTTTTTTTTTTGATCACTTTGAAGATGATATTGGAAGGATGCCCTCTTGGTTATATATTCAAGCTCTTTGGATACAGTATCTATAGTTGTTGTTTTTTTTAATTGGTTATTGTGACTTCTGAAATAAGGTCTCCTTTGTGTGAAACTCAGCATGAGGCCAGAATGTGTTAGTCCTGTCTGCTTGCCATTTAATACCTGGCCAACACAACAACCCATGATTGATGGGTGAATGCTTGAGACCTAGTAGTGCTGACGTGAAGTACTGCCTGAAAAAGGACAGCTGTGTCCTCTCTCCCCGTTTGTTTTAGGATTTTCGTAATAAGGTACATCCCCCAAATGGTTTCTGCTACCTTTTTAAAAATCAAATGTTTCTACGTGAGCTGTAAATTTTTGAGAATATGTTTTGCTGTATCAGCCCTTGCCTGACAAGGAATAACATGAACTAGC
This sequence comes from Gorilla gorilla gorilla, assembly GCF_029281585.2. Lineage (NCBI taxonomy): Eukaryota > Metazoa > Chordata > Mammalia > Primates > Hominidae > Gorilla > Gorilla gorilla. Next base: position 43,530,933 of record NC_073232.2, on the reverse strand, counting down.
TTATGTTTCATGATCATCTTCCAAGTGCTGTGGCAACTGAGTTGGCCACTTCTTGTTGGCAGTTCTTGGCACCAGTACAATTCTAGGTTCTGAACTTGCACCATACTCTTATCGTCATCCAAATTGCAGTGTTTTGGTTCAGTTGGAAAATCAAGGTTACAGTTTGCGTTCACAGAATGAAATTTCCCAGCAGTGTTCTGTGATTGTCAGAGTGATGTAACTTGATATATTAAAAGTCAACAATTGTTTTTTCCTCAGCTTTGTTTTTTAGACTGAAAATGATTTGGAGTTTTGGTGAACCTTTATATTTTGACACTACAGGAGCCAGCCACAAGTCCAAATGTGTCAGCTGCCAGTGTTTGCTTGACATACAGGAGAACATTAAGGAACTCTCAGGTTGGGAGGAGGGAAGTGTTGACCAGGACATCAGATGGAGGTTTCTTGTTTTTGTTTTTTTAAACACTATTTTTAAACTCTTAAGTAGAGGGACTATTTTAATATTCTAGGTATAGAATAAATAGCTTTTATAACAGTCTTAGTTCTAAATGAAACAGAACCCGTCTTTGTAAACACTGAGAACTAGACCCTGAATGTACAAGCAGGGAAAAGAATAGACAAGTTTACTTGGTTTATCAGAAGCCATAAAACCCTTAGAGCAGATTAAAACCTTTTCTCCTTTTGTTTGTAGATGGCTCTGAGAGATTCCTCTGCGAATCTGTTTTTAGCTATCAAGTGGCATCCACGCTTAAACAGGTGAAACATGGTAAGCACATGAGTGTTGCGTACTTGACTGTGAGAATAAATTTGCTAGGGGGTGGATGAGGCTGTGACAAAAATCCCCAAACTCAGAAAGGCTATTTTAGTGGACTTCCTAAATTAAAGAACATTCTAGGTATTAATCTAGTCATAATGTCCACATTGAGGCTTAAGGTTGAGGCCGAGTGCAGTGGCTCACGTTTGTAATCCCAGCACTTTGGGAGGCTGAGGTGGGTGGATCACTTGAGGTCAGGAGTTTGAGACCAGCCTGGCCAACATGGTGAAACTGCATCTCTACAAAGAAAAAATTAGTCAGGCATGGTGGCGCATACCTGTAGTCCCAGCTACTTGGGAGGCTGAGGTGGGAAGATCACTTGAGCCCGGGAGGTTGAGGCTGCAATGAGCCGGAATCACACCACTGCACTCTAGCCTGTGCAACAGAGACCCTGTCTGAAAAACAAAAAAAGTTGGTCCTCCAGGGAGTCAGTGCTTCCTGCTCCTCTTGTGTTACTTTTTCCTCTCCTGTCTGAAACCTCCTTTTACTGTTGTCCTCCACTGGTTACCATCATCATCTTCAAGTATTTGTACGATACCTCCTGGTCTGTCTATACTCTAACATCCTGATAACACTTTTTCTGTTACATTAGGCCTCACCAGGCCTTCATTTCTGCATCAACAAACTGTGTTCCCCCTCCAGACCATTTCTCCATTGAAACTTTATGTAGGGGGAAAGCTGTAATTGCCTCTAACCCTAGGATTTTAGTCCACAAATCACTATGGCATAGAGGATGAGTACTTTTTTTAGGAACAGAGCACATCCAGGCCGGGTGCAGTAGCTCATGCCTCTAATCCCAGCACGTTGGGAGGCTGAAGCAGGAAGACTGCTTGAGCCCAGGAGTTCAAGACTGACCTGGGCAACATGTGAAACCCCATATCTAAAAAAAGAAAATACAAAAATTAGTGGAGAATGGTGGTGCATGCCTGTGGTCCCAGCTACATGGGAGGCTGAGTTGGGACGATCGCTTCAGCCCAGGAGGCATACTCCAGCCTTGGTGACAGAGTGAGACCCTGTCTCTGGAAAAAAATAGGGCACATCCTGAAAATGTGATCATTTTATTTTAAAATGACTTATTTTTTGAGACGGAGTCTCTCACTGTCACCCGGGCTGGAGTGCAATGGCATGATCATGGCTCACTGCAACCTTTGCCTCCTGGGTTCAAGTGATTCTCCTTCCTCAGCCTCCCAAATAGCTGGGACTACAGGTGCACGCCACCACGCCCAGCTAATTTTTGTATTTTTAGTAGAGATGGGGTTTTACCATGTTGGCCAGGATGGTCTTGATCTCTTGACCTTGTGATCCGCCTGCCTTGGCATCCCAAAGTGCTTGGATTACAGGCATGAGCCACTGCGCCCAGCCTTTCTTCTTTTAACATTAGAAGAAACTTCCAACTTAAAAAAAAAAAAAAATAGGCCGGGCACAGTGCCTCATGCCTATAATCCCAACAATTTGGGAGGCTGACACAGGCGGATCACCTGAGGTTGGGAGTTCGAGACCGGCCTGACCAACATGGAGAAACCCCATCTCTACTAAAAATACAAAATTAGCCAGGCATGGTGGCGTATGCCTGTAATTCCAGCTACTCGGGAGGCTGAGGCAGCAGAATTGCTTGGACCCAGGAGACAGAGGTTGTAGTGAGCTGAGATCACACCATTGCACTCCAGCCTGGGCAATAAGAGTGAAACTCTGTCTCAAAAAAAAAAAAAGAAAAAAGAAAAAAAAAATTAAGCTTCTGACCAGCATAGAATAAGACCCCATTATGAGAATTTTGAGGATCGGGCACAGTGGCTCACGTCTGTAATCCCAGCACTTTGGGAGGCCGAGGCAGGCAGATCACCTGAGGTCAGGAGTTCGAGACTAGCCTGGCCAACATGGTGAAACCCCATCTCTACAAAAATAAAAAACTTAGCCGGGCACGATGGCGGGTGCCTGTAGTCCCAGCTACTCAGGAGGCTGAGGCGGGAGAATCACTTGAACCCGCGAGGCAGAGGTTTCAGTGAGCCAAGATCACGCCATTGCACTGCAGCCTGGGCAACAAAGCAAGACTGCATTCCCCACCCCCACCCCACCCCCCCAAAAAAAGAGAGAGAATCTTGAGGGGAAAAAAAAAATCCATCTAGAAATTTTTTTTTTTTTTTTTGAGACGGATTCTCACTCTGTCACCAGGCTGGAATGCAGTGGCACGATCTCGGCTCACTGCAACCTCTGCCTCCAGGGTTCAAGCGATTCTCCTGCCTCAGCCTCCCGAGTAGCTGGGACTACAGGCGCATGCCACCACGTCCAGCTAATTTTTTTTGTATTTTTATAGAGACGGGGTTTCATCATATTGGCCAGGATGGTCTCGATCTCTTGACCTCGTGATCCGCCCGCCTCAGCCTCCCAAAGTGCTGGGATTATAGGCGTGATCCACCACACCCGGCCTAGAAATTATTTTTATACCAGTCATCATCTTGGTGGCTGGTGGCAGTCTCATGGGTAATACGTTGTTGCATAATATTCTCTCCTTGACTCCTTACAGATCAGCAAGTTGCTCGGATGGAAAAACTAGCTGGTTTGGTAGAAGAGCTGGAGGCTGACGAGTGGCGGTTTAAGCCCATCGAGCAGCTGCTGGGATTCACCCCCTCTTCAGGTTGATACTGCCTGGATGGTCACCTCCGGTGCGCAGCAAGTGCAAAGCCAGTGGGGGACTTTCTCACAGCTTACATAGCCATCCAGAGATCCATAGCTACGTCGCTGAATTGTTAATGCACATTTGTACTTGGTTTCTCTGTATCTATTCACAGGCAACAAATACTTATATGTGTGATCTTTCAGGGAATATTTTGTTTATTTGTTTTTAAAAGTATTGGGAATCAGATTAAGACAATCGGTTTCAGAGAACCAGGAGGTTTGGGGTTAAGAGATACTCAAAAATTTTCACAAGCCAGGTAGGGCATATATCAGATTTGGCCAACTGAATGGCGTCTGTCCTGTCATCCATATGGTGCCTGGAAATATTTACCAGTCAAGGTCAAAGTCAGCATCTGTGGTTAAAAATATAGCATTCTGACCTAAAAAAGTTATTTTGCAGATGAATGTGATTTCAACTCAGGACCTATCCAAATGAGGAATTTTTAAATATTCATTTTTTTTTTCCTATTTTTAGACATCAATTCTATAGATTCTAACTTTTTCTAACCTCTTCTAGACATGCCAAATGCTGGGAAAAAGAAGTGCTTTTTGGATATGGCAGCACTTGTAAAAATACAGCAGTAAGCAAAATCCTTTTAAACACAGAAATCCTGAGTTCTTCTCATTGGTGGACTCAAGCAATTCTGTAGCAAATAAATCCTTTGAAAGAGCTCCAAATTGGTGGCATTATCCTTTCAAAATCTCAAGGATTTGGGATGAAGTGAAGAGGTCAAATTACTTTTTAGAAGAAGGGAATCTAAAAACCATCTCTCCTAAACAAATGGTAGAGTGGCTTTACTTAAGGGATATTTGTCTTTATAGGAGTACATAAATTTATCTTAATGATATTTAAGTAGTTTTTTTTTTTTTTTTTTTTTTGAGACGAAGTTTTGCTCTTGTTGCCCAGGCTATATCGCAATGGCGCGATCTCGGCTCACTGCAACATCCGCCTCCCGGGTTCAAGCAATTCTCCTGCCTCAGCTTCCCAAGTAGCTGGGATTACAGGCACCCACCACCACACCCGGCTAATTTTTTGTATATTTAGTAGAGACGGGGTTTCACCATGTTGACCAGGCTAGTCTTGAACTTCTGATCTCAGGTGATCCACCTGCCTCAGCCTCCCAAAGTGCTGGGATTACAGGCGTGAGCCACTGTGCCCAGCCAATTTTTTTTTTAAGAGACATGGTCTTGCTATGTTGCCCAGGTTGGTCTTGAACTCCTGGCCTCAAGAGATCCCCTCCCCCCCAACCTCGGCCTCCAAAGTGCTGGGATTACAGGCATGAGCCACCGCGCCTGGCCTCAAGTAAGTTTTTATACCATGATAGGGGAAAACCTGGAAGGCTAAGAGATGTACTGTTTTCCTTCATGGGACCCCACTTTCCACAGTAAACAACTGGTATAATCATTTATTACGTTGTATGCAAATTTTGCCTTAGACAACATTTGTCTGGTTCCTTATTAATAACTTGCACCTGATCTGCTTATAGTTGTTAATTATAAGTAAATATAATCCCAGTAGCAATTAGCCTTAATCTCAAGAGTTCAAAATGTTTAACACATTCTACCTGACGGGAGGTGGTGACCTCATTCAGTCGGTTAAGAGCCTGAGCCCTGTGAAGTTAAACACCTGCTCATGGTCACATAGCCCAGGCAGAAGAAAACCTCGGACTTGGAATAGATCCCAGTTGCCTGATAATTCATCTCATTATTGCCTCTAAAGCAAATTGGAGACTGGGCACAGTGGCTCCCACCTTTAATCCCAGCACCTGGGAAGGCTGAGGTGAGTGGATCACTAGAGGTCAGGAGTTCAAGACCAGTCTGGCCGACATGGTGAAACTCAGTCTCTATTGAAAATACAAAAATTAGCCCAGTGTGGTGGCACATACTTGTAATCCCAGCTACTCAGGAGGCTGAGGCATGAGAATCGCTTAAACCCAGGAGGCGGAGGTTGCAGTGAGCTGAGATCACACCATTGCACTCTAGTCTGGGTGACACAGCAAGACTCTGTCTCAAAAAAAAAAAATAAAGCCGGGCGTGGTGGCTCACGCCTGTAATCCCAGCACTTTGGGAGGCTGAGGTAGGCGGATTGCCTGAGATCGGGAGTTCGAGACCAGCCTGGCCAACATGGTGAAACCTTGTCTCTACTAAAACTACAAAAAAAATTAGCCGGGCGTGGTGGCGGGTGCCTGTAATCCCAGCTACTCAGGAGGCTGAGAGGCAGGAGAATCATTTGAACCCGGGAGGCAGAGGTTGCAGTGAGTGGAGATCGTGCCTGTGTGCTCCAGCCTGAGCAACAAGAGCAAAACTGTCTCAAAAAAAAAGAAGAAAATAAATAAATAAAAATCAGAGCACAAGAAGTAGCAGTCCACCAACTCACATTTTCCATATTAATAATTCTTAACTAAAAGAAGTTCCATATTCGACAGCATTTTAGTTTTTTAATAGTACTTATTAGCATCAACCATCTTGATAATCACCAAGGGAAAAATTAAAAATACCTAGACTGCAACAAACCTTTAAATCGGATTTTCAGTGAGAATTTAGAAGCAGTCACTACCTTTCTCGTTTCATTTGTGTAACCATGCAGCATAGGCACTGTGTTACATCATCTTTACGCTTTGGTATTTGAACTTATTACAGAATTTTTTCTCTAAATTGGATGTTTCTTTATATGACCTTGGAAACTGAAGTGATCTTAGCATTAAACAAAAATGCTTTTCGAAGCACCTTTCTCATTGATCACTTAGCTGCTATTTTAGTCTTACCAAGAATAAGACTCTCACAATTTTTTAAAGAGAGTACCTCCCTCTCTGTACCTTTCTGTCAGTCATTATGTTGCATCGTCCACAACGCCTGTTACTATGCTTTGGGCTCAAAGATGGTCCCAGTTGCTGATCTGTCATCTGTCTTCTCTTGTGCCAGTCACTCACAGGCATGAATTATAATCCTCTGAATAACACAGCAAGATACGTAATACCCCCTAATATAGAAAAGGAACTTGAAGCTCAGAGCAAGTGTCACTTGCCAAGGCTGCACAGCTAAGTCAATGGCCAAATCTGGATTTAAGTTCAACTCGGCCAGAATCCAAAGCAGCTTCTTTTAGATTCACTATGCCACATCCCACCAAACCCAACCCAGCACATTGTATTAGGAAAAATCCTAAAACTTTTGATTAAATGGTAAAATGAAGTAACTACCTGGAGAAAATAAGGCTTCCGCTACCTTCCGTCCTCCCTCCCAGGGCTTGGCAAAAAGAGATCTTGAGCGTGAGGAAGGAACAGCTTCTTCAGAAACAGGAATTAGCTGTATGTTGGCTTCTGCATACCCTCTTAAGATTCAATATGGGGCAGGACACAGTGGCTCACACCTGTAATCTCAGCACTTTGGGAGGCTGAGGCAGGCAGATCACCTGAGGTCAGGAGTTCGAGACCAGCCTGACCAACGTGGAAAAACCCCATCTCCACTAAAAATACAAAATTAGCCGGGCATGGTGGCACATGCCTGTAATCCCAGCTACTCGGGAGGCTGAGGCAGGAGAATCACTTGAACCCAGGAGGCAGAGGTTGCAGTGAGCCAAGATCGAGCCACTGCACTCTAGCCTGGACGACAGAGCGAGACTGTGCCTCAAAAAAAAAAAATTGTTCATATCAATCTGACACATAATTCTATATAACTGTTTTGTCTCGTAATGAGATATCAACAGTAAAATAGCTAGTTTTACACAGTCGTACAAAAATTTTCCATTTTGACTTCACAATTATCCAGCACCAGCTTTAAAGTCCAGAGCTTTCACTGATACACAAACGTGTTATTGATTAGTGCCATCCCATAGCTGACACACCGGAATGACAGTGTCTGGAAACTAAATCAAGTTCCTGACCCAAGGATCTCTCTCTATCTGCCCATTTACCTGCAGCCTGTGGCTCCCCTTCCCCAACATGGCCGGGAGTCCTGGAATCTTCTGTTCCCAGTCAGAGTACCAGATACAGAAGTGGTAGAAACTTTGGGCCTTAAGGCTAGGACTTTCACCTCTGTAAAGGGAAGGGGCCAGAGCTGGGAGATTCCTATCATCCAGAGGAAGAGGAGGAAGCTGCTCAAGAAGCTGGCGCCCTTTTGGGCAAGTGTAAGAAATGCTACACTTAAGGCCAGGCGTGGTAGCTCACGCCTGTAAGCCCAGCACTTTGGGAGGCCAAGGCGGCCAGATCACCTGAGGTCGGGAGTTCAAGACCAGCCTGACCAACACAGAGAACCCCCCCCCCATCTCTACTATAAATACAAAATTAGCTGGGCATGGTGGCGCACACCTCTAATTCCAGCTACTTAGGAGGCTGAGGCAGGAGAATCGCTTGAACCCGGGAGGCAGAGGTTGCGGTGAGCTGAGATCGCACCATTGCACTCCAGCCTGGGCAATAAGAGCGAAACTCCGTCTCAAAAAAGAAAAGAAAAGAAATACTACACTTAGAGGAGGCTGCTTTGCCTTTCCCTGTCCTTTTGCCAAAGCACCTAACTTTCCCGAAAATATCTTGCCAGGCCTTTTAATTGCCTAAAGTTCAACCAAAACCAAGCCTTTCATTTCACAAAAGAGATAAAAGTCTTAAATAACAGGTACTTGGGAGAGTTAAAAGCTTGGGCTACAGGCAGACTGTAGTGATACCAGATCTTTTCCTGTTTTCCCAGAGCTAAGTTTGGGATGGAGATTGCATCAAAGGAGCCTGATGCTTTGCCACTAGCCTTCTGTTCATAAATTTATTAGCATCTGGTCAAAGAGAGGGTCTCAGAATTGCAGAGCTGAAAGAGACCTTAGAGGTCATCTAGTTCACCCCTCATCTACATATAGTCATCTAGTTCACCCCTCATTTACATATAGGAAGTTGGGACGTTGTCTGTCTGGTTTACTGCTGCATCGTCAGTACCTAGGATACTACTTGGCATGTAGTAGGTATATCATAGGTCTCTCCTGAGTGAATGACATAGGAATTTGTGTGTTACCCTTGTTTTAGAAACTACTAGCTATTTCAAAACCAGGCGCCGTGGCTCACGCCTGTAATCCCAGCACTTTGGGAGGGTGAGGCTGGAGGATCACCTGAGGTCAGGAGTTCAAGACCAGCCTGGCCAACATGGGAAAACCCTGTCTCTACTAAAAATACAAAAATTAGCCGGGTGTGGTGGTGGTACCTGTAATCCCAGCCTCATGGGAAGCTGAGGCAGGAGAATGACTTGAACCTGGGAGGGAGATTGCAGTGAGCCAAGATCGCGCCACTGCACTCAAGCCTGGGTGACAGAATGAGACTCTGTCTCAAAATAAATGAATAAATAAAAGAAACTACTAGCTATTTCTAGGGCAAAATCCATAGTGGAGTAATCTCTGAGGTAATTCAGATAGTTAATGGGCAGAGCCAAGACTATCACCCAGATCTCAGCCCAGAGCTCCTATAACGTCACCCTGACAGGTGGAGGCTGTGGAACAAATGGAAGCCGTTCCAAAGCAGTCATATCTCATGTGATCCCATCTACGCGATGAGCCAAGGCAAAGGGCACTGGTGGTTCCCTGCCGTCCTCATGGGCTCCTGCCGTGGGCCTGGTGGTAGGTTCACATGTCAGCAACCACGAGCTAGTCTCACCTTACAGTTACTCTAATTTCTCGTGTCTGTCAAGTTTCCCAAGGGGGAGTTGTTTTCCCAAATCAGCCTGTTTCTTTTTATAATATAAGCTGTTTAGAGGCCAGGCACAGTGGCTCACACCTGTAATCCCAGCACTTTGGGAGGCCAAGGCGGGCAGATCACCTGAGGTCAGGAGTTCCAGGCCAGCCTAGCCAACATAGTGAAACCCCATCCCTAATAAAAATACGAAAATTAGGTGGGGCCAGGTGCGGTGGCTCACGCCCATAATCCCAGCACTTTGGGAGGCCAAGGCGGGCAGATCACCTGAGGTCAGGAGACCAGCCTGGCCAACATGGCAAAACCTTGTTTCTAGTAAAAGTACAAAAATTAGCTGGTGTGGTGGTGCACGCCTGTAATCCCAACTACTCAGGAGGCTGAGGTGGGAGAATCTCTAGAACCCAGGAAACAGAGGTTGCAGTGAGCCAAGATCATGCCACTGCACTCCAGCCTGCGCAACAGAGTGAGACACTGTCTCAGAAAAAAAAAAAAAAAATAGCTGGGTGCAGTGGCACACGCCTGTAATCCCAACTACCCAGGAGGCTGAGGCAGGAGAATCTCTAGAACCTGGGAGGTAGAGGTTGCAGCGAGCCAAGACCGCACCACTGCATTCCAACCTGGGTGACAGTGAGACTCCGTCTCAAAAAAAAAAAACAAAAGAAAACCAAAAAAACCTGTTTAGAGCAGGTAATGAAACAACATACAATTTGTTACAGCAATAGAGAGGATGTTCCTTTCCAAATGTCTGTCATTCTTTCAGCAGACGCTAGCACTGTGTGTCTAGTGTCTGCTAGATGCTAAGGATATGCTGTAAAACAAGACCCAGTCATCAACCTCAAGAACTTTATAAATAAATATTAAGAGGAACAGAAAGGTCATTTTAAGTGTAATAATTGCTCTGATGGGGAAAGCATGAGGTGCTGGACAATCCCATAGCAGAGACAACTAATCCAGCTGGGCCAGGCGTCAGAGAAGGCTTTAATGAAGGATGAGGTTTAGGCTGAGACCTGAAGAAAAAGTAAGTGGGGTGGGAAGGAAGAACTTTATAGGTGGAGGGAATACAATTTGCAGAGGCCCAAGGGTGGGAAAGGGCATCTTGCTTTTGTGGGGCTGCGGGTGGTTCGTTATGATTGATTCATAGGTGATAAGGGCAAGAATAAGGCAGAGGGTAGGACTCGTGGGCTTTGCTAAGGAATCTGAACTTCAACCAGAGGACAGTGGGGAACCACTGATGAGCTTGAGGCAGGAGCATGACAAGATCTGGTTATACTTCAGATAATTTACTTGGAGGGAATAGTGGAGAATTGGTGGTGGCGAGAGCCAGATTCCTTAGGAAGCCTTTGAGGTCGTCCAGGTAAGAGATGACTATAGGCCAAATTAAAGGTGTGGATATGGCTGGGCGCAGTGGCTCATGCCTGTAATCCCAGTACTTTGGGAGGCCGAGGTGGGCAGATCACCTGAGGTCAGGAATTTGAGACCAGCCTGGCCAACATGTTGAAACTCCATCTCTACAAAAATACAAAAATTAGCCGGGCATGATGGTGGGTGCCTGTAATCCCAGCTACCCAGGAGGCTGAGGCAGGAGAATCACTTGAACCCAGGAGGCAGAGGTTGCAGTGAGCCAAGATCATGCCATTGCACTCCAGCCTGGGTGACAGAGTGAGACTCTGTCTCAAAAAAAAAAAAAAAAAAAAAAAGGTGGAGACAGAGGATGGACTTGATTTGAGAAGTGGCAGCAGGTAGTGGCTGACACCTGTAATCCCACACTTTGGGAGGCCCAAGTGGGAGGATCGCTTGAGGCCAGGAGTTAAGACCAGCCTGGCCAACATAGCAAGATCCCCACCTCTACAAAAAAATTTACAGATTAGCCATGCGTGTTGGCACACACCTGTAGTTCTAGCTACTCCAGAGACCAAGGCAGGAGGAGTGCTTGAGCCCAGGAGCTCAAGGCTGCGGTAAGTTATGATCGTGCTATTGCCTGGGTGACAGAGCGAGACCCTGTCTCAAAAAAAAAAAAAAAAAAGGCCGGCATGATGGCTCATGCCTGTAATCCCAGCACTTTGGGAGATGAAGGCGGGCAAATCACATGAGACCAGGAAGTTCGAGACCAGCCTGGCCAACATGGTGAAACCCCATATCTACAAAAAAGAGAAAAATTAGCCAGGCATGGTGGTGGGCACCTATACTCCCAGCTATTCAGGAGGCTGAGGCAGGAAAATCGCTTGAACCCGGGAGTCAGAGGTTGCAGTGAGCCGAGATTGCGCCATTGCACTCCAGCCTGGGCCAGAGCGAGACTCAAAAAAAAAAAAAAAAAAAAGTCATATACAGGATTCAGTGACTGGTGGAACTTGGATAACTCAGAGAGGACACCCAAGTTTTCTTGTGTCAGGAGCTGAGGGACTAGTGGTACCATACACTGAGATGGGGTACAGAGAGGGAAGCAGGCTACAGAGTTGTTCAAAAGGCAAGTGACTCCACGGGTCTATGGTCTGGAGAGTGAGCTGGGCTGGAGTTAGATTTGAGACTCAGCAGCCTGGAGGTGTTTATTAAGACAAAGGTGGAGAGTGGATAGATTGTCCAGGGAGACAGCCCATGGAGTGAGGAGAGAATCACACCAGGAAGGGATCCTCAGGGCATGCCGACATGTAAGGGACAGGCAAAGTAGGAAGATCCAGGAAAGCAACTGGCAGGAAGTCCCCAGAGAGACATGGAACAAGGAATACGGCATCACAGAAACCAAGGGGAAAGCACATTTTGAGAAGAAGGCTGCAAACAGCAGTATATGGTGCAGCCAAGCAATTAAGTGAGACAAGGGATGGAGAAGGCTTACTGCAACCTCCGCCTCCTGGGTTCAAGCAATTCTCCTGCTTCAGCCTCCTGAGTAGCTGAGACTACAGGCGCCCGCCACCATGCCCAGCTAATTTTTGTGTTTTTAGTAGAGACGGAGTTTCGCCATGTTGGCCAGGCTAGTCTCTAACTCCTTACCTCGGGTGATCCACCTGTCTTGGCTTCCCAAAGTGCTGGGATTATAGATGTGAGCCACCACTCCCTGCCTGCTGTTGGGATCTTACCATGGAGACTGTTGGTGACTTTTTTTTTTTTTTTTTGGAGACAACATCTCACTCTGCCACCCAGGTTGGAGTGCAGTGGCATGAGATCACAGCTCACTGTAACCTCGCCCTCCCAGGCTCAAGCAATCCTCCCATCTCAGTCTCCTGATTAGCTGAGACTACAGGTGCATGCCACCACACCTGGCTAATTTTGTATTTTTAGTAGAGACACGGTTTTGCCATGTTGCCCAGGCTGGTCTCAGACTCCTGAGCTCAAGCAGTCCTCCCGCCCCGGCCTCCCAAAGTGCTGGGATTACAAGGTCACCGTGCCTGGCTGGTGACCTTGTCTTAAGAGCAGCCATCTCTGGGTAGCAGAGACAGAGCCAGAATGCTGTGGGGGAAGAGTGAGGGGAGGGGGGGAAAGTGGGGCTAAATCCAGGCAACACTTTCCAGAAGTTCAACGGGAAGGGGAAGCAAAAATGAGGGACTGAGAGGGGCACAGTTAAAGGAGAATGCATAGCAAAGAGCTCGTTTTTTTCTTTTACAATGGGAGAGGTCAAAGAAAAAGGGGATAATTGGCCGGGCACGGTGGCTTACGCCTGTAATCCCAGCACTTTGGGAGGCCGAGGCAGGTGGATCACCTGAGGTCAGGAGTTCGAGACCAGCCTGGCCAACATGGCGAAACCCCGTCTCTACTAAAAGTACAAAAATTAGCCAGGCATGGTGGCAGGTGCCTGTAATCCCAGATACTCGGGAGGCTGAGACAGGAGAATCGCTTGAACCTGGGAGGCAGAGGTTGCGGTGAGCTAAGATCGCGCCATTGCACTCCAGCCTGGGCAACAAGAGTGAAACTCCGTCTCAAAAAAAAAAAAAGAAAGAAAAGAAAAAGGGGATAATTGACGGACAGATCCCTGAGGAAGTGGGAGGAGGTGAGAGCCAGAGCCTGGCTGGCGTGAGGCGGGAGAACAGGATGTGCTGCTGTGGGTAAATGTGTAGGAGAGGCAGCAGGAAGAGGGGGCATTCCCATCCAGTGGCCTCTCTTTTCTCAGTAAAGGAGAGGCAAGTTGGCCTACTGCCTGTGTCCCAGGGTCAGAAGGCTTGCCAAACCTATTCAGGGGCCTGTTGCAGTGAGAGGCCTTGAATTTACAGTAGCACCACTCTTTGGGGAAGTCCACCAGCAGCTCCCAGCAGCCTGGCAGGAGGAATGGAAAAAATGAGCAGTTGGTGATTGAAGTCTTGCATGGTAGGGGTAAGGGGCTAAGCAAATTGTTGGACCAGGCTGGAGAGGGAAGGAAGTGAAAACAAAAAGAGGCCCCCAGAGAGAAACTAACAGGGTCAACCACTTATTGAGGGTCTACTATGACACAGGCAATGTGTAGGGAAAGAGAAATAAAAAGGTATGGCAGGCTGGGCACGGTGGCTCACGCCTGTAATCCCAGCACTTTGGGAGGCCGAGGTGGATGGATCACCCGAGGTCAGGAGTTCAAGATGAGCCTGGCCAACATGGTGAAACCCCGTCTCTACTAAAAATACAAAAATTAGCCGGGCATGGTGACGCACGCTTGTCGTCCCAGCTACTTGGGAGGCTGAGGCAGAAGAATTGCTTGAACCCGGGACGCGGAGGTTGTAGTGAGCCGAGATCGCACTGTTGCACTCCAGCCTGGGCCAAAGAGCGAGACTCCGTCTCAAAAAAAAAAGGGCAATAGTTTCCAAACCTGGCATTCTTCAGAATTAAGCTGAAAAAAATAAAAAATGCAGAATCCTGGCTTCATTCCTGGGGTCTAGTAGGTCTAAGGGAAAGGGGGGTTGCACATGACAGTTATGTAGTCAGATCTGGAAGCCTCTTGGACCCATAGAAGAGGCAGAGGAGTAGACAGACGCGTGCAATATATACCGTGGGATAAGGCCATGGCCCTGGTCTGTACAGGCTGCCATGGAAGCCAAGAGGACTTGGGAGTGGGAATGCCGAGGAGATGACAAGGATCCTTTCCTAGAGAAGGCGAGCCTGCTCTTGAACATGATGATGAGAGACAGCGTGCCACACACAAAGGGAAAGATGCCAAAGAAGCGTTCCAAGCACAGGGAACAGCATGTGCAAAGTCAGGAACTCCAGGTCCCTTGGAACATGCATGTGGAACTGCAGCTCATTTGGTGTGGCTGGAGCACAGCACATAAACGGGGGTGTGGTGAGAAGTCTCAGGAGAAGGAAGCAAGAACCAGATTGTCTGAGCCTTGTTCACCGCACTCCACTTTCCATCCAAAGCACATTTTTCAGAAAGAGCCAGGGACGCCTAAGAGGCCAAGAATCCCAACTTGCACAATAAATAACTTAGAAAGCAGGCTCGGCTGGGCCTGGAAGGGTTAGACCCATCGGCTGGTATAATGCAGCAAATGTGATCTTTGCAGACCACTAGGTGGTGAGCAGTATTTTTGCTGTGACTGCAGACAGCATTCACAGATTTTTAGTTATTTATTTACTTTAAGGGAGAGGCATATGTCCTAAACACACAAAGAATTATCGAAGGAGCCTTCCTTCTGGGCTCTGAGCCAAAACCAGGATAACAGACAGCCTGAAGTATCACATTTAAAGTATATGGACATTGTGGAAAGATGTTTTTCCCCCATATGGCTTCTCCTCCCTTTTGCCCTGGGCCCTAAAAGCCTGAAGTAGACTCCCACACCCTTTCTCTCCCTCTCTGTTCTCAGAAATCTCCAGACATATATTTGAAGATAAACCAACAAACACAGACATTTCATTTGTTTAGCAAACCAAAAGGTTACGTTTGGGGGGCTGTTCAAGTCACACTCTACCCACTTAACTTTCTGCAGTCTCCAAAATAGAGTCAATCTGTAATATCTTACAAAGTCAGAGTGACTTAGCTTTCAAAATAAACACACAATGATCGGAGGACAACCTAGGACTTTGCCATCCCAGGCCAATGTCATTCCCCAGAAAGGACTCAGGGCTCATTCTGTAATCCTGCTCCAATGCTCAAGGGTAGAGAATGCTTTTTGCCTGCACTCCTGATAATGAAAAGGAAAATCAGACTCTCAGGAGCAGCCCAAGACCACAGCTGGAGTATAAGACTCCATGGTCTCCAGAAACCTGACTCAGGAGCCAGGAAGAAGGCAGAACATTGTCCCCAAGGCATCTCTCAACACAGGTATCCATCCCGAGGGCTAGAAAAGATTCTGGAAGAGGAGAATGAAGGATCAAGGAGAAAGGCAGCCTTGCTATCTGAAAGCACAGGGCCCTGACACCACCTGTAGTTAAGCCTTATCTGGTACCCTGCCAGCCAAGGAGTGTCCTCATTAGGCAAATAGGAAAACAGAGGCTGAGTCCCAAAGGTCTGCAGCTTCACTTGACCCTGGGGATCAACTCCTCCTCCAACTGCAAAGGGGAATTTCTTGCAGATAAGCAATCTCCCATTCTGAGTTATTGTAGTCTCTTTTTCTACCCTGCTGACTCTGTGGCCACAGTGCACTTTCCACTTAAAAGAGTTAGGCCAGGCCAGGTGTGTAATCCCAGCACTTTGGGAGGCTGAGGCGGGCAGATCACTTGAGGTCAGAAGTTCAAGACCAGCCTGGTCAACATGGTGAAACCCTGCCTCTGCCGGGCGCGGTGGCTCACACCTGTAATCCCAGCACTTTGGGAGGCTGAGGCTGGTAGATCACGAGGTCAGAAGTTCAAGACCAGCCTGGCCAATATGGTGAAACCCCGTCTCTACTAAAAATACAAAAAAATTATCTGGGCGTGGTGGTGGGTGCCTGTAATCCCAGCTACTGGGGAGGCTGAGGCAGAGAATTGCTTGAACCCGGGAGGCGGAGGTTGCAGTGAGCTGAGATCACGCCACTGCACTCCAGCCTGGGTGACAGAGCGAGACTCTGTCTCAAAAAAAAAAAGGAAAAAAAAAAGAAAGGCTGCTTCTACTAAAAATACAAAAATTAGACGGGCATGGTGGCACGCGCCTATAGTCCCAGCTACTCAGGAGTCTAAGGCACAAGAATCGCTTGAACCCAGGAAGCAGATGTTGCAGTGAGCTGAGATTGCACCACTGCACTCCAGCCTGGGCGACAGAGTGAGACTCCGTCTCAAAACAAAAAGGTAGGCTCCTAGAAGGAGCCTAATTGGAAGCTGCTGAGGGGGATGGAAAGTCTTCAATAACAAAGGTAGGAGTGATCAGGAGGGCCTGGGCTCAGAACTCACACCTCTCATTCTGTACCCAGTGTCTCAGGGTAGGTAGAAGTAGCACCCAGGCACTGGGAACCCTGGGAACATTCATCATGGTTAACACATGGTGAGTGAGGGGTTACTATATGTGAGGCATTGTGCCAAGCACTCCCCACACACGATGTCATTTACGAAAAGACCATGTGGGATGGGAGGAAGCCACCAAGTTATGGCAGGGATGGCAGGAGAAAATCCTACAGCCTAAGACTGCAGGGTCCTTGGCTATTATATTCATTTGACAGGGCTGCCATAACAAAATACCACAGACTGAGTGGCTTAAACAACAGAAGCTTATTGTCTTGCAGTTCTGGAAGCTAGAAGTCCAAGATCAAGCTGCCGGCAAGATTGGTTTCCTCTGAGGGCTGTGAAGGAAAAAGTCTGTTCCAGGCTTGTCTCCCTGGCCATCTTCTCCCAATGTCTCTTTACTTAATCTTTCCTCTATGCATGTCTCTGTCCAAATGTCCCCTTTTTATAAGGACACCAGTCCCACTGGGTTAGGGCCTACCCTACTGATCTCATTTCAGCTTGATGACCTCTTCCAAGACCCATCTCCAAATAAGGTCACATTCTGAGATACCGGGGTTAGGACTTCAAAATGCAAATTGGAGTGGGGACAACACAATTCAACGTGCAACAACAATCTCTGACCCAGCCCTCTCTTTATTTATTTTTATTTATTTATTTATTTATTTATTTTTGAGATGGAGTCTCGCTCTTGTTGCCCAGGCTGAGTGCAATGGTGCAATCTTGGCTCACCGCAACCTCCACCTCCCGGGTTCAAGTGATTCTCCTGCCTCAGCCTCCTGAGTAGCTTGGATTACAGGCATGCACCAACATGCCCAGCTAATTTTGTATTTTTAGTAGAGACAGGGTTTCACCATGTTGGTCAGGCTGGGCTCCAACTCCCAACCTCAGGTGATCCACTCGCCTCGGCCTCCCAAAGTGCTGGGATTACAGGCGTGAGCCACTGCGCCCAGCTATTTATTTTTTGAGATGAGTCTCGCTCTGTCGCCCAGGCTGGAGTCCAGGGGCGTTACCTCAGCCCACTGCAACCTCTGCCTCCCAGGTTCAAGTAATTCTCCTGCCTCAGCCTCCCAAGTAGCTGGGATTACAGGTGTGTGTCACCACACCTGGCTAATTTTTGTGTTTTTAGTAGAGATGGGGTTTCACCATGCTGGCCAGACTGGTCTCGAACTCCTGACCTCAAGTAATCCCCCCTCCTCAGTCTACCAAAATGCTGGGATTACAGGTGTGAGCCACCGTGCTCAGCCTCCAGCTGTTATTTTTATTGACAAAGTTATGAAAATATTTGAGTGGGAAAGTGATTTGCACAGGCTCCATCAAATTGACAAAACCAAGAATGGAACACAGGTCTTTTGGGGCCCCCAGCCTTCAGCAGACTTCCCCAGGAGTAGCCGTATTGCCTGCTTTTGGAAACCTCTTCCCCAAGAAGGGAATCCCTGAGCTTGGGCCAGTCTAGGAAGCACCCAGTTGAATCTACAGGCCTAGGACACATGAAAACCCTTTTACCAACCAACATCTGGAAAGGGACTCTGCAATGCCAGGGTAGAAGGAGCCTTATTCATGGAGCTTCATAGAGGCACTGAATCTTATTTTCTTTGAGACGGAGTTTCACTCTTCTTGCCCAGGCTGGAGGGCAGTGGTGTGATCTCGGCTCACTGCAACCTCCGCCTCCCGGGTTCAAGCAATTCTCCTGCCTCAGCCTCCCGAGTAGCTGGGATTACAGGCATGCACCACCATGCCCAGCTAATTTTTGCATTTTTTTTAGTAGAGATGGGGTTTCTCTATGTTGGTCAGGCTGGTCTCAAACTCCCGACATCAGGTCCTCCGCCTGCCTCAGCCTCCCAAATTACTGGGATTACAGGCATGAGCCACCCCGTCCGGCTTGGGTCTTATTTTCAATGGCCAGGCCTCTCATTAACGTGGCAGGAATGCAGCCTGTGCGGAGCTCCCAACAGTGCAGTTTGCCAGAAGTTGGCTGGGATTGTGCTGGGTTTCTCAAGGTTCCCCTCCTTGTTCACTCTCCTCAGACCCACCTTTGCCTGCAGCTGGCAAGCAGCTGATAGATCTCTATTTTGCTGTTGTGAGAATTCACCAAAAAGGCACTTCTAAAAGCCTCATGCAACTAGCAGGAGAAACATAGGTTTAGAGCCTTGCTCCTGCAGCTTCAAAACCAAGGAGGCAAAAATTGAGATTGAATATAGCACAGAGTGTGGGTGACACCAAACCACGGACTGAGTTGATAGGCTGCAGGGAAGGAAGTGAAAAGTTCACCTTGTCCTTCCATCTAACAGAGGACTGCTGGTTTTGCAGAGGTTTGCTTTTTTTTTTTTTTTTCCATTCAATAAAAATAGCTCGGTGGGACAACATATTATAGCATTCGTGGAAATAAAAACTAGGAACCACATCATAGGATGTTCTGCTCCAAACTTGGCGCTGATCCCCCAGGCAGCTCCAAGTTCCCTCTGATTCAGGCAGCAGCGACGGAGGCCCTCCCCTGTCCCAGGTGGGACCCGGCCTTCAGAGAGGAAGGGAGGTAGGTGGTGGTATGAGGCATCAGCTGTTTCCTTTGCCTGTGGGCCAAGATCCTTGCCATGGCAGAAATACAACTTTGTCCCCAGTGTCTGCCTTCTGCACTGTAAAAAGTAAGTTTCCATCACAAAGGGTTGCGATTCAGGAAACCAGGGTTAGAGGCAAACGGGTCTTATTTGAAAATGGTAAAACCTGGCCAGGCCTTGGACTTCCTGCATTGATTGCTCTCCTGGGACCTGGGACCAGCCCAGCAGGGTGGGGTGGGGCAGCAATGCAGGTTACAGGATGTGAAAGTGGGGACTGAGGTTAGGAAAAAGAATAAAAGGCTGTGACCAGAACACACCCAGCAGAGGCCATGTGCAGTTCTCTTCTTCAGGGTTTCCTGTGGGTACACTGAGAACATTGTGTTCTGGCTGAGAACTTATCCGGCGGAGCCTGCTGCATACGTGGCCCCTGGGTCCTAGTGCTGCCTCTTACCTAGCCTCAGGCCTGGCTCCCCTGCCTGCACCTGCGTGCAGCCCACTGTATGACCCAGGGAGGCTGTCTCCATTGTGTCCTCCTGCTGGGTGAGGCCCCCAGCCACCAGACTCCGAGCACTTAAGATTCTGACCCATCCCGCATTTCCAAAGCATCTTCAGCATGCCGGGTGCCATCACACAGTCGCGTTTCGTATCCCTCATAACAAAACATCCTTCAGATGACAAAACTGAGGTTCAGGGAAACTGAGAGGAACAACCAACATCAGTATTTATTTTTATTTATTTATTTTAGAAAGGGAGGTTTCACTTCCACCCAGGTTGGAATGCAGTGGTGCGATCATAGCTCACTGCAGCTTCCAACTCTGGGCCTCAAGTGAACCTCAGCCTCCCGAGCAGCTGGGACTACAGGCATGCACCACAACCCCTGGCTCATTTTTGTATTTTTTGTAGAGACAGGGTCTCATTATGTTGCCCAGGCTGGTCTCGAACTCCTGGGCTCAAGCAACCCTCCCGCCTCAGCTACCAAAATGTTGGGATTAAGACAGAAGCCACTATGTGCCTGGTCTATGCCAGTATTTATTTGTTTATTTATTTATTTTTGAAACGGAGTTTTGCTCTTGTTGCCCAGGCTGGAGTGCAGTGGCATGATCTCGGCTCACCGCAACCTCTGCCTCCCGGGTTTAAGCAGTTCTCCTGCTTTAGCCTCCCGAGTAGCTGGGATTATAGGCACCCACCACCACACCGGGCTAATTTTTGTATTTTTAGTAGAGACAGGGTTTCACCATGTTGGCCAGGCTGATCTTGAACACCTGACCTCAGGTGATCCACCTGCCTCAGCCTCCCAAAGTGCTGAGATGACAGGTGTGAGCCACCGTGCCTGGCTGCCACTATTTATTAAAGGTTCTTGGATGCAGGTCTCATGTCACTTCGGGATAACTGATTTTGAGGCATTATTTCAAACTCTTGCAATGAATGTGAGCATTTTCCCTCAAAGTTTCTCTCCAGGTGATTTTGAGAATAGATGCTTTCTCTTTTTTATTTTTTATTTGTTTGCTTGAGACAGGGTCTCATTCTTTCGCCCAGGCTGGAGTGTGCAGTGGCGTGATCTTGGCTCATTGCAGCTTCAACCTCCCTGGATCAATTGATCCTCCTGCCTCATCCTCCTGAGTAGCTGGGACTACAGGTTTGCACCACCAAGCCCCGCTAATTTTTTTTTTTTTTTTTGAGACGGAGTCTCTTTCTGTCGCCCAGGCTGGAGTGCAGTGGTGCAATCTCGGCTCACTGCAACCTCCGCCTCCCGGGCTCAAGCAGTTCTTCTGCCTCAGCCTCCCGAGTAGGTGAGACTACAGGCATGCGCCACCACGCCTGGCTAATTTTTGTATTTTTAGTAGAGATGGGGGTTTCACCATATTGGCCAGGCTGGTCTCGAACTCCTCACCTTGTGATCTGCCCACCTTAGCCTCCCAAAGTGTTAGAATTACAGGCATAAGCCACCATGCCCAGCCAATTCTCTTATTTTGTTGTTGTTGTAGAGACAGATCTCACTGTGTTGCCCAGGCTGGTATTGAACTCCTGGGCTCAAGCCTTCCTCCCACCTCAGCCTCCCAAAGTGCTGGGATTACAAGGTGTGAGCCACCACACCTGGTTGGTACTTTCTTAATGATTCTCTGAAATAGATAAAAGCTCAGGCAGGTGGGCCCAGAGCTGTCCAGAGGAGCCTGAGCCTGAGTCCCGCCCTGGCCTGCTCAGAGCCAGGAGAGTCTGCCCTCTGCATGAACTCCCTCAACTGCTGATCTGCCATAAGCCTCTATGCAGCAGCCACATCAGCCTCTGGATTCTTCTGTGCTGTGTAAGGTCCTGGAACTCAGAGGCATATGCTGGGTCCCATAGCCAAGGATCAGTGGGCCAGCAGAGGAGAGGGGACTTAGGAGGGGGACGGAGGCTCTCCAGTTAGAAGAGATCTTTGCAATTCTTTGGTTTTTTTTGTTTGTTTCTTTCTTTGTTTTGTTTTTTTTTTTTTAATAATAAAGACAAGATCTCACTATGTTGCCCAGGCTGGTCTCAAACTCCTAAGCTCAAGTGATCCTCCCACCTCGGCCTCCCAAAGCGCTAGGATTACAGGCGTGAGCCACTGTGCCTGGCCATCTTTGAAAAAAAATTTTTTTTTTTTTTGATGGAGTCACTGTCGCCCAGGCTGGAGTGCAGTGGTGCGATCTTGGCTCACCACAACCTCTGCCTTCGGGGTTCAAGCAATTCTCCTGCCTCAGCTTCCCAAGTAGCTGGGATTACAGGTGCATGCCACCACGCCCTGCTAATTTTTTTTGTATTTTTAGTGGAGATGGGGTTTTGCCATGTTGGCCAGGCTGGTCTCAAACTCCTGACCTCAGGTGATCTGCCTGCCTTGGCCTCCCAAGGTGCTGGGATTACAGGCATGAGCCACTGCTCCCAGCCCATCTTTGCAATTTTTGAACTAAGTTCTAGATTATACCCTCCCTACTAGATTGCAAATCTCTTTTTCCAAGTCATCTTTGTATCCCGTCCAGTCACACCCTTTGCCTTGTGTGTGTGGAGTCCTTGATCCACAGTCATTGAATGACTTGAATTAAAGCCACTCACTAGATGGCCTTTCCCCCAGCTACAGCTCATGGTCACTCAATAACTACACAATGAACACCTACTGTATACTAAGCACTGGCTGAGATAACGGGCACACAATTGCCAAAAACAAATACACAGAGTCTCTGCCCCTCCTAGAGATCACAGTCCAGTGGAAACAAAGACATATAGTAAGTAGGAGCAGTCCTGAGGGCTCATGATTATCTCAGGGGACCTTGTGATCTGCCCGCCTCAGCCTCCCAAAGTGTTGGGATTACAGGCGTGAGCCACCGTACCCAGCCAATTTTCTTATTATTATTATTATTATTATTATTATTATTTTTGTAGAGATAGGGTCTCACTGTGTTGCCCAGGCTGGTATTGAACTCCTGGGCTCAACGTGCCCAGTTTTAACACTTCCTAACACTTCCTAACGATGTGGTCGTGGGCAAGGCACCAGCCTCAGTTTCTTGCTTTGTAAAAAAAAACACCTCCTTTAGGCCAGGCATGGAGGCTCATGCCAGGTACCATAGGTGACCGCAGAGCAGGGGGATCCAAGGCTGAGGGTCCAGGAACATTTCCTTGAAGAAGAGACAGATTTTTAAGCTGAGACCCAAAGGGAAGGGAGATAAATCTGCCAGATGAAGGAGACTGGGAAAAGCGGTTTGGGCAGAACTAACAGTGTTTGTGAAGACCCAGAATTTAGAGAGCACGTGGCTCATTTAAAGAACTCACAGGGCCGGGTGAGGTGGCTCATGCCTGTAATCCCAACACTTTGGGAGGCCGAGGCGGGCGGATCACCTGAGGTCAGGAGTTCGAGACCAGCCTGACTAACATAGTGAAACCCAGTATCTACTAAAAATACAAAAATTAGCTGGGTGTAGTGGCGGGCACCTGTAATCCCAGCTACTCGGGAGGCTGAGGCAGGAGACTCACTTGAACCCAGGAGGCGGAGGTTGCAGTGAGCTGAGATCACACCATTGCACTCCAGCCTGGGTGACAGACCGAGACTCCATCGCAAAAAAAAAAAAAAGAAAGAACTGACAGAAGTTTCCTAAGCCTTCTGAACTCCAGCCAACAGGAGATCTTCCAACCCTCACTCTAGGGGAGACCCCAGGCATTGTTGTTACCAGATAGAAAAGAATCTACTGCTTCTTTATGGCCTTTCCCCAGGCCCCAAACCCCGGTCCTGGGAAACAGAAGGAATCCTCAAAAATGGCTGGGGCACACTGAGGCAAGAATGCCATGGGTGTGGTTGAGAAGGTAGCTTCTGGTCCACATGCTGGAATCCTGGATTAAGACCCTGGGCAAATCACTTCCCACCTCTCTCTAGATCTCAATTTTCATGCTTTATGGATCCTCGGCATGTAGCACAACGTCCAATACTCCAGCTTTTTTGAATTAATGAACGGCTGCAGTTCCCATTTGTAAAAAGATTCCTTGCAATGCTAAGATTCTGAATCTGAGAGCCACAGTCATCCCTGCCCAGGACTCTTTGAGCAACAGAAGCACCATGAAAGGAACCAGCACAGTGCCCAGCACACCCACAGCAAATGTTTGTTGAACGAATGAGTGTTTCCCCTGAAGTCACTATAAGAGCTGTGATCCTTCCTTACTTTTCTCAACAGCTGCTCTGATCTCCAGCACTCCTAACCCTGTGCAGTCATTGTCACTCACCCACTCCAAGGCAGATGCCAGGTTTCGTGAAGGTAAACCCTGGCTCATGCCTTTAGTGCTCTATCCTAGAGGAAAAAGATCTAAGATGACTCTGTATGGAGTTGAGAGGTAGTACAAGAAAGAAAAAGACTAAGAGTTTCAATCTGAAAATTAACGCATATCTCATTTTGCACTTTCTGTCTCCCCAAATTCAAACCTGCCAGATGTTCTGTCCCACTCCTGTAAACAACTAAAACTCACCATGGTCTGCTGGCAGAGCTCTGAAATGGGCAAATGCTCCCTGATCCACCATACTGCCTACTTGCCCTGAGCCAGGTGGCTATAGGAAGGGCAAGAGTTCCCAGCTGGGCAAACCCTCAACACATTTTCCCTCTCTCGTGGGTTTCCAGGCTAGTCCGCAGAAGCCTGATTCATCCACAAGTGTACCGAAACATAGAATTAATTCTGGCTATACCCTGGGTGAGCTAGGCCATTATGGCAGCCAAACCACCACTTACAGCATAATTTCTATGGGAAAATGTGTTCTGAGCTCCAAGCAACCAAATTATAAGCGGGACATAGGCACACCCAGGCTCGAATCCCAGTTTTTTTTGGTCGTTTGTTTTGTTTTGTTTTATTTTTGAGACAGCGTTTCACTCTTGTCACCCAGGTTGGAGTGCAGTGGTGCAAATTTGGCTCGCTGCAACCTCTGTCTCCTGGGTTCAAGCAATTTCCCTGCCTCAGCCTCTCAAGTAGCTGGGATTACAGGCGTGTGCCACCACGTCCAACTAATTTTTGTATTTTTTTAGTAGAGACAGGGTTTCGTATTTTTAGCAGAAACAGGGTTTCACCATGTTGGCCAGGCTGGTCTCGAACTCCTGACCTCAGTTGATCTGCCTGCCTTGGCATCCCAAAGTGCTGCAATTACAGGCGTGAGCCACCGCACCCGGCCTCGAATCCCAGTATTATCACTTCCTAACGATGTGATCATGCGCAAGGCACCAGCCTCAGTTTCTTGCTTTGTAAAAAAACAAAAACAAAAACAAAAAACAAAAAAAACCTCCTTTAGCCCAGGCATGGAGGCTCATGCCTGTAATCCCAACTGTTTGGGAGACCAAGGCAGGAGGAGTTCAAAACCAGCCTGGTCAACACAGAGAGACCCCATCTGTACAAAAGAAAAATTTTTAAATTTAGCTAGGCATGGTGGCACATGCCTGTAGTCGCAGCTACTCAGGAGGCTGAGGCAAAGGATCACTTCAGTCCAGGAGTTTGAGGCTGCAGTGAGCTATGATCATGCCACTGCACTTCAGCGTGGGTGACAGAGCAAGACTGTCAAAACAAAAAGAAAAACAAAAAAAACCAGAATACCTCTTCTAGAAGGTTCTAGTGTATAATAAATAGACACCTGTGAAAAGGCCTCAGCTGCTCCTGGCACACAGGGGCTTTTGCAGAGAGGCCCTGGAGACAAGACCCAGGCAGAGTCCCTCTGAGCGACTTATCCAGCTTTGCATAGGGGCATTACCACTGGACTTGGGCTCAGAGCAAGTGTTTATGAGATAAATGACGTGCCGTCTCAGAATCACAGAGCACTCCTCTACCTTTGACCTTCTGCAGGCTTTCACTGGCTTAAGAGCCAAGAACCTTCTCCGCCCCCACCCAGCTCTCTCTCCCCTGCAATCTCTCCATGAACAGCATTGTTCTAGCTTCCTCTGCTCTGGGTCCTGGGAAGGGGCTTGGCCTCCAGAAGGGGCCAGATGCCCTGGCCTCTCACCCTAGGCCTGGAAGTTAGCCTGGCCTGCTAGCAGGCAGCCCAAAAGAGCCAGCAGAGAACCAGGGCACGCTCCCAGGAACACCAGGGCTGGTAGCAAGCCGACCTCCTCCCGCGGAGGCTGGGGTTTGGCCCCTCCTTCATCTGTTTGTTTCCCTGCTGCAGCCAGAACGGTCTGTACCCGAAGGATGGTGCTAACAGCCAAGGAATCCGTAGGGTCCTAAAGTTCGACCTACTTCCTTTCCTTGCCCTTGTTCCCCAAATTCAGGGTTTCCTGGCCATGGGCTTGTTGTCCCTTGCCTAGGGTCACTGGCACTGTGGAGATCAATCACCTTGAGTGAGGCCCCCTACACAGCACTGTGCTTCCCCCGGTCCACCCCCCAGGTGTCATGGCCCTGCAGCCTCCTCCCTGGTTCCAGTTCTGTCCCTCTGTCAATAGGCCTCCCTCCCTGGCACTGCTCACTGGGTCTCAGTTGTCCAGCCCCCACCCCACCTCCTTACCCATCACCCCCAATCCTGCCATAGCAAAAAAAAAAAAAAATTCTTGTGAAAAGAATATAAGCTCATGGTAAAAATCTACCAGTGCAAAAGGTGTAGAAAGAAAAAGTAGGCTGGGCGCGGTGTCTCACGCCTATAATCCTAGCACTTGGGGAGGCTAAGGTGGGCAGATCACCTGAGGTCAGGGGTTCGAGACTAGCCCAGCCAACATGGTGAAACCCCATCTCCACTAAAAATACAAAAATTAGCCGGGTGTGGTGGCACAAGCCTGTAATTCCAGCTACTTGGGAGGCTGAGGCAGGTGAATCGCTTGAACCCAGGAGGCGTAGGTTGCAGTGAGCCGAGATCGCGCCACTGCACTCCAACCTGGGCAACAGAGTGAGACTCTCTCTGTCTCAAAAAAAAAGAAAAAAGAAAAAGAAAAAACTTTTTCATCCCTCTTCAACAGCTTCTCCAGCATCCTTCTAGATGTTTTCTCAGCATGTTTAAAAGCATGTATCTGCAGAGGAGTGTCCTCTTTTGTCTCCCCTCAGCCTGGGATTATACTGTACAAATTGTTCTGCAACCTGTTCCTGTCACCTCACAGCAGATCTTGGACATCTTTCCAAAATCTACCTCCCTCTTTTTAACACCCACATAATTTCCCATGATTGGGATGTACTGTAATTTATTTAACTGTTTTCCTACCAGAGACACTTAGGTGGTTTTCAGTTTTTGCAATCATGACCTAATTGTTTCCCTGCCTTAGGTCTCCAACCTCCAATCTGCCCTCCACACCACTGCTAGATTCCAATCCCCAATCTGATTTGTCATCCCCAGTATAAACCTCTTCCAGGTGGTAGGGTTATTCACTAGGTGTCTATCGCCCCCATATACCTTAAGCTGCTCAAGACCAGGTGTTGCCTTGGAGCTCCTGGCAAGGAACTCTCCAGACACGTCAACTCAGCACTTTCTGAGCCAGTCTCAGCACTGCCCTGGGGAAATGTATGGAGGTTCACAGGCCATATGGATACTCATTCTTTCTTTCTTTTTTTTTTTTTTTTTGAGATACAGTCACTCTCTCACCCAGGCTGGAGTGCAGTGGAACGATCTTGGCTCACCGCAACCTCTGCCTCCCAGGTTCAAGCGATTCTCCTGCCTCAGCCTCCCAAGTAACTGGAATTACAGGTGTGCACCACCACGCCCAGATAATTTTTGTATTTTTTTAGTAGAGACAGAGTTTTGTCATGTTGGCCAGGCTGGTCTTGAACTCCTGACCTCAGGTGATTCACCCACCTCTGCCTCCCAAAGTGCTGGGATTACAGGTGTGAGCCACCACGCCTGGCCTCATTCTTTTTTTTTTTTTTTTCATATATTATTATTGGAAACTCTGTGGGCTAGGCTTTTTGTGCAGGGCACCAGGAGATCCAGGACAAAATAGATACAGACCCTGGCCTCTTAGAGCTTGCAGTGTAGTGGGAAAGTCAGGCATTGGACATCCACAGAGATAGATGAATGAATGATTACAAAGGGAATTAGTGCTTTGAAAGGAAACAGCAGGGGAGAAGAAGGGATTGCAGGCAACTGGGGAAGCCCTCTCTCAGAAGAGGTAACAAGCTGCAGTGGAGAGATACCAGCAGACTGTGGGATCTGGTTCCCACACTGGAACCAGATTCTGGACACTTCCCCTTTATTCTCCTCAAATGTACAAGAAGGGGAATCCCCCTTTCAGTTTTAACTTTCTGTGACAATAATAAGTGCTGGCTGAGTTCAGAGGGAGTAGAGTTCCCCACCACCTGGGAGGGGTCAGGGAGATTTCTTGCTGATTCCACATTGACCTTGAGTCACATGTGGGCTCCAGTTCCATTCAATTCTGGGTCAAACACTTGTTGAGTATATACTGTATATATCCCAACACTGGGACAGGGGTGTGTTTGGGTGTGTTGGGGGGAATTATAGTGGTGGTGGTAGAGGGTATTTAAAGATTTATATAAGACAGCTGGGTGCGGTGGCTCATGACTGTAATCCCAGCACTTTGGGAGGCTGAGGTAGTTGGATTATTAGGGACCAGGAGTTTGAGACCAGCTTGGCCAACATGGTGAAACCCCTGTCTCTACTAAAAATACAAAAATTAGATGGGCATGGTGGCACGTGCCTGTAATTCCAGCTACTCGGGATGCTGAGACAGGAGAATCACTTGAACCCGGGAGGCGGAAATTGCGGTGAGTCAAGATTGTGCCACTACACTCAAGCCTCGGTGATAGATTGAGACTCCATCTCAAAAAAAAAAAAAAAAGACTTACAATACATATATTGGGAGGCCAAGGCAAGAGGATTGCTTGAGACCAGGAGTTCAAGACCAGCCTGGTCAGCATAGTGAGACCCTGTCTCTACCAAACATTTTAAAAATAAAAACACATTTTTTTTTGTTTTAAGATTTAAAATATGTGCCAGGCTTGGTGGCTCACACCTGTAATCCCAGCACTTTGGGAGGCTGAGGCAGGCAGATCACCTGACATCAGGAGTTCGAGACCAGCCTGGCCAACATGGTGAAACCCTGTCTCTACTAAAAATACAAAAAAATTAGCTGGGCATGGTGGTGTGTGCCTGTAATCCCAGCTACTCCGGAGGCTGAGGCAGGAGAATCGTTTGAACCCAGGAGGTGGAGTTTGCAGTGAGCCGAGATCCAGCCACTGCACTTCAACCTCAGCATCAAGAGCGAAACTCCGTCTAAAAAAAAAAAAAAAAAAAAAAAAAAGATTTGAAATATATGACCTCTGAAGGAGTTTACAATCTGATGGAGCATCAGACCCAGGATAGGATCCTTTCAATATTAGCTACTGGGCTGGGCACAGTGGCTCACGCCTGTAATCCCAGCACTTTGGGAAGCCAAAGGTGGGCAGATGACCTGAGGTCAGGAGTTCGAAACCAGCCTGGCCAACATGGTGAAACCCCATCTCTACTAAAAATACAAAAATTAGCTGGGCATGGTGGCGGGTGCCTGTAATCCCAGCTACTCAGGAGGTTGAGGCCCAAGAATCACTTGAACCCAGGAGGCGGATGCTGCAGTAAGTCGAGATCGCACCACTGCACTCCAGCCTGGGCGACAAAGTGAGATTCCATCTAAAAAAAAAAAAAAAAGCTATTGAAGGAGAAGGGAGCAACTCATACTCATGCACAGCTGTGTGATTGAGCACAGGCTTCCAAGGCACCAGGCCTGGGCTGGACTCGCTACCCTGAATTCTCCAGCAGGGGAACAAGAGGTTCCCAAACCTGTTCAGGGAGGGCTTCTCAAAGGACCTGGAGCTTAACACAAGCTGGGAGTGTGAGCTGTAGCTATAAGGTGGGAAGCGCATTGAAGAAGAGTAACTGGTGTGAAGGTAGGAGCAAGCTGGAAGGGAAGCCACTTGGGACCCCACAGAAATGGCATCTCACCGGGCACAGGGAATCTGGGAAAGGTAAATTATGGCTGGGCACAGTGGCTCATGCCTGCAATCCCAGCACTTTGGGAGACTGAGGCAGACAGATCACTTGAGGCCAGGAGTTTGAGACCAGCCTGGCCAACATGGTGAAACCCATCTCTACTAAAAATACAAAAATTAGCCAGGTGGGTGGCACACACCTGTAATCCCAGCTACTTTGGAGGCTGGGACAGGAGAATCACTCGAACCCAGGAGGTAGAGGTTGCAGTGAGCTGAGATCACACTGCTGCACTCCAGCTTGGGGGACAGAGCAAGACCCTGCCTCAAAAAAATAAATTAATTAAATTTTTTTTTAAAAAAAGAGCATGTTAAGGAGTACAGGCATCCGTTTTTCTCAGGGCCAAAGATTTCCTATCCCAGTGGGAGCACCAGATGAGAGAAGAGAAAAATCTGCTGTGACCTCTGCCAGTCTCACTTCCAGGTCTATGTGTCTGTCTTTAGCATGATTAAAATACTGTAAATTATATGCTTATCCTTTGTTGATGTTCTCTTTATGATCCACCTTATGTGGCTGTATATATTTTGCATATCTACATACATATTACTATGCAAAGTTGTATACACAAAGCCATACATACTGTACTTTATGGAAAATTTAAGAGCATTTCAGATATAATTAGAACCATATGTGTTTTTCCCCTTCTGGGCTGTGGGTGGGAAATGAATCTAGAGCCTGCCCCCGAGGCTTGCGAGGCTGAACCAAGCAGCCAGACTGGCTCTAAAGGCAATGGGGAGCTATTAAAAGGTTTGGAGAGGGAGGTCCTAGTGAGGTTGAACAGAGGTAAAATAAACAGAAAGTTCCAGGCTCTCCTTGCTTCTACTTAAGAAAAATCAGCAGTAAATCCCAAACCAGTTCTGCCCACAACTCAACTGCAGATGAGCATCCCTTGCTCCATCTATGCAGGAAAGCCATAGTGTGGGGCTGTAGGACTATGGAGTCAGCCTCTGCAAGCAACAAGGCTCAGAGGCTGAGGGGCTTCAGGCCCCAGCAAAACCCAGTGATCCTGTTGTCAAATCTGAATGTCATCATCTGCCTCCAGGGCGACCAGGTCTGGATGGGGGTGTCAGGGTCAGGATCCTGTTCCATGTGGCAAGAGCTTGGGGAAGCTGCTGCAGGCCTACTGATGACCTTCTTTCCTGGCCCAGACACTCTTAAAAACTTCCTGGCGAGGGAGGCAACACACCTTATTGTGCAGCCCTCATCGAACGCATCAGCTGCACTAAGTGCTGAAGAAAAGCTCCCATAATAACCATGTGTGATAATAAAAAGATAAAGAGGCAAATAGGTATGTAGGTCAGCTCAAAAATAGCCACCCACCCGCCTGGCCTGGGTAGCCCTTTGTGCCAGGTGGGTAGAAAGGTTTTCCTTGCTTCCCTTCCCAAGCTGATGCCCCCTGCACTTTTCAAGGTTGCCTTAAAATACAACTCCTTCCTGCACTAGCTGGGGTAGCCAGGGCAGTAGGGACTGCAGCCCTACAGGGGCAGCCCTGCGCTCCCTCCACCAAATCAATCCTGGGGTCAGAGGGCACAAAGGCTTGGCCTCTCTGACGTGAGTTCTCGGGGCTAAGTCAGGGTTTAGGGTAGTGAGTCACAGACATTCTTTCCCCCTATCCCTTAGGGTTTGCGCACACCCAGGAAGCCTTCCCCTCCCCAACAGAGACCGCTTTGTTAGCACGACCCACCCGGTTGGAGAAGAGTTACAGCCTCAGGGGTGTGAGGGCCTCCTCGGCCTCTCCCTCCCTCCCCCTCTCTCCTCTCTAGGGCTCTCACCAGAAAGGCGCCAACCCTGCGCCCTGCCCCCACCCAGCCGCCGGGGCCCCAAATGCTGAGCTCAGCATCTCTGCGGCCTGGCTGCCCTCCTCCCGGGCAGTGGGAGGAGCCTCCTTCCTCCCGAGGGTGGGCGGGGCCAGGGCCAGCCCCGCCCTCCTCCCCGTTCCCCCTCTCCCTCCATCCCCCTCCCGTTCCTCAGTCGCACGTTCTGCAAGTCACGTCCCCCGCTTCCCCTAGTAGGGGGTCGACGGAGATTGGACCCTCCCCCCAGTCAGCTGCTCTGCATCTGTCACCTCGGCGGCAGCGCTCCCTTGAGGTCGCACCTCCGCTGTGGAGGGAGGCGAGAGCGAGCTGAGAGGGGGGTCTTCCCTTCCCCTATCCCGCTGGCCCCAGACAAGCCACCGCAGACCGCGGCGAAATCAGTTAAGCTCTTGCATGCACCAGTTCCCGGAGCAGAGTCTGAAAGTTTTTGTGTTTCTGTGCGGCTTTTAAGTACAAAAAATTCAGCAGTGGCTCCTGGGTGCCTATGCCAGCGTCTGGCCCTTTGTGGATTACATACGGGACAACTGGGGTGGGGAAGGGCCCCTCTTCACAAGCAGCAATTCCCAGAGTGGCCTTCCTATGGGACCCCAGAGCTCCCAGGGGGAGGATCCCAGAGGGGGATGTGGTAACAGAATCACTGTCACTTCTGGGATTGAGGGTGGCAGCTAAAGGGAAACCCCTCGAGTGTCAGTCGGACTTGCCATTTGAGTCAGCACTGCTAGGTGCTGCTGAATTCTGCAGGGGGAGGAAGAACCTGATCAGATAAAACAAGGGCTGACCTAGAGAAAGTCTCTTGGGTCAACATCTTCTTAGCGATAACAGAAGATCACTCCAACTGTTCTACACCCCACTCTACAACACTGATCCCCCGCTTTCCAGCATTTACAGTCCCTTTTAGTTTACAACTAAGAGTATGGGTTGCCTGGGATCAGGAAATGAGCCTAGATGTAGAGTCCTGGCTCCAGCCTTGCTGACACTATGTGACTCACTGCACCTATCTGAATCTCAGTTTTCTCACCTGTGCAGTGACATTGATGAGGTCTGTCCTGCCTACAAACTCTACACACATATATTAGTTGTTGTTTTTTAATTTTTAGTAGAGATGGGGGCCTCACAACTTGCCCCAGGCTGGTTTGAACTTCTGGATTCAAGCAATCCTCCCATCTCCACCTCCCAAATGCTGGGATTACAGGTGTGAGCCAGTGTACCAGGCCAGTATTATGCTGGGATTACAGGTGTGAGCCACCATACCAGGCCTTTATTTTTGTTTTGTTGGTTTGTTTCGTTTTTGTTTGAGATAGCGTCTCACTCTATCACCCAGGCTGGAGTGCAGTGGAATGATCTTGGCTCACTGCAACCTCCGCTTCCCGGGTTCAAGTGATTCTCCTGCCTCAGCCTCCCAGGTAGCTGGGATTACAGGTGCATGCCACCAAACCTGGGTAATTTTTGTATTTTTAGTAGAGACAGGGTTTCACTATGTTGGCCATGCTGGTCTCAAACTCCTGGCCTCAAGTGATCCACTCGCCTCAGCTTCCCAAATCATGTGCTGGAATTACAGGTGTGAGCCACTGCCCAGCCTAAGTCTTTTTTTTTTTTTTGAGACAGAGTCTTGCTTTTTGACCCAGGCTGGAGTGCAGTGGCACAATCTCAGATCACTGTAACCTCAGCCTCCTGGGCTCAAGTGATTTTCCCACCTCAGCCTCCCAAGAAGCTGGGACTACAGGTACACTCTACCACGTCCAGCTAACTTTTTGTCTCTTTAGTAGAGATGGGATTTCACCATGTTGGCCAGGCTGGTCTTGACCTCCTGGACTCAAGTGATCTGCCCACCTTGGCCTCCCAAAGTGCTGAGATTACAGGCATGAGCCACCATGCCCAGCCTCCAGTTGTTATTTTTATTAACAAAGTTATGAAAATCCTTTAGAACATGTGGAAAAAGACAAAAAGTTATAAGGCTGGGTGCAGTGCCTCACACCTGTAATCCCAGCACTTTGGGAGGCCAAGGCGAACAGATCGCCTGAGGTCAGGAGTTCAAGACCAGCCTGGCCAACATGGTGAAACCCTGTCTTTACTAAAAATACAAATATTAGCCAGGCATGGTGGCGGGCACCTGTAATCCCAGCTACTTAGGAGGCGGAAGCAGGAGAATCGCTTAAATCCAGGAGACAGGTTGCAGTGAGCCACGATCGTGTCCAGCCTGGGCAACACAAGACTCCATCTCAAAATTAAAAAAAAAAAAAATTATGAAAGCCCTAAAAAATATGGAAGTGTGTTTTTTTGTTTGTTTTGGTTTTTTTGAGACGGAATTTCACACTGTTGCCCAGGCTGGAGTCTAGTGGCGCGATCTAGGCTCACTGCAACCTCCACCTCCCGGGTTTAAGCAATTCTCCTGCCTCAGCCTCCCGAGTAGCTGGGATTACAGGCGCCCGCCAGCACGCACGGCTAACTTTTTCTATTTTTAGTAGAGATGGGGTTTTACTATTTTGGCCAGGCTGGTCTCAAACTCCTGACCTCATGATCCGCCTGCCTTGGCCTCCCAAAGTGCTGGGATTACAGGCGTGAGCCACTGTGCCAGGCCTGTGCAAGTGTTTTTAGAATCCTGAAGCGCTCCATAAGGGTCAATGATCTTTGTGAGGAGGCTGGCGCGGTGGTTCACGCCTGTAATCCCAGCACTTTGGGAGGCTGAAGGGGGCAGATCACCTGAGGTCAAGAGTTTGAGACCAGCCTGGCCAACGTAGTGAAACCCCGTCTCTGTTGAAAATACAAAAATAAACCGGGCGTGGTAGTGCATTCCTGTAATCTCAGCTACTCGGGAGGCTGAGGCAGGTGAATCCCTTGAAGCCGGGAGGCAGAGGTTGCAGTAAGCTGAGATTGCACCACTTGTACTCCAGCCTGGGTGACAGAGTGAGACTCCACCTCAAAAAAAAAAAAAAAGATCTTTGTGAAGAGATGGCAAATTGCCAGGTGGGCTGGCAGCTTCCATTTCCTGCCAGCCCAGGTGTTCCAGAGAAAGGCTCAGCATGCAGACCTGGGCAGCTGCCTTTTGCCTAGACTTGAATTTCCCAAGCCTTTGACTATTAAGGCCACTGGAGATAAAATGCACTTCTGAGTGAGGTTAGAGGCATCGCAGAAGGGTGATGAAGGAGACCAAAGCCAGGGAGAAGAAAGTTCCAGAGGATTGAGTGGGGCCTAACTGCCAGGAGAGAGGGAGATCCTGGAACCTCCTAAGGCTCCCTGCCCTGTCAGTTCCTTGTCCATAAAGTGGGGAGGTTGGGGGCTGGAAGGAGTACTCTCTTAGGACCTGCTTATCTTAACATTAAAAGATTTTAGCCGGGCATGGTAGCTCACGCCTGTAATCCCAGCACTTTGGGAGGCTGAGGCGGGCAGATCACCTGAGGTTGGGAGTTTGAGACCAGGCTGACCAACATGGAGAAACCCCATCTCTACTAAAAATACAAAAAAGTTAGCCAGGTGTGGTGGCACATGCCTGTAATCCCAGCTACTCAGGAGGCTGAGGCAGGAGAATCGCTTGAACCTGGGAGGCGGAGGTTGCGGTGAGCCAAGATTGCGCCATTGCACTCCAGCCTGGGCAACAAGAGCGAAACTCCATCTCAAAAGAAAGGAAAAAAAGAAAGATTTTAAGGTTCATTCTACTGACAGAAGAATCCTTACAGTGAGAAGGCTGACCCTTCTCTCTGCTGATCTAGCTCTACTCACCCCAGCCCTTTGGGAAACGCAGAGGCTAGACAGGTCCTCCTGGTCTCCTTTCTTCTCTAGAAGGAAAAACAACAACAACAGAGTGAGCTCATTTTGCTGTCCAGACAAATGATGAGCCTGGGTTTGGGCTTTCCCAACTGTGGCAGGTCGTGATCATCTCTGTCATCCCCTGTCATATACTCCCTAGGCTGGTGGAAAAACCCCCATCCCTCCTTCCCCCTTTGTTATATGGATATCAGCAATATTTCCATATTGTAAACCAATTGGAAGCCCTCAAAAGGGAAAAGCACTGAAATGGCTGAAATGCCTATTTCTACCTTCTCTGGCAGGCCTCCTGCAGAGAGTCCTATGGGTTAGGACTGGGGTTTTGGGGAAAGCAGCTCCATGGAATGTATTATATCTTTCTCCTTTGCTATGATCCTTGTAGAGGTTGAAGAGGTCTTTGAGATTCTCTAGTTCCGTGTTTTCAAAACTGAGGTATGAAGGCCGGGCTTTGTTACTCACGCCTGTAATCCCAGCACTTTGGGAGGCCAAGGCAGGCAGATTACTTGAGGCTAGGAGTTAGAGACCAGCCTGGCCAACATGGCAAAACCCCGTCTCTACTAAAAATAAAAAAATTAGCCAGGCGTGGTGATGCATGCCTGTAATCCCAGCTACCCGTGAGGCTGCGGCAGGAGAATCGCTTGAACCTGGGAGGCAGAGGTTGCAGTGAGCTGAGATATCAGCACTGCACTCCAGCCAGGAGGACAGAGCGAGACTCTGTCTCAAAAAAGAAAAAAAAAGTTTTTTTCTTTTTTTGGAGGGAGAAATTAAGTAATTTAACTAGTAAGTAATCTAAACATTTGCTACTGAAATTAACACAGATAAAATATAAAATAAAATGCAAAATTGTGTTATTTGTAATAAAAATTCTGGGCTTCAAAGACATGGTATGCTTCCTGGGGGCTGCTTCTGGGCCACAGCCCAGACTCCGATCCATCCATAGTGGCCAAACAGCCTGCAACTAAGGTCTGCTGACTCCTATCCTCTCACCCCACAGGGCCTGAGCTAGCCGAGGTTTAAGAGACTCACTAGAGAGAGGGGGTTGCCTAGCCCTCCCTGCACTTCATTGCTTTCTCTCCTCACAAGGATTCAGAACCCAGGATTGGAGAGGGATCTTAGTAATGGCTGGCAGAAACCTGGCCTCTAAGTGGATGGGATTCCTTCCTGACAGTCAGTGGGACAGGTGAGGAGAAAAGAGACAGTGCCGGAGTCAGAAGGACGAGGTTCCAGGCCTGGCTGGGTCCCTAGGACAACTCATTTGACCGCGCGGGCTGGAGACGGGTGGGCTGCATGAAGTCTGGTAGGCTGTCTGTGCCTTTGCTACTGCTGGGATACAGAGGTCTGCCAGAATCCTCAGGCTACTCTCTCAGCTCTCAAAACCCTTATCCCTTGGCATGGGTGGTTTATCAACCTAGCCCTTTGTGGGGTTCCCACTGCCCTGCCCTCTCCCCAGAGGAAATGACTTCTTGGGAAACCTAGGACCCCAGGCAGAACCAGGCAGAACTGGTTGTCTGTGAGCTCACCTTTGTCACGTGTGAGCCCTGTCTACACAGCTGCAAGCTCTCACCCACCCCTAACCCACCCAAGCCTATCTTTCTTTCCTAG
The DNA here is from genome assembly GCF_029281585.2 of Gorilla gorilla gorilla. NCBI lineage: Eukaryota > Metazoa > Chordata > Mammalia > Primates > Hominidae > Gorilla > Gorilla gorilla. The sequence goes on along the minus strand of NC_073232.2, from coordinate 43,494,325 downwards.
AGGTCAATAAGCACCCCAACTAAAGATAAGCATCAGAATCGCCTGGAGAATTTTGCTCCTAAGGTCCCCACCCAGACCTACCCAATCAGAATGGGGGTTGAGGAGATGAGAATCTCGGTTTTACAAGCTCCTCAGCTGATTCTAATTTTTTTTTTTTTTTTTTTTTTTTTTGAGATGGAGTCACACTCTGTTGCCCAGGCTGGAGTGCAATGGCGCGATCTCAGCTCACTGCAACCTCCGCTTCCTGGGTTCAAGCGATTCTCCTGCCTCAGCCTCCTGAATAGCTGGGGCTACAGGGGTGTCCCACCACACCCAGCTAATTTTTGTATTTTTAGTAGAGATCAGGTTTCACCATGTTGGCCAGGCTGGTCTTGAACTCCTGACCTCGTGATCCGACCGCCTGGGTCTCCCAAAATGCTGGGATTATAGGCATGAGCCACCACACCCAGCCTGATTCTAATTATTAATCAGACTTGAAATGAAAGCCACTGGTTCACGGAGGGATTACGGGACTCTCACTTTGAGCCTTAACGTCCACATCTGTAGAATAGCACTATATTTGTTCCTTGGGGCATACTTGGACAACAGATTTTTTTTTTGAGATGGAGTTTCACTCTTGTTGCCCAGGCTCGAGTGCAATGGCACAATCTCGGCTCACCACAACCTCTGCCTCCCGGGTTCAAGCAATTCTCCTGCCTCAGCCTCCCTAGTAGCTGGGATTACAGGCATGTGCCACCACGCCCGGCTAATTTTCTATTTTTAGTAGAGAAGGGGGTTTCTCCATGTTGCTCAGGCTGGTCTCGAACTCCCGACCTCAGGTGATCCGCCCGCCTCAGCCTCCCAAAGTGCTGGGATTACAGGCATGAGCCACCGCGCCCGGTCTGGACAACAGATTTTTAAAAGCTACTTTGAAAGACTGCTCAATACAGTCCAGGCCCGGTGGCTCATGCCTGTAATCCTAGCACTTTGGGAGGCTGAGGCGGGCGGATCACTTGATGTTAGGAGTTCAAGACCAGCCTGGCCAACATGGTGAAACCCCGTCTCTACTAAAAATACAAAAATTAGCCAGGCGTGGTGGCACGTGCCTGCAGTCCCAGCTACTCAGGAGGCTGAGGCAGGAGAATCACCTGAACCTGGGAGGCAGAGGTTGCAGTGAGCGGAGATCGTGCCACTGCATTCTAACCTGGGTGACAGAGTGAGACTCCATCTCAAAAAAAAAAAAAAAAGACTGCTCAATACATTGTATTGTTAGTATTTCCATTTCAAAAAGCAGCCTTATTTGCAAAGACTCCTCACTGAGTATTTAACTCTCCCTCCAGTAGGATAGACAAAATCCTCCTTGAGGCCCTCACTTCAGCTTTTCACAAGCCTCCTAAACCAGGTGCATTTATAATCATGCTATTTTGACCAAGTTGTTTGTTGTTTTTCAAGAAAGCCACAGAATCCTGGGAACACTTCTGCTGGCTTCTCATCTCCACCTCCTCCCAATGCTCCACCTTCTCCTTCATGCCTCGACCCACGGGCTCCTCCACCAGCTACTTCCACCAGCCGCAATGAGAAATTTCCAAAGGGCTGCAGAGGCGCCCCAAGCAGAGGCATGCGAGCGACCTGGCTGGCCTTCAGGGGTTTCCATCCTGAATTCTGGGGTTCTTGGAATCACACCCCCACCCCAAGATCTGGTTCAACTTCCCAAACCCGACCAGGGTGACTTGCCAGACCGAGGCCCTGGGAACCGGTGCTCCAGATGGAACTGCCTGAACGGGGAGGAGCAGGTGGCCGGGAGTGAGTGCTCATTGACTTTAAATTGCAGGTTGCGGCATTGCGCTCTATTCTGATAGAGTGCAATCCTGGAAGAGGCAGTGTTTATGCATGGTCAGGGCCCTAGCCACAGACACTGGGACATGGGGCCTGATCACCAACTCCAGAGGCCTGAGTCACCTGGGACATGACACCAGCCCACTCCTGCTCAGAGGTCGGCCAGTCTCCCCACCAGGGTTGTCTTGCGGCTGCCGTGTTGCACATTGTGTCTATGTGATGAGTGCTCCCTGGAGCACTACTCTCCAGAAGACACATGTTCATGCAGACTCTAATGGTAGCAGCATCCTCTGGAGTTGTGCAAAGAGGCAGCCCTGCTTCTTCTTCTTTTTTTTTTAATTAAAAAAAAAAAATAGGCCAGGTGTGGTGGCTCACACCTGTAATCCCAGCACTTTGGGAGGCCGAGGCGGGCGGATCACGAGGTCAGGAGATCGAGACCATCCTGGCCAAAATGGTGAAACCCCCATCTCTACTAAAATATGAAAAAATTATCTGAGCATGGTGGTGTGCACCTGTAGTCCCAGCTACTTGGAAGGCGGAGGTTGCAGTGAGCTGAGATCACTCCAGCTTGGCAACAGAACAAGACTCCGTCTCAAAAAAAAAAAATAGAGATGGGGGAGTCTCACTATGTTGGCCAGGTTGGTCTTGAACTCTTGGCTTCAGTCAGTCCTCCCACATTGTCCTCCCAAAGTGCTAGGATTATAGGCATGAGCCACCACACCCAGCCCTACTTCTACCAACAAGGGAACACTTCAACATCAAAGCATTTTGAGGGGAGTGACTGCTTCATGGGTAAAGGACCTCCATGGGAGTTAGGAAAGGTGTTTTGGAACCAGATAGAGGTAGTGGTTGCACAACATTGTGAGTGTACTAAATGCCACTGAACTAACTGTTCACTTTGAAATGGTTAATTTCCCTCCCTCCCTCCCTTCCTTCCTTCCTTCCTTCCTTCCCTCCTTCCTTCCTATAATCCCAGCTACTCAGGAGGCTGAGACCTGGTCAACAAGAGTGAAACTCTGTTTCCAAAAAAAAAAAAAAAGGCCAGGTGCGGTGGCTCACGCCTATAATCCCAACACTTTGGGAGGCCTAGGCGGGTGGATCACCTGAGGTTGGGAGTTCAAGACCAGCCTGACCAACATGGAGAAACCCTGTCTCTACTAAAAATACAAAATAAGCTGGGCGTGGTGGCGCATGTCTGTAATCCCAGCTACTGAGGAGGCTGAGGCAGGAGAATCACTTGAACCCAGGAAGCGGAGGTTGCAGTGAGCCGAGATCGTGCCATTGCACTCCAGCCTGGGCAACAAGAGCGAAACAGCGAAACTCCGTCTCAAAAAAAAAAAAAAAAAAAAAAAAATTCCCTACAACAGATCAGCCCTCTGCAAGATTTCACGTCTCTCCCCAGTTTCCTGGGGTCGGTCGCTGACTATATTCCAGAGGAAGAACTGGATTGGCTTAGAAGCCCCATTCCCGGACCCCAGCTGAGGAGGAAGGGAAATGGTCAGATCTGTCCAAGGCTCTTGGCAGCACTTGCCATAAAGAGGATGGAAAGGTAGCATCAGGGTCCTCTTGAAGGCACCCCATAGGCCCCACTAGATCTTGGGAATCTAGATGCGGGTGTCTGCAATTCTGGAAAAAGCCATGTGCTTTTTGTTTTTGTCTCACTATGTCACCCAAGCTGTAGTGCAGTGGTACCATCATAGCTCACTGTAACCCTGGCCAGGCTCCAGCGATTCTCCTACCTCAGCTTCCTGAGTACCTGGGACTAAAGATGTGTGCTACCATGCCCAGTTAATTTTTATTATTTATTTATTTATTTATTTGAGACAGAGTCTCGCTCTGTCACCCAGGCTCGAGTGCAGTGGCAAGATCACGGCTCACTGCAAACTCCGCCTTCCAGGTTCAAGTGGTTCTCCTGCCTCAGCCTCCCAACTAGCTGGTACTACAGGTGCGCACCACCATGCCCAGCTAATTTTTTTGTATTTTTAGTAGAGATGGGGTTTCAACATGTTGGCCAGGCTGGTCTTGAATTCTTGACCTCAGGTGATCCACCTGCCTTGGCCTCCCAAAGTGCTGAGATTACAGGCGTGAGCCACCTCACCTGGCCAATAATTTTTTTTTTTTAGGTGGAGTCTCACTCTGTCACCCAGGCTAGAGTGCAGTGGCGCAGTCTCGGCTCACTGCAACCTCCACCCCCCTCACCACCACACTTGGCTCATTTTTGTATTTTTAGTAGAGACAGGGTTTTTCTTTTTCTTTTCTTCGGTTTTTTTTTTTTTTTTTTTTTGAGATGGAGCCTCACTCTGTAGCCGAAGCTTGAGTGCAGTGGTGCAATCTCGGCTCACTGCAACCTCCGCCTCCTGGGCTCAAGTGATTCTCATGCCTCAGCCTCCTGAGTCGCTGGGACTACAGATGCACACCTCCACATCTGGCTTTTTTTTTTTTTTTTTAGGTGGAGTCTCACTCTGTTGCCAGGCTGGAGTGCAGTAGCGCAATCTGGGCTCACTGCAACCTCCGCCTCCCGGGTTCAAGCAATTCTCCTGCCTCAGCCTCCCAAGTAGCTGAGGCTACAGGCACGCGACACCACGCCCAGCTAATTTTTGTACTTTTAGTAGAGATGGGGTTTCACCATGTTGGCCAGGATGGTCTGGATCTCTTGACCTCGTGATCCACCTGCCTCAGCCTCCCAAAACGCTGGGATTACAGGCGTGAACCACTGCGCCTGGCCAATTTTCTGTATTTTAGTAGAGACGGGGTTTCACCATGTTGCCTAGGGTGGTCTCAAACTCCTGAGCTCAGGTGATCTGCCCACCTCAGCCTCCCAAAGTGCTGGGGTTACAGGCATCAGCCACCATGCCTGGCTAATTTTTAAATTTTTTGTAGACACTGGGTCTCACTATGTTGCCTAGGCTGGTCCTAAACTCCTGGCTTCAAGTAATCCTCTCACCTCCAAAGTGTGTGGGTTAAAAGTGTGAGCTGCCACAGCCAGAGAAGCCACGTTCTTACCTCATCTAGCCATTCATTCATACATCCATTCATTCATGTATTTATCCAAGGAACATTTGCTGAGCCTTTTCTATGTACTGAGCACAGTGCTGGCTACTTGAAGTTAGGATGAGTAGAACGCCATCCTCAAGTAGCTTACCGTCTAGTGGGAAGACCAAAGTGGAAAGAATTATTAACAACAAAGATACGCACTGGCTGGAAAGATGCCCTGAGGAAGGCACCTAAGGGATGGAGTGTCGGGATGAGGGTGCTAGGGAAGGCTTCCTGGAGGAAGGGATGCCATAGTTGGGTGGCCAAGGCTGCTGGTGGAAGCATGTCTAGGCAAGCCCACCTTGGCCTGAGGGGAGGAGGAGCGGGTGGGTGGACACCAAATGCAGGGTTTCTAGGTTTTGTGAGAGCTCCAATGAGGTCTGGTTCAGAGGCCAGGAGATGGAGCGTCCTCCTGCCCAGAAGGGCCCCATTTGCAGAGCTGTGGAGTGAGGGGGTGTTCGGTGTAGGGAGGGTGGTTACAAAGTCTTTCCAGCTCCAGCCAGATGGAAGGGAATCTACCCTCCACCTCAGGACAGGACGGACCAAGGCCCTGCACTCTGGCTCCTGGGAGAGGCTAGCAGTTAAGAACCCCCCCCTTTACCCCTGTCCCGACCTTTGAGATTCTCCTGGCAGACAGGCCTTTTCTCTATCAGGGATTTTCGCAGGTGTCACAGGGGAAGACACTGACCACTCCCAACTCCCCCAGGCCTCTGCCAGGCCTCCTTGCAGGAGACTTTACCCTGGAACCCACTCCCTCCTACTTTAGGAAACACTTCCAACAATAGGACTGCCTTCTTTTTTTTTTTTTTAATCGCTTTTTAGAAACACAATGAGACAATAACACTAATAGATTTCTTTTGAAAAGAAACAAAATTACTCAGTGCGCGTTAACCAGCCCTTCTCATTTGAGACAAGTTGTTTTATTAACAGAAGGAGACAGTGAATGAAAAAAAGGTGCTTGGAACACTGTTGGGCAGTCTTGATGGTGTTTGTTGAATGAATAAATGATTCCTAATAACTGACCTTTCCAAACCGGACCCGGATTATTTTCCTTATGAATATCTACTTAAAAGAAAAAAAAAAAAAAGCCTGTGCTTTCTTTAGGTCAGTGTTCCACATTTTCCTGAATTTTTTTTTCTGTCAAAAAAAAAAAAAGGCCAGGCGTGGTGGCTCACGCCTGTAATCCCAGCACTTTGGGAGGCCCAGGCTGGTGGATCACCTGAGTTCAGGAATTTGAGACCAGCTTGGCCAACATGGTGAAACCCTGTCTCTATTAAAAATACAAAAATTAGGCCGGGCGCGGTGGCTCACGCCTGTAATCCTAGCACTTTGGGAGGCCGAGGCAGGCGGATCACGAGGTCAGGAGATCGAGACCATCCTGGCTAACACGGTGAAACCCTCTCTCTACTAAAAATACAAAAGATTAGCCGGACGTGGTGGTGGGCACCTGTAGTTCCAGCTACTCGGGAGGCTGAGGTAGGAGAATGGCGTGAACCCGGGAGGCGGAGCTTGCAGTGAGCCAAGATCGCACCACTGCACTCCAGCCTGGGTGAGAGAGTGAGACCCCATCTCAAAAAAAAAAAAAAAAGAAGAAGAAGAAAAAACAACCTAACTCTTGTTTCCTTAGGGTGTTTAGGTGTCCCGCCCAAATCAGCCTGGAGGAAAGGTGAATGTTCCTGATGGATTAATTCAGATCTTCTCTCTGGCCAGCAGGAAGACACACCCATGCAGGTCACCTCTGTAAGAGTGATTTCAAGAGTATGTCATCTACTCCAGCCCTCCAAGAACAACTAGCCGCCTTGATCCAGTGTCTTTTTATTATTTTTAATTTTTATATCCCCATTGTTAAGAAATCTGGTGTCTTTAAGGCTCCAACAAGCGACAGAGCTTGGAGAATGGGAAGAGAAGGCCTTGAAAGTCCCAGTGGCTCACAAACTATTCCGTTCTGCAGCTGTCTTTAAGATGTCTCCTGGATCCCCTGATTTCTTTTTTTAATCCATAAATTTGTCTCCATAAGTGGGTCTCCCACCTGTCAAATGAGAGTAGGGTGCAGAGCTTGGATTCTGGTTCTTTCAGGTTCTAAGTCTTGGCCCAAGTGTCAACTTTTTCTTTTTTCTAAGTTGGGGTGGGGATGGGGGTTGCGGAGGGCAGTGGCCTGACATCTCCTGCAAGTGTCATTTGTCACGCGAAAGCAAGCCTGACCCGAGGCAAGGCCCGCCTATCTGGTTAGGTTCCTTGCCCGCCCCCGGGGCCCTGGGCATCTGATGTAAGTTTGGCTCCCTCTTCCATCAGGGTCCTCGTGTCCCAGACTGATAAACCTTTAGAGCAATAAAGGTCGAGTCCGTCTCAACCTCCACCCACCCTCAGCAACCACTGTTAGCCTCTGAGCACTGCTGCCAGGCCAGATTTCCTGTGGCCCCGCCTGAATGATGAAACACGGGATGGCCATTGCACTCCCTGGCTTTTCCAGAGATCTCGGTCCTCGGTCCTGATGCAACCGTCTGGATCTTTTACACAAAGCGCTAGGCGAGCGCTGGGCGCTAGGACCCGGGGGGCGCCCGGGCAGGGAGGTCCGGCTGCGCTGCCTGCAGTCCGCGGGGCGGGCGGATGGGTCTGTGAGTCCGACTGCTGTGAATCCTCGCTTCCATCCCTGCACTGGGCGCTATGAACCCGGGCCCATCCACACTCCTCTAACCACTCTCCTCAAGCCCTCTCCTTGGGAGCAGTTGGAAGTGGAAGCAGATAGGGTTTGGGAGGAGGCAGGGATCCCCATTAACCCATGTCCTGGGCTGTAGAGTAACAGCCAGGGTGGGCAGGTGGGGCCTTGGGGAAGAGGCAGCATGCTGCCCGGAGCTTCCCAGTCTGTGGACCCCACCCCCATATCCCGACCCTTTGCAAAGCAGGGATAGAGGGGGTAAGGGCGCGAGGGCAGGCCGGGCTAACGTCTGCCCCTGCGCCGCCGTCCCACGGGCATCCCCCCGTGTGTGCCCAGTTGTTCCCGAAGCTTTAGGATCCAAGACGCTGGGGGCAACCATTTTCCTTGCCTGCCGCCCCCTCACGCTTCCCTGCCTCTCCTCCTAGCCTGGTCACGGGCTGTCCCCTCCCCCAGCAATGCAACCCTATAATAAACAAGTCTTTCCTTGATCCTCCCCTGCCGCGAGCGCCCTCGGGGACCTTGGCAGCTGCAGCCGCCGCTGATCCTTTCCAGAAAGGGGGCGTGGCGGTGGGTCGGGGTTCGACTGCGAGCTTTCTGGGGCTCAATGGAGGCGGGGCCCGGCCGCTGTCACCGGGCAGGAGAGAACGTTGCTTACGTGCGCCCGGAGTCCATTGGCCAAGGCGGGCCACACTCCCGGGTCTGGATTGGGTCGTGGCGCAGAGAAGGCGTGGCCTCGCCGCGCTAGTCCTTATAGGCTGCTCCGCGCTGGTGCTAGGGCGCAGCAGGCCAAGGGGGAGGTGCGAGCGTGGAGCTAGGACGGGTCTGGGCGGCTCTCGGTGGTTGGCACCGGTTCGCACACCCATTCAAGCGGCAGGACGCACTTGTCTTAGCAGTTCTCGCTGACCGCGCTAGCTGGTGAGTGTCCCTTCTGTGTGTGGGGCCTAGAGCTCGCGGTCTGGTCTGGTCTGGTCCCCAGACTGACGCCTGGTCGGCCCCCCTCTTGTCTTACAGCGGCTTCTACGCTCCGGCACTCTGAGTTCATCAGCAAACGCCCTGGCGTCTGTCCTCACCATGCCTAGCCTTTGGGACCGCTTCTCCTCGTCGTCCACCTCCTCTTCGCCCTCGTCCTTGTCCCGAACTCCCACCCCAGATCGGCCGCCGCGCTCAGCCTGGGGGTCGGCGGCCCGGGAGGAGGGGTTTGACCGCTCCACGAGCCTGGAGAGCTCGGACTGCGAGTCCCTGGACAGCAGCAACAGTGGCTTCGGGCCGGAGGAAGGTGAGCGGTGGGCGGGTGCGGACGCGACTCGAGGGGCCGGGAAGGTGGGGAAGCCCCGGTGCTGGAAGAGGTCAGAGCCGCCTTGGCTTTCTATCCCATCGGGACCCAGATTGCTTGGGGGCAGGGGGAATTGGAGTATAAGGTGAGTGAGGCGGAAACTGAGGCACGGAGTGGGAAGGAGCGTTGGTTTCTTAAGGAAACAGCACCTCCCCCGCCTGTGCGTTTCGTTTTGAAGCCGCTCTAATACCCCTTTCTGTGTGCTCTCCTTTCCAGACACGGCTTACCTGGATGGGGTGTCGTTGCCCGACTTCGAGCTGCTCAGTGACCCTGAGGATGAACACCTGTGTGCCAACCTGATGCAGCTGCTGCAGGAGAGCCTGGCCCAGGCGCGGCTGGGCTCTCGACGCCCTGCGCGCCTGCTGATGCCTAGCCAGTTGGTAAGCCAGGTGGGCAAAGAACTACTGCGCCTGGCCTACAGCGAGCCGTGCGGCCTGCGGGGGGCGCTGCTGGACGTCTGCGTGGAGCAGGGCAAGAGCTGCCACAGCGTGGGCCAGCTGGCACTCGACCCCAGCCTGGTGCCCACCTTCCAGCTGACCCTCGTGCTGCGCCTGGACTCACGACTCTGGCCCAAGATCCAGGGGCTCTTTAGCTCCGCCAACTCTCCCTTCCTTCCTGGCTTCAGCCAGTCCCTGACGCTGAGCACTGGCTTCCGAGTCATCAAGAAGAAGCTGTACAGCTCGGAACAGCTGCTCATTGAGGAGTGTTGAACTTCAACCTGAGGGGGCCGACAGTGCCCCCCAAGGCAGAGAAGACTGAACTTTTGGGGTGGAGACTAGAGGCAGGAGCTGAGGGACTGATTCCTGTGGTTGGAAAACTGAGGCAGCCACCTAAGGTGGAGGTGGGGGAATAGTGTTTCCCAGGAAGCTCATTGAGTTGTGTGCAGGTGGCTGTGCATTGGGGACACATACCCCTCAGTACTGTAGCATGAAACAAAGGCTTAGGGGCCAACAAGGCTTCCAGCTGGATGTGTGTGTAGCATGTACCTTATTATTTTTGTTACTGACAGTTAACAGTGGTGTGACAGCCAGAGAGCAGCTGGGCTGCTCCCGCCCCAGCCTGGCCCAGGGTGAAGGAAGAGGCCCGTGCTCCTCAGAGCAGCCGGAGGGAGGGGGGAGGTCGGAGGTCGTGGAGGTGGTTTGTGTATCTTACTGGTCTGAAGGGACCAAGTGTGTTTGTTGTTTGTTTTGTATCTTGTTTTTCTGATCGGAGCATCACTACTGACCTGTTGTAGGCAGCTATCTTACAGACGCATGAATGTAAGAGTAGGAAGGGGTGGGTGTCAGGGATCACTTGGGATCTTTGACACTTGAAAAAATACACCTGGGAGCTGTGTTTAAACCTTCCCCCATCGTGTACTGCGGAGTTGAGCTGGGAGGGGAGGGGCTGAGAGGGTGGGGGCTGGAACCCCTCCCCGGGAGGAGTGCCATCTGGGTCTTCCATCTAGAACTGTTTACATGAAGATAAGATACTCACTGTTCATGAATACACTTGATGTTCAAGTATTAAGACCTATGCAATATTTTTTACTTTTCTAATAAACATGTTTGTTAAAACAGTTGGTTGAGTCTCTCATCAGTACCATGAAGTGAAAAGGAGGGAGATGGGTGCTAGTGAAAGGCAGGTCTCATCAGGCCCTGGGGTCCACCTGTGTGTTCCTCCATCCCTTTCCGGGACTGCCTGCCAGCCTGGTGACAGAGGTATGTGTACCGTGTGCCATCTGTGCCAAGAACCCTTGGCCCTGTGCTGGCTGAATCTACTAGGAGAACACACTGGAAACCCCTGAAGGTAGGGGGTGAGTCAGACCTCCCACCGAGCCAGAGTCTCCAGAGGGAGAGCTCACCTGGCTGCCCTGGTTAGAAGGCCCAGACAGGAGGGCCCACCGAGCCCAAGGTCTTTAATAAACAGTGAAAGAACTAGAAAATACCTTTTTTCTTTCTGGGAGAAAAAAATAAGTTGTTCTACCATCATGAAAATTACAAATCTTATCTCTGGGTTTAAAAAGACTAAGAGGGGGAGTTTGAAAAATGCTACTTAGCTCATGCCTCTCACTGGACAAGAAACCAAGAGGGGCATGAGCTGCCACTGGAAGGAAGTCTGGACCAGGCAGGTGCAGAACTCCTTGCACACACACAGGTGAGGGAAGGAGTGCTAAGGGCTTAGAGAGCAAGGAAATAGCAGGCCTACCTTAACGATGCCTTGGGTCACCCAGACGTCCTCTGTGCACCTGTCGTCCCAGCCACTTGGGATGCTGAAGCCAGAGGATTGCTTGAGTCCAGGAGTTCAAGGCTGCAGCCTGGGTGACAGCAAGACCCTGTCTCTAAAAACAAAAGATGCATTGTGCATTCTGGGCCCTAAGTTCCTTGTCAGAAAAATTGGCAAATTGGAGTTGGGCCAGATGAAGCCCAGGGCCTTTCCCCCTTCTTCCCTGGAATTACATCCACCCACACCAACTGGCCTTTGGAGAGTTTTTATCTCCCTTGTTTCTCTTCCTGGTCCCAGACAGGCCTTGTTTGCTCAAGACTGTAAAACAGTGGCTCTTCCACTTGAGCGTGTGTAATCAGATCACATGGGCCCTCTTGGAGATTCTCGGTGCATCTGGGCCAGGGCCCCAGAAATCTGCATTTACATCAGGGATTCCAATGGAGGGTCCTAAACTTTACGATGACTTGGAAGACCCATCTCTCTTTGGTAGAACTGAGTGACTTGTTCCCCAAAATGGATAAACTTGGATTAGAAGTGCATTTGGAAATGGATGGTGAGAACAGTGAAGAAGGTGCCCAGACCAGTGTTAGGAAAGCCCTCACACCCATTTTCTTAGCACATCCTTCTAATAGCCACCCTGTGAGGGGTGGGTGGCGGCAGGGGTTTTTAATGTTTTACAGATTAGTAAATGGAGGCCCAAGCCCTGGAATGGTCATCTTCTTGGATAAGGGCTGACTTTGTCCACTCCCAGCCTCTTGAGATTCAGGGCTGGGAGTAAAGCAAGCTTGACACCCGGGCTGAGTCTGAAGGGCACTTTCCCGGGAACTGAGATCTGTGCCAATGCTCACGACCCTGCCTCCCCAGTCTCAAAAGAGAAGCAAGGAAACAATTGTCTTCAGAGTACAGAGTCTTGTTGGTATTTGGGGGCCTGAGCTGGATGGATTGGTCAGCATTAGCCCTTCTCCAAGCCAAGGAGGCAGCTGAGCCCAGCACCGTACCTTTTCTTAGACAGTCAGACTGAGGCCAAATCAAAGCTTGGGTTCCCAAGCTAGCTCAGCTGAGATGCCCTCTCCCAGAGCCAAACTGGATTCCCTCATTCTCACAGGGCCTGAAAATCCTCCTGCAGCAGGACAGAAGGGTCCGCAAGTGGGAGCCCTGTAGCTTGAGTCTCACAGTAAAGGGAAGAGGGTTGCTGAGGCCCAAGACAGTTCTGGGTCCTGAGGTCTGCTAAGACATGGCAGGGAGCTTTGCCCCAGGTACCGGACTTGCTAAGAAAAAATGGGGCAGGCTTCTTTGTTGCTAAGCAGGAAAGCTAAGAAAGCTTATAAAGACCTACACATAAAATCAACTTTGGTAAATGCTTTCAGAAATTGTCCTATTTAGTGAGACCCTATCTGATAAAGAAAGAAAGGAAGGAAAGAAAGAAAGGAAGGAAAGAAAAAAAGAAAGGAAAGGAAAGGGGAAAGGAAAAAGGAAAGGAAAGGAAAAAGATTGCCCTATTTGGCCTGGAAAATATGTACTGATTACTTCCCTTCCTACAGGATTCCCTCTCTTATTCCTATTTCCCACCTCATCGGGTCAATGCTCTAGAACCTGCAATGGTTCCCTGTTGCCAGATTCCACTGCTGGTCTTTTAGGACATTTGGTGTTGGGCCCTATACTCCCTACTAAGGCTTACCTCCCACCATTCCCCTTAACTGGGGGCAAGTCAATCTGGACTGCCCTTTTCTCTAGCCGCAGACTCTGCTCATTCTAGTGCCTTCCACCAAAGATATCTTCCTGAGTTTTGCTGGCAAGCCCTGTCCTTCCTTTAAGGCCTAGAGCAAGTTCCAGCCTTTTTATGGCTCTTTTCTGCTTCCCCTCCCCCCATCTTTCACAATTGCAGTGTGAAAACATGGCATACAATGATCTCATTGTATGCACTTGTTTTGTATCCCCCTAGCTCTATAGAACACCCCTAGGTTCTCCTGAGGCCTGCCACATAGTGGTTAACTAAGCATTGGCTGTCTGAGCCTTGGGTCATGCCCTCTCTCTAAGCTCAGAGAACATAAGATTCCCTCACAAGCCTCAGACTCTCAGGCTACGAGGAGAGGAGGGCAGGGTTAGAAAGAGTTGTTGTTGTTGTTTTGTTTGTTTTTTGTTTTTGTTTTTTTCATTAGCCTACCGCCTAGTTTAGAGGAATATTAAAGGCTAAGGTCCTGGAAGGGAGGTAGTGTCATTAGTGGCTAAAGCCACTTGCATTAGTGAAATCTGGATTCAGATCCCAGCTCAGCCATTTCCTAGCCAATGACCTGGGGCCAGTCACTTTACCTCTCTAAGCTTCAGTTTCCTCATCCGTAAAGTGGGAATGATAGTGAGGAAATGATATATATAACAACATTACTAAGGCCCCCTATGGGCAGAGGACGCCCATGACTGGATAGAGATGGCAGCCTAAGCATGGCAGGGCTGGTTTCACAGCAAGTGCCTTTAATAGGGACCACCCTTTGATTCCTGTTCCCTCTGGTCTTATGTTTCTAACAGCTTTTCAAAGTTACCATCTTAACAGCCATGTTGGCTGGGTGCCGGTGGTTCATGCCTGTAATCCCAGCACTTTGGAAGGCCAAGGTGGGAGGATCACTTGAGCCCAAGAATTCAAGACCAGCCTGAGCAACACAGTGAGAACCCTATAAATAAATAAATAAATAAATAAATAAATAAATAAATAAATATTTAACAGCCATGTCAACATATGACCTTAACAAATTCAACAGAAAAATAAGGCTCGGCATGTGGGTGGGCACTTGTAATCCTAGCACTTTGGGAGGCTGAGGCAGGAGAATCGTGTGAACCCGGGAGGCGGAGGTTGCAGTGAGCCCAGCTCTCACTCCAGCCTGGGTGACAGAGCAAGACTCCGTCTCAAAAAGACCAAAAAAAAAAAAAAACAAAAACAAAAACCAAACAAACAGAAAGGCTGGGCACAGTGGCTTCACGCCTGTAATCCCAGCACTTTAGGAGGCCAAGGCAAGTGGATCACTTGAGGTCAGGAATTCGAGACCAGCCTGGCCAACATGGTGAAACCCTGTCTCTACTAAAAATACAAAAATTGGCTGGGTGTGATGGCACGTGCATGTGGACCCAGCTATTTGAGAGGCTGAGGCAGGAGAATCGCTTCAACCCAGAGGTGGAGGTTACAGTAAGCTGAGATCGCGCCACTGCACTCCAGCCTGGGAGACAGAGCAAGACTCAGTGTCAAAAAAAAAAAGCATGAAAGAAAAACAAACCCTCCACTTGGGGGAAATATGTTCAGACAGCTATACTTCTAAGTTGCATTATTCTAATTCTGGTACATATTAAGCATTACATATAAGGTTCCTTTAGGCTGGGCGTGGTGGCTCACACCTGTAATCCCAGCACTTTGGGAGGCTGAGATAGGTGGATCACCTGAGGTCAGGAGTTCGAGACCAGCCTGGCCAACATGGTGAAACCCCATCTCTACTAAAAATAGAAAAATTTGCCAGGCGTGATGGTGTGTGCCTGTAGTCCCAGGTACTCGGGAGGCTGAGGGAGGAGAATCATTTGAACCCAGGAGGCGGAGGTGGCAGTGAGCCAAGATTGCGCTACTGGGCAACAGATTGAGACTCTGTTTAAAAAAAAAAATTCCTTTAATTCCACCTCATGGATCAGGAGGAAATGCCAAGGGGCAGAGGAGCTCAGTGAGGGATCTGCAGGACTAAGATGAGCAGTGTGTGGTCTCCTACCTCCAGGGCCTTCCGCTCAACCCCCACAAGCCCTCCCAGTTTCCCAGCTCAGGTGCAGCCTGGGTCAGCCACATCCTACTTTGGCTGCTGGAGGAAACCAAGTACTGCTGGGGCACCCCAGAGGAAGCTGAGGAAACATGGGCACAAAAACCAGGCCCAATTAATAGACCATTACAGGACTCTGTAATTATCCCGAAATGGAAGGGCTTTTTAAGAAGGAATCACAAATTAGAGAGAAAACCATTAAACCTAGACGTGTCCATGCAGGGGCCCAGCTGAGAAGCCTCCATCTTGATCCCAGCCATGGGCAGCTTCATGGAAACTTCTGGGGCAGCAGATGCAGCCTGTGGCTACGTGGAGCTGGCGGCTCTGAATGTAGAGGTTGGTGGGCTGCATTCACTTGGTCACTCATTTATTCATTCACCCTATATACTATATAACTAACAGGTCCATGTGGGCTGCAAGAGAAAGTCAAAGTAAGTAGGAACCCTTAAGAAGCTGATATAAAAATGTTCTTTCAGCCAGGCGCAGTGGCTCACACCTGTAATCCCAGCACTTTGGGAGGCTGAGGCAGGCGGATTGTCTGTGGTCAGGAGTTCGAGACCAGCCTGGCCAACATAGTGAAACCCTGTCTCTACTAAAAATACAAAAAATTAGCTGGTGTGGTGGTGGGCGCCTGTAATCCCAGCTATTCAGGAGGCTGAGGCACAAGAATCTCTTGAACCCAGGAGGCGGAGGTTGCAGTGAGCCGAGATGGCGCCGTTGCACTCCAGCCCAGATAACAAGAGTGAAACTCCATCTCAAAAAAAAAAAAACAGTTCTCTCACACACATACACACATGTACATACATAATCACACACACCTACATAATCACACACGCTTTTAATAAGTAAAACGTGGGGCATAAGGAGAAGAGAAAATGGGCATACACTCAAATCTCCCTATCCCTAATTTCCCAGGAAAAACTTTTTTTTTTTTTTTTTTTTTTTTAAACAGAGTCTAGCCCTGTTGCCCAGGCTGGAGTACAGTGGCATGATCTTGGCTTACTGCAACCTCGCCTCCTGAGTTCAAGCCATTCTCCTGCCTCAGCCTCCGGAGTAGCTGGGATTACAGGCACATGCTGCCACACCCGGCTAATTTTTGAGATTTCTTTTTTTTTTTTTTTTTTTTTTTGAGACAGAGTCTCATTCTGTCGCCCTGGCTGGGGTGCAGTGGTGCAATCTCGTCTCACTGCAACCTCCACCTCCCGGCTTCAAGCAGTTCTTCTGCCTCAGCCTCCTGAGTAGCTGGGATTATAGGTGTGTGCCACCATGCTTGGCTAGTTTTTGTGTTTTTAGTAGAGACAGGGTTTCTCCATGTTGGTCAGGATGGTCTCGAACTCCTGACCTTGTGATCCGCCCGATTCAGCCTCCCAAAGTGCTGGGATTACAGGCGTGAGCCACCACACCCAGCCAAAAATAAATTTTTTTAACGTGAATTATACATCAATAAACCTGATTTTTTAAAAGTATGTATACATAGCTGGGTATGTGGTATGTGCCTGTAGGCCTAGCTACTTGGGAGGCTGATGCAGGAGGATTGCTTGAGCCCAGAAGTTCAAGGCCAGTCTGGGCAACGTGGGGAGACCCAGTCTCTAAAATATAAAAATTTAAAAATATATATATATACACAAAAATTAACTCAAAGTGGAAAGTGAATCATAAGGCTAAATGGAAGAGCTAAACTATAAAACTCTTAGAAGATATATAGGAGTAAATCTTCATGATCTCAGATTAGGCAATTATTATTATTATTATTACTTTAGATGGAGTCTTGCTCTGTCTCCAGGCTGGAGTGCAGTGGCATGTTCTCGGCTCACTGCAACCTCCACCTCCTGGGTTCAAGCAATTCCCCTGCCTCAGACTCCTGAGTAGCTGGGATTACAGGCGCGCACCACCATGCCCAGCTAATTTTTGTATTTTCAGTAGAGACAGGGTTTCACCACTTTGGCCAGGATGGTCTCAATCTCTTGACCTCGTGATCCGTCCACCTCGGGTTCCCAAAGTGCTGGGATTACAGGCGTGAGCCACTGTGCTGGCCTGGCAATTCTTTCTTAGATAAGATTCCAAAAGTACCGATGATAAGAAAGAAGACTGACAAATTGAATTTTATGAAAATTAAAAACAGTTGTGCTTCAAAGGACACCATCAAGAAAATGAAAAGACTGAAATACCAACCACAGGGGGCCAAAAAAAAAAGAATGAAATTGAAAACACAACCCACAGACTGGAAGAAAATATTTGCAAATCATTTGTTTGATAAGTGATTTGCATCTAGAATGCATAAGAAACTCTTACAATTCAATTAAACAATGAGCAAAGGATCTGAATATCTGAACAGACATTTTCCAAAGAACATATGTAAGTGCCCAACAGCCATTTGTGAAAAGATATTCAACACTATTGGTCATTAGGAAAATGAAAATCAACACTACACTGAGGTACCACAACACACCAGAATGGGAATAATCAGAGACAGAGGATATCAGGTGTTAGTGAGGATGCAGGGAAACTGGAACCCTCATACATTGCTGGAAGGAATATAAATTGGTGCAGCCACTTTAATTTTTTTTTATTTTTATTTATTTATTTTTTTTTTGAGACAGAGCCTCCCTGCGTCTCCCAGGCTGGAGTGCGGTGGTGCGATCTCGGCTCACTGCAACCTCCGCCTCCTGGGTTCAAGCGATTTTCCTGCCTCAGCCTCCTGAGTGGCTGGGATTACAGGTGTGAGCCACTATGCCCGGCTAATTTTCATATTTTTAGTAGAGATGGGGTTTCACCATGTTGGCCAGGTTGTTCTCAAACTCCCGACCTCAGATGATCTGCCCACCTTGGCCTCCCAAAGTGCTGTGATTACAGGTGTGAGCCACTGCACCGGCCAGGTGCAGCCACTTTGAAAAACAGTTTGGCGACCGGGCACGGTGGCTCACGCCTATAATCCCAGCACTTTGGGAGGCTGAGGCAGGTGGATTGCCTGAGGTTGGGAGTTGGAGACCAGCCTGGCCAGCATGGTGAAACCCCGTCTCTAATACAAATACAAAAATTAGCCCGGTGTGGAGGCAGGCGCCTGTAATCCCAGCTACTCAGGAAGCTGAGGCAAGATAATTGCTTGAACCCGGTAGGTGGAAGTTGTAGGGAGGTGGAGGTTGCAGTTAGCTGGGATCTTGCCATTGTACTCCAGCCTGGGTGACAAAGCGAGACTCCGTCTCAAAAAAAAAAAAAAAAAAAAAAAGACAGTTTGGCAGTTCCTCAAAATGCTAACCATAGAGTTACCATAGGACCTAGCAATTTCACTTCTAGGTATACATTCAAGATAAATGAAAATGTATGTCTACGCAAAAAAACTTGTACACAAATGTTCATAGCAGTATTATTCATAATAGCCAAAAAGTGGAAACAACCCAAATGTCCATCAACAGACAAAACAAAGTGTAGCATAGCCACACAATGGAACATTTGGCAATAAAAAGAAACGCAGTTCTGATACATGCTACAACATGGATGAGCTTCCAAAACATTACGCTAAATGAAAGATGCATGTCACAAAAGATGACATATTGTATGTTTCCATTTATATGAAATGTCCAGAATATGAAAATCCATAGAGACAGAAAGTAGGTTAGTGGTTGCCTAGGGCTGGGAGTTTGAGGAAAAGAGTGGGTAACGGCTAATGGGTCTCAAGTTACTTTTTGGGGTGATGAAAATATTCTAAGACAGATTGTGGTGATGGATGCAGAAGTCTGAACATACTAAAATCCATTGAAATTTGTGATATGTAAATTATATCAATAAAGTTTTTTAAATATACATTTGTCAAAATTCATGGAATTGTACATCTAAAAAAGGGTGCATTTTGCTACATGCAAATTATACCTCAATTAAAAAAAAATTAACACTCCCAAAAAAGCATATAAAGTAAGCTCTGGGCCGGGCACAGTGGCTCATGCCTGTAATCCCAGCACTTTGGGAGGCCAAGGTGGGCGGATCACCTGAGTTCAGGAGTTCGAGACCAGCCTGACCAATATGATGAAACCCCATCTCTACTAAAAATACAAAAATTAGTCAGGCATGGTGGCATGCGCCTGTAATCCCAGCTACTCGGGAGGCTGAGGCAGGAGAATTGCTTGAACCCGGGAGGCAGAGGTTGCAGTGAGCCAAGATGGGGCCATTGCACTGCAGCCTGGGAAACAAGAGTGAAACTGTCTCAAAAAAAAAAAAAAAAAAGAAAAAAAAAGCTCTGGAAGTTTAAAAAGTAAATTATGGCTCCATAATTATGGTTTCGTTTAGTGTAAATATGGTAAAATTTCACTAAGAAAAGGAAAGCAAAAAGAAGCTATGATCACTTTGGCTTAAATTTTATTTATTCTCTGTCTTGGCCAATAGAATGTCAATTTTCGTGTGCCTAGCTTTGTGTCTGGCTTATAGAAAGTGCTAAAAGAACACTTGTGGAAGGTGGGAAGGATGAAAAAGAGCATGACAGCTCAAGTCCAACATCTCCTGGAGAGGCCCATTTGGGCTACTTTCAAGCATTTTATTATTATTATTATTATTTTTTGAGACAGAATTTCACTCTTGTCTCCTAGGCTGGAGTGCAGTGGCATGATCTCGACTCACTGCAACCTCCGCCTCCTGGGTTCAAGTGATTCTGCTGCCTCAGCCTCCCAAGTAGCTGGGGTTACAGGCACCCGCCACCACACCAGGCTAATTTTTGTATTTTTAGTAGAGTTGGGGTTTCACCATGTTGGCCAGGCTGGTCTCAAACTCCTGACCTCAGGTGATCTGCCTTCCTCGGCCTCCCAAAGTGCTGGAATTACAGGCATGAGCCACTGTGCCCAGCCCAAGCACTTTATTATTATTATTATTACTACTATTGTGGTAAAATACACATAATAAAAATTTTGCCATCTGACCCATTTTGAGCATATGATTTAGTAGTGTTAAGTATATTTACATCATTGTACAACCAATCGCCAGAACATTTTCCCTCTTCTACAACTGAAACTATGTACCCATTAAACAACTTATTTCCTCCTCCCGTGGCAACCACCATTCTAATTTCTGTCTCTAGAAATTTGACTCCTCTAGGTACCTCATATAAGTGGAACTATGTAGTATTGGTCTTTTTTATTTTATTTTATTTTATTTTTTATTTTTTGAGATGGAGTTTCACTCTTGTTGCCCAGGCTGGAGTACAATGGCACAATCTTAGCTCACCGCAACCTCCGCCTCCCAGATTCAAGCAATTCTCCTGCCTCAGCCTCCTGAGTAGCTGGGATTACAGGCGCATGCCACCATGCCCAGATAATTTTTGTATTTTTTTAGTAGAAATGGGGTTTCACTATGTTGACCAGGCTGGTCTTGAACTCCTGACCTTGTGATCCACCCGCCTCGGCCTCCCAAAGTGCTGGGAATACAGGTGTGAGCCACCGTGCCTGGCCACTATGTAGTATTTGTCTTTTTGTGACTGACCTATTTCACTTTGCATAATATCCTTATGGTTCATGCATGTTGTAGCACGTGACAGCATTTCCTTCCTTTCTCGGTCTGCATAGTACTCTGTTGTATGCACACACCACATTTTGCTTATCCATTCATCTGTCACAGACACCTGGGTTGCTCCCATCTTTTGGCTATTGTGAAGAGTGCTGCTATGAACATGGGTGTATAGTTATCTCGCCAAGTCCCTGCTGCCACTTCTTTTAGGTGTAGACTCAGAAGTAGAATTGTTGGATCATATGGTAATTTGATTTTTCATCGTTTGAGAAACTGCCATACTATTTTCCATAACGGTTGCACCATTTTACATTCCCACCACCAGTGCACAATACTTCCAAGCACTTTCATGCCCCGTTACACCCCAGTCCCACTCCAAATACCTCAACAGGCAAGTCCTGCTGCACCCACTCCTACAAGGTGGTAAGTGGTGAGGGGCCAGATGAGAGCTCTGGATTTCTAGTATTCTAGGATGTTCTAGGAAGTCGGAGGAGAGGGTTGAGAACTGCATATTGTACCACGAGGCTGCAAGAAAGGGCAGGCTCAGGACTGGAGAGGATAAATAGCCCATATTTATGGACTCTTTCGCATCTTCAACTCACTTTACCTATCACCGACTACAAAATAGCTACTATTATTATTCCCATTTTACAGATGAGGAAATCGAGCAACATGGGGCAACAGAGAGAGCTTGGACTGGGAACGGTGAGACCTGTGGTTTTGCCTCATTTTTCCACTGACCTTGTTTCTTCATCTTTGAACTGAGGGGATGGGACTGGATGACACCTAAGAGAGATTCTATGAGGCAAAGCTCAGCTGCCAGCCGCCACTGCTGCTGTTTTCCTCCAGCCCCATCCGGTCGCCCTCCCTGGGTTCAAGCCTGGGGCGGGGCACGGGGCTCAGGGTGGGAAGAACAGAGCCTTCTTGCAGGTCACTGAGCAAATGCTTGACTGCTTTCTGGGGCATGTCCAAATCTGGAAGGAGAACATTAAGAAGAAATTTCCACGGCCCTTCCCCCATCGGGGGATTTTCCATTCTGCCTGGGCAGACATGCCTCTCGGTTTCTCCAGAGCCAAGCTCTGGCAATCCGTAGGTTTTATTGAATGGCTCAACTCAGTGCTAGGATGAATGTTCTGGTTCTTGCCCTAGGAAAGGGGCAAGTTTGTTGAGGAGCCACAGCTGATCTAGAAAGATGAAGTGGGGCTGGAGGCAGGATGGTACTGAATCAAGTATTCAGTCTAGAAGAACCCCAGAGAGAGACCAGGGGAAACAGGAACAACCAGGGGCAACTTCCTAGAATAAGGGACCAGAGTTGGAGGGGCAAAGGAGGGTGGAGACTTGTTAGGCAGACAGGAGAGTGCAGAACAGATGAGGGGCGGGGCGCAGTGGCTCACGTTTGTAATCCCAGCACTTTGGGAGGCTGAGGCAGGTGGATCACCTGAGGTCAGGAGTTCAAGACCATCCTGGCCAACACAATGAAACCCTGTCTCTACTGAGAATATAAAAATTAGGCATGGTGGCGCACACCTGTAATCCCGGCTACTTGGGAGGCTGAGGCAGGAGAATCACTTGAACCCGGGAGGCAGAGGTTGCAGTGAACCCAGATAGCGTCACTGCACCCCAGCCTGGGTGACAGAGGTGACAGAGCAAGACTCCACCTCAGAAAAAAAAAAAAAAAGAACAGATGAGGAAGAAAATAATGTGGACCAGCTTTACAAAGTTTGTCATGCACACAGGGACAGTGCAGTGGCCAGGAGAGAGTTGGATCCAAGAAATGGAAAGTATGGTGAAGCCGATTGCGGAATACAGAAAACAGGCAGCCGTTGCAGGGGCTGGTGCTGTGGCCTCTGCACTTGCCTGTCCCACTGCAGGGAACACTCTTCCCTCAGAGCATCCCCTGGCCAGCTACTAGAGGATCAGATTTAGCTCACTGTCCCTTGCTCCACAAGGCAGCATGCCCTGGCCACCCCTGCAAAAGCAACCATCCTCTAGCACAGCTCCGCATACATTTCCCCCACAGCCCTTAACACCACCAGAAGTTAACCTGTGTCTTTGTTCAGTGGCCACCTCCCTTCTACAGGATGGGAGTTCCATGAGAGCAGAGGTATTGCTGGGCTTGTTCTCCACCAAATCCCAAGGGCCTGGCACACAGCTAGCTCAGTCATTTTTGTTTGTTTGTTTTTATTTTTTCTTGCTCTGTCACCCAGGCTGTAGTGCAGTGGCACAAACACAGCTCACTGCAGCCTCAACCTCCCAGGCTGAAGTGATCCTCCCACTTCAGCCTCCCAAGTAGCTGGGACCACAGGCATGCACCACCACACCTAGCTAATGTTTTATTGTTCTTATTGTTATTCGTAGAGATGGGAGTCTCACTTTGTTGCCCAGGCTGGTCTCAAACTCTTGGGCTCAAGCAATCCTCTCACCTTCGCTTCCCAAAGTGTTGGGATTGCAGGTGTGAGCCACCGCATCCAGCCTCAGTAAATATTGCTGAGATTCACTGAACTGTACTTTGGAATGTCTTGGTGAAAGGAAGTCTATGATAACTATATATATATATATTTTTTTTCTGAGCACCTACTATATGCCAGGCACTGTGCTAAGTGCCTTACAAACATTATCTCATTTATTCCTCTGAGCAACTCTATGGGAAAGGTGCCACCTGTTTTATAGGTGAGGAAACTGAGGCCAAGAGAGGTTTTTGAAGTTGCTCAAGGACACACAGAGACAGGATTTGAACCTCCAGTTTTTTGTTTTTTTTTAAGACGGAGTCTCACTTTACTGCCTAGGCTGGAGTGCAATGGCCTGATCTTGGCTCACTGCAACCTCCACCTCCCAGGTTCAAGCAATTCTCCTGTCTCAGCCTCCCTAGTAGTTGGGACTACAGGTGCACACCACCACATCCGGCTAATTTTTTTTGTATTTTTATTAGAAATGGGGTTTCACCATATTGGCCAGGCTGGTCTTGAACTCCTGACCTAAGGTGATCTGTCCACCTCAGCTTCCCAAAGTGTTGGGATTACAGGCGTGAACCACCGTGCCCGGCGAACCTCCACATTTGACCTCTGGGCTATCAGTGTCCAATAGAAATATAATACGAGGCTGGGCGCGGTGACTCATGCCTGTAATCCCAGAACTTTGGGAGGCCAGGGCGGGCAGATCGCTGAAGTCAGGAGTTCAAGACTAGCCTGGCCAACATGGTGAAACCCCATCTCTACCAAAAATACAAAAATTAGCTCAGCGTGGTAGCAGGCACCTGTAATCCCAGCTACTCGGGAGGCTGTAGAGAATTGCTTGAACTCAGGAGGTGGAGGTTGCAGTAGGCTGAGATCACGCCACTGCACTCCAGCATGGGGGATAGAGCAAGACTCTGTCTCAAAAAAAAAAAAAAAAAGAAATATAATAAGAGCCATATAAATAATTTAAAATTTTCCATCAGCCTTACTAAAATATAGAATCAGGTGTCATTAACTTTAATAACATTTTATTTAATCTGACATAAAAGGCCGGGCCTGGTGGCTCATGCCCGTGTAATCCCAGCACTTTGGGAGGCCAAACCAGGCGGATCATCTGAGGTCCGGAGTTTGAGACCAGCCTGACCAACATGGAGAAATCCCGTCTCTACTAAAAATACAAAATTAGCCAGGCGTGGTGTTGCATGCCTGTAATCCCAGCTACTCAGGAAGGCTGAGGCAGGAGAATCACTTGAACCCGGGAGGCGGAGGTTGCAGTGAGCCGAGATCGCGCCATTGCACTCCAGCCTGGGCAACAAGAGCGAAACTCCGTCTCAAAACAAACAAACAAACAAAAACTGACATAAAAATGGTATCATTAAACATGAATCAATACAAAAATATGAATTAGGTATTTTACATTTTCTTTAACTAAGTTTCCAAAATCTGGTACCTAGTTTATAGTTACAGCATTGCTAAATTTTTTTTCTTTTCTTTTTTTTTTTTTTTTTTTTTTGAGATGGAGTCTTGCTCTGTTGCCCAGACTGGAGTGTAGTGGCGCGATCTCCGCTCACTGCAAGCTCCGCCTCCCGGGTTCACGCCATTCTCCTGCCTCAGCCTCTCAAGTAACTGGGACTACAGGCACCCACCACCCCGCCCGGCTAATTTGTGTGTGTGTGTGTGTGTGTGTGTGTGTGTATTTTTAGTAGAGACGGGGTTTCACCGTGTTAGCCAGGATGGTCTTGATCTCCTGACCTCGTGATACGCCCGCCTGAGCCTCCCATAGTGCTGGGATTACAGGCATGAGCAACCGCGCCCAGCAGCATTTGCTAAATTTTCATCAGAAAAATGATCTGTATTTAGATTTCATAAAATTTGCAGTTGAAAAACTAGATTCATGTACCCAAGTTGTTCCAAACATACTTAAACATTTTCCAATATCTGAATGGAGTATCACTTTTTTTTTTTTTTTTGGAGAGGGAGTCTTGCTCTGTCGCCCGGGCTGGAGTGGAATGGTGCAATCTCGGCTCACTGCAATCTCCGCCTCCCGGGTTCAAGTGATTCTCCTGCCTCAGCCTCCTGAGTAGCTGGGATTGCATGTACCCGCCACCACGCCCAGCTAATTTTTGTATTTTTAGTAGAGACAGTGTTTCACCATGTTGGCCAGGCTGCTCTTGAGCTCCTGACCTCGTGATCTGCCCGCCTTGGCCTCCCAAAGTGCTAGGATTGCAGGCATGAGCCATGAGCCACCTTGCCTGGCTGAGTATCACTTTTTAAACTTAGAGGTACATTAATTAAAATTAAATTAAAAAAAATTTTTTTTGAGACGGAGTCTCACTCTGTCCCCCAGGCTGGAGTGCAGTGGCGTGATCTCGGCTCACTGCAAGCTCCACCTCCTGGGTTCACGCCATTCTCCTGCCTCAGCCTCCCGAGTAGCTGGGACTACAGGCGCCCGCCACTACGCCCGGCTAATTTTTTTGTATTTTTAGTAGGGACAGGGTTTCACCGTGTTAACCAGGATGGTCTTGATCTCCTCGTGATCCGCCCGCCTCGGCCTCCCTAAGTGCTGGGATTACAGGCTTGAGCCACTGCGCCTGGCCAAATTAAATAAAATTTAAAGTGCAGCTCCTCAGCAGCATTAGGCACATGTCAAGGGCTCAACAGCCCACATGGCAGTGGTCTCCATGTTGGAAGGAACAGCTCCGAGCTGCACGGCCTCGTCTGGCATGAGGGTTGGATGGGTGGGAGAGGGAGGCTGGAGTCCAAGAGGCTGGTGGGAGGAATCTGTAGCGGACTAGGGACCAGCTACGGGAGGAAAGGTTAGGGAAACAGACAGGCAGGCCTAGGCCCACCTACAAATGAGGCAGGATCCCCAGCCATGACTCCTACCAAGCTGCACAGGTCTGGCCCACTCGCTCACAAGGGGAGTGCCCTGTGGTGGGCTCTTCCCACTAAGGAAGTGATGGCCCTCATACTCTTGGGTAGAGCTCCTGTCCCCTCCTACACTACTACAAAGGGATCTGGGGGTGGTGCATGAGGCTGGATCTGAGCAGGCTCCAGCTCTGTGGGTGGAGTGATCTTCCTCTTATCTCTCCCATCTGTGGGCAGCTGGGGAGCGTGGTGGTTAAGTACACGGCCCTGGTTAAACAACTCTGAGGTCAGATACACCTGGGTTCCAACCCAGCTCAGCCAATTCCTTGCTGTGTGACCTTGGATAAGTCAAGTATCCTCTCTGAGCCTCAGTTTCCTCATCTGGAAAATGAAAACAAATCATGAAATATTGTAAGACTCTAATTTCTAGAGGGTGCCCAGCTCAATCAATCAAATGATCAATTAACAATAGCTGTTCTTCCCAGGTAATGTCCTTTTCCTGTTAAAAACAGGAAAGTAAGCCTGGCGTGATGGCCTGCACCTATAATCCCAGCTATAAATATTTGGGAGGCTGAGGCAGGAGGATCACTTGAGCCCAGGAGTTTGAATCCAGCCTGGGCAATATAGCGAGACCCCATCTCTACAAAAACATTAAAAACTTAAAAATTATTTCAAAATAGGAAGGTAGATTGGAGAATGTTGGTGATTATTGGAAAGGAGATAGCAGAGATGAGCTGAAGAGGGAGGGAGTTAATTCCCATGGCTGAGGGTTCCCTTCTAGGGCTCCCCCACATCTCCTGCTGGGGATCCTGCCTCATTTTTAGGTGGGCCCAGGCCTGCCTCTGTTTCCCCACCCTTCCCTCCCATAGACTTGGTTAATCAGCAGGTTGGGGAGGGGGACCTGCTGCTCCCAGAGGCCGTAGGTGCTGGAGCACGAGGTAAGAATGGCCAAGAGCTGGCTGGGCGCAGTGTCTCACGCCTGTAATCCCAGCACTTTGGGAGGCCGAGGTGGGCAGATCACCTGAGGTCGGGAGTTTGAGACCAGCCTGACCAACATGGAAAAACCCCATCTCTGCTAAAAATACAAAATTAGCCGGGAATGGTGGCACATGCCTGTAATCCCAGCTACTCAGGAGGCTGAGGCAGGAGAATCACTTGAACCCGAGTGGCGGAGGTTGCGGTGAGCCAAGATCATGCCTTTGCACTCCAGCCTGGGCAACAAGAGCAAGACACCGTCTAAAAAAAGAAAAAAAAAGAATGGCCAAGAGCCATCTTCTAGAAATGGGGAGAATGACTCAAACTGAATCAGGAGTAGGTGAGGTCACCCTGGGTACCTGGAGTTACTCAGAGTGACACTAGTACATGCCTGGCAGGAGTGATGGATGAGCTAGGCTCCAGGAAAGCAGGTGGGGCTGGAAACCACCCAAGACAAGGAAATTGTTGGGTTTGAAATTCCAGGTAAGCAGAGTATGGCCTGAGAGCAGCGGCAGAGGCTGAAAGTGGGCTTGGTCCGGGTATTTTTGAGGCTGAGGTAGCTCCAACTCTCTCCCTCTGAGTCAGCACCCCACTTAAGACAGAAATACTGAGATCTGCGACCTCAGCCTCCCCCACGGCAACTCCACAGTCCCCAAACCTTTGCTCCGCTGGGTCCTCCCAAGTATGGTAGCTGACACAGCCCTGAGCAGCCCACTGTCCTCTGCCACGCCAAGTCTTCTCACTCTTGTCACTTTGTCCTACATCATTTCTTTGTCTGGCACCCCTCCTAGAATTGGTGCCCCAGAGGTGGGAAAAACCTACCCTGCTCACTGCTCTATCTCCTGGGCTTAGCTCAGACTCTGGCATACGTGAGTGCTTAGTAGAAACTTGATGGGGTATTAAAATTGAGACCTGGGTGGGTTCTCACATTAAATTTCTAACAGTCCTTAGGTGGCTTGGGCCCACCCCTCTGAGCCCTGTTTCCACATCTGTAAAGTAGCAAACCATCGCCATGAAGAACAGGGAAGAACCAGGTCAGCAGGCAGGGCGGATGAAGCATCCAGCCAGTTCTAGGAAGTTTCCGATGGCTAATCCTTCAGATGCAGCTTGTAAGCAGGTCAAATACAGAATAGGAAACTGAGGCGCAACGAAGTCATGCTTAGAAGTCTGTCCAGGGAGACCAGTCAAGGCCTCCCCCACACCCTACAAGCCCTTCTAGGAGCTCTGGTTCAGTCACTCTCATTCAATCTC
This sequence comes from Gorilla gorilla gorilla, assembly GCF_029281585.2. NCBI lineage: Eukaryota > Metazoa > Chordata > Mammalia > Primates > Hominidae > Gorilla > Gorilla gorilla. The sequence continues at coordinate 43,466,464 of NC_073232.2, read as the reverse complement.
CCTGAGAGGTACCATCCACAGGTCCTGAAGTGTGTGGCCTGTCCCTGCTGTGTAAGGTGGCCCTCCCCATTCTGCTTCCTCTTTGAGGTGGCCTAGCTCCTGGTGGTAGGCAAGTGCTAGAAGACAGCAGAGGTGGCTGCCTCTGGTGTTGGGAGCTGGAGTCAAAGAGCCACAGGGTGTGTGTGTGTGTGTGTGTGTGTGTGTTCATTATCCGTAAGTATCCACTTGGCCCTCACTATACTCCAAGAGGGAGGCAGTCCAGCCTAGTGGTGAGATGGTGAGATGCTCCCACTATGGAGTCAGGCTGGAGTTGGCCTTGGGGCAGTCCTTCCTTTTTTTTTCTTTTTTTTTTGAGACGTAGTCTTGCTCTGTAGCCCAGGCTGGAGTGCAATGGCGTGATCTTGGCTCACTGCAACCTCTGCCTCTCGGGTCCTGGTTCAAGCAATTCTCCTGCCTCAGCCTCCCAAGTAGCTTGGACTACAGGCGCCCACCATCACGCCCAGCTAATTTTTGTATTTTTAGTAGAGACGGGGTTTCACCATGTTGGCCAGGCTGGTCTCGAACTCCTGACCTCAGGTGATCTGCCCACCTTGGCCTCCCAAAGTGCTGGGATTACAGGCCTGAGCCACCGCGCCCGGCCTGGGGCAGTCCTTCCTAAGCCCCAGTCTCCTACCTAAAAAAGATGGCTGTGAGGGTGTGGCATGCTCAGCACTCAGCACAGAGCCCCACTCACCATTAACACTCAACAAAGAGCATGTGTTGTTAGTTTTTGTTTTGTTTTGTTTTGAGACAGAGTCTCACTCTGTAGCCCAGGCTAGAGTGCAATCATGGCTCACTGCAGCCTTGATCTCCTGGGCTCAAGTGATCCTCCCACCTCAGTGTCCCAAAGTGCTGGGATTACAGGCATAAGCCACCTTGCCCGGCCAGTTTTTAGCCTGTCAGCTCTTTGAGGGACACTTGTTATGGTCATACCCACAGCTTTGACCCTTACCAGGTGCTCAGGTGGATGAATGAATGAGTAGAAAGAAGGAAGAGAAGGCAGGAGGGAGAAGAGGAAGAATGAAGGAAGGGTTGAGTTTGTTCTGGAAGCTCCCAGCTTCCATCCGCACCACACTCTCCCTCTGTCCCCAGGACACCAGGGAACTGACTCAAGGCTCTCCTCTTACCAGGTGCTGTGTGGGGTCCAGGGAGAAGAGCCCATTTGAAATGGGGCACTGGTCTAAACTCTGGACCTGCTGCTCACTATTGACTGAACTTAGCCACTTAAATATTCTCCTCTGTAAAATGGGAGTGACCATAGCAACTACCTCGCTGAATTGTAGGGAGACCCAAAAAATGTATATGAATACATTTGTCAACTAAAGAGTGTTAGGGATTATCTCAGTGGAGGGATAGGCAGTGCAGGCTCTGGAACCAGACTTCTTGCGTTCACATCCCTGCTGCACTGCTTGGAGACCTTTGGCAAGGTCCTTAACTCCTCTGGATCTCAGTTTTCTCATCTGTAAAACAGGGATTATACTAGTTCCTACCTCACAGAGTTGTGAAGATTAAATGAGATAATGCATGAAAGGCTTTTGAATCAGAGCAGGGCACACATTAGGCATGATGTCCATGATCAAGTGCCTAATATGTGCCTGCTCTCAGGAAGGATGCTGTGAACTACTTCACACTAAAGTGTAAATGAATGATAAGATCTACTATGCTCCACTCATGCCTGTAATCCTAGCACTTTGGGAGGCCGAGGCAAGTGGATCACCTGAGGTCAGGAGTTCGAGACCAGCCTGTCCAACATGGCAAAACTCTGTCTCTACTAAAAATACAAAAATTAGCCAGGTGGGGTGGCACATGCCTGTAATCCCAGCTATTCAGGAGGCTGAGGCAGAACTGCTTGAACCCAGGGGGTGGAGGTTGCAGTGGGCCCTGATTGTGCCACTTCATTCTGGCCTGGGCGACAAGAGTGAAACTCTGTCTCAAAAAAAAAGAAATGATCTACTATACTCTCTCTCAGAGGCATATGAATCTTAACAGGAATTAAAGGAGTGAAACCCCATCTAATTATGGGATTTTAAAAAGTAAAAGAGGCATACAGGGGTAGGTAAGGCCCTTCCTAGGGTCCCTCAAAATCACGCCTGCTGCCCACTGCACAAATCCCGCCTGGTCCCAGAGAGGGACCACACACAGAGGAAGGGAGAACATAGTGCCAGTTCCTGAGGAAGCTCCCCTCTGCTGGAGAAACGAGAGGCAACTGGACCCCCCAATACTGCATCACTCCAGCTAAACATGGAGGGCCTTCGGAGGCATGGCAGGCAGTCGCCCGGGCTACAGCAACCAGAAGGGCTTCAAGGACCCTCCAGGGAGCAACAGGAGCCAGGGTGAGGGGGTGGGAAGGGGGATGGGCACTGGATGTGATGAGGACTGACTTGGGATGACTGACACGGGACCAGCGAGGAAGGGGTGGGCACTCTCCCAGGGCAAGACCCTCACTTTCTAATCCGTTTCCCCCTGACTGGCACCTGTAGTACAAGGTGCAGAGGAGGTCAGGAGGTGGGTTCTGAAGCCCTGGCATTGGGGTGTTACCAATGGGCACCCATTCAATATCTCTTCAGTTCCTCCTTTGGAGAAACCCTCTTCCCTCCTTCCTTTTCAGCTAATTGGAGCAGGTGAGGCTGCAGGTGTGGGGTCTGTGAACAGATTTGCCAATCAACACAGGGTTATTCCTGCCTTGCCCCTGGTAGCTGTGTGGTCACATGACCCCAATTGTCCAGTTACAGTGAAACCCGGGACATGTGTCACAATTTCCAAGGACAGAGCCTCTTTCTACTCAACTGGAATTTGGGATGATGTGCCCCTGCAGCTGCAGCAGGTGCTCATGGAGCCCAAACACTTCCCAAGACAGCAAAGGCAAAGTACAAACAAGTACAAAGACTCTGGGAAATGAGTCTTCATGACGTCCTGGTGTCGCCAGATCGAGTCATGCCTGGGGTTCTCAGTTTCCTGAGCCAGTAGATTCCCTTGTTAGCATAAATCAGTTTGAGTCAGGTTTTCTGGCATTTGCATCATTAAGAGTCTGACATTCATATGGTGAATTTTCTTTTCTTTCTTTTTTTTTTTTTTGAGATGGAGTTTCGCTCTTGTTGCCCAGGCTGGAGTGCAATGGTGCGATCTCGGCTCACCGCAACCTCCGCCTTCTCCTGGGTTCAAGCGATTCTTCTGCCTCAGCCTCCTGAGTAGCTGGGATTATAGGCATGCGCCACCATGACCGGCTACTTTTGTATTTTTAGTAGAGACGGGGTTTCTCCATATTGGTCAGGCTGGTCTCGAACTCCTGACCTCAGGTGATCTGCCCGCCTCGGCCTCCTAAAGTGCTGGGATTACAGGCGTGAGCCACCGTGCCCGGCCATGGGTCTGTTCTTAAATGGGGCTTCCAGAGGGAACCTCAGCCTGTTTTGAAATAACAAGGATCCAGGCACGGTGGCTCACGCCTATAATCCCAGGACTTTGGGAGGCTGAGGCGGACGGATCACGAGGTCAGTAGTTTGAGACCAGCCTGACCAACATGGAGAAACCCCATCTCTACTAAAAATACAAAATTAGCCGGGTGTGGTGGCGCATGCCTGTAATCCCAGCTACTCAGGAGGCTGAGGCAGGAGAATTGCTTGAACCCGGGAGGCGGAGGTTGCGGTAAGCCGAGATCGCGCCATTGCACTCCAGCCTGGGAAACAAGAGCGAAACTCCGTCTCAAAAAAAAAAAAAAAAAAAGAAAAGAAAAGAAAAGAAAAGAAAAAAAAAAGAAAGGACAATAAGGAGTTAGAAACACTTTCTCCCTTCCCTCCTTCCCGAGGGGCGGGCTCCATCTTCTTTATTTTTTATTTATTTTTAGAGAAGAGGTCTCCCTATCTTGCCCAGGCTGGTCTCAAACTCCTGGTCTCAAGCGATCCTCCGGCCTCGGCCTCCCAAAGTGCTGGGTTTAAGACGTGAGCCACCGCGCCCTGCCTCCATGTTCTTTAATCTGCTGTCCCTGGCCCAGGGACCTCCGCACATAAAGCTCGGTTTCCCCTTTCTGACGCTGTTACCAGTTTGCGGCGGTTAACCCCCCAGAGAGAGCCTGACGCAGATTTGCTGCAGGAAACCACCGAGTTTCACGGCTTGGCACGAACTCTTCCTTCCGGGCCGGCCAGGATGCCTGCGCGTGGGGATGGGCGGGGCACCTCCTACTTCCCCCCCGCAGATAACCACCAACCCGGCCACATCATTCTCACATCTGGGAACTGAGCTCACTCGAGGCTTTTCTCACGTAGCCTCCTTGAACCTGTTTCCTCATCTGTAAAATGGGGATAAGGATAGCATCCACCTATTTCAGGGTCGTTTTGAGGGAATCCTGGACAGAAAACTAGGGTTTTCAGCAAAAGGATCGGCACAAAGTAGATGTTCGCCGCTCCCCTCCCTCCTTCCCGCCCCCCCGGGCAGAAAGGCTCGCGTGCGCGAGGCCACAGCGCAAGCGGGTGCAGAGCGGGATTCGAACAGGGTTCCATGCAACTCCGTGCCCAGGGTCCTTCCACCGCCTGAGCTCAGCGGTCTTCAGCCAGCGGGACCCTTCCACCCCCTTCCTTAATAGTTTTCCTCCTCCGCCTCCTGCACGGCCTCCGCCTCCGCCTGACCGTCCTCGGAAACCTCCCAGCCGCAGCCCGGCCCTCCCCAGCGGCCCGAGTGGCCTCCTCCCGCGGCGCCCCCCAGCTCCGCGCCTCCCCAGCCCCTCCCGAGGCGCGCCCAGCGAGCGCGACCCCGACCCAGGGCCACGGCTGCGCCCGTAGGATCGCGGGCGCGCGGTCTCCATGACGGACTGGGGTAGATGCGTCACCCGCTAATCCCTCAACTGCGTCGCACCCGGTCTGCCTTGGTTGGTCCCTTCTGATGGCGGAGGCGGGACCTCGACTTGGTGGCCAATGAGGAGCCTCGTGGGGGTGCTCTCGGCTGCCATGGCAACGGAGGGGCCGCCCGCTTCCCCGCGGGGCGAGGCCGGCTCTCCCAGGACTGGCCACATTGCAGTCACGCGCTGTGGCCCCAATCCTGTTAGCATGAGGTGGGGGTCGGAAGTTGAGGAACAACTCGGACCTAAAGCCTTGACAATTGCCAACAGTGTAGACAAGTCCCAGCATGCCCAAAATTTATAAGAGAAGGCTGCCTGGAAGAGGGACACGATGAGGAGGGTCTGCTGAAACGGACAAAGAAACCCAGTTTAGTGCAGTGGAGCGGACATGGCACGGGCAGGGCACGGAGTGGGGTCGGTGCTTAGTAAGCGGATTAGGGTTTCCAAGCCAAGACCCACCCAGGGCAGGGTGGGGAACCAAGGTGAGCAGGTGCGCTGAATTGTGGGTCTCACACTGTCCTTCAGTGTCCCGCAGGAAGAGAGAGCTAAGGATCATCAGGGTCATTCCCCTGCCTCAGGCAGCCTGCACTCCACCTTAGGTACAGTCATGTCCGGTCTTGAGCATTCATTAACCTCGTATTCTTCCCAGGAAGAGGAAGGTGACCAGGTTCATTGTCCCCATTTCATAAATGAGAAAACTGATGCCTGCCTGCTAAAGTAGCTCACCCTTGGGCCGTGGGGCCTGGCATTGGGCCCAAGCAGGGCCCTTCCAGGGAAGCCCCAGCCCACAGTTCTGACGTTGCCCACCCTTGCTGATGGTGCAGGGATGTCAGGGGCAACTGAGCCCCATGTTTAACGAGGCAGGTGAGCTGGGGTCGGAACCCTGCCCTGGCCTCTGATGGCCCTGGGTGGGCATGTGTCTAACTCCCTCCTCAGTCACTCTGGGAGGGAGTCCAGTGTTGCCCCACGCTCGTGGCCTCCAGAAGCCCACAGTCTAATGGGGAGACAGACCCTACAGGGACCACATGATGTGAGAAATGCTGCAGGGTTGACGTGGACAAAGCACAGGGGAGCACAGGAGAAGGGGTGCCTGAGTCGGCCCAGGGAAGTCAGGGAAGGCCTCACAGCGGAGGCAACCCCAACACAAGATGCAGAGTGCTTGCTAGGCAGCCAAGCAAGGGGACGGTTGCCATCCCAGGCAGAGGGAGCAAAGGCCTAGAGGCCACCTGTCTGCAAAGCCTAGAGGCATGCCTGAGAGTGGCTCCTAAGAACAAGTCTAGGAGTGTGGACTGCAACAATAGGCAAGGCCCAGGCTGCAAAGTGAATACCAAAGACAGGGCTGTGTGCTCCACAGTTGGGTGCTTTCAGCCCCCTTCTGAATCAGCAGGCACCCACATACACTTTTCTCTAACTGGCAGATTCACAGAACCCCAAGAACCTTTCTCAGGACCCACTTTGAGAAGTATTGGATTAGAAGTTAACACTGTCCGGCTCACAGTGGCTCACGCCTGTAATCCCAGCACTTTGGGAGGCTGAGGAGGGCGGATCTCTTGAGGTCAGGAGTTCAAGACCAGCCTGGCCAATATGGTAAAACCCCATCTCTACTAAAAATCCAAAAATTAGCCGGGCGTTGTGGCACACGCCTGTAGTCCCAGCTACTCGGGAGGCCAAGGCACGAGAATCACTTCAACTGTTAGGCAGAAGTTGCAGTGGGCCAAGATCACGCCACTGCACTCCAGCCTGGCTGATGGAGTGAGACTCTGTCTCGGAAAAAAGAAAAGAAAAAAAAAAAAAAAAAAAAAAGGCCGGGCACAGTGGCTTACATCTGTAATCCCAGCACTTTGGGAGGCTGAGGTGGGTGGATCACCCGAGGTCAGCAGTTCGAGACCAGCGTGGCCAACGTGGCGAAACCCTGCCTCTACTAAAAATACAAAAAAAAAAAATTAGCTGGGCCCGTGGTGGTGTGCGCCTGTAAACCCCGCACTTGTGGAGGCTGAGGCAGGCGGATCACTTGAGATCAGGAGTTTGAGACCAGCCTGGCCAACATGGTGAAACCCCATCTCTACTAAAAATACGAAACTTAGTCCAGCGTGGTGGTGGGCGCCTGTAATCCCAGCTACTTGGGAGGCTGAGGCAAGAGAATCACTTGAACCCAGGAGGCAGAGGTTGCAGTGAGTTGAGATCGTACCATTGCACTCCAGCCTGGGCGACAGAGCGAGACTCTGTCTCAAAAAAAAAAAAAAAAGAAGTTAACACTGTCAAGTACACCTACATATAACCGCATGGATTAATCCCACAGGTGTAACGTTGAGAGAATGAGGCCCGACACTGAGAGTCATTCTGAGGGGTGACAGCGTGCTGGCAGGCCTCACAGCCCTCACTCGCTCTCGGCGCCTCCTCTGCCTGGGCTCCCACTCTGGCGGCACTTGAGGAGCCCTTCAGCCTGCCGCTGCACTGTGGGAGCCCCTTTCTGGGCTGGCCAAGGTCAGAGCCAGCTCCCTCAGCTTGCAGGGAGGTGTGGAGGGAGAGGCGCCGGAGGCAACCGGGTCTGCGCGCGGTGCTTGTGGGCCAGCGCGAGTTCCCGGTGGGCGTGGGCTCGGCGGGCCCCGCATTCGGAGCGGCCGGCCGGCCCTGCCGGCCTCCGGCAATGGGGGGCTTAGCACCCGGGCCAGCGGCTGCGGAGGGTGTACTGGGTCCCCCAGCAGTGCCGGCCCACTGCGCTTGCCAGGCGTTAGCTGCCTCCCCGCGGGGCAGGGCTCGGGACCTGCATCCCGCCATGCCTGAGCCTCCCCCCGCTCCGTGGGCTTCTGTGCGGCCCGAGGCTCCCCGATGAGCGCCGCCCCCTGCTCCACGGCGCCCAGTCCCATCGACCACCCCAGGGCTGAGAAGTGCGGGCGCACGGCGCGGGACTGGCAAGCAGCTCCACCTGCAGCCCTGGTGCGGGATCCACTGGGTGAAGCCAGCTGGGCGCCTGAGGCTGGTGGGGACTTGGAGAACCTTTATGTCTAGCTAGGGGATTATAAATGCACCAAATCGGCACTCTGTATCTAACTCAAGGTTTGTAAACACACCAATCAGCACCCTGTGTCTAGCTCAAGGTTTGTGAAGGCACCAATGGACACTCTGTATCTAGCTACTCTGGTGGGGACTTGGAGAACCTGTATGTCTAGCTAAGGGATTGTAAATACACCAATCGGCACTCTGTATCTAGCTCAAGGTTTGTAAACACACCAATCAGCACCCTGTGTCTAGCTCAGGGTTTGTGAATGCACCAATGGACACTGTAGCTACTTTGGTGGGGACTTGGAGAACCTTTGTGTGGACACTCTGTATCTAGCTAATCTAGTGGGGAGGTGGAGAACCTTTGTGTCTAGCTCAGGGATTGTAAACGCACCAATCAGCGCCCTGTCAAAACAGACCACTTGGCTCTCTGTAAAATGGACCAATCAGCAGGATGTGGGTGGGGCCAGATAAGAGAATAAAAGCAGGCTGCCTGAGTCAGCAGTGGCAACCTGCTGGGGTCCCCTTCCATACTGTGGAAGCTTTGTTCGTTTGCAATAAATTTTTTGCTGCTGCTCACTCTTTGGGTCCACACTGCCTTTATGAGCTGTAAAACTCACTGGGAAGATCTGCAGCTTCGCTCCTGAGCCAGCGAGACCAGGAACCCACGGGGAGAAATGAACAACTCCAGGCGCCCCACCTTAAGAGCTGTTAACATTCACCGCGAAGGTCCACAGCTTCACTCCTGAGCCAGCGAGACCACGAACCCCATTAAAAAAAGAAACTCCGAACACATCCGAACATCAGAAGGAACAAACTCCGGACACGCCGCCTTTGAGAACTGCAACACTCACCGCGAGGATCCGCGGCTTCGTTCTTGAAGTCAGTGAGACCAAGAACCCACCAATTCCGGACACAATTCTATATGGCCTAGTTACATGAAATTCAAAACTGGGCCAAAGTGATCTATGGTTAGGGGACTGGTTACCTTTCTGGAATGTGGTGACTGGAAGCTTGCCAGGAGGAGAGACTCCGGGGCGGGCGGGGGGATGGGGGCAATAATGTCTGTTTCTTGAGCTGAGTGTTGGCTTTGCAGGTGCATTCTCTTCTTCTTCTTTTTTTTTTTTTTTTTTTTTTTTTTCTGAGACAGAGTCTCGCTCTGTCACCCAGGCTGGAGTGCAGTGGCGTGATCTCAGCTCAACTGCAACCTCCGCCTCCCAGGTTCAAGCGATTCTCCTGCCTCAGCCTCCTGAGTAGCTGGGATTACAGGCACACGCCACCACACCTGGCTGATTTTTGTATTTTTAGTAGAGACAAGGTTTTACCTTGTTCAGGCTGGTGTCAAATTCCTGACCTCATGTTCCACCTGCCTCAGCGTCCCAAAGTCCTGGGATTACAGGCGTGAGCCACGGTTCCTGGCCAGCAGGTGCATTCTCTTCGTGAAAATTCATCCAGCTGTTGCTGGGCATAGTGGTTCACACCTGTAATCCCAGTACTTTGGAAGGCTGAGGCAGGCAGATCACTTGAGGTCAGGAGTTTGAGACCAGCCTGGCCAACATGGTGAAACCCCGTCTCTACTAAGAATACAAAAATTAGCTGGTCGTGGTGGTGGGTGCCTGTAATCCCAGCCACTTGGGAGGCTGAGACAGGAGAATCGCTTAAACTCAGGAGGCAGAGGTTGCAGTGAGCTGAGATCGCGCCACTGCACTCCAGCCTGAGCAAGAGTGAGACTGAGACTCCATCTCAAAAAAAAAAAGAAAAGAAAAAGAAAATTTATCCAGCTGTAACTTAAGATGCATGTGTTTTTCTGTACATAGCTTCTGCTTCAATTTTTGTAAAAAAAAGTTAACTATTTCTCATAAACATCTGTGCATATGTAGACACTAAAATTCTGCGATCACATTATCAGCTATAAGCCAAGAATCCAGATGATGTGGAATATGTTTATACATATTTTTTTTGAGACGGAGTTTTGCTCTGTTGTCTGGGCTGGAGTGCAGTGGCGTGACCTCAGCTCACTGCAACCTCCGTCTCCAGGGTTCAAACAATTCTCCTGCCTGAACCTCCCGAGTAGCTGGGATTACAGGGGTGTGCCACCACACCCGGCTAATTTTGTATTTTTGTAGAGATGGAGTTTCACCACATTGGCCATGCTGACCAATGTCTTGAACTCCTGACCTCAGGTGATCCGCCCGCCTCGGCCTCCCAAAGTGCTGAGATTACAGGTGTGAGCCACCGCGCCTGGCCTATATTAATTTTTTAAAAGACTATTCCAAAATGAAAACACAAACATTTAAAAATATCATAGAGAGCTTTCAGACTTCAGAGAAGCCGTCATCTTAGACCTCAGGGTTTGAGACACCCTGGCTCAAGGGAGAGCATTACAATGCTCAGTGCTGGGGTGGTCTGGTGGGTAAATGAGGAGCCTGGAGCTTCTTCCTGGGGCACAAACCTCAGTGGAAGTCCCTGATCCTGGGAGGCAGAGGTGACCGTTTCCCCGGGCCCCGCTGAGTGTTAGACACAGCTCCAGCACAGGCAGGGTTGCATGAGGGACTGGCCTGAGTCCCCGTGGGTCTCCCTGGCTCAGCTGTGAGCTGCTTAAGCAGGCGCCCCCTTCACTCACCTGTATTCCTGGGGTCCAGCAAGGGTCCTGGCACACAGGGCATCTCAGAGAACATTTTCTGCCAGGCCTCTTTGCCCAGTCCCACACAGAGAGGAGAAGGGATTCTGTTTGGGATTCTGTGAGTTTCCTGTCACTGGGTGAGCTGCTGAGCCTGGGCTGACAGACCACCAATGGGCGACGTGGCAGGAGGAATTCAAGGTGGGGTTAAAGTTGTCCAATCCCCCAGCATGGGAGAGCTGAGTGTAGCAGGGGTGCTGAACCTTGGGGGCCATGAATATGAACAGGAAGCCCAGCACTGCCTGTCCACTGGCTTTGCTGGAGCTGGAGACAGCCCAGCTCTACGAGACAGACTGTTCCAGAACCCAGAGAGGGCTGCACCTGCTCAGCCACTCTACAGGCCTGCTCCACACTGCCCTGCTGTCTCCCTGCTTCCTCTAGGGTCCTTGCCTCTCATCCCACTCCTTACTCAGCCTCTCTTGCCCACTCTTGGGAAGCAGCCTCCTGTTTTTTAGCTTTGCCATCCCCACTCTGCCTGCGTTTCTCAAGCCACCTTCATGATTCCTGTCCCAGCCTCAGAGCTACCTGGAGGGCTATGAACTCAATATTTTTTCTTTTTTGTGAGACGGAGTCTTGCACTGTTGCCCAGGCTGGAGTGCAATGGTGTGATCTTGGTTCACTGCAACCTCTGCCTCCTGGGTTCAAGCAATTCTCCTGCCTCAGCCTCCCTAGTAGCTGGGATTACAGATGCCTGTCACCATGCCCAGCTAATTTTTTGTATTTTTAGTAGAGACAGGGTTTCACTATATTGGCCAGACTGGTCTGGAACTCCTGACCTCGTGATCCGCCCGCCTCGGCCTCCCAAAGTGCTGGGATTACAGGCGTAAGCCACCGCACCCAGCAAATATTTTTTCTTTAAAACAATGTTAGGAGGCCGGGCGCAGTGGCTCACGCCTGTAATCCCAACACTTTGGGAGGCTGAGGCGGGCGGATCACAAGGTCAGGAGATCGAGACCATCCTGGCTAACACCATGAAACCCCGTCTCTACTAAAAATATACAACAAATTAGCCGGGCGTGGCGGCATGCCCCTGTAGTCCCAGCTGCTGGGGAGGCTGAGGCAGGAGAATGGCGTGAACCTGGGAGGCGGAGCTTGCAGTGAGCCGAGATCGCACCACTGCACTCCAGCCTGGGCGACAGAGCGAGACTCCGTCTTAAAAAAAAGAAAAACAAACAAAAAATGTTAGGTTGCTTTTTTGTGGGGGAGGGGAGATGGAGTCTCACTCTGTTGCCCAGGCTGGAGTGCAGTGGTGCGATCCAGGCTCACTGCAACCTCCGCCCACCCGCACCCCCATGTTCAAGTGATTATCCTGCCTCAGCCTCCTCAGTAGCTGGGACTGCAGGCACGTGTCACCACCACCAGCTAATGTTTTTTGTTTGTTTGTTTGTTTGAGTAGAGACAGCATTTCACTAAGTTAGGCAGGCTGGTTTCAAATTCCTGACCTCAAGTAATCTGCCCACCTCAGCCTCCCAAAGTGCTGGGATTACAGGCATGAGCCACCGCGCCCAGCCACATTAAATTTTAATTAGAAATACTTGCTCTTGTATCACCTAAAATTATCTTGCATAGCACCACATTGGAAACTGTCTTATACGATGGTTCAGGGAGAGGGTGGTGCTTATTTATGAATAGTAATGATAGCCTCAGGTTAGCAGCGAGCTTTATGCCTCATCCACGCATTCATGGTTTCATTGGATCCTCTCAGTTCCTGCACTATGAGCATCATTGGTCTCACTTTACAGACAAGGAAACTAAGACTAAAAGGGTAGTCGTGCCTTGCCTAGGATCACACAGCAAGTTAAGATTTTAATCAACATTCAAGGCACTGATGACTCCAGACCTAGGTAAAGGCAAGAAGCACGCAGTACTTTCCTGTCTCCTGCCAGAACCACAAGAGCCACAGAGTGGCAACTCATAGCATCAGGAGTTTGAATTAGATCTGAAGAAGAACTTCCTGGCAAGAAATGTTTAGACATCAGAATGAGTGTCCGAGGAAGGGCGTGGAGAGCCCAGCTTCCGAAGTGCTCAAAACAAGATAAAGACTTGTCCAGCTGGGATGATTCCAGTGCTGCCTGGAGGCAAGAGAACGGACTGAATGACCTCCAGAGGTCTGCTTCAGCCCCCAAGATTGGTGTACCCTGCCATCAAGGTGGCCACTTTTGCCATTTCCCCAAAGCATCTTTTTTGTTTGTTTGTTTGTTTGAGGTGGAGTTTCCCTCTTGTTGCCCAGGCTGGAGTGCAATGGCATGATCTTGGCTCACCACAACCTCCACCTCCCAGATTCAAGCAATTCTCCTGCGTCAGCCTCCCGAGTAGCTGGGATTACAGGCATGTGCCACCACGCCTGGTTAATTTTGTATTTTTAGTAGAGACGGGGTTTCTCCATGTTTGGTCAGGCTGGTCTCGAACTCCCGACCTCAGGTGATCCACCTGCCTTGGCCTCCCAAAGTCCTGGGATTACAGGCGTGAGCCGCCACACCTGGCCTCCCCAAAGCATCTATTAAGCAAGGAGTCTCCAACTTAAAGACACTGGGACAAAGCTTGTCTTGGCCCCTGGCCCTGAGAGGGAGTGGTTGACCACAGCCACAGATGCAGGTGGCTGGTGAGGGGGGTCAGAAGCAGTTTGGAGGGGCTAGAGCATCCCTTCCCCTCTCCTCTGGCAGCTCTGCCCCCGAGTTTCCAAGGCTGGGGTTCCAAGACCTACCTACCCTCAGAATCACTGGAGGCTGCTCGGCCATCTGGGCCGAGAAACCTGCATTTCTTCAGTATTCTCGAGGGGACTCTTTTCAAAATATTCTGAGCTAAGAAGATAGGTAGATGCTGACTTCAGTTGTTGCCTCTCTGGGGGCTGAATTGTGGGTTTTTTTTTTTAAAGTTTAAAAGTCAAAGCATTTATTTCTCAAAATAGAAAGGGAATTTTCCTTTCCTTTTTTATTTTTTATTTTTTTGAGACGGAGTCTCACTCTCACCCAGGCTGGAGTGCAGTGGCACCATCTCTGCTCACCGCAACCTCTGCCTCCTGGGTTTAAACAATTCTCCTGCCTCAACCTCCCGAGTAGCTGGGATTACAGGTGCCCACCACCACACCCAGCTAATTTTTTTATTTTTAGTAGAGACAGAGTTTTACTATATTGGACAGGCTGGTCTTGAATTCCTGACCTCAAGTGATCCGCCAGCCTTGGCCTTCCAAAGTGCTAGGATTACAGGTGTGAGCCACTGCGCCTGGCCTAGTTTTTGTATTTTTAGTAGAGGCGGGGTTTCGCCATGTTGGCCAGGCTGCTCTTAAACTCCTGACCTCAAGTGATCCGCCTGCCTCGGCCTCCCAAAGTGCTGGGATTACAGGCGTGAGCCATCATGCCCGGCCTGGCATTTTCCTCTCTGATTATAATAAATAATATAGTCCCAGTTGTTTTAAAAAATTAAATAATATTTTTAAAATATAAAAATGAAAGTAAAATATAAAATACCCCAAATTCTATCAACTGGAAACCCAGCATTGTTTCTGGAGCACATCCTTTCAAAAAAAAATTTTTTTTTTGAGATGGAGTCTTACCCTTGTTGCCCAGGCTGGAGTGCAATGGCATGATCTTGGCTCACTGCAACCTCCACCTCTTGAGTTTATGTGATTCTCCTGCCTCAGCCTCCTGAGTAGCTGGGATTACAGGTGCCTGCTACAACATCTGGCTAATTTTTGTATTTTTAGTAGAGACGGGATTTCATCATATTAGCCAGGCTGGTCTCGGACTCCCGACCTTGGGTGATTTGCCTGCCCCAGCCTCCCAAAGTGCTGGGATTGCAGGCGTGAGCCACTGCATCTGGCCCCCCAGGTTTTTTTGTGGTAAAATATACATAGCATAAAATTGATCATTTTAACCATTTTTAAGTGTGTACAAATTCTATTTTTATAAATGCCTCCTGAAGCTAGGGCTACTAGTGCAACTTCCACACCTTGACGGACTGGTGGCTAAAATTTTGAGGTAAGGGCCTGTCTGACATTGTTCACGTGAAAACACAGAGGTAGCCAGTCACTGTGTGAGGTGGTAAGGTTGGTCCTGTTAAAATATGAAGGCTGGTCAGGCACGGTGGCTCAGCCTGTAATCCCAGCACTTTGGGAGGCCAAGGCAGGCAGATCAATTGAGGCCAGGAGTTCGAGACCAGCCTGGACAACACGGCAAAACCCCATCTCTACAAAAAATACAAAAATTAGCCAGGTGTGGCGGCATGTGCCTGTAGTTCCAGCTACTTGGGAGACTGAGGTGGGAGGATTGCTTAAGCCTGGGAGTTTGAGGCTGCAGAGCGCCGTGATCACACGCCACTGCACTTCAACTTGGGTGACAGAATAAGACCCTGTCCCAGAAAATAAAAATAAAATATGAAGGTCAGGCCATGTGCTGTAGCTCACACTTATAATCCCAGCACTTTGGGAGGCCAAGGCGGGCAGATCACTTTATATATATATATATGAAGGCCAAGGATGAGGGAAGCCCGGTCTGTCTTGTGACAGGACTTTCAAGAGGAGAAGCAAGGGGCATGGTTTTGCTAAACTTCTCCAAGAGATCTGTCTCTTAGCCAAGGAAGATGAGAGAGATCCCCCAGCCCTTCCCGGGGGAGGTGTCTGTGATTTTCCTGGAGGGATCCTCAGTCTAAGGGGTTTCTCTCTGGCCTTGGCCTTTGGGTTGAGCAGGAGCTGCAAACTCTGGTGGACAAAAAGAGCCAGGACATGGCAGTGAGCCAGGAACAGATAACCAGCCTGGGGAGGAACAGGCCCTTGACAGGAAGGCAGGAGCTGCTGCCAGCAGACAGGAAAGAGTGAGGCCAGCCTCCTCCATCAGCCTGGCTCAGGCAAGCTTTGCTTCCTCCAGCTCCACAGAGGGAAGGGAGGCCAAGGAGAGCCTCCAGGTCCCGAATAAAGATTTCAGAGGGTGGTCAGGAGACTCTGAGTCATGAACCACAGTCATCGGCTTAGCAGATACTGTGTGCTGGCTTCAGAAGGACCTTGAACTCAAGGAGCTTAAACTAACTGGGTGGGGCACCCTTTCGCTACTGTGTTAACTGGATCCCTCCTTCCAAACCAGGAGTGATCCCCTTCCTCGCTGACATCCCACCACATTGATGTAGCCCTCACTCAACCTTTAGCACACATTCATTCGTGTTTGTGCCCTCCGTGGACCCCAACCGAGCTGTAAAGTCTTTGAGAGCAGCTCCTGGGTCTCTAGGGGTCTTTGTCTCTCCCCATTGTGTCCGATTCGGTGCACAGAGCAGATGTTTAGGCAACATCCACATGGTGAGGTTTATGTGAGGGGTACCGACAACAAGAGCAGCCGGAGTTCTGAACAACACAGTTTTGAGGCCCTTCCAAGGTGATCTGGAGGGCTTCCACAGGAGGAGGTGAGAAATACAGGGGGTCTTGGAGGTAGCATAGAGTTCAGTTAATGGAGAGTAAGCGGCAGGAAGGGGCATTCTGGTGGAAGATCCTGCTGGGGGAATGAGGTTTGGGGACCGAGTCCCAGGAAATCTCATATGGGGTGATTCCCAGGTCCAGATGCCCTTGTAGGCTTGCACTGTGTCTGCCAGGAGGTGAGTGCCAGACACGGGGGCTCTGATTACAGTCCGGAGCGATGATGGGCTCCCAGTTGCCACCTTTTCCAAGAAGCTGACTTTTGAGGAATCCGCCTGGCCACGGGAATCACACCATGTTTGCACTGCCCTCAGCTGTTGATTACACCCTCATCCACGCAACCAGCATCCAGGAAGAACACTTTCTTCCTCACAGGGTGTCTCCTCTCCTGTTTTCATGTTTACGGCATCAGGTGGTTTGCAGAGTGCTCCACACCCAGACATGTGCGTCCAGTGAGGTCAGCTGAGAAAACAACAGCTTGCCCACCACCCTGCTCCCCCCTCATTCTGGGAGCTACAGGCTGGGGCCACGGTCACCCCTGGGCACATGCCCCCACCCCCACCTTCAACACCCCCAGTGCCTCCCGCTTCCCTTCTGCTTCCCTTCCGTCCCTGCTCCAGCGTCTCTCTTGCCCAAACTGTTGTTTATCAACACAGACCAGAACATTCTGCTGCCAGCAGAAACACACATGGTGATGGCACTGCTACCCACACCCTGCCGTCAACACACTCCCACGTGCTGTTTGCCGCTGTCAAAGCCCTGCTCACACACACATTCTCACCCGCTTCTGCCAGCACAGCTGTTCCCTGCTGCCTGGAACCAGGCCCTTCATCCCGCACGACACACATGTTCTCTGTGGGTTTTTCTCAATGTACATGTGTGCTCATGGTGGAGGCACACACTTGTGAACCAGGCCAGCACACACTCTTCCCTCCGACCTGGGCTGGGGATCTATCACTTGCTACTGTGTGACCTTGGGCAATTGACTTCACCTCTCTGGGCATCAGATGCCTCATTGTAGAATGGGGATAATGATGACCTATAGAAGATAATTATCCATAGCCTCTCTAAGGGCTTTCTAGATTCTATATGGGCTTTTCCATAGGGTCTGTGGTTAGGACAGAGAGCAGGCACCCAGGAAGTGCTGAATCAGCGGGAGCCTTGCGGGTGGGGTATTGTTGGAGTCTTTCTGGAATCTGGCCCGTGGTTTTCCTCTCCGAGGCTGGCTGTCAGCCTCACCTCATGTTCACAGCATCCTGGCTGCCTGACCCTGATCCCAGAATGTCACCTGTCTGCTTCTCATGTTTCACCAGTGAAATGGGCATAACAACCGGTCCCCTCCTGCTCTGCCCCTTGCTCGCCCTCCCCCGTCTTCCCCTGGCCATCAGCAGCCCTTCTCTGTCTTGCCTCTTCAACTCAGTCTCTCCTTCTTGGCCAGCAAACCTGCTCCAGTCTTTTTTATCCTGGGAAAGAGAGAGATGGATGCAGAAGGGAAAGAACACAAATGTGATTTGAGGATTGAGAAAAATCTGGGCTGAGCGGAAGAGCGCCCTGGCTGTCCCTGAGGAGCAGGTGCCAGCATGGGTGGAGCGCCAAGTCAGGCCATGCTGGAGAGCCAGTGCCTGGGGTGACATTGCCCTAAGCAGCACCACCTTACTTCCTGCTCTTGGTGGAAATCTGTGAGACGTGTGGCAGGCAGATCCTGGCCTGGTCTGTGCTGAGCAACTGTGGCTTTCCCCTTTTCCTACATGCAGAGACTTTCAAGCTCTGCCCACTGCTGGGAGCCACTGGAGAGCTGCTGGCTCCGGAGCACCATGGTAAATGGGTTGCCCCTAATCATTGGGATCCCAGGCAAGAGTACAAATGGAGAACCACACACCAGGTGTGTACATATTCAAAATGTGTAGGCCAAGCTTAATCAGCTGTCATATAAAATAAGTTCTATCTTCCACCTCCCCTCTGAATTTCAGAAAAACCTGGAAAGCCAAGTTTGAATCTGGAATTCTTGGACTCTTCAGAGTCCCTCTCTGGAATTCTGGGGCAAGGGACAGAGGGGCCTAGTTGTGTGACATGCACAGTGGGGCTTTAAGGCAGTTGGCTCATTGGGTGCAAACACAAACCGTTTCAATCTGATCAATAATTTATGCTTTTTATTTTGTCCTAGGCCCGTGTGGCCAAAAGACCCAGAAGGCAGTTGAGCAGCTTAATTAAGACCTGCATTCAAGGCCGGGCGCGGTGGCTCACGCCTGTAATCCCAGCACCTTGGGAGGCCGAGGTGGGCAGATCACTAGGTCAGGAGATCGAGACCATCCTGGCTAACACGGTGAAACCCTCTCTCTACTAAAAATACAACAAATTAGCCGGGCGCCTGTAGTTCCAGCTACTCGGGAGGCTGAGGCAGGAGAATGGTGTGAACCTGGGAGGCGGAGCTTGCAGTGAGCTGAGATCGCGCCACTGCACTCCAACCTGGGCGACAGAGCAAGACTGTCTCAAAAAAAAAAAAAAAAAAAAGAACTGCATTCAAATCCTTGCCAAAAGTGAGCAAATCAATTAACTTCTTTGAGGCTCAATTTCCCCATCTGTAAAATGGGACTAGTAATACCTCCCTGATAAAGTTACTGTGGTTACTCAAAGAGATAAGCCACGTAAAGCCCTTAGCATGGTCCTGGAACACAGTACTCACTCGGTAAGTTGAGAGCTATGACTGCTATTACAAGTTCTCCACACATGGGCAGTGACTGCCTCGGCGCAGGAAGCCGTCGCCCTGTCTCCTCCTTGCACACGTGAAACAGGTCACTCAGCTCAGCAGAAGCAGATCTGGAACTAGGGCTTCCAAGTTTCCCACCACCCTGGATTTTGCTCCAGTGAAAAAGGAAAAAAAAAAATGATGGTACAACAATGTGAATGCTACACTTTAAGAATGGTTAAAATGTACATGTTATGTATATGTTATTATACCATTGTGTTGATTTGCTAGGGCTGCTGTAACAAATTACTGCAAACTGGGGGGCTTAACCAGCAGAAATGTATTGTCTTGCAGCTCTGGAGGCTAGAAGTCCAAGATCAAGGTGTCAGCAGGATTGGTTCCTTCCAAGGGCTGGGAGGGAATAGCTGTTCCATGTCTTAGGTCTGGCTCTGGAGGTTTCCTGGCCATCACTGGCATGACTTGGCTGGTGGAAGCATCACCCCAGCCTCTGCCTTTATCTTCACATAGCCCTCTCCCTGTGTGTGTGTCTCTCTCTCTGTCCAAAGTTCCTCCTTTTATTATTATTATTATTGAGATGGAGTCTCACTCTGTCACCCAGGCTGGAATGCAGTGGCACGATTTTGGCTCACTGCAACCTCTGCCTCCAGGTTCAAGCAATTCTCCTGCCTTAGCCTCCTGAGTAGCTGGGATTACAGGCACCTGCCACCGCACCCGGCTGATTTTTGTATTTTTAGTAAAGATGAGGTTTCAACATCTTGGCCAGGCTGGTCTTGAACTCCTGACCTCGTGATCCCCTGCCTCGGCCCCCCAAAGTGCTGGGATTACAGGCGTGAGCCACCGCGCCCGGCCCCCCAATTCCCCCCCTTTTTTTAAGGACACTGGTTACGCTGGGTTAGGGTCTACCCTACTGACTTCGTTTTAACTTAATGACATCTGTAATGACCCTATCTAAATATTTCCAAATCAGGTCATATTCTGAGGTATTGGAGATTAGGACTTCAACGTAATAGTTTTGAGGGAACATTATCCAACTTGTAGCAACCACAATGAAAAAAAAGTGTCTACCTTGTACTCGCTATCAGATTATAGACACGGGGAAAACACATTCTGTGAAGTTTCAGTGCTTTGCTCAGCGTAACTTTGCTCATAGCAGGTCTTCAAAATGTGTTTCTTAATTTGTGTTTAAATCTGATACCAAGCAGTTAAAAGGGTAGAAATCTCCCAGTTTCTAAGACGAGTCCTCTCCCGGCCATGAACTTAAAGGATTTTTCAATGATCAGCATTATTTCCAGACAAGTACTTAATAAACTTTGTAAAAATAGCTACTCTCCATGTAAGATTTTTTTTTTTTTTTTTGAGATGGAGTTTCGCCCCGTTGCCCAGGCTCCTGTTGCCCAGGCTGGAGTGCAATGGCATGATCTTGGCTCACTGCAACCTCTGCCTCCCCGTTCAAGCGGTTCTCCTGCCTCAGCCTCCCAAGTAGCGGGGACTACAGGCATGTGCCACCACGCCCGGCTAATTTTGTATTTTTAGTAGAGACGGGGTTTCTCCATGTTGGTCAGGCTGGTCTCGAACTCCCAACCTCAGGTGATCTGCTCGCCTCAGCCTCCCAAAATGCTAGGATTACAGGCGTGAGCCACCCACCGTGCCCCAGCCTGGTTAAGTTTTTGCCACATTTGCTTGATCTGTGTAAAATTTTCCTGGTGAGCCATTTGAGAAGTCACATACTTGAGAATTTCCTAGGAATAGGCTGCTCTCCATAATCACATTGCCATTCTCACATAGGAGAAAACTAACAATGGTTCCATAATATCATCTCATATCCAGTTTATACTCAAATTTGACCAGGCTGATTTTTTAAACATTCTGAACCTAACGAATTCCAAATCTGTAAAGCTTAAGATTTTTTATTTTTTATTTAATTTATTTTTATTTTTTTTTTCTGAGATGGAGTCTCACTCTGTCCCCCAGGCTGGAGTGCAGTGGTGCAATCTCGGCCCACTGCAACCTCCCCTTCCTGGGTTCAAGAGATTCTCCTGCCTCAGCCTTCGGAGTGGCTGGGACTACAGGCACCTACCACCACAACTAGCTAAAATTTTTTATTTTTAGTAGAGATGGGGTTTAACCATGTCGCCAGGATGGTCTCCATCTCCTGAACTCATGATCCACCTGCCTCGGCCTCCCAAATTGCTGGGATTACAGGCGTGAGCCACCGCGTCCAGCCAAGCTTAAGGCCTTGACAATATTACCTGTGCTATGGGAATTTTGGACCTTCAAAAAATGTAATTTAGGGCCAGGCACAGTGGCTCACATCTGTAATCCCAGCACTTTGGGAGGCCAAAGCAGGAGAATCACTTGAGCCCAGGAGTTTGAGACCACCCTGGGCAATATAGGGAGACCCCGTCTCTACAAAAGATTTAAAAATTAACTGAGCATGATGGTGAGTGCCTGTAGTCCCATCTACTTGGGAGGCTGAAGTGGGAGGATCACTTGAGCCCAGGAAGCGAAGGTTGCAGCGAGCGAGACTGTGCCACTGCACTCCAGCACAGACCGAGACACTCGGCGACAGACCGAGACCCTGTCTCGATCAATCAATCAATCAATCAATAAGCTGAGCATGGTGGCACATGCCTGTAGTCCCAGCTACTAAGGAGGCTGAGGCAGGAGGATCGCTTAAGCATGAGAGATCAAGGCTGCAGTGAGCTCTGATCACACCAGTGTATTCCAGCCTGGTGACACAGTGAGACTCTGTCTCTAAGAAAAAACGAAAAAAGAAAATGCAATTTGGCCGGGCGCAGTGGCTCACGCCTATAATCCCAACACTTAAGGAGGCTGAAGTGGGTGGATCACCTGAGGTCAGGAGTTTGAGACCAGCCTGGCCAACATGGTAAAACCCCGTCTCTACTAAAAATACAAAAATTAGCCAAGCGTGGTGGTGGTCGCCTGTAATCCCAGCTACTTGGGAGGCTGAGGCAGGAGAATCACTTGAACCAGGAAAGGGGAGGTTGCAGTGAGCACAGATCACGCCACTGCACTCCAGCCTTGTCAACAAGAGCGAAATTCCGTCTCAAAAAAAAAAAAAGAAAGCAAGAAAAAGCAACTTAACATGTAGAACTCTTTCTGGTCATGCCACATTGTTTCTTTTCCCTCATTTCCTTTCACTCACGAGCTCGAGCTCTTTTGAATGCTCAAACGTGTGCTTGTGGTGAGGTGCCCCTGGAATTCCTTTTATTCTAAGACAATGGCCTTCCAGGAGTACCTGCAGGAAGACCTGTTAAGACTGGCCTGGGACCTCCTAGACTTGCCTGGGACCTCCCTGCAGGAGTTGCCAAATGGAACCGGGAGGGAAGAGAGGTTTGCCTTTGCCCTTGGCCTTGGTTTGGGGTGGAGACACCCAGGCTGAGAACTTCTCCCCTCCATAGCTGGCCAAGTTCCAGTCTGGCATGGCTGTCCCTGCTGCCATTGTCATGGGCTCTTTCGGGGGAGTTCCGGACAGCACCACTGTGCAAAAGATTGTCCTGGCCTCCAGAAAGTCGGCTCCAAATGACACTGAGGGAAGAAAGAGGAAATCTCTGCAGTGTACTTCCCTGAGTTTTTGGGGAATGGTTCTCTTTCCCCTCTTTCCATCCCTTCTCTACAAATCCAGGGCTCACAGTTAAGCCCTAGGTTTGTAACACGGCTTCATAACAGGAATGGCATTAATTAGCAACACTGTATAAATAAAAAGGGGGGCCAACAAGGATGGAGGGCGTGGGGGGAGTATGTGGTTGGCCATCCCAGGCCACCTTCCTCCTCCAGCTCCCAGGCTTGCTTCAGCTTTGCTGCAAGTTCCTGCCAATATATTTCTTATTGGGACAGGAGCCAAGGGTCAGATAAAGTTCCAACTGTATTTTGCAGCAGGTCTGACACTTTGCCCAGTGCTCTAGGCCTGTGACAGTGCCAGGAGAGTATACTGGGAAGGCCAGTCCAGAAGGAGTTGGTTTAAATGTGTTTGAGGTAGCAGGCAGGTGACTAAGCAGACAGTTCAGCAACACAACACTCAGTAACACCATCAGACCAATGTGGCTCCCAGGGACATGGAAGGCCTGTGTTCCATTCCCAGGAAGCCCCCAGCAGCCACCGTGCTCATGCCCCAGCATTTCAGGGACCAAGATCTGTAGCCCCATTTTGTGATCTTTAGTAAGACAAGTAAACACTGAACACTAAGTGTGCTTATGCCAAGCACTTTACATACATGATCTGATGGAATCCTCAGCACAGCTGATGAGGGAATTACTGTTATTTTCCTAGCCATACAGTTAGTAGCTGACACTACAGGGAACAGACACACTTACTGTCTATGAGGATCTCTTCTAAACACTTTCCATGCATTAACTAATTTTTTGGGGAAACTGAGGCAGAGCAGGAGCAAAGCCAGTTGTCCAGTGTCACACAACTGGTGGGTGTGGACCTGAAACCACTGGAAGCTGGGTGATTCCAGAATGGAGGGTTCACCCCTGCACTACCCCCTGATTTTCCAAGTGGGGTAACAGGTTTGGAGACAGTCAGGGAAGAGAAACCAGGCTGAGATGGGTTAGTTCAGATGAGGTCAAAGGTTGCACTCTCTTCTGTTTCCTGACAAGCATAATGAGAGGCACCCATGGGAACAGAAGCTCAGACATGTGACCCTGAGCCCTCTGCCACTCTTCCTTCCTCTCCTCTGGCCCAGCTGGTCTGAACCGTGTTGTTCCAAGTCTCACGGGAGCTGCTGTGGGACACAGAATGGGCAAGAGGACTTTTGTTCACACAAGGTTGTTCCTGGAGGGCCAGGCGCAGTGGCTCACCCCTATAATCCCAGCACTTTGGGACGCCAAGGCAGGCAGATCACCTGAGGTCAGGAGTTCAAGACCAATCTGGCTAACCTGGTGAAACCCCATCTCTACTAAAAATACAAAAATTAGCTGGGCATGGTGGTGCGTGCCTGTAATCCCAGCTACGTGGGAGGCCGAGGTGGGAGAATCACTTGAACCTGGAAGGTGGAGACTGCAGTGAGCCGAGATTGCGCCGCGGCACTCTAGCCTGGGTGACAGAATGAGACTCCATCTCAAAAAAAAGAAAAAAAGAAAAAAAGGTTGCCCCTCACCTAGGCACCCCGAGAGCAGTGAAAAGCTGCCTGTTGTGCCTCCCACAGCCGAGGCTCTGTCTTGAACCTGGAAGTGAGCCAGCTGGGCCCAGCCTTGCAGGAGGCCAGGCTTCCTGTCACATTGAAGCTCTGCTGATAGCCCAAGGCCACGTGCGGCGATGGCACCTGCTGGGTGGAGATGGGTGGCCTGGTGTCAGTCCCGCACTGTCATTGTCCTTACCATCTCTGCTTTCACCTGCACCAGTGGACAAACTCAGGCACACGAGGGGCTGCTGCCATTTGTCCCTCTGCCTGGCCTCAGGCAGGATCATTAGGACTGGATCAGGAGGGAGCATCAGGCCTGGCTTCAGGGTGCCTGGCAGCATGCTCAGATATAGCCCAGCACACAGGCAGGACCAGAGACCTACAGAATAGATGACATTTAAGCAAGACTTGAATATACAATAAACCATCAGAAATCTGCATCTTACTCCTTGCAGGGAATTAGGTTGTTGTATACTGTCTTGACTTTTTCTTATGTTTACAGACATATCTATGTCTTTATTTACATACATGCATGCCCACCCATCTTTTTAGAAAATGTTTTCATGTTTTTGCTGATCAATCATTCATTCTTTCTTCCTTTCCATATTTATTTATTTAATTATTATTATTATTATTATTATTTGAGACGGAGTCTCACTCTGTTGCCTGGGCTGGAGTGCAATGATGTGATCTCGGCTCACTGCAACCTCCGCCTCCTGAGTTCAAGAAATTCTCCTGCCTCAGCCTCCTGAGTAGCTGGGATTACAGGCATGCGCCACCACACCTGGCTAATTTTTGTATTTTTAGTAGAGACAGGGTTTCATCATGTTGGCCAGAATGGTCTCAATCTCCTGACCTTGTGATCCACCCTCTTTGGCCTCCCAAAGTGCTGGGATTACAGGTGTGAGCCACCGTGCCCGGCCTTTATTATTATTATTATTTGAGATGGAGTTTTGCTCGTCATCCAGGCTGGAGTGCAATGGCATGATCTCGGCTCACTGCAACCTCCGCCTCCCAGATTCAAGCTATTCTCCTGCCTCAGTCTCCCAAGTAGCTGGGATTACAGGCACGTGTCACCACAACCGGCTAATTTTTGTATTTTTAGTAGAGAGAGGGTTTCACCACGTTGGCCAGGCTGGTCTCCAACTCCTGATCTCAGGTGATCTGCCTGCCTCGACCTCCCAAACTGCTGGGATTACAGACATAAGCCACTGTGCCCGGCCCCTTTCCATATATATTTATTGATCTCTTAGTATATGCCAGGCACTTTGGTAAGTGCTGGGTATGTGGAGATGAGGAAAACAGACATGATCTCTCCCTCATCGACCTTTCAGCCCGGTGGAGAAAGCAACTTCGAATTCTGAACTGCAGTAAGAGCTAAAGAGAGAAAACAGGAAGCTCTGAGAGTTAATAACAGGACCTCTACTCAAGTAACATTTATGTGGGGATCAATATGAGAAAGAGCCAATCATTTGAAGAGTGCAGGGAAAAGCATTCCGCGCAGAAGGAACAGCATGAGTGAGGGCACAGAAGTCTGAACATTGTGTGGGGTGTGTGGGGAAGTCTGAGGCTCTTCCTAATTACAGTGTAGGGGTGTAGTTGGGGGTGAAGCCATACAGGCAGGGTAGAATCAACGTGAGAAAACCCCAAATGCCAAGCCAAGAAATTCTGTAAGCAACGGGGGGCTACTCGTGTCACTTAGTTTAATAACAGCAGTTCTAAGGCTCCAGCCTGGAAAAGCCCAGAATATTAATGTTCAAGAGGAAATCTCTGCTTCAAATCAAAGGCTCTTTCTCCTGCTTGCTGGAAATTCAAAGCCTGCCCCGTGCCTCTGAGCCTTAGAGCCAGACAGGTTGCCTTATTACTGATTCCCCACAGAAACGCAGCCCAGAGAGGCCAAGAGATTTGCCCAAGTGAAACAGCAAACCAATGCCAAACGCACAACCTCAAACCCCAAATGCCAGCCTTCAGCTCCAGCCCTAAACCTGTCCCCTTTCACCTGGAGATTCTTTCTGGCAGGCACTCAAAGCAGGTAAGTGAGAAAATGCAATTTTTTTTTTTTTGAGACCAGTCTAGCTATGTCACCCAGGCTGGAGTGCAGTGGCAAGATCGTAGCTCACTGCAGCCTTGACCTCCTGGGCTAAAGGGGTCCTCCCGCCTCAGCCTACGGAGTAGCTGGGACTGAAGACTTGAAAATTAAATAAATTGCATTCTTGAAAATGCATGTTAACACGAATTTGTGGAGCACTTACTTACTAGTGCCAACTACGGTACCTGGCCTGGGAGGTAGACCTGCCCCGAGGGCACTCCCAGTACTGGAGCCCCCAAACTTCTTGAACTACAGAAATTCCCCTAGGACTCCTCTCCCCTGCCCCCCACTCCCCAAGTTGCTGAAAATCATGAGTAACAAAGCGGCCAGGAGTTTCCTGTCTTGCTGAGCTGGCTTACTCAATTTCCCTCGTTTGTCCGCTCAGACCGGACGGGGCAAAGGGCAGCCATCAAAGGTGTCTGGGACGAGCCTGGCGGGGTAATGGGCCGCTAGGGACTCAGTCTGGCCCGGGTCTCAGCCGGGGCAGAAGGCAGCCGGGCGAGGGCCGCGGGTGGGGGGCAGGGGGCCGGGGACAAGCAGCCCCGCCCAGGCCGGCGCGCTGTGTGCACAACGTGCAGGGCTGCGAAAGCGGATGCGGCCTGATGGGGCAATCGCTGGCAACGCGCCGCGGGTTGTCAGCGGGCGCTGGGGGGTGGGAGCCCGGCGCTGGGGGGTGGGAGCCCGGCGCCGGCGGGCCCTGCCTCCAGCATTGGCCCCGCCCCCAGTTCCGCAGTCGTGGCTGGGTTTTGGGGAGGGCGCCCGGTGCGGGGGGCGCCCAGGGCCTGCGCTCACGGGTAGGCCCGCGTGCCCAAGCCCCCTTGCAGCCCAGGCTCCCTGGCTCATTATCCACCCCGGCCACTGGCGTTCGATTCCGCTCCTGTCGCACCACCCCTGCACTGCTCTGACAGATACCAGGAGCTGGTGCCAACCCGCAGACACACCTGGGCAGCCCCACGTGGGTATCGCACGCGCAGGGGCACATCTGCCCTGCCGGGTTTGGAGAGCAGTTGCAAGTCAGCCCCTGGAGTGTGGTCCCGTGCCGGCTGGAGCAAGAACTGTGTAACCTCTCTGAGCCTCAGATAACTCATCTGTTAAATGGGGAGGATGATAGCATCACTGGGTTGTTGTCAGGATGAAATAAGATAGAGGCTATAGGGGCGGGTGTGGTGGCTCACTCCTGTAATACCAGCACTTTGGGAGGCCAAGGTGGGAGGATCCCTTGAGCCCAGGAAGTCAAGGCTGCAGTGAGCCAAGATCACGCCACTGCACTCCAGCCTGTGCGACAGTGTGAGACCTGGTCTCAAAAAAAAAAAAAAAAAAAGGCTACAAAGTGTTATATCAGAGTCACTAGCACTCACCCAGTAAGTGATAGCCATGAAGGTTCTTAAAGATAAGGGAACCGGGAGCTACAAAGCCAGCTGGGCTCAGAGGCTGCAACTGGGGCATGTCTGGGTTTCCGGCTTCTTTTTGCCTTCCCTGTATCATATTTATTTTTTCCTCAATATCACCCCTCATCTTTCACCCAGGGCCTGCAATATTCCTTCATTCATTTGACACACATCGGTTGATATTTGTGCCTGCTGTGAGGCATTAAATACTGCTTATCTGGCTGTGTGGCACCCGGGAACTTTCCCCAGGCCACACCAGCTGCACCTGTGGCCTCCTCAGCCTGGGTTGCTGCCCTGAGTCACTGGAGTAGGTCACTTCCTCTCTCAGTCCCTCCATCTGTGCAATAGGGATAAGAGGCCTGGCCTCTCTCTAGTCTCCTGGGACTGTCAGGGGATGAGTCAGATAACGGTGGGGAAGGCGCAGAGAGGCAGAAAGCAGCTCTTACTAGAGCGGGGCCCATCTGGCTGATGCAAGGCTTGCACTTTGCATGTAACCCCAGCCGGTACAAACAGGGATGGCTCCGGGAAGCATGAGGAGCAGGGGGAGCAGAGAAGTCCCCAACCCCACCCGACAGCCGGGGTGTGGGATCCAGACTGGCAGCTTAGGAGTCTGAGCAGCTGGGGCTCTGTCCAGGCTCTGCTTCCCCAGCTCTGCGAGCATGACAGCAGGTTCCTGACCCCTCTGATCCGGCTGCCTTTTCTGTCACTCAGGGGTTGCAGTACCTCCCTCACCGAGCTGAAGTTGGAAGTGAAGGTGGTAACTCCCAGAGGGAGTGGAGCCCTTCCATGTTTCTGGGAAGGGTCTGAGGGCTGGCGGGGGGGTCCGGGTGGGGGAGGTGGGACCAGACAGGAGGAAGGCAGCCCTGGCCAAAGGCTCAGCATATTCCATAGTCACCTCAGGCAGGGGGTTCTAGGGGCTCCTCCCAAAAGAGTCAGAGACCCCTGCACCCTCAGCCGACCCCAGGCATGACAGACCCCGCCTCATCCCACAGTGCACAAGGAGATCACACTCAGATCTGGGCCCCAATCTGGCTTCTGCCCCAGGCCAGCTGCATGACCTTGGGCAGGTGATTGAATGTTTTTGGGTCTCCATTTTTCCACTTGTGAAATGGGGATAGCGATGCCTACTTTGTAAAGCTGTTGTGAGGCTGAGGGAAAATGAGAACGATATCAAGTGTTCACAGTAGAGGCCAGCACTGTTGTGAGCGGCAGCTCCTCTCCCTCACCTCCCTCCCCCTTTCCCTATCACAGGTGGGGCCAGGTGGAATGTCACAGTAAGTCCTTGGGATGGAAAGGTCTACTGACATATTCAAAGTGCCCCGCCCCCAAGGTTTCTAGCCTGATACCATAAGCTTTGATGGCAAGAGCTCTGTTTGCTTGGGGACTTTATATGCATGATTGTCTTTGACATATGACAAGGGCCATACGTGGCATCCATTATATAGATGGAAGCGGAGGCAGGAGAAGTCAAATAGCTTGTCTGGTCACATGGCTAGAAAGGGTGAGTGCCAGGATTTGAAACCAGGTCTTCCGGACTCCAGCTCATCCACCACACACCCCCTGCCTGCCTCTTGCTTTTGCCCTGGGTGTTCTCCTCTTTCCTGAGTGGCTTCTTATGATGTGGAGTCCCCGAGGCCAGGGACGGTCATGAGCATGGCTTCCTTGTCTTCCAGGGTGTGGCTCAAGCGCACAGTGGGTCCTCAGTCCACCCTGCTGACCAGGGAGATGAGTCCTGGCATGAGGGAGATGACTCATGAAGCCGGGCTGGGCGAGGGTACGTGCCTGTGTCTCTGTGTGCGTGCATCTGTGTGCGTGCACAGGGAGGGGAATGAACGAGTACTGTCTGCTGGAGGCCTTCTCTCTCCAAGCTCCTACCCCATCCGGCGCTGCTCCTGAGTCTCAGCCTTCAAGGGGGCTCTGAGCCTGAGAAGCAGGGGTGGGGGAGGTCTTGGCCATCTCCCTCCCTGGCCTAACGCAGGGCCTAGTGGGGGCCGTGGCTGATGGCGGTTCCATGGGAAGCCAGGTCCTCCCTGGTCCAAGGGGAAGCTCTTGGGGCATCTTCCACCAGTCTAGGCCCTGCTATTTTTAGATGCTGTCCCCTCCCCAACCCTCCCCTCCCCATCACATACCAGCTGAGGGAGGAAGTGACTCACCTCAAGCCCAGACAGGTAGAGGCAGCCTCAGTGGGCCCCGGGCAGGCCTGGTTCCTACACTGGGGTTGCCTTCCTGGGATCACCTCAGGCCTGCCCCAGCCTGGGGGCAACACAGGGCTGGGATGGAGCCCAGGGCCTTTCTTGGGCTCCTCCATTCTCCATCTCACAGGGCCTAACAGGCCTGGGTCTCTGATGGGCTGTGGAGCCTCTGCTCAACTCAGCAGACCTCATCAGGCCTCGGACCGCACTGTGGGCCTGTGGCCGGCCTCAGCCCAGTCTGAGGGAGCCAGACAGGCGAAGGGGACTGCCTATGGCCCCACCCTGTCTTTGTGAGTGACCAGTGTTATGGAAAGAAAAAATACCTGGTTCAGTGGGGACAGGAAAGGTGTGATGACCCTTGGGATGTGTGTCCCAGTGGAGTGGCCAGCTGTCCCAGTATGCCCAGATCTGAGGGGTTTCTGGGGACTCGGGACTTTCAGTGCTCACCAGGAGAGTCCTAGGCAAGTCAGGACGGTTGGCCACCCTGGTGCTGCATTGCAAGGTATATCCTAGCGAGAGGGCAGGTGTGGGGAGCTTGTTTTGGTTTCCTGACGGAGTCTCACCTAGTCAGGGCCGCAGGACCCAGCCCCTGGCCAGCTTGCTCTCTCAGGTCAGGGCATCACCTTGTCCATCTCAACTGGAAAGAGGCTGGGCTGGGCTGTGTGAGAACCCAGAGCCCCGGGGCAGGCTGGAAGACCTGTGAGCCACTTTGGCCAGGGAGGATAGGGGCCTGTCAACATGGGGTTGGGTGGACAGGTTAGCAGAGGCTGGGGCTGGGAGAGGAAGGGCACCTACCCACATAGGGCAGGGTAGGGGGAGGCAACCAGGAACAGCAGGAAATAATGACAGGAGCCCAGGATGTGCCTCAGGTAAGCTTGGCCTCAGGTCTGCAGACTGTCGGGTACTTGCAAGGAGGAATGGGAGACAGTGTGGCAATGGCTAACTGGCAGGCTGGCGGGGCTTGTTGGTTACTTGGAGAGGCCTCGCCAGGGTGACAACCTGGAGAACTCTCAGCTGCTCAGAGAAGTGGACAGAGGACTCCGCTGCCCTCCTAGATCAGGGTCTGGGGCTGCCTTCAGGGATAACCCAGCTCCTGGCCCTGAGGCCTGCCCTAGGGGGTTAGGACAGGGGAGCAGTGGCTGAGGCCCAGACCTTGCTGGGGACAACCTGCACCCCCGGCCCACCTTTGTCCTCCTCATCCACGGTCCACAGCCCAGGGTTGGGGCGGGGGGATGGTCTGTGTCCCAGGCAGCAGCTCCGACACCGCTGATCTGGGCGACCTTGGCAAGTCACTTCTCTTTTCTGGGGCTCGATTTCCTCAGTGGTGAGATCGTGGGGGTAGATTAGGGGTCTGGTTTTTAAATATTTATTTTGGCCATGGAACCCCTTCTTCAGTCACAATTCCACCTGCACTAAACAAGAGATAACAGCGGGTGACTGAGACAGGTGGGCTGGAGCCCCGGGGGCCCTGCCACTCTTACCCCACACCCCTGGGGGCCCAGGGCTCTGGGGACACAGTTCGAGAACCCGTCTTCGCAGCCTGCCTCCTCTAACACTCTGTGATTTATGCCTTCAGGACAAGGATGTTGTCCTTGTTGCCTTCTCCAGGCAGCCCAGTAATTAGACCCCAAGCCCAGCATGTTCTGGTACTATCCATTCCATGCTGAAATCTTCAAATTCTTTCTCTCTTTCTTTCCTTCCTTCCTTTCTTATTATTTTTTGAGACAGAGTCTTGCTCTGTCGCCCAGGCTGGAGTGCAGTGGCACAATCTTGGCTCACTGCAACCTCTGCCTCCTGGGTTCAAGCAATTCTCCTGCCTCAGCCTCCCAGGTAGCTGAGATTACAGGCGCCCACCACCACGCCTGGCTAATTTTTTTTTTTTTTTTTTTTTTTTGTATTTTTAATAGAGATGGGGTTTCGCCATGTTGGCCAGGCTGGTCTTGAACTCCTGACCTCAGGCGATCCACCCGCCTCGGCCTGCCAAAGTGCTGGGATTACAGGCGTGAGTCACCGAGCCCGGCCAAAATCTTCAAATTCTTAATCGCTGGTTTCTGCTGACAGTGAGGTCTGTTATGCAGAGTTCAGTGGGGCCACAGGTCCCTTGTCCCTTCTCAGGGAAGGGACAGGGCCAAAACTTTCTGTGCAATGGCCAACCCTGTGGGGCACTTCCAGGTGTGTGTAGGATCTTCAGTCCCCAACAGCATGCAGGAAGGTGTGACTCCCACTGGCAGACAAGGGAGGGGCTCAGGGGTCTTAGGAGGCTGGTTACTGATACCCCTGTGGATGCAGGGCTGGGTGCCTGGCCAGGAGCCCAGGTCCTTTCCTGGAGCCAGAGTCTGGGGCCCTGGCCCAGGCCCAGGTTTTCCCTGGCTTACTCCGGGAGTGCTGGCACCTGCAGACACCAGCAACAGAAAGAGGCAGGAGTCGATGAGGGAGGCGGAGAGAGGGGGACTTTCCTTCTTCTGCTGGGGGTCTGGGGCGTCCTTTTCCAGGCTGAGGAGTAGGGCTACCCATTTCCCCATCACCTTCCGGCCAGGGGCAGTGGGTAGAGGAGGAGGCCGAGATTGCACAAACAGGTATGGGAGGAGGCCAGCAGCCAGGCAGCTGGCTGGGGCCGCCCAAGGGCCGTGAGAGAGTCCCCAGTGCCTGTACTGACATCAATGGCGCCCGGAGGGACTCAGTCGGTCATCTAGCAGTCTTCTCTAGCTCTCACAACAGGCACTGGGGGTTGGGAGGAGCCAGAGGTCCCTGCTCCCCACTCCACGCGTCCCTCCCAGCTGCTGAGCTGGAAACTCGAGCCAAGTCAACAGTTCCTTGAATTGTGTTACAGCCCAGGCTGCCCCTCCAGAGCTAATAATATGGGCAGCTGTAGGACATGAAACTCGATCCTCCAGGCTCCAATACCACCCCACCGCGGCCAGGCTGGCAGGGAGTGGGCGGATGTTGGGGCCAGGGTCCTGAAAGCAGAGGCCTGGGCTTGGGATCCTGGGGTGAGGCCGGGTCCGGGAGGGACCCCGGCCCCCCCAGTGGGGTGTTTATACAAAGTTGATATGGGTCAAGCTGAGAGGCGACAGCGTGCTGGCAGTCCTCACAGCCCTCGCTCGCTCTCGGCGCCTCCTCTGCCTGGGCTCCCACTTTGGCGGCACTTGAGGAGCCCTGCAGCCCACTGCTGCACTGTGGGAGCCCCTTTCTGGGCTGGCCGAGGTCAGAGCCGGCTCCCTCAGCTTGCAGGGAGGTGTGGAGGGAGAGGCGCGAGCGGGAACCCGGGCTGCGCGCTGCGCTTGCGGGCCAGCTAGAGTTCCGGGTGGGCGTGAGCTTGGCAGCCCCGCACTCGGAGCAGCCCGCCAGCCCTGCCGCCCCGGGGAATGAGGGGCTTAGCACCCGGGCCAGCGGCTGCGGAGGGTGTACTGGGTCCCCCAGCAGTGCCAGCCCACCGGCGCTGCTCTCGATTTCTCACCGGGTCTTAGCTGCCTTCCTGAGGGGCAGGGCTCGGGACCTGCAGCCCGCCATGCCTGAGCCTCCCACCCCCTCCATGGGCTCCTGTGCCGCGGGAGCCTCCCTGATGAGCGCCGCCCCCTGCTCCACAGCGCCCAGTCCCATCCACCACCCAAGGGCTGAGGAGTGCGGGCCCACGGCGCGGGACTGGCAGGCAGCTCCACCTGCAGCCCCGGTGCGGGATCCACTGCGTGAAGCCAGCTGGGCTCCTGAGTCTGGTGGGGACGTGGAGAACCTTTATGTCTAGCTCAGGGATTGTAAATACACCAATCAGCACCCTGTATCTAGTTCAGGGTTTGTGAATGCACCAATGGACACTGTGTATCTAGCTACTCTGGTGGGGCCTTGGAGAACCTTTATGTCTAGCCCAGGGATTGTAAATACACCAATCAGCACTCTGTATCTAGCTCAAGGTTTGTAAACACACCAATCAGCACCCTTTGTCTAGCTCAGGGTTTGTGAGTGCACCAATTGACACTCCGTATCTAGCTACTGTGGTGGGGCCTTGGATAACCTTTATGTCGACACTCTGTATCTAGCCAATCTGGTGGGGACGTGGAGAACCCTTATGTCTAGCTTAGGGATTGTAAATACACCAATCGGCACTCTGTATCTAGCTCAAGGTTTGTAAACACACCAATCAGCACCCTGTGTCTAGCTCAGGGTTTGTGAATGCACCAATCGACACTCTGTCTCTAGCTACCCTGGTGGGGCCTTGGAGAACCTTTGTGTTGATACTCTGTATCTAACTAATCTGGTGGGGATGTGGAGAACCTTTGTGTCTAGCTCAGGGATTGTAAATGCACCAATCAGCGCCCTGTCAAAACAGCGGCTCTACCAATCAGCAGGATGTGGGTGGGGCCAGATAAGAGAATAAAAGCACGCTGCCCGAGCCAGCAGTGATAACCTGCTGGGGTCTGCTTCCACACTGTGGAAGCTTTGTTCTTTCGCTCTTTGCAATAAATCTTGCTACTGCTCACTCTTTGGGTCCACACTGCTTTTATGAGCTGTAACACTCACTGTGAAGGTCTGCAGCTTCACTCCTGAAGCCAGCGAGACCACAAGCCCACCGGGAGGAACAAACAACTCCAGATGTGCTGCCTTAAGAGCTATAACACTCACCGCGAAGGTCTGCAGCCTCACTCCTGAGCCAGCAAGACCACGAACGCACCAAAAGGAAGAAACTCCCGACACATCCAAACATCAGAAGGAACAAACTCCAGACGCGCTACCTTAAGAGCTGTAACACTCACCGCGAGGGTCCGTGGCTTCATTCTTGAAGTCAGTGAGACCAAGAACCCACCAATTCCGGACACAAGGCTAGCAGGGCTGACACCTATAAACTCAGTGGCTGACAGAGGCTGACATCCTTAGTGACTGAACTGGTGAGGTCTGTGGGATGATAATTATAATAAGATTTTTTTTTTTGAGACGGAGTCTCGATCTTGTTGCCCAGGATGGAGTGCAAGGGTGTGGGCTCACTGCAACCTCCGCCTCCTGGGTTCAAGTGATTCTCTTGCATCAGCCTCCTGAGTAGCTGGGATTACAGGCGTGCGCCACCACACTTGGTAATTTTGTATTTTTAGTAGAGACAGGTTTCACTGTGTTGGTCAGGGTGGTCTTGAACTCTTGACAGCAGGTGATCCACCTGCTTCAGCCTCCCAAAGTGCTGGGATTATAGGCGTGAGTCACCACGCCTAGCCTATAATAAAATTTTTTTTTTTTTTTTTTTTGAGACGGAGTCTCACTCCGTTGCCAGGCTGGAGTACAGTGGCACAATCTCGGCTCACTGCAACCTCCGCCTCCTGGGTTCAAGCGATTCTCCTGCTTCAACCTCCTGAGTAGCTGGGACTACCGGCATGTGCCACCACACCCAGCTAATTTTTGTATTTTTAGTAGAGACGGGGTTTCACCATGTTGGCCAGGATGATCTCGATCTTTTGACCTCTTGGTCCACCCGCCTCGGCCTCAAAAAGTGCTGGGATTATAGGCGTGAGCCACCTCACCCAGCCTATAATAAGATTTTATAAGTAAATGATACAGATGAAAAGTGCCTCCTGGCCTAGCGTGTCCATGGCTGAGGCTGGAACGCCGATCTTTGGGCTCAGTGTTTCCATGCCAAGGTGGGACCAGAGAGAGACTGAGGACTAAAGACATCCACAGAGAAGCAGCTCTGAGCACTTGCGGTGGCCTCCCAAGGCCTGTCACTCACAGCCTGAACACCATGGGCACACTTGCTGCCCATGTGGCACCTGCAGTGGTGGTAGCTGGCTTGTTTGATATGTGGCTGGAAGCAAAATTAGGGCCCACGATGCCACCTTCTGCACGCAGGCCATGGGCTGGCAGCCAGCAGATGGCAGAGCCTGCCAGAAGTGATTCCGGGGCTTGTGGCCAGGGCAGCACTGGGGCGGCCGGGGACAGAATTGGGTCTGACTCCAGGAGTGGCTGGCCTGAGTGCTGGAGAGAGCCTCCTCCTCTACCCCTTGGGGTGGTGACCTCTTCGGACAGGAGTCCGCGCTCCTCTCAATGACCAATGTTTGTGATTCTCATTTTGGCCCCTGCTACATTTGTCCTTACGCAGGGAGAGGAGACTTGGGGCCTTTTCAGCAGGATCAGCAGGACTCTGCTTCCCCCAGGAGGCAGGAAAAGGAAAAAGCCCCCGCCCAGTGCCCGTCCCATGAGAGACTGCTGCCTCCAGCCACCGTCCAGCTGGACGCACACCGTGGCTGATGGCCCTGGGTCTAAGCCCTCTAAGATCTGGGAGAAGTGTCCCCCAGCCAGGGTGCGGGTTTATGGCTGCAAAGCAGCTCCCTAGGGTGACCCTGGGCAGAGGAGTAGGCGAGGCTGGGAATGCTGCAGGTGGGGACAGTGCCTCAGTGCTGATGGGCCCTTCCTTCACTCAGCCTCCCATGGAGACCCCAGGTTGTGGTGCCCAGGCCCTGGGGCTGCAGCCCTGAACCTCTTCTCCAGGGAAGCCTTTGCCTAAGAACTACACGAATACCTCCAGAACAGGATGTGAGAGGCCCAAAAGGGCCAGGTCAGACCTCCCTGAGGAGGTGGCAGGAGGTTGGGCCCTGAGGGGTCAGAGGAACCTCAGGCAGAAGGGAACCCGGGTAGCAGGGCTCCACGGTGGAGGGAGGGGCTCCGCAGGCTGCAGTCGGGTGGGAGGGCCCTGCACAGTATGTGGGGCCAGGAGGAGTGCAGGGGAGGTTTTGGGCTGTCAGTGTGAGGGAATGAGGCCGGGCCTGGCCAGCCCCATTCTGGCCCCACTTTCTCCATCTGAGGGAGCCCGCTGCATCCTCCTGTGCTGCCAGGCACCTGTCTCTCAGGCCTCCTCATCTGAGTCCATCAGGAAAATGAGAATAATCCAGTCGAGGTAGTGGGACTGCCAGCTGGGGTCCCTGCAAGCCCTAGCCTGATCCCTGCTCTGACTAGCACGGGCTCCAGTGGGGAGCTGCACCCTGCCTCCTCAAGGAAAAATCCAGCCAGGGAGCAGCCCTGCCCTCCCTCCCTAGGGACTTTGTTTAGACCAAATTGGTAGGAGGGTGGGGAAGGTGGACAAAATGTGGCAGGCCCTCCCCTCCCCAAGCAAAGCCCCAACTCCCGGGCTCTGGGCAGACTAGCCGTGGGGTCCTAGAGAGCACCTGCCCGCCTGCCCCTCTTCCTGCCTGAGCCCTGGACCTTTATTTCATGCCCAAGTGACTGTGAGAGTGACAGGAGGTCCAGGCCCTGTCCCTAGGGAAATATCTCCTTACAAGGGTCTGGGGCGGGAGTGACAGTCCTGTCTGCCCTGTTACCCCCTCCACCACATGGCCTTCTCTCAGCTTATAGAGTTAGTTGCAGCCTCCCTAAGGGCAGGCAGGCCACCAAGAAAGGTTCAGAAATGCTTGCTGAGTGAATTGCTGAGTGGACAGGGTGCAGCCAGGAGTGGAGAAGCTCAGTGTCTCTCATTCATGCCTGGGAAAGTTCTCTGCCCAAGGCCACTGGGTGGGCCTGGCATGATGACAGGTACAGACTGGGGGCCTGGCCTGGGCATTGCTCCCGAATGCGCTCACTTCTGCACTCTCCGGCCTCCGGGCCTCTGCTCATGCTGGAGCACCCACTCCACCCCCACCCCAGTACTGCCTGCACCCACCTCCTTCACTAACGCCAGTTCCTCTATCAAGAGTCCCTGGCTAGAGCCCTCACACCTGCTCCGCTCCCAGGGTTTCTACTCAAGGGCAGTCCTCGTCTTAGTCACCTTAGAGCTTTCACTGCTTGGAATGGGACTTGACACCCAGTCATTGCTCAGCTAATCTTTGTCCACTAAGGACAAACAAGAAACACCCAAATGGCACTCGCCATGTACCAGGCACTGTTCTAAGTGCTTTATATGTGGTAACTTGTTCACTCCTCACAACCATCCTATGAGGTAGGTGTTTGTATCACTCCCATTTTGCAGATGAAGACACTGAGGCAAAGGGCAGTCAAATGACACAGGAAAGCAAAAACTGGCTCCCTCCACCCTTCTAGGGTCTTTGGCTGTGCTAGGAATTACATGGACAGATAATGTGGTTAACAGGAGAAAAATCATATTTAATTACGTACATAGGCATGGGAGCCCCACAAAATATGCGATTTCAAGAAAGATCACATCTTGAGCTACAGAAAAGGAACTGGGGTCCAGGATAACCTTTGTACCTTAAAAAAAAAAAAAAACCAAAAAAAAAAAACAAAAACAGAAAACGGGCTGGGAGCTTCTGGTGGGTGATGGCAATGCAAGTTTGGGAGGGTGAGGGGAGGAACTGCATGGTGAGCAAAAGTTGTCTCGTTATGCAGATAAAAAGTCAGTCTCAGCCAGGCATGGTGGCTCATGCCTGCAATCTCAGCACTTTGGGAGGCTGAGGCGGGTGGATCACGAGGTCAGGAGATCGAGACCATCCTGGCTAACACAGTGAAACCCTGTCTCTACTAAAAATACAAAAAAATTAGCCGGGCGTGGTGGCGGGCACCTGTAGTCCCAGCTACTCAGGAGGCTGAGGCAGGAGAATGGCGTGAACCCGGGAGGCGGAGCTTGCAGTGAGCCGAGATCGCGCCACTGCACTCCAGCCTGGGTGACAGAGCGAGATTCCGTCTCAAAAAAAAAAAAAAAAGTCAGTCTCTCAGGTCATAACAGTTGTCTGAGCAGCCCCAAGAATAATAGGCAGTTGTTGTCAATGAGTCAATCTTCCTTGGTAGGTAAGATTTCCAGGAGGGACTTCAGGACAACTTAGGCAGATGAGGCAACTTCAGAGAAAGCCCTTCCTGCACTTGCTGTTGCTCAGGTGCCCCCAGTTTGAAGTAATCAGCACACCAAAATGGCAGATTTTGGGGTGGCATTTCCTGAACTCCTTCAGGGACACCCAAGGTCACCCAGTCAGTAAATGGCAAAGATCCAGCCTCAGCCCCCGTGGGGGCTGCGAGGCTGCCTCCTGGGGATGATGTTTCCTGGTGCAGCCAGATGGATGCCCGTGTCACTGCCAGGAGACACTACTCGAATGGGCAGCTGCTCCCTAGGCCAAGCCCATCAGATGAAGTGCCACCATCCTGTGTGGCCTTTTCATCCTTTTCCACCCTCCTGGACTCGGGTCTTCTGCCCACTCTACCTGACACCAGTGGGTTTGATTTCCCTGAGTGCAGCAAATTTGGGCTCAGCAACTGTTTGTAGAATGACCACTCTGCTACAAGGACCCCAGAGACAGGCACAGTTTCTTCAAGACCCTGGGCGTCACTTTCCTCCCCCAAGCCTGTTTCCTGCTCTGGGAAATGAGCTGACTTGCTCATGTCACATGGCGTGATGTCTGGTAGGGACGCTGGGTTGCTTCTGAACCATGTCAACAGTCTATTTACCTGATTCTTGGCACAGCTGTGTGCCTGCTCCAGATGCCAGGTGACTGTCTGGGCAATGTGGGGTGGGGATGAGGTTACAGGCAGGTTGGGTGTGTGCTCCTTGTCCCTGGAGCAGTTTTTTTTCTCTGGACCTGGGAGCAGCAAGGGACAAGGCTATAAGCTAGCGGAGCCAGGGAGCTGGGATGTAGTGGCGCGTTCTGCCACCTGACAGTGGGTGGGGGACACTTGTCAAAGCCTTTTTTGCTGCAGTCAGAGCGTGCATCCCACCTCCTCTGGCTCACGGCCAAGCCACACAGGGAGGGCAGGAGGAATGAGGTGGGTGAAAGGGGGTGCCTGCAACGCCTCTGCCAACCGCAGCTAGCAAGTGGCGGCTTGCACACCAGGGCAGGCAGTGGTGACCCCGGGCAGGGGCAGCCAATGAGCTCCCGGGCCATGGTGGCACCACCGGGCAGCCCGCCTGTCTTTGGCTGGCGCAGCCGCGGGAGGGGCCTGGGTCCGCCAGTCAGGGCTGCCGGGCCCTGTCTCTGGGAGGCCTGGGCAGATCTGCCGCTCCATTCACAGGAGCCCGACCCGACTTGCGCTGCCACATTTTAAACTTTTTCAACCTCCTGGAGAGGAGGGTGGGCTGCGGGGGCGGTTTGGGGGAGGATGGTGGGAAGGACGATGGAAACAAACTCACAACACTTTTCCCAGGATCTGGCTCCTGAGTGGGATCGAGCTCCAGGCTGGGGCCGGGAATTTCGAATGCTCTGCGGGCACATGGCAGGCCTGAGGGTGTGGTGGGGGATGTGGGAGAGGGAAAAGCAGAGGGTGATGGTCGTGGCCCAGATGCCCAGCCAGGACTGGCGCTGGGGACCCCAGGGACCCAGACTGCTCAGGTCCTGCAGCCCCCCAGTCACCTGAGCACCCCTCTGCCTGGATGGAGTTAGTTCTGGAACAGCATGTGTGGCTTCAGTGGCTATTAGCCAGGGCCAGGGGTCGGGGGAAATTCAGGCTCGTCATCTAGAGCTCCTTGTGGCACAGGCTGGACAGTGTCAGCAGCAGCAGGGGCTTGTGCCCCCTCCCCGCCCCCCTTAAGCCTCCCTGCTCAATGCAGACCCACCACGGCCAGTCACATAATAAACATATATTAACAGATGTACAATTTGAGAATTCTAATTCAAGAAATACAGCTTCCAGGGGATCCTTTAGGATCTATGTTCTTATTGCACATGGCTCAGCCCATCTAGGGACATCTACCAAGACCAGATGGTCGAGGCGTGGGGGCAGAGCACCGGGGCCACAGTGGGTGGGCACTCTGGCCACATCAGTTCTTATAATCTCTCTGGGCTGAAGTGGCTGCTTCATTGCAGGGTGGGACCTTGTTTAAAAACCAGATTTGACATTTCCTTACCGAACTTCCTTTCCCAGCAAGAATCCTATTTGTTGGGGGACTTTTAAAAAAAGAGCCGAGAGAAACTCTGGGAGGGCGGTTATCACCTCCTGGCTGGCAGCTTGGGGAAGTAAGGCTTTGGAAGACGGCGGGAGCAACGACACACCCACCGCCACAGGAAAACATGGTCATTCCAGAAGGCCCAGGAGAAACTGTGGGAATAAATAAAACCTCCCTCCTCCCACTGGCAGCAAGTGCTGTTTTAAGCAAAATCCTCATTTCAATGTGAGGGTAAGAAAACTATTCTGGTTCAGGTGTATCCTTTGTCCAAGGTACGAGAGGAGGCCTGGCGGTCACATCCACAGCGGGTGAAGACAGAGGCAGCCATGGGCACTGACTTTTCTTCAGGAGTCGAGGAGGCTGCCCTGGGGTCCCGGCACCAGACTGACTCAGAGGAAGAACTTTCTGAAGTCCTTGGTGCATGACTTAGGAAAAACCAGTGGCAATGATGGAGCTGTGCCCTGTGGCACCTATAAGGCAAAGCCCACTGAGGGACTTAGGGGTGGGGAAATGGTTAGGTAGATCCTGGCCCCCTCTGCAGGCCTTCCCTTCTGTGGGCAGGGCGCTGGAGGGCTCCTGGGTACCAGGACAAAGAGCCCACCAGCGCTGCTGAGAGGGGAGGGGTGGTCTCACCCAAGCAGGTCCTTGTGGGGCCTCTACTGTGACTCAATACTGACCTGGCACCTGCCTCCACGGCCTGCTCCTCTCCAGGTTAACCACAATCCTGAGGCCTTCACGGGTTCACACTATCATGATTACTGCTGCCATCAAAACCAGGCTGGGGTTTCGGGGGGCTGTGAAAAGCTCTGATGCAACTCTCCTTATGCTGTCAGCTATAGCTAATGTCTAGCAAAAACATCACCAGGGTACCTTCCCCAAACAGGCCTCATTTTCTAAAACATGGAAGAAATCAGCTCAACAACTTAACCAAATCCCTGCAGAGTTTAAAAAGTAGACTATATATATATATCTTCATATATGCCTATTTACATATAAATAGATATATATATACATATACACGCATCTATAAATTACATTCTATGGAGAGTTCTCTTTCTTCCTCCTATCTTTGGCCAGGGCCTCTGGCTTCTCCTGAGAGGTGGCTGGTGGTGGCTCCTGTGAGGGAGGAAAGGCAGCTGGGCGCCCCCTCCCCCAGCCCTTCCCACTGATATCTGCTGCGAGTTTTACATTCTACTTTCGTTGCCATGGTTTCTGTATCCTAGGAGAGAGGCGATGCAGAGCCTCCGCCAGCCCTGGGAGGGAGGGAAGCAGCCCCATGGCAGGTTTTCTGTCTGTCCTAAGAGCTTTCTGCATTTACTGGGTGAGAGAGAGGGCAGCTGTGCAGCATTCGGCCTCCAATTCCATTTTAATTTTGTTTCTTTGTATGTCTTTCCTCAAATATACAGTCCATCACCTTGGCTCAGTGCATGTCACCAAAAATTCTCCAGGGATTTCATAGTCTGGGGAGGAGAGTGGCAACAGTTAGCTCGGCATTCAGGCGGCACCGGCTCCTCTAGCTTATGCCACACAAGTAGCCCCCCTTGCCACTGCACCGCTGCACCGTGCTGCCCGCTCGACCCCCACCAACCCCACTTGCGGCCTGCCCTCCTGCAGCAGCACAGAGGCAGGCACAAATGGCCTCCAGGCAGAGTCAGCCGTGGATCCAGGCCGGGAGGACACAGGCAAAGGAGGGGGTGGGCAGGGCACCCACACAGAGAACCTTCACTGCTTCTGCCCACACTTCTCCGGGCTTGGCCGAAGTGGCCACCTCTGGCAAACGCTGGGAACAGAGCCCAGCACCCCCATTCGCCGGGCTGCAGAAGGAGGGAGCCTGCTACCAGCAACTCTCATTTCCCCTCCACCCCTCCTGTGCTGAGCGGCTGCGTCTGACCCTGAACTCGTGACCTTCTGTTCCCTTCCTCAGACCGCAGGCGAGATGCCTGGGCAAGGCCGGATGCCTGTGGCTTCCAGGCTGCCAGGTGTGGCGGCATTCGAGAGAGTGCCTCAGATCCCACCAGAAGGGGGTGGTCAGGGCCCGCGGCCCCTGCCGCCACCAAGACTGCCAGCTCCCACCCACCTCGTGGCTGCCTGTTCATCTTGCTCCATTTCCTCCTAGCTGGAGGGATGGAGAAAGAGGAGGGCTCTTGGCCCACCTATTCCCACATGGTTCTTCCTGGTATCAGGCAGGCAGTGTGCATGTGGGGCTCTCTTGGGCCCCACAATATGTGATGGCCTAAATACCAGGGCACGGACAATAGTCTGCTGTGCTGGAGAAAGGGCCGTGCTGACTGATGGCTGGAGTGGACCAAGAAGCCCTGGGTGGCCCTCAGCAACAGTTTCAAGTTCCTACTCTGCCTGGTTCTGGGGTCCCCCACTCCCCAGGAGCCAGGGAGCAGAGCGGAGGAGTGGGGTGGACAGCATCGCTAGAGGGCGGAAACCGACCTTGGTTTCCCGGCAGGCCCCACAGCTGCTCGGTCTCTGGAGGCTGGAGGTCAGGCTGGGGACAGGAGTCTTTGCCACAATCACCAGGCTTCCTCCCTTTCTCCCCCTCCCTCCTCTGCTCATGACCAGGGCCAAAGCTGCCAGGAGTTGCAGGGTGGAGGCAGCCCTGGCTCATACTTGGACCTCGGTGGCGTGGCTGGCCCAGGACTATCCATGCAGGGAGGCCTGCACCTCTGACAGTCGGCTGCAGCTGGGGGTGCCCATCTTCTGTGCTTTGTGGTACATATCTGTGTCGCCAAAGTAGCGTGCCCGGTACAGCAAGCCTTCCTCTGCAAAGCAATGGGACAGGGTTAGTGCACACCCAGTACCTCCCGAAGCCTGCAAGGAAGCCTGCGAGGGCCGTGGAGGGCGGAGGAAAGCTGGCACATGCCCGGGGCTTGGGCAGGGCTGGCCTCCCATTAGGAAGACCCTGGAGGAGCAGAGACTACAGTCCTTATGTGGGTGAGGGTGACAGAGGCGCCTTGCTCTAGAATGCAGTGAGGCCAGCCAAGGTGAGACCCTGTCATCCTGGTCAGGCCTCCCCAGGGTCCCACAGACAGATCCAGGAGCACAGTCAGGGGGTGGCCAGGGATCCATCCGCTCCAGTCCATCTCTACACACTCACCTCTGGCAGCCAACATGCTGGGCTGATGGCAGTCATTTACGGGAACCTGAGGAAACTACCAGGTGGCCCCTGGCTCCCAGCCCCGGAGAAACACAGGAGTGGAGACCAGCTCTTGTCTGGGAGGTGGCTGGTGCAGGGCAGTGCCAGGGGCTGGGCCCTCAGAGCACAGGGTGAGCAGGGCTCTCTCCTTCCCCTACTTTCCAGCTTCATCCCAAGCCACCTCCCAAATACAGCCCCCGCCTTCCCCCCACACTCACTCTGCTGCTTCTCCTTCCAGCAGTTGTTCCGGAGGTTGGCGATATAATCATCTTCCACATTCCGCTCGACTGTTTTGAGGCTGGAGCCTGTGTACTCCTCGGAGAAAGTGTCTCCCACATAGTAGACGACACCCAGGTGGTCAGTGACTCGCCTGTGGATGTGGCCCACGGACCTAGCCAGAAATACCAGGTTCAAAGTGGGTGCGGGTCCCCATGCCCAGGGCACTCTAGGGGTATAGGCCCCAAGACAGGAGGTGCCGCACAGACCACAGGAGTAGTTGGTTCCCTCTCAAACCAGAGCAGGGACCCGCACACTCCCTGAAAGGAGGGTCTGAGGAAAAGGCAGCGTCCTTCCACACACGTGGCCCAGACCGCAGGACACCCTGCCTTTAGATCCCTGCTTACCACACTGCTGACCTGGGGCCTTTGGGGAGAGGCCTGGTCTAGGGAACTGGAGACCTGGGAGGGAATCTGGGCTCTACCTCTGTGCCTCCATCTCCCCATTCATCCCCTAAGCCAATTGTTGCTGAGCGCTTGCCTGCCTATCTAGGAGTTCCCAGTGTAGAGTTAAGAGGCTTAGGAACAAAATGACAGGAAGGGCTCCAGGGAGCCTTATCCTCCCAGCTCCAATCACAGGCTCTGTCAGCTGTGGGAAGAGCCTTGACACCCAGACAGGACCAATGCTCTGGGGACAACATTCCCTGCCCTAGTCCTCTGCTCCTCGCATCTCTCCAGTTGCAGGGAAAAGGGCTGGCATCTGGCCACAGGGAGCCTGAGCCAGCAGCCAGGATCCAGTGGACCGACTCTGCCCCCTGCTGGCTGAGAAGGGTCCTGCCAGCTCCCAGCCAGAAGTGGCCACCTTTGGGAAGAGGGGGACCCACCCCACTGAAGCTGTGCACCCACTGTGTAGCTGATCCTGGGCCAGGTGCTGGACATCAATGAGGGAAGCTGACCCCCTAACGGCTCATGAAATGTCCTCAAGTTCACTCCTGGCAGTCGAGACTAAGCATCCATTAAACTAATATTGTTGAGCATTTCTAGTGGGCCAGACATTTTATATGCATTACTCATTAATTTCCACAGCAGGTGGATGTTATAATTCCCATTTTATAGATGAGGAAACCAAGGTTATATAACTTGTTTAGGGTCACACAGCTTCTTAGTGGAGAAGCTGGGATTCTAAGCCATGCTTGCTCTGTCTGACTCTAGTGCCCTGTTCTTTCCACAGCCTCAGGAAGCCCAACCAGAGCCGAGGAGCAGAGGTTCTTCGTCAGGGTTGGCAGGGGAGATG
This sequence comes from Gorilla gorilla gorilla, assembly GCF_029281585.2. Lineage (NCBI taxonomy): Eukaryota > Metazoa > Chordata > Mammalia > Primates > Hominidae > Gorilla > Gorilla gorilla. The sequence continues at coordinate 43,421,548 of NC_073232.2, read as the reverse complement.
GGCAGGGAAGAGTCACAAAGCCGCCGAAATTATATGCAAAACTCTGTGTGTATATGTGTGCGTGTATGTGTGCATGTGTATTATGTGTGTGCATGTATTGTGTGTGTATGTGTACATGTGTATCGTGTGTACGTGTGTGTGCACATGTGTGCATAGTTCTAGGGAAAAGTCCTGTAGCTCTCGCTGCAATTTCTTAGGGGACCATAATCCTAAAAAGCTTAAGAGTCCTAGTTGAATAGAGAAAGTATATTTTCTTGATTCGAAGCCAGGTTTCTGCATTATGATCGCACACTGGCTGGATCAGGATGGGAAAGAAGGCCCCTGATGGGGCTGAGAATTTAAAGCCCCTTGTCTGCCCATGGCCCGGCCTCACCCATGTACTCACGGTCTTGGACTCAGACTGTAGGGTGGACTGGAGACCATGAGCTGGCTGAGAGCTGACACGAGAATCAGGATGAGGATAGGCATCAGCTGCACAAACACCCCTAGCCCGCCCTGGAGGGAAGAGCCAACGTCACTCTGCTGGACCTGGGTGGGGTGTGGTGTCAGCCATAATCACCACCAGCTCCCCTAGAATAGTGGAGCCTGGGGAGACATGACACCACTCTGCCATTCCCTCCACGAGGCTCCAAAACACAGACGCTCCTTCACCTGCCAGCTTTCCCAGATAAAAACAAAGCAGCAACTGGTGTGAAATACAGGAGGAAGTGAGGTGTCTGCATTTACTTTTGACAGAAGGCCAAAAAAAAAAAAAAAAAAAAATCAGCAAAAGTTGCTTCCTCCAGGAGAATGGAAGACAGGGCTGGAAGGAGACATGCGGTATATACAAGTTTTTGAGATCTGAACCACACAAATATATTACCAATTTAAACATTATGGCCAGTGTGGCGGCTCATGCCTGTAATCCCAACACTTTGGGAGACCAACATGAGAGGAACACGTGAGGCCAGGAGTTCAAGACCAGTCTGGCCAACATACACCCCCATCTCTACAAAAAATAATAATTAAAACAAAATAAAAATTACCAATTAAAATTAGAAATAGCACTGGTCCTAGGGTGCAGAAAAAGCAAACAAACAAAAAAAGAAGAATTAGAAATAAAAATTAACAAATATATTCACTGTGTGATAATCTGTGATGTTAAAAACTCTTCTGTTGTTAGATACAAAATAAAAAAATTTTGATCAGGGGCAATGGCTCATGCCTGTAATCCCAGCACTGTGGGAGGCTGAGGCAGGAGGACCACTTGAGCCCAAGAGTTTGAGACCAGCCTGGGCTCAAACAGCAAAGTAAGACCCTATCTCTACAAAAAATACAACAAATTAGCTGGGTGTGGTGGTATGGGCCTGTGGTCCCAGCTACTGGGGAGCCTGAGGTGGGAGCTTTGCCTGGGAGGGGAGGCTCCTGCACTCTAGCCAGGGTGACAGAACGAGACCCTGTCTCAAAAAAAAAAAAAAAAAGGCCGGCATGGTGGCTCACGCCTGTAATCCCAGCACTTTGGGAGGAAGGGGCAGGCAGATCACGAGGTCAGGAGTTCGAGACCAGCCTGGCCAACATGGTGAAACCCCGTCTCTACTAAAAATACAAAAATTAGCTGGGCGTGGTGGCGGGCGCCTGTACTCCCAGCTACTTAGGAGCCTGAGACAGGAGAATCACTTGAACCTGGGAGGCAGAGGTTGCAGTGAGCCAAGATTGTGCCACTGCACTCCGGCCTGGGCAACAAAGCGAGACTCCATCTCAAAAAATTAAAAAAAAAAAAATTGAATAAATATTGTCAGAGCAAAAGGAAACCCCTTCCACCTGGCCAGAATTTAAAATGTTTTGCAATTGTCCACAATATTTTAATTTTAGCCAGCTAGCTGTTCTTTGATCTGTGGCATACAAAATGTGTTTGAAGCACTGTCTAGTTATAATTTTTATACTTTTTTTTTTTTTTTTGAGACGGAGTCTTGCTCTGTCGCCTAGGATGGAGTGCAGTGGCACGATCTCGGCTCACCACAACCTCTGCCTCCCGGGTTCAAGTGATTCAGATGCCTCAGCTTCCCGAGTAGGGATTAAAGGCGCCTGCCACTATGCCCAGCTAATTTTTGTATTTTTAGTAGAGACGGGGTTTCACCATGTTGGCCAGACTGCTCTCAAACTCCTGACCTCAGGTGATCTACCCACCTTGGCCTCCCAAATTTTTGTAAATATCTTTTTAAAAGTATCTTTTGGCTTTTTAGCAAGAAGAGTCGGCACCTATGTTGTCATCCTTTAAAATTCTCTCAGTGGCAGAGCGCAGTGGCTCACGCCCGTAATCCCAGCACTTTGGGAGGCTGAGGCGGGTGAATCACCAGAGGTCAGGAGTTCAAGACCAGCCTGGCCAACATGGTGAAACTCCATCTCTACTAAAAATACAAAATTAGCCGGGGGTGGTGGCACGCACCCGTAATCCCAGTTACTCGGGAGGCTGAGGCAGGAGAATGGCTTGAACCCGGGAGGCGGAGGTTGCAGTGAGCCGAGATCGTGCCACTGCACTCAGCCTGGGCGAGAGAGCAAGACTCCATCTCAATTAAAAAAAAAAAATTTCTCTCACAAAGTTGAGAGAAAATAGCTGAGACCCATGAAAAAAATGAAAAATAAAATAAAATTCTCTCACAAAGTGTAACTTTCCATTGCTTAGAGGATGTCACTTTGGCCTTACCAGCGAGCGGTCTGCATGGGAGCCTCACACTCAAACCTGGCTGCGGGTGGGGTTTCTGGTTCCACTCCCCAGCCAGGCCAGCAAAGCCACGCTCCCGCCGGCAATATGGAGCACGGCTCCCTCGTGTGGTGCCCTCTGGTGTCACTCAGCAGAATGGCAAGGGAGGCCCAGAGGGCTCCTTGGCTGAGAGTTGTGGGGACTCTGCTGGTCCCAGAATGGACAGTGTGGGAGGGAACTCCCTCCTCCAAGCCCCCTCCCTGGGGTGGATTTGGTGCCCTCCCCGCGCTGTCCCTGGCGCCCTCCTCACTCACATCACCCTGGTTGTCCCTGCGGTCCTGCCTTTGCTGGTAGGTATAGCGCATGCGGCCGTTGCTGTAGACGTGGACGTTACCTGGGGGTCAGAGGGGCTGAGTCAGGAGCCAGGTCTGTTGGGAAAGGGAGAGGCTGGCATGCCATTCCCACCATCACCCCAGGGATACGTGGCTGTGGGGAGGGTGGGGAACTTACTAGAAGGGAAGCCGCCGCCAAAGAACATGTTGAAGAGGTCTTCAGGGGAGATGTCGGCCTCAAAGCCGCGGTGGAAATCCCCATGCCCATGGCCGTGCCGGGCCGCCTGGCTCTTGTCATCGCCAAACTGGTCATACTGCTTCCTCTTCTCCGGGTTGCTGAGTACCGCATATGCTGTGCCAATGGCTGGAGAGGAGGAGGAAAGGTCAGGCCTGAGGATCCTGGGGTGCGGGGGGAGGCTCCCATGGCAGCCGAGTGCTCACTTTTCTCAGGTACTCAAGCAGTGCTTTAGGAAGCAGACGTCCTTGGGGTGGGCAGGAAGCTTGGCCAGTGTAAGGAGGGGGCATGCAGGAAGACCCCTCAGTGGATCTGGGCAGCCTGGCTGGGTGGAGGGTAACACAGGCTCCTTGTTCTCCTCAAGACAATGGTCAAGCTTTGTCAATGTGCCAGGCCTCCTAGGAGCGTGGCCTCATTTACTTCTTTTTGTTTGTTTATTTTATTTTTTGAGGCAGGGCCTCGCTCTGTCACCCAAGCTGAGTGCAGTGGAGCAACCGTGGCTCACTGCAGTCTCAACTTCCTTTGCTCAAGCGATCCTCCCACCTCAGCCTCCTGAGTAGCTGGGACTACAGGCGTGAACCACCACACTCAGCTAATTTTTTGTATTTTTTGTAGAGATGAGGTCTTGCCAAGTTGCCCAGGCTGGTCTCAAACTCCTGGGCTCAAGGGATCCTCCTACCTTGGCCTCCCAAAGTGCTGGGATTATAGACATAAGCCACCACACCAGGTCAACTCATTTACCTCTAAGAGCAACCCTATCTCCATTTCACCAATGAGAAAACTGAGGCTCAGAGAAGTGACTGCCTAAGCTTACACAGCTTTAATATGTTACAGAGCTGGGAGTCAAACAAAAGCAGGTGTCTCTTGCTTCAAGTTCTCTCTCCGACTTTATGAAAACCACCAAAAACCTCTTTCCTCATTCTCTCTTGATGTGCCCAATAGGATGGGCATCCCTTTCTGGAGGTTCTGTAAACCTGAAGTCATAGTCTGACATGCAGGCCAGACAGACACACAATATCCTTATTGTGAACTGGAAGGCAGCAGGAGCTGTGGGGAAGGGCCAAATCTCGGGGCTCTATGGAGACTCCTCCACTTCTGGTGATGCAGCTGGGGTGAGTCCCCCACTCTCTGGGGTCCAGGCCCCAACCGCTATTTCCTATCTGGGCCTGGAGCCTCCCACCAGGGCCCCCTAGCCGGGACAGCTGTGCCCTGAAGGACCCCAGCTCTGACCTCCTCAGTCTCTCACTCCCTCTCCTCAAGCTGCCACTGACTCCGAGGAGTGGGTCCAAGCCACATCTGATTCCCATCCTGAAACCCCTGGGAATAAGGAGCACGGAATCCTCTCCTCCGCCAATTCTGAACAGGCCTCAAGGCCAGAGCTGGCCTCTCAGTACAGTCGGAGCAGGCTGCAGGCAGAGGCTGGGGCTGGAGAAACATTCAACAGGGCTACCTTGCTTCCCCCCACTCCCACTCTCCTCCTCCAGGGCCCCAGGACACTGCACACCAGGTCTCGGAGTCTCCTCTGCCACAGGCTCTCCAGCTGGCTATGGTTGTGGGTGCAGCACAGCACACACCCCACCCAGGCCAGTGGGGGCTAGTCACCATGCTATTTCCCAAGGAGGTGGATGAAGTGGGAATGAGAGACGAAGACATGGTGGGAATGAGAGAAGGCAGTGATGTTTGGGGCAATGAGAAATTGCAGTGCACAGAGTCAGTACACATGAGCGCCTGACAGGTTAAATGAAAATGTAATGAATAAAGGGCAGCTTATGATTTCAGCCAGAAATGAAGCACCCATCCTGAGCCAGTGGGCCCTGAAGCCAGAGACTGCCATGTCCCCACTGCAAGCCCCAGGTGTATAGGTATGGCGGGGGAGCTGGCTGTGGCTGCTGGTATTGAGGTGGCCACCAGGCCTGAGGCCCCTGACCTGCGGCTACCCTGCCCCTCAGCAGGGAAACAGTTACCCCAGTGGGCAGCTATGAGACTCTAAGACAGGGAAGTGCACACGGTGAGTCACTCAATCACTGAGAATCCCTGGAGAAGCTACTAGAACTTTCTTGCCTCAGCTCTACTACTGTAACCCCAGGAAATGCAGAGGAAGCAGGGGCAGGAATGGTGCTATCTGAGCTCTGACCAACTCTACATAGCTACAGGTGGCTACTAGAACCTTTTTCCCAAGAAGCAGCTCCCAAGCCTGGGCAACTTGGGCCCAAGGCCACTTCCTCCTGCTCCCTGCTTCCTGGGAAAGCTGTCTTGGTCCCTTACTCCCTGCCATGGACAGGAGATGAACGCACCAAAATGCTAGGAAAGCAGGGCCAGCTTACCTTTGAAGGCTTCAGTGGCACCAGGTGCGTGGTTCTTGTCTGGGTGGAATTTGAGGGCCAGTTTGCGATAGGCCTTCTTCAGGTCCTCATCCGAGGCCCCTCTGCTCACCCCCAGGATCTCATAGTAATCTTTACATTGCTTGACCCTGGAGAAGGAGGAGACCATGGTACGGGGTGCTCTACATGGGTCTGTGTGAGGGGGGCGATGAACAGGCCGTGTGGGGCGCACAGCTCTGGGCAGGCTGCGGGGGACCAACAGGGCAAGGCTGACAGCTCCTTGGGTCAGCTGTGTGACACCAGGGACAAGGGAGCCAAGTGGGCACCAAATGTGATGCAGAGCTGGGCAGGACCACGGGAAACAGAAGAACACTGTCTGGATTCTTGGATTTAGGAGGGCATCTGTGGGGTTCGCCAGGCCAGTATCTATCTTCCCCATGGGAAGAGCTCAGGAGGACTGTCGGTGTCCATCACCCAGGGTGGTGTCCCAAGCTCAGCCATCCGACTCTCCTGGCAATCTGAGTCTTTTTTTTTTTAATTTTTAAAAGTTTTTAAAATGTTAAATATTTAAAGATAGAGACAGGGTCTTCTAATTGCCCAGGCTGGTCTCAAACTCCTGGGCTCAAGGGATCCTCCCGTCTCAGCACCCCAAAGTGCTAGGATGACAGGCATGAGCCACCATGCTCAGCCCAATCTGAGTCTTAAGTGGGTAACATGAAGGCCAGAAGTGGCAGGTGACTGTTCACTGCAAGCACAGGGCCTAAAGAGACCCTAGTTCTCTTTCACCAATTCTTCCTCTCCGCGTCCCTGGAGACCTCCTGGTTCTTGGCCATTTCTAGGCCTTCCCAATCCCTCATACATCAGTTTCTATTGCCTACAATGGACCTTGCCGACTCAGTGAAGTACAGCTCTCGCCTACGCTTTTATGGCAAACAGCAGTCATGCTCAGTCTCACACAGGCGGCCTTGGTCCTGAAGCTTGCCAGGAGCTGTGGCATGACCCTGGGGGATTCCCAAGGCCAGCTGCTGGGAGACCTGGGGAGAAATGGGAGCTGGGAACGTCTAAGCCTGAGGAGCCTTGGCTGGGTGGTCTCTGGCCTGGTAGCGAGCTACTCTGCGTGGGGCCTGCTCACAGCCATGGGGCAATAACTCTGCCTCTGGTCTCCATTCTACCCCACACAGGCTCTGATCTAAAAGGGTCTTTGTTGGGTGCTGGGGTGTGGGTTGGGGTAGAATCTGGAGGGGGAGACAAGGCTCCATCTCTATTGACAAACAGAGCTGTGTAAAGAGGCCTGGGGCCTGCCTGGCCAGCGGCAGAGGAAGCCAGCAGTGTCAGCTTTTCCAGCCTCTGCTGTGGGTCGTCTTGGCGGGAAGGGTGGTGGAGCCCCAGTTCCCACACTGTATTCCTGGGCCTGGAGGGAAATAAGGAGAGGTCCTGGTGAGCCTGGACCCTTGGACCTTCTCCATCCTCCACGACCCTCCCAGGGCCCTGTGCAGCCCACAGGCAGGTGGGAGGTGGAGGACATGCTCCAGGAAGCCTCTAGATTTCCCCAGTCTCCCCAGGCTCCAGCCCCTGCCCACCCGTCTACCTTTTCACAGCTGCAACCTGTTCTGCAGTGTAGCCTTTGGTGCTCTCTCCTCCAGCTTCACCGTTGGCCGAGGGGGCATCAGTCCCACCTGCTTTCCTGTGGGTGGCATGGGTTGTGTCTGTGGGTGGGGGTTGGTCACCGGCAGTCTGTGGTTTCTGGTTGAGGGACTCAATCAGGGCTGTGCAAGGCAAGGAAACCATTCAGAGCTCCTGCTCCAGCAGGCTGCGTGCCTCGCCAAGCGGCCCGCTGCTTCCCACTCACTTCCCCTCCCAGCAAAGCCACCAGCTCCTGCCCTGATTAGGCCTGTGGGTGCTGGGGGGACAGTCATCTGTTCTCTTGAAAGCCACAGTCCTTAAGAGTAGGCAGGACAGGCCGGACGTGGTGGTTCACACCTGTAATCCCAGCATTTTGGGAGGCTGAGGCAGGCAGATCACCTGAGGTCAGGAGTTTGAGACCAGCCTGGCCAACATGGTGAAACTCCATCTCTACTAAAAATACAAAAAAAAAAAAACCCCAAAAACCAAAAGACATTTAGCTGGAGATAGTGGTGGGCGCCTGTAATCCCAGCTACTCGAGAGACTCGAGAGGCTGAGGCATGAGAATTGCTTGAACCCAGGAGGTGGAGATTAGCAAGATTGTGCCACTGCACTCCAGCCTGGGTGACAGAGCAAGGCTCTGTCTCAAAAAAAAAAAAAAAAAAAAAGTAGGCAGGATAGAGGTCTTTTTCATTTTACATGAACAAAATTAATTTTGTTAATAAAAATTGACATAAAATTCTACATAATTCATGGATAAATCTGTAGTAATTGCTTTATTTTTCAGATAGTATACATATATCTCTTTTCTTAATAAATTTAGGCAGAATTCTGATATTCTGATAGTCTTCCAAAAGCACACTTGGTTTTATTAATAAACCCTATAGTACTTTAATATTTAGAGTTATTTTTTGTTTATTTGTTTGTTTATTTGAGATAGAGTCTCACTCTGTTGCCCAGGCTGGAGTGCAGTGGTGCGATCTCAGCTCACTACAACCTCTGCCTCCCAGGTTCAAGTGATTCTCATGCCTCAGCCTCCCGAGTAGCTGGTACTACAGGCACGTGCCACCACGCCTGGCTAATTTTTTTTTTTTTGACACGGAGTCTTGCTCTGTTGCCCAGGCTGGAGTGCAGTGGCATGATCTTAGCTCACTGCAACCTCCGCCTGCTGGGTTCAAGCAATTCTCCTGCCTCAGCCTCCCTAGTAGCTGGGATTATAGGTGCCCAGCACCATGCCCAGCTAATTTTTGTATTTTAGTAGAGATGGGGTATCAACACATTGGCCAGACTGGTCTTGAACTCCTGACCTCAAGCAATCCACCCATCTCGGCCTCCCGAAGTGCTGGGATTACAGGTGTGAGCCACCGTGCCCGGCCTAATTTTTGTATTTTTAGTAGAGATGGGGTTTCACCATGTTGGCCAGGCTGGTCTCGAACTCCTGACCTCAAGTGATCTGCCCCCCTCGGCTTCCCAAAGTGCTGGGATTACAGGCGTGAGCCACCGTGCCTTGCTAGAGTTCATTTAATACTACTTTAATTGCTGTTTCTTTCAGTGTATTTGGTTTTACTCTGCTTTTTGCTTTTATGAATCCAACTTATGAATCCATTTTTTTCTACTGAACTCATTCAAATCTGCAAATATGTTTGCATTGCACCACATTTTGAATAAGTAAAATATTCAGTCCACTGCACTATTCCCTATTTTTACCATTGGTTTTTTTTTTTTCCTTTTTGAGACAGAGTCTCGCTCTGTTGCCCAGGCTGGAGTGCAATGGCATGATCTCAGCTCACTGCAACCTCCGCCTCCCGGGTTCAAGCGATTCTCCCGCCTCAGCCTCCTAAGTAGCTGGAATTACAGGTGCACACCACCACGCCGGCTAATTGTATTTTTAGTAGAGACGAGGTTTCACCATGTTGGCCAGGCTGGTTTCGAACTCCTGACCTCAAGTGATCTGCCTGCCTTGGCCTCCCAAAGTGCTGGGATTACAGGCATGAGCCACTGTGCCCAGTCAACCCTTCAGATTTTTAAGATCTCAAAGTAGTGAGTTTAACAGACTTGGCATGTTGAGTGCCAAGCCGGGCAAAGTACCCTGCAAAGGGGACCCTGCTTAGCAGGACCATCTGTTTCAGGTGGGATCAGTCAGGAAGCCTTCCTGGAGGCCTTTGCTTAGCTGTAAAGAGGAATGGGGGAAATGAGTTTGCCCAAGGGGGACACAGATGGTATGAGACCAAAAGAAGTATCTGCTGTGCTCACAACTTGCTATTTTTCACATTTTTCTAATGCAAGTGGTTGGCCATGCCAAATGTCCTCTTCAATGTCTGGAGTCTATACAGGACATTAACTATCACCCTCGGCAGCATCATGGTTATTGAAAACCAAGCCTGGCCGGGCGTGGTGGCTCACGCCTGTAATCCCAGCACTTTGGGAGGCCGAGGCGGGCGAATCACAAGGTCAGGAGTTCAAGACCAGCCTGGCCAACATGGTGAAACCCCGTCTCTACTAAAATACAAAAATTAGCCGAACATGGTGGTGGGCGCTTGTAATCCCAGCTACTAGGGAGGCTGAGGCAGGAGGATGGCTTGAACCTGGGAGGCGGAGGTTGCAGTGAGACGAAATCATGCCATTGCGCTCCAGCCTGGGCAATAGAATGAGACTCTGTCTCAAAAAAACAAAAACAAAAACAACCAAGCCCACCAGGCATGGTGGCTCACACCTGTAATCCCAGCACTTTGGGAGGCTGAGGCGAGCAGATCGCCTGAGGTCAGGAGTTTGAGACCAGCCTGGCCAGCATGGTGAAACCCTGTCTCTACTAAAAATACAAAAATTAGCCGGCGTGGTGGCAGGCGCCTGTAATCCCAGCTACTCGGGAGGCTGAGGCACAGAATTGCTTGAACCCGGGAGGCAGAGGTCGCAGTGAACTGAGATTGTGCCACTGCACTCCAGCCTGGGCAACAGAGCAAGACTCTGTCTCAAAAAAACAAAAGCAAGCAAAAACAAGCCTGTGGTTCCTGCAGATTAAATGAGGAAGGGCCCAAGTCTCTGGCAGCAGGTCCCTGTGTCCATTTATTCCAGGCACGAAACCTCAGTCAGGCCTGGGCCCCAGCGCCCTGGGTAGTAAAATCCTAAACCCTCTGACAAGCTGACCAGCTGGGAAAACAGGCATCTGGATCACTGCAGGGACCCAGCATCCCTCTGTGCTAAGGAAGGACAGCAGCACATCCCAGCACATTCCTTCAAACACGCCAGGTGCCTGCTGGCCTGAAGACGCCATGCTGGGTGCCACACCCACCAGTGCGACGCACTGAGGTCTGACCCAACAGGCTGAGAGCCAGTCTCACTGGGAACAGAGTATGGGGCTCCAGTGGAGCACTGTGCCCTGGGCCACTGCTGCCGCACTCCGAGCTTGTGTGATCTTGCTGAGTCTTCAACTGGGAAATCCAAACACAGGAGCTCACAGCCGGGGTTGCTCTGAATAAGGGAGGCGGGCTCCTGTAGCAAACCCTGAGAGGGTGCTTGGGGAGGAGCAATAGCAACAATCATTTTTCTTACCCAGTGATGTGTGTCAGGTGGGTACTTTCACAGTGATCTGCATTAGCTCATTTAATTGTCACAGCAGCCTTAGAAGGTAGGTCTCATTACCTACCCCACCCGACTGTAGGAAGAGGGTACTGTGGCAGACTGCTGCCATGACCACACAGCCAGTTAGGAGGCAGAGGGGCCTTCGAACCCCAGGACGTCCAGCTCCAGGGTCCATGCTCTTAACTATGCTGCTATCCTGGGCTGCACGTGTCTGATGGGGTGGGGACCGGGGACAGGGATGCAAGCAAAAGCATAGAAGAGACATCAAATTCAGAAAGGCCCAGATTCAAATCTCAGCTCTGCCATTCCTAGCAGTGTGACCCTGGCTGATCTATGAAATCTCTCTGAACCCTGGTTTCGTCACGGTGGTGGAGGATGAAATGGGATAATGTGTGTAAGCACCTGTGCCGAGTCTGACAGAGAGTGAAGGTTCAAGGCTGATGAAGTGTCTGGCCATAGAAGTGGGCTGGCCAGGGAGGTGAGGGGACCTGTGGTGGGGGGTGGGGAGGAGGAGGGCTGGGTAGCGGGGGAGCTCCAAGGCTCAGGAAGGCAAAGACTCAGTGCTCAGCAGACTCTGGAACCAGTAGTAACCATGAGATTTCAGGCCATCCCAGATACCAGTCCATGCCAGCTACCAAGGGGATGGTAGCAAGAGAAACTGAAAGATGAAGAGACATTGGTCAAGGCGGGGCAGGAGGAGGAGGCAGTATGCTGTTTCCTAGAGCTTTTCAAGAAGCTCTTTATTTCAGTTCCTCTGGAAGTTCTGGTGGCCCAGGCTGAGCCTGGCAGATCCTAAGGGCAAAATAACCAATTATTCAACTACCAGAGATGAGCAGGAGCACTAGCCAGGAGATGGGACAGGCTCTCTCTCGTACCTCTCAGAGAAGATTCTGGAAGCTTTTCAGGGCAGTTACAGGGAATCAGCCACTCTAATTTCCCTACAGTACAGAAAGAGAGCCCAAAGGAGAATGGGGGTGCCCTGGGTCACATAGAAGCTTTCTGCTTGAGTTGGAAATTAAAGATCTCCGGTTGCTGGCAAGTAGGGTCTCTCTTCTGGCCTGGGGGCTGTGACAGCTTCATGCTTACATCCCTCATGGCACAGAGGCTGACAGGAAATGTCACAAAAAGAGACAGAACAGCTTAATGTTACCTTCTCAGTAAAGCTGGCAGACTTAGAAAAGGAAGGGAATTCGATAGAAGAGAACAGAGCTGCGGTGGAGAGGCACCTGAGGTAGCTGAGGGGATTTCTATGGCCAAAGCCACTGAACCCAGACTAGAGTTAGACTTGGCCGGGCAGTGGCTCACACCTGTCATCTCAGCACTTTGGGAGGCCAAGGCAGGAGAATGGATTGAGCCCAGGAGTTCGAGACCAGCACACAGGAAGACCCTGTCTCTACAAAAATAAAAAAATTAGCCAGGTGTAGTGGCACATGCCTGTGGTCCCGGCTGTTTGGGAGGCTAAGGTGGGAGGATCACTTGGGCCTGGGTGGTTGAGGCTGCAGTGAGCTGTGATTGTGCCACTGCACTCCAGCCTGCGCAACAGAGTGATACCCTGTCTCAAAAAAAAAAAAAAAAAAGACTGCCCGATGGGTTCAAACCTAGCCCTGCCATTTGCTAGAAGGGTCATCTTGGACAAGGTAACTTAGCTCATCTGTGCAAAACTCTATCTCCATCATACAGGCTAAAAGAGGAAATGAGTGAATGCCGGCAAAAAACTCAGCCCAATGCCCAGCAAATATACAGTGTTGTCTCTGACTGTGACTTTGTTAGTAAGTGAGTAGCTGAGTTTCTGGGCTCTGTGTACCTACGGTGCTCACAGTGAGTCAGAAAAGGGCCTGGGATTGGAGATGGACAGCTCTGGGTCTTTGCTGGCTAGCCATGTGGCCTTGCCAGGTTAGCTGGTTCCTCAGTGGAGAGACGATCTCTGCTCTCATAGGAGTGCTCTGAGGGGTAAATAAGATTCTGTGAAATACAGTGAATGGAAGGGGGCTAAGTGCACAGTGGGGCTCATGAAGGTTGACTGACTTGAAGGGAACAACCCCACCCCGGACCTCGCCAGCACCAGAACATCTCTCACTCCTGGACTCTGAATGCAGAATCCCTCAGCAATCCATCTTTTCCTGTGGGCTGGCCTTCCCAGCTTGGCCTTCCTGACTTAGCCCAGAGTCAACCATTTCACAGAACATTGGATAGCCTGAGCTGCAAGGAACCTCAGGATCATCCCGGCCAATCCTCTCTTTGTATGCTGGGGAAACTGAGGCCTACAAATGCTCTCGTGAGCTCCCTGGGAAATCTGGCACCTTCCACATTTGTTACAAAGCCTGAGTCAAAGCCAATGGCTTACCAGGCTGCCAGCTACTGGAGAGAAACTCCCAGAAAGGGACTGACTGGCTCCACCATCTCTAGTCTGTGACCTCCCAGCTTAGGGCCCAGCTACTGCTTTGCAGTTTAACTCAGTGCCTCCTTGTCCCACCTCCTGCAGCAGGAATTTCAAGCCCCCTCACATCCCTTTTTGCTGCAAAGGCCAACAGTGTGAGGTCCCTCATCCTTTCAAGGTTGCTCTGAGCCTCCCCTCTCTCCTGACTCTCCCCTCTCTGCCCTTCCACCTCTCCAAGACCATCCTCTGCCCATGCTCTCGATCCTTCCCTTTTCAACTCTTAACTTGTCCTTTTACCACGCAGTGCCTGCGGCATCACACAGGGCTGCTCACTACCTGCTGCCATTACCTCTCCATGGCTACCTGGCCGCTGCCCTCTCCGGGGACTGCCTCTTCCTGTTGCTCCATCTCAATCTGTTGCTTCCTCTGCCTTTGCCTGTGGGCTCAGGGCAGGTGTTGCCTGCCATTGTGCCTGCAGCAACTTTCTCTCCGTGGTCTATACTTTCCCACAGTGACCTCAGCCATGCACAACTCCAGTGAGCTCCAGGGAACAGACGATACCACACTTTCACCTGTAACCTGGAGCGCTCTCCTGAGTTCCAGGCTGACAGCTCCTTTGGACTATCCCACTGGCACCTCCCACTCTGCTCATCTATTCCCATCCCAGTTCTTCAGCCTGGTTTCTTCCTGGTCACAGGGGCTTCAATTCTGATTCCCCAGCATCCCATCTGATTCTCCTCTGCACCTCTCTCTCACACAGGCCTGGTGCCTCTTTTCCAGGGACCTTAGCCTTATCCCTAACTGCCTTGTCCCAGGCCCTCAGAATATCCAACCTGCTCAAGGCAATTCTCTCCCATTGGCTTCCTGCCCTGAGTCTCTCTTCCCTCTCATTAACCTTTCATGCTGTTCTCTTTTAACAACAGTGCCCGTACTTTATTCCTGCTATCAAAAACCTCAATGGTTTCCTCACTAACTACAGAATAAGGTGAAAATATCTTGGCCTGGTAGAAAAGGATTTCTATGATCTGGCCCCATTTTATTTCCCAAACTTAATCCTCTCTGTATACGAATTACCACCTCCACTGCCTCTAAATCTTGCTACACTTTGATCTCTTCCCTCAAACATTACAACTTTCAGCTCCTTTGTCTTCTTCCAGGATGCCTTTCCTCAAGTCTCACACCTTCCTCCAAAGCACAGTTCAAATGCTAACTCCTGTCATCCCCAAAGCATTCCCTCACTGTGAGATAACATTATTTTTATGCACTTGCTGCAGCACTCACTAAACTGCTTATAATTTAATGTTCAGGAGATTGTCCTCCGCACCTCCTCCCCACCATCAGACTGTGAACCCATGGATGATGGGGACTGATTTTTTCATGCCTGTCCTTAAGTCCTCAGCATCTAACCTTGGGTTTATTTTTTGTTTAATTACAGTTCTGTCTTGTAATATTTGTTTCTGTAAGTTTTGTCTCTTTCACTAGATTATAAGCTCTTTTGAGGTGAGGGATCACATTTTACCAATCGTGCTAGCACCAAGCAGAGTACTTTGCAAACAAAACATAAATGATCTTCAACAAAAGTCTGCTGCATTGAATGAGCATCTGGGATGAGCCTAAACCCAAAGCAATAGACCGCCACCTAATATATCTGTATTACTCCCCCTGGGGAGGCAGGTAGCCCAGTGGGTAGCCCTGCCCTCTATTTTTGAAGTAAGATCTTTCCCTGTCCCAGACCTAAACTAATCCCAGGTCTTTGTCAGCTCAGTGGAGGGCTGCAGATGGTAAAGTTTACACGGATGCATAAGGCGTATAGTCTCATAGTCTTTCCAGAAAAGCACAAATATGACAAATATGCAGGCAGGTGATTCTTCTGTCTCAGCAAATTCCAGAGCCTGAGCCCCAGAGAGGACACTCCTTCAAGCTCCTGAACTGGTGCAGGGGGCCTGCTGACAGAAAGATCCCCAGAGGCCCTGTGGCCCATCCTTTCTTGGCTGCCTGCTCCTGAGCCCGCAGCAGCATCAGTGTCAGGCAGAATTCTGACAGCTGGAGGATACCACCCCACCACAGAATATGAATTAATTCATAGGGAGGCTCCTCGAGCAGGTTACCTCAGGTGTCCTGGCAAATACAGCCCGAAACCCTCTCCAAGGGGAGGCAAACAGGCCAAAGATCAACCTGCAAGAGTCCGGAGGGAGGAAAGTTCAGCAGTCCAGGCTACCTCTTCCACCAGCGTTCCGCTTTCTCAATCTCATCAGGCGGGCAGGGCCGGTTAGGAGGCTGACTGCTGTTCCTCAATTTCATTTCTTTTCTTTCATAAACATTTACAGAGTCACAGAACATTCTACTTTCTAGCTGTGTCATCTTGGGCATCCCTTACCTCAGAGATTTTCCTCACCCATAGAATAAAGATAATGATCTTTGCTCTGCCTCCCTGACTGGCAGGCTCAAGTGAGAAGGCACAGCTGAAGGAGCTTCCTAAACTGCAAAGCCCTATGGGTAGTATTGCCAATCACATTATCTGCGCCAACCCTCTAATCTTCCCGAGGAGGAAACCCAAGCTCAGGAAGGTCACGTGGTAGCCGTCAGGATGAGACTGGGCCCCTCGGAGTGCCTGTTATTCCCAGACGGTTTACTGAGTGGTGATCACAAGCACCACCCGGTGTCTCTCTCCCCTCTAGCGTGGATTAAGAAAAACTCCTTGGAAAACTTAGGTTAAAGAAAAAAGAAAGGGTCCCCGGGTGAAGCGAGGTGATGAGTTGTAAAGTCAGCTTCACTCTTCCTTCCCTGGCTCAGGAGGCTCCTGTCCAGGGCCACTCAGCAGCCTCGGCGTCCACATGGCTGGCCGCCGCTGGACTCTTGTGGGCGATGGAGGACTGGCGGTGGCTGAGGTCAGCACCTCCCACCAGGCCACCCGCTCCGAATCTCATCGTCGGGAGGAGTGAGGGGCCCGGCTTCAGGACAGTCCGAGGCGGCGGACTGGGGTGGGTGCAAAGGCCGGCTTGCATTTTGGGAGAGTGGTCCCTGACCCTCAGCCCGAGACGTGAGAGGGAGTGAAGATACGGAAGCGCCTTTCCCTGGCGCCCGAAGGACAGAAATGTCTCCCTGTCTAGCGCCCATTCTCTCCCTTAAAGGAGTTATGTTTATTTTCCTGAACTGTAATATTTCCCAGGCCGGCGACTGGCCTGGGCTACCGAACGGCCCCTTGGGAAAAGTAGTTCGAGTCCACTTCCAGGTAAGTTCCCTTCGTCCCGGCTGCCAGCGCGTTTCATTCTCGGAGACCTCAAACCCCAGCGGGCTCCGCCAGCACCCCGAAAGCTGAAGTCCCGGCCGCCCGAGTCTCCAGACGGCTCGCATCCCGCAGAGGAACACGAGGGAAAAACTACGCCTCCCAGCAGCCACCGCACGCCTCAGTGCGCAGGCGTAGCCGCGCCTCGCCACCCCTCCCCCTCCCCCAACTGCTCCCGTCGGTCCGTTCCCGTGTTCCCCCCATCAGTTCTAATGTCCCCAGTCTCTCCGGCATCTCACACTCACCGCGAACTCGCGGCGTCGGATACAGCCGCTGTGCTTTCTCCAGGAAGCGGAGCGCCCGGTCGGGCTGGTTGCTCTGGATGGCCTTGAGGGCGATGCTGATACAGCGCTCAGCTTCATCCTTGTTGGATTCCATGGCGGAACCAGAGCGCGGAACCAGGGAGGGGGAGGCCGGGCGAGCGAAGGGCTGCGCCACCCGCCGGCGCGTCGCGGGCAGCCAGGCGCGGAGTGATGACATCCACCCTCCGCCCCTCCTTTCCCGAGTTTTGAGCGAGGGTGGAAGCGCTACCGTATGTCTTCTAAGAAAGGAACGGCTGGTGTAGGTGTCAATAATGGTGCACGCCCAGATTCCATGTTCCGGAGGTCTTAGAGTTGAGTATGCGCCAACCCTCTAATCTTCCCGAGGAGGAAACCCAAGCTCAGGAAGGTCACGTGGTAGCCGTCGGGATGAGACTGGGGCCTTCGGAGTGCCTGTTATTCCCAGACGGTTTACTAAGTGGTGATCTATATACGTAATGTAACTACATACGTTTCAGACGAAGGTTATTTATTCACTGAACAGATATTGAGTGCCCACTATTTGTGAGGCATGGTTTTATGATGGGGATACAGGGGTGAACAAAACAAAGCCCCTGCTCTCATGGAGCTTACATTCCAGTGTGTGTAGGCTGAGGGAGCTCCAGATAGATTCAGATAGTGATAAAAGCTCTGAAGAAAAATTATGGAAAACACAGGGATAGAGAGTGGGAGGCGCTATTTTAAATAGCGCGATAAAAGAAACCTCTCAGAAGCTGTCATTAACAGGTACCAGAATTCAGGAACGATAACAGGTAGATGTGACTGTCTGGAGGAAGGGTGGTCAGGCCGAAGGAACAGCAAGTGCAAAGGCTCTGAAAAGGGAATTCTCTTGGTGAGTTAAAGCAGGACCAAGAAGGCGAATACACTCTAGGGAGCGTAAAGATTCTACTACAGGCCGGGCGCGGTGGCTCACGCCTGTAATCCCAGCACTTTGAGAGGCCCAGGCGGGCGGATCACTTGAGGTCAGGAGTTCGAGACCAGCCTGACCAATATGGAGAAACCCCGTCTCTACTAAAAATACAAAATTAGCCGGGCATGATGGCACATGCCTGTAATCCCACCTACTCGGGAGACTGAGGCGGGAGAATCGCTTGAACCTGGGAGGTGGAGGTTGCAGTGAGCCAAGATCACACCATTGCACTCCAGCCTGGGCAACAAGAGTGAAACGCCATCTAAAAAAAAAGAAGAAAAAGAAAAAGATTCTACTACAGAGTGTAATCCAGTTCTATCATTATCCCGTTCTTCGAGGGCTATCACTCCAGTGAAAGCAATCTTGTGAAGGTCGCCAGTGATCTCCACGTTGCCGAATCCCCTAGTTATCTGTCAGCCCTTACATTGCTTGGCCTTTCAGGCAGGATTTGGTAAGAGGCTACTACAGTAATCTGGATGAGAGTCAGGAAGCTACTATTATAATACAGGTGAAAATTAATGGTAACTTGGATAAGGGTGATGGCGGAGGTGGTGAGTAGTAGTAAAATTCTGGATATATTTTGAAGACAAAATGACGCAATGGATGTGGGCTGTGAGAGAAAGAGGATTCAAGGATGATTCCAATGTTTTTGGCTTGATAACTGGAAGAAGAGAATTTCTATTTACTAAAACAAGGAAATGGAAAAGACTACAAAAGCAGTTTGGTGGGGGAATATTAAGTGTTTGATTCAGTTTGTGATGCTTTTTAGAATCAAGCAGAGATATAGACTAGGATGTTGTACATATGTAGGGTTTAGGCAAAAAGGAGCTGGAAATATAATTTTGGGGCCAGGCACAGTGGCTCACTCCTATAATCCCAACATTTTGGGAGGCCAGGGGTGGGAGGATCACTTGAGGCAAGGAGTTTGAGACCAGCCTGGGCAACAGAGTGAGATCCCATCACTACAAAAAAATAAAAAATTAGCTGGGTGTGGTAGTACACGCCTGTAGTCCCAGCTACTCAGGAGGCTGAGGTGGGAGGATCACTTGAGCATGGGAGGTCAAGGCTGCAGTGAGCTGTGATTGATATATATATATATATATATATATATATATGCACCAAGGAAGTGAGTGTAGATGGAGAAGAGCAGAAGTCTGATTACTGAGCCTTACGAAATCCCAACATTTAAAGATCTGGAAGAGGAAGAAAATCCAGTAAAGGAGAATGTGAAGAAGCAGGTTGTAAGGAAATGAGTAGGTCAGGTGTGGTGGCTCATGCCTGTAATCCCAGCACTTGGGGAGGCTGAGGTGGGAGGCTCGCTTTAGCCCAGGAGTTCAAGACCAGCCTGGGCAACATAATGAGACCCCCCCCCCCCCCCGACCCGGTCTCTACAAAAAGTGTTTTTAGAAAAAGAGGGAGGGAGGGGGGGTCAAACGTCATATCCTGTGGAGAGGCCAAGCAATGTGAGGCCTGAGAAATGACCAATGGATTTGGCAGTGTAGAGGGCAGTGTTGACTTTGACAAAATTGCTTTTATCTATTTCATTTTATTTTTTTGAGACAGGGTCTCAATCTGTTACCCAGACTGGAGTGCAGTGGCACAGTTATGGCTCACTGCAGCCTCAAATTTCTGGGCTCAAGCAATCCTCCCACCCCAGCCTCCTGAACAGCTGGGACTACAGGAGTGCTCCACCACACCTGGCTAGTTTTTTTTTAAGTTTTTTTTAGAGACGGGGTCTCACTGTGTTGCCTAGGCTGGTCTCAAACTTCTGGGCTCAAGTGATCTTCTCACCTCAACCTCCCAAAGTGCTGGGATTACAGGTGTGAGCCACTGTGCCTGGCCATAAAATGGCTTTTAGTGTGTGGTAGGGGTGAAAACCCAACAGGAATGGATTCAAGAGAGTAAAGGTGGCTGGGCGCAGTGGCTCACACCTGTAATCTCAGCACTTTGGGAGGGTGAGGTGGGTGGATCACCTGAGGTCAGGAGTTCAAGACCAGCCTGGCCAACATGGTGAAACCCTATCTCTACTAAAAAAAAATACAAAAATTAGCCAGGTGTGGTGGCATGCACCTGTAGTCCCAGCTACCCAGGAGGATTATGAGCCTGGGAGGTTGAGGCTGCAGGGAGCCATGGTTGCCCCACTACACTCTAGCCTGGGCACAGAGTCAGACCCTGTCTCAATAAATAAATACACACATAAGAAAGAAGCAAGGCCATGGCCTCCTCAGCTATACGTGCTCCTTGGAAAATTCTTTCACATCCAACCTTCCTTTCGATTCCCATTTTTTCCCTTTCCAATGCAAACCCTTACGACTCCATGCTGGCCTGGTACAGACCCTCCTTGATAAGACAGTCCTACACTTGGAGAAATTTAAGTTCTCTACAAATTGATAGGTCCCTAATGTGTCCATGGATAAATGCTGGGATCCTTTTCAAACAGCCTCTCTGAGGTTTGTTGACCTAGCACGACAATTTCCATCTTCCTGTCTCCTGCTAAGAATCATGAAGTATCCTCTTCCATTTCCTATCATGAGGCCTGTCTTCTCCTGCTGGCTACAAGATACAGTCATGTGTCACTTAATGACGGGGATATGTTCTGAGAAAAGTGTTGTTAGGTGATTTTATCACTGTGCGAACATCATAGAGTCCTTATACAAACCTAAGATGGTATAGCCTGCTACACACCTAGGGTTTAAGGTATGACCTGTTGCTTCTAGGTTACAAACCTGTACAGAACATTGCCGTACCGAATACAATGGGAAGTATTTGTGTATCTAAACATAGAAAAGGTAATGCATTGTGCTATGACCTTATGATGGCTATGAATGTCACTAGGCAACAGGACTTTCTCAGCTCCATTATAATCTTAAGGGACCATTGTCATATATGCTGTCTGTAGTTGGCCAAAATGTTATGATGTGGTGCATGACTCTACTTCACACTGTGAAGAAGGCAATCAAGTAGAAAAGAAAGTCTGTCATTTTCTTGTGTTAGGGAACTGGATTGTGACTGGCCAACTACTGACGGGTGAGCCTTCCTCTTTTCCTACAATTCATATAAAATGACAAAGTCCTATTTAAATTGTGGGTCAGTGCTTTGGCTTGATTGGCAGGGTCCAGATCAGTAACGATGTGGAGAAGCGGGCTGCTTCTGGTAGGGGCCCTTTATGCCTTATTTTTGCATTCTTCTCCTTGCCCCCCTCTGCTGCTCATCTTGGTCCCTAAGCTGTTTCTTTTTCTTTTTTTTTTTTTTTTGAGACAAAGTCTTGCTCCATCGCCTAGGCTGGAGTGCAGTGGCGCGATCTCGGCTCACTGCAATCTCCGCCTTCCGAGTTCAAGCAATTCTTCTGTCTCACCCTCCCAAGTAGCTGGGATTACAGGCTCCCACCACCACGCCTGGCTAATTTTTGTATTTTTAGTAGAGACGGGGTTTCGCCATGTTGGCCAGGCTGGTTTTGAACTCCTGACCTCAGGTGATCCACCCGCCTTAGCCTTCCAAAGTGCTGGGATTACAGACATGAGCCACCAAACCTAGCAGCTTGCAGCATTTTAAAACTGATTATAAATCTCCAGCCTGGATCACATGCCAACCTGGATGCAGGCAAAGCCATCATTTTAAAAATCAAAGCTCATTATGTCATTTTCCTGCTTAAAGCCCTTCAGTGGCTTCTAATTATCATTAAGATAAAAGTCCAAACTCCTCACTGGGGATTATAGGGCCCTACAGAATCTGATTCGTTTTTTTTTTTTTTTTTCTCCCTCATATAAAGCCATCTGGGTTTGGTACTTTTTGTTGTAAGTAGATTTATAACTACTGATTCAATTTATTATAGTCTGTTTAGATTTTGTTGCCTTGTGTTTTTTTTTGTAAATTATATTTTCTAGGAAACAATCAATTTCAAATTTATTGGTATAAAGTTCATAGTATTATTACTTTTTTTTTTTTTTAGATGGAGTCTCACTCTGTCGCCAGGCTGGAGTGCAGTGGCACAATCTTGGCTCACTGCAACCTCTGCCTCCCAGGTTCAAGCAATTCTCCTGCCTCAGCCTCCTGAGTAGCTGAGACTACAGGTGCATGCCACCATACCTGGCTAATTTTTAGTACAGACGAGGTTTCACCATGTTGGCCAGGATGGTCTCGATCTCTTGACCTTGTGATCTGCCTGCCTCAGCCTCCCAAAGTGCTGGGATTACAGGCGTGAGCCACCGCACCCGTCCACTTTTTAAAATAAACAAAACCAAGCCACTTCCTCTGCAAGCCTGCCTTGAACTCCCAAGTCTGCATTAGATGGCCTTTGAGACAGGGTCTTGCTCTGTCACCCTGGCTGGTGTGCAGTGGTGTAATCTTGGCTCACTGCAGCCTCAACCTCCTTGGCTCAAGCAATCTTCCTGCCTTAGCCTCCTGAGTAGCTGGGACTACAGGCATGTGCCACCATGCCTGGCTAATTTTTTTTGTTGTTGTTGTTTAGAGACAGGGGTCTCACTGTGTTGCCCAGGCTGGTCTTGAACTCCTGACCTCAGGTGATCTGCCCGCCTTGGCCTCCCAAAGTGCTGGGGTTATAGGTGTGAGCCACTGCGCCTGGCTCCTGCTCTTCTAAATGTTCTTGTAGCAGCCTGTACTTAACTTTAGGGCTTATTTTCTGTTTTCCTCACTAGAATGCAAACTCCTTGAAAACCTTGCTTAGTGCTTGGGTCCATGGTAGGCGATCAGTAGAGTTGTAGAATGAAGAGAGTGAATTATACCTTCTTAATTCCTAGGAAGAATTCCCATTCTTAGGACACAGAGAACAAACAATACATCATGGGCATAAATAGCTCTTTTCCTTTGCGCAATTACATTCAGATCCCTAGTATCACTCTTTTTTCTTTTTTTGAGATTGCTCTGTCGCCAGGCTGGAGTGCAGTGGCGTGATCTCGGTTCACTGCAACCTCCACCTCCCGGGTTCAAGCAATTCTCCTGACTCAGCCTCCCGAGTAGCTGGGATTACAGGCATGTGCCACCATGCCCGGCAAATTTTTGTTGTATTTTTAGTAGAGTTTAGTAGAGTCTGTGCTAATCTGTGCTAGCCAGGATGGTCCCGATCTCCTGACCTTGTGATTTGCCCACCTCGGTCTCCCAATAGTGTCACTCTTTATGGTTATGGTCCGTCTCTGGCCGTTCATTCCACTCCACTCCATGCGACTCAGGTCCCTGGGGAGGCCTATTTTCTGGAGTAGGGCTGGGTCTAGGCTGGAATCGCGCAGCCTCCCCTTCTCTGGCTCTAGGCCAATGAGTCCTTGCACGGAGCCTTCTTGCCAGCAGGTGGCACTTGAAGCCTGAAAGCTAAACCAGACCCTGTCTCCTCCTTCCTGTTCCGTTTCTTGAGAGAGCACATAACCCTGCTTGGGCTGTGCTAAGGCTTGCAGTCGGATGCCCTCGCCACGGGGCTTGACTCCTGGCTCCCAAGCTGCCGTGCCTGCTTCCTTGCCTGGATGCAGTCATTGCCTGGACCTCTCCTTTGCCTTAAGAGTCCAACACGGTTATAGAGCATATGCTCTAGCCAGAACTAAAACTAGGTGGGGCACTTAAAGATTGTGTACGCACATTCTTTGTTTTTGAGACAGGGTCTCACTCTGTCGCCCAAGCTGGAGTGCAGTGGTGTGATTTCAGCTCACTGCAACTTCCGCCTCCAGGCTCAAGTGATCCTCCCACCTCAGCCGCTGGGACTACAGGTGTGTGCCACCACACTCGGCCAATTTTTATAATCTTTAGTAGAGATGGGGTTTTGCTGTGTCGCCTCAAACTCCTGGGCTCAAGCGATCCTCCCACCTCGGCCTCCTATAGTGCTGGGATTACAGATGTGAGCCACCATGCTGGATGAGCTGAGTCTTGGAGGAGGGGAGGCTTATTCTATCTAGGTTAGAAGAAACAATCTGAATAAAAACCGAAGCAGAAATCAACCCTGTGTGTTCCCATATGCTCCCCAGCTCATCAAAAACTCTGCCTACTAAAATAGTCTCAGGCTGCTCACATGTCACCTTGCCTGAGGACTTTTTCCTTGGGGGACCTTGGTCTTTTCTGGGTCTTAGCTTGTACCTCTCACCTGCACATTTAACCTATTGTGCCAAAGTGCGGCTGTCATGTCTTCTTGAGCACCTGGACCACCCTCTGCTTCCTCAGGCACTCCTAGGAGCTGGTGGAGTTCATTTAGAATTCCATGTACCTGTGATAGGTACCCTTGACCTTGGGTTTCAAGATGTTGCATGTGAGAACCTGACCTTCTCCTGCCATGCTCCAGCTTTCAGCTTTAGCGAACCCAGGCCAATCAGCAGATCTCTTGTAGGGAAATGAATGTCCCACAAAGGCCGTGAATGAGACTCCTCTTTCAGGCTGGAGAAAGGAGGGTCAAAGGAAAGAGTGATTTTAGGATTCTGGGACAAATTTAAGAAAAGCTCACATTTTGCTTATGCCCCAGGCCTGGAGCAATGAGAAGAGCAAAGCCTTTGCTTTGATACCAGGGACACCCCAAGAGGGGAAAGGTGGCAGATAGATAAGATAGGAGAGTGGCCAACTCCTTTGAGAGATAATCTAATATCCGAGAAAGGATGTTAAAAGTGAGGCTGTGGCCTGGTGTGGTGGCTCACACGTGTAATCCCAGCACTTTGGGAGGCCGAGGTGGGCGGAACACTTGAGGTCAGGAGTTTTGAGACCAGCTTGGCCAACATGGTGAAACCCTATCTCTCCTAAAAATACAAAAGTTAGCCGGGTATGGTGGTGCACACCTGTAATCCTAGCTACTCAGGAGGCCGAGGCAGGAGAATCACTTGAATTTAGGAGGCGGAGGTTGCAGTGAGTGAGTCAAGATCGTGCCTTGGTAACAGAGTGAGCAAGACTCTGTCTCAAAAAAAAAAAGGAGGTTCTTAAACTGCTCTGTAAATGCTGGGGTTAGTACCTTCCCAGTGGAGCCACAGGTGCAGAGCCAGGCCTCTGTTCTTCTCTGGCTGACAAGCACTCCCTACTAACACATTCAGAGTAGCCGCCTCACAGGAAGGGCCGAGTTTTCGGTATGGTGGTTCTATGATGTTGGCCATGCCAAGGAGACGTGCCAGGAAGCATTACCTGGAGGTTCTGGGGGGCTGCAGCATTCTGGAGGAAAGCTGAAGCAGAGGCTTTGGGACCTGGAAGAAACCTCAAGGCTCCTTTAGCCCATCCCTAGCTGTCATTTTATAGATGAGGAAACAGGTGGGAAATGACTTGCTCAAGACCACACTGAGTTAGTGGCAAAATTGGGTCCACCATACAACACTGGTTGTTATGGTTTTTTTTTTTTTTTTTTTTTTTTGAGGCAGAGTCTCGCTCTGTCGCCAGGCTGGAGTGCAATGGCGCGATCTCGGCTCACTGCAACCTCCGCCTCCCAGGTCCAAGTGATTCTCCTGCCTCAGCCTCCTGAGTAGCTGGGATTACAGGCACATGCCACCATGCCTGGCTTTTTAGTAGAGACAGGGTTTTACCATGTTGGTCAGGCTGGTCTTAAACTCCTGACCTCATGATCTGCCAGCCTCAGCCTCCCCAAGTGCTGGGATTACAGGCATGAGCCACTGTGCCAGGCCGGTTGTTATGGTTCTTAAAACTTAGGTCCTTATGGTGAAATGCATAGGGTAACGTGGCAAAACTCTTGTCTCTACAAAAAATACAAAAATTAGCCAGGTGTGGTGGCGTGCATCTATAGTCCCAGCTGCTCAGGAGGCCGAGGTGGGAGGATGGCTTGAGCCTGGGAGGCAGAGGTTGTGGTGAGCCAGGATTGCGCCACTGCATTCCAGCCTGGGTTGCAGAGCGAGACCCTGTCTCAAAACAAAAGCAAAAACAAAAAACCCCACACAACTTAGGTCCACCATACTAGATGATTCCTTACATACTCCCCATCTTAGTTCTTTACTGTGGGGCATAAATAAGCAAGGACTGTGTACCTTGGCCCAGAATGAAATGCTAACCAAACTGTGCGGGGACAATGCCACCACTAACCTCCAAAAGCCCTCACTTTTTGTCTGTGCCTAAAGCTGCTTTTCATCAGAAAGAACCAGACTCTGGTAGAAAGAAAACAGGTCTGCTTCCAGCAAGATCTCAAATCCAGTGGGGACATAAAATGAAAAGGGCCTAGAGGACCCTAAAATAAAGGAGACACGGAACTTTGGGGATGTTTATTGCAAATGGTTATAATTTAAGTGATATTTTACAATTGTTTAAGACAGAGGGCAAACAGGCTCTGAGCCAGGCCTCAGCTTTAGAGGCCCATCCTGGAGAGGAAATGGCACTTGCAGGGAACATGAGCTCAATCACTATTGCTCACTAAGCACAGGGTCACACTGGAGTCATCTTAGGGAGGCTGCGAGGAAGAAAAGGGAGTGCACAGAGCCATGAAGCAACTACTTTAAATTCTGAATCTTGCTGTGTTCCCACTGAGCATGCTGCCTTCCTAGAGCAGGCCTTGGAGCCATCCCAGGGACTAACACAGATCCTTCCTGGGGCGCAGGCTTCTCACACTAGCGTAGGGTGCCTAGGTCATCCTCATCATTATTTATCATCACAGACTTCTTTCTGCCTGCCAGATATCTTCCCTACTTGTGGCTTTAAAACACCAGCAGGAGGGAAGTCAAGGAATGTTCTTATTAGTATAAATCCATAGCAAAAACGATTTGAGAACCGGATGCTTCCCAGGGTTGGCAGGTGTGTGGATAGTTCCCTGAATTCTTTATCCACAGGATGCTTGAATGGGTGGTGCTGTTGAGGCTGACAACTGTCTGAGCTTTTCAGACTTGTTCATGTTTTTGAGAACCTATGGGGATACTCATTGGGCAGAATCAGAGCCCAGCAGAACACAGGGACGGGGAAGGGTAAAGAGGGGAAACCGACAGAGTCCTGAGGTCATCCCGAGAGGAAGGGAGACTACTTCCAGAAGCAGCAGCACAAAGGGCTCTGCTGAGACTCTGCGGAGGGGGTCCAGGGTACTGGGGGTGGAGGGGTCCCCTCTTGCAGTGTGGGGTTACTGTTTGGGTAAAGCGAAGTCCCAGGCAGTTTCCTGTGCACATTTCCACATGGCCTGCATGAGGCGAGTGAAACCCATGTCTTTGGGCTTTTCCAGGCCTCTCATCAGCCGTTGCTTCATGATGGAAACAAATTCCTTATTGCTCAGTTCGCCATTGCCTAGAGGAACAGGCAAAAACAACAGGGATAAGTGTTGGCCTTGGAACAATGCCACTGAGATAATTCCATTGTCCACACAAAGTGGATTCCAAAGCCCAGACATTCTCCACAGCCAAACTCAATTCTTATCCTAGAATTCATTAGTTTATTCCTTCCTCGATATTTCCAACTGCAACTCAGTGACAGTTCAGTGTAGTGTGACAAAAGTTGAATGAAAATACAGTATATGCCAGGTCTTGTGCCAGGTGTTTAGAACAAGGAGATAAATGAGCTTTGTGCTTTGTCCCTGGAAATACTCCCAGGTTGTAGGAGAGACAAATTATTATACCACAGTGTGGGATAAACGGAGGATGCTATGGGGGCACAGAGGAAGAATCTCCCACCCTGGCTGAGGGTAATGCAAATACAGATAGTAAAGGCTTCCTGGAAGTGACTCCTGAGTAGAATCTCACAGGATTAGCAGCAATTGGCCAAGTTAAGGGGAGATGAGGGAGGCATTCCAGGGAGGAGAAGCAGCATAAGCATGGGTACAGGCAGGATACAGCGTGGCTGCCAGGGAACTGCAAGTAGGCAGTTAGGTATTGCTGGACTCTAAAGAAGCAGGTGCATGGGAAGTAAACTAAGGAGGAAGGCAGGGAGCTGAGTGTGGTGGCTTGTGCTTGATTTCCTAGCTACTTGGGAGGCTGAGGCAGGAGGATCTCTTGAGGTCAAAAGTTTAAGACCAGCCTAGACAATATAGCGAGACCCTGTCTCTAAAAAATTTTTTCAAATTAACTGGGCATGGTGGTGGACACCTGTAGTCCCAGCTACTTGGGAGGCTAAGGCAGGAAGATCGCTTGATTACCACCCGGTGATTGCGGCAATCACCAGGAGCTCAAGGCTGCAGTGTGCTATGATGACCACTGCACTCCAGCCTGGGTGACACAGTGAGACCATGTCTCTTGGAAAAAAAAAAAAAAAAAAAAAAGAGGTGGGCAGGAGACAGGTCCCCCCAGGGTCTGTATTGCTCCTAAAGGTCTGGCACTTTCTCTTCCAGGCAATGGAACATCAGAAAAAAACTGGAAGCAGGGGAGTAAGAAGTAGGCAGATTTCCATTTTGGACAGATTTTTCTGGCTGGTTGTGTGAGGATGGATTGGAAGGCGGCACACCTGGAATATTGGGGTCAGTTAGGAGACTGCTGCAATAGTCTCTCTGCTGTAATGGAGAGATGGTGAGGGGGTTTCGTGGTGAAAACCAAAATCAAACTTTGGCTTTGGATTGAGCCCATTTTCTCATGGTTTCCTAATCCACCCTCTTCAGTGTCAGAGGGCTGGAAGAAACTTTGGAGAGCATCTGTTTTGTTGTTGTTGTTGTTGTTGTTTGTTTGTTTTGAGACGGAGTCTTGCTCTGTTGCCCAGGCTGGAGTGCAGTGGCGTGATCTCAGCTCACTGCAACCTCCGCCTCCCAGGTTCAAGCGATTCTCCTGCCTCAGCCTCCTGAGTAGCTGCAACTAGAGGCGCATGCCACCATGCCCGGCTAATTTTTGTATGTATATATTTTTTTGAGACGGAGTCTCACTCTGTCACCCAGGCTGGAGTGCAGTGGTGCGATCTCGGATCACTGCAAGTACCACCTCCCAGGTTCATGCCATTCTCCTGCCTCAGCCTCCCAATTAGCTGGGACCACAGGCACCCGCCATCATGCCCAGCTAATTTTTTTTTGTATTTTTAGTAGAGATGGGTTTCACCGTGTTAGCCAGGATGGTCTCAATCTCCTGACCTCGTGATCCGCCCGCCTCGGCCTCCCAAAGTGCTGGATTACAGGCATGAGACACTGCGCCCGGCCAAGAGCATCTGTTTTAATTAGAAACCACCCAAGCCACACAGAACAGTAATCACTGTAATAGCAGAGGTACAGTCACCCTTTGCAAGACACCCAGGGGCCTGCTGATTAAAATAATGACACCCATTACTGGTGGTGATAAGATAGCAGGAAACCCACAAACCTACCTCTACTCATGATTGGTCTGGGAAGAGTGTGGTAAGAAGGAATAAATGGTTTACTTCTGTAGAGTACCCAAAACCTAAACTGGCTCATGTTTTCTGGCTGAAGAGAGTATGGGCATCCTCAGAGACAGGAAACCCCCACAGCAAGACAAAACCCAAAACCAAACCCAACAAAACAAAACCCAAAACCAAAACAAAAAAACACTTGGCTTATTTATATAAAGTACAAAGGTAAAACTGTGTTACTAGAAGTCAGAAAAGTGGTGACTCTTGGGGAAGGAAGTGACTGGAGGTACCAAGTAGGGCTCTGTAGTCCTGGTAATGTGATGTTTCTAAATAATGCTGGTTATACAAGTGTGTTCAGCTTTTTAAAAATTTACCAAGCTGTACACTTAAGATATTTGTACTTTAGGCTGGGCACAGTGAGTCACGCTTGTAATCACAGCACTTTGGGAGGCCGAGGCGGGCAGATTGCTTAAGGCCAGGAGTTCAAGAGCAGCCTGGCCAACATGGTAAAACCCTGTCTCTACTAAAAATACAAAAAATTAGCTGGGCATGGTGGTGGGCGCCTGTAATTCCAGCTACTTGGGAGGTTGAGGCATGAGAATCATTTGAATCTGGGAGATGGAGGTTGCAGTGAGCAGAGATGGCGTCACTGCATTCCAGCATGGGTGACAGAGTGAGACTCTGTCTCAAAAAAAAAAAAAATTGTACTTTTCCATATGTATATTATATTGCAATATAATAAAAAGTTAAAAAATAGCCTTGCTTGGGCTGGGTATAGTGGCTCACGCCTATAATCCCAGCACTTTGGGAGGCCGAGACGGGTGGATCACGAGGTCAGGAGATCGAGACCATCCTGGCTAACACGGTGAAACCTCGTCTCTACTAAAAATACAAAAAAAATTAGCTGGGTGTGGTGGCAGGTGCCTGTAGTCCCAGCTACTCGGGAGGCTGAGGCAGGAGAATGGCGTGAACTTGGGAGGCGGAGCTTGCAGTGAGCCGAGATCGCACCACTGCACTCCAGCCTGGGCAACAGAGCAAGACTCCGTCTCAAAAAAAAAAAAAAAAAAAAAAGCCTTGCTTGGCTGAAAAGTAATGAATAATTTGGCTTATCAAGAATGTAGGCCGAGGCCAGGCACGGTGCCTCACACCTGTAATCCCAGCACTTTGGGAGGCCAAGACGGGTGGAGAACCTGAGGTCAGAAGTTTGAGACCAGCCTGGCCAACATGGTGAAACCCCATCTCTACTAAAAATATGAAAAATTAGCCAGGCGTGGTGGTGGGCACCTGTAATCCCAGCTACTTGGGAGGCTGAAGCAGGAGAATTGCTTGACCCCGGGAGGCAGAGGTTGCCGTGAACCATGACTGTGTCATTGCACTCCAGCCTGAGCAACAAGAGTGAAACTCCATCTCAAAGAAAAAAAAATATATATATAGGCCAACGTGGGGCATGGTGGCTCACACCTGTAATCTCAGCACTTTGGGAGGTTGAGGTGGGAGTATCATTTGAGCCCAGGAGTTCAAGACCAGCATGAGCAATATAGTGAGACCTTGTCTCCACAAAAAGTTAAAAAATAAGCTGAGCATAGTGGTGCCTGCCTGTAGTCCCAGCTACTTTGGAGGCTGAAGTGGGAGAATTGTTTGAGTCTGAAAGGTGGGAGTTGCAGTGAGCCAACATTATGCCCCCGCACTCCAGCCTGGGCAACAGAGCAAGACGCTGTCTCGAAAAAAAAAAAAGAAAAAAAGAAATGTAGGCCAGGTGTGGTGGTTCATGCTTGTAATCTCAGCAACTCAGGAGGTCAAAGCAAGAGGACAGCTTTAGGCCAGAAGTTTGAGACGAGCCTGGGCAACGTCGCAAGACTCTTTCTCTACAAAAAAATTCAAAAAAATTAGCTGGGTGTGGTGGCATGTGCCTCCGAAGCTACTTAAGAGGTTGAAGTGAGGGGATCACTTGAACTCAAGAGTTTGAGGTTATAGT
The DNA here is from genome assembly GCF_029281585.2 of Gorilla gorilla gorilla. NCBI lineage: Eukaryota > Metazoa > Chordata > Mammalia > Primates > Hominidae > Gorilla > Gorilla gorilla. The sequence continues at coordinate 43,390,738 of NC_073232.2, read as the reverse complement.
GAGCTATGATCGCACCACCACACTCCTGCCTGGTGACAGAGCGGGTGTGGTGGCTCACGCCTGTAACCCCACCATTTTGGGAGGCCAAGAAGGGAGGACTACTTGAGTCAGCAGTTTGAGGCCAGCCTAGAAAACACAGTGAGACCTCTCTCTAAAAAAACAAAAACAAATTAAAAAAAAAAGTAATTAAGAGAACAGAAAGTTCTAAACAGGATTCTTACACTTTGTATAAAAAGAAGCTTGAGGCCAGGTGTGGTGGCTCACGCCTGTAATCCCAGCACTTTGGGAGGCTGAGGCAGGTGGATCACCTGAGGTCAGGAGTTCAAGACCAGCCTGGCCAACAGGGTGAAACCCTGTCTCTACTAAAAATACAAAAAAAATTAACTGGGTGTGATGGTGGGCGCCTGTAATCCCAGCTACTCGGGAGGCTGAGGCAGGAGAATCACTTGAACCCAGGAGGCGGAGGTTGCAGTGAGCCGAGATCATGCCATTGCACTCCAGCCTGGGCAACAAGAAGAGCTTGACCCCAGGAGGCAGAGGGTGCAGTGAACCAAGATCGTGCTGTTGCTGTTGCACTCCAGCCTGGGCAACAAGAATGAGCCTCAAAAAAAAAAAAAAAGAAAAAAAAAAGAAAAAGAAGCTTGAAAATGAAAAAATATGAAGTCACTTCATTCAAACTACTATGGGTTTACCTTCTGCTTCCATAAGGACCACATGACCACTATGAGTGGATTTTGTTACTGTGAACCAGGTCTATAACTGTATGTTATTTGCATGCATGTGTGATTTGTGAGTTCAATTCTAAAATCTGTGATGAAGAAGTCTATTTGAAAATTGAATTCTCCATCCCCTGGCACTTTATTTTGTTTGTTCATTTTTTTTTTTTTTTTTTGAGATGAGGTCTTGCTCTGTTGCCCAAGCTGGAGTGCAGCGCTAGGATCATACCTCACTACAGTCTCAAACTCCTGGGCTCAAGTGATCCTCACACCTCAGCTTTCCAGTAGCTAGAACTACATGCACACACTACCACACCTTGGCTAAACTTATTTTTTGTAGTGATGGGATCTCGCTATGTTGCCTAAGCTGGTCTTGAACTCCTGGCCTCAAGTGAGATGGGAACATCTCAGCCTCCCAAGTTGCTGGGATTATGGTTGTGAGCCACTCTACAGGCTTTCCTTTGGCATTTTGACCTAAGATCTTGCAGTGGTAAAAATAACAATGGCTTTTTGTTAAGTATACTTTTTTCTTTCTAGATTAAGAAAATAAATCTCAGAGATGTTAAATAATTTTCCAAAGGTGATTTAAGTAGATATTGACAGAGCCTCTTTCTAAAAAGCTAGAAAATCAAACATCATTTTCCAGGACTTCTAGGGAAAAGGGGGGACTTGAGAAGCTAGTTGCATTTATTCCCATATTTACTTCACAGACCAGCTCTTGGATATTGGCTTCAAAAATTATAAAAATAATAAAAATAAATGTTTTTTGGAAAAAATTTAAACCACCTAGAAGTGATTGGAGTGAAAACAAAAATCTGGAGAAAGTTAATATATGTCTACAGCACTGCTGTGCATTAGAACTCTCTGCAATGTGGGAAATGTTTTATATTTGTGCTATTCAATACAGTAGCCACTAGCTAGTTTAAATTTAAATGTAGCTAATAGCCACATGTGCCTTGGTGGTATCATACTGTGGACAGGGCAGCTCTAGAGAATAAACCCGCCCCTACCTGAGAGTGAGGCCATCTCTTTAACCTAGCCCTAGGGCTTCCTTTGAGTTCAACCTTGGTTTTGTGGGTATAGGCTGGAGATTTATTTTATTTATTTAATTGTACTTTTTGAGACAGGGTCTCACTCTGTCACCCAGGCTGGAGTGCAGTGGTGTGATCATGGCTCACTGCAGTCTTGACTTCCCAGCTTCAAGCGATCCTCTCACTTCAGCCTCTTGAGTAGCTGGGACTATAGGCACACATGTGCTACCATGCCTGGCTAATTTTTAAAATTTTTTGTAGAGACGAGGTCTTACTATATTGCCCAGGCTGGTCTCAAACTCCTGGGCTCAAACAATCTTCCTGCCTTAGCCTCCTAAAGTGCTGGGATTACAGGTATGAGCCACCACGCCAGGCCAAGGCTAGAGATTTAAGTAACTCAAGTTCAACTTAATAACATAAATAATTCAAGTTAATGAACACCTATTATGTGAGAAGTACTATCCAAGGTCCTATGGGGGGTAGGAAGGTGAAAAGGACTTGCAACTACCCTTAAAAAGCTCAGGGAACCATGTTAAGGAATAAAAAAGCCCAGAAGTGATTCTTATGCTGGGACCAAAAGGGAAGCTCCATAGGCTGAAGCTTTTGAGCAGGCTCTTGAATTCCATTAGCCCAGCTTTCTGGAGGATGATGAACAACAAATACTGGCTGTGGGGTAAGAGAGGGTGGTAATATAGTAAATAAAACAGAGGGGGCAGTACAGTTTTAGTTCAAATCCTGGTTTTGCCATCTACTATTATCTTTTTTTTTTTTTTTTTTGAGATAGAGTCTCGCTCTGTCGCCCAGGCTGGAGTGTTGTGGCACGATCTCTGCTCCCTGCTGCCTCCCGTGTTCAAGTGATTCTCTTGCCTCAGCCTCTCGAGTAGCTGGGATTTCAGGCACGCACCACTGTGCCTGGCTAATTTTTGTATTTTTAATAGAGACGGGGTTTCACCATGTTGGCCAGGCTGGTCTTGAGCTCCTGACCTCAGGTGATCCGCCTGCCTCAGCCTCCCAAATACTATTATCTTTGTGACCTTAGGAAATTTACTTAACCTCTCTGAGTCTCAGCTTTCTCATCAGTAAAAAGTGGTCAATAACAATACCTAGGTCAGAAGATTAAATGAGCAGATTAACTTTCTGGCTCATAGTAAGCATTGAAAAAGTGTAAGCATCTGTTGTTATTGTTGTTATTAGTATATCAGCTACCATACCTAAAAAATAATGCCAAGGTCAAACCAGAACCAGATCTCTTGAATGGGCTAAATGACAGAGCAGAGTGGCCACAGACACAACAGACCACTGTGTGGAGCTGGAATGCTATGGAGATGGAATGCAACTGGCTGGAATGTGCCCTGGGTGGTGGAGAGATCAGTACTGCCTTCTTTCTAAAGACACTCAGATACCTGAGTGCTCCGTATCTGCTAAGTAGCAAGTTGAGTCTGACATTTTTGTTTCCATTTTTAAGAGGCTTATGGTCATAAATTAATTTAGGCCTATAGGCATATTGGAATTATAAGAAGAAGAAATGGAAAACAGAAGCCAGGGCCAGGGGTTCGATTTCTCAGTATCATCATGCCAAGGGCTGAGCTGCTGATGTGAGAAAGGTGGGTAGCTTGAAGAGGATGGGCTGGTACACAGATGCTGTCCGCAAGGCTCCATTATACACAGGGCCTCTAAGGGCAGCTAGGCTGTTTCCCCTCCCGGCTCCAGAGGGCCCCACTCACCATCACAGTCAAAGAGTGCAAACACCACATCACACACGTGGTCTGAGAGCTCCACTTTAGCCACTGTCCTGGCCACCTGCTGCATGGTCACTGAGAAAAGAAGAGGTGCATTAGCACAGCAGAGGGATTTTCATTTTGCTTTCTCTGATTCAGGGGATAAAACGACTCAGTCATAATACAAGTTTTCAACTGCATTTAAGTCACATTTAAGAAAATGATAAGTTAGGCTGGCCACAGTGGCTCACGCCTGTAATTCCAGCACTTTGGGAGGCCGAGGAGGGTGGATCACCTGAGGCCAGAACTTCAAGACCAGCCTGGCCAAGATGGTGAAACCCTGTCTCTACCAAAAATACAAAAAATTAGCCGGTGCCTGTAATCCCAGCTACTCGGGAGGCTGAGGCAGAGAACTGCTTGAACCCGAGAGGCGGAGGTTGCAGTGAGCCGAGATCACGCCACTGCTCTCCAGCCTGGGAGAGCGAGACTCCGTTTCAAAAAAAAAAAAAGATAATTGAGTTTTTATTCATAACCTCCCTCCTTTTCACCTCAAGTTCTGTTCTTTTCTACTGCTGCTACAGTTTAGGAGGTATATATAGTTAATTAAGAATGCCTAGGCTGGCCAGGCGCGGTGGCTCATACCTGTAATCCCAGCACTTTGGGAGGCCGAGGCAACATGGCGAAACCCTGTCTCTACAAAAAATACAAAAAATTAGCCCGGCATGGTGGTGTGCACCAGCTACTTGGGAGGCTGAGGCGAGAGAATAGCTTGAGTCCAGGAGGCAGAGGTTTCAGTGAGCTGAGATGGCACCACTGTACTGGAGTAACACTCTATGTAACAGAGTGAGACACTGTCTCAAAAAATAAAAAGTGCCTGATATTCAATTTATAGACAGAAAGTAGATTAGAGGTTATTGTGGGCTGAGGGGAATGGGGAGTTAGTGCTTTATGTATACAGAATTTCTGTCTGGGGTGATGGAAAAATTTTGAAAATAGTGATGATGGTTGTACAACATTGTGAATGTAATTAATGTAATTCCACTGACTTGTATATTTAAAAATGGTTATAATGGCACATTTTATACCATATATATTTTTATATTTATATATATATTTATAGAAACATATAAATGGGTGGTGGGAACAAGGAGGCTTGTCTGTGGTGTGAGTACACTAAGGCTTCACGCCTTGGTGGGTGAATGACAGCTAAGTGCCTGCACAGTGAGCCCTCCCTGCCCAACTCTGTCCCTCCTCCCTACTGGTTTTGCACCAGACTTCTTCCAACTGAGCCCATTGGTATATGCATTGGCCCTTGTCTTAACAGTTCAGGATGCGTATCTTTCTTTTTTTTTTTGAGACAGAGTCTTACTCTGTCCACCAGACTGGAGTGCAGTGGCGCGATCTCGGCTCACTGCAACCACTGCCTTCCGGGTTCAAACAATTCTCCTGCTTCAGCCTCCCAAGTAGCTGGGACTACTGGTGCCTGCCATCACGCCTGGCTAATTTTTATATTTTTAGTAGAGATGGGGTTTCACCATGTTGGCCAGGGTGGTCTCGAACTCCTGACCTCAGATGATCTGCCCACCTCGGCCTCTCAAAGTGCTGGGATTACAGGGGTGAGCCACCGCACTCAGCATGCCCGGCCAATAGTTCAGGATGCATATCTTTCTTTTAAAAAATATATATTTTCAGACCTCAGCAAAAAATCACTTTTCTCTTGCCGTTTTCTCTTTCCCAGACATTCACCGTCAAACACTAGCAATTATGTTAGAATTGGGTTCTCATGAAAGACAAGACAGGAAGGACGAGGCAATTTCCACTGCCTTCTCTCTCATTTATCCTCAAACCTGGTCTAGCTACACCTATAAATCATGTTATTGCTTCTGGACACATTCTTAAGTGAGGTAAAATATGAGGGAAAGAAAAGGATTAATTTCCATTTATGCTGGTAATGAAGAGCTCTCTATAATCATCACATTAGATTCATCCAGAAGCCAAGCGAACTTAAACTGGAACCACTGTGCCTTGTTTATCGCATTCCTATAATTTCAGTTCCTATTATCAGCCCATCTTGTCATTTTTTGCATTTGATCTTTCACTTTGCCTCTATCACCTCCATATATTTACCCGATATGGTTTAGATTTGTGCCCCCACCCAAATCTCATGTCAAATTGTAATTCCCAGGCCAGGCGTGGTGGCTTACACCTGTAATCCCAGCACTTTGGGAGGCCAAGGCTGATGGACCACCTGAGGTCAGGAGTTCGAGACCAGCCTGGCCAACATGGTGAAACCCTGTCTCTACTAAAATAAATACAAAAATTAGCTGGGCGTGGTGGTGCGCACCTATAGTCCAAGCTACTCAGGAGGCTGAGACATGAGAATCACTTGAACCTGGGAGGCAGAGGTTGCAGTGAGCCAAGATTGTGCCACTGCACTCCAGCCTCAGTTACAGAGCGAGACTCTGTCTCATAAAAGCAAAACAAAAACAAAAAAACCCTGAAAATCCTAAAACAAATGGTAATCCCCAGTGTTGGAGGAGGGGCCTGGTAGGAGGTTACTGGATCATGGGGGCAGATTTCCCCCTTGCTGTTCTCATGATAGTAAGCGAGTTCTCATGAGATCTGATTGTGTGGCACCTCCCACCTCTCTCTCTCCCTCCTGCTCTGGCCATAAGACGCGCCTCCTTCCTCTTCGCCTTTCACCAGGATTGTAAGTTTCCTGAGGCCTCCTCAGCCATGCTTCCTTTACAGCCTGTGGAACTGTGAGCCAATTAAGCCTCTTTTCTTTATAAATTACCCAGTCTCAGGTAGTTCTTTATAGCAATGCAAGAATTAATTAATACATCACCACAGTGCCCCCAACATCAGCAGATGCAAACACCGGAGCAATGCAGAGGAGCAAGGTAATGCGGTAGAAAACAAGACTTGGAGTAACGGGACCTGGGCTCCAGTTCTGGCCCCACCACCGTGCTGTGTGACATGGATGGAGTCACTTGATCTCTTTAGATTTAATTTTCTCATGTTCAAGTGGAGGGATGCCACCAGACAACTGCTGAGGCGGCTTACTAGCACAAAGAAGGGCTTATTGGTGTCATCTAGAATCTGAGGGTGAGGATGGGGTGGAAATATCCCATCTTTTCTCCCAGGATCTGAGTTAGGGTGAAGAAGAAATTAACATTCTTTGGTACTAAAAGACTGAAGTATAAGATATTGTGGTGGATATTCATGAGATGTGTGTTGGGAAATCTACAAGACTGTAGCGCTCTAGAGTTTAGAAATTTAGCCTCACAAATCTAGATACTTGATTTGGCTCAGGAAGAACTTATTCCTGCTAACTAAACTGTCCACAGAAGGAACAGAAATCAGGCCAATTTGCAATAAGAATAGTAACTGTTAAGAGAACTACAATGATGACAGCTGGTCATTATACTTCTCAGTAGGAAAGCTACTAAGGAAACTCCATTCACCTCAGAAGATTAACCTCAAAAGATTACTCAGTGAAAACAGAATGAGATCAGAAGGAACTGGAAGCGCTTAAACTGTGATTGCCTACAGCTTTACTCTTTGCTGCCACAGAAATGTGTCCTGAGAAGGGGATCAGAACCTGTTCTGTATTAGATAAACATGAACACTTTCTGTTAACCATTCCTTTTTCTGCATTTCACATCAACCTTAAGCTTCTGACTTCCTTTTCTCTTTCCCAGTTCTTCCATTCTCTCAGGGCACAGCCTTCTGCAATTGTCTTGATATTTCAAGTACTCATCTTCTCCCCATGAAGATGGTGCCCCTTCCTGTAAATAAACCATTAATTAAATAATACTCAAGGATGTCAGTGAGAGCTCTTGACAATTTCTAATGAGAGGCTCATTAAATTGGTATTAAGTGGTTGTAGAATAGGGACTTCTGGAGGCCTCCAGCAAGAATGCCTCATTACAGATGCCATCTCTTCACAGAAAGTTATAGATTATGTTCCATCTCACATGGAGAGGGCTCTGGTGTCCTTCCTACCATAGGAGGAAGAACTAGGGCTGCTAAGTTATTGTAGCCCAAACCACTGGGATGTTAGCCAGCAAACAGCCTAGCTGGGGTCCCCTTTCCTGGTACAAGATCCTCATTATAGGCCCCTGGGGTATGAATCAGAGTCGTGCAGGAAGCCAACATTTAATAGCTGGTGAGCTGTCAAACTAGGAGTATCTGGGATGAGTGGGATGATGGCAGATTACAAGCCAAGTGCTTGACAGCTGGTCCTGAGAGTTGGTTCATTCATATTTGCTTCCAATATCTCTGAATCCAGTCATAATCACAGCAAGCAGAACAAGTTTTCCTCCCAGATCTCGACTTTTTTATGTAGACCAGTTGTTGGTACTGGAATTCTGGCCTCCCTGTTTGATGATGCTGACTGATGGTTGGGATTCCAGCTCCCAATCTGAAAGATGTCTACAGGGAGCATGAAGGCACCCCAGCGAAGGCCTAGCTTTCTAAATACTATGTATTTTTGTACAAATCTGGCCCAGCTGCCTGAACAAAGGGTTTAAGTGAGACTGGGTGATTCCTATTAGATTGGGATGGGAGAGAATTTGTAGAAGTGGGCTCAACTAGTACTCAGAAATCTGGCACCATCTGGCTTTTTGCAAAGTCCAGGCAGAATCCGAGTTGTGTCAGGTCCCCAATTTACTCTCCAGCATGACTCATGACTGGCCGTTTCAACAGTAAAAAGAAACCCTGAGTTTGTGTGATATAATATCAGAAACTACATACATAAATCTATTCACCACAATAGTTAAACAGAAGAGCTCTGAAGTGATGAGAGCCCAAATGTCCACTTGGAATCAGAGAATCTTAGAACTGGAAGATACCTCAGAGGAAATGTGAAGTTAAATAATTTGCCCAGGGTCACAATGCTAGATGGTAACAGAGCTGGGTCTCAAATTTTGGCTGGTGCCCTTTCCCTATACACACTGGGTCCACATGATCCCTTCCATATATGGACAATATCAATTCCTCCATGAATCTGTCACCCTAAGGAGAAAGGGTTTAAAAAAAAGTCACATGGGAAATACTCAAGTCCTTTTGGTGAGGGATGAATGAATAATTGAATAACTGGGAGTTGTGAGGCACCAGCATTAATTATACGTTGGCTGTGGATCTGACTACCCCCTACAGTGGAAGACACTGAGTATTCCCTAGGAACTCATACCAACAATTTTAGGGACAACTTAAAAAGTGTATTCAACAGCAATCCAACGAAAAGCACATGTAACAAATGTGGCCCTGGGAGTTTTTCTCCACAGCTGCCTCTGATGCACAGATACAGCTTTAGGCAGCATGACCCAGTTAGGAGCTGCCTGCCTCTTCCTAATGCAAAAGTGTTTGGAAAGGTGGTATGACAAGTGGGGCTGACAGTCTCTAAGATGTGTGGCCATGTACTATTCCTGCCTTACCGGACTGCAGTGGAGAAAATCAAAAGCTGACTGGTGACGGCCAAGGTTAAGTGAGGGGAGATGGTTCTGCTTCAGCCCTGGAAAGGCTGATGCAGATGTCTTGTTTTCTTAAGTCCATCCCTAGATGGCTTTGGGTGGAACAAGGGGGAGGATATTTCCTTAAAGAGCATGTGTCCTGTCTTTTGTATCTCCTTCCATGATCTTTTGTTAATACAAATGCACATTTTAACCTAGTTCTGGGGTGAGGGGAGGGGAAACGACAACATTTAGGAGAACTAGCAATTTAAGGAGCCAAGAGCAATGCAGCCTACGAGTAATGGAAATGATAACAATTCCTTGTTCTGTACGGTGCTCTTAGGCCCTATGCCCGTTGACCCCCTGTGTACTCAGGCTGCCTGACTGTCAGAGGTGATGCTGCTAGTCCTAGCTCCTAACTTCCAGGACACACCACGGAGAAGATCTGTTTTCTGAGCCTGAGCGCATCATCCCAGATGATGGCTTCAATGGGCTTACACGCTTAATTTGGTACAAACTAACTTGGCAGTAAGATTTATTGCCATTGTCTAGTATTGTATCTGGGTTTATTAAAAATCCCCATCACATCTTTTCCACAAAGGGCTAGCATTTCTGCAAGCATCATTAGGTAGTCAATGATTTCAGCTGACACACCCATGGGACAATCACAGTTTAGTGGAGGAGACTGTGTATATATATATCTATACACACACACACACACACACACTAAGATGGAGAAACACGTAGAAAAGATAGATATCAGATATATTAATACACACATATGGGAAATAATGGAATAGTGTGTATTTGGTACGAGTTACATTTTGGATCTGAATTCTTTTTTTTTTTTTTGAGACAGTCTTGCTCTGTCGCCCAGGCTGGAGTGCAGTGGTGCGATCTCGGCTCATTGCAACCTCGCCTCCCGGGTTTAAGTGATTCTCCTGCCTCAGCCTCCCTAGTAGCTGGGATTACAGGTGCCTGCCACCACGTCCGGCTACTTTTTTTTTTTTTTTTTTTTTTAGTAGAGACAGGGTTTCGCCATGTTGGCCAGGCTGGTCTCGAACTCCTGACCTCAGGTGATCCACCCGCCTTGACCTCCCAAAGTGCTGGGATTACAGGCATGAGCCACCGCGCCCGGCCTGTATCTGAATTCTAAGGGAGAAAAGAGACCAACTGCGCATGTATGGTAGTGAGTGATGTGGGTTGGGGGTTTCTGTTTGAATACAGTATTAAAAGCAGGAAGGAGTGCTAAGGCCTGATTAGACAGTTAGAACAGAAGGTGTAGGGGGTGATTACATTAGGAGAAATCTTACAGAGGACTAGTCAAGTCTCCTTGCAAGAAAGTCTTTAAAACAGGCCAAGTGTGGTGGCTCACGCCTGTAATCCCAGCACTTTATGAGGCCAAGGCAGGCAGATCACCCGAGCTTAGGAATTCAAGACCAGACTGGCCAACATGGCGAAACCCCATCTCTACTAAAAATACAAAAATTAGCCAGGCGTGGTGGCACATGCCTGTAATCCCAGCTACTCAGGAGGCTGAGGCAAGGGAATCACTTGAACCCAGGAGGCGGAGGCTGCAGTGAGCCAAGATCACGCCACTGCACTCCAGCCTGGGCGACAGAGCAAGCCTCCGTCCAATATTAACTTGCTTTTCCCTCTCACACTGTTTAAATATTCATTCTGTTAGCTTTATTTTAAAAGTTGTTTTTAATTAGGACAGGTGCAGTGGCTCATGCTTATAATCCTAGTGGTTTGGGAGGCCAAGAATGAGACCAGCCCGGGCAATAGAGGAAGACCTCATCTCTACGAAAAATTTTAAAAAACATTAGCTGGGCACGGTGGTGCACTCCTGCAGTCCTAGCTACTTGGGAAACTGAGGTGGGAGGATTACCTGAGCCCAGGAGTTCAAGTCTGCAGTGAGCCATGACTGCACAACTGTACTCCAACCTAGGCAACAGAGCAAGACCCTGTCTCAAAAAAAAAAAAAAAAAAAAGATGTTTTTGATTCGCTAATATAGTCATCTGCTTCAAAATTTGAATGGTACAAAAGGGGTGAAGTCTCTCTCCCAACCTTATACCCCAGTCACCCAGTCATTCAGAGACAATCAATATCACTAGTTTCCCCAGAAATATTTTGTAGATATAAAATCAAATATGTACTCTTCGCTTCTTCCCTTTTCCCACAAAATGGTGGTGTACTAAATATTGTTTTGCTTTACTCACTTAACAACATATCTTAGAAATAATTCCAGATGGACATGAGCAGCTTCGTTCAATAGCTGCATAGTATTCCACTGACAGGATGGATCATAATTTCCTTGTTTATTTAACCAGTTCCTTATTCATTCTTATCTCAATCTTGAGAAGAAGGTACCTTTTCCCCTTCTCTTTAAAAAATTATTTCCTTTGTGGTCTGTGGGGGTCAGCTATAACAGAGTCTGAATCTCTGATGGCTAAACTGAGAGTAACTGATATATTTAAATTCAGTTTGTTGAAATTAAAGACTAAATAGTCACCTTTACAAGTGTCTTTTTTGTTTGTTTTTTTTGAGACAGGGTCTTGGTTCTGTTGCTCAGGCTAGAGTGCTGTGGCAAGATCATGGCTCACTGCAACCTCTGCCTCCTGGGCTCCTGATCCTCCCGCCTCAGCCTCCCTAGTAACTGGGACTACAGGTGTGGATTACCACACCTGGCTAGTTTTTGCATTTTTAAACAATTTTATTAAAATTTTTTTTTTTTTAATTGAGACAGGGTCTTGCTCTGTTGCTCAGGCTGGAGTGCAGTTGTGAGGGCACAGCTCACCACAGCCTCAACATCCTGGGCTCAAATGATCCTCCCGCCTCAGCCTCGGAAGTAGCTAGGACTACAGGCTCGCGCCACCATGCCTGGCTAATTTTTGTATTTTTCTGTAGAGACGGGGTTTCACCATGTTGCCCAGGCTGGTCTTGAACTCCTGGGCTCAAGCGAACCACCCACCTTGGCCTCCCAAAGTGCTGGGATTATAGGCTATGAGCCACTGGGCCCAGCCACAGTGTCTTATTAAACCTTCCGAGGCTTCTCAAGGTAGTAAACCTTGAAACCCCCAAAGAAGCAATGCTTATAATAAATACTCCCTCTACACTTTCCCAATATTGATGTAATTCTAGTAACCATTCTTTTTCTGATCTTTTTCTCAGTGGGATGTAATGTTGGCTGATTTTGTCTTTCCTTATCTATTTATGTGGATGCTTTAACAGTTTATCCTACCCCCATCTCTTCTCTTTGTGATGTAATTCATGATGGTAATCATGAATCCCTAAAGCAGCTCTCCTCCTCCTTAGGGCACTTACCTAATTTTACTAAATCATAATATATTCAAAGTGATCATAAGCCAGAATCAATCTTTAGAATTGCTAAGTGACTTTAAATTTGGGAAAACAAACCAGGCCTCTGCAGAGAAAATGCCTCATAAAGCAAACATTTATTTCAGAATTTGAGCTTCCTTGCCTACATCATGAATAATTTTACTTTAAAAATTGATGACTCTGTCTTAAATGAATGGAATCCTGGCCAACACTCCTCTTCACATATAAATGTTTTTACCAAATGTAATGATGAACTGAAGTGCAAGAGCTTGCCTCCCACAAACTTTAAAAGAATTTATAAAATAGGAGCTTTTTTCCTGTTGTAATCTCTTCCTTACATGTCTTTGTGACACTCCTGCCTTCCTGCCATGTCTTGGCTGTCTGGGGGATGCTCTCCCTACATTCTTGCTGTGAATTTGCCCCACTTTCTGGCATCACATAAAAGCACTGAGTCCTCGATGTCATTCTCTAGGTCCTTCTAGCAGCAGTAGGTGCCAGGGTACTAATGAGAACCCTGGTGTGGAAGTCCCTGAACCTGAACTTCTGGTCTGTGATTTCAGCAAGTCATTTCCCTTCATGAATGTTAAAAACAAGCAGGCCGGGCACAGTGGCTCACGTCTATAAACCCAACACTTTGGGAGGCCGAGCTGGGCAGATCACCTGAGGTCAGGAGTTCAAGACCAGCCTGGCCAACATGGTAAAACCCTGTCTCTACTAAAAATATATAAATTAGCTGGGCGTGGTGGCACGTGCCTGTAATCCCAGCTACCTGGGAGGCTGAGACAGGAGAATCACTAGAACCCAGGAGGCGGAGGTTGTAGTGAGCTGAGATCATGCCACTGCACTCTAGCCTAGGTGACAGAGCAAGACTGTCTCAAAAAAAACCAACCAACCAAACAAAAAACCAAAAAAACAAAGTAAGGGTTTAAACAAAATGATTTTTAAGTTATCCTCCAGCCCTAAAATTTAAATCAGTTAAAATGTCCCTATCTTCAGAAGCCCTTGAATAATAAAACCAAAGGTGTAGGTTTCTAAAATGATGGCTGGTGTGCTGAGCAGAATTCGGAGGTGCCCCCCGCCCAGTATTTCCACCCTCTGGTCCACATATCCTGTGTAATCCCCTCTCCTCAGGTGGGCAGAACCTGTGACTACGATAATCCTATGATGAGGTTACTGTATATGAGAAAGGTGATGGGCTAGTCAGTCCCATAACTATGTTATGTAAGAATCCATCTTAGCAGACTGAGGCGAGAGATTCTGTTGCTGGCTCTGAAGAAGTGAGTTGCCATGCTGTGAGGGGCCTGGTGGCAAGGAGCTGTAGTCACCTGCTGAGAGCAATGACTGGCCAACAGCCAGCAAGGAAAAGGAATCCTTGCTCCTACAACTGAAAGGACCTGAATTCTGCCAACAGCAGGAAAGAACTTTGAAGAGGACCCTGAACTCCAGATGAAAATGAAGGCCCCCCAACAACACTGCGATTTCATCCTTGTTAAGATCCTAAGCAGAGAACCCAGCTATGCTGTGCCAACACTCTGAATCACAGAAACTGGCCAATGGGGAAGGCATTTATGATTGGGAATGTCTTTTTTTTTTTTGGAGGGGGACGGAGTCTCGCTCTGTCGCCCAGGCTGGAGTACAGTGGCGTGATCTTGGCTCACTACAACCTCTGCCTCCCGGGTTCAAACAATTATCCCACCTTAGCCTTCTGAGTAGCTGGGATTACAGGTGCCCACCACCACACCAGGCTAATTTTTGTATTTTTAGTAGAGACGGGGTTTCCCCATGTTGGCCAGGCTTGTCTTGAACTCCTGACCTCAGGTGATTTGCCTGCTTTAGCCTCCTAAAGTGCTGGGATTACAGGCGTGAGCCACTGTGCCTGGACAAGGGATTGTGTTTTTGAAGTTCCTCAACTTCTACGTTATATAGAGCCGCACTCATCCCTCATCCCCCACCACCTATTTTTTTTTTTTTTGATACAGTGTCTCATTCTGTCACCCCAGCTGGAGTGAAGTAGCATGATCATAGCTCACTGTACCCTCAACCTCCTGGGCTCAAGAGATCCTCCTGCCTCCGCCTCCTAAGTAGTTGGGACTAGAGGTGTGTGCCACCATGCCTGGCTAATTTTAAAGTATTTTTTGTAGAGACAGAGTCCCACTGTGTTGCCTAGGTTGGTCTGGAACTCCTCAGCGTCCCAAAGTGCTGGGATTACAAGGTTGTGCCACCGTCCCTGGCCTGCACTCATTTTTTGACAGAGTGCACTTTACAGAACCATCATTCTGTTTTACCTACTATACCAAACTCCATAAATTAGATCTTACAGGGAAACTAGCCAAGGTCTAATTAAGTTTTACATTTCCTAACAAGGAAATAAATTAAAACTGCCACACTTCTTTTGGGAATTCAAGTCTTGCTCTTACTTCAAATGTACCTGACAATTATAAGTCAGTTCACTTTCATAAAGATTTCACATAAACAAGTTGGGCTAACAGTCTCTGTGAGGCAATAGATTTGGATATAATTTTAGGCTATGACATGTCACTTAAAACATTACTTCATTCAGTAAAAAGCTGATTTAGTTATAATCATACAATTTCAAATCTGCATGAACCCTTAGAGATACTTATAACTCCAACCTGAGGGTCAGAGTAGTGACCTGCTCAAGGAGTCAAAGGAAATTAATGACATGGGAAGGTGCTACAGTCCTAACACTCTTCCCCTCACCCTACGCTCTTACTAGAGTATTTCATCATCCTTTGCAGGATCTGGAAAGGTCTAGAATTAATTCATTTACATAACATAAACGAACATCTGTTTATATAAAGAGTTGTTCTAGGCTCTGAATAGGACACAAAGTTGTAGAAAACATGGTTCAAGTCTTTGAGAATTTACAGTCTAATGAATTCCCCCTTGAATGCTGAAGATATGAGACATATCAATAGGAGTTAGATACACCTAGGAACAGAGAACTTTTTAAATAAAGGCTTCTGAAGGCAGAGACACCAATAATTTTTGGATGAATGATGACACTTAGGAGAACCTAGAAGCTTCAATCCTCATTAATGAGTATAAACAACTTAGAACTTCTAAGCTAATAAAAACGTCAAAAGTGACTAAAAAAAGCAGTAGATTCCACTTCCTCAGAGAACAAAGAGTAAGCCTTATCTGGTGCTTTTTTTTTTTTAAGGATGATTAAAAAAAAAACAAAACACTTTTTATGATGTTGCCATGTTGGTATAGGTTGTTTCCAGCCCCCTAATAAGATAAACAGGCAGAAGAAAGCCAGCACCTATGGGTTGAAAACCAGAACAGGCAGTTTGGTACAATTTTAATGTCAACCTAGTATATTAATATAGTATTATCTCTTTTTATTTTCACCATAACCCTGAAACAAGTATTCTACTATCACCATTCTACAGATCTGGAAACTGAGGCTTTGAGAACTTAAGGAATTTGTTCAAGGTCACAAAACTAGTGAATAGCAGGGACTCAAACTCAGGTTTGAACTTAAAACCAAAATTTATATTCAGCACAATTTCTTGCATATAGTTAACGCTCAATAAATGCTAGATGTTAGAACAGTATCTAAAAGTGCAACAGAGCACTGGTATACCAATGAGCGGAGGTGGTGAGGAACACCTTGGTCATTGGAAGGTGTATCTATATCCTGTATTTTGATGTTGAGAAAAGCACAGCTTAGCATACATGCCTTTTTCTGGTCTGTGGTATCCCTTAAAAGGATATCAACTTTCTTGCTACATGACTTTATTTAAATGACTTCAGGCTTTTGTGTATTGGTTTCCTCAGTGAAAAGTAATATGGTTCCAAAGGTAAAGATCACAGATGTGTCTACTAAGGCGTTCCTATGCAGGACAAGAAGCTAGATTAGACAACTCCAAGAGTCTGTTACTGTAAGGTAAGGACTATGGATGTCTGTGTCTGAGCTGTAGAACCTATACCTGAACAGAACAGACAATTGTAGGGGAAAAAAAGGTCACATTTCATATTCAAGAGAAGGGCACTATCTCTAAAACATCATAGTTTATCAAAAGGACTCATTCTCACCCTAAGAATGGTCAACTCTTAGCCAAAAGCAACTGGGAAAAAAAAGTCCAGAGTCTGTCTTCCCAATGCTACTGTGAAGCATGGTTTGAAATGGTAAAGCCACAGTCCCCTCTGGATTGTGCTTCAGCAAAGCTTTTCAGACTCTTACAGAATTGTGGAGTATACTGAGAGGCAACACGATGATGTGGAAAGAACACAGACTTGGAATTAGAGAGACCTGAGCTTGAATCCTGGCTTTTCCACCACTAAGCTGGATAACCACGATCAAGTGGCTTCATTTGATATTTTCCTCATCCATAAAGTGAAGATGAATGAGGATAATTCAGGTTTTAAAGATTAAAAGCGATAACATGCATAAAGCACTAAGCATTGTGCCTGGCACAGAGAAACTACTATGAAATGAGAGTTGCTGTTAGTGTTCCAGATGTGTGATGGCCTCACAGTCCTCGACAGGACAGTGCTACCAGATTATTACGGTTCAGGAGTGGGTGGCAGCTTGTCTGTTAAAGCCAGTTGTTCAGAATATAAGAGTTTGTTGTGTGCTAGAAATTGCTGACTCCATCAGTAATCTCTGACTTCCCCAACAATCCAGTTAGAGCCTAAACGACAAAAGACTTGAGGCTCCCTTACTCATTCCAATTATTAGACTCAAAGAATTTGAAAGCTGCAAAGGTTCTCGGAGGTCATCTCTGCCATCCTTGTCCCTCCAGAGACAAAAGAAACTGAGACCATTTGAAGATGTGACTAAAACTTCAGAAAAAATACTTGGGGTTGCAGAAAGCTCCTGTGGGAGTTATGCCATAGATTTTATTATTTGTTCTCTTGGCTTGTCAGATAATAAGGTAAACTGCACGTATAGAATAACTACAAAGAATCAAGGCCAACTATGCCATAAATTATAATTTTCAGTGTAAGTAGAATTGTGCAGGGGCGTGAATAGTAAAGACCAGGGACTATATTTGTGTGATTATTTTCTGAGTTTATAGTTCAAAGTACACCGAGGACGTAACTGAACCCACAGGTTTACTGCATCTGTACTATCCTGAGGTGCTTTACAGTGGAGCTTTATTGTACCTGGATATTCTCCTGGCAGAAATTGGAATATTCTGAGTTATATGGGCTGAAGCTCACTCTAGAGCTCCAGCTCAAATAATTTCTAACTTTTTCATCATAGGAAGCCATTGGGAAAGGAGTCATGTTCACTTTTCCATTACCTTCTTCAGCAGACCACTTAAATCAATCAGCCAGCCGCTGAGAGGTCATAGATCTAATTTTATGCCCAGCGTGTGTACGAATGAGCAATAGAACCAGTTCTTCTTAAGTGCTAAACAAAGAGACACCTGATAGTGGAGACACACAGTATTTCATGGAGAAAGGTTCTTTCTTCAGATGGTTAGAACTCTTGAAAACACTTCATTATTACCTGATGGTTGTTATTCTCACATGGGTCATGCAGAACTAGAACTAAAGAAATAGCCTTAATTAAATTTGATGTTTTTTTCAAATGGTAGGAGGGGCAAACAGAAAAAATGAAAAAAAGAAAAAGAAAAAAAAGAAATGTGACATTTTTTACTCTGGAGGAACTGGACTATGTTCTAATACGGTAAATCTGCAGTGGCCACCTGCCTGGATCTTTCAAATTATTCCAAGGAACATTAACTCTGTAAGTTATTAAAAGATGGTCTGGAGTAAATCAAATTTGGAAACTATATCCCTCTTCCAGAGATTAATAATGCACATTCATATATTAAAAAGTTGGCAGCAGGAGTGCTACAGGAAGAAATTCTATATAACTGGCATTTTCCAAACTTACTTGAACCATGGAATACTTTTTTTTTTTTTCTTTTTAAATCCACAGAACCATCATCATATTGCAGTATACAGTGTTCTTCACAATGCTGTTTGGAAAATTCTGTGCTAAATTATGCCTAAAGACTGGTTTGTAACCTCTAAAATAGCCAAGGAAGAGACAGTGCCAGGGCCTAGAAGGTGCCAATTTCTGAAGGTTCTAACCTTTTGGGAAAAAATGAAGACAGCTGAGACTCACAGCAGAAGCCAGATAAAAAGTATTCCTGTCTCTACTCTGGCCTCACTCTTTCCCAACCACTGGTATAAATTAGGGCCTCCACTTTTAAGCTCCTAGATCCTCTTATTCTAATTAGCACTTATCACACCCAACTGGAACTGCTTCTACACTTATCTTTCTCCCCCATTAGACTCTGAGCTTCTTGAGGGTGGAACCCTGTGCCTAGCACAGTACCTATTGCTTTTGGGTGAATAAATACTTGAGCCACACTAAATTTTGTTTAAATTATCAACTTCATAATAGAAGCAGCTGACATTGACTAATTGTTCACCACATGACAGCCACAAAGTTAAGTGCTTTATGTAGATTTAGTCTCACAACCCTATGAGGTGGGTCCAGTTGGTCCTTCATATGTGTAGGTTCCACACCCATGGATTCAACCAACTGCAGATCAAAAATATTTAAGAAAATGTTGGGTGCAGTGGCTCACGCCTGTAATCCCAACACTGGGAGGCCAAGGCGGGTGGATCACCTGAGGTCAGGAGTTCAAGACCAGCCTGGCCAACATGGCGAAATCCTCTCTCTACTAAAAATCCAAAAATTAGCTGGGCATGGTGGCAGGCACCTGTAATCCCAGCTACTCGGGAGGCTGAGGCAGGAGGATTGCTTGAATCTGGGAGGCGGAGGTTGCAGTGAGTCGAGATCACGCCACTGCACTCCAGCCCAGCCTGGTCGACAGAGCAAAACTCCATCTCAAAAAATAAATAAATAAATAAATAAAATAAAATTTAAGAAAAGAATACCAGTAGAAAGTAACAACACAGCAATAAACTATTACAAATTTAAAAATACAGCATAACAACTATTTACCTAGCATTTACATAGTAATAGGTATTATATGTAATCTTGAGATAATTTAAAGTACAGTTGGCCCTGGAACAACACAGGCTTGAACTGCATAGGTCCACTTACATGCAGATTTTTTTTTCAATAAATTACATTGGAAAACTTTTTGGAGGCTTATGACTATTTGGAAAACCTCATAGATGGACCACACAGCATAGACGTACCAAAAAAATTAGGAAAAATGTATGTAGTGAATACATAAAAAATATATAGATACTAGTTTATGTGTTAATTGACTGTATGTTATCAGTAAGGCTTTTTTGGTCAACAGTGGGCTATTAGTAGTTAAGTTTTTGGGGAGTCTAAAGTTATCCTAGGATTTTCAACTGTGTGGGGTGAAAACAGCTAATCCCTCACTGTTCAAGGTTCACCCGCATCTAGTGCTCGTCCGGCAGCACATATACTCAAACTGGAATGATTTGGAGAAGATTAGCATGGCCCTTGTGCAAGGATGACACACAAATTCGTGAAGTGTTCCATATTTTGATGATGATTTAAAAATAAAGAAATAAAGTATATGGAAAGATATGTGTAGGTTATATACAAAAATACTATGCAACCATTTCACATATGGGACTTGAGCACCCAAAGACTTTGTAATTCTGTGTGTGTGTGGCGGGGTCGGGGGGTGGAGGCGGTCCTGGAACCAAACCCCTGAAGATACCAAGGGACAACTATTTTTATCTTTATTTAAAAAACACAGAGGGCCAGGCACAGTGGCTCACGCCTGTAATCCTAGCACTTTGGGAAGCTGAGGTGGGCGATCATTTGAGGTCAGGAGTTCAAGACCAGCCTGGCCAATATAGTGAAACCCCATCTCTGTTAAAAATACAAAAATGAGCCAGGTGTGGTGGCATGTGCCTGTAATCCCAGCTACTCAGGAGGCTGAGGCAGGAGAATCTCTTGACCCTGGGAAGCAGAGGTTGCGGTGAGCCAAGATCGTACCACTGCACTCCAGTCTGGGTGACAGAGTGAGACCCTGTCTCAAAAAAATTAAAAAAATAAAATAAACACAGAAACTAAGTTCAGAAACTGCTCAAAGCTACCCAGCTAGTAAATGATGGAGACATTCAAATTCAGGCAGTCTGACTTCAGAGCCTCTGCTCTTAACCATTACACATTTCTTCCTCTTTTCTAAGATTCATCTCAGCAGTAAAATTCCTTTGTTCTGTGGAGCAAGGAGGAGAGGCCTGTCATTCATGTAGAACTCAAACCAATGGAAAAAATCACTAGTCTGGGTCAGGAGGAGGGAGGTTTAAAAGCAAAGGCCTGGGCAGAGCCCAAGGAGTGCTTGTAAGAGACAGGGACATCTGGGAGCATGGAAGGACTTGGAAAGGCTAGCTGAGTGCATGCTAGTCTTCTGTGCACACCTCAGCAGGTGAACAGTTAAAATTACTACTATCATCACCTCTTTTACATGGAAGAAGGTGAAACATATGTCAAGTTCAAGGATGGGGGTTACAGAAGAACATGATGAGTTTGTTCCCTGGGCTGCTGGGAAGGGTAGAAGGGTAGAGGTTTATGTCTTGTTCTGATATATCAATATGTTCATTCACTCATTCATTTGTTGATTATATAATTATTGAGTTCTTCCTCTATCCCAAGTGGTGTTCTAGGCACATGGAATACATCCATGAGCAAGACAGATAAGCATTCTAGTAAGGTACAACAAATAATAAGCAAACACATAAACCTGAGAAAATATCAGGGAGTGATAAATGCTATAAAAAATAGGATAATATGATACAGGATGATGGAACTACTTTAGAATGAAAAGGTCTTCCCGAGGAAATGACTTATACCAGACCTAAGTTACAAGGAGCTAAATACATGGAGATCCCAGGCAAGAGCACTTGAGGTAGAAAGAACCGATACAAAGGCCTTAACTAACTCCAATAGCTAAGGCCTTCAGTAAGCTTGGTGTATTTGGAATGTAAAAAGAACAATGTGGAGTGGAGTGAACTGGGAAAAAAACGATATTTTATGAACTCAGAGAGTATACAGGGGCCATGGCATAGGTAGCCCTGTGTAAAGCCACAGTCAGTAAAGAGGCGAGGGCTGTGGTAGGAGAGCGAGAAAAGGAGGCAGATGCAGGGTATGTTCTGGAGGTAAAGTCAAGGATTTATTGAAGAAATAAATATGTGAGTGAGACTAAGGAATCAAGGAAAGTACCTATTTTGTTTGTTTGTTTGTTTGTTTTGAGATGGAGTCTTGCTCTGTCACCAGGCTGGAGTGCAGTGGTGTGATCTTGGCTCACTGCAATCTCCAACTCCCTGGTTCAAGCGATTCTCCTGCCTCAGCCTCCTGAGTAGCTGAGATTACAGGTGCCTGCTGCCACTGCACCCGGCTAATTTTTGTATTTTTAGTAGAGACAGGGTTTCACCATGTTGGCCAGGATGGTCTCAATCTCCTGACTTCAAGATCAGCCCACCTTGGCCTCCCAAAGTGCTGGGATTACAGGTGTGAGCCAAAGAGCCCAGCTGATAGTGCCTATTTTTTTGAGCTCCTGAATATTTGAAGAGTAATTCAATTAATAAACATCTATTGGCTGGGCATAGTGGCTCATGCCTGTAATCATGCCTGACTTAGAGCCCAGCTGGATAATCTAGGATGATCTCATCTCAAGGACCTTAACTTAATTATATCTGCAAAGACCCTGTGTCCAACAAGGTCACAATCACAGGTTCTGAGGACTAAGATGTAGACATATCCTTTTGGGGGCCACCACTTAACCCACTACAGCAACCAAGAATTAAAAATTACCCATATGAGGCTGGGCCCCTGTAATCCCAGCACTTTGGGAGGCTAAGGCAGGTGGATCACTTGAGGTCAGGAGTTCATAACCAGCCTGGCCAATGTGGTAAAACCCTGTCTTTACTAAATATACAAAAATTAGCCAGGTGTCGTGGCACACGCCTGTAATCCCAGCTACTGGGGAGGCTGGGGCAGGAGAATCACTGGAACCCAGGAGGCAGAGGTTTCAGTGAGCTGAGATCACATCACTGCACTCCAGTCTAGGTGACAAAGACTCTGTCTCAAAAAGAAAAAAAAAAAACCCACCCATATGTAGTCTACAAAAATAAAAGCAAACAAAAAATGTGAATTTAACTATGACAATACCAACCACTATAATCCTAGCACTTTGGGAGGCCAAGGCAGAAGGATCCTGTGAGACCAGGAGCTCAAGACCAGCGTGGTCAACAGTGAGACCCCATCTCTGTTTTTTTAAATAAACAATAAATGTAAAAAAGAAAAAGAAAATGTATCTATCTGTTAACAGCCTAATTTTTTTTCTTTTAGAAACCTAACTATCTGGCCAGACACGGTGGTTCACGCCTATAATCCCAGCACTTTGGGAGGTTGAGGCAGGCAGATCACGAGGTCAGGAGATTGAGACCATCCTGGCTAACATGGTGAAACCCCATCTCTACTAAAAATACAAAATTTAGCTGGGCGTGGTGGCAGGTGCCTGTAATCCCAGCTACTTGGGAGGCTGAGGCAGGAGAATGGCATGAACCCAGGAGGCGGAGCTTGCAGTGAGCCAAGATCATGCCACTACATTCCAGCCTGGGCAATAGAGTGAGACTCCATCTCAAAAATTTTTGTATTTTCAGTAGAGACGGGGTTTCACCTTGTTAGCCAGGATGGTCTCGATCTCCTGACCTTGCGATCTGCCCAATATGGTGAATCCCCATCTCTACTAAAAAATACAAAAATTGAGAGGGGCGTTCCAAGATGGCCAAATAGGACCAGCTCCAGTCTGCAGCTCCCAGTGTGATCGACACAGAAGATGGGTGATTTCTGCATTTACAATTGAGGTATCTGGTTCATCTCATTGGGACTGGTTGGACAGTGGGTGCAGCCCACGGAGAGTGAGTCGAAGCAGGGCAGGGCGTCGCCTCACCTGGGAAGCACAAGGGGTCAGGGGATTTCTCTTTCCTAGCCAAGGGAAGCCATGACAGACTACCTGGAAAAACGGGACACTCCCACCCAAATACTGTGTTGTTCCCAAGGTCTTAGCAACCGGTAGGCAAGGTGATTCTCTCCTGTGCCTGGCTTGGAGGTTCCCATGCCCACGGAGCCTTGCTCACTGCTAGCGCAGCAGTCTGATATTGATTTGCAAGACAGCAGCCTGGCTGGGGGAGGGGCATCTGCCATTGCTGAGGCTTGATTAGGTAAACAAAGCAGGTGGGAAGCTCAAACTGGGTGGAGCCCACCACAGCTCAACAGGCCTACAGCCTCTAGACTCCACCTCTATGGGCAGGGCATAGCTGAACAAAAGCCAGCAGAAATTTCTGCTGACTTAAATGTCCCTGTCTGACAGCTCTGAAGAGAGCAGTGGTTCTCCCAGAATGGCATTTGAGCTCTGAGAACAGACAGACTGCCTCCTCAAGTGAGTCCCTGACCCCTGTGTAGCCTAACTGGGAGACAACTCCCAGTAGGGGCCGACAGACACCTCATACAGGCGGCTGCCTCTCTGGGAGGATGCTTCCAGAGGAAGGATCAAGCAGCAATATTTGCTGTTCTGCAGCCTCCGCTGGTGATACCCAGGCAAACAGGGTCTGGAGTGGACCTCCAGCCAACTCCAACAGACCTGCAGCTGAGGGACCTGACTGTTAGAAGGAAAACTAACAAACAGAAAGGAATAGCATCAACATCAACAAAAAGGACGTCCACACCAAAACCCC
Organism: Gorilla gorilla gorilla; assembly: GCF_029281585.2. Classification (NCBI taxonomy): domain Eukaryota; kingdom Metazoa; phylum Chordata; class Mammalia; order Primates; family Hominidae; genus Gorilla; species Gorilla gorilla. Next base: position 43,366,792 of record NC_073232.2, on the reverse strand, counting down.
AGCTGTAGGTCACCAACATCAAAGACCAAAGGAAGATGAAACCACAAAGATGGGGAGAAACCAGAGCAGAAAAGCTGAAAATTCTAAAAATCAGAGTGCCTCTTCTCCTCCAAAGGATCGCAGCTCCTCGCCAGCAACGGAACAAAGCTAGACGGAGAATGACTTTGATGAGTTGACAGAAGTAGGCTTCAGAAGGTCAGTAATAACAAACTTCTCTGAGCTAAAGGATGTCCAAACCCATCGCGAGGAAGCTAAAAACCTTGAAAAAAGATTAGACGAATGGCTAATTAGAATAAACAGTGTAGAGAAGACCTTAAATAACCGGATGGAGCTGAAAACCATGGCATGAGAACTTCATGACGCATGCACAAGCTTCAATAGCCGATTCGATCAAGTGGAAGAAAGGGTATCAGTGATTGAAGATCAAATTAATGAAATAAAGCAAGAAGACAAGGTTAGAGAAAACAGTTAAAAGAAATGAACAAAGCCTCCAAGAAATATGGGACTATGTGCAAAGACCAAATCTACATTTGATTGATGTACCTGAAAGTGATGGGGAGAATGGAACAAAGCTGGAAAACACTCTTCAGGATATTATCCAGGAGAACTTCCCCAACCTAGCAAGGCAGGCCAACATTCAAATTCAGGAAATACAGTGAACACCACAAAGATACTCCTTGAGAAGAGCAACCCGAAGACACAGTTGTCAGATTCACCAAGGCTGAAATGAAGGAAAAAGTGTTAAGAGCAGCAGAGAGAAAGTTCGAGTTACCCACAAAGGGAAGCCCATCAGACTAACAGCAGATGTCTCAGCAGAAACCCTACAGGCCAGAAGAGAGTGGGACCCAATATTCAACATTCTTAAAGAAAATAATTTTCAACCCAGAATTTCATATCCAGCCAAACTAAGCTTCATAAGTGAAGGAGAAATAAAATCCTTTACAAACAAGCAAATGCTGAGAGATTTTGTCACCACCAAGCCTGCCTTATAAGAGCTCCTGAAGGAAGCACTCAACATGGAAAGAAACAACCGATACCAGCCACTGCAAAAACAGGCCAAATTGCAAAGACCATCGATGCTATGAAGAAACTGCATCAATTAATGGGCAAAATAACCAGCGAACATCATAATGACAGAATCAAATTCACACATAGCAATATTAACCTTAAATGTAAATGGGCTAAATGCCCCAATTAAAAGATACAGACTGGCAAATTGGATAGAGTCAAGACGCATCAGTGTGCTGTATTCAGGAGACCCATCTCATGTGCAAAGATGCACATAGGCTCAAAATAAAGGGATGGAGGAAGATCTACCAAGCAAATCGAAAGCAAAAAAAAAAAAAAAGCAGTTGTTGCAATCCTAGTCTCTGATAAAACAGACTTTAAAACAACAAAGATCAAAAGAGACAAAGAAGGCCATTACATAATGGTAAAGGGATCAATTCAACAAGAAGAGCTAACTATCCTAAATATATATGCACCCAATACAGGAGCACCCAGATTCATAAAGCAAGTCCTTAGAGACCTACAAAGAGACTTAGACTGCCACACAATAATAACGGGAGACTTTAACACCCTACTGTCAATACTAGACAGATCAATAAGACAGAAGGTTAACAAGGATATCCAGGACCTGAACTCAGCTCTGCACCAAGTGGACCCAATAGACAGCTACAGAACTCTCCACCCCAAATCAACAAAATATACATTCTTCTCAGCACCACATCACACTTATTCTAAAATTGACCACATAATTGGAAGTAAAGTACTCCTCAGCAAATGTAAAAGAACAGAAACCACAACAAACTGTCTCTCATTTGATTGACCACAGTGCAATCAAATTAGAACTCAGGATTAAGAAACTCACTCAAAACCACTCAACTACATGGAAACTGAACAACCTGCTCCTGAATGACTACTGGGTAAATAACAAAATGAAGGCAGAAATAAAGATGTTCTTTGAAACCAATGAGAACAAAGACACAGCATACCAGAATCTCTGGGACACATTTAAAGCAGTGTATAGAGGGAAATTTATAGCACTAAATGCCCTCAAGAGAAAGTAGGAAAAATCTAAAATTGATACTCTAACATCACAATTAAAAGAACTAGAGAGGCAAGAGCAAACAAATGCAAAAGCTAGCAGAAGGCAAGAAATAACTAAGATCAGAGCAGAACTGAAAGAGATAGAGACACAAAAAAAACCCTTCAAAAAATCAATGAATCTAGGAGCCGGTTTTTTGAAAAGATCAACAAAATTGATAGACTGCTAGCAAGACTAATAAAGAAGAAAAGAGAGAAGAATCAAATAGACACAGTAAAAAATGATAACGGGGATATACCACCGATCCCACAGAAATACAAACTACCATCAGAGAATACTACAAACACCTCTACACAAATAAACTAGAAAATCTAGAAGAAATGGATAAATTCCTGGACACATACACCCTCCCAAGACTAAACCAGGAAGAAGCTGAATCTCTGAATAGACCAATAACAGGCTCTGAAATTGAGGCAATAATTAATAGCCTACCAACCAAAAAAAAGTCCAGGACCAGACGGATTCACAGCCAAATTCTACCAGAGGTACAAAAAGGAGCTGGTACCATTCCTTCTGAAACTATTCCAATCAATAGAAAAAGAGGGAATCCTCCCTAACTCATTTTATGAGGCTAACATCACCCTGATACCAAAGCCTGGCAGAGACACAACAAAAAAAAGAGAATTTTAGACCAATATCCCTGATGAACATCAATGGGAAAATCCTCAATAAAATACTGGCAAACCAAATCCAGCAGCACATCAAAAAGCTTATCCACCATGATCAAGTCAGATTCATCCCTAGGATGCAAGGCTGGTTCAACATACGCAAACCATGTCCTTTGCAGGGACATGGATGAAGCTGGAAACCATCATTCTGAGCAAACTATCACAAGGACAGAAAACCAAACACCGCATGTTCTCACTCATAGGTGGGAACTGAACAATGAGATCACTTGGACACAGGAAGGGGAACATCACACACTGGGGCCTGTTGCAGGGTGGGGGGCTGGGGGAGGGATGGCATTAGGAGATATACCTAATGTAAATGATGAGTTGATGGGTGCAGCAAACCACCATGACACATATATACCTATGTCTCAAACCTGCACGTTGTGCACATGTACCCTAGAACTTGAAGTATAATAAATAAATAAAATAAAATAAAAATACAAAAATTAGTCAGACATGTTGGCACGTGCCTGTAATCCCAGCTACTTGGGGAGCTGAGGCAGGAGAATCACATGCACCCAGGAGGCAGAGATTGCAGGGGGCTGAGATCGCGCCACTGTACTCCAGCCTGGGTGACAAAGTGAAACTCCATCTCAAAAAATAAAAAATAAAAAATAAGAATAAATTTGAGGCCGGGTGCAGTGGCTCACGCCTGTAATCCCAGCACTTTGGGAGACCAAGGCGGGCAGATCACTTGAGGTCAGGAGTTTGAGACCAGCCTGGCCAACATGGTAAAACCCATCTCCACTAAAAATACAAAAATTAGCTGGGTGGTGGGTGCCTGTAGTCCCAGCTACTTGGGAGGCTGAGGCAGGAGAATCGCTTGAGCCCAGGAGGCTGAGGTTGCAGTGAGCTGAAACTGCGCCGCTGAACTCCGGCCTGGGCAACAAAGCAAAACTCCATCTCAAAACAAACAAACAAAAAAGAATAAATTGAACAAAAAGATTGACAGGCAGATTTTTCCCCCTTCCAACTCGGTACAAAATTAAATGTATGTATGTATTTACCAAAAATAAAACAAAACAAAAAACAAACCCCAAACATACATCTCAAAGCCAAATGTATTTTTGGATGTCAGATATGGCTGTGCAATTTGTACCACTGCCTCTATTAGCAAGGATAATGAGACATGAACTATATGGAGACTACAAATCCCAGCAAAAGGCCTGAAGTCATTTGAAAGAAACATTTTTTCTTTCTTTTTTTTAATCACTAGGTTGCAATTTCCCTTTGCTAACACTACCCTGAATCATTCTATTTTGTACGCCCTATAATTTTAACACAGACAGTGATTCATCCTATATAATTGTTCTTTAATGAACTTTCGTTGTCTTTAGTTGGGCTTTTCAAAAAGAAGGTATGCAAAAATAAAGAGGAACTTATTAATTTTGTTTTTATAGTAAATGATGACTGGCCGGGCGTGGTGGCTCATGCCTGTAATCCCAGCACTTTGGGAGGCCAAGGCAGGCGGATCACCTGAGATTAGGAATTTGAGACTAGCCTGGCCAACATGGTGAAACCCCAACTCTACTAAAAATACAAAAAGTAGCTGGGAGTGGTGGCAGGCACCTGTAATCCCAGCTACATGGGAGGCTGGGGCAGGAGAATCGCTTGAACCCAGGAGGTGGAGGTTGCAGTGAGCCAAGATCGTGCCATTGCACTCCAACCTGGGCAACAAGAGCAAAACTCCATCTAAAAAATAAATAAATAAAGACTTCAAATCTTATATCTTTGGATTTGCAGATGCTGTCAAACTTTGTTTTGTGAAAGAGCAGTAAAACCAAAGCTATTCTAGAGAAATGATCTGGTGGTGCTACACACACACACACACACACACACACACACACACCCTATATGATATCATTAACTTGTTTTTCAAAAGATTCTGCAAAGATCAGTGGAAATGCTATTATTATTATTATTAGAGATGAGGTCTTGCTAGGTTGCACAGACTGGCCTTAAACTACTCCTGGGCTCAAGAGATCCTCCTGCCTCAGCCTCCTGAGCAGCTGGGACTACAGGTGTGTGCCACTGAGCCCAGCTTGGAAGTACTAATTTAAACAAACAGATGCTATTTTAAGAAGTTATATGGATTAATAAAATGAAATAAAAGGCATTGAGATGAGAAAGGAAGAAGTAAAATGATCTCTATTTGCAGATGGAATGATCTTGTATTTTTTTCCTGGCTTTACTGAGGTGTAATTGACAAATACAAACTGTATATATTTAAAGTATACAATGTGATGTTTTGACATATGTATATACTGTGAAATAATTACCACAATCAAGCTAATTAACACTTCCATCACTTCAGGCCAGGTGCGGTGGCTCACGCCTATAATCTCAGCACTTTGGGAGGCTGAGTTGGGCAGATCACTTGAGGTCAGGAGTTTGAGACCTGCCTGGCCAACATGGCGAAATCTCATCTCTACTAAAAATACAAAAATTAGCCAGGTGTGGTGGCACGCGCCTATAGTCCCAGCTACTTGGGAGGCTGGGACAGGAGAATCGTTTGAACCTGGAAGGCGAAGGTTGCAGTAAGCAGAGATTGCACCACTGCACTACAGCCTGGGCAACATAGTGAGACCCTGTCTCAAAAAAACAAAAACGAAAACAAAACATTTCCATCACTTCACATAGTTACCTTTTTTGTGTATGTATATTGTAAGGAACACTTATGATCTCAGCAAATTTCAAGTGTACGATAGGATTACTAATTATAGTCACCAGAGTGTAAACTAGCTCTCTAGAACTATTTCATCCTGCCTAACTGAAGCTTTGCACCCTTTGAACAAAATAACTCCCCATTTCCCTGCCTCCTGTAGCCCCTGGGGACCACCATTCTACTTTCTGCTTCTATGAGTTCAACTCCATTTAGATTCCATATATAAGTGAGAACCATGATCTTGTATTAGAAAATCTTAAGGAATCTGCTAAAAAACAATTGAATAAGCAAGATTGTTCTATATCTTCCCCAGCCCCCAGCAGGACAGGACCATCTGGCAATGAGCCTTCCCAGTGCCAGGGATGAAGAATGTCTATCAGTCTCATAAGCTGAGATTGATCAATGCTTCCATGGGAAGATTTCTGATAAAAAAAAAAAAGTGGCTGAATGAGAAAAGAAACATACTCAGAACAGCCTGAGGTATGTGAGGTGTGCACAATTTATCAAGCACAGAGACAGGAGTATGGGACTTCAGTCACAACCCTGTCCCCGATTCCACGGCCAGGCACAATTGTTTAAAGGCATTTTGTTCCTGACTAGCTGCCTTACCTGTTAGTTTCATGTTCCTGGAATCTGTGATACAAAGAACAATGTATACACAATCAATAGCTTATGTTATTTTAATGTAAATTCTTGGTAAGCAAATTAGAAACTATCTCTTCTTTTCCTTTAAAAACCCATTTGTAACTGCTGCTAATTGGAGTATATATTCAGGGCAACTTGAATCCATGCTACTGGGTTGCCGTCTTCAAACTTGGCCCAAATAAACTTTAGGTATATTAAAAAAAAAAAACAAAAAAAACAAACAAACAAAAAACAAAAACAAAAAATGATTGATAAAAGCTTAGTGCCTTGGAGAGACTGAAAAATCAAACACTGTGGTCATCAACAGTGAAATAAACACATTTTTAGATAACCCAAAAAGTCAAAGAATTCACTGCTAGCAGATCTGCACTACAGGAAATGATAAAGGAAGTTCGGCTGGGCGGCATGGTGGCTGATGCCTGTAATCCTAACCACTGTGGGAGGCTGAGACAGGCAGATTGCTTGAGCCCAGGAATTCGAGACCAACCTGGGCAACATGGTGAAACTATCTATAAAAAATAAAAAAAATTTGCCAGGCGTGGTGGCATGAGCCTGTGGTCCCAGCTAACCACGAGGCTGATGTGAGAGGATTGCTTGAGCCTTGGACATGGAGGCTGCAGTGAGCCAAGATGGCACCATTTTGAGCCGAGGTGCCTGTCTCATAAATAAACAAATAAAGAAGTTCTTCAGATTTATGGTAAGTGATACTACATAAAAACTTGAGCTGGGGCTGGGCGCGGTGGCTGACGCCTGTAATCCCAGCACTTTGGGAGGCCGAGGTGGGTGGATCATGAGGTCAGGAGTTCAAGACCACCCAGGCCAAGATGGTGACCCGGGTCACCATTAGCCGGGTGTGGTGGTGGGCGCCTGTAATCCCAGCTTTTGGGAGGCTGAGGCAGAGAACTGCTTGAATCCGGGAGGCGGGGGTTGCAGTGAGCCGAGATCGCGCCACTGCACTCCAGCCTTGGTGACAGAGAGAAACTCTGTCTCAAAAAAAAAAAAAAAAAATTTTAATTTGAATTTTTAAATTTTTTGTAGAGACAAGGTCTTGCTATGTTGCCCAGGCTGGCTTTGAACTCCTGGCCTCAAGTGATCCTCCTGCTTTGACCTACCAAAGTGTTGGGATTATAGGTGTAAGCCACCACATGCAGCTAAAACCAAAATATTTGGAAGTTAAACAATATACTTTTAAATAGTCCACAAATTTACCTAATAAATAGAAAATATTTTGAACAGGGTGATGTAAAAAATATTACATACCAAAATTGTGTGTGTGTGTGTGTGTGTGTGTGTTTTGAGACGGAGTCTCGCTCTGTTGCCCAGGCTGGAGTGCAGTGGTGCGATCTCAGCTCACTGCAACCTCTGCCTCCTGGGTTCACGCCATTCTCCTGCCTCAGCCTCCCAAGTAGCTGGGACTACAGGCGCCCATCACCACACCCAGCTAATTTTTTGTATTTTTAGTAGAGACGGGGTTTCACTGTGTTAGCCAGGATGGTCTCGATCTCCTGACCTTGTGATCCGCCCACCTCAGCCTCCCAAAGTGCTGGGATTACAGGCGTGAGCCACCACACCCGGCAGTGTGTGTGTGTTTTATTTTTTGGTTACGTGTTTTTTGTTTGTTTGTTTTTTGGAGACAGAGTCTTCCTCTGTCTCTCAAGCTGGAGTAGAGTGGTGAGATCTCAGCTCACTGTAACCTCTGCCTCCTGGGTTCTAGCAATTCTCCTGCCTCAGCCTCCCCAGTAGCTGGGATTACAGGTGCGTGCCACCATGTCTGACTAGTTTTTGTATTTTTAGTACAGATGGAGTTTCACCCTGTTGGCCAGGCTGGTCTTAAACTCCTGGCCTCAAGCGATCCACCCACCTTCCAAAGTGCTGGAATTACAGGCGTGAGCCACCACGCCCAGACTAAAGCAGTGTTTATAGGGAAATTTATAGCTTCACAAGCTTACCTTAAAAAAGGTAAGTAAGGTTTCATCTTAAGAAACTTAGAAAAAGAAAAACAAAATAATACATACTGAAAATAAGTGAAGGAATAAGTAACAAAGGTATGAGCAGAAATCAACTCAATAGGCAACAAACCATAGAGAAAATTAACAAAGTCAAAAATTGGTTCTTTGAAAAGATTAACAAAATTGCTAAACCCCTAGGTAGACTAAGAAATATTTTTTTAAAAAAGAAAGAGAAGTCATAATTTGCCAACAGTAGGAGTAAAAGGGGATTTCAGATTCTACGGACATCAAAGGGATAATAATGGAATATTATGAACAACTTCATGTCAATAAATTCAATAACATAGATGACATGGGCAAATTATTCAAAAATATAACCTAAAATTCATATAAAACACAAACCTTACATATTTACTTAAAAAATTAAATTATCAAAACCTTTTCAGAAAGAAATTGGCAAGTCCAGATAGTTTCACTGATGAATTCTATCAAATACAGCTCAGAAAGAAACAATACTCATCTTACAGAAACTTCTGAAAATAGAGAAGGAAAAACTCCCTCATTTTATTTATTTACTTATTTAATTATTATTTTTGAGATGGAGTCTTGCTTTGCTACCCAGTCTGGAGTGCAGTGGCGTGATCTCAGCTCACTGCAACATCCATCTCCCGGGTTCAAGTGATTCTCCTGCCTCAGCCTCCCAAGTAGCTGGGACTACAGGCATGTGCCACCATGCCCGGCTACTTTTTGTTATTTTTAGTTATGGATGGGGTTTCACCATGTTGGCGAGGCTGGTCTTGAACTCCTGACCTCAGGTGATCTGCCCGTCTCAGCCTCCTAAAGTGTTAGGATTACAGGCATGAGCCACCATGCCTGGCCTATTTAATTTAATTAATTAATTTATTCAGAGACAGAGTTTCGCTCTTGTCGCCCAGAATGGAGTGCAATGGCGTGATCTCGGCTCACTGCAACCTCCACCTCCCAGGTTCAAGTGATTCTCCTGCCTCAGCCTCCTGAGTAGCTGGGATTACAGACACCTACCACCATGCCTAGCTAATTTTTTGTATTTCTAGTAGAGACAGGGTTTCACCATGTTGGCCAGCCTAGTCTCAAACTCCTGACCTCAGGTGATCCACCTGCCTCGGCCTCCCAAAGTGCTGGGATAACAGGCGTGAGCCACTGTGCCCGGTCCCTAACTCATTTTATGAGGATAAAATACCCTGATATAAAACCCGAAAAGACATTACAAAAAAAAAATAAAATTACAGACCAGTATCTGTCAATATTTAACAAAATGTTAGGAAATCAAGTCTAGTAATACATTAAAAAAGCTAATATATCATTACAAATTAGGTTTATTTCAGGGTAAGGAATAGTCAATGTCATCTACCATATTAAAAGAATAAAGCAGAAAAGCCATATGACCATTTCAATATATATAGAAAAAATATTTGACAAAATACAGGAGCCATTGATGACAAAAACCCTTTTCAAATAACAGAAAATAATTTTCTTAATCTGACAACGAGCAACTACGAAAAATCTAATCTAATATCCAATTTAATGGTACAATATTGAATACTTTTCTCTAAAGTTCAGAAAGAAGCCAAGGATGTACACTCTCACCACTTCTATTCAATATTGTATTGGTGGGGTAAGCAAGTGCAATAAAGCAAGAAAAAAAAACCATAAATTTTTTTTTAAAAAAGGAGATGAAACTATCTCTGTTTGAAGATGATAGGATTATTTACATAGAAAAACCTGAGGAATCTACAAAACAACTAGAAGAATAAGTGAATTTAGCAAAATTGCAGAATATAAAGTTAATATATAAAAATCAGTTATATTTTAATATTAGCAGCAAACAATTAGAAAATAAAATAAAACCAATTCCATTTATAATGGGATCAAAAACCATAAAATACTTAAGCATAAATTTTAAAAATATATGTGCAAGACCTGTATTAATAAAACTATAAGACCACTGCTGAGAGAAAATGAGACCTTAAAAAATGGGGAGATATATTATGCTCGTGAATTATAAGATGCTATATTACACTAAGATGTTGATTCTTCCCAAATTGATCTACATACTCAATGTTACTGTAATCACAATTCCACTTCTTTTGGCATAGAAAGTGACAAGCTGATTCTAAAATTTATATGGAAATACAAATGACCTAGAATATCCAAAGTAATCTTGAAAAAGAAGACCAAGTTGGCAGCACTTACAATAGCTGACATTTCAGGACTTTCATATATATTCATATACTCCTTATTTAAAAAAAAAAAAAAGAGAGAGATGGGGTCTCACTATGTTGCCCAGGCTGGTCTCAAACTCCTGGGCTCAAGCAATCCTGCGCAATCTTGGCTCACTGCAACCTCTACCTCCCAGATTCAAGCAATTCTCCTGCCTCAGCCTTCCGAGTAGCTGGGACTACAGGCATACACCACCACGCCTGGCTAATTTTTGCATTTTTAGTAGAGATGAAGTTTCACCATGTTGACCAGGCTGGTCTCAAACTCCTGACCTCAGGTGATCTACCTGCCTCAGCCTCCCAAAGTGTTGGGATTACAGGCATGAACCACCATGCCTGACTATATTCATACAATGGGTTACTACTCATCATAAAAAAGGATTAAACTACTGACACACAACGGAGATGGATCTCAAAAACATTGAGTGAAACCTTAGACGAGTGTACATTTATATAATTCCAATGTATGAAGCTCTAGAAAAAGCAAAATTAATCTATGGTGGAAAAATATACAGTACAAAGGTTGCCTCTTGGTGAGTGGGGGCAAAAACTGTAAAGGGGACTGAAGGAACTTTAAATGAATCTTGAACTTTAGTTAATATTCATACTGAAGTAATTGGGAGTGAAGTATACTTACGTCTGCAACTTACTTTGAACATGTCAAATAAGATCAATTATTTAGAGAGATGAAAATATGCATAGTCATACGATCAAGCAAATATAGCAAAATGTCAGTTGAGCTGAATATGTGGATGTTATTTAAATAATTATTTCAACTGTTCTCAATGTTTAAAAATTTTCATAATGAAATGTTGAGGGAAAAATTGTGCTTTCAATTCCTCCATGCTCTCATGTTGCTTGTACAAACTGTAACTGAATTTCTATGAAGTAAGCCAAAGGAGCGGGGTGCTATTCTCAGAGTCATATTGTCTTAACAAGAGTCTTAATATAAGAAATAAACTAAAGCATTCCTTCTCATCAAAGACGTAACTTAAGTTGTATAGTGACTTTAGCTTCACATTGTATATATAATGACTCTGGCTCAGATAGGGGAAGTTCTGCAGTTTCATGCCCTGTGCCTCAGCTTAGATGCTTATTTTCAAGGTTAGTCATTTAAAGATAGGCACCTGCCCAGACTACGGCCTTAGCACAAGAAAATATATTCACTGAACTTGGCATCTCAGGGTGAAATGCAAGGCTCATACAATGTCAACAAATCAAAACACCATTTCAAGGATGCCAAGAAAAACTTATATTTTACTGTTCAGGAGGGGCAGTCACCTAAGAGATTACAGATCTAATGTTCATACCTTCAGAAAAACACTTTTTGAGTTTCATTACCTTTATCAAGAGATGCTCCAGCCATATGGTAAAAACTCAGTGCAGTGTCCACATCATTAATGTTCTTTAGGAAAGTAAAGAAGTTCTCCACCTCCTGAAATGTCAGACCCTGAAAGAGGAGAGACAGCAAGGTAAGGCAGGACCTGTAACAAAAAGCAGCACGATATGCATAGGCAGTGATTCACATCTGCAAATCAGAAATTCATGCTCATGTCTAGAACAGAAACTGAATACATTAGTCAAGGAATATCAAATTCATAAATAGCAGGGGAACAAAACTCTTGAATTCTACCCTGAGAAAGGCAAACTGGCTAGTTGCTTCTCTCTCACACGGAAAATCTGAGAAAGCTTACAGTGATGGCTGAATATCTTAATGAAAATATTTCTTCTTTTTTTTTGAGATGGAGTTTCACTCTGTCACCCAGGCTGGAGCGTAATGGCATGATCTCGGCTCACTGCAACCTCCGCCTCCTACGTTCAAGCAATTCTCCTGCCTCAGCCTCCTGAGTAGCTAGGATTACAGGTGCACACCACCACGCCCGGTTAATTTTTGTATTTTTAGTAGAAACAGGGTTTCATCATGTTGGCCAGACTGGCCTTGAACTCCTGACCTCAAGTGATTCACCTGCCTCAGCCTCCCAACGTGCTGGGATTACAGGTCTGAGCCACTACACCTGGCCTAATGAAAATATTTCTAACTGTGCTCTCCAATTAGACACACTATCAATGATGACACTTCCTAATTGGGCTGTAGCTACTTGACTTGTTATACATCTTAAGAAGTAAAATCAGAGTCAGGACTTCCAGTTTAATAGTCTGCTCACAGGCCAGCTGAGCTTTTTGAGGCTTAAGCGAATTGAAGAATCACCAAAGTCAGTGATATACAGGGGAACGGTGTCGGTATTTAGCAAAACCCAAGTAATGGGGAAGCCGTTCATTATCTCAATTTAAAAGCTACTCACAAAGTAATTTGCCACTTAACTTTAATCTAATGAAATTCTGTGAATGAAGATTTTTTTTTCAAAAACGGTTTAAAGATTTGCTGATCTCTAATTCCACTTTCTATGATGCATCGAGAAAAAGTAGTTATAGAAATAGGGGCTACTGGGAATTCCTTTATAGGGAGGAAGATTTGTCCTATTTGCCTTTTCCTCACTTCCCACACATCATGCTGTGATGGAAATGAATGTAGTTTCTAAGAAGGGAAAACACTGGGAAATGTCCTAGATATCCCAGACACTGATGTTAATGCCTTTTAATGAAGCATCAGGTCCTTAAAGAGCTGCAGATGTAGACTGGCTTCTACTTAGTGCTGCTCCTCCTGCAATTTTCATTTTCCCAAACTACAGAGCCCAGGAACTCACATCAGGAACTCAGTAATAAGGAAATCCTAATACAATCTACAGTTCTTTCCTGGTACTCTCCAAACTGGGTCAATTGTATGTTTCTCACATTATCAAACTGAAAGCTAAAAGACTGTATTAGGCTGGGTGCAGTGACTCATGCCTGTAATCCCAGCACTTTGGGAGGCCAAGGCAGGAGGATCACTTGAGCTCAGTGACCAGCCTGGGCAACATGGCGAAACCTCATCTCTACAAAAAATATTTAAAAAGTTAGCCGAGTGTGGTGGCATGTGCCTATAGTACCAGCTATTTGGGAGGCTGAGGTGGGAGGATCACTTGAGCCTGGGAGGCAGAGGTTGCAGGGAGCTGAGATCATGCCATAGCACTCCAGCCTGGGTGACAGGGCTAGACGCTGTCTCAAAAACAAAACACAACAAAAAAGACTGTATGATTATATCACATGATCTTTTATAATTTTTTTCCTTAGAATCATAGAACTTAAAAAACTTTATTGTGGAATATGATGACTATATAGAAAGGTGCATAAAATATAAATGTACAACTTATCAAACTCTTGCAAAGTGAACACCCACAGAACCTTCATTTAGGTCAAGGAACAGACTATTATCAGCATCTCAGAAGCCTCCTCTCTCCCCACAACATGCCCCTTCCTAATCATAAACTCCAGCCCCTGCCCAACCCCTACTGACAATAACCACTATTCTGACTTTTAGGGAATTCATTTCCTTGCTTTTTTTAAAAACAGCATTTTTATATGTAAATAGCGTACTTACAAAAACCATTGCTTAATTTTATCTGTTGTGGAACAGCAGAAATGGAATCATGCAGTAGGCATTCTGTTATATATGGCTTCTCTCTTTAAGATTTGTTCATATTTTTGTGTGTATCTGTAGTTCATTCATTTTTATTGCTATAAAGTATTTCATTGTGTGAATATACCACAATTTGTTTATCCATTCTATTTGGGCTGTTTCCAATTTTTGGCAATTATGAACAGTGGTGCATCTGTACTTAGCATTTATTCAAACATTTATAGAGTACTGGCCAGGCACGGTGGCTCACGCCTGTAATCCCAGCACTTTGGGTGGCTGAGGCGGGCAGATCACCTGAGGTCAAGAGTTCGAGACCAGCCTGACTAACACGGAGAAACCCCGTCTCTACTAAAAATACAAAAATATTAGTCAGGCATGGTGGCACATGCCTGCAATCCCAGCTACTTGGAAGGCTGAGGCAGGAGAATCGCTTGAGCCTGGGAGGCAGAGGTTGCAGTGAGCTGAGATCACGCCACTGCACTCCAGTCTGGGCCACAAGAGGGAAACTCTGTCTCAAAACAAAACAAAACAACCAAAAAACAAAAAACAAACATTTATAGAGTACCTACTATGTACCAAGTGTTGTAATTTTTGGTAGTGGACTGGAAGGCCTATATTATATGCTTTTTCCCTAATTTGAGGTCAGTCTCTTGGCTTTGCCTTAGAGCACCCAGAGTTAGGTCTCATTATGCATACCATAGTATGCTATTTAATGTAGGCACTAGCTAGAATCAAATTTAGAAGAGAATCCCATAGGATTAGAAGTACAGGTTGTACAATATCATTGCTTGTGGATGTACACACTAATGATCTTCCTTTCCCTGCCATCAAAAGACACATAAAGGTGGAGGCAACCCAATAGTCTACTGATGGATGAATGGATAAACAAAATGCGGTATATACACACAATGGAATATTGTTTCGCTTTTAAAAGGAAGAAGATTCTGACACAAGCTACAGGATGATGGCCCTCGAAGACATTATGCCAAGTGAAATAAACTAGCCACAAAAGGACAAAAGATAATACTATATGACTGCGCTTAAATGAGGTACTGAGAGTAGTCAAAGATGGTGGTTGTCAGGAGCCGGGAGGAGGAGAATGAGGAGCTATTATTTAATGGTAAGGAGTTCCGGTTTGGGAAGATGAACGGGTTCTGGAAATAGATGTGTATTTTACCACACACAACACACATACACACATAACATGCTAAAGCTCTTTTACTTTTCTTTTTTTTTTTTTGAGACGGAGTCTCGCTCTATCGCCCAGGCTGGAGTGCAGTGGCGCGATCTTGGCTCACTGCAAGTTCCGCCTCCCGGGTTCACGCCATTCTCCTGCCTCAGCCTCCCAGGTAGCTGGGACTACAGGCGCCCACGACCGCACCCGGCTAATTTTTTGTATTTTTTTTTTTAGTAGAGATGGGTTTCACCGTGTTAGCCAGGATGGTCTCTATCTCCTGACCTCGTGATCCACCCGCCTCGGCCTCCCAAAGTGCTGGGATTACAGTTACTTTTCTTATTAAGGTATAAAATCCTGTAGGAGTTAGTGAGTTAGGGGACTAAGTTATTGAAAGGGTATTTGAGGCTAAAAAGTTAACATAAAATTCCTAAAACAGTTAGGGCATGGTAGAGGAAATGTGTCCCACTCTGATGATAAACAACCTCTAAAGTTTGTTAGTTTCTAACTAACACTCTGAAACATCAAATACTACAGCTCAAGACCAGAGTGCTTATGCTGGGAATTATCTGAGGACAGAGAGAGAACAATCTAAACTGAATGGCTATTCATTTAGTGATTTAGAAAAACAGTGGGCTGCAAATCACATTATATAACTATTAAATCTAAATATACATCACTATACTTTTATCACAAAGATATAATAAAAAATTTTATTGAGCACTTACTAATCACTTAGCATTATGCCAAGAACAGTGAGGGAAATTGTATTGGACACAGGCCTTGATTTTATGGAGCTTACTATTTAGATAGGCCTCCTTAAAGAGAAGATGATGTCAGTCACAAAATTCTTATTTTTTTGGTAACTACTATGGTAAAAATCCAGAGGGGTATTAGAAAAAAGCTAGAGTAAGATGATAACATGAGCTTTGTGGCTGGAAAGATGGAAAGAGAAACGATATGCTTATTGCAAATTGAGTTGTTTGGACAAGAAGGCTACAGCTTATGAAACAATCTATTGGCAGGTGACTAGAACTGCAGACATAATAATCAAAAGGAACTGTCTCTTAGAGGAGTTACTGTGACTAATTGTTCAACAAACTGGTTATCTATCTACCTTTGGAAAGATGGACTTATATAAACCGGGCTCTAGGTGACTATAAAAAGAAGATAAGATTAATAATAGTTTGTAGACAATAGTGATTATTTCTTTAGGATGTTGAAAAATGAATTTAACATTAGGAAGTTGTTAAGCAAGTAAAAAGAATTGTTTTTCAAAACTAAAAGCAGGGCCAGGTGTGGTGGCTCATGCCTGTAATCCCAGCACTTTGGGAGGTCGAGGCGGGTCGATCACCTGAGGTCAGGAGTTCGGGACCAGCCTGGCCAAACATGGTGAAACCCCGTCTCTACTAAAAATACAAAATTATCTGGGCATGGTGGCGTATGCCTGTAATCCCAGCTACTCGGGAGGTTGAGGCAGGGGAATTGCTTGAACCTGGGAGGCGAAGGTTGCAGTGAGCCAAGATCGCGCCATTGCACTCCAGCCTGGGCGACAAGAGCAAAACTCTGTCTCCAGAAAAAAAAAAAAAAAAAAAAAAAAAGCAGTGGATAAAACTTTTAGAAGAAAACACAGGAAAGGCTGAGCACAGTGCACAGTGGCTCATGCCTGTAATCCCAGCACTTTGGGAGGCCAAGGCGGGCAGATCACTTGAGCCCAGAAGTTTGAGACCAGCCTGGCCAACACGGCGAAACCCTGTCTCTACTAAAAATACAGAAATTAGCCAGGCATGGTGGCATGTGCTTGTAATCCCAGCTACTCGGGAGGCTGAGGAATGAGAATTGCATGAATCCAGGAGGTGGAGGTTGTAGTGAGCCGAGATCGTGCCACTACACTCCAGCCTGGGCAACAGTGAAACTCTGTCTCAACAAAAGACAAAAAACAAAAACAAAAACAAAACAAAACAAAACAAAACCACATAGGAGCAAATCTTCATGACCTTGACTAAGGCAAGAGTTCTTAGATGACACCCAAAGCACAATCCATAAAGGAAAAAAAACTGATTGGTTAGACTTCATCAAAATTTAAAAAATTTGTGCTTCAAAATAATGAGAAAATAGAAAAATCACAAGCTAGGAGAAAAAGCTTGAAAATCATATATTTGGTAACGGACTTGAATCCAGGTCGGGTGCAGTGGCTCATACCTGTAATGCCAGCACTTTGGGACACCAAGGCGGGTGGATCACCTGAGGTTGGATGTTCGAGACCAGCCTTACCAATATGGTGAAAACCCATCTTTACTAAAAGTACAAAAATTAGCCAGGCTGTGGTGGTGGGCACCTGTAATCCCAGCGACTCAGGAGGCTGAGGCAGGAGAACTGCTTGAACCTGGGAGGCAGAGGTTCAAGTGAGCTGAGATTATGCCACTGCACTCCAGCCTGGGCGACAGAGGGAGACCCTGTCTCAAAAAATAAAAAAAAAAGGACTTGTATCCAGAATTATATAAAAAACTATTATAACTCAATATATGGGAAGACCAACAACCTGATTTAAAAAAAGATTTGAATAGACAGTTTACCAAACAAGACAAGTGAATGGCTAATAAGTACATGAAACAATGCTTAGCATCATTAGGAAAATACAAATTAAAATCACAATGATATACCACTACACACCTATTGGAATGACTGTAATAAAGAAGACAGACAATAACAGGTGTTGATGAGGGTGTGGAGAAACTGGAACTCTCGTATATTCACATGGAGATGTGAAATGGTTCCGCCACTTTGGAAAACGGTTTAGCAGTTCCTCAAAAAATTAAATTTACCATACAACCCAGCTATTTCACTCCTAGGAATCTTCAACAAAAATGAAAACACAGGTCTGCAGGAGGACTTGTATGCAATGTTCACAGCAGCATTATTCCTAATAGCCCAAAACTGGAAACAATCCAAATGTGAATGGATAAATAAAATTTAGTATATCCAAGCAATAAAATACTATTTACTCTTCTGCAATAGAAAATAATAAACTATTAATATAAGCATCTACATAAACTTTAAAAATATTGTGCTAAGTAAAAGAAGTCAGACACAAAAGACTACCTTATTATATTATTGTATTTATATGAAATGTCCAGTAAATGCAAGTCTATAGAGACTGAAAGCTGTTTTATAGTTGCCTGGGGCTAGGGTAGAAATGAGGATTGACTGAAAGCTAGCAGGAGGGATCTTTTTGGGGTGATGGAAATGTTCTAAAACTGAATGGCAGTAATAATTGCATAACTGCAAATTTACTAAAATTCACTAAAATTACTAAAAATCACTGAATTGTACAGTTAAAATGGATAACTTATGGTATATAAATTATACCTCAAAAAAAGTTGTTAAAAAATACGAAGCAGTCAGAGTAGATGAGACAAGGAAAATGTAGCTTCCTTTGGAGTCAGCTGTAAAGCGAGATATCTAATGCTGACAGGCCATGATGAGTGCAAACACTGTAATGGATGATTCCCTCTTCCTGCCTTTTAATCAGTCACAGCAAATCCATCTACCAGAAGCCAATCTAATTGCCCAAGTTCTGTCTATGGCCCACTGAAAAAAACAGTCTTCTTCCTTCCTTATATCCCATGCCTCTCACCATTCTTGTCATGTATCCTCTGCTCAATCTCCTGCTTAGTTTTTTTTTTTGAGACAGAGTCTTGCTCTGTTGCTTAGGCTGGAGTGCAATGGAGCAATCTTGGCTCACTGCAACCTTCGCCTTCCGAGTTCAAGCAATTCTCTTGCCTTAGCTTCCCAAGTAGCTGGGATTACAGACACCTGTCACCATGGCCGGCTAATTTTTTGTATTTTTGTAGAGATGTGCTTTTGCCATGTTGGCCAGGCTGGTCTTGAACTCCTGACCTCAGGTGATCCAACTACCTTGGCCTCCCAAAGTGCTGGGATTACAGGCATGAGTCACTGCGCCCAGCCTCTCCTGCTTAGTTTTAAAACAATTTTAATTAATATTTTTATACCAGGTACAAAGCAATTCTTTCTGAACCCTGTGCTACATGTGGCCCATGTTACCTATTTCTTGGGTACCTTTCAGAGGTATTACTATGCCTGTCTTGCTCTAATAAAGCATCTTCCTATTGCAAACCCCAGACTTCTCTTCAACTGTTGCCTGGCAGCAGGGGAAATTATACCATTTCTGTTACTTACATTTCCACAGGTATCTAATCTTTCTGAAACATCACTTTCTTCATATCTTTATCCCTCCCACTCACAACATGTCCATGATTTCCTACTGTCAATTGGATAAACCT
This sequence comes from Gorilla gorilla gorilla, assembly GCF_029281585.2. Classification (NCBI taxonomy): domain Eukaryota; kingdom Metazoa; phylum Chordata; class Mammalia; order Primates; family Hominidae; genus Gorilla; species Gorilla gorilla. The sequence continues at coordinate 43,347,502 of NC_073232.2, read as the reverse complement.
CCAAACTTTTTAGCTTGGGATTTACGGTCTTCCACCATCTGCTTCCATAACTTAACCTTTCTAGCTATCTTCCTAAGAATCTTAGGCTGGCATCTGGCAACACTGGTTTTGTTTCCCTAAAAACTTGTGCTTATTTAAACCATGGAGAATAAGGAGTGGCAACAAACAGGACGATTAGTAAGAAGGCTATGGACTCTGGAATAAGAATAAAGCTTTGAACCCTGGTGCCGCCTTCCTAAGACATTGTTGATCTCAGGTTAATAACTAAGGCTCAGAGGACTATTTTTCATCTGAAAAATGATAGTTCTACCTAGTATCTACCAAGCAGGTAGACAGACAAGATATGTACAATGTCTAGTACACAGAAAGTACTCAGTAAGTGGTAGATATGAGTCCTTAGTAATTTGGCAGGCTCATTACTACAGAACTAGTGATAATGAATTTATTCTACTAAGCTCTGAAGTAGGCTGTCTTCTCTGGAATGTGTAGGATCTTGAGGGATAGGGAACAGGGGAAAAGCTGATGTAAATGAAATTCATTGTGGGGAAAAAACAGGAAAATAATAGAGGGAAAACTCATAAAACTAAATATCCTATAGTAATTCATAGCTTAGTACTCCTTTGGGGGAAGTACAGGTTTCAAAGCTAATTAGTAACAACAACAACAACAAAAAGTAGAGTTCTAGTCTTTTTAGTTTTATGGCCACATTTCACACGCTATACTACATAGTGACTGGTGGGCACCTAATATTTGGAGTTAATGAGTTTTCAAGGGGTATGCTAGCAATTTCTAGAATCTGATATTCCACAGATGACTAATGTGGTTCAAATATCTGAGAATAAGTGAAAAAGGAGAGCTCACATATATTATCCACAGATGATATGAAAACTTAACAATCTAATAGTTTTATTAGAACTGTTTGATAAGTACTAACTGCTTAATGGCTAGTAGCAGAATTAATAAGCAATCATACACACAGAAGGCTGTTGGGGATAGGGCTACGACAGGAAACACTTAGCAAAAGCAAATGTCTTTATAAGCTTCTGCTTGTCAAAATCCTACTCCACGTTTAAGGCCAAGTTCGAATTGTACTTCCTCTAAGAAATCTTACTCGGTCTCTTCAGCTGGCTCTAATCTTCCTCCTTAGTGCTTCAAAAAGATCTCATACCTTTAATAGAGTACTCAACACATTTATCATTGCATTTGATAAGCATTTACCGCCACCATACAGAGGACATGCAAAGATGAATAAGGCACTGCTCTCAAGAAGCTCAAAGCTAAGTGAGTTACCTTGCTTTATATTTGTTTAAAATCTGTTTCGTTTCAGTAGGAATGCTAAGTTCTATGAGGCAGACACTGGTGTGCTCACTATTGCATTCCCAGTATTTAGAAGACTGCTTGGCACATAGTGGCTGCTCGATAAATATTGAATATAAACGTGAATATAGAATTACAGAGTTCTTTGCATACATATTTTTCTCTTACTAGACTATTACAGACTTAAGAAATACATATAGTTGTGCTGGGTGTGGTGGCTCACGCCTGTAATCCCAGCACTTTGGGAGGCCAAGGCGGGTGGATCACGAGGTCAGGAGATCGAGACCATCCTGGCTGACATGGTGAAACCCTGTCTCTACTAAAAACACAAAAAAATTAGCCAGGCGTGGCAGTGGGCACCTGTAGCCCCAGCTACTCAGGAGGCTGAGGCAGGAGAATGGCATGAACCCAGGAGGTGGAGCTTCCAGTAAGCCGAGATCAGGCCACTGCACTCCAGCCTAGACAACAGAGCGAGACTCTGTCTCAAAAAAAAAAAAAAAAAAAAAAAGAAATATAGTTGTAAGGATAAGGGATGGTCTTTTTCACAGCACCTGGCTTAGTGTCTTGCACACAGCAATGTCTGCCATTGAACTGAGTTATAATTTTCAATTTCATCCTTAAGAAGTTACTAGTTAGTAGCTTCTGCATTCATAAACATAGAGGATCACCACTGTGAATTACATTTATGAAGTCTCAGAAAACTCTTTGTTAAATAAAAACATGGTGGTTGTTCAGAGCATCAATAGAGTAATTTTTGTCAAGCATGGCAGGTTCCCCAGTTCTTCAAACTATTACTTAGGGATAAAACAGCTAGAGACACTGATGGAGCATTGCATCTCTCGGGCAGTGGCTCATAAGCCTAGCTGCACATTAGATTTACCTGGGGACCCTTTGTATTAGTCCGTTCTTATGCTGTTAATAAAGACATACCTGAGACCGGGTAATTTACAAAGGAAAGAGGTTTAATTGACTCACAGTTTTGCAGGGCTAGGGACACCTCAGGAAACTTACAGTCATGGCAGAAGGGGAAGCAAACATATCCTTCTTCACATGGCAGCAGGAAGAAGAATGAGTGCCTGGTGAAGGGGGAAGCCTTTTATGAAACCATCAGATCTCATGAGAACTAACTCATTGTCATGAGAACAGGATGGGGGAAACTGCCCCATGATTCAATTATCTCCACCTGTTCCCTCCCAGGACATATGGGGTTATGGGAACTACAATTCAACATGAGATCTGGGTGGGGACACAGCCAAACCATATCACCCTTTAAGAAACACTTCCGGAATTTCTCATGCAGAGGGTTAAGAAAACCCCAGAACACTGATGCCTGGACCCACCTACTGAGCCTCTGATTTAATTGATTTGAAGAGGGCCTAAACAACCACATTCCTTAAAAATTCTTCAAGTGATCCTATAGTAGAGAAGCACTGCTTTACAGGAAGAGTATGATTAGGAGAAACAGCACTTTCTTATGGAAAAGACAAGATCTGGAATAGGAAGCCTTGGATTTTAGACCAGACTCTGAATGGGTTATTAACTTCTCTTTCTGTCTCTATATTCTCAAAAACACAGTATCTAACAAGGCTGTTAGAAAGGAAGAGAAAAATGGCTGTGAAACATTGCATGGTCATTAATTTATATGCAAAAATTTAATACCACCACTAGGACCTTCAGTCTCTTAGGTCTTGTTTGATACCTTGATACAGAACCTCACACAGACTGATTAATGTCAGCCAAATGAAAACTTACATTTTCATGTTAACAAATCCAAAGTGGAATAAAAGAAGCAATTAGAAAGCAGATGGTGATTCCCCTTTTATAGGAAATGGTCCTAGAGAGATGGACTCGTAACCTCAGGAGCAAAGGCCCTTCATTGACACTCACTTTAGTTAACTGCTATGTTCACAAACTATTTAATCAACATGAGAGGACAATCAATCTTAATCTCGTTGCTAACACAGGCTAGAAATTCTGGGCCAAAAGTAATTTAACACCGCAGATTTTCATCATCTGACAAAATTTGTCCTTTCATTTTAGAGCTCTTTTGCAAGGTCTTCAGATCCTAAATTAACTCCTGCCAATGCTCAAATACTCTATTCCTTCAAGGGAGATGCCTCCAATGCCCCTTATTGCTTTTAAGTGTAAACTCATAATGAAATATGAATCCACCTATCATGATAGATAATTAAAGTCAAATCAATATCTGGACCAACCTTTAAAAATAAGCATGGTCTAAATAAACGAGCATGTCTGAATGTAAACACTATTCTTCCAGCATAGGGGCTAAAAAATCCACCTATACATTCGTAATCAGTTTTTTGAAATTACAATTTCCAACAGATATGAGCTAAGTATTGGGTAGTACAGAAGTGCTCTATGGGAGATAAATGTTTTTTCTCTGTCACTTTCCATTAATGATGAGTCTTCCCCACAGCCAAGAGAACACCTGCTGTGGGAAAAGGCTGGACTGAGTTCAGAGAAGCTGACACTTCCTCTCAGAGCCAGCCTGCCCTCATTTGCAGCCCACAGCCTGGTTCAGAGGTCCTTTCAACTTTTCAATATCCAAGACAAGGAGGAAAAAGTCTGGCTGATAAGAAGGGTTTTCCACCAAGTTAGGGCAATGCTATTCATGCAACATTTCTTGCACAAAGACTAACTAGGAAAACTGGGACAAGCACTAGCAATCCTCTGTCTTATTTTCAATTATTGAATCTTTAAAGCTAGAAGGGCCCTTACAGCAAGCATCTAGGATAAGCCTCTCAATTCATGAGGCCAGTAAGGTTAAGTGATTTGTCTAATGACTATGGGAACCTCTGAGGCAGAAGTTAGTCTCAAGTTTTCCATCTTCATGCCTACCATGCCACACTATCTTGGTGATATGGTTTGGCTGTGTCCCCACCCAAATCTCGAATTGTAGCTCCCATAATGCACGTGTCGTGGAAGGGACCTGGTGGAAGGTAACTGAATCATGAGGGTAGGTCTTTAATGTGCTGTTCCTTTGATAGTAAGTCTCACAAGATCTGATGGTTTTACAAAAAGGAGTTCCCCTGCACATGCTCTCTTTCTTGCCTGCCACAACGTAAGACGTGTCTTTTCCTTTTTTTTTTAAGACGGAGTTTCGCTCTTGTTGCCCAGGCTGGAGTGCAATGGCGTGATCTCGGCTCACCACAACCTCTGCCTCCTGGGTTCAAGCCATTCTCCTGCCTCAGTCTCCTGAGTAGCTAGGATTACAGGCATGCACCACCACGCCGGGCTAACTTTTTGTATTTTTAGTAGAGAGGGGGTTTCTCCATGTTGGTCAGGCTGGTCTCCAACTCCCAACCTCAGGTGATTTGCCCGCCTCGGCCTCCCAAAGTGCTGGGATTACAGGCGTGAGCCACTGTGTCCAGCCATAAGACATGTCTTTTCTTCTCCTTTGCCTTCCGCCGTGATTGTGAGGCCTCCTCAGCCATGTGGAACTGTGAAATCAAACCTCTTTCCTTTATACATTACCAGTCTCGGTATGTCTTTATTAGCAGCATGAGAATGGACTAATACACTTGGAAATCTCTCATGGAACATTTTTAGTGCCAGGTTAGATTCTTGGTCATGGTCAGATGGTAGCCATTGTTCAGTGGGAAGAGTACTGGGCTGGGAATGAGAAAATCTGAGTTCTAGCCTTAGCACTGCTTTGTGTGTTTGTGTGTGTGTGTTCTCTTAGAGGCCTGGATTTTTTTTTTTTTCTTTTTTAAGACAAGGTCTCACTCTGTCACCCAGGCTGGAGTGCAGTAGCATGATCATAGCTAACTGCAGCTTCAACCTCCCCAGGCTCAGGTGATCCTCCCACCTCAGTCTCCTGAGTAGCTGCGACTACAGGCACATGCCACCATGCCTGGCTAGTTTTTGTATTTTTTGTGGAGACAAGGTTTCGCCACTTTGCCCAAGCTGGTCTTGAACTTCTGGGCAGGAGAATCACTTGAACCCAGGAGGCGGAGGTTGCGATGAGCCGAGATCACGCCATTGCATTCCAGCCTGGGCAACAAGAGTGAAACTCCGTTTCAAAAAAAAAAAAAAAATAATAATAATAATAAGAAAAAGAAAAGAAAAGACATGTCTTACATTGCGGCAAGTCTTGAACTTTGATTCTCCTGCCTTGGCCTCCCAAAGTGCTGGGATTACAGGTATGTGCCACCATGCCTGATGAGGACTGACCTTTTAACTGGTCTCTGCTTCTGTTTGTTCATCTCTCTCTCAGATGCTGATTCAGTCCTATCATCTTTTCTTTCTTTCTTTTTTTCTTTATCTTTTTTTTTGAGATAGAGTTTCGTTCTTTCTCCCAGGCTGGAGTGAAGTGGTGTGATCTTGGTTCACTGCAACCTCCGCCTCCCTCTGCACCCCCCCTTCCCCGGGTTCAAGTGATTCTCCTGCCTCAGCCTCCTGAGTAGCTGAGATTATAGGCGCCCACCACCACGCCTGGCTAATTTTTGTATTTTTAGTAGAGACGGGGTTTTGCCATGTTGGCCAGGCTGGTCTTGAACTCCTGACCTCAGGTGATCTGCATGTCTTGACCTCCCAAAGTGTTAGGATTACAGGTGTGAGCCACCGTGCGCAGCCACCATCTTTTCTTTCCTTGTACCAGGGGCAGCTGGTGTTGAAGGGTACCAGAGAGCAGTGTTGCTAGTGTTCCACAAATCCATGTTCTCCAACCTCAAGCCTGCTCAAAAGACTCTAACTCATCTCCTAAATTCTAATAGGCTTATTATCAGTCTGTTTGTTTCTATGCTTGCTCTTCTCCAAACTATCTTCCATAAAACAGCCAGAGTTGTCTCTTCAAAAGTACATACAAACATGTCATTTCACTACTCACAACTATTTAATGGCGTTCCATTGCACTGTGAGTGAACTCCAAACTCCCTCCATTCCTATGAAGTCTTGCATGTTCTGTTCCTCATATCCCTCTCTGAGCTCAGCTCAGGCCACTCTCCTTTTTGCTCAGAACCTTGTATACAAACTAGTCCCTTTTCAGTTCTTCACACATGCCAGGTTTGTTTTTCCCGCTTGTTATGGACTGACCCCACCCCCTACCCCATTCATATGTTGAAGCCCTCCCTAACCCCTACTGTGCCCAATGTGGTTGTATTTGGAGATGGCACCTTAGAGGGAATAACAAGGCTAAATGAGGTCACAAGGGTGGGGCCCTAATCTGCTAGGATTAGTGTTCTTATAAGAAGAAACACAAAGAGATTTCTCCCTCTCTTCATGTACACACAGAGGAAAGCCTGTGTGAGGACACATTGAAAAGGCAGCTACCTGCAAGGCAGGAGGAGAGCTCTTATCAGAAACCAAATCAGTTGGCACCTTAATCACCGGATTCTATCCTCCAGGAATGTGAGAAAATAAATTTTTCTTGTTAAAGCCACACAGTCTGTGGTATGTTGTTACAGTAGCCCCAGTAGGCTAATACACTGCCTTGGAATTTGCCTATGTGATTTCCCACTTTCCAGAGCCTCCTCTTCCACCTCTCTCCTTTCTCTGTTTCTGTACTTTTCATCGAATAGGGATGCCTTCCAACTAGACTACTCTAATGAAACAGCCCTCTCAAAGGTCACCAATTACTGCCATTTCACCAAAACCAATGGATGTTACCACCTTTAGCTTACTGGATCCTCGCTGTTATATGTGACATGGTAGACCCCTCAGTTCTTGAACCTTCTATTTCCTTGACTTTGATTTCACTACTCTCTTTAGGTATTCTTTTTTTTTTTTTGAGATGAAGTCTCACTCTGTTGCCCAGGCTGGAGTTCAGTGGCATAATCTTGGCTCACTGCAACCTCTGCCTCCTGGTTTCAAGTGATTCTTGTGCCTCAGCCTCTGAGTAGCTGGGATTATGGGCACGCGCCACCATGTCCAGCTCATTTTTGTATTTTTAGTAGAGATGGGGTTTCACCATGTTGGCCAGGCTGGTCTTGAACTCCTGACCTCAAGTGATCCACCTGCCTCGGCCTCCCAAAGTGTTGGGATTACAGGTGTGAGCCACTGCACCCGGCTTCTTTAGGTATTCTCTAACCATTTCTTCTAGATTTGCTTCCTGAGCTGCTTAAATGTTTGTGTCCCATTGGATTCTGTCCTTGGCCCATAGTTGTTTTCTGTAAAATACCCTCCTTGGGTAATCTCATCTGTTCTTATGGTTGTAATTCTAACGTGTGTTGATGATTCCCAAATCTATCTCAGACCTCTAAGGTAATGTGAATATGCAGCTGCTTGTTGACCATCTCTACTTGGATAGTCCACAGGCATCTTAAATTTAAGATGCCCATGACTGAATTCTTTATTTTCCCATCTAAACCAGTCTCTCCTTTAAAATTCTCAATTTCAGTTGGTGCCACCCTTTCCTGAACAAGAAACCTGGGATGATTCTGGACGCTCTCCTCTTCCTCACCCATTGCTTATTTCTTTTCTCCCTATGGACCTCAGGTACCAGAAATGAATTAGGTGTAATCATTGGTTCATGAAATACTCTCATCATTATGTTAATACCTTCATATTAAATAATAACCATACATTACCACGGTTTCTCTTCTTCCTCCAACCAAAGCTACCTACCTTTCCTTCTTTGAAGTGCTTCTTGAGCTGCCTCTGCATGGCGGTCAGCTTCTTGGACTGCACCCCACTGTAGGCAAGTAGCATGCCACCAAACTGCCTCTCAGTAATTCTCCCATCCACAGGGTCATGGCGTTCAAACTGGGAGGGAAACAGAAAGAATGTTCCTAGGGTCAATGGAAAGTATTTTGACATGGAACGCGGAATGATCAGCTGTGTTTGATGGCAGAAAATAGCTGATGACTGGGACTATATTTTTGAGGTACAATTCTCAGTAAGATCTGCAAAAACTAAGAAACAGAAGATATAGGTTCTTATCCCAGATCTGCCACTTACTATCGTCAGAGACAGTCAAGCCAGAGCAACAGCATCTTGAGTAAGGTCTAGGAAAGATGAGACTGGGACTTGCTGGGCTGCATTCCCAGGAAGTTAGGTATTCCTAGCCTCTAGATGTTTATGGTTAACGGAACAGATTAATAACGTTTACTGATCAGACCCAGACTCAGCAATGTCCCGATATCCTGATATCTTATGAATGGAAGCGTTCCTAATTTTGCTTTAAAGATAATAATATTGATTACTCTTCTAAAAAATTCATAAAGGTCTGAGAGCATGATTTTAAAGAAGAGTAATATATTTTCAAGTTTCCCCAAAATAGCAATAAAATGTTAGGACATTGATAGAGATAGGACTTACATATGAGACACGAAATAAGAAAGTTAAGAGTGAATTTCTCTTTCAGCTCTCATTTCTTCAGCTAGCTCAGTAAGTTGACAGAGACCTAAATTTGTTTCCTTAGTAGCGGGACTGTGTCAATGAGCAAAACATAGAACTGTATTTTAATACAATTACTTTTGTATCAACCTATAACAGTGACCATTTCCCCACCCCCTTTTTTTTTTAAGACGTTGTTTCACTCATCATCCAGGCTGGAGTGCAATGGTGCAATCTTGGTTCACTGCAACCTCTACCTCCCAGGTTCAAGCGATTCTCCTGTCTTAGCCTCCCGAGTAAATGGGATAACAGGTGCACACCACCACGCCTGGCTAATTTTTGTATTTTTAGGAGAGATAGGGTTTCACCATGTTGACCAGGCTGGTCTTGAACTCCTGACCTCAGGTGATCCACTGGCCTCGGCCTCCCAAAGTGCTGGGATTATAGACATGAACCACCATGCCTGGCCTAACAGTGACCATTTACTGAGTATGTACTATGGGCCAGGTACTTCACCAATATGTTCTTTTTTTTAATTACTTTTTTTTTTTTGTAAATGGAGATGGGGGTCTTGCTATGTTGCCAGGCTGGTCTTGAACTTCTGGGATCAAGCAATCTGCCTGCCTTGGCCTCCTAAAGTGCTGGGATTACAGGTGTGAGTCACTGTGCCTGGCCTCATATAGTCACTATAACAGCCTACGGAGCAGCTACTATTAGCTCCACTCTGCAGATGAGAAAACTGAAGTAACATGCAGCTACATGTGATGGAGCTGGGATTTGAACTCAGCCTTATTTGGGTCCAAAGACTATCTCTCAACACCACACCATTTCCTACTTCTGAGCAGTGGTACATTCGCTTCCTGTAGAATAGCACTGTGTTGTTTTGGATAAACTTATACAGCCATGGGGCTTAGTCACATTTAAATGAGACACAAAACTATGTCCAAAGAAATCAACATCATCAATATTAGGTGAAAGCCTCTTTTTCAACACTGCCACTCAATTTTTGATGTTTGTCACACCATCATTCTATAGAGCTGATAAATTTTTGACAATACCAAAAGTTTTCAGGATTCAATTTAAGTGTGATTTATGACTCAATTTACTATCCTGAAACAAAGTGGAGGACTGACAAAATTTTCTAAATGGGCATACTTTTTGCAATGTTTAAATCAGATTTTCAGTGAAATCTGAAACCTGGGTAAAAGTTCACCTATGGGCTTCTTCAAGGCATGTGAAACAAGGCTGTGCTCCCTGCTCTCCAGGGCCGACTTTAATGATTTAGAGTGTTCATTCTACCCTTATCTGGGAGGTTTCACAGCTGTGGGGCAATCCCATATGTTGGAACTAGATGAATTTTCAGCTTTATCTCACCAGATAGATTCATGGTTGAAAAGTTTCTTGTTTGTAACACTGGCAGCAGCTGCAGCTTGCTCAAGGCTTACAAAAGGCCTCTATTCTCTGTTCTTCATAGGGGCACAAGGCCTCGCCTCTGTTTTGTTTCAGACAGTAAGGTCAATTTCCAGTGCAGATGCCCAAGCAGCAATTCCAAGATTAGCATTTTTACTAATGTTCTTTGAAAACTCAGACTTGTCTTTGGTGATGGGCTCTATTATGATTATTTTTAAGTGACTGGAATCTGAAAGGGCTTAAAAACAATCAACTCCTGCTTGTCCAAGTCGTATGGCCACTTCGACGCTTACTACTTCAGTTCTATAATTTGATTTTGGGCAGCACCTCTCCTTTTAGGTTTTTAGGCTCTTCTGAGGCAGGACCCCCCTTATTTCTGAGGTCTTAAACATGGCTGGAGGGAGCCATGGAGAGCTGTTTTTCTTTACACGCAAAACTGCTAATGGAAACAGACTTGAACTAATGCCCTATTTGTTCAAAATTTATTAACTGAAGATCACTATGCTAAGGCTAGGGAACTTTGAAGGTAGTATCTCAAGGACCTTCATTAGGGTTAAATTTTCAAGGGCAATAGCTAGACATCATGTGGCTGCAGTGGTCAAGTGTATGCAGGGTTAAGCATTGCTAATCCAAAAACCCCAAATCTGAAATGCATCAAAATCCAAAACTTTTTTTGTTGTTGTTGAGCGACTTTTTTTGTTATTGTTGTCCAGGCTGGAGTACAGTGGCATGATCTTGGCTCCCTACAACTTCCGCCTTCTGGGTTCAAGTGATTCTCCTGCCTCAGCTTCCCAAGTAGCTGGGACTACAGGCATGTGCCACCATGCCCAGATAATTTTTGTAGTTTTAGTAGAGACAAGGTTTCACTATATGTTGGCCAGGCTGGTCTCAAACTCCTGACCTCAGGTGATCCACCTGCCTTGGCCTCCCAAAGTGCTGAGATTACAGGCGTGAGCCACTGCACCTGGCCCAAAATCCAAAATTTCTTGAGCACCAACACATTGCTCAAAGATCATGCAAAAAGGAAATGCTTATTGGAGCATTCTGGATTTTTTTTTTTTTTTTTTCAGACAGGGTCTTGCACTGTCACCCCAGGCTGGAGTGCAGTGGCACAATCATGGCTCACTGCAGCCACGACCTCCTGGGCTCAAGTGATCTTCCCATCTTAGCCTTCTGAGTAGCTGGGACTATAGGCGTGCACCACCACGCCTGGCTAATTTTTGCATTTTTGTAGAGATGGGGGTACCCTATGTTGCCTGGGCTGTTCTCAAACCCTTGAGCTCAAGCTATCTGCCCACCTCAGGCCTCCCAAAGTGCTGGGATTACAGGCGTTAGCCACAGCACCCGGCCTGAATTTTGGATTAGTGATGCTCAACCAGTAAGTGTAACACAAACGTTCCAAAATCTGAAACACTGCTGGTCCCAAGCATTTTGGATAAGGGATACTCAACCGCTATCTTAAGCTGGGACAATCCTGTGGGTGCACTCCTGGAGTGCCATATACATGTAATCAATCCCCAAGGTTGTGGGAGGATCTTTTGAGGAAAGACACAGGTTATTACAAAATTATCATAATTTAGAAAAGTTCTAATTGCATATTTGGAAGCAATTCAAATTACAGGCTTATATTTTACTTCACCCAAGCTATTTTCCACTAATGTTGGAACCTCTGATGTTCTACTTCAATGAAAATTAAAAGCCTCCATTGTGTTTGATTCTGAGGCACAGCATGTGTGTATTCCAGCATGCCACCCACCATCTGCATCATTTTTCCGTGTCTAGGAAGAGAGCTTAACAGCCTCACATTTCCCCTTCTGCAGCCATTGCCACTTTCTCAAATGGATACAAGCTGTTGTTTCCCTGTTGTTCCCCAGGGGGCTGCAGGGTAGGCAAAGAGGAGCCAAAAAACTGCAAGGTTTTTCCTGGCTTTCTGTTCACACTGCGCCTCTTGTTCCCACCCCTGTCCCTTGTCGTTTTGGAAGGACAGATGGTCTACACGTATCTAGATGAAATGACTTAAGAATGGGAAGCTAGGAAAGGAAGAAAACATATATTATGAACAAAGGCCAAAAGTAAGAATAGAAGCACAGTAAAAGGAAAAAGAAATCAGTATCTGCAAGTGGGTCTTCATTTATTGAAGACTTTTGAGGTAAATGTATCCAACAAATGTAAACTTCAGCCTTCTCTTTCATACAGTTATCTTTCAAGAGACTCTGTCCATCCCCCAGAGTAAATCCTCTCCTCATACAAGTTTTCAGAATGATAAATTTTGGGGACCAGGTGTAGTGGCTCATGCCTGTAATCCCAGCACTTTGGGAGGCTGACATGGGTGGATCGCTTGAGCCCAGGAGTTCAAGACCAGCTTCAGCATCATATACCCCATCTCTAATATATATATATATATATATATATGAATGATAAATTTCTTGATAGGCTTCTGAACTGTGCAATGCAAGACTGCATAGTGATCTCAAGCCACTGAGCTGAACACATCTGTGTTTTTGAATCTGATAGTATGTGGCTTTTGAGGTCCTAACCATGCCACTGCCGCTATCAGGAGTCTCAGAATAACTGTGTTATGCCCATCTAAAGGAAAATGATTACAAGCAAAGTTCTTGACTGTAAACCTACCCGGTGAGCATGACATACACATTTCATAGTTTGAATTGAAATCTATGTTACTGCAATTGACAAGGGACACTCAAGAGCCCAGGTCAGACTGCCAGGAGTCTGAATTTTCTTGATCTTTAAAGAGGCAGCTTTATTGCAAACACTAACAAGGTTGTCTTTTGACTAGCTGGCAAACTGAGGAAGAAGGTTCACAATCTGGAACAGAGGCAACACAGTTTAGTGCCTTCAGCAGGGGCCAGAACAAGTCATTAGAGTCTTGGTCCATAAGATTATAGATTACCAAACTCAACTGCTAGAGCTTTCTACTTCCAATCCAAACATTCCTTCTATTTTATTTTATTTTTGAGATGGAGTTTTGCTCTTGTTGCCCAGGATGGAGTGCAATGGCGTGATCTCCACTGCAACCTCTGCCTCCCAGGTTCAAGCAATTCTCCTGCCTAAGCCTCCCGAGTGGGCTGGGATTACAGGCGCTCACCACCATGCCTGGTTAATTTTTTGTATTTTTGGTAGAGATGGGGTTTCACCAAGTTGGCCAGGCTGGTCTCGAACTCCTGACATGAGGTGATCCACCCGCCTTGGCCTCAAGTGCTGGGATTACAGGCGTGAGCCACTGTACCTGGCCTCCTTCCATTTAAAAATGGTTTTTAAGAAAAAATTTCAGGTTGGTGATCAAAACAACTGACTAAATGATGAGTACCAATCAGAACAGTCAGACCAGGGAAAGGTTAACCCTCCAGCCTGATAGCCAAAACCACGAAGATAATAAGATTAATGCATGAATTTATTACAAGATAATAACAATCAGGAAATATTTGACTGAGGGTGTCGGGGAAAAATATTTTAGATTTGGAACAAAAGGTTTCAAGGTTTGATATGTTTTGGTTTCATTCCACAGAAGGTAATATACTGAAGTGACTAAGAATATGGACTTTACAATCAGGAAGGCCTGGATCCAAATTCTGGCCTGAACCCATACTTGCTGGCTGTGACTTCAAGGAAGTGGCTTACCCATTCTGAGGGTTCAGATCTTCTTACCAAAAAATAGAGAAAACATTCGTGACCTCAAAGTGTTGTTGTAAGGATTAAATGGGATAATATATGTAAAGAAATTAGTACAGAGTTTGAGGCCCAGTTAACATTCAATAAATGGGCTGGGTATGGTGGCTCACACCTGTAATCCCAGCATTTTGGGAGGCCGAGGTGGGAGGATCACTTGAGGTCAGGAGTTTGAGACCAGCCTGGCCAACATGGTAAAACCCTGTCTCTACTGAAAATATAAAAATTAGCCGGGTCTGGTGGTGTGCACCTGTAATCCCAGCTACTTGGGAGGCTGAGGCAAGGGAATCAGTTGAACCTGGGAGGTGGAGGTTGCAGTGAGCCAAAATCGTGCCGCTGCACTCCAGCCTGGGTGACAGAGCGAGATCCTTCCTCAAAAAAAAAAAAAAAAAAGAAAAGAAATTCAATAAATGTAGCAATTAATTTTATTTATTATTCAACACATTAGAATGACTTCAAGATTAAACTACTTAGAGTTGCTTGAAGCAGAACACCAATTTAATAACCTGTACCCTGGCCATAATTATAAAACAGAAAACCTGGCATAAAGAAAGAGCTCAATAAATATGTATTGAATGAACACAGACAAAACACCAGAAAATTCACAACACTTCTGTCCTATTGTTGGGAGGGTTTCCTATCTAAGACAAGGAATATCTCTACGTTTATCTCTTAATATCTACCTCCATGATACTGATTTCTATAAGGATAGTCTTGAGAATGCCATTCATTTTGGCTAATCAGTAACATATCTGAGTGCTTATACTTGCCAGGTGCCATCCTAGGAACTAACCTTTGTTAATTCTCGCAATGCTATATAATAGGTAATAGTATTATTCTATTTCATAAACAGAGAAAAGTGAAATAACTTGCCCACACAGTTAATGTGCAGAGAAATTTCTCTTTGGTCTCAGTATCAGAACAGTTGATATGTTCTTATTTTAAAGTCAACGTGAATCATGTTTGCCTTTTTATCCTGGTTACTGGAAAGCTTATAGTCAAGTTTGTGGGCCTCTTCTAGAATAGGAGACATTATGACTTACACTTTTCATACTAACCTTACTTAACTTTTCTTAAAAGAAAGTTAGGCTTTCTTTTACTTTCTTCTTTCTTTTAACTTTAATTTTTCAGCAAGTTTTTACTTTTATCTCACTGCCTGTACTTTTTATGACTTTCTGAAATCCCTTCTTGAAAAAGGCAAGATTTAAAAAAATGGTATTGGACATCTAGGCTGTTTCATTTTTTGTCTATGATAAGTACCACTCTGATAAACTTTTGCTGAACTTAATTTTTCATCATTATTTTAGGTATTGATCCCTAGAAACAAAATTCTGAAATATAAATTATGGGATCTTTAAAATTTTATTGTGAAATATTTGACATATACATAATAATACATATAACAGACAAGTTATGAAGCATAATAAAACAAACACCACGAGCCTCCCACTTACCCTGAGAAAGGAAGCATCAGCACTCCATTTGAAGCCCATGCCCTGCCTCCCTTTTCTAGTACATTATTAATATTATTATCAT
Source organism: Gorilla gorilla gorilla (assembly GCF_029281585.2). NCBI lineage: Eukaryota > Metazoa > Chordata > Mammalia > Primates > Hominidae > Gorilla > Gorilla gorilla. The sequence continues at coordinate 43,332,256 of NC_073232.2, read as the reverse complement.
TTTTTAAATAGGGTCTTGCTCTGTTGCCCAGGCTGGAGTGCAATGGCGTGATCTTGGCTCACTGCAACCTCCACCTTCCAGGTTCAAGCAATTCTCCTGCCTCAGCCTCCTGAGTAGCTGGGACTACAGGCATGCGCCACCACGCCTGGCTAATTTTTGTATTTTTAGTAGAGACGTGGTTTCACTCCATTGGCAGGCTGGTCATGAACTCCTGACCTCAGGTGATCCGCCAGCCTCAGCCTCCCAAAGTGCTGGGATTACAGGCGTGAGCCACCGCGCCTGGCCTATTATTTTCAATAGTTTAAAACAAAAGTTTGTATTCCTAAACAATATATTGTTTACTTTTACTTGCTTCCTAACTTTATAAAATGGTATCACAGTGGATATATTCTTTTGCAATTTGTTTTTTTAATCCACATTATATTTCAAGGATTCCTACGTGTTACAACATTTAACTGTGCTTCTTTCATTTTTACTGTTACAGATTTCTACTGCTTTGAATATACCTCTATCTGTCTGTCTGTCTGTCTGTCTATCTATCTATCTATCTATCTATCTATCTATCTATCTATCTATCTATTTTTTGAGATAAGGTCTTGGTCTGTCACCCAGGCTGGAGTGCAGTGGTGTGATCTTGGCTCGCTGCAACCTCTGCCTCCCAGGTTCAAGTGATTCTCATGCCTCAGCCTCCTGAGTATCAGGGATTGCAGGCGAGCACCACCACGCCAGCTAATTTTTGCATTTTTGGTAGAGACAGGGTTTTGCCATCTTGCCCAGGCTGGTCTCGAACTCCTGGCCTGAAGTGATCCTCCCACCTTGGCCTCACAAAATGCTGGGATAACAGGTGTAAGCCATCGTGCCCAGCTTCTACCACTATTTACGTATCAGCTTTCCTCTAAATGGACATCTCAATTATTGTCAGTTTTTTGCTATTAGGAATAATGCTGTTATGAACATTCTTAGATACTGTGCTGATGAAAGAAAAACAAGAGTTCTGAGACTAGGGTATATATCTGGAAGTGGAACTGCTGGCTTTTCAAGATAATGCCCAATCATTTTGCAAAATAATCACACCAACACTTTTTATCAGCTATGTATAAGAGTGCCGACTGCTTTGCATCATCACCAGCACTTGGTATTGTCAGTTTTTATTTTTTGCCACTCTCTTCGGTCTAAAAATGGTAGAGATAAACTATTTAATGCTCCCAATGTAGTCTGCCAAATTAATTTCCAGAAAAATGTATCAATTTGCAATCCCACTAGTATATATGAGAATATGCATTTCTTAGTATCCTTAACAAAATCAAACATAATAAAAAATCTTTGCTAGAGGAAAAGTGACAACTCATTTTAATTAGTATTTCTTTGATTACTAGGTTGATCATTTTTCTAACATATGTAGTGGTCATTTATATTTCTTCCTCTGTGAATTTTTTATGTTGTCTATTTTTAAAAATAGCAGTGCTGATACTTGTCTCATTAGCTTAAGATTAAAAATATTTGCTTTTTGTTAATGTATTGCCTTTTTTTTTTTTTTTTTAATTGAGGCAGGGTCTCACTCTGTCACCCAGGCTGCAGCACAGTGGTGTGATCAACACTTACTGCAGCCTCAACTTCCTGGGCTCAAGCAATCCTCCCACCTCAGCCCCCTGAGTAGCTAGGACTACAGGCGTGTGCCACCATGCCCAGCTATGTTTCTAAAAAATTTAATACAAATAAATATAAAAACCAAATTTTCTTTTTGTAGAGACGGGGTTTTCCTCTGTTGCCCAGGATGGTCTCAAACTCCTGGTCTCAAGTGATCCTCCCACTTTGGCCTTCCAGTGTGCTGGGATTACAGGCATGAGCCACCCTGCCTGCCAATTTTTTTGCCCAGTGTATTAGTCCATTTGTGTTGCTATAAAGGAATACCTGAAGCTGGGTAATTCATAGAGAAAAGAGGTTTATTTTGGTTCTGCAGGCTGTAGGGGAAGCATGGTGCCAGGCTCTGCTTCTGGTGAAGGCTTCAGGGAGCTAACAGACATGGTGGAAGTTGAAGTGGGAGCAGGCATATTACATGGCGAGAGTAAAGAGGAAAAGAGAGGGAGAAGGTTCCAGGCTGTTTTAAAAAACCAGCTCTCATGTGAACGACAGCAAGAACTCCTTCATTACTATGGGGACGGCACCAGGCCATTCATGAGGGATCCACTCCCACGACCCAAACACCTCCACTAGGCACAGCCTCCAACACTGCGGGGGTCACATTTCAACATGAGATTTGTAGGGGACGAATATCCAAACCACATCACTCAGTTTGCCCATCTGTTAATTTTGTTTAGGTCTGTTTTATGTGTGGAAATTAAAAATCTTTACTGTAGGCAAATGTGTGGATCTTCTTCTTCCTTTATGTTTTTTTTGAGACGGAGTCTCACCCGGGCTGGAGTGCAGTGACACGATCTTGGCTCACTGCAACCTCTGCCTCCCAGGTTCAAGTGATTCTCCTGCCTCAGCCTCCCGAGTAGCTGGGATTACAGGTCTGCACCACCATGCCCAGCTAATGTTTTGTATTTTTTAGTAGAGATGAGGGTTCACCATGTTGGCCAGGCTGGTCTTGAACTCCTGACCTCAGGTCATCCTCCTGCCTTGGCTTCCCAATGTGTTGGGATTACAGGCGTGAGCCACTGGTGCCTGGCTTTTTCTTCGCAACTTTTTTTTTTGAGACAGAGTCTTGCTCTGTTGCCCAGGCTGAAGTGCAGTGGCACAATCTCAGCTTATCACTGCAACCTCTATCTCCTGGGTTCAAGTGATTCTCCTGCCTCAGTCTCCCGAGTAGCTGGGATTACAGGTGCATGCCACCATGCCCAGCTAATTTTTGTATTTTTGTATTTTTTTTTTTTGAGATGGAGTCTTGCTCTGTCGCCCAGGCTGGAGTGCAGTGGTGCAATCTCAGTTCACTGAAAGCTCCGCCTCCTGGGTTCACACCATTCTCCTGCCTCAGCCTCCCGAGTAGCTGGGACTACAGGCGCCTGCCACCACGCCCGGCTAATTTTTTTGTATTTTTAGTAAAGACAGCGTTTCACCGTGTTGGTCAGGCTGGTCTCGAACTCCTGACATCAGGTGATCCACCCGCTTCAGCCTCCCAAAGTGCTGGGATTACAGGCGTGAGGCACCGTGCCCAGCCTACAACTTCTTTCATTGGCTTATATTCTAGGGAATCTTTCCTCATTAGATAAGAAAGTAATTAAATATTGACCTACAGTTTCTTTATTTTAAACAAGGAAACATAAAATATTAAAACATATTCCTCAATATCAATCAATGACGATGATTAAATCCTTAGAACAAAACAGCAGATCATCAGCTCAGTTTGTTTTAAAAAGTCCTCCAGTACTGACTTTAACTTTTCTGAATGCTTGGGAATTTGGAATAGAATGGGGGCATTTACCTCTAATTTAATCACATTCCCCTTGTGGAGGGAATAATCTTGAGTAAATCCAGTTCACTTAACTTTTTTTTTTAAACCAGCTTAAATGTATGTCATTAGGTATGGAGAGATGGAGAAAGTGGGAAATAATAATTCAGTTCCAAAGCAAAGAAGGCCTAAATGGGCCATCTTCCTTACTTAGAAAAATTCTCTAGATGGTTAAAGAACAGTCCATATTCTAACATTTATAACGGCAAACATTTACATAGCACTTATTATGTACCAGAGCCTATACTAAGTGCTTTCCATCAACTCACAGAGCATTTTCAATTACATAAAACTTGTTGGTTATCTTTCCTTCAGACCTTGATCAATATGAATAAGCCTTAAACTCTGGCAGAATTAACTGCTATTTAATATTCCAACCAATCTATGCAGTTAATGTTTCCACATGAAATTGCTAAAAATTTCATGCCATTTTTCCTTTTAGATGACTCTTCAGCAAGCAGAAGATCTTATATCCAATTTCTGCTTTCAATAACATGAAAAACCCTAGTCTTGTGTTACATACTTCTCTGAGATTTAGGAGGCCCAACATTATTCAGAGTTCAAAGATGTTCTTCTTTTCATATGGGATTGTAAGAGTTTTGGAAACAGAGAGACTGTCTGTTAGAACAAAATATAACAGCTCCAAATTTAGGAGTTAAGAACCAAGGACTAATTGTAGTAGGAAAGCAAACTGCTATTTTCTCTCACCTGAGTGCCAGTTTGCTTTCCTCTAACTCCATCAAAGAGCACTCTGGGATCTATTGCTTAGATGAAAATATTAATACAACACATTCCCACACTCCTTTTGTCCTAGCATTGCTGACAGCTTATCAGCATTCATAAGACAGTTGGAAATTTAGCTTGTTCATATACTCAACACCTAAAGACCCCTATACCAGGCTTGATATGCTGATTTTTCCTAAAGATGTGGCAAACTGTGGAAAGCAGTAACAAATGTGAAAAGCTGTTAGGAAGTAATGATAATAATTAAGATATAGGATTTACTTTGGGCTTAGTAATCCATAGTTGATTATCTCCTCATCATTGTGAGTAACTGAATAAATAAAAATAAAAATGAAGAAATAAAGGCCAGGTATGGTGGCTCATGCCTGTGATCCCAGCACTTTTGGAGGGAAGGTGGGAGTACTGCTTGAGGCCAGGAGTTCGAGAGCAGCCTGGGCAGCACAGTGAGACCTGATTCTACAAAAATTTAAAAATTAGCTGGGCATGGTACCATGTGCCTGTAGTCCCAGCTACCTGGGAGGCTGAAGTGAGAGGATCACTTGAGTCCAGGAGTTCAAGGCTGCGGTGAGCTATGATCATGCCACTGCACTCCACCCTGGGCCAGAGTGAGACCCTGTCTCAAAAAAAAAAAAAAAAAAAAAAGTGGGGGGCATTCCAAGATGGCTGAATAGGAACAGCTCTGGTCTGCAGCTACCAGCATGATCGACGCAGAAGATGAGTGATTTCTGCATTTCCAATTGAGGTAACTGGTTCATCTCATTGGGACTGGTTGGATAGTGGGGGCAGCCCACGGAGGACGAGCTGAAGCAGGGCGGGGTGTCACCTCACCTGGGAAGCGCAAGGGGTTGGGGGATTTCCCTTTCCTAGCCAAGGGAAGCCGTGACAGACTACCTGGAAAAATGGGACACTCCTGCCCAAATACTGTGCTTTTCCCAAGGTGTCAGCAACTGGCAGACAAGGAGATTCTCTCTGGTGCCTGGCTCAGCACGTCCCACGCCCACGGAGCCTTGCTCACTGCTGGCGCAGCAGTCTGAGATCGAACTGCGAGGCTGCAGCTGGAGAGGGGGAGATGTGTCCACCATTGCTGAGGCTTGAGTAGGTAAACAAAGCGGCCAGGAAGCTTGAACTGGGCGAAGCCCACCCCAGCTCAACAAGGCCTACTGCCTCTAGACTCCACCTCTGTGGGCAGGGCATAGCTGAACAAAAGCCAGCAGACAACTTCTTCAGACTTAAAAGTCCCCGTCTGACAGCTCTGAAGAGAGCAGTGGTTCTCCCAGCATGGCGTTTGAGCTCTGAAAATGGACAGAATGCCTCTTCAAGTGGGTCCCTGACCCCCATGTAGCCTAACTGGGAGACACCTCCCAGTAGGGGCTGACAGACACCTCATATAGGCTGCTGCCCCTCTGGAACGACACTTCCAGAGGAAGGATCAGGCAGCAATATTTGCTGTTCTGCAATATTTACTGTTCTGCAGCCTCCACTGGTGATACCCAGGCAAACAGGGTCTGGAGTGGACCTCCAGCAAACTCCAACAGACCTGCAGCTGAGGGACCTGACTGTTAGAAGGAAAACTAACAAACAGAAAGGAATAGCATCAACATCAACAAAAAGGACGTCCACACCAAAACCCCATCTGTAGATCACCAACATCAAAGACCAAAGGTAGATAAAACCACAAAGATGCGGAGAAACCAGAGCAGAAAAGCTAAAAATTCTAAAAATCAGAGCGCATCTTCTCCAAAGGATCGCAGCTCCTTGCCAGCAACAGAACAAAGCTAGACAGAGAATGACTTTGACGAGTTGACAGAAGTAGGCTTCAGAAGGTCGGTAATAACAAACCTCTCCAAGATAAAGGAGGATGTTTGAACCCATCGCAATGAAGCTAAAAACCTTGAAAAAAGATGAGATGAATAGCTAATTAGAATAAACAGTGCAGAGAAGACCTTAAATGAACTGATGGAGCTGAAAATCATGGCATGAGAACTTCGTGACACATGCACAAGCTTCAGCAGCCGATTCGATCAAGTGGAAGAAAGGGTATCAGTGATTGAAGATCAAATTAATGAAATAAAACGAAAAGATAAGGTCAGAGAAAAAAGAGTAAAAAAACGAACAAAGCCTCCAAGAAATATGGGACTATGTGAAAAGACCAAATCTACGTTTGTCTGGTGTACCTAAAAGTGATGGGGAGAATGGAAGCAAGTTGAAAAACACTCTTCAGGATATCATCCAGGAGAACTTCCCCAACCTAGCAAGGCAGGCCAACATTCAAATTCAGGAAATACAGAGAATGCCACAAAGATACTCCTTGAGAAGAGCAACCCCAAGACTCGTAATTGTCAGATTCACCAAGGTTGAAATGAAGGAAAAAGCGTTAAGGGCAGCCAGAGAGAAAGGTTGAGTTACCCACAAAGGGAGACCCATCAGACTAACAGCAGATCTCTCGGCAGAAACCCTACAAGCCAGAAGAGAGTGGGGGCCAATATTCAACATTCTTAAAGAAAATAATTTAACCCAGAATTTCATATCCAGCCAAACTAAGCTTCATAAGTGAAGGAGAAATAAAATCCTTTACAGACAAGCAAATGCCAAGAGATTTTGTCACCACCAGGCCTGACTTACAGGAGCTCCTGAAGGAAGCACTCAACATAGAAAGGAACAACCGGTACCAGCCACTGCAAAAACTTGCCAAATTGTAAAGACCATTGATTACCATGAAGAAACTGCATAATTTAATGGGCAAAATAACCAGTGAACATCATAATGACAGAATCAAATTCACACATAACAATATTAACCTTAAATGTAAATGGGCTAAATGTCCCAATTAAAAGACACAGACTGGCAAATTGGATAAAGAGTCAAGACGCATCAGTGTGCTGTATTCAGGAGACCCATCTCATGGGCAAAGACACACATGGGCTCAAAATAAAGGGATGGAGGAAGATCTACCAAGGAAATGGAAAACAAAAAAAACCAGTGGTTGCAACCCTAGTCTCTGATAAAACAGACTTTACACCAACAAAGATCAAAAGAGACAAATAAGGCCATTACATAATGGTAAAGGGATCAATTCAACAAGAAGAGCTAACTATCCTAAATATATATGCACCCAATACAAGAGCACCCAATACAGGAGCACCCAGATTCATAAAGCAAGTCCTTAGAGACCTACAAAGAGACCTGGACTCCCACACAATAATAATGGGAGACTTTAACACCCCGTTGTCAATATTAGACAGATCAACGAGACAGAAGGTTAAGAAGGATATCCAGGATTTGAACTCAGCTCTGCAACAAGCGGACCTAACAGACATCTACAGAACTCTCCACCCCAAATCAACAAAATATACATTCTTCTCAGCACCACATCACACTTATTCTAAAACTGACCACATAATTGGAAGTAAAGTACTCCTCAGCAAATGTAAAAGAACAGAAATCACAACAAACTGTCTCTCAGACCACAGTGCAATCAAATTAGAACTCAGGATTAAGAAACTCACTCAAAACCGCACAACTACATGGAAACTGAACAACTTGCTCCTGAATGACTACTGGGTAAATAACGAAATGAAGGCAGAAATAAAGATGTTCTTTGAAACCAATGAGAACAAAGACACAGCATACCAGAATCTCTGGGACACATTTAAAGCAGTATGTAGTGGGAAATTTATAGCACTAAATGCCCACAAGAGAAAGCAGGAAAGATCTAAAATCAACACCCTAACATCACAATTAAAAGAACTAGAGAAGCAAGAGCAAACAAATTCAAAAGCTAGCAGAAGGCAAAAAATAACTAAGATCAGAGCAGAACTGAAAGAGATAGAGACACAAAAACCCTTCAAAAAAATCAATGAATCCAGGAGCTGTTTTTTTGAAAAGATCAACAAAATTGATAGACTGCTAGCAAGACTAATAAAGAAGAAAAGAGAGAAGAATCAAATAGATACAATAGAAAATGATAAAGGGGAGATCACCACCAATCCCACAGAAATACAAACTACCATCAGAGAATACTATAAACACCTCTACACAAATAAACTAGAAAATCTAGAAGAAATGGATAAATTCCTTGACACATACACCCTCCTAAGACTAAACAAGGAAGAAGTTGAATCTCTGAATAGACCAATAACAGGCTCTGAAATTGAGGCGATAATTAATAGCCTACCAACCAAAAAAAGTCCAGGACCAGATGGATTCACAGGTGAATTCTACCAGAGGTACAAAAAGGAGTTGGTACCATTCCTTCTGAAACTATTCCAATCAATAGAAAAAGAGGGAATCCTCCCTAACTCATTTTATAAGGCCAACATCAACCTGACATGAAAGCCTGGCAGAGACACAACAAAAAAAGAGAATTTTAGACCAATATCGCTGATGAACATCAATGCAAAAATCCTCAATAAAATACTGGCAAACCAAATCCAGCAGCACATCAAAAAGCTTATCCACCACGATCAAGTTGGCTTCATCCCTGGGATGCAAGGCTGGTTCAACATACACAAATCAATAAACATAATCCATCACATAAACAGAACCAATGACAAAAACCACATGATTATCTCAATAGATGCAGAAAAGGCCTTTGACAAAATTCAACAGCCCTTCAGGCTAAAAACCCTCAATAAACTAGGTACTGATGGACCGTATCTCAAAATAATAAGAGCTATTTATGACAAATCCACAGCCAATATCATACTGAACGGGCAAAGACTGGAAGCATTCCCTTTGAAAACTGGCACAAGACAAGGATGCCCTCTCTCACCACTCCTATTCAACACAGTGTTGGAAGTTCTGGCCAGGGCAATCAAGCAAGAGAAAGAAATAAAGGGTATTCAATTAGGAAATGAGGAGGTCAAATTGTCTCTGTTTGCAGATGACATAATTGTATATTTAGAAAACACCACTGTCTCACCCCAAAATCTCCTTAAGCTGACAAGCAACTTCAGCAAAGTCTTAGGATACAAAATAAATGTGCAAAAATCACAAGCATTCCTATCCACCAATAACAGACAGAGAGCCAAATCATGAGTGAACTCCCATTCACAATTGCTACAAAGAGAATAAAATACCTAGGAATCTAACTTACAAGGGATTGTGAAGGACCTCTTAAAAGAGAACTACAAACCACTGCTCAAAGAAATAAAGGAGGACACAAACAAATGGAAGAACATTCCATGCTCATGGATAGGAAGAATCAATATCCTGAAAGTGGCCATACTGCCCAAGGTAATTTATAGATTCAATGCCATCCCCATCAAGCTACCAATGACTTTCTTCACAGAACTGGAAAAAACTACTTTAAAGTTCACATGAAACAAAAAAAAGAGCCTGCATAGCCGAGACAATCCTAAGCCAAAAGAACAAAGCTGGAGGCATCATGCTACCTGACTTCAAACTACACTACAAGGCTACAGTAACCAAAGCAGCATGGTACTGGTACCAAAACAGATATGTAGACTAATGGAACAGAATAGAGGCCTCAGAAATAACACCATACATCTACAACCATCTAATCTTTGACAAACCTGACAAAAACAAGAAATGGGAAAGGATCCCCTATTTAATAAATGGTGCTGGGAAAACTGGCTAGCCATATGTAGAAGGCTGAAACTGGATCCCTTCCTTATACCTTATACAAAAATTAATTCAAGATGGATTAAAGACTTAAATGTTAGACCTAAAATCACAAAAACTCTAAAGAAAACCTAGGCAATACCATTCAGGACATAGGCATGGGCAAGGACTTCATGACTAAAACACCAAAAGCAATGGCAACAAAAGCCAAAATACACAAATGGGATCTAATTAAACTAAAGAGCTTCTGCATGGCAAAAGAAACTACCATCAGAGTGAACAGGCAACCTACAGAATGGGAGAAAATTTTTGCAATCTACTCATCTGACAAAGGGCTAATATCCAGAATCTACAAAGAACTTAAAAAAATTTACAAGAAGAAAACAAACAATCCCATCAAAAAGTGGGCAAAGGATATGAACAGACACTTCTCAAAAGAAGACATCTATACAGCCAACAGACACATGAAAAAATGCTCATCATTACTGGTCATCAGAGAAATGCAAATCAAAACCACAATGAGATACCATCTCATGCCAGTTAGAATAGCGATCATTAAAAAGTCAGGAAACAAAAGATTCTGGAGAGGATGTGGAGAAATAGGAACACTTTTACACTGTTGGTGGGAGTGTAAATTAGTTCAACCATTGTGGAAGACAGTGTGGTGATTCCTCAAGGATCTAGAACCAGAATTACCATTTGACCCAGCAATCCCATTACTGGGTATATACCCAAAGGATTATAAATCATGCTACTATAAAGACACATGCACATGTATGTTTATCGCGGCACTACTCACAATAGCAAAGACTTGGAACCAACCCAAATGTCCATCAATGATAGACTGGATTAAGAAAATGTGGCACATATACACCATGGAATACTATGCAGCCACAAAAAAGGATGAGTTAATGTCCTTTGCAGGGACATGGATGAAGTTGGAAACCATCATTCTCAGCAAACTATCACAGGGACAGAAAACCAAACACCACATGTTTGGTTTTTGTCACTCATAGGTAGGAACTGAACAATGAGGTCACTTGAACAGGGCAGGGAACATCACACACCAGGGCCTGTTGGGGGGTGGGGGGCTGGGGGAGGGTTAGCATTAGGAGAAATACCTAATGTAAATGATGAGTTGATGGGTGCAGCAAACCAACATGGCACATGTATACCTGTGTATCAAACCTGCACGTTGTGCACATGTACTCTAGAACTTAAATTATTTAAAAAAAAAGAAATAAAAAACCAAGTCAATATATTTATTCACTTATTTTTAATTTCTTTTTCTTTTTTTGAGACAGAACCTCACTCTGTTGCCCAGGCTGGAGTGCAGTGGTACGATCTAGGCTCAGTGCAACCTCTGCCTTCTGGGTTCAAGTGATTCTTGTGCCTCAGCCTCCCAAGTAGCTGGGACTACAGGCATGCACCACTATGCCCAGCTATTTTTTTGTATTTTTAGTAGAGATGCGGTTTCACCATGTTGGCCAGGCTGGACTTGAACTCCTGTACTCAAGTGATCTGCCCACCCTGGCCTCCCAGAATGCTAGGATTATAGGCGTGAGCCACCATGCCCGGTCTCAAGTCAATATCTTTAAAAAGCAACTTGAGAGAGGCAAATATTTCTTCATCTGTCACCTTTATTTGTAAAAGCAGAAAACTCTCTAAGTCAGTAGACTACAATCTAATGATTAGAATATCGAAACCTGTCTAATAGAGGCAAAGAGGGTATCCATTTTCAGTGGGCTCCAGCATGAAGCAAATTAGTCATCAGCTCACTAAAATATGCAATATAAACTGTAATCATGTGCCTAATGCTTTTTCTTTTTCTTTTTTTGAGACGGAGTCTCACTCTGTCACCCAGGTGCAATCTTGGCTCACTGCAGCCTCCTCCTCCCAGGTTCAAGCAATTCTTGTGCCTCAGCCTCCCGAGTAGCTGGGACTGCAGGTGCACACCACCACGCCTGGCTAATTTTTGTATTTTTTAGTAGAGATAGGGTTTCACCATGTTGGACAGGCTGGTCTTGAACTCCTGACCTCAGATGACCCACCTGCCTCAGCCTCCCAAAGTGCTAGGATTACATGTGTGAGCCACCACGCCTGGCCAATTTTCATAGCGATAAAATATAAACATAAGACCTTCTACAGTAAGGAGAATCCAATCTATTTTATACATGTATTCCAAAGGAAAGTTTCATCAGTTTGGACAAGACTTGGCTCTAAAAGACGACTTGTTTTATGCTAAGCATTTGTGCTTTTCTTTATGCCATTTTCCTTGCCTGGCATGTTGTTCTCCTTCATCTATTTGTACAAATGCCCTACTTACTGATTTTTCCAAAACATATTAAACTTTTCTTAGTCTTCAGTGCTATTACAGTAGGTAAGGTCTAGACCTAACAGAAGAGTATGCTTTGCATTATATTGTCCTTTATTTTTTTGAGACGGAGTTTTGCTCTGTCACCCAGGCTAGAGTGCAGTGGTGTGATCTCGGCTCACTGTAGACTCTGCCTCCTGGGTTCAAGTAATTCTCCTGTCTCAGCCTCCTGAGTAGCTGGGACTACAGGCACGGGCTATCATACCCGTTTAATTTTTGTATTTTTGGTAGAGACGGTGTTTCGTCATGTTGGCCAGGCTGGTCTCGAACTACTGACCTCAGGTGATCTGCCTGCCTCAGCCTCCCAAAGTGCTGGGATTACAGGCATCAGCCACAGTGCCTGGTCTGTCCTTTATTTTTTGAAAATAGTTTTCTCATTGTGGTTTCGATTTGCATTTCTCTGATGGCCAGTGATGATGAGCATTTTTTCATGTGTTTTTTGGCTGCATAAATGTCTTCTTTTGAGAAGTGTCTGTTCATGTCCTTCCCCCACTTTTTGATGGGGTTGTTTGTTTTTTCCTTGTAAATTTGTTTGAGTTCATTGTAGATTCTGGATATTAGCCCTTTGTCAGATGAGTAGGTTGTGAAAATTTTCTCCCATTTTGTGGGTTGCCTGTTCACTCTGATGGTAGTTTCTTTTGCTGTGCAGAAGCTCTTGAGTTTAATTAGATCCCATTTGTCAATTTTGGCTTTTGTTGCCATTGCTTTTGGTGTTTTAGACATGAAGTCCTTGCCCGTGCCTATGTCCTGAATGGTAATGCCTAGGTTTTCTTCTAGGGTTTTTACGGTTTTAGGTCTAACGTTTAAGTCTTTAATCCATCTTGAATTGATTTTTGTATAAGGTGTAAGGAAGGGATCCAGTTTCAGCCTTCTACATATGGCTAGCCAGTTTTCCCAGCACCATTTATTAAACAGGGAATCCTTTCCCCATTGCTTTGATTGCAAATCAAAACCACAATGAGATATCATCTCACACCAGTTAGAATGGCAATCATTAAAAAGTCAGGAAACAACAGGTGCTGGAGAGGATGTGGAGAAATAGGAACACTTTTACACTGTTGGTGGGACTGTAAACTAGTTCAACCATTGTGGAAGTCAGTGTGGCGATTCCTCAGGGATCTAGAACTAGAAATACCATTTGACCCAGCCATCCCATTACTGGGTATATACCCAAAGGACTATAAATCATGCTGCTATAAAGACACATGCACACGTATGTTTATTGCGGCACTATTCACAATAGCAAAGACTTGGAACCAACCCAAATGTCCAACAAGGATAGACTGGATTAAGAAAATGTGGCATATATACACCATGGAATACTATGCAGCCATAAAAATGATGAGTTCATGTCCTTTGTAGGGACATGGATGAAGTTGGAAATCATCATTCTCAGTAAACTATCGCAAGAACAAAAAACCAAACACCGCATATTCTCACTCATAGGTGGGAACTAAACAATGAGAACACATGGACACAGGAAGGGGAACATCACACTCTGGGGACTGTTGTGGGGTGGGGGAAGGGGGGAGGGATAGCATTGGGAGATATACCTAATGCTAGATGACGAGTTAGTGGGTGCAGCGCACCAGCATGTCACATGTATACATATCTAACCTGCACATTGTGCACATGTACCCTAAAACTTAAAGTATAATAAGAAGAAGAAGAAAAAAAGAAAATAGGTTTCTCTTTCTTACCTTATATACTTCTATGTAAGAGTCTTTGCCTTTTTTTTTTTTTTTTTTTTGAGACAGGGTGTTGTTCTGTCCCCCAGGCTGGAGTGCAGTGGTGCAATCTTGGCTCACTGCAACCTCCACCTCCCAGGTTCAAGAGATTCTCCTGTCTCAGCCTCTCCAGTAGCTGGGATTACAGGCATGCACCACCACGCCTGGCTAATTTTTGTATTTTTAGTAGAGACAGGATTTCGCCATTTGGCCAGGCTGGTCTTAAACTCCTGTGCTCAGTGATCCACCTAACTTGGCCTCCCAAAGTGTTGGGATTACAGGCGTGAGCCACCATGCCCAGCAGCCTTGCACTGTTTACTGTGCCTGTGTCGCACACAGAGCTGGGGTACAGTGTGTTTGCTCAATAAATAATTGTGGTTGACTGGTTAAATCTCTGCTTCGTTAGAAAGTCACCTACCCATTCTGTATTAATCATCTAACAGGAGCACAAGACACACTTTCCGGTCTACACTCTTAAATACCTACGGAGAGACTGTGATACTTCATTAGAATTGGTAATTATTCCCAGAGGAGAAAATCCTAAAGCTGCTCCTGAACTTTCAAGGATATGATAGGCTGTGGGCTCTGCTACAAAGCTCCATTTGCTCCTTTGCCTGAGTCCAGTTATATATAAAGTTCTCAATAATATTCAGCTCATATCTAAAAGACTGAAAGAAACAAAAGCAGGTAAGTAACTCAGGAAGCATGCAGGCAGGATAGGCAACGTCAGACTTTGTAGGTCAAAACAATTTGTACCCAGGGTCTGAAACTATGCTGGAAGGATAAATTAGGTAAAAATGGTAGGTACATTTATTTATTCAAGTGAAAACCAAAAAATCTTATCGGTAAGGTTGCCCTTCTTCTGTCACTTGATTTTAGAAAACTCTACTGTATCTTCAATTTTCATAAAATTCAAATCAGGGTAGATGTCTGAAAATCATTATAGTCACACTTTAGCCCATTATGAAAATGAGAATATTGATCAAAACACAGAGGGATCCACTCATCTAAATTAGAAATCTGAATTGAAGGATCCATACTCAGCTGATATTTGTAGGAATCCTTTCATTTAGTCTTCACTCACTAAAATTCTAGCTTGGTAGCTTCTGGGAAATACTTTTTGCAGCACGACATATTCCCTGTTTTGGCTCTCTGGAAAGATTGGGGGATTCTTCTTGCATCCATATCAAGGCTGTTCATTATTTGGGGAATATAAATGAAGCTAGTACAGTGGCAAAAATACAAGATTTGCAGTTAGGCAGACTTGGGTTTGGTTTTTTTCCTTGGTTATGTACCAACTGTGTACTTCTGGGCAATTTTTAACCTTTCTAAGCCTCAGTTCCCTCATCTATAAAATCGGTATAAAAGCAGTACCTCCCTCTTGGGATTACTGTGAGGGTAAAGTTAGATAATAGATGTGAAACCATATAAAAGCCCCAATTTTAGGAGATAAGAACTAAGGACTAACTGTTGTCCTAATTCATCTTTCTTAAGATGCATTTACTTTTTTTTTTCCTTCACATTTTAGTATCTCTGAAATCTGTATGCTTCTTAAAATTGCTATTGGCTAAGGAGCAGTTGGCACTGTTTTCACTGACTGTACAAGTATGTCAGAGCTTGCAGAATGAGTGTCAGCAGCTTGGAAGAAAATCTCAGCTAAAAATGGATTATTCTTTTCAGAAACGCTGCACCACCGATGCTCTTGATGGCTTGGAGGACAATATTGTATGGAAAAACATAGACTTCCATGATTCAGAGTCAAAAAAAAACTCAGAAGAGTTGGATCCTGAGTATGAAGAAATTTTAGACCAATTTATTTATTTTCTTTATATGTATGTACAAGAATGCCATAAAATAAAAATCTAAGCCTAATGGAGTATTTTTGTTTTGTTTTTTTGAGATGGAGTGTCACTCACTCTGTCGCCCAGCAGGCTGCAGCGCAGTGGTGTGATCTCGGCTCACTGCAACCTCCACCTCTCGGGTTCCAGTGATTTTCCTGCCTCAGCCTCCTTAGTAGCTAGGATTACAGGTGTCCGCTACCATGCCTGGCTAATTTTTGTTTTTAGTAGAGACGGGGTTTCACCTTTTGGGCTAGGCTGCTCTCGAACTCCTGACCTCAAGTGATCCACCCGCCTCAGCCTCCCAAAGTGGTGAGATTACAGGTGTGAACCACCAGGCCCAGCCCTAATGGAGTATTTTAATAGATATTAACTAAATATTTTTAGTGTAGAGCATTTTTGTCATGGTTTGCACAATAGCATTTTTTTCTTTCTTAGTGATTAATAAAATAATAGTGTCTCAAACCAATGTTTCTTTTAGATTCAATGAAATATGGCAGTAGGATGCCTGGCACATACTAAGAGCTCAGTAAATATTGGCTGCTATTAATAATGATAGTAAGAACAATGAACAAAAGCTGCAAGTAATAAGTTTGTGGTCACACTTGCTTCTGTTAACTTTAGCTCTATTTAAAGAGAAATAAACTTTCTGTCTTCTACAAAGAACAAAAAATAAGATTGAGAAAGGAAAGAAAAACTATAAGTAAGTAACTCTCTTAATCCTCTCCTTTCTACTCTTCACATGAACATTTTGCATGTTTATAAGAAGAGAAATAAAAGAGATGGGCAAGACTGGAACTATGCTTAGAGCATGGAAAGTTGAATTATAACCTCTTTTTCCCTGTAAAAACCAGATTTCTGCAAAGGTTTACGGAAACAGGAGCAGTAAGGACAAACTATAAGGCCTGAAGCTACTATGTATGGGGCACAAATAGGTTGAGGGATAATAATGTACAAAATGCTTCTGATTCACTCTCTCATTTGAGTCTCATAATAACCTTTGAAGTAGGCATAATAGCTACTGCCTAGAGGGACCTGGGATTTGAAGAGATAATAGGACAACACCAAGATCATAATATAGGCTAGAGGGTTTTAAAATTACTCTATACAGATATACATTATTGGCATGATTATAGTCATGACAAAATTGTATATTACTGTTTCTATGAATGACTTAACAAGCCCATAATTACAGACTGACTGTAAGTATACATATATATTCCTAATAAAAAGAAGAAAAAGAAAACCTAGGTAAGCAATTATATGTTAAACTGCTAGTTTATAACCCGGAGGCAATGTTGTTAAAAATAGTTACTACTTGAAGTTTTCTATAGGAACAATTTCACAGATGCAATATACGAAAAAATCATTGGTGTACAGGCAGAAGTTAAAAAAAAAAGATATGAAAAAATCAATTGTGCCTCAGTTAGAAAAATGGCCATGTTCAATGAATCTATCATGAAAAGTCTTGCTATGCTCCACAAAAGCTGGAGAGTTTAACTGAGAGGAACAGAGGTCTATTATATTAGAACGATAAAACAGTTAAGGTTATATCTGCTTTTACCTGGATAAACTGAGCTAAATTATGAAGTTGCATATTCTCAAATTTCTGCCTACACTAAAAACCTACATTTTGAGGACACTATCTGTAAAATTAGTAACACATTATTCTTCAGTCTCCAGAGCTCAAATCCCAGTTGATCTCACTTTTTCTGATGACCCACCCCTTCTTTGATTGGCTTAATCTTATCATCCATTTTAATTCTCACCATTCAGAAAGCCATTGCATAGATGATGAGCTCATTCACATTGGGCACCATGGAAAAAGTTTATATATATGTGTGTGTGTGTGTGTCTGTGTATGTGTGTGTGTGTATATATATATATATATATATATATATATATGTTTTGTTTTGTTTTGTTTTTTTGAGACAAAGTCTTGCTCTGTTGCCCAGGCTCACTGCAACCTCCGCCTCCTGGTTCAGTGATTCTCCTGACTCAGCCTCCTGAGTAGCTGGGATTACAGGTGCCCTCCACCATGCCCAGCTAATTTCTGTATTTTTAGTAGAGACAGGGTTTCACCATGTTGGCCAGGCTGTTCTGGAACTCCTGACCTCAAGTGATCCGCCCACCTTGGCCTCCCAAAGTGCTGCAATTACAGGTGTGAGCCACCGCACCTGGCCAAGTTAATATTTTTTAATACACTAAACATTACATTGGAAAGTGCCCATTTTTTAGAAAAGGAGAGCTAGAGATTGGAACACAATATATAGAAATTAGAATTCAGATTAAGTTGACTGACAAGCATTAGGAAAAATGCAATAAAGATTGGGAGACTGAGGCTCAGAAACATGTAGCTTAAGGAAGCTTTAATACACAAAGTGAGAACAGTCCAAACACAGGCAGGTGAATGGCAAAGGATCTAATGGGCCACACTGTATCACTGTCATTCTCCTTTCATAAAGGAAAAAAAAAAGAAAATATTTTCCCCCTTAAGAACAGGAAAACCATGAAGTCCTTTAATGATAACAATTGTAAAAAATAGCCAGGGAGAAAATTTGCAAGATTTCTTTTACAGTGCTGTAACCTATTGGTTAATTATAAGTTTAGCTGTCCCTTGCTAGACAATTAAGCTTTGTTTGTTCGTTTTGTTTTGGTTGTTTTAGATAGGGTCTCACTCCGTCACCCAGGCTGGAGTGCAGTGGTGTTATCACGGCTCACGTAGCCTCGACCTCCTGGGCTCAAGCGATCTTCCTGCCTCAGCCTCCAGGGTAGCTGGGACTACAGGCATTTGTCACCATGACCAGCTAATTTAAAAAATTTTTTAGTCTGGGCATGGTGACTCATGCCTGAAATCCCAGCACTTTGGGAGGCTGAGGCGGGCAGATCACATGAGGTCAGGAGTTTGAGACCAGTGTGGCCAACATGGTGAAACCCTGTCTCTACCAAAAATACAAAAATTAGCAAGGCACGGTGGCAGGTGCCTGTAATCCCAGCCACTCAGGAGGCTGAGGTACAATAATTGCTTGAACCCAGGAGGCAGAGGTTGCACTGAGCTTAGATTGCACCACTGCACTCCGGCCTGGGCGACAGAGCAAGACTATGTCTCAAAAAAAAAAATTTTTTTTTGGTAAAGACAGGGTCTCACTATGTTGCCCAGGCTGGTCTTGACCTCCTAGGCTGAAGCAATCCTCCCACCTTGGCCTCCCAAAGTGTTGGGATTAAAGGCATGAGCCACTGCACCTGGTAAGTTTCTTAGAGTACCACAGACAGATCATTAAGTCAGGTTATGTTTTAAATCCTGCAGCAGTAAAGTGTTTTTTTATTTTTTTCTTTCTGGTCATCAAGTTAATTAAGGTTTTCTTTAGTTTTTTTTTAAAAGCAACTTAAGAGACATAAACGATACTTCTCAATTTTGTGGTACTTTTTCATTTTTAAAACAGCTAATGAGGAATGTTTCATGCTTAAGTATATTGGTCTATCTCTAGATCGAACTTCACATTTACAAACATGGCTTTTAGGAGTTCCCACATATGTTTGGGAAATGGAGTGGGCAAAATCCTGGAGAAGACGGAATTGTTGAAAGCGGGGCTGATACCCCAAAATGTGCCTAATATACTAGACCATAGGTGCCACAGAGAGCTGGAGAGGGAGTGGGCACCAACATGTATGTGTACTTTGCCAGGCTTTCATCCACATCTGATATTTACTAATTCAACACT
Source organism: Gorilla gorilla gorilla (assembly GCF_029281585.2). Classification (NCBI taxonomy): domain Eukaryota; kingdom Metazoa; phylum Chordata; class Mammalia; order Primates; family Hominidae; genus Gorilla; species Gorilla gorilla. The sequence goes on along the minus strand of NC_073232.2, from coordinate 43,312,817 downwards.
ATTTCCTGAAAATCTGGTTTGTGTTCTGTCTCTGGGAAGCACTAAGGAAATAATGGCGGGCCCAACACTCTCGTGAAAGTTCTCAGGGAGTGTTTGCAGAGAGACAGGTATTTACCAAACAATGAAATGACTATGTAATTAAGAGATTTGAAAAAAAAGTACAGAGTCCTTTGGAAATGTGTAACAAAAATGTGATCTAATTTGGGGTGGAAAGGTGGTGAAGTAGGAAAAGATATGCGTGAGGTTTAAGTGAGCTCTGAGCGATAAAAACAAGGTAACTAGGTGAAGGAGAAGGAAGAGAGCTCCAGGGAAATCAATAGCGGTGCAAAGGCTCTTAGTTAAGAGTGATTGATGAGATGAATCACGTAGTTAGGTGGCAACTGAAGTAGCCCAAGCAAAAGACAAGAATGGTGGTGGAGACAGAGAGAGGTGGTCAGATGAGATGATGTTTCTGACAGTGATTGTGGGAATGGAGGTGACTGAAGGTATCAGTGCCAAACAGGTTCTTTTCTGCTTCACACACATTCTGGGGAACTAACTCTAACAACTTGCAAAGGCTGTGGTTGCATGGCTTTCTCACTGCTAATCTTAAATCTTTACTAAAACAAAGGCAGATCATGCTTCGTTTCTGCCTTGCAGGTCTTTCTCTTGCTGGTGCTAGCAGAATATTCTCATGTTTGAAATTATACTTCCTTAAATCTTTATTTTTTTAATTCTTTTTTTTTTTTTGAGATGGGATCTCACTCTCTCATCCAGGCTGGAGTGCAATGGTGAAATCTCAGCTCACTGCAACCGCCACCACTCGGGTTCAAGCGATTCTCCCGCTTCAGCCTCCCAAGTAGCTGGGATTACAGGTGTGCACCACCACATCTGGTTAATTTTTGTAGAGATGGGATTTCACCATGCTGGCCAGGCTGGTCTTGAACTCCTGACCTCAGGTGATCTGCCTGCCTTGGCCTCCCAAAGTGCTGGGATTACAGGCGTGAGCTACTGCGCCCAGTCCCTTAAATCTTTTTTTTTTTTTTTTTTTGAGACAGAGTCTTGCTCTGTTGCCAGACTGGAATACAGTGTCATGATCTCAGCTCACTGCAACCTCCGTCTTTCTGGTTCAAGTGATTCTCCTGCCTCAGCCTCCCAAGCAGCTGGGATTATGGGCACGTGCCACCATGCCCAGCTAATTTTTGTATTTTTAGTAGAAATGGGGTTTCACCATGTTGGCCAGGATGGTCTCGATCTCCTGACCTTGTGATCTGCCTGCCTCAGCCTCCCAAAGTGCTGGGATTACAGGTGTAAGCCACCATGCCTGGCCTAAATCTTTAAATTGTTTTTAATATCATCTCTTCTTGGGGTCCTAATAGGCTTGCAACAGCTGATGCATCAATGTGAATGGCCAATATAAGACAACAGAGGCAGTGGCAACTATTAAAGAAGCTGTTCCCAAAATCTCCCATAGCTCTCAAAGGCAGCAGAGATCTACCTTCAAGAGTATCAGATTTGAAGAACTAGACGTAACACAGAAGATGAAGATAATCTTTTTTGTTGTTTTTTAAGAGACAGGGTCTCACTCTCACCCAGGCTGGAGTCCATGGTACCATCATAGCTCACTTCAGCCTTGAACTCTTGGGCTCAAGGGATGCTCTCACCTCAGCCTCTCACGTAGTTGGGATTATAGGCACTTGCCACTGTACTCAGCTAATTTTAAAATTTTTTATAGAGACAGGGTCTCGCTTTGTTGCCCAGGCTGGTCTTAAACTCCTGGCTTCAAGGAATCCTCCTGCTTTGGCCTCTTAAAGTGCTGGAACTACAGACATGAGCCACTGTGCGTGGCCAAAGATATTAACATTAGTTAGATATTTTCTTTTTTTTTTTGAGATGGAGTCTCTCTCTGTCACCCAGGCTGGACTGCAGTGGTATGATCTCTGCTCACTGAAACCTCCGCCACCTGGGTTCAAGCCATTCTCTTGCCTCGGCCTCCTGAGTATCTGGGATTACAGGCACCTGCCACCATGCCTGGCTAATTTTTTCTGTATTTTTAGTAGAGACAGGGTTTCACCATGTTGGCCAGGCTGGTCTTGAACTCCTGACCTCAGGTGATCTGCCTACCTCGGCCTCCCAAAGTGTTGGAATTATCAGCATGAGCCACCGCACCTGGCCAGTTAGTTATTTTCAATTCCATCCCTTCACTACAATTCGAATACTCACTTTTCTTCCTCTAGCTGTCAGGAAGCTGGGAGGCAATAACAAGCCCCAAATCATCTAGGGAGGATACACGCTATCTATGGCCTTGCCATACCAGAGAAGACTGCCACATAAACATGAGGCCAAGATTATATATCAGATTGTTTTCAGTTTGGAGGCAGGGAAGTTAATCAGTATTTTAAATCAGAGCTACCTAACTGAATACACTAAAAATGATGCCACCATGGTAATGTAATGAGGAAATGACATATTCTTCTGTCACATTCCAGCAGAGAGAGGCAGGTATTTCAAATACAGTCATGGGCCACATAACAATGTTTTGATCACTGAGACTGCACAGATGATGGTGTATATGTTTAGATACACAATTACCTACCATTATGTTGCAACTGCCCCCTATGGTATTCAGTACAGTAACATACTTGACAAGTTTGTAGCCTTGGAGCAACAGGCTGTCTAGGTTTGTGTAAGTTCACTCTATGATGTTTGCACACTGAAATCGCCTAATGATGCATTTCTCAGAATGTATCCCCATCGCTAGGCAATGCATACTGTATTTGAAGCTATCTCATAAATAGGGTTTGACATACACTAATTATAGCCTGGCAGTATTCATTTACTAAAATCATATAACTGTTACTCTCCTCTCAGGATCTGCCCCGTCGAGTCCTCTGACAGACGGACCTAGTGACTGCTGAAAACCTGAGTGGGAAGGTGAGTCTTTTTCAGATGACCTCTATAAAGCAGATCTAGAGGAGACTGGAAGGGTGTGTGTCCCATTATGCCAGTTTGAAATTAATTATGTTTCACTAGGCAGAGGAGGCTCCTGGGCCCAGTTGACAAAGTGTGTGTAAAATGTGATTAGCTTTAGGGAATAAATGATTACATGTGCAAATAAATGGGTTTAGTCTACTCACCAGATCAAGCAACTCCACAATTTAGTATTTTTCTTTGGCAGAAATTGAACGCAAAACCACATTAACATCACCTTTGAGGTTATACATACCCACAAGTGAGGAAAACCAAAGATATTGTTCCCCCAGCTATCATAACCCTGTCGGATGATAGATATATATTAAAAGTGAACTATAAAACTTAATTCAAATCCAGAGTTAGCACAAGAATATACCACAATATTCTTTATGACAAGCTGTGGAGCTATTATACTAGCAGAGTTTTAATTAACCTTTCCAGGTGGAGAAAAAAAGACTCACGGGCTCTTTGAAGCCAGTATAAGACAAGATCAGTAAACCAAGCAGTACAATTTCCACAGCATTGGAAAAAATCCCAACATTACTTTATTTTACTTATCTATTTATTTATTTATTTTTGAGACAAACTTTTGCTCTTGTTGCCCAGGCTGGAGTGCAGTGGCATATTCCTGGCTCACTGCAACCCCTGCCTCCCAGGTTCAAGCGATTCTCCTGCCTCAGCCTCCCAAGTAGCTGGGATTACAGGCTTGCACCACCACGCCGGGCTAATTTTTTGTATTTTTAGTAGAGACAGAATTTCACCATGTTGGTCAGACTGGTCTCCAACTCACAACCTCAGGTGATCCACCCACCTCAGCCTCCCAAAGTGCTGGGATTACAGGCGTGAGCCACCGCGCCTGGCCTACTTTATTTTTATTCTTTTTTGAGATGGAGTTTCGTTCTTGTCACCCAGGCTGGAGTGCAGTGGCGTGATCTCAGCTCACCACAAACTCCACCTCCCTGGTTCAAGCGATTTTCTTGCCTCAGCCTCCTGAATAGCTGGGATTGCAGGTGCACACCACCACGCCCAGCTAATGTTTGTATTTTTTGTAGAGATGGGATTTTGCCATGTTGGCCAGGCTGGTCTCAAACTTCTGACATCAGGTGATCTGCTGCTGCTTCCCAAAGTGCTCGGATTACAGGCGTGAGCTACCCCGCCCGGCCCCAACATTCCTTTAGATTCAAATTTAAAAAGCAGTCGTGCTGACTGGGTGTGGTGGCTCACGCCTGTAATCCCAGCACTTTGGGAGGCCAAGGTGGGCGGATCACCTGAGGTCAGGCGAGACCAGCCTGATCAACATGGAGAAACCCCATCTCTACTAAAAATACAAAATTAGCCAGGTGTGGTGGCACATGTCTGTAATCCCAGCTACTCGGGAGGCTGAGGCAGGAGAATTGCTTGAACTGGGGAGATAGAGGTTGTGGTGAGCTGAGATCATGCCATTGCACTCCAGCCTGGGCAACAAGAGTGAAACTCCGTCTCACATTAAAAACAAACAAACAAACAAAAAAAAAACTGTAGTCGTGGGCCAGGCACGGTGGCTCATGCCTGTAATCCCAGCACTTTGGGAGGCCAAGGCGGGTGGACCACCTGAGGTCAGGAGTTTGAGACCAGCCTGGCCAACATGGTGAAACCACGTCTCTATTAAAAACACAAAAATTAGCCAGGCGTGGTGGTGTGCCCCTGTAGTCCCAGCTATCCAGGAGGGTGAGGCAGGAGAATTGCTTGAACTTGGGAGGCAAAGGTAGCAGTGAGCTGAGATCACACCACTGCACTCCAGCCTGGGTGACAGAGCGAAACTCCATCTCAAAAAAAAAAAAACAAAAACAAAAACAAAAACTATAAGACAAAAACTAGTCACAATCAAATTCAAGTTGATACACATCTACTGAGTGAGAAATGCTAGGAGTTTTGGGAAAAACCTAGTTCAGTATAAGCTGATAAGGGAATACCTAATAGATCTCAGAGTTTGTTCCAATTACTTTGGTTAGGATCACAGATGAGTAAGATCAGAGTTTGCACCTAAGTGAATACTTGGAAATTAGCTAAGAAGATAACCAAACAGTAGCAAGTTTCTGATTAAAAGATCGAAGTTTGGCCAGGCGCAGTGGCTCATGCCTGTAATCCCAGCAGTTTGGGAGGCCGAGGTAGGTGGATCACCTAAGGTCAGGAGTTGGAGACCAGCCTGGCCAACATGGCGAAATCCCGTTTCTACTGATAAAGTACAAAAATTAGCCAGATGTGGTGGTGGGCGCCTGTAATCCCAGCTACTCAGGAGGCTGAAGCAGGAAAAGCTTGAACCCGGGAGGTGGAGGTTGCAGTGAGCCAAGATGGTGCCACTGCACTCCAGCCTGGGAAACAAGAGTGAGACTCTGTCTCAAAAAAAAGAAAAAAGATCAAAGTTCATCAGACCAAAGAAATAAAAACTTCAGACACCCAGAGGGCTCTCATTAAGTGACACATTATTCAAGTGTTTTTATATGTTATCATGTGTTCTATGTATCATGAGAACATAATCCTTGAATCTGGAGTAAAAAGTAATCTATTAAGTTTTTTACACACTATCAATGTATCACAGTGGGAATTTCCCAAGTTTATTATAAAGTATCACAGAAAATAAGCTACAAGATACTGCCATGATGGATACTAAATTTCCAAGTGATATTAATAGACATTTGTCTCAAATTGAGGGAACAAATTACAAGCTGGAAATGAAACACAACATATCTTTCTGGCTGTAAAATGACATTTAAAACGTCCAATACTTCTGCTACTAATGGCAACAATAAACCATGGTGCATAGCATAATAGGGACTAAACCTCTATATCCTGAAAAAAAAAAAGCAATCCTAGGAGCTTTCCTCATCAGTTCAAAAGCTGCATAGGACACATTTCTCTGGAGATGGAAGGGACTGGGACTGGAAAACAGCAAGCATTGGATAGTCTGGATTATAAGAATATGTAGCTGGGCGCTGGTGACACAGGGAGAAACTACTGATCTACAGTGCTGGAATACTACTAGGAAGCAACTGTCTTCTGGGAAGGAAGGGAATGAGGTTGCAACTCTCTATTCACTAGACTCAAAGCTAATGAATCATGTGGGGGAGGACTGTGGCAACTATGAACAGCACCGGTGGGTTGAGAAAGGCAATGAGGTCTGAAATAAAATCACCACTGGGTAGCAAGATAAACTGCTGGCATGGTCTTTGCAATGAGTCTAACACTATGATCCTGGAACTGTTTTTGACACAGCCCTCCTGAGGCTAATCCTATAATCTGGGGAAGGCGGTGAGTATGTATAGGAGGTAACCTGTATATGAATGTTCCCAATGTTCCCCTACTCCTAATATTCACTCTTGTGTAATCCCCTTCCACAATGGACCAGAAACTGTGACCAAAAGGATAAGGCAGAAGTGATGGAATGCCACTTCTAAGATCAGATTATACAAGACAGTGTGGATTCCCTGTTGGCTGTGCTGTGGGAAGCCAGCTGCCAGGTCATGAGAGCCCTGTGAAGAGGTTCACTAAGGGAGGAACTGGAGCCTACTGCCTACAGCCATGTGAGTGAGCTTAGAAGAGGCCTAGTCAAGCTTTTAGAGGACTAAAATCTCATGAGAGACAGCCAGAATTACCCAGCTAAGCTGCTTGTAGATTCTTGTCCCTTAGAAACTATGTGATATAATAAATGTTAGCTGTTTTAAACTATGTTTTAGGGTAATTTCTTTCTTTTTATTTTTTTTGAGACAGGGTCTTGCTCTGTCACTCAGGCTGGTATGCAGTGGCACAATCCCAACTCACTGCAGTTTCAGCCTCCCAGGCTCAAGCAATCCTTCCACCCCAGCTTCCCAAGTAGCTGGGACGCACCACCATGCCCGGCTCATTTTGTGTGTGTGTGTGTGTGTGTGTGTGTGTGTGTGTGTGTTTTGTTTGTTTTTGGTAGAAACGAGATCTCACTATATTGCCCAGGTGTGTGTGTGTGTGTGTTTTGTTTGTTTGTTTTTGGTAGAAACGAGATCTCACTATATGGCCCAGGTTGGTCTCAAGCTCCTGGGCCCAAGCGATCCTTCTGCCTTAGCCTCCCAAATTGACGGAATTATAGGCATGAGCCACCATGCCTAGCCTAGGGTAATTTCTTATGCAATAATAGGTTGCTAATACAGTTGTAGAGCTCTAATTTTAGAAGGAGTGGGTTAGAAACTGTCTTACTTCCTACTTTTTTTTTTTTTTTAAAGAGACAGGGACTTACTCTGTTACTCAGGGTGGAGTGCAGGGCGCAATCACAGCTCACTGCAGCCTCAACCTCCTGGGCTTAAGCAATCCTCCTGCCTCAGCCTCCCAAGTAGCTGGGACTATAGTTATGTGCCACTGTGCTTGGCCCATTTTTTTTTTTTGGTAGTAGAGATGGGTCTCACTATGTTGCCCAGGCTGGTCTCGAACTCTATAGACTCAAGTGATCCTCCCACCCTGGCCTCCCAAAGTGCTGGGAATACAGGCATGAGCCATCACACCAGGGCTTACTTCCTACTTTTAAGAACCACTAGTGCCTGAGCAGGAGGAGCAACACCAACACCAAGCTGGGGTCACAGAATGAGCCACATTATCTTGAACAAGTACAACTGTTCAATTAACTCTATTAGCTTTAATTCATCCCAAATAGCATTTTACCAGAGAAAAAGGGGTGGGAGGGAGAGGGAGAGAGAGAAAGAGTGGGGAGAGAGACAGAGAGAGAGACAGAGAGAGAGATAGTCACCACCACCACAACAAAAAAACACCAATGGGTACAGTAATTCCACTACAGCAAATAAGCTGCTTCGAAAATTTCTCAGTTTGCTGTTTGTCCAACCTTAACAGCAAAGAAATTCCATGAAAAGTATTTCTAGGCCGGGCGCAGTGACTCATGCTTGTAATCCCAGCACTTTGGGAAGCCGAGGCGGGTGGATCATCTGAGGTCAGGAGTTCGAGACCAGCCTGGCCAACATGGTGAAACCCTGTCTCTACTAAAAATAAAAATTAGCTAGGCGTGGTGGCACATGCCTGTAATCCCAGCTACTCAGGAGGCTGAGGCAGGAGAGTCGCTTGAACCTGGGAGGCGGAGGTTGCAGTGAGCCAAGATTATCCCATGCACTCCAGCCTGGGCAACAAGAGTAAAAATCCGTCTCAAAAAAAAAAAAAAAAAAGAAAAGAAAAGCATTTCTATATTGGAAAGAAAATAATAGCATAATAATATTAATAGCAGCATATTAACACTTAGCAATGATGACTGCAACACTCTGTATTAATGTTATATGATGTCCAATAAAGAGAACATGACCAATATCCTATATTCAAGGAAACTACTTTAGGTTCTTCCTTAATTTCTGACATGTGCTCCATAATATATCTACATGGAAACTTGGAAAATATTATCAAAACATCTCACTGATCAATATAATCCAGCACAATGAATTTAATATATATACCTCATTTATTTTTCCAGTTGTGTATACTGGAAATCACTGCTTTGGGATTAAAACTCTGATCAACATGATGATTGTGAAGTTGGCAATTTTCTGGAAGGCTTTCAAACTTTAAAGGGTAGAAAGCTGCAAACAGTATTAAGACTGGACAGAGATGCCAGGAAGTATAGGTCAATGATTCTTCCTTAACTCCTCTTCTAATAAGGCTCCCAGGGTCACAGAAGAATTCAAATGCGGTTCCTGTTTTGTTTTGTTTTTTTAAAATAAATACAGGGTCTCACTCTGTTGCCCAGGCTGGAGTCCAGTGTCACGATCACGGCTCACTGCAGCCTCAGACCTCCCGGACTCAATTGATCTAACCACCTCAGCCTCCCAAGTAGCTGGGACCACAGGTGCATGCCACTACACCCAGCTACCATTTTTTTTTTTTTTTTTTTGGTATTTTTTTTGTAGAGACATTATCTTCCTATGTTGCCCAGGCTGGTCTCAAACTCCTGAACTCAAGTGATTCGCCCGCCTTGGTCTCCCAAAGTGCTGGGATTACAGGCATGAGCCACTGCACCTAGCCTTCATTAAAAAAGAAACCTAGACTGGGTGTGGTGGCTCACGCTTGTAATCCCAACACTTTGGGAAGCCAAGGCAGGTGGATCTCTTGAGGTCAAGAGTTCAAGACCAGCTTGGCCAACATGGTGAAACCCCATCTCTACTAAAAATACGAAAATTAGCTGGGTGTGGTGGCGCACGTCTGTAGTCTCAACTACTTGGGAGGCTGAGGCAGAAGCATTGCTTGAACCCGGGAGGCGGAGGTTGCAGTGAGCCGAGATCACACCACTGCACTCCAGCCTGGGTGGCAGAGCAAGACTCCATCTCAAAAACAAAAACAAAACCAAAAAACCAAATAACCTTATTGTATATTGATTAGTTTTTTGACAAATACTTATTGTGCACTTACTCCTGAAAACATTTTTTACAGCTGTCTCTTTACAACCTTATCTCACCAATACCAGCAGTTTCCTGTTTTTTTACCCCTGTGCTTCACGTCCTTAGCTGGATATGAGGGTGATCTGGCTGAGACCCATCCTTCTGATCTCTGGCCCATCTTGGCTCATTTACTTTATTCTGTACAACTTAAATATAAGGATAGCACTCTGTCCCTCACTTTCTTTTTTGCTTCAAGTAAATTATACACTGTCCTTGAGTGAGCTCATCAATTCCCAATGTATCAACCAACTCCTATATGCTAATAATACCGTATCTCTAATTCCACCCACATCACTGATTGCCAAATTCATATATCCAATTGCCTGTAGAGAAAGCTATTGAGGTGTCTCATTAATACTTCAAACCCAAAATGTCCGAGAGAGAACGCAACATTTCTTCAAGCAAACCTACTTCTCCTCCTATGTTCTCTATCTCAGTGAATGGGATTAACTGAATTCTACTCTTTCATACCAATTGCCAAACTGCCAATTGCCAAATCGACTCCCTTTTCTCTCTCCCCTTTCCTAAGACTACCTTATGATTTTCTCCTTAGACAACTGCAATAACTACCTATTTTCCCTCTTTGTTAATCCATACTTTACAGTGTTGCTACAGTGATCTTTCTAAAAATCCAAATCTGATTATTCCACTTCTCACTTTATACCTTTCAATGGTTCCCTACAGGTTTTAGGATAAAGTGTCCAAATATCCGCGGTGCACCATTCAAAATACTTCATGACCTGGCTACTGCATTTTGTTTTTGTTTCCCAAAAGCACCATCTTTTTCCTTCCTTCTTTGCATTGGGTGCTCTATTTCCCTAGAATGCACTTTTATTTATTTAAAAAGATAGCTTGTAACCTAGAATGTACTTTTTATTTTGCACAGCTCTCTCTCTCTCTCCCGCTCTCTCATGCTTAGAAATGACTGAACTAGTTTATATTTCATTAGTCATGTAGCTTTAATAAAAAAACACATTCATGTTAATGTGTGGTAGATTGATACAAAACAGATACAGAGATTATGGGTGGGGAGGGAGAAAAGGCATCCAATAATAAGAAAAATAATGAGGAATAAAAGAGACTTGACAAATATTCATTTCTGTGCTGTTAAATGAATTCAGAGGATAATAATCTGATGTAATTTATGACCCTTTAAAGTGGTATTTGCTCAAAGTATGAATTCAAAAGGCTGCATATGATACATAATTCATTCACAAATGACTGCAGAGCTGGCTGTGACTCCTAGGACATTGTCTAGACTTCCTAGACTCCTCCAAGGCTGGGTAGCAAGCCAGAGGCCAGATCTATTTTTTTAAAAATATTTTTCTTCTAAGAAAGAAAAAAAATTACATCTACTAGTTAACTGAGGCTAAGTTAGTTAAAAGAAGAAAAAAAAGCAAGCTTCTTTCCACTCATTAGCACAGTCATCATGAGCAACCATTCTTTATTTTAAAATGTCCCTAAGTTCCAAAGACCGTAACTCTAAAAGGCACCTGTAGCTAAAGATGGCTATAAGAGGGATAAAAATGAAAAGACCTACTCAGATACCGTGGACATCATTTTGTCCAAGCTGATCTAGAGGCCAAATTTGATCTGCCTATAGGCCCAGAGAGGTCTGGGAGAACGTAAAGAAACTTTCTCTTGTCTTGTCTTGCTCCCTAATTTTAATCTGTTTCTTAATGATCTTTGCAGACCTGTCCCTGAGGCACAGAGTCTCTTTACCAGCATCAGAAAACCTAGACGATCTATCAATTTAAGCCTGGCTTGGGACAAACTTGATGAGAAAGGTCATTTCTCACAGTCTCTTGGCTCCAGTCCCAGAGTTTACCGAGTGCTCTAATGCCTCTTCTTGGGTATTCCACAACTGTAACAAAGAGCAAATGAAAATCCACTACCTCATCTTTAGACAGAATGAATTTCAGAGTTAGAATTGACTCAAATAATGCCACCTCTGAGAAAACTGAGCAGTCCCCTGCTCTCTTACTTCACAGACTGATTCACATGTCCCAATTTATGTTCTCATTGTACCATATACATATCTCTACAACTGTACTTTACTTATGCACTGTGCAAGTATTTCTTGTTCATTTATCCTACCTTTATAAGCTTCTTGAAAGCAGAACAATGTTTTTCTCATCTTTGTATCTTAAGCATTTAGCACAGTTCCTGGAAAACTAGTGTAAATTATTAGTAGTTAAGAAAAGACTCTGAGCCGGGCACAGTGGCTCATGCCTGTAATCCCAGCACTTTGGGAGGCCAAGGCAGGATGATCACCTGAGGTCAGGAGTTTGAGACCAGCCTGGCCACCATGGTGAAACCTTGTCTCTACTAAAAATACATGAAATTAGCCGGGTGTGGTGGTGGGCACCTGTAGTTCCAGTTACTCGGGAGGCTGAGGCAGGAGAAGTGCTTGAATCAGGGAGGCGGAGGTTGCAGTGAGCCGAGATCATGTCACTGCACTCCAGCATGGGCAACAAGAGTGAAACACTCCATCTCAAACAAACAACAACAAAAAGACTCTGGAGCCAGACTGCCTGGAATCAAATCTCAGCTCCACCTTTATCATGTGTGAGACTTTGAGCAAGTTATTTAGCCTCTTATTGCCTCAATTTCCTCATTTATTAAATACTAACCTCATAGCATTGTGAAGATCAAATGAAACAACGTACAGACAGCCCCCAACTTACAATGGTCCCACTTAACAGTTTTTGAACTTTATGGTGGGTTTATTGGGGTATTAAACATATTTCTTTTCTTTTTTTTTTTTTTTTTTTGAGCCAGGGTCTTACTCTGTCACCCAGGCTGGAGTGCAGTGGGGCAATCACAGCTCACTGTAGCCTTGACCTCCTCGGACTCAGGTAATACTTCCACCTTATCCTCCCAAGTAGCTGGTTAAGGGCATTTCTGACTTATGATGGATTTACTGAAACATCATCATAAGTCAAGGAGCACCTGTACATAAAGCACTTAGAATAGTGTCTGACTTATGGTAAGCTCTCAGGAAGTGCTAGCTAGTATTTTTATTATGTAGTATGTACTCAAACTTTTGTTTGAATATATGCTACACATATGCTCGAGACTGACAGAAGTCTGTAGCCACGGACTGTTGTAGCTAGAAGTGTATATATAGATGAAACACTGAACTATAAATTCGTAATCACCTTCTTCTATACTATTTTTCATTTTACTGTATTACCTTTCTGTGGTACCTTGAATATTCTGTTGTATGTGAGACTAAAAATTTATTCCTGCATTCTGAATTCCAAATAAATGACCTAAGAACTTTTTATACACTGGTATAGAGCTTATTCATAAGTTGAGAAGCACCTGGGTTCTACTAAAAAGATGTTGCTAAGACTATTTGAAAGACTGATTGAGGAAAAGTTTCCATGGAGAAAAATCAAAGCTTCATGACTTATTTATGAGCTCCTTTTATCTTGTGGCCAGTTTCAAATGAACTTAAAATGTAACATTAAAGATATCTGATAACAGGAAAATCCTGGGGATTGACAAATATTACAAAGGCATCACTAACATATCATTGACTTTGGAATTGCAAAGCTATCTGCAAATCAAAGAAAAATATCAATCTCTATGAGTCTTCTGCACTTTTTTTTTTTTTGAGACGGCGTTTCGCTCTTGCCCAGGCTGGAGTGCAATGGCACGATCTCGGCTCACTGCAACCTCCGCCTTCCGGGTTCAAGCGATTGTCCTGCCTCAGCCTCCCGAGTAGCTGGGATTACAGGTATGTGCTACCACACCTGGCTAATTTTGTATTTTTAGTAGAGACGCGGTTTCTCCATGTTGGTCAGGCTGGTCTCGAACTCCCAACATCAGGTGATCTGCCCACCTCGGCCTCCCAAAGTGCTGGGATTACAGGCATGAGCCACGGCGCCCGGCCGCACTTTTAATGATCCATCTGAAAGGTCAGATTCAGAAGTGATAATGCCTTTAAAAAACTTTGCCCACATAATATATTTAAGCTACAAAGTGTCACTCTTAAAATTTTTCCTCCATTCTCCAAAAGGTATGAAACAAAAAAGCACTTTTTGGCACACTTTTACTGAATAATTATCAAGATATTATCAAGGTTGCATTTACAAAGGAGCTTTACATAACCATGGAGATTCTACCATATACAGTCATGTGCTGCATAAGGACATTTCAGTCAATGAGAGACTGCATATAATGGCGTTCCCATAAGATTATCATGGAACTGAAAAATTCCTATCACCTAGTGATGTTGTGAGGTTGCAATGCAGTTACTTTGTTTTATAAATTTAGTATACCCTAAGTGTACAGTGTATATAAATTCTGCAGTAAGGTACAGCAATGTCTTAGACCACACGCATCATCATTCATTCACTGACTCAACCAAACCGATTTCCAGTCTTGCAAGCCCCATTCATGGTTAAGTGCCTTTACAGATGTACCATTTTTTTAAATCTTTTATACCATATTTTTACTCTGCTTTTTCTATGCTTAGATATGTTTACTTACACAAATACTTACCATTGTTTTACAATTGCCTTGTTTTGTAAAGAATTGTTGGCCAGGCACAGTGGCTTATGCCTGTTATCCCAGCACTTTGGGAGGCTGGGGCGAGTGGATCACCTGAGGTCAGGAGTTCAAGACCAGCCTGGCCAACATAGTGAAACCTCGGCTCTACTAAAAATACAAAAATTAGCCAAGTGTGGTGGCACATGCCTGTAATCCCAGCTACTAAGGAGGCTGAGGCAGGAGAATCACTTGAACCCAAGAGGCAGAGGTTGCAGTGAGCCGAGATTGTACCACTGCACTCTAGCCAGGGTGACAGAGCAAGATTCTGTCTCAAAAAAAAAAAAAAAAAAGAATTGTTATAGTTCTTTTATACACATGCACGTGTGCTCACATGCACACACACGTATACATACACACATACGTATACACATTAGGTTAAATAATGCTTGCTGTGGCATTTCCTCACCAGATTTTTGCAAGGAGAAAGCAGTACATGTTGACTAAATGCTTTATGTTTTTCTAAAAATACTGTACTAGTAAAATACAGTAATTATTTCAGTACAGTAACATGCTGTATAGGTTTGTAGCGTAGGAGCAATAGGCTATACCATATAGCCTATGGTATACCTATATACCATATAGCTATACCATCCAGGTTTGTGTAAATGCACTCTATGATGTTTGCACAATGATGAGATCATCTAACAATGCATTTCTCAGAATTTATCATTAAGCAATACATAACTATATAGTATTTTCAGTTTGACTTTACAACCAGAGAACCTATAAGCCACAAATGATAGCAAACTTGAGCTGGAGAGAATAAAGGGAATTGCAAGAAATTAAATCAGAGTTCGGCTTTGGATTTTATACATTTTCTCATTAAACTAGCTCACCCTGAGAGCTAACCTGATCTCATCAGGGCAAGATATTGGACCTACCCCATGATGTGTATATATAGAGAAAATAGAATTAGTTTCAAAGAATGTTGATATCAAGACATGGGTGATTGACATAAAAGCTCCTGAGGAAAAAAAAATTTTTTTGAGATGGAGTCTTGCTCTGTCGGCCAGGCTGGAGTGCAATGGTGTGATCTTGGCTCCCTGCAACCTCCATCTCCTGGGTTCAAACGATTCTCATGCCTCAGCCTCCCGAGTAGCTGGAATTACAGGTGTGCACCACCACGCCTGGCTAATTTTTTTTGTATTTTTAGTAGAGACAGGGTTTTGCCATGTTGGCCAGGCTTGAACTCCTGGCCTCAAGTGATCCTCCTGCCTTGGCCTCCAAAAGTGCTGGGATTATAGGCATGAGTCACCATGCCCAGCCCATAGTTTTTTTTTTTTTTTTTTTTTTTTTGGTAAAAACCCTCAAACATATACTTGGCTCACTGAAGTTATAAATACCCAAAAGAAACAAGTATGGCTGTCATTCTTATCCCTGGGAGACGCATTCTGAGATACCCAGTGGATGCCTGTAACCAAGAATAGTACTGAACCCATTTGCCATCACATGGAACATGTTTCTGTTCAGGTCTTTTTTTTTTTTTTGAAATAGAGTCTCACTCTGTCACCCAGGCTGGAGTGCAGTGGCACAATCTTGGCTCACTGCAACCTCTGCCTCCCGGGTTCAAGTCATTCTCCTGTCTCAGCCTCCCTAGTAGCTGGGATTACAGGTACCCGCCACCACACCTGGCTAATTTTTGTATTCTTAGTAAAGACAGGGTTTCACCATGTTGGCCCCGCTGGTCTCAAACTCCTGACCTCAGGTGATCTGCCTGCCTCGGCCTCCCAAAGTACTGGGATTACAGACATGAGCCACCATGCCTGGCCCTTGTTCAGGTCTTTCACTCCCACATTTAAAGCCTTTTCCATCTTAACTAAGCACTTATCACACACTGTGGCTATAACTTTTGCAGTTTGAGATATAACAGCAAAATTAGCATAATTTTTTTTCCTTCTTCATAATTTCCCAGCTAGGAGATTCTTTCTTACCATAGATCTTAGCAACCTCACCATACAATTTTTTTCCATTCCTTATTAAGTTGAGAACTTTCAACCTTTTAGAAAGTACTTTACAGCTTCTGTCTGGCACATCTACATTACCAGCATCACTACTCTTGTGCTTTGGGGCCATTAGTAAATAAAATAAAGGTTACTTAAACACAAGCACTCCAACACTGCAACAGTCGATCTGGTAACAGAGATGACTACTAAATGACTAAGGGGTGGGCAGTGCAGACAGCCTCTATATGCTGACAAAGAGATCATTCATGTCCCCGCGGAACAAGTGGGACCTCATGAGATTTTATCACACTACTCAGAAAGGCATGCAATCTGAAACTTATGAACTGTTTATTTCTGGAATTTTCCATTTGATATTTTTGAACTACAGTTGACGGCAGGTAACTGAAATCTTAGAAAGAGAAATTGCAGATAAGGGAGGACTACTGTACTCTTTAACAAACTCTTCCAATTTTTGGAAAAGTCAAACTGGAAACCACTAAGGATGGAATAAGAAACTACCCACATTCTGCTTTGTAGAGGCAAAGCGGAAGTACAAAACTAAAGGAAATGTCATTGAACATATCATTTTGTTTCTTGGATTTAATTAAATCAAGAGTCAGTTCTCATCATTTAGTTTACACTTCCCCAGAAAACAAAACCAACAAAACTGGGCTATCAGTGCAAAAAGAAACCTACTTTGCCAAAGAGTGTTCTAGTTCCAGCAAGTGTTGGATTGAAAGCCTTCTTGCCTTCTGGTCTCCTTTTCTATAATATTTTGGCCAGGAAAGGAGCTGAGGCATGTCCCTTGATACGGTCATTTGTTGCATCAGACAGATTTAATTCTACCTTAGCACTTTAAACAGATGGGTAGAAAGATGTCAACTTGATGATTTAAAGGGTGGGTGATTCTAGAATCTCTTTAGGTACTCTTAATCATTTAGTTGTAGTTATAATCTTTTTAAAAAGCTCCTTGATATTTAACTTAATACCTTCATTTTTTTTTTTCATCTCTACTCTTTTTTTTTTTTTTGAGACGAAGTCTCACTCTGTTGCCCAGGCTGGAGTGCAGTAGTGCAATCTTGGCTCACTCCAACCTCTACCTGGGTCCAGGTGATTCTTGTGCCTCAGCCTCCCTAGTAGCTGGGATTACAGGAGTATGCCACCACATCTGACTAATTTTCTGGTTTTTTGTTTTGTTTTGTTTTTTGAGACAGAGTCTTGCCCTGTTGCCGAGACTGGAGTGCAATGGTGCAATCTTGGCTCACTGCAACTTCCGCCTCCCGGGCTCAAGCAATTCTCATGCCTCAGCCTCCCAAGCAGCTGGGATTACAGGGACGTGCCACCACGCCCGGCTGATTTCTGTATTTTTAGTATAGATGGGGTTTCGCCATCTTGGCCAGCCTAGTCTCGTACTCCTGACCTCAGGTGATCCACCCACTCTTCCTCCCAAAGTGCTGGGATTATAGGCATGAGCCACCACTCCCAGCCTAATTTTCTGTATTTTTAATAGAAACGGGGATTCGCCATGTTGGCCAGGATGGTTTCGAACTCCTGACCTCAGGTGATCCGCCTGCCTCATCCTCCCAAAGTGCTGGGATTACAGACGTGAGCCACTGCACCCGGCCTTGTCTCTATTCTTATTGACAGATGAGAATAATTAACATAGTTCTTTATATCTCTCTTTTTCTTTCTGATTGAACAAATCTAGTTAGCCTCAATATTTTTTCTTGAAGACTGAAATATAATCAGTGACTGAAATATAAATTGGTTACTGTTATCCTCTGAATCATACCTAATTTACCTTTAGATAACTGACACTCGTGCTTCTTAAAACGAAACAATTTTTTTTTTTTTTTGAGACAGAGTTTCGCTCTTGTCGCTCTTGTCGCTCTTGTTGCTCTGGAGTGCAATGGCATGAGACTGGAGTGCAATGGCATGATCTCGGCTCACTGCAACCTCTGCCTCCTGGGTTCAAGTGATTCTCCTGCCTCAGCCTCCCAAGTAGCTGGGATTATAGGCATGTGCCTCTACATTCGGCTAATTTTGTATTTTTAGTAGAGACGGGGTATTGCCATGTTGACCAGGCTGGTCTCGAACTCCTGACCTCAGGTTATCTGCCTGCCTTGGCCTCTCAAAGTGCTGGGATTACAGGCATGAGCCATCGTGCCCGGCCAAAATGTAACAATTTTATTGGTTATTTGCTAAGCACGTGAATCCCAGCTTATAAGCAAGATCATGCTACAGACTGGAATTCTATTAGATAATACCTTTTCAGTGTCCTTGTCTTATATTCTGGAGTTGGTTGCTTCTTTCTTCTACAAATTAGTTTTTGCTTTTTTTTTTTTTTTGATATGACAGCTCCTTTCCCCCCTTACCCCTCTCAAATTAAAATTAACCATAATCTTTCAAATAATTTTCTAATACTTTTCAGTTTTGACTGACATCCTACTTGCTACAGTCATTAAGAAATCAATGAATATATTAACTGGAATTAGATTCGGCACCTATCTCCAAGGAACTCAATAGTTCTCAGTAGCCTTAGACAAAATTTTTAATAACCTTAAAAGAGAATTTTAAAAACCAACCTTATATTCTTAAGTCATTCTTTTAAACCTGTTTTTTTTTTGAGTTCCCAAATAAAGAAAAAAGGGTAGAATGAAAAAAAAAGAGATCAGAATTAAGAGCATTAAAATAGCTGTAAAATCCAGCAGCTAATAATTCTTGTGATTAAATATAATTAAATGGCTAGTTTAGGTAGTATCTTGCAAGCACAAAAGAACAGTGTATTTCTCCACAGTCATAAGACTTGAGTGGCAAAGAAATTGGTAAAAGATTCTGAAGAAGGTAGACTGTACATATTCCAGAAATTTGGTCTTTTTCTGTCTCTAAAATTCAGAAAATTTTATTTTTCTTTAGAGTCCCAAATAAATCAGGTACAGAAATGCCATTTCAGACTAAAAGTAATAACTTAATCAGACAAAGAACAGAAATAGTTCAGTCTGAAAGACAGTGTGAAGTAGGCCCGAGTTGGAATCCTAGTTCTACCACATAATAGTCCTGTGACTTCTACCTCTTTGTGTTTCAGTTTCTACATCCAGAACATGGGTAAAACATCACTAAACCTGACAGGGTTGTTGAGAATTAAAATAAAGAAGGCATGTAATGTATATAAAGTGCCTGGCTCATAGTAGGTACTCAATAAATGATCATGAACTTATCCCTTTTCTCTGACCCCTCTGGAAATTAAGTTTGACAGATAAATAGCACTCTCTTCACTTTCAAAGCTACTGTGATGAGAAAAAGACAGAAATAACTAAATGGAACAATAAATCTCCTGGATCTGAAGTTTTAAAGTAGGTAAGTAATGAAATGAAGCTAGTGAGAGATGGATAGAAAGAATGGTGGAATTATAAAACCCATACAAAAGTTATTAAGATACTACTAATCATTTCTATTTTCCTCTTGGCTGTGATGATGAGATTATATTTCATACTCAATGAAAGGAGAAATTACCCAAACTTAGAAAAGTGAAATTAAAAGTGTTTCATAAAAACAAAAATTGCTGCCATTTTCCAGATGTTTTATCAGAAAACTATTTCAAAATGAAAGTAAGGCCTTTCAATCATCCAAGTGAGATGATCTATTTATACGCCTGTTGCCACACTAGGTGGCAGTGGGTATAAATGGGAAGGTGAACACACTTATTAAAGGCACAGTGCATGCCCGGTGGTGTTAGGTATGAAATATTTTATTAGTTTGCTAAGGCTCCCATAGCAAAATACTACAGACTAGGACTTTTCTCATAGTTCTGGAGGCTATACGAGTGTAAGTTCAAGGGGTCAGCAGGGTTGGTTTCCTCTGAGGCTTCTCTCCTTGGCTTACAGATGACTGCCTTCTGGCTGCCTCTTCACATGATTATCTCTTGGGTCTTTTTGTTGTGCCTAAATTTCTTCTTCTTATATGGACACCAGACAGGTTGGATTAGAGCCCACTCTTACCCCTCATTTAATGCAATCACCTCTTTAAAGACCTTATCTCCAAGTAAAGTCATATTCTGAGATACTGGGGGTTGGGACATCAACGTAGGAATTTTGGAATTTTGATGGGACACAATTCATCCCTTTACAAACATCATCTCACTTAACCATTGCCCTGTTTTACAAATGAGGAGCCAGGCTCTGAAAGAATAACTAAGTAATCAAATATCACATAGCCAGTAAGTGGTGGGACCAAAATTTTAACCAAGGCCTCATTAGCACTAAAGCCTATACTCTTACTGCTAGCCACGCTTCCTCAAAGAAGTACAAATGTAGTTGGGAAGACACAGTACTGACTGATGAAATTTTATGTAAGGATGTCATCAATAAGAAGGTACTTATTCTACTGGACGTCTTCGTCCATTTTCTGCTGGTATAAAAGAATACCACAGATTGGATAATCGATAAAGAACAGAAGTTTATTTGGCTCATGGTTTTGGAGGCTGGGAAGTCCAAGAGCATGGCACCAATATCTGGCAGGGGTCCTTTCATGGTGGATGGGCAAGCAAACATGTAAGACAGAGGGTAAATGGGGGCCAAACTTACTCTTTAATCAGGAGCCCGCTACCACAGCAATAGCCACTTCCATGAAAATGACATTAATGCATTTATGATAGCAGAGCCCTCATGACCTAATCACCCCTTAGAGCCCCTGCCTCTTAACAGTGATACAACAGCAATTAAATTTCCAATACACGAACTTTGATCGGGGGGGTGAGGTGGTGTATAATGAAACCATAGCACTAGACTTATGCTATGATATGGGAAGAATGGATTCAGTATTACTAGCCACTTACAGAACACTTACTACATGTTAGGCTGCATTCTTTCACAAGAGTCTATTGGTCTCCTCACATGAGGAACTGCTGACTGGCAAAAGGAACAGTCTTAGCACATCTTGGTCCAAAGCCTACAAATAGTTCCACATGAATGTCAAACAAAAGAGAGCCTTCTAGAGTAAGTATCTTAGATACAACTGTCTTTTACATCTCTTTTCTTCTGCATTTGGGGGTAGGCTATGTGTAGGAACGCATGCATGAAACCCCTAATCTGCTTTATAATATTTTCCCTCATGGGCATGCTACACAATATGTTTTTTTTTGAGACAGACTCTCACTCTGTCACCAGGCTGGAGTGCAGTGGCGCAATCTTGGCTTACTGCAACCTCCACCTCCCCGGTTCAAGCGATTCCCCTGCCTCAGCCTCCCGAGTAGCTGGGACTACAGGCACGCGCCACCATGCCCGGCTAGTTTTTTGTATTGTTAGTAGAGATGGGGTTTCACCATGTTGGACAGGATGGTCTCAATCTCCTGACTTCGTGATCCGCCCGCCTTGGACTCCCAAAGTGCTGGGATTACAGGCATGAGCCACCATGCCCGGCCTTCTACGCAGTATGTTAGTGGGCTTTCAACTCTATAGCATCTCAGTATGCAAGACAAAAGTCCTATGCTCTGTTTCTGTAGGCTCTCATTTGTGTTTCTAGGAACAAGTGTTGGTTTAGATTGTGGTCAGGCTGGCACCTGCTCAGTGCTCTGGTTGACCCTGTATGTTTTTGCTAAAAGTTTTTTTGTTTGTTTTTATTGTTTTTTTAAAATTTCTTTGTTTGTTTTTGTTTTTGCTAAAAGTATTACCCTAGTTTGTGCTTCTTTAACTACATTTTTTGGACCTACACTCTGTTTAATTGTAATTACATAATTAATAAGGTAAATCACTTACATTCCTAGATTATGTTACAAATACTCCCAAAGAAGACCAGTCTGGGTATATATGCATACTAGGAAGGCAAGGCATATGACTTGAACCCTAGTACATACTAACTCTCACACAAACATTGTTAGATGAGGTCTACTTCTTTCTTCTATACTCTGAGGAGTATATTGGAACATTCCTATAAGAATGCAAACTTCACAAAGGTAAGCACTATGCCTTTGTGTGTGTGTGTGTGTGTGTGTGTGTGTATTTGTTGTAACATATCTAGTATATTTTATATATAAAAATACCCAATATAAATCAGTGAACAAAATAAAATTCACTGCCTCAGAAGTATCTGTTTTCCATAGGGTAAAAATAGTAATGTTACCATTTCCAAATAAAGCTCTGGAAGCATAATACTTAAATGCTACTGGACATACATTTTCTTCATTCTGTGAAGTTATATTTTGAACTCCATGATCTGCTACAGTTTACTGTGGCAAGGTAACTGGCAAAAAACAAGAGTACTGTGGTTATTCTGAAGATAGAGCCCTCTACGTACAACTAGACAAAAGGAAAACGTCGCTAACTAGAATATTTAGAAACTGAGGTATTACGATTAATTTGTGACTAATTTTCTGGTTTATTGACAGCTGACCAGATAATGTCTTTTGCTTCTATTATTGTTGAAATCTTTTCAAGTGATTTTCTAGGCTGATGTGTCACATTCCTCGTATGCGATGAAGAAAAAACCCTTTGAAGTCTAAGCACTTAACCTTTCCTGATACTTACTTAGCCTTGAGCTTTTCACTAGACAGAGAAGTTATCTATCCAGCTGTGCAAGGAAGTTAGAATAGGGAAGCTGTGTTTGCTTCATGTAAAGGTATTGAAAAAAAAATCCTATACAATATTTAGTTAAGAAAAAAAAAGAAAAAAGGAATAGGGAAGCTGTAAAACTTTTCAACATGGCAAACATACAGTAAGTCTTCACTAGGTTCTAGGAAACTGAGCCTTTAAGTGAAACAATGCTTAACAAAACCAATGTTACCATAGGCTAATTGATAAAGATGAGAGTTAATTTCCTATGGCATATTTCTGGTCACAAAAACATCACCATGGCTGGGAGTGGTGGCTCACACCTGTAATCCCAGCAGTTTGGGAGGCCGAGGTGGGCAGATCACCTGAGGTTGGGAGTTCGAGACCAGCCTGGCCAACATGGTAAAGCCCTGACTGTACTAAAAACACAAAAATTAGCTGGGCGTGGTGGGGCACGCCTGCCATCCCAGGTATTCAGGAAGCTGAGGCAGGAGAATCGCTTGAACCCGGGAGGTGGAGGTTGCAGTGAGTGGAGATCGCGCCACTGCACTCCAGCTCAGGAGACAGAGCAAGACTCCATCTCAAAACGAAAACAAAAGCATCACCAAATTTCTAAATAAAGACCCAAAACACTTCTAATAGTAAACACTGAAATAAATGTGAGCTATATATATAGATCTAAGAAAGATTGATAAAAACAAGTAAGATAGTCATTTACCCAATTTTTAGTGATTAGATGTCGGTGGTCATAGTGGTGGTGGGTTAAATCAAGAAATAAATGTTTGCAAAGTGAAAATTGTAATAAGTACCTCCTCCTACCATGAAGTTCAAACATAAACAATAACCAATATGGCAGGCTCACTGAGAGCTTTTGCACTGCGTTGTTTATCATCTACTTTATGAGTTTATTTCACAATAATTTGCATTCTTTCATTTTCTAACATGCTTATTCCAGTTCAGGATCAGAGACTATCCTGGCTGCTCTGGGTGCAAAGCAGGAACCCACCCCAGACAAGATGCCGCTCCATCTCAGGGCACACTCACACACACCCACTCACTTAGACTGGGACCATTTAGACACTCCAGTGCACCGAACATGTACATCTTTGGGATATGAGAGGAAACTGGAGTACTCAGGGAAACTCAAACAGACAGGGGACTCCGCACAGAAAGTGGCTCTAGGGGGAAATCAATTTGTTCCCGCTTATCAGTGTTACAACAAAACGACATTGAACGAAACAACACAATTGAGACAAGTGGGTGGAAAAGGTGAAATCATATATAAGAATCTTGGGGAAACATGGGAAAGCAGATACAGAAGTAACATACATAGTTTAAAAACAACATAGCACCTTTCTCCAATATTTTCACCTGTTTTAGTTATAGTAGTTAATGTTTTGAAATTCCAAATAATATTAAGGTAGGGCGTGTGTTAAAAGAAAAAGAGAGGCCGGGTGCGGTGGCTCACACCTATAATCCCAGCACTATGGGAGGCCGAGGCAGGAGGATCACATGAGGTCAGGAGTTCAAGACCAGTCTGGCCAACATGGTGAAACCACATCTCTAATAAAAATACAAAATTAGCCGGGTGTGGTGGCACATGCCTGTAATTCCAGCTACTCGAGAGGCTGAGGCAGGAGAATCGCTTGAACCTGGGAGGTGGAGGTTGCAGTGAGCCAAGATCATATCATGCCACTGCACTCCACCCTAGCTGATGGAGTAGGACTGTCTCAAAAAAAAAAAAAAAAAAAAAAAAAAGAAGAAGAAAAAGAAAAGAGGTTGGGAAACACCAGTGTAAGAGAATTTTTAAAAATGTCAAGAAATTAGAGACTAGATTTTTGTCTCCAGAAAAAAATACATATAGAAGGCATTTAATCAATGTTTTGAATGGAACAGAATAAATAGCTATAATAGCATGATGGTCCAAACTTTAAATGGAAAAGTAAACTTGTAAATCCCCAAACACAGTAAGATACCTTTGCAACTCTCAGCAACATTGCCTTAAACAATTAAAGAGACAGGATCTCACTGTGTTGCCCAGGCTGCTCTCAAACTCCTGGGCTCAAGCGATTCTCCCACCTTAGCCTCCCGGGTAGCTGGGACTATGGGTGTATGCCACTGTGCCTGGTTAAGCACATATATTTTATATTAAGCACACATATTTTTATTCTGACATTTTGTGTTTCCAGCTCTTACTACCTTTGCAATTATCCATCCTTCTTCATCTCCATCTTCTGGTGTCTTCCACACAATAAACAAAAAAGCAGGAATATATGCTCAGATTGAGAACTGCTGTGACCCCTGAGTTTCTTTCTCCACAAACGGAACATACAAAGACAGCTAAGATTTTTCAATTTAGAGGTTTTTGGTTTTCGATTCCAGAAATACTTCACTTCATGACATTTTCACAGAACATGTTGTTTCCTATCTGCTGTCAGTTTATAAAGCACTGATAAGCTTCAAATCAATCAGTTCTCACAGCTGGAGGTAAATGGAAAGAATGCCTATAGTACAGGCCCTCCTGCCCATCAGCTCCACATGTGATGGATCTACTGAGTCTAAGGAAGACCTACCTCGAGCTTTAGAACATCATGCTGCAGTTTACGCTGAAATTCGAGGAAGTTTTTGATTGTCAGCTTTCCCTTCAGATCAGCTCCAAAAAAGTAGGTTGTGAGGGCTGAACACAAGCCAGACTTGAGGGTGTTGCCAGTAGTTGGACGATCTCTGTGGCGCATACCCATACTGGTTTGGGAGCGAATGATGCTCTGAACCTAATACAGAATCAAACCCGCATCCAGAAAAATATTAGGAAGTGAGAAAACATAAACATAGAAAAGTAAGAATCATAACTATTGTTTACTATTTGCCTACTCTGTATTATAATTATCTCTTTTAATGCTTACAACAATTTTTTATTTTTTTGAGACAGAGTCTCTCTCTGTCACTCAGGCTGGAGTGCAGTGGTACAAAATCAGCTCACTGCAACCTCTACCTCCCGGGTTCAAGCAATTCTCGTGCCTCAGCCTCCTGAGTAGCTGGGACTATAGGTACACACCATCATGCCTGGCTAATTTTTTGTATTTTAATAGAGACAGGGTTTCACCAGGTCAGCCAGGCTGGTCTTGAACTCCTGACCTCAAGTGATCCTCCCACCTTGGCCTCCCAAAGTTCTGGAATTGCAGGCGTGAGCCACCGCGCCCAG
Organism: Gorilla gorilla gorilla; assembly: GCF_029281585.2. Classification (NCBI taxonomy): domain Eukaryota; kingdom Metazoa; phylum Chordata; class Mammalia; order Primates; family Hominidae; genus Gorilla; species Gorilla gorilla. Next base: position 43,287,178 of record NC_073232.2, on the reverse strand, counting down.
CCTACAATAATCTTATAGGTCCTATTATTATCCTTATTTTATAAATAAGATTGAAGCACACAGAATTAAATAACTTGCTCAAGGTCAAGTGGCTGGCAAGTAGCAGAATTAGGGTTCTAACACAGACAGCCTGACAACTTTATAATTGGGATCCTCTTAGAAAATCTCTGTTCAGGAAAGGATGAACATTTGTTTTGGAGACTCAAAAACTCTCTCATGACCAGGTGTGGTGGCTCATGCCTATAATCCCAGCACTTTCGGAAGCTGAGGTGGGTGGATCACCTGCGGTTAGGAGTTCGAGACCAGCCTGGCCAAGATGGTGAAACCCCATCTCTACTAAAAACACGAAAATTAGCCGGGTGTGGTGGTGGGTGCCTATAATCCCAGCTGCTCAGGAAGCTGAGGCAGGAGAATCACTTGAACCCGGGAGGTGGAGGTTGCAGTGAGCCAAGATTGTGCCACTATACTCCAACCTGGGTGACAGAGCAAGACTCCATCTCAAAAAAAAAAAAAAAAAAAAAGAGACAGGGTCTTGCCTGTCATACAGGCTGGGGTGCAATGGCACGATCATAGCTCACTGCAACTTCAAAATCCTGCGCTCAGGTGATCCTCCCACCACAGCCTCCGGAGTAGCTAGGACTACAGGCACATACTACCAATCCCAGCTAATTTTTTTTCCCCCTGTAGAGATAGGGTCTCACTATGTTGCCCAGGCTGGTTTCAAACTAGCCTCAAGTGGTCCCCCAACCGCCTCTGCTTCCCAAAGTGCTGGGATTATAAACATGAGTGATTGTGCCCAGCCCAGTTTCTTACCTTATATAATGTACCTGATACTTTCTCCCACTTTCTGGAATATTTGCCTCTTTCCTCATTTTGAGAATATAAAAAATGCTTTTTCCTATACATACAGTTTTTCTGTTTTGAGACCACTTCTGGCAATCATAATAACTGTATCTGGAGAAGCACCATGGTTCTCCAATGGCAGAAGTTCTACGGAAATGTAATCTATTCCTAGGATTTTGAAATTGTCACCTACTATAGTCAAAAATGGTATGGCACCATTTTTCCTTCTCTTATAGAAATCCTTTAAGAAAATATGTAGTCCTTGTACTCTGGAACTGCCTAGCACATAGCAGCTTTTTGGTAAATGTTGAATTGCCATAATTTAGCTTCCCAGCTAGAGGCATTATAACCCAATTTATGTTGGAGAATCGGAGCAACCGTGACCTTAATGGTATGTTCAAATAATTCATTACATTTAGAGTGAAAACAAACAAATAAAACCAACCCACCTGTTCAAAGAATAATTTTGAGAAATGACATTTTAGGTACTTCAAAAATTGGAATAGCCTCTGAGTATACTGACCAAGGCTAAGGTAACTCCAAGGCACATGAAAATGTATTTTAAATATTAATGTATTTAGAGGAACTCTCCAGGACAACTTGCCTGTTCAAATTCTTCCATATCTACTTCTCCATCTCCATTCAAATCAAACATCTTGAAGGCAATTTCAAAATTTCTCTGAGGAGCTGCAGAGGAGAGAAAAAAAATATTTAGAAGGCATTGACCAAAAATAAATCTTTTTAAAGAAAAACAAAAGGCTAAACACTAAAATGTAATATCAAACTCACCATAAAAGTGACTGAGTCAAAGTCTCAATAAATGGAAAATGAAACTGCATTTATTGAGATCACCCTTTTAGGAATACTCCTTAAAACCAAAAAAGAGTAGTACTATGGCCAGTAAAGACAGCACTTGTCTACCTTTTTGTTTCAACATTCTTTGCCTTAAATGGTTTAGCTTTGCTTTCAGAGACACCATCTTCTTAGCTGTGTAATATTAATGTTCTGTTGCTTCAATATGGTATTACTTATCTGGGCAAGAAAGTATGTCTAGGGTGAGACATATTGCTGCAAAGTAAGAAGTTGAAACACTACATCTTAGTCTTACCCTCACAACAAGCCAGCTTTCTACTTTGTTCTTTCTAGTCTCTTTGTTGTAAGTGCAGTCAGGAGTTCTGGGCATGTCACCCTGCCAACATGGATAATTTCAAGTTGGTTTCTTTTATTAGTTTATTCATTATCACTACAGCTCTATGGTAAGGCAGAAAAGTATACTGTAAGGTACTCAGCCCCCTATTTTTTTTTCTTTTTTGAGACAGTTTCACTATGTTGCCCAAGCTGGAGTGCAGTAGTGCCATCTTGGCTCACTGCAACCTCCGCCTCCAGGGTTGAAGTGATGCTCATGCCTCAGCCACCCGAGTAATTGGGATTACAGGCATGTACAACCATGCCTGGCTAATTTTTGTATTTTTAGCAGAGACAGGGTTTCACCATGTTGACCAGGCTGGTCTTGGACTCCTGACCTCAAGTGATCCACTCGCCTTGGCCTCCCAAAGTGCTGGGATTACAGGTGTGAGCCACCACATCTGGCCTCAGCCCCCTATTTCAATCATGTCAGCTGCATACACAAATTACTAAATATACTTAAATGGTAAAATTAAGCTGAAGTTTAAATAACAAAATGAAAAAATGCAAAGCTTGACAAAACTTTCCCTTAATGATGAAAGCTTTTCAAGGCTTCCTTAGTGTTCCTAGATCAGTCATAATATCATTAATATACTCTGTGCATTGGAATAAAACATAAACTCAATAGCCCTCCTCCCTTCCCATACTAAATGTTCTGGTAAAGAAAACTAAGTTGTTTACTTCCTTCCTTTGGTGCTTCAAATTTATACAGCTCTAGAGAATAAACCAAAATAAATATTCTATGTGTCCTTATACTATTGAATTAAAATTTCAGTTAACATCATTTACATGAAAAAAGTTAAGATTTTATGCAGAGAAAAAAGTAAAATGAACTTTGTATATTATGCATAATTGTTAGAGAGGCCATATTCCCATCCTGCTCATGGATTTGTCAACAGAAACACTTTCTGGGCTCAAATTCCATTTTCAGGTAGTTAGGCAGCTAGGCTGTAAACTCCTGGTTTTTAGTTGCCCGGGTGAATCATGTGTGTGTCAGCTTCCAATTGTCTGCTTCACTTGATATTGACTTCCAATAGGTTTGCTTTCCTTTAGGCCAGAGACAGGGTTTCAACATGTCAGCTATGCTGGTCTTGAACTCCTGACCTCAAGTGATCCTCCCACCTTGGCCTCTCAAAGTCCTGGGATTACAGGTGTGAGCCACCATGACCCAGCCTTCAATTGCTGGGAAGGATGCAGCTGGGGGAATTAGTTTTGTATATTTATTGTCACTTCTCAAATTTTTGCTACCTGTCTGAATGTTACATTTTACTGAGGAGTTACTATGTGGCAGGCATTGAGCTAGATAATTGGAGGTGTTTATTATTTGACTTCATACTCTCAATCTTGAAAACTTTCATTTCTTTATCGTTTAAACAGAGGAGGATATTGGGGCTCAAAGCACTTAAATGGCTAGCTCAAAAATCACACAACTCCTTTTTGGCAGAAGTGGGAATTGAACTTAAGTCAACACTGACTCCAAAGCCTACAAACTTTCCTTATGTTCCAAGGCCTCTAATGTGAACATAGAGGTACTTAAAATGATAAACACACACTCTTCATGCTGACACGATTTGACCTAAAAACTAAGCAACAAAACATGACTCAGTGGTTATGTCAGTCTCTGCAAAAGCTGAACATTCCAAGTTGATCATCTCAAGGAGATAACCAATATCACAGAAACACTGCCTGTGTTATGCTCAGGAGTTTAGGCTTGACCGTAGTAAATGGAAGATCCACAGGCAACATTAAACTCTCAGATAGGTTTGTCATGTGTGTTTGTTTTTTGGGACAGGGTCTTGTTCTGTCACCTAGGCTAGAATGCAGTGGCACAGTCATAGCTCAATGCAACCTCAGACTTCTGGGCTCAAGCAATCCTGCCTCAGCCTCTGGAGTAGCTAGGACTACAGGTGCGTGCCACCAAGCCTGGATAATTTTTCTATGTTTTGTGGAGATGTGGTCTCACTACATTGCCCAGGCTGGTCTTAAACTCCTGGCCTCAAATGATCCTCCTGCCTCAGCCCCCCAAAGTGCTAGGATTATAGGTGTGAGCCACAGCACCCGGCTGGTTTGTCATGTTTTTTAAACTTCTGATTATAAATCTCTTCAGGCGGAAATGTTCTCTCTTATTCTTCCTTATTTTGTCACACTTGGCCCACTTCACTCATATATGTTATTTGCCTAATTCCTGTAGATACTTGAGAATGTAACAATGGCAGAAAATATGAAGCCACTGAAGGTTTTAAGTAGGAGAGTGACACAATCAAGCAATTATAAAGGACTTCTCCAGCTACTGTGTGAAGAATGAGTTGGAAAAGAAAGGCCAGCTTTAAAGAAGATCAGAAGCTCTTTTAAATGTTGAAAATGCGAACTGCAGTGATGGCAGTGGTAATGGAGAGGAGGGAACACATTTGAGATACCCAAAGAAGGCAGAAATTATAGAACTTAATGATTAGTTAGCTGTGATGAGTTGAGAGTGAAAAGGAATGACAGCATGACTGGCTTAGACTACTGTGTAGCTTGCATGGCATGAAGAAAGAGAGCAAATAGATGTAAAATGTTTGAGAAATAAAATGATTTCAGACGGGATCTGCTAAATTCAAGGGGTCTCAGCTTATGCAGATGAAGATGTTCAGGAGACAGTTGGAAACATGGGTCTAAAGCTCAGCGAGAGAGGTCTAAGCTGGGATTTATGGGCATACAAGTGGCTAGCTGCAAAGAACCTGAAAGGAAGTTGCCCATGCAAAACTGAGGAGTGAGGAGAAGGTCAAGAAAAGGGTAGATTGCAGGTGGAAGCCAATGTTTAAAGTGCAACGAAAAGGAAAGGAGGCAGTGACAGAGGAAGCGGCATCACAATATCCGGAGGAATACAGCCCAAATTAATAGAAATAGGAAAACATTTGATAAAAGCCAAGTCAATATGCTCCCATACATGAATTAAAGCAGTATCCCCATTCCCTCTCTCCACAATTACAGAGGTGACACAGACTGCTTACAACTTCAGCTTTATCAGGATCTTATAGTCTTACTGTCCTGTGAGTTCCATGAAGGCACGTGCCCAGATCATTTAAATGACTGAATGAGTTATTCTAGCAAATTATGGTTAATATCACCTCCTACAACTAAGGTTAAATACACTTTACCAAACAAAGTATACCCTGTAATGCTTGAGGTTTCTCTGTCTTTTTATCCTGGTATAGTTCCTTTCAGAGTACTGGCTTTATGTGGAGCAACTGAGAGTGCTTGTTAAAGTACATGCGCTGACACCACAGAGGCTGTGAACCTGTGCTCGGGCCACTGCTGAGGCAAGCTGGGCTGCAGCCTTGGACATGCTCACTTGGGCCTCACCAGCCTCTCAGGGCCAGTCTTTCTAGAAAGAGCTCTCAGCCTATTCAGTTTCATTGGCTGATCATGTCAAAGCATATGGGACTAACAAGCCAAAAACAAGCTTGCTTTAAGTGAAACATGCTACACAGTATATGATGTCAAGTGATTCTCTTGTAAACTTATTTGTCTCCTCTCAAATGTAGCCTTCAGGGCAATTCTTAAATCTAGTTGTTTTGGAAAGCTTATGGCATCCTGTGTTTATTCTAACTCATAACCTGTTTCCATAGAAAGGTTCTGAAAGAGGAATTTTGGTTTTTGTTTTGTTTTTTGCTTTTTTTTGAGACTGAATCTTGCTCTGTTGCCCAGGCTGGAGTGCAGTGGCATGATCTTGGCTCACTGCAGCCTTTGCCTCCCAGGTTTAAGTGATTCTCGTGCCTCAGTCTCCCAAGTAGCTGGGATTACAGGAGCACGCCACCACCCCCGGCTAATTTTTGTATTTTTAGTAGAGACGGGGTTTCACCATATTGGCCAGGCTGTTCTAGAACTCCTGACCTCAAGTGATGCACCCGCCTCAGCCTCCCAAAGTGTTGGGATTACAGGCGTGAGCCACGGCGCCCACCCTGAAAAAGGAATTCTTTTGAATGCTAGGCTACTTAGAGTGAAGAGTGAGGCTTTCCCCCCTGCTAAAACAGCATAATTTACTTTCTACACGATTTCCAAAATGGTCTCAACAAGTGTTGAAACTGATTAGAACAATAAGACCCTACACAAAGTTTATTACTATACACCTTTCACTTAGATTTCCTTAATAATCTTTGCTACTAGGATACAGAGCTACATTAGGTCTGTTCTAGTTACAAGTCTGTTTCTATAATATTATTCCACCATTGACAATCATGATAATAATAATGACAACTCTACACTGTTTCCTGAAGCACATTTTTTCTGTTTTGTTTTAGTAAAGAGAAAAAAACATCTTTTTCTATGTGTATTGAGTCACATAATCAGATAAACACTAGCTGTCCTGAGACTTTCACTGGTTGATTTCATGGCTATTTCTCTCACTGTTCTTTAATAGAAAATGCATAAGGAATGGTATGGGTAGGAATGGTTGAACTAAAGTTCTAATTCTGGCTTTTCCAATAACCTAATGAGTCATTTGCTGCCTTACATTATTTTTTGGTAGCACTGATGGAATGATGAAAAAATGAATAGGTTAGATTCTAAACAAGTTTCTTATTTTCTATTGGTTTGATTCTCCTATCAAAGAATTCTTACTTGTCCCATTCCTGTTTTAGAATGCTAGAGGATAAATGAGGTAATTGATATGCAATGTCAGAGAAATCTGAGTTTTGAAAAAAACTTCCGGAATGTTCCTCTATTCAATGATGAGCTTTCCACTGAATTTGTAAGGATGATCACACAGCCTCTGATTATTTCTGAGGGAAAGGTCACCACTTCTGAGGTGTAAACATTGTTGACCATATTAAATGAGCTGTTTTTTTTCCTCATGCACAGTCCAAATCTACCCTGTGTAGCTCCTAAAAACTGTCATAGTTTAATCTTCTAGAGAAATAAATCTGCTTCTTCATTTATATGATGGCCCTCTGAATACATATAAACTATTATCATGTCTCTAAAAAGGCTTCTTAGAACTTGCTTCCAAAACTTCAACGTCATAATAGCCCTCTTCTGGGGGGTACTTTAAATGGTCAATGCCCCCATAAATGCACCATATATATATATATATATATATATATATATATATATATATATATATATATACATACATACACACACACACACATATATTTATTTATTTTTTTTACAGAGTCCTGCTCTGTCGCCCAGGTTGCAGTGCAGTGGCGTGATTTTGGCTCACTGCAACCTCCACCTCCCGTGTTTAAGCGATTCTCCTGCCTCAGCCTCCTGAGTAGCTGGGATTACAGGCATGCGCCACCATGCCTGGCTAATTTTTGTATTTTTAGTAGAGACGGGGTTTCACCACGTTGCCCAGGCTGGTCTCGAACTCCTGACCTCAAGTGATCCACCCGCCTTGGCCTCCCACAGTGCTGGGATTACAGGCATGAACCACCACGCCTGGCCCCTTTTCTCTAATTCTAAAATAAAACAGAAAGAGGGCAATCATCTCGGGGAGCCACTGGGTCCTTTTAGCCATGAAGACAAGGAAACTGCCCCACTTCTAGGAGACCCCAGCTGGGTCTAGCAATAGCCTCAATAACCCATTGAATAGCCAGAACCAGATGGCTGGAGGGCATCTTGCTTGGCTGGCTTCTGGTCGTCCAGCTTCTGGTCAATGTGTGGCTTCTGTGCCTTCTGTCTGTGTTGCTAGTGGTGCCACTGTGCCACTGTCTGGGGGCTGCAGGTCAACTGCACCTAGAATGCTTCATCCCAATGCTGCTTGCTCTCCAAGCCCTGAGGCAGAAAAGCAGCTGGAACACGAGATCAACCACATTATCCAGATGATTACTCAGGACTTTGTGTAATTCTGATATTGCTTAGTAAGCCAGCCACTGAGGAAGCATGGAGGAAGCATGGCAGCCATGAAAGGGCTGGTTCAGGAACTTAGGAGGAGGATGGGCATGGTGGGACAGTCATGCGCTCGCCCAGAGGATTCTGATTCTGTGGTTGTCACCTGCAGAGCTATATTTAGGCAAAGAAGGCCACTGCAGGGAAGCGGAGCAGTACAGTTGAACCCTGGGAGGCTTACTGCTCGGCTATTGCCCCACATCCTGCTGTGCACAGCCCCAGTACTGAGGTCACCTATTATGGATTTGTTGCTTCAGAAAAACAACAAAAAACAAAAAAAAACCACATAGACTATAATTGATTACAAAAGACACTGTGTTATTCAATAAAATTAAAGTCAAGGTTCTTTCCTTTGGTTGTGCTAGAATTATAATTTAAAACACTGTTAACAATGTTTTGATTATACCATAAGTTTTAGTTTCAAACCATTTAGTGATTTAATATGCTCAAACGAGTAAATTAGACTACTTCCTAAATATGTTTTCTGTGGTTGTGCAGCTGTATACTCCCATGAAACTGTACTACAGGGGGACCAGACTACATAATGTAAAACAGCATTCTGCCATTTAAAATATCTAGTTTCCCATATGATGTGCAATTTGAAATGATAAAATGGCAAGAAGTTTACATGGCTAACTTTCAGAATACAATATCCAGAAATTTCCTTAGTGGGAGAACAAGACAATAAGGCAATCTAAAGTAGCTAAAATTAATGATATGTAAATGCATTAATCTAGTTCTTCTTAGCCCTGCTCCTTTAACATAGAATTGAAAAAAAAATTCTCCTGGTGAAATGATGAATGCCAAGGACAAAAAAAAAAAAAATCCTCAGTCATCCAGGAGGAAAAGAAATTAGTTATCAGGAAGAAGAAAGTATTAGGTTGTATCATAATTCTCCACAACACTTGAAAACTACAGAGCAAGTTCCAAAGAGTCTTATGGGAAAACAACTTTAATCTAAGAATTCCATAAAAGAGAAGTCAGGCTAGGTGCAGTGGCTCATGCCTGCAATCCTAGCACTTTGGGAGGCTGAGGTAAGCAGACTGCTTGAGCTCAGGAGGTCAGAGGATTACCTGAACCCGGGGAGGTTGAGGCTGTGGTGAGCTGTGATCATGTCACTGTGCTCCGGCCTGGGCAACAGAGCGAGACCCTCTCTACCTCCCCACTTCCAGTCCCAGCCTCAAAAGTGAAGTCATCATTTACCTACATTAGCCACAGAAGATATTCTCAGACATGCAAGGACTTTGAAATTGTATAATCCACATAACCTTCCTAATAAAAATTCCACAAGAAACAGTAACAAAAGTCTGGAACAAGGATTGGTAAACTATGGTTGGTAACCTGCTAGCTAGCTATTTGTTTATGTATTGTCTATAGCTGCCTTTGAGTTACAAGGGCAGAATTGAGTAGTTGTGACAGAGACATTATCACCCACAAGCCTAAAATATTTGCTATCTGGCCCTTTAAGAAAAACTCTGCCAATCCTACTGAGAAAATTATTCAGCCAACAAGAAGAAAAATTAATCAAAATAAAGAAATAAAGACAGGAAAATGAGGTAAATTAAGATGTGAGCAATAAATTAGGTAATAAAATAAAATCAATAAAATCAATAAAACAGTCTTAAGTTTAAATAATCGTTTTGTTTTGTTTTAAACAGGGGCTTGCTATGTTGCCCAGGCTGGTCTCGATTTCCTGGGCTCAAGTGATCCTCCTTCCTCGACCTCCCAAAGTGCTGGGATTGCAGGTGTGAGCCATCTTGCCTGGCCAAATAATCATTATTAATACAATAATAATAATGGCACCTGACATTTATGACATGCTTATTATAAATCAGGATTATATAATTAACCTGTTATTATATATATAACCAGGATTATATATATAACCCTTAATCCTCCCAACCATTCTGTGACGTCAGTACTATTAATATCCGTCTCCAGTTTAAAAAAAAAAGAGAAGACTAAAGTAGAGAGTATGTCCAGGGTCATAGAGCTGGAATTCAAATCCAAATAGTCCACTAGAGCAGCCACTCTTAGCTATTATACCAAAATGGTTATAAAATAATAAAGTATGGAAAATACTTCTTAAAAGTGAACACATATAATATAAAATTATTTAAAAATAAAGAGAACTTGGAATAAAAAATGCCAGATTGAGACATTGTAAAAACTGAGTGGGGAGAAGAAAGTGAAAGGAAGTTAAAATTTTCAACTTCCAATAGGAGACATCCAAAGATATGGACGGCTTCATCCGAGGTAAAAAGGTCAGTCACACACACACACACACGCACACACGCACATGCACACACACACACACCCCCTATGTGTGAATTTAATTCAAAGGTCACCATTAATAGAGTGTTGAAATTACCAGGGAGAAAAACCCAATAAATAAATTATGCAAAAGACCTAAAAAAAAAAGTGACAAGAAAGCAAGAAAAACATAAAATAAGGTAAAAGAAGACCAAATAAATCTCCCCAAATTTAAGTAAACTAAGTTGCTCAAATTATGTTATTTATAATAAACATATCAAAAATAAAATGCAAGAAGATAATAAGGGAAATACAAGAAAACTAAAACATAAAGAAAGCAGGGTGGTAATATAAGCATCAAGTGGAAATGAACTAAAGGCATAAGGATTAATAAGAACAAAGGCCATTTTCAGTATTGTTGGTTGCCAATAGGAATATGGCAATAGAACAAATATGTATCTTTAGGACCAGCACAATACATCAAAATATGCAACAAAACATTAGTTAGATATAAAGGACAAACTGACTAACATTACTATCTCAGTTTTTGACATATTTTGTAGAAAATTTAATGAGACCATGGAGAGTTTATAAATACTGACCACAGTTCAATTTGTTTTTTTGTTTTGTTTTGTTTTGAGACAGAGTCTCATTCTGTCGCCCAGGCTGGAGTGCAGTGGTGCAATCATGGCTCACTGAAACTTCTGCCTCCTGGGTTCAAGAGATTCTCCTGAGTCAGCCTCTCAAGTAGCCGAGATTGCAGGCGTGAGCCACCACATCTGGCTAATTTTTGTATTTTTAATAGAGACGGGGTTTTGCCATATTGGCCAGGCTGGTCCCAAACGCTTGATCTCAGTGATCTGCCCGCCTTGGCCTCCCAAAGTGCTGGGATTACAGGCACGAGCCACTGAGCACAGCCTAATTTTTCATATACACATACACACATGCACAAAGGGTCTTCAAAAAGTTTATGGAAAATGCATATTATGAAAAACCTATGCGTGGATTTAAAAAAAAATTTGCACCAAAATAAACTCATACTAACTTGTAACATGTCTGAACAGGATCTAATTTGAAGCACTAAGAAGGGTAAGACATCAGTTAGAAAAAAGCCCCTATCAGAGCAACATAAATTCTGCTAAAATTGAAGCAAGAACAAACATCAAATTTATGGTGAAGCTTGGGTGAAATCACTGATGCTTTATGAAAAGTTTATGGGGACAATGCCCCAAGGAAATCAGCAGTTTACAAAGGGAAAACTTGTTTTAGGAAGGGACGAGACGATGTTGAAGATGAAGCCCACAGTGGCAGACCATCCATATCAATTTGCAAGGAAAAAATTCATCTTGTTGGTGCCCTGACTGAAGCGGAATGATGATTAACAGCACAAACAACAGCCAACACCACAGACATCTCAATTGGTTTAGCATATACAATTCTGACAGAAAAATTAAAGTTGACTAACTTTCCATTTGATGAGTGCCAAACCGTTGCAACCAGATCAGCTACAGACAAGAGCAGAGTTTCAATGGAAGTTTTAAACAAGCAGGATCAAGTTCTTAAAGCATTTCTTCAAATAACTGTAACCACAGATGAAACATGGCTTTACCAGTGTGTCCTGACGACAAAGCACAAAGCAATGGCTACCAAGAGGTGGAAGTGGTCAAGCCGAAGACCAGTGGGTCAGTCAAGAGCAAAGGTCATGGCAGGAGTTTTTGGGATGCTCAAGGCATTTTGCTTGCTGACTTTCTGAAGGGCCAAAGGAGATGTTATCTCTTCTGAAGGAGAATGATAATATCTCCTCGTGAGAATGTTTTGAGAAAGCCAAAGCTTTAGCAGAAAAATACCCTTTTGGAAAGCTTCACCAGATTTCTTCTCTACCACAACAACGTCCTGCTTATTCCTCAACAAACAAGGGCAACTTTGTGAGAGCTTCAATGGGAAGTCATTAGACGTCCACTTTACAGTCCTGATCTACTCCTTCTGACTTCTTTTTGTTTCTTAATCTTAAAAAAATCTGTAAAGGGCATCTATTTTTCTTCAGTTAATAATGTAAAAAGTCTGGATGTGGTGGCTCACACCTGTAATCCCAGCACTTTGGGAGGCCAAGGCAGGTGGATCACATGAGGTCAGGAGTTTGAGACCAGCCTGCCCAACATGGAGAAACCCCGTCTCTACTAAAAATACAAAATTAGCCAGGCGTGGTGGCACATGCCTGTAATCCCAGCTACTCGGGAGGCTGAGGCAGGAGAATTGCTTGAACCCAGGAGGCAGAGGTTGCGGTGAGCTGAGATTGCACCATTGCACTCCAGCCTGGGCAACAAGAGCAAAACTCCATCTCAAAAAAAAAAGAAAAAAAAATTTTTTTTAAATTGAATATACATAAGTTCCTACTTGTATATCTTTTTATTAAAAAGTTTAATAAAAACTTGAAAAAGTACTTCTGTAATATGGAAAAGAATATTTTTTGAAAAAGTACTTCTATAATATGGCAAAGAATATTTATCTGAAACGAAGATTTACCATATGCTTAACTGAAAAATGCCAGACACATTTATTTTAACACGTCAGTATGGTCATTACTACTGCTACTATATTGAAAGTTCTAGCCAAAGCAACATATAATGAAGTACACAAGTTAGAAAAGAGAAAAATATTATATTATCATTATTTGCAGATACTATAAATGTCTTCCTAAAAAATCCAAGGAAATGAACCAAAGCTTTCAGAATTGCTACTAGCAATAACAGGTTCAGTTATAAAATGCATATGTAACAGATTTTTTTTTTCCCCACTGCTCCAGTCAAGGGAGATTTAACAGATTTTAAACTGGGAAACTAAAATACTCGACAAGCTGCACCAGCATCTTCCTAATTACTCCTCTTCCCTCTTGGCCTATAGTTTCTATTGACAAAATGAAATGTTTTTTGAGGCAAGATCAAGGTAAGTCTGGAGTTATTGAGAAAGTATGGAGGAATTAGGATTTGAAATGGGTTCAAGCCCAAGACTATACCAGACAAAAAGATCTATTCTCCTCATGCAATAACCATTTAGGGTTCTTAGAAATATTACATTAATTTAAAAATAATAACTAACGATTTCTTAGGGCTCACCATGTGGGTCAGGCACTGTTACTTAGATGTAACTTACAAGGCCGGGCACTGTAGCTCATGCCTGTAATCCCAGCACTTTGGGAGGCTGAGGCGGGTGGATCACTTGAGGTTAGGCGTTCAAGACCAGCGTGGCCAACATAGCAAAACCCCAACCCCATCTCTACTAAAAGATACAAAAACTAGCTGGGTATAGTGGCACATGCGGGTAATCCCAGCTACTTGGGAGGCTGAGGCATGAGAATCGCTTAAACCTGGGAGGCAGAGGTTGCAGTAAGCTGAGATGGTGCCACTGCACCACTCTAGCCTGGGTGACAGAGCGAGACTCTGTCACACACACACACAAATTAAAAAAAAAAGGAACTAACTTATATATCTTAATCCATTTAATCCTCATAACAACTCTATAAGGTAGATAGTTGTAGTAATACTACAGATGAGGAAATTGAGGTTTATTTACGTGGCCAATAAATGGTAGAGCTGGGATATGAACCTTGGTGGTATGGATCCAGAGCCCTGATGAATGGCTGCCAGGATGAAACACATACATAACAGGCTGAATTAACTAGAAAGGGATATTCTTTGCTACAAAAGGGTACAATAAGGCTAGATAGTTTACAACTTTGCAAACTTAAGTCTCTGGAATATAAAACTCATTTTTATATTTAAAACCCATCAGTCCACCCCTCATTTCTAGTTCTGCTTTCAGGTACATTTTTCATTTGGTCTCCACCCTGTATGTTTTTCTAATAATCAGAATTAAATGTGAAATCCTCAACAACAGAAAAAAGCCAGGACTTGTTAAATTAAATGATTACTTCCATGACCACAATCAACACAAAAGATATACTTGAATGATTAGCTTGAAGAATAGGAAGATAAATCACTGAGAAATTTAAGCCACATCTGGGAGATATGGTGTATATAAATACAACTGGGAAGTCATCTTTCCGAAATTTCTTGGAAACAAAAAACACCACATGAAACCAATGATTGGTTCAGACAGTTTTGGAAGTTGAAGAATGTTGGTATTTTTTAGTATGTAAAGCTGCCTTTAAGTCCTTGACTAAATGCCTTGTGTTTGCAGGGAGGGACCAAATAGTGGGAAAGGAAGAAATTACTTTGAGAAGGACAATACTCATTTACACACAGGACTTAAGACGCACTTTTAAAATATATCAATCATTATTTTATATGCCTCCTCCCTCCATTAGACTGTAGCTGCTCTACATATATATATGTCTATGTATGTATGTATATGTATGTATGCATATATTTATTACTTGCTGAACAAGATGTAGGTGAAAGAACCAAGGGAAAAACAAATCAGTTTTATTCCAAAACTTTCCCTTTAGACACAAGATTTTGATGTCAAGTAACACATAATACTAAGAAAAATATCTGGAAGGAAGAGTGAGAAGAGATGAATACAGATGTATCTTTGGTACCTCAGCAAAAAGTTCGCACTGTAGACCTGAATTAGCTCAATGGAAGAAGAGGCTGATACTACCTGTGGAGCTTTGGAGGGTCCCTTTTTCTAACAAGACCACATTGTCACCCACAAAGTTCCCTTTGTTCCACAGACTCCTGGATGTTTCCTGCCTCCTGTCCTTGTAATTACAGAGAGAGTTATGGGGGTCCTTTCCATGGTGTGTTCTAGCTTGTCTGACCCAACTAAGCATACTTTTCTGCACAATGGCAAGAGGGTAGGGGTTGGGCAATTTTGCTGCTCTTCTGCCCGTGAGTTCCCCTCTAGACCTTATTTTAGATTGTGTTTACACTATATAGTACCAATGGTATGTGTGTCCATGTGCCCTTTGCACAACAAACGGGAAAAAGTAATTTTGTTGGATGAAGAACTGCCTAGGAGGCAGCGAGTTTAATCTCCTTTGACATTTCACCAAGGACCCGTTTTTTTCCCCTCAATTTGTCTTCGTCCAGATCTGAGGGCTTCCTCCTACTAGTGGAAAGAGCCCAAAGGAAGCCTGTGTTTTTCACTGACGTTCCACCACTGGAAAGCCTAAGGAGCCAAACACCAAACAGAATTATGAACCGGGACAGTCCCATAAAAGGCCAAAGGAGGATTTCCTGATCAATTTACCATAGAACAAGAAGACAGATGACCCTGTCTGTGAGACCAATGTGGTCAAGATGAAACAATGCTTAATGCTTTAAACAGTTCCGTCTCTGGGTGCTGAGACAAGTTGGATGATTCACTTATTTTGCAATAAGCCCCAATAGATAATTTGTTATTCTCCTAAGTCTGTAAGCCAATTTCTTTTCATTAGAATCAAATACAATTAAATATTAATATTACTTTACACATAGCCTAGAGTTGGAAAGAAACTATTTAAGAAAACACTGCAGTGACTCTGTCTGTGGAAAAATAATTACCCTCTAATTTACCTGCTTCATATATCTGGATTTGGGACCACTGCTTTTCTTAAAAGGAGGCACTCAAAATCCTCTCTCCCATGGATTCATATTCACCCAGCTTAAAAGCAACTCTGTGACAGACAAGTGAGCACAGAAAGACTAACATTAATTATGTAATTGTCTAGGGGCCTTAGAGAGTTAATGTAACTTGGGTCAGGTGTGGTCGCTCACACCTGTAATTCCAGCACTTTGGGATGCTGATGCAGGTGGATCACTTCAGGCCAGGAGTTCGAGAGTTAATGTAACTAATCTGGTCCTATATAACAGATCAGACATTCAAAGTATTTAGCCCATGGAGGTACTCTAGGTACATACATAAATTCAAGTGTAACTCTAAATCACTATGTTTCTTCATTGTAAGAATCTAATATTCTTTCCTTTTTTTTTAATTTCTGCGTACTGAGATACTAGTAAAATGAACTTTTGGAATTCTACAGTACCATAAACACAGGCGTGACTACAAGATAGGCTTTGCAAACACTAAAAAATAATTAACTTTATGAGGTGTTAAAAAAAGATATAAAAGTTTAAAAAACCATTGGAGAGGCTTATCCCCCTCCAAACATCCTTAACTAGTATTGTGAATTTGCAGTAATTAGAGTAGCTATTCTTTTCACTGTGCTTAAGTGAAAAAAGAAAAACAGCATAGTAAATTCTAGTGCCCGCCAGTATATGATTTTTCTTAAAAGGAATGGTGTAGACTAACAGACGGATCCTTGTAGGCCACTGTAAATAAAGACTTTGGCTTTACTCTGAGACGGACTGGAAGTCTTTGGGGGATTTTTGGGCAGTGGAATGATCTTATTTAAATTTAACAAGATCATTCTCGCTGCTGTATTGCAAGTAGACTAGAAAAGCAAGGGGGAAAAAGCGGTAACCAATCGAGAGGGTACAGAAATAATCCGAGAGATATGAGAATGTCTTAGACATGGGTAGTAGTAGAGAGTGTAGTGAAAAATGGTGGGGTTCTGGATTACTTCATGGTAGAATTGACAATTTTGCTGACAGATTGGAAATACAATTATTAAGATTATTTTTAAAATGCATATGGGCTGGGCGTGGTGGCTCCTGCCTGTAATCCCAGCACGTTGGGAGGTTAAGGCGGATGGATCACCTGAGGTCAGGAGTTCAAGACCAGCCTGACCAACATGGTGAAACTCTGTCTCTAATAAAAATACAAAAATTAGCTGTGTGTGGGGGCATATGCTTGTAATCCCAGCTACTCGGGAGGCTGAGGCAGGAGAATTGCTTGAACCCGGGAGGCGGAGGCTTCAGTGAGCAGAGATCACGCCACTGCACTCCAGCCTGGGCGACAGAGCAAGACTCTGTCTCAAAATAAATAAAATAAAAATAGAATAAAATAAAATAAAATAAAATAAAATGTATATGGGCCAGGTGTGGTGCTCATGTCTGTAATCCCAACACTTTGGGAGGCCGAGGCGTGTGGATCACTTGAGGTCAGGAGTTCGAGACCAGTCTGGCCAACATGGTGAAACCCCATCTCTACTAAAAATACAAAAATTAGCCGGGCATGGTGTTGCATGCCTGTAATCCCAGCTACTCGGGAGGCTGAGGCAGGAGAATGACTTGAACCCAGGAGGCAGAGGTGGCAGTGAGCCAAAATTGTGCCATTGCACTCCAGCCTGCTTACCCACCCCCCAAACATCCTTAACTAGTATTGTGAAATAGCAGTAATTAGCAAAACTCCATTTCAAAAAATAATAAGATGTATATGTATGCATGTACATGTGTATACACATGCACACACACACACACACTTTTTCCCCCACTTTCCAAAACAGAATAATAGGTATGTTTTGAGTCATCATTATTAATATTTTTCTATGCTAATAAATCTCTGCATTACATACATTATACTAAGAACTATATAAAATGTCATTGCATAGATTTATTTTAACTGGTTTAGCCATTGTTTGATATTTGAGTTCTTTCTCATTTATTTTTATGTGTGTATTTGTTTTTTAATTATTTTACTTTATTTTATTATTATTTTATTGAAACAGGGTATCACTCTGTCACCCAGGATGGAGTGCAGTAGCACAATCCCAGCTTATCAAAGCCTTGACCTGCTGGGCTCAGGTGATTCTCCCACCTCAGCCTCCTGAGTAGCTAGGACTATGGGTGCCCATCACCATGCCTGACTAATTTGTGTATTTTTTGTAGAGACATAGTTTCGCCATGTTGCCCAGGCTGGTCTTGATTGAACTACTGGGCTCAAGCGTTCTGCCCGTCTTGGTCTCCGAAGTGCTAGGATTACAGGTGTGAGTCACCATGCCTGGCCTGAGTTCTTTCTAGTTTATTTTTTGACCATCAACATCATTATACATGTGATCATTTTATTAGCCTAAACATGTAGAAAAGGAATTGCTGGACCAAAATTTGAAAGTGTCTGGTAAACACCATCAAGACTCTGAAAAGGTTTTGCCAATAATTTATGCTCTCACCAATACTATATAGTCAATTAAATTTAAGGGTCAATTCCAATAGTTAATCCTGGCATACAAATGGTTTTGGGAACACTATGAATTTGGTAGTGAAATGAGAGGAGGAAAATTGCCTCTTCAAAGAGGTAATCAACCCTAATCTTTATTTCAGTTTCTTGGAGTTCTTTAGACCTCTGGGAGTGGTCTAAGCTTAGGAAAGACTTTACCTCATATAGTTTTGGGGAATGTGCACAACTCTAGGACAATTTAACCTTAGGGCCGACCTGGGGGTAAAGCTGCCTAAGACATAAGGTAGAGCCAGAATGCTGGCATTTCGCATAGTTCTTAGACAAGCCCATGCTCTGGGAACTTCTGGTCCATAGACAGTCAAAGGGTAGTTAGTCTCCATTAAAACAGGAGGGAGGCAGTTAAGCTGCAGTTTCTGGCAGACTTCTAGGGACAATCTAGTCAGGCGACCCATGTTTCTACTCGAGTAAATTCTGAACATAAAGAAAAAACACTTAGAAATGTAACGTATATTCTCCAAACAGACTTAAAATTCATATTGAACTCAGTCTTGCTAGTGTTTGAAAATCCTAAGACAATGAAATTACATAGGATGGTTACTATAAGCTTATTATCATTACATATTATCTCTGCAATGGCTAAAAAGAGCTCTTTATTCGTTATCAGTGTGATCTATTTAATGGCAATCGGCAAGTTTTCCTAAATAATATGAAATACTACATGCTAAGAACCCGAAAATAAAATTAAAAAAAAAAGAACAACAACAACAAAACGGTTTTAAAATTTCATAAGAAGATTGTGAGACTTTTCTTGAATTCCTCCAGCAAGGCTTCGGCTGTACAGGCATTTATTCCTTCTAACAACTGTTTTTCTTCCATTTACATTTTTTCCAAAAAATACACTTCAGCCCTGATTCTAAAAAAAAAAAAAAAAAAAATGTATAATTTCACATCTAAAGAAAAGAAATAGCTGATGTTTCTACTTCACAGTATACAGCCTATCTATGAGCTTTATCTCAGCCTCTGTTATTAGATGACTTTCAGAGAGCTGCCAGAAATAGTCTTTTATTTAAACTGGTTTTCCTTACACTGTTATTTGACAGTTGTGTTATAGAAAGATTATTCAATATCAGTGATGTCAAAAAGCTTGGATTTCCCAAGAGTTCCTGGGGGAGAGATTCTAGAAGGCAAGCCAGTGCTTTTCTACTTTAGGAATATATTTTCTTCAAATTCATGTTACTATTTTATGCCCAAATTACATATGTCTGCATAATAGACCCCCATCCCTAACTTCAGAGATCTAAAAAAAAGAAAAATCATCTGCTTGAATTTCATTTCATGTAGTTTTTTATTCCATACCATGTGCTCAATAATAGCCAAAGTGACGGCTTATGCCAAGATGCAATTTATTGCATAGATGCTTAGAACTAGCTACTTTAGGCTGGGTGCAGTGGCTCACGCCTGTAATCCCAGCACTTTGGGAGCCCAAGGCGGATGGATCACCTGAAGACAGGAGTTCAAGACTAGCATGGCCAACATGGCGAAACCTACTCTCTACTAAAAGTACAAAAATTAGCTGAGCCTGGTGGCTGGTGCCTGTAATTTCAGCTACTTGGAAGCTGAGGCAGGAGAATCACTTGAACCTGGGAGGCAGAGGTTGCAGTGAGCCAAGATTGTACCATTGTACTCCAGCCTGGGCAACAAGAGTGAAACTCTGTCTCAAAAAAAAAAAAAAAAGACAACTAGCTACCGTAATAAAGAAATTAGATTTTTGTTACTTAACCTATGCTAATGACACTCTTTAGATGTGACTAAGTTTGGCATTCACCCAAAAACTGTTTTCAATTTAGTGTTCAAACAGAAAAATTTAGACAGTCTAACTAATTTTCTAGCTTTTATCATGTATACATACATAGAAAATAACTGGTCCCTTAAGACATTTAAAAATGCTAGGCAGGATGCTGAGGATGCCTGGAGCAATATAGAATTATGGTAAATTATGGTATTCATACTAAGTCATCATTTGGAATTTTATTTTATTTTTTTTGAGACAAGGTCCTGCTCTGTCACCCAGGCTAGAGTGCAGTGGTGTGATCTCAGCTCACTGCAACCTCTGTCTCCTGGGCTCAAGCGATCCTCTCACCTCAGCCTCACAATTAGCTGGAACCACAGGCACACAACACCACACCAGGCTTATTTATTTATTTTCAGTTGGAGTTTTGCTCTGTCACCTAGGCTGGAGTGCAGTGGCACAATCTCGGTTCACTGCAACTGCCACCTCCCAGGTTCAAGCAATTATTCTGCCTCAGCCTCCTGAGCAGCTGGGATTATATAGGCATGTGCCACCACGCCTGGCTAATTCCTTTTTGTTTTTTTTTTTTTTGAGACAGAGTCTTGTTCCGACGCCCAGGCTGGAGTGCAATGGCACGATCTTGGCTCACTGCAACCTCCACCTCCTGGGTTCAAGCAATTCTCCTGCCTCAGCCTCCTGAATAGCTGGGATTACAGGCATGCACCACCACACCTGGCTAATTTTTGTATTTTTAGTAGAGACGGGGTTTCATTATGTCGGCCAGGCTGGTCTTGAACTCCTGACCTCAAGTGATCCGCCTGCCTTGGCCTCCCAAAGTGCTGAGATTATAGGCGTCGGCCACCGTGCCTGACTGCCCAGCTAATTTTTGTAGAGACTGGGTTTCACCATGTTAGCCAGGCTGGCCTCAAACACTTGACCTCAGGTGATCCACCCACCTTGGCCTCCCAAAGTGCTGGGATTACAGGCGTGAGCCACCGTGCCTGGCCTAATTTTTGTATGTTTAATAGAGACAGAGTTTCACTATGTTGCCAAGCCTGGTCTCGATCTCTTGGGTTCAAGTGATCCACCTGCTTTGGCCTCTCAAAGTGCTGGGATTACAGGAGTGAGCCACTGTGCCCGGCCAGAAAAATTCTCAGATATTTATTTAGCCAACAAATATATATGGAATTCTTACTATATGCCAGACAATGTGCTGTATCAATATCTTCTCCAAAACAGGCAGTATCAGGCAAACCATTCAATGACAACCACTATTTCCTGCCTTGATTCCCTTTGTGTACCCTTTAAATTCCCCAACAAAACAAGAGTTTTCTTTCTTTTTTTTTTTTTGAGATGGAGTCTCACTCCGTCGCCCAGGCTGGAGTGTGGTGGCACCATCTCAGCTCACTGCTACCTCTGCCTCCTGGGTTCAAGCAATTCTCCTGCCTCAGCCTCCTGAGTAGCTGGGATTACAGGCACATGCCACTGCGCCCGGCTAATTTTTGTATTTTTAGTAGAGATGGCGTTTCACCGTCTTGGCCAGGCTTGTCTTGAACTCCTGACCTCATGATCCACCCGCCTCAGCCTCCTAAAGTGCTGGGATTACAGGCGTGAGCCACCACGCCCAGCCCAAATAAGCATCTTTATAAGTTGTTCCAGGAGCAGGTTAAGCAACACCATGATAAGACGTAAGCATAATCAAACACTATTAAGCTGAGGGTTTAAATGAAAGGTCCAGCTATACAGATGGACCAATACATTTGATTCCAGTCTCGCTTCTAAGAGGCAGACAATGTGAAAATGTGGGGCTCATAGACCAGAAGCAAACATCATCTTTAAATATCATCAATTACTGAGGGCTAAATTTCTTCAGAGCCATCCCAACCATCAGTAGAAGAAAAACAGGACAGAGCAGAGGCTGAGGAAGATAGGATAAGTGAGAAGAGTTCTAAGGAACTGGGATCAGGGCAAGTCTCCACAGTTTGCTCTAGGGTAATGAAGGGGAGACTATGGCAGAAAGGCCCACTGAGGTCCACTTGACACTGTAATCAATGGTATAGTGATAGATGGGTGCCTGGGTCTCCTTTCTACCTAGAAAGAACTCAAAGAAGCCACATCTCAAATATGCTTTCATTCAAATATTTTTAGAATTACCACTAGCTAAATACAATATCAGGTGCTCTGGAAATACAAAGCGATATGACACAGTTCCCACTTCAAGATATTATTTAATGATGTCCTATCCACTGCCTAAGTTTTCTTCTTACTTAGAGATTCTTCTGAATTAACAAGGACTTTCATGTAAATATTTCTGTAGCTGTTATGGGACGCCATCATTCATTCATGATTTAATGTGAACATTGCTTTTAAATTATGACAAAAAATAAAATTCTAGTTGAGATATCCTAGGAGAAGGATAATTTTGATTGGACAAGTCAGATGAGAAGAAGGAATACTTTTACATGTTAGGTCAGTTTCTAGACGGCAGAAAATTTAGCCTGTTTTGAAGTTTTACTTTTCCTGCTCCATCTACTTTCTCCCACTGATAAATGAGGCCTAAGAAAGAAGGAAGCCTGGGCCGGGCACAGTGGCTCACACCTGTAATCCCAGCACTTTGGGAGGCCAAGGTGGACGGATCACCTGAGGTCAGGAGTTCGAGACCAGCCTGGCCAACACGGTGAAACCCCGTCTCTATTAAAAGTACAAAAATTAGCCAGGTGTGGTGATGCGTGCCTGTAGTCCCAGCTACTCAGGAGGTTGAGGAAGGAGAATGGCTTGAACCCAGGAGGCGGAGGTTGCAGTGACTTGAGATAGCGCCATTGCACTCCAGCCTCGGTGACAGAATAAGACTCTGTATCAAAAAAGAAAGAAAGAAAGAAAAAAAGAAGCCTTCAGATTTACTCCTTGCTTTCCTGTTAGGCTTTCCTTTCTGAGAGCCTAAGGAGCAGAGAAGGAGAACCAAGGGCAAACCTCCTCTCTTCTATATCTCCCATTTGATCCTCAGATACCACAAGGAATTGATTCCATGGAAAAGTCACAGAAAGCTTTACAGGGCGACATATGCTACTCAAGAGAGGACAAAATTTATGCAGACATAATTCTGGTGGCAGTATCAGCCCATATAGCATACTCCTGACCACCTCGTTCCATACTCCTTTCTTTTTAGAGCATAGCCCCATCTTGACTATTTGTATTAAAAGGGTAGGGCTCCAGAAATCACGTGTCTGTAACTATATTTCCACAACATTTTAAATGAATATTAGAATTTTATTACATTATAAGAATATTATTATTTTCAAAACAATGAGGCTGGACTGATTCAAATAAAATACAAGTATGAAAGGCTAATAAGGAGAACCTCAAGGGTAAAAAATTATAAAATCTCCCTCAAGATACAGTCAAAATACATTTAGATCTTATTTTTCTTATAAGCCACAATTTGCTTCTTTGCCCTCTCTGTTCTCTGCTTAGCCTTGAACAAATCACAAGCAATTATTCCCAAAGGATAAATTTCCTTTTTCAGATTAAAAAATATTTAAATATTCTAGAGTAGTCACAAGCAGATTTGAGAGATTAAACACAATTGCCACTTCTTTCTTGCTTGAATGAATTCAACATCATCTATAAATAACTTGATATATTTCAAAGCATTATTTTAATGTTTTGACAGAAGCTGCATTATCAGAAAACCAATGAATTAACCACAAAAACAGGTTATGCCAGAGAAGGAAGTTATTGGTAAATAACACATTGTGATACTTTTTGCCTTACAATATGCAAATGAGTATTTCAGAAATTCTAAGCACCTCTCATACGCTAAAATAACACTGAAAAAGATTAGCCTTTTACCTTCTTAATCTTATTCTTCATAACAGCAATTTAGCAATGGCAGATAATTTCCAGACATAGAAATTATGAAGATAATAGCTAAACCAAATTTTCTGTGTAACTTCCCCAACTCTGATGTCCCAGTAAGAAGGATTTGTAACTGCTTTATACCTGTTGATACATCTCAGCTGTTAGGCCTTGCCCATATTTTTCAATACATCACTCGACCTGAAAAACTTATTTTCATCTAAAACTTTTATAACATTTTCATTAGATGGAATGGCACTGATCAGCACCACACTTTCCAAGTCACATACACTTTGTGATCTGCTCTTGACTTCAGCATGGCAAGAGAAATAAGATATTACACAACTTCACTTGAATGCTATTGTAATATCTCAAAAGGCTTGTATGTTTGTGAGAAAGATGCATCATAATGAGGATGCAGCTTAATTTTCAGTAAATCAAATCTGGCTACTGTGAAAACACTTAATTCAATTTCTCCACTGATTCTCTAAAATCTAAAGAGATAATCAAAATGAGAATATAATTAATTATGCCAGATTTTCATTAAGTCTGCCTCCAAACTTTAAAGCCCTGGGTACCAAACATTTTTGCTTTGATTTTTCTGGTAGCTTTTCAAAGATTAATAGTAAACGGTAAGGAAGTTGCTTAATGATAAACTATTATATACATATATATATATTTTTTTATTTTTTATTTTATTTTTTATTTTTTATTTTTTTGAGACAGAGTCTTGCTTTGTTGCCCAGGCTAGGGTGCAGTGGCGTGATCTCAGCTCACTGCCGGATCACTAACCTCTGCCTGCCGGGTTCAAGCGATTCTTGTTTCTCAGCTCCCTAATAGCTGGGATTACAGGCACTCACCACCATACCCAGGTAATTTTTGTATTTTTAGTAGAGACAAGGTTTCACCATGTTGGCCAGGCTGGTCTCCAACTCCTGACCTCGAGTGATCTTCCTGCCTCGGCCTCCCAAAGTGCTGGGATTACAAGCATGAGCCACTGTGCCCAATTATAAATGTTTTATTATTGCCTCCCCATCAAGCTATCTAGAATTGTTTTCATGTTATTAGCCCACAGGGTTAATAAGTTTAGATCGAACATATATGAAGACAAAGAACACACAAAAATACTTCATAATTGTCAATGGCCAAGGGCCAAATTCTAAGTTATATTACCATTACCTAGTGAATCTTAGCATTAGTAAGAATGATCCAAGTCAATAAATAATATTTAGCATTCCAAAGAAATTCTGATAACCCTTCTCTATATCTAGTAATGCAGAAAAATCTCTGACTTCTGTGTATAAAATTTAAGACCATCAACTAATGTTCCAGTTGGTTAGTGCAGAGAAGTAAGCTACTAATAACCATGCTTGTTTATTCCCACTCAATTCTTATTAACTTACTTTAAGAATCAGCAGTCCTTGGAAATTATTTAATAATAATTATTAACAGTCTCTTCATCTTGCCTAGAATGAATCTGAATTCATTTTATTAATGAGTAGTTATCTAGTAAATACTTAATATTCTATTTAATATGGATGCTATGGCTCATGCTGAAAATTCTTCAAGTTAATCCATCAAAGCTGATTAGAGAGATAAGGTTTAAAGCAATAGAATGTATGAGTTAGGAGTAAAGAGGGGATACAAATATATGAATTCTGAATTATAAGAAACCAAGCTTGTTTGGGAATAGATTAATTAAAATACACATTTTTCTCATTTCACTGGTACTGGGTACAGACTGAAGACATCAATAGCTACAAGGACTATTCTAAATTTAGGATATCAACAGCAAAGTAGAGTCTTAAGTTTGCTAAAGGTTTTTTTTTTTTAATAAAATGAAAAAAACAACATATGTTATATTCTTGCTCTGTTACCTTGCCACCACACTTAATATAGATATGTCTGTAGTGAATATCATTACAAATTTATAATCAGTCATGCAGCTTATATTCTAGATTGGAAAATGGACAATAACAGTATAAAAAATAAATTATATGGAATGTTAAATAGTGATATGTGCCAAGGAGAAAAAATAAAGAAAGAGGTTTAGGAGATGTGTGTTGTATGAGTGAAATGGAATAAAAGGTGTTAAAACGTGTAGGTTGGTCAAGGAAGGCCCATTACCCGAATCACATACAGAGAAGAGTAAGAAATTCATGCCACTGCTTATTGTAAGCACGAGATATTTCTGCCAGATTGATTGTTATTCTGGATACGTGTCCTAGAAACTCTCATTTAGAAAAACCAAACTTCCAAAAAGTTTAAATAAGAAGAATTAACTCTAATGGAAGAAATTATATTGCATAACATGCTTTCTTTAGAAAAACAGCTTTCTTAATTTTATTTTTAAGTCAAGAAAAAAACCCACATGATTTCCTATATGTAGTTGTTGACTTTTATTTTAGACCACATAGTAGTTCATAAGCTACTTTGAGGATTCAAGTTTCAATCCATTAGAGCACAGTGTTCATATTCCTCAAAATGATGGCGATTTCTTGAACACCTGTGAGTTCATTAACTTTGTTTCGTTGCTTTTTTTTTTTTTTTTTTTTTTTGAGTCAGTCTCGCTCTATCCTCCAGGCTGGAGTGCAGTGGTGCAACCTCAGCTCACTGCAACCTCTGCTTCCCAGGTTTAAGCAATTTTCCTGCCTCAGCCTCCCGAGTAGCTGGGACTACAGATATGTACCACCATGCCCGGCTAATTTTTGTATTTTTTATTGGAGATGGGGTTTCGCCATGTTGGCCAGGCTGGTCTCGAACTCCTGACCTCAAGTTATCCACCCACCTCAGCCTCCCAAAGTGCTGAGATTACAGGCGTGAGCCACCGCACCCAGCCTTAGTCCGTTAACTTTGAATGAAAACAGCTCCTCAGAAATATGGCGGTCCCACAGCATCTGGCTGATGCCCTTTGCACTGTTCTAGCTGGTTTTCTGTGGCCCTGCTATCCATCAGAGTAACAGATGAATGCATATGCTAATGTACTTTCCCTATTCCCAAGCCACTCCCTGGCAAAGATTTTCCTTAGGGTATTGGGTGCCCTCTTGCAGATGACTTGGGAACCATTTAGTGTATTTAGACTGTAATGATCCCTTGTTACCCACAAGAAAGGAGAGTCACTGAGTGCATTTCCTGTCATCCTAGCGGCAATCTGAACATGGGAAAGAACTGATCTCAGTGTCATTTCTCATATTTCTCCCCATCTTGTTATAATAGATAAAGTAGACAATGCAGTGTGCAAAACTCAGATTGCAAGCATGTTTGAACTGCCCACTATCTATAGGAGAGTTTATGACCAGCCTTTCCGTAGTTCAGCCTTAGACAAAGAAGCAGCACTAAAGTTACAGCTTAACACTGCTGAATATGTGACCACAGCAGTAATGTCAAGTGACAGGAGCCCAGATGCTGGGGTTGGCCTGGGTTCAAATCCTAAACTGTCTCCTTACTCACTGTGGGTCTAGGGACAGGTTCTTTAACCCTCTGTATGCCTCAATTTCCTCATTTGTAAAATGAAAGTAACAATAGTATAAACATTATAGGGTTGATTTGAGGAAAATATGTCACTGGAGTCTCAGCGGGAGAGGAAGGGAGATCACAGAAAAAGTATTTGAAGAAACATATAAAGGTACAGGTCTAAAAAGCTCAATGAACCCAAAGACAAGAAACATGAAGAAAACTGCATCAAGGCACATCATAATTAAAAAGAACATGTGCCAAAAATAAACAAGTGGTTCTCAGACAGGGATGATTATTCCCCACCCCCAGCACATAGACGACATTTAGCAATATCTGGTGACAGTTTTGCTTGTCATAGCTGGGGGAGGGTGTAGGCTGTGCTGCTGGCATCTAGCAAGTAGAGGTCAGGAATGTTGCTAAATATCCTAAAGTGAACTGGACAGCCCTCACAATAATGAATTATCCTACCCAAAATATCAACAGTGCTAAGAGTGAGAAATCCTAAAGGCATGTTATAATCAAATGTTTAAAACCAGTAGTAATATCAGGCAAGAGAAAAAAATAAAAGGCATCCAAATAGGGAAATAAGAAGCCACATTATCTCTTCGCTGACAATATGATTCTATACCTAGAAAACCCAAAATACTCTGCCAAAAGGCTCCTAGACCTGAAAAATGACTTTACTGAAGTTTCAGGATACAAAATCAATGTACAAAAATCAGTAGCATTTTTACACACCAATAACTTTCAAGCTGAGAGCCAAATCAAGAATTCAATTCCATTTACAATAGACACACACACACACCCCCTAGGAATATACGTGACCAAGAAGGTGAAAGATCTCTACAAGGAGAACTACAAAACACTGCTGAAAGAAATCAGAAATGATACAACCAAATGGAAAAACATGCCATACTCATGGGTTGGCAGAATTAATATTGTTAAAATGACCATACTGCCCAAAGGAATCTACAGATTCAATGCTCTTCCTAATAAATTACCAATGTCATTTTTCACAAAATCAGAAAAAAACTATTCTAAAGTTCATATGGAATCAAAAAAGAGCCTGAATAGCCAAAGCAATCCTAAGCAAAAAGAGGAAACCCAGAGGTATCACATTACAAACTATACTATAAAGCTACAGTAACCAAAACAGCATGGTCCTGGTACAAAAACAGACACATAGACCAATGGAATAGAACAGAAAACCCGGAAATAAAGCTGTACACTTACAACCATCTTATTTTCAACTAAGCTGACAAAAATAAACAATGGAGAAAGGACTCCCTATTTAATAAATGGTGCAGAGATAACTAGCTAGCCATATGCGGAAGAATGAAACTGGACCCCTACCTTGCATCATATACAAAAATTAACTCAAGATGGATTAAAGGTAGAAATGTAGGACCTCAAACTATAAAAATCCTAGAAGAAAACCTAGGAAATACCATTCTAGACATCAACTTTGGGGTGAAATTTATGAGTTATTCCCCAAAAGCAATTTCAACAAAGGCAAAAATTGACAAGTGAGACCTAATTAAACTAAAGAGTCTCTGCATAGCAAAAGAAACCATCAACAAAGTAAACAGGCAAACTACAGAGTGGGGGAAAATATTCACAAACTATGCATCTGACAATGGTCTAACATCCAGAATCTATAAGGAGCTTAAATAACTCAACAAGCAAAAAAGCAAATAACCCCATTAAAAGTGGGCAAAGGACATGGATAGACCCTTCTCAAAATAAGACACATAAGCAGCCAACAAACATGAAAAAATGCTCAATATCACTAATCATCAGAGAAATGCAAATCAAAGCTACAATGAGGTGCCATCTCACACTGGTCAGAATGGCTATTATTATTATTATTATTTTTGAGATGGAGGTTTGCACTGTCTCTCAGGCTGGAGTGCAGTGGAGTGTGATCTCGGCTCACTGCAACCTCCACCTCCCGGGTTCAAGCGATTCTCTTGCCTTAGCCTCCTGAGTAGCTGGGATTACAGGCGCCCACCACCACACCTGGCTAATTTTTGTATTTTTTTTTTAGTAGAGATGGGGTTTCACCATGTTGGCCAGGCTGATCTTGAACTCCTGATCTGCCCGCCTTGGCCTCCCAAAGTGCTGGGATTATAGGCATGAGCTACCATGCCCAGCCTAGAATGGCTATTATTAAAAACACAAAAGATAAGAGATGCTGACGAGGCTGCAGAGAAAAGGGAATCCTCATACACTGTTGGTGGGAATGTAAATTACTTCAGCCACTGTGGAAACCAGTTTGGTGATTTCTCTAAGAACTACAAACAGAACTACCATTCAACCCAGTAATCCCATTACTGGATACATACCCAAAGGAAAATAAATCGTTCTACCAAAAAGACACATGCACTTGTATGTTCATTGCAGATTTATTCATAATAGCAAAGACACAGAATCAACCTAGGTGCCCATCAGTGGTGGACTGGATAGAGAAAATGTGGTACACAACACTATGGAATACTACACAGTCATGAACAAGAATGAAATAATGCCCTTTGCAGCAACATGGATGTAGCCAGAGGCCATCATCCTAAGTAAATTAACACAGGAACAGAAAACCAAATACCGCACGCTCTCATTTATAAGTGGGAGCTAAACACTGGGTACATGTGGACATAAAGATGGGAACAACTGACACTAGGGACTACTACAGAGGGTAGAGCGGGAGGGGCACAAGGGCTGAAAACCTACCTATTGGGTACTATGCTCACTATCTGGGAGATGAAATCATTCATACCCAAACGTCAGCATCACCCAATATCATGTAACAAACTTGCACGTGTCCTCTCTGAATCTAAAATGAAAGTTGAAATTATAAAAACAAAAAACAAGCAAGCAAAAAAAAAAAAAAAAAAACTAGTGATAAAGAGAGTCTTAAAATCATACCCTGATTCTATTTTCTTCATTCCTGACAAATATAGAAAGTAACTTACAAAGTAAGCGCTTCATTGTAAATCACTCACCACATTCAAACTAGGAGTTGAGCACCATAAAGTAAATGTGCTGGGAATGGCAGAGCTACTTGGAGGGGTTTCTAGAACCCAAGGGTCATTGTGACTTTTTAAAAACAAGCTTTTAAGTGGTTAAGGGAGCTATGCGATGTACCAGGTACTCTGAAGGTTCTGTTCTGTGTTCCTTCTGACATTTGGAAAGATATGAAGGTAACAGGACTAAGCAGTGGACACAAGTTCAAAACTTATTTCAGCTCAACAAACATTTGCTACAACTACTTACAAGTATACATTTTATACCAATGCAGGTCTCTTCATTTAATGCCATAGTCTTTCTGCTACATCATGGCTATTTGCTGTATAATAAATTCTGTCCAAAGTCACAAAAATGTTTTAAAAATTCCCACCAATTTGGGTCATTTTTTAAAAAAGATAAGGTTTATGGATCTTTAAAAATCAGACACGAAGTAACATGTTGTGACAGAATAAAAAAATAAAAACCAAGACAGATTTCCACTAAATATTAGGCACTAAACTATTAATAGCTACTTTATATTCATGATGTCATCATTCTCAAATAAATAATTTGGGTTTGATATTACTGCCCCCTTCATTTTACAGACACAACAGAAGAACAAATCTATTGTCTTCCCCCAAATCACAAGCTAAGAAATGGTGGGGCTAGGATCTGAACTAGAGATGCTTTTAAAAGCACATTATGATCTTAAGTTGTATGCTGCTGGAGTTATTTTGGATTTTCATAACAAATCAATGTGTATTTTCATTGCCAGGGTACTGCTCCACCGTATGGATTTATTCAGACACTTTGTTGTCCCAAAGTCAGCTGTGGCAAGGCATATACATATATATATATATATAATTTCCTTGTCAATCCTTACACACTTACACAGAGGAATAAGAACGAAAGTGGTCACAGTCATGACAGGACATGTATATGCCACTTATTAAAAACTATCTTCTAGTAGCTTTATGTTTACAGATGGCTGGCTTGGAGAAGGTAAAAAAGAGAGGGTTATTTTTGTTTGATATGTCCCAGACCAAAAAAAAAAAAATTGCAAATCACTTATTTCAAACATACAAATCTGAACTCTGGTTCACCTTAGGTAGATTTTAATAGACTACACATGGAGAGCTATGAACATAACATTTTGTTTAGTTTTTCTGAATGGTTAAAAAAAGTCACATCAAAAAGTAATAAAATTTAAAATCACTTAGAGTAGCATACTAATCAACAAAGCTATTGATAGTTTTAAAAAATCAGAAACTCCTCAATGCTCCAAGTGAGTCAAAATTGAGTTTTGTGTCTTCAGAAGTATTCCTCCAAGGTTAAAAAACAAACATTCAACTCAATTAGGTCAACCAAGCCAATTTTCTTCTTTAATGGAGGAAATGATAGATCAAAATATGTTTTATTGGAGAAGCAGTAAGTTAATGAAGGATATAGTAGTAAGCAATACATGACTCACCTTGACAGAATACAGAGTGACAGACAGTTAAAGGTAGATGTCACTTCTTAGTTTTTTTGCTGCTGTTGTTTTTGAGACAGGGTGTCACTCTGTTGCCCAGGCTGGAGTGTGGTGGCCTCATCTCAGCTCACTGCAACCTCCGCCTCCCAGGCTCAGGCTACCCTCCCACTTCAGCCTCCTAAGTAGCTAGGACTACACGTATGCTTTTGTAGAGATGGGGTTTCACCATGTTGCCCAGGCTGGTCTTGAACTCCTGAGTTCAAGTGATCTGCCCACCTTGATCTCCCAAAGTTCTGGAATTACAAGTGTGAGCCACTGTGCCCGGCCGTTTTGTTTTGTTTTTAACTTTACTTTGATACTTTAGTTTTCTCTTCTTTCTGCCTCTCTCAGGTGGTTCTATGCACAAGTTATAGTAAATTAAAAGCAAATGAAATTTTATGTAACTTATAATTCATTATAATTCATTAACTCTACCAATATGTCTTGTTTTATAAACATATAAACAATTATGTTTATAGTCCTGTATCTGCTCTACAAATGGAAAAAGAAAATGTTTATACTTACTGGAAAGAACAGTTGTGAGGAAAATGTAGTCTGAAAAGGATATGAGCCCACATTCTCCAAGGGTGTAAAATATACTGCCTTCATCAGCAAATTTTTCTCGTTCCTGGGAAATTTTCTATAAAATGTATGGGTCCCACCAAAAGACAAAAATATATAAGTGAATTAGAATATAAATAGTAAGAGATGAATCACCATTTATCTGACAGTTTTATGCTATTTATCATAAGCATTTCTCTCATGGCCATTCAAAATCAATGGATCCTTTACAGTTTTCAAGATGATGAAAATTTTAAGACAAAAATTATGTTTTCATTTCAACACTAGTTCAATATGAACATTAGAAAATAATTTCAATGTTAGAACCCTCTGCCATTGCACATATACAGGCCCACTTTAGAACAGGTTTTGTTTCTTAGTTTGAAAAACAATCCACCTTCTTCTACAGAGGTATACGTGGTAATAAACAAATAAACACATGAAAAAACTAAAAGGAAATCAGTTTTGTCCAAGAAAAACTAGACTGATAGTGATTAGAAAGAAAGAAGTGAGCAACTATTTCCAAGCCCTATACAAATGCTCAGAAAACCAATTTCTGAAAAACTAATTTTACTTGATAACCCCAAGAATCTTAGCTTCAGAATACATACCAGTATGCAGAGTGAATAGTATCTCTGAAATATAATGCCAAATCAGTCATACACACTTTCGGCAATTTAATCATATCTACTGTTACTTTAATGGAGGCTCCTAGATGTCAGCTATTTGATGAAACTGTCTCCTACAACTTAGTTTTTACTCTAAATATATATTTCTCTTCTTTAACCTATAAATGTCACAAAGAAAGTTAGTTCTCAGCTTTGGTAATTGTCTGCCTGGCAAGTGGTCTCTTCCTGGGTGTTTAAACAAACTTACTCTGTTTTCTGAATTCTTAGCCAAAGCATAAACTTAGTTGTGACATTGAATATATTTTCAAAAACTGAAAAGGATCCACCAAAAAGTTAGACTTGAAACTAATTTCCACAAGTTCTAGACCACCAAAAATATTTAAGGAATTATTTTGAGTATAAAAAATAGATTTTAAAAACCCAAACCAATAAAGCACAATCAAAGTAATAATGTCATGCAAGCATAAAGTAAGAGGCAGCATTGCAGGCATAACTTCAAGAAGAGTAAGATGAAAACTAAACCAACAAGCACCATCACACCAGCATCCAGTTATACAACTATCCAATGGGTTACCTCTGTCTAGTGGAGATCCCATCATAAACCACAAAGGAAAGAAAACTGGTTAACCAACTGAAAATACAAGTACCACAACGAATCATCGTGAAGTCAGTTTGTATGATCTTCTCAATAAACTCATTCAAAATAGCCTCTACTAGATATTTACTTGTTCATAAGAAACAGTAGCTATGGACAGGTTAAAGTCCATAGGTGAATACCAATAACACAGTAGTAGGTTTTGATGGCGCTTCTACTTAGAAGAACTTTGCTGACTTCTTTTGTGGCTGACAGAAGGCACAGTCCTGCTTGATAGCATTTAGAGATTACTTCTTTGAGTTGACAACAAAAATGAGTATAATCCAGTATGTTATTAAGGTTAGATCTCATACTACACTTGATCTTCTACCAAGAGACTGAACAGAAATTTCAGACAAAAAAAGCTACTGGATGAGAACTAGAACAGCAAAGCCCTCCACCAGGAAGTTAATATTTAAATTTCTCAAAATAAAAGAAAAAAATTTGCATTTTTTACGTTACCCAAGATACTGCAAAGGTAAACTATGTGAACAGGAAAAAATACACAAAATGAGAATAGGTCCCCAAAGGCTGACCATTACCAGCCATAACAATAAATGTGTATAGAAGCTAATACTTAATAATAATGATGTAATAAGCTTATGGGGAAATTGCTATAATTAAAATAAATAACATAGTGGAAGCCACAGGTTGAGAAACAGACAAAAGTCTAAGGATACAGTGAAATGAGGAAGTTAAGCCAAAGAAGCAAACCTAACATTATTTTTCTAACAATCATCCGGGCCATGCTGATGCTGAGAAGGTAACATAAGGGCAAATCTAATTTTGTTGGTAACAAAATTTGAGTTTGACATAACTTCAAACTCACAGAAAAGTTGAAAGATTAGTATAAAGTACTATTATATATTTTTTACCAATTCACCAACAGTTTACATATTACACAATTTGCCTTGTATTTTTTCAACATGCCACTTTGAAAGTAAATTGGAGACATCATGCCACTTTATGCTTAAGTACCCCAGCATAGATTTCCTGGGAACAAAGACATTCTCTAATGGTCACAATCCCAAATGCCATAATCCCAAACGTTGAAATCCCCAAAGATCAAAATTTCTAAAGCCTAAAATCCCCAAAATGTAAT
This sequence comes from Gorilla gorilla gorilla, assembly GCF_029281585.2. Classification (NCBI taxonomy): domain Eukaryota; kingdom Metazoa; phylum Chordata; class Mammalia; order Primates; family Hominidae; genus Gorilla; species Gorilla gorilla. Next base: position 43,252,465 of record NC_073232.2, on the reverse strand, counting down.
TCTGATACATAATTTATAGCACAGTGTATGTTTAATAAAACCAGGAAATTTAGTATTGATACACATACTATTATCTAATTCAGTCCTTTTTTATTTTTTTTTTTGAGATGGAGTCTCGCTCTGTCACCCAGGCTGGAACGCAGTGGCGTGATCTCAGCTCACTGCAACCTCTGCCTCCCGGGTTCAAGCCTCAGTCTCCCGAGTAGCTGAGATTACAGATGCACACCACCACACCCATCTAATTTTTGTATTTTTAGTAGAGACGGGTTTTGCCATGTTGGCCAGGCTGGTCTTGAACTCCTGGCCTCAGGTAATCCACCCACCTTGGCCTCCCAAAGTGCTGGGATTACAGATGTAAGCCACTGCGACCAGCCAAATCCAGTCCATTTTCAAATTTTAGCAAATTGTCCCAATAATTTCCTTTATAGCTATTTTCACCCTGATCAAGGATGTAATCCACAATCATAAACTGCATTTAGTTATCATGTCTCTTTAGTCTCCATTAATAGGGAACAGCCGTTCTTTGTCCTTATTTTTTCCTGTAGAGGTTTATTGGTTTTGATTGTGATAAATTCACCATTTTTACCATTTAACCACACAGTATGTGGGCCTTTTAGGTTTGGCTTCTTTCACCGAACATAATGTTTTTTAGGTTCACCATGTTGTAGCATGAATCAATATTTAATTCCTTTTTATTGCCAAATGATATTCCACTGTATGGGATGCTGATCATAATCCCCCCAAAATACACACTGAACACCATAATCCCGAATGTTGAAATCCCCAAAGATCAAAATCCCCAAAGTCTAAAATCCTAATTTTGGAAAACATAAAAATTCTTTAAAAATATTTGCTTACATTTTTAAAGAAGATTTGAGAAACATAAGAATGAGACAGAACACTTTGAGCAGAAGAACCATTGTTCATAAAGAAATGGCTCAAAGGGGAAATGTATAAACGCCTATCACTATAGTTAGTAATCGTATGTGCCCCAGTTATAAAGGCAGTCATCTGAAATACCCTGAGAACAAACCTAAGTCTTTTCATGAGATAAGTTAAAAACCACAATGGGTCATTATTGCATACACAGTTGCCCAAAGAGCTGAGATCTTGAGAAATCTTATCTTTCACAAATGCAGTACAAAAAAGGTCATTTCTTCATTTATTGAGGAAGTTTCAACGTTTTTACATAAACGCACAATGCTTACACACAATAAATGCTGTGATAATACACTTTCCTGAAGTCGAATTTCTGATATCCAAAGCAGCAGCAGCAAAGTCTGCCCCAGCTCTCAGAGAGAACCATTTGCTGTCTCCAGATCCCTAGCTGATTGGGTGGTGCCCATCAACATTGAGGGCAGACCGTCCCCATCTAAATCCACTCAGATTCACACACTAGTCTCCTCACCCTAACACCCAAAATAATGCTTTACCAGGTTTCTAGGTATTCCTTAATCTAGTCAAGTTGACATTTAAAATTACTGATACCTAAAATTAAGTCCACAAGTTCATCCCTTATCAATCTGGCATCCATACACAGCTCCTTTCTTCTTTGTTTTTTTTTTTTTTTTGAGACGGAGTCTCGTTCTGTCGCCAGGCTGGAGTACAGTGGCACAATCTCTGCTCACTGCAATCTCTGCCTCCCAGGTTCGAGCAATTCCCCTGCCTCAGCCTCCCAAGTACCGGGATTACAGGTGCCCACCACCGCGTCTGGCTAATTTTTTGTATTTTAGTAGAGACGGGTTTCACCATATTGGCCAGATGGTCTTGATCTCCTAATCTCATGATCTGCCCACCTTGGCCTCCCAAAGTGCTGGGATTACAGGAGTAAGCCACCACGCCTGGCCCCCATACACAGCTCCTTAAGCCATACTTAACTCCCAAATAAAGATAACAAGGTAAGGAATTTTGATTTTTTGGGATTGTATCTTTTGAGATTATGATCCAAACCCCACTGTATGTATATACCACAGTTTATCTATTCATATGCTCAAAGACATTTAGGTTATTTCCACCTTTTGGTTATTCATGTATGAGTATCTGTTTGAGTACCTGTTGTCAATTCTTTTGGTATGTACTAAGGAGAGGAACTGCTGGGTCATATGGCAGCTCTATGTTTTTGGTTTTTGTTTTGTTTTGTTTTGAGACAGTGTCTCACTCTGACACCCAGGCTGGAGTGCAGTGATATGATCTTGGATCACTGCAGCCTTGACCTCTGGGGCTCAGCTCAGGTGATCCTCCCATCTCAGCCTCCCTAGTAGCTAGGACTACAGGTACATGTCACCATGCTCGGCTAATTTTTGTATTTTTTGTAGAGATGGGGTTTTGCCATGTTGCCCAGGTTGGTCTTGAACTCCTGGAGTTAAGCAATCTGCGTGCCTCAGCCTCCAGAGTGCTGGGGTTACAGGCATGAGCCACCACGCTCAGCTGGTTGTTTTTTGTTTAAGACAGGAGGAGGTTGCTCTGTCGCACAGGATGAAATGCAGTGGCGCAATCATGGATCTGGGCTGCATCCTTGACCTCCTGGGCTTTAAGCAATCCTTCCACCTCAGCCTCCCAAAGTACTGGGATTACAGCACCATTTACATTCCCATAAGCAATGTAAGAGGATTCCACATTCTCCACACCCTCACCAATACTTCTTCCTCTTCTTCTTTAAAAAATTATAACCATCCTCATGGATATGACATGGTTTCTCATTGTGATTTTGATTTACATTCCCCTAATACCTAATGACGTTCAGCATCTTTTCATGTGCTTTTTGACCATCTGTATATCTTCTTTGGAGAAATGTCTATCCAAATCCTTTGCTCATTTTTGAATTTGTTATTTCTCATTTGGCTGTTGAGTTCTAATCTAAGTTCTTTATATATTCTGGATATTAGATCCTTATCATAGACATATCTGCAAATATTTTCTCCTATTCTGTGTGTTGCCCCTTCACTCTTGATAATGTCCTATGAAGCAGAAAAGTTTTAAATATTGAAGTCCCATTTATCTATTTTATTATTTGTGCTTTTGATGTTATATTTAATATTTCATTACCAATCCAAGGTCACGAAGATTTACCCCTACTTTTCTACTAAGGGTTTTATAGCATTTGCTCTTTTTTTTTAGGTTATTGATCCATTTTGAGTTAAATTTTGTATATAATGTGAAGTAGGGGGTTCACCTTCATTCTTTTGTATGTGAATATCTAGTACACCTTATACCATTTGCTGAAATGGTATGACCTTTTACCACTGTCTTACATGCTTGTTGAAATTCAATTAACCATAGATGTGTGGGTTTATTTCTGGACTCTCAATTTTCTTCCATTGTCTGTGTTTATGCCAGTACCACATCATTTACATTTTTGTAATTTAAAAAAATTGCAGTAAAATGCATATAACAAAATTTACCACTATAAACATTTTAAAGTATAAGTCTCTTCAGCTCTGTGCATTTTTTTTCATTCTTTTTCCTCTCTGCCTCAGACTAGATAATATCAATTGACCTATATCTTCAAGTTCACTAATTCTTTCTTCTGCCTGCTCAAGTTTGCTGGTTGAATCCCTCTAGTCAATTTTTCAACTCAGCTCTTGTACTTTTCAGTTCCAGAACTTCTATTTGGTATCTTTTAAACAATTTCTATGTATCTATTGAAATTTTCTGTTAGTTCATACATCATCCTTTTAGCTACTTAACTATACTTTAGGCAGTTGATCTAAAGTCTTTGAGTAGTATATATAATGTCCGTGCCTCCTCAAGGATACTCCCTATTTTTTTTTTCTGTGATTGGGCTGTAATTTATTGTTTCTATGTATGCATAATTTCTTGTTGAAACTGGACATTTTGTATATTATAATGTGGTAACTCTTGAAATCGCATTCTTCCCCTTCCTCAGGGTTTGTTGTTGCTACTTACTGTGGGTTGTAGTTGTTTGTTTAATGACTTTATTAAACTCTTCTTGTAAAGACCTGTGACCTTTGTCATAGGTCGTCACTCAAGTCTCTGTTCACCTTAGTGAGCAACTAGTGATTTGACAGGTTTCCTTAAATGCCTGGAGCCAAAGGGGGAAAAATACTCTCCGGATCTTTTCAGATTGGCTCTGTACTGGGCATTTCTTCAATTTACTTAGCAAGACCATTTACAACCCTCTCTCTTAGCCTTAAGATTCCGGCTTGCATGGGGCTTAAATGTCAGCCAGACATGAAAGCTCGGGATCTTCTAAGGTTTCTTCTGAACATTCATTCAACCCTAAGCCTTCTACACTCCCCTGTATATGGTGAAGCATTTCAAATCACTTGTTCTCCCACGTATCTCCTGACAAAGCCTCTTCCTTCCCAGGCTATTTGGTTTGTCTGCTTGTCCCAGCTGCTACAGTATTATTTACCTTTAAATCTTTCTGACAAATGCTGCCCCAGTCCCCTAAAAGCTCTGAAGCAGGTGAAACAAAGGCAAGCCTCAAAGCTGATTCCTTAGGGAGCCACCAGACAGGCTGATGCCCACATCCAGAGTCATCCAAGAACATGATCCACATTGCTCGTTCTGACACAAGCAAACTCTGTCAGGAACATGGGCCGCCATCCTTACAGCTGCCATTGCACTGGGGACTTGGGGTGGTCACCAGGTAAGTTAAAATACAATGTTCTGTGAACAAATTTTAGCAGCTTCTTTCTTTTAAAGCGTTCTCCTGGTTGTTTTAAGTCTTTCATTAGATTCTAGAGATCTGAACAAGTTGACTGACAGTTTTTGGCAGCTTAATTTTTGGTTTAATGGCGGGATGTGGTTTTGGAGTTCCCCGCTGTGTCATTTTTTCTCTCTTTGTACTTCTTAACCTTGACAGTTTTAAAAGGCACAGGTGAGGTATATTGTAGAATATCTCTCATTTTGAATTAGGCTGATGTTTCTTTGTGATTAGATTCATATCTAGCTATCACAAACTATGAATTCATGTTGATACCTATAATTCCTTTCTAGGATACAATTTGGTCTTATCCCTCACACACTTGTTACTACCTTCTCCAAAAATGAGAAACCTGGTTCCCATTATCATCAATATATTTATTCAAGCTTAGAATACACAAAAAGTAGTTTCACAACTGCTAATCCCATCTCTGCAGAAAACAACATATCTATATCATCTAGAGTCCAATATTTGTTACTTTTTTAAGGAAAATCTACATGTTGAAACACAAAAATCTAATGTATAATAGACGTCTTTATCAAGATATGGAACATTTCCATCACTTCTGAAAGTTCTTTTATGCCCCTCCATAATGAATTCCTACCATATTTTCACCATAGATTAGTTTTGCCTGTTCTAGAAATTGATATAAATGGTATCACTAGTATATACTTTGGTGTCCTGCTTCTTTGGCTCAGCATAATGTGGGGAAGATTCATCCACACTGTAATCATCAGTAGTTCACTTTTATTGCTTAGTAGTATTTTATTCTGATCATTACAAAATTAAAATATATAATAAATGTAAAAGTGTTCCTATTTCTCCACATCCTCTCCAGCATCTGTTGTTTCCTGACTTTTTAATGATTGCCATTCTAACTGGCATGAGATGGTATCTCATTGCGGTTTTGATTTGCATTTCTCTAATGACCAGTGATGATGAGCTTTTTTCATATGTTTGTTGGCCACAGAAATGCCTTCTTTTGAGAAGTGTCTGTTCATATCATTCATCCACTTTTTGTTGGGGTTATTTTTTTCTTGTAAATTTATTTAAGTTCCTTGTAAATTCTGGATATTAGCCCTTTGTCAGAGGGATACATTACAAACATTTTCTTCCATTCTGTAGGTTTCCTGTTCACTCTGATGATAGTTTCTTTTGCTGTGTGGAAGCTTTTTAGTTTAATTGGATCCTATTTGTCAATTTTGGCTTTTGCTGCCATTGCTTCTGGTGTTTTAGTCATGAAGTCTTTGTCCATGCCTATGTCCTGAATGGTATTGCCTAGGTTTTCTTCTAGGGTTTTTATGGTTTTAGGTCTTACATTTAAGTCTTTAATCCATCTCGAGTTAATTTTTGTATACGGTGTTAAGGAAGGGGTCCAATTTCAGTTTTCTGCATATGGCTAGTCAGGTTTCCCAGCACCATTTATTAAATAGGGAATCTTTTCCCCATTGCTTGTTTTTGTCAGGTTTTGCAAAGATCAGATGGTTGTAGATGTGTAGTGTTATTTCTGAGGTCTCTGTTCTGTTCCATTGGTCTGTATGTCGTTTTGTGATGTGCTGTTTCTAATTCTTTAGTAAAAAGGTCTACATTGTTCTTCCATGCTTTTGCAGTTGGGGTGGTAAAGAAGTAGAGAGGGAGAGAAGTTACTTGTATGTTTTCAGAGGCATGCTCTTGTTAAAGAGTGGTTCAGGTAAATTTAGGATTATGTATCTATTTACTAACTCTTAAGAATTTATAAGTGAATTTATAGAGTATCCAAAACTCTGAGGAAGATTCTTACAAAATTCATGACATAGTAATTACAGACACAAAAATTATCATAAAACCATCAAATTTGATCTCTCAAGTTACTCAAAGCTAGGAAGAACATCAAATAAATATGTCAAAATTTGGGAGGAAATGGGAGTTACTAGAAAACAAACTTTTAGATTATTCTGTGCCTATGGCTGCTTCTTAGGCTGGTGTTTTAAAACCAAAGACCTGATTCTACCATTTGATCCAGCAATCCCACTACTGGGTATTTACTCAAAGGAAAAGAAGTCATTATACAAAAAAGATACTTGCATATGCATATTTATAGCAGCACAATTCACAATTGCAAATACGTGGAACCAGCCCAAATGCCCATCAATAAACAAGTGGATAAACAAACTGTGGAATATGTATATGATGGAATACTACTCAGCCATAAAAAGGAACGAATTAATGGCATTCACAGCAACTTGGATAGGACTGGAAACTATTATTATAAATGAAGTAACTCAAGAATGGAAAACTAAACATTGTATGTTCTCATTCATAAGTGGGAGCTAAGCTATGAAGATGCAAACACGTAAGAATGATACAATGGACTTTGGCGACTTGGGGGTGTGGGGAAGGGTGAGGGGGTGAGGGATAAAAGTCTACAAATTGGGTTCAGTGTACACTGCTCGGTGATGGGTGCACCAAAATCTCACAAATCACCACTAAAGAACTTACTCATGGAACCAAATACCACCTGTTCCCCAAAAACCTATGGAAATAAAACATTTTTTTAAAAAAAAAAAGAAAGAAAATGTCAAGTAAAATGATCCTTCATTTAATCTTTTAGATGGTGTTTAATCTTTTACTAAATTTTAAGTCATTCTTTCCCCTAAGCAAACACCACTTATACACTTCAGGGGTGATATGGAGGCATATTCCAAGGAGAATATAATCTTATCAGACTGGTAATAATGTTCATTTTCTCTCACTGCCCCAGAAGTAGTTATTTACATTTTTTGTTATTTTGTTGTTGTTGTTTTCTTTTCTTCTTCTTCTTTTTTTTTTTTTTTTCCTGAGATGGAGTGTTGCTCTGTCCGCCAGGCTTGGGTGCAATGGTGAGATCTCAGCTCACTACAACCTCTGCCTCCCAGGTTCAAGCGATTCTCCTGCCTCAGCCTCCTGAGTAGCTGGGATTACAAGCATGTGCTACCACACCCAGCTAATTTTTGTATTTTTTTGTAGAGACAGGGTTTCACCATGTTGGCCAGGCTGGTCTCAAACTCCTGACCTCAAGTGATCCTCCTGCCTTGGCCTCCCAAACTGCTGGGATTACAGGCGTGAGCCACCGCACCTGGCCTGTTTTCTTTTTTAAAAAAATTTTTGTTATTAATACACATTTATATTAATATGTAATTTTTACTAGAAAGTATAACCTAAGGATTTATATTTAATTCAATATATGTAGTAAATTCAAATATAATAAACTATGAGAAAGAAATTTTTTAATATAAAAGTTGAAAGAAATAGAACACACTTCAATTCTATTGTAAGGGTATATAATGTGAGATTAGGTAATAAATTATCAGTTCAGTTAAAAAAATTTTAGTAAGGGTCTATGAGAAATTTGTTTCATCTTCAAGTTCCTGAGGTAAGACTCTAGCAATCCTTCAGTATACATGCTGGAAATTATTTAAATAGAACTGGATATTCTTTTTTTTCTCTTTGAGATGGAGTCTCGCTGTTGCCCAGGCTGAAGTGCAGTAGAATGATCTCGGCTCATGGCAAACTGCCTCCTGGGTTCAAGCGATTCTCTTGCTTCAGTCTCCCGAGTAGCTGGGATTACAGGCATGTGCCACCATGCCTGGCTAATTTTTGTATTTTTAGTAGAGACAGGGTTTCACCATATTGGCCAGGCTGGTCTTGAACTCCTGACCTCAAGTGATCTGCCCGTCTCGGCCTCCCAAAGTGTTGGGATTACAGGCGTGAGCCACTGCTCCCAGCCAGAATTGGATATTCTTAAAAGAGACTGTAATTGCAGATACCTTACAGAGCATTATGTTGTTTTATGCGGCTTAGAAGTTACATTTCAAACTTGATTCCAATCACTTGAATCCCTGAAATTAAGGATATGGAAGCAGAATGCAGGTCAAATGACAAGAATAGCATTTCTATTCAATTTACTGACCAATGTTACCTCTTCTTAGAGGAGAAAATTATGCAAAATGTTTTAAAGCAATGTGCTCACTAACTTAAATGAACAAAATATAACTGTTTTACTATTCACTGATATGACCTAGTCTTAGATCTTATTTATTTCAAAACTTAAAGTGTAGTTATAGGTACAGTATCACCAACCCATTCAAATTACTGATCTCAAGTAAAGGCAAATGGACATTATTACAGGTTTCTGGTATTGATCTCAACTGCACCATATCCTGGATATTTTCATTTTTTAGATAAGCAGAAAGACTTGAAAGTAAACTTATTATATAGCAAATTATACACTACACATGTGTAACTGCTACACTTCACAGTAAGTCAAAAACCTAGATTTTTGTACCAGATGACTTTATGCTGAAGCACTCACACTTTAGTTTCTGACCAATCACATAAACTTATAAAATACATGGTTAAAGTTGCTGGTGCCATGAGGGGCACTGGGACTGGGATTTCCAGACTCATGAGTGCTAAGTGTGCTCAAACAGTGAATCCTAACTAGTTACAGGGTTGATCAAAATAGGGTTAGTAATTTTGCCTTCTGGGACTCAAGTATATGAAGCCAAAGAGAGAAATCATATCTAGAAACTTATTTCTTCTAGTTAAGATCTAATTTTCAAGTTATAAAGTTAAAAAAACTTTTTCTAGTTAATAGAAGTTGATGGACTATGTCTGCAAAATCAATGCTTACATATCATCCAGAAATTCAAAACATCTTTGGCATATAGAAAATGTGATGAAGAACACAGCTTTACTATTTAAAGTGTCATCCTTTATGAGGATGAAATCTTTGGGTTATTTTAGTATTAATATTTCGCTACATGGCTGAAATACATTCAAAGTCTATCTAAATCCCTTGAGTAATATTTGAGGTTGCACATCAAAAACAAATTAACGATAATATGCTTCTTCTGGAAAATACAATTTTGGCATATCATTTCCAAATGACAAATAGTATTTCTATCTAAGGTTGGGGTCAAGGTATGTGGTGGAGTGTTAGAAAGAAAGAGAAAATTCAGCAATTTTCCCATGCAATTAATGCTTACACTTCATTATCTAGTTGGTGCATGGATTGATGCCAAAGCCTTGGTAAAACATCAATCTTAAACAATCACACTATTTCCAATCAAATTAAAAATGTTGCACAGCTAAAATATGTTTTTCTTATTCCCCACCCCATCTCTGAACTTGCAGAAGGGTAGAATTTGGGGATATATCAGATAACAATGAAATCAAAATGTTTCTAATTTGAAGTAGTTTATGATTCCTCCTTCTGACTCAAATTTTCTTCTAAGCTTTTCAAAGGTAATATCGCATTTGAGGCAAACACACATAAATTACTGTGCAACAAACCGGAAGGTGAATGCTTAAGATACTGTAAACTTCACTATGCCAGAAAGCAATTCTCTTTTCAGTCCCAATTCTAACCACCTCAGCTGTGAGAACAATTCCAAATACCTGGAATGCAAAGGTTTTCTTATCTCATTAACTAGATGGCTTCAAAGATGGTACAAATGAAGATGTTTTTAAAAAACAGTGGCAGATGATTTGATTAAAAAGCAATAATAAAACATTTTAAAAGTCTACTGGAATGGCATTAACTTTAAAGAAATGATACAACTTTACTGAAAAGGTTTGTTTTAATCCTCAGTATCTGAACGAGGTATTATCAAAACTCTAGAAGGAGAAAATCTTCAACTCCACCATGTTATTTCTGCATACTAGCTTCAAAGCAGCTTTGAGCAGGGGAATCTATGTTTTATGACTTGATTATCTGCTACCTAAACCTAAGAATTTAATTTTGAACTTTGGCCACTCAAATGGATCAATGCTAAAAAGAAAGTCCTGAGATCAGCAGCAGTGTTGTTTTTAGTCACTTGGGTTATAAAAAGTTTCTCTACCACTTAATGTAAAAACAATCTCAAGTAAAAATCTGGAAAAATAAGTCAATATAGTGATTTCACCTTCTTTCACTTGGAAAAAAATTTGTATAAGAAAAAAATGTATCATAAGAACAAAAATTAAAGTTTCACTCTGAGGATCACCGTTCACAACCTTGATCTAAACTGCTTTAGTAACTATCACCTCCCAAGAAACCATGTTGATGAAGGATTTTAAAAGCAATTTTGAAAGCAAACAAACATTTATAGGTATCCCTTAAGCACCAATGACCATTAAAGACACCATTAAAGACCATGAAAAACTTAAGCATTATACTTCGCATATTCTGGAAGTATATGAATTGGAAGTGGCTGACCTCAATTACAGGTGTCAGCATCTCATTTGATTTATTCTCTTTAGTAAATGCCAGGCACTGTGCTAGGTACTTTATATTTGCATTATCTCTTTAAGTCCTCATTGCATACTAGTATCTGCACTTTATGGATAAGAACACTCAGGGTTAGAGAAGTCACATAAGAAGCCAAAGGTGACAATACTATTAAGTGGCAGGAGACTCCAGAGCCCATGTCATGAATCATTATATGTTACATTGTATCAACTGCACAGGAACACACTGGGTATCTATATTGTTCACAATTTCTGGAAAATGTTAATCAGGACTGAATATTTTTGAAGTAGTTCACTACCATAAAATATTTACCTTGGGGCTTAGTTTGTATCCACTAAGTTAACTTGAAGTTGAAGAGGAAAGTCCAAGCCAATGATATAGGTGCACATTTTTTTTTAAGGCTTTCACTTACTCAAATGCATATTTCAATCATTTTGAAATGTGCATCACTTCAAGAGTGCAATGTTCTTTATAATTTTTAATTAATAAATGTTAGATTAATCTGTAATTGGTGAAGTTTTTTATTCAAGTTTAGAATTTTAAAAAATACATCATGCCAAAACAAATATGCAAATAAAGGACTATCCTCACACGTTCTCTACAACCAAAGATTATAAATAGATGGTCAGGCTAAGTTGAGAACTCATTTTACCAGAAGAGAAGGAAAAATAACTTGTTTAGTATACTCTTATAGAACTTTATTTATGTGACCTTAAACATGCTAGAATGTGCTAAAATATAAGAAAAAAGAAGTTGGCCTGGAACTAAAGAAAGTTCTCTGATAGCAAAGTGATTTTTGAATCTTGTTTTATGATGAAAAAGCTAAAGATCAAGGTGTAAGAAATGCAGTGGTTAGTCATGTTTATGTTTTCAAATCAACAATGATAAATCAAATGGGTTCATTGATCCCAAATTCAAACACAACATAATCTAAAATAAAAATGGATGTAAAGATATTTTAATAGGAGTCTGAATATTTGAGACAACTAAGTAAACTACACCCTCCTTTGGCACACTTAATGATTACATTATTATTTATTTTCTCAACTTGAATAATCAAACACATGGGTTAGATTAACAAACTTTAGTAGTGGTGGAACTCAGAGACTGGAAAGAGACATTATGGATACTCCTCACAGCAGTCTAAGTATTTCACAGCATTAATAAACTGCATCTGAAGAACAGCATTCTATGCTACCAGGAAAACAAAACAATCCCAGACTTTCCACAGGCAATAGAAACTTAGCATGCAAAGAACAAGTCACTGCAAAGAAGCAAGCAAGAAATGCCTCTTCTACAAAGTAACTGTTCATTGACCTTTGGAAGCTTAAAGGATTCATACTAGTGTCACCAAAATGAGTGATACTCATAGAACACAATGTAGGTAAACAATTCTCCCACTACCTAAGAAAAAGGTTTATTATTATTCTTTAATGTAAAAAGTTTATTCATAAGATAGACTTAAGAATGCAGAAAAGCTTGATTTTGAATCCCTGATCAACCAAGGACATTACCTTAAATAGTGAAAGTTTAAAGAAGACTGGTGCTCTTTTGTCACCTAGTGTGGTTGACTACTTAATGCTGCAGATTCCAGAGACTTTTAAGCACTTACCAACTGCTGCCTCTCTAATCTATTCCTAATTAGTAAGGACACCTATCCAAGTCCAGCCATTGTAAATCTTCCAGCCGTAAGCCATACAATTATTAAAGGAGAGGAAGAGTTTTTAGCTACCCTCTACAAACTGTCCTACCATAATCAGAGAACCGGAAGTGGCTGGCCTCAATCACAGGTGTTAGTATCTCATCTGATCTACTCGGTACTCTGTATGATGTTTGTGCCATGGCTGTTCTAAAATAGAATTCCCAGGATTAGAAACATTGATAATGGAATCGTCTATACATTATTCTGACATAATTTTTAATGTATTTGTTGGTTTGGTTCAGAATGCAGTTAAAGACAAAGGTATTTAGGAATATAATCTATTGTACTAATAATAAGATACCTAATTTGAGGGTTTGGTAAGAGGGACTACCAAAAATTACACCCCATTTTTCAAACAAAGGAAGTAAAAATAAAGAGCACCCTGTGGTCTTCGTTAGTTATATTAGTTATTTTAAACCAAAAGATGTTTATAATTCAGCTTAATTTATATTCAATTACTACAACTCAGTTTAATTTATATTTTTAAGACTGCCAGCCACCAGAAATGTGAGAGTAATATTTTAATGAATAAATTTTAATAATTTATAAACTACCATTAAAGAGCCCAAGCCTTCAAAGATCAATTTAAAAAGTACCTTTAGGAGTGTCCTTGAAGATCTCCTTGGCCAGTCTGTAAGTATATATTCTTTTCATGGTTTTCTCCAAATATTTAGTTGCTTTTCCAAGTTAAAGTCATTGATTAGCTCAGAAAAGCAAAATAATAAAGTCTTTCTAGGTGTCCCATTTGTTTCCCCTTAAGCCATTTTACTGAGCAAAGTGCAACCAAGCAACTGCTTATTTGTATTTATTATGTAAGAAATTTCAAAAGAAAAAAAGATTAATTTTTAACTTGAAGTTACTGTTGTCTCATCAGTCCTGTTACAGTTCAAGTAGGAACATAATATCCCAAATAAGACTTTTTTGTTTTTGCTTTAGAGACAGGGTCTCTGTCACCCAGGCTGGAGTAGTGTCACAATCTTAGCTCAGTACAACCTCCAACTCCTGGGATCAAGCGATCTTCCCACGTCAGTCTCCTGAGTAGCTAGGACTACTACTGTTTTTAAATGTTTTCACAGAGATGAGGTCTTGCTATGTTGCTCAGGCTGGTCATGAACTCCCGGTTGCTCAAGTGATCCTCCTGCCTCTGCCTCTCAAAGTGCTGGGATTACAAGCATGAGCCACCAGACCTGGCCTCCAAGTAAGACTATTTAAGTGACTCAATTAATTAAGTATCTCTTATGCTTAACAAGAGTGATTAAAACAAAATTTCTTAACCTTTTGTGTAACACATAATGTTAAAACTTCCTTTTAAATCATGCTGGGTATCAAATTCTCTGGGACTTGTGCAGTGCTTGGATTGTCATATTAAAGATGAAGTATGTTAATTTAAAGTGACAGGAATGAAATCATTCTGAAGGGAGCAGGGCAAGGACATATGCATCATGCACTGAACCTTTGTTCCTGAAGCATTACTATGGATTTTGGAGCATTAAGTAATTTAAAGCACATGCTGCTGAGTCAGTACCTGCCAGAAATCCTAATCAGAAGATGAGAAAAAGAAAAAACATTGACATTGTTTGATTATATGAACAAACTAATCAAATATACATATCACAAAACATAATATACAAAGAAACAGTTAAAACCTGTAATAATATCACTGAACACCTGGAAGTAGGAAATGAGGAATACATAGAAATGTTTTAGATATTATCTGCTAAGCACAAAACAAAACAAGGATGTCTCATTACTGTTTCTATATATAATATTTTTTTAACTTCATGGCAAATAGTTGCTTTGCCACTCATATTAATATAGGCAATCAAATATGGATGAGTTCAGATAATTAGTAACTACTCTAAGAAAGAGTACAGAATGGCTCCTTAGAAAAAGGTCTCCTCCAAAATTATGCTGCATTAAATAAAGTGATATCCACATTGGTATTAAAAAAAAAAAGCAGTCATCCTGAAGGCTGGCATTTGGACAAGCAGTTGTTGTTAGCTAATTTAGCTGGGTACCACTCCAAACTATTTTCAAATATCAAATGGTTTTAAAGATTTTTTTCAATAAATAAACTTCACTGACCAGGAAATAAAATTTGACCTATATTTACCATCCTATTCTAACCACACTGCATAGCATTGTAAAATTTCTTGACTGAAAAATGGATGCTATTAACAATTCACAAGCCTACAGCTGGAACTTATGTGACAGAGCCCAAGGGATTTTACGGCACAGGAATGAGATGAATCACTGTGAACACAGGACAACTCAGATATGTGAAATCGAACTGGAGGCCTCTCTTTAGTTAATGGACTCGGTATTTAACCTGGGCTAGTTGCTCATTACAGAGATAGCACAGGAGATTTTTATAGCTAATTAAACTGGGAAGGAAAGGACTGTGGAGAGAACAATTACACAGAGGGTATACTAGTCTGCAGCTTTTCAAGTAAACGAAGAAAGAAAATCATATATATGATAGCAGAGAACTCCTTTCATAAACTGAGTAAAGGGCTCAAATTCATGCAAAACAGCTATAATTTGTAGAGCTAGATACTTTACCTATTGTCCCAATTTTACTGAGAATGTAACTGACAGAGAGGTTAACTGGTCTCTTGCTCAAGGTTACCCATCAGTTATGTGGGAGAGCCTATATTTAAATACAGGACTGTCTATACCCAAAGTCCACACTCTTCATCCCACTCTATTACACATAAAGAAGTTCAGCAATCCACAAGACTATGTTTTTCATACCAATTCAGCATACTTTATAACATCTACTAACCATTTACACACAGCTGCCAAACAGAGTACTGAGATACTCAAAATGGAAATGCCTTGGAAAATATTTCAGATACCAAAGCCAGATTTTTTTTTTTAGGGTTATGGTATATAAAAAAGAACTAAAGTTGCTAATTTGAAAGAGGAGCTAAAACTGAGTAAATGTTTTTAAAATAATTTAAAGAACTTTGGATGGGAAAGAAGGAAGATGGCAAAATCTGTAACTAAAAATAAAACAAAATTCCAGCAGGTGTGAAAGGATATGAAATGTTGAATTTGTTCCTCAATTCACTTTTGTAAATTAATTACATTCTTTTTTTTTGAGACAGAGTCTCACTCTGTTGACCAGGCTGGAGTGCAGTGGCACAATCTTGGCTCACTGCACCTCCGCCTCCCGGGTTCAAGTGAATCTCCTGCCTCAGCCTCCCAAGTAACTGGGATTACAGGCGCCTGCCACCAAGCCCAGCTAATTTTTGTATCTTTAGTAGAGTTAGGGTTTCACCATGTTGGTCAGGCTGGTCTCGAACTCCTGACCTCAAGTGATCTGCCTGCCTCGGCCTCCCAAAGTGCTGGGATTACAGGCATGAGCCACTGTGCCCAGCCAGTAAATTAATTACATCCTAAATTTTGCTTGTCTAAAGACTATAATGAGCAGCTCCATTCAAATGATGCTATATTTAACATATAATTAATCAATATTTGAAAGAGTTAATAAATTGTTTAGTTTATAATAGTAAATTGTAGAGACAGGATTCCAAATTATCTTAAATACTACATGATACCACCTTTCCTATGTCTAATCCAGTTGTGTATACGACCTCTTAAAAATTTTACTACCTTACCTAATACTGTTTGCTCAAAAAAAAACCTTGATTATAATCAGCAAAGATCCAAGTTTTCAAATACAGGTGACAGTGCTTACTTTAAGAGTAATGGCTTCAAAAAAAAAAAAAAAAGAAAGAAAGCACTTCTGAAGATGTCAAGTGGTGCTCATGGTATATGAAACAATAATGGAGCCAATAACAGTAAAATTGATATTCTGATTTTTAAATTCAGGTATTAAAATGTACATATCCCATATTTTCTTTCTATAAAATGAAGTGTTATGTGGTTTCTCAGGTTAGTATGAATTTCTAGCTGTACTTTATCAAAGCAGAAAAGATTAACTTCAACTCTTACCAAAAAGAAACTGAAACATCAAGGTTTTTTTTTGAGCAAACAGTATTAAGGCAGTAAAATTTTAATAAAAGGTCACATAGACAACTGGATTAGACATTCAGAAGGTGGTATCACATAGTGTTCAAGAGAATTTGGAATCCTAGCTATATGATTTTAGGCTAGTTACTTATCTTTTCTGTACTTTTTCTTTTTTTTTTTTTTTTTTTTTTTTTGAGACAGGGTCTCACTCTGTCGCCCAGGCTGAATGCAGTGGTGCAATCTGCAGCCTCTACCTGCTGGGCTCAAGCAGTCCCCTGACCTTATCCTCCTGAGTAGCTGAAACTATAGGCATGCATCACCACACCTGGCAACCTTTTGTATTTTTTTGTAGAGAAGGGCTATTGCTATGTTGCCCAGGGTGGTCTGGAACCCCTGAGCTCAAGTAGCCTCCTAAAGCACTGGGATTACAGGCATGAGCCACCGTGCCCAGCCCCTATTTTCTCAATCCGTAAAATGATGATAAAAATAGACAGCTTAAGATAGTGGTTGTGTGCACTAAATGAGTAATTATGTATAAGCCTGGAACATAATAAGCACTCAAAAAGCTTCTTATTATTGACAATATAATTCCCACAAGACAAATATAGTCAAGCATTTTTCATTTAGAAATTTCACTTTTCTTTTCTTGCTTGAGACGGAATCTTGCTCTGTTGCCCGGCTGGAGTGCAGTGATGCCAATCCAATTCACTGCAACCTCCGCCTCTCAGGTTCAAGCTATTCTCTGTCTCAGCCTCCCAAGTAGCTGGGATTATAGGTGTGCACCACCATGCCCAGCTAATTTTTAGATTTTTAGTGGAGATGGGGTTTCACCATATTGGCCAGGCTGGTCTGGAACTCCTGACCTCAAGTGATCCGCCTGCCTCGGCCTCCCAAAGTGCCACGATTACAGGCCTGAGCCTCTGGGCCTAGCCCAGAAATTTCACCTCAAACCAAAAAAACAAACCACTGACAACCAATGAGTGAAAATGGGGTTTTAAAAAAGGGCCCAGTCATCATGCCCAAAGTAACATGTGACTTTGAAATATCTGTGAGGAACTTCTGGCTTCAAGGAAATATTTTTATTCTCTTGGCATCTGTTACAGTGTTTTTAAAGCAAGAATTTCCCTATATAAAGAAAAAGAAAACAGAAATGATATACCCTACTTTAAAAATGGGATAGGGCAAATGAAAACAGATAACAAGAAAGACTAATAAAATTATATTTACATATTCATATTTAGCCAAAAACCTGAATAAATATATTAATTAACCAAGAATTTCCATTTGAGTGGTTTCAGGTCTCTGGAAGCCAAGAGAGAGAGGGAAAGACATGGCTAATTAACAATGCAGAATTACATGTCATATTATAACCTGTTATCTAAATTTGACTAGAGTAGTTCAAATAAATGTGGAGAATTCATCAAACCCTGTCGCACGAGACTCTTAGTACCCTATGTCCTAATTTACATTTCCTCAATCTTCAAAACATTTAACTCTTAAAAGACAGAAAATTTCTTAACAACTTACTATATATGTCAAGGAGTAAAACTACACTTGACCTTATTCTAGGGTCTTATTTTATCTGAGAAATAAAGTAAATAATTAGAACTCGAATAAAGCACCAAGAAGTATTACATTATAGGAAAAAATGTGTTCATATTCTCTTTAGAAGAACCAACAATTTCCCCCAAAAGGAATGGTATTTTAAAGTTAATTTGTTAATATTTTCAAAAAGACCTTTCACCTAGTAAAAGAGAATGTAGTAATATTAAAGCTTTGATTTTCAACTATGACTTCCATCTGTTCCTCTACTAATCATATTGTCTGTTATAAACACTATAATCAATACTTCCCTTTCTTGGTTTTGACTATACTTTTATCTCTTTACAGATAAATGTGAATAACATTTCATTTTTATTTGATGTAAAATGTTTTCTTGTTCCATGTAAACAAATATTCTTGTAGGTAACATAAAGGAGGCAGAAATAAAATACACATTAATTTTTTCTTCGAAGTTTGAGAGATTGTCAAGGTTCTGAGGGGACTGTAGTTACAAATAATGGAAAAACTCAATTCAGAGGCAGTATTTCTGAAACGTTCAGGGAGAGGTTGGGGGAAAGGGGAATCAATAGGTAGGAAAGAATAACAAATCTATTCTCTAAAAAAGAAATACATGGTGGTATGATGATAATGAACAATTAGTTTCAATAGACAATTTTATTGCTTGAAAATAGTGTATAAACTATAGCTTTTAGAAGACATAAGGGGATTGAATCCAACGTTGCGGAAATTGGTATTCCTTGCTTAAGGAACAATTTCATCTATACCAAGAAATTTTATTCTGTGACTTTATAAGAAAACATGGTGATGTTTGATGTGGAGAAAGTTGTCTATTACATGCAATAGAAACAGGAAATACAAAATATAATTTCTATCTTTGGTTTGCTGAGGGGAAAAAAGGGGTAAGAGAAAATGGGAAAATAAAGAAGGCTACAAACCACTTGAAATAAATCATGCAAATAAAAGAGAGCAACTAAATGATTACATGAAAGAAATATTTAACAATAATGTAAAATAAAGCCTCCACTTAGAAATAATTGCTTTGTTTTATAGGCCAACTAGATGGTAAAATCATAAAAGATGATAAATGAAACAAAGAAAAAATATAGTTTTCATTAAATAAATAATCCAAATTCATGAAATGACTGTATTGACAAATTGTTAGCAGAATACATGGATACTAGGGGAAGGTGCTTTTTTTTTTTTTTTTCACAAGAAGGATTCAACACAGGAAGGTGCATTTAGAAAGAATCTATGACATATTACATTAAAACAAAAGCTGGCCGGACATGGTGGCTCACGCCTGTAATCTCAACGCTTCGGGAGGCCGAGGTGGGCAGATTACCTGAGGTCAGGAGTTCAAGACCAGCCTGACCAACATGGTAAAACCCCGTCGCTACTAAAAATACAAAAAAATTTAGCCAGATGTGGTGGTGGATGCCTGTAATCCCAGCTACTCAGAAGGCTGAGGCAGGAGAATCGCTTGGGAACCCAGGAGGCAGAAGTTGCAGTGGGCCGAGATCACGACATTGCACTCCAGCCTGGGTGACAAGAGCGAAACTCCATCTCAAAATAATAATAATAATAATAATAATAATAATAATAATAATAATGCCAGAATATATTTTGTATTACCATCTCTATAATAATGCTAATAAGCTATTTATAATAATTTTCAAATGTCTAAGAGAAAATCCGAACTCTTTCAAGATTTGAAGTTTTAAACTTTTAAACCTAGTCTCATATTTTCAAAATAATATCACTTATCTACGAAACATATTCTTAAAACCAGTGGTAACCATAGCTGTTACCATTCTTTATACAAGACCTATGATAGTAGATGGTTTGGAAATGCAATAGACTATGCAAGTGCCCATAATAATGTATTTCATAACTTTTCTACAAGGGAAATTGCTAGTACTCTAAAAGTATTAGTGTCCATTAACATAAAGTAATAATGGGCTCTGGAAAAAGATTCAACTACAAATTCAAAAGCTGCTTAATTAAATTCAGTTCTCACTGACTATCAGTTGAAATAGTAATGTCTCATTTACTTCTTACAGGGAACCTTCTAGTTAATTAAACAGATCAGGAAAAAAATATTTTAGCAAAACATGAAATAACTATCTAATTATTTGTCAATATCAGTTGCACCACTCTTTCCTATTTTGCATCTGGAGGTTCCATTATTCGGGTAGAAATTTAAAACATCCCAGGAAAATATTATTTTTATATTTGTTCTTACTTTCAATGACAAAAAGGCTGAAGTTTAATTCAATTAGAAGGCAATAAAATAAGCTAGTGTTTGTTACTGGTCAAATTTTGGACTTTGTTAAATGGTGTGCTAAAAGTTAAGATAATGGGGGCTAAGACAATAGGAGTAAATAATTTTTTCTCTAAGATTTAATAGATAGTTTATCTTCCAAATTAAAAAAAACAGAGGGAGAGGGAAAAAAATTATCCACTTAAAAATCAAAGCAAGTCTAAAAGGAAATTCCTCTTAGGTGTTTAGCTTTCTAACTACATTTCTGGCTATAATGCATAAAATTACTATAATATCATTACACACAAATCTGTTTTTTTAACAGAAAATTGTCTTAGAATTCATATATTCTAGAAGCAGCTACTTAAGAGTTAAGATTTTCTGAATGAGAGAACAAAAGAGTCATGAAGATCTAAAGAAAAATGATGGTGGCTCACACCTGTAATCCCAGCACTTTGGGAAGCCGAGGCGGGCGGATCATGAGGTCAGGATATCGAGACCATCCTGGCCAACAAGATGAAACCCCGTCTCTACTAAAAATACAAAAATTAGCTGGGCATGGTGGTGTGTGCCTGTAATCCCAGCTACTTAAGAGGCTGAGGCAGAAGAATCGCTTGAACCAGGGAGTCGGAGGTTGCAGTGAGCTGAGATGGTGCCACTGCACTCCAGCCTGGCGACAGAGCGAGATTCCATCTCAAAAAAAATAAAAAATAAAAAAAGAAAGAAAAATGAAAAGACTGACAGTTGAGAAAGTACTGACAGTTACAATTATCAAGCGAAAGACTTCATACATAACAAAAAAAATGGAAAACTTTTAAACTGATCAAACAATAAATGAATTTATTCATTACATAAGGTTTTATTATTTTTTTTTTTTAGTCCTTTATCTTTTTTTTTGAGACGGAGTCTCGCTCTGTTGCCCAGGCTGGAACGCAATGGCACAATCTTGGCTCACTGCAACCTCTGCCTCCTGGGTTCAAGTGATTCTCCAAATAACCAAAAAAAGTTATTTATTGCTTGGTGTGGTGGCTCACGCCTGTAATCACAGCACTTTGGGAGGCCGAGGAAGGCAGATCACGAGGTCAGGAGATTGAGACCATCCTGGCTAACACAGTGAAACCCCATCTGTACTGAAAATACAAAAAAAGTAGCTGGGCATGGTGGTGGGAGCCTGTAGTCCTAGCTACTCGAGAGGCTGAGGCAGGAGAATGGTGCGAACCCGGGAGGTGGAGCTTGCAGTGAGCCAAGATTGCTCCACTGCACTCCAGCCCAGGCGACAGAGTGAGACTCCATCTCAAAAAAAAAAAAAGTTATTTATTAAAATGAATTTGCTATAAGTTATTACTGACTTAATGAGTCAGACCTCCACCAAGGAATATGTGATTGACTACTGTAGTTGATTTTTTGCAAGTCATTAAACATTTATTGTTGCCTCCTGTGTGCCAGGCCCATGCTGGACTCTGAGTGACACAAAAACAGGTAAGATAGGGACCTGACCCTCCAAAGACTCTGAAATCAGAAGTGTTGCAGTAAATCCTCACATTGGATAGGGTACTTTACCATAGATAAAGCAGAGACACCAAGGATCAGAGAAAAGATGAAGCTGTCCCAAAGCAGAGTTAGGACCTTGAGCCGAGGTCTACCTAACATCTAGTTCAGCACTTTTCCTTTTTGATCATTTTTTTAGAATATGTGACTTTAAAAAGAGGATATTCACAGATGGAGGCATTTTAAGGCACTGTGCCACCTTAATAGGAAAGGTAACTTTTAGGCAGGTGGCCTTAGCTGAGATCTCTCTCAAATCTTAAGGCAGCTACTCATTCTTTTCACTTGTATAAAAGAGCTCAACACTTATCTCTCCACCTTACCAGGATATGGAGTTTTATGTAATAATGCAGGAATTGGCACATTTCTGCAAAATCAGTTTTTACTAACCCTGACCTCTCCCCATCTAGACCCTCTTTTGTGATCCTGCCTTTTCCAGCCACTCCATGATTTTCCTTCTGACTTCCTGTTCATTGTGCTTTGTAGAACCATGCCTGGCTCTTTCTTCTTTCTGAAGTGCTTTCTTCCTCCTCTGTAAAATTGACCCTTTACTTTTCTTTCTGACCCTGTGTAATATTTTCTTTTTGGAGAATCTGGCCTGAAAGGAAAAAACATGTTTGACTGCTTTATGAGATAATAAAACTGAAAGTCTCATTTTCTATACCTAAGAATAATTTGTTATATTATTTATTCAGGTATAAATAATTAAAAATAAGTATAGTGCAAACTTATAGGCAAATCTGGAGCAGTCTTCATAATTATTACAAAAGCACTACAAGGACCTTTGTAATTTTCTAGTTAAGATTATTGCTAGACACTATCATAAAGTCTGAGAAAGGTCAAATCAGGGAAGCGTTTTGTAATAAATGCCAATACAGTATTGGGGGGCTTATTAATCTGTATGATGACTATTGAGTTAACATTCAAATGTCAACAAACACTGAATTAGCCCTTAATATAAACAGGAGGCAATACATGAGAGTTACCTTACATGGAAAAATATAGAACCTTCTGCCTCTTTCTGTAGAGGGATGTAGAGGCACAGACCCCCTAACCTAAGCATGCTCTTTTGATAAGATAAACAGATATTCAGTGATTTCTCACACATAACTATAGAGGAACTTAAAAATCTTCTTAGTAAATGATAGGATATATGTATAGAAGTGTCATAGTTTGCTCACCTTTCCATCAAAGCGTTTTATTATATATTGATCCAGACCCAAGTCTGTAAAAGAAAAGGAAAAAACATTTAGCTACTGATTATAAATCAAGTGAAATATATAAAATGACAGCTCTTGGTTTTGTTTCCAGTCATTCAATTAAAAGTACAAAACATTTATTCAAAGGCCACAGGAATGAATATTTTGCCCCACTTTCAGATTTAAAGTGTGAGTGCTAAGAGATACCAACCCTTTTATTTTACATATCAGAAAAGTAAGGCTCTAAGAAGGTAAAAATGTGCAAACCTATTCAACAGTAGAGTCCAGTTAGAACTCTGGACTCCTCCCAAGGTGGTGCTCTTTTCATTATATCAAGGTGCTATATTACTTTTCATTAAGGTAAGGAATATTAGTTTAATCTGAATGCATAATAATTTTTTGTATCAAGTTCAAAGAAAATAATTAAACACCAAAAAAAAAAAAAACTATTGCAGTACACCTAAACAGACACAAACAGACCATCTTAATATTACCTTTTAAAATTAGGTTAAATTTAAAAATTCACTTGGGAATACCTAGCTTTGGATTCTGTGCACTGTGAAAAATTAAGTGACTATGTTCGGTGGCATTGAGGGCAGGGATAGTTTTGTCTTTGCACATAGCTTTATCCCCAGCATTTAGAACAGTGCTTGATCAATAAATATCTGTAAAAGAATGAATGAATAAGAAACAGTCCTTGCCTTGAAAAGTCACAATTTAGTTAGAAAGACATACGGATATAACAATTAACATTACAAGGGAGCATACAATTAGTTCAATAAAAGGGTGCTGTGGGAGTTTTGAGGGTGGAGAAATTAGTACTCAGTTACACTTATTTTCTTGCATAATTATTCAGTTCTTTTCTTTCAGTTGTCACTAGTTCAGGCCCTTACCTCACTATGCCCACAGTATTACAATCATCAGATTATCATTGCTCCTAGAAAAAGCTTTTTGCATTTCTAATTTAAACATTTGGTTATACATTCTTCTTATCTGAAATGTGCCTCATCTTCCAGAAGCCAGCCCTAAACAAACTGAACCATTGACTGTAAAAGAAACAGATAATTTAAGACACAGAAAGAAATGTTAGAAACAATTTTAATTTGCAACCTGACAGACATTTAAGAGAGTGTAAGTCATAAAGGCTGATATTTATCAGAACAGGCTTCTGATAAAAGAACAGAGAACAAGAAAGAGTTCTAGACAATTAAAACTTTGATTGCCTATCTCCCCCTATTTTTTATTTTATTTTATTTATTTATTTATTTTGAAACAGAGTCTTGCTCTGTCACCCAAGCTGGAGTGCAGTGGCACGATCTTGGCTCACTGCAACCTCCACCTCCTGGGTTCAAGTGATTCTCCTGCCTCAGCCTCCCAAGTAGCTGGGATTACAGGTGTGTGCCATGATACCTGTCTGATTTTTGTATTTTTAGTAAAGATGGGGTTTTGCCAGGTTGGCCAGGCTACTAGGTCAGGTCTAGAACTCCTAACCTCAGGTGATCCACCCGCCTCAGCCTCCCAAAGTGCTGGGATTACAGGCATGAGCCACCGCATCCAGCCCTATTTTTTAATATACTGTCAAAAGATGAGGATAAGGTAACCTCTCAAACTACTGCCAAAGGACAGCGGGATAGAAAATAGAAAATATAAGATAGAATTATAGAAAACAGAGACTCAATCCAAGAGGTTTAGTATCCTACAGGACCTTTCTCATTCAGAAACAGGGAGAAAATAATCCAAAAAATACTAGCAGAAACTTTCTCATAACTATAGAGAGACAGACTAAAAGACCTTACCAAGTGTTCTAAGCATATTAAACATAAAAAACTACCCACACTTCAGTGTATGCTTGTGAAATTTCAGAATACCAAGGATAAAAAAATCCTAAAGATTTTCAGGAAAAAATCTTCCTGGTTCCTTACAAAGGCATGAGAATCAGAATAGAATCAGATGTCTCACAAGTAAAACTTGGTACATCAACTAAGGCAGATATATGCTTACTAATTGCATCAGCACTGTCCAACAGAAATATAGTGTGAATAACAAATGCAAGTCACATGTGTAATTTAAAATTTTCTAACAGCCATCTTTAAAAAGGTAGAAAGGAAGAAATTCTGTCATTTGAGGCAACATGGATGCAACTGGTTGACATTATGTTAAATGAAATAAGGCAGGAACAGAAAGTTAAACACCGCATGTTCTCATCCCTACATGGAAGCCAGAAAAAGTTGATCTCATATAAGTAGAAAGTAGAACAGGGTATACCACAGGCTGGGAAGGATAGGGGAAATGGGAGGGACTAGAAAAGATTTGTTAAAGGATACAAAATTACACCTAGATAGGAAGAATAAGTTCTAGTGTTCTATAGCATTGTAGAGTTAACAACAATATTTATACAGTTTCAAATATCTAGAAGGAAGGCACTGACACAAAGAAATGATAAATGTTTGATGGTGATATGCTAATTACCCTTATCTAATCACTATATAAATTATATGTATCAAAACAGCACTATGTACCCCATAAATATGTACAATTATTATGTCAATTTAAAAATAAGGTTAATTAATTAATTAATTTTTTTTTTGAGACGGAGTCTCACTTTGTCACCCAGGCTGGAGTGCAGTGGCATGATCTCAGCTCACTGCAACCTCCACCTCCTGGGTTCAAGTGATTCTCCTGCCTTAGCCTCCTGAGTAGCTGGGACTACAGGTGCGTGCCACCATGCCCGGCTAATTTTTTTTTTGTATTTTTAGTAGAGACAGGGTTTCACCATGTTAGCCAGGATGGTCTTGATCTTCTGACCTCATGATCCGCCCGCCTCAGCCTCCCAAAGTGCTGGGATAAAAGGCGTGAGCCACCGTGCCCGGACAAAAATAACATTAAAATTTTAAAAGGGCAAAAAGAAACAAGTGAAATTAATTTTAATACTTTATTTAACTGAATATATCCAAATAGTATCATTTTAAGTAGCAATCAAGAGAAAATATTAATGAGATATTTTACATTTTTTAATACTACATTTTCAAAATCGGGGTGTATCTTGTAATTATAATACATCTCAACTCAGACTTGCCACATTTCAAGTGCTCAGTAGCCAAATATGGCTACTGGCTACTGTATTAGACAGCACAGGTTTTAGGTTATCAGGGCAATACCCAGAATAACTCAAAATGTAACTTAAAATTTTAAAGGTGGTTACTTCTGTGACATGAACTGTGAAGATGGAGAAGATGGAACACATTTATGTTTTATATTTTATGCTCTTCATTATAATTAAAAAAATGGTGACGGGGAAGGGGCATGGGAGGACAGCCTGGCACTCACTGAGAATTATTGTCATTTTATAAGCAAATACTGACATGAAGTAGGCCGAGACTTTCATTATTTCAAGTTGAAAGAAATGATTATTTCACCTTGTTATGTTTTGATTTATTTACCTGCCAAATGAAGGAGATGGTTGGATTAGATCAGTTCTTAAAATGGTTGGAAGTGGAGTGTGGGGAATGTGGATGGATGAAGTAATTCAAGCTATTGTCCCTAACTACTCCTCTAGAAAATCTAATAGGCCCAATTACTGGGGGCAGGGAGAGCATGGAGAATGAAAGGAGAAGAAATAGCATGTGTAGTTTAAAAATAATACTTAGGTGACTTCCATATGACATTTCCCTTTCAGTTTGCTACCCAAACCTTTTGGTCCCAGCTTAGAAACACCAGACTATAGCTATGTTGTTTTCACTGAGATGTTTCCTATGGTTTTTAAACTTTTATTCAAAGAACTTTCAGTCATTTAATTTAATGCTCATAGTGTGATATAAACACTACCTTTGCCTTTTTATTGATAAGAAAGCCAAGGCTCAGAAGGTTAAATGACTGTTTTTTAAATTTTAACTCTAATAATCTTCTAATTATGGCAGTTGCCTCTTTTCTTGAGTCCACACCCAAAATACTATAAATATGTGTGTAAAAGTAGAGTATATGTAAAAGTAGAATATGTGTAAAAGTACACACATACTGTTAAGAATAGTCTCAGTTTAAGCCTCAGAGTGAACATTTAGAAGACTTGTTTAAAGACAATGGCAACTGACTTTGTCAAACTCATTTTGTCAAAAGACACAAAGGCAACTGAATCAAATATGTCATTTCAAGATCTACAAATTAGAATAATAATTAACATTACAAGGGAGCACACAATTAGTTCAATAAAAGGGTGCTGTGGGAGTTTTGAGGGTGGAGAAATTAGTACTCAGTTACACTTATTTTCTTGCATAATTATTCAGTCCTTTTCTTTCAGTTGTCACTAGTTCAGGCCCTTACCTCACTATGCCCACAGTATTACAATCATCAGATTATCAGTTAAAAATAACAGTACAAACTATCAAGGAGAAGACTGAAACATTTGAAAATATCAATATTGACAACTTCTGTGCATTAAAAATCACCACAAACAAAATAAAAAGACAGGCCCCAGACTAGGACAGGAGATCTGCAATGTATATAACAGATTTCAGTGAGAATATATAAACTACTTTTACTAAAAAGGATAATCAAATGGAAAAATGACCAGAGACTATAAACAGGCAATTCATAGAAAAGGCAATGTAAGTAGTCAATAACATGCAGAGATGATAAGCCTCACTTGTCATTAGTGAAATGCAAAATAAAACCAGAAAAATCTTTAAAACACTTTAAAGTGTAGAGTTTTTGTGTGTCTGTGATCAAAGTTAAGCTGTTATCAGCTTGAAATAATCTGTTATAATTATGTTTTTTGTAAGCCTCACGGTAGCCACAAAGAAAAATCCTGTAATAGATACTCTAAAAATAAAAGGCAAGGAATTAAAATATACTACCAGAGAAAATAACCATAAAGGAAGACAAAGAAGACAGTAACAAAGGAAAAAAAGGAAGAGAGGGGTTACAAAACAACCAGAAAATGAGGAACAAAATGGCTATAATAAAGTCCTTACATATCAATAATAACAGTGACTATAAATGGTCTAAATTCTCCAATTAAAAAACATAGAATGGCTGAATAAACTTTTTTTAAAAAGACCCAACTATATGATGCCTATAAGAGACTCATTTCACCAGTAAGGACACAAACAGACTGAAAGTAAGTAAAGGGAAAAAGATATTTGGAAATAGAAACCAAAAGAGAGCAGGAGTAGCTATACCTAGATAAAATAGAGTATAAGTCAAAAACTGTAAAAAGAGACAAAGAAGGTATTATTTAGTAATAAAGGAGTCAATTCATTAAGAAGATATGACAATTGTAAATATATATGAACCCAATCTCAGTGTACCTAAATATAAAGCAAATATTAATAGATCTAAACAGAGAGAGAGATTGCAATACAATAATATTAGGGGGCTTCAACATCCCACTTTCAGTAATGGGCAGATCATCTAGATAGAAAATCAATAAAGAAACATCAGATTTAAACTGTACTCTGGACCAAACGGACTTAAGACAGATTTACAGAATATTCCATCCAACTGCTACAGAATACACATTCTTCTCACCTGTACATGAACACTTCTCCAGGACAGATCATATGTTAGGCCACAAAACAAGTCTTAACAAATTTAAGACTGAAACTGTATCGAGTATCTTTTCTGACCACAATGATATATAACTAGAAATAAATAACAGGAGGAACTTTGGAAACTTTACAAAGATGTGGAAATCAAGCAATATGCTCCTCAATAATGGGTCAATGAAGAAATTAAAAAGAAAATTTTAAACATTTCTTGAGACAAACAAAAATGGAAACGCAACATGTTTTTGCTATGGAATATACCAAAAACAATTCTAAGAGGGAAGTTGATAACAATTAACACTACACTGAAAAAGAAGAAAGCCCTCAAATAAACAACCTAATATTGCATCTTAGGGAACTAGAAAAACAAGAACAAACTCAACTAAATATTAGTAGGAGGAAGGAAATAATAAAGATCAAGCAGATAGAGAGTAGAAAAAGCACAAAGAGACAATAACTTACTTTCATAAGTTTGTTAAAATTTAAATCTGATAATACCAAGTGTTGGCAGGAATGCAGAGGAAGAAACTCATATATTCTTGGAGAGAAGATAAATTATTGTATGAACTCTGGAAATCAATTTGGCAATGTCTAGCAAATGTGAAGAGGAATGTACTCTATGGGCTAGCAAGTCCAATTTCAGGTATATGCTGAAAATAACTTCTTGGCTGGGCGTGGTGGCTCATGCCTGTAATCCCAGCACTTTGGGAGGCCGAGACAGGTGAATCACCTGAGGGCAGGAGTTCAAGACCAACCTGACCAACAGGGTGAAACCCCGTCTCTACCAAAAATACAAAATTAGCTAGGCATGGTGGCACATGCCTGTAATCCCAGCTACTTGGGAGGCTGAGGCAGGGGAATCACTTGAACCCAGGAGATGGAGGTTGCAGTGAGCCGAGATTGTGCCACTGCACTCCAGCCTGGGCAACCAGAGTGAAACTCCATCTCAAAAAAAAAAAAAAAAGAAAAGAGAAAGAAAATAACTTACTGCAAATATGCACCAGGGCACATATAGGAGAACATTCACTGCAGTATGGTTTGTAATGATTTAAAAAAAAAAAAAAACTGGCATGGAGCCAGATGTGGTATCTTACACTTATAATCCCAGCACTTTGGAAGTCTGAGGTGGGAAGATCACTTGAGGCCAAGAGTTTGAGAGCAACCTGGGCAACACAGTGAGACACTTGTCTCTACAAAAAAAAATTTAATTAGCTTGGTGTGATGGTACACACCTGTAGTCCTAGCTACTCAGGAAGTGAAAGTGGGGGATAACTTGAGCCCAGGAGTTCAAGGTTACATGAACTATGAACATGCCACTGCATTCTAGCCTGGGCAACAGAGCAAGACCCTGTCTCTAAAACAAAACAAAACAAAAAACTGGCATGGTAGATTAGATTACTGATCTCAAATATTTACTTCCTTCCCATTGACCTCTATGGAAAAGCCACTGGGCTTTGTTGTGTAACTTGTTTTAGCCAAAGGGATATTAGCAGATGGGACATAAGCATCCTTAAAATGGACTTCTGAGATTGGCTTTCTTTCTTATATCTTGGCCATCTATAAGAAAAATATATCCTGGATGGGCCAGTGGTCTAAAAAGTTATAAACACATAAAACAGGCTGACAAATCTGCTGACAAACTTTCAGAGCTATCCTAGCTTAATTAGACAACCTCTAGCCTATCTACAGAGCTCAGCTGAGAGCAGCAGAGAGCACTTCATGGGATCTGCATATGAAAGTGCCTTTGCAAAGATTATGACAGAAAGAGAAGTCTAGCATGGCTGACTCCATCTTGCTTCTAGTCTCATAGGCTAGCTGTCCTTACTCATTCCCGGGCAAAAGCCCGGGAATTGGAGGAATTTAGATTATAGTTTAACTTGAAAGCAAGAATGCTAATAGTCCCTCCCTAAAACTCCTTGCTCAGGGACCAAAGCAACCTTTGTAAAACTAGTAAAAGGCCACAAGATTAGGATTATGGAAGAGGCCTGAATGCCATTAAAATGCAGGCATAGTTTCTCTAATCCCTTACAACTCAGGTGGCATGTGCCCAGAGGTCACAAGACTTGTGACTTCCCCAACTGCTTCTATAAATAGCATCACTATTGTAGAATCTAAGATTGATCTTTTGAGATATTTTTCAGACTTTTGCATTCTGGCAACTGAATGACCCCACCCAGACCCATGACTCATGACTGAACCTGTCCTGTGGCCCAAACATAGAGGCAGCCTCAGTGCATGAGGACTGTTTTCCACACCCCTGTGATTTCATCCTCAAACAATCTGCAGCACCCATTCCCTAGTCCCCTGCCCACCAAACTATCCATAAAAACCCTAGCCTCTCAGTCCTTAGGGAGGCTGACTTGATGAATAATAAACTCCTGTCCTTCTACTTGGCTGGCCTTGCATTAATTAAACTCTCTTTACTGCAATACAACTGTATCAGTTAATCAGCTCTATCTGTGCAGTGGGCAACAAGAACTTGTCAGGCAATTACAGAGAAGCATGAGCTAAATAAATGTTTGTTATGCCACTGACATTTTCTGGTTGGTTGTTACATAGCAATAACTGACTAATAAATCATATACTGGCATATTTGTATAAATTTATACAAATAATATCCACAACTTATAGCAGTGAAAATAAAAGAACAGCTACCTGTTCTTTACATAAAAGTAAGGGAAACTTATAAAACTTATACAAATTAAGGGAAATGTAGTAATCATGCTGCAGTAATAAATATAATCATCCCCTAGGGAAGGACAATGAATATACATGATGTTATAGTCTTCAACAAAAATGATAAACACCAAATTAATAACAGTGGTTATCTCTAATAAGAATGGGAGTGAAATGGGATTGCAGATAACTCTTTTTATGGACACTGAAATTTTAATTTCATGTCACTTTCAAGTTTCACAAAGCTGCTTCTTGTGATTTTTTTTCACCCATTTAAAAAATGTAAAAACCATTCTCTGCTCATGGGCCATATGGAAATAGGCAGTTGGCTGTAGATGGTCAATCCCTGCTCTGTACTAAGCAGCACTACAGAGGATTAAAAACAAAAGGAGTGAGCAGGATATTATCTTGACTCTTTCACAGGACTCACGACAGGGGTGCCTTGTTTGCTTAGCTTGCCCCTGTCTACCTGTTGCGGGAGGGAGTGTGCAAGCAAACAAGTGCAGGAACCAGAACAAGCAAGTGCAGGAACCAGCCAACTGCTTTTGGATGCCAGCAGGAGCAAACGCCGTACGGGCCACGCAGCATCTGGATGGCGGTGCCTGCGATTCCTGAAGCCCCAGAGGGTGGTTACAGTGCTCCTTTAACTCTGCCATCCATAGATGGCTTAAGTGTTAACAGCTCAGTGGGCCCTCTGCCTCATCATGTGGGACAGCTGCCCTCCGCCAGCAAGGGCAAAGGGCCAGTGTGACAGCCTTTTTTTGGTATCTGCATTTGTTGGCTCCCAAGCTCCTGTCTGGTGTCCAGGAAAATTGAGGTCGCACGAACAAATTGAAAGATGGTGAATGCAGAGGATTTTACTGAACGATGAAAGTGGCTCTCAGCAGGAAGGGGAGCTGGAAAAGGGATGGGATGGGCAGGTAATCTTCCTCTCAAGTCCAGCTGTCTCTGGCTGGACTCTTCACCAAAAAGTCAAGCCATCAAGCTCTCCCTTGAAGTCAAGTCACTTCTCTCCAATGTTCAGCCGCTTCTCTGACTGAGTCTGGGGTCTTTATAGGCACAGGACGGGGGTGGGCCATGGGTAGTTTAGGAAAGGCAACATTTGAGCAGGCCACTGGAATAGAAGTTCTCACTTTGGGCTGCAGGTTTCAGGCTTTTTGGCTTGAAGGTGGGGTTTTGTCAGGGACCTGCCCCGTCTGCCTAGAATTTTTCTGCCTCTTGTTGCTATCGGTAGAACACGAGGACCTTTACTGAAGGAACTTATCTTGTTTGGAAAAAAACATTAGTGCAAAAATGTTTTTAAAATATATTCCATGTATATAACCATGTGAAAAATTATTAACCAAATTAAAAGTGCTCTAAGGGGCCAGGCATGGCTCACACCTATAATAGGCTATAGGGCCTATAGGCTCACACCTATAATCCTGGCACTTTGGGAGGCCCAGAAAGAGGATCACGTGAGCCCAGGAGTTCCAGATCAGCCTGGGCAACATAGCGAGACAACATCTCAATCAATCAATCAATCCATCAATCAATAAAGTACTGTATGTAAGATTATTATTAAGGATACTTAGGGCCGAACGTGGTGGCTCACGCCTATAATCCCAGTCCTTTGGGAGGGTGAAGTGGGCAGATCACGAGGTCAGGAGATCGAGACCATCCTGGCTAACACGGTGAAACCCCATCTCTACCAAAAATACAAAAAATTGGCTGGGCATGGTGGCAGGCGCCTGTAGTCCCAGCTGGAGGCTGAGGCAAGAGAATGGTATGAACCCGGGAGGCTGAGCTTGCAGTGAGCTGAGATCGCACCAGTGCACTCCAGCCTGGGTGACACAGCGAGACTGCCTCAAAAAAAAAAAAAAAAAAAAAAGGATACTTAGGGTAAGGGAGGAGACCACTCCTCATATTGTCTTATGCTGACCACCCCTCATATTGTCTTATGCCTAATTTCTGCCTCCAAAGAAAGAAGAAGTAAAAACTAGAAGGCAGAAATGAAATCCACAGGCAGACAGCTCGGCGCTGTGCCCTGGGCCTGGTAGTTAAAGATCAACCCCTGACCTAACCGGTTATGTTATCTATAGATTCCAGGCATTGTATGGAAAAGCACTGTGAAAATCCCTGTCCTGTTCTGTTCTGTTCTGATTACTGGTGCATGCAGCCCCCAGTCACGTACCCGCTGCTTGCTCAATTGATCATGACCCTCTCACACAGACCCCCTTAGAGTTGTAAGCCCTTAAAAGGGACAGGAATTGCTCACTCAGGGAGCTTGGTTTTTGGAGACGTGAGTCTTGCCGAAGCTCCCGGCCGAATAAAGCTCTTCCTTCTTTAACCCGGTGTCTGAGGGGTTTTGTCTGAGGCCTGTCCTGCTACAAGGGTTCATCCTAGAGATAATATGGAGTCCAGGAGAAGTAAATCACAATATGATCTGTGTTTCCCTCTTTTACACTCTTTTCATCTCCAATGAAGATGAAATCACATCAAGATAATAAGGTCAGCCAGTTGGATATGGTGGAAAGAAAATAGAGATCCTCTTCGCAATAGGCTATGCTTTGCTCTAAAGAAAGCTCATGTTTTTCTATATAGAACTTTAAAAATTCTCCCCATGCCACTGTTTCCTCAAATAATTGGCCAGCTATGCAGAGCTGGTTACTACAATAGCAAGCACCACTCAAAGCCCAGAGCCTGAAGCAACTATCTATCTCATTATACCTAGGGAGGGCAATGACATTCAGACTTCACAGAGAGGGAGATGGGACATATTCAAATCGTACAGAATATTTTTTTCCTTTTAATGTCTGTCCTACTCAAGTATGATTACTCCAAACTTTCTTGACATTCGGTACAGAAGAATTCTTATTCATCTTGCACTCTAAAGTTCATCTGCTCCCTATTCATTTTAAAACTGCTTAATTTTAGGGCTTCATGTAGTCTGTGCTTCATGATTATTTTTGAACTGTTCTAAAAGTAAAACTCACAAATTTAGATCTGTTGGGTATCCTGGGATACAGTATGTGTGAAAAATACAACAAAATAAAGTTGAAATATGAGCTACTGGCTGGAGTCCAGCCATTTCTGATAGAAATTCAAACTACAAAAAATCTACAGCCTCACTTTTTTCCTTATCTCAACCCATATAGGAATAATATATCTTTTACTTCTGCTGCATCAACATTTCTGGAAATTCCTGTTCATGAGCAAATGAAAACGAAGCCAAATTTCCCACTGAATCTCATTTCAATATATCAGACTTTCCTCATGATTACTGTTGATGAAAAAAACAAACTCCATAAAATATTTGAAGAGATTATTCTGAGCCAAATGTGAAGACCATAACCAGTGACACGGCCTCAGGAGGTCCAGAGAATATATACCAAAGGTGGTTTGGTTACAACTTGGTTTTACATATTTTAGGAAGATATAAGACATCAGTTAACACATGTAAGGTATACACTGGTTTGGTCCAGAAAGGCAGGACAATCTGAAGCAGGGAAAGGGCTTACAGGCAGATTCAAAGATTTTCTGACTAGCAATTGGTTGAAAGAGTTAAATTATTATGTAAGATCTGGAGTCAATAGAAAGGAGTGGGTTAAGATAGGGGTTGGGGAGAACCAAGGTTCTTATTATGTAAATAAAGTCTCATAGGTGGCTGCCCTTAGGGACAAAAGATGGCAAATAATTTCCTACTCAAGCCTTTAAAAGGTGTTAGACTCTCAGCTATCTCCTCAGGATCAGACAAAGACCAGAAGAAGGGAAGGGGATTCTCTACAGAATGTAAATTTCCCCCAGAAGAGACAGGTTTGCAGGGCCATTTCAAAATGTGTCAAAGAAACATATTTTGCAGTAAAATACTTTGATTTCTTTCAGGGCCTGCTCTCTGTCATGTGATGCTATACTAGTCAGGCTGGAATGTGGTATCTTCTTGCTACAGTCTGTTTTGTCAGTCTTAAATATCTGTTTTAATGTTAGTGCTAGTTAGTTAAGCCTGAGTTCCAACAAAGAGTATAATGAGGCATGTCCAAACCCCCTTCCCACCATGGCCTGAACCAGTTTCTCATGCATCTTTGGAATCCCTTTGGCTAAGGGGAGGGGTCCATTCAATCACCCGCCTAGGCCTCCCAGAATGCTGGTGCACTTTTCTTGTCTTAAATGAGCTTCACTTATACCATTTTTTCCTTTGTCTGAGCAAATGATGACAGAGTGACATCAATGACTAAAGTTTCGGTCAATCTCTCCATTGAGATGACCAAAAGAGGGGAATTGTTAAATTAAGTTTAGACTAAAGCTGCCTCCTTATATATTTTAAGTTCAGCCTAAAGCTTCCTCTGTACATAGTGAACTGTAACCTAACTGCGTATGTGTAACATACTCTTGTGCCAATCATCAAGTTGTAGCCAATTATTCAAACCATGTTCAAATAAGGGACACTCCAAGCTGTAACAAATCTGGCCGCTTCTGTATCTTACTTCCATTTTCTGTCCATCACTTTCCTTTTTCTGTCCATAAATCTTCCACCATGTGGCTACACTGGAGCCTCTCTGAACCTATTCTGATTTGGGGACTGCCTAATTTGCCAATTACTCTTTGCTCAATTAAACTCAGTTAAATTTATCTAAAGTTTTTCTCTTAACGCAAATAAGATTTTATCTACATGCAAGCTTTCTTTACTTTCTTCCTTCAATATCACAAAACAAGGTGCTGAAGCTAATTTAAAGGGATCTAAATTTATTATTATTACTATTATTGAGACAGGCTCTCATACTGTTGCCCAGGCTGGAGTACAGTGGCATGACCACAGCCCACTGTAACCTCAAACTCCTGGGTTCAAGTGATCCCTCCACCTCAGCCTCCCAAGTAGCTGAGACTATAGGCACAAGCCACCACGCTCGTCTAATTTTTTTTTTTTTTTTTTTTTTTTTGAGACGGAGTCTCGCTCTGTCGCCCAGGCTGGAGTGCAGTGGCGCAATCTCGGCTCACTGCAAGCTCCACCTCCTGGGTTCACGCCAGTCTCCTGCCTCAGCCTCCCGAGTAGCTGGGACTACAGGCGCTCGCCACCATGCCCAGCTAATTTTTTTGTATTTTTAGTAGAGATGAGGTTTCACCATGTTAGCCAGGATGGTCTCGATCTCCTGACCTCGTGATCTGTCACCGTCGGCCTCCCAAAGTGCTGGGATTACAGGTGTGAGCCACCACGCCCGGCCTCTGCTAATTTTTTTACTTTTAGTTTTATAGAGACAGGGTCTCGCTAGTTACTCAAGCTGGTTTTGAACTCCTGGCCTCAAGCGATCCTCCTGCCATAGCCTCCCAAAGTGCTAGGATTGCAGGCTTGAGCCACAGTACCCAGCCAATGCTCTAAATTAAAAGCTCAATGCAATTAATGAGAAGTTTTATATACCTTTCATTTCTTTCTAATTACAAAAGATTATTTAAGAGGGCAGGACTTTTTGTCCATTTTATTAATTACTGTATTTCTTGCATCTAGAATGTTCTCTAACTCATCACTATCAATCAATACATGCTGAATGAATATATACACATACGTATATATATATATATAAAGTCTATTAGAAAATAAAGAAACGTACAAAGAAGAATAAAATGATTTCCGATAATTTCAACATTCACAGAGTTAATACTTTGGTATATTCATTTTTAAGTCACTTTCTATGTATTTTATATATGGGTGAAGCACAAAGGATAGAGAAACATGTTAAACAACACCTTATGGATGCAATCAGTAAAATCCAGAATGTGGGAAATTCTATAATGCAAATGACCTACATTCTTCCACAAATAAATGGTGTCTAGTTTGGTTTCCTTAAAAGCAAGGTATCAGTGTGGAAGGACTAAGAAAAGTGAAACAGGTTAGCAGAAAAAGCCAATTCAAGGGTATGTTATTAAGTTGACTACCACTCTAGACAACCAGAGCTCAACTCCCCTTGGCCCATCTGAGAAACCATTTGGTCTGTATATCAGAATTGATATCCAAGACAATGGAAAAGAGGGTATCCACCAATTCTCAGTAGTAAGTGTTAATGCCTTTGTATCTCCAAATGTGTGCATGTGCCAACATGGTTGAGTGTGCTCCTACAGGTGTCCCATGCTATAGCAGCAGAGATGCCCTATAGGAGAAAACAACAGATACACAACATAGCTGAGGTTTCATCCTGTCAGGCTGCAACACTGTACAACTAACTGCTGCAGCAGCAACCTGAGCAAAAAGGTGGGCTGAGAAATGTGAGACAAGGCATAAAATATGTCTCACATAAATGGCAATAAAAAAAATGAAAGCGAAAAAAACGGTAAAGACTGAAGAGATATATCAATCAAATGCAGTATAGAGGTTGATTTAAACAAACCAACTGTAACAGTTATTTTTTAGATAGAAAAATTTGAACAGTGCCTGGATATTTGCTATTAAGGAATAACTGCTGTTTTTAATTGCAATATTTAAAAAGTATTATTGTTTTTA
Source organism: Gorilla gorilla gorilla (assembly GCF_029281585.2). Taxonomy (NCBI): domain Eukaryota; kingdom Metazoa; phylum Chordata; class Mammalia; order Primates; family Hominidae; genus Gorilla; species Gorilla gorilla. Next base: position 43,214,614 of record NC_073232.2, on the reverse strand, counting down.
AAGTTCTTATATTTTAGAGACACATGCAAAAGTATTTACAGGTTGCACTACATGTCTTGAATTGGCTTTAAAACAATCTGGGGTGAGGAAAGGAAGTAAGAGAGGTTATAGATGAAACAAGATTGGCCATTGTTATAATTGTTGAAGCTAAGTGATATAAACATATGGGTTGATTATATTTTCTACTTTTCATGTTTGAAAATTTCCACAACCAAAAATTGTATTTTTACCTCTCTCTCTCCCTTTCTGAGACAGAGTCTCACTCTGTCACCCAGGCTAGAGTGCAGTGGCACAATCTTGGCTCACTGCAACCTCTGCCTCCTGGGTTCAAGTGATTCTCCTGCCTCAGCCTCCCGAGTAGCTGGGATTACAGGTGTGCACCACCACACCCAGCTAATTTTTGTATTTTTATTAGAGACAGGGTTTTGCCATGTTGGCCAGGCTGGTCTCTAACGCCTAACCTCAAGAGATCTGCCTGCCTCAGCTTCCCAAAGTGCTGGGATTACAGACATGAGCTACTGCACCTGGCCAACAACCAAAAATTTTAAATAGCAAATTTCATACATTTTGGAGGGGTGATGGTTCTATATAGTTTTTATTTGACCTAGAGATATGTGAATTTAATAATGTGGGCAAAATATTACGAAATTTCTGGTTAGAAAATGACATAAATATTTTTGGTTCCCTAAGCTCACTTTGTTGTTTCATGTGTCTGTTTTTTTTTTGTTTTGTTTTGTTTTTTTTTTTGAGACAGGGTCTGGCTCTATTGCCCAGGCTGGGGTGCAGTGGTGTCATCTCGGCACACTGTAACATCCACCTCCCAGGCTCAAGCCATCCTCCCACCTCTGCCTCCCAAGTAGCTGGGACTACAGGCACGCACCACCGTGCCTGGCTAATTTTTTTATTTTTCGTAGAGATGGGGTTTTGCCATGTTGCCCAGGCTGGTCCTCAACTCCTGAGCTCAAATAATCTGTCTGCATCAGCTTCCCAAAGTGTTGGGATTACAGGCATGAGCCACAGCGCCTGGCCCATCTGTTTGTATTTTTGACCACACAATTTACTCACTTTGAATGATGCCTTTTCTTTCTCCTCTATATAATGAGCTATTATTCATTTTTCAAAACCCAACTCAAATAGCACTCCATTTAGAATGTCTTCCTATATACTCTCTAAAGAATTGGTTTCTTAGCTGGGTGCAGTGGGTCACGCCTATAATCTCATCACTTTGGGAGGCTGAGTCAGGTGGATTACCTGAGGTCAGGGGTTTGAGATCAGCCTGGCCAACATGGCCAGACCCCATCTCTACTAAAAAATACAAAATTAGCTGGGCATGGTGGCACATGCCTGTAATCCCAGCTACTCAAGAGGCAAGGCTGGAGAATCGCTTGAACCCAGGAGGTGGAGATTGCAGTGAGCTGAGATTGCACCATTGTATTCCAGCCTGGGTGACAAGAGTGAAATTCCATCTCAAAAAAAAAAAGAAAAAGAGAATTAGTTTCTTTATATCCTACTCCTATACCATATACAGTCATGTGCTGCTTAATGATGTTTTGGTCAACAAAGGACTGAATATACAGTGGCGGTCCCATAAGATTATAATTGAGCTAAAAATTCCTATTGCCTAGTGACTTTGTACCAATAATAACATCATAGTACAACTATTTTATTTTTAAAATAAATTTAGTGTAGTCTAAGTATACAACGTTTATAAAATCTACAGGTGCACTATTTTCCATCTTTTATACCATATTTTTACTATATCTTTTCTATGTTTAGATATGTTTGGATATACAATTACTTACCATTGTGTTACAATTGCCTACTGTATTCAGTACAGTAACATGCCATACAGGTTTATAGTCTAGGAACAATAGGCTATACTATATAGTCTAGATGTGTAGTAGGTTATACCATCTAGATTTGCATTAAGTACTCCATGATGTTTGCACAATAATGAAATCACCTAAGGACACATTACTCAGAACATATCCTCATCATTAAGTGGCCCATGACGGTACAATCAATTCTTGCTATTTGTGGTTATGTTCTATACAGTCACTGTGGACAATGAATTAGTGAATATCAACCTATTGCTCTTGGGGAAATTCAGGGTTAAGCTCCTTTGAGACTATGGTCACAACATTTTCATAACCAATCAATATATAACTTTGTTTTATGTGTGTGAAAGTTAGAATATTGATTAGATCATTCTTCTTTTTAAACATAGGTGTTTATAACTATAAATTTACCTCTGAGCACTGCTTTTGTGGTACTGCATAAGTTTTGGGAGGTTCTGTATTCTTTTTCATTCAACTTAAAGCATTTTCTAATTTCCTTTGTGATTATATATTTGATCCCATTGATTGTTTAAAAGTGTGTTAATTTCATACTTTATAAGTTTTCTAGTTTTCCTCACTAAAGAGTGATTTGATAGCAATTATATGTGTAATGTATTGCCTTCGAGAACATTCTAATTACAGGTAGTGAATCTCAACCAGCGGGGGACAATCTCCTCAACCTCTTACCCTGGTTGCAGATTGCCACATTAGACTGCAAGCTTCTCTTTTGTACTCCTAAAGCCTAGCACAACGCCTGATATTCAATAGACACACTGTTCATATCATTATTACAAGGACCTGTAAGATTTCAGTACTATGTAGAAAGAGACAAAGTAGCCTATAACAAAATAAATATCACAGTCTTATATTTCACTTTAGCAACTTACGTTCTGGTTGTTTTTCATTGGGTGTTATGGATCGCACAAAATCTTCTGGCGTCATAAACACTTCTGCTTCACCAGGCTCACTGATGACTTTCAAGGTGGCAAAATATCGGAAGATTTTGTCTGGCGTGGAGTAGGCTCGAATCCTATTCTCATATTCCATCACCTAAAGTTAGAAATTTAGAAAGTGTTACTATATTAAGCAATGCTCATATGCTCATATATTCTTATCATCACTGCTCATCAATTCTCATATATTTTCCATCCTATTTTGGGAAGAAATTCTATCATTTTTTTCTATACTTAGTTTTTTAATATTACAAATGAATACCAAAAATATTTAATATTCTTGGAATTTTTTATTTCTTGCAATATACCATTCATATTCCAGTTGAGGCAATGCTCATGTAACTTTTGTTTAAAACTTTTTTTGAAGAATTTTCTAATGTTTTAAATCACTGAAGGCTAGCAAAATTTTTAAATGTCATAAGAAATTTCAGAAGATTTCAGTAATAGGGTACAATGCCATATATATGCCAACCTATAGCTTCTTAAATACCAAGTCTTTTTTTCTATTTTTTACAATCCTTCCCAGAAGAATTTTTTTAACATTCTCTTTTTTAAAAATTATCTTTATTTTTGTAGTGAGAGGGTCTCGCCACATTGTCCAGGCTGGCCTCAAACTCCTGGGCTCAAGTGATCCTTCCACCATGGCCTCCAAAAGTGCTGGGATTACAGGAAGTAGCCATTGCACCTGGCCTAAATACCAAGTTTTTATAAAGGGATTGATTTTACAGTTTCTACTTCTATGTAATTTCCTAATTCCTAAAACAAAACAGACTTTAGATTTCATAGGTTTCAAAAGCTAGTAGGTCTTCAAAGACAAAGTACATTCAATGATGGCATAGAAAAATAAAATTACGTACCATGGAAACTTAATTATTAACAGGTCTGAAGCAAAAGATTTTTGATTATAAAATTAAACAAACTACCAGAGATCCTTTACATATGGCATATTTAGAAAGCAGCAAAGTTGGGAATCACACAAGCAAGTGTTGGAATAGCAACAAAATCAAGTATGGCATATATTTAACTAAAAGGCTGTCTAGTTAATATGTAAGTTCATTCCCTTATCTGGTATACAAGCCCCCATTCTGTACATGGAACATACAAAATACTACACCAGCCACATAATATTTTAGTGAAAAAAATTTATCTCATACCTGAATTTTACAGTTGAAATAGTCAACAATAAATAATATCTTATAAATAACTGGCTAGAAAATGTGTCAAGGCAATAAAACCTATAATCTCATCAGTTCCATGTCCATAAAGCAATTTACCAATATTAAGAAAAACTTTATTGATGTTTTATTTTATTTAATTTATTTATTTATTTTTTTGAGATGGAGTTTTGTTCTTGTTGCCCAGGCTGGAATGCAATGCTGTGATCTCGGCTCACTGCAACCTTCGCCTCCGGGTTCAATCAATTCTCCTGCCTCAGCCTCCCAAGTAGCTTGGATTACAGGTGCCGGCCATCACGCCCAGCTAATGTTTTGTATTTTTACTAGAGATGGTTTCACCATGTTAGCCAGGCTGGTCTCGAACGCCTGACCTCAAGTGATCCACCTGCCTGGGCCTCCCAAAGTGCTGGGATTACAGGCGTGAGCCATCACGCCCAGCCTTTATTGATATTTTAAATTTGCCACATTAACATAGAAATTACTATAACTGTCAGTCCTGGCTAGATGTCACTTTGAAGTCACTGGCAGCAGCTGTTTAACAAGGCTCTTAATTCCACTACCACATGTGCTTTTAGCAACTGAGAAAAGACCGCAAATTTGTGACCACATATGACAGGAATTTTTTCAATGCTAACTTGTAATACAATCTGAATAGATTTCACAGGAGATTTTATCAAAAGATTGAGCATGTGGCAAACACAGTAAAGAGTTTTGCAACCTCTCAGCAGCCTTGAGACATAGCTACAAGTTTTGAAGGCATTTTATATTACACAACAACTGTCTGCTGGGAAATAATGGCTACAGAAGAAATACCTTTCTTCTTTTTTTTTTTTTTTTTTTTTGAGACAGAGTCTCGCTCTGTTGCCCAGGCTGGAGTGCAGTGGCACAATCTTGGCTCACTGCAAGCTCTACCTCCCGGGTTCACGCCATTCTCCTGCCTCAGCCTCCCTAGTAGCTGGGACTACAGGTGCCCGCCACCACGCCCGGCTAATTTTTTGTATTTTTAGTAGAGGCGGGGTTTCACCGTGTTAGCCAGGATGGTCTTGATCTCCAGACCTCATGATCCACCTGCCTCGGCCTCCCAAAGTGCTGGGATTACAGGCGTGAGCCACTGCGCCTAGCCAGAAATACCTTTCTTTAGGCCATCTGTATTTTTATTCTTCCTCTGAACAACAACAACAAAAAAGAAACCATTTGGAATGTTTGGGGTATATGAGCAGCAGTTACTAGCAATGAGGACTTTGTGACTTTGTGAATAAAAAAGTTAAGTCAATCATATACATAAAGGTAGAAAAATAAGAACTTAAAAATCAAGAATTTAAGACAAAATCAGATTCGTTTTTGAAATAATAGGTCAAAGAAAGTAACAGACTTAGTGTACTCCCACATTGGTAGAATTTAGTATAGACCTATTATATGGTATATATTTTGCTTTTTTTCCACTTAGCATTGTACCTTAGCCTGGTTAAAAGGAACAACAAACAATCATGTAAAGAGCTCAGAATATAGCATCCAAGATAACAAAGGCTTGGAAGCAGAGATAAATAGAAATCTGTTGAAGGATTTTGGGATGTTTAGCCTGAGAAAAGATATACTAAGAGAATTATGATGGTTCATTCAGTCATATACCTTATAAGACTTTCTTGAGCATTATTAAGACATCTGTCTTCAATAACACTGCTAGACTTAATTGGATCAAAATTTGGGCATTATTTTTCCTATATGAACTGCATCAAGGAGTAGCCAAAGAGAATTTATAACCAAATAGCAGATGAGGGACAGTGTCTGTTTATAAAATATTCCAATTAATAAATGAAAAAGATTTGATACAATTAGAATATCATTTTGCAACTTCAATGAATTAACAGATATAGGCAATGAACATCAATAGCTGTTAATACTGCAAAAGAAAAGCAACTAGACATTAGGTGTCTTATGATAAAATAACATAATACCACCACTAATCTTGCTGCAGGGATCAAACCTGAGTCTGATCGAGCCTCAGAATCCAGATGCCAATATTTAGGTAATATAGAGAAAAGAGAAACATGCTGAATTGCACTGAGAATAAGTATCAGTAAAACCCAGGCTCTAGGAAACTTTATGGGCTAAATGGCCTGCATTCTGTCACTTGTAGATTAAGAGGCTTTAAAGATGTATCACCAAACAAAATAAGCAAAATTAAACTATATGTCTAGGAATAAACATTGGAGTAAAAAACAATGAAGAACAAAAAGAAATGGTTACTACAAAAATCATTTTAGGTTTCCTATATCTGTATAAAACAACAGTAAAACAATTATTTTTTTCAAATACAGACATTGGCCAGGCGCCATGGCTCATGCCTGTAATCCCAGCACTTTGGGAAGCCAAGGCGGGTGGATCACTTGAGGTCAGGAGTTCGAGACCAGCCTGGCCAACATGGTGAAACCCCATGTCTACTAAAAATACAAAAATTAGGTAGTTGTGGTGGTACACACCTGTAATCCCAGCTACTGGGGAGGCTGAGGCAGGAGAATCTCTTGAACCTGGGAGGCAGAGGTTGCAGTGAGCCAAGTTCGTGCCACTGCACTCCAGCCTGGGTGATAGAGAGAGACTCTATCTCAAAACAAAACAAAACATACAAAAAAACCCAAAACAAACAAACAAACAAAAAACAGACATTCTATGTGACGCTGAACAATAAAACTAGACTCGTGAGGAAGAACTCTGAATAGTAAGAGTATTTCAAAATGAAGCAAAAAATTCCCCAGCAAAGGGAAGATGAAGAAGAACATGAAGATCATTATCATAATTATTTCCCCTAAGAAAGAGGGGCTATGAGGATCATTTTAAAATCTTGTGTTTACAAAATGCTATCATCTTTTAGTTTACTGTTACTTAACTTCACCAAACAAAACAAAAAAGCAGACCAACCAATAAAAAGTAAGCCCCAGCTTGAGACTTGAGTTTTAGAAAGGAAAAGTACATTGTTATAACTATAAAAAAAAAAAACTTAAGGAAGAAAAATGTTAATTTTTTCTGTGATTTGACAACTTTAAGTGATATGGACAGTGGTGAATGTCACCACTCCTCCATTTTTAACGGCAGAAGCAAGGGGAAAAGAATATAAAAAGAATGAGTCTACCCAAGTTGGTAGTACTGACTGTGATGAGTACCTCACTCACTCAAACAATGCTTTAAAACTACTCCTGGGCTTGCTCTTTGAATGACACCACACACAGTCAATAGATGGTCCAAGAGGAGTAACACTGCTCCCATCACCAACCACATTCCTGCAAAGGATTACCTATCTTTTGACCACGGATGGAAGATTAGATGAGATGAGCAACTGATGCCTCTACTTGCATGGTAGTCCATATCACCACCACAGGCCTCTGTTTCAAAGGCCTATATTTAATTGTCTGTTTCAGTTGGGTTACAAATTAAATAAGAGAGGATAGGGGAAGAATGGGCTCTTTCTATTGTTAAAAGGGACATATTTTCCCTTGGTCCTGATACCAGTTTTATGGCTTAATTTTGATAGAATGCCCAAGGAAAACCATGGATACAATGTCTTGAGCCCAAGAAAATGCAAGTGACAGTAAATCCCTGTGGACCCTGATGTCAGAAATAATGCATAGGCATGGGATACAGACTGAGGCCACACCTGGAAAAAGTAGCAGGCAGAAGGTTTTGTAAATGTATCATGTGGCCGGCACACTCTCTCTCAAGAGGTGACCTAACCTAATCTGTAACCTAACAGTTGTCCTCCATTTTCGAGACTCCCTCTCCTTTTGCTAGTCAATTTTTGGCCATCCATAATAATGAGCATCTGTCATAGGATGATCTCTTAAGGTTCTATGCAATTCCAAGTTCTATGACACTAGTCTCATAAAGTAAATTAATTTTTGGCAGTAATAGTAATAATATACATAAATTCCAATATTAACATTCTTTTTTTTCTTTTGAGACAGAGTTTCACTCTTGTTGCCCAGGCTGCAGTATAATGGCACGATCTCAGCTCACTGCAACCTCCCCCTCCCAGGTTCAAGTGATTCTCATGCCTCAGCCACCCAAGTAGCTAGGATTACAGGCATGTGCTACCATGCCCAGCTAATTTTGTATTTTTAGTAGAGATGGGATTTCACAGGTTGGTCAGGCTGGTCTCAAACTCCTGAGCTCAGGTGATCCACCCACCTCGGCCTCCCATAGTGCTGGGATTACACGTGTGAGCCACCGCATCCAGCCCCATAGTAACATTCTTAACTGTTGGTCAAAATAAGTCCCCAAATTACTAAATAATATATTTTTTCATTTGTTGTATCTTATTGATGGTAAAAGCATGTCTGTAAAAATTTCTTCTCCAACATATTTTGCCCATGTTGAAAAAATCTGGCCAGGTGTGGTGGCTCTTACCTGTAATCCCAGCACTTTGGGAGGCAAGGTAGGTGGATCACCTGAGGTCAGGAGTTCGAGACCAGCCTGGCCAACATGGTGAAACCCAGTCTCTACTAAAAATACAAAAATTAGCCAGGCGTAGTGGCGGGTGTCTGTAATTCCAGCTACTTGGGTGGCTGAGGCAGGGAGAATCACTTGAACCCAGGAGGTGGAGGATACAGTGAGCAGAGATCACGCCACTGCACTCTAGCCTGGGTGACAGAGCAAGACTTCATCCCAAAAAAAAAGAAAAAGAAAAATCTCTATGGCCTTGATTCTTGGCCTTTCTTTTAAAACAACCATATTAGTTAGGGTAGGTTAAAATGCTATTACAAATACACCTCAAAATACACTATCTCCAATAAAATGAAATTGTCTTTCTCACTAAGATACAACCCACAGTGCACCTTCCTAGTTGGCAGGAATTGATAAGTTCCTTCATGTACTCAAGTTCAAGGCAGCCAACATATATGGCTTCCAAGGTCAGTTCAGTTCATCACCATTCCAGCTCTCAGGAAAAGGGGAAAGCGCATTGAAAAACCCTGTGGGGGCTTTAGGAGCCAGGCCTAGAAGTGGCTCAAATCACTCAGGAGCCAGGCCTAGACATGGTTCAAATTACTCCCATTCACTGGACAACTAGCAATCTCCACCACAGTGGATACAGTGAAAAATCAAGGCTCAAGATCAAGATCACATTTAGAAATCTTAAGATCACTGAAATGACACAACAATAACTGACCAAGGTTAAACCGTGAAAAAAGTCTTGTGACCAGAAGACATAATGTTAAAAGAATGCAGTATAAGGAGCAAGAGTTTTGACGTCAGACAGACTTAAATTTTATTCCTGCCTCTATGAGTAACTAGTTGTATGATTTTAGGCAAGCTACTAAACTCCTTCACACAATAAACTATATATGTATATAAGTGAATGTCTACATACACACTCACACAAATATATATATACATACATATATAGATGCACGCATATAAATATATACTATGGCACACAGAAAATGCTCAATAGTTTCCTTCCATTTTTCTATTCATTCTGTTGTTTGTAAATAAGTAAACTGAGTCGAGTGTCCAGCAGCAGACTACTTTCTTTAGCATCTTGTTTGGCATATATAGCACATTTTACATCTTTTAATATTCGTGTTTTCCTATCAATCAATTTAAAATTACAACAAATTGAACTAAATAATTTGGCTTTTTAAAATGAAGATGCTACTAAACATAGTCTCAATCAAACAAATAGCTCAGAAACAACAATGCAGGCAAAGCTATCAGAAATATAAAAATAACAAACCAGATCTTTACTGAGCAAGAGCCTAAAAAGCAGCAACGCTTTCTGTAAACGGATCTCACAATTCAAAGAGCAATTTTATATCTGAAAAGTACAGAAACGACAGTGGGATTTCAATAAACTTAGAATTTTCTGGTTTTTGAGCCTGTGCTCTAAAAATACAGAAATCATTGATAAACCTAAAGCTGAGAAAAATTTAAAAGGCATAACCAGTTCAAAAAACAAGACACCATCTCTGTGGATCAGAGACTGCATAGAAACATACTGTGGTAGGAAGAAATGAAGTTGTAGGCTCCTGGGCTTCAGTCCGAAAACAGGCAAAGCAATTAGGGGCTCATAGTATATGGGATATGAAGGGCAGTAAGTGTGCAGAAAAGGAGGCATGAACCAGAGCTAAATTCATTGAATAAAACCAGAAGAAGCTACGGCAGGGCTTCTCTTGACCATGAAAGGAGGGTAAAGTTTTAGTAAGCTGCTACCTAGAGAAAATGCTCATTTAGAGCATTTTCCGCAGCTTTGCCCCAGAACCTTTGCCAAACTGTTGTTGGGTTCAGTGACTGGATCTTCAATACAATGAAGCACAGAGCTATGAATATAAGGCCTACTTCTGAAAAAAAACCTAGCAAGTGAGAGAAAGCAGCCACTCAAGCACTAAATAGGAAAAAGTAAGCAAAACAAACAAATTAAAACAAAAAGGGGCAGCAGCAGGAAGATCTCTTGAAGCCAGGAGTTTGAGACTAGCCTGGGCAAGACCACATTCTATAAAAAATCTTTTAAAAAATTAGCTGTTTATGGAGATGCATGCCTGTAGCCCTGGCTAATAGGGCTGAGGCAGGAGAACTACCTGAGCCCAGAAGTTCGAGACTGCGGTGAGCTTTCATCATGCCATTGCATTCCAGCCTGGGTGACAGAGCAAGACTCTGACTCTACAAATTTTATTTTTTCAAATGAGCTGGGCATGGTGGCACACACCTGTAGTCCTCTCTATTCCAGAGGCTGAGACAGCAGAATTGCTTAAATCTGTGAGTGCGAGGCTGCAGTGAGCTATGATTGCACCACTGCACTCCAGCCTATGTGACAGAGCGAGACTCTCTCTCCAAAACAAAGAAAAAACCCATAAAAAACAAAAAAGCAAATTTAGGATACCAGTTTACCTCTGAAGAAGATGGAAGATGGGGGAGGAAAGGGACTGAAGGGGAGTATAAAAGCAATGTATTTTTAATACTCATTTCTTTTTTAAAAAACAATCTGAAGTAAATGCAATATTAAAACTTGACAAAACTGAGTGTTGGGTGTTTATAAAATTATAAAATTTATATAATTTTATAAACTATAGACTATATAATTTTATAAAATATAAAAACATATTATTCTTTTTTCTCTGAATATTTGAAATATTACATAAAAATTAAGAGCACATAAAAAAACAAAAATATAAATGAAAAATGAGAGGGCTGGGCACAGTGGCTCATGCCTGTAATCCTAGCACTTTGGGAGGCCAAGGTGGGAGGATTGCTTGAGCTCACAAGTTTGAAACCATCCTGGGCAACATATTGAGACCTCTACAATGAATAAACTTTTTTTTAAGTAAAATTTTTAAAAAGAAAAAAGTTAAAGGAAAAAGAAAAGTGAGAATGTGAAGGACAACATGTAGAGCAAGGGTCCCCAGCCCCGGGCCGTGGACTGGTACTGGTCCGGGGCCTGTTAGGAACCAGGCTGCATAGCAGGAGGTAAGCAGCAGTGGAACATGACTGACTGAGCTCTGCCTCCTGTCAGATCAGCGGCAATATTAGATTCTCATAGGAGCATGAACCCGATTGTGAACTGCACGTGCAAGGGATTTAGGTTGTGTGCGTTATGAGAATCTAATGCCTGATGATCTGCGGTGGAACAGTTTCTCCTCAAACCATCCCCTCCCACTCTGGTCTGCAGGAAAACTGTCTTCCACAAAACCAGTCCCTGGTGCCAAAAAGGTTGGAGACTGCTGATGTAGACATCACAGGACGAGACCAGAGGGAAAAAAATGAATGGGAAAGTAGCAAGAGAAAAATACGTCATCAAAATGGAGAAGAAAAGGGGGATTAAAAAATGCAGTTTAAGGAGGACTTGGTGTGGTGCTGCCATCTCTCCTGCCTTCAGTCTATGCACCTCTCACTGAACTTCCAATAGCATCATGTTGGAACAGGGCATCCAGAGGTTCACAACCTCTGTGGTCCACAGGAGGCATGAGGCACTATAAAGAGGGCTAAGGGAAGAACATGCTATTTTCAGTAGAAAATAAGTGGTGGTTACTAATTATAATGACTTTGCACTTTGGATCTGGATTTTATGCACATTTCTTTATAGTAAGACACCAACTGTTTAAGAAACAAGGATGTTTAATTCATCTATGAAACAGATATGAAGAGCATTTTAAGAGGTGCAGTCTCTGAAAAATAAATCAAACCCTTGAATTTACATAGGATAATAGATATGTTTTAAATAAACTTATGACATAAGCCAGGCACAGTGGCTCATGCCTATAATCCCAACACTTTGGGAGGCCAAGGTGGGCGGATCACCTGAGCTCAGGAGTTCGAGACCAGCCTGGTTAATATGGTGAAACCCCGTTTCTACTGAAAATGCAAAAGTTAGCCAGACATGGTGGCAGGCATCTGAAATCCCAGCTACTCAGGAGGCTGAGGCATGAGAATCGTTTGAATCCGGGAGGCGGACGTTGCAGAGAGCCTAGATCACACCACTACACTCCAGCCTGGGCGACAGACCAAGACTCCATCTCAAAACAAACAAACAAACAAAACACAAAACTTATGGCATAAAAATGTGGTTCATTATTTCTTAAATTATAGATAAATTCTTAACATGTCTATATAGATTATGTAAAAGAATGAATATACAAAGAATGACTGAAAAAAACAGAATGAAGACAGAATAAGTGTTGAAATAGATTATTAGAGATACAGAAAGACATTAAAACAATTATCCTTGAACAGGGAAAAGATAGCTCTTCCTCTGAAACTTCAGTGAAAGAAATAAGAATTATTTCAAATACAGATTAGATAGATTTTGTAACTATAAGGGTTGGAATTTGAGTAAATCACACAGATAGCTTCTATGAAGTATGAGACATGCTCATCTGCTGAGCAGAAGGCAGGAGTAGAAAATGGAAGTAGGTTCAAAATAAATGTTTATTTGGGACATTTTAGCTGTATTTTACGAAATGGAAAGTGTGACTGGCCTGTAGATGAAACTGCTGGCACAGAGTAAAGTTGTGCTTTCTTTGAATTCACTCAGGGCAAAACAATAAATAAATGTATCCTGACAGAAAAACAAGGACACTTGATAATTGACTTGTGATGCATGACTTTTGTTCAATTCACCTCTATCAGAAATGGATTTGGGTATAGAGAAAACACATTTAATAATTTCATCTAGGCTGGGCATGGTGGCTCATGCCTATAAACCCAGCACTTTGGCAGGCCGAGGCAGACGGATCACCTGAAGTCAGGAGTTCGAGGCCAGCCTAGCCAACATGGTGAAACTCCATCTCTCCTACAAATACAAAAATTAGTGGGGCATGGTGGTGCATGCCTGTAATCCCAGCTACTGGGAAGCTGAGGCAGGAGAATCGCTTGAACCCAGGAGGCGGAGGTTACAGTGAGCCAAGATCGTGCCATTGCACTCTAGCCTGGGCAACAGAGGGAGACTCTGTCTCCAAAAATAAAAAAATAACTTCATCTAACATATGAAACCAGACAGAAGACACAGATTTTACAAAGAACTCTTCTTGCAAACACGAACCACAAACACACAAAACACAGAAATAACTCAAATTATCTTGTTGCATTATTAGCTATAGTTTAGCAATTGAAGGCAACTCCCTGAATTTTAACCTTGACATGCAAAATGTCTAAGAAATCCATCCTTTTCATTGTTCATCACTCATGTTTGCTGAACTCAAATACCTGATATCACAGGAACTGCTGTAGTGGAAATGAAACTTCGCTGAGGCAAAGCTACATAACAGCAGGTTGTGTTAACTACATAAAATCTTTTTTTTTTTTTTTTTTTTTGAGACTCAGTCTTGCTTTGCCGCCCAGGCTGAAGTGCAGTGGCACAATCTCAGTTCACTGCAATCTCCACCTCCCGGGTTCAAGCAATTCTCCTGACTCAGCCTCCTGACTAGCTGGGACTACAGGTGCATGCCACCATGCCAGGCTAGTTTTTGTATTTTTATTTTTTATTTTTTTATTTTTTTATTTTTATATTATTTATTTATTCTTTGTTAGTTTGTTTTTGGAGTGTGGGTTTTGTTTTGTTTTTTGATTTTTTTGTTTTGTTCTACTCAGTTTTATTCTTATTGCCCAGGCTTGAGTGCAGTGGCCTGTTCTCAGCTTACTCAACCTCCGCCTCTTGGGTTCGGGTGATGGTTCCACCTCAGCCGCCCTCCGCCTCTTGGGTTTGGGTGATGGTTCCACTTCAGCCGCCCTCCGCCTCTTGGGTTCGGGTGATGGTTCCACCTCAGCCGCCCTCCGCCTCTTGGGTTTGGGTGATTTTTCTGCCTCAGCCTCCTGAGTAGCTAAGGGAGGTGTCTTGAGATTATCATCCACTGAGGGTGGAAGGGGAATGAGAAGACACTCGGGAGGTGTCTTGAGATTATCATCCGCTGAGGGTGGAAGGGGAATGAGAAGACACTCGGGAGGTGTCTTGAGATTATCATCCGCTGAGGGTGGAAGGAGAATGAGAAGACACTCGGGAGGTGTCTTGAGATTATCATCCGCTGAGGGTGGAAGGGGAACCAGCAGACACTCGGCAGGTGTCTTGAGGCTCAGGGAGTTATCAGTTATAGAATGTTGTTGAGTTGGAGGAGGTGGCTGGTGGCCCATCCTGTTTTTTAAAGTTTCAGCTGTGAGGTAGGGCCAGTATGGCAATCCTGAAGAATGACGATGCTCCACTGCCGCCATTCTGACCCAGCTGCAAAGAGGCTTTCTTGCAGAAGCGGGGATCTGAAAAAGCTTTGCATTTGTGGTAGTCCTCTGCCCACCGCCACAACTCTTGCGCACGTTGAAACATTTTCTGTTTTTTGGCGGTCTTCCTCTTTCCATTGATTTTGTCATGATGGTTGATTTTTGTTGTCACCTTCATCTTACGGATTTTAGCTCTAACTTTTGTTTCCACATGTCTCCATAGAGTAAAGACATCTTTCAGGCCAATTTTATTTCCTTCCTGTCTACGGCGGTTGGACCTCCAGGCTCTCTGCTGTACATCTGTGGATCCATCATGTCCATTTTCAGACTGGAAGATAGTCTTCAGGAAAGACACCCAAAGGTAACTTGTCCAGAGGGAAATGACAACTTTATAACTTCTCAGAAACACAATAATGATACGTAACCAAGGACTTCCACCAAAGTCAGTCCCACGATGATGATGGTCAGCCAGAATATTGATAACACAGATGGACTGATGGCTGATAAATCCCAGCAGGAGCCAAAAGAGGAGCCAAAAGAGCAGCCACCGCACCCGCATGTCCTGGTCCTTTCAGGGCGCCCTGAGGCGGCCAGGACAGAGGTGGAGGTGGCTTAGGGCAGGGGGGAGGGAAGGGGACGGGGACCGGGGCCGGATCTGAGTTGGGGAGGGGGAGGGGAGGGCTAGTTTTTGTATTTTTAGTAGAGACAGGGTTTCATCACATTGGCCAGGTTGGTCTTGAACTTCTGACCTCAGGTGATCCACCCACCTCCGCCTCCCAGAGTGCTGGGATTATAGGCATGAGCCACCACGCGGGGCCCAATTACATAAAATCTTGATAGTCATTTGAAGTTTGTGCTGTCCTCAAAGTTACTTGGTCTTCTAGAAGTTATGTTTCCAAAGAGATTTTATTCTGTCTCTACAACCTGATATCAGAAATACCACAAAGACTCAACTTAACATATATGATAACATTTAGCATCAGGAAGATCCAGAAAAAAAGAATCACCTTAGGCAGTTGAACTGAAAGAACTAAGAAAAAATATGCTAATCATGGTTATTGGTCCTAGATCCCTTTAACTACCTCCTTTAACTTCACATTCCAAGAGTACTTTTGGCTTAGAACATGATGGAAAATAGCAAAGAAGTGATAACTTGAAAGTGAAGATGAACCATCTGAAACATATGATTAAAAAGATTGAACTGCATTATTCTACTTTAAGATATACTTCTGATCAACTTATAAGACTATGTTTCATACTTTTCTGTCTCTGAATCCAGAACGTTTCTTCTTTTTCTCTTCTGGGTGAGGCACAAGATCTGCAGTCTTTTTTTCATGGTTACAAACATCCCCTTCATCTTTATTCTTCCCTTTATCACCGATGTCACTTTTTAGGTTGTCTACACATGGTGGAGATTCTGCATGGGCCCTGGATATGCAAAAAAGAAATCTAGATTAATCCTGAACGTCCATCATACTAGACAAATAAGCAAACAGATACAGCTTAGCAGAGCAACAGCAATGAAATTTGTCAAATATTCTACATGAAGAAGTTCCTCAAAAAATATAAAATAGAACTTCCACATGATCTCTGGTTATATATCCCAAAGAAATGAAAGGGTCTCAAATAAATATTTGCACATCCATGTTCACAGCAGCACTATGCACAATAGTTGAAAGGTGGAAACAACTCAAAAGTCTATTGGCAGATGAATAAACAAAATGTGGTATATAAAGATAATGGAATATTTTTCAGCTTTAAAAGGAAAGGAAATCCTGTCACAAGCTACAACATGGATGAATCTTGAGGGCGTTATGCTAAGTGAAATAAACCAGTCACAAAACCACAAATATTGTATGACTTCACTTACATGAGTTACCTGGAATATTTAGATTTACAGAAACAGAAAGTAGAATGGGGGTTACCAGGGGCTGAGGGAAGGGGAAGCAAGGAAGTTGCTCTTGAATAAGTAGAGTTTCAGTTTTGCAAGATGAAAACGTTCTGGAGATCTGTTTCACAATGATGTGAATACCCTTTAAACTACTGAACTGCATATTTTAAAATGGTGAAGACATGTGACAGAAGCCCTCATCCACACATCTTCCCATTGAAACCAGAGACGATGAGCCCTTCCAGTACAAAAACTAAATGGACTAGACTTCCAGCCATAGAGCGCCTCCTTGTTCTTCACCTCACTCCAACTCTTCCCATTCTCATTCTCCCCTTGTCCCAACTGTAACTGAAAGGGTGGAATATCAAGGTCTTTAGAAAAAAATGGTTAAGATGTAAGTTTTATGTTATGCACCTTTCACTACAATAAAAAGGAACATAAATAAAGAAATAGGGGACCAAAATAATATAAGCATTTCTTTTTTGAAAAATAATATAAGTATTTCTGGTAGTTGAAGCCATTGTTGCAATGATATAATACTAAAATTAATTAAATATTACAGAACTGATGAAATACAATGATGTACAAAAAAAAGAAGACTTTTGCTTACAGCCGTAATGGAGCAAACGATAATAGATCTGACTTCCTACCGGGCAAAAATACAGAAAATTGAACAAAATATATCAAATGATTGCTTTCAGACACTGCACAGTATGCAACTCTCTAAGAAAATGGAGGCCTGGCCAGGTGTGGTGGCTCACACCTGTAATCCCAGCACTTTGGGAGGCCGAGGTGGGTGGATCACTTGAGGTCAGGAGTTCGAGACCAGCCTGGCCAACATGGCAAAAAAACATCTCTACTAAAAATACAAAAGTTAGCCGGGTGTGGTGGTGCTTGCCTGGTCCCAGCTACTTGAGAAGCTGAGGCAGGAGAATGTCTTGAACCCAGGAGGCAGAGGTTGCAGTGAGCCGAGATTGTACCAATGCACTCCAGCCTGGGTGACAGAGTGAGACTCCATCTCAAAAAGAAAAAAAAAAAAAAAAGAAAAGAAAAGAAAAATGGAGGCCTATAATTGCCCAGAATTTCTGTCTGGAAACATTTTCTAGACCACAAAGAGGATCCCAAGCCAAATACAGTGATCTTGCTAAATTAAAGTGACAGAGATCAAAGTTTGGAAAACCTGAGGTGCCTGGAATTGGTGAGGCAGAGGACTCAAAAGGAAAAAGTCACACAGAGAAAGAGCTCCAAAAATGTATACAGAACACTCTCGAGTATTGAGTCAACACTCAGCAGTGCATTCTTAGGATGAAACTACACAAAATAATTGCCAAGGAGCCACAGGCCAGTCAATTTCCAGAGCTCACAAGCAGGAAACAATCAAGCTCTACCAAGTCAGACTAGAGGAACCTCACTGAACACCCAAGGCATTTAGTAACATCCCAGAAAGATCATGCTATATTAATAGTGCTAAGATAGCTCTAGAGGCTGGGCATGGTGGCTCACGCCTGTAATCCCAACACTTTAGGAGGCTGAGGTGGGCAAGTCACTTGACCCCAGGAGTTCGAGACCAGCCTGACCAACATGGTGAAACCCTATCTCTACTAAAAATACAAAAAAAAAAAATTACCCAAAGGATTATACATCATGCTGCTATAAAGACACAGGCACACGTATGTTTATTGCGGCACTATTCACAATAGCAAAGACTTGGAACCAACCCAAATGTCCAACAAGGATAGACTGGATTAAGAAAATGTGGCACATATACACCATGGAATACTATGCAGCCGTAAAACATGATGAGTTCATGTCTTTTGTAGGGACATGGATGAAGCTGGAAACCATCATTCTCAGCAAACTATCTCAAGGACAAAAAACCAAACACTACATGTTCTCACTCACAGGTGGGAATTAAACAATGAGAACACATGGACACAGGAAGGGGAACATCACACGCCGGGGCCTGTTGTGGGGTGGGGGGAGGTGGGAGGGATAGCATTAGGAGATATACCTAATGTTAAATGATGAGTTACTAGGTGCAGCACACCAACATGGCACATGTATACATATATAACTAACCTGCACGTTGTGCACATGTACCCTAAAACTTAAAGTATAATAAAAAAAAAATTAGCCGGGCATGGTGGTGCACACCTGTAATCCCAGCTGGGCATGGTGGTGCACACCTGTAATCCCAGCTACTTGAGAATTGCTTGAACCCAGAGGCAGAGGTTGCAGTAAGCTGAGATCATGCCACTACACTCCAGCCTGGGCGACAGAGCAAGACTCCATCTCAAAAAAACAAACAAACAAAAATAAAAAACAGAGAGTGACAGAGTCAGAAAAACAGTAACTATGTATTTTAAGAAAGAGAAGACTGTAGCTCACTACATTTTCTCTTCTTTCCAAGGAAGTTTCCATAACTAGTGAAAAAAATTATCAGGGACACTAAAGTACCAAGGTTCCTTTATTAATTTCACAGGGTCACCAAATTGTGAAGTCTCAGAAAGCATTCATTTTCTTTTCTTTTTTTTTTTTTTTTTTTTGGAGACAGTTTTTCTCTGTCACCCAGGCTGGAGTGCAGTGGCACAATCTTGGCTCACTGCAACCTCCACCTGCCTCCCAGGTTCAAACAATTCTCCTGCCTCAGCCTCCCAAGTAGCAGGGACTATAGGCTCACGCCCTGTGTCTGGCTAATTTTTGTATTTTTGCAGAGATGGGTTTTTGCCATGTTGGCCAAGCTGGTCTTGAACTCCTGACCTCAAGTGATCCGACCACCTTGGGCTCCCAAAGTGCTGGGACTACAGGTGTAAGCCACCGCGCCTGGCCAGAAAGCCTTCATTTTCTAAAGCTGCTATTGCTATCCCTATCCCATTATTTAAAATGTTCAGCAGAGGAGACAGGCAGACCTTGAAGCACAGTGTTTCCTAAGTATTGCCTTGGCATGTTGAATTCTTTGAAACATCTTATTTCATAGACGAATATTAACAATACCAAATGATCTGAGCAAGAAATTCTGATACAGAGTTAAGCCAGAA
Organism: Gorilla gorilla gorilla; assembly: GCF_029281585.2. NCBI lineage: Eukaryota > Metazoa > Chordata > Mammalia > Primates > Hominidae > Gorilla > Gorilla gorilla. The sequence continues at coordinate 43,195,030 of NC_073232.2, read as the reverse complement.
ATCAACTCCTTTCTGACAACAGAGATGACTGGAAGAATAAAAGTATACGCAAGAACAAGATGGTTGGATAACACTCACCTCTTCCACAAAAGACCAGTACTTGCAGTTACTGCAGATGCTCCCAGGAAAGCCACCATCATTAGTCTTCGCCGGATCTGGATGGGCTGTGATCCTCCATGGTACCATCGAGAACCCACAGCCAGTTCTGCCAAAGCAGAAAGTGAGTTCAGACGAAACATCCTGCGGACAATAAGTAGAAATGTCACTCTTAGCTAGTGGTAGTTATGATGACGATGATGATGATCCTACCAACATTTCTAATAAACACTAAAGTAATTGCTCTATGACAGGCACTATTCTAAACAATTTGCTTATATTATCCCATTTAATCCTCAGAATAATCTTATGAGCAAAGTACTACTTATAAACCTGATATATTAGTCAAAGTACAATTAGAAGACAGAAACCACATGATAATTTGAGTATGAAACTTTTAATATAAAACATTATTAAGGCCAGGTATGTGGCTCATGCCTGTAATCTTAGCATTTTGGGAGGCCAAAGAGAGAGGATCATTTGAGCCCAGGAGTTGAAGAACGGTCTGGACAACATAGTAGGACCCCATCTCTACCAAAAAAAATCAGCCAAGCATGGTGACATGCACCTGTAGTCCCAGCTATTCAGGGGGCTGAGGTGAGAGCACTACTTAAGCCCAGGATGTTGAGGCGACAGTAAGCTATGATCAACAGAGCAAGATGCTGTCTCAAAAAAATGAATAAAATAAATAAAAAATAAAAAATTATTAGTTACAACAGGAAATTTACTACTCAGAAGTTAAAGAAACAGCAGATATAGGGAGCAGTTACTATTCTAGATCTGACACAGAGCACCAAGAAAAGATCAGTCTATAAAAGGTCTGCTCTCACTCACAGGGCAGAGATCAGACTGTGTGGAGAGGGCACAGCTATGTATGTCAGAGAAACTTACTAAGGTGCCATGCCAGCAAAATGCACTAGAAAGCCACTCTCTGTGATGCCAGAACAAGTCATCTACTGGACAACTCATGCCAGCGGAATTTGTTGGGAAGCTGACCTTCGCGATGCCAGGGGAAGCCACCCATGGGGAGGCAGTTTCACTAGGAAATTGCATATGAGAGTTGCTGCTAAAACTCCTTAGGAGTTGGGTGCCATTGAGTGTCCCACTAGTTCCTGCATGCTATAGAAGCAAGCCACAAAGGGCACACTAGACTCAGCAAGAAACACCCCTCCTCCAGGGTCCTTCTAGTCTCTCTACTGACAAAGTTTAACAGTAACTGGCAAGGGAAAAACTTCCAGTATCACAAACGGGACAATGAAAGATGTGTTTAGAGCTGAAATGAAAAAAGATAACTGGTACCCATATTTTACAGATCTAAAATATAACTTGCTCAAGAGTACAAAGGTAGGAAGTGATAGATCTAGAATTTGAACCTAGGGAGGACTAACTCCATGCTTCAATGTCTCGGAGTTAGGTGGGGAGACTTCAACCTAGGAGGGGAGACTTTGCTGCCCCCTACCTTATAATGCTGACACTGCTTTGAAGTTTTTATTAAATATTTTTCACACCCAGGTCCTTGGAAGCCCTCCTCCCTACCAGATTCTCTATAGTTCAAACTTCACTTAAAAAAAAATTCTTTTAATGTTTTGTTTTAAATCTGAAACATCTGTATTAGTGCATATTACTGTTGAATAAATACTTACCCTTCCATCCCCCATCCCTTAGGCAAAATTACTTTTCTACTTTTTTCTTCCCCTTCTGCATATGAATGCCAGGTCATAAATTTCCTTCTCTTTAAGTTTTTGGCGTATGTCTTGCCATATGTCTTGCTCTAACCAATGGAATGTGGACCAGTTCCATGAAGTGCTTTTAGGAGGTGCTGCTGTTAGTTTTCTTGTGTTCCTGCACTCCATCGAGGGAAGACCATGTCCCAAAGAGACACTGATCCTTCAAACTGGCATCCATAATGAACAAACTTCAGCCTGGAATAAACCACTGTCAAGCCCAGCTGAGCCAGCTGAGCACAGCTGACCTGTAGAATGCTGGTGAGAAATAAATGTGTGTAACTGTAAGCCACAAAGATTTGGGTGTTGTTTGTTGCCCCATCAAAAGCCAACTAATTCACCATCCAAGATAATTACTGGGAAGTTCTTACTCTTTTTTTTTTTTTTTTTTTTTTTTTGGGACTGAGTCTTGCCCTATCACCCAGGCTGGAGTACAGTGGCGCAATCTCGGCTCACTGCAACCTCCACCTCCCGGGTTCAAGCGATTCTCCTGTCTCAGCCTCCTGGGTAGCTGGGATTACAGGCACACGACACCACACCTGGCTAATTTTTGTTTTTTTAGTGGAGACAGGGTTTCACCATGTTGGCCAGGCTGGTCTCGAACTCTTGACCTCAAGTGATCCATCCGCCTCAGCCTCCCAAAGTGCCGGGATTACAGGCATGAGCCATCGCGCCTGGCTGGGAAGTTCTTATTCAACAAAAATTTATTAAATTCATACTGTATATACATCCCTATATGAGACCCAGAAAGCCAAAAACTATCTACATTCTAATTAAACAAGATAAATACAAAACACTTTTAAAACAATACATTTCTAAAATCATATATATATATATATTTTTTTTTTTTTTTTTGAGATGGAGTCTCGCTCTGTTGCCCAAGCTGGAGTGTGGTGGCGTGATCTCAGTTTACTGCAACCTCTGCCTCTCAGATTCAAGCAATTCTCCTGTCTCAGCCTATCGAGTAGCTGGGACTACAGGTGCATACCATGATGCCTGGCTAATTTTTGCATTTTTAATAGAGATGGGGTTTCATCATGTTGGTCAGGCTGGTCCCAAACTCCTGACCTCAGGTGATCTACCTGCCTCGGCTTCCCAAAGTGCTGAGATTACAGGCGTGAGCCACCGCACCCGGCCTAAAATTATATCTTGAAGTATAGAAATATTATGATAGAAATGACAGAAAACTACAAATAAAAAAGATAAAGTTGAGACTGGGTTAGTCAGCAAAAGCTTTTGTTTAGTCTTAAGCCTCAGAATGGTGTAAAATTTTGATTAAGTCAGAGAAATGTTGAGACACCCCCAAAACCATAGGATCATTTCGGGCACCTCCATCCAGAGAATTAATGTAAATGATTTTTTTCCCTCTAGATTATGACCTTCAGGGCTCAGTATAGTACACCTCACTGTTTTAATACACCAGATGGGCTGATGGAAGAAGAGGCATTTCTTTACGGTTCCACTTTTTTGTAGAGGTAATTCATTCAAATTATACAAAGAATCCATGCCCCCTTTGATTTTTCTCAAAGCACAGTTCACTGATTCCTAAATTTTTGTGTGTGTGTTTTGAGATGGAGTCTTGCTCTGTCGCCAAGGCTGGAGTACAGTGGCATGATCTCGGCTCACTGCAACCTCTACCTCCTGGGTTCAACCAATTCTCCTGCGTCAGCCTCCCAAGTTGCTGGGATTACAGAAGTGTGCTACCATGCCCAGCTAATTTTATATTTTTAGTAAAGACGGGGTCTTACCATATTGGCCAGGCTGGTCTCGAACTCCTGACCTCAAGTGATCTGCCCGCCTTGGCCTCCCAAAGTGCTGGGATTACAGGTGTGAGCCACCATGCCCAGCCCACTGATTCCTAATTTAAACTACCTTGCACTTTGTACGTATCTTCCTATGGCATACGTAATTTTTTCTCCCCTTGCCTCAAGGCCCAAATTATTATTTTTTTTCAAGTTGTAAACACATAGTCTAGCACAGGACTTGTTACATTATTAGTGCTTAAAATACTTAACCATTTTACTTTCACATGTCTGTGTACAAACTATACAGGTACTTGCTCCTAACATTTAAGTATACTCTAAGTTCCTAATTTACTTAGAAAACTGTCTTCTATTATTTGGATTCAAGTCAGGTTAGACTACTTAGGCATCTCCTAAAATCAATGAGCTGGCTACTATTAACTCTTCCCTGGGACCTATACCTATAATCTCTTATGTAAACTTTGCTCCTAGCTCCCTTCATCCAATCTAGGTCCAATTTTGAAATTGGACCTAAATCTTGCCCTCATATAGACAAAATGGAAAAACTGTTAATCTTTTCTCCTATTTTCCATGACCTAAGCTTTAGTAACACAATTCTTATATCCTTCCCCAATCCCAGAAATCATCTCATTTTATTGCACATACTCTAGCAAAATCCAGCACCCAGGAGGCTGTCCATTATATTTTCTTCCTGTCTGGCAACTTCTGATTTTTTTTTTTTTTGGTTCATTTCAAAATTAACATTTCTCAAATCCACATGTACACTCACATAAATAGCACTGCTCTTCGCTACAGCAAAAATGAGCACTAAACTAAAACATGCATATCTGGAGGAAACATTATTCATCACTGACAACAGAAAGAACAGACACTTGGAAGTTTTCAATGTTTAAAATAAATAACAGCCAATTCAAAAGCTGGAACAGGATGAGTGCAGTGGCTCACACCTGTAATCCCAGCACTTTGGGAGGCCACGGCAGGCAAATCACTTGAGGTCAGGAGTTCGAGACCAGCCTGGCCAACATGGTGAAACCCTGTCTCTACTAAAAATACAAAAATTAGCTGGGCGTGGTGGCAGGCGCCTGTTATTCCAGCTATTCAGGAGGCTGAGGGAAAAGAATCACTTGAACCCAGGAGGCGGAGGTTGCAGTGAGCCGAGATTGTACCACTGCACTCCAGCTTGGTTGACAGAGTAAGACCCTACCTCAAAAAACCAAAAGTTCTAACAGGCAAGGGGTATATAAGCCTGGAAGATAAATTTACAACATCTGATCAGATGTAGAGAACAGCTAGACATATGATCAACTAAGTAAGCCACAATCACTTCAGAAGGACCTTCGAATGCCAGACCAAGAATTTAGAGCATATGTAAAATAGGAAGCCACTCAAGTTCTTTAATAGGAAGAGATCATGGTAAAAACATGGGTTAAAGCATTATCAGTCTATCTATCAGCAGTGCATGGAATAATCTGCAAAGAAGCAAAGGCAGAGAGAGCTGACAGGAAAGTGATGAGTACAGCCAGAAGGCATTAATAACCTAGGTATTGGGTGATGAGTGCCTAGGTTATAAGTGTAGAAATAAAAAATAGAATCAAACAAAAAATTTCCAAAGAAAAACAAAATGTAGTTGGGCATGGTGGCACACGTCAGCTACTTAAAGAGGCTGAGGTGGGAGGATAGCTTGAGCCCAGGAGTTTAAGTCCAACATGGGCAACATGGTAAAACCCCACCTCTAAAAAAAAAAAATAATGATAAAGACATCGGTATCAAACACATATTAATATCTAATTGCACAGGAGATATGGAAGATAAAAAGGAGAAAGAAATTAAAACAATAACAACAACACTAAGTAGTATGGTAAAAAAAAAACAAACACTAAGTAGTATGGCAGAAATCCAATGATCCAAGATCTGGTCTCAACTGTACTACTCAACAGCTAGCTGTATATACTAAAGAAGCTCATCCGTCCTCCTTGGGAAAAAAGCTCACTCACTGGTAAAATGAAAGAATTGCGTAGGTGAGCTTAGGGTTCCTTTTATCTCTTTAGCACTCTCATATCTTTGGTAGAAAACACTATAACAAAATTTAATTAATTTCATTTAGGAGAAAAGACTAAGATCATATAAAGTATTCAAGATTTATTAGTTTGGGCAATCCATTTCTATATGCTATGGCTCTAGGGGATTTCAAACTTTGAAAGTTCTGAGTTTTACCAACTCAGACCCAGATAAGTTATGTGATTTCCTCATAGCTAATTAGTACAAAAACTTATAACAGATCCTTGCATTTCTGACTCCCAAATAAACTTAATGAGAAAAACCTGTTTAATAACTGTTCTCAGCAGAAAAAATATAACAGCAACACTCTAAAAGTAGATCAAATGCCCAACTACACAAAAATAAATGATGCTATAATAACATAATGGAATGGAATGTAAATATTAAAAATGATAATAATAAAATATTATTAAAATATTACTTCACAAACCAACAGAAAGTTGGGTAAAGATATAAAAAGACAGTTGGAAAAGAAATAAAAGTGGCTCTGAAAACTGTGAAAAGATACTTAATCTCACTCATAATAAAATAATGCAAATTAAACCTATACTCAGATACTTCTTTTCACCCATCAAACGGGCAAAAATCAAAAAGTTTGAAAACACATTTGTTGACAATGTTGCAGAATGGCACTACTGATGAACATGCAAATCTGTACAATTTATGGAGGGCAATTTGGTAATTTACATTAAAATTACTCATATAATCTGCATATACTGGCCTAGAAATTCCACTTCTAATAATATACCCTACTGATGTACTTGCACACTTGTGAAATTATGCACATGTATATGGTACATAATTATTATATCATAGTTTATAATAGCAAAACACTAAGAACTACCCCAATGTTCACCAAGAGAGATTGGTTAAAGTATGATAAATCTATATAAAGCAATACCACATAGCAATAAAGAGAATGAGAAAACTTTATGTACAAACATGAAAAGAGTTCATAGTGTTATCTTTTTAAAAGCAATAGGCCAGCCGCAGTAGCTCATGCCTGTAATCCCAGCAGTTTGGAAGGCCAATATGGGAGGGTCACTTGAGTCCAGGAGTTTGAGACCAGCCTGGGAAACATAATGAGATGCCCATCACTACAAAAAAAAAAAAAAAAAAAAAAAAAAAAAAAAAAAAACTAAGGCAACATATGGAATACCACATACAGTATGCCACCTTTCATATAAAAAGAGGAGAAAATAAGAACGCATATGTACTTATTAAGTAACAACACACTCACAAAAAGTAATAGTAGTGGTGCTGGTGGGAGTTGGAAACAAGATAACATACAGAGAGATTTTTATGATATGCTATTTCATTTGAAACAAAATTTATGTATTTATCCATGCAAACAAATGTACAGTATTTCATATTAGCATTTTCATTTAAGTTTAAAGGAAGAATATAAGGTAATATGCACATGCCAATTAAACTTTGTAAAATATATAATCACATGGTTAATTTTTTATTTATAAATAAAATTTAAATTAGGCAAATAAAATTTAATGCTCCCCTAGGGATTTTATTTAAACTTTTTCATTTAAGTAAAAATAAAGGCAGGCCCAGAAGGCAGTTGTTGCATTCCCCTCAGCCAGGAACTGTCACTTACCAGCCCCACCACTGAGCTCAGGCCCAATAATGTCTCAACAATCAAGGCACATTATGGCAAGCTTCCCTAGTGAGATAAACTTTATGTAAATCAAGCTCATATCCTTTTATTTTGAGTACTGGCACATTCTTACACAAATTAGCAAACTATTACAATTCCAGACCATATCCTTATCCTGACTTAAAATTTCTGCTTGCCTTTTTATATTTGATTTACCCCCTTATATTTCTGACCCCTGACAACTGCACATTTAGAGAAGGACTGCTTGGCTCTTCCAATCCTTGCACTGGCCTAAATAAACCTCTCCTGTACTATTAACCATTACCCAACACTGTTGTTGAAAGCAGCACCTGCTAACTCTGTGGCCAAGAAACATATCTGAGATCTACCCAAATCTGGCCACCAATTAAAGTGAGAACTCAGTTAAATAAAATGTCAGCCGGGCATGGTGGCTCACGCCTGTAATCTCAAGTACTTTGGGAGGCTGAGGTAGGTGGATCACCTGAGTTCAGGAGTTCAAGACCAGCCTGACCAACATGGTGAAATCCCATCTCTACTAAAAATACAAACATGGTAGCACATGCCTGTAATCCCAGCTACTCGGGAGGCTGAGGCAGGAGAATCGCTTGAACCCAGGAGGCAGAGGTTGCAGTGAGCTGAGACTGCACCATTGCACTCCAGCCTGGGCAGCAAGAGTGAAACTCCATCTCAAAAAAATAAAATAAAATAAAAAATAAAGATGGGGAAATAATGAGATAATAATGATAATAATGATTTATTGGACATTATGCAGGTTTTTGTGTGGCACAAGCAAGAAGAGTATGTCAGTCTAAAAAAAAGATACTAAGGAAAATTATCCCCAAATATGTTGAATTTATTCGGGAATGAGAAATGAGAATTATAATCTAGAATGCATGGGATGGCAAGTCACCAGCGTATCCAGTGAGGAAAGGATAAAGGGAAGCTTTATTAGGAAAAAGGCAGAGATTCACTTAAGCTGCTTAGAAACAGAGTTCACTTGTTCCAGAGGCCCAAAGCCATTGCTGTTGTTAGTTCACTGGTGGAGATGCCATTACTGGGCAAGTGTTGTTTTGAGAGCACTGGACAAGTGCGCTCAAAAAAAGGACTAGGTTTATTACTAGTTGTAAAGAATGTCTAGTAATAAACCTTCTCAAAATAGGAGATGCCCGGATGATGTCAAAGAGTTTCTTGTGGGATTTTTAGAAAGTTCCTGAAAATGGTTCTCTCTTTTCTCTCTCTCTCAATTTTTACGGAGATGGGGTCTTGCTGTATTGCTAAGGCTAGTTTTGAACTCCTTGTCTCAAGCAATCATCCTGCCTCAGCATTCCAAGTCCATGGGATTACAGGTGTGAGCCACCATGCCCAACTTTTTGGAAACACTCATCTCACACATGTAAGCAGCAGTCTCCTCTGTCTGTGGCCTTCCTGGCCCTATTTTGTTTGGATCTAACAAAAGTGATTCATCCTAATATCTGTAACTTTCACAAATATTTGTATTTTTTTTACATTTTTAATAGCTTTAATTGTACAAATAATATAAAAGTAAATTTTCATTGTCTAAAATGATATACAGAAGCACATAAAAAGAGTAAGTCTTCTTCAAATAAAGGCATACCTCATTCTATTGTGCCTCACTTTATGATACACTTCATGGAGATTGCATTTTTCACAAATTGAAGGTTTGTGGCAACCCTGTTTCAAACAAGTCCATTGGTGCCATTTTCCCAACAGCATACACATACTTTGTGTTTCTGCGTCACATCTTGGTAATTCATGCAATATTTCCAACTTTTTCATTATTACTATATTTGTTATCATGATCTAGGATCAGTGACCTTTGGTGTTACTATTTTAATTGTTCTGAGGCACCAAAAACCACGCCCGAAGATGGCAAACGTAATTGGTAACTGTTGTGTGTGTTCTGCTTCACTCACCCATCATTTCCCTGTCTCTCTCCCTTTCCTCAAGCCTTCCCATTCCCTGAGACACAGTAATATTAAAATTAGACCAGTTAACAACCAACCTTACAAGGGCCTCTAAATGAACGTTCAAGTGAAAGGACAAATTTCACACATCTCACTTTCAATCAAAAGCTAGAAGTGGGCCGGGCGCGGTGGCTCACGCCTGTAATCCCAGCACTTTGGGAGGCTGAGGCGGGTGGATCACCTGAAGTCAGGAGTTCGAGATCAGCCTGACCAACATGGCAAAACCCCATCTCTACTAAAAATACAAAAATTAGCTGGGCGTGGTGGTGGGAGCCTGTAATCCCAGCTATTCGGGAGGCTGAAACAGGAGAATCTCTTGAACTTCGGAGGCAGAGGTTGCAGTGAGCTGAGATCGTGCCACTGCACTCCAGCCTGGGCAACACAAGTGAAACTCCATCTCAAAAAAACACCAAAAAAAAAAAAAAAAAAAAAGCTAGGAATGATTAAGCTTATGAGGAAGGCATGTCAAATGCCAAAGGCCAAGATAGGCCAAATGTTAGCTAAGCTGCAAATGCAGAGGAAAAGTTCTTGAAAAAAATTAAAAGTGCTACTCCAATGAACATAAGAATAAAAGAGTGAATCAGGCTTACTGCTGATGTGAGGCAGATTTTAGTGGTCTAAACAGAAGATCAAATCAGCCACAACATTCCCTTAAGCCAAGGCCTAATCCAGAGAAAGACCTTAACTCTCTTCAATTATATGAAAGCTGAGCAGTGAGGAAGCTGCAGAAGAAAAGTTTGAAGCTAGCACAGGTTTATGAGGTATAAGGAAAGAAGTTGTCCTCATAACATAAAAGGTGCAAGGTGAAGCAGCAAGTTATCCAGATCTAGCTAAGATCATTTGATGAAGGTGGCTACACTAAACATGAGATTTTCAGTGTAGACCAAACAGCCTTACTAGGAAGAAGATGCCATCTAGGACTTTCACAGCTAGAGAGAAGTCAATGCCTGACTTCAAAGCTTCAAAGGACAGGCTGACTCTCTTGTTAGGGGCTAATGTACCTAGTGACTTTAAGTTGAAGGCAACGCTCATTCATCATTCTGAAAATCCTTAGGATCCATAAGAATTATGCTATATCTCACAATTTGCAATTGCAAAAAAAATATGGAACTGACCTAAATGCCCATCAACCAACAAGTGGATAAAGAAAATGTGGCGTATATACACCATGGAATATTACTTAGCCATAAAACAAAATGAAATAATGGCTTTTGCAGCAACTTGGATGGAGCTGGAGGCCATTCTTCTAAGTGAAGTATCTCTGGAATGGAAAACCAAATATTTTATGTTCTCACTAATAAGTGGGAGCTAAGCTATGAGGGCACAAAGGCATAATAATGATATAATGGACTCTGGGGGCTCTGGGGGGACAGGTGGGAGGGGAGTAAGGGATAAAAGACTACATATTGAAGCCTGGGCATGGTGGCTCATGTCTGTAATCACAGCACTTTGGGAGGCCGAGGCGGGCAGATCACCTGAGGTCGGAAGTTCGAGACCAGCCTGACCAACATGGAGAAACTCCATCTCTACTAAAAATACAAAATTAGCCAGGCATGGTGGCACATGCCTGTAATCCCAGCTACTCGGAAGGCTGAGGCAGGAGAATTGCTTGAACCCGGGAGGCGGAGGTTGTGATGAGCTGAGATTGCATCATTGCACTCCAGCCTGGGCAACAAGAGCTAAACTCCGTCTCAAAAAAAAAAAAAAAAAAAAAAAAAGTATACGGCCATACCACCCTGAACGCACCCAATCTCATCTGATCAGTAGAAGTCATTGCATATGTGGAGGAAACAGCAAGAGAACTAGAATTAGAAGTGGAGCCTGAATAGCACACTGGAATTCTAATTCAAAAGTTGCAAGTTTCAGTCCTGCTAGCGTCAAAAAAAGAAAAATTGTTTTTGTAAATTTCAATTAAAAAAAATTTTTTTAAAGTAGAGCCTGAAGATGTGACTGGATTGCTATGATCTCATGGCAAAACTTGAATGGATGAAGAGTTCATCCATGTTCATACAGCAGCCATCAACATGGATGAACTTTGTTCTTCTGGATGAACAAATAAAGCGGTTTCTTGAGATGAAACCTACTCCCAGTGAAGATGCTGTGAACACTGCTGAAATGACCATAAAGGATTTACAATATTCCATAAACTTTGTTGATAAGGCAGCAGCAGGGTTTGGGAGAACTGACTCAAGTTTTGAAAAAATTTTGAAAGAAATTACCCGGGTAAAACACTATCAATCGGCGTCCTATGTTACAGAGAAATCTTTTGTGAAAGAAAAAGTCTATTGATGCTGCAAACGTCATTGTTGTCTTTTTTTAAGAAATTGCCACAGCCACCCCAGTCTTCAGCAACCACTACCCCTGATTAGTCAGGAGCCATCAACATGGAGGCAAGACCCTCTATCAGCAAAAGGACTGTCACTTGCTAAAGGCTCAGATGATTGTTACCATTTTTTAGCAATAAAGATTTTTTTTTTTGAGACGGAGTCTCACTCTGTCGCCCAAGCTGGAGTGCAGTGGCATGATCTTGGCTCACAGCAAACTCTGCCTCTGGGGTTCAAGTGATTCTGCTGCCTCAGCCTCCAGAGTAGCAGGGATTACAGGCGTGTGCCACCATGCCTGGCTTTTTTTTTTTTTGTATTTTTAGTAGAGGCGGGGTTTCACCATGTTGGCCAGGCTGGCCTCGAATTCCTGACCTCAGTTGATCTGCCTGCCTCAGCTTCCCAAAGTACTGAGATTACAGGTGTGAGCCACCATGCCTGGCCCAATAAAGTATTTTTAATTAAGGCATGTACACATTTCTTTTGCTGTTGTTGTTGTTGTTTTGAGACAGAGTCTCTCTTTGTCACCCAGGCTGGAGTACAGTGGTGCAATCTTGGCTCACTACAACCTCCACCTCCCAGGTTCAAGCAACTCTCCTGCCTCAGTCTCCCGAGTAGCTGGGACTACAGGCACCTGCCACCACACCCGGCTAATTTTTGCATTTTTAGTGGAGACGGGGTTTCACCATATTGGCCAGGCTGGTCTTGAACTCCTGACCTTGTGATCCACCCGCCTTGGCCTCCCAAAGTGCTGGGATTACAGGTGTGAGTCACCGCGCCCAGCCTGTTTTTTAGATATAATGTTACTGCACACTTCATAGACTACACTATAGTATAAACATAACCTTTATATGCACTGGGAAACCAAAAAATTCATATGACTTGCTATTTTGCGACATTAGTTTTATGGCAGTGGTCTGGAACCAAACCTGCCATGAGGCACACCTATACCTAAAATACCATCACTCTCCCTAGAAGTAACCTCAGAAAGCAGTTTAGTAAACATCTTTCCTGAAATTTTTCTATGTATTTACATATAAATAATATTGTACATTGTCTTAGTCTGTTCTGGCTGCTGTAACAATACAGCTTATACTGGGTAATTCATAAACAACAAAAAATTATTGCTTATAGTTCTGGAGGCCGGGGAGTCCAAGATCAAGGCACCAGCAGATTCTGTGTCTAGTAAGGGCCTGTTCCCCATAGACACAGGCTTCTCATGGTTTCCTCACTTGGTGGGAGAGGTAAGGCAGCGCCCTTTGACCTCTTAAAGAGCACTAATCTCCTTCAATACCAACATTACAATTTACCCTTTCCACCAGTGTATCAGTGAATTCCTATTCCTGTATTAGATACAAGTTAAGCAACCCTAATCCACAAATCTGAAATGCCCTAAAATCCAAAACTTTTTGAGTGCTGCCATGGTGTTACAAGCAGAAAATTTCATACCTGACACATTTTTTTCATTTTATTAATAGTATGTTTTTTTTTTACCATTAAGTACATATGTGTGAATAGGCATAAGATGATTGCTAATTGGTAGCATATAAATTCAGAGTCAGCAACAATGGTTATGCCAAACAACCACAGAATGTCCACATAGGTGGATGCAATCTCATGATAACAAGGTGACACCTATGCTTCTGATGGCTCAGTGTATATAAACTTTGTCTCATGCAAAAAAATTATTAAAAATATGGTATAAAATTACCTGCAGGCTCTATGTATAAGGTGCATATGAAACATAAATGAATTTTGTGTTTAGACTTGGGTCCTATCCCCAAGACATCTCATTATGTATATCCAAATATTCAAAAATCAAAAAAAAAAAAATCTAAATGTTTCTGGTCCCAAGCATTTCAAATAAAAGATAATCAACCTGTGTCATCAATCTTTTTCATTTATATGATAGATTTTAAAAATGCCATCTAAATTAATTTGTATATTTGCTTTAGTAAGAGAATTTTATAATCTTTATTTTTCAAGAGTTTATCACTGTTGTTGTGAGAGCTACTGGAATATTAAGTTATATTTATTTTACTTAATTCCAGTCTATTCCCAGCCCTGAGGCATCATCTTTTCTTCATTGTAAAAAGTGGGACATTGTTTTCAATGTAAAATAATATGTCTAGGTATGATGTAATACCCACTATTCCATCCAATGTTATTTTTTAGTGGAATGTTATTTTTATTAAACAACCTCACGCCACTCTACTCACCCAAAAAAGGTTAAAACATTCTCAACTTAAACCATTTCAATACTTTTTCAATTCAATCTCAGCTGTACCACTACTGACTGGAAAGATTTTCATCCAAGCTTTTGCTAATTTATTTATTTATTTATTTTTTTTTTTTGAGACAGAGTCTCACATCGTCACCCAGGCTGGAGTGCAGAGGCACGATCTCGGCTCACCACAACCTCCACCTCCTGGGTTCAAGTGATTCTCCTGCCTCAGCCTCCTGAGTAGCTGGGACTACAGGCATGCGCCACCACACCTGGCTAACTTTTGTATTTTTTGTAGAGATGGGGTTTCAACATGTTGGCCAGGTTGGTCTTGAACTCCTGACCTCAGGTGATCCACCCACCTCAGCCTCCCAAAGTGCTGGGATTACAGGCGTGAACCACTGTGCCTGGCCAAGCTTTTGCTTTCTAATCGTTGATTATACTTTCAAAATACTTGAATAAATTATCCATTCATTTCCCTATGGAAAACAATGATTTAATCTAAACAGCAACAAGGTTCTCAAAAATATTCCAGAAGTTTCATCTTCACAAATTACTGGAAAACATAATTATTATTCTGCCACATTTACCTTTGAAAACAGAAAAAAAAAGACAACAGAAAATCTGAATGAATTATAATAGCAAACAAGATGCCAAACTCCACACTAAAAATTACAGTATGCCCAATTCAACTGAGGAGTAGTGACATAATTACCTTAGTGCTCCACAACACAGATGGATGCACTTTTTCTTAATCTATTTTATTAAAACTGCAACCTAGAACAACTTATTAAATACACACTAGGCAATAGTGCAAACATAAACAAATGCATTTATTTCACTGATATGTGCAATGCTGCTTTTTTGCAAAGGGCGTATATTATCACAAAACATTTGCCATCTATGATAACAATAGCTGCCATGAACCTAGGAGAAAAGTGAAAAAAGTTAGCATCTGTTATGCCTGTATTTAAGACTTAATGAGGCCAGGCACAATGGCTCACACCTGTAATCCCAGCACTTTGAAAGACCAAGGCAGGCAGATCACTTGAGGTCAGAAGTTTGAGACCAGTCTGGCCAACATGGTGAAACCCTGTCTCTACTAAAATACAAAAATTAGCTGGGCTTGGGGGTGCCTGCCGGTAAGCTACTCAGGGGGCTGAGGCAGGAGAATTGCTTGAACTTGGAAGGGGGAGGTTGCAGTGAGCCGAGATCACACCACTGCACTCCAGCCTGGGTGACAGAGCAAGACTCTGTCAATTAATGCATTTGAAGTTACTACCAACAGAACTAACAAGAGTTACTGCTCAATTACACTAGAGTAAATACAAAAAACTTAGCTTATCATTCTAGTTCTACTACCAGCCACCCATGTGACCAGTAAAAGCCTTCTTCACTGAGACTGTATTCTGGAAGATGCAGGGCACTGGTGCATCTTTTTATTTTGTCTTAGAAAAAGACTTTCTAAGTCCTTTTCTGGTTCTAAGAGTTCATTTCAGAAAAATAAAATATAAAGGTACTTTGTACATTTTGGAGAAACAAGGTCATCCTGAGTGTTTTTGTTTTTGTTTTTTGGTTTTTGTTTTTCAGATGGAGTTTTCACTCTTGTTACCCAGGCTGGAGAGCAATGGCGCGATCTCAGCTCACTGCAACCTCTGCCTCCCAGGTTCAAGTGATTCTCCTGCCTCAGCCTCCCTAGTAGCTGGGATTACAGGCATGTGCCACCACGCCCGGGTAATTTTGTATTTTCAGTAGAGATGGGATTTCACCATGTTGGTCAGGCTGGTCTTGAACTACTGACGTCAGATGACCCGCCTGCCTCAGCCTCCCAAAGTGCTGAGATTACAGGTGTGAGCCACCATGCCCAGCCCTGAGTGGTTTTTAATGAGACAGTATCCTATATTAGTCTCATTCATTTAAGCAAATCATAATCTAAAGTGTCCAATTGTCATTATTTCATTCAGATCATTATTTATTGAGCAAAGTATTTTGCGAGGACACAGCAAGAGGCACAAAGATGAACAAGACATAGTCTTTGCCCACAAACACCTTATAATTTAGTAATGAAGATAAAACAACTATTCAAATAACCATAATGTGGCTGGGAGCAATGGCTCATGCCTGAAATTCCAGCATTTTGGGAGGCCAAGGTGGGTGAATTGCTTGAGCTCAAGCAATCCTGAACCTTGTCAGGTTCAAGACCAACCTGGACAATATGGCAAAATTTTGTCTCTACAAAAAATTTAGTTTTTTAAAATTAAATTAAAAAAATTACTTGGGCATGGTGGCACAAGCCTGTATTCTCCACTAGTCAGGAGTCTGAGGTGGGAAGATCACTTGTGCCCAGGAGGTCAAAGCTACAGTGAGCGAGCCATGATCATGCCACTGCACACCAGCCTAGGTGATAGAGCAAGACCTTGTCTCAAAAAAAAAAAAAAAAAAAAAAGAACCACTGGGCATTGTGGCACATGCCTGTAGTCCCAGCTACTCAAGACGCTGAGGCAGGAGGATCATCTGAGCCCAGGAGTTCTGGGCTATAGTGTGCTACATGACCATCGAGTGTCCACAATAAGTTCAGCATCAATATGGTAACACCAACAGGTTGCCTAAGGAGGGGTGAACCAGGCCAGGTTAGAAACAGAGCAGGCCAAAACTCCCATGCTGACCAGTAGTGGGACTGGGCCTGTGAACAGCACTGCAGTCCAGGCTGGGCAATGTAGCGAGACCCTGCCTGTTAACAAAAAAGAAAAAACAAAAATAGCCGTAATACAACGCAGAAAAAAAAAAAAAGCAAGGGCTACAAGAACATATTAACAGGGATTCAATTACATTAGGTTGGGAAGTGGAAAGGGCTCAACATAGGCTTCAAGGAAGATTTACTTAGGGTAGGAAAGCGCTAACTATTCTTCACAAAATAGTTTGGCTGAATGCATTTTTTTTTTTTTTTTTTTTTTTGAGACAGAGTCTTCCTCTGTTGCCCAGGCTGGAGTGCAGTGGTGCCATCTTACCTCACTGCAACTTCCGCCTCGCAGGTTCAAGCGATTCTCCTGCCTCAGTCTCCCAAGTAGCTGGGACTACAACTGTGTACCACCACACCTGGCTAATTTTTGTATTTTTAGTAGAGATGGGGTTTCACCATGTTGGCCAGGCTGGTCTTGAACTCCTGACCTCAGGAGATCCGCCTGCCTTGGCCTCCCAAGGCATGATTACAGGTGTGAGCCACCTCGCCTGGCCTGAATGCATTATCTTAGAGCCCTCTAACATTTTATTGCTAGATGATAATACATACATGAAATTATTCGAGGAATGGGATAAGCTACTAGAAATACAATGTGTACTGTACAACTAAGATACTGCTCAAAACATAACACTATATTAGATTTTAATTATGCCAAATCATTTTTTAAACATCTCTATAGTTTTTTTAGATGAAATGAATATTTCAAGTTCTTCATTGAAGACACTAGAATGACTGCCAAAATACAGTAGAGATTAATGTTCATGTCCAGAAAAGATACATTTCATAGCTTAAAGTGACATTAGTGACACAATAAATGAGAAAAGCTCACACCTCAGCTAAGCCTGTTCTGAGAAGTGAGTATCTTCCAATAGCAGAGAAAGCTATTTTAAATCATCTGGATGAGAATGTAAAGTTAATTTAAGTTACACAAGTCTCTACAGTATAAAATGATAATTGTAGAAACAAGTATCATCTCACAGAAATGTTAGATTTGAGACAGAAGCTTTGCACATGTTCTGTTAAGGAAAGATGCTATCAAAAAGCAGGTCAACATTCCACAGTACTTCACCTTCTGATACTCTCTGAAACAGTCCTTTATCCACCAAGAACCTCCATGGTTCACCTTCTTAAAACACCATACAGCCTTTTTACTGCAACAATAAAACCTGAAACTTAACGTCTGGTGAAGGAAGAAGTAGTAAAGGGTGAAAATCTGCCCTTCCAAATAACTGCACAGAAAAACAAAATATGGAAAAGAAAAAGAAAAAATAAATCAACCAAAGATACATTTATTTAAAGCAAAAACCAACCATTCAGGTAATTACAGAAACAATGATGTCTAAAACCTCTATAATGTATTAATGTGTTCAGATCATAAATAAGGTTTCAATATGTAAAATTTCCATAAAATATCATCTCCAATTTGATTTTCAATTCAAGTCTTGGAAATTAAGTAGCTATAGAGCTTTAATAGTTAATACATACTTTTTTTTTTTTTTGGAGACAGGGTCTCGCTCTGTTGCCCAAGCTGGAGTGCAGTGGTGCAATGATGGCTCACTGCAGCCTCCACCTCCTGGGCTCAAGCAATGCTCCCACTTCAGCCTCTGAGTAGCTGGGACTACAGGCACATGCCACACACCTGGCCATTTTTTGAAGTGCTGGGGTTTCACTATGTTGCCCAGGGTGGTCTTGAACTGCTGAGTTCAAGTGATCTGCCTACCTCAGCCTCCCAAAGTGCTGGGATTATACGTGTGAGCCACCACTCTGGACCTAATAAATACTTTTTAATGTACCTAAGAGCCATTAAAAAACTACAGGATGAAAAAATGAGCTATCAATAAGGAAAGTTTAAACACTGCTCCAAAGGAAATTAGAGCCAAGAAAGTATTGACTTGCACAAGGAAAAGGTCAGGGTGGGTAGAAGCAAAAGGACAGAGAAATAGTCTGGAAGAAAGCATTTGTGGAAAACCATTTTTTACTCTCCACCTCTCTCAAACATCTTTGGTTTTAGGTTCTTTTTTTTTGAGACAGAGTTTCCCTCTGTCCCCTAGGCTGGCGTGCAGTGGTGCAATCTTCACTCACTGCAACCTCCACCTCCCGGTTCAAGCAATTCTCACCCCTCAGCCTCCCGAGCAGCTGGGACTACAGGTGCCCACCACCATGCCCAGCTAATTTTTGTATTTTTAGTAAGTTCATTTTTTATCTAAAGCTAAGATACATTTCAACTTCAAACCCTGTTTTAGAGTTCAAACATTTTAACCTCACTTTGTATACCTTGTAGCAACATTAGCAGTTACAGAATCTTAGTATATAACATAAAATTTCATTTTAGGCCAGGCGCAGTGGCTCACGCCTGTAATCCCAGCACTTTGGGAGGCCGAGGCAGGCAGATCACCTGAGGTCAGGAGCTCGACACCAGCCTAGCCAACATGGTGAAACCCTGTCTCTACTAAAAATACAAAAATTAGCCAGTCATGGTGGCGTGTGCCTGTAATCCCAGCTACTTGGGAGACTTAGGCAGGAGAATCACTTGAACCAGTGCACTCCAGCCTGGGCGACAAAGCAAGACTCTTTCTCAAAAAAAAAAAGAAAAATTCATTTTAAATGTTTCTGTTTAAACAATTCTTACTATAGGGTTAATCCAATAAGGTGCTGTTAACCAGTTAACCAATACAGTAATCCCTCAGTATCTGCAAGGGATAGGTTCCAGGACCCTCATAGACACCAAAATCCCAGATGCTCAAGTATCTTATGTAAAATGGTATAATATTTGCATTCAAACTATGCACATCCTGTCATATACTCTAAACCATCCCTAGATAACTTATAATACTTAATACAATGTAAATACTATGTAAATAGTTATTATACATTGTATTTTTAATTTGTATAACTTTTCATTGTATTGTTTTTGAGTTATTTTTTCTTTTTCTTTTTTTTTTTTTTTTTTTTTTTGAGATAGGGTATCACTCTGTTGCCTGGGCTGGAGTGCAGTGGCATGGTCATAGCTTACTGCAGCCTCTCTCTTCCAGGCTCAAGCAGTTCTCCTGACTCAGCCTCCAAGTAGCTTGGACTACAGGTGCACACCACCACACCCAGCTAATTTTTATTTTTAGTAGAGATGAGGTCTTGCTATGTTGCTTAAGCTAGTCTCGAACTCCTGAGCTCAAGCCACACTCCCACCTTAGCCTCCCAAAGTTCTGGAATTACGGTTGTGAGCCACCATGCCCAGCATCAAATATTTTTAATCCATGGTTGGTTGAATCCATGAACAAAGAATCCATGGATAAAGGCCAGGCACTGTGGCTCACACCTGTAATCCCAGCACTTTGGGAGGCCAAGGTGGGTGGATCACCTGAGGTCAGGAGTTCAAGACCACCCTGACCAACATGGTGAAACCCCATCTCTACTAAAAATACAAAAATTTAGCCGGGCATGGTGGCGCATGCCTGTAATCCCAGCTACTCGGGAGGCTGAGGCAGGAGAATCACTTGAACTCAGGAGATGGAGGTTGCAGGGAGCCAAGATCGTGCCACTGTACTCTGGCCTGGGCAACAGAGCGAGACTCCATCTCAAAAAAAAAACCCATAGATATGAATAGCTGACTGTATTTGATTATTCACTTGGGATTTCCTAGACCAAAAGGCTCCTGGAATATTAATTTAAATCTTAATCATCAAACCAAAATATAAAATCAGTTTGTTTGGTTGAGGTTTTTCTATGAAATTTGTGTGTTTTAAAGACAACAGGTGTAGTTGAAGACTATGGCACATGCCTATATCTCTCTCTTCCATTATTTTCTCCAAAAACAATGCAAAAACCATAAAGGGAAAATAACACTGTGTGAAAACCACATCCCTAGCATGTTTTGAAGACAGGATGCCTAAACTTCAAAATAATACTAAGCAGAAAGAGAAAAAGCACCAAATCTCAGGGCATGACCTCTCATGCTCCTCCCCTACACCTTTCACCTAAAGGCTCTTTGAGCAAAGGCAGTGAGCAAAGGCAGACTGAGAAAAATGTCATGAAGAATAAAGAAGAGAACTAGCAATAGAGCCTAAGGTTAATAGAAAAGTATCACAAGTAAAAGTAAGTCTACATTAACTCTGAAAATACTTTTTATCAAAAGTGTCTATAATCCCAGTGCCTTGGGAGACTGAGGTAAGAGGATTGCTTGAGTTCAGGAGTATAAGACTAGCCAATACAGCAAAACCCCACATCTACAAAAAATAAAAAATTAGCCAGGCATGGTGGTGTGTGCCTGTAGTCCTAGCTACTCAGGAGGCTAAGGTGAGAGGATTTCTTGAGCCCAGGAGTTTGAGGTTACAGTGAGGAATCATGCGACTACACCCCAGCCCGGACAACAAGAGTGGCAGCATGTCTCAAAAAAAAAAAAAAAAAAATACGCCAGGCGCAGTGGCTCACACCTGTAATCACAGCACTTTGGAAGGCCAAAGCACACAGATCACTTGAAGCCAGGAGTTTGAGATCAGCCTGAGCAACATGGTGAAACCCTGTCTCTACTAAATATACAACGACAACAACAACAAAATTAGCTGGACATGGTGGTGCACGTCTGTAATCCTAGCTACCTGGGTGTCTGAGGCATGAGAATGGCTTGAGCCTGGGAGGCGGAGGTTGCAGTGAGCTGAGATCGCACCACTGCACTCCAGCCTAGGTGACAGAGTGAGACTCTATCATAAATAAGTAAATAAAACAAATAAATAAATAAATAAAATTTTAATTTAATAAAATACTATTTAAGCAAGGTCTCTAAGCCACTTCTTTGAGAGAAAAACACTTTTAAACTGAGGCTTCTCCTGTGTGATGGGTACAGCGTGGGTCAACAAACTTCTGTCTTTTTCTTGTTAATCTGATTTTTGTTTTGGAGAGTGACGTGGTTTGGATTTATGTCCCCACCTAAATCTCATGTTTAATTGTAATTGCCAGTGTTGGAGGAGTTGCCTCATGGGAGGTGACTGGATCACGGGGGGCAGATTTTCCCCTCGCTGTTCTGTGACAGTGAGTGAGTTCTCATGAGATCTGGCTGTTTAAAAGTGTGTAGTACTTCCCCCTCTTCTCTCTCTCCTGCTCTGGCCATGTGAAGACGAGCCTGCTTCCCCTTTACCTTCTGCCATAATTGAAAGTTTCCTGAGAACTCCCCAGCCTTGCTACCTGTACAGCCTGCAGAACCGTGAGTCAATTAAACCTCTTTTCTTCATAAATTACCCAGTCTGAGGTTTTTTTTTTTTATAGCAGTGCAAGAATGGACTAATAGAGAGAGTGTCTCAACTAAGAATCTATGAGGGAAAGGAAAAAAACAACTTATATTTTCTGCCCAATTACACATACTTTAGCTCTAAAGCCAGTACCTTCTTTAATGAAGAAATACCAAAGGCATTTCCACTAAGAATAGGAACAATGCAAGTATGGTCACTATTTCCACCACTGTTCAACATAGTATAATAGGAATTGGTTAGTGTAGTTAGACAACAAAACTCAATTAGACATAAGAATTGGTAAAGAGGAAGTAAAACTATTTCTATTCGAAAATGATATGATAGTAAACCTGGAAAACACAGTTTCTCAAACCATGGCACTATTGGCATTTTGACGAGATAATGCTTGGCTGTGGGGGGCTGTCCTATGCATCGTAGGATGTTTAGCACCACCTCTGGCTTTCACATGCTAGATGCCAGCAGCACCATCTCCACCCAGTTATGACAACCAAAAATGTCTTTAGACATTAACAAGCTCCCCTTGGGGGAAAAATCAGTCCAGGTTGAGCCAATGCCTTAAAGAATTCATTGTAAAACTAACTCAAACAACAAAAAATCCCACTAAGGTGGCAAGTAATGAAATTAACGTAGAGAAATCAATAGCCTTCATGTATAAAAACAATAACCTGTTACAGGACATAATGGGCTGGGCACGGTGACTCACACCTGTAATTCCAGCACTTTGGGAGGCCGAGGTGGGTGGATCACCTGAGGTCAGGAGTTTGAGACCACCCTGGCCAACATGGTAAAACCCCGTCTCTACCAAAAATACAAAAAATTAGCTGGGCGTGGTGGCAGGCGCCTGTAATCCCAGCTACTCAGGAGGCCAAGGCAGGAGAATTGCTTGAACCCAGGAGGCGGAGGTTGCAGTGGGCCAAGATTGCGTCACTGCACTCCAGCCTGGGCGACTGACTGAAACTCCGTCTCAGGGAAAAAAAAAAAAGGACATAATGGTAGTGGAAATCTCAGTTACAACAGCAACACATTAGACCAAATAGGAATAAACAATTCTAACTGAGGAAATGCTTCTTCTGAAGACTCAAATGGAGGGTACATTTTACTTAGACAAGGTAACTCAACATCATAAACCCTTTTTGCTAAGCAAATGTATAGATTTAATGTAGTCTCAGTAAAAATACCAATATGCTTTATTTGTTATGGAGTTAAACAAGTTCATATGAAAAACAAACATGGAAAAATAGCCAGAAAAATACTGAAGGAAAAAAAATCCCTTAGAGAATGGGGGTGGGGAATAGCCCTACAAGACATTAAAACATATAATAAAGCCCTTCTAATTAAGAGTAGGGAACTATGGTATTTATGAATACAAAAATAGGTCAATGGAACTGAATAGAAAGACCAGAAATAGACTGAAATACATAAACAAGTTTGATAAATGATAAAACCATAGGAGCAAAGATAGATTTTTTAATAACTAATATTTTTAAACGATCATTAGACTAAAAGCTAGTGCTTTTGTAATTTTGGTTAATTAACGCCATATTTTGTTTCCTACACAATTTAAAAGACTAATGCATTCCAAAAAATTATTAGTTTATCACACCGTATTTGGGCTTCAGGCTGCAATACACTATAACGCCTGTGAACAGCCCCTCATTCAAGCCTGTGCAACATAGTGAGATACTGTCGGAAAGAAAAAAAAAAATCTACCAGCATATAAGTCTCTCCTTATCAGTAATTACTTTAAATATAAATGGATCAAGCTCTCCAATCAAAAGACATACTGGCAAAACAGATTTTTTTTAAAACATGACTTAACTACGTACTGTCTACAACAGACTCACTTTAGATCCAAAGACACAAGGAAGCTGAACATAAAGAGGGAAAAAGATATTCCATGCAAATGGTAACCAAAAGAGAGCAGGCGTGGCTATACTAATATCAAACAAATAGACTTTAAATCAAAAAAGTTTACAAGAGACAAAAAAGCACATTATATATCAATAAAAGGTTCAAAACAGCAAAAAGATATAATAATTATAAACATTTATACACTTAATGACAGGCCATCAAAATATGAAGCAAAACTGACAAAAATGAAGGTAGAAATAGACAGTTCTAGAATAATAGGTAGAGACTGCAAACCTTGCTCTCGATAATGGATAGAACAACCACGTAGAAGATAAGTAAGAAAACAGAAGACAGGTCGGGTGCAGTGGCTCACGCCTGTAATCCCAGCACTTTGGGAGGCTGAGGTGGGTGGATCACAAGGTCAGGAGTTCGAGACCAGCCTGGCCGGTGTGGTGAAACCCCGTCTCTACTAAAAATACAAAAAATTAGCCATGCATGGTGGGGTGTGCCTGTAACCCCAGCTACTCAGGAGGCTGAGGCAGGAGAATTGCTTGAACCCGGGAGGCGGAGGTTGCAGTGAGCTGAGATCGCGCCACTGCACTCCAGCCTGGGAGACAGAGTGAGATATGGTCTCAAAAAATAAAATAAATAAATAAATAAAAATAAATTTAAAAAAAAAACAGAAGACAAACAACACAGTAAACCAACCAGATACAATGGACACCTACAGAACACTCTACCCAACAACAGCATACACATTCTTCTCGAGGGTACGTGGAACATTTACCAGAATGAGCTAAAAGTTAGGCCACAAATTAAGTCTCAATAGATTTCGAAACATAGATTACTTATAAATTATCTTCTCTGACCACAACACGATAAAGTTAGAAATCAGTAACAAAAGTAAAACTGGAAAATTCATAAATTTGTGAAAATTAACAATACACTCTTAACCAATGAATCAAAGAAGCACTCACAAAAGAAATTAGAACATACTTAGAGATGAATGAAACAAAAACAAAACATGTGGGATGCAGCAAAAGCAGTGCTAAGGGGGAAATTTAAAGGTACAAAATGAGTACATTAAAAGCACAAGAAAGATCACAGCTGAACAACCTAACTTTACAACTCATGGAACTAGAAAAAGAAGAACAAACTAAATCTAAAGTTAGCATAAGGAAGATAATAATAATGATTAGAGCAGAAATGAATGAAAAAGAGAAAAAAATAGAGAAAAATCAATAAAACCAAAAGCTGGTTATTTGAAAAAAATTAAAAAAATCAACACACCTTTAGCTAGATGTACTAAGAAGAAAGAGAGAAGCCTTGGCTGACCAAAATCAGAAATGAAAGTGGGGATATTACTACAGATTTTACAGAAATAAAAGGGATTATAAGACAGTACTATGAACAACTGTATACCAACAAATTGGGAAACCTAGATAAGATGGACCAATTCCTAGAAACACAGAAACTACCATGATTAAATCACCCCAAATTAGAATGAAACGGTCTCTAATTAGTAGATTAAATCACTAGTCAGAATTCTCCCAGTAAAGGCCAGGTGCGGTGGCTCACGCTTGTAATCCCAGCACTTTGGGAGGTCAAGGCAGGCAGATCACTTGAGCACACCAGACCGAGCAACATGGCTAAACCCCATCTCTACCAAAAATACAAACATTAGCCAGGCATGGTGCATGCACCTGTAATCTCAGCTACTCGAGAGGCTGAGGCAGGAGGATTGCTTGAACCCAAGAGGCAGAGGTTGCAGTGAGCCAACATTCAACACTGGCCTCCAGCCTGGGCGACAAAGTGAGGCCCTGTTTTTTTGTTTTTTTTTTTTTTTTGAGACAGAGCCTCGCTCTGTCATCCAGGCCGGAATGCAGTGGCCCGATCCTGGCTCACTGCAACCTCCACCTCCCAGGTTCAAGTGATTCTCCTGCCTCAGCCTCCTGAGTAGCTGGGATTACAGGCACCTGCCATCATGCCTGGCTAATTTTTGTATTTTTAGTGGAAACGGGTGATCTGACCTCGTGATCTGCCTGCCACAGCCTCCCAAAGTGCTGGGATTACAGGTGTGGAGCCACCATGCCCAGCCTGAGACCCTGTTTCAAGGAAAAAAAAAAGAATTCTCCCAACAAAGAAAATTCCTGGTCCAGATGGTTTCACTGGTGAATTCTACTAAACATTTAAAGAAAAACTAACACCAGTCCTACTAAGAACATTTCCACAAGATTGAAGAAGAGGAAACACTTCCTAACTCATTCTTTGAGGCCAACATTACACTAATATCAGAGCCAGACAAAGACACTACAAGAAAACTATAGACCAATATCCCTTATGAATACTGGTGTAAAAATCCTAAACAAAATACCAGCAAACCAAATGCAGCAGCATAAAAAAACACTTAGACACCATGACAAAGTGGGATTTATTCCTGGAATCCAAGGATGGTTCAACAGATGAAAACTAATTAATGCAATATACAACATTAACAGAATGAAGAAAAATCTACATGGTCATCTCAATTCATGCAGAAAGAGCATTTCCCAAAATTCCACACACTTTCTTTTCTTTCTTTTTTTTTTTTTTTTTTTTTGAGATGGAGTTCCACTCTTGTTGCCCAGGCTGGAGAGCAATGGCGCAATCTCGGCTCACTGCAACCTCTGCCTCCCGGGTTCAAGCGATTCTCCTGCCTCAGCCTCCCAAGTACATGAAATTACAGGCACCTGGCACCATGCCTGGCTAATTCCTTTTGTATTTTTAGTAGAGACGGGGTTTCACCATGTTGGCCAGGCTGGTCTTGAACTCCTGACCTCAGGTGATCCACCCACTTCGCCCTCCCAAAGTGCTGAGATTACAGGCATGAGACACCATGCCCACCCAATTCCATACTCTTTCATAATAAAAACACTTAACTAGGAAGAGAAGGAAACTATCTCAAAATAAGCCATATATGGAAAACCCAGAGCACACATCGCACTCAATGGTAAAAAACTGAAAGCTTTTCCTCTAAGATCAAGAACAAGGCAAGGATGTCTACTTTCACTGCTTTTATTCAACATAGTACTAAGTTCTAGCAAGACCAATTAGGGAGGCAATAAAGAAACAAAAAGCGGCCAGGCATGGTGGCACACACCTGTAATCCCAGCACTTTGGGAGGCTTAGGCAGGCGGATCACTTGAGGTCAGGAGTTCAAGACCAGCCTGGCCAACATGGCGAAACCCTGGCTCTAATCGCTTGAACCTGGGAGATGGAGGTTGTAGTGAGCCAAGATCGTGCTACTGTACTACAGTCTGGGCGACAGTCAGACTCTGTCTCAAAAAAAAAAAAAAAAAAAAAAAAACCAAAAAGCATCTAAATTGGAAAGGAAGAAGTAAAATTATCAAATTATCTCTTCACAGACGACATGATCTTATATGTAGAAAATCCTAAAGACTGCACCAAAAAACTGTTAGAACTAATAAATGAATTCAGCAAGATGTTTCGCAGGATACAAAGTCAATATGCAAAACTGAACTGCATTTCTATACACTAGTAATAAACAATTGGAAAAGGAAATTACAAAAACAATTCCGTTTACAATGGCACCAAAAATAATAAAATCTTTAGGTATTAACCAAGGAAGTAAAAAACTTGTACAATGAAAACTACAAAACACTGTTGAAAGAAATTAAAGATAGGAATAAGTAGAAACATACCCCAAGATCGTGGATTGGAAGACTTAATACTGTTAAGATACAATACTAGTCAAAGTGATCTACAGATTCAATGCAATCCCATCAAAATCCCAATGACATTGTTTGAAGAAATAGAAAAACCCATGTTAAAATTCATACAGAATCTCAAGAGACTGAATAGCCAAAATAAGCTTGAAAAAGAGAAACAATAAGGGGATCTCATACTTTCTGATTTCAGAAGTTATTACAAAGCTTGAGCAATCCAAAACAGTGTAGTACTAGCAGAAGGGCAAACATATAGACCAATGGAATAAAGTCCAGAAACAAGCCCTCACATACGTGGTCACATGATTTCTGACAAGAGTGTCAAGATCATTCAATGAGGGAAAGGACAAATATAAGCATACTGAAGTATCAACAAGAAGCTCCACATAAAAAGAAAGCACTATAAATGGTGCTGGACAAACTGGATATCTAGATGCAAAAGAGAAAGTTGAACCCTTACTTAACACCACGTACAAAAATTAACTCAAAATAGATGAAAGGCCTAAATGTAACACCTAAAACCATAAAACTCCTAGAAAACCTAGATAGGGAAAAAGCTTCATGACACTAGATTTGGCAATGATTTCTTTGGATATGATTCCAAAGGCAAAGGCAACAAAAGAAAAAAATAGACAAATTAGACTTCATGAAAATTTAAAAATTTATGCATCAAAAGACACTATCAATGGAGAAAAAGATAGCCAGGCGTGGTGGCTCACATCTGCAATCCCAGCACTTTCAGGGACCAAGGTAGGAGGACTGCTTGAGGCCCAGAGTTCAAGTCCAGCCTGGTCAACATAGCAAGACCCCGTCTCTATAAAAAATGTTTAGAATGTTTTCTTTAATTAGCTGGACATGATGGTGCACCTGTAGTCCCAGCTACTGGGGAGGCTGAGGAAGGACGATCACTTGAGCCCAGGAGGTTGAGGCTGCAGTAAGCCAAGACTGTGCTACTGCATTCCAGCCTGGGTGACAAAGTGAGACCCTGTCTCAAAAAAAGTACAATCAAAAAAAAAAAAAAAAAAGATGAACCAATGAAAAATGAGAAAACATCAAAAAGAAAATAGAATACAAGACTTAGGTATGATACATTTATATAAGCATATTGAAGTATCAACAAGAAGATCCATATAAATTTATGAACACTGTCCTTATAAAGAAACGAGCTGAAATTCTGTGTTTTTCCATGTATAAATCCAAGAATAGAGACCTAGTGGGAGAAATGATCATGCCTGTCATAAGACCATATATCAGGCTGGGAGCGGTGGCTCACATCTGTAATCTTAGCACTTTGGGGATGCCAAGGCAGGCAGATCACTTAAGGTTAGGAGTTTGAGACCAGCCTGGCCAACATGGAGAAACCCCGTCTCTACTAAAAATACAAAAATTAGCCGGGCAGGGTGGCACATGCCCGAAGTCCCAGCTACTCTGGAGACTGAACCAGGAGAATCGCTTGAACTCAGGAGACGGAGGTTGCAGTGAGCCAAGATCGCATCACTGCACTCCAACCCGGGTGACAGAGACTCTGTCTCAAAAAAAAAAAAAAAAAAAAAAGAAAAGAAAAGAAAAAAAAAAGACCATATACATCAAAGATAAGAGCAGTATTTGGAGGAATAATGCCAAAATGATAAGCAGAAATACAGGCAGAATCTGGAAAAATGGCTAACATAGCTATTTCATTCATGCCAATCTAAACAACCACTTCTTCCACACTTCTGACTACTTTCCTCACAAAAACAAAGCTCTTGGTCCTGCTAATTGTAGGCAATAACTTTTTGCTATCTTTAAGTAAACCTCTGAAGCATGCCACAAAGGTCTGGACAAGCTAAAGGAAGGTATCTCAATTTCTAGAAAAGATTTATCTTCTCACACGCTACCATTGGTTAGCTCCCTTTCCCATAGAGGCTTTTTAAAAAATTTTGGATGAAAACATTCTAGGCCAGGTGCAGTGGCTCTCACCTATAATCCCAACACTTGGGGAAGCTGAGGAGGAAGGATGGCTTGAGCCCAGTTGTTCAAAACTAGTCTGGGCAACACAGTGAGACTGTCTCCACAATAAAAAAATTTTTTTTCTTTTTTTTTTTTTTTTTGAGACAGAGTCTTGCTCTGCTGCCGAGGCCGGAGTGCAGTGGCACAATCTTGGCTCACTGCAACCTCTGCCTCCCAGGTTCAAGTGATTCTCCCACCTCAGCCTCCCAAGTAGCTGGGATTACAGGCGCCCACCACCACGCCCAGCTAATTTTTGTATTTTTAGTAGAGATGGGGTTTCACTGTGTTGGTCTCGAACTCCTGACCTCATGGTCTGCCCGCCTCAGCCTCCCAAAGTGCTGGGATTATAGGTGTGAGCCACTGTGCCCAGCTGAAACATTTTTTAATTAGCCAGGCATGGTAGTACATACCTGTAATCCCAGCTACTCAGGAGACTGAGACAGGAGGATTGCTTGAGCCCGGGAGGTCAAGGCTACAGGGACTCCTGATCATGCCACTGTGCTCCAGCCTGAGTGACAGAGAGACCCTGTCTCAAAAAAAGATTTTTTAAGTTCTAGAAATCTGCTGTAAGATGTGGCTATACTTAACACTTCTGAACCATACACTTAAAAATGATTAAGACAACAAATTCGATGTTATATGTTTATCACGATAAGAATTCAAAAACAAACAAAAATCCAACACAGGGCCAGGTACAGTGGATCACATCTGTAATCCCCAGCACTTTGGGAGGCCGAGGTGGGTGGACCAACTTGAGGTAGGAGTTCGGGACCACCCTGGCCAACATGGTGAAACCCTATCTCTACTAAAAATACAAAAATTAGCCAGGCATGGTGGCGGGCACCTGTAATCCCAGCTACTCGGGAGGCTGAGGCAGGAGAATTGCTTGAACCCAGGAGGCAGAGGTTGCAATGAGCCGAGATGGCGCCACTGCACTCCAGCCTGGGTGACAGAGGAAGACCCTGTCTCAAAAAAAAAAAAAAAAAAAACCAACACGAAGAACAAACAACAAAAAGAGTAAACCCTGATGTAAACTATGGACTTTAGTTAATAATAATGTTTCAATATTGGCTCATCAATTTTAATAAATGTATCACACTAATGCAAGATAAAAATAGGGGAAATTGGGGGGCGAGATGAAGGCATATGTGGGAACTCTGTACTTTTTGCTCAGTTTTTTCTGTAAACCTAGAACTGCTCCCCCAAAAGTCTATTAATTTAAAAAAATTTTATTTCACACTATATGGCATTTTCCGTTTATAAACATCATTTATCCAGATTCTATCACAATGAATATACATATTTCATATTCCTTGAGGAATACTCAATTACACCCACAATTGCTCACACTATTCTCCAAAACAGTATGAAATAGGTAAAAATTCCCATAATCCTTCCTACTTGAAATCGTTCATCTGTTTCAGTATATGTCATCCCTATGTAGCTATGGTGGAGAGTCAACCACAAAGAATGGCTACTGACATCTTGTAGCCTTTCTCAACAGGAGTTCCATGAGAGACTTAAGGCATTCTTGGGCTTATGCATCTAGAACGGTACTACAGGCTGAGTATCCCTCATCTGAAATGCTTGAGATCATAAGTGTTTTGGACTTTTAGGGTTTTTTTGCATTTTGGAATATATGTAAATACATAATGAGATATCTTAGGAATAGAACATGAAATGTGTATCATTAAATTTATTGTGTTAATCATTTTTAAGTGTATGGTTCAGAAGTGTACAGTCAGATAAAATTTCACGTCTAAACATGAAATTCATTTATGCTTCATATATACCTTATACATATAGCCTGAAGGTTATTTTATACAACATTTTTTGTAATTTTTGCATGAAACAAAGTTTGCATACATTGTGCACAAAAGATATATTGCAGCTGAAGGAGGCTGGATTGGTCTCCTTTCCCTTGGGGCCACTGAATAAACAGTGTGTTGTGCGCCTGTGTTATGACTGCAGCCAGTCACATGAGGTTAGGTGTGGCATTTTCCACTTGTAGCATCATGTCAGTGGTCAAAAAGTTTCAGATTTGGGAGCATTTCAGATTTCAAATTTTTGGATTAAGGATGCTCAATCTGTAGTTATGTACCAATCTGAGGAGAAATGTGAAAATAACCATTGAAATCATTCTCTGCATTCTGTGGTTCAGACATGAAACCCCAGTTGAGAATTACTATTAGAGATATGAAAAACTAACCAGAACTAAAAGCATTAAAAGTAGCTAATGCTATTAGTCATCACATCCCTATTTTGTGTAGAGAATAGAGGAATTAACAAAACAAAAATAACATATCTATCACTGAGGTAAGAGAGGTAGAGGAGCTACTTAAACTTCATCTTTCAAAATATATTCTTTTTTTTTTTTTGAGATGGGACCCTTGCTCTGTCGCCCAGGTTAGATTGCAATGGCATGATCTCGGCTCACTGCAACCTCTGCCTCCCGGATTCAAGCAATTCCCTTGCCTCAGCCTCCCAAGCAGCTGAGACTACAGGCACCCGCCACCACGTCTGGCTGATTTTTGTATTTTTAGTAGAAACAGGGTTTCACCATGTTGGCCAGGCTGGTCTTGAACTCCTGACCTCAAGTGATCCACCCGCCTCAGCCTTCCAAAGTGCTAGGATTACAGGTGTCAGCCACCATGCCGGGCCTCAAAATATATTCTTAAGCTGTCTCTGCTAACCCCTACAGATTAGCTCAATCAAATATACCCATAAAAAGAGAATAACCATTAATGTTTTCCTGAGATGCATATAATCACTTACAAGAGGAAATCCTGACAATGGTTATGTGAAAAGGTCCGGATTATTTTTACTAGATCCTAAATGAAGAATAACCCCAAAAAATGAAATATTAAAATAATACTACCTTAAAATTTATTCCTAAATATTAGGGTCTGGAAAAAACTATTTCAGAGCATTCTACCAGCCCCATGAAATGTAACCCTAATCCCTCCTTTTCTTCTCTCCTTACTCCTTTTCTTCCCTTTTTCTTTTTTTTCCCATTCATATCTTAAACCTGCAAAGTCATTCCAAGGCACTTTCAGCCTCACTGATATTTCTCAAGACTAAAGAGAGCTATTAATACACCCCAAAATGTGAGTTTCCCGTTCCATCGTCCATGGTCAGATTTCTAAGTCAGGACACAAAGGAAACACCAAATGCCTTATGTTTATCCTCATCTTTATCCCCAGGCAGAGCTTCTGTTTGGCAAGCCAATGTAGGTGGTAGTCTAAATGCCTCAGTTCATCTTTCCCTGGCTTGCAGCTCTCACCCTGGCCTTTGTGTTAACACAAAGCATTCCTAAACACCAAAAGAGAGAAGAGAGCAATAATGTGTATAACAATGAAGCACAATGGACTTACAAGTCTTAAATTCAAATTATTAAATGCAGAATTTAAAAAGTATTAAATGCAAACATTTAAATATTAATATTTAAAATATTAAATGTGAATTCCTAGAAATAAAGAATTGATAAGTTTTACATCAGGCGCTGTTCTGAGTAGCAAGATGAAACCCTGAACCATGCAACTCCATCCCACCTGGAACATGAATCATCCCTTTACCCAGCATATCCATGCTCTACACACTACACACCCCTTAGAGTCACTTAGGAGCCCTCTGGCTTATCAGATCAACTGTTCAGCATCACAGTGCTTATGTTATTTTACTTAATAAAGGCCCTAAAGCCCAAGAGTAGTGATGCTAGCAATTCAGATTTGTTAAAGAGAAACAGTAAAGCCAGCATCACCCAAAACCTGCCTCCATCCTTCCCTCCCTTCTTTCTTCCTTCCTTACTTCCTGCCTTCTTTCTTCCTTCCTTCCTCTTTCTTACTTACACTGGCAACTTCTATTATGTACCACAATACCAATGTATGAAATTCATTCCCCAAGTTTATCACCCGCCTATGCACACAAACACACACTCTCAAACAAAGTGACAATGCCCTGGTAGACTTCATTAGACTTTATTAAAGTGCTTCTTTTAAGTGGAAAGATAAAAGTTTTTGACTTCATAAGAAAAGAAAAAGAATCATATGCCGAGGCTGCTAAGATCTACAACAAAATGAATCTTCTCCCTCTGGAATTGTGAGGAAAGAAAAAGAAAGTCATGGCCAGGCATGGTGGCTCACGCCTGTAATCTCACCACTTTGGGAGGCTGAGGCCAGTGGATCACCTGAGGTCAGGAGTTCAAGACCAGTCTGGCCAACATGGTGAAACCCCGTCTCTACCAAAAATACAAAAATTAGCGGGGCATGATGGTGGGCACCTGTAGTCCCAGCTACTCTGGGGGTTGAGGCAGGAGAACTGCTTGAATCCGGGATGGGGAGGTTGCAGTGGGCCAAGATTGTGCCATTGCACTCCAGCCTGGGTGACGAGAGTGAAACTCCATCTCAAAAAAAAAAAAAAAGATCTACAATAAAAATGAGTCTTCTTTCTGTGGAACTGTGAGGAAAGAAAAATTTATGGCCAGGCACAGTGCCTCACACCTGTAATCCCAGCACTTTGGGAGGCCAAGGTGAGTGGATCACCTGAGGTTGGGAGTTCGAGACCAGCCTGGCCAACATGATGAAACCCCATCTCTACTGAAAATATAAAAATTAGCTGGGCACGGTGATGCACATCTGTAATCCCAGCTACTCAGGAGGCTGAGGCAGGAGAATTGCTTGAACCCAGGAGGTGGAGGTTGCAGTGAGCCAAGATCATGCCATTGCACTCCAGCCTGGGTGACAGAGAGAGACTCCGTCTCAAAAAAAAAAAAAAAAAGAAAAAGAAATTCATGCTAGTTTTGCTGTCACACCTTAAACTGCAAACGTTATGGCCACTATGCATGATAAGTGCTTAGTTAAAATGTGAAAAGCATTAAATTTGTGAGTAGAAGACATAAACAAAAACATGTTTCCATTGACAGCAATCAGGTTCAGTACTATCTGCTGTTTCAGGCATCCACTGAGGGTCTTAGAACATATCCCCCCGTAGATAAGGGGGAACTACTGTAAACAGCATAATTTCATCTATTCAAGTTCAAAAACACACAAAACTAAATTATGTTTGGTGATAACAGATAATGATTATTACCAAAAGTCAGGATGGTAATTTATCTCCTCAGGGGAAGAAGAAGCTGTGATCAGGAAAGGGTACACAGGGTACTTCTGGTGTGAAGAAAATGTTCTTTTTGGACCTGGATGATGGGTATCTATAAAGTTCACTTTTATAATTATTCCTTAAGTGTACATACAGGCTGAGTGCAGTGGCTCAGACCTGTAATCCCAACATTTTGAGAGGCCAGGTTGGGTACATTGCTTGAGCCCATGCATTCAAGACCAGCCTGGGCAAAATAAGGAGACCCTGTATCTACAAAAACTAAAAATAAATTAGCCAGGTGCAGTGGTGTGCATTTGCGGTCTCAGCTACTCAAGAGGCTGAGGTGGGACAATCACTTGAGTCCAGGAGATCAAGGTTTCAGTGAACCATGCTTGCGCCACTACTCTCCAGCCTAAGAGTCAGAGCAAATGAGACCCTGTCTTTAAAAAAAAAAAAAAAAGGAAAGAAAAGAAAGAATTAATGAAAAAAGAAAGAAAAAAGTAAAAAGTGTATATATATGTTTGAGGTAGTCTTCCCTCTCTATGTGTAGGAAAAGAAATTATCTTTTCCCCATCTATCCCAGGTTCATGGCTGAGGCCCCTACAACAAAAGACAGATTAACAACAAAAGAGCATATAAATTTATTTAATGTAATTTTTCTGTGATACAGGAGTCCTCATAAGGAAATGAGGAGCTGAAGAAACAAGAAAGTGTGTGTATTAATATGCTCAAATTTGATGAAGAGTGGACAGTTGTGGAGGAATATAATCGTATACAATATATAAAATATTTTAAATTTCTTTTTTTCTTTTTCTTTTTTTTTTTTTTGAGGCAGAGTCTTGCTCTGTCACCCAGGGTGGAGTGCAGTAGCATGATCTCAGCTCACTGCAACCTCCGCCTCCCAGGTTCAAGCGATTCTTCTGCCTCAGCCTCCTGAGTAGATGGGACTACAGGAGAGTGCCACCATGCCTGGCTAATTTTTGTATTTTTGGTAGAGATGAGGTTTCACCATATTGGCCAGGCTGGTCTCGAACTCCTGACCTCGTGATCAACCCATCTTGGCCTCCCAAAGTGCTGGGATTACAGGCATGAGCCACCGTGCCTGGAGTAATATTTTAAATTTCTTTAATGACACACCACCATACAAAAGCTGTTATTAGGATGAGTTAATCATACAACAGGCCAGGCACGGTGGCTCTCTCCCAAATCCTAGCAATTTGGGAGGCTGAGGTGGGTGGATCACTTCAGGCCAGGAGTTCAAGACCAGCCTGGCCAATATGGTGAAACCCCATCTCTACTAAAAATACAAAAATTAGCCGAGTGTGGTGGCACACGCCTGTCATCCCAGCTACTCGGGAGGCTGAGGCAGAAGAATCGCTTGAACCCAGGATGGGGAGGTTGCACTGAGACAACATCATACCACTGTACTCCAGCCTGGGCAACAAAGCGAGATTCTGTCTCAAAAAAAAAAAAAAATTCATACAACCGAATAAACCTAAATGGCCTATGTAAATATCTTCATTTATGATTTGCTAATCATGTCTGTTTAGGATACAATACGCTTTGTCTGTAAAGCTTTAACCTAAGAATGTACAGGAAATAAAAGTTTCGACTAAGCCAAGCTCTTCAAAGACTGAGATTGACTCTAAGAGAAAATTTTAAAGAAATAAGGTAAATATAAAATAGTAATCAACAATAATACATTATAAATACCATTGAACATGCAGCATATCTTACGGACTTCCTTTTTTAAATAAGAGCTCTAAATCCTACTGTAATTTAGAAATAAAAATATGAAGACAGAATGAAAGAATCAATACTTAAAAATGCCACTTTGCAGCCAGGCACGGTGGCTCACACCTGTAATCCCAGCACTTCGGGAGGCCGAGGCAGGCGGATCACAAGGTCAGGAGATTGAGACCATCCTGGCTAACATGGTGAAACCCCGCCTCTGCTAAAAATACAAAAAATACAAAAAATTAGCCGGGCGTGGTGGCGGGTGCCTGTAGTCCCAGCTACTCGGGAGGCTGAGGCAGGAGAATGGCGTGAACCCAGGAGTCAGAGCAAATGAGATCCTGTCTTGCAGTGAGCCGAGATCACGCCACTGACTCTGTTCCCGGCTGGGAACAGTGGCTCACGCCTGTAATCCCCAGCACTTTGGAAGGCCAAGGCGGGTGATCACCTGAGGTCAGGAGTTCGAGACCAGCCTGGTCAACATGGCAAAACCCCATCTCTACTAAAAACACAAAAATTAGCCAGGCATGGTGTTGCACACCTGTAATCCCAGCTACTCGGGAGGCTGAGACACAAGAATAGCCTGAACCTGGGAGATGGAGGTTGCAGTGAGCTGAGATCACGCCACTGCAATCCTGCCTGGGCAAGAGAGCAAGACTCTGTCTCAAAAAAAAAAAAAATACATAAATAAATAAGTTTATTTTGCCAAAGTTAAGGATGCGGCCTGGACAATATGTGCCCAAGGTAATCAGGGTACAGCTCGCTTTTATACTTTTTAGGGAGACATAATACATCAGTCAATACATGTAAGTCGGCCAGGCACGGTAGCTCACACCTATAATCCCAGCACTTTGGATGTATCACCTGAGGTCGGGAGTTCGACACCAGCCTGACCAACATAGAGAAACCCCGTCTCTACCAAAAATACAAAATTAGCCGGGTGTGGTGGCACATGCCTGTAATTCCAACTACTCGGGAGGCTGAGGCAGAAGAATCACTTGAACCTGGGAGGCAGAGGTTGTGGTGAGCTGAAATCATGCCACTGCACTCCAGTCTGGGCAACAAGAATGAAACTCTGTCTCAAAAACAAAACAAAACAAACAAACAAAAAAACACCTGTAAGGTGTACACTGGTTTGATCTGGAAAGGCAGGACAACTCAAAGCAGGGGCTTCCAGGTTATAGGTAGATTTAAAATTTTTCTGATTGGCAATTGGTTGAAAGAGTTAAGTTCTGTGGCAGAAATTCAACACTCTGAGTTGATGACATGTTATAGTCTCATTTAACAGCAAATAACTAATTAGCAGTATGGGCCAATCTGTAAGGATTTTATACACACACACACACACACACACACACACATCTGCTAAAGGAAGTCTCTTCCTATATACATAAAAATTCCACGGAACTTTTTTTAGCATTCAAAGCAACAGACATCTTTATAGATACTCTTTTATAACAATCTCTCTATATTTATATTCTCTCTAGAAACAAACCTAGGTTCATGGCTTGATAACAATATTAGGTATTTCACAGGATACTTTCCTGCCCTTTTTTTTTTTTTTTTTTTTTGAGACGGAGTTTTGCTCTTACTGTCCAGGCTGCAGCGCAATGGTGTGATCTCGGCTCACTGCAACCTCCCCCTCCTGGGTTCAAGCAATTCTCCTGCCTCACCCTCCCAAGTAGCTGGGATTACAGGAACGCACCACCATGCCCAGCTAATTTTGTATTTTTAGTAGAGATGGGGTTTCTCCATGTTGGTCAGGCTGGTCTCAAACTCCCGACCTCAGGCAATCCGCCCACCTTGGCCTCCCAAAGTGTTGGGATTACAGGCGTGAGCCAGCGTGCCTGGCCTTCTGCCTTTTTTTTTTTTTTTTAACCCTTACTCCAATTTCTAATTGCTCAAGTACTTTTTAAAAAGAATCTCCGTTTCTTACTTGAAGATGTTGTCTTAAACTTTGGGACTTAAAGCAAAATTAGAAGATCACAAATGAAAGTGCTACTGAACATATAGGTAAATATGTGTTGCTGTTGTTAGATTTTGTTTTGTTCTGTTTCAATAAGCTGAGGCTCAGAAAGTTAAGTGTCTTACTCTAGGTAACCTAGCTAATCATTTCTAGATACCAGATCGTAACCAGCTTGACCTCTTATTGGCCATCAATTTTGCAGTCAATCAGAAGTGTGTTTTATTCCTGACATGGCAACTCTGTGCTTCCATAAACAGATGAAAACACTATCACAAATGACCATAATGAGAATTAAATGCAATAATACTTGTAAAATGCTGAGTACAATGCCTAACATGCAGCAAATTATGAATAAATACTTGTTTTGAGAAGTTTGGCAGGACTGGTTTCATAAGATACAGATCACAAAGACCCCGCTAATAAAACAGGGTGCAGTAAAGAAGCCAGCCAAACCCCACCAAAACCAAGATGACAACGAAAACAACCTACTGTCATCCTCACTGCTCATTATATGCTAATTATAATGCATTAGC
Organism: Gorilla gorilla gorilla; assembly: GCF_029281585.2. Lineage (NCBI taxonomy): Eukaryota > Metazoa > Chordata > Mammalia > Primates > Hominidae > Gorilla > Gorilla gorilla. The sequence continues at coordinate 43,156,357 of NC_073232.2, read as the reverse complement.
ATGCTAAAAGGAACTCCCACCAGTGCCAGGACAGTTTAAGAATGCCACAACAATGTCTGGAAGTTACCCTATATGGTCAGAAGTGGGGAAGAACTCTCAGTTCCAGGAATTTCCCACCCAGTTCCCTAGAAAACTCATAAATAATCCACTCCATATTTAGCATATAATCAAGAAATAATCATGAATAAAGCCAGCCAGCAGCCCATGAGGGCTGCTCTGCCTATGAAGTAGTCACCCATTTGTCCCTTTACTTTCTTAATAAACTTGCTCACTTTACTCTATGCTTGCTCTTGAATTCTTTCTTGGGCAAAGCCAAGAATCCACATGGCCTCCTGGGTTGAATCCCAACTGTGGGGTTTGCCCTGTGATAGTTTGAAAGGTAATATAAGAGAATGCTGCTGATGGTGATAATAATTTAAATTATTTACCTAACAGTTACACTGTAGTAGATATGAGTAGTTTAGAGATGATTTAAAGTATACAGGAGGATGTGCATAGGTTATATGCAAATAGTACACAATTTTATCTAAATGACTTGAGCATCTGTGGATTTTGGTATCCAAGGGGGTCCTGGAACCAATCCTCACAGATATCATGGAACTACTGTATAATTTAAGTAATATAATTTTCACTGGCTGGGTGTGGTGACTCACGCCTATAATCCCAGAACTTTAGGAGGCCAAGGTGGGTGGATCACCTGAGGTCAGGAGTTCAAGACCAGCCTGGTCAACATGGTGAAACCCTATCTCTACTAAAAATAAAAAAATTGGCTGGGTGTGGTGGCGCATGCCTGTAGTCCCAGCTACTCAGGAGGCTGAGACAGGAGAATCACTTGAACCTGGGAGGTGGAGGTTGCAGTGAGCCAAGATTGCACCACTGCACTCCAGCCTAGACGACAGAGTGAGACTCCATCTCAAAAAAAAAAAAAAAAAGAAATTTCACTAAAATGTTACATAACTATGTAAACCTAAATATCTTCCCTTCAATGCAAATATTTAATTAAAATTAAAAAGTAAGGCTGGGCACGGTGGCTCATGCCTGTAATCCCAGCACTCTGGGAGGCTGAGGTGGGTGGATCACCTGAGGTCAGGAGTTCGAGACCAGCCTGGCCAACACAGTGAAACCCCGTCCCTGAAAATACAAAAAAATTAGCCGGGCATGGTGGTGGACGTCTGTAATTCCAGCTACTCGGGAACTGAGGCAGGAGAATCTCTTGAACCCAGGAGGCAGAGGTTGCAGTGAGCTGAGATTCCGCCATTATACTCCAGCCTGGGCAACAAGAGCGAAATGATGTCTCAAAAAAAAAAAATTTTTTTTTAAGTAAGACTTAATCATGAACTTATCTATCCTTGCTATTTGTAATACTGTGATTTATAATAAGAAATATATATATGTTGGTCTTCATCCCATTTCCTGGCAGCACCTAAGAACTTTGAAACCTCTGAAGTGATGTGACTTTTTCTATCCTAATGAGATGACTGATGGTAGGGTTGGGGCTTCTAAATAGTCCCAGAATGAGAGGGCTGGTTTCCTGTGCAACCAACCATGTGATTAGAAAGTTGGTACTTTCAGTCTGGGTGGGATTTCAGCCCTGGCCTCCAGGGAAAGGAGGGAGACTGAAGATTGAGCACATTATCCTTGCCAACGACTTAATCAATCATGCCTACATAATGAAGTCTCCATAAAAACCTAAAAGGACCATTCCAACAGCTTCCAGGCTGGTGAACTCATGAAGGCATAAGGAGCCTGGCAGGTCCTTTCCCCTATACCTTGCCCTACACAACTCTTACATCTGGCTGTTTCTTAGTTTTATCCTTTTAAGATATGCAAGTTATAGGCCAGTCACGGTGGCTCACGCCTGTAATCCCAATAGTTTGGGAGGCCAAGGTAGGTGGCTCACAGGAGGTCAGGAGTTCAAGACCAGCCTGGCCAACATGGTGAAACCCTGTCTCTTCTAAAAACACAAAAATTAGCCGGGCGTCATGGCACAAACCTGTAATCCCAGCTACTCGGGAGGCTGAGTCATGAGAATAGCTTGAACCCGGTAGGCGGAGGTTGGAGTGAGCTGAGATCGCGCCATTACACTCCAGCCTGGGCAACAAGAGTGAAACTCTGTTTCAAAAAAAAAAAAAAAGGGAGCTGGGCGCAGTGGCTCACGCCTGTAATCCCACCACTTTGGGAGGCTGAGGCAGGTAGATCATGAGGCCAGGAGATCGAGACCTTCCTGGCCAACATGGTGAAACCCTGTCTCTACTAAAATACAAAAAATTATGTGGGCGTGGTGGTGTGCCTGTAGTCTCAGCTCCTCAGGAGGCTGAGGCAGGGGAATCGCTTGAACCTGGGAGGCAGAGCTTGAGGTGAGCCAAGATCACACCATTGCACTCCAACCTGGGCAACAAGAGCGAAACTCCATCTCAAAAAAAAAGATAAGCAAGTTATAGTAAGTAAAGTGCTTTCTTGAGTCCTGTGAGCTGCTGTAGCAAATGACCAAACCCAAGAAGGAGGTTGTGGGAACCTCCAATTCGCAGTGAGGTTGGACAGAACTGGGTAACTTGGGAGCCTACTGCATGTGATTAGCATCTAAGGGGGAACAGTTTACTGAGACCCAACCATTAACCTGTGGCGGGGGTCTACACTAACTCTAGTTAGTACCAGAATTGAACTGAATTGTAGGACATTCAACTAGTATCAGACATTGGTTAGGGTGGGAAACAATCCACACATCTGGTGTAGGCAGTGAAGTGCTGAGTGACTGCGTGTTATGAGTGAGAGTAAAGAGAGGAAGAAAATTTTGTTTTTCTTACACAGATTGTTTTTTCCTTTATACTGTTCTAATCAAATAATTTTTTTTTTTTGAGACAGGGTGTCTCACTGTGTCACCCCCAAGCTGGAGTGTAGTGGTGTGATCTCAGCTCACTGCAACCTCAACCTCCTGGATTCAAGCGATTCTCCTGCTTCAGCCTCCTGAGTAGCTGGGATTACAGGCATGTGCCACCAAGCCCCGCTAATTTTTGTATTTTTTTTAATAGAGACAAAGTTTTGCCATGTTGGCCAGGCTGGTCTCAAACTCCTAGCCTCAAGTGATCCACCCATCTCGGCAGCCCGAAGTGCTGGGATTACAGGTGTGAGCCACCTCTCCTGGCTGAAATGCTTCTTTTTGTCTAACCTAAATACCATTTGAATCCTTTTCAAAAAATGAGGAAAGGACTTGAATAGACATTTCTCCAAAGATGTACAAATGGCCAATAAGCACATGAAAAGATGCTCAACATCATCAATCATTAGGTAAAAGCAAATTAAAACCAATTAAAACCATAATGAGGTACTATTCACACACAAAACAGAGTATCTATTATAAAAAACTAGAATATTTTCCAGAGAAAATGTGGAGAAATTGGGACCTTTGTGCATTGTTGGTGGGAATGTAAAATAATGCAGCTATTGTTAGTCGAATTAAGTTTGGCCTAAAACTGCCTCCGTACATATTTTAAGATCGGCCTAAATGTTTCTCCATACTTAACTGTAACCTAACGATGTAAAAATACACCTACTCTTGTAACAAGTACCCAAGTCTCATCCAACCACAGGCACCCAACTGTTCAAACCAAGTTCAAATAAGGCAAACTCCTGGCTGTAACCAATCCAGCCATTTCTGGACCTCACTCCTGTTTTCTATCAATGTCATCTGACCATGAAGCAGCCCTAGAGTTGCTCTGAATCCATGCTGGTTCTGAGGGCTGGCCAATTTACAAATCATTCTTTGCTCAATTAAGCTCTGTTAAATTTAATTTGTGTAAAGTGTTTTAACAGTATATATACACAATGGAATATTATTCAGCCATTTAAAAGGAAGGAAATTCTGGCATATGCTACAATATGGATAGATTCAAAACAACAAATACCATATGATTCCACTTATATGAGGTACCTAAAATAGTAAAAGTTCAGAGACAGAAAGTAGACTAATGGTTATCAAGAGCTTGGAAGAGGGAAAATGGGAATTTATTGTTTAATGGGTTCAGGGTTTCTGTTTGAGAAGATGACAAAGTTCTGAAAATGAATAGTGGCAATAGCTGCATGACATGTTGAATGTACTTAATGACAATGAAGTATACATTAAAAAGTGGTCATGCCAGGCATGATGGTGCACATCTATAATCCTCACGCTTTGGGAGGCCAAGGTGGGAAGGATCACTTGAGGCCAGGAGTTTAAGACCAGCTTGAAGGCCAGGCGCAGTGACTCACGCCTGCAATCTCAACGCTTTGGGAGGCCAAGGCGGGCAGATCACGAGGTCAGGAGATCCAGACCATCCTAGCTAACACGGTGAAACCCCGTCTCTACTAAAAATACAAAAAATTAGCTGGGTGTGGTGGCAGGCACCTGTAGTCCCAGCTACTCGGGAGGCTGAGGCAGGAGAATGGCGTGAACCCGGGAGGCGGAGCTTGTAGTGAGCCGAGATCGCGCTACTGCACTCCAGCCTGGGCAACAGAGCCAGACCCCGTCTCAAAAAAAAAAAAAAATGGTGGCCGGGCGCGGTGGCTCACGTCTGTAATCCCAGCACTTTGGGAGGCCTAGGCGGGTGGATCACGAGGTCAGGAGTTCAAGACCAGCCTGGCTAAGATGGTGAAACCCCGTCTCTACTAAAAATACAAAAAATTAGCTGGGTGTGGTGGTGTGCGCCTGTAATCCTAGCTAGTCCGGAAGCTGAGGCAGAGAGTTGCTTAAACCTGGAGGGGCGGAGGTTGCAGTGAGCCGAGATCGCACCACTGCACTCCAAGCCTGAGCGACAGAGCGAGACTCCGTCTAAAAAAAAAAGAAAAAGAAAAAAGACCAGCTTGGGCAACACAGCAAGACCCCATCCCTACAAAAATTTTTTAAAAATTGGTTTGGCATGGTGGTACACACCTGTAGTCCCAGCTACTTGGGAAGCTGAGGCAGGGGGATCACTTGAGTCCAGGAGTTTGAGGCTACAGTGAGCTATGATCACACCACTGTACTCCAGCATAAGTGACAGAGTGACATACTCTCCAAAAAAAAAAAAAAGTAAAAAAGTAAATTTTATGTTATATATATTTTACGACACTTTTTTTAAAGAAAAAATATATCTAGTCCAAATTATGTGGAATATGGCAAGTGATTCATCATTTATCTGAGATTTAAAATTTTAAGAGACAAAAACTGCCAAAGATGGTTAATTAGAGAGAATTTACTAAAAAGACTGTTTGCAAAGACACAAGCAGAGTTAACAAAAACGAACAAGAGATAGTAAAGCACTCTGAACACAAGAAACAGTGGGAAGACAGTAGGCCTTAGTGGGCCAGGGAAGGTAGTACTGGAATTACCAGAACTCAGTCAACTGTAGCTACAGCTTTGGGAAACAGCTGACAGAAGTTGTGTGGCCTTCAGCAGAGGAATACAACTATTACCAACTGACAAGGAGGGAGCCAGGGAAATAAACACACAGACATCACTGTCCTCCCACCTTCTGTCTTTGCCAAACCCTATTGGATAACAAAAGGAAAAGAGCTTATGGATGTAGCTTACAAAAGGCAGCCTCTTGGAGCATAAAGCTGAGTGGAGGAGGTTAGAGGGTGAATACAGAGGGGCGAATGGACACTATGCAGTACAACATGATACATTACTTTACCTTGTATTTCTATTTTACTAGCCAAAGGAAAAACTGTAATAAATATATTTATCAGTACAAAGAAAAACTTCCTGCTGCCACAAAAAAGTAGGCAACTAACTGGATTAAAATTCTAAGATTTTTGTTGTTTAAAAAAAAACAAGGCCAGGCGCGGTGGCTCACGCCTGTAATCCCAGCACTTTGGGAGGCCGAGGCGGGCGGATCACGAGGTCAGGCGATGGAGACTATCCTGGCTAACACGGTGAAACCCCGTGTCTACTAAATACAAAAAAATTAGCCGGGCACTGTAGCGGGCGCCTGTAGTCCCAGCTACTCGGGAGGCTGAAGCAGGAGAATGGCGGGAACCCGAGAGGCGGAGTTTGCAGTGAGCAGAGATCGCGCCACTGCACTCCAGCCTGGGAGACACAGCGAGACTCCCTTTAAAAAAAAAAAAAAAAAGGCCGGGAGCAGTTGCTCACATCTGTAATCCCAGCACTTTGGGAGGCCGAGGCGGGCGGATCACCTGAGGTCAGGACTTGGAGACCAGCCTGGCCAACATGGCGAAACCCCGTGTCTACTAAAAATACAAAAATTACAAAAATTAGCTGGGTGTGGTGGTGCGTGCCTGTAATCCCAGCTGCTCGAAAGGCTGAGGCAGGAGAATTGCTTGAACCCGGGCGGCAGAGATTGCAGTGACTCCATCTCAAAAAAAAGAAAAAGAAAAAACCCTAAAAAGAAAGCCCTGTGTTAAGAATTAAGATAAAAGTGAAAAGAAAGAAAGAAAAAAACCCAGTTTTGACGAGAGGTACATGGTCTGCCCCAATACTCTCAAACACTGAGAATAACAGACTAAAGGAGTAATATACTAGAATATTAGAGCTGAAAGAGACCTTAACATTTTTCAAAATTTCAGTATGAGAGGGAACAGGCCAGGGAGGTGATAAGCAACTCCATCACTGTCACAACGCTATCTGGGCACTGCGGTGTGTCCCTATAGTCTCGGCTGCTTGGGAAAATGAGGCAGATGGATCGCTTGAGGCCAAGAGTTTGAAGCTACAGTGCTACACAGTGACTGTGAATAGCCACTGCACTCCTGCCTGAGCAACACAGTGAGACCTTATCTCTTAAAAACCAACCAACCAAAAAAAAAAAAAAATCACAAAGCTAGATAATAGCGAAATTGGAAACTGAAACCAGATTTGGTAACTCCTTTCCTAATTGTCTTCCTAACAAACTACGCTACGGAAAGAAATCTGTGTATGTGCTTAATATTGGGAAAATCAACTAGTAAACAGGCTTAAAGAAATAAATAAAATCCCAGACTCATTAGGCTAAAATGTTTAATTTCTTATAGTGGAACTCCAGATTTCCCACAATAACACTAGAGTCTGCCATCTATTTTCTTAACCAAAAAAAAAAAATGACACTTCGTGAATCTTAACACAGTACACAAAGTATTTCAGGAGCTGACCAGACTTTAATCTGAGCCTAAAGAAAACATGCAGTCGAAAAGGAAGTTATTAATGACTTAGGAGCCATTTTCCTATAGAGCATGAAATTAAAACCTCTAGGCTAAAAGAGTAATGGGAGTCATGCCAAGGCTTTGACAGTCAAATTGCTCCTTCAAAAGGTTGGAATATAGCCAGGCTTAGTGGCTCCTGCCTATAATCCCAGAGCTTTGGGTGGCTGAAGCAGGAGGATCACTTGAGGCCAGAAGTTCCTAACCACTCTGGGCAAGATAGCAAGACCCTGTCTCACAAAAAACAATTTTAAAAAATTAGCCAGGCAAGGTGGCACATGCATGTAGTCATAGCTATTCAGGCGGCTGAGGCAGGAGGACCCTTTGAGCCTAGGAGTTTGAAGCTGCAGTGAACTATGATTGCACCATTGTACTCTAGCCTGGGTGACAGAGTGAGACCCTGTCTCAAAAAAAAAAAAAGTTGGGATATATAGGAAGAATGCATACTCCACTGGTAAAGACAACACAAAATTCACTTCCTAAAATGCATACAAATGACATACAAAGAATAAAAAAGAGAGAGAAAAGATGCAGTATCTGTAAGACAAAATCCATAATATAAAGAAAAACTAGAAATATTAAAGATTAAAAGTAATTATTTATAAAAATAAAAGCAAGTTGTTTAAATGGCCTCTTTTTCAGAAAAAAAATTAACATCAAACCTTTACAGCTTATTTTAAAACTTTCAAACATGCAGGAAATTTCAAAGACTACTATTATCAACACCATATGTGCATTACTTAAATTCAACAATTAACATTTTGATATACTTGCTTCATCTATTTATCTATATGGCTACTCATCAAACTATTTTTTATGTTGAATCATTTCAAAGTAAATTACAGACATCATTAGGAGAAACACTTTACCCCTAATTTTTTTTTTTTTTTTTTTAGAGACAGGGTTTTGCTCTGTCACCCAGGCTGTAGTGCAGTGGCATGAGCATAGCACTCTGCAGCCTCAAACGCCTAGGTTTAAGTAGTCCTCCTGCCTCAGCCTCCTGAGTGGCTAGGAACTACAGGGATGTGCCACCACGCCTGGCTAATTTTTTTTTATTTTTTGTACAGCCCAGGTCCCATTATGTTGTTCAGGCTGGTCTCCAACTCCTGGCCTCAAGCAATCCTCCCACCTCAGCTTCCTAAAGCTCTGGGATTATGAGCATGAGCCACCACACCTGGCTATACCCCTACATATTTTAATAGTCTCCTACACAACTACAACATTGTCTCCTACATAACTACATTATCAAATTTATTCAAATTAATAATTACCTAATATCTTCTAATACTAGAACACATACAAACTCCCCCAAAATTTACAGCTGATTTTTCAAACCAGGATCCCTACAAATAAGACTATCTTTGGTTTTCTCTAAACAGTCTCTCTTAATCTAGAAGAGTTCCTCATACATAACCTTTTTCTCCCCTTACAACTCTAGTTTTTGTTGTGTTACAATATACATAATAGGCTGGGTGCAGTGGCTCACACCTGTAATCCCAGCACTTTGGGAGGCTGAGGTGGGGGGATCACCTGAGGTCACGAGTTCAAGACCAGCCTGGCCAATGTGGCGAAACCCCATCTCAATTAAAAATACAAAAAAATTAGCTGGGCGTGGTGGCGGGCGCTTGTCCCAGCTATTTAGGAGGCTGAGGCAGAAGAATTGCTTGAACCAGGAGGCAGAGGTTGCAGTGAGCTGAGATTACACCATTGCACTCCAGCCTGGGCAACAAGAACAAAACTCCGTCCCCAAAAATAAAACAAAAACACATAATATAAAATGTACCCATACTCATTCAAATGGCTATTACTTAAATTTAAAAAAAAAAAAACAAGTGTTGACAAGGATGTGTAGAAAATGAAACCCTTGTACACTGCTGGCTGATAGGAATATAAAATAGTGCAGGCACTACAGAAAAAGTATGGCAGCTCCTCAAAAAATTAAACATAGAATTACCATATGATCCAGCAATTCCACTTCTAGGTGTATTTCCAAAGGAATTTAAAGGAGGAACCTGAATAGATACTTGTACAGCCATGCTCAAAGCAGCATAGTGCCTAACAGCCAAATGGTGGAAGCAACCCAAGTGTCCACTGATGGATGAACGGATAAAATGTGACACATACATACAAGGAATATTATTCAGCCTTTATTTTTTCTTAATCATGGCAAAATTTCATCATGTCATTTCACCTTCAAAAGGAAGGAAATTCTAGCATATGCTACAACATGGATGAACCTGAAGGATGCTATGCTAAGGGAAACAAGCCAATCCAAAAAAGACAAATACTTTGTGATTTCACTTACATGAGGCACCTAGCACAGTCAAATCATAGATACAGAAAGTAGAATGATGGATGCCAGAGGTTTCAGGGAGAGGGAAATGAGGAATGAGCATTTAATGAGTATGGGGTTTCAGTTTGGGAAGTAGTTTTGGAAATGAATGCTAGTGATGGTTGCGTAACAATGTGAATGTACTTAATGCCACTGTACATTAAAAATTATTAAAATGGTAAATATTTAAGCTGTGCTAAAATATACATAACAGAAAATTGACGATTTTGACCACTTTTAAGCATACAATTCAGTGGCATATACATTCACCATGTTGTACAATCATAGCACAACCTTAATTTCTGAAAAGGGCAAATATATTGCAGCATTTTTCATACTGCGGATTTGTCTGATTGCTTCCTTGTGGTGTGGTTTTGTGTTTGTTTGTTTGTTTTGAGATGGAGTCTCAGTCTCACTCTGTTGCCTAGGCTAGAGTGCAGTGGCATGATCTTGGCTCACTGCAACCTCTGCCTCCTGGGCTCAAGTGATACTTGTGCCTCAGCCTCCCCAGTAATTGGAATTACAGGCATATGCCACCATGCCCAGCTAATTTTTGTATTTTTACTACAGACAGGGTTTCACCACTTTGGCCAGGCTAGTCTTGAACTCCTGACCTCAAGCAATCTTCCCGCCTTGGCCTCCCAAAGTGCTGGGATTACAGGTGTGAGCAACAGCACCACAGCACACTGTGCTGTGGTATTAAATCTTTCTCTATTCCTTTTTTTTCCCTGTAAACTGGAAGTTACATCTAAAGGTTAGATCACAGTCAAATTAAGTATTTTTGGCAAGAATTCTGCATAGATTATTTTCTATATTTCATGAGTCTTGTCTTAGGCTTTTTTCTCTGATGTCTAATCTGCCATTAATCCCATTAAATGTATTTTACATCTCAGACATTATAGTTTCCATCTCCGAAAGTTCAGTTTGAGTTTTTTTATACCTTCCATGTCTCTATTTAACACGTTCAGTCTTGGCCAGGCGCGGTGGCTCATCAGGCCTGTAATCCCAGCACTTTGGGAGGCCGAGGAGGGTGGATCACAAGGTCAGGAGATCGAGACCATCCTGGCTAACACAGTGAAACCCTGTCTCTACTAAAAATACAAAAAATTAGCCGGGCATGCGGCATGCACCTGTAGTCCCAGCTACTTGGAAGGCTGAGGCAGGAGAATGGCATGAACCCAGGAGGCGGAGCTTGCAGTGAGCCGAGATTGTGCCACTGCACTCCAGCCTGGGCGACAGAGCGAGACTCTGTCTCAAAAAAACAAAAAACAAAAAACAAAAAAAAACATGTTCAATCTTTCTGCTAGTTTCTTGAGCATATAGAATATGCTTATGAAAACTGTTTTAAATCCCTCTTTACTAATTCTATCATCTGTGTCACTTCTGTTTTGGTTTCTAATTTTCTTCTCATCAGTATGAGTCACGTTTTCCTCCTTTGCATGCCTAGTAATTTCTGATTGGATGCCAGACATTGTGAATTTGACCTTGTGTGCTTTCTTGTATTCCTATAACTATTTTTGAGCTTTCTTCTGGGCCATGATTAAATTAGTAGGGAACAGTTTTGGCCCTTTCAGGTCTTGCTTTTAAGCTTTGTCAGCCTGGGCTGGAGAAGCATTTAGTTCAAGGCTAATTTACCCACTGTTAGGGCAAAACCCTTAAGAGACTCTACACAGAAACCCCGTCTCTACTAAAAATACAAAATTAGCCAGGCATGGTGGTGCACGCCTGTAATCCCAGCTACTTGGGAGGCTGAGGCAGGAGAATCACTTGAACCTGGGAGGCAGAGGTTGCGGTGAGCCGAGGTCACACCATTGCACTCCAGCCTGGGCAACAAGAGCGAAACTCCGTCTAAAAAAAAAAAAAAAAAAAAAAAAAGACTCTACATAATGACCTATAAAGATGGTTTCCACTCTGGTTGGTGGGAAAAAAAAAAAACAAAAAACACTATTCCTAATTCCGCAAGTATTGTTTTATCTGATCTTTTCAAGTGATTATCTTCCTAGCCTCAGAAAGTTTCCTCACATACATCCACTGATCAGTTCTCAGCAGAATACTTGAGAGGGATCCTCTGTAGTTCTCTGAAGTTCTCCCTCTCTGCAGCTATTTCCAGTTTTCTGCCCTGTAAACTCCAGATGCCTTGGCCTCCCCAGACTCCCTCAATTAAGGGAAACTATTGTGCTCTGTCTGGGTTCCCTGTCCCTGTTCTGCAGCTGGAAAACTGTCTAGGCAGCAAGCCAGAGCAATCATAGACCTCATCTCATTTCTTTCCTATCTTTCAGGGATTACTCTCCTTTGCTGCACAATGTTCAAAATCTAGACAACCACTGTTTTACACATTTTTGTCTGCTTTTTTAGCTGTTTCAGGCAAGAAGGTAACCCTGTTACTACTTCTTCACCAGAAATGGAAGACCAGTTTTTTTTGTCCCTTTTATTCATCTCTTTCTCTGAATTATTTTAAGGCAACTCAAATATTATATCATTTCACTGCTATATATTTTGGTATGTCTCTCCAAAAATATGGACTTTTTTCCCACATAATCATGTCAGTTGTACTCAACAAATTTAACCACCCCTTAGTATGATCTAACACCAGTCCATACTCCAATTTCCTCAATTTAAAAAAAATTGAACTGATAGTTTAAACTCTTTTTAATGCTAGCATTTAATAAACACTACTCTGTGAGGGGTACTATGCTAAGTACCTGATATCCATTACCTTATTTAGTCCTCAGTAATCCTTTGGGGTAAATATTATTATTACTCCCATTTCACTGATAAGAACACCAAAGCTTGCTGGGCATGGGGGCTGACACCTGTAATGTAGAAACCCTGTCTCTACTAAAAATACAATCCCAGAACTTTGGGAGGCCGAGGCGGCAGGGTCACTTAAGGCCAGGAGTTTGAAACCAGCCTGTGCAACATATCAAGACCGTGTCTCTACAAAAAAGTTAAAAATTAGCCAAGTGTGGTGGCACACACCTATAGTCCTAGCTGCTCAGGAGGTTGAGATGGAAGGATTGCTTGAGCCCAGGAGTTTGAAGGTGCAGTAAGCTGTGGTCACACTACTGCACTCCAGCCTGGGTGACAGCGCGAGACCCCAACTCAAAACAACAACAAAAAACCAGCAAAGCTAGAATCTGTTAAAATGTCTGCCTAGGCTGGCCGCAGTGGCTTATGCCTGTAATCCTTGCACTTTGGGAGGCCAAGGTGGGCAGATCACTTGAGGTCAGGAGTTAGAGACCAGCCTGGCCAACATGGTAAAACCCCATCTCTACTAAAAATATAAAAATTTGCCAGGAGTGGTGGCGCATGCCTGTAAATCCCAGCTACTAGGGAGGCTGAGGCAGGAGATTCACTTGAGCCTGGGAGGTGGAGGCTGCAGTGAGCCAAGATCATGCCACTGCACTCCAGCCTGGTCAACAGAGCCAGACTCTGTCTCAAAAAAAAAAAAAAAAAAAATACCAGTTTGCCTAAGGTTATAGCATGGCAGAGGCAGGTTTCTCTGATCACAAACACATTGTTTTCTAAAAATAATTGCATACCTTTATTATTTTTTTGAAATGAGGTCTCACTATGTGGCCCAGGCTGGTCTTGAATTCCTGGGGTCAAGCAATCCTCCCACCTCAGCCTCCAGAATAGCTGACATGACAGGTGTGTGCCACTGCCCCTAGCTCCCAATGGCATTGCACTTAACCATTATGCTTCAATACCATCTCACGACTTATTAGCATAAAATATCAGATAATATCAATGCTTAAATTGAAAATCAAATTCGAAGATTGCTTAATTTAAATGCTATTACAGGTCAAAGACCTGAAAAAAAAAATAATGCTACTTTATTTGAAATATATTACAATAAAATCTGCTTAAAATTTTAAGAAATACAACTTTCGAATCTAAAAGAGAATTTTAATAGAAAAAGCACAAGAAACTTGGTTGAAATGAAACTATCATCTCAAACTAGAGAATGCAGATTCGTTTAATTATAATGTTCTATCACAGCTCTTGTCAAGTAGAACATGTTGTGATGACAGAAATATTTTGTATCTGTGCTGTTCAATACAATAGCCACTACCCATATGTGAGTACTGGGCATCTGAAATATATCTAATAAAACTAAGAGAAACTGAATTTTTTGTTTTCTTTATTTTTAATGAGCTTAAATTTAAATTGTAATTATCAGTTCATCTGTCTGTTTTCCCCACTAGGCTGTAAGGTCCTTGAAGAACAGAATGTATTTTCATCTCTCCTTTCAATGTCTTGATACATATTAGAAACCTGTTTGTTGATATGTGGTAGAATATGTGGATGGAATTTTCTAGATGTGTCCAGATAAATTCTCTAAATATATCAGACTGATAAAGGTTACAAAGTACAGACTTACTTTGTTGGATTATATCTTTTTTCTATTCTGACTTTTAAAACAAATGAAATATTAGCCAGGCCTGGTGGCTCACACCTGTAATCCCAGCACTTTGGGAGGCTGAGGCAGGTGGATCACAAGGTCAGGAGATTGAGACCATCCTGGCTAACACGGTGAAACCTTGTCTCTACTAAAAATACAAAAAAATTAGCCAGGCGTGGTGGCAGGCACCTGTAGTCCCAGCTACTCGGGAGGCTGAGGCAGGAGAACAGTGTGAACCCAGGAGGCGGGGTTTGCAGTGAGCCGAGATTGTGCCACTGCACTCCAGCCTAGGCAACAGGTCAAGACTCCATCTCAAAAAAATAAATAAATAAATAAAACAGATAAAATATCTTATTTACTCATTTATTCACCAAACATGCTCTGAGCTTACATATTTGTGACAAAGACTCTGTTATGTACTCAGGATATGATGATGAATAAGACCCAGTTTCTGGCATCAAGAATCACTCAATCTAAGACAATACATACAATTGCTCCACAAAGTGAGAAGACTACTTTAAACAGATAAATTATGAGAACCAACAAGGAAAGTAAATTACAAGAACCAAGAAGGAAAATAACCACCTGAGGGTAGAGGGAGGTTCTACATACTGAACAATAATTCATTAATCTAGTTTAACAATGAACAGCAGCTCACCAGTTGGGAGATGGCAGAATGGTGGAGAGGCATTCCAGGTACAACAAATAGCCATGTAAAGGCATAAAGACACAAAAAGACATGGTGAACACAGGGAGGAAAAAGTGTCTTATTCTGACTAGAACATGTGAAAACGAATAAAAAGGGGAGGAGGATACATTAGAGTTAGATTCTAATACCCTTTTGTGCTATATTACAGTGCTGACTCAATCTTATTAGGATGGTAGGCAAAGTATTCATGTTTACTTTTTTTAAAAAAAAAGGAAAAAACAGCTTGCTAATTCCCATACTCAAAGAACAAACTTTAAAAAGCAAAATCTAAATTATAAATTTTTGCTTATAACAGACACCAAATCCAAATTAACTGTCCAAGCAAGGTTATTAGAATAGGCACTTGAAATTTTTGTTGTTTTTGAGATGGAGTCTCACTCTGTCGCCCAGGCTGGTGTACAGTAGTGCCATCTTGGCTCACTGCAACCTCCGCCTCCCGGGTTCAGGCAATTCTCATGCCTTAGCCTCCCAAGCAGCTGGGATTACAGGAGTGTGCTACCATGCCTGGCTAATTTTTTGTATTTTTAGTAGAGACAGGGTTTCACCACGTTGCCCAGGCTGGTTTCGAACTCCTGACCTCAAGTGATTCTCCTGCCTCAGCCTCCCAAAGTACTGGGATTACAGGCATGAGCCACTGCACCTGGCCAAGCACTTCAAGTTTTAAATAAGCAACATTAAATCACTTTGAAGAGAAATGCAAGCATTATTTGTATCCTTAACTGTTGAGGATATCTTTTTCAAATATTACACTAAAGTTTCAATTTTCTCATAGTAAAACCCATCTTGAACTTAATATTAGTCTAGGAAACATTTATGATCTGCAAAAAATTGATCACCCTGTTAGTTTGGGGGAAAAAAGATGAGTCTACTTCTAGCCATTTCTTGCCTCATAAACAGAACTAAAACACCTCTCCCACGATGTGGCAATATTTAACTTTTCAACGACAGGTTATTAATTATATTTAATGTCAATCACTTCTCACAGTTGTCCAATTCCACAGCTACCTTTTTTTGCTTTTTCAACTGACATTCTGTTACCTGTTTTACCCACAGGTATCTTATCTACAGGTATCCACTCTATCGTGCTCTTAAAGCATGATTGGCCAGGCATGGTGTCTCATGCCTGTAATCCCCATATTTTGGGAGGCCAAGGCAGGCGGAATGCTTGAACCCAGGAGATTGAGACCACCCTGAGCAACATAGTGAGACCCCGTTTCTACAGAAAAAAAAATTGTTTTAATGATGAACCACCAGAATAAGGCATAAAGATACAAAACTAGTGTTAATTATAATTTTAAAGTTAACACCCAGTAATAGCAATTAGTTATAATTATGGTAATTTATTTTACATACCACGTTCAAAATAAAGTGGTTTTGGATGGGTGCAGTGGCTCACGCCTATAATCCCAGCACTTTGGCTGGCAGATCACCTGAGGTCAGAAGTTCGAGACCAGCCTGACCAACATGGTGAAACCCCATCTCTACTTAAAATACAAAAAAAAAATAGCCAGCCGTGGTGGTAGGTGCCTGTAATCCCAGCTACTCAGGAGGCTGAGGCAGGAGAATTGCTTGAACCCAAGAGGCGGAGGTTGCAGTGAGCCAAGAACGTGCCACTGCACTCCAGCCTGGGCGACAAGTGTAAAACTCCGTCTCAAAAAATAATAATAATAATAAAAAAATAAAGTGGTTTCTATACTAACAGATTTTTAAACATAAAACAATGAAAAGAACCAAGTATTTAATCATATCCACAACATGTATTTAAATATTTAAAACATTTTTATTTACTATTTATTAACTGCAGTTACTAATCAAGTTCACCCAAAGCAATAAAAATATCAAGAATTTATTTTAACAAGCTGGCTAATACATAATATACTTAAAGTTATAAAACCTGAATATTCCAGAGCAGGGGTACTAAACATGTAATAACAGTACAGATACACACACTGGAAGAGTGTAAATTTTTTCAAGTTCTTTAAGTTATTATAATAGGCATTAAAAATAGAAAAAAATCAACACATAAACTGTAAATACAATTTTTATATTGCAAAAGGAAACCAAGTTCTCTTATTTATTTATTTATTTATTGAGCCAGAATCTTGCTCTGTCGCCCAGGCTGGAGTGCAGTGGCACGATCTCAGCTCACTGCAAGCTCTGCCTCCCAGGTTCACGCCATTCTCCTGCCTCAGCCTCCCCAGAGTAGCTGGGACTACAGGCGCCTGCCACCACACTCGACTAATTTTTTGTATGTTTGTTGTTTTAGTAGAAACGGGGTTTCACCATGTTAGCCAGGATGGTCTCGATCTCCTGACCTCGTGATCTGCCGGCCTCAGCCTCCCAAAGTGCTGGGATTACAAGCGTGAGCCACCGCGCCCGGCCCCAAGTTCTCTTAATTAAAAAAAAAAAAAAACATGAAAATTATTTTAGTGAACATCTGTTGTTTTTGCCTGTCCAGCAACCAATTGCTCTTCTCCAGAAAGCATCACCTCAATTTTTCTTTAGGAACTGTCACCCACCCTTAACTCAAATGGTTTCAAACTATATTCCTCTCCTTCCCACTCCAGGATAGGGACAAATTCCAAGCCTAGCCACACAAAGCATTCCATCACTCTGGCCACAGGGACTGCCTCTAGGATGGGCAAAGACCCAAGTCAGGTCAATGAAACTACCATACAGTGGTGCGCTGGAACTGCAGAGAAAGGGAAATTCTCTTTCTTCTTGGGTTTCTGATGTTGAAGGAAGTAAGCCTAGTGCTGGTATTACAATCTTTCCCAGGGAATCTGACTCCAAAACCTTACTTTTCCACACTGAATCCCAAATATGCAAAGGGAACTAGTGGTTACCTGGTAGTAAGAGAAAAGATAAATTAGGACTTTGACTTTCAATATTGTATTTTCGATAATGTTTCCATTTTCCAAAAATAAGCATATTACTTTTATAATAGGAAATTTAAAATGTTTAAAAATATTGCCCGTGTTTTCTTCTCAAACATGCTTATTCATATTTCAATATCTTAAAAGTATTAACAATTTTCTCATAATTTACCAAAGCACATAGAATATCCATCTAAAAACAATCACCTTCTTCTCCTGGCACAAAATAAAGCTATTACAATATTTTCATTTTTAAATTATGAGTGGGAGGCCAGGTACAGTGGCTCACACCTCTAATCCCAGCAATTTGGGAGGCTGAGGCGGGCGGATCACTTGAGGTTAGGGGTTCGAGACCAGCCTGGCCAACATAGTAAAACCCCATCTCTACTAACAATACAAAAATTAGCCAGGCGTGGTGGCGCGCGCTCCTGTAATCCCAGCTACTTGCGAGGATGAGGCAGAAGAATCACTTGAACCCCGGAGGCAGAGGTTGCAGTGAGCCAAAATCGCGCCATTGCACTGTAGCCTTGGCAACGAGAGTGAAACTCTGTCAAAAAGACAAGACAGAGCGAGACTCCGTCTCAAAAAAAAAAAAAAAAAGACAAGAAAAGAAAAGGGAAGGGGAGGGAGAAAGAAAGGGAGAAGAAAGAAAAAAAAGAAAAGAAAAGAAAGAAAAAGAAAATATGAGTGGAAAAAACAGTTGAGTAAACCTTTTTAAAAAAACTGGTTCTAGTGGCTAGGCATGGTGGCTTGTACCTGCAATCCCAGAACTTTGGGAGGCCAAGGCGGGAGGATCGCTTGAGTCTGGGAGTTCCAAAACTAGCCTGGGCAGGCCAGGTGTGGTGGCTCAGGCCTGTAATCCCAGCATTTTGGGAGGCCGAGGCAGGTGGATCACCTGAGGTCGTCAGGAGTTCGAGACTAGCCTGGCCATCATGTAAAACCCCATCTCTACTAAAAATATAAAAATTAGCCAGATGTGGTGCCGCGCCTGTAGTTCCAGCTACTTGGGAGGCTGAAGCAGGAGAACTGCTTGAACCCGGGAGGCGGAGGTTGCAGTGAGCCGAGATCACACCACTGCACTCCAGCCTGGGCAACAGAATGAGACTCCGTCCCCACCCCTCAACAAAAGGACCAGCCTCCGCAAAATGGCTGAACCCCATCTCCACTTAATTAATTAATTAATTAAAAACTGGTTCTTATTTTAAAAGGGATACACTAAACAACTGCATATGGAAAAAATGGTTAATGTTCAGCAAGTGCTGCAGCCATTGTAAAAATGGCTCAAGAGATAAAGCTAACTTTAAAGATTGAAGGTGGCAAAATTGGGTTTAAAAAAGCTTTATCAATTATATTAGTCCTATAACTCTGAATAGCATAAGATCTGAAGGAGTTGGTCAGTTAAATATTTCAATTATAATTATTTTGCATAATATTGCATTACGGAGAAATTTCATATCGTTTTATTCTTTTGTTGTTGTTTTAAGAGACAGGATATCGCTCTGTCGCCCAAGCTGGAGTGCAATGGTACGATCACCACTCACTGCAGCCTCAACCTCGAGGGCTCAAGCCATCCTCCTGTCTCAGCCTCCCAAGTAGCCAGGACTACAGGCATGCGCCCAGCTAATTTTTGTGTTTTGTAGAGATGGTCTTGCCATATTGCCCAGGCTGGTCTCAAACTCCTAGATTCAAGGGATCCACCCGGCCTCCCAAATTGCTGGGATTATGGGCCTGAGACACCACACCCAGCCTGTTTTATTCTTAAATACAGGAAAGTTAGTCTCGAGATGCACTTCTTAGGAATGTAAACAACCTACTGAATATAGTAAATATAAAGGAAGACAGCAATAAACACTTTTGTTCTCTTGCATTTATTAGCTTTTATTAGTTTCTATCATTCTTTCCCTTTCTCCTCAGGCACACAAGCCACTCCAGAATATTCACTTTTTGTTAATATTATGTTTTATGGCTCTCAGTAAGGACACTCAGAAGATGTCAGAGACGCTTGATATATTAGGTAGCCAGAGTGATGTTCTTAAGTGGAAGAGACAATCAGGGACAAACCAAGGATGGGGACAAAGAGTAGCTGGAGGCAAAAGCCACCTTCCTACAGACAAGTGGCAATGGGTTCTAAAGTTTTTAGGATAAGGCAATATTCAAAAAGCTCATTACCTGGTCCACACCAGAAACACAGTAGGTGGGTCATTCTGGCCAACACCTTTGTCTCAAGATGCTGACGTTTATTATTTGTCATATGGTCCAATGAAACCTAAACTCTCCTACAGCTATCCACACCGAACTTGTTTCACCTAATGAAATGCAAACTCCTTTCTTATACTGCTCGATCACTTCCCTACGTGCCCCAAAGGGATGTTCTAATATAAACAAAGGCATATCAAAGAAGCCACCCAAACAAGTGAGATAGAAACATTTATTGATAAATAGGAAGAAAATGGGCGTTTCTAAGGTACCACAGGAAGAATAAAATATTTTACTCTAGTCCCTTAGCTATAAGATATTTATTCTACTTATATTTACTAATGGCCACCGTATTTTTTAAGGCATGGAAAATTGGAAGGTAAAGAAACCATCAACCATAAGATTACAGAGAAGGCAACCTGAAGAACAGTTTGTTTTAAACTGTTCTCCCAACATTCACATAGAGTCAATAACATCTAGCTCTTTCTCAAAACAGCCTATGGCCGGCCAGAATGGGACGGTGAAAACAAAACAGGGAGAACGTAATGAAAACGGGAAGGCGCTGGAAAAGATAAAAACTGAACAGTCCGAGTAGCCTGCACTTTGTATTTCTCCTTTGAGTCCTCACTGATTTTCCACTTATTTCGATTCAGTGGTTAATATTTCTCTGTATTAGAAATCCATCTGTGAACTCCCGCACCCACTTCTAACCACATCCACAAATTCCAGGAGAGCCAGTCAAGGCTACCAGAGTGTCCCAGTCGCCTGTGAGGAGGGGGGCGTCGGCGCCAAGTTGCGAACCCGGCACTGGGAGAAGTTCTCCCGGGACGGGAGAAGGGACGGGTTGGGGTGAAGGAAAGTGGAGGACGGGAGGCAAGCAAGACTACGGACTCCTCTCCAAAAGCTGAGCGCATCAGGGAGAGACAGGTATCCCGCCAGACCCGAGAAGTAGCCGGATGCCCGGGGCGGACAAACGGCCAGCCACGGAGCCCAGTTCCCTAAGGCTGTCTCGCCAACCCCCTTCCCCTTCGCCTTCCCTAAATTGCTGTCTCCTTATACCCTCCAGAGTCCAAGACTCACGCGTCCAAACACGAGCTCCAGCAGCTTCTCGGTCAAAGCCGCCCACCTCTGACAGCCATAGAGATGAAACAGCGGAGACAAACCTCCACCCCCTCCGCCCACTCTCACGTGACTCTCCTAGCCGCTGGGCCTGTCGGGATCGTGGAGACAGGCGTGTGGGAGGGGCACAGAGGAAAAGGAACGGGGAGGGGCGGGGAAATCAACGCGCCACGCCCCAGCCTCGGGCCCCGCCCTAATCCCGTTACTCCCCCTTACTCCCCTCAGCGTTTAGGCGGGAAAGCTGGAGAGCTCCCAGAAGCTCTCGGGCATTTCTTCTGGTTTTTCCCCCTCCACAAGGGTCATAGGAATCTGTTGAGAAATTTATTGTGGCTTGTAACACCTCCTCGGTACCCGTTTTCGTGTTGGCTATGTTGGCTAAGCAAAAAGGAGTTCGTGAAAAGAAAACTGGACCGCAGTGAGTTGGAAATTGTTTCTTTCCAACTCCGTTTAGGTTTTATCAGAGATTAAATGTTCCTGTTTCATAACCTTGAGCCTTTTTTGGATTTAGAAACCCTCACCACTTCCTCTGCTGGATGGGTTTGTCGGGTGTTTTATTTGCGGACTAATATTATTGCAGAGTTTATAATCCTCCCGTCTCGGCTTCCCAAAGTGCTGGGATTAACAAGTGCGAGCCACCTCGCTGGTCCCAGAGAACTTTCAAATAATTTTTTTTTTCAAGAATTTACGTAGCAGAGCTGTGGAAAAGGCAACAACCATGGAAACAAAGCCAACAAAACCATCCCTGGGGTAAATTGTGAAGTAAGCAGAATCAACTCTGTTTTCTCCATGTCTTCTCAGACCCAACTAACCTAAGTACAATACATGATTGTGTTCATGGCGCTGTGCTAGCGCTTTATATACAAGCCAGTGCTTGTCTACAACCACTCTAGGATGGATACTGTTTTATTCATTTGCAGATAGGGAAGCAGGCTGACACCCCTAGGTAATGCAGTACATGCAGTAGCGGGACATAGACCTGACCTGAAGGCCTCTGAGGCTTCCACTCTTAAATGATGTAATTCAGGTCGGGCGCGGTGGCTCACGCCTGTAATCCCAGCATTTTGGGAGGCTGAGGCGGGCAGGTCAGGAGATCGAGACCATCCTGGCTAACACGGTGAAACCCCGTCTCTACTAAAAATACAAAAAATTAGCCAGGCCTGGTGGCGGGCGCCTGTAGTCCCAGCTACTCGGGATGCTGAGACAGGAGAATGGCAGGAACCCGGGAGGCAGAGCTTGCAGTAAGCCGAGATCGTGCCACTGCACTCCAGCCTGGGCGACAGAGCGAGACTCCGTCTCAAAAAAAAAAAAGAAAGATTTGCTGAAATTCAATTCTAATTTTAGGCAACATTTGTCTATATAAAACTAATCAGTCAAACTAACTTAAATAACATTTAAAAACATAAATCATTGTTTCTCAAACGTTTTGGTCTTAGGACCCCTATACACTTAAAAATTATTGAGGACTCAAAATAACTTTTATTTATGTGTGTTATACCTATCAATATTTACCATATTCGGCCAGGCAGAGGCTAATACCTATAATCTCAGCATTTTGAGAGGCTGAGATGGGATGATCACGTGAGGCTAGGACTTTGAGGCTACAGTGAGCTATGATCATGCCACTGCACTCCAGCCTGTGCAACAGCGCAAGAACCTGTCTCTATAAACTTTTTTTAATTTAGCATATGAGGAATTAAAATTGAGGCCGGGTACAATGGCACCCAGCACTTTGGGAGGCAGAGGCAGCAGATCACCTGAGGTCATGAGTTCGAGACCATCTTGGCCAACATGGTGAAACCCTATCTCTACTAAAAATACAAAAATTAGCCAGGCATGGTGGCACACGCCTGTAATCCCAGCTACTCAGGAGGCTGAGGTAGGAGAATCGCCTGAATCCGGGAGACAGAGGTTGCAGTGAGCCAGGATCATGCCACTGCACTCCAGCCTAGGCCTCAGTGACAGAGCAAGACTCGGTCTCAAAAAAAAAAGAGAGAAAAGAAAGAAAATTAAAATTGAAATTATTTTAATGTGTACTTATTTAAAAATAATAGATCCATTATATGTTGACATAAATAATGTATTCTTAAGAAAAACAACTTCAAAAAAACAGAGTAGCATGGTTTTACATTATTGCAAATTTCTTTTCTTTTTTTTTTGAGACAGAGTCTCACTGTGTCGCCCAGGCTGGAGTGCAGTGGCACGATCTCGGCTCACTGCAACCTCTGCTTCCCGGTTTCAAGTGATTCTCCTGCCTCAGCCTCCTGAGTAGCTGGGATTACAGGCGCATGCCACCACGCCCAGCTAATTTTTTTGTATTTTTAGTAGAGACGGGGTTTCACCATGTTGATCAGGCCGGTCTCAAACCCCTGACCTCGTGATCCGCCCACTTCGTCCTCCCAAAGTACTGGGATTACAGGCATGAGCCACTGTGCCCGGCTGCAAATTT
The DNA here is from genome assembly GCF_029281585.2 of Gorilla gorilla gorilla. Lineage (NCBI taxonomy): Eukaryota > Metazoa > Chordata > Mammalia > Primates > Hominidae > Gorilla > Gorilla gorilla. Next base: position 43,133,128 of record NC_073232.2, on the reverse strand, counting down.
CTTTAATGTCTGGCTTAATAGAAGACAGATTCTTGTATCTTTTCTTCATTAAATGTTTACACTCTTACACTTCATGTAGCCTCTGGCAAACTCTACTATATACTCAAGAAAGAATTAGAGCGATAAGGCAAATAACAGTGTATTAGTAAGAAAACAGTCTTGACCTTACAGATTACTAGAAAGGGTTTCAGGAAACCTCCAGTAGTCTTTGACCACACTTTGAGAACCACTGTTTTAAACCATACAAATGTTAAATGCTGTTGTATATTTTGTCTAGTCATTTTGGCATCAAGTAGAACATTTAATGGAAAGGAGAACAAGACAGAGACAATTTACAGACTAAGCCAATCTTATACAAATAAATATGAGATGTGAGTATTCTTTCTTCATTTCTTTTTTTTTTTTTTTTTTTTGAGGCGGAGTCTTGCTGTGTCACCCAGGCTAGAGTGCAGTGGCACAATCTTGGCTCACTGCAACCTCCACCTCCCAGGTTCAAGTGATTCTCCTGCCTCAGCCTCCTGAGTAGCTGGGATTACAGGTGCCCGCTACTGCTCCCAGCTAATTTTTGTATTTTTATTAGAGACAGGGTTTCACCATTTTGGCCAGGCTGGTCTCGAACTCCTGACCTCGTGATCCACCCGCCTCAGCCTCCCATAATGCTTGGATTACAGGCGTGAGCCACCGCATCTAGCTCCTTCTTCATTTCCAAGAGTATAGAGTAAGTTAGCAGAATTCAAGGTCGTAACCAAACACAGCTATATTCTACATTAGAAATCTGTCCATCAATTCAATATTGTTTTTCAGGATGCTATGCAATGTGTTCTGAGTCACATAAATGTATGATATCACTAATGAAGGTTTATATCTCCTGTACAAACTAATAATAAGACTCCTCTGGTGACCAATAAAATTTGAAGTCAAAATTCTTTCACAGACATATATTGAATACCTACATATTAATATATGTAATGCTCACAACTAGTGCTGGGCTTGTAAAAATTTATAAGCTTGATTCCTGCCCTTGGGCAACTTGTATCTATAATGAGACTTGCACCACCATAAAAATGTATTTTTTAACAAGTTCAATAGTTCCCAAACCAGTCTGGTGATGAAATGCCTGGGAATTATCTGAGGAGATTTTTAAAATACAGATTCTTGGATCATGAGACACACTGCTTCAGTGAACCAGGGTGATGCTCTGGAATCTGGATTTTAAAAGTCCCAGGTGATTCCCCTGCAATGATAGGATTGGGAATGAATACTAAGTCCTGTATACTTGACAAATAGATTTGATCTTTGCCCCCAGGACTATCATACTATCATATGTAAAATATAATGTTTATTTATTTCATCTTCAGTGTTTCAAAAGTGTGTTGTGTTGAAAGATCTGTGTTATCAAGGGACAGTATTTAATGTCATTCACTAAAAATAGAAATTGGTGTCCTTACGTCAAACATTTTATCGTTCATCTATTTTTATCACATTAAAATAATAATATGTGTTACCACAGCAGTCTCCAACATATCACACCACTGTAAAAAACAAAACATCTTTTGCAACAAGTATCAGACTACAAAAAGTTTATTTTCTAAAGCTTTCATTCAGTTTCTTTAAAATGAGTTCAATGAGATGGTCTTTGTTTTATTACCCTTATCTTCAGGGTTCCATAGATTATGGTATCTCAAAACCTATGCAGTCGTCCATCATAAACTCCTTTTGAGAATATATACATATATATATATATATATATATATATATATATATATATATATATGTATCAGAGACAGAGAAACAAAGAGACAGAGAGTCTTAGAGTCTTACTCTGTCACCCAGGCTGGAATGCAGTGCACCATCTCAGCTCACTGCAGCCTCAACCTCCCAGGCTCAAGTGATCCTCCCACCTCAGCCTCCTGAGTAGCTCAGACTACAGGTGCAAACCACCAGGCCTGGCTAATTTTTTGTAATTTTTGTAGAGACAACATATCACTATGTTGTCCGGGCTGGTCTCGAACTCCTTGGCTCAAGAGATCCACCCACCTTGGCCTCCCAAAGTGCTGAGATTACAGGTGTGAGCCATCACGCCCAACCTTTTTGAAGTTATATTGTACTTGAGTAGCTATCTAGAGACTTATGACCCATAGTTGTTCTTGCAGTGAGTATTCTTCTCTAATACTTATAGCCAGAATTAATTATGTTCAAATAAATATGAAAAAAATTTTTAAAAAGCTTAAATGTTTCCTGGCTTTTTACCACTAGGAGGTGGGAGGATGGCATAAATATGATGATTTATAAAAATTGACATATTCTCCTTGATTTTATGATTGAAACTAACTTCAAAATTAAAGAATCTCTGCCCAGATCTTGATTTCTGAACTACCTTTCTCCACAAAAAGGAACTAAGTCTTCTTGAAAACAGGGCTGGTTTCAAGTCTACGGCAGGAATGTACAAGATGACCTGGAACATCTTGTTGTGTCCAAAAGTAAGGAAGCAATCAGAAAATAAAATGAGGACATGTCAAAGGGAGCCAGCTTGAAGGCCCATCACTGGCCAAATCTGGGATAATTGGAGTACCAGCATAAGAACAGTAATAAGTGGCTGGGCGTGATGGCTCACGCCTGTAATCCCAGCACTTTGGGAGGCCGAGGCGGGCATATCACAAGGTTAAGAGATTGAGACCATCCTGGCCAACATGGTGAAACCGTGTCTCTACTAAAAAAATACAAAAGTTAGCTGAGTGTGGTGGTGCGTGCCTGTAGTCGCAGCTACTCGGGAGGCTGAGGCAGGAGAATCGTTTGAACCCGGGAGGCAGAGGTGGCAGTGAGCCAAGATCGCACCACTACACTCCAGGCTGGCAACAGAGCCAGACTGTCTCAAAAGAAAAAAAAAAAAAAGAACAGTAGTAAGTTACAGCCACTGAATAAAATAAGAATCCAACAATCTATATTAAGGAGAGAAAGAGAAATGGGGAAATCAGACAGTGGCTTTCCTTAAAGTAGACTTCTTGCTGATAAATCCAAAGAGAGTGGTGGAGTTGGGAAAACCACCATTTTGCAACTATCATGGTAAAGATTGGTTTGGGCAAACATTATCAATTAAATCCGGCAGGGGTTGGGCAGGGAGTTTTATGAGAAGCAGGATATTTTTATGTTTCAAAGCATCTCCCCACAGATTTTATATTTTTTAAAAAAGGAAATGGTAACTATATAACAGAAACTATGCAACACTTTGATCCCTATGATATAGTACTCTGAGAAGAACACAATATCACTTGAAATCTGATCATGAGGAAATATCAACCAAACCCATATTGAGGAGCATTCTGTGAAATAACCATCATGAAAGGAAAAAAATGGCAGAGGTAACTAACTATTCCATATTAAAAGAGACTAAGGAGACTTGACCAAAAAAAGTCAGTACATGATCCTAAATTGGAACTTATACCAGAGGGGGCAAATGCTATAAAATATCCATTGGAACAATTGACAAAATTGGAATGTGGACCGCAGATTAGATAAAAGTAGCTCCTACATTTGACAACTGTGGTGATTATTAAAAGGAATATCTTTTTTCTTAGTAAGTATACACTAAAGTATGAAGAGGAAAGGGGCATGACGTAAGCAACCTATTCTCAAGTGGGTCAGAAAAAATAAATCAAAATATCTAGAGGGAGAAAATGATAAAGCAAATGGAAAAAAATGTTTGAAATTGGTGAATACAAAGAAATGATATTCAGGATTTCTCTACTATTGCACTTTTTTCTATAAATTTAAATAGTTTTTGTAAAGAAAAAAGTTAGGCCAGGTGTGGTGGCTCACACCTGTAATCCCAGCACTTTGGGAGGCCTAGGTAGGTGGATCACCTGAGGTCAGGAGGTCGAGATCAGCCTGACCAACATGGAGAAACCCTGTCTCTAATAAAAATGCAAAATTAGCTGCGCATGGTGGCGCATGCCTGTAATCCCAGCTACTTGGGAGGCTGAGGCAGGAGAATCACTTGAACCCGGGAGGCGGAGGTTGCAGTGAACCGAGATTGTATCACTGCACTCCAGCCTGGGCAACAAGAGCGAAACTCCATCTCAGAAGGAAAAAAAAAAAAAAAAAAAAAAAGTTAACGGCTCCCCAGCTTCCTGTAAGCATCATCTAAACTTTCCTCTAAAATAATTGCTCTCTTAGACATCATTCCAGAGTGGGACAGAACATTCATCATCAACTCTTTAATTGATTTTAGTTATTTTATTTCCACTTTTATTAGTAAAGTCATGTGGTAGTTATCTTTTATGATTTTAGTTGATTATATACTTCCAATAAGAAGAAAACCTGCTGAATTTAAAAAAGACCAAAACATTTCCCAATCCCTCTTACAGGAACTTTTCTCATTTGCAACTAAAATTTAATTCTAGATGTTTTAAGAAATTGATTAGTTGAGCCAATTACCCAGAATAATTAAGGTTAAACAAGGGAGAAAAAGCAAAGTTAGTATACTTGTTCCAGTTTTTTCTTATTTTAGGCGATTAGTTTTCGGCTTCCTGTAAGCATCATCTAAAGTTTCCTCTAAAAGAATTCCTAAATTGGTTTTTTCCCTATTTTTAAATTTTGTCTCTTATACATTTAAACTTTCTTTATTACAAAGGTATGCAGACGCTTAAATTCAAACAATTAAGGAGCATTAGAAATAAAAAGTAAGCCCTCCTCTCCACTCTAATGTTACCCACAGAGATAACTACTATTAAGTTTTTGTATCCTTCTAAACTCTTTGTGCTTATATCAATGTATGTACCTGTTTATTTACACAATTTTTTAAAATGGGAATAGTTCTGTACAATAGGTTCTTTTTCATTATTTTTATTTTTATTTTAGAGATAGAGTCTCACTCTGTTGCCTGGGCTAGATTGCAGTGGTGAGATCATAGCTCACTTCAGCCTTGAACTCCTGGGCTCAAATGATTCTCCTGCCAAGTAGCACGTGGCACAACACCTGGCTGGCTATTTTTTTAATATATGTATACAAATAGGGTCTCACTATGTTGCTAGTCTCAAATTCCCGGCCTCAAGCAATCCTCCTGCCTCAGCCTCCCAAAGTGCTGAGATTACAGGTGTGAGCTACCATGCCTGGCCCTCATTCTATACAATATGTTCTTTTTTTTTTTTTTTTTTTTTCTTTGAGATGGAGTCTCGCTGTTGTTGCCGAGGCTGGAGTGCAATGGCTCGATACTCTTGCCTCACTGCAACCTCCACCTCCCAGGTTCAAGCGATTCTCCTGTCTCAGCTTCCTGAGTAGCTAGGATTAGAGGCGCCCACCACCATGCCTGGCTAATTTTTGTATTTTTAGTAGAGACGGGGTTTCGCCATGTTGGCCAGGCTGGTCTCGAACTCCTGACCAAAGTGCTGGGATTACAGGTGTAAACCACCACACCTGGCCTACAATATGTTCTTGTGTTTAATTTTTAACAGAGAAGTCTTTGTTTACTTAATTTTTATTTTATCAAAGCTGTGCATATGTAATTTTTATATGTAGTCTTAAAATTCAGATAATTCAAGCAAAATTTTTTTCTAATGATTATGTAACACATTCAGATGGTGTAGAATCCAAAAACTGCAAATATATATACTATCAAAAGTCTCGGCTGGGCACGGGGCTCATGCCTGTAATCCTAGCACTTTGGGTGGCCAAGGCAGACAGATCACCTGAGGTCAGGAGTTTGAGACCAGCCTGGCCAACATGGCGAAACCCTGTCTCTACTAAACATACAAAAATTAGCTGGGCATGGTGGCAGGCGCCTGTAATCCCAGCTGCTTGGGAGGCTGAGGCAGGAAGAATCACTTGAACCTGGGAGGCGGAGGTTACAGTGAGCCAAAGATCACACCATTGCACTCCAGCCTGGGCAACAAAGAGAGACTTGGTCTCAGAAAAAAAAAAGAAAGAAAGAAAAGAAAAGCCTCCCTTCCACCTTTGTTCCTGAGACACCCAAATCTACTCATAGGCAACCAATTACAGTTTTAATGCATCCTTCATTCATACACAAACACACACACACACATTTTTTTTAAAGAGATGGGGTCTCACCCTGTTGCCCAAGCTGAAGAAGTATAGTTGTGTAATCACAGGTCACTGCACCCTCAAACTCCTGGGATCAGGCAATCCTCCTGCCTCAGCCTTCTGAGTAGCTGGGACTACAGAGATGTGCCACCACACACACAGACACACACAGTTAATTTTTTTTTTTTTTTTGGAGAGACAGGGTTTTACCATGTTGCCCAGGCTGGTCTTGAACTCCAGGGCTCAAGCGATTCTCCCACCTCAGCCTCCCAAAGTGTTGGAATTATAGACGTGAGCCACAGCACCTGGACTTAAAAATAGTATTTCAAACTGTATAGTCACCAGAAGTACACAGTTATAAAAAATGCAGGCCATGCCGGGCATGGTGGCTTATGCCTGTAATCCCAGCACTTGGGGAGGCCGAGGCGGGCGGATCACGAGGTCAGGAGATTGAGACCATCCTGGCTAACACGATGAAACCCCATCTTTACTAAAAAAAATACAAAAAAATTTAGCCGGGCGTGGTGGCACACGCCTGTGGTCCCAGCTACTCTGGAGGCAGAGGCAAGAGAATGGCGTGAACCTGGGAGGCAGAGCTTGCAGTGAGCCGAGATCGCACCACTGCACTCCAGCCCAGGTGACAGAGTGAGACTCCATCTCAAAAAAAAAAAAAAAAAAAAAAAAAAAATGCAGGCCAGACGCAGAGGCTCACACCTGTAATCCTAGCACTTTGGGAGACCGAGGTGGGTGGATCACCTGAGGTCAGGAGTTCAAGACCAGCCTGACCAACATGGTGAAACCCCTTCTCTACTAAAAATAAAAAAATTAGCTGGGTGTGGTGGCAGGTGCCTGTAGTCCCAGCCACTCAGGAGGCTGAAGCAGGAGAATCGCTTGAACCTGGGAGGCGGAAGTTGCAGTGAGCCGAGATCATACTACTGCACTCCAGACAAATAAATAAATAGGCCGGGCTTGGCGGCTTACACCTATAATCTCAGCACTTTGGGAGGCCGAGGCAGGCGGATCACGAGGTCAGGAGTTGGAGACCAGCCTGGTTAATGTAGTGAAACCCCATCTCTACTAAAAATACAAAAATTAGCTGGGCATGGTGGTGCATGCCTGTAGTCCCAGCTGCTTGGGAGGCTGAGGCAGGAGAATCGTCTGAACCCGGGAGACGGAGGTTGCAGTGAGCCGAGATCACACCACTGCACTCCAGACTGGGCAACAGAGTGAGACTTTGCCTAAAAAAAAAAAAAAAAAAAAAAACTGCAGACACTTCACTTGGCATCTCCAGTGCCTTCAGCTTTCTGTGCCTGGTCTGTTTGGGCATCTGTATTTTCCGCAGGTTTATTCCCCTCCTTGCCAGCATCAGCCTTTCCCTTTTTCCCTTTGGGTACCTTCTCTCCCTTCTTTACAGGGCACTTTTAGGCTTGGGCTCTGGCTTTGGAGGAGCAGGTTTAGCAGACAACCTTTCAGATCTTCTCTGAGGTTTGTCCTTCACCATGGCTTTATCTCCTTTAACATCCCCTTCAACCCTTCTCTTGGGCTTGGTAACCATGGTGGCGGGACATAGGCACTGATTGCAGAGATGCAGGGCGCATAGGCTTTGGTCAATTGGGGGTCGTTCTCGCCTCTTCTTCACACTGCTCCACTTTGAAGATCTTTTGCTATCATTATATAAACAGCTATCTGCTTTTTATATTGTGACATGATATTTCATTGTATACATATGCCTTTATTTAATCAGTCACCTGATTGATGTAATCAAACATTTATTTCCAATTTTTGCTCTTACAAATAATCTGCAATAAGTCCTGTGCATGACTCACACCTGTAATCTCAGCACTTTGGGAGGCTGAGGCAGGAGGATTGCTTGAGGCCAGGAGTTCAACACCATCCTGGGCAACAGAGAGACCCCCATTTCTACAAAAAATAAAAATAAATTAGCCAGGCATAATGGCACGCACCTTTGGTCCCAGCTACTTGGGACACTGAGGCGGGAGGATCACTGGAGTCAAGAATTGGAGGCTGCAGTGAGTTATGATCATGCCACCACATTCTGCCTGGGCTACAGAGTAAGATCCTACGTCAAAAAATTTTTTGGCAATAAATAACCTTAAATATACACCATTTTTGTCTATGTGTGAGTCTATGTAAACTCCTGGAAATGAAGCTGTGGAGCCATGAGTTTCACAGACTGATTTCTCTTGGAAGCAGACTTTGGGACAGAAATTTAGAGTTCCAGACATTTATTGGGAGGTATTCTTGGGTTCAACAGCTATGAAAGGGAGAAGGAAGACGGAATTTGGCAGAAGCGGAAGCTGGCCTGTGATGCACTCATGCAGCCTAAGATAACCCCATCGGAAAGCTGTGGAGCTGAAATGACTCAGCAGAGTTGTCCTGCACTGGGGGGAAATGGCAAGTCCTTTATATCAGTCATTGGATGTGGGTTGCCACAAACAAGCATATCCTTGGGTGAGACAGCTCTTTGCTGCTGAGGCAAAACTTGAAGGGGCTGACAAATGAAGACTGTCTGCTGACAGAACTCCTAGCAGCTGGGGCAAAAAGATCTTTCTGGAAAGGGGTGTCTACATTTTGTAATTTTTATAATTTTACCAAATTGACATGACAAGTTATTTTTTATTTATTTTTATTTATTTGTTTGTTTTTTGAGACAGAGTCTCACTCTGTCCCCCAGGCTGGAGTACAGTGAGGCCATCTCGGCTCACTGCAACCTCCACCTCCTGGGTTCAAACAATTCTCCTGCCTCAGCCTCCCGAGTAACTGGGACTACAGGTGCCCACACCACACCCGGCTAATTTTTGTATTTTTTTAGTAGAGACCGGATTTCACCATATTGGCCAGTCTGGTCTCAAACTCCTAACCTTGTGATCCGCCCGCCTCGGCCTCCCAAAGTGCTGGGATTACAGGCGTGAGCCACCACGCTGGTTGACGACATGACAAGTTATACTCCACAAGCAATCTATGAGAATGTCTGTTTACCGATTATCCTCCCCAACATAATGTATTATAAAAATTCTGTATATTTACCAATCTGGTTAGGTAAAAATGTGACATCTCCATGAGGTATTAATTTTCCTTTTTTTTTTTTTTTGAGATGGAGTTTTACTCTTGTTGCCCAGGTTGGAGTACAATGATGTGGTCTCAGCTCACTGCAACCTCTGCCTCCCAGGTTCAAGCGATTCTCCTGCCTCAGCCTCCCAAGTAGCTGGGACTACAAGTGGGTGCTACCACGCTTGGCTAATTTTTGTATTTTTAGTAGAGACGGGGTTTCACCATGTTGGTCAGGCTGGCCTTGAACTCCTGACCTCAGGTGATCCGCCCACCTTGGCCTCCCACAGTGCTGGGATTACAGGCGTGAGCCACCACTCCCTGCCTTATCGAGGGTTTTCTCACAACATGGTGGAGACGGTTAAAGGGGAAGTAGATGCATGTGAAGAGGGGGAAACCTGAGGGCATCCTGACTTTATAACAACCTGTTCTCTCAGGAATTAATCCATTCCTGAGAAAATTAATACAGTTTCTCAAGAGCAAAAATTAACTGCCTGACCAAATAGCACCAAGTCTTTCATGAAGGATCTGCTCCCATAATGCACATGCCTCCCACTAGGCCCCACCACCCAGCACTGTCAAGTTGGGGATCAAATTTCAACATAAGTTTTCTGGAGACAAACAAAGCATATTGAAACCATAGCACTAGGTAAATGTTATTCACAACTGATTCATGTGGACTGCTATAATTACCTTTCTTTATGCCATTTCCTGGTTTATCTACAGTTAATAATTGATTCCTTTATTTACTTTGCTTAGTTTTCTCTGTGTCTATCACTAATTCTTCCTTCAACTCTTTAACAGATGTATCATTGCAGTCTGTGCTACCAACATCTTTCGCCTGAATTATTGGGATAATTGCTTCCTTATTAGGCAATCCAGTTGCTTCTTTATTATCTCTGTTTCCACCCTTGTCTGCCAATAGTCTATTCTCAAATAGAAGCAAGAGTGAACCTTGTAAAAATGTATGCCAATTGTTTCACTTCTATAACAGCTCTCCATTTTCCTCAGAAGCAAAGCAAGTTATTACAGTCATCCATAAGGCCCACAGGATCTGACATATCCCCCCTACCCTGTACCTCTCTGACCTCATTTCTCTTGCTCCTGCATCTCTACCTCTTACACTTCTTCACCCTTACTGGCAGTTCCCTCTTCCTAGAAAGTTCTGCCACATATCCATATGTCTAATTGCCTAACTTCCCTCAGGTCTTGGCTTAAATGTTACTTTACAATGAGGTCTATCTTGACTATCCTATCTAAAGCTGTAATACACATTCTACCACCTCCCCATCTACAGCAGTTTTAATCCTCCTTCCCCTGCTTTACTTTGTCTTTTTTTACAGCCTTTATCACCTTCTAATATGTTACACAGTTTGCTTATTTATTATCTCACTTCCCCTTCTAGAATGAATGCTCCCTGAAAGTGGCTCCATGTTTGTGACTCAAAGTGGGTACTCAATAAATATTCATTGTGAATGAATGTATTTTCTTATAAAATGTTCAAACTCATCAGAAAAGCTACCCCTTTCGGCCAGGCGTGGTTGTTCATGCCTGTAATCCCAGCACTCTGTGAGGCCGAGGTAGGAGAATGGCTTGAGTCCAGGAGTTTGAGACCAGCTTGGGCAATATAGTGAGACCCCATCTCAAAAAAATAAATAAATAAACAAATAAATAGGCCGGGCTTGGTGGCTTACGCCTATAATCCCAGCACTTTGGGAGGCCGAGGCAGGCGGATCACGAGGTCAGGAGTTGGAGACCAGCCTGGTTAATGTAGTGAAACCCCATCTCTACTAAAAATACAAAAATTAGCTGGGCATGGTGGTGCATGCCTGTAGTCCCAGCTGCTTGGGAGGCTGAGGCAGGAGAATCGTTTGAACCCAGGAGACGGAGGTTGTGGTGAACTGAGATCATGCCACTGCACTCCAGCCTGGGCAACAGGGCGACTGAGATCTTATATGTCTGAAAATGTCTTTAGTCCAGCTGTGTGCTTAGCTGATAGTATGACTAGGAATAGAACTGTAGATTAGAAATACTTTTCCTTGAGGATTTTCAAGATATTGCAGCACTGTCTTCTAGCTTCCAGTGTTGGTTTCAAGAAGTACAATGTAATTTTGTTTCTTGAGCTTTTAAATGTTTTTTCTGTGAAAGTTCTTAGGGTCTTCTCTCTTTTCTCCCCTGGTGCATGGCCAAAAAAGGAATCATCAGGCAAATTAATGGCCTTACAATTATAACTGACAATTATAATGGCCTTATGATTACAACAATTATTATAAAAATTGAAGCTCGGCCAGGTGTGGTGGCTCACACTTGTAATCCCAGCACTTTGGGAAGCCAAGACAGGAGGATCACTTGAGCCCAGGAGTTCAAGACCAGCATAGGCAAGATGGCGAGACCCCATCTCTATATTTAAAAAAAAAAATTGGTCAGGCATAGTGGCTCATGCCTGTAATCCCAGCACTTTGGGAGGCTGAGCCAGGCAGATCACTTGAGGCCAGGAGTTCAAGACCAGCCTAGCCAACATAGTGAAACCCCATCTCTATTAAAAATACAAAATATTAGCTGGGTGTGGTGGCACACGCCTATAATCCCAGCTACTCAAGAGACTGAGGCATGAGAATCGCTTAAACCCAGGAGGTGGAGGTTGCAGTGAGATGAGATTGCCACTGCACTCCAGGCTGGGAGACAGATAAGATTCTGTCTCAAAAAAAAAAAAAAAAAAATTGAAGCTCATACTCTTAAAACCAACCCTAAATATCAAGGAAATGCCGTAGTTGATTTTCTTTTCTTTTCTTTTTGAGTCGGGGTCTCACTCTGTCACCCAGTCTGCAGTGCAGTGGCATGATCATGGCTCACTGCAGCCTTGATATCCCAGACTCAGGTGATCCTTCCACCTTAGCCTCCTGAGTAGCTGAGACTACAGGTGCACACCCCACATCCAGATAATTTTTTTTTTTTTTTGGTAGAGATGAGGTTTTGCCATGTTGCCCATGCTAGTCTTGAACAACTGGGCTCAAGTGATCCACCTGCCTCGGCCTCCCAAAGTGCTGGGATTACAGGCGTGAGCCACCATACCCAGCCACCATGGCTGATTTTCATACTAAACCTGCCACCCAGTGAAAGTAAGTTCTATGCTCTGAATGAGATTCATTCAAAAGACATTAAAGAAATCCAACATTTACATGAATGACAGAATAATGCCCCAGAAACTGAAAAACAAAATTACGGAAATAAAGGGTGCAAGATAATTAAGGGATTCTGGGAGGGCCCAGATGGCTGCTTATTACTTCCCAAATCCTTCAAAAGTGCCATTCCTCTGAGCATTTAATTTTTTTACTTACCAAGAGGTGGATAAAATTATTCAGATTCTAACAAAACATTGATGAGGAAACTTTTCGAAAGCAGCCAAACAAGTCTATGATCAATGTCTGACTTATGAAACCCATAACCCTGGAAAAACCATTAAAGTGGCCCCTGGAATAACTGCCCCACCATCAGGGCCATTTGAATACCCACAGATGGACTTCAGTAAGTTGCTCACCTCTATGGGTTATCCAGTATATACTTATCATAATCTGTATCTCCTCAGCGTGAGTAGAAGCTTTTCCCTGCTGAAAGCACTGGTGCAATTACTATAGCCAAAAAGTTACTAGAGAACATTTTTCCACTTTGGAGAATTTCCAGCAAAATTTTAAGTGATGGAGGAACACACTTCACTAAACAAGTCATAAAACAAGTCAAAATCTTAAGGCCATTCAAGCATTATAGCATTACCATTGCCCCATTACATCCAATCTTCTGGAAAGGTAGAAAGAAAGAACCAATGGTGCTTTAAAATTAGCAAAACTAACTGAAACAGGACTACCCTGGCCTAAAATACTTCCTTTAGCTCTTATAACAATAAGATCTATACCTTTTGGAAAACATAAATGAACCCTTTATGAGATTGTCACTGGATAACTTATGCCCTTAATGGATAACTTATGCCCTTAATGATAGAACCCCATGTTCATCAACTCTTGTAAACTCTGATATGATCCAATATTGTAAAGCACTAATGCAGTATTCAAAAGCGTATTGCCACCAGGTACAAGGAGCCTTCAGAGACATTCTTCCCCTCAAGGACATTGTACCCCACACATTGGAACTGGGTGACTGGATATTCGGGGGAAAAAAATCAACAGAAAACTGCACTTGAAACTTCCTGGAAGGGACCTTATCAGGTTCTTTTAGCCTCACACACAGCAAGTTGCAATTCATTGAACCTTGGGTTCACGTTTCTTGATGAAAAAGAGCTCCCAATTAGCTGCACATGGTGGTGTGTGCCTGTAATCCCAGCTACTCGGGAGGTTGAGACAGGAGAATCTCTTGAACCTGGGAGGTGGAGGTTGCAGTGAGCCAAGATCGTGCCACTGCACTCCCGCCTGGCGCAACACCATCTGAAAAAAAAAAAAAAAACCTCTCACAAAGTCTTGGAACTGTTAACGTACAGCTGACTTAAAATTAAGGATATCTAGGGAAATGTTTTCCCCAGAAGCAGATGACAACATGAGGTTGACAGCTTCCACTAAAGAACGTGGGTCAAGAACCCATTGGATTTTATTTTATTTTGTCAAGATTTTCTATTTCCATTATAATTATTGTAATCCTGCTACTTTGCAAACTAAGACAAAATGGTTAAACTCATATTCCTACTCCTCGTTAGAGGGCTTCATCGCACAGGCTGAACATTCACTAAAGTCTACTATTACGCATATAGCCTTCCTTAACTAACCAGAGTGATGGTGGTTATATCGCCATTTAAATGCTTGGGAAGAATCTCAGCTAATACTAGAACTAGCCCCCATACACACTTGGGTGATAAACTTGGGAAAATGCCTTTGCAAAAAGGTTTGGCATCCTTCTGCTAGCAAATCAAATCATTTAACTAATACTTATGGCCAACTGTTTTGGCATTGGAAAGAAACATTGGAAGCCAAAGTATGGCCCGTAAGTACTAAAAAATTTGTTACTGGTAACTTCTCTCTACACATAGAAATCCTTAATGATGCTGGGCCTGACTTAGGTGAGCTCCCAGACTCCTGTAATCAAACCCTCTGGTTTGATTCAGATGGTAGAGGCTGGACTCATATATAATGAGACAGATATAAAAACAGAAAATGGCAATGACACCCTCATTCACACCATTAAAGAGGTCACTGAAACTATACATTGGTTCAATAGAAACTCTAAAGGCAAGTTAAATGCCTCTCTAATACCATTATATAAGGTTACCAACAGTTTTATATACTGATAGATCAAAATTCAGGTCGCATCCAGAAAGAGAACCAGTCTTACCTAATTGGTAATGGTACACATGGATTACTTTATCAAGCCATAGAAATGTCTTTTTCTCCTATCCTAGTTTAAACCACGGTCATTCAAACTAGGAATGCACAGATGCCAACATGATTAAAAGTAATCATGATCTTTGTATCACATCTGGTTTTTTGGTAACGGGATCCACCATAACTTTACATCAGTGACACTGCGTTATTTGTTCTTTGTTGTAATAAGATACATGGACAAAGGTTTCCTACCCAAATGGTCTAGATGCTATGGTACAGGATATCTCTCACCCCAAATAACCAAATATGACTTTTTTATTTTATTTTATTTATTTATTTATTTATTTATTTTTGAGACAGGGTCTTGCTCTGTTGCCCAGGCCAGAGTACAGTGGTGCAGTCTCGGCTCACTGCAACCTCCACCTGCCTGGTTCAAGTGATTCTCCTGCCTCAGCCTCCCAAGCAGCTGGGACTACAGGCCTGCCCCACCACACCCAGCTAATTTTTGTATTTTTGATAGAGACGGAGTTTCACCATATTGGCCAGGGTGGTCTCGAACTCCTGACCTCGTGATCCACCCACCTCGGCCTCCCAAAGTGCTGGGATTACAGGCGTGAGCCACCGCGCCTGGCTGACTTTTTAAATACTAGTCAAGTTACTAACTTGGGATCATTTGCACATAAAGTAACCTCTCACTAAAAAAATTTTTATGAGCTTTGAAATCCAGTTATACACATGAGCTCTGGATTTCATCCTTTTGTTAGAGTACTCTTCCTTCAACTACGAGTCTCTGAACTAGAAAAATCACTTAACAATATTTCTATAACTCTCAAAAAGACTTTTAATGATATCTTAATTTACTTTCAAGTAATAGAATCCATGAGTAGTTTAGCTTTAGCTGTACTCTAGAAAAAGAGAGTTTGTGATACCCAAACTGCTCAAGAAGGAGCTTGTGCTCTTATCGAAGAAAAAAAATGCTGTTTTTCTGTTAATAAGTCAGGAATTATAGCCCAAAATCTTAGAGATTTTGATCTTTTAGATCAGACCCAAATATTACAACACTTTGGAGAGGCACAATCAGTTGATGTATTTAATTGGTTAAATCTTGGCTCTTGGGGAGTTTGGCTTTGGGATATTTTTCAAACCTCAAATAGGAGGTGTTACCCTCCTATTAGTCATATTCATAATATTCCTTGAACCTTATATTCTCCTAAGAGTCTTAAACGCTTGTTAGCAGCCACTGACTCAACAGATGATCTTCATGAAGACTGAACATCAAAAACTACATGAACAAGAATCATCAGAAGAACCCACTGAGATTCTAGTTTGCAACCTACACATGTCTATGGAAGGAAAAACAACATGGGGTGACCGAGAGTAATCCTAAATAGCTGGCATCACTCTGAATCCAACTGAAAGAATGACCAAAACGGGGGAATTACTAAAGAAAATTCAAATGGAGGCTACAGTTTGGATATACCCCTAAGCCAATTGCCCATAGCCACATAACAGAAATTTAAGCTATCCTAATTTCCTTCAAAATGCCAGCTCTAAACATAAAGCAAATTTAAGCCATTCTTTCTTGTCAGCATGCTTTAATAAAATAGAACCAATCAGCTATAGGCAAACAAGTTTATACAGCTTTTCTTGCCATAAAAAGAATGAACATTTATAATAATGTCTGAAAAATTACCTAAACACATGTTGAAGATTCTGTAAGACAGACTTTATTCAAGGACAGCCATGGTGATAGGTATAGGGACCACTGCAATGGAGTCTCACAGTGCGGGAGGAGGGATTGGACTCAACTCCAACTCCAACAATGACAAGTGGAGATTTAAAACCATGGAGCTGGCTGGGCACAGTGACCCATGCCTGTAATACCAGCACTCTGGGAGGCTGAGATGGGAGGAGGATCACTTGAGCACAGCCTGAGCAACATAAAGAGAACCTGTTTCTACTAAATCAATATGTAAATAAATAAATAAAGGAGCAGGGTGGGAATCAGTGCATGGAAAATTATTCAGAGGAAACATCAAGGATAAGGGGTTTCTGGCTAACCTGACTTGATAGGATTGTTGCTGAAGGCAGGCCAGTGTGATAAGATATCAAGGGTAGTCAGATACCAAGCATGGAGAATTTTCCCTAAACTGACTTAGCAGGATTTTTGCTCAAACTGGATTCTATGAGGACAGAGAGGTAAACCCAAAATCTGGCCGAATTAAGCACAGGACTCACAGAAGCCTGACTGAAGTTTTGGTCAAAGGAGAGAGTCTGTCAGTAACCATTCACAGTAAAGTTCAACACACTCCCTCGTTTATGCCTTATAAGCTGTACTGTAATTGTTGTGAGCCAAGCTTCTTACCACTTTCGGTTTGAAGTTCATAAACTGTCTTTTTTATGCACAGTAAACCTAAATTTTTAATTTGATCTGATTTTATTTTTGATAAAATATGCCCCCAAAAATATGATACTGTTCCTTTTTTCCCAAATCCCACTTTCTTTGTTCAAAGCCAAGTGAAAATGACTCTTTTTTCCCTTTAGAAAATCAAAACAGGACGGGCATGGTGGCTCATGCCTGTAATCCCAGCACTTTGGGAGGCCGAGGCGGGGGGATCACGAGGTCAGAAGTTCAAGACCAGCCTGGCGAAGATGTCGTGAAACCCCATCTCTACTAAAAATACAAAAATTAGCTGGGTGTGGTGGCAGGTGCCTGTAATCCCAGCTACTCAGGAGGCTGAGGCAGAGAATTGCTTGAACCCGGGAGGCGGGTGTTGCAGTGAGCCGAGATCGCCCCACTGCACTCCATCGTGCACGACAGAGTGAGAACCCGCCTCAAAAAAAAAAAAAGAAAAGAAAAGAAAAGAAAAAAAGAAAATCAAAACAAAACCACTCAAGGAATCCAGAGCCTTCTCAGCTTGGTATAGAACGATATTTGAGACATGAGGTAGGTGAATTAGGTCTAGTATCAGTTGGCTTCGGCAAGACCCAAGGTTTGATGTTTCCATTTATCTTTGCTTTGCACCAGAAAGAAAGCACACTAAAGTTATAGTATTACTGCTCATAAGAAGCAAAATACTAATAAGCCAGAAACTATTGTCAATAAGCTATGATCCCAGTAGCAGGCTATCCTAAAGGGAGATCCGAGTGGGGCACCTCGATGACTTCCACAGTCCACCTCTTGTTTGTGCACTGATCAATGTCCCCACATATGTTCTGGAAGCAGATTTTTTCATGGCTCTTGTGGGCTCCTTTTCCTAAGGGGAAACTTGGAGAAGAGTGGGATGAACTATAGCTTTCCAATACTGCAGTTTGTCTCAGGCAACAACTGGTACTCACCATTTCCCTCCTTCACTATCCATTCCAAGTTTCTCTCACCCTCAGCTATTACCTCTGCAGGTCATTATCATGAATCAGATAAGTCTAGCATGTTCAACTGAGTATATGCCCCAATATTAGGGACATACTTTCTAATAATATGTCCATGAGGAAGACAATGTGAAATGTTCCTTCCAGGGCTAGGACTAGACAAGGACCCTATCTTACATGTCTATTTAAAAAATTTGAGAAGTGTCTGTTCATGTCCTTCGCCCACTTTTTGATGGGGTTGTTTGTTTTTTTCTTGTAAATTTGTTTGAGTTCATTGTAGATTCTGGATATTAGCCCTTTGTCAGATGAGTAGGTTGCGAAAATCTTCTCCCATTTTGTAGGTTGCCTGTTCACTCTGATGGTAGTTTCTTTTGCTGTGCAGAAGCTCTTTAGTTTAATTCGATCCCATTTGTCAATTTTGGCTTTTGTTGCCATTGCTTTTGGTGTTTTAGACATGAAGTCCTTGCCCATGCCTATGTCCTGAATGGTAATGCCTAGGTTTTCTTCTAGGGTTTTTATGGTTTTAGGTCTAATGTTTAAGTCTTTAATCCATCTTGAATTAATTTTTTGTATAAGGTGTAAGGAAGGGATCCAGTTTCAGCTTTCTACATATGGCTAGCCAGTTTTCCCAGCAACATTTATTAAATAGGGAACCCTTTCCCCATTGCTTGTTTTTCTCAGGTTTGTCACTGTGCATATCTACCCTAAAACTTAAAGTGTAATAATAATAAAATTTAAAAAAGGATATATATATATCCCATTATACATCATATAATTATATATATATCCCATTATATATCATACAATGATATATGAAAAATAAATTTGGATCATACTCTCTTAATTTCTAGACAATTGTGGATTTAATATTTTTGAGCAAAATGACTATAGTGAATCTGGGAATATTTTGTTGACTAGATCCTAAGAGGCCACTGTATTGGAAAGAATTTTTGACTGATTACTAGATATTTGCTTTTTTCTATGGTTCTAACATTATGTAATTTTTTTTTCACTATTAGAAAATTAAGCTGCTGGCTGGGCACAGTGGCTCACACCTGTAATCCCAGCACTTTGGGAGGCCAAGGTGGGCGGATCACCTGAGGTCAGGAGTTCGAGACCAGCCTGGCCAACATGGTGAAACCCCGTCTCTACTAAAGATACAAAAAAAAAATTAGCCAGGCATGGTGGCATGCACCTGTAATCCCAGCTACTTGGGAGGCTGAGGCAGGAGAATTGCTTGAACCCAGGAGGCAGAGGTTGCAGTGAGCCGAGATCGCGCCACTGCACTCCAGCCTGAGTGACAGAGCGAGACTCCGTCTCAAAAAAAAAAAAAAAAAAAAAAAAAGAGTGAAACTCAGCCTCAAAATAAATTAAATAAATAAATAAATAAATAAATAAAGGAAATGTGGTGGATAGATGACTATGTTCAACAATACTTCAAGAATGCAATTAAGCGAATCCAGAATGCAGGATTTTTACAAATGACCCAGTCTCCTAAATAAATAAATGGCATGAAAAAATTAGGAGGGGAGGCACTGTAAGAGCTTAAGAGATATATCAACCTAATGCAATGTGTTAACCTTGCCTGAATCCTGATTTAAAGAAATCAACCAGGGCTGAGTGCAGTGGTTCATGCCTGTAATCCAAGCACTTTGGGAAGCCAAGTGGGAGGATCACTTGAGCCCAGGAGTTCAAGACTAGCCTGGACAACATAGCAAGACCTTGTCTCTATGAAATAAATAAACAGTTTTTAAAGAAGAAAGAAATAAACTGCAAAAAGATACCTGGGAAAGTTTGAATGCAGATAAGGGATTAAATAATATAAAAGAATTGAGCCAGGTATGGTGGCTCACACCTGTAATTCCAATGCTTTGGGAGGCTGAGGCAGGAGGATGACTTGAGACCAGGAATGCAAAGTCATAGTGAGCTATGATTATGCCACTGCACTTTAGCCTGGACAACAGAGTGACACCCTCTAAAAACAATAATAATATTAATCAATGTTAATTTTTAGGTGTGATAATGCCATTGTGGTGTTTTGTTTTGTTTTGTTTTGTTTTGAGACAGGGTCTCACTCTGTCACCCAGCCTGGAGTGCAGTAGTGTGATCTTGGCTCACTGCAACCTCTGCCTCCCAGGTTCAAGCGATTCTCCTGCCTCAGCCTCCTGAGTAACTGGGATTACAGGTGCACGCCACCACGCCCAGCCAATTTTTGTATTTTTAGTAGAGACAGGTTTCACCATGTTGGCCAGGCTGGTCTCGAACTCCTGACCTCAGGTAATCCACCTGCTTCGGGCTCCCAAAGTGCTGGGATTACAGGCATGAGCCACTGCGCCCGGCTGTGGTTATGGTTTACACAGACTTTATTGGTTAGACATATATCTGAAGTATTGAAAGTAGAAAAGAAATTTTTCATTTTTTTTTCCATATGTAAAAAGAGAAAAATTAGACCCTGTCTCATAGTATACACAACAATAAATCCCAACTATATTAAAGACATAAAATAAAAACTTTTACCCTGAAGAAGTTATTATAAACTACATGAATGAGCTGGGCACAGTGACTCACACCTGTAATCCCAGCACTTTGGGAGGCCGAGGCGGGTGGATCTCTTGAGGTCAGGAGTTCGAGACTACCCTGGCCAACATGGTGAAACCCTGTCTCTATTAAAAATTTAAAAAAAAAATTAGCCGGGCGTAGTGGTGTACATCTGTAATCCCAGCTACTCGGGAGGCTGAGTTAGGAGAATCGCTTGAACCCAGGAGGTGGAGGCTGCAGTGAGCCAAGATTGTGCCATTGCACTCCAGCCTAGGTGACAGAGTGAGACTCCATCTCAAAAAAATAAATAAATAAAATAATATAATAAAATAAATAAACTACACGAATGGACAAACCATTTCTATGTAGACACCTGCTATGGTTTGAGTGTGTTTACTAAAAAGCATATGTTGGAAATTTAATCCTGATGCAACAGTGTTGGGCGGTGGGGCCTAATGGGAAGAGTTTATGTCATAAGGGCTCCACTCTCATAGATGGATTAATACCAATAATAGACAGGCTTGAGGCTTTGAATTTGATCTCTTGTGCTCTGTCTCATGGGCATGCTCTCTTGCCCTTCTGCCTTCCACCATGGGATAGCTCAGTGAGAAGGCCCTCACCAGATATAGGCACCTTGTTATTGGACTTCCCAGTCTCCAGAGCTATGAGAAATAAATTTCTTTATAAATTACCCAGTCTGTGATATTCTGTTATAGCAACGTGAAATGGACTAGAAAATTGGTACTGAGAGTGGAGTTGTGGCTGTAACAAATACCTGAAAATATAGAAGTGCCCTTGGGGCTGGGCGTGGTGGCTCACGTCTGTAATCCCAGCAATTTGGGAGGCGGAGGCAGGCGGATCACGAGGTCAGGAGATCAAGACCATCCTGGCTAACACAGTGAAACCCCGTCTCTACTAAAAATACAAAAACTTAGCCAGGCGTGGTGGCGGGCGTCTGTAGTCCCAGCTACTCGGGAGGCTGAGGCAGGAAAATGGCGTGAACCCGGGAGGTGGAGCTTGCAGTGAGCCGAGATCACGCTGCTGCACTCCAGCCTGGGCAACAGAGCAAGACTCAGTCTCAAAAAAAAAAAAAAAGAAGTGACTTTGGAACTAGATAATGGGTAGAAGCTGGAGGAATGTGGAGGACCAGAATAGAAAAAGCCTGGATTGCTGTGAATAGAGTGTTAAGGACAATTCTAGTGAGGGCTCACAAGAAAATAATGTGGCAGGCCAGGTCTCACTAACGCAGGCCTCCATAACAATTTTTTCAGTACTGACTAAGTGGTTAAGTTAAATATTAAAAGTTAAAAAAAGCCAGTGCCCTTATACAAAGGCTGGAATGTAGCAAAAGCCCACCAAGAGTTTTGCCTAGGCTTTTTCTGGGCCTTAAAGCATGACAAAATAATGAAGAAGTTTTTAACAGGATCCATTTAGGATTAAACAAGTTTTACTGGGAGTCTGAAGAAACTCCCCAGGCCTCCACAAAGAAGTTTTTTGTTTGTTTGTTTGTTTGTTTGTTTGTGGCTTTTTTTTGAGACGGAGTCTCACTCTGTCACCCAGGCTGGAGTGCAGTGGCACGATCTCGGGCTCACTGCAATCTCTGCCTCCCGGGTCCAAGCGATTCTCCTGCCTCAGCCTCCCGAGTAGCTGGGGTTACAGGCACATGCTATCATGGCCGGCTAATTTTTTGTATTTTTAGTAGAGACGGGGTTTTACCGTGTTAGCCAGGATGGTCTCCAACTTCTGGCCTCAAGTGATCCGCCCGCCTAGACCTCCCAAAGTGCTGGGATTACAGGCGTGAGCCACGACGCCCGGCCACAAACAAGTTTTTTGGAGGTCTGAAGGAACTCCCCAAACCTCCATGATTTAGCAGAAGACAAGGGTAATCACCCCAGCACCTAGACCCATTTAGATTAAGTAAATTTACTGAGGCTCCAGAAGGTCTTCAGGACTCAGACCTTAGTTATAGATTAAAGGAAGTTATTTGGCCAGGCGCGGTGGCTCACATCTGTAATCCCAGCACTTTGAGAGGCTGAGGCGGATGAATCGCCTAAGGTCAGGCATTCGAAATCAGCCTGACCAACAGGGCGAAACCCCGTCTCTACTAAAAATACAAAATTAGCCAGGTATGGTGGCATGCGCCTATAATCCCAGCTACTCAGGAGGCTGAGACAGGAGAATCAGTTGAACCCGGGAGTGGGAGGTTGCAGTGAGCCGAAATTGTGCCCTTGCACTCCAGTCTGGACAAGAGCGAAACTCTGCCTCAAAAAAAAAAAAAAAAAAAAGTCACTTATCTTTTTAGATGAATGCACCCTTATGCATAGACATATAGCTTAGAAGGTATATAAGCTCTAAAAAAACTTTGTAATTTCGGCCGGGCGCAGTGGCTCACACTTGTAATCCCAGCACTTTGGCAGGCTGAGGAGGGTGGATCACCTGAGGCCAGGAGTTCGAGACCAGCCTGCCAACTTGGCTAAACCCCATCTCTACTAAAAATACAAAAAAAATTGGCCAGGCGTGGTGGCGGGCGACTGTAATCCCAGCTATTTGGGAGGCTGAGGCAGGAGAATCACTTGAACCTGGGAGGTGGAGGTTGCAGTGAGCAGGGATCACGCCGTTGCACTCCAGCCTGGGTGATAAGAATGAAACTCCGTCTCAAAAAAAAAAAAAAAAGTTTGTAATTTTGAGTTGGTCTGGTGATCATTCCCAGGCCTTCTCCCTGTACTCAGTTATAGAAATAAAAACTCTCTTCCTCCCCGTTCATTTGCATCTTGTTACTGGGCTGCAAAAAAATAGCAGCCCAACCCTTAGTTTGGTCCAGGAACAATAAGAAATGTAGACAAACTGTGAAACTTTTTAGAGATTACTTAAGTGATCACGATCAAAATATTTGCAGAAATATGGACAATAAAGACCATTTTGATGATGTCTCAGATGGAAATGAAGAACAAAGTATTGAAAACTGGAGTAAAGGCTATTTTTGATATACAATTGCAAAGAACTTAGCAGAATAGTGTCCATGTTCTGGGACTTTGTGGAAAGCAGAACTTATGAGCAATGAATTAGGACATCCGACAGAAGACATATCTAAGCAGCAAAGTGGTCAAAGTGCCACATAGCTTCTTTTGGCTGCTTCTAGTAAAATGAGAGAAGAGAAAAATGATTTAAAGATGAAATCTATAATTAAAAGGGGAATAAATAGTTAAAAAATTTCATCCTGGCATGGAACAGTGTTAGGGAGAGAATGCTAAGGGTGTGACCTTTTGCTAAAGAGATTAATATGGATAGAAGGAAACAAACTTCTATTCATCAATACAATGGGAGAATGATCCCAAAGGTATTTCAGAGACCTTGGAGGCATCCTAGGACCTTAAGGGCAAGGTTTCTAGAGAGGTGCTTGTGGAACCTCAGCATTCACTCAGTGAAAAGGCCCTTGCCAGATGTGGGTGCCTTGATATTGAACTTTCCAGCCTCCAGAACTGTGAGAAATATATATATATATATATATATATATATATATATATATATATATATATATATATTATAAATTGACAGGCTGAGGCAGGTGGATCACTTGAAGCCAAGAGTTTGAGACCAGCCTGGCCAACATGGCAAAATCCCTTCTCTACTAAAAATACAAAAAATTAGCTGGGCATGGTGGCACACGCCTGTAGTCCCAGATAGGAGGCTGAGGCACAAGAATCTCTTGAGCCCAGGAAGTGGAGGTTGCAGTGAGCTGAAATGGCACCACTGCACTTCAGCCTGGGTGACAGAGTGAGACTTTGTCTCAAAAAAAAAAATTGCCTAGCCTGTGATATTTTGTTATGCAACACAAAATGGACTAAAACAATACCCTAGAGAAAATTTAGCATATGTGCATTGCAGCACTTTTTATAATATCACAAATTGGAGGCCAGACATGATGGCTCATGCCTGTAATCCCAGTGCTTTGGGAGGCTGAGGCAGGAGGACCATTTGAGGCCTGGAGTTTGAGGCTAGCCTGGGCAACAATCAAGGCTCCATCTCTACAAAAAAATTGTAAAATTCACTGAGCATGATGTGTACCTGAACTTGGGAGGCTGAGGTAGGAGGATTGCCTGAGCCCAGGAAGTTGAGGCTATAGAGATCATGCCACTGCCCTGTAGCCTGGGTGACAGAGTGAGATCTTGTCTCAAAAAAAAAAAGAAAAAAAAATTGGGAAGAAATGATACACCAGTAGAAGAATACAGTGACTGTGATTTATTCATACAATAGAAATCTATAAAGCACTAAATGTAACAATATAGAGAAGTCTCTACTAAAATATGGGTTTTAAAAAGTAAATTTCAAAATGTGTAATATGCCAGTTAAATAAACTTTAAAAACAAAAAATATATACTATTTTATTAATGGATATACATAAAGTAGAAGTAGAAAAACAAATGTGGAAAGAATACATACCACCTTGAAGTTACAAATTATCATGAGAAAGAAAAAGAAAGAGGAAAAAGGATGAAGGGACAGGGCTTTAACTTATCTGGAACTTTTTATTTATTAAAAAATACCAAAGCAAATAAAATCTGCATGGTGAATATCTAGATGTCAGTTATATTATTTTCTGTATACTTGATATATTTTATCATGCAAAAAAATAATAATAGTAAGGAATGCCCAAAGCAAAAGTGAAAAAAAGAACACACATACAAATATTTTCCCATAAATCTGTTTGACGTGGTAGGATGATGACCCTGAAAGATGATCCAGGATCATAAATGGCCTAGAATAGTAACAAGTATCAAATATAGGATGGTAAACTGAATGGTTGTGCATCTCACTCAACGAACTTGGATAAACAAGAAATGATACATTAGTTTTTAAAATAAAATTAAAATCATAAAGAATGAGATTCAGTATGAAAAAAAAATTAAAGTCAGCCCCATTCTGAAAGCTGGTAGGCAATTTAGTCCTGTTGTCTGTTGGTGCCCCTCCCATATTACCTCAGAAGCTGCGTTGATGATGCCTCCTTTATTAACTACCTTCCTTTCCCTGTCTTACTTTCTCCATTTCCCGAATCTCCCAGTTAACCTACTTGCACTCTCATCTTTGTCTCCAGGTTTGCTTATAGGGGAACCCAAATGATGACAATTAAGTAGTAGGGCATCCTCACCTCAACTCAACCCCTTTATTCATAAATACGAGATGTTTAATCATGATGGGCTCCTCAGGTTTACATATAAGAACACACACCAACAAGATGTTACAGTAATAACTCTAGGATCAAAGGTGGACATGGTATTATGATACAACTTATGGATGTGTCATACTTCACTAGTCTTGAGTCTTGAGCTCTCATTCAGATGTTTGGGAAATGTCTTTACAGGATATCCAGGATGCTGGTCAGATCATATCAGAATGAAGTTTTATCAAAAATAAAAGAAATAGGGCCGGGGTGGACGGTGGGTGGGATGGAGGCAACCTTGGAGCAGCACTTGGAAGACACAATGAAGAATCCCTCCATTGTTGGAGTCCTGTGCACAGATTCACAAGGACTTAATCTGGGTTGGCGTGGGACCCTGTCAGATGAGCATGCTGGAGTGATATCTGTTCCACCCCAGCAAGCAGCTAAGCTAACCTCTGACCCCACTGATATTCCTGTGGTATGTCTAGAATCAGATAATGGGAACATTATTATCCAGAAACATGATGGCATAGTGGCAGTGCACAAAATGGCCTCTTGACATCTTGTATCTGTTCCTCAGCAGCCTGTCACAGGAACTCGATCCTACCTATGTTAATTACCTTACAGAACTACTAAAGTTCCAGTAGTTAGGCCATTCATTTAATGTGCATTGGGCACTTTTCTATTTATTTAAATTGCTTTTTAACACTCTATGGACTGACTCTCTAGATATTAGTAAGAAAGGATCATGTTTTGAAGCAGCAGGTCCAGGTCACTTTGTATATAGAATTTTGCTATATTCAATAAATCTGTTTGGAGGAAAAAAATAATAAAATAAATAAATAAATAAAAGAAATCACAAGCATTAGGTGCTAGTTTTGTAGCTTCTCCTCTGCTCCTTTTATTTTCGGGCTTCTCAATCCACATGATTTTGGATTCTTTGGGTTAGTATCAGTATCATTGTGTATCATTATGCATTCCTCTCAATTTAATAGAAAATTACTAAATGCTCATTATGTGCCAATATTTTCCTAGGGCTCTAGCCTCTTCAAAACTTGGTTTATTTCTATGTTAAAGGATTTAGTTACAATACTAACTATACACACATAGAGGCTCCAACCCTTCCATGCCCTATTTCTTCACAAGAGCATTAAATATTTATTTTCCAATAGAATAGGACTACTTAGCCAGGGGCTGGCAAATCACCTCCATTTGTTCCTCCGCTTACCAGCATAAGATATGATGAGTCCACTTGCTCTGGTTTCCCAGTGAGGAGTAGTGAATATAACTCCACAGCCTGGATAATGCTTTATTCTCAGCAGCAATTAAAGTACAGCCATATCCCCTGGGAAGCTGCCTTCCTGCCTCCTGAATCAGTTAAAGGATGGAGAATTGGAGCTCAAAACGCTTGCTCCTGCTAATTCTAAGTCTCATTTTAAAACAATAAGACTAAGGTGTCATAGTACTATGATACGTTTTAATTTTTTTATTTTAATATAAAAATAATATACGCATATGGCCAACATTTTAAAATAATATTACAAGGTATAAAATAAAGTATCTCTATTTCTTAATTTATCAACTTTAAACACTATCTATTGATAGCTACTTGTGAAAGATATGACACTTGGTACTCTTTAATTACTTCTCACTTTTTCTTATCACCTCTTCCCTTCAGTTTTTCTTGTTTTGTTCTTCTAGTGGCTACCTTTGTTAACTTTAAATTATATACTTAGCCTGTTTCTACAAAAAATAAAAATAGGACCGGGCACAGTGGCTCATGCCTGTAATCCCAGCACTTTGGGAGGCCGAGGCGGGCGGATCACCTAAGGTCAGGAGTTCGAGACCAGCCTGGCCAACATGGTGAAACTAGGTCTCTACTAAAAATACAAAAATTAGCCTGGCATGATGGTGGGTGCGTGTAATCCCAGCTACTAGGAGGGCTGAGGCAGTAATCCCAGATACTTGGGAGGCCAAGGCCAGGAGAATCACTTGAACCTGGGAGGTGGAGGTTGTAGTGAGCTGAGATCGTGCCATTGCACTCCAGCCTGGGCAACAAGAGCAAAACTCTGTCTCAAAATAAATAAATAAAATAAATTAGCCAGTGTGGTGATGCTTGCCTGTGGTCCAAGCTGCTTCGGAGGCTGAGGTGAGATCACTTGGGCCTGGAAGTTTAAGGCAGCAGTGAGCCATGATCACGCCACTGCGCTATAGCTTGGACAACAGAGCAAGACCCCATCTCAATTATATACTTGGGTCTCTCTTAGTCTACCAATTATAGTTTGATACATTTTAAACGTCACCAGGCTACACTATTGCAGGAATGTTATCAATCTGTAGAACAGGACAGGTGCATTATTTAATGCATTTAAAATACTACCAGTAATTCTATGGAGTTGAATACTATTAGCATTCTTTTTTTTTTTTGGAGACAGAGTCATGTTCTGTTGCCCAAGCTGGAGTGCAGTGGCAGGATCTCGGCTCACTGCAACTTCCGTCTCCCAGGTTCAAGCGATCCTCCTGCCTCAGCTCCCCTAGTAGCTGGGATTACAGACACACACCACCATGCCTGGCTAATTTTTGTATTTTTATTAGAAACGGGATTTAGCCATGTTGGCCAGGCTGATCTCGAACTCCTGACCTCAGGTGATCCATCTGCCTCGGCCTCCCAAAGTGCTGGGATTACAGGCGTGAGTCACTGCGCCTGGCCTAGCATTCTTTAATTAATGAAGCATTTAGTATTGAACTACTCAAAAATTAACATTAGGTTTATAACATTTCTAGATTTTCAGAAAAACCTAAAATATTACAAATCTTGTTACAAAGTCTCATTTCATGAGACTCCATGAAATATGAAATCTCATTTATATGAAAATAAATAGAACAATAACAAAATCTTTATGGCCTTCTAATTATTTCTTTAACAATTCATTTTTTTAGAGAAGGAGCTGGAATTATTACAATGCAGATACATTAAGTCCCTCTTTATAAATAAATAGCTCTTGTATTTTCAAAATCAGAACGTATAATATCCAGAGCTTTAATTATGAAGAGTACACAGTCCAGCTTATCCCATATCCAGGAGCATTTGCTAAGCCCTTTGTCATGTGCTAGCCATAAAAAGTACCAATTTAGATCCTATGAGATAACATCTAAGTTAAGACCAAGCGATTGTAATAAGAGTGATTATCCAAGAAGAGTCACCAGCTATTTCTTATTCTTTTATCTACAGAAAAAAAGTCTTCTCTTCCAGGAGGGAGCAAAGGAAGGGAAGATTACCCCAAAAGAAAATGAAAAAAAAAAACAGAGCTTTCTACACCAATAAAAATGCAAAATAGGTGTACTATGTACTGTTTATTATTACACATTTACAGTAGGTCCAAAAACTGTTCTAAGTAAGATTAGAAAAAGAGAAAAGTGGGAAATGATTAATCCATTGGTGATATTTAGTGTGCTGATTAAATCGGAAACAATATGTAATAAAGAAAGAAATTACTTGTAACTAGTATGGAGTATTTGTAGTACATTTAATTTTTTTTTCTCAGAATTGCATTTTGGAGGAAGGAAAGTAAAAGTTGTATCTATTTCTTTTTTACTTTTTTTTTTTTTTTTTTTGAGAAGGAGTCTCACTCTGTTGCCCAGGCTGGAGTGCAATGGCACGGTCTTGGCTCACTGCAACCTCTGCCTCCAAGGTTCAAGCAATTCTCCTGCCTCAGCCTCCTGAGTAGCTGGGATTACAGGCACATGTCACCACAGCCGGTTAATTTTTGTATTTTTAGTAGAGACGGGGTTTCACTATGTTGGCCAGGCTGGTCTTGAGCTCCTGACCTCGTGATCTGCCCACCTCGGCCTCCCAAAGTGCTGGGATTATAGGCATGAGTCACCACACCCAGCATCTATTCTATTTCATTTTTGCAAATAATTACTATCCTAATACTATATCCTGAAAAATTCAGATTTCTTGTGGTTTTCTGTAAAAGCATATATTGGCCAGGCATGGCGGCTCATGCTTGTAGTCCCAGCACTCTGGGAGGCCGAGGCAAGAGGATCACTCGAGGACGGGAGTTTCAGGCTGCAGTAAGCTATGATTATGTCACTGTATTCCAGCCTGGGCAACAGAACAAGACCCTGTCCCCCACTCCCCCCAAAAAAGTAATTAAAAATAAAAGCATATATTGCAGTGTAAGTATCAAAGTGCCACCAGCTGTTAGTTTTCTGAGAATAAAATTTGGTCTTTTATCCTGCAAAGATGCTATGTATTAGTATCAACTGGAGGCTAAAGCACACACCTGAATCCTGTCAACAATAATGGTAGGCAGGGTGCCAAAGTAGAAGACTGAGCTGGCATTTGAAGAGCTGGGTTATTCTCTCAGTTTTTAACCTCTCTGAGCCTTAGTTTCCCCCATTTGATAATGAGGCTAATATTATCTGCTATCCTTGGGGAACTTTGTGGATCAGAATGAGATAAGGTATCTGAAAATACATTGTAATCTATAGAGTACTATACAAGTACTTCCTATTACCTTAATAAATATTCATAGGGTTCCTGATACAAGAATAACATTAAACAATGTGAAAGGAGAGAAAAAGAAATGGAGCTTGCCCTCAAAAAGAAAGAGACATTGACTGACATATTTTTATCTTTTTGTTCAGAGCCATGATATTTGACAATGTCTTTTGGGCCTCATTATAGAGGCCCTTAAGGAGACCTAGACAAATTAAAAGGGTTCAGCTATGGATTGGATCCTTCCCCCCACCCACCATCCATATGTTGAAGCCCTAACCCCCAGTGAGATGGTATTTGGAGGTAAGGCTTTTGGGAAGTAATGAGATTTACGTGAGGACTTGAGGGTGGGGCCCTCACGAAGGGGTTTGTGCCCTTATAAGAAGAGACACCAGAGCCAGGTGCAGTGGCTCATGCCTGTAATCCCAGCACTTTGGGAGGCCGAGGTGGGCAGATCATGAGATCAGGAGTCCGAGACCAGCCTGGCCAACATGGTGAAACCCCATCTCTACTAAAAATACAAAAATTAGCAAGGCATGGTGGCACGTGCCTGTAGTCCCAGCTACTCGGGAGGCTGAGGCATGAAAATCACTCGAACCCATGAGGCAGAGATTACAGTGAGCTGAGATCACACCACTGCACTCCAGCCTGGGCAAGAGTGAGACTCCATCTTAAAAAAAAAAATGGCTGGGCACGGTGGCTCACCCCTGTAATCCCAGCACTTTGGGAGGCCGAGGCAGGCGGATCACGAGGTCAAGAGATCAAGAGCATCCTGACTAACATGGTGAAACCCCATCTCCACTAAAAATACAAAAAAAATTAGCTGGTGTGGTGGCGCACCCCTATAGTTCCAGCCACTCGGGAGGCTGAAGCAGGAGAATCACTTGAACCTGCGAGGCGGAGGTTGTAGCAAGCTGAGATCTCGCCACTGCACTCCAGCCTGGGCAACAGAGCGAGATTCGGTCTAAAAAAAACAACAACAACAAAAATGATATATATAAAAAAAATTAGAATAGACACCAGGCCTGGTATGGTGGCATATGCCAGTAATCCCAGCATTTTGGGAGGCCAAGGCAAGATGATTACTTGAGTTCGGGAGTTTGAGACCAGCCTGGGCAAGATGGCGAGACCCTGTCTCTACAAAAATACAAAACTTAGCCAGGCATGGTGGTACATTCGTGTAGTCCCACCTACCTGGGAGGCTGAGGCAGGATTGCTTGAGCCCAAGAGGTCAAGGTTGCAGTGAGCTGTGATGGCAGCACTGCACTCCATCCTTGGTTACAGAGTGAGACCCTGTCTCAAAAAAAGAAAAAGAAGAAGGGCCAGGCGCAGTGGCTCACGCCTGTAATCCCAGCACTTTGGGAGGCGGAGGTGGGCGGATCACCTAAGGTCAGGAGTTCAAGACCAGACTAGCCAACATGGTGAAACCCTCTCTCAAGTAAAAATACAAAAATTAGCCGGGCATGGTGGTGCACACCTGTAATCCCAGCTACTCGGGAGGCTGAGGCAGGAGAATCGCTTGAACTGGGGAGGCAGAGGTTGCAGTGAGCCGAGATTGTGCCACTGCACTCCAGGCTGAGCAACAGAGTGAGACTCCATCTCAAAAAAAAAAAAAAAAAAGAATAGAAGAAGGAGGAGGAGGAGGAGGAAGAGGAGGAGGGCAGGAGAATTGGGGGAGGGAAGGGAGGGGAAGGGGGAGGAGGAGGAGGAGGAGGAGGAGAAACACCAGAAAGCAAGGTTGCAAATCCCTTCTTCCTGCCACGTGAGGATACAGTGAGAAGGCATCCATCTGCAAACCAGGAAGACAGCCCTCACTAAAACCTGACCATGTTTGTACTGTTCTTGAACTTGCCTCCAAAGCTGTGAGAAACACTTTTCTGTTGTTTAAGCCACCCAGTCAGTGGTATTTTGTTATCGCAGCCCAAGTTGACTAAGACAGGCTCTTCCCTAACTTCTCTATTCTATCCCCTCTACTTCCATAGTAGTAATAGCTAATATTTGAATAAAAGGTTAAATGTATGAATTGTCTTATTTAATCATCACAACAATTTTAGGAGGCAAGTATTATTAATCTTCTTTTACAGATGAGGAGTCTAGGCTCAGCAAATTTACAGTTTTTGGCCCCAAGCCCCACAGCAATTAAATGACACCAATGCAGATCTTCTGAGTCCAGCTGTAGTGCTTTGAATTTCTACGTACTAAAGCAACTCCTAACATCTTTTGGCCATCCAGAAAAATATTTTTCCTACGTTAAAACTGACAGTTGAGTAATAGCCAAAACTAGAAACAACCCAAAAGTCCATTAAATATGAATGAACAAACAAATTGAGATAATTCATTCAAGGAATAGTACTCAACAATAAAAAAGAGAACTATGTATATACATAACATGATAGATTAATCTCAGAACAATTATGCTGAGTGAAAAACAGGCAAAAAGAATATATACTGTGGCTAGGTGTGGTGGCTCACGCTTGTAATCCCAGTGCTTTGGGAGGCCAAGGCGGACAGATCACCTGAGGTCAGGGGTGCGAGACCGGCCTGGCCAACATGGAGAAACCCCGTCTCTACTAAAAATACAAAAATTAGCTAGGCATGGTGGTGCACATCTGTAATCCCAGATACTTGGGAGGCTGAGGCAAGAGAATTGCTTGAACCCAGAAGGCGGAGGTTGCAGTGAGCCCAGATCATGCCACTGCACTCCTCCAGCCTGGGTGACAGAGCCAGACTCCTCTAAAAAAAAAAAAAAAAAAAAAAGAATATATACTGTTTGATCCCTTTATATAAAATTCTAGAAAATTTAAACTAATCTATAGTGATAAAAGTGGATTAGTGGTTGCCTGGGGATGTAAGTAGACAGAGGCAGGGATTACCAAGGAGTAAGAATAAACTTTTAGAGCAGATGGAAATGTTATTTTGATTGTGATGATGGATACATATGTCAAAACTGATCAAAATGTACACATACATTAAATATGTGTGTCAATAAATCAATAAAGCTGGGGGTGAGAGAAGGCAATTAAAGAAAAAATGCACTATTGTCTTAATTTCCTGTAGAATAGTCTGTGATTTGTTCAAAGAGTGACCTGTGTTTTCCATAATCCAAGAGAGCTCATTTAATTAGGTCAGTTTTATAATTTTGGAATTTTGGCAGTAGGTGGTTTTCATGACACTGGTACCTTTATTTTTAAATTTGGACACTTTACAAAAAGCTGAGGAGAGTGTTATAATTCTTTCTCAGTAAGAGGCCTACCTGTCTCAAATGTCTTTGTTTGCAGATTTTTTTTTTAAATAGAGATGAGGTTTCACCATATTGGCCAGGCTGGTCTCGAACTCCTGACCTAAGGTGATCCACCCGTCTTGGCCTCCCAAAGTGTGGGGCTACAGGTGTCAGCCACCGCATGCAGCCTTGTTTGCAGGATTTTTAAGAGGAATAAATTATTCCCATTGTACCCAGCATTTTATTAGGCTTTTAGAGTTGCAAGAAACAGAATTACTCAGAGACTATTTTAAAAGCAGAGGGTCTATTGTAAAGCTACACTGAGACTATAACTGGAACAAGATCTCAGACTGGAAAGTCGTCAGGATCTGAGGCAACTCTAGAAATGAGCTACTCTTTCAATCTCTGTTACAGGCAGCATGTTCTCTTTCTCTTGCAAAGCATCTTTTTCCTCTCCACATGTCTACTCTGTTGTCCTCCTTCTATTCATTGTTTTATTTCTTGTTATTTTGCTATGCCCAGAATATCTTCAGTCTACCCCTACGGATCCACTCTTTGCCCTTTTCTACAGTGCTTGCTTTCCTGGAAACCTGGTCTGTATGAATTATATTAACGGAATGAGGTCAGTATATTTATTCTCCTGGCTCCCTCCCTGGAAGGTCATGTTAAGCAGCTGTACCCTTCAACCGAAGGCCATTGCTCCTCTCAAGATAACTCACTCTACACAGGGTTCCCCTTCCAACCTCTCCCTTGCCTCGTCCCTACAAGTCTAGGAATGCCTAGACCACGTTCCTCCACTATCTTTGTGGTTTTCCTATACCCTGCCCACACATTCTTAATTAGTTCCTTTGAAGATAAACCCTCCTCAATTTATCCCAGTTTGCATATGCCATTTTTTTCTTGTTAGGACGCTGAGTTATATCCTTTTTTTGGGACTAGTCAAGGGCAGTAGTGAGAAGAGAGGAAAGAGCGGAACAAGGAGTTTGAACTGTAACTGACATGAACAATCAGTTGAGATAACTCACTACCTTTGGACCAACCCTTTTTTTTTTGAGACGGGGTTTTGCTCTTGTTGCCTAGGCTGGAGAGCAATGGCACAATCTAGACTCACTGCAACCTATGCCTCCCGGGTTCGAGCGATTCTCCTGCCTCAGCCTCCTGAGTAGCTGGGATTACAGGCACCCGCCACCACACTCAGCTAATTTTTGTATTTTTACTAGAGGCAGGGTTTCTACATGTTGGCCAGGCTGGTCTGGAACTCCTGACCTCAGGGGATCCACCCACCTTGGCCTCCCAAAGTGCTGGGATTACAGATGTGAGCCACCGTGCCCAGCCCCATCCCCCTTTTTTTAAAGAAACAAGATCTCACTATGTTGCTCAGGCTGGAGTACCAGCTCAGGCTATTCTCAGGCACGGCCACAGTGCACTACAGCCTTGAACTCATGGGGCTCAAGATCCTCCCGCCTCAGCCGCCTGAGTAGCTGGGACTACAGGTGTGTGACACCATTCCCAGGTATATGTTTTTAATCTTTTTTCTTTTTTTTTTTTTTAATCTCACAGCTTGCTAGGCATGGTGGCTCATGCCTGTAATCCCAGCACTTTGGAGGCCTAGGCAGGTGGACTGCTTGAGCCCAGGAGTTCAAGACCACCTGGGCAACATGGTGAAACCCTGTGTCTACCAAAAACAAAAATAAATAAACAAAAAAGCAAAACTTAACTTGGCATGGTGACGTGTGCCTGTAGTCCCAGCTACTCGAGAGGCTGAGGCAGGAGAACCGCTTGAACCTGGGAAGCAGAGGTTGCAGTGAGCCGAGATCGTGCCATTGCACTCCGGCCTGGCAACAGAGCAAGACTCAGTCTCAAAAAAAAAAAAAAGGAAAAAGAAAAATCTTTAAGGCCAGGCGCGGTGGCTCACGCCTGTAATCCCAGCACTTTGGGAGGCCGAGGCGGACAAATCAAGAGGTCAAGAGATCGAGACCATCCTGGCCAACATGGTGAAACCCTGTCTCTACTAAATATACAAAAAATTAGCCAGGCATGGTGGCAGGCACCTGTAATCCCAGCTACTTGGGAGGCTGAGGCAGGAGAATCACTTGAACCCAGGAGGCGGAGGTTGCAGTGAGCCGAGATCGCACCATTGCATTCCAGCCTGGGCAAAAAGAGTGAAACTCTGTTTCAAAACAACAACAACAACAACAAAACAATTTACATGAAAAAATTTAAAGATGAATAACAGGTTCCAGCAGTTATTCTTCTTCTTCTTCTTTTTTTTTTTTTTTTTTTGAGACTGTCTTGCTCTGTCACCCAGGCTAGAGTACAGTGACATGATCATAGCTCACTGCAGCCTCGAACTCCTCGAGTGATTCTCTCCCCTCAGCCTCCCAAGTAGCTGGAGCTACAGGCATGAGCCACTGGGCCTGGCCTGGTTATTCTTAACCATGCTAATATTTGGTAATATACTAATGTGTATCCTCCTATGGGCTTACTATTTAAGGCAGTAAGGTAGTACTGCTTAAGGTTGCTTTTCATCGTGTATGAGGACTCTGAAGAATCCAAAACTTGAGTTTGGATGAAATCATGATCTCAACAGGATAGCATAGGCAGTTAATGTTTCAGAAATAATACAGATTTTAGTGGTTCACACCTGTAATCCCAGCACTTCGGGAGGCCAAGGCAGGCAGATCACTTGAGGTCAGCAGTTTGAGACCAGCCTGGCCAACATGGCAAAACTCCATCTCTACTAAAAATACAAAAACTAGGACTGATGCAGTGGCTCACGCCTGTAATCCCAGCACTGTGGGAGGCTGAGGCAGGTGGATCACAAGGTCAGGAGTTCAAGACCAGCCTGACCAACATGGTGAAATCCCCTCTCTACTAAAAATACAGAAGTTAGCTGGGCATGGTGGTGCATGCCTGTAACCCCAGCTTACTCAGGAGGCTGAGGCAGGAGAACTGCTTGAACCCAGGAGGCAGAGATTGCGGTGAGCCGAGATCATGCCATTGCACTCCAGCCTAGGCAACAGAGTGAGACTCTGTATCAAAAACAAAAAACAAAAATTAGCTGGGTATGGTGGCATGCGCCTGTAGTCCCAGCTATTTGGGAGGCTGACGCAGGAGAATCGCTTGAACCCAGAAGGCAGAAGTTGCAGTGAGCCCATATCGCACCACTGCACCCCAGCCTGGGTGACAGAGTGAGACTCGGTCTCAAAAAAAAAAAAAAAAAAGAAAGATATAATACAGATTTTAGAGCCAAATAAGCTTGGTTTGAAACCCTAGAGCTACAACTTTAAACTTCTATTTCCTCATCTGTAAAGTATAATTATAACTACCTTATGGAGATATTATGTAGATTAATGAGAACAAACCTAAAATATAATACATAGTAGATACTGAGTAAATGTAGTTATTAAGATCACGTGTGATTATCTTAGTTAAGTATGCACAGCAAAACCTTTTGGCTTAATTTAGAAAGTCAAAATAAATGGGAGAAGAAAAAAAGAAAAGCAGCTTATGACTCCTTTTCCTGTCTTGCTCTGCTTAGCTGCAGCTACCTAAGATCTGACTTGTGAATTCAGTCACCAAATTTCTGAGGCGATCCACACCATGTCTAATAGTATATTAGAAACATCATTTCCATCAGCACGAGCCTGAAGTCAATCTTGCTCTGTTAAACATATCCAGTATGCCTCCTATATGCCTTTCCTTCAATTCTCATTTTTTTTAACCAGAATTTTTACTGGTAAATTACTGTAGAATTTACTGGTAAATTCTGTAGTATTTTTACTTTGATTGCTAATTTGCATTTTTATTTTCTTTCTTGGGGCCAAAATCCTAACTTGAACCCAAACTGGCTGTCTGGGGCTAAAAAAATCCACTTGATCTAGCACTTGGCAGTTCCTTCTCCATGGGACCTGACCCAACGTCTGTATCCCCAGCTGATCCTAGGGGTGTACTTCAAGCTAGAAGGATCCTACCAACCCTATTAGTATCCTTATTTGATTAGAATCGTTTGGCAAATAGATTTCATACCATGTAACAGTAGTTTACTTGTAGTCACTGGTTGAAGCACTGTTTTGAGAAGTATTGTAAGGACTTTTCTGGGTGAACTAGAAAAGAAGACCCTATTTGATATATATATTTTTTTAAGTCTGCCTTGGGGAGGTGCAGTGTGGTGGCTCACACCTGTGATCCCAGCACTTTGGGAGGCCAAGGCAGGTGTATTACTTGAGCCCAAGATTTCAAGACCAGCCTGAGCTGTATTAGCATCTGCTCACCCATACCATCAGCTGAATAGTAAAAAAGACATGATTCCTATGCCTAGCAAGACCCCATTTCTTCAAGAAAATTAAAGATTAGCCAGGCATGGTGGCGCACACTTTTAGTCCCAGCTACTCAGGAGGCTGAGGCAGGAGGATTGCTTGAGCCCAGGAGTTCAGGTCTACAGTGAGCCGTGACTGTGCCACTGCACTCCATCCTGGGCAGCAGAGCAAGACCCTGTCTCAAAAAAAAAAAAAAAAAATCTGCCTTGGAGGCCAGGTTGGGGAATGTGGAAGGGAAAAATGGAGGCATTTATGCTACACATTTGCCAGCCTTGGCTCAGAGACTACTGCTGCTTGATCCCCATGCTAGATTAGATTCCTTACACATTAATGTCAGTCACTTAAGCCTGAGTTTTCCTACATCTTTTTGATCACTGTAATTTGAAGTGAGGTTACCCTCATGGGGGTGTCTATCCTGGCACTCAAGTGTTTGACTGATGGTCATTGTTCTTCTCAAGGCAGGGCAGCCCCACTCTACATAACCTCTCCCTTTAGACCTAGGGTGGTGGTAACAGCTTTTCACTGTTACAAGTCCCAAGTTACTTTGCTATAATTTGTGGTTCCTCTCCACCCCATCTATAGCTTTCTGAATGGTCTCTCCTCAAATTATCCTATTTTGAGTGTGTCATCTGTTTCCTATTGGTACCCTAACTAATGAAAGCACTTACTATGTACCAGGTACTGAGGATACAATAGTAAACAAAGACAGGCCGGGCACCGTGGCTCATGCCTATAATCCCAGCACTTTGGGAGGCCAAGGCCGGAGATCACCTGAGGTCGGGAGTTTGAGACCAGCCTGACCAACATGGAGAAACCCCATCTCAACTAAAAATACACAGTTAGCTGGGCGTGGTGGTGCATGCCTGTAGTCCCAGCTACTCAGGAGACTGAGGCAGGAGAATCACTTCAACCCGGGAAGCGGAGATTGCGGTGAGCCGAGATCATGCCATTGCACTCCAGCCTGGGCAACAATAGGGAAACTCCATCTCAAAAACAAACAAACAAATAAACAAACAAAACCCAAAGACATAAAAGTTCCCACTTTCTGGTAACTACGTTGTAGCCAGTTTCAGAATGCCTTGTAGTCAGGTCTGTGTAGGTTATATCCTTGCCTGTTTGAAGTTTATGTGCCTTTCTTGTCATTAAACACAATAAAGGAGATACACACCCGTGCTTGCAAGTATGTTTTATATAAACCCCTATAATTAGGATTTCAGGAAATTCTAAGGGTAGGAACCCTTAGACTTTCTCAAATCTCTCATGTGTTGCCTTCATTTATTCAACAAATATTTATTAAGTGCCTGAGTGCTCAATAGATGTTAGCTGCCTGTTATTGTGTTCCAGGTATCCTACTATATGCTGAGGGGTAAGAGGTGGGTAGAGAAAGGGCGGGTTCAATGATGAGTAGAATAAGTTCTGTGAGAAATAAACTCATAAACAACCACTGCACAAATATAAAATGTTTATGATAGATGTTTGTGAGAAGGCTATGGGAGTACAGAGGAGGGAATGACTAACTCATTTCGGGAATTGGGAAAGGCTTATTGGAGGTAATGTTTGACCTGAGCTTGGACGGATGAGTAACACTTTGCCAGAAAGTGGAAAAGGGAAGGACATTTAGGAAGAGGAAAGGAGTTATGAAATATCCAAAAAGTATGTCAGAAAATGACAAGTGGTTTAATTTTCTTTGTAACTAGAGTACCGCATTGCAGATGGTAGCAAGGAATGAGACTGGAAAGGGCATGCAGGACTCAGATTTTGAAGGGGGGTCACGTATGAAGAGTTTGGAATTTATTCTAGTAAATAGTAAGAAACGCTTCAAAGAATTTTAAGCAGAAGTGAACAAAATGAGAACTATGTTTTAGAAAGAAAATTTTGGGAGATGGAGGGGGTAAAACAGTGGAAATGGATAAAGATTTAAAACAGGAAAGTAGTAGGTTTTGTTGCAAATGTGTAGGGGAGAAATGATAAGAGCCTAAACTAAAGAAATGACAATGGGAATGGAGAAATGGAGAGATGGGGCAGGGGGAGTGAATTTTTTTTTTTGGAGACAGAGTCTCCCTCTGTTGCCAGGCTGGAGTACAGTGGAGCAATCTTGGCCCACTGCAACCTCCACCTCCTGGGTTCAAGTGATTCTCCTGCCTCAGCCTCCTGAGTAGCTGGGATTACAGGTGGGCAACACCATGCCCAGCTAATTTTTGTATTTTTAGTAGAGACGAGGTTTCACCACGTTGGCCGGGATGGTCTCAAACTACTTATCTCAGGTGATCCTCCCGCCTCAGCCTCCGGAACTATTGGGATTACAGGTGTGAGCCAGTGCGCCTGGCCTTCTTTTTTTTTTTTTTTTTTAAGACAGAATCTCACCCTTGTCACCCAGGTTGGAGTGCAATGGCATGATCTCAGCTCACTGCAACCTCCAGTTCTCAGGTTCAAGCGATTCTCCTGCCTCAGCCTGTTGAGTAGATGGGATTACAGACACACGCCACCATGCCCGGCTAAGTTTCGTATTTTTAGTAGAGACAGGGTTTCACCATGTTGGCCAGTCTGGTCTCAAACTCCTGACCTTAGGTGATTCACCCGCTCAGCCTCCCAAAGTGCTGGGATTACAGGTGTGAGCCACCGCGCCCGGCCAAGGGGGAGTGAATTTCATTGATATTTAGGAGGTGGAATAAAAAAGGTTCTGACACTCTATTAGATATGAATAAATATGGAAAGGGAGGAGATGAAGTTGATGCAAATAGATGGATGGAAGAGTAGTCAACTTGGTGAAAGAGAGTTAGAGCAATTGAAATCTGTCTTGCCAAAGGAGAAGCACAAGAAACAAGATGATAATGCTGCAGAAGCCAAAACGTTTCGGTAATTGGAGATATTAGGTACATCTGAAGCTGTGGAGTGAGCTGAAAACAGGTGAGTAGGTTAATCGTTTATATGTACAAAAAGTGTCAGAACCACAGATCCCCTCTACCCTGCTGGCTGAGTCTCTCCTACTCAAGCTAGGCAAGGTAGAGGGCAAGGATGAGGCTTAAAACGTCAAAAGGGCATTAGCTGAAAGTTTCCTCAATCCTGAAACTGACCCTTGCTATAGGATTGAATTTTTCCCCCTGAATTTCATGTTGAAATTTGATCCAAATGTCGGCGACGGGGACTAATGGTAGGTGTTTGGGTCATGGGGCAGTTCCCTCATGAATGGCTTGGTGCTGTCCTTGCAGCAATGAGCGAGTTCTTGCTCTTCTGGATCCCATGAGAGTTTTTTGTTGTTGTTGTTGTTGTTTTCCTCTGTTTTCTGAGACAGAGTTTTACTCTGTCGTCCAGACTGGGGTGCAGTGGTGCGATCTTGGCTCACTGCAACCTCTGCCTCCTGGGTTCAAGGGATTCTCGTGCCTCAGCCTCCCCGGTAGCTGGGACTATAGGCACGCACCACCATGCCTGGCTAATTGTTGGATTTTTAGTAGAGACAGGGTTTCACTATGTTGGCCAGGCTGGTCTTGAAGTCCTGGCCTCAAGCGATCTACCCACCTTGGCCTCCCAAAGTGCTGGGATTACAAGCATGAGCCACCCCACACGGCCGTTCCCATGAGAGTTGATAGTTAAAAATAGCCTGGCACCCCCTAACCCCCGACCCCCATCCCTGCCATTTCCTCTCTCACCATGTGATCTCTGCACACACTGGCTCCTCTTTGCCTTCCTCCATGAGTGGGAGCAGCTCGAGGCCCTCATCAAAAGCAGATGTTGGTGCCATGCTCCTTGTACAGCCTATAGAACCATGAGCCAAAGATACCTCTTTTCTTTACAAATTACCCAGCCTCAGGTATTCCTTTATAGCAACACAAAAGGAGTAAGACACCCTCATTGATGGTTTCTTATTTAGCTCCTAGAATGTTGGCAGCCAATCAAATGGGCCCCAGGCAGAAGCCTGTCACCAGCTTCTCCCTTTATAGGAATTCCCACCAGGCAGCAAGCCTCACCCATACACAATAAACTTGCAATCAGGTTTTTCAGCCCTTACTCGTAACTATGAAAGGACAATAAAGAATCACCAGAAAAGACCGGGCACTGTGGCTCATGCCTGTAATCCCAGCACTTCGGGAGGCCAAAGTGGGTGGATCACCTGAGGTCAGGAGTTTGAGACCAGCCTGACCAACATGTTGAAATTCTGCCTCTATTAAATACAAAAAATTAGCCAGCCGTGGTGGCGCATGCCTGTAATTCCAACTACTTGGGAGGCTGAGGCAGGAGAATTGCTTGAACCCGGAGGTGGAGGTTGTAGTGAGCCGAGATCATGCCATTGCACTCCAGCCTGGGCAGCAAG
Source organism: Gorilla gorilla gorilla (assembly GCF_029281585.2). Taxonomy (NCBI): domain Eukaryota; kingdom Metazoa; phylum Chordata; class Mammalia; order Primates; family Hominidae; genus Gorilla; species Gorilla gorilla. The sequence continues at coordinate 43,091,282 of NC_073232.2, read as the reverse complement.
AGTGAAACTCTGTTTAAAAAAAAAAAAAAATTTTTTTTAGAGACAAGGTCTTGCTCTCTCATCTAGGCTAAGGTGCAGTGGCATGATCGTAGCTCACTGCAGCCTTGGACTTCTGGGCTCAAGCAATCCTCCTGCCTCAGCCTCCCAAGTAGCTAGGACTATTTGTACATGTAGTCTTTTCTCTAAAGACACTAATTTTTAAAGGGTGTGAAGCTGGGCATGGTGGCTACATGTGCAAGCTACATTACAGGTGCAAGCTACATTACAGGTGCAAGCTACCATGCCCAGCTTCACACCCTTTAAAAATTTGTGTCTTTAGAGAAAAGAAGATATTTCATTCATGAACTAGAAATAAGATCATTTTTTAAAAGAACATATAAAGAATAATAACTCTGGTAAATTAAACATATGATAAAATTAAAGATTTAAGGGAATTTCCTAAAAGGTAACACAGATAAGATAAGAAAATTAAAGTACCAATACAGAAGGCCTAACGTATGACTGTGAGAGAACAGAAAAACTGGAGTGGAAGAAATTATCAAATAAGATAACAAAATAATCAAAACTATCAATCAAATGTAACAGAATAATGTCATTTCAGACTACAAGGACTCAAAAAATTTATCTCCTAAATACCCTTTCTCAGACGTCCACTGGAGGATATATTCCACCCAAATGAAAAACTAAACTGAAAAAGAAAAAAAGAGATCCAGGAAATAGGAAATCTAATATAGAAGGTAGGTAAAGAGAATCTCAAGGAAAATTGTGAAGGCAAATCTCAGAATGACAGTTGGCAGGGCTGGAGAGAAAATCACATCCAAATTGGAGCAGTGCAGAGGGCTCCAGAAGAAATGCCTCCAGGAGGGAAATTTTAAAAAAACTGATACAGTGACCATATAGAAAGGCAATGAAAATGGCACTTTACCTCCACGGTCTTTCCCCAAAAAACATATAACCCCAATCTATCATCAGAAGAATATCAGACAAATTTCAATTGAGGGATATCCTACAAAATACCCAACTCATACTCTTCAAAATATCAACGTATAGGGAAGTCTGAGGAAGTCTTACAGCAAAGAGGAAACTAAGAAGATGTAGCTACTAAATAGAATGTGGTACTAAATTGGGAACATAATAGATTTTCATAAATTATGTGTGCCTGGTTGGAAATATCAACTATCTTTATGTCTGCTTGTAAAAGTTTCAAAGTATGTTTTCCCTCAAAAAGGCAACATTACTTCATTTGCTTGAATATTATGATAGGAATGCTTACTGATATTACTTGATAGTCATATATAGCCTAGGAACTTTAACATATATATAACTATAGCAGTATTAATAATGACAGTTGTACTTCTTTAAAACATTAAATTTGAGGAAACTTAAAAAAAAAAAAAAAAGAATGTGGATGAGGATATTGGAATAAAAAAAGAATAGGGCCAGGCGAGGTGACTCATGCCTGTAATCCCAGCACTTTGAGAGGCCGAGATGAGTGGGTCACCTGAGGTCAGGAGTTGGAGACCAGTCTGACCAACATGGTGAAACCCCATTTCTACTAAAATTACAAAAACTGGACGTGCTTGGTGGCAAAGCCTGTGTCCCAGCTACTCAGGAGGCTGAAGCAGGAGAATTGCTTGAACCTGGGAGGTGGAGGTTACAGTGAGCCGAGATCGTGACACTGCACTCCAGCCTAGGTGCTGGGTGACAGAGTGAGATTCGGTCTCAAAAAAAAAAAAAAAAAAAGAAGAAGAATAGGTAAAAACTAAGGAAATCTGAATAAAGTATGAACTTTTGTGAATAATAACATACCAATATTGGTTCATTAATTACAACAAATGTATCATACCAGTGCAAGATGTTAATAATAGAAGAAACTGGGCATGGCGTATATGAGAACTCTGTACTATTTTCACAATTTTTCTGTAAATCTAAAACTGTTTTAAGTTATAGCGTGTGTGTGTGTGTGTGTGTGTATGTGTGTGTGTGTTTTAAAAAGAGCTGGCTGGGCATGGTGGCTCACACCTGTAATCCCAGCACTTTGGGAGGCCAAGGTGGGTGGATCGCCTGAGGTCAGGAGTTCGGGACAAGCCTGGCTAACATGGTGAAACCCCGTCTCTACTAAAAATACAAAAATTAGCCAGACCCAGTGGTGCACACCTGTAATCCCAGCTACTTGGGAGGCTGAGGCAGGAGAATCGCTTGAACCTGGGAGGCGGAGGTTGCAGTGAGCTGAGATTGTGCCACTGCACTCCAGCCTGGGCGACAGAGTGAGACTCCATCTCAAAAAAAAAGAGCTAACTGGGGGAAGGCAATCATAAACTCCAGGAAAGCCAAGAAATTGTACAAAAAAAAAAGAATGCTTTCATAGTATACCTTATGGCTAAGCAATGAATAATATTTATATAATCATAATGCTGTAAACACTAATTATTGACCTAATAAAACACTGTGCTACAATTAAATAGGCAGTTTAGAAGGACAAGTAAATGTGTCGATGAAACGATAGGATTTCTAATTCTTTATTTTCCGTAGAAGGAAGTCAGTAAATAATGTCTAAAATGGAAAACTAAAGAAATAACAGCATAAAGATATTCTTTAGAAACACAGATAGAGGTTAGCACCAATAGAAACAGTTTTTAAATGTTGAAAATGGCTGCCTCTGGGTAGCTGGTTGCAGGGATAGGTTTGGGAGAGGAGGAGCAGCGTTGCATATTTTTTATTATAATGTTTTAGCATTGGCCGGGCACAGTGGCTCACGCCTGACCAACATGGTGAGGCTGGTCTCGAACTCCTAAAAATACAAAAATTAGCCAGGCATGGTGGCATGCGCCTGTAATCCCAGCTACTCAGGAGGCTGAAGCAGGAGAATCACTTGAACCCGGGAGGCGGAGGTTGCAGTGAGCCAAGATCGCACCACTGTACTCCAGCTTGGGCAACAGGGTGAGACTCCGTCTCAAGAAAAAAATCTATTTAATGTATATCTTTAATAGAAATTACATTTTTAAAAAGATTGAAAATATTTAGACTGAAATAGGGAGGTAATTATATTTCCTTAACCCTAATAACCCATAGTTAAACTTAGGTAGTTCATACCATAAAAGGGGGCAAATAAGATGTTCTTGAAAAAATAATAATAATTGGCTGGGTGCGGTGCCCCTGTAATCCCAACACTTTGGGAGGCCAAGGCAGGCAGATCACCTGAGGTCAGGAGTTTGAGACCAGCCTGGCTAATATGGCGAAACCCCGTCTCTACTAAAAATACAAAAATTAGCCAGGTGTGGTGGTGGGTGCCTGTAATCCCAACTACTTGGGGGGCTGAGGCTGGAGAATTCCTTGAACCTGGGAGGCGGAGTTTGAAGTGAGCTGAGATCACGCCACTGAACTCCAGCCTGGGTGACAGAGTGAGACTCCATCTAAAAATAAAAATAAGTAAAATAAAATAAAAAAAAATTAGGCCGGGCACAGTGTCTCACGCCTGTAATCCCAACACTATGAGAGGCCGAGGTGGGCAGATCACTTGAGGTCAGGAGTTCGAGACCAGCCTGACCAAAATGGTGAAACTCTGTCTCTACTAAAAATTCAAAAATTAGTTGAGCATGGTGGCAGACGCCTGTAATCCCAGCTACTTGGGAGGCTGAGGCAGGATAATCACTTGAACCTGGGAGGTGGAGGCTGCAGTGAGCTGAGATCACACCATTGCCCTACAGCCTGGGTGACAGAGCGAGACTCTGTCTCAAAAAAAAAGAAAAAAAAATTGCCAGCCGGGTGCAGTGGCTCATGCCTATAATCCCAGCACTTTGGGAGGCCATGGCAGGTGGATCCCTTGAGCCTACGAGTTTGAGACCAGCCTGGGCAACATAGGGAGACCCTGTCTCTACAAAAATAATTAAAAATTAAGCTAGGCATTGTGGTGTGTGCCTGTGGTCCCAACTACTCAGGAGGCTGAGGCCGGAGGATCTCTTGAGCCCGGGAGATCGAGACTGCAGTGTGCAGTGAGCAGTGATGGTGCCACTGCACTCCAGCCTGGGTGACAGAGTGAGACAATCTCAAAAATAAAAATAAATAAATTGCCCTCTGAGAAACCACACAGGTAGCACATAATTAGGAATTAGATCAGAGATATGCAAAAACTCAAAATCCTTTTTTTGTTTGTTTGTTTTTGTTTTGAGACAAGAGTCTCACTCTGTCACCTAGGCTGGAGTGCAGTGGCACCGTCACTGCTCACTGCACACTGTAGCCTCCACCTCCTGGAGCTACAGTGATCCTCCAGCCTCAGCTTCCTAGTAGCTGGGACTACAGGTACTGCTACCACCCTCAGCTAATTTTTTTATTTTTTGTAGAGACAAGTAGGGGAGTGGGGTAGGGTCTCCCTATTTTTGCCTAGGCTGGCCTCGAACTCCTGGAGTCAAACAATCCTCCCACTTCAGCCTCCCACACTGCTATGATAACAGGCATGAGTCACCTCCCCTGGCCTAAAATCCTTAATGTACTGGCTAAATGTACTCATATGGTTAAAGAAAGATTCAATCAGAATGTGGATCACTCAGCTGCAGAAGTCTAGAAAATATTCTCTCAGAGACAGACACTGGTTGGGCCTATCTAAAGGGAAAAGATGCCCTTTAGCAGGTAAATTCTCTATTATGGAGATGATGAATAAACCTTTGAAATATTAAACAAACTTCTCTTTCCCTGATTCCATGCTCATCCGGCAACCTTGTCATTTAATTTGCCTTTGCATGTCAAACCCCCTACAAGAAGAGAAAGGACACAAATATAAGGACACAAGTGTCAGTCCTCTTGGCAGTTATATTTCTCATTGTAAAGTAAACAATGCAGCATTCGTATTTTATAGATTAGTGTCTGTGAGCTAGGTTAATGTCAGTCAGCCCTCTGAGAGATTTGGCACCATTCTGTGGGTGACATATCAAGCCTCCAAGCCTGCAAGACTGAGGGCCAGATCTTAGCCTGTGAATTCACCCAGGTAGTTCCCACCTGCAAGGTCAGTCAGCCAACTTTGATTTGGCAATACTCTGACCTCTCTATCTTCTTTGACCGTCCTCACCTACATATGAAGGAATATTTTAATAACATGACATAAGACACACATATTATTGTCCTAGAACCACATGATCCTAGAGTTTTATTTTTTCAATTCTAGTATTTCACCAAGTGGAAGTAAGGCAATCCTACTCTGGGATTAAATTAGGTAGATGATAAAGACAAAAATCTTTTGGGTTCTCATGAATGCACTAATCTGACATGATCTGTTGAGAATCACCATCTACTTACACCCATGTAGACTGAGAGTTAGAATTGCATAAATAGAAGCCATGACCTTTTTCCATTTTTATTTATTTATTTATTTATTTATTTTTTGAGACAGGGTCTGGCTTTGTCATCCAGGCTAGAGTGCAGTGGCATGATCTCAGCACACTGCAACCTTCGCCTCCTGGGCTCAAGCCATTAGCCTCCCAAGTAGGTGGGACTACAGGCACAAACCACCACACCTGGCTAATTTTTGTATTTTTAGTAGAGACAGGGTTTCACCATGTTGGCCAGGCTGGTCTTGAACTCCTGAGCTCAAGCAATCTGTCCCCTTAAGCCTCCCAAAGTGCTGGGATAACAGGCGTGAGCCACCTTGCCAGGCTGTGGCAATGATCTTAAAGGACAGCTCACGGTCTACCACATCTGGGCAGAATAATGCCACTAGTCTAGTTGCAATTTCTTCTAAAGCTCACTATCATAAAGGGAGGTAGTTTCATGACAGAGAGAGACATCAAATTTGCTGCCACCTCTTTGCGTTCTTTATGGTCCAGGCCTTGCTATTAATATTAGAAGTGTAATATATGTACTACATGGCATTAGTAACACTTGGAAGCTCGTTAGAAATGCAGAATGTCAAGCCCCACCCCAGTCTTACTGAATTAGAATTTGTATTATAACAAGATCTCCAGGTCATTCAAGTTTACTGGAAAATTTGAGAAGCACTGATCCAGGGTGTGTTTTTCAAGTTGCAGTTGCAACCCATTAGTGGGTCATGAAATCAATCTAGTGGTTCTGGCACCAGCATTGTTTAAATGAAATAGATCAGAAAACAACAGAGTGCATTGCATGTATAGGAGTAACAATTGTTTTGTGAAACTCTTGTTTTAATTATAAATATGTTTATATTTTGTGAGTCTTGATGTAAAATGTTGGTCCTGGTCAAAAAAGTTTGAAAGCCTCTAATTTCAGGTAGTGTTTCTCAAAATGTTGCCTACGTTGGAATTCCCAAAAGTATTTAAAAGTTTGGCCTATGGTGAGGAAGGAACAGGAGTTTGTATTTTAAACTAATTACCGGCCGGTGCAGTGGCTCATGCCTGTAATCCCAGCACTTTGGGAGGCCAAGGCAGGCAGATCACATGAGGTCAGGAATTTGAGACCAGCCTGGACAACATGATGGAACCCCATCTCTACTAATAATACAAAAATTAGCTGGGTGCGGTGGTGCATGCCTGTAATCCCAGCTGCTCTGGAGGCTGAGGCACAAGAATTGCTTGGACCCGGGAGGCGGAGTTTGCAGTGAGCCAAGATCACACCACTGCACTCCAGCCTGGGCAACAGAGTGAAACTATCTCAAAAAACGAACTAAACTAAACTAATTCTCCCAGGTAATTCTGATTTTGATGCATACTAAATTTGAGAACCACTAGTCTGGCAGTGACCTCAGACATTAGCATGCATCATAATCACCTGGAAGTCTTGTTAAAACACAGGTTGCTGGGCTTCACCCCCATAATTTCTAATTCAGTTGGTCTGGGATAGGGCCCAAGGATTTCAGTTCTAACAAATGCTAGGTGATGCTGATGCTGCTGGTCTAGCAACCACTGGTCTAGAGACATCAAATTACTACTGTGAAGGACGTAGAATTAGGATATTTGCTTCAAGCTGAATTATTTTTCCAATTTCTGTAAACCCATTCATCAAACACTCCCATTAATTTCTGTATACATTGTCCCAGTATCGTCATAGAGTGAATGAGCCTTAGTTGTTTCAAAGAGGAACTCTATTGAACATTTATCGATTTTCACTATTCTAAGAATCATGGGTCTATCTAGCCACAGGATATGTACCTTTTGCCAGTTTCTATTTTCTCCAGAGTTTATCTTCTGCAACCATCAGATGGGCTCAGACAGGAATGTGATAAAAGTTCAGAATTTGTGAAACTTTAAATTTACAAATACTTTTAGATCAGGGCTACTCAAAGTGTGGTTTAGCTGGGCGCAGTGTCTCACGCCTGTAATCCCAGCACTTTGGGAGGGCGAGGCGGGCGGATCACGAGGTCAGGAGTTCGAGACCAGTCTGACCAACACGGTGAAACCCCGTGTCTACTAAAAATACAAAAATTAGCTGGATGTGGTGGCGCATGCCTGTAATCCCAGCTACTTAGGAAGCTGAGGCAGGAGAACTGCTGGAACCCAGGAGGCGAAGTTTCCAGTGAGCCGAGATCACACCACTGTACTCCAGCTTGGGTGACAGAGTGAGACTCTGTCTAAAAAAACAAAAAACAAAAAACAAATATGGTCTTGGGGCTGGGCGCGGTGGCTCACACCTGTAATCCTAGCACTTTGGGAGGCCAAGGAGGGTGGATCACCTGAGGTCAGGAGTTCGAGACCAGCCTGGCCAACTGGCGAAACCCTATCTCTGCCAAACATACAAAAATTAGCCAGGTGTGGTGGCAGGCACCTATAACCCCAGCTACTCGAGAGGCTGAGGCAGGAGAATCACTTGAACCTGGGGAGGGCGGAGGTTTCAGTGAGCCGAGATTGCGCCACTTCACTCCAGCCTGAGTGAAAGAGGGAAACTCAGTCTAAAAAAAAAAAAAAAGCCAGGCGCAGTGGCTCATGCCTGTAATCCCAGCACTTTGGGAGGTCAAGGAGGGCAGATCATGAGGTCAGGAGTTCCAGACCAGCCTGGCCAACATGGTGAAACCCTGTCTCTACCAAAAATACAAAAATTAGCCAGGCATGGTGGCACATGCCTGTAATCCCAGCTACTCGTGAGGCTGGGGTAGGAGAATTGCTTGAACCCAGGAGGCGGAGGTTGCAGTGAGCCGAGGTAGTGGCACGGCACTCCAGCCTGGCTGACAGAGCTCTGTCTCAGAAAAAAAAAAAAAAAAAAAAAAAAAAAAAAGTGTGGTCTTGGCTTGATCATGGCTCACTATAGCCTCAACTTCCCAAGCTCAAGTGATCCTCCCACCTCAGCCTCCCGAATAGCTAGGACTACAAATGTGCACCACCATGCCCAGCTAATTTGTTATTTTTAGTAGAGATGTGGGGAGTCTCACTATGTTGTCCAGGCTGGTCTTAAACTCCTGGGCTCAAGCAATCCACCCTCCTCAGCCTCCCAAAGTGCTGGGATTACAGGCATGACCCACCACACCAAAGCCATCTTAGGCACACTTTGTGGTGTTCTTGTGCATAAGATGGTTCTTATGCACCACAAAGTGTGAGAAACTCTGCACCAGATCACTTGCTATTGCTAGAGGCCTCTGTGAAGATGTAACATCACTGCATCACCACGCTGCAACTACAACTAGGAAACCAGGCAGAATATCGACTTTGGGGATATGACCATGGATTTTCTGACATCATGGCCACTACAGGGTATGCAGCCCATAACTATGTGTAAAAAATTATCTATATTTGTTAGAAATGCCTGTGTACATATACTTCTGGAGGTTACCAGAGCAAATTATATACCTGCATATTTATATCTCCTAAAGCTTATTACCAAAACTTATTTTCCTCCTTTCTGATTCAGTGATTTTTTTTAACCTTTCACTATATGCATGGAAATTAAATATCATTGAAATATGTTCAACCCAAGGTTATGGTTATGGGTGGTGAATTTTTTTGTTTGTTTGTTTATAGAAGGATTTTCATGCTTGTTGCCCAGGCTGGAGTGCAATGGCACAATCTTGGCTCACTAAAACCTCTGCCTTCCGGGTTCAAGCAATTCTCCTGCCTCAGCCTCCCGAGTAGCTTAGATTACAGGCATGTGCTGCCACGCCCAGCTAATTTTGTATTTTTAGTAGAGATGGGGTTTCTCCAAGTTGGTCAGGCTGGTCTCAAACTCCCAACCTCAAGTGATCCGCCCGCCTCGGCCTCCCAAAGTGCTGGGATTACAGGTGTGAACCACCTCACCCGGCCTCCCAGGACTCTTATAAGGGCTCTAATCCCATTCATGAGGGCTCTATCCTCATAACTTCATCTATCTTAATTACCTCCCAAATGCACCACCTCCTAATACCATCACAATGGGAAGATATAGGGGTAACATAAGAATTTGGGGAGGACACAAACATTTAGACCATAAGCATCCCTAGACCTAGAAGTACAGTAAGTCCTTACTTATCATCAACAGGTTCTTGAAAACTTCAACATACAATGAAACCAATTTTACCATAAGCTAATTGATGTCACAAAAATATCAACCAAACTTATAAAGACTAAAACACTTCTAATGTTAAACATTGAAATAAATGTGAGCTACACATACATTTAAGAAAGACTGATAAAAACAAGTAAGTTTTGTTTTTTTTGTTTTGTTTTGTTTTGTTTTTTTGAGACAAGGTCTTGCTCTGTTGCCCAGGTGGGAGTGCAGTGGTGTGATCTCAGCTCACTGCAGCCTCAAACTCCCAGGCCCAAGTGATCCTCCTGCCTCAGCCTCCCAAGTAGCTGGGACCACAGGTGCATGCCACCACACTTACCCAAGTAAGATAATTATTTACCCAATTATAGTGGCCAGAATCTATCTGGGCAGCTCTGGTGCAAGGCAGGAACTAGCCCTGGACAATATGCCATTCCATCAGGGTGCACTCACAAACACACACCCACAATCAGACTGAGCCGATGTAGACACACCACTGAACCTAATGTGCACATCTTTGGGACATGGGAAGAAACTGAAATACCTGGAAAAAACCCATGCAGACATGCGGAGAATGTGCAAACTCCACACAGTCAGTGGCCCTGGCTGGGAATAAATTTTTTTTTCCTCCTCATTCTAAGGAAACAACACTGAACAAAATGACATTATTTGAGAACCTGCTATACTTTATTCTCTTCATGTTGATTCTCCTTTGAATGTATATTTTCCTTTTGTGAGCAAACTCACTCTTCATTATAAACACAATTAGGTGGTGATAGCAATATAAAAATTATTGGTTGCAAGGAGCTTTATGCTATGGAAATGGCTTGCTCTCCTGGAACCTGTTAGCTTTGAATCTGTTCTTAACAGAAAGATTATTCTCTCTTCCTACCCTCCTGCTGTTTTCCTTCTGTTGTTGATTTTACTTCAAAATATTTCTCTTTTGTTCTCTGGTTTTAGGTGGATACACTACTGCATAAAAATGACTATGGTACTTCTGAGGGTGAGGTGAGCCTGTGTTTGTTCTTAGCTTTAAATTTGTCAATAACGGCCGGGCGCAGTGGCTCACGCCTGTAATCCCAGCACTTTGGGAGGCCAAGGTGGGCGAATCATGAGGTCAGGAGATAGAGACCATCCTGGCTAACATGGTGAAACCTCGTCTCTACTAAAAATACAAAAAATTAGCTGGGCATGGTGGCACGTGCCTGTAGTCCCAGCTACTTGGGAGGCTGAAGCAGAAGAATCACTTGAACCCAGGAGGCAGAGGTTGCAGTGAGCCGATATTGCGCCACTGCACTCCAGCCTGGGCGACAGAGCAAGACTTCGTCTAAAAAAAAAAAAAAAAAAAAAAAAATTGTCAATAACTACTTCTGTGCTATGGTAATGCCCAGCTCCCCAGGAGGATTTAATGGCCATAGCCTTGGAGTTCGCCATTGAAGTAGGTTTTTGACCAGCTGCTAAGCTGCAACCTGAAGCATAAAAAGGGGAGAAAATAGCATGAACATGTCGGCCAGGCGTGGTGGCTCAGCACTTTGGGAGACCAAGGTGTGAGGATCGCTTGAGCCCAGGAATTTGAGACCAGCCCAGGCAATATAGCGAAACTCCATCTATATCAAAAAAGAAGAAGAAAAAAAAAATCCCAGCTGCTCAGGAGGTTGAGGTGGGAGGATCGCTTGAGCCCAGGAGGTCAAGGTTGCTGTGAGTCATGATCACACCAACGCACTCCATTGCCTGAGTAGCAGAGCGAGACCGAGTCTCATTTAAAAAAAAAAAAAAAGAGGTAAGTGTCTGCTTATTTTCAAGCAATCTTCTGTTCTGCCTTTACCTACAAAGTAACCTGATTTGGGAATTTTATAATAGCTAAAGATCAAACTATACTGCTAGCCTCCCTGGGCGAGATTTAGTATATCAGAAGTAACAGAACTTGACAAAATACTCAAAGACATCTAAAGATTCTTAAATTTGGATAACTCCTAATTAAAGTTGGTAGTATCTTTTAATCTCTTCTTATGTGAGACCTAATGAATTATAGGTGTTTACATTCTTGCATTCAATATATGAGAAATTGAAAATTACTGTGACAGATGGATACTTACTATGTGATTCATTAATAGCACAATAGGTTAGGAATGTTGATGTTTACCTAACACAGCAACTCAAACTTCAACACAATTTTTTACAAAAAGAGGGAAAGTTGGTGTATATTTTTTGCAGCTATTTTTTTAAAAATTGAACATTACTTGAAAATCTCCAGTTGACTAATTTATATGTGCTACCTTATTAATGCTGTAATACTTGAATGAACTTATGAATTATATGTCTGTATCCTTATTACTTAGCATAGTACTTGCCTTCATTAAATGCTTGTTTAATGAATGAGTGATTGAATGAATGGATTAGAAAGAAAAGAGGGAGAAAGAAAAAGAATGAAAGGAGAGAAGATGGATGAATGAATAAAGAATTATTTACCTTTTAAAAGTAGGTGGCTGGGCGCGGTGGCTCACGTCTGTAATCCCAGCACTTTGGGAGGCTGAGGCGGGTGGATCACAAGGTCAGGAGACTGAGACCATCCTGGCTAACATGGTGAAATCCTGTCTCTACTAAAAATACAAAAAATTAGCTGGGCGTGGTGGTGGTTGCCTGTAGTCCCAGCTACTCGGGATGCTGAGGCGGGAGAATCACTTGAACCCGGGAGGCAGAGGTTGCAGTGAGCCGAGATCCCACCACTGCACTCCAGCCTGGATGACAGAGTGAGACTCTGTCTCAAAAAAATTAATAAATAATAAAATAAAAGTTTATACATGGTAAGAGTTAAAGTGATCTACTGATGACAATCAGGCCAGCAATGGAACGATTATCCCATGTATTATCTGGGGTGTGCAGTAATCAAAAAACAGGCTGGGTGCAGGGGCTCATACCTGTAATCCTAGCACTTTGGGAGGCCAAGGTGCGCAGATCGCTTGAGGCCAGGAGTTCGAGACCAGCCTGGCCAACATGGTGAAACCCTGTCTTTACTAAAAATATAAAAGTTAACTTGGGGTGGTAGTGTGCGCCTGTAGTCCCAGCTACTAGGGAGGCTGAGGCACAAGAATCACTTGAACCAGGGAGGCAGAGGTTGCAGTGAGCTGAGATTGTGCGACTGCACTCCAGCCTGGGCAATAGGGCAAGACTCTGACTCAAAAAAAAAAAAAAAAAAAGCAAACAAGCAAAATATCCCTATCCTCATGGCTCATACATATTCAGACATCAGAAACAACTCTAAAAAGTGAGCCTGGAATTGTTCTCTGTCTAGAAATTTTATTGCAGTAGTGGAGATAAAAGAAAATGCACTTTGGCCTTCATGTAATTATTTTTCCACTTGTCTGTGAACACCATAGTAAGAGCCTATTCTTGAAAGAAACCAAGGTGTGTCTAGACTCAAAATGTCCACCATTTTCTCTCCTCTATTGGGTCTGTCTTATTCTTTAGGCAGTTCTCAACCATAGCTGCAAATTAAAATCACCTACACTGCTCTTTCTTTTTCTTTTCTTTTTTTTTTTTATGAGGCGGAGTCTCACTCTGTCGCCCTGGCTGGAGCGTAATGGCACGATCTTGGCTCACTGCAACCTCCACCTCCCAGGTTCAAGTGATTCTTCTGCCTCAGGCTCCTGAGTAGTTGGGATTACAGGCGTGCACCACCACCCCCGTCTAATTTTTTGTATTTTTAGTAGAGATGGGGTCACCGTGTTGGTCAGGCTGGTCTTGAACTCCTAACCTCCACCCACCTTGGTTTTCCAAAGTGCTGGGATTACAGGCGTGAGTCACCGCACCTGGCCTACACTGCTCTTTTTAAAGGATATCAATGTCTAATCCCCACCCTTCAACCCCATCCCAGTAGTTTATTTATTTGTTTGTTTGTTTTGAGACAGAGTATTGCTCTGTTGCCCAGGATGGAGTGCAGTGGTGCGATCTTGGCTCACTGCAGCCTCCGCCTCCCGGGTTCAAGTGATTCCCCTGTCTCAGTCTCCAGAGTAGCTGAGATTACAGGCATGCACCACCACATCTAGCTAATTTTTTGTATTTTTAGTAGAGTCAGGGGTTTCTCCATTTTGGCCAGGCTGGTCTCGAACTCCTGACCTCAGGTGATCCACCCACCTCCCCCTCCCAAAGTGTTGGGATTACAGGGTTGAGCCACTGCGCCTGGTCCCACCCCCATTCCAGTAGTTTTTAAAAGATGATCCTTATGTGTAGCTGAAGTTGAGATTCACTATGGTAGGGAATTACAATTGCTATGTTCTTAACAGGTTTTGTTTTTTTTTTTTTGAGACGGAATTCTTGCTCTGTCGCCAGGCTGTAGTGCAGTGGTACGATCTCAGCTCACTGCATCCTCCACCTCCCTGGTTCAAGCTATTCCCCACCCTCAGCCTCCCAAGTAGCTGGGATTACAGGCACATGCCACCACGCCTGGCTAATTATTTGTATTTTAGTAGAGACAGGGTTTCACCATGTTGGCCAAGTTGGTCTCGATCTCCTGACCTCGCGATCCACCTGCCTCGGCCACCCAAAGTGCTGGGATTACAGGCATGTGCCACTGTACCTGGCCGTTCTTAACAGTTTTTTTTTAAAAAGCATAAAAATACGTTAGCTAAAACTTGCTTTAGATTCTCCTTCCAAAGCTTTTTGAATTCAGTGTTAGGTGTTTGCTATGTCAAGAATAAACACTAACAAGAAACAAAATGAGTATCTTGTTCTGATCCATGTACCTTAACCTACTGGCTTGTAAAAAGAAGTTTGTTCTTTGCTGAGTCAACTGTAAAAAGAATTTTTGCCTGAAATTAAATATGCAGGCCAGGCGCGTGGCTCACGCCTGTAATCCCAGCACTTTGGGAGGCTGAGGTGGGCAGATCACGAGGTCAGGAGATCGAGACCATCCTGGCTAACCTGGTGAAATCCCGTCCCTACTAAAAATACAAAAAATTAGCCGGGCATGGTGGCGGGCGCCTGTAGTCCCAGCTACTCGGGAGGCTGAGGCAGGAGAATGGCGTGAACCCAGGAGGCGGAGCTGGCAGTGAGCCGAGATTGCGCCACTGCAGTCCAGCCTGGGCGAAAGAGTGAGATTCCGTCTCAAAAAAAAAAAAGAAATTAAATATGCAACCCAAGATTGGTTTGCCTAGTGTCACTGTAAGGGCAGGTTAAGTAACAAAGTTTAAAGCTCAAGGATGCTGCTGAACACGTTGGAGTGTGTCTAGATAATGCAATTTTCCATTAATATCAAGGCATAAAAGCCAGTACTTATCTCACTTGCCTGTAAATCTCATGACTTAGCTTAGTTTCTTTCAAGAATAGGATCTTATTATGGTGTTCACAGACAAGTGAAAAAATAATTACGTAAAAGCCAAAGTGCATTTTCTTTCATCTCAACCACTGCAATAAAATTTCCAGCAAGAGGACAATTCCAGACTCATTTTTCAGAGTTGTTGCTGATGTCTGAACATGTATGATCCATGAGAGTAGGGATATTTTGCTTGTTTGCTTTTTGTTTACTTCCCATCCCAGTAGTGTATAGGCAACTGGGCACATAATAGATAATCAATGAATATTTATTGAATGAATAAGTATTGGATTTTGATATTGAATAGTGCCTTCCACTTCCCAAACACTGAAAAATCCAGTGTGAAATTCCTTTTAAAATTTATTATTAATATGAGTCTAGAATAAATATTGTCATATATATCTATTATTTCAGTCTTTTCAGCAACCCTTCCTCTTTCCTTCAAGATGACAAAACTAGTCTGTCCTACTGGGAATGAACTCAGTGTGGACTCACTCCCTCTCCTCCCTGGCTATAGGAGATATCTTGTGACCAAGACTTATCCCATCAGAAAATTACATTCCTTAGCTACCCCCGCTCACTTCCCACCACATTGTTGGTTCCTGATGCAAGTCAAGCTGCCCTGTGACTTTTCTGCTGCAGCTAATAAAGAAGATCATCTCTATCTGCTGGAGTTAATTGTGGGTATACTTTGGAGTCTGGAGCTGGGGGCAGCCATCTTTCCCATCTTAGGGTTAGAACCTGTATGTAGTAGCAAGCCAATCAGAAGCAAGAAGAATTGAAAGGTAGAGAGGGAAGGAGGGAGAGAAAGAGAGAGAGAGACTGTTTTCTCATCACCAAACAACTCATATTTATTCCTTTTTAAAAGTAGGAATATATGTTTTGTTTTGTCTATGAAAATAAAAAATGCTAATTGTTAAAATATCAAAATTTTTTTAAATGAAGAAAATTAAAGTTATTTTTAGTTCAACACCAAGACACTATCTTTCTTTTCTTATTTTATTTTATATTTTTATTTTATTATTATTTTTTGAGATGGAGTCTCGCTCTATCACCCAGGCTGGAGTGCAGTGGCACGATCTCGGCTCACCGCAACCTCCACCTCCCTTGTTCAAGCCATTCTCCTCCCTCAGCCACCCGAACAGCTGGGATTACAGGCACACGCCACCACACATGGCTCATTTTTGTGTTTTGAATAGAGATGGGGTTTCACCATGTTGGCCAGGCTGTTCTTGAGCTCCTGACCTTGTGATCCACCCGCCTCGGCCTCCCAAAGTGCTGGGATTATAGACGTAAGCCACTGCACCTGGCCTTTTTTTTTTCTTATGTTCAACAAAACATGTTTTTATAACCTCCTTTTATCAGTTTATGTATCATAAATATCTTTTCACATTAATGAAGATAGATTTATGTCATTTTTTTTTTTTTTTGAGACGGAGTCTTGTTCTGTCGCCCAGGCTAGAGTGCAGTGGTGCAATCTGAGCTTACTGCAACCTCCGCCTCCTGGGTTCAAGTGATTTCCTGGCCTCAGCCTCCCAAGTAGCTGAGATTACATGTGAGTGCCACCACGCCCAGCTAATTTTTGTATTTTTTGTACGGAGATGGGGTTTCACCATATTGGCCAGGCTGGTCTCAAACTCCTGACCTCAGGTGATCCACCCGCCTCGGCCTCCCAAAGTGCTGGGATTACAGGTATGAGCCACCGCACCCACCCTATGTCATTATTTTAAAAAACGATGTAGTATTCTAGAAAAAATATAAAACAAAAACTATATAGTGTTCCATTGGGTATATTCACTATAGTTTACTTAACCATCCCTGTTGTTGCAGATAGCTCTTAAAAGCTCTTAAATGTTTTCTGAAAAACAATAAATCTTTCCCCTGAGAATCCCCTCATTCTAAATTTTCCTTGCATAATTTGAACATTTGAAGGTTACTGGTTGGGTAGGGGAGGAGGAGGAAGACTTTTGTGAGCTGGTGAAAACATAGAAAATAGTACTTTTGTAATCTTACTAAATATTAAGTGTATTAATCTCATATAGATGAAGAGTAGACATCGTGATTGGTAAATTTCTTGGCTATTTTTTCAGATTTTTTTTTTTTTGAGACAGAGTGTCACTGTGTCACGCAGGCTACAGTACAGTGGCAAAATCTCGGCTCACTGTAACCTCCGCCTCCCAGGTTCAAGCCATTCTTCTGCCTCTGCCTCCAGAGTAGCTGGGACTACAGGTGTGTGCCACCATGCCTGGCTAATTTTTTGTATTTTTAGTAGAGACGGGGTTTCATCATGTTGGCCAGGCTAGTCTCGAACTCCTAACCACGTGATCTGCCCGCCTTGGCCTCCTAAAGTGATTTATTTTAAAAAGTGTTTATATATATGCCTGTGGCACAATATTTTGATGCTGACTGTACTACTCTCTGAATGACTAATAAATCTCTAATTAGGAGGGTGGGGTTAATCAGTCACAAGAGTAAACCCAGTTCCACTGGAGGTATTATTTATGCTTTATTAAGATAACAAAGCAAGGCTCAGTTACAGGAAATGAAGTAATAACAGACATCTAGAAAATGTATAAATTGCTGGGTGTGGTGGCTCACACCTTTAATTCCAGCACTTTGGGAGGTCGAGGGGGGCAGATCATTTGAGGTCAGGAATTTAGACCAGCCTGGCCAACATGGTGAAACCCTATCTGTACTAAAAATACAGAAACTAGCTGGGCACGGTGGTGGGCATCTGTAATTCCAGCTACTTAGGAGGCTGAGGCATGGGAATAGCTTGAACCTGGGAGGTGGAGGTTATAGTGAGCCCAGATCACACCACTGCACCCCAGCCTGGGTGACACAGTGAGACCCTGTCTCAAAAACAAAAAAACAAAAAAAAAGAAAATGTATAAATATTTAGTTTAAAGAAAAATAATCAAAAGCAGAAGATAGACATTTTATCTGTAAGAGGGAGGTTGTCCATTTTCTGTTGCTTATAACAGAATACCTGAAATTGGGTATTTTATAAAGTAAAGGAATTTACTTCTTGTAGTTATAGAGGCTGAGAAGTCCAAAGTCAAGGGGTTACATCTGGTGAGAGCCTTCCTGCTGGTGGGGACTCTCTAACAGAGTCCATAGGCAGTGCAAGCATAAATTGGCAAGGGCTTGAGAATGCTAGCTCAGGTTTCCCCTCCTCTTCTTCAAAGCTACCAGTTGCATCCCCCGATAACCCATTAATCCATTAACTCATTAGTTTATCAATATATGAATGTATTAATCCATTCATGAGAGCAGAATTTTCATGGCCCACTCCCCTCTAAAAGGCTCCACCTCTCAATATTGCCACATTGAAGATTAAATTCCTCTTTTTTTTTGAGACAGAGTTTCTCTCTTGTCGCCCAGGCTGGAGTACAGTGGTGCGATCTCAGCTCACTGCAACTTCTGCCTCCTGGGTTCAAGTGATTCTCCTGCCTCAGCCTCCCAATTAGCTGGGATTACAGGCGCCCGCCACCATGCCCAGTTAATTTTTTGTATTTTTAGTAAAGACAGGGGTTTCACCATGTTGGCCAGGCTGGTCTCGAACTCAGGTGGTCCACCCACCTTGACCTCCTAAAGTTCTGGGATTACAGGTGTGAGCCACCACGCCTGGCCCAAAGATTAAATTTCAACAGGAGTTTTTAAGGGGAAAAATACTCAAACTATAATACAGGTTATAAAAGCAAGATGGTAAAATGAAATCATATCTTGAAAGACTTTATAAATTACAAACAAGAACATGTAAATGAATAACTTTTGGATACTCTTGACATTCTTTTCCAACATGATAGGCTTCTTTTGAAATGGGAGCCAATTGCCTGGCATGTTGGCTCACGCCTGTAATCCAAAAAAAAAGAAATGGGAGCCAATTATAATAGAAACCATTACATTACTATAATGAAATACCTTTGACAGAATCATTTTCAAAAAGAGATGTAGGGAGCATGAAGCTGCTCTCTGTGAGTTGTCACTCACCCTTTATGCTTCCCATTTACAAACAACAGCTCTGTTTTTATTGTCCTGTTTCCTGGTTATTTTAGGAGAGCTAACACTTTGTCCCATAATAAGGAAACTTGTTAGGAGTAAAGACATTGTTAGGAACAACTGTGGATGAGACTCTAAATCATTGCCATAGAATTCTAGGAAACTACTTCAAATTGAACATTTCTGCTGACCTTTTATCTGAGTTATTAAAGAAAAAATGGCAATGAAGCCCTGTAGAGCCCCATCTAAAAGTGTGAAAGATTAGTAATTTTTTTTCCTTTTTTTTTTTTTTTTTTTTTTTTTGAGATGGGATTTGCTGTATCACCCAGGCTGGAGTCCAATGGCATGGTCTCAGGTCACTGCAACATCTGCCTCCCAGGTTCAAGCTATTCTCCTGCCTCAGCCTCCAGAGTAGCTGGGATTACAGGCACCCGCCACCACAACCAGATAATTTTTGTATTTTTAGTAGAAATGAGATTTCACCATATTGGCCATGGCTGGTCTCGAACTCCTGACCTCAGGTGATCCACCCACTTCGGCCTCCCAAAGTGCTGGGATTACAGGCGTAAGCCACCGAGCCTGGCCAAAAAGTTAGTAATTTGTGCTGTGACAATGGAATTTAATTTCCTCCTTCTCCTCCTCCTCCTCCTTCTTTCTTTTTCTCTCCTTCTTCTTAATTGTCTCTTCTTCCTCTTCTCCTCCTCCTTCTTCTCCTTCCTCTTACTTTTTTGAAATAGGGTCTTGCTCTGACACCTAGGCTGGAGTGCAGTAGCATGATCATAGCTCACTGTAACCTCAAACTTCTGGGCTCAAATGATCCTCTCACCTCAGCCTCCTGAGTAGCTAGGACTACAAATGTACACCACCACATCCAGCTAATTTTTTTGTTGTTAGAGATGGGATCTGGCTATGTTACCCAGGCTGGTCTCAAACTCCTGACCTCAAGCAATCCTTACCTTGGCCTCCCAAAGCACTGGGATGACAGGTGTGAGCCACAATGCCTGGTCTATTTTCACTTTTTTAAGTTCAAGAAATATTTGCCATAGACTATAGAAGCTCTCAATTTCTATATGTTCTCTAAGAATTTGATCATTTTTGAAGAAAAAATAAATTTGAGAAAGAAAAACTTTTTTTTTAACCTTTAAGAGGCTCTAGGCCAGGCACAGTAGCTCACGCCCGTAATCCCAGCACTTCGGGAGGCTGAAGCAGGCGGATCATCTGAGGTCAGGAGTTCAAGACTAGTGGCCAACATGGTGAAATTCCGTCTCTACAAAAACACAAAAATTAGCCAGGCATCATGGCTGGCACTTATAATCCCAGCTACTCAGGAGGCTGAGGCGGGAGAATAGCTTGAACCTGGGAAGCAGAAGTTGCAGTGAGCCAAGATTGTGCCACTGCACTCCAGCCTAGCCGACAGAGTTAGACTCCATCTCAAAAAAAAAAAAAAAAAAAAAAAAAAAAAAGGTCAGGCGCAGTGGCTCACACCTGTAATCCTAGCACTCTGGGAGGCTGAGGCAGGTGGATCACCTGAGGTCAGGAGTTTGAGACCAGCCTGGCTAACATGGGGAAACCCTGTCTCTACTAAAAATACAAAAAATTAGCCAGGCGTGGTGGTGGGAGCCTGTAATCCCAGCTACTTGAGAGGCTGAGACAGGAGAATTGCTTGAATCTGGGAGGTGGAGGTTGCAGTGAGCCAAGTTTGCTCCACTGCACTCCAGCATGGGTGACAGAGCAAGACTCTGTCTCAAAAAGAAAAAAAAAAGGCTCTAAGTGATTCTTAGGCAAATTAATATATGTGAAAAGTGAATTAGGACAATAAGTACACATGGCTCTATTGTTCAATTGTTCGCAATGCTTTAAGTCTCAGGAGCATTATGAAAGGTTTGTTGCAAAATATATAATATACTCAAGGGCATGTACATGTATATTTTCAATCACTTTATGTTTTATATTCTTTGCATTTATTTGCTTCAAAGAGAAATATTTCTTCTTTCAATTCATAAAATATCTTCCCAAGAAGAACTTTGCATGGATGTTTTTGTCACTTTTAAATCTTAAAAAATATTTTTCCATCAGACTCTGAGACATTGGAAATATTTCAGACAATACTAGAGAACTCAACAGCATGGGCTGGCACGGTGGCTCACGCCTGCAATCCCAGCACTTTGGGAGGCCAAGGCAGATGGGTCACCTGAGGTCAGGAGTTCAAGACCAGCCTGGCCAACATGGTGAAACCCCATCTCTTCTAAAAATACAAAAAAAATTAGTTAGGTATGGTGGCGGGTGCCTGTAATCCCAGCTACTTGGGAGGCTGAGACAGGAGAATCGGTTGAACACAGGAGGCAGAAGTTGCAGTGAGCCGAGATCACGCTACTGAACTCCAGCCTGGGCGACAGACTGAGGCTCCATTTCAGACAAAAACAAACAAACAAACAAACAAACAAAAAGAGGCCGGGCATGGTGGCTCACATCTGTAATCCCAGCACTTTGGGAGGCTGAGGTGGGAGGATCACCTGAGGTCGGGAGTTTGACACCAGCCTGACCAACATGGTGAAATCCCATCTCTACTAAAAATACAAAATTAGCCAGGTGTGGTGGCTCATGCCTGTAATCCCAGCTACTCAGGAGGCTGAGGCAGGAGAATCACTTGAACCTGGGAGGCAGAGGTTGTGGTGAGCTGAAATGGTGCCATTGGGCTCCAGTCTGGGCAACAAGAGTGAAACTTTGTCTCAAAAACAAACAAACTAACATTAAATGAATGAATGAAGATCTGTTCTCAAGCAGTTTATAGGTTTTTTTTTTTAATGTTATTTATTTATTTATGTTTTCAGACAGAGTCTTGCTCTGTCACCCAGGCTGCAGTGCAGTGGCATGATCTCGTCTCACTGCACCCTCTGCCTCTTGGGTCCCAGAGATTCTCCTGCCTCAGCCTCCAGCGTAGCTTGGATTACAGATGTGTGCCACCATGCCCAGCTAATTTTTGTATTTTTAGTAGAGACAGGGTTTCACCATGTTGGCCAGGCTGGTCATGAACTCCTGGCCTCAGGTGATCCACCCTCCTTGACCTCCCAAAGCGCTGGGGTTACAGGCATGAGCCACTGCGCCAGGCCAGTTTCTAGGTTTTCTATGGGTACCTGTTGTAACCAAAGTCACTGGATTTTCTACCTTTTAACTCCAGTTTCCTAGTGACTAATTTCTGATACTAGTTGCCAGGCATCTACAGTTCTGATCTGCCTACAAGGAGCTCTGTCAGTTACCAGCCTAACCCTATATCTTGGGTCTCATTTGGTTGGGATTTTTTGGTACTTATATTCCTCTATTCTTTTTTTTTTTTTTTTTTTTTTTTTTTTTTGAGACAGAGGCTCTGTCGCCCAGGCTGGAGTGCAGTGGCGCGATCTGGGCTCACTGCAAGCTCCGCCTCCCGGGTTCACGCCATTCTCCTGCCTCAGCCTCTCCGAGTAGCTGGGACTACAGGCGCCCGCTACCACGCCCGGCCAATTTTTTGTATTTTTAGTAGAGACGGGGTTTCACCGTGGTCTCGATCTCCTGACCTCGTGATCCGCCCGCCTCGGCCTCCCAAAGTGCTGGGATTACAAGCGTGAGACACCGCGCCCGGCCTATTCTTTTTGGCCCCTAAATTGATCTTTCTGTTTCAGATTCATCTTTGAATTAATAGCGCTTCACATCTTGATCCGAGAATATTTGCCTTCGCCATTTGAGCTTTGCATTTAGTAGTACTCGTTAATGTGACCATGTGATTGTATAACAAAATACATAATAATCACAATCTTCAAAAATTATAATGGATATTGTAAGGATAATAATCGTTTTACTGGTAGGATATTACTTATTATCTTCCACCCTTCTGGTATTTACATGAGACTGGTGAATACCCCTTTACATTTCCTAGGTTTAACACACACACACAAAACTAAACAGATTTTAAGCTCTCTATCAACTGTTGTTGGATTCTAAGATCCCTCACTACCAACACACCTTTCTGAAGCACTTTGCAAAAATCCTGGAATGGCTAGGATCAACTGAGTAGTATCCTTATTTGATAGCTGGTGTTTGTTACCTAGACAACGTGGCTATAGACAGCTCTGAATTAATAAGCTGCTTCTTGGTTAGGGATAATAATATGAATCAGAAGAATTTTTAATTGCCAACAATCTTGCGGAATAATTTTGTTTTCTTAAAGCCTGTTCTCTGTAGCCTATTCTATTTCTGCAAATGTTCTGCAAAGAATGACAGTATAAATAGTAATATTTTCCAAATAGAATTGATCTGGCTCAAACTCACAGAGTACTAAGTACCTAAAAGTGCCAGTAGAAATAATTGAAAGGACATTCCTCTTTATATAGAGATGTTCTAGAGAGATCCAAGATCTTTTATAGCATTGATGCCAATTCCCTGATCATTACTATGTTTTTGTGGGGGAGGAGGAAGGAAGATGAGCAAATGCTTTATCATTTCTTTCATAGATAAATAAACTGGGGTACCAAATTGGCCAATTTCTTGTCTGAGACCACAATGGTACATCCATTGCAGAAATAAGATTGCTGCATCCTCTTATTTGTTAGCTAACAGAGTGTTTTTTTCTGAATTTCATTGCTAACATAATTGAGATCCCCAGTAATAATAGGAGATGGTGAGGGCAGAGTGATGATAATGAGCCAGAGATAGAACTGAAAATAGAGTCCAAGCCTTTTAACTCCTTGCTCATTGATCCTGCCATTAAGCTGCAAGACTAAATTACTGAATTTCATCAAAAAGTGTTACCCTAATGCTATGAGAGGCTAACCAGCATTAGTACTTTTCATTATATATGAGCAGAATAATTCATTTTTTTAGCCTACCTGAGGGAAAAAAAAATCTCCAATGGAAATTCTTTTTGGACATTGTTGTTTTTTCTATTTCAGTATTTACTTGTGTGATACAAAAGGATCTCGGTTGACTGAAGCTTGTTAGGAGTCAGGAAATAATAAAGACATTACAAGTTAAAAACAATCATCTCTTTGCTTAAAGAAGGTGTGAATCAGCAAGCTGGAAACCTCAGTTTTTCAGTGTGTTGGCTGGTCTATTGTCAGTCTGAAAGGTAATGTGGTCCATTTCAAGCTCTGAGAATAGAGCAGGGAAGAAGAGGAGAAAATAGAAGAGAAGGAGGGGGGCCATCTTTTGTCCTACATTTAAAACATCTGTTGCTTAACCTTACAAATATGAATAAAAGAGACCAGTCAGAAATCATGAGGCTTTTCACCTAATTTGAAAAAATTCTAAGAGATACAATACAGTGAGATGAGTTCTTTTTTTTAAATTAAAAAAAATTTTTTTGGTAGACATGGGGGTCTTGCTTTGTTGCCCAGGCCAGTCTCTAACTCCTGGCTATAAGCAATACCTCCCACATTGGCCTTCCAAAGTGCTGGGATTACAGGAATAAGCCACTATGTCTGGCCAGTGAGATGAGTTCTCATTATATAAGCTGACACTTGGTCCCCTCCTCAGGCATACAGGTATTTGCAAGGGCACAGGCATTTGCACTGCTTAAAGGGATATAAAACCCATATAGACTTCTTCAACAGTGAAACTTTTCATATAAATCAGAATTCCAGAAAGGTAGGAGCCAAATGAACAAAGATCTCATTTCTTCATAATTCTTTCTTAGTTTTTTACAATAAATTAGAAGATGCAGAAACATCTTTAGTGTAACATTCTTGTTTTAATTAAACTGACATTTTTTAGGGTGTCATATAGCTTTATGTACATTATCTTTTTCTTTTTTCTCTTTTACATCTTTACAACAGCCTAGAGAATTGAGTATTCTCATTTTACAGGTTGGGAAGCAGAAGTTGAGTAGCAGTTTCAAAGGTCACACAGATTGCGTGGTAGTAGATCTAGATTTACACTAGGTCTCCAAAACCACTTTCAATATTCTTTCTACTATCTTTTCTTAGAAGGCTTTGGCAATATTTTTATTTTTACCTTTGAGGAAATTTATTTTTCTTTCTTTTTTTTTTTTTTTTTTTTTGAGACAGGGTCTTGCTCTGTCATCCAGGCTGGGGTGTAGTATCACGATCATGGTTCATGGCAACTTTGACCTCCTGGGCCCAAGTGATCCTCCCAGCTCAGCATCCCGAGGAGCTGGGACCATGGGAGAAAGAACGCCACCATGCCCAGCTAATTTGTGTGCTTTTTGGAGAGACAGGGTTTTGCCACGTTGCCCAAGTTGGTTTCCAACTTCTGGGCTTAAGACATCCTCCTGCCTCAGCCTCTCAAAGTGCTGTGACTAAAGGCATGAGCCACTGCACTCTGCCTGAGGCAATTTCTAGATAAACTTTAAGCTACTTGATGGTTTTTGAGAAACGGATGCAAGAATATTTATTTTACATCTTTTTCTTTCTTTCTTTCTTTTAAGTTACACTTTAAGTTCTAGGGTACATGTGCACAACGTGCAGGTTTGTTACATAAGTATGCATGTGCCATGATGGTGTGCTGCACCCATTAACTCGTCATTTACATTAGGTATATCTCCTAATGCTATCCCTCCCCCTTCCCCCCACCCACGACAGGCTCCAGTGTGTGATGTTCCCCTTCCTGTGTCCAAGTGTTCTCATTGTTCAATTCCCACCTATGAGTGAGAACATGCGGTGTTTGGTTTTTTGTCCTTGCAATAGTTTGCTGAGAATGATGGTTTCCAGCTTCGTCCATGTCCCTACAAAGGACATGAACTCATCATTTTTTATGGCTGCATAGTATTCCATGGTGTATATGTGCCACATTTTCTTAATCCAGTCTATCATTGATGGCCATTTGGGTTGGTTCCAAGTCTTTGCTACTGTGAATAGTGCCACAATAAACATACAAGTGCATGTGTCTTTATAGTAGCATGACTTATAATCCTTAGGGTGTATACCCAGTAATGGGATTGCTGGGTCAAATGGTATTTCTAGTTCTAGATCCTTGAGGAATCGCCACACTGTCTTCCGCAATGGCTGAACTAGTTTACAGTCCCACCAACAGTGTAAAAGTGTTCCTATTTCTCCACATCCTCTCCAGTACCTGTTGTTTCCTGACTTTTTAATGATCACCATTCTAACTGGTGTGAGATGGTATCTCATTGTGGTTTTGATTTGTATTTCTCTGATGGCCAGTGATGATGAGCATTTTTTTAAGTGTCTGTTTGCTGCATAAATGTCTTCTTTTAAGAAGTGTCTGTTCATATCCTTCGCCCGCTTTTTGATGGGGTTGTTTGTTTTTTTCTTGTAAATTTGAGTTCTTTGTAGATTCTGGGTATTAGCCCTTTGTCAGATGAGTAGATTGCAAAGATTTTCTCCCATTCTGTAGGTTGCCTCCTCACTCTGATGGTAGTTTCTTTTGCTGTGCAGAAGCTCTTTAGTTTAATTAGATCCCATTTGTCAATTTTGGCTTTTGTTGCCATTGTTTTTGGTGTTTTAGACATGAAGTCCTTGCCCGTGCCTATGTCCTGAATGGTATTGCCTAGGTTTTCTTCTAGGGTTTTATGGTTTTAGGTCTAACATTTAAGTCTTTAATCCATCTTGAATTAATTTTTGTATAAGGTACAAGGAAGGGATCCAGTTTCAGTTTTCTACATATGGCTAGCCAGTTTTCCCAGCACCATTTATTAAATAGGGAATCCTTTCCCCATTTCTTGTTTTTGTTAGGTTTGTCAAAGATCAGATGGTTGTAGATGTGTGGTATTATTTCTGAGGGCTCTGTTCTGTTCCATTGGTCTATATCTCTGTCTTGGTACCAGTACTTTGCTGTTTTGGTTACTGTAGCCTTGTAGTATAGTTTGAAGTTGGGTAGCATGATGCCTCCAGCTTTGTTCTTTTGGCTTAGGATTGTCTTGGCAATGCGGGCTCTTTTTTGCTTCCATATGAACTTTAAAGTGTTTTTTTCCAATTCTGTGAAGAAAGTCATTGATAGCTTGATGGGGATGGCATTGAATCTATAAATTACCTTGGGCAGTATGGCCAAGCAATGTATAGACATTAGACCATTAGACATCAGATTGTGAGTCTTTTTTTTTTTTTTTTGCAATAAGGTAGAAATGCATTTCTTCAAATGTGTCTGGGTACTATACGCCTATTTGTTTGGCGTTCACCAAGGGTACTATAAGTTGAAAATGATAGTTGCAGGTAGAATCCTAAAGTTAGAACTGGGAGCTGACTTGCTATAAACGATTTCCTATGCTTTCTAAACAAGCTGGAGAAGGATGCTAGTGAATTCACTGAGCTACAAACTTTTTTTTTTTTTTTTTTTTTTGAGACAGGGTCTTGTTCTGTCATCTAGGCTGGAGTGCAGTGGTGTGATTCTCGGGTCACTGCAGCCGAGAATCTCCTGGGCTCGAGCAATCCTTCCACTTCAGCCTCCCAAATAGCTGGGACTAGAGGGGAGCTACCACCACACCTGACTAATTTTTTTGAAAATAATTTTTTGTAGAAACGAGGTCTCACCATGTTACCTAGGCTGGCCTCAAATTCCTGGGCTCAAGAGATCTTTGGCAAGTTACTTCTCAATGTCACATTTGTTTTTCATTGGAAAAATGGAGGCTAGTGTAGTATTTTTCTCACGGGGATATTGTGAGGATTAAACAAGAAGTTATAATGTAATATCTATACAGCACCCAACACAACACCTTACTAACAGCTGGTACTCAATATCAAACAGTATTTCTTTCTTTCAGATTTTAGAAAAATAGTTTAAAATCTAGAGTTAATTAACCTTCTTATGACCTTGTTAAAGGGTCTGCTTCCATATGCTGCTTGCCAGATGGCCCACTTACAAATGAGAAGCCAACAGCTCACCTGTGATAAATCAGCCCATTGAAGGTCAATGCAGTGAAGTAAACGGGGTTCGCATAACTGAGAATGTGCAACTGCACAAACTCAAGGAAGCAATTTTCGGTGACAGGGCGTGGTAGAGTGAGACAAGAAAAGCATGAGTCAGAAGACCTCAATTTGACTCAGCTCAGCACATAATACTTAACCTCTTTGAATGATTTCTTAGTTATGTGCCTTAGGGAAACTACTTAAACTCTTTGGATCATTATTTTTCTCATCTGTAAAACTGGGATGAGAATATACAATTCATGGAGTTTTTTGTGATCACGGTGACTGCACAGAGTAGGGGCTCAGTAGATTCAGTGAGGGCTGCGGCTAGGCAGTGTGAATATTAGTTCCCTTCTCATTTTCTTTTTCTTTTTCTTTTTTTTTTTTTTTTTTTGAGACAGAGTCTCGCTCTGTCGCCCAGGCTGGAGTTCAGTGGCGCGATCTGGGCTCACTGCAAGCTCCGCCTCCCGGGTTCACGCCATTCTCCTTCCTTAGCCTCCCGAGTAGCTGGGACTACAAGGCGCCCACCACCATGCCTGGCTAATTTTTTTGTATTTTTAGTAGAGATGGGGTTTCACAGTGTTAGCCAGGATGGTCTCGATCTCCTGACCTCATGATCCGCCCGCCTCGGCCTCCCAAAGTGCTGGGATTACAGGCGTGAGCCAGCGCGCCCAGCCTCCCTTTTCATTTTCTATGGCTATTTTGGGAAAAGAGTAACAACAGCGGGAGTGCAGGCAGAGCAGTCCCTAAGCAACGTTATGATGTATGTGCTTGATACAAGTCAGTCACAAATTGTTCAGTGCACAGTAAGTTTTCACTTAATGCTGTTGATAGATTCTTGGAAACCGTGACTTTAGGTGAACTGACTATTAAAAAAAATTATCACGGCCTAATTGATATAAACAACAGTTAAATTCCTATGGCATATTCCTGCTCACAAAAACATCATCAAACTTGTTAATAAAGACACAGGCCGGCCGTAGTGGCTCACGCCTGTAATCCCAACACTTGGGGAGACTAAGGTGGGCAGATTAGCTGAGGTCAGGGGTTCAAGATCAGCCTGGCCAACATGGTGAAACCCTGTCTCTGCTAAAAACACAAAAATTAGCTGGGCATGGTGCCATGTGCCTGTAATCCCAGCTGCTCAGGAGGCTGAGGCAGGAGAATCACTTGAACCCAGGACGGGGAGGTTGTGGTGAGCCGAGATCACACCACTGCACTCCAGCCTGGGCAACACAGCAAGATGCAGTCTCAAAAAAAAAAAAAAAAAAAAAAAAAAAGACTCAAAACATTTCCAGTGTTAAATATTGAAATAAATGTGAGCTATACATGCATTTAGGAAAGATTAGGCCAGGTGAGGTAGCTCACGCCTATAATCCCAGCATTTTGGGAAGCCAAGGTGTGCAGATAACTTGAGTCTAAAAGTTCAAGACCAGCCTGGGTGACATGGTGAAACCCCCGTTTCTACAAAAAAATATAAAAATTAGCTGAGCATGGTGGTGTGCACCTGTGGTCCCAGCTACTTAGGAGGCTGAGGTGGAAGGATCGCTTGAACCTGGGAGGTGGAGGTTGCAATGTGCTGAGATCATGCCACTGCGCTCCAATCTGGGAGACAGACCAAGACCTCCCTCAAAAAAAAAAAAAAAGAAATTAATAAAAGCAAGTAAGATTTACCTATTTTTGGTGAATCAGTGAGTAACAGTGGTCATACTGGTGGTGGGTTAAACCAAGGAATAAATGTGTGCAGAGTGAAAATTGTAAGGAGCAACTCCTCCCACCACACAGTGTAAATGAGAACAAATTCAGCAGTCTCCCTGAGTGCTTTCATACCTCATTGTTTATTGTGTATTTGTATGAGTATCATCTACTTTATTGTGTATTTGTATGATTATCATCTACTTTATGAATTTTTATTTTACAATAATTTATATTCATTCATTCATTCATTTTCCGACTCATTTATTCCAGTTCAGGGTCCTGAGTGGCCAGAGCCTATCCTGACAGCTTAGGGAACAAGGTGGGAAGCAGCCCTGGATAGGACGCTATCCCATCATAGGGCACACATATGCACACGTGCACACACATGCACACACACTCACTCAGACTAGAACAATGTAGACACGCCAGTGAACCTAATGTGCACATCTTTGGGATGTGAGAGGAAAGTAGCATGGCATGGGGAGAACGAGCAAACTCTGCACAGACAGTGACCCCAGCAAGGAATTGATTCTTTTTTTACCCCCCTCATCAGCATTGTAACAAAACAACATTGGGTGAAACAATGTTATTCTAGAATCTAAAAGGGGACCACTGTGGGTGGAAATCCACTCTGTGCTCCAGGATGTGCAACAGGGGTCTCTGTCTCTCTCTCTTTTTTTTTTTTTTTTTGAGACAGAGTCTTGTTCTGTCACCCAGGCTGGAGTGCAGTGGCATGATCTCAGCTCACTGCAACCTCCGCCTCCCAGGTTCAAGCGATTCTCCTGACTCGGCCTCTTGAGTAGCTGGAGTTACAGGCACGCGCCACCACGCCTGGCTAATTTTTGTGTTTTTTAGTAGAGATGGGGTTTCACCATGTTGGCCAGACTGGTCTTGAACTCTTGAGCTCAGGTGATCTACCCACTTTGGCCTCCCAAAGTGCTGGGATTACAGGCATGAGCCACGGCGCCTGGCCAGGGCCTCTTTTTCTAATTTGTACAAAAGTGCTCCATTCTCTACACTTGTTTCTGGTCCACTATCTATTCCTTCCCACTTTCCCCAGGAGCTCAATGACTTTATATGCCATGACCCCTCACTGCAGTTCCCACTCTAACCTACCTCATACCCATTAGGCCATCCTGTATCATTTGATTCTGCACGAAAATCCTAATCTCTCCAGAGTCCTATTCTGTCAGGACTCTTCCAAGAGGCAAGTGCTAATTGCATAAATAAATTTCAGCTAAGGTACTGACAAGATCTTTCTTTAGTTATACTGTCCACTGGCATTTTCACAGAGGTTTCCAGTGCTCTAACCCAAACGAGCAAATAATGTGAGGGTTTGAGGTATCAAGGCAAAGCTAATGTAGCAAAGCAGTTTGAAAGCATAATTTTTTTGACTGGGCACGGTGGCTCATGCCTGTAATCCCAGCACTTTGGGAGGCCGAGGAGAGCGGATCGTGAGGTCAGGAGTTCAAGACCAGCCTGGCCAATATGGTGAAACCCCATCTCTACTAAAGATATAAAAATTAGCTGGGCATGGTGGTGCGCGCCTGTAGTCCTAGCTATTCCGAGGCTGAGACAGAAGAATTGCTTCAACCGGGTAGGTGGAGGTTGCAGTGAGCCGAGATCACGCCACTGCACCCCAGCCTGGTGATAGAGCAAGACTCCGATTCAAAAACAACAACAAAAAAGAAAACAGGATTTTTTTTTCCCCACAGCACATCCTACCTGCCTACTCTGCTAATGTGTAAAATTGGAGGTGGCATTGCATATAGACAAGGAAGTAGAAGCTGCATATGTGTAAGGGCCAATCCTTCCTAGCCATATCAGCCAGTCCATTCAAAGAGTCAACAAGAACTTTGGACCCTATACTAGTACCTAACCCAAAGGAAGAGAGTGTAGGAGGGGCAGATTTTGTGGTATAGTGAAAAGAGAACCGCTTTGAGAGTTTGGAAACTTGGATTATAGTCTTGCCTTCACCACTAAATAGCTTTGTGGTCTTGGGAAAGTCAGTTACGCGCTTAGACCTCAATGGCTCCGTTGTGGACTAAGAGACTGAATTAGAGACCTGAATTAGAGACTCTTTCAAGTCTTTTTCAGCTCTAACCTTCTTTATTTATTTATTTATTTTTTTTTTGGAGACGGAGTTTCACTCTTGTTGCCCAGGCTGGAGTGCTATGGTAAAATGAATGGCAGGATCTCAGCTCACTGCAACCTCCGCCTCCCAGATTCAAGCAATTCTCCTGCTTCAGCCTCCCAAGTAGCTGGGATTACAGGCAAGCGTCACCACACCTGGCTAATTTTGTATTTTTAGTAAAGATGGGGTTTCTCCATGTTGGTCAGCCTGGTCTTGAACTCACGACGTCAGATGATCCACCCGCCTCAGCCTCCCAAAGTGCTGGGATTACAGGCTTAAGCCACCACTCCCCACCTTCAGCTCTAACCTTCTATCTTGCTTTTTTTCCATTGCAAACTGAATGGCCTGGGAGATATAAAAGCAATGCTGAATTATAGCTTTAAGAGAACTATATTGGACTGCACATCAAGAATGCTGGTTTCTGGAGGGGCAGATTACATTAACAGTTAAGAGTATAGGTGCTGGGGTCCTTCATTCCTGAGTTTGGGAACTGAATTTAAAACGATTCTTTTTTTTTTTTTTTTTTTTTTTTTTTGAGATGGGCTCTGGCTCTGTTACCCAGGCTAGAGTGCAGAGTGCAGTGGCGCAATCTCAGCACACTGCAACCTCTGCCTCCTGGGTTCAAGCAATTCTTCTGCCTTGGCCTCCCAAGTAGCTGGGACTACAGGAGCCTACCACCTCACCTGGCTAATTTTTGTATTCAAACAAATTTTTTTTAATTTTTATTATTTTTTTGAGACAGAGTGTCGCTCTTGTTGCCCAGGCTGGAGTGCAATGGTGCAATCTTGGCTCACCGCAACCTCGGCCTCCCAAGTTCAAGTGATTCTCCTGCCTCAGCCTCCCGAGTAGCTGAGATTACAGGCATGTGCCACCATGCCTGACTAATTTTGTATTTTTAGTAGAGACAGGGTTTCTCCATGTTGGTCAGGCTGGTCTCGAACTCCCAACCTCAGGTAATCCGCCTGCCTCAGGCTCCCAAAGTGCTCTAAAGTGCTGGGATTACAGGTGTGAGCCACGGCATCCAGCTAATTTTTGTATTTTTAGTAGAGACGGGGTTTCACCATGTTGGCCAGGCTGGTCTTAAACTCCTGACTTCAGTGATCTGCTCACCTTGGCCTCCCAAAGTGCTGGGATTACAGGCATGAGCCACCGTACCCAACCTGAATTTGGGCAGATTCTTAACCTCAATTTCTTCGTTTATAAAAGAGGAATACTAAATTGTTTAATACAGATTCCTTAATACAAATTCTTTTTTTTTTTTTTTTTTTGAGATGGAGTCTCAATCTGTTGCCCAGGCTAGAGTACAGTGGCACGATCTCAGCTCACCACAACCTTTGCCACCCAGCTTCAAGAGATTCTCCTGCTTCAGCCTCCCAAGTCGCTGGGATTATAGGCGCCTGCCACTGCGCCCAGCTAATTTTTGTAGTTTTAGTAGAGACGGGATTTCACCATCTTGGCCAGGCTCGTCTTGAGCTCCTGACCTCATGATCTACCCACCTCGGCCTCCCAAAGTGCTGGGATTACAGGCGTGAGGCACCAGGCCTGGCAATACAAATTCTTAACACAAATTCCTTTATCTGTTTTATGAGATACTTTGTCACCTGCTCCTATTGCCTCTCTGATATCAAATGTTGCTACTCTCCCTCTGGCATTTACTCCTACTAATCTTTCAGACCTCACCCAATATTGCTTCCCTGGAAGTGCCTTCTCAGATCCTCAAATCTGGGTGAATGACCTCCTACAATCCTCCCCTGCTTCCCTTATTTTTATTATATGGTAAGCTTTGTTAGGCCAGAGCCTTCATTTTGTTAGCTGTGGTAACTTAACCAAGTCATATTATTTGTTGAAATAAAGAGTTAATTTCTTGGACCTCAAGGATAACCATTACTGCAGTTGCAGAATTTGTTTTATTAAATTTAAGAAGTATTTCAGATCCTTTTAGCTAGGAGATGTCTGGACGCAGTGTAGTTACAGCTAACAGATTTGGAAGAGTATAAAGCCAAAGTTCATCTTATTTATTCAGATGCTTTTAGGAACTATTCTTTGTGACCAGCATTTATTAAAAGTGTATCTGTCAAGATGAAACAAAAATTGAGAATTCCATCCTAAAGGATGCATTCTAGAAATGATTAGGGTTTTACTTTTCAAAATTGGCCTGCTTAGTATTAGCTTATATGTAAAATTTAATTCAAAAAGATTCACTTATGTCCCAGGACTTTTTCTTTTTTTTGAGACAGTGTCTGGCTCTGTTGCCCAGACTGGAGTGCAGTGGCGCGATCTCAGCTCACTGCAACCTCCACCTCCCAGGTTCAAGTGATTCTCCTGCCTCAGCCTCCCGAGTAGCTGGGACTACAAGCATGTGCCACTGTGCCCGGCTAATTTTTTGTATTTTTTAGTAGATATGGGGAGCCACCACACCCGGCAAGGACTTTTTTTTTTTTTTTTTTTTTAAGAGATGGGGTCTTGCTTTGTTGCCAAGGCTGGAGTGCAGGCATGTGATCTCAGCTCACTGTAGCCTCATCCTTCCTGGCTCAAGCGATCTTATCACCTCAGCCTACTGAGTAGCTGGGACCACAAGCATGTGCCACCACGCCTGGCTAATTTTGCTTATTTTTTGTAGAGACAAGGTCTCATTGTGTTGTCCAGGATGGTCTCAAGTTCCTGAGCTCAAGCAGTCTTCCTACCTCAGCTTCCCGAAGTGCTGGGATTACAGGCATGAACCACCGCACCCAGCCGGTCCCAGGACTATTTCTGGGAAGGGGACCTGGTTGGCAAACAAGAAGTTATTTGTCTCTTCATATTTTTTCACCTTCCAAAAGGCAAAATTGGTAAGAAAGCAGCAAAGCAGCAAAGGCTGATTTTAAAAGAACCATTACATCTTTACAATCTTTATTAAATCCTCTTTGATATCAAATCTATATTGTGGGAGGTAATAATAAAGATATTTCGAAATTAACTCGGCATTCTAAGTAAGGACCTTTCACACGTTGTCTTGGGTTAATCATCTAGTGTTATTATGTGAAAATTTTCTCTTCTTGGCAATAAACAAAATATTTTTATCAAATAAATAATAGGCATAATTGCTTCAGGGCCTTAAAGTAGTAGAATTCATAGATGCTGAAAACTCAGCTTAAATTTTTTATTTATTTATTTATTTTTTTGAGACAGAGTCTCGCTCTGTCGCCCAGGCTGGGGTGCAGTGGTACGATTTCGGCTCACTGCAAGCTCCACCTCCCAGGTTCATGCCATTCTCCCGCCTCAGCCTCCCGAGTAGCTGGGACTACAGGTGCCTGCCACCACGCCCGACTAATTTTTTGTATTTTTAGTAGAGACGGGGTTTCACCGTGTTAGCCAGGATGGTCTCGATCTCCTGACCTGGTGATCCGCCTGCCTCGGCCTCCCAAAGTGCTGGGATTACAGGCGTGAGCCACTGAGCCTGGCCAGCTTAAATTTTAACAAGCTTATTAGTTTAGTTATTTCCCTGATAGTGAGTAACCCAAAGGGCCCTGTTTCAACCTAATATATATATATCTTAGCAAAGCAAGGCATGAAGAAGGTAACACAATGTCATCTTATAATTCTCTGAGACGGAAATTTAGTTTTTACCCTAGGCAATGAAGTAGCTTAAAACTATTTAAATAGAATTGTACTCTACTATGCATTGACAGGAAAAAAATTACAATTTCTTTGTGTCTTTTTTTTTTTTAATGGAGGCAGGGCCTCACTATGATGCCCAGGCTAGTCTCGAACTTCTGGGCTCCAGTGATCCTCCTGCCTCTGCCTCAGCTTTCCCAGTGGCTGGGATTATAGGTGTGCCACTGTACCTGGCTATTCCTCATGTCTTCTTTTTTTTTTCTTTCCGGAGTCTCGCTCTGTCACCCAGGCTGGAGTGCAGTGGCGCGATCTCGGCTCAATGCAACCTCTGCCTCCTCGGTTCAAACAGTTCTCCTGTCTCAGCCTCCTGAGTAGCTGGGACTACAGGTGCATGCCATCACACCTGGCTGATTTTTGTATTTTTAGTAGAGGCAGGGTTTCGCCATATTGGTCAGGCTGGTCTCAAACCCCTGACCTCAGGTGATTCACCCGCCTTGGCCTTCCTAAGTGCTGGCATTACAGGTGTGAGCCACTATGCCTGGCCTCTTCATGTTTTCTTAATAAAGTCATTGAGTGAGGTGATTATTACATTGGTGGTATGTTTTAAATTCATGTTATGTTAATGTTCTGAGATTACTCAAGGGATCTTTCATTCTTTGGAGTGATGTGTAAATGTTGGACTACAGAGTTATGGGAAGGATTTATTCCATTTCAAGGTCAGGGTTATGGTAGTTAGATAAATATTTCAGAAAAAGAAATACACAATATAGGGAATGCAAATTTTGGAAAATTTCTCCTCACATATGTTGCCTGGCACCTACTATTCAATATATTTTTCTTGACTGACTGACAATGAATGAATTAGTAAATTATATCAATCCAGGTCTTGTCGCCTACTCTTATCCCAACTCTGAATTAATAATAATTATTTTCTGAGCTTCAGCCAATGCTTTTAAATGCTTTTGCTCCCAATTTTGGTAGCTGGAATGGCTTTTAAAGTGCCTAATTAAGAACAATTTGTTAATAATTATCTCTGAATAATTTCCTTCCCCCTTCTATTCTTTTTTTTTTTTTTGGGACAGAGTTTTGCTCTTGTTGCCCAAGATGGAGTGCAATGGTGTGATCTTGGCTCACTGCAACCTCCAGCTCCCAGGTTCAAGCTATTCTCCTGCCTCAGCCTCCAGAGTACCTGGGATTATAGGTGCGCACCATCATGCCCACTTATTTTTTGTATTTTTAGTAGAAAGGGTGTTTCACCATGTTAGCCAGGCCGGTCTTGAAGTCCTGACCTCAGGTGATCTGCCCACCTCAGCCACCAAAAGTGCTGGGATTACAGGCATGAGCCACCATGCCTGGCCTCCCTCTTCTATTTTTTAAGCTATCTTTATGCTCTCCAAGTCTTTTACTGTTTTTCATTCCTTAGGTTAGTTTTTAATAAAAGAGAACAAAACTTTTTCTCTCTGCCTTTTAATAAATGTGACCCTTTCTGTCATCCTTTCCTCGATCCTTTCCAAATCAGTAGCAGTTGCTGTAAGTGACGACTGAGAGACAAGACGCCAAGTGCAATGGCTAAATTTAAAGAGCAGCGTTTGCACCTGTCGTTAACCGGCAATGACCAATCTCACGCCTACAGTTTCCTCCACTCCCTGCCTGCCACCAAGTACAATCCATAGCCCAGATTCTATGTGTTTATGTGTAAATAAGTACTGATGAAGATTATATACATTATATCAAAATTGAGAATGAATATAGCTTTTTCTTTTCTTTTCTTTTCTTTTTTTTTTAGGGATGGAGTCTTCCTATGTCACCAAGGCTGGAATGCAGTGGTATGATCATGGCTCACTGCAGCCTCAGCTTCCTGGGCTCAAGTGATACTCCCACTTCAGTCTCCCAAGCAGCTGGGACTACAGACATATGCCACCACACCAGGCTAATTTTAAAATTTTTTTGTAGAGATAGGGTCTCACTATGTTGCTCCCAGGCTGGTCTCAAACTCCTGGGCTCAAATGATCCTCCCAGCTTGGCCTCCCAACATGCTGGGATTACAGGTGTGAGCCACTGCATCCAGCCCCAAAAATAGCATTTTGAAAATATATTAGTTTAGTTTAAGAGGAGCTGAAATTTGGACAAAACCCAGCATGATATAAAGATGTATGGGACCTTGAAGGAGGCAGACTAATATGGCTCAGTATTTGATGAATTTTTGAAGACTTTTAAGGGACCAAAATAATTTTTTTAGACTTGCCATACTTTGTGAAATTCTTTTAGATATCAGCATTGGAAGCTCCTATAAATATAAGTGTTGTATAAAAGAGGCAATCTAAAGAGTAACTGACATCATCTAAAGTTAGCTTCAATTAATTTGCCAGATTGGCAGCTCTAACCTGGAAGAGCTCTGTAGGAGAAAGATAGTAACATAAACAATTTTGATATGAAATATACATAGAATGGTGAAAGAAGGGAACTGTGGCCCAGCCAGTCAAAATAGCCTAATTAAATAGATGTGATAATCAAGGCCTATGACAGACGTCCCAGTCAGATCAGCTCAGATCCAGGACCGAGATACTGAGATAGAAAGTCAAACAACAAATTATGAGAAGATGCAAGAGGGAGAGTTTAATTTTACTGGGACATTTACCCTCAGATGAGACCAAGCTGGTATTCAAAAGAACAGTAGGACAGGTGGCTACAGGGAGAGTAGGAGCAAAGAGTGGAGGTTGGAAGTGTCAGGGCATGTTCAGGGTACGGAGAGTAGATATCTGGGCAGGAGGCCGGGCGCGGTGGCTCATGCCTGTAATCCTAGCACTTTGGGAGGCTGAGGCGGGTAAATTACATGGAGAAACCCTGTCTCTACTAAAAATACAAAATTAGCCGGGCGTGGTGGCACATGCCTGTAATCTCAGCTACTCGGGAGGCTGAAGCAGAAGAATCACTTGAACCCAGGAGGCAGAGGTTGCAGTGAGCCGAGATCACACCACTGTACTCCAGCCTGGACCACAGAGTGAGACTCCATCTCAAAAAAAAAAAAAAAAAAAAAAGATATCTGGGCAGGGGATTGCTGAGACAGGAGCCACTTTACCAATTTGGGATTTTTTTGTAGTTCAACCCTATTAGAGAAATTTGTGATCTTTTGGCACTTTTAAATGCTCTGGAATGGATGGTGTTGGGTTCCATAAGAATGTGAGCGGAATTCTTATTCACTTAGGAGGTGTGGTTTATTTATTTAAGTGTAAAATTAGTGTCCCACCCCTTAAATCACTTCTGATAGAGACAAAAGACTTCCTATATCAAGAAGTCTAGTAAGCAGAAGATTACGGGAGACCACACGTCAACGGAACACAAAAAGGACAGCTTTAAAGTATGCTGCCAACCTCTCAGATTCCGAGAAACATGAACAAAGATAATCCTATTTGAACAAGCCCTGCCCTTCTCAACTCAATGTTTTCCTGGAGTTCTGCTCTAGACAGAAAAACTTGAAGATTGGATGTTCCTGACCTAAAACAATGTTAGATTATAAGGCCACTAAGTTATAAAATGAATGTGGAGTCTGTCATCCTTTGGAGACCAGGACATGAGCCTCCTTCCACACAAAACATTTTACAGGGAATATATAAATCTATCTCTGACTTACTATTTTTATTTATTCATTTTTTTGAGACATAATCTTACTCTGTCATCCAGGCCCTATCAGTGGCCGTATCATAGCTTACTGAAGCCTCCAACTCCTGGGTTTAAGGGATCCTCTCACCTCAGCCTCCTCAGTAGCTGAGAGTACTGACACGCATCACCACACCTGGCTAATTTTTTTGTAGAGCTAGGGTCTTGCCATGTTGCCCAGGCTGGTAACTCTGATTTAGAGTAGGGTCGAAATCTATATTAGAGTAAGGGAAATGGAAGTGTTGGAGGAAGAAAAAAGAGAAAAATGAGGAAGGAAAAATTGTGTGTGTGTGTGTGTGTGTGTGTGTGCGAAGTGAGAATAAATATAGATATAGACAGGAAAATATATGTCCTGCAGTTTAAGAGTAGAACCCTTCTCAACCACACTGACTAGAAATATTTATGATCCAGAGGAGCTGACAGAAAAAAGACAGAGATCATCACAGAAACTAGGAAGTCATGGGAACAGGCATGGTAGTGATGAAGAGATGACTGCAGGTGGATATATGAGGAGAAATGGGAATAAAAACATCTGGAAAAACAGTAAAGCATAGCCAGCAAACAGGTCTAGGCTGTGGTTCGTGATAAATATTGGAAGACGAAACCCTTTCCTTTTGGCTTTCCTCTTCGTATACCTTTTCCTGTTAAATACTGTTGATTTCACTTGAATAATAATTCATATTATCAGTAAACAATGAAATGCAGCCCCTAGATCTCTGGGCATATTCCTTTTATGCTTTCCTGATCATGTCAATGAACCGTGTGCATCACCTACCCTAGCTATTCTGGAATGCTTAGGCAAATACTCCACTGAGTTGAGTCATACTTGAGAGCTGACGTCAGTGTACATTTTAGTAGAGAACCCAGTTAAGGTTTCATGCTCCAGGAAGCTTGTTCTGATTAGTTTTAGCTTAAAAAAAAAAAGATAGCAGAGAACCTAGTTAAGGTTTCTTGCTCCAGGAAGCCTGTTCTGATTAGTTTTAGCTTAAAAAAAAAAAAAGATCAACCTGTGCTTAAGAGTTGGCACAGAAAACAATTCTGCAGCCATGTTGGTTTTAGTGACCATGTTTTTATAATTACAAAGTAATATGCAGGTGAGAACAATTTACTTTTCATATATATATAAATTGTAAGATGTGTATACATATACATCTTAAATTCAAGCAGATGAGAATACTTTAAACCATTCAGAAGAATAGCTACCCCTTAAAACTTCCCAGAGGTAACATGTTTTCTTCTGGAAATTACCATCTATCTATCTAAGTTATACATATATATAAATTACTTTAAAAAGGGTCACCTATACTGTGTTATCTATATTATTTAAATGTATAGATAGCACCTGTAATCCAAGCATTTTGGGAGGCTGAGGTGGGAGAATCACTTGAGGTCAGGAGTTCAAGACCAGCCTGGCCAACGTGGTGAAACCCCCATCTCTACCAAAAATACAAAAATTAGCTGGGCGTGGTGGTGCAACACGTGTATTCCCAGCTACCCAGGAGGCTGAGGCGAGAGGATCCCCTCTGAACCCAGGAGACAAAGCTTGCAGTGAGCCAAGGTCGTGCCACTGCCCTCCAGCCTGGGCGATAGAGTGAGACTTCGTCTCAAAAAAATATATATATATATACACATATATAAATAAAAAAATATATTATATAATAAAAAAGTATAGATAGAATAATTTTTTTTTTAAGAGAGAGAGTCTCGCTCTCTCACCCAGGCTAGAGTGCAGTGCCATGATCATAGCTCACCATAACCTCAAATTTCCTGGGCCCAAGCAAGCCTCCTGCCTCAGCCTCCTGAGTAGCTGGGACTGCAGGCGTGCACCACCACACCCAACTAATTAAAAAATATATATTTTTAGAGATAGGGTCTCGCTGTGTTGCCCAGGCAAGTCTCAAATGTGTGGTCTCAAATGATCCTCCTGCCTCAGTCTCTCAAAGAGCTGGGATTACAGATATGAGCCACTGTGCTTGGCCCTCAATTTTTTAATGGTTGAATAATTTTCTGTTACAAAGTTAGTGTCTAATGTATTTAACCATTTCTCTATTGGAAGACATTGAGGTTTTCTTCAACTTCTTTCTCACGAAAGTTACAATTTTTACAAGTTTTCTGTGGTTGTCTTGCCCTCCTTTTTAAATGTAGTATTTCTGGAGTGATCAGCACAATCTCTGGCACATAGCAGGTATGTTAATTCCCTTTCCTTCTCTCTCTATATAATGTGTGTGTATATACAGGCACACACACACATACACACATAATTTTTTTTAGGTTTGAGAATAACTTTCTGTTGAGCTATCTACACTTTCTCCTTATCAGGCTTGGCCAACCAGCTTATATGAGATATGTCCTTTGCAGCTATGGAGAAGTTTTTCTCTGTGAGGAGATAATTGATATTTGTTTAAATTAATTGCTGGCCTTGGATTATCAACACCCAGAACTGAGTATAGTCAGTGAATCCTCAGATTTATACAGCCTATCTCTCTCTGGTGCATCAGTGGTTTCATCTTAGTAGATAAAAGATGACACATTTTGGTAAATTGGTAGGATGAAAACTTTTGCTAATACCGCCAATTTCATGTTTGTGCACTTAAAAGTATTATTTACTTAGTTATTTTGCTAATGCATATGAGTAAATCTCACTGCAGGATGCACATCTAATTTTCATGCTTGGAAAAATAGAGTAAAGGCAATTCTAGTAAAATTTCTTAAAGTGGAAAGTGGAAATGGAGCAATCCTGATTCATAGCTAGATCTGGTGAAAGCACAGAAAATAAAAACAAAACTAAAATCCATGGTGATCTCTGTAAGAAGGTGTGAAGGGGTGAGAGAGGAAATGGCACAGCATGGGTAAATACATCAAATGCAGTTGGGATAAATATAGATGGGTGGAAAATAATTGTAAGGGAAATTGTTCCAGGAATGTCATGGATTTCCAACTAGGGGGATTACTGTGTGCAGCTGTTGAATGGGGGCTCATTCTTGAGGTCTCAAGTTCCACCTGTTGGGCAATAAAGCCTTTTGAGTGAGTGACATGATATCTCTCCTGGAGAAGCCAATCATCTCACTGTTTTGGTGTAGGTGGGGCATAAGGATTAAACAAACAAAAAACTTCCATGTCATTTTTTAGCTATTCTTGGCCAAGAAGGTACCATTTCAGTCAAACTTTAAAGAATATTCTTAGAATAAGTGATAACATTTTCTTCGTATTTATGTGTGTGTTTTGTTTTTGTTTTAAATTTATCATCTAAGGCTACACTACAAAGATGTTTTCCAAAATTTAAAATAATGCTTGTATTTGCTTCCCAAACTATTTTCCTGCTCCAGATTTTAAAAAGAGGTGTGAGAATTTAATCAGCTCATAATAATAAACAGCTAGCAAGGAAATACTCTTCTAAGGAAATTCAGGACCCAAAATCTTTCTTAGGCAGTATTCAAGGAGCCTTCATTGTGAGTTTAAGTGGAAAGAAGTGTTTTTCAAGAGAAAGTGTTTGTTATTCCAAAGCGTATTCTGATAACTATTTTGGCAAAATTATGAAACATCATTAAAATAGCCTTTTACATGAATTTTTTTCTTTCTTTTTTTTTTTTTTTTTTTGAGATGGAGTCTTGCTGTGTCGCCCAGGCTGGAGTGCAGTGGCCCGATCTCGGTTCACTGCAAGCTCCGTCTCCCGGGTTCACACCATTCTCCTGCCTCAACCTCCGGAATAGCTGGGACTATAAGCACCCGCCAGCACGCCTGGCTAATTTTTTGTATTTTTAGTACAGACGGGGTTTCACCGT
Organism: Gorilla gorilla gorilla; assembly: GCF_029281585.2. Classification (NCBI taxonomy): domain Eukaryota; kingdom Metazoa; phylum Chordata; class Mammalia; order Primates; family Hominidae; genus Gorilla; species Gorilla gorilla. The sequence goes on along the minus strand of NC_073232.2, from coordinate 43,048,841 downwards.
GTTAGCCAGGATGGTCTCGATCTCCTGACCTCGTGATCCGTCCGCCTCTGCCTCCCAAAGTGCTGGGATTACAGGCGTGAGCCACCGCGCCCGGCCTTACATGATTTTTTATTACGTTATTAATGTGTTCTGTTTCTGTAAATGCACACAAAGTCAAATATGATAAAATAGTGCTGTTTCTGGAGAGTGTGAGAATATCAGTATAAAGGTGCTGTAAAAATGAATTGGGTATTTGAGATGTATACACGTCAGTTAATTCACTCTGAAGGCATGTACTCATTCTGGGACTTTGATATTGTAATCGTTCTACCTCTCCTATATTATGCTACACATCACAGTCATTAGATCACTCCGTGATGTAGAGTTAATTTCAGCATATCTAAATATTATCAGTTATGAATGAGAATTCTAGGCGTGTAGTTGAGAGTTACAGCATACACAGTTAATGGTTATTAATTTGGTGCCTATTTTGCCAACTTAGAACACTCACTTAGAACTCAACTTCGAACAAAGCTTTTCACAAATATCTATATCCCCCGTTACTCTTATCATAGCTCTATTGTTGGTGAAGATTAGCCGAACTGAACATGCCGTCTCTATTGCTGTTATTTTCACGGGTTTGGGTGTCAATTACGGGTTCCCTAGAATTTGCCCGTAATTGACTATGTCCCACTATAGGTAACTCTGGAAGTGACTGGCAGCTTCCAGTGTGGTTCTCCCGCCTGTCCATTGGACCTTGCAGGAAGCCCCGCCTCATCAACTCAGTCAAGGGCTTTAGTTGGCCCGGCGTCGGTGAGTGGCGGGTCTTAGCTCCGCCCTGGCCGTCCGCTGCGCTGCCTGGGTCGGCGCCGTTTCCAGTTGAGAGATGGCGGCCGCCGCAGGTAGATCGCTCCTGCTGCTCCTCTCCTCTCGGGGCGGCGGTGGCGGGGGCGCCGGCGGCTGCGGGGCGCTGACTGCCGGCTGCTTCCCTGGGCTGGGCGTCAGCCGCCACCGGCAGCAGCAGCACCACCGGACGGTGAGCGAGCGCGCCCGGAGGCTCCGGGGAGGGCGGGGCGGCGCTGGCGTGTGGGAGCCGCCGGCGGGCAGGCCGCCGGGGCAGCAGGCGAGTTACCTCAACTCCCGGCCGCTCCGGAGGTTGCCGGGCACCGAGGAGCCGCCGTGCCCTTCAGGCGCCTGCGGCGGCGACCAGGAAGGGAGGGCGGGCGGGAGGAAGCCGAGAGGAGGAGGAGGGGCGACGGCGGGGATGTTCCCGCAGGACTGGGGACACCAGGGCGGGGAAGGCACGGGACTTGAACCTCTCCCCGACCCGCCCCCAATCGCGTTCCCTCCCTTCTTCGTTCTTAACAGCCCTGCCCCAAGGCTCCCTGAACGGAGCCGGATCGAAGTTGTCCCCTTTCCCTCCTCCTCCGGGAGGGTTGGGGAGTTCTGAGTTGCCGCGGCCGCCTTGTGTGTGCCAGGAGAGTGGCAGTGCCATGCTGCTGGGAGCTGCCCCGGAGAGCAGCCCAGGACCCCGGGGGGGCCGCCTCTCGTCCTCTCTCGTCCCCGAGGGGTCGGGCAGGAAGGAAAATCAAACTTTATTCCCCTCTGTGACTTCCTGTGTGTGTGTGCATGGGGAACCGGCTCCCTCGAGATGGATGCTGCATTGCTTCAGGAGGCAAGCTTCATCCTCTTGGGTCCTTAAAGGTGCTTTTGGGGGTCCTTTCGAGGGCTACTGTATAAGCGTGTTCACGCGTGCCTGAAGCGGGAAGGGTGGGCAGCAGGCACAGGAGAAGCGAATATGACAAGTTGTTGACAGAGGCAGAGATTTGGTGATTGTATTAACCAGTTGTTGCTGGCTTTCATTGGCTGGCAGAAAAAGAGGATTTCTGTTTGAACACTCTTGGGTGAGTGTGTGTGTGTGTGTGTGTGTGAGAGAGAGAGAGACAGAGTGTGAGAGAGATTTCTTTTTTCAGTTGCAAGAGATGAATTTGGCATGGAGTTCTTAACCTAACAAGTCAGGAGGTTTCCTTCCCTTGGACTTTCTAGACCTATGTGTGTTGGTCTCTGGCCAGCTCTGAGGGAAAGAATGTAGGTTTTATTTCCTGGGGCTGAGTTGTATAGTGTGATTATTAGAGGATCACTGCAAACAGCTTGATAGGAGAAACTACAACAGTACCTTCAACCCTCAATAAACACATCGCCTGCCTTGTTCTGATCATAGCTCTTAAGAGGAAACTGAACTGGAGCTCTTCAGAGAGGATACTCCTAAGGGCAATGACAACATCAAAATCGAGTGCCTGAAAGATCTATGAAAAGACCTAATGCTCTGCAAAAGCAAGGTTGTATTGTTATTATTAGTCATAGGTATGGACCCTATCCTCATTCTTGTGAGAAGATTGTACCTCTTTTTATTTGGCATACTGGCATATTGCTTTGCTGAAGCTTTTGGGTGACAGCCAAGAGCTTTTCCACAGTTCAATTTAATTTGCATGTTTCATAGCCTCTAGTTATGTGTTTTGTTCTCTTAAAAACATAAGGCCACCCCAAATTTTGATTGCATTCCCCTTTCCGTCGAACTACTTAAAGGCTTCCCAAGCTGTCCTTAAGTACATATTTTGATAAGACATCTTCTGACTTTGCACAGTTTTTAAGACTGTTTGGGTGTGATATTCGTTTAGCATTTTAAAAAATTTGTGCCTTGTATATTTTCCACTATGCAAATTTGTCAGGCTGTGAGTGTCTCCCTTGTGGGGGTACTTCACGAAGGTGTTCTCTGTGCTATTCTAGGGTGGGTAAAAATGAAGTGCTGAATTTGTAACTGAAAGCACAATTAAAACGAAGTGTTATTTCTAAAGGGCAGGAATGTTATGGGAATGGTGACTTGTACATGAATTTAGAATTGTAAGATTTTGTAAAAAATTGAACCTGATTATTTAAAGTGTATAAACATTTTATTTTTCTACAATTCTTCTGAAGCCATCATCTATACAGCTGTTTCCATAGGATAGTCTGTGATTCTTTACAAGAAATTCCATTTAAAAGATATTGAGGCCCTGAAAAGAGAGAGACTTGGCCAAGGTTACGTTAGCTAATATGTAAGTTTTAGGACTCCCACTCATCTGAGATATTCTCACCTCTTATTGTGTTCTTTTTATTGTAAAGTGCAAATGCTCCTTCACATCCCTCTCCTCCCTTATAAAATTTACTATTGTCCATTAGGAAAGTATTGCTATTTCAAAACCCCATGAATGGGAATTCTCCTGTAAGTAGGTGTTGATATGAGTACATATATTAGGTGAATATGGGAGCAAACAACTTACCAGAAAGAATAGATGTTCTGGTAAAGGTCCCTGAGAGACACTAAGGTTGAATCTTGCTTGGGAGACATCCTGTGTATGTGCAGCAGATGGCAGTCTGCATTGGACTGGATCACAAGTCCAGTTTGTGCCACTTTCGTTCCGCTGTATGGTATGGTAAATTACAACCAGGGGGGCATAACCAGTTACAGCACTGCCTAATTTTTTGAGTGAGAAATTCATCTGTTCCAACTTTCGGGAATGAGTCCAAAGCAATACAGTAGCTCAGCTAGTTGGTAAGTGCAATTATGAAGTTATAAACTTAGTTTGTCTCTTCCCCCTTCTCCATTAGTATGTCATTCAACTGAGTAAATAAGAGTAAAGGTACAGGGGCTTATTCAATATTTTTAGCACCATCTAGTGTAATTTTTCTCCTTCTCTCCGGCTTGTGACTATAACCAAAACTGATGTAAAATGTTTGTTGCCTGCTTTTCTGTATGGTTAGTGAAGGTGGCTGCTATTTTTAAGTATGATTCTTCGAAGAGGAACTGCCTTTCATTGTGAGCTGTGTAATTCCATTGCTAAAACAAACTGTTTCATCTCTGATTATGACAGCCCCACTGTTGGCATTTTCTAGCAGTTAACGGCTATGCTGAATTACTACATCTTTTACTTAAGTCTGTCATTGTCCTGTTACAGTTTGTGGCTGACTTGCTCTACTTTACACATCACAGTTCTTTTGGCAATGACATTGTTTCAGCTTAACCTGAAAGTTTTAACAGGTTACACTGCCTGACACAGAGGCAGGTCCTAACTCTTTGAGTTCCTCATAGTCTGGCCCAGTCTTATTATGCCAGATTCATCCCAGCACAAATACTCTGTTGTACTTAAGCTAGTCTCTGCACTGTCCCATACATTCATACTAAACCTTTATGGATTTTTTGTAGCTGAATTTCAGCCTTTATCACCCCTAATCACTCCTCTAGCCTTTAAGGTTCATTTCAGGTTACAGACTGTGATGTACAATTCCTTTTGAATCTAACATTCTCACTTTACACATGAGGAAACCTAATAAACTGAGGAAAGTCACTTGTTAAGTTATGTTTGTGGTTATGAACAGACCAAGGATTAAAATTCCTTTACTTTTTTTTTTTTTTTTTTTTTGATACAAGGTCTTGCTTTGTCACCCAGGCTGGAGTTCATTGACACTGTCACAGCTCACTGCAACCTTGAACTCCTGGGCTCAAGCTGTCCTCCCACCTCGGCCTCCCCAAGTAATGTGCACCACCATGCCCAGCTAATTAAAAAAATGTTTTTGGCTGGGTGCGGTGGCTCACACCTGTAATCCCAGCAACTAGGGAGGCTGAGGCGGGCAGATCAGGAGGTCAGGAGTTGGAGACCAGCCTGGCCAACATGGTGAAACCTCGTCTCTACTAAAAAGACAAAAATTAGCCGGGCATGGTGGCAGGCGCCTGTAGTCCCAGCTACTCGGGAGGCTGAGGCAGGAGAATCACTTGAAACTAGAAGGCGGAGGTTGTAGTGAGCCAAGATCACGCCACTGCACTCCAGCCTGGGCGAAAGAGCGAAACTCCGACTCAAAAAAAAAAAAAAAAAAAAAAAAAAAAAAAAATTTTTTTTTTTTTTTTTGGTAGAGACAGGATATTTCTACCAGGCTGGTCTTGAACTCCTGGACTCATCTTCCCAAAGAGCTAGTATTATATACGTAAGCCACTACATCTGGCCAAAAATTCCTTTAAATGGAGATGGATTCAATCATTCCTAGTGTGAAGATGATACTTTCAGGGATAATTTCTATAGTTCATTACTAGAAAAGTTTCTCTAAATGTGTAGAGAAAAAAACATTTCCTAGTTTGAATCTTGATTTGTGTAATTCCTGGCTCTTAACCCTTTTCTATTGTTGTATTCTGTCCTCTCTGAATTCTGATGGGATTTATTATCTTTAGGACACAGATTGACACCGACATGATTTCTAAATGTTTTATTTGTGGGCATCTAATCTTACTGGGGAGATAAAGCAATGATGTGTATCTTATTACCTTTGTGGCTCATAGACTCTAGCACAATGCTGGGTACATAGGTGACACTCAGACAAGCATTAGTTAGCTATGCACCCCTTTTTCTGCTTGCTAGGGAAAAGATATGCCCTTTATCTCCTCTCCCTATCCCCCTACCCCCAGTTTGGCTTGCTTAATAGCCTTCCTTAGGTAGCCACATTTGGAGAATTCCTTTAAGCTTAGTATTGCCAGTGCTGTCTTTGGTTGTATATTACACTTCTTTATGGTGGATTGATGGAAAGAGTTGGTACCATTGGATTAGCTCAGCAGTGGTCATTAGCTTTCTGACAATAGCCAGCAAAAGTATAGTGATTACCCAGAGTATTACAAGTATATGTTTGAATCAGATTCCACATTTGTTGGTTTATTCTATATTAAGATTTTGAGAGTTCTGGATAAATATGTTTAAGAACAGACTTCTTCTGTTTATTTATGTATTTATTTTAGGTGGAGTGTTGCTCTGTTGCCCAGGCTGGAGTGCAGTGGCGTGATCTCGGCTCACTGCAACCTCCACCTCCTGGGTTCAAGTGATTTTCCTGTCTCAGCCTCCCAAGTAGCTGGGCATATAGGCGTGTGCCACCATGCCCGGCTAATTTTTGTATTTTTTGTAGAGACTGGGTTTCGCCATGTTGGCCAAGCTGGTCTCGAACTCCTGGCCTCGGGTAACCCACCTGCCTCGGCCTCCCAAAATGCTGAGATTACAGGCATGAGCCACTGCACCCAGGCCAGACTTCTTCTATTTTTTTTTTTTTTTTTTTTTTGAGACAGATTCTTGCTCTGTTGCCCAGGCTGGAGTGCAGTGGCGTAATCTCGGTTCACTGCAACCTCCGTCTCCCCGGTTCAAGCGATTCTCCTGTCTCAGCCTCCCAAGTAGCTGGGATTACAGGTGTGCACCACCATGCCCGGCTAATGTTTTTGTATTTTTAGTAGAGACGGGGTTTCACCATGTTGGTCAGGCTAGTCTTGAACTCCTGACCTCGTGATCCACCCACCTCGGCCTCCCAAAGTGCTGGGATTACAGGTATGAGCCACTGTGCCTGGCTGACTTCTTTTATTTTTAAGGAAGCAACCATTCTTTTTATTTTTTATTGTTTTTAGAGACAGTCTTGTTCTCTTAACCAGGCTACAGTGCAGTGGTGTGGTCATAGCTTGCTGGAACCCTCAACTCCTGGGCTTAAGCAGTCCTCCCACTTCAGCCTCTTGAGTAGCTGGGTATATAGGCATGTGATGTGTCACCATGCCTAGCTCATAAAAAGAATTTTTTTTTTTTTTTTGGAGAAACAGTCTTGCTATGTTGCCCAAGCTGGTTTCTTAACTCCTGGCTTCAATAGATCCTCTCGCTTTAGCCTCCCAGAGTGTTGGGATTACAGGCATGAGCTACCACATCCAGCACAAAATCATGCTTATTTTAAAACTCATAAAATATCTGAATAAATGAACTTGGATATCTTAAAATTCTGATTATTTGAACTTTTCTAAGTCCCAAGTGGCTTTTCTTTATGCTTCATGTAACTCTTTTCTTTAACATGAAATCTAAATAGAAAATACAGCATCAAGAGTGGTTTAAGTCAAAGGCAATACATTGGTAGGAAATCATTCAGATGATGTTATCAATGAAATGCTATTTTATTTCAACTTCAAACGTGAGATAGCCCTAAAACAAAAAATGATTTGCTATAAACTGCTAGGATGTTTTTATTTCTTCTTATGTTTTAGCTTTGCATCCCTATAGATTTTCTTAAAAATTACTGTTTGTTTTCCTGTGATTAAGGTCAAGATTACCTTTTAATATCTCAGGATAGCTGTTAGAATAGAGGATTCAAAGGCTGATAGCCTCACAGAGTCTTACTCTGTCGCCCAGGCTGGAGTGCAGTGGCGCAATCTTGGCTCACTGCAACCTCTGCCTCTCGGGTTCAAGCAATTCTTCTGCCTTAGCCTCCCGAGTAGATGGGGCCAAAGGCATGCGCCACCACGCCCAGCTAAATTTTGTATTGTTAGTAGTGACGGTGTCTCAAGGCTGGTCTTGAGCTCCTGACCTCAGGTGATCGGCCTGCCTCAGCCTCCCAAAGTGCTGGTATTACAGGCATGAGCCACCATGCTCAGCCGTTTATTCTTTTTTTTTGAGACGACGTCTTACTCTGTCGCCCAGGCTGGAGTATAGTAGTCTGATCATGGCTCACCGCAGCCTTGAACTCCTGGGCTTAAGTGATCCTCCGACCTCAGCCTTTTGAATAGCTAGGACTACAGGCACAATCCACCACACTGGGCTAATTTTTAAATTTTTTGTAGAGATGAAGTCTCACTATGTTGCCCATGTTGGTCTTGAACTCCTCGGCTCAAGCAGTCATACTGCCTTGGCCTCCCAAAGTACTGGGATTATAGGGTGAGCCACCATGCCCAGACTCTTTATTCTTTAATTAATGCCATACCATGGCTCATGGATATATTAGAATTACTAGGATAACATGTTAGGAAAACTAAGATGTTACTGTGGAAGTTGTGCACTTTAAAGAATCTTAAACGTTTGCCAGGCGTAGTGGCTCATGCCTGTAATCCCAGCACTTTGGGAGGCTGAGGCGGGCGGATCATGAGGTCAGGAGTTCGAGACCAGCCTGACTAACATGGTGAAACCCCGTCTCTACTAAAAATACCAAAAAATTAGCTGGGTGTGGTGGTGCGCACCTGTAATCCCAACTACTCGGGAGGCTGAGGCAGGAGAATTGCTTGAATCCGGGAGACGGAGGTTGCAGTGAGCTGAGATCATGCCACTGCACTCCAGCCTGGGTGACAGAGCAACACTCCGTCCCGGAAAAAGGAAAAAAAAAGAACCTTAGTGATTAGAGTTCAGTAAGACCTTATATTGAGGAAACAAGAGTATGAGTGGTGAAATGGCTTTTTTTTTTTTTTAATTGAGATGGAGTCACGCTGTCATCCATGCTGGAGTGCAGTGGCGCTATCTCTGCTCTCTGCAGTCTCTGTCTCCTGGGTTCAAGTGATTCTGCTGCCCCAGCCTCCTGAGTGGCTGGGACTACAGGTGCGCACCACTGCCCCCTGCCGATTTTTGTATTTTTAGTAGAGATGGGGTTTTGCCATGTTGGTTAGGCTGGTCTCGAACTACTGACCTCAGGTGATCTGCATGTCTTGGCCTCCCAAAGTACTGGGATTACAGGTGTGAGCCACTGCGCCCGGCCGAAATGGTTTTTTTCTTAGTAGCTCAGCGTGTTAATACAGAACTGGAAATGGGTCATGCATCTTCTCATTTTCCTGTTCAATTCTTTTCCTACTAAATTACACAATTCTTTGTTTCATTTAAAACACTTAAGCTGAGAGTGGTTCTAAAAAGTGGATTGGGGTCAATTTTTTTTTTTTTTTTTTTTTTTTTTGAGATGGAGTTTCGCTGTTGTTGCCCAGGCTGGAGTGCAGTGGTGTGATCTCGGCTCACTACAGCCTCTGCCCCCAGAGTTCAAGCGATTCTCCTGTCTCAGCCTCCTGAGTAGCGGGGATTACAGGCACCTGCCACCATGCTGGGCTAATTTTTTGTATTTTTATTGGAGACAGGATTTCGCCATGTTGGCCAGGCTGGTCTTGAACTCCTGGCCTCAGGTGATCCCCCCACTTCAGCCTTGGAAAGTGTTGGGATTACAAGGCATGAGCCACTGTGCCCGGCCAAATTCTTAAAGTACCTAACGTCAAAGTCAGTCTTGAATAATTACTCTCTAATTTAGATTAAGCTTGATAATAACTGTTAAAAAACCTTTCCTCTGTAGGTTGAACACAAAAGGAAAACAATGCATTTATTTCACTGCACTTTGTTAAATGCTTGCAGTTAGCTTGTGTAAAAATGAAAGTTGGCTTCAAGCAAATTAATTTTAATAAGTTTAGTGAATTATTGGTCCAAAAACTGTGTACACACTTGAATCTTTTATATTGATAAAAATATAACTTCATAAATTTTTTCACCAATTGGGTCTAAAGCATGCTAAAGGTGGAACTTTTTCTTTTTCATTTTTTTATTTTTATTTTTTTTATTGATCATTCTTGGGTGTTTCTCGCAGAGGGGGATTTGGCAGGGTCACAGGACAATAGTGGAGGGAAGGTCAGCAGATAAACAAGTGAACAAAGTTCTCTGGTTTTCCTAGGCAGAGGACCCTGCAGCCTTCCGCAGTGTTTGTGTCCCTGGGTACTTGAGATTAGGGAGTGGTGATGACTCTTAACGAGCATGCTGCCTTCAAGCATCTGTTTAACAAAGCACATCTTGCACCGCCCTTAATCCATTCAACCCTGAGTGGATACAGCACATGTTTCAGAGAGCACAGGGTTGGGGGTAAGGTCACAGATCAACAGGATCCCAAGGCAGAAGAATTTTTCTTAGTACAGAACAAAATGAAAAGTCTCCCATGTCTACCTCTTTCTACACAGACACGGCAACCATCCGATTTCTCAATCTTTTCCCCACCTTTCCCCCCTTTCTATTCCACAAAACCGCCATTGTCTTCATGGCCCGTTCTCAATGAGCTGTTGGGTACACCTCCCAGACGGGGTGGTGGCCGGGCAGAGGGGCTCCTCACTTCCCAGTGGGGGTGGCTGGGCAGAGGTGCCCCTCACCTCCCAGACGGGGCGGCTGGCCGGGCGGGGGGCTGACCCCCCACCTCCCTCCCGGACGGGGCGGCTGGCCGGGCAGACGGGCTCCTCACTTCCCAGTAGGGGCGGCCGGGCAGAGGCGCCCCTCACCTCCCGGACGGGGCGGCTGGCCGGGCGGGGGGCTGACCCCCCCCACCTCCCTCCCGGACGGGGCGGCTGGCCGGGCGGGGGACTGACCCCCCCACCTCCCTCCCGGACGGGGCGGCTGGCCGGGCGGGGGGCTGACCCCCCCACCTCCCTCCCGGACGGAGTGGCTGGCCGGGCAGAGGGGCTCCTCACTTCCCAGTAGGGGCGGCCGGGCAGAGGCGCCCCTCACCTCCTGGACGGGGCGGCTGGCCAGGCGGGGGGCTAACCCCCCCACCTCCCTCCCAGACGGGGCGGCTGGCCGGGCGGGGGGCTGACCTCCCCACCTCCCTTCCGGACGGGGCGGCTGGCCGGGCGGGGGGCTGACCCCCCCACCTCCCTCCCGGAAGAGGTGGCTGCCGGGCGGAGACGCTCCTCACTTCCCAGACGGGGTGGCTGCTGGGCAGAGGGGCTCCTCACTTCTCAGACGGGGCGGTTGCCAGGCAGAGGGTCTCCTCAATTCTCAGATGGGGCGGCCAGGCAGAGACGCTCCTCACATCCCGAACTGGGCGGCAGGGCAGAGGTGCTCCCCACATCTCAGACGATGGGCGCCCGGGCAGAGACGCTGCTCACTTCCCAGATGTGATGGCGGCCGGGAAGAGGCGCTCCTCACTTCCTAGATGGGATGGCGGCCGGGCAGAGACGCTCCTCACTTTCCAGACTGGGCAGCCAGGCAGAGGGGCTCCTCACATCCCAGACGATGGGCGGCCAGGCGGAGACGCTCCTCACTTCCCGGACGGGGTGGCAGCGAGGCAGAGGCTGCAATCTCGGCACTTTGGGAGGCCAAGGCAGGCGGCTGGGAGGTGGTTGTAGCTAGCGGAGATCACGCCACTGCACTCCAGCCTGGGCGCCATTGAGCACTGAGTTAACGAGACTCCGTCTGCAATCCCGGCACCTGGGGAGGCTGAGGCTGGCAGATCACTCGCGGTTAGGAGCTGGAGACCAGCCCGGCCGACACCGCGAAACCCCGTCTCCACCAAAAAAATACGAAAACCAGTCAGGCGTGGCGGCGTGCGCCTGCAATCGCAGGCACTCGGCAGGCTGAGGCAGGAGAATCAGGCAGGGAGGTTGCAGTGAGCCGAGATGGCAGCAGTACAGTACAGCTTCGGCTCGGCATCAGAGGGAGACCGTGGAAAGAGAGGGAGAGGGAGACCGTGGGGAGCGGGAGAGGGAGAGGGAGAGGAAGGTGGAACTTTTTCTAATGCAGTTCTGGAATAATTTGATGATATGACATCGCATTTTGACATCTCAAAGATATGAGCCTTTTCCAAAGGTTCTTTAATGATGTTAATACTATTTATTAATCCAGAAGAGTGGGTATTAATTTTTATGCTTTGTTCCTGAAGTTTTCAGTTTTTATGTATTTTTTCTTGCTATTTATTTTCCACTTTATTGTTTAGGGAGTGTTTGTAATAATCATCAGAAAATTACTGAGGAGTCCATTAGGTGTTTGAGACTGTGTAGACGACAGTTAGAAATGTACAGTCCTGAACTGTACTGCCTTGTAGGTATCAATATCATTTAAACTTCTTTTTTGTCTGCTGAGACACGCCTACTTTGTACCTCTTTTCTATGATAAGTAATGTTAGAGGATATTTAAGAGCATTGTATTAATATCTGCTTTAAACTTTAGTTCAGAGAAAGTTAGTATGACTGATAAATTGTCAGATAATAAGAGAGCATATAGGTTAGCTTGAACCACTTGGTTTCTATAGATAGAGGAATAGATATAGAAGAAACCATCTAAGACCTGAGGACATTGTTACTTCATTTAATTTTTACTATAACCCTATGAGAGGTATTAACCCAGTTTTATAGATTTAAGTGTCATAAACTGGTTTAGTGCTAGGGATGCACTGAAAGGCAGGACACATGTTTTGGATTTAAGCCTAAGTCTGGCTAGGGTGAGAATTGTACTGTTCTGGGTGTCATTGTGGGTCATCCTTCCTTTTCCTTTCTGCTCCTTTAGCATGTTCTTCCTCAAGTATCTGCTGCTGTTTTCTTTCAAGAGATCTCGACATCCTTCCTACTGACTACATTTCTTTTTGTTTTGAGACGGAGTCTCACTCTGTCGCCCAGGCTGGAGTGCAGTGGCGCGATCTCGGCTCACTGCAAGCTCCGCCTCCCAGGTTCAAGTCATTCTCCTGCCTCATCCTCCCAAGTAGCTGGGACTACAGGTACCCACCACCACGCCCGGCTAATTTTTTGTATTTTCTTTTTAGTAGAGACGGGGTTTCACCATGTTAGCCAGGATGGTCTCGATCTCCTGACCTTGTGATCTGCCTGCCTCGGCCTCCCAAAATGCTGGGATTACAGGCGTGATCCACCGTGCCCGGCCCCTACTGACTACATTTCTTAAATTTCTTTCCTCACCCTCCCCTCCAGGTGTTAGCTGTTAGAGGTCTAAGATATGTGCTTCTTGGAGATATTCCTAATTTAGTTTGGATTTCTAAAATGTCCCACCCAGCTGGGCGCTGTGGCTCATGCCTGTAATCCCAGCCTTTTGGGATACTGAGATGGGGGAATCACCTGAGGTCAGGAGTTCAAGACCAGCCTGACCAACATAGTGAAACCCCATCTCTATTAAAAATACAAAAAAAATTAGCCAGTCATGGTGGGGAGTGGGGGGGCGCCATAATTCCAGCCACTTGGGAGGCTGAGGCAGGAGAATTCCTGGAACCTAGGAGGCAGAGGTTGCAGTGACCCGAGATCGCACCACTGCACTCCAGCCTGGGTGACAGAGCAAGACTCTGTCTCAAAAAAAAAAAAAAAAAAAAAAAAAAGAAGAAAAAGAAAAAAATAAGTCCCATCCAGTAAACCTGGTAATTACTGAGTTGCTTCTATACCAGATACTTTTATAACATTCTCTAGTGTACTCTACAACAGTCCTTCTGGCAAAATACTGTTCCCATTGTACAGATGGAAAATGAAGACTTAGAAGGGTTTGGTAACCTGGAGACATTCAGAAAATATCTGTGGAACTCCTGCATTTTGTGAGGCACTGCCCAGGGCATTGGAGAGAGAGATGCCTTTGTGGTAGTCCTAAAAGAGTTCACAGTCTGGCCAGGAGACATTGTACAAACAGACTATAAATGGCTGTGCTTCTTTTTTTTCTAAAGAATGTTCAGCGGGAGCACTTAGGACCTACCTGTGAGAGCTGAGGAAGGCTTCACAGAAGAGGTCTTGCTTAAGAGGAAACATTTGGGGCCAGGTGCAGTGGCTACGCCTGTAATCCCAACGCTTTGGGAGGCTGAGGCGAGTGGATCACCTGAGGTCAGGAGCTCAAGACCAGCCTGGCCAACATGGTGAAACCCCATCCCTACGAAAAAAATACAAAAATTAGCTGGGTGTGGTGGTGTGCGCCTGTAATCCCAGCTACTCAGGAGGCTGAGGCAGGAGAATCACTTGAACCGGGAGGCAGAGGTTGCAGTGAGCTGACATGGTGCCATTGCACCCCAGCCTGGACAACAAGAACGAAACTGTGTCTCAAAAAAAGAAAAAAAAAAAGCAAACATTTGGAAATATAATGTGACTGGAAAAGTGTGGTCAGCATTCCGGGCAGCACCAATCTGACATGACCTCATGAGGGAGTAAGATGTATTTGAGAAGCAGCCACTGGTTTGTTACAACTGGAGTATGGGCAAGAATAGCTGGAGATTAGGCTGGACAATAGTAGTTACACCAATGATAATATTTTTCAAGTATATCATGTGCCAAGAATTTTACATAGATTATCTCATTTAATTCTTGTGATACACTATGACCCAGGTACTGTTTTTATCCTCATTTTATAGATAGTGAAACTAAGTTACCCACTGAGTTAAATGATTTGCCCAGAGTCACAGCTGTTAAGTGACACACAGTAAATGACTTAACCACGATTGCGCAGCTAGCAGATGTCACACCTAGCATATAAACCCCCAAACAGTGGCTTCAGATCCTGTCTCTTAACCACTGTTTTTGTGGTGAGGGATCAGACTATGAAGGGACTTCTGAAGAAATTGAAATTTTGTTCTGTAGGTCAGTGTTTTTATGTTTTGTTTTTAACTCAGCCCACAGTAGAAGTACATTTTACACTGTAACCCAGTTATGTGTGTGCATTGTACACACATAAAACTAAAGAAAAGTGGCTGGGCATGGTGGCTCACGCCTGTAATCCCAGCACTTTGGGAGGTGGAGGCAGGCAGATCACTTGAGGCCAGGAGTTTGAGACCAGCCTGGGCAACATGGTGAAACCAACCTAATACAAAAATTAGCCTAGCATGGTGGTATACACCTGTAATCCCAGCTACTCCAGAGGCTGAGACGTGAGAATTGCTTGAACCCAGGAGGCAGAGGCTGCAGTGAGCAGAGATCACTGCATTCCAGTCTGGGCGACAGCAAGACTCTGTCTCAAAACAACAACAACAACAAAAAACAGAACTGAAGAAAAGTTTCATGAAATAATATTTTTTACTATGTATTTTATATAGTTTCTATTCTGTTTTGTTAAAGAAATACTAGTTGAGACCTAAATTGGTTTTACATCTTAAGCCATAGTTTGAAAAAATACTGCTTGTCCATAGATGAGCCGCTGAAGAATTTCAAGTGGGAGAATCAGATGATCAGGTAGGTAACGCTGGCAGCAGTATGAAGGCCGGGTGGAAAGGATGGGACCAGAGAGGTAGAAAGACCAGTAAGGAGCATCTCACTGGACCAAGGAAAAGATGCCTGACTAGGACAGTAGCGTTGTAGATAGAGAAAAGGGAAGAGAGAAGAGAGATTTAAGAAGTAGAACTGATAGAACTTGGTGATTGAATGTAGACTATCACTTACAACCAGTAGAAAGGCCATTCAATTCACGGTCTGTCTGACTTTATTACTCAGGCACTGAAACATTATTTCTTGACCTTTGCTGAGTGTTCCTTTTTACAATCATGTTAAATATGCTTTTTTTCTATGCCTCTAATTTTGTATTTAAAACTGTACTGACCTGCTAACATTTTAAATTTTGACCTGATTTAAAATCTGTGATTTTTTTTTTTTATTTTTTAAATTAAATTAAAACTTTCCTAGAGACAAGATCTTCCTCTGTCACCCAGGCCAGAGTTCATGGCACCATTATAAATCACTGTAGCCTCGAACTCCTGAGCTGAAGGGATCCTCCTGCCTCAGCATCCCGAGTAACTGGGACTACAGGCATGCACTGCCATGCCTGGATAATTTTTTTTTTTTTTTTTTTTTGAGACGAAGTCTCGCTCTGTAGCCCAGGCTGGAGTGCAGTGGCGCGATCTCGACTCACTGCAACCTCCACCTCCTGGGTTCTGGTTCAAGCAGTTCTCCTGCCTCAGCCTCCCGAGTAGCTGGGATTACATGGATGTGCCACCATGCCCAGCTAATTTTTGTATTTTTAGTGGAGATAGGGTTTCACCATGTTGGCCAGGCTGATGTTGAACTCCTGACCTCGTAATCCGCCCGCCTCGGCCTCCCAAAGTGCTGGGATTACAAGCATGAGCCACCGCGCCCAGCCACCTGCATAATTTTAAAATTTTTTGTAGAGGTGAGGGTCTTGCTATGTTGCCCAGGCTGGTCTGAAACTCACGGCTTCTAGTGATCCTCCTGCCTTGGCCTCCCAAAGTGCTGGGATTACAGATGTGAGGCACTGTGCCTGGCCAAAACAAATTTTTTTAAAAAAATCTTACTTTAAGTTCTGGGATATGTGTGCAGAATGTGCAGGTTTGTTATATAGGTATACATGTGCCATGCAAAAAAATTTTTTTATTTTAAAATTTATATATCAAAAATCAGATGGCTACCTTATTTTCTTGTGCCTGCTTCCCCTACTCTGTTCCATAGAATTTGAACGATTTGTGTAGCATTATGAAAATATTTGTTGAAAGGATATATTCTGGGTTGGGCGCTGTGGCTCACGCCTGTAATCCCAACACTTTGGGAGGCTGAGGTGGGTGGATCACTTGAGGTCAGGAGTTTGAGACCAGCCTGGAAAACATGGTAAAACCCTGTCTCTACTAAAAATACAAAAAAAAAGACTGGGCTCAGTGGCTCATGCCTATAATCCCAGCACTTTGGGAGGCTGAGGCGGGCGGATCACCTAAAGTCGGGAGTTCGAGACCAGCCTGAGCAATGTGGAGAAACCCCATCTCTACTAAAAATACAAAAATTAGCTGGGTGTGGTGGCACATGCCTGTAATCCCAGCTACTTGGGGGGCTGAGGCAGGAGAATCATTTGAACCCAGAGGTGAAGGTTGCAGTGAGCTGAGATTGAGCCATTGCACTCCAGCCTGGTCTGTAAGAGCAAAACTCCATCTCAAAAAAAAAAAAAAAAAAATTAGTCGGGTGTGGGTGCACATGCCTGTAATTCCAGCTACTTGGGAGGCTGAGGCAGGAGTATCTCACTTGAACCTGGGAGGCACAGGTTGCAGTGAGCCGAGATCAAACCACAGCACTCCAGCCTGGGCAACAGAGCAAGACTCTCTCAAAAAAAAAAAAAAGGGGGGGGTATATTCTGTTTATTATATTTCTCTGAAGCTTTGTGCTATAACTGAATTTTATGTTTGTTAATTAGAAGAATGCTTTTGAGTAATTTTCTTTGACTTTATTCTCTTTAATTTTTCATTTTTATAATAATATATAAGTTGATAAAGAGCTTTCTAATGGCCTTAACTTGTTTTGATCTCCTTTAGGGACTATTGAGCATTGTATGATGGTCTTATCTTTTTTTTTTTTTTTAAGTAGCCATTACTAAGCATGAAACCTTTTCGTAGTAAAATTGTAGCAGCCTTCCCCTGTACATTAGAAATATAGATATATGATTCCTACTGCTTCTGCTGCTCCAGTGACTCAGAAGGTATAACAGTATATAATTGAAAACAAATTATTTGGAGTGATTATAGCATTTTCATTGACTAGATATCTTACTAGATTGCTTTAGACAACACACATTCTTTGGTTTTCCAGTTATTACAGTACAAAAGTGTCAGTATTTATTTCTTTGGTAACTATGAAATTTTTTAGAGACATTATAGTATCTTCTCTTTTTTTTTTTTGAGACGGAGTCTCGCTCTGTCGCCAGGCTGGAGTGCAGTGGCGTGATCTCGGCTTACTGCAACCTCCACCTCCTGGGTTCAAGTGATTCTCCTCCTCAGCCTCCCGAGTAGCTGGGACTACAGGCATGCGCCACCACATCCAGCTAATTTTTGTACTTGTAGTAGAGATGGGGTTTCACCATGTTGGCCAGAATGGTCTCGATCTGTCTGCCTTGGCCTCCCAAAGTGCTGGGTTTATAGACGTAAGCCACCGCACCTGGCCTTTTTTTTTTTTTTTTTTTTTTTTGAGACAGTCTCACTCTGTCGCCCAGGCTGGAGTGCAGTGGCACAGTCTCAGCTCACTGAAACCTCCACCTCCTGGGTTCAAGTGATTCTCCTGCCTCAGCCTCCTGAGTAGCTGGGACTACAGGCACGTGCCACCACGCCTGGCTAATTTTTGTATTTTTAGTAGAGATGGGGTTTCACCATGTTGGCCAGGCTGGTCTTGAACTCCTGACCTTACATGATCCATCTGCTTCGGCCTCCCAAAGTGCTGGGATTACAGGTGTGAGCCACCACACCTGGGCGGACTACAATATCTTCTCTACCAGAAGAGAGATTATATTTGTAATGCTGTTGGTGAGCATTTTGAAATCTTTTTTTTTTTTTTTTTTTTTTTTTTTGAGACGGAGTCTTGCCGTGTCACCCATGCTGGAGGTCAGTGGTGTGATCTTGGCTCACTGCAACCTCTGCCTCCCGATTTCTAGCAATTCTCCTGCCTCAGCCTCCCGAGTAGCTGGGATTATAGGTGCGCATCACCATGCCTGGCTAATTTTTGCATTTTTAATAGAGTCGGGGTTTCACCTTTTTGGCCAGGCTGGTTTTGCACTCCTGACCTCAAGTGATTCACCTGCCTCGGCCTCCCAAAGTCTGGGATTGCAGGCATGCGCCACCGCACCTGACTCGCCTTTTGAAATGTTATGGGAGCCAAGGATTGCTGTACCATCACAGAATATTTTTATTATTAGTTTTCTGAGATAGTTAAATAAATGAAGAGGTGGTCATGGTGAGTGGGGTGTGTGTGTGTGTGTGTGTGTGTGTGTGTGTGTGTGTGTGTGTGTGTGTGTATTTCCCACCAAAACAAAAGTAATTGAAGAGAATTTGGTGCCAAGTGGTATAATAGGAACTGGATCTGTTCCTCTTTGTTCCGTTAACTTGCTGTTTGATCTTGGACAAGTGACTTAACCCCTTTGGTCTTAATATTTTTGTCAGTTAAATAAGGATGCTTGATTAGGTGAACCTACAGGGCTTTTAATTTTTATTTTATTTATTTTTCTGAGGTGGGGGGTCTCACTATGTTGTCCAGACTGGTCTTGAACTCCTGGGCTAAAGTGATCCTCCTGCCTCAGCTTCTTCAGTAGCTGTGACTACAGGCACGTACCACCACGTTCAGTTCAAAAAAAAAAACTTTTAAAATGATAAAACATGTTGTATTTTTATACAGTACTTTACAAGTAATTATGTTATTTCATTAGATGGCTTGTGTAAAATCATAAACTCAGGTATCATGTATTTGCTTATTCTCACAAGGGCCAAGAGCTTGAAATGAAGAAAAACAGCCTTCAAGTTCCTCTTTAAGACAGTTTTCATAATTATTTCTGACATCTTCATGAACAATTTACCTTGTATTCCCCTTAAACAGTTCATTATGCCTTTAGTCTCATCTTTCACCTTTGTTTTCTTTTCTCTAATCCAAATTGCTGAAGGGAGTGGAGGAAGAGGTGAAGATGTGGAAAGCCCAGAGAGTTGGAGAGTTGAGAGAAGGAAGAAAGCAGTTAAGGTCAGAGTATTGAAGTAAGATGGGACTGTACTAGTAATTTATTAATTCTGAGTTGTACCTTGCCAGCCTGAAGCAGAAAATGTTTTATTTTGTAGTAACACTATAGGAATCCTAGGTGTGAAAACCTTAAGTGATTAGTTGCCTGCAGGAGTCAATAGGCGTAGTAGCCCTTAAATTCTTCCAGCTCTGTGAACTGAGCCTAGTATAGTGTCAGTAACATAGACATTCAGTCCATGTTGGGTGAATGAGAGTCAAATAGTCCTGGAAACTATTGTCTAAATCCTTCAACCCTGTGGGTAACACAGCTGTAGATCATCTTGTTCTCTGTGCCCAGATACTACAGTGATGGGAATTATGGGAATATCAAGAAGGAATGACTTCTCTTTGATTCATGAAGCAGCTAATACTCTTAAAACAGTTCCGATTGTGCTGAAACAAGCAGGACTAAATAAAATGCTAAGTAAAAATAGTAATGAAAAAAGATTGTAAAGCTATTATGTTAAAAGTAATTTGAGGCCAGGCTCAGTGGCTCACATTTGTAATCCCAGCACTTTGGGAGGCTGAGGCAGGAGGATCACTTGAGCCTAGGCTGTGGTAAGCTTTGATTGCACCACTGTACTCCAGCCTGGGTGATAGAGTGAAATACCCTATCTCTAAAAAAAAAATAATTTAAGAAATTGATACGGTGGCATCTACCTGGCATGATTGGTGGGGGTATGGGCCATGCTGGACACTGCAGAAGAGAGAAAGGAACTATTTCAAAGAGGTGCTGCCAACTGTAGATTCTTTCTGTATATATATATTTCCAAAGAAGGCAGATTTTTGGAAGTGTTTATTTTGGAACTAATCTTGTGTATTTCCATTCTGTCCCCACTGTATCCTGTATTTTGCACTGCCAGAATTCTGATAGCTGCCATGAAGCAGGGCTGTGGCGAGTGGCCAAGTGTGATAAAAACCTATTTTTCATTTTAAAACAGAATACAGATGTCAGAATACTTTAAAGAAGTATTTAAAGATAGATTGAGTAGAATGGAAGAAATAGTAAAAATCTAATGAGAAGACTGAAGGTTTTTCGTTTGCTTTTGATGGAATTACATTTTTTGTAAACAGAAGAATACCAGGTTATGTCTTTCTTGATCTGTTAGTTTCTCTCTCTTTCTCCCTTTTTCCTGATCTGTGAATGCTGGTGCTAGACACTGCTGAATAGACAGGAAAAATGGATTTTCTGGTGTTTTTTTTTTCTTTTTTGAGGGGACCCCTAGGGTATACTTTGTGTGAGTATCTGACTAGATATAGATATAGATGTCAATAGTTTGGTTTTGTTTATTTATTTTCTTGTTTTAACCCCAAAGAAAATGAAATCTTGTTTTCTTTTTATTTTCAGCTGTGACTTAAACGTTAAAATGCTGCCTAAGCACAGTTGAGATAGTAAAACAGGATTTTAGTGTAACATATTACAGAATTTTGGAATATTCATTTACTTAATGGACAGCTGAACTCCAGTCAGTGCTTTCTTTAATGTCTCATCCTGCATTGGTGTTCGATTCAGAATGAATTCAAGTTCTTAGTGTGGCCAACTGCCACAAAGTTGGGTGAACTTTAAATATATAATGGCTTTTTGTTTTTGAGATGAAGTCTCGATCTGTCTGTCGCCCAGGCTGGAGTGCAGTGGTGCGATCTCAGGTCACTGCAACCTCTGCCTCCCCGGTTCAAGCAATTCTCCTGCCTCAGCCTCCTGAGTAGCTGGGACTACAGGCACGTGCCACCATGCCCGGCTAATTTTTTGTACTTTTTAGTAGAGATGGGGTTTCACCATGTTGGCCAGGATGGTCTTGATCTCCTGACCTTGTGATGTGCCCCCCTCAGCCTCCCAAAGTGCTGAGATTACAGGTGTGAGCTATAGCGCCTGGTTAATGGCTTTCTTTTTAATGATTCTAGAGCTTTTAACATGAGAAAGTAGAAAATGAAAGGAAACTATAATAGATTTCTTGCCTAAAATGGGTATTCTTTGTAAGATGAAAAGTAGAGACAATCTGAGACCCTGAGTTATGGATCCGAAGGTCACATCACAGCCAGCATTAGAAAGTCATAGCACTAGTGGAAGAAAAGGCAGAAGGTAAACTACTGATGGGAATGCTGTCAAAGGAGCTCACTTGGAAAGGCCATTCCATCACCTAAGGTTTTTTTTTTTTTTTTTTTTTGGTGGAGGTGGAGTGGTCCTTTATAAGGAAATTACATTATGTTCAATCAGACGTACAAGGACAAAAATCTTTTATTTTTAAATTGTGAAGTATGTCATGTCTATAAAAAGAAGTAGAATAATATAATATACAACCTTTAGCTTGAGAAATTGAACATTATGATTATAATTGCTGCCCCCAAGTACCCTTCCTTAGACCACTCTCCCAAAAGTAACATTCTCTTAAATTTGGTGTTTACCATCCCATGAGTGTGTTTATCCTTTATCTACACCTATCTTATATAGTTTTGTAAGAATGTTTTAAAACCTTATTTAAAAGGTATTACACTGGCCGGGCGCAGTGGCTCATGCCTGTAATCCCAGCGCTTTGGGAGGCCAAGGCAGGTAGATCACCTGAGATCAGGAGTTCAAGACCAGCCTGGCCAACATCATGACACCCCTGTCTCTACTAAAAATACAAAAATTAGCTGGGCATGCTGGTGGGCGCCTGTAATCCCAGCTACTCGGGAGGCTGAGGCAGGATAATTGCTTGAACCTGGGAGGCAGAGGTTGCAGTGAGCCGAGATCATGCCATTGCACTCTACCTGGCAACAACAGCGAAACTCTGTCTCAAAAAAAAAAAAGTATTACACTGTATGTATCCTTCTGCAAATCTTTTTTTTTTTTTTTGGAATGGAGTCTCCCTTTGTCATCCAGGCTGGAGTGCAGTGGTGCGATCTTGGCTTGCTGCAATCTCCACTTCCTGGGTTCAAGTGATTCTCCTGCCTCAGCCTCCTGAGTAGCTGGGACCCTAGGCGTGTGCCACCACACCCAACTAATTTTTGTATTTTCAGTAGACGTGAGGTTTTGCCATGTTGGCCAGGCTAGTCTTGAACTCCTGACCTCAAGTGATCTGCCTGCCTCGGCCTTCCAAAGTGCTGCAATTACAGGCATGAGCCACTACGCCTGGCCTTTTTTTTTTTTTTTTTTTCCCCCTCTTAATACTTAAAGAAAAAAAATTAGGCCAGCACAGTGGCTCATACTTATAATACCAGCACTTTGGGAGGCTGAGGTGGGAGGATTGCTTGAGGCCAGTAGTTTGAGGTTACAGTGAGCTATAATTGGGCCATTGCACTCCAGCCTGGGGATAGAGCAAGACTGTGTTTCTTTCTTTTTTTTTTTTTTTTTGAGACAGAGTCTCACTCTGTCCCCCAGGCTGGAGTGCAGTGGCACAATCTCCATTCATTGCAAGCTCCACCTCCTGGGTTCACGTCATTCTCCTGCCTCTGCCTCCCGAGTAGCTGGGACTACAGGCGCCCACCACCACCACTCCCAGCTAATTTTCTGTATTTTTTAGTAGAGACAGGGTTTCACCGTGTTAGCCAGGATGGTCTCGATCTCCTGACCTCGTGATCCGCCTGCCTTGGCCTCCCAAGGTGCTGGGATTACAGGCATGAGCCACCGCGCCCTGCCCAAGACTGTGTTTCTTAAAAAAAAAAAAACCCAAAAAACAAAAAAAAACTCATTTAGTTGATACATGTGGTTCTGGTTCATTCATTTTTAACTACTTTGGCGTTTCTGTCTCTATTTCATATATTTAAACTTCTGTTAACTGACAGACTTTTTGCTGAATATTCTGGGGGACAGGAAAAAGGAATTTATTATGTCATTTTTAAAGTTAGGCTAGGAATGCTGTTTTGACTTTCAAAACCAGTTTTCCTTTTTTGGTGTGGAATGTCCTCGTTTATCATATTCCTGGGAAAATCCTTTGTACTTCCTGAGAGAAGGCAGAGAAGAAGAATGTTTTATTACACAGATGAACATGTCTTGTACAAAATACAGAGCAGCATCTGCCACAAAACAGTGAGCTCATGGGGGATTGAGCTGCTGCAACAAAAGCCTGGGTTACTAAAATTCTCAGATATTTCAAGTGCAGACAAGCTGTGGGTGGAAATTTGTTGGCATTAATTCATTGTTTCTTTTCTCTGTGTTTGGAATTATCTGCAATTTGGGTACTATCTGCTTTATTTTGTAAAAGGAGATGCGCCTTTTATGGTAAAAAGGCTGTTCTTGAATTGTGTCGTGGTTTTATGGGGCAAGCAAAAGAAAAGTAAGGTCTAGAAATGAGGGGACATACTTTTTGAGACAGGTAGTTGGTGTGAAATAAATATTTGTTTTAATAATAATTATGTACATATTAGCCAATGTATATTCTTACTTTGAAGTCATAGTTTTAAAAAGACAATCTCTGATAAAATTTTATCTTCTCAATTTCATGCTGTTGTCTTTCATTTCCAACACTCTTGATAATGGTTTGAACATTTTTGCAGAGTACACAGGGCAGAGCTTCATTCAGGTTGTCCCTCCAAATGATTTGCTGTAGTGCATTAACCAGAAATGCTGAGGCAGCAAGGGAAACACTAATAAATTGGATGGTTTCCAGGGACTGTTGCTATGGCAAGCAAACACAAGCCAAAATTAAAATGTTAGTTAGGCACCCAAGATATAAGTCTGGCCAGATATGCTATTAACAGTGAATCTTCCATTCTCATTAAATTATTTGAGATCTGTACAATTTGAAGATTGTTACAAATGGTGACCAATTTTAAGCATATTTTAATTAGGGGTGGTATAATAGTCTTTTGGCTAAAACTTAATTAGAATGAAAAAATACTTTTGCCTTTTTTATTTGATAGATTCCAGTGCCTCAGGAATGAACCTCCAGTAATGGGAGAGTTTTTTTTGTTTTGTTTTGTTTTTGAGACAAAGTCTCACTCTTGTCTCCTAGGCTGGAGTGCAGTGGCGCAATCTCGGCTCACTGCAACCTCCGCCTCCCAGGTTCAAGTGATTCTCCTACCTCAGCCTCCGGAGTAGCTGGGATTACAGGTGCCTGCCACCAGGCCCGGCTAATTTTAGTATTTTTAGTAGAGATGGGACTTCACCATGTTGGCCAGGCTGGTCTTGAACTCCTGACCTCAGGTGATCTGCCCGCCTCGCTAGTGCTGGTTTTCTTGCTAACTACACAAATTATACTTCTGTAGTAATTTTCACAAATTATTTTACCGTGAAAAGTATAGGTATGGGGAGAGGAGATAGTGGTATGTGAAAGGGCCTTTTGTATTTTTCTTGTTTTGGAATGATTTCCAATCATTTTCAAACAGAACCTCTAAACCAAAGAGTTTGTGTGGCTTGGCAAATGAACCAGAATTTTTTTTAATTTAGTGCTTCAAGGTTTCTAAATTTTGTAAACTTGTTTCTGAAACTAGTGAAAGCCTGAAACTAGTGGATGGCCTAAGACTTTTTTAATTTAAAAAATGTTTCTTATTTCTTCATTGTTTGTTAGGGTTCTATCAGTTTTTTATATTCCGGACACACAGAGATGGGGTGAATTTGTTTTCCTCTTTCTTCGTGTGTGTGTGTGTGTGTGTGTGTGTGTGTGTGTGTGTTGGAGTCTCGCTTTGTCGTCCAGCCTTCACTGCAACCTCCGCCTCTCTGGTTCAAGCAGTTCTCCTACCTCAGCCTCCCGAGTAGCTGGGATTACAGGTGTGCTCCACCACACCTGGCTAATTTTTGTATTTTTAGTAGCGATGGGGTTTCACCATGTTGGCCAAGCTGGTCTCGTTGGCCAGGCTGGTCTGAAACTCCTGACCTCATGATCTGCCCACCGCGGCCTCCCAAAGTGCTGGGATTACAGGCATGAGCTATCACGCCTGGCCAATTTTTTTCTTGTTTAATCTAAAAATATTTCTTAAAAAATCGGTTTATGAGCTGTTACTTCAGTTCCCCCTGCCCTGGTCTTTTTTTTTTTTTTTTTTTTTTTTTTTTTTAAAGAGATGGGGTCTTGCTTGTTGCCCGGGCCCAGGCTGGCCTTGAATTCCTGGGCTCAAGCAATCCTCCTGCCTTGGCCTTTTGAATAGTTGGGACTATAGGCACACACCACCACACCCAGCTAACTCCCAATTTTTATATCTGTTGAGCTTATCATGTGATTGTCAAATATCTATTATTACTATTTTTTTTGAGACAGAGTTCCCCTCCTGTTGCCCAGGCTAGAGTGCAATGGCATGATCTCAGCTCACCGCAAACTCTGCCTCCCGGGTTTAAGCAATTCTCCTGCCTCAGCCTCCCAAGAAGCTGGGATTACAGGCATGCACCACCACGCTGGGCAAATTTTGTATTTTTAGTAGACACGGGGTGTCTCCATGTTGGTCAGCCTGGTCTTGAACTCCCAACTTCAGGTGATCTGCCCCCCTTGGCCTCCCAAAGTGCTGGGATTACAGGCATGAGCCACTGCGCCCTGCCCAAATATTTAATACTTTATTTCTGGAAAAAGTATTTTAGAGTTTCTTACGGTCAATCTGGATTTATTCTAGGTTACAACTAGTTTTTTTTAAAAGTGCTCTCTTGTCCTAAGGGTCACTGTGATAACTAGTGGCTAAGAATGACTTAAACAAGGTCTTTTCAGGCTTTCTTTCTTCTTTGGCATTATATGCTGAGGTACCCACATTAGCAGGTTCAAGAGGGCCTTTACCTTTGACATTTACTTTACTTTTTTCTGTTCTTTTAGGTCTTTCACTACCATTCCTACAGTGATTGGCAAGATACCGTTTCTACCTCACTCTCCATGTACCATGCCAGTGACATCTTAGCTGCTAGAGTGTGGAGCTGGCCTGTGGGAGTCAAGTAAGTGCCTTTTTTACTATTTGGCATGGTTTTTGCTTACTTTGCAAAGCCATGTAGAGGAGCTTCTTAAGATTAGTTTTTAAAAAGGCACTTGCTTGATCCTTGTGGGCTGGCTCTTTGCTCCAGCCTGCTATTGAACACTTGGTAGCTAACATGGGGCTGAGTTTAGTGAGTTGACTGTTGCACAATAGAATATTTTTACTATGGTACACCCTAAGGGATAATATATCTGATCTTAGCCTGATTAGACCATATTGGTAAACAACCCCAATAAATCAGAACTATGCTACCTCACACAGTTACTCTGGTCTCCTGGAAATTTAATAGGGTGTGGATGACCAAGGGTCTGCTGGTGTAAACCAACTGGATTGCATGGAAACAGGGCAGCTCTCCTAGGAAAGCCAATTACCTTGGCATTTATCTTAATTAATTTGGCTTAATATATGGAAGAAGTAATGGTTGAGGTTAATCAGGTATGGGTTTCTATGTTTATCATTAAAGTTGCTAAAACCTGGTATCTTACTTTTGCAGGTCATCTTGTAAATTTTGCCTATATAAATTAACACATCCCCTGTATGTCATAACAACCATGTAAGGGAGAGTGTTTTCCTGCTCTGTCTTAGGTATTGGTGATGTGTCCTGTTCACGCAGGGGAAACTTGAACATTCGCAGGTATGTGAAGATCATGATTCATAAGCATTTTCTCCCTGCAAGCAAAACAGTTTATTTTGGTGTGAACTCATGTGGTTTTATGAAATCTATGTTGCCAGTTGATTTTTCTGCCCCCTGTTACTGTAGAACAGGCGTTGACAAACTGTAGCATAAATGGTTGCTTGATTTTATAAACAAAGTTTTACTACAATACAGACATATCCATTTGTTTACAGATTGTCTGTGGTTGCCCTGGCACTATAAGGACAGAGTTTAGTTGTTACAACAGAGACTATATGGTCCATAAAGCCTAAACTATTTATTATTTAGCCCTTTAAGAAAAAGTTTGCCAACTCCTACTACAGGCAAACTAAACTTCAAATTGTATTTAGAAATAAACTTGCCAGAACCACAGTTGTTTTCAAATAGGCTTCTAAAGAGAAAACCAGGAAAGTCAAGACCTGTGTCATAATGCTGACTAGCAAGTAAATATTTGCAATATGCATAGTGATATGATTGATTACTAATACAAAGTTACTGAAATGGAAAGCTGTAATGGCAGTCCAGCTTCTTTATCTTTTCTTTTCTTTCGTTCATTTATTCTCTGTCTTTCACACTGACTCTCATTTCTCTTTCTCTTTTGCTTTCTCACTGGGTGTAGGCATTCATTCAGTGGCAGGATATTATTACTATTATTGGATTCT
Source organism: Gorilla gorilla gorilla (assembly GCF_029281585.2). Classification (NCBI taxonomy): domain Eukaryota; kingdom Metazoa; phylum Chordata; class Mammalia; order Primates; family Hominidae; genus Gorilla; species Gorilla gorilla. Next base: position 43,021,645 of record NC_073232.2, on the reverse strand, counting down.
GTAAAGGTTTTATAGGCTGGGCATGGTAGCTCACACATATAATCTGAACACTTTGGGAGGCTGAGGTATGAGGATCGCTGGAGGCCAGGATTGCCTAACCAGCTTGGGCAATATAGTGAGGCCCCATTTAAAAAAAAAAAAATTAGTTGTGCATGCCCCTGTAGTTATGGCTACTCGGGAGGCTGAGGTGAAAGGATCGCTTGAGCCCAGGAAATCTGAGGCTGCAGTGAGCTGTGATCACGCCATTGTACTCCAGCCTGGATGACAGAGCAAGACCCTGTTTCTTAAAGAAAGAAAGGACTTCCAGATTCATGGAAGAATTATTACAGTTAAAATACCAGTCAGGGTAATGGAAATTGAGGACCAGAGTTATTCAAGGATCACAGAGCAAATCAGTGTTCTACTACTGAAATCAGAGGGTAGGTCTCCTGCCTCCTTTCCTAGGGTTCCTTTTGCTAGGTCTCACAACATATGAGGCGATGCTTGTTTTCCCTACTAGTTGAAAGGTGCACAGTCTATTTCCTTTCTCTCTCTCTCTTTTTTTTTTTTTTGCCCCTGAAGTAAAAGCAAAGACTCAATGATTTAAACCACAAAGATATGGTTGTTAAGAGTATCGGTCTTACTTGGAGTTTGGATGCTTTTATTGTTTGAAGATAACTAGGGGATTGCTTCTTTTTTTTTTTTGGAGATACAGTCTCGCTCTGTCGCCCAGGCTGGAGTGCAGTGGCACGATCTCGGCTCACTGCAACCTCTACCTCCCGAGTTCAAGCAATTCTCCTACCTCAGCCTCCTGAGTAGCTGGGTTATAGGCGCCCGCCACCACGCCCGCTTAATTTTTGTACCAGTAGAGATGGGCTTTCACCATGTTGGCTAGGCTGGTCTCAAACTCCTGACCTCAGGTGATCCACCCGCTTCAGCCTCCCAAAGTGCTGGGATTACAGGCGTGAGCCACTGTGCCCAGCCGGGATTGCTTCTTAATGAGTCACTAAGTGCTTATAGTATATACTCAGAAAGGTTGGCTTAGATGGAATAAAAAAAGAAGTTAGAGCCTTGTTCATAATTTTGAAGCTAGGAGCAAAACTAAAATTGGCATAGATAGAATGCTTTCCTCATATATCTATGTATCTAAGACCATAGATAGAAAGTATATTTGTGTATGTGTGTGTGGGTATGTGTGTCTAACAGCTTTAAAAGTGCATCTGGATTGCATTTTGAAAGTTTAGCAGGTGTATTACAATCTGCAGATTATGTTGCAGAGTTTTAATTGGACTTTTAAAAATAAATTTTATTTTTGAACAGTTTTAGATTTACAAAAAAATGGCAAAGATCATACGCAGAATCCCCATATATCCCTCACCTTCTTCTATTATTAACATTTTACATTACTTTGGTACATTTGTTACAATTAACAAACCAATCTTGATACATTATTATTAACTAAAGTCCATACTGTATTCAGATTCCCTTAGTTTTTGCCTAGTGTTCTTTTTCTGTTCTTGGATTAAAGGAATTTTTATTAGCATGTTTGTTGAAATAGGAGACATTTATATGATCACCTGAAGGTTAGGCTAGTTCTGAAGTCCCTTTCAATTTCCAAGAGTCTATTTAAATGAGTACAACAGGCAAAGTTTGGACTTGTAATGTTTATATTCTCCTGTTACGTGTTGGGAAAAAAAATTGTTACTTTATCTTATTGATAGTAGTGGCTCTTCAATTGTTTCTAAATTTTAGCATCATCAGTTTCAGAAAGGACAAGATGGATTTGGTTACTTCTGTCATTAAGTATCATATGCTAAATTGCTGGTGAAAATATTCTAAAGTAAATTGCCTCCTTTGGGAATGATGTGGATCAACTATCCTACGTCAATAAGTTTTTTCCCGCTGAAAGTAGTTTTGGAGTCCATACCTTCTGATGAATCTATTAATCATTCATATTTCCCTATGAAGATTTAAAAATACTTATTCCTTAAAAGTTCATTAGTTATTTACAAAAGTTGAACACATGCATGCCCTATGACTCAGCAGTTCCATTTCTAGGTTTATACAAAACAGAATTATGTGTCTATATTCACCAAAAGACCTGGACAAAAATGTTCATGGCAGGACTAATAGTCCAAACTGGAATTTTCCAAGTGCCCATCAACAGTAGGATAAGTATATAATTTGTGACATAACCACATAATGAGTATTGAACAGTGATCAGAATGAACAGGTTACAACTACATATAAAAATGCATGGTTCTCACAAATAATATGATGAACAAAAGAAGCCAGACACTAACAGTGTATGATTCCATTTATATGAGTTCAAAAGCAGGTAAAACTAATCAATAGTGTCAGAAGTCAGGAGACTGATCACCTTTGTTGGGGGTTTGGGGAAAGTGTTTGACAGAGGGTATGAAGGGGGCTCCTGGGGTGCTAGTAATGTTCTGTCTCTTGGTTTAGGCGTTGGTTACATGGGTGGGTTCATTTTGTGAACAAATTATCAAGTTTATACTTTTTCATTTACGTGTTATTCAGAAAGTATATACAAAAAGTATTAAAACTATTAGCAATTCTGGAAAACACACAGCATTTCACTGTTAACATTTAAAGGATATGTAGAGAACCAGTTGAGCAAATGAACCTTTTATCTTAGAATATATGCTGTCAGAATTATAGGATTATCAAGGTACCAAGGTACCATTATGTTACTGGAGCTGTTACAGTCTTAGTCTTATTTGTATTATAAGAAGAATAAAGTAGCTGATGTTAATGATCTCTTGTTATTGTAACCAGGTTTTTGAGATGCCCCAAAGGAGGACATCTTTTCTTTTTGGTCTGTTTTGATTCACCAAGTCAAAATGTTCAGGTATTCTTTTAGTACAGTAAAGAATGATCGGTCAAATAGTTGTGCATTTGGAATATTCATGTGTTTACGAGTGCTGGTATGTGTTCCTTCCCACTGATTGTTACATCAGCAAGTGAGCTGTAGTCTTGGTTGTGTGTGTATTTTACATGTTCTTTTGGCTTTAAGGTATCACTTAACATAACCAGAATGTAGAATTTTCTTCCCAAACAGAGCTCTTTTTGTGATTTTTCTTATTGTCACTTTTGGTTTTTGCAGTGACTTGAGGATAAATCACCTCAGGCATTTATCCTTTATATTACAAACATACAATTATATTCTTTTAGTTATTTTAAAATGTACAATTAAATTATTATTGGCTGTAGTCACCCTGTTGTGCTATAAAATTCTAGGTCTTATTCATTCTTTTAATTATTTTGTGCCCATTAACCATTGCCACTTCCCAATCATTTTTATTGATTGATTAGTTGATTGATTGAGATGGGAGTCTTGCCGTGTGGCACAGGCTGGTCTTGAGCTCCTGGCCTCAAGTGACCATCCCACTTCAGCCTCCTGAGTAACTGGGATTGATTACAGGTGCAAAATACTACGCCCATCTAATTAAATTTTTTTTTTGGAGAGACGAGGTCTCACTAGGTTGCCCAGCTGGTCTTGCACTCCTAGCCTCAAGCAATCTTTCCACTATGGCCTGGGATTACAGGCATGAGTCACTGTGCCTGGCCAATAATGTTTCTGATAACCAGTGGCTGCTTACTAACTTTCAGGTTGTGTGACATGCCATACATACATGATTTTATTTCATTTATTCTGTGCACCAGTCCTATAAAGTAGGTACTATAATTTCTACTGCTGAAGAAATAAAGACAGGAAGGTTCTATGTAACTTGCTCAAGCTAGTAAGTGATGAAATTAGGAATTCAGGTATATGTCTCCATATTTCCCAGTTGTAACCTCTGTCTCCCCATGCTCCTGAATGCCATGAATAGATTACTCCTTAATCACGAAGTGCATTCCCACCTTTTTCTTAGCCCTTTCACTTTGCAGATCCACTGACTATTAGGCCCTGACTTGTTCCGTTTGTTCCTTTCTCATCATCTCACTCTATCCATCCTTCAAGGCACAGCTCAAGTCCTATCTGTTCAGTGACTTCTTCCTTCTCCTTTCCAATTTATAGAATACTCCTTAGCCCTGCCACACATTTTATACTTTCATTGTGTTGAATCTATCTTTTTATATACGGATGCTTTAGTTTAAACTTCAGATTGTAACCTCCTTGAGGAAAGGGCTTGGATTACAGATTTTACTTGTATTCTCTGCAGTGTCTTATAATAGATGTTCAACAAATGTATATGTTGATCAATTGAAATGATAATAGAACCCTTAATAGCTGAAGATATGTAACGTGCATCTAAGACTCCTGGTTATTTAAGCTTCTTGAAGTACTTTATACATCCAACTAACAGTCTTAATTCAGAACCAGGAATGACATGTTTAGGTTAGAGTTAGATACTGATTTCTAGACAGGAAGCTTAGTAATTGTTGCTACATACTGATCCCAGTCAGAATAGTTTTTTATATCCAGAGCCTGAACGAAAGAGCCAGTGGTGAGACAGTGAGTTGATTACTTCTCACTGTTTCACCACTGGCTCTTTGGTTCAGGCTAACAATGTATCTCACCTAGATTATATTAACAGCTTTCTAATTAGTCTCCCTGCTTTTGTTCTTTCTTACCTCTGGTCATAATTCAGCAGTGGGAATGATGACATCAGGCAGAAGGAGACTTATTCAGTAGCTTCTGATCTCACTCAGTAAAAGACAAAGTTCTTCAAGGGGCCTACAGGTAGTGACAATAAACTGGCTCTCTGGAGGGGGAAAAGGTTCTGATTTGTAGCATTTGCCTGTTTTACTGGTATAATTACTCCCACTCTGGCTGATTCAAAGTTCTAGAATGTACAGCAATCTGCTCCCCAGTCAATATCGGCTTCAGCACATCACTGTTGAACATTTGGCTCCCCGTCTGACTCCCATCTGCTGCCACTTTCCCTCTTGCCCACTCCATTTTGTGATACTGACCTCCTTGCTATTCCTCAAACATGCTGAACATGCACCTACCTCATAGGATTTTTGCACTGCGGTTTTCTATCATTAGAATGCTTTTCTCTTGAATATATACAGGTTTTCTTATTTCTTTTCCCTCTCGAGTCTCTGCTGAAATGTTATATTCTCAGTAAGGTCTTCCATGATCTCCTTGCATGAAATTTTTATTTTATTGGTTGTTCTGAGATGATTTTAATATACACTACAGTGTTTTTGTAGTCGTCTAGTGCCTTGCTGTAGTGATGCATTACTGCTATTTCTAGGCAGTGTCATCTGTGGGTGGGGATAATAGTTATATTTGCTGTTGAGACTTAAAAAGAAGCATTTCATTTTGTTTGAAACAAAAATATCTGTGATACATATAAACAAATCAGTTTGGGCCTCTTATTGGTAATTGCAACTTGAATTACTATCCACTTAGGCTCCTTATGGGGAATGCAACAATATTTATGGTTAAGTGTACATTTGATAGTATATTGTTCTCACAGTAACATCATTGTGGGTTTGAAGATCTGTGCTAAGTTATGAAACAATGGAATTTATACACTTTATTTGAAGATAAATTGGGTTTATAGGGAATTCTTGGTATAAATATTAACATGTATAGATTAGTATAACATACTGTTTATTGTAATTAGAAAAAGCTGTGGGCACTTGAATCCCAGCTACTTGGGAGGCTGAGGCAGGAGAATTGCTTGAACCCGGGAGGCGGAGATTGCAGTCAGCGGAGATTGCACCTTTGCACTCCAGCCTGGGCAACAAGAGCGAAACTCCATCTCAAAAAAAAAAAAAAAAAGGTACATGACTTCTTATGAACTAGATGCCACCTTTTCCCCTTAACCTCAGCTGTTTCTTTTTCTTTTCTGTTTTATTAAGGAACTTTAACCTTCCGCTTGACTTAGTCTAGGCATAGCCAATATTACAGTGAGGTAACAAGATTGAGTTGTAGTTATTGCCACTTTTTTCTTTCTTTCTTTTTTTTTTTTAACATGCAACTATTTTTACAAGCAAAATTCTAGTGTAACCAGAGTTGAAAACATGATAGCTATAGTTACTTTTTAAAAATTAATTTTTCAGGGGTAACTTTGACAACCCATTTTTGGGGGAGGTTGATTTATAAGTCAAAGAAGAGAGTAGCTTGCACTGAAAGTTGCTACTTCTTCCTGTTAGATGATTGAGAAATAGAGACAAAATCTGTTTCTTTTTTTATGAGGCCTTTTGTTACTTTCTTGGGTGACATTTTAAATAAAATTTGCATTATTTCTTTTCTCAAGACTACTGGACATGGGAGAAAAAGTCCCTTTTCCTTACCAAAGCTTAATTTCCTTTATTCTATTACTGTTATCTTCAGAAAATGTTTATTTTTGGCTGGGTGTGGTGGCTCACGCCTGTAATCCCAGCACTTTGGGAGGCTGAGGCAGGTGGATCACGAGGTCAGGAGATCAAGACCATCCTGGCTAACATGGTGAAACTCCATCTCTACTAAAGATACAAAAAATTAGCTGGGTGTGGTGGCAGGCGCCCGTAGTCCCAGCAACTCGGGAGGCTGAGGCAGGAGAATGGCATGAACCCGGGAGGCGGAGCTTGCGGTGAGCCGAGATCGGGCCACTGCACTCCAGCCTGGGTGACAGAGCGAGATTCCGTCTTTAAAAAAAGAAAAAAAGAAAATGTTTATTATCTAGTCTTTTTTTTGAAGCTAAGTTTTTAAAAATTAGCAAATTTGTCAGAGAGAACGAAGATTAAATTAATAAACTTAGTTTTCTGTTCATATATATGATGCTATGATTCTTATTTTTTCTAACATATTCAGAATCATTCATTTTAAAAAAATTTCTTTCTATGATAAAAGTACTAAATCTTTTATCATAGAAATTGAGATGTACAGAAAAATGGAAGAAAGAAAAAGTGCTACTCAGAGACAACCATTGTTAACATTTTTATGTATTTCCTTTTAGACATTTTTTAATGGAATTCATTTTGCTTTGATAAAAGAATAGGTCATCTTTATATACAACATAGAACCATATAACTTACTATTGAAGATGACTCAAGGAAGAAAAAAACCCATGTAACTATATTTTGCTTTTTTTGCTCAGCATTATACCAAATATTTAACAAACTTGTCATACACATTTAATGGCAGCATAATATTCCAGAGTGGCTGTATCAGTATTTGTGCTTGCAATGTGCTTTTCAAAATATATATATTTTTTGGTAGCACATTTGAGGATTTTAAAGGTAAACATTCTTTCCTCGTTTTCACTTGATGACTTTTGTAGTTTGTTGCTCTGCAGATAGTATAGGTTACCGCCCTCACCATGTTCTTTTACACTCACAAGTAACAGCCACAAATTTTAATAATGTTATTCAGAACATCTTTGAAAGTCCATCTGTTTCAGATGGTATCTTCGAGAACTTTTAACACAAACCGTCAGATTCTTCTAAGGTCATTGGAAAGCCCATCCTTTTGTCTCTAGATTTGCTCATCAAGAATATTAAGAAATAGCTTGTGATTCTTTAATATAGTTATGTAGATATAGTATATTTTTAAAAAATCAATTCCCTATTACACATGTATGTTGTTTCCAGTCTTTTGCAGTTATTTGCATTGCTATGGTGAATAACCGTGTGCATTCATCATTGCTTGTGTATGAGTTTATAGAATGTATTCCTTAAAGTAGAAGGTATCAGAATTACTCTCTGCTTACATCTTTGCCAACACAATGTGGTACTAAACTTTCTGACTGGTGAAAAAATGGTATCTCAATGAAGCTTTAATATGTTTTTCTCGTATAAGTGAAGTGAGATTCTTTTAAAAGTACTGTCTTTCCCTTTGCTGTGAACTAAAACTCATGTTCCTTAACTCTCATAGAGATGTTGGTCTTTTTCTTTGTAATTTGTGGGAGTTCTTTGTATATTAGGGAAACTAATCCTTTGTGATTTTAACTGCATTTCTACCACCACCCCCTCCCCCACAAGTTTGTCACTTTTTAACATTTTAAGTCCTTTAAGTCTGAATCTGGACATTCAACTCTTAGGCACATTTAAAGGGCTGTATTATATATGAAAGTAGGGAACTACCTGTAAATGTTGCCAAGTAAATACAGTATTAGTCCTGAACATATTTGAAGACAGCTATGTGGATGAAGGTTAGATTAGATTTATTCTTTCTCTTTATGGAGAAGCAAATTGCAGCTCAGCATATGGAAGAATTTTCTCTTATTAGATCAGCTTCAAAATGGAATGGAAATCATTTGGAATAGATGGATTCTTCGTTACTAGATTTGTTATTGGGAAGGAGATGCCAGCCTTTTCCCCAGTTCATTGCACAAAATAAGCACTTAGTGTTGAATAAATGAATCTTTGGGGCATCTGGATGGTTGGATTAGCTGGTTTTTAATAACTTTCACACTGTGTTTATTTTTTATTTTTTTGAAACAAGGTCTCATGTTGTCATCCAGGCTATAGTGCAGTGGCACAAGCATGGCTTACTCTCCTGAGCCTCGACTTCCTGGGTTCAGGGGATCCTCCCACCTCAGCCTCTTCAAGTAGCTGAGTCTACATACACACGCCACCACACCTGGCTAATTTTTTTTTTTTTTTTTTTTTTGAGACGGAGTTTTGCTTTGTCGCCCAGGCTGGAGTGCAGTGGTGTGATCTCGGCTCACTGCAAGCTCCACCTCCCGGGTTCCCACCATTCTCCTGCCTCAGCCTCCCGAGAAGCTGGGACTGCAGGCGCCTGCTACCACACCCGGCTAATTTTTTGTATTTTTTAGTAGAGACGGTTTCACCGTGTTAGCCAGGATAGTCTCGATCTCCTGACCTTGTGATCCGCTTGCCTCAGCATCCCAAAGTGCTGAGATTACAGGCATGAGCCACTGCGCCTGGCCCACACTTGGCTAATTTAAAAATTTTTTTATGGAGATGGAGTCCCACTATGTTGCCTAAGCTGGTCTCTAACTCCTGACTTCAAATGATCCTCCCACCTGGGCCTCCCAAAGTGTTGGGATTACAGGTGTGAGCCATTGTGCCTGGCTCATACTATTTTCATTTAAAAAATATTAATGTAGGCCGGGTGCGGTGGCTCACGCCTATAATCCCAACACTTTGGGAGGCTGAGGTGGGTGGATCACCTAAGGTCAGTTCGAGACCAGCCTGACCAACATGGTGAAACCCCATCTCTACTAAAATACAAAAATTAGCTGGGCATGGTGGTGGGCACCTGTAATCTCAGCTACTTGGGAGATTGAGGCAGAAGAATTGCTTGAACCCAGGAGGTGGAGGTTGCAATGAGCCAAGATTGCACCATTGCACTCCAGCCTAGGCAACAAGAGCGAAACTGTCTGAAAAAAAGAAAAAAAATTAATCTATGTGTTTATACATACTGCCTTTCATATAACTAAAATCATATTTCTTTCCTCCTTTCTTGCCTGGTTCTCTCTCCTCCCTATTTTGCTCCAAGATAACCATGTCGTATATATATCCTTCCATATTTTTCTTCATACTTGAATGATTATCCTATCTGTTTTTATTTATTTATATATTTTAAGATAGGATCCTGCTGTATTGCCAGGCTGGTCTTGAACTCCTGGGCTGAAAGGATCCTCCCACCTCAGCCTCTGGAGTAGATAGAATCATAGGCATTGGCCGTGGCACCTGGCTCCACCCTATTTGTTTTTTGTCTATCAGCACACACATACTTCAGGCACACACACGTGTGTGTGTGTGTGTGTGTGTGTGTGTAGTTCGTTCTATAAAATTGGATCATATTTGCATTCTTTCCTGTATTTTGTTTTTCTCACATAGTAATAAATAGTAGAGCTCCCTCTAAGTCAACTGATACAGCTCTAAGTCATTAATTCAATGGCCGTATAATATGCCATCATATATGGGATTATTCCTTGATGCAGCTGTACTTTTGTTTATTCAGCTGATATTTTACTGGTGGACATTCACTTTGTTTCCTGTTTTTTTTTTTTTGTCACTGTGAACATGGTAATAAGCATCTTGTACATATCCTTACATACAGGTACGTTTATGAGATAAGTAGTGGGATTTCTGGTTCAAAGTATATGTACATATGATATATGCATATTTAATGATATAGGTTGAGTATTCCTAATCTGAAAAAAAATCAGAATTCAATATTTGAAACACTTCTGGTCCAAAGCATTTCCAATGAGGAATACTCAACCCGTATTTAATAATTACTGCCAGATTGCTTTTCTTAACCAACTTAAGAGTCTTTCCAAGGTCCCTTCTGGTTCATGTAAGGCCATAAAATATAATTATATAGACTTCTTATAGTTGTTAGTTATAGGATTTTTCTGGATTCTTAAAAAGACTTTAAGAGTTCTATTTATAAAATTGATAATCTTCTGAATGACTGTGTTACCTTAGTACAAAATAAAACAAAAGTCTTTCATCAAAGCTCTAGTACCTGGAAAATATTCTAATAGACTAGAAGGTAAATTGAGTTGAGACAAATTTTAATGCATGGCTTTGGGGATGGCGGTTGGGAAATAAAGGCCGTTTTGGCAATAGATTTTTATCTTTAAAGTGGATATCCACTTGGTTGCAAGAGGATTAATTATAGGAATCTCTTCCTCTTGTAGTCTCTCAGCTTGAAAAGATAAATATAGAGCACCAGTGCTCAGAGAGGGAATGCTGTAGAGAACGTGTGGGTAGCTGCTGTAGTTTTACACAGCAGATAACATCTAGAATAAAGAACAGATGAAAATACTCATTGAGGATTAGTGTTCTTGAAACATCATCAAATGGAACATTCCCCAAGCCTGGCATTCAGAGCCATTCATAATCTTGCTCATCTTGCATGTCTGATAATATCTCCTATCGAGCCCAACATACTTTTCCCTAATCCCACTTTACTCTTCGCCTGCTACATTCATTCCCAGTGCCAGACATTTATTTTATCCTTTGGAAGATACATCTCTGCTTTTCTACATTCCTGATTACAATCTGTCTTTTCAGTACTCCAATCAAGTGTCATCGCCCTTCATAAAGCCTCTTTGCTTTCTCTAGACCACATTGATCCTTTTTTGCTCTTAACTCCTAGAGTACTGATACTTTGAATTCTTCATGTTGGTTCCCCAGTATGTATTTGTGTAGCAGTAGGAAGTTTTTTTTGAGTGCCTCTTGTATGGGAAGCACTATGCTACATATTGGGTTTATAGGAATGAACATGATAGATAATGTCCCTGTCCTTAAGAAGTTTTATATTCTTGTGGGGAGAGACAGCTAATAAATAATTAACAAGAAAATATCAGTAAGAATCTGATGAAAAAATGTATGAAGAATGAATCAGATCTCTTAGTTGAAATGACAAAGCCCAGTAGTTAATTTAAGCAGAATTTTTTTTTTTAAGGATGTTAGATAGCTCACAGAATCTTCAGGGATGCCAGAGAATCAGTCTTGGTGTCTACTTAGCCAGGAAAAATGCCCAAATTATACCACTGGACCAAATCATTGGAGACTACTGCTTTTGCCATTGGGAATAGGTATTAGAACTTTTAACTGTCTGTGCTGAGTATGAGATGCCACTGCTAGGACCTCTGCTATTTCTGCTTCTGAAAGAAAGCTGATATAACTCTGAAATGTTCTTTAGAATGGATTTCACATGGTGTCTCCATTATATCACTTGCCTTCTAATAAATATCATGTGAATGTGTTTTACTGGCATAATATAGGTCAATTACCTGCTTCCGGTTTGCAAGAGAGACTGGGTAACTGAATTTCTGACTTTTATTTTGAGGAGGCAGGATTTATGGGATGAGAAATTCACCAAACAAGAAAGGCTGTTTAAAGGTACTGAATAGTTAACTAGTTGATTATTAATAAACTATGGGAAATTTGATACAGTGGAGTGATTGGAGGATTAATTTAGATTTGAGTAGTCAGAGAAGATTTCTCTAAGTTCATGATACTTAAGCTGAGACATATATGACAAGGAGAAATCCATGTAAAGATACGAGTGAAGAGTATTTCAGTAGAGGGAACAAGTGAAAAGCCCCTGGTTTGAGATGGGGGTGGGGGTTTAGGGCATGGATATTATATGGTCTTATACTTACAACAGGAAAGAAGAGCAGGATAGCTAATGTGGTGGGAGTGTGGGAGTGAGGGGGAGTATAGTATGAGATAACACTGGGGAGAAGTTTCTATTTTAACATAGTTTGAGGACACTCAGCTTATTTCCTTTCCTACTCTGAGAATGACTTGTTGAGAGTAGGGATGAAATTATATGTATATGGATAAGAAAGGCATTCCTGTGTTGTTAAACCCCATGAACTATTGGATACCATGGAGGGATTAAAATTATTTGTATATTTGTTTAGGAGGAGAATAGCATGAGGGATCTAGCAAAGATAAATACTAGAAAGACTATGTTTCCAGTGAGTAGAGGGATGAAGGCTTCTGTTTTTATTCTAGTGTCCAAATCTGGTGGGCCTGGAAAAGAATTGCTTCTTAACCTTGGTATCCAGGAACAGTGTATTATGGTTGCAGTTACTTGTATTGTGCTAGCTTTCAGGACTGCTTCAAAATACCGAAAGGCTCTAAACCCAAATGTATGCTGCTCTTTCCTGTTGAAGAATAGCATTATATAGTAAAGTGATAGAAAACTGTATTTTAGGCCTGCCGCGGTGGTTCATGCCTGTAATCCCAGCACTTTGGGAAGCCAAGGCGGGTGGATCACCTGAGGTCAGGAGTTCGAGACCAGCCTGACCAACATGGAGAAATGCCATCTCTACTAAAAATACAAAAAAAAATTAGCCAGGCATGGTGGCATGTGCCTGTAATCCCAGCTACTTAGGAGGCTGAGGCAGGAGAATTACTTGAACCCAAGAGGCAGAGGCTGCCATGAGCCGAGATTGTGTCACTGCACTCCAGCCTAGGTGACGGAGCAAGACTCTGCCTCAAAAAAGAAAAAAAGAAAACTGCTTTTTATATTCCTTTTAAAAAAAATCAGTCCCACAAACACGTGAGATAAATTCGCTTTTGGAATGTTAGAACAGTAACCACTCTGATTAAAGTGGTTTCTGCTTCTTGCTCACTCTTTCTCATTTGTGAAACTCAGCTCCTCACACTAGAACAGACAGATTAATACTTTCATACTGTAGAGTGGTATTTGGACTTTAGATGCACTAACCGGACTGTAGGTGGTAATACTCAGTTACTCAACCTTGGCATGACTGATACTTTGTTTCAGATAATTCTTTGTGGTTGGGAGGCTCTCTTGTGCATTGTAAGATGTTTAGCAGCATCCCTGGCCCCTCTACCCACTAGGTGCGGGTAGCACTTCCCTCCCTAGCTGATAGCCAAAAATGTCTTTAGACTTTGCCAAATATCACCTGTGCTTGAGAACCATTGCTGTGTCTCTCTTCACTCTCTTCAGCATTCTTTTTTTTTTTTTTTCAAGACAGTGTCTGGCTGTGTCATCCAGGCTGGAGTGCAGTGGCGTGATCTTGGCTCACTGTTAACCTCTGCCTCCGGAGTTCAAGCAATTCTCCTGCCTCAGCCTCCCTAGTAGCTGGGACTACAGGTGTTCACCACTACACCTGGCTAATATTTTGTATTTTGAGTAGAGATGGGGTTTTACCATGTTGGCCAGGCTGGTATCTAACTCCTGACCTAAAGTAATCCGCTTGCCTTAACCTCCCAAGGTGCTGGGATTACAGGCATGAGCCACCATGCCCAGCCTTCAGCATTCTTTTAAACTTTGTTCTCCTATTGGTCCTTTCTTTTTTTTTTTTTTTTTTTTTTTGAGACGGAGTCTCACTCTGTCACCTAGGCTAGAATGCAGAACCAATCCGCCTCCTGGGTTCAAGCGATTCTCCTGCCTCAGCCTCCCGGGTAGCTGGGATTACAGGCACATGCCACCATGCCCAGCTAATTTTTATATTTTTAGTAGAGACGGGGTTTCACCATGTTGCCCAGGCTGGTCTCGAACTCCTGACCTCAGGTGATCCGCCCACCTCGGCCTCCCAAAGTGCTGGGATTACAGGCGTGAGTCACCACGCCTGGCCTATTGGTCCTTTTTAATAATATCTGATGACCACACCCTGTAGATGTTTTGCTGAGAATGCATACATGTGAACAGTCTCTGAATATGACCTCTTTGTCCAAAATATGCAGAAAGCTTTAACATAGTTTTAAAATGAGAAGACAAAATCCCTTTTCCCATGTGTATATCATTTGGATTTTTCTAATACTTCTTTTGTAAGATCAGATAAGATTATGTATGCAGTAGTGCACTGTAGGCCAGGCAGTGGTTGATTCTGCAACAACTGTTTTGCTTTTTCCCTATTGTGCAGCAGCAGTATGGTTTCTGAAGATGACCCTAGCCTCAGTTGTGAGTTCTGATCAGCTTAAGCCATTCGGTTTTTAAAAAATTATTATTATTTTTAGAGAGATGGAGTTTTGCCATGTTGTCCAGGCTAGTCTCAAACTCCTAGGCTCAAGGGATCCACCTGCCTTGGCCTCCCAAAGTGTTGGGATTATAGGCGTGAGCCATCATACCTGGCCCCAGTTTATATATATATTTTTAATTCTTCTTAGTAGGGATGTGGTCTCACTGTATTGCCCAGGCTGGTTTTGAATTGTCCGCAAGTGATCCTCAGCCTCCCAAAGCGCTGGATTATAGGTGTGAGCCACCACACCTGGCTGCCTTATTATTTTTAAGTGGCCAGAAAAAAAATAAATTAAGGATGTGTAGAGATCAAGCCTGTGAGAAAATAGAAATTAACTCCACTTGTTTAGATTTAGATCATTTTATTGTAGATATTCTTGTCACTGAGTGCCCAAGGAATGAATATTGGAAAGCTATAGCTGTCCTTAACTTCAGTGTCAAAGAGTAGGAATCTCCTTTTTTTAAGCAATGGCTTTATTGAGGTCCAGTTCGCATAACATAACATTCACCCTTTTAAAGTATACAATTCAGTGGTTTTTAAGGTAGTCACAGAATTCTGCAACTGTAACCATCACCAATATCTGATTCCAGAATGTTTCCATCACTGCAGGAAAAAAAAACAACAACAACCCATGTTTAGCAATCACTGTCTGTTCCCCTCTACACCTGTGGCCATCACTAATCTTTCTTATTTCTATAGATTTTCCTCTTCTGGACATTTCATTTGAATGGAATCATATAATACATGGCCTTTTGTGGCTGATTTCTTTCACTTTACATAATGTTTTTGGGGTTCATTCGTGTTGTAGGATGTTTTGACATTTTATTCCTGTTATTGCTAAACAATAATGATGGATATAAACATTTATCCATTCATCAGTTTATAGACATTTGAGTTTTTTTTGCTATTAATAATGCTGTTATGAACGTTTGTGTACAGGTTGGACAAATATTTTTATTTCTCTTGGGTATATACCTTTGAGTAGAATTGCTGAGACATAGGGTAATCCTATGGTTAACTTAGTGAGGAACTGCTGAACTATTAACATTTCCCAAAGTGGCTCTACCATTTTTTAATCCCACTAACAATGTATGAGGGTTCCAATTGCCCCGTATCCTCATCAGCACTTGTTCATGTCTTTTTTATTTTAGCCGTCCTACTGGATGTGAAGTGGCATCTCATTGTGGTTTTGCTTTGCTTTCTGTAATGACAAATGATGTTCAGCGTATCTTTGGAGAAATACCTATTCAGCACTTTAGTCCATTTTCAAATTGGGTTGTCTTTCTGTTGTTGTAAGAGTAAGGATGCCTTTTTTAAGCTCCTTTTTAGTTCATTATGAATCTGGCATCTATTCATTTAGTTCATCTATTTGATAACTCATAGAATATTTTTTCAAAGAAGGCAGTTTTGTGCCCTTTTCAGTGTCCTTCAGTTATTTTAAATGCTGATCAGCAAGAGATTAAACTATAATTCTTTAAAAAATGAGATAGAGACTGTTGATGTGAAAAGACAGATATGTGAAAGAAATTATAAAGCACTGCTAATATAGATCAAACATGATAGGATCTGGTGAACCGAATTAAAGCTCTAGAATTCCTGTGGGAATCTGATTGAGCAGGTAATCTACAACTTCTGAGTGTGTCAAACAACTGCCCTTGGTTTCTGGTATGCTCCTTAAGCACACTTCCTTATCAGGAATATAAGAAACACCTGTGCTTAGTTTTGCAAGATTTCGTACATAACATTTTGATTATGTATTTGTTTTACCTTTCCTCACCAGGAATTTGGGTTTAAAGAATTCATAGTTGGTTTAACTAGATCATGTAGCTATGGTGTACCAACTTTTGCAGGAGCAAATGAAAGCTATTGAATATATTCTTACCTTGATTAAATGATAGGTGAGAGCATCCATGAGACGAAAATGGCCCTTTTGAGTGCTTTTTCTACGTTTAGTGAGGTTAACATAATCTTTCACTAAGAGCATTTATGCCAGATTAATATTAAATGGAAGAAAATAATAGTGCTGAAAGAAATGTAGAGAGGGTTGGAAAAAGCACAGGTTTTGGTGCCAGACTGAATTTCAGATCAAATTTTAACTCTCCATTTCCTCTTTGAGTGACCTCGGACAAGGGAATTAATCTCTCTAAACTTCAGTCTTCATCTATAAAATGGGATGGATTAAATCTATCTTGAGGCTGGGCGCAGTGGCACACGCCTGTAATCCCAGCACTTTGGGAGGCTGAGGCGGGTGGATCACGGGGTCAGGAGTTCAAGGCCAGCCTGGCCAACATGGTGAAACCCCATCTCTACTAAAGATACAAAAATTAGCTGGATGTGGTGGCACGTGCCTGTAATCCCAGTTACTTGGGAGACTGAGGCAGCAGAGTCACTTGAACCCGGGAGGCAGAGGTTGCAGTGAGCTGAGATCGCGCCATTGCCCTTCAGCCTGGGCGACAGGGTGAGAATCTGTCTCAAAAACAACAACAACAAAAACTATCTTGTACTGAGGCAGGAGGATTGCTTGAGCCTAGGAATTCGAGTCCAGCTTGGGCAGCACAGCCAGACCCCCATGTCTAAAAAAAGGGAAATCTTGTAAGGTTGTTGTGAATATAAAATGAACCAATGTGTGAAAAGCATTTATGGCAGTGCTTGGCACATAACGAGTACTCTGTTGGTGGTACCCAATATATATGTTTCATATATATATATATATATATATATTTTTTTTTTTCTTTAAGAAAATTTAGATAATCTTATATAGCTTAACTTGCAGCATCTACTCAGTCTTGACAAGCCTTTCTGATAATTTAATTTCACAGAAGGTAGATAAAGTAAACCTGGGCCTGCTTTTTTTGTTTGTTTGTTTTAAAGAATTAACTTTTTATTATGATGGTACAATATGCTTATTGGAGAAAATTTGGAAAAATTATTTTAAAAGTAATATTTTTTAAAATTCAAAAAATTATAGTAGGAGTCTGTTAACAGAAGCTTTAAAGGGAATGTGGTCCAAGAAGGAAAGAAAAACTCCTCAGAGTAAATAATAATTATGTTAATTGGAAATTACAAGTAAGAACTAGAGGCAGAATCTATAAAAACTGATGAATACTACAAAAGAAATTCCTGATTAGGTGCGGTTGCTCACACCTGTAATTCTAGCACTTTGGGAGGCTGAGGCAGGAGGATCCCTTGAGGCCAGGAGTTTGAGGCTGCAGTGAGCCATGATCGAGCCACTGCACTCCTGCCTGGGTGATGGAGCAAGATCTTGTTTCTAAAAAAGAGAGAAAGAAGTTCCTTGCTTTACTCAGATCTAAAATGGACATTTAGTCACTGGCCACATGTGACTTGAGGTGTGTGTAGTCCAAACTACTATGTACTGCAAATACAAAATACACATTGGATTATTTTTGTGTTGAAATAATATTTCCTATATATTGTGTTAAGTAAAATGTTACTAAAATTAATTTTATCTTTTTCTTATTAATGTGACTACTGGCCTAGTTAAAATTATATATGTGGCTCACATATTCTGTTGGACTGCACTGTGCTTTAGGCATAGTAATACTTACTAATTTTGAAGTATTTGAAAATTTAAAGTTAAGATATTGGATATTGAACCAAGGTTTTAATAATTTCCTCATAAACAATAACTGTTTTTTTGAGACAGGGTCACTCTGTCACCCAGGCTGGAGCTTGGTGGCCTGATCATGGCTCACTGCAGCCTTGACCTCCCAGGCTCAAGCAATCCTCCCACCTCTGCCTCCCAAGTAGCTAGGACCAAAGGCGTGTGACACCATGCCTAGCTATTAAAAAAAATTTTTTTTTTGTGGAGACAGGTCTCACTATGTTGCCCAGGCTAGTCTTGAACTCCTGGCTCAAGCTATTCTCCCACCTCAGCCTCCCAAAGTATTGTCATTACAGGCGTGACCCCGTCTCTACGAATAATTTAAAAAAAATTAGCTGGGTGTGGTGGTGCACACCTGTAGTCCCAGCTACTAGGGAGGCTGAGGCTGGATTGCCTGAGCTCAGGAGGTTGAGGCTTCAGTGAGCTGTGATTGGGCCACCGCAGTGCAGGCTGGGTGACAGAGTGAGATTGTCTCAAAAAAAAAAAAAAAATTTGTCTGTGTTGTATCATGTATCAGAATTTTTTTTTGATAGCTGAGTAGTATTTCAGTGTTCAGCATTTTTATTAATGACATGGATGGAATATTAATGACTTGCTTTGCAAACCCATCTATGACCTGGAACTGGCAATGAAAATAAGTTGTATTGTTAAAGTGTGTTGGGTTTTTTTTCAGACTAGAGATTGAAAATAGTTATCAGACTGAAATAATTGACTGAATTGATTAAAACGTATTAAACATTGATAAGTGCAAAATCCCATATATGATCTAAAAAGTTAGTGTTATTGTAGGTGGATGTGATGTGGTTTAATAGCAGGTAATATGAAAAATACCTGGAGGGTTTCACTTGACAGCATGTTCATCATGAGTCCACAGTATTATCTGGGCTCTATTAATAGAAGCATGGTGTCCAGAATGAGGACTATGATTGTCCCAAAGTATTGTGTTCATGTCTAGGTACCTTATTTTAATGGTAAACATTTAAAAACAAAGGCATATTCAAGAGAGAAACCAGAATGATCTAATGGGAAGGTAACTAGCCACTCAGTATTAGAATAAAGCTGTTGTAAGGTAGAGTGGACTGCCTTGGGAGGTAATCAGATCTATGTCACAGGATTTGTTCAAGCAGAAGCTGGATGAACACTTGGCAGGGACATTGTAGACTATTTTAGTTTCACTAGTTGGGTACAGGAGTGGAGAAGGTGCCTAATTATATAGAATATCTTTGTGGATCTTCAACCTTGATATTAATATTTGGTAATCATAGAACATTGCAGAATACTGGGGTTTAAAGTGTTAATAGTGGTTGTCTCTAGGGGATGGGATAGGAGACTCATTTCCCATGTTATGTACTTCTGTATTTAATTTTAGTTTCTACAATGAGTATATATTGCTCTATTAAAACAGTTGTAAACACTTGTTTCTTGGCTAGTGACATTGATGCAAAAAATACTCTCGTTTTGCAAATCAACACAAATTAATACTTTAAAATTTTTCAAAAGTAACTTAGTAAATTACTATAAACAATTTAAGTGTTTAAAACCCTCTGTATTGACAGATTTGTGTATTCATGGACGTTGGATATATGGATTTTTTTTTGCCGTTGGAAGACTGATTTGCTTCATGAGCCTTTATTCTTTTCTGTAGTTGATCTGGCTGGTGACAGTGAAAGTTAGTTGGGCTGTTACAGATCATTCTGCATGCTCAGATTTACCTTCATCTCCAAGGTTTGGATTTATCAGATAACTAGACAGTAAGGCCTTGACTGCTGCTGCCTAGTACCCCTGTCTAAAGGTTTAGTCCTAAAAGGAAGTGAGAGTGGAAAAAATTGTTGCATTCTTAGGAAAATATTTCCTTCTAACCCAGACATCTTTTGTTTTTCCCCAGATGGTTCTGTTATATCCCCCAGAGACCAAGGGTTGGCCCTTTATGCTTATTAGGAAAGAAGGATTATGACCAACACTTGCCTCCTGGGTATGTTTAGGATAAATGTTGCTAAGCTGCTTTAGTAAATAGATCGTAAACAGAAACTGAGCCACACCTCCTCCTGCCATTATTATCTTAGTAAATGTTTGCTTAGGATTTTAATTATTTAAATGCTGTAGTTCTCTCATGTACTTAACAAATCTGTAACATTTTGTCAGTAAAGAGATTTATTAATATGCTTCCTTTGCCTTAGCTCAATAGTGCCCTTTCGATGATTTTTTAGGCCAGGCATTTAGCAGTCTAAATGGTGGACAATCTTGGACATTGTTGCGTGCTGTCAACATAAAGCTGTTTGGTGTTTGAGATGGTAGTGCTAGGAAAAATGTGTTAGCATTTGCTAAAAGAGCTTTCACAGGCTGGTCGCTTTCAATGTTTAAAAAAAGTTTATGTATGACTGTTTATACTTCACTACAGTGTTCCCAAAAGCTTTCTAGTCTTGTTAGTGAAGCGTGTGGGGTATATGAATTGTGGTTTAAACTCTAAATGGCTACAAACATTTTTCTTGAATATGACTCTTAACTTGCTTTCTCTAAACTTCAGTTTGATACTATAGCGGTTGTTGATACCATAGTAGTTGTGTAGTTCAAATTCTCCAGTCATGAGTTTTCATTCTTGGATATGGTAGTGTCTTTGAGGTCAGGAAGAAAGAACAGAAGTCACTAATGTTAATAGCAGAAACTTTAACATTATAGGAATAAAAGTGGTAATAATAGATGAGCAGAAACCTCAATTCAAGAAATACTTGTTTCAAAAAATTATTATTCTGTACCTTCTGTGTAAAATGCCCATTGCTAGGCCTGGGCCCCAGACTTTAAAGAGCATATAGTCTAGTTGTAATGGGTCGATAATTTGAAATGTAAAGAGAGGGGGTAAGGGAAGCAGCCATGTAGGAATTCCTTAGAAGGAAAGTTGGCGCGTTATTTCCCCTTTTTCTTTCCTTTTCTTTCTTTTTTTTTTTTTTTTTTTTCAGAGATGGTATCTCGCTCTATTGCCTGGGCTGGATTGACATGGTGCGATCTCAGCTCACTGCAACTTCCACCTCCTGGGTTCAAGTGATTCTTGTGCCTCAGCCTCCCGAGTAGCTGGGACTGCAGGTGCACACCACTATGCCTGGCTAGTTTTTGTGTTTTTAGTAGAGATGGGGTTTCACCATGTCGGTCAGGCTGGTCTTGAACTCCTGGCCTTAAGTGATCCTCACCGCTCCAACTCCCAAAGTGCTGGGATTTCAGGTATGAGCCACCATGCCTGGCCTATTTCCCCTTTTTCTGTTTCTTACCTTTGACTTGAAGTTCAGGAGTGAGCTGTATAGGCACCAGGGCAACAAGCTGTTTATTATATTCCTAGGAACTCCGTATTCTTTCTGCTTTTAAGTTGGCATGGGAGCAGGGATGAGCAGTGGTATTGTTGCGGTTATCTTAAGGTACAATTGCTGCTTTAGTAGTCTTTAGGACTTACAGGCTTTTGGGAGTTAATGCAGCTGGATAAATATTTTAAACGAATGAGAAAACCTAGGCTGGACACTGGGAACAGAGTTACAGTCTAAGTAAAAACCACTGGAAAAAGCTTTCAAATTCTGTAAATATAACAAAACTAATAATTATAGTAATTAAGAAGAATTTATTTGGGGAAGGTGAAGGGGAAGTTGGAGTAAACTTAATAAGTATCCTGGGGGCTCTGAGAAATTGCTCCCACTCTTTCTTCCTTACTTATATGTCCAACAAATCAAAAATAGCCTCCTGGAGTGAAGAAGAGAGCCAATCATGGTATAGCAATAAAGTAAGTATATCCTACATGCTGGATTTAGCTTTTAGATTGAACAAATGTTAGAAAAGACTCTTTTCCTCTGATTTGTGCTATTTGTTTTAGATAAAATGGGGCAGAAAAACAAAGAGCCTTTCTAGAAAGTTTATACTAAACAAGGAAATGTGGATTTTTAATTGTCTTGAGAAAAGAAATGTTGAGTGCTGATAGCCATGATGTTGACATCTCAGCCCGTATTTTAATGGTTAAGGTTTATAAATAACAAAGCCAAAGGAAATGTTATGTAAAACTTACAGTTTCTTATCTGTGGAAATGCTATATTTGGTACCCAGTTTATAATGGTCACTCCTCTGCTTAAAATCCTGTGTTGCCTGTTGCCTGGACAATGAAGTTTGAAATCTGTGAACTTTGGTATTGAAAGCCCTTGATGGTTGAACTCAGTCTAGCCTTCCAGGCTATTTTTTTCTCCTTTCCTTTTTACAACGGAGCCTTTTGCTGTGCTAGATTCCTGAGATGTGCCTTATGGTTCTCTGACTTTGTTCACATCTTTTTGTGTGGGATATCCTCCTGTTCCTTTTCTACTGGTCAAAATACTCGGTTTTTTTTAAGGCTCCAACTCTTTTGTTTTTACTATTATTAGGACACTCTTCTCATTATTATATTCAACTAGAGCCAAAAACATATTTGGGTATGTATGGGAAGACACATAACTATGTGCACTTATACAGTGTGGACAGTATGGTTTAAATGTCATGCCACAGTGATGTGCTGTATATTATAGATGTATAATAAATTATAATTAAGTTACTGAAGTAGAAACTATGAATTGGGAGAGTCTAGGTGTAATGTACCTTAACATTTTTTTTGACTACTAGTGACTAATCTTCAAAAAAGAAAAGGCTGGAATGACCAGTTTACATTACTGTGAAGTTCATATATTTGAATTTGAGATAGACCGTTCCTTTCAGTGCACTTTAAAAATAACATTTGGAATTATTTTTAGCACAACTGGAATCTCGTTAAATTGTATTGCATCAAATAGGATTTAAAAAATCCTGTATTGGGAATTGGAAAAGCTATAAAAGTCAGACTATATATGTGCTTTTTTCCTTTGAATTCCAGCTTTAAAATGTTAACTTTAGTTCTAGGTGAATTCAGCATTTTAATGGTCTTCCTGGGAGTAGTCTTTCAGGCCTTTTTTGTTTATGAAACAGAGAAACATTTTTCGTTTTAAAGAAAGCCAACTTCTTATGTTCCCAAAGTCTGATTTTTTCCAGGGGTACCGCTTTAGGGGTATGTGATTATTCAGCCTCTTTCCTCTAAAAGTAGGCTTGGTATATGAAGTTAGCCAATGAAGAACATTAAGTTTTTTTTTTTTTTTGAGACCAGGCTGGCATTCAGTGGTGCGATCTCAGCTCACTGCAACCTCCGCCTCCTGAGTTCCAGTGATTGTCTTGCCTCAGCCTCCCGAGTAGCTGGGATTACAGGTGCACACCACCATGCCTGGCTAATTTTTGTATTTTTGGTAGAGACGGGGTTTCACCCTGTTTGCCAGCTGGTCTTGAACTCCTGACCTCAAGTGATCTGCCTGCCTCAGCCTCCCAAAGTGCAGGGATTACAGGTGTGAGCCACCGTGCCCAGCCGAAAATTAAGATTTTTATTCTCTTCTCTTATGATCCCATCAATCATTGTCTTTTCTCCTTGCTGTGTGTTGGTTAATAGCTCTCTTGCTTACTGTTCTGTGGCCAACTGTAAAAAGAGCGCCATCACCGGGCACGGTGGCTCACGCCTGTAATCCCAGCACTTTGGGAGGCTGAGGTGGGCGGATCACAAGGTCAGGAGATGGAGACCATCTGGCCAACATGGTGAAACCTCGTCTCTGCTAAAATATAAAAAATTAGCCGGGCATGGTGGTGTGCACCTGTAATCCCAGCTATTCAGGAGGCTGAGGCAGGGGAATTGCTTGAACCCGGGAGGCGGAGATTGCAGTGAGCCAAGATCACACCACTGCACTCCAGCCTGACAACAGAGTGAGACTCCGTCTCAAAAAAAAAAAAAAAAAGAGTGTTATGTTCATGATTTTCTCACTTCTGGTGTGAACCTGACTCTTCCATTATCTCAGGATGGGAAGCTCCATAATTTGTTAATAGTGAAATGACTAGAATATACTATTAGAAATGGTTTTCCAAAATCAAACTTATCAGTTTTGTTGGAATGTCTTGAACAATGAAGCTTCAGAATTGTGATTTTTATTTCTATATTTCTTTCTGACTTCTCACTTGTATTCCTATTTATATTTTGCATGTTGTTTGTTTTCCTGATTTCTGATTTGGATTCCAGTGAGGTCGTAAGAGCTAATGTAGTACAAGGGTTGAGTTCAAACCAGCAGGTGCTATGAGTCATTTGCTCCTTTGCTGGGGCAGCCAGTGTGCTGCTGTTAAGTGTGGCTGTGTCTCAGTGAGCTCTCAGGAAAGATCCATTTAATCCAATTGTGACAGAGGGGAGATGAGAGCATGGTTCTGAGAGAAAAAGTTTACAATCTCATAGGCAAAGACTTCTTGGATACATAAAAGGATTCTAACTGTGTTTAACATAATATAGGCTTTTCCATTGTATTTTAATAGTTATTAACAATATATTAATATTTACTTAGTCATGCATTTATTTATATATTTAATTGTAAACGCAATTAACAATCTTTTTTTCTCAGATACAGTAGTTAATGAGTTTATAATTGAGTTCTTGAGAGAATAGCGTTTTCTTTTTCTTTTTTTTTTCTTTTTGTGACGGAGTGTCAATCTGTCCCCCAGCCTGGAGTGCAGTGGCACGATCTCGGCCTACTTCAGCCTCTGCTTCCTGGGTTCAAGTGATTCTCCTGCCTCAGACTCCCAAGTAGCTAGGATTACAGGCGCCCACCACCACACCCGGCTAATTTTTTGTATTTTTAATAGAGGTGGGGTTTCACCATGTTGGTCAGGCTGGTCTCAAAACTCCTGACCTCAGGTGATCCGCCCGCCTTGGCCTTCCAAAGTGCTGGGATTAAAGGCGTGAGCCACCATGCCTGGCGAGAGTAGCATTTTCTTGACCATAACTAAATACAGATTTCAATAAGCATAAGCAAATTATGTCAAAAATATGTCCAGTTTACTGGCATTTACTGAAAAGGATAAACATAGAGAGACAGTCTTCTTTTGGCAGTAGAAGATATTTCCATGCCAGGTAAAGTGAGAGGCATCTTAACAGTGAGAAGAGTGTCCATGTTCCCTGTGGTCAGTGGCCACCAGTGTTGACATTTCCTGTGTTATGCTGCCAAGTTGATGATGGCTTGTAGGTTATGTGTATCTAAAACTTCTGTCTGATTAGGCTTTTTATCCTTTTCTGTGTATAGTCATGCACTGCAAAACGACATTGGAGGCTGGGCCTGGTGGCTCACGCCGGTAATCCCAGCACTTTGGGAGGCCAAGGTGGGTGGATTATGACATCAGGAGATCGAGACCATCCTGGCTAACACGGTGAAACCCTGTCTCTACTAAAAATACCAAAAATTAGTCGAGCATGGTGGCGGGTACCTGTAGTCCCAGCTACTGGGGAGGCTGAGGCAGGAGAATGGCGTGAACCCGGGAGGCGGAGCTTGTAGTGAGCCGAGATCACTGCACTCCAGCCTGGGCGACAGAGCAAGACTCCGTCTCAAAAAAAAAAAAAAAAAAAAAAAAAAACGACATTGCAGTCAACCATAACCTGCATATATGGATGGTCCCATAAGATTATAGTATCATATACTGTACCTTTTCTATGTTTAGATAAGCAAATATTTACCATTGTTTTACAGTTGCCTATACTATTTGTTACAGGAACATGTTGTACAGGTGTGTAGCCTCGGAGCAATAGGACATACCATATATCCTAGATATGTAGTAGGCTGTACCATCTCAGTTTGTGTAAGTACACTGTGATGCCTGCATAATGATGAAATTGCCTAAGAATGCATTTTTCAGAGTATATCCCCATTGTGAAGGAACACGGGACTGCACTCTGTCCATCTTTGTCATCATAGGGTTTTTTCAGACTTGCAATTCTATTTTATTAATACTCTGTTGTGTTGCCATTTCCCCCTAGAGGTTCTCTGCATTTTTATATATCATTCAGCTATTTTTTTAGACTTAAGTAAATAATGCTCAGAAATGAATATGATTCTTATAACCATGGTTTTCATGTGTTCTTTGGATGCTTGCATGTTTACTGGGGAGAGTGATTGTGTGAGAATCCTATCAGTAGGATTTAATTAGGACAAAGTGGAAGATAAGTCAAACATGTCTTGCCTGCAAACTTTCACACATATAAGTGTGCCTAATAATGAAGAACCATTAATTTTAAGAGTATGTGGCCCATGGGCAGGGGCTGAACTATAGGTAAATTGCAGGGATTGATTATACCCATTAGGGGAGACAGAAAACACCAAGAAACCCAAGTTAGGAAAAGTCTTTCTCCTGAAGATGTAATTAGAGTGGCAGCTTGCTCTTTGGGCAACTCCTGAGGTGATTTCTAGGGGGTGCAATGCTATAAATGCTGCTAGGGGTTTTATTCAAGGTAGGAAGTCAGGGAAAGGGGGTTAACAAGTTTTGGTATCGAATGGACATGTGAGAGTGTGTGAGAGAGTGAAGTGAGAGAGTATGAGAGAGAGGGTGGGGGGGGAGAGAGAGAGAGAGAGGAAGAGACTTGATCATCATGTTGTATTTATGGCATTGCCCCGTCATTCACTGTCTCGAGAAAAGTGAGGGTTTTTGGGCCGGGTGTGGTGGCTCACACCTGTAATCCCGGCACTTTGGGAGGCTGAGGCAGGTGGATTACCTGAGGTCAGGAGTTTGAGACCAGCCTGGTCAATATTGTGAAACCCCGTCTCCAGTAAAAATAAAAAAAAAATAAATGCTAGGCATGGTGGCGGGTGCTTGTAATCCCAGCTACTGGGGAGGCTGAGGCAGGAGAATCACTTGAACCTGGGAGGCAGAGGCTGCAGTGAGCCGATATTGCGCCACTACACTCCAGCCTGCATGACAGAGTGATAACTCCATCTCAAAAAAAAAAAAAAAAAAAGGTTTTTGGAGCCCCTTTGATATATCTTTATGGGGGGGAGATAGTAATATTCACTAGAATTAATTCCTTTATTCATTCAGCAGATATTTACTGAATACCTACTGTATATGAGGCACTGTTTTAATTATTAGAAGCTTTTTTTTGTACTTGTACATTTAAGGTGCTATGCAAGTCATGTTTCTACTTCTAGAAGCTTGTGCAAGTTATGCAGATTAGTGTATTATGAACTTAGAGGCAAATGAAAAAAACTTCAACAAATACAGATTAATTTTGCATTATCACCTAGAGGGGTGGATGCTTTCGTTGGAAGAGTGGCTATGAGGAAGTCATGAGAGATTTATATGTGTATGATGGAATTTGAGACGAACTAATTAGACTTGAAAATAACCTTAGTTCTGCATAGTATATTTCTATATGAAATTCTCTTGGTGCCTGGTGGCAGCTGATTCTAAGAAGCTGAGGAGGATACTGTTCTATAGTATAACTAAACTCTGCCCCTCTTTCCAGAAATCCAGCCATTTGTGTTTTGTAGGTTATGCTGTAGCTCATCATTTTCATGTCTCTCCCTTAATAGTTTATATATATATGTGTGTGTATTTATATGTATGTAAAACATATATGTTATTTATATACATAAATATATAAAATATACATGCATCTTCCTTTTATCCCACTCTTAATATAGGAGGTATTTTCTATATAGTTTACAAATTCTTTCTCTATATTATGGAATAACTATGTATAACTATATAGTTGATCTTTTGGCTTCATTTTTCAGGTATCCAAAGATGCTTTTTTTTTTTTAAAGATTTTTGGGTGCGTAATATTTTGGAGAACTTTAGCAGTAATGTGCTATTCCTACTTAGTGATAGACTGAATGCAGGCTTGATCCACAGATTGACTTCATTTTGCCAACTGGCTTCTTAAATGAAGAAGAATTTGGTGGGGAGGAGAAAGTGCTAGAATTTTTGGCTCACTGGCCATAGCTTTGGAGCAGAACACAAAACAGAAAGGGTAGACTAACTTCATTTTGTTAACTAGTTCCTTAAATTGGCACACAGCTGTAGTCCCAGCTACTCGGGAGGCTGGGGCAGGAAA
This sequence comes from Gorilla gorilla gorilla, assembly GCF_029281585.2. Lineage (NCBI taxonomy): Eukaryota > Metazoa > Chordata > Mammalia > Primates > Hominidae > Gorilla > Gorilla gorilla. The sequence goes on along the minus strand of NC_073232.2, from coordinate 42,993,720 downwards.
ATTGCTTGAACCCAGGAGGCGGAGGTTACAGTGAGCCGAGATGGCGCCACTGCACTCCAGCCTGGGTGACAGGGTGAGACTTCGTCTCAAAATTCAGGAGTTTAGGGAGGAGAAAATGCCAACTGGTCACAGCTTTGGGACAGAATATAAAACAGCACAGCTGGTAGTTATTCAAAAGGGTAGGTCTGCTCTCCTTTCTTAAAAACATCTGGTTCTACCAGCTCTCTTTGAGCTACCCTGCAGACTTCTTACTGCCAGACCTGTTTCTGAGTTGGAGATCATTAAACGAATGGTTAGATAGACCTCTGGGATCAGCAGATAATCCCTGGGTCACCAGTTGAGATTTAATTTTTTTGTTTTTTAAACCTTTGGATGTTTAGTATAAGACAGAGGTTTTTGTTTTTGCTTTTTTGGTTTTTTTTTTCCCCCTTAACATGATCTGCCCCTCAGCTTTTCTTCTGAATTTGTATAATGAGGCCCACAGATAAGTGTTTCATATTAATATTATAAAATTGTTTTTGGGTTAGTCTGCATGCATTAAAAAAACCTATTTATAAACTCTCAAGGCTTATGGACAATTTAGATCAAAATAATTTAATTCAGTTTTCTTAAAGCAAGCTGGTTTATTTCTAAAGGTTCAGATTTTACATTTACCTAAAGTTAGTTTTTCTTCCAGTGGAATACTGTTCAGAATTTTTTTTTTTTTGAAATGGAGTTTCACTCTTGTTGCCCAAGCTGGAGTGCAATGGCACGATCTCAGCTCACTGCAACCTCTGCTTCCCAGGTTCAAGCTATTATCGTGGGTCAGCCTCCTGAGTAGCTGGCATCACAGGCACATACTACCACACCGGCTGGTTTTTTCTATTTTTAGTAGAAACAGCGTTTCACCATGTTAGCCAGGCTGGTCTCGAACTCCTGACCTCAGGTGATCCACCTGCCTTGGCCTCCCAAAGTGCTGGGATTACAGGCGTGAGCCACCGTGCCTGGCCACTATTTGGTATTTTATACATAAATAGCTACTATAGCATGCTTCTTTCATCACGGGGATATGGCAAACACATAGAATTTTCTCATAGTACAATGTTTTCACTGAGAGCCTTTTTTCTTGTTTGTTTTTTCCTTTACCATGTGTTATAATATGGTATATTACCATGTATCATTACCATAAAATGGTATATTACCATTATGTGGTAGTATACCATATATCATTGCATGGCCAGACTTTCTCACCAGAGCCTCATTGTCTTCCTGTGAAAGTATAGTCACATGTCACATTTGGCTAGCTATTCAAATTTTTTTTTATTGTGGTAAAGTATACATAACATAAAATATACCATTTTAATAATTTTGAAGTGTATAGTTGATTGACATTAAGTACCTTCATGTAGTTGTGAACCATTACCACTATCCACCTCCAGAACATCTTCATTATTCTGTACTGAGTGGTTATTTTTAATGTTTCTAGGTGGAAGGGCATCCCAGCTTTTCCTGCCTGTGTTTTGTTTCCTTGCATCCAGTTTTTCTTTGCTGTTTGGTGGTAGTGGACATACTTCTCCTCTTCTCATTTATTCACTCAACAAATATTTGTTGAGCATCTTTTGTGTGCACAGTATAGCGTGAAACCTAGTGGAAAACTATAGTTATAGTATTCGAATATAAGACTGTCTGATACCAGCCACACTGGCATTGCAGTAATTTTTCAAAAACCAAAAAGAAAAGGCCTCCATAAAATATTTGAATTATAGTCAGGCTTAAAATGAAAAAATATTTGAGCAGAAGCTCCAAGTCACATCACATATCTGGAGAATTAGAAGTTTTTTTGTGGTTGCAAAAAACAAAAATTTTTCGTACAGGCGTTTTAACTTTAAGTAGAGGCATAAATGTTATCTGTGTCTATGTAAATACTACCTCCCTTTTCAGTTGGATAAATCTGACTTAAATGCTCTGATTAAGTTGAATGTTTGAATTGTATCTATTAGAACAGTATCCTAAGCAGCAAGCCCAAGTCTGTTATTTTCAGGCCTTCTTCTGGTTCTAGGGTATGTAATAAGACTTCAGTGTTTGAAATGTCTGAAGTTGTCTCCAAACAGAGATTACACTAGCCCTTATGTGTTTGGGGATTCTGTGCTAATTGCATAATTGTAATGTTTAGCAGCCATCTGAAATGTAAACTTAATGCCAAATTTCTTATAATTGCTTCCATGGAAGGTAACCCAGGGTTCAGAAAAAAAATAACTTATTTGGACTTCTAATTCCTGCCGACTCTGAGATATCAAGACGTAGTTATTATGTACTGAATTGGGGAGGTGACTAATTTATGATCTCTATCTAGAAGTTTGGTAAACACTTAGTGGTAGGTTGCTAGGCATGAATTTAGCCTCTTTGAAATTTGGAAATATAAATGTAATTCTGAACCTAACAATGAAACTGTCTGGGCCTTTTCAGCCTAACTCTGGAAATGTGACCAAAACCAGCTAAAAATATAAACTAAAAATATAATGAAAAGGTTAGGGACTATGTGCAGGGCAGAGGTGCTGATTTTTAACTCTGGTTGCTTCCACTTGCTGCTTTTAGTCCATGTTTAGTGCCCGTGTTTTGCTTCCTCATTCCCCATTGCACTCCTTCTCTGTTGCCATGGGTTTCCCAAGCTGGCATTATGGTCTTCCAGAATCCACTGTTGCGTTGTTTTCAGATATTTCAGGGATCACACAATGTCTATACGAATGTTATAGATACTTAATGCATTCTTGGAGGATTAAGAATATATTCTGAACCAGAAAAGTAAGGAGTAGTGCATTTTTAAAAACTCTGAGTTTTTGTTGGTTTTCTTTTCTTTTTGTTGTTTTAAAAAAATATGTTAAAGAATGTATAGTGCTTGTTACGATGAGGTAATAAGGACTGTTCTTGTTACAGATAATTTTGTTGCTTTTGCACTTCGCTGCAGTGCCTGTTATGCCTGCTATTGGTAATACAAAAATTATTTTGGAAACACATAAAAACATAGAAATAGGTCAGGCACGGTGGCTTATGCCTGTAATCCCAACACTTTGGGAAGCTGAGGCAGGAGGATCGCTTGAGCCCTTGAGCCCAGTCAGGGTAACACAGGGAGACCTTGTCTCTACCAAAAAAAGAAAGGAAAAAAATAAAAAAGCTAGATGTGGTGATGTACGCCTGTGGTCCCAGCTATTCTGGAGGCAGAGTGGGAGGATCACTTGAGCCTGGGAGGTCGCAGCTGCAGTGAGCCATGATCATGCCACTGGCTTGACAGAACGAGATCCTGTCTCAGAAAAAAACAAAACAAAACCAAACCATGGAAGTGTAATATGGCCAAATATTTAATTTAAAATATTTTAGTAGCCGTATTTTAAAAAGTGGAAAGAAACAAGTAAAATTAATTTAAATAATATATTTTATTTAACATAATATAAAAATATTTCACTATTCAATATAAAAATTAATGAGTTACATCCTTTTTTTCATACTTAATCTTCAAGAGTCTTACGACAACCATCTTTTTTTTTTTGAGACGGAGTCTCACTCTGTCGCCCAGGCTGGAGTGCAATGGCACGATCTCAGCTCACTGCAACCTCTGCCTCCCGGGTTCAAGTGATTCTCCTGCCTCAGGCACCTGAGTAGCTGGGACTACAGGTGCCCGCCACCACGCCCACCTAATTTTTGTATTTTTAGTAGAGATGCGGTTTCACCAGGTTGGCCAGTCTGTTCTTGAACTCCTGACTTCAGGTGATCCGCCCGCCTTGGCTTCCCGAAGTCCTGGGGTTACAGGCGTGAGCCACCGCACCGGCCAACCGTCTTAATTATAGTTAGATTAGACACATTTTAAGTGCTCAGTAGAGCGTGTAACTGTCATATTGAACAGTGTAGGTCTGCATTTTGTTATCTTTTCCCCATCAGATCCATTAACAAGGAGTGATAAGTAATAACTTTTTTCCTGTCTAGTGAACATCCAAAGTGAATGTCAAGGAGATATAATGGCTGGTCGAGGTGGCTCATGCCTGTAATCCTGGTGCTTTGAGAAGCCTAGCGGGGAGAATCATTTGAACCCAGGAGTTTGAGACCAGCCTAGGCAACATAGCAAGACCCTGTCTCTACAAATAATAAATTTTAAAAAGGAGATATAAGGAGTCTGGTTAATTCATTCTCTGAAGAAATACTTCATTGTTTAAAAAAAAAAAGATAAACTCTAAGGGAAGGACATCCTGGTCCATGTTTGTTACAGTCTCAAGAAAATAATTATAATTTGAAACCTGTTCTTTCCTTGACAATGGTATTACTTTAAGGAAACAGGTAAACTTTCCATCTGAGGATTAAGATGTTAGGGTCATTTAGCTTCTCTAGAATTTGCCACACAGCATCCTAAATTGGGATGAAAAGCACTTACTATTCCACACTATCAAATAGCTGTAAAACTTGAGAATGTTGGATTATGATGGCTCACGCCTATAATCCGAACACTTTGGGAGGCCAAGGTGGGAGGATTGTTTGAGCCCAGGAGTTCAAGACCAGTCTGGGCAACAGCAACATGGTGAAATCTCATCTCTCCCAATAACTGAAAAAAAAAAAAAATGTTTTTTTTTTTTTGCCAGTCATGGTGGCACATGTATGTGGTCTCAGCTACTTGGGAGACTGAGGTGGGAGGATTGCTTGAGCCCCGGAGGACAAGGCTACAGTGAGCCGTAATCATGCCACGGCACTTCATCCTGGACGACTGAGTGAAAAACCTTGCCTCTAAAATCAAAAACCAACTTGAGAATGGTGACATGGGTAGAGATTTTAAATGAGGGATTTATTTTTCTCCAACCTGACTGATAGGAGCTTTTCTTCTAAGGTATAAGGTATTTACTAGAGTGTGAAGCTATTTATATGCAATTATATAATGCAAAGAATATAATTTTATTAGCTTATAATTACAAAATAAATACAACACATTAGGTTGATCAAATTAAATGTTCTGCCTTTTTTGGCCTATTATAGGGACTTGTGTTTGTAAGGACTGCTTTCTATGTCTTGGTGATAGATAAGGATTAAAAGTTAGGTTCTTAAAGGGGGTTAGGATGGCCATATAAGTCACCTCTAAATTGCAGTGCCTTTTGAGTGAAAGAGAGTGCTGACAATAAATATGTTACAGGAGCAGGTGTTAAGCTGGACTATCCCAGGCAAATTGGGACATATGGTCACCCTAGTTAAAGGGTGCTGTTGTAGCTTTGCTACCTTCTTTTTTTTTTAAATGAGACGGAGTCTTGCTCTGTTGCGCAGTCTGGAGTGCAATGGCATGATCTCGGCTCACTGCAACCTCCGCCTCCCAGGTTCAAGTGATTCTCCTGCCTCAGCCTCCCAAGTAGCTGGGACTACAGGCATGTGCTACCATGTCCAGCTAATTTTTGTACTTTTTTTTTTTTTTTTTCCAGTAGAGGCAGGGTTTCACCATGTTGACTGGGCTGGTCTTGAACTCCTGACTTCAGGTGATCCGCCTGCCTTGACTTGGCCTCCCGAAGTGCTGGGATTACAGGTGTGAGCCACTGTGCCCAGCCTTTGCTACCTTCTTTTTGGAGAATCCTGGTAGACTGTAGGAAGTGAAGTCACAGAATTCATCAGTGTAAAGTTCCTGATCTGTGAGTGAGGTCTCAATCATCTCAGAGCTTAGAACACTTTTTATTCAGGGAACACTGAACTGGAGAGATTAAGAGGGAAAAGGTAAATAATTTTAATTTAACAGATGAACAGTTTCTCCCATATCTGCAAGAAGGTTTTACGTGCATGAATACCAATGTGACAGAAGGATGTTTCCTTTTAATTGTGTAATATTATTATTTTTACATTCTAGATTAAGATAATAAAATAGGTACAAAACTGAGCTCTGAGAAAACTTTGTTGCAAGGCATTGATTACAAATTTGATTTTTAAGAGCGTTGTTCAGTACGCTTATTTAGGCTTCTTGTTAACCATCTTTGAGGGAGATATCCTAGCATTTATGTGGATGGGTGTCTAACTGCATGATCCAGTAGGCTTTTACATTTTCAAGAAGTAGGTATGTGACGACACAGATATGCATCATTTGGAGGAGATACTGATTTTTTTCAGACTTTTAAAGTCTATATTTAATAAAATTGACCTTTTTTTGATGTACGTGTCTATGAATTTACAGATTTGTGTAACCACCTTCACAATCAGAATGCAGAACAGTTTCATTGCCCCTAAATTTCTCTTGTGCTGCCCATTTGAATTCAGTTCTTCCTCTCATCCCTAACCCCTGACAACCTTTCATTTGTTCTGTTTCTATACTTTTGCCTTTTGCAGATTGTCATATAAATGAAATCAAATAGTTTATAACATTTATGTTGCTTATTTAGCTTAGATTAGCTTATTTCACTCAGCACAATGCCTTTGAGGTTCATCCATGTTGTTGTGTGTTTCAATAGTTTGATATTTTAATTCATTTTTATTTTTTATTTTATTTTTTTGGAGACAGAGTTTTGCTCTGTTGCCCAGGCTGGAATGCAGTGGCATGATCTCGGCTCACTGCAATCTCCATCTCCTGGGTTCAAGCGGTTTTCCTGCCTCAGCCTCCCGAGTAGCTGGGATTACAGGCACACGCCACCATACCTGGCTAATTTTTTTATATTTTTGGTAGAGATGGGGTTTCGCCATGTTGGCCAGGCTGGCCTCGAACTCCTGACCTCAAGTGATCCACCTGCCTTGGACTTCTAAAGTCCTGGGATTATAGGTATGAGCCACCTCACCCAGCCTCAAATGGTTTTTTTCTCTAACATCTTCTTCTTCTTTTTTTTTTTTTTTTTTTTTTTTTTTTTGAGACAGAGTCTCATTCTGTTTCCCCGGGCTAGAATGCAGTGGCATGATCTTGGCTCACTGCAACCTCTGCCTCCTGGGTTCAAGTGATTTTCGTGCCTCAGCCTCCTGAGTAGCTGGGACTACAGGCATGCACCACAATGCCTGGCTAATTTTTGTATTTTTTGGTAGAGACGGGGTTTCACCATGTTGGCCAGGCTGGTCTCAAACTCCTGGCCTCAAGTGATCCGCCCACCTTGGCCTCCCAAAGTGCTGGGATTACGGGTGTGAGCCGCTGCACTCCACGTCTTTCTCTTCTTAATGATGTTGTTGTTGCACAGGTTCCTGAGGGTCTGGCTTCCTTTGAGACATTGTTATTAATCCCTCAGTGTCATTCATTCAGATGCCACTGTGAACATTCTTGTGCAGGCCTGCTTGGGTACATGTGACAGACTTTCTTTTTTTTTTTTTTCCTGAGACAGAGTCTGGCTCTGTCGCCCAGGCTGGAGTGCAGTGGCGCCATCTCGGCTCACTGCAACCTCCACCTCCTGGGTTAAAGTGATTCTCCTGCCTCAGCATCCCGAGTAGCTAGGACTACAGGCACCCGCCACCACGCCCAGCCAATTTTTTGTATTTTTAGTAGAGACGGGGTTTCACCATGTTAGCCAGGATGGTCTCGATCTCCTGACTTTGTGATCCACCCCCCCTAGGCCTCCCAAAGTGCTGGGATTACAGGCATGAGCCACTATGCCCGGCCGCACATTTGTATCTTTAATTCATTTGTCTTCTATTTGAAGTCAACCCTTAGGAGATAATACTTTTCACGCATTATCTCAGAGAAGATCAGTCTGCTGAGGACATAAGTGACAGGTCCAGATTTTTTTTTTTTTTTTTTAATATTAGAGACAGGGTTTCACCATGTTGGTCAGGCTGGTCTTGAACTCCTGGCCTCAAGTGATCTGCCTGCCTCGGCCTCCCAATGTGCTGGGATTACAGGCATGAGCCACCACACACACCCTCCAAATGTTTTTTTGAATGGGCAAAATAATCCACAGTAAATATAGAATGTGCTTTATGTCTAAATGCTAAGAACATATAGGCATTAATGACGTTGAAAACATTCTTTTCTTAGTACTGTATTGATAAATGTGTGGCTAGCTATTTGGTGGCAGTAATAAACATGAATAGCAACAAAGCAACAACAAAACTGAGGGCACATTTGGAAGACAAAGAGATATGAAGGACAATATTGGATCTGGTGTTAGTTTTGTTTTGGGTTTTGCCTGCTGCATGGGTCACAGGAAACATTTAGTTACAGAACTGGAGGCCTATTAAAATCCTCTCATTTGTAGGCCTGTGGTGTGTGTTTCTTATAGCAGAGCAATGGCTGCTGTGTGACTGTAAGTTTGGAATTTATGGTAATAGAAGCTTTAAATATCCCAAACATTACAGTAAAGGTGGAAGGAGCCCTTCTTAAAGAAGCAAGGTCAAATATTCATTTTGAAGTTGAAATGAATCAACAGGCAGTCTCTGAAGAATGCCATTTCCGAGTTCAGAGAAGATGCAGTTATGCCATCATAACATCATAACAGTCTGCTGGTTTCTGCATGACGTGGATATAAAACACCATCTTTTCTATTGAGAGGCCCTAATTTAAAGCAAGAAAGTTCAGTGGTTGTGGTGACTTTTTAAAAAGTTGCTTCAAACATTATAGGGTGAAGAATTTTTCTTTCTTGGAGGATACCAGTTAACCTTAGACCTCTTAGATTTGTATTGTTCACATATATCGCTAATGAAATAATTTTTTTCTCACAGTTTAAAGTGATCTGTGAGCATGATTATCTTCCCTAAAATAAGTAACACCCAAAATAAGAATATATGATGTAAAAATTTTAAATGAGTTAATACCAGCAGCAAAAATATTACTTGACATTCCATCATATTAATACATTAAGTTCTAGTTACCAAGAACCCTTTATATTTACTCGTTGTTACGTTGTACAATATAGTTTATAAACTGCTTGTTCATTTATCAAATTTCATTCAACATTCCCAGAAATGTCTTGTGCAGTAGGTAGTATTCATTTTTAGCGTATTAGGAATCTGAGGCTGAGAGAGATTATGATATTAATGATTACAGTTTGTTGAGAACCTATTAAGTACCTGGCACCTTAACTTGCATCATTTCATTTAATACTGAAATGGGCCGGGCGTAATGGCTTATGCCTGTAGTCCCAGAACTTTGAGAGGCTGAGGCTGGTAGATCGCTTGAGCCCAGAAGTTTGAGACCAACCTGGGCAACATGGCAAAATCCTGTCTCTATAAAAAATACAAAATATTAGCTGGGTGTGGTGGTGGCATGCGCTTCTGGACCCAGCTACTTGGGAGGATGATGTGGGAGGATTACCAGAGCCTGGGAGATTGAGATTGCAGTGATCTCTGATCATGCCACTGCACTCTAGCCTGGGTGACAGAGCAAGAAGACTTTGTCCAAAAAAAACAAAAAAACAAAACACACACACACACACACACACAAACCCACACTATGAAGCAAGTACTGTTTTCAGCCATATTTCCCAGACAAGGAAACTGAGGTTTAGAGTGATTAAGTAACTTACCCTAGATTATATCGCAAGTAGCAATTGTTATATGGTAAGTAGCAGAGTAGGCAGAGCCACCACTAGCTATGAGAGACTTCTGTTTGAATTAGGAAAGTTACCCCCTGTGGTGAACCAATGAGGAAGCCAAACTTCCTCTGGCCTGGCACACCACCCAAAGCAGTAACTTGGGGACCTGTGCTTAGATGCCACTTATTTCAGCATCTGTGAGCTGAACATGGGCAGAATTTCAGCCTTATTTTGCTTCCTTGATGCCTTTGTACTGTGCACAAACTGAGCCACCCTTACCCAAAGGTCTTAAAGCCCAGACTTCAATCCAGGTCTATTTGAGTCCAGAGCTTATATTCTGTTTAATAGCATGCTGCCAATTAATGGCAAAGTTAAGACTTCAGCCAGATTTTCTGATCATCAGTATTTTCCTCTTTCTATTATGTATCATGCAGGTTGGTTGAATTACAGATGACACTGGAGGCTGGGCATGCTGACTCACACCTGTAATCTCAGCACTTTGGGAGGCTAAGGCAGGGGGATTACTTGAGCCCAGGAGTTTGAGATGAACCTGGGCAACATAGACCCTGTCTTTACAAAGAATTAAAAAATTAGCCAGGCATGTTGGCACACACCTGTGGTCCCAGCACTTTGGGAGGCTGAGACAGGGTTTCACCATGTTGATCAGGATGGTCTTGAAGTCCTGACCTCAGGTCATCCACCTGTCTTGGCCTCCCAAACTGCTGGGATTACAGGCACGAGCAGCCCAGGAGGTTGAGGTGGCAGTGAGCCATGAGCGCATCACTGCACTCCAGCCTGGACTTTGCTAGACACTGCCTCAAAAACAACAACAACAAAAAGCCCAATAAATGACGCTCAAGTCCCATACTGCCCAGTTTGCAGACATTTTTTGCAGATGATGTTAAAGATTTCTTAGCACTTCTACAGAGTTATAACCTCACATATTTCATAACAAACTGTGTTTTTATGTGGCTCAAGATTTGTATTGAATTCCTGGTATCACTACCTAGTTAGCTGTGTGACCTTGATCAAGTTAGGAAGGGAATATAATAAGTATAGTGGTTAAAAGCATGGACTGTAGTCTCAGACTACCTGGGGTCAAATTCTAGCTATTTCTTACTAGATATGTGAACTTGGGATTTTTTTTTTTTTTTTGAGGCAGAGATTTGCTCTTGTTGCCTGGGCTAGAGTGCAATGGTATGATCTCAGTCACTGCAACCTCTGCCTCCTGGGTTCAAGCAATTCTCCTGCCTCAGCCACCCAAGGAGCTGGGATTACAGGCATGCACCACCATGCCCAGCTAGTTTTGTATTTTTAGTAGAGACGGGGTTTCAGCATGTCGATCAGGATGGTCTTGAAGTCCTGACCTCAGGTGATCCACCCGCCTTGACCTCCCAAAGTGCTGGGATTACAGGCATGAGCCACCCCACCTGGCCAGCTTGGGCAATTTACTTTATGTCTTTAAGCGTGGTGTGTAATGTTGATGGTAGAGTGGGGAACAATTATACCTATCCAATGAGTTGTGAGTACTATATGAGTTAAATACATGAAGCATTTAGAATAGTGCCTTGCGCATAAATATAGTAAATACATTAAGTGCTATTTAAGTGCTAACTGTTGTTATTGTTATTAATATTAGATCACTATGAGTTTGCACTTGTAGCCTGTAATTCAAAGCAATTTGAACGGCAGAAGCATAAATAGATAAATGATCATCTAAATATGGCATCTCTTCAACCTTTGTTGTTGTTGTTGTTGTTGTTTTTGCCAGATAAGAGTTTTCAAAGGTTGTGCCAGAGTACTTGCTTTAGGGATATTAGCCCAATTGAAACCATTTTTTTTTTTTTTCATTGAGACAGAGTCTCTCTCTCTGTTACCCAGGCTTAGAGTGCAGTGATGTGATCATAGCTCACTGCAGCCTCAATCTCCCAGGGTCAAGCAGTCCTCCCACCTCCGCCTCCTGAGTAGCTGGGACTACCGGTGTGCACCACCATACCCAGCTAATTGTTTTTTTTTACATGTTTTGTAGAGACAAGGTCTCGCTTTGTTGCCCAAGTGGGCCTCGAACTCCTGGTCTCAAGTGGATCCACCCACCTCAGCTTCCAAAGTGCTGGGATTACAGGTGTGAACCACCACACCTGGCTAATTTTTTGTGTTTTTATTAGATACAGGGTTTTGCTGTGTTGCCCAGGCTGGTCTTGAACTCGTGAGCTCAAGCAATCTTCCTGCCTCAGCCTCCAAAAGTACTGTATTACAGGTGTGAGCCCGGCCAAAATCAGTTTTTAAAAGAGGTTTACATGGCCGTATGGTATTCTCTTTCTTTTTTGGAAACAATACTATTTGTACCATGTTGTGGTATCAATCTATGTTTGGATTGTTAGCATTTAAGAACTACATTTTTCAGTAGATTGCTCTAGGTTATAGCCACTAACAATTACTTATACATAAAAATTTTCTTTTGAGTCATTAGCCAATTTGGGGAGCCTCTCAGGAGAAACTGCATAATTCACTGGGTGAATGCAAGTTCATTGCTCTTGGAGGCTGTGATAGCATAATCATTGCTTGCTGTATTCATGGTCAGTACACCTTCTGATTTGTTTTTAGTAGTAGTTTTGCGATATTCAAAGAAGAGCTCAATCTGAGGAGACTCCTTGATTTGACCTTACTTTGGCATAGCTAGCATATTACCTTAAGTTAGTGTTTGCCATCTATTTTGTTCCCTGACATTCTCTGTTGACGTTTTATGCCCCGCCCCCCGTGTCCAGCTCCCCTCCTCCCAATCCCCGCCGTCTGCTGCCATCTTTAGCACTGGAAAGTTAAGAGTTTTGATCTCAGAGTTCATGAACTCAAGCTTTTGCTTTTTATTTGTAAAAGAACCATGTGAAGCTGGGCTCAGTGGCATACACCTGTAGTCCCAGGTACTTGGGAGGCTGAGGCAGGAGGATTATTTGAACTCAGGAGTATGGGTCCAGCCTGGATAACATAATGAGACCTCCATCTCGAAAAAGGAAAAAAAAAAAAAAAAGAAAAGAACCATATGAAAGTACATAAGTGTATGAAAAAGCTACTTAACATTTCAAAAAGCAGTAAATGGCACATTGTCAAGTGAGTGGTTTTATCAGTCAGGGTCTCACTAGGAAAACAGAAACCATTTCAGGCATTTACAACAGAAGGAATTCAATGAGGGAAAATTATAATGCAGGTAGTGAAAGAGCTGAGAGCCAAATAGGAGATGGTGAGGTAATGTAGAGATTAGCAACGGGAATCACCACCACCACCTCCTCCAGCTGAAGAAACAAGGGAGCTGTGACATTATTGTATAAGGAGTACAAACATTATTGTTTCAGGGAAAAACATGAAAAAGGAAAATATAATTTGGGACAAGTACAGTGTGCTTCATCTCCTTCTTCCTCCTACTTCCCCAACCCCCACCCAAAGAACATACAGAAAGCTCTGTAAAAATTGCTATTTTTTGAATGGAAGCTTTTTACTTTTTCTAAGAGGTGTGAGCCTGTGTGTCAGTGCTAAAATATAAAAGTAGTTTTTTAAAAGGCCGTAAAAATTGGAGTAACATCACCTAGTTCGTAACAATTTTTTTTTAATCTCTAAAGAGGGAAAGAATTTATGCCTAGCTAGCTGAAGTGGTCTGAAGAGATAATTTGAAGAGTTATTTGATAATATAAGCCAGTGTTTTTCCCCAACTAAATAATTCTGTCCCCCTCCCCCATGAGAATGTTCTTTGAAGCAATTGTCAGAGAAGAAATATAATTTTTCCTTAACCCTCATAAGTTCATAGTTGGGGACAGACCTTTGCGACAAATGACAGATTAACAAGCGAAAAACAAGCAGGTGTATATTCACATGTGCAGTGCACATGATGCAGGAGAAACCTCAGTGAGAAGTAATTCAAAGCAGTGGCTTAGAACACTTGCCTATGTAGCATCTTCAACAAAGAGCAATGAATTTTCCAGAAGTGACAAGACAAAGAAAAGCAGGTTAACACTTCTAAAGGTGGGGAACTATGTGAAGGAAAAGTAAATATGTGGCAGTAAACTAGTGGAGTAAGATTTGTGATCCCTCTGGTGCCATATCTGAGTTGATAAGTTGTCTCCAGTAAAGGAGAATTTATATCTTTAGGTGGAAAAGCAGGAGAGGAGGATAGAAAGAGCTCTTCCTTTATTCATTAATTTTTCTCAACTCCCTCTTCACAGATTTGGTTAAGAGAGTCTAACTATGTTGTCCAGGTTGGCCTCAAACACCTGAGCTCGAGTGATCTCTCATCTCAGTCTCCCGAGTAGCTGGGACTACAGCCACATGCCATTGCACTGGCTTCTTCAGTTTAAAATATTTATGTCAAAGAGGAATATTTTGGGGTGACATATTCTGGCTTCCTTTACAGCCCTCTGTGCTATATCATGTCCACAGATACAGTTGTGTATTGGTACACAGAGAGACGGTGTGTAAAATCTCAGAGAATTGATGGTGTATGTATGAAACCTCAGAGAAACTGCCACCCAGAGAAAGGGAAATAGTTACTAAGGCAATCTATTTCTTTTTTTGAAAGTATGAATATGCAACTTTCAGTTACTAGAATTAATTTACTTCAGGCTGCTTGTGGGTGGATTAGATTAATTGATGAGTATTGGTCGAGAAATAAACCAATGCTTTTGCTGAATGGGCCAATTTTTTTGGCTTTCCCTAAAAGCAGAAATCACAGAATCATAAAGGTAATTAAACCATGGTTTTCATGACTGTTTAATCTATTTTCTTGGCTTTGAGAAATTTAGTGTTTGAGGCTTTTAAAAAATCTCTCTTTTCCATAATATTACTTAAATTTTCTATTGGAAACACAATTTTAAGACAGAATTAATAAGTAGTGTGGAATAAGACAATGATAATACACTTAGAATAAGGTTTGAAAAATGCAGTATTATTTAATGGAATGAGCTTCAAGATAAAAAGGCTCTAGTTCTGTTTGTAGCTCTGTACCTGTTTAGTTGTATTATTAAGGTTTGTTGCTGAACCTCTTTATGTCTGTTCCGCAAGTCTGCATGTAGGGTAATAGTACTTCTGTTCATCTGTAGCAGGACGAGCCGCAGACAAAACTCCTCAAACACCGAGTTAAAGAGGGAAGGGGTTTATTCGGCCAGGGTTATCGGCAAGACTCCTGTCTTGAGAGCCTAGCCCCCGAGTGAGCAATTCCTGTCCCTTTTAAGGGCTCACAACTCTAAGGGGGTGCGCGTGAGAGGGTCATGATCGATTGAGCAAGCAAGGGGGTACATGACTGGGGGCTGCATGCACTGGTAATTAGATCGGAACAAAACAGGATAGGGATTTTCACAGTGCTTTTCTATACAATGTCTGTAATCTATAGATAACATAACCGATTAGGTCGGGGTCAGTCTTTAACTACCAGGCCCAGGGTGTGGCGCCAGGCTGTCTGCTTGTGGATTTCATTTCTGCCTTTTAGTTTTTACTTTTTCTTTCTTTGGAGGCAGAAATTGGGCATAAGACAATATGAGGGGTGGTCTCCTCCCTTAATCTTATAAACTTAGCATGAAGTTTAAATTAAGTCTATGAAATTTGTTTTAAAATTAAAGACTCTCAGTACAAAAATAAATACTCTTACAGACTGTTTCTTCCCCCCAAATTGATACTACAAATTTACATATTATAGGGTTGAAGCCTAACCCTCAATGTGACTATTTGGAGATAGTGGCCTGGGAGGAGGTGACAGAGGTTAAATGAAGTCATAAGGGTGGACCCCTAATCCAATAGGGCTGGTGCCTGTTTAAGAAGAAGACATGCCAGAGCTCTTTCTCTCCACCGTGTGAGAACACAGTGTGAAGGTAGCTGCCTGCAAGCCAAGAAGAGAGCCCTCACCAGAAACCAATCCTTGATTTGGAGCTTCTAGCCTCTAGAACTGTGAGAAAATAAATTTCTGTTGTTGAAGCCATCCACTCTTTGATATTTTGACAGCCTGAGCAGACTGAGATACTCCTGATGCTACATTATTTTTAAATTCTATAAAACTTTAAATTTTTTTTTTTTTTTGAGACAGAGTCTAGCTTTTTTGCCTGGGCTAGAGTGTAGTGGCGTGATCACAGCTCAACGTAGCCTCGACCTTTTGTATTCAAGTGATCTTCCTACCTCAGCCTCCTGAGTAGCAAGGACCACAGGCATATACCATGATGCCGGGCTAATTTATTTTATTTTATTTTTGGTGGAGACAATGTCTCACTATATTGCTCAGGCTGCTCTTGAACTCCCGGGTTCAAGCGATCCTCCCATCTCAGCCTCCCAAAGTATGGGGATTACAGGTGTGAGCCACCTCACCCAGCCAGAGTTTTGAAATCTTTATTCAAGAAATGGTTCCCTGAAAAACCAGGTTATAATGCTCAAAAGTCACACTTTAAGAGAAAGGAATATTTAGTGAGCACTTAACACCAGGGCTTGTTTTAGATTTATTTAAAAATATATTTTATAATTTGGTCCTCAAAAACCCCTACATCATAGATGTTTTGGTTTTCTTTTGTTTTTAGAGAGGGTCTCGCCCTGTCACCCAGGCTGAAGTGCGGTGGCATGATCTTGGCTCACTGCAGCCTCAAACTCCTGGGCTCAAGCAATCCTTCTTTCTCAGCATCCTGAATAGCTAGTACTACAGGTGTGTGCCGCCATGTCTGGTTACTTAAATTTTTTTTTCTTTTTTCTTTTTTTTTTGCAGAGACAGGGTCTCACTATGTTGCCCAGGCTGGTCTTGAACTCTTGGCTCAAGCAAGCCTCCCACCTCGGCCTCTCAAAGTGCTGTGATTACAGGCATGAGCCGCTGTGCCAGGCCCATAGATATTTTCATTCCTATTCAATAGACAAGGCAACTAAAACCCAAGATCTTACAATTAGTAAATGATAGGGCTGAAATTCAAACATAGTCTCTCAGAAGCTTTTAAATTATGTCCTGATACCTTCTGTTTCTTCTAGTTGTACTGGACTCAGTCAAATGCCAGGCAGGATACAAAGGTTAGTGCCACCGTAGAATGTTATAAGTTGGAAAAAAATTGTAGACTTCATCTAATCTAACTTTCTCATTTTATGGATGAGAAAACTAAGGTCCAGAGAGTTAATGAAGTGACTGAAGATTAGAGCTAATTAGTGAAGTGTGAAGATCAATATTGCTAATGTTTTGCAGTCCATTTTTAAGCCTGTGTAAATGCTAACCATTAGTAATGAGAAGCGTCAGAAAATGTTGAACAAAAGGTTTGAGTTGTATGTGGAACCAATCTTAAGCCACCAAATGAGCCTACATTTGTAATCTTTCTACTTTGTGTCTCCCAAAGAATGGAAGTAACAGTTGATAAGAAAGATAGGGCTGTCATATAATTTATAGACCTATTTTCATGTTGGAAAATTTATTCTGAGGTACAAAGAAAACGAAGTTATCTTATGGCCAGAATACCTTTTCTCACCTTGTCACGTGATGGTACTTTTTGGTATTTTATGATTGGCACTGCCATGCCTTCATGGGGACCTGTCTTTCTGCAAGTTCTTTCTCAACTGTGATGACTGACTTTGCCCAAATTCCAGATTTGATTAGTGGAAAGAATGATACATATGTTGATGTAAGACATTTAATTTCTTTTTTAAAAAGTATTTTTTAATTTCAATAGCTTTTGGGCTACAGGTGGTTTGGTTACAACCACCTGTAACATAGATGGTTACATAGTTTTTTGGTTGTATAGATGAAGTATATAGTGGTGAATTCTGAGATTTTAGTGTACCAATTACCTGAGTAGTGTACATTGTACCCAATATGTAGTTTTTTTATTCCACACTCCCTCCTCTGAGTCTCCAAAGTCCATTATATCACTCTGTATGCCTTTGTGTACTCAGAGCTTAGCTCCCACTTGTAAGTGAGAATATTTAGGAACGTATTTTTAGTTCTGTCAGTTCCAAGATCTTTTAAGAACTATTTTATTTATCCAAAGTGATTTGTCCTTAGGCTCCTTAGGCCCCCTGAATATCTGACAAAATATATTAGTACTGGAAGTTCAGCCCTTAAATCAAGGATCTGGAAATCTTCAGAAAGTATGAAAGTACCATTTTATAACCCTCTAAAATCAAAACATACAAACCTGCTAGATTAGATCAGGAAGAAAAGAAACCCTGAACAGACCAATAGCAAGCAGTGAGATTGAATCAGTAATTTTAAAACTGCCAAGAAAAACAAGAAAAGCCCAGGGCCAGATGGATTCACAGCTGAAATCTACCAGACATTCAAAGAAGAATTGGTACCAATCAATCCTAGTGAAACTATTCCAAAAGACTGAGAAAGAGGGAATCCTCCCTAAATCATTCCTAATGACAATACATACTATGATTTTAAAAAATAGATGGTATTTGATATAATAGAGGAACAGGGATTTTTTTTTTTAAACTACATACATGCAAATTCCATGGAAAGACTGGGTCACAGTGAATCCTTGTCTTGTTAATAAAAAGAGGCATGTGAGAAGTAGTAAACTGGAAGGACTGGTGAGGAAATGTGAAAGGAACTCATATTGCCAATTAAGATTCTGGATTGAAGAAAAATGTTTTAATTATAGTAATAGAATCTTTTTAATTATGAACATGTGTCAGTTCTAAAATACTATTGAGCACCTGTATGTACAGGAACTATGCTAGGTACTGGGAATGCAGTTTTAAGTAAGATAGATTTTCTGCCTTCGATATTGTTAAGGTTTAGTCAGGAAGCAGGCACAGATAGTGATAGTATAATGTCATAAAACTGTTCCCCAGTGTATTAGGTGTTTTTTTTTCCTGCAATAATAAATTAAAATAACAAATTTATTATCTTGCATTTCTGTAGGTCAGAAATCTGACAGAGGTCCCACTGGGCTAAAATCAACGTGTCTTCAGGGATGTGTTCCTTTCTGGACCTGTGAGAGCAGAATCTGTTTCCTTGCCTTTTCTGGTTTCTGGAGACTACCCACATTTCCTTGGTTCATGATTTTTTTCTCCATCTTCAAAGCTAGTGTTTTCCGTTCCTTTCAGGCTGCCATCTCTCTGGTTCTCTGGAGCTGGAACAGGTTTTCTGATTTTAATTCATTAAATTACTGTGAT
The DNA here is from genome assembly GCF_029281585.2 of Gorilla gorilla gorilla. Classification (NCBI taxonomy): domain Eukaryota; kingdom Metazoa; phylum Chordata; class Mammalia; order Primates; family Hominidae; genus Gorilla; species Gorilla gorilla. Next base: position 42,975,172 of record NC_073232.2, on the reverse strand, counting down.
TAGATTGCGCCCACCTGGATAATCCTGGGTGCAAACTTTTTCATTTTTACATCAAAGTCCTTAGCCACGTCTGTAAAGTTCCTTTTGCCATGTAAGGTAACATATTCACTAATTTTGAGGATTAGGGCATGGACACATTTTGGGGTCCTTATTTCGCCTACCATACTAAGGAAATATGAAAGAGTCTGGCACCTAACCCAGTTTAGGAGCCCAGGAAAAGCTTCGAGGAGCAGATCAGCTGGGTCTCAAACTGGGTGACGCGGGAGTATGAGTGGCTGCTGGCTGGGTGTCAAATGAGTGAGGGAAAGGCATTTGAGCTAAGGGGAGCTACATGAGTATATATAGAGGTGTGAAAAAGAATGGGTTTTAACATTAATTTTTATTTTTTAAAGAATCACAAATTAGTAAAAATGTAGTATGAAATGGTAGCTTGGGGATGAGTAGGGATGGAGAGAAAGGTTTGATTATGGTGGGACTTTGCATACTGTGCTTTACAGCTTCAGTTTATCCTGTAGACAGTGGCATGACATTGAAGGATTTGAAACTGGCGAGTGACTTGATTAGATTTCACTTTAGGTAGATCATATTCAGCTGTCTGGAGGGGGAATAGGCTGGCAGTAAAGAGACTGAAAAGGCTCTTACTATAGTTCAGGTATCTTTATATATAATTCAGCTGATTAAGTTTTTGGCTTAGGTGACTGAGTCATACCATCAGAGATAGGAAAATACAGAAAGAAAGCTATGAGAGCTGTAAGGTAATATTAATACTCTCCCCTTCACACTCCCCTTCCACACACACATGCATGTGCTCAACGAAAGAATGAACCTTGATTAAAGTCAACCTAAATTTCTATTTTTTTTCTCTAAAAGTAGCCATTTACCATCAGTAAATAAGCAGAACAGTTTAGGTTGAACTGTTATATTTTCCCTTCTTAGGAGCTGACTTTATTCCCTTTAGCATCCCCTTCACATTTACATAATGTTGACTGGACACATATTTTGTCTTTCCTTGTCCTGTGGCTTTCAGTTCCACTAAATGATTTAAGAAATTAAGGCATTGTACAAGTCCATTCCAGTTTACTTTCTTCTTCATTTTGCTATGGTGATTGAGCCAGTTTCTGGCTTGCCAAATAGCCCATTATTCAATTTAATGGACAGTATAATCTTGTCTGCAGAAGGAACTTGTTATTTGAAGATATCAAAAAAATTCCAGGGACATAGTTACTGGTTGGGAGTGGAATTTGTGTGTAGACCTGGTATTAAAAAAACCTTGTGGTTTTGCAGCATTCTAGTGTATTGCATACCTAGGAATTCTAGCTATTTTGAAAGATGATTCTGTGGTTGGTCCAGTAGCTAAAAGGTAACATAACATTTGAGCACATGTGCCCAAATATGTTGTTTACCAGCTGAATTAAGAGTTCTTACATTACACTGCTAAAACTATAAAATGTTTAAATGGTGATTATACTTTTTAATTGGGAAGACTATGCAGTAGGGAAGAATTATAATTTGGATTTAAAGTATTGCATTCCCCTAAACAGATTTGGGGTTATAATTTTAATATTTCTAATTGAGATATGGGTTGCAGTCTACTCAGAGTAACTAAGAAATGTAATTGCCATGAAGTTCTGAGTAGATGTATATGACTTTTGGCTATATTAAGAAAATAGGATTTATCAGGGAATGGTCTGAATTTCTATAGCACAAGTTAACTGTAAATACTTTGAGAAAGCCACTAAATAGATTCATTAATGACCACATATTTATAGAACAGGAAAACATACGACTTATATTGATGTGATTTTTGCCTTTATAAAGAATTAAATTAGAGGGCCGGGAGTAATGGCTTGTGCCTGTAATCTCAGCACTTTGGGAGGCCAAGGTGGGCAGATCGCTTGAGCCCAGGAGTTCAAGAACATCTTGGGCAACATGGTGAACCCCATCTCTTAAAAAAAAAAAGAGTTAGGGCATGTAGAACAAGAGTTTTAATGAAAAGATTTTTGTGTTTTGGCCCTTAACCTCGGTCTATAAATTCAGTTGTTGATAGCATAGTGCAGTTAATTTACAACTATTTGATTGTTTAGAAATGTATTAATTAAAATAGTTTTGCCCATAAAATGTTGCAAAATCTATAAATGGTTTCATAAGAAGTACTATAAAAGAGGAGATGATAGAAGAGGGTAATGAGTAGAAGGGAAAGGTTTTATTAGCCTTTTGTTCTTTATGCTACCTCCTTCTGTAAAGTTGTTATTTCCTAGGTCATGTTTTATATTTCAAAGATTATTATTTTAATAATCTGTAGGGCTTTCTATTATAGATATTATTAAGGCAAATACCTCCAGGAAGAACAAGCAATCAGTCTGGGCATGGTGACTCACACTTGTATTCCCAGCATTTTGGAAGGCAAAGGCAGGAAGATTGCTTGTGCCCAGGAGTTCAAGACTAGCCTGGATAACATAGCAAGACTCCATCTATACAAAAAATAAGAAATATAGCCAGGCATGGTGGCACGTATCTATGGTGCCAGCTACTCCAGAGGCTGAGGCAGGAGGATTCCTTAAGCCCAAGATGTTGAGGCTGCAGTGAGTTATGATCTACACTCTAGCCTGGGTAACAAAGCCAGACCCTGTCTCAAAAAAAAAAAAAAAAAAAAAAGAAAGAAACTCGACAGAATAAAAACAATTCAGATGACTATTTTCTTTTCTTTTCTTTTCTTTTCTTTTTTTTTTTTGAGTCAGAATCTTGCTCCCAGGCTGGAAGACGTGGAGTGCAATGGCGAGATCATAACTTACTGCAGCCTTGACCTCCTAGGCTCCACTGATCTTCTTGACTCAGCCTCTTGAGTAGCTGGGACTACAGGCATGTGCCACCACACCCAGCTAATTTTTAAAATTTTTTGTAGAGATGTGGGGGTCTCACTGTGTTGTGGGCTAGTCTTGAACACCTGGCCTCAAGCAGTCCTCTCACCATGGCCTTCCACAGTGCTGGGATTGCAGGCATGAGCCACCATGACTGACTGTTTTTCATTTCTTGACATTCATATCAATTGGAATAAAGTTAAGAGAAAGTTGCAAATTTCAAGTACCTTTTGTGTGGCTCTTTTTTCTTGTCTTTCTTTTTATAGTATAAGTATGACAAGACTAGATTTTCTTGAATCTCAGATTAAACCCAACCTGTCTTAATTAGCATTAGTAATTTATGGCAAAAGTCAAGGTTTGCCACAGTCTCTGCAGTTCAGATATCACCTTTTCTTTTAATGGCCTTTATATATTGCTAAGTACAAAATATGCAAGAAAAAGACAACCTATGTTTATTCATTACACATAGATCATTGAAGTCATGAATTAGAAATCTGTACCTTAGAGCTGCTTGGACTACTAGAACCCTTGAATATTTTTCAATTTTACCTTTAACTAAAAAAAATTCCTTTCTCATCTGTACTTTAGGAGATTGCAGAATCTTGTGGCGAGGGTATTAAAACTGACCATTCAAAGTCATAGCCCATTTCTTGGTACTTGCATTTCTCTCTGTGTAAAATTGGTACTTCATAGCCTTCTGATCCTGTATTTCTGATACTTATTGATCAATTATGATTGAAAGCCAGGTTGTTTAACGCTCTGTCAGTCTTCAAATGAACTTTTATTTATTAAACTGTTTATTCCTTCTGATTCAAATAAATTTCATTTCCCAAAGATGAGTAGGTATGAAAAATAATACTCAGAAGAGATTGTTCTTGTGGGGAGAACTGCTTATACAGGATCTAGCTTTGATTTTGTATCTTTCAATCTTTTTAAAATCAACTTTAACGAATTTAAACCTATTTTAAGTGTACAAGTAATAAGTTGGACAATTGTATGTGACTTCTACCACAATAAAATATAGAACATTTTTATCATTCTATAAGTTCCCTTGTGCTGCTTTGCAAAGTTACCTGTCTTCTGTCATTAAAAATTAGTTTTAGAGTCTGTATATAAGAATTATGATTTATTTTTCTTCTCCTTATTTTGTGAAAAGGATGATTTCATGTCTTTTTTTTTATTTTAATGGATTACTTTGGTTTAAGACTTCAGGAGTTTCCAAATTAAAATAATTTCCCTTCTGCTGTCTGTCATGATCTTCTCGTTTCTGAAGTTGCCTAGGAAAGGTCTTAGCTGCAATTCATAGTTAAGAAAACTGAGACACAGGTATTATAGAGGCTCAGAGATTACATAGGACTATGTGAGTTCTTGCTTGTTGAAAAAGGACTCAGTTGGAAGTCTTGTGAGGAGAATGGAAATATTTTGATTTGACTATATTTATGGTTTGTAATATCAAATAGGTTCATTTCAGCTCTTTTGTATTTAATTTAATTTAATTTAATTTAACTGTGTTTTAATTTTTTTTGTAGAGATGAGGTCTCACTATGTTGCTTGGGTTGGTCTTGAACCCCTGGGCTCAAGTGATCCTTCAGCCTCAGTCTCCCAAAGTGCTGGGATTACAGGCACAATTCTTTGCGCCCGACCCATTTCAGCTCTCTTGTCTCTGCATATTAGGTTCTGATGAATTTATAAGGGACAGAAATTAAGGATTTAAGATTTGTGTTTGAGTGCTGAGTCTTTCCCTTTTTGGGGGGGATGACTTTGGTCAAAAGGTTTGGTCACTTAAGATTTCTGAAGTTTAGTTTTCTGATCTGTAAAATGAAATAATAATTCACAGTCTTATAGGAATGAAAAGGGAATGTATGAATAGACAGGAGTTTAATTTTGGGATAAATTTTACTGGTTGTTTCATCTTCATCTTGTTAGGCTCTTTTAATTTAGGCAGATGTTAGATGATCAAATCAATTTGGAAAAACAGTATTTGAGGGAACATAGAAAATGTCAAGATTCTTAAAATGACTTGTACTATCTATTAAGATGAAGAGTTTCCAAGGCGAATAAAAAAGGATCATGAAACAAAGAGCAGTTATCTTTGAACCAGAGAGGAAAACAAAAAAAAAAAAAACAAAAAAACAAGAGACTTTTTTAAAAAAAGAAGTTGCATTAATTTTTGCATAAAATAAAATTGTCATAGAATCTTTCTTAAATTCTGTTTCTGCAATCCTTGGAATTTTAGGTGGAGCTACTGACTATGAAGTCATTTTGGTATTTTATTAATCCATTTTGCCTAGGTTTTGAGATAGACATATGGTTTGTAGTCAGTAAGATTCTGAAGAACTACACAAAGGCTTCTGGAAATTTATTTCTTGTTTTTAAAAACATTTATATAATCTCAGTCAATTTAGGATTTAATATTCATGTTAGAATTCCAGTAAATTAGAATTAGGCAAATCAGTCTTGAACACTATGCTAAGTAGTGAAGTTATCAAACCTCTTTTGTAATATTGTGTATCTATACAGTGATTGCAAAATAGGCTCAGAAGGTTGCGTAGAACTAAGTTAGCATGATGATAGTTTCAGCCTCTTAAATGGTGAGGTTAGTCCATTCACTTTGATTGTCATTACTAATACATTGTACCATATTTCATTGCCTCTAAGATGCCATCAGTTGTAAGACACTGTTATTTATTAGCAGTAAGAAAAATTACAGTTAAGATGACAATGCTTTGTCATGCAATTTCTTATTTTATGCTTATTGAAAAACTTAGTTTTTTTAAAAAAAATTAGATACAACTTTTAGACATTTAAATTGTCTCAGGAGTTCTATTCCAAGCCGCTGACACATGTTATGCATGGTTTTTGTTTTTGAAACAGGGTCTTCTTGCTCTGTTGCCCAGGCTGGAGTGCAGTGGTGCAATCATAGCTCACTGTAACTTTGAATTCCTGGGTTCAGGTGATCCTCCTGCCTCAGCCTCCTGAGTAGCTAGGACTACAGGCATGCACCACCATGCCCAGCTAATTTTTTTTTTTTCTTTTAAGAGATATAGTCTTTGTATGTTGCCCAGGCTGGTATCTACCTTCTGGGCTCAAGTGATCCTCCCTCCTCAAAGCGCTGGCATTACAGGTGTGAGCCATCATGCCCAGCCATTTTGTAGTTTTTGGTCCTGGAACTTTCTTGATCTTAGTTCAGTGGAATGTCTGAGCAACAGGACTTTTATTTCTTCCTAAAATGAACCTTAAGTGGTTTGTTGTCAAAGGGTTTTAGGTAACCAGTTATGCCATGAAGAATAAAACCGAGTTCTTGCTCACACAAACAATGACAACTGTGTTACAACTGCTGCTTTGCTGTCAGAGATTCCACTGCAGGTAGATGCATCTTGGTTTCATCCATGTTAAAATATGGGGAAGAAAGGTTTTAATATTGATGAAACATACTATTTTATTTATTTTTCATTTTTGTTTGTTTTTTGAGACAAGATCTCTATGTTGCTGAGGCCAGTCTTGAGCTACTGGGCTCCAGTGATACTCTTGCCTCAGTCTCCTGAGTAGCTGGGATTGCAGACATGTACCACTGTGCCTGGCTGTAGAAGTGTGTTGATTTTAACAGCCTTATAAAATGCAGTTACAAACCATACAATTCACCCATTTAAAATGTAACCCATTTCAATGGTTTTTAGTATAATCACAGTTGTACAGCCTTTACCACAATCAAGTTTAGAACATTTTCATCACCCCAGAAGGAAACCCCATACCCATTAGCAGTCATTTCTCATTTCCCCACAATCCTCCCAGCCCTAGGCAACCAGTAATCTACTTTTCGTTTCTGTGGATTTACCTACTGTGGACATTTCTGTAATGGAATCATACATTGTGTGGTGTTAGGTCGGTGTTTTGGTTATTGATTTGAGATCTTTTAAAATATAGGTATTTACAACTATAAATTTCCATCTGAGCACCACTTTAGCTGCATCCCGTAAGTTTTGTTATATTGTGTCTTCATTTTCATTCATCTCAAAATGTTTTCTATTTTTCCTTTGTGGTTTTTTTTCTTTCTTACATTGGTTATTGGTAGTGTGTTAATTTCCACATATTTATGAATTTACCAAATTTACTTCTGTTACTGATTTCTAATTTTATTTCATTGTGATCAGAGAGCATACTTTATTATTTCAATCCTTTTAAATTTATTGAGGCTTGTTTTATGGCCTAGCATGTGATGTCTTATATTTTTATACCTCTCTTTTCCCTCACTGCTTTCTTTTGCATTATGTGAATATTTTCTAATGTAACATTTAAATTCCTCTAATGATTTTTTTTCCACTATTTTTAAAGATTATTTTCTTACTGGGCTCTAGGGTTTATCATATACATCTTAATTTACCAAAATCCACTTCAGATTTGTACTAACTCAATTCATGTGAAATATCAAAAAGTTGCTCCAATTTGTCTCTATTTCCTCTTTCTTTTTTGTGCTGTTACATTTTCTCAGTGCTATTATTATTAAATATTATAGGTATATATGTTACAAACCTAACAATGTTATAAATGGTACTTTGCATAATTTTACACCTTTTAAAGACACCAGGAGAAATATGGAGAGCAAGGATTTTTTATAGAGTTTAATATTCACCTTCTTATTTACCATTTCTGGTTGTCTTCATTTGTTTCTGTGCTTTCAAGTTACCTTTTGGTATTGTTTCCTTACTTCAATTCATGTTTGCCTCTACTTACTTTCTTTGTTCTGATAGCATCAAATATATTACATTCCTAAATGTTATAGACCCAGTAGTACAATTATATATATATTATCCTATATAATTGCTTTTTAAATAGTTAATATAGAAATATGCATTTGTACTGTCTTTTATAACTATAATTGCCTTTACTGGAACTCTTCGTTTTTTTTCCTTTGTATTTGAATTACTTTTCGGGGTCATGTGTTTTCAGCCTGAATAGCTTTCTTTACTATTTCTTGTAATGCAGATCTGCTAGCAAGAAATTCTTTCAGTTTTTATCTTGGGATGTCTTATCTGCCTTCATGGTTTTAAAAAAATTATTATTATACTTTAAGTTCTGGGATACATGTGCAGAACATGCAGGTTTGTTACATAGGTATACATGTGCCATGATGGTTTGCTGCACCCATCAACCCGTCATTTTACATTAAGTATTTCTCCTAATGCTATCCCTCCCCTAGCCCCCTAATCCCTGACAGGCCCCAGTGTGTGATGTTCCCCTCCCTGTGTCCATATTGTTCAACTCCCTGTTATGAGTGAGAACATGTGGTGTTTGGTTTTCTATTCCTGTGTTAGTTTGCTAAGAATGATGGTTTCCAGCTCTATCCATGTCCCTGCAAAGGACACGAACTCATCCTTTTTTATGGCTGCATAGTATTCCATGGTGTATATGTGCACATTTTCTTCAACCAGTCCATCATTGATGGGCATTTGGGTTCACTCCAAGTCTTTGTTATTGTGAATAGTGCTGAAATAAACATACATGTACATGTGTCTTTATAGTAGACTGATTTATAATCTGCCTTCATTTTTAAAGTCCACTTTGCTGAATATAAGATTTTTGGTGGACACCTTTTTTTGTTGTTTCAACACTTAGAATGTCATCCCAGTGCCTTGGAAGCTTCATTTTTTATTTTTATGTTTTAAAATTTTACTTTAAGTTCTGGGATATGAGTGCAGAATGTGCAGGTTTGTTACATAAGCATACGTGTGCCATGGTGGTTTGCTGCACCTATCTACCTATCGTCTAGGTTTTAAGCCTTGCATGCATTAGCTATTTGTCCTAATGCTCTCCCTCCCCTTACCCTCCTCCCCACTACTGGCCCCAGTAGGGCCACAGAGAAGTGAAAAATTTTAAGCAGATAGTAGGAGAATCAGACTTCCACATCTTCATTGCCCCACCACCCCATTGTACCCAGGACAAATAGTTTGTAAAATCTCCTTCCAACTCATGGCTTCTACACTGGAAACAGTGAGGCTGAGGTAGTCAGGGAACTTCCCCACCATCTTGGGTTCCCTGTTGGGAGACTTGTCCTTGCCTTAACCTGTGGGAAGCACAGTGACTGCCTGAAGGGAGAAAATGCCTGAGGACAGGCAGAGACAAAGTGGGGAGGTGGGACTACCATCCTCAGCCCTGAAAACTGCTCTGTTACTCAGTCAAAGGAAATGCCAAATCATAGTGGCTGTTCAGCAGCACCATGCTGTAGGAGGTATGTTCCATAAGTCTCATGGGCACAAACTCCTAGCCAGCTTTGACACACTGCTGGGATAATCCCTTTGGGACCTCCCCTATTCAGATTAGGCAGTGGTTTGATCATTTCCTAGAGCTGAAAAGGAGGCAGTGACTTAGCAATATTGATTCACTAAGCAGATACATCTAATAAAAATCAAAACAAGGCCGGGTGCAGTGGCTCACGCCTGCAATCCCAGCACTTTGGGAGGTCAAGGTGGGCAGATTGCTTGAGGCCAGCAGTTCAAGACCAGCCTGGCCAGCATGGCAAAACCCCGTCTTTCCTAAAAACACAGAAATTAGCTGGGCATGGTTCTGCACACCTGTAATCCCAGCTACTCAGGAGCCTGAGGCACGAGAATTGCTTGAACCTGGGAGGCGGAGGTTGCAATGAGCTGAGATCGTGCCACTGCACTCCAGCCTGGTGGGTGACAGAGTGAGACTCTGTCTCAAAACAAAACAAAATCAAAACAAGCCAGATAGAAAAAACCAAAATAACAAATCCTTCAAAGACATAGAAGGTATACCCATAAGAAACAACAGGAAATCATGACCTTCCCAAAAGGACAAAGCAAAAATCCAGTGACTGACCCTAACAAGATGGCAGTTTGTGAGCTTTCTGACTAAGAATTCAAAATAGCAGGTTTTGTTTGTTTGTTTGTTTTGAGACACGGTCTTGCCTTGTCACCTAGGCTGGAGTGCAGTGGCACAACCGTGGCTCACTGTAGCCTCAACCTCCCAGGCTCAGGCAATCCTCTCACCTCAGCTTCCTTAGTAGGTGGGACTACAGGAACATGCCACAACACCTGGCTAATTTTTGAATATTTTGTAGAGATGGTCCCACCATGTTGGCCAGGCTGGTCTTGAATTCCTGGGCTCAAGTGTTCCTCCTACCTTAGCCTTTCAAAGTGCTGGGATTATAGGCATGAGCCACCATACCTGGCACAAAATAGCAATTTTAAGGAAACTGAGTGATCTCCAAAATAACAAAGAAAAGCAGTTCAGAAATTTATCAGAGAAATTTAACAAAGAGATTGAAATAATTAAAGAAAAAACCCACAGAAATCTTGGAAATGAAAAACACATTTGCTTAACTGAAAAAACTCTGTGGAGGCTCTCAATGGCAGAATGGACCAAGCAGAGAAAATAATTAGTGAACTTGAAGATGGGCTATTTGAAAATATACAGTCAGTGCAGAACAAAGAATGAAAAGGAACAAAGACTGTATATAAGATATAGAAAATTACCTCAAAAGGCAAAATTTAAGACTTACTGGTGTTCAAGAGGGAGCTGAGCAAGAGGAAAGATAGAAAGCTTATTCAAAGAAATAATAACAGGTAATTTTTTAAAACTTGAAAAAGATAGAAATATCCAGGCACAGGAAAGTCTGTGCCAAACAGATTAAACCCAGATGAAACTACCTCAAGGCATATAATAAACTCTCAAAAGTTAAGAACAGAAAGAGGATCCTAAAAGCAGCAAAGAAAAGAAGCAGATAACATATAAAGGAACTCCAATTGGTCTGGCAACAGACTTCTCAGTGGAAACCATATAGGCCAAGAGGGAGTATAATGACATTTTCAGAATTCTCAAGGAAAAAACTGCCACCCAAGAATATTTTGCAAAATTATCTTTCAGAAATTACGGTGCAACAAAGCATTTCCCAGACAAACAAAAGCTGAGAGAATTCACCACCACCAGACCCATCTTACAAGAAATGCTGAAGGGAATTCTTCAATCTGAAAGAAAACAAATAAACCAACAAACCACTAACATGCTAAAAGAAAACTTTTCAACATATAACATAAACTTTTCAACATATAAAATCCACTGGTAAAATTAAGTACACAGGCAAATACAGAATACTCTATTACTGCAATTGTGGTGTGCAGTACACTTATAACTCTAATATGAAGCCCAAAATCACATCTGTCAAAAACAATAATAGCTACAGCAACCTGTTAAGAGATAGGTAATGTAGATAATATTAAAAATGTAAATTGAGTCAAAATGTGGAGGAGATGGAGTTAAAGCATAGAATTCTTTTTTTGTTTTACCTTTGTTTGTGTATTTTTGATCTAAGTTCTCATCTCTTTAAAATAGCTTCTTATGTCTGTAAGATGTTTTTTGTAAGCCTCATGGCAACCAGAGTACAAAAACCTATAATAGACTCACTAAAAACGCAACAAATTAAAAACAGATTACTAGGGAAAGTCAACCACAAAGGAAGACAGAAAGGAAGAAAAGCGGTTCAAAACAATCAGAAAATAAGCCACAAAATGGCAGTCATGAATCCTTACTTATTAATAATAACAGTGAAGGTAGTATTGTCAGTTCTCCAATTAAAAGGCATAGAGTGGCTCAATGGATAAAGAAACAAAACCCAACTATATGCTGCCTTCAAGAAACCCACCTCACTAATAAAGACACACATAAGCTGAAAGTGAAGGGTGGAATAAGACATTCCATGCAACTGGAAACCAAAAAAGAGTAGGAGTAGCTATACTTATATTGAATAATATAGACTACCAATCTAAGACTGTAAAAAGAAACAAAGAAGGGCACCATATAAGATAAATAGATCGGGCCTGGCGCGGTGGCTCACGCCTGTTATCCCAGCACTTTGGGAGGCCGAGACGGGTGGATCACGAGGTCAGGAGATCGAGACCATCCTGGCTAACACAGTGAAACCCCGTCTCTACTAAAAATACAAAAAATTAGCCGGGCATGGTGGCGCGCGCCTGTAGTCCCAGCTACGCGGGAGGCTGAGGCAGGAGAATGGCGTGAACCCGGGAGGCAGAGCTTGCAGTGAGTCGAGATCGCACCACTGCACTCCAGCCTGGGCGACAGAGCGAAACTCCGTCTCAAAAAAAAAAAAAAAAGATAAATAGATCAATTCAGCAAGAAGATATACCAATTATATTATAAATGTCTATGTACCCAATACTGGAGCACTTAAGTGTGTAAAGCCAATGTTAGTAGATCTAAAGGGAAATACAGACTACAATACAACTATAGTAGGGCACTTTAACACCACAGTCTCAGTAATGGGCAGATCATCCAGACAGAAAAATCAAGAAACATATGAGTTAAACTACACACTAGATCTAATAGACTTGATATTTTCAGAACATTTCACCCAATTGCTGCAGAATACACATTCTTTTCATTAGCACATCAAACGTTTTCTAGAATAGAGTCTCCCTTAGGCCACAAAACAAGTCTGAAGAAATTTTTAAAAAACAGAAATAATATCAAGTATCTTTTCTGACCACACGGAATAAAACTAGAAATCAGTAACAGAAGGACCCTGGAAAATACACAAACACATGGAAATTAAACAACATGCTCCTGAATGACCAATGGGCCAATGGAAAAATTAAGAGGAAAATTAAAAAATTTCCTGAAACAAATGAAAATGGAAAATATAACATACCAAAATCTATGGGATACTGTAAAAGCATTACTAAGAGGGAAGTTTATGATGATAAACCCTTCTATCAAAAAAGAAAATTAGAATTTAAGTAAACAACGCACTTCAAAGAACTAGAAATGGAAGACCAAACCAAACCCAAAATTAGTAGTAGGAAAGAAATAAAGATCAAAGTAGAAATAAATGAAATCGAGACCAAAAAAACTCCACAGAAGAACAATGAAACAAGAAGTTGTTCTTTTAAAAAGATAACCAATATCAACAAATCTTTAGCTAGTCTACAAAGGAGAGAAGACCCAAATAAAATAAAAAATGAAAAAGGAGGAATAACTGAAACCTCAGACATACAAAGAATGGTTAGAGACTATTTTGAAGAACTATACACCACCAAAATGGAAAATCTAGAAGAAAAGGATAAATTCCTGGATACCGTACAACCTGCTAAGATTGAACCACGAAGAAATGTAAAACCTCAGCAAACCGATCATGAGTAATGAAATAGAAGCTGTAATAAAATTGGGCCAGGTGCATTGACTCATACCTGTAATCCTAGCACTTTGGGAGGCTGAGGTGGGAGGATCCCCTGAGACTCGGAATTTGAGACCAGCCTGGGCAACATAGTGAGACCCTGTCTCTACAAAAACAGTTTAAAAAATAGTTGGATTTGGTGGCATGTGCCTGTAGCCCCAGTTATGTGGGAGGCTAAGGTGGGAGGATCGCTTGAGCCCAGGAGTTTGAAGCTGCAGTGAGCTATCATTGCACTACTGCACTACAACCTGGGCAACATGATTGAGACCCTATCTCTTAAAAAAAAAAAAAAAAAAAAAATTGAAGAGGAGATAATACTTTCAACCTTATTCTATGAGGCCAGGATTACCCTGATACCAAAACAGATAAGGACCCAAGAAAAGAAGAAAAGTACAGGCCAGTATTATTGGCGAACATAGATGCAGAAATCCTCAAGAAAATACCAGGAAACCAAATTCAACAACACATTAAAAAGATCATTCACCATGATCAAGTGAAATTCATTCCAGTGATATAAGAGGATGATTCAACACATTCAAATCAATAAACATGATATATCACATTAACAAAGTTAACAAAAACCACATCATTGTTTCAACAGATGCTGAAAAATCATTTGATAAAATTCAGCACCCCTTTATGATAAAAGCCCTCATCAAAATGGGTATAGAAGGAGCATACCTCAAAATAATAAAGGCCATAAATGACAAACTCATAGCTAACATCATACTGTATGGGGAGAAATTGACAGCCTTTTCTCTTAGGACTGGAAGAAGACAAGAATGGCTACTTCTACCACTGTTATTCAGCATAATACTAGAAGTCCTGGCCAGAGCAATTAAGCAAGATAAAGAAATAAAGGGCATCCAAATTGGAAAGAAAGAAGTCAAATTAGCCTTGTTCACAGATGACATGATCTCATACCTAGAGAAACCTAAAGACTCCACAAAAAATTGTTAACACTGATAAATGAGTTTAGTACAATTGCAGGATACAAAATCAACATACAAAATCAGTAGCATTTATATATGTCAACAGCAAACAATCTGAAAAAGAAATCAAGAAAGCAATCCCACTTATAATAGCTACGAAATACCTAGGAGTTAATCTAACTGAATAAGTAAAAGATCAAGGAAAACTATAAAACTCTGATGAAAGAAACTGAAGAAGACGCAAAAAAGCAGAAAGATATTCCATGCTAATGAATTGGAAGAATTAATATTTTTCAAATGACAGTACTACTTGATGTAGTTTACAGATTCAGTGCAATCCCTATCAAAATACCAATGATATCCTTCACAGAAATAGGGAAAAAAATTCTAAAATTCATATGGAATTACAAAAGACCTTGGATAGTCAAAGCAATCCTGAGCAAAAAGAGCAAAGCTGGAGACACTACCTGACATCAAAATTTACTCCAAAGCTACAGTAAGCAAAATAGCGTGATACTGGCATAAAAGCAGACACATAGACCAATGGAACAGAGTAGAGAATCCAGATATCAATCCATGCATTTACAGCCAACCGATCTTTGACAAAGGCATCAGAACATACAATGGGGAAAGGACAGTCTTTCCAATAAATGGTACTGTGAAAACTAGATAACCATATGCAGAAGAATGAAACTAGACCCCTAACTCTCTCCATTCACAAAATTCACATCAAAACGTATTAAAGCTTTAAATCTAAGACCTGGAACTGTGAAACTACCAAAATAAAATCTTGGGGAAACCCTCCAGGGTACTGGTCTAGGCAAAGATTTTTTGGGTTAGACCTCAAAAGCACAGGCAACCAAAAGCAAAAATAGGTATGGAATTACATCAAGTTAAAAAGCTTCTGCACAGCAAAGGAAACAGTCAACCTAGTAAGGAGACAACATAGAGAATGGGAGAAAATATGTGCATCTGACAAGGGATTAGTAACCAGAATATATAAGAGCTCAAACAACCCAATAGCAGAATAACAAGTAATCTATACAGTGGGCAAAAGATTCGAACACATTTCTTGAAAGAAGACATACAAATGGCCAAATAGGTGTGTGAAAAATGCTCAGCATCACTAACAGAGAAATGCAAATCAAAACCACAATGAGATATCATTTCATCCCAGTTAAAATGTTTTGTATTAAAAGTGACAGTAGCAAATATTGATGAGTATGTCTAGAAAAGGGAACCCTCATAAACTGTTCTTGGGAATGTAAATTACTACAGCCACTATGGAGAACAATATGGAGTTTCCTCAAAAAACTAAAAATAGAGCTGCCATATGATCCAGCAATTTCACTACTGGGTATATAGCCAAAAGAAAGAAAATCAATATTTTTAAGGGTTATCTGCATTCCTATGTTTAATGCAGCAATATTCATAATAACCAAGATATGGAATCAACCTAAGTGCCCATCAATGGATGAAAGGATAAAGAAAATGCGGTATATATACACAATGGGATATTACTCAGCCTTAAAAAGGAATGAAATCCTGTCATTTGCAGCAACATGGATGCAACTGGAGCCCATAATGTTAAGTGAAATAAACCAAGCCCGGATAGAAATATCACATGTTCTCATTCATATGTGGGAGCTTAAAAAGTGGATCTCATGAAGATAGAGTGTAGAATGGTAGTTACAGAGGCTGGGAATGGTTGGAGCGGGGGGGTGGGGTTTGGGAGGAACGGGTAGAGGACAAAAGAATATAAAGTGGTAGCACAATCATGTTGATAACTTAATTGATTCATGCTAGCAAGAACACTGTCCTTGTTTTGTAATAAACCAATAGTCATAATTAAAATGTCCCACAGGCATTAAAAAATATCATGCATGGAAATAATGAAAACGATTAAATATTTGACTAACTGGTCAAACTAGATTTTGACTGTTAATATAAAAAATCACTATCCTTACCAAGTGCACATTGAAATAATGTACTAAGCAACAAAGGATTTTTCAGTATATGATAAATACTGGAAAACCGAAAAAAAAAATTTCAGTGGGGAAAAAAAACTTACTGCAAAGCAACAGTAACGAAAACAGTGTGGAGCCTGCATAAGGATGGACTATGGAATAGAATCGAGAATTCAGAAGTATATTTTTTCTTTTTTTTTTTTGGAGATGGAGTCTCACTCTGTTGCCGGGTTGGAGTGCTGTGGCACGATCTTGGCTCCCTGCAACCTCCGCCTCCTGGGTTCAAGTGATTCTTCTGCCTCAGCCTCCCGAGTAGCTGGGACTACAGGCACGTGCCACCATGCCCAGCTAATTTTTGTATTTATAGTAGAGACAGGGTTTCACCATATTGGCCAGGATAGTCTCAATCTCTTGACTTCGTGATCCCCCCACCTCGGCTTCCCAAAGTGCTGGGATTACAGGCGTGAGCCACTGTGCCTGGCCTCAGAAGTATATTTTCACAGCACTTTGGGAAGGGCCTAAATGTAGGAGTTACGACAATAAAACTCTGAAGACAACAGGTGTAAACCTTCATGGTCTTGGTCTTGGACTAGTCAAATGATCTTTTAGGTATAACACTAGAGGCACAAGTGACAAAAGAGAAAATAGACTTCATCAAAATTGAAAACTTCTGTGGTGCAAAATGATACCATTAAGGAAGTAAAAAAACAACCCACCAAATGGGAGAAGATATTTGCAGATCATTTATTTGTTAGAGGACTTGCATCCAGAATTTTTTTTAAAAAACCTCTCACAACCCAATAATACAAGGAACAAAAATCCCAATAAAAACGGGATGATTTGAAACGACATTTCTATAAGGAGGTGTATAAATGGCCAATTAGCACATGAAGATGCTCAACATCATTAGTCATTATAGAAATGCAAATGAAAACCACAATGAAATACCACTTTATACACACTGTATGGCTATAATAATGCGACAGAAAATAACAAGTGTTAGTGAGGGTATGGGGAAGTTGGAACCCTCATTCATTGCTGTTGGGATTGTAAAATGGTACAGCTACTTAGGAAAATAGTTTGTCTGCTTCTCAAAATGTTGAACATGTATTTCCCATAGAACCTAGCAATTCTACTTGTAAATATGTATATACCCAATAGAAATAAAAGCACATATCTACACAAAAACATGTACGTATGTTCATAGCAGCATTAGTCACAATAGCCAAAAAGTGAAATAACCCTAATATCTATCATCTGATGAATGGATAAACAGAAGGTGGTATATCCATACGATGGAATATTATTCAGCCTAGAAAGGAATGAAATACCAACACATACTATAACCCAGATGAACCTTGAAAATATGGTAAATGATAAGAAGCCAGTCACAAAAGACCACATAATACCGATTCCATTTGTTTGAAATGTCCAGAATAGGCAAATCCATAGAGAAAAAGTAGATTAGTGGTTGCCAGGGCCTGGGTAGAGGATAATGGGGAGTGACTACTAGTGGGTATGAGGTTTCTTTTTAGGGTGATGATATACTGGAATTAGATAGTGGTGATGGTTACATAACTGTATACTAAAAACCACTTAATTGTACATTTTAAAAGGGTGAATTTTATGGTATGTAAATTATATCTCAAAAGGATTTTTAAAAAAATAGCTGTGGAAGGACAAAATGGAAAATTAAGTCTGCCAGTTATTTTAATGTTCTGAAGTATTCTTTGGCTAAGTGTGTGTGTGTGTGTGTTGGGTGAATTTGGAAGAGAGGAAGAGAGATAACTGTTGTCATCATTTGTTAAAACAAATTTGCCATAATCTCTTACCATAGCAGGAACATCAGGGCTACTTGATTTAGATGAAGTCACTCAGAGCTTCTCTCCTGCTACCCCCTCCTAACCTTCCCATCATCTGGAAAGATCTAGCAAGGAAAGACTTGGAAGAGTGATGTCTGGATCTTACCATGTCATAGCATCTCTGGTTTTCTCCAATGTTAATATCTTCCTTACACTCACAGGCTTATTTGTGATAGTTAAATGAAGTTTTAGATGGGAAAGGACTCTTAAAGAATTAAAATCATTCTGCAAACGTAACACAAATATAATGAAACACTGAATGGTGTTTTAATTTGGTGACATTGTGATACCCATTTAGTTGGTCTGACTGACATGTAGAGAATTTGATTAATATTTTATTCATTTATTTGGGGGTATTTGCCTTCTTAATGGAATTTTAAGAATTGGAACACTCAAAAAATAAAAAAAATTTTTTTTAAAGAATTGGAACACTGGAGTGGGCAGAAAGAGCATGGAACTATGGAGGAAATTTAGGTAGGAAAATATTTGATATAGAATCTGGTGTGTTGTTACTGGTAATCAGGATAATTCTGGTGAATTGAATTTGTCGGGCAGAGTTTGGAGATAAGAAATTATTGAGGCTGAGGCTACTTGGAGCCAATAGGACATCTTTGTTTAGATGTATAAGGTAATCATCATACTCTTAGCCTGGGCTGCATGCTTTCAGAATTTTTCCCCATGGCTTAACTTTGCCTCTGACACTTTGCTTTCTGCTACAGCCTACTCAGTATCTTAGATTTATTATTTTTAAATGAATCATTGTAGAGTTAAAGTCATCTCTTAAGTCCTAGTCAGGTTATAGGTGGTAAAGATTCCACAAAACCAGAAATACACAGAGCATACAGTATTTGAAGTATCATTCATTTATTCCATGTTTGGTTAAAACAAGCCTTTGAGAGTTTGAGTATTTATGGTTGTTTTCAGAAATAGATGGTCATGTGCATCTGCAAAACTTAAGCAGATGTTTTGTTTTCCTGAGAATCAGTTGAGGCTTAAATATGAGAGCTTAGCCTGAGCTAATTCCTAGGTGAAGAATGAGAGTGACAGGTTACTTAGTTCCCAAATAATACTTCAGAAAAATAGGAACCTACTTTTATGTCATTTCTTTTTTTTTCTTCTTCCTTTGGTTGCTGCAGTATGTTTAAGGTCTTTGTGACTTGGCCAAAGGAATAATGATCTTGGAATCCATTTTAGTGACAGGATCTCTCTGGAAGATCCAAATAGTCAATTCTGACAAAACAAGGACACTGTGATTTGTGGCCATGAATAGGCTGCAAAAAGGGGAAACTCCTTTTCATCTTCATCAGATGTTTGGGGTCACTTTCATGAAAGAAACCAATGAATGCTACCAGGACACTGCAGACTCCTCCCCACAGTCCCCAGATCATGAGTCTCTATACTCTGCCCCAGAGCTCTCCTTCACCATTGCTGATTCCACAAAAAATACCATGACACACATTCAGATGAGAGGAACACAGCAATTGGCAGTACAAAAGATTGCGCCATATTCCTCCTTAGCCTGCCCCAATACTCCTTTGTGGAGTGCTTATAGAGTTAGAGCGATACTTAAGCTTGTCCATTTCTACTTGTAGAGTGCCCAGTACCTTCATACCCTCATGCTATGTGTACTTCTTCACCCTGTGCTTTTTCAAATACTCTTTTGTTCTTTTCCGTTTTTCTAACTCGTACATAATCCTTAAAATCGTGTATCTGTTTTGTTGTTGTTTTTGGAGATGGAGTTTTGCTCTTGTCACCTGGGCTGGGGTGCAGTGGCGCAGTCTCGGCTTACTGCAACCTCTGCCTCCTGGGTTCAAGCGATTCTCATGCCTCTAGCCTCCTGAGTAGCTGGGATTACAGGCGCCTGCCACCATACCCAGCTAATTTTTGTATTTTCAGTAGAGGCGGGGTTTCGCCATGTTGGCCAATCTAGTCTCAAACTCCTGACCTCAGGCTACCCTCCTTGGCCTCCCAAAGTGTTGGGATTACAGGCATGAGCTACCACTCCCGGCCCATAATCCTTAAAAATCAAACTGAATTTCTGCCTCTTCTGTGGAACTCATTTTAACTTTTGTTTGCTTATTTAACTTTACAGGGATGTGTGTCTAGTTCCTCTCACTAGTTTCTTGCATATAGGGCTTATGTATTATTCGTATCTTGTCCAGCAAAGCCAGTAGCTTCAGAAGTTATTTTGATTCTAGTGCAGCTGTCTTACTGTGAGCCAACATCCTGCAGAAGGAGTTTAGAAATATTTGTGACTGGTAATGTCTTTCACTGAACCTAAGGCAAACCTGAGCAATTTGCAGAATCAGTTGAGGCTTAAATATGAGAGCTTATATTTAAGCTTCCTATAGGAAAATGCGAAGGGAGTTTCTGGCCATGGAAAAAGGAAATAACTCAGTTTGTTTGAAGTATTTGTGGAATGCACTTTAAGCATAATCAATATTCACCCTAAGTACTTCATTGAGTAGTTTGAATGAAACCACCGCATTGTGCATGCTCCACCTTGGCTAGAGAATGTCAATGTGTAGACTTTTCAAATTAGATTTTATCACCTGGCATAGGTATACCACCTAGTTACATTATATGTAGAGCCTCCAGATACTTTAAAATAGATTATGTTTTACATTCCTTCCTATCCTTTCAGAACCATCACCTTCATGTCCAAAACAGTGTGATGCTATTCATTTTAGAATATTATTGAGGACATCACACTGGTGGCTCTTTGAAGGGATGTGTTTTGGACTCAGGTGTGGAACTGCCACATGCCACTTATTCAACTATTTGGCATCTAGGAGGCTTTGCATATGCCATGTGAATCCTCTCTTCCTAGGAGAGTTTACTTAGTGGAGCAGTGTTGGGATTTCTAGCCTGTTTTCTTCTGAGGAAAAAAACATGTCAAGTTAAACCTTCCAGGATAAAGAGAGGATTTTGTTGGGGGGAGCTGTTGTATCTGAAGTGTTAATATAGAGCAAATGCAGTTTATTTTCTCAAAGGAAGGGAGAGAGATCATGCCAAGAAAAACGCATAGAGTGGGGTGGAGTGGAGTTGGGAAAGAAAATGTGACAAGTACCTAAAATCAAATGCCTATAGGAAGGATTTTCCCCATGATTAGCTCCAAATGTTGGGGAGTGGGGAGGATGTTGCTTGTTTCTTTCTTTCTTTTTAAAAAATTGTTTTACTTTGTTCTTGACTCTTTAGTTTCAAAAGCAGATTAAGGAAAAGCTTATTAGGAAGTCTAGAGCCATAGGCACTGTAGAAATTACCAGCCCCCAAAAGTCAATACCCAATTACTGTACCTTTTTGGCTGTTCCACGTAATTAACCCTGCTGCTTGATCCAAGTGAAGCCGGGGGAAAGCCGGGCACCGTTGGATGGTGTAGCTCCTTGCTTAACCCCTCATGTTGTACTGCAAAGATGAATGCCCACTTACCTGGATCTCTCAGGGGATGACATTTTCCAAAAGAAGATTTTCTTCTGCTCCCTCTTGAGAACAATATAAAGAGTATGTAATTCAGAGAGATTACTTTGAATTTCACTAAAAGGGAAGTACAAAGGCTTTGTTTTTTCAGATCCTATCAAATTAATACTGTCACATTTGGAAAATGTTGCTCTGTTTTGATAGATCTCTTAGAAGGATGTCTCTTATGCAAATAGTAATTGTGATTTTTAAAGCTAATATAAATGTGATTCATTTACTTAAAATCAAGCCACCTTGTAGCTGTGAGTAATTTTCCCATTTTGTTGAAGGTAAGTACAATTTTTAATTGGCTACATTTGGTTGCAGGAGAGGTTAAAGAATAGATTTAAGTAGGCATGTCTGAAAAGGACAGAAAGTCCCACAAAGCAGTTGTCAGCAGGGATTAGATCTCTGGATGTCCTTGTTTGTCAGGAAAAGCCTTCTGTGTATCCAGTAGCTTCTGAAAAATGTTAATGTGGCACTGTGCAGGGAGTCAAGGGAACAGTCTCCTCATTTTCAGTGCAGGATGCTAGGGAAAGCCTGTCCGTATGTGTGCGTGGGTGTGTGAGTGAGGGCTGGCTGTGCACCCTGCCTCTCTGGCTGAAGTAAGTTGCAGAGCAGCTTTGCCTTTTCATGGGCTTGGGTGTGGGGAATCCCTCCTACCAAGAGTATTTTGGGAAATTCCTAAATGCTGATGTGTTCTCAGCTCTATATAATGCCCTTGTTGGAGTGAGGAGCAAAACACACATGGATAATGATTTTAAAGCACCAGTCAACCAATTCCTGGTGTGTGTCTTTTACTTGCTTGATAGAGCTGTTCAAGGAGAATCTTGCGTTGTCAAGGATTTTAGGCTTCTACATAGTACAGGGATTGCTCTTCTTTTCCTTTTCCAGGGCTCTTCCTGTCTCTAGATATTTAGCATGCAGATGCAGTTTCATGATGTAGCACGAGAATCTCCCACATTTCCACATATATTACACAATTGGCGAAGCAAATGGTAGTGGTGGCTGCTCCAGCCAAACCTGGCAGTGCTACTGCCATCACTTTTCTAATAACCTTGGTGTCTCTGCAACAAGGTTAGTGGTGGTGTTTACCAAAGCTACAACTTTGTTTCTCCTTTCTTTTTCCCTGCTTCTGTTGTCTCCCTGTCTCCCCTCCTGCTGCCCCCTACCACTTAGGTTAATGAACTTCCCTGTGGTATGCAGAAACTAGTCAGACATGCATCTTTAAAACACATTTTAGAGTTTTCAAAAATGTGCATAATAGAAATATATCCTAAAGTTCAAAAACATTCTGAGATTGTCACAGTTAGTGGCAGATTAAGGAAACAGAATATAAAATAGCCAAATATATTCCAGGAAGTCATGCTTGTTGAGTAGGCATTTATCTGACAGATTGAAATGAGCTTCTTTTGTGTGTTGGCACATAGTCCAGAATTGCAAGTTTTTCACTTTTAGTGTTTATGTAAAATTCTCCTGCTGGCTCATTTCATGGAAATAAAGGCTCACTTCATCTCTAACTTGTATCTGTAGTAAGACCCTTACAAGGGCCGCAATTTTCATCTTGGTTTAATTTGCAAGAAAAACATTATTATGTACATATAGCTACTTGTTTTAATTTAGTGTCAATTGTCAGTGTCGTAGTAGAAATGGATGAAGAAAATCCTTTTGGAAAGGAGATTTTTATAGAAATCAAAGGAGTATTGCTCAGCAACTCTTAATAGGTGTTTACTGAATATATACTATGGGAATGTATTGCGCGCTTTAGAGATTCTAAAGAATAACATATCCTTGCCTACAAGGTGTTGCTTACCAATTTGAGGAGATGAAGATTGTCCATAGAATAGGGACTGAACAAGCACTGTGTGAAAAAACGGTATTATGCTGTGCAATAAAATTTCAAGAATAGGATAATACATAATGGACCGATTTGCTGTGGAGATCATTTCATTATATGTGAGATTGATGTCCAGAGATGTCATCCAGTTTAGTTAATGTAGTTCTGGCTAGCTGTTTGTGGAATTCTGGCTAGTTTGTTTTTTTAATGTCCTTGTCCTGTTTCTTGTGTTATACTTGAACACATCAACATAAGAGTGAGAAGTTACTGTTTTTGTTACCTAAAAATGAGTCACATAGTAAAAAGAGATGGGTTGAGAATCAGATACATTTGATTTCAGATCCTGGCTGTGCTCATTCTTAGCTCTGTGTGCCTCAGTTTTCTCATTGGAAGAACTGGAATGTAAGTTGCTAATTTACAGATTTGTTGGGATTAAATTATTTTGAAGCATGGCTGGGTGCCATGGCTCTTTCCTATAACCCCAGCACTTTGGGAGGCTAAGGCGGGCAGATCACGTGAGGTCAGGAGTTCGAGACCAGACTGGTCAACATGGCGAAACCCCGTCTCTACCAAAAATACAAAAATTAGCAGGGCGTGGTGGCAGGCGCCTGTAATCCCAGCTACTTGGGAGATTGAGGCAGGAGAATCACTTGAACCCAGCAGGCGGAGGTTGCAGTGAGCCGAGATTGTGCCACTTCACTCCAACCTGGGCAACAGAGCAAGACAATGTCTCAAAATAAATAAATAAGTAAAAATAAATAAATAAATAAAGTATTTTGAAGCACAAAAGCATTGCTTTTTCAGTTTTCTCACTAAATTTAATCCTCCTGGAAACATGCCATCACTGGTAGAATATTAGGTATTTAGGTTATTTCCCATAGCACTTGTTCTTACACAAATCACCAAATGTGTGCTTTTCCACTCTCTCTTATGAATCCTTAAATCCCCAATGTCAAATAGCAAAATAGCAAAGAAAATTTATATATGGAGAGAGAGGGGTTTTTCAAGGACCATATTTTAATCTCACGCTTAAAGGGTAAATTTCTATCCATTTAATAATGTAATAAAAATTATTTTCATATTAAGCTAAACAAAACATAATTTGAAAGACAAATCTGCTGCATCTTACAAAATAACATGTCCTTCTAAACCCAGCTGAAGTCCTATCTCCACGAAGCCTTCTCTGGCCACTCCCGCCCACGGTAATTTTTTCTCATTGAAAATTCAGTTTCTTTTGGTTATACAAATTTCACTGAGTTTTTGTTTTGTTTGTTTTTTGAGACAGAATCTCGCTCTGTTGCCCAGGCTGGAGTGCAGTGGCACGATCTTGGCTCACTGCAACCTCCGCTTCCTGGGTTCAAGTGATTCTTTTGCCTCAGCTTCCTGGGTAGCTGGGATTACAGGAGCATGCCACCACGCCCGGCTAATTTTTGTATTTTTAGTAGACACAGGGTTTCACCATGTTGCCCAGTGGTCTCAAACTCCTGACCTCAGGTGATCTGCTCGCCTTGGCCTCCCAAAGTGCTGGGATTACAGGTGTGAGCCACCGTGCCCGGCCTGATTACACTGCTTTTTAAGGCTTACTGCCACAATATAGCTAGGTACCTAGAAATCAGCATTGTCGCCAAGGTGAGGGAGAGCCTGCCTCAGATCCTCAGGCAAAATAAAGTCACAGATGAGAAGCCAGATATTGAAACCACTTAAAAAGAGAGAGCAACCAACAAAAGGAAGAAATGGAGGAACTATTAAAATATTTTTATAGAAGCCCAGTAGTTTAGGACCACTTACTGAATAGGCAAACAGTCCTATATACCTTTGTGGCCATGAGGGTTTAATTTATTAAAGCAGGAATATACTGGGTTCTGGTTATCTGTTGCTTTGTAACAAATCAGAATTAGTATCAAAAACAACAACCATCATTTTATTATTATCTCTTAATAGTGTTGTGGGTTGACTGGGCCCAGCAAGGTTGTTCTTGCTTGGAATATCTCATATGGTCACAATCAGATGATGGCTGGGACTTCCTCACACGGATCTAACCGAGGCTGACTATATTAGCTGGGCCCTTGGTTGGGGCTGTAGGCTCAAATATATCTACATGTGGTCTGTGTGACTTAGATTTCCTAACTGCATGGTGGCTGGTGTCTAAGAGTAAGCATCCCAAAAGATCCGGGTGTGTTGCTTTTCATGACCTAGCTTCAGAAGTTATATCATTACTTCTTCCATACTCACGGATGGGCCTACTCAGATTCAAGACCCACTTCTTGATGGGAGGAATAACAGCTTGATCATACTGTGAGCTGAGCATGTGAGATGGGATGTATTGTGATGGCCATCTTTAGAAAACATTCACATCCCTCACATATGCAAATTACATTCAATACCTCTATCAGTGCTCCCAATTTATATTCTATTACAGTATCAACTCTAAGTCTAGGATCTCATTATCTAAATCAAGTCCATCCCATTCTAGCAGGTGTTGTTAAAATTTTTTTTTAATTAAAAAAATAAATCAAGTCCATGTTTGATTGAGGCTCCTTGGTCGCAGTTCCTTTCATCCAGCTTCTTGGGAGTCATTCCTCTTGATTTGAAGACCTTTTACTAAAGAGGTAAGTTATCTGCCCCACATATACACAACATACAGTGGTGGGAAAAACATAGGATCACCACTACAGACCCTCCCATTCAAATAGGGGGAAAACGAGATTCATAGAGTTACTGAATGTTAGCAGTTCTGGAATCCAACCAGACACATGGTGCTATTTCCTTGATTGGGGATCAGTCTTTCTGCCTATGGGGTTGTTTCCTAAGGCTCTTGGTTCTGCCTTCTGGGCTCTTCATTCGCTGAGTCATCCTTGCTTCTGCATAAAAGTAGCCTGTTTTTATTGCTGAGTAGTTTTCTTGGCCTATTTCTTGCCTGTAGGAAGAAGTTTGGGAAGTCCAAAAGCCTCCCTTCATTTTGTTCTGTTTCTGTCCCTTTCAGTCCAAGCTGATATAATTTCTTTTAAATCTCTGAATTTCTTATGAATCAGTTTATGAATTCAATTCATTAGACAGACCGACACCCCCAAATTTCTAAAAGATAAGCCTCTCTACCTTGAGCTCCCTCTGAGACTACTGTGGAACAAGACCCTTACGCTTCTTAGAAATCTCTCTTTAATGGAGAGTATCTGTGAGAGGCCTGCCCTTAAGATCTTTAAATAGCTTCCCCCACCTCCCGTTTGATAGGGTCTATAGAGTACCTATGTAAATCTCCCTGAGTCTTAATAAAATATTTTAAAGGTTCATTCTGGATTTTATATTTGCTCAGAATGCATTTCTTCATTTGAGAATAGCTTGCTTTTTGGATTGAATGAAAAAAATGTTTATTTTTCAAACCCAGAAAATCCTAGGTTATTTATATTTTCTTAAAATTTTGCTTGAAAATGAGTTTTTAAAATTTATACCACCTCTCTTCCATTTCTATTTAACTATAGACAGCTAGAAGAAGACAAACAGTACCTTCAAAATTCTGTCCTAAAATCTCCTCATTGAGTTCATTAGGTATATTTCTTATTTTCCACATTACCATAGGTGACTATATTGCCAAGTTTTTCACCACTCTAGCTTCCAATAAAATTTTCCTCACTTTCCTGTAAGTTTTCATCGTCACCTTCCTCAGGCCCACCCTGCCTCCACCTGCCATCCCTTCTCAGTCAGTGCCACACATTTTTGGGTTTTGATATGGCATCATTCCACTTCCAGTAATATTGACTCTGGGTTATCAAGTTAAAATTGTTTCATATTCAGTATGTTTTAAGAAAAATGAGTAAATTTTAGAAACTTTTCCATTAAAACTGCTAAAAATTTGAAATGTGTATATATGTATGATATGGTGATTTTAAAAATCTTATCTTTTAGAGATATTGAAATATTAGTGTATAATGTGATATAATTTCTGGGACTTATATCAGCAATATATTAGTGGGGGAAATGGAGTGTGGGTATAGTTTGATTGTGGCTCCTGATGACTGAAAATGTTGGTGGCTTCTGATGAGGCATCTATTA
The DNA here is from genome assembly GCF_029281585.2 of Gorilla gorilla gorilla. Classification (NCBI taxonomy): domain Eukaryota; kingdom Metazoa; phylum Chordata; class Mammalia; order Primates; family Hominidae; genus Gorilla; species Gorilla gorilla. The sequence goes on along the minus strand of NC_073232.2, from coordinate 42,948,006 downwards.
TGTGGTGTCTGTTTCTTGGCACAAAGGAGCAGTGTAGTTAAAAATGCCACTCTGGGGCCGGGCACAGTGGCTTATGCCTGTAATCCCAGCACTTTGGGAGGCCGAGGCAGGTGGATCACGAGTTCAAGAGTTCAAGACCAGCCTGGACAACATGGTGAAACCCTGTCTCTACTAAGAATACAAAAATTAGCCGGGTGTGGTGGCGGGCGCCTGTAATCCCGGGTACTCTGGAGGCTGAGGCAGGAGAATCGCTTGAACCTGGGAGGCCGAGGTTGCAGTCAGCTGAGATCGCACCACTGCACTCCAGCCTGCGCGACAGAGCAAGACTCCATCTCAATGAAAAAAAAAATATGCCACTCTGTAACTGTTAGAGCTCATTGATCCACCAAGAGTTTCTCACAAAACACCAGGAAACCCAGGTCCATACTCTCAGAACCATTGTCTTAAACTGCATGCAGTACTTTAACATTTCTCAAAGAGAAACCTTTAAAATGGTCCGATTGTGGTGACTCATGCCTGTAACCACAGCACTTTGGGAGGCCAGTGTGGGAGGATGGCTTGAGGACAGGAGCTTGAGACCAGCCTGGCCAACATATGAGACCCTGTCTCTTCCAAAAAAAGGAAAATTGGCCAGGTGTGGTGGCACGCACCTGTAGTCTTACCTGCATGGGAGGCAGAGTCCAGGAATTCGAGGCTGCAGTGAGCTATGATTGTATCACTGCACTTCAGCCTGGGTACCTGAGTGAGACTCTGTCTCTAAAAAACCACAATAACAACAACAAAAAAAACCTTTAAAACAACAATTAAAGAGATATCTTATCGAATACAAAGCCAGAGCTTTAACAGGAAAATTTATTTTGTTAATTTTTTATTTTTAAAGAGACAGGTCTCTCATTGTTACTCATGTTGGAGTGACATAGCACACTGCAACCTCATCCTCCTAGGTTCAGGTGATCCTCCTGCCTCAGCCTGCCGAGTAGGTAGTACTACAGGTGCGTACCACCACGCCTGGCTACTTTTTAGTTTTTTGTTTTTTTTTTTTGTAGAGATGGGGTCTTGCTATGTTGCCCACACAGGTCTCAAATTCCTGGCCTCAAGTGACCTTCCTGCTTCAGCCTCCTAAAGTGCTGGGATTACAGGGATTTAACAGATAAATTTAAATAATTCTATTTCCTCCTTGACCAAGAGTTATTTAACAGAGTTTCAAAATTTCCAGGTGGAATGACTTTATTTTCTGATTTTGTTTTATTGCAATATGATTAAGGATTTTTAAAAAATTTTTGCTACTTCTTAGAATTTATTGATATTTTCTTTGTAACTTAGTGTTCAGTTTTCATAAATGTTGCATGGACATTTGATAAGAGTTTTGTTTTTTAATTTCAGGGTACAGAATGCACCCATAATATTGTAGCTTATCGACTAGGTTAAGTAGCCTCATTATTTTTGTCTACATGAACTGCGATGGTCTAAGAAGTAAAAGTCTCCTGTTACTAGTATATTTCTGTATGTTTCAGCTTGCCTTGCTGTTTCTACTTTATAACATACTTTTAGTTTATTCTTTTTTTTTTTTTTTTTAAGACGGGATCTCACTCTGTCACCCAGGCTGGAGTGCAGTGGCGTGATTTTGGCTCACTGCAACCTCCATCTCCCGGGTTCAAGCGATTCTCCTGCCTCAGCCTCCTGAGTAGCTGGGATTGCAGGTGTGCACCACCACGCCCAGCTAATTTTTTTGTAGTTTCAGTAGAGGCAGGGTTTCATCATGTTGGCCAGACTGGCCTCGAACTCCTGGCCTCAAGTGATCTGCCCATCTCAGCCTCTCAAAGTGTTGGGATTACAGGTGTGAGCCACTGCGACTGGCCATAATATACTTTTTTTTTTTTGTTTTGAGATGGAGTCTCACTCTGTTGCCGAGACTGGAATGCAGTGGCACTGTGTCGGCTCACTGCAACCTCCGTCTCCTGGGTTCAAGCAATTCTCCTGCCTCAGCCTCCCAAGTAGCTGGGATTACAGGTGCCCACCACCACGCCCAGCTAGTTTTTATATTTTTAGTAGAGACAGGGTTTCACTGTGTTGGCCAGGCTGGTCTCGAGCTCCTGACCTCAGGTGATCCACCCACCTTGGCCTCGCAAAGTGCTGGGATTATAGGCGTGAGCCACTGCGCCCAGCCCATAATGTACTTTTAATAGCAAAAACCACAGTTACTTTTGCACCGAGGTAATAGCTGTGCTATTTGGCACGTATATATTCATAATTGTTCCATCTTAGTTGTGAATCATACCTCTTAGGGGGCAGTTTAGATAGCCCCTTAATAGCTGTGAGACCTTGTACATTATCTAACTCCCATGAGCTTCAGATTCACAAAAAAAAGTACTAATATATAGTTCAATATATTGAGGTTCAAAAATTTTTTAATTATTCTGCTCTATTACAGAGGTAATACTCAATGATGTATAAAATTTGGACAATACATAAATGCATAAGGAAAAATGTGCCTATAATGCATACAAAGAAAATAAAACTGTACATAATACATAAAGGCAGAAAAATTACTCAGTGGGATATTTTTACTAAACTGAATGCATAAATGGGGAAAAAATACCCATAATCCCAACATCCAAAGGTACCCACTATTTGTTTGTTTGAGATGGAGTCTCGCTCTGTTGCCAAGGCTGGAGTGCAGTGGCGCAATCTCAGCTCACTGCAACCTCTGCTTCCTGGGTTCAAGCAATTCTCCTGCCGCAGCCTACCAGGTAGCCGGGATTACAGGTGCATGTCACCATGCCCGGCTAATTTTTGTATTTTTAGTAGAGGCAGGGTTTCACCATGCTGGCCAGGCTGGTCTCGACTTCCTGACCTCGTGATCCATCCGCCTTAGCCTCCCAAAGTGCTGGGATTACAGGCGTAATCCCAGCATTTTGTATGCTCCTCTCAGGACTTTTTTTCTAGATGTATTTAGTTGTTGTTGTTTTTCTTTTTTTTTTTTTTTAGAATCTTTTCTTACTGGAGTAGTATGTGATGTTTATAAATCAAAATAATACAGAAGTGTTACAGAGCAAAAAGTGAAAGCCCTCTCATTAGCAGTTTGATATACATTCTTTCAGACTTTTCTCAGTGCATATACAATGTGTGGATATAATTTAATCTAAAGTATAGAATCATACTGTATATTTTGAATATAAAATCAAACTATATTTAATTTTATAACTTAATTTTTATACCTAAGATTCTGTAATATACTTTGACAGTTGTATATGTGGATCAACCTGATTCTTTCATTTTTATTTTTTATTTTTTCGAGACGGAGTCTCGCTCTGTCACTCAGGCTGGAGTGCGGTGACCTGATCTCGGCTCACTGCAACCTCCGCCTCCCAGGTTCAAGCGATTCTCCTGCCTCAGCCTCCTGAGAAGCTGGGACTATAGGCGCCTGCCACCATGCCCAGCTAATTTTTGTATTTTTAGTAGAGATGGGGTTTCACCATATGGCCAGGCTGGTCTTGAACTCCTGACCTTGTGATTCACCCGCCTCGGCCTCCCAAAGTGCTGGGATTACAGGCGTGAGCCATCACGCCCGGCCTCAACCTCATTCTTTTTAAAAGCTATGTAGTTTTCATTGTATTGATATATCATAATTTATTAGATGATTTCCAAATATTCACTATAATTAATAGTATTACAGTGAACATTCATTCATTTAATAAATATTTAATGATTACCTGCTGTGTGCCAAGCACTATTTTTGGTGTTGAAAACTGTGGTAAACAAATCTTAAGTTCCAGCCTTCACAAAGCTGTTCTCTGTAAGCACTCCTAGCTTTGTGTACTCGTGACAATTTCAATATATAACATTTTTTTTTTTTTTAAACAAGATGCGGTCTCACTATGTTGCTCAGGCTGTACTTGAATTCCTGGGTTCAACTGATCCTCCCTCCTCAGCCTCCTGAGTAGCAGGGATTACAGGTACATGCCACTATGCCCAACTCAGAACATTTTTTGAAAACAGAATTTTTGGGGCTAAGAGTTCACATTAGATACTACTAAATCTCTCTAATCTTTTCTCATCTGATAGAAAAAAAAGGTAAAACAAAACTCTTGTCATTGTTTTTAATAAATGTCATTATTATTAAGATTAAACTTTTTTTTAGGTCATTGGCCATTTGTATTTCTTATTTTACGAATTACCTATTCATATTTTAAGGATCACAAATAATATCTGATAAGTAATAATACATTGCTTTTGAAACATATTAGACATATAACATTTGATTGGATGATTACAGTTCCTATTATTTCATTTATTAATAATCAGTCTTGACAAATACAAGTTCAGCATCTCTAATTCAAAAATCCAAAATCTGAAATGCTCCAAAATCCAAAACTTCTTGAGTGCTGACATGACGTGCCAAGTGGAACATTTCACACCTGACCTCATGTAACATGTTGCAGTCAAAACGCAGGAACACAACACACAGTTTGTTCAGGGATCTCAAGGGAAAAAGACCCTCCCCCCAGTGCCTTCCAGTTGCGATGTGTCTTTTCCAAGCACAGCATGATGGTGATGCCAAACAACCACAAATTGTCCACATGGTGGCCGAGATAGTTGAAACCTTTTGCTTTCTGATGGTTCAATGTATACAGACTTTGTTTCCTGCCCACAATTATTTAAAATATTGTATAAAGTTATCTTTAGCCTATGTGTATAAGGTGTATATGAAACATAAATGAATTTTGTGTTTAGATTTGGGTCCCAAAGTATCTCATTATGTGTGTGAGAATATTTCAAAATCCAAAGAATTTTGAAATCTGAAACACTTTTGGTCCCAAGGATTTTAGATAGAGAATACTCAACCGGTAATGCAAAAAAGATGGAAAAGCCTGTTGGTCATGTATCAAGATTTATTTACTGAATGACTTAATGAGTCCATATATCTTCCAAAAACCCTGTCTGTAGATTACAGCCTCTGAATTGTTCTTTCAATTTGAAAGGCTGAGAATCACTGATAACAAAAGCAAACATCCTCTAACAGAATACTGAATACAAGAGAGAGCTGTGCCTTCCTAAAGAAATTTTTGAATTCATTTGTGTTTGGATGATCTTTTTTAACCTTGCCATCATGCATTTTTAATTGATATAATTTACACATAATGAAGTACACAATCTAAGGTGTTGGATTATTTTTTAAATAGTTTCACTGAGGCCTAGCACAGTGGCTCACACCTTTAATCTCAACAGTTTGTGAGGCCAGAAGTTCGAGACCAGCCTGGGCAACATAGCAAGACCCTGTCTCTACAAAAAAATTAAAAAATTCGCTGGGCATGGTGGAACACACCTGTAGTCCTAGGTACTTGAGAGGCTGAGGTGGAAGGCCGGGAGTTTGAGGCTACAGTGAGCTATGATTGATTGCATCACTGCACTCCAGCCTGAACGATAGAGTGAGACCCTGTCTCTTAAAATAAAAAAGTTTCACTGAAGTGAGAAACCAAAAATTTTAGTGTATTTTCACTAATTTGTGGGGGTGGGGATAGGTAGAGGCCATATTCATAGTACTTTGGGCAGTGTTCTCTAGAAAATTTATAGTACTTTTCGTGTTATTATACACTATCACCTATTAAGGTAAGTATTTGGTTAAAGTGCCGTAGAAATGGAGGTGATGAGAGGTTCTCATTGATTACATAATTTCCTAGATAGTATTAACTCGTAATGCTTTCTTTTTTTTTTTTTTTTTTTTTTTTTTGCTGAAAGTATTTTTTAAAGTTAGTAATTGGTTCTGTTGATTTTATAGGTACAGTGTAGTGAATGTAAGTGCCAGCCAGTACTGGAGCTAACATTAGAACTTTACCCTTCTGACTGTAGTTTCATATTCTTCACATAAACCCTACTTCTGCGTGAGAGGCTTGGACTGACTCTGACCCACAGACTTCTCAGATTATTTTTGATAATTCTTTGCCAGTTTGTTTTCTTTAAAATTGCTACTTCATTCTAACATCCTGTTTCCTGATGAGTCTAGGTTCAAGGTAACTAGGTAACTCTTTTTTTCTTTTTTTTTTTAATACGGGGTCTCATTCTGTCACCCAGGTTGGAGTGCAGTGGTGTGATCTCGGCTCACTGCAACCTCTACCTCCCAGGCTCAAGCGAACCTCTCGCCTCAGCCTCCCAGGTAACTGAGACCACAGATATACACCACTATGCCTGGCTAATTTTTTGTATTTTTGGTAGAGACGGGGTTTTGCCATGTTGCCCTGGTTTGTCTTGAACTCCTGAGCTCAAGCAATCCACCCACCTCGGCCTCCCAAAGTGCTAGGATTATAGGTGCTAGCCACTGTGCCCAGACCTAGGTAACTCTTAATTGTGTTTTTACACATTTGTGTGGCATTTCCTTTAAGCCACCTATGTGGTCTTTGAGGAATTGTGATACCAAGTGTTCAACACAAAACTGGAAACTTCCACTATTGAGAGGTTCATCCATTCTGTCCTGAAGGACAACAGGCATTTCCTGCTGTCCTTCTAGGTTTAACTTGTACCTCTTCAGGAGGCACATGGTTCTGGAGGGGCAGGTTTGTAGTGTTCCTGAGGATTTTCCCTGCCTCCTTTTAAACAATCATCTATCATTGCTTCAGTAGCTTTAGCATTTTCGGTGAGTCTTTTGATTCAGTAAAGTATAGAGTAGGGATAAAGAATAAATAAGACAAATTTTATTAGCCTCGTTTTCATTTAAAAATAATATTGTACTTAATTGAAATATAAATGAGCTCTGTTTGAGCTTTCTTTTAAAAAAAAAAAAAAAAAAAAAAAAGATGAGCGACTCAGAGCTAACCAATCTGGCCAGAGCTTCTGAATGATGTCTTCAAAGTTCTCCAATAAAACTGACAAGAACAAGGCTGACAAATTTGTAATTTCATCAGAAACTGAGCAAAAGGAAATTTATGGTAAAGATAAATACTTATCCATTGTAGACCATTGGATAGCCACTGCTCTCAGAGCCTGCCTTGCTGAAATATATTCAGTGTGTATATACATACAAAATATTCAGCCTTTGCTTTAAAAGGCAAATAGAACACTATTCCTTTGTATAATCCTTAAAGCTTCACTTTCTGGTTTGTGTTTTATGCCTTTATTTGAACATTAAAACAATATTTGTTTATATGTATTTCCCCTTATTCTATATGAAAGATGATCTGGTAAATCTGTTAAATCCTTTACAAAAACATCACCACTCAAACTTACTTTGAAATGTTTGCAACTCCTGAGTAATTATGTTGAGTAGCATTTCACTATAGTTTAACCAACAGTGGTTTCATTCCCTGTACAGCCATTAGATCGTGTACCAAAAGAATTGTATCTTATTTCATGTATTACTCATGACTCATTGTTTCTGTATTTCACCGAAAATAGACTAATACTCCTTTTCTCCTCTTCTCCTTTGTGGATTTTATTGTAAGAGAAGATAGGCTTAAAACAGAATAATTTTCAGGAGCAAAATTACGTGGGTTTTTCCATCTGGGTAATCCATTTTGGCTTTTATTATTGTGGAGGAGAATATAGCTCATACAGTAGATGGTTTGTTGTTTCTTTTTCCTGCTTGTATTTTTTTTTTTAAGAAATGATTTCTTCACAAAATCAGCAACAGTTCTCCTTGAATTTTTCTTGTATTTCTTCGTCCAGTTGGCTCTCATTTTCCCCCATCTTCTGCTTGCCTGTTGTGATACTCAGTGAGCCTGAGGAGCTACAGAACTTTCATTTAAAAATGCAGAAATAGAAACAATTGACAAATGCTTGCCACAAAGAAAAAATTCCAAACTCATAAATCTGGCCTGTTTAATTTGTTCTGCAGTAGTGTCCTCTGCTATTAATTTATTTATGCAAGCTGTAAAGTCTGAGAAAGGGCTTCTGTTTTTAAAGGCTTTTCAGTTTCTGTTCTCCAATTTTTTTTGTAATAAACTTCCATTTTATATTCTTCTTAATATTTTATTATGAAAGTTGAAAACCTTTATGAAAGTTGGAGTAATGGTTTAATGAATCCCATGTACCCAGTACCTAACTTCATCAGTTACCAACACATAGCCTATCTTATTTCATTTTTACCCCCACTCATTTTTTTGCACACACACGAAATACTGGATTGTTTTATGGAAATTATTTATTATATTGTTTTTCTGTAAATACTTCAATATATTTCTCTGACATGTAAGGGTAGCCACAATACCATCATCAAATCTAAAAATATTAACAGTATTTTTAATATCATAGAATATCTAGTCATGTTTAAATTTTTCTGATTGTCCCATAAATTTGCACTTAGCTCATTTTAAATGGAATCCAAACAAGGACCAGACATTGTATTCTTTCTTAATCTGTAGGATCCTTCTCTTTGTTTTTGGAATGGAAGTAAATATATATATAAATATATAAATATATAATAAGAGTGCCAACAATTTACATTTTTTTTTTTTTGAGACAGAGTCTCTCACTCAAGCTGGAGTGCAATGGCACAGTCTTGGCTCACTGCAACCTCCACCTCCTGGGTTCAAGTGATTCTCGTGCTTCAGCCTCCCAAGTAGCTGGGATTACAGGTGCCCACCACCATATCTGGCAAATTTTTTTTTTTTTTTAGTAGAGACAGGGTTTTCACCATGTTGGCCAGGCTGGTCACGAACTCCCAACCTCAGGTGATCTGCCCGCCTCGGCCTCTCAAAATACTAGGATTACAGGAGTGAGCCATCGCGCTCGGACAATTTACCTATTTTTAAAGTCAACAAATGCCTCAAATACCACAAAATCCAGAAGAAAAACAAAACATTTTAATTAATTACCTGATACACTTCTATAATACTTTTTGTTCCTGCTTTGTCTTCATACTCTTTGATCACTTCTTCATATAACAAAGATTTTCCAATATAATTTCTTATAGAGAATAAACCTAATTCAGCCTTTTTCCTAACATAGTTGATTGAAATTTGTTTTTTTGTTGTAGATCACATGCAAAAAAACTGGCAAATTCACATACAGTCGCAGTCATTGTAGTATTAATGCACACAGAAGAGTATCAGTTCTATTTTGTGTGATTCCCAACAAAAATGAAAACAAAGTATGTTGCATTGTAATTGTATCCACGTCTTAGCCGATAAATTTCTTCTTACTTATTGGTTGATTGATTGATTGGCTGCGTGCAGTGGTGCGATCACAGCTCACTGCAGCCTCAATCTCCCAGGCCCAAGCGATCTTGCCACCTCAGCCTTCCAAGTAGCTGGGACTACAGGTGTGTGCCACCAGGCCTGGCTAATTTTTTATTTTTTGTAGAGATGAGGATTTGCTGGTTGCCCAGGCTGCTCTCAAACTGCTAGACTCAAGTGATATTCCTGCCTCGGCCTCCCAAAGTTGTGGGATTACAGGCATGAGCCACCTCACCTGGCCCTAGTATCTTTCCTTTCTTTCTTTCCTTCTTTCTTTCTTTCCTTCCTTCGTTCTTTCTTTCTTTCTTTCTTTCTTTCTTTCTTTCTTTCTTTCTTTCTTTCTTTCTTTCTTTCTTTTCTTTCTTTCTTTTCTTTCTCTCTTTCTCTCTTTCTCTTTCTTTCTTTCTCTCTCTCTCTTTCCTTCCTTCCTTTCTTCCTTTCCTTTCCTTTCCTTTTTCCTTTCCTTTCTTCTTTTTTTTTGGAGACAGGGTCTCGCTCTGTTGCCCAGGCTGGAGTGCAGCAGTGTGGTCTTGGCTTACTGCAACCTCTGCCTCCTGGGTTCAAGTGATTCTCATGCCTCAGCCTCCTGTGTAGCTAGGACTACAGGTGCCTGCCACCATGCCCAGCTAATTTTTTGTATTTTAGTGACAACAGAATTTCACCATATTGTCCAGGGTGGTTGAACTCCCAAGCTCAGGCAATCCGCCCACCTCAGCCTCCCAAAGTACTGGGATTACAGGTGTGAGCCACCTCACCCGGCTGCCCTAGTATATTTCTGATAACAGAGAACTTCCATTTTGATAAGGTGTCAATGAGAACCTAATCCTTTGCTTACAGTTTACCCCCTTTTTTTCCCCCTTGCCATTTATTTGTTGAATAAACCAATTCAACTGTGCTATAGAAAGTCCCTGTGGAATTTGCTAGTCATTATCTAGATATTTACCCATCTAATAAATATTTATTGAGAGTCTGTTATGTACAGGCACTTCCTGCTTTCATAGAGCAACAGTCTAGTAGATGAACAAACACTAATCATCTCACGATTAAATATAGAATTTTAATTTCATAAGCACTTAGAAGAGAGATGTGAAGAAAACTTTAAGAGCATTTCATAAGGGATTTGACCTATTCTAGTTATCAAGGAGGTGGTAATTGAATGAGGTCTGCAAAAATTAGTAGGCATTAATGGGATGAAGGAATGACCTGGGGGATCTTTCTCTAACCAGAAGAATGGGGAAAGGCCTAGAGCCCACAGAGGAGAATGAAGAATATAGGGTATTTCAAAAAGCCAATGTGGTGAAGTACAGAGAGTGAGAAGGCTGATGTGAGATGAAGTCAAAGACATAGGTAGGGAATAGGCCATGAAGAGCTTTTTTTTTTTTTTTTTTTTTTGAGACGGAGTCTCACTCTTGTTGCCCAGGCTGGAGTGCAATGGCACTATCTTGGCTCACCGCAACCTCCGCCTCCTGGGTTCAAGCAATTCTCCTGCCTCATCCTCCCAAGTAGCTGGGATTACAGGCATGCACCACCACACCTGGTTAATTTTTTTGTGTCTTTAGTAGAGACGGGGTTTCTCCATGTTGGTCAGGCTGGTCTTGAACTCCCGACCTCGGGTGATCCGCCCATCTCGGCCTCCCAAAGTGCTGGAATTACAGGCGTGAGCCACCGCGCCCGGCATGAAGAGCTTTAAAGACAGCTATGTGGAGGCCTTTGATTCATTAATTCATTCAAATATGCAGTGGTTATTTGAGGGAATATGTCTCTTAGGTGACAGGCACTTCTTTTGGTGCCAGGAACATACAGAACTAGTCATGGACCTTGCATTCTAGTGGTGGTGTAGGCAGGGGGGAAGAGGGTGGGAACAATAAATCAATAAGAAAGAATCACATAATGTGAAGTTCCAAGAATAAAATAAAGCATAAAGCAATTGTTGAGCTACTTTAGATTGAATGGAAAGAGAGGATGTTTTTGAGGAGGGGTTGTTTAGTGAAACCTTAATGATGAGAAAGAACCAATCATGCAAAAAGAATCTATGGAAGGAATACTTCAGGCAGAGAAACGAAATTATGCAAGGCCATGAGGCCAGAAGCAAGCTTGGCCAGTTCAAGGAACAGTTCAAGAAGACATTGGCCTGGGACATAAGGAGTGAGGATGTCAGAGTTACAAAATAAGGTTGGGAGAGGCATACAGCTAACATAGCTATTAAACCATATTACAGAATTAGTCACAAAATAACACAGCTCTAAGGAGTGACATTTGCTTTGGTAGTGAACGTTGTTCCTTAAGTCACTGAGAAACAATATTTATTTTATTGCTTTTCACACTCAGGAGTAGCATTTTCATTTATTATGTGGAAATTTAGCTGAGCTTAAAAGCCTGATGGCCACAAAGACTTTTATAAGGTGGTACATCTGTAGAGTGAAGGGGGAAAGAAGATGCATTGACAGTAATTTAGTTATTTAGTACAGTCAGCTGAACTAAAACTTAAATGAGAATTTTGAGGAGTATATTACTTAAGCCTAAAGATAACATTTTAATGGCTTCCTATTGTGCCAAGTGCACTTCTTCTGAAATCTTAAAAAAAAAAGTGACAGTGCTTCTCCTTGGAAATGGCAACTTTTAATGTGGTCTAAGCCAAGAAGACTAATGAAATTTGCTTAAGTTCAATGAGTTCTTTTTTTTTGTTTGTCATTTTTATTAGAAAAGGAGGCCAGTCATCATAGTGTAATCAAACTCCAAAGTTTAGCTCTCAGGTAACTCAATTCTAAATAGTTCGTTGGAATAGTGAATCTAATGCTTTGATTATTTTGCCTCCTTTTACTTCTTTCACCATATACATACCCACCCTCCCTCTCCTCTCACACATACACATAAGCTTTGCTCAGAAAATAGACCTGATGCTGGATTTTTTACTTCAGTGTTGACTGGCTGTTCTAAGGGATGGCCAACAGAAGATAGGGCACTGAGAATTGTTTTCCTTTTCTCACCCAAGAACATCTATTATTCATAAAATAACATATTCTGTTAATATGTATTTCCTGCAAATTATTAGCAGGAAATAGAAAAAACTGAAAAGGAAAATAATTGATTTCTGTCCAGATTCTGTTTACTTACTTAAACATCTAATAACTTTTCCAAATAGAAACAGTCACTTAAATGCAATCTAGTCAATAAGCAACATGAAATAGGAAAATTTATAGCAGTCTATTGACAAGTTTATTTTACTTAATGGTAAATAGATGATTTCTTTACGGAACACTTTTTAGGAGAAGAATAACCTGAATTTAAAGAATAGTCACATTTTACAATGCCATATTATCACCACTAATGGATATTAGGTTTCCTTTGTCATTATATTCAGCAGTTGGCTTACCTTTTCTTCCACCTGCTATCTTTGAAACTCAGCCAGTTTCTCTTGTCTTTGGCTTCTGATGCAGATCTCATTACCAGCCAAATGAGAACAGATTCAAGTAAATGTTTGCCCTGAAATTAGACGAGTCTACTGTAGAAATTTGTTTGTGAGGCAAGAACAGTCATAGGCATCTGAAACACTAGCTTCAACGGAACATATAATGATTGCAGAATCCAAAGAAATACTTCATAATTTTGACTCAAGAATGAAGTTCCCATAAAATTGTATTAAGTTTTCAGGTACATTCTTAATATTCATGGCATAGATAGCCATTAGAGGAAAGGAAATAAGACTCTAGTAACATTTTTAAAGGTCATCTTGTAGAAGGAAGTATCCTTTCAGTACCTTGAGGGAGAGTTAGGATTGGTTTATTTTCTGGAAAGCCTCATGCATTAGTCCGTTCTCACATAGCTATAAAGAACTACTCGAGACTGGGTAATTTATAAAGAAAAGAGGTTTAGTTGACTCACATTTCTGCAGCCTGTACAGGAAACATGGCTGGGAGGCCTCAGGAAACCTAGAATCATGGAGGAAGGCGAAGAGGGAGCAAGCACATCTTACTATGGTGGAGCAGGAGAGAGAGAGTGTGAAGGGGGAAGTGCTACACACTTTTAGACAGCCAGATCTCGTGAGAACTCACTCACTCTCTTGAGAACAGCAAGGGGGAAATCCACCTCCGTGATTCAGTCACCTCCCACCAGGTCCCCGTACTGAAATTGGGAAGTAGAATTTGACATGAGATTTGGGTGGGGACACAGAGCCAAACCGTATCACCTTGGAAATTATAAGATGTTTTGTCTTTATCCTTTCAGCAATGAGGAGCCAGTGAAAATGTTCTGAAGAGATGATAATATCATCCAGTCTTTCTGTTGGAGAGTGACTGGTGCATTCTGATGGATATATTAGAAGGACAAAAGATTGGAGGCATTGTAGTAGTAGTAACAATAACCATTCTGTTTTGAGTGCCAGGCACTGTGCTCACTGTGCTTAATGCTTTATATGCATTAGCCCTTTGTCACCTCACAACATCTGGATTTATCTAAACAGAAACTAAGACTTGAGGCAGTCAATGGAACTTGCTCCAAACCACAAAGCTAATAAATGGAAGAGCTGGGATTCAAATCCATTTGTGACTTTAGGGCCTCTGCTCTTAACCACTGAATTATACTAATATTCATAGAAAAAAGAACGAACAAAAAGAAGCAAAAAGGGTGATGGTAGACTTGATGAGACTTGGAATTGGCTGGGAGTACAAAGTGAAGACTCTAAAATGGCTATGGGTCTTAAAGTCTGAGAGACTGACCAAAAAGTTTGACGTACAATTAATCGAAATCGGAAACATTGGAGTGGAGCAGGTTTGGGAACATATTTTACTTCAGGGACTTAGAGGTATATTTGATAGAGCTATTCTAATAAGCAGCTAGAAATTTGAATCTGAAAATCAGTACAGAAAGGACTCAAGACATTATTTTCATTAAGATAATAACTTGAAGTTCTAAGAAAGGTTGAGCTCTCCAAACAGAATAAGTATGAAAAAACAAGGGCAAAGAATAAGCCTTGATGAGTATTTTGGGGATAGCTGGAAGAGCAAGAAGGCAGTAAAGGAGACATAGAAGTGGTCAAAGACAGTAGAGTAAGAAGTAAATTCAGGAACTCCTAGAGTTTCATAGAATTCAAAGAAAAGAATTTCAGGAGGGAGGAGGTAGTCAGCAGTATCAAATGTTTCCAAGAAGGCATAATAGTATGAGAAATGAGAAAATATCAGTGGGAAGTAGGATTAGTGAAGGCAGGCTTGTGTGTGTGTGTGTGTGTTTGTATGTGTGTGCGCGCGAACATATGTGTATGGGGGTGGGCATAGTGTAGAACTAGACATGTCTAAGGTTGGAGAAAGGAGCTATTGAAGTTGGAGACATTAAAGATGCAAGAGAGAAGAACTAACTGAAGAAGTAAAGGTATTCACCTTGCAAAGGAGTGGGGAGACTTCTTTCCCTGTGTTAGAGTGAAAGAAGAGAAAAAAAGAAAATTGAGAGAAACTTGGTGTTGGAGAAGAGAGGAATTGTGAGGGTGAATTTCAGAAATTTCCTATTTTACTGGTTTCAGTAAAATATGAGGTGAGGTCTTTGACTGAGAGGCAGGAAACAGTTCTGAACAACTTCTGTAGGGAAGAAGTCTGAGAGTCCACTGACATATGTGACAGCATTTAGTGAGTAACATGATTTTGTAGTGACATCAGTTAAGACAATTATGTTGCCTTTTTTTTTTTTTTTTTTTTTTTTGACGGAGTTTCGCTCTTGTTGCCCAGGCTGGAGTTCAGTGGTGCAATCTCAGCTCACTGCAACCTCTGCCTCCCGGGTTGAAGTGATTCTCCTGCCTGAGCCTCCCAAGTAGCTGGGATTACAGGCGCCTGCCACCACGCCCAGCTAGTTTGTTGTTGTTGTTGTTGTTGTTGTTGTTTTGTATTTTTAGTAGAGACAGGGTTTCACTATGTTGGCCAGGCTGGTCTTGAACTCCTGACCTCAGGTGATCTACCTGCCTCAGCCTCCCAAAGTGCTGGGATTACAGGTGTGAGCCACTGCGCCTGGTCTGTGTTGCCTTTTTCTCATAGGCCTTGCTTTATCCCACAGCAGGAGTTGATGAAATAAATTTACCAGAAAGTAAGGATTGGCACAGTAGGTCTAGGAGGTCAAGGAAACCAAAATGCCAGAGAACATAGTTAAAATAAGGCTTATACTGAGTATGGAGATAGTAGAGAAAGGACAATAGGCCTGGAGAATATTGAAAAGACTTGGTAACTTCTATTGGTTATATCCAGTAAGAAACCTCCAACCTGCTCAGCACATGCTTTTAGAAATAGCTATTCAGTGTATACTTTATTAGTTTACCAACTGGGGTCACCCTTTGAACCAAGATAAACATGAATCTTTTACTGCCAATTTCTCAAGGCAAAAATGCATAATTTATAATGTAGGAAAGATAGGCTATAAAATAGTTGATAAGATTTAAGTCTAGATTGCCTTTTCAGTTCGGTTGTGGTGGCTGTTGTTTGAGAAAAAGGTTATTAATGTTAAAGGATAGTTGCATTCTAGACGCAATGAGCCAAAATAGAATTTGTTGCGAACTTGTTAATGTGTTCATGTGTGTTTTTTGTTGAAGTGAGTTGACATTTTTATGACAAACATTTTTTTGTGCCTGTTGTAGTTGTTCAATGAGAAGAGGGCCAATATAACCAATAGACTTGGTCCTCTACTAATCTGAATAATAAGACTTGTTTTGTAAGACCTGTGGGGTCCCTTCAGATTATTCTTACAGTTGGATTTTCTTTTCTTAACTAAGCAGCTACTCAATCTCTCTTTGCTTTTCTTTCAATGACATTAGAGTTCCAGAGCAAGAGGAAAGGAATCTTTCACTCAGTTTAGTTTGATTGAAAAGGCCTGCTTAATTAAAATGTGTAAGTTGTCTTTGAGCTTATCATTTAATGATTTTCTTCTATCTCTGTATTAAGAGACTAAGTAATGATAATGTCTTGAATTTTTGCAAAATAAATTTCATGTTAACTAACTTATCTTTGAAGATAAAAGATAATTTCTCAAGATAACATGTTTTGAAAAGAATTTTACCAAAAGACCATACTGGCTTTTTCAGTCTTATTTTCATATACATAGAATTCTGAATGCTGTCTTTTCCTTTGTTACAGATATATTCAGAAACATTTCCCTGTATCTTCCTTCTTGTTTAGTTAAAAAATAAATTTTATTCAGCCAACCCTGTGTTCCTTGTCATTTATGTACTAGATACACTTGAAAACAGTTTCCTATATTGAACGTATTTTAGGAAATAATATTATTTACCTATTCATTTTGGATGTTTATAGTGCTTTTTTTTTTAACATGGAAAGTAAAATGCTTTTAATTTGTAATTTCAAGGTTTCTTTTCTTTTTGTTTTTTTTCTTTTTGAGAGGGAATCTTGCCCTACTGCCCAGGCTAGAGTGCAGTGGTGTGATCTCGGCTCACTGCAGCCTCCACTGCCCGATTCAAGCAATTCTCCTGTCTCAGCCTCCCGAGTAGCTGGGATTACAGACATCTGCCACCATGCCCAACTAATTTTTGTATTTTTAGTAGAGGCGGGGTTTCACCATGTTGGCCAGGCTGGTCTCAAACTCCTGAGCTCAGGTGATCCGCCCGCCTCGGCTTCCCAAAGTGCTGGGATTACCGGCGTGAGCCACTGCGCCCATACTCAAGATTTCTTATACTTCATTATTGATATGAAGTGGAGACAGTGGGCAGAGCAAGAGAGTACAAAAGGAAGAAAAGTGACCAGAGAGAACAGAATTCTATGCAGAGATTTAGTGGTTGAAGACATGATGCAAAAGGACAAAGGAACCTCAGGGATGGTCTCTAGTGAGTAATCTTTAGTATTCATTATTGAGATATGCTTTAAAATAGCATCATGAAGGGCTGTTTTCTGACATAAAGGGCTGTTTTCTGACATAACTTTCTATCCTTACAGAAGCAAATTGTTGCAAAGCAATGTAAAGAGGAAGTAAGCTTTCTTCCCATTACTGCTTTATGTAATGTTTTATCAAATGCTTTGGCTTTATGTTGTCCGGTTTTTAGTGTCCTGTGGGAGGTTGGTGGAGAGGAGTATCCAGCCCTGAGTAAATTAAAAATATGCAGCTTGACAAGTTAATCATCTCTGTGGCTTAGTGCTTCAAGATGTGCTTTAACTGTCACCTCTGATTCCTGGATCACTTTCATCACTGTCTTTTCTAAGCTGTACTAAACATTAAATAACATGAGGGTTCCTTGCTGCCAGCATTTAGAATACAGTCTAGTTCCTAGCCCAGTGTCCTAGCCCAACATTTGGATTTTTTATATATGCTGTGAGGATGACTCATGGCAAGAGTTCATTCAAACAGATTCCCCATAGGAAGCTGAAATGAGAGCTTTTGGCAAGGCAGGTAGAACCCATTGGAACATAAATTCAAATGATATATAGCTAGCTGTGGACTGCTAGTGAGCAACAGCTGACCAGCCAACTTGGAAATTAACATTTAGAGTCAGTGTCTTTTTATGAGCAAAGGCATCAACCAACAATGTGATGTAACGTCCAGAGCTGTAACGACTCTGAAGACTGCAGAAACCTAACCCTTTAATTATAGAAGGTAATGAAAAATCAGGTAAAACTTGGGAAAGAAGTGTAAGAGGATCTGTTAATTTAAATACCAGCTCTCTCTCTCTCTCTTTTTTTTTTTTTTTTTGAGAGAGGGAGTCTTGCTCTGTTGCCCAAGCTGGAGTGCAGTGGCACAATCTTGTCTCACTGCAACTTCCGCCTCCTGGGATCAAGCGATTCTCCTGCCTCAGCCTCCTGAGTAGCTGGGATTACAGGCATGCACCACCACACCTGGCTAATTTTTGTAGTTTTAGTAGAGACAGGGTTTCACTATGTTGGCCAGGCTGGTCTCGAACTCCTGGCCTCAAGTGATCTGCCCGCCTCAGCCTCCCAAATTGCTGGGATTACAGGTGTGAGCCACTGCGCCCAGCAAATACCATCTCTCTTGATGTCTGCACTATGGATAGCATATTTTTGTGATTTTTTTTTCCTGACTGTGAAACAACACGATTGTTGTAAACAATTTGCAAACTATACATAAATTATAACCTGCAGGTCTATTTAGTCTATGTTTTTCAGGTCTATACATACATATTTTTTAAACATAATTTAGGTTCTTGCTACACACTGTGTTTCGTAACTGACAGTGTGATGTTTCAACATCTAGACCCAAAGAATTTTAAACCTTAAAAATCCCCTAATCTAACCTTCTGAAATTGGAGGAAAGTGGCAGGGGATGGAAAAGTAAAGGCAGTTACACACATGTCAACAAATGAGGGTCAAATCAAATGGAAGAGTGCAACAAGGGACTTTAGTAATGGTCAGGTGAAACTGTAATCCTAATCCTGGTAAACTGGTAGAAACCTAATTTGTAAGCATGCCATGGAAGTCTTTTATAGTACGGCATTCTGCAACTGCCTTTAATCCAAGTGGTACAACTGATTTGGCATGGCTGCTGGAACGGATCTCCAAACAAATGTTGTTCCTGGCACAGGCTTCTTCTGAGCAATTGTTTCACACTGCTGACATTGGAGTTTTTTGTTTTTTTTTTTAATATATCTTTCATTCCCTGGTGCATTAAAACCTATCAAGCCTGTAATTTTTTGCTTTAAAGATTAGCTCTTCTTACAATGTAATGTGTGAGGAAGAGACTTAAATTAAAAGTAGCAGAATAAAGGAATTTTTACTCTTCCTTTCTTTTTTGAAACTCACTAAAAAGAAGACAGGAAAATAGAAAAGAAGTCCATTATTAGTGAAACTAGGCACAAAGCTCAGCCCCAGAATACAAACAATGAAGCATAACTTGCCAAATACATACTATGAAATCTAGACCACATATAGGAGGATGCTGAACCTCTTCTGGGAATTCCAAGCAATGTACTGATTTCTCTAAAAGGAAGGGTTATATTATTTTAAGGGTCATATTATTTTAAGGGTCTAACCAGTGAACCTTTATTGTAGTGTTCTGACATTTAGTTTTTTATAGACTCAAATTATAGATATGATCTGTTATAAAAAATAAGAATCTGTCCAATACAAGTGTTAAGAAATAATAAGGCAATAGGAGGAGATGAAAAACCAGTGGGAAAATCTTAGGAAAGAAGTATAAAAGAAAAATAAAAGCATTAGAGAAGTGAAAAACACATCAGAAATAACAACAAAGAGTAAATGTAATCAGAGACATGGCTAAGAGGCTTGAGGAAATTATATAAATTTAAGAAAATACAGATATAAAAATTATAGAGAAAATGATAAGAGGAAACAAAAGACATCTATGCATGGCATCAGCAAACTTGTAAAGGGCCAAAAGTAAATACTTTAGGCTTTGCAGCCATATAGTTTCTGTTACAGGCATTCAGCTCTGCCTCTTATAGTACAGGAGCAGCCATACACACACTATATATGGCTGTGTTGTAGTAAAACTTTATTTACAAAAACAGATAGTGGACTGGATTTTGCCTGATCTTGGTTGCTGAACTTCGTTGTTGAGAAAAATAACAAATGGAACTGAAGTAATATTTAGAGCTATAATAGGAGAAAAATTTTTCTGAAATAATGAAAACCTTGAATCAAAGATGACTACCCTGTGGCCCAGGAATAATTGATATAGAACAATTGATATCGAGGCATATTTTGGTGAAAATATAGAACTTAAATGGATAAAGAATTTGGTGGACATGTAGGTAGTGGGATGGGGGACAGAACTTGGGCTTACCTTAGCTTTCTCTTTAGCAAGAAACAATGTTAGAAAACAATAGAGGAGTGTTGACCACGTCTTGAGGTTAACCCAGGATTTTTTAACCAGCAAAATACTTTAAGCATAAATATTAATACACGGATGTGCTCTAGCATGGGAAAGCTCAACAAATCTAATACCCATGAGATCTTTTTCAGACAGATTACATCGTGATAAAAACCTACCTAATCGAAAGATTAATCAAAGAATTCAGAAATAAACTGATAAAAAATAGTGTGATAAGAATTAAATTCATTTCATTACAGAGCTAATATGCCTCAGTGGAAATTATACTTTCAGAATAGATTGTCACTTTATAATCTTGATATTATAAAAATAAATAACAAATCAGGTGGGGAAGGGAGGTGTAAATGTCATTCCTTCATAGCAAGAAGGATCACTTGAGGCCATAAGTTCAAGATCAGCCTGGCCAACATGGTGAAACCCCATCTCTATTAAAAATACAAAAATATATGGTGGCGGGTGCCTGTAATCCCAGCTACTTAGGTGGTGAGGCACGAGAATCACTTGAAATCGGGGGGCGGAGGTTGCAGTGAGCCAAGATCATGCCACTGCACTCCAGCCTGGGCGACAGAGTGAGACTCCATCTCAAAAAAATAATAATAAACTCTAGAGGGATCTTTTAGGAACTGGTATGCCATATGATTCAACACTCATTAACAAGTCTAGTTTTACATCAGATTTTTTTTCTTCAGCTATTTCAGTGAAAACTTTAAAATATTTTTTAAATAATACGTAGGAATGGGCAAAACATAAAGATGAGATTTATTCAGTTGTACAGTAGAAGTTTTAGTAATCATTTAAGTAAAAGGAAATTTCCTCTGGCTTCCTGAACTTCAGTAATTGAAAGCTGTTCCTTTATAGCCAATTGGTGTGTGCTTTTAAATAGCCAACAACAGTGATTAAGACTAAGACATCAGCAGGGCACAGTGGCTCACACATAATCCCAGCACTCAGGAGGCCGAAGCAGGAGGATCTCTTGAGCTCAGAAATTTGAGAACAGCATTGACAACATAGCAATACTTAATTTCTATTTAAAAAATTAAAAATTTAGCTGGGGTGGTGGCAAGCACCACCAGCTACTTCAGATGCTGAGGCAGTGGATCGCTTGAGTGCAGGAGGCACAGGCTGCAGTGAGCTGCACTCCAGCCTGAGTGACACAGGAGACGTTATCTCAGAACAAAACAAACAAAAACTAGTACATAATCTGGTGAGGTTACCGACCTTCATTACAAAAGAATCTTCTGGACAGCCAGGCAAACAAACAAGTTCATATAAGTGTGATGAGGAATGGTAACATACTGTCATTATTTAAATAATTGCATTTAGCAACTTAATTGACTAATAAAAAGTGTTCTACAGCAAACTTAACTACTAGTGTATTTCTGTTTCTTTACTAGTGATTTATAGTTACATATTGGGCTAGTTTCCTGCATATTCCTCCCCTGACACCTTAAAATTCGTGTAATCCAGAAGCATTCAGGAGAATCATTTTTGGTTGGTAGTTTCTCTTCCACCTTCTGTTACTTGGTCCAGAATTTCTGTGGCATCAAATATAAGACCTCTATATTGTAAAGCAAATACCCTATATCTATGTATATTTCAAGTAGAGTAATTTCAAGCTTCCGCCTTGGAGAAGAGAGTAAACTCTCCTCAGATATGTTTGTTTTTTACCCTTCTACCTGGCACCATTGACACAATACAGTAATAGGAACCTTTAATCAGTTCCATTTCATCACATGTCATTTCCTTGCAGAGTGCCAATTTTACTTTATTTTCTTTTATTGACCTTACCTCCTTCTTAATAGTAGCCTGAGGTAGGCTAGTTTGCTATACTGTATAAGAAAACCTGATATTATTTTGAATAAACATGTGAATCTGTTCTTTAGACTTTGCTTGCCATGATCACTGTCCTTGGGCATTAGAATTTTATTGTCTTTAAGATGACAGTTATTAAGTGGTTACTATAAATGAGCATTAATTAATGCACTACTCATGTTTTTAAAGGGCTTACAGTCCAGTTCAACAGTTTTTGTTTTATTGTTGTTGTTGTTTTTAAGAGATGGAGTCTGTTGCCCAGGCTGGACTCAAACTCTCAGGCTCAAGCAATTCTCCTACCTCAGCCTCCTGAGTAGGTGGGACTAGAGGAGTGTGCTGTCACACCCAGTTTAGTTCAACAAGTATTTTAAATGTTCTTAAAACTGTATCTTATTTTGTATTAGTAAAGTAGTAAGTAGACAATACTAGAGCCTTTAATGGAGTTCAGTGACCCAGGGAGCACTAAGATTTTTGTCCCAATGGAAATTAACATTTATTGAGTGGCTTTGCATATACTAAGTACTTTAACAAAATCCAATCAAGTACTAAGTCTAACCTCTAAATGTGAAAAATATTTGGACTTGCACTGTTCTTTTAGAATTTTGTAAAATGGAAAATAGCTGCTTGAAAATAAGCAAAATTGACAATGTTAAATTTCCCACTTGTAAAAGAATTAGCTGATAGGAAAGTCATAGAGTATAAAACTTAAAAGGCTTAAACAGTTGATAATTAAGCAACTCTTCTGGCTATATTAGATTGAAAAATTTGATTTAAAATGAAAAGTTCCTCTCTAACCTAGGTCACCTGTGATTTTCAGATTTTCATGTGCTTCAAAGCTAGGATTAGTGAGAAGAGAGAGGCTAAGTGTGAGCAAACCACGATTGCTTTGTTGTGGTTAATAATTTTCACAGTGTTTTGCTAACTCACATTATGAAAATAAAGCAGAAAGTACTGTTCTAAGAAGCCACCGATGTTCTTTGGCCTTCTTGACTTCTATGATTTCTATTTTGGAAACTTGAACTCTTTTACCATACCCTGATTGTAGAACTGACCAGTTTTTATTTATTGCCATTGTTACTGAAGATCAATTAGTGAATTATTTAGTAACATTGAATCTAAAGAGCTTGTGTTGTGGAGACATAAAAATAGTACTGACTCGACTAGGTGTGGTGGTTCACGCCTATAATCCCAACACTTTGGGAGGCCTAGGTGGGTGGATCACCTGAGGTCAGGAGTTTGAGACCAGCCTGGCCAACATGGTGAAAACCCTGTCTCTACTAAAAATAGAAAAATTAGCCAGGCGTGGTGGTGCACACGTGTAATCCCAGCTACTCGGGATGCTGAGGCAGGAGAATTGCGTGAACCTGGGAGGCAGAGGTTGCAGTGAGCCAAGATTGCACCATTGCACTGCAGCCTGGGCAACAAGAGCAAACCTCTGTCTCAAATAAAAAAGAAAAAAAATACTACTGACTCAACATTGTCTTATCAATGCTGTTAAATGATATTAAACATATTGGCAAATACAAGTTACTTCTAACTCTTAATGCTCTTAATCCTCCTTTTTTAGAAACATTAATTCAGTATATAAACAGATGCCAGTTTTTACTCTGTTGTGTCTCTGTTATGTTTTCTTCTGATGGACAAGACAGAACAATAGATAAGATATTTTGTGGGATGACATTTGAAATTTTCAAGGGAGAAGTCCATGAAGAATGGTGTCTGGAAATTTACCAACATCTCTAAAAATCAATAGCAGAGAGGGATTTAGTTCAATTTTCCTTATTTTGACAAATCAAGTGAGCCAGGCAGCCTTATGACTTGCAGGCCATACAAGTTTGCTACTTTGAGGAAGTAGCTTTTGTGGCAAGTCTGACATTTTTGTGAGAAGGCAGAGTAGAAGAGAAAGAAGGGGGGTGAGAACAGATAGCTACACACATACAATCAAGACACAACTTGTTAGCCCTTTCATTAATTGTTGCTACTTCTGTTTCACACCATTCCCTCTACCCCAACATGCTAAATACTCATCCATAAGTTTGTTTGTTTGTTTGTTTGTTTGTTTATTTTTTATCAGTAAGTTTGGATAGCAGCATTCTTATTAAATATAAAGCAAGGGGAAAGTTTTTACATTCAAGGAGCTTACAACATTCTAAGTATTTATCACTTTCAGTTTCCTAGGCTGTAATAACTCATCAACCTTATCATTTTTGGATTTTTAATAAATACCCTTATTTTTTATTTTGAAAATTTTCAAATCTATGTAGAAGTGAAAGAATAATGCAGTAGACATCGAAATTACCTTTACCTAGATTCAGTAGTTGTTAACATTTTTCCAGTCTTTTTTTTTTTTTGCACTGAGCCATTTGAGCCATCATTGACACTTCATTCATAAAAAGTTCATAATGTGTCTCCTATGGACATTCTTCTACATAATAATACAATTTTTATACTCAATAAATTTATCTTAGTTGATAGTATTATATAGTTAAATTATAGTCTATTGAAAAATATAGTGAGATACTTGTTAACTGAAGGAAAATTGTATTTTTTTCTGCCTGCCTCAATGGAAAATACATTTTACCCATTGAAGAAAAGTCTGAGGGGAAAGCATGTACTTTTTATTCTGTGAACATGAGTGGTATATGTCTGTTATAGGGCAGGAAGAAATAATCATGCTAGAAGTAAGGATCCTGCATCAATGGGAATGTGTCATAAAATATCCGTTTACATTTCTGCCTCAAAGAATATGTCATTTGTGCTGTGCATGTGAATATATTTACATGCCTTGTGTTTTTGTCATTATCGTTTGCAAACATTTCTAGATAGTTTTGTCAGTAAGAAATAAGGTAGTATGTGCCGGGTACCATAGGAACTATTTATTAGATTTGATGCTTAATAATTTTTCTCATTCTCCTATTCTCATACTCATGAACTTCCCAGCTTAATTGTTGGAAGGAAATAGAAAGTTTTGATATTTCTCAGTTTTACTTTTGACCTCATGCTCATAGTTGCTGTAGGGTAAACATTTAGGTGATTATTTGTCAAAATTGCTCTGACTTTGCTTTGAAAGAGAAACACAGGTGTCCTTCTGGACTTCTTCATCAGTTTGATTAGTATTTTTTTTTTTTTTTTTTCCGAAATGGAGTCTCACTTGTTGCTCAGACTGGAGTGCAATGGTGCGATCTTGGCTCACTGCAACCTCCACCTCCCAAGTTAAAGCTATTCTCCTGCCTCAGTCTCTCGAGTAGCTGGGATTACAGGTGCCTGCCACAACGCCCAGCTAATTTTTTGTATTTTTAGTAGGGACGGGGTTTGGCCAGGCTGGCCAGGCTGGTCTCGAACTCCTGACCTCAGGTTATCCACCCACCTCAGCTTCCCAAAGTGCTGGAATTACAGGCATGAGCCACCACGCCTGGCCTGGTTAGTATTTTTTAATGGGATAACAAAATGAAGTTAACAGTACTTTTGGTCAGTAGTTATTCCCTACTACTTTCCATACGTGTTCCGTTTCTGTTGTTGGGTTTTTTTTTCCCCAAGTGGTGACATGGTACTAGACTCCAGAGAATAATCTGTCCTTTAACAGCTCAGTATTGAGACCAGAACTTGAATGTTGTACATACAATTCTATTCCTAGATTCAGTGCCCATTCTGCTAACTGAAATTGATTTTTCCTTTATTTCTAAAGCATTGTCCCATTTTTTGTTAACTTTGTAACTTGTTTGTGATCATTACTTCTGTCTAAGAGAAGTGATGGGTTCCTATATTGTAGGAAACAAACTAGAATGGGAACGAAGATCCATGACAAAAGTCAAATAGGTTTGTAAGACTTTTTTCTTTTTTTTTTTTTTTTAAACTAAAACTTTTGGTCTTCAAGGCCTGCATGAAGTACGAGGATCAACATTTTCTTAATGGAATGCACCCTTCATATAAAATGTAGTTAAGTAATCAGCAAATTTTAAATTTCATCTGGTGTTTAAATATTATGATTTATTTGTGAGAAAGTTTTTGAATAATGTGTATTCCTTCTAGAAAACTGGTTTAAAAACCAATTGGTTTATGTAAGTCTGGAGATGAAAATGACCCATTCCAATCTTTCTTTCCAGTCTCAATAAGATTGATATGCATGCCTGAGTTCTTAATATGAAATTGATCTCCTCATCAAAAGGAAACAAACAAGCATGCTTTTCTGCTTGACTTTTACTCCACAATGTTTAGGGTGGCAGCATATTATATTTAGAAAGTTCCTCACAACAATTTCTTGAAAATCTTAACTTTACAAGGATAGAATATCTCTCTAGGCCGTGAAGAAACAAAGTTAAGCCCTTTGTCATACACACAAAAATGTCAACTTCAACTCAGCTGGTATTAAAATCCCATGGCAACATCAAATCCAACAAAAGGTATTACAGGGTTCTTGCTTTTTTCAAGTGCACATGGAACATTTTCCAACTGACCACAGTTAGGCCATAAAGCAAGTCCTAATACATTTCAAGGGATTTAAATCATACAGAGTATGTTCTCTAACCACAGTGGAATTAAGATAGAAATTACATTTTCACTGGAAAATCTTCTGGTATTTGAAATGTGCATCAAAGAAGAAATAACGGCTGGACGTGGTGGCTCACGCCTGTAATCCCAGCACTTTGGGAGGCCGAGGTGGGCAGATCACCTGAGGTCAGGAGTTCAAGACTAGCCTGGCCAACATGGTGAAACCCCATGTCTACTAAAAATACAAAAATTAACCAGGTGTGGTGACAGACACCAATCCCAGCTACTAGGAGGCTGAGGCAGGAGAATTGCTTGAACCTGGGAGGTGGAGGTTACAGTGAGCCGAGATCGCACCACTGCACTCCAGCATGGGCAACAGAACGAGACTCCTCTAAATAAATGAATAAGGAAATAACAACCAAGACTCAGATCAAGAAAAAGTAGTCATAGTTTACCAATACCAGGAACAACAAAAAAAGGCAATGCCACTACACATTCTATGGCCATTAAAAAGTTATGAGGGTATTCTGAACAACTTTATGTCAACACATTTAAAATTTCACACAAAATGGACAAATTCCTAGAGTAACATGACTTACCAAAAACCAACACTAAACTTGATAATAAAAAGACAACCCAGTGTAAAAATGGGCAAAGGTTCTGAATAGGCATTTTTCCAATGAAGATATAAAGGTGGTCAGTAAGCATATGCAAAGATGCTCAACATCATTACTTATAAGAGAAATGGAAATCAAAGCCACAATGAGATACCATTTAAGATCCACTAAGATAGGTATAATGAAAAAGACAGATAGGACTGGGTGAAGTGGCTCCCACCTGTAATCCCAGCACTTTGAGAGGCCAAGGCTGGAGGATTGCTTAGAGCCCAGGAGGTCAAAGCTGCAGTGAGTCTTGACTGTGCCACCGTACTCAGCCTGGGCAACACAGTGAGACCCTGTCTCAAAAAAAAAGAAAAAAAACAACAGTGTCAAGTGTTGGTAAGGATATAGAGAAATTGGAACCCTCACTGTAAATGTAAATGTAATGTAAAATATTGCAGCCACTTTATATAAATACTCGTATGGCGATTCCTCACAATGTTATCAGAGTTCCCATGGGACCCCACAATTCTACTCCTAGATAGCTATCCAAGAAGAAGGAAAATATATGTTCACACAAAAACTTGTACATAAATGTCTATAGCAGCATTATTCATAATAGCTAAAAAGTGAAAACAACCCAAATGGTCATTGACTGATGAGTGGATAAACAAAATGTCATATATCCATACAGTGGAATATTATTTGGCAATAAAAAGGAATTAAGTACCAATATGTGCTACAACATAGATAAGCCTTGAAAACATCATGCTAAGTGAAAGAAGGCAGTCACAAAAAGACCGCAAATTGGGCCCCGTGCATGCTTAGAAAATACAGAAGATGGTAGTGATGTTAGTAATGGAGTTCTTTCTTTATATGCAAATAAGCATCTGCTGGTCTCTCAACTGTGTAAAGTTGTGACTTAGAATTGCTTGCTAAGAGACTGGTCCGCATGTGATCCCTAAACAGACAGGAGAGGTCAGCTGGAGTCATAGACAGAGTGGGCTGAGGACCATTCTGGGTTGAGTGTTTTCAGTTTTGAATTATATGTGAAAATCATCTTAACTCTCTTATTTGATCTTCCCTTTTATACTGCACTAAGACCTTTAATGACTATTATTCTTTGGTATTAATCTTAATGTGTTCATTATGTGAAGTTACACCTTGGCATGGCTTTGTTAAGGGTATTTTTAAAAATCAAGCAAATAAAAATAAATCCCCTTAGCTAAAGGTAGAGAAAGAGAATAGAGGCTATCAAAATTGGTGCATTTGTATGAAGCCAAAGAGTTAAAGACAAGTAAGACTTAGGGCCAGCACAGTGGCTCACGGCTGTAATCCCAGCACTTTGGGAGGCCGAGTTGGGAGGATTGCTTGAGGTCAGGAGTTCAAGACCAGCCCTGGCAACATAGCCAAACCTCATCTCCACAAAAATTAAAAAACTTAGCCAAGCACGGTGGCATATCCCAGCTACTCAGGAGGCTGAGGCAGGAGGATCACTTGAGCCCAGGAGGTCAAGGATGCAATGAGCTAGGATCATACTGCTGCACTCCAGCCTTGATGGCAGAGTGAGACCCTGTCCTCCCTTAGTCACCCCAAAAAGGGCTTTATGAATGCTTTAAAATCTCCAATTAATGGAATGTGATTTGTTGTTCTTACGGTATTCCTACTGGATACAATCTGGAAGGAATGAGGGAATCTTACTAGTCAGCTAGTACATGATTTCTTTTTTTTTTTTTTGAGATGGAATTTCATTCTCGTTGCCCAGGCTGGAGTGCAGTGGCTTGATCTCAGCTCACTGCAACCTCCACCTCCCAGGTTCAAGCAATTCTCTTGCCTCAGCCTCCCGAGTAGCTGGGATTACAGGTGTCTGCCACCATGCCTGGCTAATTTTTTGTATTTTTTTTTTTTTTTTTTTTGTAGAGATGGGTTTCACCATGTTGGTCAGGCTGGTCTTGAACTCCTGACCTCAGGAAATCCACCTGCCTCAGCCTCCCAAAGTGCTGGGATTACAGGCGTGAGGCACCGCGCCCGGCCCATGATGTCTATTTTTCCAGTTTTGAGGTTTCTAACTAAGTAAGACAATTATGTTAGAAATGTAGGTAGCATGTTTATTTTATTTGTAATTAGGTAAAATAACTTACAGTAAATGGAAAAAGAATTCTAAAACAAAACCAGCCACTTTGCTATAGCTTTCTCTTTTTGTATTTTTTTCTTTTCATGGTATGAGTTTCACACTCAAACAACACATGGGAGGGTAGAGAGTGATTTTTATAGCAGCTGTTGTATCCCTCTCATTGCAGGGGAATAAGAAAGGTCTATAGTTATTTATATTTGTGAGTGGTAACTGCATTCTTTTTATTATTAACTGAAGCTAGAGCAAAAATGAAAATCACACAAAGCATACTTCGTGATTTGAAATTGTTTACTTCATTAATGCAAAGAAGATTTGGGATGACTTCTCACCAGCATTTCTTTCCCCCCTTTTATTTTAGGCTTACCTGAGAAAAAAGTTAAGTCTGTAAGTCAAGGTCAAAATAAAGTAGCAACATGGGAGTGTACATTACTGAAATTTTTTCTATACTGATCTTTTTTTATTTTATCCTAGCTTTTCTGATGCCTTTTAAAGGTTACAGAAAATTAAATAAATCTGTTATATTTCACCTTAAAAAAGAGAAGAATACAACAGGGCACAATTGGGTCAGTAGATATTTATAATTCTTTTTCTCCCTTAATTTTTTATTTTGAAAAAGTTCAAACTACAGAAAAATTGCAGAAAGACTACAAAGTACAGTCTTCTACCCATTACCTAGATTCACCAGTTATTCATCTTTTGCCACATTTGCTTTATTTCTCTCTACCTATGTACATACACGTGTGTATATGCATACATAAGCATATTATTTATTGTTTCCTGATCTGACAGTGTCAGGCATCTTAATCTTTCACCTCTAAACATTTCAGCCATGTTTTTTCTAAGAACAATAACATCCTCTTGCTCTTGTACAAAATACAAAATTTGTTTTTAATTTTTCCAGAATCCTATTACCTGTGTTTTATCAGTATTCAAGAACAAAGGAAGCAGAGAGAGAAATTAATAGCAACCACCCACTTCCTAAGTTATTCACCACCCTGCATCTTCCAGAAGCCAAGTGGGAAAACAAAGAGGTTGATTTTTCAAATCAAATAAATACAAAGTAATTGATAGACAAGGCCCCATAGCATTAAGTAGGCCCAATTTCTTATTCTATCACGTATGGTTGAACTGTTTCTCTAAACTACTTTGTAGTGTGTGTCTTGTGTGTCAGGAAATAATGTATTTGTATTTATTTTCATGAATTAATAGACTTTCAGAGTTGGAAGGGCCTTACAATGTGTGTTGTATAACCCATGCATTTTACAGATGAGAACTAAGATTCAAGGTCATGCAACTAGAGATGAGACTAGAATCTAGCCTTTGAAACTCAACGCATTGGTTTCTGCTATGTCATGTTTCCTCTGTATGAGCCCTAGTTGCTTATGCTGGGGTCTCGATGAATAATGGTGAAGGGTCTGACAATACTGTTCCTAGCTAACTAATTCATCCCTTTGAACTTATTTGCATGAACTATGGTAGTGCTTCTCAAACTTTAATGTGCATGTGAATTTCCTGGTGACCTTGTTAAAATGCAGATTCTGATTCAGTAAGTCAGAGGTGGGGTTAGAGGTTAGAATCGACATTCTAACAAGCTCCCAGGTGATGCTGATGCCCCAGATCCATGGACTACATTTCGAGTAGCCATTTTCTAGAACAAACACAGATTTCTCAGGCCCTAGGCATCATCAAAGTAGAAAAAAACACTTAAAAATATAAGCTACTTTAGTTCTATAAGGAATAGACACAAATGTAACTAACACCTGTTTATCCATCACCAAACCAAAATAAAATATTTTTTAAAGTGCTTTGTATTTTCCTAACTTTTATGGCACTTTAAGAAGGAAGTTTTATCTCAATATGTTATTATAGATGCAACTGTTTCCCCAATATTGTTATGTCAGCAAATGCATTGAGATTCCACAGGCTTTAATGGCACTGTGTAAGGAAATATGAATTCAGGTGATGAAAAGAACCATTGCCAAACTGAACTGTCTATCAAAAAGGGCAGCCAAATGAAGTTCTATTTTTACTCTCAATAAAATTCTTTAAGCCAACTACATTTATTCATTTAACAGATACAGTACAGTGGTTCCCCCTCACCTGCTGTTTCACTTTTTGTGGTTTTCATTACCCACAGTCAGCTGCAGTCTGAAAATATTAAATGAAAAATTCTAGAAATAATTAAGTTTTAAATGGTGCACTGCCCTGAGTAGTATGGTGAGATCTCACACCATCCTACACTCTCCCACTCTGTCCCACCCAAGACGTAAATCATCCTACGTACAGTACAATAAGATGTTTTAAGAGACCACATTTGTGTAACTTTTATTACAATATATTGTTGTAATTATTCTATTTTATTATTGTTAATCTCTTACTGCGCCTAATTTATAAATTTAACTTTATCCATAGGTATGTGTTTATATGAAAAAACATAGTTTGGTACTGTCAGTGGCTTCAAGCATCCATTGAGAGTCTTAGAACATATCCCTCACAGATAACGGGGGAATACTTAGAGTTTCTGTTCCCGTGGAGTTTACATTCTGACTTTATTCCCTTACATCTAAATCTGTATGCTGCTTTGAATTGCATAAATGATTGTTAAAAGGTACAAATGCTAGGTTTTATGTGACAATGAGTCCTTTAAAGATCTTTGCATTTGGGTTTTTAGTTTTTGAAAAGTAATAATGAACAATACATTCAATGACCATCTCAATACAACACGGAATGCATTTGTACCTACATCAGTCAAAAATAAGCAGCCCTTTAATATATATGGAGAAATTTGTATTCTGTATCAAAAAATGCTTATGGAAATCATAATTACTTTTATTTATCAGAGTAGCTTAGCAGTAAAACAACAAATCTTCAAATGTTTTTTACGTTTGTATCTGAAGAGATACTTTTTTAAAACCTTATATTTCTACCTTTAACATCATAAGATGTTTATTTTGCATATTATCTCTGTTTCGAGATAGTTGTGGTTTTTGAAATGTATTATAGTAATTAAATTTTTTATGTTGAGTCAATCTCTTATGGATATTGAAGGTTTGAGTTTATATTTCTGTAGAATATTAGTCATTCAAGTGTTACCATGTTTATATTGTCACTTTCCTTAAGTGAAACCAGCCTTGTGAAATAGTTTTGTTGTTATCATTGTTGCATTATTTTTGATTTAACAGATGAAGAAACAGAGACTTAGAAGTGGAAATTCAAGGTAGTGAGTTGTGGAAGTGGGCCCAAGTCTTCCCACTCCAGTGTTTTCCCCCACTATCCAATGTCCAGGGTTTAAAGCCACAGACCTTATTTAGTATATTGGTAGATTAGAAGTAGTAAATGTTGCTGATATGATGCTTCAACAACTTTACTGTATCAGGGATATAGAAAAAAACTGATGCCAAGTTGTGGAAGCTGTTATAGGTGTGTCTTGCATTAGACCAACTGGAATAGTTTACACTGCTAATTGGAGTATCCATATAAGCACTGAATTTTGGAGACAGGTTTGGCAAAGTTGCTGAAACATGGGTACTCTGGTCTTAGAAAAGAAATTTTTGGAACATTATTGAAAGGGGTTCATTTTTTATAAGCATTCCATGTTGTGCTAAGGGAAATGTAACAGGGAGATACAAGTGGTCATATCCAAACTTAAGGCAGAGTGAGGCTATTTATAATAAGATTTTAGCCATGGACAAATATATAGATACAGTATTCCATCTAAAGCTGTTTGATGAGTTAATATAGTTTAGTTTGAGGTAGCTAATAGGTGTTTGTTTCTTAATGAAATTAGATCCCAAGATTTTCTTAAAGGGAACTAGGTTAATAAGGAAATAACTTTCCCTCTCTTTCTCTTTCTCTCTCCCCCTGCCCCTCCCTCCCTTCCTCCCCCTCAGCATTCCCCTTCCTTTAGCCTGATGTCTAACTGGCTGTGAATATTTGGGGGCTATTGACAGATTATTTAGATTTGACAGTCCTCCCAAGTTTCTGGAAGGAGTATACTGTTGAGTTTGCTCTTTTGAACTATGAAAGATGAATTAGGTATAGTTGAATAATTTATGATCATAGTAAGGAATTTGAAAGTAAATTTTGACTTGAATTTAATAATTTTCTGAGGACATAAAATATCTTTTTTATCATTCTAAAGTTTAATTTTTATTGGCTTAAATCTTATGTTTTGGAGAAATAAAATTACAGTGTTTTGTAGCCTGACTCTAAATTGATAACACTAGGGATTAAGATAAAAGGTAAATGATTATAATACTGTGGCAGACGTTATACTTTCTTTTAGTTCCAAGTCCCTGATTTTCCTTAAAGTTCTCAAGTTACTTATTAAAGATATGGACTGGTACCAAAAGAATAAACTTGCTGTTTCTTTTCAAGGAATTATGGGGGCACCAAATCACCTTATTCATTTGGCACCAATATTTCTAGGGAGGCCGGGCGCCTTGGCTAATGCCTGTGATCCCAGCACTTTGGGAGGCCAGGGTGTGCAGATCACTTGAGTTCAGGAGTTCGAGACCAGCCTGGCCAACATGGTGAAACCCTGTCTCTACTAAAAAATACAAAAATTAGCCGGGCATGGTTGGTGCTCGCCAGTAGTCCCAGCTACTCGGGAGGCTGAGGCGGGAGAATTGCTTGAACCCAGGAGGCAGACATTGCAGTGAGCCAAGATTGTGCTACTGCACTCCAGCCTGGGCAACAGAGAGAAACACTGTCTCAAAAAAAAAAAAAAAAAATTCCTAGAGATTTTCCCTTTCTCTGATAATTTTTGAAATACTTTCTAAATAATTAACTTTAATCTTTGTATCTGCCAAGATTTAACTTAATTAACTTAACTTTAATCTTGGTATCTGCCTATGAAATTTAAATATATAAATATCACATATCATTTGCCTGAATGTTTTTGCTGACTTTTCTTTCTTTTTTAACTTCTTGATATATTTTTCAAACTTTCAGCCTCAGTCAAATATTTATTAAAAGCTTCCAAGGAAAGTAAAGGGTAAAAAAAAAAAAAAAACCTAAACAGTAAAGGAAAAAAACTTTTACAGACTTACTATTTTCTTGTGACATGTTAAAAATACAAAATTTAAACCTTGAAATATTTTCAATTTAGGGGAATTATGGAAGAGTTTAGAATAGCAATGGTTCTTTGATCTTGAGCTCTTATAATTGCTTCCTTGGTTTTTTTGTTTGTTTTTTGTTTGTTGTTGCCATATTTCAAGGAAAAAAGGCAAGAGCAAAATAATTTTTGTTTTTGTTGTCTTTAGTAGATTCTAAGCTTCTGGAAAGTTTAAAGAAATAAAAGGACTTACATGTGTGTTTGTAAATACTTAATATGTAGTATTTTATAATTGCCAGTGTCATTATAGAAGTAGGCGGGAAGGACTTTGAGAAAGTGAGTTGTCCCAAAACTACAGAAACTGTTCTATAAGCAAGGATCAACAAACATTTTCTTAAAGGGCCAGATGGTAAATATTTGATACTTTGTGGGCCGTGTGGTCTCTGTTGCAGCTACTCAACTCTTGCAGCTATATACCAACCACTCAGTTTTGCTGTTGTGATGTGAAAGTAGTTGAGTGGGGTATAGAGAGTAAGTAAATGAATGAGCTTTGTCATGTTCTAATAAAATTTATTTACAAAAACAGGCAGCCAGCCTGCCAACCCATGTTCTATATCATCTAACAAATATTACTCATAACCAGCCATGTATTGATGTGGTTCACTGCCCCACAAAAACATCTTTTATTATTGTCAAGGATAATTTATGAAATCATAGAGGACAGAGGATTTCTGTTGTAAAACGGCCCAGTGTATGTATATTGAAGTGATATGATGGTTGGGATTTCCTTTTAAGAGATACGGAAGGGAAAAAACTGGGTGGCTGTAGATGAACTGAATTTGATAAAATGTTGATAAATATAGAAACAGATGATAGGTTCATGAGATTTCTTCACACTGTGCTTCCTACTGTATGTGTCTGAAGATGTCAGTATTTAAAAGTTACTACATAAACAAATAATGGCCCAGTAAAGGCAGCAGTTTCTCCCTTCTCTTCTCACATCTTAGAATAGGAAGGAGAATAAGATAAAAATACAGACCCCATCTTCAGCACAACTAGGGAGATCTCTGCAATTCCAAAACACTAATTATATAAAGGAAGGTTGCCAGACCCAGTGAAGGTAAAGTAGAGGTGTGTAGGGAAACCCTGAGGAATGACACCTATGGTCGCAGATCCCCAACAAAGCCAGCCAAACACAGTTCTCCAAAGGAAGCTGCCGACCTCAGACTTCTCCAAAGCAGCATTCAACACTGATTCTTTCCCTTCCAAATCCTCAAGGAAAGATTAATTTAGAAATTAACATGCCAAGCTGCAGGAAATTTAGCTCTCATGAGTCCTACTTCTACAGGAAGAAGTGCAGCCAACCAAGAAATGAAAGGAGAAACTACAGCTAAAGTATTGGCAGTGAACATAGAGTCCATTGATCTATAGCATTAAGACTAAAACAAATGTGGAAATTAGATTTACAGAGCAGAATATGAATCGTTAAAACCTTGACAGTGCAGTAATGAAAGTCGGAAAGATGAGGAAATAAATGATGTTGTCATGTTTTGTAACAACCTGTCAAAAGATGTCATTTGAAATCAATAAATCTAGTAAAATCTTAAGATTGGGGTGGAGGGGAGTCTGTAGTTGATACATAGATACGTAGGTTAGAGCGAAAGGTAAATGCTAAGAGAAATAATCTAATAAATGAAACCGAATAGTAGAGGGAAAGAAAAAAGAAACATAGCTGTATTAATCATTGCTGATGATACAGATAGGATTTTTATATGTTACAGTATATTTTATATAAAATTATAGTTATAACATAAACTATAAAATGTAGGGTTGGTTTTTGTTTTGTTTTGTTTTTTGCCTAACATGTATTTGATGAGGACTTGTTATTTGTCAAGCACTGTCAGTGACCAAAACAGATGAAAATTTTTGCTTTGTGGGTTGGAGGAGACAAAAATAAGTAAATAATTTGTTAAGAGGTGTTAAATGTATGGGGGGAAAATACAGCATAAAAGGATTTGGAGTACCCATTGATGAGATTGCTTTTTTTGAAGTGGATGAGTAGAGCAAATATTTGAAGGAACTGAGGGAGCCACGTAGTTATCTAGAGAAACAGTATTCTAAGCAAAGGTAATCGCTATTGCAAAGGCCCTGAAGCAAAAATGTAGCTGAGTTCAAGAAACAGGGAAGAGTCTAAAGGGGTAAAGCACAGTAATGTAGGAGGGAGAGTGGTAAGCGATGAAGTCAGAGATAATGGGATATCAGAGAATATTAGACTTTCAAAGGCCGTTAAAAGAACTTTGACTTTTACTCTGAAGTAACTACTAGAACAAAAAAGTAAGCCTTTCTTAAGGAATATATATATAACTGAAACAAAGCAAACACAAATCTCTGAGTAATTTTATTTTAATGTTTTTTAAGAGATGAGGTCTCACTCTGTTGCCCAGCCTGGAGTGCAACGGCACGATCATAGATCACCGCAGCCTCTTCTAACTCCTGGGCTCAAGCAGTCCTCTCACTCAGCCTCCCAAAGTGCTGTGATTACCGGCGTGAACTACCATGCCCAGTCACTAGTAAAGTATTTTTACTTTAGAAAGCATAGCATAAAATTTTGTAACTGATAAGAGATTACATATGTATGTTATATTAATTAAAGTATATAGGCTAATTCTCCTATTAAAACATTCCCAGATCAGATTACTAAGAAAGTGAAAGCAAAGAAACTCAGAAAGGATAACAAAATTAAAGAACAGACAAAGATATAACAGGCATATGCAAACTCAAACATGCAGGGATTGTGTTCCTAATATTGGACAAGACTTAGTCCAAAAACCATTACACGAGGAAAAAGAGCCTACAGGATCTGCATGAAAACAACTTTAAAGTGCTTCTCAGAAATACAAACAGAGACTTAAATGGAAAGACTTAACAAGATTCTTTGGAAAAAATCAAAATCCTTTTTTAACCCATGAAGTTAATATCTCAAAACAAGACATAGCTAATATTTATTGAGAATTTACTCTATGCCAGGCATGTTCTAAGGACTTTACATGTATTACTCATTTAGTCCTCACAACTACTTTATATGGGTGATGTTAGTATCACTTTTTGCCCATTTTTCAGTGAAGAAACCAAGGCACAAAGAAGGTAATAACTTGCCCAAGAGTTGCAGTTAAAGTTACTGAACCACAAAATGAACTCAGGCAAGATTATTTCAGATTCTGTGCTTTTAACCACTACATGATACTGTTTTTTGAAACCAATAGCTCTGTGTGTGTGTGTGTGTGTGTGTGTGTCTAGATAAACTGACTCTGAAGTTCATGTGGAGAAACAAATAAACAAGAATAGCTGGGAGATGTCTTAAAGAAAAGTAATAAGGGAAAACTAGCCCTACCAGATACTGAAATAAGACTAGAATGTTAAAACAATGTGGCTACTAGAGCATGAACAGAATAGAATTTCAGAAATAGATCCAAATTCATGTAATTATTTGGAAAATTATAAAGATAGCATTTCACATAAGAAAGGAAAAGATGTATTATTCACTGTATGGGACAGCTATGTTGTCATTAGAGGGAAATTAGTTAGATTTCTACTTACTAACTTTGACTAGAAGTAATTCCTAATGAATCAAAGATTTAAAACGAAACTAGCTGTGAGCCAAGTCTCAAGTAATTTTTAAATTATTTATTTAAATTGTTTATAAATGTCAGCCTCACATTTCTGCATGCTTTTTTAAGTTGAAACGAGATGGAAATTAATGATAGTCCTACAAAGTCCATCAGCACAAAGAAAAGTCATTTAGGACTCTGTGACAATGCACACCTTAATACAGCTTAGTAGATGCTAAATGATTTTTCTTTGTGCTGATGGAATGGAATATGTCAGGCCTGAAGCTGGTATATTGGATTTTGTTCAGTTAATGCCTGCCCTTCCTCTTCCTTTGATACTTTTTGGGGTTGGGAAAGTAAAAGACACAAAGGAATAAATTAAGCATTTGGCAAGTGAGAAATATATTCAGTATTCATTCTGAAACACGGTTTAGTTATGAGAACCTGAGTCCCAGATCCACATCCACAGTGATTGCTCTTCGAGGAAGTAGTAGAGGTGGATGTGAGTGTGAGTGATTTTTTCTAACACTCTGAAGCGGTCGTGATTAAGGACTCAACTAGTGAGGTTGCCTCTCCAGGTTTTTTAAAAAGGAGAGTGAACATAAAGACCAGATGCCTACTCAATAATAGTAAATTCTTGGTACAGCTACTTAATAACTCTCATACCTGGTAAGAGATAGGAAGGAGACGCAGATCTGAAAGGTAACCGGAGGAAGAAAAAGCCAGAAAGTTTACTTGAGGCCTGATAGCACCTAGAATCAATATTAAATGTTTTTAAAAGTACATAAAACATGATTTGTATAATTCTAATTTTGTTTAATGTAACATGTATACTTGTGTTTGTATATGTAAATGTGTTTGCATAAATCTTGAAAACATACCAAAATGTTCACCACTATTATTTCAGGATGATAGGAGTTTGAAAGACTTTAATTTTCTTTTATCTGTATTTTTAAAGTTTTCTACAAAGCATGCATATTACTTAAGTAATCATATTTATATATTTATTATATACACACACGTAAGTATATGTTTGTTGTTCCATTCTGACGGTAGATGTATCTTTTGTGTTTTCTAGGTACACCAGAGGATCGCTTCCTGGCAGAAATTGGGAGCTGTTTATTGCAGTACTGTTGTGCCCTCTGATGGTGAGTTTCAGCAAATCCACCTTTTATGTCTGATATTATTTCCTTTTTAGCTCAGTGTTTCCTATTCTCTGACACAAAAATTTATAAACCATACTCTTTCACTTAAGGTGGGCTTAGGGGTCAGAGAGAGAAAGGAGGAGAAGGAAAATAAAATTTGGATGAGAATCTAGTGAGTTTAGAGAAGAAACCAAGAAGAAACACTAAGTTCCATTAAGACTTTATAGGTTAAATGATCATTTATCTTTTATTTTTGAGATGGAGCCTTGGTCTGTCACCCAGGTGGATTGCAGTGGCGCGATCTCAGCTTAGTGCAGCCTCTGCCTCCGGGATTCAAGCAATTCTCCTGCCTCAGCCTCCCAAGCAGCTGGGACCAGGCGAGCACCACCATGCCCAACTAATTTTTGTATTTTTTGTAGAGACAGGGTTTCACCATGTTGGCCAGACTAGTCTCGAACCCACGTGATCCGCCCACCTCGGCCTCCCAAAGTGCTGGGATTATAGGCATGAGCCACTGTGCCCGGCCTCATTTATCTGTTAAAACTAGGGACATAGTTAATGTGAAGATCACAGAAGCACCATCTTTGGTGTTTTCTAACCATTGGGTCTTCACATTATGGATAATGATCAAACACTCCAGCCTCTTGTTGTATCAGAGCCTAGACAGAAGGAACTCAAAAGTCTGAGACCTCCTGCTCTTGCTTTTCTTTTTCCCTACTTAGGCATAGGACTGCAACACTCTTCTTTGATGTGGGAAGGGATAAACAGATGCTTGGAGACCACATGCAATCCTTTGTAAATGTCTATGATGCTATAAACTGGCGACAGGATCCAAACCTTTGTTGTTTTTATGGTAGTGGAGGGAGATGTGTTTACAACTCTTATTGTCATTTCTCTTACCCGGTATTGTGCATTTACAGTTTAGGTTGCTTAGTTTAGGGGTTGACTGTTAGATATGTTTCCTCTGTGTAAAGTTTAGTTTGATAGAGCTCTGATTTCAACCTTAGAAACATTAATTCGTAAGCATAACAACCACTGAAAGAGCATCCTGCAAATTTACAAGGGTGCCTAAAACTAAAGAAGCCCAGAAAATGAATCATGAGAACACTAGAATCCCCAACATTTAGTCAGTATAATATTTGCAGTGTTATCAGAATCACCTCCCAAAGCTGTTACGTGAATTTATAGACAGTGTGCTCATATTTGCCAAATCTTCTAAATTTGGAAGAAAAATCCATTGTGATTACTCATTTGTAATATGGAAAGGTTAAAAAGGGGAAAATAGACCAAAATCAAAATAAGGAAAATATTAGCTGGCTCTCTGTTTCCAGTCTCTTAAAGACAAAAAACTAAAAATTAGTACCAATTAATGTATAAATTAAAAAACAGCACTTAGCACTGTGTTGTGGCCAGAAAGGTAGCTGTGTTGCCCCCAGTCAAGAGTCAGTATGTGCCCAGATAACAGTACTTTCTACGTGGCCAAGAGCCAGAGGACCATAATGCCACCTGGCTATGCTACATATTCCTTTCCCTCCTTAAGCTCCTTCAATGCAGTGGGTAGGTATCTCTCTTCCTCTTGACACTGCTTGGTCCATTAAATAGCCAAATGGTGACTGTCCACATCTGTGCCAGCACCACTCCCAGGTTCTGACTTATTCCATTACCACTGCAGGGTGCCATCATTAGATAGTTTGAATAAAAAGAATTTCACTGTTAAAAAAAAAAAGTTTACATTGCTGAATCCACTCAGTTTTGCTGAACTATTTCATTCAAAAACTTCTAGTATTTATGATATTGTTTGAAATTGTCATATATTCAATATCCACATATATCAATATATACTCATAAAGAATATCAACCAAGTCACATGTTATACTACAGCTGGAAGGTCAAGTCCCATTGGTGGTTATGATATTTAGTGGCAATTAACTTGAACTAATGAATTCATATTGGAATTGATACTAATTTTGCTACTTATTACCGTTACTATTATCCTGTTATATATATCTATATATAGGCTGTGTTATGTATACCTATATTCTATCCATATGGAGATATTTCAGTAATTTAACAATGGTACAGTTAGGCCAAATGTTATCAGAGGACATAAATGCTGATAGGTTGCCATTATGAGGGTTTGAAGGCAATATTATTTTTACAAAAGCTAAAAAGATACCAAGTTAAGAAAAAAAAGAGTGTCTCCCCAAATTCCTACCAACACTATCCTTCTTAAGAAAACTAATTCATATTAGTTATCAAGAAATAAAAGCACAAAATTATTTGATTTAATGTAACTTGATGTCCTTATTATATATCTTTCTAATTTTGTACTTCTAAGTTAATTTCACCTTAGGTCAGTATAGCATGTGAGAAAACTGCTTAATCCACAGCTACTCCAATAAGTAGAGTTTGGTCACCAGTAACAGAAATTTCTACCATCACTCCCTGCTCTTTGTTGTGACTGTTGCTCATCTTCAGTATTAAATAAGGGCTTGACCCTCAGTTTTTAGAAGTATAAGGTCTAAAATATCATAACCTATAATTATGGTATTATACGCTTAGTAAATATACCTATATATACTGCTTTTCAGTAATTGCTTGTTAATTATGTTAGTTGATGAATCTGGTTATGATGGTAACAGCTGATAATAAAATATGTAGATTATCTTAAATGCTTACCTCTCTAACAAAGCAATCTAACAGGTTCTAGATTTTTTTTTTTTGGTATCGTAAATACTTATGAGAATCTATTGAAAGCTCTAGACCCTTTCTCTAGAAGAATTTATATAAACATAGGAAATTTTGCATACAATTTTATAGTGATACAGATTCCCCTAGACCAAACCATGGAACAAACACATACTCATACTCACACCCATGTTTGCTTTCATGAGAGGCAATCTGCTTAAAGGTTTAGAGTATAAGCTTTGGAGACAAGCAGACCTAGGTTTATATCCCAGTTCTACCACTTAACCTCCTTATAACCCCCGGTAAGTAATAAGTCAAAGCCTGTTTCCTCATTCGTGAAATGTAGATAGTAATAGTTAACACCTCCAACAGAAAAATGTAGAAACAGTACTTATTCTGTAAGGAGTGGTTGTGGTAGTGCTAAAGACCTCAAATCTAAAACACGTGGTCTTAGACTTCTCATTTTAATTTCTCTGTGCCCCAGATCCTCAACTGTAAAATGACTGATAGTAAAATTTTTATGGTTATATGGTTTATACTTACTTGAAGTCTTTAAAGCCTCCAGGGGTTTCCCTTCATGTTAGTGGAAGTTAAGGATGTGGATAATTCTGCTGTAGACAGTTTGTATAATTTATCATCCAACTCAGAACACTTTTGAGAGTGAAAGGAGATGCCCAATACTTTTTTTTTTTTTTTTTGAGACCGAGTCTCGCTCTTTCGCCAGGCTGGAGTGCAGTGGCGCAATCTCGGCTCACTGCAACTTCCGCCTCCCGGGTTCAAGTGATTCTCCTGCCTCAGCCTCCCGAGTAGCTGGGAATACAGGCGCCCACTACCACGCCTGGCTAATTTTTTTTTTTTTTTGTATTTTTAGTAGAGACGGGGTTTCACTGTGTTGGCCAGGATGGTCTCGATCTCTTGACCTTGTGATCCACCCGCCTCAGCCTACCAAAGTGTTGGGATTACAGGTGTGAGCCACCGCGCCCGGCTGCCAAATACTTTTTAATAGTGTAGACCAGGACCTGTCTTCACTCTAGCTATTGGGAAAGTGTGAAAGGTGAACTAGAGAAAGAGCAAGAAAAATAGCCTTATCTAGCTGCTTTTATTTCTTTATCCAGAAATGTAATCCTACTCAATTTGCCTTGTATTAAGAATTGCTAGGGCCAGGCATGGTGGCTCATGCCTGTAAACCCAGCACTTTGGGAGGCCAAGGCGGGAGGATCTCTTGAGCTCAGGAGTTCAAGACCAGCCAGGGCAACATAGACCTCATCTCTACTAAAAAATACAAAAGTTAGCTGGGCGTGGTGGCACGTGCCTGTTGTCCCAGCTACTTGGGAGGCTGAGGTGGGAGGATTGCTTGAGCCCAGGAGGTCAGGGCTGCAATGAGGTGGGAAGTCAAGGCGACAGTGAGCTAGGATCCTGCTACTGCACTGCTCCCTCCTGAACGACAGAGTCAGACCTTGTCTCACAAAAAAAAAAAAAAAAAAATGAGAGAGAATTGCTAGAGAGTTGTTACGTTTATCTTG
The DNA here is from genome assembly GCF_029281585.2 of Gorilla gorilla gorilla. Classification (NCBI taxonomy): domain Eukaryota; kingdom Metazoa; phylum Chordata; class Mammalia; order Primates; family Hominidae; genus Gorilla; species Gorilla gorilla. Next base: position 42,905,001 of record NC_073232.2, on the reverse strand, counting down.
TACTTAACAAAAGATACAAGATTTCCCTACAAAAATTGTTTGTGGGCAAATAACTTTAATAATGAAAGTATCTGAAAATTCCTGTTTAATAATAAACAATCATCTGTTTAGTCAACCCAAGTAATAGATAATATATAAATTCGAAACCTAAGGTCTGTGCGTGGTTTTGGGAACCAGATATATGCTCCAGCTTTTTTTGTTTGTTTTCTGTCCTGTTACTTTTTAAAGAAGCTTTACTGAGCTATATTTCACATACCATAAAATTTACCCATCATTGTACATCTGTCACAACAAATCATCTATTTTTTTTTTTTTTTTTTTTTTTGAGACGGAGTCCCGCTCCATCACCCAGGCTGGAGTGCAGTGGTGCGGTCTTGGCTCACTGCAACCTCTGCCTCCTGGGTTCAAGCGATTCTCGTGCCTCAGCCTCCCTAGCAGCTGGCATTACAAGCACGCACCATCATGCCCGACTGATTTTTGTATTTTTAGTAGAGAGGGGGTTTCGCCATGTTGGCCAGGCTGGTCTCGAACTCCTGACCTCAGGTGATCCACCCACCTCAGTCTCTCAAAGTGCTGGGATTACAGGGGTGAGCCACCATGGCTGGCCACAACAGTCCATCTTTGGACCGCTTACTTGTTTGTCAGTTGATAGGGTAGCAAATTTTTTTTTTTAAGTTCCCCAGTTCTAATCTTCACTCACACCCTCAACCCCAGGTAACCACTAATTTGCTCTCTGTCTCTGTAGTTAAACCTTTTCCAAAAATGTCGTATAAATGGACTCATACAATATGTAGTCTTTTGCATCTAGCTTCTTTTACACAGCACAGTGCTTTCAAGGCTTATCCATGTTGTAGTGTGTATTTGTAGGTCTTTATTTTTATTGCTGGGTAGTATTCCGGTATATGGAAATATCACATTTATTTATTCATTCACCAAATGAGGGACATTAGGATTGTTTTCCATTTTGAACTATTAAAAATAATGCTGCTGGCCGGGCACAGTGGCTCACACCTGTAATCCCAGCACTTTGGGAGGCCGAGGCGGGTGGATCATGAGGTCAGGAGATCGAGACTGTCCTGGCTAACACGGTAAAACCCTGTCTCTACTAAGAATACAAAAAAAAAAAAAAATTAGCCAGGTGTGGTGGCAGGAGCCTGTAGTCCCAACTACTCGGGAGGCTGAGGCTGGGGAATGGCGTGAACCCAGGAGGCGGAGCTTGCTGTGAGCTGAGATCGCGCCACTGCACTCCAGCCTGGGTGACAAAGCGAGACTCCGTCTCAAAAAAAAAAAAAAAAAAAAATGCTGCTGCTGGCATTTGCCTGTAAGTCTTTGTATGGACATGTTTTCATTCTTCTTGGATAGATACTTATGAATGGAATGGTTGGGTTATATTGTAGGTATATGCTTAATTTTTTAAGAAACTGAAAACTGTTTTCCAAAGTGACTGTACCACTTTACATTCCCACCAGCAGTACATCAGTGTGACAGTCTCCCTACATCCTCCCCAACTTTGGTACAATCAATCTTGATTATAGACACTCTAATGGATGTGTAATATTACTTCATTGTGGTTTTAATTTGGATTTCACTGATAATTAATGATATTGAACATCTTTTCATGTGTTTATTAACCATTCAGATATTTTATTTAGTAAAGTGTCTATTCAAAGGACCTTTTGAAAACATTTGACTATTTATCTTCTTATTATTGAGTTGTAAGAGTTCTTTATATAGTCTAGAGTTTTTCTTGTGAGTTTTAAAAATAGTTTGGAGGGAAAGGGGACAAATGTTATTAATGACTTTTTTGTCAAGTCATGTTAGTAACTGTTGTACACAGTTGGAAATTCTGTGTCATTATTGTATTGAGGACACATACATACCCAACCACTATACCCCACCACTATATATCTTTCATTCCAACTTTAAAAAGACTTGACAACAAAAAAGAAATGAAGCATTAAAGCTACTTAATCACCAAAAATTATAGGGCACACAGAGCCTAAGTATTTTAATGTGGCAGAGTTCTCACCAACTTAAATACAAAGTTGTGAAAACAGAAGCACCTTATATTTTTTTATTTTAAAAATATATGCAACAGTTCAGATTTTTTTTTGTAAGTAGTAATTACAGTTTGAAACTTTACCAAAATGTGGATGAACTTGTTTCATCACAGAACTCTTTTCTTGAAGGGTTCTTCAAGATTGACTTTTATAGAAAAGTCAACCAAGAAAAGAAGCCACATGAAATTGGAAAGACCTTTAAGCTTTATCTGCTGACAGTGAACTACTTCGCTTGGAGCAGAAGCAAATTTATGTCAGATTTCAGATCCACTTCAGGATTGTCATCATTTTTTCCAATATTTTGAAGTGAATTTTGAGGGAATTGGAAACTAACTCATTTTCCTCCAGAATGCAGCTTGATGAAAATAACTGATACTGTTCAAAGCAGTTAGTTCCTAGTTTTTGTCTGTTAACATGCATGTTGACACAATTAAAGAAAAATTCCTAATATCCAGGTCTCTTGTGAAAATTACAAAGGCTGTTAATATTAATGGCTACCAGCATCTCTGACAGACTGTTAAATTTCTTTGCCAAAATAACTACGAGAAAAAAAAAAAATTTTTTGAGATGGAGTTTTGCTCTTGTCACCAGGCTGAAGTGCAATGGCACTCAGCTCACTGCAACCTCCTTCTCCCGGGTTCAAGTGATTCTCCTGCCTCAGCCTCCCGAGTAGCCGGGGTTACAGGCACCCGCCACCATGCCTGGCTAATTCTTGTATTTTTATTAGAGATGGGGTTTCACCATGTTGGCCAGGCTGTTCTCAAACTCCTGACCTCAGGTGATCCACCCACCTCAGCCTCCCAAAGTTCTGGGATTACAGGCGTGAGCCACCGCGCCTGACCCCCCAAAAATTTTTGACTGTAATGAAGATCTTAGTACTCTGCACAGATGGTGCATCTTCCAAACTTAGCAATGTGCACGCTTATACTGCCTCAGAGGAGAAAGCAGCTCCACCCATTGTAATAATTCATTGCTTTTCTTTCACTGGCACATCCTGGCTTTGAAGACTCTTAGGCCTAAAAGTTTTGCCTGCTACCCCAGAAGTAATCAGTTTCATGAGAACAGGTTTTTATCAAACAAAAGGATAAAAATTTAAAATCTTCCTTTGCTTGATTAAATTTGGCAGGAGTTTTGCTTTTTAAGAGAAAAGAAAGATTAGTACAGGAGGAGTTTAATCATGGCTTGATTTACTTGGGGATATTTCGAGCTTTATGAATGAGTAATCTAATTCAAGACCTTATAGTTGTTGTTATGGATTTGGCAGAAAAATCATAAACTCTTAGCCAAGCTATTGCTCTGAATAAGGTAAAGCCAGGAGTTTGAGACCAGCCTAGGCAACATGGTGAAACCGTCTCTACTAAAAATACAAAAAATTAGCTGGGCGTGGTGGCGCACACCTGTAGTCCTATAGTCCTGTAGACATGGACAACCATGTGAATTTTCTACTACTTGAAGTATCTCTGTAGGCCAGTCATGAATGAAAAGTTTTGTCAGTTTCTCTGTAGGCATATAGAAAAACCGCAGAGATCTTAAAGATTACCTCCACACAGAAAACCTCACAAATGAAACTTGGATTTATAATCTTTTCACTTTTGATATTGTATTGAGTAGTGTTATGAAATAATTCTCAGACAATTCTTAGTTTCCTTGCACAAGCCTAACCTAGCATCATTTCTCAAAGTGAGCTGTGATTCTGTTTGTTACCATGTACCTTTCTCGGAATTTTCAGTACCACTTTTCATCAAAACAGAAAGTACACAACCTTTTGGATATCAAAGATAATATTCAATTTACCATGTTCCAAAACTAGGGCAGTATGTGACTTCTTTAGTCAAGCTAAACAATAGCAGCTTGTAATTTACATGTTCTTTCCTCTTGAATTAACATTTATTTTCTGTATAATTTGTATATTTTATTTCTTTTTAAAAACCAGGAAATGGCCATTAATTTTGGTTCAAAACTGAGGGAAATAATCCTTCAGGTTTTGTAAACATTTATTTTTAAAATACGGCAATATGAAGAAAATCAGTTTCCAGTGCAATAATGATTGCATTGGAATAAAATAATTTATTTTATAAATAATAAATATAATTATAAAATTATAAATAAAATAATTTATTTTATAAATTATATCTAAAATTTTTATGTATAAACTGTTTGGATTTTTTCAGGAAATAGGGTTGAGGAAGAAGTTCATCCATAGCTTTATCAGATTCTCAAAGAGGTTAATTAACCAAAAATACTAAAAAGCAGACTTTTTTAAGAGCAGTTTTATGTTCACATCCCAAATTAGAGAAGTGTACAGAAATATCCTATATATTCCCTGCCCCCAAATCCTTGCATAGTCTCCCCCATGATGAATATCTCCCCATGAGAGGGGTACATTTGTTGTAATTGATGAGCCTGCATTGACACATCATTACAACCCCAAGTCCATAATTTTCGTTAGGGTTTACGCTTGGTGTTTTACATCCTATGGGTTTTGGGCAAATGTATATATGACATGTATCCACTGTTATAGTATCACACAGAGGAGTTTCACCACCCTAAAAATCCTCTGTGCTCTATCTATTCATGTCTCCCTTCTCCCTAACTCCTGGCAGGCCGGTACTAATCTTTTATTATCTCCATAGTTTTACCTTTTCCAGAATGTCTTATGGTAGGAATCATGCAGCATGTAGCCTTTTCTGATTGACATCTTTCACTTAGTAAGATACATTTAAGTTTTCTCTATGTCTTTTTATGGCTTGATAGCTCATTTCTTTTTAGCACTGAATAATAGTCTGTTATCTGGGTATACCACAATTTGTCCACTTGCCTACTGAAGGACATCTTGGTTGCTTCCAAGTTTTGGCAATTATGAATAAAGCTACTACAAACATCTGTGTGCAAGTTTTTATATGGGCATTTTTTAGCTCCTTTGGGTAAATACAGAGAATCGTGGTTGGTAGCAATATGTTTATTTTCGTAAGAAAACACCAAACCGTCTACCAAAGTGGTTGTACTATTTTGTATTCCGAACAGTAATGAATGAGAGTTCTTGTTGCTTCACATCCTTGCCAGCATTTGATGTTTAACTTACAGTCTTTTCCCCTTGTTAAACTCAGTGGAAGCAGTCATTTTTCTTCTCTTGACATTTAAAGAAAATTTTAATTATTTTACATATTTAAGTAGATTTTTCTGAGATTATTGTGAAGCAAACACATTTTGTTTATACATATTAATTATAGATATTCTGTCAGGTGCAGCAGCTCACACCTGTAATCCTAGCACTTTGGGAGGCCAAGGCAGGTTGATCACCTGAGTTCAGGAGATTGAGACCAGCCTAGGCAACTTGGTAAAACCATCTCTACTAAAAATACAAAAAATTAGGCTGGGTGTGGTGGCTCATGCCTGCAATCTCAGTACTTTGCAGGGCCAAGGTGGGCAGATCACCTTAGGTCAGGAGTTCGAGACCAGCCTGGCCAACATGGCAAAACACTGTCTCTACTAAAAATATAAAAATTAGCTGGGCGTGGTGGTGGGCACCTGTAATTCCAGTTACTCGGGAGGCTGAGGCAGAAGAATCGCTTGAACCCGGGAGGCAGAGGTTGCAGTGAGCCACGATTGTGCCACTGCACTCCAGCCTGGGCAACAGAGCAAGACTCCATCTCAAAAAAAAATGTAAAAAAATAGAAATACAAAAAATTAGCTGGGCATGGAGGCATACACCTGTAGTTCTAGCTACTCAGGAGGCTGAGGCAGGAGGATCTCTTAAACCTGGGAAGTCAAGGCTGCAGTGAGCCCTGATCATGCCACTGCACTCCAGCCTGGGTGACAAGAATGCGACTCTGTCTCAAAAAATATATATATATAGATATTCTGAGGATGTTTTTGCAGTAATGTATAAGGAAGCTCCTTATTGTCACCAAAGTAGATAGATATTTAGTTTATTCTATTAAAATGACAATCTTATATTTTGTCTAACATATAATTTAGCAAAAAAGCATATAGACTTTTGGAATTATCCTTAGGAATATAAGTGATTGTTAAATTACTTGAGGGCATCTAGGCATGAAACTAGTAAAAATAAAATGTACGACATTTATTGAGAATAATAAACTTTATTGAAGGACATAAGATAGGAATAAATGCAGAGTTATACCATGTTAATAGATATGAAGAATGAATTTATAAACTCAATGCAATGCTAATCAAAACCCCAGTAGGAGCTGATCAACTTACTTAAAAATTCACATGAAAGAGTAAAGCTATATAAAAAACTAAGATAAATTTGGAATAGGAAAACAAGGGGGCATGTGGTACCTAAGCACATATTAAGATGTATTTCTAAAACTATAATAATCAAAACAATGAAGTATTAGTATAGGAAAGATTGTTGGATCAGATTAGAGGAAGCTTGCATATATAGAAATCTGACATGTGATTGATTAGCATTGTAAAGCCAAGGAGAAAGGGCAGACTGTTTAATAAATGGTGCTATTACAATCAACTTCTCTACATTACAAAAATAAGTAAGTTCCAGATGAATTAAGGAGTAAAATGTGAAACACAAGGCTCTAAAAGGAAATAAAAATTTACATCAGAAACTAAAAACATTGAGTAGTGCTACTTTCTCTTAGCCTTATTTTTATTTATAATAGGGGGAAAATCTGGTTTTTCAATATATAAATTACGGTATACAGTCATGCATGTACTAAATAACAACAATGTTTCAGTCAACAATGGGCCACATATGTGATGTTGGTCCCAAAAGAGTATAATACTGTATTTTTACTGCACCTTTTCTGTGTTCAGAAATGTTTAGATACACAAATACTTACCACTGTGTTACAGTTGCTGACAGTATTCAGCACAGTAACATGGTATACAGGTTTGTAGCCTAAGAGCAATACCTAGATACCTACTAGGTGTGTAGTAGGCTATACCTTCTAGGTTTTGTAAATATTATCTATGATGTTCACACAGTGACAGAATCACCTAATGATGCATTTCTCAGAATGTATCCCTGTCATTAAGCAATGTATTCATAGAATGAAATTCTATATAGGAGTGTTTTTTTCTTTTTTTAAAATTTACCACTTTCTTATATATAGGAGTTTAAGTGAATATTTCCAGAAATATGATCCAACTTTGATAAACCTCAAAGCAATGATTATCATAAAAGGCAAGTTTTAGAGGGTTGTATACACCATGATCCTTTATATATAGGAGTCTCCCCTCCACCCCTTTTTCCATGGCTTCACTTTCCATAGTTTCAGTTACCCACAGGCAACCGCAGTCTGAAAATATTAAATGGAAAATTCCAGAAATAAACAATTTTTTTTTTTTTTTGAGACAGAGTCTTGCTCTGTCACAGGCTGGAGTGCAGTGGTGCAATATCAGCTCACTGCAACCTCTGCCTCCCAGGTTCAAGCATTTCTCCTGCCTCAGTCTCCCGAGTAGCTGGGATTACAGGTGCCTGCCACCACACCCAGCTAATATTTGTATTTTCAGCAGAGACAGGGTTTTACCATGTTGGCCAGGCTGGTCTCAAACTCCTGACCTCAAGTGATCTGCCTGCATCAGCCTCCCGAAGTGCTGGGATTACAGGTGTGAGCCACTGCACGCGGCCCAATTAATAAGTTTTAAATTGTATGCTATTCTGAGTAGTGTGATGAAATTTTATGCTCTCCTGCTCAATCCCACCTGGGATGTGAATCATCCCTTTGTTCCACATATCCATGCTTTATATGCTACTCGCGCATTAGTCACTTAGTAGCTGTTTCAGTTACCGGATTGACTGTTGTAGTACTGCAGCAGTTGTGGTCAAGTAACCCTTATTTTACTTAATACTAACCCCCCATGTACAAGAGTAGTGATGCTGGCATGTTGTTTTAATTGTTCTATTTTTTTCTTAGTTCTTTCTGATAATCTCTTATTGTGCCTAATTTATAAATTAAACTTAAAAAAATTTTTTTCTTCTTTTTTGAAAATGAAAATGTTTGACTGGCCTGGGAAGGCTCCTCCCACCCCTCAAAGCCAGAGCTAACAAAGTTGTTCCCTTTAGGGTCCAGATGGAGGGAACCAGGATAGGGACTGGGAAGGGACCAGGAAGCAATGAAGGGAAGGAGTGGAAAGGAATAATCCAAATGGAGAGGAATAAAGCCTCCAAAATCTACCTAAAAGTAGGAGATCTTAGATCCAGGGGAACTTCCTCCCAGTGTGGTCAGGGAGACAGCTGAGCTTTAGATGTCAGTGTATTGATTTCCTTTTTTATTGAGACGAGGTGTCACCCTGTCGCCCGGGCTGGAGTGCAGTGGTGCAAACTGGGCTCACTGCAACCTCCGCCTCCCGGGTTCAAGCGATTCTTCTGCCTCAGCCTCCCAAATAACAGGGACTACAGGCACACGCCACCATGCCCAGCTAATTTTTTGCACTTTTTCACTAGAGACGGAGTTTTGCCATGTTGGCCAGGGTGATCTAGAACTCCTGACCTCAAGTAATCTGCCCCACTCGGCCTCCCAAAGTGCTGGGATTTAAGGCATGAGCCACCGCACCTGTCCTGTATAATGATTTCTGATCAAGTTGGGGGAACCTGGGGTTCTCCACAGATCCCATCCTCATAGGCCACTCGTGTCAACTGAAGAATTCCAAGGTTTATAAATTTGGAAAGGAGAACTTCATTTCTCATAAAGGGTTGCAACCTTCAGGGTGGCCATTCTAACAGGCTGGGAAGCATAGCCTCCAGTCAAAAGCCAGAAATAGGTAGTTCCTCAACTTTATCATAGGTTATGTATGTATAGGAAAAAAAATACTATATATAGGGTTCTGTACTATCTGCAGCTGGGTATTCACTGAGAGTCTTAGAACATATCCTCCATGTATAGGAGATATTACTATATAAATATATGCAAAGTCATACTATATTTGCTTATTTAATACTGTACAGCAAATTACAACAAAGGGGCATAAACTAATCTTTTATTATCTCTCATGTTTCTGTGGATTAGGGATTTAGGAATAGTTTGGCTGAGCAGTTTGTAGTCTTTTGAGGGTGCAGCCCCATGTCAGTCAGGGCCTTAATCATCTGGCTTGACTGAGGCCAGAAGATCTGATTCTAAGGTGACTCACTAACATGGTTGACAAGTTTACTTTTGGTCAAGAAGGTACCACTTCTCCATGTGGGCTTCTCCATAGGGCTGCAGGATTGTCCTCATGATATGACCGGCTTCCCCTAGAGCAAGTGTACAAGAGACCAAAGCAGAAGTAAAGCCTATTATGACATAGTCTTGGAAGTACACATCATCACTTCAGCTGTATCATATTGGTTCTGCAGACCAGCCCTGATTTGATGTGGATGACACTACACAGGGCATGAATGTAGACAATCCCTGACTTCTGATGTTTCAACTTATGGTTTTTTGACTTTATGATGGATTTGTTGGAGTAGTAAATGCATTTTTTTACTTACAGTGGGTTTATGCAGAGGCAATCTCATCATAAGTCAAGAGGCATCTATACTATCTTAGTCCATTTCTTTGCTGCTATATCAATTGCAAACTGAGTAATTTATGAAGAAAAGATTGATTTGGCTTACAATTCTGGGAAGTCCAAGATCGAGGAGTCCATCTAGTGAGGGTCTTCTTGCTGCACTGTAACATGGCAGAAGGCGTCACATAGTGAGGAAGTGTGCACAGAAGACAGACAGGGGAAATTGACTTGAACTCACCTTTTTTGTTTTATCAGGAATCCACTCCCCCAGTAACTAACCCACTCCTATGATAATGGCAAAAATCTAGTTATGGGGTAGAGCCTTCATGACCTAATCACCTCTTAAAGGTCCTGCCTCTCAACACTGTTAAAGTGGCAATTAAATTTCAAGGTGAGTTTTGGAGGAGACATTCAAACCATAGCAGATACTTACAGGCAAGGATTATAGAGAGCCTTCTTGAAGGCTGGCTATCACAATACTAAATATTGTGTATTGAGATATATGTTTGTGCATGTGTGTGTGTGTGTCTGCCTGTGCGTGTGTGTATGTATAAATGGATGGAAATGGTAAACACCAACTACCAACTTCAGGATAGTGGCTTCATTTGGAAAAAGATCACCCTGCTTCAGTGTGTAAAATTGAACTGGAGCAAGGCTGGAATTAAGGACTCCAATTACAATGTAGCTGATAGAAGAAAGAGATGGTGGTGGCCTGGACTAAAATGGTGGTAGTGTAGACAGTATCAGAGGGCTTAGAGCTGTTTAAAAAATAGAATGAAAGGGCTGGGGTTGGTGGCTCACACCTGTAATCCCAGCACTTTGGGAGGCCGAGACGGGTGGATCACGAGGTCAGGCATTCGAGACCAGCCTGGCCAACATAGTGAAACCATGTCTCTACTAAAAATACAAAAAATTAGCTGGGCATGGTGGCAGGCACCTGTAATCCCAGCTACTCGGGAGGCTGAGGCAGGAGAATCGCTTCAGCCTGGGAGGTGCAGGTTGCCGTGAGCCGAGATTCCGCCACTGCACTCCAGCGTGGGTGATAGAGCAAGACTCCAAAAAAAAAAAAAAAAAAATCGAATGAAAGCACATGATGACTGATAAGATATGAGGAATGTCAGATTCTGGCTCTATGAATAGTCAAGGATGCCAGGTAATTTTCTGGCTTGGTCAAAAATAAAATAATGGTGGTGTTATTGGTTGAGATTATGGGTGGTTAGGGAAGATGGATTCACTTTTAGGACTTTTGAGTTTCAGTTATGGCTGTGGGAGACCCAATTTCTAGCAGACAATTTAATATAGGCTTGGGATATCATCAGCATTTACATGAGACTTCGGGAGGACGTGAGATTTCCTAGAGAGTGTGTGAATTGAGAAGCACAGAGGCCTAGGACAAAGCACTTAGAAACTTCTAAGGGATGAATAGAGGAAGACTAGCTTATGAGGGGAAATTAGAAGGTCTAGACAGAAAGAAAAGCTAGAAGCATCATAGAAGCTGGTGGGGAAACTTTTTACAAAGGGAGGGAGTCGTTAACATCATTAGATGCTGCTAAAACAAGCAAGTTAAGAGCTAAAATTTCTACTGAATTTAGCAACCTAATGTCATGTGTGACCTAGAAGAGGATTTCTTAGTGAAATGATGAGATCCAAATTGCATTGGATTGAACTCTGTGACCTTAGCAGTATTATCTTTTTCTTTTTTTCTTTTTTTAGACAGAATTTTGCTCTTGTTGCCCAGGCTGGAGTGCAGTGGCACGATCTCAGCTCACTGCAACCTCCGCCTCCCAGGTTCAAGTAATTCTCTTGCCTCAAGTGCCTGAGTAGCTAGGATTACAGGTGTCTGCCACCACACCCAGCTAATTTTTTGTATTTTTAGTAGAGATGGAGTTTCACCATGTTGGCCAGACTGGTCTCGAACTCCTGACCTCAGGTGAGCCACCGCGCCTGGCCCAGGAATATTATCTAACGTTACTAGACTCTGTTATTCTTAGCTGCAAAAGAAGGATGTTAGTTTGTATGATCTGTCTGGCCTTCCAACACTGAAATTCTATGATTATATCTCACACTTATGATGCAGAATATTACAGAAAATGGGGAGAAAATCGACAATGTTAAGATCATAAGCCCCTGAAATCATCCATCGTATATAGTTCTACTCCAAGTAGCTTTGCGGAAAAACCCCAACATGTGCTTCCTTGTGTACCAAGTCCCTTTCATAATAAGCCCTCAAGATATATACAGGTGATATATTTTAGTGGAGATATTGTTTTGAACACCAGCCAAACTTCATACGATATATTTTTACAAGCATTTTAAAAATATTTTACAAAATAACAAGCATTTGTATTTTATGACTGTTTTTTCAACTCCTGATGCCTCAAAGGCATTTTTAAAATATGTATTCCTTCTTCAAATGCAATTGTTTGTAGTTCCTGCACTACTCTTCTTAGTCTGCACAATTCCACAGCTTTTGGTTTTTATGCCTAAATCTGTTATCATGTTCTAGCTCTAAGTATTCATGTTGAATGCTTCATAATTTCTAGGCTTTTTTTGAAGCACACTGCTCTGGAACATACTTATATTATTTCTTACTTTATTCACATGGAAATCAAAACAAAAGATAAAAAAATTCAACCAAACAGCCACTTGATGCAATTTATACTTTAAAAGAATATTTTTTATCTAGATAATAGTAGCTGACAACTGTCATTAGCTTATGAATACCCATTGTGACTTCGCTACAGCCAGCTGTTTATTGTTTATATTGTGAAACTTGAGGAACCGTGGCAATAGTTATTCCTGAGTTGCAAACTAAGAAATCTAACGTTGACATTACAGTCTACTGTGTAGGAAAGAAGCAGGCCTTGGGATTTCAAAAGCAGTATAATAAAGGCTTGTCAGCTCTGAATTGCATTATTCCTTGTAGAGTTTCTCAAAAGCTTTCTTATTTCATTCCCTTGAAAAAAGCATCATGCTCTTTAAGGGAAGAAGTTAAATTGGGTATGAAAGACCTTCATATTCTCTGTTGACTTTGTCTCAGTTATTTTAAAACAGTAACCCCTAAGCATTTACCTGTGAAACTGATGTTTTAGTGCATTTGTAACTGTCCAACAGCTTCTCTGTGCCCACTGCCTAGATAGAACCAATTTGTCAAGAGAGGAGAATTGCAATAGAGAAAGAGTTTAATTCACACAGAGCTGGCTGAACAGGAGACTGGAGTTTTATTACTCAAATTAGTCTCCCCAAATTGGAGGCCAGGATTCTTCAAGGATAGTTTGGTGGGCAGGAGGCTAAGGGAACGAGTGCTGCTGATTGGTTGTGGATGCAGTCATAGGGGTATGGAAAATGGTCCTCATGTGCTGAGTCCTCTTCTGGGTGGGGGCCACAGGAGCCTGAAAGGACATCTCAAAAGGCCAATCTTAGGTTCTACAACAGTGATGTTATCTGCATGAGTGGGTGTGGGGAAGTTGCAAATCTTGTGACCTCTGGAATAATGGCTTGGTAATCCCTTCCACTTACATCTTAGCAGAATTCAGCCTCCTCCGATCTTCCTAACCTGTTGCTCTTTTGTTAGTTTTTGTGAAGGCAGTTTATTTTGGGGGAAGGCATATTATTTAAACTAAAAACTAAATTTCTCCCAAAGCTAGCTAGGCCCAAGCCCAGGAATGACCAAGGGCAGTTTGGAGGTTAAAGGAAATATGGGGTTGGTTAGATTAGGTGTCTTTCACTGTCATAATTTTCTCACTTTTATAATTTTTGCAAAGACAGCTTCAAGATCCTCCAAATACATTTCAGACTCACAGATTCTATCTCGTATTTAAATTCAACTCTCTCTACTTCTTGATCTGTGGTTACTCTTTTTCACATACAGAAAGGGGATAATTGGATAATTTAATCACTAATCTTAATGACTTCATCATCATTACTGCCTATAGAAAAGATAGAAATATTCTCATGTTAGTGGTTCTGACTTCAGGAAACAGTAGATTAATTGTTAAGGATTCTTTTAGAACAAGAAGGAGTATGACAAATTTTAAAAATATCTTTAGGTATTGCAGACTTTAGATAGTACATGCTATATATTCAATTCAAATTACTATTTTGACCTCTTCTTCCTTAGGAAACAGACGATTCCTTTGGAAGGAAAAAGTCAATAAGGATTTCTGATTTTGCCTTTTAGTTTTTATGTAAAAATTCAAATCGTACATCCATGAAGTATTAACTGCTATGGGAATTACTATCCTGCCTATAAACAACTAGAACACCAGACAAAATATCTGAAACAACTGTTTTCAGACACTGGACAATAGGCACACAGGACTGTGATGCCTGAGATAAGAGGAACAAATGAGTTGAACCCTGCATTGGTTGAGTTTACAGCCTGAGGCAGCCTCTAAACTGCATCACAGAGAGGGGAAACAGAGCTTGGCCATCTAGTTAAGATGAAGAAACAGAGATCAGAGTTTGTAAATCCCAAGGCAGCTAGAATTTATGAGACAGAGGTTTACAGAGGAAGGAGCTATGAAGAGAAAGAGGAGTCTCGGAAATCTGCATAGGCATCCTGTGAGGCTTTGGCTGAATTCTAAACCACAAGACCAGGCTAGAACAACTTCCTAGAAAATAACTATTGCCAGTAATATAAAATGAATAATATTGCTTCCCTCTAGCCACAGTAGAGAGATACCCTTGGACACATGAACATTTGGAAGACATTCTCAGAAGAACCATATCTTAGAAGTAGGGACAAATTGGTCCTAGAATAAAGGATTCTCTAGATCTGTCCTAAAAGAATTTTTTGAAGTCTTGAAAGGGCCAAACTAACATGCAAGTAATTTAACTATACCAGATCCAGCACTCAACAATGTAAAATTAAAAATTTCTAACCACCAATCAAAAATTACTAGGCATATGAAGAAGCAAAAAATAAGCCTTCCAAAAATTCAGTCAATGAGCAGACCTAGAAATGTCAGAGATAATGGAATAAACAGCCAAGAATGTTAAAATAGGTATTATAAATATTATCCTTATGCTCATAGAGAAAAGGAAAAATATAAGTATAATGTGAAAAGAAATGGAAGATATAAAAAGAAATGCAACTTCTAGAGGTGAAAAATATGTCTGAAATGAAAACACCATATAGATGGAATTACCAGGAAATTAGACACTGCAGAAGAAAAAAATCCATGATGTTGAAGTATATTGCAATTAAAACTATCCAAAATGAAACTGAGAGAGGGAAAAAAGCCCCTGAAATGTATGAAGAAAGCCTCAGTGACCTGTGAGACAATATTACATGGCCTAACATAAGTGTAATTGGAATCCCAGAAGGGTAGCAGACAGAAAAAAATAATAGTTGAATAAAGGTCAAAAGTTTTCCAAATTTGAGGAAAGCCAGATCTAAAAAATCTAACAACTCCCAACCATTCATAAAGAAAAGCAAAGCACATCACAGTCAAATTGTTGAAAACCAGTGATAAAAGGAAAATGTTGAAAAGCAGGCAGAGGGCTGGGCATGGTGGCTTACGCCTGTGAGCCCAGCATTTTGGGAAGCCGAGGCAGGAGGATTGCTTGAGACCAGCCTGGGCAACATAGTGAGACCCTGTCTCTACAAAAATAAAAATTAAAAATTAAAATTAAAAAAATTAGCTGGCCCAGCACTTTGGGAGGCTGAGGCAGGTGGATCCCCTGAGGTCAGGAGTTCGAGAACAGCCTGGACAACGTGGTGAAACCCTATCTCTACTAAAAATACAAAAATTTGCTAAGTGTGGTGGTGTGTACCTGTAATCCCAGCTATTGGGGAGGCTGAGGCAGGAGAATCGCTTGAAGGTGGTGAAGGCTACAGTGAGCCAAGATCACACCACTGCACTCCAGCCTGGGTGACAGAGCAAGACTCTGTCTCAAAAATAAAATAAATTAGCTGGGCATGGTGGCACATGCCTGTAGTCCCAGCTACTTTGGAGGCTGAGGCGGGAGTATCCAGTGAGCCCGGTAGTTTGAGACTGAGTGAGCCATGATGGTGCCACTGAACTCCAGCCTGGGCAACGGAATGAGACCCTGTCTTTATTAAAAAGTAAAAGTTTTAAAAAGGCAGACAGAGGAAAAAAGACATAGAGGAACAAAGATAAGAATATACACAAACTCTTATACTATGCAAAACAAAATTTCTTTAAAAGATAATCAAAAGGTAAACCACACAAAAATAATGTGCAGTTTATAATATATGTAGAAAAACGTGTGAGAACAATACCACGAAGAATGCAAGCAGGGGGAATGGAAGTATTTGTTGTAAGGTCCTTTAAACTATACCTAAAGTGATATTATATTATTTGAAGACTGACTGTGATATGGTAAAGATGTATAACATAGAGCAGAATTCAGCAAACTATGACCTTCAGCAGTGCTCCTCAACCTTTTTGGCACCAGGGACCAGTTTTGTGTAAGACACTTTTTCGATGGTACCAGTCTGTGGCCTGGGGGTTGGCGACCCCCTAACCTACAGGCCAAAGCCAGCCTATTGCTTATTATAAATAAAGTTTGTTGGAACACAGCCATGCCTATTTGTTTACATATTGCATGTGGCTGCTTTTGCACCACAGTAACAGAGTTCGTAGTTGTAACAGAGATCTTATGACCCACAGAGTCTAAAATATTTAATACCTCAGCCTTTACAGAAAAAAGTTTAGCAATATTTGCTCTAGAGTAATGCTTAAAAAAATAAAATAAGGGCCAGGTGTGGTGGCTTACGCCTGTAATCCCAGCACTTTGGGAGGCCAAGGCGGGCGGATCATTTGAGGTCAGGAGTTTGAGACCAGCCTGGCCAACATAGTGAAACCCTGTCTCTACTAAAGAAAAATTAGTATGGTTGTGGTGATGGGTACCTGTAGTCCCAGCTACCCAGGAGGTAGAGGCCAGAGAATGGCTTGAACTCAGGAGGTGGAGGTTGCAGTGAGCCAAGATCCCACTATTGCACTCCAGCCTGGGCAACAGAGCAAGACCCTATCTCAAAAAAATAAAAATAAATAAAATAAGGTATATTTAATAAGTCAATAGCAGAGATTAGCCTGGGCATTGTGGCTCAATCCTGTAATCCCAGCACTTTGGGATGCTGAGGTGTGAGAATTGCTTGAGTCCAGGAGTTCAAGGTCAGCCTGGGCAACATAGTGAGACCCTGTCTCTACCCCCACCAAAAAAAAAATTATCCAGGCATAGTTACATATGCCTATTGTCCTAGCCACTCAGGAAGCTGAGGTAGGAGGATCACTTGAGCCCAGGAGATCAAGGCTGCAGTGAGCTGTGATCACACCACTGTACTCCAGGCTGGGAGACAGATTAGGACCCTGTCTCTAAAAAAAGAGATTAAATTACAATAAATAGTGATTAAATGAAAAAATCCTTTTTAAAGAGATTAAAAGATAGTAAATCTAAAAATGGCAAGAATAGAGGAAAAGTAGAAGAAAGAACAGTAGGGTCAAAAAGAAAATAAGTAGTAAGATGGTAGACTTATATTCAGCCATACTTAAATTACATTAAATGCAAATAATATACATACTTTAATTAAAAGGCAGAGATTGTTAGATTGGATAAAATAGCAAGACCCAACTATAAGCTTTCTACAGGAAACTCACTTTAAATAAAACATGGATAAGGTAAAAGGATAGGGAAAGATATACTATGAAAACATGTCACACAAAGGCTTGTATGCAAATAATCATAAAAGCCTTATTCATAGTAGCCAAAACCTGGAAACAACCCAGATGTTCGTCAACAGGATAAACAAGTTGTGGTGTATCTATGCAATGACACCCTTCTCAGCAATACAAATGAATGACTACTAATGAACTAGTTAATTAATGAACTACTAATAACAACATAGGTGAATCTCATAATCATGCCAAGAGAAAGAAGCCAAATATAAAAGGGTCCATAGCGTGATTTTATTTATATAAAAATCTATAAAAACCTAATGTAATCTGTGGTGACAAAAATCAGATCAATGGTTACCCAGGGATTAACTGGGATGGGGATCAGAGAATTTGGGGGAATCATAGAAATGTTCTTTATTTTGATTCTTATGTAAAAACTCATCAGATTTCCATTTTAAGTAAGAATGTATTTTGTTATTTATAAACTATGTCTCAATTAGGGTTATTTCTTGAAAATTCAAATCATGAAAGATTTTAGTGTGAAGATTTTGTATATAGTGTAGGCCTTATGAATTACTAGAATAGACAAGGAAATAAGATGTAAATGTCTACAACTACAACTATGGAAAGCTTGATGCATTTTGGATTTCCAAAACATTAATCTTAACACACATTTGCTATAAACTCTTTGATTAGTAGGGATATAAATCCTTAGAAGCATAATAGAATGTAATTTTTGACTCTTACTTTTTTTAAAAAAATTGTTTTTAGAAGCCAGGCATAGTGGCTCATGCCTTTGGTCCCAGCACTTTGGGTGGCCAAGGCGGGTCACTGCTCAAGCTCAGGAGTTGAAGACCAGCCTGGGCAATGTGGTGAAACCCTGTCTCTACAAAAAAAAAAAAAAAAAAAAAAAGCCTGGCATGGTGGTGCACGCCTGTAGTCCCAGCAACTTGGGAGCCTGAGGTAAGAGAATCGCTTGAGCTTGGGAGCTCGAGTCTGCAGTGAGCTGTGATCATGCCGCTGCACTCCTGGGTGATAGAGCAAGATGTCTCAAAAAAAAAAAAAAAAAAAAGGTTTTAGACATGGGGTCCCACTCGGTTGCTCAGGCTGGAGTGCAGTGGCACAATCATAGCTCACTGTAGATTCAAACTCCTGGGCTCAAGCAGTCCTTCTGCCTCAGCCTCCTGAGTATCTGAGACTACAGACACATGTCGCCACATCTTGTCAACTTTTGATTCTTCAAAGAAGCTAGTAAGGAAACATTATCATTTATGTATCATGTAATATGCTAAGTGTTTTGAATTATTTATGTATTTCACTCATTTCTCACAACAGCTCTGTGAGTTAGGGATTAAACCCCCCCTTTTTTTTTTCAGACAGATTCTCACTCTGTTGCCAGGCTGGAGTGCAGTGTCGCGATCTTGGCTCACTGCAGCCTTCACCTCCTGGGTTGAAGTGATTCTCCTGCCTCAGCCTCCCGAGTAGCTGGGACTACAAGCGTGCACCACCACGCCCAGCTAATTTTTTTATTTTTAGTAGAGACAGGGTTTTACCACATTGGCCAAGATGGTCTCAATCTCTTGACCTCATGATCTGCCCACCTCGGCCTCCCAAAGTGCTGGGATTACAGGCATGAGCCACCGTGCCTGGCTAAAGCCCATTTTATATATGAAAAAAGTGAGGCTCAGAGAAGTTATATAATACGCCCA
The DNA here is from genome assembly GCF_029281585.2 of Gorilla gorilla gorilla. Lineage (NCBI taxonomy): Eukaryota > Metazoa > Chordata > Mammalia > Primates > Hominidae > Gorilla > Gorilla gorilla. The sequence goes on along the minus strand of NC_073232.2, from coordinate 42,886,116 downwards.
AAATTACAGAGCCAAGGTTCAGTCCCATATTTGACTCCAAAGCCTGTTTTCTTTCCTTAGTGCTAACATCATCTTTAAATGCTCAGTTGCTTATGTAAAAATTTTTTATTTTAAAAATGCATTTTTAAAAAAATGTATGTGAAAATTATTCCAAAAGAGGGTTATTTTGATAGTTGTTCTACTGGGACCCTACAAATCAAGAATACTGAGGGAGAAAATAAGGAAATAGGCATTCTATGCTATACTTTTGTAGAAGATCCCTTCAATTTAATAGTTCATAATAAATTTTCCCTTCATAACATTTTGTTATAAAATCTTAAACATCTGAGTTTTGGTTCTGTCTAGCCAAGCTTATGAAGACATTCAAGAGAACATGAATTGTTTTTGATAGAATGCTAACTTATGACAACTGAAGAATGGCGAGGTTCATAAATTTGGAAAGGAGACCTATATTTCTCATAAAGGTTGCAGGCTGCAGGGTGGCCATTCTGACAGGCTGGGAAGTGTAGCCTCCATTCAGAAGCCAAAAACAGACACTTCGAGGAAGAGGCAAAAAGAACAGGATGCATGCTGAGCAGGGTGGCCAAATATACATACTCAGTACACTATAGGAGAGGCCATGCATATTTATGAAAGGAGAAATGTGTGTATGCACAACTGAGCTTCATGCCCCTTCATGGGTCCCGTGTACAAAAAATGGCTGCGTCAGCATGATCTGAGGGTGGAGTTTTCAGCTCTCTGGCATCAAAAGATGAAGCAGAGGGTGTGAAAACCCTCACTGCGCATTCTCTGTAGACCGGCCAGAACCACTCCATGGTCGGTGGCCTCTTGTCAGGCAAAAAAGAGGGGCATTGTTGGTCAGTTAATTGGTTGATATCAGTGGTGGAGTCTTTTGAAAGGGCTAGTTTCTCTTAAGCGCTTAGGAAAGAATGCCTAATGGTGGCTAGCAAGGAAGGGGTATAATGAATTGTGTCTGACCTCCCATCCTGTCATGGCTGAGAACTTAGCTTTAAAGGTTTACCCTGGGGTCCCTTGGCCAAGAGGGGGTCCATTCAGTCAGTTGAGGGGCTTAGGATTTCACTTTTGTTTCTCACTTATCAGCTTGGATATGATACTGTACTGTATATACATGAATTGACTGTTTTGGAGTAAGAGTCTCACTTATTAGTGTACTTCTTGAAAGCTCTGGATCCCGAGATCCGCGTCCTACAGGCTATGAAGTCTAGCCCAGCAATCTCTGACTGCTTAATAAAATCTTGCTAAATGGAACCAGGGCTTGTATTCACCAATATCAAGAACTTCACCTGATATCCTTGGGAAAGCTTCTCCTTGACCCACTCAGAAGACAGTTCCTTGCCTGTTTTTTCATATCTGTAAAATGAGCTATGTGATCCATTTGATCTTTTATAAGCCAGTTCCCAGAATAACCTTCAACTAAGGCTAAAGGGCATGTGCTTAAACCTTCTTTGAAAACATTTTAAATCACACTAATAATAGACCCCCATGCAAGAATGGTAATAATGTGACTTTAACTTACATTGAAATCCAATTATCATATGTTTGTGGGTCTTTTTCATTCAGATGTTACAGTGGTTTATCAAAATGGGTTACCTGTGATATCTGTGAGGCTACCATCCCGGCGTGAACGCTGTCAGTTCACACTCAAGCCTATCTCTGACTCTGTTGGTGTATTTTTACGACAACTGCAAGAAGAGGATCGGGGAATTGACAGAGTTGCTATCTATTCACCAGGTATAGTCACCATCATTATTAATTACCATCTACCCCTCATTTCACCCCACACCATTTCTAGACACATACATACACCACACACGTAGCTACAAAAGAACCCTATACTGTTAACTTCAGAAAACTTTTTTCTTTTGCTTAGCACTTACCAGGAGAGAAAGGGATTTCTCTCCCAGTGGTACTCAGAGTATAATTGATCGGTTTTAGCAAATGTGTATGCACAGGGAATCTCATTCAAAAGCAGCTCACATATAATGCCATGAGCAAGGATGAACAATCAATCACATTTTATATTATTGAGACTTTTTATCATTACTTTAGGTGTAGAATAAATACTTCCAGTAGTTAAACCCTCATCTCTGGAAAGAAAAGTTTGCCAAAATAAAGAAGTATATAATTTGAAAAGAATATAAACTAAGGCACTAAAAATTACCATTTTATGTATTTAATTTATTTATTTTTAAATCTTTTTAAGTTTTTTTCCCATTGTGTTTTCCCCATTTTTACTTTAAAATTTTTCAAACCTACAGAAAACTTGAAAGGTTAGTACAATAAATGCCCATTTACCCTTCACCTGGATTCACCAGTTAACAATTACCACATTTCTACTCATCTGGCAATATAATTAGTAGACCAGCTGGTGGATGTATAATACTTTGCTAACCCCAGCGTCTGTCTCTACTGAATTATTGGCAACTAATCAGTGACTATACTGAAAAGTACCATATGTCAGAAAATATTTTTTTTGACTCAACCAGCTTCCATTATAGACAGTGTTAAGCCCATACAGCTGTCCCAGTGACCCTAGATTTCCAATGTACACCTATAGAACTATGACCATTAATTATTTCACTTGTTCATATAGTTCACAGGAAAAGCTGTTGTTAAATCTTCACAAACTTGAGTCCTAAAAACAGAGCTTCAACCTAAACTTTGTTTGCATAGGAAATGAGGCAAAAAGTTAACTGAAATTTTAAAAGGAAGAGGTAATTTTTAAAAACGATTTTGAAGATTGAATTTTCCTGACCATTCTTGAATAATTATGGACCTATGACAAGTTTCATTTGAAATTTTCACAGATGGTGTTCGCGTTGCTGCTTCAACAGGAATAGACCTCCTCCTCCTTGATGACTTTAAGCTGGTCATTAATGACTTAACATATCACGTACGACCACCAAAAAGAGGTAAAATAGTAACCTTGGTAAGGTCACAGAAATGTGGGAAGGGCTTTTGGAAATAACTTTATTTTTTTTCCTTGGGTAACCTTGAGAAACAGTATTCAAAGAACACTGAAAGTTTTATATACAGATAGACACATTTCAGTTGAAGAGCTCATTGAGTACTTGGCACTTGGCTAGTACATCGACAAAAATCACTTTGATTCTGCCTAGATTCCAGAATGCTTCATTATCTGATATTGTCACTCTGTTTCACATAAATGAATGTCCTACATAACTGAAGCCCCTTCCCTTCATAAAGGCCAAAAGTCATACTACTTTAATAACATTGCAGGGGATATCTTTTTAAAATAAGCTATAGGCTTCTCTGTTCTCTTAAGCATTGTAATAAGTATTGAGCTTTTTTTATGGCTCAAGGTCAGCAATCTGAAAGTCAGTTATTGTACAATAATAATAGTTCTTAGGAACTTCTGACATGGTGCATGGTTTTTTGTTGTTGTTGTTTTTTGATTTTTTGAGACAAGATCTCACCCTGTCACCCAGGATGCAGTGCAGTGGCATAATCACAGCTCACTGCAGCCTCGACCTCAAGTTATCCTCCTGCCTCATCCTCTCAAGCAGCTGGAGTAGCTTGGACTACAGGCATGTGCCACCATGCCTGGATAATTTTTTTTCTTTTTGTAGAGATGAAGTCTCACTGTGTCGCCCAGGCTGGTCTTGAACTTCTGGGCTCAAGCACTCCTCCCTCTCTGTCCTCCCAGAGTGTTGCGATTACAGGCATGAACCACTGTTCCCAGCCTGTATATGCTTTTATGGGAAAAGGAAAGGTGCTCTCCTCAGACACAAATTGTAAGAGGGCACCAAAAAACTCAGTAATCAAGATAAAGAATTGTTGGGTTTTTTTGTTTGGGTTTTTTTTTTTAAGAGTCTCACTCTGTCGCCCAGGCTGGAGCCCAGTGACATGACACTGGCTTACTGCAGCCTCCACTTCCCAGGTTCAAGCCAGATACGGGTTTCACCATATTGGTCAGGCTGGTCTCGAACTCTTGACCTCAGGTGATCCATCCGCCTTGGCCTCCCAAAGTGCTGTGATTACAGGCATGAGCCACTATGCCCAGCCGCCAGGCTAATTTTTTTTTTTTTTTTTTAGTAGAGATGGGGTTTTGCCATGTCGGCCAGAATGGTTTTGAACTCCTGACCTCAAATTATCCACCTGCCTCAGCCTCCCAAAGTGCTGAGATTATAGCCCTGAGTCACCGCACCCAGCAAGATAAATAGTATTTTTATGTACTATTTTAAAAAACCAGAGTTAATGCAAAAAATGCATGATGAACAAAATTTTAAATAAAGACAGAGTCAGTATTACTAATATTTCTTTTCATCCTAGCCTCTACTATGGCTCTGCACGGTACAATGCTAAGTAGCCCTCTAAAATAGCATTTTGAGTTGTGTCTCTTTTTTTTTTTTTTTGAGACTGAGTCTTGCTCTGTCACCCAGGCTGGAGTGCAGTGGCACAGTCTCGGCTCACTGCAAGTTCTGCCTCCCAGGTTCACGCCATTCTCCTGCCTCAACCTCCTGAGAAGCTGGGACTACAGGCGCCCGCCACCACGCCCGGCTAATTTTTTGTATTTTTAGTAGAGATGGGGTTTCACCGTGTTAGCCAGGATGGTCTCGATCTCCTGACCTTGTGATCTACCCGCCTCGGCCTCCCAAAGTGCTGGGATTACAGGCGTGAGCCACCGCGCCCAGCCGAGTTGTGTCTTCTTTGGTCCTGTTTCTCTATTTACCCTTGATATTCATTGTAACTCACTGCTGTTGTTAATGCCCCTTCCACCACTCCTTCCACCAGCCCCATAGGACAGCAGTTCCCAACCTTTTTGGCACCAGGGACCAGTTTTGTTAAAGATAATTTTTCCACTGACAGTGGGGGCGGGGGCAGAGGCAGTGGTTTTGGAATGAAACTTTCACCTCAGATCCTCAGGCATCAGTTAGATTCTCATAAGAAGCACACAACCTAGATCCCTCACATGCACAATTTACAATAGAGTTTGTGCTCTATGAGATCTAATGCTGCTGCTGCTGATCTGACAGGAGATGGAGCTCAGGCAGTAATGCTCACTCACTGGCCTGTGCAGCCTGGTTCCTAACAGGCCACTGACCAGTACTGGTTCGCACCCCAGGGGTGGGGGACCGCTGCTGTAGGACATTCCTTCTTTTCAATCCTGCTTTTAAGAATTGGGTTTAGGCCTGGTAAGGTGGCTCACACCTGTAATCCCAGCACTTTAGGAAGCCGAGGCAGGAGGATTGCTTAAGACCAGGAGTTTGGGACCAGCCTGGGCAACACATCTTTTAAAAAAAAAAAGAAAAAAAAAAAAAGAAAGAATTGGGTCTAACATAGAAAAGTTCTGAGTGAAACCCTGTTATTAAATTCCTCTATAATCTGGTCCACATCTACCTTTTAAAATGTTTTCTTTCCCTCCTACATGTTGCCTACTTTTTCTCCACTGTGTATTCCTTCATGGTTTCCTGAACTATGCCCCGTTCTTTTCCATCTCACTGTTCGCTCACTTTCCTCTGCCTAAGATGCCTTTCTTCCTAACCCCTGTTTTCTCAAGTCAAAATTGTCAATATTGACTCTTCCAGTAAGCCTTTAATGATCATACTCTTTCTGTCTCTGACCCCTGACCAACCAAAAATGATTAATCTCTTCTCTGAATTTTGCTTCGTCCTTTTCTTTGATGCTGTGAGGGAAGGCACTGTGATTTTGTATTCCCCATTGATTCCTTCTATATTGAGTGAATTAAATGTGTTCGCTGGGTAGCATTTTGATTGTGCAGAGGCCATATTCACTTTCTTTAAGCTAAATGAGAGGGAGCTAGCTGGGAGAAAGTATAGAAAAGTATCCTTAAATAGAATGGAAAGATATTCTTTAAATACAGTTGAGTGTTGAACAAAGCAGGTTTGAAAAAACTTGCAAACGAACCACATAACCTAGAAATATCCAAAAAAATTAAGAAAAGTTAAGTATGTCATGAATGCATGAAATATATGTAGATACAAGTCTATCTTATTTTATTTTATTTTATTTTATTTTTGAGACGGAGTCTCTCTCTGTCCCCCAGGCTGGAGTGCAGCGGTGCAATCTCAGCTCACTGCAACCTCTGCCTCCCGGGTTCAAATTATTCTCCTCCCTCAGCCTCCCTGTAACTGGGATTACAGGCACGTGCCACCATGCCTGGCTAATTTTTGTATTTTTAGTAGAGATGGGGTTTCACCATGTTGGCCAGGCAGGTCTTGAACTCCTGACCTTAGGTGATCCACCCACCTTGGCCTCCCAAAGTGCTGGGATTACAGGCATGAACCACCATGCCCTTCCTATTTTCTATCGTTTACTACCATAAAATATATACATATCTATTATAAAAAGTTAAAAATTATCAAAACTTATGCACACACTTACCATGCATGATGCCATTTGCAGTTGAGAGAAGTGTAAACAAATGTAAAGATGCAGTGTTAAATAATATCTGCATAAAATTGACTCTGGTACATAGTATACTACTCTAGTAATTTCATAGCCACCTCTTGTTGCTATTGCAGTAAACTCAAGTGTTTTTAATATCACATACCAAACAGTTTTAAAATGCTGTGTGGTGCTAATTATCTCCTCATGGGTAGTTCTTCTTTCCAGTAAATTGTCTATTGCAGTAAAAATTGATCTCCTGCAGTTCTCAAAATTTTTTTGTGTTTAGTCCACCTTGAATAACACCATGGGACCCATACGAAGTGCTACCAGTGATGCTGGAAGTGCTCCCAAGAAGCAGAGAAAAGTGATATGACATTGCAAGAAAAAGTTGGATTGCTTGATATGTACTGTAGACTGAGGTCTGCAGCTACGGTTGCCCATCATTTTAGACAGATGATTTATCTTGTAAACAGACAATGTAAACTTACAATGTAGATAAATACAGTACAGCACTATACATTTATTTTCCCTTCTTTATGATTTTAATGTTTTATTTTCTCTAGCTTACTTTACTGTAAGAATACAGTATATAATACATATACAAAGCATTCATTAATTATGTTATTGGTAAGGCTTCTAGTCCAGGTAGGCCATTAGTAGTTAAGTTTTTGAGGTTTCAAAAGTTGCAGGGTGGTGGTGCCCCAACCCCCCTGCCACATTGTTCAAGGGTCAACTGTAGTAAGACATTATCGAATCAGATTTTTTGAAGTTGGAATAATTAAACATGTAGATCAGGGACAGTTAGCCATTTATCAGCTATGCTAATGTGTTTTTCTTCTTTATTCCCTGATTCTTGGGCTAGAAGTTCTCTTTAAAATAACAGAAGTACAGGGCCTATTTTACAGAGGTGTGTTTTTGTGTAAATTACTTAGAGAGTTCATCTGTTTAGATTTTCTATTGGTAACATTCTGGAAGTTCACTAATATATTCCTATATAAAGTATAACAATCAGGAAAGTTAAGATGTGAGTTTCCATGTATTATGTTGTCAAAAACTAAAGGTATATTAATTAATTAATAAATACCAACCATTTCTGTAATAACTGTATTTTTTAAACAGAAATTTTTTAAACAGAAATGAACGTTTAGTTTTTTAAATAAAGCTTTTCTCAAATTGAATAAGAAAAGGTAGAAATTGAAAAAACAGGGGATTGTATTTGATTCCCTGGTGATTTGGCAGCCTAAAACAATCCGTTGCTTTATCTGTATCCAGGAACTCTGGAATATCTACCTTGCTTCTCTAGAAGTAAATTAGGGTATAAAGCTTGCAAGGGTCAAAAATCTGTAATTCATGGAAATAATCATAAATTGAAGTGTGAACTTTAGTAACTCAATAGCAGCATTGGTGTAGAATTTCAAAAGACCTTTTTAATGTTTAGATGCACACATCATAGCTCTCTTAGTTCTGTTATTTGCTAGTGAGAGATTATGCCATCAGATAGCATCTCTCACAGAAACTCAATATGATTTTAAATCCATAAACACTTTGTTTTCCTTGATTTTAAATTTAATTATTTTTCTGAGACAGGGTCTCACTCTGTCACCCAGGCTGGAGTGCAGTGGTGTGATCACAGCTCATTGCAGCCTTGACCTCCCAGACTCAAGCAGATCCTCCCACCTCAGCATCCCAAGTAGCTAGGACTATAGGCACACGCCACACGCCTGACAGATTTTTTATTTTTTGTAGAGATGAGGTTTGCCTATGTTGCCCAGGCTGCGTGTTTTTTTTTTTTTTTTTCTGAGATGGAGTCTTGCTCTGTTGCCCAGGCTGGAGTGCAGTGGTGCAATCTTGGCTCACTGCAAGCTCTGCCTCCTGGGTTCATGCCATTCTCCTGTCTCACTCAGCCTCCTGAGTAGCTGGGACTACAGGCGCCTGCCACCATGCCTGGCTAATTTTTTTGTATTTTTAGTAGAGATGGGGTTTCACCGTGTTAGCCAGAATGGTCTCGATCTCCTGACCTCGTGATCCACCCTCCTTGGCCTCCCAAAGTGCTGGGATCACAGGTGTGAGCCACCACGCCTGGCCTTCCCTAGTTTTTAAACATAGTAAAGAAAATCTTTTTTTCTTCTTTTGATAAAATGCAAAATAGGCTCAAATTTTGTTTCTACCTTGTGTCTTTCTGTCCCTGGTTGAGGAAGGTATTGCTGGCACCCAAGGTACCACCACTCTTTTTCAGCTGACTACAGTAAGAGAGTGGTTTGAAATTCTGTATTTAAGAGGGATGACATTCATTGAATAAGCATGTTCCATTCCTCTGCCCCGTGTTGCAACGCTTTAGTGAAAGGGCTAAATGGAGGAAAGAAATAGAAGGCACTAGGTTCAGGATGTTTAAGAGGAATAATACTAGGGTTTTTTTGTGTTTTTTTGTTTGTTTTTTGTTTTTGTTTTGAGGCTGGAGTACAGTGGTGCAATCTCGGCTTACTGCAACCTCTGCCCCTGGGTTCAAGCGAGTCTCCAGCCTCAGCCTCCCCAGTAGCTGGGATTACAGGCATGCGCCACCACACCCAGCTAATTTTTGTATTTTTAGTAGAGATGGGGTTTCATCATGTTGGCCGAGCTGGTCTCGAACTCCTGACCTCGTGATTCGTCCAGCTTTGCCTCCCAAAGTGCTGGGATTACAGGCCGTGCCTGGCCAGTACTAGGGTTTTATATATACATGGGGAAGATGGAACAAATCTGCTTTATCTAATAAAATAGTTCATGAAAGGGGACTGAGCTTGCAGGAGAGATTTAATATTGGTATAGTAGAAGCACTGTAATGTAGCTCCAGGCCTAGAAATCAGGAGACCTGGACTCTACCCCTTACTGTGACGTTCTGAACAAGTTACTTCAGCCTCCTAGAGTGCAGTTTCTTCTGGTAACTTTGGACAGTTTAAAGCTATATGCAAATGTGAGCAGCAGCTTTGGTACAAGGAAGACACTGTTGATTGACATAGATGACTTTTGGAACTCAAAGTGCTCTTGCTTTTATGTTCCCATTAATTCAGCACACATTTACTGAGGCATACAAGATACCCAGCTAGGTGTTGTATCCCATTTTACTATATCAGCTCTTCTCTAATCCAATTTGCTACCTTCATCTGAAATTTTTCATTGATTGAACTTCTATAATAACTGTAGTAAAGGACATCCTTAAAGAATGTTTGAAATATATGGTTAATTCTGACTGTGGCTTGTTTTGTTTAGAAGAGTGCTACCCTTATGCTGTACCTAACATTTAAAGTTAATAAGAATCTAAAAAAAAATTGTGCTTAAAAAAAATTGACAGCTTTAATCAGCAGAGTTTTTATTTGATTCTGAAAACATAATTTTTAGATTTCTAGAAATACATGCTACTTACAATAGAGGATATTGAATGAAAGAATTTAATCTTTCACCCTTTCAGTCGTTCTCATAACTTCATACCCTTTAGACCATGATACTGAGGCCCATACAGCTATTCTCTGTCTTTCATCAACAGGAATGAATAAAAGTTGGTATACTAGGGAGAAGAAGAATGAGGGTTAAGATTATTAGAATGGGCCAGGTGCGGTGGCTCAAGCCTGTAATCCCAGCATTTTAGGAGGTCGAGGCAGGTAGATCACGAGGTCAGGAGATCAAGACCATCCTGGCTAACACGGTGAAACCCCGTCTCTACTAAAAAATACAAAAAAATTAGCTGGGCATGGTGGTGGGCGCCTGTAGTCCCAGCTACTTGGGAGGCTGAGGCAGGAGAATGGTGTGAACCCAGGAGGTGGAGCTTGCAGTGAGCCGAGATCGCGCCACTGCACTCCAGCCTGGGTAACAGAGTGAGACTTTGTCTCAAAAAAAAAAAAAAAAAAAAAGAGATTATTAGGATGATGCCATTTTTATTTATGCCTTTGTATTTGCAAATTTGAAATACTATATATTTTTCGCTTAGCACTTACTAAGGGGGGAAAAATGAATTAAATTGGCAGGACTACAGATAAATTATAGTCACCATTTTAATAAGCATAATAATCAAATTGATTCTAAACCTCTCTACTAGTTTTTAACATTTGCTTTAATTTTGTCTTTATCTAATGAAGATCATTATTATTTGTATTATTTTTCTTAATGTTAATCATGTCCTCATTTGTAGCATTTAGACTTCCAAGAATATAATGGTAGATATTTGTTTCAAATTTTTTGAGTTACCCAAATATGAATTTACTTTTTACATTTGTGGACAACTTTTTTGTTTTAACAAAAACTATTGGCTGGACATGGTGGCTAACGCCTGTAATACCAGCACTTTGGGAGGCCAAGGCAGGCAGATCGCTTGAGCCCGGGAGTTCGAGACCAGCCTGGGCAACACGGTGAAAACTTGTCTGTACAAAAAATACAAAAATTAGCCGTCTGTACAAAAAATACAAAAATTAGCCAGGCTTGTGGCCGGTGCACACCTGTAGTCCCAGCTACTTGGGAAGTTAACGTCAGAGGATTACTTGAGCCCTGGAGGTAGGGGCTGCAGTGAGCCAAGATCACACTACTGCACTCCAGCCTGGGTGATAGAGGAAGACTTTGTCTCAAAAAAAAAAAAAAAAAAAAAGAGAGCTATTACTTTCCTTCAGTTTAACACTGAAGGTGAGATACCTATAACGGATGAATCTGCCTCATCTGATAGTCCCAGGAATAGCAATCATTTAAGGCATACGTTTTTTTAAAAATGTAACTCCTTTGTTTCAGACCTCTTAAGTCACGAAAATGCAGCAACGCTGAATGATGTAAAGACATTGGTCCAGCAGCTATACACCACACTGTGCATTGAACAGCACCAGTTAAACAAGGAAAGGGAGCTTATTGAAAGACTAGAGGATCTCAAAGAGCAGCTGGCTCCCCTGGAAAAGGTAAAACTTCAAATCTCAGGTTTTTTACCTTACCTGTATTTTTTCCAGAGCATATATGTTTCTGTTTTTTCTTGTAAGTTTTATGCAATTGAGTCATGTCAATCAAGTTAGTTCTTTAGTTTATGGGACTGAACCATAAAAAAGTTTAAGTCAAAGCTAAGAAAGGGCTTGAAAAGGAATCATTTGGAGCCTTGATAATGGACTTAGAGCTTTCAGTTCTAAATGCACTGCCCTTAACCAGATTTACCACCTTTAAAATTAAGATCAGAATAACTGCTGATCAGGAAAGGCTCTTGAGTATAGTGGATAACGATTTTAGCCAAGTTAAGAATGAATATTACAGTTGGCCCTCTATTATCTGTAGGTTCTACATTCGCAGATTTAACCAACCTCAGAGAGAAGATATTTGCAGGGAAAAAAAACAATAAAACATAACAAGGCTGGGCGTGGTGGCTCACGCCTGTAATCCCAACACTTTGGGAGGCCAAGGCAGGCAGATCACCTGAGGTCAGGAATTTGAGACCAGCCTGGCCAACATGGCAAAACCCCGTCTCTCCTAAAAATATAAAAATTAGCCGGGCGTCGTGGTATCATGTGCCTATAGTCCCAGCTACCTGGGAGGCTGAGGCACGAGAATCACTTGAACCTGGGAGGTGGAGGTTGCAGTGAGCCAAAATTGCACCACTGCACTCCAGCCTGGATGACAGAGCGAGACTGTCTCAAAAACAAACAAACAAAAAAAACAACAACAAAATAACAATACAACAACAAAAAAATACAAATTTTAAAAATCAATATAATGACTATATAGCATTTACATTGTATTATAAGTAATCTAGAGATGATTTAAAACATATGGGAGGATATGCATAGGTTATATGCAGATACTATCCCATTTTATATAAGGGACTTTAACATCTATGTATTTTGATATCTTGGTTTGGAGGGTATCCTGGAACCAATTCACCACAGATACCTAGGGACAACTGTATATAGAATATTGTGCAACTATTAAAGGGACTATATAGATTTAATTTGCCATAGAAACCAAATTATAAAATAGTGTGCATACTATGATCCAATTTTTAAATGTGTTATATATATACCTATACGCATTTATATATATACATACACAGAGGAAGAAATCAGAAGGAATACATTCCAAATTGCTAGTACAGTAGTCGGGTTATGACTGATTTTTCTTTACACTTTTCTGAATGTTTACAATGAACGTATGTTACCTTTATTTTTTTCTATGATATTTCAATTTTAAGAAATCAGATTATAAGGAGTAAGGAAGGGAACAAATACTCTTAGTATTTTGCATTTTCTGATTCCTGAAAAATAATTTTCATCATTTATAGATAGAATATTTACTATGTTTCATGAATTGTGCTAGTATTTTACCTATATTTTCTTTTATTTTTTTTGAGACGGAGTCTCGCTCTATTGCCCAGGCTGGAGTGCAGTGGCGTGATCTCGGCTCACTGCAGGCTCCACCTCCCGGGTTCACGCCATTCTCCTGCCTCAGCCTCCTGAGTGGCTGGGACTACAGGCGCCTGCCACCACGCCCAGCTAATTTTTTGTGTTTTTTTTTTTAGTAGAGACGGGATTTCACCATGTTAGCCAGGATGGTCGCGATCTCCTGACCTCGTGATCCACCTGCCTTGGCCTCCCAAAGTGCTGGGATTACAGGCGTGAGCCACCGCGCCCGGCTTTACCTATATTTTCTTATTTAATCTTTGGAACAACTCTTTAATGAAGTTAATGGTGATTTGCAGATCAACGCTCTGAATTGAGCTGCTTTAAATCCAGAGTCCATATTCTGCCCCTAGTATACCACTGGAGTTAAAACTGAGAATAGATTAAATCGTGTATGCAACAGTGAAAGAATATAGGTAGGTGTGCATTTCCCTCTTTCGGAGAAGATAATCTTGTGACTGGATGAAGACCTCTTGAAACTGAGTTATTCATGCCCATATTTCCACCCACTTCTAGGTTGAAACATAAAATACAAATGCCCTGAATAGTAGTTGTATGTGTATATATTTTTTTCAAGGGGGTTTCATTCTGTTACCCAGGCTGGAGTGCAGTGGTGTGATCTTGGCTCACTGCATCCTCCAGTTCCTGGGCTCAAGCGATTTCACCCACCCCAGCCTCCCGATAGCTGGGACTACAGGGATGTGCCACCATGCCCTGCTGATTTTTGTATTTTTTGTAGAGATGGGATTTCGCCATGTCGCCCAGGCTGGTCTTGAACTCCTGGGCTCAAGCAAGCTGCCTGCCTTGGCCTACCAAAATGCTGGGATTACAGATGTGAGCCACTGCACCTGGCCTAAGATATTTTATTCAGTGAAAACTGCAGATACTATTTAGGAAGACAAGCTATATTTACTAGAATTGAGACTTGTGTCTTGATGATGAGCCCTGTTTCTTTAGTGAACATAGAACAGTTTAAGCCTTTTTAGATTGGTTTTATGTCAAAATGCCTTATGATTATGTGTGCCCAATAGGTACGAATTGAGATTAGCAGAAAAGCTGAGAAGAGGACCACTTTGGTGCTATGGGGTGGCCTTGCCTACATGGCCACACAGTTTGGCATTTTGGCCCGGCTTACCTGGTGGGAATATTCCTGGGACATCATGGAGCCAGTAACATACTTCATCACTTATGGAAGTGCCATGGCAATGTATGCATATTTTGTAATGACACGCCAGGTAAGAATTCTCTTCAAGTAACTTTTTATGAGATAGTAATAAAGTTTTGATTGTCAAAAGAGTTCTTTTTTCTCATCTTCTAAAGCCAGTTTTCTTTAAGTACTCATCCTTTACACATACACACACGTGTGCCACTTGTGTATTAGGCAATATTCTAAGCAAGTGCTGTAGATGGAGAGGTAGATATAAGACATGACTTCCACCCTCATGGAGCTCACAAACTATTAAGAGAGCCATGTAAACCATTAAATTCAGAGAAATATACTACAGTAAGGTATAGAATAAGTGGACAAAGGAGCAGAGTGATCAGCTGTAGGATAACCTGTTCAGCTGTGTTGCTTGGCTTTTTAAGTACTGTGGGAAAAGTCCAATGCTTTTTATTTTTATTGAGTTTTTGGAATGGAGAATTGGTGATAACTAATCAAATACTTAAACTAAACTCAGAAATCCTCCTAAGTATGTTGAAAGGAAAGGTGTTGTTGTTGTTTCCATTATGGAAGAGAGCTGAGAATTAGATACCTAATTACTTAATACTCAAGTCTATTCTTTTTTTATTGATACATAATAATTGTACATATTTTGAGGGTGTCTGTGCATGTATACAACATATACATGTGTAATGATCAAATCAGAGTAAATGGCATATCTGCCTCAAACATGTATTATTATTTTTTGTTGGGGACATTCCAAATCCTTTCTTCTAGCTATTTTGAAATATCTAATAAATTGTTGTTAACTATTGAACACTAGAGCTTATTCCTCCTATCTAACTGTAATTTTGTACCATTAACTAACTTTTCCCTATCCCCTTCTCTCCTCTACCCTTCCCAGCCTCTGGTAAACATTATTCTCCTCTCTACTTCTGTGGGTTCAACTTCTATGGGATCAGCTTTTTTAGCTCCCACATATGAGTGAGAACATGTGGTAGTTGTCTTTCTGTCCCTGGCCTATTTCATTAAACATAATGTCCTCCAGCCTTATCCATTTTGCTGCAAAGGACAGGATATCATTCATTTTATTGCTAAGTAATATTCCATTGTGTATATATACCACATTTTCTTTATCCATTCATCCCTGGATGGGCACTTAGGTTGATTCTGTATCTGAGCTATTGTGAATAGTGCTGCAGTAAACATAGGAGTGCAGATATCACTTTAACATACTGATTTCCTTTCCTTTGGATATATGCCCACTAGTGGGATTGCCAGATTGATTGTATGATATTTCTATTTTTCGTTTTTTTGAGGAGGCTCCCTACTGTTTTCCATAATGGCTATACTAATTTACATTCCCAGCATTTCTCCACATCCTCACCAGCATTTGATATTCTTTTTCTTTTTTATTATAGCCATTTTAACTGGAATGAGATGATATTTCATTGTGAGTTTTTTTATTTGTTTGTTTTTGTTTTTTTGTTTTTTGGGTTTTTTTTTTTTTTTTTTGAGATGGAGTCTCGCTCTGTTGCCCAGGCTGGAGTGCAGTGGCACGATCTCGGCTCACTGCAAGCTCCGCCTCCTGGATTCACACCATTCTCCTGCCTCAGCCTCCTGAATAGCTGGGACTACAGATGCCCACCACCACGCCCGGCTAATTTTTTGTATTTTTAGTAGAGACGGGGTTTCACCGTCTTAGCCAGGATGGTCTCGATCTCCTGACCTCGTGATCCACCCGCCTCGGCCTCCCAAAGTGCTGGGATTACAGGCGTGAGCGACCGCGCCCTGCCTTCATTGTGGTTTTGATTTGTATTCCCTGATGATTAGTGACTCTGAGCATTTCCTCATATACCTATTAGTCATTTGTATGTCTTCTTTTGAGAAATGCCTATTCAGATCTTTTGCCTATATTTTAATTGGATAGTTTATTTTTTTGCTATTGAGTTGTTTGAGTTCCTTGTATATTCTGATATAAATCCTGTGTCATATGAATAGCTTTTGCAAATGTTTTCTCCCAGTTCTGTAGGTTGTCTCCTCACTCTGCTGACCGTTTCCTTTGCCATACAACAGCTTCTTAGTTTGATATAATCCCATCTGTCTGTTTTGACTTGTGTTGCCTGTGCTTTTTGAGGTCTTACCAAAAAATCTTTGCCCAGACCAATGTCTGGAAGGTTTCCCCAATGTTTTCTTCTAGTAGTTTCATAGTTCAGGTCTTAGACTGAAGTCTTTAATACATTTTGATTTGATTTTTTGTATGGAGAGAGGGGGATCTACTTTCATTCTTTGGCATATGGTTATCTAGTTTTCCCAGCATCATTTATTTAAAAGATTGCCTTTTCCCCATTGTGGGTTCGTGGTGCCTTTGTCAAAGATGATTGGCTATAAATGCTTGGATTGATATCTGGATTCTCTATTCTGTTTCTTTGGTCTATGTGTCTGTTTTTATGCCAGTACCATGCTATTTTGCTTACTGTAGCTTTGTAGTAAATTTTGACATCAGGTAGTATGATGCCTCTAGCTTTGTTCTTTTTGTTCAGGATTGCTCTGGCTGTTCAAGGTTTTTTCTCGTTCTGCATAGTTTTTAGAAATTTTTTCCTATTTCTGTGAAGAGTATAATTGGTATTTTGATAGGGAATGCATCAAATGTGTACGTGGTTCAGGGTAGTGTTGATTTATTCTTTATCAACCGAGGCTCCTTTATTGAATACCAGTATCTAGAACTAATTTTTATTGTCAGTGCCGTTTTAAATATCTTGGAATTCCAGTGTCACTTTAGGAACTATGAAGATTTAGCATTACTTTCAGTTATTATTATAATATACCATCATAGATCCAACCTAGCACTCCCTTTAATATCAAATATTTGAAATACCTGAGACATAGGAAAAGCTTTTTCTGTTTTCTTAGTTATCAGAAGAAAGCTGAGAGTTGCATCTCATATTTAATATGGCTGCTATTGAACATATGCATTTTCTTTCTGTTGTTAGATTAGTGGTCACAGCCTATTTGTGTTTGGGGAAATGATAGCACAAGAATGTTATTTAACTTTTCTTGGCCTCCCAAATGTGTCTAATAGAGAAGAAAGTAAGCTGTTTTATGTCCTACAATTGCTTGCCCAGACTTTTTAGCACCTGGTAGCATGTCTGGCTCATACTAGTCACTGTGAACGAACTGAACAGTCACATCATTCTTATCTGATCACAGCTCTGGGCATGGATAACAACCATGTTTTCAGCCAAACACTAATATTTTTCCAGTTATACCTTGAATCTAAAGATCACCCTTGATATATCTCTTGCTGATTAATTGGGTACAAAATAGTGGTATTTCCTTGTGGACTTTCCATTTCCTTGATTACTGAAGAGGCGAAGCATTCTTTCCACTGTGAGATACCCATACCTTTTGCTTGGTCATTACTATTAAGTACGTTTTGCTAAGCCTAATTATATGTCAAGCATTTTACATCTAGTAACATAAGTACATCTATTCACATATTTAACCTCAACCCTATAAGTATTAATATATCCCCATTCCATAGATGAGGAAACTGAGTCTCCAAGAGGATAAGTAATCTGCCCAAACATTATATCTAGTACACTGTAGGACAAGGAATTGAATCCAGATTTGTGTGGCTCTGTAGGCTGCTCACTTTCCACTCAATTATGCTGCCTTCTGTTGACTTCATTTATGAGGAGTAACTTTTGAAAACTATAATTAGAATAGATACAGAATAGAAATAAAAATATATTGGGGAAATAATTACTTCTTATGAAGGGCTGTTTTGTAAATGTTTTCTGTATTAGACTTGAATACAGTGTTACCACTTTCTCCCTTCTCGTCATGCTGTAGAATCTTTAATGCCCTACCTGTCCTACTAGTTAAATGCTCCATTCTGTGATTACCAAAATAGTCTTGCTGCCCCCAAGTGACAAGTTGCAAAATAGCAGTAGTAAATAATTTAGTCACTATTCACTTATGAATAGGAAAACAGTGACCAAATAAAATGTAAAGTTTTCATATTAAATATTTTTACAAACATATCCATCTTAATACCTCTGAAGCAAATGCCTGTTCAATGGCATTTAAACTCTTCTAAACTGCTGTTACTATGAGTTGCTGTACTTGTTAACAGTCTAAATATATCCCAATAGTATGTTAAGTTCCAAAGAATCTTTTTAAGATGGCAAGCTCCTTGAAATCATAAAATCAAATGGAATATTGAGTTTTGCTGATTAATATTTCAGTAGAACCTGCGTACTGATTTCTACTATGTGGAAAAGGAGCTGGGCAGTAAGACTTGCCTGTGGGAGCTGTGTCAGCGTGCAGGTGGACCAGCCGTCCCACCATCTGGCCCATGCCTTTTCAATGAAGGGGATGATGTTGCCTCATAGGAGTGAGCATTGATTCTTGGGGAGTAAAAACATACTGCATATTATAATGCATAAACAGATAAACAGTATATTAAACCTCCTGTGGGAAGGAGGAGTAATCAGGAAAAAAATGCCTTAAAAAGCTACTTAGGGGGGCAATAATGAAAAAAGTGTTGATAAATAGTGACCTAGCCTTTAATACCCTTTACCTCCTCAATTCTAATAACCGTCATTTATATTGTACTCCAGCAAACCATTTCAATGGCTGTTCAGGGCCTTCTTTCCTAGAACTGTCCCACTTATAATATAAATTAGTATGTTAATTTCTGATAATTTATTTTCTTTCTAGACCTTTTATTCACTCACTCATTCCTTTGAGCTCATCCAGACCTTTAAGCTACTGGCATCTTTCCCTTAACTTTTTACTGTCACCTTCCTCCTGTATCACTTCCTTTTCTATCCAATTTAAACTGTGTTGCCATTCTCTTCTTAGTATGCTACCATCCCTGCCCTTTTGTCTTTTACAGTATATACTCTATAAACTCCTAATATTGGATTCATCTAGACCTTTATCCTATCTATATCTAGGCTATTAAATATTACTAGAGAAAAAGCATGTCATAGTGTAGAATGGGCCACTGCTTGTGTTTTTAATCATATTTTCTTCCCTCATATCCCCATAGTAGTTATTCTAAGGCTTCACATCAAGATCCCCATCCCACCCTTAACCTTCTCCTAGAAAATTGAAGTTAACAGTTAGAAGCTTTCTAATTCTTAAAACTGTAAATGCAATTATATCTGTACTGAATTTTACACTATTTCCATCAAATTCCAAGAAGAGGTGGCATTTTCCTATTTAGGGCTAGCCCCTCCACATGTTCTTAATCCCATTCCTTCCTCCTAGTATCTTATTCCAGTTTCTTTTTTGTGTTCCCTGTGTTTTTAACCGCTCTCTCTGTGACTTTCTTTCTTTCCTAACGAAACTGTCTGCATCTTCTCTCACTTAGTATCAAATCACAATTTTTTTTTTTTTTTGAGACAGGGTTTTACTCTGTCTCCTAGGCTAGAATGCAGTGGCATAATCACAGCTCACTGAAGCATCTACCTCTCAGACCCAAGCAATTCTCCCACCTCAGCCTCATGAGTACCTGAGACCATAGGCATGTGCCACCATGCCCAGCTAATTTTTTTAATATTTTGTAGACAGGGTTTCCCTACATTGCCCAGGCTGGTCTCAAACTCCTGAGCTCCAGTGATCCTCCGCCTCAGCCTCTCAAAATACTAGGATTACAGGCATGAGCCACTGCACTTAGCCCAAATCACAGAAATTTTAGAATAGAGTCTAGCACATAGTTGCTCAGTAAATGATTGTTGCCTGAAAGAGGAAGCACAGAATAGATTTGAATAAACTTAGTGTGTATATTTACATCCTAAGCAAACATAGGTGAATAGCCTAGTAGCAGCATGTTAGATGAATGTAGAGGGCTTTCCCTCAAGTTCTTAATCCACTAATTATCCCTTCAGTTGATTCAGACCTCGATTTTATTCATTTTAAAAAGGCTTCCACAAACCCTTTAGCTATCAGTCATCCAATATCTATTATCTATCATCATCAATAACTAAATATTTACTCTAGTTCTAGTTGTGGCATACTAGGCAATCAACCAGTCCTTCCACCAAGAAAAGTTAGAATTGTTAGACAAAACATAATACACATCTGTTTAAAGATACTAGAGAACTAACAAAATAGCAAAAATTGCTAGGTAAGGGTCTAAATAAGAGGAGTCCCAGGAAGATGAGACTAGTATTTAGGTGTGCTTTTTCCTCTGGGGATTTATTCTAATTGAGGAGGGTATAGTGGAGAGGCCAAGAAGCTGAGCCACACTTGTTAGCCTAGAGGAACCAAAGCCTTAGAGATTGGTGTCTAATGATCACTAAAGTAAGCAAAACAGAAACCATCTTGCTTTGATTTGGAACCTGTAAAGGCTACCATTGTAGAATAAGGATTCACCTAGTATAGGCTCTTTCAGGTACTGTAGCTCATCTTTCATTCATCTCAATCCTGTAAATTAGATTGAGGTAGTCCTGGAATACTGGTAATCCCCGAGTGCTGATGCTCACAGGTTTCATGCAGAAGCAAACATAAATCATCCCTGGGAGGAGATAACATTATTCTAAACCTTAAATTATTTCTACAAATAATTTTGCTTTTTTTTTTTTTTTTTTTTGAGACAAGAGTCCTACTCTGTTGCCCAGGTTGGAGTACAGTGGCACAATCATGGCTTACTGCAGCCTCATACTCCAAGGCTCAAGCAGCCCTCCCTCTTAGCTTCCTGAGTAGCTGGGACTACAAGCACGTATCACCATGCCCAGCTAGGTTCTTTTGGCATTTTTTGTAGAGCTGTGGTTTCTCCATGTCACTCTGACTGGTCTCAAACTCCTGGGCTCAAGCGATCTGCCTGCCTCAGCCTCCCAAAGTGCTGGATTACAGGCATGAGCCACCATGCCTGGCCAGTTTTGCAAATATTAAATTAGACATACAATAAAAATAAGCAGATACACAATACCTACAGAAACAATAGGCATTACAAACAGACACAAGGACTCCAGATATTGGTATTATCAGACATAGCCTTTAAAATAATTATACTTACTATATTCAGGGAGATAAACAACAAGGTTGAGAATATTGGCAGATAACTTGATTTTTTGTTTAAAGAACCCATTGAAAAATTTTAGAAATGAAATATAATGGATGAGTTTAATAGCAGATTAGACATAACAAAAGACAGAAATAGTGACCTTGAGTAAGGCACAAGAAACTATTCAAAACGAAGTGTGAAGATACAGAAAGATGTAAAATATAGGAAAGGGTAAGAGACACAGTATACAGTGGAAAGGCCTAATATGTATTTAATTTTATTGGAGTCTCAGAAGGAGAAGAGAAACAGGATGGGAAGAAACTATATTTAAATAAAGAGTTAATGGCTGAGAATTTTCCAAAATGATGAAAGACATCCATTTACAGATTTAAGAATCCCAGCCAATACCAGCCAATATAAAAAAGGAAATCTGACTGGGCGTGGTGGCTCACACCTGTAATCCCAGCACTTTGGGAGCCCAAGGTGGGTGGATCACTTGAAGCCAGGGGTTTGAGACCAGCCTGGCCAACATGGCGAAACCCCTTCTCTACTAAGAATACAAAAATTAGCTGGGCATGTGGCACACATCTGTAATCCCAGCTACTCGGGAGGCTGAGGCATGAGGATCGCTTGAACCTGAGAGACGGAGGTTGCAGTGAACTGAGATCACACCACTGCACTCCAGCCTGGGTAATAGAGCAAGACTCTGTATCAAAAAAATAAAATAAAAAAGGAAATTTCCATTGAGATATATTGGTAGTAAAACTTCAAAAGCCAAAGCCAAATGGAAAAATCTTAAAAGCAGCCAAAGAGAGAAAAAAGTTTGCCTTCAAAGGAGTCCCTGTTAGACTGAATGCTGACTTCTCAATAGCAGCAATGAAAGCCAAAGACAATGGGATAGTATCTTCAATTTCTAGAAAGAAAATAACTGTCATCTTAGACTTCTATACTCAGCAAAAAATATCTTTCCAAAATAAAGACATTTTCAGACAGAGAATTTGTCACCATCAGATCTGCACTAAAGGAGATACTGAAAGATGTTCTTTGGGCAGAAGAAAGATTATCACACATGAAAAGTCAGAAAAGCAGAGAGGAATAAAGAGCAACAAAAATGTTAAACCTGTGAGTGATGAGTCTAAACTAATATTAAATGTATAAACAATTATAATAAACTCTTATGGAATTTAAAATATAGAGAGAATTAAAATGCAACAACAGGCCGGGCATAAGTAGCTCATGCCTGTAATCCCAGCACTTTGGGAGGCTGAGGCGGGCAGATCATTTGAGGTCAGGAGTTTGAGACCAGCCTGGCCAACATGGCAAAACCCTGTCTTTATTAAAAATATAAAAAAATCAGCTGGGCATGGTGGCACACACCTGTAATTCCAACTACTGGGGAGGTTGAGGCATGAGAATCGCTTGAACCCAGGAGGTGGAGGTTGCAATGAACCAAGATCACGCCACTGCACTCCAGCCTGGGTGACAGAGTGAGACTCTGTCTCAAAAATAAATAAATAAGTAAAATTAAATGTGCAACAACAATGACATATATGTCTGGAGCAGGTAAATAGACTTGAAATGTTCTAATATTCCTTCATTGTCTGGGAATAAGGTAGAAGTACTGCTCCTATTCACCTTTGAAGAGGAGGCCCTAGCCAGTGCAGAAGGCAAGAACAGAATATGAAAGATATAAAGATTGGAAAGAAAGAAAACTGACACTTACAGATTTTGTACATGAAAAAATACAGAAGAAATGTACAGATAATTGGTTAGGATCCATAAGTGAGTTTCATAAGGTTATTGGATACAAGATCAATGTATGTAAATCAATTGCGTATCTATATGCTAGCAACAAATGGTTAGAAAATGAAAATATTTAAAGTTGCACCTTAAAATTACTTTTAAAAATACATGGACCACACGTAGAAGGCAAAGCAGGGGGGGAAAACCCTAGAAATATATGTATAAAAAATGTATAAGACTCTATCCAAAAATGTCGGTTCTACTCAACTGATCCATTAGATTCAGTACAATCCCAGTTAGTCAAAAACCCAACAGATTTGGGGATTGGGGAAGAGATTTGAATAGACTGCTTCTAAAACGGTATGAAAATGTAAAAGACTAAGAAAAGCCAATAAATTCTTGAAGAAAAACTGGGTAAGAGGATTTGCTCTATTAGATATGAAGACTACAGCTTTAGTTATAACACTTCAATAACAGTGGCACAAGGACAGACCTATAGAATAGAAGAGTATAGAAACAGACCCAGTATAAATGAACTTTTGATTTTAAGAAGATGGCAGGCCAGGCATGATGGGTCATGCCTATAATCCCAGTGCTTTGGGAGGCCAAGGTGGGAGAATCACTTGAGGCCAGGGGTTCATGACCAGCCTGGACAACATAATGAGACCCAATAGCTAAAAAAATTTTTTTAAATTAGTTGAGTGTGGTGTCGTGCACCTGTAGGTACCAGCTACTCAGGAGGCCAAGGTAGGAGGATTGCTTGAGCCCAGGAGCTTGAGGCTGCAGTGAGCTATGGTCGCACCACTGTACTCCAGCCTTGGTGGCAGAGTGAGACTCAAAAATAAATAAACAAAAAAGATGGCCCTACAAAGAAAGGAGAGTCTTTTTCAATAAATGGTGCTAGGACAATTAAATACCTATATTAAAAATGAAATAACCCCATTTTATACTATAAACAAAAATAAATTCCAGGTGGATTGTAGATCTAAATGTAATAGGTAATGTATAGCTATTCTCTTATAGCTCCTATAAAAGAATATCTTAATGACTGTAGAATAGAGAATGATTTCTTACACGGAATGAAAAGCACTAACCATACAGGATAAGAGTGATAAAGTAAGCCAGGCACTGTGGTGTATGCCTGTAATCACAGCTACTTGGGAGGCTGAGATGGGAGGATTGCTTGAACCCAGGAATTTGAGGCCAGCCAACATAGCAAGATCCCATCTCACAAAAGAGAATGATAAATTAGACTACATTAAATTAATATCTGTTTATTAAAGAACACCATGAAGAGGGTAAATAGGCTGGAAGGAGATACTTGCAGTTTGTATACCCTACAAACGATCTATATCCAGAATATATAAACAAATTCTACAAATCAGTAAGAAAGTGACAGACTCCACTAGAAAAAATGGCAAGATATCTGAACAGGCACTTCTAATAGAAGATATGCAAATGGCCAATAATAGATTAAATGGAAAGGCCTCAGCCTCTTAGTGATCAGGAAAATGCTGTGTATCTCCAAGAGAAATGAAAATGTACATCCACACAAAAACTTGTACACAAGTGTTCACAACAGGATTGTACATAATAGCCCCAACGTGGAAACAACCCAAATGCTATCAGCTGAGGAATGGATAAATAAAATGTGGCATAATTATTGTTGTGGGAAATCAGGGACCCCAAACGGAGGGACTGGCTGAAGCCATGGCAGAAGAACGTGGATTGTGAAGATTTCATGGACATTTATTAGTTCCCCAAATTAATACTTTTATAATTTCTTACGCCTGTCTTTGCTGCAATCTCTAAACACCAATTGTGAAGGTTTCATGGACACTTATCACTTCCCCAATCAATACCCTTGTGATTTCCTCTGCCTGTCTTTACTTTAATCTCTTAATCCTGTCAGCTGAGGAGGAAGTATGTCACCTCAGGACCCTGTGATAATTGCGTTAACTGCACAAATTGTAGAGCATGTGTGTTTGAACAATATGAAATCTGGGCATCTTGAAAAAAGAACAGGATAACAGCAATTGTTCAGGGAATAAGAGAGATAACCTTAAACTCTGACCACCAGTGAGCCAGGTGGAACAGAGCCATATTTCTCTTCTTTCAAAAGCAAATGGGAGAAATATCGCTGAATTCTTTTTCTCAGCAAGGAACATCCCTGAGAAAGAGAATGCACCCCTGAGGTTGGGCCTCTAAATTGGCCCCCTTGGGTGTGGCCGTCTTCTATGGTCGAGACTGTAGGGATGAAATAAACCCCAGTCTCCCATAGCGCTCCCAGGCTTATTAGGAAGAGGAAATTCCCACCTAATAAATTTTGGTCAGACCAGTTGCTCTCAAACCCTGTCTCCTGATAAGATGTTATCAATGACAATGGTGCCCGAAACTTCATTAGCAATTTTAATTTTACCCCAGTCCTGTGGTCCTGTGGTCCTGTGATCTCGCCCTGCCTCCATTTGCCTTGTGATATTCTATTACCTTGTGAAGTACGTGATGTCTATGACCCACGCCCTATTCATACACTCCCTCCCCTTTTGAAAGTCCCTAATAAAAACTTGCTGGTTTTGCGGCTTGTGGGGCATCACGGAACCTACCGACATGTGATGTCCCCCCCGGACGCCCAGCTTTAAAATTTCTCTCTTTTGTACTCTGTCCCTTTATTTCTCAAACTGGCCAATGCTTAGGGAAAATAGAAAAGAACCTACGTGACTATCAGGGCAGATTCCCCGATAATTATTAATGGAATGTTATTTGGCAATAAAAAGAAATGAAATACTGATACATGCCACAAATGGATGAACCTTGAAAATGTTATGCTAAGTGAAAGAAGCCAGACACAAAAGGCCACGTATTGTATGATTCCACTTATATGAAATGTCCAGAATAGACAAATTACAGAGGCAGAAGAAAGATTAGTAGCTGCCTAGAACTGGGGGTTTCGGGGGAGAGGAGACTTGACTGTCACAAGGTATGGAGTTCTTTTTTGGGGTGATGAAAATGTTCTAAAATTGTAGTAATGATTGTACAACTCTGTGACTATATTATAAACCATTGAGCATTATACTTTGAGTGAATTGTATGGTATGTGAATTATATCTCAATAAAGCTTTTTTTAAAATGAGACAGTATTGCATACACAGCAGAATGGCTAACATCTTTTAAACTGGCAATATCAAGTATTGGCAAGGATGTGGAATGGTGGTACCTCATAATCCTGCTGATAGAAGTATAATTGGTACAACCATTTTGGAAACTGTTTATCATCACTGCTTACATTTGAACACATGCATACCCTGTGATCTAAGATTTCCACTCCTAGGTATATCTCCAGCAGAAGAGATAAATCCGGAAATGCTTTTGGCAGCATTATTAGTAAGAACCGAAACAACCCAAAAGCTTATCAATAGTAGAATGGTTAAATAAACTATGATGAAGTCATACAATATAATATAATGGAAATGAATAGACTGCAGCTACACACAAAAGGTGAATTTCACAAACCTAATACTGAGTGAAGGTAGCCATATAAATATATATTGTATGACTCCATCTTCATAAAATTCATAAAACAGGTAAAACTAAGTTGTGGAACTTAGGAATACATGCTTAAGGAGGTAAGTTATAAAGAAAGTAAGAAAGCAATTACCATAAAAGTCAAGAGAGTGATTACTTTGGGGGAAAGAGATATGAGTAATTGGGAAGGGGCAAGAGGGAGTTTCTGGATTGTTGGCAGAGTTCTATTTTTATAAAACCTGGTGATGAGTAGCATGTTCATTGTGTGATGATTCACTGTGATGTACATTTTGTGTGTACTGTTCTGTATGTTTCACAGTAGAAATGTTCAGGTGGTAATTAAATACTTAACACAGCACATGTCAGCACACATGCATACATATGTATTGAATCTAAGCAGCAGTTAGTAAATATTTTGTGAAGATAGTATGCTAAGGACTGATAATTCCGTTTCTTCATTTTTTTAGGAATATGTTTATCCAGAAGCCAGAGACAGACAATACTTACTATTTTTCCATAAAGGAGCCAAAAAGTCACGTTTTGACCTAGAGAAATACAATCAACTCAAGGATGCAATTGCTCAGGTAAGTTTTACAAAAATTAAAATAAATCCCAGCCCTATCTTGCATGGTTATTATTATTATCCACAGCCACGGTTCTTCAAATGAGTAAACTGAAAGAATGTTCCAACCCTCTTCTTCCTGTATAAATTATTCCTCAGTTGATTACAGTAACTATTTTAGGCATGGACATTTCTCTAGAAAGTTTTATAAAAAGCAAGTGAGAAGATGGTGTGTTTGCTCCATCCTGTTAACACTAGCACATTGACATTTTTAGGCCTACTTTTACTTTTTTTTTTTTTTTTCATTTTATTTCTTTGTAGTTGTCTGTTTCTACTTTTCCCTCTGCTTTTTGATTATTTCTACAATAATTTATCTAAGATTTTTCACAAAAATGTGTGGTAGCAGTGGGGAAAAGTAAAACCCAGGTAAGAGGGAAAGACTGCTAGAGATCTTTGCCAGGGACAGTTTAGAGATTATTAAACTAGAAGATGCTTGGAAAAGATTGATATATTTTATTTTTCATAAAAGCTACCTCTTTCAAATTTCTGGATGTGCCTCCCTCACTCTGTTATCTTTGATTTTGGTGAATAAACCCTCATTCCTTTTCTCTGTAGTCTTTGTGACTTTAGAGATTTTTCAGCAATCTCTAGAAGCTTTTCCATCCTCTTTAATGTTTAGTTGCTCTTCTCTGCCTTTCCTGTCTCTTCTTGATGATAGGGTTGTGCTTTGAATAGGCTTAATCCATCTTCCTGCTTTGGCCTAAGTGGAGTTCTGTCTTCCTTTGCTATGTACGGTGATTCTAAACTGGAGAGAATACATCAGAATCATGCCTGGAGCTGTTAAAAGTACAGATGCTTCAGTCTCACCCTAGGCTTGCTCGTTAGTCCAGCTCCTCCCGGGTGAAGTCCAAGCATGTGTGAGTTTTGAAAGTACTACAGTTGACTACACACGCTGTTCCAAAATTCACTGGCTAAGTAAAAACTTAAACAGGTACTGGATAAATAACTAAAATCTTGAGTAGCATAAAGTTCTGGCTCTTAGCCCTTGTGAAAGGGCTTCTCACTGGAGAAACACCATCAAGATGTATGTCTCAGATGCTCCTTACATTCTTAGCCTCTGAGTCCTACCCTGTTGATAGCACTGATTTTTCTGGAGGCTTTGTTGAGGGCTGAAACTGCCAAGGACGGCTTCCATTTTGAATTCACCCTTTGTTGTCCTATGCCGTGAGTTAAAATGCTTTGTCTTTCAAGGCGCTCTTATTTTGAGAGTTATTGAGATGATCTCTCTGACTTATAGTAATGGAGAACAGTTTCCTTTTCTTGGTAGACAGTAATATCATTGAAAGCTTCACTAGCCAGTTTTCTCACCTTTTGTTTCTATTTTAGGCAGAAATGGACCTTAAGAGACTGAGAGACCCATTACAAGTACATCTGCCTCTCCGACAAATTGGTGAAAAAGATTGATCTGCAAAAAGCCTCTGAATCCTGGCAGAAGGAACACCTGTTTGCCTTTTTAATTAAAGCATTGCAGGTGGTAGCTGGGAGCCATGTGGGGGGTAGAGCGTTTTTACCTTTAATTATAAAACAAAAACAGAAAGGATCTGAGGGAAGAAGGGAATGTTAAAACCTGAGGATCAGGCATTGCGGAATATAAGCTCAAAGGGCTTAGTGAATATTGTCTTAACCAAGTATCTCAGTTTCTGGATGAAAATGATGCAGTTATATAGTTGAGAGATTCATAAAGAGAAAACAATGCTGGGGGTGTTCGTTTCTTGCATCTTCTTTGCAGAGTCAGCAAAAGAGTAACACACCAGCACCCCACTCGACTCTATTTGTTTTTAACTGTCCCTATTTTTGACATAGGAGTAAATAAATATACTAGAAAAGCAAATTCTCATGATATGCTAAAATATCATTAGCATTTATTTTAAATTGGACCCAGTCTCTGCAGAGTTACCAGGAATCTTTCCCTCCTGCATCCCTTTACTGACCACCTACCTGTACCTCTTGGTTACACTCATTTTTTCCATTTGATAATTGGAACCAACTTACAACTCTTTAATAATTGACGCTTTAGATTATCTCTTAATACCTTCTTAAATGTCTATATATCCCAGTGCTCTGGATCAGTGTCTAAAAATCATTGGCAACACTGCATGAGGTTGTTGGTTTTGTTTTGTTTTGTTTTATTAATTAGTTTTTCACAGGAGGAAAAATTGCCCTCCTTTATATACTTATCTATTGATAATCCCCTCTCCCTCCACAACACAAATCAGAGGGAAGGGAGGTGTTCAGCTGTACTACCAAATCAGGAAGATGTAAAGTTTACAAATTGGCTAAGAATCATGGCTCTGTAGCCATTTCAACCAGAATAATTTTATTGCTAATCTGCTTTGTGTGACAGCATTCCAGGCCAGCCAGATGGGACTGCCTTGTCTGGAGGCTTTGTTCATCTCGAAGGACACACACTTCCACACTGTTTGTGAGCCCTCCCACCTCCACAACTTCAGTTGTAAATCAAGTGTGTGGATCTCAAAGGGTGCAATTTATCTTTATATAGGAATACATTTCTAGGGCTTCCTTCAGCCCACTCTCTTCACCCTATTTTTTCTTATCTTAGATTGAGAGAAAGAGAATTAATCTTATACTTTGTCAAAACATTTTCTACCATATTTCCAGATGACATCTGTGCTTGAAGAGTCAAAGGAATCTGTGTCTAATATCCTGTTTTTAACTGCTGTAGGGGCAGGATGGAAAGGATGATGGGGGCTGCCACACCACTGATTGGCCTTTTCTTTCACGTGATTTATCCTTCCTCATTGTGGCAAGGAGTTTCTTTCTCTTTTTCTTCCTCCTTTGGGATCATTGTGTATGAAAAGAAAAACTTTAAATGACAAACCCAGACTCCAGGTGCCTTGCAAAGGTTGAAGGCCAGCCAGGATTGCTGCTGCTGCTACTCCTGCCAACACCCCTTTCATTGGCATGACGGAATGAAAGGATGCATGTCTCCACTTCCTGACCCTCCGCCCACTTCCTTCTCCCTCCACCACCCCCAGTCGTCAGCTCCTTCCCTCATTTATTTTTGTTAAGTTGTGTGAATTATTTTTAAACCATTTATCCTGTTTGTGCATAGGGTTTTTAAGAAGAAACAGCACAGTGCAACGAGCAAATCTTTTCGGGGTGTGTGGGAAGCAAGGGAGGGAGGACATGGAGAAAAGTTCTTTAAACAAATAGCAAACTATTGAACATGTGTAAAATCCTGTATCATTTATGAAATATGTATAAAAAGCAATGTACCTTCTGGAACAATAAATACTTATTCAATTTTTGAATGATAGCATCTCATTCATTAAAACAAAACCAGAAAAACTACATTTCCTGTGATTCTAGGTGGGAAGTTTTTTACTTCTAAAATTCATTTTTATAAAAATATCATAATCAAATTAAGCTCTCTTCCTTAAGCCTATATTTCAAAAATAGGCATTTCACTAATTCTTCCTGAACCTAAGATAATCAGTATTTTCCTAATTTTCCAGAGCCACCAAGAGGTTGAGTGACCTCTACAACCGTTAATAAAGTCAGCAGCAGCAGTCTCAGTGAGCCTGAATCCTCATCTCCTGATTGACAGGAAAAATCTCCGTGGTATCAGATCACCTGGATTGCCCAGTGCTGTGGGCTCCTGGACTCAAGAAAATTGTTCAAAGATGCACCAAAATTAAATATTCATTATTTTCAGAGTTTGTATCAAATTTACAGTGGTAGCCAAACAGGAAATATCACATGCTGCCAAGATCACCACAGGCATATTTAAAAACTTGTATTAAATATCTGGTTGCTGGAGTGCAATATGAGGTGCTGTTCAAAGAGCCTCTGTAGCTGTGGTCCTGCCTTCTGGCAGCTTACAGCAGCCTAACGCAGACAACCCTTACCCCCATGTAAAGTGTAAGAAGGTAAGGTTTGACAGACCGGTAGCATCGCCATCTTGGACAAGCACTGCCATTTTAAGTTCTCCCAATTAAAAACCGCCTAAATCCAGCCCAAAAAACATCAGCCTAATGGCTAATGTCAGCATGACCATAAACCATAAATGACACCTTAGACCAGAAACTTTCCAACCCTGAGATAAAGCCCCCTCTGACCAGAGACATCCCAGCCCCGAGATAACCTCCCCTCCGAACAGACATTCCACCCTTGAAATAAAATTCTCCTCCACCCAGAAACACTCCGAGCCTGCGATAAGCTCTCCCTCGCTAAACCCTTAAGTACCCTTAGTAAGACAGAATGCTCCTGATTGAAATCAGCCAGAATACTCTCCAAAATTAACCTGTCTTTGACTATTGAGCCACTTCTTGTGTTTCCTTCTTCTTTCTTCAACTCTTACAAGGTTGAAAATATTAAGTCGTTTTTTGCATTCAACAAATGGTATCTACATACTTCACACATTCTGTTAAGCTTTGCAGGGTTGTGTTTTGGTTAGGTTTTTTTAAGGGAAATGAAAACATGATTCCTGCCTTTAAGGAGCTTACAATTTGAAGTTTAAAGCAGAAGTATCCAATCTTTTGGCTTCCCTGCACCATACTGGAAGAAGAAGAATTGTCTTGGGCCACACATAAAATACACCAACACTAATGATAGCTGATGAGCTAAAACAAAACACAAAAAAACCTCAATGTTTTAAGAAAGTTTACGAATTTGTGTTGAGCTGCACGCGGCCTGCAAACCATGGGTAGGACAAGCTTATAGTGAACAACAAAGGAAACCTTATTAAAAAATGGGCAAAGGAGTTGGACAGTTCTCCAAGAAGATATATAAATGGCCAATAAACATGAAAAGATGCTCAACATCACTAATAAGGAAAGGTAAAACTACCGTGAAATACCACTTCACACCCATCAGAATGGCTATTATCAGAAAAAGCAGAAAATAAAACGTTGGTGAGAAATTGGAACCCTTGGTACTCCTGGTGGGAATGTAGAATGGTTCATCTCCTGTGAAAAATGGTTCCTATGGTGGCTCCTCAGAAAGTGAAACAACTACCATATGATCCAGCAATTCCACTTCGGGGCATATGTCCAAAAGAATTGAAAGTAGGGACAAACACGTGTACACACATGTTCATAGCAGCGTTATTCACCATAGCCAAAAGGTAAGAGTAACCTGAGTGTCCGCCAACAAATGAATGGATAAACAAAACATGGTGTGTGCACACAACTGATTATTATTCAGCCATACAAGAATGGAATTGGGTCACATGCCATAACAAGGATGAGCCTTGAAGACACATGCTAAATGAATCAAGCTAGTCACAAAAGGACAATTACTGTATGATTCCACTTACATGATTTCGTCAAATTCATAGAAATACAAAGTAAAATAGTGGCTGCCAGGGATGAGGGAGGGAAGAATGACAAGTTATTGTTTAATGCATACAGAGTTTCAGTTTGGGAAGATGACAAAGTTCTGGAGGTGAGTGGTGGTGATGGTTGCCCAACGATGTGAATGTACCTAATGCCACTGAACTGTACACTTAAGTGGTTAAAATGATAGATTTTATGTATATTTTACCACAATAGAGAAAAAAAAAGCATAGTGGATTAGAGGCAAATAATGATAGTGTCAAATCTATTACTGAGTGTAAGTAATGCAGTTTTGCTGAGGAAGCATAGACTTTAGAGGTGGAAAAAGTAGAAGGGTTCGCAGAACATGGTCCCCAGAGCAGCAGCGTGTCATCTCCTGGAGCTGTTAGAAATGCAAGTTCTCCGGTCCCCTTTGGATCAGAAACTAGGAGTGGAGCCAAGTGTTCAACAAGCCCTCCTGGTGATTCTGATGAGAACCATCACTTTAAAGAGAAAGGAACTGAGGCTCAGAGATGGCGCCTACGTCACAACTCCTCAGTGCATCCTGTGGTCAAGTACCAGACTAAGTGGCTGGAGGACTGCTGAGCATGGTGACTGGTGAGTAGAAAAGATGTAACCAGAGGTGATGTTAACACTAATGTGGTATCCTGCTTGTGAGGGTGCAGTGGTAAGCACATGGTGGATGCTTTCAAAAACAAATACAAATAGGTTGACTTTTTAAATCTATCTGGAAAGATTTCACAGAAAAATGGGACTTCTTAGATTTTAGAGCTCAGTTTCACCGAAACTCTTCAGAGTTTTAATTCAGTTTTATCACTGCCAACGTTTGTTGCTCTCCCAAATGAGTCCAAGCTCCTTATTTCCCATGGTGCGCTTGTGATATTTCCTTAGGATAAATGTGTAAGTTATTTTTAATGAATCCTACTGAATATAAGATTACCTACTTTGCCTGTAATCCCAGCACTTTGGGATGCCAAGATGGGTGGATAGCTTGAGTTCAGGAGTTCGAGACCAGCCTGGGCAACATGGCAAAACCCCATCTCTACTAAAAATACAAAAAGTAGCCGGGCATGGTGGTGCACACCTGTAATCCCAGCTACTTGGGTGGCTGAGACAGGAGAATCATTTGAACCCCGCAGGCAGAGACTGCAGTGAGCTGAGATCACGCCACTGCACTCCACCCTGGGTGATAGAGTGAGACCCTGTCTCAAAAAAAAAAAAAATACTTATTTGATAAATGTTAATATTTTATAAATGCATCATTCACTGAGCAACCCCTCCTCCTTGAACTTCAGCTCCTGTGACTCCACCCTTGGGTTTCCTTTCGTAAATCTGTGACTACTTCTTGGTCTCCTTTACAGCGTCTTATTCCTCTGCCCACATCTGTGATATTAGGCTTCCCCAAGGTTCCATCTTGGATCCCATTTTCCATGGGTGTGATCTCACCCCTCTCCCCTATTTAAATTACCATTTATATGTTGGTAGCTCTCAAATTGTTACTCTAGCTCAGATGTATCCTAGACTGATTTATCCTCTTCGTAACTAGTCTATTTCTAGCATTGCCTTCTGTACATTAAATTCTCTCAATGTCACCAGAGTATTTTTGTTTTTAATATTTTAATATTTTAATGTTCTAATAGCACATAATTTAGAAAAATTATAACATATGAACAAGCATTAACATTAAATATGGGGGAGGAAAGACTATAAGACACCACAAAGAAGCAATTCACCAAACCCAAAACGTGGAACATTCTGTAGGACAAATGATGGGGTTTCTTCAACAAATGGAAGGAAGGGGGAAAGACCATTATGGATAAAAATATATATATATATATATTTTTTTTTTTTTTTGAAATGGAGTCTCCCTCTGTTGCCTAGGCTGGAGTCCAGTGGCACAATCTCGGCTCACTGTAACCTCTGCCTCCCAGGTTCAAGTGATTTTCCTGTCTCAGCCTCCCAAGAAGCTGGGATTGCAGACGTGCACCATCACACTTGGCTAGTTTTGCATTTTTAATAGAGATGGGGTTTCACCATGTTGGCCGGGCTGGTCTCGAACTCCTGACCTCAGGTGATCCACCCACCTTGGCCTCCCAAAGTGCTGGGATTACAGGTGTGAGCCACTGCACCCAGCCGATAAAAATAAATTTAAGTGACAATAAAAATGCAATATATAAATCTTGTTTGAATCCTGACTCAACCCAGCAATTAAAGGAATATTTGGAACTATTGGAGCAATTTAAATATGGATTGGATATGAGTTAAGGAATTATTACTAATTTTCATAGTTGTAATAAAAGCATCATGATTATGTAAAAAAATACAATGTGTTAGAAATGCATACTGATATGTAAATGAAATGAAATTGATAGAATGTTAGTAATTATTATAGCTGGGTGTTCATTATTGTTCTTTATACTTTTGTATATATATTTGAAATTTTTCATCATAAAAAGTAAAAAATGAAAGGGCAGGTCAACTAAAAAGGAAAAAATAGAAATAAGGGGGGAAAAAAATCTTACCATCCTGGGAATTCTTGTTTACAGAACCAAAGGCTATCTGGTGAAAGTCCTTGACTCCAGCAATCAATCCTGGCAACAAGTCTGGGTTTATCTCATGCACACGTCCTCTGTTTCTCTGCAACACATATGAAGCCCTCAGATGGCTTCCTAGGCGCAGGAAGTTGTGGGGGATTGTTTTTTCTGTTTAAAGCACTGATACTTAGCAACACTATCCTGCAATGAGACAGCAGAGTCATCCATTGCTACCATCAAACCACAACTTAATAAGTTAATGGTCAAATTGCCTGTGTCCCACTGTTGTTAGTAATAAAGTAGCTAACTACAATTTTAGATCAATGGAAACCCCTTGCTTGACCATAAACCCTGTGCTTCTGGAGACCATGTGTACTTTTGTCACTGTCAAAAACCAGTGATTGCCCGAGCTCGGTGGCTCACACCTGTAATCCCAG
This sequence comes from Gorilla gorilla gorilla, assembly GCF_029281585.2. Lineage (NCBI taxonomy): Eukaryota > Metazoa > Chordata > Mammalia > Primates > Hominidae > Gorilla > Gorilla gorilla. Next base: position 42,850,996 of record NC_073232.2, on the reverse strand, counting down.
CACTTTGGGAGGCCAAGGCAGGCGGATCACGAGGTCAGGAGATCGAGACCATCCTGGCTAACACAGTGAAACCCTGTCTCTACTAAAAATACAAAAAAAATAGCTGGGTGTGGTGGTGGGCGCCTATAGTCCCAGTTACTTGGGAGGCTGAGGCAGGAGAATGGCGTGAACCCGGGAGGCGAAGCTTGCAATGAGCCGAGATCACACCACTGCACTCCAGCCTGAGCGACAGAGTAAGACTCCGTCTGAAAAAAAAAAATTGTGCTAAGAAGCACATTTTCTCTCCTTTGTCTAAAAGTGAAACTTCAGGAAATTTTGACATTTAATTTTCCAGAGTGTTAATTTAATGAGTAGTTTCTAATTTTAAGCTCCTACCCCATCTTAATGTGAGAATTAGTGAAATAAATAACATTAAACCATTTTTTAATTTTGGGAGTAAAGACAATAAAAATATGAGGTATTGCTGCTTGAATTGGTAAAAACACAATTTAAACCTTGTTTCTTTCAGAAGTTTTGAGGCCAAAGACCGTAATAAAACAAACTCAGGAGCTTATTTCAAGAGAATACTGTCCTTGTCTCATACCTGTCCTTACTACTTTGTTTTGTGTGCTATTATAAGCTCCTCAACCAACTGACCAAGACAGTTGCAGTGATTTGGCTTCATCCATTCTCGTTTAGTGTGCAGTGCTATAGCTGCAACATTGTGAAATCAATTCCTAGAAGTCACAAAGCAAGAATTTGACGTGAAGGAATGTCCCTCATTTAGAATTCCCTTCTGGATAAGATACTGGGGTTTCATTGCAGGGAATTCTTGAGAGAAAACAATAGGAGGATGAGGGATTGTGAGTTGTGTTTTTTTTTTTTTCCTAAAGAAAACTATTAATAAAGGAACCCTGTTGACAGTATAAAGCAGTGCTTCTCTCTGGGGCCAAGGCCAGAGCTGTGGACACCTTATCCCACTCATCCTCATCCTCTTCCTCTGATAAAGCCCCTACCAGTGCTGATAAAGTCTTTCTCGTGAGAGCCTAGAGGCCTTAAAAAAAAAAGTGCTTGAAAGAGAAGGGGACAAAGGAACACCAGTATTAAGAGGATTTTCCAGTGTTTCTGGCAGTTGGTCCAGAAGGATGCCTCCATTCCTGCTTCTCACCTGCCTCTTCATCACAGGCACCTCCGTGTCACCCGTGGGTGAGTCTCATGTCAAGAACTTGGCACAATGCACTTTTTGTTATGGCAATTTGCTATAATGTACAGATGATTAAGAACTAGATTCCAGTACCTTAAATGCTAGCTCTAGAATCTTGTAAGAAAAGTCCCTGATAATCCTTGAAAATAGATTTCCAGAGAATTTCTGTTACATGTTCCATTTAGCCTCTTGCCTGGACTCCAAAATTTCCGTGGATCTGCCATATCCCACAGCTTTCTCTAGCTAAAGAGTTCCTGGAGTATGTGTAAAAATAATTCTATCTTCTTTGTGTTCTAGGCACTTTATAGTTCCAACTTGAAGAGCCAAAAAAAAAAAAAATTAAAGTTGAGCATAGAATTTTTCTTTAATGAAGGCAAGGGACTGAAAGCTCTGTTGCCATGAGGGGCACAGATCTGGATAAACCAAACTCTTTAGTCTTTATGTCAGAAAATAAGACTTTTTGCACAGATCGAGTGAATCTTAAATTGTCTCCCTCCTCAGGCTTGGTGCAAAACTGGCCAATCAGGCAAAGAAAAGTTTCAATTCCAGTTACTAACAGATTTCTCTCTTGCATCTTTTTCTAGTAGAATATGAGTACTAACTGGAACAGAAGGTGGGGGTGAAATGGAGAGAACCATCCTTCTTGACACTTTTGAGTAGCTCAGTATTTAATTGACCCTGGCTTATTTCTTTATGGTTGCTCTAGTACCTGAAAGGATACACATTAAAAATAGGCTTGTGGCCAGGCACGGTGGCTCACACCTGTAATGCCAGCATTTGAGAGGCCAAGGCGGGTGGATCACCTGAGGTCAGGAGTTCAAGACCAGCCTGGCCAACATGGTGAAACTCCATCTCTACTAAAAATACATACACACAAAAAATTAGATGGTCGTGGTGTTGCATGCCTGTAATTCCAACTACTTGGGAGGCTGAGGCGGGAGAATCACTTGAACTCGGGATGTGGAGGTTGCAGTGAGCCGAGATCGAACCACTGCACTCCAGCCTGGGCAACAGAGGGAGACTCCATCTCAAAAAGAATAAAATAAAAATAAAAATGGTGGTTTGAGACCCTAAGGAGACCTGACACCTAAAGGTAATGTGGGATCCTGGAACAGAAAGATATGGGTGGAAACTAAGGAAATCTGAATAAGTGTGGACTTGAGTTAATAATAAGGTATCAATAGTGGGTCATTAATGTGACAAAGGTACCATGCCAATGTGTGGTAAATGTATGGCTAAAGGTAACGTGTCATAACAAGGGAAACTGGGTGTGGGGTATGTGGGATCTCTTTGTCCTATCATCTCAATTATGCTGTAAGTCCAAAACTATTCCAAAAAATATGCTTGAGCTACCTGTCATTAATCACCCCCTATCTGCTGCCAATAACTAACCCAAGAGTCGCTCAGAAAGTTGTCCTCCCGAAAATCTCCACTCCCCTTTCTTCCCACCCTTCTCCTTACCTATTCTCCCTCTAGTACCTCCTGTATTCCCCATTCTTTCCATATACCATTGCCCTTCCCAGATCTTTTCCTCCAACCCCCAGCTCCTCAAGGATGATATTTGGCTCAATGCCAGAAGCATGATAAAGGGGGAACTTTGGGGACTAGAGCTGGTGTTTGCCCTGAGAGGACAGGGGAAGTGAGAGAAGAAGGAAAAGAAGAGATGGGAAAGGGGGAAGCAAAGTGGGGTGATGAGGGAGGAGGATGGAAGAGGATGGAGCAGGAAAGGAGGGGCACTTCCCGACCAAGCTCAGGCACAGGGTCGAAAAGGGGCTGTGATACAGGGGCGGCTGTCTGCCGGATAGGACCTGGAGGGTTGGAGGACTCAACCCTGGGGCGAAAGGGTGGGGACGCAGACATGGTTCCCTGCCCTTGGCCCTGCGTGGTCCTAGTGGAAGACATCAGAGGGGCAGCTGGCAAGTGGGCATCTTAGCAAACCATTGAGGAGCTTCTGGCAGGCCAGGAAGCTGTTCTTTTTGAAGCCTCCGCACTGAGATGTATAGATCAGCATTTTAGGATGAATGTGCGCAATACCAGATTCTGGGCTTCACGCTGAGATTAAAAACAGGATATAAGACCAGTGGCCAGATTATTAGATTGGACTGCTGCCTTAAAAGGGGGTAGAGTGGGATGGGTACGTTAAATGTCAGAAAGTATTGGATGGTTAACTTTTAAAAATATATATGTATTATTTAGTTAGTTATAGAAGATGGTAGATAAACTTTTCCTCCTCATACCCTATGTCCCCTACAGCAGGGGAAGAAGTGAACTTTTAGCAAACAGCCCAAGAAACGACATTTAACTTGAAGGAAAAACTTTATAAATAAGGAAATAGTTACTGAGAGAGGTTTAGGAGTTTCTGTAGAAGCGATTAAAAGTTAAGTATCTAACCATTTCTTATAAAATTAGAGCCACGGAGAGGAATCAAATATTTCTATGACTCTGTAATCACCTGTGAAACTGCTCTGGAAACCTTATTTGTAAGAAAAAGTCACAGCTGGGAGAGCAAAGGAGGCAGAAATTTGTCCCTTTTGATGGGAGAAAGAATCTGAGGATATTTCTTCCCCTCAAAGGATTATGGTCTAGGGTTCAGCCGAGATACATAAGGGGCATTTTAAAGAAAGAGGGTTGTTTCTGCCATTTGCAACCCTGCGTGTTATTTCCAGAAAATGCAATATCCCACTTATTTCTTGTCTTACATTGTCATATTTTCTTGGAGGCCATTAGCAGTGGGCTACACTTTTCTCTACATGTGACTGAAGTTTAGAGAGTAAACTTAACTTTGAATTGTGGATATGTAGATTGGAAAAATCTAAAGTATTTTCTAGACAAGTTAGATTTGGTGATCATGGCCCATTCATATTTAATTTTTGTGCAGTATTTGCTAATACTGAATTCCCTGCCCACAAAATGTATTGGCCCTAATGTGAATTTCCTGCCTATGATATCAGTTATGTAAGTCAACCTCATGTGCATTAAGAAGGATAATATAGTACTCTCTGGCCAATGTTCCTTTCTAGAATTTCTTGGTTTCATAGATTCTTCATAAGGACAATTTACCTATGTTGATTCATTAATTAGTTTCCCTGGAGTTAAGGGGAGCAATGAGAATATTGGAGATATTGGTTCTTTAGTCATTAAAATGTTGTTTTTCTATTTATTTATTTGTTTATTTATGAGACAAAGTTTCACTCTCTTGCCCAGGCTGGAATGCAATGGTGTGGTCTCGGCTCCCTGCAACCTCCACCTTCCGGGTTCAAGCAATTCTCCTGCCTCAGCCTCCCAAGTAGCTGGGATTACAGGCACGTGCCACCAAGCCCAGCTAATTTCTGTATTTTTAGTAGGGGTGGGGTTTCACCATGTTGACCAGGCTGGTCTCGAACTCCTGACCTCAGGTGATCCACCTGCCTCGGCCCCCCAAAGTGCTGGGATTACAGGTGTGAGCCACTGTGCCTGGCCAAAATGTTGTTTTCCAATATTTTCATGACATACAAGAAAATGTTTTGGTTGAGATATTTGTCCTTGTAATTTATGCACTAAATATGTATGCCTGAGAAACTTGGCTATATGACAGCTAGGATAGTAATGCCATGGTTAACTGTGAATACACAAAGTTCTTGGTATTTTCAATAAGCTGGTAGAATATATACCAAATTTCACTTTGAGAATATTTCTGGTAACAACATGCTAGTATACTCTGTATTTCAAAGTAGGTGACATGTGCCCGAGGCCTTTTTCTTTTCAGTGGAATGAGCTTTTACACATTCCTGATCAAGTCAAACTTTCTAATAATGCAAAATTCCACCTATAATCTTTACAAATGGCCAGCCAAATACTTTTTTGAAAATTTCCAAGGATTGGAAGCTAACTGCACTGTGACACAGCCTCTCCATGACTGGATAGCTGAACTGAAACGTGCTTTCCCATAATTCGTTCTTGTTCTTGTAACAGAATAGCTAATTCCTCTTTCACACGCCTATTCCAGATTTTTTAAAACTAATATGCATTTTCTTCCATCTTCTTTTTTCAAAATGATAGTTCTCAACTTCTCCTGTAAATAATTTTTAGGACCCCTTCTAAGTCTGTTCAACTTTCTCTGAACAAATTTGTCAATTACTTTCATAAAATACAGTCTCCGGCCGAGCGCCAGATTCATGCCTGTAATCCCAGCAGTTTGGGAGGCTGAGGCAGGAGGATCACTTGAGCCCAGGAGTTCAAGACCAGCCTGGGTAAGATGCCAAAACCCTATCTCTACCAAAAAAAAAAAAAAAAAATTAGCCAGATGTGGTGGCATACACTTGTGGTCCCAGCTACTTCAGAGGCTGGGTGGGGAGGATCACTTGAGCCCAGGAGGCGGAGGTTGCAGTGAGCCATGGTTGTACCACTGCACTCCAGCCCGGGCGACAGAGCCAAACCCTGTTTCAAAAATAATAATAATACAGTCTCCAGGTATGAACAAAATACTCAGAGTATGGTCTGACTTGTGCAGAGTTCAGTGAGTCTTTAATCCTAACCTCCCTTGGTCTGATCAACTATCCTTCTATCAAATAATTACTCTGGATAAAAATTCAGTTCAATGCTAACACTTAACTTTAGGTTTGAAATACTTTTGAAAAGGGCATTTTTGCAACATGTTTAAATCAACCTGAGGAATCTTAAACAGCTATTTTTTTGTGACCTTAACTAATTTCTCTCTGGAATTCAAAAATGTCCAAATGCAAGACCAAGAAGTTGGACTTGGGCTGTTGGTGGTGTGATCTGAAACACTCCAGGTACTCTGAGGTATCTTTTTCATTTCCAGCCCTAGATCCTTGTTCTGCTTACATCAGCCTGAATGAGCCCTGGAGGAACACTGACCATCAGTTGGATGAGTCTCAAGGTCCTCCTCTATGTGACAACCATGTGAATGGGGAGTGGTACCACTTCACGGGCATGGCGGGAGATGCCATGCCTACCTTCTGCATACCAGAAAACCACTGTGGAACCCACGCACCTGTCTGGCTCAATGGCAGCCACCCCCTAGAAAGCGACGGCATTGTGCAACGCCAGGCTTGTGCCAGCTTCAATGGGAACTGCTGTCTCTGGAACACCACAGTGGAAGTCAAGGCTTGCCCTGGAGGCTACTATGTGTATCGTCTGACCAAGCCCAGCGTCTGCTTCCACGTCTACTGTGGTCGTGAGTACCTTCCCTGTGCTCTTTTTCTCCACCAACAAGGCCACAGGTGGAGTCCAAAAGTGCCAATTATAGGATATGCAGTTACAGTGGCAACTATATCTCAATCTGAACAACATTGATGTGGGGCTAAAGATACCTCTGATTTCTGAGATCTCTTCTTAGAACTTCTGAAAAATTCCTGAAGAAATAGAAGGGGAAAGGAGCTATGACTTTGATCAGTTCTTTTTAATTTTGTCTGAATTCCATTCAAACAAAACATTAGAAAATGAAACATTGGGCCAGGCGCAGTGGCTCACGCCTGTAATCCCAGCACTTTGGGAGGCCGAGGCAGGTGGATCGCAAGATCAGGAGTTTAAGACCAGCCTGGCCAAGAGACCAGCCTGGCCAATATGGTGAAACCCTGTCTCTACTAGAAATATAAAAATTAGCCAGGCGTGGTGGCAGGCACTTGTAACCCCAGCTACTCAGGAGGCTGAGGCAGGAGAATTGCTTGAACCCGGGAGGTAGAGGTTGCGGTGAGGCAAAAATCGTGCCATTGCACTCCAGCCTGGGTGACAGAGTGAGACTCTGACTCAAAAAAAAAAAAAGAAAAAAAGAAAATGAAACATTGATTTAGATTATCTAAATAGTGGATTTCCAACTTTTGAGTATGGAGAACCCCTTTTTAAGATAGATAGATAGATAGATAGATAGATAGATAGATAGATAGATAGATAGATAGATAGATAGATAGATAGATGATAGATAGATAGATAATCAGACATCCATGTGATTGGATTGTGTTTAGTGTCCACTGATTTTTTTAAGTGATATACAATGGGAAGAAGCTACTTTATGTCAGTAATACTTTTAATTTCTGTGTTATTAATCCTGTCAATGTCTGTATTCATTTTTAAAGTAGAACACTAGAAGAGTAGGACGTAACACTTTCTTAGTCTATAGCTCTTGTATGGTGAGGTTTTAGATTTGCAGAAACTCTATGGCCACTCAAGGGCCTGTGGATCTGAAGTTGGGAATCATTGATCTAGATGACAGAAGATGCCCTAGTTTGTTGTTTTCCATTGGTTTATATAAACCCTGAACAATGAGGATTCCCTTGATGGTGGCTGGAAACTCATCCCCCAGGCTGCACTTATGAGGCTCTCTCAAGAAGAGGGTCAGCTGGATGCAGTGGCTTATGCCTGTAGTGCCAGCTACTTGGGAGGCCAAGGTGGGAGGATTGCTTGAGCCCAGGGGTTCGAGGCCAGCCTGGGCAACATAGGGATACCACCTACCCCGACCCCCCGCACCATCTCTAAAAAGAATGAAAGAGTGTCTTCTGGTCTCCTCCTCTCATGAAGATAATCTTTATTCTTCCGTAGATTTTTATGACATCTGCGACGAGGACTGCCATGGCAGCTGCTCAGATACCAGCGAGTGCACATGCGCTCCAGGAACTGTGCTAGGCCCTGACAGGCAGACATGCTTTGGTAAGAAACTCATCAAAGGTAGAATCAGGCTATTAGGATCGAAAGGACAAATCAAAAACTCTTCCTGCCTCAGAGCACCATCATTTTCCCAGTGTGTGTCTCCAAACACTTGGAATGGTGTTTGCTTTTTAGTTTATGCCTGGACCGAAAGCCCCACGCCAAATTTGTATCATGATTAGGGACAGTGGAGAATTGTGCCCTCCACTAGGGTAGCCACAGATGGCCATGGTGCACTTGAAATGTGGCTAGTGTGACTGAAAAACTGAATTTTAATTTTATTTTAATTTTAAAACTGATGTTTGGCCACACACGGTGGCTCGCACCTGTAATCCCAGCACTTTGGGAGGCTGAGGCTGACAGATGGCTTGAGCCCAGGAGTTTGAGACCACCCTGGGCAACAAAGAAAAACCTCATCTCTACAAAAAATATGAAAATTATGTGGGTATGATGGCATGTACCCATAGTCTCAGCTCCTCAGGAGGCTGAGGTGGGAGGATCACTTGAACTTGGGCGTTCAAGGTTACAGTGAGCCATGGTTACACCACTGCTCTCTAGCCTGGGTGACAGAATAAGACTCTGTTTCTAAAAATAATAATAATATCTTTAATATTGGTTATATATCAAAGTGAAAATATTTTGCATATAATTGGGTTATATAAAATATATTATTAAAATTAATTTCACCAGTTTATTTTTAAAAAATTTTAATATGACTACTAAAAAATTTTAAATATGTAATTTGCTTTATATTTCTGTTGAACAGCACTGGTCTAGAATTATCTAAGGACTTACTCCTCTAGCTTCACTGATACAATTTTGGTTGTTCTGAGTAGCAAGAAAGATGAGTCAGATTGTCCGTAGGAAATCCAGAGTTCTTGAATTTTATATTATGTTGTCTATAACTAGAAGAGAACAGAGATGAAAACCCCAAGATTGAATATTATCTCTCTTTCTCTTTAATGTTATGAAGCTTTTTGGATTCAGACTCAAATAGATTTAAAACAAGTCTAGAGAGAAAGGGGAAGATTGCCCTACCCTGGTCCCCCAAGAAGAACAGTAACAGGTCAGGATTGAGGTAGGAGATTAAGGTGAAAGGAGCATAAAAGGCTTATTGGTTTTTGTTTGTTTGTTTGTTTTTGAGACAGGATATTGCTCTGTCGCCCAGGCTGGAGTGCAGTGGTGTGATCTCAGCTCATTGCAGCTTCGACATCCTGGGCCCAAGTAGCTTCTTGTTTTAGAAAAGCTTTTGCTCTTCAGTCTCCTAAATGAGCCAGGGGCAATGGCTCATGCCTGTAATCCCAGCGCTTTGAGAGGACGAAGCAAGAGGATTGCTTGAGGCCGAGTTTAAGACTAGCTTAGGCAACATAGTGAGACCCCATCTCTATAAAATAAAAATAAATTAGCCAGACATGGTGGCAGCCTTCCAAAGTAGCTGTAGTCTCAGCTGAGGTAGGTGGATTGCCTGAGCCCAGGAATTTAAGGCTGCCATCAGCTCTGATTGTGTCACTGCACTCCAGCCTGGGCGAAAGAGCAAGACCCTGTCTCTGAAAAACAAAACAAAACAAAACATAAATACTTCAATAAATAAAGCCTCCTAAATGAACCCCACTGACCATCCTGTGAAGCATCTTTCGGCTCTGCCATAGGCGTTGTTAGGGGTCTCGTGTGATTGATTTTGAGTATGTGATTTAATGCTAAATGGCTTGGGGTAGGGGCAATAGTGGTTCCTGAAGTCTCTGCCTACCCTCATGTATTTCTGTTCAAAAATATTTGGCTTTATTTTAAGCCAGGAGTTGTTCATGCATTTCTTTGCTTTTGTTTTAATATAACTTTTGAAGAGGTAATACATTTAAATGGTTCCCAAATTAAACAACATGAAAAAGTATACAGCAAACTGTCCAGCTCTCAAGTCACCCTCTTGCCCCATTTCCCTCTTCCCCAACTCCATCCCAAGGAAACGGTTGTATTATTTTCTTATATGTGCTTCCAGGGTTTCTACAGTCAGATTTAAAAATGTAAATATATATATGTGTATTAGTCTGTTCTCATGCTGCTAGTAAAGGCATACCCAAGCCTGGATTTATAAAGGAAATTTATAAAGGAAAGAAGTGTAATTGACTGACCCTTCCACATTGCTGAGGAGGCCTCACAATCATGGCAGAAGATGAATGAGAAGCAAAGTCACATCTTACATGGCAGCAGGCAAGAGAGCATGTGTAGGGGAACTCCCATTTATAAAACCATTGGATTTCATGAGACGTACTTACTACCAAGAGAATAGTGTGGGGGAAACTGCACCCATGATTCAATTATCTCCACCTGGCCTCACCCTTTACACGTGGGGATTATTACAATTCAAGGTGAGATTTGGGTGCAGACACAGCCAAATCATATCAATATGTTTACTTATTGGCCATTTTTAAACATCAAAGGTAGCATATCATTCACATCTTTTCCTTAATTTATCTTAGACAATCTTTTTCTATCAAAGCCCCACGTTCCTATGTGGGGTCTGTGGGACTTCAGGGAGATGGTGAATTCTCTGAAATTGTAGACAGTGTTTTGTGTTTGTGAGCATGTGTCAATTTTCCTTTAGTTTTTATTTAAATGTAATAATTTTAATTATTTTAAATTATATAATTTGTTCAGGCAGCATACAAGAAAATAATATAACAGACACTCATGTACCTAGATTTAACTAGAGTTAAGTTTTGCTTCCTTTTTGTTTTTCTTTTCTTTTTTTTTTTGAGATGGAGTTTCACTCCTGTTGCCCAGGCTGGAGTGCAATGGCACAATCTCGACTCACTGCAACCTCCACCTCCCAGGTTCAAGTGATTCTCCCGCCTCAGCCTCTAGAGTAGCTAGGATTACAGATGCCCACCACCATGCCTGGCTAATTCTTTTGTATTTTTAGTAGAGACAGGGTTTCACCATGTTGGCCAGGCTGGTCTTGAGCTCCTGACCTCAGGTGATCCACCCACCTTGGCCTCCCAAAGTGCTGGGATTACAGGCATGAGCCACCGTGCCCAGCCCCCTTTTTCTTTTAATTTAAATACAATTTTGTAAATACAATAAAGCCATCCCACACCATCCTGCTTTCTTCTCTCACCCTCCAGGGGTAATCATTGTTTTGAAATTAGCATGTGTTCTTCTCATCCCATTTTAATGCTTTTATTATTTATGTATATACCCATAACAATAGATAGCATTGTTTTATGTGTTCTTAGAATTAACATAAAAATGATACCTTACCCAATGTGTGAAATTTTCTCTAGCAGGTACGCATAAGAATGGAATTGCTGGGGCATAGAGTATCTTCATTGGCTATAACAATAAACCCCAAATAATGATGGGTTAAATAAGTAGAAGTTTATTTCTCTCTCATATTAAAAAAAAAAAAAATCAGTCCTAAGGGAGGAGACCACCCCTCATATTGTCTTATGCCTAATTTCTGCCTCCAAAAAAAGAAGAAGTAAAAACTAAAAGGCAGAAATGAAATCCATAGGCAGACAGCCTGGCGCCACACCCTGGGCCTGGTAGTTAAAGATCGACCCCTGACCTAACCAGTTATGTTATCTGTAGATTACAGACATTGTATGGAAAAGCACTGTGAAAATCCCTGTCCTGTTCTCTTCTGTTCTGATTACCGGTGCCTGCAGCCCCCAGTCACGTATGCCCCTGCTTGCTCAATTGATCATGACCCTCTCACGCAGACCCCCTTAGAGTTGTAAGCCCTTAAGAGGGACAGGAATTGCTCACTTGGGGACCTCGGTTGTTGGAGACCTGAGTCTTGCCGGAGCTCCCGGCCGAATAAAGCCCTTCCTTCTTTAACTTGGTGTCTGAGGGGTTTTGTCTGCGGCTTGTCCTGCTACAGTCCAAGATAAGCAGTCCAGGCTTGGAATAGAGGCTTCTAAGTGACCTACCCAAGCACGGATGTCACCATGTCTACATCCAGGAAGGCTGTGGGCCTCTAACCATCTACTTTCCAGGCAGTATAATGAGGAAAGGGAAAGAAGGGGCCCTGATAAAGATTCTTAATATTATCAACTACATTTTGCATTTCTACATGTTCTGTTTGTTTGTTTTCAGTTCTGCCTTGTCTTTTTACACACTTCTTTTATTTTGCTTATTATCCTTTCTTTTATCTTTTTACTAATTCTTTAAATACTTGTATTATGGATTTTTCTGGATAATTCTGTTATCTCCAGTTCAAAGCCTCTAATTATCACGATAATGCTCTCTCACAGTGGATCATCCCTCATGTAAGTGTCTTGTGGCAAACCATCTTCTGTTGTAATTTTTTCTGTAGGACACCACTAGTGTCATCTGGTATCTTTGTTTAGTGTTGCTATAAAGGAATACCTGAGGCTGGGTAATTTATAAAGAAAATGGGTTTATTTGGTTTATGATGCTGCTGGCTGGGAGACTGAGCATCTGGGGAGGGCCTCAGGCTGCTCCCACTCATGGAGGAAGGTGAAGGGTGCTGGCGTGTGCAGAGATCTCATGGCAAGACAGGAAGTGAGAGTGAGAAGGGGGAGGTGGCAGGCTCCTTTTAAACATGCTGAAATTAATCTAATAGAGCAAGAACTCACTTATTACTGCAAAGACAGCACCAAGCCATTCACAGGGGACCTGCCTCCAAGACCTGAACACCTCTCATTAGGCCTCACTTCCAACATTGAGATCAAATCTCAATATGAGGCCAGGCACTGAGGCTCATGCCTGTAATCCCAGCACTTTGGGAGGCCAAGGCAGGTGCATCACTTGAGGTCAGGAGTTCATGACCAGCCTGGCCAACATGGTGAAATCCTGTCTCTACTAAAAATACAAAAATTAGCTGGGCGTGGTGGTGCATGCCTGTAATCCCAGCTACTCGGAAGTCTGAGGCAGGAGTATTGCTTGAACCTGGGAGGCAGGGGTTGCAGTGAGCAGAGATCGCACCACTGCACTCCAGTCTGGGTGACAGAGGCTCCGTCTCAAAAAAAAGAAAAATCTCGCTATGAGATTTGGAGGGGTCAAATATCCAAACCACAGCACCTGGTTTGAGGAAGTTTTACACAGAGCACTTTTTCAAATGCTCCTGTCGGCATCACAGATGCTTTATCAGACCTAGGCCAAATTTTCCATCAATTTCTCAGCTTCAAGTTTCCCCATACCATGTGGGAAGTGTAAAACCGTACTTCAGCCATGGCAGAGCCCTGGCTTGGGGCTTCCATTGTTTGTGAAGGCTTTTCTTTCTCCTAGAGCCTTGGACAGAGTTTCCTTATTGCTTCCCTGGGCCACTGGGCAAAGTTCTCCCCATCTCATTGAGGGGATACATCTTCTGGGGTCCTAGACTTAAGCAGGGTTTCAGTCACAGCTTATCTCCTCTCCTGGGGCCAAGGTCATGCCTCCTGTCACCGCATGGGTGTTTAACCCCAGTCCTTGGTTTATGTCCTATCTAGGCCTGTTATTCCTGAGGACTATGACAAATTTAGCTCCCAAGCTTCCTTTTCCTTGTTTGTAGAAAGAAAAGCGTAGACATTTGCTGCCAACTGTGCATTTTTTTACAACAAGAGTTCATACCTCTCATCCGATTCTTAAAAAGGTTAGCAATCATTGCTTAAGTACAGAGTGAGAATATACTAATTTAAAAAACAGATTTTGAGGGCAATAGTTCATGTTACAAAATAAAATTGCCTTACAAAATATTTTATCAGCTATTTCCTTCTGTAATGGAAGCTCCTTTCATGACTTAAAACAATTTATAAGTTTGTATTTATTTAGCAACTTCTCAGGAACTCATTAAAGAAAGTGAAATTCACCAATACAAATAAGTAGGTGTACCCACGACTCAAAAGGAACTTCATTTTCCCATTGTTTTTCCCTGAAGAGAAGGTAATTGGCAAGCAATTAGGTACCTTCCACTCAGCAAAGGGCAGATGAACCAATAACGTGGTTGAGGAGATCAGGTGGATGGGAGTGATGATACTGGATCAGAGGGGGAGCTGGGTGGTGGAAGGTGCATCAACAGGATCTGAAAAGATGTGGAAATTCTGCCCGGGGGTTTGGGAAAAGGCTGAATCACTCAGCAGTATAGAAACAGTGTGGTTTCTCTTCTGCAGATGAAAATGAATGTGAGCAAAACAATGGTGGCTGCAGTGAGATCTGTGTGAACCTCAAAAACTCCTACCGCTGTGAGTGTGGGGTTGGCCGTGTGCTAAGAAGTGATGGCAAGACTTGTGAAGGTGAGAATGGGCAAGAAGGGACCCAAATCCAGAGCCCAGAGGAAGCCACTGGCTTATTCTCTGATGTTCAGGAAACTGCCTTAGTGTCCGAAGAGAGCAACAGTTTGGCTGTGCAAAGAAATGACAAAAGGGGTTCATCAACATTGAGAATACTCACGCTATGGACAGAATTGAGTTTTGATTTTGTCTCTAAGATTTAACAGGAGGGAATTTTGCAAGAGGCAGAAAGCCACATTTTTATATGAGAAATAAAAATAGGGTGTTCTGGCCAGGTGCAGTGGTTCATGCCTGAAATCACAGCACTTTGGGAGGCTGAAGTGGGAGGATCACTTGAGGCCAGGAGTTTAAGACCAGCCTGGGCAACATAGTAAGACACTATCTCTACAAAAAATTAAAAAATAAAAATTAGTTGGGTATGGTAGTGCGTGCTTGTAGTCCCAGCCACTCAGAAGGCTGAGGCAGTAGGATTACTTGAGCCCAAGAGTTTGAGGCTGCATTAAGCTATGATTGCGCCACTGCACTCCAGCCTGGGCAACAGAGAGAAAATATCTCAAAAAAAAAAAGGAGGGGGGATATTTGGTATTTCTCAAACTTTAATGTGCCCACGAATCACTTAGGATCTTGTCAAAATGCAGATTCTGATTTAGTAGGTCTGAGATCAGGTCAAGATATTGCATTTTTAAACAAGTTCTAGGAGTCACCTATGCTGCTGGTCCAAGGAGCACACCTGGACTGGCCAGGTAATAGAGGCAGTAGCATAACCACTGGCCGACAGCTGTGTTTCCCGAACTTCCCTGCTGCTGAGAAGCACCTGGGGCTTTTACGCTTAGCCCCTCCCAGACCCTCTCCTGGAGCCTTGGCTTCAGAGGAGCTAAGATGGGGACTTCGTGTTTTTAACAAGTTCCACGGGTGATTTTTATCATCTTGGAAGTTTGAGAAACTGGTTTACATGAAACCATTTCCTCTCCTCCCCATATGCTTTGTGTTTATGGGAGAGGAATACAGTTTGGGGGGATAAATAAAATAATCTATTTTATTTTAGTTTAAGATCTATTTTTAATAGCAGACATTTTATAGGACTTTATACATTTATATAACTAATAAAAAAGAATTCATTATATATATCAAATATTTGAAATGGAAATTGCCTACCATTATTATATGAAACTTAGATAATATCCCTTCTCTAAGGCACATTTACCCTTGCAAATTGTCACAACTAAAATTCCATCACTTCGGCCAGGCATAGTGGCTTACGCCTGTAATCCCAGTACTTTGGGAGACTGTGGCGGGTGGATCACTTGAGGTCAGGAGTTCGTGATCAGCCTGGCCAACATGGTAAAACCCCGTCTCTATTAAAAATACAAAAATTAGCTGGGCGTGGTGGCGGGCGCCTGTAATCCCAACTACTCAGGTGGCTGAGGCACAAGAATCACTTGAACCTGGGAGGTGGAGGTTGCAGTGAGCCGAGATAGCGCCACTGCACTCCAGCCTGGGTGACAAAGAGAGACTCCAGCTAAAAGAAAAAATCCCATCACTTCTACTTTAATAAGTCAGAGTTCTCATGACACCCTGCAGATTATATGGAGAGATAAATGGTGTAGTTGTTATTATTTACAGAGGACATATATTTGTTCCTTAGGATAATTAAATTTGTGGAATAGTAGAGCTGTGGTACTGCTTACAAAAGTTCACTTTATTCTAGCAATATTCAAAATAATAAAAATACTACCCCAAAAGGAAAAATTATGGCTACTGTCCATATTTTATTTCATGCAACAAACTTTGCATTATTAACTGAGAGACCATTAACCAGAATATTAAATTACTGTTCCTTATAATAAGTCTAAATGTATTTTAAACTTTATTGAATAGGCGTAGTATCCAGAGTCCTCCTTAAATCTTAATTATTTTATGTAATAATCTTTGTATATTTGAATATTAATAAAATGTTCCATAAAAACATTTGTAATTATTTATGAGTACTTTATTGGAAAGATTGCAGTTAATCCTCCCTTATATAATCTTAAAACCTAATAACCATAACTGAAAAAATATTTTAGCAGAAGATGAAAATTAAGTGTGAGTTATACTTTAGGATTAATATTCCTGTTTATAACCCTTAAGTTTTATTGATAGTCCAAACATATATGTTTCTTTAGCTAAGCTATTTGATAATTATATGTTCTTTTTTTTTTTTAAAAAAAGGCCCTTTTTAATTTTTTTTTTTAGATTCAGGGGGTACATGCACAGGTTTGTTACATGGATATATTGCTTAATGCTGGGTTTGGGTTTCTATTGAGCCCATCACCCAAATGGTGAATGTAGTACCCAATAGGTAGTTTTTCAACCCTCACCCTGCTCCCTCCTCCTACCTTTTGGAGTTCCCAGTGTCTTTTTTTTTTTTTTTTTTTGAGACAAGGTCTCACTCTGTCACCCAGGCTAGAGTACAGTGGTACCATCTTGGCTCACTGTAGCTTCCACCTGCCTGGGCTAAGGTGATCCTCCCACCTCAGCCTCTCAAGAAGCTGGGACTACAGGCGTGCACCACCACACCAAGCTAGTTTTTGTATTTTTATAGAAACAGGGTTTCACCATGTTGGCCAGGCTGGTCTCGAACTCCTGAGCTCAAGCAATCCACCTGCCTCGGTTTCCCAAAGTGCTGGGGTTACAGGTGTGAGCCACTGTGCCAGGCTCCCTGTGTCTCTTTTTATATAGTTTGTATTTGTCCCATCTTTATGTCTATGTGTACCCATTGTTTAGCTCCCACTTACAAGTGAGAACATGCAGTATTTTTCTGTTCCTGCATTAATTCAGCTCTTGTTAGTTTTTAAGTAATTTTTATTGTTTTGTTTTACTTATTTTGTATTTATTATTATTAATTTTTTTTTTTTTTGAGACAGAGTCTCACTTTGTCGCCCAAGCTACAGTGTGGTGGGGCAATCTCAGCTCACAGCAACCTCTGCCTCCCAGGTCAAGCGATTCTCCTGCCTCAACCTCCCCAGTAGCTGGGATTATAGGCGACTGCCACCATGCCCTGCTAATTTTTTTTGTATTTTTAGTAGAGATGGGGTTTCACCATGTTAGCCAGGA
Source organism: Gorilla gorilla gorilla (assembly GCF_029281585.2). Classification (NCBI taxonomy): domain Eukaryota; kingdom Metazoa; phylum Chordata; class Mammalia; order Primates; family Hominidae; genus Gorilla; species Gorilla gorilla. Next base: position 42,833,848 of record NC_073232.2, on the reverse strand, counting down.
TGGTCTCGATCTCCTGACCTCGTGTTCTTTCACCATGCTGGCCAGGCTATTTCGAACTCCTGACCTCAAACGATCCACCTGCCTTGGCCTCCCAAAGGGCTGGGATTATAGGTGTGAGCTACCGTGCCCGACCTGTTTTGTTTTATCATAAAAGTGTAGAAGAAAATATAGAGGAGCAAGAGAAAATAATTTAAATGACCCACAATCCATTTGCCAGATATATCCATTCTAAACATTTTGGTATATCTTCCTGAGAGACTTAAATATTTTAAGCTAATTTAAATTTTCAGTTTATTTTGTATTTTGTATTTTTAGACCTGGAAATATTCTGAATGAACATTTAGTGCAACCTCTTCATTTTACAGATATTGAAATTGTGACTCAGAGAAATAAAATGACTTAAGGAAGGTAATTTTTAAGGAAAAAAAGTGCTATTAATGTTCATTTTAACATCTTATAGCATATTTTTGTGCTTTCTTCTATAGCATTATATATAATCTTCAGCCATTTCAAAAGCCTCTAGGTGTGCTTTTATCCTTTAAAAATACACAGATGTATAATGGCCAGGTGCGGTGGCTCACGCCTGTAATCCCAGCACTTTGGGAGGCTGAGGCGGGTAGATCACAAGGTCAGGAGATCGAGACCATCCTGGCTAACACAGTGAAATCCTGTCTCTACTAAAAATACAAAAACAAAAAACAAAAAAAAATACCGATGTATAAACTGGTATTAATCTCTTAAGTGTTGCAAAGAGTAATTCATTGCCATATTTTTCTCTACATACATTTCACAAAAACTAATTCATCCTAAGTTAATTTATTGATGTTCCAAATAACTGCTTTTTAAAAACTATTATTGAACTGAGAGAGTCATAGCTATAACTGGAAATCAGCTTTTCTCTTTACCTGAGTGTCTCAGATGTTTTGAAAACATCCCGTTTCTTTACTTTAACCTAGAACAGGGGTCAGCAAACTTTTCTCCAAAGGTCAGATGGTAAATACTTTAGGCTTTGTGGACCATACAGAATCTGTAGAAACTACTCAACTCTGTTCTTGTAGTGAGAAAGCAGCCATGAAGGTAAATGAATGCACATGGCTATGTGCCAATAAAACTTTATTTGTAATAATGTGTGCAGATTAGAATTTGACAACCTCTGACCTAGAAGATAATGTCCAACTCCCACAAAGGTCATTTTTTTTTCTCTGTTAAATTTGAAATCACCTTGTAGATTCTTTTGTTTTCAATGGAATATTTTTCCTTTTTGTCCATTTGGCTTGAGTTTGCTTTTTGAATATGTAAAACATTAAAAAAGGAAAATTAAACAAAACCATCCCGTGAAAGGACCATCACCAAGGGTTTGGTTGAATGGACTCAGCATGTTGTCCAGGCCTCCTTTTTATAGTGTGCTGTCAGCCCAGAGCCCTTTACCCCCAGTGCTCTTGTCCTAGATATTTGAGGAGAGGGCCAGGTGACCCAGCCAGTCCACAATAAGTCAGATCCATCCAGCCAGTTCAGGTGAATTCATATTCCATCAGTCTCTTTTACATCAATAATGCTCTATAAAATGTCAAATTGGGTAGATTAAATGTTACAGCAAATAAGAAATGACTTTTGGGTCCTAGTCCTAAAAACTCATAACCCCAGGCTAACCATGAGAAAAACATCAGACAAACCCAACCTGAAGGACATGCTACAAAATTCCTGACCAGCTTAATTGGGTAGAGTTATGGATGTTGAAAGATTGCTCTTTGTAGCTATGATATTTCATAAACATTCCTTGAGGTCTTGCCCGAATGTCCAGTCACTAGGTTAGGCACCAGGGATGCTGCCATAAGTTAAGTATAATCCCTGATGCAAAGTGCCAGAATTCTTGGGGTAGAGGGTTACGAGGTTATTCCCTTTTCTGTTGGTTTCTACTGCAGACATTGAAGGATGCCACAATAACAATGGTGGCTGCAGCCACTCTTGCCTTGGATCTGAGAAAGGCTACCAGTGTGAATGTCCCCGGGGCCTGGTGCTGTCTGAGGATAACCACACTTGCCAAGGTAGTACATGGGGCAGGGGGACTTGTCTCTACTCTGATTACACTTCTTCCTCTCCCAAAGCTCTTTGTCTTCCTCCCCCAAGTGTGTCAGGGTTCTCATCTTTTAGAACAATGGCTCTTCGAGCAGCGTGTACTGCTGAATCATCACTCTGGAATCATTTAACAGAGAAGATCTCTAAGAAAAGATTACCAAAAACTTAACTTTCCTTTGCTGTTTACCTTTGATTTTTGACTGCTTTCTGTGGTTGGTTGTATGACTAATACTCAATATGGAAGCATAAGACATTGATACATCTCCTATCTTTTCTAACAGGGTTGAAACTAAGTGAACTCAGTTGAAAGGCCTGAGGAACATATTCTTCTCCCTACACTTAGGATATGAGGGTTAACAATCCTCTGAGAATTATTTTCTGGAAATCTAATTCTTTATTTTCTTTTTTTTTTTTTTTTTTTTTGGCAGAGTCTCACTCTGTTGCTCAGGTGGAGTGTGAAGTGATGTGATCTCAGCTCACTGCAACCTCCACCTCCTGGGTTCAAGTGATTCTCCTGCCTCAGCCTCCTGAGTAGCTGGGATTACAGGCATGTGCCACCATGCCTGGCTAATTTTTGTATTTTTAGTAGAGACGGGGTTTCACCATGTTGGCCAGGCTGGTCTCGAACTCCTGACCTCAAGTGAGCCGCCCTCCTTGGCTTCCCAAAGTGTTGGGATTACAGACGTAAGCCATCGTACCTGGCCTGAAAATCTAGTTCTTGATGTCCAGAATATTCATTCATTCATCTAACAAATATGTAATGGGCACCTATTTCTGATTTCTTTGCACAATACCATTGTTATGATATGTCTTCATGTATTGGACTCTGACAGAACTCAAGTATTCTTTTCAGGATACTTGCAGAGTCTAGAGAAGAACCTGGGAATGCTAAGGAAAAGCAATCTTTTTTATATTAAGGTAAAGTGGTGAAATTTATAGTCAGAGTTTATGGTTTCCTGAGCAATGCAAGGACAATTTGGAAGCCTTTCCCAAGTGCACTAACACTGTTTTTATTGTCTCTGTTTTACGAGGCAGTAATTAATGGTAAAGTCACAGCAGTATCATTATGTACCTTAGGCCTGTATCAAAGCAGCACTTTTTCTGTATTGCTAATAAATTGTGTTTGTGCTGAAAGTTAATATCTTAGGTGTTTCAGTTCACAGAGTTATGTTGTCTACACTTCGAAACCAATGTTTGGTGAATTGAAAGTCAAACCTGGTATTTCCTAATTCAGGGAACCATATATTTGAGGAACATTATTTCACCATAATCTTGGGAGTTAGGAATAGTGGTTTTATTCACCAACTTGTTTTCAGCCCCTCTGATTTCCTTGGGGATGGAACAAAAAGCTCGGGTTGTGTGAGGGTGAAATTATTTCTCCTAAAAGCCTTCCTCCCGATTCAGGTTTCCTGGCTCTAACAGTGGCCCCTTTTCTCTGCAGTCCCTGTGTTGTGCAAATCAAATGCCATTGAAGTGAACATCCCCAGGGAGCTGGTTGGTGGCCTGGAGCTCTTCCTGACCAACACCTCCTGCCGAGGAGTGTCCAACGGCACCCATGTCAACATCCTCTTCTCTCTCAAGACATGTGGTACAGTGGTCGATGTAGGTTCCTCCTGGAGGGCACTTGGGGAATGACCAAAAGCCGGTTATTTGGGAGGTAGTGGACAGAGGTATGCCATGTGGCTTGTGTCATTGATGAGATATTTACACACAAAAGAATTGAGCTCAAAACATCTTACGTCATTCTTTTAACCAACGTGTTATTGAGCATCTGCTGTGGTCCTGGCACTGTGAAGAATTCTGCTATTCCTGTTTTCAAATAGCCCCATCTCTCCAGCATGCACAGACATTTTCCTGAATGCATCAGTACCAGTGGTACTGGGAGGCTGGCTACATCCTCTCTGACCAATTATTTTATTTGAAGAAAGCAACTAATACAGTTGATGGTTCATTTGTGGTGCAGTGAATGAGTTCAAGTATTGAATTAGGTTGAGTGAAAAGGTTTATACTTTCATCCAAAAATCTGCACACAGCCCTGTGCTGGAGAGTTAGAAATGTATGAAATTCTGCCTTTTAGGAACTTGCACAGCAGAATTGAAATGACGACACAGAAAATGTAAGGAAAGGATGAACAGCGAGACAGATGACAGGTCCTGTAGGAGTCCAGTCAAGGGACAAACACAGGAGCAGTCAAGAGAAGTAGGACTTGGATCCAGGTGGAAGTGTGTGTGTGGTTTACACAGCAGAGAGGAAAAGAAAGGGCCTTTCAGATAGGAAACAAGTGAGCTAGTCTCTGAGAGGGGATATGCAGGCCTGTGCAGAGGTGTGTGGAGAGTGTAGCCTACTGGAAAATGAAACTGGAGAAGTAGGTGGGGTGGGCTGAGCTTCCAAAGGCCTGCCTTGTGTGCTAGGGTGAGCCATCTGGATTTGATCCCACAGAAATGGGTTTAGATGATGTGGTGATGAATGCCATGATCTGACAGCAACTTGCAAGATGGATAGAGCAGAGGGGGCCTGCATCTGGATCAGCACGGAGGCCTTTGAGATCCTTTGGTTAAATGAATATTTATTTATGACTCTAAATGAAAATCAGAAAGCTGATTCGACTTGCAGTGAGACAAGTGAGGGATATTCAAGGAGCAGGCGGTCCCACTTGAGGCAAGTTATGTCGATCGTATCTGTGGATAATCAAATGGACATGCCACATGGTAGGTTGATGCTATTGTCCCATGCACGGCAGAGCAGAGGAATCTGGTGATAAAGAGCTGAAAACCATCCAGTAAATGCCACAGCCAAAATTCTGAGTGTGCAAGAGTTCACACAAGGTCATGCTGCCGCAGTATCACCAGGTCTAAAACTCCTGAAAGAAACATAACAGGCGGAAGCTGTCCTTTTCTAAAATACCAGAGCTTTGAATTTGCTGATTCTGCATAGATCAGGTATTATGAGTAACACTCCAAAGGAATGTGTGGGTCTGCCCAAGAAGTAGTGTGTAAAACTCTTTTTTTTTTTTTTAATTTTGAGATGGAGTTTTGCTTTTGTTGCCCAGGCTGGCAATGGTACAATCTTGACTCACTGCAACCTCTGCCTCCCGGGTTCAAGCGATTCTCCTGCCTCAGCCTCCCAAGTAGCTGGGATTACAGGCATCCGCCACCATGCCCAGCTAATTTTTGTATCTTTAGTAGAGACGGGGTTTCACCATGTTGGTCAGGCTGGTCTTGAACTCCTGACCTCAGGTGATCCACCGGCCTCAGACCCCCAAAGTGCTGGGATTATAGGTGTAAGCCACTGTGCCCAGCCCTTTTTTTTTGGTATTATTTTCTTATTTATTAAAAAGTACACAACAAAGAGCTAGGCGGTATAATACCAATAGTTAGAATATAAAGCCATGTATAATAATGGGCTAATTAGGAGGTAGAAAGAAGTTCTAAATGAGAGCCATTTGAGTTTAAGCTACAGTTGATTCTTGTTATTCACAGTAGTTATGTTCTACAAAGCTGCCACAAGCAATAAATTAGGGAATACTGAAGCTAATTTCTTTAGCAATTAAGTATTGCTCCTAGGGGAAACACTGGGTTAGGTTCCTGTAATCCTCTGGTTGCAACATTTTTGTTAACTGATCAGTTAACAATCTTGTTCTGTGTGTGTTTCTGTTTAAAGATACCTTATTTAACATACATTATAGATTCATTAACATTGCACTCATGGCCAGCAGCACCGCAACTCATGTCTGGAGTTTATCAAACACATATTTTCCCATTTTCCCTGTAAGGATCTCATAGCCTCCTTGTGCTTAGGATCACTAGATAGCGCATCTGCACTGCATTTGGGGGTCCCTTTAAACAGCAAAATCTCCCACGAAAGCACAAACATGCAAAAAACATGCCATTCTGTAGATCACAAAAAAGATCCTGGTTTACAATGAGAGCTAAAACAAGAAGGCAGTGGTGCCTTGTTGGACCTCAGCTGGGAATGTGCCACCGTGCACATTCTGTGAATAACCTCAGAAGCATAGTGAATACTGATTTTGGGGTTATACATAAATATTAGCTACTAGGTGAATTCACACATACTGAATCCATGAATAGTGGGCATCAACTGTACATGGTAAACCTGGGGGGCTTCATAGAAGAGATGAGTTTGAGTGAGGCATTGAAGGACGGGTAAATGAAGATGGGAATGATGGGTGAGGAAAGATGTCAGCCCCTAATGAGTTGTAGTCTCATCGCACTCGTCCCTTCCTGACCACAGATCATTTCTTACTCTCGTATACCATACTGTCTTTGAAGCTTAGTTTTATTTTTATTTTTATTTTAAGTTCAGGGGTACATGTGCAGCATGTGCAGGTTTGTTACATAGGTAAATGTGTGTCATGGGGTTTGGTTATACAGATTATTTCATCACCCAGGTATTAAGCCTACTACCCGTTAGCTGTATTTCCTGCTTCTCTCCCCACTCCTACCTTCCACTCTCTGATAGGCCCCAGTGTGTGCTGTTCCACACTATGTGTCAATGTGTTCTCATCATTTAGCTCCCACTTATAAGTGAGAACATGTGGTATTTGGTTTTCTGTTCCTGTGTTAGTTGGCTAAGGATAATGGCCTCCAGCTCCATCCACTCCCTGCAAAGGACATGATCTCATTCTTTTTTTGTGGCTGCAAGTATTCCATGGTGTATATGTACCACATTTTCTTTACCCAGCCTATCATTGATGGCATTTAGGTTGATTCCATGTCTTTGCTCTTGTGAATAGTGCTGCAGTAAACATACACGTGCATTACATGTGTCTTTATAATAGGATGATTTATAATCCTTTGGGTATATACCCAGTAATGGCATTGCTAGGTCAAAGGGTAGTTCTGTCTTCAGGTCTTTGAGGAATCACCACATGGTGTTCCACAATGGTTGAACTAATTTACACTCCCATCAACAGTGTAAAAACATTCCTTTTTCTCCACAACTTCACCAGCATGTTATTTTTTGACTTTTTAATAGTAGCCATTCTGACTGGTGTGAGATGATATCTCACTGTGGTTTTGATTTGCATTTCTGTAATAATCAGTGATGTTGAGCTTTTTTTTCATATGCTTGTTGGCCACATGTATGTCTTCTTTTGAGACGTGTCTGCTCATGTCCTTTTCCCACTTTTTAATGTTTTTTTCTTATAAATTTCTTTAAGTTTCTTGTAGATGCTGGATATTAGACCTTCATCAGAGAAAAAAATTTTTCTCCCATTCTGTAGCTTGTCTGTTCACTCTGATGATAGCTTCTTTTGCTGTGTAGAAGCTCTTTAGTTTAATTAGATCCCATTTGTCAATGTTTGCTTTTATTGCAATTGCTTTTGGCATCTTCATCATGAAATATTTGCTTGTGCCTGTGTCTCCAATGGTACTGCCTAGGTTGTCTTCCAGGATTTTTATAGTTTTGGGTTTTACATTTAAGTTTTTTTTTTTTACTTTATTAAAATACTGAGTTTTATTTCATGTGTATATTTTTGTCTCCCCACCATTTCCATGTCCAACCACCGCTACTATGATGTCCTATCATAACATTCCATACATACTTAAACCCAAGCAAAGGGTGGAGTTCCATCTTTAAAAACTAAACAGGCATTTTGGACAACACATTCTTGGCAATGGAACCTGGACAACATTTATCAAACATGGTAGGGAAAGTTCTCACTCTGCATTATAAAAGGGACAGCCAGATATCAACTGTTACAGAAATGAAATCAGATGGAAAATTTTTAACAAATTGTTTAAACTATTTTCTTAAAGAGACTTCCTCCACTGCCAGAGATCTTGAATAGCCTCTTGGTCAGTCATCCGGAAGCAATTCTTCACATAACTGATGAACTTGGCTGCCACTTTGGGAAGAGAATCACCTTTTTCTGTACTTGCTTGCATTTTTGCTTTAATGTCTTCTACAGAACTAGGTCCTTTTGGTGTTTTAGGAGTTTTTTCCTGTTTTTTGAAGGATTCTTGTCCTTTTGATCTTGGTGTTGATGATGGTTTTGAGTCTTTTCCATTCTGATTTGACTTTTGTACGTTTTTGGCTGGAGTATCTTGTATAGATTTCTTCACTGGTGCTTTTTCCTCAGCTTCCTCATCATCTTCATCATTATCGTCATTATCTTCATCATCATCTTCATCTTCTTCATCATCATCATCATCATCTTCCTCAGCAGCAAGTTTTACTTTTTTCTGTGGAACCTCACTACCACCTCCAGGGGCAGACTGCTTTCCAGATATACTTAAGAGTTTCACATCCTCCTCCTCTTCACCTTCTGACTCTGCATCTTCCTCCACAGCTACTAAGTGCTGTCCACTAATATGCACTGTCCCTAAACCACACTTCAACTGTAAGATCACTGGGGGTGTTATTTCAAAGCCCCCAAGGGAAACCGTTGGCTATACAGACATTTTCAAAGTTGCCAGTGTTACTTTAATTGGACTGCCTTCGTAATTCATTGCCTCTGCTTCAACAATGTGCAATTCGTCCTTTGCACCAGCCCCTAAACTGACTGTTTTTAAAGATAACTGGTGCTCATTTTCATCATTATCCACCTTAAAGTGATAATCTTTGTCAGCCTTAATTCACAACCAAAAAGATAGTTCTGGGGCCTCAGGAGGCTCATGTCCATGTCCATCGAATCTTCCATCAGGTGGCGGCACACACTTAGGTGGGAGAGAAGGCGGATGGAGATAAACCACCACTGCTCAAGAGAACAGCCGCACAGGACAGAATCACACCAGGGTACACTTAAGTTTTTAACCCATCTTGAGTTAATTTTCGTATATGGTGTAAGGAAGGGGTCCAGTTTCAATTTTCTGCATATGGTTAGCCAGGTATCCCAGCACCGTTTCCTCATTGCTTGTTTTTGTCAGGTTTGTTGAAGATCAGAGAGTTGTAGGTGTGCAGTCTTATTTCTGGGTTCTCTTTTCTGTTCCATTGATCTGTGTCTGTTCTTGTACCAATACCATGCTGTTTTGATTACTGTAGCCCTGTAGCATAATTTGAAGTTATGCTACAAATTTGCCTCCAGCTTTGTTCTTTTGCTTAGGATTGCCTTGGCTATTCAGGCTCTTTTTTGATTCAATATGAATTTTAAAATAGATTTTTCTGCAAAGAATATCAGTGGTAGTTTAATGGGAAAGCAGTGAGTCTATAAATTGCTTTGGGCAATATGGTCATTTTAATAATATTGATTCTTCCTATGTATTTCCATTTGTTTGTGTCATCTCTGATTTCTTTAAACAGTGGTTTATAGTTCTCCTTTTAGGCATCTTTCACTTCCCTTGTTAGCTGTTTTCCTAGTTATTTTATTCTTTTCGTGGCAATTGCGAATGGGAGTTCATTTGTGATTTGGCTCTCGGCTTGACTGTTGTTTGTGTATAAGAATGCCGGCATTTTTGCACCATTGATTTTGTATCCTTTTTGTAGACTTTGCTGAAGTTGTTTATCAGCTTAAGAAGCTTTTGGGCTGAGATGATAGGGTTTTCTAGATATGGAATCATGTCATCTGCAAACAGGGATAGTTTGACTCCTCTCTTCCTATTTGAATGCTCTTTATTTCTTTCTCTTGCCTGATTGCTCTGGCCAGAACTTCCAACACTATGTTGAATAGGAGTGGTGAGAGAGTGCATCCTTGTCTTGTGCTTGTTTTGAAGGGGAATGCTTCCAGCTTTTGCCCATTCAGTATGATGTTGGCTATGGGTTTGTCATATATGGCTCTTATTATTTTGAAGTATATTCCTTCAACACCTAGTTTATTGAGCATTTTTAACATGAAAGGATGCCAAAATTTATTGAAATCCTTTTCTGCATCTGTTGAGATAATCATATGGTTTTTGCCTTTAGTTTTATTTATGTGATGAATCACATTTATTGATTTGCATATGTTGAACCAATCTTGCATCCTGGGGATGAAGCCTACTTGATCGCAGTGAATAAGATTTTTGATGTGCTGCTGGATTCAGTTTGCCAGTATTTTGTTGAGGATTTTTGCATCAATGTTCATCAAGGATATTGGCCTGAGGTTTCCTTTTTTTGTTGTGTCTCTGCCAGATTTTGGTTCAGGATGATGCTGGCCTCATAGAACAACTTAAGGAAGAGTCCCTCCCTTTCAATTTTTTGAAATAGTTTCAGTAGGAATGGTACCAGCTCTTCTTTGTACAGGGGGTAGAATTCAGCTGTGAATCTGTCTGGTCCTGGGCTTTTTTTTGGTTGTAGGCTATTACTGCCTCAATTTCAGAGCCTCATTGTTGGTTTGTTCAGGGATTCACTGTCTTGGGAGGGTGTATGTGTCCAGGAATTTATCCATTTCTTCTAGATTTTCTAGCTTATATGCATAGAGGTGTTTATAATATTCTCTGATGGTTGTTTGTATTTCTGTGGGGCCAGTGGTAATATCCCCCTTATCATTTCTGATTGTGTTTATTTGATTCTTCTCTCTTTTCTTCCTTATTAGTTTAGCTAGTAGCCTATCTATTTTATTAACTTTTTGGAAAAACCAGCTCCTAGATTTGTTGATCTTTTGAATGGTTTTTTGTGTCTCTATCTCTTCCAGTTCACCTCTAATTTTGGTTATTTCTTGTCTTCTGCTAGCTTTGGGATTTGTTTGCTCTTGGTTCTCTAGTTCTTTTAGTTGTGATGTCAGGTTGTTAACTTAAAATCTTTCTAGCTTTTGATGTGGGCATTTAGTGCTATAAATTTCCCTCTTAACACTGCCTAACCTGTGCCCCTGAGATTCTGGTATGTTGTATCTTTGTTCTCATTAGTTTCAAAGAACTTCGTGTTTTCTGCTTAATTTCATTATTTACCCAAAAGTCATTCAGAAGCAGGTTATTACATTTCCATGTAATTGTATGGTTTTGAGTGAATTTCTTAGTCTTGAGTTCTAATTTGATTGTGCTGTCATCTGAGAACCTGTTATGATTTCAGTTCTTTTGCATTTGCTGAGGAGTGTTTTACTTCCAATTATGGATCAATTTTAGAGTAAGTATCATATGGTGATGAGAAGAATGTATATTCTGTTGTTTTGGGGTGGAGACTTCTGTAGATAATTATCAAGTCCAGTTGATCTAGAGCTTGAGTTCAGGTCCTAAATATCTTTGTTAATTTCTGTCTTGATGATCTAATATTGTCAGTGGGGTGTTAAAGTCTCCCACTATTATTGTGTGGGAATCTAAGTCTCTTTGAAGGCCTCTAGAAACTTGCTTTATGAATCTGGGTGCCCCTGTGTTGGGTGCATATATATTTACGATAGTTAGCTCTTCTTGTTGAATTGAACCCTTTATCATTATGTGACATTCTTCTTTGTCTTCTTTGATCTTTGCTAGTTTAAAGTCTGTTTTGTTGGAAGCTAGGATTGCAACTCTTGCTTTTTCCTGTTTTCCATGTGCTTGATAAGTTGTCCTCAATCCCTTTACTTTGAGCCTATGTGTGTTTTTGCATGTGAGATGGATCTCTTGAAGACAGCATACCAATGGGTCTTGACTCTATCCAGTTTGCCACTCTGTGTCTTTTAATTGGGGCATTTAGCCCATTTACGTTTAAGGTTAGTATTGTTATGTGCGGATTTGATCCTGTCATTGTGTATTTCAGTATGTTTTTGTAGTGGCTAGTAGTGGTTTTACCTTTGCATATTTAGTGTTTCCTTCAGGAGCTCCAGTAAGGCAGGTGTGGTGGTAATAAATTTCCTCAGCATTTGCTTGTCTGAAAAGGATCTTATTTCTTCTTCACTTATGAAGCTTAGTTTGGCTGGATATGAAATTCTGGGTTGAAAATTCTTTTCTTTATTTATTTACTTATTTATTTATTTTTTTTAGACAGAGTCTTGCTCTGTCTCCCAGGCTGGAATGCAGTGGCATGATCTCAGCACATGCAACCTCTGCCTCCCAGGTTCAAGCGATTCTCTTGCCTCAGCCTCCCGAGTAGTTGGGACTACAGGTGTGTGCCACCATCCCTGGCTAATTTTTATATTTTTAGTAGAGACGGGGTTTTATCATGTTGGCCAGGCTGGTCTCGAACTCCTGACCTCAAGTGATCCGCCTGCCTCAGCCTCCCAAAGTACTGGGATTACAGGTGTGAGCCGCTGCGCCCAGCCAGTTAAAATTATTTTCTTTAGGAATGTTGAATATTGGCCCCCAGTCTCTCCTGGCCTGTAGGGTTTCTGCTGAAGGGGCCACTGTTAGTCTGATGGGCTTCCCTTGTAGGTGACTTAGCCTTTCTCTCTGGCTGCCCTTAACATGTTTTCTTTCATTTCAACTTTGGAGAATCTGAAGATTTTGTGTCTCAGGGATGATTTTCTTGTGGAGTATCTTACTGGGGTTCTCTGCATTTCCTGAATTTGAATGTTGGCCTGTCTAGCAGGGTTGGGGAAGTGCTCATGGATATCTTGAAATATGTTTTCCAAATTGGTTTTATTCTCCCAGCTCTTTCAGGTACCCCAATCAGTCATATATTCAGTCTCTTTACATAATCCCATATTTCTCGGAGGTTTTGTTCATTCCTTTTTCTCTATTCTTGTCTGCCTGTCTTATTTCAGAAAGACAGTCTTCAAGCTCTGAGATTCTTTCCTCTGCTTGATCAATTCTGCTCTTAAGACTTGCAATTGCAAGTTATGAAATTCTTGTATTGTGTTTTTTTAGCTCTGTCAGGTTGGTTATGTTCTTCTCTATCTTGGCTATTTTCTTTGTCAGCTCCTACAATATTTCATCATGATTTTTAGCTTCCTTGCATTGAGTTAGAACATGCTCCTTTAGCTCAGTGAAGTTCGTTTTTATCCACATTCTGAGGTCTACTTCTGTTATTCCAGCCATGTCAGCTGCAGCCCCATTCCAAACCCTTGCTGGAGTGGTGATGTGGTCATTTGGAGGAGAGAAGGCACTCTAGCTTTTTGAGTTCTCTGTGTTCTTGCACTGATTCTTTCTCATCTTTGAGGGCTTATCTACCTTCAATCTTTGATGTTGCTGACCTTTGGATGGGGTTTTGGGGGTTTTGTTTTCCCACTTTTTTTTGAGATGGAGTCTCGCTCTTGTCACCCAGGCTGGAGTGCAGTGGTGCAATCTCAGCTCACTGCAACCTTTGTCTCCTGCATTCAAGCGATTCTCCTGCCTCAGCCTCTTGAGTAGCTGGAATTACAGGCCCCTGCCATGACACTTGGCTAATTTTTGTGTATTTTTTAGTAGAGATGGGGTTTCACCATGTTGGCCACTGGTCTCTAACTCCTGACTTCAGGTGATCCAAGTGCTGGGATTACAGGTGTGAGCCACCGTGCCTGGCCTTTCCCCCCAGCCTTTTAACAGTCTGGCCACTTTTCTGTAGGGCTGCTGTGGTTTGCTGGGCATCTGCTCCAGTCCCTAGTCACCTCAGATTTTCCAGTATCTGGTATCACCAGTGAAGTCTATGAAACAGCAAAGATAGCAGCCTGCCCCTTCCTCTGAGAGCTCCATCCCTGCAGGGTACAGACCTGTTGCTAGCCTTAACATACCTGTAGATGGTGGTTGGAGACCCCAGTTGGGAGGTCTCACCCAGCCAGGAAGAAAAGGATCAGGGAACTGCTTAAAGAAGCAGTCTATCCCTGCTTTCATAGAGCAACTGAACTGTACTGAGGTACCATTTCCTTCACCTCCCCCTCCTCAGGTTGAGCTCTCCAAAGCCTGGAGGCTAAAACAGCTAAGTTGCTGAAACAGCAAAGATGGTGGCCTGCCCCTTCCTCTGGGAGCTCCATCCCAGTGGGGTACAGACCTGTTGCTGACCTGAACACACCTATAGGAGGTGGCTGGATACCCCATTTGGGAGATCTCACTCATCCAGGAGAAACAGGATCGAGGACCTGCTTAAAGAAGCAGTGTGGCCATGCTTTCCTAGAGTAGCTATGCCATGCTGGGGTACTGCTTCCACTTTCAGACAGTTTGGACTCCCCACAGGCTGGAATGGCTGAGTTGTCCAAACAACTGTCCAAACAGCCTCCCCCTCCCGCTTGGCACTCCATCCCAGGTAGAAATCAAAACTCTGTCTGCCAGAGAATATGGGCAGAGCCGGTTGGAGGCCCCAGTTGGGAGGTCCCCCTCAGAGATAAGGAGCAGATCAGGGTCCCACTTAAAGAAGCAGTCTGGCTGTGTTTTGGTAGAGCTAAGACTCTTAACTGTCAGGATGGCTTGATAACAAGAGGAGGGCAGTGGGAAAAAAAAACAAAACAGAACTTCATCCTTAGGCAACCAAATCTCTAATGTGTTTTGAGGTAGACAGAAGCTTGTAGCATGTTAAGGTGAGAGGAGGGGTAAAAAAACTCTGTAGAAACAAACAGACAATCTCTTTCCTCTCCTCAACCTGGCCTGGCTCAGGTGGTGAATGACAAGATTGTGGCCAGCAACCTCGTGACAGGTCTACCCAAGCAGACCCCGGGGAGCAGCGGGGACTTCATCATCCGAACCAGCAAGCTGCTGATCCCGGTGACCTGCGAGTTTCCACGCCTGTACACCATTTCTGAAGGATACGTTCCCAACCTTCGAAACTCCCCACTGGAAATCATGAGCCGAAATCATGGGATCTTCCCATTCACTCTGGAGATCTTCAAGGACAATGAGTTTGAAGAGCCTTACCGGGAAGCTCTGCCCACCCTCAAGCTTCGTGACTCCCTCTACTTTGGCATCGAGCCCGTGGTGCACGTGAGCGGCTTGGAAAGCTTGGTGGAGAGCTGCTTTGCCACCCCCACCTCCAAGATCGACGAGGTCCTGAAATACTACCTCATCCGGGATGGGTAATGCTGCTGCAGGAATGGTCTCATCACCCCTAGTTCACATCCGGCCTCTAAGTTCACAGCACACCCAGTCATTTACTAAAACTGCATGGCACCACTGTCAGCTCTTTATTAGTTCAGGAACCACTTATTGACATTTTGGAGGTAAAACTAGTGAGGGAGAGGAGAGTCAAAAATGGCTCCTAGGCCGGGTGCAGTGGTTCACGCCTGTAATCCCAGCACTTTGGGAGCCAAGGCGGGTGGATCACCTAAGGTCAGGAGTTTGAGACCAGCCTGGCCAACATGGTGAAACCCTGTCTCTACTCAAAATACAAAAATTAGCTGGGTGTGGTGGCAGGCACCTGTAATCCCAGCTACTCAAGAGGCTGAGGCAGGAGAATCGCTTGAACCCGGGAGGTGGAGGTTGCAGTGAGCCAAGATCGCACCATTGCCCTCCAGCCTGGGTGACAAGAATGAAACTCCTAAAATCTCAAAAAAAAAAAAAAAAAAAAGGCTCCAAGTGGTCTAACCCAGGTGACTGACTAGATGCCATTAACCAAGGTGAAAAGATGTATATAGCAAAGCAGATTTGAGGTTAAAATACTGAATTTGGTCATTCAAAATGACATATTGAATAATTTAATTTTTTAGATACCTGCAGGATGTCTAGGAAGAGAAATTCAGTGGGCATTCAGTGGAAATGCATCATCAGTTAGACTCAGGAACACAGTCAGGACTAGAACTGAAGGACAGGGAATCACCAGATTTAGAGATGAAACTGTAGGATTGAGTAACCTGCTAGGAGATGGCAGAGCATGTGTGAAGATGGAGGTGAGATCCCGTTCATGTGGCTGAGAGTGCAGGGAACAAGGAGCCAGCAAACATAAATTCCTCTTTTAAGAAGTTTGGTAGTCAAGGACAGAGAAGAAATAGTTGGTAGATTTTAGAAGAAAGACATGGATATAGCAGTTTGGCTTTGTGCTTAGTTTTTTTCAGGGGTGGAGGGCAGTTCAGGGTCTTGCTCTGTCACCCAGGCTGGAGTGCAGTGGTGCAAACACAGCTCACTGCAGCCTTGATCCTCAGGCTCAAGTGATCTTCCTGTCTCATCCTCCCAAGTAGCCAGGACCATATGCGCATGACCATGCCCAGCTAATTCTTTTTTTTCTAGAGACGAGGTCTCACTTTGTTGCCCAGGCTGGTCCTGAACTCCTGGGCTCAAGTGATCCTCCTGCCTTGGCCTCCCAAAGTGCTGGGATTATAGGTGTGAGACACCATGTTTGGCCCCTGCACTTGTTTTATACAAAAGAGAGTTCCATGGTATTTCCTAAGGATCCTTGGTGGGATCTGTAGGTGTCCTGAGGTACTGATGGAGACCTAGTCCTTTTCACAGGCATTGCCTACATTCCCAG
Source organism: Gorilla gorilla gorilla (assembly GCF_029281585.2). NCBI lineage: Eukaryota > Metazoa > Chordata > Mammalia > Primates > Hominidae > Gorilla > Gorilla gorilla. The sequence continues at coordinate 42,817,618 of NC_073232.2, read as the reverse complement.
GAAAATTGCACTCAAACCCAAATTCATAGCAGTATCTCATGAGCTTCTTCCTTGTTCTCCATGTCAGGTGGGACACAGTCTCAGGTAGGATCAGGAACTGCAGCTTAACCAAAGGGAGAATGGTCCAGTACGAGCAGCTCAGCACCCTCGGGGACTTACCCTCTGCTGGCTGGCCTGCAGGCTCTTGGACATTACTATGCTGCTTTTACTCCTCTTGTTTTTCACTACAGCCAACCTTCACCTGCTGCTATCAATCTCTTGCGCAGTGATATTTCATCCCTTGATATACATAGGATCAACTGAGATGCTTTTTAACAAATAGCAATGCCCCAACCCTGTCCTCTCTATTCCATTCCTATTGTCTTAATTCCCACCTTCATTATCTTTCACCTGGACAGCAAAGCAGCTCCAAAACCTCACCTTTCATATCTCAGCTCCACAGAGCCCCTGGGTGATCCATTCAAACAAAATATGATCTTGTCACATCCCTGCTGAAAACCTCTTAATGGTTCTTTATTAGCTTTGATCAGTAAATCTGCTTCTCAGAAGGTATGCTTCCAGCCTCAGATTCTTGTAGCCTCCTTAAGCTCATTTTCATAATATGGAAAGTTTGTCATCCTGAGCTACTCTGGACGGCCCGTAGCAAAGGGCATCTGCAGATATGTGGATTTCCTGCCATGCTAAGGTGATTTCTAAAAAACTTTAACATGAAAAGAAGAAGCAACATTTTGTATTTATTTTTTTCAGGGACTAGATTTACTTTTTTTGCAGTGATAGATTTTTGTTCCTTTTTACTTTTTTTAAAAAATAACTTTAGTAGAGTACTATTCACATACAATAAATAGACATAGTTAAAGCATGTAGTTTGACAAGTTCTGATGTGTATACCCATGAAGCCATCACAATAATCAAGAAAATGAACATTTTTCTCACCGTAAGTTTTCCCCTGCCCCTTATATTTAGTTTTTGAAAAAATAAGAATATAATCATAACTCACTGAGAAAAACGTAACCTACAATCTTAGTAGAGCTTGTGAAACTTATTTATATATGTGTTATTCAGTCTCTTGGTGAAGGACCATTTTACTTTATTTTATTTTATTTCTTTTTTGAGACAGAGTCTCACTCTGTAGCTCAGGCTGGAGTGCAGTGGCGCAATCTCAGCTCCCCTGCAACCTCTGCCTCCCAGGTTCAAGCAAGTCTCGTGCCTCAGCCTCCCAAGTAGCTGGGACCACAGGCATATACCACCACACCCAACTAATTTTTGTACTTTTAGTAGAGATGGGGTTTCGCCGTGTTGGCCAGGCTGATCTCGAACTCCTACCTCAGGTGATCCACCTGCCTCAGCCTCCCAAAGTGCTGGGATTACAAACGTGAGCCACCACGCCCAACCATATTTACTTTTATTTTAGACAGTTCTAAGAAGCTGCGCTATTTATTTTGCCAGTGCTTAGCACATACAGAAGAGAAAAAATACATATGCTCTAGAAGAAAAAAGCATAGGCAAAAATGTGAAAACCACAGCAGTGTGGCCCTGCTTTGTAAGCAGACAAATCATCCCGTCTATGGTGCTGTACAAGAATGATGTGTGCAAGATCCTCCAGCTCTTGGCATGGCTCATAGGCCATTACCCTCTGACCTCAGCCCCCTCGAGTTTCTGCTCCTGCCAAAGGGAATTATTGACAATTCCCAAACTGTCACTCCTGAACACCCTTCTGACTTTGCGCATGCTGTTTCCTCTGCCTGATATCTTCTTCCCCACCTTTTCTTCCTGTCTGATCCTTACTGGTTCTTCGAGATTCATGGAGGGTTTAACTTCCTCCATGAAGCCTTTCCTGGCACCTTTCTCCATTTGAACTAAAAAATCCTTTCTTTTTCTTCTTCCTCAATTCCTAGCATATGGTAAGGGTCATTAAATATTTGCCAAGTAAATAATTGAATGAGTGTTTATAATAATCATAATTTGGGGCTAGTCCACAAACCTAAAATAAACATAGCTCACTTATATTTATTAATTGTTTGATTATTCATTTCTTTGATTTTTCATTGTCCTCAGCTTAAATTTAAATCAAGTTGGTTCTCCCCTGATATTGAACACATCTGATTCACTTCCCTTTAATTTTGGTTGGCGTATGCTCTGAGAATACAAAATAATTTAACACAAGCCTAAGCAAAATATAGCTAGAAAGTTAATCACCGGAAAAAGAAACATACTAAATTCCAAAATCAAGCATTGAACAAGTTTTTGATAAGCCACTAGTTTTGATTCCATTATACCCTTGTTACTTTCTTTCAGTACATGAATTCGGTGCTCGGAACTAGCATTGTCTAGTCACAGCAAACCCCAAATCAAGAGCCAACATTTGTCCTGGTTTCTGTTCTGCAATGTGTTACCTTGTAATAACCCCTTCTGCTTCATTTTTTCTTTTAAAGAAAAATAACAGTTATTTTGAGATAAAGATAAATTGAAAATGCTTAGGCATTTAGATTAAAAGTACTATTTTAATATCAAGCCTTACTGTTATCTTAAGATACTGGACTACAAACTCCTTGACGTCAGAGACCATATTATTCATCTTTATGTCCTCTGCAGCAACCAGCAGGGTGTCTTGCATAGATTAGGTATGCCATGGATATTTATTATAGAATATAATCAGAAGAGGGTATAAATGAATTTTACCTCAGGAAAATAAAAATGAGTAAATAAATACAAGAAATAACAGAAACCACATTATGTTTAGATCCCCTTCAGTTCAGTGGAATGAGGTGCTGGTAGTAACACTAGTCAAGATGCCTTATTTTAAAATAATTTTTTGGATTTTTTTAAGTGCACCAAAACAGCAGTTAGCAAGGAACTAGAAAGCAGTCTGGCTGGGCACTGTCATGGCTCATACCTGTAATCTCAGCACTTTGGGAGGCCGAGGCGGAAGGATCGCTTGAGTGGTCTTGAGTTCAAGACCAGCCTGGGCAACATAGTGAGATCCCATCTCTACAAAAAATGAAAATTAGCCGGGCATGGTGGCACACACCTATAATCCCACTGAGGGGCTGAGGCAGGAGAATTGCTTGAGTTTAGGAGGTCGAAGCTGCAGTGAGCTGTGATTGTGCCACTGCACTCCAGCCTGGGCAACAGTGAGACCCTGTCTCAAAACAAAACAAAAAAAAAGAAGAAAAGAAAAGAAAAGAAAAAGTGGCCTGTGGATGTGGAGCAAGTACCCAGTTTAATCAGCTTTAATATCTGACCTCCACTTTTTTCCTGGCCCAGAAGACAGGAACTATTAGGTACCCACTAAAAGGCAACTATGTCCAGAAAAAAAAAAAAAATTCCTCTAGAATCTAGAATGGGAAAAATAATATGAGGGTGATTCTTGGCCTATAAGAAGTTTCATGAATATCCAAAACTTTGGCCTCAGCTGGGGCAAATATGGCTCACTGCAGCCTCTGCCTCCCAGGTTCAAGCAATTATCATCGTGCCTCAGCCTCCTGAGTAGCTGGGATTACAGAGGAGTACCACCACACTTGGCTTTTTTTTTTTTTTTAGAGACAAGGTCTTGCTATGTTGCCCAGGCTAATCTCGAACTCTGGGGCTCAAGCAATCCCGCCACCTCAACCTGCTGAGTAGCTGGGACTACGGGCAGGCACCATGATGCCTGGCTAACTTTTTGTATTATTAATAGAGACGGGTTTTCACCATGTTGGCCAGGCTGGTCTCAAACTCCTTAGTTCAAGCAATCCTCCTGCCTCAGCCTGCCAGAGTGCTGGGATTACAGGCGTGAGCCACCTCGCCCAGCCAGGAGTGCTTCTTTTCCCCCAGCTAACCCTGAAGTGAACCTAGGTGTTTTGCTTTAAGCAGTAGACCTGAGATTAAAACCCCAAAACCCTATCAAACTTCAATTTAACATTAAATCTGGGAAAAGAGAAATTAAAACAATTTGGAGGTGCATGACTTTTACCCAATAGAACCAGTTATTATCTAAGAAACTTGGATATTTATGTCACTTTGATGCATGCACTGCAGTTCCCTAACTTTTGTATCCCCTTCAGCAGTCAGTTGCTGTTAGGTGTCCAATACATAGTTAATAAATTTTGTTAAAGAAAAGCCTTCTCAAATCAATACTAAGGTACATAGAGGCAGAATTCCTGCAATATATTGCAAATGGAAAGACAGCCTTACTAGCAAAAGGTATCTGAAATAAATGGTGTTGCTGTTGCCAACACTTAAACGCATTAACTTAACAGGAAGCCCTGGTGCCCAGTTTGTGGGTACAGCAAATGATAAATGGGACAGATGCTATTAGTAAATAAGGCTAGGTCTGAAGAGGCCTTCACAGGGAAAAATTTAATTTTTCTTTCATTCCCAAAAAGCTTGAGTACAGTCCAGCCTCCTCCACCCCTTTGGCTCTCCTTGGGCCAAAATGTTGGGCTAGATTGTTTTTCCACCTCTGTTGAAACAATCAAGTCTTATGTGCTATCTGCCCTACTTTCAGCTGCGTTTCAGATGACTCGGTAAAGCAGTACACATCCCGGGATCACCTAGCAAAGCACTTCCAGGTCCCCGTCTTCAAGTTTGTGGGCAAAGACCACAAGGTGAGTTGAACATCTTTAATTTATAACCCCTGAACCTGAGCCTTTTTTTTTTTTTTTTTGGTGTCCCAATGTGTTGACATTCCAAGAGCCCACTGGTAGGATCTGCATGGGCTCAAGAGAAAAACAGAGAAACTGGCCATCGAGAAGCTTAACCCTTTCATGCATGTCACACCCGCCCTGCCTGCCAAAATAACTGTGCTGTTCCCCACACACCACCTGCCAAAATAACTGTGCTGTTCAAAGAAAATACTATAGGATCATAATTTAATTTAAAATCTTTGTGGGCCATTATGGTTGAAAAGCCAGTGTGGTGATTGGTCAAATGGCAAGGGATATGGACAGGAAATTCACAGAAAAGACAAATAGTGAAATGTTCACTGAAAATAGTACTTAAGTGCTGATGAAAACAATTATAAGACACTATTTTATACATATTAAATTTATGAAAATTATAAAATACAACACTTACAAGGTTATAGGGAGAAGTATACAGTGACAGTGTAAATTAGTACATTTGCTGGAACATTGTCTGATAATCTGTAATAATAATCATAAAATCGTCATATTCTTTTATCTAAAAATTCCAATTCTGACAGTTTCTTAAAAACAAAACAAAACAGAGGCAGGAGGATTGCCTGAGGCCAGGAGTTTGAGACCAGCCTGGGCAACATAGCAAGACCTCTACTCTACAAAAAATTTTAAAATTAGCTGGGAATAGTGGCACACACCTGTAGTCAGTCCTAGCTTACTTAGGCGGCTGAGGCAGGTCACTTGAGCCCAGAGTTCAAGGTTACAGTGAGCTATGATCAGGCCACTGCACTCCAGCATGGGTGAGAGAGTGAGACCCTGTCTCTAAAAACAAACAAAAAAAATTTTTAAGCCAAAACAGACAAGGTGTGTTGGAAGTGTTTGTAGAGCATTGTTATAAGGGGGTAAAAGAAAAAGCCCCAAACAAGTAGGGCTAAGGGCCACAGTATATCAATTTAATGCAATATTAAGAGTTATTAAAATGATAAATATGGGAAAAGCAGACATAAAAACTGTTGTCATAACAATTTACAGGCATATTAAATATATTACATTTAAAAAACATGTATACTCATGGATAGAGGTTATAAAGGGCTATATAGAAAAGGTTGTAGTGAGATAAGCTGGAAGATTTTTTATCATTGTTGTTAGAGTGTACTTGTTGAAACATTTAAACAAAAGGAAGTTGAAGAGGCCAACATTCTTTTCCACACTGCTCGTAAGTATATGCATGTCCATCCCAGCTATACCGTGGTTACAGAACAACTGCTAACAAACAATGATGGCTGATCCTGATTGCCCTCAATCAGGCAGGAAGCTCAGGCAGTTACCTACAGAAAGGCGCTTGCAGAAAACACTGGTTATTTGACAGCACAAGTGCATGGGAGCCAATGCTATCCCCAGACCTTTGTGTGAAGAAGGAAGATGCTCAAGTTAGTAGATGTTGCCTCACAAAGGTCTCTTCTGTTCCAGCTCTATGCAGGAGTTATGAATGTGGGTTTTTTTAATCACCCATGTGACTTAAATGCAAACTTTGCTACATTTTTTATTAAATGTGTACATTTGGGCAAGTTCCTTAACCTCTCTGTTTCCTTATCTGTAAAATGGGGATGATAAACTCTACTTGTGGATGTCCTTGTTAAGATTACATGAGTTAATGTTTGGGAACATTTAGTATTGTGTCTTGTAAGTGCCCCACAAGTGGCAGCAGTTATTGTTTTTATTAACAATCGTGATCATCTCTTCAGGAAGTGTTTCTGCACTGCCGGGTTCTTGTCTGTGGAGTGTTGGACGAGCGTTCCCGCTGTGCCCAGGGTTGCCACCGGCGAATGCGTCGTGGGGCAGGAGGAGAGGACTCAGCCGGTCTACAGGGCCAGACACTAACAGGCGGCCCGATCCACATCGACTGGGAGGACTAGTTCGTAGCCACACCTCGAGTCCCTGCATTGGACGGCTCTGCTCTTTGGAGCTTCTCCCCCCACCGCCCTCTAAGAACATCTGCCAACAGCTGGGTTCAGACTTCACACTGTGAGTTCAGACTCCCAGCACCAACTCACTCTGATTCTGGTCCATTCAGTGGGCACAGGTCACAGCACTGCTGAACAATGTGGCCTGGGTGGGGTTTCATCTTTCTAGGGTTGAAAACTAAACTGTCCACCCAGAAAGACACTCACCCCATTTCCCTCATTTCTTTCCTACACTTAAATACCTCGTGTACGGTGCAATCAGACCATAAAATCAGAAGCTGGGTATAATATTTCAAGTTACAAACCCTAGAAAAATTAAACAGTTACTGAAATTATGACTTAAATACCCAATGACTCCTTAAATATGTAAATTATAGTTATACCTTGAAATTTCAATTCAAATGCAGACTAATTATAGGGGATTTGGAAGTGTATCAATAAAACAGTATATAATTTTAAAAGTAGTATTTGGCTTTTCTGTTGCATACTATTTTCTTTTTTTTCTTTTTCTCTTTTTTTTTTTTCTGAGATGGCGTCTCGCCCTGTCGCCCAGGCTGAAGTGCAGTGGCACAATCTCAGCTCACTGTAACCTCTGCCTCCTGGGTTCAAGCAATTCTTCTGCCTCAGCCTTTTGAGTAGCTGGGACTACAGGCATGCACCACCACACCCAGCGAATTTTTGTGTTTTTAGTAGAGACAGGGTTTCTCCATGTTGGCCAGACTGGCTTGAACTCTTGGTCTCAGGTGATCCACCCGCTTCAGCCTCCCAAAGTGCTGGGATTACAGGCGTGAGCCACTGCACCCGGCCATCTTTTGATACTTCTAATATATTGCCTTAAGTGAAATATTTTCACCTAACAAATATTAATAAATTCATCAACATGTATTTAAGTGCTTCAATGAGCTGTAACAGAATTAGTTTGGTACCATGTTCCCTGTTATTTGGTATTCTGTGCCCTCAGACTGATAAGACAATAGAAAAAAGTATATACTTCTGCCATATTCTGTTTTGTAGGTACTTAATAATAAGTTTTATTGAAATAAATATAAACCACAAAGATAAATTTTATCTGCAGTTAACTCCAATTTCTTTATATGCCAATTAATTTTATGGCCTTTACATAAGATCAGAAAAGTTATTCTGCTTTTAGTTTTTAAAAGTTGCTATAGTCTGGACTCGGTGGCTCATGCCCGAAATCCCAGCACTTCAGAGGCCAAGGTGGGAGAATCCCTTGAGCCCAGGAGCTCAAGACTAGCCTAGGGAACATAGTGAGACCTCATCTCTACAAAAAAATTGTTTTAAATTAGCCGGGCATGGTGGTGTGCCACTGCGGTTCCAGCTACTCAGGGAGCTGAGGTGGGAGGATTGCTTGAGTTCAGGAGGTCGAGGCTGCAGTGAGCCATGATAGTGCTCCAGCCAGGGTGACAGAGTGAGACCTTGTTTCAAAAAACCCCCCAAATCCCAAAAAATTTTAAAAAATTGCTACAATTAATAGTTCTTAGTAGAATCAGTAAAATTAACAAAAGTAAGGGAAAGGAGAAAAAGATTTAGATAGAAGTCAGCAACTTTTTCTGTAAAAAGCCAACTGGTAAATGTATTAGGCTTTCTGGGCCCTGCTGTGTTTGTCACAGCTACTCAACTTTGCAGCTGTAGTGCAAGGAGAGCCACAGAGAATATGTAAACAAATGTGAGCATGGTTATTCCAAAAAAGGATTCAAAACCAGGCTTTGAGCCAGGTGTGGTGGCTCACACCTGTAATCCCAGCACTTTGGGAGGCCGAGGTGGTCAGATTATTTGAGGCCAGGAGTTTGAGACCAGCCTGGCCAACATGGTGAAACCCCGTCTCTACTAAAAAAACAAAAATTAGCCAGGCGTGGTGGTGGGCACCTGTAATCCCAGCTACTCAGGAGGCTGAGGCAGGAGAATTGCTTGAACCCAGGAGGCAGAGGGTACAGTGAGCCGAGATATGGCCACTGCACTCCAGCCTGGGCGACAGAGTGAGACTCTGTCTCAAAAAAACAAACAAACAACAACAACAACAAAACAGGCTTTGGGCTAGGCTTGGCCCACGGGACTTAGTGGGCCAATTCCTGCTCTAGATTAGTGGCCCCCAGCCCTTCTGTGCAGAGAATCACCTGGAAAACATTTATAAAATACCAGTGCATATTTACTGGTTTGTTTTAAAGGATCCTCAGGTGATTCTAATCCATAATTAGGATTGAGACCCGCAAGTTAGGGAATGGCCACTTGTCTCTCACTCCCGACAGGCTGCAGGGACTTTTCCTAGCTAGCTCCATCAGTAACTCTTAGCAAGTACATCTCAGATCTTAGCATGACTCTAACACCATTTAGTAACTGGGAATACCAATGGGGTAGGTCACCGGAGGGAAAAATGAATCCTCAGAGACCTAATTCCATCTGACCTTCCCCTCCGTTGGCCTTAATCAGGTAAGCCTCTGAGCCTGCCCACCTGTTTTTCTCTGTTTAGCATCAGTGGGAATAACTGTGGTCATCGGTGGAACTTACCAGGTTCGGTTTTGGTCTCTTCTAAGTGAAATGGAAGCATATTGGTGATAATGGAATTCATTCATCTCTTTCCAAATGTTCTAAAAAGTACACTTTATTAAATGTGAGAAGCTTACTGGCAACTGAAACATGGGCCAGCAGAAAGTCATTGCCTCCCAAATGGCTGGACTCCCCACAATTTCACTCATGAATATAACTATCAGGTCCAGGAATTGCAGGGTTTGCTTGCATTTTAGTCTTTAAGCTAAGAACTGAATTTCCAGGCAAATGTGTCTTGGTTGGGGAGAGCAGTCTTAAATGAAGAGTAGCTTTCAAACCACTCCATGTCTTTTTTCAAATTTCCTCAAAGGATAGGACTCACTTTCCAGCTGTAGAAAAATGTTCCCTTTCTCCTGCTTTGTGGTGTCCAAACTGTTGGAAGAACGAATGAGTCACGCTGACTTGAAGACTTGACATCTTGAAGGCTGACAGCTGTGGTGTCACTCAAAACCAGGAAGGAATCACTTCTTCCTCATAACTCTTCCTTCTCCTCCTCTGCACAGATGCAAGCTGCCCGCTGACTATTCATAAAGGGGCGGCAGCCCAAGGTCCACACGGTGTTGAACACAGTGTCAACCAGGGAATCACAGGCTGCTTGAAAAAGATGAAGAGGGACAGAAAGGTTAACCCTGAGTAATTTTGAAGAGTATTTCCAGGCATGACATGATACCCAGAGGAAAGTAGAGACAGTAATCCAAATACAGAATTCAAAGGAAGAGCATCCATTTCAGAGAATGTTCTCAGAAAAGCTCCCATCCAATCCAGTAAAGCAGAAGACACCTGGAGGTGCCCTTGCATGTGGGCCCTTGGTCAAAACAATGGTGAGCAACCAGAACCCCCCACACCACCATGCTCACTCCATGGAGAATATTTTTTGCAGAAGACTCCCTCACATGAACAACTATGTTTCCCATAGCTTTCCCATCTATGGCCATACCACCCAGAACACACCGAATCTCGCCTATAGCTTTCACTGTTCAAGTATTGGATGAACAACCATTCATTGATGGAAAAACATTTGCATGGCTTGGATATGTTGGTTAGCCACTGTCTTAGGAGCCAAAGATACAGAGACAAAAGGCATCCTCAACTTAAGTACTCCACAGTTTGGATAAAGAGGTGGACAGGTAAACAGATAGCTACACTACCTCATGATGAAAATAACCTCAAGGTGGTATGGAAGCCCACAGAAAGGGTCTCTATCCCTTTGCAGCAAGGGTTATTAGGAGAGGTATCTTAGAGTAAGTAAGATATCTAAGTTTAAACTTCAAGAATGGTCAGGAAAATGAAGTACTGATGCATACCAAAACATGGATGAATCTTGAAAACATTATGCTAAGCAAAAGAAGCCAGACACAAAAGGCCACATATTGTATGATTCCATTTATATGAAATTTCCAGAATAGGCAATCCATACAGAGAGTAAAATAGTGGTTGTCTAGGGCTGGGGTGGGGTAGGGGAGGTAATGAGTAGTGACTGCTAATGGCTACAGGGTTTCTTTTGGGACTAATGAAAATGTTCTGGAATTAGATTGTGGTGATGGTTGTACAACTCTGTGAATACACAAAAACCACTGAAGTGTATACTTTTAAAGGGTAAATTTTATGGTATGTGAATGATATATCAATTTTTTTAAATTGGTTCATTGAAAAGATAAAAAATGTTAACAAACTTTTAGCTAGACTAACCAAGAAAAAAAGAGAGGACTCAAATTACCAAATTCAGGAATGAGAGAGAAATGTCACTAACAATCTTATAGAAATAAAAAGGATTAGGGCCGGGCACGGTGGCTCACGCCTGTAATCCCAGCACTTTGGGAGGCCGAAGCAGGCAGATCACGAGGTCAGGAGACCTCCTGGCTAACAAGACCATCCTGGCTAACACGGTGAAACCTTGTCTCTACTAAAAATACAAAAAATTAGCCAGGCGTGGTGGTGTGCACCTGTAGTCCCAGCTACTCAGGAGGCTGAGGCAGGAGAATGGCATGAACCCGGAGGCAGAGCTTGCAGTGAGCCGAGATCACACCACTGCACTCCAGCCTGGGCGACAGAGCGAGACTCCATCTCAAAAAAATAAAAATAAAAAGGATTATAAGGGAATACTATGAATACCTACATGCCAAAAAATGTTGATAACTTGGATGGAATGGACAAATTCGTAGAAAGACGTGAACTGCTGAAACTGACTCAAGAAGAATAGAAAATATGAATAGATTACTAGTGTATATAAATACAATTACTAACCCAAGCTCGTGATTTAGTAATTAAAAACTTCCCCAAAGAAATCCAATTCTACTTGGCTTTACTGGGGAATTTTACCAAACATTTAAAGAATTAATATCAATCCTTTCTAAGCTTTTTAAAAAATTAGGAGAGAAGGGATCACTGCCCAATTCATTTTATGAGGTCAATATTACTCTCATACCAAAACCAAAGACATCACAAAAATAACAATCTATAGACTAGTATCTCTTATGAATATGGATGCAAAATCCTCAACAAAATAGTAGTAAACTGAATCCAGCAACATATAAAAAGGTTTACATCATGACTAAGTGGGATTTAGCCTAAGAATGCTAAACCATACTAAAATCAATTAATATGATACACTACATCAATAGGATATAGAACAAATACCACATGATCATCTCAATAGATGCAGAAAAAACATTTGAAAACATCCAACACTTTTTCACGATAAAAACACTTGGCCAGGTGTGGTGGCTCACGCCTGTAATCCTAGCACTTTGGGAGGCCGAGGCAGGTGGAGCGCCTGAGGTCAGGAGTTCCAGACCAGCCTGGCCAACATGGCAAAACCCCGTCTCTACTAAAAATACAAAAATTAGCTGGGCATGGTGGTGGGCACCTGTAATCCCAGCTACTCAGGAGGCCGAGGCAGGAGAATCGCTTGAACCCGGGGTGTGGAGGTTGCAGTGAGCCAAGATCATACCACTTCACTCCAGCCTGGGCGTAAGAGTGAAACTCCATCTCAGAAAAAAAAAAAAAAAGAAAGAAAGAAAGAAAGAAAAATTAAAAGAAAACATTCAACAAACTGGGAAAAGAGGAGAACTCCCACAACCTAATAAAGGCCGTCTAATGACAGTCATAGCTAACAATCATTCTCAATGGTGAAAGACGAAATGCTTTTACTCTAAGATCAGGAACAAGACAAAAATGTCCACTCGCAATACTTCTATTCAATGTTGTGTTGGAAGCTCTAGCCAGGGCAATTAGGCAAGAGAAAAAATTTAAAAAATCCAAATTGGAAAGGAAGATGATATGCAGATGGCATTATCTTATATATAAAAAGCCTATGGAATCCATGAAAAAAAAATATTAGAACTAAGGAGTTATTTCAGCTGGGTTGCAGGATATAAGATCAATGTACAAAAATCAAATGAATTTCTATACATTATTAATAAATAATCTGAAAATAAAATTTAAATACAATTACATTTCAAAAACATTAAAAAGAATAAAATACTTAGGAATAAATTTAACAGAAGTCCAAGATTTGTACTGTGAAAACTATAAACACATTGTTGAAATAAATTAAAGAAGACCTAAATAAATGGAAAGGACATTGATATAAATATAATTTTGTTAAGATGGCAATATTCTCAAATTGATCTACAGATTCAACCATAACCCTCTCAAAATTCTAGCTGCCATTCCTTGGAGAAATTGACAAGCAGTTCCTAAAATTCATATGGAAATGTGAGGGATCCAGAATATCCAAAATAGTCTTGACAGAAAAGTACACAGTTTAAGAACACATCTTGATTTCAAAATTTACTGCATAACGACAGTAACAGACAGCATGGTCCTGACATAGATCAGTGGAATAGAATTGCGCATCTAGAAATAAATCCTAACCTTTATGGTCAATTGATTTTTGACAATGTCCAGAATAGGCAGTTCTAGAGGTAGAAAGTAGATTCATGGTTTCCTCAAGCTGGGCAGGGGGAGTTTGGGGAGAGACTGTTAATGGCCCTGGGGCTCCTTTTCAGGGTGATGAATATGTTCTAAAATTGACTGTGGGATTGACTGCATAACTCTGTGAACATATTTAAAAGCATTTAAATGGGTGAATTGTATCGTGTGTGAATTGTAGTTTAATAAATCTGTTTCAACAACAACAAAAAATGAATGATTAGGGCGTTTCACACAGGGGCAGAAAGGAATGGGCCATCAACCCAAGTAGTTTGATTCACCAGGTTGGAAACACTTTGTGTAGAATCTACGAAGGGACATTTCTGAGCCTACTGAGGCCCATAAGGAAAAATCAAGTATTCTGTGATAAAAATGAGAAATAAGCGATCTTTGAAAATGCTTTTTGAGGATTCACCTCACAGAATGGAACTTGTGTTTTGATTCACCAGGTTGGAAACACTCTTTTTGTAGAATCTACGAAGGGACGGTTCTGAGCCCACTGAAGCAGGAGTCAGGAGACAGACCAGAAATGCCCAAGATAATGGTGGAGAGGAAGGCTAGGGCTGAATCAGAAAGGGCCATGTATGGCATACTGAGGAGTTTGGATTTCATCCGTAAGGAGGAGGAATCTATTGAATGATTTACACAGGGGGTTGAGATGATCACATTCATGTGGCATATCTGGTCCCAATGGTGACCATCAATTAGATGGGACACAGAGACTGGGTTAATTTGCAGTAACCAGGCAAGTGGGATATGAAAGAGATATTTGGGAGAATGAATCAATAGGACATTGCTTGCAGGAAGTAACTTGACCTGACCCTAGACTAGCAGCAGGTACTTTTTCACCCTCTGTAGAAACAGAATAGAATCATACTCCCTTTCATAGGGCACACTGAATTATTCACATTTCTAAGCCCTCACACCTTCACCTCCAGACTGCACTCTAGACATTGATCTATGAAAAGATCCAAAATTCTCTCTACTGCAGACACTCTCTGTGGTGTGGAGCCAGCTCTTTATCAGCCTACATTTCAACTCTTACCATCTAAAAATAGAAAATGCTAATTCATACCTGGATACAATATCCTGGCTTCAGAAACTGAGAGAGTAAAAACTTTTCCTAAGTAAATTAGGAAAAAGAAATTATAGAGTCAGTGCTAGAAACTAGGTAGCAAAGCAGTTGTTTAAAATAACTATCCTTGCCGGGCGTGGTGGCTCACACCTATAATCCCAGCACTTTGGGAGGCTGAGGCGGGCGGATCGCTTGAGTTCAGGAGTTCAAGACCAGCCTGGGCAACATGGAGCAACCCCATCTCTACTAAAAATACAAAAATCAGCTGGGCATGGCGGCGGGTGCCTGTAATCCCAGCTACGTGGGAGGCTGAGGCACAGGAATCGCTTGAACCCGGAAAGCAGAGGTTGTAGTGAGCTGAGATCACACCACTACACTCCAGCCTGGGCAACAGAGTGAGATTCTGTCTCAAAAAAAATTTTTTTTAATTTAAATAAAATAATTATCCTCAAGTATATAGAGAGAGACCTTTATGCAGAAAAGGTTTTTTGAACTCCTACCCTGACTGAAAACAAAATTACAAAAAAAAAAAAAAACTTAAGCCAAACCAAGTGGTCCTATAAGGAATAATTCCTGATATGGAAAATTATTTAACAGTGGAATGGATAATCCAAGCCAGTTGGGCAATTCCTTCTGCAGCCTTAAATGATAGATTTTTATTTTTCTGGGAAGGCTTTGGTATAGTCGTTTACCTTCAGGAGTGGTGCCAGCAGCTTGCGGGCAGGACAGCAAGAACTTGAGTGAAGGAGTGCCCAGAATCTTTCCTTCACCATTTCTTGCTCAGCCACAGTGTTCCATAAAGAATATTCAGTGAGCTCTGATGATCTCTTCGAGTCAAGGGGTTCTGGCTATATCTCGGTGTGAAAACAGGAACAAAACTCCCTGTGCATTGTACGTGCCATTGAGACACCTACCTTCCACTTTGGAGACAAAGCCCAGACTCCGCTTAAGGTCAGAGCAGATCGAGTGGAGACACCATCGGAATTTTGCATCACAGCGATATTTGTTGGCACCGCAAGTGTCATAACAGACATCCAGCTGGTTGCAGCACTTTGTCATTGCTGGAATGCCCAAGTCCATCTGGGGAAAAGTGAAGGAAGGGAAAAGAAGGGGAAGAAATGCCACGTTTAGACTAAGGACCTTAGGCAACCTTGCCCACCTTGTTATTAACTAGCCGGTTCTCACATTTCTGTTGCATATCCCGATCAATTCAGAAACACCAATGACTCAGTAGAATACCAACAGTCACAGGATTACAAGTTTTCATTGTTACTTAGTTATTAGTTCAATAAGTGATTCTGGCCATTTTTCACCTTTTTTTTTTTTCAGATGTTAGTAATTTTAAAATTCAGAGGCAGCTTACAGTAATGAAAATAGAGACCAGAAGGGTAGTCAAGAGAGCAGAACCACAAGGCTTCTAAATTTAATTAACACTTAACAGTCCCATATGAGATTTTGTGTGAGCAAAGGATTCCACGGCTAAGAAGTATAAAAAAAATTCAGCCTCCGTTCATCAAGAGATCACCAGCATCCCAGACAGCACTATTTTAAGGGTGTGCGTGTGCGTGTGTGTGTGTGTGGGGGTGTGTGTGTTGGAAAGTAGAGTGGGTATAGAACACACAGCTCCTGATCACAAGAGGACTGTGGTCAAACCACATCTCACACACACCCATCATTACTAAGCATCCTATAAACAACTGTAAATGTAGTGGCATAAACTGTGTCACTAAGTTCATAAAATGCCACGTGTCTGGGTACGGTGGCTCACGACTGTAATCCCAGCACTTTGGGAGGCCAAGGTGGGTGGATCACTTGAGGTCAGGAGTTCGAGACCACCCTGGCCAACATGGTGAAACCCCGTTTCTACTAAAAATACAAAAATTAGCAGGGCGTCGGGTGTGTGTGTGTGTGTGTGTGTGCAGATTTCTATGATGTCAGCACTCCAAACATAGCCAATTTGGCACTACTAACATGAAGTCAGCTGCTTGCAAAAGTCATGACAATATGTAACAATCAGCTCTCACTGGCCAGCACCAGCTGGCTCTAGCACATCACTGGAATGGTTCACTAATTTCAATAAGTCAAACCTGTCAGATCTATCTCAAATTAAGTTATGTCATGATGCCCTAAGCCTCAGCTGACATTTTCAGTGGTGATTTCAAAGTTCTGATCCACTACCAAGGGCTTATCTGAGGGACAGCTGTCCCTGAGAAAAGGAAATCAGATATCTTCTTTAAAAATTCTCTCCCTCATATCCAATTTAAAATACTTAATTGTATTGTTCAACTTTTTTCCAGAAATAATCACTTCCATCAAGGATAACTCTAGGATTGCTCTCAGTCAAAACCAACCAACCAAGAAGGTAATGCTGGCAGTACATACACTTTCTGGTACCTTGAGACCCAGGAAATAGGAGCCGCAGCCATTGGGCTCTTGGGGCTTGTAGCCAGGTCTGGGCATTGGTGCCTTTCCTTGCAGGAGGAAGAAAGGAAAGAAGCAAGAAGAAATATTTAGAAATCAAGCATTTGGGAACATTCATCAAATGAAAATTTTCTAAAAGCATATTTCACTTTTTCTTTAAAAGTCACTGTTCCTCACATCCAAATCAGGTGATGATGATGATGATGATGTCACAGAAGAATAATGACTTTCAAACCACTTTGACTTTTTCTCCTAATCTCAAAAAATTTCATGAGCACTTTTTTTTTTTTTTTTTTTTGAGACAGGGTCTCTCTCTGTTGCCCAGGCTGGAGTGCAGTGGTGTGATCTTGGCTCACTGCAACTTCCACCTCCTGGGTTCAAGCAATTCTCCTGCCTCAGCCTCCCGAGTAGCTGGGATTACAGGCATGTGCCACCATGCCCAGCTAATTTTTGTATTTTTAGTAGAGACAGGGTTTCACCATGTTGGCCAGGTTGGTCTCGAACTCCTGACCTCAAGTGATCCACCCACCTTGGCCTCCCAAAGTGCTGGGATTACAGGCGTGAGCCACCACACCCAATGAGCACTTATTTACTGACATTTCTAATGTTTTTTAAGTGCATAACATTGAAGATAAGGGCCATTGCAAAACCCAACTAAAACTCAAGGTTCCTCATTCCTTCACTGCAAGACCGCACACCACTCAAAGAACAAGCAGAACACAACTTGATCGTACACTTAAGGAATCCGAATTGTAGCAGCACCACAAAAGGGTTTAACTTGCAGGAAATTCAAGCAAGATTCCATAAACGTAGACAGAGTATTATTGAGTAAAGAGCAAAGAAATTACCCTGATGTGATATCTTAGGCATTTCTTTCATAGAACTAAGCAGAAATGATCTGAACAGCTTTGAATTTCTGTTTTTTTAAGATCTTTCAAATGTGTAGAGAGAAGCTTTATCAGTTGTATCAATGGCAGTGCTCACAGGTAAAGATAACCTTGACCTGAGATGACCTCAGGACAGCCATCTGCAGTGGGTATTTTGTCCCATTATACAGATAAGAAACTCGGGCTAAGAGGTCGCATGACTTGCCTACCATCATAGAGAAAGTGGGGGAAATAGGATATAAAGTCAGATTTCCTGTTTGTCTCCAAAGCCTATGCTCCTTCACCACATATCTGCCTCTTTTTAGGAGATACAAGACCCTAGCGTAAGACTGGGGAAATGCGCTAAGAATAACTAATCCTTAGAGTAAGTCATATGACAGTTTCTTTCTTTCTTCTCTTTCTTTTTCTTTCTTCCTTTCTTCCTTCCTTCCCTCCTTCTTTCCTTCCTTCCTCCTTTTCTTCTGCTTTTCTTCTTTCTTTCTTTCTCCTTCCTTCCTTCTTCTCCTACCAGGTATTTATTTTTAATTATTTTATATCATGAAATATTTCAAAACTGTTGAAAAGTCAGAGAAACAAACAGCCATGTACCAAATGCACAAACATAATAAGTGTTAACATTTGCCAAACTTGCTATAAATTTTTTTTTAATTAAATGTGACAGTTCAAGTACAGGTTCAGGTGCAGTTGAAGCCTCTTTGCACTCATCATTCTGTTTTAATTTTTAGATACTAAGTTTATGTTTTAAAGCCCTCACTTCGTATCATTCTGCAAAATTGTCTTGATTATTCTTGGACCTTTACTCTCACAAAGAATTTTGCAATTTTTTTGAATTTGTAGAATCAACTTAGTAAATTCTACAAGAAAAATGGCCAAGAATTTGATTGAAAAATCCATTGAATGTATAGATTTGGAGACAACTGCCTTTCTTAGGATACTCAGTCTTCCCAAATATGGACACGGTATAGTTCTCTATTTACATAGGTCTTTCTGTATGTCATTCAACAGAGCACTGCAATTTTCTCCATATTGTGTATTATACTTTCTATATACCTATATTATTCAGATCCTTAAACAAGATAGAATAGCTCATAAAAATCCAGAGCTAAGACTCATGCCTCTGGTATAGTAAATCTGCACTTTCCTGGAACCCAGGCTGCTTCTAGCTTTCTGCTCTACCAGCCCTGGAGTGTAGACCTGGCTCTCACGGTCTAAGATGGCATTTCAGCCAACACATCCATATTACCTGTAGCAGGATGGCAGGAGTTGGAAGGGTCCAGCCCCTCTCTTCAGTAAACACACTCCAGAATGTTATACACGTCACTTCCTCATACTTCCCTCTGGCCAGACCTTAATCAAATGGCAAAATCTGGTTGCCAAGGTGGGCTAGGAAATGAAGTGGGCAGCCATGAGCCCAGCTAAAACGTGGAAGGAGGGGCTTTATACTGTAGAAAAGGGGAAGAATGGATATTAGGGGACACTAAGCAGTTTCTGCCACAGTTTGGGTGTTTGTTGCTGTGATACATGTGGTTATAAGATTGTGGTCCAAGATGACTCCCAATGATCCCCACCTCCTGGTATTCACCTCCTTGTATATAGTCCCAGGAGTGGTCTGTGTGACCCAGAGAATACTGCAGAAGTGGAGGTGTGTTCCTCCTAAGACTAAGCTATAAAAGACCATGATTTCTGTCTTGGGCTCTCTTACTCTCCCTCTCCCTCACCGTTCACTCTAGGGGAAGTTATGTCATGAACAGTCCCACAGAAAGACCCATGTGGCAAAGAACTAAAACCTCCTGCCAATAGCCACATGAATTTAACAAGAGATCCTCCAGCCCCAGCTGAATCTCCAGAGATGGCAGCATCAGCTGGGCAGCATGACCTCAACTTTATGAGAAACTGAGCCAGAATCGCCCAGCAAAGCCACTCCAGGATCCCTGACCCTCAGCAAGTGTGTGATATAATCTTTGCTATTGTAAGCTGCTGAGTTTCGAGGTACCTTGTTGCTCAATAATATATAACTGTTGCAGTTGCCATTATGATGTTTTTTTTTTCAGACGGAATCTCGCTCTGTTGCCCAGGCTGGAGTGCAGTGGTGCGATCTTGGCTCACCGCAATCTCCGCCTCCCAAGTTCAAGTGATTCTCCTGCCTCAGCCTCCTGAGTAACTGGGGTTACAGGCACGCACCACCACACCCAGCTAATCTTTGTATTTTTAGTAGAGATGGGGTTTCACCATGTTGGCTAGGCTGGTCTCGAACTCCTGGCCTCAAGTGATCCACCCACCTTGGCTTCCCAAAGTGCTGAGATTACAGGCATGAGCCACCTTTCCTGGCCTGCCATTATGATTTTAATCTCTTTGTTATATTTTTTCTATGACAGCTTTATTGAGCTATAATTCATATATCATATACATTCACTCATTTAATGTGTATGATTCAATGGTTTTGGCATATCCACAGAGTTGTCCAGTCAACACCATAATCTAATTTTAGAACATTATAATCTCAAAAAGAAACCCTGTACTCATTAACCACCTTTCCCATCTCCCTACCCCCAGCTCTAGGCAACTCCTTCACATGAATTAAATCATACAATATGTGGCCTTTTGTGTCTGGCTTCTTTCTCTTAGCAAAATGTTTTCTGGTTTCATACATGTTGTAGTATGTATCAGTACTTAAGTTCTTTTTATTGCCAGAAAAAACCTTCCATTGTATAGACATACCACATTTTTTTACCCATTCATAGGTTAATAGACATTTGGGTTGTTTTCACCTTTTAGCTATCATGAATAATACTGCTACTAATATTTGTTGACAGGTTTTTGTGTGGACATGTGTTTCATTTCTCCATAAGAATAGGATTGCTGGGTCATATGGTAACCCTGTTGAACATTTTAAGGAATTGCCACACTGTTTTCCAAAGTGGCTGCACCACATTCCCAGCAGCAATGCGTGAGGGTTCCCATTTCTCCACATCCTCACTAACACTTGCTATTGTCTGTCTTTTTTATTGTAGCCATCCTAGTGGGAGTGAGGTGGTGTTTCACAGTAGTTTTGATTTGCATTTCTATAATGATTATGTTGAGCATCTTTTTATGTGGTTATTTACCATTCATATAAATTCTTTTGGAAAATGTCTACTTAAATCCTCTACCCACTCTATAACTGAGTTATTTATCTTTTTACTGTTGAGTTGTAAGTGTTCTTTATATATTTTGGAAGCCTTGTCAAATCTGCAAATATTTTGTGCCATTCTGTGGGTTGTCTTTTCACTTTTTTGATGGTGTAACTATTTATTTGTTTTCATCTTCTTTTTTTTTTTTAAGAGATGGGGTCTCACTCTTTCACCCAGGTTGGAGTGCAGTGCAGTGGCACAATGATAGCTCACTGCAGCTTCAAACTCCCAGGTTCAAGTGATCCTCCTGCCTCAGCTGTCCAACTAGCTATGACTGCAGGTGCATGCCATCATGCATGGCTAACTTGTAAATTTTTTTATAGAGATGGGGTCTTGCTATGTTGCCCAGGCTGGTCTTAAACTCCTAGGCTCAAGCAGCTCTCCAACCTCAGCTTAATGAGCTGCTAGAATTATAGGCATGAGCCACTGTGCCCTGCTTCTTTTCATTTTCTTTTTTTATTTTATTTTTTGAGACAGGGTCTCTCACTCTGTCACCCAGGCAGGAATGCAGTGGTGTGATCTTGGCACACTGTAGCCTCGATCTCCCAGGCCCAAGCAAGCCTCCCACCTCAGCCTCCCTAGTAGCTGGGACTACAAGTGCTGTCACTGCACCTGACTAATTTTTGTACTTTTTGTGGAGATGGGGTTTGGCTATGTTGCCCAAGCTAGTCTTGAATTCCCAGACTGAAGCTATCCATCCATCTCGGCCTCCCAAAGGGCTGAGATTATAGGCATGAGCCACAGCACCCAGCCTTCTTTTTCTTATTGAGGTGAAATTCAGATAACATAAAATTAACCACCTTAAAGTATGCAATTAAATACATTCACAATGTTGTACAACCATCACTTTTATCTAGCTCAAAAACATTTTCATCACCCCCAAGGTAGACCTTGTGCCCATTCAGCAGTCATTCCCTGTCTCAGGCAGTTTGGATGCTATAACAAAAATAACATAGACTGGATGGCTTACACGGCAGAAATTTATTCCTCACGGTGCTGAAGGCTGGGAATTCCAAGATCAGGGTGCCAGTGCATTCCGTGTCTGGTGAGGGCCTTCTTCCTGGCTTGCAGACGGTCTTGTCTTCTCTTCTTTCTCTTTCTCTTCTTACGAGGACACTAGTCTCATCATGGTAGCCCCACACTCAAGACAGCATCTCAGCTCACTACAACCTCCACCTCCTGTGTTCAAGTCATTCTCCTGCCTCAGCCTCCTGAGTAGCTGGTATTACAGGCGCCTGCCACCACGCCCGGCTAATTTTTTGTGTTTTTAGTAGAGACGGGGTTTCACCATGTTGTTCAGGCTGGTCTCAAACGCCTGACCGCAAGTGAGCTGCCCTCCTTGGCCTCCCAAAGTGCTGGGGTTACAGGTGTGAGCCACCTTGCCCAGCCAGAGAATGAAACATCTTTTTAATAACTTTGCTGAAAGGGCATTTGCCACAGACTTGACTCGGTTTCTTGGGTTACCCTCTGCCTTTTTGCCCTTGATAACTCACAGAAGATAAAACTCTGCTATTCTAGTTTGAAAGATACTGGAATGGAATTCCTATCCGGCCTGCAGCTGATGATGGTTATTTTTATTTTATTTAATGTTTTATGTTAACTGCAGAAATTCTATTTAGAAACAAAGCTGAAAATATAAGTTCTAAGACAAAAGGTAATGGTTTCAGTCTAGGCAGAAACAGAAATCATTCAAGGATACCATATCCTCAAATTATTGTTTCAGTAGCTTATGGTTGATGTTTTAAGTCTAGGCATTAATAATGTATCATATCCACACATGTTTTATTTTCTGGCTGGAGCTGTTTATAGGAGTGAGAGGCCGACAACTTGATCCTGTTCAAATTCAAATTTTAGTGTTCATAAAAAAAGTTTTGTTGGAACACAACCACACTATTATGATTTAGCTATGGCTGCTGTCACAGAAAAAACAGCAGGATACTGTTCTAATCTTGATGTGAGGATGATTTTCTAATCAAGACATAAAATTCAGAAGCCATAAAGAAAGAGACTGACAGATTTGATCTTATAAAACTTAAAAGCTTCTGAATAAAGTGAAATACCATAAAAGTCTTAAAAGACCAACTGGAGGGAGATCGAGAAGTGTTAGCCAAGAATCCCAAGAGCTCTACCTGCCAGCGGTAGACACTGCCTGCTGGGCCCATCCTTTTATCTCTCTGTCACTGGAAACAGCAATAAAAACTTTCAGGGCTTTGTGTCCCAGGGCAAGAGTTTTGCCTTCCCGGGAGGGTGCGTCCATCCTCTCCACCCAGCTGGTTCCCCCAAAGGTGCTAGGAGGGAGTGAGTATGCTTTATTAAAAGGTACATCTGCAGCAAACCACTGTGGCACACATTTACCTGTGTAACCAAATTGCATATCCTGCACATGTACCCCAGAACTTAAAAATCAACATTAAAAAAAGGATTAACATTTATATTTCCAAAAGAAATTCACGGGAGTGCTTTTTTCCTATCTCGGACAGCAATAGTTCCTATCACTCTTCTTTTAAATTTTGCCACTCTGTTGGCTAAAAGTGGTATCTCATTGTTACTTTAATTTGTAAGCCCCTGATCAATACTGAATTCGACCATATTATTTGTATGCAAACCATTTAGTTTTTCTTTTCTGTTAATTGCCTATTTCCATTCTTTGCTCATTTTTCTTTTAGATCTTTCGCCTATTTCTTCACAGTTAGTAAGAACCTTTTTGTAGTATACATATTATGTCTTTGTCATTTGTTTTACAATTTTCCACTCAATGATATGATTTTTCTGTTAATATTATATTGTTATAAAGAACAGATAATGATAACGAATGAATAATAAGAGTATTTACTAAACTATTATAGGCATGGCTTCATCAACAACCCCAACTAGCTGTCTCAAACATGAGAAAATAAAATAATTTCCAGACTGGGCGCCGTGGCTCACGCCTGTAATCCCAGCACTTTAGGAGGCCCAGCAGGGGGATCACCTGAGGTCATGAGTTCGAGACCAGCCTGGCCAACATGGTGAAACCCCCGTCTCTACTAAAAATACAAAGTAACTAGGCGTGGTGGTGCATGCCTGTAATCCCAGCTACGCCAGGAGGCTGAGGTAGGAGAATCATTTGAACCTGGAAGGCGGAGGTTGCAGTGAGCCGAGATAGTACCACTGCACTCCAGCCTGGGTGACAGAGGGAGACTCCGTCTCAAGAAAAACAAAATTCCAGAAAAAAAAAAAAAGAAAGAAAGGTATGTCCTCCTTCCTCCCAGAAACACTCAGATGCACCATGATTAATACATCAATGGAACACAGCAGGACAGAGGCAATTCTCCTGAAGAGAAGAACTCTGTATTTCAGTCACTAAAACAGATTAAGTTACTGCATAAAGTAGGGTGAGCAACTTGTCCTGGTTTGCCTGGTACCGTCCCGGTGTTAGTACTGAAAGTTTCACATCCCAGGAGCATCTCCCCTCCTCCCTGAGTCCCCAGCAGACTAGGAGGTCAGTTGCCCAAAAACAAGAATAATCTGTTTGCCTCTAGGCCAGTGGCTGTTTTCTTTTTTTGGGCTCTGGATTCCCTGGAGAATCTGATGAAGTCTTTGAGTTATTTCCCTGGAAAAAGATACAAACTCACAGGTTTATAAAATTTTGCTGTAAAACTTCAGATAAAAATTCTCTTTAAAAAATAGACTGATATTTATTTTTATGTATTTATTTATTTGTTTATTTTTGAAACTTAATCTTGCTCTGTTGCCCAGGCTGGAGTGCAATGGCACGATCTCAGCTCACTGCAACCTCTTCCTCCAGGGTTCAAGTGATTCTCCTGCCTCAGCCTCCCAGGTAGCTGGGATTACAGGGCGCGCCACCACGCCCGGCTAATTTTTGTATTTTTAGTACAGATGGGGTTTCACCATGCTGGCCAGGCTAGTCTCAAACTCCTGACCTCAAATGATCCGCCCGCCTCAGCCTCCCAAAGTGCTGGGATTACAATAGACAGATATTTAAAGAAACTTTTAAGATACTCTTGGAACTAAATCCAGGAAGAAATTCATTTTCAGGATCTTTTATTAAAGTGTGAAAGCGTGAACAGTATCATTATAGAAACTACTCCATTGACCCAACTCCAGAGACCTTCGTGAGGCAGATAACTCTTCAGTCGTTGTTCCCTCGAGGGACTTCTTCCGGAAGCTGAGAGGCTGTTGTCCAGCCACTGGGATTTCTGGGATTTTTCATTTTTACGTTGAAAGAGAGCTGGAAGAATCTGAACGCAATTAACCTGTTCACTAGACTGTCTTTCTCATAACGTTTATAAAATTTGTTTGGTACCTACCATGCTCTATGTATATACCACCGATTCTTTATGTATATTATCTTTAATTCTCACAACACCTTTGCAAGGTGGGTATTAGTAACATTATTTTTACATATTTGAGGAAACTAAGGTTGAGAGAGTCAGATAACTCACCCAAGGTCACCAGCAATGGGATATTTTCTCCTAAATTCAAACCCATGATTTTTCCATTACTATGCTTATTTCTCAAAGTCTGGTTCAAAGACTACCCATTAAAAGTGCACTTCCAAGATCTCACCACAGACCTACTGCATCAGAATCTCTGGAGGTGGAAAAGGGTATCTATATTTTGGAAGCGATTCTCAAGGAAATCTTGTTTGCACTGGCACAGACTCCTTTTTTTTTTTTTTTTTTTTTGAGGCGGAGTCTCGCTCTGTTGCCCAGGCTGCAGTGCAATGGTGAGATCTCAGCTCACTGCAAGCTCTGCCTCCCAGGTTCACGCCATTCTTCTGCCTCAGCCTCCCGAGTAGCTGGAACTACTGGCACCCGCCACTACACCCGGCTAATTTTTTTTGTATTTTTAATAGAGACAGGGTTTCACCGTGTTAGCCAGGATGGTCTCGATCTCCTGACATCGTGATCTGCCTGCCTCGGCCTCCCAAAGTGCTGGGATTACAGGCGTGATCCACCGCGCCCAGCTGGTACAGACTCCTTAATAACAGTTGTGCTAGGTAAGCCATTGACACACGCTGGATCTTGTCATATTTATAGCCCACTTGTTTGACAAGTACAGATTTTGTGTGTTGGCATGAGAACAAATTACTTTAGATATGAGAAGCACGGAAAACAATGTTGATATGCTATCATGGGCTACCAGGATACATACACAGTTTCATCTGCCTGCATAATTTAACCTGTGGGCTGAAGTTCTCTAAGAATGACGTCATAGAATGGCACCCTTTTACTTTGGCTGTGCTTTGCAATCACCTGGGAAAAATGTTAAAATACTGATGTCTGGGGCCAACCCACAGAAATTTTGATTTAATTGATTTGGTGCCAGGTGTTGTTAAAGCCCCTCAGGTGATCTGAAGTGTACCCAAGTTAGAAACCCACTGTTTTAAATAGTAGTTAGTACCTATCAAAGGTAAAATCTGGCTGGTGCCGTGGCTCATGCCTATAATCCCAGCAATCTGGGAGGCCAAGTTGGGAGGATTGCTTGAGCCCTGGAGTTGGAGACCAGCCTGGGCAAGATGGTGAGACTCCCTTCTCTACAAAAAGTTACAAAATTATCTGGGCATGGTGGCGCACACCTGTAACCCAAGCTAACTGGGAGGCTGAGGCAGGAGGATCTCCTAAGCCCAGAATCTCCTACTAATCAGAAACACCTGGGGTGGGGCCCAGAGATCTGGTTGAATCTGCCCTCCAGGGGCTTCAATTCACAGGTGAGTTTGAGAACCACTACTTAAAAGATGAGCACGGTGCATGAGAGACGTGTCACAAAGCAAACTACAAAAGAGCAGACTCGTTAGGTGTTGTCTGTTCAAAAGATGGCTCGATTTGCAATCAGTTTGAGAAGGTATTTTGTACTCTTTTGGGCACAGCCGCCAGGTTTTTGGCTCTACTGGGTTCCAAGGTAAGGAGGCGTAACTGCCTATTTTTCTAAGTGTTTTTCAGGCCCCTCGTTGAGCAGGTTGTTTTACACAAAGTGAGAAGAGTTATTTGCCTTCCTCATCTATTTACTCTTCCCATCCCCCACCAGTTGCTGCTGGCTTCCACCCTGCCCAGCCAGAGGCTCCGCAACTAAAATTTGCTTAAGTCTTTTAATGCTGTTTTGCTACAGAAGGAAGAATAGGATTTGGTTCTTGATTTCCTAATAAAAATTCCTGCTGTTGCCTATTTGCTGAACCACAGATACTAGTCCTGTGTTGCCTTTAGGAAGGAAAACACCTGTGTTGATTCCAATGTCTGAAGTGAGTCAACCCCTTCCCTGCCCCATCCGTGCAAACAGTGTGAGCATAATCCAGTGGCAAGACCTCTGCGTTGGTCCAACTGCCTTGGACAAATACATGGCTTTAGGGCCAGGTGGGTCCTAACAGACCAGGCATTTTTCTTTGTGAAACTTTCACAAAGAAGCTGCAGCATAGATGGTTAAAACATAGATGGTTAAAACATGGATTTTAACCATATATTGTTAAAACATCTATGCTGCAAAACTTTGGGTCCTGATGCAATGATTAACCATTACCTCCTAGTCACTCTTAGTGTATAAGGAAGCGATTTTCCCCACTCAAAAAGGAATAGAGAGACTTAAGGGTGAGTCCGGGAAGTATGTAGTTTTTTTGTGCATCTCTTCAAAGCTGACTTTTTCTCTGTTGAGTATTTGGAGAAAATATTTCTCAAATGTGTTTTCCTGTTAGGCTAAATTGACTCACCATTTTCATTTCTAATCCCTTGATGAGATAGTTGATAAATTAAACCATAAAACTAATGCTACCTGAGACTGTGCATGCTTTGGAAAACGTTTTCATGCGCATTGGCAATTACACGATGCCACCCAGCTTCAAGGCCTGGGCTCCACATTTTGCTCCCCTTACATTAACTTCCAGGGCCCCTGGGACCAGGGGCTCTGTGCCGGCAGCCAGGTGTGCACCTTATGTCTGTGTACCCCCAGCCATATTCAGGCAAGGTAGGGGAAGTGCTCCTGCCAGCTCACAATTCTGCATCTGGCGCCAAGTCCAGGGGACAGCCCCGGGATCCCTGGTGAGCCACGAACCCTTCCTCTCCACAGCATGCCTGTCATTGCCGAGGCTGCAGGCAGGGACAGCTCCCTTGAGAAAGTCCAGCAAATTGATGCCAGTCAGGGACTGAGAGCTGGGAGGACGGTGTGAACTGCAGCAGGGGGAAGGGAGAATTTGTTTCCAAGCTGAGCACAGAGCAGCTGAGGAGGTGGTTTTGCCCCATGGCAGATTTTTCTCTGAATGTTCGGCTTCAGTTTTCATCCCTGGGAACTCCTCACAGAGACCTCTCATACCCACCCTCCTTCTTCCCACCCCAGGTACCCTTTTTTCCTAAGAACTGCCTCACAACAAACTCATTAAAATGGCCCAGGGAAGGTTTCCCAGATACAATACAGGAAGCTCAGTGAAATGTGAGTTTGAGATAAACAACGAAGAATTTGTCAGGATAAGTATGTCCCAGATATTTCACTGGACATACTTATACTAATGACTTATTTGTTGTTTATTTGGATTTCACATTTCACTGGGTGTCCTACATTTTTATCTGCTAAATCTGGCAGCTCTAAGTGGATAACAGGAAAAAGTGCAAGACAGATCGTGACCTTTCTGGGGCTGTCCATGGGTCCACCAGCAACAGTTTTTACAGAAAGAGAAACCGCACACTCACCATATCGGCACCTGTACTGACAGACTCCATTCTTCCCTCCCAGCAGCTCCAGAAAAGAATCGAAGTAGCTATTGACGGATTCAAAGCTTCCCCGGAGGTGCCGAAGGCCCCAGTCTGAATAGGACTCCTCCGCGTCAGGGCTTGTGTCGCTCTGAGCCAGGCCACCCCCAAGGCTGAGCCACAAAACCAAGAAGCCACTGGCCAGCTTCATCCTGCAGCCAGGTAGGTACTGGCTTCTCTCCTCAAACCCCAGCCAGTGTCCCAGAATTCCAGGGACAAACCCCCTACCCAGATGTCAGGCAGGACTGGGAAAGGGATTATCTGGAACATTCAGTCTGTCTGTTCCCCAGAGGTGGACTTTAAACATAGCTATGGAGGTTGGGATGAGATCAGGGCAATTAGAAAGAGGGCAAAGGTTAGGGAGTGGGAGGGCCAGGGAGAGAGAACATTTCAAAGTGGATTCTACCACCCTGGAGGGAGGGAGATGTTGGCCAGCTTCTGAGACGCAGGAACGGTGAAGGATTCGGAGTTCTACCCCGACCAGCTTGTTAAGCTATTGATCAGTTACAAGTGTGGCTCTTCAGGGCCAGCCTCTTGATAGAAGAGCTTGACCGAAGGTCCTAGCCGCACCCCTCAGCCAGCTACCTACACAGTCTCCAAGGAGAGTCAGGAGGATGTGTACAGGGCTCAGGAAAGCCCCAGCGGTAGGAATTAATAGTCACTTTACCAAGGGCCACGATATTGTCAGAGTAGGCACCAAGTGTGTGTTACGCAGAAGTTCAGATGTGAGACCCCAGCTTCTGCTATGGAACCCACCTGGCTCTGAAGCATAAATCCTCTGATTTGGCAGAGCTCCCAGATGTAGCCATCTGAGGGCAGGGACATTTTTGCTTCTATTTACAGCAGTATCTCTGTTTACACTCAGCATAAGTGGATCATAAGACAAGATCTACAGATGGTCCAAGGACAATTCTGGGGGCACTCGGCTCTCCTGGTGGTGGTTTTCCTTTGAGTTACTTAAAAGTCAGAGGGTTTATCAAATAGTCTATTTGGGAGTGTAGGCTTTTAAGACTGTTGACTGAAGTCTAGTGTTTTGGCATCGTTTTCAGTTTAGACTCTGCTTTTAGTCGTGTGAAGAAATGCCATCTATAAAATCACTAGTCTAGGACCGGGCATGGTGGTGCATGCCTGTAATCCCAGCATTTTGGGAGGCCGAGGCGTTTGGATCACCTGAGGTCAGGAGTTTGAGGCCAGCCTGACCAACATAGCGAAACCCCGTCTCCACTAAAAAAAAAAAAATTAGCCAGGCAAGGTAGCAGCCGCCTGTAATCCCAGCTACTAGGAAGGCTAAGGCAGGAGAATCACTTGAACCCAGGAGGCGGAGGTTGCAGTGAGCCGAGAGCACGCCATTGCACTCCAGCATGGTTGACAAGAGTGAAACTCTGTCTCAAAAAAATAATAATAAAATAATCACCAGTCTATAAAAATGATACCTTTATGGACCACATGAATCATTTAGCTCCTTTCTCAAATGTTTGTCTGGAAAGCCCCATGGAAAATAATGAATTAAATGAATTAATTTCTTCATTTTCAGTAAATGTATTTGGCTGAAGACTCAGACTCCAGGAAGGGCAGTGGTTAAAAATTATTCATAGTCACAGCAATGCCACCCAATATTTTAAAGCATCTATACTTTTTCAAACCACTTTCATACATATGCACATACACAGAGGCACACACATACACATGCACATATGCACAAATGTTCATGCCAGTTTCATGAAGCAGATTAAATATTCCCATTTGGGGGTGAGAAAACTGATGCAGAGGGTAAGTGACTTGATCAAAGCTGGACAGGCTATCAATGGGAAAGCTGGCACCAGGGCCAGCGACATAATTTGTAGGGCTTCACCAAAACAAAACTGCAAATGCAGAGCTCCTTTTCCAAAAGCAGGGGAACTTGCCATTAAAATACTAACTATAGGCTGGGCGCGGTGGCTCACACCTGTAATCCCAGGACTTTGGGGGGCCGAGGCAGGTGGATTGCCTGAGGTCAGGGGTTCAAGACCAGTCTGGCCAATATGGTGAAACCCCGTCTCTACTAAAAATACAAAAAGATTAGCCCGGTGTGGTGGCGTGCGCCTATAATCCCAGCTACTCAGGAGGCTGAGGCAGGAGAATTGCTTGAACCAGGGAAGTGGAGGTTGCAGTGAGCCAAGATCGTGCCACTGCACTCCAGCCTGGGTGACAGAGTGAGACTCTGCCTCAAAAAAAAAAAGCTAACTATAAAGCTTTTTCCTTTAAAAAATGTCTTATTATTTGTAAAATATAATAAGGTTAATAGAGATACATGAGTATCAATATATACATACATTTTTTAAAAATCGGTGTCATAATTTTATATAATACTATATATTACTTTATAAGTATGCAATATCTTGATCATAGGATTTTTCTGACTTTTCTGAAAATTCATTGATTAGGTCATCAAAGTTTATACTTCTAACAACCTAATTTTCAATCAGTGTAACTGAAAGTGATGTCAGTTGCTCTTGGCAATTGTAAGATGGCAAGAAATATTTGATACTTTTTTGTTTTGAGAAGGATCTTTTTGCTGACGCAACTGTTACTAGAGCTGTTAATAGTATTGTCCCCCCATTTCTTGAAACTTTATGCATTTTTAAATTGTGGTAAAATATACATAACATATTTACCATTTTAACCATTTTTAAGTGTGCAATGCAGTGGCATTAAGAACATTCATACATTGTTGTGCAACCATCACCACTATCCATCTCCAGAACTTTTTCATCATCCCAAACCGAGACTCTGTTCCCATTAAGTGATAAGTCCCCATTCCCCTTGTCCCCAGCCCCTGGCAGCCACTATTCTACTTTCTGTTCTTAGGAATTTGCCTATTCTAGGTACCCCACATAAATGGAATAATATAATATGTGTCCTTTTGTGTCCAGCTGATTTCACTTAGTATAATTTTAAGTTCATCCATGTGGTATGTATCAATACTTCACTGAGAATACTGCTGCTATGAATACTGGTGTACACATACCCATTCAAGTCCCTGCTTTCGATTCTTTTGGGTATTATATACCTAGAAGTGGGTTTGCTGGATGGTAATTCTATGTTTAACTTTTGAAGAACCATTATACTGCTTTCCACAGCGGCTGTACCATTTTACATTCCTGCCAGCAATGGACAAGATTTCTAATTTCTCCACATCCTTGTCAACACTTGTTGTTTTCCTTTTTTTTTTTTTTTTTGACAATAGTCATCCTAATGAGTGTGAGGTAGTATCTCATGCATCTCCCTCATAATTAGTGATGTTGAGCATCTTTTCATGTGCTTATTGGCTATTTGTATATTTTCTTTGGAGAAACATCTATTTAAGAAGACCTTTGTCCATTTTTCAATTGGGTTTTTTGTTATTGTTGAGTGTCAGAAGTTCCTTATATACTCTGGATATTAATCTCTTATCAGGGCCGGGCACGGTGGCTCATGCCTGTAATCCCAGCACTTTGGGAGGCTGAGGTGGGTGGATTGCTTGAGCTCAGGAGTTCAAGACCAGCCTAGGCAACATGGCAAAACCCCACCACTACAAAAAAAATACAAAAATCAGCCAGATGGAGTGGTGTGTGCCTGTAGTCCCAGCTACTCAGGGGGCTAAGGGGGGAGGATGGTTTGAGCCTAGGAGGTTGAGGCTGCAGTGAGCTGAGAATGTGCCACTGCACTCCAGCCTGGGCAAAAGAGCAAGATCCTGTCTCAAGTAATAATAATAATAATAATCTCTTATCAGATATATAATTTGCACACATTTTCTCCCATTCTCTTGGTTGCCTTTTCACTCTTTGGTAGTGTCCTTTGCACAAAAGTTTTAAATTTTGATGAAGTCCAATTTATCTATTTTTTTGTTCTTTGTTGACTGTGATTTTGTGTCATAGCCAAGAAAGTGTTGGCAAATCCAAGGTCATGAAGATCTTGACCCTATATTTTCTTTAAGAATCTTAGAGTTTTAGCTGTTATGTCTTTGATCCATTTTAAAAAATGACATAACACGGTCAGGAGCTGTGGCTCACCCCTGTAACCCCAGCACTTTGGGAGGCCAAAGGGGGGGGCGGATCGCTCAAGTCCAAGAGTTCAAGACCAGCCTGGGAAACATAGGGACGTTGTCTCTACAAAAAAATACAAAAAATCAGCTGGGCATGACGGCATTTGCCTATAGTCCCAGCTACTCTGGAGGCTGAAGTGGGAGGATTGCTTTAGCCCAGGAGGTGGAGGTTGTGGTAAGCCAAGATTGTGCTACTGCACTCCAGCCTGGGTGACAGAGCAAGACCCTGTCTCAAAATAATAGTAATAATAGTTTTATTTATGTTACTAGGATTGAGATCCAAGTATATTTCTTTGGAATTATAGGGTTTTTTTTGTTTTTTGTTTTTTGTTTTTTTGAGACAGAGTCTCACTCTGTCACCCAGGCTGGAGTGCAGGCTGGAGTGCAGTGGCACAATCTTGGCTCACTGCAATCTCCACCTCCTGAGTGCAAGCAATTCTCCTGCCTCAGCCTCCCAAGTAGCTGGGATTATGGGTGCCCACCACCATGCCCAGCTAATTTTTGTATTTTTAGTAGAGACAGGATCTTACCATGTTGGCCAGGCTGGTCTTGAACTCCCGACCTCAAGTGATCCGCCCATCTCAGCCTCCCAAAGTGCTGAGATTACAGGCACGAGCCACAGTGCCCAGCCTGGAATTATGGATCTTCTGTGTTGGCAGGAATGTGAAAGTTAATCTTGTCCAGCAGGTCTTCTAATACTTGAATCCCCTCTATGCTGATCAGCTTTCTTTGTAGCTTCAGAGTTAGCTATTACATTTTTAATATGTAAAGAGGGAATGAATACGTTTTAGTTAGAAAATTTAAACATGCTTTTTTTTTTCTTTTTTTTTTTTTTTTTTTTGAGGCAGGGTCTCACTCAGTCACCTGGAGACAGTGGTTTGATCATGGCTCACTGCAACCTTCACTTCCTGGGCTCAAGCAATGCTTCCTCTTAATAAAAAGAAAATTTAGCCTATTGTGACCCCCAGTGTTTTTCTCAAAATCGTAAAGAATGAAGCAAATGGATTTCTAGAGAAAGAATATGACACACTCCCTTCCTGAGTTGTTTCTACCTAGACTCTAAGGTTTGACTTCTGCAGTTGCTGACATGGCATTGTTATGATGAGAGATGCTGTCAGTTCTGAATGAGAAACAGAAGAATATTGTTGGAACACATAGAGAAAAATTGAGCATTACTTATTTACAAGATGCTTTTCTCTATGTGACAACCAGCATTCACTACCTAAATTAATAGCATATTTTAGAAATCGGCCTCTTTATGCCATGGGTTTTCTAACTCAACAACTTGGTTAGAAATTTAGTGAAGAGAACAGGGTATTTCTGAATATCAGTCTCATGAATTCTAGCTACACTTTATATCTGTTTTCATCAAACTCTTGGGTTCCAAATGTCTTTATTCTTTCACAAAGTTTTCCTCCCTATTTCCATATAGAAGTTTTTGGAATACCCTTACTTTATGTATGAGAAAGGATGAAAAGTAATGAGACCAATTTCATCAATAATGTACATGCTAATGAACATTGACCTTCAAAGTTAGTTAAAACTTGTCTTGGGGGCCCAGTGTTGTCACTGCTAAAAATAGCTCAAAAATGTTTCAGAACTGCTTTATGAGCCACATAGCCTGTTCCACTGCACTGAGTCTAGATTGGTTGTTCTCAACCTTCTTTCACATTAGGATCACATAGGGAGCTTTAAAAATATGATGCCCCAGGCCCGCCCCTAGAAATTCTGATTAATTTATATGGGATTTGATTCATTTTGAGTTAATTTTTGTATGTGGTGTAAGGTAAGGTATCAAATTCATTCTTTTTCAGATAGGTATCCAGTTTTCTTAGTACCATTTGTTGAAAAGACTGTCCTTTCCACCATCAAAAAGTCTTGGCATCCATGTCAAAATCATTTAACCATATATGTAGGGGCTCTTTATTCCATTCCATTGGTCTGTATGTCTGTGTATAAGCCAATACCATACTATTTTGATTAGCTCTGTATCAAATTTTAGCGTTTTATTTTTATTTCTTGTAGGTACGTAGTACCTGTATATAATTATGGAATACGTGAGATACTTTGATACAGGCATGCAATGCATAGTAATCACATCACGGAAAATGGGGTATCCATCCCCTCAAGCATTTATCCTTCGTGTTACAAGCAATCCAATCATACTGTTTTAGTTAATTTTAGAGTGTACAATTAAATTATGATTGACTAAAGTCACCCTATTGTGCTATCAAATACTTTGTCTTATTCTTTCTAGCTATTTTTTTGTATCCATTAACCATCCCCACTTCCCCCTATGCCCACTACCCTTCCCAGATTCTGGTAACTATCCTTCTACTCTCTATTTCCATGAATTCAATTGTTTTTATTTTTAGATCCCACAAATAAGTGAGAACATGTAAAGTTTGTCTTTCTATGCCTGGCTTATTTCACTTAACATAATGATCTCCAGTTGTATCCATGTTGTTGCAAATGACAGGATTTCATTCTTTTTTATGGCTAAATAGTGCTCTGTTATATATATATATATATACTGTATTTTCTTATCCATTTATCTGTTGATGGACAGTTAGTTGCTTCCAGATCTTGGCTATTATGAACAGTGCTGCAAAAAACAGAGGAGTACAGATACCTCTTCAATATACTGATTTCCTTTCTTTTGGGTATATACACAGCAGTGGGATGGATGGATCACGTGGTAGTTCTATTTTTAGTTTTTTAGTCTTTTTTTTTTTTTGAGAAACCTCCAAATTATTTTCCATAATAGTTGTACTAATCTACATTCCCACCAACAGTGTACGAGGATTCCCTTTTCTCTGTATCCTTGCCAGCATTTCTATTGCCTGTCTTTGGATAAAAGCCATTTTAGCTGGGGTGAGATATTTCTTTGCAGTTTTTATTTGCATTCTCTGATGATCAGTGATGTGAGAATCTTTTCATATACCTCTTTGCCATTCATATATCTTCTTTTGAGAAATGGCTACTCAGAATTTTTGTCTATTTTTAAAATTGAATCATTCACTTTTTTTCCCCCTGTGGAGTTGTTTGAGCTCCTTATATATTCTGGTTATTAATCTCTTGTCAGATGAGTAGTTTGCAAATATTTTCTCCAATTCTGTAGGTTGGTTCTTCACTTTGTTGTTTTCTTTGCTGTGCAGAATTTTGTTGTTGTTGTTGTTTACCTTGATGTGATCTAATTTGTTCATTTTTGCTTTGGTTGCCTGTGCTTGCAGGGTATCACTCCAGACCAATGTCCTGGAGAGTTTCCCTGATGTTTTCTTGTAGTAGTTTCATAGTTTGAGGCCTTAGATTTAAGTCTTTAATCCATTTTAGTTTGAGTTTTGCATGTGGTGAGAGACAGGGGTCAAGTTTCATTCTTCTGCATATGGGTATCCAGTTCACCCAGCACCATTTATTGAAGAGACTTTGTTTTCCCCAATGTGTGTTTTTGGCATCTTTGTCAAAAATGATTTTGCTATAGGTATGTGGATTTGTTTCTGGATTCTCTATTCTGTTCCATTGGTTTATGTGTCTGTTTTTATGCCAGTACGAAGCTGTTTTGGTTAGTATAGCTCTGTAGTATAATTTGAAGTCAGGTAAAGTGATTTCTCCAGTTTTGTTCTTTTTGTTCATGATAGCTTTGGCTATTCTGGGTCTTTTGTGGTGCCATATAAATTTTAGGATTGTTTTTTCTACTCCTGTGAAGAATGTCATTGGTATTTTGATAGGGATTGCATTGAATCTGTAGGTTGCTTTGGATAGTCATGGACATTTTAACAATATTGATTCTTCCAATCATTGAACATGGAATATTTTTCTATTTTTTTTGTGTCCTTTTCAATTTCTTTCATCAGTGTCTAATAGTTTTCATTATAGAGATCTCTTATTTCTTTGGTTAATTCCTAGGTATTTAATTTTATCTGGGGCTATTGTAAATGGGATTACTTTTTAAATTTCTTTTTCAGATTGTTCACTGTAGTAGAAATACTACTGATTTTTGTATATTGAATTTGTATCCTGCAACTTTACTAAATTTTTCCATTCTAATAGTGTTTTGGTGGAGTCTTTAGGTCTTCCCAAATGTAAGATCATATCATCTGCAAAAAAGGATAATATGACTTCTTCCTTTCTAATTTGGAGGCCCATTATTTCTTTCTCTTGTCTTATTGCTCTAGCTAGGACTTCCAGTACTATATTGAATAATGGTGGTAAAAGTGGGCATCCTTGTCATGCTCCATATCTTAAAGGAAAGACTTTCAGTTTTTCCCCATTCCATATGATACTAGCTGTGGGTCTGTCATATATGGTTATTATTGTGTTGAGGTATGTTCCTTCTATCCCCAGTTTTTTTTTTTTTTTTTTTTTTAGGATTTTTATCACTAAGATATGTTGAATTTTATCAAGTCCTTTTTCAGCATTAATTGAAATGATCATATGATTTTTGTCCTTCATTCTGTTGATATGCTGTATTACATTGATTGATTTACATATATTGGCCCACTTGGTTATGATGAATGGTCTTTTAAATGTATTGTTGAATTTGGTTTGCTAGTATTTTGTTGAGGATGTTTGTATCAATATTCATCAGAGATATTGGCCTGTAGTTTTTTTTTAATGTTTTTGTCTGGTTTTGAATGTTTTGTCTTTAAGGCCAGGGTAACACTGGCCTTAAAGAATAAGTTTGGAAGTATTCCTTCTTCCTCTATTTTTCAGAATAGTTTACATAGAATTGGTATTAATTCTTCTTTAAATGTTTGGTAGAATTCAGCAGTAAAGCCATCAGGTCTCAGGCTTTTCTTTACTGGGAGACTTTGTTGTGGCTTTGATCTTGTTACTTGTTATTGATCTGTTCAGGTTTTGGATTTCTTCATGGTTCAATCTTGGTAGGTTATATGTGTCTAGGAATTTATCCATTTCTTCTAGATTTTTCAATTTGTTGGCATACAGTTGCTCATAGGAGCCATTAATGACCCTTCGAATTTCTGCAGAATCAGTTGTAATGTCTTTTTCAGCTCTGATTATTTATTTGGATTTTCTTTTTTTTCTTAGTCTGTCTAAAGGTTTGTAAGTTTTATTTATCTTTTCAAAAAACGAACTTTTCGTTTCGTTGATCTTTTGTATTCTTTTCAAATTTATTTCTGTTCTGATCTTTATTTCCTTTTTTTTTACTTTTGGTTTGGTGTGCTGTGCTCTTGCTTTTTAGTACTTTAAGATGCATCATTAGGTTATTTGTTTGAAATTTTTCTTTTTTGATGTTGACACTTATAGCCATAAAATTCCTTCTCAGTACTGCTTTTGCTATATCCTGTAGGTTTTGGTATGTCATGTTTCCATTATTTGTTTCAAGAAAATTTTCAATTTCCTTCTTAATCTCTTCATGGACCCACGGATCATTCAATAGATATTGTTTAATTTCCATGTGTTTGTATAGTTTCCAAAAATTCTTGTTATTAATTTCTAGTTTTATTTTGTGGTCAGAAAGATGCTTATATTTCAATTTTTTTTTGATGTTTAAAGACTTGTTTTGTGACCTAACATATGGAATATCCTCGAGAATGATGCATGTGTTGAGGAAAAGAATGTGCATTCTGCAACTGTTGGATGAAATTTTCTGTAAATATCTATTAGGTCCATTTGTTTTGTAGTGCAGGTTAACTCCAATGTTTCTTTGTTAACTTTCGGTCTGGAAAATCTGTGTAGTGCTGAAAGTGGGGTGTTGAAGTCTCCAGCTATTATTGTATTGTGGTGTCTCTCTCTCTCTCTCTCTTTAGCTCTAATAATATTTGCTTTATATAGCTGGGTGCTCCACTGTTGGGGGCATACATATTTAAAATTGTTACATCCTCTTGCTGAAATGACCCTTTTATTATTATATAATGACTTTCTTTGTCTCTCCTTACAGTTTTTGTCTTGAAATCTATTTTGGGCATAGAGGTGCGTGGTAGCTCATGTCTGTAATCCCAGCATTTTGGGATGCTGAGGTGGGTGGATCACTTGAGGTCAGGAGTTCGAGACCAGCCTGGCTAACATGGTAAAATCCCATCTCTACAAAAATACAAAAATTAGCTGGGCATGGTGGCATGTGCCTGTAATCCCAGCTACTTGGGAGGCTGAGGCAGGAGAATTGCTTGAACCAGGGAGGCAGATGTTGCAGTGAGCCGAGATTGCCCCACTACACTCCAGCCTGGGTGACAAGGCGAGACTCCATCTCAAAAAAAGAAATCTATTTTGTCTGATATAGGTATAGCTACTGCTGCTCTTTCGTGGTTTCCATTGGCATGGAATATCTTTTTCCATCCCTTTATTTTTAGTCTATGTGTATCTTTACAGGTGAGGTGTGTTTCTTGTAGGCAACAGATCAGTGCATCTTGCTTTTTTATCCGTTCAGC
The DNA here is from genome assembly GCF_029281585.2 of Gorilla gorilla gorilla. Classification (NCBI taxonomy): domain Eukaryota; kingdom Metazoa; phylum Chordata; class Mammalia; order Primates; family Hominidae; genus Gorilla; species Gorilla gorilla. The sequence goes on along the minus strand of NC_073232.2, from coordinate 42,778,799 downwards.
CATTTTTGACTGGAGAGTTTAGTCCATTTACATTCAATGTTATTAATAAGTAAGGACTTACTCTTGTCATTTTGTTGTTTGTTTTCTGGTTGTTTTGTGGTCTTCTCTTTCTTCTTTCCTTCCTTCCTATCTTCCTTTTAGTAAAGGTGATTTTCTCTGGTATGATTTAATTTCTTTTTATTGTTTGGGTATCTGTTGTATGTTTTTCTTTTCTTTTCTTTTTCTTGAGATGGAGCCTTGCTCTGTCACCCAGGCTAGAGTGCAATGGTGCAATCTTGGCTCACTGCAACTGCCGCCTCCCAGGTTCAAGTGATTCTCCTGCCTCAGCCTCCCGAGTACCTGAGACTACAGGCGTGTACCACCATGCCTGGCTAATTTTTGTATTTTTAGTAGAGACAGGGTTTTGCCATGTTGACCAGGCTGGTCTTGAACTCCTGACCTCAGGCAATCCACCCACCCCGGCTTCTCAAAGTGCTGGGATTACAGGCGAGAGCCACTATGCCCAGCCATGTTGTATGTTTTCCAATTTGAAGATACCATGAGGCTTGCAAATATTATCTTATAATCCTCTGTTTAAACTGATGACAACTTAACAATGATTGCATAAACAAACATGCAAAAAGAAAACTAATAAAAACTGTACACTTTAACTTCATTACTCCACTTTTAACTTTTTGTTGTTTTTCTTTATGTCTTATTGTACTGTCTTAAAGTAGTTGTAGATATTATTTTTGATTGGTTCATTTAGTCTTTCTACTTAAGACTAGTTTATACACCACGATTACGGTGTTACAATGTTCTGTGTTTTCTGTGTGCTATTACTAGTGAGTTTTATACCTTCAGATGATTTATATAGATACGCAGGATCTCACTCTGTCACCCAGACTAGAATGCAGTGGCACAATCATGTCTTACTGTAGCCTCGACCTCCCAGGCTTAAGCAATTTTCCAACCTCAGCCTTCCAAGTAGCTGGGACTACAGGTGCATGTTACCACTCTGACTTGCTTTATTTATTTATTATTTAGTAGAAATAAGGTTTCACCATGTCACCCTAGCTGGTCTTGAACTCCTGGGCTTAAGTGATTTGCCCTCCTGTGCCTCTCAAAGTGCTAGGATTACAGGCATGAGCCACCATGCCCAGCTAAGATGATTTCTTATTGCTCATCACTCTCCTTTTCTTTCAGATTAAAAAACTCCCTTGGGAGGCCGAGGCGGGCGGATCACGAGGTCAGGAGATCGAGACCATCCTGGCTAACACGGTGAAACCCCGTCTCTACTAAAAATACAAAAAGTTAGCCGGGCGTGGTAGTGGGCGCCTGTAGTCCCAGCTACTCGGGAGGCTGAGGCAGGAGAATGGCGTGAACCCGGGAGGTGGAGCTTGCAGTGAGCCGAGATCGCGCCACTGCACTCCAGCCTGGGCAACAAAGCAAGACTCCGTCTCAAAAAAAAAAAAAAAAAAACTCCCTTTAGCATTTCTTGTAGGATAGGTCTAGTGTTGATGAAAGCCTTCAGCTTTTGTTTGTCTGGGAAGGTCTTTATTTCTCCTTCTTGCTTGAAGGATATTTTCACCAGATATATTATTCTAGGGTGAAAGTGTTTTCCTTCAGCACTTTAAATGTGTCACGCCACCCTCTCCTGGCCTGTAAGGTTTCTACTGAAAAGTATTCTGTCAGACATGTTGGCACTCCATAGGGCAACAGAGCAAGATTTGTCTCAAAAAACAACAACAACAACAACAACAACAACAACACAAACAAGACTCTGATGCATTCTTTAGTATTTAAATTGCATTTTTCAACTCTAGAATTTCTGCTTGACTCATTTTAATAATTTCTCTGTCTGAAAGGCCACATATCTCTGTTTCTCCAGAATTGGTCCCTGGTGACTTATTTAGTTTGTTTGGTGAGGTCATGTTTTCCTGGATGGTCTTGATGCTTGTAGATGTTCATGGGTGTCTAGGCATTGAAGAGATAGGCATTTATTGTAGTCTTTGCAGTCGGAGCTTGTTTGTGCCCATTCTGCTTAGGAAAGCTTTCCCAGGATTGGAAGGGACTTGGGCTCTAAACTCAGTAACACTGTGGTTCTTGCACACTTACAGAGGTACTGCCTTGGTGGGCTTGGATAAAATCCAGAAGAATTCTCTGGATTACCAGGCAGAGACACTTGTTTTTTTTCCCTTACTTTCTCTTACTTTGTTCTCCCAAACAAAGCCTTTCTCACTGTGCTGGGCTGCCTGGAACTGGGGCTGGGGGGACACAAGCACCCCTGTGGTCACCACTATTGGGACTGTGCTGGTTTAGACCTGAAGCCAGCACAGCACTGGGTCTTGCCCAAAGCCTGGTGTAACCACTACCTTGCTACCACCTATGTTTACTCAAGGACCTAGGGCTCTTCAATCAGCAGGTGGCAAAGCCAGCCAGGTTTGTGTCCCTCCCTGTTCAGAGCAGCAAGCTCCCAAGGCCCCAGATGGGTCCAAGAGATGCTGTCTGGGAGTGAGGGATTGGAGTCAAAAACCTCAGAAATCTACCTGATGTTTTGTTCTGTTGCAGCTAAGCTGGTACTCCAGCCACAAGACAAAGTCCCACCTGATCTTCCCTCCCCTTTCTGCAAGCAGAGGAGCCTCTCTCTGGGCATCACCACCAGTGGCCCAAGGGGTGTTCTGCCAGGCCACTGCCAATGTTCACTTAAAGCCCAAGAGCTCTTCAGTCAGCTTGTGGTGAATGCTTCCAGGCCTGAACTCACCCTTCAGGGCAGTGGGCTCCCCTTTGGCCCAGGTCCAGAAATGCTTTCCAAGAGCCTAGGTTTGGACTCAAGAACCCCAAGAGCCTGCTTCGTGCTCTACCCCACTGTAGCCGAGCTGGTACTTAAGGTACAAGACAAAGTTTTATTTACTTTTCCCTCTGCTTTCCTCAAACAGAAGGAGTCTTTCACTGTAACACCATACCTGGGAATGTGCTGGGTCACACGTGAATCCAGCCCTTCTCAGAGCCCAAGGCCCACGGCATATTCCCTGGGTATCACTGTTGGTTATTCAGGGCCCAAAGGCTCTTCAGTCAGCAGGTGATGAATCCTGCCAGGATTGGATCCTCCCCTTCAAGGCAGCAGGTTCCCTTTTGGCCCAGGGTGTGTCTAGAAATGTCTGGGAGCTAGGGCTTGGAACAGGGGCCTCATGACTGACTGGTACCCTATCCTGCTGTGGCTGAGCTGGTATCCAAGATGCAATACAAAGCCCTCTTAACTCTTCACTCTCCTCTCCTCAAGCAGAAGGAAGGAGACACTTTCATTGCTGTGAGGTGGGCTGCCTGAGGTGTGGGGAGGGGTAGCACAAGCACACCTTTAGCTGCCCCATCTGGTATCTTCCTAAGTCACATGCCACCCTAGTGTACTGGCTCTGAGTCCTGCCCAGCACCAAGAGTTGCCTAGGAATTGCAATCCTTGTGTCCTAGACTGCCTTTCAAGTTTACCTAGAACCCCAGAGCACTTTGGCCATGGTGGTGAGAACTCAGTTCTTACTGCTGGCATGGGCACTTCCCCTCTGGCTAGGGCTGGTCCTAAATCTGTCTCTGTGCATGGGCACTGGCTGAGCCCAGCACAGCTTGCTCATTGCTGTGTCAGGAAAGCACCAAGTCCAGTGTAAAGTCCCCCAGTTGGCCCGGCACAGTGGCTCATGCCTGTAATCCTAGAAATTTGGGAGGCCGACGTGGGTAGATCACTTGAGTCCAGGAGTTTGAGACCAGCCTGGGCAACATGGCAAAACCCCATCTCTACAAAAAAAATAATAAAATTTAACCAGGCATGGTGGCATGTGCCTGTAGTCCCAGCTACTTGGGACTGAGGTAGGAGAACTCCTTGAGCAGAGGTCGAGGTTGCAGTGAGCCAAGATTGCACCACTGCACTCCAGCCTGAGTGACAGAGTGAGAGCCTGTTTCAGGAAAAAAAAAGAGAGAGAGAGTTCCCCCAGTTACTGTACTTTCCCTCTCCCAAGGTCATAGATTTCTCCATGCCGAATGGTGGTTGTGGGAGTGCGGGGTGGCACTGGCAATTCAAGACTGTTTCTCCTACCCTCTCCAGTGCCTCCTTCAGTAGTATAAAGTTAAAACCAGGTACTGCAATTGCTCACCTGATTTTGGTTCTTGTGGTGACGCTTTTTGTGTTAAGTTAGCTGTTAAAATTTGGTGTTCCTTCAGAGAGGACAAATGGTGTACCTCCTATTTTGCCATCTTGTTCCACACCTCTCCCCAAACCCATATCAAGCTTTTTGGTTTGTTTGTTTGTTTGTTTGTTTATTTATTTATTTATTTATTTATTTATTTATTTTGAGATAGAGTTTCGCTCTGTCCCTCAGGCTGGAGTGAAGTGGCATGATCTCAGCTCACTGCAACCTCCGCCTCCTGGGTTCAAGCAATTATCCTGCCTCAACCTCCCAAATTGCTGGGACTACAGGAGCATACCACCATGTCCAGCTAATTTTTGTATTTTTAGTAGAGATGGGATTTCACCATGTTGGCCAGGCTGGTCTTAAACTCCGGACCTCAAATGATCCCCCAGCCTCGGCCTCCCAAAGTGCTGAGATTGCAGGCGTGAGCCACTGCGCCCAGCACCATATCAAGTTTTGTAAATCAGGAAATACGAGTTCTCCTACTTTGTTCTTTTTCATAACTGTTTAGGCTGTTTGGGGATCCTTACGATTACACATGAATTTTAGGATGGGCTTTTCTATTTCTGCAAAAAATCATTGGGATTTTAATAGGAATTGCATCAAATCTATAGACGACTTTGGGTAATATTGTCACCTCAACAATATTAAGTCTTCCAGTCCATGAACACAGGATGTCTTTTCATTTATTTACATCTCCTTTGATTTATTTTAGCAATGCTTTATATTTTTCAGTATATAAGACTTTCATGCTGGGTACAGTGGCTCATGCCTGTAACCCCAGCACTTTGGGAGGCCAAGGTGGGCGGATCACAAGATCAGGAGATTGAGACCATCCTGGCTAACACGGTGAAACTCCGTTTCTACTAAAAATACAAAAAATTAGCTGGGCATGGTGGCGGGCGCCTGTCGTCCCAGCTACTTGGGAGGCTGAGGCAGGAGAATGGCATGAACCCAGGAGGTGAGCTTGCGGTGAACTCAGATCGCGCCACTGCACTCCAGCCTGGGCGACAGAGCAAGACTCCATCTCAAAAAAAACACAAAAAACAAAAAACAAAAACAAAAACGACTTTCACTTCCTTGAATAAATTTCTTCCTAAGTATTTTATTCTTTGATGCTTTTATAAATGGAATTATTTTCTTAATTTCCTTATCAATTGTCAATTATTAATGTATAAAATGCAACTTATTTTTTGTGTTGATTTTGTATCCTACAATTATGCTGAATTCATTCTTTGGTTCTAACAATGTGTATGTGTGTGTGTGTGTGTCTGTGCACACGTGCACACGTATCTTAAGAGTTTTCTACATATAAGATTATGTCATCTGTGAACAGAGATTCTTTCACTTCTTTTTTTCCAATTTGGATGCTTTTTGTTGCTTTATTTTATCCTAATTGCTGTGGCTAGAACTTCCAATACTCTGGTGAACAGAAGTGATATAAGGTGGTATTATTGTCTTATTCCTGATCTTAGGGAAAAAGCTTTCAGTCTTTCACCCTTGAGTATGATGTTAGCTGTGGGTTCTTCACACATGGCCTCTATCACATTAAGAACGTTTCTGTCTATTCCTAGTGTGTTGAGTGTTTTTATCATGAAAGGGTATTGAAATTTGCCTGATGCATTTTCTATATAAAGTGAATTGATTGTGTGAGTTTTTCCCCTCCATTCTATTAAAGTGGGGTATTACATTATTGTTTTGTTTTGTTTTGTTTTGTTTTCCCCCGAGACGGAGTCTTGCTCTGTCGCCCAGGCTTGAGTGCAGTGGCGCCATCTCAGCTCACTGCAACCTCCACCTCCTGGACTCAAGCAATTCTCCTGCCTCAGCCTCCCTAGTGGCTGGGATTACAGATGCCTGCCACCATGCCCAGCTAATTTTTGTATTTTGGTAGAGACAGGGTTTCACCATGTTGGCCAGGCTGGTCTTGAACTCTTGACGTCAAGCAGTCTGCCTACCTCAGGCTCCCAAAGTGCTGGGCTTACAGGCGTGAGCCACTACACCCAGCCTTAATTGATTTTTTAATACATTGAACCATCCTTGTATTTCAGGAATAAATCTCAGTTGATCAAGATGTATAATCCTTTAAACTTTATTATTGATTTTGATTTGCTAGTATTTTTTAAGAGTCTTGGCTGGGCACAGTGGCTCATGCCTGTAACCCCAGCACTTTAGGAAGCCAAAACAAGAGCATCACCTGAGACCAGCAGTTTGAGACCAGCCTGGACAATAGGCAACATAGCAAGACTCCACCTCTATAAAAAAAATTTAAAAATATCTGGATGCAGTGGATGCATCTATATTCCCAGCTACTCAGGAGGCTGAGGCAGGAGGATCATTTGAGTCCAGGAGGTCAAGGCTGCAGTGAACCACGACCATGCCACCGCACTGTGGCCTGGGTGACAGTAAGACCTTGTTTCAAAAAAAAATTTTTTTTAACCCAAAAACTAAAAATACAAAATCAAAACAAAAATAATAAAAAAACAGAATCTCACTATGTTGCCCAGGCTGGAGTGCAGTGGCTATTCACAGGCATGATTGTGTATACTACAGCTTCTAAATTCTAAGCTTTAGTAATCCTCCTGCTTCTCTCTCCTGAGTAGTAGGAATAAAGATGTGTGCCACTGAGCCTGGCAATTTGCTAGTACTTTTTGTTTGTTTATAGACACAGGGTCTCACTCTTTTGCCCAACCTGGAATATGTTGGCATGATCATAACTCACTGCAGCCTCAAACTCCTGGGCTTAAGTGATCTTCCTGCCTTAGCCTCCCAAGTACCTAGGACTACAGGCTCACACCACCATGCCTGGCTAATTTTATTTTATTTTCTTTTTTTTTTTTAAGAGAAGAGGTCTCACACTATGTTGCCCAGGCTGGTCTCAAACTCCTGACTTCAAGCAATCCTCCTGCCTTGGTCTCTGAATGTCCTGGGATTACAGGTGTGAGCCACTATACCCAGCCTTGCTAGTATTTTGATGAGGATATTTGCATCCTTATTTGTGAGGGATGTCGGTCTGTAGTTTTCTTGTAGTATGTGTCTGGCTTTAGGATTAGAGTTTTGCTGGGTTCTTAGAATAAGTGAGAAAGTTACTTTCAGAGGCCGAGGCAGGTGGATCACCTGAGGTCAGGAGTTCGAGGCCAGCCTGGCCAACATGGTGAAACCCCGTCTCTACTAAAAAAAAAAAAATTAGCCAGGCGTGGTGGCAGGCACCTGTAATCCCAGCTACTTGGGAGGCTGAGGCAGGAGAATCGCTTGAACCCGGGAGGCAGAGTTTGCAGTGGGCCAAGATCGTGCCATTGTGTCCAGCCTTGGTGACGGAGCAAGACTCTGTCTCAAGAATAAGTGAGAAAGTATTCTCCCCTCTTTAGCTTTTTGAAAAATTTGAGAAGGTTTGGTATTAATTCTTTAAATGTTTTGTAGAATTCACCAGTGAAGCCATGTGGTCCAAGACTTTTTTTTATTGGGAAATTTTTGATTACTGACTCAATCCCATACTCATAAGTCTGTTTCTATTTCTTCATTATTCAATCTTGGCAGATCATGCATTTTGAAGGAAGTTGTATGTTTCATGTAGGTTATCCAATTTGCTTATGTATAGTTGTTCACAGTATTCCCTTATAACCCTTTTTATTTCCGTAAAATTAGTAGTAATGTCCCTACTTTCATTTCTGATTTTAGTGATTTGAGTCTTCTTTTTTACTTAGTCATTCTAGCTAAAGGTTTCAATTTTGTTAATCTTTTAGTAGAACCAGCTTTGGTTTTGTTGATTTTTCTCCATTGTTTTACTATTCTCTATTTTATTTTTTTCTGTTCAAATCTTTATTATTTCCTTCCCCCTTATACCTTTGGGTTTAGTTTACTCTTCTTTTTCTTTTCTTTTTTTGTTTCTGAGACGGAGTCTTACTCTGTCGCCCAGGCTGGAGAGCAGTGGCGCATAATCTCAGTTCACTGTAACCTCCACCTCCCAGGTTCAAGTGATTTTCTTGCCTCAACCTCCAGAGTAGCTGGGTCTAGAGGTGTGTGCCACCATGCCTGGCTAATTTTTGGATTTTTAGTAGAGATGGGGTTTCACCATGTTGGCCAGGATGGTCTCAAACTCCTGACCTCAAGTGATTTCACCCGCCTTAGCCTCCCAGAGTGCTAGGATTACAGGCACAAGCCACCGCACCCAGCCTGCTCTCCCTTTTTTTTTTTTTTTTTTTTTTTTTTTTGAGACAGAGTTTCAATCTTGTTGCCCAAACTAGAGTGCAGTGGCGTGATCTTGGCTCACTACAACCTCCGCCTCCCAGGTTCAAGCGATTCTCCTCCCTCAGCCTCCCGAGTAGCTGGGATTACAGGCATGTGCCACCACGCTTGACTAATTTTTGTATTTTTAGTCGAGACGGGGTTTCACCACGTTGGCCAGGCTGATCTCGAACTCCTGACCTCAGGTGATCCCCACTCCTCGGCCTCCCAAAGTGCTGGGATTACAGGCATGAGCCACTGCGCCCGGCCTTTTCTATTTCTTTAAGGTATAAAGTTAGGTTATTTACTTAGATCTTCCCTCTTTTTTAATATGTTTACTTACAACTATTAATCTCTCTCTCAGCACTGTTTTTACTGTATCCCATAAGTTTTAATATATTGTATTTATGTTTTCATTTGTCTCAAGGTATTTCCTAATTTCTCTTGTGATTGCTTCTTTGACCCGTTGGTTGTTTAAGACTCCATTGTTTAATTTCCATATATTTATGAATTTTCTAGTTTTAATTTTATTTATTTTAAATTGACAAATAATAGGGCCAGGCTTGGTGGCTCATGCTTGTAATCTCAGCTGCTCAGGAGGCTGAGGATTGCTTAAAGCCATGAGTTTGAAATCAGCCTAGGCAATATAGCAAGTCCCCCAACCCCACCTAAAAATAAATAAATAAATAAACAAATACGAATTAGCTGGATGTGGTGGCATGTACCTGTAGTCCCAGCTACTTGGGAGACTGAGGCAGGAGGATCACTGGAGCCCAGGAGTTCAAGTCTACAGTGAGTTATGGTTGCTCCACTGCACCCCAGCCTGGGCAAAAGAATGAGACCTCCATCTCTAAAAATAATAATAATTATTATATATATACATGGGGGCTACATAGTGATGTTTCGATACATATATAGTGATCAGATCCAGGTAATTAGCATATCCATCATCTCAAACATTTATCATTTCTTTGTGCTTGAAACATTCAATATCCTCCTCCTAGCTATTTGAAACTATATATTATTATTAACTAGAGTCATCCTACAGTGATACAGAACACTAGAACTTAGTCCTCCTGTCTAGCTGTAATTTTATATCTTTTAACAAATCTCTCCTTTCCTCCCACCCTTCCCAGTATCTAGTATCCTCTCTTCTACTTTTTACTTCTGTGAGATAAACATTTATTAGTTTTCACATAAAAGTATGAACATATTCATTTATTATACTTAACAGAAAGTATTTAACTTTCTATTCCTGGCTTATTTCACTTAGCATAAGGTCCTCCAGTTCCATCCATGTTGCCACAAATGACAGGATTTTATTCTTTTTAATGGCTGAATAGCAGTCCATTGTGCCTATATATATATATACCACATTTTCTTTACCTATTCATCTGTTGTTGGACACCTAGGTTGATTCTATCTCTTGGCTATGGTGGATAGTGCTGGAATAAACGTGGGAGTGAAGACGTCTCTTTGATACACTGATTTCCTTTCCTGTGGATAAATGCTCAGTAGTGAGATTGCTGGATCACATGGTAATTCTATTTGTGGTTTTTTGAGGAATCTCCATACTATTCTCCAAAACTAGTTTACATTCCCACCAACAATGTATAAGAGTTCCGTTTTCTCTACATCCTTGATGGTATTTGTTATTTTTCGGTCTTTTTGATAGTAGCCATTCTAACTGGGGTAAAATGATACCTCATTGTGGTTTTGATTTGCATTTCTCTGATGATTAGTGATGCTGAGTATTTTTTCATATATTTGTAGCCATTTGTGTGTTGTCTTCGGAAAAATGTCTATTCAGATCATTTGCTCATTATTTAATCAGACTGAGTTTTTTTTATATTGAGCTCTTTGAGTTCTTCACAGATTCTGGATATTAATCTCCTATCAGATGAGTAGTTTGAAAACATTTTATCTCATTCTATAGGTTGTCTTTTCACTCTGTTGATCGTTTTGTTTTGTGGTTTTCTGTGCAGAAGCCTTGTAATTTGATATAATCCAATTTGTTTATTTTTGCTTCTGTTGCCTGTGCATTTGAGGTTTTATTCATAAGATGTTTTCTTAGATGAATGTCCTGAAGTGTTTCCCCTGTTTTCTTCTAGCAGTTTGATAGTTTTGGGTCTTACATTTATGTTTTTGATCCATTTTTATTATTAAACAGATTTTCCTATAAGGTAATAGGTGGGGTTCCAGTTCCATTCTTCTGCATGTGGATATCCAGTTTTCCCAGCACCATTTATTAAAGAGACTGTCCTTCACCCAATGAGTATTCTTGGTAACTTTATTAAAAATCAGTTAGCTGTAATATGGATTAATTTCTGGGATTCCCTATTCTGTTCTGTTGATCTATTTGTCTGTTTGGGTACGATACTGTTTGGGTTACTACAGCTTTGTAGTATATTTTGATATCAGGTAGTGTGATTTCTCCAGCTTTCTTCTTTTTGCTCAGGATTGCGTTGGCTATTTGGGATCTGTTGGAGTTCCAAACACTTTTTAGGATTATTTTTTCTATTTCTTTGAAGGATGCAATTGGCATTTTGATAGGGATTGCATTGAATTGGTAGATTGCTTTGAATGGTATTGTCATTTTAACAATATTCTGCAATCTATAAGCATGAGATGTCTTTCCATTTGTATCCTCTTCAATTTCTTTCATCAGTGTTTTTCAGTTTTCCTTGTAGGGAGAGGTCTTTTATTTCCCTGGTTAAATTTATTCCTAGGTGTTTATTTTTTGTAGGTATTGCAAATGAGATTGCCTTCTTGATATCTTTTTCAGCTAGTTTGTTGCTGGTGTATAGAAACACTACTGATTTTTGTATATTGATTTTGTAACCTGCAAATTTACTGAATTTTTTCCCAGTTCCAAGGGTTTTTTAGTAGTCTTTAGGTTTTTCTGTATTTAAGATCATGTCCTCTGCAAACAGACAATTTGACTTCCTCCTTTCAAATTTGGATGTCCTTTATTTCCTTCTCTTGCCTAATTGTTCTAGCTAGGACTTCTAGTACTACGTCGAATAAGAGTGGTGAGAGTAGGCTAGGCATGGTAGCTCACACCCATAATCCCAGCACTTTGGGAGGCTGATGTGGGTGGATCACTGGAGCCCAAGAGTTCAAGATCAGCTTGGGCAACATGGTGAGATCCTATCTCTACAAAAAAAAAAAAAATGCCAAAAAAAAAAAATTGCTGGGTGTGGTGGCATGTGCCTGTAGTCCCAGCTACTCAGGAGGCTGAGGTGGGAGGATCACTTGAGCCCAAAAGGTCAAGGCTGCAATGAACTATAATCATGCCACTGCACTCTAGCCTGAGTGACAGAAAAGACCCTGTCTCAAAAAAAGAGAAAAAAAAAAAGATGGTGAGAGTGGACATCCTTGTCTTGTTCAAGTTCTTAGAGAAAAAGCTTTTAGGTTTTCTCTATTCAGTAAGATGTTAGCCATGGGTTTGTCACATATGGCCTTTATTATGTTGAGATAATATCCTCGTATATCTAATTTCTTAAGAGTTTTTATTGTGGGCCAGGCATGGTAGCTCACAGCTATAATCCTAGCACTTTGGGAGGCTGAGGCAGGTGGATCCCTTGAGTCCAGGAGTTCGAGACCAGCCTGGGAAACATGGCAAAACCCTGTCTTTACAAAAAATATAAAAAAAATTAGCCACGTGTGATGTCATGTGCCCATAGTCCCAGCTACTTGGGGGGCTGAGGCAGGAGGATCACTTGAATCTGGGAGGTCAAAGCTTCAGTAAGCCAAGATCATGTCACTGCACTCCAGCCTGGGTGACAAAGTGAGACACTGTCTCAAAAAAAAAAAAAAAGCGTTTTTATTGTGAGGGGATGTTTAATTTTATCAAATGTTTTTTCTGCATCTATTGAGATGATTATACAGCTTTTGTCTTTAATTCTATTGATGCATGATGTATGATGTTTATTGATTTGTGTATGTTGAACCATCCTTGCATTCCTAGGATAAATCCTACTTGATCATGGTGTGTTACCTTTTTGAGGTACTGTTGAATTTGCTTGCTAGTATTTTGTGGAGGATTTTTGTGTCTATGTTCATTAGGGATATTGGCCTGTAGTCTTCTTTTTTGTTGTGTCCTTTCTGGTTTTGTTATCAGGATTATCCTGACCTCATAGAGGGAGTCAGGAAGAATTCCCTCTGTTTCAATTTTTTAAAATAGTTTGACAAAATTGGTTTTAATTCTTTAAAGCTTCAGTAGATCTGTTCCTGTGTTTTCCTTTGCTGGGAGACTTTTTATTATTGATTCAATCTCATTACTTGTTATTGGTTTTTGCAGACTTTATATTTCTTCTTGATTCAATCTTGACAGTTTGTATGTGTCCAGGAATATATCCATTTTCTCTAGGTTTTTAAATTTATTGGAATAGTTGTTCATATTAGTCTCTAATGATCCTTTATATTTCTGTGGTATCTGTTGTGTTGTGACAACTTCTTTTTTGTTTCTTTTCTTTTTTTGAGATAGAGTCTCGCTCTGTTTCCCAGGCTGGAGTGCAGTGGCATAGTCTCAGCTCACTGCAACCTCCACCTCCCGGGTTCAAGCAATTCTCCTGCCCTGGCCTCCTGAGTAGCTGGGATTATAGGCACCTGGCTGATTTTTATATTTTTAGTAGAGACAGAGTTTTGCCACATTGGCCAGTCTGGTCTCAAACTCCTGACCTCAGGTGATCGACCCACTTTGGCCTCCCAAAGTGCTGGGATTACAGGCATTAGCCACCATGTTAGGCCTGTTTCTAATTTTATTTGGGTCTTCTCTCTCTTTTTTTTTTTTTTTTTTGTTAGTCTAGTTAATGGTTCGTTGATTTTATTTTTTCAAAAAAAAACCTTTTTGTTTAACTGATCTTTTGTATTTTTAGTCTCAATTTTGTTTATTTCTGGTCTGATTTTTTTTCTTCTATTAATATTGGGCTTAGTTTGTTCTTTTCTAGTTCCTTGAGGTATATTACTAGGTTGTTTATTGGAAACCTTTTTACTTTTTTGATGTAGGCATTTATCTCTATAAACTTGCCTCTTAATACTGCTTTTGTTGTGTCCCATAGATTTTGGTGTGTTTCTATTTTCATTTTGTTTCAAGGAGTTTTAAACTTTCATTCTTAATTTCTTCCTTTACCCGTTGGTCATTCAGGCGCATGTTGTTTAATTTTTGTGCATTTATATAGTTTCAAGTGTTCCTCTTGTTATTGATGTCTAGTTTTATTTGTTTCAAGGAATTTTTAATTTTCATTCTTAATTTCTTCCTTTACCCGTTGGTCATTCAGGAGCATGCTGTTTAATTTTTGTGTATTTATATAGTTTCAAGTGTTCCTCTTGTTATTGATGTCTAGTTTTATCCATTTGTGGTCAGATAAGATACTTGATATATTTTGATTTAAAAATTTTTTTTGAGAACGATTTTGTGTCCTAAAATATGGTCAGTCCTGGAAAATCCAATCCATGTCCTGATGAAAATAATGTATATTCTGCTGCTGTTTGGTGAAATGTTCTATAAATGTCTATTAGGTCTATTTGGTTTATGGTACAGTTTAAATCTGATGTTTCTTTGTTGATTTTCTGCCTAGATGATCCATCTAATGCTGAACATGGGGTGTTGAAATCCCCAATTATTATTGTTTTGGGGTCTATCTCTTTAGATCTCATATTTGCTTCTGAGTCCTTTGGTGTTGGGTGCATATTTATTTACAATTGTTATATTCTCTTGCTATATTGATCCCTTTAGTACTATATAATGTCCTTCTCTCTCTTTTTCTTTTAATAGATTTTGACTTGAAGTTGTTTTGTCTGATATAAGTATAGCTACTCCTGCGTGATTTTGGTTTCCGATTGCATGGAATATCTTTTTCCACCCCCTTCCCATTCAATCTGTGTGTATCTTTAAAGGTGAGATTAATTTCTTGTAGGCAGCATAGAGTTAAGTCATTTTTTTTTAATCCATTCAGCCAGTCTATATCTTTTAAATGGAGAATTTAATCAATTTATATTCAAGGTTACTATTGATAGGTGAGGACTTAATTCCTATAACATTATTGATTGTTTTCTGTTTTATATATCCTTTGTTCCTTACTTCCTCTGTTATTTTAGTGATTGAGTGGTTTTCTGTAGTGATAAGGTTTGATTCCTTTTCCTTTTTCCTCTGTATATCAGCAATACCAGTGAGTCTTATATTTTTCATATTTTCATTCTGGTGATAATCATATTTTCACTTCCAGATGTAGGACTATCTTGAGCACTTCTTGTAAGCTGGTCTAGTGATGAATTCACTTTGTTTTTGCTTGTCTGTGAATGACTGTATTTCTCCTTCATTTTTGAAGGATAGCTTTGCTGGGTATAATATTCTTGGCCAACAGGTGTTTTTTTTTTTTTTTTTTCCTTTCAGTCCTTTGAATATATTGTCCCATTCTCTCCTTGCCTATAAGGTTTCTGTTGAGAAATCCAGTTTTAGCCTAATGGGAACTCTCTTATACATGATTTGCTGCTTTTCTCTTGATGCTTTTAGAATTCTTTCTTTAGCTTTGACTTTTGATATTTGACTAGAATGTGCCTCAGATTATCTGTGTGGGGTGAAATATATTTATTCTTTGAGATGCCTGGACCTGGATGTCCATCTCTCTCCCAAGACTTGGAAAAAGTTTTCTGCTATCATTTCATTAAATATGTTATCCTCACCTTTCCCCTTCTCTTCTAGAATGCCCATAATACAAATATTTGTTTACTTAATGGTGTCCCACAAATCCTGTAAGCTTTCTTCATTTTTCTTTTTTCTTTTCTTTTCCTGTCTATTTTTGTGTTATTTCAAAAGACTTGTCTTCAACTTCAGCAATTCTTTCTTCTGTTTGGTATAGTCTACTGTTGAAGCTCTCAATTGTATTTTTATGTCATTCATTAAATTATCTAGGATATCTGCTTCATTCTTTTTTTTATAACTGTCCATCTCTTTGGTGAATTTGCCCTTCAAATCATGAGTTGTTTTCCTGGTTTCATTGAATTGTCTATCTGTATTATCACGTAGCTTAGTGAGTTTCCTTAATATTATCATTTTGAATTCTTTTTCTGGCATTTCATATATTTTCCTATGATTGGAGTCTGTTGCTGGAGAATTATTGTTTTCCTTTGGAGGTGTCATGTTTCCTTGCTTTTTCATGGTTGATGTATCCGTACATTGATTTCTACGCCTCTGGTACAGAAGTTGCCTCTTCCATTTTTATGGAGTTGGTGTGATAGGGAAAATTTTATTTGTATGAATGAGTCTTGGGCTATTGGTTTGGTGGGGTGCATTGATTTCTAGGGGATGCAGTAGTAGTATAGTCTCTATGTAGTTGCTTCAGCTGTAATCCGTACTAACGATGCTTGTATATTTCTTAGTGGCCTAGGCTGAGAGAGTCTGTGGTGATTGTGGTGTGGCTTTGCCAAGTGTGGGCTTACCAGGCTGTTTCTCAGGTTAGGGGCATGTGCATGCATGCAGTGTGTCAGCCAACTTGGAGTCTGACTCATTGGGGTTGGGGGTATGGGGCTGTTACGCTGGCCAGAAGCACAGGCACAAAGTTGGTTGGCTGGCCTGGGGGATGTTTCTCAGGCCTGGGACATAGCATGGCAGCTCGGTTGGCCTGGGGTGTGTTTGCCAGGAATGATCCACAGGGTTGTTTTGTAGGCTTGGGACATGATCACATGGCTTCTCAGCTAGCCTGGGTGCAGGTCTGGTGGTGGCCCACAGGGTTATTTCTCAGGTCCAGGACATGAGCTCTTGGCTGATTGGCCAGTCTAGGGACGTGTCTGTCAGGGGTGGCCTATAAGGCTGCTTCTCAGGGGTGGGCATATGACTGCTTGGCTGGCCTGGGTGCATGTTTGCTGGGGGTGGCCCACAGGGCTGTTTCTCTGATCCAGGACTTTGGTGCTGCTTGGCTGCCCTGGGAATATGTCTTACAAGGGTGGCCCACGAGGCTTCTTCTCAGGCCTGGGATGTAGGCACAAGGCTGCTTGGCTGGCCTGGTGGTATCTGTTGAGGGTGGCCCATGTTACTGTTTTCTTGTCCAGGACTTGAGTGCATGGCTGCTTGGCTGGCCTGGGGGCGTGTTTGTCAGGAGCAGGTACAGGACTGTTTCTAAGTCTCATGACACAGCTGCACAGCTGCTCAGCTAGCCTGGGGGCATTTTTGCAGGGCATTTTGCCCATAAGGCTGTTTTGTAGGCCTGGGATGTGGGCACAGGGCTACTTGGCTGGCCTAGGGGTAAGTCCACTGAGGGTGTCCTGTGAGGCTGCTTCTCAAATCTGGAATACTGCTGCAAGGCTGCTAGGGATGTGCCTAACTAGGATGGCCTGTAGGGCTTTTTCTCAGGCCACAGACACAGCTGCATGGCAGTTCAGTTGATCTGCAGATGTGTTTGCTAGGGGCAGTCCATGGGGCTACTTCAAAAGCCTCGATCACAGGTACACATACAGCTGTTTGGCCAGCCTGGGGGAATGCCTTCTAGGAGCACCCTGTAGGACTGTTTCTCAGGCCTTGATTGTGAGAATAGGGCCTTTGGGCAGGCTAGGGGTGTATCTGTGGGGATTGGGGGCTCTGCAGAGCTGTTTCTCAGGTCCTGAGTGTCGGTGTGTATGCATAGCTCCTCTGCTGGCCTAGGGGTGTATCAGCTGCTCAGGGGCTTCTACTGCTTAGGGGAGAGCATGCCACAGTTTGGCCAGGTCAAGGGAAGGTTTGCACTGAGTGAGACTGCCAGGCTGATCTTCCAGCTGGAAGTGCATTGGCAGGGGTTGGTTTTCCTGCTATGCGCAGGGTCAGAGTCACAGCCAATCCTGGGCCCAGGCTCCACACAGCTGGGGTTGTGGCATTCAGCTACCCTTATAGGCTTGGTGGAATGAAGAAGGAGTCCCAGTACTGGAGAAGTGCAATGGCTACTGGCCCCCAGGGCAGGAAGCACACCAGAGGTGGCTGTTGTCTCAAGATGGTGCCATGCTGCAGCAGCTTGGTTCACAGAGGGTGGGGGTGGGGAGTGCACCTAATCTGGGGCAATGCAGCTGCATGAATTCCTGGCAGTTCTCCAAACTGGGCTCAAGGCTTGTGAGGGCTATGGGATTCTCCTGTTGTAAGGACTGTAGGTGTTTCTGGTGGCAAAGGAGGCTGGTGGAGATCCTCTGCTTACCTTTTCACTGCAACACAAAGTCCCTACTAACTCTGAGCAGATCCTATCTGGGGAATAGTGGCCAGGTGGAGTAGGGTACAAGGTTGCAGTGGCCAGATGCCTCCATACTGTCCTCCTGAACTTCCAATCACCACAGCTGCATCTCCCCTCCCCTGCTGCACTCTAGTGCTCTCCCGTCAACACTCCAGTCAAATCTTAGCTTTCAGTCCTTTAACATTTATTAATACTTGTTTTGTAGCCTAAAATGTGGTCTATTCTGGAGAATGTTCTATGTATACTTCAGGAAAATGTGTATTCTACTGTTAGGTGGAGCGTTCTGTATGTGTATTTAGGTCCATTGTTTTATAGTATTGTTCAAGTCCTCTAATTCCTTAGTAATTTTCTGTCTGGTTGTCCTATCCATTATTAAAAGAGAGATATTGAATTCTATACCTATTACTGTAGAACTGTATACTTCTCCCTTCAATTCTGTCAATACTTACTTTTTTTGGATTCTTGTGTTAGGTGCATATATGTTTATATTTGTTATACTTTCTTGATGGATTGACCCTTTTATCAATATATAGTGTCCTTTGTCTCTTGTAACAGTTTTTTTTTTACGTGAAGTCTATTTTGTCTAAAATTAGGACAGTCACCTCAAATCACTTCTGGTTACTTGCTGTTTTCATGGAATATCTTTTTCTAGCCTGTCATTTTCAACCTCTTTATCTTTAAATCTACAGGGAGTCTCTTATAGACAAGATGTACTTGGATCATGTTTTTTTTTAAATCCATATTCGCTAATCTCTGCCTTTTAGTTGGAGAGTTTATTTACATTTAATTATTGATAAGGATTTACTCTTGCCATTTCGTTATTTGTTCTGTGTATGTTTGATAACTTTTTTTGTCCATCATTTCCTCCATACTGCCTCCTTTGTGTTGATTTTTTTTTGTAGTGACACATTTCTATTCCATTCTCATTTAATTTGTGTATATTCTATAGATATTTCTTTGTGGTTACCACGGGGATTACATACAACACATTGAAGTTACAACAATATAACTTGAATTGATACCAAGTTAATTTCAATCATATACAAAAAAACCCTATTCCTATTTAGCTCTACCCATCCTTTTATGAATGTCACAAATTATATCTTTATGTACTATATGCCCAATAACATAGATTTATAATCACTTTTTAGGTGTTTATCTTTTAAATCCCTTAGAAAATAAAAAGTGGTGTTCCAAAACAAAATTATAATAATCTTTTATAGTAATCTTTTGTATTTGCCCATGCATTTACCTTTAATAAAAATCTTTCTGTCTTCATGTGGCTTTGAGTTGCTGTCTAGCATTTATTCGTTTCAACCTGAAGAATTCCCTCTATCATTTCTTGTAGGGCAGGTGTAGTGGTAATGTACTCCTTCCACTTTTATTTATCTGGGAATGTCTTAATCTCTCCCTCATTTTTGAAGAACAGCTTTGCCGGATAATTCTCAGTTGATGTTTTTAAATTTTAAAAGTTTTTAATTTATATATATATATATAATTTTTTAACAAGAAAATCAAAGATGCCATCAGTTGTTTTTTTTTTTTCTCTTCCTTTCAGCACTTTAAATGTATCATCTCAGGCCGAGTGTGGTGGCTTATGCCTGTAATCTCAGCACTTTGGGAGGCTGAGGTGGGTGGATCACTTGAGGTCAGGAGTTTGAGACCAGCCTGGCCAACATGGTGAAGCCCTGTCTCTACTGAAAATAAAAAAATTAGCCGGGCATGGTGGCATTCGCCTGTAATTCTGGCTACCAAGGAGGCTAAGGCAGGGGAATCGCCTGAACCTGGGAGGCAGAGGTTGCAGTGAGCCGAGATTGCACTGCTGCACTCCAGCCTGGGCAACAGAGCAAGACTCTATCTCAAATAAGTAAATAAAAATAAATAAACAAATAAATAAATCATCCCACTGCTTCTGGCCTCTAAGATTTCTGCTGAGAAATTGGCAAGATAATCTTACTGAGGCTAATCCCAGCTGCCTCGAGTTCCTGCAGAGACCTGAACAGCCCTGAGGCATGTATAGTAGACATGTTGGGGGTACCTCAGCTTCCTCCTGTGCCCACAGATCCGATTGTGTCTCCACTGCTCACCTACATGCTCTACTCGCCCATTAGATTTCATGTACAGAACACGAGTTCAAAGACAAAAATTTTAAGAACTTCAAGACAGTGACAGCAGAACATTAAACCAAGCATGGGGCTCTTCTAGGGGGATGGCACCCACGAAGCTGACCCTGGCTGGGACTAAAACTCAGCTCTCCCAATTCACAGCCCCACATACTCTCTATTCCAGAAGCAGCAGAGCCACTCTTCAATTGAAATCTTAAGTGGGGCCGGGTGTGGTGGCGCACACCTGTAATCCCAGCACTTTGGGAGGCCGAGGTGGATGGATCACTTGAGGTCAGGAGTTCAAGACCAGCCTGGCCAACATGGTGGAACCCCGCCTCTACCAAAAATACAAAAATTAGCCAGATGTGGTAGCATATGCCTGTAATCCCAGCTACTTGGGAGGCTGAGGCACAAAAATTGCTTGAACCCAGGAGGTGGAGGTTGCAGTGAGCAGAGATTATGTCACCGTCCAGCCTGGGCAATGTAGCCAGACTCCACCTCAAAAAAAAAAAAACTTAAGTGGAAGTAGAATATATAATTCTTGTATTAATAGTAAAATACTTTTTAAAAAACCACAAGTTTATAATAGATAACCTAACCACTCGAGGCTTTTTAAATATTCAACTTCATAGGTATCACCTTATCTTTGCTTCATGTAACTTAAATTCACCTCCAGACTAAAGAAGCATAGCATACTGTCTTTGGCACACAGTCTTTAATTACCACACTCCTCTCCTGAAACGCCTCCTCTGCCTGGTTAAATCTGATGCATCCTTTATGGCTCAGTTTCACTCATTCTTCTATGAATTTAGCTTAACTGTAATAACAGTGACCACCACTTACTGAGCGCTCACTCTGTGCCTGGCCTGATGCTGAGTGTGTTTTACTTTTTATTTCCAAGAATAGTTAAGTAGTAAGACTCTTACTGCTTAGAACACAACAATTTAAGCAAAAAGTAGTTTGTTAAAAATGATCAATTAGGTCACAAAATCTATGCGAGTGTTGAACTTGGATGCTATATGGCAAATAAAATTTCCAACCTACTACTGCTGCCACTCAATACTTAAGACACTAGCCAGACAAAGTGTTGCACATCTGTAGTTTTAGCTACTTAGAAGGCTGAGGTGGGAGGATCACTTGAGCCCAGAAGTTCAAGGATGCAGTGAGCTACGATTGTGCCACTGCACTCCAGCCTGGGCAACAGAGCAAGACCTCATCTCTCTCTCTATATATATATATAGATAGAAAGATAGATGCCAGAAACTGTGTCACAGAAGCTCTGAAAGAACCAGATGCCACCATCATGAGGCTTGCCACAAAAGATCCAGTCTCCTCTTGCAATTGCTGCCATATATTGTTCTGGGGTACATTTGCTTGACGAAGCCTAGGAAGATTCTTACAGATATGGAAGTCTTTTAAATATTTTAGCTTTCAGCTTCTTTGGTATATGAAAGTAAGAATTGGAATAGGCAGAGTGAGGTTTTCTAAATTATCTGCCACATACTTCTTTTCTTTTTCTTATATTATCAACACATCTAGAACCATTTTGAGTGGAAGAAGTGCTACCAAGCACTCTGACTTTATTTCTGGCATTATCTAAAGTGTTTCAAAATTAGTTTCACAATCAAGTGTGATATTCGTTAGAAGCTTGTGGTAGATCCCGCTAATCAAGTTAAGGAGGTTCCCTTCTACTAGTTTTCAAGGAGTATTTTGTTTTATTTTTAAAATCATAAATGGTGTCAAATACTTTTCCCTAACAACATACCTATTAATATTGTGGATTTTATTAACAGATTTTTTTTTTGAGACGGAGTTTCACTCTTATCCCCCAGGCTGGAGTGCAGTGGTACTATCTCGTCTCACTGCAACCTCTGCGTCCTGGGTTCAAGTGATTATCCTGTCTCAGCCTCCCAAGTAGCTGAGATTACAGGTATGCACCACCATGCCCAGCAAGTTTTTGTATTTTTAGTAGAGATGGGGTTTTGCCATGTTGGCCAGGCTGGTCTCGAACTCCTGACCTCAAGTGATCCTCCTGCCTCAGCCTCCCAAAGTGCTGGGATTACAGGCATGAGCCACCACGCCCAGCCTCATTAACAGGTTTTTAAAACGTTGAACCATCTTTACATTCTTGGGATACATGATACTTGGTCACAATATTTTTGGTGCATGGTTTACATTGCCTGGTTGTTTGCTAATTTTTAAAAAATAGATTTTAATGAATAATTTACATAGAATAAAATGCATATATTTTAAATATACTATAAAATGAGCTTTGTTAAATGTATGCACCTGAGGAACCACCAGGATATAGAACATTTTAATCACCCCAAAATGTCTCTTGTGCACCTTTCATGTCAATTCCCACCCTACTCCCACCCCACTGTTGCCCGTGGCACACAGTGATCTACTTTTTAATCACTATAAATTTCTTTCCTACAGTGTCATATAAATGTAACTATAGAGTATTTACTCTTTCATGCCTGGCTTCTTTCACTCAGCATTTTTGGAGATTCATATATATCATTGTATATATCACTAGTTCATTTTATTACTGAGTATTACTCTAAATGGCAATACCATAGTTTGATTACTCATTTCACTGTGGATAGAAATTTGGGTTGTTTCTAGTTCAGGGCCATTATGAATAATGCTGCTGTGAAGACTCATATTATGAATCTTTATATGTACACATTGTCAATTCTCTTCAGGGAAAAAACCTAAGAATGGAATTCATGGGTTATATGAGAAGTACACAGTCAATCCTTGGTATATACACAGGGGATTCCTCCAGGACCTCCCATGTATACCAAAATCCATGCATCCTCAAGTTTCTCAGTCAGCTCTGTGGAACACGCATATTTGAAAAGTCAGACCTCCATATATGTGGGTTTTGCATCCTGCAAATATGTATTTTCCACCTGTGTTTCACTGAAAAAAAAAATCCAGTTCAAACCCATGTTGTTTAAGGGTCAACTGTATATTTAACTTCATAAGAGACTGCAAAACTGCTTGCTAAAGTGGTTGTACCATTTTGTATTTCCACCAAGAGTGTATGAGTTCCAGTGGTTCCATATCCTGCATTGTCAGTCTTTTTAATTTTAGCCAGTAGAGTGAGTGTGTAGTAGTATCTTACTGTGATTTCAGTTTGCATTTCCTTGATGACCAATGATCTTAAGCATCTTTTCATATGCTTTGTAGTTATTCACGTATCTTCTTTAGTGAAAGCGCCTATTAAAATCTTTGCCCTTTTTAAATTGAACTGTCTCAATCTGGATACAAGTCCTTTTTCAGACACATACACACACACACACACATACAATTTTCTTCTAGTCTGCATCTTGCCATTTCATTTTTTTAAGTGACTTTCAAAAAGAAGAACTTTCAAATATTGGTAAACTCCAATGTATTTTTTCTTTTATGGTTAATGCTTTTTTGTTGTTGTTGTTTTCTGGTTTGTTTGTTTAATAGAACAGGGTCTCACTATATTGCCCATGCTGGTCTTGAACTCCTGACCTCAAGTGATATTCCTGCCTCAGCCTCCCAAAGCGCTAGGATTACAGGCATGAGCCACCACACCTGGCCGAGGTTAATGCTTTTTATGTCCTAAGAAACTACTGCCTATCCCGAAGTCAAAAGTATTTTTTTTCCTAAGTCTTTATAGTTGTAACTTTCACATTCAGGTATATAATTCATTTCAACTTATTTTTTGTATATAGCATGAAGTAAAGGTTATGGCTTGATAGACACATAGATGGTAGACAGATAACCAATTTGTTCCAGTTACACTTGTTGAAAGGTATCCATTTTCTATCGAATTGTATTGACTCCTTTGCGGACAATCAGTTGAACGCGTATGTGTTTGTCTCTTTCTGGACTTTCTATTTTGTGCCATTGATCTATATGTCTATTCTTAGAATAATAACACTATCTTCACTTACTGTTGCTTTATAAAAAGTCTTTAGGCCGGGCACGGTGGCTCATGCCTGTAATCCCAGCACTTTGGGAGGCCAAGGTGGGTGGATCACTTGAGGTCAGGAGTTCAAGACCAGTCTGGCCAACATGGTGAAACCCCCATCTCTACTAAAAATACAAAAATTAGCTGGGCGTGGTGGCAGGAACCTGTAATCTCAGCTACTTGGGAGGCTGTGGCAGGAGAATTGCTTGATTCCGGGAAGTGGAGGTTGCAGTGAGCTAACGCTGCTGCACCCAACCTGGGGGACAGAGTAAGACTCTGTCTCACCAAAAAAAAAAAAAAAAAAAGTCTTTAAATTAGGTCATATGAATCTTCCAACTTTATTCCTTTTCTTCCCCCGCTAATTGTCATCTTTATTCTGGATCCTTTGTATTTCCATATAAATTTTAGGATGAGGCAAGCATGATAGTTCATGCCTATAATCCCAACTACTCAGGAAGCTGAGGTGGGAGGATTGCTTGAGCCTGGGAGTTCAAGGCTGCAGTGAGCTATGATCATGCTACAGCATTTCAGTCTGGGCAACAGAGCAAGACCCTGTCTCTTTAAATAAATTTTTTGTTTTAGAATGAGACTATTTTTTAAAAATCTGCTTGGATTTTTATTGGGATTGTCTTGAATATATAGGTTAATTTGGGGAAAGCAAAATTGAGTCCTCTGATCTGTGAACATGATACCTATCTCCATTTATTTAGAACTTCTCTAATATTTCTCAGCAATGTTTTATAGTTTTCAATATACAGTTCTTATACATATTTTGTTAAATTTAAATCTAAGTGTAACATTTTTCAGGCTATCATACTGTTTTTTAAATTCAGTTTTTAATTCGTTTTTGTATATGGACTTTGTATTCTACACTCTTGTTAACCTCTGTTCATTTTTTAAAACTCTTTTGTAGATTCTCTAGGAAGTTTTTTTCTAACCAACACAATCATGTCACCTATGAATAAAGACTACTACTTTACTTCTTCCTTTCTGAGGTGTGTGCCTTTTATTTCTGTTTCTTACGTTATTGCGTTAACCAGGATTTCTAGTTCAATGTTAAGTAGGAATGGAGGATAGCAGATATTGCTGACTTATTCCAAACATAGGGAGAAGGCATTCTGTCCTTTACCATTTAAATATGCTAAAATAAGATTCTTATAAATGCCTTTTATCAAGTTGAGGAAATTTCTGTCCCTTGCTATTTAAAAAAAAATCATGAGGGGCGTTCCAAGATGGCTGAATAGGAACAGCTCTGGTCTGCAGCTCCCAGTGTGATCAACACAGAAGATGTGTGATTTCTGCATTTCCAAGGGAGGTACCTGGTTCATCTCATTGGTACTGGTTGGACAGTGGGGGCAAGCCAAAGCAGGGCGGGGCATCGCCTCACCCGGGAAGCACAAGGGGTCAGGGAATTTCCCTTTCTTAGCCAAGGGAAGCCGTGACAGACTACCTGGAAAGGGACACTCCCACCCAAATACAGCACTTTTTCCAAGGTCTTAGCAACCAGCAGACAAGGAGATTCTCTCCCGTGCATGGCTCGGTGGGTCCCACGCCCACAGAGCCTTGTTCACTGCTAGCACAGCAGTCTGAGATCGGCCTGCTAGGCTGCAGCCAGGCAGGGGGAGGGGCGTAGCCATTGCTGAGGCTTGAGTAGGTAAACAGAGCAGCCGGGAAGCTCAAGCTGGGTAGAGCCCACCACAGCTCAACAAGGCCTACTGCCTCTACACTCCACCTCTGTGGGCAGGGCATAGCTGAACAAAAGCCAGCAGACAACTTCTGCAGACTTAAACGTCCCTGTCTGACAGCTCTGAAGAGAGCAGTGGTTCTCCCAGCACAGCATTTGAGCTCTAAGAATGGAAGACTGCCTCCTCAAGAGGGTCTCTGACCCCCGTGTAGCCTAAGTGGGGACACCTCCCAGTAGGGGCCGACAGACACCTCATATAGGTGGCTGCCCCTCTGGGATGAAGCTTCCAGAGGAAGGATCAGGCAGCAATATTTGCTGTTCTGCAATATTTGCTGTTCTGCAGCCTCCACTGGTGATACCCAGGCAAACAGGGTCTGGAATGGACCTCCAGCAAACTCCAACAGACCTGCAGCTGAGGGACCTGACTGTTAGAAGGAAAACAAACAGAAAGGAATAGCATCAACATCAACAAAAAGGTCATCTACACCAAAACCTCATGTGTAGGTCACCAACATCAAAGACCAAAGGTAGACAAAACCACAAAGATGGGGAGAAACCAGAGCAGAAAAGCTGAAAATTCTAAAAATCAGAGTGCCTCTTCTCCTACAAAGGATCGCAGCTCCTTGCCAGCAACGGAACACAGCTGGATGGAGAATGACTTTGACAAGTTGACAGAAGTAGGCTTCAGAAGGTCAGTAATAACAAACTTCTCCGAGCTAAAGGAGGATGTTTGAACCCATAGCAAGGAAGCTAAAACCCTTGAAAAAAGGTTAGATGAATGGCTAATTAGAACAAACAGTGTAGAGAAGACCTTAAATGACTTGATGGAGCTGAAAACCATAGCACAAGAACTTCACGACGCATGCACAAGCTTCAATAGCCGATTCAATCAAGTGGAAGAAAGGGTATCAGTGATTTAAGATCAAATTAATGAAATAAAGCAAGAAGACAAGGTTAGAGAAAAAAAGAATAAAATGAAATGAACAAAGCCTCCAAGAAATATGGGACTACGTGAAAAGACCAAATCTACGTTTAATTGGTATACCTGAAAGTGATGGGGAGAATGGAACCAGGTTGGAAAATACTGTTCAGAATATCCAGGAGAACTTCCCCAACCTAGCAAGGCAGGCCAACATTCAAATTCAGGAAATACAGAGAACACCACAAAGATATTCCATGAGAGGAGCAACTCCAAGACACATAATTGCCAGATTCACCAAGGTTGAAATGAAAGAAAAAGTGTTAAGGGCAGCCAGAGAGAAAGGTCGGGTTACCCACAAAGGGAAGCCCATTAGACTAACAGTGGATCTCTCGGCAGAAACCCTACAAGCCGGAAGAGAGTGGGGGCCAATATTCAACATTCTTAAAAGAATTTTCAACCCAGAATTTCATATCCAGCCAAACTAAGCTTCATAAGTGAAGGAGAAATAAAATCCTTTACAGACAAGCAAATGCTGAGAGATTTTGTCACCACCAGGCCTGCCTTACAAGAGCTCCTGAAGAAAGCACTAAACATGGAAAGAAACAACCGGCACCAGCCACTGCAAAAACATGCCAAATTGTAAAGACCATTGATGCTATGAAGAAAAAACATCAATTAACGGGCAAAATAACCAGCTAACATCATAATGACAGGATCAAATTCACACATAACAATATTAACCTTAAATGTAAATGGGCTAAATGCCCCAATTGAAAGACACAGACTGGCAAATTGGATAAAGAGTCAAGACCCATCAGTGTGCTGTATTCAGGAGACCCATCTCATGTGCAAAGATGCACATAGGCTCAAAATAAAGGGATGGAGGAAATCTACCAAGCAAATGGAAAGCAAAAAAAAAAAAACAAAAAAAAAAAACAAAAAAAAAAACAGTGGTTGCAATCCTAGTCTCTGACAAAACAGACTTTAAACCAACAAAGATCAAAAGAGACAAAGACGACCATTACATAATGGTAAAGGGATCAATTCAACAAGAAGAGCTAACTATCCTAAACATGTATATATGCACCCAATACAGGGGCACCCAGATTCATAAAGCGAGTCCTTAGAGACCTACAAAGAGACCTAAACTCCCACACAATAATAATGGGAGACTTTAACACCCCACTGTCAATATTAGACAGAAGTTTAACAAGGATATCCAGGACTTGAACTCAGCTCTGCACCAAGCGGACCTAATAGACATCTACAGAACTCTCCACCCTAAATCAACAGAATATACATTCTTCTCAGCACATCACACTTATTCTAAAATTGACCACATAATTGGAAGTAAAGCACTCCTCAGCTAATGTTAAAGAACAGAAATCACAACAATGTGTCTCTCAGACCACAGTGCAATCAAATTAGAACTCAGGATTAAGAAACTCACTCAAAACCACTAAACTACATGGAAACTGAACAACTTGCTCCTGAATGACTACTGGGTACGTAACGAAATGAAGGCAGAAATAAACATGTTCTTTGAAACCAATGACAACAAAGACACAATGTACCAGAATCTCTGGGACACATTTAAAGCAGTGTGTAGAGGAAAATTTATAGCACTAAATGCCCACAAGAGAAAGCAAGAAAGATTTAAAATCGACACCCTAACATCACAACTAAAAGAACAAGAGAAGCAAGAGCAAACACATTCAAAAGCTAGCAGAAGGCAAGAAATAACTAAGATCAGATCAGAACTGAAAGAGATAGAGACACAAAAAACCCTTCAAAAAAATCAATGAATCCAGGAGCTGGTTTTTTTTTTTGAAAAGATCAACAAAATTGATAGACAGCTAGCAAGACTAATAAAGAAGAAAAGAGAGAAGAATCAGATAGACACAATAAAAAATGATAAAGGGGATATCACCACCGATCCCACAGAAATACAGACTACCAACAGAGAATGTTATAAGCACTGCTACGCAAATAACTACAAAATCTAGAAGAAATGGATACATTCCTGGACACATACACCCTCCCAAGACTAAACCAGGAAGCAGTTGAATCTCTGAATAGACCAATAACAGGCTCTGAAATTGAGGCAATAATTAATAGCCTACCAACCAAAAAAAGTCCGGGACCAGAAGGATTCACAGCCGAATTATTCCAGAGGTAGAAAGAGGAGCTAGTACCCTTCCTTCTGAAACTATTCTAATCAATAGAAAAAGAGGGAATCCTCCCCTAACTCATTTTATGAGGCCAACATCATCCTGATACCAAAGCCTGGCAGAGACACAACAAAAAAAGAGAATTTTAGACCAATATCCCTGATGAACATCAATGCAAAAATCCCCAATAAAATACTGGCAAACTGAATCCAACAGCACATCAAAAAGCTTATCCACCACGATCAAGTCAGCTTCATCCTTGGGATGGAAGGCTGGTTCAACATATGCAAATTGCCAGGCGCGGTGGCTCACGCCTGTAATCCCAGCACTTTGGGAGGCTGAGGTGGGCAGATCATGAGGTCAAGAGATGGACACCATCCTGGCTAACACGGTGAAACCCCGTCTCTACTAAAAATAGAAAATATTAGCCAGGCGTGGTGGCGGGCGCGTGTAGTCCCAGCTACTCAGGAGGCTGAGGCAGGAGAATGGTGTGAACCTGGGAGGCGGAGCTTGCAGTGAGCCGAGATCGCACCACTGCACTCCAGCCTGGGCAACAGAGTGAGACTCCATCTCAAAAAAATAAATAAATACGCAAATCAATAAACGTAATCCATCACATAAACAGAACCAATGACAAAAACCACATCAGTATCTCAATAGATGCAGAAAAGGCCTTGGACAAAATTCAACAGCCCTTCATGCTAAAAACTCTCAATAAACTAGGTATTGATGGAACATATCTCAAAATAATAAGAGCTATTTATGACAAACCCACAGCCAATATCATACTGAATGGGCAAAAACCGGAAGCACTGTTTGAAATCCGGCACAAGACAAGGATACTCTCTCTCACCACTCCTATTCAACAGTGTTGGAAGTTCTGGCCAGGGCAATAAGGCAAGAGAAAGAAATAAAGGGTATTCAATTAGGAAAACAGGAAGTCAAATTGTCCCTGTTTGCAGATGACATGATTGTATATTTAGAAAACCCCACTGTCTCAGCCCAAAATCTCCTTAAGCTGACAAGCAACTTCTGCAAAGTCTCCAGTTACAAAATCAATGTGCAAAAATCACAAGCATTCCTATTCACCAATAACAGCCAAATCATGAGTGAACTCCCATTCACAATTGCTACAAAGAGAATAAAATACCTAGGAATCCAACTTACAAGGGATGTGAAGGACCTCTTCAAGGAGAACTACAAACCACTGCTCAAAGAAATAAGAGGACACAAACAAATGGAAGAACATTCCATGCTCATGGATAGGAAGAATCAATATCCTGAAAATGGCCATACTGCCCAAAGTAATTTATAGATTCAATGCCATCCCCATCAAGCTACCAATGACTTTCTTCACAGAATTGGAAAAATCTACTTTAAAGTTCATATGGAACCAAAAAAGAGCCCACATAGCCAAGACAATCCTAAGCCAAAAGAACAAAGCTGGAGGCATCATGCTACCTGACTTCAAACTATACCACAAGGCTACAGTAACCAAAACAGCATGGTAGTGGTACCAAAACAGAGATATAGACCAATAGAACAGAACAGAGGCCTCAGAAATAACAACACACATCTACAACCATCTGATCTTTGACAAACCTGACAAAAACAAGAAATGGGGAAAGGATTCCCTATTTAATAAACGGTGCTGGGAAAACTGGCTAGCCATATGTAGAAAGCTGAAACTGGATCCCTTCCTTACACCTTATACAAATATTAATTCAAGATGGATTAAAGACTTAAATGTTACACCTAAAACCATAAAAACCCTAGAAGAAAACCTAGGCAATACCATTCAGGACATAGGCATGGGCAAGGACTTCATGACTAAAACACCAAAAGCAATGGCAACAAAAGCCAAAATACACAAATGGGATCTAATTAAACTAAAGAGCTTCTGCATGGCAAAAGAAACTACCATCAGAGTGAACAGGCAACCTACAGAATGGGAGAAAATTTTTGCAATCTACCCATCTGACAAATGGCTAATATTCAGAATCTACAAAGAACTTAAACAAATTTACAAGAAAAAAACAAACAAACCCATCAAAAAGTGGGCAAAGGATATGAACAGACACTTCTCAAAAGAAGACATTTATGCAGCCAACAGACACATGAAAAAATGCTCATCATCACTGGTCATAAGAGAAATGTGAAGCAAAACCACAATGAGATACCATCTCATGCCAGTTAGAATGGCAATCATTAAAAAGTGAGGAAACAACAGATGCTGGAGAGGATGTGGAGAAATAGGAATGCTTTTACACTGTTGGTGGGAGTGTAAATTAGTTCAACCATTGTGGAAGACAGTGTGGTGATTACTCAAGGATCTAGAACCAGAAGTATCATTTGATCCAGCAATCCCATTACTGGGTATATAACCAAAGGATTATAAATCATGCTACTATATATAAAGACACATGCACACGTATGTTTATTGCAGCACCATTCACAATAGCAAAGACTTGGAACCAAGCCAAATGGCCATCAATGATAGACTGGATTAAGAAAATGTGGCACATATACACCATGGAATACTATGCAGCCATAAAAAAGGATGAGTTCATGTCCTTTGCAGGGACATGGATGAAGCTGGAAACCATCATTCTCAGCAAACTATCACAAGGACAGAAAACCAAACACCGCATGTTCTCACTCATAGGTGGGAATTGAACAATGAGATCACCTCGACACAGGATGGGGAACATTACACACTGGGGCCTATCGGGGGGTGGGGGGGCTGGGGGAGGGATAGTATTAGGAGAAATACCTAATGTAAATGATGAGTTGATGGGTGCAGCAAACCAACATGGCATATGTTTACCTATGTATCAAACCTGCACATCGTGCACATGTACCCTACAACTTAAAGTATAATAAAAAAATCATGAACAATATTGAATTTTGTCAAATTATTTATCTGCCTCTATTGAAGTAATCATGTATTTTTTTCTCCTTTTTTTTTCCTGGTACTATGGTAAATCACACAGGTTGAATTTTGAATGTTAAACCAATCTTGTATGGCTGAGATAAATACAACTTAGTCATTTGTTTACTGTTGGACTAGACTTGCTAATATTTTATTTTACTTATTTATTTTTGTTGAGACAAGGTCTCCTCCTGTCGCCCAGGCTGGAGTACAGCGGTGCAATCTCGGCTCACTGCAAACTCCACCTCTTGGGTTCAAGCAATTCTCCTGCCTCAGCCTCCCGAGTAGCTGGGATTACAGGCACCCACCATCACGCCTGGCTAATTTTTTTATTGTTTTAGTAGCGATGGAGTTTCACCATGTTGGCCAGGTTGGTCTCAAACTCCTGACCTCACGTGATCCGCCCGCCTCGGCCTCCCAAAGTGCTGGGATTACAGGAATGAGCCACCATGCCTGGCCACTAATTTTTTTTAAGGTATTTTGCATCTGTGATCATGAGAAATATTGATTGGTAGTTTTTTTTCCTTTGAATGTTTTTGGTTTTGGTATTGGTATAATGCTCATCTCTTAAAGCGAGTGGGAAGCTTTCCATTCTCTATTTTCTGAATCGGTTTCTATAGAATGGGTATTCAAATGTTTGATAGAATTCACCAGTAAAGTCATCTAGGCCTCAACTTTACTCTGTGGTAATATTTTAAATTATTAATTTCTTTACTTGACGTGAGGCTATTCAGACTTTGTTTCTTTGTGAGTAAATTTATATATGGACTTTGTAATTAGTTTATTTCAAGACCTGTACATTTTATATAAGTTGTCAAATTTATTGGCATAAATATGTTAATAATATTCCATTATTGGCCGGGTACAGTTGCTCACACCTGTAATCCCAGCACTTTGGGAGGTGGAGGTGGGCAGATCTCTTTGAGCCCAGGAACCTGAGACCAGCCTGGGCAACATAACAAAACCCCATCTCTACAAAAAAATAAAAATATAAAAAAGAAGTGCTCTTATTTTTTAAAAATTCCATTATTATCCTTTTAATGTCTGTAGACTCTGTAGTAATGTCCCTTTTTCCATGCCAGATACTGGCAATTTGTTTCTTCTCTCTGTTCCTTACCAGTTTAGCTAGAAGTTTGTCAATTATATTAATCTATTTATGAAATCAACTTTTACTGTAGTCCTAGCTACTCAGGAGGCTGAGACAGAGGGACCACTTGAGCCCACAAGTTCGAGGCTAGGCTGGGCAACATAGCAAGACCCTGTCTTGAAAAAAATAAATCAACTTTTGGTTTCATTTGTCTACGGTTTGTCCATTTTCAGTTTCTTTCATTTCTGTTCTTAACTTTGTCACCATCCTTCTGTTTACTTTGGGTTTAATTTGATCTTTTTCTAGCTTTTAAAAAATAGCTTTATTTAGATATAATTCACCTACCATACAACTTACCAGCTTAATGTATACAATTTAATGGCTTTTAGTATATTCACAGAACTGTGCATCTACCATCACCATTTTAAAACATCTTCATTACCCTAAAAAGAAACCTTATACCCCTTAGCTATCATCTCCCAATTTCCCTCCTCCATTCCAAGGCTACCATTAACTACTTTGTTTCTATAGATTTGCCTTTTCTAGACATCTCATATATAAGGAATCATTCACTGCATGGTCCATGATGACTACCTTATTTCTTCACTTCTTTTTATAGTCAAATAACATTCCATTATATGGTTTTTCTAGCTTCATAAGGTGGAAACTTAGAGAAATAATTTTGATTTTCCGTCTAACATGGATATTTAGTGTTGTAAACTTTCAGCAAAGCACTGCTTATTTTCAACCTACTTTGGGTTTTTCTAATAGAATACACAAATTTAAAATATTTTTTTACTATACTATAAAGTTTATGTTAAGTAATGTTTATGGCATAATACCAAAAACATTAAGATTTGATAACTAGTGAGTACGCTCATTGTCTTTCACATCTATTTCATAATTTCCATTTGAGTGTCTGAAGCTCAATCTTTAGTAGATTCCTTGGAAAGGGATTATAGGAAGAATATTTTCTGAATTCCTGCATGTTAATAGATTTGTCTGTATGCTTTATACTTAAAGGTTAGTTATGCTGGATATAAAATTCTTCATATTTTCTTTCCTTATCTTAAACATATTAATCCATCTTTCTTCTGGAATAAAGTATTGCTGTCAATATCTGATAATCTAATTTTCTCTTCTTTATAAGTCATGTGCTTTTTTTTTTTTTTTTTTTTTTTTGAGATGGAGTCTCACTCTGTCTCCCAGGCTGGAGTGCACTGGTGTGATCTCAGCTCACTGCAACCTCTGTCTTCTGGGTTCAAGCCATTTTCCTGCCTCAGCCTCCTGAGTAGCTGGGATTACAAGTGTCTGCCACCATGCTCAGCTAATTTTTTGTATTTTCAGTAGAGACAGGGTTTCACCATGTTGGCCAGGCTGGTCTTGAACTCCTGGCCTCAAATGATCCACCCACCTCGGCCTCCCAAAGTGCTGGGATTACAGGTGTGAGCCACCGTGCCTGGCCCAGTCACGTGCTTTTATTGCCTCAATTCCCAGAGAATTTTCCTCCTCTTTAATATCTGGTAATTTTGTAAGAATCAATTCGTGTTGGTCATTCTGACTCAATATTCTCACATATATAATATGCTCTCCAATATTTGGTTTTTAAACAGTTATTTTAGGAAAGTTTTCTTAAAATATAATTTTAAAGCTTTGCTCTTTTCCTTGGTTTTGTTTTGGACTTCCATTATCTGTATGTTAAATCTTTTTTTTTTTTTGAGACCCATTGGAGGGTCTCACTCCATCAACCAGCCTGGGGCTGGAGTGCAGTGTTGTGATCATAGCTCACTGCAGCCTCAATCTCCTCAGCTCAGGTGACTCTCCCACCTCAGCCGGGACAAGTAGCTGGGACTACAGGCATGCGCCACCCACATCCAGCTAGTTTTTTGTAGAGATGGGGTTTCACCACGTTGCCCAGGCTGCCTTTGCTTATTTTCAATGTCTGTCTCTTTGAGGTCTTTTACTTTTTTAAAAAAAATTATCCTGTTTTTCACCTTTAAGATTTTTGCTAATCTCTTCATCTGTAGATGGACACTTGGGTGGCTTCCACTTTTTGGCTATTGTGAATAATGCTGCTATAAACATGGATGTACAAATATATTTTCAAGTCCATGCTTTCAATTATGTAGGGTATACATAGAAAAGCAGAATTGCAGGACCACACTGTAATTCTGATTAATTTTTTATTGTGATTATGTATGTATATTTTTATTGTGATTATGTTTGGACACATATTTTATTGGGATTATATGTATCCATACATAATCACAATAAAATTATAATCACAATAAAAAATCAGAATTTATGTACATATTATAATCACAATAAAATGTGTAACATAAAATTTATCAATTTAACCATTTTAAAGTGTACAGTTTTGTGGCTTTTAGTACATTTACATTGTTATGCAACCATCACCAATCATCCATCTTCAGAACTTTTTCATTTTCCCCAACTGAAACTCTGTACTCATTAAATACTCACAATCCCCCTCCCCCGAGGTAAACATCATTCTCCTTTCTGTTTCTATGAATTCAATTACTCTGGGCACATCATGTAAGTGGAATCATACAATATTTGTCCTTTTGTGTTTGGCTTATTTCACTTAGCATGTCTTTAAGGTTCATGCATGTTAAAGAAATGTTAGAATTTCCTTCCTCTTTTAGCTGAACATTGTCTGTATTATGTATGTGTATACACAACATTTATCCATTCACCTGTCTATGTACAACTTAACTGCATCCACTTACAGTTACTGTGAATAATGCTACTATGAACATGATGTACAAATACTTCTTTTGAGTCCCTGTTTTCATTTCTTTGGGGTATACAATTCCAGAGGTGGAACTGCTGGATCATATGTTAACTGTATAATTTTTTGAAAAGCTGTCATGCCACTTTCCACAGTGCCTGCACCATTTTACATTCCCCCTAGTAATGAAAAGGTTCCAATTTTTCCACACTCTAGCCAACACTTACTATTTTTTAATAATAGTAATCCCGACGTGGTATTATAGTTTTGATTTGCATTTCCCTAATGACTAGTGATATTGAGCATCTTGTCATGTGTTTATTGGATGTTTGTG
Source organism: Gorilla gorilla gorilla (assembly GCF_029281585.2). NCBI lineage: Eukaryota > Metazoa > Chordata > Mammalia > Primates > Hominidae > Gorilla > Gorilla gorilla. Next base: position 42,743,285 of record NC_073232.2, on the reverse strand, counting down.
TATCTTCTTTGGAGAAATGCCTATTCAAGTCCTTTGCCCATTTTTAATTGTTTTGCTATTGAATTACAAGGATTTCTGGGCTCTCTAATCTGTCTGTGTGTCTTTATGCCAGTACCAGTTTTGATTACTGTAGCTTTGTAGTTTAAGTTTTGAAATCAGGACATGTGAGACCTCCAATATTATTCTTTACCAAGATTGTTGGCTATTCAGAATCCCTTGAGATTCCTTATTTTAGGATGGATTTTCCTATTTCCGCAAAAATCTTAGTCTTTTCTGTAGCTGTAACAGAATACCTAAGACTGGGTAATTTATAAGGAAATTTACTGGGCTTACAGTTCTGGAAGCTGGGAATTACAAGGGCATGGTGGTGGCATCTGGTGAGGGCTTCATGGTGCTTCATAACAGGGTGGAAAAGTAGAAGGGGAAAGAAGTGTATATAAAAGAGACAGGACAAAGGAGGATGACCCACTTAACGACAACATGCTCTTGCGAGAGTCTCGACTAACCCAGTCTCATAGGAAAGACATTAATCCATCTTAATTATCTCTTAAGGCCCAGGCTCCCAAAACCATTACATTGGCAATTAAATTTAAACATGAGTTTTGGTGCGGACAAACCACATGCAAAACCATAGCACCCTCATTGGGATTTCCACAGGGAATATGTTTTTCCATCCCTTTACATTGAACCTGTGTCTCTAGATCTAAAGTGAGTCTCTTATTGACAGCATCTAGTTAGCTCCTTTTTTTTTGATGCATTATGCCAACGTGTATCTTTTGATCACAGGGTTTAATCCATTTAGTCACTGATGGGGAAGAACTTCTTTGCCTTTTTGTTTTCATGTCTTAAGATTTTTTTTTTTTCAGACAGGATCTTGCTCTCTTGCCCAGGCTGGCATGCAGTGGCACAAGCACAACTCACTGCAGCCTTGACCTACCAGGCTCAAGCAATTCTCCCGCATCAGCCTCCAGACTAGCTATGACTAGGCATGTACCACCACGCCTGGCTAATTTTTTTGAAAAGATGGCATCTATGTTGCCCAGGCTAGTCTCGAATTCCTGGTCTCAAGCAATCTTCCTGCCTCAGCTTCCCAAAGTGTTGATATCAGGTGTAAGCTGCTGCCCCTGGCAGCTTTTTTTTTTTTTTTTTGGCCTCATTACTGGCTCCCCCTACCCTTTTTTTTTTTGTGGTAACGTATTTTTGATACCCTTTTCCTTTTGTCTATATTCTATACATATTTTCTTTGCAGTTATGAGGATTACATCTTAATGTTGGAACAATCTGAATTCTAGCCTGATGTTGAAGTGAATTTTTCAACTCAGGTATTGTATATTTCAGCTCCAGAATTCGTTTTGCTCCTTTTCTATCTCTTTGTTGATATTCTCATTTTGTTCATATATTTTCCTGACTTCTTCTGGTTCTATGTCCATGTTTTCTTTTAGCTTGTTCAGCATACTTAAGACAGGTGTTCTAAGTATTTAATACCTGTGTTTCTTCAGAGACAGTTTCTGTCACCTTTTCTCCCTTTGAATGGGCGTTTTCCTGTTTTTGCCTTGTGGTTTTCTGCTGGAAAAATGGGAATTTAAAAAAAAAATCATCTCTCCCAGTTTTTGCAGACTGGTTTCATGATGAGGACAACCTTCCTTCACTAATTAGCAGGTGTGTTCTGAGCCTCGGGAGCAGCCTGGGGTGACAGCTTCAAGTTGTGCAGCTTTTCCCGGACATGCTGCCTTTCCCCATGTGAGCCCTCTGTTAAGTGAAACACACTCTTTCAAGAAGCCCCCAGATGAGTTAGAATGCTGGAAATAAGTTTTGCTCTATTCCCTCCAGTTCAAGGGAGGGAAATAAGCAACACTACTGAAAAGTTCTGGTTTACACTGAGATTAGAAGTTTATACTATAATGTAAATAACACTGCTTTCTTCATCTAGAAAGACTTGCTACAAAAAGTCAACTGAATTAAATGAAGGAGGTACTTACTGATGTAGTTTATTTTTATTTTGATGTAAATGCCTTTGTGGACAAGAAACCCCACAGCAGCTCATCTATAAGCCACACTGACTAGCACTGTTTCAGAGCACTTTTAATATTACCTTACTTGAACTTTTCATGGACTATTTTCTCCATAGTTGCAGAAATAAGAAAAGAACGTGGGAAAGATAGCACTGATTATTTTTAGTAAGGACTATTTTTTTTCTATCTATCTCATAAGTCAAAAGGTGTTTCATGTAACCGAACCTCACTTTTTTGCTTTTTAAAAGCAAAGTAAAAATAGAACATAACTAAATTCAACTGTTATGTAAGTTATTTTGTCTTCTCAGACTTAATGATTTATCATGCATGTATCAAAAGATGAGATTTTTATAAGTTAACCATACATAGTTATTTTATATATGACTCATGATATATCAAAACCTGGGTAAAACCCACATTGGAATGGAGTTCAACTATACTTATTAAAGTAGATATTATGATAATTCTGACTCTTTGTTGGACTTACATGAATGCCTTTTCTAACTTGAAACACAATCCTTCTCCCTAAAAAGCACTGAAATGTAAAAGTGTACATCAATCTATATTTAAAATGTTCTATTCCAAATTTTTGAAGTGCTTAGCCTAAAACAGATTTCTTTTAGAAATAAGCCTATTATGAATTGAAAAGACCAACTGACAAAATTTGAGAAGTTTTCCTTGTTCAGATTTTAGAGTTTATTTCTTATGTGATTATCCTGCTTTGTATATAACACTACAGTCATGTGCCACCTAACATTTCAGTCAGTGACAGACTGCTTATCTGGTGGTGGTCCTGTAAGATTAAAATACTCTATACTGTACCTTTTTCTACATTTAGATACATACATTGTTAGCTTTGTGTTATAACCGGTTACAGTATTCAGTACAATAACATGCTGTATAGGTTTGTAGCCTAGGAGCAATAGGCTGTATCATATAGCCTAGGTATGTAGCAGACTATACCATCTAAGTTTGTGTAAGTACACTCTGTGATGTTCCCACAACAACAATCTTCTAATGATGATGCATTTTCCTCTCATTAAGCAACACATAACTAATTTCAACAGAACAGTGCTACAATGAAAGTTCAACAAGACCTCAAAAGCAGACGATGGAGGACTTCCACTCCTTTTGGTTGCTCCTTTTACTTAACATCTGCTTGTATATATGTTAGTTACAGTAAGGCATTCTTATCAGTTTTCCTGAGTAGAAATTTATATTTAACTTAAGGCTACATTTACACAGAAAGTAAACTTCATAGTCCTCAAATTTCAGAAAGTAGGCAGCCAAAGACCTTTACTGGTCTACTACAGTTAATTTTGCAAAACATCATTAAAGTGGTTGAATAATATCCAAGGACATTAGGAGCACAGGATTTTGAAATTTTATTCTGATAAATCTGGTAATTTATGGTACTCTATTAACTCATTCCTTTTTGTCTAAGTTACCCAATATTGTTCCCTCTAAAACACTAACTTTTACTATAGTAAAAATAACCACTGCCAAGAGATTGGTCCTTGTGTTGCTGGCTATCTGGATTAAGATGTCATTTTTCCCATTCTGCTTTCTCCCAGCAATCTTCATTTCATAATTCTGTCTGTATTAATCATAATTTGGTGTGTGTATGTGTTTTAGAATCACATTTTTTTTTTTTTTGAGACAGGGTCTTGCTCTGTTTCCCAGGCTTGAGTACAGTGGCACAAGCACAGCTCACTGCAGCCTTGACCCCCAGGCTCAAGGGATCCTCCCACCTCAGCCTGCTCAGTAGCTGGGACCACAGGCATATGCCACTACACCTGGGTAACTTTTTTATTTTTAGCAGAGATAGGGTCTTGCTATGTTGCTTAGGCAGGTCTCAAATTCCTGGGTTCAAGAGATCCTCCCACCTTGGCCTCCCAATGTGCTGGGATTACAGGCATACACCACTGTGCCCAGCCTATAAATTTCTTAACAGCAATCCAGTCATTCAATAGTTTAGTCCATTGGGCTCTGCATAGAAGCTGTTCATTTTTCAGTTATATGGACTTAAGTGGTATGGAAGTTACGTATAGCAGTCAACACATGGCTATGTAAAGATACTTAGATTCTTTTAAGCAGCAATAAGATTTCATTTATATACACACACACATATATTAGTTTATAAATTATATATATGTGTTGGTTTACTATTTGTAACTTCTCCACACTCTCACACTGTAATAACCATTTTATTTTTTTTGAGACGGAGTCTTGCTCTGTTGCCCAGGCTGGAGTGCACTGGTGCGATCTCAGCTCACGGCAACCTCTGCCTCCCAGGTTCAAGTGACTCTCTCACCTCAGCCTCCTGAGTAGCTGGGATTATGGGCACCTGCCACCATGCCTGGCTAATTTTTTGTATTTTTAGTAAAGACGGGGTTTCAACATGTTGGCCAGGCTGGTCTCAAACTCCTGATCTCAGATGATCCACCTGCCTCGGCCTCGGCCTCCCAAAGTGCTGGGATTACAGGCATGAGCCACCATGCCTGCCCAATAACCATTTTATTATAATTTCACTGAGGTAGATGATTGCTTCTTTTATTACTGCATTTACCATTCAGCTTTCCAAAGAATCGTAAAGTCAGTTCACTGCTCTTTTTATAATATTACTAGGTTATTACCACCTAGTTATCACATTTGCTTACCCCACTGTTAAGATGTTCTGGTGGATACTTCAGTTAACTCCATATTGGTGATAACTCCCTATTTAAAGTTAGTAAGAATAAAAGTTAGTTAATGAATGATGAAACTTCCAATATGGAAGGAAAGGCTTAGGGTTGGTGAGGAAACAACAGTTTCCACATTTTCCAGGGTAGTTCCAGCCCTCCTTTATGTGAAAGTTCAGCATTAAAAGAAATAACAGAATTGCAGTAATGGAACTAAAAGCTTCATATTGGATTTTTCCCTCTTTTCATTTGGAAAGAAAAATCATTGGTAATTATAAAACTTTAAAGGGTTCTGTATGATCTAATTCTGAAAGAGTTTAATAATTCCCACGTGGGGTTCCAAGTTGAATATAATGAAATTTGTAAGATTATGGAATACTTAATTTCCTTCTGAAAGACACTTGTATTCTACTTTCTATAACACACATGGCAATAAACAGTATTTTCCATTCTTTGAACCCCTATATTATGTCTACATTTTTGAATTTTCTGCTTCCATCCACTTTACTAAAAAAATTTATTAAAAATCATCAATGGTCACAAAATCTGAGTGGATCAAAGTGCTGAACTTAATTCTCCATATTTCTAAAACACTTATGTTGGAACAAAGGCTAGTCAGAAGAAAGGAACTTCAGAGTTCACTTTAAAAGTGGGTAAAAATACCTACTTTCCCAGAGAATCAAAACCAAATTCTTCCTTCAGTTATTTAAATACTGCATAAAGTATAAAGAACTCTTGTGTGAACTAGGATTCACCATAAGTAATGTAAATAGTCTAAAGCATCAATTAACTTACTTCATTAAGCTCACAGCTGTTACCACACCATATTTCTTTTTTTTTTTTCCTTTTAATTACATTTATTTTAATGCTGAATTTACTCCCGTGCCATAAGTTTTTGTTTCTTCAGTTTCTTCTGGGATATCTTTTTCTTCTGGGCAATCTCCTCTTCTGGTTTAGGAACAATCTGTTCCTTTTCAGTAAAGATCATCTCAATGTGGCAGGGAGAGCTCATGTATGGGTTAATCCATGAGCTCTGTAGGTCCGTTGGTGCATCTTAGGTGCTTTGTTCACTTGGATATGCTCAATGACCAGAGAATCTACCCTTAAGTTCAGCATTACTCTCTGTGTTTTTAAGCACGTGCAGCAAAAATTCAGCACTCTTTTTGGCCACCGACCTTGTGGCCCAAACAGGCTAAGTGGTGAGCATTTTAGTTAAGAAGGCCCAGTGTTGTTATGCAGGACTTTCCGTTAAAGAAAAAAAAAAATCGAAATATTTTAACTCAAGTAGGTTTAATTCACCACAGAAGAGCTAAGAGAAAAGAGAGGGGGTTGGTAAAATACAGTATACTTTCTTTAAAAAGGACTTGGGAGGGAAAAAATCAACTTAGAAGATCCAGCCCCACTGCTTCACCTGCGCACACCTGCCAACTCCACCATTGTAATGTCGGAATGGTATGCACTGTTTCTGTAAAGTGACATCTTTCAGATACTTCGTGCCTTTTTGTATATACATACCCTTGATGGCCTGAGCAGTTTCACGAGTGTTCTTAAAGTGAACACGAAGATTGGAACCTCTTGATTTGCATGATTTTGTGGGGTTCTCCGGGTCAAGTGAATAGCGAACCATTTTCAGATTACCTCAGGCCACTTAGGAAAGAGCATCATATTTCTTAATAGGAGAAAGTCTTAAGTACCACTATTGTAATAATTTTTTTCTTTTTTGAGACAGAGTCACTCTGTCACTCAAGCTAGAGTGCAGTGGTGCAATCTCAGCTCACTGCAACCTCTGCCTCCCAGGTTCAAGCGATTTTCCTGCCTCAGCCTCCCAAGTAGCTGGGACTACAGGCATGCACCACCAAACCCGGTTAATTTTGGTAATTTTAGTAGGGATGGGGTTTCACCATGTTGGCCAGGTTGGTCTCGAACTCCTGGCCTCAGATGATCCGCCTGCCTCGGCCTCCCAAAGTGCTGGGATTGAAGGCGTGAGCCACCATGCCAGGCCCATAATAACTTCATAACCACAGTAAAGTATTTTAGAGCTTTCTTTGAAGGAAGCACATCTTGATTCATGAAATATCTGAAACTTCAGAGAGCCTAAATTTTTCTTAACCATGTGACATTAGTGTGAGTGGAAACCAAGAGTATAAACCTAAGCCCATGTACTAAAGAAATTACATAAGTTAACCTGTTACTGCCACATCATACATTCGGATTTAAATACGAAAAACACCACACAGAAAACAAACATTTTTTTAAAAAAGATTTAAGATCATAAATAGGTCATTGTTGTCACAACACATTTCAGAATCTTAAAAAAACAAACATTTTGGCTTTCTAAGAAAAAGACTTTTAAAAAAAATCAATTCCCTCATCACTGAAAGGACTTGTACATTTTTAAACTTCCAGTCTCCTAAGGCACAGTATTTAATCAGAATGCCAATATTACCACCCTGCTGTAGCAGGAATAAGAGGCAAGGTATTAGCACTAAGAAAAACGCAAAATTCCTGAACAAAATCATCTGTCATTTTAAAAAAGGGATAAAAAAACAGGCTAAGTGGTGAGCATTTTAGTTAAGAAGGCCCAGTGTTGTTATGCAGGACTTTCCGTTAAAAAAAAAAAAAAAAATCGAAATATTTTAACTCAAGTAGGTTTAATTCACCACAGAAGAGCTAAGAGAAAAGAGAGGGGGTTGGTAAAATACAGTATACTTTCTTTAAAAAGGACTTGGGAGGAAAAAAATCAACTTAGAAGATCATATGAAAGGGCAAACATCACATGGAACCCAGTTAGTGTCCTAGTTTATTACTAGTCTTCAGATCCAGAAAACAGAGTAAGACACTAGGTAAACAGAACACCTAGACACATCTGTAAGGCATTTGTTTCCTATCACACGGCCCATTCTAGCTTAACACCCACCAACTGAGATGTAGTGAAATACTAAAATTGGATGCTCAAATTATGTTTTTATCCAACCAAAAAGTTCTTTAAATATAAAATTCCTCACTTTAAACTCTGCCTTGTCTTCTGTGATACCAACAGAACTTTAAGGTTTTACATATGCAATATGATGATTTTGTGTTACTTTTAAAAGAATCCACAAAGTAAGCAATTGTCCACAGATGAAACATGGGATGAGGTTCATGACTGAATCAATCATGGAGTGTTAGTCAATTGTAAACTCCTGAAAGTTAAGACTAGGAAATGTGTATATCAGACACACAAGAGTACAACAATAGGAGAAAGAGGGAAGCCTGTTTGTCATTCCAATTCTGACAAGGTACAAGGTCTTCGAAATTCTTGTCCACGTTCATGGAGCCATTTATTGGATACTGTGAGAGAAAAGTAATATATTAATTTTCCCCCTTAATCTAATCAGTATTTAATTAGTTCCTAAAAGCTAGGTCTATAACAAATTCATTATGGGATAAAAGTTCAACACCAAAACCGGATAAAGGCAGATGCTACTTAAAAACTTGGCTAAATGCTGAAAACACAGATTTTATATACCTATATACATATGTGTACACACTTGTGTGCGTTTATGTACATACATGTATGTATACACATGTATATTTGCAAGTCTATGTGCATTTCTTACAGTTTCCAATGTTCAATGTGAGGCTTGAAATGAGACACAAATGGACCTAAGATACAGGTACAGGTAAGAGTAGAATATTGCTTTATGTATTGTTTTCAAAGTACAACCTCCAAAATACAAAGACAATAATGAACACAAACTTTCCACTCTAAAGGAACAACTCTCTTATCAACCATTGCTATTGTATGCTCATTAAGTTTCCAAAATACCTTTACAAAATGTATACCATGTAAAAATGTATCCCAAAAGCAGTTAATTTGCTATTTTTTTTTTTGTCTCTGGTACCATAGAACCCAGTCAAAATATCTAAAGCAGGAACCTTAACTCCTTTTTCCTTCTTCAACCCTTGTACCTACACTTTATTTATCAAACCCTGACAATTTTCCTTACATCTCTCTCAAATCTATTTGCTCTCCAACCCTTCCACTGATGCTTTAATCCAGGCCATTATCATCTCCCACTTAGACAACAGAAAACAGCTTTCTAAACTCTCTCTCACCAACTAGCCTCTCCTCATTCTAGTCCAGTGGTTCTTAAACACTATAATCATAAGGGGAGGTTTTAAAATCCTGATCAGGCCTCACTCCTTAACCTTGTTATGTCCTGTATGTAACCACTAAACATGTGGCTAGTAACACAGATTGAAATGGATACATGGGGCTAATTAATAGATATTAAAACTAATTTCACCTGTTTCTTTTTACTTTTTAAAAATGTGGCCAGTCCTGCACTTGCATGTCCCTGACTGAGAGTGAGTGCCTCTTTAAATTTTGCACATTAGGTGCTACTCGAGCCTCACATTAGAACCTGGTATCTAACATGTTTGGAAAACTGCTGTTCTATCTTCAGGACCAAATTTAAAGAAAAAGCTTTGAAGAAGACTCCCCAAACATAGGCAGTCACCATCTTCTGTTTACATTTTTGTATTAATATGTACTACATTATAATCCATTAGTATGTCTCAATCAGATTATTAACCCTTTGAGGGGAAGATACTGTCTTATTCAATTTTGAGTCAGTCATTGTTTCTTGGAATAAGTAAAAATAGAGTTAAAAATAAAACCTGTCATCAAAATTCTGATTTCAAATTTGTATTATGATTAGGCACTTGTTTGGCTGAATCCTGTACAATGTTAAAATCATATTAAGCAAACATGGGGGCTTTTGTTTTTAAGACACAGATAATAGTTTCAAAATAAGAAACAAAAATTACATTGTCTTTGTAGAATATATGAAATATTTACCCCATTTGTTGCCAACTAGCACTGGACAGGCTGCATGCCGTGTACTATAATCTCCTTCTCCACTGGCAAACAGATTATACCAGAAAACAGCAGTTCCCTATGGAGAACAATTCACAATTATCCCCAAGTATACCATACCAGGTAATTGCTTTTGGTAGTTATTACTTTTTTTTTTTTGAGACAGAGTCTTGCTCTATCGCCCAGGCTGGAGTACAATGGCACGATCTCAGCTCACTGCAACCTCCACCTCCCGGGTTGAAGTGATTCTCCTGCCTCAGCCTCCCAAATAGCTGGGATTACAGGCGTGCAACACCAGGCCTGGCTAATTTTGTATTTTTAGTAGAGACGGGCTTTCACCATGTTGGTCAGGCTGGTCTCGAACTCCTAACCTCAGATGATCCGCCCATCTTGGCCTCCCAAAGTGCTGGGATTACAGATGTGAGCCACCGTGCCCGGCCATTTTCAGCAGTAATTTTTCCTTTGTTCCTGCGGAAGAACTCTATAGCAGTATTTTATTTTCCTCTAATATAATTCTGAAAATATGGTTACATCACTTTAAGAACCGTTTTTGATCATATGAAAAATACCATAAAAATGTTTGACAACAAAAGTATTTGCCAAAAGAAAGCTAACATATCTTACATAGCAAGATGGCGGGGAAAACACAATGCAGAACCCATTTTAGAAATGAAAAATTTTAAATACTAATTCCTGGTCATTCATTACCTCTAAGTACTCATGGCAAGGACCATAAAAATACCTTTAAAAATATAATTTGGTCAGGCACAGGGGTTCATGCCTGTAATCCCAACATTTTGGGAAGCTGAGGTGGGAGGATCACTTGAGCCCAAGAGTTCAAGACCAGCCTGGGCAATACAGGGAGACACTGTCTCTACAAAAAATTTAAACGTTAGCTGGGCATGGTGACATGCACCTGTAGTCCCAGCTATTTGGAAGGCTGAGGCTTGAACCCAGGAGGTCAAAGCTGCAGTGAGCCATTTTTGTGCTGCTGGGCTCCAGCCTGGGCAACAGAGCGAGAACAGGTCTCAAAAAATGAAAAAGAAAAAAAATGTAATTCATTAATTAGACCATGAATACAAGTGCATCTCTTCCTTAGGGAAAAAATAAACCAAAAACAAAACAAACAGGCTTACTTTTTTGGGCCAAACACTAGCTCCAACTTCAGGAAAAACAGTGGCTCCTCCTGCAGATACATCACTCATCTATAAGAAACAAGAGGGTGTTATCAAAAGTGCTGGTAGAATAAAGTAAAACATGCCATTATATAGACTTGATATTGGATACTAGAATATTGGGAACATATGGACTTGTTCTTATATAGCAGGGTTGGTACATGCTACTCAGTTTTTCAAAAATAAAATGCCATTTAGGTTTATATACATAAGTAAAAAAACTACAAAAAGCAAAGGAATGATTAACAAAAAACTATCAGGATGGGAGACTGGGGATATAATTTGAGATAGGAACTTATTTATAGCCAGAGGGAAAAAGTAATGACTTAAAACTAATGAGTCAATACATAGATATAAATATGTATTTTATTGTATTAGAATGTAATCTCCATGGAGGCAGGAATTTTCATCTGTTTTGTTCATTGCTGATCATTAATGTCTAGAACAATAGTACCTTACCGCAAGAACAGTAGGTGCTCAAGAAATATTTAAATAAATGTAAAATAAATATACTCAGTTTTGCCATTTCTCATGGAAGGAAATCAAACATATTAAATAAAAGTGAGAAAGTTAAAGGATTATATAAAGTTATAGTCATAAAGATAACCTAGAATAAAAATGGAAACCTTTTAAATTAACCAAAGAATCACAAAAAACAAGGCAAAGGAAACATGGATCATAAAGATTTTTTTAAAGCAACATAAGTAGAATGTATAGACTGATTAGATCACAGAGCAAAACCCAGCTACATATTATATCAGAGCTGCATCTAAAACAAGTGACTTACAAACACAGAACACAAAAATGTAAGATTTTGGGCAAATGCTATCCAAGGAAAACAGGATATGATCTTAGTATGAGACACAGTTTAAATCAAGGTAAAAAGCATTAAATGAGATAGAAGGTATTTTACAATGATAAATACATAACTAATAGTAAAGAACTAAGAACACTTAACCAATTAAACTCTGAGGAAATTAAAAAGTTGTGCATGAGAGGAAAAGTAATTTGAGATATTCTATGTGCCCCTCTGGGAATGGTATTTAAATAACGGAAAAAAATGATAATCAATTAAAATGCTATACAACTATTTTAGAAAAACAGGAAGGGTGTTTACATTAAGAGGGAGAAACGGATAGTGGGCCAAATAATACAGCATCAATATTCATAAAACAAAGAAATATAAGCAGAACCAGGAACACATAAACACTAATGGCTTTTAAACATCTGAAAAGATGCTCAACCTCTCTAATAAGAGAAATGCAAATTAAAGCCACAATAACTGCTAATTTAATAAGTGAAAGATACATAGATCAAAAAGTCTGACAAACATACTTCACAAACATATCCCACTTAAAATTGGGATATAAATTGGTACAACCTCTAAGACTCACCTCTAGAAAATATGCAAGCCTTTGCAGCATGAATTTGTATACCGTACTAACCCTCTCCTGGTTTTCCCTTTGTGGTATTTCTCTTTTTTTATATGAATCTTTGTAATGTACCTTACCTCCTTTTGGAAACAAGATGGAGTTGTGAGAGAAATACAAATTGGGAATTGGGGAGAAAAGGAGGCATACGGAGGGGAAGGAGATAGGGAAGAAGGGAAAGAAAACAGAAACAGGGAAGGTAGCAGGAAGAGAAAAAGAAAATAGACTGAACAGAGAGATTTTGGTAGGGAGTGAGATACTACAGACAGCAAAAAGATGTAATTCAAATAGGGCTAAGGAATGGAAAGAGTGATGAAATAACCAAAATTAAGTCTACATATAAAATATATATTTTTTTTATTTTTATTTTTTGAGATGGAGCCGCGCTCTGTTATCCAGGCTGGAGAGTGCAGTGGCGCGATCTCAGCTCACTGCAACCTCTGCCTCCCAGGTTCAAGTGATTCTCGTGCCTCAGCCTCCTGAGTAGCTGGTACTACAGGCGTGTGCCACCATGCCCAGCTAATTTTTGTATTTATAGTGGAGAAGGGGTTTCACCACGTTGGCCAGGCTGGTCTCGAACTCCTGACCTCAAGTGATCTGCCCACCTCGGCCTCTCAAAGTGTTGGGATTACAGGCATGTGTCACTGTGCCTGGCCTAAAATATCTTTTTTAAGTTAACAAAGGTTATGACATTATGGCAGATTGCATTTTCCAAATATAATACATCCCAATATGTCCCATCCTACATGCTCTTTTTATGTGACGCTGACATTCGTCTGCAGTGGTAGGGTCTGTGTGCCCTCTCCTTGAAGCTGGGCAGACCTTTGTAATTGCTGTAACAGAATACAGCAGAATTAACATCTGTGACTTCTGAGGGTAGGTCATAACAATACCATGTACTTTTGCATTGTTCTTTTGGGATGCTTCCTCTTGCAATCCAGTCACTATGCTGTGAAGAAGCTCAGCCACATGTATTGGCCAGAATTTAGGCATTCTGGCTGACAGCCGGCCTCAACCTTAGCCTTCAAGATACCCCAGTGCCAGGCATTTGACAGCAAATACATGTCAGATTTGGAGCAGGAACCATGAGTTGAGCCCAGTCAACCTCATAACTGTTAGAGATACATTAAGAAAATCATTGTTGTTATTTTAAACCACTCAGAAAGGAGAGTTTTGGAGTGCTTTATTTGGGGGAACTAGAACAAACACTACAATCAAAACTTTTTTCCATATATAAAAATATATAAACAATTTTAAAAATTGAATTATGATCACACTGTTTTAAAACTCTGAGATAGGGTTTCTGGGGGTTGTAATATGCTATTTCTTCATCTTAGTACTGAATACACCAGAAGTGTTCACTTTGTGAAAATTAAGTTATAATACTTAATTTGTGCACTCTTCTGATATACTTCAATAAAAAACTGTAATTCAGAAGTTTACTGAAATAATGTGTATGTGTATGTATAGAAATTCAAATATATAGAGATTTTTATATACACATATTATATATTACTAAACAGAGAGACTATATGTTAAAATATTAATGATTATCTGCAGGTAGTGGCACTATAAATTCTAAGTTTGTCCAGAAGTTTCTATAATGAACATCTATCTTATAGCCTGAAAAAGTTGCAAGTGCAAAATAATTCTTAACTCACTTTATTCAGTTGTAAAAATGTTAAACTAGGATGCTGAATCAGAGCTACACAGAACAAACTTAACACATTAAAATGAATCTTGTCATCAAATCCCAACTTAATCTAAAAATTTTAGTGATGACTTACATAAAACAGCCATGTAGCAATTCTATTTCCTGTCCCCAGCTCTTTGAAAGCATCTGGCTCATCTTTCTGTGAATAAAAACAGAGTAAATTCAATGGTGTAAAAATTCAGTAATACAAATACTCTAGTGGCAACTAAACATCAGTAGTAATATCCTGAAGAATATGCCAACAACAACCGCAAAAGTTTCCCTTGTAATGTCCAGTGCACTATAAACATCAGGCACTCTTTTTGTAAGATGGAGTCTTGCTATGTGGACCAGGGTGATCTTGAACTCCTGGCCTCAAGCGATCCTCCTGCCTTAGCCTCCCAAAATGCTAGGATCACAGGTGTGAGCCACTGTACCTGGCCTCAAATACTTGATGACTGAACTTGTATACTGGATACTTTAGACAAGATTACTCGATAAAAAGCAGACTTATTAGCCTAAACGACAGCCATTATCTGCAAGCTACATATTATTTTAAAAACGAATACGCACAATTTTAGCTTCCAAAAAATATGACTTGACAGCCATCTCTTAGCTACATTAGTGAAGCTTAATTTACCTTGAGACTTACTTTGAACTCACGACCTACTGAAATATTTCCTAGTATTATTTTTTTCTTTTTTCTTTTTTTTTTTTTTTTTGAGACAGAGTCTTGCCCTGTCGCCCAGGCTGGAGTGCAGTGCCATGATCTCAGCTCATTGCAACCTCCACCTCCCGGGTTTAAGCAATTCTTCTGCCTCAGCCTCCCAAGTAGCTGGGGCTACAGGCGTGTACCACCATGCCTGGCTAATTTTTTTGTATTTTTAGTAGAGATGGAGTTTCACCATGTTGGCCAGACTGGTCTTGAACTCCTGACCTCAAGTGATCCACCCACCTTGGCCTCCCAAAGTGCTGGGATTACAGGCATAAGCCACCACACCTGGCCCCTAGTATTATTTTTCTAATAATGCTAGTAAAGTGACTTTCAGCACTATAATCAAGCTAGAGAATTAATATCTAAATATTTATATCTAAATTAAAATACAATACAACCTCTTGGCATTTCTCCCAGAAAAATGAAAATGCATTTTTCACATAGAAATGTAAACACATCTTTATTTGTAATAGCCAAAAACTAAAAACTATCCAAATGTCCTTCGATGGGTGAATGGCTAAACTGTGGTATATCCGTAACATGGAATACAGGTTGAGCATACCAAAAGTCCAAAATTCAAAATGCTCTCAAGTTCAAAACTTTTAGTGCTAACATGATACAAGTGGAAAATTCCATACATAGTACTCCCTGAAGTAGCTCCCCTATCATACACACTATGCCCCAGCCAGGATGGAAACAGACAGTTCCCCATAAGGCTCCTGTATCACAAGAGATTTATTTTCAAACCCATTCTTTCTTTACTGAAGGTGTAATCCTTGTGGAGATTTAGAGTTTATGCCAGGGTCTCAAACTCAGCAGCCTACACTGTGGCAGATCCTCCTCTTACAGAGCTGTTATTCCCAAAGCTCTAGTTCCTGGAGGCACATACCTCCAGCCTCTGTGTTTTGTCCCCTCTTTAATTCTCTAAGTTTGGGATCATTGATCAGTTTGCCTTTTGGAACACCCTTTACTTTCTTCCAGGCTTGCCAATGCATTTAAAGTATCTTAAGTGATTTTATTGGGTATCTAGGTGTTTGGTTTTTTTTTTTTTTTTAACTGGTAAAAAGGTTTCACAGAATATCTGCCACACCGTATTTCCATAAATTCCAAATAGGCTATGAATTTTTAATGTTAAAATAACAGAATTAACATGTTGACAAAGAATCTCTCCTTGACCCAACTACTCAGGCTCCTCTGAACTTTCTTCTCAAGTAGGCCCTGACTTTGGGCTTCTGGTATTTACCTCTGCATTGTCCAATTTAAGCAAGAACCCTGCTAAGTCAGGTTAGCCAGAATTCCCCGTCCTTGCCATGTGATCACCCTCAAAACCTAACTGGGTTCTTCAACTTCCACTATCCCCTGGATGATGATCACTCTGCCCTGACTTCAGCAAGAATCCTGTTAGGTCAGTTTAGCCAGAATCTTCCCTTACCTCTTAGTAATTTTCCATCTACTAACACCCACCCTTGCTCATTGGCTATAAATTCCCACTTTTCCTTGTTGTATTTGGAATTGGGCTTAACCCTCTCTCCCTTACTGCAAAATCCCACTGCATTTGCAGTGGTCCCTATACCTATCGCAATGGTCTCCCCTTGAATGAAGTCTGCCTTACCATCTTTAACAAGTGTCAAGAATAACTTTTTATTTAACAATGTAATGCGGCCGGGCACAGTGGCTCACGCCTGTAATCCCAGCACTCTGGGAGGCTGAGGTGGGTGGATCACCTGAGGTCAGGAGTTCAAGACCAGCCTGGCCAAAATGGTGAAACTCCTGTCGCTACTAAAAATACAAAAATTAGCTGGGCATGGTGGCGCATGCCTGTGATCCCAGCTACTCGGGAGGCTGAGGTAGGAGAATTGCTCCAACCCAGGAGGCAGAGGTTGCAGTGAGCCAAGATCATGCCACTGCACTCCAGCCTGGGTGACAGAGTGAGACTATTTTTTTGTTTTGTTTTGAGACAAACAATGTAATGCATAAGCCTCAGTGAATTTCTCCATTTCTTTTTCACTTACCCGTGCAAAGTCAAAATGGGGTTCATACTGTCCTCCAACTCCATAATTTGCTACCTGAAGGAAAGACACAAAGCATGAAAGAAAAGAACTATAAAGATTACTATTCAAAAAAATCTATGAACCTCATTTTTTGGACTTTTATAGATCATGGTCAGGTATTTACAGAGAAATGAAAAGTATTTAAAATCAACAAGAGTTCCTATGAAAACAGGGATGAAAAACAAAGGACAGCTACTATATATCTATGTATAGATCTATATATACATCTACATATATAGATATCTATATATATATATCTATATCTACATATGTACCCCTCCCCACCCCCCACCAGAGACAGGCTGGAGTGCAGTGATGCAATCAGAGCACACTGCAGCCTCAACCTTTGGGGCACAAGTGATCCTCCCACTTCAGCCTCCTGAGTAGCTGAGACTACAGGTGCATGCTACCACACCCAGCTAATTTTTAAAAATTTAATACATAAGCTAAAATTTGAGATTTCTATTATTTTGTTTCACTAAACACTTTCCTTTGGAACTTAAATCAAAAAATGTTTTCCAAAGCCCCAAATGCTGCTGAACTCGCAATCCACTTTAATAAAATATCTTTTCTTACATATTTTTTCCCTGCTAAAAAAGGAAAGAAATTAACACCAATTTAATTATTCCTGTCGAAGGGCCCTAACAACTTCAGTTGCTTGCGACAATGTCCCAGTGTGACGCACCAAAATTTAAGAAAAATATTTGGTCTGAGTTCAAGTTCCAGCTCTCTTAATTACAATGTAACTTTGGATATAATCTCAGTTTTCTTATTTGTTAAAGTGAAGAGAATGATACTTAACTCTTTCCCTCAATCACACAACACAATAAAATGCTGACAAAGTCAAAGGAGAACATAATTAAGAGTGCTGCTGATGAAACCAGAAGGAGAATACTGGTGGAACTGGAACTGCTGGAGTGTGTCTTGCTCTGGGGGCCAGTAGCCACAGCACCCCTTCATCCCTGAAGCTAAGCCAGGAATGAAGGCCTACTTGAAGGCCTGACATTCCCAAGCAGAGCTGCCAGCAGCTGTTACACCCTTCCTGGTGGGGTCAAGAGAGGTGGAACTGCTCTACCCACCCCTCCCCCAACTCCCTGAGGCAGGAGCTGCAGCCATGTACTCCCTCCCAAGAAAATAGTACTTTGGCAGAACCCTGCATGCCATGAGATGTCTGGGCCACCCAGAACAGTCACGTCCCCTGAGCCTGAGCTGAAACAGCACATCACCCTTGGGGAATTGTTGCACTGGCCAAGTTGAGCAGCTGCACATCCCAGGGCTGAAGTAGTACCCAGAGACCCAGGGAAACAGAGCAGTGGCTAAGCTGAGAAATGTGACCTGCAGGGCAAATAACTCTAGTACCCTGCTTCCCTGGAGAGTCTGCACTGCTGAGACACTTCTCTTTCTAGGGAGTGAAGTCATTGCTGTGGTGCTCTCTGCCCCACAGGGCCCAAACAACAGGCATGCTTGGCCATTCAGGGGTGCCTGTTCCTGCTGTACCTGGCCCCAGAGTCTGGGATCCATCTGAGCTCCACCAATCCAGGTTCTAGAGTGACTACTAGAACCTGGTGCCTCATCCAGGGCACCTCATCATGGTGCCTCATCCCCAGGGATAGGAGTTGCCACTAAGCCCTATTGGCTCAGCCTCCTAAATTAGAGCCAAACCCTGCATCCCAGACTCAAACCTCCAGAGCATCCTCTCTTCCCTGGAGTTGGGCCAGGGCTGTGCCCTGTCCGCCAGGGGTAGACTCACAGCTACAACCTGACACTCTTTTCCCAAGCAGCTAGAGGGTGCCTCAGAGTCACAGATCCTGGCACTATAGGAAACCTACATCCAACCCTGCCATAGAGAGTGACCCTGTACCCTAACACCCAGGTGTTACAATAGTATGCAAGACCCTGAGCCCAGGATCCTAGCCCCAAAGCCACTCCAAACGCTTGCACCTGGATTGCAGCACCATGGCAGCTGCTTGTAGGATATGTAAGACCTGCCACCAAGATGACTCCCACTGGCTAAAACTCCCTATTGTGGGGAAAACAAGAATGGAAGGATTCCAAAAGCTCTTGCCACCGAAGATATTAACAATCTACTCCACAGCTACCACCACTGCAAACTTCTCCAGCCTAGGCTGTTGAGGCACCCACAGTTATTTTGACAATGAATGCAGCTGAATAGGCTATAAGAGACTACAGTACTGAACCTACCTGGAAACAGAGTCACCAAACCCTTCCCAAACAGCCCAACAGAAGCAGAAAGTTTAAAAGAGCCGATTGTTCCACTAGATGCACAGACATCAATGCAGGAAACAAGAAACATTAAAAAGCAATGAAATATGACACTGCTGAGAATGTAACTCTCTAGTTACAAGCCCAAATGAAAAGGAAATCAACACCTAGCTAGAAAAAAATTCAAATAATGATCTTAAGGAAACTCAAACAGATGAAAATACAGATAGATAATTCAATGAAATCAGGAAAACAATTCATGATATGAATCAGAATTTCAACAAAGAAAGATATCATAAAAAAGAACCAAACAAAACACCTGCAGCTGAAGAATTCAATGAATGCGGGAGGCTGAGGCAGGAGAATCGCTTGAACCTGGGAGGCGGAGGTTGCAGTGAGCCAAGATCTTGCCACTGCACTCCAGCGTGGCGACAGAGCGAGACTCCGTCTCAGAAAAAAAAAAAAAAAAAAAAGAATTCAATGAATGAAATTAAAAATACAATACAAAGCTGCACCAGCACACTTGATTAAGCAAAACAATCTCTGAACCTGAAGATACATTATTTGATATTACTCAGAGGGGAAAAAAAAAGGAAACAATAATGAAAAAGGATAAAGAGAGCCTACAAGACTTCTGGGACACTATTAAACATTTGTATTACAGGAGTTCCAAAAGGAGAAGAAAGGTAAAAGGCATAGAAAACCTATTTAATAATAGCTGAAAACTACCCAAGTCTGGGGAAGAGATAAGGGTATCCAACTCCAGGAAGTTCAAAAGTCCCCAAATAGATTCAACCAAAAAAAGTCCCCTCTGAAGCACATTTCAGTCAGACTGTCAAACATCAAAGACAAATAAAGAATTCTAGAAACAGCAAGGTAGCTAGATTAACAAAGAAAAAAGATCCAAATAAGCACAATCAGAAATAACAAAGGTGACATTACAACTGACCCCAAAGAAATATAAAAAGTCCTCAGAGATTATTATGAACACCTCTATGCACAGAAACTTTTATAAAAAACCTAGAAGAAATGGATACATTCCTGGAAACACACAACCTCCCAAGACTGAAACACAAAAAAAACTGAAACCCTGAACAGACCAATAAGGAATTCTGAAATTGAAATTCAATTTTAATTAAAAACAAAAAAACAACCTACTAACCAAAAAAAGCTCTGGACTGGATGGATTCACAGCTGAATTTTACCAGACATACAAAGAAGAGCTAGTATCAATCCTACTGAAATTATTCCAAAAGATTGAGAAGGAATCTTTCCTTAACTCATTTTATGAAGCCAGCATCATCATTCTGATACCAAAACTCATCACAGACATAATGAAAAAAGAAAACTTCAGGCTGATATTCCTGATGAACACAGACACAAAATACTCAGAAAAATACTAGAAAACAAAACCTAGCAGCACATCAAAAAGTTAATTTACTATAATCAATTAGGCTTTATTTGTGGGGTGCAAGGTTGGTTCAATAAATGTAATTCACCACATAAACAGAATTAAAAACCATATGATCATCTCTGCAAATGCAGAAAAAGCTTTCAAAAAAATTCAGCATCCTGGCCAGGCACAGTGGCTCACACCTGTAATTCCAGCACTTTGGGAGGCCAAAGTGGATGGATCACCTGAGGTCAGGAGTACGAGACCAGCCTGGCCAACATGGTAAAACCCTGTCTCTACTAAAAATATAAAAATTAGCTGGGCGTGGTGGCAGGGGCCTGTAATCCCAGTTACACAGGAGGCTGAGGCAGGAGAACTGCATTAACCCAGGAGGTGGAGGTTGCAGTGAGCCAAGATCACACCACTGCACTCCAGCCTGGGCAACAGAGTAGGACTACATCTCAAGAAAAAACAAACAAAAAAACCCAGAAATAACAGACACTGGCAAAGATGAAGAGAAAGGGGCATGCTCATACACTGCTGGTGGGAATGTAAATTAGTACAATCACTATGGAGAACAGTACAGAGGTTCCTTTAAAAACTAAAAATAGATCTACCATATGATCCAGTAATCCCAGTGCCAAGTATATATCCAAAAGAAAGGAAATTAGCATGATGAAGAGATATCCGCATTCCCATGTTTATTGCAGGACTATTCACAAGAGCTAACATATGGAATCAACCTAAGTGTCCATCAACAGATGAATGGATAAAGAAAATGTGGTGCTTATATATAATGAAACACTATTCAGCCATAAGAAGAATGTAATCTTATCACATGGATGGAACTGGAGTTCATTATATTAGTAAAATAAGCCCAGCATAGACAAATATCACATGTTCTCACTCACATGTGGGATTTCTGCATTTCCAACTGAGGGTACCTGGTTCATCTCATTGGGACTGGTTGGACAGTGGGTGCAGACCATGGAGAATGAGCCAAAGCAGGGCGGGGCATTGCCTCACCCAGGAAGCACAAAGGGTCAGGGAATTTCCCTTTCCTAGCAAAGGGAAGCCATGACAGACTGTACCTGGAAAAACGGGACAATCCTGCCCACATACGGCGCTTTTCCCACAGTCTTAGCAACTGGCAGACCAGGAGATTCTTTCCTGTGCCTGGCTCAGTGGGTCCCATGCCCATGGAGCCTTGCTCACTGCTAGTGCAGCAGTCTGAGATGGACCTGAGAGGTTGCAGCCTGGCTGGAGGAGGGGTGTCCACCATTGCTGAGGCTTGATTAGGCAAACAAAATGGCCAGAAAGCTCAAACTGGGCAAAGCCCACCACAGCTCAAGCAAGGCCTACTGCCTCTGTAGACTCCACCTCTGTGGGCAGGGCATAGCTGAACAAAAGCCAGCAGACAACTTCTGCAGACTTAAACGTCCCTGTCTGACAGCTCTGAAGAGAGCAGTGGTTCTCCCAGGATGGCATTTGAGCTCTGAGAACCAAAGACTGCCTCCTCAAGAGGGTCCCTGACCCCCGTGTAGCCTAACTGGGGGACATCTCCCAGGAGGGGCCGACAGACACCTCATACAGGCGGGTGCCCCTCTGGGATGAAGCTTCCAGAGGAAGGATCAGGCAGCAATATTTGCTGTTCTGCATCCTCTGCTGGTGATACCCAGGCAAACAGGGTCTGGAATGGACCTCCAGCAAACTCCAACAGACCTGCAGCTGAGGGACCTGACTGTTAGAAGGAAAACTAACAGAAAGGAATAGCATCAACATCAACAAAAAGGTCATCTACACCAAAACCCCATCTGTAGGTCACCAACATCGAAGGCCAAAGGTAGACAAAACCACAAAGATGGGGAGAAACCAGAGGAGAAAAGCTGAAACTTCTAAAAATCAGAGCACCTCCTCTCCTCCAAAGGACTGCAGCTCCTCACAAGCAACAGAACAAAGCTGGACGGAGAATGACTTTGATGAGTTGACAGAAGTAGGCTTCAGAAGGTCGGTAATAACAAACCTCCCAGCTAAAGGAGCATGTTCTAAGCCATCGCAAGGAAGCTAAAACCCTTGAAAAAAGGTTAGATGAATGGCTAACTAGAACAAACAGTGTAGAGAAGACCTTGAATGACCTGATGGAGCTGAAAACCATGGCACAAGAACTTCATGGTGCATGCACAAGCTTCAGTAGCCGATTTGATCAAGTGGAACAAAGGGTATCAGTGATTGAAGATGGAATTAATGAAATAAAGCGAGAAGACAAGTTTAGAGAAAAATGAGTAGAAATAAACAAATAAAGCCTCCAAGAAATATGGGACTATCTAAAAAGACCAAATCTATGTTTGATTGGTGTACACCTGAAAGTGACGGGGAGAATGGAAACAGGCTGAAAAACACTATTCAGGAAATTATCCAGGAGAATTTCCCCAACCTAGCAAGGCAGGCCAACAGTCAAATTCAGAAATACAGAGAACACCACAAAGATACTTCTCGAGAAGAGCAACCACAAGACACATAATTGTCAGATTCACCAAGGCTGAAATGAAGGAAAAAATGTGAAGGGCAGCCAGAGAGAAAGGTTGGGTTACCCACAAAGGGAGGCCCATCAGACTAACAGTGGATCTCTCTGCAGAAACCCTATAAGCAAGAAGAGAGTGGGGGCCAATATTCAACATTCTTAAAAAAAAAAAAAGAATTTTCAACCCAGAATTTCGTATCCAGCCAAACTAAGCTTTGTAAATAAAGGAGAAATAAAATCCTTTGCAGACAAGCAAATGCTGAGAGATTTTGTCACCACCAGGCCTGTCTTACAAGAGCTCCTGAAGGAAGCACTAAACATGGAAAGGAATAACTGGTACCAGCCACTGCAAAAACATGCCAAATTATAAAGACCATCAATGCTATGAAGAAACCGCATCAATTAACGAGCAAAATAACCAGCGAACATCATAATGACAGGATCAAATTCACATATAACAATATTAGCCTTAAATGTAAATGGGCTAAATGCCCCCAATGAAAAGGCACAGACTGGCAAATTGGATAAAGAGTCAAGACCCATCAGGAGACACATCTCATGTGCAGACACACATAGGCTCAAAATAAATGGATGGAGGAAGATCTACGAAGCAAATGGAAAGAAAAAAAAAAAAAAAGCAGGGGCTGCAATCCTAGTCTCTGATCAAACAGACTTTAAACCAACACAGATCAAAAGAGACAAATAAGGCCATTACATAATGATATAGGGATCAATTCAACAAGAAGTGCTAACTATTCTAAATATATATGCACCCAATACAGGGGCACCCAGATTCATAAGGCAAGTCCTTAGAGTCCTAAAAAGAGACTTAGACTCTCACACAATAATAATGAGAGACTTTAACACTCTACTGTCAATATTAGATCAACAAGACAGAAGGTTAACAAGAATATCCAGGACTGGAACTCAGCTCTGCACTAAGCAGACCATTATAATAGACATCTACAGAACTCTCTCCACCCCAAATCAACAGAATATACATTCTTCTCAGCACCACATTGTACTTATTCTAAAACTGACCACATAATTGGAAGTAAAGCACTCCTCAGCAAATGTAGAAGAACAGAAATCACAACAAACTGTCTCTCAGACCACAGTGCAATCAAATTAGAACTCAGGATTAAGAAACTCACTCAAAACCACACAACTACATGGAAACTGAACAACCTGCTCCTGAATAACTACTGGGTAAATAACGAAATGAAGGCAGAAATAAACATGTTCTTTGAAACCGATGAGAACAAAGACACAACGTACCAGAATCTCTGGGACACATTTAAAGCAGTGTAGAGGAAAATTTATAGCACTAAATGCCCACAAGAGAAAGCAAGAAAGACATAAAATCGACACCCTAACATCACAATTAAAAGAACAAGAGAAGCAAGAGCAAACAAATTCAAAAGCTAGCAGAAGGCAAGAAATAACTCAGATCAAAGCAGAACTGAAAGAGATACAGACATAAAAAACCCTTCAAAAAATCAATGAATCCAGGAGCTGGTTTTTTGAAAAGATCAACAAAATTGATAGACAGCTAGCAAGACTAATGAAGAAAAGAGAGAATAATCAAATAGACACAGTAAAAAATGATAAAGGGGATATCACCACCGATCCCACAGAAATACAAACTACCATCAGAGAATACTATAAATACCTCTATGCAAATAAACTAGAAAATCTAGAAGAAATGGATAAATTCCTGGACACATACACCCAAGACCAAACCAGGAAGAAGTTGAATCTCTGAATAGAAAAATAACAGACTCTGAAATTGAGGCAATAACAGCCTACCAACTAAAAAAAGTTCAGGACCAGATGGATTCACAGCCGAATTCTATCAGAGGTACTAAGAGGAGCTGGTACCATTCCTTCTGAAACTATTCCAATCAACAGAAAAAGAGGGAATCCTCCCTAACTCATTTTATGAGGCCAGTATCATCCTGATACCAAAGCCTGGCAGAGACACAACAAAAAAAGAGAATTTTAGGCCAATATCGCTGATGAACATCGACGCAAAAATCCTCAATAAAATACTAGCAAACCAAATCCAGTAGCACATCAAAAAGCTTATCCACCACAATCAAGTCAGCTTCATCCCTGGGATGCAAGGCTGGTTCAACATACACAAATCAATAAACGTAATCCATCACATAAACAGAACCAATGACAAAAACCACATTATCTCAATAGATGCAGAAAAGGCCTTTAACAAAATTCAACAGCCCTTCATGCTGAAAACGCGATAAACTAGGTATTGATGGAACATATCTCAAAATAATAAGAGCTATTTATGACAAACCCACAGCCAATATCATACTGAATGGGCAAAAACTGGAAGCACTGTTTGAAATCCGGCACAAGACAAGGATACCCTCCCTCACCACTCCTATTCAACATAGTGTTGGAAGTTCTGGCCAGGGCAATAAGGCAAGAGAAAGAAATAAAGGGTATTCAATTAGGAAAACAGGAAGTCAAATTGTCCCTGTTTGCAGATGACATGATTGTATATTTAGAAAACCCCACTGTCTCAGCCCAAAATCTCCTTAAGCTGATAAGCAACTTCAGCAAAGTCTCAGGATACAAAATCGATGTGCAAAAATCAAGCATTCCTATATACCAATAACAGACAGAGCCAAATCATGAGTGAACTCCCATTCACAATTGCTACAAAGAGAATAAAATACCTAGGAATCCAACTTACAAGGGATGTGAAGAGCCTCTTCAAGGAGAACTACAAACCACTGCTCAACGAAATAAAAGAGGACACAAACAAATGGAAGAACATTCCATGCTCATGGATAGGAAGAATCAATATCCTGAAAATGGCCATACTGCCCAAGGTAATTTACAGATTCAATGCCATCCCCATCAAGCTACCAATGACTTTCTTCACAGAATTGGAAAAATCTACTTTAAAGTTCATATGGAACCATAAAAGAGCCCACATAGCCAAGACAATCCTAAGGCAAAAGAACAAAGCTGGAGGCATCATGCTACCTGACTTCAAACTATACTACAAGGCTACAGTAACCAAAATAGCATAGTACTGGTACCAAAACAGAGATATAGACCAATAGAACAGAACAGAGGCCTCAGAAATAACAACACACATCTACAACCATCTGATCTTTGACAAACCTGACAAAAACAAGAAATGGGGAAAGGATTCCCTATTTAATAAACGGTGCTGGGAAAACTGGCTAGCCATATGTAGAAAGCTGAAACTGGATCCCTTCCTTACACCTTATACAAATATTAATTCAAGATGGATTAAAGACTTAAATGTTACACCTAAAACCATAAAAACCCTAGAAGAAAACCTAGGCAATACCATTCAGGACATAGGCATGGGCAAAGACTTCATGACTAAAACACCAAAAGCAATGGCTACAAAAGCCAAAATATACAAATGGGATCTAATTAAACTAAAGAGCTTCTGCATGGCAAAAGAAACTACCATCAGAGTGAACAGGCAACCTACAGAATGGGAGAAAATTTTTGCAATCTACCCATCGGACAAATGACTGATATCCAGGATCTACAAAGAACTTAAATTTACAAGAAAAAAACAGCCCCATCAAAAAGTGGGCAAAGGATATGAACAGACACTTCTCAAAAGAAGACATTTATGCAGCCAACAGACACATGAAAAAATGGTCATCATCACTGGTCATAAGAGAAATGCAAAGCAAAACCACAATGAGATACCATCTCATGCCAGTTAGAATGGCAATCATTAAAAAGTGAGGAAACAACAGATGCTGGAGAGGATATGGAGAAATAGGAATGCTTTTACACTGTTGGTGGGAGTGTAAATTAGTTCAACCATTGTAGAAGACAGTGTGGTGATTTCTCAAGGATCCAGAAGTAGAAATACCATTTGACCCAGCAATCCCATTACTGGGTAAATACCCAAAGGATTATAAATCACGCTACTATAAAGACACATATACACATATGTTTACTGTGGCACTATTCACAATAGCAAAGACTTGGAACCAACCCAAATGTCCATCAGTAATAGACCGGATTAAGAAAATGTGGCACATGTGCACCATGGAATACCATGCAGCCATAAAAAAGGATGAGTTCATGTCCTTTGCAGGGACATGGATGAAGCTGGAAACCATCATTCTCAGCAAACTCTCACAAGGATAGAAAACCAAACACCACATGTTCTCACTCATAGGTGGAAATTGAACAATGATAACACTTGGACACAGGGCAGAGAACATCACACACCGGGGCCTGTCGGAGGGTGGGGGGCTGGGGGAGGAATAGCATTAGGAGAAATACCTAATGTAAATGATGAATTGATGGGTGCAGCAAACCAACATGGCACATGTATACCTATGTAACAAACCTGCACGTTGTGCACATGTACCCTAGAACTTAAAGTATAAAAAAAAAAAGGGAAGGAAGGAAGGAAGGAAAGAAGGGAGTCAGGGAGGGGGAGGGGAGAGGGAGAGAGGAAGGAAGGAAGTAAAAAAAGAGGGTGGGAGGGAGGAAGAGAGAGAAGAAGAAAGAAAGGAAAGGAGGGAAGAATGGAGGGAGGGAGGGAGGGAAGGGAAGGAAGAAAGGAAGGAAGCAAGCAAACACGGAAGGAAGGAAATATGGAAGGAAGGAAGGGAGAGAGAGAGGAAGGGAGGGAGGGAGAGAGGAGGGGAGGGAGGGAGAGAAGGGAGGGAGGGAGGGAGGGAGAGAAGGGAGGGAGGGAGGGAGAGAAGGGAGGGAGGGAGGGAGGGAGAGAAGGGAGGGAGGGAGGGAGGGAGAGAAGGGAGGGAGGGAGGGAGGGAAGAATCAGAAATCATAGCCAGTGAAACCCAGGAAAACCATTAGGCAGGAATCAGGACGATACCTTATTCAGGTTTGCATTCCCAACATTTAGCACCACATGTATCAAAAATGATGTTGGATGAATACTGAACAACAGTCAAACACTGAATAAACCTGGCAGGTTTGCATCACAGGGGAGGGCACAGTGTTACTGGACTCTGAGTGGGTTGCTGTTTTTCATGCCAAGTCATGATAGTAGGATTCAGTGTGTTGGGTGAACACAGTTTTATGAATCTCACTTTTAAAAAACTGCAAGCGCTATAAATAAAAGCTTTCATAATTTTGAGATAGAAAAAAAAAAACAGAAGAGAAGACCACGTGTTCTGACAAAGACGGAGTAGGATGGCATCAAACTGTGTCACTGTAAAACACACACACACATACACACACACACACACACAAAATACATTTTTAAAACTTAATTAGAAAAAGGGAATTAACTGTCTTTCAGAATACATTTTGGTCTTCTGATAAATTAACAGTTTATTTATTTATTTATTTCTGAAACAGAGTTTTGCTCTCGTTGCCCAGGCTGGAGTGCAATGGCGCAATCTCGGCTCACCGCAACCTCCACCTCCTGGGTTCAAGCAATTCTCCTACCTCAGCCTGCCAAGTAGCTGGAATTACAGTCATGTGCCACCACGCCCGGCTAATTTTTTTGTATTTTTTAGTAGAGACGGGGTTTCTCCATGTTGGTCAGGCTGGTCTCGAACTCCTGACTTCAGGTGATCCACCTGGCTCGGCCTCCCAAAGTGCTGGGATTACAGGCATGAGCTACCAGACCCGGACAACAGTTTATTATTTAAAGTTGAAAAGAGGTCAGGCACAGTGGCTCATGCCTGTAATCCCAACACTTCAGGAGGCCAAGGCAGGCAGATCACTTGAGGCCAGGAGTTCAAGACCAGCCTGGCCAACATGGTGAAACCCCATCTCTACTAAAAATACAAAAATTAGCTAGGCGTGGCGGCATGTGCCCATGGTCCCAGCTACCTGGGACGCTGAGGCAGGAGAAGCACTTGAGCCCAGGAAGCAGAGGTCGCACTGATCCAAGATTGCACCACTGGACTCCAGTGAGACTGTCTTAAAAAGAAAAACAAAGGTTGAAAAGAAGCAAAAGTATCACCTTTCTAATGAATTTATGAGCTGCATATTGACTGCATCTGTCTTAGAATTTTGCAACCAGGCCAGGCACAGTGCCTCATGCCTGTGTAATCCCAGCACTTTGGGAGGCCAAGGCAGGTGGATCACTTGAGGTCAGGAGTTCAAGAGCAGCCTGGCCAACATGGTGAAACCCCGTCTCTACTAAAAATACAAAATTAGCTCGGTGTGGTGGCGCATGCCTGTAATCCCAGCTACTTGGGAGGCTGAGGCAGGAGAATTGCTTGAACCAGAAGACAGGGGTTGTAGTGAGCCGAGATCATGTCACTGCACTCCAGCCTGGGCCACAGAGCCAGACTCTATCTCAAAAAAAAAAAAAAATTTGCAACCAGAAAGGCTAAAATAAAGGCATTGGTTTTTTTAGTGCACATTTTGATAACTTCAAAAAAAAAATCTAATACAGAAAAGGGAACTCAAATATTTTAAAAAGTATTTTTCTACAAGAAAAGACTAAGGAATAGTAAATAACGCTGACAAAGGGGAAGACTAAGCTGTTTCTTTTCTCTGGTTTATAGGCCTATGCTTATTTTTTTTTTTTTTTTTTACTATTGAAACCAAGTGAGATTATTATTCATGGATTTTATGTTTATTCCCTATAACTAACATTCCTATATATACCTGTTTACTACAGATATTTTGAGTCAAGTTGTGATTATGACGGAGTGAAGAAGAATTATTTTGGGACAGCTACTTTTGATGACAAATGATTTACAGACATAAAAGTTAACAGAAAAAGAGAAGTGATGAAAAAAGTCCTATGTTTCACTATTACAAATAAAGGAAAACTATTTGCTTAAAAATAAATAAATAAAAAGAAAAAAAAAACACTATTTTTTAAAACCCACCCTGGCCACTTGACAGGCAAAGTGAGGCCTGGGGGATAGAAAAAAAAAATTACAGTGTACTTAGTAAGTATTAGTGGTATATATTTTTCATTTCCCTAGATAAGAGTTTTCATGTTTTGACAAGAAATTTAAAAGTCACAGAACAATCACAATTTTTCCCATTATTAAAATCACTTTGCATGGTTGCAGCTTACAGGGTCACTTTTTAAGGTCCCAAACTATCATGCAAATTGAGGACTGCCTGTTCAGTGTCAGGAAATCTCCTCTGAAGCATCTCCTGAAATGTAAAAATGACTTAAGGATAATGTGATTACCTACCTGTAATTCCTCTGCTGTGGAAACATCTAGTCCTGTTAGATCTTGTATTCTCATATTAATTCGAGACACCACAGGATTTTCATAGCCAGAGAGCCAGGCACTAAGAATAAGAGGAATATTAGTTTTATTGATAATGTTTCATTACATGGAGACTAATAGCTGTTATTTTTAAAGCCATAATATTTAATATATAGGACAATAAACCTTTACTGAAGGCATTTAGTTCATTTTCTTGCTTAGTATCATCTTTAGTAATGGATATTGTAATTTTTTTTAAATGTCACATTCTACTGTTAGAGGTTGGGAAGGAAAAAACTAATCAAATTTATTATACTGCTTCTATGAAAACAGTTGGATTAATGTAAGGAGGCTATATTGAAAGCCACCTACATTGAGAACTTCAAAAAATTCTTTAAAAAACCATACCAAACAAAACAACGTTCTTTCCAGGTAAGGTATAGGAACTGACTATGGTGGAAGTCATGGGGTCTTTAGCCTGAGCTACATAATGCTAATATTTTATAAGAAAAAAATTCTGCTTACTGCTTAAGTTTTGAAAAGTTACCCAAACACACCTACTGAAGGATGGACAATAACAGGTGTTGGTAAGGATGTGAAGAAACTGGAGCCCTCATACATTGCTAATGGGAATGTAAAAGGGGCAGCCACTTTGGAAAACAGTTTGGTAGTTGCTCAAAATGCTAAACACAGTTATCAAATGACCCAGCAATTTACTTCTAGGTATATATCCAAGAGAAATTAAATCTTATGTCCATACAATAACTTGTACAGAATTTTTTATGGCATCATTACATATAATAGCCAAAAAGTAGAAACTACCCAAATATCCATCAATTTATCAATGGATACATAAAACATGATAGGTCTATAAACTGGAATATTATTGTGTCACAAAAAGGGATAAAGTACTGGCCAGGCACAGTGGCTCATGCCTGTAATCCCAGCACTTTGGGAGGCTGAGGTGGAAAGGTCACTTGAGGCCAGGAGTTTGACACCAGCCTGGGCAACACAGTGAGACCCCAACTCTACAAAACATTTAAAAAATTAGCTGGGCATGGTGGCATGCAACTGTAATTCCAGCTACTCTGGCAGCTGAAGCAAGAGAGCCGCTTGAGCATAGGAGTTTGAGGCTGCAGTGAATTATGATCACACCACTGCACTCCAACCTGGGTGACAGAGTGAGACCCTGTCTCTACATACATGCTACAACATGGATGGAACATCATATTAAGTCAAAGAAGCCAGATACAAAGGCCACATGTTATATAATGCCACTTCTATGAAATATACAGAATAGACAAATCAATAGATAATAGAAAATAGATTAGTGGTTGCCAGGGGATGGGGCTGGGGGGAATGGGAAATGACTCCTAATGGGTACAGGATTTTTTTTGAGTGACAAAAATGTTCTGGAACTAGACATTAGTTATAGTTGCACAAGGCTAAAAACCACTGAAATGCATACTTTAAAAGCGTGAATTTTATGATACGGGAACTATATCTCAATTTTAAATGGTACTCCCAAATTCAGCTATATCCCTTTTTCATATATGCTTTTAAGCAGTCAATCAGTCCTTCGCTTTCTTCACTTCTCCTCTCACTGAGCTTTGATTCCATAGTTCATCATTTTAACAACATTCTTTCTAAACGCGTAAACTCAACTGTCTGGCAAAAACAATCCTGGATGAATCTCTTTTATCCAAGCTTATATCTCTGTCACCAAACCCTGCGGGAGAAAGTCATGAAATAGGGCAGATATGTTCCACTAAAAATTCATGAATACCAACTTCAAATGGGCTCTTCACTTTTACTTCCTCTTCCACTCTGTACCCTAACTCACTTCAGCCTCTCCCTTCACTCAGTAGATAATGTATCTCCTACTTCATAGAGCAAATAAACGCCTTTACAAT
Source organism: Gorilla gorilla gorilla (assembly GCF_029281585.2). Lineage (NCBI taxonomy): Eukaryota > Metazoa > Chordata > Mammalia > Primates > Hominidae > Gorilla > Gorilla gorilla. The sequence goes on along the minus strand of NC_073232.2, from coordinate 42,711,424 downwards.
TAAAAATTATTTCCCCAAATCTGTATATCCCTCCAGTTACCAATCTTTCTTTTCCCTCTTCAAGCTAACTTTGTCAGATTCCTAATCTCTGAACCCACTGTAATCTAGCTTTAGTCACTTATATCACTCCCTCAAAATTGCTCTTGCTAATCTTACCCACAGCCCTATTGTGCTTCTAAATCTAATGACATTTTTCAATTCTCATTGTATTTGTTCCTTTGGTAACATTTGTGACAATACTCATCCTTTTGGAAACTCTCTCAAACACTCATTCTCCAGGAATTCCTCTAGTATCTCAGGCTGCTTTGTCTTGGTCTCCTAATTTACAGCCTCCAACACTATATTCTGCTTCCCTCTCAGGACAGCAGCAACATTTCCTCAAGAACGTATTTCCTCTAGCCCTAAGGCTAGTGCGTATGCTCTTCTCTCTGCCCAGAATATTCTTTTTCACTTTGCAAAATTAAGACTCTGGATATCACCTTAGTTACCACTTCTTTAGAGGAGCTTTCCTTTACCTCTCCCAATGCCAGACAAAGCCAAAGCTTCCATAGACAGACAAAGGAAGCGAGCAAGCGTAAGAGAGAGAGCAAGAGAGAGTGTGTGGGTTTTTCTTTAACAAGAGAAAGACATGGAGAAGAAAGTTTTTACTAATCATTACCAACATGAAACTAACATGACAAACAGGGTGGATTCTTAGATGAATCTAAGACTTATCCTATATTACTAAAATTATTTGCTTGGTGATATCTTGCAAATTTTTTGGGACTGGCTGAGTATTACAGAATTCCTCAGTGTAGCAAAAATGGGAAGAATCAAAGTGTTATTGTTGTAAAGAATATAGCTGATTAAGTATATTAAGAATTTTTTTCTTCTAATTCTGCCCAAGTTCCTGGTAGAACTAATCTGGTATATGTCAATGTACCTGTCTTTCCTGCCTAGCACAATTTGATGGATGTCTGAACTTTATAAGCAACCAACCAACTACTGACTTGATTTTTACAGGTAATTGCAATGCTAAATTGGAATGCATTCTAATAAAGCTTCGAACTAAATGCCTCATGAACAAACTGTTCCTATTCCATCCTGGAACCTATCACCCACAGAGAACGTGTCTTCTGATATCTTCAACTTCCCTCCCTGCTACCAACAACTTTTAAATATCTAGTCTTATCTTTTCCTCTTGTACTTTGGTAGAATCATCGTCCTTCAGCCTTATAGAGGCAGACTTTCTATCTATGCTTTTGATTCTATGCTTTCTAACTCTAGATGTCTTACTCCAGCAGTTATTGCCTCCCTTTTATCTTTAATCTCCTCCTTGTCAATGCTTGCTTATTGAAGTCTCCTGCTACCAAGAAAAATACCTTCACTTTAGCCATTCTAGCAAATTACCACTCCAGTCTTTCACTTTACTCCTTTAAAACTGCAAAAGCAAGAACTGCTTGTTACATTCCACAAATGGTCATGGGACACTGGTTATCTACATGCAAAGAAAGAAGCTGGACCTCTGCTTCACATTATATTAAAAAGAATTACTCAAGATGGATCAAAGACCTAAATGTAAAAGCTAAAATTATAAAAACTGTGGGAAGAAAACACAGGAGCAAATCTTTGTGACGTTGGACAAAGCAATGGTTTAGCTATGACATCAAAAGTACAGGCAACAAAAGGAATAAATAAATGGGACATTATCCAAATAAAAACCTTTTATGCTTCAAAGAATAACATTAGGAAAGTTAAACAGGATGGGCACAGTGTCTCAAATCTGTAATCCCAGCACTTTGGGAAGCCAAGGCAGGAAAACTGCTTGAGTTCAAGACCAGTCTCAGCAACCTAGCAAGACCCTGTCTCCACAAAAAAAGTTTAAAAATTAGCCAGGCATGGTAGCGTGTGCCTGTGTAGTCCTAGCTACTCATAAGGCTGAAGCGGAAGGATTACTTAAGCCCAGGAGTTCAAGGATGCAGGGAGCTACAATCACACCACTGCACTCCAGCCTGGGCCCCAGAATGAGAACCTATCTCTAAAAAAAAAAAAATTTGTGGTAAAATACATGTAACATAAAATTAGCCATTTAGACTATTTTTAAAATTATGGTAAAATATATAAAACAGCAATTTTACCATTTTAATTATTTTAAGTGTACAATTCACTGGTGTTAAGTACATTTACAATACCTTACAACCATCAGCACTATCCATTTCCAGAACTTTTTCATCAAAACCAAACAGAAAACTGTACCCACTGAATAACAACTCCCATCTCTCCCTCCCCACAACCCCTGGTAATCCTCTATTCTACGTTCTGTCTGTATGGATTTGCCTATTCTAGGTATCTCCTGTAAGAAGAATCATATAATATTTGTCAATTCTAGCTTATTTTACTTAACATGTGTGTGTGGTTTGTTTTTTTTTTTTTTTTTTTTTTTTGGAGACAGGGTCTCAACTCCAGTTGCCCAGGCTGGAGTGCAGTGATGCAATCTTGGCTAACTGCAGCCTCAACCTTCCGGGCTCAGGTGACTCTTCCACCTCAGCCTCCCAAGTAGCTGGGACTACAGGCGTGCACCACCATAGTTTTTTGTATTTTTAGTAGAGACGGGGTTTCATCATGGTGACCAGGCTGGTTTCAAACTCCTGGACTCAGGCAATCTGCCTGCCTCAGCCTCCCAAAGTGCTGAGATTACAGGTGTGAGCCACCACACCCAGCCAACATAATGTTTTCAAGGTTCATCCATGTTATAAGCAGGGTATCAGAAATTCATTTCCTTTTTTAAGGCTGAATAATATTCTATTATCTATATATACCACATGTTTATCCATTCATTTGTTGATGGACATTTGGGTTGCTTCTAACCTTGGGCTATAGTGAATAAATGCTGTTATGAACATTGGTGTGCAAGTATATGACTCCTTGCTTTAAATTATTTTGGGTATGTACCTAGAAGTAGAATTGCTAGATCACATGGTAACCCTAAACTTTTTGAGGAGCTGGCAGACTATATTCCACAGCAGTGACACCACTTTATATTCCCATCCCTCACTGCCTTTTAAACTACTGCTTTTAGAAAAAAAAAAAAAATCTAATAACCTCCCAGCACTTTGGGAAGCCAAGGTGGGAGGATCGTTTGGGGATAGGAGTTCAAGACCAGTCTGGGAAACATAGCAAGACCCCGTCTTTACAAAAAAATTAAAATAAATTAATGAGCAAGGTGTGGTGGCACATGTTTATAGTTTCAGCTACTTAGAGGCTGAGGCAGGAGGATTGCTTGAGCCCAGGAGTTTGAGGTTGCTATGCCCACACCACTACACTCCAGCCTTGGCAACAGAATGAGACCTCATCTCTTAAAAAAACAACAGAACACCACCACAAACTTTTAATTCCAGGAATGGCCATGAAAGTCTACCAATTAAGTACTGGTTAAATAAGAGGTTATTTCTAATTTTTCTCTATTATAAACAATATTGTAACAAAATGCTATATCTTTGCACACTTGTGGGAGTATCTCTGTACGATAAATTCCTAGATGTGGAATTGCTAAATGACTTTTACATTTTGATAAATGTCAAATTTCCCTCCAAAACAGTTGCAATGATTTACACCTACCCATTTCATAAAACCCTTGCCAGTTTCAATCCTTTTATTCTTTGTCAATCTTAGCAAGGCAAAAATATTTTAATGGTTTAAATTTTTTAAGTTTTTATTTGCATTTCTTGTTATATCATAACATATCTCGGCGAGGCGCAGTGAATCACGCCTGTAATCCCAGCACTTTGGGAGGTTGAGGCGGGTGGATCTCTTGAGGTCAGGAGTTCGAGACCAGCCTGACCAACGTGGTGAAACCCCACCTCCACTAAAAATACAAAATTAGCCAGGTGTGATGGTGCACACCTGTAACTTCAGCTACTTGGGAGGCTGAGGCAGAAGAATCTCTTGAACCAGGAGGCAGAGGTTGCAGTGAGCCGAGATCACGCCATTGCACTCGAGTCTGGGCAACAAGAGCAAAACTCTGTCTCAAAAAAAAAAAAAAAAAAAAAAATCTTGATGAAGGGTTTGAGGCTTAGCAGTTAAAACCAATGTTGATTGTAGGTTTAAAAAAAAAAAAACTGTCAACCTGTCATCTTAATTGTAGTTCTGTTGTAGTCACTACAGAGGAAAATGAATTCTACTGATGCATGGGAAGTTATTTCATTTAATTTGACTTTCATGTAAAATCCCCTCCAAAATATAGTAACACTCCCTTTTTTTTTTGAGATGGAGTCTGGTTCTGTCACCCAGGCTAGAGTGCAGTGATGCTATCTCGACTCACTGCAACTTCTACCTCCCAGGCTCAAGCAATCCTCCCACCTCAGCCTCCGGAGTAACTGGAACTACAAGCATGCACCACCACGCCCGGCTAATTTTTGTATTTTTTTGTAGAGATGAGGTTTCACCATGTTGCCCAGGCTGGTCTCAAACTCCTGAGCTCAAGCAATCTACCTGCCTTGACCTCCCAAAGTGCTGGAATTACAGGTGTGAGCCATCACACCTGGCCCAAAATACATTAAGATTTTCCTTAGTTTAAGAACTATCTTCAAGTTACTCATCTGGATCCCATCCTTAACAATTACTGCTAATCTGTCTTCAGTGACATTATTATAGACATAATAGGTTATCTAAAAACTCAGCTCTGAATTTACATTGTAACATTACTAAAATTCAGTGGAGACCATTATACTGTAATGTATGTTAACTGTCCATTCTTCTAGGACCTGGAAGTCTTATTCCTGTGTTAGATTAAATCATAAGAAATCCAGAGGTTTTGCTTTCTAGTACCCAGTGCTTTAACTGAGTTGGGATTTTTTTTTAATGTTATAGCATTTAATAGGAAAAATCATTTGAAGATGATTTATCTTTTGTATAACTGTAATTGAAAATGTCAACTAATTATACAGTGTTTTTCCCCATAAAACACAATTTAGTACCAGGAGAAAAAAGAACTATTTCTTCAGATAACTTTATATGTGTCCTTTTTTTTCCATTAAAAATTAAATAGCCCAAAGTATCTTCCTTTTGGCCTTAATGACAGGACCTGAAGCCAAAGCTGTGCATTCAATTAGAGTAACATTTCTACGCTTTTTTCCTTTCTACTGAGTTTCCGCTGTTAAAAAAAACAAAACAAAAAAAAAAACTTCATGATTTTGTAAAATACCACTAGAATGCGCAGAGTAAGGGAACAACATTCTCACACTGCAAAACTACACTTCTAATATGTGAGTAAGGAAGGCTCCAAAGAAAAATGTCAGTAATGTAATTTGAACATGATCACTACCTTCTTCTAACCCGACACACACATAAGAATATTCTATGATTAGCTAATCGAAAACCACTACATATATATATATATATATTTTTTTTTTTACAAAGGCAAAAGATAAGTCACACCCCAAAGTGCCAGTTACAGAGGACAAAATTTCCAATAATTCTTCTCTAGGTGCTTGATGGTTAACAAAGGCTAATAATCTAGACTGGGAATTTATCCAGTCCCTTTACTTCATAGTGGGATAATTATGCAATAACACTATACATCCACTCATTTCAGTTATCTCAGTCTGAGTACCACAGTTCAACCCATTACAGAGCAGTGTTGTTAAAAGTTTATGCCATTAAAAAAAATAAAAAAGCTGAATCACTCAGAACTTTTTGTATTTGTTTATATATATTATACTTTAATACTAATTTGCTCCTTAGTAACAAGGGTAAACAAAATCTTAAGCCTAAATAACATATTTATGATATATTTAAGGCCAGACATGGTGGCTCATGTCTGTAATCCCAGCACTTTGGGAGGCCAAGATGAGACGATCACTTGAGCCCAGGAGTTCAAGACCAGCCTGGGCAACAAAGCAAAACCGTATCTCTACAAAAATACAAAACTTAGCTGGGCATGGTGGTGTGCACCCGTAGCCCCAGTTACTCAGGAGGCTGAGGTGGGAGGATTGCTTAAGCCTGGGAGGTGGAGGCTGTAGTGAGCCATGACTGTGCCACTGCACTCCAGCCTGGGCGACAGAGTGAGACCCTGTCTCCGAAAGAAAATAAAGTAAAATAAAATAGATAAATAAATACACACATATACATATATATCATGTTACATTCATGATATCATAAATACCGTATTGTAGGAAATCATCACTTCAGAGTAAAAAAATGAAAATCACTTTCCCACCAGAATCAAAAAAGCTTTTCTACCACTCTAAACAGATTATTGTTTATTTGCATAGGTCATTATTTATATTACTTTAACTAGACTTTATGAGTTCACTTAACTATCTTTTCAGAGCACAAAACTGAATGTTTACATTTCAAAAACTTCAAATTCCATTTCTCTGATCTACCCAAAATTATTAGCTTTTTCATTTACAAGCTGTAGTAAATTCTTAGGGTTTTTATTTGCTTTTTAATAGTGGAAAAGACAGAGATGACTTGCCAAAAGTTAACAGATGGTCAGTAACATACGTAAAGCCTTTTTTGGCTGGATACAATGGCTCGCGCCTGTAATACCAATACTCTGGGAGGATCACTTGAGCCCGGGAGTTTGAGACCAGCCTAGGCAATATAGTGAAACCCTGTCTCTACAAAATTAAAAATTAAAAATTATCCAAGCATGGTGGTGAGCACCTGTATTCCCAGCTACTCGGGAGACTGAGGTAGGAAGATCACTTCTGCCCAGGAGTTGGAGGGAGCAGTGAGCTATGATCATGCCACTGGACTTAGGCCTAGATGACAGAGCAAGACCCTGCCTCTTAAAAAAAAAAAAAGCCTTTTTTGTTTTATGGGCTTGTTTGTTTTATGGGTTTGTTTGTTTTTTGAGTCTCGCTCTGTTGCCCAGGCTGGAGTGCAGTGGCGCAATTTCAGCTCACTGCAAGCTCTACCTCCTGGGTTCCTGCCGTTCTCCTGCCTCAGCCTCCCCAGTAGTTGGGACCACAGGCACCCGCCACCATGCCTGGCTAATTTTTTTGTATTTTTAGTAGAGATGGGGTTTCACTGTGTTAGCCAGAACGGTCTCGATCTCCTGACCTCGGGATCCGCCCGCCTGGGCCTCCCAAAGTGCTAGGATTACAGGCGTGAGCCACCGTGCCCAGCCTGTTTTATGTTTTTTAAATAGTAAAGGAGTTCCAAAAATATTTTGCCAAAAAAATTCTATTTGCTGAAATGCTGGAACAAATTATTACTTCCACTGAAGGTGATGTCATCGCTTAGACAGTTCTCTAAATACAGATATTTGAAATTCCTTTCTAAATCATTCAAAATACAGATGTTCCCAGGCTACAAGGGATTAAATTAACTGACATCAGAACACAAATTTTCTTCCATTTGGCAATTGAGATGCCCCCCTTTTTTTTTTTTTGAGACAGAGTTTTTGCTCTGTCACCCAGGCTGGAGTGCAGTGGTGCAATCTCAGCTCACTGCAATCTCTGCTTCCCAGGCTCAAGTGATCTACCCACCTAAGCCTCCTGGGTAGCTGGGTAGCTGGGACTACAGACGTGCACCATCACTCTCAGCTAATTTTTTTCTTAATTTTTTGTAAATAGAGACAAGGTCTAGCTATACTATCCAGGGTGGTCTCAAGCTCCTGGGCTCAAACCATCCTCTCACCTCAGCCTCCCAAAGTGCTGATATTACAGGCACAAGCCACCATGCCCGGCCTTCTGATGCTAGTAGCTAAATACCTTCTGCTATCATTTATAATATGTAAGTATGGTTGTACCTTTCTCAAAAATCCAATAAAACTGCTTAAGAGCTACAAAGTTAGAATATTTAAAAAATAGGTTTGAAATGTTTAGCAATATTTAGTTTTTTTTTTAAGTATATAGATCACTTTCCTACAGTGATTTATTTTGATTTATTGGCAACAGTCCACTGACTGTGGGCTGGATATTTCTTCAAAAGGGCCGTTGCATACATAGAAAATTTCCAAAAAACAGTCTTCCAAAACATTGAATTCATGAATTTTTTTTTTTTTTTTGAGATGGATCTCTCTCTGTCGCCAGGCTGGAGTGCAGTGGCATGATCTCGGCTCACTGCAATCTCTACCTCCCGGGTTCAAGCCATTCTCCTGCCTCAGCCTCCCGAGTAGCTGGGATTACAGGCACGCCACCACACCCAGCTAATTTTTGTATTTTTAGTAGAGGTGGGGTTTTACCATGTTTGCGAGAATGGTCTTGATCTCCTGACCTTGTGATCCACCCACCTTAGCCTCCCAAAGTGCTGGGATTACAGGCGTGAGCCACCACTCCTGGCCGTAATTTTGTTTTATATGCTTCCTAGAAGCATGCAAATCTAGAGGATTTAGCTATTTACAAACTTTATGACAAAAAATGTGTAAAACCATGCAATAATCTGATAAAATCTGTTAACAGTTTAATTTTTATTTTTTTTAAAGAAGGGGTTTTTTGTAGATATGAATTAGGTTCTGTAATAGAATGGAAAATTAGCTTAATGTAAAAATCGGGTTAACTGCAATGTTCAGAAGCACTGTAAATCATATCTCAAAACATGTCTATGCAAATTAGTTTCTGCGAATCCTTACTATCTATTAGTGTTCCTTAAGGATAATTGCTCCTGTGATTAAAATGAAAATCATATTATGGCAAATTTAAATTTTCTTCATGTCTTCTAATGGGGTTCAGGACACTCAACCCCAAAATATGGCACTGTAGCATTTGAGCAGAAGCAGGTCTCTCTGACCTTCTCCCACTCTTTTCCCCTTAAGCAGGCTATAAAAGAATTCTCTGGGCCGGGCGCGGGCTCACACTTGTAATCCCAGCACTTTGGGAGGCCGAGGCAGGCGGGTCACGAGGTCAGGAGATCGAGACCATCCTTGCTAACACGGTGAAACCCATCTCTACTAAAAATACAAAACATTAGCCGGGCAGCAGCGGACGCCTGTAGTCCCAGGTACTCAGGAGGCTGAGGCAGAAGAATGGCATGAACCCAGGAGGCGGAGCTTGCAGTGAGCCAAGATTGCACCACTGCACTCCAGCCTGGGGGTGACAGAGCGAGACTCCATCCCCACCCCAAAAAAAAAAAAAAAAAAAGAATTCTCTGACCTTCCTCTAAAGTAGTATAAGACTTTCAATCCAGAAGTATCCTCTCTCTACCTGGAAGAAAGGAACATCCTTATCCTGAGACACAGAGATACCAAGAAGTATGTGAACAAACAGGCTTTGCTAAGTTTCCCCCAGTTTATTACCATTAGATCATATCCCCTTTGTTCATCATACTTCTATATGACTATCCACTCATCAAACCTAGCATTAAAATACACAGGTTTCCCTGTTTCTTTGGGTTCTCATTTTTTTCTATTTCTTTTCTCTTTTTTTTTTTGAGACAGGATCTTACTCTGTCACCCTGGCTGGAGTGCAGTGGCATGCTCATGGCTCACTGTGGCTCTCTGTAGCCTCAGCCTCCCAAGTAACTGGGTCTACAGGTACATGCCACCACACCTGGCTAATTTTTTTTGTATTTTTTGTAGAGATGGGGTTTTACCATGTTGCTCAGGCTGCGGTCTTCATTTCTAAAGGCTTCTTGTCAAGTAAATTTTGTATTAAATAAATTTGTATGCTTTTCTTTTGTTAATCTGTCTTTTGGTATAGGAGTCTCAGCTATGAAGCTAGTGATAGGCAAGAAAAAAAATTTTTCTCTCTTACTGGGGCAAAAGGGCAGGTGGTGTTATACAGCAGAGACAAGAAACCAAGACGTGTATAGTAACGTTTAAGGTTAATATATAAAAGGCATATGGTTCTGCCCAAAAAAGAAAAAGGAAATGCTGAATCTGCATTCGGTCCAGCCTAATCTTTTTGTCTTTTTGAAGACAGCAGTAATCTTCAAAATTTCTCTGAGTACCTCCTAAAATGCCTGTTAAAATCTATGTTTGCCTTTGCATAATTTTTTTAGTTGACAACTAAATTTTTTCATAATTTAGTTTCGAATGATTGAATTGTCATATTGAAAATGTTGGTAATTTCTAAAAAATGATTACTTTAAACGTATCCACTGGAATCTAAATACCATAATGATGATATCCACCATCATCCACTTAAAATATGTGAACAAAATAGTTTTTAATACTTGGACATTTTACATCTTTTTTTTTTTTCTTGATGTTATATTTTCATTCCATTCTTATCCTAGAACAGTAATTCTCAACAGGGGTGGAGTCACTAGAGGTGGTGGTGGGGATTTTACCTATCAGGGGACATTTGACAATGTCTGGAGACATTTTTGATTGTCACAACTTAAGGAAGGGTGCTACTGGCATCCAGTGAACCACAGATGCTATTAAACATCCTACAAAGCTGAAGATAGCCCCCAACAACAAGAATTATCTGACTCAAAATGTCAGTAGTGCTATTGACAAGGTTAAGAAACCTTGTCCTACAGTGACACATTTTTATGCCTGAAAATCTTTTATTTATCACATTATACTTATCTATATTAAAAATATTTATACAATTAACAAAAATATGAATTTCCTAAAACAAAAAGCCTGTGTTAAAGACCTATAAAAAGGCTGTGTTAAAGATAGTATCTTCTGGATTGTTACTATAATTATTATTCACATTTGTTAATCTAAATAACATGACTAAACAATCATTATCAAGTATAAACAAGTGAAAATGTATTAAGATGTTCCTAATGAGATGGATGGGGCTTATGTTTGTTATATTTCATTAGTTATTGTGTCTGTGGATAAATATTCTACTTGTTAGAATAAAAATTCAGCACAAAGGTATTTCTATTTTCATGAGAGCCGAGAAACCTTCACAAGTAGATGGAAAAGAAGTTCTATTGTAATACTGTCACCCAATTCTGTGAGCTCTTTCTAAGTTACACAGTGAGCTCTTTTTAAAAAATTATTTTAGTGATCAATCAACTAATAACCTAATAAGATTATCTTTAAACACTGTTAAAAGCAAGGAACTTGCAAAGGCTTTGTTATAAAGGCACTTACTTACGCAATACCTGCAGCTACTGGGTGACCCTGAGATTTTTAAACCCCTGCTTTACTGCAGAGTCCAAAAGAGGCCTTGTTTAATGAAGGGAATTTGGGAACTTCTCTTAGTTCAATATGAGAACACATTTCACTTATCAAAGTTGGGGGAGCCTCAACAGACATTATGTAAGTTAATGTTACTTTGGAAAACCCCTATTAACTGCCCCATAACTATGTTTATTAGTCCATCATGAAAACTCCAGCACAGATATTATCAAACATCTATGCCTAACCACCTAGGTCTTAGAAACTATATCATGAGTTTTCAGAAAATTAGATTCCCAAGAAAGAAATGGTCCAAATATGACTAAAGTTCTCTCCATTACTCCCTTACCTCTTAGATACTCTGTACTGTGCTGTGGTCAATTTTCCAGTCTCAGGGTCATGTACTGTAGCTCGGCTCAGCTACAAAAAAAGAGAAAGGACAAGGACTTACTCCAGTAGCAGGCAATTTTGGGCTTTTTGTTTGTTTTGTTTTGCCAAGCCACAGGTGATTGGAAGGGTTCAGATTGGTCTGGATGGTGGGTAATGGTCTCGAATCCACAAAAACATTTAGAAAAGTGGCAGTAAGAACAGCCACTTCCAAATCAAGAGAAAATGAGTTGACAGATTTTTGTTGTAGATTTATTGTCCTTTCACTTTTTTTAAACAAAAAATCATTTGAAGCTGTATGTAAATGATTTATAGCACTGGGTTTCACAGAAACTTTCTCAGATCTAGAAGTTATTTAAATATTTTGAAAAAAAATAGTAGACTCCTTAAATTCATTTTTCAAACCTCTCACTGAGATAAAACTGTTTTTAAATCTCTCTGGCAAAGTAAAAGGCAACTAAGTTTACAACTAATTTTTGGAAGACAGAGCTCAGAAGCGTAACTCTGTTCTTCCTACTGCCAACTTTTGAGTCAGCGAATTTTTTTAAATAAAAAACTCAAACAGGAGGAATACAGATTACTACATAATGACAATGGTATTTTACAAGATGTATGAACAAATGCCAACGTAATCACCATGAAGGAGGATATGAATCACCGCAGCATTATGAATATGAGAAAACTGCATAGGTGAAGACTACTACTCCCAGATTCAGGAGGCTGCTGCTTTATTTCCCCCTTTGGCAACAAAAGGGAAAAAGAAAACAAGTATCAGGCCACTTCCTGGATATTTGACACCTGATCTGAAGAAAGATAAAAAGCATATTAATTCCCTAAAAATAACATACCAATTAAAGATTAAAAACAGAACTTCTAGTGAAGGAGAAAGACCTGTGAAACACAAAGCAGTTTATCCATGCGTTATCCTGTTTATATACAGGGTGGTGACTTGAGCTGGTGACTGAAAATGACCTATTTTCCTTAAATGAATAATTCCTGTAAGATGTATAAAACACTCATTAGAGGGCAAAATATGCAGCATACACATCTCTTACCTTTTGCTAATTCTGTAATGTACCGTCTCCAAGTCTCCTGTTATTGGGTTTGAAATGGTGGCTCGCCTCAGCTGTGAAGCCAACCATCAAAATAGTTGCATTACAAGACAAAAAACTGAATCACATTTACCCAACCAGTCAGAATTCCAGGGTTTTTACAAAGGAGGCTAAAAAGAGAAAATAACTCCATACACTTCCAGTCACCTTGTGCTGAGCCTTCAAAGCTAGTTAGTTTTTTAGGTTTTTGGGTTTTTTTTTTTTCTTCAATTTTTTGTTTGTTTTGCATAGATGGAGGACATACAAACAAAAGAGACTGGAAATTAAATTTCTTTCAATGGTGAAAGGACATGACAGTAAGAAAAAGAGACATACCTAAAATTTGAAGTCTAATTTACAGTTAAAAGAATAGCCATCTGGGGGTGGGGAGAGAAGGGGAAAAAAAGAAGAATGCCTATTTGCAATTAATGATCCATTCCAAAACCTTTGACTTTAATTTTTTTTAGTGATGGAACTGTTTGCACAGGTTAATGTTTAAAATTCATTTTAAGGTCAATCTTTTGTCCCTTCAAGATATCCACTCATTAACATATACAGTGAAATAATCTTGGACTGAGAACAAAGGCAGAGGAAAAGAGCTCATAAATGTTAAAAACAGCAAGAAAGAGGTGACCGCCTAGATAATAATTTCAATTTTTTTTAATGGAACGATGATTCTGAGGTTGTGAGAGCATGAAATTTTATTGCCATTAAATTTATTGATCAAAAACAATCCAAATTGAGGAATCTCCAGAATATAACTTGATCTCCAAGTTGAAATGAATTAATTACCTTGGATGGCACCAATAATACATATTAATGTTAGACCAGTCTTTTGCATTTATAATGTAATCTTTGGCCAAAAAAAAAAAAACCCCACCAATTTGGAGAAGCAGAAAAACGCTAAAAGAAATTCTAACTTCATTCTGTAGTATAGATATCCAGATAATTCAAACCTTTGATATAATAAGGGTCAACAAACTATGGCCACAGACCAAATTCAGCCTGCTACGTGTCACTGGAAATAAAATTTTACTGTAATATAGCCACACTCTTTCATTTACATATTTTCTTTGGCTGCTTTTGCACTATAATGGCAGAATTAAATAGTCATGACAGAGATCATATGGCCTCCAAAGCCTAAAAAATATCTAATATTGACCTTTATGGAAAAAATCTGCCAACTCCTGTGTAAGACAGCAAAGCATGCCTAGAATTTATTCAACAATCTCTTTATGAAAGTGATGGCAGCTTGTATTTTACTATCAAGAAGACCAAATATGTTTTAAGAACAAGCTGATGGGGGAAAAGGCAAGAGCATAAAGGGTAGTCTTTTCCACATTCTCACTAAAGAGTTTTTATGCTCAACACTAAGTTTATAGATTGGGTTTACGTTACATTCTTTTTAAGAGAAATTCTGTGGGTTAAAGTCAGAAAACTATCACCATTTCAAATTAACATAATACTTGTGCCCAATTATATCTTTTTATAATAGTAACAATGTGCCTAAAAGGGAATAAAAATACTTCCACGGTATTCTTTCAGTAAAAATACAGAAGTGAAAAAGCTGGGCTTTGAGTAGCCTCTGAGATTAAAAGACTCCAAAATACAGAGAAAAGTTTATCAGGAAGACAGTGAAACACCAATTTGTTAATGGTGAATAAAAATCTCACAATAATTTTCATAATTCAGTGCTTAAAACCCAGTTGAAGGGTACATTACTTGTGTTGATAACAAATGGAAAAACTGGCATAAACACAGCATCATTAGTAACTCCATTATGCTGAGGCAAAATATCTTTAAAAAATCTGTGGCATTATTCGTATATCAATTATCCTATTTTTTTTACAAAGAAAAATTGATACAAAGGTACAGTAAATTGAGGAGAAAGAAAGAAAACATTATTTACCCTTGGTTTTGCTAGGTCTTTGACGATTTCAATTTCTGCATCAGAAATAATATCATGGAAGCGAATAATACGAGGCTTATCCCATTCATCCTCCTGTTTAGCTGGAGCCAGAATAAATTTAGGATTACGGTTTCCATCATGGTAGCGGCAAAAGAGTTTTTTCTGTCTCCGAGGGGTCTAAACATAAAGTTAAGAATATGATGAATATATTACAGTAATAATACTTTTAATATCTATTCCTATGCAGATAAGAGACAATAATCATGCTTGCATATACAGAGTATCTCTGGAAAAACATACAAAAGAAGCAGTACTCTGCAAATATTTTGCCTCAAACAGGATGTTCAGAATTTTAAATACAGTATTAATGATTATTTTCTGGGTGAGAGAGGTGAGGTCTTAAATAAGGAAAAAGGTAGTGTATCTCTTTTAACCCTTCACTCATCAAAATAAAGTTCAAATGTTTAAATATGAAAAAAAAAGCCATGTTTATGAAAATATTAAATGAATGCCCGGCATTGCTCTAAATGGCACAAAGTAACTGGAAAGCACCCAGAGACAAAAAGTTTCTAGAAGAAAAAAAAAACTAGGTTTTCCTAAATACCTCACAGTTAAATGCTTGTGGCAAAAAAAAAAAAAAAAAAAAGGAATTTTTTAAGGGCAAAATAAGTTATTAAAGATCCCAGATGCTTTTATTAGGTAGTATAAAAATAGAGCAGTCAACAAAACAAATTCCCTTCAATCATCTATGTATTATATTAATAAGTTATTTTGTTGCCTACTTCTCTTAATTAAACAAGTATGTCAGGCCTGGCATGGTGGCTCATGCCTATAACCCCAGCACTTTGGGATGCTGAGGTAGGAGGATCACTTGAGCCCAAGGAGACCAAGATCAGCCTAGGTCACACAGCGAAATCTCATCTCTACAAAAAATTTTAAAAATTAGCCGGACATAAGGGCACTTGCCTGTAGTCCCACATACTTGAGGGGCTGAAATGGGAGGATTGCTTAAGCCCAGGAGGTAGAGGTTGCAGTGAGCCATGATCATGCCACTACACTCCAGCCTGGGTGACAGAGCAAGAAGCTGTCTCAAAAAAACAAAACAAAAACAAGTATGTCACATAAGCAGGAATATGAGTAGTCTGTTTCAATTATTATACTAATAGTATACTAAAACAAATAATGATTCATGTTTATTCTCCATGCACTTTACCTAGAGTCAAATCCAAGGCTTTAATTTTTAGTAAGTCTTTTATATAATGATGAGATGAATGTAGCTATTCTGAGAAAAAGAATTTTTTGTTTTTGTTTTTGTTTAGACAAAGTCTTGCTCTGTTACCCAGGCTGCACTGCAATGCCTTGATCTCGGCTCACTGCAGCCTCCGCCTCCTGGGTTCAAGCAATTCTCCTGCCTCAGCCTCCCAAGTAGCTGAGATTACAGGCCCCTGCCACCATGCTCGGCTAACTTTTTGTATTTTTAGTAGAGATGGGGTTTCACCATGTTGGCCAGGCTGGTCTTGAACTCCTGACCTCAGGTGATCCACCCACCTTGGCCTCCCAAAGTGCTGAGATTACAGGCATGAGCCATCGTGCCTGGCAAGAATGTTCTTTTGATCTTAGGCAAAGTTGAGTATGTGTTACATTAACAAACCGGGAAATTAGCAGACTCTTGTTTTATATCTACAGTTTTATTTTGTTCCTTAAGAGTTATTAAGAGCAATAAAAATTTCTGCTTACTGCGGAAATTTGAACACTAGATATTTGATATTACAAAACTTGTGAATTTTTAGGTGATAATGGTATTGTAGTTATTTTGAATTTGTATCTTTAAAAGATACATACTAAAATATTTAGTAAGGAAACAGAAAAGAAAATGTTTAATGAGGGAACAGGTGCAGTGGCTCACGCCTGTAATCCCAGCACTTTGGGAGGCCGAGGCAGGCGGATCACGAGGTCAGGAGATCAAGACCATCCTGGCTAACAAGGTGAAACCCCATCTCTACTAAAAATATAAAAAATTAGCTGGGCATGGTGGCAGGCGCCCGTAGTCCCAGCTACTCAGGAGGCTGAGGCAGGAGAATGGCGTGAACCTGGGAGCCGAGATGGCGCCACTGCACTCTAGCCTGAGCAACAGAGCGAGACTACGTCTCAGAAAAAAAAAAAAAAAAAAAAAAAAAAAGAAGAAAATATTTAATGAGTCTAACAGTGTCACCATCTTTGTATTTACTCATTAGCTCAAGCATGTCCTCCTAGGACTCCATGAACCTATCTATCCAAAGTGTCACCATACGTATTGTATACTTTGCTGTTAGTGGTTAAGCTGTCAACAGTCATCAATATCAAAATGCAAAGCCCAGCTTGAGTTTACCAGTAGTAAAGAAAAGGTTAAACACTTTTCAAATGTTTACACTTAAAAGTACTTACTCCAAAAATTCACTAACTCCTTCTATGCAAGCCTGCGTTCAACTGAAAACTAATACCACATGAAATTCCTTTTCAAAAGGTTCCATAATCAATTAATATTGAGAAAGAATGTATATCATATCACAATGCACATTATCATAAAAAGGTTCTGAGAAGTTTTGAGGCTAAACAAAAACCTATGTTCAACTTTGTTTAACAAATGTTCCCCAGACTTTGTTCTTTTTGCTTTTGGCCTAATATCTATTAACATCTATAGAACTGGAATTCTGAGTTATAAATACATATACAATAAACAAAGTAATATTTATAGATATATTTTAAAGAAATATTAAAGACAAAATCTGTTAAAAACTTTCTGCATTTTCAGTATTAAATAGACTAAAGCATTTCACTAAGCAATCTTGTGAAGATTAACTAGGAGCAAAACTACAAGGGATTATTGTATAGATGAATCTGTTGTATCTCATAAGATGCACAGAGTAGTGTTATTATCTCTAATTAAGGCTGCTGAACAGATGGGTGTGGTGGCTCACGCCTGTAATCCCAGCACTTTAGGAGGCCGAGGCGGGAGGATCACCTGAGGTCAGGAGTTTGAGACCAGCCTGGCCAACATAACGAAACCCCATCTTTACTAAAAATACAAAAAAGTTAGCCGGGCATGGTGGTGAATGCCTGTAGTCCCAGCTACTTGGGAGGCTGAAGCACGAGAATTGCTTGAACCCAGGAGGCGGAGGTTGCAGTGAGCCGAGACTGCGCTACCGCATTCCAGCCTGGGTGATAGGGTGGGTTTCTGTCTCAAAAAAAAAAAAAATACTGCTGAAATCTCTCTTGCATTAAATATAAAAAAAACTATCACTTCCTTTAAACTTATTTGATCCTTCACCCTGGAAGGATCAAATGAAAAAGGTAATATTGCCCCAAACATATGTAATAGTATATGATTCACAAGCTTTATTTTAAAGCTATTTTATTAATAATTGGAACATATTAAATGTGGCACCCACAGAGAGATAATGGTATACTGTAATTTTTTTTTTTAAAGTTTTTTAGGCCAGGCACAGCGGCTCACGCCTGTAATCCCACCACTTTGGGAGACCAAGGCAGGTGGATCACAAGGTCAGGAGTTTGAGACCAGCCTGGCCAACATGGTGAAACCCCATCTCTACTAAAAATACAAAAATTAGCCGGGTATGGTGGCGGGCACCTGTAATCCCAGCTACTAGGAGGCTGAGGCAGGTGAATTGCTTGAACCCAAGAGGCGGAATTTGCAGTGAGCCGAGATCATGCCACTGCACTCTAGCCTGGGTGGCAGGGTGAGACTCCACCTCAAAAAAAAAAAAAAATTTTTAAGAGACAGGGTCTTATTCTGTAGCCCAGGCTGGAGTGCAGTGGTGTAATCATAACTCACTGTACCCCTGAACTCCTGGATTCAAGTGATCCTCCCACCTCAGACTCCTGAGTAGCTAAGACTACAAGTGTACACCAGCATGCCCAGCTAATTTTTAAATTTTTTTTGTAATGGGGTCTATGTTGCCTAAGCTGACATACTGTAATATTTTATGCAGTCATTCTGATTTTTATCACATAGGCTTAAATATAAAATAACTGATTCTCTCCAGAACTGTGTACAAACACATACACACACACATTCACATACACACAATTGGCTTTTCCACTTTACCATTTTGATACCCTCCCCACGGCACAGCATTTCGTACTTCTGTCTCTCTGGCAGGTAATCCACAGCAACCCCTTTTTTCTTTGGTGTAGTTTTCTGATCAGATTGGTCATCTGAAGCAGACTTATTGACATCTTTTTCTTTAGCCATTATATACTCAAAATATTTTAAGTTACCGTTAGCTCTCTGATGTTCAGGATCTATTAGAAGAGAAACAAAGCATGTCCATGGGTAAGTTCATGCTTGTTCAAGCATCAGAATACAGTAATATAAAAATAGGAGACATTATAATTTATCTTCCAAACCAGGTTGCTTTTGTGAGTGAAAGGAGGCAGTAATAAAAATTATTATACCAAAATAATAGGTATAAGTTACTACTGCCCCCAAGTAAATCAGGACATATAGTCACCTATATAAAAACAGTTCTGGGCCAGGCCTGGTGGCTCACACCTGTAATCCCAGCATTTTGGGAGACTGAGGTGGGTGGATCACCTGAGGTCAGGAGTTCGAGACCAGCCTGACCAACATAGTGAAACCTCGTCTCTACTAAAAATACAAAGTTAGCTGGGCGTGGTGGTGGGTGCTTGCAATCCCAGCTACTCAGGAAGCTGAGGCAGGAGAATCACTTGAACCCGGGAGGCGGGGGTTGGAGTGAGCCGAGATCATGCCATTGCACTCCAGCCTGGGCAAAAGGAGTGAAACTCTGTCTCAAAAAAGACAGTTCTGGAGACAGAAACAGCTATTTATTTAAAGGTGGCAACTGGTGCTTTTACTTTGAGAATTTACTAATCAGCTAAAGGAACTAAGTTCAATTTGATGTCAAATGAAGTTTAAAATCTTACTCATCCTACTTATTTTAAGAAATGAAAAAGATTTTTCCAAGACAGAAAAACAATCACATGAGGAAGACAGGGGATAAGCAATTCAAAAGCAACCTTTACCACAGATACATTATAAATGTAGCCTACTTCTAAGGGCTGAGTGAAGTTCAGTCCCAAATTTCTAAGTAAGAAGGAAAAGGGAAACTAAAGATATAATTTTCGAATAAGCTAGAATCCACTAACTGCCTCAGAATTGCTAGTCATAATTTTGAACTACCTTTTAGTAGAAGAAAAGATGACTACGCTACCCATCTGAGAGGAAAAAAAAAAAAAAACTAAAGAACCACACACACATAAAAATAAAAAGGCAGAAGAATATATAGACTTCACTTGTGACAGTAACTAAGTGTTTAGGATACCTAGGCTTAGATTGTAAAATATTTCTTGTCCTTCAGAAACTGCTCACAATAAATGTTACGATATCCAATATTAACCTAGTTTTGTAAAAGCAAAGGAAAAGTGTGTGCAGGGAAGAGGCGTATACACTAAAAGGAAACAAATGTGTAGGTGTCTTTGAGTGACTGGCTTATAGATGACTCTTCTGTATCTTTCTCTGTTTTAATAAATTTTCTATAATGAGTACAAAGTATATTTTAAGTCAAGAGGAAATACCACTGGAAAATACTGAAAGGAAAAAAGATTACTTGAACCAATATCTTGATTTATTATTACCCAACTAAGAAATAACCCAATTATCCAAAGTTCATTTTCAGCAGATCAATCCTTTTGAGCTGTTTGATTCTAACATGCACATATTTTCCTATTTTGTAAAAATAATTTTTAAAGTTTTAAAGCTTCATTATATACCAAAGGCCACCTAAACTTATTATCATACAAATTCTGGACTCCATCTCCAGAGATTACAATTTAGCAGGTCTAGGGTAGAGATCAAGAAATTTTCATTTCTAACCAGTATCCAAGTAATTCTGATGCATGTGGTGCTTGGGCCATACTTGAAGAAACACTACATCTCTGTTCAAAGTACTACTGATGAAATTCTCCTAAGGTGTATTTTTCCAACATTTGAATATGATAAATATATTTTCAGCCCATCTATTTTAAATCACTTTATTTTAAAATATGAAATGCAATAAAACATAACACCCTTCAAAGGAAACTGATTAAAATGGCAACATGGTAAACAAACATTTTTGACTGAGTTAGTTACGTTAGCTTCAATTTTGAAATTCCTGGAGAATATAGAGCAAAGAAACACAACCACTGTTATAGCACTATTAGGTGAGAAAAATCAGCCATCATTTACTTTGAGAATAAAGAAGAGGATAATGTATATTTAACAAGTAAAGCTCCTGACTTCTAACAAGTAAGAAAATACCATATATAAATGAGGGAAAGACAGAAAAATAGAGAATATATATCCCTCAATATAACTATAACCTTAAATTAGGCCCAGATAACATACCTAGTTCAAGAAGCTTCTTTGTGAGCAAAAGTGCCTTATCCAGGTCTCCCTGCTGATATACCGCATAGCTCAAATAATCTAGAACAGAGACTTTATCTATGGTAGAAATCTCGCCTTCATCCAGTTGCCTTAGGGCTTGTTCCATCCACAGTTCCGTATGGTAATAATCTGCTTCTGTATAGGCCACTTTGCCCAACTCAAAGCAGTCCTCAGCCGTTAGAAAAGATTTGTGTTTCACTCCTATGAAAAGAAAATACAGAGAACTTTAGGAATCTTAACACTACTATGTATTTATTTAGGACTACACAGCTTTCAAAATGCTGTCTCACTTCTATTTGAAGTTCACAATAATCCTCTGGATAAGCAAAAATTACCCTAATTTTATAAACAAAGGAACAATCTATAATATAATGTAGATAAACAAGAATCACACAGCTGGTATTAGGGGACACAGAACCTAGAGAACCCAAGACTGAAATTATCAGCCATCATACCAAAATGAAACATCCATTAAGTTGAAATATACTATTTCCTAACAGTAGGAATTACCATATGAGATACATCTCTCTTTTTTTTTTCTTTTGAGACAGAGTCTTGCTCTGTTGCCCAGGCTGGAATGCAATGGCACAATCTCGGCTCACCACAACCTCCGCCTCCCAGGTTCAAGTGATTCTCCTGTCTCAGCCTCCTGAGTAGCTGGGATTATAGGCATGTGCCACCATGCCCAGCTAATTTTGTATTTTTAGTAGAGATGGAGTTGATCAGGCTGGTCTCGAACTCCTGATCTCAGGTGATCCACCCGCCTTGGCCTCCCAAAGTGCTGGGATTACAGGCATAAGCCACCACGCCCGGCCACCATATGAGATATATCTATCTCACCCCTAACCAACAATCTGGGCAAGAGATGAATGTACAGGAGGAGAGGTAAATACGTCAACTGGATTCTTTCTTTTAAACAGCATTAATACGTCATTTAAATACCATAAATTCACTCATTGAAAGATTACAGTAGTTCTTAGTATATTTACAGAATAGAGCAACCATCACCACAATCTAATTTTAGAACATTTTCATCACTCCAAAAACAAACCCTGTAACCATTAACAGTCACTACCCATTAACTTCCCCACCCTGCCCCAGCCCTAGACAACCACTAATCTACTTTCTGTCTCTACAAATTTGCCTATTCTGGACATAATGCTACTGTGAACATTTGTGTGTAAGTTTCTATGTGAACATGTTTTCATTTCTTGAGTATATACATATGAATGGAACTGACTGGTCCTATAGCAACTCTATGCTTAATGTTTTGAGGAACTGCCAAACTGTTTTCCAAAGTGGCTACATCATTTTACATTCTCACCAACAAGGTATGAAATTCCAATTTCTCCACATCCTTGCTAATGCTTGTTATTGTCCTTCTTTTTTATTGTAGACATTCTGGTGAGTATGAAGAGGCATTTCATTGTGGTTTTGATTTGCATTTCCCTGGTGACTAATTATGTTGGGCCTATTATCGTGTGCTTATTTCCATTTGTGTATCTTCTTTGGAAAAAATACCTTTTCAAAGCTTTTGCCCATTTAAAAAATTTGGTGGCTAGGCATGGTGGTTTCACACCTGTAATCCAGTGTTTGGGAGGCCAAGGAAGGAGAACTGCTTAAGGCCAGGAGTTTGAGACGAACCTGGACAACGTAATGAGACCCTCACATCTAACAAAAAAAAAAATTTTAGAAATTAGCCAGACATTGTGGTGCATACCTGTAGTCCTGGCTAGCTGAGAGGCTAAGGCAAGAAGAATGCTTAAGCCCAAGAGTTCAAGGTTACAGTGAGCTATGACTGCACCACTGCTTGCACTCTGTTAGAGTTCTTTATCGAGACAGAGTCTCACTCTGTCACCCAGGCTGGAGTGCAGTGACACGATCTCAGCTCACTGCAATCTCCATCTCTCAGGTTCAAGCGATTCTCCTGCCTCAGCCTCCCACGTAGCTGGGATTACAGGCGTGTGCTACCATGCTGGCTAATTTTTGTATTTTTAGTCAAGACGGGGTTTCACCATGTTGGCCAGGCTGGTCTTGAACTCCTGACCTCACGTGATCCACCCACTTCAGCCTCCCAAACTGCTGGGATTACAGGTGGGAGCCACTGCAGGTGCCTGGCTCAGCTACATGATTTTAAAATATTTTTCCCATTCTATGTGCTGTCTTTTCACTCTCTTGATGGTGCACTTTTGAAACTGTGATGAAGTCCAACTTATTAATCTTTCAGCACTTGTGCTTTTGGTGTTATTATGTCAACTCGCTTCTGCAGTGAAACTTCTATTTTAAGAAAAGGAGGTATTTGATAGTTCACATGAGATAAAATATAAATAGAAAACACTTCAGAAAATACTTAGTCTCATTCATCACTGAAGAATTAAAACCACCACAAATAAAAATATTTTAAAATAATGGCCTAGATTTATTGAGGTCTTACTATCTGCCAAGTATTTGTCACTTATTTAATCCTCAAAGCCATCTTATTACAGATGAGGAACTAAAATAGAGGTTAACTAATATGTCCAAGGTCACATGTTTAAAAGTAAGAAATGGAATCTGTTCCATACACCTCCAGAAGTTTGTGCTCCTGATGTTATAACATTAAACGGCAAAACCTAATAGTGGGAGGAAGCAGCAATGTAAACTGGTAACTTTGCTTTTAAGAAATTCAGCAATAAGAGAAAAGAAGAATTTAAACTCTATGACTTAATACTACTATTTTTCAGTTATTTCATTGAGATTTAGTACTAGGGGCTGGGGACCTTCCTGTATAAAAGATTTTTGTGGCTGAAACATATTATAGCTAAAAACTGTAATAAGCTAAAAGCAAGGAAATAAGGAATATATAGGCAGATATATCAATTTAATGGAATAGCATTTTTCATTAAGAAAGATAATTTCAATGCTATAGAGAAAATTATAATAAATTTAAAAATAGAAAATATGAACAAATAAGATACCCTAGGCCAGGTGTGGTGGCTCACGCCTGCAATCCCAGCACTTTGGGAGGCCGAGGCAGGCGGATCACCTGAGGTCAGAAATTCGAGACCAGCCTGGCCAACATGGTGAAACCCTGTCTCTACTAAAAATATAAAAATCAGCCAGGCATGGTGGTGGGTGCCTGTAATCCCAGCTACTCAGGAGGCTGAGGCAGGAGAATTGCTTGAACCTGAGAGGCGGAGGTAGCAGTGAGCCAAGATCACGCCATTGTGGTCCAGCCTGGGCAACAACAGTGAAACTCCATCAAAAAATAAATAAATAAATAAATAAATAAAAATTAAAAATACCCCAACAAAGAGCAGGCATATTGGAATGGGAAAAACAAAAGACCTTCCAAAAATCATAAAGATAATCAACGACAGTTCAAAACTCATTAGGCTGGTTAAAATGGAGATTAAGGCCGGGGGCGTGGCTCACGCCTGTAATCCCAGCACTTTGGGAGGCTGAGGCAGGCGGATCACGAGGTCAGGAGATTGAGACCATCCTGGCTAACACGGTGAAAGCCCGTCTCTACTAAAAATACAAAAACTTCGCCGGGCGTGGTGGCGGATGCCTGTAGTCCCAGCTACTCAGGAAGCTGTGGCAGGAGAATGGTGTGAACTCAGGAGACAGAGCTTGCAGTGAGCCAAGATCACGCCACTGCACTCCAGCCTGAGTGACAGAGCAAGACACTGTCTCGAAAAAAAAAAAAAAAAAAAGTAGATTAAACACAACTAAAAAGAAAATAATAAATCCAGCAGAGAGAGCTGAATAAATTATCATGGCATAAACTACCCAGAATGCAGTAGAGAGAGATAAAAACATGAAATGCTAGTTAAAACACAAAGACAAGGCCGGGCGCGGTGGCTCACGCCTGTAATCCCAGCACTTTGGGAGGCCGAGGCAGGCAGATCATGAGGTCAGGAGATCGCGATCATCCTGGCTAACATGGTGAAACCCCGTCTCTACTAAAAATACAAAAAATTAGCCTGGCGTGGTGGTGGGTGCTTGTAGTCCCAGCTACTTGGGAGGCTGAGGCAGGAGAATGGCATGAACCTGGGAGGTAGAGCTTACAGTAAGCCAAGATCGCGCCACTGCACTCCAGCCTGGGCGACGGAGCAAGACTCCATCTCTTAAAAAAAACAAAAACAAAAACAAAAACAAAACACACACAAAGACAAAAAAACTAAAGTCTGTCTACTTGAAATTCTAGAAGTAGAGAACAGAAAGAATATAGATAAGATAGTATTTAAAGAGATAATGGTAGAAAAATTTCCAAAATTAAAATGCATGGAAGTTCAGATTCAGGAAACAAAGAATTCCAAGCCAAACAAAGCACATTTGAGGGCTTCTTAACAATGTGTTTCAAGGAGGAAAATTCCAAAAGGAAAGTCTGAGGTACAATAAAGAATGATGAAAAATGAAAATGGTATACATAAATGCCAGTCTAAATTAAAGAAAAGGGCTGGGCACAGTGGCTCACACCGATAATTTGAGCACTTTGGGAGGCAGGCGGACTACTTGAGCTCAGGAGATCGAGACCAGCCTGGGCAACATGGCGAAAGGCCATCTTTACTAAAAATACAAAAAATTAGCCGGGCATGGTAGCACATGCCTGTAATTCCAACTACTGGGGAGGCTGAGGCACAAGAATCGCTTGAACCCGGGAGGCGAGGTTGCAGTGGGCCAAGATTGCACCACTGCACTCCAGTCTAGGTGACAGAGCAAGACTCCGTCCAGGAAAAAAAAAAAAAAGGGTGAATAAAGACAACATTGATAGGGGTGAAACTAAGGGAAAAAAGAAAGGGGATGGTCATGGGACGCGCTCTAGCAGGGTGGCAATCTTTAGATGGTTATTAAGAAATGGGATGAATAAAGTAGAAACTGATGGGTGTGAAGACAACAGTGACTCCATCTTGCATGCTAATCTACCATGTTCACTTTTGATTAACCTCAGTCCCACAAATGCCTGCTGATTTCTACTTTACTTGCTGTCCTTAGTGTAGGAACATGTACCCACTATAAATCCTGCCTTTAGAGCAAAGCAACCTTGATGTTATCACAAAAATTACAGGCTATGACACGCATAGCATTCTTGCCTGTTCTGGAGCTTGCCTTTGTCCCTACAGAGCATGTACATCCTTTCCCTATGGCACTTAAGTCATGGGTCTGGGGACTAACGGTGGAGAGATGGAAGACCATGCTTCCATCTCTAAGTTTCCCAATAAATCATCCTCTACTGACAATAAGTAAAAAAACTGTAGAACCTCCACAAAATAGAGTAATAACACGTAGCTATAAAAAGAAATGAGGATTTCTATACATGAAGTAATGACTGGGGTATGTCAATAAATTAAAGCACCAAAGTACATAACAGTATTTATAGTATGCTTTTTTTTTTTTTTTGAGACGAAGTCTCACTCTGTTGCCCAGGCTAAAAATGCAGTGGTGCGATGGCTCACTGCAACCTCCGTGCCCCGCCAGGTTCAAGAAATTCTCGTGCCTCAGCCTCCTGAGTAGCTGGGATTACAGGTGCCCACCACCACGCTCAGCTAATTTTTGTATTTTTAGTAGGGATGGCGTTTCACCATATTGGCCAGGCTGGTCTCGAACTCCTGACCTCAGGTGATCCACCCACCTTGGCCTCCCAGAGTGCTGGGATTACAGGTGTGAGCCACCACACCTAGCCAGTATGCTATCTTTTGTGTTTATGTTGAGAGAATATAGGAGTAGATATATATTTGCTTGTATTTTAAAAAACTGGAAATAGTAAAACTAACAAAATGGTCACATAGAAAAAGGAAGGGAATAGGTTGAAAAGTATAAGAATGAAAGTGAGACTTCTATTAATGTACCTTATTAGTCTAGTTTGGACTGTCAAAGAATTTAAAAGTTTTACATAATTAAAAACAATAAATTGGCTGGGCATCGCGGCTAGAGCCTGTAATCCTGACACTTCGGGAGGCCAAGGCAGGAAGATCTCCTGAGCCAGGGAGTTCAAGACAACCCCAGGCAAAATAATGAGACAATATATTTAAAAAAAAAAAAGAAAAAAAAAAAAGGCTGGGCGCAGTGGCTCACGCCTGTAATCCAGCACTTTGGGAGGCCAAGGCAGGTGGATCATGAGGTCAGGAGATCGAGACCAACCTGGCTAACATGGTGAAACCCCATGTCTACTAAAAATACAAAAAATTAGCCGGGCATGGTGGCGGGCGCCTATAGTGCCAGCTACTCAGGAGGCTGAGACAGGAGAATGGCGTGAACCCGGGAGGCGGAGCTTGCAGTGAGCTGAGATCACGCCACTGCACTCCAGCCTGGGCGACAGAGCAAGACTCCATCTGAAAAAAATAATAATAAAATAAAAATAAATAAAATAAAAAATAAAAAAAAATAGCCAGGTATGGTGGTACTTGCATGCCTGTAGGCCTAGCTATTTGGGAGGCTGTGACAGGAGGATCCCTTGAGCCCAGGAGTTCAAGGCTGCACTGAGCTATGATCATGCCACTGCACTCCAGGCCGGGCAACAGAACAAGATATTGTTTCTAAAACAAACAAATGAAAACAATGAATCAAAAGAAAAAACGAGGACAATCCCTAAAAATCTGAGGAAATGAAATAAATGAACTCAACTGTATAACATGTTAAGGGCATAGCCACAAAGAGAAATGAATTACCTCAGATGTCTTTAAAACAAGATTTTGACTGATCATATCTAGAGTGATATATTTTAAGGATATAAAGTACAAAAAACTGTATTCAGTAGTCTTAATGTTATTAATAGTATGAATAAAATAGTATGAGTTAATAGTATGAATAAAAGAATAATCATGTTGATATCCTTAGGAACCAAATTTTCAAAAGAAAAGAGATATAAATATAAACCCTGTGGTTTTCAATTTGAACAATATGAACTTACATATTTCCTGTCTCTGTTTATGACAAACTATATAGCAATAATCACCCCTAGAACCTAGCTAGACTCTGCTGCTTAAATGTCATCCCTGTTCAAAGCAATCAAGCCTTGCCAGGCAAGGAGTGGAAAACCTGTAGTCCCAGCTACTCAGAAGGCTGAAGCAGGAAGATCACTTGAGCCCAGGAGTTCCAGGCTGTAGTGCACCATGATTGCATCTGTGAATAGCCACTGCATTCCAGCCTGAGCAACATGGCAAGAACCTATCTCTTAAGGGGGGAAAAAGAAGGGCCAAGGCTCATTGAAGAAATGCCTGGTTCCTACTCTGGAATAGAAACCTGGAAAAAAACTGTGCCAGAAAGCAAGGAAGTTTCCTCTCTATCAAAGAATAATAACACAGTCAATTAAAAAAAACAAGCCTATCTAAAGATGCTCCCCACTGGCCTAAAATGGGATAATCTGAGATCAAAGTAATACTGAATAGGCTGAAATACAAAAAAAAAAAAAAAAAAAATCCATATTCATGATATGTCATGAAAATTACAGATCACTACTAAAAATGGTTAGGACACCAACTCATTACTCTGAAAACTGATAAAGAAGACTAATTATAGACTTACCCTGCCTTTCCTATATATAGTTCAGGGTAACCAAATGGTTCATGAAGGACGTTCCTGTTTATAGAATTCCAGTTAATAAAAGTAAAAGGAATAATGGAATGAAAAAAAATCATCATTTTGTAACCCCTAATGAAATAGTGGTTCTAGGCAATGATCATCAAAGGCTGCCAAAACCAGTAGATAAAACTTAAGGAGAACTTTATATGGAGGGATCAGGCTCTCATCACCTGAACCTCACTCACCAATCAGCATCATAAAAAGTGGGACAGGACATTAGGTGTTGGTTCACGCAGTTCAAAAGAAAGTTCATAGCGCCACCTATGGAGTTAATTTTAAAATTTAACTCGAATCTAATCAAGCCACAAGCTCTAACCAGTGTGTAGGAAACATAGGCATTAAAGGAACATGTTAACCACCAAAGTAGTCAACTCCAGAATGTGGAACATTCCACATAACATATGACTAGGTTTCCCCAGCTAACCAATGTCATAAAGAGAAAGAAAAAAAAAGATAAAGGGAATAAAAGGGACTTAACAGACATAATTTAAAAAAATACAACTGTAAAACAACAACTTTGAGATCACCAGAGAAATCATATTGACTGAGTATTAAATTATATTAAGGAAATACTGTCGATTTGTTAAGCAGGGAGATAGTGGTTATGTTACTTTTTTAAAAAGACCAGCTGGGCGCAGGTGACTTATACCTATAGTCCCAGCTACTTGGGAGGCTAAGGCAGGAGGAACACTTGAGCCCAAGAGTTCAAGGCTGCAGTGAGCTATAATGGTATCACTGCACTCTAGCCTGAGCAATAAAGTGAGACCCTGTCTCTAAAAAAAAATTAAAAATAAATTACAAAGACCTACTTGAGGCCAGGAATTCAAGACCAGACTGGGCAACATAGCAATAGCCCATCTCTGCAAACAATTTAAAAATTAGCCAGGTGTGGTGGCACGCACCTATAGTCCCAGCTGTTCAGGAGGCTAAGGCAGCAGGATGGCTTGAGTCCAAAAGTTCAAGGCTGCAGTGAGCTATGATCATGCCAATGCACTCCAGCCTGGCTGATAGAGTGAAATCTTGCCTCAAAAAAATAAATTTTAATAAAGACCTGATCAGTTAGATATGCATGTTGAATTATTTATGGATAAAATGACATGATGTCTAGGATTTGCTCTTAAAATACTCCAACAAAAATGACAGAAAGAAAGGGTGGAAGGAGTAGATAAACCAAGAATGACAAAATGTTTAAAATGTCTGGAGCTTGGTGATGGCATAGGTTCATTATGTTATTACCTTTATTTTTGTGTATGTGTGACATTTGATATTTTCCATAATAAAAGAAGTTTTATAAATAATGGAAAAAGGAGAAAGTCATGTCCTACAGGGCTCTTTTTATGCTGTTACACAGAAAATCACATAGTTCCCTTTCTGACACTATAAAAAAAAAAAGACAGGTATGTGAAAAAACAACAACAAGCCTACACAAGAAAATATGACTTCTCCAACAACATTTCTCTCAGAATATACAGTTCTGAGACTAAGTCAATATTATACTAGTATAATATTGTATTTGACCAGAAACTACTGGTCAAAGACAGACTAGCCTACATTTTCTCTGATAAAACACATAAAACTGTATATATTTATTAAGTGTCCGATAACATCACAAAGAAAACTGGTAGAGAAACAAACACAATGGTGGTTTCTTTAATAAATTTTGATTGAATACACTTCAAAGAGTCACTAAAATGGCCAGAACCGGACTTAGCTATAACCTATCCAATGGTGGTCACATATGTTTTTAAAAAGATGCTAACAGAAAAGGAATTTATGAGAAATAAATCAAAAGAAGTAAAGTTATGGGCACGATTTGCTAGTGATCAGACATTTGCAGACTACAGAAAAGCATGCCCTGGTCTGACAATGAGCTGTTGAATTCCAGTATCAAACAGAGTCCAAGCTTGGAGGTGTATGCACTGGAGGATCACATGACCCAATATAATCAAATATTCAAATCATACAATCATCTCCATTCACTTTTTTTTTCTGGCCCCCCATTAGTCACTTACAGGCAGTAACTGATTATCAGTATACTCCTAAAATTAAGATGAAGACCCACGTTTTGATGTTTTTCTCTTAAATAATTCTCTATCCCGCCTTCCACTCTAGGAAAGGATACTATCTTAGTGCATTTATGCTCCCATAACAAAATACCAAGGACTGGATAATTCATAAAAAAACAAATTTATTTTCTCACAGTTCTAGAGGCTGGGTAGTCCAAGATTCAAAGCACCAGCGGTTTCAATTGTCTAGTGAGGGCTGCTCTCCTCTTCCAAGATGGCACCTTGTTGCTGCATCCTCCAGAGGGGAAGAATGCTATGTCCTCACATGGTGAAGGCTGAAGGGCAAGAGAGCTAGTGGCTGCATAAAGCCTCTTTCATAAGGGCCTTAAATCCCATTCCTGTAGGCCCCACCTCTTAATACCATCACACTGGCCATTAAGTTTCACCACCTAAATTTTGGATGGACATAGTCCAACAACAGCAGATGCTAAGAAACTAACTTCTTAATAGTTTAACATGAGTTAGTTCCAGAAACTAAAGATGCATATTAAATTTTGACAATGCTATTATTTTTTCGGTTACGAGAACTAGTAAACTGAGAAGATGAGCTCATAATGCAGCAATTATAAATGTTTCTCTTAGGGACATGCAAAACACATAAGATGACAGTATGCCATTAATCCATGCAGATAGCACCAATAATATTTTTTTACATGACTTGATATTCTGGCAACATTATTTGAACATGCATGGCAGAGACAGTAGAAGATTTTTAGCTATTCTGCTTTGGTAAAGTATTTCTGCTTGTCTTACCTACTGATCTATTAACAATATTAAAGGCAGACTGCCTGGGAATCTGATTTTAAAATAAATCAAAAGTAATGCAGCATTTGAAAAGGAAGGCTGTTTCCAAAGTAGAGAACATGAGAGGAAAAAGTAGGCAAGAAAACAAAGAAGAAAATGAAATAAGGAAAGTGGTATGGGCAGAAAGAGACTGTAAAAAGCTTCATATAAAAAGCAAACTGAGTTTGATGAGAAACAAGAATAAGTTGTAAATTCCTTTGGTTCAAAGGAAGAGGCATGGATGACTGACATGAACATACCAAATTGAATATAATAAACCAAATTGAAAGTAAACTAACACTAAAGAGTCTCTTAATTTATTGTCACAATAGAAACTATAATATCGGGCCAGGTACGGTGGCTCTTGCCTGTAACCCCACCACTTTGGGAGGCTGTGGGGCAGGGGGGTGGATTGCTTGAGCTCAGGAGTTCGAAACCAGCCAGAGCAACATGGCAAAACCCTGTCTCTACAAAAAATACAAAAATTAGCTGCTTGTGGTGGCACATGCCTGTAGTCCTGGCTACTTGGGAGACTGAGGTAGAAGGATCACCTTAGCTTGGGAGGTTGAGGCTGTAGTGAGCCGTGATTGTGCCACTACACTCCAGCCTGGGCGATAGCAGAGTGAGATCCTGTCTCAAAAAAATAAAATAAATAAAATAAAGAAAAGAAAGAAAATAAACTATAATATCATAGGCACTATAGGAAAAACATTATTTAGAAATACATTTTTAGCCGGATGTAGCGGCTCATGCCTTTAATTCCAGCAGTTCGGGAGGCTGAGGTGGACAGAACACTTGAGGTCAAGAGCTGAAAACCAGCCTGGCTGACACGGTGAAACCTCATCTCTACTAAAAATAAAAAAATTAGCTGGACATGGTCGTGGGCACCTGTAATCCCAGCTACTTGGGAGGCTGAGGCAGGAGAATCGCTTGAACCCAGGAGGCAGAGGTTGCAATGAGCCGAGCTGCGCCACTGCACTCCGGCCTGGGTAACAGAGTGAGACTCCATGTCAAAAAAGAAAAAAAAGAAAAAGAAATAGATTTTTATGGTTCATCTGTTAAACTGAGAGAGACACGTAATCCAAAAGTTCTTGCACTTCACAAGAACACTTAATGGATCAAAACTTAATTTGTAAGGGATAATTATGTTTAAAATGCACACACTTAGAAGTTAATGTCCCACCTCTGAGGCAGTGTGGTACACTCATAGCTGAGTGAGCTCCAGAGATGTCTGGAGAATCTACTGTTTGCTATAGTTACCTTATTAACTTACCAAGACAGTGATGCAAGTGACCAGAAGGGTGAACATTCAACTTCCACATGAAGCAAATTGAATTTTATACATATGACATTTTCTATTACTGACCCCCACCCCCTAAAAAAAAATCACAGCTTAAAAAAAAGCATATCTTTGGCAGATATGGATCTATTCAACAAATCAGGGTTGGGAACAAACAATCTGAAAACTGAAGGAAGTCCTTAAGAACTATAAGGACAACACTGATGTCAAAATGCATGTAACCTATCAGATTTTTCATTAAAATACCAACAAAGCATTTCAAAAGATAGGCCCAAAGAGGCAAAAGAAACAGATGAAACTAATCAAGGAGTGATGTGGCATCAATATAAATTCACTAAGCATTTCTCTGACTTTTTTGTTTGAAGAAAATTTAAAATAGATGCATCCTTCCTCCCTCACCCCCACCATTTCACACCCAGATTGCTAAAATTTTTAAAGTCTGACAAAACCAAGAGCTGACAAGGATATGAAGAAATGGGAACTCTCATACAATGCTGGTGACAGTATAAATACATGCTCTGGAAAGCAATCTGGCCACATCTGGTAAGTATGATGAAAAACCAAATACCCTATGATTTCTTATACCCTAAGAGAAAGACTTGCACGTGAGTACATGGCCACAAAAAGAAATCAACAAAGATGTATCAAACTTCATTTGATAAAGCAAAAAATTGGACAAAATCTAAATGTACATCCATCCACAGAAGAATGAATAAATAATGTTATACAATACCACATTAGCAGTTAGATGAATCTGATCAACACAGATAAATTTACTGAAAATACTAGGCTAAAAAAAGGTTGTAGAAAGATAAATAGAGGGTCTCGTTAACTCAGTGCTCAATAGCGCCCAGGCTGGAGTGCAGTGGCGTGATCTTGGCTCGCTACAACCTCCACCTCCCAGCCGCCTGCCTTGGCCCCCCAAAGTGCGGAGATTGCAGCCTCTGCCCGGCTGCCACCCCGTCTGGGAAGTGAGGAGCGTCTCTGCCTGGCCGCCCATCGTCTAGGATGTGAGGAGCCCCTCTGCCTGGCTGCCCAGTCTGGAAAGTGAGGAGCGTCTCTGCCCGGCGGCCATCCCACCTGGGAAGTGAGGAGTGCCTCTTCCCAGCCGCCATCCCATCTAGAAAGTGAGGAGTGTCTCTGCCCGGCCGCCCATCGTCTGAGATGTGGGGAGCGCCTCTGCCCCGCCGCCCATCGTCTGAGATGTGGGGAGCGCCTCTGCCCGGCCGCAACCCCGTCTGGGAGGTGAAGAGCGTCTCTGCCCGGCGGCCCCGTCTGAGAAGTGAGGAGCGCCTCGGCCCGGCCGCGACCCAGTCTGGGAGGTGAAGAGCGTCTCTGCCCGGCCGCCCCGTCTGAGAAGTGAGGAGCCCCTCCGCCCAGCTGCCACCCCGTCTGGGAAGTGAGGAGCATCTCCGCCCGGCAGCCACCCCATCTGGGAGGGAGGTGGGGGGGTCAGCCCCCCACCCGGCCAGCCGCCCTGTCCGGGAGGTGAGGGGCGCCTCTGCCCGGCCGCCCGTACTGGGAAGTGAGGAGCCCCTCTGCCCGGCCAGCCGCCCCATCCGGGAGGTGAGGGGCGCCTCTGCCTGGCCGCCCCTACTGGGAAGTGAGGAGCCCCTCTGCCCGGCCAGCCGCCCCGTCCGGGAGGGAGGTGGGGGGGTCAGCCCCCCGCCCGGCCAGCCGCCCCGCCCAGCCAGCCGCCCCATCCGGGAGGGAGGTGGGGGGTCAGCCCCCCGCCCAGCCAGACGCCCCGTCCGGGAGGGAGGTGGGGGGTCAGCCCCCCGCCCGGCCAGCCGCCCCGTCTGGGAGGTGAGGGGCGCCTCTGCCCGGCCGCCCCTACTGGGAAGTGAGGAGCCCGTCTGCCCGGCCAGCCGCCCCGTCCGGGAGGGAGGTGGGGGGTCAGCCCCCCGCCCGGCCAGCCGCCCCGTCTGGGAGGTGAGGGGCACCTCTGCCCAGCCACCCCCACTGGGAAGTGAGGAGCCCCTCTGCCCGGCCACCACCCCGTCTGGGAGGTGTACCCAACAGCTCATTGAGAACGGGCCATGAAGACAATGGCGGTTTTGTGGAATAGAAAGGGGGGAAAGGTGGGGAAAAGATTGAGAAATCGGATGGTTGCCGTGTCTGTGTAGAAAGAGGTAGACATGGGAGACTTTTCATTTTGTTCTGTACTAAGAAAAATTCTTCTGCCTTGGGATCCTGTTGATCTGTGACCTTACCCCCAACCCTGTGCTCTCTGAAACATGTGCTGTGTCCACTCAGGGTTAAATGGATTAAGGGCGGTGCAAGATGTGCTTTGTTAAACAGATGCTTGAAGGCAGCATGCTCGTTAAGAGTCATCACCACTCCCTAATCTCAAGTTCCCAGGGACACAAACACTCTGCCTAGGAAAACCAGAGACCTTTGTTCACTTGTTTGTCTGCTGACCTTCCCTCCACTACTGTCCTATGACCCTGCCAAATCCCCCTCTGCGAGAAACACCCAAGAATGATCAATAAAAAAAAATTTAAAAAAAAAAAAGAAAGATAAATAGAGTATGATGTACTATTGACATAAAATTTAAAAACACAATACAATGGAAAATATATATGATAAAGTATAAAAAGATGACAGGATACGCACCAAGTTCAGAACAGTCATTACCTCTAAACAAGGGAAGGTGCACAAGAAGCCTTCGAACACATTTGTGATATTTGACTATTAACAACAGAAAATAATCTGGGTTGGGGGAGCCTAAAAACTCTTACGCTAGTATTCATGCTATTATTTTTACCACTTATAGGGTATAATGTGATTAGGAAATTTCAGTCATTCTACTTATAAGGAATTTGCCTGAAAGAAAAGTCAATAAGAAGTAGCCCAAAACTGTGATAAAAGAGGAAAAAAGTCAACAAGGAGATAAAAAGCACCTGAGAAAGAATGAATATTGCCCCTAAGACTAAACACAGTGAAATCAGGGTTAAATAATATTCAGGACCATTTTGATGGGAATATAATCATTTTTTAAACAAAACACATATAGTAATCTAAATAACATTTATTACCCACCACCACACATTTGGGAGGCTGAGGTGGGATGTTTTCTTTTTTGCTTTTTGTGTTTTGAGATAGGGGTCTCACTCTGTTGCCCAGGTTGGAGTGTAGTGGCGTGATCACAGCTCACTGCAGCCTTGAACTCCTGGGCTCAAGTGATCCTCCTGTGATACGGTTTGGCTCTGTGTTCACACCCAAATATCACCTTGAATTGTAATAATCCCCACCTATCAAGGGCAGGACAAGGTGGAGATAACTGCATCATGGGGGCAGTTCCCCCATGCTGTTCTTGTGACAGTGAGTTCTCATGAGATAGGATGGTTTTATAAGCACCTGGCATTTCCCCTGCTGGCCCTCATTCTCTTTCCTGCCACCCTGTGAAGAAGTGCCTTCTGCCATGATTGTGAGTTTCCTAAGACATCCGTAGCCATGCGGAACTGTGAGTCAATTAAACCTCTTTTTTAAAATAACTTACCCAGTCTTGGGTATTTCTTCATAGCAGTGTGAATACATCCCACCTCAGCCTCCCAAATAGCTAGGACTACAAGCAAGCACCACAACACCCAGCTAAGTTTTCATTTTTTTGTAGAGTCAGGGAATTGCTATGCTGCCCAGGCTGGTCTTGAACTCCTACCCTCAAGGGATCCTTTCCACCTTAGCCTCCCAAAGTGCTGGGATTACAGGCATGAGCCACCATGCCAGCCCTATTTTGTTAAATGGAATCTATCCAGTTGATGAAGCCAGAAATTCCTATCAAGTACATCATCAAATTCTACGATTCTACTCTAATAAGTAGCTTGATAATCTATCCACTACCACCTCTTACTTAAATATTTGCAACAGCCTCCTCCCTGGTTCTTCGTCCCTTGGCCCCAACCCAATCTCCATTCGGCAGCCAGAATGGTTTTCTAAAAGGAAAAATCATAAATTTCCCTTACAAACTTTTTAATAGCTCCGCACTGCACTCAGGACAGTTCAATCTCTTCCACATGGCTTACAAAGCTCTCCAAGAGATGGCTTCTGCTTACCTCTCTAGTCTCAGCTCTCACTACTCTCACAAAGCCAAACCCCCATATCCACCTGGTGCATTCACCTCTTGAACTCTACATTAAGCCATACAAACTACATGTTAGTTATCTGAATATGATATGCTCTCTCCTTTTGACCTTTCTACATGTTCCCTCTGTCTGAAACACTTTTCCCACACCCACTCCTGTCTCCCTCTCCCCCATTTTTCTGGCTAATTCCTGGTCCATTAGATCTCAACTTTTTTTAATGCGTATCTTCCAGGAATTCTTCCTTTACATCCCTTATGAGGTCCAGCAATAGGTTTCTTTTGATGTGCTCATATGGTATCCTGAATTTCTCCCATCCAAGCACTCATCTTACTATACTGTAAGAATGTTAAATATCCTAATGGCAAGGGTAGTGTATGTCTTGTTCATTATGTGTCCCCAGTACCTAACATAATAGCTGGCACATATTAAGTATTTAATATCTATTAAAACCTGAAACCAATTTTAAAAATAAGGTTATAATCTTATCAAAAGCGTTATAATGTATAATATTAGTAGAAACTGAAAATTTGCAAATTTGTACATTTTTGGAAGTTCAAATTAATGGAATTATATTCCAGCTTAACAGAAATTTTATTTACTATTATACCATGTTTAGTTTTTACCAACGGATACCTTCACCTCAAATAAAGGGAGATGAGCAAGAAAACATTCTGATTAACAACTCATCCCACTGATTTTTTCTTACGGAGAAAATCAATTTCAATGTGAAGACACAGACAACATATTTTATTTCTGCAGCTGACAATAACAGGAGATAGTAGTGGTAATGAGTCACAAACTTTGAAAAAGTGAGGGACGGCAGAAGTAAATTATCATGAAAGCAACTGTAACTTAAAAAGAGGACTTTGCCAAAAATAGGTCAGAAAGTAGGATGTTCCATACTATGGAACACTTTAAACATATGTGGATACCCAAAACATCTTGGCTTTTAATTATTTAACATATAAACTTTGACTGTCAACTCCCTTATAGCTTTACATACAAAGCTTTCAAATAGTATTAGGTGTTCTGAATAAAATCATTTGGTGAAATGATAGTTTCTTTTCCTTACACACTAAAATTCCCTACTTAAGTTAGTCTCTATCAATACAAGCTTTCAGAGTAACAAGCTAGAAGCTAGAAGCATACCCGTAACTATTAAGCCCTAAGAGAAAGGGAAGGTGATTCTTTAGTCTTCGAAGGCTATGAAACAAACTACAATTTAAAATCTTAAAATGCAAGTCTTTTTTATACTAACATTGTGTTAATGGACTCAACAGAGAAGCTAGGTGATAGGTATTTTATAGAATGGAAGAATGATCTTACCTGGAAGATTACCCTTTGAGATGGTATCTGTATCCAAATTGTAGGTATCCTGGAGACGTAACAGAGCTTTGGCTGCCCCAACCTGATCTTCATCATTAGGAAAGTACTGTCTCTGAATGGTTAGGTTAGAGATAAAGCCTTGAAATAGATAAATCAAAGAAAAAAAAGACTGTAGAACCTCATAAACTTCCCATAAAGAGACTTAATAAGGATTGTTCAAAATCTATTTTATTATTTTCTACCACACCATGAAAAGTTCTACATACTCAACAAGAAAAAATTAAATACACTGAATAAGACTTGGCATACTTCTAACTTGTTCAATCTTCCAAAAGCCTAGTGTTGCTTAAGGACTGTGACGCTGTTATATAAATTGTATCTGTATTAGCAGGTAAAGATCACCTAACATAATAGTTATGAGTTTTTAGTTATATAACACAGCAAGAAAACAAAGTGCATCCACTAAGTTTGAGAAACGAACACATTTATGGGTCTGAAATGACATTCATTGACAATCAATTATACTTCCAGATAACAGATGGTAAGTAAAATATGTGCTCTTAAAGTTGTTTTTTTCTTCCATGTATTACACATTATATAAATATGTAAATATATAAAGTTTGGTGGAATTCTTCAAGGAGAAGGAAGAGATATTAATTATATATTTAAGATCAACAGCCAAGCTAGTTTACTAAAATATATTTAGATCAGTTTAATTATCAAACATGATGTTGATCAACCAAAATTTACAATATATAAACCTAATCTTAGAGGATTTATATAAAGTATGCAAAAATCAAACCAATTACTGATAACTATATAACCCCAAGAAAAATGGATGCTAAACACTCCTTAAGAAACAAAAAATTGGTTTAAAATTTTAATATCAGTATCATTGTGAATAAAAGTTAGGTATGAGACTTCCCTCTCTTCTCATTAACTTATAATCAACTGTTTTGTTTTTTTTGAGACAGTCTCACTCTGTCATCCAGGCTGGAGAGCAGTGGCACGATCTCAGCTCACTGCAACCTCCACCTCCCAGGTTCAAGCAATTATCTTGCCTCAGCCTCCCAGTAGCTGGGATTACAGGCATGTGCCACCACACCTGGCTAATTTTTGTATTTTTAGTAGAGACGGGGTTTCACCGTGTTGCCCAGGCTGGTCTCCAACTCCTGGCCTCAAACGATCCACCTGCCTTGGTCTCCCAAAGTGCTGGGATTACAGGCATGAGCAACTGTGTCCAGCCAGCTACGTATTTTGAACAGCAAGAGACCAGGCCCTTTTTTTTTTTTTTGAGATGGAGTCTCGCTCTGTCACCCAGGCTGGAATGCAGCAGTGCAATCTTGGCTCACAGCAACCTCTGACTCCCGGTTCAAGCAATTCTCCTGCCTCAGCCTCCTGACTAGCTGGGATTAAAGGTGCCCACGACCAGGCCCAGCTAACTTATATTTTTAGTAGAGACGGGTTTTCACCACGTTGGCTAAGCTGCTCTCGAACTCCTGACCTCAAGTGATCTGCCGGCCTCAGCCTCCCAAACTACTAGGATTACAGGCGTGAGCCACCGTGCCTGGCTGAGACCAGGCATTTTTATGTTAATGAAAATGTACAAATGAACAAATAACTAGAAGAGGGCTAGAGTTTATATCAAGCATATTTTTATGCTGTTTTGTCTCTTTTTAGAGACAGAGTCTTGCCATGTTGCCCAGGCTGAAGTGCAGTGGCTTTTTACTGGTATAATTCCATTATTAGATCAATCATGGGAGTTTTGACCTGCTCTGTTCCCAACAATATTTTTAGTTTTACGACCAACTCTCAGTTGCAATCTCTATATGGAATTTTACAAGCAAGTTTTACAAGTTTTATAGAAGGCTATAATATTTCTTATGCTACAAACAAAATTCTAAGAAAAATTAAAATATATATACTCTCTCATAGCATTATAGAATGACTACTACAGATTAAAACAACAAAGTGCCAAGGTTCACATTATAAAACAACTTAGTTCATTACTTGAGAATAAATATATGGATTTCCTTTAAAAAATGTGTTCAGGGGCCAGGAACCATGGCTCACACGTGTAATCCCTAGCGCTGTGGGAGGCTGAGGTGGAAGGATCACATGAGGCCAAGAATTTGAGATCAGCCTGGGCAACATAGCAAGACCTTGTTTCTAAGAAAGAAAAATTTTTAAATTGGCCTGGCGTGGTGGTCTATGCTTGTAGTGCTAGCTACTGAGGAGGCTGAGGTGGGAGGATTGCTTGAGCCCAGAAGTTCAAAGCTGCAGTGAGCCACCATTGTGCCACTGTACTCCAGCCTGGGCAACAGTGAGACAGTGAGACCCTGTCTCCAAAAAAAAAAGTTCCCAAGGTGTTATACGGTACAGAAAATAATCACAGGCATTGCCCTCTCACAGTAAAGAAGTA
Source organism: Gorilla gorilla gorilla (assembly GCF_029281585.2). Lineage (NCBI taxonomy): Eukaryota > Metazoa > Chordata > Mammalia > Primates > Hominidae > Gorilla > Gorilla gorilla. The sequence continues at coordinate 42,671,036 of NC_073232.2, read as the reverse complement.
TTCACAAGTACTTGCCATATTTTTCTTTTCAAGGCTTCCTGATCCCTGTGCATAATAAGTTTACTTCACTGCTTACAAACACTGGTAAGTACCCTTGGAGTATTTTATCTACACAACTAGCTCAGCTCTTTTCCGTCTCTCTCTTCTTCTTTTCTTGGCAGGGCAGGGCAGGGCAGGAGCGGCGGGGGGCGAGGCATAATCCCTTTACCTCCTTAATAAAGTCCAGATTTAGTCTTCTATGTCTGTTATTAAAGTATCTAAAACATTTCAACGCTCCAACTACAAATTGTATTGTATCACTTACTCATTTTTACTGTTTGCAGCCTCAGTTTGATCGTCCACGTTGAGCAAACTAATTCTAAACTTCAAAATACTAGATAGAACACAGCTAATACTTCTCTTTATAGTAACACTCCCAACATTTTTTAAAATTGATTGCAGATAAAGACATAAATTTTTAAAGTTTGAAGGTAATCCTAAAATAAAAATGATTACCCTCAGAAATGAAGCTATATGCCAAATAATCTATTCACTTTTGCAGATTTCAAAACAAAAGTCAACAAAAAAAATAAATTACTTCTTTTTTAATCAAAGAATTCAGGATTTTGACTAAATTAACTCTATTCAAACCAAATGCACCCAGGCATAATCCAGTTACAACACTGAACTGAACTGGTTTCCTGGGAACTGAATTTATCATTAATTTTATTATTTCTACATATGGTGGCAATATTACCTTACTCAGGAATCTCTTCAGACTTACCATCTGACATATCCTTAAGGACCAGATTCTCCAACTCACTCCACTCAGTATTCAGACGTTTCATTAATTTGAATGCATTTACTGGATGCCCAACAAATCCTTCTGGATCTTTTGTCGCTGTACTAGTTAGCCGATCTAACTTCTCTGCCCATCTACAGATGTAAAACATAAAAACCGAATATTTATATTTCATAGGGAAAAACACAATTTAATGAAATGCTCAGAAAAAAATGACTAGAAGTTTTTGAGTTCAACTATACCTGTAGTTTCTTTTTAAAGTAAAATTATATGGTCTCTTTAAAAAGCGACATCCTCTTGGCAGAATCAATACAACTATAGGACTTTTTGTTTTAATTTTGTTTCTCCCAAATGGTTACAGTAAATGGAACCTCCCTGTCTTAGTAAAAGTTGTGACTGAATCCCTCCAGTAAAAGTCTAAAAATTTTAGACTTAGGTCCCAGGGCCAAATAACTAATTATTACAAACTACAAATTAGCCCAACCCAAATTCAATTACATGTTCATTTAAATCAACTTATACTAAATCTTTACATCCAGTTTCTAGAAACTATATCTTAAAATGAAAAACTGAACACTTAGCTACTCATTAAATAAAAGACAGGAATTCTCAGGTCAGGATTAACTATGAACATGAGTCAATTAAAAATAAATTCATATTTGAGAAAAACTGTATCAATTAAATAACACTAACGATACCATCACTATAATCTCTACAATGGAACCATGGGAGTAAAGGATAAGAAGAATTGGAAAATTGCTGCAGCAGGTGGCTTGACTAAGAGGTTAGAGGAGGATAGAAGATATTAGCAATACTTTTAAAATTTATCAGTCAGGCTGGGTGCGGTGGCTCACGCCTGTAATCCCAGCACTCTGGGAGGCTGAGGAGGGCAGATCACCTGAGGTCAGGAGTTCGAGACCAGCCTGGCCAACATGGCAAAACCCCGTCTCTACTAAAAATACAAAAATTACCCGGGCATGGTGGCGCACACCTGTAATCCCAGCTACTTGGGAGGCTGAGGCAAGAGAATCACTTGAACCTGGAAGGTGGAGGTTGCAGTGAGCCACGATCATGCCACTGCACTCCAGCCTGGGCAACAGAGCAAGACTGTTGCAAAAAAAAAAAAAAAAATGTATCAGTCAGCTTCCTGTATCCATCCATATTCTGTTTTTTTTTTTTTTTTGAGATAGAGTCTCGCTCTGTAGCCCAGGCTGGAGTGCAGTGGCACAATCTTGGCTCACTGCAGCCTCCACCTCCCGGGTTCAAGTGATTCTCCCACCTTAGCCTCCCAAGCAGCTGGGATTACAGGCACATGCTACCACACCCGACTAGTTTTGTGTTTTTAGTAGAGACAGGGTTTCACCACATTGGCCAGGCTGGTCTCGAACTCCTGGCCTCAAGTGATCCACCCTCCTCGGCCTCCCAAAGTGCTGGGATTACAGGCATGAGCCACCGCATCCGGCTGGTATCTATCCATATTCTTATCTCAACCCATATTCTTCCATGTGAAAGTTGACCCAAGCCTAACTTGTTCTCTATACTCCTATTTTAGCCATTTCAACTGGCTTTGTAAGACTCAAAAACGGGTTTCATTTCTACTTAAAGAATATTTTAGCTTGAGAAAGAAAACATCCAGGTTGAGTCAGAGTCATAATAAGCAAACATTTTGCTTACTTTTTTATTTGTTCTAACTTGTCCTCTTCTGCCTTAATATAATCTTTCAGAGAAGTCACCAGATCTTTCTCAGTATGGATCAAATCAGTCATCTGACCTAGAAGAGGAAGAAGGTTATCAAATACTCATATCCTTCAACACAAGTATGTTAAGAATAAGAATGATTGAGACTGTTTCATTCTATGAGACAATTTAACTGGCATGAATCAGATATGCTGGAGACTATCTTTTCTTCCTTTGTACCAGATAAACCAAAATAAAGCCAAAAACTTTTCTAATCAACTGTTCCAGTTCTAATTTTTAAGCCACTTAATTTTGCAAGCTTTAGACTGTGCTAGCAAATTGTCTTTATATCTACAAATGTATTTTTAAATTGCAAATCAACACTACTTTCCAAAGATTAATGTTTCTTCACCTTTACCTTTACTTCTTTAGTTCCCCTTTACCTTACCTTTGTTTTTGAGACTAATTAGAATTAAATTTTTATTTAATAAATAAAAGCCACACTAAAAAAGTTTCAAATAATCTGTTATTTATAACAGGATGCAAGAACCCATCATTTTATATGCTGGAATCAAGAGTCATAAGTATATAATACTTATGGGCCAGGCGTGGCAGCTCATGCCTGTCGTAATCCCAGCACTTTGGAGGCCCAGCCAGGAGAATCCCTTGAGGCTAGGAGTTGAAGACCAGCCTGGTCAACATGGTGAGACCCTGTCTCTATTCAAAATAATAATGATAAAATATTTTTTAAGTTATAATACAAAAAAAAAAACTTGTGTTCACAGTAGATTAAGTGCAAAAAGCAGATTAGATATATATGCAGTATATTACTTGTATTATCTGTGCACTGAAAAAGACTAAGTATATGCATTATTTTAACTTCAATATGTATCATTTTTGTAATAAAAAATAAAGAAAATGTCAAATTATTAAAAAAGGACCTTTCAGGGGGCAGGGAATAAACCTATACTCTGGGAACACACTGTATTTGTTTTTGCTGATTTTAAAACACTAAAAAATGGAAATTAAAAAATGCAAAACCAACAAAAATCAACAAGTAGTAAGACTTACCAATTGAAGTAAAAAAGCCTGGATGAGCCAAAGACTGGGGAAGCAGAATTCCTATAATTAATATATACCAGATCATCTTGGAAGACTTAATTTTATAGGATCACACACCTACAAAAGAAAGAGAGAAATGCAGCCATTACTTAAAAAATACAAAGAGAAGGAAAAGTTCCTTATCTATTATTTCTATGAAATAGTAAAAGATTCCAAGGTTGCCCATAAAATTGATGTTAGTTGTTATCAATTGTTTAATAATAGCTACTATCTTGTTTTTCATATAATGAGAGTACTACCATGACATTTCTTTTTTGTGGTTTTTTCTTTTGAAACAGAGTCTCTGTCGCCCAGGCTGGAGTGCCATGGTGTGATCTTGGCTCACGGCAACCTCCACCTCCCGGGTTCAAGCGATTCTCATGCCTCAGCCTCCTAAGTAGTTGGGACCAAAGGTGTGTGCCACCACACCTAGCTAACTTTTTGTCTTTTTAGCAGAGACAAGGTTTTGCTATGTTGGCCAGGCTGGTCTCGAACTCCTGGCCTCAAGTTATCCACCCGCCTCAGCCTCCCAAAGTGCTGGGATTATAAGTGTGAGCCAATGCACCCATATTAGAGAAAAATGTATGTTTGTTATCACCTGATAATTTATGCTTAAAAATTCAAGCTGAGTTTGTTCTCCTTAGTCACTATTAATTAGAGTAATTGAATAGTAGGTGGCTTTTTCATATAGCCTGAAAAATAAGTTTTCTCTGTGATTTAGACCTATCCTATGACTTTCCCATAAAAATGTACCAACTTATCAATTTAAATATTAAATATTACCAATACATTTTCAAAATGTTAGAATACATTTTAAAGGAAAAATATTTCAGAGCTTTCTGTTAATCCTTAAAATTCCTAATTTGTTCCATCTTTTTCATATATTTTATATATATATATATAGTGTGTGTGTGTGTGTGACAGTCTCAAAACTCCTGACCTCAGGTGATCCGCCCGCCTCATCCTCCCAAAGTTCTAGGGTTACAGGTGTGAGCCACGGCACCCAGCCCATCTTTTTCCTATATAGCTTAACTTTTTAAAATAAATTCAATCAAAAGTTGTAGATTTGGGGGCAATAAAATGTTCTAACATTGACTGGCCAGGCACAGTGGCAGGTGCCTGGAGTCCCAGCTACTTGGGAGGCTGAGGCAGGAGGATCATTTGAACCCAGGAGTTCAAAGCCAGCTTGGGCAATATAGCAAGACCCCATCTCTAAAAAACATGAATAAATAAAATAAAATTGACTGTGGTGACTGATGGTGGAATGACTCTGTGAAAGTACTAAAAACCATTGAATCATGAATACTAAATGGGTGAATTATAAGGTATATGAATTATATTGCAATGACACTGTTCTCTTGGTTTGACTTAGTTTGGTTTTTTAAGAGACAGGGGTCTTGCTATGTTGTCCAAGTTAAACTCCTGGGCTCAAATGATCCTCCCACCTCAGCCTCCTGAGTAGCTGGAAATACAGGTCTGTACCACTGTGCCTGTTTTTCGTTTTTTTTTTTTAATTGTAGAGAATCCAAAACGAATAAACAGCCATGTCCATTTAAACTAGTATTTTCTCTCAAAGGACCCAGACTTCAGTTTTGTTTCTCTTATCAACTGTGTTCTATGTAAAAAAAAACTTAGCCTAAGACATGTCTATGGCCTCTTTTCTTTTTTTAAACCTGGCAGCAAAGCCCATTTGTGTTTTTCCTCTATATCCATGATAGCACCGTCTTTTCTAGTGAGGATTCTTCATGGCAGATGAGGATATAAACTAACCAACAGAAAGGCTTTACCTCACTTTCCCAGATGCCCTGCTAGCACTCTTCTCTTGCTCCTTCTCCCCTACAAACATGAACTTTGTCTTTCTTACTACCTTACAGGAGAATAAGTTACCATTACAGTATAGTTTGCCCCAGTAACAGGCTCCCATTAGTTACCCTGACTTGTCAACCTGTTTCTCTTTGTGCAGGCCCCTCTGACTCGTCTTCCTATGTGACGTGAGCTAAACCAAAAGGCTCAAGTTCAAATTGAAAGCTCCCCGTTCTACAAGAGCTAAAAAATAACCCCATTGCCCCCTAACTTGAATCTCAATAAAAATAGATCACCACAAAAACTGGAAGTACTCCTTAGTCTCCTCCCTCAAGTTTGCTGCAAACTTCCAGATACTTCCAGAACCACACAGTAATGAAATACACTGCTCTTTTGGCTACCTCACAGTGATTTGGGGAAGTCTTCTAGAATGTAGCAGATGTAGACACTTCCTCTCCTGGGCTCCTGCCAAAGCACAAGGCTTTTTGAAAAGCCTGAGCTGTCTGAAGAGTCTAGAATTTTCTGTTTAAACAGACTTCTATTCTAATTTTCTTCATGGAAAAATGCTATTTGCAGAAAATACAAATGTTTTCACTGTTAACAGAAGGCTAATCACAAATGTTGTCTAAACTTTTAACTCTGATAAGAGAGTTTAGATTTGTCAGAAAAGAGGTTATTTTGCCATTGCTAAAATATATTGTCACTAAAGTTTTTTTGTCATCTTTCATTTTGTCCTTAAATCTCACAAGGAATTAAAAACCGTTAGCCTACAGAAATAACTAAAAAGCAGCTTAAGATGGTATTTTTCTTCGAATAGCTTGAAAATATTTTAAGAATGACAGAGCCTACATAAAAATTCAAAACTATCGTAAAAATAATAAATATCTTTACCTTACATCATGTTTCAAAATGAATTCTAGGATGGATTAAATAGTTATAATCAACAAAACAAAGTAAAACAAATAGCAACAACAGAATGGTTATCAGATCTCTAAAAGCAGAGAATTTCTAAACTTAAAAATAAGAAAATGCCTGGGCACAGTGGTTCACACCTGTAATCCCAGTACTTTGGGAGGCCAAGGAAAGAGGATCACTTGAGCTCAGGAGTTTGAGACCAGACTGGGCAACATAGCAAGACTTCATCTCTACAAAAAAAAAAATCAAAAAATTAGCTGGGTATCATGGCACACACCTGTGGTCCCAGCTACTTGGGAGGCTAATGTAGGAGGATCACTTGAGACCAGGAAGTTGAGGCTACAGTGAGCCATGATCTTGTCACTGCTCTCCAGTCTGGGCAATAAAGTGAGACCCCATCTCAAAAAAAAAAAAAAAAAAAAAAGAGAGAGAAAGAAAACAACCTATCAAAAGCCAGATGGAATTTGAATACACAAAATAAGCTTATGTGTCAAAAAAAAAAAAACCTTTAAAACTCAAACTAGAAAACCATTTAAAGAAAATAGAGCACTTTTAAGGAGTTCATACAAATCAATAAGAAAACCACTAAGATGTTAATAGACAAGTAGATATAGAACTTGGAACTCACAAAAAGGAAAAGTAGTTAGCTCAACAAAAAATGCTCAAACTTATTAGTAATTAATGACACAACATAAGAAACCATTTTTGCCCATCAAGTGAACAATTAACAAGCAAAATTATTTAATGTTGTTATATGCCAAGAAACTTAAAATGAACACATCCTTTAACTTGTAGAGTTAAATGAAAAAACAAGATTTAAAATCATACAACTTGGTGGAATCTATATTGACTAAGATTATGTTTTCATTACCCCAACACAAAGTTATAAATTAACACTGGTCAAAACAAAGAAAAAATTAACATCATAATACAGTCATAACTATGCAAGAACATATGCAGAGGAAATTCACCAAAGTGTAATTGTCTCTGGTTAGCAAAACAGTAGGTAATTTTTTTTTTTTTTTTGGAGACAGTCTCATTCTGTTGCCCAGGCTGGAGTGTAGTAGCGCAATCTCGGCTCACTGCAACCTCCGCCTCCCGGGTTCAAGCGATTCTCCTGCTTCAGCCTCCCAAGTAGCTGGGATTATAGGCACCTGCCAACACGCCCGGCTAATTTTTGTATTTTTAGTAGAGACGGGGTTTTGCCATGTTGGCCAGGCTGGTCTCAAACTCCTGACCTCAGGTGATCTGCCTGCCTCAGCCTCCCAAAGTGCTGGGATTACAGGCGTGAGCCACCGCGCCCGGCTGGTAATTTTCTTTTATATCTCTGTATTTTCCAGACCTCCTATAATACATTTTTATAGTGACAAAAAAATTAACTTCGTACAAAATAATAAACCTAAAGCATTAACTCTCATATTAAGATACCCTAAACTTTTAAAGAAGTAGTTAATTACTCTCTAACAAAAGAGTAGCTAACAAATAATATAAGGTTTTGAGCATGTTCCATTTTGTAGTTCTATAAGCCTCTACATTTCACTTTCTGTTTTTCAAAGATACTTAAGCCTCAACTGGGTGCAGTGGCTCATGCCTGTAATCCCAACACTTTGGGAGGCTAAGGTGGGAGGATCACTGTAGGCCAGGAGTTCGAAAGCAGCCCAGGCAACACAAGGAGACCCTAACTCTATAAAAAATTTTTTTAAATAGCCAGGTGTGGTAGTAGTCCCAGCTACTCAGTAGGTTGAGGCTGGAGGATCACTTGAGCCTGGGAGGTAGAGGCTGCAGCGGGCCATGAATGTGCTACCGCACTCTAGCCTGGGTGACAGAGACTCTATACCCATAAAAACAACAGTAAGGCCAGGAGTGGTGGCTCACGCCTGTAATCCCAGCACGTTGGGAGGCCAAGGTGGATGGATCACCTGAGGTGAGGAGTTCGAAACCAGCCTGGCCAACATGGTGAAACCCCGTCTCTACCAAAAATACAAAAATTAGCTGGGCGTGGTGGCAGGTGCCTATAATCCCAGCTACTCAGGAGGCTGGGGCAGGAGAATCGCTTGAACCCAGGAGGCAAGAGGTTCCCGTGGGCCGAGATCTCGCCATTGCACTCCAGCCTGGGAGACAAGAGTGAGACTTTGTCTCAAAATAAATAAATAAATAAATAACAATAAAAATAAAAATAACGATACTTTGAAAGCAACCCTATTATCTAGCAGTGAACTAGGCTGCCAAAGTAGCACACTTTCCCATTCTATTTCCTCCTATACTTAGATATAAGACCCAGACTAGGTCAATCATTGACTTTCATTCTCATTAACGTAACGGTTGAGGGATGGCCTTGTGAATGGTAGAAAGCAGCTCTTTCTGGAGTTGCTAAGCTCAGAGGATGTGAACTTGGGGCTCTCCTGTGACCATCTTTCTCACTTGTCTAGGATCTATAAACAGGACAAAGTCATACAGAGACAAACAGTTTCAACCCCCAGGGCCCTGATTCTTTGCAACTATTGCTTTGAATCTGTAAGCTACTACAATAATCTCCCAGCCCACCTAAGAAAGCCTTTAAATTCCTTTTTGCTTAAGCTAATTCAAGTTGGATTTCTGTCACTTACAATAGGAAGTTCAGACCCATACAACATTATTCCAAACTAACATGCCTACCCAAGCTAGATAATAAAAATGAAGATAGACCTATATGGCAGTGCTTCTCAAACTTTAGCTCTATCAGAATCACCTAAAGGTCTGAAAAGTCGAGATAATTTGCACAAGTTTCCAGGCAATGCCGATAGTGCTGGCTGGGGGATCACAGTCTGAGAACCACTGGATACAGCAAACAACCCTATGAAATCACCTCTGCATTTAAAATAGATTTTACTTCAATTTATCTTATGTAAAAGTATAACTGAATGTCTAATTACTCTAGAGAATGGTTCTCTAATCTGTTTTAGCACTATGTCTCATTCATCCACATTCATTCAGAAACTTTAAGTGACATGTTAATAGCCAAACGTAGCAATCACAGGTTTTTTTTTAACAATGGTTTCTAGCCGGGCATGGTGGCTCACACCTGTAATCCCAGTACTTTGGGAGGCAGAAGCGGGCAGGCAGATTGCTTGAGGTCAGGAGTTTGAGACCAGCCTGGCTAACACAGTGAAACTCCGTCTCTACTAAAAATACAAAACATTAGCCAGGCATGTTGGCACACACCTGTAGTCCCAGCTACTCGGGAGGCTGAGGCAGGAGAATCACTTGAACTCGGGAGGTGCAGGTTGCAGTGAGCTGAGATTGTGCCACTGCACTCCAGCCTGGGCAACAGAGCGAGACTCCATCTCAAAAACAAAAACAAAACAAACAAACAATGGTTTCCTTATGGTGTCTCACTTCTATTTATTCTACCTTCATTCAGAAAGCAGCTTGCAAAGAGAATCATTATAGAACATTTAAGAGTCAAGTATCCTAAAAGACATTATGACTTTATCAAAAATTATAAAATATAAATGCCTCCTGTTCTAAATCTTCAAACAAGCTTGAAAAAGAAATTAATGGGTCAAAATGGATACAATCTCCTTTAAAAGAAAGACTAATCTCAGATAGCATCCCTGAAAAGACTTGTCTTAATTTTTAAAAAGACAAAGAGGAGGGAGGGAGGAGGAATAGGAGGAAGAAAGAAAAGAAAACCCAAGAAGAGTCAAAGATCCAAAGATAAACTTACACTGGAATAAAACTTGGTGTTGCAACAGTATGAATAAGTTATTGATAATATTTAGGTTATTGGTTAGATAGGTTCAAAAGTGTTTATTATATAATTTTTGTAACATTCATGTATATTACTTATAATGTTTGGTAGCATATTATATTTTTTAAACTATAAGAAAAAAAGCAGTATGGAAGAAATCCTACCAGAAAACATTTTCAGGTAGGCCTGGATAAAAATAAATGTGAAGTTTACATTCATCCAAACACAAAACTTTCCTACAGTTCTTATTCCAGGGAAGTCCAGTCCCACAGACTCAACAGGTCAATCAAACCTGGGAACAGATCTTAAAAGTTCTACCATATAGTAAATACAAATGGTCCCCAACATAGGACAGTTTGACTTAGGATTTTTCAACTTTATGATGGTGCAAAAGTGATATACCATTCAATAAAAAACATACTTTGGGCCGGGCACAGTGGCTCACGCCTGTAATCCCAGCACTTTGGGAGGCGGAGGCTGGCGGATCACGAGGTCAGGAGTTCGAGACCAGCCTGACAAACAGGGTGAAACCCTGTCTCTACTATGGGCGTGGTAGCATGCGCCTCCAATTCCAGTAACTCAGGAGGCTGAGGCAGAAGAATCGCCTGAACCTGGGAGGTGGAGTTTACAGTGAGCCAAGATGGCACCACCACACTCTAGCCTGGGCAACAGAGCGAGACTCCATCTCAACACAAAAACAAAACATACTTTGACCCTACAACCATTCTGTGGTTCACTTTCGGTACAATATTCAATAAATTACATGAGCTATTCAACACTTTATTATAAAATAGGCTTTGTTAGATGATTTTGCCCAACTGTAGGCTAATTTAAGCGTTCTGTTTTGAGCACGTTTAAGGTGTGCTAGGCTAAGCTATGATGTTCATCTTACAGTATTTTCAACTTACAGTTGGTTTATCAGGACACAGCCCCATAAGTCAAGGAGCATCTATATTTACATTGAGTTATGAGGAGTCATTGAATTTTAAGTACAAGTTATCCAGTGAATTACTAGGACAGGGCATCTGGTAAATAATTCTATTAGCGTTTTGGTCAAATATTTTTCTTCCAAGAAAAAGTTGTAACATTTTCAAAAGTTTATATCTCCCAGACAAATCATTCAAAAATTAATAAGGCAGACTAAAGAGTGCTTGATATTCTCTTTTTTTAAGCTAGTCAAGTAAAGCAATGGGAGTGCAGAAAGAACAAAGAAACCTGTAACTCGTTGTGATCAATTAGTTGTAAACACCATTGCACTTGGTCCAGCCAAGAATGCTTGATATTCTAAACTAAACTTTCTCTGACACTTAAAATTTTCCACAGGGGTTCTTTTAACCTTCGACACTTGTTCCAAACCTTCTTTTAGAAGGCTCCAACTTTATTTTTCCTCATACAGATCCCTTATTCAACTGTTGGTCCTCCTGAAATCTGTTTCAGACTTTTAATGTTTCTGACAGTTTTCATGGTCAACACAAAAGAACACTACAAATTCAGGCTCCTAAATCAGGCCATTATAATGTGCTCTATGTCAAAACTTGGCATGTCTTTTCCATCTTAACAGGATGTATCTTCCAAGACAAGTAAGAGTAATTACTAACAGAATTAGTTATATTTCTATTCTTCCCTATAATCCCTCTGCAAATTGTCATTGTTTTTACTTAACTCCATGAATTCCAGTCATACTTCTGTTCTTAAAAGAGAGTGAGCTACATGTCTAGTACTTACAATCTGATGGACAAATACTTTAATGTTATGACCAACTTTTCTATCACAAATTCAGAAATCATGCTAGCTTCTTTCCCTCACTTTCTGTACTAGGGTAGTGAACTGTACTGAGCAGTATTGTAGCACTTATTGGCATAATTCCAAATGAAAAGCATTTCAAGATTCATATTAGAAGTCAGCTCTAAGTTAAGATATTGCCCTTAACTGAAAGTTCTACACAGGCTGTCTTTTGGAAGTTCTTCCAAAGTCCTAAGTCTTTCCTGTCAGAAAGAACGTTAAGATGAGATCATTTCAAAAACACACACTTATGTTTTGCTTATGACTCCTCCTCCACCCCTTTTCTCTTTCTTCAAGAAACTGCCCCCTTTTACCTTTTTCTGGCACTCTATTCTACCTTTAATTCATCCCCATACAGCATGATACTTATCCCTAACCAAATGGCTATTCAAAGTTCTAGTAGTTCTGAATGCCTGAACTACATAAAGTTCAAGTGACAGAGTGGAACTTGGTCTCAAAAAAAAGAATATATTTGCCTACATATGTAACAGGTTTTTTAAATTTAATACAATAATTAAAAGAACTCAAAAAAATGTTAAATGAGAGGTGGAATCACAGTTGTTTTTCTCTTCCCTCAACATCTACACTTCTTTGATAAACATTATTTTTAATTTAAAAAAATTCTATTTCTGTAAATAAACAAGCTAACAAAAAAAACAAAGTTTAAGTAAATAGATAAATCATAGAGTTAGCAAAATCCCAAATGATGAATTCCACAGCTCTGCTTCTAGCTGGCATAATACCACCATCAATCCCTTTTGTTCCCAAACAAATTTCACCTATTTTTGATTTAAACAAGAAGTTCTGATAAGACAGCTTTGGTTTTTTCACCACCCTAAGGATACAAGTAAAAAGTTTAAAAGTTTTGTTTGTACAATATGCACTTTAGATTTCTTAAACTTAAATATAAATTATGAAGTGAAGTAAGGCAAACAATTCCAAATTCAGAAGTTTTCATGAAACTTCATTCAAGACTAATTGTATTGTTTTGGGGTCTGGCTTTGTTGCCCAGTCTGGAGTGCAGTGGAGCAATCACAGCTGACTACAGCCTCGACCTCCAGGGCTCAAGTGATCCTTCCACCTCAGCTTCCTGAGTAGCTTGGACTACAGGCTTGTGCCACCACGACCGGCCAATTTTTTAAATTTCTTTTATTTCTTGTAGAGTTGGGATCTCCTTATGTTGCCCAGGCTAGTCTCCAACTCCAACTCCAGGCTAGTCTCAAGCAGTCTTCCCGCCTGAGCCTCCCAATGTGCTGGGATTACAGATGTGAGCCACCATGCCCAGACCAAGATTGAATTTTATACAGCAGTTATACTACTTGAAAAATGACCATTTGGGGAAAAAAACTGGCATTCTCTTTAGAAAATGACCGTTATATACAAAGAATAACCAATCACAGGAAACAATTTTAAAAAGCTCATTTGCAACAGCAACACTTAATTACCTGGGAATAAACAAGACAACTTTAAATTTACCCTAAAATTAACACATTAAAACCATTTTGAAGTTTAAGACAATAAACTGGCCAGGCTTGGTGGCTCATGCCACCAAGGTGCAATCCCAGCACTTTGGGAGGCCGAGATGGAAGGATCACTTGAGCTCAAGAGTTCAAGACCAGCCTTGGCAACATGGTGAAACCCAGTCTTTACAAAAAAATAAAAAAATTAGCCGGGCATGGTGGCATGCTCCTATAGTCCCAGCAACTCAGGAGGCTGAGGTGGAAGGATTGCTTGAACCCAGGAGGCAGAGGGTACTATAAGCCATGATTGTGCCACTGCACTCTAGCCTGGGTGACAGAGTCCATCTCATTTAAAAAAAAAAATTATTTTCATAACCTTAGATTAGGCAATTAATCATAACGCCTAGGCAATAGTTTCTTAGATATGACGCCTAAAGCACAAGAAGCCAAAGAAATAAATAAATTGAACTTTGCCAAAATCTAAAACTGCTGTGCTTCAAGAAAGCGAAGACAATGTAAAAAAGTATTTGCGAATCACATTTCCGATAGCATCAGGTTTAGTATCCAAATATATAAAGAACTTAGAACTTAATAATTTTTTTTTTTTTTGAGACAGAGTTTTGCTCTTGTTGCCCAGGCTGGAGGGCAATGGCACAATCTCAGCTCACTGCAACCTCCACCTCCTGGGTTCAAGCAATTCTCCTGCCTCAGCCTCCCGAGTAGCTGGGATTACAGTCATGTGCCACCACGCCTGGCTAATTTTGTATTTTTAGTAGAGACGGGGTTTCTCCATGTTGGTCAGGCTGGTCTTGAACTCCCAACCTCAGGTGATCTGCCCACCTCAGCCTCCCAAAGTGCTGGGATTACAGGAGTGACCCACCGCACCCGGCCAGTAATTTTTTTTTAATGGGCAAAGGATTTGAATAGACATTTCTCCAAAGAGGCAAGTACATGAAAAGATGTTCAACATCATTCATCACTATGAAAATGCAAATCAATTCCACAATGAGATACCACTTCACTGCCACTTTGATGGCTACAGTAAAAAATGACTAGCTGGGTACAGTGGCATACGCCTGTAGTTCTATCTACTTGGGAGACTGAGGCAGGAGGATCACTGGAGTCTAGGAGTTTGAGCATATAACTGCACTATGATTGCACCTGTGAATGGCCACTGTACTCCAACCTGGGCAACATAGTGAGACTTCATCTCTTTAAAACAAAAAGTGACACACAATTACAAGTATTGACAAGGACACAGAGAAACTGGAACTCTGATACATTGCTGGTAAAAATGTAAAATGAGGCAGTTGGTCTGGAAAACAGTTTAGTTCCTCAAAAAAGCTAAACAGAATAACCATATGGCCCAGATATTTCACTCATATGTCTATACCCAAAAGAAATGAGAACACATGCCCAGGCAAAAACTTTTGCATGAATGTTCATGGCAGCAGCATTATTCATAATAGCCAAAAGGGTGGAAATAACCCAAATATCCATTAGTGGGTAAACAAAGTGTGGTCTATCCATACAATGGAATATTATTTGGCTATAAACAGAAATGAAGTACTGATATATGTTATAACACAAATGAACCTTGAAAACATTAAGTAAAATAATCTCTAGAGACAAAAAGTAGATTAGTGGTTGCCCAGGGTTAGGCAAGGGACAATGGGAGTGACTGCTACTGGCTCTGGGGTTTCTTTTTGGAGTGATATAAATGTTTTAAAATTGATTGTTGTGGTAACACAACTGTGAATATATTAAAAGCCACTGAAATGTATACTTTAAAGGGAAAATTGCATGGTACATGAATTATTACTCAATAAAACTGTTTTAAAAAAATTAAAAAGAAAACAGGCTGGGAGCGGTGGCTCACGCCTGTAATCCCGGCACTTTGGGAGGCTGAGGCAGGCAGATCACTTGAGGTCAGGAGTTCAAGACCAACCTGGCCAACATGGTGAAACCCCATCTCTACTAAAAATACAAAAATTAGCCAGGCGTGGTGGCACATGCCTGTAAATCCCAGCTACTTGGGAGGCTGAGGCAGGAGAATTGCTTGAACCCAGGAGGTGGAGGTTGCAGTAAGCCGAGATTGTGTCACTGCACTCCAGCCTGGGCAAAAGAGTGAGACTGCATCTCAAAAAAAAAAAAAAAGGAAATCAACCTAAGTTCTCATTTCACTTGGGTAAATACCTAGGAGCGGGAATGTTGGGTCATATGACAAGTATATATTTACCTTCATAAAAAACTGCCAAACGTTTCTCCAAAGTAGCTACACTATTTGCCTTTCCAACAGCAAAGGATCAAAGTTTCCATTGCTCCCATTCTTACCAGCATTTTGTATTGCCGTTTTTTCCTTAGTTTCTCTTAATATCTTAATTTTCACAATAGACATATAGTACTATCTCATTATGGGTTTAATTTGCAATTCCATAATTACTAATGATGTTTAATGCCTTTCATTATTTTTTTTTTTTTTTTTTTGAGACAGAGTCTCACTCTGTCGCCCAGGCTGGAATGCAGTGGCACAATCTTGTCTCACTGCAACCTCCACCTCCTGAGTTCAAGTGATTCTTGTGTCTCAGCCTCCTGGGTAGCTGGGATTACAGGCATGTGCCACCACACCTGACTAATTTTGTATTTTTAGTAGAGATGGTTTCGCTATGTTGGCCGGGCTAGTCTTGAACTCCTGACCTCAGATGGTCCACCCACCTCAGCTTCCCAAAGTGCTGGGATTACAGGCACGAGCCACCATGCCTGGCCTATGTTTAACACCTTTTGGGGTGTTTATCTGCTGTTCATACACCTTCCTGCATAGTGTCTACTCAAATCTTTTGCTCTTTTTAATTAGGTTGTTTACTTATTTTTTTTTTAATAGAGATGGGGTCTCGCTATGTTGCCGAGGCTGGTCTCAAACTCCTGGATCTTCAAGCAATCCTCCAGTCTTGGCCTCCCAAAGCGCTGGGATTACAGACGTGAGCCACCATGCCCAGCTTTGAGTTCCTTATACAGTCTATTTTTTGTCAGATATGTGATGGGGAATATTTTCTCCCAGTCTGTGAAGTCTTTTTATTCTCTCAACAGTGTGTTTGGAAGAGCAGAATTTCTTAATTTTGATGAAGTCTAATTTATCAGTTTGTTCATTTATGAATCATGTTCTTGGCATCATGTCCAAGAAATCTCTGCCTGACCCATGGTCAAAAATATGTTTGTCGTATGTTTTCTTTCAAATATTTTATAGCTGTACATTTTACTTCACAATCTATGAACATTTTTTAAAATAGAAACGGGTCTCACTCTTGCCAAGGCTAGTCTCAAACTCCCGGGCTCAAGCAATCCTCCTGCCTCAACCTCCCAAAATGCTGGGATTACAAACGTGTGCGACCAGACCCGGCCTACGAACCATTTTGAACTAATTTTTGCATACAGTGTCAAGTACAGATTGAGGCTCTAATAAAAAGATTTCATTTTGATGTTCGAGTGCAGACTGCTTTCAAGTCCCACACCTCTCTCCCTTTTGTTCCACATCTGGGTAAGTCTGTAAGAAAGCCCAGGTACTCCCTCCCTTGGTATTGGTGTAAAGTTGAAACCATGTAAATACCACACTTGGGGACCAGTATTCCCTCCCTTGGTACTGGTGTGAAGTTGAAACCATGTAAATACCACACATGGGGACCATCAAACAAGTTCCACCTTCTGGTCAATAAAAACCAAAGCCACCCACCCTGTTTCACTCTTGCTTCATCCTGGACTAAACCTAAGTCCTTGACCTTGAGGAGTCCTTTTGCTGTTTACTGTGTGATTAAACTTTATTTCATATCCACTGGTGGATTCATGTCACTTGTCCCAATATTCACATGAATTCCTGGGCAAGGGACTGCCCAGTGTCCAACAGTGGATACTTGGTGCCCAAATAAAACAAAGATTGTTTTTTCTTTGCATATGAATATTCAACTGTTCCAGACTATCCTCTGTTGAATTGCCCTTAAACTTTTTCAAAATGAATTGACAATTTTTGTGTGACTAAATTCTCTATTTTGTTCAATTGATCTGTATGTCTATCTTTTCTCCAATACCACAGTCTTGGTTATTGCAGCTTTAAACTAAGTTGAAATCAGGTAGTGTGAATCTTCCAACTTCGTTATTCTTTTTCAAAATTGTTTTAGCTTTTCTAGTTCCTTTGGTTTTCCATATTAATTTTAGAATCGGCTCATTAAATTCTATAAGAAATCCTCTGAGATTTGGACTAGAAATGCGCTGAATCTATAAATCAGTTTGAGAAGAGTAGGTATCTTAATACTGAGTCTTCTAATCCATGAACATGATATAATCAGTGTTTCATAATTTTCAACATACAAATATTACACACCGTTTGAAAAGTTAATACTGAAGTATTTCATGGTTTTTAGTGCTAATGAGACGGGCATTTTTCACTTTAGTTTCTAATTGTTCATTATTAGTATGCAGAAATACAATTTACTGTTGTATATTGACCTTCTAAGCTACAACTCTGCTGAATTAACCTATTCACTAGAGCTTTTTTGAAGAGTCACAGACATGTTGTCTGTGAATAGAAACTGCTCTTTGAAGCACACTGTTTAAAGAACGAAGACAAGCCACCAACTGGGAAAAAATATTTCCCTATCACATCTAGCTATTGCACTCCTAGGCATTAATATAAGAGAAAAGAAAGCATCTCTCCAACAACTTGTACATGAATGCTCATAGCAGCTTTATTCATAATAGTCAAAAAGTGAAAACAATCCAAATGTCCATCAAAGGGTTAATGGGTTAAAAAAACATGGTATATTCATAAAATAAAATACTATTCAACAATAAAAAACTATGAACATATAACAACATGGATGAATCTCAAATTACGCTGAGTGTAAGGAGATTCCCTGTGCTAAAAAAAAAAGCGTATATACAATTCCATTTTTATAAAATTCTAGAAAATAAAAACTAATCTTAAGCAACAGAAAGGAAACAATGGTTTCCTAGGGATACAGAGAGGGTAGTAAGGAGCAAAAGAAGGGATTACAAAAAGTCATAAGGATACTGCCGATGCCCCGGCTAGAGTGCAGTAGCGTGATCTTGGCTCACCGCAGCCTTAATCTCCAGGCTTTGGGTGAGTCTCCCACCTCAGTCTCCCAAGTAGCGGGGACTGCAGGCACACAACACCACACCCGGCTATTTTATTTTTTTGTAGAGACAGGGTTTTACCATGTTGCGCAGGCTGGTCTTGAACTTCTGGGCTCAAGCAGTCCTCCCGCCTCGGCCCCCCAGAGTGTTGGGATTACAGGTGTGAGCCACTGCGCCTGGCCAAGTATACTCTTTTTTGAGACAGAGACTCATTTCTGTCACCAGGCTGGAGTCCAGTAGCACAATCACAGTTCGTTGAAGACTCAACCTCCCCAGCTCAAGCAATCCTCCTGCCTCGGCCTCCCAAGTAGCTAGGATTACAGGCAGGCACCATCACACCCAGCTAATGTTATTTTATTTTGTGTAGAGATGAAGTCTTTCTATGTCGCCCAGGCTGGTCTGGAACTCCTGGGCTCAAGCAATCCTCCTGCCTCGGCCACCCAAACGGTTGGGATTACAGGCCTGAGCCACTGTGCCTGACCTTGAGGATACTCTTGAAGGTGATGGATATGTTCCTTATCTTGATTGTACTGATATTTTTTTAAGTAGATATTTTTGTCAAATTTATCAAATTGTACACTGTAAATATATGCAATTTGTCCTGTCAATTTTGCTCAATAAAGTCGTTAAAATATGTCAATTTATTCAATTTATTAGTAATCACCCTTATATCAAAGATTAGTGTTTTACTTATCACTATCACTCTACTTGGTGGCAATGGTCACTATTCACTATTTTCAAATACAATATTAAGGTTTTTTAAATTCAGGCATAGTAAATTGAGGTCTATTTCCAAAATATCTTTGAGGTTAAAGGAAGTAACTGCAGGCCAGGTGCGGTGGCTCATGCCTGTAATCCCAGCACTTTGGGAGGCCGAGGCTGATGGATCACCCCAGGTCAGGAGTTCGAGACCTGCCTGGCCAAGATGGTGACACCCTGTCTCTACTAAAAATACAAAAAAGTAGTCGGGCGTGGTGGCGGGTGCCTGTAATCCCAGCTACTCGGGAGGCTGAGGCAGAGAATTGCTTGAACCCAGGAGGCGGAGGTTGCCGTGAGCCGAGATTGTGCCACTGCACTCCAGCCTGGACGACAGAGTGAGAGTCCATCTCAAAAAAAAAAAAAAAGAAGTAACTAAATTTTGAAATCATGTAAATTTGAGAATGTCTTCATGTAACCTTTGACTATGAATATGTTGCCTGAGTTTACCAAAAATAAATAAATAAATAAATAAATAAAAGGAGGAAGGTTGTCAGAACCATAGAGCAAGAACAAAGGTCACACACACAAGTAACGTTTTGAGGTCCTAAATTCAACCAGTAGGTTTTAGAAATACCAACTTTTTTTTTTTTTGAGACAGGGTCTGGCTCTGTCACCCAGGCTGGAGTGGAGTGGAACAATCAGAGCTCACAGCAGCCTTGAACTCCTGGGCTCCAGAGATCTTCCCACCTCAGCCTCCCAAAGCACTGGGATTACAGATGTGAGCCACCACGCCTAGCCTAAAATAAACATTTCTTGATCATATTTTTGGAGAAATTAGATATGCAAATCTAGTTAATCTAAGATTAGAACTGTAAGAAGTCTTGAGCCTACTTACAATCAGTTAATCAATATTTAAGTTATTGTTGCAGACACATGTAACAGGATATCTGATGCTTCATACACTGTTCAATGCCTTTTAATTTTATGACTTGAATGATAGTTCTCGGCTATTCATTCTTGGGTTTTACTGAAGTTCCAAAAATCAAAGAGCTTTGATTCCTGTAATGGAAATATCTAGAGAAACTTGTGTTTAACTGATTCTGCAGAGATGAAGGCCAAATTCTCATATGTACCTATAACATTACTCAAATACTATTCTTAGTACAAAAAAGTTAAATATACTCTTATCTCTGAACATGAGCTATTCAGACCAAGGCCACTCAGGTCAGAGTAGAATACTCAAAAGCTGGCTTTAGCAGTCCCTTTCCTCCTAAAAAATGGATTATTGCTCTGAGGCCCAGGTATACTCAGCTTCATCCCTCCCAAGGCTATTCTGTCAAAATTCCACTTTTATTTCCACCCAGTCTACCTCTTTCTAGTCTTCAATTATCTCTTTACTCTAATGCCAGATCCAAATTTCTCAAGTTGAGGTAAAGAGAGACAAAATAAGACCATATATATACTAGAACAGGGAAAAATGAATTCATGGTTGTAGAGGATGTGAATCTAGATATGCATTTCCATTCAGTGCTACAGATTTAATATCTAGTAAAATGTTAGCCACATGGTGCTATATCATGTAATTTTTATGTCCTACTTCTCCTATGAAACATTTCTCATCATTCTTGATTTTCCTACAGTCTACTGGCCATATTGTAAATAATTTTTTTTTCTTTTTTTTTTTTTTTAGAGACAGGGTCTTGCACTGTCACCCAGGCTAGAGTGCAATGGTGCTATCATAGCTCACTGCAGCTTCCAACTCTTGGGCTCAAGCGACCCTCCCACCTCAGCCTCTCAAGTAGTTAGACTACAGAAGCATGCAACCTCATGCCCCATTAATTAAAAAAAAAATTTTTTGTAGAGAGATGGGGTCTCACTATGCTGACCAGGCTGGTCTTGAACTCCTGGCCTCAAGTGATCCTCCTGCCTCGGCCTTCCAAAGTGCTGTGATTACAGGTGTGAGCCACCATGCCTGGGCAACATAGTAAGGCCCTCTCTCTAAAAAAAAAATTTAAATATAAATTTAAAAATTAAAAAATTGGTTAAAGTTTACTGTAATTATACAGGTTGATAAAATAAACCACTAAATTACAGTCCTCTCTTTGCACTACTTATAATGGAGAAACAGCTCAAGTGTCCAACAAGAGAGTAAGGATGACCAGGCATGGTGGCTCACACCTATAATCCCAACACTTTGTGGGGCAGATGGGAGAATCACTTGAGGCCAGGAGTTCGAGACTAGCCTGGTCAACAGAGCAAGATCCCATCTCTACAAAAAATTAAAAAATTAGCTAGACATGGTGGCATGCACCTGTACCCTGAGCTACACCCGGAGGCTGAGGCAGAAGGATTGCTTGAGCCCAGGAGTTCAAGGCTGCAGTGAGCTATGCTCACACCACTGCACTCCATCCTGGGCAACAGAGCAAGATTCTATCTCTTAAAAAAAAAGAGAGAGAGAGAGAGAGAGTAAGGCTGAGTGTACTAATTCCACATAATATTACTATTTAAGAAAGAAATGAGTAATATGGACACATTTTTATAAAACACTAAACATGAGGAAGAGAAAGTCCCAATATAGAACTCATTCACTGATGACAACTAGGTAAGAAGTCTGAATCTCTATAATGTATTTTTAGCAAATGTCAAATCAAATATACTAACAGTCACACTGATCATCCAAAGGAAGACCAGGAAAAAGAATGTTTTTCATCACACCGAGTTTAAAAACTGCTAGAGTAACCTAAATGAGAGTCCTTTTGAATTGCCAAAGCTTTTCTTTAGGTACAATACTTATTCAGCTAGAGAAACTGAAGCTGTCCTAATGATAGGACAGCTTCAATTTATACAAATAAATTTTCTTGAATAGAAACACAAAGCTTTGGCTGGGCACAGTGGCGTGGTCACACCTGTAATCCCAGCACTTTGGGAGGCCAAGGCGGGCAGATCATGAGGTAAAGAGATCGAGACCATCCTGGTTAACACGGTGTAACCCCGTCTCTACCAAATATACAAAAAATTAGCTGGGCGTGATGGTGGGCGGCTGTAGCCCCAGCTACTCGGGAGGCTTAGGCAGGAGAATGGCGTGAACCCGGGAGGTGGAGCTTGCAGTGGGCCGAGATTGCACCACTGCACTCCAGCCTGGGTGGCAGAGTGAAACTCCATCTCAAAAAAAAAAAAAAAAAAAAAAAAAAAAAATATATATATATATATATATATATACACACACATACACATATTCATTTTATTTGGATTTTTTATATATATTCATATATTTATACACACACAACACATTATGGTTTAATTACAAGATTCAAGATCTCACTGCAAGAAAAGCAATAAAGTTTAATGACAAGAGCCTGTGCAATTTATTTTTGTTTACTTCCAAGCCTGTTCCACTTTCAGAATGGAAAACCAAAGTTAAGTTACCATATATAGGAGAGGGCATGCAATGTGATATACTTTCACAGACTAGACAATTTAGCATTTCAACAATTCTAACAACCTATTAACTTTTGTTAAAACCCTTTTGGCAAAAATGTATTAGGGTCACCCACATATACAAATCCAGTCAGACTTACATGCCCAGCTCGATTTTCAGAAACATTCAATACTGCCTCAAGACACCTAGATACCCTTAAAGAGTAACTTCACATCTCTTACTTTTTAGGGGTTCTTGTAATAAAGTTCATGGATGGACTTGAGTGGGGGGGCAGGAAGTGACATATAAAATTCCATGTAGGGTCTATTTGCATTTTCTGACATAGGACCACACCTTCCATCAGATTCTCAAAGGATTTCATGACCTTAAAATAGTTTGAGAACCACTATTATGTATTTCACAGGTCAATTCAAGAGCAATAATTATATCCTAGTTGATAACTGGTTGCTAAGTAAAATAAAGCATTCCTTCCACAGAAAGGAAGGCTCACAAGCTTTACGGCTGTCCCAGCTCTTGCTGCATCTCTGGAATAAATGCCGTTTGAACTTAATTGCCCTACTGAAAAACACTGCTTTTCAGTATACAACTTACTCTGCAGTAATAGAAAAGGTTAACAGCTCCTTGCCAAAAAGCCAAGATTCATCTGCAACAACCCAGACTACAAGGCAATATAAAACTTTTTTTCAATAGTCTTTTGCACTAATTTTTTTGGCATAATTAAAAGTTGTACACATTTTTCAACTGTTTTACCATCTAAGTTACCAAAACACAAAATGGCCAATGTAATTATCCTCCTACCAAAGTCCTGGTTTTCAGTACTTCAAAATAAAACTCATTTCAAAATGTCAATAAAAACAGCACTACCCATTTAAAAGAGACAGAAATAGCCCTTTTCCTAGTTAGTCTATGTAAATCTAAGAAACTTTTGCCATCAGCTGTCAAAAACAATGGCAGCACTTAAGGCACAATGTCCCAAAACCAAAACTATGAATTTTATTAAACGTAAGTGATAAAATCTCTTTTCCCACATAAAGAAAAAAGTAAAATTTGAAGTTCACATTTCAGATTCTTAAATTACGCTCACAAGCTAAAAAAAAAAAAAAAATCACGGGGTGTGTGTTCACATTTTACATGAAGACAAAATATAGTTGAGGTTGTTCACTTTCAGCTTCTTGAATATATCGTCTTAGGATACCGATTTTCTCCATAGAAACTTGATTCTAAAAATCCCTTTAAAATGTTTTTTAAATTAACTTCCAACGTTCCTGCTATGCAGACTGAATTCTTCATCTGATTATTTTAGGAAAAGACTAGCCTCATTCATAAGCTACGTCTAAACCTAAAAGGGGAAATACGTTTCTAACCAGAACTTTAAAAAAAAAAAAAAAAAAGGGTAAAAAAATTGATGAAAGAACGCTGCTGCCACGTCTTTGCCCCTCCCCCCTTCACGTAGTGGCTATTTCATCCCCTCCGAGTGCATTCCAAGCGAAAGTCCGAGAACCACTGCTCTCGGAGAAACCAGAAACAGTTAAGTGGAAATTGGCAAGTCTCTTTGGCCTTTTAGATCAATTCCTAAAAGAGGATCTAGCTGCTTCTTCAACCCTTTCTTAAAGAAAACAGTGCAAAATTCCAAGAGTCTTCACTCTATCCGGAACGCGTAAGATGTTAGTGTCTAAACATTGAATTTGTATTTAACAGAGTCGATTATTCAGGAGAAAGAGTCTCACAGTTATCATACCATCCTTCCTCCCCATTGAAACATACATCCGGGGGCCAGCCATGTAATCCAACTCAAAATCCTCACACAACCATGGAATTTGTTGGACTGATGTGGACTTTTAAAAGCTGCAAATTCTCGGCAGAGAGAGACAGAGAGACAGAGATTGAGAGAAGAGCTCTTGTCTCTTTTTTAAAAAAGTTATGGGGAAGAAGAGGGAAGGAAGCTTCCCTGACGACGAGGTGCCCTGAGAGCCTACTTCCTCGGTGCTACGAGCAGAAAGCTCGGCGCCCCCGGCTACGTCTGGCAGCTAATGCTGCACCGCTGCGCGCAACAGATGAGTTCAGCCGGAACTTTCTGGGGAGGTCCCCCCAGCTCCCGGCGACTTTCGATAGGGCAAAAATGCCTGGCGCGTTTCGGATTCAGCTCCAAGCCTTAAAATCCGCTCTCCACCGCCACATGCGAACCATCTGCGGCTGTGGCGGCCAAAAGCCCAAGCCCCGCGCTTGCGTTCCCCTTAGCCTCGTTAGGGAGGACCAGGTGCAGGGGAACTTGGAAAAAAAAAAAAAAAAAAAAGGCAACAGAGTGATTCCTCCCCGGGAAGGAAAATTCAAGAAAGTCCTGGACCCTAGGGCGGGGACTGAGGCTGCAGCACCCCAGCGGTCCGAGGCGCACTAGGGACAGAGGTGGGAAGGGGGGCACGAAGGAGCGCGGCCGCCGGGAGTCGCGTGGCGCAGGGAGAGGGGCCGAGTCTCCCGAGGGGAAGGAACCGAGGCTACTGTGGTAACCTGGGGAACCCCCGCCCCAGAAGTACCACCACAGCGGGCAGGAATGGATCGCCGCAGCCGTCCGAGAAGGTCCACGGCTGCCCAGTGGCCTCAGTCTCCGGGATCGAGGGAGCGTCTCACCTGGAAAGTGGGACGAGAGGGCGGCGCGCTCTTCAGTCCCCAGTCGCCTCCACTCGGAGCGGCTACTTCCTACCCTCAGCCCGCTGGCGGCGCGACTGGGCAGCAGAGGGAGCCCGTTAGCCCTTTTATAACCTCTAGGCCGCGATGGCAGCGCCAGGGAGGAGGCGACTGCAGCCCTCGCTACGTGAGCTCGATCACACCAGCGCCCCGGCGACTGCGCAGGCGCCAAGCCCGTGCCTCCCTGCTGCCCCCACCCGTGGCCGGCCCGTGGAGTCTGAGGCAGAGAGGAGTGGCTGGGACCGGCCGCCGTGGTGTGGGTAAGCGGGAGTGGGATGTAACGCGCCTGCGCAGGGTTCTCGCCCCGCCACCGTTACCGTGGTTACCACGGGGTTTCCCCCGCTCCTGTTCAGTTTGCCTCCTTGATTTCAGGGTCCGCGTCAGGCCTAAGCGACGAGGCCGCCGGCAATAAAGTATCTTAAAAATGAGAAGAGGAACGTGGGAGTGTAGAAAATAAAGCAGAATTTTTCTAGGGTGGAAAATAATAGAGATTCAGTCTTGGTATCTCAGCTGTCTTGTTCCTCTCACATCTCAGCACTCATTTTATACTAATCGTGCTCTATCTCCTACCTTTATACCTTATCAGTAGATAATAGACTGAGAGCTCCAGGGTCAGGTTATCTCAATTCAAATCCTGCCTCAATCCTGTGTGTAACACTAGGCTTTAACAACCTCTCCGTATCTGTTTACTCATCTGTAAAATAGAAATGACGGTACTACCCATCTTGTAAGATTCTTGTGAGAATAAAATGAGATAATGTATGTAAAGCACTTAACACATGCCTCACACACAGAAATGACTTAGTAAATATTAGATTCTCCAGTAACATTAATTTATATAAGGCACCCAATGTTGCGTTTGATCTTAGTCTAACATTTGCCTTAGTTATAAAGTAACCCCAAACCAAGGGTTTCTTTATATCTCCCTGTACTATGAGGGAGAATACAATGAAGAAGATAATTTTTCCCTTGTCAGTTAAAGAGAAAAATGAGTTGCTAAGACTTGTTATTCATTAAGAATTGTGGTTTCTAAAGTTTTCCATATATGCTAAAAAGTATAGCAATAATTAACATTTGACTTACGCAGGAGGTGAGGTTGATTATATAGCTACAGAAAGAGAGAGAGGGTACTCTGGGAGCACTAGGCAACTAAAAAGTAGATATAATGATGTCTAAATCAATGGTTCTGAAAGCGTAGTCAGGGAATCCATAAGGTCAAAATTATTTTCATACTAAGACTTTATTTTCATACTAAGACTTACTGCCTTTTTCACTCTAATAACAATACAGTGAGGTCTTCCAGAGACTACATGCCTGTGATACAGATGGAACGCAGACGCAGATATGAGAATCTTCTATTAGCCCAGACACTGAAGAGATTTGCAGAAATGTAAAATAATGCCACTCTTCTCACTAAATTATTTTGCTTTGGAAAATAGTTATTTTTCATTAAAAATATGTTATTAGGCCAAATGAAGTGGCTCACACCTGTAATCCCAGCACTTTGGGAGGCCGAGGCAGGAAGATCACCTGAGCCCAGGAGTTCGAAATCAGCCTGGGCAACATGGCCAGACCCTCTCTCAAAAAAAAAGTTCTTTATGTTATGTTAACATGTAACAGGTTTATTATTGTTGTTTTAAATGAATAAATATTTTATATGTTTGTTTTAATTCCTAACATAGTAAATGTTGATAAATATGATCCACATAAAAGCTTTTTGGAGTCCTCAATACTTTTTAGGAGCATAAAGTAATTATAAGACCAAAGAGGCAGGGCGCACGGTGGCTCACACCTGTAATCCCTGCACTTTGGGAGGCCAAGGCAGACGGATCACAAGGTCAGGAGATCAAGACCATCCTGGCCAACATGGTGAAACCCTGTCTCTACTAAAAATACAAAAATTAGCTGGGCATGGTGGCACACACCTGTAATCCCAGCTACTCAGGAGGCAGAGGCATGAGAATCATTTGGACCCAGGAGGCAGAGGTTGCAGTGAGCTGAGATCACACCATTGCACTCCAGCCTGGGGACAGAGTCAGACTCCATCTCAAAAAAAAAAAAAAAAAAAACTTCCTCAAATGGAGCTGTAATCAACATATTCACTAGCCCTACATAGAGCTGACTCTGAAAGTTGACAGTTTACTCAATAATTAAAATGGCCGTAGACTCTGAAGCAGATTTACTGTGAAGCTAAGGAGGCTTCAGCTTCAGGGGCCCTCATTTACACTAGCCCTTTCCAAGTCCCTGGAAGGGTCCCTAGTAATATGTTCACACTGTCCTATGCTTTTGTAAAATTTATAAAAGTAATGTATTTTAAACTGCAATCTTTAGTCCTTAGTGACTTCCCTCCACCATGTTTCCCTTTGTCTAGTGTTGGAGTGGCAAGCAAACATTTTTGAAATTTAGCTAAAGGGAAGTTGAGTTAGGAATACATTTGGTTTGAATTTACTGGGATATATTTTTATAACCCACAGTCACTTCCATGTGTAGTTAAGATATTGCCAGCTGTCCCAGTGGCTTCCAAGAATACTCCAATTGCCCGTTGTGCTGATCCACCCAGCATTGCAAAACAAAGGTGCAGGGCCAGAACTCTTGAAGTTATTTTAATGTGTCCAATGTTCTAGCATCAAAAACTATGTGAATAGTAGAAGAGAAGCAGGGTTGAAATTTTGGGAACCTGAAGCTAATCTGTGGGCAATTATTCCAATTATTGGATGTGTAAAATTGTAAAGATTTAGCATTCATCAATACCTAGCCAAAAAAGTTTTTTTTTTTTTTAGAGACAGGGTTTCACTCTGTCACCCAGGCTGGAGTGGAGTTGCATGATCATAGCTCACCGTAACCTCCAACTACTGCGCTCCAGCGATCCTCCCACCTCCCAAGTAGCTGGGACTACAGGCATGCACGACCATGTCCGGGTTTTCTGTAGGATTTTGTTTTGTTTGCAGAGACAGGTCTCACCATGTGTCCAGGCTGGTCTTGAACTCCTGGGTTCAAGCAATCCTCCCACCTAGGCCTCCCAAAGTGCTGCAATAACAGTCATGAGCTATGGGGCCCTGCCCAAAAAAGAAATTTATATTTTTTTCTCAGAACTTGATGAGGACATCCACAACAAACTAAAGAGTGTCATTAGTTTAAAGAAATCTGATGGGTCCTGAACTCTTTTTAAGTCATATATTAAATAATCTATTGGAAGCCGGATGTGGTGGCTCTCCCAGGTAATTGCAGAACTTTGGGAGGCCCAGGTGGGAGGATCCATTAAGGCCAGAAGTTTGAGACCAGCCAGGGCAAGATGGTGAGACCTTATCTCTACAAAAAAAGTTTTTTTAATTAGCTGGGTGTGGTGATATGTGTCTGTAGTCCCAGCTATTCAGGAGGCTGAGGCTAGAGGATCAGGATATAGGATGCAGCAAGCTGTGGTCTCACTACTGCACTCCAGCCTGGGCAACAGAAAGAGATCCTATGTCTAAATAAATAAATAGCTTATTGGAGATTTTTCCAAACTGGACAACAAGCCTAATAATTTATATGACATTACCAACAATGAGTTGTGAACTTTAATCAATCACATATGCTATGTGAATTAGAAGAGAAAGAGAGTCTAGGTTAGTAATTCAAGATTCATAGAATAAATATTTATAGAACACCTACCTTCTGTGTCCAAGACACTGCCTACTGAGCTGTGGAAGATCAAACTTTAATTAGACAATCTCTGCTTTTAAGGAGCTTATAATCTTTGTTGAAAAGAATTAAAACCTGCACTGTGGCAATAGAAATTCATTCATCCATAAATAATTGCCTGCCCATATAAGCCAGACTATGGTAAGTGCTGGGTATATCATTCCTGCTGTTGTAGAATTTGGAGTCCTTTGAAGAAAACCTACAACATAAAAATGTATGTTTCAGCTGGGCACGGTGGCTCACGCCTGTAATCCAAGCACTTTGGGAGGCTGAGGTGGGTGGATCACCTGAGGTCAGGAGTTCGAGACCAGCCTGACCAATATGTTGAAACCCCACCTCTACTAAAAATACAAAAACTAGCCAGGCATGGTGGCGTGCACCTGTAATCCCAGCTACTCTGGAGGCTGAGACAGGAGAATTGCTTGAACCTGGGAGGCAGAGGTTGCCAGTAAGCTGAGATCACACCACTGCACTCCAGCCTGGACAACAGAGTGAAAAAGAAAAAGAAAAATGTATGTATGTACAACATTAAAAAACATGCACACACAAATATACGTACATACACATTTGACAAGTGAAAATAATAAGGAAATCAGGTGTGGCTCACACCTGTAATCCCAGTACTTTGGGTGGCCGAGGTGGGTGGATCACCTGAGGTCAGAAGTTCGAGACCAGCCTGGCCAACATGGTGAAACCCCCATGTCTGTTAAAAAAAAAAAATACATATATATATATATATATATATGAAAATTAGATGGACATCATGGTGCATGTCTGTAGTTCCAGCTACTCGGGAGGCTAAGGCACAAGAATCACTTAAAACCAGGAGGTGGAGGTTGCAGTGAGCTGAGATCATGCAACTGCCCTCCAGCCTGGATAACAGAGTGAGATTCCATCTAAAAAAAAAAAAAAAAGGCTTGGTGCGGTGGCTCGCAACTGTAATCCCAGCACTTTGGGAGGTGGAGGCGAGCGGATCACAAGGTCAAGAGATTGAGACCAGCCTAGCCAACATGGTGAAACCCCGTCTCTACTAAAAATACAAAAATTAGCTGGGTGTGGTGGTGCGTGCCTGCAGTCCCAGGTACTCGGGAGGATGAGGCAGGAGAATTGCTTGAACCCAGGAGGCAGAGGTTGCAGTGAGGCAAGTTTATGCCATGGCACTCCAGCCTGGCAACAGAATGAGACTCCATCTCAAAAAAAAAAAAAAAAAAAAAAAAAAAAAAAAATATATATATATATATATATATATATGGCCAATAAACATGTTTGGCGGGGCACAGTGGCTCATACCTGTAATCTCAGCACTTTGGGAGGCCAAGGCGGGCAGATCACCTGAGGTCAGGAGTTCGAGACCAACCTATCCAACATGGTGGAACCCGGTCTCTACTAAAAATACAAAAAAAAAAAAATTAGCTGGGTGTAGTGGTGCACGCCTGTAGTCCCAGCTACTTGGGAGGCTGAGGCAGGAGAATCGCTTGAACCCCAGATGCGGAGGTTGCAGTGAGCCAAGATTGTGCCATTGCACTCCAGCCTGGGCAACAAGAGCAAAACTCCGTCTCAAAAAAAAAAAAAAATGAAATCATCAGGGTGCTCTGGGAAAGAAGAAGGCGAGGGACATGGCTTAGATTGATATCACAAGAAAAGTATCACTATAGAAATGACATTTAAACTGAGAACTGAGTTAGCTAGATGAAGAGTGTGAATAAGAACATTTAGAGAGAGAGAATATTACTGTGTGTCTTTATATGTGAGGTCCATGTAGCAACACACACACACACACACACACACACACACACACACACACACACACACACACAAAACTTGGTGCATTTGAGGAGCTAAAGAAATTCAATATTCAATGTGGGGCTGGGCGCAGTGGCTCACGCCTGTAATGCCAGCACTTTGGGAGGCCGAGGCGGGTGGATCATGAGGTCAGGAGATTGAGACCACCCTGGCTAACATGGTGAAACCCCATCTCTACTAAAAATACAAAAAATTAGCCAGGCGTGGTGGTGGGCGCCTGTAGTCCCAGCTACTCAGGAGGCTGAGGTAGGAGAATGGCGTGAACCCGGGAGGCAGAGCTTGCAGTGAGCCCAGATCGCGCCACTGCACTCCAGCCTGGGCAACACAGCGAGACTCCGTCTCAAAAAGAAAAAGAAAAAAAAAAAAGAAATTCAATGTGGCTACAATGCAGTAAGGAAGGAAGGAACCCATATGAGAGGAGATTGGAGAGGTATGCAAAAGCTAGGTCATGCCGACCTGTTAAGTACTGTAACAAGTAATGGGAAAGCATTAAAGTATTTTAAGCAATGGAGTAACCTTATGTTATTTACCTTTAACAGAGGAAAAACTCAGTGTAAGAGGATGGGTTTACCTGTGAATGCCAAGTCAGCGGACATGTGGACGGGCCTTAGGAGTAGAAGTTGATAGAGACTTCTTCCTTGCTTATGAATAGGGACATGACAATCAAGACATAAGGGATTCTAGAATGTAGCTGAAACTGGAAATGACTCTAGTCACTAACATGCTGGCACTTTGGCATTGTGGGAAATGGCTGCAGTGAGGTAGTCAGACCACCTGCGTCAAGTAGCCTCAACGGGGATGCTCACTGTGGTAGGCAGAATAATGGCCCCTCAAAAAGGTCCACATCCTAATTTTGAAAACCTGTGAATATGTTACCGTACACGGCAAAAGAACTTTGCAGATGTAATTAAAACTGGCAAAATAATGGTATCAACAACCAAAATAAGAATACTGGGGCTGAGCACAGTGGCTCATGCCTGTAACACCAGCGGTTTGGGAGACCAAGGTAGGAGGATCACTTGAGCCTAGGAATTTGAGACCAGCCTTAGCAACGTGGCAAGACTCTGTCTCTAAAAAAAAAAAAAAAAAAAAAATAGAAAAATTATCTAGGCATGGTGGCGCCCACCTGCTGTCTCAGCTACTGGGGAGGTTGAGGTGGGAGAATTGCCTGAGGCTGGGAGGTGAAGGCTGCAGTTAGCTGTGATTGCACCACTGCACTCCAGCCTGGGCAACAGAGTGAGATCCTGTCTCAAAAAAATTAAAATAAAAATTGGGAAATTGAGCTGAGTCTGTAGAGAAGCTAAAAAGTTTGATTTTGAATCTTATTGGGTTTGAAATGACAGATGCCCTCCCAGGGTTGAAACACAATCTTCCTATTGATAGTTTGTCCGTATGAAGCAGATTTCCATATCACATCGTTCATTCCTTCAAGAAATATTTGTTGAGCACTTGCAATGTGCCAGGAATTGTATCAAGTATTAGAATTATATTGGTTAATTTTGGTTTGTGAAAAATTATGAATACCATGACAGGTGCAGCCGACTCCATATGCTCATTTTCCATTTTCTAGTATCTTTCCTTAGTAATGTATTCACTCTGCATTATCCTTTCAATATCCATAGTTTGAGTACTGAATATTAAATATTTTATAGTTCTATAATTTATTGTGGGATATCTAACAGCTATTCTATCAACCATAGAAATTATTTATAAATTTTAAGAATATTTTACTCAAAACAATAGGCTACATTTCAGAAGAATGCTTCTGCTTATAAACAAACAGAATCTGATTTGGCCATATGAAAGATTTGTAGATCTTGGCTGGTCCATGCATTCTTCCACCCAAATGAACTTATCAAGAGCTCCAACAAACCAGGCAAGAATGCCAGGAATCTCAATTTTCTTTGGTGAAGCAAAACTCAGAGTTTAGAACCTAGAGTTCATTCAGTCACAAAATTACGGAAGTTGGTAGAAAGTATAACTTCTTATTTGGAAGAAACAGTGGTAGAATCAGTGAACCCAGATTCTAGTCCACCATTAACGGTATCTGAGTGAATTATTTTAACTTTTATGCAAAAGTTTCTTCGTTCACCAAATGGCCATAATAATATTTGCCCTACCATCCACAGAAAGACATTATAAAAGTCAATTGATGTTATTTTGAAATTTCTTCGAAAAGTATGAAGTACTAGATTAATATGAGTAATCATTATTGGATGCTGTATGATATACAATTGTGTGGTATTTTATTTTGTTGTTGTTTGTTAATCATAGAGCCAAAGCTGATAAGTTTTAGACCTGTTTCAATGACTTTGAGAAAATTATGAAATGAAAAAATAATTTTAACTAATCTTAATGCAGACAAAGAGTAAAGAAGAGGGATATATACTTGTGGTATCTATAATTAGTCTAAGGTTAATGTTAGTTCTTAAGTCAATCCAGAAGTGAAACATCACTGCTTCATGTCCTATATCAATTTAAGGAATACTTTGTTGTTGTTGTTGTTGAGACAGTCTCCCTTTGTCACACAGGCTGGAGTGCAGTGGCACCATCTTGGTTCACTACAACCTCTGCCTCCCAGGTTCAAGCGATTTTCCTGCCTCAGCCTCCCAAGTAGCTGGGATTACAGGCTCGTGCCACCAAGCCCAGCTAATTTTTGTAATTTTAGTAGAGATAGTTTCACCATGTTGGCCAGGCTGCTCTCAAACTCCTGACCTCAAATGATCCACCTGCCTAGGCCTCCCAGAATGCTGGGATTATAGGCATGAGCTACCGAGCCTGGCCAATTTGAGGAATACTTTTAATGGAACTACTGTGGCAGATTGGTTGCATTAATAGATCCAATTCTTCTCCACTTTCTGTATTCATGTCTGTGTAGTAAAAAATAAACCTTGCCCCAACAGGTATATAAAAATATGCTCAACATCATTATCATCAGAGAAATGCACATCAAAACTACGAGATATCAACTCACCCCAGTTAAAATAGCTTTTATCCAAAATACAGTCAATAATGAATGCTGGCGAAGATATGGAGAAAGGAGAATTCTCATACACCGTTGGTAGGAATGTAAATTAGTACAGCCACTATGGAGAACAGGATGAAGGTTCCTCAAAAAACTAAAAATAGGACTATCATTTTAATATAATCCAGCTATCCTACTGCTGGGTATTAACCCAAAAGAAAACAAATCAGTACATCAAAGAGATATCTGGCCAGGCACGGTGGCTCATGCCTGTAATCCTAGCACTTTGGGAGGCCGAGGCTGGTGGATCACTTGAGGGCAGGAGTTTGAGACCAGCCTGGGCAACATGGCGAAACCCTGTCTCTACTAAAAATACAAAAATTGGCAGGGCGCGGTGGCTCACGCCTGTAATCCCAGCACTTTGGGAGGCAGAGGCGGGTGGATCACGAGGTCAAGAGATCGAGACTATCCTGGCTAACATGGTGAAACACCGTCTCTACCAAAAATACAAAAAATTAGCCGGGCGTGGTGGCAGGCGCCTGTAGTCCCAGCTACTCGCTACTCGGGAGGCTGAGGCAGGAGAATGGCGTGAACCCGGGAGGCGGAGCTTGCAGTGAGCTGAGATCGCGCCACTGCTCTCCAGCCTGGGCGACAGAGCGAGACTCCGTCTCCGAAAAAAAAAAAAAATTAGCCGGGTTTGGTGGCGGGTGCCTGTGTTCCCAGCTCCTCGGGAGGCTGAGGCTGGATCACTTGAGCCTGGGAGGTTGAGGCTGCAGTGAGCCGTGACCGCGCCATTGCACTCCAGCCTGGGCGACAGAGAGAGACTTTGTCTTTTTTTTGTTTGTTTGTTTGAGACAGAGTCTCCCTCTGTCGCCCAGGCTGGTGTGCAAGTGGCGCGATCTCGGCTCACTGATACCTCTGCTTCCCGGGTCCCAGTTCAAGCAATTCCTCAGCCTCCGGAGTAGCTGGGATTACAGGCACGCGCCACCATACCTAGCTAATTTTTGTATTTTTAGTAGAGACAGGGTTTCTCCATATTGGCCAGGCTGGTCTTGAACTCCTGACCTCGTGATCCACCCGCCTCGACCTCCCAAAGTGCTGGGATTACGGTCGTGAGCCACCGCGCCCAGCCAAGATCCTGTATTAAAAAAAAAAAAAAAAATCCCACAAAAAACAAAATCCTGTTTCCATGAGCAGTTACTCCTCATTATCTTTGAACACTATCCTCATCCCCATCCCTAGGCACTTTTTGTCTTACAGATTTGCCTATTCTGAATATTTCACATAAGTGCAATCACAACCCTAGGTATATTTCATATAAATTGCCCCCATTCCTAGGCGACCACTAATCTGCTTTCTGTCTCTATAGATTTGCCTGTTATGAACATTTCGTAGGAATACAATATGTACTCTTTTGTGACTCGATTATTTCACTTAGCATAATGTTTTCAAGCTTTATCCATATTGTAGTATATATAATTCCTCTTTGTTGCCAGAAATATGTCATTGTATGGTTGGATATGCCACAATTTGCTTCTCCATTTATCAGTTGATAGTCACTTGGGTTGTTTGTACTTTTTTTGAATATTGTGAATAATGCTTCACAAAAATTAATTTACAAGTTTTTGTGGACATTTGTTTTCAATTCTCTTGGGAATATAAATCCAGGAGTTAAATTGCTGGGTCATTTGGTAACTCTATATTTAACTTTATGAGGAACCACCAAACTGTTTTCAAAAGCGGCAGCACCATTTACAATTTTACCAGCTGTGTATGAGGATTCCAATTCCACCACATCCTCACCACTCCTTGTCATTATCTGCATTTTGATTGTAGCTATCCTATTGGGTATAAAATGATATCTCATTATGATTTTGATTTGCATTTCCCATGCAAATCTTTTCATGTGCTTATGGGTCATTTTTCTATCTTCCTTGAAGACATATCTATTCAGATTCTTTGCTCATTTTAAAATTTGGTTGTTTATCTTTTTATTACTGTGTTATTTAAGTGTTCTTTATATATTCCAGATACAAGTCCCTTATCAGATACATGTCTTGCAATAATTTTTCCCAATTCTATGAGTTATCTTTCTATATTCTTCATGATATTGTTTGTAGCACAAAAGTTCTTAAAATTTTGATGTCTTATTTTTTCCTTTGTTGCTTATGCAAAAAAAGCCAGATGGGATTTTAATAGAAATTGCATTGACTCTGTAGATCAATTTGGGGAATATGCCATTTTAACCAAATTAGGCCTTCCAATTTATGAACATGGGATTCTTTCAATCCTTCCAATATTTTCCAATATTTATGTTCAACTTCTCTACCTCACACCCAGTCAGAGATACAATCCAGGTCTATAGTATGGTGGTCAAAAGTACAGATTCTTTCTTAAGACAGATTTAGGTTAATATCCCAACACTTCTACTGATTAGCTGTGTAAATATGGACAAATTACTTTTTTTTTTTTGAGATGGAGTTTCACTCTGTTGCCCAGGCTGGAATGTAGTGGCTCAATCTTGGCTCACTGCAACCTCCACCTCCTGGGTTCAAGCGATTCTCCTGTCTCAGCCTCCCGAGTAGCTGGGGCTACAAGAGCACGCCACCACACTTGGCTCATTTTTGTATTTTTAGTAGAGACGGGGTTTCACGATATTGGCCAGGCTGGTCTCAAACTCCTGACCTTGTGATCCACCCGCCTTGGCCTCCCAAAGTGCTGGGATTACAGGTGTGAGCCACCGCGCCTCACCTACTTAATTTTTCTAAGCCTATGTTTTCTCATCTGTAACGTGCAATTTTTTTTTTTTTAGACAGGGTCTCTCTGTCACCAAGCTGGATGGAGTGCAGCATCATGATCTCAGCTCACTCCTGGGCTCAAGCAGTCCTCCTATCTCAGCCTCCTGAGTAGCTGGGACCGCAGGTGCATGCCACCATGCCCAGCTAATTTTCGTATTTTTTGTAGAGATGGTGTTTTGTCATGTTGCTCAAGCTGGTTTCTTGAACTCCTGAACTCAAGCAATCTTCCCACCTCAGTCCCCAAAGTGCTGGGATTACAGGCGTGTGTCACCACACGTAGCCTAAAGTACAAATTTTAATACAGATTTCATAGGATGTGAGGATTAATGACAAATATGTGGGACACTTAGCATAGTGCCTGGAACACAGCAAATGCTCAGTCTGAGCTATTTTTATTATTATAGCACTTAACAATTACTACAAAAATAGTTATTTTGACTTTTTAAATTATTAGAGCCCCAATTTCCCCCTAAGCATCCTTAGAATCCATTGACTTTATATCTTGTTTCCCTACAATTTTCTGTGTCTTCCTTAAGGATAATGAACCAATCTGATTTTTTTTTTTTTCAGACAATGTCTCGCTCTGTCACCCAGGCTGGAGTGCAGTGGCGCAATCTCAGCTCACTGCAACCTCTGCCTCTCGGGTTCAAGCGATTCTTGTGCCTTAGCCTCCCAAGTAGCTGGGACTACAGGTATGCGACACCAGACCTGGCTTAATTTTGTATTTTTAGTAGGGTTTCACCACGTTGGCCAGGCTGGTCTAAAACTCCTGACCTCAAATGATGTGCCCACCTTGGGCTCCCAAAGTGCTGGGATTACAGGCATGAGCCACCATGCCCGGCCTACTCTGATCTCATCTCTGATCAC
Source organism: Gorilla gorilla gorilla (assembly GCF_029281585.2). NCBI lineage: Eukaryota > Metazoa > Chordata > Mammalia > Primates > Hominidae > Gorilla > Gorilla gorilla. Next base: position 42,633,708 of record NC_073232.2, on the reverse strand, counting down.
CATGCTCTTTCCTAGCCTTTCCTCAAATGGCACACTCCCACCCCAGGGCCTTTGCGTATGCTTATTTTGCTCTGTCTACAAATCTCTTTCCATAGATATAAACTTGGTTTCTTCATCACCTTCTTCAGGGTCTTTGTTTAAATATTATCTTAACAATGAGGCTGACCATCCTATATAAAATAGCAAAATAATCCCTCTACTTACCTTGCTTTATTTTTCTTCTTAAGCTTTATAACCACGACACATTGTATATTTACTTGTTTGTTTCCCCTTCTAGAATGTAAGTTACATGAGGACAGAGATTTTCATGTTTTGTTCCCTGCTGTATCCTATCCCTATAACAGTCCTAGGCACATTGGGTACTCATTAAATACATGTTGAATGAGTGGACTTCTTCTCTTGGCTGGGTGCGGTGGCTCACGCCTGTAATCCCAGCACTTTGGAAGGCCGAGGCGAGTGGATCACTTGAGATCAGAAGTTTAAGACAGCCTGGTCAACATGGCGAAACCCTGGCTTTACTAAAAATACAAAAATTAGCCAGGCATGGTGGTGTGCACCTGTTATCCCAGCTGCTCGGGAGGCTGAGGCAGGAGAATCACTTGACTCCGGAGGAGGAGGTTTCAGTAAGCCAAGACTGTATGTACCACTGCTCTCCAACCTGAGCGACAGAGCAACTCCATCTCAAAAAAAAAAAAAAAAAAGTGTCTTCTCTCATAGGCAAGTAACTTTAGTAGTAAAACGAGAAGAGAGCAGCACCAAAGTAGCTCTGCTGAGAGGTGAAGCCAGCTGGACTTCCTGGGTGGAGTGGGCACTTGGTGAACTTTTTTGTCTAGTTAGAAAATTGTAAATGCACGAATCAGCACACTGTAAAAATGCACCAATCAGCACTCTGTGTCCAGCTAAAGGATTGTAAACACACCAATCAGCACTCTGTAAAAATGCACCAATCAGTGCTCTGTGTCTAGCTAAAGGATTGTAAACGCACCAATCAGCACTCTGTGTCTAGCTAAAGGATTGTAAATGCACCAATCAGCACTGTGTCTAGCTAAAGGATTGTAAACGCACCAATCAGCACTCTGTAAAAACGCACCAATCAGCACTCTGTGTCTAGCTAAAGGATTGTAAATGCACAAATCAGCACTCTGTCAAATGGACCAATCAGCACTCCATAAAATGGACCAATCAGTGCTCTGTAAAATGGACCATTCAGCAGGATGTGGGCAGGGACAAATAAGGGAATAAAAGCTGGCACCCCCGACAGCAGCGGCAACCTACTCGGGTCCCCTTCCACGCTGTGGAAGCTTTGTTCTCTCGCTCTTCACAATAAATCTTGCTGCTGCTCACTCTTTGGGTTCGTGCCACCTTTAAGAGCTATAACACTCACCGAAAGCTCCACGGCTTCATTCTTGAAGTCAGCAAGACCAAGAACCCACTGGAAGGAACCAACTCCGGACACACTGCTAGGAGACTGCTTCCAGTCGAATGGAATGCTCTTCCTCTGATCAAGAAATGAATCCTACCATAAGTTCAAACATATCTATACATACCTATACAGAGTCCCATCCTTTTAAATTGGAAGAACTTCATGAAATTTTAGAGCTAGTTCTAAAGTGTGCAGAGAGAGAACTAGAGATATACTAAGGTTAAAAGGTATTTGATTCCCACCCCTACTTCATCCTCTCCCCAGCCTCATAATACATGCCTTCTGTGTATGAGGGTGGACTTAATGACTTTATCTTTTTTTAATTAAAAAATGGATCTAATACTAACCTACTTTCTCCAAGGATACAGTAGTTCTCTTGGTAATAAGATCTTAGATGTTCATGCTTTTGACAATCATGGTTAACTTGCAGCTGGAGAACACAGCAGCATGCCTGGGAACTGAACTACAATTCCCAGAGTGCATCTCTAGGAGGATTCTGGGAAGTGTGGCAGAAGCAGCAATGGTCCCTCCAGGGAACGGAAGCCGTTGAATGTGAACATTTGGAGTTTCCTCTTTTGTGCTGATTCCTGAGGACTAGGAAGGTGCCCCAAAAAGAATTCAGAGTGAGTACAGTGAAACAGAAACCTGCTCAGCTTCTAAGTGCAGGAAGGACTTCACAGGGAGGCATGATCAGAACTTGAAAAAAGGTCGTGGTCACAGCATTTTAACATTTTAGCTTAATCTCTTCCTTTTTGCAGAAACCAGGGATATAACCATAGTTTTGCCTCATAACTGTGGAGCTACCTCAGTAACCACAGCTCATCATTTTCTGATACTTTTTTGGAGAGTCATTTAAAAATGGAACTTGCCAACTTCTCACATTGTGCCTTAATTGTTATTTTTTTTTAAAGGGGGGAAAATTATTTTTTAGAAAGCAAACTATAAAGCAGGTCAGTGAGACCTTCAAAGCTGTATTCCCGTGGTTCCTCAGTTTTCCATATTTCCCTGTCCCATGGAGGTCCACAGTCGTGGAGAAATGGACTCTAAAAACAGGCGGAGTATCACTCGGTCGCCCAGGCTGGAGTGCAGTGACATGATCTCCTCTCACTGCAAGCTCCGCCTCCTGGGTTCATGCCATTCTCCTGCCTCAGCCTCCCTAGTAGCTGGGACTACAGGCGCCCGCCACCACGCCCAGCCACTTTTTTTTTGTATTTTTAACAGAGACGGGGTTTCACCGTGTTAGCCAGGATGGTCTCAATCTCCTGACCTCGTGATCCGCCCACCTCGGCCTCCCAAAGTGCTGGGATTACAGACGTGAGCCACCGCGCCCGGCCTAAAAAAAGGTCTCTTAAATACTAGGACACCTGGCCTCTTCACAGTGGAAGTAACCACTAGATTCAAGATGGGCTTTTTTTGTTTTGTTTTGTTTTGTTTTGTTTTGTTTTGTGTTTTGAGACGGAGTCTCACTCTGTCGCCCAGGCTGGAGTGCAGTGGCGCGATCTCGGCTCACTACAAGATGGGCTTTTTTGTCACGCTGTAGTACTTTATAATCTTTCTTCTGGAAAGATGAACAGGATAAGAAAGGTGTGAATCATTTGCGTTGGGGAGTTCAAAGAAACTATTAATGTTAAAGCACCTTGCCTCATCATTTAGTAGTTGGGTAAGACTGCTATTACCTTTCATCTCTATCAAACATTGTACTTTTAAAAACATAAATAGCTCTGTGACCATCAGCTCATGAGTCAGCAGGCCATGATAATCTACAACTGGCTAAGGTTAATTTAGTAGCAGAAACTAGGCAAAACATCAGGCAGCAGTTCCCAAGGTCCAAGAAACTCACGAAATGAATTCCCTTTGGCTCACGGAATATGGTGAGGTGTTTTGGGGAACAGTGGCATGGAGGTAGCCTCATTAACCAGTTAGTCTCAGGAACTACTATTTTATTAGGCTTTTCTTTTGTCTTAAAAGGAATAAGTACACATGGCTAATTTTTTTTTTCAGTACAGAAAAATGAACAACATAAAAATTACAGGCACCTTTTTCAATGTTTGTCTTCATCCCACTCCCCCAAATTAGTCACTCTTTAACAGTTTGGTATGTATACTTCTAGTCATTTGAAAAATATAAATAAGGCCAGGGGCAGTGGCTCATGCCTGTAATCCCAGCACTTTGGGAGGCCCAGGCAGGCAGATCACCTGAGGACAGGAGTTCGAGACCAGTCTGACCAACATGGAGAAACCCCGTCTCTACTAAAAAAAATACAAAATTAGCTAGGCGTGGTGGCGTATGCCTGTAATCCCAACTACTCGAGAGGCTGAGGCAGGAGAATCGCTTGAACCCGGGAGGTGGAGGTTGCGGTGAGCCGAGATTGTGCCATTGCACTCCAGCCCGGGCAACAAGAGCGAAACTCCGTCTCAAAAAAAAAAGAAAGAAAAATATAATTAAATACATATAATTTATGTATATTGGTATGTCTGTGTCCTTTTCTTTATAAATAATTAGGTCATGTTAACCAACTGTTACCTGTTTTTTTCTCCAGCTTTATTAAGGTATAATATTAAGGTATTAAAGTATAATATATACTTTTTGACAAAAAAAGTATATATTTATAGTTTACAATGTGATGTTTTGATACAGGTATACATTGTGAAATGATTAAATCTAGCAAATTAATATATTCATCACCTCACTTTTTTTGTGTGTGTTGAGAATATTTAATATCTACTTTCTTAGTAATTTCCAAGTATATAATATATTATGAACTATAGTTACCATACAGCACAATAGATATCCAGAATTTATTCATCCTAACTGAAACTTTGTACACTTTGACTAGTATCACCTCCAATTCCTCGTTGCTTTTTTTGTTTACTTAATAATGTGTTCTAAGTCTCTCTCCCTGTTACTATATATATATATTTTTTTCACTGTTATATTATTTTCTATTCTTTTTCTTTTCTTTTTTTTTAAGACAACGTTTTGCTCTTGTTGCCCAGGCTGGAGTGCAATGGCACGATCTCGGCTCACTGCAACCTCCGCCTCCTAGGTTCAAGCGATTCTCCTGCCTCAGCCTCCCAAGTAGGCGGGATTACAAGCATGTGCCACCACGCCCAGCTAATTTTGTATTTTTAGTAGAGATGGGGTTTCTCCATGTTGGTGAGGCTGGTCTCGAACTCCTGACCTCGGGTGATCCGCCCGCCTCGGCCTCCCATGTGCTGGGATTACAGGCGTGAGCCACCGCACCCAGCCCTTCTATTTGTTCTTAAGTCGCGTATTAATCCATTTTATCATAATTTTCAGTTAACATTCTTGTACATATCCTTTCCTTCCTAGGGTAAATTCCTAAACATGGAATTGCTGAGGAAAAAGAGAGGCTTATTATTTGACACTTTAATAGATATTTCCAAATCAACCTGTAAAAATATCATACCAGTTTACAATCTGAGTGGTGTATGAGCCAGAAATAATGACTTTAAATACATTTTTTCTAGTATATCACACTAGTTTTGGGGTTATTAAAGTAGGAATAATACTTTTAATAATCTCCTAGAGTGCTTTGCAACCCACATATTGCATACTGCCTTCTGTGAAAGCTGGCTATATATTTGTTTTTTCTCTCCTGCTAGAGTTCCTTGAGGGCAGGGATTTTCATCTTTTACATTTTTGTGTTCTTTAAGGGACCCTGAATAAAGTCAGTACTCAATAAATACTTTGTTGAATGTCATTTGCTAAATATATTTTACCCATGGCTAGGACATAGATTGTAGCCAAAACTGTCCAAGAATTCATCATCAGTGATTCATAATTATACAACCAAGAAGTAGGACTAAATTTTAGATGTTCCTCGGTCATTTAGTGTCAAAGCTGGCTTTCCTCAGACACAGTGAAAAGGGTGGTTGGTTATTTAACTGTAATGAATTCTTGACTTTTTTTACTGCCAATGTGAGAGGTACTTTTCATGGGGAATAAAATACTGATATACAATTTAAAGGGACCATCTTGGCCAGAATGGATTATTTAGTTACAGATTTTTTTTCTTTCCCAATGAGCGACAAAAAAATAGAAAATATCTTGGATCCATGTGAATTTGCATAGCTGCCTTCTGAAAAAATTTCCTAATGTTGTGACTTTATATATTCTTATCTACAGGATTCCTTCTACTTCATTCTTACTCTAAGTGGGTAGAACAGGTTTCAGTTTTCTAGATTATGAAAGAAGTACTGAAATGTTGAGATCCCATAGCTATTTAGGGGTAGAAATGCAATTTAGAAACAAGATCACCTGACTCCTATTGTTTGTCTTTCCTTAATATTACAGAGTGATCCCATTCTGGCTTAAAGTATAACCCTCTTGGCAATTCATTACTTTAAATTTCATATTATGACTTTTTTTAAAACTCCTTTTTTTTTTTTTTTAAGGACCTGACAATGTCCCTGTATTGTGGAATAGCTTGCAGGAGAAAATTTTTTTGGTGCTATAGGCTGCTGTCAACCTATGTTACTAAGATACGGTGAGTTTTAGCCAACTTGAGCTTTGATTATTCTGTTTGGCCCATTAAACTATTGTGATATTATGATTTTATATATATATTTAGGTTTATGATTATTATATATACATTATATATTACTATATTTGTGTGTGTATATGTGTATGTGTGTATATATATATTCATATATATATATATTCATCCATGGTTTCTGGCTCATAACTCCTATGGCCCTTATTACAGTCTTTTGTTATAATGTGGGGCACTTTAGACCTCAGGGGCAGGACTCAGGAAACAAAATCTCTTTTATCTTCTCCTGTCCTCCTTTTACCTGCCCACGGCAGGACTCTAATCTGATTGTGGGTCCAAAGACCCTCATTCCAGAGAGGGTTGTGCCCCATACTCCAGAGGAAGGAAGGCTGCACAGAGAGGCCAAGGAGAACCTGAACAGACAGGCATTGCTGGGTTTCCGGTCAGTCTATTAGTATGAAATCATAACCATTTTGTCCAATCAGATTTCTTCATGGTTGTCAATCATGCCTATGTAATGAAGCCACCATAAAAACCCAAAAGGACAGGGTTCAGAGAGCCTCTGGATAGCTGAACACATGGAAGTTCCTGGAGGGTGGTGCACCCAGGGAGGCATGGAAGCTCTGCACCCTTCCCCCACATACCTGACCTAAATGCATCTCTTCATTTGTATCCTTCGTAATATCCTATATAATAAACCAGTAAACATCAAGAAATATATATTTTTATTTTTTTAGAGATGGAGTCTCACTCTGTCACTCAGGCTGAAGTGCAGTGGTACAATCTTGGCTCAATGAAGCCTTGATCTCCTGGGGTCAAGCGATCCTCCCACCTCAAACCCCCAAGTAGCTGGGACTACAGGCATATGCCACCATGCCTGGCTAATTTTTATATTTTTGTGTAGAGACAGGGTTTTGCCATGTTGTCCATGCTGGTCTGAACTCGTGAGCTCTGGCAATCCACCTGCCTTGACCTCCCAAAGTGTTGGGATTACAGGCGTAAGTCACCAAACCTGGCCGAAAAATTTTAAACAAACTAAATATCCAATAATATCTAAAATATCTCACACACTTGAATATAAGTTCTATTAAGATCAGACTTTGTCTTTCCACTGTGGTACCCCTACTTCATAAAACAGTGCCTGGCACATGGTAGGCACTAAAGTACTGTTGAATGAATGAACAGTAAGGGAGAAATTAAGTAAATTAAGGTACTATAATAGAATAATAAACATGTTAAAATTATATTGTTCTATTCCTGTCACTTCAGATGAAAAAAACTGTATTGAATAATATTTCATGAAGTTTCCTATAAATAAAGTAGATAACCCCACCCCCTTCCCCCAAGAACTAAACTTCAGTGAAAGGTAGAGTAGGAAAACAAAATCTACAATAGCACATGAAGATGATAAAGACTTTTTTGTCTTAGCCTAGGGAAATTAGAAATCTGTGAATTTGAAATCACTAGCCTGCTTTCATACAGTTTTGGGGGTTAAATTTATACCATCTATGTGGTGTGGTTCTAGAACCCTTAACCTAAGAAATAATTTTTTTTTCTTTTTTTTCTTTTTGAGACAGGATCTTGCTCTGTCACGCAGGCTGGAGTGCAGTGGTATGATCATAGCTCACTGCAGCCTCAACCTCCCAGGCTGAATCAATTCTCCCACCAAGTAGCTAGGATCACATGCGTAGCTACTTGTACACCACCATGCCTGGCTAATTTTTTTTTATTGTTTGTAAGGTAGGGTCTTGCTATGTTGCCCAGGCTGGTCTCAAACTCCTGGGCTCAAGCAATCCTCCTGCCTTTACCTCCCAAAGTGCTGGGATTATAGGCATGAGCCACTATGCCCAGCCTAATAAGTGAATTTAAGTAGTAATATTGGACTGAAAATACCCCTGGGGCATCATGTGAATACAAATATAAAACTCCTTAGGAAGTATACACTCACAACCAGTGATTCCTACATATAAAGCCCTATCAAGCTCCAAAATTTAGAGGCATATAAAGGCTGGGTGCAGTGGCTCATGCCTGTAATCCCAGCACTTTGGGAAGCCAAGGCGGGCAGATCACTCGAGGTCAGGAGTTCGAGACCAGCTTGGCCAGCATGGTGAAGCCGTCTCTATTAAAAATACAAAAATTAGCCAGGAATGGTGGCGTGCACCTGTAGTCACAGCTACTCAGGAGGCTGAGGTGGGAGAGTCGCTTGAACCTGGGAGGTGGAAGTTGCAATAAGCCGAGATCGTGTCATTGCACTCTAGCCTGCATGATAGAGTGAGACCCTGTCTCAAAGAAAAAAAATTAGAAGCACATAAGCATATAATCCTACATGAACAAGAGTGAACAAACAACAAAATTGTGATACTTGTTTCAGATATTGTTGGACATTTAGGTTGCGTGTACTCCTTTAACAGACTACAAGAATTTTTTTTTTTTGAGATGGAGTCTTGCTCTGTTGCCAGGCTGGACTGCAGTGGCGTGATCTCAGCTCACTGCAACCTCCACCTCATGGGTTGAAGTGATTCTCCTTCCTCAGCCTCCTGAGTAGCTGGGACTACAGGCACACGCCACCACGCCCAGCTAATTTTTGTATTTTTAGTTGATATGGGGTTTCACCATGTTGGCCAGGATGGTCTGGATCTCTTGACCTTGTGATCCACCCACCTCAACCTCCCAAAGTGCTGGGATTACAGGAGTACGCCACCACGCCTGGCCAAGAATATTAACATAATTATTAAATAGAGTCGAAAATTTAAGTATGTTAAAGTGATTAAATAAATCTATTTAAGAATGAATAAAAATAATGAGGCCAGGCATGGTAGCTCACACCTGTAATCCCAGCACTTTGGGAGGCTGAGACGGGCGGATCACCTGAGGTCAGGAGTTCGAGACCAGCCTGGCCAACATGGCAAAACCCCATCTCTATTAAAAATACAAAAATTAGCCAGGTGTGGTGGCGGGCACCTGTAATCCCAGCTACTTGGGAAGCTGAGGCAAGAGAATCACTTGGACCCGGGAGGCAGAGGTTACAGTGAGCCAAGATCGTGCCACTGCACTGGCTGGAAAACAAGAGTGAAACTCAGTCTCAAAAAAAAAAAGAAAAGAATAAAAGTCTATCAATAAAGAATATGATGTGAAAATGTTTACATATGTTTAAGAAAAAAGGCTACAAATTAGTAGGTTTGATGGATTCTAAATATACTTATATATGTATTGATGTATAATAGTAATCGCTTAGAGAATTCCAAAGTGTAAACAGTGATTATCCCTGAGTGGTGGGATTTTGATGATTTTCTTTTCAAAAAATTGACAATTGTATATTCTGATTATTAAAGATTGACTATTTTTTACTGTTAAAATAAGGAAAAAGTTTGTTTTAAAATAATCTAAATATTTTCAACTTTGATAATCATAGCAATTTCTATGCTATTATAACTGAAAAGGGAAAATACATTTTTAAAAATAAGAGTTCCCAATCCAGAGGAGTGTAAGGAACTTTTGGATCTCAATTCCAGTTCCAGTGAGGCCCTGGGTCTAAGACCTTAACCTGGGTGTTTTTGTAGGTGTTTTGCTTTTTAGGGTCATTAGGGCAAGTACAGGTTGTACCACTCTTTCTGTTCTTTTACGAAGGCAGCAGTGTTTGTTCTATTGTTTATATTTGGTAACTTCTGAGTGACACGTCTCTCCTTTGACATGCATTGAGTCTTTGCCCCAGGAGGCTACAGTGACTCATAAGTTTAAAAATATCACCATTCTTAAAAGATCAGGTTTCTTTTGTCTTCTGTTTATAAAGAGCTCATCGTAACCCCTTTTATCACAGTCAAGAGTAGGTTCTGAAAGATACCACTGGGGTGCATTTGTCTTTTTGCTTTTTATTTTCATGTTGAGCAAACTCTGCCTACTGGTATTACATGAGTTCTCAGATCCCACAGGAAATGTCTGCAAACTATTTTTCCCACTTGACAAAAGAAGCCAGTTTTTACCTGAGCATCTGTTTTAGGGCTTTTGACAGGCAAAAAATGGCTAATCCCAAGGCCCCAGGGGAGTCTGCATTCTGTCCCTGCTGATCACAAGGATTTGAAGGGAGAGACTCAGCCCACCCTTAATGAAGGTACTGGAAAAGCCTGGTACTTACCCCATTACTATTGCCTGTTTTTGAGAAACCAAGAATAGGAGGATGTTCCCTTTTTCCACATTTTCATTTTGGCTACTGAAAATACTGTGGCTGGGTGTGGTGGCACACACCTGTAATCCCAGCACTTTGGGAGGCCGAGGGCAGATCACTTGAGGTCAGGAGTTCGAAACCAGCCTGGCCAACATGATGAAACCCCGTCTCTACTAAAATACAGAAATTAGCTGGGCATGGTGGGGCATGCCTGTAATCCCAGGTACTCTGGAGGCTGAGGCACGAGAATTGCCTGAACCTGGGAGGCAGAAGCTGCAGTCAGCCGAGATCATGCCACTGCACTCCAGCCTGGGTGACAGAGTGAGACTCCGTCTCAAAACAAAAAGAAAGAAGGAAAATGAAAATACTATCCTTATTAAATAGGTTAAGTATAGGTTTCATCAATGCTCCCTTTGTTTTCTTTTCTTTTTTTGAGACGGAGTCTCGCTCTGTCATCCAGGCTGGAGTGCAGTGGCGTGATCTCTGCTTACTGCAACCTTTGCCTCCCAGGTTCAAGCGATTCTTCGGCCTCAGCCTCCTGAGTAGCTGGGACTACAGGCGCGTGCCACCATGCCCAGCTAATTTTTGTATTTTTAGTAGAGACAGGGTTTCACCATATTGGCCAGGCTGGTCTCGAACTCCTGACCTCGTGATCCACCTGCCTCAGCCTCCCAAAGTGCTAGGATTTCAGGCGTGAGCTACCACGCCCGGCCAGGTGCTCCCTTTGCTAGAGATAAGGAGTTAATGGTATCTACTTTGGGATCTAGATGTCTGAAGTAAGGGTACATTGAAGGTAAAATTTGTTCTTTATCTTCCCTAGACTGAATGAGGGTCACTGAAGATACAGTGTTTACTCTTTGTCTGCTGTGAAAAAGTCTGTTCCCATCTCTAGGTATTTTGTGGTTGATGTTTTATCACTGTACTTGTTTTCCTTTCACTCCACTGCATGTAAATTCTTGCCTCACAGTGTAATATTGGCAGAGTACCTTGAAGTTCAATTCAGTAAATATTTATTACCCTTGAAGTTCAATTCAATAAATATTTATTGAATCGAGCCATTCAATATGCTAACTACAGAAATACAGAGCTGAGTAAAGCATACCTTCCCCTTAAGGAGATCATAGTCTCTCAGAGGAGACAGACAAATGAACAAATAAACCAATAGTGCAACCACAGAAGTATGGGTGAGGTACACAGTAAGACAAAGGAGGGAATGAATGATTATCTATAGCCACCTCAAACCCTTTTTGGAGCAAATTAGGTTGTAAATAAATAAAGGGAAATAACCATGGTAAGAGAGGGATGCAGCGACAGCATTCTCAAAGATGAATGCTATACAGGTAACTAAGGGTGGTTTTGTAATGGTTTGATTATTTCCCAAATACAGGTATTTATTTGAACTGAAGGAAGATGATGATGCATGTAAAAAAGCCCAGCAAACAGGAGCGTTTTACCTCTTTCATAGTCTGGCTCCTCTGCTTCAGACTTCAGCACATCAATACCTGGCCCCCCGGCATAGCCTGTTAGGTAAGTCCAGAGTGGACCAGTGGCGTTGACCAGCCTGTGGCCACTAAGCAGAATTCAGCCCATAATGAATTCTAAGAAAGATCCTTGAACTTTGGAGTCTAGATTTTTCAGAAAGCTTTTGAGTCTCATGCTTGTATAACTGCTTCTGCCAACTAATAATTTATTGTATGAACTCTAGTTGTCCAGTCAAATATTATTTGGTGATGAAATGAACCACTAATGCCTTAAACCAGGGGTTGGTAAAACTGCTGCCCAAATTGTATCTGCTACCTGTTCTGTAAATTAATTTTTATTGGAACATAGACGTACTCATTCATTGACATATTGTCTATGGCTACTTTTGCACTACAATGCAGAGTTGTGACAGAGACTGTATGATTCACAAAGCCTAAAATATTTAGTATCTCTTTCCAGAAAAAGTTTGCCAGTCTTTGCCTTAGAGCAGTGAATTCCAGCCTCCACAGAGGTATACAGTTATGCTAATTCAGAGTTCCATCATGGCCGGGCGCGGTGGCTCACGCCTGTAATCCCAGCACTTTGGGAGGCCGAGGAGGGCAGATCACGAGGTCAAGAGATCGAGACCAACCTGGCTAACATGGTGAAACCCGTCTCTACTAAAAATACAAAAAAATTAGCCGGGCGTGGTGGCGGGTGCCTGTAGTCCCAGCTACTCGGGAGGCTGAGGTAGGAGAATGGCGTCAACCCAGGAGGCGGAGCTTGCAGTGAGCCGAGATCACGCCACTGCACCCCAGTGTGGGTGACAGAGCGAGACTCCATCTCAAAAAAAAAAAAAAAAGTTCCATCATAACTTCATTTTTACTAGAAGGGTCAAGATTAAAAGTGAATTAAAATGAATTTGCTTTTAGAACCCTTTTAGCATATTTAACTAAAGATATCTAAGCCATTGGGGTTTGTCAGTCAAAATGCAAACTTTGGCTGGGTTGGGTGGCTCATGCCTGTAATCCCAGCATTTTGGGAGGCTGAGGTGGGTGGATTGCTTGAGCCCAGGAGTTCAAAACCAGCCTGGGCAACATAGTGAGACCCCGTCTCTACCCAAGAACAAAAAATTAGTTGAGCCTGGTGGTGTCTCAAAGACAGAAAACAAAATGTGAACTTTCAGTTTTATATGAGTCACTATATACTAACTTCTGTATTGCCAGTGAATTTCTCCCATAGGTCAGAAGTTGGAGTACTTGGGTAGGTAGTTTCTAGCACTGCAGAAGAATCTGAGGACTCCATCAGAAGGCACTAAACATTATTTAGAGATTTAGCAATGTTTATGTTGTATTATGAACAAATAAATATGAGTCCTTCATGAACAAGTGTATAGGATTTCTCCCTACACATCACTCATCTCTTAGAGATTGGCATCTCAGATGAGTATTTTACTCTCATCCACAAAAGTAGCACATTCTGGAGGTTAATTATAGAACTGGATTGGTCTTTACCTGCAGCCTTGAACTCCTTGGCTCAAGAGATCCTCCCATCTCTGCCTCCCGAGTTTTTGGGACTACAGGTGTGCACTTCACTGCACCCAGCTGATTTTATTTTTTGTAGAGACAGGGTCTTGCTGTGTTGCCCAGGCTGGTCCCAAACTCCTGGCCTCAAGCGATTCTCCCTGCCCCCCAGCCTTGGTCTGTACCATTTTAAGTGTGATACTTATTTTTTTTTTCAATGACTTAATAAGTTAACTATCATGCATCTTACTAACTAGGGGATATTTTCCTTTCATGATACAGTCATAGAGTAATACAATGTTATACAAGAATTCCTTCTTTGGTCTGAAGTCCTCAGATTGCTAATGAGAAAACAGGCCTGGAGAGGTTAAATGGTTAGACCAAGGTTACATAGCTAATTAGCTGCAGTTGGAAGCCAAGTATACCCGCTTTAAGCTGAAGTAGATGATTTTCTGTGAGTCTAATATGGCTGTAGTGATTTAATAGAAACCCTTGTGTTTTGCTTTTCTCCCTTCCCCTTTCTGTTTCTTAGAGTTGGAAAGGCTCCTGGGTAAATTTGGACAGGATGCACAAAGAATAGAAGATTCTGTGCTGATTGGATGCTCTGAGCAGCAGGAAGCATGGTTTGCTCTGGATCTAGGTCTGGATAGCTCCTTTTCCATAAGTGGTACATGACATTATTCCTAACGGGTACTTCCCAGTGGTCTTCAGAATTTGGGATTTCACATAATGGTAAAATTTAAAGGAAAATTTGGGGAATACAAAAGGTTATCAACTTTCTATTTTTTAAAAAAGGACATTAAAAAGTGTCATCTGCTATCATCGTCATTTAAATGACAATAAAGGACATTTTAATGCCTTCTAAGTTAGGTGATGGGTACATGAATGTTTATGGTATTAGTCTCTGTACCATTATACATTTTATTTATTTATTTTATCTTATTTTATTGAGACAATGTCTTGCTGTTGCCCAGGCTGGAGTGCAGTGGTACAATCACAGCTCACTGCAGCCTTGACCTCCTGGGCTCAAGTGACCCTCCCACCTCAGCCTCCTGAGTAGCTGGGACCATGGGCATGTACTACCATGCCCAGCTAATTTTTAATTTTTTTTTTTTTAATAGAGATGGGGGTCTCCTTATGTTGCCCAGGCTGGTCTCAAACTCCTGGGCACAAGCAATCCTCCCTCCTTGGCCTCCCAAAGTGCTAAGATTATAGGTATGAGCCACCACACCTGGCCTATACATTTTGTATATTTCTTTTTTTTTTTTGAGGTGGAGTTTCACTCTTGTTGCCCAGGCTGGAGTGCAATGGCGCGATCTCGGCTCGCCACAACCTTCGCCTCCCAGGTTCAAGCGATTCTCCTGCCTCAGCCTCCCTATTAGCTGAGATTACAGGCACGTGCCACCATGCCCGGCTAGTTTTGTATTTTTAGTAGAGATGGGGTTTCTCCATGTTGGTCAGGCTGGTCTCGAACTCCTGACCTCAGGTGATCCGCCTGCCTCAGCCTCCCAAAGTGCTGGGATTACAGGCATGAGCCACCAAGCCCGGTCACATTTTGTATATTTCAATATTTCATAAGAAATGTTAAAAAACTTATAACATCATTCTAATTTCTTTTTTGAATACAAGTGAATAAAAATGTTTCCATATAGCTCTGGGTCCACAGACCTGCCATTGGGAACCACTTTGCTATTGGCTCATGGCTCCTGTCAGGCTTTCCTTCTGTCTTTAATGGTCTAGGTGTAAATGTAGTGATGCTGGGATGAGGTTCAGATAGGAGCCATGAGGTCCCACTTCATCTCTTTTCCAAGGATAAGCTAATGCAAATGTTCTTGTTGCCCCGAGGAAGATCTTGAGAAACACTATGTGCTAATGTTTCCCAAACTGGCCTGAATATAAGAATCACCTGGTGCTTGTTAAAACAAAAATAGAGATTGCTGGGCCTCACTCCATGCCAGCTGCTTTAGAATCTCCAGGTAGGGGCTTGAGAATCTTGCTTTTTAAAAAAATTTTATGTATATATTTATTTATTTTGAGATGGAGTTTTGCTGTCACCCAGGCTGGAATGCAATGGTGCGATCGGTCCACTGCAACCTCTGCCTCCTGGGTTCAGGCGATTCTCCTGCCTCAGCCTCCTGAGTAGCTGGGATTACAGGCTCCCACCACCAAGCCCGGCTAATTTTTGTGTTTTTAATACAGACAGGGTTTCACCATGTTGGCCAGGCTGGTCTCGAACTCCTGACCTCAAGTGATTCACCCGCCTCGGCCTCCCAAAGTGCCGTGCCTGGCCTTTTTTAAATTTTAGAGATGGGGTCTCACTGGAGTGCAGTGGCTATTCACAGGTAAGATCAAAGCGCACTGTATGTAGCCTGGAACTCCTAATGGCCTCAAGCCATCCTCCTGCTTCAGTCTCCTGAGTAGCTGGGACTACAGGCACACGCCTCCACACCCAGCTGAATCTTACGAGGCAAGTTTGGGAAACACTATTTTAACAGGATAGACTGGAGAGAGGCCCTGAGGCAAAGTTTGTCATTGTTTAATTTCATTATCTTTTCTAATTTTCTAGCCTCCTTACACAAACCTGAAATGGAGACAGAGCTCAAGGGGTCTTTCATTGAGCTGAGAAAGGCACTCTTTCAACTCAATGCAAGGGATGCCTCCTTGCTGTCCACGGTAGATTCTGATTTCTCATTCTGTAGGAAATTTAGTAGAGCAGTAAGTGTGGGCAAATCCATGTGTATGCACAAGGCTAGAGTGACGTCTGATTTCTTCTTTTGCAGATTATAGTCCTTTCTACAAACACTGGCAGGACAATGTGCTGTAGGAAGATTGCTTATTCTTCCTTCTTCTGCCCTTGTTTTTGGCAGAACCACTGTCAAGATCATTGTCTCCTAAAGACATGCAGATCTATGGCAATAGGATCTGTCAGCCTCATAAACATTTTTAATGACCCACATAGCATGACATATACAGTATCATGTGCTCCCTAAGAGAAATTACTTTACATTGCTTTAATGACTTGCCCTCACAGCTTTAGATTTCACTTGCTAAAGTATTTTGATTGTGCATTTAATTTAAAAAGAAACCTCTAAACATTTTTTTAGTTGCAAAAAATTCCAACTTTACCAGGGAGAAGAACATTTTGGGGTGTTCAACTGTACTGGGAATGTTTTATTTTTAAGCTGGTTAGTGAATACATGGGTGTTCATTTTATTACCTCATATACTTCATATGTTTTAAATAATAATACATTTAAAAATATGCTTTCTTTTATTCAGATTTCTGATGCTAGAGGAATATGTTCAGTTAGTTTACTTGTCCTGAAATTTAAACAGTAACCATTTAAATTACGTGAGCTGTAAAGAGATTGGCATTTCTCTGTGAGTTGTTCCAGACACTAGGCCCAGTGCTGTTAAAGATGAGCCCCGCATTCTCTCCAAATGACACCAGGCCCATCATTGTGTTCCTAGGCTCAAGCTCTTCTCCGCTGGCATGATGCTCATCAGTTCTGCAGCAGAAGTGGGCAGCCCACCAAGAAGAACGTGGCTGGCAGCAAGCGTGTGTGCCCTTCCAATAATATCATCTATTATCCACAGGTAAGTATTGCTGTAAGAGGACAGTAATCCAAGAAGACTGTGCGCTGCTTTGTCCTGGGGAAGGAAGCCTGTGCAATTCCTTAATTATACATTGCTTTAGCTCATTGGCAGGGCCCAAAGTGCCAGCATCTCAGTTTCCATTCCCCTTTCCTAGATGGCTCCTGTGGTGATCACGCTGGTGTCAGATGGGACCCGATGCCTGCTTGCCCGCCAAAGCTCCTTTCCCAAGGGAATGTATTCTGCCTTGGCAGGTTTTTGTGATATAGGTGAGGAGTTTAGGGGATATACAGGTGACACTGGAAGATATACAATCTTACTAATACAATCTTCTCCGTCTTGTTGCTATAGAGCTTGAATTCCCAAGCACATTCTTTTCTATCATGTCAAGAAAACTGCTTTCTGGCATCATATATATATATATATATATATATATATATATATATATATAATTTTTTCCTTTCCTTTTTTTTGAGATGGAGTCTCACCCTGTTGCTCAGGCTGGAGTGCAGTGGCGCAATCATGGCTCATTACAGCCTCAACCTTCTGGGCTCAAGCAATCCTCCCACCTCAGCCTCCTGAATAGCTAGGACTACAGGCGCAGGCTACCATGCCCGGCTAATTTTTAAAATTTTTTGTAGAGACAGGGTCTCGTCGTGTTGCCTAGGCCAGTCCTGAACTCCTGGCTTCAAGTGACCTACTTGCCTTGACCTCCTAAAGTGTTGGGATTACAGGTGTGAGCCACACTATTTTTTTAAGCAAATTTTCAAACATAGGAGATTGTTGAAAGAATTATACAGTGAACACCCATACACCCACTACCCAGATTCTATAATTTTTTTCCCTCTTCACATGTAGGCATTTGTTTGTAGGGAGGCCACAAGCTTTGTGCCTCTCATCACATTGACCCCAGATTCCTGTTGGGTGTGTTATAAACAGAGGAGCCATTCTTTAGGCCCCCTGCTCTGAGCACACCCCTAGATTCCATGAATTTTTACTACACTTACTTTATCACAAAGCTGTCCATCTATCCATTAATTAATCTATCTTATTTTTTGATGCATAGATTGAAGATATTAGTACACTTCTTCCTATTTCAGCATGCATAACATTTGCTAGAATTCAGTATTTATTTACAGGTTGGTTTTTTTCTCTAGTCTATTGGGGTCAAATTTGCAAATGGTGAAAAGTGGAATTTTATGAAAGCTGAGGGCAGTAGTCCCTCCTACTGTCACCCTTACTTTAGACCTAGCAGACTTAAGCACTGTGGTTCAACACACAGCTCTGGACCTGATTCTTATTGTTGGAATGACTCAGTGTTTTAGGACACTCCCAAGAGCATTTCATTGAAACTTTGGAGCCAGTGTTGTGCACCTTTCTCAAATGGGCTGTCTGTATCACCCTTCTAGCTACAGGGCTGTCCTGAATTAATCTGAGTGCTTGTAGGTGAAAGTGTGGAAGAGACCATCCGTCGAGAAGTTGCAGAAGAGGTGGGATTGGAGGTGGAAAGCCTGAAGTACTATGCATCCCAGCATTGGCCCTTCCCTAGTGGCTCACTCATGATTGCTTGCCATGCAACTGTGAAACCAGGGCAGACAGAAGTAAGTTCTCATGTTCCCTTATGCTGTGATATTTCTTTTGCTTCATCCAACCTGCTCATCAGCAAGTACTTATTAAGCACTTGTCTAGTCCAGCATCATCTAGATTACATAAACATGTGTAAAATATGATTTAGGGCTGAGCACGGTGGCTCATGCCTGTAATCCCAACACTTTGGGAGGCTGACGTGGGCGGATCACTTGAGGTCAGGAGTTCAAGACCAGCCTGGCCAACATGGCAAAACTCCATCTCTACTAAAAATACAAAAATTAAGGCCGGGTGCGATGGCTCATGCCTGTAATCCCAGCACTTTGGGAGGCTGAGGTGGGTGGATCACGAGGTCAGGAGTTCAAGACCAGCCTGGCCAAGATAGTGAAACCTCATTTCAACTAAAAATACAAAAATTGGCTCGGCATGGTGGCAGGCGCCTGTAGTCCCAGCTATTTGGGAGGCTGAGGCAGGAGAATCGCTTGAACCTGGGAGGTGGAGGTTGCAGTGAGCTGAGGTCGTGCTACTGCACTCCAGCCTGGGCAACAGGGTGAGAATGCGTCTTGAAAATAAATTAATTAATTAATTTAATTAAATATGATTTATGCCCTCAAGGAATTTGCAACCTAGTAAAGGAAGCAAATAATCTCCATTCTCCCTTGCATATATGTCAATCACGAGACAATTTATTTTATTTTATTTATTTATTTTTTTTGAGACGGAGTCTTACTCTGTCGCCCAGCCTGGAGTGCAGTGGCGCGATCTCGGCTCACTGCAACCTCCGCCTCCTGGGTTCAAGTGATTCTCCTGCTTCAGCAGAGAAGTATATACCCTTGAAATTATCAAACCATCATCACTATCAATGCCATAAACTTATTCATCACCTACAAAAGTTTCCTTCCACCCCTTTTATTTTTCTCCCACCCCACTTTTTTTTTTTTTTATTTTGTGGTAAGAGCACTTGATGTGAGATCTATTCTCTTAGCAAATTTTTATGTGTATAATATAGTATTATTAATTGTAGACCTTATGGTGTACAGATCTTCAAAACTTATTTTGCATGACTGAAACCTTATACCCTTTGACCAGTGGCCACCCTCCCTTCAGCCCCTGGCATGCAACTTTTTCCATTTTCCCCTCCCTTCAGCCCCTGGCAACCATCATTCTACTCTCTGCTTCTGTAAGTTTGACTATTTTAGATTCCACATATAAGTGAGATCATGCAATATTTGCCTTTCTGTGTCTGGCTTATTTCACTTAGCATGTCCTTTGGGCCCATCTATCTTGTTGCAACTGCAGGATTTCCTTCCTTTTTAAGGCTGAATAATATTCTATTATAGTATATACCACATTTTCTTTATCCATTCATCCATTGTGAATACTGCAGTGAACATGGGAGTGCAGATATCTCTTCAAGATCTAGATTTCAATCCAGAAGTGGGATGCTAGATCAAAGGGTAATTCTATTTTTAATTTTTTGAGGAACCTCCATATTTTTTTCCATAGTAGGTGCACCAACTTACATTCCCCACAACAGTGTACATGGGTTCTCTTTTCTCTGCATCCTTACCAATACTTGCTGTCCGTTGTACTTTTTTAATGGTAGCCATTAAAGAAGGTATGAGTTAATAGTAGCCATCAAAGAAGGTATGAGGTTTTCATTTGCATTTCCCTGATGATTAGTGATGTTGAGCACCTTTTCACATACCTGTTGGCCATTTGAATACCTTCTTTGGAGAAATGTCTATTCAGATTCTTTGCCCATTTTTAAATTGGTTTATTTATTTTTTGGTATTAAGTTGTAGAAGTTCATTATATATTTTGGATATTAACTCCTTATTAGGTAGAGGGTCTGCAAATATTTTCTCCCATTCTGCAGGTTGTCTCTTCACTCTGTTGATTGATTCCCTGACTCTGCAGAAACTTTAGTTTGATAGAATCCCTACTTGTCTATCTTTGCTTTTCTTGCCTGTGCTTTGGTATCATATCTAAGAGACCATTGCCCAGTCTAATGTCTAGAAATTTATTCCTTTATGTTTTCTTCTAAGAATTTTATTGTTTCAGGTTTTATATTTAAGTCTTTAATCCATTTTAAGTTGGTTTTTGCATATGATGTAAGATAACGGTCCGATTTCATTCTTTTGCATGTGGATATCCAATTTTCCCAACACTGTTTATATAAGACAATTTACCTTTTATTGTCAGGAGTTAAGAGTATCTTACATATAGTAGGCGCACAATCAGGCATCATTTAATGACTAACTGCAGGATTGGTCTTATTGCTCAAGTCAGTCAGGATGCTGGGAACTAAAAATATAAAACTATAGGAACTTGTAGTTGAAAGAAACTTAAGACGTTGTCTTTTTTTTTTTTTTTTTTTGAGATGGAGTCTCATTCTTGTCACCCAGGCTGGAGTGCAGTGGCACGATCTCAGCTCACTGCAACCTTCGCCTCCCAGGTTCAAGCAATTCTCCTGCCTCAGCCTCCCGAGTGGCTGGGATTACAGGTGTCTGCCAGCATGCCCGGCTAATTTTTGTATTTTTATTAGAGATGGGGTTCCACCATGTTGGCCAGGCTGGTCTCGAACTCCTGACCTCAGGTGATCCTCCCACCTCGGCCTCCCAAAGTGTTGGGATTATGGGCATGAGCCACCACGCCCGGCTAGACATTGTCTTATCCAATCTCATCTTGCACTTCTCTAGCATCACTGACTGATGGTCTCTGCCTGCCAAAGTTTGCCTATTGTATGTTTTGGTTTTTATAGAATATCTAATCTATTTCAGCTTCCTTGGGATGAAGTTTGCATTACTTTGCTTCTTGCAAAGATGAGACTATGCTTTTGACTATCATTAACCCTTATCCTTTAAAAAAAAAAAAAAAAAGAGTGGCTGGGCACAGTGGCTCACGCCTGTAATCTCAACACTTTGGGAGGCCGAGGCAGGTGGATCACCTGAGGTCAGGAGTTCAAAAACATCCTGTCCAACATGGTGAAACCCCGTCTCTACTAAAAATACAAAGAAATTAGCCAGGTGTGGTGGCGGGTGCCTGTAATCCCAGCTACTCGGGAGGCTGAGGCAGGAGAATCATTTGAACCTGGGAGGGGAGGTTGCAGTGAGCCAAGATCACACCATTGCCCTCTAGCCTGGGTAAAAAGAGCAAAACTCCATCTCAAAAAAAAAAAAAGTAATATTTGTATGTTCTTTTTTAATTGAAAAATTTATACAATCAATAGAGACACAAGGAAAAATAGGTATTATTCATAATTTATTCTCAATGTTAACCACTCTTAACATTTTAGTATTTGTACTTCCAGGATTTATTTAATGTATCTTATCTTTTTTTTTTTTTTACTATGTTAGAAATATATTTAACTCGGCCGGGCACAGTGGCTCACACCTGTAATCCCAGCACTTTGGGAGGCCAAGGCGGGTGGATCACAAGATCAGGAGATCGAGACCATCCTGGCTAACACGGTGAAACCCCATCTCTACTAAAAAATACAAAAAATTAGCCAGGCATGGTGGCAGGCGCCTGTAGTCCCAGCTACTCAGGAGGCTGAGGCAGGAGAATGGCAGGAACCTGGGAGGTGGAGCTTGCATTGAGCCGAGATAGTGCCACTGCACTCCAGCCTGGGCAACAGAGACAGACTCCGTCTTAAAAAAAAAAAAAAAAAATTATATACATATACACACACACACACACACACACACACACACACACACACACACACACACACACACACACACACACACACACACACACATATATATAAAACTCTCATTTCTTAATTATGCCTCTTTTGCTTCTGGGCAGTATCTAGAACTGACTTTCACCTAACCTGAAGATCCCAGGTATTATCTTCTAAGATTGCTTAGTTCTAGAATCATTTTCTGACCTTTGGCCATAGTATTCTAAATTTCGTAGCTCCTGACCTTACATCCTTTTCTTCCTTATGTCTTTCAGATCCAGGTGAACTTGAGAGAATTAGAGACAGCTGCCTGGTTCAGTCATGATGAGGTAGCCACAGCCCTGAAGAGAAAGGGCCCCTATACTCAGCAACAGAATGGGACTTTCCCATTCTGGCTGCCCCCTAAGTTAGCCATCTCCCACCAACTGATTAAGGAGTGGGTGGAAAAACAGACCTGTTCTTCCCTGCCTGCTTAGCCCGGATCAAGTCACTTAGATCGCTCCTTGGTATTCCTGAGGGACAAACTAGAGATCAGTTGACAAAGGAGAAGTGACAAAAGACAAGCTGCAGAAGGACCTCAGAAGGGCAGAGCAAAGGGTGAGCCTACAGTAAGACACTTCTATCAGCAGTGTTAATGGAAGAAATTCCTACCAATGGGCAATCAAAAAAGCCAGTGTGAGAAGAAAACTGATGAGCTGTCAACTGTCAAAAATCGGGGGAAGGGGGAAGCATTAGTTTGGATGTAGGCCCTTGTTCAGTCATTTTCTCTAAGGCCTTGGAAGCAAACATCTTCTGGCATATGGCTTGTTAATGTTGTGTTTACACTAACTGCCAAAATGTGCCTGCTGTAAGTTTGGTTAAAACTTTTATCTTAGTATTGAAAATATATAGCAAGTTTTAAGTCATTACTGAGTTACTTGTTACCCTTACAGAATTAAGAAAAATAGCACAGTATGACATTTTAAAATTCATGTACAGGTGCATTCTAGTTACATGAACATGGTAGTTAAATAAAAGTCATAATTAAGTCATTATGACTCAGAGTACTTTATAATAAATCAGATGCCCTGAGGCTCTGTTGAGGAAGTAGAATCCCAATGGGACTCCAGACAGTAAATCTTTTTCGCTGTTTTCAGCTCTGTCACATGCTCAGTTTGTGACCCAGGGAAAAGACTATTGCTTTGCCATGCCTGTTTTCCTAAATAAAACAGTTGCTGGCATTTGCACATCCACAATGTGTTGATTAACAAAGGGATTGGTGGAGATAAACAGATGCCAAACCTGACCTATTTCTTAAACTTTATGGAATAAACTAAATTTAGGATTTCTCATCATTCATATATGATGCCATAAGGGAGAAGAGTTTATTTGGGGAAAATAAAAGAAATTTCCACACCTTTGTTCTGATGTCTTTTTCTGTCCTGTGAATTGAGAAAATTTTACAAGGTGAGAATTTGGGGGTAGGGGAAAGGATCCCTATTGGTGACAATTAAACATTTAAGTCCAGGTTTCAAGTCAGTGGAACAACTGAAGCAATGTGCAGGAGAAATGTTAGAGGTCTTGCTGAAAAGAGGAAATAATCATATCTTCAGAAGATTCTAGGGACTTATTTGTGATTAAAGACAAAAGCTCCAGAGACCCTAAGGTTATTTACATGTCAAAGTCCCATAGGACTAAGTCCCAAAGTCCCATAGCACTGAAGAGATTCTAAAACTAGAAAAGTTAAAGCACTGAATTTCCTTTTGATCTCAAAAGGTCATTGCTCTCTCCACTGCCAGCAAACCATCATTGCTTTGGGGAAATCAAAGTGCCTTCATCAGGAAATGTTGAGGGATAATATGTGATGGGACTTGATTGTCTTGTTAGATTGGCAGCTTGCCTTTACCTGGGCTGAACCCAGCATGCAGAAGGGAAAAGCACTCACAAAAGAGAGGTCCTGAGATTTCTTCATATCTTGCAGTTAGAAGAAAACAGTTCAGGGTCCATGTGTATTACCATCTCCCAATCTTTTCTATCTCTATGTGGGTGTGTTTGTGAGCGCATGTGTACACATCCCCAATCTGAAAATACTGACAGAAAGAGGAGTGTGCGGAATTCCTGGTTATGAGTTTCCCAAACTTACCATGGAGTAACTGTTTGTTTTTTGATTAATGTGTTTTTGGAAAAGAAAAGATGAGAGTGGCTAACAGCAGGAGCTGCAACATTGAACTTTGCTTCTCAGTAGTGAGTGGGAAAAGAGCTTTGCTGTAGAACCCCAAGGATATCTGAAAGCTGAGGCAGAAGAGAGCAGGCTTGGGATACTGAAAATGGCAGATAAATAAAAGAAACTTTGGTACAGGACCTACCTGACCTGAGAATATATACGTGGGCAATAAATTATGAAGGTGCTAAGGATAAATAGAACCCATCTGGGTCCATGATGCAGAATAGAAAAACAGGTAAAATCTTGTGAGCCTGGCTGAAAGTCAGTCAGCCGTGGCAACCAGAATAAAAAAAAATTTCATTTATATTTTTGCCTGTCTATCACCCTTTCTCTACCCAATATTTAATCCTCAATGAAGATAAATCTAATGTACCACAAGTGCGATGGGGGGAAACCTTTTTCTCACAGTTGAGCTGGGATGGCATTCTGGCCCCATTTTTAACATGAGAAATGTAGCTTCAAAACAAACAATAAAAATATATTTAAAATAATTATTTAAAATGTTAAAATGTTGCACAACATCATCTGATGTGTTACTTTAGTCAGTGTGTAACACTTATCCTCTTCCTTAGTTCATTTCAGTGAACACTAGGAAGACAAAGGATTGGAGTGGGATATGGTATATTTAGTTTTTATTTATTTATTTTTGAGACGGAGTTTCGCTCTTGTTGCTCAGGCTGGAGCGCAATGGCGCAATCTTGGCTCACTGCAACCTCCGGCTCCCAGGTTCAAGCTATTCTCCTGCCTCAGCCTCCCAAGTAGCTGGGATTATGGACACCCACCACCATGCCCGGCCATATTCAGTTTTTATTAGTTCGTGATAGTAAGTTCTCAGATGAGAACTCTACTACACCATTCTCCTAATTCCTCCCTTGGTCACTGGAGAGGGAACAGTATGAAACTATTTCCATTGTTTTTACTTGGATAGGGTAAGATATAGTAAAGGCATCTCTCTGCTGCATACAATAATAAAGAAGAATCCAGAGACCTAGATTATAAAAACATGGTCAGTATATGGAGCTGTCTGTAGAGAAGACTTTTTTTTTGCTTTTAATGGTGAATTTTATGATATATAGATAATACTTGATTTATTTTAGGAGGAATATGAGCATCATTTTAAGAAATAAACATTTCATCTTAGCAATAGATATATCAGTTATATTAAATATCAAACCAATTAATTAATTAAAACAATTAAGTACAATATCAGGTATGAAATACCCAAAATAGGCAAATCCATAGAGACAGAAAGTAGACTAGTGGTTTCTAGCGGCTGGGAGTAGAAGGGAATGAGAGACTATTAGTGAGTATGGGGTTTCTAATATTCTAGAATTAGATGGTAGGGATGGTTGCACAATTTTGTAAATATACTAAAAACCACTGAATTGTATAATTTAAAGGGTAAATTTTTTGGTATGTGACATATCAATATAGCTGTTATTTACAAGTAAATAAGTTCTATATCTTGCTTCAGGTACATACATACATGCAAAAATTCACTGACTGTACACTTAAGATTTGTGCACTTAACCATATGCATGTTATGCCTCATTAAAAAAATTGAAAAGAAAAAGTGAATGAGTTTTCAAATCCAAATTTGTCAACTTGAAATTTTGATCTGAGGATGAATAGCAGTAAGGGAGAAATTTAAATATTTAGAATTACTCCAAGGGTATATTGTGGTAGGGTATATCTTTAGCATGAAGTGTGTGAATTTCATCTCAAGGTTGTCTAGGGGCTAGATTCTACCCTGCCGAGTTCAAAACCTGTGTATAACCCACAGCTGAGATCACAAAGACTTGTGCCAAGAGGGCTACATTTGGGGCTCATGGAGAAGTCAATCTGTAAAACTTGTAATGAAGAAACATTTTTACCAAATGAGTAATCTAAACTAGAAATGAACAGAATCATATTCAATATTTATTTAAAAAGAAAAAAGAGAAGCTAAATGTGCTGGTTAATTTTTTGTTGGCTTACTTGTTGGTCTGTGATCGGTGTTGTCAGGCAGCTGCACTCCCATGCTTTGTAAAAGATTGGAAGCAGGTCCTGCCAGTCCAGCTTGGGAGCTATAGGATTCCAATATATTTGAAACCAGGTTCAGGTCTACATCTACTGGTGCCATAACAGATTCTCCTGTACCAGAATCTTCCTCATCTGAATTGTTATCGGTAGTCTGGGATACAGGTTCCTTATTCATAGAGGGAAAAGAAAATTATGGGCTAATATATCATTAGGTTGCATGGTGGTTACAATAAAAAGATAACTAAGCCACAATGTAAATTTGCATTCCAAATTAAAAAGGAAACTTCTTATCCTTGGTGATATAAACTGAAAATGAAGTCTAATAAGTTATATGGCCTAGCACACATAATAAAACTTGGTTCTAAAGATTATAACACATTTCTCTCCAGGAAAGATTCCTGCAAATTGAATAAATTGCATGTCTATTTTGAAATAGCTCAAGGGCTAATAGAATTAAGAAGGTACATTTATAACTTGTCTAAGAGTCTTAAAAGAAACAAACATAAAAGTGAATATTAAATGAAATAATAATGTAAATTTTCTTCAAAATGAAAGAAGCGAGTGTTCCTTTCTTTCCCCCCAGTGAAAAAGCTTAAAAGTAAAAACACCAGGCTTTGTGGTTCCAACCACAAAGATTCTAAATTGTTAGTTGGGCCTCTGATTCCACAAGCTGGGGAAAGGATTTGAAAGATTACAGCTCGATAGACTTTTATGACCTTGCTACCCAAAGCATTGTCCATGGAGCAGCAGAGTCTCCATCGCTTGGGGCTTATTAGAAATGGAAAATCTCAGCTGGGAGTGGTCGCTCATGCCTATAATCCCAGCACTTTGGGAGGCTGAGGTGGGCGGATCACTTGAGGTCAGGAGCTCCAGAGACTAGCCTGGCCAACATGGTGAAACCCTGTCTCTACTAAATATACAAAAATTAGCCAGGCACGGTGGTGCGCACCTGTAGTCCCAGCTACTTGGGAGGCTGAGGCAGGAGAATTGCTTAAACCCAGGAGGCAGAGGGTGCAGTGAGCCAAGATCGTGCCACTGCACTCCAGCCTGGGTGACAGAGGGAGACTTCCATCTCAAATAAAATAATAATAATAATAATAATAAAATAAAACAAAATAATAATAAAAAAAGGAAAATCTCAAGCTTCATCCCAGGCCTACTTAATCAGAATCTATGTTGTAACATGATCTTTTGGTTTATATTCACATTAAAATTTAAGAAATACTGCTTTAGATAAATCTAATGTACGGTTTCTACTAGATTTTGACAATTCTGGAAGTGACTATAGTTTTAAAAGTGGTTTAGATGATCAAAGCAAGGAGAATTAACATTAATTAAAGGCCTATTGTAGGTTTTACTGCTG
Source organism: Gorilla gorilla gorilla (assembly GCF_029281585.2). NCBI lineage: Eukaryota > Metazoa > Chordata > Mammalia > Primates > Hominidae > Gorilla > Gorilla gorilla. Next base: position 42,606,167 of record NC_073232.2, on the reverse strand, counting down.
TCTAATTTGGTTCTCATGTTAATTCTATGATATGAGGATTACTGGTTTATAGATACATTCACAGTGGACAGCTGAGCTAGACTTCAAACCCTAACCCATAAGACTCCAGGGTCCTTGCTCTTTCCATAATACCTCTGTTTAGGATTAGACAGTGGTGGCATTAAAAACTAGGATGAAAACATAAACGGAAGGTGAATCCTAAATTTGGCTCTAAATTAGGGAAACATACAAAATAAACTGTTAAAACTGGAAAGTTATTTGAACGTTTAAGATCCTCTCTGTTTATTTACTTATGTTATTTTGCTTTAATCCACTGTGGCCCAAGGCATAGTCTCAAAAGGTCTTGAGAACATGTGCCCTCTCTTTTTTAAAATCCATTTAAGCTGTAGTTTTTTTAAACTACTTTTGAAAAAAAATGTATTTAAGAAGTAGTAGTGTACAATCGCATTCTAATTTGAGCATATTATATGACTTTTTATTTTAAATCCTGATAGATAACGTAGAATAAGTAATATAATGAAGCTTATGTTTAGGAAAATTAAGTCTATGATCCTTTATCCTACCAGAGTTAGGAAAACAATTAACATTCTTATTTATTTCAAATCTCACACACCAAAAAAAGAAAAACTATGATAAAATATGGTTTTAGCTATCTGACATACTAGACTCAGAAAGAGAAAGAGGTTAAAAACACACATACCACGTGGTTCCTAGTGGTGAAACTTTTGCTGATGCAGGTGTGTGCTAGTTCCTGGTCCATCTGGGCCATGTATGACTTGAGATTATCAAGCGTTCCTTTCAGGGACGCCTCTTCGCCAGGTTCGTGTGTTTCAAAGTCCAAGTCATCATCACTATCTAAACATTCAAAGTCCTCATCATCCAGATCATCAGAATCTGACTCATTAGGCCTTGGCCCTACACAGATCCCAAGAAAGAAAGAGCCACTTAGTAATTATTATTTTTTAGTTACTACACATCTCAAAAGAATGTTACCCACAGAAAAAGACTAATACACATAGTCAATCTACTTCACAAAAATCCCTTCTACAAATGGTAATGCTGGCAGATATGTGTGCATTTAATGTTGTGGAAAAGTGTACAGGCTGAATCAAAAGATTTAGCTTAAAAAAAGTGAATTCAATTAATTAAAATTTTTTCTTAAAAAAATTTTAAAAATACCTAATAAATGAATACATTTTGATGTAAACATTCAAGCCATACAAGTATTGTCTCCAATCTCACTCTCTCCCCAGAGGTAAGCATCTTTTAGCAGTTTCCGGGTATCCCGATCTTTCTCTCTGCAGTTCTGTACATATATACATATTATAATTATTTTTTGAGTTATCTTTTTATTACTGATTTGTAAGTACAGTAATTCCAAAAAAGAACAATATAATATGGGAGCCAAGGTAAAACCCTATTTAAACACACAGCATTCAGTCACTCTCAAATATTTAATGAGGCCGGGCACGGTGGCTCACGCCTGTAATCCCAGCACTTTGGTAGGCTGAGACGGGCGGATCATGAGGTCAGGAGATCGAGACCATCCTGGCTAACACAGTGAAACCCCGTCTCTACTAAAAATACAAAAAAATTAGCCGGGTGTGGTGGCAGGCGCCTGTAGTCCCAGTTACTCGGGAGGCTGAGGCAGAAGAATGGCATGAACCCAGGAGGCGGAGCTTGCAGTGAGCCGAGATTGTGCCACTGCACTCCAGCCTGGGCAACAGAGCGAGACACCGTCTCAAAAAAAAAAAAAAAATTTAATGAGCAGCTACTATATATGTCAAGCACTAAGCTAGGCAGCCTCTACAAAATTATTCATGGGTAGTAATTCATGGTTGAAAGCAACTCAAACCAGGAAGAGAAAGCAAACATTTTGGCTTCTGAGATATCTCATAACCCAATGCTCTAGCAACAGCCATACTACTTACAGTTTCAGAATGAAAGTCAACATCACACCACTACTTACCTAAAATCTTATCAAAATAATTAAGAAAAGAATCTGCATCAAAAGTGATTGGAGCTTCAGAAGGTTCTCTGCAATATTAAAGGACAAAGACAATTTATTCTAAATACAACTCTTTGAAACTTTTCTAAAGTGGTGCCATTCTTAGGAAAGCTACCAAAGATAGAATTTCTAAGGAGGCACAGCAAGAAAAGTTGTAGTTTAAGTTTTAAAAATCCTTGAGTTTACTGGCCTTGCAGGACAACAGAAATGGGAAAGTCTGATAAATGAAAAGTGAAAATTGCATCTTGTTTATGTACATTTAGCTTATGCTGATTTAGGGACCTACCCACTCTCTAGCCCCAATAAGATATCTAGCATTAGCAAAACCATTATTTATTTGAGTTAATTTAAATAAAGCCTGTTCTTTTAAGAACTAAAGCTTAAAAAATAAACAAGAACATATCTTCCCTTATCCCTGCTTTCTTAAAGAGAGAATACCAAATATAAATTTAGATCTTTCATCAGGTTCAAGAGCATCAACACTAATAATGATATATTTGATACACAAGTAACAGTTTTTTTTGTTTTGTTTTTTTTTTTGAGACGGAGTCTCGCTCTGTCACCCAGGCTGCGGTGCAGTGGCACGATCCCAGCTCACTGCAACCTCTGCCTTCTGGGGTCAAGCGATTCTCCTGCCTCAGCCTTTCAAGTAGCTGGGATTACAGGTGTGCGCCACCATGCCCGGCTAATTTTTGTATTTTTAGTAGAGATGGGGTTTCACCATGCTGGCCAGGCTGGTTTTGAACTCCTGACTTCGTGATCTGCCTGCCTCGGCCTCCCAAAGTTCTGGGATTACAGGTGTGAGCCACCGCGCCCAGCCTACAAGTAATAATTCTACCTACCTGTTTTTCCTGTTATTTGCCAAATGTAGTTTCATATTTCTGTTATTATTTCTGCCTCTGATGAATCCCTTTGAGTTTTCAGTATCCAATCTGCTTGCAGGGTGGGAGATCAGAGGTCTGAACTTGTTGAAAGCTAAATGTTCAGCCCATAAAGCTACTAAAGAGTAAAGTATATGGTTTCCCTGTGTGGTTCTGGATGATGGTTTTTAGGGTGATCTTTCTGGCTTATTTCAAGGATTGCAAAGGATGAGGCTTCTAGAAATCTGACTTCAAATAAGTAAGTTATCACTATACTAGGCACAAAAAAGCAAGCAGTACAACTCATTTACTCAAAAAAAAAAAAAGTGGAAATGGCAATGACTATGACTTCAACATTTGGGTTCTAGCTATTTATATATTTATACTTTAACACAAATTACCGAGGCAGCTCTGCTCCCTTGTGGGTTGAGACTTTGGATATGAAAGCTTTCATGCTCTCTGAGACTTGAGTTAAGTCATAGTTCTGCTCCTTCTCCTCCTTGGAAACAGACTCTGATTCTTTTTTGCCAGCAGCTTCCTGCAGCAGCTGGTCCAGCTGATCTGGTGAGAGATCTAACCACTGGTCATCTGAAAAAGAAGAAAGCATAATACTGCCATTCTACATTCACATAAGTCCTCTTAGGAGAGGATCCTGTGAGACTTAGTAGAACATTTTAATTTTTTTTTTTTAACCCTTCCACTGTATCCTGGTCCATCACTTACCATCCTCTGGGGGAAGATTAGCTGCTTCTTTCTTAAGGTCTTCTATATCAAATGGTGTTGTCTGTAATAAGGTTAAGATTTCTTCACCAGGGCTCATAGCAAGAGAACTATGAAAAATAAAAAACATGAGTATTTCTTCATAAGAGAACCTAGAATAGTAATCATAAATACATAGTATTTTAAGGTTGGAAGGGATTAGCTAGTCTAATTTGGGGAGTGTTTTTTTTTTTTTTTAAGAGATGGGGTTTCATTGTTGCCCAGAATGGACTCGAACTCCTGGGTTCAAGTGATCCTCCCACTTCAGCCTCCCAAGTAGCCAGCACTACAAGTACATGCCAAAACACCTGGCTCTAATTTGTTTGTTTGTTTTTAACAGAGTTTCACTCTGTCGCCCAGGCTGGTGTGCAGTGGCGCGACCTCAGCTCACCACAACCTCCGCCTCCCAGGTTGAAGCGATTCTCCTGCCTCAACCTCCCAAGTAGCTGAGACTACAGGCATGCGCCACCACACCCAGCTAATTTTTGTATTTTTAGTAAAGATGGGGTTTCACCATATTGGCCAGGTTGGTCTTGAACTCCTGACCTCATAATCCCCCTGCCTTGGCCTCCCAAAGTGCTGGGATTACAGACATGAGCCACCGCACCTGGCCTTCTAGTTTGTTTTTAAGCATATTTTTAGGTTGCAGATCCCTTTTTCTCAAACAAAACTTTTACCAGGAACTCTAAAAAATAGAAGGGCTCAAAGAAAAATGGCCTTCATTAAAGTGGAGGATAGGCCAGGCACGGTGGCTCATGCCTGTAATCCCAGCACTTTGGGAGGCCAAGGTGGGGAGATCACTTGAGGTCAGGAGTTCACTTGGCCAACATGGTGAAACCCCGTCTCTACTAAAAATACAAAAATTAGCTGGGCATTGTGGCACGTGCCTGTAATCCCAGCTACTCGGGAGGCTGAGGCAGGAGAATTGCTTGAACCCGGGAGGTGGAGGTTGCAGTGAGCCGCCCCAGCATGGGCGACTGAGCAAGACTCCATCTCAATAAATAAATAAAATAAAATAAAATAAAAATAAATAAATTGGAGGATAGAGGCTCAGAGATCTACACAATTGGCCTTCCTTTTTGGCTCTGAAGCAGGCTCCACGGAACATCATTATGAAGCCACTGATCTCGTATAATTCTTTCTATACATACATGCAGAGACAGGGTCTCTCTCTCTATATGTATATATATGTACATACAGTTGTATTATGTTAATAGTACATATACATATAAAACACGTACTAAAAATACATAAAAATATACATATAATATATATTTTATATACAAGGAAAAGAAGATCCAGAAGGAAAGTATCAATTCAAATTTATCTAGCATGTATTAAATGCTATGCTAACACTTTAAATACATTTTCTTATTGAGTCCTTTCGTTACTATTATAGAAGGTAATAATCCTGTTTTACAGATGAGAAAACCAGATCCCAGGGAAGTTCTTTAACTTTTGCAAAGTCTGTATTACCCAGGAGGCGGAGGTTGCAGTGAGCCAAGATCGTGCCATTGCACTCCAGGCTGGGCGACGAGCAAGACTCCGTTGGCCGGGTGCGGTGGCTCACGCCTGTAATCCCAGCACTTTGGGAGGCCAAGGCGGGTGGATCACGAGGTCAGGAGATCGAGACCATCCTGGCTAACACACTGAAACCCCGTCTCTACTAAAAAAAAAAAAAAAAAAAAAAAATTAGCCAGGCGTGGTGGCGGGTAACTGTTGTCCCAGGTACTCGGGAGGCTGAGGCAGATGAATGGCGTGAACCCAGGAGGTGGAGCTTGCAGTAAGCCAGGATCGCGCCACTGCACCTCCAACCTGGGCACAGAGCAAGACTCCGTCTCAAAAAAAAAAAGAGACTCCATAAAAAGAAAAAAAAATCCTCATTCTTTAAGACTTAACTCAAATACCTCCTCCCTGAAGCCTTCCATTATCTTTCTTTTTTTAACATCTCTGCTTCAACCTTAGTGAAAGTTTATTACCTTCTCACTATGACTCTCTTTAGCATTTGATATTCCAGAATGATTTTTATTTTGCCTTTTGTTATGATTATTTGGTTTATTCTCTCTCCTAGTAACGTTTACATATTAATAATACAGAGTAGAGACAGTTCCCCATCACCTACGTGATTTTGCAAGGTATGCAAATGTTTATCCAATTAAAGCAAGTCCTTTATACAACTTGATTTGATCCATTCTTAATAGTTCAGACAGGGTGCCATCAATTTATGTAACAAATCATGTCACCATTATGTCACTCACTCAACACATAAGTATCTCTGTGCATAGTTTCTTTTTTTTCTTTTTCTAAGACAGGGTCTCACTCTGTCGCCTAGGCTAGAGTGCGTGGCATGATCACAGCTCACTGCAGCCTTGACTCTTGGGATCAAGCAATCTTCCTATCTCAGCAAGTAGCTGGGATTACAGGCATTAGCCACTGTGCCTGGCTATTTATTTATTTTTAATTTGAGTAGCTGGGATTACAGGTGCCCACCACCTCATCCGGCTAATTTTTTGTATTTGTAGTAGAGATGGGGTTTCACCATGTTGGCCAGGTTGGTCTCAAACTCCTGACCTCAGGTGATTCACCCATCTCAGTCTCCCAAAGTGCTGGGATTACAGGTGTGAGCCACTGTGCCCGGCCTATTTGTTTACTTTTAAATGACAAAAAAGTATATAGGTTTATCATGTACCTTAAAAATATTGTAGAGATGTAATCCCAGCACTTTGGGAGGCTGAGGAGGGCAGATCACAAGGTCAGGATCCTGATCGAGGCCATCCTGGCCAACATGGTGAAACCCTGTCTGTGCTAAAATACGAAAAAGATTAGCCAGGTGTGATGGCACGCGCCTGTAGTCCCAGCTACTCGGGAGGCTGAGGCAGGGGCATCGCTTGAACCCGGGAGGTGGAGGCTGCAATGAGCCGAGATCGCGCCACTACACTCCAGCCTGGTGACAGAGAGAGACTCCATCTCAAAAAAAAAAAAATTGTAGAGAAAGCTAATGTTTCCTTTGATGACCACTGCCACCCATCCCAATCCACTGTCTTGCTCCCCAGAGGTGACTGCTTTCTCAAGTACACTTCGGCGCTTTTCTCTCTCTCTGTGTGTATATATATTTGTTTCTATTTCTTGTATTTGCTGTCTGTCCTTTTGCTGGAATGTTATTCCCCTAAATACCTGAATGCCTCACTCCTTCACTTCATTCAGGTCTCTTCTCAAAGAAAACTTCCTTAGAAAGGCCTTCCTTGACTAATCTATCTAGAAGAGCAGTCTCTACCCCTGTACCCCACACACTGCTTTTTCTTCATAGCACTTACCACCCCCTAATATTACATAATGGCTTGCGGTCTTTCTCCTACATTAGCATGTAAGCTCTATAAGGACAAGGACACTTTAGGTTCATTTATTATATCCCCAGTACCTGGAACAGGGCCTGGCACATAGGAGGCATTCAATAAATATTTGTTGAATAAATGAATATATATGTATCTATAAATAATGTATTGTTTTGTTTTGAGACAGAGTCTTGCTCTGTCACCTAGGCTGGAGTGCAGTGGCGTGATGTCGGCTCACTGCAACCTCCACCTCCAGGGTTCATGCGATTCTCCTGCCTCAGCCTCCCGAGCAGCTGGGATTACAGGTGCATGCCAACACGCCCAGCTAATTTTTGAATTTTTAGTAGAGACAGGGTTTCGCCATATTGGCCAGGCTGGTCTTGAACTCCTGACCTCGTGATCCACCCGCCTTGGCCTCCCAAAATGCTGGCATTACAGGTGTGAGCCACTGCGCCCAGCCTGTATAGTATTTTGTATATTTAAAATTTTTATATGTGTAACATCCACACGGTATATATTTTATTCCTTTTCATTTTAATTTTTAATTTTTGTGGGTACATAGTAGGTGTATATATTTATAGGGTATATGAGATGTTTTGATACAGGCATGTAATGTGAAATAAGTACATCATGGAGAATGGGGTATCCATCCTCTCAAGCATTTATCCTTCGAGTTACAAACAATCCAATTACACTCTATGTTAAATGTATAATTAAGTTATTATTGACTATAGTCACCCTGTTGTGCTATCAAATAGTAGGTCTTACTCATTCATTCTATTTTTTTTTTTTTGGTACCCATTACCATATGTATTTATAACTTGCCTTTTTTTTTTTTTTTCGCTGCATTATGTTTTTGAAATCTATTCATTTAGATCAGTGGTTCCCATTTAGATCAGTGGTTCCCAACCAGGGACAATTTTGCCACCCAGGTACATCTGGCAATGTCTGGAGACATTTTTGGTTGTCATGATTGGGGGATGAGGGAGAAGTGCTATTGATATTTACTGGATAGAGGCCAGGGATGCTGTTAAATGTCCTATGAAGTGCAAGCCAGTCCCTCACAATAAATTATCAGATCCAAAATGTCAGTAGCACTGAGGTTGAAAAATCCTAAATCAGATATATGTAAATATAGTTAATCTCTGGTTAACTACTAGATAGCAGGCTATCATATAAATACACTGCAATTCATTTATCCATTATTGATGGATACTTTGGTTGCTTATAATTTTTCACTATTACAATCTCTGATAAATTAGGGGAAAGTCTATGATATTATATGTAGGAGCTAAAAACAATTCTAAACTGAGAGACAGAGAGCAGAATAATGGCTGGCTGGGTGCAGTGGCTCACACTTGTAATCCCAGAACTTTGAGAAGCCAAGGCAGGGGGATCTCTTAAACCCAGGAGGTCAAGATTGCAATGAGCTATGACTGTACCACTGCACTCCAGCCTAGGCAACAGAGTGAGACTCTATCTCAAATAATAATAATAATAAAAGTAGAATGATGGTTACCAGAGGCTGGGAAGGGTAGCAGAGAGCAGGGGAAAAAGAGGGGATAGTTAATGGTTACAAAAATTAGTTAAATAGAAGGAATAAGAGCTAGTGTTTGCTGCTCTGCCTATGGAGTAGCCATTCTTTATTCCTTTACTTTCTTAATAAACATACTTTCACTTTACTCTATGGACTTGCCCCAAATTCTTTCTTGCATGAGATCCAAGAACCCTCTCTTGGGGTCTGGATCTGGAATGCTTTTTAGTAACATCTTCCTGGCAAATCCCAAAAAATATTTTTTAAAAAATTAAAAAGAGCTAGTGTTTGGTAGCACAACAGGGTGACTACAGTTAATAATAATTTATTATATAGTTCCAAATACCTTAAAAAAATGGAATAACTAAAAATATTCCCAACACAAAGAAATGATAAATGCTTGAGGTGATGGAAAGCTTAATTACCCTGATTTGATCATTATACATTGTATGCCACATGGACATTATACATGTAATCACATGTACCCCATAAATATGTATAACTAGTATGTATCCACAATAATTAAAAATAAAAAATTAATGGCTCGGTGCATTGGCTCACGCCTGTAATCTCAGCACTTTGGGAGGCCAAGGTGGGTGGATCACCTGAGGTCAGGAGTTTGAGACCAGTCTGGTCAACATGGTGAAACCCCATCTCTACTAAAAATACAAAAATTAGCCAGACCTGGTGGTGCATGCCTATAGTCCTAGCTACTTGGGAGGCTGAGGCAGAAGAATCACTTGAACTCGGGAGGCAGAGCACTGCACTCCAGCCTGGGTGACTAAGCGAGTCTCTGTCTAAAAAAAAAAAATAAATAATAATAACAATAAATGAAAAAAAGTGAAAATGAAAGGTAAATCTAAAATAAAAGTCTACGATATTAATTCAGCTATTTTAAAAAAACCACAAACATTGGGAATTCAACAACAGGTCTGGAGGGAGATGAAAGTTTGGTTTTAAACTGTTTAAAAATTATCCTGGTGTGCAGAATGGGGGCCTCTCCTGCAACATAAATTAAAATGTTGGACATTTAAGCTACTTGTAATTTTTTCCCCAACAGTAAAAAATAGTTGAGTAAATTACGGGGGTACATCCATTTGCTGAAATATTGTGCAGCTTTTTTTTTTTTTTTTTTTTGAGATGGAGTCTCGCTCTGTCCCCAGGTGCAATCTCAGCTCACGGCAACCTCCGCCTCCTGAGTTCAAGCGATTCTCCTGCCTCAGCCTCCCTAGTAGCTGGGACTACAGGCACGCACCATCATGCCCAGCTAATTTTTGTATTTTTAGTAGATACAGGGTTTCACCATGTTGACCAGGATGGTCTCGATCTTTTGACCTCATGATCCGCCTGCCTCAGCCTCCCAAAGTGCTGGGATTACAGGCGTGAGCCACTGTGCCTGGCCATATTGTGCAGCTTTTAAAAATTATGTTTATAAAGACTTCGTAATGCCATGGAAAATGTGATATCATGATGAGTAAAATTACATAGAGGAGGATGCAAAATTTCTTTCGTTGTTTTTTTTTCTTTTTTGAGGCAGAGTCTCACTCTGTCATCCAGGCTGGAGTGCAGTGGTGTGATTGCTTGAGCCCAGGAGGCGGAGGTTGCCAGCCTGGGTGACAGAGTGTGACTCCGTCTCAAAAAAATAAATAAATAAGAATAATAAATAATAAATAAAAAATAAAAAGAACTACCTAAATACCAATCTTTGTAGTAGGAGTCTTAACAATAACTCACCTTTCTGGCCAGTCTACTGAGAGCTGGAAGTAATTCTCTGCCATTTCTAGCCTTTCCCGGTACTGAGCAGAACCTTCTATCAGTCCCTTAAAAAAAAAAAAAATGGTCTATCAGAACATTACTCACAAGTTGTCATGAAAAAAATGTGTTCACCAGCAACTTTCAGGGAGGCAGCAAATAATCTACTACTCAGGAATCACGTGCCCCAAGTCCTAGGCCCTGTTTTATCATTAATGGGCCTGTTTGAGCTCCAGTTTCTTCAAATGAGGGGACTCGGCTAGATGTAGTGATTCCTAATCTTTTCCACCATTAAGGGCCTATTTCCAGTTTGGAGAGTTTTCCACCATTTTCTTTTACTTAATTACTTATTAAGATATAATTGGCTGGGTGCAATGGCTCACACCTATAATCCCAAACACTTTGGGAGGATGAGGTGGGCAGACTGCTTGAGCTCAGGAGTTCAGGACCAGCCTGGGCAACATGGTGAGACCCTGCCTCTATGGAAAAAAAAAATAAATTAAAGATATAGCTGATTAACTAGTAATTCACCAAACAAAGTACAGAAAGTTTGCCAAGTAGAATAAAAAATGGCAAAATCCCACCATTACTATCATTTGTGTTTTCTAAATGCATATTTATAATGATAGTCATACTTAGTATTTTACATTTTTTAAGAATATACTAGCTGGGCACTGTGGCTCATGCCTATAATCCCAGTACTTTGGGAGGCAGAGGTGGGAGGGTCACTTGAGGACATGAGTTTGAGACCAGCCTGGGCAACATAGCAAGACTTCGACTCTACTAAAAAGAAAAAACACAATCTTTAGCCAGGCAATGGTGGCACATGCCTATAGTCTCAGCTATTTGAAAGGCTGAGGCAGGAGGATCACTTGAGCCTAGGAGTTCGAGGCTGCAGTGAGCTATGATCCTACCACAACACTCTGGCTTGCGTGACAGAGCAAGACCCTATACAACAACAATAACAACAACAGTAATAGCTGGGCATGGTGGCTCACGCCTGTAATCCCAGCACTTTGGGAGGCCAAGGCAGATGGATCACCTGAGGTCAGGAGTCCGAGACCAGCCTGGCCAACATGGTGAAACCCCATTTCTACTAAAAATACAAAAATCAGCTGGGTGTGGTAGTGTGGGCCTGTAATCCCAGTTACTCAGGAGGCTGAGGCTGAGGAGAATCGCTTGAACCTAGGAGGTAGAGGTTGTAGTGAGCCAAGATTGTGCCATTGCACTCCAGCCTAGGTGACAAGAGCAAAACTCCATCTCAAAAAAAAAAAAAAAATACCATATATATACTATAATATCATTAGTACTTTTCGTATTGCTGCGCCATCTTTATCATCATCATATTCTTAGGGACTTTTCCACTTCTTGGATATTTCCTTTAAAAAGATTATTCAAAGTGAAGGTTCCAAGTTTGAACCTTTCTATACCTCTTGGAAGACACTACCAAATTACTTTCCAGTTAAGATTCTACCAGTTTGCAATGTTACCAGCAAGGTATAGGAGTGTTATTTTTACCATACTCTCGACAGCACAGAATATCATTCATATCCTTTTGTACATACATGAAAGACATTCTTCATTACTGTGTTCATATATATATATATATCTTTACTACTTGTGAAGTTGAATATTTTAAGAGAAATTTACTAGGTATCTTTTAATAATTTTTAAAATCCACATCTTTGCTAATTTTCCTATCTGGTGTTTTCATGTTTGCATTATCAAGTTTTTGCGAGTTGTTTTATCTGGTACAGATAATCACTTTCATCATTTAATACCAACAGTGTTAGTTTTTCTCTAATACTGGAAACAGTTCATAGATACCTCCTTCATTAGCACCTGAGTACCACTGAACTAGAAAGGTCTCCTTTAAGTCTAGCTTCCATAATTATGTCATACATTTAAATATGGACTATAGGACTTTAAGTCGCTGGCTTGATTTTCCCTGGATTGAATACTTAAAAGCAAATATATTGCAAGTCCTACCTTAAAGTAATCATTCTTTTTCAGACTTTCAAGGAAACTGGCCCAGAGTGGTGAGGCAGTCACAAGGGATTTCTTGCAGTCAGAAAAATGTGGGCTACATTTGGAGCATAAGATCTCAAATCCATGAGCCTAGATGAGATAGGTAGAATTTTTGTTACTAAGTTCCTTTTTTCCTGTATCTTATTATAACACATTACTTTTTTTCCATTGAGCCACACTCTAGAACTAGGTGACTGGATACATGGGCATTTGGACAATTATAACACTTTTTGAATTTTATGAAAAATATAAACTTATTCCCAAGTTTCTCAATCATTATAGATTACTAAAAACATAAAAGGAAAGAAAATAATATACAATAAAGATTCCTGCTCTCTTCAAAGAGATTCCTTTTCCTGCTGATTACAAAACCAGAAATTTACATTTATTTTTTGTTTGATTATGAACAGGGTTACAAAAGGTTTCTTGTCCAACAGAAATTATACATATATTGAACATGATCTCAGACATAGTAAAGAGAGGAAATCACTTCATTTTAAAAGTCCTTTGATTAAAAAAAATAATAGATGCACATGGCTAAATAATTCAAACAGGGAGCTTCCCTGATCAAGCTAGAGAACACCATTACCAACTTCTTGCACATCCTTTCAGAAGTAACCTACACACTGAAGTATTATGTGTGTGCCTCTCTGTATGCATAGCTTTCTACTCCACCCCTTTTGTTGCTCAATGGACGCATACACACTACTCTACACCTTGCTTTTTACACTTAACCATATACCTTGGAGATCACTTACATGAGCACACACAAATTCATCCATCTTACTTCATGGCTAGAGCACAATTTATCTAACTATTCCCCTACTAATGGACATTTAAGTAGTTTCCAGTCTCCTGCTACTATGAACAATGCTGTCATGACTATGCTCCATATATGTCCTTGTATATAGGTAAAATACATAGAGAATCATTTTCTAGAAGTGAAAATGCTGATTAAAAAGGTTTGTGCATTTTAAATGTTGATGAATACAGACGGTCCCCAACTTATGATGGTTTGACTTAACAATTTTTTGACTTTATGATGGTGTGAAAGCAATATGCATTAAGTAGAAACCTTACTTATAATTTTTATCTTTTTGCAGGCTAGCAATATACATACTGTCTCATGATGCTGGATACACAGTGGCAGCAAGCTGCAGTTGGCAATGTGATCACAAAGGCAATCAACCAATACTGTACTCTATAGTATACTGTATTCAATAAATTACATGACATATTCAACAGTTTATTATAAAATAGCCTTTGTGTTAGATGATTTTGCCCAACTGTATGCTAATGTAAGTATTCTGAGCCCATTTAAGGTAGGCTAGGCTAAGCTATGATGTTTGGTTGGTTGGCTGTATTAAATATATTTTTGACTTATGATATTTTCAATTTTTGACAGGTTTATCAGGAAGTTACCCCACTGTAAGTCAAGGAACATCTGTTTTGCCAAAATGTTCTCCTAAGGGATACAATCGATTTATATTCCTATCAACAATGTCTGAGAGTATTTTTCTCTATATATTCTCAACAACCCAGTATGTATTATCAAGTCGTTTGATACTTGCTAATAAATGATGAAAAACACTATTTTGAGGAAGAATCAATATCGTAAAAATGGCCATACTGCCCAAGGTAATTTATAGATTCAATGCCATCCCCATCAAGCTACCAATGACTTTCTTCACAGAATTGGAAAAAAACTACTTTAAAGTTCATATAGAACCAAAAAAGAGCCTGCATTGCCAAGTCAATCCTAAGCCAAAAGAACAAAGCTGGAGGCATCATGCTACCTGACTTCAAACTATACTACAAGCCTACAGTAACCAAAACAGCAAGGTACTGGTACCAAAACAGAGATATAGACTAATGGAACAGAACAGAGCCCTCAGAAATAATGCCACATATCTACAACTATCTCATCTTTGACAAACCTGACAAAAACAAGAAATAGGGAAAGGATTCCCTATTTAATAAATGGTGCTGGGAAAACTGGCTAGCCATATGTAGAAAGCTGAAACTGGATCCCTTCCTTATACCTTATACAAAAATTAATTCAAGATGGATTAAAGACTTAAATGTTAGACCTAAAACCATAAAAACCCTAGAAGAAAACCTAGGCAGTACCATTCAGGACATAGGCATGGGCAAGGACTTCATGTCTAAAACACCAAAAGCAATGGCAACAAAAGCCAAAATTGACAAATGGGATCTAATTAAACTCAAGAGCTTCTGCACAGCAAAAGAAACTACCATCAGAGTGAACAGGCAACCTACAGAATGGGAGAAAATTTTTGCAATCTACTTATCTGACAAAGGGCTAATATCCAGAATCTACAAAGAACTTAAACAAATTTACAAGAAAAAAACAAACAACCCCATCAACAAGTGGGCGAAGGACATGAACAGACACTTCTCAAAAGAAGACATTTATGCAGCCAAAAGACACATGAAAAAATGCTCATCATCACTCGCCATCAGAGAAATGCAAACCAAAACCACAATGAGATACCATCTCACACCAGTTAGAATGGTGATCATTAAAAAGTCAGAGAACAACAGGTGCTGGAGAGGATGTGGAGAAATAGGAACACTTTTACACTGTTGGTGGGACTGTAAACTAGTTCAACCATTGTGGAAGTCAGTGTGGCGATTCCTCAGGGATCTAGAACTAGAAATACCATTTGACCCAGCCATCCCATTACTGGGTATATGCCCAGAGGATTATAAATCATGCTGCTATAAAGACACATGCACATGTATGTTCATTGTGGCACTATTCACAATAGCAAAGACTTGGAACCAACCCAAATGTCCAACAATGATAGACTGGATTAAGAAAATGTGGCACATATACACCATGGAATACTATGCAGCCATAAAAAATGATGAGTTCATGTCCTTTGTAGGGACATGGATGAAGCTGGAAACCATCACTCTCAGCAAACTATTGCAAGGACAAAAAACCAAACACCACATGTTCTCACTCATAGGTGGGGAATTGAACAATGAGAACACACGGACACAGGAAGGCGAACATCACACACCGGGGCCTGTTGTGGGGTGGGGGGTGGGGGGAGGGGTGAGGGACAGCATTAGGATATATATCTAATATAAATGACGAGTTAATGGGTGCAGCACACCAACATGGCGCGTGTATACGTATGTAACAAACCTGCACGTTGTGCACATGTACCCTAAAACTTAAAGCATAATAATAAAAAAAAAGAAAATCTAGACATTCCTATCAATGTCTAGATTGTAACATTTTTGAAAGCAAACAAAAAAAAAAAAAGAAAAACACTATTTTGTAGCTTTAAAGTGCATTTCTTTTATTATGAGTTAAGATTCAATATTTTTCATATGTTTAAATTAAAGGTCACCTGTATTTCCTTTTCTGTGGACTATGTTCATAGTTCTGAACATTTTAAAATTAATTGGCTAGTATTATCTTTTTCATATTGACTTAAAGGAACACTTTATGTATTAGAGAAGTCAGCTCTTTTTCATTTAGATTGCAAATATAACACTTTTTCCAGATTTGCTTTTGACTTTATTTATGGAGTTTTTCTTTCCTGTGCAGAAATGTTCAATTTTTGCATAATCAAATTCATCAGTCTTCCCTTTATAGCTTCTGGTTTCAAGTCATGCATAGAAAGGCCTTTCCTATTCAAATTATAAAAGGTTCTTGGTTTTTTTTCAAATTGTATAGTTTCAATTTTTATGTTCAAATATTTGATCCAATTGGAATTTATTTTGGTATAGGTATTAGGGAATCAACTTCAATTTTTCAGATGACTTCAGACTTGTCCCATCATCACTTACTAAGTAATCCATTTTTTTCATTCTAATTTGAAATGCCACATTTTACTGCATTCTTACATAAACAGGGTGTATTTCTGGACTTTGTATATTGTGCCACTATTCTAGTAAGAGCCCATTTACATAAAGAAAGAAAACAACATTTTCTGGTTCAACATTACCAATTTCATGCCCAATTCATGGGCTCGGTACTGGGGATCAGATGGAGGAGGCAGCCTGTATCCACTCCGCCGGTCTGGCACAAACCTTTGTTGCACCAATTGTGCATACAGACATTTAGTGAATGTGACCTGGGCATCAAGACACAAAATACGTGAGTCTTTTCCGGAAATTAAGATTGTGAATAACACTTCACAGTTAAATATAATGAGAAGTCCATTTATAAGCTTCATATTCATATGAAATGCAAAAAAGATTCAACCTATTCATTGCCTACTTGTTTTTAGTAACAGCTTTATTGAGATACAACTCACATACCATAAAATTTACCCTACTGCTGGCCAGGCATGGTGGTTCATGCCTGTAATCCCAACAGTTTGGGAGGCCGAGGTGGGCAGATCATCTGAGGTCAGGAGTTTGAGACCAGCCTGGCCAACATGGTGAAACCCCATCTCTACTAAAAATACAAAAATAAGCCAGGCATGGTGGCGCACGCCTCTAATCCCAGCTACTCGGGAGGCTGAAGCAGGAGAATTGCTTGAACCCGGGAGGTGGAGGAAGTTGCAGTGAGCTGAGATTGCTCCACTGCACTCTGGCCTGGGCAACAGAGCAAGACACTGTTGCAAAAAAAAAAAAAAAAAAAAAAATTTTTACCCTACTGCCTACTTTTTAGTAATCACTAGTAAAATTCTTATCATTAGTTACATTATACAGCAATTAAATGTCTGGAAGATAAAGATAATTCATTTTTTCTTTTTCTGAGACAGGGTCTTGCTCTGTTGCAGAGACTGGAGTGCAGTGAGCAATCATGGCTCACTGAAGCCTCAGGGATAGGGTTTCACCATGTTGGCCAGGCTGGTCTCAAACTCCTGACCTCAGGTGATCTGCCCACCTTGGCCTCCCAAACCTCCTGGGGTCAAGCAATCCTCCTACCTCAGCCTCCCAAGTAGCAGGGATTACAGGCGCCCACCACCACACCTAGCTAATTTTTTTATTTTTTGTAGCGATGGGGTTCACCATGTTGCCCAGTCTGGTCTCAAACACCTGGGCTCAAGTGATCCACCTGCCTTGGTCACCCAAAGTGCTGGGATTACAGGTGTGAGCCACCATGCCCGGCCAAGAATAATTCTTAATTCTCTGGAAGAGATGAAATGTTTTATTGTTAAGAAGGAAATAATTAGGCCGGGTGCGGTGGCTCACACCTGTAATCCCAGCACTTTGGGAGGCTGAGGTGGGTGAATCACTTGAGGTCAGGAGTTCGAGACCAGTCTGGCCAACATGGCAAAACACCATCTAAAAATAAAAAAATCAGCTGGGCGTGTTGGGAGGTGACTGTAATCCCAGCTACTCCGGAGGCAGGAGAATCGCTTGAGCCCAGGAAGCAGAGGTTGCAGTGAGCTGAGATGGCTCCACTACACTCCAGCCTGGGTGAGAGAGTGAGACTCTGTCTCAAAAAAAAAAAAAAAAAAAAGGAAATAATTATAGAAATAGAAACATATGGTCAAAAATAGCTATAAAACATTGAGTATAAAATGGGGAGGCAGGTCTCTTGAAAATTTCCTTCACTGGGTGCAAGAAAAGAAAAAACATGTATAGTTTGAGCATCCCAAATGTAAATATCTGAAATCTAAAATGTTCCAAAATTCAAAACTTTTTGAGTCCCAACGATATGCTCAAAGTTTTGAGATTTCAGAATTTTCAGATTTGAGATGCTCAACTAGTAAGTTTAATGCAAATATTCCAAAATCCAAATAAATCTGAAATCTGAACTACTTCTGGTCCCAAGCATTTCAGATAAGGAATATTCAATCTATATTAACATGCTATGAAGAAACAGAATATTTCCTTTTTTTTCTAGAGAACAATTAAAATAATGTTTCATTCACTGAGCACTGAGAAATGTAAAAAGAAAAAAATAATAATGTTTCAACTCTGTTTCCAGTAAGAGAAACTAAATGACCAAGATAGAAATCTCACCGATGTCATTATTCGTGTTTCAGGCAAGAATGTCTTGAAAACACGACAAGCTCGCAGGTCAATAGGGTCTCGTAGGTAAAATGCCTGGACTGCTGCAGCCACCAATCTGGGGCGCTGCTTTAGCACTGCCACAATGCCAGCTGGAAGGAAGCAGTGTGCTCGATGAAGTGAGGCCTGAATTTTTTCTGGGTACCTGGGACAGGTAACATAATTACTTTCATTTTACAGTATATAAATACCTAGAATTCTTATACCATTCACATTCTTTTTGACATCTCTTTGTTCATCAAGAGCAGTACGTAGAGAGTGACAAGAGAGATGAGAAAAGATACTGTATATACACTTAAGAATATACGAGAGAGGGAAAGAAAAAAGTAGGAAGACATGGAAAATAAAGAAAAGGGATTATTGTAGCTCTACAAAAACAAAACAACTTTGGGAGGCCGAGGCAGGTGGATCACGAGGTCAGGAGATTGAGGCCATCCTGGCTAACACGGTAAAACCCCATCTCTACTAAAAATACAAAAAATTAGCTGGGCGTGGTGGCATACGCCTGTAGTCCCAGCTACTTGGGAGGCTGACGTAGGAGAATCGCTTGAACCCGGGAGGCAGAGGTTGCAGTGAGCCAAGATCACGCCACTGCACTCCAGCCTGGGCGACAAGAGCAAAACTCCATCTCAAAAACAAAACAAAACAAAAATACCTATTATACTTTGGAATAAAGATAAAATCAGAGTTTATTCTTCTAAAAGAATGGTACAAAGTATGCTGAAGCTAAAAGAGATTTTTTTTTTTTATTTATTATTATTTTTGAGACGGAGTCTCGCTCTGTCACCAGGCTGGAGGGCAGTGGTGCAACCTCGGCTCACTGTAACCTCCACCTCCCTGCAACCTCCACCTCCCAGGTTCAAGTGATTTTCCTGCCCTCAGTCTCCCAAGCAGCTGGGACTACAGGGGCCTGCCACCACGCCCGGCTAATTTTTTGTATTTTCAGTAGAGACGGGGTTTCACCATGTTGGTCAGGATGGTCTCGATCTCTTGACCTTGTGATCCACCCGCCCTGGCCTCCCAAAGTGCTGGGATTACAGGCGTGAGCCACCGCGCCCGGCCAAAAAGATTTTTAATATTGTTAATACCTGAATGGTGCTTAATATTTAATAGGCACCCAAATTTGAATGGATGAATGAATATGTAATTAGGCTAAGACCTTTCTTTTCTGAATAAAAGCTAAAGTTTTATTCAGAAACTGAATTCTGACATAGGTCAAAGAATCCCATATACAGACCCAGAACAACAGAAAAAACCTGAGCACCTTGTTTGTGCTCCATTAGGTTTCTACTTTTTTTTTTTTTTTTTTTTTTTTTGAGATGGAGTCTCCTACTGTCACCCAGGCTGGAGTGCAGTGGCGTGATCTCAGCTCACTGCAACCTCCGCCTCCCGGGTTCAAGCGATTCTCCTTGCCTCAGCCTCCAAAGCAGCTGAGATTACAGGCACCTGCCACCACGCCCCGTTATTTTGTTTTTGTATTTTTAGTAGAGATGGGATTTCACTACGTTGGCCAGGCTGGTCTTGAACTCCTGACCTCATGATCCGCCCCCTGCTCAGCCTCCCAAAGTGCTGGGATTACAGGTGCGAGCCATCGCTCCAGGCCCATGAAGTTTCTATTTTTAAAGGTCTCAAATTTTTTACCCATGGATATAGCTAATACTCAGCCACAATACCTAAGGTAAATAAATGCAAAAATATTGGGACAAGATTGTAACACTTCTCAATGGGAATTTAAAGATGTATCTGTTTCCTGATTTTAAAATCTGTAAGTTTAATTTACTAGTCTATTTCATAAAGAGGAATGAAGACAAAATGAAAATTAGCATTAATCTAGGTGAAAGGTATTTTACAGTCAAAGAAAGACTGATCAACTCCAACAGAGCTTTAAGGAAAACAAACAAAAATCAAAGAAAGACTGAACTACACGAAACCAAAAGGTTCCTTAATTAGCAATGAAAGTGATATTTTTCTTACCCTCTGATGCGCCTATTCACAGCAGCTCGTATAGATTCTGAAGCAAGTATTTTTTCTGAATGTGCTGTGATTATATTCAATGCTTGTGGAATTGTTGGGGGTGTGGTGGGTAACCAAGATTCTGCTCCAGATTTTCTTGGTGCAGGAATAATACACAATTCCCCATGGCGGAAAAATACCTGCAAACGGTACATTTCAATTTTCACAGTGGGCACTGGCAAACTGCAGGTACATATGAATGTAATGCAGCAAGATTTCATCTCTATAAATTTTCTGAACTTGGGTATACTTACCCTATTGGTGCTATTATCAGGATCCAGCCATTTAGGGAGAAAGTCAGCAGCTTCTATTAACAAGAATTCACCATCATTGTCTTCAATCCTAATGCAAGAAAATTTCCAATTTTGCATTCAAAAAGCATATATCTGCTAGTAACTAAAACAGTTTCATTCTAATACATTTTCCTCTTCATCTTGGTAAATATTTGAGTATGTACTATGTGCAGATGGCTATAAGAAAGCAAAATATTTAAGATAACATTAAGCACTGAAGGAGACTGTAAGATTGTAAGGAGGAGTTGAAGGTAGATATGATAAGGAGAGAAGATAAGCAATTTACATAAAGAAATATTAGACAAAAATATGAAAATATACAAAAGTACTACAGGGTTCCAAAAGAAAAAAAAGAAACACATAGCTGAGATTAGAAAAGCCTTCATGTAGGAGGTGTTATTTGGGCCTGAAAAGATAATTATTATTTCTGCCTCATTTGCATCACTTTTTTTTTTTTATTTTGGAGACGGAGTCTCGCTCTGTCACTCAGGCTAGAGTGCAGTGGTATGATCTCGGCTCACTGCAACCTCCACCTCTTGTTTTCAGGCAATTATCCTGCCTCAGCCTCCCGAGTAGTTGGGATTACAAGTGCCCGCCATCATGCCCAGCTAATTTTTGTATTTTTAGTAGAGATAGGGTTTCGCCATGTTGCCCAGGCTGGTCTCGAACTCCTGACCTCAAGTGATCCGCTCACCTCAGCCTCCCAAAGTGCTAGGATTACAGGTGTGAGCCACCACGCCTGGCCCGTATCACTTTTTTAAATTTAATTTTTTAAAATAGGTTATACATTCACATGGTTACATTTTTTTAAAAAAAGTATTAAAAGTTACATGGCCAGGTGCAGTGGCTCACGCCTGTAATCCCAGCACTTTGGGAGGCCGAGGTGGGCGGATCACCTGAGGTCAGGAGCTCAAGACCAGCCTGACCAACATGGAGAAACCCCGTCTCTACTAAAAATACAAAAAAAATCAGCCAGGCGTGGTGGCCCATGCCTGTAATCCCAGCTACTCGGGAGGCTGAGGTAGGAGAATTGCTTGAACCTGGGAGGCAGAGGTTGTGGTGAGCCGAGATCGCACCATTGCATTCCAGCCTGGGCAACAAGAGCGAAACTCCATCTCAAAAAAAAAAAAAAAAAGTTACAAAATAAAAAAGTCTCCCTCCTACTTTTGTCCCTATCTGCTCAACCCTACATGCATCACTGCTGTTTCTTGTATATCCTTCTAGAGTTTGCTTACACATAATCTAGCTATAGAAATATATATTTGTATTTTCTCCCTTTTTTACACAAGACACGGCATATTTTATATACTGTTATATATCATTCTAGCTCTATACTTCTATTTTTATTATTTTATTTTATTTTATTTTATTTTTGAGACAGAGTCTCACTCTGTTGCACAGGCTGGAATGTAGTGGTGCAATCACACTCACTGCAACCTCTACCTCCTGGGCTCAAGTGATTCTCCTGCCTCAGCCTCCCGAGTAGCTGGGACCACAGGCATGGGCCACCACACATGGCTAATTTTTGTATTTTTAGTAGAGATGGGGTTTCACCACGTTGGCCAGGCTCGTCTCGAACTTCTGACCTCATATGATGCTTCCGCTTCGACCTCCCAAAGCGTTGGGATTACAGACGTGAGCCACCGCCCCAGGCCTACAATGTATTGTGTTCTTGAAACTTGCTAAGGCAGTAGATTTTAAATGTTCGCACCACACACAAAAAAATAAGTATGTGAAGTAATGTATGTTATGAGCTCAATTCAGCCATCCTACAATATATATGTATTTCAAGACAACATGTTATACATAATAAATATATAAAATTTTTATTTATCAATTTTAAAAATAGGCTGGGTGCAGTGGCTCACACCTGTAATCCCAGCACTTTGGGAGGCTGAGGCAGGTGGATCACTTGAGGTCAGGAGTTTGAGACCAGCCTGGCCAACATGGTGAAACCTTGTGTCTACAAAAAATACAAAAATTAGCCAGGTGTGGTGGTGCACGCCCATAGCCCCAGCTACTCAGGAGGATGAGGTACGAGAATTGCTTGAGCCCGGGAGGCAGAGGTTGCAGTGAGCCGAGATTGTTCCACTGCAGTCCAGTCTGGGCAAGAGAGTGAGAGGCTGTCTCAAAAAAATAAAATAAAATAAAATAGAGCACAGTGGCATGTGTCTGTAGTACCAGCTACTTGGGAGACTGAGGCAGGAGAATGGCTTGAGCCCAGGAGTTCAAGTCCCGCCTGGGCAAAATAGTAAGACCCCGTCTTTAAAAAACTAAATAAATAATAAATAAATTTAAAACATTTAAAAATTTTAAATAAATTTATTTAAAGATAAAAATAAAATGAGTTATCACTTAGATTTACATCCTGAAATATTTAAGGATCGAATGACAGCTACAGATGAAATAATAATGACCATGAGTTGGTAATTGTTGAAGCTGGATAATGGGAACATGTGGGTTCATTCTCTCTACTTTAATGTATGTTTAAAATTTAAATAATAAGTTTTCAAGGTTTTTTTCTCCCTTCTATTTTGTTCTGTTGGGAAAGAGGTTGAGTGGGTAAAAAAAGATCAGAATTTGGGTGCTGACTAGGAAAACTAGGACAAAATATAAGTGGGCGGAACGCCCTCTGCTGGCAACACGTGGTAATTACAGAAAACTCAGGTCCCGTTTTTAACGTAATGTTACCTACTTTGCTTCCTATACAATTGTTCACTGACTTCTCTTTAAATTGTTTCTGTGTATGATTTCTCAAAAAATATAGCTATGGTCTAGTAGAGGAATACATATTTAAAAATACGTGAAATATATGTGTATGTGTATGAATGGAATTTTATTTTTCAAAGATCCACAAGGAATTTAATGGTGATTACTTCTGGGAAGCAAGAGCAGTAGAAACCTTTGCATCTTTTGAATTTTGTTTACCACATGTATTTGTTTTTTCATAATTAGAATTTTAAAAAGAAAACCTAAAATAAGTAGGTTTTATTTGAACTCTTTTGGAAGTTGAACTCTTTGACAGTACTTTAATTTTTTTTTTTTTTTTTTTTTTTTTGAGACAGAGTTTCACTCTTGTTGCCCAGGCTGGAGTGCAATGGCGCGATCTCGGCTCACCGCAACCTCCGCCTCCCAGGTTCAAGCAATTCTCCTGCCTCAGCCTCCCGAGTAGCTGTGATTACAGGCATGCACCACCATGCCTGGCTAATTTTGTATTTTTAGTAGAGACAGGGTTTCTCCATGTTGAGGCTGGTCTCGAACTCCTGACCTCAGATGATCTGCCTGCCTCGGCCTCCCAAAGTGCTGGGATTACAGGTGTGAGCCACCGTGCCTGGCCGTGTACTTTAATTCTTTCTCAAGAAAAGGAAGCCACAAGAGAAGAGAAAGAAAACACAGATATGGCTGGGCGCGGTGGCTTACGCCTGTATTCCCAGCACTTTGGGAGGCCAAGGTGGGTGGATCACCTGAGGTCAGGAGCTCCAGAGACTAGCCTGGCCAACATGGTGAACCCTTGTCTCTACTAAAAATACAAAATTAGCCAGGCGTGGTGGTGCACACCTGTAATCCCAGCTACTTGGGAGGCTGAGGCAGGAGAATCGCTTGAACCCGGAAGGTGAAGATTGCAGTGAGCCCAGATCACACCACTGCACTCCAGCCTGGGTGACAGAGCAAGACTGTCTCAAAAAAAAAAAAAAAAAGAGCAAATCTGTACAATTTCCAGCAGACCACAGGAGAAAAATAAATTACTAAATAGATAAAAATGTAGTCACTTTGTTTCAGTAATAGAATTCCTTTAGAATAATTAAAATAACTACAATACCTTGCTACTAACTCTGGAAATTCCTTTGTGATCTGCTTTATTACATAAACAATAAACCATTCATCCTCAATGTTATCCCCAAACTTTGTCACGCCAAACATATGAGCAGGAACACCTCCTAAAAACAAGAGAAAAGCAACCATGTAACCAGATAAATTTGTTACTGCAAATAAAATGCACATAATCATTCAACTGAATACACATTCATTGACTGATTGCTCTAAGTACTGGGGAGCAGGGGTTGCAATCCTGAAGAAGAAGCCTACTCCTGAGGAGCTCAGGGTAAAACAAGACAACCAAATGATCTCAAAACAAGATAATGAACTCTAGAACAGGAGTGTGCAGTAAGGGCTATGTGAGTATAAAGGAGGGGATATCTGTGCTATGCTTGCCTGGAGGAATGACAAGAGGTGAGCTTTCCAGAAAAATGGAAAAGTATGTGCAAAGGCACAGAGGCATGATGTACAGAGTATGTATGTATAGAGTATTCTGGGAATACCAGGACGCTAGATTTGGATGGAGCAGAAGTTTTCAAACATGTGCACTATTCACAAACACATGGAAACTAAACAACAACACACTCTTGGAATAAATCACAGGGAAATTAGAAAATATCTTGGGACAAATAAAAATGAATGCGCATCATACCAAAACTTAAGGAATTCAGTGAAAGCAGTGCTAAAAAGGAAGTTTGTAGTTGTGAAAGATCTCAAATCAACAACCTATACCTCAAAAAAAAAAAAAAAAAAAAAAACTAAACCCAAACCTAGCATAAGGAAGGAAATAATAAACATTACAGCAGAGAGAAATAAAATAGAGACCAGAAAAAATAATAGAAAAACAAAACAGCTAAGTTGGGTTTTTTTAAAAGATTGACAAACTATTAACTTGATTAACCAGGAATAAGAGCAAATACTCAAATAACTAAAATCGGAAATGAAAGAGGGGACAGTACAACTTATGTCATAGAAATAAGAAGGATAAGAGAATTCTACGAACAATGGTATACCAGTAAGTTGGATAACCTATAAGAAATCGACAAATTCCTAGAAACACAACCTGTCAAGACTGGATCATGAGAAATACAAAAATCTGAACAGATCTATAACTAGTAAGGAGATTGAATCAATAATCCAAAAGCTCCTAACAAAGAAAAGCTGGCTTCACCGGGGAATTCTTCCAAACATTTAAAAAATTTGACACCAATCCTCCTCAAAATCTTCCAAAAAAATAAAAGGGAGGGAATTCCCAAATTCCTTCTGAGGCCAGCATTACCCTAATACCAAAGCCAGACAAAGACAATATAAGAAAGCTGTAGATCAATATCCCTGATGAGTATCAATGCAGAAATCCTTAACAAAATATCAGCAATCTGAATTCAACAACACATTAAATAGATTATTCACCACGACCAAGCGAGATTTATTCCTGGGATGCAAGGATGGTTCAACACATGAAAATCAATGTACAGTTAATATCCCACATCAACAGAATGAAGGTCAAACAAGTGCATTACAGAGTGTCTCAAGAGCTGCCATGGCAAACAATAGGTAGAAGAACAGCCCAACCAACTCTTCTTCTCCCCACCCCAGATCTCAAGTTTCTTCAACTAGAGAACTCCAATTAAAGTAACTATTTTTGTCTATATTAGACTTTGATTTAAATTTCATCTTGAAGCAATGGGAACTACTGAAGGATATTAAGCAGGAGAGTGACACAATCAAATTTGTGTTTTACAAACATAACCAGCAACAGTGTGAGGAACTAGAAAGACAGGAACCAGAGAGGTAAGTTAGGAGGCTGTTGTTTTCCAGATGTAGAGATAAAGAGGGTCTACACTGAAGCCAAATAGATGTAGAGAAGGGGTCACATTTTAGAAGCATTCAGGATTTAGCATCTGACTGAACATGGTGAAGTGAGGAACTGATTATGATTTTGAATTACTGACTAGCTTGGATAACTGGGTGGATGGCAATGCCATTAAACAAGATAAGAAAACAGTAAAAATGGTTTTCTAGAGGACGGATAAAGGGTTGGTTTTAGATGTGCTACACCAATGTGACAGTGTTCTTGCCAATAAATATCGTATGTATTTCAATGAATAAGAGCTCAATAAAATTAACAGTAAGATATGTAGCAATTGTTGCCAAAAGATAACAGATACGCACTAAACTGAGAGTATCCCAGTGATGTACACTTGTGATGTATACATGGGGGGTATATCTTGTGATGGTATCACAAGATGCCAGGCTCCTGATCCCAAATAAGACCTCACATAAGTCACTGTGTAAGGAGAGACTTGGTCACCTACCCATGATTTATTTTCATAAAACTATAAGAAATGATAGAACTGTAATGTGACCAGTTCCCCACCAGACTACTTAAGGGTATATGTCTGCTGCTTAAACTTCAAAGGCCAGCTGGCAAGCCAAAGCCATCGTGCCCAGCAGAGGAGCAGGTCCTGAGAACCCAAACATTGCAGGGCATAGCTGGGAACATACCAAGGAAAACAATGTCATTGCATATACGCAGTAGGCAAAGAGCCAAAAAATTAGCTTACAAGCAACTTAAATATGGGAGGTGGGGTGGATTTCTAGAGCTGTCCTGATGCTGCCCAGGAGTGTCTTGTCTGTAAGTCCTAATAAACTCATCTACTTGCCAAGATAGACCTGTCCGAGTCATTCTTTGGTCTCTCCGCTCCCTCCTAGTTTAATCCTGGGTTTTTCTCATAACAGGACAGAGTGCCATATTTTGCCAGAGGTCAGATCTCAAGCACCAACAACACAGGGAAGCAATGAAGAAACCTCAAAATGCTTGTAAGTGGCAAATATTAGTCATAAAGCCCAATTATTTATCTTTATAAGCCGGGCAGAGCCACTCAGATCCTCACCAAAATGGCTATATGAAACAAGGCAGCCTACCGAACACATCATCAAAATAACGAATCCTGAGTAACAGCAAAAGGAACCATGATTAAAGCCAGATGCCTGAAACTATTTAGTATAGATACTTAGATACATTATGGCATAGTGTAGTAACTAAAGTTCAAAAGAATAGCCATGAGTTTAATAACGTTTAGTATATGCTAATTCCTAAGGCAAATTTAGAAAGTTTTCATTAATATGATTTTTTAAAAAAAAAGCTTTAAGGCTAACTGAATATAGAAAAGTATTACTCATCTAAAAAGTTTAGTGTATTAATCTCTTCCTGGCAACACTGAATGAAGCGTGGACTATTACACATCACTGTTGTCAGGATAACATTAAAAGTCACACTAATCCAAACAAGTAAAAGAGCCTTACCTTTCCCAGGTTTATATTTAAGATTGAAAGGCTGATTCTGCCAGATGTAGGGGACCAGCATAGGTGCAAACTGAGTCATTATTCTCTCAATGTACTTCTGAAGAATCTCTTTATGTTTATCTGAGTCCCTTGACTCATCTGGTATCAGGAACAGGCAGTACTCCACTGTGTCTTCCATCGTAGCAAGCTTCATGGTTTCTTCCATTCTTCTTTGAAAACTATGTTTAAAGTTCCAAAATATAAACCACATAGAACAATGCGGAAGTAACATCTGAACTCTTTTAGATGGTTCTATGAATATTGTTTTCTAAAATTTAGTTAGGCCGGGCACAGTGGTTCATGCATGTAATCCTATCACTTTGGGAGGCCGAGACAGGCAGATCACTGGAGGTCAGGAGTTTGAGACCAGCCTGGCCAACATGGTGAAACCCCGTCTCTACTAAAAATACAAAAATTAGCTGGGTGTGGTGGCATGCACCTGTGATCCTAGCTACTCGGGAGGCTAAAGCAGGAGAATCACTTGAACCTAGGAGGCAGAGGTTGCAATGAGCCGAGATCATGCCACTGCACTCCAGCTTGGGTGACAGAGCAAGGCTCCAACTAAAAAAAATAAATAAATAAAAATTAAAAATAAAAAAATAAAATTTAGCCACATACCATCACCATGGTTTTTGCCTTAACCATACACCACCTACAGTAATATTTATTTAATTTTTTTAAACTTTATTTATTTATTTGAGATGGAGTTTCACTCTTGTTGCCTAGGCTGGAGTGCAGCGGCATGATCACAGCTCATTGCAACCTCCACCTCTTGGGCTCAAGCCATCCTCCCACCTCAGCCTCCCAAGTAGCTGGGACCACAGGTGCATGCCACCATGCCCAGCTAACTTTTTTTGTATTTTTAGTAGAGGCAAGGTTTTGCCATATTGCCCAGGCTGGCCTAGAACTCCTGAGCTCAAGCAGTTCTTCCACCTTGGTCTCCCAAAGTGCTGGGGTTATAGGCACCTGGCCTAATATTATTTTTAATGATTCTTTACACTTAAAACTTTATCTTTAAAATTACGTTAAAAGGAAACCTTGATATAATACAGTGAATAGAAATCTAGTATCACATTCCCCAATTAGTAAGTATGTAAGAATAAAATCTTTACTTTTTATATTTTTCCTATTTTGGAAGTGAAGAATGAAATTTTCAATGTTTGCCCTTGTACTAGCAGTGGTATGTGTAATATATTTCGAGAAACACTGCACTAACACCTACTGTTTACATACTATCAAAAACCCCAGTTCTGCCACTAATTAGTTGTGCCACTGTGGACATTTCACTTTCTCTTTCTGGGTTTTTTTCTTTAATTTAGGATAAGTTATCTACCATCTCTAAAATCTCTCCCTGCTTTAAAATTTTGTTATTTAAACTCTAAAGTACAATCTCTCTTGCTCTACAGAATGTACATCTCTCTCTTTTACGAACATTGTATGGCGTAGAGGAATTCAGAACTACAAAACATTCATGTCCTGTCATTTTACCTCTGTCCTAAATTTGCCCCTTTTTCAAGTCTCATGGGATGGTAGGTATATCTTTCTTTTCTTTTTCTTTTTTTTTTTTTTTTTTGAGATGGAGTCTCGCTCTGTCGCCCAGGCTGGAGTGCAGTGGAGTGATCGCAGCTCACTGCAACCTCTGCCTCCCAGGTTCAAGTGATTCTTTTGCCTCAGCCTCCCAAGTAGCTGGGACTATAGGCGCACGCCACCATACCTGGCTAATTTTTGTATTTTCAGTAGAGACGGGGTTTTACCATATTGGCCAGGCTGGTCTCAAACTCCTGACCTCATGATCCACCTGCCTCGGCCTCCCAAAGCGCTGTTTTTTTCTTTTAATTTTTAAGGGTAAATAGTAGGTGTATATATTTATGGGGTACATGAGATATTTTGATACAGGTATACAATGCATAATAAGCACCTCAGGGTAAATGAGATATCCATTGCCTTAAGCATTTATCCTTTGTGTTACAAACAATCTAATTATACTCTTTTAGTTATTTTTATTAAAAAAAATTTCTGTAGCCAGGACATGCTCTCATCTGAACTTCGTTATTTTTAAATGTACAATTAAATTATTATTTACTATAGTCACCCTGTTGTGCTACCAAATACTAGTTTTCATTCACTCTATTTTTTTTGTACCCTTTAACCATCCCACTCCCCCACAAACCCTCTGCAACCCTTCCCAGCTTCTGGTAACCATCCTTCTACTTGCTATCTCCATGAGTTCAACTGTTTTAATTTTTAGCTCCTACAAATTAGTGAGAACATTTGAAGTTTATCTTTCTGTGCCATCCTTATTTCACTTCCATCCAGTTCCACTTGCTCTTCAGTTCCATCCATGTTGTTACAAATAACAGAATCTCATTTTTTTTTTATGGCTGAAAAGCACTCCATTGTGTGTATGTGCCACATTTTCTTCATTATCTGTTGATGGACACTAAGGTTGCTTCCAAATCTTGGCTACTGAGAATAGTGCTGCGATAAACATGGGAGTGCAGATATCTCTTTGATATACTGATTTCCTTTCTTTTGGGTAAATACCCAACAGTGGGATTGCTGGATCATATAGTAGCTCTATTTTTAGTTTCTTGAGGAATCTCCAAAACTGTTCTCCATAGTGACTGCACTAATCTACATTCTCACCAACAGTGTTTTATCCAAATCCTTGCCAGCATTTGTTATTGCCTGTCTTATGGATAACAGCCATTTTAACTGGGGTGAGATGCTATCTTATTGTAGTTTTGATTTGCATTTCTCTGATAAGCAATGATATTGAGCACCTTTTCATAAACCTGTTTGCCATTTTTATGTCTTCTTTGAGAAATGTCTATTCAGAGTTTTTATCCAATTCTTAATCAATTATTAGACTGCTTCCTAGAGAGTTGTTTGAACTCCTTATATATTTTGGTTATTAATCCCTTGTCAGATGGGTAGTTTGCAAATATTTTCTCCCATTCTGTGGGTTCTCTCTTCACTTTGTTGATTGTTTCCTTTGCTGTGCAGAAGCTTTTTAACTTGATGTGCTCCCATTTGTACATTTTTGTTTTGGCTGCCTCTGTTTGTGAGGTATTACTCAGGAAATCTTTGCCCACTTTAATGTCCTAGAGAGTTTCCCCAATATTTCCTTTTAGTAGTTTCATAGTTTGAGGGCTTAGATTTAAGTCTCTAATCCATTTTGACTTGATTTTTGTATATGGTGGGAGGTAGTGGGTCTGGTTTCATTCTTCTGCATACGGGTATCAGTTTTCCCAGTACCATTTATTGAAGAGACTGTCTTTTCCCCAGTGTATGTTTTTGGTACCTTTGCTGAAAATGAATTCACTGCAGACATATGGATTTGTTTCTGGGTTCTCTATTCTGTTCCTGTTTTTATGCCAGTGCCATGCTGTTTTGGTTACTATAACTCTGTTGTATAATCTGAAGTCGGGTAATGTGATTCTTCCAGTTTTGTTCTTTTTGCTCAGGATAGCTTTGGCTATTCTGGCTCTTTTGTGGTTCCATATAAATTTTAGGATCTTTTTTCTATGACTGTGAAGAATGTCATTGGTATTTTGATGGAGGTTGCATTGATACCTCTTAATTTTCTAAGGGTTTTCCTTACTTATCTCTTAATTTTCTAAGGGTTTTCCTAAATAAGAGTACTAGTTTATTCTTGCTGCCAGGTGATGCTTGGTAAAGAAAGAAATGGCGGTGGATGGACCACCCTAACTCCATGATTCCAATCTTACTCAGCTTTCTAAGAGACTCATAAGGAACCTGCTTCTTCTTATCCAGACACCCACTCACCACAGTCTAACCAAATCATCATTTTGCCTTTCAACCCAGAGGGACAGACAGTAATTTTACCCATCCACCCCATAACGCCAAACACACGTCATCATGCAGAATTTGGTGTCAGAACTGGAAGGGACTCTATGATGACTCAGGCTAATGCCTCACTGTACATATGAGAAAACCCAGAGTACAGAAAAAGAAGCGACCAAGCAGCAGGAGCTTGACTTGGAGTCTAGTGCTCTTTACCCAGTCTAGGCTCCCTCCTGCCATCTAACAAAATGAAGCCAATTTCTCTTACGGTTCTAGGGCCTCTCCTTCGCGTCTCTGCTGTGGCACCTTTCCTTAGCCGCCTCTCCGACTGCGAGAGCTGATCGAGAGCTGCCACCGGCCGCCGAAGCCTGGATCAGGCTCTGTCCCGACGCCTGACCGGAACCTGAAGCCAGCGGAAATCCTGAGAGAAAGTCTGAAACCCACTCAGTCCTCGAAACCTTGTTTGTCGTCACTGCTGTGCGTCGGCGGGAGCATTTTACGAGTGCCCGGGGGCCTTCGTCACTTCCGCCCCCGCGGCAAAGCAGGGAGGTTGGAGGACTGGAGAGCTGGGGACCCTGGGGAGGTGGCTGCTCGGAGTCTAGGTGACGGGGCGAGACGGGGCCGGTAGGTGGCGGGAGGGGCCGGGCCGGAGCCGGCGGGAGGGCCAGGCCCGGAGGCCCCCACCCTGGCGTGCCCGCCCCGGCCGCGGCTGAGGAGGAGGAGGAGGAGGATGATCTCCAGATACACTCGGAAGGCGGTGCCACAGAGCTTGGAGCTGTGAGTGGACTGCTCAGCCACCCCAGCCGGGGCGGGCGGCGGGCGCTCTGGGGACCCTCCTTGACCAGTCCTTCGTTCCTTTCCTTTCCCAGGGCTGGGGAGAGATTTTTCTTCGGAATTCTCTCCTCTCAGCCCTGCTGGACCCTGCCCCTTCTTCCTCCATCTCCAGCTGAGGGCGTGTCGCCCTTCGTCTGAAATTCCTGAAATCAAGCACTGGGTCTGCTGAAGCATTTGTAGCATCCGCAGTGCTTCAGGTCCCATTGTTAATGGCCATGGTAGCTCGAGAAGTTATTAATAGCTAACTGAGGGCTCCAGGAGAGTGCTCACTTGACAGTGTGCAAAGCTATTTACATACATTTGCTCATTCCTATCAATGATATAAGATTGGGAACATTATTTTGCACATTCTACAGATAAAGATCCCAGAATTAAAGATTGTAGCATGCCAAAGATCACACAGCTTGAAGGTGGTAGAGCTGAGAGGTACAAACCTGATGTCGATCTGATTCTGAAGCCTGTGGTCATAACCATCACACATACTGCCTCCCCACCTCTGCAATTAAGCACCAGAATCCATAAAGATCAGTTTTGCTTTTGAGACTTTAAAGAGCAAATATTTCTGGCTTTAAAAAGATCCACCCCCACGGCCGGCCGTGGTGGCTCACGCTTGTAATCCCAGCACTTTGGGAGGCTGAGGCGGGCGGATCACTTGAGGCCAGGAGTTCGAGACCAGCCTGGCCAACATGGCGAAACCCCATCTCTACTAAAAATGCAAAAAAAAAAATGGCCGGGCATGGTGGGGGCCTGTAAACCCAGCTACTTGGGAGGATGAGGCAGGAGAATCACTTGAACCCGGGAGGCAGAGGTTGCAGTGAGCGGAGGTCACGCCATCGCACTCCAGTCTGGGTGACAAGAGCGAAACTCCGTCTCAAAATAAATAAATAAATAAATAAATAATAAAAAAATAAAAAGAGCCGCCCCCTACCCTGACCGAAGTGTTGTATAATAATTTAGAAAGTAAGTAATAATAGTGTCATACATTTATTAATGCTTTACACTTCCAAAAGGGCCTTCACTTTTTTTTTTTTTTGGAGACAGGGTCTTGCTCAGTTGTCCAGGCTGGAGGGCAGTAGTGCAATCCTTGCTCACTGCAGCCTCCACCTATGGGCTCAGGTGATCCTCACAATGTAGCCTCTTGAGTAGCTGAGACTACAGGTGCACACCACCACAACTGTCTAATTAAAAAAAAATTTTTTTTTGGTAGAGACAGGGTCCCACTATGTTGCCCAGGCTGGTCTCAAACTCCTGGACTCAAGCAGTTCTCCCACTTTGGCCTCCCAAAGGGTTGGCGTGAGCCACCATGCCCAGCTCACTTCACTTTTTGATCTTAACAACTCTGTAAAGTGGGTATGATTATCTTCAGTCTTTCAGAAGATGAAATTATATCAGAAATATTACATATTTTAAGATTATATAGCCAAAAAGTCAGGAGTTGAGCTTGGGCTTTAACCCCAAATTCCAATTTTTTTTCCTTCATGGAGCTATATAATTTTAGCAACCATAAATTTATTAATTAAATATTAACTATAAATAAATGTATTAATTAAATATTAACTTTTCCTTTCATTTAGCTATGTAATTTTAGCAACCATAAATATATTAACTATTAACTATTAATATTTATTAACTATTTAATTTAATTAAATTTATTAAATATTAACTTAATTATGCACATACATGATAATTGCAAGCATGCTATTTTGAATCATTCTTGGGTTTCTGGCTAGGCTGTCTTCTAGCCACGTGACTTTTAGGCAAATTACTACATCACTGAGCCTTCGTTTCTGCAATATAGGAGTAACACCTTATCCAAAAGCTTATCTAAAATGATGGTGTGGACCCCCACGCCTGTAATCCTAGCACTTTGGGAGGCCAAGGTGGGCGACTGCCTGAGCTCAGGAGTTCAAAACCAGCCTGGGCAACATGGTGAAACCCTGTCTCTACTAAAAATGCAAAAAATTAGCTGGGCATGGTGGCACATGCCTGTAATCTCAGCTACTTGGGAGGCTGAGGCATGAGAATTGCTTGAACCTGGGAGGCGGAGGTTGCCGTGAGCCGAGATCACGCCACTGTACTCCAGCCTGGGTGACAGAGGAAGACTCTGTCGCAAAAAAATAAATAAAAAAAAAATAAGAATAAAATGATGGTGTGGAGCTTGACACATATACATCCTCAATAAATGGTATTTTCCTTGTCCCTTCGCACTTTTACTTGGGATACAATAGGCATACAAAGAAAATAAGTCTAAAACCTCTCTTTGCCTTTTAGAAGCTTATTATTTATTAAGGAATAAGATATCTACATGGTAGCAGTTTAGTTCCTAGTAAACTCTTTGGGAACTAGGAAGAAGAAACAGTCATCTCTTAGATTTGGGATGTGTTGTTCCTACTTAAAAAAAAAATTGTGAGGAAACTGTCTTTTCCCAATAAAGTGACTGAGGTTTAGCTAAAAATCTGCTTTTATGATTAATTCCAACCATTCTGAAAGTTAAAAAAAAATCTTGTATGGAAAAAAATGATAGGCACTTGCTGGGCCAGAATTATTATTAACTAGTATAGTTATATCAGTTTTCTTTCTATTTTTTTTTTTTTTTGAGACGGAGTCTCTGTTGCACAGGTTGGAGTGCAGTGGTGCCATCTTGGCTCAGTTGCAACCTCCACCTCCTAGGTTCAAGTGATTCTTCCACCTCAGCTTCCCAAGTCGCAGGACTACATGCCCAGCTAATTTTTGTATTTTTAGTAGAGATGGGGTTTCGCCCCAGGCTGGTCTTGAACTCCTGGACTCTGTCTGCCTCGGTCTCCCAAAGTGCTGGGATTATAGATGTGAGCCACCGCACCTGGCCTACTTGTTCTTGATTGTTGATTTGATACTCCCTATAAGGCCCAAACGATGATTCTGTAGCTGGAGTCAGGATGAAGTGAATAATGAAGATAATGAAGATAAAATATCTTAATGGGAGCAAATTCAAAGCAATTTTTACTTTAGATGTTATAATAATGATAACCTGCTTTGAAGCCGTAACTTTAGTTTTCTACCTAGCCATTAAAAATTATAATTGTTGAAAAGAGTATGGGAAAGGAATGATTTTCAACATACAGCTTAACATTTTTTAATGAAAAATTTCAAACATAAACATATAGAGAATAGTATCATGAACTACCTGTCACCCCACATTCAACAGTTAACAAAGTTAATATATTTGCTTCATCTATCTTCCTTATCCTTTTCTTTCTTTCTTTTTTTTTTGAGACAGAGTCTCACTCTGTCGCCCAGGCTGGAGTGTAGTGGTGCCATCTCGGCTCACTGCAAGCTCCACCTCCCAGGTTCACACCATTCTTCTGCCTCAGCCTCCCAAGTAGCTGGGACTACAGGTGCCTGCCACCATGCCCAGCTAATTTTTTGTATTTTTAGTAGAGACGGGGTTTCACCGTGTTAACCAGGATGGTCTCGATCTCCTGACCTCGTGATCTGCCCGCCTCAGCCTCCCAAAGTGCTGGGATTACAGGCGTGAGCCACCGCGCCTGGCCTCCTTATCCTTTTATTAACTTCTCTGCACCTGTCTGTGAAATAAGGAAAGCAAAACTGCAGATACTGCCATTTCACCCCTATATATGTCATTATGCATCTCTAAAAATTATGGACATTTTTGTATGTAGTCATAGTGCCATTATTAAATTTAATGATATTTTTTGTTATTATCTAATTGTCAATTCATAGATTTCCCTGGCAGACTAAAAAAATGTCTTAAGTCTCTATTTCATAGCTTGAATTTGTATTTCTTATCCTTTCCACTTTTTCAAAGACAAGCTCTTGTTTGTAGGACCACTGAATGAGAGACATACAGGTAAGTCTGCACAAATTGATCTCCACAATTTGAGAAATAATTTAAAGTGCAAGCTCCACTGACTGGGCTCTTAGCTTTATCTTTATATAGAACAATGGTACAATTCACTAAAATCTCAAACTCTTCATTTCCTTCTAGAGGCCTTCCTCTGAGAGCCAGATTACTAGGATTTGAATCTTGGCTTCATCGCTTACTAACCAAATGACCTTAAGCAGGTTACTTAATCCCTCTGTGCCTTAGTTTCCTTTGAAATAAGAGTATTTGAGATTTATGATATACATTTGCATATTAAAGACCTGGAAGATCTCTTGTAAAGAAATCTGTGTAACTTTGTTCAACCTATTACAGTTCCTAAATGTATCTGACTACAGAATTTTGTGAGGAAAGTCTACCGTAGATTACTAGGAACATATATTGATTGACCCCATAGATTACTGGAACATATAATGATTGACCCCATAGCTTAATCCAGTGCATACACTGGAGTCTCTAGAGCAGCAATATTCAATACAAATATGATATAAGCCACATATGTAATTTAAAATTTTCAGGTGGTCACATTAAAAAAGAAAGGTGAAATTGGCCGAGTGCAGTGGCTCATGTCTTGAATCCCAGTACTTTGGGAGGCTGAGGTAGGAGGATCATTTGAGGCCAGGAGTTAGAGACCAGCCTGAGCAACATAACAAGATCCCAATCTCTACAAAAAAAAAAAAAATTAAAAATTAAATAATTAGCCAAGTGTGGTGGTGAGTACCTGTAGTCTCAGATACACAGGAGGCTGAGACAGAAGAATCCCTTGAGCCCAGGAGGTCAAGGCTGCAGTGAGCTATGACCACACCACTGTACTCCAGCTTGGACAACACAGCAAGACCCCGTCTCAAAAAATAAAATAAAAGTGAAATTTTTTTACCTTTTTATTTTGAAATAATTATAGACTCACAGGAAGTTGTAAAAATAGTACCAAGAATCCCATGAACTTTTCACTCAGCTTCCCCCAATGATGACATCTTATGTAACTGTGGTATAATTTAAAAGCCAGGAAAATGACATTGGTACAATACTGTTAACTAGACCTACAGACCTTATCCAGTTTTTACATCCACTCCTGTGTGTGTGTATGTGTGTATATAGTTCTTTCTATGCAATTTGGTCCCATTTACAGATTACTGCAAATACGACTATAAATCAAGATAGAGAGCTGTTTCATCACCACCAAGGAGCTTCACTGTGTATCCCTATCCCTTTATAGTTATATCCACTCTTGTCTCCATCCCTGGCGACCATTAATCTGTTCTTTACCACTATAGTTTTGTCCAATGTACCATTATATAAATGGCCCTTAAACAATGCAGGGGTTAGGGGTATTGACCCCTTGTACAGTAAAACATCCATGTTCAACTTTTGACTCCCCAGAATTTAACCACTAATAGCCTACTGTTGACTGGAAGCCTTACCAATAACATAGTCAACACAAAAATAGACTGGTAGTTACATATATTTCACACATTCATGACATACCTTTTTCTTAAATTTTTTCGATATTTCTAGGCTACATGGTTCATCTGTTGAGTTTCTTCAAATTGTTGCAAATCTCCAAAAAATTTTCCAATATATTTATTGAAAAAAATCTGCATATAAATGGGCTCACACAGTTTAAACCTGTGTTGTTCAAGGTCAACTGTAGTAGTTAATGGTTTTTCTATTGGCTTTGGCTTTTTGCACTAAAAAGCATGGTGCTTTTGAGATCCATCCAAGTTGTTGCATGTATCAATAGTTTATTTCTCTTTATTGCTGAATAATATTTCATTATGTGGAAATATCAATGTTAAAGGACATTTGAGTTGTTTTCAGTTATTTTTTTCAATTGTAAATAAAGCTGCTGTGAACATTTGTATACAGATTTTTGTATGAATGTAAGTTTTCATTGCTCTAGGCATAATGCCCAAGAGTGCAACTGCTAGGGCTCTGGGTAAATGCATATGTTTAGTTTTATTAGAAACTGTCAAACTATTCTAGAATGGCTATACCATTTGACATTCCTGCCAGCAATGTATGAGACATCCAGTTTCTCCACATCCATGCCTGCATTTTGTGTTATCATTATTTTTAATTTTAGCTGTTCTAATTGGTGTGTGGTGATATCTACTATATTTTCAACTTGTAGTGACATTAATTTTAAGAATATATTTTGTTTAACCCAATATATCCAAAATATTATCATTTTAATATGTAATCAAGATAATAAATGAAGTATTGCAAATTCTTCTTGAAATCCAATGTGTTTTATACTTAAAACACAATTCTGACTAGCCAGATTTTAACCACTGGTGGCTACCATATCAGACAGTGCAGTTCCAGAGCAGAGGAAGTAGGTGACTAACTTCTAGATTAAATTATTGAATTGTATGTATTTTTTTATACAGGAAATATAACTTTGTTTTGTCTTTCATAGGAAAGGAATAACAAAACATGCTCTTAACCATCATCCCCCTCCAGAGAAGCTGGAGGAAATTTCCCCCACCAGTGACAGTCATGAGAAAGACACAAGTTCCCAAAGGTAATAACACAAAGTGTACTTGTTTACTTATTGCACTTGCTCATGGCAGAGGTTTTGTTTTTTGGCTTAAGATTGGTGTCAAGCCTTATGCTAATGAAAACAAAGCAAGAATTTTTGTCATGTTCTCAGTACCATTTAGTTTTCATTCTGAAACAGCTAATGACAACATCATACATATTTTCATAACCTTTGAGAAGTAGTATTATAAAGTAGTTAAGAACACGGATAATCTGCCATGGGATTAGAATGAAAAAACAAACAAACAAACACACAAACAAACAAAAACAGAAAATCCCAGCACTATAGGAGGCCAAAAGGTGGGAGGATCATTTAAGCCCAGGAGTTTAAGACCAGCATGGGCAACATGGCAAACCCCATCTCTACAAAAAAAAAATAAATAAAATAACATAGCCAAGTGTGGGGATGTGCACTTGTGGTCCCAGCTACTACAGAAGCTGACATGGGAGGATTGCTTGAGCCCAGAAGGTCAAGGCTGCAGTAAGCTGTGTTTACACCACTATACTCCAGCCTGGGTGAAAGAGCAAGACATTGTTTCAAGAAAAAACATAAATAGGGCCGGGCGCGGTGGCTCACGCCTGTAATCCCAACACTTTGGGAGGCCGAGGTGCGCGGATCACGAGGTCAGGAGATCGAAACCATCCTGGCTAACATGGTGAAACCCCGTCTCTACTAAAAATACAAAAAAATTAGCCGGGCATGGTGGTGGGGGCCCATAGTCCCAGCTACTCAGGAGGCTGAGGCAGGAGAATGGCATGAACCCGGGAGGCGGAGCTTGCAGTGAGCCAAGATCACGCCACTGCACTCCAGCCTGGGTGACAGAGCGAGACTCCTTCTCAAAAAAAAAAAAAAGAAAAGAAAAAACATAAATTAAATAAATATCAGAAACAGCAAGATTATAAAAAACAAACAATAAAATAACATAACATAAATAAAAAAGAACATGGACTCAGGAGGAGTTCAACATCTGATTTTTAATCCTGGGCCTATAACTTATTAGCTGAGTAACATTGGGAAAATTACTTAACTGATAATAGTATATCTTATAGCAGCAGTCCCCAACCTTTTTGGCACCAGGGACTGGTTTTGTGGAAGACAATTTTTCCATGGACTGTGCAGTGGGGTGAGGGATGGTTTCAGGATGATTCAAGTGCATTACATTTATTATACACTTTATTTCTATTATTTTCACATTGTAATATATGATGAAATAATTATACAACTCACCGTAATGTAGAATCAATGGGAGCCTTGAGCTTGTTTTCCTGCAACTAGACAGTTCCATCCGGGGATGATGGGAGACAGTGACAGATGATCAGGCATTAGATTCCCATAAGGAATGCACAACCTAGATCCCTTGCATGTGCAGTTCGTGCTCCTGTGAGAATCTGATGCCACCACTGATCTGACAGAAGGCAGAGCTCAGGTGGTAATGTGAGCCATGGGGAGCTGCTGTAAATACAGATGAAGCTTCATGCACTCACCTGCCACTTACCTCCTGCTCTGCAGCCCAGTTCCTAACAGGCCACAGACCAGCACCGGTCTGTGACCCCGGGGTTCGGGACCCCTGTCTCATAGGATGTTGCAAATATTAATGAGATAATGTATGTAAAACTTGGCACAATGCTTGGCATGTAGTAAATGCTGAGTAAATATTAGCTGTAGTTATTTTAAGTAATAGAACAGGGAAGATGGTTCTTCAGTCTCTCAGAACTTCAATTAGTGTCTGAGATGCAATGTGTGATTAAAAAAAATATTGTATAATCATAGGCCGGGCGTGATGGCTCACATCTGTAGTCTCAGCACTTTGGGAGCCCAAGACAGGTGGATCACTTGAGCTCAGGAGTTCAAGACCAGCCTGGGCAATATGGCAAAACTCTGTCTCTACCAAAAATACAAAAAAAAAAAAGCCTGGGCACGGTGGCTCGCGCCTGTAGTCCCAGCACTTTGGGAGGCCGATGTAGGCGGATCACTTGAGGTCAGGAGTTCAAGACCAGCCTGGCCAACATGGCAAAACCCCGTCTCTACTAAAAATACAAAAATTGGCTGGGGGTGGTGGCGCACACCTGTAGTCCCAGCTACCCAGGAGGCTGAGGCAGGAGAATCACTTGAACCCGAGAGGAGGAGGTTGCAGTGAGCCGAGATCACGCCACTGCACTCAGCCTGGGCAACAGAGCGAGACTCCATCTCAAAAAAACAAAACAAAAGTACAAACAAAATTAGCCAGTCATGGTGGCACGCACCTGTAGTCCCAGCTACTTGGGAAGCTAAAGTGGAAGAATCACTTGAACCCAGGAGGTGGAGGTTGCAGTGAGCTGAGTTTGCACCACTGCATTCCAGCCTGGGTGACAGAGCGAGACCCCATCTCAAAAAATAAAAAATAAAAAGTGCCATACAAGATCAGATACTACTATTAGCATTTCTGAAATGTCTTTAGTTGTCAAGAGTATGTTATAGGCTGGGTGCGGTGGCTCATGCCTGTAAATCCTAGCACTTTGGGAGGCCGAGGTGGGCAGACTGCCTGAGCTCAGGAGTTCAAGACCATCCTGGGCAACATGGTGAAACTCCTTCTCTACTAAAATGCAAAAATGAGCTGGGTGTGGTGGTGCACACCTGTAGTCCCAGCTACTTGGGAGACTAAGGCAAGAGAATCATTTGAAT
Source organism: Gorilla gorilla gorilla (assembly GCF_029281585.2). Classification (NCBI taxonomy): domain Eukaryota; kingdom Metazoa; phylum Chordata; class Mammalia; order Primates; family Hominidae; genus Gorilla; species Gorilla gorilla. Next base: position 42,564,694 of record NC_073232.2, on the reverse strand, counting down.
CCAGGAGGCCGAAGTTGCAGTGAGTCAATATCGTGCCACTGCACTCTAGCCTGGGCGACAGCATGATATTCTGTCTCCAGAAAAAAAAAAAAAGAGTATGTCATAGGTGAGATGTTGAAGTATTCATTGTAAACTATGACTAGAATTATTTGGAATGACTGCCATCAATTCTATAGGAATTAGGACTTTTCCATAATGCTCAAATTTCAAGTTCTTCATTTATTTTTGCCTATGTGGATATATTTGTACACATGTTTATCACCTAGTAAGCTGCTGAGTAGTTAATGCCACAGAAACTTGAGGACATATGAAAAATTTTCTTTTTTCTCTCCTCCTCCCAAATTGTGCCTTTAGCAAGTCTGACATCACAAGAGAATCATCTTTTACATCAGCCGACACTGGGAATTCACTGTCTGCTTTTCCAAGTTATACAGGCGCAGGGATATCTACTGAAGGAAGCTCGGACTTCTCCTGGGGATATGGTGTGAGTTATATGTTATCAGTCTGATAGAGTGCTTGGGAGACAATTCTGGGAATTAGGATTTGTCAGTATATTTCATTCCTTCACTCTCCTGCATTGTTTCTTTACATTTATCATACTTCATAATAACTGTAAAGAAGCATCAGTCCTCATCTTCTTTCAGTATTTGCTTTGTTTTATTGATATAGTAGTTGAGCCTTAGACATGCTTAGTGTTCAACTTAAACAGTTGCAGGTTGGCCGGGCACGGTGGCTCACGCCTGCACTCCCAGCACTTTGGGAGGCCGAGGCGGGCGGATCACCTGAGGTTGGGAGTTCTAGACCAGACTGACCAACATGGAGAAACCCTGTCTCTACTAAAAATACAAAATTAGCCGGGTGTGGTGGTGCATGCCTGTAATCCCAGCTACTCCGGAGGCTGAGGCAGGAGAATGGCTTAAACCCGGGAGGCGGAGGTTGCTGTGAGCCGAGATCACGCCATTGCACTCCAGTCTGGGCAACAAGAATGAAACTGTCTCAAAAAAAAAAAAACAGCAACAAACAGTTGCAGGTTAATATGGATTTGTGCTCTGGGTCTATTCCTTTTGCCATGCCCAGTCCACTAATGTATGTCTTTACCACTAATGTTACCTTGTTGTTTAAAATGTTTTTGAAAGTTTATTATTAAGCCATTATAGCCTGGGAAAATATTTATGATATATTGGTAATGAAAAGAAACAGGTTATAAATCATATGTGTAGTGTCACTCTAATTTTGTTTTATATAAATTCTGCCTATATTAGTGAAAAGGACCAAGATATTTACTCAAAATATTGTTCAGTTGTTATTAATTAGGTGATGAGATGAGTGAGTTTTACTTCTTTACTTATTTTTGGCTATTTCCCATTATAAAATATTATTTTTAAAAGACCAACAACTCTAAAAATTTTTTAAAGACAATTTTTATGCATAATTTTATCATCTTGATGCAAGATGCAATGGACATTTTTATTTCTTGTTTTTTTTTTTTTGGAACGGAGTCTCGCTCTGTTGCCAGCCTGGAGTGCAGTGGCACGATCTTGGCTCACTGCAACCTCTGCCTCCCGGGTTCAAGCTATTCTCCTGCCTCACCCTCCTGAGTAGCTAGGACTATAGGCGTGCACCACCATGGCCAGCTAATTTTTGTATTTGCAGTAGAGACAGGGTTTCACCATGTTGGCCAGGATGGTCTCGATCTCTTGACCTTGTAATCTGCCCGCCTCAGCCTCTCAAAGTGCTGGGATTACAGGCATGAGCTACCACGCCCGGCCAACATTTTTATTTCTATATCTTTTTTCAATCTGTATTTAATTTGGCTTAGTTATAATCATGATGTACACATAATATTATGCTGCATTTCTTCACCTAATATTTTATAAACACTTCTCCACAATATTGACTTTATATAATATTATTGTTAGGCTCTTTCTTTCTGTCTGTCTTTTCTTTCTTTCTTCTTTCTCTGTCACGCAGGCTGGAGTGCAGTGGCAATCATAGCTCACTGCAGCCTCAAACTCCTGGGCTCAAGCCATCCTCCTGCCTCAGCCTCCTGAGTAGCTGGGACCACAGGTGCATGCCACCACACCCTGCTATTTTTTTTTTTTTTTAAGAGGTAGGATCTGGAACTCCTGGCCTCAAGCAATTCTCCCACCTCAGCCTCCCAGTGTGCTGAGGTTATAGGCATGAGCCACTGCACCCAGCCAGAAACCTGCTTTTTTTTTTTTAACAAAAAGCCTGCTAATTGTTAAAACCTATTTTCTAATCATTTTGAATGTACATATACTTTCCTTATATAGTTGTATGATACATGTACATACTATTTTGTGGCCTATTTTTTTCATTTACCATCATTTTATATAGACATTTACTACTCCACACTGGTCAATCTGAATGTTATATAATATTTTCCTGTCTTAATATATCATAATTGGATCTTTCCCTTATTATCTGATACTTGGGTTTTCACGTTTTTTTCGTTCATTCAACAAATATTTATTGAGCATGGTTGTTTTCCCTGTACTTGGCCTTGGGAATATGGGGTGAGTGAGACTTACATGATTCAATAGTCTAATGAGGGAGATTGACAAAAGTAAATACAAAAGGTGATAAGTGCTCTAAGGAAGATGACAGGGTGCTGAAATAGAACATTATCAGGGGGATTCATTATCAGGGATCTCTGGTAAGGTAGATCTGAGACTTGAAGACAGAAGAGCTAGCCATGTGAAGAGTGAGGAAAAGAGTTTTCCAGACAGGTAACCAGCAGCATATGCAAAAGCCCAAGGAGGAGAAGAGCTTCATGTTTGCAAGGGAAAGTGTTTGGTGTATTCTTGCAACTGATAAAAGGTCAGGGTGGTTGGATGATGGAAAACCAGGGGGAGAAAAGCACAAATGAGATTAGAGAGGTAGGTGGGACTAGATCATTAGGGCCCTGCAGGCCAAAGAATTTAAATTGTATTCTAATAATTAGATGCCTCATCAGGAAGATTTAGTATACTGACTAAATATTTCCATTAGTTCTCTCTATATTATGATTTGTATCTCTTTATAACTTATAAATGCCATACAGATGTTTCCCATGTCCTTTCTTTCCTTCTGGCATTTATAGTCTAACAGGTTTTTAAAATATATTCACATATAGCCATCTTACTTTTGACCTTCATTTCTTCACTAGTCAGGATTTTATCTTTAGAAAAACTGAATGTTATAATATTCTTTTTCATGGCTTAAAACAAAATCCATCCCTTCAGGTGTTTATCCTTTGAATTACAAACAATCCAATTACACTCTTTTAGTTATTTTAAAATGTACAATTAAGTTATTATTGACTATACTCACCCTTTGTGCTATTAAATGGTAGGTCTTATTCATTCTTTCTGTTTTTTTTGTACCCAATAACCACCCCATCTCCCCAATCCTCACCCCCCCACTACCCTTCCCAGCCTCTGGTAATCATAAATTTCATTAATTTCTACCCTGATCTTTATTATTTATTTTGGGTTTGGTTTGCTCTTGCTTTTCTAGTTCTTTTTTTTTTTTTTTTTTTTGAGACAGAGTGTCACATTGTCACCCAGGCTAGAGTGCAGTGGCACGATCTCGGCTCACTGCAAGCTCTGCCTCCCGGGTTCACACCATTCTCCTGCCTCAGCCTCCCAAGTAGGTGGGACTACAGGTGCCTGCTACCACACCCAGCTAATTTTTTGTATCTTTTTTAGTAGAGACAGGGTTTCACCACGTTAGCCAGGATGGTCTCGATCTCCTGACCTCATGATCCGCCTGCCTTGGCCTCCCAAAGTGCTGGGATTATAGGCGTAAGCCACCACACCCAGCTGCTTTTCTAGTTTCTTTTAAGATGTATCATTAGATTGTTCATGTGAAGTTTTTTCTCTTTTTTGTTGTAGGCACTTACAGCTGTAAACTTCCCTCCTAGTATTGCTTTTGCTGTTTCCCATAGGTTTGGATATGCTGTGTTTCTAGTATCATTTATTTCAAGAAATTTTTCAGTCTCCTTCTTAATTTCTTCATTGACCCACTGGTCATTCAGGGGGATCTTGTGTAATTTCCATGTGTTTATATAACTTTCAAAATTCCTCTTGTTACTAATTTCTAGTTTTGTTCCATTGTGGTCAGAGAAGATGCTTGATATTATTTCAGTTTTTTTGGTCTTAAGACTTGTGTTGTGACCTAACATATGGTCCATCCTTGAGAATGATCAATGTGCTGAGGAAAAGAATGTGTATTCTGCAGCTGTTAGGCGAAATGTTCTGTAAATATGTTAGATCCATTTGGCGTGTAGTGCAGATTAAGTCTGATGTTTCTTTGTTGATTTTGTCTGGAAAATCTGTGCAATGCTGAAAGTTGGGTGTTGAAGTCTCCAACTCTTATTGTATTGGGACCTATATCTCTCTTTAGCTCTCATAATATTTCCTTTATATATCTGGGTGCTCCAGTGTTGGGTTCATATATATTTAAAATTGTTATATGTTCTTGCTGAATTGATCTCCCTTTATCATTATATAGTGACCTTCTTTATCTCTTCGTATAGTTTCTGTCTTGAAATCTGTTTTGTCTGATACAAGTATAGCTACTTGTGCTCTTTTTTGGTTACCATGGGCATGGAATATCTTTTTCCATCCCTTTATTTTCAGTCTGTATGTGTCTTTATAGGTGAAGTGTGTTTCTTGTAGGCAACAGATCAATGGGTCTTGTTTTTTCATCCATTCACCCAGTCTGTTTTTTAAATGGAGTTTAGCTCTTGTAGCCCAGGCTAGAGTGCAGTGGCACAATCTCGGCTCACTGCAACCTCTGCCTCCTAGATTCAAGTGATTCTCCTGCCTCAGCCTCCTGAGTAGCTGGGATTGCAGTTTTGCACCACCATGCCTGGCTAATTGCATTTTTAGTAGAGACGGGGTTCTGCCTTGTTGGCCAGGCTGGTCTCGAACTCCTGACCTCAAGTGATCTGCCCACCTTGGCCTCCCAAAGTGTTAGGATTACAGGCATGCACCACTGCACCCAGCCTTGCTGCATGACTTTCTAGGTTAGAAAACAACACAGCTTCTGGCTGGCTCTTTCCATCTTTCTCATCTGAATGGTGGACCTCAGAATCCAGCCATCATATTGCGAGGAAGTTCAGACCACATGAAAAGGCTCATGTAGAGAGGAATTAAAGCCCCAGTTGAAAGCCAGCATCAGCTGCCAGACATGTGAGTAAATGAGCATTAAGATGTTTTCAGCTCCCAGCCTTTGAGTCTTCTGACTAAGGCCTCAGATATTGTGGAGCAGAGATAAGCCATTCATGCTGTGCTCTATATAAATTCCTGACCCATATAAACCCAGAGAGATAATACATGATTATTGTTGTTTTAAGCTATTAAGTTTTGCAGTAATTTGTTACACTGCCAGAGTAACTGAAGCATTCCTCTCTTGCTGCTCAAGGTCATAAAAACTGCTTAGGCACTCTCTTACCTTTCTTGGGCTCCTATCGCACACCAGGCCTTCCTCCTGTACAGATCCCCTCCTGTTGTCTCTGTCTCCCTGCCTGGGGACAATTTTCTGACTGTGTAAGAGCGAACTAGAGTCCAAGCAAAGCAATGATGGTCCCACTGTGCTGAGGAGCAGAGACGAGAGTTCAGGGTAGAGGAAGATAAGAGAACCAGAAATTAATTAATGGGTGAATATAAAAGTCTATATTTTTTGTCTGATTTCTTTAAAGGACAACTGACTGATTAAAGCAAAATATATGCTTGTATTTAATATGTATATGATATACAAAGTGTGTGTCTGAAATGTGTCTAAAATGTATAAAGAGGGAGTTTATACTTGTAGAAGTAAATATAGCTCAAATAATGGGTGACTATAAGTGGAATTATACTTTTATAAGGTTATTATATTTGTGGATTATTGTAAAATTATTCAAGAAATTAAATGAAACAGTTCTCACACAGAGAAAGCTCTAGGCCCAGGTGAATTATCTCATCCATTTGTGGAAGAAATAACAATGATGCAAACTTTTTTCCAAAAAGCATAAGGAATACTTCTCAATTCAGTTCATAATAAGGTCAGCAGAGTCTTGATGCTAAAACCTGAGAAAGACAATGTAATAACAAAAAATTATGAGGTGGGACTTTTAGTATCAGAGTAAGTAGCTCGGTAAATCCTCCTCCCCAAAAGCAACAATGAAACTGGACAAAATGGTGAGGTGCAACTGTTTAAAGGCTTTGCAAATTGACAAAAAGCATATAACAAATAAAGAAGCAATTATTCATGAAAATCAATAGAACTTTGGGTTAAGAACAGTGAGAGACTATTCTACTACAGAGGGACACGCTGTGAAAACTAGCAGCCTCACTGTTGGAGAAGGCTCAGTAGGTTTGGAGTGAACCTGGAGAGACCCTATGCCCAACAGCATGTAAGTAACAGTAGTAAACTTGGTAGGAAGAACAGTTGCTCAGATAGCTTGAGGTTTTAGTCCTGACTGGGACAAACAATGGATTGGCAAACTATCCAGGAATTTATTAAGGATATCTGGGAAATAAGACGGTCACAGGAGGCCTTGATAAGCTTTCCACACATCCACACAGGACTGACTAAGCTATCTACACATCCCTGGCTGACCGTGAGTCAGCTTGCAAATGCAGAGAAGATACAAGAGGGCATCCAGAAATTAACATCAGATGCAAAAACTGCTTGAATTTGAACTAAGACAAAATAAACTTTAAAAGAAAAAATACTACTAGAAACAAAGAGGGACATTTTATAATGATAAAAGGGTCAATTCATCAGGAAAATATAGTAGTTATAAATGTAACATCTAATAACCAAGTCTTAAAGTTGGTGAAGCAAAAAATGACTGAATGGAAAGGAGAAATATTGTAGCAATTATAGCTGGAAACTTTAATACCCCACTCTCAATACTTGTAGACCACCTAGACAGAAAATCAGCAAGGATATTAAACACCTGAACAATACTATCAACCAACCTGACCTAACTGACATCCCACCCAGTGACAGCAGTGTAGATACTCTTCAAGCACACATAAAGCAAGTTTTTTAACTATAAAAAGATTTAAATTATACAAGATATGTTCTTCAATCACCTTGGAATTAAATTATAAATCAACAACATACATTTGGGATATCCTCAAATATTTGGCAATTAAACATCACTCTTCTAAATAACCCATGGGTTGAAAAAGGGATCTATAAGGGAAAGTAGAAAATATTTTGAACTGAAAGAAAAGGGAAAAGCAAAATATCAACATTTATGGGATGCAGCTAGGAGGAAATGAATAGCTTTAAATGCCTACAGAAAAACAGGGATGTCTCAATAATTTGTTTCCACCTTAAGAAACTAAAGAAGAACAAACTAAATCCAAAGCAAAGCAGAAAGAAGGAAATAATACAGATAAGATAGAAATTAATAAAACAGAAAATAGAGAAAATAAAGTCAAAAGCTGTTTCTTTGAAAAGAAGTCATAAATTGACAAATCATTAGTTGGTTTGATCAAGAAAGAAGAGAGATTGACATGATCAGGAATGAAAGAGAGGGCATAACTCAACCCTACAGAAAGTACTCTGAGAATTCAGTAAACAATGGCAACAAATTAGATAACTTAGATGTAATGGACAAATCCCTAGAAAGACATAAATTAACAAATTGACTTAAAGAAAAATTAAAAATTTAAACAGCTCCATACCAATCTAATTGGGTTATTTCTATCTATGTAATTTCTATTTAAATAACCTAAATTAATAATTAAAAATCTTTCAGCTGATCACAGTGGCTCATGCCTGTAATCTCAGCACTTTGGGAGGTAAGGAGGGAGGATCACTTGAACCCAGTAGTTTGAGACCAGCCTGAGCAACATAGTGAGACCCCATCTCTATGAAAACTAAAACAATTAGCCAGGTATGGTGGCACGTGCCTTTAGTCCCAGGTACTTGGGAGGCTGAGGTGGGAGAATCGCTTGAGCCTGGGAGGTCAAGGCTGCAGTGAGTGAGCCATGATCACACTACTGCATTCCACTGGGCAACAGAGTGACTCTGTCTCAACAAATAAACAAATAAAAAATCTTCCCACAAAGAAGTCCAGGCACAGATGCGCTAGTAAACTCTATCAAATATTTAAATTCTAGTAAACTTTATCAAATACTTAAAGAAGAAATCAGACTCAGAAAATCAAAGAACACTTTCCAATTCATTCTATGAGACCAGTATTACACTGATACCAAAACCAGACAAAGACAAGAATTCTTCATATAAGAGATTCTAAGGAATAGAAGGAAAAGAAAAGAAAAAAATTAGAACTGATATATGAATTTAACAATGCCACAAGGTGCAAGATCAATATGTAAAAATCAACTTATTTCTATATACACTTAAATATTTAAAGAAGAAATAATACCAATCCCTCACAAACTCTTTCAGAAAAGAAAGAACGGTTCCTACCTAACTCATTCTATGAAGCCAGTATGACCTTGATACCCAAGTCAGTCATCACAAGAAAACTACAAACCAGTATGCCTCTTGAAATTAGACACAAAAACTTCATTAACAAACCAAATCTAGTCACATAAAAGGATTATTTACCCTGACCAAGTGGGTAAATAGGATTTATCCCAGGATTGCACGGCTGGTTCAACATTAGAAAAACAACTCTTCATCTGGATAGACAGATGGTGAAAAAAAGAAAAACAACTAATTTAATACATTATATTAATAGAATAAAGGACAAAAATGACATGATCATCTTAACAGTAACATAGAAAAAACATTTGACAAAATCTAACACCCATTCATAATAAAAAAAAACACTCAACATACAAGAAATAAAAGGGAATTTAATCAACCTGAAAGGCTGGGCATCTACAAAAAAGTTAGAACTAACGTTATTATATGTAACAAGAAAAGACTGGATACCTTCCCCTTAAGATTTAGAACAAGGTAAGGATGTCCACTCTTGCCACTTCTATTCAGCATTGTATTGGAGGTTCTAGCTAGTGCAACAAGACAAAGAGAGGCATTCAAATTGAAGAGGAAGAAATAAAAATGTCTTTATTCACAGATACCATGATGTAAAGAAAATCCAGAAAATTTACATTCCCTGCATTACCACCCCCCAAATCTAATAGGACTAATAAATTAGTTCAGTTAGGTCACAGTATACAAGAGCAATTTACAAAAATATGGTTTTCATACAATGCGATTATTATTCAGCCATAAAAATGAAAGAAGTTCCAATACATGTTACAACTTGGATGAACCTTCAAAACATGCTAAGTGAAAGAAGCCAGACATGACACATCACATATTGTTTGATTCCATTTATATGAATTGCCCAGAAGAGCAATTCCATAGAGACAGAAAGTAGATTATTGGTGGCCAGGGGCTGGGCAGAGAGAGGAATGGGGGATGACTGCTAACGGAAACAGTTTCTTTTAAGGGTGATAAAATATTCTAGAATTAAGATATTGGTGATAGTTGTACAACTGCGAATATACTAAAAACACTGAATTTGACAATTTAAAAGGGTGAATTTCATGGTGTGTGAATTATATCTAAATTTAAAAATTTGTATTTCTACACATTGGCAGTGAACAATCTGAAAATGAAAATTTAAAAATCACAATAGAATAAAAAAAGTTCTTAGCAATAAATTTAACAGAAGCAACACAAGACTTGTACATTGGAAATTTCAAAACATTGCTGAGAGAAATTAAAGAAAATCTAAATAAATGAAAATTCCTTGTTCATGAATTGGAAGACAAAATATTAATAATATGGCATTTCTCCCCAAATTAATCTATATATCAGTGCACTCTCTATCAAAATCCTAGGAGACATTTTTATAGAAATTGATAAGCTAATCCTAAAATGTATATGGAATTGCAAAGGATCCAGATTAGTAAAAAAAAAAAAAAAAAAAATTGAAACAGAAATAGAAAATTAGAGGACATATGGCCGGGCGAGGTGGCTCACTCCTGTAATCCCAGCACTTTGGGAGGCCAAGGTGGGTGGATCACCTGAGGTCTGGAGTTCGAGACCAGCCTGACCAACATGGAGAAACCCCGTCTCTACTAAAATTACAAAATTAGCCAGGTGTGGTGGCGCAGGCCTGTAATCCCAGCTATTCCGGAGGCTGAGGCAGGAGAATGGCTTGAACCCAGGAGGTGGAGGTTGCTGTGAGCCGAGATCGCACCATTGCACTCCAGCCTGGGCAACAAGAGTGAAACTCTGTCTCAAAAACAAATTAGAGGACATATACTACCACATCTCAAAACTTAATATCAAAACATTAGTCAGAACAGTGTGGGCAGGGCGTGGTAGCTCATGCCTGTAATCCCAGCACTTTGGGAAGCCAAGGCGGGTGAATCACCTGAGGTCAGGAGTTCGAGACCAGCCTGGCCAACATAGTGAAACCCTGTCTCTATTAAAAATACAAAAATTAGCTGGGCACGGTGGTGCAGGCCTGTAGTCTCAGCTGCTCAGGAGGCTGAGGCAGGAGAATCACTTGAACCCAGGAGGCAGAGGTTGCAGTGAGCCAAGACTGTGCCACTGCACTTCAGCCTGAGTGACAGAGCAAGACTCCGACTCAAAACAACAACAACAACAACAAAAACAGTGTGGTACTGACAAAAAGATGGACGTGTCGTCAATAGAACAGAATTGAGAGTCCAGAAATAAACTCTTACATTTAGGATCCATTGATTTTTGACAAAGGTACAAAGGCAATTCAATAGAAAAAGGATTTTTTTTTTCCTTAACAAATGTTGCTGGGACAATTGGATATCCATGTGCAAAAAGATGAATTCACATCATATAAAAAATTTACTCAAAATGAATTATAAACTTAAATATAAGAGCAAAAACTATAAATCCCTTAGAAGAAAATGTATAACCAAATCAAGACCTTGGATTAGGCAACAAGTTCATAAATAGGACACACCAAAAGCATAAGCTACGAAAATGGATAAATTTAACTCCTTCAAAATTTACATCTTTTTTACTTTTACATACCTCATTAAGAAATGAAAGGACACCAGCCTGGCCAAGATGGTGAAGCCCCGTCTCTATTAAAAATACAAAAAATTAGCCAGGCGTGGTGGCAGGCACCTGTAATCCCAGCTACTCTGGAGGCTGAGGCAGAGAATTGCTTGAACCTGGGAGGTGGAGGTTGCAGTGAGTAGAGGTCGTGCCACTGCACTCCAGCCTGGGCGACAGAGAGAGACTCTGTCTCAGAAAAAAGAAAAAAAGAAAGGAAGGAAGGAGGGAAGGAAGGAAGGGAAGGAAGGAAGGAAGGAAGGAAAGAAGGAAAGGACAGATCACAAATTGGGAGAGAATATTTCCAATATCTGACTTGTATCCAAAGTATATAAAGAGCTCTTAAAACTCCATATTAAAAAGAAAAAAAAAAAGGCTAGACACAGTGGCTTATGCCTGTAACCCCAACACTTCGAGAGGCTGAGGCCAGCAGATCATTTGACCCCAAGTATTTGAGACCAGCCTAAGCAACAAAGTGAGACCCCCATCTCTAAAAAATAATTAATTAATTAATTAATTAAAAGGTGAAATAATGGGCAAAAGACTTGACATTCCATGAAAGAAAAAGACATAAATGGCCAAGTAGCATGTAGAAAGATGCTCCATATGATGAATTATAGAGAAAATGCAAATTGAAAACTGGGAAGATAACACCACTCCACATTTACAAAAATTGCTAAAATTAAAAAGACTGACAATACCTAGTACTGGAATGGATGTGGAGCAGGTTTAATGCTCACACATTTCTGGTAGGAGTGCTAAATTGTACATCCATCCTATAAAATAGTTTAGTAATTTCTTTAAACATGCATTTATTATGTGACAGCAATTTCACTGCTAGCTATTATCCAAGAAAAATGAAAACATATGTCTAGAAAAAGACTTGTACATGAATGTTTATATCAGCTTTATTCATAACAAACAATATAAACAAATACTGAAAATAACATAGACGTCCCTTAACAGGGGAATGGATAAACAAATTGCGGCATAGTCTTAAAACAAAATACTTTTCAGCAATAGAATGTAATGAATAATTAATACATGCAATAACATGAATGAACCTCAAAAAGATCCTCCTGAATGAAGGAAGCCAAACACAAAAAGTGCATCCTGCACAATCCCAATTATATGAAGTTCTAGACCAGACAAAAGTAACTTACAGTGATAAAAATAAGTCAACATTTTGGAAAAGCTGCAAAGGAGTGTGAGGAGAAATGTTTTATATCTGGAAAGGAATGTTAGTTACTAGGGTGAATATTTTGTCAAATCTCATTTGCTGTACACTTAAATGTGCATTTTGTTGAATGTAAGTTATTCCTCAGTAAAGTTGATTAAAATTTTAAAGTCTTCAGAGAGTTAAAGGACAAGATAACATCTATTTAAATTATTAGAGGTTTTAAGACAAAGCAGGTAAAGATATTAACTTAAGAACAGGCAAATATGAAGAACCAGTTAAACATCTTCAAAATGAATAGCATTTGAAATATCTCAATATACAAGGTAAGCTGGACCCAGTGAAACAGATAGTAGCGAATTGAATGCTAGAACTAAGAAAATCACCTAGAACCAGGGAACTAAAGGCAGAATTTGAAGAGTAGTTAGGAGACATGGAGGATGGATTAAGAAACTGCAATATATTTCTAACAGAAATTTTAGAGAATAAGAAAGAGGCAATGTTCAAAGAAGTAGTCACTGATTTTTTTTTTTTTAGACCCGAAGAAAGACATGTTTGAAAAGTCTATCAGGTGAAAGACAATTTTTTTAGAGAGGGGTCTTGCTATATTGTCCAGGTTGGAACACAATGGCTAGCCACAAGTGCCACCATGGCCCAGTATAGCCTCAAACTCTCGGGCTCAAGCAGTCCTCCTAACTCTGCTTCCTGATTGATTCACTGCGACTACAGGTGTCGGCCACCATCCCCAGCTTTGGACAAATTAAAAAACAAAAAACAAAAAAAAAACCACTCCCAGACAGATAGATATAATTTTTATTGGGTAGGGGTTGACTTTCATTTTTAGGGTGAAAATACATTATTTTCAAACATAGATATGACTTTTCTCCCACTGGAACACTGGAATGTAAAAGGATGTGTAAATTTAGATGTAGTAGAGGATAAGCAAGGAATCTGAGGAAAATGATCAGATTTGCATTTTGTAACCATCCCTCTGACTGCTTTTTTTTTTTTTTTTTTAAGAGATGAGGTCTCACTTGGTTACCCAGGCTGGCAGTGGCGCAATCATAGCTCACTACAGCCTCGAACTCTAGGGCTCAAGTAGTCCTCCCGCCTCAGCCTCCTGAGTAGCTGGGACTATAGGCACAGACCACCATGCCTGGCTAATTTTTAATTTTTTTTAGAGATGGCAGTCTTGTGATGTTGCCCAGGCTGGTCTCAAACTTCTGGCCTCAAGTGATCCTCCCCACTCAGCCTCCTGAGTTGCTGAGATTACAGGTGTGAACCTCCATGCCCAGCCCTCTGACTATTCTGGTTTTTGGCTTTTGTTTTTTTTTTTGAGACAGAGTTTTGCTTTTGTTGCCCAGGCTGGAGTGCAATGGCACGATCTTGGCTCACCGCAACCTCCGCCTCCCGGGTTCAAGAGATTCTCCTGCCTCAGCCTCCCAAGTAGCTGGGATTACTGGCGTGAGCCATGACGCCCAGCTAATTTTGTATTTTTAGTACAGGCAGGGTTTCTCCATGTCGGTCAGGCTGGTCTCGAGCTCCTGAACTCAGGATCTCCCGCCTCGGCCTCCCAAATTGCTGGGATTACAGGCATGAGCCACCCGCCTTGGCCTTTTTTTTTTTTTTTTTTTTTTTTGAGACGGAGTTTCATTCTTGTTGCCCAGGCAGGAGTGCAATAGCACAATCTCGGCTCACTGCAACCTCCGCCTCCCAGGTTCAGGCGATTCTCCTGCCTCAGCCTCCCAAGTAGCTGGGATTACAGGCACCCGCCATCACACCCAGCTAATTTTTTGTATTTTTAGTAGAGACAGGGTTTCATCATGTAGGCCAGGCTGGTCTGGAACTCCTGACCTCAGGTGATCCACCCCACCTTGGTCTCGCAAAGTGCTGGGATTACAGGTGTGAGCCACTGTGCCTGGCCTGACTATTCTTAAAGGCTGGATTACAGAGGTCAAGGACATAAGTTGTCAATTGTCAAGTGAAAGATGCAGTATACAAAGTAATATACACAGGATTTTCCATCTAAAAAATAGTGAAACCAAGCAACTTTACTAAAATTAGCAATCTATCTTTGAACGATGGAATTACAGGTAATTTTTACTTTTTCTTTATACTTTTCTGTATTTTTCAAAGTGTTTACAATTAATACTGTATATAAGAATATGTTACTTTTAAAAATATAGACTTTTTTTTTTTGAGACACAGTCTAGCTCTGTCACCCAGGCTAGAATAGAGTGCAGTGGCACAATCTTGGCTTGCTACAACCTGTGCCTCCCAGGTCAAGCAATTCTTGTGCCTTAGCCTCCCAAGTAGCTAGGATTACCGGTGTGTACTACCACGCCTGGCTAATTTTTGTGTTTTTAGTACAGATGGAGTTTCACTATGTTGGCCAGGCTGGTCTTGAACTCCTGGCGTCAAGTGATCCACCCACCTTGGTCTCCCAAAGTGCTGGGTTTACAGGCGTGAGCTACCACGCCTGGCCTTTTTTTTTTTTTAGGCTAATCAAGTGAAGCAGTAGGAGTGGAGAGGAAACAAAGAAATCCATAAAGTGGTTGTGATCAATTAGCTGTAAACACCACTGTACTTGGACCAGCCTAAAAAACAGACATTTATCTAAATTTTCTTTAAATATGAATGGAGAAGATACCTGAAAATTCCGAGATCTGAAAACTCACTAATTTAACTTTTCTTTCGTGGAAACACAGCAGTATTTCAAGTAGACTAAATATGTAAACAAAACAAGTCTTACTGCTTTTAATCTTTATAATTTTTAACAGAGAGTGAAGCTCACCTAAATATTTGGGGGGAATATTTTCTTCTAGGAACTCGATCAAAATGCCACTGAAAAAGTCCAGGCAATGTTCACAGCCATTGATGAACTCTTGTATGAGCAGAAGTTGAGTGTGCATACCAAGAGTCTACAAGAAGAGTGCCAACAGTGGACAGCTAGCTTTCCTCACCTCAGGTACTGAAGCCCTCCAGTTGACTTGTATTCATGGCTAATACTAAAATTTAAAAAGTAGATTTTAAAAAAAAGCTTGTATTCTGAAATCTTTATGAGCATGACTTTAATGAATGTAAATAAGGCCATGTGGTATAAAGCCTCGGCTAAGAGAAAACTTAAGTTGGTAGAAGTTTCTTAGAGTTTCCTTAACTAACAATATGTGATCCTAATCAAGTAAAACTATTTCTACAACAGCAGCTGAGGTCTGAGTATCTGAGTATCAAAAAGCCCTTCTTTTGAACAAGATGGTCAGAAAATGTACACTGTTGTATACAATTAAATTCTTATGTATACTTGAAACCAGACATAGGCTATTCAAGAGCTTCCTTCAGAAACTGCAATAGTACCACTTATTGCACATACTCAAAATTTATAAAGCTTCACGTTTTTAAGAATATAATTCATAGTTTTTACTAATTTGGCTGGGCCTCCATCCCATTTTGACTGATTTAATGAGGACTATTATAGAGCATGGAGGGCAGATTACAGATGTTTGCTTAGATTTCTTGTATTTTTTTTTTAACAGCTGGGCTATAGGTTTATCTTTTCCATCTCCATTCTATGGAAGAGATATACCTGTAGTAAGGCTCTGGATTCACATTTTCTCATTCTTAATCAGTATCAGACTGTATACTGGACTTTTATGTTGAGCCATCAAATGTGTCCAAAATATATCTAGATTTTGTATGTATGCCAGTGAAGATACTTAATTGTGTCTGTGTTTCTTCATTTTGAAGGATTCTAGGTAGGCAGATAATCACTCCAAGTGAAGGTTATAGATTGTATCCTAGATCCCCTTGTGCTGTTTCCGCTTCACATGAAACAACCTTGTCTCAAGAAAGAGATTCTACTATGTGAGTATTCCATTATGTAAGTATTTCAATGTGCCCTAATATGCAAGTATTATGTCCTACCAGTTGTATTAAGGGATTAAAATACTTCTTCCTACTTATTAGTATTTAGTAAAGCACAGCAAATTCTGTAAGATTGTCCATAGTCTTTGTGTATATTAAAATTTCATTATGTAATTTTGTTCAAAAAGTTAGACCTTTCCTGTAGTGGATTAGTCTGTTTTCTGTTGCTTTTAACAGAATACCTGAAACTGGGTAATTTATAAGGAAAAGGAAGTTATTTCTTACAGTTCTGGAGGCTGAGAAGTCCAAGGTCAAGGGGCAGGACCTTCTTGCTGGTGGGGATTCTCTGCAGGGTCCCAAGGCAGTACAGGGACTCACATGGCAAGGGGGCTGTACATGCTAATATGCCAACTCAGGTTTCTCTTTCTCTTATTATAAAGCTACCAGTTCCCCTTCCATGATAACCCATTAATCCATACATGGATTAAACCATTCATGAGGACAGAACCCCCGTGATCCAATTACCCCTTAAAGGCTCCACCTCTCAACACTGCCAAATTAGGGACTAAATTTCAGCATGAATTTTGGAGGGGACAAATATTCAAACCATATAATAGTGCTTAAGGATATTCTTATTATTCAGGTCTATGTATCTATATATATTTACATATATCCAAAAATATGGACACTTCCTTCTTGGCATAAATGTGTAAATAGAATGGTTTTTTAAAATGTCGAAGTCTAAGAAAAAGACTTTAAAAATTTTTGAAAAAAAAGTTGAAAAAGTGATTTATTTTTTATTTATTTATTTTTTTTGAGACGGAGTCTTGCTGTCTCGCCCAGGCTGGAGTGCAGTGGCGCAGTCTTGGCTCACTGCAACCTCTGCCTCCTGTGTTCAAGTGATTCTTCTGCCTCAGCCTCCCGAGTAGCTGGGACTGCAGGTGTGCGCCACCATGCCCGGGATTTCACCATACTGGCCAGGCTGGTTTCGAACTCCTGACCTCATGATCCACCCGCCTCAGCCTCCCAAAGTGCTGGGGTTATAGGCATGAACCACTGCACCCAGACTTTTTTTTTTTTCTTTTTTCTTTTTTTTTTTTCTTGAGACAGAATCTTGCTCTGTCACCAAGGCTGGAGTGCAGTGTGCAATGGTGCAATCTCAGCTCACTGTAACCTCTGCCTCCCAGGTTCAAGCAATTCTCCTGCCCCAGCCTCCTGATTAGCTGGGATTACAGGTGCTCAGCACCATGCCCGGCTAATTTTTGTATTTTTAGTAGAAACAGGGTTTCACCATGTTGGCCAGGCTGGTCTTGAACTCCTGACCTCAGGTGATCTGCCCGCCTTGGCCTTCCAAAGTGCTGGGATTACAGCACTGGGTGTGAGCCACCACGCCCAGCCCAAAGTAGTTTTTAAATGACAAAATCTTTTGAACACCTCAGACTTTTTAAATAGTAGCAAAATAAACCCAAATAGGATTACTTTGAAACCTATGCCTATACTTAAATCTACTGTAAAATATAATATCATAGTTTTAATTCATTTAAAAAATTATTCCTATACTTTTTCCCAGGGCTCTAGTTTTACTTATTTGATACCTTCCAATAGTTGTAGTAATACTTACTTTTGGTGCCTCCTTGGGCTTGTGGTAGTCTCACCAGACCACAAAGTGAAACATTACTGTTAGGGTTATGGGATCTGGGTTATCAACTGATTTTTGGTCAGATAATGATATTTGTTTGCTATTCCTGAAGTGATTTAAACTCAAGCTGCTGGTCATTAGGCATTCTTTTTAAATTTAAATCTCATGTATTATATCGATAAGTTTACTCCTTTTATATAATATAAAAAATTTTACAACAATGTCACCCACAGAAATGATGTATTCTTTCATTCTCTCTGATCAAAATTACATAACTCATATTCTGTTATTAGGATATATCGACCTAATCTGTTAGTGTAAACTTTATATGTGCCTTATTTTACAACTATCAATGGTAGGCCCATTTAGAAATTTAATCTTCAAGGAAATAAGAAATCAAGTCTGAGCAGTTAATTCATCCTTTTTAGGACATCTGACTATATCACCATTCTGCAACATACTGCTAATACCCTTTCTTTCCTTTTTACTTGCTACCACCACTGTTGATTAGTCTTCCTATTTTTGGTGCTACTTTTTCTGGGATATTTGACTTACAGTTCTCAATAATTTTCTTTACTTACACAAGTAAAACAAATACCTATTTATACTTTACACACAGACATATACTTAGAAGAAACAAATTATCCAGGTATATTAGCACACCACTACTTATTGGAAGCCATAAAAATTAAACAAAATCTATGATATTTACTTCTTTAATGTAACAACTACTTGTTCATACTTTATATTTTCACTCTTGAGTACCATTATGAACTCATAGCATTTCAAAATATTTATATATTTACTTAGCAATAATTAGTATTGATGCTCTAATTATTACAACTTAGCCACTTCAAGCTAGTACCTTTGGTTTTGTTTTGACTGTTTCTTTGTTTTCTGGTACAGTAGGATGTGCCAGGCCCATCCTTAACTTTTTCTTCCTTTAACATATGGAATCAGCTGAACTTTAAGGAGACTTACTTTGAGAGGCTCCTTACTTTAAGGAGACTCCTTTGAGAGGCTAATACAGTAGTATTAAAGAACCAAGTTGGGTGGTGAGGGTATGTAAGTTGTGCTACTGCTATTTTGCCCCCCCTTCTTTTTTTTTTTTTGAAGAGATGGGGTCTTGCTCTGTCACCCAGGCTGGAGTGCAGTGGCACAATCAGAGCTCACAGCAGCCTTGAGCTCCTGGCCTCAAGCAATCCTCCCACTTCAGCCTTCTGAGTAGCTAGCCTATTTTGCCACTTTTTGTTGTGAGAGGTATGAAGAAAATGTGTCATTAATTCATTTTGATCTTTCAGTTTAACAAATCAGGTTGTCATAAAATATAAGATTTATCAACCGCTAAGACTTTCTATAAAAATAACATTTCAAATTATATCCATTCTTGCCCTCTCCAATATATTCTCCACATTAAATCAGATTTTTTTTTAATTCAGGGTTGATCCTTCCTGTCTCCCACTTAAAAACTTTCAGTAGCTTTCCACTGAATTTAAGATAAAAGTCTAAAATTATATTATCAGCTGGCCCCTGCCTACTTCTCTAAGACGTCTATCAGTCTCTCTCTCATTCATTAATCCTTCCAACACTGGCTTTCTTTCAGACCTCAAATGCATGAAACTAGGTATTTGGTTCAGTTCTCTAGGAGTTCTTGGGCCAGAAGAAAGTGCTAGAGTAAACAACATAGTAATACAGCATCTTCCTCTTTGTATCTGTAACACCTAGGACAGTGCCTGTAACATGGTTAGCAGTCAACTTGCTGCTTCCTTTTCTTTTTGGTTTTGTTTTTTGTTTTTTGAGACAGGGTCTTACTCTGTTGTACAGGCTGGAGTGCAGTGGTGCAATCATGGGTGACTACAGCCTTGACCTCCTGGGCTCAAGCAATCCTCCCGCCTCAGCCTCCTGAGTAGCTGGGACCACAGGTGTGCTCCACCACATCTGGCTAATTTTTGTATTTTCAGCAGAGATGGGGTTTCACCATGTTGCCCAGGCTGGTCTTGAACTCCTGGGCTCAAGTGATTTGCCCACCTTGGCTTCCCAAAGTGCTGGGATTACAGGCATGATCCGCCATGCCTGGCCACTCTTTTTTCTTAACTAAATAAAAGCAGATCATATTTACATTTTTTAAAAAACAACACAAAAATGAATTAATGTATACATTGAAATTATGGTTGCAAAACAGACTGATTAGTGTCTAGGTCAAAATGAAATTCCTCAGCACTGTAAGACAGGGTGAGAAAAACAAACACACAAAAAGAAGAAATTCCAGCCAGGCATGGTGGCTCACGCCTGTAATCCTAGCACTCTGGGAGGCTGAGGCGGGTGGATCACTTAAGGTCAGGAGTTTGAGACCAGCCTGGCCAACATAGTGAAACCCCGTCTCTACTAAAAATATAAAAATTAGCCAGGTGTGGTGGTGCACGCCTGTAATCCCAGCTGCTTGGGAGGCTGAGGCAGGAGAATCCCTTGAACTCGGGAGGCAGAGGTTGCAGTAAGCTGAGATCACGTCACTGCACTCCAGCCTGGCGACAGAGTGAGACTGTCTCAAAAAAAAAAGAAATTCCAGGAACTTAACAAAAGATGGTGGCAGCATACAGGGGAAACACAGGCCAGAAAAGAATCCTGAAGAGATGAGTTTGAAGACATTTCCACCTGAGAAAAACTATGCATTCTGCTACTTCAAGTTAGCTAAGGGGTTTATCTGTACTTAGATATATATCCCAACAAAAATAACTAACTATAATATCTAATGAGTGGCTAAAGTACATGACTACATGCTGAATTATAACCCTTTAAAAATCATTAAAAGAATGGAGAGCTCAAAAATAAACCCTTGCAATTATGGCCAAATGATTTTCAACAAGAGTGCCAAGACTACCTGGGTAAAGGACAGTCTCTTTAACAGATGGTGTTAGGAAAACTGGACACCCACATGCAGAACAACGAAGCTGGACCCTTACTTATACCATATACAAAAATTAACTCAAAATAGATCAAAGACCTAAATGTAAGATGTAAAACTGTAAAACTCCTAGAATAAAACATAGGGTAAAGCTTCAGGCCATTGGATTTGGCATTGATTTCTTGGATATAACACTAAAAGCACAGGCAACAAAAGCAAGAACAGACAAATGGTACTATATCAAAGGCAAACACTTCTGAACATCAAAAGAAACAAAAGAATGAAAAGGCAATATGTGGAATGGGAGAAAATATTTGCAAATCATATCTGATGAGGAGTTAATATCCAGAATATATAAGAATAATCTATAACCTAACAACAACAAAAAATAGTAATTCAGGCTGGGCGTGGTGGCTCATGCCTGTAATCCCAACACTTTGAGAGGCCGAGGCCGGTGGATCACCCGAGGTCAAGTATTCAAGACCAGCCTGGCTAACATGGTGAAACCCCATCTCCACTAAAAATACAAAAATTAGCTTGGCGTGGCAGTGTGCACCTGTAATTCCAGCTACTCAGGAGGCTGAGGCAGGAGAATTGCTTGAACCCAGGAGGTGGAGGTTGCAGTGAGTCGAGTTCGCACCATTGCACTCCAGCCTGGGCGGCAAGAGTGAAACTCCATCTCAAAAAATAATAATAATAATTCAATTGAAAAATGGACAAAGGACTTGAATAGACAATTCTACACAGATATGCAAATGGCCAACAAATGCCTGAAAAGATGTTAGGCAGGAAGGGTAGCTCTTGGCCACTTGTTCCTTCCAGTCATCCTGGAGGGCCTTGCAGTAATCACTTTCATTAGAGATGCGGAACTCTACTTCCTAATGCCTACACCTGGAAGGACTGGTTCCAAATATAAACTCTTTGTATAAATAAGAAACCTAGCAAAGTCATTTTATCCTCCATGCATGTGGGAGAAGAATAAAGTTCTGTCACATAAGAAAACACATCTCTATTTAAATATAACTATAACTACCAGGGCAACACAGTATTAGGTAAGATAACTGTTATCCTTTTTTGTTGTTGTTGTTGTTGTTGTTGAGATGGAGTCTCGCTCTGTCGCCCAGGCTGGAGTGCAGTGGCACAATCTCCGCTCACTGCAAGCTCCGCCCCCCAGGTTCATGCCATTCTCCTGCCTCAGCCTCCCGAGTAGCTGGGACTACAGGCGCCCATCACCACGCCCGGCTAATTTTTTGTATTTTTAGTAGAGACGGGGTTTCACTGCGTTTGCCAGGATGGTCTCGATCTCCTGACCTCATGGTCCACCCCCCTCAGCCTCCCAAAGTGCTGGGATTATAGGCGTGAGCCACTGTGCCTGGCCAATAACTGTTATTCTTTTTATTTGGTTGTTTGTTTTAGGAGACAGGGTCTCACTATGTTGCCCAGGCTGGCCTCAAACTCCTGAGCTCAAGAGATCCTCCAGCCTCAGCCTCCCAAATAGCTGGGACTATAGGCACATGCCACTGTACCCAGCCTATTCCTTTGTTAAATAAATGAATTACAGACATTATATAAATTAAAGGTTATTTTCCAGATATAGTAATATCCAAAGTCCAATGATTTAAAAGATTCCTTTGTTAAAAATAACATAGGCAACTTTTCAGTCGGGTGCTAAGTCGTTTTTCACATCATGTCTGGTGGCTCCGTAGATTTATAACAGCAGAGAACATGGAGACCCAGAGAGAATGGACCCTGATGGTGTCATCGAGAGCAACTAGAAGGAGGTTGTTGATAACTCTGATGATACAAACTTTAAAAAGTCTCTTCTTTGGGGTATCTATGCTTATGATTTCAGAAGCCTTCCGCTTTTCAGCAGAGAACTATTATTCCCTGTATTAAAGATCCAAAAGGTGGCCGGGTGCAGTGGCTCATGCCTGTAATCCCAGCACTTTGGGAGGCCAAGGCGGGTAGATTACCTGAGGTCAGGAGTTCGAGACCAGCCTGGCCAACATGGTGAAACCCTGTCTCTACTAAAAATACAAAAATTAGCTGGGCATGTTGGCACATACCTGTAATCCCAGCTACTCAGGAGGCTGAGGCAGGAGAATCATCACTTGAACCTGGGAGGCGGAGGTTGCAGTGAGCCGAGATCGCACCATTGCACTCCATCCAGCCTGGGTGACAAGAGCAAAACTACATCGCAAAAACAAAACAAAACAAAAAATACCCAAAAGGTGATTCTGGCACTTGGAGATTATATGGGAGCAACCTGTCATGCCTGCATTGGTGGAACAAATGTTCAAAATGAATGCAAAAACTGCAGGCTGAAGTACCACATATTGTTGCTACACCAGGGAGAATGTGTGATATGTTAAACAAAAGATACCTTTTTCCAAAATGGATCAAAATGTTTGTTTTGGATGAAGTAGATGAAATGTTCAGCCAAGGGTTTAAGGATCAAATCTATGAGATTTTCCAAAAATTAAATACAAGTATTTAGGTTGTGTTGCTTTCTGCCATGATGCCAACTGATGTGTTGGAAGTGACCAAAAAATTCACTAAAGATCCTATTCAAATTCTGGTGAAAAAGGAAGACTTGAACCTTGAAGGAATCAAACAGTTTTATATCAATGTTGAGCAGGAGGAATGGAAGTTGGATATACTTTGTGACTTGTACAAGACACCATTAAACAGGCTGTTATTTTTCTCAATACAAGGTGCAAGGTGGACTGGCTGACTGAGAAAATACATGCCAGGGACGTCACAGTTTTTGCTCTGCATGGCGACATGGACCAGAAGGAGAGAGATACTATCATGAGGGAATTCTGATCAGGGTCAAGCCCTGTTCTGATCACTATTTACTTGTTGGCACGTGGGACTCATGTCCAACAAGTGTCTTCGGTTATAAACTATGATCTACCTAGCAGTCATGAAAACTGTATTCGCAGAATTGGCAGAGGGGTCAATTTGGTAGAAAAGGTGTGGCTAAAAACTTTGTTACTGAGGAAGGCAAGAGGATTCTTCGTGACACTGAGATTTTTATGCAATACTACAGTGAAGGAAATGCCCATAAATGTAGCTGACCGTATTTAATTCCTGGGATGACAGAGTTTTGGATGCAGTGCTCCCTGTTGTTGAACAGACAATTACAATGTGCATTGTGCTTCTTTCTTTGGGAATATATGAATCTTGTCTCAATTCTCATAACAGATCAGAAATACAGATTTTGATAGCAAAGCAACATTAGTCGTGAGCTCTTGTGAGGAAAATCATTGGCTTTATCCTCTTTAAACTGTTAGGATAGGTATAAAAGATGAGTTCTAAAATTTTTCTTTCTTAGAAATTTATTTCCTAGTTCTGTAGAAATGGTAGTATTAGATGTTCTGTATTATTTAATAATGTATCTGGGGACTAAAAGATATAAGTGCTGTATAAAATCAGCCAATTACATTAAAGTAGCATACCTGCCCTTATTGTGTTTGTCATTAGCCTGAGTAGGAAGGCCTTTAAAATTGATTTTTTAGAAAGCATTTGAATGCATTTTATTTGGTATTGTATTTATGCAATCAAATATTTAATTAGTGCTAAGTGTCAACTGGACCCTATGGCTAAGCCCCAGCAAGCAATCATATCCTAAATGGGGTTAAATTCCCAGTAAAATTGCCATATTGCACATGTCTTAATGAAATTTTAGTGTTAAATAAACTGTATATTCACTTAAAAAAAAAAAAAAAAGGAAATAGCAGCCAGGCACGGTGGCTCACACCTGTAATCCCAGCACTTTGGGAGGGTGAGATGGGCAGATAACCTGAGGTCAGGAGTTTTAGACCAGTCTGGCCAACATGGTGAAACCCCGTCTCTACTAAAAATACAAAAATTAGCCAGGCATGTTGGCACACACCTGTAATCCCAGCTACTGGGGAGGCTGAGACAGGAGAGTCACTTGAACCCTGGAGGTAGAGATTGCAGTGAGCCAAGATCATGCTACTGCACTCCAGCCGGGGCGACAGAGCGAGACTCTGTCTCAAAAACAAAAAGAAAGAAATAACATTTACAAAGACAACTTTATGGTGTAGAATACTATCTTATTTTTTGCTGCAGCTTTAGGGGAAATGGGAATATTTTTCCTTCTTATCTAGCTAAAATTTCTTTTAATAGCAGTTATAAAGGCCTATAGTTGTTAGAAATTCCTATTTATTTTTCAACACAAAGAATTCCATTAGTTACCACTGACTAAAAATATAATTGGTTATTAGTATAAATGGAATAATACGATAGCAGAATAACATAATGGAATGTTGGGTATACATTCCATATGTTTGATAGCTTTTTTTTTTGTTACCCAGGCTGCAGTGCAATGGCGTGATCTCTGCTCACTGCAACCTCTGCCTCCCAGGTTCAAGGGATTCGCCTTCCTCAGCCTCCCAAGTAGCTGGGATTACAGGTGTGAGCCACCACGCCTGGCTAATTTTTAGACATATTGGATCTCCAAACCGATTCCCTCCCTCCCTCCCTCCCTCCCAACCGCCTTTCATCCCTTCCCTCTTCCTTTTTTTGTTTTTTCTTTTTGTTTGTTTGTTTGTTTGAGACAGGGCCTCGCTTTGTCACCCAGACTGGAGTACAGTGGTGCAATCTCAGCTCATTACAGCCTTGATCTCCTGGGCTCAGGTGATCCTCCCACCTCAGCCTCCCGAGTAGCTGGGACTACTGGTGTGCACCACCTCATCTGGCTAATTTTGTATTTTTTGTAGAGACAGGATTTTGCCTTTTGCCCAGGCTGAGCTTGTCTCATCTCTTACCATCTCCATCCCAGTGCCACCTGCCATGGTCAAGGATCTTATCTGTTTACCAACTCTTGCATAAGAGAAGTTTACTTCTTTTTATGTAAAAGAAGTCTGGAGGAAGGCAATGTAGAGTGGCAGCATGGTGTTTTCAGGGACTGAGACACTTCATCCTTCTGCCATATCATGTTAGCCCACGATGTTTTTTCTGAAGTTTTCTTCATGGTTCAAGATAGCTGATAGAGCTCCAAACATGATATTCGCTTTCCACGTAGCAGAAAGGAGGAAAGACAGAAGGGCCAAATGGTATCCCTTGCAGTCACACCAGTTCCCTTTAAACAGCCTTCCCAGAGTCCCACAGAATAATTCTGCTCATATTGCATTGACTATCTTTGGCTGCAAGGTAACTGGGAGATGCAGTCTTTGAGGTGGATATGTTGTTTTCATGAATAAAATTGGGATGATTTTACTAGAAAAGAAGGAGAGAATGGATATTGAGGGGCATCTAGCATTCTCTACCATGTATGTATATGGTTTTTATGAAATTATACATTTTGTAATCTCTTAATACTTAATCTTTTATTGTGGACATCTTCTATTTTTCTCAATATTAACTTAAGGACTTTATTCCATTGCATGAATATATCACTATTTAAGGAACTCATCCCCAAATCCTCTATTTTGAAACAGTTGGGCTAGTTTCTATTTTTGGCAATTATAAACAATTCTGTGCTCATAATTTTTTTTTTTTTTTGAGATAGGGTCTCACTCTGTTGCCCAGGCTGAAGTGCAGTGGCACCGTCATGGCTCACTGCAACTTCTGCCTCCAGGGCTCAAGTGATTCTTCCATTTCAGCCTCCTGAGTAGCTGGGACTATAGGTGCATGCCACCATACCTGGCTAATTTTTGTACTTTTTTGCAGAAACCAAGTTTCACCATGTTGCACAGGCTGGTGTTAAACTCCTGGGCTCAAGCAATCCACTTGTCTCAGCCTCCCAAAGTGCAGAGATTACAGGAATGAACCACCGTGCCCCACCAATCATAATTCTTATAGCTAAATCTTACAGGTCATATCCTTAAAGAAAATCCCTACAAATGAAACCACTGAATCAAAGAAAATGTTTATTTTAAAGCTCCTAATACATATTTCCAAAATGTCTTCCAGTAAGATTTTCCCACCAGCCTTGTTTAAAAGTGCCATGGGTTTATTTTTTTAACTATTATTATTATTTTTTTTGTGTGACAGAGTCTTGCTCTGTTGCCCAGGCTGGAGTGCAGTGGTGTAATCTTAGCTCACTGCAACCTCCACCCCACAGGTTCAAGCAATTCTCCTGTCTCAGCCTCCCAGGTAGCTGGGATTACAGGCACATGCCATCACGCCTGGCTAATTTTTGTATTTTTAGTAGAGACGGGGTTTTACCATGTTGGCCAGGCTGGTCTCAAACTCCTGACCTCAAGTGATCTGCCTGCCTCAGCCTCCCAAAGTGCTGGGATTACAGGCATGAGCCATGGGCCCAGCTGCCATGGGTTTATTCTATTTTCCTAATAAAAAAAAAATACTTAAGGCACAAAAAAATGTAAAGAGCAATACAAAGTGTAAATTGGTTATATTTAACATTTGGTTAAACTGAGTTCCATTTTTTAAAATTTTATTTCTCAGATTGGATTGACTTTCTCCAGAGTAAACCCACTGAAACAAATGAGTCATCACATATTTACTGAATGCCTAGGAAGGAAGAGAAATTTGAATATTAATAAGATAAGATCCCTGCCCATAAGGAGCATATATTTTGGGCAATGATGGAGTTACTGAAATAAGGATATAACCTCGTGAGATATCTTAAGATGTAATTATAGATGTGATTATTCTTTTTTTTTTTTTTTTTTTTTTTGAGACAAGAGTCTCGCTCTGACGCCCAGGCTGGAGTGCAGTGGTGCAATCTCAGCTCACTGCAAGCTCTGCCTCCTGGGTTCACGCCATTCTCCTGCCTCAGCCTCCCAAAGTGCTGGGACTACAGGCACCCGCCACCATGCCTGGCTAATTTTTTTTTTTTTTTTTTTTTCAGTAGAGACAGTTTCACCCTATTAGCCAGGATGGTCTCAATCTCCTGACCTTGTGATCCGCCTGCCTCAGCCTCCCAAAGTGCTGGGATTACAGGTGTGAGCCACCCGTCTGGCCAATTATTCTTAGTTTTTAAAAAACTTGTTGTATAGCTTGTTATAGTTTAGATATTTGTCCTTGCCTAAATCTCATGTAGAATTATAATCCCTAGTGCTGGAGGTGGGGCCTGGTGGGAGGTGTCTGAGTCATGGGGACAAATCCCTCATGACTTGGTACGATCTTTGCAATAGTGAATGAGTTCTCATGAGATCTAGTCATTTAGAAGTGTGCGGCACCTCTCCACACACACACTCTATCTTTCTTCTGCTCTGGTCATGTGATATGCCTACTCCTCCTTCACTTTTTACCATAAGTTAAAGCTTCCTGCAGCCTCCCTCAAAGCAGATGTTAGCACTATTAGCACTATGCTTCCTGTACAACCTGCAGAGCCATAAGCCAATTAAACCTCTTTTCCTATAAATTACCCAGTCTCAGGTTTTTGTTTTTTGTTTTTGTTTTTTTGGGTTTTTTTGAGACGGAGTCTCACTCTGTTGCCCAGGCTGGAGTGCAGTGGTGTAATCTAGACTCACCACAACCTCCGCCTCCCAGATTCAAGCGATTCTCCTGCCTTAGCCTCCTGAGTAGCTGGGACTACAGGTGTGCACCACCGTGCCCGGCTAATTTTTGTATTTTTAGTAGAGACGAGGGTTCACTGTGTTGGCCAGGCTGGTCTTGAACTCCTGACCTCGTGATCCGCCCGCCTCAGCCTCCCAAAGTGCTGGGATTATAGGTGTGAGCCACCGCACCTGGCTAGGTATTTATTTATAGCAACGCAAGAATGACTTCATACAGAACACTGGTACCAAGGAATGGGGTATTGCTATAAGGATACCTGACAATGCGGAAGTGACTTTGAAACTGGGTAATGGGCAGAGGTTGAAAGACTGGAGGGCTCAGAAGACAACAGGAAGAGGGAAAGTTTAGAATTTCTTAGAGACCAGTTAAATGGTTGTGGCCAAAATGCTAATAGTGAAATGGACAATAAAGTCCAGGCTGACAAGGTCTCAGAAGGAAATGAGGAACTTACTGGGAACTGGAGGAAAGGGCATGTGTGTTATGCCTTAGCAAGGAACTTGGCTGTATTATGTCCATGCCCTAGAGATCTGTGGAATTTTGATCTTGAGAGTCATGATGTAGGGTATTGGGTAGCAGAAATTTCTAAGTAGCAGAGTGTGCAAGAAGTAACATGGCAGCTTCTAACACCTATGCTCAGATGTGGGAGCAAAGAAATGACTTAAAGTTGGAATTTATATTTAAAAGGGGAGCAGAGCATAAAAGCTTGGAAAATTTGCAGCCTAGCCACATGACAAAGAAAGAAAAAGCTTTTTGGGAAGAGGAACTCAAGCAGGCTGTGGAGCAACCACTTGATAGAGATATTTGCATAACTAAAAAGCAGCCAAGTGCTAATAGCCAAGACAATGGGAAAAAGGCATTTCGGAGACCTTCACAGCAGCCCCTCCCATCACAGGCCCGGAGGCCTAGGAGGGAAGAATGGTTCTGTGGGGCAGACCCAGGACCTTGTTGCCTTGAGCAGCCTTGTGACACTGCTTTTTGCTGGGGCTCAGCGGGGCCCAGTTACAGCTTGACTTGCCGCTTTAGAGAATCTAAGATGTCCTGATCTCAAGTGATCCATGGTGAAACCTTGTCTCTACTAAAAATACGAAAATTAGCCAGGTGTGGTGGCGGACGCCTATAATCCCAGCTACTTGGGAGGCTGAGGCATGAGAATCCCTTGAGCTTGGGAGGTGGAGGTTGCAGTGAGCTGAGATCACGCCACTGCAGTCCAGTTTGGGTGATACAGCAAGACTCTGTCTCAAACAAACAAACAAACAAACAAACAAATGTTGCAAGCAAGCTGTAAGCCTTGGCAGCTTCCATGTGGTGTTAAGCTTGTGGGCACACAGAGGGCAAAGAGTGAAGGCTTGGCACTATCTGTGTAGATTTCAGAGGATGTAAGAGAAAGCCTGGGTGCCCAGGCAGAAGCCTGATGCAGGGGTGGAGTCCTCACAGAGAATCTCTACTGGGCAGTGCAGAGGAGAAATAGGGGGTTGGAGGCCCCACACACAATTCCCACTGGGGCACTGCCTAGTGGAGCTGTGGGAAGGGGGTCACCATCTTCCAGACCCCAGAATGATAGATTCACCTTGCACCCTGTACCTAGAAAGCTGCAGGCATTCAGGCCAGGTGCAGTGGCTCACGCCTGTAATCCCAGCACTTTGGGAGGCCAAGGTGGGCAGATCACTAGAGGCCAGGAGTTCGAGACCAGCCTGGCCAACATGGTGAAACCCCATCTCTACTAAAAATACAAAAATTAGCTGAGTGTAGTGGTGCTCGCCTGTAATCCCAACTATTCAGGAGGCTGAGGCAGGAGAACTGCTTGAACCTGGGAGGCAGAGGTTGCAGTGGGCCGAGACCCCACCACTACACTCCAGCCTGGGCGACAGAACGAGACTCTGTCTCTCAAAAAAGAAAAAAAAAAAAAAAGAAAAAAGAAAGCTGCAGGCATTCAACTCCACCCATGAGAGCAACCTTGGGAGCTGAACCCTGCAAAGCCACAGGGGTAGAGCTGCCCAAGGTCTTGGAAGCCTACCGCTTGCACCTTGTTGTGGGACATCAAGGGGTTCTAAGAGTTAATGACTCCCCTACTGGGTTTTGAACTTGCATGGGATCTGTAGCCCCTCTCTTTTGGAACAGAAATGTTTATCTAACGCCTATACTCCCATTGTATCTTGGAAGTAAATAACTTGTTTTTGATTTACAGGCTCATAGCTGGAAGGGATGTGCCTTGTCTCAGATGAGACATGGGACTTTGGACTTTTGAATTAATACTGGAATGAGTCAAGACTTTTGAGACTTTTTGGAAACCATAATTGTATTTTGCAATGTGAGAAGGATATGAGATTTGGGAGGAGCCAAGGGCAGAATGCCCAAATCTCATGTTGAATTGTAATCCCCAATGCTAGAGGTGGGGCCTGGTGGGAGGTGTTTGGGTCATGGGGGAGGATCCCTCATGGCTTTGTACTGTCTTTGCGATAGTGAGTTCCCATGACATCTGGTCATTTAAAAGTGTGTGGCACCTCTCTTGCTCCTGCTCCCACTTAACATTCCCCCATGAGTAAAAGCTTTGTAAGTCCTCTGCAGAAGCAGATGCCAGCACTATGCTTCTACAGCCTCCAGAACTGTGAGCCTATTAAATCTCTTTTCTTATAAATTACCTGGTCTCAGATATTTCTTTATAGCAAGGCAAGGGTGACCTAATACATAGCTATAGCTGTTTGCATCTGAAAAGACAGCAAGCAGTACCAGATAGTCCATAGTACATGTAGGCAGAATAGTTCTATGACCAGAATTTAATCTTCCTGTTCTGAGAAATGGTAGGTTATTGAGGCTTAGAATAGTCCACGAAGGTATTGCCAGGGCAAGGGGAGTTTGAGCCAAAACTCATGTAACTGTGTTGCCATAAGAACTGTTTATATTTACATAATTAATATTTACTTCTTTTTTCCACTCCAAGATTTGGTATAAGGGGAAAGAAGTTACATTTTTCATCTTCTTATGCTCATAAAGCATCTTCCATTGCCAAATCCTCCAGCTTTTGTTCTATGGAAAGAGATGAGGAAGACTCTATAATCGTCTCAGAAGGAATAATTGAGGAATACCTAGCATTCGATCACATAGATATGTGAGTATTATGCCTTTTAAGCTTTTTACTCCCCTCTTATTTTGTGTATTAACACCTATTTTTTCTAAATGATACTACCAATGTATATTATTAAATATATGCCAGTTTCTGTTATTTATGTTATTTCTCAGGTATCCAGAATTTATGTTCTTATTGCTTCCATATACTAGACTTCCTTGTGTATTTTATAACTTCACACATCATTTGCCTGTTCCTGAGATTAGAGATTTTAAAATAAGTTTATTTTTTCCCCACATAGTTTGATTTTACCCTTTTGCAAATTACCACCAGTGGGAACTTTGAAACCTTTTAAAAGAGCAGTTGAAGAGATATGAACTTTGTTTACATAAATTCTGTTTGAAAAATGTATATACAGGCCGGGCGCGGTGGCTCACACTTGTAATCCCAGCAC
The DNA here is from genome assembly GCF_029281585.2 of Gorilla gorilla gorilla. Taxonomy (NCBI): domain Eukaryota; kingdom Metazoa; phylum Chordata; class Mammalia; order Primates; family Hominidae; genus Gorilla; species Gorilla gorilla. The sequence goes on along the minus strand of NC_073232.2, from coordinate 42,533,048 downwards.
ATTGGGAGGCCGAGGCGGGCAGATCACTTTGGGTCAGGAGTTTGAGACTAGCCTGGCCAACATGGTGAAACCCCATCTCTACTAAAAATACAAAATTAGCTGGGCATGGTGATGCGCGCCTCTAATGTCAGCTACTTGGGAGGCTGAGGCCAGATAATCGCTTGAACCCGGGAGGTGGAGGTTGCAGTGAGCCGAGATCACGCCACTGCATACCAGCCTGGGCAACAGAGCAAGACTCCATCTCCAAAAACAAAACAAAACAAAAGAAAATAAAAAGGTATAAACAGTTTGTTTAAAACCTTATGGTTGGCACAGATTTTATAATTAATAATGTCTATTTATATCTATTCTAACTATATTCCAGCAGTAGGCCTATCACATAGATATGATTTATCTTCTTTACTGGATAGGTGAGAATCAGAGTAGTTAATGATTTGTCTAAAGTAAAGCTAAAACCAAAACCTTATTCATCTGATTCTCAATCCAGTCTTCTCTTCACTATTCCTTGCTACCTTTCTGTGACATTAACCTGTTAAAACTATTCCTCTAAGCCTTTAAAAGTTCCAGATTTGATAGTCACAGCAGCATATTTGAAAATAAGTGAGAATTTCTCTTTAGGCTGTGCGGCTGTGGTTAGGTCTAGTAGTTAGTATTGTGTCACATGATTCTGGATGCATTTTTTTTTCCCATTATATTTTTTCCCATTGTATTTCCTGCTGAGCCATGTTCACTCACATATCACTCATGTGCACACAGCCCTAGGGCCAGCTAAATATAAGCCAGGCTTCTATACATAATACCACTGAGCTAGAACTGGAAGCAGATTATTTTGGTTTTCCAAAGATTGCCTCCTTCCCTTTCACTTCTCCTGTGTCAAATTACTTCTATTTTCTATTTATTACTTCTATTTGGCCTTTGTCAAATTAATTCTATTTTCCATTTTTCCTCAAATCAAAGTGAATTTTCAGGTAATACACGGACAATTTTAGAAAGGCAGCCTTCCCTTCAGCATCATGAAGTCTTTCCTTCTTGCTTCTGTTACAGAGAAGAGGGATTTCATGGGAAGAAATCAGAAGCAGCTACAGAGAAACAGAAATTAGGGTATCCTCCCATTGCTCCATTTTACTGCATGAAAGAAGATGTCCTTGCTTATGTGTTTGACAATGTATGGTGCAAGGTTGTGAGCTGTATGGAGCAGTTGACACGTAGTCACTGGGAAGGATTTGCCTCTGGTAAGGATCTTTGTGAAAATAATGTAAAAATCAATTGTTTATGATTTCTAAACCCTAACCAGTCTATTAGATGATATGCTTCATAGTGCAAAAGGTGCGTATGGGCCAGGCACAGTGGCTTATGCCTATAATCCGAACACTTTGGGAGGCCAAGGGGAAGGATCACTTGAGCCCAGGAGTTTGAGACCAGCCTGGGCAATGTAGTGAGATCCCATCTCTCTAAAAAAATAAAAAATTAGCCAGGCATGGTGGCATTCACCTATAGTTCCAGCTACGCAAGAGACTGAGGTGGGAGCATCACTTGAGCCCAGGAGGTCAAGTCTGCAGTGAGCTATGACTGCACCACTGCACTCTAGCCTGGGCATAAGAGAGAGACTCTGTCTCAAAAAAGAAGAAAAAAAAAAGTGGGTATGAGAGAGAGGAAAAACCCAAATGTGTTTCCCTAAATGTTTTTTCCTACTCTCACATACCACAACATGTCTGACACCAGTAGGTAGGGTTTTTTCCCCCACAACCCAAGCAATTCTGACACCACATCCTATAATTCAGTTCAGTTCTGACACAGTCTACCAGGAGATATTGTCAGATCCCACAAATTAAGGGCCCAGTCCCACAAGACTACCCCCAACTTCAGATGCTAGTTGCAAGCTCCAAGTTGTGACCTGTACTTCTGACCTACCAGCTATTTAGGTCTCTCTGAACCTAGTCCTTTAGGATTTTTATGGAGGTTTCATTTTGTAGGCATGATTCAATTGTTGGCCATCGCTGATTAACTCGACCTTCAGCCCCTGTCTTCTCCCTAGAGGTTAAGGGGTGGGGCTGAAAAAGTGAAAAAGTTCCAACCTTCTAATTACGTGGTTGGTTCCCCTGCCAACCACTATCTCCCTACCCAATCCTCAGACTATCCAAGAGCCCCTAACCACCAGTCATATCATTAGCATACAAAAAAAAAAATACCACTTTGGGTATTATAAGAGTTTTAGGAGCTATGTGCCATAAACCAGGGGCAGAGACCAAATATCTGTTTATTATCATCTCATGATATGATATGGAATGACCCATATATTTAGTCTCTGCCCCTGATTTCAGATCATAGTGGGTCTGACTTATGTTTGTATTTCCCACAAAAACTAACAGGTATTTAGTAAATATTTGAGAATGAGTAGATCGATAAAAAGGCCTAGTCTGTGATGATTAGACAGAGCTTGCACTTTCTCTTTGAATATAATGATTTATGAAGAAAAATCATGTGCAAGTAGCACGTTTTTTAAACTGCTTTATTAAAGCATAATAGATATATAATAAACTGCACTATTTTTTCTTTTCATTTTATTTTTTATTTTTATGTATTTGAAGGGTCCAAGTGCAGGTTTCTTATGTGCATGTATTTCTTAGTGGTGAAATCTGGGTTTTTAGTGACCTCAGGTGGTACACTAAAATATTCACTCAAATAGTGAATATTGTACTCAATAGGTAATTTTTCAACCCTTGCCTCCCTCCCACCTTCCCACCTTTCAGAGTCTCCAGTGTTTCTTATTACACTCTGTATGTCCATGTGAACCCATTGTTTAGCTTTCACTTATAAGTGAGAACATGTGGTATTTGACTTTCTGTTTCTGAGTTATTTCGCTAGGATAATGGCCTCCAGTTCCATCTATGTTGCTGCAAAAGACAGCCTTTATGGAAAAAAGCATGGATATTTCTCAAATTTCATTATTTTGTATGGCCAAGTAGTAGTCCATTTTATGTATCCAGTCCTCTGTTGATGGACACTTAGGCTGATTCCGTATCTTTGCTACTGTGAATGATGGAGCGATAAACATATGAGTGAATAAATATGTATTTTTTGAGACAGAGTTTCACTCTTGTCACCCAGGCTGGAGTGCAGTGGTGTGATCTTGGCCCACTGCAACCTCTGCCTCCTAGGTTCAAGCGATTCTTCTGCCTCAGCCTCCCAAGTAGCTGGGATTACAGGTGTGCACCACCATGCCCAGCTAATTTTTTGTATTTTTAGTAGAGATGGGGTTTTGCCATGTTGTTGGTCTTGAACTGCTCACCTCAGGTGACCCACCTGCCTCAGCCTCCCAAAGTGCTGGGATTATAGGCATGAGCCACTGCGCCTGGCTGTAAATATTTTTTTGATATAATGATTTCTTTTTGTGTATATACTCAAGAGTGGGACTGCTGGATCAAATGGTAGTTCTATTTTTAGTTCTTTGAGAAATCTCCATGCTTTTTTCCATAAAGGCTGTACTAATTTACCTTCCCACAAACAGTGTATACAGTGTTCCCTTTTCTCCACATCCTTGCCAACATCAGTCGTTTTTCATATGTTTGTTGGATGCTTGTATGTCTTCTTTCGAAAAATGTCTGTTCATGTCCTGTTTCTCTCTCTCTCTCTCTCTGTCACCCAGGCTGGAGTGCAGTGGCACAATCACAGCTCACTGCGGCCTTGACCTTCTGGGCTCAAGTGATCCTGCTACCTCACCCTCCTGAGTAGCTGGGACCACAGGCATGCACCACCACGACTGGCTAATCTTTTGTATTTTTTTTGTAGAGGCAGGGTTTAACCATGTTGCCTGGGCTGGTCTCAAACTCCTGGGCTCAAGCGATCTGCCCGTCTTGGCCTCCCAAAGTGCTGGGATTACAGGCATGAGCCACCATGCCCAGCCTGTTCATATTCTTTCCCCCCTTTTAAATAGGGTTATTTTCTTATTGGGTTGAAATCCTTGTAGATTCTGGATATTAGTTCTTTGTCAGATGCATAGTTTGCAAATATTTTTTGCCATTATGTAGGTAGTCTGCTTATTCTGTTATTTCTTTTGCTATGCAGAAGCTTTTTAGTTTAATTGAATCCCATTTGTCTATTCTTGTTTTTGTTGCTTTTGCTTTTGAAGACTTGGTCTTAAATTCTTTGCCTGGACAATGTCCAGAAGACTTTTTCCTAGGTTTTCTTCTAGGATTGTTACAGTTTCAGGTCTTGGGTTTAAGTCTTTAATCCATCTTAATTTTTGTATATGGTGAGAGGTATGGATTCTCTTAATTTTTGTATATGGTGAGAGGTATTTTTCTGCATATGGCTAGCCAGTTTTCCCAGCACCACTTATTTAATAGAGTCGTTTCCCCAGTGTATATTTTTGTTGACTTTGTCAAAGATCAGTTGATTGGCTTTATTTCTTGGTTTTCTATTCCATTCCATTGGTCTGTGTGTCTATTTTTATACCAGTACCATGCTGTTTTGATTACTATACCCTTGCATAATTTGAAGTCAGGTAATGTGAGTCCTCCAGCTTTGTTCTTTTTACTTAGGATTATTTTAGCTATTTGAACTCTTTTTTGGTTCCATATGAATTTTAGGATTTTTTTTTCTAATTCTGTGAAAAATGGCATTGGTAATTTGATAGGGATTGTGTGGAATCTGTAGACTGCTTGATCTGTATGGTCATTTTAACAATATGGATTCTTTCAATCCATGAGCATGGGATGTTTTTCCATTTGTTTGTATCATCTATGAATTCTTTAGTCAGTGTTTTGTAGTTCTCCTTATAGAGATCTTTCACCTCCATGCTTAAATATAATCCTGGATAGTTTACTTTCTTTTTTTTTTTTTTTTCCAAGGCAGAAGAATTTTTCTTAGTACAGAACAAAATGAAAAGTCTCCCATGTCTACCTCTTTCTACACAGACACGGCAACCATCCGATTTCTCAATCTTTTCCCCACCTTTCCCCCCTTTCTATTCCACAAAACCGCCATTGTCATCATGGCCCGTTCTCAATGAGCTATTGGGTACACCTCCCAGACGGGGTGGTGGCCGGGCAGAGGGGCTCCTCACTTCCCAGTAGGGGCGGCCGGACAGAGGCGCCCCTCACCTCCCGGACGGGGCGGCTGGCCAGGCAGGGGGCTGACCCCCCCACCTCCCTCCCGGATGGGGCGGCTGGCCGGGCGGGGGGCTGACCCCCCCACCTCCCTCCCGGATGGGGCGGCTGGCCGGGCAGAGGGGCTCCTCACTTCCCAGTAGGGGCGGCCGGGCAGAGGTGCCCCTCACCTCCCGGACGGGGCGGCTGGCCAGGCGGGGGGCTAACCCCCCCACCTCCCTTCCGGATGGGGCGGCTGGCCGGGCGGGGGGCTAACCCCCCCACCTCCCTCCCGGACGGAGCGGCTGGCCGGGCAGAGGGGCTCCTCACTTCCCAGTAGGGGCGGCCGGGCAGAGGCGCCCCTCACCTCCTGGAGAGGGCGGCTGGCCCGGCGGGGGGCTGACCCCCCCACCTCCCTCCCGGACAGGGCGGCTGGCCAGGCGGGGGGCTGGCCCCCCCACCTCCCTCCTGGACGGGGCGGCTGCCGGGCGGAGGGGCTCCTCACTTCTCAGACGGGGCGGTTGCCAGGCAGAGGGTCTCCTCACTTCTCAGACAGGGCGGCCGGGCAGAGGTGCTCCCCACATCTCAGACGATGGGCGGCCAGGCAGAGACGCTCCTCACTTCCAGGATGTGATGGCGGCCGGGAAGAGGCGCTCCTCACTTCCTAGATGGGATGGCGGCCGGGCAGAGACGCTCCTCACTTTCCAGACTGGGCAGCCAGGCAGAGGGGCTCCTCACATCCCAGACGATGGGCGGCCAGGCAGAGATGCTCCTCATTTCCCAGACGGGGTCGCGGCCGGGCAGAGGCTGCAATCTCGGCACTTTGGGAGGCCAAGGCAGGCGGCTGGGAGGTGGTTGTAGCGGGCCGAGATCACGCCACTGCACTCCAGCCTGGGTGCCATTGAGCACTGAGTTAACGAGACTCTGTCTGCAATCCCGGCACCTCGGGAGGCCGAGGCTGGCAGATTACTCGCGGTTAGGAGCTGGAGACCAGCCCGGCCGACACAGCGAAACCCCATCTCCACCAAAAAAATACGAAAACCAGTCAGGCGTGGCAGCGCGCGCCTGCAATCGCAGGCACTCGGCAGGCTGAGGCAGGAGAATCAGGCAGGGAGGTTGCAGTGAGCTGAGATGGCAGCAGTACCGTCCAGCTTCGGCTCGGCATCAGAGGGAGACCGTGGAAAGAGAGGGAGAGGGAGACCGTGGGGAGAGGGAGAGGGAGAGGGAGAGCGTTTACTTTCTTATAGCTATTGTAAATTGAGTTGCCTTCTTGATTTGGTCCTTGGCTAGATCATTAATGGGGTATTGAAACCCTACTGATTTTTGGATCTTAATTTTGTATCCTGAGACTACTAAATTTATCGAATCTAAGTTTTTTGGTAGAATCTTTCAGGTTTTCCAGATATAAGATCATACCATCAGCAAACAGGGCAATTTGCCTTCCTCTTTTCCAATTTGGATGCCTTTTGTTATTTTCTCTTGCCTGATTGCTGTGACAAGGACTTGTTGAATAAGACTGGTGAAAGTGGGCATCCTTGTCTTGTTCTAGCTTTAGGGAATGCTTTCAGTTTTTCTCTGTTAAGTATAATGCTAGCTATGGGTTTGTTGTTTACGGCTTTTATTATGTTGAGGTATGTTTCTTCTATGCCTAGTGTGTTGAGGACCTTTATCATGAAGTAATGTTGAATTTTATCCAGTGCCTTTTGTGCATCTACTGAGATGATCATTTGTTTTTTGTCCTTAATTCTGTTTATATGATGTATCACATTTATTGATTTGCATATGTTGAATCATCCTTTCAACTCTGGGATAAATCCCACTTGATCATGTTGTATTATCTTTTTGATGTGCTGTTGGATTTAGTTTGCTAGTATTTTGTTGAGGATTCTTGTCCATATGTTCATCAGGGATATTGGGCTTTTCTTTTTTCATTGTGTCCTTGTCTGATTTTGGTATCAGAGTTATACTGGCCTCATAGAATAAGTTAAGGAGAATTCCCTCCTTTTTAACTTTTTTGGAGTAGTTTCAGGAGGATTGGTATTAATTATTTGTATATTTGGTATAATTTGACTGTGAATCTATCTGTTTGTTTGTTTGTTTTAACCTATCTGATTTTTAGGCTTTTGTTGTTGTTGGCTGTGAATCTATCTGGTTTTTGTTGTTGTTGTTGTTTGTTTTTCAGTTTTTGGTTTTTTTGGAACAGAGTCTCACTCTGTCACCCAGGCTGGAGTGCAGTGGCATGATCTCGGATCACTGCAACCTCTGCCTCTTGGGTTCAAGCAATTCTTCTTCCTCAGCCTCCCAAGTAGCTGGGACTACAGGTGTGCCACCATGCCTGGCTGATTTTTCTATTCAAAATAATTCTATTCAGGTCAAACTCCTGACCTCAAGTGATCCACCTCCCTCGGCCTCCCAAAGTGCTGGGATTATAGGCATGAGCCACTGCACCCAACCCCATCTGGTTTTTAGGCTTTTTTTTGTTGGGAGATTTTTTATTACCGATTCAATCTCACTACTCATTATTAGTCTGTTTAGGAGTCCCATCTCTTTCTGGTTCAACCTCAGTAGGTTGTTGTGTTTCCAGCAATTTACCCATTTCCTCTCGGTTTTCTAGTTGGTGAGTGTATAGTTGCTTATAAATCTCTCTGATGATCTTTTGTATTTCTGTGGTATCAATTGTAATGTCTCCTTTTTCATTTCTGATTGTGTTTATTTCAATCTTCTATCTTCTTAGTTATTCTATTGGTTTGTTCTTGTTTTTCTAGGTTTTTTTTTTTTTTTTTAGATGCATTCTCACTCTGTTGTCCAGGCTGGAATGCAGTGGCATGATCTCGGCTCACTGCAGCCTCTGCACCTCTGCCTCCCAGGTTCAAGCCATTCTCCTGCCTCAGCCTCCCAAGTAGTTGGGATTATGGGTGCACAATACCATAACCAGCATATTTTTGTATTTTTAGTAGAGATAGGGTTTTGTCATGTTGGCGAGGCTGGTCTTGAACTCCTCACCTCAAGTGATCTGCCCACCTTGGCCTCCCTCCCAAAGTGCTGAGAGTACAGGCATGAGCTACCATGCTCGGCTTTGTTTTTTCAGTTCCTTGAGGTGTAATGTTAGGTAGTTGTGATCTTTTTACTTTTTTTTAATTAAAAAAATTTTTTTTTAGAGATTGGGTTTTGCTATGTTGCCCAGACTGGTCTCAAACTCCTGGCCTCAAGCGATTCTCCTGCCTTGGCCTGCCAAAGTGCCAGGATTACAGGTGTGAGACACCATGCCCAGCCATCTTTCTACTTTTTTGATGTAGGCATTTATTGCTATAACTTTCCTGTTAATACTGCTTTTGCTGTATCCTACAGGTTTTAGTAGATTGTATTTTTATTTTCATTTGTTTCAGTTTTTAAATTTCTGTCAATTTTTTCATTGACCCAGTGATTGTTCAGGAGCATGCTGTTTAATTTCCACATATTTGTATGGTTTCCAGAGTTCTTTGTGGTGTTGATTTCTGGCTTTATTCCACTGTGGTCTGAGAAGATACTTGATATGATTTCACTTTTAAAACATTTGTTAAGATTTGTTTTATGGCCTAATATTTGGTCTGTCTTGGAGAATTTTCCATGTGCTGATGAAAGAATGTATATTCTGTAGTTTCTGAGTAGACCGTTCTGTAAATGTTAAGTGCATTTTGGTCTAAAGTCCAATGTATGTCCAATATTTCTTTGTTTTCTGTCTCTTTGCTCTGTCTAGTGCTGTGAATGGGGTGTTAAAATCCCCACTATTATTGTATTGTTGTCTGCTCTTTCTTTAGGTCTAATAATATTTGTTTTGTGAATTGGGGTGCTCTGATGTTGGGTACATATATATTTAGGATTGTTACATCCTCTTGTTGAATTGATCCCTTTGTCATTATATAATGACCTTCTTTGTCTTATTTTTACATTTTTGATTTAAAGTCTGTTTCATCTGCTATAAGTGTAGCTACTCCTGCTCACTGTTGATTTCCATTTCTGTGGAATATTTTTTTCCACTTGTTTACTTTAGTTTTTGTGTCTTTATGGGTAAGATGAGTCTCTTGTAGGCAGCATATAGTTGGATTATTTTTTTTCAATCCATGCTGCTAATCTGTGTCTTTTAAGTGGACCATTTAATGCATTTACATTCAGGTTAACATTGATATGTGAGACTTTGTTTCTGTCATATTGATGATTGTTTTTGAGTTGTTTTATAAATTATGTTTCTTTTTCTCTGTCTTTTGTCTTTGTGGTTTAATGAAATTCCAGCATTAAACTATCAAAATGGTGCCAGCTATGACCTTGTGACCACAGAGGATGGGACCTCTCTTAGGTGAGCAGTATGAGCAAGAAGATGTGAGGAGTACAGTCCACTCAAGTCTTGGTCTCACAGCAGCCTATACCAGGGAATTAGGTATTGTCCTAGGTATGCATAGGAGAGCTTGGCTTCCCTGTCCCTCCTCTACCAGGTGGCAGCTGCAGCAACATCAACTCAAACTTGGCCCAAGGACAGGGTGCACCCCAGTATTAAATTCTCAAAATGCACTTGGGCCTGCCACCAGGGAGGGTAGAGCCCCTCAAACTACATATTTAAAGTGTGTTATAAGTTCTGACATATGTATACACCCATGAAACCATCACCACAATCAATATAGTGAACATAACCATCACCCCCAAAAGTTTATGCCTTTCATAATCCCTGCCTCCTGCCCTTGCCTATCTCTGCATCTCCAAAGTGATTATCACAAAAAGAGTGATCTGCTTTCTGCCACTGTAGATTAGTTTGCATTTTGTAGTGTTTCATGTGAGTGGAATCGTATGCACTCTTTGTCTGGCTTCTTTCACTCAGGATAATGATTTTGAGATTCATCGCTGTCATTATGTGTATCAATAATTTATTCCTTTTTATTGCTGAGTAGTATTCCATTGCATCACAATTTGTTTATCTGTTGATGGCCAGTTTGATTCTTTTCAGCTTTGAGCCATTACATGTAAAGGTGTTATGAGCACTATTGTACAAGAAATTGGAGGCATACATATTTTTTTCTGTTGGGTAAATTCTTCATAGTAGAATGGCTGACTTATAGTTAGATATACATTTCACTTGTTAAGAATTGTTTATGTAGGTTTTCTGTGCTGCTTAACAAACTGTCACAAACAGTGGCTTCAAACAACATACCTCACATATTTGTGAGTCTGAAGTCCAGGAACAGCTTAGCTAGTTCTCTGTTTAGGGTTTCACCTGGCTGCGTTTAAGGTGTTGGCCAGGGCTGGGCTCTCATGTGGAGACTCAACTAGAGAAGAAGCCATTTACACTTTTGTGTATTCTTAGAAGCATACAGTTCCTTATAGCTGTAGTATTTATGTCAGCTTTATTCTTCAAAGCCAGGAAGAAAGACTGAGAGCTAGTGGACTAACAAGACAAAAGCCTATATAATATAACGTGATCATGGGAATGACATCCCATTACCTTTACCATTATCTATTGGTCTGAAGCAAGTCACAGGTCTTGCCCACACTCAGAGTGGGGGGATTACACATAGGCATGAACACCAAGAGGTAGGAATCATGCATGGGCCACCTTAGAGTCTGTCTACTACATGCCCCAGTGATTCATGTTCTCCCACATGCAATACATTCACCTCACTCATGTGGTTTTCAAGAGTCCCATCCCATTGTAGCATCAGCTCAAAGGTCCAGAATCTTATCATCTAAATCAGGTCCTGGTGTGGATGATGTTCCTAGATGTAATCTATTCAGTACAGGTTCTATACACAATTTCTCTCCATCTGTCGATCTGTGAAACTAAAGAGACAAGTTGTCTGACCCCAACACACCCAACATACAAGAGTGGGACAGGCAAAGGATAATAGTTATAGATAGCACAGTTAAAAGGAGTGGGGAATGGAAGGTTAAAAAAAGGGTTCATAGCAATTCTGAAATCCAGCTGGGTAAATATTGGGAGTTCCATGACTAAGTTTCGAGACCTGGGACTAATCCTCTGCAGTTCTTTGCTCCATTCTCTGGGTGCCTGGTTTCACCCTCTGAATCATCTTTCATTTTTTCATGAAAGGTAGCATGTGTTTGTAGCTAAGTAGTTCTATCAGGCTGCTTCTTGCCAGTAGAACTTTGGGGGTCTGACAACCTTCTTCCATTTCGTAGTGACTCTGTCCCTTTAGTCCAAATTGGCAGTTTTTCTGTTGAAATAATTTTCTTAAAAACTTTTTGGCTCTTGATGCTATCAGTGGGGTTTACCAAATTAAACAAAAGCCATATCTGTATCTTTTCAGATAATTTCTTCTCTATCTTAGGGTCCTGCTTGAATGGCTGGCTGAGAGACAAAGCCCTTAAGTTTCATAAAGACTCTGTGGTTTGGTTAAGAGGATCTTTGAGATAAACCCTTAATCTCTTGAGAGGACCCTTTGTGTGAGTGAATACTCTAATCTTTTGATCTTTCTGAGATATTAGTAAAAGGTTGTCTACTCACACCTTTTTTTCTCTAGATCACTCTGTCCAATATTAGCATCTTTCATCCTCTAGAGAGACCGAGAATTTTCAAAATCATCAAGTCCTGGTTACTTTTTGTTGAACAGTTTTCCCCTCAATTTCTCTCTCTCATCTTACATTTTATTATAAGCAGCAAGAAAAAACTTAGGCCTCACCTTCAACACATGGATTGGGTCATCACTTACAAGTTGTGCTTTCTACGAGACCACAGGAGACCATTTCACTAAGCTTTTTGCCACTAAATAACAAGTGTCTCCCTCCAGTGGCCAATAACATGTTCCAGGTCTAGATTTCTGCTCAGTCTGTTCAGGGCAATTTATGCATTTTTTATCATGCTTCTCAAAATTCTTCCAACCTGTATCAATGAATAGTCAAAAAGGAAATTAAGAAATGAATTCATTTACAATAGTATCAAGAAGAATAAAATAAATAAATGTAACCAAGGAAGTACAAGACTTCCACACTGAAAACTATGTAATATTATAGAAAGAAATTAGAGGAGACCTAAAGAAATGGAAATACATCCCATGTTTATGGAGTTGAAGGCTTAATATTGTTAAGATGTTAATACTCCCCAAATAGATCTACAGTTTCAGTACAATCCCTATCAAAATTCCAGCTGCCTTTTTTTGTAGAAATGGGCAAGCTGATCCTGAAGTTCACATGGAAATGCGAGAGGCCTTGAATAGTCAAAACAATATTTATAAAAAATAAAGTTAGAGGATTCACACTTCCTGATTTAAAAAGTTACTACAAAACTGCAGTAATCAAAACTGGTTGTGTGAAACTGGCGTAAGGACAGACAAATAGATCAATGGAATAGAATCAAAAGTTCAGAAATACACCCACACATATGTGGCCAATTAGTTTTCAAGGGTGCCAAGATCATTCAATGGGAGAAGAATAGTCTCTTTAACAGATGATACTGGAACAACTGTATATTCACCTGTAAAAGAATGAAGTTGGATCCTGACTTCATACCATATACAAAAATCAACTCACAATGGATCAAGGACCTAAATTTGAGAGCCAAAATCATAAAACTCTCAGAAGAAAACAAAGGAGTAACTCTTCATGACCTTGGATTTGACATTACATTCTTTAGATATGACACCAAAAGCATGAGCAGCAAAAGAAAAAATAATTTGGACTTCATCAAAATGTAAAACTTTGTGCTATAAAAGACATTATCAAGGAAGCGAAAGACAACCTGTGAAATGGGAGAAAATATTTAGAAATCATATAACTGATAAGCATCTAGTATCCAGGGTAAAGAACTATAACTCAATAATAAAAGCTCAAACAACCCAATTTTAAAATGGGCAAATAATTTGGATAGATATTTCTCCAAAGAAGATACACCAATGGTCAATAAGCACATCAAAGACGTTGTACATCGTTAGTCATTAGGGAAGTGCAAATAAAAACCACGACGAGATACCACCTCATGCCCACTAGGATGGCTATGTGTATATATATTTTTAATTACATTTTATTTCTTAAAAGAAAAATAACAAGTGTTAGTAAAGATACGGAGAAATTGGAACCCTCATACATTGCAGTGGAAATATAAAATGCTGCAGCTATCGTGGAAACAATTTGGCAGCTCCTCAGAATGTTAAACACAAAATTGTCAAAAGACCAAGAAAATTCCACTCCTAGGTATATAAAAAAGAGAACTGAAAACATATGTCCATACAAAAACTTGAACATGAATGCTCATAGCAGCATTATTCATAATAGCCAAGAAGTGGAAACAACCCAAATGTCCATCAGCTGATGAATGAACAAAATTGGGTTTATCCATGTGTTGTGGGATGAATTGTTTCCCCCCTAAAATTCATATGTTGAAACCCTAACCCCCAAAGTGACTGTATTTGGAGACAGGCTTTTAGGGAGGTAATTCAGGTTTTGAGGTAATAAGAGTGGGCTCCTAATCCAATAGGGCTGGTGTCCTTGTAAGAAGAGGAAGGGACAGCGGAGATCTCTTTCTATTTACACGTGGAGAAAAGGCCATGTGAGGACAGAGAAAGAAGGTGGCCACCGGAAAGCCAGGACAGCACCTTGATCTTGGACTTCTGGCCTCCAGAACTGTGAGAAAATAAATGTCCATTGTGTAATCCACCCAATCAGTGCTATTTTGTTATGACAGCCCTAGCAGACTAGTACACCATGCAATGGAATATTATTCAGCCACAAAGAGGAATTAAGTACTGATACATGTTACAACATGGATGAACCTTGAAAATATGCTAAATGAAAGAAGCCAATCACAAAGCACCATGTATATGGTGATTCCATTCATATGAAATGTCCAGAATAGGCAGAGCCATAGAGACAGAGTTTAGTGGTTGCTGGGGGATGGATGAAGAGGGAAATTGAGAGGTACCGTGTTTCTTTTCAGAGTGATAGAAATTTTTTGAAATTACATAGTGGTAATGATTGCACAACATTGTGACTATATTAAAAACCACTGAACTGCATACTTTAAAATGGTTAAAATGATGAATTTTGTTATATGAATCTTATTTAAAAAAAATTTTTTTTAATTCTTTCACCCTGAAAAATGTCCATTAATATTTCTTTTATGTGGGTCTGCTAGTGATTAACTGTTTCTTTTGTAGATATGAAAATTCCTTTATTTTGCTTTCATTTTTGCAAGATAATTTTATGAACTATGTGAATAGTTTGCCTTCTAGTACTTTTAAAATGCTGTCCATTTCTTCTCGCTTGCATTGTTTCTGAAAAGAAATTTGTTGTCATCCTTATCTTTGTTCCTTTGTGCATGTATTTTTTTTTTCTGGCTGCTAAGATTTTCTCTTTATCACTGGTTTTGAACAATTTGATTATGATGTGCCTTAATGTAGTTTTCCCCATGTTTCTTCTGCCTGGAGTTTGTTTAACTTCATAGATTTGTAGGTTTGTTTCCATTGTTTGGAAAGCTTTCAGCCATTATTTCTTCAGATTTTTTTTTCTGTCCCCCATCATCCATCAGGACTTCGGTCACTCATAAATTAGTCCATTTGATCATTGACCCCTCAGGTAACTCATGCTTTTAAAAAATTTTTTTTTGTATTCTTTTTTTTCTGTGTGTATTTCATTCTGGGCAATTTCTATTGTTATGCCATCAGTGTTCATTATCTTTTCTTCTACAACGTTGAATCTGCTCATTTAGTGTATTTCATGTGAGATATTGTCATTTTCATCTCAAAGTATGATTTGAGAGAGACATATATATTTTCCATGTCTCTATTTGATATTTTGAAAATGTGGAATAATTTGAATATCTGTGTTAATTCTAGGTTGGTTTCAGTTGATACTCCCTTCATTATGGCTTGTATTTTCCTACCTGGTGATCTTTGATTTCATACATTGTGCATTTTACCTTACTAAGGGATGAATTTCTTTTTATTACTGCATATTTTCTTGAGCTTTGTTCTGAAATGCAATTAAGTTACTTGCAAACAGTTTGATCCATTCTGGTCTTTCTTTTATGATTTGTTAGGTCTGGAGCAATGTTCAGTCTAGAGCTAATTATTACCCACCTATGGAGGCAAGATCTTATTCTGCCCAGTGCTCAATGAATTGAGTTTTTCTGGTCTGGAGAGTGGGAACAGGCAGTATTCCTTGTTCCATGTGAGCAGCAAGTACTGTTCCCTTCTTTCATTTTTTTTTTTTTTCCTAGCCTCCGGTGGCTTCTTCTCATACGTGCACTGATAGTACATTTTGAATGCTCAAATGATGCCCCACCCTCTGCAGATATCATGGGTTCTCTTCCTGTGTATTTCTCTTCTCTAAGATACTCTGTTCTATGAATCCGAGCTGCCTTGGTCTCTGGACTCTCAACTCAGGGAGTCCACCAGGCTGTGCCTCAGTTCCCACTCTTTATGCCATATCTTGGAAACTTTTTCAAGGCAATTGCAGGTCCAGTCTCATTTGTTTATCATCTCAGGGTTTACTAACTTTCATTATCTGATATACAGTGTCTTGAAAGCCATTGTTTCATTGTTTTAGGAGAGTAAACCCAGTTCATGTTACTCCATCTTGGCTGGAAGCAGAAGTCCAACATTTTTAAACTTTTTATTGAATCACAGCTTGCCAAGAGTAAAAGGGAAAAAAAAGTTTTTATTGAAGTGTAATATACACATAGAAAATTACAAAGTAAATTTACATCAAGTAAGCTTGAGGATTTTTTGTCTCTACAAAAAGTAAAAATAATTAGCCAGGGCGTGGTGGTGCATGCCTGTAGTCCTAGCTACTCAGGGGACGAAAGCAGGAGGATCCCTTAATCCCAGGAGTTTGAGACTGCAGTGAGCTATGACTGTGCTAATATACTTCAGCCTGGATGACAGTGCAAGACCCTGTCTCTAAAAAGAAAAACAGTATGCTTCTATGACCAGCACCCAGATCAAGAATATTGCCAGTACTCCAGAAGCCTTTCTCATGCTTTCTTTCAGTCAGCTACTTAATCCCTACCCCCACAAGAGTAACCCCATCCTGACTTCCAACAGCACAGATTAATTTTGCCTGTTTTAAAATTTTGTAAGAATGGATTCATATAGTATATACCCTTATGCATCTGGCTTCTTTTATTCAGTATTATATTTGTTAGATTCAGTTATGTTTTGCTCGCAACAAGTTTATTCTCATTGCTTATAGTGTTCCGTTGTATGACTATATCACACCCTACTGTTGATGGATATGTGGGTGGTTTGTCTAGAATATAATACTATTATGAATATTTTTGTATATGTCTTTTGATGAACTTAAGTACTAGACACATAAGGGTAGAATTGCTAGGTCAGAGGATATGCTATTCTAACTTCAGCGGATATGGCCAAAAAAATTTTCAAAGTGGTTATATCTACTTACAGCCTCTCCAGTACTGTGTGAGAGTTCCAGTTGCTCCACATTTGCCACACTTGATGTGTAGTCTTTGTGGGTTTGTTTTATTTTTAAGCCACTATGTTGTATGTGTGTTAGGGTTTTTTTTTTTTAAGCTTGTATTAGAGAATAGGACTAGCACTCTCTTTAAAATGAACTAGTTTATATTATATGAGGTTAATTTTTTTGAGACACAGGACAGGTGGTAATTAAAAGTCCAGAGTCATACCCAGACTCCCATAATAATAAACCCTGGTAATAAACAAAGGAACTCCTTCCAGTTTCAGTGTATCAACCACCATGTACCAGATAAAATCTTATTTCACCTTTCACAATTTACCAGTGTTGGGCTGTGACTTAATATTTTTATTTTTCTGTGCATTCATAAATTAAGATTATTTTATTGTATTATAACTGTAATTTTGAGACTAAAATCTAAAAACAAGACATCATGAAATGGAGCTGGAGGATCTCTAATTGGCATTTAGTAGGTTGACTGAAATACCTTCAAACAGGGGTCAGGAAACAACTGTCTATGCAGAGGCTGGTGGTAAAGATTTTAGTCTTTGACAACCATCCGGTCTCTGTTGCAACTACTCAACTCTGCCCTTGTAGCATGAAAGCAGCCATAAATAAGATGTAAATGAATGAGCTTGGCTATGTACACTAGTACATACTCAGTACATATGTTCACCAAAAGATAGGTGCAAGAATGTTCATAAATAACTAGAAAACATACATCAGAAACTACCCACATGTCCATCAACAGTAGAATGTGATATATTCATACAATGGAATACTATACCACTATGAGAATAAACAAATGATTATTACAACTTTTTTTTTTTTTTGAGACAGTCTCGCTCCGTGGCCCAGGCTGGAGTGCAGTGGTGTGATCTCGGCTCACTGCAAGCTCCGCCTCCTGGGTTTAAGTGATTCTCCTGCCTCAGCCTCCCGAGTAGCTGGGATTACAAGTGCCTGCCACCACACCCAGCTATTTTTTGTATTTTTAGTAGAGATGGGGTTTCACTATGTTGGCCAGGCTGGTCTCGAACTCCTGACCTCAGGTGATCTGCCCACCTCGGCCTCCCAAAGTGCTGGGATTACAGGTGTGAGCCACCGCACCCGGCCACACCGTTATTTTGAAAAACAGGCAGTAGTAACAGGTATGGGGTTTCTTTTTGGGGTGATAAAAAGTTATTGAACTAGATAGAGGTAAGGGTTGCACACCATCATGAATGTAACTAATGCTGCTGAATTGTATACAGTCCTGTGTGGCATAATGACACTTTGGTCAATGTTGGACCACATATATGATGGTCTCATAAGATTATAATGGAGCTGAAAAACTCCTATCACCTAATGACATTGTAGTTGTCGTAAAGTCAAAGCACAGCTCATTACTGATGTGTTTGTGGTGATGCTGGTATAAACAAACCTACTGCACTGCCAGTCATATAAAAATACAGCATAAACAATTATGTACAGTACATATACTTCATAATAAACGATTGTTACTGGTTTATGTATATACTATATTTTTATCATTAAGAGTGTTCTCCTACCATGTCTTTTAAAGTTAACTGTAAAAGAGCCTCAGGTAGGTCCTTCAGGAGGTATTCCAGAAGAAGGCATTGTTACCACAGGAGATGACAGCTCCATGTGTGTTACACAACCTTTGAAGACCTTCCAGTGGGACAGGAAGTGTAGGTGGAAGACAGTGATATTGATGATCCTCACCCTATGTAGGCCTAGGCTAATGTGTGTGTTTGTGTCTTAGATTTTAACAAAAAGATTAAACAGTAAAAATTAATTTAAAAATAGGCAAACCTCATAGAATAAGGAAATAAAGAAAAAATATTTTTGTACAGTTGTACAGTGTTTGTGCCTTAAGCTGTTATTTCAAAAGGATCAGAAAGTTAAAAAAATAAAAAATTTATAAAGTCAAAAAGTATAACTTAGGGTAATTTTTTGAAGAAATTTTAAAAAATGTAGTGTAACCTAAATGTACAGTGTTTATAGACAGCCCAGTAATGACCTAGGCCTTCACATTCACTCACCACTCACTCAGTGACTCACTCAGAGCAGCTTTCATTCCTGTAAGCTCCATTCATGGTAAGTACCCTATACAAGGTACCTGCACCATTTTTATCTTTTGTACCATAATTTTATTGTACCTTTCCTATGTTCAGGCTTGTTTAAATATATAAATGCTAACCATTGTGTTACAGTTGCCCCCAGTATTCAGTACAGTAACATGCTGTACAGGCCTGTGCCTAGGAGCAACAGGCTGTACCATTTAGCTAAGGTGTGTAATAGGCTGTACCACCTAGGTTTGTGTAAATACACTCAGACTTCACACAACAACAGAATCACCTAATAATGCCATTCTCAGAAGGTATCCCTGTTGTTAAGTAACATGAGTGTAAAATGGTAAGTCATGTGTATTTTACCACAATAATTTTTTTTTTTTTTAAGTAGCAGGCCAGATTTGACCCATGGGCTATAGTTTGCCAACCCTGCTCTACAATGTGATCCCCATGAGAAGCAGTGGCATATAATGATTAAAAGTACAGACTTTGGGCCAGGCACAGTGGTTCACACCTATAATCCCAGCGTTTTGGAAGGCCGAGGCGGGTGGATCATGAGGTCAGGAGATCAAGACCATCCTGGCTAACATGGTGAAACCCCATCTCTACTAAAAATACAAAAATTAAGCGGGTGTGGTGGCGGGCACCTGTAGTCCCAGCTACTTGGGAGGCTGAGGCAGGAGAATGGCATGAACGTGGGAGGCAGAGCTTGCAGTGAGTGGAGCTTGCGCCACCACATTCCAGCCTGGGCGACAGAGCGAGACTCTGTCTCAAAAAAAAAAAAAAAAAAAAAAGATACAGACTTTGTTGCCAGACAACCTGGGTTTGACCACTGGCTCTGACACTAACTTTATTTAGATTCTTGGCTAGTTGCTTAACTTCTTTGAGCCTGTTTATCTATAAAATGAGTATAAATACTAATATCTATTTCATAGTATTGTTTAAGAAATAAACCAGTTACATGAAAGTATATAGAGTAGTTCCTGTAATATTTAAGAGCTCAATAAATGTTAGCTATTGTCATTACTTTTTATTATAATACCTGGAAGTACAGAAAGAGAACACTTGCAGTTTTGGCTTTGTCATGGACCAGTTGGTTCATTGTTGTTAGAACAAACTGACAGGTGCTGGTACAAACCTATCTCTATTATTAGAGCAACTTTCCCAACCTCTATGTGAAGAGAAAAGCCAAACTGCATGCAGGTTTGCAATATATGCAGTAGGGCTACTTGGTCTGTGAACTGTAACCTCAAAGTATATAAAACTCTGGTGAAATGTAATCACCTATTTATAACTTGTTTTTATAATCATTTTAACTTTTAATCAAGACAGTTTTAAAGTCTAAATTAATGAAGAAAAATATTTATTTTTTATTTTTATTTATTGAAACAGGGTTTCACTCTGTTGCCCAGGCTGGAGTGCAGTGGGGCCATCACAGCTCACTACAGCCTCAACTACCTGGGCTGAAGCTGTCCTCCCACCTCAGCCTCCCAAGTAGCTGGGACCAAGGGCACGTGCCACCATGCCCAGCTAATTTTAATTTTTTTTGTAGAGATGGCGGTCTCCTTATGTTGCCCAAGCTGGTCTTGAACTACTGGCCTCAAGCAATCTGCCTCAGCCTCCCACAGTGCCGGGATTACAGATGTCAGCCATCATGCCCAGCCTGCTTGGTCATTTGTATGGTGTCTTGCTCTTAGTCGTATTTTCTATTTCTGCTTTTGTTTTACATTCTACATCTGTCAATTCCAATTTCTGAAGTCCTTGCTGATCTGACTATGCTGTTTCTGCCTGCTGTTTTTCAAGATGCCTTGTTTCTTCGTGGATGTGATTCTTAACAGTGATTTCTAATCTCATAACTTTACCTGTGGGAATTGAGGTCTGGATTAATGAAGGTTTCCCTAGAGCTATACTGTCCAATAGAGTAGGCACCAGCCACGTTTGGCCATAAGTTAAAATTAAATTTAAAATTCAGTTCCTCACTCCCTAGCCACATTCTAAGTGCTCTATAGCTATAGGAGGGTGGTGGCTACTACCACACTGGACAGCACAGTTGTAAAATATTTCTGTCAACTCCAAAGGTATGTAGGACAACTGTGCCCTAGAGATCTTTTTCTCTTTCTGCCAGGTACCAGTAGGCATCATCAGCCTGGGAAACCACTTTCAGCTAGTCTTGGTTTGAGGGGTTTTCTTGAACCATGCAGGTGGCATAAAATTGTACTGCAAAGATAAGTGAAGCCTTGTTTGAGATTATGAATTCTAAGGAGAGATCTTTTTTCACAATACTGTTGCTGTGGGCCAGAAGATTATCCATGGATAATATATCCTGTTCCTTTGCCCAGATGATGAGAGTAATGTTGCAGTTACCAGACCCAATTCAGAAAGTTCCTGTGTGCTGAATGAACCACATCCTTTGGTGTTACCACGAGTGCCACAGTCTAAGGTGCTGTCCATTACCTCAAATCCGGTAAGCCCCAGAGGGATCAGTTGGAGACTCCAGGGCTACTCTCACCAGAGGAAATTTGCTCAGAGTTGTTTGCCTTACTTGTATGATTTCTGACTCAGTATGTTTTAGTACAGTTATGTGTTTATCATAATAATCCAGTGACTCTTTGCATTGGTTTCAGTTTAAAATATTAATAGCAAATTAGAGTTGATAAATATTTCTCAGTCAGCTCTTCTAATGAGGCATCTGTAAGTTGTGCAACCTAGAATCAACCATGTGGTCAGCCTAAGTCTGTTTTGGGAAGAATGGAGGATACCCTTATGATAAAAATGACTCATCTTAGATTCTCTATGGCCTTGACATTGTCCTTTGAACGCCTCCTTCCTTTTGAGTTTTTCCTTCCTTTTTCTCTCAACTTGGCCCACCCTGTTTATTTTTTATTTTTTCATTTTTTTTTGAGACAGAGTCTCGCTCTGTCACCCAGGCTGGAGCGCAGTGGCATGATCTCGGCTCACTGCAACCTCCGCCTCCCAGGTTCAACCAGTTCTTGTGCCTCAGCCTCCTGAGTACCTGGGATTACAGATGTGCACCACCACTCAGCTGATTTCTGTATTTTTGGTAGAGACAGAGTTTCACCATGTTGGCCAGGCCCGTCTCGAACTCCTGGCCTCATGTGATCCACCTGCCTCAGCCTCCCAAAGTGCTGGAATTACAGGCATGAGCCACCGCACCTGGTCCCTGTTTGTTTTTTAGAGAGAGGAGTCTCACTATGTTGCCCAGGCTGGTCTCAAACTCCTGGGCTCAAGCCACCTTCCCACCTCAGCCTCCTGAGTCGCCACCATACCCAGGCTGTTTTTGTTTTTTAATATTTAAATCTGTTAACTTTTTTGCCTTTTGGATGTTTAGTACTCATAAACCAGGTATAAAAATCAAACAAAAACAAAGAGAAAAGCTATTTCAAGTGAGTCTGAACAAGCACAAAGATGGTATTTCTTGCAGGAGGCAGATGAGATTGGTCTTATCCCTGTGTAATGATTTATGTAGTCTCAGTTCCTACACAATAGTTTCCTGGTGTTACTTTTAAGGTGGAAAAAAAAAAAAAAAAAACAGAGAGAAAGGTGTTGGCTTATTGGCCAGATGTTATACAGCTGGATTTACAAAACAGGTATTTAAAAAGAAAATTAGGCCAAGGTGGGTGGGTCATTTGAGGCCAGGAGTTCAAGACCAGCCTGGCCAATTTGGTGAAACCTCATCTATACTAAAAATACAAAAACTAGCTGGGCATGGTGGCAGGCACCTGTAGTGCCAGCTACTCTGGAGGCTGAGGCAGGAGAATCACTTGAACCTGGGAGGCAGAGGTAGCAGTGGGCCGAGATGATTACGCCACTGCACTCCAACCTGGGTGACAGAGCAAGACTCCGTCTCAGAAAAAAGAAGAGAAAATTATGAAGGCTCGTAAGTCACCACACCAGGGATGAACCAGGTAAATTAATGTTCCTTTTGTGGTAGTAAAGCACTGCTGCATGTTGAACTGGTGTGGCTGTGGTTTAGTGACCTAAGCCCTGAATAGTTAGACGTTCTGGTCGCTGATGACCTAAGAAAGGAGAAGAGTTAATTCAAACATTCTGAAGAGAAAGAGGAAGGAAAATACATTCTGTGGCAGCGGAGACTGCCAGAAAAGGCAATGAGCTGATGACCTGAGAAAACAAGCAGGGCTCTAGGGGGGCAATGCCAGTCCAAGAAACATTACATCCTGCTAAAATTAGAACAGGTAAGCTTACCTCCTAGTACAGAGTCTTCAGGATTTAGGTTATCATTGAGGGCTGACCTGCTCCACAGGTAGTGAAAGAGAAGGATTAGTTTGTACAGAGTGCAGGATTGTGTGATGATGAAAGAGATTAAGTTAGAGTTTCCCCTTATTATTTTCTATTATTGTTCCATATTTTGTCTGTGAGTTTTCTCTTCTATTTTAATGTAAACAATAATAATAAAGGTCCTCACTCCCCGTAAGAGGGCTGTTAATTGTTTTCATCCAGATTGATCAGGCTTCCCCTACCTGCTGTCATTTAGGAATGGAGAGGAAAGGAGGGACCCTATCACATGGACAGTTGACTTCGGGCCCCAGCTACGGGCCCCAAGATGTTATAAAAATTAAAGCATGGGGAAAAAGTATAAATAACCAAATTGGAAATATTAACTTTTGGCAAAGTTGGAAAACCAAACAGGTATCTTCTCCAACCGATCATGAGTACTGTCTTCTTTCAACACGTAGATGAGTCTCTGTCAAGCAAGCAGACATCAGCCAAATGTGAATGATCTCTTGGTTCATGGAATGCCTCTACAGCCAAGAAATCTCTCCTTAATGGACAAGCTCCTGTAAGAAGTTCAACATTTTCAGACTATACAGTGTAAAAGGGAAATAGAGGGAAAGCAAAATCAGTTTATCAGTATGCATGTATTGAGTGCCAACCAAGCAACCACAAAAACTCCTGGGGAGTAAAACATCCAAGGGACATGGTCTCCACCATCAGGGGGCTGATAATGTAACTGGAAAGAGAAGACATACGTGGGTAAAAAAAGACCTAACCATATGTGGCATTTTTGTAACTAAGTGCCATGTGCGTGCTGTCCAGAATGAGTGCTGACAGCCCCAAAGCATTCTGGTGGGTAAGTGTAGGTTTTGAACTTGTCCTTGAAAGATGGGGCTTTGGATAAGCAAAGGAGAGCAGCAAGGGCATTCTAGGTAGGAGGAATGATATGGGGAAAGGTTTGGAGATAAGAAAATACAAAATATTTAGGAAAGATAGCAGATCACTTTTGACATAGAAGAACGGAAAATAGGTCAGAACTTTAATGCTTCTGATCAAAGATAATTGACAATCTTCTAGAATTAAAATAGACCATGGTGTGACTAGCGGGAAAGAAGTGACTATGGAACTAATGAATGTTAGGACCAGATTGTGGAGCGTTTTGAGTGTCATGTTTTTGGGATTCATCCACGTTGTTGTGTATGACCTCCTCCCTTGCTGAGGAGTATTCTATTATAATACACACAATTTATCCATCTGCTCTCCTGTTAATCAACACGGGTCATTTCCAGGTTAGAGGTATTACACATAATAAAGTTACTCTAAATATTCTTGTATAGGTCTTTTTTGTGGTTTCACAGTCTCATTTCTCTTGAGTTGATACCTAGAAATGAAAGGGTCATAGCACAGGTATATGTTTAGTTTCATAGGAAACTGCCATACGATTTCCCAAAGGAGTTGTACCATTTTTACACTCCTTCCAGCAATGTATGAATTTTGGTTTGGGAGCACATATATTTAAATCAGGAATCTCAAAGATCTATTTCACCATAGTGTAAATGGATGGAGTGGAAGGAACTGAAGGTAAGGGGTCAATGCAGGAGTCCACGCATGAGCTACTAAGGGTCTGCACTCAAGCGGCCACACAGGGTGAGAAACGAATGAGCTATTTTGGGAGATAATGTCAAGTAAGTGAAAGTCTATAGAAACAGAGGAATCAAAGTTATCTCGAGTTCAAGCTTGAGGGAAGCCTCTGTTGGCGGAAAAGATGGGTTTCTTCTGGGGTGTGTTTACAGTGAGGGGCCATCTCACTGGAAATGTGGAAGAGGTCGGATCTGGAGACCGATCTAAAAGTCACCTGGCTAGAGAAGACAATCAAATCCAGAAGTTCATAGAACAAAATAAAGGTGAACATAGAGCAGCTAAAGCCTAAACATTTTGTAAGTAGAAAGCAGTTAGGGTGTGTTAAAAAAAAAAAAAAAGGCATAAGTGAATTGCTAGAGAGGCAGAAGACCAGAACAGTCTCCAGGTTTAGCCCTGTTCCTTGATGGGCAGCATCCCTTCAAAGTCCTCCAAGCACGGTGCCATGTTTTGCACTAGAGGACACCAAAGTGGCCTGAAAGGTTGAGGAACTTGCTGAAAGCTATAGGAGCAAATGGCAGAGCTTAGCTGCGTTATTCTTTCACTTCTCTTCCATTTAATTGTGCGGACACTCTTAGATGTCTTAAAATAGTCAAATGTCCTCTCACTTGCTTTAAAAAAAAAAAAAAAATACACACCTGAATCTGTAGGGCAGTATTTAATCTACTGAACTGTTTAGGTGTGGTATTTTATTTATTGGACGACTTACAGAAAAGGGTTGTATTTCAGTTATTTATGCAAATGGGGCTACTGTGGTCCCAACAGCTCTGGCTCTGGGCAGCACAAGACCCTTTGCCCACTCCCAGCTTTCCAAGGAACCCAAACCCAAATCCCTGCCAGCTCCAACTTGCTCAGCACTTTAATTGCTACAGTGGGAGCCACACTGGTGCCACAACTGCTCCCAAGCAGCAATATTTGTCTTTCAGTTGTCTTTCTGGTGACAATCTTTCAGCACAAAAGAATGCCTCAAACAGAGTAGGAATCAGCCCCTGTGGCAAATTTTTGGGAAGCACTTTGGAGTAGGTGTCCTTCAGGCTTGCCTTCACTGGTGACTAAAAAAGTGACTGTGATGGCAGGTGGATAATGGACTTGCTTTGCCAAATGTCCATTCTAGTAAATTATGTTTATGATTGAAATAATGTCCCACTTTTAAGAACAGATTCTCATGCCTGAGCTAGAGTACCATCTGGAAACTAGTGTTACTTATTGAAAGGTTTTTATTTTTGCTTTATTTCCCCCTAAATGTAGTTTCTAGTCTAAGGCTTTTTACCCCGTGAGTCTTGTCTTCCTTGACATACTGATCTTTACTTCATTGTGAGTTTCTGATTTGGCTACTAGAGATCTTGATGAGAAGCTACTTATGAGGCCTGGGTCCAGTACCATCCTTTCAACTCGAAATTGGCCAAATCGAGCTGTGGAGTTTAGTACATCATCTCTGTCATACACAGTGCAGTCCACCAGGAGACGCAATCCACCACCACGAACTCTTCATCCGATCAGCACGAGCCATTCATGTGCTGAAACACCAAGACCTGTGGAAGAAATCCTCAGAGGAGCCCGAGTGTAGGTTTCAAAAGCAGAACTTCTGGAAACCGTGGTAAAACTAACACATTTTACATACAGAGTTAATTTAAATATAAGACTGAAATCTATGCCTAGAAACTAATCATTAAGTAGTCTTATGACAGATTGCCCATGGGTTTAGGTCCAACACAAAATTTTTTAATGGGGTTAAATTTTATTTTATTTTATTTTTTTAGATACAGTCTCACTCCTGTCGCCCAGGCTGGAGTGCAGTGGATGATCATGGCTCACTGCAGCCTCAACTTCTGGGTCAAGTGATTCTCCCACCCCAGCCTCCCAAGTAGCCGGGACCACAGGCGGGTGGTGCCACCATGCCAGGTTAACTTTTTGTGTTTTTAGTAGAGACAGGGGTCTTGTCATGTTGCCCAGGCTGGTTTCAAATTCCTGAGCTCAAGCAATCTGCCTGCCTCAGTCTCCTAAAGTGCTGAGATTACAGGTGTGAACCACCGCACCCAGCAGGGGTTAAATTTTAATGAAATAGATATTGAATCTTTCTGTTGATCTAGCTAGAGTTCTGTCTATTTGTAAAAATAAAATGTTGGCTAGAATACTATATTGGGGTTACAAAAGGAATAAAGAACCTATTTATTTAATCAAACATTTTCCATGGTGGGAACATATTCAGTGAAATTCACTCCAAAATAATAGTTAATTCCCCTTTAAGGTTTTTCTGTACCATTGGGATCTGCTTATTCCATTGACAATGAAAACTTCATAAACCTCAGATAAGTAGTTGCTTACATACCAGGAAAAATATCCCTTAGCACTTCCTAGGAAGTGACACTAAAAATAATCGCCTTTCCCACCCTTCATTCACTACACACTCTGAGCCTCATGCAAAAATACCTAGGAGCCAATTTTAAACATAGAATTCTTTTAGCTGTTGATTCACAAAATGTCTTAGGATGATTAATTTCTAAAAATATCCTCAAAGGTAATAAGGCCACAGCAGTGTTTTCAATGCAGCTTCCAAGTTAAGCATTATCATGTGGATGTAGCTATATCTATACCAACAGAGCTATAAATGCATTCATTTGGGGATGAGTAGTCTTGATGTATAATTAATCTCTCATTCCTTCTGACAGTACTTTTTTTCAAAGTTGAAAAGTAAGTTGCTTTGTTACTTCTGGGACATGAAAGTATCATTCAGTTTCAATTACTGTCTTAAGGATGAGGAATACTGCAAACTGCTCCAGATCCTACTGAAGGGAATGAAGGTTTAGGAACTTTGCCCGAGAACTATAGTTATTAGGGAAAACGATAACCAGAAGGTCCAAAACTGTCAAGAATTCCATCATCAGCTGGGAATTTACAAATCCAAATCAGCAGAGAAGTGCAATACCAGATAGGGACAAATGTTTTATTCCAGTTCTGTGGGAGAGAAAAGGCCAGCTTCTGTTGTGTACCCAGAGTATAGAGCTTCAAAACAAAATCAGAAAACACTATTTTAAAAACTAATTTTCCAAAAATCCTGAGATCTCTACTTAAAAACACAGGTAGCCTAAAGCTTTCTGTGCACATTAAACTCATCTGCTTCATTTATCTGATTTCTAATCAATTTGCTGGTATTGTTATAACTTCATGCTTTCATACCTTGGTGTTTGTTGGTGGGATCTGCAGCCCAGTGGTAGCCGACTCACTCTCCTCTCCCTCACCGATGCCCCTGAGTCGAAATAATCTGCTACCACCTATTGGCACAGCTGAAGTGGAACATGTGAGCACTGTGGGGCCACAAAGACAGATGGTATGTTTCTTTCATATTGCCTCTCCATGTACTTACCATACAACCTAATGGGCAGTAATTCTGCAGGATCTGTGCCCTGATCTTGATTTATACTGTGTTTTGTCAAAAGTACAAACACAGTGCTAATTTATGACATGGAATTGGAGCTGTTTGGCCTGCATTTACCATATCTGCCATGGTCGATAGGGTTTTAACTACATACCACATTACAGATAGTTTTCACTGTTTCTGTAACTTTTGTCTCCTCTGCAGAAACCCCATGGTGACTCTAGTCGAGCTCAAAGTGCGGTGGTGGATGAACCTAACTATCAGCAGCCACAAGAAAGGCTCCTTTTGCCCGACTTTTTCCCCAGGCCCAACACAACTCAATCATTTTTGGTAGAGTGACATACTTCCTAGAATGGTCTTGATAGCTGGGGAAAGAAAAGGTGGGGGGAATACTAGTTTGGCAGACTTAAGATTTTATCTAGAGGCTTAACTCAGAATAAAAGTTGAGTTTCCAACAATAAAAAGTGTTATAAATACATTTTGTTCAAATTCTAACTAGTCCCTGATGCCTATTCTTTAATGCCTTATACAGAAATCACAAATTCTAAGCAATTTAACACTTAAGATATGTCTGACCACAAGCAAGAATATTAAATCCCAGTACACATCAGATAAGCATAACTTTATTGTGTAATCCTGTTCTTCTGGAATTAATAAAAAATTTTTTTCAGAAGCAGGCTCTTGCCATGTTGCCCAGACTAGACTTGGAACTCCTGGGCTCAAGCAATCCTGCCTTAGCCTCCCGAGTAGCTGGGACTATAGGTGCACACCACTGTACCCAGCTTAGGACATTTTCTTTCTACTGGTGTTTTAAATGCTGACACTGCCTACCATTTAGTAGGCATTTACTAGCCCTTTTAAGTAATAGAAAAAACCTGATCAGCAATGGGGTCATGCACTGACCTTCCCCATTTGTAGGCTGGGAGCTCGACCCCACATAATCTGCTTTGTGGCAAGAGCACTTGGAGAGCCTGGGGAAGTAACCAGGGACCCCACATCCTGACAGTTTTCAGGATGGTAGTGTTTGCAGCACACTTGTCCCAACTCATGACCCTTGAACCACAGCAGGCTAAAGCACTGCAAAGTTTTTCTTCTATGAGAAGAGTGGTAAGGATAATCAATATCAGACCTCTGTATTAGTTTCCTAGGGCTTAAGAAATGACCAACAACTGGGTGCCTTAGAACAGCAGAAATTTTTTCCTCACAGTTCCAGAGGCGAGAAGTTCAAAATCAAGGTGTCAACAGAGCTATGCTCCCTTTGCAAGGTCTAGGGAAGAATCTTTTTGTCTCTTCCTGGATTCTGGTGGCCACCTGTGATCCCTGGTGTTCCTTGGCTTGCAGCTGCATCACTCCCAATTTCTGCCTTTTTTTTTTTTTTTTTGAGACGGAGTCTCGCTCTGTCACCTAGGGTGGAGTATAATGGCGCAATCTCAGCTCACTGCAACCTCTGCCTACTGGGTTCATGTGATTCTCCTGCCTCAGCCTCCCGAATAGCTGGGACTACAGGTGCCTGCCACCACGCCCAGCTAATTTTTGTAATTTTACTAGAGATGGGGTTTTGCCATCTTGGCCAGGCTGGTCTCAAACTCCTGACCTCATTATCTGCCCACCTCAGCCTCCCAAAGTGCTGTGATTATAGGTGTGAGCCACTGCACCTGGCCTTTTTTTTCTTTTCTTTTAAGACAGGGTCTCACTCTGTTGCCCAGGCTGGAGTGCAGAGCACAGCTCACTGCAGCCTCAACCTCCTGGGCTTAAGTGATCATCTCACCTCAGCCTCCTGAGTAGCTGGGACTACAGGCGCATGCCACCATGCCCTGCTAATTTTTTTATTTTGTAGAGATAGGGTGTCACTATGTTGGCCAGACTGGTCTCAAACTCCGAGGTTCAAGTGATCCTCCCACCTCAGCCTCCCAAAGTGCTGGGACTACAGGCATAAGCCACATGCCCAGCCTGCCTCTGTCTTTACATGGCTTTCCTCCCTGTGTGTCTGTGTCCAGGGTTCCCTCTTCTTATAAGATACCAGTCGCTGAATTTAGGGGCCACCCTAATCTAGTGCGACTTTACCTTAACTTGATTTATCTGCAAAGACCCTATTTCCAAACTTGGTCACATTCACAAGTTCCAGGTGGACATAAATTTTGAGGGAACACTGTTCATTCTAGTAGACCCCACGAGGCTGACTTAGGGAGAAACTCACCAAAAACAAGAAAAGGAAACATGAGCATTTCTGATTCTTGGGGTTCAGTGTGAACCCCAGAAAGTTTGAGAACTTCTACTGAATTTGCCTTCTTATAATCTGACACAGGACATTTATTAAGTAGTACTTGATGGTTATATTACACAGCTAGATTCTCTGAAACTTTTTTTTTTTTTTGAGACGGAGTCTTACTCTGTCGCCCAGGCTAGAGTGCTGTGGTGCAATCTCAGCTCACTGCAGCCTCCACCTCCTCCTGGGTTCAATCGATTCTCCTGCCTCAGCCTCCTGAGTAGCTGGGACTACAGGCACCTGCCACCATGCCCAGCTAATTTTTGTATTCTTTTAGTAAAGACAGTGTTTCTCCAAGTTGCCCAGGCTGGTCTTGAACTTCTGACCCCAAGTGATCCACCTACCTTGGCCTCCCAAAGTGCTGGGATTACAGGCGTGAGCCTCAGCCAAACATTTCATTTTTTTTAAGAGACAAGTATCTTGCTACATCACCCAGGCTGGAGTGTAGTGGTGCAATCAGCACACTGCAGCCTCAAACTCCTGGGCTCAAGTGATCCTCCCACCGCAGCCTCCCAAGTAGCTGGGATTACAGGTGTGCACCTCTGCACCTGGCTAAAAACATTTAATTTTTGGTTGCCTTAGGAATAAAACTGAACAGATGAAAATGTTTCAGTCTTCTCTTTAAGTTTATTTAAAAAAAAGTAAAAATTACTTACCATTTCTCTCCCCATTTGCTGTCATAAAAAGGGAGATAGCTAGTTGTTTAGTTTATTAGGAATGCTAGCTGTGAGCCGGCTGCAGTGGCTCACACCTGTGATCCCAGCATTTTGGGAGGCTGAGGTGGGCAGATCACCTGAAGTCAGGAGTTTGAGACCAGCCTGGCTAACATGGTGAAACCCGTTTCTATTAAAAATACAAGAAAATTAGCCAGGCATGGTGGTGCATGCCTGTAATCCCAGCTACTCGGGAGGCTAAGGCAGGAGAATTGCTTGAGCCCAGGAGGCGGAGGTTGCAGTGAGCCGAGATCGTGCCATTGCACTCCAACCTGAGCGACAGAGCGAGAAGACTCTGTCCCCCCACAAAAAAAAGAATGCTAGCTGTCCTGGGCCTGGCACTACAGACTAGCACTTTGCTCCTTGCTGTTTTCATCTAGAATAGGGGCCAGTAAACTACAGTTCCTGGGCTACTCATTTGGCCTACCGCCTTGTTTTGTAAATAAACTTTTATTGGAGCAGTGCCACCAAGCTCATTTATGTGCTATCTATGGCTGCCTTCATACCATAACAGCGAAGCTGAGTAGTTGCAACAACCACCCTATGGTCCACAAAGCCTAATATAATAACTATCTGGCGCTTTGCAAAAAATAAGTTTGCTGACCCCTGATCTCTAAAATATAGGGGCTTCACCAGAAAAAGCTTCCTGAAATCTCTTGATTTCAGTGCTCTCTCAAGGGAACTACTGGGGGATGTTTTTATTCCAGAAGCCCCAGCAGGATGTCATATATAGCTTTATTTGATATTTGCATTTTAATATTTTAGTCGTATCTCTACATTTTTTAATTCCTTGAGGTAACTGTGAAATATTTGCATTTCATAATGCTAAAAAGTAAATGTAAAGTTAAATTTCAATATGGTGGTAAAGTCATAAGTATTTCAATGTTGCTGAAAAGGCTGGTTGTTTTAAATGAAAGCATTCATTTAAAATATATGCAGCAGCCAACAAAAAGAAATGAGACGAACCCCCTTAGAACTAACTGAAATATTAAACCATACGGATTATTTATAACTCCTGATTTTCTTAATGGCATAGTAATAACATTGAAGAATCTGCAATTTTTACAATAAATGGCTTTGTGGGCATCTGGCTTGGGATTTTCTACTTGAAATTCAACCCAGTGCACTCAGCTGACTCTTCCCTCAAGTTGGTAGTCTATGCCTTTTACCACTGTTGATTTCAAGGTTTTCCTGTGAACCTGCTAAAATATTATCCTTTCTGAGAAGATGCATCATAAGAAGTGTCTCCTCTTTTCTCTTGTAGGTGGATACACAGTATCGTCGCTCATGTGCAGTTGAGTATCCTCATCAGGCCCGACCTGGCAGGGGATCTGCAGGTAAAGGTGGGGCCATGGCCCTTATTTACTACTGTGTGGTTGTGTTAAGACCCAGCCTTTGTCTTTTTTCCTACACCTATTTCCCCTTCTTTCAGATTTTCTTGGATTTATTGTTTTCCCACATCTTTGTAAATCACCTAAAATTCATTTTGGAACATGGGGTATAATAAAAAGCTAGGAGAGTTCTATTGCTCAGAGCCAAAAAGTTTCAGATTCCTGTTTTCTTCATACCATGTAAATTAACTTCTCACTACTTTGGTAAACTGCCTTTTTTTTTTTTTTTTTAAATCTAAAAAGTTCAACCCAAATTAGTCCTTGTTGTAATGTTCAAAATATTCTTTAAGAACATAGCATGGATTTTATTATGCAGGCAAAATCCATATTCCTATGGATTAAACTGCTTTGATCAGTTAATCTGTTAGGCCAAGGTAAGAAAAGAAATTCTAAACCATCAGGATATGCTGAGTCTGATTCTATCGCATTAACTCTTTTTATCTTTAAATTATACTCTGTAGATGTACTAACAAAGAAGTGATGGGAGAAAATTGAGGGATGTCTTTTTTGAGACAGTCTCACTCTGCTGATCAGGCCAGAATGCAGTGGCATGATCATGGCTCACTGTAGCCTCGAACTCCGGGGCTCAAGGGATCCTCCCACCTAAGCCTCCCACATAGCTAGGGCTACAAGCAGTGCCACCATGCCCAGCTAATTTATTTTTTGTAGAGACAGGGTCTTGCTATGTTGCCCAGGCTGCAGGATGTCTTAATTCTTAATTCTTCCTGTGACAGTCTTCTCACCACGATCAGGGTCATTCTTATTATGCTGAAGGTAAATTTAGAAGTAATGGACAGCTGAGATGTTTCCTGTTAATGATCAAAATAATCAGCAACTATGGTAAAAAACTAGTCTGCCTCAAACCATCTTTGTAGTCCAAGTGATTTCTCAGCTCAGTTCCCCGTAGCATTGTCTGGTAGTCTTTGAATGCTTTTGTCAGATTCTGCTTTCAGATCTGCATTTGAGCTACAATTTCAGCCACATTGAAAGTCAGGTATAACTGGCTGGGCGCAGTGGCTCATGCCTGTAAATCCCAGCACTTTCGGAGGCCAGGGCGGGCGGATCACGAGGTCAGCAGATTGAGACCATCCTGGCTAACATGGTGAAACCCCGTCTCTACTAAAAATGCAAAAAATTAGCCGGGTGTGGTGGCAGATGCCTCTAGTCCCAGCTACTCGGGGGACTGAGGCAGGAGAATGAGGTGAACCCGGGAGGCGGAGCTTGCAGTGAGCCGAGATCATGCCACTGCACCTCCAGCCTGGGGGGACAGAGTGAGACTCCACCTCCAAAAAACAAACAAAAAAAAAAACCCTCAGGTATAACTTATGTAACACTGAAGTGGAAGTGAGTAAATCAGACATCTTGCTTCTTTTTAATTAGTGGGCTCTTCTACAAAACTAGTTTACTGCTTTCGTACCTTAAGAAAGTCCAATTCATAATTGGAGCAAAAAAGCCCTTAGCTATAAACTTGAGAGTGATTATCAAACCTAGACTGTCTACTAATGTTACTCTATGTCATCCGACAGGTCCTCAGTTACATGGGTCTACAAAATCTCAAAGCAGAGGCAGACCAGTCTCTCGAACCAGGCAGGGACCATAAGGCAAACGAGAAGAATCTATCAGGCTGCAGGAAACACGAGACTTCATGAAGCAGTATTCAGTCATCAAGTGATGCAGAGCTTGTATAGAAGATCGACTAGAAATCATCTTCATGAAGAGTGATTTTGGCACAAGTGACCGAAGAACAAAACACCATAGCGGCCAAAAATGACATGAGTGTTGTTTCTATCTCCAGTTACTCTCTCTTTCAGCAGAAATTAACCTATTCCATTGGAAAGGCAAGTTTGTACCCAAAGATGCAACAGTGAATAATACCCAAATCACTGCTCATGTTGTCTCTTAACAATGATCAGTTCAATCATATAGGATTTGATGAGCTCACACATACACAAAAAGCAGCAAATCATCAGTGACAATATCACTGGCTTCAGAATACTTCAGCCTGTGTTCATTTCTGGAGAGTTGTACTCAGTTTTAAGTCATTTTGCTGTTGAAAATCTGACCTCATCAAATAGATGTCATTCCTAAAACTCTCTTTAGATGTCCTACCCTATCAGCAGATTAAAATGGAAGGGGTGTGTAACTAAAAACGTAAATGTTAAGCATTAGTATAAAGTAACTTCTGTAATAAATTATATCGCATATTTTTTCAGATAGGACAGCTCAACCTTACGATGCATACCTGATGCCAGGTTATGCTTATTTTCTTCCTAAAGTAGGTTACTGGTCATATCTTTTTTCCAAATATTAAATGCACCTTGCCAGATATTCTTCTGCAGCTCTAAGGAAAGGAAATCAATTTAAAAATAATTTGCAGAATCTACTATTGAGCCACCAAAGTATAATTCCCTAAAAGTTTAAGAAACCCTGGCAATTAATTCAGCATAAACATATCCTATAAACAGCAGGAGAGGTTCAGCTTTCTGATTTTACTGTGGACCTTTTCCTAAGGGCATTCATGAAAGCAGCAACAGTTTTAACTATGGCTTACATTTATTTTAAATTTCACTAAATACAAATCTTGATTGTCATGCCAGTCTTAGATCTTATTAATTTTCAGAATGGATAAATTCAAATAATCATAAATTACGGTAACTTTTTATTATACCAAGGTGTTCTAATGCCATCATATGAAGACAGATGCTTCAAACAACCTGCATTAAATTATATTTTTAATAAAATTAAAATCTATTTTTAACCTATTTGTAGTCACAAACTGAAAATGTGTCGTCTTTACCTTAGAGCTAAAGGCTTACTTTATGCATACGGTATATTTAATAGTCTACAAATCAAAGATTTAAACAGTCCCTTAAAAATTCCATATATTCTCATACCAACTCATCTACATAGAAATGAAAATCTCTATTGTTCTCACAAACCATTACCATGAGTTCACTGTAACAACTGGATCAATATGGCTTGCCTTTCAAAGTTAAAGAGTCAGAAAGGGGCCTGTAAGAAGTCATTTAGCCCAATTCCCTCACCCTGTGTGTTTTCCCTCAAAGCCAGTGCAATTTTTTTTTTAACCAAAAAACTGGACATATTTAATACATACAGTTTGACAAGTTTGGATTTCACTCTTTGTTTTGATGTAATAACTCTTTTATAAGAGGAAACAGATTCAGACAAGCTCAGTGGCCCAACTGAAGACATTCAGCAATTAATGGCAGGACTTCAGTAATCAGTGGCAGGACTACAACATACATCTCTTCATGCTAGGGAAACCAAGCTCTCTATTATAAAGCTGACCAGGGCTATTGTTTTCCCCTTTTCTCTCATCCTAAACACCATTCATATTTTTTCTAGGTCACGTTTTAGTGGGATCATTTACAAAGCCCCCAGAACTTAATCATCATGTTTTACCTTTTTTATTAAATCATATACAGCTCTTACAAAAATGCTTGAAGTAATTTAACACCTGTACATCAGTACAAAACCTGGCTGAGTAAAATGAAGAGAGGATCTATTCAAGATCATTAAGACCGAATGTAAACTGGGAAGTATGTGGAAGATAGCTGTCCAGCAAGTGTCTGGAAGGTGTTCTAGCTGGGTAGAGAGCCTATTCTAACAGACACGCACAACGCAGAAAGCAGCATGAACAGAACCACATCCTAGATAAGAGTTCTGTGTACAGAAGATCCATGGAGGCAAGTGCTGTCAGGAAGGACACTGCCTCCCTCCACCCTCCCAACTGTCACCACCAAGTTCCTTCAGGTGAGACCTCACACAATGTCAAGTGCTTTCTAGGAAATACTAAGATCAGGTTGAGAGATTCTGCTTGGTCTGGTCAATCTGAAAAATTCAGGCTGGAAAGACACCTTTTCTCAAGAGTTGAATTGACTTTTGCCTTCAAATCTTGCCTGCACCTTGCCTACGATGGCATCAATTTACACCTAAGGACCTTTGAAGAGAAAAATTCCATTATTTCTTTTCTTTCTTGAGAGCAGATTTTTTCCCTCCTCCTTTGGAAGATTTGCAGTACTTTGCTTCCATCTGAGCCAGAAAATTGTCCATTTCCTTTTGCCGATCCTTTTGTCTGCTCTGTTTGAGAAGTTAAAACACAAGCTTTCACATTATCCATAGACAGAAAGTACCTAGTGGTTGCCAGGGGCTGGAAAAGTGGAGTAACTACTAATGGGTATGGAGTTTTTTTGGAATGGTGAAAATGTCCTACAATTGGTGTTAATAATTGTAAAACTTTGTAAATACATTTAAAACCACCAAATTGTACACTTTAAAAGGACAAATAGAAGGTATGCGGTTATGTCTTAAAAGAAGGAAACAAAATACAACATTCCAAAGAAAATATTAGCAGTAGGAATCAGATCATTAAAGATGTGGCAAGAAACTGCCAAGTTTACCTGAATGGCTGCCTTCAGGCTATCCACGCTTTCATCAAGCCCCAACTCCTTTCTGCTCATTTCTGCTTCTTTGGCCTCTTCCTGAGCCTGAAACAGGAACTCACATGAGACTCAGGGCCACCAGGAAATGCTTAAAATACATACTCTTTCCCAAAAGCAAATCTATAATTCTGTTTCAATTTTATGAATATATGAATAGACAAAATGAATAGAATTACATAACTATGTCATTCATTAAATGGCAACAATGCTGACAGCAAGCAGTAGATCCTCTGATTCCAATTACCATTTGTTTTTTACCCAATTCTATTTGCTAGAGGTAGTAAGTACTTTGGCACTCATAAATCACATGATGATAAAAAGGAACATGAGGCCGGGTATGGTGGCTCACAACTGTAATCCCCATACCTTGGGAGGCCAAGGTGGGAGGATCACTTGAACTCAGGAGTTCAAGACCTGCCTGGGTAACATAGTGAGACCTCAGTTCTATAAAAAAGAAATGAGCCTGGTGTGGTGGCATGTGCTTGTAGTCCCAGCTACTAGGGAGGCTGAGGTGGGAAGATGGCTTCAGTCTGAGAGTTCGAGGCTGCAATAAGCTGTGATCATGCCTCTGCACTCCAGCCTGGGTGATGGAGATGCCATCTCTTAGAAAAAAGAAAAAGAAAAAAAAAAAAGGCAAATGATCCAATTGCCAGGATACAGGTATTTCCAATTCCTCTCCTGGAAACCCAATTTACTCCATGGGACTGGTGGTGCCTTGTGAACAACCCCAGTTTAAAATGACTTCTCCCCAGTAGTCAGAAGAACCAACATCAATAAACTCAGTTTTAACATTTATTTACCTAATTTCAAAGCAGCCTTCCTTTGCCAAGTGTTCCTAGAGCATTGTTTACAAAATATCACAAGAACACCTTAGGGCAACAACTATAAGAGGCCCCAACACCCCTTGTGAATTTTCTAAGTAGCAATTAATGCTATTAATACTGAGGATGATGATACATTAGGACCCCTATCCCAATAAGACACCGTTTCCTTGTATTCAAATTCTCTCTTTAAATTCAGCATCCCCCTAAGGTTTGTTGAACAGTCTATCAAAACTATGCCATTTCCTCCTCAAATTCTAGGGAAGTTTCTCAAGCTAACAGTCTACTGTGAATGCAGCTGCACTCAGTTTCATCTCAGGAAATGATGAACAACTTAAGATAATTGTCAGCTTGAGTCTTAGCAGATGTAGCCTATGAACCAAAATGGTCTTGATATACACTCCACCGTTCCCCTCAGCTCAGCAGAAAGGGTGCAGCCTCTTATCTAGGCAAAACAGGCCCTTCAAATTTTCACCGGAAACAAAAAGGTCAGCTTTCTCTCTGCGAGCATCTCTTATGTAAAAGCTGCAGAAAAGTTCCTGAGGGCACTCAGGAAGGCAGCAATGGTCCTAAAAGTTGTGTGCTCCTTAAGAGAATCTAATGCCTGATGATCTAAGGTTTCATCCTGAACCACCCCCCCAACTCTCCTCACCCCCACTGTCACTGGAAAAACTGTCTTCCACAAAACAGGTCCCTGGTATCAAAAAGGCTGGGGACCGCTAAGCTAAAGTTTTTCTTTCAAAAAAAAAAAAAAAAGAAAGAAAAGAAAAATTCTGTATCCAACTCAAGAATCAAATTCGGGGCAAAGGCCCAAACATCTGCACTTTTAACAAGACGGTGTCTGCCATTCTCTTCTTACCCCCTCAACCGAGTAAGGATCACTGCCCATCCTGTGTACCCGGGTTCCACTAACTTTATCTCCTGAGGAATGCCTCAGGAATGCTACAAGAATTGGCCCACATGAAAAAAGATTTCAGTGCTACTTTACTATGGTAATATTTAAACAATCTATGCAATAAAAATCATCTTGAGCACAACATGCTAGAAAAAGTTTCTCTTGATGAACTGGTATGCGCATTTTATTAGATCAGAACTATAGACCAAGTTAACCCTAGTCCTTATTTCTGGAGTTTTATGTTTACTTCTACTGCTGTAAATACTCTCAAATCCTTTTTGGAAGCAGTCAAAATATAAATCCAGTGTTCAAAATCTTACCCTCCTTTTCCTTGCATTCATCTTTTGTTTCGATTCTTTGACAAAGGCATTATAGGATGGGACCTCTCCGGCGTCAATAGCTTGCTGAATGATATTCCTTATCCTGGGTTCCTCTGTGTACTGCACGCAAAGCACAGACTCCATGATCTGATCCATGTCACCCTTGAAGTCCAGATAGGCCTGCTTAATGTCAGCCAGCTCTTCTTCCGAACCTTTGTATGTCTTTTCAAAAGCTTGAATGTCCTCTAAAGATATCTGATGATAAAGGAGATTTGCTTTAACTTTGGGAATTTTACTTTAAATAGAACGTACATTAGTAAAACTAGAGTTAGGTGTTGAATTGCTGCAATACAACAGTTGCTTGAGTTGAAATTATTGAACCAGATTTTCTATGCCTAAGCTTCTCCGGAGTCCTCCTTTTTAAATCCAATCTTCATAACTGCTAACTAGGGACCAGGGAAGGGAAATTTAAGTGAAATTTCCAAGAGTGAGAGGTGATCGGAATCAGGACTTATATTTGGATATGTAAAATAAAGCGCATCCTGCAAAAAAAAATAAATCGGCCCTTTTCAGTGCAACAATCACATTAACAGGAAATTTAAAGCCCGTTTCAGTAAGCGTGCGTGTATCTGTATTTCAAGGCCAAACTCAAAATTCCTAATTCCTACAAAATTAACACAAAATACAAGATCTTAGAGGCAGTCAATAAAGGTTTGTTGATTGAATGATGGTAACAGTCACAAAGAAACCTCCAGAGTCCTTTACCTTTTTAAAGAGTAGCCGCCAATACGCCTCCCAGTCTCGGTCTTGGGTGAGCACAGGAGAGTCCTCGTCCACTGTTCCCTGCTCATCGTACACTGCTCTCTGTTCTCTGTCACTGAGAACGGAATAGACTTTTCCCAGGATCTGAGGGCAAAGAGTATCCGTAAATCACCCCTGCTCCTCCCACCGAAACCGCGGCGCGAGAAATAAAGATCAGAAGGCGCCAAGCGGAGCTCAGCGCGCTCCCCCGGGGCGGGGCCCGGTAGCCAAAAGGCTAGAGGGAGGCCCGCGCAGCCGGTCGGCTTCGGGGCGGGACCCTGCATACCTGGAAGCGGCGGGTGGCGTCCTCCTTGTCGCCCTCGCCCACCCGGTCCGGGTGTACCTGGAGGGACACCTTGTGGTAGCCTCGTCGGACCTCGCCGTCGGAGGCCTCGCGTCGCACGCCCAGCACCCGGTAAAGGTCGGCGGTGCCGAACACTTCCTCGCAAAGGTCCAGCAGCCCCATGCCGGGCGGAGATACGGCCCCGGAGGAAGCAGCTGCTCCCAGCTGCGCCGGGTACAACCCGGGTCTGCTGCTTTTTCGCGCCCAAAAAGCCCAGGGCGCCTGCGTCACAAACACTGAAGGGGCGTGGCCACGCCGCGCATCCGTGCTTTACGGCGGCCGCAAAACGAGGTGTGGCGAGTCAGGCTCGGGCCCGGGTAAATAACGCCGGCATGTGGAGTCACAGTCCCCGGCCGCGCGCAGGAGCTAGGTCTTCAGGGAAGTGATGTT
This sequence comes from Gorilla gorilla gorilla, assembly GCF_029281585.2. Lineage (NCBI taxonomy): Eukaryota > Metazoa > Chordata > Mammalia > Primates > Hominidae > Gorilla > Gorilla gorilla. Next base: position 42,492,809 of record NC_073232.2, on the reverse strand, counting down.
GCTCGGGTTTCTCCTCCCCTTGCTCTGGAAATCTGGCGTCCGTTTTACCTTTTAGTGTCCCAGAACAACTTTTTCAAAAAGTTCATATATTAGCTTGAATTTACAAACTGCTGGCCTATTTTTTTAAGTAGAAAACGGCCAAACATTAGCATTCAGCAGTTACACATGGTTCAACTTAACAGATGTGTTTTTTCAAAAATGTTCCTGAAAGGAATAGGTAAAGCTGTAGACCCAAATAATTTTGCACCCCACTGGTTGGAAATGCTGGGGTACTTTCCCTCTAGCTCTGCAGGAAAAAACCCTATACTGAAACCCAAAAAGCACAAAACACGGGTCTTCCAAAAACTCTTACCTAATAGGACTTTCACCTTACACATTGGTGGAGAGAGATAACATGACCCAAGCGTCCATCTTAATAACATAAACTGCTGAAGCAAAGGCTCTTTCTTTTAATACTCTGTGAAGTTCACAGCTGGGTTTGAACATGTTGGATCCCAGGTGGCAGCAGAGTGGGCTGGAGCAATCATCCAAGAGATGGTGAGAATCTTGGGCCTGGAGACCCAAAGCAAGGTTGAGGCTGGGGATAAAACTTTGTTAGTAGAGTAAACTCACAGAGGAAGTATGAGTATACGTATCTTAAAGGATAAACAATGCTAAGTGAATACCCAAGTTGGCAGAAAATACCTTATCAAATATCTTATCCCCTCACTGATGTAGCATTTTTCAGAATCATTCTGCTCTGCCAATAAGTTTCTGCAAAGCCTCAAACTCTCCAGGATACATCTTTTAAACCTTTTAAACCTCCCAGAGTTGCCGTGATTTTCAAAGCATTTCTCCTTCCCAGATCCAAGATCAAACTCAGCTGAAGTCATTTCCTCTCAACCTGCCCTGGCATCAAAGTCTCAAAGCAAGTGGGGGCCGACCAGCAACAACCCCAGGGGAGCTTTGACAACCACAGAATTTGAGATGGCTGGTAATCGTTCTCAGAACATAAAACACAGAGTAAGTCGGCATATTGATAGAACCTCCTCTATAAATTTCCTATATCTTAGTCACATACCAGAGTTAAGCCATCTGTCTTTGCTCATTTTTCCCTCTATGGACAACATAATATGTTGGGAAGGGCTTTCCAGGAGGGCATAACCGGGATATGAATCTTACATCACTGGGCAAGTTTCCACCTCTAGGCCTCAGCTTCCCTATCTGTAAAACGGAGATAATCCTACGTGCCTTCATAATACCTTACAATTGTCACAAATAACCTTGTACACAAAAGGCCTAGGATATATGTAGATGCTTTGCAATATTATCTTCTTCCAGTTTCTTGTATTTTTTAAGGTATTCAAATACATCCATTTTAACATTTTTCTATATATACATTTGCTACGGAAAATTGAAATCGCACACTGAAATATCCTTTTATTGCAACTCAAATTTTCAAAAACCAGAAAATCAAATTATTATGCTCTAGCCAAATTATGTAATGTTTTCTTTTTCTTTTCTCTGTCACCCAGGCTGGACTGTAGTGGAACAATCACAGTTCACTGCAGCATCGGCCTCCTGGGCTCAAGTGATCTTACTGCCTCAGCTTCCCGAGTAGCTGGAACTATGGGTGAGCAACACCACAGCCAGCTAATTTTTTAAGTTTTTGTAGAGACGGGGTCTTGCTGTGTTGCACAGGCTGGTCTCAAACTCTGGCTTCAAGTGATCCTTCCACCTCAGCCTCCCAAAGTGCTGAGATTACAGGTGTGAGCCACTGCCCCAATGGTATCTTTATATTATTTTTCCTTACAAGTTACTTCAAATTCTTGATGTTGAATTTCATCTCACTGACTTCAGGCTTTTAAAACACATGGGAATACTTGAGACCTAAGAATGGTTGTGAGTCAAATAAAAAAGTAGAACTAAAGTATACTGAAGTTATTCAAAATACATTCAAACTATAAAGATCCCTTATAGATTACTGGCATCAAGGTAGGAAGGAAAAGATACAAGAAGTAAAATGCAACACTCATTACAGGTTGTCAGCATTATTGGTATACAGTTTATCCTAACACAGAGCAGCTTTCTTAACCTGCTCCATAAAATTACCAGCAAGAAAGAAAAGTACAAGAATAAGGTTCACAGCTGAATTGGCTTGGTGTCCTAATTCCCTATTCCAGTATTCTCAGAAGGATCCCATCTATGTATAATATATGCAGAAATCACAGCCACATTTGAATGGTTCAATCTTGATTCATACTGAACTCCCTTAAGCCCAGCAGTTTCTCATTCTTAAAAGGTAGGTTATTAGAGCCCCAAAGCAATTTTCATAACAAATCTACCTTTGTATATTTAAGAATATGCATTAAGGCCGGGAGTGGTGGCTCACGCCAGTAATCCCAGCACTTTGGGAGGCCGAGGTGGGCAGATCACAAGGTCAGATTGAGACCATCCTGGCCAACACGGTGAAACCCCATCTCTACTAAAAATACAAAAATTTGCCCGGGCAGTGGCTCACACCTATAATCCCAGCACTTTTGGGAGGCCAAGGCGGGCGGATCACGAGGTCAGGAGATCAAGACCGTCCTGGATAACATGGTGAAACCCCATCTCTACTAAAAATACAAAAAAATTAGCTGGGTGTGGTGGCATGCGCCTGTAGTCCCAGCTACTTGGGAGGCTGAGGCAGGAGAATGGCATGAACCCAGGAGACGGAGCTTGCAGTAAGCCGAGATCGCGCCACTGCACTCAAGCCTGGGCGACAGAGCGAGACTCCTCTAAAAAAAAAAAAAAAAAATTAGCTGGGTGTGGTGGCGCATGCTTGTAGCTCCCGGGCTACTCAGAAGGCTGAGGCAGGAGAACCGCTTGAACCCAGGAGGTGGAGATTGCAGTGAGCTGAGATTGCACCACCGCACTCCAGCCTGGCAACAGAACAAGACTCCGTCTCAAACAAAAAAAAGAGAATATGCATTAGGCAAGACAATATAAACCTCCAATTACAAAAATCAATTAAGAAAGGTTAACTGTTCTTGCACTTGTGGGATGAACATGAAGATCTGAATGGGCCATGAATAGTCTGCTGGGGGTTTTGAAGCAGGAAGTCTTGGAAGCCAGTAAATTGTAAAGTTGTCCAAGAGACCCAGAGCCCAACTCAAAAGTCCAATCCTCCCATAGCCACTGTCTATCCCAAGACAAAGTCGAAAAAAGCTAATTAGTACCCACACCCAGCTCTAAGTCACACAAGAACAAATCTCTCCCTGGGCCCTGTGCAGGCCAGGCCAGAAGAGCAAGGGCAACTCAGGATACTCCATTTATTGAACTCCAAATCTAACAAAATTAAGATCGCTGCAGTGTTTCAAAAGGACCTTGACCTTGTTCCCACTGCTATGCTCACTAAAGTCAGCTCATTTATGTTTCTGTAGCCTCTGTATCTGTAGCTTCTGCATCTGTTTTCTGAGAAGCTAACAGGACTTCACGTGCCCGTTTCCTTCGCAGTCTCTCAGCATTTGTGATCATCATAGGATGCAGAGGGAAAAAGCCAGCAAGACCTAAAAGTAACAGATTTTTCACTTATTATAACACAGTATAAGTCAATGCTTCCCTAGGAACTCTGTCTCACAGAACTGAGGTCTGAGATCTGACCCAGTGCATGGATGCAAACCATGCTCCTCACTTGCCAAACTCTGTACTACTTCTCCCCGGCGAGGAGACAGTGGATGTCTACTTCCCTAACAATATTCCCCTTACTTTAAAAAACGTAAACTGACAGATGGCCATTCAAAACATACTATTCCCATTTTTAGCATAAAATACCAGTCACCCAAAGTCTTACAAATGAGTCCACAAAAGGGGCCTCCAGATTCAAAATGCCAATTAGATCACAACTTCAGCTCCCACTTCAGTCCTGAACAGCCTAGAGGGAATGAAAATAACTCTATTTTTTCTTTGAGATGGAATCGCCCTCTGTTGCCCAGACTGGAGTGCAGTGACGCGATCTTGGCTCACTGCAACCTCCGCCTCCTGGGTTCAAGCGATTCTTCTGCCTCAGCCTCCCCAGCAGCTGAGGCTACAGGTGTGTGCCACCACGCCCAACTAATTTTTTTTTTATTTTTAGTAGAGACAGCGTTTCACCATGTTGGCCACTCTGGTCTCAAACTCTTGACCTCAGGTGATCCGCCCGCCTCGGCCTCCCAAAGCGCTGAGATTACAGGCGTGAGCCACCGTGCCCAGCCGAAAATCATTCTTACACCTACTGTCCTGGAGCTGACTTCAGTTTAAAATCCCCTCAATAAGGTAAGACCAGAGCTGAGTTACCCAGAAGCTTTTCCATAGGCTTAGAGAGGTGGGCCCCGCAGCCAATCCAATGACGGATCCTGTCTAGGTTGAGGGCAACGAGTTTTTCTCCATGACTGTTGGGCAATGGATCATAGGAGCCCAGCTGTTCTACGAAACGGCCATCCCTGGGACACTTGTTGTGAGCAGCCACAATGCGGTAGAAGGGCCGATTGGTGCAGCCACCCAGGGCAAGGCGGATGGTTAAGTGGCCCCCACGGTAGGCCTTGCAGAGGAGAGTAGCTGTAGAAAAGCAGCTGGTTAGGACACAAAAAACAGCACAAAAAGGACAAAATGACACAGACGGCACAATTCCCTTTTCCCACTGAAATGTCTCACTTCCAATCCATTCCTGTCAATCCAGTTTAGATGCTATTCTTCTTTGTGAAACCCCTCTTGGCCACTCCACCCAGCAATGACCTCCTCCTCATACCCAAACCCACTCCGCATGGGCTTGCCATTCACTAGGCTCTGTGACCTTGTCGGAGCCTTAGCTGCTTCAATGGGGTGGAAATTTTTCAGCGGTGATTAAGTGGGGAAAAAACTGAGAGAAGGATCAAATGTAAGGCAGTGTGGCTGCTTCAGGTTCGGGTTGCCTCCATCGCGCCTGGGAGAGCACTCCCCACCCGGCCCCGAACTCCCGAGCCCCGTGACAGCCCGGAACGTCTCGCGGGGGCCCGATGACTCACTGAGGTGGACCATGGTGCCGCCGGCGTGCGGCTCCTCGGAGCGCCCCGCTACCCGCACGCACCAGCTCTACGGCCTTGGCAGGGCAGAGAACAAACACAGAAAGAACCTGCAAGCCGACAACAGGCCGCACCGCCAAGCGGTCCAAGCCCGAAAACCTCGACTCCGGAAGCGGATGATCCGCTCGCCACGCCTCTTCCGCTTGCCGCCCTATACTTCCCACAATGCAACACGGTGACCCCTAACGTACCTTAAACTGCTGCAAAAGAGGCGTTTCTCGTGGTGTCTTGTGGGAGTGGCGGTGCGATCCGTCTCAGACTTGTGAGTCCCTGCTGGAGTCAGAAGTTTTAGGCGAATCCCAGGCGCGCCAAGAGAAGTGCTACAAAAGCCATCCATCTTGCAAGCGTTGGTGCCGAGGCGCAGCGCTGAGAACGCAAATACTAAAGGGCGCTGTTCTTTCCTCGTGGAGCTCACAGTCCGCTGGGGAGACCGTGAGATGACAGCAGAGAAACTACGGCGATCAGTAGTACTCAGTGCAAGGACAGCGAGCAGAGAAGGCAAACCTAGTGCTTGCTAAGGAAGACTTCACAGAGGAGGTAGTGTCAGGGCCGAGACTAGGAGAAGGATTGTAAGTGACTAGAGTTTACTTTATCCTTCTCGTTAACCAAAATTAATTTACCTCTCACCTTTTCTCCTGTTGTCGTCCCACCCCTATCGAGGCAGTCACACCTTAAAAAAAAAAGGAGGGGTTATTCCTGCTTTTGCCGTGCTGTGATCCAGGGCAGAGGTGAAGTATGATTTTTTTTTTATCTGTAGCCCTAGAATATGGCCTCGGTGATGAGGGTAACGGTGTCTCCTTGGAGCCCTAGTGGTTTAGATCCATGAAGATGCCTGTGTTTGGTGAGAAGGTGTCAATAGCTCCACCTTCAGCAAAGACCTCTCTGTTCAGCTTTTTCGTTTACTGTTAGTTCCAAAGGGCTAGCTTGCTCTTTGCCCTAATACAGTGACCCAGCATAGCAGTCTTCCTCCAGGGCCACCTTTGAAAATGATGCCTTAATTCCTGTATTTCAGTTAACTGAACCTGTCCAGAAACCTTAGCACCTGACTTCCTCCAGGAGTGCTCCAATAAGCTTTCATCAGAAACCCTAATAATGACCCCACTATACCTTAATTTTATTGTATGTATACATATGCCATATAATTATTATAGCAATTACACTATAGTTATTTATATAACTAAATACCTACATGTAACTCAGTATACGTTAACTCCAGAACCATGCTGATGAATTTTGAGTTTCATATCTCCATTTTTTTATTGTGACCCAGTTTCTCGTCAACCAGTAAAACATCCAGTAACACAGCCAATGGAAATAAATGAATGGATCTCTGTTTATAGTGAAGATTCTTTCGTTCTCCAGCTCCAGGCTTCATACGGTAAAACTCTCTGGGAAGGAAAGGAACTCAGAGTCCCATGCAGAAAATTGTTCAGCTGGAGGGGTATCAGAAAGATGGATTTCCAAAGCCAACTGTTTCCTGTAGTGTGTGGATCTCTGCAAGCAGAGCCTCATCTTTCAATTTCAGCTACATAAAAGAGGAAGAAAGGGAAAGATATGTCATACGTGATATACTTTATGTGGCTTTGAAGACCCCTCTTTTGTGGGGCTACGGCTAAAGAACATAGTTCCCTGGGATGGAATTGGCTCTTCCTATTTCCCTACTTCATGAAAACTCCAGTAGAAGACCTTAGAACCTTGTCCTGGTTACATGGATATGTTTACTTTGTGAAAATTCATCAAGCACTATGCACGGTCATGATTTGTACATTTTTTTGTAAGATAACTTCATTAAAATTTACTTTTTTTATTTTTAAAAAGTGTTCACATTATTACCAGCATCTCTTGGCTAATGCATAGTATTCCCATCTGGCAAGTGATATCAGGGAATCAGAGACAGAAATCATAGGCTTATATTAGATCTGGTTTTAGTTTTAGAATCTAGATATGTAGTAGAGACATCTAGGAGCCTACAGAATACCTATTTTTTCTTACTAACAAAATCTTAATTTCTTTTCAAGGCAGCAATGCAATCAGCTAAAAAGCCACATTTTCCTGCTTCCCATGCAGCTAGAGGTAGTCATGACCAATTGCGGCCCAATGAAATGTAAACTAAAGTCATTGGGTAGGACACCTGGAGAAGCCCTTTATTTAGGGAAAGTCCTTTAAAGGGAAGTGAAGTAGCATGGCTCCTTTTTCCTTTTCCCCTTATTGTTCTTTATCTTGCCTGAAACGTGAATATGATAGTAAGCTACGCTGGCTGTCTTGCAACTATGAGGGATAGAAACTGCATGCTACAATTGGTGGAGCACAAAGATAGATTTTGGGTCCCTGATGACATTGTGGAGCTGCGGTACGAGCCCTGGACTTTTCATTAGATGAGAAAAAACTAATTTGTTTAAACCACTGTCTCTCAAGTCAAGTTACTTGCAATTCATAACTAATAGAACAGGCCAGGCATGTTGGCCCCCACCTGTAATTCCAACAGTTTGGGAGGCTGAAGTGGGCGGATCACTTGAGACCAGGAGTTCGAGACCAGCCTGGCCAACATAGCAAAACCCTGTCTCTATGAAAAATACAAAAATTTGGCCAGGCATGGTGGCTCACACTTATAATCCCAGTACTTTGGGAGGCCGAGGTGGGGGGATCACAAGGTCAGGAGATCAAGACCATCCTGGCTAACACGGTGATACCCTATCTACTAAAAATACAAAAAATTAGCTGGGGGCAGTGGCGGGCGGCTGTAGTCCCAGCTACTCAGGAGGCTGAAGCAGAGAATGGCCTGAACCTGGGAGGCAGAGCTTGCAGTGAGTGGAGATTGTGCCACTGCACTCCAGCCTGGGAGACAGAGCAAGACTCCATCTCAAAAAAAAAAAAAAAAAAAATTCAGCTGGGCATGGTAGCACATACCTGTAATCCCGGCTACTTGGGAGGCTGAGGCACAAGAATCACTTGAACCGGGAGGTGGAGGTTGCAGTGAGCTGAGATCGTGCTACTGCACTCCAGCCTGGGCAACAGTGCAAGACTCTGTCTCAAAATATATATGTATATGTAACTGATAGAACAGACCAGGGGTTGTTCATGAGCCAATCCAGCTCACTACCTGTTTTTGTTTGTTTGTTTGTTTTTGAGACGGAGCCTCAGCCTCCAGAGTAGCTGGGACCACCGGTGCCCACCAAGACGCTCGGCTAATTTTTTTGTATTTTTAGTAGAGACAGGGTTTCACCGTGTTAGCCAGGATGGTCTCCATCTCCTGACCTTGTGATCTACCCACCTCAGCCTCCCGAAGTGCTGGGATTACAGGTGTGAGCCACCATGCCTGGCCACTGCCTGTTTTTTTGTAAGTAAAATTGTATTGGAACACAGCCATTCACTTATGTATCACCTATAGCTGCTTTTGTACTACAAGTGCAGAGTTTAGTAGTTGCAACAGACTGTTTGGCCTACAAATCCCCCAAAATTTCCTATTTTGCCCTTTACAGAAAATGTTTGCTGATCCCTAGACTAGACCAACCCCTACATATTATACGAGGAAAATGAAGCCCACAATATTATTAACACAGTAAGTTAATGGCAAAACCAGAATCATAATTCAGGTTGACTGACTCCCAGGCTATCTTTCTATTAACTATTATATATTCTCTCTAAAGAGCTGGAAGAAAGATCACCTATGGTAATATGTAGGTTGTTATTACAAACCCAGCAGCCCCACGATAATGGCAAAGATGGTAAGAAAAGCCTCTAGAAAAATATTCACATTATGAAAGTCCTGAATTAAGCCAGTACCTCCCTCCTAATTTCCCACCCTTAACATGGGGCAGGCAAATGACAGAGGCATCTGTGTCATACCTTGATCATGTACTTGTAGGCCTGCTCAGCTTCTAATTGCCGTCCAACCTGAAAAAAGTGCAGCAGTTGGTGATGATGACAGGTCATAAACATTATGGTAAGGAAAATACATTGCCTCAGCTAAGGCAGAGGCACCTACACCTAAGGCAGAGGCTTCTACACCTTCCAGTTAAGAACTTCTGACTGAATTCAGAGGAAAAACTAGCAAATGAAAGGTGGTAGGGAGAAAAAGGTTTTTTAAAAAAAAAATTCCTCCTGGCCAGGCACGGTGGCTCATGCCCATAATCCCAGCATTTTGGGAGACCGAGGTGGGTGGATCACGAGGTCAGGAGATCGAGATCATCCTGGCTAACACGGTGAAACCCCGTCTCTACTAAAAATACACAAAATTAGCCGGGTGTGGTGGCATGCGCCTGTAGTCCCAGCTACTAGGGGAGCTGAGGCAGGAGAATCGCTTGAACCCAGGAGGCAGAGGTTGCAGTGAGCCGACGTCATGCCACCGCACTCCATCCTGGGCAACAGAGTGAGACTCCATCTCAAAAAAAAAAAAAAAAAAAGGAAAAAAATTCCTCCTTCCTTTTGAAAAGCTTAAAGATAACTTGGCCTCTCACCTTTTTGAAAGCACCATGAGTCATTTGTTCCTCTTAGGACTGAAGCCATTCTGTTAATAATAATTAACACTTACCACTCCGTACTATGTGATTTACATTGTTTTCATTATTGATGTTGTTTTTAGTGCTTTATTTAAGTTCATTCTTAATCCTCAAGACCTAGGAGATAACTACTGTTATTTATTATTCCCAATTTACAGAGAGGATAAGTAACTTGCCAGGGTTATGAAGCTAGTAAGTAGAGGAGCCAGGTTTAAAACAATGCAGTTTGACTCCAGAGTCCAAGTTTTTAACTACTACATTACTCTGTCTCTAGGAATTAGAAAAAGTAGTTATCAGAATTACTTCTATGAAGATCTGGATATGAGATAAGAACATTAACTACTCCCCACCAGTTTATATTATTCTTTGCATGAAGCACTCCTCCAGAAGTTAAATGAGATAATATGAATCCACTATTCTACTTCTTGAGTTTGCTACATAGTTACTTAGAGTATGCAAAGTCACTTGGTAAAGCTTAAATATGTAAGAACCACAGAATATTCGTGTCTGAAGGGGACTTGGGGAATATCTAGTCCAATTTTCTGATTAATGCTAGTCCATATGAAAGTTTTACTAGTTCACAAAACTTTCACACCCTAAACCCTTACTTCCTCCAAATCTACACTTTGAAATGTTCCCAACTGAAGTTCACTGAATTGCCAGCAGCATTTTCCAGCACACCTTCCTTTCCTACCACTATTACTTTGTTTCCCTCCTGCCACAGGGAGGCAGAGGCCCGAATGATGTCAGGATCCAGAATAGCCAAAACAATTTTGAAAAATAATCTTTCTGCTATCATGAACATTGCTGCAGTAAACATCCTTGTACATTTCTTCTTCTTCTTCTTCTCCTTCTCCTTTTTTTTTTTTTTTTAGACGGAGTCTTGCTCTGTCACCCAGGCTGGAGTGCAATGGCACGATCTCAGCACTCTCACAATCTCAGCACTGCAACCTCCGCCCCCTGGGTTCAAGCGATTCTCTTGCCTCAGCCTCCTGAGTAGCTAGGATTAACAGATGTTGTACGTGTCTTCTTGTATTTTTCTTAGGATTATATCTAGATATGACATTGCCAAATTGTAGATATGAATGTAACTAAATAATGCCACATTGTACTTAAAAGTGGTTGTGCCAATTTACATCCAATTACAATTATGAGAGTCTTCATCAGTGCTTGTTGTGGGAAGTCAGGGACACTGAACGGAGGGACCGGCTGAAGCCATGGCAGAAGAACATAAATTGTGAAGATTTCTTGGACATTTATTAGTTCCCCAAATTAATACTTTTATAATTTCTTATGCCTGTCTTTACTGCAATCTCTGAACATAAATTGTGAAGATTTCATGGACATTTATCACTTCCCCAATCAATACTCTTATAATTTCCTATGCCTGTCTTTACTTTAATCTCTTAATCCCATCATCTTTGTAAACTGAGGATCCTCAGTTACAGAGTATGTCGCCTCAGGATCCTGTGATGATTGTGTTATCTGCACAAATTGTTTGTAGAGCACGTGTGTTTGAACAATATGAAATCTGGGCATCCAAAAGGAACAGGATGGCTGTGATTTTCAGGGAACAAGGGAAATAACTATTGGGCCTGACTGCCTGCAGGGCCGGACAGAACAGAGTCACATTTCTCTTCTTACAAAAGCGAATAGGAGAAATATCGCTGAATTCTTTTTCTCAGCAAGGAACAGCCCTGAGAAAGAGAATGCATTCCCAGGGGTAGGTCTCTAAAATGGCCGCTCTGGGAGTGTCTCTCTTATATGGTTGTAGATAAGGGATGAAAAAAGCCCCGGTTTCCTGTAGCGCCCCCAGGCTTATTAGGATTAGGAAATTCTTGCCTAGTAAATTTTAGTCAGACCAGTTGTCTGCTCTCAAACCCTGTCTCCTGATAAGATGTCATCATTGATAATGCGTGCCCAGTGGGACATGAAACTTCATCAGCAATTCTAATTTCGCCCTCGTCCTGTGATGTCGCTCTGCCCCCATTTGCCTTATGATATTTTATTGCCCTTGAAGCATGTGATCTCTGTGACCCACACCCTATTTGTACACCCCTCCCCTTTTGAAATCCAGAATAAAAACTAGCTGGTTTTGTGGCTCAGGGGGCATCACGGAACCTGCCGACGTGTGATGTCTCCCCTGGACACCCAGATTTAAAATTTCTCCTTTTTGTACTCTTTCCCTTTATTTCTCAGACCTGTCAACACTTAGGGAAAATAGAAAAAAACCTACATTGAAATATTGGGGGCTGGTTACCCCAATAAGTGCTAATACCATACTTTAATTTTTGCCAATCTGATGGTTGTGAATTTCTGCCACATCATTATTCTAAGTTGCATTCTTATGCTTACTAGTGACACAGAGCTTCTTCTCATACATGTATTAACTTTTACAATCTCCACATTAGCAAACTGCATATTCCTATGTTGTTCCCCATGCCCCTCCCCCTCCTTTGTTTTTTCTTTTTTGAGACAGGGTCTGGCTCTGTCATTCAGGCTGGAGTGCAGTGGCACAATCACAGCTCACTGCAGCCTCAACCTTCCAGGCTCAAGTGATTTTTCCCACAACTTTAAAGTTGGAAACTCATGTATAACAAATGACACTAAAATAAAGTTTAAGGACTTATTATAAATATTGGCAGAATTTATAACTAATAGAGGATTAGCATCCAGGTTATATAAGTAGCTGCTACAATAAGGAAAAAACTCTACAATCTGGTTTTAAAACGGGCACAGGGTTGGGTGCAGCAGTTCATGCCTGTAATCCCCGCACTTTGCAAGGCTGAGGGGGAAAGATCGCTTGAGCCCATGTGTTTAAGACCAGCCTGGGCAACATGGTGAGACTCCGTCTCTACAAAAAATGAAAAAATTAGGCATGGTGGCACACATCTGTTGTCCCAGCTACTTGGGGGGCTGAGGCAGTAGGATCATTTGAGCCTAGAAGGTCGAGGCAGCAAGTAAGCTCTGTTCCTGCCACTGCATTCCAGCCTGGGTACCAGAGCAAGACCCTGTCTCAAAAAAAAAAAAGAAAAAAAAAGGACTTAGATCTTAGATTGTTAGGGCTGGGCACAGAGGCTCATGCCTATAATCGCAGCTCTTTGGAAGGCTGAGGCATGAGGATTACTTGAGGCCAGGAGTTCAAGACTAGCCTGGGCAACATAGACTCTGCTCTACACATAATAAAATAAATTATCCAGGAGTGGTGGTGCATGCCTGTAGTCCCAGCTACTCAGGAGGCTGAAACAGGAGGATCCCTTGAGCCCAGGATCATCCCACTGCACTGCACTCCAGCCTCAGCAACAGAGCAAGACCCTGTCGCTTAAGAAAAAAACTTAGGTCTTTAAACCAGTTGGAATTGTGTGTGATGTGTGAGGTAAGGAACTAATTTTTTTTTTAATATGGATAGTAGCCAGTTGTCCCATCATCATTTAGTGAAGAATCCATTTGTTTCTCATTTTTCAGGTGCTATATAGTGTCTTTATAAAAAAAATAGCTATATTAAGGCATAACTTACATACCATAAAATTCACTAATTTTAACGTTATGTTGTGCAAGCATCAGCACAATCCAGTGTTAGAAGACTCCTATTACTCCAAAAAGTTCTTTCATGCCTGTTTGCAGTTACTCTCCATCCTCACCTTTAGCTCCAGGCAACCATTGATCTATTTTCTTTATTTCAAATAAATAGAATCAAATAATATATAGTCTTCTGTGCTTTGCTTTTTTCACTTACCATAATATTTTTGACATTTATCCATATTGTTACATGAATCAGAATTTCATTTTAACTGCTGAGTAGTACTCCATTGTATAAATATTCCTCATTTTATTTACCCATTCACTGATGGACATGTAAAATATTCCCAGTTTTGTGCTATTATTAAATGCTGTGATAAAAGTTCATACACAAATTTTTGTGTGGACATATGTCTTCATTTCTCTTAGCTAGATATAGAGAAGTAGAATTGCTGGGACATATGGTAAATATGTGTAACTTTTTAAGAATCTGACAAACTGTTTTCCAAAGTGGTTGTACCAATTTACAACCCTACCAGTAATGTATGAGGATTCCAGTTTATCCACATCTTTGTTAATACTTGGCATTGTCTATCTTTTTTTTTTTTTTTTTTTTTTTGAGACAAGATCTCATTCTGTCACCCAGGCTGGAGTGCAGTGGTGCCATCACAGGGGCTCACTGCAGCCTCAACCTTCCAGGAAAAGGTGATTCTCTCATCTCAGCCTCCCAAGTACATGGGACTACAGGCACACGCCACCACCCCTGGCTAATTTTTGTATTTTTTTGTATTTTTTATTTACTGTATTAGTCGGTTTTCATGCTGCTGATAAAGACATACCAGAGACTGGGCAATTTACAAAGGAAAGAGGTTTAATTGGACTCACAATTCCAAGTGGCTCGCGAGGCCTCACAATCATGGTGGAAGGCAAAGAGGAGCAAGTCACGTCTTACGTGGATGGTAGCAGGCAAAAAGAAGCTTGTGTAGGGAAACTCCCATTTTTAAAACCATCAGATCTTGTGAGACTCATTCACTACCAGGAGAACAGTGCAGAAAAGAGCCACCCCCATAATTCAATCACCTCCCACCTGGTTCCTTCTACAACAAGTGGAAATTGTGGGAGTTACAATTCGAGATGAGATTTGGGTAGGGACACAGCCAAAATATATCAGATGGGGTTTCACCATGCTGTCCAAGCTGGTCTCAAACTCCCAGGCTCAAGCGATTTGCCTGCTCGAGCCTCCCAAAGTGCTGAGATTACAGGCACGAGCCACCATGCCTGGCCTATCTTTTTGATTTAAGCTATTCTAGTGGGTGTGTAGTGTGGTGTCAATCTGCATTATTTTAAGGGGTATTTTAAAATTTTTTGGACATAATTTCAGATTAAATAAAAGTTACAAAAAACAGTTCTCTCTTCCTTCTCTCAGGAAAGAATACATGTACTGTATACATATTATATATGTATACATATGTATATATGTATATATTATATGTATATATTATATATGTATATATTATATATATACATATACAGTAGTCTCCCTTATCTGAGGTTTTGCTTTCCACACCTTCACTTACCCAAGATCAACCTCAGCCCACCAAGATCTGAAAATATTACATAGAAAATTCCAGAAATAAACAATTCATAAGTTTTAAATTGCACACTGCTATTATGAAGAGCCTGATGAAATCTTGTGCCATCCCTCCCAGGATGTGAGTCATCCCTTTGTCCAGCATATCCCCACTGTAGACGCTACCTGCCAGTTAGTCACTTCATAGCCCTCTCCGTTATCAGATCAGCTGTCATGGTCTCACAGTGCTTGTATTCAAGCCACCCTTATTTTACTTAATAATGGACTCATAGCACAAAAGTAGTGATGCTGGCAATTTGGATATGCAAAAGAGAAGCCATAAAGTGCTTTCTTTTCATGAAAAGGTGAAAGCTCTTGATCAGGAAAGAAAAAAAATGTATGCTGAGGTTGCTAAGATCTGTATAATGAACTTATCTTTTATCCATGAAAATGTGAAGAAGGAAAAAGAAATTGTGCATATTTAGTAGCACCTGTGGGCTATTAGAAAAAAATTTTTAATAATTATTTTAAAAAAGAAATTCATGCATAGTATATATAGGATTCAGTACTATCCTTTGTTACAGGTATCCACTGGGGGGTCTTGGAACATATCCCTGGGGAACAAGGAGGGATTACTGTATGTGTGTGTGTATAAAAGTTAAAAAATATAGAAAAGTTAAAAATATGTAGAAAAGTTAAAGTATATATGTGTGTGTTTATCTACATAAACACACACCTAACTCTTCCTGAACATTTGCAAGTAAATTAGAAATATGATTCAATTTTAATACTTCAGAGTATGTTTTCTAAAATCAAGGATATTCTCCTATATAACCACAGTACAATTATCACAATCAGGAAGTTAGTATAGATAGAATACTATTATCTAATCTATAGACCTTATCAAGATTTTTCCAATTGTTCCAATAATATCATTCATTCATTTCTTCATTCACTCATTCATTTATTTGAGACAGGATCTTGCTGTATCACCCAGACTGGAGTGTAGTGGTGTGAACAGGTCACTGCTGCCTCGACCTCCTGGGCTCAAGCAATCCTCCCACTTCAGCCTCCCAAGTAGCTGGGACTACAAGGTGCCATCATGCCCAGCTAATTTTTTTAATGTTTTGTAGAGATAAGGACTCACTATGTCGCCCAGGCTGTTCTTAAATTCCAGCGCTCAATTGGCCTCCCAAAGTGCCGGGATTACAGGCATGAGCCACCACGCCCAGCCCAATAATGTCCTTTATAAGAAAATAAATCCAAGATCATGCATTGTATTCATTATTTATGTCTCCAGTTTCTTTTAATCTGGAATAGTTCTTGAGTCTTTGTGTTTCGTGACACTGGCATTTTTTAAAAATAGAGCGCTATTTTGTAAACTATTCCCCAATTCATATTTGTCTGATGTTCCCTCATAATCATATCAGGTTATGAACTTTTAACAGGAATACCATAAAAATGTTCTGTTCTCAGTGCACCATATCAGGAAGCACAAGCTGCTTATCTCAATACTTGTGATGTTAACTTTGATCATTTATTACATTGCTATCTGCCAGGTTTTTCTACTCTGATGTTACTATTTTCCCCTTTGTAATTAATAAGTATCTTGTGGGGAGATACTTTGAGACTATGAAATATTTTCTTACTCCTTGAACTTTTCAACCATAATTTTAGCATACATTGATGATTGTCCACTGAATCTATTATGACGGTTTCCAAATTGCGATTTTCCAATTCCATCATTCTTCATACATTTAGCAGTTGGCCTTTGACTGTAAGCTTTCCTTTCTCTACCACTTATTTGTTTAATTATATCACTATGGGCTCATAGATTCTTATTTGTAATCCTTTTCTACAAATTATTTATTTGGATGCTCAAATTATCCTTGTTTTAGCCAGCAGGTGTCCCCACTTTAAGCTAGTTTCTGTTTCTTTTATTTTTTCCCTATGCTGTTTTGATATGTGCCAGTCTTTCTTTGAACATTTTTTACTTTCTGACTCAAAAAGATCTCAGACTCATCTTTTACTTTCCATGCACTAGTTCTGGAATTTTGGCCATCTTCCAAGAAGCCTCTGGTCCCCCAACAAACCCTTTCCTTCTAAACTGGACAAATGCCCTAGTTTCTGAAATGGATTTAGAAACCAAGACCTGAGCATTAGATGTGCTTATGCCCCCTGCCACCACTATTTATTTTTGAGACACAGGTATTTAGACACATATGAATATATTTCTATAAATACACATATATTTCTATATACCTATTTATACCTGGATCTATTTAATCTATCAAACAATGATCTCTTATCAGTATCTCCCATTCTAATCCACCACTACAAGGTCATTCTATCCTTCTTGTTTCCACATTTGTAAATTCCTTTGAAGCACAGTGAAAAATGTGACTCCCATTATCCACAACATAATTATTTGTTAAATCATAGAATACCTAGTAATTTCAGAACTGCTAACTCATGACTTTGCAAAAAATGAAGCCTAAAACTATACTCTAAAATGTGTATAAAGGTTTTTTCTCTTTAGCCTGATATATAGTATGTATTAGTCTACATTGCAAAGAATGTTTTCAAAAGTACCATGAGTTAATTATTTCTCTGCATTGTCAGTCTAATTACGTTATTCATTTGAAATACAATTTTATTTGGTTTTGTTTGTACGTAATTATGTGGTCTCCCCATTTCTTGCTGATTTTCTTTTTTAAAAAATATACGAAACATTAGCATTGTCCCCAAAGTCAGAACTCTACAAAAGGGACATCACAGTGTCATCCCTCTCATTTCCTCCCTCCTCTACCCATGCCCACTCATGTCCTGTAGAATCTACTCTCATTAATCTCGGTTTATCCTTCCTCTGCTTCTTTTTGCACTAAAGAAGAGATTCGGCCGGGTGCGGTGGCTCATGCCTGTAATCCCAGCACTTTGGGAGGCCAAGATGGGCGGATCACGAGGTCAGGAGATCGAGACCATCCTGGCTAACACGGTGAAACCTTGTCTCTACTAAAAATAAAAAAAATTAGCCGGGCGTGGTGGCCGGCACCTGTAGTTCCAGCTACTGGGGAGGCTGAGGCAGGAGAATGGTGAACCTGGGAGGCGGAGCTTGCAGTGAGCCCAGATCGCGCCACTGCACTCCAGCCTGGGCAACAGAGAGACTCCGTCTCAAAAAAAAAAAAAAAAGAAGAAGAAGAAGAAGAAGAGATTTCGTGTATATTTTCTTCTTTTTCCTTCTTTCTTATACAAAAGGTGGTATAATCTTGCACTTCACTTTTTTTACTTAATAATATAAACTGAAAATCATTCCACATCAGTTCATAGAGATCTTCCTCATTATTTTTATTCAGCTGCATAGTATTCCATTATGTGAATATACCATAGTTTATTTAAACATTCTCCCATGTTTAATAAATGAACTCCATTTAGGTTGTTTCCATTATTTTGCAATTGCAATAATGCTGTAATTAATAACTTGCGCATGCTCATTTTCAAATTGCTAGAGGAAGCGCATGACGGTAAATTTCTAGAAAACTCCAATTACTTTTAAATACCATCTACTCAAAACCTAAGTTTCCATATATATGTCAGTCTATTTCTGTCTGCCAATTGTTTCACTTACCTACTCTTACACTAATAGCACACAGTGTTAATTGTTGCAGCTTCATAATAAGGCTTGATATTTAATAGGAAAGCCACTCTTACTCTTTCTTTCATACTGTCATAGCTATTTTTTTTTTTTTTTGGCCTTTATTCAACCAAGTGAATTTTAGGATTTATTTCATCAAGTTCCTTGAAAATCTTATGTTATTATTTTTACTGGAATTGCCTTAAACTTAGATATTAACTTAGGGAAAACTTTCATCTTTATGTCATTAGAACTTCCTGCCCATGGACATGGTATATCTTTCTATTAGATTTTCTTTTACAATAAAGTTTTATGATTTTCCCCACACAGGTCTTGAATGGGATTTTAAAAATCAGACTTTCAAATTGATTGTTCCTGATTTTGATGACATTGATTTTTATATTGATTTTTATCCAGCAACTTTGTCCATCCACTTCTTTGCGTTAATCTTCATTGACTACATTTATATTATTCAAAAGTCAAAAGGATATAATAAAGCATACAATGAGTTTTGCTTCCACCCGTCTCCCTATACACCCTGTTCCCCAATGACTGCCCTGACTAGTAACCATCATTGTTAGTTTTTTATCTACCATTTCAGTAGTGAACTCTTTTATTACATATTTCAGTTTGCTTGTAGATTTTCTTGGGTTCCTACCTAATCCTTTTACCTTCAGTTTCTTTTATGTGTATATGTATATGTGTTATTGCCTTAATGGAACCTCCAGTATAGTTTCAAGTAGAAGTGACGATAACATTTTCCTTATCTTGTTCCTGACTTCAAAAGGAATGCTTCTAACTTTTCACCATTTCATATAATAGTTTAGATTTTGGGACATGTAGTTTCAGATTTTAAAAAAGCTAGTTTGCTTTTTTAAAAAGTCATGAATGGGTGTTAATTTTAGCCAATGATTTAGTTTTTAAAATAATTAATAGAATAAGAATAGCCTATGATTTTAATTTAGTCTCCATTTTGCTGCTAATATTATTTGTGTCTTTCCATTTTAAACAAAATTCTTAGTCATGCAAGAGGTTTGTCTGTTCACTAGTCTCTGCAAAAAACAGCTCATAATTTTGTTAATCCTATTATGTCCTTGTTGAAATTTTCATTTATTTCTACTCCTTATCATTTTCTCAATTATCATTTCTTTGGGTTTCCTTGCTTTCCCTTTACTACTTTATTTATTTAAATAATTAATTCATTGATTTTCAATCTTTGTTTCTAACATATGTATTTAAGGCTATAAATTACCCTCTATTTATTGCTTTAATTTTATCCCATAATTCTAATATATATTGGCTTTGTTTTTATTCAGCCTCATTTCAGTTATGTACTAAAGTATAACAAACCAACCCAAAACTTAATGGCTTAAAACATAATATGTTATTTCTCAAAATTCTACAGATAATTTGGGCTGTTTTGCTGGTTTTCCCTGAGATCACTCATGCAGCTGAGGTCATATGACAATTTGGCTAGGACTGAAGGATCCAAGAAAACCTTACTCAAATAGCAGTTAATGTTGGCTGTTGGCTGGAGTGGTTCAGTTCTCTTCCATGTGGACTACTATAGCCTTCTATAGGCTAAACTGGGCTTCTTCACAGCACAGTGGTCCCAGAGTTTCAAGAGTGGTAGCTGAAGGCTTCTAAAAGCCTAACCTCTGAGAATTCACACAATGTCACTTCCACCATATTCTACTGGTCAGGGAAAGTCACAAGTTTAGCTTAGATTCAAGGGGGTGGAGAAATGAGAAAGAGACTCTGTCTCTTGATGGGAGTGAGTGGCAACATAACATTGCAAAGGATGTGGACATGACAGCATAATTAAATGGGGACCATTATTATAAAAATCTACTATAAGGCCTAATTTTCTACTGCTGTGTATAACACCCATTTATCATATCACATTTTCCGTAGATCAGAGAAGCCTGACATTATTCAACTAGTTCTTTGCTCAGGGTCTCACAAGGCCAAAATCAAGGTGTCATCTATGCCGAGTTCTTATTTACAGGCTCTGGAGAAGAATGTACTCCCAAGCTTATTCAGTTTGTTGGTAGAATTCAGTTCTTTGTGCTTGTAGGTTCCTGTAAGGTCCCTGTTTCCTTGCTGGCTCTCAGCAAGGGCTGCTGTTAGCTTCTAGATGCCACCCACCTTCCTTGACATGTGGTCCTTCTCCATATTCAAGCCAGAGATGCTATACTGAATGATTCTTATGTTTCAAATCTGACATCCCTTCTGCCCCACCACCAGAGAAAACTCTCTGCTTTTAGAAGACTTACCTGACTGGGTCAGGTCCACCCAGATAATCTCTGTATTTTAATGTCAACTGATTTAGTATTTTATTTACATCTGCAAAATCATTTTACAGCAGTACCTACATTAGTGTTTAATAGATTAATCTTAGGGGAGGGAGCCATCTTTAGAATTCTACCTAGCACAGAAGATTTCATATTTGAAGTGTCACAAGGTTTCTTCATTGACTTATTAATTAATTACAAGCATGTTTTCAGTTTCCAAAGGTATATGAGTCTTTTGGGCTTTATTTTAGTTGTTGATTTATAATTTTACTGCCGTGTGATCTGTATGTATTTGTTGAACCCCTCTTTCTGGTTTTGCATGTGGTCAACCTTTATACATAACTCATTTGTACTTGAAAAGAATATGTGTCCTCTCATTGTTAAGTGAAGAGTTCTACATTGGTGTTTGAACTCAAACCTGTTGAATGGGTTATACATCTGTATATATATCCTATTTTTTTTCCTATTTGACTTATCAATTTCTAAGAAAGTATATTATGGTCTTCCATACTGGCCCTTTTAGTTTAAAGATGAGGAAATTGAGGCCCAATAAAGTTAGGTGACTTGCCTCAGATCCTAGAGCTAGTTAGGGGAGAGCTGGGGTAAGAACTCTTTTTATTTGTTTTTCTTTTTTTTTTTTCTTTTTTTTGAGACGAGGTCTCACTCTGTCACCCAGGTTGGAGTGCAGTGGCACAATCTCAGCACCCTGCAACTTCTGCCTCCCAGGTTCAAGCAATCCTCCCACCCCAACCCTCGAAAGTAGCTGGGACCACAGGCGCTCCCCACCATTCCTGGCTAATTTTTTGTAGAGGCAGGGTTTTGCCATGTTCCCCAGGCTGGTCTTGAACTCCTGGGCTCAAGTGATCCACCTGCCTCAGCCTCCCAAATTGCTGGGGTTACAAACGTGAGCCACTACACCCGGCCAGACCTCAGGTATTTTTAAAATATTGATATTTGGGATATTTGCACTAAAGAGAAAATCTAGTAATTTTTGTTTTGTTCATTTCTCTTATAATAATACTCCCTGCCAATTTGGTGTCATACTGTCCAGTGGAAAACTGAGGGCTACTGTCGTTATTCCCAATGTGATCTTAGACTGACACGTAAGTTATTTAAGTCTAACTATGGGAGAGTTATTTTTAATAGGTAAAGCACCTATCATGAACTCCCACATTACCCTCCACCCAATATCCCATCTAAATCAAGGACAAGCACCCTCAGCCAGCGTTTCAATGGGAAGAAATGATTCAGAAACACTAGTAGAACATCTCCTTTATCAATCTGTGACCTAGTTTATGTTGTGATACAATATTGCTCCTATTTTTAGAACTTCCTTTCCAGAGAAACACACCTAAATATATTATTTTTAAGCATGTTCCAAGTACAGCCTGCCCAGACTTGGCCCTTCCTTTGTCATCAGCATAATGATTACACCTAGAGCTTATCAGATTTCAGCTACCATGCATTAATGGCCATCTGCTGCCCCTTGCTTACTTGACCCCTCACCTCTGTGCCCTAAAAGGGCATCGTGTAAGGATAATAAACACTCACTTTCAGGCAGACCAGAGCCAGATATGCCCATACTTCAGCATTGTAGTTGTTCAATGCATTGGCTTCAGAAAGAGCATCCTCAGCCTCTGTGAGCTCCTCCAGCTTGACAGAAAAATGAGACATGTGAGTTAGCTTAGCTGAAACCACTATGTCCCAATAATACTGGTGTATATGACCTATACCAATGGTTTTCAACTTTTTAATATTTTTAGCATCAGAACTCTTTTCTTCAAAGGAAATCTTATGTGGTGGTTCAATATATGAACCAATTAAAAGTAGAAGAGCTCTGATTAAAAAGCCAGGTCAGGGATTCTGAAGCCCTGCCTAGTAAGCTCTTAACTTATACCCCTTTCTTCCTTCCCTCTACAGCGGTCCCATCAGGACATCTATAAACCATGGAGTTTCAGGTGCAAGGTTGGAAATCCACAGGAACTCACTCTCATGTGTGCATCATTCAGTGATTTCTCCACACACAGTGGGCTGTCAGATACATTTATAGCTTTTTTTCTTTACATTGTGCATCCTTTTCTTGAGGTAAAAATCTGATTTGCCTGTTGAAATACTATTGTCCAGAAAGCTTTCTTTCCCCTAGTATCAGTTATTAACAGCCCAATCCCGAGCAATCAATGCAGTATTCAGAAACTCTAGGGTGCACTCTGGGCTCTGGGTACATGGAAATTGTTGCTGCTTCCTAAAACTGTGAGTTTGCTTTGTTGCTTTGTAAAACATTCCAAAAGGCTCTCCCTTCCCCAGTAAAGTAGCTCTTTTCTTTTCCTTTCTTTTTTCTTTTCTTTTCTTCTTTTCCTCTCCTCTCCTCTCTCCTCTCCCCTCCCCTCCCCACCCACCCTTTTCTTTTCTCTTTTCTTTTCCTTCCCTCCCCTCCCCTCCCCCCTCCCCTCCCCTCCCCTCCCCTCCCCTCCCCTTCCCTTCTCTTCGACAGAGTCTCGCTGTACTGCCCAGGCTGGAGTGCAATGGCGTGATTTCAGCTCACTGCAACCTCCACCTCCCAGGTTTAATCGATTCTCTTGCCTCAGCCTCCCAAGTAGCTAGAATTACAGGTGCCCACCACCACACCCAGCTAATTTTTGTATTTTTAGTACAGATGGGGTTTCACCACATTGGCCAGACTGGTCTCAAACTCCTGGCCTCAAGTGATCTGCCCACCTTGGCCTCCCAAAGTGCTGGGATTACAGGCATGAACCACGCGTGTCCAGCCTACTTTTTCTGCTTTAAAATAATTAAATAATGGGTTTCTAGGCCAAAGACAAGAGATGGCCTTTCACCCACACCCATACTTTGGCCCACACTTTGAAGTCTCTGAGACATTGATTCATTATTTAATCAACCTACATTTGCCAAGGATTTGCTCTGTGTCAGGCAGTATGCTAGATGCTGGGAGTAAAAAAATAAAATCCTGTAGTCCCAGGTACTCAGGAGGCTGATGCAGGAGGATCAACTGAGCCCTGGAGGCAGAGATTGCAATGAGCTGAGATTGAGCCACTGTACACCAGCCTGGGTGACAGAGCAAGATCCTGTCTCAAGTAAATAAATAAAATACAATATCTGCCCTCAAAGAGCTCACTGACAGATGTGTGAAAAACAAAACACAGGCCGGGTGCGGTGGCTCACGTCTGTAATCCCAGCACTTTGGGAGGCCGAGGTGGGAGGATCACCTGAGGACAGGAGTTTGAGACCAGCCTGGCCAACATGGCGAAATCCCGTGACTACTAAAAACACAAAAATTAGCTGGGTGTGGTGGCACATGCCTGTAATCCCAGCTATTCAGGAGGCTGAGGCAGGAGAATCACTTGAACCCAGGAGGCAGAGGTTGCAGTGAGCCAAGATGGCGCCACTGCACTCCAGCTTGGGTGACAGAGCTATAAGAAGATACCAATACTATACTGTTAAGTAGAAAAAAGGTTACAAAGCAGTAAATATTTACATTTTATACATTAAAACTGCTTTCATATATATGAAAAAAAGACGGGAGGAAAGTGCATTCAAATGTTAACAGTGGTTATCACCAACTTGTGGAGTTATGGATACTTTAATGTTTTCTTCATATTTTGTATCTATTTGTCTATTTATTTTTAGAAGTGAAGTTTTGCTCTGTCACCCAGCCTGGAGTGCAGTGGCACAATCATGGCTCACTGCAGCCTCTAACTTCTTTGTTCCCACCAAGCAATCCTCCCACCTTAGCCTTCCAGGTATCTGGGACTACAGGCACATGCCACCATGCCTGGTTAATTTTTAATGTTTTTGTAGAGATGGGGGTCTTGCTCTGTTGCCCAGGTTGGTTTCTCTCAAACTCCTAGTTTCAAGAGATCCTTCAGCCTCAGCCTCCCAAAGTGCTGGAATTACAGGTGTGAGCCACTGCTCCTGGCTTCTTCTAAAGTTTCTATAATGAACACATATTATCTTTATGGCTGAAAAACAGCAATGAGGGGCTAAGTGAGGTGGCTCACACCTGTAATCCCTGCACTTTGGGAGGCTAAGGCAGGTGGATCACTTGAGGTCAGGAGTTCAAAACCAGCCTGGTCAATATGGTGAAACCCCATCTCTACTAAAAATACAAAAATTAGCCTGCATGGTGGTGGACACCTGTAATCCCAGCTACTCAGGAGGCTGAGGCAGGAGGATCACTTGAACCCAGGAGGCAGAGGTTGCAGTGAGCTGAGGTGACACCACTGCACCACTGCACTCTAGCCTGGGAGACAGAGCGAGACTCCATCTCAAATAAATAAATAAATAAATAAATAAATAAATAAATACGTGAGTAAGCTATTCAAAGAAAGGGAGAGACATGGAATCAATAATATGCCTGAAGAAATTAGGCAGGAACAAGAGGATGTTTGCCTCTTTGAAGACTGGAGGAAATGAGGGAAGGTTAAGTAAAGAGTTTTTAGGAGAAGCAGAGCAAAAGCTTCTGCCAGAAGTTACAGCAACTCCTTCTGCATATCAAAGGGTCACAGTGCTTAGTAAGTGTCAATCAATTTCTTTAATTGACTTGAATAGATTCTTCATCTCCCATATTACCTTTTTCTTACAGATAATATCACAAAGGAGTGTCTATACCAAATAACATGAATTTTTTTTATTATGTAGCTTCTTGGTTCAGGTTTTTCTGGGATTTTTTTAAAAGATTTTTTATTTTTCTAGCTAGTTAAGTGACCTTCAGTTCACTGAACACCTTTGAAGAACAACTTCTCATTACAGCAGACAGCCCTGATTGCTATTCCAATGTCATCACAAACCCCCAGGATGCTTGGAAGGCCAAGGAATCAAGGTCAGCTGTATCCACAGCCCTAGTCTCAAGCCTTCATCCTCTTACCCGATAGCAGGCGATTCCCAGTCCTAGCCAGGTAAGGCATGAAGGTGATCTCTTACAGGCTTGCATATAGGTTTTCTTTGCCTTTTCATACTGTAGAAAGAAAGCACCACTAAGCTACTGTTCTAGTAGCTTCAAACCCCATATTGCTGGGATGATCATGGGATCTCTGACAATTGCTCTCCAGAACAATCTAAGTTAAGCAAGTCCTTTAATTGTACTTTGACGTCTACCTTAAGGGAGTTATCGCAAGAAGATTGGTGAGAGGAGATGGATAGATCACATGAAAGAGCAGACTTTCACTTGGAAGTAGTTCCAAAGACATTTATAGTCTCTGTAAGAGTTGAGGCAAGGAGTTACACTGAAAGTGGGGGCAACCATCATGATTATCTGAATTCCACCTCCACTTCATGGATTACTCCCTTTCACTTAAATGCAACATCATATGGTGGCATGACAAACATACAATCTCTGGACTAAAAGGTATACTTGATACAGCCTCATCATTCTGGAAATCTATTCCCTTTGTTGTAAAAGATCTTAGAATTTTAGAAAAACTCAGAAGACAAACTTTCAAAGGACATAGCCCTGAAGGGACAATTTCTTGTCCTGTATCTCCAACATGAGATACATCTATAGCTGAGCCTCAGCAAACAGCCTAAGACCTGCTTGCCCGGGGTCTGCCTAAGTCAGCAGTGCTCTGAAGATGCAGCTTTCAATGACATCAGAAAGAAAACTTTTCCTTATATACTTCACTACAGTGGGATAGGGATTTCTCTCAAGCCTATGTGAGCTTTCCACTTAACATCATACAGCATCGTAATTTCTTGTTGCTGTTGCTGTTTTATATTAAATAAAAAGACAACTGGGTGTTCTGACGGGAAAAATAGAATAAAGTCAAAACAAAAGCAGGGGAGTCAAAAGGCCTTTGGCAGAATGTTGATAATTGTTATAGTGAGATGATGGGTCCATGGTGTTTCATTCTACTATTCTGTTTGCTTTGTATGTACTGAAATTTTCCATAAAAGAAAGGTTTTGTTTTTCCCAAGAACTCGGAATATTTCCCAAAATATGGGGAGGGACTGCTTCCATGGTCAGGTCAAAGTGCCCTATGGAATGGGGTTAGCCTCAGCTAGATTAAATATAACCCTTTGTGTTTAGGAGAAAGTTTGGAGAGAAGTCCTTTTGAAGCCCATGATACCTTCTGTTAGGTAAGTCAAGCTAAGGATGTTTCTACTACTGCGAATACAATTTTAGCTAGCATAACATTTACTGAGTTCTTAAGAACTGTTTAGTAGCATAATGGTTAAAATCACAGACTCTGGTTTCAGCCTGCCTGAGTTTGAATGCTGCTTCCACTAATTACTGGTTGTCTGATGTTGGGCAAGTCACTTTACCTTTGGATGTAAAAGTGTCATTATTATATTACTAGTTTTAGTCCACACAGATAGATGTTAATGCTTGAATTACAATTAGTTCCCAGACCACGGGGTTATTCCCCATCCTCTACCCCTCACCTCTTTCTCTTCCAGATAGATGAGCCCCAGTCTCAGGAAGATGAAGTGCATCTCAGAAGCATCCACTACAAAGCTAATGGTTCGTTCATAGCATGCCTTGGCCTCAGAATGATTTCCACTCAGAAAATAGAGATGGCCCTTCAGGCCCCAGACATTGGGGTTCTGGGAAAGTGAAAAGCAAGTAGTATATGGGATAAGGTAGTATTTAAAAGTACCTTGATGAT
The DNA here is from genome assembly GCF_029281585.2 of Gorilla gorilla gorilla. Lineage (NCBI taxonomy): Eukaryota > Metazoa > Chordata > Mammalia > Primates > Hominidae > Gorilla > Gorilla gorilla. Next base: position 42,465,616 of record NC_073232.2, on the reverse strand, counting down.
CTTTGTTTAACATTTAAATTTAGATAGATTGTCCATTTCCTTTCTCTTTTCTTTTCTTTTTCAGATCAATCGTTTCTTTTTCTAAGAGCACTCAGAAACATAACCATTTAATTGTACAAGGAGACATTTTTCTAGGTCTGCCCTCAGATTTCTTTCTTGCATTCTTCAAAGCCATTTTGGGTGTGGAGTAAATATTAAGAAAAACATTCAAGCATAACCCCAATACTGTTCACATGAGAAAATATAAGAAATCTAGAAAAATTGAAATAAACACTATCAGCTAAAGATATCCTTTTCTCTGCTCTTTGCAAAACTCATGATTACTTTATTATTATTATTTTTTGAGATGGAGTCTTGCACTGTCGCCCAGGCTGGAGAGTGCAATGGCTCAATCTCCGCTCACTGCAACCTCCGCCTCCTGGGTTCAGGCGATTCTCCTGCCTCACCTTCCTGAGTAGCTGGGATTACAGGCATCCGCCACCACGCCCATCTAATTTTTTGTATTTTTAGTAGAGATGGGGTTTCACTATGTTGGCCAGGCTGGTCTTGAACTCCTGACCTCGTGATCTGCCTGCCTCGGCCTCCCAAAGTGCTGCGATTACAGTTGTGAGCCACCGCACCCAGCCAACTCATGATTACTTAAGAAAAGCAAATGGAAGGGTATAGAGAGATGAGTTTACTGACAGCTGATGACCACCCTTCTGTTCACCAGAAATCTACGTGTGATATGGCATCACCACCTTTAAATAAAGCCCCTTCTCCAGACTTAAGAGGCTTTAGCAAAAGTCATTACCAGGTAGTCCATCTGGGCTGCTTGTTGAAGGTATTCCTTTGCCTTGGCAAAGTCCTTCTTAAGAATGTGTGTTTGGGCCAGCACCAAGTAATATTCACAGCTGGGGCCTCCTTGAGGGCATAACAGCTCATGTGCAAGCACTCTGTGCACATACTGCAAGGATAATCAGATTATAAGGAACATATAAATGGCTGCATTGAGTCTTTTTCGGTTGAAGGATTCTGTCTCTGATAATAAATAATAAGAAATGTATTACAGAATGAAATAATTATCCTCAACTTCAAAAGGTAAAGGGTGAATTACAAACATTCTGCACTTCATAGTTCCATTACCAGCTATTCACCTAGTCACCAAATGAAGACATTACCAAGTGAATAACTTGCAATATTGTACAATTCTGGTCTTGCTGGTCATCATACTAGGTGAGTGTTAGACTGCATGTATTACGCAGCAGACAAAGGCACATCATCAACCACCCCATTTACAAAGGAGGTAACATTTTCAGGCAGCTGACATTGTAAGGAAACTTAAGTGAGATAAAACCGCCTTTCTAACAATCTAGACTTGAAATCTTAGAAACATAAATGTCTGTTTTGGACCCACCTCCAAACATTGGTTATGTTTACCAGTTTTGTAGTTTGGGCCAATTTTTGTATTTTGTATTTTTTTTTTTTTTTTTTTTTTTTTTTTTAGAGACGGTCTTACTCTGTCACCCAGGGCTGCTTACTGCAGCCTTCTGGCCTCAAGCAATCCTCCTGCCTTGGCTTCCCAAAAGTGCTGGAATTATAGGGGTGAGCCACCATGCCTGGCCAAATCTTTGCTTTTTACACTTTATAAGACCTACAAATTTAACAAAGTTAGATATACTTCTTAAGTCGAGGGTAAATCCTTCTTTTCATCTCCCACTGTTCCCATCTCAGCCTATAATGTAGAAAATTCTACATTATACTTACACCTTTTTAGGAGAATACTAGAGGGAACAGCTGCAGCTATTTTTTCTACCTGCCTTCTGGGTCTCTGACCTTGGGGAGCTAATGACTTATTTAGCTGTGGAAGAAGAGAGTCTGTTTCTATTTTGCGGAGGGTTAATATGTTAAAGGCTCCTGCTTAATGTGGCTCAATCCCACCCAGTTAATAATTCTTGCCCTTTCTTGAGCTTGCCTGCCCTTGAGTAGGGCATGCACTTGGCAGGATCAAAACCAAACACTCCTGGCTCCTGAGTCTTGATCTCTCCTACTGCTTGCTCATGAATATGCTTCTTTCTTCCCATGTGATAGGCAGACCTCCTAGAATGCCCTTCTTCTCTGAGAGGAGGCTTCAATTCTTCAGCTGCTCTACCTGTGACTGCATGGGTAAGTCAAATGTGGGGCTAGTTATGTTGTCCAGCCCAGTTTTAACAATAAAAATAAGCTAATATTTTTATTCCCCCACATAGTACTGTGTATGTTTCTAGTTGGATCTAACCTAGAAGGGAAGAAGGGAATGATTTGGCTCCTGTGAACCCCCAACACTCACAAAATGAATTCCCATAATAAAGTGATATCAGGCAACATATGCCTTAGAGTCTGATTTAGCTCTGTTGGTATTCTACAGGGAGAAGAACTTGCAGCGAGGTCTTCTGCTGCCATGTGCAAAGAGTGGTTCATGTTTGGATGTTCTTCCCGTTGGGCTTAAAGTATGCTCTCAAAAGCATATTTGATTTCTGTTTCACAAATATGTAAGCTTGAAAGATACCATTATGGATAGAATAAGGAGTTTGCTAAAATCTTTCCATCTACTTGCCCTTTTCCAAATACTCTGACCTGCACAGCCTTGACTTTCATCAAGAAACGTATGGTCTCCATGAAGATGGTGGTAGTTTGAGAAACACCATAATGAAGGCCGGGATGCAGAAGAGCTGATGAATCTTGACATTTTGATGCTTCTGAAAATATTACATTAAAAGGATTGAAGATTGGATATAACAGAAAAAGTGTCAGAAATTCAGACACATTCGGGTGGGCGCGGTGGCTCACGCCTGTAATCCCAGCACTTTAGGAGGCCGAGGCAGGCAGATCACGAGGTCAGGAGTTCGAGACCATCCTAGCCAACATAGTGAAACCCCATCTGCACTAAAAATACAAAAATTATCTGGGCATGTTGGAACGTGCCTGTAATCCCAGCTACTTGGGAGGCTGAGGCAGGAGAATCGCTTGAACCAAGGAGTCGGAGGTTGCAGTGAGCCGAGATTGCGCCACTGCACTCCAGCCTGGCAACAGAGCAGGACTCCACCTCAAAAAAAAAAAAAAAAAATTCAGACACACTCACTTGGCAGGGAGAGTCTTCTTATCTAATACATGAGAGGGATCATAATCTAGAAAGCAATTGACTGCTCTCTAGCAATGGTCCCCAAAAAGGAGCACTCAAAGGTTCTCAAGGTAAATCTACTTGTGGTTCCAAATGCAAGTACAACCAAATAAAAAGGTTTAAAAAGGTATTCAGATCTTCTTGAATGTGAAACACAGTTTGTAGATGTTTTTTAAAAATGAAGAACTGTTAGGAAATCATAGATCTGTAGTTGGCTACTTCTGTGAGCTAAATATAAAATCCTTGCTTACTGAGAGAGTTACACCATTGAGTTTGGATTTCAGAGCCTGGTTATCAACTTCAAACAAGTCAGGATTGCCATTTCATCATCGTAAGAGTCTTCATCCTTGTCTAGCTTATGCCCCTCTTCCAAGTGGAAATCTTTATTTCTAGTTACCTTTCTTTGTTGGTATCTCCTTGATAAATGTGTTAGATGGTTTTTGGCTTATACTTGGATCCCAAGTTTGTGTAGTCAAAATGGGTTCTTGTGAATCAGACTGCAGTTTGGAGGATTCTTCAAGAAATTTGTCTGGAATAGATAATGCAGTTCCTGGTCCTAAATAGATTACATTTTAATGAAAAATAAAACTTCTTACATTGGGTGTTTAAAGGTTATTGTAAGAGATACATTTTGCAAAGCATAAGAAACATATTCCCTAAATATTTCGTGAAGGACAGACTTGTTTGGTAGACTTGTTTATATTTTTGAATAATTTAAAGAGTATAAGCTAAACTGACAAAACAGTTTCTGTCACTGTGACCCCCCAGTACAACCATGCTGCTAGTCCAAGTCATAATATCAAACAGATCCCTATTTTAAGTTATTAAAAAAAATAATAAATCTTTTTATTTAAACATTTACATACAGATCTTTGCAAGGATACGTTTGTTTCAGTTGGGTTAAGATCTAGGAGTGAGGCCGGGCGCAGTGGCTCATGCCTGTAATCCCAGCACTTTGGGAGGCCGAGGCAGGTGGATCACGAGGTCAGGAGATCCAGTACCATCCTGGCTAACGCAGTGAAACCCCGTCTCTACTAAAAATACAAAAAGTTAGCCGGGCACGGTGGCAGGCGCCTGTAGTCCCAGCTACTCGGGAGGCTGAGGCAGGAGAATGGCGTGAACCCAGGAGGCGAAGTTTGCAGTGAGCCGAGATCACGCCACTGCACTCCAGCCTGGGCATAGAGCGAGACTCCGTCTCAAAAAAAAAAAAAAAAAAAAAAAAAAAATCTAGGAGTGAAACTGCTGGCATGTTTAAGTATGTTTAAGCTTATTTCAAAACTTGTCAGTTTCGTCCTCACTTTAGTAGCACACATACTAAAATTGGAACAGCACAGAGAAGATTAGCATGGCCCCTGCACAAGGATGACTCACAGATTCCTGAAGAATTCCACATTTTAAATGGCGTGTAACAAAATATCACTCCATAAATATGTACAAATACTATATATCAATTAAAAAAATAAGAGGTTGGGGCCGGGCATGGTGGCTCACGCCTGTAATCCCAGCACTTTGGGAGGCCAAGGTGGGCAGATCATGAGGTCAGGAGATCGAGACCATTCTAGCTAACACGGTGAAACCCCATCTCTACTAAAAATACAAAAAATTAGCCGGGCCTGGTGGCGGGCGCCTGTAGTCCCAGCTACTGGGGAAGCTGAGGCAGGAGAATGGCGTGAACCCGGGAGGCAGTGCTTGCAGTGAGCCCAGATGGTGCCACTGCACTCCAGCCTGGGCGACAGAGCAAGACTCTGTCTCAATAAATAAATAAATAAATAAATAAATAAATAAATAAATAAATAAATGAAGTTGGGCGAGGTGACTCACGCCTGTGAGCCCAGCACTTTGGGAGGCTGAGGCAAGAGGACTGCTTAAGCTCAGGAGTTCAAGACCAGCCTGAGAAACACAGTGAGACCTCATCTCTACTAAAACAAAAATTAGCCAGGCATGGTGTTGCACACTTGTAGTCCCAGCTACTCTTGAGGGACTGAGGTGGGAGGACTGCTTGAGCCTTGGAGGTAGAAGTTGCAGTGAGCCATGATTTTGCCACTGCACTCTGGCCTGGGTAACACAGCGAGACTCTGTCTTAAAAAAAGAGAAAAGAAAAGAAAAATAACCTTTAAAAATTGCCATTTATTGGAAAGCCATGTCAGTATATGAAAAAAAAAAGAAAAAAATTACCAGTTTTCTCAAGTGGTTACACCATTTTGCATTCTCACCAGGAATGTTTGAGAGTTCCAGCTACTCCACATCCTTGTTATAAATTTATCTTATCAATCTTTTTAATTTTAGCTATCCCAGTGGTAAATTACGTTGATTTTCAAATGTGAAACTGATCTTACAACCCTGCTTAAATATATCTTTTCTGTATGTTGCTGAAATTGACTGGCTAATATTTGTTAAGAATTATTGTGTCTAACCAGGTGTGGTGCCTCATGCCTATAATCCCAGCTATTTGGGAAGCTGAGGTGGGAGGATCACTTGAGGCTAGGAGTTTGAGACCAGCCTGGGCAACATAACAAAACCTTGTCTCTTAAAAAAGAATAACAATAATAAAATTAAATAAATAAAGAAGTATTGTGTCTAGGCTTATGAAAGTTATTTGAATGTACTCTTCTTTCTTTGGGATGGCTTTGTCTGGTTTTGATACCAGGGTGATTACTGTTCTCAAATTATGAGTTTGTAAGTGTTCTCTTTTTCTCTATTTTTTGAACATGTGGTATGATTGGAATTATTTCTTCCTTAAATATTTAATAGAATACATTAATAAAGCCTTTTGGGCCTGAAGTTTTCTTTGTGAGAGGTTTTTATTACCCATTTAACCTCCTTAGGAGATATAGGGCTATTCAGATTGTTTCTTCCTGAGTACATTTTGTTAGTTTATGTCTGTCAAGGTATTCATACATTTCATTTAAGTTGTTAAATTTGTTGGCATTAAGTTGTTAATAACTTCTCCTTATTAACTTTTTAATATTTATAAGATTTTCAGTGATGTCCTCTCTCTCATTTGTGATATTGGTAATGTGACTTCTTTTTTTCCCTGATCAGATTTATCTGTTTCATTGATCTTCTGAAAGAAACAGCTATTGGTTTCATTGATTGTCTCTATTTTTGTCTGTTTTCTATTTCATTGATTTCTATTCTGGGCTATTATATCCTTCCTTTTACTTATTTTGGGTTTAATTTGATTTTCTTGTTCTAGCTTCTTAAGGTAGAATCTTAAATCATTGATTTTAGACTTCTCGTATTTTCCAATATAAGCATTTACAGCTATAAACGTCTCTCTAGAAAATAATTTAGCTAATTCCACACATTTTGCTTTGTTTTGCTATCATTATCATTAAGTTCAAACTATTTTCTAATATCCTTTGTGATTTCTTCTTTGACCTGTGGGTTGATTATTTATTTATTTAGATCTGTATGTATTTATTTATTGAGACAGACTCTCACTGTCACCCAGGCTGGAGTGCAGTGACACAATCATGGCTCACTGCAGCCTCAACCTCCCAGGCTCACGTGATCCTCCCACCTGAGCCTCCCTAGTAGCCGGGACTACAGACACACCACCACACCCGGCTATTTTTTTTTTTTTTTAATTTTTGTAGAGATAGAGTTTTGCCATTTTGTGCAGGCTGGTCTCGAACTCCTGGCCTCAAGTGATCTGCCTGCCTTGGAGACCTGTGGGTTATTTAGAAGTGTATATTTCCAAATACTTGAAGTTTTCCTATATGTCTAGTGATGAGATGGTAAATGTTTAACTGCTGGCTGTCAGGGGTGTGGGTGGAGCCTGGTTTGCTGATTTCCATGACGTAAATTCTCCTACCATGGCCAATTTCAAACTACCGATGTTATGTCATTGAATATAGAGTTTCAATCCCATTACTGGGTATATATCCAAAATAAAACAAATCTTTCTACCAAAAGGACACATGTGCTTGCAATATTCACAATAGTAAAGACATGGAATCTAGCTAAGGTGCCCATCAATGGTGGTCTGGATAAAGAAAATGCAGTACATATACACCATGGAGTACTGCGCAGCACAAAAAAGAACAAAATCATGTCTTTTGCAGCAACATGGATGCAGGGGGAGGCCATTATCCTAAGTGAATTAATGCAGGAACAGAAAACCAAATACTGCAAGTTCTCACTTATAAATGGAAGCTAAACACTGGGTATTTGTGGACATACAGACATGATTCTAGTGAAAGAGAAGGTGGGGAAAAGGGGCTGACTGGGTTCTCCCCCAGCTCCTCCTAATGAAAATAAATAAAAAGAAGCCAGGGATCCCCCATAGCCAAATAAGCTCATGGATCAACTCATCCTTGCTGAGGCTGGGGAAGGCTGGGGAAGGCTGGAGAACGAAGCAGCCATGCGGATGGCCTGAGCCACATGCAGAGAGGAGGAGCGGAGGGGAGGATTGGGCAGCTGGCCTGGCTAGCTATCGGGGTGGAGGGGCAAAGCCAGGGCCAGCTTACCCTGAAAATCCCCCTCACACATATCCAAAACTGCACCACTCATGTCACACAGCTGCAAGAACACAATGACAGGATTCAGAGAAAGGAATGAACATCACAAAACATGAATGTCACACACACACACACAAAAACTATGCCAATATCATAGTCCTAGGCGGGCCACACCAAACCATGATGGATTCTACACTGGCTTAGAGATCTGAATGTATGGGACAAAACAACAGTCTGCTGCCAAAAGGACATTAAAACAGGGTCTGCACGGGGCTCCCTGTAACTGGGATTACAGGTGTGCACCACCATACCCGCCTAATTTTTGTATTTTCAGTAGAGACAGGGTTTTACCATGTTGACCAGGCTGGTCTTGAACTCCTGACCTCAGGTGATCTGCCTCCCTCGGCCTCCCAAAGTGCTGGGATTACAGGTATGAGCCACCATGCCCAGCTAATAAGTTATATTTTTATTTTCATTCAGTTCAAATTTTCAAATTTCCCTGTGACTTCATCTTTCATTAGAGGAATATTTAGATATGCGTTGATCATTTCTAAGTGTTTAGAAATTTTCCTGTTATCTTTTTTTTTTTTTTTTTTTTTTTTTAGATAGAGTCTTGTTCTGTTGCCCAGGCTGTAGTGCAGTGGCCCAATCTCGGCTCACTGCAAACTCTGCCTCCGGAGTTAAAGTGATTGTCCTGTTTCAGCCTCCCAAGTAGCTAGGATTACAGTCGTGCACCACCACACCCAGCTAATTTTTGTATTTTTAGTAGAGACAGGGTTTCCCCATGTTGGCCAGGCTGGTCTCAAACTACTGACTTCAAGTGAGCTGTCAGCCTTGGCTTCCCAAAGTGCTGGGATTACAGGCGTGAGCCAAGAGCCACCACACCTGGCCAGATTTTCCTGTTATCTTTCTATTACTGATAACTAGTTTGGTTCTGTCATGGTCTGAGATCATACATTGTATGATTTCAATTCATTTAAGTGTGTTAAGGTCAGTTTTATTGCCTAGGATATAGTTTGTCTTGGTGATGTTCCATGTGCACTTGAAAGAATGTGTATCTTGCTGTTGTTGGGTGATCTATAATATCAATTGGATCCCACTGGTTAATGGTGCTGTTCAATTTTTCTATATTCTGTTAATTCTCTGTCTAGTGGTTCTATCAAATACGGAGATGGGGTGAGACACACCCAACTCTAAGTATGAATTTGTCTGCATCTCCCTTCGGCCCTGTTAGTTTTTGCTTCATTATCTTACAAAGCTGTGTTGTTTAGTGCAAACACACTTAGAACTGGTATGTCTTCTTGGTGAATTAACCCTGTTATTGTTCTTTAATGTTTCTCTTTGTCTCAACTGATTTTCTTTGCTCTGGAGTCTTCTTTGTCCATTATTAACACAGCTACTCCAGCTTACTATTATTGGTTCATAAGCTCTTATTGTTTATCCTTTTATGCTTAATTTATCTATATCACTATATTTGTTTGTGGATTTTGGGGGACAGAGTCTCACTATGTTGTCCAGAGTGGTCTCAAACTCCTGGCCTCAAGCGATCCTCCCACCTCAGCCTCCCAAAGCACTGGGATTACAAGCATGAGCCACTACACTCAGCCTATATCATTATATTTGAAATGAGGTTCCTGTACACAACATATAGTTGAGGTTTTTAAAATTATTATTTAAAGTCAGTCTATGTCTTTTAATTTGTATGTTTAGACCATTTGCATTGAATGTAATTATGTTAGTTTCCTATTGCTGCTGTAACAAATTACTACAAGCTTAGTGGCTTAAAACAACACAAACATATTATCTTATAGTTCTCAAGGCCAAAAGTCTGAAATCAGTTTCACTGGATTAAGGTCAAGATTTGACAGGGCTAGCTCCTTCTGGAGGCTCTAAGGGAGAATTTATTTCCTTGCCTTTTCAGCTTGTGGAGGCTACCTATATACCTTGGTTTGTAGCCCCTTTCCTCCCTTCAAAGCCAGAAGCATAACATCTTCAAATATCTTTCTCTAGCCCTCTGATTCTGTTATCACATTGTCTTTTTTTTTGTCTGTGACTTCTCCTGCATCTCTCATATAAGGACCCTTGTGGTTACATTGGACCTACCCAGACAATCCAAGATAATCTCCCCATTTCAAGATTCTTGACCACATTTGCAAAGTCTCTTTTGCTATATAAGGCAACAGTTCCAGGTCCCAGGGATTAGGACATGAACATCTTTGGAGGAGCCATTGTTTAGCCTACCATAGTATTTATGTTAGGATTTAAGTTTGCCATTTTAGTATTTGTTTTCTATTTGTTCTCTCTGCTTTTTATTCTACTATTTTCCTTTTTCTGCCTTCCTGTGAATTATGTGAACATTTTTTAGTATCCCATTTTGACTTATCTATAGTGTATTAGAGTATATCTAATTGTGGTTTGTTTTTTAATGGTTGCTGTTAAGACAGAGCTGCAAACTATAGCCTATGGGCCATATATGACCTGCCACCTATATATATATATATAAAAAAGTTGTTTTGGGACACAGTCACATCCATTTTTAAATGCATCATCTATGACTGCTTTCACATTACAGTAGCAGAGTTGATTATTTATGACAGAGACCAGATGGCCCACATTCAAATTACTGTTTTAAAAAATATTTTATACTTGCAACTTGTAAGAGGGTTTGCCACACCACTTCATGCTGCTTCCATTACTGTAAATTGAACATTAGTCTTATAAATGTGATTTCAGCTGATAGAATGGAAACTAAATTACGAGAGGTAGGTAAATTAGATATATAAGAAACTGAGACAAATTAAATGGAACACATGTACATTGCTCCATTAGTGATATATGGAAGTAGAGAAATACAATACTAGGTTAAATTAAGGCAGGCAAGAGATTGGGCTATTTTGAATTACCAACAGAAGAATGTGTTAGACATGGGCTATGAGTCTAGATGAAGAAGATGGAGACTTCCAGTTAAACAGAGTAGATAGGCTATGTATATATATTTCCTTATTCTTATTTCGAAAATCTCACTAAAATGAGAATTTAAAATGTATAAACCTACAAAGATGAAGAAAACAGAAGAGGAAAAGTAAACTACAAGAAATATCAAAAAACCTTTGAAGGACAGAAAAGTAGATGGGAAGGACTTCTGCTTCTGGCAATTATTGACTGGGTCATTCAGACCAATTTCCCACTGAGGGCAACCAGAAAAGGTGAACAAAATATATATTTTTAAAACATGCTTGAATATACCAGAGAGCTAACCAGATAGACTCTCAAAGCTCACATCTAGGAAATGCAGAAACCCAGGGTTTCAGTTCATCATTTGAAACTATATTTTCTTTTTTTTTTCTTTTTGAGATGGAGTCTCACTCTGTCGCTGAGGCTGGAGTGCAGTGGCACCGTGTCGGCTCACTGCAACCTTTGTCTCCTGGGTTCAAGCAATTCTCCTGCCTCAGGCTGCTGAGTAGCTGGGATTACAGGCGCCCACCACCACACCTGGCTAGTTTTTATATTTTTAGTAGAGATGGGGTTTCACCCTGTTGGCCAGTCTGGTCTTGAACTCCTGACCTCAGGTGATCCACCCATCTCAGCCTCCGAAAGTGCTGGGATTACAGGCATGAGCCACCGTACCAGGCCTGAAACTATATTTTCTTGCATGGGTATATGAGTTTCAAGGGTGAGACTGAGAGTCTGGCAGGCTCAACTTTACTTTTGATTGACTCTCAAGGATGTGTATGGCAGACACTGGTAGACAATGACCACCAAAAGGAATTTGAGTTGAGATACCAAAGAGCTACACTCTAAGAGTAAAGGATGAAACTGAAATAGGCCTTCACAGGAATTATAAGTCATCTTCAAATCCTTGGCCTGGCTCGGTGGCTCACACCTGTAATCCCGGCACTTTGGGAGGCCGAGGCGGGCGGATCATGATGTCAGGAGATCAAGACCAGCCTGGCGAACATGGTGAAACCCCGTCTCTACTAAAAATACAAAAAATTAGCCGGGCGTGGTGGCAGGTGCCTGTAGTCCCAGCTACTCAGGAGGCTGAGGCAGGAGAATGGCGTGAACCCGGGAGGCGGAGCTTGCAGTGAGCCGAGATCGCACCACTGCACTCCAGCCTGGGTAACAGAGTGAGACTCCGTCTCAAAAACAAACAAACGAACAAAAAAAACAAATCCTCTTAATCCCTCAAACTGAATTAGTTTACCAACAGAGTGTCCTATATATGATTTAAAAATAACCAGACACACAAGGATACCTGGCAATATGAACCAAAACAAATAAAAAGGAGAGAAAATATAAATAGTGCCACAGGAGGTTGGGACACAAACTTTATAGTTGCCAAGGCCAGCTCGGTCATGGAGACCCTAACCCAGTGGCGCTAGAGGAATTAAAGACACACACACAGAAATACAGAGTGTGGAGTGGGAAATTGGGGCTGACAGCCTTCAGAGCCGAGAGCCATAAACAGAGTTTTACCCACATATTTGTTGACAGCAAGCCAGTGATAAGCATTGTTTCTATAGATTATGGATTAGCTAAAAGTATGCCTTATGGGAAACAAGGGTATGGGCCGAAACAAAGGGATGGGCTCTGGCTAGTTATCTGCAGCAGAAACATGTCCTTAAGGCACAGATCACTCATGCTATTGTTTGTGGTTTAAGAATGCCTTAAGCGGTTTTCCCCCTTGGGTGGGCCAGGTGTTTCCTCGCCCTCATTCCAGTAACTCACAACCTTCAGCATGGGCGTCGTGGCCATCACAACATTTCACAGTGCTGCAGAGATTTTGTTTATGGCCAGTTTGGGGGTCAGTTTATGGCCAGATTTGGGGGCCTGTTCCCAACAATAGTCACTGTGATCAAGAAGATAAAGATCAGATTAAGAATTTAATCAGAGAACAGTAAACTATAATAAAAGTGATGAAATGGGAATTTCAGAGCCTATTGCTCCTACACTACAAACATGTACAGGCTGTTACTGTACTGAATACTGGAGGCAACTATAATATAATGGTAAGTATTTGTGTATCTAAACATAGAAAAGGTACAGTAAAAATACAGTATTATAATATCACGGAACCACTGTCACATATGTGATTCATCATTGACTGAAACGTTATGTGGTACATGACCACATTTTTATGTGTATGAAAAAATGATGCTTTGATTATGTAGGAAAATATTCTTAATCCTAGGTGATATATGCAAATATATTTTTTCTATTTTATTATTTATTAATGTGTATTGTAGAATAAACTTATTTTATGCATGCATGGCCTCAATATGTTTATTACTCATACTTTTCTTAGGAAGCTTCTGGAGGATGTGCTCCACCAAAATGAGGAAGCAAAGTATGAAAGAGGAAGGCACAGAATCCAAGAAATGATGCATCTTGAAGTTAAAGGAGATTTTCAGAATCACAGCAAAGGAACATCCCAGGAGAAGAGTTACCCATCAGGCCTAGAGGGTAAGCACTGAGAACTGAAGAAGGAAGATAGAAGACTTTGGAGGAAGAAATATCTCTAGGGGGGAAAAATGGACTGATGCATTTTAACATCTATCTATCTATCTATCTATCTATCTATCTATCTATCTATCTATCTATCATCTATCTATTTTTTTGAGATGGAGTCTTGCTCTGTCACCCAGGCTGGAGTGCAGTGGCGCAATCTGATCTCACTGCAACCTCCGCCTCCCAGGTTCAAGTGATTCTCCTGCCTCAGCCTCCTGAGTTGCTGGGACTACAGGTGCCCACCACTACACCCAGCTAATTTTTGTTTTTTTAGTAGAGACGGGTTTCGCCATATTTGCCAAGCTGGTCTTGAACCCCTGACCTCAGGTGATCCACCCGCCTTGGCCTCCCAAAGTGCTGGGATTACAGGTGTGAGCCACCGTGCCCGGCCAAACATATCAAAAACATTGATGGGCACTTGACAATACTTTTGAAGCATGCGGGGGAAAAAGGCAAAAGGAACACAGAATACTAAGTTTTCTGAATAAATTAGGCAATTTTTAGTTCTTGGAAAAATAAAGCTATAAAAGAACAAAAAAATACAGAAAGTGGCTCAGCAGAGAATAGCATGTTTATAGAAATAATAATATAAACATTGATATTGATGTGTCTTACCTGTCTAATATATCTCAGGTTCTGTCAATGCCATAGACCCTCAGGTGCATGCTCTGTATCAGGCACTTTGGCAACTACTTCTCTATGAGAGGCCCAGTCACAGTCCTGCTGCTAAGGCTGACTGCCAGCACTTGGGTTCATGGAGTCCTACTACCTAGGAACTACTTATTTCTTCACCAAAGAGAGCCAGGCCCTCCCCGACCCCTTGGTTGGACAGTTAGTTCAACCAGCCACATAATCTGAGTTCCTGGCTCTTCCCACCACTTCTGGATTGGACAGAATTCTACACTTTAGGGTATGGCATATGACTTCTCAAGCAGGTACCAAATGGATCAGACTATAGAACTTGGAAGTATGGGTCCAATTAACTCCACAGGTGATTAATTTTGACCAGCGGAAGAGAAGAGACAAAATAACAGGTTCTCTTTCCTTCTTCCTTTCCATATTATTCAGTCATGGTTTCCCTATATAGCCTGAATGCTTGGAGATGTCCCACAAGACTAAGCAAGTTTACCTGCAAAGCAACCAGCTGCATTCTTTGCAGTTTATCATAATGAAATGGCCAATGTAGACATAAGGTGTCACCTTACATTGGTTCATATCCTTTGTTGCCTCTCTTACTGTTTTTTCCTCACTCTGCCTGTTCTGAAATTAACTCTTCTAATTAAAGTATTAGCATTAAATTCTTGACTCAGGCTCTATTTTATATTAAATCCAGGCTAATAGAATTGATTTTACAACAAAAAATTGTTATGATTACATAAAGATGATGAACATCAACTGAAAAAGAGCAACATTTCAAACTCAAAAAAAGAGACACACTTAAACTTTAGAAGCATAAATCAATAATTAATTAATTAATTTATTATTATTATTATTTTTTGAGATGGAGTCTCGCTCTGTTGCCCAGGCTGGAGTGCAGTGGTGCGGTTTCGGCTCACTGCAACCTCTGCCTCCTGGGTTCAAGCGATTCTCCTGCCTCAGCCTCCTGAGTAGCTGGGACTACAGGCCTGTGCCACGGATCCAGCTAATTTTTTGTATTTTTGGTAGAGACAGGGTTTCACCATGTTAGCCAGGATGGTCTCGATCTCCTGACCTTGTGATCCGCCTGCCTCGGCCTCCCAGAGTGCTGGGATTACAGGCGTGAGCCACCGCGCCCGGCAAATCAATGATTTAAATAACATATATAGAGAAGAGTAACAAAACCAAAACCTGGTTCTTTGAAAAGATTATGTTAGGCCTTTGTCAAGACTTATCAAGAGAAAAAGGCAAAGGATGCAAATAAACAAAATGCAAGTTGAATGGGGTAATTACTAACAAAATCCATATTAAAAATAACAAGAGGCTGGTCGTGGTGGCTCATGCCTGTAATCCCAGCACTTTGGGAGGCCGAGGCAGGCAGATTGCCTGAGGTCAGGCATTCGAGGCCAGCCTGGGCAACATGGTGAAACCCCATCTCTACTAAAAATACAAAATTAGCCAGGTGTGGTGGCACATATCTGTAGTTCCAGCTACTTAGGAGGCTGAGGCAGGAGGATTGCTTGAACCTGGGAGGCAGAGGTTGCAGTGAGCCAAGATCTCACCACTGCACTCCAGCCTGGGTGACAGAGCAAGACTCCATCTCAAAAAAAAAAAAAAAAAAAAAAGACTTGTAGATGAATGTCCATAGTAGTTTTATTTTAATAGTTCCAAACTAAAAACAACACAGGTATCTATCAACAGGTGAATGGATGAACTAATTGTGGTATATCCATACAATGGAATAATACTTAGCGATAAAAAGGGATGAAATATTGATATAAGCAACAACATGTTTAAATCTCAAAGTAATTATGCTTAGATAAAAAAGAGTACATACTGTGTGATTCTATTTAATTCTGGAAATTCTAGAAAATTCCAGGCGTTTTCTAGAATTCAAAAATTCTAGAAAATGCAAACTTATCTATGATGATAGAAAGTAGATTAGTAGTTGTCTGGAAATGGGAGCAAGAGAAAGAGATGCCCACAACTGGGCATGAGGAAAATTTTAGGGACAATGAATATGTTCATTATGTTGATTGTGGTGATGTTTTCTTGATTGTGTACATATGTCAAAATTTATCAAATTGTACATATTAAATATGTGCAGTTTTTGAAATGTCAATTACACCTCAAACTGTTAAAAAATGTAGGCACACAAAATAATAATGCACACATGCAAGGAACACACAAACAAAAACACACATACCACACATTAGAATGACTGGAGGAAAAGAGAATCATAGAACAGCAGGGGAAAGGGAGTACATAAATAAATACATTTGAGAATCATAAGAGAGGGACTCTATGTGGTAGAGAGAAAAGTGAGGGGGGGAAAATGAAATTTACTCTGTTAGAATGGTGCCCCTTTTAAAGACAGTAAATTCTCTAAGATTAAAACAATTGAATCTCAACAGTAGAAGTTTCAGACCACTAATCATATGAATGAGGAAATATTTAGAAGTTCAGAGTTTTTCCTGGTATCCCTGAAATAACTCAAACTCCGTGTATTCATTCATTTAACAAATATTTACTGAGTGCCTACCATGTGCCAGCTTCTGTTCTTAGGGCCAGTACTTTTCTTTTTATTTTTTAAATTTTGTTTTAGAGATGGGATTTTGGTCACTCAAGCTGGAGTGCAGTGGCATGATCACAGCTCACTGCAACCTTGAACTCCTGGGCTCAAGTGATCCTCCCATCTCAGCCTCCCAGGTTGCTAGGACTACAGGTGTGAGCCACCACACCTGGCAGTAATTTTTCTAATAGCCACTCTTCACCTCTATTCCCTGGCTCTACCTGCTGGGGCTTCCACCTTGATTGCTGTTGCAGAACCATTTGTGATTCCCCAAGGGCCTAAACTAGATTCTCTCTTCCCTCTTTCCTCAGTGTCTTCTACAACACCAGTGCTCTTTTGCTTTGTTACTTGTGCCTGAAGCATCCGTGCCTGAAGCTGTTTGGAGGCCTCATGAAATGCCATTTCCATTCGAATATCATTGTTTTGAATTTCATAGTACAAACCTGGGGAAAGAAAAATGTTGAAATACATATGACTATTTTCCCACTATCATATACTAAAGAATTGTATTTCACTTATTTTTCCCATATTTTACCAAAGTTTAAGAACTACATGATGAGCCATTGAAGAAGAGAAAGGAAAAAGGGAAAATCTTATAATGGGGAGAAAACACATTCAGATTACAAGAAAATATCTACCAAGTAAAGTCCAGGCTACAACATTAGTTGGTTCCAAGCAAGTAGCATCCTCAAAGAAAATTTCTGCTTGCTCATAGTTCTCCAACAGGACAGCCAGGACACCACACAGCAACAAGCTGAGAAAAGATCACCAACATGATTAACAACACGGTCCCATGTCACATTTATGGAACCAAGACAGTTTCACGTAGAAACTTATCTGTTCCTTCCCACTGATTCCTCATCTCCCTTCCACCTATACCTGTGGATATGACTCTGGTTGAGGGAAAGGGCTTTCCGAAAACACTCTTGTGCTTTGATGTTGTCTTCAGTTAGGAGGCAGAAGGCACCATAGTCCAACCAGTGATCCAGATTCTGGGGCTCACGGACCAATCTCTAAGCATCAGGAGAGCCAAGGTTATTGTGATACTATGTCCTATTTTTATGCATACAACATCACATGGTAAACACTATAAATACTGTAAGTTCTATGAAAGCACAGATTGTGACTTCTTTTTTGCTTATCACTGAATCTCAAATGCCTAGTGCAATCACTGTTCTGGCCTTTAGTAGGTGGTTGAAAAAAGTATTAATATAATTAAAAATTTGAATCATCAAGCTATTTGTTCCTAGTGTCAGTATTCTGGTCACTTTAAACTCATCTAATACCTTGGGAGCCTAAAGATTCATTGTATTGTATATCAACCATATATAATAATTTCTGCAGTAATCTTCAGATGGCAAATATAAGTTTATCTACAAATCTGAAAAATGCACTTCATGATGAGTGAAAACTATAAAAATTGCTTAAAGAAATTTAGAAAGACATAAATAAATGGAAAGACATTTCATGTTCATGGATTGGATGACTTAATATTGTTAAGATGTCAATACTATTCAAAGCAAGCTACAGATCCAAGGCAATCCCTATCAAAATCCCAGTGAAATGCCTCAAAATTCTCAAAAAGTTAAACACAGAATTACCGTATGTCTCAGCAATTTCATTCGTAAGTATATAGCCAAAATAATTAAAAATAGGTACTCATATGAATGCTTATGTACAAATATTTTTTAGTTTTGAGAGTGCTTTATATTCTGGATACAAATCCTTTGTCATACATATGTTTTATAAATATTTTCTCCTAATCTGTACTTTTCCTTTTCTTTCTCTTATGACCTCCATAGAGCAAATGTTTTTAACTTTGCTCTATGGAGCAAAGTTATCCATTTATGACATTTTTCTTTGATCGATCATGCTTCGGTGTCATGTCTAAGAACTCTACCTGATTCCAGGTCAAGATTCTGTCCTATGTTTCTTCTAAAAGTGTTGTAGTTTTACATCTTACATTTAGATATATGTTCCATTTGGAGTTGATTTTTGTAAAATGTTTAAGGTTGAGGTTTATTTTATTTTTTGCAATTGTTCTAACACTATTTACTGAAAAGACTATCCTTTCTCCATTGAATTTCTTTTAGGTTTGTCAAAAATTGAATGACCTTATTGGTGGGAACCTATTTTTGGACTTTATTGTTCTATGTGTCTACCCTTTCACCAATCAAGTTGGATTTTAAACAATCAAAAATGACTATTATGCCCATATTTCACAAATGATAGTAACAATCACTGGGAAGATGTTTAATTACCTCTTTATAATATGCTGCTGCCATCTCATAGTTCTCATTGACTTCTGCTTCAAATGCAAAGAGTTGAAGCTGTTCACTGCTTGTATAAATGGTTGCAACAGTGCCTTGGACATCATCTGGCATGGTCTTGTCAATGTCAAGATGTTAGGTAGACAAAAATGAAACAATTACAAGTACAGAGGTTTCATAAGCATAAATCTGATGTTAGATCCAGTTATGACATCTAAAATGTTACTGATTGATGTCTATAATGACAGTCTTGCCAAAAAAGTAAAAGAATAAGAGTGAACCAGGAGAGAAATGTCAAGGGCGAAGAAGCTCAGGTATCTGAATACCAACAGTCTGAGCTCATGGAAGTAAGTAAAAATTGCTTAGGGCAGAAATAACTACCTCAACCCTCAGGGCATTCATAGTCCCTATGCAGGTCACCTCTGACCTCAAACAGCTTCCTTCATTTTCTGTAGTGTATATGACAAATACTATCATTTTTTTGTGTCATGACATGAAAAAGGTTGGCAAGCCCTCGCTAGGTTCTTTAAATGTGAAGAAAACAGGAGATTAAGGGTAAACCTTTAGAAGCCAAATCTATAGTTTTAGTAGGAAATATAGACTGATAGATCCTTCAAAGGAAACAAAAAGGTAGGAGGAAAACCAGAAAAAGAATATATCCTATATACACAGATTGGGAGAGCAGGTCTGGTGTAATTAGGAATCTCCTGAGTCAGAAGCTATGGTCAAGAAAGAGTCCACAAAATTCTTTAATTAGAAGTCAAAATAATATCAGTGATTTTAATAAGGATAATTGCTAAGAAATGTGGACAGTAAAGCCAAATTTGAGATAGGCCAAAGAGAGTTTCTGATCATTGATTAATGCTTTTGTCCTGTTCTTTTTAGTTTTGATTATCTTGACCCCCAAATCCCTGCAGTGATGCACTTCTACACCCAAAACAGAATACTCTAATATCCCACTCCCAGAACCAACACTCCATATGTTGTCTTCCACCTTTTTGTTACTTAGCCCACTGAAAACTGCTGACTTTATTTCCTTCAGTTCCAATAAGCCCATCACTTCCCAGATGGATCAGTCTGAACCTCATGATAACCCACTCAGGCTACTTTCCCACCAGCATACTTTCATCTCAGGCATCCTTGTCCTTCTCCTGCATTTGTCCTGAAAATTCTCAAATTAAAACAATAGCACAATCTGACTTCTTCATTCTAAGACAAGAGCAGCTAACTGGTCCTAAGGAAAACTGCATAGACACAGAGATTGGTATCTAAGCTGCCACAAACTCTTGTGGCATTCAGTCTTAGCTGGAGACCTTTAATACCCTTAGTAATCTATGTATTTGTCTTTGCTTAGCAGCATATTCCATAATGCTTTGCAGTATCTAAGTTTTCTTCTCTTTCTTCAAGTTTTTCATTCAATCCTCATCTCCTTCACTTTCAGTAAAGACCTTACTTCACAGAGATAATAGAAATCATTAAGTAAGAAATCCCTCAACTATTATACTCCCTAGCTAAATTATTTATTTCTGGATCTATTGTATCACTTTCTTTTCAGTCTCAGAGAAAGAGGTATTGCAGCCTGCACTGTTCCAAAGTTAATCCTTCCATTTAAATTCTTGGTCCTTTCCCAGGTGTATACCCTGAGCCTGCCAACAATTATCCCCTCTCTTTCCTCAATTTTCAGCTTCTCCCACTCTGCTGACTTTTTCCCAAACCTGTGGATGTGCTCAAGTCTTTTTCATCTTAAAAAGAAAATCCCAGGCCAGGAGTGGGTGGCTCATGCCTGTAATCCCAGCACTTTGGAAGGCCATGGCTGGTGGATCGCTTGAGTCCAAGAGTTCGAGACCAGCCTGGGCAACATGGTGAAACCCCATCTCTACAAAAAAATACAAAAATTAGTTAGGCGTGGTGTGCACCTGTAGTCCCAGCTACTTGAGAGGCTGAGGTGGCAGGATTGCTTGAGCCTGGGAAGTTGAAGCTATAGCGAGCCACGATTGCACTGCTGCACTCCAGCCTGGGCGAGAAAGAAAGAGAGAAAGGGAGAGAGAGAGAGAGAGAGAGAAAGAGAGAAAGAGAAAGAAAGAAATGAAGGAAGGAAGGAAGGGAGGAAGGGAGGGAGGGAGGGAGGGAAGAAAATCCCTATAACTTCTAGCTACTACTTTTCCAGTTTTTTCCTTCGTCATCCAACTTGAATTTATATTCATCTGTTTCTTGATTGCTCATTTACTCAGTTCATCATAATTTGAATCCCCCCATTAGCCCAATAATATTGCTATGTAAAAGTTAACAATAACTTTCTTATTGTCAAATCCAGTGAAGACTTTAGATTTGTCTTTCTTGAATTCCTAGGAGTATTTAACAATGTTGACCACTTTTCCTTAAAATTCTTTTCCTTTGGCTTCTGTGACACCATTGTCTCTGGCTCTTTGCCTCTTTAACAATCCCACTTGTCTCTTTCAATTTTTCATTCATTCCTTAAATGTTGGTATTTCCTAGAGTTCTATTGCCAGCTCTCTTCTCTCTTATGTTTTTCTCAGGCAGCTCATCTATGACCATAGCATCCATATTTCATAGCTCCCCAAATCTCATCTCTAGCTCAGATCTCTGTCTTGGGCAAAACCCCACTAGAGCCTATGTTCAAAAGCGAATTCAGTACCATCTGCCTCCCACCAAATTTACTCATAATTGCATTCCATGTCCTGGTTAATGTTTTTCTTTTCTTTTTAGTATCAACCAAGAAGTACTGAATGGCATCAATTACCCGTTGAAACTTAACTTAAACTTTTTCCTCCTTATTATGCAATAATCAACTAACATCACAGTTTTGTCACCTCTAACTCATCCTCCATAGTGCTATCAGAGTGTTTTAGCAAATGTAAACCTGATCATATTATACCTCAGTGTAAAATAATTCAATGTATTGCTCCCAACTACTAGTGAGGAAAAAGTCAAAACTTCTTTTTCTCATGCTCCACTCTCAATTGCTTTTCAAATCAAATCATCCATGCCCAAGGCAGGACTGTTCTCTTAATCCTTTGATGCTGGACACTCCTGTCCTATCTTCTCCAGGAAGACAGAACAAAGTGAAACAAGAGGTGATGGTGGTAGAGAAGAAAAACAAGGAAGGGAAAAGCAAATAGAATAAAGAATTTGAGGAGGCACAGATGGTTAGACACTACCAGGGGACAAAAAGACTGTGACTTTGTCACTGGTTTCAAATAAACTACCCCTGAAAATAAAAATAAGCAAATGAAGGCAAGATGCAAGACTTACAAATATAAACAGAAAAGTGGGTGGGACAGCAGACCACCAGTCAAACAGAAAAGGCATGTTTGAAGTGTCACTGTCATTTGGGTATAATATCTGAAAACTCAAAGTTTTTCTCTGCTTTTATGATCTTCAATAAAAAATTAAGAATTGTACCTGTTCACAGAATAAATAGAATGATAATTTTCATTTCACAATTTATGCAACCTATTTTATCTATTTTTGACAATTTCATCACTTTTTAAAGTTGTGAAATTTATTTTTCTAAGAAATTGAAAGAGCATATCTCCTTGTTTTTTTCCAAAATTAGTCTTAAACTAATTAGGCTTAGGCAGTTTCTTACTCATCTTTGGGTTTTCAGTGCCTAGCACAGAGCAGACACTTCAATAAATATTCGCTGAATAAACAAAGGAAGGAATCATTCATAGAAGACTCTGATGCTCTACAGAGAAAAGAAAGTGCTCTCAGTTCTTGACACTTACCTGGTTTAGGGCTACATGCATCTGATCTACTAAGAACACATAGAGCTCACTAATAAATGTCTGCAGTTCCTCCCGGCTTTCAAATGATGTTGTCTTCAAGTATTTATCTCTCACAATCTTTACCACAGCATGCTGCAAGACACACAGATCACCCATCTGATAATACAGTCCAGCACCATGCTGAGAGCACGGGTCTCTCTAGGGCTTTCTGGTCTAAAGCTGATCAAAATTTCAGAAAGCGATTGATTTCTCCCTTGGTGGGTGGTAGACTATCGGCTCTCCAAATTTCCCCCAATCAACATACTCTGTATGATTTCTTCTTTCCTTAACATCACCATCATTACTAATTGAAGCAATGCAGAGCTCATACTATATGAAGAGAATCATAAAGCTGAAGAAAATCTGAGCATTAGGTTTAGGCATTATGTCTCTCACGGTGGCCATATGGTTCAAAGGGGAAAGGGAGAAAGGGCTGGGCTGAGAATCCAGAGAATGGAATTCTGGTTTTAATGCTGCCACTGTACAACTTCATACATTATTTTACACTTTGGTACCTCAGCTTCCTCATTTGTTAAGAGGATATGTAGTTCTGGTATTATTATTTTACTTTAGAAGATGATTGAGAAGCCAAAGAAAGACAAGTATAGAAGCTTAAAATGCTGTACAAACATAAACACAGCATGTTGCTATAGCCAGGACAGCTTCTCCTTTTTTCCCCACTAAGGTAACATTATTGCCAGGTTTTATAATCCATGCATTATATTATTTAATTCTCATAATGACCATATGTGATAATATTAACCTCATCCCTGTTGTTAGGTAAAGAAACTGAGGCACAGAGAGATAAAGTCACGTTTCAACGTCACCCAACTAGTAAATGTGGAACCAAGAGTCAAACTGAGACATGACAACACCACCTGCTGAGAATACCCTCTTGCTTCCATGGACATTTGTTGTTTTTCACTCTATGACTTCCGTGTTCTTTCTTTATATCTGTTTAGTACAGTACAGGACACACAGTAAATGTATGTACAAAGGCAGTGTAGTGTAGCAGTTAAGAATGTGAGTTCTGGATCCAGACTGCCTGAATTTAAATCCCAACATTGATCTTTACTATCTCTGTGACTTTGGACAAATTCCTTAGCCAACTAATATTGCATTTTCCCATCTATAAAATGAGCAACACCTACTTTATAGGATTGTTATAAGGATTAAATTAGTAAAATATGAAGCATTGATAAATTGGCCTGGAAAACAGCAAACATGTGATAAATGTTAGCCATTATTATTCAAGAAATGATTATTAAGTTAACTATTTCTCAAATTTTAGTGATTCTATAGATTAGGGAATGATTTGGGGTTTTTTGTTTTTGTTTATACATTCTAAATTTTAAAAAGTAAAATGTAATGCCAGTAATTAAATGTATCCTAACTCAAGACATGCTACTCTAGTCCTAATGATTAAGGCCTCCTTTCTGATAACTGTTTCGTCTTCAATTTTAAAACTAAAATTAATTTTTTTAGAGAGATTTGAATGAGAGGCAAGAAGAATTAATTATGGAGTCAGTACCAGACAGAGTTTCTGCCTCCTATAGTGACAATGAAATCTGGTACAAAATCTGGCCCAGCCTCAAGTGAATAATTAGTTTCTTAAAAGCTCCCATTCAGAATATATGTAATAATTTATTCCAAGACTGAAGGAATGGAGCTTCTCCTGACACTCTGTCATAGAGAACTTAGCTCTTTGCCCCACCAAGAAAGTTAAGAGTATAGCTGAACATAATCAGAGGAGAAAATGTGATCTGGGTATGTGGAGAACTTGCTCCATAAACACCCATGGAGTAATTAAACAAGTGAATGTTTTACCTTGAGTTGTTCTTTGAAAGCAAAGTATTTTCCAGAGCAATTAAGTTCATAGCTGAGCTGGCACTTCTGCTCCTCCAAGGTTTCACTATCCATATCACTCTCCAGTTTGGCCACCTGTTTTCCAAACATTCTGTAGTACTCATCTAGAATGGCTCTAGAAATATTCTTGATCTGTATGTGGTAGTCACTCACTGCCTAAGAAAATACAAAACATCTGGTAGACGCCTCAGAGAGGTCAAGAGCATGGATTGGAAGTCTAAAACTGGATTTGGTTTTATGTTCCATGATACTTTGTTTGTTTGTTTGTTTTAGAGACAAGGTCTCTCTCGCCCAGGCTGGAGTGCAGTGGTATGATCATGGCTCACTTCTCCCTTGAACTCCTGGCCTCAAGCAACCCTCCTGCCTCAGCCTCCCTAGTAGCTGAGACTACAGGTGCGTGCCACCACACCCAGTAATACTTTAAATACATTTAAATGCAGACATTTAAATGTAAAATGCCCTTTTCTTCCCAGCTGAGAGACCACCAGCCGAAGATTAAACACTGTATGCTATATGCCATTGATCACAAATGGAACCAGCAATGAAAATATGTAAAGCTTCAAACAAGTTTTCACCCCTTCTGGAAGACATATTAAAGAGTCCATGCAATTAACAAGTGCACGCACTCAATATCTTATTACTTATCATTTCAACTTGGCTTTGGCACTTGCCTTCTGAGCTCCTCCTGTCCGACGGGTAAGAGGAGGCCTTGGAGGAATCATTTCCTTGACCCTGTATCAGGAAAGAAAAAAAATAAAAAAACAAAAAAACATTTTATTATCTACAGATGTATATTTTCTTATATCTTACCCTCAGAGTGTCTGGGTGGGGGAGATCTGAGGTCTGTTCCCCCACTGCACTTGAGCACTGTGCTATTCTCTCATGTAAAACCCTAGATGTGAACCACAGCAAAGTATATGGCTACGGACCATACAAAAGGGAGGTCAGGAAGCAGCTACTCAGGGAGTATCTAAGTTGTATTTTTGGTTAATTTGAGCCCTGGCTTTACCCTTACGTATTTAAAAACTTGTGGTATACAAGGGCTGTTTGACTGGGGTTTTGGAAAGAAATGGGTGTCGACATTTTAGAGGCACTCAGTAACATCTCTGAAAGCAGAATGATTTGGAAATCTGAGTGGAATAGGCAAGCAAAACCTCTTCTTTCCTCCCCGTCTAAAATAAAAGTGTACTCTTGGCATAATTTATAGGGCTGCATTAAATTACAATAATGCTATCAAAACTTAATCCAAAATGTGAGTAAAAAACCACATTTTGTCAATGTCAAACTACTTATGTCAAAACCTCTACCTTCTATTTTCAGAAGCCCTTACAAGAACCTAGAAGGAATTAAGTTATAGCTCTTCTCCCTTTTAGTTTCAGGTTCTTGCTAAATATATTATACTACCTTGAAGTCCACAATCAAACTCACAAAATCTATTTTTCTTACTAGATCCTATGTAATGATATACCTCTGTTCATAATTACTAATTTTAATTCTATTTATTTAAATAGGTAATCTATTTATATTATTCAAAATTTAGAAGGTATGAAACTGTATAGCAAAATATCTCCTTCCAACCTTATTGCCCAGCCTCCTAGTTTCCTCTCCAGAGACAATGTTATTCATTCATTCAAAATAGATACTGAGAGGCCAGCCATGGTGGCTCATGCCTATAATCCTAGCACTTTGAGAGGCCAAGGCGGGTGGATTGCCTGAGCTTAGGAGTTCGAGACCAGCCTGAGAAACATAGTGAAATCCTGTCTCTACTAAAATGAAAAAAATTAGCTGGGTGTAGTGGTGTGTGCCTATAGTTCCAGCTACTCAGGAGGCTGAGACATGAATTTCTTGAACCTGGGAGGCAGAGGTGCAGTGAGCTGAGATCGTACCACTGCATTCCAGCCTGGGCCACAGGGCAAGACTCTGTCTCCCAAAAAATAAAAAAATAAAAATAGATACTGAGTGCTTATTGTCCATCAGGTAGTTTTCTAGGTTTGGGAATAGAGCATTAAACAAAATAGACAAAAATTCTTACCCTCATGGAGCTTACATTCTAGTAGGGAAAGACAATAAATAAGATAAACAAACAAGATAAATATGCTAGTAATATGTCCCATAGAGAAAAATAATGCAGGAAGGCAGACAGACTCTATTGGGGGTTGAGGGTGGTGGAATGCAGGAGCATATTTCACCAGGAAGGCCTTGCTGAGATGATAACGTTTGAGTAAAGACCTGAGAGAAGTGAGGAAGCAACTGACATAGTTTGGATATTTGTCCCCATCCAAATCTCATGTTGAATTATAATCCCCAGTGTTGGAAGTGGGGCCTGGTGGGAAGTGTCTGGGTCATGGCTTGGTGCTGTCTTCATGATAGTGAGTAAGTGCTTGCAAGATCTGGTCATTTAAAAATGTGTGGCACCTCCCCCAACTCCCTCCCTGCTCTCTCTGTCTTTTGCTCCTGTTTTGACAATGAAATATTATTTGGTAATAAAGAAATTAAGTATTGATATATGCCACAATATGAATAAACCTTAACAACATTAGATTAAATGAAAGAAGCCAGTCACCACATATTGTATGATTCCAGAGTTGGCAAATCTATAGAGAAAAAAAATAGATAAATGGCTGCTTAGACTTGGGGGTTCAGGGTGGAGGAGTTGGCACGATGGTTGAGAGGAAAAGGAGAATGACTGCTAATGTACATGGGATTTCAACTTTTGGGGTAATGATAGTACATATAAAGTTGATTACGGAATGGCTACACAAGTCTGTGAGTATACTAAAAGCCACTGAATTGTACACTTTATTTTATTTTTATTTTTCTAAGTTCACATCAGACAGGTAATATGATGATGTCACAACAAGGCTTGAGGGAGGCACAGCTCATGTATGAGCATGAACACCCAATCATCACGCTTATGAACTACAAAGGGATCAGAATTGGATACTTTAAATGGGTGAACAAAATGAAAGAAAAGGTGATGGTGGTAGAGAAGTATATGGTATGTGAATAATATCTTGAAAAAGCTATCATTAGAAAATAAAAAAGAAGAAATTGAAGGGTAGAAAGGTAGATGTAAGGAAACTTACATCTAAGTATATCTTACATCTTACATGTAAGTCCCAGATGAGGGACTACTATGGCTCTGACCAAAGAGTATGTGAGAATTAGGAGAGGTTCAGCTTCAAATATAAATGTGGGAGCCATCAGTGTATAGATGGTATTTAGAGCCACGAGACTAGATAGAAACCAAGGAAATAAGTATAGATAGAAAAGGTGTTCAAGCACTGAGCTCTGGGGGACTCCAACATTTAGATGCTGGAGAGATAAAGAAGGCCAGGGAGGGAGGAATAAAGCCAGGAGAGTATAGTGTCCTTACAACCAAGTGAAGAAAGTTCCTCAAGGAGGGTTGAGTAGTTAAATGCTGATGACAGGTCAAAATGACCCCAAGAACAGACCACTGGATTTAACAATGTGGTGGTCATTGATGAGCTTGATAACAATATTTATCTGAAGACAAGTTATTGGAAGTGAGTTACCTGATCAAAGAGTTAAAAGATCCATGAATTTGTATTTAGATAGCATTACCAAATTGCCCTCCACTGGAATTTTACCCAGTTTATACTCGCACCAGCTTATATGAGAGGACCTGTTTCCAAACATCCTCAACAACACAATAAATTATCAAGCTTTTTTTATTTCAGCAATTAAAAACCAAGGTACTTCAGCATAGTTTTAATGCGCATTTATTTTATTACGGAAATAGTTTAGTTTCTTTTCATATGTTGAAGACTGCTTTAAATTTAGGTATATTCTTATACAGTGACATAGATTTAGCAGTTTGGTATACACATGCCTCAGGCTCAGCCTGCAACCAAAGGCAAATAATCTTTTATAAGTATTGACTATAATTTTCTTTTTTCTTTTTTCTTTTTTTTTTTTTTTTTTTTGAGGGAGGGTCTCGCTCTGTTGCCAGGCTGGAGTACAGTGGCATGATCATAGCTCACTGCAGCCTGGATCCCTAGGCTCAAGCAATCCTCCTGCCTCAGCACCCCCACCGCCCCCCACCACCGGGTAGCTCAGACTACAGGTATGCACTACCACACCCAACTAATTTTTTTATTTTTAATAGAGATGAGGTCTTGCTATGTTGCCCAGGCTAGTCTCAAACTTCTGAGGTCAAGCAATCTTCCTGCCTCAGCCTCCCAAAGTGCTAGGATTACAGGTGTGAACCACCATACCCAGCCTAAGTACAATTTTCTATTGTTGCCATTCTTTTTTGTTTTGAGATGGAGTCTCGCTCTGTTGCCCAGGCTGGAGTGCAGTGGCACAACCTTGGCTCACTGCAAGCTCTGCCTCCTGGGTTCACACCATTCTCCTGCCTCAGCTTCCTGAGTAGCTGGGACTACAGGCGCCCACCACCATGCCCGGCTAATTTTTTTGTATTTTTAGTAGAGATGGTGTTTCACTGTATTAGCCAGGATGGTCTCGATCTTTTGACCTCGTGACCCACCTGCCTTGGCCTCCCAAAGTGCTGGGATTACAGGCGTGAGCCACCACACCCGGCCTACTGTTGCCATTCTAATTAGCTTTTGCTCTATAATTTTATCACTTGGCCTAGCTTGGAGAAGAAATGCCTTCGAAAAAAAAACTTATTGCTAATAACTGTTTCTCACAAAAAAGTCCAAAAACATTTAAACATTGATAAACCACAGTTTTTAAAGTACTATATAGAGTACTTTATATACTATAAGTGGATAAAAAGTTTCAGGATATAAAAGTCATAAAAATTGCTTCTGTATTTGTTGTAAAACTGTCATTAAGGATACTGTTATACTGTCACTCTGTATTCCCCTATGTAACAGCCCAAATGAGAAATCTGTTTTAGAATTTAATGCCAGGAATAAATGTGGTCTCTTTAGTGACTAATGTGCTTCTTCCTTTATGATTAAAATTATATAACTTACAGGGCTTCCCTTTTTGTTGGACAGCTCAGATTTGACGCTTATTTATGAGAGCTCTATTTAATGCGGCCTTCCTTTTCCATCGTTTTGAGTTTTTGACTATTTCTAGATTATCACTTTTATTTTGTATGTCATTTATGGTAAATTTTTTTTTTTTTTTTGAGACGGAGTTTTTTGCTCTTGTCATCCAGGCTGGAGTGCAATGGCATGATCTCAGCTCACTGCAACCTCCGCCTCCTGGGTTCAAGCAATTCTGCCTCAGCCTCCCAAGTAGCTGGGACTACAGGCACCCACCACCACGCCCGGCTAATTTTTATATTTTTAGTAGAGGCAGGGTTTCCCCACATTGTCCAGGCTGGTGTCGAACTCCTGACCTCAGGTGATTCACCTGCCTCGGCCTCTCAAAGGGCTGGGATTACAGGCGTGAGCCACTGCACCCGGCCCATTTATGGTAAATATTATTAGATTATTTTTGGAAGGGGACTAAATGCAAAGTTTTTAAAAACTCAAGAACTCTCAGGTATAAAAGATGAATGTGCCATTATAAGCAGGTAATTCTCAAAAGAAACTTCCAAATTATTAATAATTATGTGTAAAAATGTTTCACAATTTACAATGTGGATTAAAATTAAAATGAGAAACTTTTCTCCCCATCAAAATAGCAAAAATAAAAAAGTATTGTGTTGGTGAATATGTGAAGAAACAGTAGTCTCATATATCATTTATAGAACTGTAAATTTTTTGGAAGGCAATTTGGGGATATTTATCTAAAGTCTTAAAAATATATGTAATAAATAGTCTCCAAGGTAGAAGCTGCTATTTCCTTTCATCTTTCTTTGAGTATAATGCTCCTCACATCAAGAGGTAAAGTCTAGATGTCAGCAAAACGACTGAGCAGGTAACTCTAAACTCCCATCCCTCCAGATAAACTTAAAAAAAAAAACACACACACACCAGAAACTGAAACTGTCAGAACCAACTTGTTAGAATGTTGGGAAAAAAAGGTTTACAGTAACGAAGAGAATCTGAATCCAGAAGAAGGCAATTCTAAATCAGCAGGAAAGCTTTCTGGCATTTTTACTTGCTCTTGCTCTGCTGCACACTGCATCCCCAGCTCAGCAGCAGTCTCAAAGGTGGCAGCCTGGATTTCTAGTGTGGCACACTGGTCCCTGATTCTGGAGGAAGCAGAGCAGACCTTATTCTCAAATTACTGTGTTTGTTCTAGCTTGTCTGGGACAGCCTGAGAGACTGGTGCAAGGCACTCATCTCTGTTTCTCCTAACTCAGTGTGGAAAAGCACTGAAACCTACACAGGGTGGAAAAGTATTGTTCAAAAACATTGTAAGGTTATCAAATCCCCAAAGCTGTTTGGGGCAAAGCATTATGGTTGAGACATATAATAGACCACCTAAAGCCTGAGAAGAAAAGCTGGAGAGTTTCTTTGGAAATTAGAGCATTCAAAAGTACTTGTGTGTACTGGGAAATTCAGAAAGCCACATATATGCCCAGGACAGGATGTATGCTTAAAGTTGACCAGAGAAAACCCTATGCTTTCACCACTGATTGATCTACAGGTTCAGTATAAGCAGGAAGAAAAGGCTGAGGCAGAAATATAAATGGCCTGGTTAAATGTTAAAAGAATGCCTCAGCACAGAGCCATCTGTAAAGATTGGCAGAAAAGATTTTTTGTTTTGTTTTTGTTTGTATTTAGATCCTGGCATTCAAGGAAATCTGTCAAAACACTGGCTGAACACAAGTTACACCTTCAACAATAAAAAGCAGCCAAACGTAGCGAAGGGAAAAGTTTGATTTCCAAAATTCCCACATGATAGTATCCACATGTCCAGTTTTCAACAATGATAAAATACAAATAGTACAAATAAATAAAAGTATGACTCTTTCAAAGAAAAAAATATAGAAATTCTCCCTAAAGAAGCCCAGGCATCAAACTTACTACACAAATACATTAAATCAACTTTCCTATACACACTCAAAAAGCTCAAGGAAGCCATGGACAAAACAAAGAGAAAAAAGGAAAGCAATGTATGAACAAAATTAGAGTATCAGTAGAAACAGAAATTATTTTTTAAAAAAACAAGAAGTCTGGAGCTTAAAAGTACAATATTTGGAATAAAAAATTCACTAAAGGGTTCAACAGCAGATTTGATCGGTCAGAAGAAAGAATCGGCAAAACTGAAGATGGAACAATTAAAATAATTCAGTCTGAGGAACAGAAAGAAAAAGAATGAAGAAAAGTGAACAGAATTTAAGACCTATAGGATGCCATCAAGCTGACCAGCATACACATTATGGAAGTTCTGGAAGAAACTTCCCCCTTTCTAGAGAAGAAAGGGGGAAGAAAGAATTTTGAAGAAATAATGGCCCAAAACTTCCCAAATTTGGTGAAAGATATGAATTGACACATCCAAGAAACTTAATAAACTCCAAGCAGGAAAAAACTCATATGTCCACACTAAAACACACCATAGTCAAATTGTCAAAACACAAAGACAAAGAAAAAATATCAAAAACAGCAACAGAGGTGTGACTTGTCACATACAAGTGATCCGCAATAAGATTAACAGCTGATTTCTTATCAAAACCATGGAGGCCAGAAGTCACTGAGATGACATATTTAAAGTCTGAAAGAAAAAAAAATTGACAACTAAGAATTCTATATCCAGGTGTCTCATGCCTATAATCCCAGCACTTTGGGAGGCTGAGGAGGGATGACCACTTGAGGCCAAGAAATTGAGACCAGCCTGGGAAACATAGTGAGACTATGTCTCTATGAAAATTACAGAAAAAAAAGGTAAAAGAATTCTATATCTAGTAAATTATCCTTCAAAAGTGAAGAAGACATTAAGACAATCCCAGATAAACAAAATTAAGACAGTTTGATAACAGGACCTACCTCATAAGGAACACTAAAGGGAGTCCTTCAGGCTGAAATGACAGGACACTAGTCAGTAACTTGAAGTCAGATGAAGGAATAAAGAACACTAGTAAAGGTAAATATGAAAGCCAGTATTATTGCACTTTCAACTTGTAACTCCTCTTTCTCTTCTCTTTTTTTTGATGACAAATGCATAAAATAATAATGATAAGTCTATGTTAGTAGGCACACAATAGATAAATATGTAATCTGTGACAATAACAATGTAACAGGGGAGGGATGGAGATGTATAGGAGCAGAGTGTGTAGTACTGAAATTAAGTTTGTATTCAAACTAAGCTGTTACAGGTTTAAGGTGCTAATTGTTGTCTCCAAGTTAATTACTAAGACAACAACTAAAAAAATACACAGAAAAGGA
The DNA here is from genome assembly GCF_029281585.2 of Gorilla gorilla gorilla. Lineage (NCBI taxonomy): Eukaryota > Metazoa > Chordata > Mammalia > Primates > Hominidae > Gorilla > Gorilla gorilla. The sequence continues at coordinate 42,433,101 of NC_073232.2, read as the reverse complement.
AATAAGAAGGAAATCCAAATGGTATACTGCAAAAAATCAGCTAAATATAAAAAGGCAGCAATAAAGGAACTGAAGAACAAAAAAAAAAATAAGACATGAAGACAACAAACAGATAAATGGCAGAAGTAAATCCTTCTCTATCAGTAATCACATTAAATGTAAATGGATTAAACTTTCCTATTAAAAAGCAGACACTGGCAGATTAGATTAGAAAAACTCACACAGAATCCATCTATCTGCTGTCTACAAGATACTCCCTTTAGATGTAAGGACAGAGGGAAGTCAAAGGTAGGATAAAATCAGATATTCCATACAAATAGTAAAAAAGAGCTGAGATGGCTATATTATTGTCAGACAAAATAAACTTCAAATAAAAAGAGGGTACAAGAGACAAATAAGGACATTAAATATTGATAAAAGGTTCAATACAGCAATAAAATACAACATTTATAAACATATACAACAGAACCCCATACAACATTTATAAACATATACAACAGAACCCCAAAATTTATAAAGCAAAAACTGATAGAATTGAAGGGAGAAACTGATAGTCCTACAATAATAGAGATTTCAATACTCTACTTTCAATAATGGATAAAACAACCAGACAGGAGATTAATAAAAAAATAAAGGATTTGGGCCAGGCATGGTGGTTCATGCCTGTAATCCTAGCACTTTGGGAGGCTGAGGCGGGCAGACTGCCTGAGCTCAGGAGTTCAAGACCAGCCTGGGCAACACAGTGAAACTCCATCTCTACTAAAATAGAAAAAAAAAAAAAAAAAGCTGGGTGCAGCGATGTGCTCCTATAGTCCCAGCTACTTGGGAGGCTGAGGCAGGAGAATTGCTTGAACCCGGGAGGCAGAGGTTGCGGTGAGCCAAGATCATGCCACTGCACTCCAGCCTGGGTGACAGAGCGAGACTCTAACTAAAAAAGAAAGAAAGAAAGAAAGGATTTGAACAACCCTATAAACCAATTAGACCTAACAGACATATATAGAACATTCCACCCAATAACAACAGATAACACATTCTTCTCAAGTGCACATAGAACATTCTGCAGGGTATACCGTATGTCAGGCCACAAAACAAGTATCAATAAACTTTAAAAGATTGAAATCATGGCTGAGCATGATGGCTCATGCCTGTAATCCCAGCAATTTGGGAGGCCGAAGCGGGCAGATCACCTGAGGTCGGGAGTTCGAGACCAGCCTGAGCAACATGGAGAAACCCCGTCTCTATTAAAAATACAAAATTAGCCAGGTGTGATGGCACATGCCTGTAATCCTAGCTACTCAGGAGGCTGAGGCAGGAGAATCACTTGAACCCAGGAGGCAGAGGTTGCCATGAGCTGAGATCACACCATTGCACTCCAGCTTGGGCAACAAGAGTGAAACTCCGTCTCAAAAAAAAAAAAAAAGATTGAAATCATATGAAGCATATTTTCTGATCACAATGAAATAGAACTAAAACCCAGTAACAGAAGACTTAAAATTAAGAAAATAAGAATATTAAATAACTGAAATAAGAAAATTTAAGCAACACATTCAACCAATGGTTCAAAGAAGAAATCACAAGAGAAATGAAAAAAAAAACCTTTAGACAAATGAAAACAAAAACCAAATAAAAAGTTAAGAAATGCAGTGAAAGCAGTGCCCAGAGGGAAATATATAGTTCTCTACACATACACTAAAGAAGAAGAAAACTCAAAATCAATAACATAACTGTATTCTTTAAGGAACTAGCAAAAGGGGGGCACACTATGCCCAAAGCTAGCAGAAGACATAATAAAAGAAAGAATGAAGATTAGAGTAAAAACAAATTAGAGAATAGAAAAATAATGGAGAAAATCAATAAGCTTTAAAAGTTGGTTTTTCAAAAAGATCAACAAGATTGACAAACTTTTAGCAAGATTGACTAAAAAAAGAAGACATGAAAGTGGAAACATTACTACCAATTTTAGAGGGATAAAAAGGAGTATTAGAATACTATGAACAATTGTATGCGAACAAGTTGAATAACCCAGTTTCCTAGTAACACACAAGCAAAGCACTATGGTACAATATAAACAGTTTTTTTTAAATTACATATATGTATATGTAACATGCGTGTGTGTGTTTATGTGTGTATGTGTAATATAGGGGGCTTTAAAATAACTCCAGAAGGATAACAACACCAAGGTGTTAAAAGCAGTTATCACTAGGTGAGTAGAGATCTGGATGTTTTTATTTTTTAATTTTTTGAAATTTTAATTATTAAAATTTTTTATAGAGATGGGGTCTCACTATGTTGCCCAAGCTGGTCTCAAACCTCTGGGCTCAAGTGATCCTCTTGCCTTGGCCTTTCAAAGTGCTGGGATTTCAAAGTGCTGGGATTCAAAGTGCTGGAATGAGCTACCACACCTGATCTTGGGTATTCTTATATACTTTCTTGTTCATCCGTATTTCCTAAGAATTTTTTTTTTTTTTTTTTTTTTTTTTTTAGAGATAGAGTCTTTCTCTGTCTCTCAGGCCGGAGTGCAGTGGTGCGATCTCGGCTCACTGCAACCTCCGCCTCCCAGGTTCAAGCAATTCTCCTGCCTCAGCCTCCCGAGTAGCTGAGGTTACAGGTGCATGCTGCCATGCCCGGCTAATTTTTTGTATTTTAGTAGAGACGGGGTTTCACCGTGTTGCCCAGGCTGGTCTCAAACTCCTGAGCTCAGGCAATCCCCCCCACCTCGGCCTCCCAAACTGCTAGGATTACAGGCATGAGCCACCGCACCCAGCTTCCTAAAAATTGTTATAGTGAGCATGCAATGCTTTTGTGATAAGGTAACAAAAATAACAACAACAACAAAAACTTCATCTAGAAAAAAGCCAGATAACTCCTGCTTAGCCCAAGGGAAATTACAATCGTGGGGACAATCTGACTTCCTCTTATTTACACCCAAATTGTACAAAACTAGTATAAGCACCATAGCTACAAACCTTCTGGCTAGCTCCTCTGGCATTCGCTTTGGAACCAAGGCTTTGTCCAGCTGAATTTCCAACACAATGTATGTCCCTGCTTCTACATATTGCTGTAAAGACATTGTTTTCTTATTATTTCCAGAAAAAAATATATTTATGAAAAATTTAGTAACATAAGATGATGCTCACAATATAATAAGTGAGAAAACTGCATATATAACTACATATACAGTGTGATCTCAACTGTTAAAATACTTTTCACATAGAAAAATAACTGGAAAGAAATATAGGAACAGTGGTTATCTCTTAGAGGATTTTCAGTTTTATTCTTGGAAGCTTCTACAGTTTAACAGGGCTGAAGCCCTGTTTAACTTGTTCTCAATACTTTCCCAGGAACTGTTTTAAGTGAATGCCTTTCTTTCTTCCAGCAACCTTCTTTCAGGTGGTCCTGCAGAAAAATTCTCTTCATAACCTTCTTACATTCCCACTCACAGTCTTCTCACTACCATCTACCAACTCCAACTGCTGGACAGCTCTACCCAGATTTTTGCCAGCATCCTAAATACATGTCCAAAATTGAATTTATTATTTCCCCAATGTCAATCTCTCTTGATTTTTCTCTTAATGGTGTTGTCATCCTTCCAGAAAGTGAGGCTTGCAACCTGAGTTATCCTTAACTTTTCTCATCAATACCCCCAAAGCTTCCCAATTGCAAACTCCTTGCCTCTCCAGGTTTCTGACTTTCTTTACTACAACCCCTGTCCTAAATAAAACTGTCATCAACACTCATCTATACTACAAGAAAAGCCTGCAGCCCTACCCCACCTTCAATCTCTTTTTTTCATACCCTTGCAAGAATTCCGACTTGAAACACACATGAGGTCTTATTTCTATGACTTTAAAACCTTTGATGTGAATCTCCAAGAAGAGGTTCAAGAATCTGCCATCAGCTATACAATGAAGTCCAAACTTTTAAATAAGCCTTTCAAGTCTTTCCATTACCTGATTCAGCCTCTTTCTTCTTTCCTAACTCTTTATAGAATCTCTCCTTTAATTTCTCTATATACCATACACTGCAATTAACTGAGACAGCCTAAATTCTGCTCTTGCAAATTCTCTGTGTTGTTCTCTCTCAAGCTGCTCCCTGGCTCTGAAATGCCTCTCCCTCCATCTTCTTATGGCAAACAGGTCTCTTCATCTTTCACTACTTAGTATGGATATCACCTCCTCCATGAAGCCTTCCCTTAGACTTCCCCAACCTAATATTTGTCTCCTCAGAGCCCACACAGAACTTTTATTTGTACCTCTATTACAGCACTCATCAAAATTATATACTATTATTAGTTATATACCAGTCTGTTTCTCCTACCAGATGCTGAGTTTCCTGAAAGCAGATGAATAAATGCTGCAGATGATGCATCTTTACATCCCTTATAATGTTTAACATAGTGGAATTAACAAAAGATATAATATTTTAATGCTGGAAAGGACCTTAAAATTAACCTGGCACCAGTTCATTTTACAGAGTTTCAACAAGACAAAGAAATTTGCCCAAAGTCATAGACAACTAGTCATGGGCAAATATGGAATGATAACTAACATCCTGCCTGAGCATTTTCCATTGAAAATGCCTTGCTTAATAAAGGTCTGGTTAACTTAAACTTAATTTTCCAAACTTTATGCACAATTACCTGTCCTTCAGGATTGTGACTTAGAGGGGGTTCACCTTCCAAAGGAGTATCTGAGCTCTGAGATTTTATACTAGGTGCCTGCTGAAAGAAAATGAACACACCTCAAAAATTGAATTCCTACACGGTCTTCATAGTGACAAGAACAATGTTCTCTACACTGCATCAAAATGCAAACTAACTGCAGCCATAAAAAAGAATGAGTTTGTGTCCTTTGCAGGGATGGATGAAGCTAGAAACCATCATTCTCAGAAGTGGGAGTTGAACCATGAAAACACATGGACACAGGGAGGGGAACATCACAAACCGGGGCCTGTCGGGGGTAAGGGCCAAGGGGAAGGAAGAGCATTAAGGACAAATACCTAATGCATGCGGGGCTTAAAACCTAGACGGTGGGTTGACAGGTGCAGCAAACCACCATGGCACATGTGTACCTATGTAACAAACCTGCACATTCTGCACATGTATCCCAGAACTTAAAGTAAAATTTAAAAAAAATGCAAACTAACATTGATACAAGTCACCAAGTGAGAAATCAGTGAAGCCTCTGGAATGTAATCTAACAGGCAAAATCATCACCTTCTCAACAACCTACCACATCCCCAGGCCTAGGCCTTCCATCTATATCCTTTTCTTTCACTGGTTTATCTTCTTTCAGATTCTTAGAAACAGCTTGTTTGGACAGCAGAGAATTAATTCCTCCTATTTTATTATTATGAATCAAGTGATGGCCAATATCCCGGAACAAGCTCAATAAACATTTGGTCTGAAAAACAAAAAAACAAACAAAAAAAAGCAATACATGAGACAAACTTGAAAGAAATACACATTATTTTTTTTTACCATTTAGTTTTCCAAACAATTTCGACATTTAATATAGAGAGAGAGAGAAGGGACTTGAAAGACTTCATTGTATTTCCCTCCTTCTAGAACAGGTAAAACCACCACAGAAAGTTAGTTGCCTACTCTAGCATTTAAAGGATTTAGAGGAGACCTTACAACCTGGCTTGATTCTGGGATCTCATAACTCTTGTAATCAGAATGCTTTTAATCTTTGACACAGAATTTCGAATTAGGCTAGACATGGTGGCTCACACCTGTAATCCCAGCACTTTAGGGGGCCGAGGCAGGCGGATCATTTGAGACCAGAAGTTTAAGGCCAGCCTACCCAACATGGTGAAACCCTGTCTCTACTAAAAATACAAAAATTAGCCGGGTGTGGTGGCATGCAGCTGTAATCCTAGCTATTGGGAAGGCTGAGGCAGGAGAATCACTTGAACCTGGGAGGCGGAGGTTGCAGTGACCTGAGATGGTGCACTGCACAGCAGCCTGGGCAATAGAGTGAGACTCCGTCTCAAAAAAAGAAAAAAATTTAAAATTAAATTAACAGGCTGAATTCACTTCTATACAAGAAATAGTATCTATTTAGTTACCATTGACCTATCAGTTATAATTGGAAGGATAAAGCAAGTTTAAAGTTCAAAGCAAAACCTTTGTATGGAAAAATTCAAACTATAGATAAACCACCAGAAAAGAATTTTACAACAATTTTTCCCTAAAAATTCTTTTTTGAAATAAACAATTTTTTAATTAAAGAACATGGATGATTCTCAAAATAATTTATGTTGAATGAAAAGAACCAGACCAAAGGAGGCCAGGCGAGAGGGGAGGGGTGGACAGAGGTGGGCAAAGGAATAATAGAAGACACAAAAAACTCTGGGGGGTAATGTGTGTATGTTCATTATCTTGATTGTGGTGACAGTTTCACAGATGTACAGATATGTCAAAACTTTAATATTGTACAATTTAAATAAATGCAGTTTATCAATTATACCTCAATAAAGCTGTTTGAAAACAATCCAACAATATTAATTGTAAATACTAAAAATCACTCACAATCCTACCACCTCTGTGATAAATACTGTATTTCATAGATTCAAAGACACAAGCTTTCTCAAATTTTAACATCTCTGGGGTATGTTCTATAATAAGAGTATTTCATATAAGTGGTATCATACAATACACAGTCTTTTGCATCTGCCTTCTTTCACTTAGCATGTTTTTGAGGTTCGTCCGTGCTATAGCATGTGTCAGTTGGTTCATTACTTTTTTATTTTTTATTTTAGTTATTTATTTATTTGAGAAAGAGTCTCACTCTGTCACCTAGACTGGAATGCAGTGGCACAATCACAGCTCACTGCAACCTCTACCTTCTGGGCTCAAGCCATCAGCTCACCTCAGCCTCCTGAGTAGCTGGGACACAGGCACATGCCACCACCCCAGCTAATTTTTGTATTTTTTATAAAGATAGGGTCTCACCATGTTGCCCAGGCTTGTCTCAAACTCCTGGCCTCAATGATCTGCCCACCTCGGCCTCCCAAAGTGCTGGGATTACAGGTGTGAGCCACCACACCTGGCCCAAGTTCACTACTTTTTTTAAAAAACAGGCTGGGCACGGTTACTCACACCTGTAATCCCAGCACTTTGGGAGGCCGAGGCAGGAGGATCGTTTCAGCCCAGGAGTTTGATACCAGCCTGGGCAACACAGTGAGACTGTCTCTACAAAAAAAATTTTTTTGTTTTAATTAGCTGGATGTGGTGGCATATGCCTATAGTCCGGTTACTCAGGAGGCTAAGGCAAAGGATTACTTGAGCCCAGTAGTTCAAGGCTGCAGTGAGCTATGATAGTACCACTGCACTCTAGCCTGGGTGACAGAGTGAGACCCCATCTCAAAAAAAAAAAAAACAGCTTTATTGAGATATTCACATATATACAATGTACACATTTAAAGTGCATGATTCAGTGATTTGGGGATTTTACACCATTAGTAGTTAATTTCTTTTCACTGCAAAATAGTATTCCCTTGTATACATATACCACATTTTGTTTATCTATTCACTATCTGCAGACATTTGTATTATTGTGAGATTTTAGCTATTACAAATAATGCTGCAATAAACATTCACATATATGTCTTCATGTAAATACAGGTTTTCTTTTCTCTTAGAAATTCCTAGAAATGATTTGTTGGGTTGTATGGTAAGTTTATACTTACCATAGATATTCTTTTTTGTTGTTGTTGTTTTGAGACAGGGTCTCACTCTTGTCACCCAAGCTGGAGTGCAGTGGCATGATCACAGCTCATTGCAGCCTTGATTGCTTGCTGGGCTCAAGTGATCCACCTACCTCAGCCTCCCAAGTGGTGGGACCACAGGCATGCACAAACAACACACCCAGACAATTTTTCAATTTTTTGTAGAGACGGAGTTTTGCCATTTTGCCAGGCTGGTCTCCAACTTCTGAGCTCAAGCAATCCTCTCATTTCAGCCTTCTAAAGTCCTGGGATTACGGGCTTGAGCCACTGTACCTGGCCAGATTTTCCATACAGTTGTCTTTTCAAGTATTGAGAGTAGGATACTGAAATTTCTAAATATTATTGCCAAATTGCCTATTTCTCCTTTCAATTCTGTTGGGTTTTGCTTCAAGTATTATGAGGTGATTGTGTTGTACTGTTAAGTGTGTATACACTTATAATTGTCCTGTCTTCCTGATGAATTGATGCTTTAATCATTGTGACAGGCCATTCTGTCTTCAGTAATATGTATTTCTAGTCTTAAAAACTATTTTGTCTGGTATTATTGTAGTTACTCAGCTACTACATTTTCTGTTTCCATAGTATATCTTTTGTACCTTTTTACTTCAAACTTCTGTGTATTTGAACCTAAGGTGTGTCTACTATAAACAGTATATAGTTGAATCTTGATTTTTTTGTAAATCCAATTTAATAATTTCTATCCTTTTATCGGTGTGTTTAGATCACTTACATATAATATTATTGTTGAAATACTTAGATTTTTATTTTCCATGCTATTTGTTTTCTATATATCATCTGTTTTTTGTTGTTCTGTTCTTCCTTTAACTACCTTATGTTAAATAAATATTTGTGATATCCCATTTAATTCCTTTGTTGAGATATATATATATATATGATGTACACATAAATATATACGTATATATAATATGTATGGACATACACACATATATGTGCATATGTGTATGTATACACGCACAATTTTCTTAGTGGTTACTTAGGGATTACAATATACATCCTAACTAATAATCTATTTCACGTCAATACTAACTTAATTCTGGTAAAATACAGAAATTTTGCTCCGCTATAGCTCCATTCTATCCTCCTTCCTTTATGCTATTATCATACAAATTAAATCTATATGTTAACCCAACAGTATAACTAATACTTTATCCAATCATATCTTCTAAAGAAGAGTAAAAATGAAAAAGATCTATTTCTAAACTCCTTTATATTAACTTATAACCATTTCAAGTATTCCTCATTTCTTCTTATGGATTCAAGTTAGCAACTGGTGCCATTTCCTTTCAAGCTGAAAGACCTCCTTTAGTATTTCTTGCAAGGCATGTTTCCTAGCAACAAATTCTTTCAGCATTTATCTGGGGATGTCTTTATTTTGCCTTTGTTGTTTTTGTTTCTTTTATTGAGAGAGAGTCTCACTCTGTCATCTAGGCTGGAGTGCAGTGGCACGATCTTGGCTCACTATAACCTCCTGCCTCAGGAATTCTCCTGCCTCAGCCTCTTGAGCAGCTGGGATTACAGGTGCACGCCACCATGCCCAGGTAACTTTTGTATTTTTAGTAGATACAGGGTCACATCATGTTGGCCAGGCTGGTCTCAAACTCCTGACCTCAGGTGATCCACCCACCTCTACCTCCCAAAGTGCTGGGATTACAGGCATGAGCCACCGCACCCAGCCCTGCCTTTGTTTTTGGTTGGTAGTTTTTGTGTATGTGTGTTTTTCTTTCAGAATTTTGCATATGTTATTCCACTGCCTTCTGGCTTCCATTGTTTCAGATGAAAAATCAGTGGTTAACCATATTGATTCTCCCCTGTAAGTGATGAGTTGTTTTTCTCCTGTTGCATTCATGATGTTCTCTTTGTCTCTCTCTTTCATTTGACTATATATAATGTGTATATTTTGGGTCTCTGTGTGCTGATCCTAACTGGGATTTTCTGAACTCCTTGGATCTGTAAATTCATGTCTTCATCAAATGTGGGATATTTTCAGACATTATATCTTTATACTCTTCCCTCTTGGGACTCTTATTACATATTGTTGGTTGCCTTCCACCAAGATTGCCATTTTGACGTAGTTTCGCTCTTTATCCTCTAGAAATCTCATGTTGAAATGTGAGCCCCCTCCAGTGGGTGACAGAGTGAGAAGACCATGTCTCAAAAAAAAGGAAGAAAGAAAAAAGAAAAGAAATATGATCCCCAGTGTTGTAGGTAGGGCCTGGTGGGAGGTGTTAGGGTCACGGGGTAGATCTCTCATAAATGGCTTGGTGCTATCCTTGAAGTAATGAGTTCTCACTCTGTTAGTTACAAAGAGATCTGCTTGTTAAAAAGTAATCTGGCACCGCTCTCCTCTCTTTTATGCTCTTTCTCTCACCATGTGACATGCCTGCTTCCCCTTTGCCTTCCATCATGATTGTAATGAGACAGAGTAGCAATGGGGCTTGGCATTCAGCTCACCCCCACTGAATCATCTTTCATGCATTCTTGAGCTAAAGGTGAGGGTGGGGAAGACAGAGCAGCCCCAGACAAGAAGGCCTCAAACTCCTTCGCTTTTCATGCATTAGTAGTTCTCAGCTTGTTGATGCTTTTGGGCAATTTTGAGGATGGTGAAATGACTTTTTTGTCCATTTGTCCAGCTTTATGGTTGCTTTTGTGGTGAGATGATTTGTCAACCTCCTCACTTGGCCATAGCCAGAGACATTTCCTTTCCAATGTTTTCTATATATTTTTAAAATTATTCTGAAAAAATGTGATCATATTTATATTTTGACTTTCATTTAACAGACTATCATTTGCATTCTTTCATGTTTTAAAATTTTTCATGAGGATAATTTTTAATATATGAACAATATTCCCCTATCATATGTGTATAATAAAAGCGACAGTTAAAATTTTCTGTGTGCCAACTACATTCCTAGTGCTTTATATATTTCATCTCATTTAATAGGTAAAACAATTCTAGGAAACAAGCATTGCCTCCATTTTACTGATGAATACAGTAAAGGTGAGACAAATTTAGTCACTTGCCTGAAGTCATCCAGCTAGTAAATGGCAGTTTCAGAATTCAAACTCTAGGCTGCCTGAATGGGTTATCAAACCTCATAACTTTTCTATTATGATACACTGTTTCCCTCAGATTCAACAAGAGTATCTTCATATGGAAAGGTTTGGATACATTTCCAATTATTCCCTTGAAATAGTTTCCTAGAAGTAGAAGTCCTATTGGAAAGGATATAAGTATTTCAAGCTTTTGAATACATATGGACAATACGTTTTTTGCAAAAAGTTTTTACCAATTACGCTTCTACTAGCAGTGAGTGAAAGTTGTTTTACTGAGATGGAGCAAGGATCCTCTTTTTAGAGGCCTGTGCTCCCCAGACATGGAAATAATGGAAAATTCTGAAGTTCCTTCAAGAGAAATTCTAGGCACCTAGCTAGCCCCAGAAATAAATAACTTAAACAAGAAGGTAATAGTAGCCTAAAACAATAACCAAGGAAGTTAAAGTTCAAGAGATGTTTGCTTTATAGAAACTAAACATAACATCTTAACATATGTCCTTGAGTTTCTTTCTGAGCCTCAGACCCCACCGAGAAACCACTGAAAGGATCAGCCGGCACTCAGATCAGCTGAATGGATCGGCCTCCAGCTAAGGAGGAAGTGAAGACTCAACTATATGGTCCTTTGTTCTAAATTTCTTCCTGGGGTGCTTGGAGAAAGTGACTCCCCCTAGCCAGTTAACATTTTTCTACGACCCCAAATTTTTAAACAAAGCCTCTCTTCCTTAACAATTGCAAATCAGAAAATCTTTGAATCTACCTACCACTTGCAAGCCTCCCCTACCCCCGCCTCAACATATCCTGCCCTTTTAAGCTTAAACCAATGTGTAACTTGCATATATTGATTTATGATTTTGCCTGTAGCTTCTGCTTTCCTGAAATTTACCTCTGCCTTTAAAAATCATTGCCTGCAAGCCATCAGGGAGGTCAGGATTTGATAATTTAGCGCCTGGTCTTCCTTGCTTGACAACCTGCAATGAAAGCCTTTCTTTCTATCACTGCAAACCTTGGTGCATATATGTGGTTTTACTGTACCAGGTGAGCAAACATCAGTTTGGTTCTATAACATTATCACACCTTTACCACCAATGGGCATTATCATATTTTAAAGAATTGTCGAACTTCTCAAGTAAAATGATAACTACCATTATTTAAATTTATAATTCCTTGATTAATAAATAAGGCCAGATGTCTCTTCTTATATCTGTTGGCCATTGACACTTCTTTTGTGAACTGCTATTTCACATACCTTGCCCATTAAGAAAAAGTTTGTTATTCTTCTAGATTGAAAAAACTACTATATTTCAGGAATAGTAGCTATCTCTCAGGAAACTACTGTATTTCAGAAATAGTAGCTATCTTTCTGATATGTATTCAAATATTTTCCCTAGTTCTTCAGTTACATTTTAATTTTGTTTATGAAGGTTTATTTTATATATAGAAACTTGATGTTTTTGGTAAACGAAATACTTTCTTTCATACTTTTCACTGCTTTCAAGCCTAGGAAGTTTTCTCTTAATTCATATCTTTAATATTCATTTTTATAGTCTTCACATTTAACTTATTTTAATAAATTAATCTGAAATTTATTTTGATCTATGTTATATGTAACATTTGCATTCTTTTCTCTCATTTTTTTATTTTTAATTTTTTTTGAGACAAGGTCTCACTTTGTCACTCAGGCGGAGTACAGTAGCACAATCACAGCTCACTGCAGCCTTGACCTCCTTGGCTCCCTCGATCCTCCTACCTCAGCCTCTGGAGTAGCTGGGACTACAGGAATGTGCCACCATGCTCTGCTAATCAAAAAAAAAATTTTTTTGTAGAGATAGGGTCCTGCTATTTTGCCCTGGGTGGTCTTGAACTCCTGGGCTCAAGTGATCCTCCCACCTCAGCCTCCTGAAATGCTGGGATTACAGGTGTGAGCCACCATGCCCAGCCTTCTTTCCCATTTAACTATCTATAAAACTTTAATAATTATCCTTTTTTTTTTTTTTTCTTGAGATGGAGTCTCGCTCTGTCTCCAGGCTGGAGTGCAGTGGCACAATCTCGGCTCACTGCAACCTCTGCTTCCCAGGTTCAAGCAGTTCTCCTGCCTCAGCCTCCTGATAGCTGGAACTACAGGCACACAACATCACGCCCAGCAAATTTTTGTATTTTTAGTAGAGACAGGGTTTCACCATGTTGGCCAGGACGGTCTCAAGCTCTTGACCTCAGGTGATCCGCCCGCCTCGGCCTCCTAGAGTGCTGGGATTATAGGCGTGGCCTATAAAGTATTATTTTTAATGGCTACATATTTCATCATTTTTATTTACTATGATTTACTAAGCCTTCCTCTATTAGTAAACATTTAACCTCATTTTTAGTTTTTGCTATTATAGGTTTCAAAAAGTTTTCATGAATATGAGATTTTTGAACCTATTAAATTATGCCCTTAAAATAAATTCCTGGCCGGGCGCAGTGGCTCATGCCTGTAATCCCAGCACTTTGGGAGGCCAAGGTGGGTGGATCATCTGAGGTCAGGAGTTTAAGACCAGCCTGTCTAACATGGTGAAACCTAGTTTCTACTAAAGATACAAAAAATTAGCCACGCGTGGTAGCATGCACCTGTAATCCCAGCTACTTGGGAAGCTGAGGCAGGAGAATTGCTTGAACCCGGGAGAAAGAGGTTGCAGTAAGCCGAGATCACGCCATTGCACTCCAGCTTGGGCAACACAGCGAGACTCCATCTCAAAAACAAATAAATAAATTCCTATAAATGTGGCTTCTAGTTCAAAAGATACTGATGTAGAAACAGTTTACTACTCAGTTAGTGTACAACTAGATGATGGGGTTTTCATAAATTTATTATTGAAAAATAGCTGTCCTAATAACAGTGACATAATAATACATTTTTGTTATTGTTGTGTGTTTTACAAAGCCTCATTTTCTCCTAGGAAGCAACATGATGAAACTGATTTTTTGCTCGAATATATGATTTTAACATTTTTACACCTAAAAATGGAAAAAAAAAATTATAGTTCATATTCTAGTTCATTAATTACCACATGGATTTCAGTTTTTCCATATTTAACAACAACAGACTTTTTTTTTTCTTTTTCTTATATATATTTTTTAAGACAGAGTCTTGCTCTGTTGCCCAGGCTGTAGTGCAGTGGTGTAATTTCGGCTCACTGTAACCTCCGCCTCCCAGGTTCAAGCAATTCTCTTGCCTCAGCCTCCTGAGTGGCTGGGATTACAGATGCCTGCCACCACACTTTGCAAATTTTTGTATTTTTAGTAGAGACGGGTTTTTGCCATGTTAGCCAGGCTGGTTTCCAACTCTTGGCCTCAGGCAATCTGCCTGCCTCTGCCTCCCACAGTGCTGGAATTACAGGTGTGAGCCACCACACCCAGTCACACTTAAAATGCTGAAAGTTTTGTATCCAAATTCATTGAGGTAAAATTAAAGTACAATAAAAAATAAACCATACATATTTAAAGTATATCATTTCATCAATTTTGACATATGTGTATACATATGAAACCATCATCACAATCAAGATAACCATCATTTCCATCATCCCTAATATTTTCCTCTCATTCCTTTGTAATACATCCCTCCTTCTATCCCTGTTCCCAGGTAACCATTAATCTGCTTTTTATCAATATAGATAAATTACTTTCCCAGAATTGCATATAAATGTAATTATACAGAATGTACTTTTCAAGACCCTGTCTCTATTTAAAAAAATGTTTTTAAATAGCCAGGCACAGTGGTGCACATCTGTAGTCCCAGCTATTCAAAAGGCTGAGGCAGAAGGATCCCTTGAGCCCAGGAATTTGAGGCAGTAGTGAGCTATGATTGTGCCACTGCACTCCAAAGTGAGACCCACATCTCTAAAAAAAAAAAAAAAAAAAAAAAAAGTACTCTCTTTTCTCTCTTTTGTCTGGCTTCTTTCATTTAGCATAATGCATTTTAGATTCATCCGTGCTGTTGCATGTATCATTAGCTCATTTCTTTTTATTGTTGAGTAGTATTCCATTGTACAGAGGTACCACACAATTTGTTTTTCTGTGTTCTCTGTTCACCTGTTGATAGAGATTTAGGTTTTCAGTTTTTGTCTTTTCATTATCCTAAATTTTTTAAGGTCCAATGCAGAATGACTGTAAGGCTATATATTTAATATCCTAGTATACCAACTGGTTCTAAATATCAGTTGCAAAGATGTATATGCTAAAGATGTAAGTAAACAGATATATAAAGGATAAATTACCATGATGATTTTTATGCAATTTTTTCTTACCTTTTCATGAACTACACTGTCTAGGTAAGGGTAAACATGAAAAGCTCCCCGAATTCTCTTCACACCTGGATACAACAATGGGACCATATTAACATAAGCCACACCATGAAACGAAAGCTGAGCTTCTTCATCAGTCTAAAGGAATAAAACCAGAGAGTTGTTAGTGCTATAAGCAATGTAATATAAGGTATCGAGCTCTGACTCAGCAGTTCAAAGGCCTAGTTTTAGAAACTAACTCTACTACTTAGCCAGTTATGTGAATTTGGGCCAGTTATGTAAGACATTTTGGGCCTTCTTTATCTTCAAAATGGGTTTAATAATACCACGATCACTGAGAAAATGCATATAAACAGGTTAATGGGGCGGGGGGGCAGCCAAGATGGCCGAATAGGAACAGCTCCGGTCTACAGCTCCCAGCATGAGCGACGCAGAAGACAGGTGATTTCTCCATTTCCATCTGAGGTACAGGGTTCATCTCACTAGGGGGTGCCAGACAGTGGGCACAGGTCAGTGGGTGCAGCGCACCATGTGCGAGCTGAAGCAGGGCGAGGCACTGCCTCACTCGGGAAGCGCAAGGGGTCAGGGAGTTCCCTTTCCTAGTCAAAGAAATGGGTGACAGACGGCACCTGGAAAATTGGGTCACTCCCACCCTAATACTGCGCTTTTGCTGACGGGCTTAAAAAATGGTGCACCAGGAGATTATATCCCGCACCTGGCTCGGAGGGTCCTACGCCCACGGAGTCTCACTCATTGCTAGCACAGCAGTCTGAGATCAAAATGCAAGGCGGCAGCAAGGCTGGGGGAGGGGCGCCCCCCATTGCCCAGGCTTGCTTAGGTAAACAAAGCAGCCAGGAAGCTCCAACTGGGTGGAGCCCACCACAGCTCAAGGAGGCCTGCCTGCCTCTGTAGGCTCCACCTCTGGGGGCAGGGCACAGACAAACAAAAAGACAGCAGTAACCTCTGCAGACTTAAATGTCCCTGTCTGACAGCTCTGAAGAGAGCAGTGGTTCTCCCAGCACGCAGCTGGAGATCTGAGAACGGGCAGACTGCCTCCTCAAGTGGGTCCCTGACCCCTGACCCCCGAGCAGCCTAACTGGGAGGCATCCCCCAGTAGGGGCAGACTGACACCTCACACGGCCGGGTACTCCTCTGAGACAAAACTTCCAGAGGAACAATCAGACAGCAGCATTCGTGGTTCATGAAAATCCGCTGTTCTGCAGCCACCGCTGCTGATACCCAGGCAAACAGGGTCTGGAGTGGACCTCTGGCAAACTCCAACAGACCTGCAGCTGAGGGTCCTGTCTGTTAGAAGGAAAACTAACAAACAGAAAGGACATCCACACCAAAAACCCATCTGTACATCACCATCGTCAAAGACCAAAAGTAGATAAAACCACAAAGATGGGGAAAAAACAGAGCAGAAAAACTGGAAACTCTAAAAAGCAGAGTGCCTCTCCTCCTCCAAAGGAATGCAGTTCCTCACCAGCAATGGAACAAAGGTGGATGGAGAATGACTTTGACGAGTTGAGAGAAGAAGGCTTCAGACAATCAAACTACTCTGAGCTACAGGAGGAAATTCAAACCAAAGGCAAAGAAGTTAAAAACTTCGAAAAAAATTTAGACAAATATATAACTAGAATAACCAATACAGAGAAGTGCTTAAAGGAGCTGATGGAGCTGAAAGCCAAGGCTCGAGAACTACGTGAAGAATGCAGAAGCCTCAGGAGCCGATGTGATCAACTGGAAGAAAGAGTATCAGTGATGGAAGATGAAATGAATGAAATGAAGCGAGAAGGGAAGTTTAGAGAAAAAAGAATAAAAAGAAACAAACAAAGCCTCCAAGAAATATGGGACTATGTGAAAAGACCAAATCTATGTCTGATTGGTGTACCTGAAAGTGACAGGGAGAATGGAACCAAGTTGGAAAACACTCTGCAGGATATTATCCAGGAGAACTTCCCCAATCTAGCAAGGCAGGCTAACATTCAGATTCAGGAAATACAGAGAATGCCACAAAGATACTCCTCGAGAAGAGCAACTCCAAGACACATAATTGTCAGATTCACCAAAGTTGAAATGAAGGAAAAAATGTTAAGGGCAGCCAGAGAGAAAGGTCAGGTTACCCACAAAGGGAAGCCCATCAGACTAACAGCGGATCTGGTGGCAGAAACTCTACAAGCCAGAAGAGAGTGGGGGCCAATATTCAACATTCTTAAAGAAAAGAATTTTCAACACAGAATTTCATATCCAGCCAAACTAAGCTTCATAAGTGAAGGAGAAATAAAATACTTTACAGACAAGCAAATGCTAAGAGATTTTGTCACCACCAGGCCTGCCCTAAAAGAGCTCCTGAAGGAAGCACTAAACATGGAAAGGAACAACCGGTACCAGCCGCTGCAAAATCATGCCAAATTGTAAAGACCATTGAGGCTAGGAAGAAACTGCATCAACCAATGAGCAAAATAACCAGCTAACATCATAATGACGGGATCAAATTCACACATAACAATATTAACCTTAAATGTAAATGGGCGAAATGCTCCAATTAAAAGACACAGACTGGCAAATTGGATAAAGAGTCAAGACCCATCAGTGTGCTGTATTCAGGAAACCCATCTCACGTGCAGGGACACACATAGGCTCAAACTAAAAGGATGGAGGAAGATCTACCAAGCAAATGGAAAACAAAAAAAGGCAGGGGTTGCAATCCTAGTCTCTGATAAAACAGACTTTAAACGAGCAAAGATCAAAAGAGACAAAGAAGGCCATTACATAATGGTAAAGGGATCAATTCAACAAGAAGAGCTAACTATCCTAAATATATATGCACCCAATACAGGAGCACCCGCATTCATAAAGCAAGTCCTAAGTGACCTACAAAGAGACCTAAACTCCCACACAATAATAATGAGAGACTTTAACACCCCACTGTCAACATTAGACAGATCAACGAGACAGAAAGTTAACAAGGATACCCAGGAATTGAACTCAGCTCTGCACCAAGTGGACCTAACAGACATCTACAGAACTCTCCACCCCAAATCAACAGAATATACATTTTTTTCAGCACCACACCACACCTATTCCAAAATTGACCACATAGTTGGAAGTAAAGCTCTCCTCAGCAAATGTAAAAGAACAGAAATTATAACAAACTGTCTCTCAGACCACAGTGCAATCAAACTAGAACTCAGGAGTAAGAAACTCACTCAAAACTGCTCAAATACATGGAAACTGAACAACCTGCTCCTGAATGACTATTGGGTACATAACGAAATGAAGGCAGAAATAAAGATGTTCTTTGAAACCAACGAGAACAAAGACACAACATACCAGAATCTCTGGGACACATTCAAAGAAGTGTGTAGAGGGAAATTTATAGCACTAAATGCCCACAAGAGAAAGCAGGAAAGATCCAAAATTGACACCCTAACATCACAATTAAAAGAACTAGAAAAGCAAGAGCAAACACATTCAAAAGCTAGCAGAAGGCAATAAATAACTAAAATCAGAGCAGAACTGAAGGAAATAGAGACATAAAGAACCCTTCAAAAAATTAATGAATCCAGGAGCTGGTTTTTTGAAAGGATCAACAAAATTGATAGACTGCTAGCAAGACTAATAAAGAAGAAAAGAGAGAAGAATCAAATAGACGCCATAAAAAATGATAAAGGGGATATCACCACCGATCCCACAGAAATACAAACTACCATCAGAGAATACTACAAACACCTCTACGCAAATAAACTAGAAAATCTAAAAGAAATGGATAAATTCCTTGACACATACACCCTCCCAAGACTAAACCAGGAAGAAGTTGAATCTCTGAATAGACCAACAACAGGCTCTGAAATTGTGGCAATAATCAATAGCTTACCAACCAAAAAGAGTCCAGGACCAGATGGATTCACAGCCAAATTCTACCAGAGGTACAAGGAGGAACTGGTACCATTCCTTCTGAAACAATTCCAATCAATAGAAAAAGAGGGTATCCTCCCTAACTCATTTTATGAGGCCAGCATCATCCTGATACCAAAGCCTGGCAGAGACACAACCAAAAAAGAGAATTTTAGACCAATATCCTTGATGAACATTGATGCAAAAATCCTCAATAAAATACTGGCAAACCGAATCCAGCAGCACATCAAAAAGCTTATCCACCATGATCAAGTGGGCTTCATCCCTGGGATGCAAGGCTGGTTCAATATACACAAATCAATAAATGTAATCCAGCATATAAACAGAACCAAAGACAAAAACCACATGATTATCTCAATAGATGCAGAAAAGTCCTTTGAAAAAATTCAACAACCCTTCATGCTAAAAACTCTCAATAAATTAGGTATTGATGGGACGTATCTCAAAATAATAAGAGCTATCTATGACAAACCCACAGCCAATATCATACTGAATGGGCAAAAACTGGAAGCATTCCCTTTGAAAACTGGCACAAGACAGGGATGCCCTCTCTCACCATTCCTATTCAACATAGTGTTGGAATTTCTGGCCAGGGCAATTAGGCAGGAGAAGGAAATAAAGGGTATTCAATTAGGAAAAGAGGAAGTCAAATTGTCCCTGTTTGCAGATGACATGATTGTATATCTAGAAAACCCCATTGTCTCAGCCCAAAATTTCCTTAAGCTGATAAGCAACTTCAGCAAAGTCTCAGGATACAAAATCAATATGCAAAAATTACAAGCATTCTTATACACCAATAACAGACAAACAGACAGCCAAATCATGAGTGAACTCCCATTCACAATTGCTTCAAAGAGAATAAAATACCTAGGAATCCAAC
Organism: Gorilla gorilla gorilla; assembly: GCF_029281585.2. Taxonomy (NCBI): domain Eukaryota; kingdom Metazoa; phylum Chordata; class Mammalia; order Primates; family Hominidae; genus Gorilla; species Gorilla gorilla. The sequence continues at coordinate 42,413,214 of NC_073232.2, read as the reverse complement.
TTACAAGGGATGTGAAGGACCTCTTCAAGGAGAACTACAAACCACTGCTCAACAAAATAAAAGAGGATACAAAGAAATGGAAGAACATTCCATGCTCATGGGTAGGAAGAATCAATATCTTGAAAATGGCCATACTGCCCAAAGTAATTTATAGATTCAATGCCATCCCCATCAAGCTACCAATGACTTTCTTCACAGAATTGGAAAAAACTACTTTAAAGTTGTTATGGAACCAAAAAAGAGCCCGCATCGCCAAGTCAATCCTAAGCCAAAAGAACAAAGCTGGAGGCATCACGCTACCTGACTTCAAACTATACTACAAGGCTACAGTAACCCAAACAGCATGGTACTGGTACCAAAACAGAGATATAGATCAATGGAACAGAACAGAGCCCTCAGAAATAACACCGCATATCTACAACTATCTGATCTTTGACAAACCTGAGAAAAGCAAGCAATGGGGAAAGGATTCCCTATTTAATAAATGGTGCTGGGAAAACTGGCTAGCCATATGTAGAAAGCTGAAACTGGATCCCTTCCTTACACCTTATACAAAAATTAATTCAAGATGGATTAAAGACTTAAACATTAGACCTAAAACCATAAAAACCCTAGAAGAAAACCTAGGCATTACCATTCAGGACACAGGCATGGGCAAGGACTTCATGTCTAAAACACCAAAAGCAATGGCAACAAAAGACAAAATTGACAAATGGGATCTAATTAAACTCAAGAGCTTCTGCACAGCAAAAGAAACTACCATCAGAGTGAACAGGCAACCTACAAAATTGGAGAAAATTTTCACAACCTACTCATCTGACAAAGGGCTAATATCCAGAATCTACAATGAACTCAAACAAATTTACAAGAAAAAAACAAACAATCCCATCAAAAAGTGGGCGAAGGACATGAACAGACACTTCTCAAAAGAAGACATTTATGCAGCCAAAAAACACATGAAAAAATGCTCACCATCACTGGCCATCAGAGAAATGCAAACCAAAACCACAATGAGATATCATCTCACACCAGTTAGAATGGCAATCATTAAAAAGTCAGGAAACAACAGGTGCTGGAGAGGATGTGGAGAAATAGGAACACTTTTACACTGTTGGTGGGACTGTAAACTAGTTCAACCATTGTGGAAGTCAGTGTGGCCATTCCTCAGGGATCTAGAACTAGAAATACCATTTGACCCAGTGATCCCATTACTGGGTATATACCCAAAGGACTATAAATCATGCTGCTATAAAGAAACATGCACACATATGTTTATTGCGGCACTATTCACAATAGCAAAGACTTGGAACCAACCCAAATGTCCATCAATGATAGACTGGATTAAGAAAATGTGGCACATATACACCATGGAATACTATGTAGCCATAAAAAATGATGAGTTCATGTCCTTTGTAGGGACATGGATGAAATTGGAAATCATCATTCTCAGTAAACTATTGCAAGGACAAAAAACCAAACACCAGATGTTCTCACTCATAGGTGGGAATTGAAAAATGAGAACACATGGACACAGGAAGGGGAACATCACACTCTGGGGATGGTTGTGGGGTCGGGGGAGCAGGGAGGGATAGCATTAGGAGATATACCTAATGCTAAATGACGAGTTAATGGGTGCAGCACACCAGCACGGCACATGTATACATATGTAACTAACCTGCACATTGTGCACATGTACCCTAAAACTTAAAGTATAATAATAATAAAATAAACATAAACAAACAAACAAACAAAAAACCAGTGTTAATAGTAAAGGCAGTAGTTGAATCAATACATACTCAAATTAATTGATATATATATTCAACCAAAAAGTCAATTTCACCATGTGGCTTCTTAGCAGAAAGTGAAGCTTTATAAAAAACAACAATAATAACAATAACAAAAAACTTAAAGGAATCAGAAGCTATGGCTTTTAGCTTTAGTTCACAGACTCATACAAATAAAAGGGACCTTACAAATTATGTGGACCAGTGATGACAAAAAGGCTTTAACTTATGTCTAAATACTCATTAATGGTGGAGGTGTTTTAGCATAGTTGGCTGAGAAAAATTATCTGTATTTATCTTGGTTCAAAAGGAAAGAGTGCTTTGATTGATTAGCACTATCTACCATGGATGAAGGCGGACGAATGACAGTCTCCTATCATGTATTTACCATACTTGATCTCATCTAAACTTTCATTGCAAAGATGAAGAACATGTTAATAAATATATTTTAACAGCAATTTAAATGGTTGTATGGTTTGCCACAGAAAATTTTTATAGAGAAAAAGATCAATTTTGTGAGAGAAAATAAATTTAATTCCAAGCATAAAAGTAATCTCTTTGATTTCATCTATTATAATAATAATTGGCAACTAGACTTAAAAGTCCTACACTTGGCTGGGCGCAGTGGCTCACACCTATAATCCCAGCACTTTGGGAGGCTGAGGCGGGTGGATCATGAGGTCAGGAGTTCGAGACCAGCCTGACCAACATGGTGAAGCCCTGTCTCTGCTAAAAATACAAAAATTAGCCGGGTGTGGTGGTGTGTGCCTATAATCCCAGCTACTCAGGAGGCTGAGGCAGGAGAATCGTTTGAACCCAGGAGGCAGAGGTTGCAGTGAGCCAAGATTGCGCCACTGTACTCCAGCCTAGGCGACAGAGTAAGACTCCATCTCAAAAAAAAAAAAAAAAGTCCTATGTTCATGAGATAATATGTAGTTTTGAAATCTAAGGAAAGTTAGCCAATACTTACATACTACAAAGGGAGAAATGGTTACATAGTGGTAGTATTTTTATTATGCAAAAAGCCTATGTTTAAAGTCAGCCAAACAATTTAGATACTTATTAAATGTCTGCTATTTGCCGTATATCATGCTAGGTACCATGGAGGATGCAAATCAGCTTACTACATGACCCCTACTCTCAGGGAGTTTATGAACAAGCAGAAAAGACCAGACATGCACAGGTAAAACAATAGATAATATGTACTAGGCTCATCAAAGCTATACCTTTTAAAAAACAGTAGTATATCTAAGATCCCTATTACACTAATTAGCAGGCTAAAACATTTTAAGAAGGCAAGTTTAACCTATGGTAAAACTATTGTGAAGGGCCAAAGAGAAATAGGATATCTGGTAATAAAGCCTAGAGAGTCTTTAGTGAACAATGGGGAACTAGGGTGGTCAATAATCCTGGTTTTTCCCACGACAGAGGATTTTCCTGGGACATGAGACTTTCAGTGCTAAAACAAGTGACGTTCAAGGCAAATCAGAATGAGCTAGTCACCCTTAGGAGAACAGCTATATTCACATTTTCTTTTGGTATCAGAATTGAAGCAGAATAACAGGTCGGGTCTGATTCTACATTTCTTATATAAATATTTTTGAGGGGGCATATTTACCTTTTCAGTTTTTCCAGCTTTCCCTTTGGGTACAGTGACCAGAGGAACTCTTGTGATCTCTACAGGCCAAAGCCGGCAATCGGCAATTCGCTTCTGAAAACTGCAAATCAAGAATCAGTCCATTAGCATTATATGCAAAAATAAAGTCAGTATAATTTAGGTTAAAGGGAAATATTCTCTTTTAGAAAGTAATATACAATATACATATATAAAAACTGGGGGGCTCGGCTCAGTGGCTCATGCCTGTAAATGCCAGCACTTTGAGAGGCCAAGGCAGGTAGACGGCTTGAACCCAGGTGTTTGAGATGGTCTGAGCAACATGGCAAAATTCCATCTCTATGAAAAATACAAAAAATTAGCTGGGTATGGCAGTGAATACCTGTGGTCCCAGCTATTTGAGGAGGCTGAGGTGGGAGGATGGCTTGAGCTCAGGAGGTCAAGGCTATAGTGAGCCGTGATGGTGCTATTCCACTCTCACCTGGGCCACCGTGAGACCCTGTCTCAAAAAAAAATTTTTTTTTTCTTACTGGGTTGGTGGTTTTTAAAACTTTCCCAAATCTATAACATTCCAAAAATAATTCTGCTCAACTTCTAGAGAGGCAAACTGAACATTTTTAGAGCAATTTAGCAATATGAATCAAAAACCTTAAAAATATCCATAATCATTGACTACAAATTCTACTTCTAGTGATTTATTCTAAAGAAATAATCAGACAAGTTTACAAATGGTATAAAATTGGTTATTTCTATTGTAAAAATAGTATCCAGTTTCAGCTCCAATACAGCTTTGAAGTAATCCCACCTGTCCTTGCAACAAGAAAAAAGTTGATTGAATTGAAATAAACAACATTTCTTAGATCCATCATAGAATTTAGGTCACAAGGCAAAAACTGCCATCCTGAAATCGAGAGAGACAGGAAAACACAGAGGATCACAGCTGCAGTCAGCTTAAAGACAGCAGAAGTCAATGGTGCCAGCAACCGGTAGAAATAGTTTAATGATAATTTTGACAAATTGCTGGAGGCTAAATGTGGACTAGCTGGGAGTGAAAAACTCCAGGGAGCCCACTGTTAAGGGTCCCCACACTTACATAAGTTTTAAATCCAGGAGCCCCACCAAGTTCTCACAGTGAAGATAGAAGAAAAATACCCTCATATTTCAGGCAGGGAGAGAAGAAAAGTAACCATTTTGAAATATGGCCACAGTGTTCTCCCTATCAAAGGGTTGATCTTTAAGGGAAACTACTTTACCAGATCCTTATCTGATCTCAGCGAAGGGCATTTAGACAACTCCAACCTGTCTAGCTTCCACAGGGATAGGAGGAAAAAAAGATTATCAAACACTTCTGAAAGTCACAGCCCAGGTTACCCAAACCTATTTACTGAGACGTAATCACAGGTTATAGAATACTTCTCCCCGACAATTTGCCACCACATCAACAGAGTTTCAATATAATAACAATGAATTACAACTGAGAGGGCTACAAACCACTCTATTGGAGAAGTTCTTGGGCAAATCCAAAGACAACAGGGGAGGTGGGGGAAAAAGGAAACTGAAGCCTCTGGCACTTACAACTATAGCAAACAAGAAACACAACCCAGCTCCTAACCAGATTAACATAAAACCTCACACTAAAAATACTAGTTACCCCAATTCCTATTACCCAATATATAATGGCTAGCTTCCAAATTAAAAGGCTATAAAGAATGCTAAAAGGCAAGAAAAAATATAGTCCAAATAGACAAAGCTACTATAAGACCTAGACTAAGATATGACATAGATTTTGGAATTATCAGATAGGAAATGTAAAGTAACTATAATTATGTTAAAGACTCTTATGGAAAAAGTAGGCAACATGCAAGAACAGATGGGTAATGTAAGCAGAGATGGAAACTCTAAGAAAGAATCAAAAGGAAATGCTAGATATCAAAAACACAAACAAAAATGAATAATTCATTTGATGGGCTTATCAGTTGACTGGACATGGCTGAGGAAAATAAAATCAGTGAATGTGAGTATATGTGAATAGAAATTCCCCAAACTGAAATGCAAAGGAAGAAAAATGAAAACAAAAAATCATAACAGAATATCCAAGACTTGTGGAACAATTACAAAGGTGTAATTAGGCATAACAGAAGAAGAAAGAAAAGAGCAGAAGAAATATTTGAAGTAATAGTAGCTAAGAATTTTCCAAAATTAACTGACAGACACCAAACCACAGATCCAGGAATCTCAGAGAATACCAACCAGAATAAGGACAAAAACAAACAAACAAACAACTATATCTAGGCATATCATTTTCAAACTGCAAAAAAGAAAATCTTGAAAAAACCAGAGGAAAAACACTTTACCTACAGAAGAACAAGGATTAGAAATACACTGGACTTCTCTTCAGAAACCATGCAAGCAAGAAGACAGTAGCGCAAAATATTTAAAGTTGTGAAAGAAAAACCCGCCAACTTAGAATTCCATACCTAATAAAATTATCCTTCAAACGTGAAGGAGAAATAAACCCTTTCTCGAACAAACAAAAATGAGAGGAGTTTCTGGCCAGTAAACATGCCTTACAAGAAATGCTAAAAGTTCTTTAGAGAAAAGGAAAATGACATGGGTCAAAAAACTTGTATCAACATAAGAAAGAGCATCAGGAAATGTCATAAATGAAGGTAAAATAAATTTGTTAATGTTTTTTATTCTTAATTGATCTGATAACTATTTGTTCAAGGTAATAATGGCAACAACATATCCTCAATAAAATATTAGCAAATCAAAGCTAACAATGTATAAAAAAGAATTATACACCATGACCAAGTGGGCGACCAGGGGTATATAAAAATTCTCTAAAATATCTGCTCAATTTTTCTGCTCGATTTTTCTGTAAATCTAAAGCTGTCCTAAAAAAACAGATATTCATTTTTTTAAAGTCAGAGTTGTTCATTCATATTGTATATATATATTGGTAATCCCTCAATTCTCATCTATCTCTAACAACCAGGTCACTGTGACGAAGACTGATAGTTACCTACACAATATCAGTGTACCTGTTCTTTAGTAATTAAATCTTGATTTAGCCTGGGTGACAATGTGTTCAACTAAAACACTTTATTGTCTAGCCTTCTTGCATCTAGAGGTTGGCTAATGAGACATAAACAGAAGTTGCCAGATTCCAGGAAGGTTCCAGAAGAGGGGTTAAGACAGGCAGCAATGTGTCCTTTTTTATCCATAACCATTCTCCTCTTCCAAATTTCTGCCAGAAATGTGAGTGTGCAAGCTGGAGCTCCAGCAGCCACCTTTGCACCATGATACAACCTTGTGGATGGAAGTCACATAGTTAAGAAGGTAGAATAAAAGGAAAGACGGAGCCTGGATACCTAATAACACTGTGTAACCATCATACATACCAATTCTGGACTCCTTTTTTTTTTTTTTTTTTGAGATGGAGTCTCACTCTGTCGCCAGGCTGGAATGCAGTGGCGTGATCTCGGCTCACTACAACCTCCACCTCCTGGGTTCAAGCGATTCTCCTGCTTCAGCCTCTCGAGTAGCTGGGACTACAGGTGAGCACCACCATGCCCAGCTAATTTTTGTATTTTTAGTAGAGACGGGGTTTCACCATGTTGGCCAGGATGGTCTCAATCTCTTGACCTCGTGATCCACCCGCCTCGGCCTTTCAAAGCACTGGGATTACAGTTGTGAGCCATTGCACCTGGCCGAGTTTTTTTTTTTTTTTTAAGAGACAAGGTGTCACTCCATTGCCCAGGCTAGAGTGCAGTGACGCAATCACAGCTCACTGCAGCCTCAACCTCCTGGGCTCAAGCAATCCTATCATGTCAGCCTCACAAGTAGTAAGACTACAGGTATGTATCTGCACCACACTAATTTCTTCTTCTTCTTTTTTTTTTTTTTTTTGTAAGCCAGGGTCTTACTTTGTTGCCCAGGCTGGTCTTGAACTCTTGGCTTCAAGAGATCCTCCTGCCTCCCAAAGTGCTGGCATTATAGGCATGAGCCACCAGGCCCAGCTCAGACTTCTTTTATATAAAAGAGGAATAAGCATTCACCTTGGTTAAACCACCATCACTAGCTGTTTCTGTTATTAGCAGATGAACACAACATCACTCTAATATATAGATGTGATAAATGAGAAAGTCTCAATCTAAAATCACCTTAACTCAAATATAAATAAAATTAACAAAAGTAACATTTCTTCCCATCTACAAGCCTTTGTGGGTTAGATATATGTCCTTCCTCTTCTTCTTACCTGACCACTGCAGAAGGATCAAGGTAGCAGCGACTTTCCAAGTCCCAAATAATCCTTTTCTTTATGCACTCTGCTTGATTCCTAAATTCGCTGTCCTGTAAAATATAAATACTTCTGTTCTCGGTATGTGTGCCATGACTTCATTCTGCTCCATCTGTAGGGCATTCTTTTAATGGATTTGTTCACAATACTTTTCTTACTATTATTACTACTATAAGTATGACTACTATTGCAACTACTACCACCACCTTAAAATTATGAGTACTTTATTAATAAAGTATATAAGATAAGATAAATTACATATATAACAGTTACATTGATCCAGTACTAAGATCCAAATACTGACTAACAACCTCAATCAATGATTCTCAACTCTAGATGCATATTAAAATCATCTGGAGTTTTTGTTTTTTTTTAAAAAAATACCTGGACCCGGTGCAGTGGCTCACACCTGTAATCCCAACACTTTAGGAGGCCAAGGCAGGAGTACTGCTTGAGGCCAGGAGTTCAAGACCAGGCTGGGCAACAAAGTGAGACCTCCATCTCTAAAAATAATTTAAAAATTAGCTGAGTGTGGTGGCATGAGCCTGTGGTCCCAGCTACTCACGAGGCTGAGGCAGGAGGATTGCTTGAGCCTAGGAGGTTGAGGCTACAATGAGCCTCAATAATCGCACCATTGCATTCCAGCCTGGGTGACAGGGACCCTGTCTCAAAAAAAAAAAAAAAAAGGAAAAAACACCTGGCATTGGTACTATTTTAAAAGTAAGTTCTTACATAGTTTACCTGGGTTAAGACTTGGCCATTGTCATTGTTTTAAATGCTTTCCTGGTGACTGTAATGTGCAGCCAGGTTTGAGAATTAACAATCTAAACTAAAACATAAAATATAATTTGAATGTCTAAAGTAAAATGTCTGATCTAAATTAAAATATAAATCTAAGAAAAGTATGAATTTTCACTAATCACAATGAGAAAAGATAATGCACAGTTTTTCCAATATTCCTAGCCTCATGTCTACTATTTTAAATATTTAGTCAGACAATGAAAAATAATTCTACCATCCTCATTTTACAAATTATTTTATTAAATGTTTCCATCAGTGGATTATCGGCTCATTCGAGAAACATTTGCAAGTGTGTTATGCTATTTTCTTTTCTTTTTTTTTTTTTTTTTTTGAGACAGAGTCTCGCTCTGTCGCCCAGGCTGGAGTGCAGTGGCGCGATCTTGGCTCACTGCAAGCTCCGCCTCCTGGGTTCACGCCATTCTCCTGCCTCAGCCTCTCTGGAGTAGCTGGGACTACAGGTGCGTGCCACCACGCCCGGCTAATTTTTTGTATTTTTTTTAGTAGAGACAGGGTTTCACCGTGGTCTCGATCTCCTGACCTCGTGCTCAGCCTGCCTCGGCCTCCCAAAGTGCTGGGATTACAAGCATGAGCCACCGCGCCCGGCCGTGTTATACTATTTTCTATGCCCTTGACAAATTTCTGGTAATTTATATAATTAATAAGTATATTAAAGTATGTCCATACAATGTCACATTATACAGCAAGTACAAATAAAAAAGAGTGAGACTGCTTTTTATATAATGTGGAAAAATCTCAAAAATACACCACAAAGTAAAACAAAGCAAGTTGCATATAGTGTGTGTAAGTATGTACTCTTTACATTTGTGTAATAAAAATGATGGGGAACGAATACATGTATGTATTAGTGTGTGCATATATATATGATTAAACACCTTATACACTCAGTTTTAAAAAATGAAAAACAGGCAGTGCATGGTGGCTTGGGCCTGTAATCCCAGCACTTTGGGAGACAGAGGTGGGTGGATCACTTGAGGTCAGGAGTTTGAAACCAGCCTGGCCAATATGGTGAAGCCGTCTCTACTAAAGTAAATACAGAAATCAGCAGGGCATGATGGCGTGTGCCTGTAATCTCAGCTATTCAGGTGGCTGAGGCATGAGAATAGCTTGAACCCAAGAAGCAGAGGTTGCAGTGAGCTGAGATCGCGCCATTGCACTCCAGCCTGGGTGACAGAGTGAGACTCTGTCTCAAACAAACAAACAAAAACATTAATACCTTGAGATAAAGGAAAAATAGTGTCTTCCCAACAGATTCTAGTTCTGAAAATAACAAGACTTTGAACATTTCCTGAAAATCTGGACTTCCTAAAGAAAAGAACTTTTATCTGCTGGGCTCAATGGTTCACGCCTGTAATCCCAGCACTTTGGGAGGCCGAGGCAGGCGGATAACCTGAGGTCAGGAGTTCAAGACCAGCCTGGCCAAATGTGGTGAAACCCCATCTCCACCAAAAATACAAAAATTAGCCGGGTGTGGTGGCGGGTGCCTGTAATCCCAGTTACTTGGGAGGCTGAGGCAGGAGAATTACTTGAACCCAGGAAGTGCAGGTTGCAGTGAGCCAAGATCGGGCCATTGCACTCCAGCCTGGGCAACAGGAAGGAAACTCCATCTCAAAAAAACAAAAAAAGAAAAGTACTTTTATCCCTGATGTTTATTATGCTGATGTCTGAAGATATTTTATAACCTTTGTATATCTGAAAATCAAGTGAAGAAACCTGCAGTTTTGCCATCATGAATAGACTAATGTAAATGGGGTAACGTTGGTAATTTTGTGTTGTTTTCTTATAAAAACATTTGACCCTTGAACAACACAATTTGAATTGCATGGGTCCACTTATATATATGTGGATTTTTTTTTTTTTTTGAGACAGAATCTTGCTCTGTCACCCAGGCTGGAGTGCAGTGGTACAGTCTCGGCTCACTGCAGCCTCCGCCTCCCGGGTTCAAGCAATTCTCTTGCCTCAGCTTCCCAAGGAGCTGGGATTCAGGTGCACACCACTATACTGGCGAATTTTTGTGTTTTTAGGACCAGGCTGGTCTCAAACTCCTGGTCTCAAGTGATCTGCCCGCCTTGGCCTCCCAAAGTGCTGGGATTACAGCCACCGTACCTGGCTCATATGTGAATCTTTTTTTTTTTTAGACAGAGTCTCACTCTGTTGCCCAGGCTGGAGTGCAGTGGCACGATCTCAGCTCACTGCAACCTCCACCTCCCAGGTTCAAGTGGTTCTCCTACCTCAGCCTCCCGAGTAGCTGAGACTACAGATGTGTGCCACTACACCCAGCCAATTCTTGTATTTTTAGTAGAGACGGGGTTTCACCGTATTGTCCAGGCCGGTCTCGAACTCCTGACCTTGTGATCCACCCACCTTGGCCTCCCAAAGTGCTAGCGTTACAGGTGTGAGCCACCATGTCTGGCCATGTGGATCTTTTTTAAACCAAACATGAATCAAAAATACAGTATTTGTGGGATATAAAACCCACAAATATGGAGGGCCAACTTGTCCTATACATAGTTTCTACAGGGCTGACTGCAGGACTTGAGTATGCACGAATTTTGGTATTTGCAGGGGTCCTGGCAACAACCCCCATGTATACCAAGGGATCACTATACTTTTTTTTTTTTTGAGACATGGTCTCGCTCTGACACTCAGGCTGGAGTGCAGTGACACAATCCTGACTCACTTCAACCTCCGCCTCCAGGTTCAAGTGATTCTTGTGCTTCAGCCTCCCAAGCAGCTGGAATTACAGGTGTGTGCCAACGTGCCCAGCTAAGTTTTGTATTTTTAGTAGAGACAGGGTTTCATCATGTTGGCCAGGCCAATCTCGAACTCCTGACCTCAGTGATCCACCCGCCTCGGCCTCCCAAAGTGCTAGGATTACAGGCATCAGCTACTCTGCCCAGCCGAGATGACTACACTGATTTTTTATTTGGTGAGCCAGTCCTTCTGAAGTCTGACTCCCTTTCACAATTTCCAAGGAAACCTTTTCTTTACTTTTCTAAATGCTTCTGTCTCTGGGTCTTCCTTTGACTTACATATTTGCTTTTATATACATAAGAAAGTATCTAGAAGGAAACACAAGAAACTGTAACAAAGGTGACGACTGTCACAGAATCCTTGGTCTGTTGCTTTTCCAGCAGAAAACCTCTGTGGCTGGTCGCACCTTTGCCCAAATTTTGCTTGGGCCTGCTAGGCTCATTTCACCCACTTGGCCTGGCAGGCTATGCTAGGCTTGCACTACTGGCCTGGATCCCACGCCTGCCAAGGGTGAGCTAGGCATGGATCATTGAGGGGTGTGTGAGTAAGCGATCATGGGGTCTGGCCATTGTGCACAGCCAGGCATGCTGGCTGCAGCAGAGCCGGCAGCTCCAGGCATCAGCACAGGTGCCAGCTCCCTGCGAGGCTGTGGCTGAACCAGGCATATTGCAAACAGCTTCCATGGCCGGCACCAGGCAATGTGGTGGTGCTCAGAAGCGTGGAGACACCAGAAACTGAAGAGCCCCAGGTGTAACAGACCTGGCTCAGGGAGCTCCTAGGTCTGGGCTTCCCGAAGCACCATAACTCTTCTCTCTTCTCCCCTTTTTGTCACCCACAATGTGATGAGCAAGGGACATGTTTCAGCCCTGTTTGTGTTACAGCTCTTTCAGCCCCACCATTCCACAGGTCCTGAGTTCTTGTTTTGCATCCAGGAAGAATGAGGTACACAGACAAGCGGAGGGTGAGCAAAGCAAAGAGGTGCTTTACTGAGCAACAGAACAACTCAGAGGAGACTCACTGAGTAGTGGTAGCTCCTCTCTGCAGGCAGGTTGTCCTGACGAGTGCCCAGCTCTCAGAAGAGAGGAGACCCACAGTGGGTAGCTCCTCTCCACAGGCAGGGCATCCTGACGAGTGTTCAGCTCTCAGCAGACAGGAGACCCACAGTGGGTAGCTCCTCTCTACAGGCAGGGCATTCCAATAACTGTTCAGCTCTCAGCAGAGAGGAGACCCACAGTAGGTAGCTTCTCTCCACTGGCAGGTCATCCCATCCTTTGCCTGAGTCTGGCTGAGTCATGGGTTTTTATGGGCTTCAGAGGGGAGGAAGTAGATGCTGAGTGATCCATGGGAGGCCATGGGTGGGGCCAGAAAAGTACCATAAGTTCTCACTCCAGTCCATGGAACTAGCAGCCTGGCCCCCAGACCTAAGGCGGTCCCTGGCCTGAAGGTGGGGTTTCACTGGGGACCTGCCCCTTTTTGCCCAGGAGCCTGTCTGCCTCCTGCTGCCATCCACAGTGCCCTGGCTGTTCATGCTGAGGGGTGCCTGCAAGCCCATGCCAAGCTGCCCTCAGTGGCCCCTCGGACTTTCTCCCATGCTCACGGGTGCCCAAAGTCTGGAGGGGGATCGAGGTGGCAGGGGGTTGGTGTGTCAGCACTTCCCTGAGCACATGCGCACCTGGCCAGGTTGTGACAGCACCGGGCTTGGCCACAGCTTTGCTCCAAAATTGGAGCAGGCACCAGGAGGAGGCAGAGGCCAGGCAGCAGGAGCAGGCACTTCCAAGCCTGTGGGGGCAGGAGGGCTTCCCAGCTTCCAAGAGTGCAGAGATGCCTGGGTATGCAGCTGTGGGAGGGCAGGGCTCCCACTTGTTCCCAGCTCCCACCAGCTCCATGGAGCATGTAGGCCCAGTCAGGACTCCCCCACTGCAGCCAGCATCATGGCAGGAGCTGCTCCAGACTGGCCACTGCTGCCATCACTACTAGGGTAATGAGATGGGGAGGAATTAGAAGGAATAGACATGACTAGAGGGACACTTTCACTGCATAGATCTTCATTTTTAATTTTGACAGTAACTGATAATTACCTATTCATAAATCAGTAAATTTAAAATAAAATAAAGAGTACATGTGATATAAATTATTTTGTTTTCTGGACTTAAGTAGCCAGAAGATATTTGAATCAGAATTAGATATGTGTTTTATTTTGGCATGTAAGTATTTTGACAGGTGACAAATGTATATAAATTACAGTAATTCACAAAATGTTTTATCATCTGTCAGTACACTAAGTTTATCACAAAAACCTGTATATCAGGCTCTCACCTCAGGATGGTTGAGTTCTCCTTCCTCTTCTTCATAGGGACCACCAACAATGAATGCATCAGGAATGTTATTAGCTCCTGGAGCCAGAATGTTGGCAATTGGCCACTTTTTGGGCCGGGGAACAGGTTCCCTTTCCCCTCCAAGCTTCAGAGTTCCATTCTTAAATAAAATGGGATAGTCCTTCTACAGAAATAGATACCATATGTCAGGAAAACTTGTAAAGAGGACTTTGAAATGGACAAGAAGATTATTCAAGTGTTCTTTTCAATGGAATGCTGAGTGTTGTCAAACATACCCCTCTATGATTAATCTGATTCTAGAGAGGGGCCTGTGCCCTTCATTCTCTTTGTGCTATTTTACAACTCTGTAACTTACAGACATTTGATAATAATGCAAATTATTCTTGTTCATAAATATGCAGATACAGTTTGTCCAGTGGCAATGTAACTGATTATTTCCCTGAAGCTAATGACAAGTTTTGAATTATTGGCAAATTCATTTCAGCATTCCTGATGCCTATATACTCCTTTGAACTCGTTGTCACATTTTACTGATTCCCTCATTAATTAGTTAAATAAAATCTTGGACCAAATTCTGTGTTATTTATATTTATATGAGAGTTGTGCTTATACCTGTTTAAAAATTATCCTTTAGAAAACAAACTAAAATCTGGCAAGGGGCTAAAAATATAGGCATTTTCATGTCTTATAACTTATCCAAAGTATACTTGCAGTAGAAAATTGGTAAAATATATAAGTAGGCAATTTATAGAAGGGGAAATCAGAACATCCAACATTTAAATAAAAACATGCTATGTTTCATTAATAATCAGTAAAGTGCACATTAAAACAATGAGATATCAGCCAGACAAGGTGGCTTAATGCCTATAATCCCACTTTGGGAGATAGAGCCAGGAGGATCACTTGAAGCCAGGAGCTTGAAACCAGCCTGGGCAACATAGTGAGACCCCCATCTCTACAAAAAAAAATTTTTTTAAATTAGCTAGATGCAATGGCATGCACCTGTAATCCCAGCTACGTGGGAGGCTGAGGTGAGAGGATTGCTTGAGTCCAGATGTTCAAGGTTACTGTAATCTATGATTGTGCCACTGCACTCCAGCCTAGGTGATGGAGTGAGACCCTGTCTCTTATTAATAGATAGATAGATAGAGAGATGCATAGATAGATAAAGAACAGGAACAAGAAGTTACTGGAAAAGATAAATAAATGGCCCTTAAATTAAAAGGAAGTTCTATTTCCAACACTATAGCAAACTAAAATACAACAGAGCCTTCATCAGCAACAAACACAACAAACTAGATAAAGTAGAATAGCAACAACAAAAAAGGAGTTATATTTTATCACATAGCCAAGGTCAAAAGAAGTAAATGAAAGTCTAGTCCAGTCATGGTGGCTCACACCTGTAATCCCAGCACTTTGGGAGGCCGAGGCGGGCGGATCACAAGGTCAGGAGTTCGAGACCAGCCTGGCCAATATGGTGAAACCCCATCTCTACTAAAAACACAAAAATTAAGCCAGGTGCGGTGGCTCACGCCTGTAATCCCAGCACTTTGGGAGGCCGAGGTGGGCGGATCACAAGGTCAGGAGATCGAGACCATCCTGGCTAATACGGTGAAACCCCATCTCTACTAAAAATACAAAAAATTAGCCGGGCCTGGTGGCGGGTGCCTGTAGTCCCAGCTACTCGGGAGGCTGAGGCAGGAGAATCGCTTGAACCCAGCTCCCCTCCCGGGAGGCAGAGCTGGCAGTGAGCCGAGATGGTGCCACTGCACTCCAGCCTGGGCAACAGAGCAAGACTCTGTCTCAAAAACAAAAAAAAATACAAAAATTAGCCGGGCGTGGTGGTGGGCGCCTGTAGTCCCAGCTACTCGGGAAGCTGAGGCAGGAGAATCACTTGAACCCAGAAGGCAGAGGGTGTAGTGTGCCGAGATCGCGCCACTGCACTCCAGCCTGGGTGACAGAGCGAGATTCCGTCTCAAAAAAAAAAAAAAAAAAAAAAAGAGAAAGAAAAAGAAAGTCTAAAAGTGCCAGAACTGGCAGCAGCAGCAACTCAATACCCAAGGGATAAGCTCATGAGCTGATGCTGCGCCAACCCAGGAAATGTCAGACTCAGACACTATTATAGAGAAGCAATCATGGCCCCATGCTCAGGCAGGACAGGAAGCTGGAACTAAGAGTACTGCATAAAACTAGGACCTGGGGCTGGGAGGGGTGGCTCACACCTGTAATCCCAGCACTTTGGGAGGCTGAGACATGCGGATCACCTGAGGTCAGGAGTTCAAGACCAGCCTGGCCAACACGGTGAAACCCCGTCTCTACTAAAATACAAAAAATTAGCTGGGCATGGTAGTGGGCACCTGTAGTTCCAGCTACTCAGAAGGCTGAGTCAGGAGAATTCCTTGAACCCGGGAGGCACAGGGTGGAGTGAGCCGAGATCATGCCACTGCACTCTAGCCTGGGCGACAGAGTGAGACTCCATCTCCATCTCCAAAAGCAAAGCAAAAAAGAATTCTAGGACCTGGTAGGGCAACCTTTCACCAAACATCAGAATAAAGGAGCCCTTTTCAAGTTTAAAATGATGCAAGAAATCTAAAAGAAAAAGATTTAACTATTAAAAAACCTTTGTGTACCAAAGCAACGACCCAAATTAAAAATAAATAATAAACCAGAAATAAATATGATAAACTATAAATTGACAAACTTGAAAGAAAACATTATTTTTCTCTACATATGAAGAATTTTTTTTTTTTTGAGACGGCGTTTCACTCGTTGCCCAGGCTGGAGTACAATCTTGGCGCGATCTTGGCTCACTACAACCTCTGCCTCCCAGGTTTAAGTGGTTCTCCTGCCTCAGCCTCCCCGGTAGCTGGGATTACAGGCACCCACCACCATACCCAGCTAATTTTTTGTATTTTTAGTAGAGACAGGGTTTCACCATGTTGGCCAGGCTGGTCTCGAACTCCTAACCTCAGTTGACCTACCTGCCTCAGCCTCCCAAAGTGCTGGGATTACAGGCGTGAGCCACTGCACCCCAGCCAGAATTTAATACATCAGCAAGAAAAATACTAAGCCCTCCAGGAGAAAAAAAATAAAACACACTTTTAATTATCAAAATTAGCAAAAACAAAGAGAAAATTTTCAATACAATCTCAAAGTTGGAGAGAGGGCAATGCACAGATCTGCCTCATATAACTATGTGGGCTGTTCCCTGGAAGGGTGATCAGCCATTTCATTTGCCTAGCACTGTCCCAGTTGTGGTGCTGAAAGTCCCATGTCCCAGGAACCTCCTAAGTCCTCAGCAAACTGAACAGTTGCTACACAACTTTAGTGGGTCATCCACATACACGGCCCTGGAAGTAAGATAAGTGGAAGTGTTAACTGAATAGAAGAAGCCTTTTAGCAAGCAAGTTAGAAATCTCCATCAAGAGCCTAAGAAACTCCATATCCAATCATTCCTATACCTAGAAATTTGGTCTAAGAAAATAATCTGGAATTAAGAGAAAGTTTTGTTTAATAAAGCACGTTGCACAAAATCTGCAAAATGTACACATAAAAATAATCTGTATAGAAATACACCAAAATTGGCCATTTTAAATCTTACATATTTTCCACCGTATATTTATATAAATTATATTTAATGCATAATATATAATATGTAAATTATAAACACTAAAATCTGTATATAAAATAGAAATAAACTATTTTTCAAGCCTAAAATAAATCTCAGCCATTAGCAGTGCAATGCTTTGAATGAAATCTTAGAGGTGAGGAAGAGATGGCCATATGAGTACAGACATGTTTGAATCTCTATAAATATCTGGCAGTAGGGCTTTACCTCTCCAAGTGATGGAACTTGCAGACCGACCATGTAGTTCTGCCCAGGACCTGTTGGAATGAAGGATTCAGGCACAGAGTAAGCAGCCTCCAACGTGACCTTCAGTAGATTGCCCCCTGAGATCTGGGCTGTGGTCAGTAAAGGCTCTGCCACTAATAATTTAACTTCAAGACTGCACTGCTGTAAAAGAATAAAATTATGCAGCATTTTGAAAATTGCCAGAGATCTTCCTTTTTTGCATTATCTCATTTGAATCTCATATTACTGTTCAAGATAAGAAGGTAAAGCTTAACTATTTCCATAAGTTGAAACCATGTTCTCTAAGTCCCATGAGTTGGAGATAGAGCCAAGAAGAGAATCTTAACCCTAAACTAGATCCCTTCCCACTCTACCATACTGAGGTAAAGTATATATATAAATACATATAAAACAGGAATTGTAAGATTCTGTTGAAATGTTGGCCAGGCATGGTGGCTCACTCCTGTAATCCCAGCACTTTGGGAGCCAAGGCAGGTGGATCACCTGATATCAGGGGTTCAAGACCAGCCTGGCCAACACGGTGAAAACCCATCTCTACTAAAAATACCAAAATTAGCCAGGCACGGTGGTGCGCACCTGTAGTCCCAGCTGCTGGGGAGGCTGAGGCAGGAGAATCGCTTGAACCCAGGGAGGCAGTGAGCTGAGATTGTGCCATTGCACTCTAGCCTGGTCAACAAGAGCAAAACTCCATCTCAAAAAAAACAAAAGAAATGTCGACAGAAGTTGCACATGAGTAAGTGAGATTGGGTGCTTTTTTTGCTAGTCTATATTTTATGATTATTTTTGTCATTTTTTTTAATTTTATTTTTTTTTTTTGAGACAGAGTCTCCCTCTGTCGCCCAGGCTGGTGTGCAGTGGCATGATCTTGGCTCACTGCAACCCCGCCTCCTGGGTTCAAGCGATTCTTCTGCCTCAGCCTCCTGAGTAGCTGGGAGTACAGGCGCATGCCACCATGCCCAGCTAATTTTTGTAGTTTTAGTAGAGACGGGGTTTCAACATATTGGCCAGGCTGGTCTCAAACTCCTGACCTCGTGATCCGGCCGCCTTGGCCTCCCAAAGTGCTGGGATTACAGGCGTGAGCCACTGCACCCAGCCTATTTTTGTAATTTAAATGTAATGCTTTGTAATAAGAAAATATTTTTTTCAAATAGATATGTATATATTCCGCATACATAGGTATAGACATATATGTGTATACCTCTGACATTTTCACTCAGGATACATATAAAGTAGGTTTTAAATGTGTATTGAGGCTGGGCAAGGTAGGATCTCGCCTGTAATCCCAGCACTTTGGGAGGCCGGGGCAGGCATATTACCTGAGGTCAGGAGTTAGAGATCAGCCTGGCCAACATGGTGAAACCCCATCTCTACTAAAAGAGAAAATATATAAAAATTAGCCGGACATGGTGGTGGTGCCTGTAATCTCAGGTACTTGATAGGCTGAGGCAGGAGAATCGCTTGAACCCATGAAGTGGAGGTTGCAGTGAGCCGAGATCACACCATTGCACTCCAGGGTGGGCAACAAGGGCAAAACTCCATCTCAAAAAAAAAAAAGAATGTGTATTGAATGCTAGGCACTTTGCTATATCACTAGGGATATAAAGACAAAGAAGACATAGTTCCTTTCAACACAGAACTCATGTCATAGTGTCAAGATTTATGCAAAATCTATACTAGAGACCTGTACAAAATGCTGCAGTCAAGGACACCAAGGAGGCAGTGAATAACTAATTATTTGGCTGGGGGTTGATATTTATAGGATAAATAGGCATTTACAACCTGGATCAGCAGAGGAAGGAAAGAAAAAATAATTCTGGATAAGAACAGTTTTTGTGGGCTGGTCCAAAGGCAGTGAGTTATCTCAACTGACTGTTCACAGTCAGTTACAGATCAAATTCTTTGTTCTATTCTTTCCCCACTTCTCACTACTGTGCTTAACTAGTCTTAGAGGGGAAAAACAGTCTATGTAAAGAGGGATTGGAACAGTATGGTATCTTCCATTTAGGTATATGTAAGTAATTCAGGATTCTGGAACTTGAAGTATTAATATAAGGAAAGGAGTAATGGGAGATGAGGTTGAAGGGGGCGGCCTCCATTATAAAGGATGCTATATGCCTGCTAAGCAATCTGGACCTTAACTTGTAAGCAGTGGGTGAATCCATGAACTACAGAGTACTAAGTAGGGGAAGAGATAAGATCAGATTCACTTTTAAATCACTGTGCAAGCCATGGGAAGGTTGAACTAGAGGGAGGTAAAGGTAGGTACGATGCTATTTGTAACTATCCAAGTGAGAGGTAATAAGGCAATAAAGAGTAGGAATGAAGCCAAAAAGAAAACCTAAAGACACTTAGAAGATAGAAAAGGTGGGATTTGGTGAAAGGCAGATTTGAGGACTGGTTGTAGTTAGGGTCTGAAGGAATATATATATGTCATGGATATAATTTAGGTTCTATGTTCCATGATTTCATGGATGGGTGATGCCACTAGTCAAAAAACTAAGATAAAAGGAAGAATAGGTTTCAGGGAAGATACTGAGTTCAGTTTTGGAATGTTGAGTTTTAGGTGCCTATGGAATAACATTATAGAGGTATACAGTAGGTGCTTATAAAGTCTGATATTCTAGAATTCCAGAAAGGGGTCTGGGCTAGAACTGTTGGATTAGAAATTTTCAGTGAGAGGCATGCTACCATGCCCTAAAGTATATGAGGTGCTTTCATATACTACTTGAACCATCAGGACATAGCTCAAGAGTTATTTCCATGGTTAAGCCTTCCTTGCCTCTGCCTGTGGACAAAGTAACTGATACCTGCTCTATGCCCATGTGCCTCACTCCACCATTTAATCACACTGGGTTATAGTCTATGATATGTAGACTGTGGGCTTTTCAAAGTAGGACTCTGCCTTATTATCTTTGTTTCCCAGAATCTAACACTAAGTGTGCTGTGAAAAGAAAATGCCCAATGCATTACACTCAACTGAACTGAACCTTAATAGCAGACAGAATTGTTACATTGAATGGCAGGCTGAAATGCTGAGAGCTAAAACTCTGATTACCTTAGCACTTGATCTAGGAGTTTCTAAGGGTGAGCCTTGCACAGGGTGCAATGGAACTGTTGTTTGAAATGAACTCTGTCCTGCAAAAAGAAGCCCAAGTTGAGCCAAAGAAGAAAGGGTTAAGTTGGGATGACTGCAGGCAGAGATAAATGTGCCCACTTTTCCCCTCAAATCCCTCAAATTCATTGAGGCTAATTTCTATATCTCTCTGGGGCTAAGTTTTATGAGCTTTGCCATTTCTGCTTTTGGGCAAAGCACACATCTGACCTTCCAGTAAGGGAAGAAGGTCCACCACAGCCTGACCAAGAATTAAGGTCTTCTCTTCTTTCTGTTTCTTTTCCTTTGGTAAAACTTCAGTCACAGTTACTAGAAAAATCAAAACAAAGAAAATGAGACATTTAAAACACATCTATCCGATAACCAAGCTGCAACAAACAAAGCATTGTCAAAGATATGTAAGTTAAAAAAAAAAAACTTGAAAGTAAAGAAGGCACCAACATTACTGACTTCTGGTGGAAAATACTGGACCACTTCAGTGACTTTTGAACTTTTTGCCTGCAAGTTATAATAAGAAATGGGTTTTAGATCATAATCATGTACATGCATGTGTATAAAAGTAACTGAGACTGGGCGTGGTGGCTCAGGCCTGTAATCCCAGTACTTTGGGAGGCCAAGGGGCCAAGGCGGGCAGATCACCTGAGGCTGGGAGTTCGAGACCACCCTGACAAACACGGAGAAAACCTGCCTCTACTAAAAATACAAAATTAGCCAGGCATAGTGGCCCATGCCTGTAATCCCAGCTACTCGGGAGACCGAGGCAGGAGAATCGCTTGAACCTGGGAGGCAGACGTTGCGGTGAGCTGAGATCAAGCCATTGCACCCAGCCTGGGCAACAAGAGGGAAACTCTGTCTCAAAAAAAAAAAAAAAGTAACTGATACATATGATTATATAACAAAGCTTCATATAATATTAATCTTTACTAGGTCAAAATCCTTAGGTATTTTCTATTCTATTTCATATAGAAGAACTTACTGGTCATAATGCCCATCAATTGATCTTAAGAATGGCTAAAAAGTCACAATCTGAAGTTTGAAAAACACTGCTCTAGGGTGGGCGAGGTGGCTTATGCCTTTAATCCCAGCACTTTGGGAAGCTGAGGTGGGCAGATCACGAGGTCAGGAGATCGAGACCATCCTGGCTAACACAATGAAACCCCGTCTCTACTAAAAATACAACAACAAAATTAGCCAGGCGTGGTGGCGGGCACCTGTAGTCCCAACTACTCAAGAGGCTGAGGCAGGAGAATGGCGTGAACCCAGGAGGTGGAGCTTGCAGTGAGCCGAGACTGTGCCACTGCACTACAGCCTGGGCGACAGAGCGAGACTCCTTCTCAAAAAAAAAAAAAAAGAAAAAGAAAAAAGAAAAGAAAAGCACTGCTCTAGATCCCCCTATATTGCCTACCATAAGTCTTGACACATTTTGGAGTAATCCTGTAGCATGCAGAGTATGTACAAGGTTTTTCACTGCAGCATTACTCTGTGTGCTTAACACTTATTATAACAATTTCAAAATTTCAAATACACAAAGTAGAATAGTATAACAACTATCCATATAACCATAATCTAAATTTAACAATTTTTTTGCTTCATCATGTGTAGCTTTGTTTGCTCAAATACTTTTATCATATTTGCTTTGTTTGCTGAAGTACTTTTCAAATAAATTACAGACATCATGACATTTTACTCCTAAATACCAAAGTATACAAATCCCAAGTAAGACATTTTCCTAGAAAACCACAATCACTTTACCACATCTAGCAAGTGTGTGATAATAGCACTAAATAATTCCTTAATTCATCTAGTGTCCAGTTTATATTTAACATTTCCCAATTATCCCCAAATTTATTTTGTAGCTGGTCTGTTCAAAGACCACATATTGCATTTGGTTGTCATGTTTCTTTTCATTTAGAACAGTTCCCCCTTTCCACATGCTTCTCTCAAACACTTCTCTCTTTTGTTGAAGACACCAGGCCAATAGTTACATAGAATGTCACACCTTCTAGATTTGTCTCTTGTTTTATTCCTCATAGTATTTAATTTGTTTCTCAATTCCTGTGTTCCTACTTGGGTTCAGCTTCAGCATTTTCAGCAAGGATAACAGAGTTTGATAACATACTTACCTATGTGGTATGTTATCAAACTCTGTGACCTTTGTAACCTGACAGATGAAAATAGCATCTAAACATAATTTATTTTTTGTATTAGAATGAGGTTGAAATTTTTTCCATATACTTAAGGACCAGTTACAGTTTCTTTTCCATGAACTTTTCATATTCCTTTCATATGTTTTGTATACTTTTCCATTAGATTCTTGCTCTTATTAATATGCAAGTGCTCTTTAAAGGTAGATTTGCCTTCTGTCTAGAAATGAATTGCAAATTGTATTCCAGTTTGTGGTTTGTCTTTTACAGTTGCTAATGAATATTTATATATATTTTTTCTGTGGTTTCTACAGTTGTGAAATACTTATAAAGGCTTCCTCTCTCTGATTATTTTAATTCCATGATTTCTTATGGTACTTACATGATTTAATTTTTTACACACATTTTATCCAGGTGGTATTTATTTTGGTGGTTTGTTTGTTTGTTTTTCAAGACCAGGTCTCACTCTGTCACCTGGGCTGGAAGGCAGTGGTGCGATCTCAGCTCACTGCAACCCCCGCCTCGAGGGCTCAAGTGATTCTCCCACCTCAGCCTCTAGAGTAGCTAGGGCTACAAGTGCTCACCACCATACCCAGCTAATTTTTGTGTATATGTGTGTGTGTGTGTGTGTATATATGTGTGTATATATGTGTATATGTGTGTATATGTGTGTGTATATATATGTGTATATATGTGTATATGTGTGTATATATGTGTATATATATGTGTGTGTGTGTGTGTGTGTATATATACATATATATATATATTTTTTTTTTTTTTTTTGTGAGACGGAGTCTTGCTTTGTCACCCAGGCTGGAGTGTAGTGGCGCAGTCTCGGCTCACTGCAAGCTCCGCCTCCTGGGTTCTCGCCATTCTCCTGCCTCAGCCTCCTGAGTAGCTGGGACTACAGGTGCCCGCCACCACACCCGGCTAATTTTTTGTATTTTTACTTGAGACGGGGTTTCACCGTGTTAGCCAGGATGGTCTCGATCTCCTGACCTCGTGATCTGCCCGCCTCGGCCTCCCAAAGTGCTGGGATTACAGGCGTGAGCCACTGCACCCAGTCATTGTTTTTTTGTTTGTTTTTGTTTTTTGTTTTTTGAGAGAAAGTCTCACTGTGTCACTCAGGCTGGAGTGCAGTGGTATGATCTCGGCTCACTGTAACCTCCACCTCTCAGGTTAAGTGATTCTCCTGCCTCAGTCTCCTGAGTAACTGGGACTACAGGCAGGCTCCACCACGCCTGGCTAATTTTTGTATTTTTAGTAGAGACGGGGTTTCACCATCTTGACCAGGCTGGTCTTGAACTCCTGACCTTGTGATCCACCCACCTCAGCCTCCCAAAGTGCTGGGATTACAGGCTTGAGCCACTGTGCCCGGCCCATTATGTTTTTTAATTCAATTTGAGATCTTCCAGTTCTTGGAATGACTTATGGTTTTAAGTTGAAACCTGGACTTTTCCTATTATTATGAATCTCTGGATCTTACTTACACCTTCTGTTTTCAGCTGGCTTTTTCCAACACCACCCCAAAAGGGGAAGGAAGGAGATGCTGCCTCATTACTGACAAGTTGGGGTGGAAGTCTAGGTTCCCTACTCAGCCTCCTCTGACACCTGATGGAGGCAGCTCCTCATTACTGCTGAGCAGGGGAATTGGAGTCCTGATTCCTTACTTGGTTGCCACTGATACCACAGTGGGTGTGGACTCATTACCCTTGGGTGATGGTGAAAATTCTGACTCTAAACTAGGCCTCCTCTGACACCACTCCAGTGGGAAGTGAAGGGACACCTTGCTGCTGACAGTTTGGGATAGAAGTCCAAGATCCATGTGGTCTCCACTAACATTATGAGGGGTGGGAAGGGGACTCATTACTAGAGGGGATAAAAGCCCTGGTTCCCTACTTGGTCTTCTCTGACATCACTAGGGTAATGGAGAACCTCATTTTTGAGCTTTGTGAGAGTGGAAGTCTAGGCTCTCCACTCAGCTTGATTGAGGGTGGGGTTTTTTTTCCTACGATGTTTGGCTGGAGTACGGGAATTACTGTCTATAACTTTTCTGGCTTATGAGGCTGCCGCTTTCATAGTCTTTTGGCTAAACAGAGCAGACTTTTATCAGGCTTTCTTTCTTTTTTCTTTTTTTTGGTCTGTGCCCATTGGTGTCTCCAGGTTGCCACCTTCTTCAGCAAGAAGTATGGGATATATAAGGCAAAAAGAAAACCCACGGAACTCACCACTGTGTCATTCCCCAGGTCCCAAGTTTCCTTCTCTCCACCTTTCAGAGTCTCTTATGTTTGTTTTATATATAATGTCCAGGGTTTGTAGTTGTACTCAGTGGGAGGAATAGAGAAAAGTACATCTATTCCATCTTCTCAAAAGTTCTGCTTTTAATCCTTTTTATTTCTAATTAATGCGCTTAAGATTATAAATGTACCTCTAAGTACACCTTTAACTATATCCCATAAATTCTGATATTTGGTGTTTTACTGTTGATCTCTTCCAAATGCTTTGCAATTTTTATTATGACTTTTTTATTTGTCCCACGAATGATTCATAAGTATGTTTTTAAATTTCCAAATAGCTTTTTGGATATCTTTTTGTTATTGATTTCTAATTTTGTTGATTGTTACATTTTGGCAGAAAAGGTGTTCTGTATGCTATTGATCCTTTGATCTATGGTAGGACTTGCTTTATCGCTTAGAATGTGGCCAATTGCTATCATAAAAATGCTCCTCCTGTGTTTTAAAAATATATATATTCTTTAATGGTTAGTACAAGCCTATGATTATTCCTAGGGAAGACTTTTTTCTCTACCCAGGATCTAGACAGAGATGCTGATAAGCAGATTTTATTTTCCTGGTCCATACTTTCTGAGAGTCTTAACTTGTGATGGGGAGGTGATCTCAGTCTCTATTCCCCCATCAACAACAGCCAAAGGTTTTCTGTCCTTGTGAGAGCAATAAAACCCAAGCCCCTAGGTTTTGGAGTACTGCCTTCTCCCTGCACACTTCCACTAACACATACACATCAATGGCAGCTGTTCAAGATTTTCAGGTTTCAGTTCCTGCCTTGCTCTTGGGAACAAAGGAACTGTCCTTTCTTTCTCATGATTTTAGTTACATGTTTAAAAGAATGTTTTGGTTGTGCTTTTCCCATCCAACACGACAGGGAAGAAGGCAATCGGGACATTGATGTTTAGAACCACAAGGACTTACAGAACACAGGTTTGTGAGCGAGGTCATCTAAAGTGATTCCTCCTTCAGGATTAAACTCAAAACTGCTAGTGAAGTTGTATTTTGCACTTCCTTCTGGAGAAACAGTAATTTTTGCAGAGTCTCCCAGAACCACTTGATTGAATTCTGCTCGAATAAAGGTAACTGGAGTATCTCCTTTAAAACCTTTCTGTTGGCAGAAACACACCACTTTACAATTATATTCAAATAGAGAATTTTCCTACACATCTGGTAACCCATTTTGATTTGGGCTAAATAGCATTTTTCATTTGTTCCTAACAAGCAACATCACAAATACAAAAGGACTAGGTAGAAAAATCATTAAACAAATCTAGTTTTACTTAAATGCAACATTCCATTGAAGTGCTGTTATGTTGGAGTCTTGAAAATAACATTTATTGTGTTTCACCTAATAATAAAAGTATACTGAGGAACATTTTTTTTTCTGTTTGTTTGTCTGTTTTGAGATGGAGTCTCGCTCTGTCACCAAGGCTGGAGTGCAGTGGCGCGATCTCAGCTCACTGCAAGCTACTGAGGAACATTTTTTTTTTTTTTTTTTTTTTTGAGACGGATTTTGGCTCTGTCGCCCAGGCTGGAGTGCAGTGGCGCAATCTCAGCTCACTGCAAGCTCCGCCTCCCGGGTTCACGCCATTCTCCTGCCTCAGCCTCCCGAGTAGCTGGGAGAGGAACATTTTTAAAAGTAAGAAAATTAATTACCTACAATCTTACTGTAACATGCAAGCATTATTAACATTTTAGAATATATTTTCTAGTGTTCTGCTGTGAATATATGGATGTACGTGTGTGTACCCATACATGCACACATAGATACATTTTTATATATGCATTTTAAAACAAAGTGGAGCTCATTAATTACATCCTCTTTGGAATGATCTTTTTAAACTTAATATACTGAATATTTTCCCATTTCATTATATTCCTAATTTTTAGTACATCACATTGTTGTTGTTTTTTTAATTAATCAAATAGAATTAATCACAAGGGAAACTCTGGAAGAATTCAGATCCTTCTCAGGAGAAAGGGAAAAAAATCATATGTGAACTGCTGTCTAGGGAAACTAAAACCACTATTTCTTTCATCCTGTTAAATTTAGTATTCAAATTGCCGGGTATTTGAGACACACAGTAATGTGACTTGGAGATTAAGACTAACAATAAGGAACACTGAGGCGGAATGCCACTGCTACATAAAGCCAGGAGGTTTGGAGGTAGAGAATGAAGCAAAATTCCATTCCTCCTGCAGGTACTCCCAAACTAAGGATTTTTGTAAATTTCCAAAAGTAACTTTACCAAATCATATCCCTCTGTCACGGTGATCTGCACGAGTCTGCCTGCTGATGGCACTTGCTCCATATCACCAACTGGGAAAAGTCCCTCTGTTTTCTTTGGTCTCTGTAAACAGAATGAATCAACCTGTCCCCTCATGTACCACAGCTGCACAAGT
This sequence comes from Gorilla gorilla gorilla, assembly GCF_029281585.2. Lineage (NCBI taxonomy): Eukaryota > Metazoa > Chordata > Mammalia > Primates > Hominidae > Gorilla > Gorilla gorilla. Next base: position 42,385,782 of record NC_073232.2, on the reverse strand, counting down.
ACCCATATTCCATCATAACCAATACCAGGGAAAACCTAAGGAAATGCCATAGTCCAGCACTGTTTTATTCCCCACATCCAACCTTTGCTGTTGGACAGGCAGTGTTTTAGGGAGCTGGTCACAAGGATGATTTCACTGGTAGCGCTAAAAGATGTTTATACAGGTAACTAACCCATTAAGCACAAAGTATCACAAGACAAAGTAGGAACACCTTGACCTCCCATACCCTACATCAGGGGTCCCCAGCCCAAACCATGAACCAGTACCAGCCCGTGCCCTGTCAGGAACTGGGCTGTACAGCAGGAGGTAAGCAGCAGGCGAGCAAGCAAAGCTTCATCTCTATTTACAGCCACTCTGCATCACCTGCATTACCACCTAAGCTCTGTCTCCTGTCAGATCAGTGGCAGCATTATATTCTCACAGGAGTGCGAACCCTATTGTAACTGATGCACGCAAAGGATCTAGGTTGTGCGCTCCTTATAAGAATCGAATGCCTGATTTGTCACTGTCTCCCATCACCCCCAGATAGGACTGTCTAGCTGCAGGAAAACAAGCTCAGGGCTCCCACTGATTCTACATTATGGTGAGTTGTATAATATTTCATTATATAGGCTGGGCACGGTGGCTCACGCCTGTAATCCCAACACTTTGGGAGGCGAGGCGGGTGGATCACCAAGTCAGGAGTTCAAGATCAGCCTGTCCAATATGGTGAAACCCCATCTCTACTAAAAAATTCAAAAATTAGCCAGGTGTGATGGCACATGCCTGTAAGTCCCAGCTACTTGGGAGGCTGAGGCAGGAGAATCGCTTGAACACGGGAGGCAGAGGTTGCAGTGAGCTGAGATCACACCACTGAACTCCAGCCTGGGCAAAAGAGTGACTCCGTCTCAAAACAAAAAAAATTCATTATATATTACCATGCAATACTAATAGAAATAAAGTGCACAGTAAATGTAATGTGGTTGAATCATCCCCGCTGCCCCCAGTCTGTGGAAAAATTGTCTTCCACGAAACTGGTCCCTGGTGCCAAAAAGGTTGGGGACTGCTACCATACACTGTTCACAGTGTTCTCTGGTAACCATTTTTTTTTAATCTGCAAAGCTCCCTTCAAACATTATTTAACTTCTCAGTTTTACAAAAATATATTTTGAGAGCAGGAAAGAAGCAGCCACACAAAATGGTAGTCCACTGGAAAAGGTCTTAATATATTTCTTATTTAGTCAGATATACTCTCAATTTTACAATACTAAGGGCACAAACAATTTCGATAATAAATTGGATATTTGTTTTTTGGAAAAGGTCTTTTATCTCTCCTTCCTTCCTTTTTTTTTTTCAGGCTCTCATTCTGTCACCCAGGCTGGAGTGCAGTGGTGCGATCACAGCTCACTGCAGCTTCAACCTCCCAGGCTCAAGTGATTGTCCCACCTCAGCCTCCTGAGTAGCTGGGACTATAGGCATGCGCCACCACGCCCAGCTAATTTTTGTATTTTTTATAGAGACAGGGTTTCACCATGCTGTCTAGGCTGGTCTTGACGGCTAGGCTCAAGCAATCCGCCCACCTCAGCCTCCCAAAGTGTTGGGATTAAAAGGCATGAGCCACTGTGCCTGTTGAAAAGGCCTTATTTTCTAACTCAATTCAAACATTTACTGAGGACATACTATGCTAAGTGTACTTGGTGATACAAAAGAGAAAACAACATCTTACAGCCTTCAGACTTTATAATTATCCTGCCTCTTCTCAGCTACTCCAGCATTTTTCCAGTCACCTAAAAGTGTCAAATCATTTGTTCAACAACATATTTCTGGGCTCTTTAAGGGCTTTAGTGGCACTGACAACTTCTTTGTCAAATGTACATTTGAAATGCCCTTTTCTATCAGTCTTCTTTCCTTTTCAATAATATGGCATTAGGCCTTCATTACCCTTCTGCTAGACTGTAACAAAAGCCTCCTAACTGGTGTCTCTGACTCCAGTTTCTCACTCTAATTCATCCTGCTTTTGTCAGAATTGCTCATTGAAAAAACTTGTTAAGCTTGGCACTGTGATGGGTGCTGAGGATACAAGAGATAAGATGTGAACTCTCTAACCTCAAGAAATTTAAAATCTAGTGAGGATGAGAGACGTGTAACTAGACCAGGAGTCATAATCTGTGAGACAGGTGCTCTGACAGAGGAAAGAAGGGAGGAGTGAAACACACAGGGAGGAAAAGGGGGGTGGAAATTTATTTTTTCTTTTACAAATAAAAAGAATGAGAGAAGCAAGGAAATTAACTGATTATAGCCAGTGTGCCAAGTGTGCTTCACATTTATTATCTTAAATGTAGCCTCCCTTCTAAGAGATTCTTAAATCTCTATTTGATTGAAAAAAACTGAGCTTCAGAGAAGTTTGTTATCTTACCAGCAGTCATACAGCAAGGAAGTGCTGAATGAAGCTGGGACCTAGCTGGATTTGAGAATACATATGCATGCCAGGAAAATCTTGGAGGAAGTACCGTGGAACTATGTCTTAATAAAGGGAAGGATATTCCAAGAAAGGGAACAGATTTTAAAACGTTCAGAGGCAAAACAACACACATAGCAAGTAGCAAGTAGCTTGCAGTGGTGGAGTAAGAAGAAATAGGGAGAAAATGAGAAGAGACAAGCAGATAAATACCTTATTAAAGTACAGATCTGATCGTATCACTGTCTTGTTCCCTCTCACCTACCAAATAAACTGTAACACTACAGTTTAACTGTAGTTAAATGTAGTACTACATTCAGGGCTTTCTAGGATCTTGCAGTGCCAGTCAACTCCCCTCTTCTAGCTTATGCTCTTGCTTAGTATTTTTCAAAGATTACCTGCATTTAGTCGCTTTTGAACCTTTGCATTTTTCCTTCCCCTTGGAATTATCTCTCCCTTTCTCCTCACTCCGTCTCTACAGCAAATCCTACTCATCCTTTAAAATCCAGCTCAAATGCTTCCTAGTCCATGAAGCTTCCCAGTCGGAAAAACTTGCCTTTCCTCTGAATTCATTTAGCACTTTACACGTCTTTTATGGCATTACCACAAGCTGTCCTGTTTATGAAGACTGGGTATTCAAAAGACCTTTCCTACTTAACAACTATGTGCCCCTGGGCAAATGCCTAACTTCTCTAAGCCTCAGTTTCACCTTCTGTAAAATGGATAACTTCCAACCTGTTTCACATTTATTGTGAATATCCCCTAAGATATTAAAGCTGTTTAAGCTATGAAGTACTGCACAAATGATATTATTAATATGCAGCGTTTGTCCTGAGAGCTCATTTACACCCTTGAAGGCATGTAACCTGTCTCACGCATATTTACGGGCCCCGAGTGCCTGGCACCATGTCTTGTACACAAGAGGCGTTCGCGTCGTGTTTGAATTATGAATGCAAGATATAGGACTAAAGTTATGGTAAGGGCAGCTAGGGTGGGGACTCTTGTTGCCCCCGGCAAGGCACGCATTTCTTGTCATCTGCTCGGAATAAGCTGCAAGGGGAGAGTCCAGTGAGAAAAAGGTTAGACGAAGGAGGCGATGTGACTGGGTCTGGTCTGGGGACAAGCGCAGTCAGCGCAGAATGAGGAGGCCTCCGACGAGAAGCGGTAAAGGAGGGTCTACGTCCGCGCTCCTGTGGAGGTCGCCGGGCTGGGGCTGGCGGCAGAGTCCGCGCCTGGCCGGGCCAGCGGCTTTTCGGTCTAAATATCGGGGTTTTCAGCCTGGCCTTAGCTAAGGGAGCAGAAGATCGGGGTGATGGCTGTGGTGTGGCCGCAGGGCTGAGGTGGGGAGGCCGGGAAGAGAGGGTTTCTTCAGGAGGGATCACTGTCTTACCTGCAGCAGCCTCAGTTTGTTTTTGACAACTATAGCAACCAACTACCTCTCGCGAGAACTTACTTTTGGCAATCGCACCAGCAAGTTTATTCCAAGACTCGCGATAACCCTCTGGGGCCGGGAGCAGGGAGCGAGACGCTGAGCTGCTGCGCCTGCGCCCTAGCGCCGGTTGCAGCCTCCTCACTTCGAGAGCCTGCTGTTTTCGCGGATGCTTTACTTTGGCAAGAGTTGGGTTTAAGTGCACAGGTTTCCACCTTTACATTTTGCTTTCTCGACTCTTTGATTTCAATATTTCTCCATAATAGGAGGGAAAAAAGCAAAAGGAAGTTTAAAGAAAAAGGCCTTTATTAAACTGATTTGAAAACATCATTTAAATATTTCTCCGTGAAATATGCAGTATTTTTTAAATGAGCCCGTCACGCACTGTTGAGAGTGCAAAATGACCCTGCTTCTAGGTGCTTAATATTTGTACAATAAACAGACCTGAAGTTTATGATGTTAATACAAATTTTTAATATTCAGAATTTAACATTAAAGAGCTAGAATAGCAAAACACAATAGCAATAACCTGGAAACAACCCAAGTGCCCGTCGAAGGAGTAGTGGATGAGTGGACCAATAAACTGTGGCATATTCACAAAATGGCATATTACAAGCAGTCAAAGTTAATGAACTGCAGCCATACACACAACACGGATGAATTTTAGCAGTATATATACTTTAAATTGTTGCAGTGTTAAGAGCCAGCTTGAAGGGACTCCCATGGGCCAAATGAGGGACAATTTGAGCATGAAGTAAACAACGACGATAACGGATTACAAACCATTGAATAAAATAGGAATATGCAAGTCCGTGTTGATACAGAGAAAAAGGAAAACTCTTTCGAAGTAGGATGCCAACCCAGAAGTGTAGCGAGAAGGATGGAAATAGAGAACTACCATTTGACAACTATTGAGGAGGATGACTGAGGCAGGAGTCTTCAACGGACGCTAAGGCTGGTGGGTAGATGTTCTATGAGGCATAGAATACTGGCGTGATTTTGGAATGCTTCCATGGAATACTACTTGATTACAGAGGGGGAAACAGTGAATGGACGCAACCAACATGATCAGGTGATCATGGTTAACATCACCAGTGTTGGGAGGAGTCTACATTGTGAGCCTCCTGGTGAAACACACTAAAAAAAAAACACATACACACACAAAGCATCCTTTTTGGTTTTCCTACCATGAAAGGAACTCAGGTTGTGGGCCATCCAAGGACAAGAAAGACTGGGAACTGTCTCTGACTGAGGTTATATGACAACTAAATTCAATATGTATCTCTGTATAGCATTCTGGACCAGAAAGGAAAACAACATTGTTAGGACAGTGGGCAAAATGTGAATTAGCTCTGTGAATCGCATACCACCCCGAACATGCCCTATCTCATCTGAATTGGATGGTAGTGTTGTACCAATATTGATTTCCTGATGTGGAAGTTTGTTTGTTGTTAGGTAGGAGAGTGTCCCTGTTTAGGGGAAAATAAACACTGGTGTGTTTAGGAGTGATGAGACACCATCTCTTCAATTTGCTCTCTTGACTCTCAAAAGGTCCAGAAAAAGACTAACAAGGGATACATACACATGTACACACACATATGCACATGCATGCACACCTGCACACATACACACACAGTGAGCAATGGAACAAGTGCAATAAAGTGTTAACTATTTGGGAATCTGAGTGCAGGGGACATGGGACTTCCTTACACGATTTGGGCAACTTTTCTATACATTCGAGATCATTTCAGAACAAATTATTAAAATATATACACACGCATAACCACTCTCCCTGGGAAGCCCTTTGCTTAGGAAATAGTTACCAGGGTCAAATTTTAAAATTTTTATTTATATGAATAAAGAAACATTATAAATATTAAGAGAAATATTTTTTGAAAGTTGCAGTGTTACAGGTAATAAAGGTTCTCAAAATAAAACTACTGTAGCATTACTGAGTAAGGCTTTCTCTCTGGATTTTTTTCCCAAGTGAGAGTTTTGGGTGAATTTCTACTGAGACAGCTATCCCACTTGCAAATGACAGGCTTTTTCTACATAATAAGCTGGGTTAGGCCAAGTCTTTAATAGGGAGCTGTTCTTCCAGAAATCGCTCATGATCTTGGTCTACTTAGTACTTTGCTTCAAGGTCTTAGGCAAGCAAGGATAAATAACAGATGTCACTTCCTTAAACATAATTAATCTCCATTCAACTGTAGGGTACCTGAGAGCAAGGGCTGTATGTTACAATTTTCTTTTTTTTTTTTTTTTTTAAGATGGAGTCTCACTCTGTAGCCCAGGCTGGAGTGCAGTGGCGCAATCTGGGTTCACTGCAACCTCCACCTCCTGGGGTCAAGTGATTCTTGTGCCTCAGCCACTGGAGTAGATGTGATTACAGGCACCCATCACCACGCCCAGCTAATTTTTGTATTTTTAATAGAGACAGGGCCATGTTGGCCAGGCTGGTCTTGAACTCCTAACCTCAGGTGATCCACCCGCCTCAGCCTCCTAAAGTGCTGGGATTACAGGCATGAACCACCATGCCCGGCCTTTTTTTTTTCTTTTTTTCCTTATTGAGACAGTCTTGCTCTGGAGTTCAGTGGCATGATCTCGGCTCACTGCAACCTCTGCCTCCCGGGTTCAAGTGACCCTCCCACCTCAGCCTCCCGTGTGTGTGTGTGTGTGTTACAGTTCTTTTATTCTCCTACAGTGCTTAGCAGTGGCCACTCTGTTTGAAAGGCATTCAATACTTTTTGACTGATTTAAAACATCCACTTCTGTATGGAAAAAGCCCTCTTTAGTGGTATGGAAAATATAATAGTACTGGAATCATAATAAAATCATCTACATATACAAACCAATTTCAGGGAAAAAAACTATACAAATGTCTTTCTAATAAAATTCGAATGCCTTAGTCTGAGTTTCAAAGGCCTCCACTAAATGATGCACTAGCTCAACAAATTCCTTTCTCATTACTCCAAAAGACTTGTTTCTAATTAGCTAATTTGTTACTTCCAAAGTCAACGTTTCTGACAATAATACAATCAAATGTATTGCTCATCCCCAAATTGATCTACAGATTGAAAGCAATCACTATGAAAACCCCAACTGTTTTTTTTTTCTTTCAGAAATTAGCAAGCTGATCTTAAAATTCATATGGAAACGCAAGGGACCCAGAGTAGCCAAAACAATCCTGAAACAGAAGAACAGTTGGAAACCTCACACTTCCCAATTTCAAAACTTTCTACAAAGCTGCAGTAATCAAGTAATGAAGACAGTAATAAAGACATAAAGATAGCCATATAGATCAAAATAATCAATTGAATTGAGAGTTCAGAAATAAACTCTTACATTTACGGTCAATTGATTTTTAACAAGAGTGCCAAGATGATCTACTGGGATGTGGGAGGGAGGGGGTAATATAGTCTTTTAAACAAATGGTACAAGGAAAAACAATGTCCACATGCAAAGAATGAAGTTGGACCCTTACCTCACACCATATACAAAAAATAACTCAAAATGGACCAAAGACCTAAATGTAAGAACTAAAACTATAAATTTGAGGGTTTTCTATTTCTGTGAAGAATGTCATTGCAATATTGATAGAGATTGTGTTGAATCTGTGGAGCACTTTGGGAAGTATGAACATTTTAACAATGTTAATTATTCTAATCCATGAACATAGGATACTATTTGTGTCTTCAGTTTCTTTCATCAGTGTTTTGTAGTTTTCATTGCAGAGATCTTTTGCCTACTTGGTTAAAACTTCCTAGGGTTTTTTTTTGTTTTGTTTTGTTTTTTGTAGCAATTGTGAATGGGATTGCTTTTTTCTTTTTCAGATAGTTCACTATTGGCATATAGAAATGCTACTGATTTTTGTATGTTGCTTTTGTATCCTGCAACTTTACTGAATTTATTACTTCTAGCAGTTTTTTGGTGGAATCTTTAGGGTTTTCTGTGTATAAGTTCATGTCATCTGCAGACAGGAAGTTTGACTTCTTTCTTTCCAATTTAGATGCCCTTTGTTTCTTTCTCTTGCCTAATTACTGTGGCTAGGACTTCCAGTACTATGTTGACTAGAAGTAGTGAAAGTGGCTATCCTTGTCTTGTTCCAGATTTTAGAGAAAAAGCTTTCAACGTGTCCTCATTCAGTATGTTAGCTGTGGGTCTGTCATACATGGTCTTTATTTACAAACTATGCATCTGACAAGGGGTTAATGTCCAGAGTATATAAGAAACTCAACACCAAAAAAAAAAAAAATCCAAAAAAACAAAAAACCCCACAAATAATCTGATTTTAAAATGGACAAAAGATCTAAATAGACATTTCTTGAAAGAAAGTATACAAATGGCCAACAGATATATGAAAAAATGCTCAACATCACTAAACGTGATGGAAATGCAAATAGTGTATCTACACAAACCTAGATAGCGTAGCCTACCACATACCTAAGTCATATAGAGTATATCCTATTGCTCCTAGGCAACAAACAGGTATGGCATGTTATCATACCGAATACTGTAGGCAATTGTAACACAATGGTAAGTACTTGTGTATCTAAACATAGAAAAAGTACAGTAAAAATATGGTATAAAAGATAAATAGTACACCTGTAGAAGGCACTCACAATGAATGGCACTTGCTGGCCTAGAAGTTGCTCTGGGTGAGTGAAGGAATGAGTAGTGAGTGAATTGTGAAGGCCTAGGACATTACTGTATACTACTGCAGACTTAACAAACACTATATAATTAGGCTACACTAAATTTATTTTAAAACTTTTTAATAATAAATTTACTTTAGCTTACTGTAACGTTTTTGCTTCCTAAACATTTTTTTTTTCCCTTGGGGACAGGGTCTCGTTCTGTCACCCAGGCTGGAGTGCAGTGGCATGATCATGGCTCACTGCAGCCTCAATCTCCTTGGGCTCAAGCAAACCTCCTGCCTTTTTGTATTTTTTGTAGAGATGGGGTTTCACCGTGTTGCTCAGGCTGGTCTTGAATTCTTGGGCTAAAGTGATCCACCTGCCTCGGCCTCCCTAAGTGCTGAGACTACATGCGTGAGCCACTGCACTCAGCCTAAACTTCTTAACTTTTTGACTCTTATAGCTATACAAAAATATTTTCTGTATGTCCTTATAAGCTTTTTATTAAAAAAATTATTTTTTACAGGCCTTCTACAGGTGTACTATTTATCTCTTATACCATATTTTTACAGGTGGCTCATGCCTGTAATCCCAGCACTTTGGGAGGCTGAAGTGGGTGGATCACAAGGTCAGGAGATCAAGACCATCTGGCTAACATGGTGAAACCCCATCTCTACTAAAAATACAAAAAATTAGCCAGGTGTGGTGGTGGGCACCTGTAGCCCCAGCTACTCAGGAGGCTGAGGCAGGAGAATGGCGTGAACCTGGGAGGAGGAGCTTGCAGTGAGTGGAGATCACGCCACTGCACTCTAGCCTGGGTGACAGAGCGAGACTCTGTCTCAAAAAAATAAATAAAATAAAATAAATTATTTACTTTTTGACCTTTTTTTGTTAAAAACTAAGACACAGGTCAGGTGTGGTGGCTCTGGCCTGCAATCCCAGCACTTTGGGAGGCTGAGATAAGAGGACTGCTTGAGTCCAGGAGTTACCAGCCTGGGGTAACATGGTGAGACCATGTCTCTTCAAAAAACTTAAAAATTAGCATGGTGTGGTGGCAAAAGCCTGTAGTCCCAGCTACTTGGGACGCTGAGGCAGGAGGATTGCTTGAGGCCAGGAGTTCAAGGCTGCAGTGAGCAATGATTCTACCACTGCACTCCAACCTGGCTGACAGAGCAAGACCCTGCCTCCAAAACTAAAAAAAAGACACAAACACACACATTAGCCTAAGTCTACACAGGCTCAGGATATCAACATGACTATCTTCCACCTGCACATCTCATCCCACTGGAAGGTCTTCAGGGGCATAACACACATGGAGCTGTCATCTCCTATAACAATGCCTTCTTCTGGAATACCTTCTGAAGGTCCTACCTTAGGCTTTTTATAGTTAACTTCTTTTCAATAAGTAGATGGAGTATACTCTAAAATAATGATAAAAAGTCTAGCATTAGTAAGTACTAAGTGATAGGAATTTTTCAGCTGTGTTATAATCTTATGGAACTACTCTCATATATGTAGTCTGTCGTTGACTGAACCTTCATCATGCAGTGCATTGTTGGCGAGAATGTAAATTGGTACAGCCACTGTGGAAAATAGTAGATGGTTCCTAAAAAAATTAAAAACAGAGCTACCATATGATCTAACAATCCCGTATATCCAAAGGATATATCAGTATGTCAAAAAGATGTCTGCACACCCATGTTTATTGCAGCACTATTCACGATGGCCAGAATATGGAATCAACCTAAGTGTCCGTCAACAGATGAATGAATATGTGGTAAATTTACACAATGGAATACTATTCAGCCATAAAAAAGAATGAAATCCTCTCATTTGGAACAACTTGAATGAGCCTAGAGGTCATTATGTTATGTGAAATAAGCCAGGCACAGAAAGACAAATACTGCATGATCCTATTCATATGTGGAATCCTAATTTTTTTTTTTTTTTTTTTGAGGCCGTCTCACTCTGTCACCCAGGCTGGAGTGCAGTGGCAAGGTCTTGGCTCACTGCAACCTTCACCTTCTGGGTTCAAGCGATCCTCATGCCTCAGCCTCCTGAGTAGCTGGGATTACAGGCACACGCCACCACACCCGGCTAATTTTTGTGTTTTTAGTAGAGATGGGGTTTCACAATGTTGGCCAGGCTGGTTTCTAACTCCTGTCTTCAAGTGATCCACCCACGTCAGCCTCCCGAAGTGCTGGGATGGATTACAGATGTGAGCCACTGCACCTGGCCTTAAATATTGATCTAATAGAAGTAGAGAATAAATAGTGGTTACCAGAGGCTGGGAAGAGGAGGGAAGAGGGAGGACAGGGAGAGGCCAGTCAATGGATACAAAGTTACAGTTAGATAGGAAGAATAAGTTCTGGTGTTCCATTGCTCTGAATGGTGATTATGGTTCATTGTAATATACTGCATATTTCAAAATAGCTAGAAGAGAGGATTTTGAATCTTCTCATCACAAAAAAAGATGTCTGAGATGATGGATATGTTAATTACCCTAATTTATTACATATTGTGTACATGTATCACAACATTACACTGTCCCCGTAATATGTACAATTGTATCAATTAAAATGTTTTAAGTCTTTTTTTTTTTTTTTTCTGAGATGGAGTCTCGCTCTGTCACCCAGGCTGGAGTGCAGTGGCGCGATCTCAGCTCACTGCAAGCTCCACCTCCTGGGTTCACGCCATTCTCCTGTCTCAGCCTCCCGAGTAGCTGGGACTACAGGCGCCTGCCACCACGCCCAGCTAATTTTTTGTATTTTTAGTAGAGATGGGGTTTCACTGTGTTAGCCAGGATGGTCTCGATCTCCTGACCTCGTGATCTGCCTGCCTCAGCCTCCCAAAGTGCTGGGATTACAGGCGTGAGCCACCATGCCCAGCCAAAATGTTTTAAGTCTTGAAAAAATAATTTAAAAATTTTGTACATCAAAAGACACCATCAAGAAAACAAAAGCCAACCTATGAAATGGGAGAAAATATTTTGTGAATTGTGTATCAGGTAAGAGTCTACTATCCAAAATATATAAACAACTTTTACAACTCAACAGAAATACAAATTACCCAAATTAAAAATGGGCAAAGTATTCGAATACATATTTTTTAAAGAAGATATGCAAATAATCAATAAGCACAAAAAATATGCTCATTAGTCACAAGGGAAATTAAATGAAAACCACAATCAGATGCCACTTCATATCCACCAGCATGGCTATAGTGAAAAACATAGGCAATGACAGTAAGTGTTGGCGAGGATGAGAAAAATTATCAACCAGGTTTGTTCTGCCCGTGCTGGGTAAACCAATCACTGTGATGACACATTTTGCAAAAGAGAAAAGATTTATCCACAAGGCAGCCCAGCAAGGGGGCAGGTAAATAGCTCTCATATCTGCCTCCCGAAAATAAGGCATAGGGATGTTTATGGGTTAGAGAAGCAGAGTGGTCTAAGGCATGGGGAAAGGTGATTGGCAATGGGAGAAAATGAATCATCCACTGATCTGCGCAAGTGTAGTCAGGATTCATGGCACTTCATAGGATGACTGTTCAGAAAATGGTGACATTAGCATCATTTGAGGGTGGAGTGTTTAGCCTGTGATGTCAAAAGGCTACCTCTTGGGCATCTGCTCAGGCCTGGTTGAAGGGTCAGTGGTCACAACCAGTTTGAACAGGAGAGGAGCTGCCCCAAATTCCTGAAAAGCAACTTAAGTGACCGTTACCATGGTGACATATGTTATCTATAGATTATACAGGAAGCCAGCAAAGGTTAAATGCTGTGGTCTTCAGCTACATAGAAAAAAACAAAATGCAAATGACCAAATTGCAGGGCAGGCTGTTTTGTGGATCTAATCAGATTAACCCCCCCAGTTTCAAAACTTTATTGCTGATGGGATTATAATATTGTACAGCCACCTGAGTAAACAGTTTGGCAGATCCTCAAAAAGTTAAACACAGGCCAAGTGAGGTGGCCCACGCCTGTAATCCTAGCACTTTGGGAGGCCAAGGTGGGTGGATTGCCTGAGCTCAGGAGTTCGAGACCAGCCTGGGCAACACAGTGAAACCCCATCTCTAATAAAATACAAAAAAAAAAAAAAAATTAGCCAGGTGTGGCGGCGTGTGCCTGTAATCCCAGCTACTTGGGAGGCTGAGGCAGGAGAACTGCTTGAACCTGGGAGATGGAGGTTGCGGTGAGCCAAGATGGCGCCACTACACTCCAGCTTGGGAGACAGAGTGAGACTCCGTCTCTTAAAAAAAAAGTTAAACATAGATATACCATACGATCCAGCAATTCTTTTCATTTGAGACAGAGTTGTCCCACTGTGTTGGCCAGGCCGGTCTTGAACTGTTGACCTTGTGTTTCACCTGCCTAGGCCTCCCAAAGTGCTGGGATTACAGATGTGAGCCCCTGTGCCCGGCCTAATTTTTGTATTTTTAATAGAGATGGGGTTTCACCATGTTGGCCAGGCTGGTCTTGAACTCCTGACCTCAGGTGATGATTCAGCAATTCTACTCCTAGGTGTATAGCCAAGATAGTTGGGAACAAAGGTCCACACAAAAACTTAAACATGAATGTTCACAGTAGCATTATTCATAATAGCCAAAAGGTGAAAACCATCCAGATGCCCATCAACTGATGAATGAATTTTTAAAAATGTGATATAAATGGCCAGGTGTGGTGGCTTATGCCTATAATCCCAGCACTTTGGGAGGCCAAGACAGGCAGATCACTTGAGGCCAGGAGTTCGAGACCACCCTGGCCAACATGGTGAAACCCCATCTCTACTAAAAATACAAAAGATTAGCCGGGCGTGGTGGCACGCACCTGTAACCCCACCTACTCAGGAGGCTGAGGCAGGGGAACTGCTTGAACCCGGGAGGCAGAGGTTTCAGTGAGCCAAGATTGTGCCACTGCACCCCAGCCTGGGCAACATAGCAAGACTCTGTCTGAAGAAAAAAAAGCAATATAACTATACAATGGATTATTCAGCCACAAAACAGAATGAAGTACTGATTCATGCTATACCACAGATGAACCTTAGAAACAGTATGCTAAATGAAAGAAGTCAGACACAAAGGGCTACATATTGTATGATTCCAGTCATTTGGAAAGTCCAGAATAGACAAATCCCATAGAGACAGAAAGTAGATTAGTGGTTGCCAGGGGCTGGGTAGGAGGGTGAGGAATGAGGAATGACTACTGATTGGGTACGGGTTTTCTTTTTTGGGGTGATGAGAATGTTCGATAATTGATTGTGGTGACAGTTGCACAAATTTGTGAGTATGCTGAGAACCACTGAATTGTACACATTATTTTTTAGAGATGGGGTCTCACTTTGTCACCTAGGCTGGAGTGCAATGGCACAATCATAGCTCACTGTCACCTCGAACTCCTGTGCTCAAATGATCCATCCTCCTGCCTTGGCCTCCCAAGCAGCTAGAACCACAGGTATGCACCACCACACACAGCTAATTTTTTAAATTATTTTCTTGTAGCAACGGGGTCTTGCCATCTTGCCCAGGTTGGTCTCAAATTCCTGGGCTCAAGCAATCCTCCCGCTATGGCTTCCCAAAGTGCTGGGATTATGCACAGCTGAATTGTATACTTTAAAAGGGTGAATTGTATATATGAATTATAGCTCGTATTTTTAAAAGTTTAAAAATATGTTGCTTGGGAAAGGACTCTGGGAAGATGGCAGACAGAGTAGGAAGCACCAGAAATCTGCCTCCCCACCCAGGCTGTCTGAGGTAACTATTTTGGAATTCTGGAGTCTATTGAAGGTTTGCAACTTCCAGAGGAAAACTTGGATGGCAATTTGGACTATTTCAATTTTCGCTCTTAGCACAGTAGTAGCTACCCATCCTGTGGGAGGCGAGGGTGCATTTGTTCCTGTAGGAGCCTGCACATAGCCTGTGGGAGCCAGGATAGGCAAAAAAAAGTATCCTATCCTCCAAATATGAGATATCTGTGCTGATTACTGAACACTGCTTCTGATCACAGGGGTACAGACAAAGAAGCAGGGGCCATTGTTGCACCTCCCCCAATTGTTGCAAGTCTCTCCCTCTCCAGGTGAAGTGACTTTCAGGGAATTGAAAGGTCTGGTACGTCTGTCTTTACCCCTACCCTTCATTTTTCTCTTTTTCTCCCTTTGGGGGGCAGACATTAAAGACAAGGACATTCAAAAGCAACTACATATATGGGGAAAATTAGAAAGTGGCCACCCACACCCAGAGAAAGGCACAGGCTCAAAAAGACCTGAGAAGACCTTAAGTTTATACCTCAGTATGGTCCTTGGCACAGAGACAGCCTACAACAATTAAAAAAAAAAAAAAAATTAACAAATACAGTAACAAAAAATAGCAAACCCTGGGGAAAGGGGAGAATCCAATTTCCAGAGTTACCACATTATTAAACCCAAATGTATAATTTTCAATGAAAAAAATCACAAGGCATACAAAGAAACAGGAAACTGTCCCCAATCAAAGGCAAAAATAAACAGAAACTGTCTCTAAAAAAAGACCTGGTGACAGATCTATTACACAAAAAAATTTTAAAACCTGTCTTAAAGGCTGGGTGTGGTGGTTCATGCCTATAATTCCAGCACTTTGGGAGGCCAAGGCAAGAGGATCACTTGAGGCTGGGAGTTCAAGAGCAGCCTGGGTAACACAGTGAGACCCTGTCTCTTAGAGAAAAAAAAAAAAAAAAAGAAGAAGAATTAAAAAATAAGCCAGCCAGGTGCAGTGGCCTGTGTCTATAGTCCTAACTAGCTACTTGGGATGTTGAGGCAGAAGGCTCACTTTGAGCCCAGGAGTTTGAGGCTGCAGTGAGCTTTGATTGTGCCACTGCACTCCAGCCTGGGTGACAGAGCGAGACCCTTGTCTCAAAACACAAAAACAAAAAACTGTCTTAAAGATATCAGGCCAGGTGTGGTGGCTCATGCCTGTAATCCCAACACTTTGGGAAGCCAAGGTGGGCAGATCACTTGAGCCCAGGAGTTTGAAACCAGCCTGGGCAACAGTGAAACCCCATCTCTACTAAAAAATACAAAAAATTAGCTGGATGTTGTGGCACACACCTGTAGTCCCAGCTACTTGGAGTCTGACATGGGAGATCAACTGAGCCAGGTAAGTCGAGGCTGCAGTTAAGCTGTGATTGTGCCACTGCACTCTAGCCTGTGCGACAGGAGTGAGTCCCTGTCTCAAAAAAAATAAAATAAAATAAAAGAGATGATCAAAAAACTAAAGGAAGATACGGAAAAAGCCAAGAAAATGATGTATGAAGAAAATGGAAATATCAATAAAGAGATAGAAAACCTAAAAAGAAACCAAACAAATTCTGGAGCTGAAAAATACAATAACTGAAATGCAAAAATTCACTAGCAGGATTCAAAGGCAGATTTAAACAAGCAAAAAAAAGAGTAAGTCAAATTGGAGACAGGACAATGGAAACTGAGTCTGAAAAACAGAAAGAAAAAAGATTGAGGAAAAGTGAACAGAGCCTAACGGACCTGTGAAACACCATCAAGTGGACCATCATATACATTGTGGGAATTCTAATGGGCAAGAAAGAGGAAGAGAAAATATTTGAAGAAATAATGGCTTAAAAGCTTCCCAAGTTCTATGAGACATGAATATAAACACCCAAGCAGCTCAATGAACTCCAAGTAGATGAACTTAAAGAGAGCCACATTAAGACACATTTTAATCAATCAAAGTTTCTCTTTTTTTTTTTTTTTTAGGATGGAGTCTCGCTCTGTCATGCAGGCTGGAGTGCAGTGGCGCGATCTCGGCTCACTGCAAGCTCTGTCTCCCGGGTTCATGCCATTCTCCTGCCTCAGCCTCCCGAGTAGCTGGGACTACAGGCGCCCACCACCACGCCCAGCTAATTTTTTGTATTTTTAGTAGAGACAGGGTTTCACAGTGTTAGCCAGGATGGTCTTGATCTCCTGCCCTCGTGATCCGCCTGCCTCAGCCTCCCAAAGTGCTGGGATTACAGACGTGAGCCACCGTGCCCAGTCTTTAATCAAACTTTCTAAATCCAAAGACAGAATCCTGAAATCAGCAAGAGAGAAGTGATTTACCACATACAAGATATTCTTAATAAGATTATCAGAAGATTTATCATCAGAAAGAATAGGATGATATAGTTAAAGTGCTAAAAAAAAAATTGTCAACCCAAGAATTCTATATCTGGCAAAACTGTCCTTAAAAAGTGAGGAAGAAATTTAGACATTCCTAGATAAAAGCTGGGAAAGTTCATTACCACTAGATCTGCCCTACAAGAAATGCTCAAAGAAGTCCTAGTCCTGCAGGATGAAATGAAAGGAGACTAGACAGTAACTTGAAGCCACATGAAGAAATAAAGATCTCAATAAAGGGTAAATACATGGGCAATTATAAAAGCTAGTGTTATTGTAATAATAGTCTGTGACGATACTACTGGTTTTCTACATGATTTGAGATGAACACATTAAAAAAAACTAAACACTAGCATAACTGTAATTTTGGTTTGTAACTCCAAATTTTGTATTCTACGTAATTTAAGAAACTAATGTATTTAAAAGAATTAGTTTATGTTTTGGGTCACACAATGTAAAAAGATGTAATTTTGTGACATCAACCAAAAGGGGTGAGGACACAGCTGTTAGAAGAGTTTGTACATGTCACTGAAGCTGGCATAAATTTAGTGTTATAACTTTAGGATGTTAAATGTTATCCCCATGGTAACCACAGAGAAAACAGCTATAGAATATACACAAAACAAAGGGAAATGAATTTAAATGTTTCACTACAAAACAACTAAACACAAAAGACAGTAATGCAGGAAATGAGGGACAAAAAAGCAGTAAGCCATATGGAGAACAAATAGCAATACAACGGAAGTTCTTATCAGTAATTACTTCAAATGTAAATAGATTACATTTTCTTTTTTTTAATTTTTATTTTTGAGATGGAGTCTCGCTCTGTAGCCCAGGCTGGATTGTAGTGGCATGATCTCAGCTCCCTGCAACCTCCACCTCCTGGGTTCAAGCAATTCTCCTACCTCAGCCTCCCGAGTAGCTGGGATTATAGGCGCATGCCACCACACCCGGCTAATTTTTGTATTTTTTGTAGAGACGGGGTCTCACCATGTTGGCTAGGCTGGTCTTGAACTCCTGATCTCAAGTGATCCGCTGGCCTCAGCCTCCCAAAGTGCTGGAATTACAGGTGTGAGCTACCACGCCCAGCCAGGATTAAATGTTCTAATCAAAAGACAAAGACTGGGCTGGGCGTGGTGGCTCACGCCTGTAATCCCAGCACTTTGGGAGGCTGAGGCGGGTGGATCACGAGGGCAGGAGATCGAGACCATCCTGGCTAACACGGTGAAACCCCGTCTCTACTAAAAATACAAAAAATTAGCCAGGCGTGGTGGCGGGCACCTGTGGTCCCAGCTCTACTCGGGAGGCTGAGGCTGAAGAACGGCGTGAACCCGGGAGGCGGAGCTTGCAGTGAGCCAAGATTGCGCCACTGCACTCCAGCCTGGGCGACAGCGCGAGATCCATCTCAAAAAAAAAAAAAAAAAAAGACAAAGACTGGCAAAATGGATTTTTTTTTTTTTTGAGACGGAGTCTCGCTCTGTCACCCAGGCTGGAGTGCAGTGGCACAATCTCAGCTCACTGCAAGTCCCACCTCCCGGGTTGACAGCATTCTCCTGCCTCAGCCTCCCCAGTAGCTGGGACCACAGGCACCTGCCACCACGCCCGGTTAATTTTTTTTTTTTTTTTGTATTTTTAGTAGAGATGGGGTTTCACCATCCACAGGATGGTCTCGATCTCCTGACCTTGTGATCCGCCCGCCTCGGCCTCCCAAAGTGCTGGGATTACAGACTGAGCCACCGTGCCCGGCCAGCAAAATGAGTTTTTAAAAATCCTTGGGAGGCTGAGGTGGGCGGATCACAAGGTCAAGAGATCGAGACCATCCTGGCCAACATGGTAAAACCCCATCTCAACTAAAAATACAAAAAATTAACTGGGCGTGGTGGCGCACACCTGTAGTCCCAGTTACTAGGGAGGCTGAGGCAGGAGAATCGCTTGAACCCGGGCGGTGGAAGTTGCAATGAGCTGAGATCGCTCCACTGCACTCTAGCCTGGCAACAGAGCGAGACTCCATCTCAAAACAAACAAACAAACAAACAAAAATCCAACTTTATGCTGTCTACCAAACACTCACATTTGATCCAAAGACACAAACAGATTAAAAGTTAAAAGATGGAAAAAGATACTCCATGCAAATAGTAACCAAAAGAGAGCAGGGGAGGCTACAGTAATATCAGACGAGATAGACTTTAAATCAAAAAAGGTTATAGGGGCCGGGCATGGTGGCTCAGGCCTGTAATCCCAGCATTTTGGGAAGCTGAGGTGGGCAGATCACCTGAGGTCAGGAGTTCAAGACCAACCTGGCCAACATGGCAAAAACCTGTCTCTACTAAAAATACAAAAATTAGCCAGGCATGCTGGCTGGCGGGCACCTGTAATCCCCACTACTCGGGAGGTTGAGGCAGGAGAATTGCTTGAACCCGAGAGGCGGGGGTTGCAGTGAGCTGAGATCAGGCCACTGCACTCCAGCCTGGGCAGCAGAGCAAGACTCCATTCTCAAAAAAAAAAAAAAAAGGTTACAGGGGACAAAGAACATTATATAATAAAAAATCCAATACTGCAAGAAGATATGACAATTATGAACATCTACACACCTAATAACAGACCACCTAAATATATGAAGCAAAAACTGATAGAATTAAAGGGAGAAACAGTTTTACAACAGTAACTGGGGACTTCAATACCCCATTCTCAATAATGGATAGAAGAATCAGATGTAAGGAAAAAGAGGACTTAAATAGAACAATAAACTAGATCTAATGGACACATACGGAACACTCTATACCTAACAATGGCAGCATATACATTCTTCTCAAGTACACATGGAATTTTCACCTATTAGGTTGGGTATTATCAAAAAGGTAAGACATAGCAAGTGTTGGCAAGAATGTGGAGCAAAGGGAACCACTGTACACTGTTGGTGGGAAGGTAAATTGGTACAGCCATTATAGAAAACAGTATGGAGGTTTCTCAAAAAATTAAAAATAATATGACCCAGCAATACCACCTCTGGGTATGTATCTGAAGGAAATGAAATCAGTAAAGAGGTATCTTTACTCCCATGTTCACTGCAGCATTATTCACAATAACCAAGATATGGAAACTACTCAAGTGTCCATTGATGGATGAATGGATAAAGAAATTATAGTATATATACACAATGGAATATTATTCAGCCTTAAAGGAGGAAACTCTGGCCGGGTGTGGTGGCTCTTGCCTGTAATCCAAGCACTTTGGGAGGCCAAGGCGTGTGGATCACCTGAGGTCACGAGTTCAAGACCAGCCTGGCCAATCTGGTGAAACCCCATCTCTACTAAACAAAAAATTAGCCGGGAGTCATGGCAGATGCCTATAATCCCAGCTACTCGGGAGGCTGAGGCAAGAGAATCGCTTGAGCCTGGAAGGCGGAGGTTGCAGTGAGCTGAGATTGTGCCACTGAACTCCAGCCTGGGGAACAAGAGTGAAACTCCATCTCAAAAAAAAAAAAAAAAAAAATGGAGGAAATTCTGCCATTTGTGACAATGTGAACTATAAACTTAGAGATCATTATGCTAAGTGAAATAAGCCAGACACAGAAAGAGAATATTGTATACCATTTATACGTGGAATCTAAAATAGCTGAACTTAAACAGAGTGGTGGTTGTCCAGGTGAGAGGTGGGGAAAATGGGGAGATGTTGGTCAAAGGGTATAAACTTTAAGTTATAAAACAAATAAATGCTAGAGGTTTAATGTAGAGCATAATATCTATAGTTAATAATGTACTGAACACTTAAAATTTGCTAAGGTAGTAGATCTTCAGTGTTTTCACCACACATGAAAAAATGGTAACTATGTCAAGGTGACATATACGTAATTAGCCTGACCTTAATTGTGGAATCATTACACAAGGAATGCTGATATCAAAACATCATATTGTACACCTTAAATATATGCAATTTTTTATTTGTCATAACTCAATTTAAAAAAAGAAAACAACTGGGAAAAAAAAGTAGGCTATGTATCTTAAGCATATAAACATTTGACCCTTTCTTAAAAGGTGCCACAGGTAATACTAATCTATTTTCTATGTGGAAAGTGTTTATGAATACAGAACCAATTTAGGCAAAATGAGATGCAAATTATTCTAGATGTAAAGAGTTGAATTTTTTTTTAAAGTACACAGTTTTAACATACTATCCACTCTATCAAGCAGACTTAGAGGGATTCCGGAAGGCAGAGCTTTCAGTAACCTTCTAAAAAATTATTCAATATTATTACACAGAATCAGAGATTGCTGTGATTTTTATTCAATTTGACATCTTGATTAGAATGAAACTAGTAAGAATGAAGGTTTACAAACATTGCAATATTACTGTATCATTGTGATATGGCTTTACATTGATTGTATGTAGAGAACAAAATAACATTAGAATTAAGGCAATAACAACATGTGCAAACCAAGCACATTACCCTGATACGGTCCTTGACAGAAAGCTCTTTCGGTTAGCTGATGTTTGATATTGCTGCATGCAGGTCATTGCTCTGAAGGATAAGCTATGAATAGAAATTTTTTTTTCATTAAAAAAAAAAAAAATCCCTCCTACTGGCCCACAATAGCCAGAAGAAGTCTTCGGTAATCTCCACTCGTGTCACCTGCAATCATTGTGCCCAGAGTCTTCTGATACATCTGAGCGAACATCTGTTTTATTTGTACAAGGTCAATCTGCATAAGAAATAATATTTCTGTCAGAAAAACATCTGTGACAACTGACATTTATTAAAATTCTTTTTAAATAATAAGATCTTAATAATAATCAAAACTTGGGGGGGAAAACACCAAGTGACTGACATTTTATGGCTGGCTCTCATACCAATGCTAGCACTACCCAATGAAGGTCTGATTCACAGCTCTGTAAAATACTTGGTCAGGGTAGTACTAGTTTCATCTATTATTCCAAAGATATTAGTCATTTAAAAACATTTGATAGGATGGCTATTATCAAAACCAAAAAAATAGTAAGTATTGGCAAGGATGCCATGAAATGGGAACACTTGTACACAGGTTGATGGAAAAGTAAAAGGGTGCAGCTGCTGTGGAAACTAATATGGTTAATTCCTCAAAGCAAAACAAAAACACTTCCAAAGAATTACAATATGACCTAGAAATTCCACTTCTGGGTATATTCAAAATAAGTGAAAGTAGACTTGAACAGATATTTGTACATCCATGTTCATAGCAGCATTATTCAGGCAGAAACAAACCAAGTGTCACAGATGAATTAAAAAACAAAACAAAAGGTGGGATACACGTACAACAGACTTTAATTACTCAGTCTCAAAAGGAAGGAAATTCTGACATGCTACAACATGAATAAACCTTGAGGACGCTATGCTAAGTAAAAGACGACACTCACAAAAAGACAAATATTGTATGATTCCACCAATATGACGTACCTAGAGTAGTCAAACACAGGCACAGAAAGTCACATGGTTTGTTGCCAGCAGTTGCGAGAAAGGAGAATGGGGAGTTACTGTTTAAGGAGTATGGATTTTCAGTTTTGCAAGTTGAAAAAACATCTGAAGGTGAATGGTAATGATGGTTGCATAACAATGTGAATGTACTTATTGCTACTTAAAAATGGTAAATGTTTATGTTATGTATATTTTATCACAACTTAAAACATCCTGCTTTGAAAATTTAAGCTAAAGAACAAAGTTTTTTTCAAAATACCATATTCTGGTTGTTTTCTTTAAAAATAATCTACCTTCTTTAGTATAATTTAGGGTTTTTGGCCGGGTGTGGTGGCTCATGCCTATAATCCCAGCACTTTGGGAGGCCGAGGCAGACAGATCATCAGGTCAGGAGTTCGAGACCAGCCTGACCAACATGGTGAAACCCAGTCTCTACTAAAAACACAAAAAAATTAGCCAGGCATGGTGGCATGCACCTGTAATCCCAGCTACTCGGGAGGCTGAGGCAGGAGAATCACTTGAACCCGGGAGGCAGAGGTTGCAGTAAGCCGAGATTGTGCCACTGTATTTCAGCCTGGGTGACAGAGCGAGACTCCATCTCAAAAAAAAAAAAAAAAACAAAAAACAAAAAAAAACACGCAATAATAATAATAATTTAGGGTATTTTTTTGACACAGGGTCTCTGTCACCAAGGCTGGAGTGTAGTGATGCGATCACGGCTCACTGCAGCCTTGACCTTCACCTCAACATTCTGGGTAGCTGGGACTACCATGCCTGGCGTGCGTGCGTGCGTGCGTGCGTGTGTGTTGTATAAATAGGTTTCACCATGTTGCCCAGGCTGGTCTACCACGCCCCGGCGTGTGTGTGTGTGTGTGCGTGTGTGTGCGCGCACATGTTTTTTTAGAAATAGGTTTCACCATGTTGCCCAGGCTGGTCTTAAACTCCTGGGCTCAAGCAATCCTCCCGCCTTGGCCTCCCAAACTGCTGAGATTACAGGAGTAAGCCACCACACCCCGCCATGTTTTCTTTCAATTAAAAGTTCAGGCCAGGCGTGGTGGCTCACGCCTGTGATCCCAGCACTTTGGGAGGCCAAGGCGGGTGGATCACTTGAGGTCAGGAGTTCGAGACCAGCCTGGCCAACATGGTGAAACCCCATCTCTACCAAAAAATACAAAAACTTAGCTGGGCATGGTGGCGCACACCTGTAGTCCCAGCTACTCGAGAGGCTGAGGCGACAGAATTGCTTGAACCCAGGAAGTGGAGGTTGCAGTGAGCTGAGATCGTGCCACTGCACTCCAGTCTGGGTGACAGAGTGAGACCATGTCTCAAAAAAAGAAAAAAAAAAAATTCAAATGTCATTTCTTCTGAGAAAAAAAATAATTTTTTGTAAGTGCAGTAAACATATAAAGTACAATTTTTAAAAATGAGGCTATATTTAAGGAGATAATTATGAATATTTAAAAAATTGTTTTATTATTAATAAAGGATGCTAAATTTAAATAATGTTGATATCCACTAGGATTAATCTACATAGGCCTTTCATATAATTTTTATATAAGCAAAATGAAAATCAAAAGACAAATGTCTAACTTCCCATAAATTTGTATTCTCCATTGACGTTCTCAAGTTGTAAAATCTGTTAGTATTATCTTCATTAGGGTAGAGTGGCCTATTTCACTAATGCAAGCTTCTCCCACAGCATGAGGAAAGTGAATTTTCTGTTCTTTATACCACCTCTTTTAGGTGGCAAAGAGAGCTCTTTCTTATCATTTTTGAGGGACCGACAACCAGCTGGGGAACTTTTAAAGAAATCAACATTGAACATCAAGTAAGACCTGACAAAAAGAGAGAGGCCTGCCTCACCTCACTTCGAGTGACCACAATCCGGACCAGGGTGGAGTCATCTGTGCCAGCACCTTTCATAGCATAGTAGAGCCTCTCAGCAAAGAAGGCAGGGCGGTTCAGGGCACACTGCACTGCAAGTTAGAGATGGTTGAGACATGGAATCATGATCTCACAAGAAGTGCACCCCTCCAGCTTCATTTATCACTTATAGCCTGCCTTTGATTATTTTCTCTGTAATCATCACAGAAACATGGGGTGAGTTAAGGGTGTTCAGATGCTCTCCTTGATTTTTTTTGAGACAGGTTCTCACTCTCATCCAGCCTAGAGTGCAGTGGTGCAATCATGGCTCACTGTAGCCTCCCAGACTCAGGTGATCCTCCCACCTCAGCCTTCTGAGTAGCTGGGACTACAAGTGTGAGCTACTGCCCCTGGCCTGACATTCCATTGTTAATACCAAAGTGTTACTAATACTCCCCTTAGTCCTAATATCCATGAGAATGAAACTTTCACTTTGTTAGACATCTGTGCATTAGACCACCAGAAACTGGTTAACTTCAAAAAGGAAATGAGTCTCTCTGGGCTGAGTACCTGAAATATCTGTTTTGAGGACTCAAACTGCTTCGTGGTGACGCTGTGAGTTCCTCAGGGCTTTCCCTTTCTCTTTAAAGGAAGTGCTACAACTATCAGGTATTCTGGCACAGTTCTCAAGACAGGCCTACAGATGAAGGCCAAATAATCCCCAAACAGCCCTGTTTGATCACAGAACTACCATTCATAGGAAATTGTATGTAAAAACACAGGATTGTTTCTGGGGGCTTATCCAATAAAGAAAACAAACAACAAAACACAAACCCCAAAGGATTAGATCAGCTACTGCCTAAGCAGATTCCACGTGGACTATATTATCAACATTTAATGGGAACAACTATTCAAAGCTCCCACTCATTTAAAAAGAAAATAAAGCAAAGCACAAAAATATCTTACAGATGGTCTTCAAACCACTTTCTACATATCCGGAAAACTCACGGCTCACACTGCTTAACAAGTCTCGATTAGCCATCTGCAAACAAAATTAAAGGGTTAAATATTTTTGTATCTTACAGCAGAAGCCAAATCTTCAAAAGAAAAGCTCATACCCTAGAATAAGCCTCCATGGTAGCTCTCAGCTGAGGAAAGCTTCTTGTGGCAAGGATCATGTTAAAGCAAGATTCATCGGTCCCTAGTCTCCCCTCACCAGCTTGATAGAGACGCTGAGCATCTTCCTGAGCCATTTGGTGGTTTATACTCTGGTTCTCATCACGATTTCCCTGCAAAAGAGAAAGGCAGGAATTGGAAGAAATAAATAATAGTTCTACTAAATTTTTTTTTTCCAATCTAGTTCAGTTTTGGATTTAAAGAGACTATTTCTTTTTTTTTTTTTTTTTTTTTGAGATAGGGTCTTGCTCTGTCACTCAGGCTGGAGTGCAGTATCAACCTCCTAGGCTCAAGTGATCCTTCCACCTCAGCCTCCCAGATAGCTGGGAATACAGGCACAAACGACCATGCCTGGTTAATTTTTTTATTTTTTGTAGAGACAGCGTGTCTCACTATGTTGCCCAGGTGCTGGTCTCTAACTCCTGGGCTTAAGTGATCCTCCTGCCTTAGCCTCCTAAAGTGCTGGGATTATAGATGTAAGCCACTGGGCCTGGCCTAAAGAGATAATTTATTAAAGATTAATACATAATGTCTGTCATGCATATCCTTCATTTCTATGCATGGAAATATAACTAGTAATTTATTATACTGTCAACTGGATTTTATAATATAAGATCATGGTTTAATGAGGTTATGTTAAAAATGAGGGCTTTTGGGAGCTAAATTAAACCCACAATGTTTAAACAAAAATATCTCTACTAGGAGATATTAACTACCACTCAAATGAAGAAACAGCTCTCTTAGCTGGAATTTAAGATCAATATGCACTGTACTGAGTTCTACTTTGTATTCATTCATGCGACTAAGAGACATTAAGCATTTTCTTTGTGTCAGGCACTGTGTTAAGCAGTAGGTACACAGGAGAGACAGGGTCTCTGCCCTCAAGAAATTTAATTCTAGGGCAGGAGGGAGGGAGGATATAATATGGAGGCTTCATAAACTTTCTTTTCCTCATCTGAGTATAACATTTTTTTTTAAGAGACACGATTTCACTATGTTGCCCAGGCTGGGGTGCAATGGCTATTTGCAGACATGATCATAGCCTCAAATTCCTGGGTTCAAGTGATCCTCCTACCTCAGCCTCCAGAGTAGCTGGGACTATAAGCTCACACCACCACACTCAGCCATCGAATTATAATCTTAATACATAAGTATTTACCATAAATACATGCATAAAAATGACACATGAGCTTTATAGAAGCAGCTACAAATAACTCATGTTCTGTTAGACTGTGCCTATTTGTATACCACACTCTTCCCTGGAATAGGAAGAAAGGAAGGAGGAAGGAAGAGTTTAAGCTTAATGAGCAGTTGGTTTCTTTCAAAAACAGAAAGACAAACCCAAACAAGAAAAGGCTGCCTTTTAGAGTCTCAGGGACCATCTTTGGAATAAGATGGAAAAATCCTCCTTGAAGCTGAAGAACTGTCTTCTGAGCAACTGGCACAAGGAATACGTAGAGGCACATTCTACGTGGGCGACTGAATATAACACAGGAAAAGGTACTCACAAAAAATTTCCCAGATTATTGCCTTTGGATTCACACACACTTTCCCAGGAAGTTACTCCTCTACTCATGCCCTGGAAAAGGTAGGGCTGGGCCTTGAACTCTGCATAAAGAGAGACTCAGCACCTCATGTAAAATCTTAATAGCCATTTTTTAGCATTGTCTGTTTTCCTTCTTGTTTCTTTTAAATCCTAACCTACTGCCCTCCTGTTACTCTGATTTAGGTAAATTCAATTTCCTTCAACCCATTTACTTTGCTTTCTCATTTCCATATCCACTCACTGTTACACACTATCCTTTCCACAGCTACCTCCCCTTTTTTTTTTTTAGATGGAGTTTTGCTCTTGTTACCCAGGCTGGAGTGCAATGGCACAATCTCAGCTCACTGCAACCTCTGCCTCCCGGGTTCAAGCGATTCTCCTGCCTCAGCCTCCCAGGTAGCTGGGATTACAGGTGCCACCACTCCTGGCTAATTTTTTGTATTTAGTAGAGATGGAGTTTCACCAAGTGGGTCAGGCTGGTCTCAAACTCCTGACCTCAGGTGATCCACCCGCCTCAGCTTCCCAAAGTACTGGGATTACAGGCATGAACCACCACACCCGGCCCCTCCCTTGGCTCTTAAGAGCCCCTCCTCTCCTTTAGATCCCTCCAGATGGTCCAATCTTGTGCACTAGCACAATAGGCAGTAACTCTTGATATTGAATCAGCATGCTAGTCATTTACATAATCTCTTTCAAATACACCTTCATCATCTCATTCTAAGTGTGCTTCTTTTCTTTTTTTCTTTTCTTTTTAAGGACAGGATCTCACTCTATTGCCCAGGCTGGAATGCAGTGGTGCGATCACAGTTCACTGCAGCCTCAATCTCCTGGGCTCAAGTGATCCTCCCACTGAACTTCCTGAATAGCTGGCACTATAGGCACATACCACCATGCTCAGCTAATTTTTAAAAATATTTTTTATAGAGATGGTTTCTTGCTATGGTACCCAAGCTGGCTTCAAACTCCTGGCCTCAAGCAATCCTCCTGCCTTGGCCTCCAAAAGTGCTGGAATTACAGGTGTGAGGCACAATGTCTGGCCCTAAGTGTGTTTCTAATGCCATTGCAAATACCCTATTTGGAGTATTTTCTGTCAATTCTCCAGCACACCTGGGGAATCAAAATAAAGAAGGTGCTAATCACAGTTATTACTGGGAACCCTAAAACATTTTTCTGCATTTCTGGGTCTCCTCACATAGTCCTCACTTCCTGTAGCACCTCTATGGCAGTCCTGCACATCTTCACTTGATGGTGGGGCATAATGGGCAGGATAGTGATAAGCTCAAATGTACAGTTTCATCCCCATCCCAGCCACAGAGCCTCGAATTGGTTTCTGATTCCATACAACCTTAGAGGTTAAATCTCTAATTCCTTACAAAAGCCAGATTTACAGGAATAAATCTCAATAGTAACTACAAAGAAATCTGTACACTGGTTTCTGTGTTGTCCCTCTTTAAGATGGCAATATTGCAAGGTGGCTAAATATTAAAAGGAATAAAGAATGCTCACTGGCAAAAGGCTTTTAAAGTATGTTCCCTCTATCAACGCACAAGCATTCATACTATACTCACCTGGCACATGGACACAAGTAAACGTTCAAAATGTCCTGATGTATCTGACCTAATGTCCTTTTCAAGGTCTCGTCCAAATTCTGACTGATAACATCTGACAATTTCTCGGATTTCCTGATTTGTTCTTGTGCACAAAATCTCAATCAATACACGTTCCTGAGTTCCTGCTCCCTACGTGAAATGAAGGGAAGATTATACAAAGAAAAATGAAATTTCTGCAAGTAATTAAATCTTCATCAAATATTTCTTTGTTCTCTAGAACTAAAAACTATATATTCAGATGGATGATGTGAAATAAAGAATTGCTTTAATTACCACTGTAAATTCAGAACTGTCATAATTTGTACGGTTTTACATATGAAATAGGACAAAATACTCATAATAAATGACATATAGTAGTACCTGCATTGCTTTCCGTAAGCTCCAGGCATCATAATACGTAGGAGGCATGAAGAGGGCCAGGATCAGTTCTTCCATATTTCCACTTAACTCTGATTTGAGATCTTTGATTAAATCCTATTTAATCACAAATACAAGCTAAGTATATGTGTTCTCCAAATTTTGTCACTTAAATCTTTTAAGGAAAATACAAAAAAAGAAATGGAATTGCTTTATAAAAACCTAAATTTGAAAGCTGAATGTTATGTTATATAAAGCTGAATGTTACAGGCCAGGCGCGGTGGCTCATGCCTGTAATCCCAGCACTTTGAGAGGTCAAGGCGGGAGGATCATGAGGTCAGAAGATCAAGACCATCCTGGTTAACACGGTGAAACCCCGTCTCTACTAAAAACACAAAAAATTAACCGGGAGTGGTGGCAGGCACCTGTAGTCCCAGGTCCTCGGGAGGCTGACACAAGAGAACAGCGTGAACCTGGGAGGCAGAGCTTGCAGTGAGCTGAGATCACACCACTGCACTCCAGCCTGGGCGACAGAGCAAGACTCCGTCTCAAAAAAAAAAAAAATAAATAAATAAATAAAAATAAAAAAGAAGTAAATAAATTTAAAGTCTGTTACACACTTATTACACTCAAACAGATCTATTTTATTCATTCTATCAATAAACATTTAATAAATTCTTATTCCACTCTACCAGGTACAAAAACAAGGGATATATGAAACAAAGAATTATTCAAACTGACAAAATGATAAACAGATATTTACTTAGTAAAAGGAACTGTTCTTGGTTCTATGAGGAAGTAGAAACCATTCTCATCTTGTTCTTATTTGTTTTTTGTTGTTATTTTTTTGAGACAGGGTCTCGCTCTGTCACCCAGGCTGGAATGCAGTGGTGTGATCTCGGCTAACTGCAACCTCTGCCTCCTGGGTTCAAGCGCTTCTCCTTCCTCAGCCCCCTGAGTAGCTGGGACTACAGGCACATCCCACCACGCCAGGCTAAATTTTGTATTTTTAGTAGAGATGGGGTTTCACATGTTGGCCAGGCTGGTCTTGAATGCCTGACCCCAAGTGATACACCCGCCTTGGCCTCCCGAAGTGCTGGCATTACACACATGAACCACTGTGCCCAGCCGATCTTGTTCTTATTTGGAAAGATACACATCTAAAAAAAAAATAATGTAAGGTAACCTGTACTCTAGCACTGGGTAAGTAGCATAGAAATAAGTAATAGAGAAAGTTGAAACAAAAAGTTCAAAGTCAGCTAGAGAGCTCAGAGAAAAATGTAAAAATTAGCATGCAAAGAGGAAGGAGAAAGGTATTTCAGGTAAGAAGGAACACCACCAAGGAACAGAGAAGGGGTTCCCAGCCTTGACTCTTCATTACATTCATTGTGGAGCTTTAAAAAAGAAACAAAAACATTGATGTCCAGGACTAAGACTCAGAGATTCTGTGTATTTTTAAGTTTTAAAGGAAATTACGATGTTCAGTTAAGGTTGAGAATTACTCGTATAGAGCCAAGAATGAGCAAAGCTTGTTCAATGGAACAATAAGACAACTGGTTTTGTTACAGAGGAAGGTTTTCATAATAGATGAGTTAAAACAAAGTTGTAACTAAATCTTGGATTATTACATTGAATGCCAAGCTAAAGAATATGGACTTGATTCTGTTTGCTGGGAGGAACCACTGGAAACTTTTCATGCAAGAAAATGGCACTGATGTAGCAACAATATTCAGAATGGATGATGGTGACAAAGAAGCTATAGACAAAAACATTTAGGCTACTGGAATATTTAGTTAAGAGGTAATAAAGTCTTGGACTTGAATGGTAACAATGGAAATGAGAAGGAACAAAGTAGACAAAAGAAACATTTTAAAGGGCCATTTTATAGATTAGATCAATAAAAACTAGTAAATAACCAACTGCTAGGACAAAGCATACAGAATACTCCCTATGATAAAAGAAAAACATGGACTCAAAGATGACTATAGCAGGCTAGAAAACAGTGTTTTACTAATTAGGAAGTTAAGAAAAGAGGTGGCTAGTGGTACGGAAATTAGATTGTTAGTTTTAATTCTAAATCAATATATAAAAAAACTTGAGACAGCATTGTGCAGACTAGATAAAAAATTCATAACATGGAAAATATCTTTGTGAGAATAGTGAGTCTGATGTTGAAGCTTAAGGAGATCTAGGGTTTGTGTTGCATAATCAGTCACTGGGCTGGGCAGACAGGGAAAGGCAAAATAGAATAAGCAAGGTGGGACCAATCAATGGACCACTACCCCATTCTGAGAAATATAAACTAGATGCAGAGAACATTAGGATATTTTTAGGATTCCTATCTAAATGGCAAAGCAGGTCAGGCGTGGTGGCTCATGCCTGTAATCCCAGCACTTTGGGAGGCCAAGGCAGGCAGATCACATGAGGCCAGGAGTTTGAGACCACACTTGCCAACATGGCAAAATCCCGTCTCTACTAAAAGTGCAAAAATTAGCTGGGTGTGGTGGCAGACACCTATAATTCCAGCTACTCGAGAGGCTGAGGCACGAAAATCGCTCTTGCCTGGAAAGTGGAGGCTGCAGTGAGCGGAGATCATGCCACTGCACTCCAGCCTTTTGAGACTCTGTCTCAAAAAAAGTAAAAAAAAAAAAAAAAACCAAAGCAGTGCTATCCATGTTTTCCCATTACATCTGAGGAACAATGGCATTTTTTAGCCATAGAATCTTGTTGGATTTAGAAACTGATCATCCATTCAACAAGTATTAAGTGGCTACTTGCCATTATATACTTGGTACTGTAATACAAAGATGACTGTGACCATGGTTTGTCCTATGGGAGCTCAGTTTTTGGGGGTGGGCCATGAGATTAGTAATAACAGAGGTTTTACAAAGTGCTATGGGACTACAGTATTAAGCAGCAGCTAAATTCTGTCCAGACTAATGAAAGAAACTTCAGAGTAGCTGATATTTAAGCCAAATCTTAAAGAAGTTTGCCATGAAAAAAAGAAAAGGTATTCAAGGCCAGGAGAATGGCATGTACACAACACAGAAGCATAAAAGATCATGGTGTGTACAGAGAATGGCAAGCATTTCCATATTATTTTTTTTTTGAGACAGCGTCTTGTTCTGTCACCTAGGCTACAGTGCAGTAACACAATCACAGCTCACTAACAGCCTGACTTCCTGGGCTCAAGCAATCTTTCTACCTCAGCCTCCCAAGCAGCTGGGACTATGGACACACGCCACCACGCCCAGCTAATATAATTTGTTGTCATCGTTGTTGGAAATGAAGTCTCCCTATGTTGCCCAGGCTGGTCTTGAACTCCTGGCCTCAAGAAATTCTCCTGCTTTGGCCTCCCAAAGTGCTGGGATTACAGGCGTAAGCCACCATGCTCAGTCCATATAATTTTAACATAGGACATGTTTAGAGAAAGGGAGAGAAGCAGAAGGCGATGCCCAGGACCAAGAATAAACAAGGGCTATGTAATAAGCCTTGAATCCCACTGTAACAGGCAGAAGACTGAGAACCATCCTCTTGATCATGATTGTAGTTGTGATCTACTTTCTACTGAATGTCTATCACATATGTGACTGGGGTGAGGTATGATTATGAGATCAAGGACTACTCTAGAATGAAAAAGCCTTTTAAGAGAAATAGGCCAGGCATGGTGGCTCACGTCTGTAATCCCAGCACTTTGGGAGGCTGAGGCAGGCGGATCACTTGAGGTCAGGAGTTAGAGACCAGCCTGGCCAACATGGTGAAACTCCGTCTCTACTAAAAATACAAAAATTAGCCAGGCATGGTGCTGTGCACCTGTAGTCCCAGCTACTCAGGAGGCTGAGGCAGGAGAATTGCTTGAACTCGGGAAGCAAAGACGGCAGTGAGCTGAGATCGCACCATTGCACTCCAGCCTGGATGTTGGTGCGAGACTTCGTCTCAAAACAAAACAAAACAAAAAAACAAAACAAAACAAAAAACAGAAATAGGGAATACAGTACCCTTGAGGTCTCTAAAGTCTAGTTGTCCCTCTTTTGCGCCACAGGTACTAATCAAAATATAGTATCCAATCTGACATGAATGCAGAGTCTACCAGCCACTGCTGGTGCTCACTCCAGGAAAGAAAAACATACCTTGCCATAGGAGGTCTTAAATGCTGCTTTAATTTTTTGCCTCTGATCATTGGAACGGTTGGCCACCACATCCACAATTGCCTGCTCATCTGTCCCTGGAAGAACCACACATGTTTAAGTAAGGACAAAGTATATGCTAGGTGCTGCTTGAGGTCATCTTTTTTTTTTTTTTTTTTTTGAGACAGAGTTTGTCACCCAGACTGGGGTGCAAGTGCAATGGTGTGATCTAGGCTGACTGCAATCTCCACCTCCCAGGTTCAAGCAATTCTCCTGCCTCAGCTTCCTGTGAAGCTGGGATTACAGGCATGCATCACCACGCCCAGCTATTTTACTTTTTATTTTTAGTACAGATGGAGTTTTGCCATGTTGGCCAGGCTGGTCTTGAACTCAAGTAATCTGCCCACCTCGGCCTCCTAAAGTGCTGGGACTACAGGTGTAAGCCACCACACCCAGCCTGAGGTCATCTCTTAGAATGCTTACAAGGCACTAGACATCAGATTAAATCCAAGTATGCGCACCCAGGCTGACACATAAACTTGGGTTTATGAGATAAGGTTTATTTTTACTTTAGAATTGATTACTTTAACTTATTAAAAAGGACAAAAATTTGTTTTCCTTACCAAAACCCTTCATTGCCTTACGAAGAATTTCTGCATCTCTTATAGCATCGAAGTTGGCAGCTGGTCGGATAGTTCCTTGAGTGCCCTGAGTCACTGTGGCAGGCTGAAAATAAAAGGCATAAAATCCATGTCAGCATTTCCAGTAAGTTTCTAATGAGGAAACTTAAAGACTTCCCCAGACATCAATCTTAAGTAAGAAGGCCAATGTTTGGGTTTTAAGGCAAGGATATGAGCATTTTATTACCAGAGCTCATTATGGAACAGACAGGAAAGACCTATCCCCCTTCAGGACAGATTTTTCTCCTGCCAACAGATAGCCAGACACCAAACTTCCAGGAGACAAGATGGCCAAACTTGTGAAATTAAAGTCACAATCTTACTATGGTTTCCTTTTTGGTAGAATAGGAAGAAAAAAGAAGACTGATCCCTGAATAGTGTGAGATGAGCGACAATGTTTGATTTAAAAACAGAAGAATATAAAATGGCTTTAGTGAAGTAGCACATGAGTGCCCAGTGAGATTTCAAACCAGCAATATAATTTTAGTAATCTCTCTTAATTTCCTATATGGACCCTGATTATTATACATGAAATAAATCTATATGAAAATTAAAAATTGCCATTTAGCAAATACTATGGTAGTAACTGTTTCAGGCAAGAATCAACAGTGGGTGCTAAAATTAGGTGGCAAAAGTATAAAGAAACAGGATATTTGTATAACCTATAACATTACAGCAGAGAAACCTTGCAGGCACCAACTTAAATGATCAAAATTAATTATCACCAGTAATGGAATAAGTCAATAATAAGCGTCTCCTGATATGATGCACTGGGGGCACAAAATCATTTCTGTGGTACTCTTGCCAAAAAGGCATGACCTGGATTTAACCATGAGAAAATATCAGACAAACCCAAATTAAGAAATATTTTATAAAATAACTGACAGTGTTCTTCAAAAGCATCAAGGGCATGAACAACAAAGACTGAGGAACTATTTCAGATTAAAGGAGACTTAAGAGACATGACAATAAATACAACACTGCATTCTGGATTTGATCCTGAACCAGAAAAAGGACATCATTGAGACAACTGGTGAAACTGAAAAAAGGTCTGTAGGTTGGGTAACAGTACTATATCAATGTTATTTCCTGATTTTGATCATTGTATTGTGTTTATGTAGGAAGTTAACATTTGGAGAATCTGAGTAAAGGGTATATACAAATTATTTGTACTATTTTGCAAGTCTAAAATTATGTCAAAATTAAAAGATAAAACAATTTAAAGCACAAAGCTATGAAATAATTCAATAGTTTCCCCCAATTTTTTATTTTTTAGAGATAGGCTCTCACTCTGTTGTTCAGGCTGGAATGCAGTGGCACAAACATAGCTCACAGTAACCTTGAATTCCTGAGCCCAAGCAATCCTCCTGCCTCAGCCTCCTGAGTAGCTAGCACTACAGGCATGTGCCACCATGCCCAGCTAATTTCTTACTTTTGTAGAGACGGGGGTCTTGCTATGTTGCCCAGGCTGGTATCGAATTCTTGGCCTCAAGTGATCCCCCTGCCTTGGCCTCCCAAAGTGCTGGAATTACAGGTGTGCGGCCAGCCCAGAATAATTCAAGAAGTTTCTTAGGGTGTTCAAGTCAGAGCTTAAGAGGGATGGGATGAAGATGATGCACCACTACTTTTTAAAAAAATTTTAATTGTAACAACACATTTCTTGTATGTTTGAATGTTGACCTAAAATAAAGATTACTGTTGTAAAATAAGTATTTTCACCGCAGAAAACACACATATACACACACACAGTTTATTTAATCCAATACCTCCAAAGTATTATCATTTAAACATGCAATCAATACCATTTCAAAATAAAAGATGATTCAACTGCTTTTTAGACAACAGAAACTGTATTTAAAGTTATACACACTGAATACAGCAGTACACCAGCATTTGTGGGGGCAAAGCAACTGAGGAGATGAGAACAAGCCCCATCTTTCAGCAGCTTTTCAAGATAACACTTTTATGGGTCAATAGCTCCTCCCACTCATATATATTTTTACTCCAACATTTTCTTCTACCAGTAAGCCTTAGCATCCATCCTCTACTAGTTTCCAAGCTAGGGCTGTAAGCAGAGAACTAACAAATATACCTATAGTGGTTTTAATAGAAAGCCAAAATTATTCTACTTGTAGCAAATAGTCGAGTATAAAAAAATTTTATAAGCCTTCATGTCTCAAGAAACTAAGTTTCCTTTGATGTAACCGCTGTCACTAAAATCCTAAATAGGACAGAAGCCACTGTTTCTAATACACTGGAATAGATAAACTAACCCTCACTGTGTACCATTTGATGATTCTCATTTTCTGTGATTCTCTTTTGTAAAAACAAATATATATATATAAATATATATATATATACACACACACACATATATATATTGATTTCATATTTCATCTGTAGGGAAAAATTTTTTTGATGTATTCTCTGTTGAAAGTTTGAAGTAAATTTTCAAGAATACTGTCATCTTCCAGGCATTAAACTGAATTCAAAGAAATCAGGATCTGGGCTGGGCACAGTGGCTCATGCCTGTAATCCCAGCACTTCGGGAGGTCGAGGCAGGTGGATCACGAGGTCAAGAGATTGAGACCATCCTGGCTAACATGGTGAAACCCTGTCTCTACTACAAATACAAAAATTAGCTGGGTGTGGTGGTGCGCACCTGTAGTCCCAGCTACTCAGGAGGCTGAGGCAGGAGAATCACTTGAACCCAGGAGGCGGAGGTTGCAGTGACCCGAGATCGTGCCACTGCACACTCTAGCCTGGCAACAGAGTGAGACTCTGTCTCTAAAAAAAAAAAAAAAAAAAAGAGAAATCAGGATCTGTGAGGTTAAATTCTTGAGGTTAAATTCTAGGGGAGAGTTCTCAGCAAAATCTGCTACCAGAAGTTCCAACCTTTGCTATTCTTCTTTAATGCCCATTTGATTCCAACCTTCTTGCTGAAAAACTATCATAGAGCTGGGCACAGTGGCTCACATCTGCAACTCCAGCATTTTGGGAGGCTGAGGCAGGAGGATCGCTTGAGCCCAGGAGTTCAAGACCAGCCTGGGCAACACATCAAAACCTTCATCTTTACCAAAAATTAAAAAATTAGGTGGGTGTGCTGGTGCACAACTATAGTCCCAGTTACTCAGGACACTGATGCAGGAGGATCGCTTGAGCCCAGCATTTCGAGGCTGCAGTGTGCTTTGATCACGCCACTGTACTCCAGCCTGACCTGAGCAGCAGAGTGAGGCCCTGTCTCAAAATTGAACAAACAAATGAAACAACAACAACAACAGGACTATAACAGAATTAGAGAACTGGATCAATCAGGAGGGATAAACTGGCCCAACTTCCCATCTAAGACAAAAATTTTTTTTACACCTTCCTTGATACACACAGACACATCCATACTCAACATCAACCAAAATCTGCCTGTGGACTTTCAGTGACAAGAAGCTCACCCCTCACAGGGTAGCCTATTTCACTTCCATCTGAAAGCTCTTCCAAAATCTAACACTCTGCATTCTGTTAACTTCAACCTACTGGTTTTAGTTCCAGCTTAAGGTGGTAATTGTTACATAAAATAAGTTGCATATGAGACTAATAAAAAAGGAAAAAGAGAAGAATTAAATAGACGCAATAAAAAATGATAAAGGGGATATCACCACCAATCCCACAGAGATACAAACTACCATCAGAGAATACTATGAACACCTCTATGCAAATAAACTAGAAAATCTAGAAGAAATGGATAAATTCCTGGACACATACACCCTCCCAAGACTAAACCAGGAAGAAGTTGAATCCCTGAATAGACCAATAACAGGCTCTGAAATTGAGGCAATAATTAAGAGCCTACCAACCAAAAAAAGTCCAGGACCAGACAGATTCACAGCCGAATTCTACCAGAGGTACAAAGAGGAGTTAGTACCATTCCTTCTGAAACTATTCCAATCAATAGAAAGAGAGGGAATCCTCAGTAACTCATTTTATAAGGCCAACATCATCGTGATAACAAAGCCTGGCAGAGACACAACAAAAAAAAGAGAATTTTAGACCAATATCCCTGATGAACATTGATGCAAAAATCCTCAATAAAATATTGGCAAACCGAATCCAGTAGCACATCAAAAAGCTTATCCATCACGATCGAGTTGGCTTCATCCCTGGGATGCAAGGCTGGTTCAACATATGCAAATCAATAAATGTAATCCAGCATATAAACAGAACCAAAGACAAAAACCACATGACTATCTCAATAGATGCAGAAAAGGCCTTTGACAAAATTTAACAGCACTTCATGCTGAAAACCCTCAATAAATTAGGTATTGATGGGACGTATCTCAAAATAATAAGAGCTATTTATGACAGACCCACAGCCAATATCATACTGAATGGGCAAAAACTGGAAGCATTCCCTTTGAAAACGGGCACAAGACAGGGATGCCCTCTCTCACCACTCCTATTCAACATAGTGTTGGAAGTTCTGGCCAGGGCAATCAGGCAGGAGAAAGAAATAAAGGGTATTCAATTAGGAAAAGAGGAAGTCAAATTGTTCCTGTTTGCAGATGACATGACTGTATATTTAGAAAACCCCATTGTCTCAGCCCAAAGTCTCCTTAAGCTGATAAGCAACTTCAGCAAAGTCTCAGGATACAAAATCAATATGCAAAAATCACAAGCATTCCTATACACCAATAACAGACAAACAGAGAGCCAAATAATGAGTGAATTCCCATTCACAATCGCTTCAAAGAGAATAAAATACATAGGAATCCAACTTACAAGGGATGTGAAGGACCTCTTCAAGGAGAATTACAAACCACTGCTCAACGAAATAAAAAAGGACACAAACAAATGGAAGAACAAGAACATTCCATGCTCATGGATAGGAAGAATCAATATCCTGAAAATGGCCATACTGCCCAAGGTAATTTACAGATTCAATGCCATCCCCATCAAGCTACCAATGACTTTCTTCACAGAACTGGAAAAAACTACTTTAAAGTTGTTATGGAACCAAAAAAGAGCCCACATTGCCAAGACAATCCTAAGCCAAAAGAACAAAGCTGGAGGCATCATGCTACCTGACTTTAAACTATACTACAAGGCTACAGTAACCAAAACAGCATGGTACTGGTACCAAAACAGAGATATAGACCAATGGAACAGAACAGAGCCCTCAGAAGTAATACCACACATCTACAACCATCTGATCTTTGACAAACCTGACAAAAACAAGAAATGGGGAAAGGATTCCCTATTTAATAAATGGTGCTGGGAAAACTGGCTAGCCATATGTAGAAAGCTGAAACTGGATCCCTTCCTTACACCTTATACAACAATTAATTCAAGATGGATTAAAGACTTAAACGTTAGATCTAAAACCATAAAAACCCTAGAAGAAAACCTAGGCAATACCATTCAGGACATAAGCATGGGCAAGGACTTCATGTCTAAAACACCAAAAGCAATGGCAACAAAAGCCAAAATTAAGAAATGGGATCTAATTAAACTAAAGAGCTTCTGCATGGCAAAAGAAACTACCATCAGAGTGAACAGGCAACCTACAGAATGGGAGAACATTTTTGCAATCTACCCATCTGACAAATGGCTAATATCCAAAATCTACAAAGAACTTAAACAAATTTACAAGAAAAAAATCAAACAACCCCATCAAAAAGTGGGCAAAGGATATGAACAGACACTTCTCAAAAGAAGACATTTATGCAGCCAACAGACACATGAAAAAATGCTCATCATCACTGGCCATCAGAGAAATGCAAATCAAAACCACAATGAGATATCATCTCACACCAGTTAGAATGGCAATCATTAAAAAGTCAGCAAACAACATGTGCTGGAGAGGATGTGGAGAAATAGGAACACTTTTACACTGTTGGTGGGACTGTAAACTAGTTCAACCATTGTGGAAGTCAGTGTGGCGATTCCTCAAGGATCTAGAACTAGAAACACCATTTGACCCAGCCATCCCATTACTAGGTATATACCCAAAGGATTATAAATCATGCTGCTATAAAGACACATGCACACGTATGTTTATTGCAGCACTATTCACAATAGCAAAGACTTGGAACCCACCCAAATGTCCATCAATGATAGACTGGATTAAGAAAATGTGGCACATATACACCATGGAATACTATGCAGCCATAAAAAGGATGAGGTCATGTCCTTTGTAGGGACATGGATGAAGCTGGAAACCATCATTCTGAGCAAACTATCGTAAGGACAGAAAACCAAACACCGCATGGTCTCACTCATAGGTGGCAACTGAACAATGAGAACACTTGGACACAGGATGGGGAACATCACACACCAGGGACTGTCGTGGGGTTGGGGTGGGGGGGAGGGATAGCATTAGGATATATACCTAATATAAATGACGAGTTAATGGGTGCAGCACACCAACATGGCACATGTATACATATGTAACAAACTTGCACGTTGTGCACATGTACCCTAGAACTTAAAGTGTAATAAAAAAAAAAATAAAAATAAGTTGCATAAGTACATGTGATTTACTTTTAGTGTTTCATGTTTAAAAATCATTCATATTCAGTCATAAAATGATTTCTCTAAAATTATATGCATGCTTAAACTAAAATAAAAATTTTCATAACAAAAGTGATTACAGGTTTATAATATGATTGGCAAACAACTTCAACAATGAAAAAAAGGACTGAAAGCAACTTACTACATGCTTGGGAGGAGTATGATTTACTGTATCAGCAAAGCAACTTTGTATAAGAGAGAGACCGCTGGTCTAGAAGGCAGAAGATATAGACTAGAATCTTCTCAGCTTTGTCCTTCACTAGTTGTGTTGCCCTAGACAAGTTTCTCAACCTCTCTGGAGCTCACATACCTCAAATCAGAAAAGTGAGCTAAAAAAATCACTAAGGTGTTTCTCTTCCAATACTAGAATC
This sequence comes from Gorilla gorilla gorilla, assembly GCF_029281585.2. Taxonomy (NCBI): domain Eukaryota; kingdom Metazoa; phylum Chordata; class Mammalia; order Primates; family Hominidae; genus Gorilla; species Gorilla gorilla. The sequence goes on along the minus strand of NC_073232.2, from coordinate 42,345,401 downwards.
CTTCTCCTACCCCAGCCTAAAACAAGCTTGAAAATGCTAGACATCCATGAATATCCAATATAGAAATCAATAAGAAAATCAAAATAAAAGTAAGCATAAAGTATACTGCTTATTTTGTTCCTAGTAACTTGCATAGGCTATAAAAAAATTAACAAGGTAATTTAAGAATAAAATTTGCGATTAAAATAAGAAGCCAGGCCGTGCGTGGTGGCTCATGCCTGTAATCCCAGCACTTTGGGAGGCCGAGGCAGGTGGATCACCTGAGGTCAAGAGTTCGAGACCAGCCTGGCCAACATGGTGAAACCCTGTCTCTACTAAAAATACAAAAAATGTGACAGGTGTGGTGGCGTGCGCCTGTAATCCCAGTTACTCCGGAGGCTGAGGCAGGAAAATCGCTTGAACCTGGAAGGTGGAGGGTGCAGTGAGCCGAGGTCGTGCCACTGCACTCTAGCCTGGGTGCCAACAGTGAAACTCCATCTCAAAAAAAAAAAAAAAGAAGCCATACGGAGTAGGGCAAATATTTGACATATAGGAAACTCTGCAGCTACTGAGAAAATCCAGTCAACAGACTAACTGGCTACTGTGTCTAAAGCCCTACCAGCTATTACAGGAACATAAAGATAAAATAGATACAGGTGAGCCCTTAAGAAGTAGTGAGAGACAAGTACATGAGAATCAGAAACAAAGGCACATATAAAGGACCTAGTGATTAGTGAACATTAGAAAACCTTACTCACTTCACTGCTATAATCCAAAGAAACAGGAGAGAAAACAGGATAGGAAGGAAAAGAATCTGTATTGATCTGAAAAAAGAGTGAAAAGTTATAAAGGTAAAAATGGGAAACAAAACCACTCTACATAAATCACTGTCAGAAATACCAATCACCCAGCCACCCAAATTCATAGGTGTAACTGCTGGTAAGGGCAAGGAAAAGGAAAAAGAACTAAAACCAAGACCCCAGGTGAATCTCTAGGATAAAGTTGTGAGAATCATTACCTATGAGAATAGACCTATGCTTGTCTTCTCAAAGTCATCAGGACACTATTAAAGCAGATGGACCAAAGAAAGTATGGAGTCTATCAGAAGCAAAGACTTTAGTCTTCCATTACTATAATGGGCCATTTCCTCTGACCCATGGAAACCTCAGCAAAGGATAGGTTTCTTCTTTATCTAGCTACCTAGACTGAGCTTAAAAGTTAGGAACAAAATACCTGACTAGGGTAAGTAGGTTGTCCTCCAGGATACTGAGAAGGCATCTGTCCTCCAGGAAAGCCACCTATAATGTTAAAAATAATAATACGGCAACAGGTCTTACATGTTTTAATTTTTCAAAACAGCATTGATGACTATGAATATGGAAACATACAAGAACATTCACACTATGATACTTATGAGGATAGTTTTTAAAAATATAATTTACTGAATCTAAAACCAACTTTGGTCATAAGAACCTTTTTAATATTCCATGTTCTACATAAGATCCTCATAAATAATACTTTTTTCACACTTGAACCAGATTAAATTCTGATTCCATCTGGAATGGTTGTCAGAATACAGTTCTGGGGGTGGTTTTACTATTGGCACAGGAGTGGGCAGAGAAGTTCCTGAAGGCTTCCTTTTTGGCTTTGGGACAGATTTTTTTAATAGAAAAAGTGTGACTTTATCTCTATTTTACTGATTAAACTTTTCCATCAATTTAATATATTTCATAAAACCATTATGTTTAAAATTATTTATGGAAATATATAAACATTTATTGCAGATTATCTCAAATATAAACTAAGTTCCCTCAATGGCAATTTAAAAACTCAAAATATCATGATACTGTTTTTTTTCTGGACAGCTGGTACCTACCAGGTAGTGGAACCTGTGCTGGACCACCTCCATAAGACTGTGAAGGTGGCTGTGGATACCCAGAAAAGCCTGCTCCACCTGGTGGGACTCCAAATCCTTGGCCTGGAGGAACTAGAGAAAAGAACATGTCAATAAACTATAGTACAGTTCTCATGATTGCAGAAAAAACTTTAGAAAAATATCTATTGTTAACAGTGGAAAAATATGCTATTAATGCTATAATAGCAGTCCCTGTTTATCTAGATTCAAAACTTCAAATTCTCCAGTAAAAAATAAGTTTTTACATTTTTACCTTATATATTTATTTATTTTTTGAGACAGTCTCACTCTGTTGCCCAGGCTGGAGTTTAGTGGCACAATCTCGGCTCACTGCAAACTCTACCTACCAGGTTCAAGTGATTTTCCTGCCTCAGCCTCCCAGGTAGCTGGGATTACAGGCATGCGCCACCACACCCAGCTAATGTTCATATTTTTAGTAGAGACAGGGTTTCACCATGTTGGCCAAGCTGGTCTCGAACTCCTTGCTTCAAGTGATCCACCCACCTCAACCTCCCAAAGTGTCGGGATTACAGGTGTGAGCCACCACACCCAGCCAAAATTTTACTTTATTACTCTTCCCTACTAACTTAAAATACAAAAGGGCTAAGGGTTTTTTTTTGTTGTTTTTTGGGGTCTTTTTTACCTTTGAATAAAGCTGACCTAAAGGTCACAGTCTTGCTAATTGAAATGTCTTCATCGGGTCTTAAGACTACAAACAAGCAAAGTGTTACATATTGGTCCTTTATTGCCATGAAATTTATTCCAAGTCCCTTCACAGTGGAATTTTTGAAACTGCTCCCAGCTTTCATATCCCCAGAGAATCTTCATCCCTCCATCTTGCCAGCTAGGTCCTTACTACCTAAGGTTACCTAAAAGCGACGTGACCTTATACAAAACAAGCAGGAATGAAGAGGATAAAGGGAGAAGGAAAAAGTGCTACAGCAATCCCAATCATTACTAATTCCACAACCCGTAACTCACCTCCGGGATAGGATGGAGCTCCCCCTGGCTGTGGGGCACCAGGATAGCCTCCAGGGGCTGGATAACCTCCAGGCGCAGGGTAGCCTCCAGCTCCTGGGTAGCCACTACTTGGCACTTGTGGGTAGGCACCTCCTCCCATTGGAGGAAAGCCACTAGGATAAGGATACTGACCAGAAGGGGGAAAAGATGACTCCTGACCTGCAGGCTGAAAAATCAGAATAATTTTTAAACAAATACGATCATAGAGAAATATGACCCATCTAAAAATAAGGAATAAACAGAGGTTATTATTAAGATCTAGCTCATTCTTTTACTTTTTAAAAGTCCCATTAGAAATCCTGGTATCTTATACTAGTTTATCAGTATACCAGTTTGTAAGGACACTTGTTTGTCAGAATTCAGTTAAATTTAATTCTACTTGGGTCAGGCAAGAGGGGTCTGCTTCTCTATTTGGGAGTCAGAACAGGATTCTTTACAAACCTCAAGGTTTTAAGAAAAAAAAAAAACTCATTAGTTCCTTCATTTTCCCAGCATCTACAAATATGAGAAAGATCCTCCTCTATATCCTAAACAGGAATTTGAGGCTTTCTTGCAACACATCTGGATCTGTTACATAATATTTAAAAATAAAAAAGGTAACCTGTATATCACATCACACACTGGATGTGACATTTTGGACTTCATGGTTCAGAGCAACAATATGCAGAGTGGCAGAGATTGTTGCATGTTCACTGAACTCTTTCTTCCCAGGCCACAAAGCTATACAGACTACATTTCCCAGACCCCCTTGCAGTTAGGTCGAACCACATGAATGAATATCAGTAAATGAACGTAGACAAAAGTGACATACACCACTTTCTAAACCTGTCCCCTAAAAACCTCTGGCAAATCCTCCATGCTCTCTCTCTTCCTTCATCTGCCACCCATAAGCAGAGGATCCAGTGGAGGACTCCAAAGTGCTAGAGGATGGTAGGATCAGAATAAGGAAGGAGCCTGGAAACCCAAAACATTGCATGAAACAAAGCCTGGTCCCACCCACCCCCTATCCTCCACTGACTTCCAGGAAACTGAAGAAAGAAATACATTTGTTTTTTCATCGTGTTAAGTCACTGAGATTTGGGAGTTGTCTGTTTTAGCAATTAGCCTACACTGACTGAAATAGTTACTACAGTCCTGTTTAATACATAGGGACTTGGGAACATATCCATAATTCTCATCTCTCCTATGATAAATTCACGAGAGCTATATAATCACTTTGCATAAGGATACATATCATCATAAACTTGTATAGACCCCTCTTCCTATTCTCCCAGGGTTAGATAGCAGCCCCACAGTTATGAGTATAAAACCGAAATGTGGGCTGGGCTAAGTGGCTCATGCCTGTAATCCCAGCGCTTTGGGAGGCCGAGGTGGGCGGATCACGAGGTCAGGAGATTGAGGCCATCCTGGCCAACATGGTGAAACCCCATCTCTACTAAAAATACAAAACCTAGCTGGGCGTGGTGGCATGTACCTGTAATCCCAGCTACTCGGGAGGCTGAGGCAGGAGAATCGCTTGAACCCCAGGAGGCGGAGGTTGCAGTGAGTCGAGATCGCACCACTGCACTCTCTAGCCTGGTGACAGAGCCAGACTCCATCTCAAAAACAAAAACAAAAACAAAAACAAAAAACTGAAATGCAGCCGGGCGCAATGGCTCACGCCTATAATCCCAGCACTTTGGGAGGCCGAGGGCAGATCATTTGAGGTCAGGAGTTTGAGACAAGCCTGGCCAACATGGTGAAATTCCGTCTCTACTAAAAATACAACAAATCAGCCAGCCACGGTGGCGGGCACCTGAAATCCTAGCTACTCGGGAGGCTGAGGCAGGAGAATCACTTGAACCCAGGAGGCATAAGTTGCAGTGAACTGAGATCACACCACTGCACTCCAGCCTGGGCGCACAGCGAGACTCCGTCTCAAAAACACAAACAAACAAACAAACAAAAACTGAAACGCACAATTCTTACTTATGGCTCAGCTCTTAGTCCTCAGAGTAGTATAGCTATCAACAAGGTGGAACTTAGTAGCACATTTACAAAACGTACTCCAAGTCTAAGAACTACAAATCCACTGCAATTTATCTCTGGGTCTAGCCAAGCCGTTAATTATTTTAAACATTCTAACACAAAGGTTAAGATGCAGTGATATTATGACTCAAGGGTATTAAAAAAAAGAAAAAGAACCAGTGATTCATGGGATGGATTTTGCTTACATCCATGTTTTACTGGCTCATACAGCAGTTAACATTTTTTAAAACTAACTCCTAAATTTTGAAACTTTGGGCAATTTCACATAGAACCTAAGTTTCTGGCTTTACTTGAAGGGCTGGAGTATCTAGCAACACTGAGTGTGCCTCCCTCCATGGCTACACAGGGCTGGTGCTAAGCACCTGCCAGCTTTCAATAGACAAAGCAAGACCTCTCTAGTCCCCCACACAATCGCCTTTCCTCACTTCTTCTATGCAGTACCTCTGAGCATCTGAATTTATGACCCCTGCTCTAGCATATCTGTAAGATCTGACATGGGCCAGTCCCAAACAACACCTGTTTTAAGGATGTGAGGTATTAAGTGGCAATACTTACAGGATATCCAGGGAAAGGTGGGTAGCCTGTTGGGGGATAGCCTGGGTATGACATTCTGTAACAACAATAAAAAAAAGTCCTCTGTAAGTTTTGTTTTTTTGTTTTGTTTTGTTTTTTGAGACGGAGTCTCATTCTGTCACCAGGTTGGAGTGCAGTGGCGTGATTTTGGCTCACTGCAACCTCTGCTTCCTGGGTTCAAGCGATTCTCCTGCCTCAGCCTCCCGAGTAGCTGGGACTACAGGTGCACGCCACCACGCCCAGCTAATTTTTATATTTTTAGTAGAGATGGAGTTTCACCATGTTGGCCAGGATGGTCTCAATCTCTTGACCTGGTGATCCACCTGCCTCAGCCTCCCAAAGTGCTGGGATTACAGGTGTGAGCCACCACGCCCAGCCTGTAATTTCTTATAATGGTTAAGGCCTTTGAAAACATACAGATATACACACACATACACACACACACAACACACACACACACACACAACACACACACACACACACACACAAGGTTTTATGCAAAATATTTCTCTTTTCAAAAGAGTCTGGCATAAAATTAAAATGTGGATATTAGGGGTATAAGCAAAGCTTATTAAATGCTTATTTCATCATTCACACCAATGGAGTCAGTACAGCCTAGTAAGGTTCCAACTTTGTCGTGCCATACAATTTTTGTCACATCTCAATTCTACCACTACTATATCAATACTGAACTATTCTTCTTTTCTCTTTTTTTTTTTGGAGACGGAGTCTCACCCTGTTGACCAGGCTGGAGTGTAGTGGCACAATCTCAGCTCATTGCAACCTACGCCTCCCGGGTCCAAGTGATTCTCCTGCCTCAGCCTCCCGAGTAGCTGGGATTACAGGCGTCTGCCACCATGCTCGGCTAATTTTTTGTTATTTTTAGTAGAGATGGGGTTTCACCATGTTGGCCAGGCCAGTCCTGAATGCCTAACCTCAGGTGAACCGCCCACCTCGGCCTCCCAAAGTGCTGGGATTACAGGCGTAAGCCACCTCACCCGGCCAAGACTTCATCTTGGAAGCAGACGGCAGTCCTCACCAGATGCCAGCACCTTGCTCTTGGACTTCCCAGCCTCCAGAACCACACCTGGCCAATCTATTTTTCTTTAAGCCAATTTTTTACTTCCATTTATTTTAAAAGTATGCTTATCATCAGCATACTTTTAAATGGAAAACTTCCAGTAGTTTTCTTACCACAAATAGAAGGTAATATTAAAATAAATACTTAGCTATTACAATAAAAAGTCCTTTCTAGGTGCCACAGAAATCCCCTCATATGGTGATATAACCACATTATGGGATACAATGGTACAATGGTTAAGAGTTAACATTCTGGAGTCACATATACGTGGATTAAACCCTAGCTTTCTTTTTTATAAACTTTTTATTTTTGAGACAAGGTCTTGCTCTGTCACCCAGGCTGGAGTATAGTGGCACAATCACAGCTTGCTGCAGCCTTGACCTCCTGGGCTCAGGTGATCCTCTCACCTCAACACTCCCCCTCCCCACCCCGTAGCTGGGACCACAGGTGCGTACCACCATGCCTGGTGAATTTTTGTATTTTTTTTGTAGAGTTGGGGTTTCACTGTATTGCCCAGGCTGGTCTTGAACTCCTGGGCTCAAGCGATCCGCCTGCTTCAGCCTCTCAAAGTGCTGGGATTACAGGCCTAGCCTCAAATTACTGTTTTAATAACATTTTGAAAATAATTCCTGTGTAGTTATGCTACCAATTTGACACACATTAGGTCCATTTGTTTCATTTTGCTTTTGACTTTTAAGGTTTAAAAATTTTTTGATTTAGTTTTGTAATTATGTAAAACATTTTCTGGATTCTAAAGTCAAATCTACAAAACAAGATATGTTCAGAAACCTGTTAACTTCTAACCCTGTCCCTTACTATCTCCTACATATGATTACTTTTACAGTTTATCTACCTATCTTTAAGTACATAAGCTGATATTTCTATATTTGTATCCCCATTCCCCCATTCCATTCTTACACTAAAAACTCTGTTTCTTTTTTTTTTTGAGTCGGAGTCTGACTCTGTCGCCCAGGCTGGAGTACAGTGGCATAATCTCAACTCATTGCAACCTCTGCCCCTTGGGTTCAAGTGATTCTCCTGCCTCAGCGTCCCAAGTAGCTGGGATTACAGGCGCCTGCCACCGTGCCTGGCTAATTTTTGTATTTTTAGTAGAGATGGGGTTTCACCATCTTGGCCAGGCTGGTCTTGAACTACTGACCTGGTGATCCACCCACCTTGGCCTCCCAAAGTGCTGGGATTACAGGCATGAGCCACTGCTCCCGGCACATACTCTGTTTCTTTACTGGCTTTTTTCTTTTATTATGGCCATCACCCACAGTGTTCATTCCTTTTTAAAAACAACAACATAGGCCAGGCACAGCGGCTCATGCCTGTAAATCCCAGCACTTTGGAAGGCTGAGGCAGTAGAATCTCTTGCAGCCAGGAGTTTGAGATCAGCCTGGGCAACAAAGAAAGACCTCATCTCTACAAAAAGTAAAATAATTAGCCAGGCATGGTGGTATGCACCTGTAGTGCCAGTTATTCAGAAGCCTGGGCAGGAGGATCACTTGAGCCCAAGACTTCAAGGCTGCAATGAGCTAGGATCGCACCACTGCACTCCAGCCTGGGCAACAGAGTGAGACCGTGTCTCTTAAAAAAAAACAAAACAACAACAACAACAACAACAAAAAACCACATAGTACTTCAGTGTGTGGATGTATCATGGCTTATTCAATGGCAGACATCTGCGTTATTTCTAGTCTTTTAACTATTACAGTCTTGCAATGAACAGCCATGTACAAGTACCTCTCTGTATATTTTGCCAATATTATCTTCGGGGAAGATTCCTAGAAATGGCATTGCTGAGAAGGGGTAAAGGTGAATGTGATACTGCCCAATTCCCCTCCAGAGGGGCTGTACCAATTTGCATTTTCACCAGCACTCTAACAGAATTTTCCATCTAACATCCTGGATTTCCAGCTGTGTGAATATGGGCAGTTACTTAGCTTCTCAAAGGAAGTTACTTAGCCTTTTTAGGCCTTCATTTCTTCATCTATAAAATGGGACGTGAACGTACCTACTTAAGGATGTTGTTGTAAGAATTAAGTAAAAGAACAAAGGCAAAGCATTTAGCAGTGCCTGCAATAAAGTAAGTCCTCAGTAAGTGTTAACTGCTTTGATCATAGAGAACTGTGATAGATAATGCAAGAATATTAAAAAATAATTAGCATGAAGTTTGGCTTTTATTAATTCATTATAACACTTTCAGTACATTTACTTTCTCAATTTTATTAGACTTAGAATAATTTTAAAATTAGAATGCTTTCTGATGGAAAAAGAAAGTAGGGTGGTAGAGTGTGGTTAGTCTGAGATTAAGGAGGCATTCATATATTATCTATTCTGTGATAATAATGGTGATCAAAAGTTGATAGTCTTCTGATCAGCAAACATAACACTGGAAATATCTTTTAAAAACTGCAGTCTGTACCAGAAAGTTTGAAAGTTATGTTCTTCAAAAGGTGCTCATTTCCATTTGGAAAAGTAAACAATAACCTGCACATCAAGTGATGTTAAGACATTACTATTTTTTTGGTGTTATAATGGTATTATGATTTTCATCAAGTATTCTGATCTTTTAGAGATACACATTAAGTATTTACAAACAAAATTATACGATGTCAGGGATTATGCCAAAATAATATGCAGGAATATTCTATATAATATAGTGCAGGAATTTAGACATAATAAGCAGTCAGGAGTTGATAACTGCTCACGCTGGGTGATGAGTACATGGGGATTCATTACACTCTCCTGTCCATTGTTGAAAAGATGGCTCATGTAAAATAAATGGAGCTACTGTGGATAAAGACAAATATCCATATATATATATATATATATATATATATATATCTTTTGCATTTGAAGAAAACACTATTAACCTAAAGCAAATGTAAATAAACAGAGAAAAAAACAAACATTCAAAAGAATACCCTCTTAGCCTGATCAAATCTAAAATATGGCCAGGCGCAGTAGCTCACGCCTGTAATCTGAGCACTTTGGAAGCCAACGCAGGTGGATCACTTGAGGTCAGAGACCAGCCCGACCAACATGGTGAAACCCTGTCTCTATTAAAAATACAAAAATTAGGGCCGGGCGCGGTGGCTCACGCCTGTAATCCCAACACTTTGGGAGGCTGTGGAGGAGGATCACAAGGTCAGGACATTGAGGCCATCCACGCTAACACAATGAAACCCCGTCTCTATAAAAAATCCAAAAAATTAGCCGGGTGTGGTGGCATGTGCCTGTAGTCCCAGCTACTTGGAAGGCTGAGGCAGGAGAATCCCTTGAACCCAGGAGGTGAAGGCTGCAGTGAGCCAAGATTGCACCACTGCACTCCAGCCTGGGCCACAGAGCAAAACTGTCTCAAAAAAAAAAAAAAGGCTGGGTGCAGTGGCCCACGCCTGTAATACACCCAGCACTTTGGGAGGCTGAGGTGGGCGGATCAACTGAGGTCAGGAGTTCGAGACTAGCCTGGCCAACAGGGTGAAACCCTGTCTCTACTAAAAATACAAAAATTAGCCAGGCGTGGTGGTATGTGCCTGTAAGCCCAGCTACTCAGGAGGCTGAGGCAGAATTGCTTGAACCCAGGAGGCGGAGGTTGCAGTGAGCCAAGATCATGCCACTGCACTCCAGCCTGGGCGATAGGGCAAAACTCCATTTCAAAAATCTAAAATACTATTAGTGATCAGATATAATATACCTGGCAAATACATCTATATAAAGTCAGTAATCACTTTTTTGGCATCTACAAGAAAACACTGCTACAAGTGGAGAGTGAATGATCAAAGGTTTAAACCAGGCTTTTAAAGGTGCTAGACACAGATAGGCAAGAAAGTAGAACAATGTTATTTGCAAGGCAAAAGGTGAGACGTAACTGTGAGACGGATGATCACCAAAATAGACTAAGGAACAAATTAAGACAGAAGTCAATTAGGAGGCTTTCTGTATGTGTAGAATAAAATACTCATCATTCTCCACCATACCACTCTTAACATCCTTTATCTGTCAATAGCACCACTACTTAAATTACCTAATACTCCAGTATAGTAAGAAACCCAGTCTTTTTCTCTTCTTTTTTTTTTTTTTTTGAGACAGAGTTTTGCTCTTGTCACCCCGGCTGGAGTGCAGTGGTGCGATCTCGGCTCACTGCAACTTCCGCCTCCTGGGTTCAAGCAATTCTCCTGCCTCAGCCTCCCGAGTAACTGGGATTACAGGCGCCCACCACCACACCCGGCTAATTTATTGTATGTTAGTAGAGACAGGGTTTCGTCATGTTGGCCAGGCTGGTCTCGAACTCCTGACCTCAGGTGATCTGGCCGCCTCGGCCTCCCAAAGTGCTGGGATCACAGGCATGAGCCACTGCACCTGGCCAAAACCAGTATTTTTCTATCCATCCTTTGAAATGCCTCTTCTGTAATTTCTGTTCTCATGGTCATATACTTAGACCAAGTTTCATCACTTGATGCCTATCTTACTAAAACTCCTCCTCTGTTTATATTCTTGCTTATACTCTCTCACCCTCCCAATTTTCTCAGACACTGTCACTAGCTAAACTTTCCTAAAATGCTGCTCTTTCAGCAAATTGCTCTTCAGCTCAAAAATCATCAATGACTACTGCTGGAGTATCAAATGAAAATTAATTGGCCTGATATTCAGGTCTCCTTAGTACTGGCTCCAATTATTATTATTATACATATATTTTTGAGATGGTTTCTTGCTCTATCGCCCAGGCTGGAGTGCAGTAGCGTGACATCAGCTCACTGTAGCCTCGAATTCCTGGGCTCAGATGATCCTCTCATCTCAGTCTCCTGAAGAGCTGAGACTACAGGCGCACACAACCATACCTGGCTAATTTTTTGTATTTTTAGTAAAGACGGGGTTTCGCCATGCTGCCCAGGCTGGTCTTGAACTCCTGGGTTCAAGAGATCCACCCGCCTCAGCCTCCCAAAGTGCTAGGATTACAGGCATGAGCCACCACACCCAGCCTCTATTTATCTATTTAACTCATTTCTTACCAACACCTAACCCTCAACGCGAAATCTCTATCACTTGAACCATTCCCAGCATTCCTTTGCTTAAGCCATTCTTATCATTAACTGACTTGGCCCTCAAGCCTGGGCTTACTCACCCCTCCTATCTAGCTCAAGTCTTCTCTCTTCCTTCTTTGAACAACGTAGTTGACTAAAATAGTGTTTCTCAATGTTTTCTTTTTGAGACAGTCTTGCTCTGTTGCCCAGGCTGGAATGCAGTGGCACAATCTCGGGTCACTGCAGCCTCCACCTCCTGGGTTCAAGCGATTCTCCTCCTTCAGCATTCCAAGTAGCTGAGACTACAGGTGCGCACTACCACACCTGCTTAATTTTTGCATTTTTAGTGGAGACGGAGTTTCACCATGTTGGCCAGGCTGGTCACAAACTCCTGACCCCAAGTGATCCGCCTGCCTCAGCCTCCCAAAGTGCTGGGATTACAGGCGTGAGCCACTGTACCTGGCCTCAAACTTTAATGTGTATATGAATCCCTAGGGATCGTGTTAAAATAGAGATTTTAATTCAGTAGCTCCAGGATGGGGCCTGAGATTCTGCATTTCTAAAGCTTTCAGGTGATATGGATTCTGCAGGTCTGTGATTCACACTCTGATACCAGAATACTTTGGGATTTCTGGATCTACACCTAATTTTCTAAATTTGTAAATATATGTTTTGGCACTTTTCATCAATACAGCTGTAAATGATTCATATTTCTTTTATATCAGATGCCAAATAAACCCAACTCAAGTCAACATTTATGAAAGTCCACTGTGTAATGAGCACTGTCCTAGGTGCTGATAGAAAGATTGAGAATAAGTATTCAGCCTTTTGAGTACACAGTATAGGAAAATGAGATAATATAGTGTCCCTTATGACAGGAACACAGGATAGAAGCTAAAAATGTGCTGAACTGAGAATAAACGGACATAGATTGAATCAAGGCTATAAGTCAATAAGAAACATAAAATGATATGAAAACTGACCCAGTCAATCATAAAATAATCATTTGGGATCCCAAAGGGCTGGATATAAAAACAGGGACAGGCTGAATTTTTTTGCTTTTTTCTTTTCTAAGCCTGGGTTTGTATAAAGAGTAAAGGAGGGGCAAAAGCTCTAAAGGATGGTCAGATAGGCCGGGCGCAGTGGCTCACACCTATAATCCCAAAACTCTGGGAGGCCAAGGTGGGAAGACTGCTTGAGCCAAGGAGTTAAAGACCATCCTGGGCAACATAGTAAGACCTCGTCCCTACAAAAATATTTTAAAAATTACCCAGTGCAGCGGCGCCCACCTGTAGTCCAAACTATTAAGGAAGCTGAGGTGGGAGAATTGCTTGAAGCCAGGAGGTCAAGGCAGCAGTGAGTCGTGTTTGCATCACTGCACTCCAGTTGAAAGAAAAGACAAGACAAGACAAGGAAAAAGAAAAAAAAAAAGAAAAAAAGAAAAAGAAAAGTAGATAGACCAAGGGCAAAAGGGTCAGGGTCAAAATAAAGGAAAAAAAAATCTGAAAATAATTTATGAGATAAATTAATAGTAATTTGAAAGGCAATATGTAGTTACAGTACCAAAGACATCATAAGCAATTTAAATTTCTAAGTCTCAAGAAATTGTTCCAGTGACAAGACCTATATCTAAATTCTTTAGCTACTATCTTAAATCTTACCTTTAAGAGCCTGGAGGAATTATGTCAACAAAAATGAAAATAAGGCAAAGATTATCTGTATATAATAAAAATTAAAGCTATTTTAAGAAAGTGAATTTTGGTACATTTTGAAAAATAATTATATAAAAGACTAGAATGCAATTCCATTTCCAGGAATATACCTTATAGAAATACTTGCACAAGGACAAAATTATATATGTACAAGGCTATTCACTGAAGCATTTTTGTAATAGGAAAAGGTTAAAAACCATGTGAATGTCCATCAATAAGGGACAGGTGTCATCCCAGGGATGCTGGAATGATTTAACATATGCAAGTCAATAAATGTGATGTATCACATAAACAGAATTAAAAACAAAAACCATATGATCTCAATAGATGCAGAAAAAGCATTCAACAAAATCCAGCACCCTTTACAATAAAGAACTCAACAAATGAGGCATAGAAAGGACCTAACTCAAAATAATAAAAGCCATATATGACGACAAAGCCAACATCATACTGAATGGGGAAAAGTTGAAAGCATTCCCCCTGAGAACAGGAACAAGACAAGGACATCCACTTTCACCACTCCTATTCGACATAGTTCTGGAAGTACTAGCCAGAGGGAAAGCAAGGGAAAGCAATAAAGTGTATCCAAATTGGAAAAGAGGAAGTCAAACTATCACTGTTTGCAGATATTATGACTATATACCAAGGAAATCCTAAAGACTCCAACAGACTCTTAGATTTGATAAATGAAATCGGTAAAGTCTCAGGTTACAAAATCAATGTACACAAATCAGTAGCACTGCTATATACCAAAAACGTCCAAGCTGAGAATCAAATCAAGAACTCAATCCCTTTTATAATAGCTGCAAAAATTAAAAATAAATAGAATACCTAGGAATATGCTTCACCAAGGAGATGACAGATCTCTACAAGGAGAACTACAAAATACTGCTGAAAGAAATCACAGATGACATAAATGGAAACTCATCCCATGCTCATGGATTGAAAGAATCAATATTGTGAAAATGACCAAAGCAATCTACAGATTCAATGCGATTCCCATCAAAATACCAAGATCATTTTTCACAGAATTAGAAAAAACAATCCTAAAATTAATATGGAACAAAAAAGAGCCTGAATAGCCAAAGCAATTCTAAGCAAAAAGACAAATCTGGAGACATCACATTACCAGACTTCAAATACACTACAAGCCTATAGCTACCACAACAGCATGGTACTGGTTTAAAAGTAGGCACATAGACCAATGGAACAAAATAGAGAACTCAGAAATAAAGCCAAATACATACAGCCAACTGCTTTTTGACAAAGCACACAAAAACAAAAATTTGGGAATGAACATCCCATTCAATAAATGATGCTGGGAAAACTGGCAAGCCACATGAAGAATGAAACTGGATCCCTAACTATCATCCAATGCAAAAATCAACTCAAGTTGATAAAAGATTTAAATATAATACCTGAAACTATAAAAATTCTAGAACATTGGAAACAGTCTTCTAAACACTGGCCTAGGCAAAAAATTCATGACTAAGACCCCAAAAACAAACGCAACAAAAACAAAAATAAATAGATGGGACCTAATTAAACTAAAAAGCTTCTGCACAGCAAAAGAAATAATCAACAGAGTAAACAGACCACCCACAGAATGGGAGAAAATATTTGCAAACTATGCATCCAACAAAGGACTAGTATCCAGAATCTACAAGGAACTCAAATCACAAAGAAAAAAAAAACAATTGCATTAAAAACTGAGCAAAGGACATGAATAGACATTTCTCAAAAGAAGATATACAAATGGCCAAAAAACATGAAATAATCATTAATTATTCAACATCATTAATCATCAGGGAAATGCAAATTAACCACAATGAGATACCACCTTGCTCCTACAGGAATGGTTATTCTTAAAAAGTCAAAAAATGGGCTGGGCGCGGTAGCCCACGTCTGTAATCCCAGCACTTTGGGAGGCCCAGGCGGGCGATCACCTGAGGTTGGGAGTTTGAAACCAGCCTGACCAACATGGAGAAACCCGTCTCTACCAAAAATAACAAAATTAGCTGGGCATGGTGGCGCGTGACTGTAATCCCAGCTACTTGGGAGGCTGAGTCAGGAGAATTGCTCGAATCCGGGAGGCGGAGGTTGGGGTGAGCTGAGATCACACCATTGCACTCCAGCCTGGCAACGAGAGCGAGACTCCATCTCAAAAAAAAAAAAAAAAAAAAAAAAAGTCAAAAAACAATAGATGCTGGTGTGGATGTGGGGAAAAGAGACCACTTATTACACTACTATACAGCCTCTACAGAAGACAGTATGGAGACTCCTTAAAGAGCTAAAAAAAAGATCTACCATTCAATCCAGAAATTCCACTGCTGGGTATCTACCCAAAGGAAAGAAAGTCATTATATGAAAAAGACTTTTGCACATGTATATTTATAGCAGCACAATTCACAACTGCAAAGATGAGGAACCAATCTAAGTGCCCATCAATTGAGTGGATAAAGAAAATGTGGTATATATAAACCATGGAATACTACTCAGCCATTAAAAGGAACAAAATAATGTCTTTTGCAGCAACTTGGATGAAGCTGGAGGCCATTTTTCTAAGTGAAGTAATATAGGGGTGGAAAACCAAAAGCCGTATGTTCTCACTTTGTAAGTGGAAGCTAAGCTATGAGTATGCAAAGACATAGGTATGAAGTGATATAATGGACTTTAGAGACTCAGAAAGGGGAGGGTGAAAGGGGGCTAGGAATCAAAAACTACACATTAGGTACAATGTACATTACTTGGGTGACTAAAATCTCAGAATTCACCACCATATAATTCATCCATGTAACAAAAAACCACTTGTACTCCAAAAGCTGTTGAAATTTTATCTCTTTTTTTTTTTTGGAGATGGAGTCTTGCTCTATCATCCAGGCTGGAGTGCAGTGGTGTGATCTCCACTCATTGCAACCTCCACCTCCCAGGTTCAAGCGATTCTCCTGCCTCAGCCTCCCGAGTAGCTGGGACGTGCCACTGCACCCGGCTAAATTTTGCATTTTTAGTACAGACAGGGTTTCATCATGTTGGCCAGGCTAGTCTCGAACTCCTGACCTCAGGTGATCCACCCACCTCGGCCTCCCAAAGTGCTGGGATTACAGGCGTGAGCCACTGCGCGGGGCCGTTGCTTAAATTTTTAAAAAGGAGGGACAGGTGAAACAGATTATGGATAGCCATACAAGGAGGTGTTATGTGGTTATTAAAAATGAGGCAGCTTTTTTTTTTTACCCATATATGAAACCATCTGTAACACGTATTAATGAAAAAAAAAAGGCAAAGTGAAAAACTGCATAGTGTGCTGCCATTATGTGTAAAAAATGCACTGATTTTGACTTATAGAATATCCCTGAAAGGACACTCAAGGAAGTAGAAAACAGTGACTGCTTCCTGGATGAAGAGCTGCGACACAATGGAGAAGACTATTTACTTTTCTTTTTTCTTTTTTTGAGATGGAGTCTCGCTCTGTTGCCAGGCTGGAGTGCAGTGGTGCGATCTCAGCTTACTGCAACCTCCGCCTCCGGGGTTCAAGAGATTCTTGTGCCTCAACCTCCTGAGTAGCTGGGACTACAGGCGCCTGCCACCACGCCCGGCTAATTTTTGTATTTTTAGTAGAGACGGGGTTTCACCGTGTTAGTCAGGATGGTCTCGATCTCCTGACCTCGTGATCCTCCCGCCTAGGCCTCCCAAAGTGCTGGGATTACAGGCGACAGCCACTGCGCCCGGCCGAGACTTACTTTTCAATGTACTTTAGCCCTTTTAGAATTGTACATATATCATTTATTCAAGAGGCAGATTTTAAACGTTTTTGTAAAAAGCTAAATAATACCCAGAGTGACTCAAAAAATTTCTCAACTTTGCCCAAGTGAATAGTAAGTCTAGAGTTTTTTGGGGGTTTTTTTTGTGACAGAGTTTCTCTCTGCCACCCAGGCTGGAGTGCAGTGGCGATCTTGGCTCACTGCAACCTCTGCCTCCCGGGTTCAAGCGACTCTCCTGCCTCAGCCTCCAGAGTAGCTGGGATTACAGGCGCGCGCCACCACGCCCAGCTAATTTTTGTATTTTTAAATAGAGACGGGGTTTCACCGTGTTGGTCAAGCTGGTCTCAAACTCCTCCTGACCTCGTGAATCTCTCGCCTCGGCCTCCCAAAGTGCTAGATTACAGGAGTGAGCCACCGCACCCGGGCTTTTTTTTTTTTTTTTTTTTTTTTAAACATTCTCTGTTAGCAATCATTTTTAAAAGACTAGAAAATCATTTTTGGTTTTCCAAACCACCTCCACCCAGTGAGTCAGTTAGTAAAAGGGCTGGGTCTCACCGTTTCTCATTGATGGCATGAAGCCCAGGAACCCAAGAGGCAGCTGTTGCAAATTTATGGGGAAAAAAATACACGAAACAGGAAGTGTGACTGAAGATACGCGCAACAGCGAATACAATTTTGCAAAACCGGCTTCTAGGTATGGTAAGATCATTTAAATCCGTCAGTGATGTGGAGAAAGAACATGGAGGCATGGCTAGTCCTCTGCACGGACAGGTAGGTAGCCAACCACCAGTGAGGACTGAAAGACAGTCCTCACCGAAAAGGACTGAAAGTTTGCAGTGGCCAAAATTATCTCTTTTACCTATTCAGTGCTTGAAACTCTTTCCTTGCCTGGAAGGTAACTCATTACACTCATCATCTAATTCGGACACATTTAGCAGATTGGCTGGCCATCAGCTGGCAAAAATCAGGGCGTTTACGGCAGTCGGAAGACAACAGCGTCATGTCTGTCACTTTACGGTGGACATCAGCCATCTACCTCTGCACCTTGGTTTCCTTGCGCAGTGTTTGCACAGGATGAGCTAATTTCAACACACATTTGCTGCTGGTCGGGGAACAGCAATCAAATCTGGAATGCTATTCTAGAATAGCTTCCAAGAACTGTAAACAAGAACCAGTGTACGACCTTGGCCTGGCGCATTCTGTCCTACGGTTCACTAAACACAGTAAAAATTTCCCAAGTTTCCCTAAATTCGCTGTGTCACCGGAAAGTACAGCCACTACCAGCCAGACGGCTTTCAGCACTGCCCGTGCGTTTCCCTACTCAGCCTCCCGCGAGGCAGCTGGGCCACGCTCCGGCCTCAGCCCCTCCACCTGCCCGAGGGCGGGGCGCCACTGGTCCCTGGGATTTCCAAACGGACCGAAGGGCTTCCCGTAAGCCAGGCCGGCCGCCTCACCCTCGCCACCCCAACACACCCCGGCCGGCAGCCCGGCTACGAGACGCGCAAACCGAGTCGCCGCCATCCGGGAGGCCCACACGGCCCTCCAGCCGCGCCCCACCAGCACCGGGACAGCAGCGCCCAGAGCTGGCCGAGGGCAAGACCACCGAGGCAGACGAGGTGGGAAGGGGAGGGGGGCGCCGCTCCTCACCTGACCCCGGCAGCAGCGTCACAGCCCAACCCGGTCTCCCGCAAGATGGAGCCGGGGGCGGGCCCAGGGTGGGCGGGGCGTCTCGCGAGCCGGTTAGGATCGCGGCTGCAGCCGGGAACGCCCCCGGAGCCGGAGAGGGCGGTGCGGGGAGCGGGCTGTCCCTGAGTCCCGCCCCTAGGCGCCACCTGAGGGAAAAAGACTCTCCCTTCGGGTGGCCCAGCGGATTTTTAATCACATTTATGTGTCGCAAGGACCCTGCGCCAATCCCTTTTAAGGCTGCCTCAAGTCACCTAGGAAGTTGCAGCAGTCCTGGGGGTATCCGGGGCCCCTTCAGTGGCAGGCGGTAGAGAAGGGCTGAGACTGGGAGGCTGGTGCAGCCTCCCCGCCTCTGAAATACCGTCCTCCAGGTATTTTCTGGGGACAAAGACGGCGTTTTTTGTTAGCCTCCTGTGAAAGTAATATTTGTGGGAAATCTTAGTTGGAACTGTAGATGAACTAATCAAAATCACTCCCGAAGGGAGTTGTTAGGTGATTTTAGGCTCCCCTCGTGGCTAGAGCATTGAACACACATTAGCATTAAACATTTGAGGCAATTACAAGGGCTCAGATCAATATTTTAAACTCGTTAAGGAATTTATATTACAGAGAAAACCAATCAGCTACCTTTTAGAGTGGTAAAAGGTAGCTTCTGGGTGTGGTCCCCCGAACAGCAGCATCACCTGGAAACGTGTTAGTAATGCAGATTATTGAACTCCACCTTAGACCTACTGAATCAAACTCCCCGGGTGGTGCCCAGCAACCTGTTTTAACAAGCCCTCCAGGTGGTTCTGATGCACACTAAAGTTTGCACATCTGATGCACATCAACTTACTTATTCCTCTACACACTTTTCTACGCAAAAGCTTCCTCATGGGGGTGGAATAGAGGGGATTACGATTTTAAATGGGAAGAGCAAGCAAAATATACGTGGCTTCCAAATAGGTGTGTGGAGTGAAAAGTATTTGAGGCAGGTCATTGCCTCATTTAACAATGGTAGACAAAATGCACAACTCTCTAGGTGACCAGCATTAATTCCCCGGCACCCAACAGTCTTGTCTACCTGGAAAATAACAGGACTTTCTGTCCTACCTACCCCAGAGACCTCCAGGATTTAAGCCTTCCCTGAGAAGCCTACTCTGTTCATTCTAGAGTTCCCTTTGTGAGCTCGTTCCGAACCCTCCCTCTGCCTTAAATACCACCACAACAGGGTATTTGCCAAACCTCTTATTTCCAGCCCACTTTCCTGAGCTGCAGGAATAGTCCAATAGTCTACTACGACATTTGCCATTTCATCCTTTCAATTCATCCTTTCTTCCTGGCATAAAAGGCATTACAGGATCGGAGACCCTTTCCTCCTGCTACCTCTGCTTAGAAAGCACTGCTCATCTTCTAACAATTACTCATCTAATTAGACTTCTTTTCAAGGTTGCTCATCTCCCTCTTGCTCCAATAAACTCTTCCTGATCTTCTTTTTTGTACTCAACGGGACCATTTTAATTTTTTAATTTTTTTGGAGGCAGAGTCTTGCTCTGTCACCCAGGCTGGAGTGCTGTGGTGCGATCTAGGCTCACTGCAACCTCTGCCTCCGGGGTTCAAGCGATTCTCATGCCTCAGCCTCCCGTGTAGCTGGGAGGCATGTCACCACGCCCAGCTAATTTTTTTGTATTTTTAGTACAGATGGGGTTTCGCCATGTTGGCCAGGCTGGTCTCAAACTCCTGGCCTCAAGCGATCCACCTGCCTCAGCCTCCCAAAGTGCTGGATGTATTACAGGCATGAGCCACCATACCTGGGTCAACATCTCTGAAGGCCATCGTATGTTCCAGAGTTCATGTGAAATAAGAGCCATCATGCTTCTAATGTGAACATCCCACTGTATCAGAGTCTGGTTTTTTTTTTGTTTGTTTTTGTAGTTTTGAGACAGGGTCTCATTCTGTTGCCCAGGCTGGAGTGCAATGGCACGATCTCAGCTCATTGCAACCTCTGCTTCCCAGGTTCAAGGAATTCTCCTGCCTCAGCCTCCCAAGTAGCTGGGATTACAGGCATCCGCCACCACGCCCAGCTTTTTTTTTTTTTTTTTTTTTTTTTTTTTGAGACAGAGTCTCACTCTGTTGCCCAGGCTGGATGGAATGCAGTGGCACGATCTCGGCTCACTGCAAGCTCTGCCTCCTGGGTTCACGCCATTCTCCTGCCTCAGCCTCCCGAGTAGCTGGGACTACAGGTGTCCACCACCACGCCTGGCTAATTTTTTGTATTTTTAGTAGAGACAGGGTTTCACTGTGTTAGCCAGGATGGTCTCGATCTCCTGACCTCGTGACCCACCCGCCTCAGCCTCCCAAAGTGCTAGGATTACAGGCATGAGCCACCGCGTCCGGCCTAAATTTTTATATTTTTAATACAGACGGTGATTTGCCATGTTGCCCAGGCGAACTCCTGACCTCAGGTGATCCACCCACCTCGGCCTCCCAAAGTGCTGGGATTACAGGTGTGAGCCACCACGCCTGGCCCAGAGTCTGGTATTTAAGTTCATATCCTTTTTGTTCCATTAGAATAGTAATTTTGTCCCTCAGGGACACCTGACAATGTGTGGAGACATCTTTGGTTGTCACAACTGAGGGGAGGTGGTGGGGTTACTAGTATCTAGTGGGTGAAGGCCAAGGATTCTAAACAAGGTACATATCCTACAATGCCTACAGTCCCTACACAAAGAATTATTCAGCCCAAAAAGTCAATAGTGCTGAGGTTAAGAAACCCTGAGTCAGAGTGATCTTTCTAAAGAATAAATTGGGTCATGTAATTCCCGTGATTAAACTTCTTTACTGGCTTCCCACTGGAACCAGAATAAAATAAAATCCAAACTCCTGATGGTCTATTAAGCCCTAGATAATCTGGTCCCTGCCTACATCACTCATCTAATCCCTTTTCACTTTTTTTTTTTTTTTTGAGACGGAGTCTTGCTCTGTCGCCCAGGCTAGAGTGCGGTGGTGCAATCTCAGCTCACTGCAAGCTTCGCCTCCCAGGTTCACACCATTCTCCTGGCTTAGCCTCCCGAGTAGCTGGGACTAAAGGTGCCTGCCACCACGCCCAGCTAATTTTTTTGTATTTTTAGTAGAGATGGTGTTTCACTGTATTAGCCAGGATGGTCTCGATCTCCTGACCTCGTGATCCACCTGCCTCGGCCTCCCAAAGTGTTGGGATTACAGGCGTGAGCCACGGCGCCTGGCCTTCACTTTCCTTAATCACTAACCTCTGAACACAGTGGCCTTCGGTCCAAACATACCAAGCTTGTGACCAAATGCACCAGATTCTCAGGACCTTGGCACTTGCTATTGCTTCTACTGGGAATGTTCTCCATGGTGTCATCTCAAATGTGGTCTCCTGGCTGGGTGAGTTGGCTCACACCTATAATCCTAGCACTTTGGGAGGCCCAAGGCAGGCAGATCACTGAAACCCAGGAGTTGGAGACCAGCCTGGGCAACATGGCGAGACCCCATCTCTACAAAAAACACAAAAATTAGTCAGGCATAGTAGTGTGCACTTGTAATCTCATCTACTTAGGAGGCTCACAGGGGAGAATCACTTGAACCTGGGAGGCAGAGGCTGTAGTAAGCCAAGATCTCACTACTGCACTCCAGCCTAGGTGACAGAGCCTGACCCTATCTCAAAAAAACAAACAAAAAATGTCATCTCCTCAAGGTACTTCCTGAACATTAGTAGCTGCCACCAGCACAACCACCACTACCAGCTATGCTCATTATTTAATTTTCCTTATACCACTTAAAAGCATCTGAAATTCTGTGTGTTTACTGTTTCTGTCCCCATCTAGAATGTAAGCTCCTTGAGAACAGGGATATCTTTAGAGCCTAGTAGTGAGTGTTTGATAAATAATTGATTGTCTGATTGACTACAATAGGGCCCCCAAAACCCAAGCCAACTACTTCGTCTGGTGATCAGCCAAATACAGGTTTATTTCCAACACTGGGAAAAACTGGCTCTGATAGACCTACTGAGAGAACCCATGTGCTACCCTAAAGGATTTTCAAAGGTAGTTTTGAAAATATTTTTTTCATTTCATATGCTGACTTTAGAAAACATAACTCCATTATATTGTCCTTGCTTATGTCAGTCTCCTATAAGGGCAGAAGCCATCTTAGAATCCTCAGCATTTGACAATAAGCTAGGCATTTCGACTTTTGTGTACTATCACCACCATTCTACTAAATTGGATGTTTTTGTGCCACCTGTTACTGTGTAGTTTCTAATTACATTCTGGCTGACAGATACATCACCCTTCATCCATCACAATCAGCAAACAAATCCTAGATTTTACTTTCATGTTCTACCTGCAAAATGTCACTATTTACTTTACTTGTAGTTAAAAATTACCTCTTGCTCTCCATACCTACTGATATAATCTTAGCTGACACCTACATTATCTCGTCTGAACCATGACAATAGTGTCCTAACTGGATTTTCCATTACCAAACCATCTTACACACTACTGCTAGTTCAATCTGTGTTACTGAGCAAAATTCAAAATGATATTTATCAAATAATAGCTACTAAGGACATACTATTTGCTAGGCACTGTGTTAAGAATTTAAATATCCTTATTTTTTACATTCTCTAAGATTAGAAAAATTTGGTAATAGCTTTATTGAAATATAATTCACCCATATAATGTGTACAATTCAGTGATTTTTAGTACATTCAGAGTTGTGCATCTATCACCACAATCAATTTTAGAATGGTTATATCCCATATCCTTTACCCATCACCCCCAATACCCCCATCCTTCCCCTCCACATGCAGCCACTAATCTACTTTGTCTCCATAGACTTGCCTATTCTGAACATTTCACATAAATGCACTTGTACAATATGTAGTCTTTTGTAACTGGCTTTCATATTGTAACATGAATCAGTATTTCATTACTTTTATGGTCAAATACTATTTCCTTGTAAGGATTTACCACATTTTGCTTATCCATTCATAAGCTGATGGATATTTTGGTTGTTTTCATCTTTTGGCTGTCATGAATAATGCTGCTATGAATATTTATATACATATGATTTCATTTCTCATGGGTACAAACCTATGAGCAAAACTTCTGGGTCAAATGGTAAGTCAATTTTTAACTTTTTTTTTTTTTTTAAGAGACAGGGTCTTGATTCGTTGCCCAGGCTGGTCTCAAACTCCTTGCTTTAAGCAGTACTCCTAGCTCAGCCTCCCAAAGTGCTGGGATTACAGGCGTGAGTCATCATTACCTGGCCCTCAATGTTTAACTGTTTGAGGAACTGCCAGACTGTTTTCCAAATTGGCTGCATCATTTTACATTCCCACCAGCAGTGTATGAAGGTTACAATTTCTTCACATCCTCATCAACATTTACTACCTCTTTTTTTCATCATAGCCATCGTAGTGGGTATGAAGTGGTATCTCGTAATTTTAATTTGTATACCTTAATGATTGATGATGTTGAGCATCTTTTCATGTACTTATTGGCCATTTATACATCTTTTTTGGAGAAATGTCTGTTCAGATCCTTTGCCCATTTTTAATTGGGTTATCTGTCCTTTTAAGTTGTAGGTCCCTTATCATATTTTCTCTCATTCTTTACTTTTTTTTTTTTTTTTTTTGAGACAGCATCTCGCTCTGTCACCCAGGCTGGAGTGCGATCATGGCTCACTGCAGCCTCCTGGGCTCAAGCGATCTTTCCACCTCAGCCTCCCAGGTAGTGTGACTACAGGCATGCGCCACCATGCCCGCTAATTTTTTTTTTCTGTAGAGATATGTCTATGTTGCTTAGGCTCATCTTGAACTTCTGGGCTTAAGCAGTCCTCCCGTCTTTGCCTCCTAAAATGTTGGGATTACAGGTGTGAGCCACCACACCTGGCCTAAAATTTTAAATTTTGATAGTCTAATTTATTTATTTTTATTTTGGTTGCTTGTGCTTTTGGTGTCATATCTAAGAAAACATTGCCAGATAAGTTCATGAAGATTTTCCCTTTTTTTTTCTTTGAAGAGTTTTAGTTTTAGGTATTTGAACCATTTTGAGTTAATCTTTGTATATTGTGTGAGGTGGGGGTATAGCTTTATTCTTCTGCATCTGGATATCCAGTTGTCCCAGGACTATTTGTTGAAAAGTCTGTTCTTTTCCCAATTAATTGTTTATGTACCCTTGTCAAAAATCAATTGACCATAAATGTTAAGGTTTTTTTTTTCTTTTTTTTTTTTTTTGAGACAGGTTCTCACTTTTCACCCAGGCTGGAGTGCAGTGGCACAATCTTGGCTCACTGCAGCCTCAACCTCCTGCGCTCAAGCAGTCCTCTCACCTCAGCCCCTCAAGTAGCTAGGACTACAGGTATGTGTCACCATGCCCAGCTAATTTTTTTTGTATTTTTTTTTAGAGACGGGGTTTTGGGATGTTTCCCACACTGGTCTCAAGCTCCTGAGCTCAAACGATCTGCTTGCCTTGGCCTCCCAAAGTGCTGGGATTACAGGCATGAACCACCATGCCCTGCTATTCTTGTTACAGTCCGAATGTTTTGTGAGCCTCCTCCACCCCAATACATACACATACACATACATACACCACACATTCACAAATTCACGTGCTGAAATCCTAATCTCTGGCTTTAGGAGGTGGGATCTTTGGGAAATTATTAGGTCATGAGGGCAGAGCCCTCATGAGTGGGATTAGTGTCCTTGTAAAAGAGGAAAGAGTGACCTCAGTCGCCCCTTCCACAGTAAGAACATGCCCTTCTCAGACACGAAATCTGCTAGTGCCTTGATCTTGGACTTTCCAGCTTCCAGAAATGTGGAAAATAAATTTGATGTTTACAAGCCACACAGTTTACAGTATTTTGTTACAGCAGCCCAAGCAGACTAAGACAATTCTCAATTCTACTGCACTGACCTTATGTCTATTCTATGCCAGTATCACATTGTCTTGACTACTACTATTTTGTACAGGTTGAGCATCCCTAATCCAAAAATTTGAAATTCAAAATGCTCCAAAGTCCAAAGCTTTTTGAGTACCGAGATCCAAAATGGTCCAAAACCTGAAACTTTTGGAGTGCTGACATAGCACTCAAAGGATATGCTCACAGGAGCATTTTGGGTTTTCAGATTAGGGATATTGAACTGCTAAGTATACAATTGATTATAGGTTTTGGAACTGGGGGCCAGGCACAGTGGCTCATAATCTCAGCACTTTGGGAGGCTGAGGAGGGTGGATCTCTTGAGCTCAGGAGTTCAAGACCAGCCTGGGCAACATGGCAAAACCCTGTCTCTACAAAAAATACAAAAATTGGCTGGGCATGGCGGCTTGCACTTGTGGTCCCAGCTACTAGGGAGGCTGAGGTGGGAGGATCACTTGAGCCCGAGACTCTGTCTCAAACAACAAAAAAAAGAAATTGGGATGTATGAGTCCTCCAACTTTGCAAACATTTTCGTTTAACTTCAATATTAATTTGGGATACTTGGTATTATCTCCATTTTACAGATGAAGAAACTAAGGCTTACAGAAGTTTAGCTTCCCTTGCAATATAAAATTTGATGGCTGTTCCAGGATTCATACTCAGATCTACAAAAATCCACAATACTCCTATCATCTTATCTCAATCTACCTTCCAGACTTATACTAATCCCCAAAGGTACCTTCAAATATCCCATATGCTTTTCTGCCTCCAAACTTCTGGTCCTGTTGTTCCTTCCGTCTTGAGTGCCTTGTGCTCTGTTTCAAAAAATTCTCACTCAGAATATTTTCACTATCATTTAGCAAAATGATCTCTTTCCACTCTATTTCTTTTTTTTCTTTGTTTCAAGTTTTAATCAAAGCTTGTATATAAGATTACTTTATTCCTGCATCTTCACAATTGTTTCTTCCTTGTATTTCCCCTTTTCCTTTCCTACTTGGCGAGATTTGGCTTTCCGTTCAAGGATCTTTTTGCGGTCTTTGTCCAGTCTTAGCCTAGTGATGACCACCTTGCTAGGGTGAATGCCTATGTGGACAGTTGTGCCATTAGCTTTTTCCCACTGCACCCATTCATTGTAGATAACATATTTCTTCCTGTAAACCTGGACTACTTTGCCAGTTTGCTGATCTTTATAGTGTCCTCATACAACCTGAACTTCATCATCCTTTTGGATGGGCATGCATCGCACGTTGTACTTCTGTCTCAGCTCTTTGGAAAGAGGGGAAGACATAATTTTCCTGTGAATGTGGGAAGGTGCATTGAAATGCCTTTTGCAATTCTTGCTTCAGTCGGAAGTCACAAAGGGATTAAACTTCATTTTGGCCGCTCCTGCTTCAGTGATGGCCACAAGAGGGAAGAGAGCTCTTTTCACTCTATTTCCTTAGCACCAGAAGCCTCTCTCGTGTTTCTTACTCCATATTATACCTTGCAATAAAGGTATCTCCAAATACATAAATATTATTTCCCTTCCTAAGAATAAACACCATGTCTTATTTACCTTTCAATCTCCCCAAAGCCAAAATACAGTACCTGTAGTATGACAGGTACTGTTTTCAATGAATATATGAAATTCTAAAATTATCCCTATTAGAGTGGGCAATAGAATGTGTATGTGTGTGTTGGGGTGATGGGCTGTAATATGTGTGTGAGAGACAGTCATGGCAAGATTGTGGGAATGAATACCCAGGAAATGTCCTAATCCTGAGAGTATGATGAGAAAAGGATGACATTGGCTGGGCACAGTGCCTCATGCCTGTAATCCTAACACTCTGGCAGGCTGAGGTGGGAGGATTGCTTGAGCCCAGGAGTTTGAGACCAGCCTGGGCAACACAAGGAGGCCCTGTCTCTAGAAAAAGAAAAAAAAAAGTTAGCTGGGCATGGTGGTATGTACCTTAAGTCCCAACTACTTGAGAGGATGAGATGGAAGGATCACTTGAGCCCAGGAGTCTGAGGCTGCAAAGAGCTAAGATAATGCCACTGCACTCCAGCCTTGGTGACAGAGCAAGACTCTGTCTCCAAAAAGAAAAAAGAAAAAGAAATAAAAAAGAAAAGGATGACATGAGGCAAATGTGTGACAGAGTGGCAGACCCAGAGAACTGATGCTAATTACTCTGTTGGCAAGAGAGAAACTTCCAGTCTTGAGGTGTTATGTGCAGATGAGTAATACTTGCCAGTGAATAGGAAATAAAACAAGTGACTTAAGAAGCCCCAAACTGAGTTTATTGGGGTATAGAATGGGGGATAATAAGTAACTCCAGTATATTCAGGTAAAGTCTGATATAGCTTGGGATATCTAAAATATAACACCAGGGCTACTCTAGGGTCAAAAGTCCCCAAGAGAAAACAGGAAAAGTAGACATTTCTCTCAAAAAAGTCAGGAAACAGGACACCGTACCAATGCTTACAACCTCATCCATGTTCCCAATGACTTCCCTGACTTGTCCATTCTTGCATCACTTCAAGTCATCAACATCTTTCCATTTTTTAGCCCAAATTACTGGATGAGAAGAAAGTCTTTTTCAGAAGAATAAGGTGGTTCTCATTCTTCTTCTCAGTGCCATCTGGTTCCAGTCAAAAGGTAAACTTCTTTACAAAGGAAAAGTGTTAGGAACTATAAGCTCTGGAAAGACCAGCATCAGGGCCTCTTCCCACCCACTAAATCTAATTTCCTATCTCTAGAAGCTACTGTGGCTAAACTCTTAGAAACCAGTTACATTGGCTGGGCATGGTGGCTCATGCCTGTAATCCCAGAACTTTGGGAAGTCGAGGCAGGCAGATCACCTGAGGTCAAGGGTTTGATACGAGCCTGGCCAACATGGTGAAACCCTGTCTCTGCTAAAAATACAAAAATTAGCCAGGTGTGGTGGTGTGCACCTGTAATCCCAGCTACTAGGGAGGCTGAGGCAGGAGAACCACTTGAACCCAGGAGGCAGAGACTGCAGTGAGCCGAGATCATGCTGCTGCACTCCAGCCTGGGCAACAGAGCAAGACTCCATCTCAAAAAAAGAAAGAAACCAGTTATGTTATACAGAAACTCTCATTCAGCTTAGAATTTTTACCCAAACAGTGAATGAGGTTTAGAATATAATTTTTTCAAAGTTTGCAAGAACCTGGCATTAGCAGGGTAATTTCATCACAACCTCCCCATTTTCCAGATGTCCAGTCATGATCTATTTAAATCCCACCATCCACTTTCTCTTCTAATTGCCTATTATCCAGCTGACCGGAGCTTCCAAGAAACATGATATAGTATGCACTGCAGTATACTGGCTGCTTGTTGGGACTGGAATAGACCTGTTCAGGTTTGAGGGACATGAAAGGATTAGCCCCAAAGGCAGTGATGTGTGTATCCAGTTCCACCAGAATCTGCAAAGAGGATACCAACTCCTGATGGCTGTAGAAGAGAGAGAAGAAAAATTACTCTACTGATTGTGACAGAGATAAAGGAAAAACTGCCCAAGAGCCTGACATTTCTGTAATCACCAATCCCCGAAATTGCCTAAGGCTGGACTAGGCAAGGGCTATCTTTCCCTCCCAAATGTCTCATTAAATATTCCATTAACTAGCAAAGGACTGTTCCAAGGGGATGAAAAAGCCATATGCGGAAAAGAAGAACATCCTCACCAGAAGGTAGATGAGCAAGAGGGGGGCAAAATGAGCTCATCTATATAAAGTGAGATGTAAAGTCAGGGAAGTATCACAAATAGGATGAGGTCAAAACCTGTAAACAGTAATCAATGTAGGAATCTTATAGTCACGAAGTAGCAGCAGGGTGGGCAGCCAAGCCTCCATCAAGTCTGGGGAGGAATGAAAACCTGTGGAACAAAAATGAAAATGAGAATAGAGAAAGACTAAAGCAGACCCTAAGAGCAAGATATTTCTTTGACTGTGAGCACCCCACCCCTCACCTTGCTTATCCCCAATCATTATCATCATCACCATCATCCACTCTTCAATGAAAAATTCTGAACCCAAGTGTAGTACATATGGCAAATGATCAAGAAAAGTTGTCATCAGGCCGGGTGCGGTGGCTCACGCCTGTAATCCCAGCACTTTGGGAGGCAGAGGCGGGCGGATTATAAGGTCAGGAGATCGAGATCATCCTGGCTAACACAGTGAAACCCCGCCTCTACTAAAAATACAAAAAAATTAGCCGGGCGTGGTGGTGGGTGTCTGTAGTCCCAGCTACTCGGGAGGCTGAGGCAGGAGAATGGCGTGAACCCAGGAGGCGGAGCTTGCAGTGAGCCGAGATCGCGCCACTGCACTCCAGCCTGGGCGACAGAGCGAGACTCCATCTCAAAAAAAAAAAAAGAAAAAAAAAAAAAGAAAAGTTGTCATCATATTGTGTTTAATGAGACCAAATGAATGGGGTTCCAAAGACAGAAGATTCAGGATGGAAAATTCTCAGGGGAGCCACCCTCTATTCCCCTGAACCAATGACTCTTACCTGGATGGAATGCCGCCACCAAATCTGGATGGTGTGTCTGCCCGGTCTCTACTTGCTCCTCCCAGAAGTCATGGTAGAGGCCCCTGTGGGCACTAAGCTGAATTGTGCCAGGTTCCAGGGGTGAAGTTGAGGTGCTCTGTGAAAAGCCAGTAGCTACGTCTACACCCACCATGACCACACGGAGTCCAAGGTGCCCAGGAAACATGTAACCAAGCTCATCATAGTCCCCTGGGCGAGTAAGAAATGTCTCCACATGGGAAGCACCAACCACATGCACTGTGCTTCCCCCAGTCCTCCTAACATCTATCCCCAAGGCCCTAAGTCCTAGGCCTAGAGTCAAGGGCCGTGACAGGACATCTGTCAGCAGCCGCTTCAAAGATCCCTGCAGGACATCCGGGTCTGGCCTTGGCCGTCCTACACTGGCCCATAAGGTGGTCATGGCATGACTAACTAGCACAGCATCCAATGTAGCATCTAGGTGTAACCCCTTCATAGAAAACCAGGAGTCCCAGTCCTGTACAGCTTCAGGTGGCCATGGCCAAGGTCCTGAGGGTAGGACAAAATCACCTGTAGGAAAGAAGAAATAAGAAGTAACCTAATGCTTTCCTGGCTTCAAAATTTCCCCCTCACTAATGATCAATATTCCCTCCATGTTCACTCTGCCAACCTGTGAGCAGGGGTGCCCCATCCTTTGCCCCACTTCCTCATTTTTTCATAACAATATGATTTTGTATCTTCCTTTAAATGCAATCAACTATGACCATTATGGCAGAGATCCTCAACACCACCACTCCACCTGTGACCAGAAGCCATTCCATGAGACGGTCCACAGCCACAAGACGAAGCTCTTGACAAACCCTCCTGTGTGCAGGCCAGTCTGACTTCTGGCACTCTGGACCACAGTAATAGACATTTCTGCACCTGAAAGAATGAGAGAGAAATAGCTCTTATACTATAAATATGATTGGGGTTATCTGAGGAAAGGAACTGATATTCCTGCACCTAGGATGGTGAATGGGTAAGGAAGGTAGGGAGAGGAATGACAGCTGATGCACCAATTTTGGGGACTACATTTGGCAGACAAGGCAGGAGGGATTGGGAATATAATTATTCTGCCAGACAGAGTGATACCTTACTCTCTCTCTGGAACAACTCACTTTTTATATCACTTTTAGAAAAAACACCACGAGTTTGCAGCTGTCCTCTCATAACAGGTATGGTTCAACCTCCACCTCCCCAGAACAAATGTAGTCTTACTCCTTGAGTACTCGAGAGAGAGACAGAGAGGATTGTATTGTGGTTTCTTGTCTCACTTCCCAATAACACCAAAAATAAGCAGGATTAGAACACTGTTCTAATCTCTGTAGCCTGGGTGACAAAAAATGAGGACCTAAGTCTTAGGTTATTTTGAAAACTTTCAGATCTTTCCTCTTGGAATGAGGTTGTAGTAGAAGGTCATTGCTTTTTTTTTTTTTTTTTTTTGAGACAGAGTCTCGCTCTGTCATCCAGGCTGGAGTGCAGTGTGCAATCTCGGCTCACTGCAACCTCTGCCTCCTGGGTTCAAGCAATTCTCCCACCTCAGCCTCTCGAGTAGCTGAGACTACAGGTGTGTGCCACCACACCAGGCTAATTTTTGTATTTTTAGTAGAGACAGGGTTTTGCCGTGTTGGCCAGGTTGGCCTCATGTGATCCACCTGCCTCGGCCTCCCAAAGTGCTGGGATTACAGGCATGAGTCATCATGCCCGGCTAATACAGGATCATTTCTGAATGTCTCCCTATTAGCCCCCAACAAGTCACCTCTTACAGTGCCGGAGAACCTTGGAGTCTGAAAGCCCACTAGGGAGTGCTCTACAGTGAGCACAGAATCGAAATGTGTCTTCCATCCTCTGGAACATTTCTTGAGGACATCGAAATCCAAAGCCTGATACGGGAGTACCCCCATCTATCACCAACCTGCAGAGACAGCATGGAGAAGGAATGACAATGGGGAAAGGAATATCTCCAGAATCTCTCATGCTCCCCATCTTGTCTCCTACACATTTCCACTTACTCCTATGTCTCCCACTGCCATCATTTTTCACTTAAGTGAATATTTCTTCTTTTATAGTAATATAGTAACTGGCAAAAGGATGAGAAAATCTCTTATTGCAAATACTCCATATTCACCAAACTGTACTCCCTCTCCACCTTCTGAAATTTACTTCTACCAGAGACAATATATCCCTTTTCCATAGAGCTGGTCACTCACTTATATTCTTCATAGCTTTTCATGTTCAGCTTTTGAAGGATCAGCTGCGATAGGCCAGGAACATTATCATCCAAGGAGAAGAAGCCAAGTGTGTCAATGCTAGGGCCAGGTTTTGAGGGGGTCAGAGGCACAGGGGTCACAATTGTGGTTGGGGCCATGATGATGGGAGCCACTGATGAGGGAGGTTTCTTGTGCCTTCGTCGCCGGGACCGTGGAGCCATGGCCTGTCCAGTGATACCTGGAGATTATATGCAGAATAGACATGGAATGGAATTTTACAAGCTGGACACTTGTGAAGTATTTTCATATGCTTGACCTTTCATTTCTCATTCCAGTCTCTCAGACCCAGGTTATCAGTAAGATTTATTCAGTATTTACTGGTTATTGATCACCATAGGCAGCTGTGGAAAATAGGGAAGAAGTAATTTGTTGTTGTTGTTGTTTTTTGAGACAGAGTCTTGCTCTGCCGCCCAGGCTGGAGTGCAGCAGCATAATCTCAGCTCACTCCACCTCCTAGGTTCAAAGGATTCTCCTGCCTCAGCCTCCCAAGTAGCTGGGACTACGGGCAGGCGCCACCATGCCCGGCTAATTTTTGTATTTTTTAGTAGAGATGGGGTTTCACCATGTTGGTCAGGCTGGTCTCAAACTCCTGACCTCAGGTGATCCACCCACCTTGGCCTCCCAAAATGCCAGGATTACAGGCTTGAGCCACCGCACCCAGCCAAGAAGAAGTAATTTTATATGAATATAATTTACACATATTAAGTCCTATACATTATATGTACACACACACACATATATATATATAAGTAAATGCATCAAAAAAGATTTGGCAGGGCCCATAGAAAACTGGTAACAGCCGGGCGTGGTGGCTCACGCCTGTAATCCCAGCACTTTGGGAGGCTGAGGCGGGCGGATCACCTGAGGTCAGGAGTTCAAGACCAGCCTGGCCAACATGGTGAAACCCCATCTCTACTAAAAATACAAAAAATTAGCTGGACGTGGTGGTGGGTGCCTGTAATCCCAGCTACTTGGGAGGCTGAGGCAGGAGAACTGCTTGAACCCAGGAGGCGGAGGTTGCGGTGAGCCGAGATCGCACCATTGCACTCCAGCCTGGGCAACAAGAGCAAAACTCTGTTTCAAAAAAAAAAGAAAACTGGTAACAGTGATTAACTCTGAATAGTTTAAGAAGGCAGTTAAATAGGAACTGGGCTGATCAAACGGAACTGTATACTTACCTGTAATGTTTGACTTTTTTAATAAGGAGAAAATATTAATATAGCTTTAATGTATTTTAAAACTCAATTTAAAAGAGGAAAAAGCAATAGAAGTTTTAATTCTCCAAAGTGACCATCCAATTGGAGGGTTAGACAGTTTAATATAGAGAGATAAAACATTTATTTTGAAAGACCTATTATCACATGTATAAGCAATAAGCCAAGAAGTAAAAATTAAATGTAATATAAAACGTGCACTAAGAGTTATGTAGTCAAGCAAGTCAGAAAAATTTCCTAAAGTGGTAAGTTTTGAGGTAGAAGTAAGCCTACACTCAGTCACTATCTGGCTGTGACTCTGTGCTGTCCTCTTTCCCTGTCTCATCTTCTGCCATGCCTTCCATAAGAGCTGAGTAAACAGAAAGGACCATATGAGAAAAATTAAAATGTCCATTCATGTAATATATATTTACTGATAAACAGATGAAATCATTTGCGAAACACTATATATAGAAGCAAATATGAGAAATATATATCTAAATGTCTTGTAGGGAAATTAGATGTAGACTATAAGGTACTATATAAATCCAACCAGAAAAGGGCAACTAAAGCACTAATGGGAGATCAGAAGAAGAAAATCTCTTCAGTGGGTGAGAATCTCTTCAGTGGCTTTCTTCATGAAGCAGGTAGCAGTTGGAATAGACCTTGAAAGATGGGAATACTTTGAATACTTGGAAATAGGGAAAAAATAAATTCTAAGCACAGAGGAGAGAATAAACACAGAAATATAGACAGAAACATTCTGCAAATTAATGAAATAGAATGACTCGAGTTTGAATGTTTAAAGTATAAAGACCTAAACTTAAGAAGTAAAACTATAAAAGTCTATGGGGAACGGTTCATGACATAGGTTTGGCAATAATTTCTAGGATATGACACCAAAAGCACAGGCAACACCACCACCACCAAAATAGATAAATTGGACAGCAAAATTAAAAACTTTTGTGCATCAAAGGATGCTAAACTAACAACAGAGTCAAATGACACCCCAAGAATGGAAGAAAATATTTGCACACCATATATCTGATAAGGGGTTAGTATTCAAAATATATAAAGAATTCCCACAACTCAATAACAAACAAAAAAACCACCAAACAACCCAACTAAAAAATTGGGCATAACATGTGAATAGGCATTTTCCCAAAGAATATATGCAAATGGACAATAAACAAAAGAAAATATGCTCAATAGTCATTAGGAAAATGCAAATCAGAACCACAGTGAGATATTACTTCATACCCACTAGTATGGCTATTATAAAAAAAAAAACAGAAAATAACAAGTGTTGATGAGGATATGGAGTAATTTGAACCCTCGTACACTGCAGGTGAGAATGTAAAATGGTGCCACCACTATAGAAAACAGTATGGCAGTTCCCCAAAAAGTTAACATAATATTACTATATAACCAGAAATTTCATTCTTAGGTATGTGCCCAAAATATTTAAAAACGGATACTCAAACCAATACTTATATGTGAATGTTTATAGCAGCACTATTCACAACAGCTAAAAGGTAGAAACAACCCAAAGGTCCATCAATGGATAAATGGATAAACAAATTGGGATATAAATATACATATGAAGATGTATATTATTCAGCTATAAAAAGAAATGAAATACTGATACACGCTACAATGTAGAGGAACTTCAAAAAACATTATACTAAGTGAAGAAAGCCAGACACAAAATGTTGTATACATGTTGTATGATGCCATTTCTACGAAATATCCAGAATAGGTAAACCCAGAGACAGAAAGCAGATTGGTAGTTGCTAAGGGCTGGGTGGAAGGGAAAATGGGGAGTAACTGCTTAATGGTTATGGGGTCTTCTTTTGGGGTGATAAAAATGTTTTGGAACAAGACAAAATTGATGGTTGAACAATACCATGAATACACTAAATGCCATTTAATTGCTCACTTTAAAATTATTAATTTTATGTTACATGATTTTCACTTCGATTAAAAAAGAAAGGAAGGAAGGTATTCATAGAGACTGAGAGGCTAAAAAGTTATTAATCCCCAGATTGTCTTCAGGTACAGAGAAATGACAGAGGATTAAAAACGCTGGCAGTGTGAATGAGGAAACTGTTAAAGTTCAAACCAGGGATCATGTTTTGTTACAAAAATGATCTGACATTTGATCCTTCTAGATCAGATCTGTTAGGAAAAACCTCAGAATCATCATGCAGCTGAGGTGTATGCAGGTGGCAAAAATAAACAAAAAGCTCCCAGAATTATCCAGCTCATATCCATATCTTACAACATGACTCTTAAAAACCTGTCCTCAGGTTAATGGAGGAACAAATTTGTATTTTCCTTTGTACTTTCTTTCTCCTCATCCTTATGTTTCCATCCACCCTCTTAATGTCTCCCCTTATCCCATGGGTGAATGGATGGTTTCAGAGTCCACAGAACAGAAATAGTCAAGCTCATCTGTATACCATATCCTATATATTACCTTCAATGAAGAAGAAATTGGACCTAATGATATTAGATTATCTTAGGGTTTAAGGGTCATGTCCTTTTACCAAAAGAGTAAATGGAATTGCCCTTCACACTTTAGGACCCAATTTCCAACAACTAACCTCATTCTGTCCTCCACTTTTAATCACCTCACATTCTCATTGCATTTTCAGAATCACTGCCATTCTACAAAAAGCATTTATCTAGTCTACCCACCTGCCTCAGGCAAGATAACATTTTCTTTTTCTTTCTTTCTTTGAGACAGAGTCTCACTCTGTCACCCAGGCTGGAGTGCAGTGGTGCGATCTTGGCTCACTGCAACCTCCACCTCCCGGGTTCAAGTGATTCTCCTGCCTCAGCCTCCTGAGTAGCTGGGATTACAGGCTCGCGCCACCATGCCCGGCTAATTTTTGTATTTTTAGTAGAGATGGGGTTTCACCGTGTTGGTCAGGCTGGTCTCGAACTCCTGACCTCGTGATCCACCCACCTCGACCTCCCAAAGTGCTGGGATTACAGGCATGAGCCACGGCGCCCGGCCAAGACACCACTTTCTTAAACCTTGAAAGAATGATTTTTTTTTTTTTTAAATAGGTATGGAAGGAAAGTGTGATTTGAGACAACTCTAGGGTCTTAAATCCCAGAATTTATAATAGTTATCTCCCTGAAGTTAAAACATAAGCCTTTTTGCTGCAATGGAAGCAAGCCACTTAAGGTCAGAAAGGTACTGCTTTACTTTTCCGCATTTCCAAGGTGAGGTCTTCCTCTAAAGGAAGATTAGCTCTTGGCAATCTGGGAGTTGGCTGAACTGGTCAGAAAGCAAAAGGATCACAGTTTGAGGAAGAGGAGTGGTGGTAAAAATCCCTAATGTCACAGTCTCCTCTGTGTCTAGAGCACAATGTTCATGATACAAATGAGTTAGCTTTCTGGCAGAAAAGTAAGAAGGTGGGTGAGAAGCCAGGTCTTTGATCTGCATCTATATACATCATCAGGTTCATGTTTGAGTTTGTATACCCCAGGCCCAGACACAGCTTCCCTGGTTCTAATTCTCCTGCAAAGAGCCCCAGGCTACTCCCTGTTCACAGGTTATAAACTGAGAGAAACAAAGGAAAAAACAGGGGACTCACAGGAGAAGCTGGAAAGAATTGCAGTAAGCTCTTTGAACTTTCCAGAGTCTAGAATGTTCTCCACTTAGGGAATCCCTTTCATTTTTTTCTAGCCATCCACAGTGACTTAGGCTGTAATTTAGTCCCAGTATAAGAGAGAGAACACCAACACCAAGAACTGGAGAGGAGACATGATCTTGATTGCCTAGAAAAACTTTTATCCTTCATGTCCAAATTCAAGACAAAATATTAATCTATTCCTAGACTTAGGTTTCCCATCTTCTTCTTTACCACCAAGAGTCCCAAGCTTCACCTAAACTACAGTCATATTTTCACTATCTCCAGATAAGGAGTGCTCATCTAATTTTCTATAAGTCACCAAAAAATGCAAAACGTCTTTGGAGAGGTAGGGAGAAGGAAGACTGAAACTGGTCATTGGAGATCCTTATAAGGGGGTAGGAAAAGAGAAGGAGAAATGCATTAAGGACACTAATTATGGCCACATTCAGCTGTTTAATCAGTGATTAACACTGCCTGGGGTGATAAATACTTTACTCAATTATAAACTAAGCAAGCAGACAGGTTGACGGAAAAAAAAACTTACCCTGCTAAGTCCTCAGCTTCCTTCCTTCTCTCTTTCCTCCAAGTGAAATGAGTGCTTGATCTCTTCACATCTAGGTTGTGGCTTACTTGCAGCTGTCCCTTCATATCACTTTCCTTTGCAAACTGCTGAAATGCTGAGTCTCAGTGATTAAGTGTGCCCTGCCAACCAGACAGACAAGGCTGAATTCTCCCTAATGAGGCAAAGAGGGATCTGTCCCCCTGCCTGAGGGCTTCTCTCTAACCTTTGTTCTCTGCCAAGAGGGCTCAGGACTGTCAACACTCCCAAGTGTTAGCCAAGTAAAGGCCAGGCAGGCTGACAAAAAATGAAACCTGCTGCTTCCTAGACTTCTCTCACTCAAGGCAATATTTCTGTTCTCAGTTTACAGCTTCAGAAGAAAACCCTTTGGATTAGTGCAGAAGTCAATATTTGATTGGAAAGGGTAAGCACCTTTCCAACCAAGTGGGAGGAACCAGAGGACCCTCTGGAGTTCTGTTTGTTGATCTAGACACAGGATGAGTTCCCCCAGGCCTGGTGTCCTTTTTCAGCATAACAAACATTGTTCAAACAAAACTCAACAATGTCCAATCTTGGATTAAGTAGAAGGGAGAAAATAAATGGCCATTTAATGGTACAGAATGAAATCAGTTGTAGGGGAAACATGCAGAATTAACTTGTAAAATTCACTTTCCCTGAAAGAAGGGTAAGATAACTCTCTGAGTGAGAGAGTCATCAGGAGCACTTTACCTGTTTTAAGAGAGGAATAAATGCTTCTGGGATATTAAACAAAACCAAAATACTAGTTAATGACTAAAAATACATACTATTTCTAGGAAAAGAAAATAGAAAAGAATCAGCTCAACCATTCTCTTATCCTCCTTGTAATTGCAGCTGATCCAGGAAATTCAATTCCACAGTCCTAGCTTCTTTCTACTTACAGCTAGCCTATCTGAAGTTCTTAGGGCAGTGGTCCTAAAAGACTGCAAGATCTTTCTTACCCTCAAAAAATTTTTTAAAATTTTTAAATAAAAAAGTTCTGACTTTCTGCTTATATCTGACCCCAGCTCTCACTTACCTGCTTCTTTGAACATCATCAAACTGGGGAACAGAATCACTCGCAATGAGGTCCTGGAATGTGGCAAATCAAATCCACACAGGAACCCCAAACTGTAAAAAGTACAAACTACATGCAGGGAAGGTGGAAGAAAAGTGTTAAGGATTCAACCAAACACTGCATAACATTATGTAGAATAGCTGTGGATAAAGGAAAATCAGTTGCAATAGGCAAAAACCCTAAATAAAATAGGGGTAATTCACTTTGAGCAAAAGTTTCAGGCCAACTTCAAATTTAACAGGCTTCAAAATTTATCTGAGAACCTCAAATGTTTTAAGTTCTGTTAATAATGGCTGAACTGCAGAAGATACAAGACATCAGAGATTGACTTTTCTAATTCAGAAGTTGTCAATGAATATAAAGGAGAATGGTAATATAGAAAAACTTTGATGTTGAATACTTACATTTTACTATCACTGTGACTTGC
This sequence comes from Gorilla gorilla gorilla, assembly GCF_029281585.2. Classification (NCBI taxonomy): domain Eukaryota; kingdom Metazoa; phylum Chordata; class Mammalia; order Primates; family Hominidae; genus Gorilla; species Gorilla gorilla. The sequence continues at coordinate 42,305,966 of NC_073232.2, read as the reverse complement.
TCTGGTAAACATTTAAAGTTACGAAGTCCGAACTTTTCACAATTTGTATTCATCATGAGTTGCATTTAAAAAATCTTAATAAATGGTATGCTGTGAAATGAATTATGAAGAAAGACTAGAAAGAGGTTCCTATTCAACATGTAGGAAGTGGTCTGTGAGGCACTATGTGATACTTTATCACTCTTCAGGTATATTGCTTTTCCTGAATTTGGTTCCTTTCTCTTATTTTCCTCTTAATTTTTACCATCAATCCATAGTTTTTTTTGCTAATCGTACTTAATGCTCACCCATGATTCCCACAAACACTATATAATGCTAGTTATGTACCTAAGGGCTAGGAAAGTTCCTGGCACCTGATATACTAGTTAAACTCTTATTTACTTTTTAATTTTTCTATTGGGTCTATTTTAGCCAGATAAACTCTTTACTGAATAGCTTTCATAAAACAACATCGACAACAATCTTTAAGGTATGCAACTTTCATAAACAACATCGACAACAATCTTTAAGGTATGCAATGCATAATAACTTTAGAGCCAACTCATGGACTGCTTTGTAAGTTAATATTTTGGCAAGCAGAGAGTTATAATAATTAACAATTTGTGGCCGGGTGCAGTGGCTGACACCTGTAATCCCAGCACTTTGGGAGGCTGAGGTGGGCAGATCATGAGGTCAGGAGTTTGAGACCAGCCTGGCCAACATGGTGAAACCCCATCTCTACTAAAAATACAAAAATTAGCCAGGCGTGGTGGTGGGCACCTGTAGTCCCAGGTACTTGGGAGGCCGAGGCAGGAGAATTGCTTGAACCCAGGAGGCGGAGGTTGCAGTGAGCCAAGAGCATGCCACTGCATTCCAGCCTGGGTGACAGACAGAGATTCCGTCTCAAAAAAAAAAAAGAAAAAGAAAAAAAGAAAAAGAAAAAAGAAACAATTTGAGAAGTTCTGTTTGTTACCTGGAATTAGGCAAGCATATGTGTGTGTGTGTGTGTGTGTGTGTGTGTGTGCACGCGCGCTTACCTAATATATTTACATATATTTTGTTTGTTTTTAAGGGATGGGGTCTCACTCTGTCACCCAGGCTGGAGTACAGTGGTACAATCATAGCTCAACACAGCCTGCAACCATGAGCTCCTAGGCTCAAGCAATCCTCTGTCTCAGCCTCCCAAAGTGTTTGGATTACAGGCATGAGCCACTGTGCCCTGCCTATATTTTGACTTAATGTTTTATAATATATCTCATTGTAATTATTGTTGAGAACTATAATTCAAGTTATTGTATGATTATATAATTTTGAGCAATATCCTAATATCCCTCAATGTGCAAAATCCTATACTTATTGTGATTATGACAAAGAAGAAAGGAATGATAGGAAAATGCAATTATCACTAATATTTTTCTTATTGTTAGAACACCCAGTAAATTCCCAATACCACTATAACAAAATTCTAGACAATAACATATTTTCTTTCAATTAAAAGATAATAAACAGTGATCTTAAATATTAGATTTAGGAGGCCTACAGTAGGCATTCAAAGTCCTCTAGTGCTCAGTTACTAATGCTCATGTAAAACAAGTATATAACAAAAGTTTTTTTTAAGGCAAAATTTATAAAGAATTTAATTAATCAAATTACCATGAACTATCCACGAGATAATCTCCGGAGGACATCCCAGCTCTAGTAACAGGATTTTCTGATTTGCATCAAAAGGACAAATCAGATTGCATCTTCCAAATAAAACCCAACACAGAGATAGGAGCAGCGGCCCATGCATGGAATTTATTGTGTGCTACTGTTTATAAAATACTCGAATAGTCCTGCACATGCATAATATTTCCAACTTAGACAGGAGACCATACAGGGTGCACTTTCTGGCAAACAAAACAATAGATGGTTCCGCTGCCTGGAGCTCTGAGTTGTATTCCAGGGCATGAGGGAAGCAGGCCACCAAAGTAAAGGGAAATACCAAACTACAGTGGCAATCAATACAGGTCAATAATTGTGAAAAATTAGCACATGGTTCCATTTAGTTTAACCAAGCAGTTCAGTAACTATCAAAAGAAAGGTTTCAACATGCAGTCTTGACTTTTATGCTTCCACTAACATCTGAATGATTGAACAGAACCATTGCTTCTAGGCTGCATTGCTTAATCAAAAACACTTCCAGAACATTTTAAAATTTCCTTTGCATTAAAACATAAAAATGATAGAAAGCCAGCAGCAAATCACCCTGGTGGCTCTTTAAGCAACTTGAGTACTCACAATAAACTAAAATTTCTCATAACATCTAGGTAACCTATACATGTCGTACCTGTACATCATAGGTCTATATATTAAATATTTGCAAAATGAAAACATGCATACACAAAATACGTCAAGTTTTACAGACATGATTTGAATTAAAATTTACTTTGACAATGTACAAACTTCTTTTAAAGTACCTTAAATGAGTAATTCTGTAATTCTTCATAATTTTGAAATTTAGAGGTTTTCTTCTTAAATCTCTGGGGTGTAAGTCTTAAAAGATCTGGGCAAAAAAGACTCTAAATTAGTTTTTGGATTTGTGTTCAAGTAAGAGAGCCTGCCTGGAAATAGGATATGCATTCATAATTAAAAAATACCAAGACTATGTTACAGAATTAGCCACATTTAAGAACTATAGACCTGAGGTCAACATTTTGTATAAATGCCAACTGGGTTTCTCGGCATTTTGCTCACAATTCAAAATACAGCTAGTAACCTCAGAAATGTATTTTAAGACCATGCTAATTCATCCTTTAAAGACATTTCATGGAAAAAGAAAAGTCCACATTAGCTCTTAGGATTGCATTTGAAATCATGATTGAAAAACAAAATCTAATTCTACTGAAGGGGAAAAGAAATCTGATTTGTAAACTTAAATGTGTGAACCACAAGCATAAAATGGAGGTGTGGATGCCCTCCACTGGAAATTGCCCCAAGCCCCTTGCTCACTGCTCTCCACCTTGGCAGCGATGACCCAATCTTATCAGATAGCACATGTCCCAGGGCCCTCAAGCCTCCATCCAGGAAGGGGGCTAGGGTCTCAGAAGCACAATGGTTTCTTCAGAGAGACTGTGAAATTTACAGTCAGCTTGGCCGACCCCTCCAGCTCCTCGGGTGATCTGTCCATTTGGGGCCCGAGATGTGAGAGTCCCTGGGAAGTCGTGGGTCACTGGGCAGTATGGTTGCCCGTCCCGTGGTTCTCAGTGGCATGTGCGGTGTTCAGAGAATTGAAACCATCTTGCTGTACAGCATCTTTCCGAGGTGGCATTCTCTCATTGATCCTATCCAAACCCTTTGCCTCTTCAAAACTGCAGATTCTATGTGGTGGAGAGAATCCTCGTATTGCTTAATAAAATGCAAATTTGATAAGTCAGTAATTGAAAAACATTTCTGAGATTTCAAAAACATAATTAATGATTTTTAAGAAGAAAGAAATTAGTAGCTGTAAGTAGCAACACATAAATCTTACTTTAACTGAATCCTATCCTCATTTCAGTCTTCCCTTAAAATGTGAAATGTTTAAACCGAAATATAAACATCATAGCTTTATAGGTGACAAGTGTTAGCAAAGCCTTCCAAAAAATAAAAATACAAAAAAATGTTAACCCTCTCCTGCCCCCAAAATCAACCTCCAGGCAATGGTCTCAGGGTCTCAGGGTCTCAGTCTGACTTCTACTATACCAATTATCTCCTATATCAGTCCCTAAGATCACCAGTGACTATCACAGTAAGGCAGCAATGAGAGTAGGGGCAAGTGAGGAGGCTAAACAAGGTTAATCCTCAATATACAAATCTGTACCAAGAGCTTGGGAGGAGAAAGAGTTAAAGAAAGGTTAAAATACAGTAGATCAGAACTATCTTGGAGGTCAAGGTCAGCCCATCGCCACCAATATAACATTAAAAAGGTGGGAAGTGCCTCCAAGAGTTAGATCTGTGTATGGCTGATAGCAAAAAAGTATTTATAATCTCATAATTTAGAAGATGTTCTCCTTAATTCATTGGCCATACTGCACAGTCTTTGGAAACTCAAATAAAAATAAATCGCAATTCTCCACCAATTGTATGGTTTCTCATTCACTTCATCTAGAATGATGCATCCTCCATTATTAAAATGTTCACAGGAAATATTTTCAAACCACTAGTTATAATCTGGTTGCTTAATATCTGCAATCCTTAGGACTTAGTCTGGCACATGAACCAAACAAATGGCTGGGGCTACAAACACTGAGGAATGTGAAATACCAAGCCAACACATATATATATGAACATAATCTTATCCATAAACTATAGCCCAAACTGCAGCCAAAAAAGAAAAAAGAAAATCATTATAGTGACAGTTCCTGTATTCTCAGTCAGGCACACTACTGGATATGAGTAAAAACAAACTCACACCTATACCTAGAGGAGGTTTCACTTAGGGAAAAAAAATCTGAGTAGCATAGAATCATGCAAAATATGGAACAGATCTCTATTTGCAGGTCAGTTTGGCAATTTCCATTAAAACAGGCAACTTTATAAAGCTATACTGTATAGCATAACATGCTATACTCTAAAGAAATCAGAAACATTATTTTCTGATTGCATATTACATTGGAAAAAAGAAAAAGACTGTCACCATAGACATCAGCCCTTCTGATTTAAAAATGAAAAATTAAAAAAAGAAGGCTGCAAGGCTTCTACACTTGATGAATCAGTGAGTCTGATTCATCTTGGGCTGTAAAAGCTAGGAGTAAAACACACCCACAGGACATTCTCTGATGCCCACCCACACACCACAGATCTCTGCCCAGCACAAGGACTCTGATCATACCTTTTTCAGCCTCAATAGCCTCAACTGTGGCTGTACAGAAGTGAGCAGAGGCATGCAAAATGAATGAGAGAGATGAGAAGGGTCATATTGTACAGCAGAAAAGGCAATGATCACTTAAAATATCACAGTATCCCATACTACATCATCATTTACAATTTAACATAAATAGTACCCAAATTAGAGAGCCCCATCCAAACCCCCAATTCCTGACACAGCACAGTTTACACACAGCACTATGACAACATCACTCAGAGCACAGAACACATAAACCTACTGTAAACACAGACACCTCAGCACCCATGCAAATGCACTCCAGTATTAATTACCCATCTTGAATCAGTAATTTGATGGCCTTAGAATTTTCCATTATGTTTATTATATCACATCCATCACAATCACAGGAAAATGCTCTAGGGTAAAATTATAATAGAATTGTAGCAGAAAAGCAAACAGAAAAGTCTTTTCTTTCATGTCAGTGAGAATAATACTCATTACCAGTTGGTTCCCTAAGACATAAACTAGAAGGGGTCAGCAGTGCTTTACCTGTTACTTCTAATTTATAAGGCAAAACATAAGCTGCAAGAACTGATATGACTACAGTGAAATTTAAGGGCAGTAAACTTGATGAATTACTATAAGTAGAACAGTTCTGTGGCTCTGTTCTTTGTGGGGGACCTGAAAGGACTTCTCCTGTCTACCAGTAACTTCCTTTCTATTCTAGTACTGATGTTCCAAATACCTACAGATATTAACATCTATAGCCTTAAAAAATTCCATTTATACTGACAGAGTTTATCATGAACTCAAATTTGCCTCAGAAAAAGACTACTGAGCATCTTTTCAAACTCATCTACCAATTAAAGAGACATTAAGGAAGAGAAGTGAGGTCTTACAGGCATAAATTCTAATTATTTCATGATATAGACACATAGGTCATATTATAAATAAGAAATACATTATTGGTATAGTGTGTCACTGGTCCATTTGGAGAATTTCACCATAATTAGTCAAACATTTTATAGTCAAAGATTCTTTTTTTCGCTCATTTCTGGGTTTGAACTGTATAAAGAGCTCACACTGAGGACCAGGACCCAAGATAGCACACAACAATACTGGTTTACAATATTGTCCATTCCCCTTATTACTCAGAATATTTGTAAAAGTAATGCCCTTGTCTCTTCTATTTTGCTTCTTCTGCAATAAGGCCAATTAGAATTATTATTCCTGAAGTGATCTTTTAGCAATTAACATGATTTAGAAATAATTTTATCCAAAGCAATTATTAATGTAAAAGAAACTGATGAATCTAAGGTATTAAAGTGTACTAAGTTAGAAAATGTTGATCTTAACCAGACAGTAAAGTGAATTGGGGACCCAAAAGAATTAGGACGAACACTGAATAAAGGAAGAGTTAATTTTCCTTAACTGTTAAACTACATTACAAATCGGGCAGGATATGGAAGATCATGCCTATAACCCCAGCACTCTCGGATGGCTGAGGTGGGAGGATCCCTTGAGTGTTTGAGCCCAGCCTGGGCAACACATAGAGAGACCTCATCTCCCCCCAAAAAAAGTTTAAAAAATTAGCCGGGCATGGTGGTGTGCATATGTAATCCCAGCTACTCGGGAAGCTGAAGCAGGAAGATCACTTGAGCCCAGATTGCTAATTGCAACACTCTATCTGACAGGCACTATTTCTCCTCTATTTGTTTTCAGTTATATAGGGCATCTTGTCATGGCCTTAATAAGTTTGAGCATAGTGCTATCTCAAACTGTGTTCCTCAGTACTACGCAAGATAAATGACCAAGAGGAATTTGGTATTACTAACATAGAATTGGCCACATATATTTCCCATATAGATCCTGGTGAGGGTAGCATTACAGTGCTAGCTCCCAATCAAATTTCCCAGAAAGAAAACATACATAAAATAAAGATGAACAGAAAATCCACCTCCAATAGAGTTGTGCAGTTTGTAAAAACACTCAAGAAACATCACGTAAATTAACTTTTAAAGTTCTTGAAACAACAATTTTTATTTTCTGACAAATAGGCACGAGGTCTTAGAATTAAAATTTTTTCCTTTTGCAATACCTAACTCTCAGTTATACACACTAACATCAGGGAACATATCTACTAAAATTTAAAATGTAGGATAACTTTTTAAAAAATAATCACAAACATGAAGCTTTTGTATGACTTTTGTTATTTGTTTCAAAGTGGATTTATCTTATGCTAGGAAAATAATTTTAACCAAATGCCAAAACCACACTATCAAGAGCTAGCAAAACTAGAAGCTATCTAGTTTAAGGGGTCCCAAATTAGACACCTTAAACTCAATTCCTTCCAGTAACTTAGTCCATGCTGAGAATAGAGTCCCTCCACCAAAGCTGCTGTCTTTCAAACCTCCCCTGCAGTTGAGGGTGGTTTCAAAGTTGAAGGAATGAGCTTCAAGCCGTGTACAAATTAAGAATAAACAGAAGTCAACAAAGCATGTAATGAGCAGGGGCTAATCGTGAAATCTGAAAGCAAGGTTTGCTGCGGATACAATATAAAAGTAATGTTATATCCAAGGATAACTGAGAGATGACTATACTGTAGATTTATTTAATTATGATACCCTTTTGGTTTTATTTTTCTTTTCTGAACAAAGAAGAGTATAATATTTTTGAAGCTATTAAAGTTCATCCTTTTCTATTAACATTTTTACTAGTTTTATCAAATGTTTAAGATCTTGTTTTAATGTACATTCATGAAATTCTTTTTAGTTCATTTTTCTAATGTTTACAATATAATATGAAAAATGGAGGGCAAGGAATGTAAAGCAAATCAAAGCAGATTTTTTTTTTAAAGAAAATCAAAAAAAGAAACCTCATTCAGAATGAAAATTTATAATTTCAAAACACAGTGTACTTTTCAGATATACCAGTGGTGGTAGTGAACAATACAATGACATTTAAAATAGAACATGTATAGGCTACAAGTAAAAATTGCTTACAGGAAAAAAATTTTTTTTTATTGAAAAGCAATCATTGGCCAGGCATAGTGGCTCATGCCTATAATCCCAGCACTTTGGGAGGCTGAGGTCAGAAGATTGCTTGAGCCCAGGAGTTTGAGACCAGCCTGCGCAATACAAAAATATAAAAAAATAAAAAATAAAAAAAATAAAAAAAATTAGCTGGCTGTGGTGGCATGTGCCTATGGTCTTAGCTACTTGGGTGGCTGAAATGGAGGACTGCTTGAGCCCAGGAGGTTGAGGCTGCATTGCACTCCAGCCTGGGTGACACAGCAAGAAACCAGACCCTGTCTCTCTCTCTCACACACACACACGTACACATGCACAAAAAAAAGAGAGAGACAGAGAGAGAGAGAGAAAGAGAGAGAGAGAGAGAAACAGAGAGAGAGAGAGAGAGAGAAAGAAAGACAGAAAGAAAGAAAGAAAGAGAAAGAGAAGAGAGAAAAGAAAAAAAAAAAGAAAGAGCACTTATTATGGAACCAAGTGAAATGAAATTGTGAAGTCTAATGTAAATTCATTCAAAACGTTAAAATTGCCTATTTTTTCTCTCTAAAAAAGTCACTAATTACAACACCAAAAAGAAACTTAATTATGACTAAGGAAAACATCAGATCTGTTGCTATTTTAATAGACAATGACCCTTAGAGGGCTGTCAAAAGTGACTACAAGAAATTCAGGCTTTTCCACATCATGTATTTTTGCTTTCCAACCATAGGAAAAGAAATCTAGACTGAATTACTGTGTACGGTCACTAATACTCACATCACTCTCTTCTATTTAATCTGTAATGGGCTTTTAAAAAGTTAACCCAGTATTTACACAAATATTTACGCCAAAAAAAAGTTTTTTAAGTATAAAATATTCAATGAGCCAGATTACAGGAATGCTTTACGTATAATTCTTTTTATTTTCATGCAAAATAAAGGCACACTTAATAACACCCTTTCAATTTTGACTTACAGGATTTAAATTCAACCCCTTATAACAATGACTTAATATCTAATGTTACATTCATGTTCAGAATGCACAAAGTGCAGCAACAAATGCAGCAAACCTCAAAACAAGGTGCTACAAAGCTGCTTCTACATTGAAAGACAAACAAGTGTCTGATGGAGTAATTTAATTGAACATACTTTTACAGACATACAGCTAACCTAAAGAAAGACAGACAGATTTAGGAAAGCAGCTACATCTGCAGAGGAAGGAAACAGCATGTTACAGACAGTTAATTATACATAGAACATTTGACAAACACCACAGAAAACAAACTTTGGTATCATTTACCAGGGTACAAAACCTTGCACAAATCTTTTGGTAACTGAAGGGCATAAGTAATGTTCTGGGGCCTAAGCAGGTAGTTAACTCTAAATTAAGTAGTTTTAAATATAAGCATAGTCCAATACAATGACATAAATTTAAAAAGTTAAAAAAGAAACTTGGAATTACATTTCCATTTTAGTAACAGGAATATCCCTGATTCACATTCTGAAACTGGGGCTTTTAAAATAAAAGGGTGAATTAGACAAATGAATAAATAAATATTTCAGACATTATGATATGAGCTGCTTCCATATCATTTCATGAAAAGCTGAGGAACTGACCATTATTTTCAATTGAAAGGAATACCCATTCTATCAGTTTTCTGCCCTGATCAGGTATTAATGAGACACTAGCTAATACAGTACCCTGTCTAGGTCAGCTGCTGAGACAGGAACTAAAAAACAGAAGGAATTCCCTGCATGCATTATGTGAATTGTTAGCAAAAGAGTGAGGTGTGCCCCAGTCCATCTGAGGCACAGCAAGTTGCATAACATCATTACCACTTTGCAGGGTCTGCCGTCCTCCAGCTAACACTCCACTAGGCAACATCCCTGTGGGAGTCAGGCCCTTGAGTGTCAGCACACTTTCACTCTCCTCCCTATAGCAGAGAGATATAACAAATATCAGATACTTCCAACAAGTACTTAATTTAAAAGAAGACATAGGGTCTAGATATAGGCCATATATAAAATTCATGACATTCATTGCTATTACCATATTTTCCTCAATTTCAAGACATTAATTTTTCTATATTTTAAGTGTTTCAGGTATGAGGGTGTGCCTTACCATTGAGGCATATATTATTTTTCCTGAAAAGCTTTATTAAATATGTGGTAAGATTCATCAAGGGGCATCATACTATTGAGAAAATATGGTATTTCATATGCTCTGAAGTTCAAATGTCTGATGTAGTCAGTTGTGCAAACAAATTTTTAAAGACTGACCTATTCATTTGTACCCTTAAACCTGGTCTTCCTGAATTAACCCCAGGGAAGGCAATTTATGGCTCCAGCACAAGGGACTTCCTATATGGATGAACAAGTTCATCAAGAATACTCTAAAAAGTATCCCCTCCTTCTTATCCTGCTCTAATTTTCAAGGTGTGAATTTAGTGTTATCACAAACGGAAAAGAGATACCAAAGATGAGCAATAACAATCACCAGAGTCAAAAATCTTAGCTTCAAAGGGACTTGTGTTCCCATCTTCAGTATACAAATATATAAACTTCTTTTTCTTTTTGAGACAAGGTCTCACTCCGTCACCCAGGCTGCAGTGCAGTGGCACAATCACAGCTCACTACTCACAACTTCCTGGGGCTCAGGTGATCCTCCCATCTCAGCCTCCCGAGTAGCTGGGACCACAGGTGCATGCCACCAGGCCCGGCTAATTTTTGTATTCTTTTTTGTAGAGATGGGGTTTCGCCATGTTTCCTAGCCTGGTCTTGAACTCCTGAGCTCAAGCATCCGCCCGCTTTGGCCTCCCAAAGTGTTGGGATTACAGGCATGAGCCACTGCACCCAGCCTAAGGGCCTAAGTACCCTTTTTTTTTTTTTTTCTGAGACAGAGTCTCACTCTGTCACCCAGGCTGGAGTGCAGTGGCATGATCTCAGATCACTGCAACCTCCACCTCCCGAGTTTAAGTGATTCTCCTGCCTCAGCCTCCCAAGTAGCTGGGACTACAGGCATGCACCACCACATCCAGTTAATTTTTCTATTTTTAGTAGAGACAGGGTTTCACCATGTTGGCCAGGATGGTCTCAATCTCTTGACCTCGTGATCCACCTGCCTTGGCCTCCCAAAACGCTGGGATTACAGGCGTGAGCCACCACGCCTGGCCAGGCCTAAGTAACTTCTTTATAGGAAGAATGATACCCTGTTGCTTGTTGCTTTTTTTCTTTCTTTTTTTTTTTTTTTAGACAGAGCCTTGCTCAGTTGCCCAGTCTGGAGTGGCGCAATCTCGGCTCACCGCAACTTCTGCCTCCTGGGTTCAAGCAATTCTTGTGCCTCAGCTTCCCGAGTAGCTGGGATTACAGGTGCATGCCACCATGCCCGGCTAATTTTTGTATATTTAGTAGAGATGGGGATTCACTATGTTGGCCAGGCTGGTCTCAAACTTCTGACCTCAGGTGATCCGCCCGCCTTGGCATCCCAAAATGCTGAGATTACAGGAGTGTGCCACCATACCCGGCCCCATTTTGCTTTTAGATGCGGGACAATGCTTGTAACAAGGTACAATAAACGTAATTTCTGCAAAACAAATAATCAAGAAAATATATCATTACCTGAGAACAGAGAAGACTCTTGCCATCTTGCCAATTGCTCGAATTTTGTTTCTTATGATTTCTTTCCGGGCTGCAGCTGAACCTACTTTCAATGGAATAAATAGAGAGAAAGGCTCAAGTTTAGGGCATGCATGCTTACAATATTCTATTAGCCTGTTCCACACTCATCTAAACCAGTACCAAGACCCCTGCCACCAGCTTACATGGAGGGGACTAGATGAACTCATGCTAAAAAATGTCTTGCTCTCTCAATGTTTAGCTCAGCGTTGGTCTAATACTGGGGTCTGATAAATATAGAAATAAAAAGTAATCCACAAACTTTAATATTTCACTCTACTGGCTAATCAGTAAAACAGCAATGGGGAAAAAAAACAAACAAACTTGAGCCCAACTTGCATTACAAACCAGAGGGCAAAAACTGATAATAATCCTATAGTCTCTGTTTAATTTTCATGACAGCCTATGGCATGCAGACTAACAGACAAGAATTTGTAACAGTCCTGTAGTCTTATTTAACTATCACAAAGTATTTGACATGCAGGCTGACAATATCCCATCAGACTATGACAGAATAAGCTTCTTTGCTTTGAGTTGCTCTAAAATGAATGGCATGAAGGAGCTACTGTGCAGGTAATCCTGAACTAAGGGCCATACCAGCATTTCAACAATGCACCAGGTGCCTAATGTACCAGGTGCTCCTAAGGTCATGCAAATATATACAATCTTTTACATCTCTAGGTGAGTATGACATAAGCAACAAGAAAAACATGGCTAAAGGATCACTACTGCTTCATCTCTAAAGGGTTAGCCGTGCTATCTACGACTGATGTAGAAGAGAATAAACCAAAATAACTAAATCCTTGGCTGAAGAATGACTCAAAGGTTTTATCTTCCTTCCCTTGGCCTCCAGAAAGAACAACATCAATCTCAGTCCTGTTATTTCATATATAGCAACTAGAATCACTCTGGACCCAAAAGTGTGGTTCCTTAGAGCCGTGCTTCAACACAGTGAAAACACACATGGAAGCACCATGGTTGAGGAGAAGGTTAAGGAAAGGCTAAAGACATTAATTCAAAAGAGGCCTTAGGTATACAGAGGTCTGAACAACTCTAAGTCTTCTGGGAGAGAACATCTCATTTAAAATTCAAGCAGTCCACAATTACGTATAATTAAAAACTAAGATAATGACTGGATCTGACTGCAAGAAAAGAGAAAAAGAAATCCATCTTGAAAGATAGAAACAAAAGACATATTTTAGGGGAAAAAAATAGGCTCCATAACATGTTTATGATCTTCTAAAGGGTAAATATTATGAGCACTGAAGCTACAGCTTTTACAAGTCCAAAACTGTGTGGGTACCTGGGTACCACAGCACTCTAAACAGGTATTTTTAAAATACAAAAAAAAAAAAAAAAAAAAAACCCAAAAACTAAAAATATAAGAATCATAGAATATTAGAATTTGAAGAGACACTGGAGATACTATAAAGTGCAATCTCCTCATTTTATAGACAAAGAAACTGAGGTTATTAAGTGACTTGTTCAAGGATAGAAGGTAAGTCTGATTCTCTTCTAATAAATGATTATAAACATTTTGTTTTAAAATTGACAGAATTTTAAAGTAGCTAGACTGGGGATAAGCAGTAGGGTGTTGGGGAGGATGGCTGTAATAAGTACATTCATATTTTCAGATTTAATTTCTATATCTATAAAACCAAATGACATGTAAACTATACTGATATCAAATGAAAAATTCACAGGAATATAAAAACACTGTACAAATCATGATTTTAAATCAGTCTACAAACACATCATGCATCATATTAAAGTAAATGGTCACAGTAACATTTCTTTGGGAAATAATAGACAATCAAACAACCCTAATCATGCAGGGAAAAGTACAAAACATTACAAATAAGCAAAAGAATGAAATTTTAAAACAGGAATGAAAAGGAGGGAAAATATTTCCATGCACAGAAAGACAGATATCTTGGAATATGACTTCTAAAAATACCAAACACTAACACAGATAAAACTTAAGCTAAATTTGCACAAGGCCCAAGAGGACTCTGCATAGACATTACTCAATGAATGTGCTAACTTACATGGACATGAGGATAACTTATGAAGTCATATTTCAAAACAATGTTACTCTGTCTGGTCTGTACCTTTTTTATTGCCATATATGAGCCGTTCTTCAGATGGAGAGTCCAGAAAAAAGGAAGTGAATGATGGAGAAAAGGTGGTTGAGACAAATAAAAAGATAGAGATTTAACTTGGCAGTGGTACTGAAGAATGAATGTAGAAAGAAAGGGAGAAAAATGAAGGCCCTCATATTTGGAAATTTGAAAAATGTAGTACGGTAGAATCTGGTGAATAAAGAGGGATGCAACTAGGTAGAACTCTAAAGTAAAGATTTCTTAAAAGACATGTGCATGGAAGAAATTATGGACAGAATAACTATCATATCTGATGAAAGCAGACATAATTAGGGACAGAAAAAAACATGTGAAAACACATAAGACTGATAAAAGACTGCTAACAATTGCACATTTATAGTCATACCCCTAAGGAAATGTGTCACCTGTGGAAGTATGTTAAGTAAAAGGTAATGACACAAATGAAATACAAACTCGTGTGGTTCTTCAAGGACACCAACATCTGCAAAATCTGTAGTACATTCAGAGAAATGCAGGTAACTTTATAAACTGCCTCAGTAGAAAACCTCACCCCCTCCCAACGAAGGAAAAGCTAAACCTCCCATATTCCCTAACAAGAGCACATGATTTCCTGAATCTGAATTGCAGAACTTTTGCATATACTCAGGAGCAACAGTATGTGCTTTCTGTCCCCAATCCAATCGGGGAATTTGGGGGACATCTTTTTGCAAAAATAGCAACAGATTGTTTCAAATCAAGTAACAGTTCTAAGAGTAGGCAGCTGGGGTGGTTTCATTTGAGCTTTCCATATCTTCCATTCTAATGCTGAGATATATTATTCCTTTATAGGAAATGTATTTATTTTAGTGAAACTGCAATACATATGGATTATGTACTTCCCTTTACCAAACTGAAGACAAAAGATAAACACCTGGAAAAAACTGCATGCAACCTAAATATCACAGAAATCAGTTTTCAAAAATTCTCTTTTATGATTAACACTTCTAAAACAGACGCTATGTGCGTTTATACATTAGTGTTAATGCAAATTTTTGTCTTAAAAATGACCCCACACATACGTTAAACAATACAGAGCACCAAAGATTTACCACTTAACAACAGTCTTATGCCTTTACCTAATCTTAGCTTTTTTTTTTTGAGACCGAGTCTCGCTCTGTCAACCAGGCTGGAGTGCAATGGGGTGATCTCAGCTCACTGCAACCTCTGCCTCCCGAGTTGAAGCAATTCTCCTGCCTCAGCCTTCAAAATAGCTGGGACTACAGGTGCACACCACCACACCTGGCTAATTTTTGTGTTTTTTAAGTAAAGATGGGGTTTTGCCATGTTGGCCAGGTTGGTCTTGAACTCCTGACCTCAGGTGATCCACCCGCCTTAGCCTCCCAAAGTGCTGGGATTACAGGCCTGAGCCACCGCGCCCGGCCATCTTAGCTTTAAATATACAAAAATTACTTCTTCTTTCCTGACACTCAGAAATCTCCAATCTTGCTCTCTTTCCCCAAAGAAAAACTAAACCCTTATTCTGATTCCACAGCCATCCCATCAAGTTTTCTTTCTAAAGTCAGATATCTCCCCAGACCAGTTCCATAGAATGGTTCACTGTTGTGTAGGAAAAGAGGAAGGAGAGAAAAGAAGGCATGCCATTACGGTGAAAGGAAAGGAGAAAAGATGGAGGGAGTTAGAGGGAAGAAATCAGGGAGTACAAATAAGGAAGGGAAATAAACGTATTTCCAGTAGCTCTTTCCCTACCCCACTTTAAGCCTTAGTATCTATCCGAATCTCCTCCTCTGTCCTCCATTTCCTCAACATTCTTTTCTCTTTCAAACCATTCCCATTTCTCCATGCAAACTCCCAGACTCATATTCCTAAAACTTTCTTAGAGTCCCTACTCCTAATACGTGGTACTGGAAGAGTGAAAAAAATGAGGAGTAATTGTACCTGCCCTGTTAGCAGTAAAGGGAGATCTATTTCTAATATTCAAAGCTGGAACTCAGTGTATTTTCCCATAGAAACATTGTCATAAATAGTGCTTAACAATTTTTAAAATTATTTAAGAGTGGGAAAGAATTTTCATCCTCTCTATTCCCTCAGTTTCTGAATAAGAAAACCTGAGAAATTAGGTGCCTTTTCTAAGATTACACAGCTAGTGAACGGTAGTGACAAGACACCTAAACCACTGATCCTTTTCATTAAACTACACTGCCTCTTTAATGATCAAATTCAATTCATCCCTGGAATGCAAGAATGATAATAACAAGTGGATAAATTATCATACTAATAGGAAAAATACTGATGATATATAAAATCTTCTCATTAGAATAAAATTTTATATTTATTTCTGGTTCCATCTCAAAATATGACTCAGTATCTTTATTCATATAAATCATAGGTACCTAAAACCAAGTACTATAATTAGACTTAACAAGGAACCTTTTTTTCTTATTATTATAAAAAGAGGACTAAAGCATTATCTACCATCATTCCTATTTAACATACTATTGGCAATACTGATAATAACTTTTAAAGAATAAAAGAAAGGTAAAAATACAGAAAATGAATAACAATATCAATCCCCTATAAATGACATATTTTTAAAAGTAATAGAAAACAAATTTAAAATTATCATAGAAAATAATTCTGCTGATTCAAGTTTGTTAGATGTAAGATAAACCCACAAATATATAGTATATTCTTTTACACAGATAGAAAATAAGAGACACCAGTTGTAATAGTAATAAGAACATAAAATATAGATGTATTAATTTAACTTGATAATGACAAAATTTTTTCAAAGAAAAACTATATAACCTTAAATGGAGGAAATAGTAAATAATTATATAGAGCAAGAGTTCTTGGTCTTAGTTTGGAAAACTAAATACTATTTTTTAAAAAAGAAAGAAAGAGAAAGGAAGAAGGAAGGAAGGAAGGAAGGAAGGAAGGAAGGAAGGAAGGAAGGAAGGAAGGAAGGAAAAACAAAAGACTTGGCCAGGCATGGCAGCTCATGCCTGTAATCCTAGCGCTTTTTGAGAGGCTGAGGTGGGAGGACTGCTTGAGGCCAGGAGCTCAAGACCAGCCTTGGTAACATAGGGAAACCTCACTCATCTCTTTTTTTTTTTTTTGAGACTCCATCTGAGTCTCCATCTGTCGCCCAGGCTGGAGTGCAGTGGTGCGATCTCGACTCACTGTAACCTCTGCCTCCTGGGTTCACTGTATTCTCCTGCCCCAGCCTCCCAAGTAGCTAGGACTACAAGCACCCGCCACAACAACCAGCTAATTTTTTGTATTTTTGGTAGAGACAGGGTTTCACCATGTTAAGCCAGGATGGTCTTGATCTCCTGACCTCATGATCCACCCGCCTCGGCCTCCCAAAGTGCTGGGATTACAGGCGTGAGCCACCACACCTGGCCAGAAACCTCATCTCTTAAAAAAAAAAAATTAAAAAACCTCCCTAGATTCAGATATAGAATTAACATAATATCAATTAAAACTCTCACTAAATATTTCACAGATTTTGAAAAATAGAAAACTTTCTAAAAAAAAAAAAGTAGGCTATGTGGCAATAATTACTTCAATTATTCATTATCTCAATACCTACAACATTATGAAGTAGGTATTACTGTCACTTCTTTGAACATGAGAGAAACTGAGACTTAGAAAGGTTAAGTAAGTCGTCTGATGCCACAGAGCCATTAGAAGGAACTAGAATCTGAGCCCAGGTCTATTCTTACAACAGTGACAGCAGAACAGGGAAACAAAATATCTATTTGAAACTATTCAATGGCTGGGCATGGTGGCTCACGCCTGTAATCCTAACACTTTGGGAGGCAGAGGCGGGCCGATCATCTGAGGTCAGGAGTTCGAGACAAGTTTGGCCAAGACGGTGAAACCCCATCTCTACTAAAAATACAAAAATTAGCTGGGTGTGATGGTGGGCACCTGTAATCCCAGCTACTTGGGAGGCTGAGTTAGGAGAATTGCTTGAACCAGGGAGGTGGAGCTTGCAGTGAGCCGAGATCACGCCACTGCACTCTAGCCTCGGTGACAGAGCAAGACTCTGTCTCAAAAAAAAAAAAAAAACGAAAGAGAATTAAAATAAGGAAGAGTAATTATTGTTCACTAAAGTTTACTATCCAAACTAAAAAACAACTGATAATAAATATACTATGTCAGTTATTAACAAATGTGTAAGAATAAAAGCACATCTCTGCCTACCACCAACAGATGGCAATGGTAGCGCTTGTACAGTTACCTTGTACTTTCAACAAATGGGCTTTCAAATGTTTAAGAATCAAACCTGTTTGTAAGTAAAGAAATTTCTAAATAGGCTTCATTCAGATTTTACTCGAAAAGTGATCAAATGAAATGGATAGTTTACACAGTTGGAAAAACATTAATTTTCTTCTTAGCATCATTAGAAATCAAAGAAATGTAAACTTAGGCAACTATAATTTACTACTATATAGCCATGAAGAAAATAAGTAAAAATGACCAAAATTCAATGAGGTAGTCCTGTGGAGAAATATGTTTATGGATTCCTTGCTGGAGGCACTTCATAGTGGTCCAATCCTTCTGCAAAGCAATCTGGTAGTTCACAGCTAAAACAATGAAGCTAAAAGAATTACAGAGTTAATTCTGTAACTCTATAATTCTCTCCAATAAATTTATTCCAAGGAGGAAAATAAAAGCTATTATACAAATATGTTTATTTTACTGCTATTCATAAGGATAATTTAGAACCCAGTTGCCAAACAATGAGATTATGAAAATTAAATTTTCGTGTGTGTGTGTGTGTATATGTATTTTTTATTACAGACAAGGAAATCTTTCCATATTGCCCAGGCTGGTCTCCAGCTCCTGGGCTCAAGGGATCCTCCTGCCTTGGCCTCCCAAAGTGGTGGGATTACAGGCGTGAGCCACCACATCTAGCCAAACATTATAGTTTATCAATGGACTTAGAAATACGTAGCTATTAAATCTTACCAATATATAGACCACGTTTAATACACGGAAACATTGAAATATTGATTACAACTATAAAAAGTATACTAAAACAAAGATGTGAGGGGAATCGTTTTCAGTTTATATATTGTTTACCTTTTTATGTACTCAGGTTTTAATTAAACATTTAAATAATAAAGTTTTAAATAAAAATTTCAAAACAAAAAAATGAATTTTGTTTCTATAGTATTACTTTTTACTATAAACATGCATTAGGTACATAGGCTTGTTGGCTTATGTAACAACAACCATGTATAACTTTGTTTCTGTGGAAAAAAATGCTTTCAGAATCTGAAACTAAATTAGCAAGTGGTCTTTTAGAACACAATCACACTAATTTAGAAGCAGTCTATTTTAGTGTCTAAAAGGCAGGAAAAGCAAAATTGGGAGTTCAGGTATGCTTCTGATGCACTAAGAATATTGTTCTAATAAAACAAATAGTATTTTTATCCTCTTTTCTCTAACCAGTGTCCATATTTGCCAAGAACTACATCCTTTTAACACTACAATTTTCCTTTCCTTATCTTCTTTCTTCCAAATTTCTCCTTTCCCAAAGTTCATCTTCTTCCCCATATTACAATAAAAAAATGAAATCACTGAAATTATTTTCAAATCTTAATATCCAAAAAAAGTAACTTGTTACTTATCAAATAGCATAGTCTCTGAAAGCAGTGACTATTTTTTGCAAAATAATGTGTACTGACGCTAGGCAGTAAAGAAACACCATTTCATAGTAAAAAAAAAAAAATAGTAAGATGAATAATCATACCATCAAACTGGTCTTCACCTTCAGTCATTAGTTCATCATCAGAGCAAATACTCAGAACATTTACCAACATTTCTGTCACTATTTGGGAAAAAAAAGTCACATGTTAGCTGACCATATATAACTGTCTATACATACACATAGCAACTATTTTTACAAATGGTCAAATAATGTTTAGCCCAAGAAAGCAAACACATTCTTATAGCAAGATCGATGGAATTTAAAAATGCAAAGGCTTTCAAAATGAAAGAAATTCAGTGGATAACAACTCTGAGAGAAAGAGATTCTTTATGGAACAAATTTTCAGGCCTCTCAAAAAAAAAAAAAAAAATGAAGCCCCATAGAGATAAGAACAGAGATGAATAACAACTGAATGTATACATTTCAAATCTTCATTCATGGATATAGCACAATAAGAAAAAAAATCATGGCAGAGTTTTAGTGGTTCCAAAAAGTCTCAGGATTTAATCTTTTTTTTTTTTTTGGAGATGGAGTCTTGCTCTGTTGCCCAGGCTGCAGTGCAGTGGCGTGATCTCGGCTCACTGCAACCTCTGCCTCCCAGGTTCAAGCGATTCTACTGCCTCAGCCTCCCAAGGAACTGGGATTACAGGCACCCACCATCACGCCCAGCTAATTTTTGTATTTTTTTTTTCTTTTAGTAGAGATGGGGTTTCACCATATTGGTCAGGCTGGTCTCGAACTCCTAACCTCATGATCCGCACGCCTTGGCCTCCCAAAGTGCTGGGATTACAGGCGTAGGCCACTGCGCCTGGCCTTAATCTTCTAAAAACTGGCTCAGCAACTCTCTTGAAATTTATTTCTAAAGATTACTAATGACTATCTAACAATCTGAACCCTTGGCTCTTTCATAGGCTTAATCCTCTTTGACTATTCTATATATTTTTTTCCTTCTCTTTTCCCTTGGTTCCCAAGATTCTGCTCTTCTGGTTTTCCCACGTTTGGATCATTTTTCCCCAAAACTTTGGATATCCTCAAGATTCTCTCTGCAGTATTATTCCTCCTATATGTTCAATCACTTGGAATTTCTGTCTATTATCATATTTATAGTTTCAATTATCACCTCGTTGAAGATGACTCCAAAGTCTGTATCTCCAGTGTTGACCTCTCCTTCAGGCTCTAGATGTCCTTGGCTGGTTTTATTGTCAACTGTCTTAAACCATTTGTATACTGTATGTTTCCCCTACTAGAATGAAAACTTCATGAGTGTAGGATGTTGTTTAATTCACTATTATAACTTCAGAGCCTGGCACTGTGCCCTGGCACATGACAGGTACTCAATAAATATCTAACAAATAAGTACACAAAATAAGAAAGATAAAAGCAAATTTCAATTAATAAATAAAAATGTCTATTGAATATTAGCACCTAGATGTCCTGAAGGCACCTAGAAATGAACATATCCAAAACAAAATTCAATACTTCTACAAACCAATTTTTCCTGCTAATAAATATACTAAAAGCACCCCACATGTCAAGTACTACGTTAAAGCTCTAGGATTCAGATATGAAAGGCACAGTCTCTGCCTTCAAAAAGCTTACTAACTACTGAAGGTGACATTAAATATCAACCGCAAAAGGTTGATGGAAAACATGCTGTAAGTGTTCAAAGATATGCAAACGACCTGCTGGGGAAGACCTGCTGGGGAAGGCAAGGCTTTTTTGCTAGATAACATTTGAGAGGAATCATGAACTAGGAGTTTGCCAAGTAGAGAGGGCAGATAAGGCATTCTAAATAGAAGCTAAAAAAGTGATGTAGTAGTCATTTATCACAACAGAACAGAATACAGAGTCCAGAAAGAAAACCTGATATTTAAGGTCAATTGATTTTTGACAAGGGTGCCAAAACAATTCAGTGGCTAAAGAACAGTCATTTCAACAATGGTCAACTACAAAAGAATAAAGGTGCAAATGGTCACATGCGAAAGAATAAACTGCACTCCCCCTACTGCACATCACATGCAAAAATTAATTCAAAATGGATCAAACACCTAATGTAAGAACTAAAACTCTCAGAAAAAAACAGGGGCAAATCTTTATGAGCTTGGATTAGGCAATGATTTCTTAGGTATAACAACAAAAACACAAGCAACAAAGGAAAAAATAGATAAATATGACTCGACCAAAATTAAAAAACTTTTTGAAAGAAGCCAGTCACAAAATACCATATACCATATGACCTTATTTATATAAAATGTCTAGCAAAGGCAAATCTATAGAGACAGAAAGATTAGTCTTTCTGATGGTTACACAACTCTAGAAATATACTAAAACCAACTGAATTGTATGCTTTAAATAGATGAATTGCATAGTATATATATTTCAATAAAGCTGTTATGGTGTATACCTTAAATATACACAATAAAATGTATTTTTTTAAAACATTAGAAAACTTTTGTGCTTCAAAGGACAAAAAAAATCAGGCATGGAAGCATGTGCCTGTAATCCCAGCTACCTGGGAGAATGAAGAAGGAGGATCACTTGAGCCTAGGAATTTGTGTGAGACCAGCCTAGGCAACACAAAGATCCCATCTCTAAAAAAGGAAAAAAAAAAAAAAAAAAGCTAGTCATGGCAGGACATGCCTGTAGTCCTACCTACTTGGAAGGCCATGTGGTAAGACTGCCTGAGTCCAGGAGTTTGAGATTGCAGTGAGTTACGATTGCACTCCAACATTCCAGCCTAGGTGACAGAGTGAAAGCCTAAAGGACATTATCAAGAAAGTGAAAGTCAGCCAGGCCAGGGGCTCATGCCTGTACTCCCAGCATTTCAGGAGGCTGAGCGGGTGGATCACTTGAAACCAGAAGTTTGAGATCAGCCTTACCAACATGGTGAAACCCTGTCTCTACTAAAAATACAAAAATTAGCCGGGCATGGTGGCACATGCCTGTAATCCCAGCTACTTGGGAGGGTGAAGCAGGAGAATCGCTTGAATCTGGGAGGTGGAGGTTGCAGTGAGCCAAGATGGTACCACTGCACTCCAGTCTGGGTGACACAGCAAGACCCTGTCTCAAAAAAAAGAAAGAAAGAAAGAAAGAAAGAAAGAAAGTGAAAGTGGAATGGGAGAAAATTATTTGTAAATCATATACATAAGGGACTTGCATATAGAATATATAAAAAACACAACTCAATAATTATCTCGCATGAAACAACTGAGACAGAAAAATACTGCATGTTCTCATAAGTGGAAGCTAAATAATATATGTACATGGAGGTAGAGTGTGGAATGACAGAAAAAGGAGACTTGGAAGGGTAGAGAGGTGGGAGACATGTGGAAGATGAAATTACTTAATAAGTACAATGTATGATAGTCTGGTGATAGATACACTAAAAGCCTTGACTTCACCACTATGCAATATATCTATGTAACAAAATTACACTTATACTTCATAAATTTATATAAACAACAAAAAAATGTTTTGTTTTATTTTTTAGAGACGGAGTCTCACTCTGTTGTCCAGGCTGGAGTGCAGTGGTGTGATCTTGGCTCACTGCAACCTCTGTCTCCCGGGTTCAAGCAATTCTCCTGCTTCAGCCTCCTGAGTAGCTGGGATTACAGGCACGCACCACCACACTCAGCTAATTTTTGTATTTTTAGTAGAGACAGGGTTTCACCATGTTGGCCAGGCTGGTCTTGAATTCCTGACCTCAAGTGATCCACCCGCCCCGGCCTCCCAAAATGCTGGGATTACAGGTGTGAGCCACCGCACCTGGCAAAAAAAATTTTTTAATAAAGAAAATTTTAAGACAAGTAACCCAATTATAAAATAAGCAAAGGATCTGAAAATACATTCATCCTCGGCTGGGTGTGGTAGCTCATGCCTGTCACCCTAGCACCCTGGGAGGCCAAGGCGGGTAGACTGCTTGAGCTCAGGAGTTACCAGCCTGGGCAACATGGCGAAACCCTGTCTCTATATTAAAATACACATGTATTTTCTATATTAAAATATATTTTACATATGTAAAGTATATATTTATATATTAAAATGTATATTTATTAAAATATATATATATATATTTTTCATCCAAAGAATATATACACTGCTGATGAAACTAAAATGGTACAGCTAAGGCCGGGTGCAGTGGCTCATGCCTGTAATCCCAGCACTTTGGGAGGCTGAAGTGGGACAATCACCTGAGGTCAGGAGTTTGAGACCAGCCTGACCAACGTGGAGAAACCCCGTCACTACTAAAAAATACAAAATTAGCCGGGCGTGGTGGTGCGTGCCTGTAATCCCAGCTACTCAAGAGGCTGAGGCAGGAGAATCACTTGAACCCAGGAGGCAGAGGTTGCGGTGAGCCGAGATCGCACCATTGCACTCTAGCATGGGCAACAAGAGCAAAACTGTCTCAAAAACAACAACAACAATAAAATGGTACAGCTGTTTTGGAAAACAGTTTGGCAGATCCTTAAAAGGTTAATCATAGAGTTACAATATGACCCAGCAATTTCACTCCCAGGTCTATACTCAAGAAAATGAAAACATAGGCCGGGCATGGTGGCTCATGCCTGTAATCCCAGCACTTTGGGAGGCCGAGGCGGGTGGATCAGGAGGTCAGGAGATCGAGATCATCCTGGCTACACAGTGAAACCCTGTCTCTACTAAAAATATAAAAATTAGCCGGGCATGGTGGCGGGCACCTGTAGTCCCAGCTACTGAGGAGGCTGAGGCAGGAGAATGGCGTGAACCCAGGAGACGGAGCTTGCAGTGAGCCAAGATCGCGCCACTGTGCTCCAGCCTGGGCGACAGAGCAAGACTCTGTCTCAAAAAGAAAATGAAAACATAAAACTTGCACATGCATATTCTTTGCAGCATTATTAATAAGTCCAAGAGTAGAAATAAATGTCTATCAGCTGATGAATAAAACAAACAAAATGTGCTATATCCATACAATAGACTACTATTCCATCATAAAAAGGAATGTTGTACTGCTTCATGCTACACCACAGATAAACCTTGAGACCATGGAAAGAATCCAGTCACAAAAGAGCACACACTGTGTGATTCCATTTATATGAACTGTCCAGAATAGGTGAATCTATGGGGACAGCAGATTGGTGGTTACCTAGGGTTAGCAAGGGGGGTTAGGGGAAAATGAAGAGTGACTGCTAACGAGCACAGGGTTTCTTTGGAGGGGATGATGAAAATGTTCCAAAACTGTGGTAATGGTTGCACAACTCTGTAGTATATAAAAAACATGGAATTGTACAATTTAAATAGGTCAACTTTATGGTATGTGAATTACATGTCAATAAAGCAGTTATAAAAAATAAAGAAAAGTATGAGGGTATAAAACTTAAAGAGCATAGCACATTCAGAAAACTGGCTTTGCTGTGTTATGGCTAGAACGAAGAAAATGTGAAAGAGAAAGGCAGGAAATGAGGCTGAAGAGAAAGTAGGGAAGGTCCAAGGACTTTGTGTTGACAGGTTAAGGTTTATCTCGAAAGCTACATGGAGCCATTTAACGGATATTAAATCGTAGCTTTAAAGTATACATTTTCATCCAGAAACTTGGCTTCTGAA
Organism: Gorilla gorilla gorilla; assembly: GCF_029281585.2. NCBI lineage: Eukaryota > Metazoa > Chordata > Mammalia > Primates > Hominidae > Gorilla > Gorilla gorilla. Next base: position 42,281,037 of record NC_073232.2, on the reverse strand, counting down.
AGAAAGGCAAGAAAGTAATAGCAAAAAAAAAAAAAAAAGTCACAGCACAGTAGTTAGAAAAAGACATCAGATGAGAGAAATCTTATTTATTTAAAGATCAGATCGATTTGAATAATTTATAAAAGAACTAGTACTGAGAATGTGAAGATATAGAGGACATAAACGATAAAGCAAGTTTCCTGAAAAAGCAGAAAGGTAATAGAATCTAGAGACAAGTTAGACTGGCTTGAATGGAAGGGTCACCTCTTCAACAAGGGAAGAATTCAAGATAAGGGTACTGTATAAAGGAAGAAAACAGTAAGTAGAGAACACTCCAACTACTAATGTGTTTTCACTAGTGAGGGAAATGGATAGAAGAAAATGTTTAAGAAAGAAATATGAAAGGAACCAAGTGCTAATAGCCAAGACAATGGAAAAAAGGAAGCAGCCCATCCCATCATAGGCCTAGAGGCCTAGGAGGAAAGAATAGTTTTGGGGGTGGAGGAGGAGCCCATTGACCAGAACAGCCTCAGGACACTGCTCCCCACAGCCAGGGACTGCTCCAGCACCAGCCACCACCTGGTGTTAAACCCCTAGGCAAGTGTAAGAGTGAATGAAGCTTGGTGGTTTCCACTTAGATTTCAGAAGGTGTATGAGAAAGCCTAGGTGCCCAGGGGCAGAGCCCTCACACAGAGACACTACTAGGGCAGTGCCAAGGGAAAATGCAGGGTTGGAGGCCCCACACAGACTCCCCACTGAGGCACTGCCTAGTGGGGCTGTGAGAAAGGGCTGCTGCCCTCCAGAATGGCAGAGCCACCGGCAGCTTGCAACCTCAGTGTGGAAAAACCACAGGGACAGAACTGCCCACTCATCGAAACAGTGTGCCCAGGATGTAGGACATGGAGTCAATGATTATTTTGGAGCTTTAAGATTTAATGACTGGCACGATGGCTCACACCTTAATCCCAGCACTTTGGGAGGTCGAGGTGCATGGATCACTTGAGCTCAGGTGTTCAAAACCAACCTGGCCAACATAGTGAAACCCTGTCTCTACTAAAAATACAAAAATTAGCCAGGCATGGTGGGGCATGCCTGTAGTCCCAGCTATTTGGGGGTCTGAGGCAGGGTAATCACTTTAACCCAGGAGGCGGAGGGTGCAGTGAGCAAAGATCACACCACTGCACTCCAGCCTGGGCGCAACAGAGCAAGATTCTGTCTCAAAAAGAAAAAAAAAAAATTTAATGACTGCCTGCTGGGTTTCAGACTTGCATAGTGTCTGAACCCCTTTTCTTTTAGCCGATTTCTCCCTTTTGGAGCAGGAATGTTTATTTTATCCAATGCCTATATCCTCATTAGGTCTTGGAAATAATTTGTCTTTGATTTTACAGGTTCATAGGTAGAAGGAACTAGGCTTGAGTCTCAGATGAGACTTTGGAGTTGGCACTTTTCAGTTAAATTCTAGAATGAGTTAAGACTTTGGGGAACCATTGGCAGGAGATGATTATATTTTGATATATCAGAAGGACATGATATTATAGGGACCATGGGCAGAATGATACAGTTTGGATGTTGTCACCTATAAATCTCATGTTGAATTGTAATCCCCAGTGTTGGAGGTGGAGCCTGGTGAAAGGTGACTGGATCTTGGGGGTGGATTTCTCATGAATAGTTTAGCACCATCCCTTTGGTGCTGTCCTCACGATAGTGAGTAAATTCTTGTGAAATTTGGCTGTTTTTTAAGTATCTGGCATCTTCCCCCTCGCTCTCTTGCTCCTGCTCTCACCATGTGAAGTGCCTGCTCCCACTTTACCTTCCACCATGAGAAGTTCCCTGAGGCCTCCCCAAAAGCCGAGGAGATGCAGGTGCTATGCTTGTACAGCCTGCAGAACCACGAGCCAATTAAACTCCTTCTTTTTTTTTTTTTTTTTTTTCAGATAGAGTCCCATTCTATCACCCAGGTTGGAGTGCAGTGGAGTGATCAGCTAACTGCAGCCTGCAGCCTTGAACTCCTAGGCTCAAGCGATCCTTTCACCTTAGCCTCCCAAAGTGCTGGGATTACAGGCATGTGCCACTGTGCCTGGCCCTCTTTTCTTTATACAATTTTTTAAAAAATGAAAATTTGGACTCTATCCTAAGCAAAATGGGAGAAAAAAGCAGACTAGGGATATAAACGGTATTAGGGTCCTACTGGGAGCTCAGCTAATGTTATAAATCAAGGGGTGGTGCCAATTCACAAGTCCGTAAAAATCTCCAGCAGCACTCTGTACTGTGGCTGCAGGAATGGAGAAAATGGATGGCTGGATTTGACTAGACCTAAGATTTATAAGACAAATGAAGCAGAAAAACAGAAAAGAAAGGAGTTTGAGGGTATGTTAATAAGGAAGAGAGGTAAAAAGGGATTTGACTAGTAAGAAAATGACTTAGTTAGGCTGGGTACAGTGGCTCACACCTGTAATCCCAGCACTTTGGGAGGTTGATGTGGGCGGATCACTTGAGGTCAGGGGTTCAAGAGCAGCCTGGCCAACATGGCGAAACCCTGTCTCTGCGACAAACACAAAAATTAGCTAGGTGTGGTGACATGCACCTGTAATCCCAGAGACTTGGGAGGCTGAAGCATGAGAACTGCTTGAACCTGGGAAATGGAGATTGCAGTGAGCTGAGATCACACCACTGCACTCCAGCCTGGGTGACAGAGCAAGACTCTGTCTCAAAAAAAAAAAAAAAAAAAAAGGAAGAAAATGACATACTGAAAGGCCTAGAGATTCCAATGAACATGAAGAACAGCAGTAACCTGAGTAAAGGGTTGTTGTAACAAGAGTTTTCTCATCGGAGTGTGTTAATGGTACTATCTTCACCAGACTCAAAATATCCAAGTCATCTCCAACCATTCCCTACCCTTAAATATGTAATCTTGTTAAGCCTCACTGATTCTACTTCTACCATTCTTTTGGTTCTCCCCACTCTCCGTTCCTAATGCTACCAGGCCTTCATTATGTCTCTACCTGACTTCTGATGTAACTTCATAACAGGTCTCTCAACCTCGAGTCTTCCTTCCAGTCTACTTCACCACAGTAATTTTTCTAAATGACGACCACAGTCAAATTCCATCTCAGTGGCTTGCTCACCATTTATCAAAGTTCCAACTTCTCTGTGTGGTGATCAATATCCTCATGATCTAGCCCTAACCTAACTTTTCATTCTTTTTCTACTACTGTCCTTCATAGATCCTACTCACTAATCAAATTAAACCCTCAAAGAGACCTATGATTTCTTGCTTTCAGACTCAGGCTCAGGAAGTTCTCTTATCTAGAATTCTGTTGCTCATATCCACCAGCACAATTCCACCATTCTTCAAGCCCCTGTTCAAAAGTTACTTTAATCCCTCTGTCAGAAATAACCTCCTTTCTCTTTTAAGACGGAGTCTCACTCTGTCGCCCAGGCTGGAGTGCAGTGGCTCGATCTTGGCTTACTGCAAGCTCTGCCTCCTGGGTTCACGCCATTCTCCTGCCTCAGCCTCCTGAGTAGCTGGGATTACAGGTGCCCGCCACCACGCCCGGCTAATTTTTTGTATTTTTAGTAGAGACAGGGTTTCACTGTGTTAGCCAGGATGGTCTCGATCTCCTGACCTCGCGATCTGCCTGCCTCGGCCTCCCAAAGTGCTGAGATTACAGGCGTAAGCCACTGCGCCCGGCCTCTCCTCTTTTTTTGAGACAGAGTCTCGCTCTGTTGCCCAGGCTGGAGTGCAGTGCTGCAATCTCAGCTCACTGCAACCTCCACCTCCTGGGTTCAAGCAATTCTCTGCCTGAGCCTTCCGAGTAGCTGGGATTACAGGCGCCCGCCACCACACCCGGCTAATTTTTGTATTTTTAGTAGAGACAGGGTTTCACCATCGTGGCCAGGCGGGTCTTGAACTCCTAACCTTGTGATCCACCCACCTCAGCCTCCCAAAGTGCTGGGATTACAGGCATGAGCCACCACGCCTGGCCCCAAGCCACCACGCCCAGCCATCTCAATTCCTATAAAACTAGGCTTGTCTTGGAGCACTTACCATATTACATCTTATTATCATTATTTATATATATCACAGGTCCCACATTAATCTGCAAAGACCCATCTTACTTGTATCTGTATTTCCTTGGTACCCTGAATAAAACACTTAAAAAAAATCTAGTAAATAAATAAATCTTACATGTATGACCTTCTATGGAAGATCATATAATATTAGATCCTCTAGAACAGAGGTTCTTAAAGGAGGGCCAATAAGTGTGAAGGTTGCAAATTCATTTCAGAACTATGACCATCCTGAAAATGTTGTGAGTACATACATTTACACATGAATTTTTCTGAAGCAAAAGTCCATAACTTTTATCAGATTCTCAAAGGGATTCTATATTAAGAAATTAATAAATGTTTTTGGCGGTGGCTCACACCTGTAATCCCAGCACTTTAGGAGGTTGAGGCAAACAGAGCCCTTGAGGCCAGCAGTTTGAGACCAGCCTGGCCAACATGGTGAAACCCCGTCTCTACTAAATATACAAAAATTAGCCAGGTGTGGTACAGCATGCCTGTAATCCCAACTACTCAGGAGGCTGAGGCACGAGAATCACTTAAACCCGGGGGATGGACGTTGCAGTGAGCTGAGATTGTGCCTGGGCAATAGAATGAGACTGCATTCCAGCCTGGGCAACTGAATGAAACTGTGCCTCAAAAAAAAAAAAAAAAAAAATTAATAAATGTTTTTATGTGTACTTTTAAAATGTGACTCTTTATCTTTTAGAAATATATTCTAAAGTATTTATAGATAGAAAAGAGTTGAGATTTGTTTCAAAATAATTGAGGTATGAGGTGGGGTGTACTGGATGGGGACATAAATGATACAAGATTGGCTATGATTTGATAATTGTTGAAGATGAATAATTGGTATATAGGAAATTCATATTATTCACTCTACCTTGGTGTATGTTGAAAATTTCCCAATGTAAGTTATTTTACTTCTTTAGAGACAGGGTTTTGCTATATTGTCTAGGCTGGGATGCAGTGGCTATTCAGATGTGTGATTGTCATACAGTGTATTCTCAAACTCCTGGGCTCAAGTGATCCTCCTGCCTTAGCCTCCCTAGCAGCTGGGACTACAGGCCAATGTAGGAATATTTTTAGTGAAATAGAAAAGGGGTTCTTGGCTAGGTGCAGTGGCTCACACCTATAATCTCAGTGCTTTACAAGCCCAAGGCAGGAGGATTACATAAGCCCAGGAGTTCAAGGCTGCTGTGGGCTATGATGGCACCACTGCACTCTAGTCTGGGTGACAGAGCGAGACTCTGTCTCTATAAAAAAAAAATAGTGGGGGTTTTAGCTCCCAAAAGGGTAAGGAAACACTGCTTTTGCCTAATTTTGGGATTAAATCAGCCTTTCAGGAAGCCTCTGGCTTAGGTTAGTTGCTTCTCAGGAACTAGACCCAGAGTCCAACTGGCTTCTTCGAAGTAAAACAAATGTCACTTGCTGCTTTTCACACCAAAAGAAAATGCTCATTACCATCAAGAAGTAGTCAGGCTATCTAAACAGCCATCATGTATTAAAATAGCAAAATATGCAAAGAGTTTGAGAAGATTTTCTTACTGTGCTCAACACTGGCTAGAATTCTATTTGCATGTAATGTTAAAATCTGAGCTTTACATTTTTAGAGAGATGTGAATAATTTAGACAAGGTCTAAAGAAAAACAACAAAAATGGTCAAAAAGTTTGAATATTTCCTTGTTTATAAAAGATGATTTAGAGTGGCAATGGAAAAACTGAAGATCACTTAGTACCAGACCTCAAATATAGGAATACTGATAAAAGCCTACTGTTCTCCATCTTCACTTGTAAGGGATCCACAGAATTCATCTTAAATTATCTCATCTCTCAAAAGGAGTTGGGCTAAATGATTGTTAAATCCACTTATGAGCTCTAAAACCCTATGATGCCCTGGTTTTTGACAGGTGCATTAGTTGAGAAAAACCTATTATCTCTATTTCTTTCCTTGTTTAAATACTCATAGCATAAATATTTAGATTAGATATAACGAAATATTTCCTTATGTGGGACCATCAGAGAATCAAATTAAAATCTATGAAATGTCCATTTTCCTCCTACCTTATCTTCCTGGCCCCTCCATCCTTCCCATATTACATTAAAATAGTTGAGTTGCTGTCTAGCCTGAAGGCAGGAGAGTGAGCAGGATGAATTATTTAATTCATCTGATGATGCTATGATTGAACTATTTCTCATACACCAAAGATAGAAGGTTGTAAGTGTAATGCATCCCTTGCACCTAAGCCCTTAACTGGCCCCCTTCTCAAATGCTAAAGGGTAATTCTATCTCCATATTAACATTGGACCTACTGAGTAAATGAAGAACACCAAATGCAATCTGCAGAAAACCTGTTTAACATACACAGTTTAAGTATTAATTCTGAATTTCAGAACTACAAATTGCCTTGGCAGAAGTGACATATCTCATACAGAAAGGAACATTTTGTAATATGGAAGAGGTGAGAAAAAATAGAGAGGGATACTGAACAAAATGTTTTATAATCATGTCTGTACTCTCATAATGTCATTTTCCACATATGGAAACTGAGGCATTTTCTTATGAAAAAAATTAACTTAAAATGGAAAAGAACATGATAGGTAACAAAATCCTAAGAATTCTGTAGAACTACAAATGAAACACAGAAACAGAATTTCTTAAATAGCATTTATTTTCTCTCAAAAAGCCTATTATGTACTAACAAGTGTTCCTCTAAATTAGAAAGGCATCACTACTAAAATTTTATACATATTTTTTATATAAGAGAAGGAATATTGGGTTACAATCTGAATTTCTCTTTATGATTTCTCTTAAAGTATAGAACAGCTATTAAGATGACTAATATTGCTAAAATGAAGTCTACTAAATTTCCTCAAGAATTTCGGTGGAATGCCCAAAAATGGTGTTAAGATATGCAGAAGGGCCCATTTCAAGCAAAGCAATCTCTCCACCCCTTCATAAAAGATTTAAGCTAAAGAAAAAAAAAAAAAAAAAGAAGAAAATCCAACAGCTGAAGACATTGGGCTATTTATAAATCTTCTCCCAGTCCCCCAGACAGCCTCACATGGGGGCTGTAAACAGCTAACTAAAATATCTTTTGAGACTCTTATGTCCACACCCACTGACACAAGCAGAGCTGTAACCACAGTGAAACTAGACTTTGGTTTCCTTTAGCAAGTATGTGCCTATGATAGTAAACTGGAGTAAATGTAACAGTAATAAAACAATTTTTTTTAAAAATAAAAATTATACCTTTTTCTCCAACAAATGGTAAAGACCACGTGAAGACATCCATAAAATTAGGCAACCAGTAAGGATGTGGAGAACAGTTAAACTGTCGAATATTCATCACATTATTTTCATACTTTAATACAGCAGCTGCAAGATAAGTTGAACATCAATAACTTAATAGATAAGTAACTATTTGTCATTAGCCTTAAAAATATAAAATACATAAAAGCAGAAAAATATTAAGAGGAAGGGAGATCGGGGGTGAGTGGAATCAGGGCTGGTAGAGGGAGGAAGGAACTAATTTTTAATAATAACACACGTTTTGTTTTTAACACTGTTATGTAGAACTATAGTCAGGTCTTCACATTACTAATGAAATTTCCAGATTCTTTCCAGAATGTTTGTTTTACTTTATAATCCAATGATGAACATACATTTTTACTAAATCCAAAATTGTGAAAACTCAGTTTTTAGAGGAAACACAGAATGGCAATGAGCAATTTTCTAGGTTTTTAAAGTTCAAACAAATTGAGAATTTAAGATCTTTCTAGCTTCAGGCAACCTGAAAAGGATAGCTGAATGGTAATAAAGCAAACAAAAAAATCCCACCCATTTGGAACATTTTACTTATAAATGTATGAATGTATTTGTTTCATTTAATATGGAAAATCAGACAAAATTACTACAAAGAAATATTTTACTTTGTTTAGAAAAAAAATCCCACTAAAACACCAAAAGAGAATATTATAACCAAACAATCCAAAGATAACATTTTCATCTCAAATGCAGGTATCTAATGTTTCAATATGTTGACATAATTAAAATCTTAAATGACCTACATAGATTTCAGTTACTGGTTATATTACTGTATAGAACACTGGGTTAGAAGGGCTGGATTCTCATCTAAACTATAGCACATACTAGCTGTGCAATGCTTGGTAAATTATTTAACTAATGTGTTTCTCATTTATAAAACAGGACTAATATGTCTACCCTGCCTACCACAGAAGTTTAAGATCAGACAATGCATTTCACATGAAAATACATAAAAGTATAAAATGTCTTGTAGATATAATTTTATGGTTACTTTTTTTTCATTTTAATGAAAAGCACTGAAATGCAGATGTTAAATTCCAACATTTGTGATTGTGGCTAATAGAGAATCAAAAGTAATCCTGCTACATGTTACTATTTACTAACTTAATAAGTATATGTTTGTTTCCCATATGAAATTCCCATCTGAAATAAAAGTATTCTAAATTATATGTTTTGACCATCAGTTCAAAGTGGGAAAAAAGAGTATTTTAAATTAGTCTCAAAAATTATGAGCTGATACCAAGCTTTCAGATCTTTTGTAAGGGAGAAAAGAGAGAAAAATCTAGAAAATTGCCTTATGGATAGAATGAAAAATTACAAACGTACCCATACAACGTAAACACTCAAACCATTAACACTATTTATGTACAGACTCAGGACTACAAAGAGACATCTGATTTTTGATAAGACAGTCAATGGTTTCAGCCTCTTTTCTAAGTGCTAAAAAAAATCCATCCCTTAACCTCCTGAGTCAAACCAACAAAGGACAATCAGTAAGGCAGTACTCAACTGGACACTGAACACTAGCTCCCTTAATACTAACAAGAGGAAGTCACAGTTGAGGAATAAGAGCACTGGTAGAAAGTTAAATTTAACACTTGGTTCTGTTTTTGAGAATGGAATCAGGGCAGGGGCACAGTGGCTCAGGCCTATAATCCCAGCACTTTGGGAGGCTGAGGCAGGCAGATCACTTGAAGTCAGGAGTTCAAGACAAGCCTGGTGAACATGGTGAAACCTCATTCTATAAAAATATAAAAATTAGCTGGGCGAGGTGGCCGGTACCTATGATCCCAGCTATTAGGGAGGGCTGAGGCAAAAGAATTGCTTGAACCCAGGATGCAGATGTAGCAGTCGGCCGAGACTGCACCACTGCATTCCAGCCTGGGCAACAGAGCGAGATCCTGTCTAGAGAGAGAAAGAATGGAATCAAAACTTAGATATGTTTCTTCTCAAAAATGAAGTCATATTTCATAAGATATCTATAGTGTAAGCTCTTGTAGCATGTTCTGTACCCAAGTTATCCAGCATGCTACTGTTTGGTCTCAGGCAAGTGTTTTAATCTTTTAACCATCACCTCTCATCACCCAAAAAAACTTCCTCTGTTCCTCTTTTGAACTTACACCATGACCCTTATTTAGCAATGACCTCATTCTCTCTCTAAATGTCCTTTTTAAAGTCTTTAACCTTCTGTTCTTTCCTCTTGGCACATCCACTCCAGTCTGATCCTGAAGCTATGGCATAGTCAACTGAATTCCAGACATGTCAAGACAGAAGAGAAGCTGGCCTCTTAATATCATCTTCCAAAGATGTAAACTACATAAACATACCCAATCTCATCTTCAATGTCCTTGGCACACACTTAACTAGATTAAGACCCTTTGGCACTTTCTGTCAATAAACTGTATTCAAAATAAAATGAAATCCAATTACTATAGACAGGTCAAATTTTCAGGGAAGGTGGGGAAATGAAAATCTCTGGAATGGAAGGCAAAGGAAAAAAGCAGTAAAAAAGAAAGAGAAGAATGTATCCCTCAAATGAGATGAAACTGGATTAATTAAAAAAAAGCTCAAATACAAATCTTCATGGGGCAGTGATAAGACTGTGGAGGTAAAAGAAGGAAATAAGAAAGGGAAAGAGAACCTAGATCAGTGAACATAAAACAAGAAACATGATAAACTAAACAAGTAGACAGTGCAAATAAAATCATCAAAGCAGCAGCAGCTTTATACAAATAAGAAAACATCCTCAATAAGAGAAAAGATTTAAGAAAGGGGAGTTTGAGAAAATCATGTTTGGTTTTGCTTGATGCACTTAATTCAGAGCACGTTTTACAAAATGGCTTTTCCAAGAGACAAGTTGTGGAATGGGATTACATATTACTTAGTTTCACATTTTGGATTTTTATTTATTGTTCTCTCCCCTCCATCTTACAGTTATTTATAAAGAAATCTGGATACTAATAGTTTCAAACAACACCCCTTTTTTATTATATTAAAAAAAGTCAATTAAAATAATAAGTTGTTTAACAATTTTTTTATCAACAATATCTTACCTTTATTATTGTAGACATCTAAGTAATTAGGTGCCGAAAAAATTGTTATTAATGAAGGGAACCCTGTAGTTTGACTTTTTCTGTACATTCTATAGCTGCAAAACAAATAGCTTAATATGCATCGTAAAGCATCAATCATGGTTACTAAGTTTGATTTATATTTTAGGTGTTAATTTGGGTCAGGGAAACAGAATTCTTACCCTGCATCTTGAGCTTCATGAGCTCTAATAATCGATAACAAATTATTGTTTTGCAAAAATTCACACACTGCTGGATAGCTGTGGGGGAAAAAGAGTAAATTAAGTAAAATAATGGCTTTTCTGTATGAAGCATATGCTATGTTAACTAAAATGTGATTAATCTTGGATATTTTTCCTTACTTATAAAAATAAGAACATCCTCGAACTGTATTGTGACTAAAATGTTCCTGTGATTTTTCATTTCCAAAATCTTCAGAAGGATCGGACCATAACAAGTCACACATTGGTCCAAATGCAGGTGGCTCTTTGAATCTATCTAACTGTGAAAGAAAGAAAAGAAAGAACAGAAGTAACTCATCAAAAAGTAAGGACAAAATGTGCATAGGAAAATGATACCAACTTTGAATACAGTTCATACTATATTATTGTGAATAAATAGAAGTTATTTCCTTAAGATATCAGTATATTAATTTTTACTATTACCTAATCTTGGCAGTGAAGAGAAGTTTGAAACTTCTGCTCTACTCAACAATGTACTATAAATAGAAATCAATCTCGGAAGTAAAATACATACTTACTCTCCTAATATCATCCAGTGTGTGTATTTCTGGTGAAAGCCCACCATGAACACAAAGAAACTGTTGGTTTAAAAGTGCAGCAAGAGGCAAACTATCAAAAGCTTCCATACAAGCTTCATAGACTCTTTCCGAATACTTAATTTTACCTAGAAAAACAAAAAACTAATTGAAAATTACATTACTGGTTGACCATTTTAAAAACATATATATTAGATTTTTATTTCTTGTTCTCTCCCCTCCTTTATATCTTATAGCTATTTATAATGAAATTGAGATAGTTACAGTTTCAACTGTAGTAATAGCCCAGACAGACAGACAGACAGATGACAAGAAAATTATAGACAGTAAACAGCAAAGTGGTGGCCAGGGCTTTAGAGTCAGTGAAGGGGTGACTATAAAAAGGTAGCAAGAGAGAACTTATGGCATGATAAAACTTTTCTGTATCATGATAGCGGTAGTGGGCAACTCTATGCAGTGTCAAAAGTCACAGAAGTAAATACCACAGAGAATAAATCTTACTGCACACAATTTTTTTAAGGAGAGCATCTTCTCCTATAAGAATCAACAAAAATATGCAATGTTATCAGTCTTATGAAGACAAAATATTTGCTCTCTCTAAAATTATTCTCGATGATGTTATGTCTTATGAAGCAAAATATTTGCTCTCTAAAATTATTCTGGATGACAGAAAAGTCATCAATTACTGTTAAAAATAAGTAAGTCAAATCTCTAAAAACAGGCCAGGCATGGTGGCTCACGCCTGTAACCCCAGCACTTTGACAGGCCAAAGCAGACAGATCGCTTGAGGCCAGGAGTTTGAGACCAGTCTGGCCAACATGGCAGAACACTGTCTCTACTAAAAACACAAAAATTAGCCAGGCATGGTGGTGTGCACCTGTAATCCCAGAGACTCAATGGGTGAGGAACAAGAATCACTTGAACCCAGGAGGTGGAGGCTGCAGTGAGCCGAGATCGTGCCACTTGCACTCCAGCCTGGGCAACAGAGCAAGACTGTCTCAAAAAAAAAAAAAAAAGAAAGAAATCTCTTAAAAACAGCTCAACCCTTCACCTTTATCGGCCAAATAAGGCAAAATTAGAACTGTACTTGACGTTAAAATCATTTTAATACTTGCTTTATTTTATTCTAAGAGTCAATGACTACTTTATTCTTATTACAGGCAAGATGACTACATCATCACAACAAAATTCAAGGTTCATCCAATTTTTCTGAAAAATAAAAGATAATAGCATGCTCATGTCAGAAAAGCTGAGGGGTTCCTCTTGCCTACAATGAATACTTTAAAATGGGCAGTGAAGCAGGAAGCCAATATAGAAACACAAGAAGGACAAAACTCTACCAAATCAAACTATCATTTACTTTTAGAGAGATATCATGCACTTTCATTTGCTCCTTTACGACTTTAAATTCCTATTTTGGTTTTGATGAGATTTTGGTAGGTGGTTTGTTATTTATCTAGGCAAAGAAAAAGAACTTAGTTCCTATTTCCTGTTTTAATACTGTAATATTCAAATATTAAAAAAACTATATATATATCCAGCAACCAGAGATTCTACACTGGCAGTGTGCTAATGACTCTGTTTTCTAGCACTGTGGTTTAATAAAAATTCTAATTTGACTGCTTTTAGGTCAAGCATGCACTTTCCAGGTCTTATCTTACTCATTTAGGTTAACTGCCTGATCCTTGAAGTTATAAGAGTATGCCACGTCTGCCACTACCCATCACTGTATTTTTCTCCTTTTGCTGCAAGTCTCTACTTAATATGACCTTTATTGGATCATGTTTTGAGTCTCAAAACGTTGAAATTATTTCTGCTTTTAGAATTTAACTCTACTTAATACAGTCATAAATATTAACTCAAAAAGCACAAAGGCAGGCCAGATGCGGTGGTTCACACCTGTAATCCCAGCACTTTGGGAGGACGAGGCAGGTGGATTACTTGAGGTCAGGAGTTAGAGACCAGCCTGGCCAACATGGTGAAACCCCGCCTCTACCAAAAATACAAAAATTAGCAGGACGTGGTGGCGCATGCCTGTAATTTCAGCTACTTGGGAGGCTAAGGCAGGAGAATGCTTGAACCCGGCAGGAGGTTGCTGTGAGCCGAGATTGTACCACTGCACTCCAGCCAGGGCGACAGAGCGAGACTGTCTCAAAAAAAAATAAAAATAACAAAAATAATAAAAAAGCACAAAGGTTTGAGGTGTGAAAAAGGCCTAATCTTGTTCTGTAACATATGGTTACTTACAGGTATTAGATTATCATTGCTGTAATAATTTGAGAGAGAAAAGGGATAAACATTGCAGGTTAAGAATTTCACCAACTGTACCTGACTAGTCTTAAAACAATGATATTTAAAAAAACAAAAAAATTTTAAGAAGAATTTCAATCATTAATAGCATGATTGAAATGATCTGCAATGGTAACAGGATAAACAATTTGTTAGGATTCCTCACAGGAATGCCTCAAGATTGAAGGACAAAAATCTCCAATGCAAAGTAACATTTTTTTCTTTTGGTTTTTATTTTTTCCTGTTAGAAAAAATATATACATTTTTTTTTCCTGAGACAGAGTTTCGCTCTTTTTGCCCAGGCTGGAGTACAATGGCGCGATCTTGGCTCACTGCAACCTCCGCCTCCCAGGTTCAAGTGATTCTCCTGCCTCAGCCTCCTGAGTACCTGGGATTACAGGCACATGTCACCATGCCTGGCTAATTTTTGTATTTTTAGTAGAGATGGGGTTTCACCGTGTTGGCCAGGCTGGTCTTGAACTCCTGACCTCAGGTGATCTGAACGCCTTGGCCTCCCAAAGTGCTGGGATTACAAGCGTGAGCCACCGTGCCCGGCTTAGAAAAATTAATTTTAACATTAAAACTTATATATAAAACTCTAAGTATGTTTGTAAAAGTTAAACATAATAAGAAATTCTGAAATGAAAAAAAATTTTTTTTTTTGAGACAGGGTCTGACTCTATTGCCCAGGCAATTGTCCATGCAGTGGCATGATCTCAGCTCACTACGACCTCCGATTCCCAGGCTCAAGCGATCCTCCCACCTCAGCCTCCTGAGCAGCTGGGACTACAAGAGTGTGCCGCCACACCCAGCTAATTTTTTTTTTTTTGTATTTTTGGTGGAGATGGGGTTTCACCATGTTGGCCAGGCTGGTCTCCAACTCCTGAGCTCAGGCAATCCCCCTGCCTGGGCCTCCCAAAGTGCTGGGATTACAGGCGTGAACCACCATGCCCCATCAAAAACTTCTTAATACCATTAAACACCAGAGAGTGCTCAACAACTTTCCTCAAAGCTTTATGTGTGGACATGAAATCTGTCCTTACATGTTGCACTGTAAATAAAGTCTTCAAAACTCTTACTACCCACTTAAGTCCAAAAGAATACTGAGGAAGTGAAAACATTTCTCCTCGCAGTACTCACATTCCTGCTTAAAGGTAAAATATTCAGTAAGGTGTCTGCATTCATGGTTGCCTCTCAGAAGAAATAATGTGCTTGGGTATAGAATCTTCAGAACCCATAAATATAAGACACACTGCAAAAGAAAATTTTTCTAGTGAATTTATCTTGTATTTTTGTTTAACGAAGCTGCTTGATCTTTGCTCCTTTTCCTCTATTACCCTTACCATCCTCTATTATCTTTCTTTGTCCCTTACTAAAATATAAGCACCACAAAATCACAGATTTTGTCATCTTATTCACTTTTGATTCTCCACTCCCAGAAAAGTACCTAGCAAATAGGAGAAGAGCAATAAATATTTGTTGAACGAATGAGTCAAACAATCTATTTAATTACTTTGGATTTACAGACTGCCCAATATAAAAACAATTAGCACACTGGTCTACAGATGCGTACTAGTAAATAATACTGTCAAAATAACAGCAGCTAACATTTATTAAGTACTTACAATATGTGAAGCACTATATAATTAATTCCCCTAGTTTATTCCTCAAACAACACTATGAAGTATGTAATATCATCTTTATTTTACAAATGAGAAACTGAAGCAAAGATCTTAAGTAACTTGTCCAAAACCACAAAACTTCTAAGTGATGGAGATAGGATTCTGATCCTCTGATCTTAAGCATTATGCCATGCTGCCCATGAAGGGAAGGTCCATGTTTTATGTTTGTTTCATTGATTATGAATATTGCCTTACATATGGTAAGTGCTTATTATCTGAACTAATTCAATGCAAATGTAATTTTTCAAATAAAAATATTATTAAACATTATAGCAGATGCTATTCTCTAAATAGATTTAACATAAGAAAGAGACTCACATTTTACTTATTTACTTAAAAAAGGAAGAAATATTTGATATGGAAATAAGCATGGTTTATATAATCATATGCAAAAAGAAAAAACAAACTTTTTTATTTTTAGAGACAAGGTCTCACTGTCACCCAGGTTGGAGTGCAATGGCACAATTACTGCTCACTACAGCCTCGACCTTCTGGGCTCAAGAAATCCTCCTACCTCAGTCTCTTGAGCAGCTGGGACTACAGGCACATGCCACCAGGCCCAGCTAAGTTTTTGTTTTTTTTTGTGGAGACAGGGTTTCACCATGTTTCCCTGGCTGGTCTCGAACTCCTAGGTTCAAGCAATCTGCCTGACTTGGCCAACCTGTGCTGCGATTACAGGTGTGAGCCACCACACCCAACCAAACTTTACTGTTAATAAATTAAGGTATATCTAAACGTGTAACTATTCATATCCTTCATTTTATTCAAAAGGGAAAAAAGTAATAAAATCAGGGAAATAATCTGTTCTCGATGCTTATTTTGATTCTTTGTTATTTTCCTTTTATAACAACAAAATGTATTAAAGGAGTCAGCTACATCCAGGCGCAGTGGCTCACGCCTGTAATCCCAGCACTTCGGGAGGCCGAGGCAGGCAGATCACCTGAGGCCAGGAGTTCGAGATCAGCTTGACCAACATGGCGAAACTCCATCTCTATTAAAAATACAAAAACTAGCCGGGAGTGGTGGTGGGCACCTGTAATCCCAACTACTTGGGAGGCTGAGACAGGAGAATCTCTTGAACCTGGGAGGCAGAGGTTGCAGTGAGCTGAGATCACGCCACTACACTCCAGCCTGGGCGACAGAGTGAGAGTCCATCTCAATTAAAAAAAAAAAAAAGAGTCAGCTGCAAAACAATCTTACACAAGGACATGCACACCAACTTAGTTACCAAATAAGCTTCATAAAACTGTTTATTTTATTGTTTTGGTCAAATGCCTGAAATTTTTTTGTTAAGATGGGCCATTTTCTGATTTGCCTGAAGCCCTGTGACAATTTGGGAAAAGTTGACGAGGCTAATAATCAACTATCAGCAGGAGGAAGAAGAACTCAAAATAGCAAAATTCCTAAGGGAAGCAGGACAGACAGAGTCTAGAAGTTCCTTCCACTCTGAGAATTCTAGCACACCTCAGAAAAAAAGGTATATTGGAAACACTGGAGAAGGAGATACAACCAACAGTAACCAACATAAATTCACCAGGTAAGGTTTCAGTATCTACTAGGGAAGGTGGTTAAAAGCATATGCTGGGAGTCACATTGCCTGGCTATGCTGTTTACTAATAATACCTTGGGCAAGTTACTTAACCTCTCCAAGCCTCAGGTTCCTCATCTATAAAATGAATAAAACAACAGTACTTACCTCATTAATATTATTGTGAGGATTAATCGATATGTCTTCAGTGCCTAGAACATGCTTAGAACATATTAAATGTGCAACACAGGTATCTATTGGTAGAAATTTGACCCCACAATTCTACCTCTAGGAATTTGTCCTACAAAAATAATCAGGCAAGTATGTAAAGATGTATGAATAATATGACTCATTAAAGCATCATTTGTAAAGAAAAAAACTGGGAACATCTTCAGTGTCTAACAACAAGGAATTAATTAATTATGGTTTGTTTATTAGATGGAAAACAATGTAGATATTAAAATGATGCTATGAGTTTATATTTACTGACTTGGAAGGATATTTGGTGTAGGGATGTATGAAAAAGCAAGTTACAGACAATATTATAATATGATCCCCTTTTCATTAAAAAAAGAAAGAAAATGTATATATTGGAAAATACATATTGTTCTACATTTGCTGCATTTTGTTTATATAATTTAAAAAGATGGCAGGGCAATGTGGCTCACATCTGTAATCTCAACAGTTTGGGAGTCCAAGGCAGGAGGATCACTTGAGCCCAGGAGTTCAAGACCAGCCTGGGCAACATAGGAAACTCCATTGCTACAAAAAAATTAAAAATTAGTCTAGGCATGGTGGTGTGTACCTGTGGTCCCAGCTATTTGAGAGACTGGGACAGAAGGATCCCTTAAGCTCAAGAGGTCAAGGCTACATTGAGCCATGCTGGTGCCACTGTACTCCAGCATGGGCCACAGAGTAAGACCCTGTCTCAAAAAAAAAGAAAAAGAAAAGAGAAAAAGGAACAAAAGGAACCATCTACTGTTAAGTGAGAATCAAAAGGTCATTTTAATGCCTCAAGTTTTTAAAAACAAATTAATACTTTCCAAATACACAAAGATTCCATAGGATATACTTGAGTCTTAATAGCTACACAAGGAGAAACAGAAGCACTAGGGCTCAAGCAATAAAAAAATCACAATATACTTTATTTAATCAGACAGAATTCAAGTAATCTTTTTTCACATGGTTTAATGCCTTTAGGGGCAAGAGAGATAAATAGCACTAAATTTTTAAGGCCACTAGTTAACAGGGCAATAAAGACCCCTCAGTCAGCTCATAAATTCCACTGGGAAAAAAATGGCAATTATAATTATATAAACAGAGTTATACAAAGAAATTTGTTTGAATTGTCTGAAAGACAGAACAGGAATAAATAGTAGCTTTTCATAAAAACTTCAGAATATGCAGAGTTATTAAAAAAAACCTAACACAGGTACTTGTGAAAACTAGGATTACGGGAAAGCATCTGTGTTAACACTTAACAGCAAATCAAATGACAGTTTATGATTATTACCTCTATACTAAAATAACCTCTGTCCACATAATCGCCAAGAAAAAGGTATCGTGTATTAGCAGGTGATCCTCCTACTTCAAAAAGTTTCATCAGATCAAAAAATTGGCCATGGATGTCACCACACACTGAAACAAGAAGATTATTAGATAAGGGAAAAAAATCTCTAAAACAACAAATTTTACTTAAGTTAAAACATATTTTACATAAGACATAGTACAAATGCTATCAAGAAATGTCTGAGAAGGAAGCAGTCTATGAACAGTCATGATTAGGATGATGTGTAACCAAGTGTTCATGCGCTCAAGATCTAGAAAAAGATGTAACAGAAATAACGAAATTTGTGGTCACTGACAAACTGAAATCTACATTTATAAAGATCGTCTCTAGGACTCCAAGGATGTGTTTTAAGTTTCAAGATGACAAAATTACAATGGTGGCAATTAAAATATCCATTCTAACTCAATACTTTCTGTTGCTCTCTAAATGGTCACTTTTGGTATCTGATATGACATCAAGGTATTTGACCCTAACAACTGAAAGCAAAGTAAGTATTGATCGAATTGAAGTATGGTCAACACAATTGATGAAACCTTCACAAAAGCATATTAGACTAACTTCTACACTCAGATTATTTAGAATCATGTCTATTCACTGAAAACAGGCAATCATTTTTAAGTATGGAAAATAATTTGAAATTCAAGATAATGTCCAAGTAATATTGATTTAGCATACAGTATCATTGAAAACGGTTAAGTTGTAAATCCAGGCAACTAAATAATGACATAATAAAAATAATACCCAAAACATGAATAAGCTTACCTGTGATTGGAGCTTCTACTTCTATCATGGTTTTCTCTCTCCGAAGGATGGCAGCACCCTCATTGATAATTCTAAGCGCAATTTCTTCATCTACTCGACCTTCTTTCACCAAGTGGTTCTTCAGAACATCAACCCTGGGTATCCCATCCAAATCAAATACTTCTTCAGATGTCAAGCGATGTGTTGGGGGGAAAGGGACAGCTGCAAATGTTTTTAATTAATAAAAGATAAGTCACCAAAAATACATTAACTTAAAAACTAATAATTGGATCTAGATAAGAGTAAAAACTGTAAAGCAGGGATTTTTCTTTCTTCTTCATTTATTGGGTAGAAGTGTTTTTCTAAATAGTAAGCAAATTATACCACTTTTAAAGTTATTTATACTAACATGTTCTTTGTTGAGAATTATTAGAGAAATGAGTTGTCTCACAAAATTAAGTTCTTTCAGGATAACCAAAACTTTTTTGTTTAAGCCAAAACATTTTTAGGCAGAACTCTCAAAATATTGTATTATAGTATTAGATATTCTTTACCTTAAATGAAGTACAATAAATATAATTTAATGCTGGGAGTAGTGAAGCATGTCTATAATCACGACTACTTGGTAGGCTGGGGCAGGAGGATCACTTGAGGCCAGAAACTGGAGACCAGCCTGGGCAACACAGCAAGACACCATCTCAAAAAAAACCCCACAACACTTTAATACCAAATAAGCCTAACTAGAAAGAAAACCCAAATACAAGGTGATATACCATGTTCCTTTCTAATAAGAACATAAAAACAATGTTTTCTGACCAACTTGACTATACACTTTTAGAGATATAGACCAAACACCAGATGTTTACTTCTGAAATGCAAATTAATTTAGGAGGCTTAAAATAATAAATCATAATTTCAAAATATTGATTTTTCTCCTACCTTACTTAATGTTTCACAAAACACTTTCAAAATCTTTATGCATATATTCGAAACCAGTGCATTCTTTATCATTGGAGTCACTTTCTGAGTCACCTAACACACATTCTGAAAGCAAATCATATTCATTTCCATCTAAACTGTTTGAGATACAGCACTTTTTGCATATGTGTAAAATGTTACCACTGCAAATTTATCCCTGTAATTTTTTTTTTTTTTTTGAGATGGAGTCTTGTTCTGTCGCCCAGGCTGGAATGCAGTGGCGTGAACTCGGCTACTGCAACCTTCGCCTCCCGGGTTCAAGGGATTCTCCTGCCTCAGCCTCCCGAGTAGCTTGGATTACAGGCATCCGCCATCATGCCCAGCTTATTTTTGTATTTTTAGTAGAGACCGGGTTTCACCATGTTGGCCAGGCTGGTGTCGAACTCCTAACCTCAGGTGATCTGCCCGCCTTGGCTTCCCAAAGTTCTGGGATTACACGCATGAGCCACTGCACCTGGCCTATCCCTACAAATTTAACCAAAAGTTCCCATTTCGTCATAGTTAAGTAGTTGGTTTTTTCACTCCGCAGTACATATTTATGATTTCTGTAAGAAATCACCAACTGTACTGTTTTTAAGTGATATTTGTTGAGTGGAATGGAAAACATGAACGTCTATTTCAATGGCATCTAAGCACAATTTTGAGGTCATATACCTAGGAAAAATTACTATATAGTAAGTTTTTCTTATTCCTTTTTTACTGAATCCAACAAGTAAATCTTTATGCATTCAAAATCAGCTCGGACTGAAGCAATTTCAGGCTTTTTACTGAATAGTACTTTGTTTTTCAAAATAAAGAAAGTGAGAGAGAAATGTACATTAGGAGTCTAATAAATATAGACTGAAATGTAAGGCAGCTCCCTCTTTCCAGATTTTTTTTTCTTTTTTCTTTTTTTTTTTTAGAAAAATAGGCCAGGTGCAGTGACTCACACCTGAAATCCCAGACTTTGGGAGGCCAAGGCCAGTGGATCACTTGAAGTCAGGAGTTCAAGACCAGCCTGGCCAACATGGTGAAACCCCATCTCTATTAAAAACACAAAAATTAGCTGGGTGTGGTGGTGCACACCTGTAGTCCCAGCTACTCGAGAGGGTGATGCAGGAGAATCACTTAAACCTGGGGAGGCAGAAGTTGCAGTGAGCCTAGACTACACCATTGCACTCCAGCCTGGTCGACAGAGTGAGACTCCATCAAATATATATATATATACACACACACACACATATATATATCTCTGAGCATATAGTATACAGTATTTTCCTGATGCTTTAGGGTCATCATTGTAATGATCAATTATTACAGAGAAGCTTGCAAATGTACAGAACCAACTGCTCCTTTACATTTCAACTTAAAGTAACTAAAAAAAAAAAAAAAAAAAAAAAAAAAAAAAAAAAAAAAAAAAACTAGGTTAGATTCATATCAATTACCTAAGAAAGAATATAACCACATTCTCACACCAGGAGAAAACATTAAGGAAGAACTCAATCCTTTACAAGTGAGGTAAGAACTAAGGCAGAGAGATGCCAACCATTTCTAAAAGACTGAAATCACTAATCCCTCTTTTTTTTTTATTTGCTATCTAGTAAAATAAAACTGGACCTTGTTTATTTTCCCTTCACAAGAAACATGTATTACCATTACTTTTTACTCATCTAGAATAAGGCATTAAAGTATATTTTACCCCCAAATATAGCATGTCAAGATTCTAATAAAATAAAAGCCTCAAAGAATGTTTTTACCAATCAAAGATTAAACAAACCATTATATATGCTATAACCAAATTTGCCCTCATGGTAGAGTAATTGTTTAAAAAATAAACATTTTTAATGAATTGATTACTAAATAAATCAAGTGTTACTTTTGGGACATTACAAAAATGAGAAGGTTAAATATCTCTTATTAATAAACACAAATTTCTGAGATCAAGATAGAATCAGTTTTTTCATCAGGTCAGAGAATTTTTTTTTTTTTTTTTTTAGCACTCTACTTGGGAAAAGAAACACTATTTAAAATGCTGCGTACTGGCTGGGTGCAGTGGCTCATGCCTGTAATCCCAGCACTTTGGAAGGCCAAGATGGGCAGATCATGAGGTCAAGATTTTAAGACCACCCTGGTCAACATGGTGAAACCCCGTCTCTACTAAAAATACAAAAATTATCTGGGTGTGGTGGTGCACACCTGTAGTCCTAGCTACTCGGGAGGCTGAGGCAGGAGAATCACTTGAACCCAGGAGGCAGAGGTTGCAGTGAGCCAAGATCGTGCCACTGCACTCCAGCCTGGCAACAGATTGAGACTCAGTCTCTAAAAAAAAAGCTGTGTTCTACATGATGAATATTTCCTATTTATTTATTTATTTTGGGACAGAGTCTCACTCTTGTCTCCCAGGCTGGAATGCAGTGGCGAGATCTCGGCTCACTACAACATCCACCTCCTGGGTTCAAGCGATTCTCCTGCCTCAGCCTCCCAAGTAGCTCGGATTACAGGCACCCGCCACCACACCCGGCTAATCTTTGTATTTTTAGTAGAGATAGGGTTTCACCATGTTGGCCAGGCTGGTCTCAAACTCCTAACCTCAGGTGATCCGCCTGCCTTGGCCTCCCTAAGTGTTGGGATTACAAGCGTCAGCCACTGTGCCTGGCCTAGATGATATATACTTCCTAACAACCAACAACATAATTCCACTAATTGCTGAATTCTGTTCAAAACACAGAACTTCCTAAAAATCCACCTATGAGACCACTCCCTACTTCCCCCTCAGCCAGACACAAGTGGTACTGCATGTTTTCACGCACACTGTGAATGCTCTACTTCAAGTCACACTGAAGAACTATAATGTATTCACCTGAAAAAGAAAGTATAAACTGACTCCATGCCACAGTTAGTTATCTAAAGACCTGTACTTTCCTACTTATTTTTCAACTCAAGGCACACTTCTACATTTCAAAACCAGCTGGGACAGCTTTTTTAAAATGTGTACAGGTTGAGTGGTAGAAAAACGTCACCTACTCATGAGTAAAGGTAGATGAAAGCTATAGGGAATCAATGTTACCATAACACTGAAAATAAAAATAGGCAGTTTCAAATGAATATGTTTTGGCTGGGCGCAGAGGCTCACCCCTGTAATCCCAACACTTTGGGAGGCTGAGGCGGGTGGATCACTTGAGGTCAGGAATTCAAGACCAGCCCGGCCAACATGGTGAAACCCCGTCTCTACTAAAAACACAAAAAATTAGCCAGGCATGGTGGCCACATGCCTGTTGTCCCAGCTACTCAGGAGGCTGAGTAGCTTGAACCGAAGAGGTGAAGGTTGCAGTGGGCCGAGATCATGCCAGTGCATTCCAGCCTGGGAGACAGAGCAAGACTCTGTCTAAAAATAAAAAATAAAAATAAAATAAATTTTAATTTATCAGCAAATAAGAGAAAAAAGACACGTATAGTGTTGTTTCACAAGTGGAGAAAGGAGCTTCAGCAGGAGACCTGACGGGGCAAAAGATAACTGTCCAAATAGAATTTGGCCTAAAATAAGTTGCTCAATAGAGAGTTAAAATTTTTTTTTCATCAAAAATTAATTCTCTGGCCAGGTGGGGTGGTTCATGTCTGCAGTCCCAGCACTTTGGGAGGCCAAGGCAGGCAGATCACTTGTGGTCAGGAGTTCAAGACCATCCTGGCCAACGTGGTGAAACCCCATCGCTACTAAAAACACAAAAATTAGCCAGGTGTGGTGTCCCGCCTGTAGTCCCAGCTACTTGGGAGGCTGAGGCACAAGAATCGCTTGAACCTGGTGGGGTGGAGATTGTAGTGAGCTGAGATCGTGCCACTGAACTCTAGCCTGGGCAACAGAGACTCTATCTCGAAAAAAAAAAATTAATTCTCAACTAGTACTTTGTTTTGCAACTCCTAAAGCATTTTAAAGCATTTCCATATAGTTTTCAGGCTTTTTAAAGGTTTTGCTTTTTTTATTTCTAATTCATCTTCAGCCAACTATTTCTACTTTTTTTTTTTGAGACGGAGTCTCGCTCTGTTGCCCAGGCTGGAGTGCAGTGGCGCAATCTCTGCTCACTGCAAGCTCCACCCCCCGGGTTCATGCCATTCTCCTGCCTCAGCCTCCCGAGTAGCTGGGACTACAGGCGCCTGCCACCACGCCCGGCTAATGTTTTTGTATTTTTAGTAGAGATGGCGTTTCACAGCGTTCGCCAGGATGGTCTCGATCTCCTGACCTCGTGTTCTGCCCGCCTCGGCCTCCCAAAGTGCTGGGATTACAGGCGTGAGCCACCGCGCAAGGCCTATTTCTACTTTTCCAGATTTTTTTTTTTTTTTGCCTCCATATATACTTTTTTCTCCTAATTTTCAGACTATGTTTCCTTACTTTTCTATATTTGCGACAGGGAAAAACCAGAAAACAAATGTATATAAATGCAATATAAATAGTCAACAACTGAAATGGCTAATAATATTTGTTGGAACAACCTAAAGAGCTACAAAATCGGCTGGGCATGGTGGCTCACGCATGTAATCCCAACACTTTGGGAGGTCGAGGCAGGTGGATCACCTGAGGTCAGGAGGTCGAGACCAGCCTGGCTAACATGGCGAAACCTTGTCTCTACTAAAACCCCCAAAATTAGCCGGGCATGGTGGCGCACACCTGTAATCCCAGCTACTCAGGAGGCTGAGGCAGGAGAATTGCTTGAACCTGGGGGGCAGAGGTTGCAGTGAGCTGAGATCACACCACTGCACTCCAGCCTGGGTGACAACAAAACTCCATCTCAAAAAAATAAACCAATCAAACAAAAAAGAGAGCTACAAAATCTCCTCAAAACCTAAAAATCTTGATTTGGTAACATTCATTTTGACCAAGCTGTTCTGTTGAAATTCTTCCTTTTATCCAAATTTTGACATGAAGGGCATATCTATATAGTAACCAATAATATTCGCAAGGTATTTTCACTCACATTTAATGTATGGTGGCTAAAAAAACAAGGACTGAAAAACAATTTAATTTAGGAAGTTGGAAAAATAAACCAAGAACACAGACTGATCAGGAATTGGGAAAAAGGGGGTGGTGGTACAGAGATCTTCTTACTGTTTCTACCACTGGGCAAGGAAACCTGAGAATTAACTGATCCTGTTCCCCAATTCTAAGCAAGGACTGCCCTCTTAGCCCTATGAGGCCTCTGACTTCAACGGGGGTACAGTCTGTGCCAAGTGAATAACTTGACTCCAAAGTATCATGCAGATGCCTAAGGTCAGTTAATCTCATCATGCTTCCCATCATTGCCATCCTTGGCAACTATCCAAAATACAGTCTCTACATCTACACTTCTAAATTTTTCTCTGTATTTCTTTCCCTCATACAATTTCCTTCTTGCTGTTCTCCCTCCATCCTTTTCATTGAGGCCTTCAGAATTCCTATTATAAGATTTTGTTTTAATCTATCCCACAACCCCTACACACAATCTCTTTTTTTGCTGTTTTTTTGGCAGAGTCTCGCATCATCGCCGGGGCTGGAATGCAGTGGCAGGATCTCAGCTCACTGAAACCCCCGCCTCCCAGGTTCAAGCAATTCTCCTGCCTCAGCCTCCTGAGCAGCTGGGATTACAGGCGTGCACCACCATGCCCGGCTAATCTTTGTATTTTTAGTAGAGACGGGGTTTCACCATGTTGGCCAGGCTGGACTCGAACCCTTGACCTCGTGATCCACCTGCCTCGGCCTTCCAAAGTGCTGGGATTACAGGCGTGAGCCACCACGCCCAGTCAATTTTTTGTAGTTTTAGTAGAGATGGGGTTTCACTATGTTGGCCAGACTGGTTTTTTTTTTTTTCTGAGACGGAGTTTTGCTCTTGTTGCCCAGGCTGGCGTGTGATGGTGCAATCTCAGCTCACTGCAACGTCTGCCTCCCAGGTTCAAGTGATTCTCCTGCCTCAGCTGGAGTACAGTTGCACAACCTTGGCTCACTGCAACCTCCACCTCCCGGGTTCAAACGATTCTCCTGCCTCAACCTCCCAAGTAGCTGGGATTACAGGCTTGCACCACCACGCCTGGCTAATTTTGTATTTTTAGTAGAGACTGGGTTTCTCCATGTTGGTCAGGCCGGTCTTGAACTCCTGACCTCAGGTGATCCACCCACCTCAGCCTCCCAAAGTGCTGGGATTACAGGCGTGAGCCACCGCGCTTGGCCTCTCTGTTCTTTAGCTCTACACAGAATACTGTCTTCATCTCTCTAGTTTAATTACATCTTGGGTCTCCTGAAGGACAACACTTCTCAAATTCTTTTTTCAAAGTGGATGGTCCTCATTTTTCCACATTCCATTAATCTCAGTGGAGTTAGCTCCGCATTAGCACTTCCAACATCATCTCTCCACTAAGGGAAAAAAAATGCCTCCTCCTTTGAGATTCATGCCTTCTGGCTAGTTTACCCTTGTCCCTGCTATCTATTAAACTAATCATAGGCTGGGTGCCGTGGCTTAAATCTGTAATCCTAGCATTTTGGGAGGCCAAGGCGGGTGGATCACCTGAGGTCAGGAGTTTCAGACCAGCCTGGCCAACATGGTGAAACCCATCTGTACTAAAAATACAAAAATTAGCTGGGCATGGTGGCGGGCTCCCATAATCCTAACTACTGGGGAGGCTGAGGCACGAGAATTGCTTGAACCTCAGAAGCAGAGGTTGTAGTAAGCCGGGATTGGGCCACTGTACTCCCGCCTGGGCGAGAGTGAGACTTTCTCTCAAAAGAAAACTAGTCATCATAGGCTCCAGTTTCTGGCCCACAAGTCTTATCCATTCTAAGTTCCACCATTATCAAAACCTATCTAAAACTTAAGAACTGGCCAGGTGCAGTGGCTCATGCCTGTAATCCCAGTACTTTGGGAGGTCAAGGTGGGTGTATCGCTTGAGGTCAGGAGTTTGAGAACAGCCTGGCCAACATGGCGAAATCCCGTCTCTACTAAAAATACAAAAATTAGCGGGGCGTGGTGGCAGATGCCTATAATCCCAGCTACTTGGGAGGCTGAGGCAGGAGAGTTGCTTGAACCTGGGAGGCAGAGGTTGCAGTGAGCCGAGATCATGCCACTGTACTCCAGCCAGGGCAACAGAGTGAGACTCCATCTCAAAAAAAAAACCAAAACCAAAAAAAAAAAAAAAAAAACAGGAAAAACATAGGTATTAAGAAATGTTTACAGAATTAATGATTATAGTTTCCAAAATACTTGTTTAACAACACTAATTTATGTAGCAATGACAATATATTTATAGTGTTTTATTCATAGTTGACCAAGTACTTTCACATACATAATCCTACATGATTCCCAGGGACATCCTTTGAGTTTGGTCAGGCAAGTTTTTTTTTTTTTTTTTTCCACAGAGTCTCGCTCTGTTGCCCCAGTTGGAGTGCAATGGTGAGATCTCAGCTCATGGCAACCCCTGCCTCCCAGGTTCAAGCGATTCTCCCTACCTCAGCCTCTCGAGTAGCTGGGATTACAGGCGCCCACCATCACACCCGGCTAATTAGTATATTTTTAATAGAGACGGGGTTTCACCATGTTGGCCAGGCTGGTCTCGAACATATGACCTCAAGTGATCTGCCCGCCTCCACCTCCCAAAGTGCCGGGGTTAGGGTCAGGCAAGTTTTATCTCCATTTCACAAACGATAGATAACAGGTTCAGAGACATTAAGTTGCTTCTCCAGGGGTTTCACTAGTAAGAAGTAGAGCCATAGTTGAAATTGAAGTCTTCAGAATGCTGCTCCTGTATCATATGTCTTTATACCAACACAATGACAATTTTCTTTTGACAAAAGGAGACATCAAAAGGCTGATCATGGCTGGGCGTGGTGGCTCACACCTGTAACTGCAGCACTTTGGGAGGCCAAGGCAGGACAGTCACTGGAGCCCAGGAATTTGAGACCAATCTGGGCAACATAGTGAGACCTCTGTCTCCATAAAAAATAAACAAAATTAGCCAGGCATGGTGGTGTGTGCCTGTAGTCCCAGCTACTTGGGAGGCTGAGTTGGGGGATCGCTTGAGCCCAGAAGTTTGAACCTGCAGTGAGCTATGATCATAGTGCTGCACTACAGCCTGGGTAACAGAGCGAGATCCTGTCTTGAGGGTTAAAAAAAAAAAAAAAAAGCCTCATCATGAAGAATGATATAACCATTTGCTTGCCAGGAGTAGAAGTATGGATTGGCCACATGCTTTAAGGAAAGATTCAATAAATCCAACAGCATTGTCTTCAAAATTTCAAGGTATCCATTGGGTCTCTTTTAATTTGTGGTGGTTTTTAAATATACCTTTCCCTCAAAATTGGCTCCCCTTCCTGGCTTACACCTGTTAAGGTATCACCATTCTCTATCACTCACACTTAATGTCATTGTTCTCTTTCTGAACTCTAAGTCCTATTGATTCTTCAAATTCAATTTTCTTAAATCCCCATTGTTGCAATACTAGTTCAAGTTCTTATCATTTACTAGAAAAATCTCTTCTTCCTCTTTGACTGAACAAAGTAGTAAATTAACCTACTCAAAAACTTGGGGTAGTTTCTTAATGACTAAAGAATAAAGAAAAAGAAAACCTTGGATCTTATTTTCAAGGTTCTTCTCAATTTAACCATTCTCAGTCTTTTACAAATCATTCCAATCTTTGCATCTAACTACAATCGCCCAATTTAATCTAGCCCTAAAGCAAAATTATTCTGATTATTGTTTCCTAAAAAACTGTTGCTCACCTATTTCACTTCCATACTCAATCACTCATCCAATATACTTACCTTCTAATATTAGTAGGAATTTGTGTCATATCTAGTTTTTCATGCCTTGGTCATCCCTCACTTGGACTACTCCATTAATCTTCTAACTAGACAACCTGCTTTAAGCTTCTCGCCCTCCAATAATTTGTTGCACACAATATGGCCAGAATTAGCCATCAAAAAACAAGATACTGGGTCACTATTCTACTTTAAAACCTTCAATAATAATAATAATAATAATGGTGATGGTTACCATTGGTTGAGTACTTACCATGTGCCAGGCCAGGAACTGTGGTACCTACTTTATATGCACGGTCTCTATTAATTCTCCAAAAACCCTATAATAAGATTTTATTAGCTCTACTTTACAGATAAGAAAATTAAGGCTTGGAGATGTTAAGTATCTTGTCCATGGCAAGAAGGTTATTAAGTGGTAGAGCTAGGATTCAAACCCAGGCAGTCTGACTCCAGAGCTTGTGCTTTTAATCATCCAGGTACTATATACTGCTATACTGCTTAACAGCTTAAGTTTTAGCTCCTCAACTTGTAATACAAAAGATCTTTTCTAACTTCATTCCTGTCACTCCTTGCCAAGCACTTCACATACTTTTGCCATACATTTCATGCTTTTTTCAAACTCCATGCCTTTCTGCTTCTGTTATCCCTACTCTAGCCCCACTTTCTGGTGAAATTCTACTCATCCTTCAAGGACTACCTGGAAACATTATCCTCTCAGTGACGCTTTCCCTCAAAGTAAGATAGCCAATCCCTTCTTTACAGCTCCAGTAGCGCTTTGTACCAAATTCATTACATTATTTATTTATAATAGTGTCTCCCCCACTAGAATGCCGGCACTACAAGAGAATCTATCTTACTTAATATCCTATTCACTTCTGTATCATCAATGCCTAGCACAATGCCTGGTACAAAGCTGGTACTCAATAAACACTGCACAAATAAATGGTCCCAATCCTCTATTTTAATCCTAACCATCCTTCAAGGCCCCTTTGCTTCTATACAAGCCCTTCCTAGACCATTCCAGTCCAGAGTCATCACTACCTCCTTTGAACTGACAACTTGCTGGCTCAGCAACTTACCTGGCAATTATTAACTATACCTGTCCTTATGACATATATTGTTAATTTTTCATGAATATTTATTCATGAACCAAGTCTGTATTTTATATTTTATACTTTTGTTGTTCTCCTACAGTTTTGTGATACAGCAGACATTTAATAAATATTTGCTATTTCACGACTGTGATGTTCCAAAATAAATTTTACATACCATACACAGACGATGCCCAATTAGCTTCAGCTTATTTCATCTCTGTGTATAAAAAACATTTTTTATGGTGAAATGAAGTCATATGATTGGCACGCTTTGTTTAATAAATCAAGGTCCTTTTACCAAACTTTTCCTTACAACTCTTGCCAATTCATTCAATAGCTCTGGAACCTGAAGCTTTTGCCTCACTACAGAGCTGTATTTCCAACTTGGCATTTTCCTTTTAAGGTAACTTGTTACCATAGTGTTCCCTCTCCCTCTCCCTCTCACCCCATCCCCTCACACTCTCTTTTTCTCTCTCTCTTTCTGTTCCTTTGCTTTCACTAGGACACATGGTACTGAAGATTTATTTTATTTATTTATTTTTATTTATTTGAGATGGAATATCGCTCTGTCACCCAGGCGGGGTGCAGTGGCACAATCTCGGCTCACTGCAGCCTCCACTTCTCAGGTTCAAGTGATTCTCCTGCCTCAGCCTCCCAAGTAGTTAGGATTACAGGTGTGTGCCACCACACCCTGCTAATTTTTGTTTGTTTTTATTGTTTTTTTTTTTTTTTTGAGACAGTCTTGCTCTGTCGCCCAGGCTGGAGTGCAGTGGCATGAACTCGGCTCACTGCAATCTCCGCCTCCCAGGTTCAAGCGATTCTCCTGCCTCAGCCTCCCGAGTAGCTGGGATTACAGGCGTGCACCACCACACCAGGCTAATTTTTGTATTTTTAGTAGAGACGGGGTTTCACCATGTTGGTCAGGCTGGTCTCGAACTCCTGATCTCGTGATCCGCCTGCCTCAGCCTCCCAAAGTGCTGGGATTACAGGCGTGAGCCACTGCGCCCAGCCAAATTTTTGTATTTTTAGTAGAGATGGGGTTTCACCATGTTGGCCAGGCTAGTCTCAAACTCCTGACCTCAAGTGATCCCCCCACCTCGGCCTCCCAAAGTGCTGGGATTATAGGCATGAACCACTGCTGCGCCTGGCCTGAAGATTTATTTTAGTATGGTTAACAGTAATGAGAGTGGAAAGTAAAAGAAAAATAATTTCTAGGAGTTCTTTTTACACAGATAAGTCCACAAAATAGACTTTGTAAACAAAAATTAAAATTCAAGCTGCTTTAAAATATAATGAAATAGAACTAGCAAGAAACACTGAAGTAGCTATGTCACACCAAGGCTATATGGGTTATCTGAAAATAAGTAATCTGGCTAGGCACGGTGGCTCATGCCTATAATCCCAACATTTTGGGAGGCCGGGGTGGGTGGATCACCTGAGGTCAGGAGTTCGAGACCAGCCTGACCAACATGGAGAAATCTCGTCTCTACTAAAAATACAAAATTAGCCAGGCGTGGTGGCGCATGCCTGTAATCCCAGCTACTTGGGAGGTTGAGGCAGGAGAATCGTTTGAACCCGGGAGGTGGAGGTTGCAGTGAGCCGAGATTGCGCCATTGCACTCCAGTCTAGGCAAGAAGAGTGAAACTCCATCTCAAAAATAAATAAATAAATAAATAAACAAATAATAAGTAATCCTCCTAAAGGAAAGCTACTAGAAAACACTTTAGCCAAAATGACTTCAGATTTATAAGCAGGGCAACTGGCAACAGAATCCAAATGAATTCTAACGTTGTCAATCAGAAATACTTTAGCTTAAAAAAATTAAAACACATAAATTCAGCATTTTGGTTCAATCTGAAAGTCTGATAATATGAGGTTACTATAACCCATGAAATAAAATAATGTTAAGAAAATGACTCACATTGTAGGTGCTAAAATGAACATATACCCAATACTGACAATGCTCTCTAAATAAAAAGGTGAATTTTTTATTAATACTAACAGTCTTGATAATCTCAAGAGACAATCCAGCTTTACAAATCTAGAACCTGGTCTACAAAGCAAAACGTACATTTTTTAAGTATCTGGGGAAAAAAGGAGGTATCTGGGCAATTCAGGTCAAGTAAACTTTGTGGGGAGGAGGGAAAGCAATATATATAAATTCAGGATTTTGTGCTTCAATTACCTATACCAGCTTTGCTGATGTGGTAAGAAAGCACACATGCAGATACGGTTAGATATTTTTCCTAATTTTTTTCCACTTTCTTATTTCCTACATAGCTAAAGAATGCTTAATAGAATATAATTAAAAGGGTATATACCATCTTGCTTAATCAGGTGGGTTAGATCAACTTTCAAACAGGGGAAGAATTTGACTTGAGCCAGCAGCTGGAGTAGGCTCAGAACTGAATTTAATCAACCAAAAACCTAATGACCCATAATCAATGACATGGAATTACCACTAATAATTTTAGTGACAAGCTCATCACATTTACACATGAATCACCTACAGTATTCCAAGCTCCCAAATTTCACAAAAAGTGAATTTCAGGTATCTGATCTTAAACACAGAAAGACCTATACACCCTTAAAAACCTACATGACCATAAAATGTAGGCCTTATGACTACAAGCATAGAGTATAAAATTTTGACACTAAGAAGTTCCAGGGAGGCAGACCGGGCGCGGTGGCTCACGCCTGTAATCCCAACACTTTGGGAGGCCACGGTGGGAGGATCATGAGGTCAGGAGTTTGAGACCAGCCTGGCCAACATGGCGAAACCCCGTCTCTGCTAAAAAATACAAAAAATTAGCCGGGCATGGTGGCGCGCACCTGTAATCCCAGCTACTCGGGAGGCTGAGGCAGGAGAATAGCTTGAACCCAGGAGGCAGAGGTTGCAGCGAGTAGAGATCGCGCCATTGCACTCCACTTGGGCAACAAGAGTGAAACTCGGTCTCAAAAAAAAAAAAAAAAAAAAAAAATTCCAGGGAGAAAAAGACTACTTGCATTCAACGCCAACAGACAGTCTCCATAATATCACTACTATGAAAATGTATCGATACAAAACTACCACCACATTGTGGACTTAAAAAGAAATTTGGATTTTAACAAGTTAAACTTAAGCTGAACTCACATCATTTATCATCAGGCAACCAGTATTCTCTAACATCAGGTATCACATTATAGTATAATTACTGAATAAAAGACAAGGAAGAATCCTGAAGATGAAACTTAAAAGTGAATTTCTGGATCTGTAAGAAAGGTGAATTTCCCAGTAAATGCAGGAGACTCCATGAGCACTGCAAATTAGTCTGTTACACACCATTTTAAAACATATAATCCATACAGGAATTCCAACTGGTTAACAAATTCCATAAAGAAATGAAAGTTGTCTCTACGAAGAGGGCACAATGAAGCACAAGAAATATGATAACCATGAGCTTTATTTAACTATAATTTTCTATATTAACAAGCTCCTTTCCTATTTATCTAAATCAAATGGCTTTTATTCCACACCAATAACCTGCAAATATGACTGCCTTGGACTCACAACCATCCCTAAGGAATCTGCCTTAGGTTTGGAATCTTATTTTCACTGCATTAAAGCAGTACAGAAAAAACATTACCATATATATGACAAGGAATAAGAAGATTCACAAACATAAGGATAGCATAAACTCATTGTTCAGGAATGTGATTGGTTACCCCATCTAACAGTCTGGTGAAAAGTGCCCAGGGAAATGAACACACAACACAGAAATACAGTCAGAAAATGAAGAGGTAGCCAATGTCCCGTTCCCACCCCCACAAAACTCCAGGATTTCTTGATAGAATGAATGTCTGCATTACTATTTTTTTTTTTAAGATTTCTCTGTATAAGAATTCCATAAACTCGTTATTCAGCTCATTCCAATGCCTGGCCCAACTGGATATACTACTAACTTAAGCCTAGGTGCAAATCAGTGTTTTGTTTTTGTTTTTGTTTTTGGAGACAGGGTCTGGCTCTGTCGTCCAGGTTGGAGCACACTGGCGCAAATCTCGGCTCACTGCAACTTCTGCCTCTCGGGCTCCAGTGATTCTCGTGCCTCAGCCTCCCGATCCGCTGGGACTACAGGGGTGCGCCACCATGCCCGGCTAATTTTTATTTTTTGTATTTTTGGTAGAGACAAGGTTTCGCCATGTTGCCCAGGCTGGTCTCCAACTCCTGAGTTCAAGCGATCCGCCTGCCTCAGCATCCGAAAGTGCTGGGATTACAGATGTGAGCCACCACGCCGGGCCAAATTAGTATTATTCTTTTAAGAACCGAAGAAGGCTCAGGTTGAAAATTTTTAATTAAAAAAAAAAAGAAAAAAGGTTTCCTTGTTTTTAAATATTTTAATGGAAACATGAGTCAGATTTCAAAAAGTAGGCTAACGGTGTATAAATACTGTGCCAGTGTATTTGAGAAGCTGAATGAAAACAAAAGTACCTATATTTTAAAAATAAATACAATACAAATAAGGAAAAGTTCATTCTACGATTTCAATTTATCAATCAAGCTACATGGTAAAGAGAATCATTTCAATTGTTTTTCACCTCCACCGCAGTGTTTGAGGTTGGTAGGCTCTCCCAGGAAGCTTGGAATCTTAAGCAACTCTCAATTAGCCCTCAATTTCTCTATTTTAAATTAATCTGCTGACCTGTTGTGGATAAACATCCATAAATTCTGCCCTGGCTGAGAAACATTTAACTTTTTCGTCTAGGATGAATGTGTGGGTGTGTCTTTATAAGGGAGGGGTAACCCCTTTTGACCAAAGTGTTGATGGTTTTCTAAGTAAATACTTGCTATCCACAAGAATGTTTTTTTTTTCGTTTATGCTGCTTTTTCTCCCTTTCTGCACTATAAAGGCTGGCCTCCCAATTCCTGCCCCGACCCTTCACCGTGGTCCAATCCCACAAGGTTCCCCTAATTTCTGCTCCGGGTGGCACCTGACGGCCAAAAGTGAACCCCTGCGGTTGTCGCTAGCTAGACGCGGATAGGGCGGAAGACTGTCACCGGGGAGCAGGCGTGGGCCAAAGCCGAGGTGATTTCTGACTGCTCACTGGCGGGCCTCGCGTGGCTGAAGGTCTCCGAGCCCCTCGGTTCGCCCCGGCAAGCCAGAAGTGCAGCTGTCGCGGGGCAGGAAGCTAATCGCGGCCCCTGCGCCGCTTTGACAGGCCGAGTGAGGAGAAAACGGGCTCACTGCAGCTAACAGCCTCACCCCTTGGGCTAGGAAGCCACGGGAGCAAAACCTCCGCCCCGGCCTGAAAGCAACCGGGAGACCGCGGAACCACTGCCACCGACTCAGCCCTGCCCAGCAGGGGCCCGCCCAGGGGCCACTCCCCAAGGGAGGCAGCCAGTCACTCGCCCGCCCTTCCGGGCCCACTCCCGAGGGGACGGTCTCCCGCCCGCCCTCACACACAGCTAGCTCCTCAGGCCAGGCCCCCAGGGTTTCGTCCACCTCTCACCTTTGACGACGCGGTCAGCCCCGGGAGGGGGCGGCGGGGGCGGGGGTGGGGGCGGTGCAGCCCGGGCCGGCTCCGGGGCGGCCATGCTGGGCCCGGGGCTCGGCTAGGCTCTGGGCCGGGCGGGGTTGGGGGCGGGGGCGGCGGCTACCAGAGCCAAGCGGCGGCGCCGCCGGGGAACATGGCGGACCCTCTTTCCCTACAGAGGGGCTAAGACCGGCATGCACTGCGCGTGCGGGGGTGGGGGCGGGGTAGGCTCTAGGGACTTGGGCAAAATTACTGAAGCTAGGAGAGAAACAGGACGAGGCCAAGGGATCAGGTTAAAATTCTTTGCATGCAGAATCAAGAATGAGGAGGTGCTGCGATCGAACGACTGCGAGGAAACACACCCGCTCTCATGGCATTCCCAGTAAACTGAGAAGACGTGATTAAACCTCAGGATCTCCTACTAATAGAGAAATGTATAACGATTTAGCTACCAGATCTGAATACTGAAGGGTTGGTAGGGGACCAGAGAATAGAGGAAGCATTGTAGGTTCTAGAGTGGAGAAGGGACCATCCAAAATGGAGTTTGAAAGAGAATTCTGGCCTTTGTGTTTAGAGTCTGGAATTGTAAGAGTCTGAAAGCACAGAATAAGACTGCAGCTAGAGCAATTTAGGCGCCATAGTTTGTCAAAACAGGTAAGGGGAATAAAGGGGATGACACCAAGAGATGTGCAAAGAATCTGAAGAATTCACCTGAAAAGGATACAGCCTCCTCCTGGAAGTCAGAGGAGTAAATAGGGAATTGGAAATTAATTCCTTATTTCTGCGCATGCACAGAATCTGGGCCCAGGTGACTTATGGAACCTTTATAGAGACCAAGGTGAC
This sequence comes from Gorilla gorilla gorilla, assembly GCF_029281585.2. Classification (NCBI taxonomy): domain Eukaryota; kingdom Metazoa; phylum Chordata; class Mammalia; order Primates; family Hominidae; genus Gorilla; species Gorilla gorilla. The sequence continues at coordinate 42,244,825 of NC_073232.2, read as the reverse complement.
TGACATTCATGGGAAAGGGGGTAGAGGGGCAAGAACTGACTGTTCATCAAAAATTATTAGATGAGTGTGTCCACGACACCAGGACATATGTTGAATCATGGACAGGGACCAGCATATCCACTAAGCTCTATATATCTTGATGGTGCAGGATCCAAGTGGGATGGAACAACAAATTCCTGCCCATCCTCCTGCTCAGTAATACATGTGCTCAGAATCTGTTCATAATGCATGGTGGTAAGTAAGTAGTAGTCCGAAGGTCTCAAGGAGTACCTTTCTACCTCTTCTTTGTTGTCAATTTCTATCCTGAGACCCCAGGAAAAGAGGAAGGGAAAGACCCAACAATGGATATTTTCCAAAAAGGGAACCCACAAGCTGTTTTTTAGAGGGAAGAGTCTCGGGAGTGAGGCATGGGTGAAAATGGATCTTTCTGGCATGGAAGGGCCATAACACCACAGGGGAAGGGAAAGGGAGAGGCCCCCATGGAAGGAGAGGAAGGAAGGGACAGGAGGCACGTCACAAACTTATAAGATAGAGGGAAGGCACCTGGAGTACATTGATCAGGAGTGAGTCTGTAAGAAGAGCTTGAATCCCCAGAAAATCTTCCTAAGGAGGGGAGGAAGGAAGTGTATAATGTACTGAGTACTGAATGCTCTGTCAGGAAAGGGATGGGAAACATCCTAGCAGCAATACTAAAAAGGAAAGACACCCTATTTTAGGACCCATTGATTCCCACCTTGATTGTATATCCTTCAACTCCTCTCTGGCTCCTCACTTCCACTCAGTCAAAAGCCACTTCATATATTTATCCAGCCTTCCCGCCCCAATACAAAGAAAGCAAGAGCATACAAAGGGAAGAATGACAGGGAATTAAATAGAACTATCTTATAGATTTATTAATGAAAAATACTTTACAAAAACAGTATGTTTGGCCTAAAATAGTTCAGCTGACTCTGAGGGTTTACAGTGACGACTGAGCAAGTGGCAATAATGGCTGTGTTATTGAGGACAGAAGGTTGTGTTAGTGTGCCTGACTCCATCTGTTCAAAAGGGTGAATGTTGTGTTGGCAGCTCCGCGTTCTAGGCCTAAGGTTTGGAGGGCACAGGGAATGCTGACAGGCCATAATACCTGGGCAGGGGGGCTGCCCTGATGATGTCATCAGAACCATGACCACAGGGCTACATGTCCCCCCAAGGATGGGAGACAGGGAAGACAAAGGGTCAGGTAATACGGATAGGTGGATAAAACAAAGAGTAGAAGTTGGGAGTATAGTAGGGAACAGAGGATGAGGGCTCAGGTGGAGGTGGGGACATAAAGCATCCAGGAATAAAATGTGACCTTAAAATCCTAAGGAATGGCTAGTATCCAGAGTAATACCATGGATTCATCTTTAAAGTGGCTCAGATAAAACCCTTAAACAGCAGCTGCTTCCTTTTGCTAGGGGGAATGGAAGTTGGAATTTCAAATATCCCCTCCCAAAGAATCACATCTTTTTAGAGGTTCCTGACACCCTTAGGAGAACCCACCAATTCTATGTTGAGATGAGAATAGCACAACCATGGCAGTGATGCAGGGTACCAACGCTGCCACAGTAGTTTTCTTTGTTGTTGTTTTGTTTTGTTTTTTGAGATGGAGTCTCACTCTGTTGCCAAGCTGGAGTGCAGTGGTGCGATCTCGGCTCACTGCAACCTCCGCCTCCCAGGTTCAAGCAATTCTCCTGCCTCAGCCTTCCGAGTAGTTGGGACTACAGGCACGCACCGTCACGCCTGGCTAATTTTTTGTATTTTGGTAGAGACGGGGTTTCACCATGTTGGCCAGGATGGTCTCAATCTCCTGACCTTGTGATCCGCCCACCTCAGCCTCCCAAAGTGCTGGGATTACAGGTGTGAGCCACCGCGCCCGGCCCACAGTACAGTTTTACAAAGAAAGGTGTAGCTCCAGGAAAGGAAAGGAATAACCTTTACCATTGACTGTGCTGCAGGACTCTAGCCCTGATCTGCTCTCTTCTGGGAGCATCTGATAGAACAAACAGAAACCCCTCTCCCACTGTTCTCCTGTGTCCAGAGTGGGAGGCATAACTGCTTTGCCTCCAGTCGTCATCTGGGGGCATATCTACTCTTCGAGGACCAGGGGTTCGGGACCCTGGAACAGGATCTGAATTCCAAGCTGACCTCAGGGGTACATGAAGACTGCTAGATGGTGGGTACACAGGATGAACAATGGGATGGTGGGAGGGTGAATGGAAAAGATCACTCCAGGACTGAGCGTGAGGAACCTGAAGGCCCTTGCTTCTTTCTGGTAGTGTGGCAGTGTAGGTTAGCTGAGGATTGCACCCTGGAGTAGTCAGGAATCTGGTCCCAATATGCTGGTTGGTCTCTGACCAGGGTGCCCAGGAGTTGTCTGTTCTGGAGCGATGGGGGAGGCTCTGGTAGTTCAAAGTCCTTCCTGTGTACTTGGCCCCTTGGGAAGTTTCACCCCTGTCACACATAGCCAGAAACTGCTGGACACTCCTTGAAGTTCCTGGGGAAAGAAAAGAAACCCAAAGACTGAGCATCTTCAGAAAACCATTCTCCTTCCCAGAGAGCCATGCCTAGCTGTGTAGCCCAATTCCCTATTCCTCCAAGAGCATACACACAAGGGAAAGAAGGAACCAAGCTGTGCTTTTGATTCCAATTCTTAAAATTCTTAATATACATCAAAATCAAATCTCATACCTCCAACCTGGGCAAATGAAACAGTCTCATGGATGTTGCCATACCTCTACCTCCCTCCACTATAATCTCTCATCCACTATACACACACCTACAAAAGAAGGGCTCCCTAATATATAGCAATATATGGCAAACGTATACTTCCTTTGTGATGACTATACTCCTAGAGCCACCATATCAAAACCTCACTCAGCTTTTCTTTTTAAAAAAAAATAGAGACGGGATCTCACTGTGTTGCCCAGGCTGGTCTCGAACTGCTGGACTCAAGTCATCCTCCCATCTTGGCCTCCCAAAGTGCTGGAATTACAGGTGTGAGACGCTGTGCCTGGCTTTTTTTTTTTCTCCAACTTTTCTTAAAATGTTATCTTCACTTCAGTTAAGCTGCCTTTGTTTGATCTCTGAGATCTAATGTGGAATGCCTTTTCTTATACATTTATTCAACTTTGGCACTCTTGATATCTTGGGCTGATAATTCTTTCTTGGGGTTGGGGAGAGACTGCCCTGTGCATTGTGTGATTTATTAATGAAAAATACTTTGCAAAAACAGTATGTTTGGCCTAAAATAGTTCAGCTGACTCTGAGGGTTTACAACAACAACTGAGCAAGTGACAATAATGGCTGTGCTGTTGAGGACATCCCTGGCCTCTACCCACTAGATACCGGTGGTACATCCCCTTTATCCATTGAGAACCACTGCCTCAAGCTTGTACATCCGGCGCATGAGGGGAAAAAAGAGAACATCTCACTCGGAAGGTCAAAGAGAGCCAAAATGATATTGCCCACCTTCCCCACAATTGTCTGGGTCTGTACACATGGTGTGGGTACTCCATGTAAAGGGTCTTTCCAATTCTCCCACTCATTCCTTATCTTCCTAGACCATCCCTCAGCTGAGACTCAGAGGACAGAAGGGGAGAAAACTAGCTCAGAGGATAGAAGGAGAGATGACCATTTCTGTTCTGGGGGTGTCCCAAAGACTGGGTATTAACTCCCCTTTGTCAGTTAAAAGCTTATTCTGTCATGACTGAAGCAGTTCATCTTCGTAAGTAGACAGACTCTAGGGGTGCTGGTCTAAACGCTTGGTCTAAGAATCATGGTGCCCAACAAATGATTTAATATTTATCTAGATAAATGCACGACTTTGAAGCAGTAATTCATATCTTCACACCACTCCACCTTGGGATACCCCCCTCCCCATAGGTATACTGATTTGACCCTTGGAGGCCCCTGAAAAGGTACCAAATTCTGGCATATAATATTAGATTTGGGGGAGTTACCTGGGAGTCTATGGGGCTCCCCTGCCACGGTGGGCATCAGGACGTCTGGGGACAGGAACTGTGGTTGGGGAAGGTAGAGTTGGGGACCGAGGAGAAACACAGAAGGGTCATGGATGACAGGGAGGGAAGAGGAGCTGGAACAACGGTGCCCGGTTTCCAAAGGCTTCCTCACGTTTGATGAATCCTTATAATGAGACAAGACAAAAAAACATAGAGATGAGGATTAACACAAAGCAGGATGTAGTTGGGTAAACACAGTGAGGCAAGCAAAGGGAAATGGAGGGAACCAGAGCACAAACATGCCTACATGCCTTGTTCTGGAACAGGACCCAATTTACTCAGTTGCTCTCCCTGCTAGCCCTCTAAGAAACTGCAAACTTCAGATCCTTATCCCTTAACCAGTCTTCCTCATATCCCTCACCTTCCCAACTCTACCATTCAGGTCTTTAGCAAACTCCTTAATGCTAACAGTAGAATTAGAGAGATTGAGATAGAAATTTAAAAATAAAAACAAAATATGAGAAATTCAGAAAGCCTGAGAGAATGAGAAAAAAAAATCCTTCACTTATTCTAAGTACTGGGAATGAAACTATATATGTTTAAATGTAGAATCAAGAACTCTACCCCATCTTCTCTCCTGTCACTGCTACACATTCCACAGCTTCCTCTTTTGCCTGTCAAGTTTGTATTTACTGATGCTTATGTCCTGCTCTACTCCCTGTTATCTACTTTTATGATAAATACCCAGAAATATTCCCCTTTAACATCTGAAACACTAACATATCCAAAATTGAACCAAAATCCTTCCAAACTCCTCCTCCTGGCACCTCATTTTCCTAAATCACCCATATTCAAACATTGGCAATGACCTTGATTTCCCACTTCCCATCCACAATTCCATTACTTGCCAAGGACTATCATTTCTACCTATGGGTTTTATATTTAAATTCACCTGGACTACTGCAACAGCCTTAAATCTGCTTTTCCTATCTCCCATCCACTCCTCCTTACTGTGGCCTACAAGGTCCTGTGTGATATGGCCCTGTGCTCCTCACTTTATTTCCTATCATTCCTGGAGCTTTTACACTCTAACTTTAATATTCCTCAAACATACCAAGCTCATTGCTACCTCAGAGTCTTTATACTTCCTGTTTCTGTTACCAAGAATATTCTTCTGATGGCTCATACTTTCATATCACTGAGGTCTCTAATCAAAAGTTACTTCCTTAGAGCTGATTTCCCTCACTACCCTACTATCAGGAATAGCCCTCAAAAAAACCACTATTACCTCTTTACTCCTTATTCTCTTGCCTTATTTTATTATTCTTTATCATACTTATCATTGTCTGGCATTATGTCATTTATTTGTTTATTGTCTTTCTCCCTATTTCTTTTTACTTCTGTATCCACAGCACCTTGAACAGTGCCTAGAACAATGTGGGCACTTAGTAATAATACGTTAAATAAAATAATCTATATGCCAGTATGTCTAATTTCCTTTACGAGACTGCAAGCTACTCAAGGGCAGAATTTGTGTTGTTTCATCAGTGTATGCTCACAGCACCTACTACAAAATGGCACAAAGTAAGCATTTATCATACTGCCTAAGGACCAGGTGCCAGTCCTCTCAGCATGTGACATAGCTAATTATTCCTTTCTTCTTTTTTTTTTTTTTGAGACGGAGTCTCGCTCTGTCACCCAGGCTGGAGTGCAGTGGCGCAATCTTGGCTCACTCACTGCAAGCTCTGCCTCCTGGGTTCACGCCATTCTCCTGCCTCAGCCTCCCAAGTAGCTGGGACTACAGGCACCCGCCACCACGCCCAGCTAATTTTTTTGTATTTTTAGTAGAGACGGCATTTCACTGTGTTAGCCAGGATGGTCTCGATCTCCTGACCTTGTGATCTGCCCGCCTCAGCCTCCCAAAGTGCTGGGATTACAGGCGTGAGCCACCGCGCCCGGCTATTCCTTTCTTCTTGAAACACTCTCCTCTTGGTGACTATGGTACCACACATCCTTGGTTTCCCTTCAGTCTCTCTAATCTTTTTTTCTCAGTCTCCTTTTTAGGGTTCTTCAGAAGAACCACCTTAAATCTGATGCTCTTTAGGGATATGTCCTGGCTCCTCTTCTCTTTCTGCAAGTCTTTTCCTCTTTTCAATGGTTATGATTCCCAAATTTCAATTTGCAGCTTATATATCTCATTCCAAAAGCCTGCCAGATACCTCCACTCAAGCTTAATATATGTAAAACTGAATGCATATCTTCCCTAAAATATATCATTATCTACCCATAAAACTTGAGTATCATCCTTTATCCCCACTCCCAACATCCAGGCAGGCACCAACTCCCACTGATGTTTACTTCCTAACTGGGTCTCAAATACATCAACTTATCTCCATCCTTCCAAACTACTTACTGTGACATACAGGGCTGTCTGTGGTCCATAATATTCTTTGTATCCTCTCTTGTCAACACTCTCCATCATCTCCCCTCGCCAGACTTTCTAATCCTGCCATACTAAATAAGCTTCTTTTAATTCAGTTAATATTTGCTCAGGTCCCTTTTACCTGCTATATTCTTTTTGCTTCCTCCAGGAAGCCTTCCATGATACCTCAAGCCTGATTTAAATATCCCTTCTATTATGTTCCCATAGGATCAAATCCTTAACACATTATAACTCGTTGTTTATTTATCCGTCCCTCACTGTAGACTGTAAGCTCCATAAAAGCAGGGACTATATCTAACTCACCATTGTAGCTCCAGCACCTAGCACAATACCTAGAACACACTCAATAAGCACTTATTTATTTGTTTATTTTTGTGCTAGGAATCTTGTACAGAATCAATAAGCATTTATTTAAAAGAATGAATCAATGAATGATACAGAAGTCAGAAGAAAGGAAGCCAACTCTCCTAGGAAAATAACAATTTGCCATTAAATGAATTGAAAGTACATGAGAACAAATGCTAGGCAGGAGAGTCCACATTTTCCAAAAAAGAATGGCAGCCTGATCAGAATTGTTTAGGAATTTATGAACGATAAATTGAATGAAACTTACTATAAATTCGGCTGGGTTTTTTTGTTTGGTTTGTTTTGTTTTTGAGACAGAGTCTTGCTCTGTTACCCAGGCTGGAGTGCAGTGGCTCGATCTCGGCTCACTGCAACCTCTGCCACCCGGATTCAAGCGATTCTCCTGCCTCAGCCTCCCGAGTAGCTAGGACTACAAGCACCCCCCACCATGCCTGGCTAATTTTTATATTTTCGCCATGTTGGCCAGGCTGGTCTCGAACTCCTGACCTCAGGTGATCCACCATCCTTGGCCTCCCAAAGTGCTGGGATTACAGACATGAGCCACCACGCCTGGCCTCGGCTGATTTTTAAAAATTGGAAAAATGAGTACCTCTTAGGAGGGAAACTGAATCTGAAGGGCTGGTAGAAGACAGACTTGGTTTTCACCATATATGCTTTTATACCTTTTTATTTTTGTACCATGTATTTAAAAACTGTTTTTACATTTTTCCTGAACTGACCTAGTGGACAACCTTCAATGCACTGGTACTTTGTACCCTGACCTCTACTGTGATGAACACTCAACTTGGGCAAGGAAGTGAAATTCTCCAAAGGTATGATTACCTACAAACCTAGCCACTGATATTATTTAAGTTTGTTGATCTCTAATGGCTTGGGCTTTCCTGCCTCTTCTGCTTACACATTACTGCACTAGTACCATATGAAAATTCTCAAGAAGGCTTTTTTCCTTTTCTTGCTGATACACATGCATCACTTTAGATTGAAAACACACTGAATTCTATTCAATCACATACTGGGGGGTGAGAGGAAAAAGCAAACCAATACTCCATCCCATTTCTTTCCTTCTTCCTTTGATTAGTGCAGTGGGTTCTGACCCAATCAGCAGCCTTTGCTTCTCACATTCCTCTCAAGGCTTTATGACTCTTCTCACCCCAGGAAACCCTACAACATGCACGGCCTTTCAGAACTGCTACATGGAATGGACATTCCTCTGGGCTCCAGCTGAATGTTTGTAAATAAAATAATGACTGCGTGTCCTTATTTTTGCTGAGTACACAGGGCCTTTCCTCGCATTACAACCTTCACTTTCTCCCTGCTTCTTCACCTGCACTGTATTTTTGCTTAGCAAGGAGGAGGGTGCTCTGAATAGATGGACCCTGATTCTACTTACAAAACTGTGGGAAGAAACCGGAGCTTCCTCCCTCTCTGAGACAACGGTGCCACTGAGACTGCGTGAGATGCGACGTAAGTTCTCTGCACTGTACTGCTCATCCTCCCCACATTCCCTGCTGAGGCCTCGGCAAGGTGTAGCCTTCAAACACACAGACACATACAGGCAGACACATAATACCAGACTTATGGTTTTCCCACAGACAGTATCCTCAGGGTATGGGAAAGAGTAGGGGAAGACTCAGTAGTAATAGACACCTGAATTAGATGTATTGGTAAGATAGTGGCCATGTAACAATCTCCTCTAATTCAAAAGAAGCCCAATCATAGACCTTATTTTCTTCTGATAGCCCCATATCACCATGCCTCTGCCTTATCATCATCCCTACCTGTCACATCTCTCCATAATTCCTTCCCCAACACACCACCCCAGGCCCAGCACCTTAGCACCTGAGGCTGCTACCTGAGAAGTACGCACTGTTCTGGCTTCATGGAGACCATGCTCCATTTCTGCTGTTGAAGTCTTTGAGAGACCAGGATCATGGGCTGAGTGCAACCTCCTCCCCATGCCATCTGCAGAGCCTGAAGAAGAAAACACAAATACAAGTTGAGGCCATCTCTTCCCCTAGGGCCTAACCTCTAAGCCTAGCAGCACAAACTCAGGAGCTGTTGTTTCATTTAATAATAAATATGCATCCTTGAATTCAACGGAGGAACATGCTCTTGGAATTTAGAAGCAAGAGGGGCTGGGCGCGGTGGCTCACACCTGTAATCCCAGCACTTTGGGAGGCCAACACGGGCAGATCACGAGGTCAGGAGATCGAGACCACCCTGGCTAACACGGTAAAACCCTGTCTCTACTAAAAATACAAAAAATTAGCTGGGCGTGCTGGCAGGCACCTGTAATCCCAGCTACTCAGGAGGCTGAGGCAGGAGAATGGCATGAACCCGGGAGGCGTAGCTTGCAGTGAGCGGAGATCGCGCCACTGCACTCCAGCCTGGGTGACAGAGCGAGACTCCGTCTCAAAAAAAAAAAGAAACAAGAATTTTAGAATATAGATAGTTTACTGAATGTCCCCATCTTGCTTCATTTCATTTTTGTAAACATAATCAGCTTCTGTCAGACTTAGGCTCAAGACTTATAGACAGAGGAAAGTATCTAACACAGTGAGTTTTTTTTTCTAACACAGTGATTTTCTAAAGTATCTGTGGTGACAAAGGAAATGATCTCCAGTCTAGTTCAGAATAGAAATGATCATAATAATCATCTATCAAACCTCCTCATTTTATATAACAGGAAAATGAGTTCCAGGGTCTGAGAGTTTAGTAGTTTAACCAGGATTAAAATTAAATCCTCTTGATTTTCAGTACAGTACTCTTACCATCTCACCTGGTGACCTCTTGTACTCTGAGAGCAGGAGCTCCTCAGGAATGTTTTACATATGTAATGCTCTTTTCCCCTTAGCTTCTCTCAAATCATTTAAATTTCTAAACAACCACTAAATGCTTACCTCTCTTCAAAATCTTTCTAGATTGTTCAGAGTTGCTCTAAACTGGATTGGTGATTCCCAAGGGGCTATCCCCAATCCAACTAATTAAGTTTTCCATTCCGAAACTGTATATGCCCCTGACCTACATTTGATACATACGTCCATGGCCAATTCATGTCTTGATTTGATGATTTGATTCTAATATATATATATATATCTGGCTGAAGCTGATATTATTCATGTAAGTATTGTAAGACCAGTTATTTTCAGTATTCCTGGGTACTTAAATGCAGTGCTTTCAATACCACCTCAGATTCATCTGGGAACTTTTAGAAATATAGCTTCCTGGATGTTACCACAGACCTGAATCAGAAGGTTTGTGGTTGGTGCCTGGGAATTTTCATTTTTGAAAGGTTCCCAAAAAGTCTAAGAAAATATCCTTGAACATTATTGGGGGAAATGTGAAATGTTACAGTCTTCCTAAAAAACAACCTGGTAATCTCCAATAAAATAAAAAATATATTTATCCTGTTGCCCAACGATTCTAATCCTGAGAAGAAGAAGAAAAAAATACCAGTTCATAACAACATATATATGAGAATATTTTCTACTGACATAATTTATAGTAGCCAAGAACTAGAAATAAAGTAATGCCCACCTATAGAAGAATAAATACATTATGGTTTAATACCAAATATTGTCCAGCCACTTAAAAAGACTGAACTGAGTTAAACTAGATGATTTGAAGGAATTTTAATGAAACATTGTTGCATTAAAAGGAAAAAAATATGTAAAATGATAGACAAGCATTTGTTTATGTATATGTAGGTCTACATAGGATTGTATAAACAGAAAATACAGTGTATGCACACTAGATAATTACCTGGGGAAGTAGGGACTGGCTGTGAGAGAAGAGACAGGAAAATTGTCTATAATAAAAACAGCATGTGTGTTATGTTCTTATTTCTATAAAATTATTTCTGTATTTATGTGTTTTTTGGGGTTTTCTGAGCCACTCCTCAGATGACTATAGGTAGCCAGGTTTAAGGATTACAGCTAAGGCTGGGTGCGGTGGCTTACGCCTGTAGTCCCAGCACTTTGGGAGGCCAAGGCAGGCGGATCACGAGGTCAGGAGTTCGAGACCAGCCTGACCAACATGGTGAAAACCCCATCTCTACTAAAAATACAAAAATTAGCCAGGCGTGGTGGCGGGCACCTGTAATCCCAGCTACTCAGGAGGCTGAGGCAGGAGAATCGCTTGAACCCGGGAGGCAGAGGCTGCAGTGAGTCAACATCACGCCACTGCACACCAACCCGGGCAACAGAGACTCCATCGCAAAAAAAAAAAAAAAAAAAAAATTACAGCTATGGCTGGCCGTGGTAGCTCATGCCTGTAATCCTAGCATTTTGGGAGACTGAGGCAGTAGGATCACTTGAGCCTAGGAATTCAAGACCAGCCTAGGCAACATAGTGAGACCCCATCTCTAAAAAAAGAGAAATAAAGCATTAAAAAAATTAGCCAGGTATGGTGGTGCACACCTGCACTCGGAAGGCTGAGGCAGGAGGGTCACTTGAACCTGGAAGGTGGAAGCTGCAGTGAGCCGTGATCGTGCCACTGTACTCCAGCCTGGGTGACAGAGTAAGACTTTGTCTCAAAAAAAAGAAAAAAGATTTACAGAGTAATGTTTAGAATTTGGTGTTCCTCTAATCAAGCCAAATGTGACTCCTAGACAAGAAGGTAGCCACTGGAACCTCCTGAAGGGAGTAGAATCTGATTCCTTTAAAAGAAGGCAGGGTGCAATGGCTCACGCCTGTAATCCCAACACTTTGGGAGGCGAGGCGGGTGGATAACCTGAGGTCAGGAGTTCAAGACCACCCTGGCCAACCTGGCGAAACCCTGTCTCTATTAAAAATACAGAAATTAGCTGGGTGCAGTGGTGTGCGCCTGTAGTCCCAGCTACTCGGGAGGCTGAGGCAGGAGAATCACTTAAACATGGGAGGCAGAGGTTGCAATGAGCTGAGATTGTACCACTGCACTCCAGACTGGGTGATAGAGCGAGAATCCATCAGAAAAAAAAAAAAAAGAATTTAAGCAGAGGTAGAGGTGGCCATTTGTAAGGGAATTTCTAGATTCAATAGAAGATAGGGTTAAGATGATGTCTACTCTCTCATCAATAGAAAGACTACCAGATATTATGTATTTGCTGATATGATGTAAGAAATACAAAGAACTTCCTATTAAATATTCTTATTTTTAAAATTTGTATCTGATTTTAATTGAGCCTCTAGCTCTAAGTACTAAGTTACAGGAAAAATGTGGACTAGAAGAACATGTTTTTTTTTTTTTGAGACAGAGTCTCCCTCTGTTGCCCAGGCTGGAATGTAGTGGTGTGATCTCAGCTCACCACAACCTCCACCTCCCAGGTTCAAGCGATTCTCCTGCCTCAGCCTCCCGAGTAGCTGGGACTACAGGTGCATGCCACCATGCCCGACTAATTTTTATATTTTTAGTGGAGACGGGGTTTCACCATGTTGGCCAGGCTGGTCTTGAATTCCTGACCTCGTGATCTGCCCTCCTTGGCCTCCCAAAGTGCTGGGATTACAGGTGTGAGCCAGTGCACCCGGCCAGAACATGTTTTTTTGTTTTTTTTTTCTTAAGGACTTAGACTATAATCAGCAAAATCTACAATGTGTGAAATGTTAAAAGACAATGACCAAATTTCTTCAACAAATAAATGGAAGGGGAAAAAACATAGGGTATCATACTGGCAAAAAAAAAAAAAAAAAAAAAAGACTTAAGAACCTTATCATCAAAATGCAATATGTGTGTCTTGTTTGAATCCTGACTTGAAATAAAACAACTGTATAAAGACATTTATGGGACCACTGAGAAAACTGGAATATTGGCTAGGTATTATATTAAGAGATTATTGTTAATTTTTTAGGTATAATAATATTATAGGTTTGTCTTTTAAAAAAGAATCTGGCCGGGTGCAGTGGCTCATGCCTGTAATCCCAGCACTTTGGGAGGCCAAGGCAGGTCGATCACCTGAGGTCAGGAGTTCAAGACCAGCCTGGCCAACATAGTGAAACCCTGTCTCTACTAAAAAAAAAAAAAAATACAAAAATTAGCCAGGCGTGGTGGTGCATGCCTGTAATCCCAGCTACTCAGGAGGCTGAGGCAGGAGAATCGCATTAACCTGGGAGGCAGAGGCTGCAGTGAGTTGAGATCGCGCCATTGCATTCCAGCCTGGGTGACAGAGCGAGACTCCGTCTCATTTAAAAAAAAAAAAAAAAAAAAAAAAATCTTTATTTCTGAGAGATACATGCCAAATTATTTATGAATGAAATAATATAATGTCAGAGATTCAGAGATTTGTTTTAAAATAATCTAGAGGAGGCTGGGCATCGTAGCTCATGCCTGTAATCCTAGCACTTTGGGTGGTTGAGGCGGGTAGACTACTTGAGCTCAGGAGGTAGAGACCAACCTGGGCAACATGGCAAAACCCTGTCGCTCCAAACCACACACAAAAATTAGCCGGATGTGGTGGTGTGTGCCTGTGGTCCCAGCTACTCAGGAAGCTGCAGTGGGAGGACCTCAGCAGTGGCCCTGATGGCACCACTGCATTCCAGTCTGGGCAACAAAGCAAGACCTTGTCTCAAAAAATAAAATAAAATAATGTAGAGGGGAAAGGAAAGTGGGGGAGGTATAGCTAAATCAAAACTGGCCATATGTGTGGTGGCTCATGCCTGTAATCCCAGCACTTTGGGAGGCCAAGGCGGGCAGATCACGTGGTCAGGAGATGGAGACCATCCTGGATAATATGGTGAAACCCCGTCTCTACTAAAAATACAAAAATTAGCCGGGCGTGGTGGCACGTGCCTGTAGTCCCAGCTACTTGGGAGGCTGAGGCAGGAGAATTGCTTGAACCCGGGAGGCGGAGGTTGCAGTGAGCCGAGATTGCACCACTGCACTCCAGCCTGGGAGATAGAACGAGACCTCATCTAAAAAATAAATAAATAAAATAAAATAACACAAAAACTGGCCATATGTTGATAACTGTGCAAGATAATCACTATGGAAGCTGGTTATAAGTACCTGGAAGGTTATTATAACATTTACTCTTTTTTTTTTTTTTTTTGAGATGGCAGCTTTGCTCTTGTTGCCCAGGCTGTAGTGCAATGGGCAGCTCACTGCAACCTCCGTCTCCTGGGTTCAGGTGATTCTCCTGCCTCAGTCTCCTGAGTAGCTAGGTTTACAGGCGTCCACCACCACCATGCCCAGCTAATTTTTTGTATTTTCAGTAGAGACTGGGTTTCACCATGTTGGCCAGACTGGTCTCAAACTCCTGACCTCAGGTGATCCATCCACTTTGGCCTCCCAAAGTGCTGGGATTACAGGTGTGAGTCACTGTGCCCGGCCTACTCTTATTCTTTACTTTTGAATATATTTGAAATTTCCCATAACAAAAGTTAATTTTTTATTTTTAAGATATCTATAAGATGATGTCTGCCCAAGTTCAAAGTACAATGAAATTCAGAATATAGGTCAAGAGCAGTGTTTATATAACACTTTAGGAACTACGATTATGTCAAAATTAATCTGGTTACAAAAGACCACATACTGTATGATTCCATTTATATGAAATGTCCAGAACAGGCAAATCTCTAGAGAAAGAAAATAGATTAGTGGTTGCCTGGGGTTGGGGGAAGAAAAGGAGGAGATAAAGAGTGATTTGCCAATAGGTACAAAGTTTCTGATGAAAACACTTTTTTTTTTTTTTTTTGAGACAGGGTCTCCCTCTGTTGCCCAGGCTGAAGTGCAGCGGCGCAATCTCAGCTCACTGCAACCTCTGCCTCCTGGGTTCAAGCGATTCTCCCACCTCAAATGAAAACACTTTAAAACTGATTGTGGTGATGGATGGAGAACTCTGATATAATAAAACCCATTGTATTGTACACTTTAAATAGGTGAAATGTATGGCATGTAAATTACATATCAATAAAGCATTTTTTTTTTTTTAGCATTTTTTGAAAAACTAATTTGGTGGCCGGGCGTGGTGGCTCACACCTGTAATCCCAGCACTTTGGGAAGCTGAGGCAGGTGGATTGCTTGAGCTCAGAGTTTGATACCAGCCTGGGCAACATGGTGAAACCCCGTCTCTACAAAATATACAAAAATTAGTCAGGTGTGGTGGCACATGCCTGTAATCCCAGCTACTTGGGAGGCTGAAGCACGAGAGCCACCACGCCCAACTAATTTTTTTGTGTGTATTTTTAGTAGAGACGGGGTTTCATCATGTTAGCCAGGATGGTCTCAATCTCCTGACCTCATGATCCGCCCACCTCCGCCTCCCAAAGTGCTGGGATTACAGGCATGAGCCACCACGCCCGGCCTTATTATTCTTAAAATAATTATTTGTGGCCTGGCACGGTGGCTCACGTCTATAATCCCTGCACTTTGGGAGGCCAAGGTGGGTGGATCACTTGAGGTCAGGGCTTCGAGATGAGCCTGGCCAACATGGTGAACCCCATCTCTACTAAAAATATAAAAATTAGCTGGGCGTGGTGGCACACACCTGTAATCCCAGCTACTTGGGAGGCTGAGGCAGGAGAAGTGGCCTGAATCCGGGAGGCAGAGGTTGCAGTGAGCTGAGATCACGTCACTGCACTCCAGCCTGGGCAACAGAGCGAGACTCTGTCTCAAAAAAAAAAAAAAAATTGTGTATTCTTGCTTCCTTAGATAGAAAGCTCACTGAGGCAGACTCCAGCTTTCCCTTATTCTTTAGATTCTTCCCATATCAACCAGTCCTATCAAAGACCACCTTAGTAAATGTTATTGTAAAATCTACATTAGGATACGGATCCTCAGGAATGTATCTTAATATCAAGTCTTAGGACAGGCACGGTGGCTCACACCTTTAATCCCAGCACTTTGGGAGGCTGAGGCGGGTGGATCACCTGAGGTCAGGAGTTCAAGACCAGCCTGGCCAACGTGGTGAAACCCTGTCTCTACTAAAAATACAAGAGTTAGCCAGGTGTGGTGGTGGATGCCTGTAATCTCAGCTACTTGGGAGGCTGAGGCAGGAGAATCACTTGAACCCGGGAGGCGGAGGTTGCAGTGAGCTGAGATCACGCCATTGCACTCCAGCCTGGGCAACAGGAGTGCAACTCTTCTCAGAAAAAAAAAAAAATGAATAAAAAATCAAATCTTATATTTATGTGGTATTCCCCTCAAAGGCTCTGGAGAACACAGTAAGTACTCAATAAACACTTACTCAACTGTAATTATATGTTGGTTGTCAGCATGCAAGGAACCTGCACCATTACAGAAACTGTCACAGCAAAGCTAAGGAAAAGTTCTCCAAGTTCAATTTCACAGAATCATACATGCCATTTTAGAGTTAGAACATATCTTTTTTTTAAAAAAAGCCAGTTCTCTCATTTTACAGGTAAAACCTTGGCCCTGGGATATTAAGTGACTTGTCCAAATTTATACTGAGAGTTAATGTTGGAACCAGGAAAATAGTTCAGGCTTTGGAGTTAAGTGCATCAATGTAAGTTACAAACATTCTTCATGTCTTCAATTTCCAGAACTGACTATGATGTGCACTTCAGGTGCAGGCTCTACTCTTCACTCTGTATTATCTCAGTCAGTGGCTACCCTGTAGGCATATAGTACATTAAAAATTCCACGAACACCAAACTTGACTTTTCCTAAAGGGATCAGGAAGGTCTTGATATTGCTGGTTCAGTATGATCTGGAAATGTCCACACTGCGCATATGGACATCCTACTGCAAAGCAGACCTGGAGGCTGAATCTTGGGATTCTAAGCCATAGAAGAATATATTTTCCTCTCAGCCTCCCTCCATTTCATGCTGTCATGCTGAATCACTCTCAAAGACCTATGAACCATTCTTTTTTTTTTTTTTTTTTTTTTGAAACGGAGTCTCATTCTGTTGCCCAGGTTGGAGTGCAGTGGTGCGATCTCGGCTCACTGTAACCTCCGCCTCCCGAATTCAAGTGATTTCCCTGCCTCAGCCTCCCGAGTAGCTGGGACTACAGGCAAGTACCACCACGCCCGGCTAATTTTCTGTATTTTTAGTAGAGAAGGGGTTTCACTATGTTGGCCAGGATGGTCTCGATCTCCTGACCTTGTGATCTGCCCGCCTTGACCTCCCAAAGTGCTGGGATTACAGGAGTGAGCCACCGTGCCCGGCCCTGAACCATTCTTTAGCACAGCATACTGGAGAAGCCACGGGCAAATACTTAGTAATCTCTTACTTTAGAAGGAGGGAAGTTGCCTGTGAGTGGTAATTCTGCCCCTTCCTCCACTCTAGCCAGAAAAATGTCTAGGTCTTGTCCTGAAGGCTTTCTGAGTAAAGTCAAAAGTTCTACTACCTCCTACTAAGCTGGGGATACTATCTGTATAGAACACTCCCTTCTGATCTTTCCCTGCTTTCAGCTTTTATATGATCCTCCCCCCTCCCCCCAACCCCTGGTTGCATTCTTACCTGTTTGGCTAAGTGGGTGCCAGGCGGTATCCTGCTGCCCCCATCCAGAACAGCCAGCTTGAGAAGCCTGAAGACTGGCCTGATACAGAGACTCCAATTCTGAGGTCTCCTGCTCTGTGTCTTGGTTCCAATGTGGATGCAAAAGGATGTGATTTCTCTCTGGATAGGTTACACACGTATGGGAATCATGAGGGGAGGACTTCATTGCTGGCCTAGGTGCCCCATGTTTAAGCTGAGAATCACAGAACCTTGTGATATTCACCCAGGAATCCAAAGGCAAGGAAGTCCCCAAGTCAGTACTGCTGCCCAGATCCTTAGACCTAACATCTCTCACTTGGGACAGCTTCTCTTGGTATATGTCTGGCTCTGCCAACCTGGTCTGTCCTCTGCTAGAAGTTTCACCATTAGGCAGCCCAGAGTTTAAGGCAAGAGAAGAATGTTCAGTGGACTCTTCCCAGGAAAGTGGTCTATCCCCACCCTCCAGAGAGGATTGTTGCTTTGCCCATGGCCAGTGGCCTTTCTCTTGACCCTGTGAGAAAGGAGGCTTAGAATCAGAAGGGGAAGAGTTCTTCCTTAGACTACCTGACAAACTTCTATCCTTGAAACCTGTACTATCCCTCATGGAGACACCCTGCATCCTCTGGAACTGCTCAGCCAGAGAACGGACAAGCCCCTTCGTGCTGGGAAACTCTGGCCTATAGGTCTCCTCACTGCCTCTGTCCACTTTTAAAGTCAATGAAGTTTTGAGGCTTTGGCCTTGGAGGCATTGGTTAGTTTTCTGCACAGGATCAGGACAGTGAAGCACAAATGAAGAAGCAACAGGCATTATGGGGTGGCAGGTTCTATACAGGGGAAGGCTGGGCTGAGCTGATGAATTTGAAGGACTACAGCCTAGGCTGTGTTCATCTCCCCTCTCAGAGGTGGCTATTCCAGGCATCACCGGGGAGGGGTTAGCAGGATCCTTCTTTTCTTGGAACAGCTGTTCTTGAGCAATGCCTCTTCCTTCTTGTGGAGGTAGCTTGCTGCAACTGCTGTTGTCACACCTAGAGCCTTGCAGCTTACCCTCTGGGGCATCCAATGGCTCCCAACTATGATGAGAATTCTTCTCAGTCCACCCTGGTGCTTTAGGTAAACCTTGCCTGTGGAATGCAGAGGGTTCAATGTTGTCTACTTCAACCGAAGTCAGAAGCTTCAAGGCAGATCTACTGGGGGAGCTGTGCTGTGGGGCAGATGACTCTGGAGATAGTGATGAGTGTGACTCATGGCAGGAAGCAGGTGAATGGAAGAAAGAACTGGCCCCAAACTCTGTATCCATGACGGATTCCAGTTGGGCCTCTTGGCTTAACAATACTTGGAGCGGGATAGGCTGTTCACTGAAACAAATGGAGAGAGCTAGTCATAAGCTGCCTTGACTGACAGGAACACTTACAGAAAGAACTGAACATTCCATTCCCATTTCTAGCTATTCACACAGGGAATGGTAAAAATAAACAGAAAGACAAGCACAAGTAGAGTCAGTAGTTCAGAGGATCACAAAAGGAAAGGCACATGGTCAGCTCACACTCAGGTAAATAGGTAACGTTAATCCTCTTTATTAAACGCCCTCACCAAAGTTGCACAGTAACATTAAGTGGAGCCC
Organism: Gorilla gorilla gorilla; assembly: GCF_029281585.2. NCBI lineage: Eukaryota > Metazoa > Chordata > Mammalia > Primates > Hominidae > Gorilla > Gorilla gorilla. The sequence continues at coordinate 42,225,999 of NC_073232.2, read as the reverse complement.
TTGCCAATATTCTTCACTACCTGTGAAGTCGCATTCCAATCACATTCTACTTGCAAATTAGGAAACAAAATCAGCTAGTCTCACATGCAGATGACATGGAAGGTAAGCAAAGCCTGAAAATCACTCATACCAAACAGCAAAAATCCAGGATGCTATACAGGGAGGCAAGTCCTACCTGGGGTCCTGAGAGGCAGCCCGGCCAAAGGAACTATGAGGCCACATTTACAAAATACAGGGTGATTTGGGCTCATGGGAATACACAGAAATCAACCATTTCAAATATGTTTTTATAATCTGGATTTTGTTCTATTAGTCACTGAGATGTTTCCCCAAAGCAATATGACTCTCTTGAGATTTAGGAGTAGGAGTAGGGATTAACTGTATTTAGTTGGTTTCTCACTAATTGTTTTGTATTTCTGACTTTAAAAACTTAATGTTACAAGGACTTAAATAAAGCCTCGATCACTCACATACATCAGGATGTATACGTTTTCTGGAAACGGTTTACCTATCAAACTGCTTATATTAAAAAACAAGCCCCTAAATTTGAATGAAAATATACTATCAACTTTTGAGGATATAGTCACCCAGTCACCCTTATAACATTATGGAGAATATGATATACTAATATGGGAAGCCTAATCATACAAGGCAATATTACATAATGGTTAAGGACATGTGCTTTAGCATCAAATAGACCTGCAATTTTTTTTTTTTTTTTTTTTTTTTGAGACAAGGTCTTGCTCTGTCACCCAGGCTGGAGTGTGGCAGTGCCATCACGGCTCACTGCAGCCTTGACCTGCCAGGCTAACCGATTCTTCCACCCCAGCCTCCCAAGTAGCTGGGACCACAGGTATGCATCACCATGCCCAGCTAAATTTTTTGTGTTTTTTGTAGAGACAGGGTTTTACCGTGTTGTCCAGGCTGGTCTCAAACTCCTTGACTCAAATAATCTGCCCTCCTCGGCCTCCCAAAATTCTGGGATTACAGGCGTGAGCTACCATGCCTAGCAGTTAACTATTTTTGAACATTTGCCTTTTGAACATTGAACCCAGGAGGTTGAGGCTGCAGTAAGCTGTGATCGTGCCACTGCACTCCAGCCTGGGTGAAAAAGCAAGATCCTGTCTCCAAAAAAAAAAAAAGTTAACTGCTTTTACTAATTTATATTTTGAAAACTACTCAGAATTATTAACGGTCCAAATTAATGTTTATTTAAATTCATCTATTCTAAGTAAAAGCCAAATTCCAGGGCTAAGATGTGAGAACTACAACAATGACTACTGGAACTTCTTTCCTAGTCCTGACCATAAAGAAGCAAAGCAAAGGGAATCTTTGTGTCTCTTCTCTATGGTGCAATCAGAACAAGAAAGACTGCTTTCTCTGCTTCCATAAGGATAGGAAGCACTGAAATCCCAAAATAAATCACATGGTAGCTACTACAACATGAAATGTAGTCTGGATTGCCATGTCTAAGAACATAATATATACAAATATAATAATCGCGTTATTACACAAGTCCAGGGCTAAAGATACCCATGGGAAATGTGGACAAATGGTCTTATTATGCTGTACTTTTTGCATCCTAGGAATTATTAAGATAAGGACCAGCAGTACAATGAGCTTTTCACTGTATGTCTGACCTGAAAGAAGAAAATCTTTTCAGAGGACTCCTCTCTCCCCTTCAGTCGCCAAGACAATGAGAGCTCTTGCTACAGAATACTCATGGTCATTTCTTCCCCTGGCATTCATAAACTAACATGGTTCCCAAGCACTACCTTGTTGGCTGAGAGAGAGTCCCCGCCTGTGTTGGGAGGCAGGCTGAGGGCTGCGACGGCTGCTGTGGTGATTGCTGCTGCTGCATGCGATCCTGCAGGCTCCGTGCTTTTCGAATACTGATTTGCAACTTCTTATCGACTAGGGCTCTGCTGTGCGTGCTACAGCTGGCACCATGCAGGGCAAGTCTTAGTTTAGCTAAAATGCAAAAGAAAATATAGCAGAAACAGAACACAAAACACAAATAAAAATAAAAAGAATAAAATTGAAAAAAAATGAGCAAAGATATGCAGTAAAACTCAAAATATGTAGCAGGAACGCAAGGCATGGACCATGCATATGCTGTCCAGGGCACACAGCTGCCTCTGGCTATAAGGAACATTGATGGAAGCCATGGAGGCCAAACAGGTTAATCCAAATTAAAAAAACAAAACTAAAATAAATCAAGAAGATAAACCAGTGCCTCCATCTTAGAGATTGCCACTCTTGTCCTTTGCATCTGACCTGTCTGACTCTGGTCTCCACACTCTACTCTCACCCCTCTCTTCCCAATGGCCAACAGCAGAAATAAGATCCAAACCTGCATCTGTCTTTATAGACCACAGCTTCTTGTGGGTCACATACAAGAAGCTGATACCAATTCTAAGCCTTAGTCTCTTGCTGTAAGTTTATGGTGCTGCATACTATGAAGGTAGGGGAGAATCAGAAAGAATCAAATATTGAATTAAAAAGTCATAGGCCTGGGAAGTCTTGGCCAATTTACTCAGTTTTCCTTCTATAAGCTCCAACTCACTAGCCAGTGACTAGCAAAAGAGCAGACTAATTTCACATCTGAGGTCTAACTTTATCCTGAAATAAGAAGGTAGGCATGACTGGAGAAATCATCTATGGATTCCTTGCTGAGGTTATTCTGGTAAACATCCATAGGCCACAGTGCCAGTGCCAGGTACACTTAGAAATCAAAGGGCAAAAACAGCTAACGCGACTCAGTTTGGGAGAGCAAGAGTGAGGAGACACAAAAACTGTTTTTATCCTGTCTGAGTGACAACACTAATAATACCTATTGTGAAGTTAGTCAAAAATGCCACAGCCATAGCAGTTAGAGTTACTTACAGATAGCTTCATTACAGAGAGCCAAAGCTGCAGCACAGTCTCCTTTCTGTTCCAGATGCAGTGACTCTTCAAACACTGACTCTGCCTCTTGCAGGGACCTCTCAAAGCCGTCACTCCTCCCTGAAAGGGCCAGCACTTTTCATTTTCATTACAATTCATTCCAAATTTTCCTGTGTACTGTTGTTTCCCTTCAGTACACAGAGATCCTTGCTGCTGAGCCACTGGTCTACCCGTATTCCAACTGTCTATTCCTATTAAGAATTATCTGAAAACAAGCAGGACATCCATTTTGCCTTAACCAAGATGTTACCAAGGCCATGAAAGAGAGGCATGCCATTAATGGCCACATATTCTAACACCAAGACCCTCAGGAAGTCCCTCAAGGAAGGAGCTCCAGTGGCGCAATCAGTTAGCGCGCAGTACTTATATGACAGTGCGAGCGGAGGAAGTCCCTCAAGGAAAGAACAAAGTAATAGCAGAAGGTTAGGTTCTTATGCCCGGAATTGAACTGCTCTTTCCCAGTGCAATTCTTGCCAACTAGTGTCAGAACACCCTAGATGTTGACTGAGACGTTCACTGCTATGTTATGGCAAAGGTAGCTTCATTATTCTGTGGACAGCCATTCATACCACTTATTTACTTCACCAATTCACAGTCCTCTATGCACCACCCTAAACTGGAAAATCAGTACACTTCTTGGTCACAGATGGTCTACACTTCCTAATCCAATGTATCTGCCAGGGCAGGTGAACTGCCTTCATTCCTGGTTTGCATATACATACTTGTCATAAGCGTTGCTAAGTATTTACTTTCATCATGCTATTCCTCACCAAAACTACCCCCAAAGAAGTCACCTTCCCATACAGCAAGCAGGGAATATTCCATCCTCCTCTCAAAGTGAATGTGTGCCAAAGCAGGTGCAGAAGAGTCTAAAAACAATACCGGATGAAAAGGCTAGGAAGTACAGGCAGAAAAATTTTTGTAAAAGAACTCTCATGTTTATGTATCCCTTGCCCTCTATTTACTCATAATCATACATTGGCAGCAAGCTGTAATGTAAGTTCACCTACAAATGGGATTGCCAGTGAGCCTTCACAAGGTTGCAGGGAAAAAAAAAATGTCTGAGTCACTTCTCCCATAATGTCCCTCATCCTCCACTTACCTCCAGCAGGACATGGTAAGAAAGGCTCTTCCACATCCCTAACATTCACTTCCTAATTCATCATGACTTTTTGAGAGCAATGGGAAGACAATGGAAACAGCAGGTTGGTTCTGAAGAACTTGGCACTCAGGATCCACTCTATCTCTAGAGGTGTGGTTTCCCTTACTCCCCAGACCTGAAGTTCTCTCATAATATTTGTAATCAACTAAATGTATACAACCTTTATAATCAGAGGTAGGGCCTAGAGCCATTTTTTTTAAGTTCTCTACTCTATGGAGATCTAGACAAGCTATAGTTGATCCATCACTGTACTAAATTTTAATTCTTATCCTTCAGAATCTTAGCATTCCATTCCTTGCTCATGCAGGAAATGCTTATCCACAGTGTATAGAGAACTGACAATGAAATATTGCCAGTGGGATCTCCTCCTAACTTTAATCTATTGCCCAACTGGCAGAGAGAGAAAAAAAGGAAAGGAGAGAAATGACAAGACCCCTTATTTCAGAAGCGAAATAAACCTGGGACACCAATGTGATACAGCTTGAGGTCAAAAAGGGAAAAAAGACTATCCAAATATAGAGACAGCTAAGTATTAGGAATTTAAAACTAATTTGGAAACTAATACAATGTCTTGGGAAATATAAGGCAACAATTACCTTGAATCAAAAGAGAGTAGTATTAAAGGAAAAAAGCTGCCCCCAAACAGGATTACTTGGCCCAAGAAGATTCTCTAAGTGTATATAAAAAGAGAAAAGTGGTCAACAGAAAACAGCCAGCAAAGTTAAAAGCTTGCACTTACAAACTGGGACCTTCATACTGCTTTAGCACAATTTGTTGTAAGTGGGGTTTCCGAATTATAAAAACAATAAAGTCATTTTATAGGAAAAAAACTAAGATATAGGTTTCATGGCCTATTTAAGGGAGATACTTCAGCTTGGCTGAACTATTTTGAAGGCTAGTCTCTTTTGGTACAAAGTGACATCCTAAAAAAATTCTAGGAAGAAAAAAAGTCTAACATGGGGCAGTTGTGGAAGTAAAGTCCATGCAAATTGTTTGAGGTTACAGAATCAATTATCATGGTATCAAAAGTAAACTGGCTTTGTTCTTGCTCCTGTTTGGCAGATCCACTTCCCTGATGCTCCAGGTGGAATATTTCATGGGTATGTTTCTTCCCAGCAAGTAGAATTCCCCTCACTGTCAGTGTGGCTCACTGCCATTTTCAGCTATTTCTGACTCAAGGCTAGTTTTATTTACACCTTCAACAGATGTTCATGGGAAACATTATTCATGAACGATATACTATCTCTAATCTATAGGCTTTTAATAGATGTGCCCCAAATCAGTGCCTATCTCCAGTCAATAGTCTTGTCACATCCTACTCTAACTTGTTCTCACTGGAATGGGTGAATTAAGATTTAACAAATTATTTTGCTAAAGAGAAGACAGGGAACTTACAAGCTTAGATGTTTTTTTCTACCCTTTCTGTCTGTCCCCATCACCCACAACCTAATGCTCACAACAATTACCCTGATTCTGCAGTTCATCCAAGTCCATGAAGCGGCTAGGATGAGGGTTAAACCCTTTCGCTGCCTCTAACTCCTTCTCCCGTTTTCTTCGAAGTTCCTGTTCCTGCGCCCTCCTGGCCACCTCTTCCTGCAATTCATCCAGTTCACTTTTAGAAGATATCTCCTCACCTGTAACATAAGCAAGAGAGAAGTCACCACATTTCCATTACCAAGACTAAGTACTTGATGAATTTATGACCACTGCAATACTTTCCTTTTGGAATTCTTGCTTTCAATTTGGAGTTTATTTGTTATTTATTATTATTATTATTATTATTTTGAGACGGAGTCTCACTGTGTTCCCAGGCTGGAGTGCAATGGCGCAATCTTGGCTCACTGCAACCTCCGCCTCCCGGGTTCAAGAGATTCTTCTGCCTCAGCTTCCTGAGTAGCTGGGACTACAGGCACATGCCACCAAGCCCAGCTAATTTTTGTGTTTTTAGTAGAGACAGGGTTTCACCATGTTGGTCAGGCTGGTCTCGAACTCCTGACCTCGTGATCCACCCGCCTTGGCCTCCCAAAGTGCTGGGATTACATACAGGTGTAAGCCACTGCGCCTGGCCCAATTTGGAGCTTATATTTTGGATAGTGCTTTCCATAATTAGATTCCGGATGGCACTTGGGCCAGGAATAATAATAATAATAACAACAGGCCGGGCATGGTGACTCACGCCTGTAATCCCAGCACTCTGGGAGGCCAAGGCGGGAGGATCACCTGAGGTCAGGAGTTTGAGACCAGCCTGGCTAACATGGTGAAACCCCGTCTCTACTAAAAATACAAAAATTAGCCGGGTTTGGTGGCAGGCGCCTGTTATCCCAGCTACTCGGGAGGCTGAGGCAGGAGAATCACTTTAACACGCGAGGTGGAGGTTGCAGTGAGCCAAGATCGTGCCACTGCACTCCAGCCTGGGGGACAAGAGCAAGACTTCGTCTCAAAATAATAATAATAATAATAACAACAACAACATTTATTGAGTGCTTCACAACAATAGTATTACACTGAACATTTGTTCAGCACTTACTATGTGCCAGAAACAGTTTTAAGCATGTTTACATGTATTATTTCATTTAATCATAACAACAACTTATGAGGTAGATACTATTACCCCCATTTTAGGAATGAGGAAACTGAGTCACAGGAGGATAAATAATTTGCCCAAGGTAAACCAAATGGGAAATAATGGAGCTAAATTAAAGTCAAGTAGGTTAAATTCATAATCATGCTCTAATCATTAGAGAACATTTTCTACCAGGTGTTGTCACTGACTGACTGGGGAGCTTCAAGAATGTCATTTTCTCACCCTTAATTTCCACCACCTCTTTGAATTTGTAAAATGTCCACAGCAGTATAAGTCCAATTTTATAAACCTTTCTAGATGGATCTAAATAGATCCAGAAGGATGTCCATAATAAATTAAGTGAAAAATTGAGAGAATAACATGCATAGTATGACTTCATCTTTTTAAAAATGGTGCTTACCTATATATATATATGTACATAAACTTATCTATGTACTTGTGTAAGCATAGAAAAAGACAGAAAGATATATACCGCAATGGTAACACTGGTTCCTTCAATTTCAGGAGGCAAAGGGCAGATTATTGAATTACTGGACTTGATTTACCCCTGTAGTTTTTTAAAGGAGTATGCAAAGTTACCATATAAGAATGTTCTGTGTCTTAATAAAATGGTTAGATCAAATTGTGGGGCATAAATAGGGCTTATTATACAAACAGGATGGTGGGGTGATATGGTGTGTGAAGAATCTTGTCATAACTCCTTGCTAATTATCTTTTACCAGTTGAAGAACGCTGTTGGTGAATTGTATCCAACTGGTCCAGAATTGAGGACTATTCAGGAGATCATGAGACTCAGTTAGTGTAATTAAAAAAATGCTGGCTATCTGAAGAGAAGGGAGAATAGTCTCATGCATGATTCACAAGTTTCTTGAAACAATGTTATTCAACATGAAATAAATTAAAATGTGGGGAATAAATCAAATGTATAATTACAATGGGAAGCCCAAATGTCTTCCACGTGTCTCTAACTGAAACTTACTAGAGCCCAGGATTCCAGAGATATCTGCCTCTATAGGCATTGTTCTGCTCTGCCAGATGTCCACAACCTTTAGTATACATACCTAAAAGGGTTCATGCCTTTTTACTACTGCTGCTGCAGGCCTTTCTTCCTGCAACCTCTAAGAATTGTCAGTAGCTATCAAGAGAATTGGTAGTAAGACTAAGATATTTAGCCAGGGGTAAGGATAAATTTGAATTGCTTATTTCCAAGTTTTGCAAATAGCCACATGTACCCCTTTGGTATGTCAATTCATAATACTAAACAATAAGAAATCCATTTCCTGAGAGGCTGTCCCTAATCCAAGGAAAGCCCTAGGATTTATTCTTCTGAAGAATGGGGATGTTATTAACACTGTTCACCATATTTCTGTCCCTTCTTGCTCCCACAAGGGCTCCCTCCAGGTAGAAAGAAATATTCAGGCAGGCTGTGATGGAGAACAAAAAATAGATAAATCCAAAGATGGAGCAACTGAAATGACTCTACATTTACATTCTGATGGAATATTCAAACTGTAACTGTCCTCTTTTTTTTTGAAATGGAGTCTCACTGTCGCCCAGGCTGGAGTGCAGTGGCACGATCTTGGCTCACTGCAACCTCCGCCTCCCAGGTTCAAGCAATTCTCCTGCCTCAGCCTCCCGAGCAGCTGGGACTACAGGTGCACACCGCTACGCTGGTTAATTTTTTGTATTTTAGTAGAGATGGGGTTTCACCATGTTGCCCAGGCTGGTCACGAACTCCTGAGCTCAGGAAATCTGCCTGCCTTGGCCTCCCAAAGTGCTGGGATTACAGGTGTGAGCCACCGCGCCCGGCCTGTAACTGTCCTTTAATTTCAAATGTGCTCAGGTAAGTCTGGTCCCCAGACAAAACTGCTGGTCAAATCCAGTCCTCAAATTCAGTGTCATTCTGCTTACCTGAGAAAGGCTGACTCTTTGTCCAGCCACCCATGGATGCTGTGGAGTCTACCTCCAGGATGCTACTGCTGTGCGACTTTGGGATATGACGCCAGGAAGGAACCAACCCAGCTGATCTCTTAGCACTTGGATCCCTTCAAAAGAGAACTCAGAGTCTAGTGAAAGCATGAAAGCAGGTTATAGCAACATTCCTAGGACTAAATCTCTCTCAAAAAAAAAAAAAAATCAAACTACACAATTAGAGCTTCTGCTAAACTACTTCTGAAGAATTGAAATATCCACTCATTCTCCTATCTAATCTCATCTCACCTCATTCACATCTTGTGCATCTAGCACAGTATCTGGTACATAATACATATTCAAAATCTGTTGAATGTATTAATGAACATATTGGTTTCATATCTATTTCCTTCTTTCTTACTAAACCTTTGTAGCATCTTCTCATAAGTAAAACTGAACAGGATCCTGTGGACAGGGAAGAACATTGAGAGAGTATGAACATGTGGTTATCACCTTTGTAGAAGATATAATCATTCTTTTCAAAGCAGCTCTACTATTAGAAAAATTGCCTTGGCCAGGTACAGTGGCTCATGCCTGTAATCCCAGCACTTTGGGAGGCTGAGGCAGGCGGATCATGAGGTCAAGAGATCAAGACCATCCTGGCCAACATGGTGAAACCCTATCTCTACTAAAAATACAAAAATTAGCTGGGTGTGGTGGCGGGCGCCTGTAGTGCCAGCTACTAGGGAGGCTGAGGCAGGAGAATCGCTTGAACCCAGGAGGCAGAGGTTGCAGTGAGCCGAGATTGTGCCATTGCACTCCAGCCTGGTGACAGAGCGAGACACTCCATCTCAAAAAAAAAAAAAAGAAAACAGAAAAATTGCCTCTGTGGCAACTCAGTAAAAATAATGTATGGAGATTTGAAAGTTATAAAGCAAACTGAGCCCTATGGGCAGGGTACAATGAGTGCTAATAAACTGTCATCATTATTATGAATATTATTAGCATCATAAAACACAGAGTCCCAGTGACCCTAAAACAAATCAAAATAAAAACTATCCCACCATACTGGGTGTGGTGACTCACACCTATAATCTCAGTACTCTGGGAGGCTGAGGTGGGTAAATCACTTGAGCCCAGGAGTTCAAGACAAGCCTGGGCAAAATGATGAAACCCCATCGATACTAAAAAAAAAAAAAAAAAAAAGCAACGATAACAACAAAACACTGTCCCAAAATAACATTTGGGTTTCTTCTCTGATTTTAGGATTACATAAGTTTTAATTCACTAATCCATTCTTTTTGAGACGGAGTTTCGCTCTTGTCACCCAGGCTGGAGTGCAGTGACATGATCTTGGCTCACTGCAAACTCCGCCTCCCGGGTTCAAGTCATTCTCCTGCCTCAGCCTCCAGAGTAGCTGGGACTAGAGGTGCGCGCCACCATGCCCAGCTAATTTTTGTGTTTTTAGTAGAGACAGGGTTTCACCATGTTGGCCAAGATGTTCTCGATCTCCTAACCTTGTGATCCACCCACCTCGGCCTCCCAAAGTGCTAGGATTACAGGCATGAGCCACCGCGCCTGGCCCACTAATCAATTCTTTTTTTGTTTGTTTGTTTTTTTGAAATGGAGTTTCACTCTGTTGCCCAGACTGGAGTGCAATGGCACGATCTTGGCTCACTGCAACGTCCACCTCCTGGGTTCAAGCAATTCTCCTGCCTCAGCCTCCCAAGTAGCTGGGATTACAGGCTCCCGCCACCACGCCCGGCTAATTTTTTTTTTTTTGTATCTTTAGTAGAGACGGGGTTTCACCATGTTGGCCAGGCTGGTCACGAACTTCTGACGTCGTGATCCACCCGCCTCGGCCTCCCAAAGTGCTGGGATTACAGGTGTGAGCTACTGCGGCAGGCCTAGTCCGTTTTTGTTTTTTTTTTTTTTTTTGAGATGGAGCCTTGCTCTGTCGCCTAGGCTGGAGTTGCCATGGCACGAGCTCGGCTCATTACCACCTCCACCTCCTGGATTCCAGTGATTCTCCTGCCTTAGCCTCCCAAGTAATTGGGATTACAGACGCCCACCACCATGCCTCACTAATTTTTGTACTAGCCTGGGATTACAGGCGTGAGCCAACACGCCTGACCTAATCTGTTCTTTAATACATTTTTTTACTGTGTATATTTAAGGTATACAACATGACGTTATGAGATACATAGAGACAGTAAAATGGTTACTATAATTGAAGGAAATTAATATACCCATCATCTCATATAGTTACCCATTTTTTTTTGTTTTTGTGGCAAGAGGAGTTAAAATCTACTCATTTACCATGAATCTCATATGCAGTACAATTTTATTAATTGTAGTCATGTTTTACATTAGATCCCTAGACTTGTTTATCCTACATATCTGAAAAATACAGAAATCTTCACAAATTTTTGTGCCACCTTTGAGCAGGAGCCATGCTAATCTTCTCTGTATTGTTCCAATTTTAGTATATGTGCTACCAAAGCAAGCACTAAACAATTATTTCATTATCCTTAGCAAACTAAGACAGGAACAGAAAACCAAATACAGCATATTGTCACTTATAAGTGGGAGCTACGTGGTGAGAACACATGAACACACAGAGGGGAACAACAGACACGGGCCTATCGGAGGGTGGAGGGTGGGAGGAAAGAAAGGATCAGGAAAAATAATTAGTGAGTACTAGCTTAATATGTGGGTAACAAAATAATCTGTACAATGAACTCCTATGACACAAGTTTATCATAACAAACCTGCACATATACCCCCTGAACTTAATTTTTTAAAATTATTTTATACATGATAACTGTATTTCAAATAGAAAGTTCTCTCTCCTTTCTCAAGTGCCTTTGTTCTTCCAGCAGAGGGTGCTGTTGTTATAGGAAGTTGATAGAGCACATAGAGATAATAGCAAAGGCCATCCCTCCACTTGTCTAAGCCATGCCTGAAAGCCCCAAGTAGGTGGCTCACATTGCTGCAAGAGACAATGTTGCTGTTCAAAGGCCAAACAATACCTGTAGACATTTGAGCTCTCAGGCAGGGCTGCATCCAGGCTGACAGGGCTGCTGCTGTTCCTCTCACTGCTTTCATAGCCAGATTCCATTCGCTGGATTAGTCGGGGGTGCTGCTCTAAAAGGTGAGAGCCTGGCCGTGCTGGGCCCCAGCGCTTGTACTGGGGGCTTGGTCCACCAAATCTAATGTCGTAAGAAGGTGGCTTGCTTGGTTCATCTGGTATAAATTCTTTAGCTATCCCAATCAAAAGACAGGTATGGAAAATGAGGTAGATTTAGCATTTGCCTAAAATCAAGACCTAACTAACTCCTCCCTCTAGCTACTTATTCACTGAACTCATATCCCTAAAACACCCGACATCAGAGTAAAAATGCCCCTTGCCAGATGTACCAAAAAACCCAGGTTTTAAAAAGACATAAATCAACTTTATTCAAAAGCCCAATTCTTCCCTAATTATCTCCTCACCTGAATCCTCAGAAAAGGGGCTAAGCTGGGTATAGCCACAGTGCTTCCTTTTGTCCTTACTAAAGATACTGTCAATATTCAGAGATTCTCGTTTGGGTCTCCATGTGGGACGATACTTGCTGGAAGAACTGGATTTTGACTCACTGCTGGTACTCTCTATTTCCCAGTCATGAGAGTGTAAAGGCAGGGTCCTAGGAGGTTTTTTGTCAGGCTGGTCTCCTCCTCTGCCCCCGCAGTGAGAGCCTACATTGGTCTGAGAAGCCAGGGATGGTCTGTTATGGATCATATTGCTGACTGTCTCTTTAAAATCTCTCAGCCTGTTGGTGCTGCTGGATGGTTTGGAGGCATTTCTAGGAGCCTGCTTCTCTTTCAGTGTTTCTCCTAAAAACACAAAGAATGAAAGAAATATAGATGTTTAAAGTGATCACGGATACTAGACCCCAATGTTGAAAAAGCAAAGAAAAGCCCTCTGAACAGAAAGGAGAAGCCAACAGTCTGGAGCATGACAGAAGTTTGATAGAGTGAATGAAGGAGAAAGAGAAGCAGTGCAGAAGGGCTTGCCTTCACTGTGGTATCCCGAGGCCTGGGGCTCATCGCCTTTTCTCCTAACCCGACCAGAGCTCCTCTTGCGCTCTATCAGTGACCCTTTCTTGGATGTGTGTTTCTGATTACATTCACTATCAGTCAGGTGTCCTGAAAAAACAAGGAAATTGGGGTAAGCTGGTATCTGAGACTAACCTCCATCCTCCTGAGAACCTACCTAATCTCCCTTTGGGAGTGCCACAAATTTAGAGTACCCATGGAATAGAAGCTGTAGGGCATAGGCTATCTGATTTCAGTGTAGGAACCTCCCAGTAGATAAATGCAGAGAAGGGCCAGGTGCAGTGACTCACACCTATAATTCCAGCACTTTGGGAGGCTAAGGCGGGCAGATCACTTGAGGCCAGGAGTTCGAGACCAGACTGACCAACATGGCAAAACCCTGTCTCTACTAAAAATACAAAAATTAGTCCGGCATGGTGGCATGTGCCTGTAGTCCCAGCTACTGAGAGGCTGAGGCATTAGAATCACTTGAACCCAGGAGGTTGCAGTGAGCCGAGATCACGCCACTGCACTCCAGCCTGGACGACAGAGCAAGACTCTGTCTCAAAAAAAAAAAAAAAAAGATAAATGCAGAGAAGCTGGGAGCATCCAAATTTACAATGTCTCCTGAGCAATGACCAATCTCAATCCCACTCCTAATCTTCCCCAGTGACCCAGAAGGACTAATGACATGTTTCTAGGTAACTTTTTAAAGGCAAAAGTTTTAAAGATTATATAAAAATGTCAGGTAGCCATATACTTTCACTCTCATAAATTGAAGACAGAGTTTTCCTTTTATTTATTTAGCAACACATATCAAATAAAGTCTGATTTTCAGTACATCTGGTATTATCCTGTATACTCCAGACTTTGCCCACAAGAGCTCTGATTTTATATGGCTTTAAGACCCAGTTCTAAGCTTTCCTTAATTGTGGATCATTTAAAGGACATTTCAACTTTGATTCTCATTCCTATCCCCAACCCATCTTCACGAAACTTGGCTCCATCCAGAGATTACACTTCATAGTTCCTTAATACTAATCACTGGGAAAACCAGGAGAGCTGGGCTCTTTTATGTAACTTGCCCTGCTTCATGCCCATAGTATGCAAATACATGAGCATGATTTGATGACAGCAAAGGTCAGATTCTAAAGGATATAAGCAACTAAATTGCTAGAAGCCAGAGATGAATTAAGCAGGTAAATTAAGTTTGAAGATATGCTTAGAAAAAAAAAACCTAGGTCAAATGCATGGAGAGCTAACAAAAATTTGTTTTCACATGATAGTACATGAAAATCCTTATGCATATTCAAGTATCACCAGTGTAGTGATATGGATACATATTTTCAATCAGTTGCCCCTTGGAATCTTGTATTGCTTTTATTTGGTCCTTTGCTACCTCTGTGCCCACAAGAAAGATTTAAGAGAGGAGGAAATAACTTGGAACAACTAAGTCTTTTTTTTTTTTTGAGACGGAGTCTCGCTCTGTCGCCCAGGCTGGAGTGCAGTGGTGCGATCTCAACTCACTGCAAGCTCCACCTTCCGGGTTCACACCATTCTCCTGCCTCAGCCTCCTGAGTAGCTGGGACTACAGACGCCTGCCACCACACCCAGCTAACTTTTTGTATTTTTTTTAGTAGAGACGGGGTTTCACCATGTTAGCCAGGATGGTCTCGATCTCCTGACCTCGTGATCCACCCACCTTGGCCTCCCAAAGTGTTGGGATTACAGGCGTGAGCCACTGTGCCCGGCCGCAACTAAGTCTTACAAATGTTAAACCAATGGGCATGTTCAAACCATTAACACAAATCAGCCTCTACTGGAAAATATGCTTAGTTTATCCTGTGGCTTGGCTTCTCTCTGGTTCACAGCTTCAAAAAGTGGGTCTAAAAAACTCACACCTGACACAATCAATGCAGTAGTCATCAAAAGAAAGCCAACACAAGTCTGACAAAACCTCTAGGTCCAACTACCAATTTACAAGAAATATAGGACACAGAAATGTGTTAAAGTATACCATAGGAATAAAATCAGCAAAATTCAGAATGTGGGAAATCTACAGGACAAAATACCTAGTTCTAGCAATAAATTGCAAGGAAAAAAAATAGAGGAAAAAACAGTAGATTAAAAGAAATGCAAAGGACTTATCAACTCATCAGAATGCATAGACCTCATTTAGATGCTGAGTCAAACACATAAACCATGAAAATATTATGATACTTATAAGTGGATATGTGAACACTCATTGGTTACCTATCAGTTTTAAGGAATTATCATTACTATTTTTAAGTGTTACAATGCTGGGCTGGGCACGGTGGCTCACGCCTGTAATCCCAGCACTTTGGGAGGCCGAGGTGGGTGGATCACGAGGTCAGGAGATCGAGACCATCCTGGCTAACACGGTGAAACCCCGTCTCTACTAAAAATACAAAAAATTAGCCGGGCGTGGTGGCGGGCGCCTGTGGTCCCAGCTACTCGGGAGGCTGAGGCAGGAGAATGGCATGAACCTGGGAGGTGGAGATTGCAGTGAGCCAAGATTGTGCCACTGCACTCCAGCCTGGGCGACAGAGCAAGACTCCGACTCAAAAAAAAAAAAGGTGTTATAATGCTACGTTTAAAAAGTGATTTCTTATGTTTGAGCAAACATAAGATATATTTATGGAAAATGTGATATAATGCCTGGGATGTGCTTCAAAATAATCCAGGAGTGGGTAAAGGTACAGGTAAAACTAGACTGGCCATGAGTTATAATTATTGAAACTAGGTGATGGGTACATGAATGGGCAGTACACTATTCTATACAGTTTTGAATATCTTTGAAATTCTTGATATTTAAAAAAAAAAGCCCCCACAGCTTATAAACCACCAATCTCAAACAATGAGCTCACAAATTCTCACAGTCCCTAAGAATATGGACACTGTTCTATGCCTTAGGCATTCTATCTCCCAGAATAAACTTTCCATCTCAGCAGTCATTCACTGTTCTTCCCTGTATTGATTTCTTCCTCTGACATGGGCATACTCTCCTACAGATAAACAAAACAATGCAAGAATATTCTCTGCATGGAACTCACAATAACAAATAGATATCTTTCATTCTTTTGCTTCTCTATCCTTCAGGAAGCTTAGCAAGCTGACATGCAGTTGTCCCTCACCAATCCCATAAATAGGCCCCTTCTATCAAAGCTCTTCACTTAGGACAAAGCCTGGCATGAGAACATGATGATGTGCAAGATCACAGGGGCTTAATGGGATACCACAGGAATCAAGAGTATAGGAGAAGAAAAGCAGACTTCAGAATAATCACATCAATAATCACATTACAATCGTCTTTATTGACATGCTGCTATTGACAGGAGTATGTGCAATGGAGCATCACGGTTCATTCAAAACTGTGTTGCTTCTTTGTATCCCATTGAATTGCCCAAATTCTGTGCCATTCTGCCTTTGCGTAACGAACATTTCTGACTTCCCCCAGTTTCTTTCTCCTTTTTTTTTTTTTGAGACGGAGTCTCGCTCTGTTGCCCAGGCTGGAGTGCAGTGGCACGATCCCAGCTCACTGAAAGCTTCGCCTCCTGGGTTCACGCCATTCTCCTGCCTCAGCCTCCCGAGTAGGTAGGACTACAGGTGCCTGCCACCATGCCCAACTAATTTTTTTTTTTGTATTTTTTAGTAGAGACGGAGTTTCACCGTGTGTTAGCCAGGATGGTCTCCATCTCCTTACCTCATGATCCACCCGCCTCGGCCGCCCGCCTCGGCCTCCCAAAGTGCTGGGATTACAGGTGTGAGCCACTGTGCCTGGCCTCGCAGTTTCTTTTTTTAGGAGATCTATGCAGGAATTGATTCAGGCAAGCAGGACCCTCTGTATAAGTCCCTACCTGTGTCCCGACTGCTCTGAGACATGGAATCATTTTCCACATTATAGATGACTGTCCCCTGAGAATCAGAAGAGAAGTGACTGACCACAGACTCATGGTGGGAATGTTTGTAGGGATAGCTCTCCGTTGAGGAATCTGTTCGAGTGTCACTTGAGATGGAGGGCTCCCTCCCTAAGAGGAGGAGGAAACACATATGCAAAAAGTGAGGAAACAGAACAGTAGCAAAGAGAAGGAAAAGAGATGGACACAACAAAGCTCCATAAGGCAAGAACTTCCTAGACACAAGTGTGAGAAGGATATGCTATACCATCAAGCCATTCTTCCCAACACCCAACTTCCAGATCACCCAGACACATGTAAAATTCCTCCCATCCCTGTCCCTACCCTGCTGAAGCCCTCACTTTGCCTGCCACTGTGAAAAACTGTGAGGGTTTTACAAAACCTATCGGGGGAGAAGCAGAAGTGATGAAAAAGTTGTGAAAAGTAAGATCTATTTAGATGGAAAGTCCCAGGACAACCTGTCATACATAGTCAGTTGTTCTCCTATCCCATAATCTTTCTCCTATACTGCCAAGAATGTCAGTTAAATTTTTGAATTGATATTAGATGCATTTTTAATGTCTCTGAGAAATTATTGGGGCTGTTATATGACATACATTAGTATAAATTAGTTCAATCAGACTGCTTCCCTCTGAATACCTAGCTGAGATAAGCATAATAGGACAAATGGGTATTTGACTGAAGGGAGAAGAGGTAGAACAGGTCTGGGTGGGGTATGAGAGGTGGAAGAAAGCACCAGGTACCAAGCAGGAGGGAGGTACAAAGGGGAGAAAGAAAGACGTCAAAGTCAAGTATCTTCTCTTTCAAAATTATATCAAGGGCCAGTACCAGATCCAGAAGAGTAAAATAATATTTCTTCCTCCTTTTCAGTAATCAAGCCAAAACTATTAGGTTATACCTCAAATATATTATAAGATTCTGTGAGCTACCCTAGAACTTTAGCCATCAAGCTGAAAATTGTTTTTACAGAAAGTCGTTACTTAAGTTCTGAAAAATTAACTTAGAAGTGAACAACTGATTCATAAGCAGAGGAATATTACTACTGGACAAGGAATTTTTCCCCCTCCAAGACAGAGTCTTGCTATTTTGCCCAGGCTAGGCTCAAACTCCAGGGCTCAAGTGATCCTCCCACCTCAGCCTCCCAAATAGCTAGGATAACAGGCATGCATCACCCTGCCCAGCTACACATTTGCAATTTTAAAACAAAAATATCTCATGCCAAACAAAATAACTAGCCTTGTAGTGGCTCAAATAAAACAACTCAATTAAGTCGCTGTTAAATTGCTAATAAAAATCAGCCATCCTCACCAATATTAGAAGGTTAAATATTGAGCCTCGCAAACTTAATATCTCAGTCTAAATAAACATAATTTCCTTTTCACTTCTGAGTTGAGGCCAAGTGATTTAGGCAACACTGTTTTGACAACTGAAGGAAATAAAGGCTGGCCCAAGTTAGGCTTCAGCACAAATCGGCACTTCTTTCTTACCTCTAATGGATCCTCTTTCTCCAAGCTAGGTTACGAGCTAAGCACATAATTAACTATGAGTCCCAACTGTTTGATCGCATGGGGTGAGGAGAGAGGAGAGGTAAAGAGCCTGGCTGCTCACCTGAATCTTCACTGTCGTAGCATGTCCTGCTGTATGACTGGAACTCAGCCTGGGGAGGCAGGTCCTGGGTGGACACTGGGGTACCCTGGGGATCTGCATAAAGCAGCAGCAGGGGCTGATAATGCCCCTTGATGCATTTGGTCACCACATCCTTCCATTTGGGCCCAATCTGAACCAGAAACAACCAGAAGAACATGACAATTATACTTTATATCCACAATTCACAACATATCTTTCTGTTCTGTATTTCTAAAGAAAATAAGAGATGAAAAGATAAGAATTGGGTAAAAAGGCAGCAAAAAAGATCTCAGACCTAACACTTTTTAAATTAAATCTTTTTTTTCTTTGCTAAGTCCTTTTAGAAAGCACTAAAATCCTATAGGAGAATAAAAGAATGAATAAAATTAATTTTATTTCTGTGAACCATCAACTCAGTTGTAAAATAGGAATAAAAGTTCTCAAAGGTGGATATGCTACGTGAGGGAACTTCAGCTGCCTTGGTGACCAATTTCTTTTCACAGACATCAAATTAAGCCCTCACTAGAAATTTGCATTTCCTTAGTTTTCTCCTAAATATTAAAATCACTTTCATGAAGCTGAAGAGCAGACAGAAACTCTTTCACAGACTGCCTTAGAACAAATGACATTCAGTTTCAGAGTTCGCAAATGGTAGGATATAAAATGTCAAACTGCTTAGCATAGACAATTGAACCTCTCGGCCTTAGCCCTGTGCTGGATTCAGCTCTGTTACCATAGTGGAAAAGAGAGAACAGCCACAGAATCAATTCAACCCAATCCTCAAACTCACACCATCTTAAGCTTGAACCAGTCACATTTCTTAGATAATGTGCTGCTCTTGGGGTTAGACAACTAGCATAGTGATATGTTCACAACAGATGTCCAGTAAACTTAAAACTGAGTTATTAATTAAAACATTTATATGCTCTTCACATATTAATATAATCATATTTACTACTTTATAAGGGTATTTTCAAATAAAAACCCTAAATCTAAAAGAACTTAAATAAATTGCCCCAAATTACAACAACGCAAAAGAGACAAAGAAAAGAATAAGGGAATTTGACAAATACTTTACTATTTGTGGAAGACACTGCTTAAAGTCTGTGGATTGGTGTAGATTACAGTCACACCTTATCTCCTTATCTGCTAACCTTATCACAAGCAGCTTCCTAACTCATGCAGATCACATAAGCCACTTCAACCACAAACTCTGTGGTTTAGACAGTACCAACTTTCCTGCTTTGTCATTATAACCCTACATGCCTTATAACTATCCCAAAACACATGTTACTCTGTGATGGGGCACTTCAGGGAGACAACAAAGAATAATTTACAGCAGCCCCGAGACAAAGTAGTATGCACTGATAACTCCAAGATCTGAAATTCTGAACTTTGTATTAACCTTATAACCTCATTTGAGGCATTAGAGTGTTCCTACTCAAATCAATCAACACGCACATTAAAAAAAAAAAAAAAAACAACAAAAAAACATTCCTCTCTGGGATCCTAGCTTCCAAGAAGACAAAGAAAAGAAAGAACATGGCATGCCAAAAAGGGCTGTGGCTATGTGCAGCTCACTCGCTGCAAGAACTGTGCCTGAGGCATGCCCAAGGACAAGGCTATTAAGAAGTTTCTCATTCAAGGCCGGGCGTGGTGGCTCACATCTGTAATCCCAGCACTTTGGGAGGCCAAGGCGGGTGGAACACTTAATGTCAGGAGTTTGAGACCAGCCTGGCTAACATGGAGAAACTCCATCTCTCCTAAAAATACAAAAATCAGCCAGGCATGATGCTGCGCGCCCGTAATCCCAGCTACTCGGGAGGCTGAGGCACGAGAATCACTTGGGCCCGGGAGGCAGAGGTTGCAGTGAGCTGAGATCGTGCCCCTGCACCCCAACCTGGGTGACAGAGCAAGACCCTGTGTCAAAAAAAAAAAAAAAAAAAGTTTCTCATTCAAAACATAGTAAAGGCTGCAGCTGTCAAGGACATTTCTGAAGTAAATTTCTTTGATGCCTATGTGCTTCCTAAGCTGTAGGTAAAGCTACATTACTACATGAATTGTGCCATTCATAGCAAGGTAGTCAGTAATCAATCTCCCCAAGCCCAAAAGGTGATAACATCCCCACCCAGATTTAGACCTTCGAGTGCTGACCCATGAGCTCCACCAAAGCCCACATAAGGAGCTGACTCCTCAGGACTGAAGAAAAACTATTTTCTAGAAAAAAAAAAAGGAGATTATAGTTTAAAAAAACACTTTGGGCCAGGCACTGTGGCTCACGCCTGTAAACCCAACACTTTGGCAGGCTGAAGAGGGAGGATCACTTGAGCCCAGGAGTTCCAGACCAGCCTGGGTAACATCTCTAAAACAAAAAAACAAAAAATTTTAACTAGCTGGGTGTGGTGGCCACACACCTATAGTCACAGCTACTCAAGAGACTAAGGTGAGAGGATTGCTTAAACGTGGAAGATAAAGGCTGCAGTGAGCCATTATCATGCCCCTGCACTCCAGCCTGGGCAATAGAGTGAGGAGACCCTATCTCAAAAAATAAAGTAAAATGCTTTGTCACCTATAAATACAAAACTGCTGAATGCCTGGTGAGGGGATTCAGAGGATATAATAGAAGATACATTGTTCCTATCCTCGAAGAACTAGCCATCTTCAGGGGAAGACAAGATGATACCTTCATGAATTCAGTAGGCAGACAGACATAAAAATATAAAATACACCAGGCACAGTGGCTCATGCCTATAATTCCAGCACTTTGGGAGGCTGAGGTAGGTGGATCACAAGGTCAGGAGTTCGAGACCAGCCTGGCAAACATAGTGAAACTCCGTCTCTACTAAAAATACAAAAATTAGCCAGGTGTGGTCACATGCGCATGTACTCCCAGCTACTCAGGAGGCTAAGGTGGGAGAATCGCTTGAACCCAGGAGGCAGAGATTGCAGTGAGCCGAGACCAAGCCACTGCACTCCAACCTGGGTGACAGAGTGAGACTCCATCTCAAAAAAAAAAAAAAAAAATTAAAAAAACAAAACAAAAAAATATATATATATATATGTTTTATAGAAATGTGGGGAGGTCCCATTCAAAATTATGAAAATGAAACACTAAAGACAAATGATTATTCTTTTTTTTTGTAGTCACCAAACACTTCAAAAAGGACTTGACTACTCCTACCTCCTTGACATGAGCATCATCAAAATACATCCATTTGCGAATCTTTGTTTGAAAAAAGAATGTAGAATAATGTTTGCCATAGTAACAGATCATTCCAACTAAGTACAGTTCAGATTGCTTGGCCCGGTCATCCGTCACTCTGAAAAACAGCTGAGGGGAAAGAAGAGAAAAGAAAGCACAGTCACATATTCAACCATTCCACATCATCTCTCAGCAGACTCCACCAACATTTCTTAAGTAAGGTACTGACTTGCTTCTCTTCCCTTCAGTTTAAGATTTTTGTTAGTTTAGATTAATCATCAGAATTTAACTTCAGCACTTTGTGAGGCCAAGGTAAGAGAATTACTTGAGGACAAGAGTTCGAGAACAACCTAGACTAGATAGCAAGACCCTATCTTTAGGCCCAGTGTGGTGGCTCACGCCTGTAATCCCTACACTTTGGGAGGGTGAGGTGAACAGATCTCTTGAGGTCAGGTATTCAAGACCAGCCTGGCCAACATAGTGAAACCCCATCTCTACTAAAAATACAAAAATCAGCTGGGTGTGGTGGTGCATGTCTGTAATCCCAGCTACTTGAGACGTTGAGGCAGGAGGCAGAGATTGCAGTGAACCGAGATCATGACACTGCACTCCAGCCTGGGCGACAGAGCAAGACCCCATCTCAAAAAAAGAAAGAAAGAAAGAAAGAAATTAACCCAAAAAGATAAAAAGTAAGGAAAAGCAAGACAGATAGTGGCCAGTAAACTGGTATGGTGATGATCTTTCTTCATACCTTTCAATAATTTTCTTACCAGGGCCTATCATAAGAGGAGCCAGGAAAGTTGGATTAAAAAAAAAAAAAACAAAAAAAAAAACCAGCTGGCCATGGTGGCTCACGCCTGTAATCCCAGCACTTTGGGAGGGGGAGGCAGGCGGATCACGAGTTCAGGAGATCGAGACCATCCTGGCTAACATGGTGAAACTCCGTGTCTACTAAAAATACAAAAAATTAGCTGGGCATGGTGGCAGGCACCTGTAGTCCCATCTACTGGGGAGGCTGAGGCAGGAGAATGGCATGAACCCAGGAGGCGGAGCTTGCAGTGAAGGGAGATCACACTACTGCACTCCAGACTGGGCGACAGAGCAAGACTCCATCTCAAAAAAAAAAAAAAAAGAAACAATTGCTTTTGTTTTTAAGAGACAGGGTCTTGCTATGCTGCCTAGGCTAGAATGTAGTGGCTATTCACAGGCAGAATCATTGCACACTACAGCCTTGAACTCCTTAAGCAATCCTCCCACCTCAGCCTCCTGAGTAGCTGGGACTACAGGTAGGCACTGGTGAAAAATGGAGATTTTATTGCTCACAGCCTACTCAGGTAAGATTCCTTGGGAAGAAAACCTAAAATAAGATCCCAGAAAGTTCATTTATTCTCAGTCATGGCTTAATGACATTAAAAAACAATAACAAAGGTTCTCTTTAGTCCCAGTATTATCCCAGACATTAGTTCCACACTGTGAATTTCATATTTTTGGGCTCAGGTCACCAACTTTTAACTTCTTCACCTA
Source organism: Gorilla gorilla gorilla (assembly GCF_029281585.2). Classification (NCBI taxonomy): domain Eukaryota; kingdom Metazoa; phylum Chordata; class Mammalia; order Primates; family Hominidae; genus Gorilla; species Gorilla gorilla. Next base: position 42,203,029 of record NC_073232.2, on the reverse strand, counting down.
CTATAGCAGTTCTAGTCAGGAATGCCCCTCTTTGGACCTTACTACCTCCCATGGTTGAATACCCTTCCCTACTTTATACTCGTATAAACTAACAATCAATAGAACATATAATAACTCTTTGAATTACTGATTTATTTTTATCAGTAGCTAAGCTCTGCCTATCCTGTCTTTCAAGGCCAAGTCATCCCATTTCTTCTTAAAAACTCTTTGCCACCTATAAAAGGAGGTATATGAGCACATACCTGCAAACACGGGTATCTGTACACAAATAAGTTTATCTGTCCAAAACATTATAATACTTGTCATCTAGGACATACCTGTTTGTCTAGTGCTCACTGCTCCTAAGCAATACTAAGACGCAAAAACTCAAAGTGAGAGATAAAGGTAACTAACACGCACATCACCCAGCTTAAGGCAGGTTCCCAGGCTGTGGATAACATCTTCTGCTAAGTCTGAGTGGTCTGAGTCCCATACCAGCCCAATCGTGATAATCTGTGGAGCATTCATCAACACACGGCGAATCCTGATCCTCTCTCCACAGTTGCTCTGAAATACATATATAAGGCTAGTTCAACATGTTTCCCACTGGCTTTGCATCAATTCCACTGATCGACGCTTCCCTTTCCCACTCCAAACCCCACCCCTGATTTAACTCACTGGACAGTTCCGCAGATCCCCCATGGTGCTGGCATTCTGCAGCAGCTCACCAAACATGCTTGGTGAAGGTTTCTCTCGTCTTTCCAGCATACAAATAGCCTGATTGCTTCAAGATGGGGAATAGAAGGGGGATGATGGTTTGTATTTAGTTACTGCTAAATCAAACATTAATGTACATTCCTAACTCACACATTTGACTTTCTTCCTCTGCCCCCTATACCAAAGCCCCTGACCAGGCTCAGTGTCCCATAAACACAGTAAGTACCTCTACCTGTCCCCAGATCCAAAGCTCATAGAATCCCCACTCCTCCTCCCACTTTGCTGGCCAGTACTGAGCCTAAGAAAAGGGGAGGGATGGGAGACGAAAGAAGGAGAACAAAAATTATTTTTAAATTACTGTTCTGCATTCCTACAATATAGCACAGACTCAGCAATAAGGATATAAAACTATTTGTGTTTTTATTGTTGTTGGTGGTGGTTTTTTTGAGACGGGGTCTCGCTCTGTTACCTGGCTGGAGTGCAGGGGCTCAATCTCAGCTCACAGAAACCTCCGCCTCCTGGGTTCAAGCAATTCTCATGCCTCAGCCTTCAGAATAGCTGGGATTACAGGCACGTGCAACCATGCCTGGCTAATTTTTGACATTTTTAGTAGAGACAGGGTTTTGTCATGTTGGCCAGGCTGGTCTCGAACTCTTAGCCTCAAGTGATCCGCCGACCTGGGCCTCCCAAAGTGCTAGGATTATAGGCATGAGCCACCATGCCCGGCCAAGATATAAAACTATTTGAATGTCTCCAATTAAAGTCCAATAGGCCAGGCACCGTGGCTCACGCCTGTAATCCCAGCACTTTGGGAGGCCAAGGCAGGTAGATCATTTGAGGTCAGGAGTTCAAGACCAGCCTGACCAACATGATGAAACACCGTCCTACTAAAAATACAAAAAAATTAGCGCGGTGTGTACTATTTGTAGAAGTAGCTGGAAGTCTCAGCTACTTGGGAGGTGGAGGCAGGAGAATCGCTTGAACCCAGGAGGCGGAGGTTGCAGTAAGCCGAGATTGTGCCACTGCACTCCAGCCTGGGCAACAGAGCGAGACTCTGTCTCAAAAAAAAAAAAAGTCCAATCAACTGGAGGAATGCCTAAAGACACAACAGAAAATCTTGTAAGACTCACCAAAGGGAAGTGGTGGAGATATAATGTACCATCTGGATGAAAGGCAGCGGATCAGAAGTGGCACCACAGCTAGTACATACACACTGGGCAAAAGAGAAAAAGGCAAAACCAAGCCACCATAATCAGGAACTGTTTTGGCACCCATTTAACACCCCATATCCCAGGATAAAGTGTTCTGGAAGAAATGTCTAAAAAAAGATGGAGCTAGAGTTCACCTGCTCAAACAATGTCATTGCAAATTTCTGATGGGAAATGCAGTGTTGGGCAGTACATATATCCTCTTTGGTTTCATCAGCAATGTGGAAGTGAATTCTCATCAGGAGGTTTTCCTGACAGGGAAAGAACAAAAGCAGTATACCAACAATATTTAATAGACAAATACATAAATTGGTAAGCAGCTTACCCATAGAAACAGCAACCCTTCTGGAAGGTAGGAATATTTTGATTTTTAAAAATTTTTATTTTAAAATAATTATAAATTCATAGCAAGTTTCAAAAATGTACAGGAGATCCCCTGTACCCTTCACCCAGCTTCCTCCAACAGTAACATCTGTGTTTTTTTTGTTTGTTTTTTTGTTTTTTGAGACGGAGTCTCGCTCTGTCACCCAGGCTGGAGTGCAGTGGCTCAATCTTGGCTCACTGCAAGCTCCGCCTCCCGGGTTCACGTCATTCTCCTGCCTCAGCCTCCCGAGTAGCTGGGACTACAGGCGCCCGCCACCACGCCCAGCTAATTTTTTGTATTTTTAGTAGAGACGAGGTTTCACCGTGTTAGCCAGGATGGTCTCGATCTCCTGACCTCGTGATCCGCCCGCCCCGGCCTCCCAAAGTGCTGGGATTACAGGCGTGAGCCACCGCACCCGGCACATCTTTGATAACTGTATCAGGAAATGGACATTGATAGAATCCAGACTTTATTCAGATTTCACCAGTTTTACATGCATTCATTTGTGTGTGTGTATGTATAGCTCTATGCCATTTTATCAAGATATAGACCAGTTCCATCACAAGGCTCCCTCATGCTGACCATTTAGAGCCTTACCCATCCAATCCTAACCCTAACCTGTGGTAATCACTAATGTCTTCTCTCATCTCCATCATTTTATTTCAAGAATGTTATATAAATGGGATCACATACCACATAACCTCTTTTTTTTTTTTTGAGACACACTCTGGCTCTGTCGCCCAGGCAGGAGTACAGTAGTAGAGCGATCTCGGCTCACTGCAACCTCTACCTCCTGGGTTCAAGAGATTCTCCTGCCTCAGCCTCCCAAGTAGCTGGGATTACAGGTATGTGCCACCACGCCTGGCTAAGTTTTGTGTTTTTAGTAGAGACTGCGTTTCACCACGTTGACCAGGGACCAGGCTGTTTTCGAACTCCTGACCTCAAGTGATCCGCCCGCCTTGGCTTCCCAAAGTGCTGGGATTACAGGAGTGAGCCCGGCCAGCATATAACCTTTTGATATTACATTTTTCACTTTCCCTTGAGATCTGTCCAAGTTGTGTAAATCAATAGTTTCTTTTTATTTTTATAAAAATACTTAATGCTTTGTATTGCTGCATAGTTCTTCACGGTACAGAAGTATCATCATTTGTTTAACCATCTACTCACTGAAGGACATTTGGGTTGTTTCCAGTTTTTTACTATTATGAATAACACTTCTATGAACATTCATAAACAGGTTTTGTTTTAATATAAGTTTTCATTTCTGTGGGATACATGTCCAGGAATGTAATTGCTAGATCATACGGTAGTTTACATGTCTAGCTTTTTAAGAAACTGCCAAACTGTTTTCCAGAGTAGCTATACCATTTTACATTCCCACCAGCAATATATCAGTGATCCAGTTCCTCAGGAGCACCTCTGATTTGGGGCCACATTTTACCCTGTGATGAGATATGTATCACTCTCAAATTTTCTTTTCTTTTCTTTTTTTCTTTTGAGACAGAGTCTCACTGTGTCACCCAGGCTGGAGTACAGTGGTGCTATCTAGGCTCACTACAATCTCCTCCTCCCAGGTTCAAGTGATTCTCTTGCCTCAGCCTCCCAAGTAGCTGGGACTATAGGCGCCCGCCACCATGCCTGGCTAATTTTTGTATTTTTAGTAGAGATGGGTTTTCGCTATGTTGTCCAGGCTAGTCTTGAACTCCTGACCTTGTGATCTGCCTGCCTTGGCCTCCCAAAGTGCTGAGATTACAGGCATGAGCCACCATGCCCAGCCTCAAATTTTCTAAATGGATTTACAGAGAGTCTTTCGAAGGTTGATGTATAGAACACAGAGTTCAGAAGAGCGAGGGGCATTGGAGGCAATGTAGCTATATAGCACATCACACTTATGCTAGGGACTCAGTTATTCCCTGATTAATTATCTTTAGAAATGGAGGAGCAGCATCAGTATTAGCATCACTTAGGAACCTGTTAGATACAGATATTCCGGGACTCCTCTGCCGGGCCTACTGTATCAGAAGCTCTGGGGGTACAATTTGTATTTTAATGAGCCTTGGATACTCTGAAGGTGAGAGCTGATGTTTTATGCAATGACAAGCACAAAACCACCAGCCTAAAGGAAAAATAATAACACACTGCTATAACAGAGACATTTTAGATCCCTGAAAAATCAGAGAAAACTCCTAGTTCTAACTGTAGAGATAAGGGCACAGCAAATTCCACCATAAAGTAGCCAGTCCCTGATGGAGACCATCAGCAGTCCCACCCCATATCAAAGAGGGCCAGAGGCCAGCACTTACAAAGCACTCTGCAGCATCATCCATAATTCCCAGCTGGAAACGTTGTTCATCCTGGAAAGTCTTTGCCAGAGCACTGCGGAGAGTGTCAGATGGAAGCACTTTTTCACTACTACACTGAAACTGGTTAAAGATTCCCTATAGGGAAGAGGTTAGACAAGAGAAAAAGTACAATGCTGTTATTAAACTTCTATACATCCTAGTCTGTCATGCTAGCATCTCCATGATGATAGCTATGAAACCAAATGTGCTTCCCATGGGTTGACATGCTTGCAGTTAGTAATTAAAAATAAAATCAAGAGTCAGAATGAAGGGCATGATCTGTGCTAATAAAGATCCTCACTCCTTCATCTGAGTGTGATGCCAAGGACACATTAGGAGAAACCACTGTCATGAATTAATGTAATGCAGTTACCTCATTTCCTCTTCCTCTAATACAGACAGAAGTAAATGGGTTAGGTAAAAAAAGAAAAATTACACGTAAATGTTATCGACAAATTATTTTCTGGGGGTTCATCCTATGAATCTTGACCCCCTTTCTTTTAAAATTTCCAGCTAATATAAAATTACCAAAAAGTGCAAAGACTAATATAACAAAAATCTGTGAGTCTAATACCCAGAAATAAACATTCTATCATGTTTACTTTCATCTACAGATAATGCTGAAGTCTTGTTTAAGACTGCCCCACTCTCTACCAGCCACTCATATCATAAATTTGTTGTATAATCTGTTTTTAATAGTTTTACATATATATCCCTAAATAATACATAGGATACTTTTGTGTATATTTGTGGGTTTTTTGTTTTTGTGTGTGTGTTCTTGTTGTTGTTTTTTTGAACAGGGTCTTGCTTTGTCACCCAGGCTGGAGTGCAGTGGCATGAACGTGGCTCACTGTAGCCTCAACCTCCTGCCTCAGCATCCTGAGTAAATGGGACTACAGGCATGCACCACCACACACCGCTAACTTTTTAATTGTTTTGTAAGAGATGGGGTCTCACCATGTTGTCCAGGCTGGTCTCAAACTCCTGGGCTCATGCAGTCCTCTCACCTTGGCCTCTAAAAGTGCTGGGATTACAGACGTGAATCACTGCGCCCAGCCCTATTAGTATTTTTCACGTAAAAAGTATCACACTGAATTTTACTTGTTGTTTTTTGTTTTTTATTTAGCATCGTTTTTGAGATCTATCCATGATGATATAGATATAGACCTGGTACACCTTTTCTCTGCTGTATAGCATTTTTATCGGGTCACTAACCCACATCTATTTATCCATTTCTTTACTGACAGACATTTTGGCTGTCTCCAATTTTTTGCTATTACAAAGACACAATGCCAACTTATACTTCTACCAATATATAGTAAAAATTGCCCCATATTCTTGTCAAAAATTAATACTGTGAGACCATTTAGTTTTAATTTAGTCTTTAATTTCGTCTTTCTGGGTCCTTTGTATTACTTGTGGCAAATATATTCTCCCAATCTACTGACCTTGGTGTATTTGAATGCACATCACTTTTTAATTTTGGTGTAATTAAATGTATCTTTTCCATCTTTACCTACATCTGAACCCTGATGAATATCATGTCCAAAGAGTAGAATCAGCCAGGTGCAGTGGCTCACGCCTATAATGCCAATACTTGTAATCACTTGAGCTCAGGAGATCAAGACCAGCCTGGGCAACATGGTGAAACCCCGTCTCTACTAAAAATACAAAACTTAGCCCAGCATGGTGGTGCATGCCTGTAGTCCTGCTACTCGGGAGGCTGAGGCAAGAGAATCACTTGAACCCAGGAGGCTGAGGCTGCAGTGAGCTGAGATCATGCCACTGCACTCCAGCCCGAACTGCTTTAAAGTTCATATGGAACCAAAAAAGAGCCTGCATTGCCAAGACAATCCTAAGCAAAAAGAACAAAGCTGGAGGCATCATGCTATCTGACTTCAAACTATACTACAAGACTACAGTAACCAAAACAGCATGGTACTGGTACCAAAACAGAGATATAGACCAATGGAACAGAACAGAGGCCTCAGAAATAATGCCACACATCTACAACAATCTGATCTTTGACAAACCTGACAAAATCAAGAAATGGGAAGGGATTTCCTATTTAATAAATGGTGCTGGGAAAACTGGCTAGCCATATGTAGAAAGCTGAAACTGGATCCCTTCCTTTCACCTTATACAACAATTAATTCAAGATGGATTAAAGACTTAAATATCAGACCTAAAACCATAAAAACCCTAGAAGAAAACCTAGGCAATACCATTCAGGACATAGGCATGGGCGAGGACTTCATGACTAAAACACCAAAAGCAATGGCAATAAAAGCCAAAATATGCAAATGGGATCTAATTAAACTAAAGAGCTTCTGCACAGCAAAAGAAACTACCATCAGAGTGAACAGGCAACCTACAGAATGGTAGAACGTTTTTGCAATCTACCCATGTGACAAAGGGTTAATATCCAGAATCTACAAAGAACTTAAACAAATTTACAAGAAAAAAAAATAACCCCATCAAAAAGCGGGCAAAAGATATGAACAGACACTTCTCAAAAGAAGACATCTATGCAGCCAACAGACACATGAAAAAATGCTCATCATCACTGGCCATCAGAGAAATGCAAATCAAAACCACAATGAGATACCATCTCATGCCAATTAGAATGGTGATCATTAAAAAGTCAGGAAAAAACAGATCCTGGAGAGGATGTGGAGAAATAGGAACGCTTTTACACTGTTGGTGGGAGTGTAAATTAGTTCAACACTGTGGAAGACAGCGTGGTGATTCCTCAAGGATCTAGAACTAGAAATACCATTTGACCCAGCAATCCCTTTACTGGGTATATACCCAAAGGATTATAAATCATGCTACTATAAAGAGACATGCACACGTATGTTTATTGCAGCACTATTCACAATAGCAAAGACTTGGAACCAACCCAAATGCCCATCAATGATAGACTAGATTAAGAAAATGTGGCACATATACACCATGGAATACTATGCAGCCTTAAAAAAAATGAGTTCATGTCCTTTGCAGGGACATGGATGAAGCTGGAAGCCATCATTCTCAGCAAACCATCACAAGGACAGAAAACCAAACACCGTATGTTCTCACTCATAGGTGGGAATTGAAGAATGAGAACACTTGGACACAGGGCAGGGAACATCATACACCGGGGCCTGTCAGGAGGTGGGGGGCTGAGGGAGGGATAGCATTAGGAGAAATATCTAATATAAATGACGAACTGATGGGTGCAGCAAACCAACACATGTATACCTATGTAACAAACCTGCACGTTGTGCACATGTACCCTAGAACTTAAAGTATAATTTTATTAAAAAAGTAATTTATTCATATTACAATATCCAAGTTTTATTTTTCAGACATATTACTAACAAGACCAGAAATAAGACCATTTTATAAACCTACCTATGTGATCTAAGAATAGGAGGCCCCACCAACCTTGAGTGGTCAATTCTTGGTTTTCCTCTTACTTGACCTATCAGCAGCATTTAACTCAGCTAATCTTTAAAATACTTCCTTCCCTTGGTTCCAGGGCACCCCTTCAGGTTTTCTTCCTACCTCAGTGGTCAATGGTCACTCCTTATCAGTCTCCTTTGCTGGTTCCTTTTCAATTCCAAAACTCAGGCCTTGGACCTCTTGACTTCCCTAAAGTCACTCACATTCTTAGTGGTCTCATCTAACATGGTTTTACATACACATACATTGACAATTCCCAAAATTACACTAACAGCCCAAATCTCCCTCCTGAATTCCAAATTTGTAGTTGGCAAAAACTACAACTGCTTTTGTACCAACCTAATGTATCTAACTATATATTGGATGTCTACATTTGAATATCAATGGGCATTTCAAATTTAACATTCCCCAAACTAAATGTTTTATGTTTCCTCCCAACATCCACATTTTGCCTTCTTGTCCCTTCTCAGTAAACACCGCCACCATCCTTGCAGTTGTTTAGGTCGAAAACCTTGGAAACCACCTGTGACCCTTCCCTTGCTTTCACAACTCCCATCCAATCTACAGGCAAATCCCCTATTTCCACTCTCAAATATATCTAGACCCTATTCCACTCTCAAATATATCTAGACCCTACACTGCTCACCACCTCATCTGCTATCAGCCTAGTCCAAGTCATCTCACCTCTTCACTGGATAATTGCAATAGTTTCCTGACTGATCCCCTTGTCTCCCTGCAGAAACACACAGCAGACAAATACAGCAATCATATGATTTTTTTAAAATATAAATCAGATCATATCATTCTTCTGCTCAAAACTCTCTAAAGGCTTCCCATGGCATACACAGTAAAAGCCAAACTGCTGAGTCCTTACGTAATCTGGCCTACGATTCCACTTCTTTGTTTTGTTTTGTTTTTGAGATGGAGTCTCACTCTGTCACCCATGCTGGAGTGCAGTGGTGTGATCTCGGCTCACTGTAACCTCCACCTCCCAGATTCAAGCGATTCTGCTGCCTCAGCCTCCCAAGTAGCTGGGACTACAGGTATGTGCCACTACACCCTGCTAAGTTTTGCATTTTTAGTAGAGACCGGGTTTTGCTATGTTGGCCAGGTTGGTCTTGAATCCCTGATCTCAGATGATCCACCCGCCTCAGCCTCCCAAAGTGCTGGGATAACAGGCGTGGGCCACCACGCCCAGCCATACTATTCTACTTCTGGTTCACCCTACACCAGCTGGCCCCTCACTATGCCCCAAACCTACCATGTATATCTCTGCACTTGAGTTCTATGCCTGGATCATTCTTCCTCTAGATATGTATGGCTCAATCACTCATTTCATGTGGATTTTTTATCCAAATACTACCTTCTCTATAATAGAGTACTTCCTGATCACCCTCTTTAAAATTGTAAGCTCCACCCTCCCTTCCCCAAACTCCCCACTCTTACATATTTTTTCTCTATAGCAATTATTACTATCTGTCATACTATATATTTTACTTGTTGTCTGATTCCAATATTGAGAATATAAGGACATAAATCTTTATCCTTTTATTCTGTGTATATTCCCAGCAACTAGGACAGTACTGGCATACAAAGTGTAACCGATAACTATTTTTAAATGAATCAATTAATCATTATGTGATGCGGGTAGATCTAAGGGGGAGATATTATTAAAATCTCTATTTTTGTTTAAATAAGTAAGGAATCACCTTAAAAACCAGAACAACTTTCTTAAGGTAATATAACCAGTTAGGACAAAATAAGACTAAATTTAGTTCTGCTAATTTCAGGTCAAAATTGTTTTTCCGGCGAGGCGTGGTGGCTCACGCCTGCAATCCCAGCACTTTGGGAGGCCGAGGTGGGCGGATCACGAGGTCAGGAGATGGAGATCATCCTGGCTAACAAGGTGAAACCCCGTCTCTACTAAAAATACAAAAATTAGCCAGGCGTGGTGGCAGGCGCCTATAGTCCCAGCTACTGCGGAGGCTGAGGCAGGAGAATGGCGTGAACCCAAAAGGCAGAGCTTGCAGTGAGCCGAGACTGCACCACTGCACTCCAGCCTGGGTGACAGAGCAAGACTCTGTCTCAAAAAAAAAAATTGTTTTTCCCATTCTGCCCTCTCACTAGCACCTTTCCTCCTCATACACACTGAATATCTACTCCTGCAGCAGCTCAAGAACAGATTACTGTGTAACCTGCTATTATGTTCCTACAAATGTCTCCATATGATGTGAGGGAGGCAGTGCCAGCAATACATATTTAGTATTATTTAATAAGCTGTGAGGGAAATCTGTTATAATTACTCCACATTATTTTGGCTTAACCTAGAAATTTATACACAAGTCCACTATAAGGTCAAGGAAAGGCAGGCCAGGGCCTTCCATAATTTGTTACTGGAAGGGGAAGAATGTCTATCAGTAACCTCTTAAACTAGACCAAAAGGAATTATCTAGGTCCACAGTTAAATAATTGGATATGTGTCCAGTGACCTATGGGATTTTGAACCTTTGGAGAAATAAGGAGAAACAAAGGAAAAGGAAGAGGGAAAAAGCAGTGACTGCTTTTACAAATTGCATAGTGGCCTGACGACATGATGATTTGTTGAAAGAAGGTCAACCCAGCTTGGCAAAATTTAGTGACCACTATTACATCCCAGCCTGTTGCTCTTCTCAATTGTTACTGGTAAGAAATTACTACTGACATAGGCTCTATTACAGAACAAAGGATGGATGAGGTTTGGTCCTTTGTTCAAAATCCAAAATTGGTTCCAAAACAAACCAATAGGAAATTATTTCCAGGATAGTTCTATACAAATCTGAAATTTATAAACTCTGGCCCCTTTAGTCTTCTTCAACTGGATTTCCTCAAGAATTAAGCCCTAATACTCTAGGGCCTCAACTGTTCCTAATGAAATAGCAACTCTCCTATGCATAGCACTAGCTATATGCCATCTTGAAGAGAATTAAGAAAATAGTCACTCTAATCACTTTGTGTTCTGTGGTTCAGATGACCCTGTTAGAGAAAGACAGGGCTCCACTCAGAGATGGTATGGTGTAATGGTTAAGAGACTGGATTCTGGAGCTAAAATGGGTTCAAAATCCCAAGGCTGATACTTCAGCTATATGATCTTGGGTAAATTATTTAACTTCTTAAGGCCTCAGTTTCTCTTTTAAAAGAGAGTTTAATAATAGCATTTACACCAGCCTGACCAATATGGTGAAATCCCGTCTCTACTAAAAATACAAAAATTAGCCGGGCGTTGTGGTGAGCGCCTATAGTCCCAGCTACTTGGGAGGCTGAGACAGGAGAATTACTTGAACCTAGGAGGCGGAGGTTGCAGTGAGCTGAGATCGTGCCACTGCATTCCAGCCTAGGTGATAGAGTGAGGCTCCGTCTCAAAAAAAAAAAAAAGTATTTACTGCCCAGGGTTATTTGAGGATTAAATGAGTACACACACACACACACACACACACATATATATAAGATATACATCAGCCGGGCGTGGTGGCCCATGCCTGTGATCCCAGCACTTTGGGAGGCTGAGTCGGGAGGATTACCTAAGGTCAGGAATTCGAGACCAGCCTGGCCAACATTGTGAAACCCCATCTCTACTAAAAATACAAAAATTAGCCAGGTGTGGTGGCAATCACCTGTAATCCCAGCTACTCAGGAGGCTGAAGCAGGAGAATTGCTTGAACCCGGGAGGTGGAGGCTGCAGTAAGCTGAGATCACACCACTGTACTCCAGCCTGGGCGACAGAGTGAGACTCTGTCTCAGGAAAAAAACAAACAAAAATATAAATGTATATATCCTAGACTAATCTCTGTCAGTGTGATAAGTGCTAAATGTTAGGTATTATTACTATTATTGTATTTGGGAGTCATTTCACGTTGCTAAAGAGCCTGTCTGTCACTGTCCTATGATGAAAGAAGGGATCTGAGTCAGGTGCTTCTACCTTGAGCTACTTCCTCAGTCTCTGAGATCTGAGTAGGAAGAACTACAGTTTTTTCTATTCTCCATTCTGTTTCTCCCACTCAAAGGAGGCATATTTCCCATGACCTAGATAACAAGGGTTTCAGTAGAGAAAGGGAAAGGTCTTAAGGTCAGAGCTCTGACTGCACCCAGAGTGGGTCTGTAACAATAGATCTGGCTCCCCAGTTCAGTGGTATCAACGCCTCCACGATATAATCTTTTCTCACCTGTTAATTACAGGCAGCCTTCCTCATACACACTGAGAATCTGAATGCATTCAGAATGGCCTCTGACTACATCTTCTTTATTCTCTTATTTTAATTATTGTTGTCAGTCTTGCTCTGCTATTGTTAGGAAGAAGCAAGTGTATTAGGGGTAAAGCTGACTGAGCCCGCCCAGCATGCATCTGTGGAGCTCTGGAAGAAGCTGTAGCACAAAGCCCCTCTGTTAGAGCAGCACACTAACCTCTGTGTGTCCCTCTCACATGAGCACAGGGACTGGAATGGGCCTCCTCCCGTTCTCTTTTTCACCCTCCTCCCACCTTTCCCAGAGGGAGATCCTGTTCACACCAAAGAAAGCCAAGAACATTTAGTTCAGCAGTAAGAACAGGTGGCAGCACCAATAAGGAACAAAAACTGGTATTCTTCCAATTGCTGAGTTCTATGACAGGCAGAGAGAAAGGGCAGCAAGAACCAAAACCCAAGAATCACTTTTCCTGTGAGGTCCCTGATGGTTCCATTTCAACAAGTAGAGAAAATCCACCTTGGAGTTTCTCTCCGCTCTTCTTCACAGGGTGAAACCAAAGAGGTCTTCCTTTTCATTCTCAGGAAAAGGCAAATCACTTTTTGTCTGTTAACTAGTTTCTTGGATGCAGTACAAAAGCAACAAGATTTTAACGACTAAAAGCAGGTGCTTCCCCACCCATCTCTCTTGATTAAGCAGCAAACAATTCTATCCACATGAGCACATAATTATTTGGATTAGTAAAAACCATGTAAATAAGATAGAAGTGCCATAAAAACAGAAAGTCTTTATGCTTTGGCATCTACAAATGCAGCTGTTGCTTAAGTATTTTTCCCCTAAAACAGACTCTTGTCTTTAAGTGGGGAACAGCTGTTTTTTTTCCTCTCTCAGGATTTCCCAGTCTTATATCTAAAAGAAGTCATGAGTAGAGAAGGTGAGGATTAAGGAGAAAGGTTGTCACTAATTTTGGTGCTTTTTGAGCTCAAGGTCTTTGGAAAGTGCTCCAGTGGGCAGCCCACTTCATCCCTGCAATACCTTCTGCAAAGGTGTGACAAACTTTACACCCTGCCATTAACTCAATCCTTAGGGTTTCTCTTCTCAACCTGGACTTCCCAATTTTGGCTCTCATAATCACTGCTTTCGCTACATCTCCTGGGAATCATAGAACTTAATTGGCCAGTCTGGCTTCTTTGTAAACACTACCCTCTGTTAAGTAAGTTAAAGGAGCTAGTCCTTGAGGATCACTGACTACTGGAAAAGAGACATTCACTCGGTTTTCTGTATTCAAAAGAATGTTGAAAGTTGTCTTTTAAGAGGGGAAAAACATTTTACCCTTTTGGCACTCAAAAATAATAACATAGGATTTTAACATTTTATTGTAGAAAATTTCAAACATACAAGAGTAGACAGAAGAGCTAAATCAACTCCCTTTATTTATCATTCAACTTCAACAATTATCAACCTGTGGCCAATCTTATTTCATCTATACCACCCATCCACTTAACTTACTCTCAGATCATTTTGAAACAAGTGCCAAACATTTTTCATTTGTAAATATTTCAAAATATATCTCTAAAAAATAAAAACTTTTTCTCTGAAACATGACCATAAGGCTGGGCACTGTGGCTCATGCCTATAATCCCAGCACTTTGGGAGGATGGCTTAAAGCCAGGAGTTTGAGACCAGCCTGGGCAACAAGGCAAGACCTTGTCTCTACAAAAAAAAATTAACTGGGTACAGTGGCATATGCCTGTAGTTTCAGCTACACAGTTGGCTGAGGTGGGAAGATCATTTAAGCCCAAGAGTTCCAGGCTACAGTGAGCTATAATTGTACCACTGCACTTCAGCCTGGGTGACAGAGCAAGACCCTGTCTCAATAAATAACTAAATAAATAATCACAATATCATTATCACACACACCCCAAAAGTTATTAATGTCTTAATATCATCACATATGTAATTTAATACAAACTCTTGATCTAACTTTGGGGAAGGCAGAGAAGAGCTGGCTAGTTTCTCCCTTGAGATTCTCTAACCATATATCTACCTTCTGGACTCTCGATTAGAAAAGCACATACCTATCCTTTACCAGTCTCTTTAAATTAAAGTCAATTATCAATACCATATCACCTCATAACTTTAAGACTTTATTTGCATTCTGTTCATAACAATATTTTGGACTTGCAATGGTGAGGTTAAAGACAATCATAAGCTACATATCACACTCATTCCTGCTACCACCTATGCAAAATAGAGGCAAGTCACATATGCACAAAGACAAGAGACACAGATAAACAGGAACACCAAGACTTCAAGACAATGGACAGAGACAGAGATGGGCCAAATTCACCACAGAAAGGTATTGCTTTTAATGAGAAATAATAAGCTAATGTTGAGGTTTTATAAAATACAGTAGTCAATTTACTAATTTTTGCCAAGATCAAAACTGCAAGACTCTTATAAATTACCAACAGTATTCAAATCAAATTTTGAGAATACATAACCACTTACCCCACAGGAAAAACTGAAAGGGGAGACCCTTCTGGATATGCACAAGGTTTTGAGATTGTCTAAACTGTAGGATCTGCCATAAATTCTGGCAAGGAAAGAATCATGATGATTCACTATATGTTTCCTTGCAGTCGTACCCCTTCTATTTGAATATCATATACAATTCTGAACTCCAAATTTTAAAAAAAAGCTGAAGCATTCATTTTATACTATTCAAGTTTTGCCAATGGATAAATTAGTTGAGAATATTTAAACCAGTCACAGTCTAATAGGAACTTAAAACTAAGGGAAGGATGATCAAAGGACCATATAAATATGCTCATACTCATACATAGGTGATCAAAACAATGAAGTTAAACTCAAGTAGATGATATTTGGATTAGACATAAGGACATACTTCCTTATGTGAGAGCTGTTTATTACCAGCTAAAATTTCTAGGGAATATACTAGAAATCTAATTTCCTGGTTTCAAGAATCAGTTCAGAATAATGAGTTTTCTCTTCTCTGATAGTGGCTGTGACTAAAGAACAATGAAGAACCTTCCATTTCTACAATCTGCAAAAGAAAGGAATGGATTAATAATGAACAATGGGTAATTTCTTTTCTTTTCTTTTTTTTTTTTTTTTTTGAGACAGAGTCTCCCTCTGTCACCCAGGCAACAATCGTGCAGTGGCACCATTTCAGCTCGCTGCAACCTCCACCTCCCAGGTTGAAGCAATTCTCTGCCTCAGCCTCCTAAGTAGCTGGGATTACAGGCACCCGCCACCACGCCCGGCTAATTTTTGTATTTTTAGTAGAGACAGGGTTTCACCATCTTGGCCAGGCTACTCCTAAACTCCTGACCTCGTGATCCACCCGTCTCGGCCTCCCAAAGTGCTGGGATTACAGGCATGAGCCACCGCGCCCGGGCTGAGTAATTTCTTATATCATTTTATTCTCTGTGCTTATGCTTCAGTACACAACAGAGAAACAGGCATAAGGTATAACTTGAAAAATACTAGAGATTCCTTGAATTCTCACATTTCCCCCAATTAACAAGTGGACTACGAGTAAAACACATACCTTCCTGCCCCATTAGAACAGTCTAACCGCTCTCCACATATAGATATTACAGGATACCTTATATACAAAATTCTGTTTCCTCCCCACCCACCCTCTACCAGCACCATTCCCAGGCTTTTATGCCTTATACTAGCATTCTTAAAAGAAAAATCACTAATTGAGAAGATTTGTTTAATTTAATCAATCAATGCACATTCTGCTTTGCCTATAACAAAAAACACTCTGTCCTACATCCTGGCACTGCAAAGCCTCTAGTACAATCCCTGGAAGAACAAAATCTTTGTGGCACACTAAATACAGAGGACGGATTTCCTATCCTGAACAGAGATAAATAAATAAGCCAACACCAAAGTCAAGTCATACCCTGGGGGCCAGGGGTGTATGGGGGCCAGGGGTGTAAGAGTAGATTCATTGTGAATAATAAATAAGACCACTGGGCTACAGGCATAACAGTAACTTAGGTCAGAAAAAATATTTTAGTGATATGAGATAGAATAAATTTGGGGCTTTTGAGGTGACAGGGTAATTAGCACACAAACTTCTTCAAATTTTTTTTTTTTTTTGAGATGGAGTCTTGCTCTGTCACCCAGGCAGAAGCGCAGTGGCGCAATCTTGCTCACTGCAACCACCACCTCCCAGGTTCAAGTGATTCTCCTGCCTCAGCCTCCCAAGTAGCTGGGACTATAGGTGCCACCCACCACACCTGGCTAATTTTTTTTTTTTTTTTTTTTTTGAGACGGAGTCTCACTCTGTCGCCAGGCTGCAGTGCAGTGGCGCGATCTCAGCTCACTGCAACTTCCACCTCCCGGGTTCAAGCGATTCTCCTGCCTCAGCCTCCCGAGTAGCTGGGACTACAGGCGCATGCCACCACACCCAGCTAATTTTTGTATTTTTAGTCGAGACAAGGTTTCACCATGTTGGCCAGGCTGGTCTCAAACTCCTGACCTCAGGTCATCCACCCACCTTGGCCTCCCAAAGTGCTGGGATTACAGGCCTGAGGAATTTTTATTCTCAAAAGGAGAATAAATGGGTTATTTATCAAATAAATGGGTTCAGTGACTAACCACATCAAGACCAGCTCAAGAAGAATTTAAAGAGCTACTATTCTTTTTTTTTTTTTTGAGACGGAGTCTTGCTCTGTTGCCCAGGCTGGAGTGCAGTGGCTCGATCTCGGCTCACTTGCAACCTCGCCTCCAGGGTTCAAGTGATTCTCCTGTCTCAGCCTCCCGAGTAGCTGGAACTACAGGTGCACACCACCACACCCAGTTGATTTTTGTATTTTTAGTAGAGACGGGGTTTCACCATGTTGGCCAGGATGGTCTCGATCTCTTGACCTCATGATCTGCCCGCTTCAGCCCCACAAAGTGCTGGAATTACAGGCATGAGCCACCACGCCCAATCTTCAATTTTTAAGTCAGAATTGACAGGCATCATGGTTCAAAGTAAGCAGAATGACACACCGACACAAACTATTTTCAATGAAAGGCATAATTAGTAACTTGCATGCAAGATTTTGAGGCTGAATTTGCTGTAGGGACTTAGTATCAAGTAACACAGAAAAAACCCAGTACATTTTACAGAACCAAAGGAAATGGATCATAAATTCTATGTACAAATCAAAGTGATTATAAGTACTGGATACAATACTATACAATTGCATACAGGCATGGGATTGTATTATAGTATACATTATAGTATACAATACTATACAAATGTATAAAATTGTATACAGGCATGAACCACCGCACTTGGCCTCAGGAATATATATCTTTAAGCCAGACATGGAAAGGCAAGTCCCTCATCTAAACATCAGACTAAGGGAAAGTTGGCTAGCCTCTGATTCATCTAGAAACATGTTAGTGTTTCCTTTTGTCCTTACCAGTGGGTTCCTAGAGTGAATAATTATGCTCCAAATAAAAGAAATCTGACTTTACAGAACTGGCAAATCCTTGTAAAGCTGACTCTTGAACAACTCAGTGGTTAGGGGAACTGACCCCATACAGTTGTAAATTTGTGTATAACTTTTGACACCCCAAAAACTTAACTACTAATAGTCTACTGGAAGCCTTACCAATAATATAAATACTTGATTAATATTAATACATAGACTACTATGTACGTATGTTATGCATTTGTGACATAACTTTTTCTTAATTTTTTTGATATTTCTAGGCTACATGGTTTGTGAGTTTTTTCAAATTGTCACAAATCTCAAAAAATTTTATAATATATCTATTGAAAAAAATACATATAAACGGACCCACACAGTTCAAACCCGTGTTGTTCAACGGTTAACTGTATTTCAAATTGAGAAAGTTTGGAGTTTCCTGTTTTGAAAAACAAAACTACAAAACAAGAATTTTACAACCAGGCATGGTTGCTCATGCCTATAATCCCAGCACTTTGGGAGGCCAAGACAGGTGGATCACCTGAAGTTGGGAGCTCAAGATCAGCCCGGCCAACAAGGTGAAACCCTGTCTCTACTAAAAATACAAAAAATTAGTAGGCTGGGCGCGGTGGCTCACACCTGTAATCCCAGCACCTTGGGAGGTCAAGGCAGGCAGATAACCTGAGGTCAGGAGTTCGAGACTAGCCTGATCAACATGGAGAAACCCTGTCTCTACTAAAAATACAAAATTAGCCAGGCATGGTGGCACATGTCTGTAATCCCAGCTACTAGGGAGGCTGAGGCAGGAGAATCACTTGAACCTGGGAGGTGGAGGTTGCGATGAGCCTAGATCGCGCCATTGCACTCCAGCCTGGGCAATAAGAGCAAAACTCCATCTAAAAAAAAAAAAAAAAAAAAAAATTAGACGGGCGTGGTGGCAGGCGCCTGTAATCCCAGCTACTCTGGAGGTGGAGGCAAGAGAATCACTTGAACCTGGGAGGCGGAGGTTGCAGTGAGTCCAGATCGCACCACTGCACTACAGCCTGGGTGACAGAGCCAGACTCCATCTCAAAAAAAAAAAAAGTATTTTACATATCAGCTTCACATTAGAGAATGCAAACAGGGCCGGGCATGGTGACTCATGCCTGGAATCCCAGCAGAGTTTGGGAGGCCAAGGAGGGCAGATAGCTTGAGGTTAGGAGTTCGAGACCAGCTTGGCCAACATCGTGAAATCACATCTCTACTAAAAATATATACAAAAATTAGCCACCACCTACTGGGGAGACAGAGGCAGGAGAATCACTTGAACCTGGGAGGCAGAGGTTGCAGTGAGCTGAGATCATGCCACTGCACTCCGGCCTGGGTGACAAAGCGACCCCATTTCAAAAAAAAAAAAAAAGAGGGAATGCAAACAGATCATAAGGAGTCAGCAAAAAGGAATTCTTATTAGCCTCATCAAACATCCCTCTAATTTTTAAATAGGAAGCAGTGAAAAAATGGGATTTAAGTATATAAAATTATACCCACACTGGAAACACCACAAGATAACATGTAACTTAACCACAGAATACCAGATAAATGCTTTGCTGACAGAATCCCAGGCCTGCTTTCTTCTTTCAGCAGGTCTTTTCCATCATCACTCTAGCCTCACCCACAATACACACATATTTCACCCTTTCCTTACCAAATGAGAAAGGCCTACTAAAAAAAGTGAGACCAGGCCGGGCATGGTGGCTCACGCCTGTAATCCCAGCACTTTGGGAGGTCGAGGCGGGCGGATCACAAGGTCAGGAGATCAAAGACCATCCTGGCTAACATGGTGAAACCCTGTCTCTACTAAAAATACAAAAAAAAAAAAAAAAAAAAATTAGCCGGGCATGGTGGCGGGTGCCTGTAGTCCCAGCTACTCAGGAGGCTGAGGCAGGAGAATGGCGTGAACCTGGGAGGCAGAGCTTGCAGTGAGCCGAGATCGCGCCACTGCACTCCAGCCTGGGTGACAGTGCAAGACTCCGTCTCAAAAAACAAAAAGTGAGACCAAAAGTCACAGGATGAAAACCTCTTTCCATCAAATAGGACAAGAGTGAGAAAGGTCATAAAAGACAGGAAGAAAAACAGAAGGCAACTACCAAAAACTCCATAACTATTTAATAAAATCCAAGAAGCCTGGGTACGGTGGCTCACACCTGTAATCCCAGCACTTTGGAAGGCCGAGGTGGGCAGATCACAAGGTCAGGAGTTCGAGACCAGCCTGGCCAATATGGTGAAACCCTGTCTCTACTAAAAAAATACAAAAATTAGCCGGGCGTGGTGGCAGGTGCCTGTAATTTCAGCTACTCAGGAGGCTGAAGCAGGATAATCGCTTGAACCCGGGAGGCAGAGGTTGCAGTGAGCCGAGATCATGCTATTGCACTCCAGCCTGGGCGACAGAGCAAGACTCCATCTCAAAAAAAAAAAAAAAAAGAAATCCAAGAACTACCAAAAGATTCTATCAACCCAGAAAACACAGAAAAGTAGAGTGTTTATAGTATGGTCCAAGCACTGTACTAGGCACTGTGAGAAATACCAAGAGAGAAGAGTTGAGCTACTTTCCCAAAAATTCATTCAGCCATGCTAAATACTATTAAGCCAAACAATCACAGATCTAGATAGACAGCATTTCTAAAACTTCATGAAGGGCAGGGCACAGTGACTCACATCTGTAATCCTAGCAGCTTGGGAGGCCAAGGCAGGAGGATCACTTGAGGCCAGGAGTTTAAGGCCAGCCTGGACAACATAGCAAGACCCTGTCTCCATTTTTTTTAATTAAAAAATTTAAAATTTAAATAAAACTTCATGAAGAAGCTAACTTCTGAAGCAGAGTTCTGAAAAGTGAATGTGGTTTGGCAAAACGGAGGCAAAACACTCCACGCAAAGTGAATGGCATCTGAAATGTCTAAGAGGTAGACATAGCAAGTGCATTGTTATCACAGTTGAAATGGAGAATGCCCAGGGAAGGAAAGGAAAGAAATATAAAATTAAGTTTTAAAATGTTTGTAATCATGCATTTTTAAGTGATTTAAGAAACAAGTGGGAGCCACTTCAGGATTATGAGAAGATACTAACTTCAATATAGCATTCCAGGGTATTCTTAGGTTTAAAAACAAATGAAGTAGGAAGATACTACAGATAGAGGGGCAATTTAGGGATCTGGAAAAAAGTAATCTTTTTACAAAAACAGTGAGCAAAAAGAAAAAGACTTACTACCAGAAATACAGACCAGAGGGGAAGCATAAAAAGAAATGACAATCTGTTAGCTGGGCGTGGTGGCACACACCTGTAATCCCAGCTACTCGGGAGGCTGAGGCACGAGAATTGTTTGAACCTAGGAGGTAGAGGTTGCAGTGAGCCGAGATCATGCCACTGCACTCCAGCCTGGGTGATAGAGCAAAACTCTGTCTCATTAAAAAAAAGAGAGAGAGAGAAAAAAAAATTACAATCTCCATGCTAGAATTCAGGCAATTTTCAGCTTTCCTCTTTACACTTTAGTGTGCTTCCTAGAATGGTTGCAGTGCTTTTCTATATTTTATAATTAAAATAGTCACATAAAAAGAGAATAAACATAACATATACACATACATAGCCAAAGAATAATAAACACCCACACACCCATGTGCCCACCACCCAATTTAAGAAATAGAAAAATAAACCACGAGTTTAAACCTCTCCAACTGATTACATACTTACATGAAATCTACCCTCCACCTTCTACAGAACACAACTATCCTGAATTTTGTGAAAAGCACTTCCTTTTTCTCCACAGACTTATCACATGCATGTACCCCTGAACAATATGTTCTTCAGTTTTGCCTGGTTTTGATTTATATATAAATGGAATCATGATTCATATAGTCTTCTATGACTTGCTTTTTTCAATCAATGTGATGTTTTATGAGATTAGCCCAAGTTGCTGCATGCAGCTGCAGAATTCATTTTCATTACTATATAGTGTTTTACTATTGGAATAAACCATAATTTTTAAATCCACTCTAGTGTAGTTGGAATGTGTTATTTCCATTTTTCTACAATCTCAAAATATACTACTTTGAACATTCTCAAATATATCTTCTGGCACATTATGTATCAAGAAGTTTTCTACAATGTATTGCTAGGGGTGGAACTGCGAGGTGGTTACATGGTACAAGTTCAATTCTACTAAGTAATGCTTAACTGTTTTCCTAAGTAGTGATATCAATTTATATTCTAGCTAGAAATGTATGTAAAGTTCTCATTATTCCACAGTTTTGGTAACACTGAATTTTTTTTTCTTTTTGAGATAGACCCTATCTGTCACTCATGCTGGAGTGCAGCAGCATGATCAAGGCTCACTGCAGCCTCAATCTCTTGGGCTCAAGTGATCTTTCCACCTCAGCCTCCCAAGTAGCTGGGACCACAGGCACACACCAACATGCCCAGATAATTTTTAAAAATGTTTTCGTAGAGACAGGATCTCACTTTGTTGTCCATGGTGGTCTCAAACTCCTGAGCTCAGCGATCCTCCTGCCTCAGCCTCCCAAAGTGCTGGGATTACAGATGTGAGCCACCACAGCCTGGCAGTAACAATTTTATCAGATTTTTAAATGTCCACCAACCTGAAGGGTATGGCTCAATTTACATTTCTTAGATTACTAATGGGGGCAAGCATTTTTCATATGCTCAGGGGTTATTTGGGTTTCCTATCCTGAGAAAGGCCTGTTTGTAGCTTTGTCCATTTTTCTCTTGACTCATTTATCTTGTATTTATTTATTTACTTATTGATATGGAGTTTCACTCTTGTTGCCCAGGCTGGAGTGCAATGGCACGATCTCAGCTCACCACAACCTCCACCCTCCGGGTTCAAGTGATTCTCCTGCCTCAGCCTCCCAAATAGCTGAGATTACAGGCATGCACCACCACGCCCAGCTAATTTTGTATTTTTAGTAGAGACAGGGTTTCTCCATGTTGGTCAGGCTAGTCTCAAACTCCCGACCTCAGGTGATCTGCCTGCCTCGGCCTCCCAAAGTGCTGGGATTACAGGCATGAGCCACCGCACCCGGCCTTTTATTTATTTTTTATAGGAATTTTCTGGAGTTCTATGCTGGATACTAATCTTTTGTTACATATATATGTTGAAGATATTTTCTCCAGGTTTGTAGCCTTGTCTCTTTGCATTCTTTATGGAGTCTTTAGATGAATGAAAGTTTTTGAATTTTTGTAGTAAAATTTATCAATTTCCTAACTTTTTTTTCATGTCTTATTTAATAAGTACTTCCCTATCCCTGAGGTCATGATACTCTCTCATATTTTCTTCTAAAACTTAAAAAAACAAAACAAAACACTGAGACAGAGTCTCACTCTGTCACCCAGGCTGGAGTATAGTGGCACAAACACAGCTGACTGCAGCCTCGACCTCCTGGGCTCAAGCGAACCTCCTGCCTCAGCCTCCCAAGTAGCTGGGCCGACAGGTGCGCATCACCATGCCTGGCTAATTTTTGACTTGTTGTAGAGACAGGATCTCATTTTGTTGCCTAGGCTAGTCTCAAACTCTTAGGCTCAAGCGATCCTCCCACCTTGGCCTCCCAGAGTGCTGAGGTTAGAGGTGTGAGTCACATTTTAGTCCTTAATATCTGAAATTCTTACTTTTGGTACGGTATGAAATAGGAAACTAATTTCCTTTTTTCTTTTCCCTATAGGGATAACTAATGTCTAAACACCATTTATTGAAAAATCCATTTTCTCCTTAGATTCACAGGGCAAGTAGCAAGTTTCCTATATGACTATTTCTGAACTACAAATTTTGTTCCATTGATTTATTTGCCATACTGTGTAGATACCACATTATCTTAATTATTAGTTTTATAATTCTTGATATCCGGTAAAGTATGCTAGTCATTAATACTGTTTGGCAAATATCTCTGGTCTTACCCCTCTCAA
Organism: Gorilla gorilla gorilla; assembly: GCF_029281585.2. Classification (NCBI taxonomy): domain Eukaryota; kingdom Metazoa; phylum Chordata; class Mammalia; order Primates; family Hominidae; genus Gorilla; species Gorilla gorilla. The sequence continues at coordinate 42,179,346 of NC_073232.2, read as the reverse complement.
GGATCACCATAGGACTGCAGTTCCAGGTTCCCTTGTGGGTCAGTGGGACAAGATTAATTCTGTTTCAGTGAGCTGTGAGCAAAAGTGAAATGACCTGCTGAGCATTTAACTGCCTGTGCAAAATCCTCCAGAGCTCTTTTTTCCCTCTGGCTTAGCAACTAATATTTTATATGGTGGTCAAGCATAGTGGCTCATGCCAGCACCTTGAGAGGCCAAGGTGGGAAGATGACTTGAGGCCAGGAATTCAAGACCAGCCTTGGGTAACATAGCAAGGCCTCATCTCTACCAAAAAAAAAAAAAAAAAAAAAAAAAAAGGAGTTGGGCATGGTGGCACACATCTATAGTCCTAGCTACTTGGGAGGCTGAGGCACAGAATTGCTTGACCCCAGGAAACTGAGGCTGCAGTGAGCTATGACTGGTACCAGTGTACTCCAGGCTGGGTGACAGAGCGAGATCCTATCTCTAAAAAATAATAATACTCAATATGATTGTAGCTTTGGTACCTAAGTGATATAATCAGTAGCATCCCTACTTATCTTTAGTGAATGAGAAATAAATCTTTGGTATATTAATCACAGGGATTTTATGGTTGTTTGTTACCTCAGTATAATTTAGCATACTCTGGGCCAGGAATGGTAGTTCATGCCTGTAATCCCAGCACTTTTGGAAGCCGAAGTGAAAGGACTGCTTGAGCCCAAGAGTTCAAAACCAGCCTAGGCAACATAGTGAGAACCCATCTCTACCAAAAATTTAAAAATCAGCCAGACATGGTAGCACCTGCCTGTGGTCCCAGCCACTCGGGAGGCAGAGGCAAGAGAATTCCTTGAGCCCAGGAGGTTGAGGCTGCAGTGAACCATAATAGCCCCACTACACCCCAGCCTGGGCAACAGAACAAGATCCTATTTCAAATAAATAAATAAATAACTTAGCCTACCTACTCTGAGGTCACTCACTCTGTTGTTACTTTTCAGCAGTGTCATATTTTTCCATTTGTTACGTAAATTTCAGAACTGTCTTTTCTCAACTTCCAAAATAAGCCTACTGATCAGAGTATACATGAGTACCACCACATTGGAAAAGAAATGGCATTATCTAAAAAAGTTGAAGACATACATATTCTATGATCTAGCAATTCCAGTCCTGGGCATGTGTACAAAAGAAATATGTACACATAGGTAAACATGTACAAAAATGTTCTTAGTAATACTCTTTCTAAAAATAAAAAACTGGAAACAATCCAAATGACTACCAACATTTGGTAGTTGGTAGTCATGTTGGTAGTCATCTGGTAGAAGAGATCACCAACAGTGATTTATTTACACAAAGAAATACCAAGGCCAGGCACAGTGGCTCATGCCTGTAATCCTAGCATTTTGGGAGGCTGAGGAGGGCAGATCACCTGAGGTCAGGAGTTCGAGACCAGCCTGGCCAACACTGAGAAACCCTGTCTCTATTAAAAATACAAAATTAGCCGGGCGTGGTGGCGCATGCCTGTAATCCCAGCTACTCAGGAGGATGAGGCAGAAGAATCACTTGAACCCGGGAGGCGGAGGTTGCAGTGAGCTGAGATCGCACCATTGCACTCCAGCCTGGGCAACAAGAGTGAAACTCCGTCTCAAAAAAGAAAAGAAAAAGAAATACCATACAGTAATGAAAATGAACTAGACCTACACATAACAATGTAGATGCTCTTATAAACATATTGCTGAGCTAAGAAATACACACAAAATTTGCATACAATGATTCCATTTACAATGAAGTCTCAAAAACAGATAATTTTAAAATTAGATTAAGAATAAATATATAGGTAGTAAAACACCAGATAAAACAAGGAAATGGGCCAGGTGCAGTGGCTCACGCCTGTAATCCCAGCACTTTGGGGGCCGAGGCGGGTGGATCACAAGGTCAAGAGTTTGAGACCAGCCTGGCCAACATGGTGAAACCCCAACTCTACTAAAAATACAAAAATTAGCCAGGCATGGTGAAGTGCACCTGTAATCCCACCTACTTGGGAGGTTGAGGCAGGAGAATCACTTGAACCCAGGAGGCAGAGGTTGCAGTGAGCCGAGATCATGCCACTGCATTCCAGCCTGGATGACACAGTGAGACTCTGTCTCAAAAAAACAAACAACAAAACAAAACAAAACAAAAAAAACAACAACAACGAAATGACTACCACAAACATTAGGAAGTCCCTGGGAGAAAAGAGATCTGATTGAGAAAAAAGGGAGGAGAATGTACATGGTAATGGCAACTTTCTTTTGTTTTTTTGTTTTGTTTTGTTTTGAGACAGAGTTTTGCTCTGTCACCCAGGCTGGAGTGCAGGGGCACGATCCTGGCTCACTGCAACCTCCGCTTCCCGGGTTCAAGTGATTCTCATACCTCAGCCTCCTGAGTAGCTGGGATTACAAGCATGCGCCACCACACCCAGCTAATTTTTTGTATTTTTAGTAGAGATAGGGTTTCGCCATGTTGGCCAGGCTGGTCTTGAACTCCTTACCTCAGGTGATCCACCTGCCTCAGCCTCCCAAAGTGCTGAGATTACAGGCGTGAGCCACCACATCCTGCCGGTACTGGCAATTTTCTATTTTGACTTGAAGAGTTACTGCAAGGGTGTTGACTTTGATTACTCGTTATACTGGATTTCTGTGGTTTTACACAAATGTCTTATACCATTTTTGTAAGATTTATTCATATTTACCGCATATACTTTGTTGCTATTATAAAATGCTTTTTAAATTGCATTTTCTGTTTGTTGCCAGCTACAGAAACAGTACTGGGCTGGGTGCAGTGGCTCACACCTGTAATCCCAGCACTTTGGGAGGCCAAGGAGGGTGGATCACCTGAGGTCAGGAGTTCGGGACCAGCCTGGCCAACATGGTGAAACTCTAGCTCTACTAAAAATACAAAAAATTAGCTGGGCATGGTAGTGGGTGCCTGTAATCCCAGCTACTCGGGAGGCTGAGGCAGGAGAATCACTTGAACCTAGGGGGCAGAGGTTGCAGTGAGCTGAGGTCGCGCCATTGCACTCCAGTCTGTGCAACAAGAGTGAAACTCCATCTCAAAGAAAAAAAGAAACAGAACTGAATGTTATGCCTTGATGCAACAACCCACTATACTCTCTCATTGCTGCTTCTGACTTATCAGTAGATTGAGTTTTTTTGTAACAGTCATATCATCTGCAAATAATGGCAACTTTGATCCTTTATAATCTTTATATCTTTCCTTTGGTTTTGTCTTATTTACAATGACTAGAATCTAGTTCAGTGAAGAATTGTATTATTTTCAATAAAAGTATTTTTATTTTTTATTTTTTTAGAGACAGGATCTTGTTCTATCACCCTGGCTGGAGTGTAGTGGCACCATCATAGCTCACTTCAGTGTTGAACTCCTGGGCTCAAGTGATCCTCCCACTTCAGCCTCCAGAGTAGCTGAGTCTACAGGTATGTGTGACCATGTCCCACTAATTTTTTTTTCTTTGTAGAGATGGGGTCTTGCTATGTTGCCTAGGCTGGTCTCACACTGCTGGCTTCAAGTGATCCTCCCATCTTAGCATCCCAAAGCACTGGGATTACAGGCATAGCCACTGCTCCCAGCCCTATAAAAGTAGTTTTAAAGTGGGGAACAAAAGAGACATCGTACAGGAGGACCCAGGTGCTGATGGCTCATTTCAAGTTTACTCCTTCATATGTTTATCATCCTTTCCCTTCTCTCAGAAAATGAAGCCCTCCATCCTGGATGAGGGAATAGCTCTTGAAAACTGGCTATTCTAACAATTTAAACTTCTTAACTACTAAAATCGAGTTCAGCTCATCCACACTTCCAAATTAGTCTATCTGCATTACAAGTCTATAATTTTCAAATCAAGTATACAATAATTAAAAGAATAGAAACAACGCCATCTAAAACGTGAAGTGTGTTCAAACTAGAGCCTAATTATTTAACATCTATATAGCACTGAGGAACTGAAAAGCACTTAGGGGAAAAAAGATCAAATTTTAATACACTCCCAATACAACAAATGAGGCAGTGAAGGAAAATAAATCTCTTGGTTAGATCAGGCAGTGATGTAATGAGGAAAGTACCAGAATTCTAACACATCCCCAGAGTTATGAAGACCCAAAATATAGCCTTTGATAAATACATCCCCAAGCCCACTTATCTATCCACCACAAGCAACTGTCTCTCTGAAAGAGTCCCAAAATATTTCCTCACCCCAACAAATTGACAATTTCCCTTCTGTACTTGTGTGTCTCAGAGGGTAAGTCTAGCGGTTGATTTTCTTCATCTTTCTGGCCTATATAATGATACTGATTTATACTAAGTAACAATTTTGTCCCTCAGGAAAATGAAATATAACAAGAATGTGGCAGCCAGTTCTCCAGAGTCCCACCCAGATCAATGAAGAGTATAGCACAGTCCCAACTAGTCAAAGGACTATCAGAGATCATGTAACTGCTCTCATCCCTTCTTGGTACAGACAAGAGTTTCCAGTGTCAGACAGTTCTTCTACAGGGACTTCTCCAGGATGCACATTTCCCTAGTAAGTATCCCCAAACACGTTTTTTTGTTTTTCTCTCCCTTTCTGAATGACTTTTTTTATTGTTGTTTTTTTCTCCCTAGCATGGCTCTAATGCCATGAATCAGACTTCCTCTGGACTTACCACGAAATACATTTCTTGTTTATCTAAAATTAGATACTTAATGTATCTTTCAGAAAATCAGATAAAATGCCCTTTGGATGGACCCCTGTCTAAATGGGCACAGTAAGAAATGTTATATTCAACTTGTAAAAGATTTGGTTTTATTAAAATTCATATTTGAACTCCCCAATAAACTAATAATTTATATTCTATATTTTGTTACAAGTTATAATGGTTCCAGCTGGGCGTGATGGCTCACGCCTGTAATCCCAGCACTTTGGGAGGCCGAGGCGGGCGTCACCTGAAGTCAGTGAGACCCTGTCTCTACTAAAAATACAAAAATTAGCTGGGCGTGGTGGCAGGTGCCTGTAATCCCAGCTACTCGGGAGGTTGAGGAGAAGAATTGCTTGAACCAGGGAGGCAGAGGTTGCGGTGAGCCAAGACCACGCCATTGCACTCCAGCCTGGGCAACAAGAGTGAAAATCCGTCTCAAAAAAGAGAAAGAAAAGAAAAAGAAAAAAAAATCTGCCTATCATGGGCTTAAAACTCCAAAGTGAGTTGGGTGTGGTGGCATGAGCCTATAATCCCAGCCTACTCTTGAGCCCAGGAGTTCAAGACTAGCCTGGGCAACAGAGCAAGATTTCATCTCCAAAAAAAAAAAAACACCCTCCATAGTAATACTGGTCAAAAAAAATTTTGAGTCAGTTATTGCAAATAACTAATATAACTGGGAAAATCTAAAGTTTTTGGTTACAATTCCTATTTCAGGATGTAAAAGCAACTATTATAAATTAAACATATAACGATCACACCCAAACATCCCTGTAACAAACCAAGAATTCAGACTTTATGAGACCAAAAATGACTGTGGAAGCTTACTCAGAAATCAGACAGACTCATCCATATAATCCATTATATATCTGGACTAAGAAACTGTAGGGAAACTACGTGTTGGAGAAACAGAGAAAGCAACAGAATTGGCCCTTACACATCATAGCTCTTTCTCTTTAGCAACATACCTAAAATCTCTAAGTCAGAAATCTCTCACTTTAGGCCATTTTCTTTGCTCTAAAGAAATCTCTGGTTTCATTTTATTCAGAAATGAAAAACTTGGAAACATGTGGGGAAGAAAAAAAAAACAGAAATGAAAAACTTAAAACTAAACAATACATGGGGTAGAGAACTGGTATAAAAGAATCTTTTAAGTGTGGTAATGGGAAACTAGGGAATAGAAAAATTTTAGTACTGGCATTACTCTCTTTTCCTTTTTCTTTTTTTTTTTTTTTTTTTGAGCCAGGGTCTCACTCTGTTGCCCAGGCTGGAGTGCAGTGGTATGATCAGAACTGCAGCTTTTAACTTCTAAGCTCAAGCAATCCTCCCACCTTGACCTCCCAAAGGCTGGGATTACAGGCATGTGCCACCTCACCCGTTGTACTGGCATTTATCAATAGGAAGAGTTTATTGCTAAATTTAGCTTTAACAAACAAAATTAATTACGTTAAAAACACCTAGTTGCATCTTCTTTTAAAATGAAAATTTAGAATTAGCTTTTCAAATAAACACTCAAAGTAGAAGCAGGCTGGGCGCAATGGCTCACGCCTGTAATCCCAGCGCTTTGGGAGGCCGAGGCAGGCGGATCACCTGAAGTCAGGAGTTTGAGACCAGCCTGGCCAACATGGCGAAACCCTGTCTCTACTAAAAATACAAAAATTAACCGAGCATGTTGGCACACGCCTATAATCCCAGCTACTCGGGAGGCTGAGACAGGAGAATTGCTGGAACCCAGGAGGTGGAGGTTGCAGTGAGCTGAGGTCGCACCAGTGCACTCCAGACTGGGTGACAGAGTGAGACTCCATCCCAAAAAAAAAACAAAAAAAGGAGAAGCATACTTGCATAGTAGTCTATCACATCAAACAGAGCTGCATAAGCAAAAAAGGTTCAGTAAAAGAGACTACCCAAGCCAAGTACTAATTCTTTGAAGCAAGCAAACCAATCATATCCATTTTTGCACTAAACCACAGGTAGATAATTCAGTAACAAATTCTTTGGCATCATCCTGATTAACCAAACCACCTTGATACTGACCATTTGGCCACCCAATGGTAGTGAGAAGAAACTAATTGGAAGTACTTACCTTGAGAGCGCAAAAGATGCAGGAATCTCCCATGCACTTGTGAGTTGTAAGCTGCCTAAAGCTACGTCGGAAGATATCCAAGTGCCACAAAACCTGATGAGAAAAGGAAAATATTTCATTACTCTATAAAAAGCCACCATTTAAAGTAAAGAGTTCAAACAAACATAGGTAATGACTGCAGAAGATGTCTTTATTCCCAAAAGAAAACTTCATTCTAGTATATTAAAACAAATGTGAAAAAAGGTGAGGCATCTAACAAGAAAAATAAATGGTCATATTCTGGGAAAGATATTAATTTGAACATAAAGTGAAGGTAATACAGTTAAAATATGACATGATATACATCAAATGTGATCCAGAAGAGGAAATTTATGGGTTAAAGCTGAAGAATAAGGATTTATATTCATGATCCACACAAGAAAAGCAAAAATATTTTAAAACTTATATTAGAAATGTGAACTGTAGAAATGTGAGCTGTAGTGTGGAATTTTATCTTTGTTAGGACTCTCAATTTTCAGACATTTCTAAGAGAAGTGTGATCTCCTTAAGTCAATAGGGTAAAAAATAATGATTTTTATACTTTTGTTGAAATGGGAAAAAAATATGATATTAACAGTGATAAATCATGTTATAGTATATACCCTTGATGTGATGTGTTGAGAATGGCACTATACTTCTGTGGTCTTCCTCCCTAAAACCTATGACCCTAGTCTAATCATGAGAAAAGCATTAGACAAATTCCAATAGGGGAAGGGGGATATCCAAAAAAATACTTGATCAGTACTCCTCAAAACTGTCAAAGTTTATCAAAAACATAAACATTCTGAGAAAATGTCACAGCTAACAGGAGCCTAAGAAGACATGACAAGTAAATCTAAATGTGGTATCCTGGATGAAATCTTGGGCCAGGAAAGGACACCAGGTAAAAACTAAGGAAATCTGAATAAATTGCAATTTTTAGTTAAAAAAGAAATGACGTAGTATATAGCATAATGCCTTAGGAAGCTCCCCCTTGCTAGGAAAACATTTAATGTCATAATACATGAAAAAGCATAATTTCTGGAGCCCCAGATGACAGCACACCTCCGGAGCTTCTTCTTACTTATATGTCTCAAGATACATACTCTAAAAGTTCTTTGAAACTGGCTATGCTCCCAAGTAAATAACATCTTTTTATAATAAATGTAATAGGTTCAACTCATCTGTGGTAAACACAGCTTTGAAACCAAAAGTTAGAATATTAGCTCATAACAACAATTATTTTCAACATGTAACATGATTATTATAGGGACTCCAAAACCATCAATGCCTCAGTCATTAAGTATGGATACAGAAATATGTATGTGTGTGTGTATATATATATATATATATATATATGTAATGTATTATATATGGCACATTAGAATGGAAAATCATAAATAGTATTGTTTCAACTGACAATATAAATAGACCACATAGAAAAAAACAATTACAAAAATGGGACTATGGCCAAGACACGGGTAAACAAACACATTTATATCAATGCCTTATTTTGCCTGCTTCTAAATCACAAAAGTATTATCAGGATACAAAGTAACTAAAAAAACTAATATGTGGCCAGGTGTGGTGGCTCATGCCTATAATCCCAGCACTTTGGGAGGACAACGCAGGAGGATCATTTGAGCCCAGAAGTTCAAGATCAGCCTAAGCAATTATAGTGAGACCCTCTCTCCACAAACAATTAAAAAAAAAATTTAGCCATGTGTGGTAGCATGTGTCTGTTGTCCTAGCTACCTAGGGAGGCTGAGGTGGGAGGATCGCTTGAGCCCAGGACGTTAAGGCTGCAGTGAGCTATGATTACACCAGTGCACTCTAGCCTTGGCAACAGAGTGAGACCTCTGGCTCCAAAAAAAAGAGAAAGAAATAAAGAAAGAAAACTAATATGCATCATCCAGGACAAAAACCTAACCAACTCCACCTAACTACATGAAATTTGGGTAATAATTAGGGAAAGCACTTAAATTTTTTCTATAGGCTTGCCAGCACAGAATTTTTTTTTATTGTTTTCGAATAAAAACTTAAAAACTGAGAAAGAGGCTGGGCACAGTGGCTCACGCCTGTAAGCCCAGCACTTTGGGAGGCCGAGGTGGGCAGATTACCTGAGGTGAGGGGTTCAAGACCAGCCCAGCCAACATGGCGAAACCCCGTCTCTACTAAAAGTACAAAAATTAGCCCAGCGTGGTGTTGCACAGCCTGTAATCCCAGCTACTCAGGAGGCTAAGGCAGGAGAATCGCTTGAACCCAAGAGGCGGACGTGGCAGTGAGCTGAGATCCCACCACTGCACTCCAGCCTGGGCGACAGAGTGAGACTCTGTCTGAAAAATAAATAAATAAAAACTGAGAAAGAGCATGAAACTTTTACTACCTAGATAAGCTTGGCAACATTCTTGTATTATGAATGAGGAAACTCAGACACTATTACCTGTACAAAGTCACAAGACTAGTCTACAGAATGGCTAAAACTAGAACCCAGGTCTCCTCCTAATGCCCAGGACCATTGTTCTTTATACTAAATATCTTGTCTTCTCTCATAGCAACCCATTTTCTCATAACATCTGAGGAGTGAAGTTAATATTTTGCCCAAGTATAATTATCTTGGGTGGCAAATTTCATTTACTTTTACACTGAAGAGCAGAAAAGAAGAGAAAGTAATTACTTGAAAGTTAGGCCAAGGGGGATGAACTTAACATGCTATGGGCGTGACTGGGCAGAGCAGACAGACAGAAAGCTTTGGGATTCTAAGATCACTCAAGTGGCAAGCAACAGTGAAAGGGAAAATGTAGGGTAGATAATCACCTTAAGGGAATTCACTTTCCCCTAGCTCTGTTCAAGTGTATCTGACTAGACACCAGTTATGAGCCAAAACAGGAGAGCTCAAAGAGAGGAGATAAGTTGGACAAAGACTAAACTCCATTCAATATGTGGGCCAAAAGCCTGAATATTAAGAGACGAGATTAACATACCTGAAAGTCTTTGACTTGTGGAAAGAATTTTGCTTCTATACTAGAGAAAAGCAACTAGGATAACACACCTTACTCCCAAAAGGAGAAACAGAAAACAGGCCAGACGCCTGTAATCCCAGCACCTTGGGAGGCTGAGGCAGGCGGATCACTTGAGGCTAGGAGTTCAAGACCAGCCTGCCCAACATAGTAAAACCCTGTCTCCACTAAAAATACAAAAATTAGCCGGGTGTGGTGATGCACACCTATAATTCCACCTACTTGGGTGGCTGAGGCATGAGAATTGCTTGAACCCAAGAGGCAGAGGTTGCAGTGAGCCGAGATCGCCCATGGTCCCAGCTACTCAGGAGACTGAGGCAGTAGGATCACCTGAGCCCTGGAGGTCAAGGCTGCAGGAGCTGTGATTGGGCCACTATACTCCAGCCTGGGCAATAGAGTGAGACTGTCCAAAAAAAAAAAAAAAAAAAGAAAAGAAAAATAGGAACCGGTAGAGACTGTTTAGGAAAAAAAGTTGATAAATATAAAGATCAGCCAGGCACGGTGGCTCATGCCTGTAATCCCAGCACTTTGGGAGGCCAAGGCAGGTGGATCACAAGGTCAGGAGTTCGAGACCAGCCTGGCCAATATGGTGAAATCCCGTCTCTACTAAAAACACACAAATTAGCCGGCGTGGTGGTGGGCACCTGTAGTCCCAGCTACTCGGGAGGCTGAGGCAAGAGAATCACTTGAACCTGAGAGGCGGAGGTTGCAGTGAGCCGAGATTGCGCCACTGCACTCCAGCCTGGGCGACAGAGCAAGACTCTGTCTGAAAGATCACCTGGTCCATTTACCTCCCTTTAGGCATGTAAATAATAGTAGTTACAGTTATTATTATTTCTCTTATCATTATTAATCCCTCTTTTTTACAAATGAGGTAATTGAGATTCAAAGAGATAAAGTGACTTGCCAAAGATCACAGAGATAAATGTAAAAATTATCTCAGGTTACTAACCTCAAACAGAGACTATCAAACATTTTATTTAAAAAGAGTTATCAGAAATACAGCATCAGCAATTAAAAGTCAAAGTTCACCAAAAATAAAGAAATGACCCTTACCTGCAGGGCACTGTTGAGGAAGCAGCTGTTTTGCCCTGGCTCATTGCTGAGACCTTTGCTGGGGGCTATGGAGGTTGAGCTTCGAGGTGCAAACATCCCTTGTACACTACCACGACCCCCTGAAAAATAATTTCTCTTCCAAGACATTATTTTTCACATTTAGCCTGAAAAAAAAATGGAGAAGGATTTGTGCCTTTTTGGCAGGAATTTCTGTCTGCTAAAGTTCTAAAAGGAAAGGGAATCCAGAATTTAGTGAATTTATTTTGGAAGATTTTGACTTCACCACCTTCCAAATATCATCTGTGTAGTCAAGGGACTCAGGTATCCTCCTAGATCAAGATGACAGAGCCCTCCCTCACTTGTTCCAAACAATCTCCAAAATGTAACATGGCACAGGACTAATGCAAACAGAGAAATCCTTAAGTATTGCTTCCTTCTATTTTTCTTGAACAGCCTCCATAAAGTCCTGGTGAAGTGGATGTAATTCTCAACTCCAACAGCATCCAGGATCAGGGTAAGATGTGTTCTTCAGGCTTGTTGATAATGCTTCTTATGGACTGAAGATTTTTCCAACTGGAAGGAGAGGCAGACAGAGAAGCAAGAATCCAACATAATCCTCCTCACCCTCTGTTGCCTTGTTTCATCATCCTCTGAAGCAAAAACTCAAATTCTGAGCAACTGCAAAAGGTTCCACAAAGCCAAGAAGAAGCCTGTTTGAATCATCTGAGGTTTTTGTTGATGTTCTTGCTGCTTCTTTTTAATGTGCCCCAAACTTCTATTGTCCCATCCAGATCTTCAGCAAGTCTTTCCTCTTTCTTCTGGGACTAGAATAGCCAGCTGTGTCAGAGAGCTTTAACAGAAATAAAAAAAATCAAAAGCTTGCGTCACTTAATGACTCTACTGGCTTTGGACTGTTCTGCCAAGATCAACGTTGCCTCACCTCTCACTATAAACTTGAAACCTTGGCAAACAATGCCAAAAAAAAAGAAAAAAAGAAAAAAAAAAAAGAGAGAGACACCCAAACTAAAGAGATGGAAAAAAAGGTATGAACAGCTTTACTTTCAGGGGAAAATTCTCTGAAATTTTCTTGAAGCAGAAGAAAGTTGATCTGGATAGAAATAAAAACAAAATACAAACTTTCCAGTATCAGGCTAACACAAAACAAATCACCAAGTAAGCACACACAAACTAGGAACTGAAACAGTTTCTTTTGGACATTGTGAATAAAGCACTTTTTAAAAGGTGTTTTCCATGAATATGCTTATGAAAACCTGCTTAAAGGTGGGAAGGCCATGTTAGCAGTCTAAGATCTGTTCTGAGTAAAGATGTTCCATCCAGAGAAACACTGATGGCGAGTAAACCACATGTCCTTAACATGCAGTCCAAGAGAACTAAATCTTCTCCTGCCCTGTTTGTTTGTTTGTTTCATTTTTGCCAGAGGATCAGAGAGATAATTTGGGTTACAAATCACTTAATCTCCAGATTATATCCAAGGGCTCACAATCAGAGGCAATCCATTGACCAACTTTAGTTTTCAACTAATTAAAATGCCAGTGAGGCAACAGAGAGTAATACCAAAGCAAGTATGTTCCCTGGAAGGAAATCACCACATCTCCAGCTTTAAGTTTTCCTATAAGGCTGCCATGTCCATCTACATAAGGAAAAATTTTTAAATGTTAAGTGTTAAATTTGCCAACATCAACAATTCCTCATTCTCCCTTCCTTCTCACCATCATATGCACCATCTAAAAACATAAAAATGCTTTAACATCTTAATCATTCTCTGGGAGATCACCTAGCATTGTCTACAGCATGTCCAATGGAAAAACTGAGGTACAGGAATATTAAATGGTTGCATAAGACTGTTCTTTCCCTTCTGTAAATTCCCAGACTATTTATAATCTACATGTCCCAATTAAAGTATTTGATTATACAGCCTACTGTCACATTATTCTCTATTTTTATTACTCTCTGTTTTATATCGTATCCGTCATAATATGACTACATGAAATGAAATAGTAACTACAGTCAGGTATGTGCTAAACACGATACTTATGTCCTTTATTTAATATTCACAACAGTCCTATCAGATAGCTATTAATAGTTCTATTTTACAGAAAAGTAAACAGAGGCTTAAAGACATTAACTTGCCCAATTCAACACTGGTAAGTGGCAGATCTAGAAATGTTTGACTATTAAACAATGACTTAATTATATATTTTATTATTCTATTCCAAAAGCTCCTATTACAGTGCTAGTCATAAGGAGGCAGTCAATAAATACTGCCTGATGATTAACATGACACCAGAAAAGAACCCATATCTCCCACACAGACTATAAGACCCTCACCTTTCTACACACACTCTCATACACATCCCACTCAAGGCCACTAAGCAACTTCCAACAAGCCATGCAGCATTCCTTCAGCTCAACTGCTGCAAAGGAATGACAAGTACCAAGCCTCCACTTTGCTCACAGCCAAAAGGACTTGGCAGGCAGGTGGGGTTTCCAATATCCACATTAGGAGCTAACTGAAACTCAGCCTGCCCTATGACACACACTCCTGAGCACAGGGAGCAAAAGGAGAAAAATGCAGTAGCAGAGAAAAGATTCTCAGGCTCTGAATGGCAGTATTATGCAGGGTAAAGCAGTAAGTTCTCAGACCTGTTCTAGATGTGTCACCAACTAGAAGTGAGAGCATAAAGGACCAGACAAGAGAGGCAGTAACAAGTGGTCCAGAGAAATACTAACACCAAAAACATTTCACTTAAATTGTAGATATAGCATTAAACAACGTAATCTTTCTCCAATACCATTTACTGAAGATATGTGAGGAGGGGAATTATAGTTTTATCTGTATGGCTCTCACTACCTAGTTTTGTTTTTTGGGTTTTTTTTTGTTTTGTTTTGTTTTGTTTCTGAGGCAGAATCTCACTCTGTCACCCAGGCTGGAGTGCAGTCGCGCAATATTGGCTCACTGCAGCCTCCGCCTCTTAGGTTCAAGCAATCCTCCTGCCTCAGCCTCCCGAGTAGCTGGGATTACAGGCATGTGCCACTATGCCTGGCTAATTTTTTTATTTTTGGTAGAGACGGGATTTCACCAGGGGCTGGTCTCAAACCCCTCACCTCAGGCGATCCACCTGCCTCGACTTCCCAAATGCTGGGATTACAGGCATGAGCCACCACACCCAGCCAGTCAATTGATTTTTGATGAAAGTACCAAGGCCATTTAATTGAGAAATGACAGTCTTTTCAACAAATGATGTTGGAACAATTGGGACACCCACATGCAAAAAACTGAACATTGAGTCATACCTTACATCTTATACAAAAATAATTCAATACATCACAGTCCTAAACAAAAAACCTAAAACTATAAATTCTAGGAGAAGAAAGGAGAAAATTTTATAACCTTTGGTTGGGCAAAGATTCCTTTTTTTTTTTTTTTTTTTTGAGACAGTCTCCCTCTGTCGCCCAGGTTGGAGTGCAGTGGCGTGGTCTCAGCTCACTGTAACCTCCACCTCCCTGGTTCAAGTGATTCTCCTTCCTCAGCCCCATCACCCTCACCCCTACCCCCTTCCCCCAGTAGCTGGCATTACAGGCATGCACCACCATGCCCAGCTAATTTTTGTATTTTTAGTACAGATGGGGTTTCACCATGTTGGCCAGGCTGGACTTGAACTCCTGACCTCAAATGATCCACCATCCTCGGCCTCCCACAGCGCTGGGATTACAGGTGTGAGCCACTGTACCCGGACAAAGATTCCTTAGATACAACAAAAGCATAATGTATAAAAGGAAAAAATTATAGAATTGAATTTCATCATAAGAATGTCTGCTCTTTGGAAGACACTGTTAAGAGAATGAAAAGATTAGTCAAAGATTAAAAGAAAATATTTGCAAGTCACATAATAGATAAATGACTTAGATCTAAAATATATAGAATCCTCAAAACTTAATAAGAAAAACTATCCAATTTTGGCCAGGCGCAGTGGCTCATGCCTGTAATCCCAGCACTTTTGGAAGCTGAAGCAGGTGGATCACTTGAGATCAGGAGTTCAAAACCAACCTGGCCAACATGGTGAAACCCCATCTCTATTAAAATTACAAATAAATTAGCTGGGTGTGGTGGCAGACATCTGTAATCTCAGCTACTTGGGAGGCTGAGGCAGGAGAATCGCTTGAACCTGGGAGGTGGAGGTTGCAGTAAGCTGGGATTGCACCACTGCACTCCAGCCTGGATGACACGGCAAGACTCCATCTCAAAAAAACAACAACAACAACAACAAAAACTACCCAATTTTGTTTAATGGGCAAAAGATTTGAACATTTCACCAAACAAGATATACAAATGGTAAATAAGCACATGGAAAGATGTTCAACATTATTAGCCATGAGGGAAATGGAAATTAAAACTACACTATACCTATTAGAATAGTTAAAAACAAAAAAACTTTTTAAACCTGACAATAACAAGTGCCGATGAGGAATCAGAGCAACTGGAACTCTCCTACATTGTTTATGGAAATGCAAAACAGGCCAGGTGCAGTAGCTCACGCCTGTAATCCCAGCACTTTGGGAGGCTGAGGCAGGTGGATCACCTTGGGTCAGGAGTTCAAGACCAGCCTGGCCAACATGGTGAAACCCTGTCTCTACTAAAAATACAAAAATTAGCCAATGGCAGGCACCTATAATTCCAGCTCCTAGGGGGCACTGAGGCAGGAGAATTGCTTGAAACCAGGAGGTGGACATTGCAGTGAGCCGAGATCAAGCCACTGCACTCCAACCTAGGCAACAGAGAAAGACCCCATTTCAAAAAAAAGAAAAAGAAAAAGAAATGCAAAATGACACAGTTGGCAGTTACTTCTAAACTTAAATATATAGTCATGAGCTGTATAACAATGTTTCAGTCAAGAAGAGACCGCATATACAATGGTAGTCCCATAAAATTATGGGATTATGGGACTTAACTTATTTTTACTGTAACTTTTCTATGTTTAGATATGTTTAGGTGCACATCTATTACTATTGTGTTACAATTGCCTATTTTATTTATTTATTTATTTATTTTTGAGATGGAGTTTTGCTCTTGTTGCCCAGGCTGGAGTGCAATGGTGTGATCTTGGCTCACTGCAACCTCTGCCTCCCGGGCTCAAGCGATTTTCCTGCCTCAGCCTCCCGAGTAGCTGGGATTACAGGCACGCACCATCACGCTCAGCTATTTTTTGTATTTTTGTATTTAGTAGAGATGGGGTTTCACCATGTTGACCAGGCTGGTCTCCAACTCCTGACTTCAGGTGATCCTCCCGCCTCAGCCTCCCAAAGTGCTGGGATTACAGGTGTGAGCCACCGTGCCTGGCATCTATTATATTTAGTACAGTAACATCCTATACAGGTTTGTAGCATAGCAGCAGTAGGCTATATCATATAGTCTAGGTGTGTAGTAGGCTATACCATCTAGGTTTATGCAAATACACTTAAATGATATTCACACAATGACAAAACCACCTAACAACACATTTCTGAGAACACATCCCTGTTGTTAAGCAAAACATGGCTGCACTTTTGCCATACTTTTACCTACCAATACTACTCCTAGGTATTTTACCATAAAGAAATAAAAAATTGGGCTGGGCATGGTAGCTCATGCCTAAAATCCCAGTATGGGAGGACAAGGCTGGTGGATCACTTGAGGCCTGGAGTTTGAGGCGAGCGTGGGCAACATGGTAAACTTCTAGGAAAGTAAAAGCCAAAATTGGGACGGAAGCATGTCATCTTATTACGTATTTCCTTGTGTAACACAGTTACTAAGTTGTATGTCCCACTGTTCCCAATCTGAAAACACTAGCCTCCTGTGGGTAAGCCAAAAACCTTTCCATGTATGAAATGATGGAAAACAGTGGGTCTCAACCTTTTTGCAGTGCCTCACATCCAGAGGCAGATTTACCAAGCCACTGAAACTTAAGCTTCAGGACTCTTTCTCTTGCACAGATTCTCAAGGCCCAATATCTCATTTTCTGTTTCGAAAAATATTTTCCTTAAAGGAGGCCCTCTGAATTGCATAAGCTTCAAGTGTCAGGGAATCTAAGTCTGCCCCATCCACATTACATAAATGGGGCTTTTATAGTATATGTCACTTGAGAAAATACATAATTCAAAAAGCTACTTTGAATTCAGTAATACTAATAAATTTGTATTTTATTAATCAAAGAAACATCTAATGTTATTCACTGTATAAAATTTGTTTGAACTAAATAGATCTAAATATAATATTTGGTCCACATTTGGATTTTGGATTCTTGTGCTCACAGCAAGTAACTCCACAGTCAACAGGGCTAAATTGAAAAGATCATTACAGATTAAGGTTGCCAGAATTAAAGGCATACCTCTAGAAGCTGGTGACCTTTAGAAAAAAACACTTTCTCTGTATGAGTGAAATACAGAGAATGATTCTTTCACAAGTATACACAGTACAGCTTAATGTGCTACCATTTTCCTCAGGCCAAAGTAATAAACCAGGCTCCAGCTGCAGCCACCCTAATTATTCCCCACTGTATTCTTCACCAACAAAGTCAGCTTCTCTCAGCCTCTGTTTCTGAAAAAACCCAAAGTAGTCATTCAAATGGAACTGGCTTGTGCATAAAGGGAGATGAGGCCTGGTAGGACACTGGGCCAGGAGGAGCCTGGCGCCCTAAGAGACAGAGGGGTAAATGAGGCCCAGAGAGCTACAGGTTATTAGCATAAGAGATTCATTATGAGCAGAGCTAGAATGGAACTGAAATCAATGAAGACTAGATAGAATTTGTTCGTGCAAAGCCTGGGAACCCTTTGATAAAACCAGGTGTAAAGTGTGGGAAGTTTCTAAGGAGAAGGACTTTTTTTTTTTTTTTTTTTTTGAGACAGAGTCTCGCTCTGTCACCGAGGCTGGAGTGCAGTGATGCGATCTTGGCTCACTGCAACAGCCACCTCCACCTCCCGGGTTCAAGCAATTCTCCTACCTCAGCCTCCCGAGTAGCTGGGATTACAGGCATGCGCCACCATGCCTGGCTATTTTTGTACTTTTAGTAGAGACAGGGTTTCGCCATGTTGGCCAGGCTGATCTTGAACTCCTGGCCTCAAGTGATCCACCCACCTCGGCCTCCCAAAGTTGTGAACCACGCGGTGGCACAGGCGTGAACCACTGCGCGCATCCAAGGAGATGGACTCTTTAAGCTAATTGACTTCACAGTAACTAAAGTTCAATAAAGTCTTTAAGGAGACACTATTAATTGCATGTGTAGAGAACTCCATGACATTAATAAAAATGACAGTATCAAAGTATCTCCACTAAGGCATTTATTAACTACAAAGGAAAATATAGTAGTTTCACAATGGAGAAACCCAGCAGAAACTACCTTAACCAAGTGATCAAGGTCAAAATAACCAGTAATAATACATATTGACATCATGAATGCCATGATATGATGCACTGAAAAGGACACAATTATTTCTGTGGTATTCTTGCCTAAACCATAATCTCAGTCCAATCATCAGAAAAATATCAGACAAATCCAAATTAAGGAATATTTGACAAATAGCCCTCAAACTGATATTGATCAATACTCTACAAAAATGTCAAGGTTATAAAAGACAAAGAAAGACTAAGAAACTTTTACAGAATACAGAAGAGTAAGAAAGAAAAACACCTAAAATGCAATGTGAGATTCCAGATAGGATCCTGGAACAGAAAAAGAACAATGCAGCTTGTGCAAGATGGTGAAACCCTGTCTCCACAAAACAAAGAAAAATTTTTTTTGAAACAAAGTTTCTCACTTGTCACCCAGGCTGGAGTACCACGGCACGATCTTGGCTTACTGCAACCTCAGTCACCTGGGTTCAAGCAATCCTCCTGCCTCAGCCTCTGGAGTAGCTGGGATTACAGGCACCTGCCACCATGCCCAGCTAATTTTTGTATTTTCAGTAGAGATGGGGTTTCACTGTGTTGGCCAGGCTGGTCTCAAACTGCTGACCTCGGGTGATCCGCCTGCCTCAGCCTCCCAAAGTGCTGGGATTACAGGCGTGAGCCACTGCACCTGGCCAAAAAAAATTTTTTTAATTAGCCAGGCTAATGCTTGCCTGTAGTCCCAGCTACTCAGAAGGGTGAGGCAGGAGGACTTTTTGAGCCTGGAAATTCAAGCCTGTAGTGAGCTATGACTGTGCCACTGCACTCCAGCCAGGGTGACAAAGCAAGACCCTGTCTTTAAAAATAAAAAAAAAATAAATTACAATTTAAAAAAACTGAAAATAAAAAAGGAAAAATAATAATGGTAGGCAAACTGGTGAAATTCAGGAAAGCTCTTTAGTTAATAGTGTTGTACCAATACTATTAATTCCTGGTTCTGATAAATGTATTATGGTTATATAAGATGGTATCATTAGAGGTAACTATTTTTCCAACTTTTCTATAAATTCAAAATAAAAAACATTTTAAATTATGCAAATAATTCACTGAAGAAGATGGAACTTTGGGCCCAAAAGGGATTGAGGCATTTGGGAAATAAATATCTATATGTCTAAAGGTAGATGGACCAAGATAGATTTATAGGAAAAGAAGAGACGTGAACGGGCACAGTGGCTCACGCCTGTAATGCCAACATTTTGGGAGGCCGAGACGGACAGATCACGAGGTCAGGAGCTCGAGACCAGTCTGGCCAACATAGTGAAACCCCATCTGTACTACAAATACAAAAATTAGCCGGGCGTGGTGGCATGTGCCTGTAATCCCAGCTACTCGGGAGGCTGAGGCAGGAGAATTGCTTGAACCAGGGAGTCGAAGGTTGCAGTGAGCCAAGATCACGCCACTGCACTCCAGCCTGGCAATGGAGTGAGACTTCGTCTCAAAAAAAAAGAAGAGACGTTGACATAGTTTGTGATCCTATAATCCACTGAGGGTTATATGTGAAACCTCTTGGTTTACTGTTTAATATCACAGTATGGCAATTATTGGGTGTTTTATTAGTTCAGAAACCTGTTTCTCAGAGCTAAATGTGCACAGAATGAATTAACAGAGAAGTTTAAAATTCAGCAACATCAGGGGTAAGTAAATGTAAAATGATAGCGGTCTTGTTAGGATGATGAAATTATGGATTTTTTTCCTTTTTTCTATTTTCTAAATTAACTATAATTTATAAATAATCTATAAACTATCATTTCTTTAAAACAGGGGTTTAAACACATTTTCCCTAAAAATAGAGTGAAAGGACTTGAGACCAGAGATAACCAACCATTGAGACCCGTAATATCCTAACAATATGAAAGCTGGTTAATAATTGGTAACTATTTCCTATTTAGAAACAGAGGGTCTGGTGTGGATCTCTATTTCCTTTCATTCTATTTTCACTGCTGCTGCTACTAAGCTTCAGATCCTCACCACCTCTGGACCACTGCACCGCATTACTGACTCATTGCCAGTCCTCTAATCCTACATGTCACTACCACCTGACTCCTAAGACACACTCCACACCACGTCACTCCTTTTCAAAATATTTAATGGCTCCTAGAGGGAGATATTCTTTTGGCTGGAAAAGAACAATGGTATTTTTCTAATTCACAGGAAAGAAAATTAATAGATGGATTTTTCATAAGTTTCTCTACCATAATTTTTTCTTACCTACTTAGTCTACTGCTAGCACTACAAAAACTTGAACAAATAGTAGCAAAATTAAGAGGGAAAAAAATCAAAGCAGTCAATTGGAACTATTTTAACATCTTTTTTCCTAACTGACAGTGTTAAGCCATGTTTGCACTGCTATAAAGAAATACCCAAGGCTGGGTAATTTATAAAGAAAAGAAGTTAATCAGCTAATGGTTCTGCACTGTGTATGGGAAGCATGGCACCAGCATCTGCTCAGCTTCTGGCAAGACCTCAGGGAGCTTACGATCATGACAGACCGCAAAGGGAAGCCCAGGTGTCACATGGCGAGAGAGACAAGGGAGAGGTCTCAGACTCTCTTAAACAACCAGATCTTGTGTGAATTAACTGAGTGAGAACTCACTCATCACTGAGCTATTCATGAGGGATCCACCCCTCCATGATCCAATACCTTCCACTAGGCCCCAACATTGGGGATCACATTTCGGCATTAGATTTGAGGGAACAAACATCCAAATCATATCACTGAATTATGTTCATGATTGTGATTTTTACGCTGCATATTTTTGATATTCACATATTCTGCCAATAAAATTAATTCCTGGCCAGGCACAGTGGCTCACACCTGTAATCCCAGCATTCTAGGAGGCTGAGGTGGGCAGATCACGAGGTCAAGAGATCAAGACCATCCTGGCCAACATGGTGAAACCCCGTCTCTACTAAAAATACAAAAATTAGCTGGGCGTGGTGGCGCGTGCCTGTAGTCCCAGGAGGCTGAGGCAGGAGAATCTTGAACCCGGGAGGCAGAGGTTGCAGTAAGCCAAGATCGCACCACTGCACTCTAGCCTGGTGACAGAGCAAGACTCCATCTCAAAGAAAAAAAAAATTAATTCCTAATTATAAGATAGAATTAAATATGTCTGGCACCAGCGTAGTTTGAGAATCACCGGACCTTACCACCATTTCCAGCTTCATCTACTCATTCACTCACTGATCAAACATTTCATTGATCATCCATTATGTGCCTCTCACTCATCCTCCACTCCAAGTACACTAGACTCCTTTCTGTATAACAAATATACCCTGTCCTTTACTTTCTCATTGTCTTGACTCTAATATTGCCTCTCTCTGGAATGTCTTTCCTCTCCATTTATTCTTGCTGAAAATCTTAACTATCCTACAAGGAAAAGCCTTCCCAGATCATTTTCTCACCCTCTCACCTTTCCAATCTCCCAATTTATTTCATCCTCCTCTGTGCTCTCAGTGCATGGTGGGGTTTGGATTACAATACTCACATTCTCCCTCATGTTACAGTTATTTGGGTACGTGGACTACAGTTTATCTTAAGGGCATCTTTCTAATTCCACACAGAGGTTGAATATAATAGGCATTGAATCACTGAGAGTTTCATTGAAAGAGAAAACTTTTTGTTTGAAGGTACCTAGCCTAGAACAACCAATTCTAACATCCTGATAAATTCTGACTCTCCTTAAAGAAAAGAACTGACAAAATGGCCATATCTAGCTTGAGATACTGCTGACAACTTTTTCTAATAGTGACTATATCAATGGAAACAATATTTGCTTCTGATTCAAGCTTGAAAATAGAAAGAGATAAGCATCTACAACCATAAAAAGGGCCAAGCTATTTGTTGATTTATGAGCTGGTTATCTTAAACTCTCCAGCGAATAGTTACTCAACTCAAACAATTTCCTGAGGGCTGGACTTTGGCAGCTTCAAACTATTACATCATGTACAACAGAAGAATTGTATGCTGATAAAGGACAAAAAGTCTTATTTTTCCTGCACAAGAACTTAGATAACTGTCATGTATAACAAATTTGTCTAAAATTTGTTAAAAAGTAGTTGGAAAGAAAACAAAAAGGCACGTTTCACTTTGTTATAATTGACAAATTATAAGAACTAAGAAATGACAGCTGCAGGCTACTTAGCCCTTCCTTATAAAGATCTAAAGTTGTATAATTTACTGACTTCTAAGGGAAGCAGCATGGTAGTAGAAAGAACACAGTGGTTAAAAGTATACCCTCTGCAGGCCGGGTGCAGTGGCTCACGCCTGTAATCCCAGCACTTTGGGAGGCTGAGGCGAGTAGATCACAAGGTCAGGAGATCGAGACCATCCTGGCTAACACGGTGAAACCCCGTCTCTACTAAAAAACACAAAAAAATTAGCCGGGTGTGGTGGTGGGCACCTGTGGTCCCAGCTACTCGGAAGGATGAGGCAGGAGAATGGCGTGAACCTGGGAGGCGGAGCTTGCAGTGAGCCGAGACTGCGCCACTGCACTCCAGCCTGGGCAACACAGCGAGACTCCATCTCAAAAAAAACAAAAAGTGCACCCTCTGCAGGGCCAACAATATTGCAGAACCTCGGGAGGTAACATGCTTATAGTGGAGATCCAAAGGGTCCCATTCCTAGAGAACATTATGTGAATTATACAACTTGGGGACACAGAGTTAATGGAATAGAACAGGTCTCAGCTCCACCATCTAACAGCTGTGGCATATTGACCAAGTTATTGAACTAACTCTTAGGTACTTCATCAGAAAAAATGTGACTAATAATAACATCTATCTCATAGGATTGTTATAAGAATTAAATAAAATAATGTAGATATGTATAATTAGCCCAGTGCCTAATATGTGGTAAGTGTGGAATAAATGTTTTGATGATGATTATGGTGAGGATAATGATGATGAAGAATAAGATGAATCTACATTCCAATCCTAGCTCCATCACATTCAGGCCATTTACTACCTATAATAAATGTGATCTGCTGAAAGGATGCAACAAAATAATGTATGCAGAATACTTAGGGCCAGGTACAAAACAGGAATTCCATAAAGAGTAACTGTGATTATGATGACTGACCATCCTCTATATGCATTGTCTCTCCCCCATCTCTCTTTCTCTTACAGGCAAACACACACACACATATAACTACTATAAAAATTTCAGGAGATTAAACTATAATTGATAGCATAAATCCCAAGGCCATATAAAAAATGGGGAAAAGTGTATCCTTTTTTTTCTTAAATGTATCCTTTGTTGTTGTTGTTTTTTGTTTTTGTTTTTTTTTTTGAGACGGAGTCTCGCAGTCACCCAGGCTGGAGTACAGTGGCGTGATCTTGGCTCACCGCAACCTCCGCCTCGCAGACTCAAGCAATTCTCCTGTCTCAGCCTCCATCCATAGTGGCTGGGATTACAGGCGTGTGCCACCACGCCCAGCTAATTTCTGTATTTTTAGTAAAGATGGGGTTTCACCATGTTGGCCAGGCTGGTTTCAAACTCCTGACCTCAAGCGATCCGCCCACCTCAGCCTCCCAAAGTGCTGCGATTACAGGCGTGAGCTACCGCGCCCAGCCTGGGAAAAATGTATTCTAAAACCAGTGCATTCTCAATACAATTCACCTAGACTATTGCAGAAACTTTCTAACTATTCTTTCCTCTCTAATCCCGTCTATACAATATTGCAAAAGCAAACTGATGAATCACAATTAGCTTAGAAAACTTCAGTACAAAATACAGCCAAAACTCTGGCTTTGAATGGCCTTCCACAATCTTATCCCCTGCACATTTCCAACCTCATCTACCCTTAAAACATACAAAAAGATTTGTTCTGTGCACATGCCCAGTTACTTTGTTTTTTGTTTTTCTCAATCAACGAATGCTCCTCCCATCTTCCCAGTCCTACCTAATACTAGCAATCTTTTCCACTGAGCAAACCTATTTGAAGAAGTCATACCACTGGCTACTTACAGTGATAGGAACTACTAACAGTCATACATCAGCAGGAAGGAGCAGTCATTTACATTAACTCATTTCCCAAATGACTGTCTTTTTAAATACCTCTCCACACCAACTGGGACTTCTCTCTCCCTCCCAGGAACATCATGAATCAATATTTAACCAGTATATCAATACTTTATTAGAATACAAGGTAGAAAGTTACATTGCCTTACACTCAACAAATGCTCATTCCTTGTTAAACAAATAAATGAAGAACTAAGTTTCATGAGACCAATCAAACTCTCATTTTTCCGTTTAGAGATAACTCAGTTACAGGCATAACCAAACAGCTCTTTAGCTTGTCCCTGAATCTCCTGCCTAAATCATATCGCATCTAAATCATACCTTGCGCTTCCAAAAGGTCTACAGAAGAAAGATACTCTATTTTATGGTCAGTAGGACAAACGAAATGTTCTTTCTAAACCCTACTGCCAATAGCAGCAAACTAGTAACAGCAGTGGTTAAAGGAACAAAAATCAATAGCAATTTATTAGGCCCCTGGATAGCAAAACAATGAGTTCCAGAAAGTTACCCTATATAATAACCTTCTGATTTAATCATTTAGAACCAGAGATTTTTATCCCGAATTTTATGAATCACTAAGACTTTTTAAACACTTGATTCCATCAATGCATTATTTATTAATCATTATAAATATACCCGTACTCAAATTATTTCAGTACAAACAATAATGAAAGTATGACAGTGCTATCAACAAGAGGAAAAAAGGAGGGGAAGCAAACTGACAGCACTGGCTTGACTCATTTCTGTTGGGAGAACACTGGTACTGAATGGCACAAGCAACTCCAGTGTGAGAGAGCAAGCACATGACTGACTGGGAGGGCGACAGAGGATACCAAAGAAAGGAGAATATCTATAAAGAAGATTTCCTCTGTAGGGGCAGGAGGTGAAGGGATGAGAAGGAATGAAATCTACTCTAACAGCCTTTACAATATTCAAATGAAAACATGCTACCAGACTTCACACTTTGAGCCAGTTCACATCCTAGCTCTACCACTTACAATTGAGTGACCTTCAGCAGATTACTTATCCTCTTTCATCAGGTGTAAAATTATAATAATGGTAGCCCACTTAGTGAATACAAACTACATGTTTGGCACTGCGCTAGGCACTGGACACATGGTATATCCTCTAATTCTCACAGTTAACCTGCCAAATAGTGATTATTTTTCTCACTTTGCAGGAAAGAAAACCCATGTTCTTTCTACCTATGTATAGCCGCTTTGTAGAGGGACTACTACTACCTGGCCAGGTTGTACTGGGAATTAGAAGTAAATGCAAAGCACTTAGCAAGGACCCAGCACTTACCTCATATTAGGAGCTCAAGAAATCATTACTGTACGAATACAACCATCATTTGAATAAGTGCCTCAACTGAACAGCAATGAAATCCCAGAAACAAGTTTCTTCTCACATCATCTACCATAAAGATGACTTCTAACTAGCAGTAGTTTGGGAGAATCCAAAGCTCATCACTTATAACTGCTTGAAATACCAAAGTATCAACCATCCAGTATCAAAAAAAAAAAATTTTTTTAATACACACACAAATATTCTCAGAAGCTCAAAACACAAAACGCAAGGAAATAGCCCATTATGAAAGTGATATTTGACTCAATCTAAATATCAAATATTAAATATTTTACTTTCAAAAGGATCATAGGCCTCATGCCTCAAGGAAGCAGGTGCTAATGAACAAATCTATCTAACTTCCCAAAAATCATTCCCAGAAGCATCTGTTATCCTGAAGTACTTGGCAAACCATCTCTCAGAATTGACAACATATTGCCAAAATCTTAGTGGATTTTGCCAACACTATTCTGCTGATAGGAAAAAAGAATCATTTAGCTACTTTCCAATTTAGCCACAAAATAGGCTCTTTTTTCTTCATTACTACTTTAACCAGTATGTTAATACTGAAAATAGGTATAAAGAAATCACAAATAACCTTCTTCTGTTTGAAGGAAATTTAAAATACTAAATCCACAACTCTTGCCTTTAATTCTAAGGAACTCAAGAAAATCTATGATTTTTTTTTTTGGAAAAAATATGAAATCTCCAAAATCTAATAATTGAAACAGAGAGGAGGGGGAAAGAGCACAAACAACAGCTTGAAAGATGCCTCTTGAAAGTTGAGAGTCCTAAAATCTCAATTTCAAAGTTTAAAGTACTGCTATTAAAAGAAATAGCTTATTAATCAGTGCTTGGGAATATTTTTTTTAAAAGAAAGAAAACTTCACAAAAACTAACCGGTTCCTGCAATCTTCTATCTATCTGTTTTTACCACAACAACTACAATACTTACCAGACAGCACAGTCAACCTCCAGCAAAAGACCTCTAATCACGAGGGTATCTGTGGGGCAAGTGATACAAGAATGGGGAGGGATACGGGAATAGCTAGAGCTGTGGGGAGGGAAGGCTAGGAGGGAGGAGACGACTGTAGCTAGCAACAATGAGAAACTGTGAATCTAAACCACAAGGACTTCCCACAGAACAGGATATCAGAGAGAAGGCAATTCTTTTTACCAACTACCAGGAACTCAGCACTGACAATTCATGACAAAGTTAAAAAGGTGGAGCTTCCAATTAAAAACAAAGTAAACTTAAGAAACTAACCAAAAGTAACTTGAAAGGACGTTATCACAAACTTCACCTGAGGCTTAAGAAAAACAATTATGAAGCTGTTTCCTGGGGCATTCCTGATGACAAAGGTCATCAAACAATAAGGTCTGCAGGGTGGCTGCTGCTTCCAAAGAAGGGCCAGTCCGCCACAAAAAAATTCCTTTGCACTGCAGTCAAAAGGAGCACGAGAAGACAACATTTTTGTAGTTGTTTACAGAATAATCAAAACAATGTTATTGTTGGAATCCCTAATTCAGAATTCCAAGACTGGGCTTAAATTAAATCAAATCATTTTAATAGGCAAAACTCCTCCAACTGTCTTAAACGAGCCACACTATTAAAGAAAATTATTATTTAAACTGAGCCATTGGAATCTACTGAGTCAATTTTAAAATGCTTGGGATCTAAGGGTTCTCAACCCCAAAGTCCACAACAGGGAAAGATCTCCACCCCTCTCTCGGGGAAGAGACCTAGTTACATCACCAAGAACAAACAGCAGGCAGAGTCCCACCCCCAAACACGTGATCAGTCAACCGAGAACTTGCATTTGCAGGCAGGGCACAAAGGCCCCAGAGGACCAACACACACCCTTCTATGTATTACCTGAGGTTATAAAACAGTTTTATTGAAAGAAGTTGTTTTATAAGCATACTGATGAAAAAAACTCATCAGCAGAATCCTTGCCAAATATGAAGGTCTGTTGTGTTTCTATAGGTTGAGAGAAAATATACGAGTTGACTAAAAAAAAGATGTAATTAAGATTTATTGGTAAAATTTAACAAACATGGGCAATGTCCAAAACTAATTAAGCTCTTACATTTTAACAATACAGTATATTAAGTTGAAGTAGTCCTTTGGCCACGAGGAAAGTGCCACAAAAAAAAAAAAAAAAAAAAAAAGATACTGTTGCTTTTCTTGTTAACCATTAGCATTCTAACTCAGGTCTCCTAGAGGTGCTAGGTGGAGGAGGAGGTAGTAATGCCATTTCAAAGTGTGAAACACAAAATTTCTACTGATAAGTGCTGACTGCAAATAAAGACATACAAACATCAAGACCAAGCTCTTCAATCAAGTCATTAAAATATAGGTATATATTCATTGTGAAACTAATCAAATAAAACTAGAGTACTGGGACAGCGTTACAGAGCTTCAACTCTGATTACAACTAGACAACATTACTTTTCATGTCTCATCCAGGTAAGGGAAGTGATCCACAGGGAAATCTCACTCTAATAGATTGTAATCTCTCCAGAGGCCCCTCAGAAAACACCTCCCATAAAACTCTGCTATGATACTCACATTCTGCCTTGCATAAGTTATTTTCAGACATTTCTTATTCCCTCTTCAAGACTGCACAAGAGGTTCTGTGCCAAATAGAAAGAGAACCCTGTATCAACCACTGGGTTTCTCCATTCAAAATAAATTGGGTAACTACAAGTTTTTGTTAGGTGAGTGTCGAATTCCCTGTAGAAAAGGTTTTATAGGCCGGGTGCAGGGGCTCACGCCTGTAATCCCAGCATTTTGGGAGGCCATTGCGGGAGGATCATTTGAGCCCAGGAGTTCAAGACCAGCCTGGGCAACACAGGGAGGCCCCTTCTCTACAAAAAGAAAGAAAGAAAGAAAGAAAGTTTTTAATTAGCCTGGTGTGGTGGCACGCACCTCTCTGGTCCCAGTTACTCCAGGCTGAGGTGGGAGGATCCCTTGAGCCCAGGAGGTCAAGGCCCCAGTGAGCAGTGATTGTGTTGCTGCACTCCAGCCTGGGCCACAGAGCAAGACCCTGTCTCAAAAAAAAAAAAAAGGAAAAGAAAAAATAGAAAGAAAAGGTTTTGGGTACATGATTGCTAACTACGTCAAGAGGGAGAGTGATACATAGTGTTTCAGATTATTATTTTTTAAAATAGGGTTTTAGTTTAAATGTTCAGGTATTCTAAAGTTGGACGACTAGTTACAACAGTACTTTGTAAAACTGTGCTTCAACAAAACTTAACAAGTCATATTTTTCAAGTACTTTGCAGGGAATATGTAACACCACAATAGGTCCACCTTAGACCAGAATAGACAAAGGTCTCTGAAAAAATATAAATATTATTAGCAGGGAGAAACAATATTTAGGATTTGAGCAAATCAATCAAGAAAAATCCTTGGAGGGTAGCGGGGAGGGTAATGGAAAAGCACAGGCTGAAAAGTCCTATTTGGTCACATTCCATGGCTTTTCATTATTGGTTTCTACTAGCAAATAGAGTAAGGTACAACAGAATGTTCAACGTAATGAAAGAACATTTTGCTTCTCTTAAAAGTCATAAAAGAGAAACAGAGGATTTCTCTAAGAAAAACCAAAATAACTCCCTCTGGAGTAACCCCAAAGTCAAACCATCATTGTTGTCTTTTATTTCTGAGATGCTAATGATAATGCTGATGTCGGCAGTAAAGGCAGGAACTGAGTGGCTCCGCAGTAGGAACACGAGATTGGAAAATAAAAGACTCTTTTTTTTTTTTGAGTCCAAGTCTTGCTCTGTCACCCAGGCTGGAGTGCAGTGACACGATCTCGGTTCACTGCAACCTCCACTTCCCAGGTTCAAGTGATTCTCCTGCTTCAGCCTCTTCAGTAGCTGGGATTACAGGTAGGTGCCACTACACCCAGCTAGTTTTTGTATTTTTAGTAGAGATGGGGCTTCGCCACGTTGGCCAGACTGGTCTCGAACTCCTGACCTCAAGTGATCCACCCGACTCAGCCTCTCAAAGTGCTGGGATTACAGGTGTGAGCCACTGTGCCCGGCCAATAAAAGACTCTAGATTTTAGAATGTAGTTGACAAAATTTGGGAACTTTTCACTTTTTAAGAGACAGGTTCTTCCTCTGTTGCCCAGGCTGGATGCAGTGGTGTGATCACAGCTCACTGAACCCTCAAATTCCTGGGTTCATGCAATCTTCTACCCTCAGCCTCCCGAGTAGCTAGGACTACAGGTGTGTACAACCAGACCCAGCTAATTTTTTAAAGATTTTTGGAGACAGGGTCTTAGTATGTTACCTAGGCTGAGACTTTTAAATAAACTGGAGGATTGAGGTGGGGAGGGGTGGGGAAGAGACTGCTTTATATCAAATGAAAGCCTTTAGCATTTGATCCTGGGGAGAGGGGAAGCTTAATTCAGAGCTGTTAAACTGGAGTTCTAGCAAACAAAAATTAGAGACGGACTTGATCTTAGCTAATAAGGAACCTAAGAGAAAATATTCTAGCCTTTGACTCTAGGTTGTAAGGAAGAATATACCATGAAGTAGATGAAAAACAGGGAAAACTACATAACTAATTTGAGTCTAGTGGGGTTTTTTTTAACTTTTTTTTTTTAATCTTGGTTTTGTTTGAAGACAGAGTCTCACTCTGTCACCCAGGCTGGAGTATAGTGTGCCATAATCTCAGCTCACTGCAATCTCTGCCTCCCGGGTTCAAGTGATTCTCCTACCTCAGCCTCCTGAGTAGCTGGGATTACAGGTGCACACCACTACACCTGGCTAATTTTTGTATTTTTAGTCAAGACAGGGTTTCACCATGTTGGCGAGGCTGGTCTCAAACTCCTGACCTCAGGTGATCCACCGACCTCAGGTGATCCACCCACCTCAGCCTCCCAAAGTGCTGGGATTACAGGCGTGAGCCACCAACCCCCACTGGTGTTTTCTTTTAAATACAGAGTCTCACTATGTTGCCCAGGCTGGACTGCAGTGGCTAGTCACAGGTGCAACCCCTGTGCAATCAGAGGTGACTCTAGTTTTTATTCTGAGATTTATTCACAATGTTGGCAGAGCATGTGTACCTTAAAGAGCTGGTTGTTTCACTCAAGTACGCATTACTGAGAAGAGGAATATTGCAGAAAGGGTAGAAGGAAGAGAAAAAAACTGATCCAAAGAATACATTTTGGAGAAACTTTGGCTGTTAATCACAGACCTAAGCAGCAAAATCATCCAAGAAATCTCTATATTTCTCATACAAATGGACTCTAAAGAAAGAAGAGAGGGAGATAGGGGCCACACATTTGGGCTTCTAATGTTATAGCATCATTATTGTTTAAATTCATTTATTTAACTATATCTTGCATAATTCTAAAAAGTATATCAAATAGCATTATGTCATTATGAACATTAACCACCCTGTCTATAGAACAAGGGTTTTGAAAAGTCTTGGACTGGACTTCAAGCTCCTAGAAAGCAAGAAGAGTATGAAAATCCCTCTCAAGCACACCAAAGAATTACCTAAATGCTAGTCTTACAGAAAGTAATCAGCCGGGCGCGGTGGCTCACGCCTGTAATCCCAACACTTCGGGAGGCCAAGGCAGGCGGATCTCTTGAGGTTAGCATTTTGAGACCAGCCTGGCCAACATGGTGAAAAACCCGTCTTGACTAAAAATACAACAATTAGCTGGGCATGGTGGCGTGTGCCTGTAATCCCAGCTACTCAGGAGGTTGAGGCAGGTGAATCGCTTGAACCCAGGAGGCGGAGGTTGCAGTGAGCTGAGATGGTGCCACCGCACTCCAGCCTGGGCAACAGAGCCAAGACTCCATCTCAAAAAAAAAAAAAAAAACAAAAAAAACAGGCCGGGTGCAGTGGCTCATGCCTATAATCCCATCACTTTGGGAGGCCAAGGTGGACAGATCAGTTGAGGTCAGGAGTTCAAGACCAGCCTGACCAACATGGTAAAACCCCATCTCTACTAAAAATACAAAAATTAGGCCAGGCACGGTGGCTCACACCTGTAATCCCAGCATTTTGGGAGGCCGAGGCAGGCAGATCACAAGGTCAGGAGATCGAGACCATCCTGGCTAACATAGTGAAACCCTGTCTCTATTAAAAATACAAAAAAATTAGCCAGGCATAGTGGCGGGCGCCTGTAGTCCCAGCTACTCGGGAGGCTGAGGCAGGAGAATGGTGTGAACCCGAGAGGCGGAGCTTGCAGTGAGCTGAGATCGCACCACTGCACTCCAGCCTGGGCGACAGAGTGAGACTCTGTCTCAAAAAAAAAATCAGCCAGGCAGTAGTAGTACACGCCTATAATCCCAGCTACTCAGGAGGCTAAGGCAGGAGAATCACTTGAGCCTGGGAGGTGGAGGTTGCAGCGAGCTGAGATCAGGCCATCGCACTCCAGTCTGAGTTGGACAGAGTGAGATCCTGTCTCAAAAAAAAAAAAAAAAAAAAAAAAAAAAGAATAAAGGGTCTCTCAGTGTTTATGTTCAAGTAACTTTATTTTACTTAATAATATTCCCAAATGCAAAAGTAGTGATACTGGCAATTTAACAGGCCATAGAGAAGCCATAAGGTGCTTCCTTTAAGTGAAAAAGTGAAAGTTATCGACTTAATAAGGAAAGAAAAAGAATCATACACTAAAGCTGCTAAGGTCTACCATAAGAACAAATCCATGCATGACATTGTGAAGAAGGAAAGGAAATTCATGCTAGTTTTACTGTCACACCTCAAACTGCAAAAAGTCATGGCCATAGTTCATGGTAAGTGAAACCACGTTTGCAAAAATTATAACTGAGAAAATTATTACAGTGAAAGAGATCTGACCTACTTGACTCCCTGTTGCTTCTAACTTCCAAGCTGTCCTTGTTCATTCCTGGACATAAAGCGAACTAACTTTGGGAGGAGCTTATAGTTTAACTTTGAAACAAAGACAAAAACACAGCCCTTTTCCAGAACAAACCCTCTTCTTGCCTGGAGACTAGACTGCCTTTGCAGGACTAACAAATTGCTACAAGGTTAGAAATTATGCTTTAGGAATCATGCAGCTAAAGGCCCCAAGGTTCTACACCTCCCTAACTGCTCCTAGGGATAACATCACTAATGTAAAACCTAAGATTGGTGCTCAAGATATTTTTCAAACCCTGAACTCAATGGATCACCTGGCACCATCCAGATCAATAAACTGTCTCATCTGGTCTTGTGGTCCTACCCAGGAACTGACTCAGTGTAAAAGGACAGCTTTGACTCCCTGTGATTTCATTGCTGACCTAAGCAATCAACACTCCCCACTCTCTGGCCCTCTAACCACCAAAGTAGCCTTAAAAACCCCAATCCTGGAATATTCTGGGAGACTGATTTGAGTAATAATTAAACTCTGGTCTCCTGTGCAGCCAGCTCTATGTGAATTAAACTCTTTCTCCATTGCTATTCTCCTGTCTTGATAAATCAGCTGTATTGGGGCAATGGGCAGAATGAACCCATTCAGTGGTTACATAAGTGCTTAGTTAAGATGGAAAAGGCGGCCAGGTGTGGTGGCTCACTCCTGTAATCCCAACACTTTGGGAGGCCAAAGCGGATGGATCACCTGAGGTTAGGAGTTCAAGAGCATCCTGGCCAACTTGGTGAAACCCTGTCTCTACTAAATATATAAAATTAGCTGGGCATGGTGGTGGGGACCCGTAATCCCAGCTACTCGGGAGGCTGAGGCAGGAGAATCACCTGAATCCCCGGAGGCAGAGGTTGCAGTGAGCCGAGATCACGCCACTGCACTCCAGCCTGGGCAACAGAACAAGACTCCATCTCAAAAAAAAAAAAAAAAAAAAAAAAAGGTTGGAAAAGGCATTAAATTTGTGGGTGGAAGAAATGAACAGAATTATGTTCCAATTAACAGCTGTCAGGTTCAGTACTATTCATGGTTCCAGGCATCCCCTGGAGGTCTTGCAACATATCCTTCATGGATAAGGAGAAACTACTGTAGTCTTTTAATAAATAGTGCTGGAATAATTGAATATCCCCCATATACAAGAGAAAAAGTTGGACTCCTATCTCACACCATAAGCAAAAATTAATTCAAAATGCATCAAAAACTTAAATGAATGAGCTCAAACTATAAAACTTTTAGAAGAAAACATAGACATAAATCTTCATGACCCTGGGTTAGGCAAAGACATCACACAAGTAACAAAAGAAAAAAATACATAAATTGGACTTCATCAAAATTAAAACTTTTGGCCGGGCACAGTGGCTCACGCCTGTACTCCCAGCACTTTGGGAGGCCGAGGCAGGTGGATCACGAGGTCAGGAGATCGAGACCAGCCTGGCCAACATGGTGAAACCGCATCTCTACTAAAAATAAAAATAAAAATAAAAATTAGCTGGGCATGGCGGCGTGCATCTGTAGTCCCAGCTACTTGGGAGGCTGAGGCAGGAGAATCGCTTGAACCCAGGAGACGGAGGTTGCAGTGAGCCAACAGAGCGCCACTGCACTCCAACCTGGCGAGAGAGAGAGACTCTGTCTCAAACAAACAAATTAGCGGGGTTTGGTGGCGCATGCCTGTAGTCCCAGCTACTTGGGAGGCTGAGGCAGGAGAATCGTTGGAACCCAGGAAGGGGAGGTTGCAGTGAGCCAAGATCACGCCACTGCATTCCAGCCTGGGCAACAGAGCAAGACTCCGTCTCAAAAAAAATAAAATAACCCATGCAGACTGACTGCCCATGGAAAAAATAAGAATAACCTACCAGGATCTTCCTGGTAAAATCAAGATGATCAGTGGATATAGTTATTCGATGTCTGACACATTCACTTAACCAATCAATGAAATTTGTATCACTACATTATCAGCCACATGAAAGACTGTGAAACTGATGGGATTTTGACTCACTATATGTAGAACAATCCCCTGATCCACAAACCTCTTAATCCTAAATAGAAGTAATGAAATTCAAAAATAGAAACAGAAGTAATTTGTTATGATCAATCAACCCATACTCTTTTTTCTCCTTAATACTGCATATCATGTTTAGTCCTTTATAATTGAATTTTCCCAAGATTTAACAATTTTACATGTCTATGGTTTTCCAACTACTTTCCTTTCCTCTTTTTGGATATAAAGACATTTGTCTCTCTCTAGTCCTTATGGTTTCTCAAAGACAGTGGCTCTGAGATCATCAGCCAGTTAATTCAGCACCCCGAAATGTAATTCATTTCAGCCTTAAGACTTAAATTCATTTAAAAATGTTCACTGTTACCATCTTAGGCTACAGTTTCCAGTTTTTAACTTGCTATATACTTTCCAGTTTGAAAACAATTATCCCTGCTGCTAATAATCATCTATATATTTATTTTTTGAAAGAGTTTTACAATTTCTCAAAAATCCTGCAAAATAGGTTAATATACCACTATCCCATTTTACAGATAAGGAAACTGAAGCACAGAGAAATTAAAATTATTTGCCCAAGGTAAAGAGCTACAATGAACCAAAATCGATTGCACTTTTGGGCTTTTTTTTTTTTTTTTTTTGAGATAGAGTTTCGCTCTTTTTGCCCAGGCTGGAGTGCAATGGCGTGATCTTGGCTCACTGCAACCTCTGCCTCCTGGGTTCAAGCGATTCTCCTGTCTCAACCTCCTGAGTTGCTGGGATTACAGGCATGCACCACCACGCTCAGCTAATTTTGTGTTTTTAGTAGAGACGGGGTTTCTCCATGTTTGTCAGGCTGCCTCGGACTCCTGACTTCAGGTGATCTGCCCGCCTTGGCCTCCCAAGTGCTGGGATTACACTTGTGAGCAACCGCGCCCGGCCCAAGGGCTCTTTTCATAAGGCCATGTGGATCTTTAAAACAGAACTTCTCAGGATTGCACATAAAATTTTCTCTGCTAAAAATTGATTTTTTGATTAGCGGTTGACAGGAGTTAAGAAAGGTGTAGGGGTGGAAGGGAAGTGGGGGTAGCTATAAAAGGACATGGTAGATCCTGTGGTGATGAAAATATTTGGTACCTTGACTGTATCAACATCAATACCCCAGTTGTAAAATTGTACTATAATTTTGGAAGATATTGCCATTGGAGGAAATGAGGTAAATGGTACATCAGGTCAATATTATTATTTATTTTAACTCTGTATAAATCTAGAATTATCTCAAGATAAAAAGTTCCATTCAAAATAATAAACAATTGGGGCCTACTTGAGGATAGAAGGTGGAAGGAGGGTGAAGAGTCAAAAAACTACCTATCAGGGGCCAGGCGCAGGGGCTCGCGCCTATAATGCCAGCACTTCGGGAGGCTGAGGCAGGCGGATCACCTGAGGTTAGGAGTTTGAGACCAGCCTGGCCAACATGGTGAAACCCCATCTCTACCAAAAATACAGAAATTAGCTGGGTGTGGTGGCAGTCACCTGTAATCCCAGCTACTCAGGAGGCCGAGGCAGGAGAATCGCTTGAACCCGGGGGGTGGAGGTTGCAGTGAGCCGGGATCGCGCCACTGCACTCCAGCCTGGGTGACAAGAGCGAAACTCTATCTCAAAAAACTACCTATCAGGTACTATGCTTATTACCTGGATGATGAAATAATTTGTACATCAAACCCCTGTAACATGCAGTTTACCTATATAGCAAACCTGCGCATGTACCCTGGAACCTAAAATAAAGGTTACAAATAAATAAATAATAAATGATATTTCTTTTCTAAACCAATTTCATGTTTAAGAACCTTACTTAAAGTGAATAGGAAAGTTTGGGTAAATTAAAACAAAACAGGATCATGTATAGGAGCTCTGAAATCCAACACAGAAGTCTTCTAATGTGGGATAAGTTCCATCAATAAAAGCTCCAAAACAAGTCATGAAGATCCTTGAAAATAAAAAAGGAGCTCCTGGGATTCTTATTTCCTAGAGAAATGAAACCAGTCAAGACAGTGTAGGAAACAAAATTGTTAAGTCATGGAAAGTCACCTCAAAAAGAAGCAGTAGAATAAAGTTAGAACCACCAAAGCTTTGCTTTCCTCAATACCACCATACACTTTACTGCAATCCTCAACTTAGAGAAAGACTGAATGTGTGTGTATGTCACCTTCAACCTGATACTCACACACACATTTCAAAAGCTTCCCCAAAAATGCCTTTTTTTTTTTTTCTTTTTGCTACTCACCAAGTGCCTGAAGCGTCAATCATTTCCTGCTTCTCCCAGCTGCAGGACTTAGAACTAGGAAAACATTCAGTCAGCGTCTAGAGCAGGTCTGGTTAGAAGGATGAGCTCATCCCTTTCAGATGCACACCTGATCCTCAAGAAGCTGCCCCTCCTCCAGCAAGCAGATCTTTGTATGTTTAAAGTGACACCCACAACCTGTACAACCACTTTGCCAGAGCCAAAGTAAGTCCTTCCTTACACATGCCTAGTGCCATGGAATCATTTCCTGGTCTAGCCACCTCACACAGCCACTGAACGCAGGTGGCAGTGGCAACAGCTGCTGCTGCTGCTACTATGGCTTTGTTAGAGAAGGACTTCATTTTCAGCTACAATGGAGGTCAAGTCCTTCACCACTGCCCTGGAAACACTGCACTGTTTGTTTCAACAGCCCCTTGCCCACAGTCAGATCTTACCAGAATCATGCCTTCTTTCAAAACTCACAACCATTTTTCTGAACCAAAAATGTAGCACCTCAACATCTGCCTTATTCCATTTGCCCTGCCTAAAAGTTAAATTAGCCAAGGCAGCTAAATGTACTGTATGTATTTAGAGCTAAAATGTTCCCAACTCAGGTTTGCCCTCAGTTTTACTACCTCTAAGAAAACCTTTATTCTGCCATAGCAGTCTATTTATTGGTAAAGTATACAGTAATCCTAATACAGAGATATGTAAACTTCACTTCATGAAAAAATAGTATAATAGCCGGGCACGGTGGCTCATGCCTGTAATCCCAGCACTTTGGGAGGCCGAGGTGGGCAGATCACGAGGGCAGGAGATCAAGACCATTCTGGCTAACACTGTGAAACCCCATCTCTACTAAAATTATAAAAAAATTAGCCAGGCGTGGTGGCGGGCACCTGTAGTCCCAGCTGCTCGGGAGGCTGAGGCAGGAGAATGGCGTGAACCCAGGAGGCAGAGCTTGCAGTAAGCTGAGATCACGCTACTGCACTCCAGCCTGGGTGACAGAGCAAGACTCTGATTCAAAAAAAAAAAACAGTATAATAGTGGCCAGGCACTGTGGCTCATGCCTATAATCCCAGAACTTTGGGAGGCCAAGGCGGGTGGATCACCTGAGGTCAGGAGTTCAAGGCCAGCCTGACCAAGGTGAAAACCTGTCTCTAATAAAAATACAAAAATTAGCCAGGCGTGGTGGTGTGCGCCTGTAGTCCCAGCTACTTGGGAGACTGAGACAGGAGAACTGCTTGAACTCAGGAGGTGGAGGTTGCAGTGAGCTGAGATCGCACCACTGCACTCCAGCCTGGGCGACAGAGCAAGACTCTGTCTCAAAAAAAAAAAAAAAAAAAAAAACAGAAAATAGTATAATAGTGGTACAAAATATCTTCAATCAGAAGTACATGGGTTCCAAATAGTTATTCAACAAACATTTCTGTACACCTATTATGTGCAAGTATCTCTGATAGGGTGCTGAACTGGGCTTTTGAAAACAGCATCACAAAAATCTAAGAAAGCACTCATCCCACCCTAATTAGCCTTCCCCAGGACCTTTGCAGTATTTTTACTTCAGTCATCACAAGCTTCTAATACGCTAACAGGCTGTCTAAGGAGTATAAACTAGTCAGAGAAAAATCAAATTCATTAGTGGTTACCTTTGGTGAGGGACTTGTAATCAATAAGGGGAAACTCGGGAGCAAACTAATTTACTAATATTTAATTTGCTGGATGGCGATTATAAAGATGTTTACTGTATTATTCTTTTAAATGTCTTAGAAAATATATAATAAAATTTTTAAAAAACAGAACTGTGAATCAAAGGAAAAGAGAAAGGACAACCCATGAGATGGGAGAAAATATTTGTAAATCATTATTCTGATAAGGGGCTAATATCCACAATATATAAAGACCTCCTGCCGTGTGCGGTGGCTCACACCTGTAATGCCAGCACTTTGGGTGGCCAAGGCGGGCAGATCATTTGAGGCCAGGAGTTTGAGACCAGCTTGGCCAACATGGCGAAACCCCATCTCTACTAAACCTGTCTCTATTAAGCCCTGTCTCTACTAAAAATGCAAAAAAGTTAATCAGGCGTGGTGGCGCACACCTGTAATGCCAGCTGCTTGAGAAGCTGAGGCAGGAGAAGCACTTGAACCCGGGAGGCAGAGGTGGCAGTGAGCCGAGATCACACCACTCAACTCCAGCCTGGGTGACAGAGTGAGACCCTGTCTCAAAAACAAAAACAACAAAAAAACTCCTACAACTCAACAACAACAAAATACAATTAAAAAATAAAGAACTTGAACAGACATTTCTCCAAAGAAGATACACCAATGGCCAATGAACACAGGAAAAGACACTCAAGATCACTAATCATTAGGGAAAATAAATCAAAACCACAGTGAGATATCACCTCACACTTATTAGGATGGCTACTATTAAAAAAAAAAGGTGGCCAGGCACAGTAGCTCACACCTGTAATCCCAGCACTTTGGAAGGACGAGGGGGGCAGATCATGAGGTCAGGAGTTCGAGACCAGCCTGGCCAATGTGGTGAAACCCTGTCTGTACTAAAAATACAAAAATTAGCCATGTGTGGTGGTGCGCACCTGTAGTCCCAGCTACTCAGGAGGCTGAGGCAGGAGAATTGCTTGAACCCAGGAGGTGGAGGTTGCAGTGAGCCGAGATCGCACCACTGACTCCAGCCTGGGCGACAGAGCAAGAGTCCATCTCAAAAAAACAAAACAAAACCACACACAAAACAAAAATAACAGTGTTGGCAAGAACGTGGAGAAATTGGTATCCTTGTGCACATTGGTAAGAATGTCAAATGGTATAGCCAGTATGAAAATTAGTATGATAGTTCTTCAAAATTAAAATAAAATGACATATGATCCAGCAATTCTACTTTTGGTTACATATCCAAAAGAACTGAAAGTATGCTCTCAAAAAGATAACTTGCCAGGCACATTGGCTCACACACGTAATCCTAGTATTTTGGGAGGCTGAGGCAGAATTGCTTGATCTCATGAGTTTGAGACAAGGCTGGGCAACATAGTGAGACTTCATCTCCACAAAATTTTTTTTTTTTTTTTTTTTGAGACAGTCTCGCATTGTTGCCGAGGCTGGAGTGCAGTGGTGCAATCTTGGCTCACTGCAAGCTCCGCCTCCCTGATTCACGCCATTCTCCTGCCTCAGCGTCCCAAGCAGCTGGTGTGTCCAGAGTTGGTTCCTTCCAGTGGGTTCTTGGTCTCGCTGACTTCAAGAATGAAGCCGCAGATCTTCGCGATGAGTGTTACAGCTCTTAAAGGTGGCACAGACCCAAAGAGTGAGCAGCAGCAAGATTTATTTTGAAGAGCAAAAGAACAAAGCTTCCATAGTGTGGAAGGTGACCCAAGCGGGTTGCCGCTGCTAGCTGGGGTGGACAGCTTTTATTCCCTTATTTGTCCCCACCCACGTCCTGCTGATTGGTCCATTTTACAGAGTACTGATTGGTCCATTTTTAGAGTGCTGAATGATGCATTTACAATCCTTTAGCTAGACACGGAGTGCTGATTGGTGCATTTACAATCCTTTAGCTAGACACAGAGCACTGATTGCTGTGTTTACAATCCTCTAGCTAGACAGAAAAGTTCTCCAAGTCCCCACTCAACCCAGGAGGTCCAGCTGGCTTCACCTCTCACTGGGACTACAGGCCCCTGCCACCATGCCTGGCTAATTTTTTGTATTTTTAGTAGAGACGGGGTTTTACCATGTTAGGCAGGATGGTCTCCATCTCCTGACCTCATGATCCGCCCACCTTGGCCTCCCAAAGTGCTGGGATTACAGGTGTGAGCCAACGCACCCAGCCATTTTTTTTTTTTAATTAGTTGGATGTGGTGGTGTGTGCCTGTAGTCTCAGCTACTTGGGAAGCTGAGGTGAAAGGATCACTTGAGCCCAAAATATCGAGACTGCAGTGAGCCATGATTGTGCCACTGCATTCCAGCCTGGGCAACAAAGCAAGACTCTGTCTCAAAAAATAAATAAAGAGATAATTGTATACCCATGTTCATAGCAACATTATTGACAATAGACAACAGGTAGGAGCCACCTAAGAGAACAGGTAAGCAAAATGTGGTACATACATAGAACTGATTCAGCCTTAAAAAGGAAGGAAAATCTGACACATGCTACAACACAGATGAACTTGAGGACATTATACTAAGTGAAATAAGCCAGTCACAACAGGACAAATACCAATGACTTCATTATATGAGGCATGAAGAATAGTCAAATTCATTGAAACAGAAAGTTGGATGGTGGTGGCTAGGCACTTTGGGGAAGGAGGAATCGGGGGGTGTTTAATGGATTTGGAGTCTCAGTTTTATGAGATGAAACAGGGTGGGCAGGTGTGGTAGCGCACACCTGTAATCCCAGCACTTTTGGAGGCCAAGGCGGGCGGATCACCCAATGTCAGGAGTTCAAGACCAGCCTGGACAACATGGTGAAACCTTGTCTTTACTAAAAATACAAAAATTAGCCGGGCTTGGTGGTACAGTCCTGTAATCCCAGCTACTCGGGAGGGTGAAGCAGGAGAATCACTTGAACCCAGGAGGCAGAGGTTGCAGTGAGCCGAGATCACCCCACTGCACTCCAGCCTGGGCGACTGAGTGAGGCTGTCTCAAAAAAAAAAAAAAAAAAAAAAGAGAGTGCTGAAGATTGGCTGCACAACAATGTGAATG
The DNA here is from genome assembly GCF_029281585.2 of Gorilla gorilla gorilla. Classification (NCBI taxonomy): domain Eukaryota; kingdom Metazoa; phylum Chordata; class Mammalia; order Primates; family Hominidae; genus Gorilla; species Gorilla gorilla. The sequence goes on along the minus strand of NC_073232.2, from coordinate 42,137,816 downwards.
TATGCAATACTACTGAACTGTACACTTAAAATGGTTAAGATGATAAATATTATGTGTATTTTACCACAATTTTTTAAAAAATAAAGAGAACTAATCAAAGTGGGGTGTGATGCTGCTCACCTGTAGTCCCAGCCAATCAGGAGGCTGAGGTGGGAAGGAATTACTTGAGCCTAGGAGTTCGAGTACAGCCTGGGCAACACAGGAGAGCCCATCTCTTAGCCTGATCAGTATAAGGTGTTGAGAGAGAAACACTCTAAATTCAAATTCAAATAAACAATCTGCTGCTTTTCTCATTTCAAAAAACAATTCAAGCCTTACTGGTGATATTTGTTGAAAAGGACTAATAGGCGCCGGGCGCAGTGGCTCACGCCTGTAATCCCAGCACTTTGGGAGGCCGAGGTGGGCAGATCACAAGGTCAGGAGATCGAGACCATCCTGGCTAACACGGTGAAACCCCATCTCTACTAAAAATACAAAAAAATTAGCCAGGTGTGGTGGCGGGCACCTGCAGTCCCAGCTACTTGGGAGGCTGAGGCAGGAGAATGGTGTGAACCTGGGAGGCGGAGGTTGCAGTGAGCCGAGATCGCGCCACTGCACTCCAGCCTGGGTGACAGAGTGAGACAATATCTCAAAAAAAAAAAAAAAAAAAAAGAAATGGACCAATAGGCATCAAATTCATTACTCCCAACTACCTAACTGAACAGTTTCATACAACTGAAAAACCTAATATGTTCAGGGCAGCTAATATATTTCTAGAGGCAGGAATTAGAAAGTAAATATTGACCAGGCACAATGGCTCATGCCTGTAATCCCAGCACTTTGGGAGGCCAAGGTAGGAGGATAGCTTGAGCCCAGGAGTTTGAGACCAGCCTGGGCAACATGGTGAAACCCCATCACTACAAAAAATACAAAAATTAGCCAGGTGTGGTGGCATGCACCTGTAGTCCCAACTACTCAGGAGGATCACTTGAGTCCAGGAGGTGGAGGCTGCAGTGAGCCATAATCCTGCCATTGCACTCCATCTTGCGGAACAGTGAGACCTGGTTTCCACAAAAAGTAAATATCATTCCTAGAGTTTGCTTAAAAAAAAAAAGAAAAAAAAAATAAACAGAAAGAAGACTTAGCCTAAAGAACATAGTCTCCAAATACAAAGGATGGTAGCTTAGAAATAAAAGTCATTAATTATTTGTCATATTCTATACAAAGTTTGAAGTCTGCATTAGGTTATTAAGAGCCCCATTCCTGAGGCTTATTATTCAAAAGGGTGGAAATACGAAAACTTTAATTTTAAAAACTAAGAAGTAGGCCGGGTACGGTGGCTCGCGCCTGTAATCCCAACATTTTGGGAGCCGGAGGACGATGGAGAGCCTGAGCTCAGAGTTCAAGATCACCCTGACCAACATGGTAAAACCCTGTATCTACTAAAAATGCAAAAAATTTCCCAGGGATGGCCGCATGCGCTGTAATTCCAGCTGCTTGAGAGGCTGAGACACGAGAATTGCTTGAACCCGGAAAGCGGAGGTCGCAGTAAGCCAAGATCACGCCACTGCACCCCAGCCTGGGAGACAGAGCAAGACTCCATCTCAAAAAAAAAAAAAAAGAAAACTAAGAAGTAATCCTTCAGAGGAAGAAATGCACTTAATTGAGTAGTAAGGATTAAATGAGTTGCAGTGTGCGAAGTGTTAAGCCTAGCTCCTGCCACATGGTATTGCTCAACAAGTTATTCAGATTTGGCCGGGCACGGTGGCTCACGCCTATAATCCCAGCAATTTGGGAGGCCAAGGCGGGTGGATCATGAAGTCAGGAGTCCGAGACCAGCCTGGGCAATATGGTGAAACCCTGTCCCTACCAAAAATACAAAAATTAGCCGGGCATGGTAGCACGTGCCTGTGGTCCCAGCTACTTCAGGGGATGACGCAGAAGAATCGCTTGAACCCGGGAGGCAGAGGTTGCAGTGAGCCGAGTTCATGACACCGCACTCCAGCCTGGGCAACAGAGCAAGATTCCATCTCAAAAACAAAAAAAAACAAAAAAAAAAAAACAAAAAAAAAAACAGTTATTCAGACTTTCTCCATTGTCTCATCTCCCTACGTTTCCCTCTTATACCAACATAACCAAAATGAGTTTGACTGTTTTTAACACAAACATGAACAATATTTGAAATAACTGTATACGCTTACGAAGTAATTTTACAATCACTATCTTTTAAAACTTAAATCAACTCAAGGAAGGGAAAAAGAAAACTGAAATTTAGAGTCCCTATAACATTATGGCTACTGTGCTAAGAACTGACATCTATCACTTCATTTAATTTGCTCAGGTAGGTTATTATTATCCTAATCTCACAGATAAGGGAAGTGAGGTTCAAAAACATTTAATAATTTGGCCAGGCTTGGTGGCTCATGCCTGTAATTCCAACATTTTGGAAGGCCGAGGCGGGCAGATCATTTGAGCCCAGGAGTTCGAGACCAGCCTAGCCAACATGATGAAACCCAGTCTCTACTAAAAATATAAAAAATTAGCAGGGCATGCTAGCGCGTGTCTGTAGTCCCAGCTACACAGGAGGCTGAGGTGGAAGGATCGCTTGAACCTGGGAGGTGGAGGTTGCAGTGAGCCAAGATCCCAAGATCACGGCACTGCACTCCAGCCAGGGGGACAGAGTGAGACTTTGTCTCAAAAAATAAGTAAAATTTATATGGAAAGGCATAGGCCCTAGGAATATGTATTATAGATATCAGTAAGTACTCTAAAACACTGAGGTGTCTAAAGCTTAATTTGGTAATTACAAAGTTTCTTATATCAAGCTGTAAAATAAGCTTGATGTTTCCTTAGACCTAGTGGGCATCAGGAAAGGTGAAAACCCAATACTAAAATGATATTGCGTCTCCCTGGTGTTCCCCTAACACTGAAGGAACACATAGAATTCCCATTTGTTCCTAAATACCCTTCTGATCTTCAATGACCATGAGTAAAGATAAACAACGAGTTGAAAGAAATGGCAAAAAAGAACCAAAGAACTATCTTGTTTTGGCACTATACAGCTCTGACTGGGGTCAACATCCAAGACAGGATGTACCATCAAAGAAAATGGATCTGCACAGAGAAATAAAAGCTCAGCCCGGGTCAGAAATGAAACAATGGCACACAAATAAGTTTTGTTTCCACAGAGAATGCATTTTTCTATATAAACTTTACCACGAGGCTGGGTGCTGTGGCTCTCGCCTGTAATCCCAGCACTTTGGGAGGCCGAGGTGGGCGAATCACTTGAGGTCAGGAGTTCAAGACCAACCTGGCCAACATGGTGAAACCCTGTCTTTACTTAAAATACAAAAATTGCCGGGCATGGTGGCTCCTGCCTGTAATCCCAGCACTTTGGGAGGCAGAGGTGGGCGGATCATGAAGTCAGGAGATCGAGACCATGCTGGCCAACATGGTGAAACCCCATCTCTACTAAAAATACAAAAATTAGCTGGGCATGGTGGCAGGCACCTATAATCCCAGCTACTCAGGAGGCTGAGGAAGGAGAAGCGCTTGAGCCTGGGAAGCAGAGGTTGCAGTGAGCCAAGATCATGCCACTGCACTCCAGCCTGGCTACAGAGTGAGACTCCATCACAAAAAAAAAAAAAAAAAAAAAAAAAAAAAAAAAAAAAATTAGCTGGGTGTGGTGGCGTGTGCCTATAATCCCAGCTACTCAGGAGGCTGAGGCAGAAGAACTGCTTAAACCTGGGAGGCGGAGGTTGCAGTGAGCCAAAATCACGCCACTGCACTCCAGCCTTGGTGATAGAGCAAGACTCTGTCTCCAAAAAAAAAAAAAAATTAGCCAAGTGTGGTCGCACATGCTCGTAATCCCAGCTACTTGGGAGGCTGAGGCATGAGAATCACTTGAACCTGGGAGGCGGAGGCTGCAGTGAGCTGAGATCACACCACTGCACTCCAGCCTGGGTGACAGAACAAGGCTCTGCCTCAAATTAAAAAAATAAAAATAAAAAAACTTTACTGTGAAACTACATTATCTACAAGATGTTTCTTCAGAAATTTCTTCTCAGGAGAAACTTAAAAATTTTTCTTCCAAGACTTAATAATTGTCACTGACTTCCTGCCAGCTTTATATCAGAAACTTTTGGCCAGGCACAGTGGCTCACACCTGTACTGTAATCCCAGCACTTTGGGAGGCCAAGGTGGGCGGATCACTCGAGGTCAGGAGTTTGAGCCCAGCCTGGCCAACATGGTGAAACCCCAACTCTACTAAAATTACAAAAATTAGCCGGACATGGTGGCACACACACCTGTAGTCCCAGCTATCTGGGAAGCTGAAGTGGGAGAATTGCTTGAACCCAGGAGGCAGAGGTTGCAGTGAGCCGAGTTCGCACCACTGCACTGCAGCCTGGACCACTGAGCAAGAACTGACATCTATCACTTTTCTGAGACAGTTCTGTCTCAGGAAAAAGAAAAAAAAGAAACTTTTCAAACATCCTAGAAAAAATGAACCTACACACAGGTCACAATAAAACAAAAATGTATTTTGCAAGAATACAATATAGCCTTACCTCAGCTTCTGTTTTCATTTAAAAACTCAAATGCTATTTGAAAAAAATGTGCTTTGTAGAACATGTTTCTTGCTTTCAACATGGCACGGGAAGGTAATGCTACCACACAGTGCCAAAACACTAAAATATGGCTTTCAGAAAAGCTTGTTAGTTTCATACCAACAATAATAGGGCTAGATTTCCTATTTGCAACAAGCTATGTAATGAATATAACAGCTTTTCCTTAAAAGTCACTTATCTATAGAGAATATTTATACAGACAAACTGAAATAAGAAAAATTCTAGAAGAGCAACAGTGAGTTTTTTAAAAAACATTTTTGTACATTCTACCATCATACCTCCTTAATATACAAATATTCATATATGTGCCTGATATAAGCCATAAAAGTAAAATAATTCACAAATTTATTATATGAAAGTATCCCTGAAACTAAAATAAGTAAAATTTGGGTAAGCTTTTCTACCAATATACTCTCTGGGAGAAAAAGACAGAAAAGTGAGCCTTAAAGTGAATTCCATTTTTCTACTACTTCTCATTAAATTTTAAAAATGTGTCCATATTTTTTAATATTGATAAACTAAATTAAAAACCTTAGTGAAGTACAAGGTATGGTAGCTCCTATCTATAAGCTCAGCTACTTGGAAGGCTAAGGTGGGAGGATGGCTTGAGTGAAGGAGTTCCAGGCCAGCCTGGGCAACATAGTGAGAACCCAGATCTAGAAAAAATAAATAAATAAAAAATAGGCTGGGCGCAGTAGCTCACACCTGTAATCCCAGCACTTTGGGAGGCCAAGGCAGGTGCATCACTTGGCATCAGGAGTTCGAGACCAGCCTGGTCGACATGGTGAAACCCCATCTCTACTAAAAAAAAAAAAAAAATTAGTTGGGCATGGTGGCAGGCACCTATAATCCCAGCTACTCAGGAGGCTGAGGCAGGAGAATCGCTTGAACCTGGGAGGCGGAGGTTGCAGTGAGTAGAGATCACGCCACTGCACTCCGTCTGGGCAACAGAGCAAGACTCCATCTCAAAAAAATAGTAATAAAAATGAAATAAAATAGGCCAGGTGCAGTGGCTCACACCTGTAAATCCCAGCAATTTGGGAGACGAGGCAGGCAGATCACTTGACCTCATGAGTTCCAGACCAGGCTGCACAACACAGTGACAACTCATCTCTACGAAAAATACAAAAAAACTAGCCAGGCACGGTGGTATGCCCCTATAGTCCCAGCTACTCGGGAGGCTGAGGCAGGAGGATCACCTGAGCCCAGGGAGGTTGAAGCTGCAGTGAGTTGAGATCCCGCCACTGCACTCCCACCTGGGAAAGAGTTCGATCCTGTCTCAAAAATAAAATAAAATAGATAGACAGAAAACCCAATTTATCCTATATGTATAATTAAATATCAGATAGTTATTATTTACATATACTATTGAGGATTTTTAATCTGATCAATTTTATTGAGCTAGCTTCTCCCCAATTTTAAATGCAACCCCTCTAACTCAGATGGCACATAACTGTAAAAAACATTAAATGAATACCAGAATTTTATAGTCAAATCACATTTGTACCCAAAAGTAGGCTTTTTCCCCCTTGTTTTAATTCATAAATTTATTCAACAGACTTGATTTTACAAATTCCAGCCATCCTAGAATTTTCCCCATGTCAAGATATTACAAGCATTATAACAACCTATTCTAGTGTTTTACCCACTGATGGTCAAGAGATTTCCCCTAAAAGTAAACAGCAAACTAGAAAAAACATTGCCAGCTATATGATAAAGAATATACTTGATGGCCGGGTGAGGTGGCTCATGGCTGTAATCCCAGCACTTAGGGAGGCCAAGGCTGGCACATCACCTGAGATCAGGAAATCAAGACTAGCCTGGCCAACATGGCAAAACCCAATCTCTACTAAAAATGCAAAAATAAGCTGAGCGTGGTGGTGCATGCCTGTACCCCACTTACTCAGGAAGCTGACGCAGGAAAATCCTTGAACCCACGAGGTGGAGGTTGCAATGAGCAGAGATCTTGCCAAAGCACTCCAGCCTGGGAGACAGAGTGAGAGACATTGTCTTGACAAAAAAAAAAAGAATATATTTGGCTGGGCGTGGTGGCACACACCTGTTATCTCAGCACTTTGGGAGACCAAGATAGCAGAATCACTTGAGCTCAAGAGTTTGAGACCAGCCTTGGCAACATGGTGAGGCCCCGTCTCTCCAAGAAACACAAAAAATTAGCCAAGCATGGTGGTGCGCGCCTCTGGTCCCAGCTACTCAGGAGGCTGAGGTGGGAGGATTGCTTAAGCCCAGGAGGTCAAGGCTGTAGTGAGTGGTGACCGTGCCACTGCACTGCAGCCTTTTTTTTTTTTTTTTGGAGATGGAGTCTCACTCTGTTACGTAGGCTGGAGTACAGTGGCGTGATCTTGGCTCACTGCAACCTCCACCTCCCGGGTTCAAGCAATCCTGCCTCAGCATCCGGAGTAGCTGGGACTACAGGTGCACACCACCATGCCCAGCTAATTTTTGTATTTTTAGTCAAGACGGGGTTTCACCATGTTGGCCAGGCTGGTCTCGAACTCCAGACCTCAGGTGATCCACCTGCCTCGGCCTCCCCCTCCCAAAGTGCTGGGGTTACAGGCGTGAGCCACCGCACCCGGCCTACCACCCTCTTTTTTTTTTTTTTTTTGAGACCCTGTCACCCCCACCAAAAAAAAGAATATTTTTACTATAGAGATTTAAAACGTCAAAATAAGAAAAAAATTGCATATGCCAAAACAGAGATAGGCAAAGACATGAACAGTTAGAAATATGACTATCTTGAAAACCCAAAAGGGCTGGGCGTGGTGGCTCACACCAAAACTTTGGGAAGCTGAGGCAGGCCGACCACCTGAGGCCAGGAGTTTAAGACCACCCTGGTCAACATGGTGAAACCCCATCTCTACTAAAAATACAAAAAATTAGCTGGGCGTGGTTGCGCGTGCCTGTAATCCCGGCTACTCAGAAGGCTGAGAGGGAAGAATCACTTGAACCCAGAAGGCGGAGGTTACAGTTAAGCCGAGATTGTGCCACTGCACTCCAGCCTAGGTGACAGAGCAAGACTCTGTCTCGAAAAGAAAAAAAAAAACACAGAGAAGAAAAAATTATAATTAGCAAAAGGATTTAGTGGCTCACACCTGTAATCCTAGCACTTTGGAAGGCCAAGGAGGACAGGTCACTTGAGGCCAGGAGTTCGAGACCAGCTAGGCCAGGCCAGGAGTTCGAGACCAGCTAGGCCATGGAGAAACCTCATCTCTACTAAAAATACAAAAATTAGTCACACATGGTGCCATACACATGTAGTTCCAGCTACTGGGGAGGCTAAAGTGGAAGGATCATCTGAGCCCGGGAGGTCAAAGCCGCAGTGAGCCAGTATTGCACCACTGCACTCCAGCCTGGGTGATACCTGTCTCAAAAAACAAACAAAAAAACTGTATGGTACCGGCCCAAGAATAAACAACTGAAAAGAACAGAAATATTCAAAAATAAACACATGCAGGCTGGGCGCAATAGCTGGTACCTGTAATCCCAGCACTTTGGGAGGCCAAGGCGGATGGATCACTTGAGGTCAGGAGTTCGAGACCAGCATGGCCAACATAGTGAAACCCCGTCTCTACTAAAATTACAGTAAATTAGCCAGGCGTAGTGGTATGCACCTGTAGTCCCAGCTACTCCAGAGGTTGAGGCAGAGAATCGCTTGAACCCCAGTGGCGGATGTTGCAGTGAGCCGAGATCACGCCACGGCACTCCAGCCTAGGCAACAAAAGTGAGACTCCGTCTCCAAAAAAAAAAAAAAAAAAAAAAAAAGGAAACACAGGCGTACATACATACATACACAAATGGTGGATATATGGCAATTGAGAACATGATGAAGATAAGATTTCATATCATTAAAGACACGATATTCAACAAATAGGCTTGGGTCAGTTGCATATTTGTGGAGAAAAAGAGTACCTCCAAAAACATATAAAGATAAATTCCAAATCAATTAAAGAGTTAAATAAGCTAGTAAAGAGTTAGGATAAATATAAAATATTTTTATAATTTTGGGATGGAGAGAGCCTACTTAAGCAAGCCTCAAAACCCAGAAACCATTAAGAAAAAAGACAGATATGAAATTTTAGCACATCAACGGACACTACAGATGATGCAACAGATTGTAGAAAATATGTGCAATATATGTTTAAAATACAGGGATACATAGAGAGAGTTCCTATTAGTCTAAAGAGAAAAGTGGGGAGAGGTGTGGATAGTTAATGGGTACAAAAACAAATAGAAAGGCTGGGCGTGGTGGCTCACATCTGTAATCCCATCACTTTAGGAGGCCAAGGCAGCAGATCAGTTGAGGCCAGGAGTTTAAAACTAGCCTGGCCAATATGGTGAAACCCTGTCTCTGCTAAAAAATACAAAAATTAGCCAGGCATGGCGGCATCCACCTGTAATCCCAACTACTCAGGAGGCTGAGGGACAAGAATCGCTTGAACTCGGGAGGCAGAAGTTGCAGTGAGCCGAGATCACACCACTGCACTCCAGCCTGGGCAACAGAGCAAGACTCTGTCTCAAAAACAAAAACAAAAACAAAAATAGAAAGAATGAGTAAGAGGGAATATTTGATAGCACAAATGGATAATTACAGTCAATAATTTAATTGTACATTTTTAAATAACTACAAGTATAATTGTTTATAACACAAATAATGAATGCTGAGGATGAATTCCCCATTTTACATGATTTGATTATTATGCAATGCATGCCCATATCAAAACATCTCATGTACCCAATAAATATACACACCTACTATGTATCCACAAAAAAATAAAATTTTTTTTTTAAATAAAGCTGGGCATAGTGGCTCACACCTGTAATCCCAGCACTCTGCAAAGCTGAGGCAGGCAGATCGCTTGAGGTCAGGAATTCTAGAATAGCCTGGGCAACATAGCAAAACGCTTTTTCTATAAAAAATACAAAAATTAGCTGGTCATGATGGCTCACACTGTGGTCCCAGCTACTCGGGAGGTTGAGGTGGGACGATCACCTGAGCTTGGGAAATTGAGGCTGTAGTGAGCGAAATCACTCCAGCCTGGGCAACGAAGAGATCAGTCTCAAAAAAAAAAAAAAAGGCCCAGCACAGTGGCTCACACCTGTAATCCCAGCACTTTGGGAGGCCAAGGTGAGAGGATTACTTGAGGCCAGGAGTTCAAGACCAGCCTGGCCAACATGGCAAAACTCGTCTCTACTAAAAATACAGAAATTACTTCAGCCAGGCAAGGTGGCTCACGCTTGTAATCTTTGGGAGGCCGAGGTGGGCAGATCACTTGAGGTCAGGAGTTCAAGACTAGCCTGGCGAACATGGTGAAACCCTGTCTCTACTAAAAATACAAAATTAGCCAGGGGTGGTGGCGAGTGCCTGTAATCCTAGCTACTTGGGAGGCTGAGGCAGGAGAACTGCTTGAGCCCAGGAGGCAGAGGCTGCAGTGAGCCGAGATTGCGCCACTGCACTCCAGCCTAGGCGACAGCGAGACTCCATCTCAAAAAAAAAAAAAAAAAAAAAAAAAAAAATCAAGTTCCATTCATGTATCCTCAGCAAACTAACACAGGAACAGAAAACCAAATGACACGTTTTCACTTATAAGTGGCAGCTGAACAATGAAAACACATGGACACAGGGAGGGGAACAACACACACTAGGGCCCGTGCGGGGGTGGGAAGAGCCTCAGGATAAACAGCTAATGTATGCAGGGCTTAATACCTAGGTGATGAGTTAATAGGTACAGCAAACCACCATGGCACACATTTATGTAACAAGCCTGCACATCCTGCATGTGTATCCAGGAACTTAAAATTAAATTAAATTCTAAAAAATATATAAAAATTATCTGGGCGTGGTGGCAGGTGCCTGTAATCTTGCCTCCTCAGGAGGCTGAGGCACAAGAACCATTTAAACCTGGGAGGTGGAGACTACAATGAGCTGAGCTCACACCACTGCACTTCAACCTTAACAACAGAGGGAGACTCTGTCTCAAAAACAAAACAAAACAAAACAAAACTTAAAAAAATGTTTTCAGAGAATAAATGTAGCTTTGATACAAAAGAAAAACTAAAATGGGCTGGGAGGGGTAGAATGAGAAGAAAAAAGCCCAGTTACAAAATAAGCAAAGAATAAGCAATTCCACTGAAAGAAATACAGCCAATAAAGAAATAAAAAGATGTTAGGCTGGGCACAGTGGCTCACACCTGTAATCCCAGCACTTTGGGAGGCCAAGGCAGGCAGATCACCTAAGGTCGGGAGTTCGAGACCAGCCTGACCAACATGGAGAAACCTGTCTCCACTAAAAATACAAAATTAGCTGGGCATGGTGGCACATGCCTGTAATCCCAGCTACTCAGGTGGCTGAGGCAGGAGAATCGCTTGAAACCAGGAGGTGGAGGTTGCGGTGAGCTGAGATCACACCATTGCACTGCAGCCTGGGCAACAAGAGCGAAACCCTGTCTCAAAAAAAAAAAATTAGCCAGGCGTGGTGGCGCATGCCTGTAATCCCAGTTACTTGGGAGGCTGAGGCGGGAGAATCACTTGAACGCAGGAGGCGGAGGTTGCAGTGAGCTGAGATCATGCCATTGCACTCCAGCCTGGGCAACAGAGAGAGACTCTGTCTAAAAATAATAATAATAAATAAAAATAAATAAAAAATAATAAATATGGAAAATATTCAACTTCATCTCAAATAAATGGAAATTTAAAATGAGATCACTTGGCCAGGTGCAGTGGCTCATACGTGTAATCCCAGCACTTTGGAGGGCTGAGGTGGAAAAATTCCTTGAGTTCAGGAGTTCAAGATCAGCCTGGGCAATATAGTGAGACCTCGTCTCTTCAAAAAAATTAAAAATTAGACTTTCTCTTCCTGGTTCCTAGCAGAGTCAGGAAAAGCTTTGTTGAGAGGGTGGGGTGAAAAAAACTTTTTAAAAATTAGCTGGGCATGGTGGTGCACATCTGTAGTTCCAGCTACTTGGGAGGCTGAGGTGAGAGGATTGTTTGATTCCAGGAGGCAAAGGCTGCAGTAAGCCGTGATTGCACTGCACTCCAGCCTAGGCGACAAAGACCCTGTCTCAAGAAATAAAAATAAAAATAAAAATAAGGCAGTGGTTCACACCTGTAATCTCAGCATTCTGGGAGTGCAAGGTTGACGGATCATCTGAGGTCAGGAGTTCGAGACCAGCCTGGCCGACATGGTGAAACCCCATCTCTACTAAAAATACAAAAATTAGCTGGGCTTGGTGGCAGGTGCCTGTAATCCAGCTACTCGAGAGGCTGAGGCAGGAAAATCGCTTGAACCCGGGAGGCGGAGGTTGCAGTGAACCGAGATTGCGCCACTGCACTCCAGCCTGGGTGACACAGAAAGACTCCATCTCAAAACATTAATAAATAAAAATAAACAAAATGAGATCACTTGTCTTCTCTTTTTAGCAGCAGGGTCTCACTCTCACTCTGACGTCCAGGCTGGAGTGTAGTGGCATGATTTAGCTGACTGCAACCTCAAACACCTGGGCTCAAGGGATCTTCCTGCCTCAGCCTCCCAAGTAGCCAGGACTATAGGCGCATGCTGCCAGACCCAGCTAATTTTTTAAAATTTTTGGTAAAAAATTAGCTGGGGCTGGGCACAGGGGCTCACGCCTGTAATCCCAGCACTTTGGGAGGATGAGGCAGGGTGGATCACCTAAGGTCAGGAGTTCAAGACCAGCCTGGCCAACATGGTGAAACCCCCTCTCTACTAAAAGTACAAAAATTAGCTGGGCATGGGGCTCATGCCTGCAATCCCAACTACTTGGAAGGCTGAGGAAGGAGAATCGCTTGACCCAGGAGGCAGAGGTTGCAGTGAGCTGCGATTGCGCCACTGCACTCCAGCCTGGGTCACAGAGTGAGACTCCATCTCAAAAAAAAAAAAAAAAAAAAAAAAAAATTAGCCGGGCGTGGTAGCTGGTGCCTGTAATCTCAGCTACTCAGGAGGCTGAGGCAGGAGAATTGCTTGAACCTGGGAGCAGAGGTTGCAGCGAACTGAGATTATGCCACTGCACTCTAGCCTGGGCAACAGAGCGAGACTCCATCTCAAAAAAAAATTTTTTGGTAGAGGCCAGGCAGGTGGCTTACACCTGTAATCCCTGCACTTTGGGAGGCCGAGGCAGGCAGATCACCTGAGGTCAGGAGTTCGAGACCAGCCTAGCCAACATGGTGAAACCCTGTCTTTACTAAAAATACAAAAATTAGCTAAGTATGGTGGGGCGTGCCTGTAGTCCCAGCTACTCGGGAGGCTGAAGCATGAGAATCACTTGAACCCAGGAGGCGGAGGTTGCATTCCAGCCTGGGCGATGGAGCAAGACTTGTCTCAAAAAAAAGCAAAACAAAACAAACAACAAAACTGCATGTATTTCTTTTTTCTTTTTTTTGAGACAGAGTGTCTGTTAGTCACCCAGCCTGGAGCGCAATAGTGGAATCATGGCTCACTACAGCCTCAACTTCCCAGGCTCAAGTGATCCTCTTGCCTCAGCCTCCTAAGTAGCTGGGGTTACAGGTGCATGCCACCAAATCCTGGCTAAATTTTTCACTTTTTTTGTAGAGACAGGGTTTCTACATTTTGCCATACCCAGGATGGTCTTGAACTTGTGGGCTCAAGCAATCCACCCACCTTGAGCCTTCCAAAGTGCTGGGATTATAGGCGTGAGCCACCACACCCAACCTAATATGTATTATAACGCAGTTGTATTCCTCCACTTTTTTCTAAATCAGAGAAGCGTTTATTAAATGGCCCAGCAGTGCAACAGAAGACAGAAAAATTAAACAGTAATATAGCAAACCAAAAATAGGAAGCACCTAAATAAAACACCTGAATAACTTATCCTTAGTACAACTAGGAAGTATAAGTACAGCTTAAGGTAAACAAGTAATCAGTTTGTATTCTGTCATCTATCAGTAAATAGCCTCTTGACAAAACTGGTTTCCCAAAATTAGCTGAGGGCATCTATAACTCTACAGTAATTATTAAATATAACTTGGCAATGTGGTAGAGTACAAGGAACAGTTAACTGGAAACCAGGACATCTGGGACACTGCAGCTGTGTGACTTTGGGTAAGTCATTTAAAAGTTCTCTAGGCTTGCCGGGCACAGTGGGTCACACCTGTAATCCCAGCACTTTGGGAGGTCAAAGTGGGCAGATCACTTGAGGTCAGGAGTTCCAGACGAACCTGACCAATATGGTGAAACTCTGTCTCTACTGAAAATACAATAATTAGCTGGGCGTGGTGGCGGGCGCCTGTAGTCCCAGCTACTCAGGAGGCTGAGACAGGAGAATTGCTTGAACCTGGGAGGCGGAGGTTGTAGTGAGCCGAGATTGTGCCACTGCACTCTAGCCTGGGCGACAGAGCGAGACTCCATCTCAAAAAAAAAAAAAAAAAAGAAAGAAAGAAAAAAGAAAGTTCTCTAGGCTTTAGTTTCCTCAATATAAAATGAATAGAATGGACTGGCTGACTGCTAAGCATTCTAGTAAGTCTAGAACTGATTATCAATACTTCATTAATGGTATTTATCATTCTCACTTAGGTTTCTGGGGATTCTTTTTTTTTTTTTTTTTCAGTAGAAATAGGGTCTCACTCTGTTGGCCAGGCTGGTCTTGAACTCCTGGCCTCAAGCAATCCTCCTGCCTTAGCCTCCCAAAGTGCTGGGATTACAGACATAATCTCACGTAGATTTTTAAAGAAGCCATTTACAAAGATATAAAATTTGGGGGCCGGGCGTGGTGGCTCACGCCTGTAATCCCAGCACTTTGGGAAGCCAAAGCGGGTCAATCATCTGAGGTCAGGACTTCAAGACCAGCCTGCCCAACGTGGTGAAACCCTGTCTCTACCAAAAATACAAAAAATTATCTGGGTGTGGTGGCGGGCACCTGTAATCCCAGCTACTCCGGAGGCTGAGGCCAAGAGCAAAACTCTGTCTCAAAAAACAAACAGGTCGGATGCGGTGGCTCACCACTGTAATCCCAGCACTTTGGGAGGCTGAGGCAGGTGGATCGCCCGAGGTCAGGAGTTGGAGACCACCCTGGCCAACATGGCGAAACCCCGTCTCTACTAAAAATACAAAAATTAGCTGAGCTCGGTGGCACGTGCCTGTAATCCCAGCTACTCAGGAGGCTGAGGCAGGAGAATCGCTTGAACCTGGTAAGCAGAGGTTGCAATAAGCCAAGATTGTGCCACTGCACTCCGGCCTGGGTGACAGAGCAAGACTCTGTCTCAAAAAACAAACAAATAATACAAAGATATAAAATTTGAATTTCAACCAGAAAACTGTACTTTGGACTTTGGAATATAGAGTGAAAAAAAAAAACCTGAAAGCAAATATATAAAAACATGTGACACATACATTTTTCTCAATATAAAAAAACTACAGTATGAAGGCGGGGCACAGTGGCTCACGCCTGTAATCCCAGCACGTTGGGAGGCCGAGACGGGCAGATCACAAGGTCAGAAGATCAAGACCATCCTGGCTAATATAGTGAAACCCTATCTCTACTAAAAATACAAAAAATAGCCGGGCGTGGTGGCGGGCACCTGTAATCCCAGCTACTCAGGAGGCTGAGGCAGAAGAATGGCATGAACCCAGGAGGCGGAGCTTGCAGTGAGCCAAGATTGCACCACTGTACTCTACCCTGGGCGACACAGGGACACTCCGTCTCAAAAAAAAAAAAAAAAAAAAAAAAAACTACTGTATGAAAATATGTTTGACTAAATGCCTTAAAGTCTGTTCGAATAACATTTCCCCTATATATGAATACAGATAACCATTTCCGCTACTAAAATGATCACTTGCTGGAAGCTTACAAATATGTAATTGCTTGCTACAACTATCTTCCCAAGCATAGCTCCCTATACAATTATATACAACAGAAATTTGGTAATTTACTCAATTCTCTATATAACAATACAAATTTTGTATTTAGCATCATGCTAACATTCACATTAGTTCCCCATAGGTAGTGTAAATATCTGAGGGAGAAAATCTATGAGTAAAAAAACAGATACCCCTATCCATTTATACCTTCCAAGTCCCACCCAGAATTCTGGTCTCCTGGCCAGTTCCACCTGCAACCTCTCCCCACTTCCTCCATACCAAGACTCCCTCCTTCCCTACAAAAGAAAGAAATCTTTCTTAGTATATTAGAATCACATAAATTTCCAACACCAATCTCTAATCTACCATCTACTAGCTTAATAATCTTTGGTAACTTCCTGAACTTTTTAAGCCTTGGTTTTCTTTAAAGTAACTAGTACCAGCTGCAGAGCAGAGTGTTGTTATAAGATAAAATGAGATAATGTGCCTGGCACATTAATAATCACTCAATGAATGTTATCTATTATTATTATTGCCTTAAGACTGTTGTAATATTTATTTATTTATTTATTTATTTTGAGACAGAATCTTGCCTGTTGCCTAGGTTGGAGTATAGTGGCATGATTTCGATTCACTGTAACCTCCGCTTCCTGGGTTCAAGCGATTCTCCTGCCTCAGCCTCCCGAGTGGCTGGAATTACTGGCAGGCATCACCATGCCCAGCTAATTTTTGTATTTTTAGTAGAGACAGGGTTTCACCATGTTGGCCAGGCTGATCTCAAACTCCTGACCTCAACTGATCCGCCCACCTCAGCCTCCCAAAGTGCTGTGATGACAGGCCTGAGCTACTGTGCCTGGTCCGTATTTATTTACATCTACAGTAAAGGAGTACTAAAAAAGACTAATAGGACCAGCGAGGTGGCTCACGCCTATAATCCCAGCATTCTGGGAGGCTGAGGTGGGAGGATCACTTGAGCCCAGGTGCTTGAGATCAGCATGGGCAACATAGGGAGATCCTGTCTCTAGAAAAAGTACAAAAATTAGCCAAGCACCTGTAGTCCCAGCTCCTGGAGAGGCTGAAAAGCAAGAGGATTCCTTAAACCCAGGAGACTGAGGCTGCAGTGAGCCGTGATTACTCCACTGCACTCCAGCCTGGGCAACAGACAACTCGTTTTTAAAGAAAAAAAAAAAGGGGGGCTTAAATTATGAACTGACCAGTGAATTTTCTCCTCAAACTTCCATTCTTTTATCTCTTCTGAGAAACTTACTATGTGTTTCACTAAGGCAGCACAGTTTAGTTTGGTTAACACTTTGTAATTTTGAAAACTCTTAGGCTGGGCATGGTGGCTCAAGCCTGTAATCCCAGCGCTTTGGGAAGCCAAGCTGCCAAGGCAGGAGGATTGCTGGGTAACATAGCCAGACCAGCTTAGGCAACATAGCAAGACCTCGTCTCTACAAAAAAAATTTTAATAATTAACTGCGCGTGGTTGCATGCACCTGTGGTCCTATCTACTCAGGAGGCTGAGGTGGGAGGAAAGCTTGGGCCCAGGAGGTTGAGGTGGCAGTGAGCTGTGATGACACCACTGCATTCCAGCCTGGGCAACAGAGCAAAACCCTGTCTCAAAAAAAGAGAAAAGAAAATTCTTACTTTGGGAGGCTGAGGCAGGAGTATCACTTAAGCCCAGGAGTTTGAGACCAGCCTGGCAATATAGCAAGACCCCATCTCTAAAAATAAATCAGCTGGGCATGGTGGCCCTCACCTGTAGTCTCAGCTCTATTCAGGAGACAGAGGTACAAGGATGGCTGGAGCCCAGGAGGTTGAAGTTGCAGTGAGCCATGATCTTGCCACTGCACTCCAGCCTAAGTAACACAGTGAGACCCTGTTGCAAAACAAACAAACAAACAAATTCTTTGTCCTGTCAACTACTATATAAACTCTTCAGGGGCAGCACCTTGTCTCATACTTTCATGTTCATATATTGTGCTTATTACATTGTAAGTATTTTTTTCTCTATCAGTCTGCCCTCACAGGGTCTGAGCAATTCCAAGGCAAAGATCGAGTTCTACCTGTATTTGTATCCTGAAGGCTTAGCAATCAGACACAAAATAGGTCCCAATAAATATTAAGTGGATAAATGAATTAATCTTTTTTCACTGCAATGCCTTACACGGTACTTTACACATAACAGGAGTTCAGTAGAGCTTGTTATTGGATTCATGCAGAAATCTTTTGGACTCAACCACCACACAAAGCTTTATCTTGCATCAGAAAAGCACTTCTACTTTAATGTTTAGCTGCTGACATTACAAATTAGGTTTTACTCTAACATATATCAAATAAATGGGTTCAGTGACTAGCCACATTAAGACCAGCTGAAGAAGGATTTTTAAAAGCCATATATATATATATTTTTTTTTTTTTTTTTTTTTTTTGAGACGGAGTCTCGCTCTGTCGCCCAGACTGGAGTGCAATGGTGCGATCTCGGCTTACTGCAACCTTCCCCTCCGGGGTTCAAGCGATTCTCCTGCCTCAGCTTTCCGAGTAGCTGGGATTGCAGGCGCGCGCCACCAGGCCCGGCTAATTTTTATATTTTTTTAGTAGAGACGGGGGTTTCACCATGTTAGCCAGGCTGGTCTCGAACTCCTCACCTCAAGCAGTCTGCCCGCCTCGGTCTCCCAAAGTGCTGGAATTACAGGCGTGAGTCACCGCGCCCAGCCAAAAAGCCATTATTGTAATTAATGCATTTGTGAACCTCAACATAAAAAAATTCAGTTATATAATCACAAGAGAGTTATCCCTTTCAAATGTATACCTACAAAAGATAGAAAAATGATCAGAAAACTTGTATCTGTCGATTGAAATAAATTATTTTTATGCCTGACTTGAAGCCATTGTTTTCACTACAAATAACAGTTAACCAGCAAAGTGGTCCACACCTGTTTCCAGAAAACAGTCCTTAAGACTCAAAGACTAGATGTTTTCCCCTGTGATTTTAACTCCTGAGAGACATCTTTTATTTCAACATTGAGACATTCAAAACATGTTCTGTCTCCTAAAATAAAATCTCATTCATTTCTTAAAAGGCAAATAGCTTGATAAGCACACTTTAGGAACACCAGGTTTTACATCCAAATAACTAAAACTATCCCTAGATTTAGTGTTCAGCCTGCTGCTGCAATTAAAAAAAATTGTTTTTTAAGTTACATTTGCGGAAGGTTTAAGTGTCGTATTGCACATTTTTTCACCATACCATCTAACCTGACTACCTTCCATGTATTTCATAAGCACACCGTAAAGAAATTGTACACTTGAATGAGTCTGGGAAGAAACGTAAGCTTAGCACACACCCCCTTCTTCCAACTCAATACGCTTCAGAGGAAGCAACCTTAGTGTTTTTTTCTTCTCAAGAATCGCTCTCTCGCGCCCCCCCCCCCACCCTGCGCTTTATTTTAAGAGTAGCAATCATTCATTATCCTACTCGTAGTTTCTCAGCGAAAAGAACCTTCCCAACTAATACTAGTTCACCAGGACTCTCCGTTCGCATCTCAAGAGTGTCCGTGGGGTATCTCTCCAGAAAGAGGGAAAGGAGGCGGCGACGATCTGGGACGCCACCATTCCCGCCACGGCCATTTAGGACCCAGGTCCCGGCGCGCGGTCCCCGACTAGCCTCAGGCAGAGCCCGGGGATCTGTAAAGGTCTGATCCCTTCTCCTCCCTCCACCCCTCTAACCAGTGAAAAGCAAACTGGGCCCAGCGTCTGTGCTCTCATTCAACATACCCTCCTCCTCGCTGTACCCCATTTCTTCCCACTTCTTTCCCAATGTAGCCTGGTCCCTTTATCCAGTTCCGAGTCTCCGTAAACACCCTGCTCCCAACACACACACCCCTCCACGCTCCAGCCCGCGCCCCTTGAACCCCATTACACCCGGGTCCCTCCCCCTGGACCTCCCAGCAGCTCTAGTCCTCCCCGCGTGCCCTAGAGCAGACCGGCGCCGCGTCCCTGTACCCACAGGACCCAGGTCCTGCCCCACACGTCACACTCAGGTCCATTCCTCTCGCGACCTAACCTTCCCCGCACCCCCTCCCCAGGCGCTACCCCCTGCACCCCGT
Source organism: Gorilla gorilla gorilla (assembly GCF_029281585.2). Taxonomy (NCBI): domain Eukaryota; kingdom Metazoa; phylum Chordata; class Mammalia; order Primates; family Hominidae; genus Gorilla; species Gorilla gorilla. Next base: position 42,118,253 of record NC_073232.2, on the reverse strand, counting down.
TACCCCCGGCCCCGCCCCCCTGAGGGTGTCGCACTCACAGCTCCTGGCGCCGCATACTTAACCGCCGCGGCTGCTATAGCTACAGGGAGCCAAGGCAACCAGCTCTCGCGACACTTTCCTTGGCCATGGCGAGAGCAGACGAGAAGAGACTCTCGCAAGAAAGTAAATGAGTCAGACTGGAAACAGCGAAGTATATCTCGCGATAGCACTGTTTAAAATGGCGGCCTCAAGGCGTTTCACGGGTGTCCGGGACAGGCGTGGAGGTGGGGCGCAGGCGAGGATGAAGCTTGAGTTGGCCAGGAGTCGGAAAATGATTGCAGGCGGGACCGCGTCCGTCGGGGCTGAGGAAACTTGGCGTGGCAGACCCTAAACTGGGATAACTTTAGGGATATGGCCTTCTTTTCCCAATTGCCTCAAACTGAGAGCAGCGTCGTCTTTAGCTGAAGATTCATTTTCCCAGCATTTTCCTTCTCCAGGCGGAGTAGTTGGAGACAGAGAGGGCAAGCCAGAAACTGACCTTCCCATCTCCTCATTCCCTTCCATCGTTCTTTCCCCACCCTGGTTTGTAAATGGTATTTGGCTTCATAAAAACGTTTGTCCACGGGTGCCCTGCTCCATCAGTTCGCCCCAGCAATATAGGAAGTTACCAAAAAAAAAAAAAAATTTTTATTGACCTTGGATGCAGAAAGGAACCGCGTTGGTGTGTGATTTGAATTTTGGACTTGTTTCCTGCCCTGCGGCCACGTCCCCCTTACTTGGTGACTCTCAGCACTTAGTTGTGGGGCTTTTTCTCTCTGCTCTCAGACAACTATAAAAGCAGACTAATTGAACAGCATCTAGAACAGAAGGTGGATGTAAAGAACATTGGTCGGCCGGGCGCTGTGGCTCACGCCTGTAATCCCAGCACTTGAGAGGCCGAGGCGGGCAGATCACGAGGTCAGGAGATCGAGACCATCCTGACCAACGTGGTGAAACCCCGTCTCTACTAAAAATACAAAAATTAGCTGGGCGTGGTGGCGTGTGCCTGTAATCCCAGCTACTCGGGAGGCTGAGGCAGGAGAATTGCTTGAACCAGGGAGTTGGAGGCTGCAGTGAGCCAAGATCACGCCACTGCACTCCAGCCTGGCGACAGAGCGAGACTTCGTCTCAAAAAAGAAAAAAAAAATGAGCCGGGCGTAGTGGCGCGCGTCTGTAGTCCCAGCAACTCGGGAGGATAAAGTGGGAGAATCCCTTGAGCTGGGAGGTGGAGGTTGCAGTGAGCTATGATCACACCACTGCACTCCAACAAACAGGGCCAGACTCTGCCTCAAGAAAGAGTGTGAGAGAGATCAAAATATTTCAACATATAACCAATGTTATTAACAAGATAACTTACATTCTTTTTTTCGTACTAAGTTTTCAAAATTTGGTGTTTATACTTGGAGCACATCTCATTAAGGACTGGGAGCATTTAAAGAGCTCAAGAGCCACATGCAACTAGTGACGACAGTATCGGACAGCGCAGTCCTAGACTCTAGAGTAATGAATGAGCTCTCTAGATGTCCGGGGGGTGGTATCATGGGTGTGTGGTGTATGTAAAAGAAACTCTTGAAATTGCTAACTCGAATGGCTGCAGAGGCTAGGCAAGTAACAATAAAAGATGACCTGACATAGGGACTAGGACCCACTGGAGACTACAAACTCCTATCTAAAAGAGCCACTTTTCCTGAGTTTTAAAACACAGTGATGCCAAACAAGATGTCTGTGAGTAGGACACACAGCTAACTGCGGCCAGTATACTGCCTCAGTGAACCGTGGTATTCAAATGTATGAAACACAAGGATTTTTTGTTGTTTTTTTTAATTTTTTTTGAGACAGGGTCTCTCTAGTCATCCGTGATCTCGGCTCACTACAACTTCCACCTCTCCCACTCAAGCGATCCTCCCACCTCACCTCCCAAGTAGCAGGGACTACAGACACCTACTACTACACCTGGCTAATTCTTGTAGAAAGGGTATTTTAACAGAAGAATAGTAACTAGGCAAAAGGATGGCAAACCTTGAAAACCTGACCAGATTTCTTTCTGGGTCCTGTACAAGTGTGTGCACTTTAAGCCATCATTGCAATTTAGGATTATAATTTGACTTCTAAGTAGAGTTTCCTACTGAGGAGATAATTTTACAACCAACCTGGGCTCCCTATAAATTAATAAGCTGATATCATGATTTTTATTATAGTTAAAATTTTAGACATTCTGAGCTTGAAAAAATTATTTCCAGGTTTTCAAAACTGTTCACTAGCAGACTCCAGACATTTTTTTCTCCAACTTTAAGAGAAGGCATATACATATATATATATATATATATACACACACACACACACACATATATATATACACACATATATATATATATATTTTTGGTTTTGGTTTTTTTTGAGACAAGATCTCACTCACACCCAGGCTGGAGTTCAGTGGCATGATCTCGGCTCAATACAACCTCCACCTCCCAGTTTCAAGCGATTCTTTTGCCTCAGCCTCCAGAGTAGCTGGGATTACAGTCACGTGCCACTGTGCCCGACTAATTTTTTTGCATTTTTAGTAGAGACACGGTTTCGACATGTTGGCCAGGCTGGTCTCGAATTTCTGGCTTCAAGTGACCCGCCCACGTTGGCCTTCCAAAGTGCTGGGATTAGGAGTGTGAGCCAGCACACCTGGCCTACGAGAAGGCATTTAATTATTTTATGGTTGACCGTGAAAGCTCTTTGTCACAGGAAAGTTATTTGTCTTTGTACTGCTTTTGCCTGATACAGTACCTGGTATACAGAAGGCACATAATAAACATTTGTTAAAGGAATATAGTCCTTAAAACTTTTGAGGGGCTCACAGACTTAAAACCCGAGAATCTGATGAAGGCTAAGGCTTATTCAGATCTTAACTGTGCCCTATCCATATTCCCTCAAACTACCCCAGAGTTCACCTCAACTTTGGTAGACAGATCTTGTACAGGCCCAGAACTTCTTACCTCAAACACCTGAGTAACTCTGTCTGGAAGTGCTAGCAGAGTTAACATTATGAGAGAGAATCTACAATCAATGAGAGATGAGATTTGGTAGCTAAATATTCCAGTTCCTCATCCCCTTAGTGGAGCCATTCTGAAGCATATTCTACTGTAATGTTTCTCAAAATTTTCTAGCATATGATAATCACCTAGAGAGATTAATATGACACAGATTCCAGCCAGGCGCAGTGGCTTACACCTGTAATCGCAGCACTTTGGAAGGTTGAGGCGGAAGGATCACTTGAGCCCAGGAGTTCAAGACCAGCCTGCGCAATATGGTGAGACTTTGTGAGCATGGTGGCACACATCTGTGGTCCCAGCTACCTCAGAGGCTGAGGTGGGAGGATCACTTGAGCTTGGGAGGTTGAGGCTACAGTGAGCCAAGATTGCATCACTGCGCATCAGCCTGAGTGACAGAGGAAGAGTCTGTCTCCAAAAAAAAAGAAAAACGATAGAGATTCTTGGGCCCAAGAGTTTGCATTCTAACCAAGCTCCTAGGAATACTGATGCTGCTGCCAATCCATGGACCACATTTTGTTTTTTTGTTTTGTTTTTTTGAGATGGAGTTTCACTCCTCTTGCTCAGGCTGGAGTGCAATGGCACGATCTTGGGTCACTGCAACCTCCACCTCCCAGATTCAAGTGATTCTCCTGCCTCAGCCTCCCAAGTACAAGTAGGTGGGATTATAGGCATGTGCCACCACACCCGGCTAATTTTGTACTTTTCGTAGAGATGGGGTTTCGCCATGCTGGTCAGGCTGGTCTCGAACTCCTGACCTCAGGCGATCCGCCCGCCTCAGCCTCCCAAAGTTCTGGGATTACAGGTGTGAGCCACCGCACCCAGCCTAGACCACGTTTTGAGTAGCATTGTTTCTAAGACTCCCTAGTGGGATTCAGCCCCAATAGCTCAAAGGGACTTTTGGCTGTCCTCTCACTCCCTTATACTGTTTGGATTTCTTGGGATCATATCCCAAATGAACTGGTCTTGCATCCAAATCTTTCTTTCAGGGTCTGTTTAGGGTGGGTGGGAGAATACAAACTATGACAACCCTCTCCTTAGGAAAAAGTACAGAGGGGCGGGTGTGGTGGCTCACGCTTGTAAGCCCAGCGCTTTTAGGAGGCTGAGGTGGGTGGATCACAAGGTCAAGAGGTCAAGACCAGCCTGGCCAACATGGTGAAACCTCATCTCTACTGAAAATACAAAAAATTAGATGGGCATGGTGATGGGTGCCTGCAATCCCAGCTACTCAGGAGGCTGGAGCAGGAGAATCGCTTGAACCCAGGAGGCAGAGACTGCCGTAAGCCGAGACGCGCCACTGCACTCCAGCCTGGGTGACAGAGCAAGACTCCGTTTAAAAAAAAAAAAAAAAAAAAGGAAAAGGTACAAAGTTTTGTATACACGTTTAAAGGAGGTAGGCCAGGCACGGTGGCTCCTGCCTGTAATCCTAGCACTTTGAGAGGCCGAGGCAGGCAGATTGCTTGAGCTCAGGAGTTCAGGACCAGCCTGGGCAACATGGCAAAACCCCATCTCTACAAAAAAATACAGAAAATTAGCCAGGCGTGGTGGCGAGCTCCTGTAGTGCCACCTACTTGGGGGTCTGAAGTGGGAGGATCACTTGCACCTGAGAGGTGGAGACCGCAGTGAGCTAAGATTGCACCACTTCACTGCACTCCAGTCTGGGCGACAGAGTGAGACCCTATCTCAAAAAAAAAAAAAAAAAAAATGGTTAGAGGGGGTATGAATTCTCTGGAATTTGCTCATTAGATTATAAGTGAAGATGACCAGGGTAAATGCCATTTGACCCAAGGTGCACTAAAATATGATCCATCTGATGCAGATTCTGGCAAACTTAATCTAACCATTAGCAGCTCATGGAGTTGACTGAATTCAGCCAGCTCTCCTTAGAAGTTATTTTCTCAGATCTTATTGCCATCTTTTCATTCTTTCTGATCTGCATTATTCTTACTTTGTGGAACATGGCAGTAGGCCTGGGACTCTTAGAGAGTCCCCATCCTTGAAATGAGCAAAAAGAATATTGTTGCGCATTCCTATCAGGCTCTTAAGATTTCTTCCCAACCATACTGCTTTCTAGGTACCACTGTAGTGCCCTTGTAACCCTTAGATCTTTTCTTGCTGTGTTCAACACAGAGCCTGGCATACTATAACTGTAGCTGGTTTCTCCCATTTCCTTCTGGATTCCACATGGCCCCCTGTTCTATTTCATCCTTTTGGGAATGTGTAACCTTTGACACATATATTCCTAAACCCACTTTGGTGTAATCTGGAAACTTTATGGCATGCTCTAGTCTGTGACAATCAGGATAACCCTGATTATACCAGCTTCTAATCAACTACATAAAGAGGGTGAACACCAGGGTCACCAAAACCCATTTCCCAACTGCGGTGCACAGCAGCTTTTTAGCTTTGCCAACATTCGGGCTGGCACGTGTGTTTGTGCGTGATTATTTGTCTCATGTACTATTGAATAAACGTCTTCGTAAGTAACTATGAATGTGGTTTTGTGTGTATGGGTGTAGGTGTGTAACTGGAGCTCAAATCTGTCTTAAAGTTTGCATAATTAATGTTTAGTATTTGGCTTTAATTAGTCTCTGTGCATTGTTAGCCTCGGCTTTCATCTGCTCTCAAATATCAGAGGAAGAATGAGTTCATTTTCCTTGAAGTTTATTGACTGTTACTGGTGGCAGAGCAAATTCCATAAACGAGCAGGTTCCATATGGAGCAAGTAGAAGGGGAGCTCTGAGTTGGTGAGGAAGGATGCGTGGAGTGGGGACTTGGAGTAAAGGATGGAAAGGTAGATCTCTCCTTTTTCCCTCCATTACCATAAGGATACTGGATTAACAATGGGGGCTATCTGCTCAGCATTCCCTCTCCAAATTGGAGCCAGAGAGGGAAAATGATGCAAATCAGAGGAGGAAACACCTCACAGCTCCTCTGTTTCTCCATCCAAGGGGATGCCAATATCCACGTTGTAGTCTACAGGCTCCCCAGAGCTCAGCCAGGGAATAGGGGTTCGATTGAAAGAAGGCCTGTTGGAGAGGTTTTGGTTGTAGAGGACCAGGGGTTCACTCAGCAAGGGCCCCAGGTCAAACTTGGGCATCTGGAAGGTCATGCGTTTGGAGGCCTTCTCATATCCACCATAGGGCATTGCCGTCCTGAGAAGGGGACACATTATTTAATTAAGAATCAGAATAAAAGAAACAGAGCCTTATCATGAGATGCTACCCTCTATGAGAATAGGGAAGTCTGTGAATTCTAGTTTGGGATTGCATCTGTACTCCTTCTTCTTCCTTAGCATCCCATTTTGCCTTCCTGGTTAGCTTGTTTCCCCAAAGCTAATAATGAGAAAAGGAGTCTAGTGTGTACTAGAGACTCTTGGATAGCTGTGACCCAGACCAGCATTTCAGAGAAAGTGACCCCAAATACTATAGATCCAAGGGTCTGAGATCACCTTACATGACAATGTAGAAAGGCCAGGTGCGGTGCGGTGGCTCACACCTGTAATCCCAGCATTTTGGGAGGCCAAGGTGGGTGGATCACTTGAGACCAGGAGTTTGAGACTAGCCTGGTCAACGTGGTGAAACACCATCTCTACTAAAAATACAAACACCCCCCCGCCAAAAAATTAGCTGGGCATGGTGGCGCACCCCTGTCATCCCAGCTACTCAGGTGGCTGAGGTATAGGAATTGCTTGAACCCAGGAGGTGGAGGTTGCAGTGAGCTGAGATTGCACCACTGCACTCCAGCCTGGGCGACAGAGCAAGACTCTGTCTCAAAAAAAAAAAAAAAAAAAAATTGCAATGTAGAGACCCCCTCCCTCCAACCCTAGTGGACAGTGGATAGCCTGGCTAAGAGTAATTATTGTTGCCTGGAAAAATCCAGGCTCCTTAGGACCAAATACAAGAGTACCTTTCTAGCTCTTCCCTATCCTTTCACACAGACCTCCTCTCCATGGGCTAGAGAAGCCTAATTCCAAAAGAACAGAGACTTAGAGCCATCTAAAGCAGGGTGGCCAGGCATGGTGGCTCACGCCTGTAATCCCAGCACTTTGGGAGCCCGAGGCGGGCAGATCACCTGAGGTCAGGAGTTTGAGACCAGCCTGGCCAACATGGTGAAACCCCATCTCTACTAAAAATACAAAAATTAGCTGGGCATGGTGGCGGGTGCCTGTAATGCCAGCTACTAGGGAGGCTAAGGCAGGAAAATCACTTGAACCCAGGAGGCGGAGGTTGCAGTGAGCTGAGATCATGCCACTGCACTCCAGCCTGGGCAACAAGAGCAAAACTGAGTCAAAGAAAAAGAAGAAGGAAAGAAAGAAAAGAAAAAAGTATAAGGAAATAGAATCATATTACAGGGAGAATAATGGCATCCTAACCTTGAATGGAAGAGAGCCTCAAGAGGCCTTCAGACATGTAAAATGTTATTCCTATTTAACATTCAAAGCAGGCCAGGCACGGTGGCTCACCCTTGTAATCCCAGCTCTCAGGTAGGCAGAGGCGGGAGGATAGCTTGAGCCCAGGAGTTCGAGACCTGCCTGGGCAACATAGCGAGACCCCATTCTCCACAAAAAGGAAGAAAAAAAAAAAAAAGACAAAAAATAAATAAGTGTAACATTCAAAGCAACCCAGGCTCAGAGGTAGAGTGATTTTCCCATGCCTACACAGCTAATAAGTGACCATTGAGCTAGAATTCAAATCCTGCCTCCCAGCAAATTTTTTCCTTCATCACACTGCTATGATGAAGCTGAAATAGAGTGAAAAGAGCAGGGCATTTGATTAGGACCCCCATATCCCTGCCATCTCTCCTTAGCCTCCTTCTGAAACATTTGAATTAGTCTCCATCCTAACTAAAGACACAGTGCCTCACACTAGAATGCATCTGGTTCCTTCCTCACCACCCCTACCTGTTGAAGGACTTATATTTGGGAAGTTCAGCTTTGGCCCCATAGGCCAGCAGGTCAATGCCAAGTTCCACTTTTTGCTGGGGGTCAACCCCCATGGCTCGCTCCCATGGGGAAATATAGGTCTTGAACACAGTGATATGTTTTCCTTCTCCGCCTGCCTGGTCTCCTGGTAGCCATGGGAGAGAAAAGTCAGTCAAATAATAGCATTTAGTAGCCAATGAAAGGTAATTCCACGCCCCTACACTAGGGAAATTGCAAGAGCCAGGGACTAAAGATATAATATCCTGGTAATTGTATAAGGTTTGTGGCATAATGATAGTCTGTGGGCAGATCTGTGACTGAATCCAAAAAGCCAGGAAAGTAACTGAAAAACAAGGCTTCTGGGTAGAATAGACACATCTCTATATACTCCTGGACCCAGGTAATTCACCAAGATATTTATGATATTTAAACTGATATATTTAATATTAAGATATTTAAACTGGCCTCCTCTGCTCCCCAAACTCAGCGTAGACATCATTCCTGGGACAACTCTGCTCTAGGGACCAAACACATTACTCTTGGGTGAGTGTACTTGCCTGATCCTGTCTCACCAACCCCTGCTGTGCCAGCAGCTCCTCCTCTGCCAGCCTGGCCCGCAGGACCACCCGTACCCGCAGCTCCAGACCCAGAGCCCAGATGGTGCTGCTGATCAGAGCCATACTGTCCGGCAGAGCCACTGCCCGCTGCCTGGCTGCCGCCTCTGCCGTTGCTCTTGCTGTAGGAGAATCCCTGACCAGCTGTGCCCAGCTGTCCCCCCACTGTTGGAAGGAACTTCTGGAAGTGATCCTGAAAAGAAGACAAAGTGAGGGGAAGGTTAGCAATGGGTATGGAAAATATACAAAAACAGAGGTATGTTTAGCAAAGGCAGAAATAGTGGCTAACCAGAAGACCCTGAATTTTCTGATATTTCCCCCTCCAGTTGATGGGTAGTACATGGGCTGACTAAGAGAATTAAACTCTTCTTTTTGTTTGTTTGATTTTTTGTTTTTTTTTTTAGACAGAGTTTCGCTCTTGTTGCCCAGGCTGGAGTGTGATGGCACGATCTCGGCTCACCGCAACCTCCGCCTTCCGGGTTCAAGCAATTCCCAGCCTCAGCCTCCCGAGTAGCTGGGATTACAGGCATGCACCATCACACCCAGCTAATTTTATATATTTTAAGTAGAGGTGGGGTTTCTCCACGTTGGTCCGGCTGGTCTCAAACTCCCGACCTCAGATGATCCACCCACCTCGGCCTCCCAAAGTGCTGGGATTACAGGCGTTAGCCACCGCACCCAGCCCGAATTAAACTCTTCTTAAGAGGTAGGACCCCCTTGGCTCGTTTCCTCCAGTTATACCTAGGGTAAGGGCAGCGTGTTCTCCACGCTCCCCTTTCTCATCCTTAACAAGTCAAAAAAGACCAACACTGCTGCCCAGCTTTAAAAAAAAAATGAAAAAAAATTCTTTTGCTTTTTGAGACAGAATCTGGCTCTGTCACCCAGGTTGGAGTGCAGTGACACAATCTCGGCTCACTGCAACCTCCACCTCCCTGGCTCAGGCAATCCTCCCACCTCAGCCTCTCAAGTAGCTGGGACTACTGGCATGCTACCACACCCAGCTACATTTTGTATTTTTTTTTTTCCTAGAGACAGGGTTTGCCATGTGCCCAGGCTGGTCTCAAACTCCTGGGCTCAAGTGATCCATCTGCCTCAGCCTCCCAAAGTGCTGAGATAACAGGCATGAGCTGTGCCCGGCCCCAACTAAAATTTGGGAGGATGGGGTTGCCATGGAGCACCCAGTCTTAATTACAAGGACTAGAGAAATTCCGCCCCCTCCCTTCCTCAGTTTGTCCAACAGTCAGAACTCTCTTCTCTCTCCTTCTTTCTCTCCCTCTCTCCTCTTGGTGTCTGTTGGACCAGGACTTCCTGACAGTGAAACTGTAGCAGGTGGGGGGAAGTGTGGCCAAAAGGGCAACATTAGATGCAAACCCAAAGCCTAAAAATAACCCCACCAACTTCTTCAGGAGGCTCTCCTGGCCATCCCACCATGTACACCCCAATGCTCCACCCAGTGTAACCAGACCCAGGCAGAGAAGAGTGCTTTTGGCCTCCTAAAGTTAGATATGAGCAGCTCAGCACTTTTACTCTGCTCCTATATGAGGACCAATGACAGACACTTCTGCCCCCAGCCCCATGCAGGCATCTATTTCCACTCTCCCCCAGCCACTCAGAGAGGGTGGAGGAGGAAGAAAGGAAATGGAGAAGGCCCTTCTTCCTCAGCTATACCATCCTGTGCCTGGCCCCTCTCCAGTCTCCTCTTTCTTTGGAGAAGGAGCCTGACTAGAATATATCTTGAAGGACCATTTCAGTCTCCACACCTGGGGCTTCTTAGGGAATAGACTGACCCTTTAAATGGAAGAATGGCTCAAATGGGAGGTGGCTGTAAAAACTCAATTAACTCTTTCTAGGGTTGCCAGATTTAGCAAATCAAATATAGGATACCACTTAAATTTGAATTTCAGATGCACAACAAATTTTTTTTTTTTTTTAGATGGGGTCTCTGTCACCCAGGCTGGAGTGCAGTGGCGTGAACATGGCTCATGTTCATGCATCCTCTACCTTCCAGGCTCAAGCCATCCTCCCACCTCACCCTCCAGAGTAGCTGGGATTACAGGTGTGCGCCACCAGACCCAGCTAACTTTTTAATTTTTTGTAGAAACAGAGTCTTGCCATGTTGCCCAGGCTGGTCTCCAACTCCTGGACTCAAGCAGTCCTCTTGCCTTGGCATCCCAAAGTGCTGGGATTACAGGTGTGAGCTACCACACTTGACCCAAATACTTTTTTTAGTATAGATATGCCCCCAAATATTGCTTGGGACTTACTTATACTAAAAAATTATTCATCTGCATCTGAAATTCAAATTTAAGTGGACATCCTGTATTTTTATTTTAATGTCCCAAATATTGCATGGAACATATTTAAAAAAGAATTCATTGTGCATCTGAAACTCAAATTTAATTGGATATTCTGTATTTTAAAATTTCAATTTTATTCTTTGCCTTATCTTCTTCCTTTTTTCTTTTTCTTTTTTTTTTTTTTTTTTGAGACAGAGTTTCACTCTTGTTGCCCAGGCTGGAGTGCAGTGGCACAATCTGGGCTCACTGCAACTCCGCCTCCTGGGTTCAAGTGATTCTCCTGCCTCAGCCTCCTGAGTAGCTGGGATCACAGGAACCCACGACCACGCCCAGCTAATTTTTTGTATTTTTAGTAGAGATGGGGGTTTCACCATGTTGGCCAGGCTGGTCTCAAACTCCTGACCTCAGGTGACCCACCTGCCTCGGCCTCCCAAAGTGCTGGGATTACAGGTGTGAGCCACCATGCCCGGCTGCCTTATCTTCTTTCTAAAATTTTTTTAAATTTTTATCTTTATGTCCCAAATATTGCAGGGAGCATACTTCACTAAAAAATTATTCATTGTGTATCTCAACTTCAAAATACAAGACTAGACTGCCCCACTGGGCATCCTGTGTTTTATCTGGCAATCTATCTTTAAAACTTACCTTTACTGGGAAGGAATTTTCTCCCTAAGGGTGTGGTATTCTCCAACCCTTCAGTGGCTCTATGATGGAAACTGGGTTTCAGAGGTGGGCTGTAACTCACCCTGGAGCTGTTGCGGGCTCAATATATCTGGGGGTTTAACAAATTTATAAATTTTCAGGGAGGGGATGTTGACTGCATTTTGGAGGTTCAGGGCCTACTAACAAGCTGTCAGAACAGGCACCAGGCTTTGAGATAGTGATAAAGTTCCAGACTCACCATTGAGCTGTCAGAGAAAACATCAGGGTGGTTCTCATAAATAAACTTCTCCACCCTCATCTGCCGCAGTTTGAACATCTTGGAGCCCCGGTTGGTAAGCAGCGACAGTTCCTCCAACATCACATCCCTTGGGACACTGATCTTTTTGCCCAGGTTCAAGCCTGAGCTCTCCTGTCCACCTTTCAGGGAAGCAAAGAAGAAGAATCAAGGGAAAGAGGAAAGTAGGGTTTTCTGGGCTCAGAATGCAGACCTCATCCACAACTAAGTGTGTATGTGTGTCCTGGCAGAGGTCATTTAGGGGAACAAATGCTGTCTAGTTTGTGAGGGATTTTGATTTCCTGGGACTTGGAGAGAATGCATGGGAACTGGGGTGCACTGTGGAGATAATGGGAATACTAGAGTGGAGAGGCCAATGGGGTAAAAGAGGTATGGGCATGGGGTACAGAGCAAAAGGAGTAAAGGAACATCATAGATGGAGGCCATTGGAGAAACCATGGCATCAGGAAAAGCCCAGAGGCCAATCTTGTGTGGAGTCCAAATACAGATGCCATATATATATATATTTGTTTTTATTTTTTATTCTTTTTTTTTTATTTTTTTGAGACAGAGTCCTGCTCTATCATCCAGGCTGGAGTGCAATGGCGCGATCTCAGCTCACTGCAGCCTCCGCCTCCCAGGTTCAAGCAATTCTCCTGCCTCAGCCTCCCAGGTCGCTGGGATTGCAGGCCTGCACCACCATCCCTGGCTGATTTTTATACTTTTTGGTAGGGATGGGGTTTCACCATGTTGGCCAGGCTGGTCTCAAACTCCTGAGCTCAACTGACCTACCAGCCACGGCCTCCCAAAATGCTGGGATGACAGGCGTGAGCTGTGGCGCCCAGCCTACATTTGATTTATTTATTTATTTATTTATTTATTTATTTATTTATTTATTGAGTCAGAGACTTGCTCTGTCGCCCAGGCTGAAGTGCAATGGCGCGATCGCAGCTCACTGCAACCTCCATCTCCTGGGTTCAAGTGATTCTCCTCCCTCAGTCTCCCAAGTAGCCGGGATTACAGGCACCCGGCACCATGCCCAGCTAATTTTTCTATTTTTGTAGAGACAGGGTTTCACCATGTTGGCCGGGCTGGTCTTGAACTTCTGACCTCAGATGATTGGCCCACCTCAGCCTCCCAAAGTGATGGGATTACAGGCATGAGCCACCACGCCTGGACTTTTTTTTTTTTTTTAATGGAAATGAGGTCTCATTATGTTGTCCAGGCTGGTCTTGAACTCCTGGGCTCAAGTGGTCCTCTCACCTCAGCCTCCCAAAGTGCTGCGATTACAGGTATGAGACACAGCCCCAGCCCTATTTGTATTATTTATTTTGAGACAAAATAAATATATCTTAGGATGAACTCTGTCACCCAGGCTGGAGTGTAGCGTCGCAATCATGGCTCACGGCAGCCTCCACCTCCCGGGTTCAAGCGATCGTCCCACCTCAGCCTCTGGAGTAGCTGGGACTCTAGGCACATGCCACTACACCTGGCTAATTTTTGTACTTTTTGTAGAGACGAGGTTTTACCATGTGCCTAGGCCAGTCTCAAACCCCTGAGTTCAAGCGATCCACCAGCCTTGGCCTCCCAAAGTTCTGGGATTACAGGCGTGAGCCACTGCACCTGGCCCAGACTTCTGTCTTAACTACTTTCCCTTTTCTTTCCCTCAGTGAGCTCTGGCTCCAAAGAGTCTCTAGGTATTGAAGAGCTCTTCACATGCATGCACCCCTGCCCACTCCCAGGAAACATGCCTGTGCAGTTTTCCATTTTAAGTACTTACACAAGCTCCCTAGCTCTGGGGAAAGAAGTAAGGGAAATTAACCACTTATTGAGACCTGAGTCTGTGCCAGTCTCCATTATATTTTCTTCCTCAAATATACCTCACTGACTCATGGGTCCTGTGGTCCTGGACCTGTGCAGGTAACATGGCAGGGTGTTGTCTCAGATTATGAAGTGAAAAGGGTAGAAGGTGTTGAATCTTTTCTCTCTTTCTCCTTACCCTTCTTACTCTTCCCTCTCCCACTCCCCATCACCCGCCTTCCCACCACTTAATTTCTCTTGTTTGTTCACCCTAAGATATATATTTCTGGGACTCTTGGGTTAGGGATGCTCTTAAGAAGTCCCACACTAGGGAGATGCAAACATGTCCTACCTCCAGTGAGTTCCATGATCAGCTTGCTGGATTTCCTCTTCTTATTAGGGGCCGGGGTTCCTGAGAGCGGCATTGTGGAGGTGGATTCAGCCTGGACAGGGTGGGAAGGAGGAGTTGGTGGATGGACAGGGACTGGGAAGAGTGAGTGTCTGTAGGAGAGCAGTACCTCTTAACCTGGGTTTAAGGGCTTGAGGGGACAAAAAAAATTTTTTTTTTCTTTTTTAGAGACAGGATCTCACTCTGTCACCCAGGCTGGAGTGCAATGGCACAATCATGCCTCACTGCAGCCTCAACCTCCCTGGGCTCAGGTGATCCTCCAACTTCAGCCTCCCAAGTAGCTGGGACTATAGGTGCGCACCACCATGCCTGGCTAATTTTTGTATTTTTTGTAGAAATGTGGTTTTGCCATGTTGCCCAGGCTGGTCTCAAACTCCTGGGCTCAAGCAGTCCTCCTGCCTCCCAAAGTGCTGAGATTACAGGGGTGAGCCACTTCACCTGACCCAGATTTTCAAAGAAGCATGTATTTCCCCAAAAGGTGAAAACTTGCGCTTTAGGGCTTCTCTTTTCTTGGGATACAGGACAGGAAGTATAGATGCACACCAGTCCCTGTTGTCTACCAACCTGTTGTGAGCTGTTTTTCATAGAGTCAGTGCAGGAATTAGGAACATAGCTAGGGGTGGGGAGTGTTTAAAAAACAATAACACAAGCAGGGCAATGCACCCAGGTTTCATCGGCTTGGCATGATTTGAAGTTTTTATTTGCACTGGGATATCAGACTGGGGCTGTGATTCCAGGCTCTGGTCTCTCCTCAGTCTTCCCCCAGTCCCCATGAGGACAGAGAAATGTTCTGCCAGGGTTGAGGAGATTCAGCCAAAAACACTCTCCATAGGAAGGAGAGGTTGTTGCTCCTTCATCAGGCCAGCTGGAACATGGCCTGGGAAGTCATGGCCCTGCTCCTGCAATCACTCCCGCCACAGACCCCAGAGTGGAGGCAGGTGTGGAACTGGGAAGGGTAGGGAGCATTCAAATCCCGACACACGTCAATTCAGCAATATCATAGCAGTGGGGAATTGAAGTGGGGCAGAAACATAGTAATAGGATCTGGCAATGGAAAGGGACAAACTGGGATAAGATAGACTCCAATCCCTTCTTAACAGAAGTTGGCACTCAGTGAAATGCTGTCCTCTTCTAAGTCCTGTCTCAAAAAATACATCTGCAACTCTACTGACTTAGTGGGGTATCCCTTCCCATTCTTCCAGTGCCTCCCCCGACATCTCCATTCCCCCCAACCTCCTGGGCCCCTCTCCTTCCAACTCTCCTTCCCCTCTCCTTCCAACTGGACAGCTGGGAGCTGAGCATAGATGAGGAGAGGGGAGACTCCCCCAGGATCAAGAATCACAATTGCAGACACAGACACAGAAGTCAACACAGTGGGCTCCAGCCTTTCTAACGATAGAGCTGGAGACTTACCGGCTGCTCGGGCAGTGGTCAGCTCTCCCTGGGGTCCAGCAGCTTTGGAGGACTGAGCTGCTGTGACCGGAGAACACGAGCTGGGCAGGCGTGGGGGCAGCACTGGCAGTGGGGGAGGGAAGTTGGTTATTAATAGAGATGATGAGCGCAAGCAGCTCAAATGGCACAGGGGGTACTGAGACCCTGGAACCAAGATCCCTCCCTCCTTGCCCAGAGGCTCAGGAAGGAGGGAAAAGGCCTTTGGGATTCTCCCACTGAACTGTCTGAGCCAGGGATCAGTCTGCCCAGGGACTCCCCTTCACATTGCACCTAGAGCCTGAGATCCAAAGAAGCACTTAGGGAGAAACTGAAGACTGAGAGGGAGACAGGAAGTAGACAGCAAGTATTGGATAGGAATTCAGTCAGAGAGAGAGAGAGTCTGGGGAACATGCCCTGAGGGCCACACAGAGCCAATCCAGGGCAGAGTGGAGAGACCTGTGGGTGTATTTGGAGCAGGGAGGGCTTAAAGTGCTATATTTGGGGACAAAAAGGGAAGTCTTCACAGTGGAACTGCTCTTTTAAAGTTCCTGGATAGGTTGGTCTTTTCTCGGTAAGGGCTAGATCTTGACAGGTTAAGGGACCAAATTAACTAAACCCAGTACCTCCTACAAAGGAATGATGTGGGGAAGACTTGACAATTATTCTGTCTGCCTCACTCCCTATTCTTTCCTCTTGAGCTCTGGCAGTTTTAATAAAAGACAAACACTTGGATCTGCCTTTTTTTTTTTTTTTTTTTTGAGATGGAGTTTCGCTCTTTTTGCCCAGGCTGGAGTGCAGTGGTGCGATCTCGGCTCACTGCAACCTCCACCTCCTGGGTTCAAGCAATTCTCCTGCCTCAGCCTACTGAGTAGCTGGGATTACAGGTGTCCACCACCATGCCCGGCTAATTGTTGTATTTTTAGTAGAGACGGGGTTTCACCACGTTGGCCAGGCTGGTCTCAAACTCCTGACCTCAGGTGATCCACCCACCTTGGCCTCGCAAAATGTTGGAATTACAGGCGTGAGCCACCGCCAGGATCTGGTCTCTAAGGAGTTATTCTCTAGCCACCACGCCCAGCCAGGATCTGCCTTTTAACCTCCATTTGCTGTTGAGATGCTCAGTTCAACCTGCTGTGTGGGATAGACATCGATGTCTCCCTGAGAAGCACATATAGGCTCTCTGAGGTTTCTTTTCTTCTTCTTTTTTTTTTTTTTTTTTTTGAGATGGAGTCTCGCTCTGTTGCCCAGGCTGGAGTGCAGTGGCGCAATCTCAGCTCACTGCAAGCTCCACCTCCCAGGTTCACGCCATTCTCCTGCCTCAGCCTCCCGAGTAGCTGGGACTACAGGTGCCCACCACCACGCCTGGCTGAATTTTATTTGTATTTTTAGTAGAGACGCGGTTTCACCGTGTTAGCCAGGATGGTCTCGATCTCCTGACCTCGTGATCCATCCATCTCAGCCTCCCAAAGTGCTGGGATTACAGGCTCTCTGAGGTTTCTACTTGAGATTTCCTTCAAAGGGAGCACATACCACATAGGATCTGGACTGTGCCATTTGTACTGTTCCAGCGGAGTCTCTGGGCAGGGCTACAAGCTTGAAAGCCCCCTTGGGGAAAGCCTATCATTTCCCCAGGCCCTTCTTCGGTAGCTGCATGATCTTCCTCCACCTTCTGCTTAGATTCTGGAACCAGTTGCTGCAGCACTTCTGCTGCAGCCACCACAACCCTGTTGTTGCTACCTGAGGAAGTGGCTTTATTTATTTATTTATTTGAGACAGGGTCTCACTCTGTTGCCTGTGCTGAAGTGCAGTGGCACAATTTTGGCTCAGTGCAACCTCAGCCTCCCCAGGCTCAGGTACTCCTTCGACCTCAGCCTCCCAGGTAGCTAGGGCTGCTGGTACATGCCACCACGCCCAGCTAATTTTCATATGTTTTGTAGAGACAGGGTTTCACTATGTTTCCCAGGCTGGTCTCAAACACCTGGGCTCAAGCAATCCTCCTGTCTTAGCCTCCCAAAGTGCTAGGATTATAGGCGTGAGCCACTGTGCCTAGCTGGCTTTTTAAAAAATTATTTCTTTCTTTATTTTAGAGATGGGGGTCTCACTATGTTGCCCAGGCTGGAGTTGAACACCTGGGCACAAGTGATCCTCCTACCTCAGCCTCTGAGTAGCTGGGACTACAGGCACGCACCAGGAAGTGGCTTTTGTAACTTCCTTTGTCCCCTTCTGAGCTCTTTACTCTTCCTGACCATGTCCTTTTTCCATCCTGTGGAGACCCTAAAAGGTATCCCCTCCCAGTTGGCTTCTGCCCAGGCCAGTTATGCCTCCAGACCCCTCATCTTTTGTCCTCCTCCATCCCCTCCCAACCCAAGGAAGCAATTAGAAGATAAAATAGGCCGGGCGTGGTGGCTCATGCCTGTAATCACAGCACTTTGGGAGGCCGAGGTGGGTGGATCACTTGAGGTCAGGAGTTCAAGACCAGCCTGGCCAACATGGTGAAACCCAGTCTCTACTAAAAATACAAAAACTAGTCAGGCATGGTGGTGCGTGCCTGTAATCCCAGCTACTTGGGAGGCTGAGGCAGGAGAATCACTTGAACCCAGGAGGCAGAGGTTGCAGTGAGCTGAGATCGCACCACTGCACTCCAGCCTGAGCCACAGAGGGAGACTCCATCTCAAAAAAAAAAAGAAGAAATATAAATAGCTAAAGGTGACTTCATCATCACTACCACCCTCACCCTCAAAAACAAAAACAAACTGAAAGTTTGATCTCCTTCAACTGAGTACCCAAAACGACTGAGTGGGTGAAGACAGGCTATTTAACCTATGGTCTCTGAGATCTTTTTTTGGAATTCTAAGACAGTGCACTTGGAAGAGTCTGCGGCCTGGGTCTGATTATTGGCACAAATGTGCCCTCTGCTGGCAGAATCAGAGCAATGGCACTTTCCTTCTCTGAAGTCTTTAATTCTCACCTACCTCCAATGCCCTCCCTTCTTTAGTAGTCTCAATTCAGCTTTCTTCTTCCCTCTCCCATCCCACCTCCCCCTCCAGCCCTCCAGCCATTGCTTTCTCTTCATTTACTTCCCAGAGACTGTTTAATATGGTTGCTTCCTCTAAGGAGCGAGGAAATGTTGATAGCAAAGGGCTCAGAGGGCCTTTCCAACTTCTCTGAGTTCTGTGAACTGAAGCCTTACCTAGAAAGTATGAGGCAAGGGAGGGAAAGGGGAGAACTTGGATGAAGACTGTGGGGAGAGGGAACCAAGAAGAGTGATGGAGGTGGCTAAATCAAAGCAGGACAGAATTTGTAGAAAAGAGCAAAAGACCTGGGAACAAAGGGCAAAAGGATGAAAAATGGGAGGGCAGGAAAAGAGACAGATCAGAAATCAGATCAGGGGAATGGGTTAAAGAAGATTAAGGAGAGATCAGGATTTAGGAATAAAACTAGAAGATAACAGCAACAGAAGGTATGGGGCATAAATTTATTCTTGTGCACAAACCAAAGTATTGTGACTCACACCCAACAAGCAAAGGAAATTATCACTTTCCAGCTTACACAGCAAACGTAGCTGGTGGTGGTCTTGGTGAGAAGGGAGTCCATACTAAGATTGGAGATCAGGACCTGAAGCTGAAAAGAAGCAATAGCTGGGGTTTTGAGGGATGGGGTGGGACTGAAAAGAGGTTTTGGCTCTGGGTATTTCCCTACTCTTTCCCAGGCAGTCATGGCAAGCTGCAGAAGACACACTGAAGAACAGACTCAAGGAAAATCACACAGACACCAACCGTTCTTTCAACACTCAGCACACACCCTCACACCTCCCTTCCACCATCATTCCCTTCCATTCTAACATTCTTCTCCCTCAGATTTTTTTCCAATCCCCCTCTCTCACACGGTTGGTTTCTTGTTACTCAACTTTACTTTCTCCCAATATGGCATTGTCCCTCGCCACACTTCTGTGGCTCAATCACTTACACTCATTTCTGCCATGCTTCTGGTTTTGGCCTCACTCGCCACACTCTGGCTCTCTTCTCCTTTCTCTCAAGCTCATGAGGCAATGAAGCCAATGATCTGTTCATTCTCGGAGGGAATTTTCTTTCTTTTTTTCATTTCCTGGGTACTGGGTTGCTCAGCACTGGCCTCTCAAGTTGCTAACTTTTTGAAATTCTGAGGTATAGAATTCTTTGTTCTATTCCTGGTCTAGCTGGTATAACTCAGCCCATGCAAACTGTCCTGGCCCTTCAGTCTTTTCATGCTCCATAACTTTCACAAGATGCTGTACACCTGCTACAGACATTGGTCTCTAAGGAGTTATTCTCTAGTGAATCTCTTTCTCCCACTCAACTCCATGTGGGGATATCTGACCCTTCTATCAGTACAACGATAAGACTCGGATTGGGTCTTTTGTTTGTTTGTTTTGAGACAGAGTCTCGCTCCATCGCCTAGGCTGGAGTGCAGTGGCGCAATCTCGGCTCACTGCAAGCTCCGCCTTCCGGGTTCATGCCATTCTCCTGCCTCAGCCTCCCGAGTAGCTGGGACTACAGGCGCTCGCCACCACGCCCAGCTAATTTTTTGTATTTTTAGTAGAAACGGGGTTTCACCGTGTTAGCCCGGATGGTCTCGATCTCCTGACCTCGTGATCTGCCCGCCTCGGCCTCCCAAAGTGCTGGGATTAACGGCGTGAGCCACCGTGCCCGGCCTCAGATTGGGTCTTTATTTTGACGTCCCCTCTTATTCATGCCTTAGATGGAAGAGCACACACACACACACACACACACACACACACACAGGCCTAGGTATATGCCAGCCAAGCTTGGGAAAGCAGAGTGGGGGGTGGGGGTGGCTTAGTGCAAACAGGGGTCAGTTCAGTCCCTTTGCTGTGTGCCTGGTGGTGAGCTTCTTGCCTGAGGTCCCAGTGGTCACTTCTGCTCTGTTTACTTCTCACTGAACATTAAAATGAGGCCCAGGGAGAAAAGCACAAATGTCAAGGAAGAGAGATCTGTGGAGGAATATGGGTGGAGAAGCCTGGAAATAAAGACAGAGATCCAGGAAAGGAAATGCAGAGACAAAGAGAGGCAAAGATACCAAAGCAGACATAGTTGGTTGGAAAGCGGCAGGGAGGTAGAGAGTGAGGAGGAAGGTGGGGGAAGGGGACATCAACTTGGAAACCATCTCTGGCAGGAGGCAATTTAGCTTCCAGATGCGTGACAGGGGGTGGGATAGGGTAGGAGAAGCAACTTTAGGAACTGGATGTTCCACCTCTCCTTGGTCCTGGGACCTGTGCCTGTTCACTGGTGCCCTGCCCCAGGCCTCCACACATGAGCTTGCAATCCTGTTCTGGTGGCTGAAAATCGGGGCCTGGCTACCTGGAAACCACAGGAGCTGGGAGAAGCCCCAAGGCCCCTGGGAGCCTCTGGAGGAGGGGCTGGGCTAGGAACAGGGGCTGAGGCCAGTTCTGTTCTCCAGATGGGCTCATCCAGTGTAGTGGCTGCTCGGGGGGCAAGCACAGTGGGAGCCAGGGGTTCTGCAGTGGGCTGGGGTGCCGGAGTGGAAAACCGGCGAATCTCCTGGACTCGGGCAGTTTTAGGGGACCCTGAGGCGATAGGGCCAGGAGTCGGGGGAACCTCATCAAAACAGAACATGGCAGTTTTAAGTTGATAGGGCTGATGCCGCATAAAATCTAGAGCCTTGATGCCCTGCTTGGGTGTTGCCCGAGGCCCCTGGGATTGGGCCTTAGGGAGAGTTCGGGCCGCCTGGGGGAAAAAGGGAGAGAGCAGTGGGTTGTAAGCAATAGGAGGCGGGGCACGGATGTTGGGTGAATATTTCCAGGAAGGGGGCAGAGACGGGGTAGGAGAAGGACTTCTAGGCCGAGGGCCAAGACCAGGACCAGGTGTACCTTCCACCACATACCTGTCCGCACGGCTCTGCCGCTTAGCAAACAGCTCCCCACCCCTGCCCTGCAGCCTTGGTGGCTCAGGGATTCCAGCCGAAGAGGCTGCCCCATTCACGAGCCCATCAAGGAGCCCTCGAGATGGGGGCTTAGGAGCCACTGGGGGTGGAGTCTTAGGAGTCATAGGGGGCGGGGTCTTGGGAGCCATTGGAGGGGGGGTCTTAGGTGTCACGTGAGGCAGGGTCTTGTAACTCCTGGCCCCTACTGGCTGCATGAAGTTGCAGGCTTCAGCCCCGAGGCTCAGAGCATCTTCTTCAGGACCAGATTCTGCACCCCCGGCCCGGGGCTTTTCATCCAGGTTCTGTACCAGCGATAGCAGCTCGGGGTTGGGCGAGTTCTTCGTCTCCTCCTTTCCCGGCCGGAACATCTGCTTCCGGATCCCCCGGCGCCGGGCCTCCTGCAGGATACCCGTGCGGGCAGCTGGCACAGAGATGCGCTGCTCGCGAGCGCTGGGGGGCTCAGGAGCCCCTGGGCCTGGGGCAGGCGCCTCTGGGCGCGCAGAGGGTCGCAAAGGCGCAGATAGGAAGATAGAAGCGGTGGAGGTCATGGCAGCTGCACTAGCAGGAGCGGGGGGCTCTGGGGCTCCGCCTGGGGTGACAGGCCGACTAGGGGCTGGGATGTACAGGGAGCTGGTGGCTGTCACAGGGCCCGAGGAGCGTGGGGTGCTGGGGGAACCAGAGACTGGCGCGTGGCTGGGAACCCCTGAAGTGAAGCTGGGCAGAGGGGTGGGCCCCTGCGAAGACAAGAAGGGGGGTGGGGCGGGGCTGAGGCCCCCCAGGCTGTCGTTCGCCCTTTTGGGGGCTAAAGGCCGGAAAATAACCGAGGTGGTAGTTGGCCGCTGCCCTTGTAGGCCCGGGGTAAAGGGCCTGGCTGACCGGTTAAAGATGCTTGGAGCTGGGGTCGGGGCTCCACCACCTGGTTGGAAGGGTCTGGGGCTGGCTACAGGGGCCGGCAAGGGGCTGGGTGGGAGCACAGCTGCCTCTGGGGGAGCACTCTGGGCCCGAGGTGGTGACTGCAGGCCTTCCCCGTTGAGCATGGCTGCTGGTTCGACCCGCGCCAGTTCCTGGCTGCTGGAGTCTGCGCGCTGGCGCTGCTGTTCAAAGAGCTGCACCCCTCGCCCAGAGACCTCACTCAGCTGCCCTCCCAGCCCAGAGCCCTGGCCCTCCGATGCTCTTGAGCCCGCCCTGGCAAGCTCCATGTCCAGATAGGGACTGTCCCAGTCAGATTGATTGGTGAGGCTGCGGGCGTCAGAGAAGGCTTCTTCGTCCAGCTCGGACTCACTCGTGGGGGGAACGCCGTCCTCCTCCTCAGCGCCTGTCCCAGCAGCAGCCCCGAAGCTCACCAGGGTGTACTTCTTGGCTCTCTGCCGCCGTTTCTTAAACATAAGCACCCCTTTGGAGTGGGGGTTGGGGGCTGCAGTGAGCAGGGATGCAATTGTCCTGCATTTGGTCTTGGCCTCTTTTATGCTCTTCTCTTGGAGGCTCTCTGCACGTTGCAGTTCTGGGGAGGCCAAGAGGTAAAATGGTCAGGGGGGCTTCCCAGCCTCTTTTAGTCCTGTTCCCCAAGGCTTTCACCCCCCATCCCAGCAAGCTCCCTCTTGCACTGACCCGACCCACAATGTCCCCTGTGACAAAGTCCTCTGACTTAGGGGCAGAGTGGAGGGTGAAAGGTGAAACCAAGGACAGTTAAAGATAAGGCAGAGTCCAGTTGGCTGCCCTGACACTGCTCTGACCACAGCTCTTCCATCCCATTTTACTGCTATTCTGCTCCTATCTTCCAAGAGATGTGCTCTTATCCATCCCACACACATTCCTCACCTGCCTCCCATTCCTGACTGGCAATGGGAGGGGGAGGAGAAGGATGTGTCACTCTCCGTGGCAGACAGGGAGATAAGCAGGTCCCAGGGAGAGGAAAGATGAGAAGGAACACTTTCCACCCATCATAGGGACCATGTTAGGAGGCTTCTCATGAAGCTTAGGACTCATCCTCTCCGCTACCCCTTACCCCTATGATACGGACACAAAGAACCCTTAGCAATGAGGATCTTCATTCACAATTCCACCCTCCTCATGCAATCCACATCATACACATTCACAGAAATAACTCCCACCACACAGCACTTCAACAAGAATATCCATCTAGTGAAAGCCAACTGTAGGCGTACTTTCTCCTATTTACTTTTCTCTCTCATTCACATATACCCCAGCTTACATACAGCTCCATTCACATACACATATGTAAATACACATGTGTGCACATCAAAACACCATCACTCAAATACATTCACACACCTACATGCTCTAGGTGGCCCTTCTTCCCAGAGACCTCCCTGCAGAGACACTGTTACTAACAGTTTAGACAGAAGTTAAAGTTTATCTCGGCCTTCCAACTGCCAGGGCAGTCCTCTGGGCTTCACACCCCTGCTACTCACAGTCAGGGGTAGTCTCCATCCAAGATGCAGGAAAAGTTAGAGTGTTGTTCTCCAAGGCAACACTCCAAATCTTTAGGATACCTCAAGGTCACCAGCTAAATATATTATTTACCCCAAGCTGGGGATGGTAGTGGGGTGGGCTTCTTCAGGGGTCAGAATTGTCTCTACGTAGAGAGCTCAGGCAGCCACTGCCAGCCAGGCACACAAAGACTATGTGCTAAAGGGAACCAGGGCAGGGCTTTCCATGCCATGTGGGGCCTGGGTAGGTGGGGCCAGGAAATGGGAGGGCTACCCTGCTGCGAGGACCCCGCCTTGCACATGGATACTCTCTGGTCCATGGTCCCCAGTTCCTCCTGAAAAATTATTGAGATTCCATCTACTTTCCACTCAAGGTACCACGCTCCTTTGTAATGAGCTCCTTTGTAATGAGCTCCTTTGTAATGAGCGTGGTATCTTGAGTGGAAAGTAGGTGGAATTTTTTCATTTTTGTCATTCCTCTCATCCCAGCGTTTATACCACAGAATAGTGGTATGGATGAGACAACAGGCCCTAGAGTCAGAGTTCAGTTCAGGTTTTTGGTTTTTGGGATAGTTACCTCACCTCATTAAAGTTCAGTTTCCTCATCTGTAAATGAGGGTAGACAATGGCTACCTCATAGGATTGCTATAAGGATTAACTGAGATAATATAGTAAATTTAGCACTTAACACAGTGTGAAGGCCCACTATAACCATTACTATTGAAGTCTTCTTGACACTATACTTTCTTGATATATATGGATACTTTCTTGTTCACACATATCTTCTCCCACGACTCACATATACATGCCTTCATGTATTCATAATGTACTCACACACGCTCTGTTCCCATGAGTTTTCTACAGCTCTTGTGGTCACAAACCCATTTGACATGTGACCACAGCATCACTGAGAAAGGGGCAGTGAAACTCTCCTGAGGAAAGGAGGAAGAGGACAGCAAAAAGGAAGGAACAAGAGAGTAAGACCTTTCCCAAAGACTGCCCTTCCTAAACTGTTGACGTCTTCCCCTCCATTCTAGACCCCAGACTCTCATAGATATGGGAGGGTAGTACCTGCATAGAACGAGTCTTGGAGCTCAGGAACTGGGTCTGGGGCTTTGTCGTAGCTGGCTTGGCTGAGGGGCTCTTGGCTGATGGGCTCAAAGGTCTCCATGCTGAGAAAGGCGGTGTTGGCTGGAGCAGGACCAGCTTGAGCCACCCCCCACGCCTTTTAAAGCCCCTTTGTCTTGTCCCCAGAGCTGGCAGCTGAATGAGCTCACTGTGCTATTTTTGGAGCCTGGCCCTCTCCCTTCTCTGGGCTGCCCCACAAGTGCCGGTGTGATGGATGTGGGCACCTGCCTTCCCTTCCCCCAACCCCACCCCAGTAGACAATGAGGTCTGCTTGACTAAAAATATCTCTGAGCCAGTAGCTACAGTCTCATCCAGCATTATGGGAAGGGAGGGGGAGATAAGTGGAGAATTGAGGAAAGCATGGGATCCTAGGCACGCATCTGGAATTCCTGGGATATTGGACACTCAGGGATGTCAGACTCTCAACTCTCATGTCTTTAGCCTCCACTCCAAACTGAGAGACACAAAGTTCTATGGATCAGGAATCAAAATGGTGGAGGAGAGGGAAGAAATATAACTAGAGGGGGAATCCTGAGATTTTGGAGGTAACAAGAACGGTCTCTGTGGGAAAGCACGGGAGGCATAGAGCAGGGAGAAAGTTTACCCTTAGGTGTTGTTCTGTAGCTCACATCAAAAATAGCAAAGCCTGAGATAAGTGGAATGGGCTTTTTCTGCCCAGGCCAACATTCTTGCCTGAGATAAGGAGCCAAAGCTCCCTCCCTCTGCCACTTCCTCGGGATCTCATGATCATCCCATAGCCTCTCAGTCCCCAGGAATCCGAACTGAACTTGCAAATGTCAAAGGTGCCTGCTATTAATACTATAAAGAATCCTTTGGCCAGTGGCTCACGCCTGCAATCCCAGCACTTTGGGAGGCCGAGGCGGGTGGATCACAAGGTCAGGAGTTCGAGACCAGCCTGGCCAACATAGTGAAACGCCGTCTCTACTAAAAATACAAAAAATTAGCCAGGTGTGGTGGCGGGCACCTGTAATCCCAGCTACTCGGGAGGCTGAGGCAGGAGAATTGCTTGAACCCAGGAGGTGGAGGGTGCAGTGAGCCAAGATTGCACTCCAGCCCGGGTGACAGTGCAAGACTCTGTCTCAAAACAAAAACAAAAACAAAAACAAAAAAAAAAACCAGAAAAAAAAGAACCCCTGTAGCTTTGACCCACTTTTATTTATTAATTTTTATTATTTATTTATTTATTTGTTTGTTTATTTATTTATTTTTAAGACAGGGTCTTGGTCTGTTGCTCACGCTGGAGTGCAGTGGCGCAAACGTGGCTCACTGCAGCCCAAACCTCTCAGGCTCAAGCAATCCTCTTGCCTCAGCCTCCCAAGTAGCTGGGACCATAGACATGTGCCACAGTGTTTGGCTAATTTTAAAATTTTTACTGGAGATGAAGTCTCACGATGTTGTCCAGGCTGGTCTCAAACTCCTGGCTTCTGCCGGGCATGGTGGCTCACGCCTGTAATCCCAGCATTTTGGGAGGCCGAGGTAGGCATATCACCTGAGGTCAGGAGTTTGAGACCAGTCTGACCAATATGGTGAAACCCCATCTTTACTAAAAATACAAAAAATTAGCCAGGTGTGGTGGCGGGTGCCTGTAATCCCAGCTACTCAGGAGGCAGAGGCTGGAGAATCGCTTGAAGCTGGGAGGCGGAGGTTGCAATGAGCCAAGATCACGCCATTGCATTCCAGCCTAGGCACAAGAGCCAAACTCCATCTCAAAAAAACAAAACAAAACAAAAATCCTGCGTTCATGCTATCCTCCCACCTCAGCCTCCCAAAGTGCTTGGATTACAGGTATGAGCCACCTTGCCCAGCCTTCAACCTGCTTTTAAATACTCCCCTGTCCTGTGTCTGTACTCTGCTTTCACCCAATCATGACACACAATAACAATTATCACCACCACCAAACCCTTCATCTATTTGTGTCCCTTTCCAATTTCCCTACTTACCCTGTTCCTGGGTTGAACTGAATCACCTTACCCTTTTGCCACATTGGTTCAAACAGCAAAAATAATGGTGGCCATGAGAATAATTATGCTCCCCTTCTACTAATTACTCCTCCTGTCCCCAAGACTGTATCCAAGTGTCCCAAGGTAGGGAGAATGTATGGCTATAGAAGGCTGGATTTAAGGCTCAGATTGAAGGATCCTGGCTGGGGAAAAGGGGTTCAGGCACTCACTGGCTTGCTTGGCCTTCTGGGTGTAGGTGGTAGTAAGATCTTCTGCCACTGGGTGGGGAACAGGCCCCACCATAGGGATGAGATGAGGACCAGGTCGGAGGGGGCCATGGGGTAACAGCAGAGCCTCAGCTGGGGGTGGCTGAAGGGCTGCCCCATCCTCCCAAGACGGGGAGCTCACACGGCTGTCACCCTGGCTGGGAGGGCCAGGGATAGTAGGTGCTGGCTCTGCAGGGCTGTCAGACAGGTAGACCTCATCAGGTGGGGCACCCGGAGGGGTGGGCCTTGTGGGGCCTCGGCGGCGAGGTCGACGGGGTTTCTCCTGGGTGGCAGGGCCATCAGCATCACTGTCAGTCTCTCCGTAGTAAGCCTCACTATCAGGAGGTGAACGAAGGCTCCCAGGCTGAAGAGGCTGAGGAACTGGAGCACCAGGGGGCTCAGGACTTAGTGGAGATAAGGGTGACAGCATCTGAAGCTCATGGGGAGATGGAGATTGCACAGGACCCTCGTCTGCTAACCTGGATAGGAAAGATGACAGAGCTTGAGAGATGGGCTGGGTACTGACAGCTAGAGAGATCTGGAAGGGATGGAGGGAAGAGGTAAGGGAGAGAGAAGGCTGTCATACAGTTGGAATGGGTGGGCCGGGAAGAGTGGAGATATGAAGACAAACTGGGAGGCAAATGTGCTTGAAGGGCTGTGAGTGGAAATAGGCTTAGAGGAAGATGTAATGAGGAGGAGACAGGCCAGGGGTTGAAGTAGACTCATCAGTCAAATACCCACTGACATCCCCATCCCTTAATTGCAGATACATTCAAGCCCTCTGGGAGGCAGACACAAACCATCTGCACTCCAGCAGAAACGCACTAGCAGAAATAGGTACCTGTTAGTTGCTAAAGCCAGGCCAGTGAGACATAGAGCTGAGACAGGCAATGGGAGCCCTGGATTAGGGGAAGAGAAGAGGAGGGAGGTCCATACCGCTGCACAGTGAGGACAAGCTGATTTCCTGAGGCATCGATGAGGCTCATGGCACTGGCATGGGAGAGGTTGGTGCAAGAGACCCCATTGATTGCCAAGAGCTGGTCCCTCTCTCGGAGTCCTGCTCTGCCAGCCTGGCTCCGTCTTCGAATCTGAGATGTTGAAGGAGACACTGTAGGTAAGAGGGGGCTCCAAAGGGAATAGAATGAAAGGAAAAGATGGGAAGGACCCACAGGAGGGGATTTTACTTTGCAGGGTAAGAAGGGTGGGGAGATGCATGGAAGTGGCTGCAGTTGAAGTGGCCTGTCTAGAGGGAAGAAAGTATACAGACTGGAGAAAGAAATACATCATATGGTGGGAAATAGGGTAACCATTGAATGAAAGAGGCTTGGGAAGAACTGCATGGGGTAGGTAACTAGAAATGGTGGTTATTGGCTGGGTGCAGTGGCTCACGCCTGTAAGCCCAGTGCTTTGGGAGGCCTAGGTGGGTGGATCACTTGAGATCAGGAGTTTGAGACCAGCCTGGCCAATGGGTGAAACGCTGTCTCTACTAAAAGTACAAAAATCAGCCGGCCGTGGTGGTGCGCGCCTGTAATCCCAGATACTTGGGAGGCTGAGGCAGGAGAATTGCTTGAACCCAGGAAGCAGAGGTTGCAGAGAGCCATCATGTCACTGCACTCCAGCCTGGGCAACAGAGTAAGACTCTGTCGCAAAAAAAAAAAAAAAGAAAAAAAAAAACAGAAAGAAATGGTGGTTATCTCCACAAGCTTTTTCTCCAAGGGCAATATCTATATTGGCTGGTAATTCTCTACTAGGCCTTGGAACCCCAGGCGCCATTACACAGTCAAGATTTTAGAACAGTACTCCAGGTTGGAGGGAGTCCAGCGGTATTCTGGGAGATTGTGATTATTTGGGTATATGTGTGCCATGTATACACACAAATGTATATATGCCAAAGTAATAATAGTAGTAGTGGCTACCATTTATTGAGTTCTTACTAAGTGTTGGGCACTGTGCTACATGTATTATTGCATTTAATCCTTAGAATGGTTCCATAAAGTAGGTACAGGTACTATTATTACCCACATTTTACAGTTCGGAAAACTAAGCCTGTAGGGTGAAACCAAAAGGATAATGACTTCATCTGTGAGGCCAGATCTTGCCATAACCCTCCTAGCACCTAAAAAAGTCTTGCCTAGTGAGAGAAAGGATCTGACCTAGGGAAAGAGCACTGAAGGCATGGGCAGGGCAGGGTGAGGCAGGGTAGGGCTGGGCTGGGCTAGGCTGTTCGAGGCAGTTTCAGTTCATCACATATCAGTTTAGTCAGAGAGAAATTAGAACCTTCCCCGTATTTCTGGAGTTTGGAGTAGAGGCACATACCCAAGAGAACAAACACTGGATGACCAGAGCTGGGCCTCTGATACCACAGTGCTGCAGGGAACTGAAGCAGAGCCTTTCCTTTTCCTCTGCTCCCTGGAAACCACGAATTCTCTTTTCTAATAGACCCCCACAGGAAGCCTGTGGTCAGACGCTACTCCCACTATGAGACTTGAGCATACTTCCCTGCCCACCACCCACCCGATCTTCACAGCCTCCCACCCCCCCAACCCCCGCCATATGCCACCACACATCTCTTCCCAGGATCCCTTGGGTTCCCTTTCCCTGAAGCCTCATTTCAGGGGCTCTCCCTTACCTTAGACACCTGTAACGGTTTCTTCTGCTCGGCCCCCCCATGAAGTCGGAAGCCCCAGGGGGCTCCCCCTGATAGTGTGACCAGCACCTCCTCCTCAGCACCCATCGCTCAGCTTGGCCTATGGCCCCCGGAGTTTGAACAGTGTCCCTGGGAGAGAAGTTGAGGTGCTTGAACCCCGTCTGGGCTTCCTGACCGGCTGTCCTGCTCCTGCTGCCCCAGGCCTCCCCCCCACACCACACACCACAGGCAGGCAACTTGGCCCTGGGATCATTACAGTCCAGCACACGTGTCCCGTCAATCGCAGATGTGCTCAAAATAGATGCCGCTTGTACTCCCCTCCCTCCCCCTTCTGTGTTACTCCTAGAGCTAATTATAGTACAAACTTCTGCCCTCCATGTTCCCAATTCTCCTGCATGGGCCTTTTATTCAGGACTCAGAATACAAACTCTCTGGGCTCTATAACCAATGTACACCCTTTCAGGAACTGTGCCTTCTCTAATAGGACCATGGGCTAATCTCAACTGCTTTCCTCCAAAGACCCTTTCAAAGTGGCAGCAGCAGGGGCTTCAATTCCATAGCTGGCAAAGAATGGCTGGGCTTGCTCCAAGATCCCAGGAAAGAATGCACTCTCGCTATATAAATTTATCTGTTAATTAATAAATGGTGGGCCAGGCATGGTGGCTCACGCCTGTAATCCTAGCACTTTGGGAGGCCAAGGTGGGTGGATTGCTTGAGTCCAGGAATTTGAGACCAGCCTGGGCAACATCGTGAGATGGCCCCCCATCTCTATTTTCTTATTATTAAAAAAAGTTAAAAAAAAAAAAAAAACAAAAAAACTATAGGCTGGGCACGGTGGCTCACGCCTGTAAACCCAGCACTTTGGGACCAAGGCGGGCGGATCACGAGGTCAGGAGATTGAGACCACCCTGGCTAACACGATGAAACCCCGTCTCTACTACAAATACAAAAAATTAGCTGGGCTTGGTGGCAGACGCCTGTAGTCCCAGCTACTCTGGAGGCTGAGGCAGGAGAATGGTGTGAACCCGGGAGGCAGAGCTTGTGGTGAGCCGAGGTCGTGCCACTGCACTCCAGCCTGGGGGACAGAGCGAGACTCCGTCTCAAAAAAAAAAAAAAACAAACAAACAAACAAAAAACTATAAAAAAATAAATTACCTATTGCAATACATACGTGGTCATGGAAAGGTGTGTAGGTGTGCGTAAACATACCAACCCATGTTAATACAATCTCTACTTGTCCCTAGGTTTCCATTACGAGAATGTCTCTGTTACAAGGCATAACATTATGATGCTATAACTGTGATTATCAAAGGCTACAGAGTTTCATAAAATAGCTGCCCACCTAGTGTATGCTAAATACTGTTTGCCTTGGCATATGCCTCTATGTCCTAGAAACACTTGGGCAGGGTGCAGTGGCTCATGCCTATAATCCCAGCACTTTGAGAGGCTGAGGCAGGTGGATCGCTTGAGCCCAGGAGTTCAAGACCAGCCTGGATAACATGGTGAGACCCTGTTTCTACAAAAAACACAAAAAAAATTTAGCCAGGCCTGCCTGGTCACATGCTCCTATAGTCCCAGCTACTTGGGATATTGTCGTGGGAGGGTTGCTTGAGCCCTGGAGGTCGAAGCTGCAGTGAGTCGTGATCCTGCCACTGCACTCTAGCCTGGGTGACAGAGTGAGACCCTGTCTCCAAAAAAAAAAAAAGAAAGAAAAAGGGGAGAAAACATTGGAGGCAACAGAGGGAGACCTGATCTCCAAGAAGAAAATAGTTGGGATTTTGGGGTCAGAAGAATTGAACTTGGGTTCTTTTTTTTGAGATGGAGTCTCGCCCTGTCGCCCAGGCTGGAGTGCAATGGAGATCTTGGCTCACTGCGACCTCTGCTTCCCAGTTTCAAACAATTCTCCTGCCTCAGCCCCCTGAGTAGCTGGGACTATTAGCATGTGCCACCACACTTAGTTAGCTTTTTGTATTTTTAGTAGAGACGGGGTTTCGCCATGTTGGCCAGGCTGGTCTCAAACTCCTGACCTCGTGATCCGCCCATCTCGGCTTCCCAAAGTGCTGGGATTACAGGTGAAAGCCACTGCGCCCGCCCCCCCCCGCTTTTTTTTCTTTAGACCGAGTTTCGCTCTTGTTGCCCAGGCTGGAGTGCAATGGCGTGGTCTCAGCTTACTGCTGCCTCCACCTCCCAGGTTCAAGCGATTCTCCCGTCTCAGCCTCCCAAGTAGCTGACACTACAGGCACCCGCCACCATGCCCGGCTAATTTTTGTATTTTTAGTAGAGACGGGGTTTCACCATGTTGGCCAGGCTGGTCTCGAACTCCTGACCTTAGGTGATCCGCCCACCTCGGCCTCCCAAAGTGCTGGGATTACAGGCATGAGCCACCGTACCCAGCTTGAATTTGGGTTCCTCAATAACTTACTAGCTGTGTGACCTCAGGCAGGGCAGTCACTTGGCCTCACCAGTAAAAAGAGGATTTAGGCCAGGCTCGGTGGCTCACGCCTGTAATGCCAGCACATTGGGAGGCCAAGGTGGGTGGATCACCTGAGGTCAGGAGTTCAAGACCAGCCTGATCAACATGGAGAAACCCTGTCTCTATTAAAAATACAAAAATTAGCCGGGCATGGTGGCGGGTGCCTGTAGTGTCAGCTACTTGGGAGGCTGAGACGGGAGAATCGCTTGAACCTGGGAGGTGAAGGTAGCAGTAAGCTGAGACCATGCCATTGCACTCCAGCCTGGGCAACAAGAGCGAAACTCTGTCTCAAAAAAAAAAAAAAAAAAAAAAAGAGGATCTAAATATCTATTCATTCACTATTCAAACATTTATTGAGTGTTAGCTACATGTCAGCCATTGTGCTATACCAATGGATTTCAATTAACCCTCAGTACATATTAAAATCACTTAGAAAACGTTTACAGCTACTGAGTCCCTAAAAAAAGACAGCATATCAGCATATAGGATTAAATGATGATGCAATGAAGTTTTACACACACACACACACACACACCCAGGTCTCATCCTTAGGGACAGATTTTATTGGTCTGGTACCTGGTAGTGGCATTTTAAAAAGCACCACAAGGCCGAGTGCAGTGGCTCACGCCTGTAATCCTAGCACTTTGGGAGGCTAAGGCAGGTGGATCACCTGAGGTCAGGAGTTTGAGACCAACCTGGCCAACATGGTGAAACTCCATCTCTACTCAAAATACAAAAATTAGCCAGGCGTGGTGGCGCATGCCTGTAATCCCAGCTACTTGGGAGGCTGAGGCAGAAGAATCGCTTGAACGCGTGAGGGAGAGGTTGCAGTGAGCCGAGATCACACCACTGCACTCCAGCCTGGGCAACAAGAGCGAAACTCTGTCTCAAAAATAAAAATAAAAAGCGCCACAGATGATTCTAATATGCAACCGAGGTTGAGAACCACTGAGTGCAGATACAGAAACCAATAAATTGCAACACATTAGTCTCTATCCTCAAGAAACTATGGTACCGAGCTGGGTATGGTGGCTCATGCCTGTAATCCCAGCACTTTGGGAAGCCAAGGCAGGCGTATCACTTGAGGCCAGGAGTTTGAGACCAGCCTGGCCAACATGGTAAGACCCTGTCTCTACTAAAAATACAAAAATTAGTCAGGTGTGGTGGCACACATTTGTAATCCCAGCTACTTGGGTGGCTGAGGCAGGTGAATCGCTTGAACCCAGGAGACGGGGGCTGCAGTGAGCAAAGATAGTGCCACAGCACTCCAGCCTGGGCAACCCCTGTATATGCAATATTTGTTAACCAGTCCCTTTTGGTGCCCATCTATGTACAGGTCTCATTTTTCGAGCTAAAGTATCTATAATACACTGGAAGTAATAGATGTCACCTCCATATTGTATGCCAAACCTAATAAGCAGAGCAAAACTTTTCATCCAAGTGATTTGATTAACATTTTAGGATGTTTCTAATCTCTCAGTAATACAAATATGCTACAATAGATCTGTGTGTTTATCCTTTGGGCACCTGTGTGTGCCTGTGCACACCTGGAGAATAAAGTCCTGTGAGAGGAACCGCCATCCAAAGAGGGTGTTTCAGTCTGTACTGCCACCAACAATGTGCTCGTGCCTCTGAGCTTGCGTTTGGATCAGGAGAATTTGAAAGTCATCAGGAACCAAACCAGGATACAAGGTCCAGCTGTAGCTGGAAAGTGGCAAACGTTCCAAAGCTAAGACATTGGCTATTCCTGGGCTGTTCACAAACTGTGAGGCCAATTCCAGATGAGATCCAGAAAAAGGGTGAGCAACTCACTTATTTTTTAAGCAAAACACATTTTCTTCTCATTTCTTCTAAGAACAAATGGCTTCCAGCAAGAGAAAAAGGGGATGCAATATTTTTACAAATTATTTCTTTTTTTATTAAAAAAATTTTAAGTTAAATGCTAAAGATATGTTTAACCTCTCTGATACTGACTTGCTCATGAGAAGAAAGAGAGAGGGCCAGGCATCTTGCCCACTACTACCCACTATCAACACTTAGGCCTGACATCAGTCTCTAAATTAATATTCTGGGCCAGGTGCGGTGGCTCACGTCTGTAATCCCAGCACTTTGGGAGGCTGAGGCGGGTGGATCACGAGATCTGGAGATCGAGACCATCCTGGTGAAACCCCCTCTCTACTAAAAATACAAAAAATTAGCTGGGTGTGGTGGCGGGTGCCTGTAGTCCCAGCTACTCAGGAGGCTGAGGCAGGAGAATTGTTTGAACCCAGGAGGCGGAGGTTGCAGTGAGCCGAGACCATGCCACTGCTCTCCTGCCTGGGCAACAGAGTGAGACTCCGTCTTTAAAAAAAAAAAAAAAAAAGGCCGGGTGTGTTGGCTCACACCTGTAATCCCAGCACTTTGGGAGGCTGAGGCAGGCAGATCACGAGGTCAGGAGATCAAGACCTTTCCGGCTAACACAGTTAAACCCCGTCTCTACTAAAAATACAAAAAAAAAAAAAAAATTAGCCAGGCGTGGTGGTGGGCATCTGTAGTCCCATCTACTCGGAAGGCTGAGACAGGAGAATGGCGTAAACCTGGGAGGCAGAGCTTGCAGTGACCTGAGATCATGCCACTGCACTCCAGCCTGGGCAACAGAGCGAGACTCTGTCTCAAAAAAAAAAAAAAAATTAACAGCAGCTTCTAGGATGATTGAGCAGTGACTCAGTCTCTCCTTGACCAGATTCTGTAACCGTCCAGCAGAAATGCTTATCTGATCTCTGCGAGAACAGGAAGCAGCTCAGTGGGGGCCTTCCTTGCTAAATTCTTCATCAAGCTGGTCTGTTATCTGCCCTGAGTCCTGCAAGAACATCTCAAGAAAAATCCCAAAAACATGCAAGACAAATGAGGGTCCTCCCTTAGCATGTCTTGAAGCACTGAGGCACCTGAAAGTTGTATATAGTTTCTGGGGAAACAGTTTGTTAGGAAATGTAGCACAGACACTAACTATTCTTCCAGAAGAGCCCCTTCCTGACATGAAAGATCTTACTTAGCATGACAGAGAAGCATCTGATTCATCATGAGGACCTATCCAACCAGCAGCAGGGGCCCCAGTGCCAGTGTCCACCTCAGCAGAGGAGACACGGGGGACATGCAAAGTGTTTCTGTTGAAAAATACTTCGCCTAGGGTGACTATAGTTAGCAGCAATGTATTGTATATTTCAAAGTAGCTAGAAGGCTAGGTACAGTATCCCATGCCTATAATCCCAGCATTTTGGGAGGCCCAGGCAGGCAGATCACCTGAGGTCAGGAGTTCGAGACCAGCCTGGCTAACATGGTGAAACCCCATCTCTACTAAAAATAAAAACAATAAAAAATAATAATAATAAAAATTAGCCAGACGTGGTGGCCTGCACTTGTAGTCCAAGCTACTTGGGAGGCTGAGGCAGGAGAATTGCTTGAACCTTGGAGGCAGAGGTTGCAGTGAGCCGAGATCACACCATTGCCCTCCAGCCTGGGTGACAGAGCAAGACTCTGTCACAAAACAAAAACAAAAACAAAAACAAAAAAACAAAGTAGCTAGAAGAAGGGACTTGAAATGTACCCAACACATAGTAATACCAAATATTCAAGGTGATAGACACCCCAAACACCCTGATTGATCACTATTCTGTGCATGTAATAAATACTTAAATGTACTCCATAAATATGTAAAATATGTTATATCAACAAGAAAATACTTTGCCTAGTGTTTCCATCCAAATGGGAATAAATCCAGTGCTCAATGTACACGTCGTGGCTTTTTATTGAGACTGGGGAAGGGCCATGGTAGCAGGTGCACTCACTGTCCAAGTTTGTCCAGACTTTCTGCTGCATGGGTGATGGCATTTGTGACTGTGTTGGTCACTGTCTCGGTGATTTCCTTCATCTTTTTGTCCCCTGACTCTTGGGCTTTCTTTATGGCTTCAGCAATGGCTGTTGGAAAGAAAGAGGAAGAATGTCCTAGTGATCCACCCGCTGAACTTGTGTCCCCTTGAGTGGCCTGTGGGATGTGGCCATCTTAATGGATTAGTCTCTGGAGTGGCCCGATGGGACCAAGGGCAGCAGGATTACTGCAGAATGAATTTGAATTTGGTTTTAATTTCCCCAACAACTTGCATTTCTTCAACTGTGAGTGAGACTGAGCATCTACTCATGGGTACATTGCCTGCTTATCCTTTTTTCTGGAAAATGCCTGCTTATGTCTTTTGACCATTTTTATATTGGGTTGTTATACTGGATTATCATTTTTATGACAAATATTTTTCATCAGTGTATAATTTTTCTTTTGGCTTGGTTTATAGTGTTTTTTTTTGGCTATAGAAAATTTCAGTTTTGGATTGTCAAATTTACTTAATATTTCCTTTATGGTGCTGGTTTTTTTTGTCATAGTTCTAAAGATTCTCCCCTCTCCAAGATTAGGCCAAAGTCTCTTATGTTATTACTATGTCTAAATGTTTATGATGTCTTCCCCCTCAAAACTCATATGCTGAAATCCTCAGTCTTAATGTAATGATATTAAGGGGTGGGGCCTTTGGGAGGTTGAAATTAGCACCCACATAAAAGAGACCACAGAGAGCTAGCTCCTTCCAGCATGTGAGGACAGAGCTGGGCCCATCCATGAACCAGAAAGACTCCCTCACCAGATGCCAAATCTGCCAGTGCCTTCCTTGATCTTGGACTTCCCATCCTCCAGGAGTGTGAGAAATAAATTTCTGTTGTTTCTAAGTCACCCAGTTTATGGTTTGTTTTTGTTTTTGAGACAGAGTCTTGCTCTGTCACCCAGGCTGGAGTGCAGTGGTGCAATCTCAGCTCACTGCAACCTCTGCCTCCCAGGTTCAAGGGAGTCTCCTGCCTCAGGCTCCTGAGTAGCTGAGATTACAGGCATGTGCCACCATGCCCAGCTGGTTTTTGTATTTTTAGTAGCAATGGGGTTTCACCATATTGGTCAGGCTGGTCTCGAACTCCTGACCTCAGGTGGCCCACCCGCCTTGGCCTCCCGAAGGGTTAGGATTACAGGTGTGAGCCACTGCACCTGGCCTATGGTATTTTATAATAGCAGCCTGAGCTAAGATGGTTATCTCCTAGTAAGTTAATAAATTCATTTATGTAAATTTAAGTCCTTCATCTACCTGGAATCTATTTTGTTGAAAAGGAATGAGATATACACATGCTTTGTACATAGTTCTACTCATAGCTCACACACATCAATTTAACATTTAACATAGAATTTTACATGTTAAATTTTCTTTTTTTTTTTTTTTTTTGAGACAGAGTATCACACTGTTGCCCAGGCTGGAGTGCAGTGACACAATCTCAGCTCACTGCAAGCTCCACCTTCCGGGTTCACGCCATTCTCCTGCCTCAGCCTCCTGAGTAGCTAGGACTACAGGCACCCGCCACCGTGCCCAGCTAATTTTTTGTATTTTTAGTAGAGATGGGGTTTCACCGTGGTCTGGATCTCCTGACCTCATGATCCGCCCACCTCAGCCTCCCAAAGTGCTGGGATTACAGGCATGAGCCACCGCCCCCAGCAATTTTTTTTTCTTTTTTTTTGAGACCGAGTCTCGCTCTGTAGCCCAAGCTGGAGTGCAGTGGCATGATCTAGGCTCACTGCAAGCTCTGCCTCCCAGGTACACACCATTCTCCTGCCTCAGCCTCCCAAGTAGCTGGGACTATAGGCACCCACCACCATGCCCGGCTAATTTTTATGTATTTTTAGTAGAGACAGGGTTTCACCGTGTTAGCCAGGATGGTCTCGATCTCCTGACCTCGTGATCCGCCCTCCTCAGCCTCCCAAAGTGCTGGGATTACAGGCATGAGCCACCGCACCCTGCCATGTTAAATGTTTTGTCCCAGTGTGCTGTCACATAGTCTTGTATGACTTTGTCTTCTTATTCCACAGAGAGAACCATCTAGACAGTGTCCTAACGCAGTACAGTCTGTGGCCTCTGATGAGCATAGATAACTGCCCCAGCCAAGAGGCTCTGAAAGGCTGCAACATTAGGGGCAGAGTTTGACCTGGTTAGTCAAAGAACAGGTTGGCCCAGCACCTAGCTTCCCTTCCTCCCTCCCTCCTTCCCTGCCCGACCTCAGCCGGCTGTACCTTTCTCTCCAGTCTCCTTGGCATGTCCCACCACCTCCTTCACCACTTCCTCCACGGCATGAACTGAACAGAGGAGACAAGTCCAGGGTGAAGGCTCAGAGCATGCCGGCTGCCCCCGAGTCCAGGGTGAGGGTTCAGAGCAGAGCCGCTGCCCTCCCAGTCCAGGGTGAGGGCTCAGAGCAGGCCCACTGCCCTCCCAGTCCAGGGTGAGGGCTCAGTGCTGGCTTATCCTCACAACAGACCTATACATCCCTGGGCATCCTAGATGGGGCTCTGGGATGCCACCCCCAGCCAGGACAGACTGGCTCATGAGAAGGACCTTCCCCCACAGCTGGCTTCATTTGGAGACGCCAGGGCCTTGGCTGCCGGGAGACGAGCTCAGTGAGCCCCATGAGGGCATGGGTCCCTGAAGCCCCTTGGCCCTGCCTGGCCTGGAATGGCAATGAGCAGGCAGTCTTGCCAGCTGAGACGTGAAGCCCAGGCTGGGCCTGTGTTCCAGGTCACACCCCTCTCAGGATGTGCTAACACCTGCCTCAGGTTGGTTTCCAAAGCCTCATCCAGTAAGACCAGGTCTCTCAAAGCAATTCCTCCAACAAAACGGAATTCTCTGCCTACTTCAGAGTTTTTTTTAAAGTGTGGGTGGTAGCGTGCTAGAACTGAAGGATTTCAGAGTCAGAAGAAATGGTTCTTATTCTAACTTTACCTTCCACCTCTTGGTTCCCTCGTCTTTAGAATGGGAATCTGTTGGGATGATGAGACCCAACACCAGGTCACGGGGGCGGCAAGTCCAGCGGAGTCAAAGGAATGAGAAAGAGACAGTTCGAGAGAGAAAATGGGAGCAGAGCGCTATCGCGAGTGTGGAGGCTGCGAAGGCCCCGAGCTCTGGGAGCCCACGCTATTTATTGGTGATCTAACAAAGAAACAGGTGGTGAGGATGTGGAGGTTGAAAGGAAACGGTGTATCAAGTGAATGAGAAACATATGGCTACTTGAGATAATGGGAGTGCTAGAAGCAAGGAGCCAGCAAATCTAGCAAGCCCTGCCTCAGCTTCTCTCCCAACACTCAGCTTTTCTCCCAACAGGAATCATAAAAAACTCAGAGGCTAGTGAAAGGTTAAAGCAGGTGGTCCACACCAGCTGCAGAGCCAAAAACAAAATACGCGTCTGCTGCCATTTAGAAAGAGGACACAAACTCAGGCAAGACTTTTTCACACGATGACCCATGAGTGGGGCCTGGCTGGGCCTCCCCACACATAGCTGCTGACCTCTGAATACAACATACACTTCGGGACCAGGTGCAGTGGTTCACGCCTGTAATCCCAGCACTTTGGGAGGCCAAGAAGAATGGATCACTTGAGGTCAGGAGTTTGAGACCAGCCTGGCCAAAATGGCGAAACCCCGTCTCTGCTAAAAATACAAAAATTAGTCGGGCATGGTGGTGGGTGCCTGTAATCCCAGCTACTCAGGAGGCTGAGGCATGAGAATCACTTTGAACCCAGGAGGCAAAGGTTACAGTGAGCCGAGATCGCACCCCTACACTCCAGCCTGGGTGCCAGAGCAAGACTCCATTTCAAATACAAATAAAAATAAAAATAAACATGCTTTAGGGGACTTGGATGAAATTGAAAATGCCCTTTTTGACTTTGAACAGACTTGGTGACTTAAGAAATCTTTGAAGCTTTAAAGTTATGGTAAAAATAAAAATCCATCTTCCTTTTCCTGCATAGGTTATTCAGAATAGGCTGTTTTGACAAGAAAGGCTCCCCAGATTTCCAGAGGGAAGGGTCCAAGCTGCCAGTGTTCACCCAGCACCAGGACTCATGCCCTGCCCCCAGGAGACCTCCCCAGGTCTGCACCCCTCAACTCCGTGCTGACTTGGTAGAGCAGG
This sequence comes from Gorilla gorilla gorilla, assembly GCF_029281585.2. Taxonomy (NCBI): domain Eukaryota; kingdom Metazoa; phylum Chordata; class Mammalia; order Primates; family Hominidae; genus Gorilla; species Gorilla gorilla. The sequence continues at coordinate 42,077,909 of NC_073232.2, read as the reverse complement.
AGACCAGGGTTCCTGAGGGGCCAAGGCCTCCTCCCAGGTCCTCACCTGCCTACTTAGATCCGCCTCCCACAGACCCAGTCTGCCCCAGATCCCCCCAGCCCAGGTAGAAAGGAGCCCCGGGTCCTCAGTGGGATTACAGGTGTGAGCCACCACGCCCGGCCATGCCCAGCTAATTTTTTGTATTTTTTAGTAGAGATGGGGTTTCATGATGTTAGCCAGGATGGTCTCGATCTCCTGACCTGGTGATCAGTCCGCCTAGGCCTCCCAAAGTGCTAGGATTACAGGTGTGAGCCACTGCGCCCAGCCGACCTGTAACCCTCTTATCTCAACTAGCTGACATTATTACCTCACATCCAGTTCAATTTATAAATTGAGAGGTGCCATGGGCCGGGCACGGTGGCTCACGCCTGTAATCCCAACACTTTGGGAGGCTGAGGCAGGTGGATCACGAGGTCAGGAGTTTGAGACCATCCTGGCTAACATGGTGAAACCACATCTCTACTAAAAATACAAAAAATTAGCCAGGTGTGGTGGCAGGCACCTGTAGTCCCAGCTACCTGAGAGGCTGAGGCAGGAGAATGGTGTGAATCCGGGAGGCAGAGCTTGCAGTGAGCAGATATCACGCCACTGCACTCCAGCTGGGGCAGCAGAGCAAAACATCGTCCAAAAAAAATAAAAAATAAAAATGAAAAAGAGGTGCCATGTGTACAAAAATCAATGCATATTTATGAACTTTTTTTCAAATATATTTTCACACATTTTATCTAAATACATAATACAGAAGCCTGTGTGACTTGGGCAATGTGGCCAGGAGGGCCTGAGACTAACACATCCACCTCGGCAAAAGGACATAAAATATGTCTTATGGTCAGAAAAATCAACATTTTGTGTATTTACTTAGTTTACGAAAAGTACTGAAAATGTTATTACTAGCTGAATTTGTGATTTCCTTTTGAAATTCTGAGTTATCCTTATTTTTCCCATTTTGTTTTTGCACCAAGGAGACTGCAGTCAAATAAAACAGATACTACACGCACTCGTCGGGGCAGCCGTACTGCAGAAGCACGTTGATGCACTCCTGGCTGGAGGCCTGCCGGGCGTAGGTCAGCGCTGTGTTCCCGTGGGCATCTCGGGCCATGACGTCCACCCCGTACCAGATCAGGAGCTGCGCCAGGACCACATTCCCCTTGCGGCAGGCCAGATGGAGCGCCGTGCAGCCGTCTCCCTCCCCACAGGTCTCGTTCACCTCCTCACGGGAGCCATGTGCCAGCAGCAGGATGGCTGTCCGCAGGTCCTCATCAGCGGTGGCTCGCAGCAGGCGCTGGCCCAGGGACAGCTCAGTGCAGGGTAGTGGGGCCAGAAAGAGCTTCTCCTCATATTTGGAACGGATCCACCGTTCCTTCTCTTCCCTCGTGGACTTTACTGAGGGTTTTGTCTGCCCCTGGCTGCTCCCTTCCCAGATGCTGTTGGCTAGGTCATTGCCAATAGATAACATAACCTTCCTGAGCTCAACTGGCCAGTCATCCAAGTCCAGAGATTGCACACGGGAAAGGCGGGTGCCCAGACTGCGGTGGATTCCTGAGCATTCAATACACATGAGGACTCCCAAGTTCAAACTGGCCCACTTAGGATTCTGGGTCTCACAGTCCACACAGTGGGAGTTCCCACGCATGTTTTGGATCGACTGCAGGGCCATGGCCTCGCTCTGGCTGGTCAGCTGGGACTTGCTTTTACTACTCTCGCATGACTGCAGGCTGGCCAGGATCTGGCTCTGGATGGCTTGGACCCAGGCATCCCGCTCCTCATACGTCGTGGCTTCCAAGTGCCACGTTTGGCCAGTGGCAGACACAATCATAAAGTTGTTGGTGCTTTTCTTCTTTAGGTGTTTCTTTTTATTGGCATGAGGAGAGGGGGGCGGGTTGAGCTTGGGGCTGGTGGTGCTGGAGATACTGGGGCTGAAGCATATGGAGTCACCCAGCCCGGTGTCCACGTCCTTGGATAGGCCATTGCTTTTAGAGCTGGAGATGGGTGCGCAGGCCGATGTGGCTAGGGATGGCCACTTTCCTGGGACTTTGATGGTAGATGTCCGAAGGTCAATCTCTTTTTTATGAATATTCTTCATATAATCACCTAAGCTTGAATAATAGGTGAGCACGCCATTGGAACACAGGGTGACATATTTCTTTTTCCATGTCTTCAGCCATTTCCCACTTCGCTTTAAGAGCATGCCCTGTTTAATGGGGATGGCTCTGCCGCTCCCGATGGTGTCAGCATGATTCTCCGGGGCTTTCCTCTCTTTGTCTGGGTCACTCCCTTTCTCAGATGTAAACAGGTTGGACGCGCATGGACCGCTTGCAAACGGGCGTGGGTGTGTTTGCAGTGGAGGAACACTGAACTGAAGGTCCTCCTGGCTGGTGCTGGGAGTCGATGGAATGGAGGAGGAATAGTTATTTAAACTCCCACCTCCATTTCTTTTCTTCGTAATGTGCACGGTGGAAACCTGTGTGGAACAGAAGGAGGAATGGCTTCAAAAATTGGGTAGTGGCTTGCAGGGTCCTATAGACAGCTCACAATTACCTTTTAAAAAGATACATTTTCTGGGCCAGTCATGGTGGCTCACACCTGTAATCCCAGCACTTTGGGAGGCCAAGGTGGGTGGATCACGAGGTCAGGAGTTCAAGACCATCCTGGCCAACATGGTGAAACCCTGTCTTTACAAAAAAAAAAAAGAAAAAAGAAAAAAGAAAAAAAATTAGCTGGGCATGGTGGCACATGCCTGTAATTCCAGTTACTCAGGAGGCTGAGGCAGGAGAATTGCTTGAACAGGGACCTGGGAGGCAGAGCCTGCAGTGAGCCAAGATCGCGCGATTGCACTCCAGCCCAGGCTACAGAAAGAGAGTCCATCAAAAAAAAAAAAAAAAAAAGATACATTTTCTGTTGTTTGGATAGTATATTTACTCATACTAGCTCACTAACTAAACAGAGCTGCAGATCAGTTCTTACTCCAGCACATTCTTTTCACAACACTTAAGATGACTAAATGCAACATGAAATGGGGAAGATTTAAAAAAAGATGGCTTTGACTTCAGCATGAAACAGATACAAGTGTACGATGAAAATACAACCTCAATAAAAGTGCCACTTACCGCAAATGAGTGTAACTGTTCATCAAGTATGCTCAAAGATCTATCTGCATCTCTATAAGATAAGAAAGTGCATTACTTCAAAAACTGTTAATATCTTAGTATAATATTTGTTTAGTAAAATACTTCCTCCTGTGTGCTTTGGTGTTTACTTTACCAAAGCAGTTTTTACGAATTCTTCTCCTGGATCCTGACTTGCAGAGGGTTTCCTGACTTCTTCTTTCTCAGCACATCATGGCCTGTACCGTGAAGCCTTTTATATGATAACCAGTCAGAAATGCCCATGAGTATTGACTCTCCCTAACAGGCCATGGCAATAAACCAAACATATTTTCACTCTTCTAACCACACATTGAAACACAAGAATGTTCTACAAAGCAGTAGTAGTAAACTTTAATAAATGTAAATGTGATTCAGATTTCCTAGCTTCCTTTCTCTTTAGTTCTCTGTAGTATACTCTCATGATGTATTTATGTACTTTCTGTTGTTTGAATGACAAACTCATCTGCCTTTTTAAGAGGCCAGTCTTTGATGAACTTTAAACTTTGTAAAACTAATGCATTGTGCCTGTGTATAAACCAGTGGTTCTCCAAATGTGCTCTGTGGACCTCTCGGGATCCCGAAGACCCCTTCCAGAAGGCCTAAGAGGTCATAACTGTTCTTTTTTTTTTTTTTTTTTTTTTTGAGACCAAGTTTTACTCTTGTTGCCCAGGCTGGAGTGCAATGGTGCGATCTCGGCTCATGGCAACCTTCGCCTCCCAGGTTCAAGTGATTCTCCTACCCCAGCCTCCCAAGTAGCAGGGATTACAGGCACCTGCCACCACTCCTGGCTAAGTTTTGTATTTTTAGTAGAGATGTGGTTTCACCATGTTGGCCAGGCTGGTCTTGAACTCCTAACCTCAGGTGATCCGCTTGCCTCGGCCTCCCAAAGTGCTGGGATTACAGGCCTGAGCCACTGTGCCTGGCCAACACTGTTCTGAATCATACTAATTAAACCTGAGAAAGCTGATGAAAAATTTTAAAAATTTGTGAAAGTAATACAAAGTCATTGCCTGCTTTTTCGTTGACACTTGCCATGATTGTATAAAAGCAAAAGTGGGTACAATGGCTGGTTTCTCAGCATAAATCAAGGCAGTGGTACCAATTACATTAGTAGTCATTCTATTCTTCACTGTCCCCTACAGGTAAAAAACATAGCCTGAATTTCTTAAGAACGTCTTTGATGAAGCAGTAAAAATTAATGTTGTTAAATCTTGACATGTCTCTAATACTCTGAATAAGTGGAAAGTTAACCAGAAGCGCTTTTTTTTTTTTGTTTTTAAAGAATCCGTGATTTAACTGTGAACTGAAAAATCACTTTTTTCACAGAACATCATTTTTATTTAAAAGTACAACTGGGCCAGCGCAGTGGCTCACGCCTGTAAAATCCCAGCACTTTGAGAGGCCAAAGCAGGCAGATGGCCTGAGCTCCTTCAGGAGTTCGGGACCAGCCTAGGCAACATAACGAAACCCTGTCTCTATCAAACATATAAGAAAATTAGCCTGGCGTGGTGCCACACATCTGTGGTCCCAGCTACACAGGAGCCTGAGGTGAGAGGATTGCTTGAGCTGAGATCATGCCAATGAACTCCAGCCAAGTGACAGAGTGAAACTCGGTCTAAAAAACCAGTTCAACTATCATTCTCAAAAATAAATGAAGTGAGAGGTTGTCACTTCAAGGGAAATACGCATTTGTTCCCAACGATAAAATTTAAGCTTTCCTGTGGACTTTGAAAAACTTGTTCCTTCTACTGTAGGCTTGGCAGCTTTTCAATACTTAAAGGCGTGTTAAAGATTGGTGGTTAAACTAAAAGTGATTTTTGACACAATAAAACATAAACCAATATATTCCAAGTAACTAATGCATGATATTATAAATGCAAGTATGGAGCAAAAGATCCATTTACTGTGCAAGAAAGATCAATGAGTACTCATGGAATAAATTTATTAATATGTAAAACGCCACCGTAACTAATTTAAGAAACTACCACTTGTGAAGTTTTGATTTAGTGTTAACAAATACCCACAACTGTCTGAAAACTTTAAAAATACACCTTCTACCAACTACATATTTGCATGAGGTTAGGTCATCTTATTGCTTCTTTTTTTCTTTTTTTGAGACAGAGTCTCTCTCTGTCACCCAGGCTGGGGTGCAATGGCGAGATCTCGGCTCACTGCAACCTCCACCTCCCAGGCTCAAGCGATTCTCCTGCCTCAGCCTCCCGAGTAACTGGGACTACAGGCATGCACCACCACGCCCAGCCATTTTTTGTACTTTCAGTAGAGGTGGGTTTTACCATGTTGGTCGGGCTGGTCTCAAACTCCTGACCTCAAGTGATCCACCCACCTCGGCCTCCCAAAATGCTGGGATTACAGGTGTGAACCACTGCGCCCCACCAGCTTATTGCTTTTTTTGTTTGTTTGTTTAGACAGAGTCTTGCTCTGTCACCCAGGCTGCAGTGCAATGGCACGATCTCAGCTCTCTGCAACCTCCGCCTCCCAAGTTCAAGCGGTTCTCCTGCCTCAGCCTGCAGAATAGGTGGGACTACAGGTGCGTGCCACCACGCCCAGCTAAGTTTTTGTATTTTTAGTAGAGATGGGGTTTCGCTGTGTTAGCCAGGATGGTCTCGATCTCCTGACCTTGTGATCCACCCGCCTCAGCCTCCCAAAGTGTTGGGATTACAGGCGTGAGCCACTGTGCCCAGCCTCTTATTGCTTCTTTAAAGCAAATTGCAAAGAAAGCTCTAGAGAATCCATTTGTCTCCTATTAAGCTCAACATGAGAGACTCTAAATAATATAAATACACGACACACTTTTTACTCAACTTTTTGTTGTAGAAAAGTTATTTTTCAATGAAAAATTTCTGTTAACAATACTGTTCTCAAGGAATATTTTCTGTTGTTATAACCTGGGTCATGGGTTACTACTGACATCTAGTTGGTAGAGGCCATGAATACTGCTAAAGTCTCTGCAATGCAGAAGACAGTCCTCACAACAAAGCATTATCTAGCCCATAATATCAACAGTGGTAAGGCTGTGAAATCTAAACTAAAAATAGATTTTGAAAAAATTTCAATTGTGTAATTCTACCACACTAAATATCAATATAATCAATATAAACACATACTCTTTGAGATTCTCAATCACTTAAGAATTATGAGAGTCTTAAGGAACAAAGAAAATACAAATAATTTGCTTCGATATTTTAGTAGGCACAATACAGCTTATGATGTCTAAAGCTGTGACCTAACACTGAGCTTGATATCTTGCAAAGTAATTAGCTAGAATAACAAGACAGGTTTCTAAAAAGCTCACCTTTGTGTGATATGATGATGTATCTCCAAGGTCACACTGTGGAAGGAAAAAAAATTCATAACAATAGATGTTATCATTTGTTAGGCCTGAAGACATTTTTTAAAAGGGGGGCAGAGGAAACTCTCCTAGCGGCCCTGAAATTCAAATCTTCTAGTTCAGAACAGTACCATAAGGGCACTTTGTTTTCATTTCTTTGTTTTTTACAAAAATATGAGAACCAAAATGCAAGGAAATATGCTGTTAGAAGACGCGTTTCTGTTGGTGATTACAATATATAAATAATAACAGATTTCCCTGTTATATGCTTTTCTACCCATGAAACCTTTCGTCCCATGCGATTTATTTTATGTATTTATTTATTTTTTGACCCAGAGTCTGTCTCTCTTGCTCAGACTGGACTGCAGTGGTGCCATCTTGACTCCTCACAACCTCCACCACCCAGGTTCAAGCAATTCTCATGCCTCAGCCTCCCAAGAAGCTGGGACTACAAGTTTGTGCCACTATGCCCAGATAATTTTTTTTTGGGGGGAGCGGGGGTGGATGGAGTTTCACTTTTGTTGCCCAGGCTGGAGTGCAATGGTGTGATCTCGGCTCACCACAACCTCTGCCTCTCGGGTTCAAGAGATTCTCCTGCCTCAGCCTCCCAAGTGGCTGGGATTACAGGCATGTGCCACCATGCCCAGCTAATTTTGTAGAGTGAGGCTCAAAACAACTGAGGGAAGGCAAATCTCAATTCTACTAATAGGTCTACACAATATTAGCACTTTTTAAAAAGCCTGTAACATTAGCATGTAAGATGGATATGTCTATAGTGCTTCAAGTAGTTTTCATCTCTGAAATAATTTTAAAATCATAGAATTTAAAGTCACATGCTGGAAAGGACCAATGACCTTATGTGACATTTAATTCAACACTCGTTTTACAGATCAGGGAAACAGACCTTAAAACTGACTTGTCCAAGGTCCCACCAAATAGGAGCAGTTTCTCGTCCTAAACTCAAATTAAGCAGTGGTTCTCAAACTTTGCTGCACATTAAAATCACCTGAGAAGCTTTAATATCTGCCTCATCTTCCACATGAGACATTTTAATTTAATTAGTATTGGGTATGGCTTTGGGCATCAAGGTTCTTGGTAAATGTTTCCCAGGTGATTTCAATCAGCAGCAAAGTTTGGAATGATTGAGCTGGGGTGAAAATCAGAATCTTCTGGGATGCTTTTCTTCACAGAAAGATGCCTCACATCCATCCCGATTTTCCTAAAAGGCTTCTCAGTGCCTAGAGATAGAGGGAAAGTGGAGATGGGAAGATACATGTGTTTGCAGACTTGTATTTTGAAAAAAACCTTGCATAAGTGATCTCAGTGAGTTCCACCTATCCCACTGACAACAGTGCACTACTGATTCATGATAAAACATTTTTCAAAATATCTTCTTGAAGCCAATTTGCCCTATTAATTTGTTCAATAACTTTATTTCACCAATAGTGAATACACCAAGTGATTATTTCTCAAACTTGCTGGTGGCAAATTAAAACTTACTATACTCTCAAAAGTAGACTTCTAAAAAGTAGAATAATGAGGAAAAAAGCACAAAATTAGTTTCAGCAAAATTAATCTTCAAAGCTGCTTTTGAATTATATGCTAACATATCAAAATCTTTGGAACTCAGAAGAAGCCAGGGACTCCAGTCAAAGTAATTTTTGTGTATGTGTGCTCAAAGATTTAAGAGACTTGGCTGACTACAGACATTTAGTGATTACTCAATAGGTCCCAAAGCTCAGGACTTGAGACAGAGTTTGAGTCCAGTTTTTGTTCAAAACACAATTTCCTCTCAACTATTGTTAAAAGGGAGGGAGGAAAGTGACATTATTATGAGTGTAAACTTGCCACTTTTAATTGAAGTAAAAGTTATTGACAATTGAATTAGTTAAAAAGGCTAGTGCATTTGAAACAAAATTGTTTATAAGCTAGTTATGTTTACAGAATGAAAAGTTAAATTAAAGATAAAGACATTAATATTCTAAATTAGCACTTTCCAAACTGTGTTCTAAAAATCAAGACTAATAACCCAAGGAGATGAGAATAATGTACACTGGACGGCCCCTGTGGAGCTGGTGGTGGTGTTGGTTGTTGTTCCTTTTAAAATAAACTTCATCTCAGGGTGCTCTCAAAGCGCATCTTTGTGGCCCACGAGGTGCTCATGCACAATGGGAGAAATTCAAATGCAGATACACTGTGGTGCCAGAAGAAGAAAAGCTGTTCCTTCTTCCAAGGATAATGTCCAAAGTAGTGCACACTGATTTGGGCCTATGATGCACTGAAAAACTAAGTTTCCACAAAAAACATTCAATAAAGGGAACCTATCCTTCTCACTGTGTTCCACATTGTCTAAAGGCATAAAGGCATCAAAAAGATACACTGTTTCTGGGATTGCTTCTTTGCTAACTGAGTTTTCCTTCCACCATGACGTCTAAGATTAAAAGAGAAACTGATACTTAATATTTAGAATCTGGATATCAATATATGGTTGACTCCAATTTCTTAAGCTGATTGCTGAAGAGGACAACCAAATGGCTGAAATAATTTCAGAATAAAGGAATCTGTCCCTCGGCAGCATAGTTGTACTCACGATATTACTGTCATTGTAAGATAATGCTGGCTGGCTGTGCTGTCATCAAGGAATATTGTCGAACACAAGCTGTATTGTTGACTGAAACGCTCAGTAGATACCTGAAGGGGAAGGGAAGTGTAAGTCAAACTTATCAAAGTGTATATTTTTCTCAGTTAAAATGTCAAATGACAAAGCACTAAGATATGTCTTACACTCCATGAACTGCCTGAGTGTGGTATCATGTGCACTCTATAGAAAACCCATTGGAGGCTCTCAACTTCCAGAGATGATGTTTAAGATATGGGTTATAAAATGCTGCCCTTAATATGGTACCTGTCATCAAACCTAACAAGGATTTTATGAATTACCGTTAAAAATAATGGGAAAAGTCGGCTTTGCCGGGCGCGGTGGCTCACACCTGTAATCCTAGCACTTTGGGAGGTGGAGGCGGGTGGATCACGAGGTCAGGAGATCCAGACCATCCTGGCTAACATGGTGAAACCCCGTCTCTACTAAAAATACAAAAAATTAGTCGGGCGTTGGTAGCAGGCCCCTGTAGTGCCAGCTACTCGGGAGGCTGAAACAGGAGAATGGGGTGAACCCAGGAGGCGGAGCTTGCAGTGAGCCGAGTTCCCGTCACTGCACTCCAGGCCGGGAGACAAAGTGAGACTCCGTCTCAAAAAAAAAAAAAAAAAAAAAAGAAAAGTTTAAAATAAGATTTCATTTTTTTTCTACAGCAATAAAAAGCAGCCGAGAATTTCTATTATTTAATTAATTAATTTATTTATTTATTTATTTTTGAGACGGAGTCTGGCTCTGTCGCCCAGGCTGGAGTGCAGTGGCACGATCTCGGCTCACTGCAAGCTCCGCCTCCCGGGTTCACGCCATTCTCCTGACTCAGCCTCCTGAGTAGCTGGGACTACAGGCGCCCGCCACCATGCCCGGCTAACTTCTTGTATTTTTAGTAGAGACGGGGTTTCACCGTGTTAGCCAGGATGGTCTCGATCTCCTCACCTCGCCATCTGCCTGCCTCAGCCTCCCAAAGTACTGGGATTACAGGCGTGAGCCACAGCGCCCAGCCCTTCTATTATTTATTTACTACGATAAAATGTAGTGTATTAAATAATCCTGCTACAAGAGCATTTTATTGCAGTGAATACAAAACTAATGCATTTATTAAATTACTAATCCTAAATGTATTATTTCAGGTGATATTGTTACAAAAGAAGTGTTTCAGATTCAGAGGCTCTGTGTGCCAGGGCTGCTAGGCCACCAACAAGTGAGGAAGCCATAGGTTTCTCTAGTCCTATTTTCTTATGTGGAGGATAAAAAGAGTATCACTTAAATATTCTCTCACACCCTGAAAACAAATGACAACTTAAAAAATCTAACTTTCACTTCATGTTTAAATAAGACTGCCAAGACATGACTCAAATGAGACTCTCAGAGAATACTTTGCATTCACTTTAAAACTTGATCAATTTCATTCTATAAATCATCTGACCTGCACCTAGCCATTTTCCTGCTCTACCCCTGCTCTCTGCCTAGAATACTGCTTTTCTCTTTCCTTGCTTCAGCAAGCTCGACTCCATCTACTCTCTTGGATCTCTTTGTCGGCAGCCACACCAAAAAATGTATTTTTATACACTAATTAGTTGAATTCACCACTGCTTACAAGATGCTAATTCCTGCAGAGTATTCCCCTCATGAGAAAGTATGCCTCTCCATAAGAGTAAGGGAGGGCCCTTACTCTTCCTACCTCCAGCTGCTGAGCATAGAATTTTGAGTAAATCCAAAACTTCGACAAGTGTTTGACAATTCAGTTATCATTTGGAAGGTAAGTCTTACTACATTTAATTACAGCAAAAACACTTAACAGTTTACTGTTTATAGGTATTATTTAAGGTAGTCACAAAATAGAAGCAAATAATCTAACGTCAGTCAGCATAAATGAGAGTATGAAATTTTACAATATTTAACAAGAAATGGAAGGGGTTACTTAGTAGTTTTAAGGTTTAATGACAAAAACTAGAAAATAATCGTTACCTAGTAATTTAGTAAGTCAAAACCAAAGCCTTACCATCAAAGGTGCAGTACCCATTGGATGCGGATGCCCACGCACTGACTTCTTCTGCTGTACCTGCTGCCTCTCATTTTAACCCATTAAAAATACTAAAGTTGTTTTCCTTGTAGACACCTTTCACCTCCTTGGTTAGGTCTATTCCTAAGTATTTTATTTTAGTTTAGTTTATTTTTGCAGCTATCAGAAAAGGGGTTGAGTTCTTGGTTTGATTCTAAGCTTGGTCGCTTCTGGGGTATAACAGAGCTACTGATTTGTGTACATTAATTTTGTCTCCTGAAACTTTGCTGAATTCATTTATCGGTTCTAGGAGCTTTTTGGAGGAGTCTTTAGGGTTTCCTAGGTATATGATCATATCATCATCAAACAGCAACAGTTTGACTTCCTCTTTACTGATCTGCATGCCTTTTATTGTTTTCTCTTGTGTGATTGCTCTGGCTAGGCCTTCCAGTAGTATGTTGAATACAAGTGGTGAGAGTGGGCATCCTTGTCTTGTTCCAGTTCTCGGGGGGAATGCTTTCAACTTTTCCCCCTTTCAGTATTATGTTGGTTGTGGGTTTGTCATAGATGGCCTTTATTACATTGAGCTATGACCCTTGTATGCTGATTTTGCTGAGGGTTTTAATCATAAAAGGATGCTGCATTTTGTCAAATGCTTTTTCTGCATCTGTTAAGATGATCATGTGATTTTTTGTTTTTAATTCTGTTTATGTGCTGTATCACATTTATTGACTTGTGTATGTTAATCCATCCCTGCATCCCTGGTATGAAACCCATTTGATCATGGTGGATTATCTTTTTTTTATTTTTTGAGATGGAGTCTCGCTCTGTTGCCCGGGCTGGAGTATGCAGTGCGGTGATCTTGGCTCACTGCAACCTCTGCCTCCGAGGTTCAAGCGATTCTCCTGCCTCAGCCACCTGAGTAGATGGGATTACAGGTGAGCGCCACCACGCCCGGCTAACTTTTGTATTTTTAGTAGAGATGGGGTTTCACCATGTTGGCCAGGCTGGTCTCGAACTCCTGACCTCATGATCCGTCCACCTCAGCCTCCCAAAGTGCTGGGATTACAGGTGTGAGCCACCGTGCCTGGCCGGGTTATCTTTTTGATATGCCGTTGGGAACTACAAAACATTGCTGAATGAAGTCATGGACACAAACAAATGGAAAGACACCCCATGCTCATGAATGGGTAGAATGAATATTGTGAAAATGACCATACTGCCAAAAGCAATCTACAAATTCAATGCAACTCCCATCAAAATACCACCATCCTTCTTCACAGAACTAGAAAAAACAATCCTGAAATTTATATGGACCAAACAAGAACCGGCATAGCCAAAACAAAACTAAGCAAAAACAACAAATCTGGAGGCATGACATTACCTGATTTCAAACTATACTATAAGGCCATAGTTGCCAAAATAGCATGGTACTGATATAAAAATAGGCACATACACCAATGGAACAGAATAGAGAACCCAGAAATAAACTCAAATACCTATAGCCAACTGATTTTCAACAAAACCACCTAAAACATAAAGTGAAGAAAGTAAACCCTCTTCAACAAATGGTGCTGGGATAATTGGCAAGCCACATGCGGGAGAATGAAACTGGATCCTCAACTCTCACCTTACACAAAAATCAACTCAAGATGGATCAAGGACATAAATCTATGACCTGAAACCATAAAAGTTCTAGAAGATAACATTGGAAAAACCCGTCTAGACACTGGCTTAGGCAAAGACTTCATGACCAAGAACACAAAAGCAAATGCAACAGAAACAAATAGGTGAGACTTAATTAAAGAGCTTCTGCACAGGAAAAGGAACAATCAGCAGAGTATACAGACAACCACAGAGTGGGAGGAAATCTTCACAGTCTATACATCTGACAAAGGGCTATTATCCAGAATCTATGAGGAACTCAAACAAATTACAATTACAAAAATATGGAACCAGCCCAAATGCCCATCAGTCAATGAGCGGATAAAGAAACTGTGATATACATACATATATATGTATATATATGAGGAATACCACCTCAGCCATAATAAGGAATAAATTCATGGCATTCCCAGCAACCTGGATGGAAGTAAGACTATTATTCTAAGTGAAATAACTCAGCACGGAAAACCAAATATCATGTTCTCTTTCATACGTGGGAGCTAAGCTATGAGGATGCAAAGCCATAAGAATGATACAATGGACTTTGGGGACTTGGGGGAAAGGCTGGGAGGAGGGTGAGGGATAAAAGACTACAAATTGGGTTCAGCGGATACTGCTCAGGTGATGGGTGCACCTAAATCTCACAAATCATCACTAAAGAACTTAGTCATGTCACCAAATGCCACCTGTTCCCCCAGAAACCTATGGAAATAATAAATAAATAAATAAAGTACAGCATTTTTCTCAGCAAACATAAAATAAAACAAAGACTAAAGTTCATATTTTTCACCCTCCTTTTGGGCAGGACAAATTTTAGATATGTTTTTAAAGAATTAGTAACTTTTTTCCTTTTTCCGAGAGAGGGTCTCCCTTTGTTGCCCAGGCTGGAGTGCAGTGGTGCAATTATAGTTAACGGCAGCCTCAAACTCCTGAGCTCAGGCGATCCTCTGCCTCAGCCTCCTGAGTAGGTAATACGAAAGGCGCATGCCACCAGGCCTGGCTAATTTGTTATTTAACCTTTTTGTAGACATGAGGTCTTGCTATGTTGACCAGGCTAAAAATGAACAAATCTTAATTAACTTAAATATTTCTAACACTTTGGGCATTCAGGAAAACAGCTCCATTTATGTTGTGAAGTAATGGGAAGCATATGGCAGTGGATAAACTTTGAATGAAAATATTAAACAAGGCCTTAGGAGAAAAGTGTAATATGCTTATTATAGATACATTAATTTAAAAATTTTTCTGGCTTAATATCATTATACTCAAATTAGACTTTGATTTAAACATAGGTCCTAAATTTGGATTAAATATAATAGATTGACCACAAATTTATTTTGTCTCCCTCTGGAAGCCTCATTAGTCATAAAATAAAGGTTACACCCATGACCAGCACAGAAGGTTGACAGAGATAATTTTTAATAAATGCTGAGACATAAAAAGTAGACAAAGGAGTGGTAAATAACACAGAAACACAACTTTGGTGCCTACAGAAAGTGACTGGAACAGAAGCGAGCCAGTTTGTCTTGCAGAACTAAAGGCAGGTTGTGAACTTACAGGCAAATGGCACTTTGGAAAGTAGGGCAAAATGTAAAAAAAAAAAGCCAGCAAGGTCAGTTGCAAATCTCTAACTAGAGCCCCAAGTCCACCTGTCCTTCCATCTGACAAGAAACTTAGATGTGTGTTCTCTGGATATATCAAACCTGAGAATTTCTGGCTCAGAGATACCATGGCTTAAACCTGAGATATAAAGAAAACTGTACACCAAAAATGGAACTCCAACTTTCTTCGCTAACTCTGCTTTTCCTTTCCAGGCCTGCTTTTACTTTCCAGGCAGAAAATTGGGAGATCCTTCTCAGAAGAAACTGAAATGTCTTCAATAAAGATCCCCAGATAATACACTGAGGTCTCCCAAATGAAAAGCTAGTCAGGCTTCTAAGGCCTCACACTGAGTGCTATCAGTTAACAGAAATCCTGCTTCCAAATAAAGCAGGCCAGGGACCACCACACATTGGAGGGAAGCCTCCAAGAAAAGAGGTCAAAACAATAGAAAAAAGGAATTGATAGGACCAGTCAAAATCAGGAGCAAAACTTTAAAAAAAAATCTTAAAACACTCTCAAAAAATATAAAATTCAATAGAAATAGTAGAGGATAAAGTCACAGAATATCCCAGAACTAGAATAAAAAGACAAACTGAAAAAAATAGAAGGGGAAAAATTAAAAATCAATGCAGGTGTACTGGTCTAAGCAGCCTAGCATCTGAATAACAAGACTATCAGTAAAAAAGGAACAGAGAAAGTAAAAAAAAAATTCTCAAGAAGAGATAGTCTGCAGGTTTAGTAGCCTCAATAAAATGAAAAGATCCCCAACAAGCTGTTATAAAATTTCAGAACCTTAGAGAGAGAGATTCTAAAAAGCTTCTGCAGATAACTAAAACCTGGTTGTAAATAACATATCACACACTGGCAATAGATTCAAGAACAACACTGTAATAAGAGCACAACTGCAAAATGTCTTCAGAACCATAAAATTTAGATTCAACCTAGAAGTGTACTCTCTATCAAAGAGGAGGGATTTTAACATCTCCACCCAGGAAAATGTGTTCAAGTACAACTAGAGACGATAACAGGACAGAAGGAAACACAGGATCTAGGACTCAGGCAATCCCACACAAGACAGCAGTTACGTGAGATCCCAAAAGACTTTAAGGAGTTAGCCCAGAAAAGCAGACATCGAGCATATCTAGGGAAACCCACGCTATATTGAACTAGGATGACAAAAGGCCAGAGAAAGTTGCCCCCCACACACACATAAAAAGGAACAGATGTGTTTTTGCAGATGGAAAATATCTTTGAAAGGCATGTGATAAATGCTACAATACTTGGGGGGAAAACAGCTGTTAGAAAATAGGCAAATGAATATAGTCAGAAAATTAGCTTCATGCTAAAAAATAATGGATGTGAAAGCAAACAGAGCACCCAGAGGCTACTTAACGATATTTGGATAGATAAACTAACATAGGCTAG
Source organism: Gorilla gorilla gorilla (assembly GCF_029281585.2). Lineage (NCBI taxonomy): Eukaryota > Metazoa > Chordata > Mammalia > Primates > Hominidae > Gorilla > Gorilla gorilla. The sequence continues at coordinate 42,062,031 of NC_073232.2, read as the reverse complement.
GAAAAAAGAAGATCCAGGAGAATTGCAGAAGTGCTCAGATTTCAGAACTGTTTCAGAGACAGGATGAAGGACATGGAATGCAGAGGCACAGTGAAAACACCATATGACTTAGCAGTGAATAATATTTGCAGAGTCATAATCATGTAAATATTACTGATTTAATTAAAAAGTGTGCTATAATTGGAAGAAACACAGGGAGAAACATAAGATCATGGTGTAGCAGGGAAGGTACGCTTTTTACCTGCTGTGATAGAAAGTCAATAGACAGTGCTGGCAATTAACTTAACTATTCTGTTGTTATTCTTTCATTAAAAATAAGATTAAATATTTAAGGCACTTTTTTTTTTTTTTTTTGAGACAGAGTTTCGCTCTGTCGCCCAGGCTGGAGTGCAATGGCGCGATCTTGGCTCACTGCAACCTCCACCTCCTGGGTTCAAGTGATTCTTCTGCCTCAGCCTCCTGAGTAGCTGAGATTACAGGCATGCACCACCATGCCTGGCTACTTTTGTATTTTTAGTAGATACAGAATTTCACCATGTTGGTCAGGGTTGTCTCAAACTCCTGACCTCAGATGATCAGCCTGCCTCGGCCTCCTAAAGTGCTGTGATTACAGACGTTAGCCACCATGCCCAGCCTTAAGGCAGATCTTTTGAACCAGACTATTGAAATTTAACTTAAATGTCAGAAATCTTTAAAAGGTGGACACGCTAAGCTAAACACTTTTCTGGATAAATTTAATACTCAGGAAAACAGAAGAGATTTAGAAAATCCACAAAAAGAGGTCCATGCTACCACCACCAGGTCCACATTGTAATTTAAAGAAATCAAGAGAGACATCCTTTTATGTCAAACTATCAATTTCTTAACTATTTGAGTGTTTACTTACATGGTTTGTACAGTTGCTTCTTCTTATTTCTACAACTAAGAAAAAAAAAAAAAACTGGTCACTTCTGATACAAATACCATAAAATAAAAGTAGTTGTTAACATCTTACTGATTACTCCTATGTAAAATGAGACAAAATTCCATTTAAAAAAATAATTTTCAATAACTTATAATTTAAATTATCTGGCATGATTAATTTCATAAGTCAAATCTAAAAACTTAGTTTTTCATTTAGTTTACTTTTTGTTTCTATTACATACAAATGAAAGAATCCTCATGTACAAAAGAAAAGGGTAAAAAAATTAGGCCAGATGAAAAATTTAGCTAATAAAAACTTTAACTGTTGCATATATGAGCCATGATCCATTAGTATTCTCTCATTCTGCATTTACACATAGCTTACTTTAATTATCAGACTCTAAGAGCTAACAGCTCTAAGAACTACTTCCTGACCAGGCACCTATCTCTAGATGCAACAGAATCCCTGTAAGCATCTTGAACCACACTTAGTGGTTATCTACTAATATGTCACTAAAAACAAATCAAAATTTAAAAACGGTCTTTACACAACTGGAAAGTAACGTATCTTAATTTTTTTTTTTTTTTTTTTGAGATGGAGTCTCACTCTGTCACCTAGGCTCGAGTGCAGTGGCGGGATCTCAGCTCACTGCAACCTCTGCCTCCCAGGTTCAACCAATTCTTCAGCCTTAGCCTCCTGACTAGCTGGGACTACAGGCACGTGCCACCATGCCTAGCTAATTGTTTTTTGTATTTTTAGTAGAGACAGAGTTACACTGTGTTAGCCAGGATGGTCTTGATCTCCTAACCTCGTGATCCACCCACCTCAGCCTCCCAAAGAGCTGGGATTACAGGTGTAAGCCACAGAGCCTGGCCTAAATTTTGATGTTTAAAATGAGTATACAAACCTAATTGGACATGGTGTCTGCAGCATAAAAAATCATTTTTTTTCCTCTAAAAAGAGGCCAGAATAATAAAAGCCCCAAGAGGGACTTGGGCCATGCTTTGTTTCCTACACCGCCTCTGCCTTTGATGCTGGAAGGGCCTTGTAGGCAAAAGTTCCTACCATTGAAGAGTGAGGGACATGGAATAGCTTTTCTTTTACTGCTTCCATGCTCTCTAGGTGTGAGAAGCCCATGGCTCTGGAAGGAACTGGGAAATACAATTCTGATATGTTTTGGATATGTTGCCCCTCCAAGCCTCATGTTAACATGTGACCCTTAATGTTGGAGACAGGGCTTAGTGGGAGGTGTTTGGGTAATGGCAGTGGATTCCTTATGAATGGCTTGGTCCCATCCCCATGGTAATAAGCAAATTCTCATTATGGTAATTTAAAAGACTGTGGTACTGGCCAGGTGCAGTGGCTGAAGCCTGTAATCCCAGCACTTTGGGAGGCTGAAGCGGGTAGATCACTTGAGGTCAGGAGTTTCAGACCAGCCTGGCTAACATGGTGAAACCCTGTGTCTACCAAAAATACAGAAATTAGCCAGGTGTTATGGTGCCCACCTATAGTCCCAACTACTCGGGAGGCTGAGGCAGGAGAATTGCTTGAACCTGGGAGATGGAGGTTGTAGTGAGCCAAGATCGTGCCATTGCATTCCAGCCTGGACAACAGAGTGAGACTCCATTTAAAAAAAAAAAAAAAAAGTGTGGTACCTTCCCCCTTCCCCTCTCTCCTCCCTCTTTCACCGTGTGGAACCACCTGCTTCCCCTTTGCCTTTTATCATGATTGTAAGTTTGCTGAGGCCCTCACCAGAAGCAGATGTTAAAGCCATGTTTGTACAGCCTGAAAATCTTTGAGCCAATTAAACCTCTTTTTTGTTATAAATTACCCAGCCTTAGGTATCTCTTTATAGTAATGTAAAAAATGAAGACAAATTCTAACCAGAAATGACTGACTCAAGATGGGCAAAGTCTACTCAAACTATAAAAACAAAGGTTACAAACTCCCGTGTTTTACTGTGCTACATTACTTCGCACATTATTATAGAACCCGCACTTGTATTCTTGCTGTTTAAGTCAATTGGAAAACTTGGCTGTGTATGGCTTGTTGGCAAATAAATGAGGATTTAACATAACATTAAGGGAAATAAGCAGGAGTAGGGCATGTTTAAATTTACATTACATCAAATGAAAAAGTTAATAACCTAAAACTTTTGAGTAGCATGAACTTGGATGTGGTAAATGAATGTGGTCAGAGGACTGTGTAAGAGGAGGCCCAAATCACAGATTCAATCCCTGATGATAAACAACTATGTTTTTTAATTTGTTTAAATGAAAACCAAGCTGAAGCCTAAGTTCTATCATTCATCTTTAAAGTGTACTTTTTGGAGCAAGGGAAAAGGGATTATAAATGAAGATAAATCCATTAATTATAAATAAAGATAAATCCAAGAATTATAAAGAGAAATCCATGACTCCTCCATCACATGACAAATTAATTGTGTTGATAAAAAGATGGCAAAATGTATAAACAAAAAGGTTACACGTTTTCACTAACATCATAACAACTAAAGGAAAGTATATCACATATCAAAATAAGACAAGTGAACATGTGAAAAGGTGAAAAATTTAAACCAATATGAGTTTTTCTAAATACTTTCTATAACCTGATCAAACAAGAGCTTTTATTCTTTCTCTTGGCGGAAAAAACAATGTCGTCTCACCATCTGTTTGAGAGTTCCTCTGGAATATTGTGCTTGCCTCTGGATTGGCAGAAGGGTTAAACTCCAAAGCTATATGCATAGAGGAAGAAAAGAAAAAAAGACGTAATCATTGATAAAAATTTATCAACTCGTTTATTTGACTGCTGCATTTAGTCTATTTCACTATCTCTACTTTGATTCTTATCCATTGAAATGAATGTATAGACATAAGATAGAGCCAGGCAAGATGGCAAATGCTTGTAGTCCCAGCTACTCAGGAGGCTGAGATGGGAAAATCACTTGAACCCAGGTCAGGAAGTTGAGGCCAGCATGAGTAACACAATGACACCTTCCTTTATTAAAAAAAAAAAAAAAAAAAAAAAAAAAAGAAGAGGTAAATTTTGGCTTTGAGTTGTGTAAAATCAACTTTGCATAAAATAAATCGAGATGGCAGTAAGTTTTAAAAGACAGGTCTATTTAATAGGCAAAATATAAGATGTATTCTAGAGTTTTTAAAATTTTTAAAAAGTAAATTCATCATATCTGTCACTTCCATTTCATTCTGAGGACACAGAACCTTAGTTCTCTTGAGTAGCTGTCTTCCATAGTCATGTGATATCTCTAAGTTTTCATTTCTTCATTAGCAATACATAGGGAGAACATACACAGGCCTTATTTGTATTGGAAAGGGCCAAGTGAGACATACATAAATTGTGTTGTAATCCTAAAGAATGACAATAAAGAGCCATTTTTGGGCTCTCATCCAACACTACCCATCTACTAACTGGTGTGTAACATCCATTACATGCTTTCCTAACATCACCAAGCAGAGTATAAGTTTACACAAGTACTTACATGCTTTGTGTATAAAGGTACAATCAATTAATTCACATAATGCATTTGTTTATTCTAAAGCAATCCTTAAATATCTTGAAATGTGAAGATAGTACTTCCAAGTTACAAAGTCACACTCATAATGAGTCTTAATTATCCTACCTCTTTAAAAATTAAGAGCCCAACCAAAGTTTAAATAGAAGAGCTATAAGACATTTCCTCTACAGTAATGAAATCTCTGGCATTTAAATGAAACCAATAAGCCAACTGGATTTAATATGTTTATGATGCAATGTTTTCTATTTTGAAAATTTCAGTTTTTATTCAAGAACCATATTATTACCCAGAATTACTTTTACTTAGATTCATCTCTTTGCAAAATTTTAGAGGCAAACCAACTAATTGTTTTCTCTTTTCTACTGGCTCCCATCCCCTGCCTCTGCCAGCAGCGTAGAGACTAAAAAACTCCAACTTTCTTTCCTTTTTTTTTTGTGAGACGGAGTCTCGCTCTGTCACCCAGGCTGGAGTGCATTGGCGTGATATCTGCTCACTGCAACCTCCACCTCCCAGGTCCAAGCAATTCTCCTGCCTCAGCCTTGTGAGTAGCTGGAACTACAGTCATGCGCCACTACTCCCAGCTAATTTTTGTATTTTTTTTTTTTAGTAGAGACAGCATTTCACCATGTTGGCCAGGCTGGTCTTGAACTCCTGACCTCAGGTGATCCGCCTGCCACGGCCTCCCAAAGTGCTGGGATTACAGGCGTGAGCCACCAAGCCCAGCCAAAACTGTAACTTTATTATCTTTGAACAAGATGCTATTGTCAGGAGGGGAAGGGACAAAGGGGGAGCCACGGCAACAAACACTCTTACAGGGAAGGTCTGACATTTTAACCTGCAATCTTTATATTACACATTAAAAGTCTACATTGACATTTCAAGTCTTTTGAAAGTTTTGACCATGAACCAATCCCCACCTCTCTTTTAGAACAAGGAGGTAAATAAAGTCTGTTAAGTCACCAGAATAAATCTGGAGACACATTTTCTGTTAAAGTAAGAATTTTAAAGTAATCAGAGCCTCATAGGTAAACTCCTTTGAGAAACCCCAAACACACACACACAACCATTTTTCTGCAGCCCCGGCTGTGACATTTTACACCTTTCACAATTATTTTAAGCACTCTCTTTTTTTCTTTTTCCTTCTGTGTTCAAATTACAGTTAGAAGAAACTAAGCAGCTTCTATCAAGGTGACTTAAAGCAGCCCATTAAGAATACCATATAGCCTCTCCCGTGGCAACCTCCATTCTGATTTTAAATAAGAAATCCCCAAATATTTGAATAGGAACTGTCCTGAGATTTGGCTACTTTAACAAAGGAAACAATTAGGCACTTACCTGGTTCCTTCACTTAGGTACCATCTGGATAGGTACAAAGAAAAAATAAGATGGGTAGTGAAAAGTTGGGATATTTGAGTTTTTATTGAGAAAAGGAAGAGAATAGCTCAAAGAAGCCTAAACAAAGTCCCACAGGATAATAAACAGAGCTACAGACACTGTTGTCTCACCATCTGTTTGAGAGTTCCTCTGGAATATTGTGCTTGACTCTGGATTGGCAGAAAGGTTAAACTCCAAAGCTATATGTATAGAGGGAGAAAAGAAAAAAGATGTAATCATTTATACAAATTTATCAACTCATTTATTCAACTGCTGCTTATTCGACAAGAGCCATAAATAAATGGTCCCATGCCAGCCTGGGAGAATGAGATGAGAGAGCAAGAACTGGGCGATTGGGAGGGGAGGCGAAAAGAAACTGACTGGACTCGGTGGGGAAAGACTAAGGGGTGGGAATTCAAGGCAGAGCCAGCTTTTGTTCCTGGCCAGCCCCCGGGAAAGCTGGCTACAAGCAGAAAGGAGCTCGAAGTGGGGGATGCCTCAAAGGGAACCTTGGGGACAGCAGCAGCCAGAGGCAAACCAAGGGTAGATGGCACCTATCACCTCCTTACCTTCAGGCATCTCCCGGTCACGAACATGGTGCATGTGGAGGTCCTCACCAACTTCAACAGTCACCTCAGCAGGCTGTACAGCAGCAGCCATGGGCGCTCCTGCCATCCTGTCCCCAGCTCCTGCCTCATAGATCTCAGATTCAGAGGGACACACCGACCCCTGCTGCTGGTCAAACTCGAGGCTGACGCTAGGGTGCACACGACAGGTCAGTATGTTCCCCATGGGGCGCCTCTACTGTCTGCCACCACCTGTGCCTCTGCTCACAGCTTTGGCCACGCACTCCCGCTGTCCTAGGCCGAGGCTATGCTGCACTTGCAGAGATGGTCTTCCCGCTCCTCACCTGCCCACCTCACAGCGCGGCCCCAGGCACCAGCCCTGGCCCCGGCCCCGGCCCCGGCCCCGGCTAGGGCTGCGGGCCAAGGCCCGCACCCTGCTGCCTCCCCTGAGTTGACTTGTCTGGGAGGGTGAAGACCAGCCGGCTTATTTAATAGGTTGTGAACCCAACAAGTGCTGAGAGACACAACAACTGCCTGAAGAGAGAACAGACGGAGCTCCTCCTCCTTCTGTAGTCACCTACAGACTGAAGCCCACTGGCCCCAGGTGGGAGCCCAGGCATGTGGCACACAATGCCGCACCCCACACTTCACAATGCCCTCCCCGACAGCTCACAGTGCCCCACCCTGCCTGCCACCCCTCCCCAACAGCTCAGAATGCCCCTGCCTTGGCTGCCCCACCCTGTGGCTTATGATGCTGCTGCTCTCCTGGCCCCTCGTGCAGTGCCAGTGGGACTAAGGTTTTCATTCATCACCAGCTTCCTGAGATTTTAGTCCTAAGAAAAGCACAGGGTAGTTCATTACTTGAAGCCATCTTCCTCTATGAGTTCTATACAAAGCCTCAGTAGAGTGGGTCCCATTAGCAACCAAGTTGAACAACTTTTATTTGCTGACTGAATATAGATACACCTGAATTGTTGACTGCTTTTGTAACTAAACACTCCTCTCCTGTCTTCCAACGAGTGGTCATTTTTGTCCGCAACTTGACCACAGCAATCCCTGGGGCCCTAGCTCTACTCTCAATAAAGAGTTATGGCTGTGTGTTTTGAATGACACCTTAGGACCCATCCTGCCTCCACCTCCTTCTCCATAAAATAGAAACCTAACTTGCCCCTCCAAGCTCTGAAATGCTGAAACTTACCAACTCCCTTTTCTCCCCACTATTTCTTCCTTCCATGGCAGGGACTTTCAGGTTTTCTTTCTTTTACTAACAAGGCACTAAGCATGATTTTCTCATACAAAATCGAGAGCCATAAAGTGGCTTACCACAGTCCTATTTCAATAAAGATGAATACTCGACATCTGGCAAGTAGTGTGTGCCTGACAGTGTCCCCACTGTGCTATGCTCATTTAACCCTCAGAAACAATCTCATGTTACAGATTTTACAGAAGTTGTTGAGACAGAGAAGGTAAGTAACCTCCCCAAGGTCACATGACTGCTAAGGGTGGGGCCATAGTTTGATCCCAAGTAGTCTGAATTCCCCAATTGCTTAAGCATGATTATCAGAAAGTATAGCAGTCTGTTTTCACACTGATATAAAGAAATACCTGAGGTTGGGTAATTTTTAAAGGAAAGAGGTTTAATTGACTCAGTTTCACATGGCTGGGGAGGCCTCAGGAAACTTACAATCATGGCAGAGGGGGAAGTCCTTCAGGAAACTTACAATCATGGCAGAAGGGCAGGTCCGACTTACATGGTGGCCGCACAGAGAGTGGGAACATGTGAAGGAGCAACTGTCAAACATGTATAAAACCATCAGATCTCAGCTGGGCACAGTGGCTCACACTTGTAACCCTAGTACTTTGGGAGGCCAAGGCAGGTGGATCAACTGAGGTCAGGAGTTTGAGACCAGCCTAGCTAATGTAGTGAAATCCTGTCTCTACTAAAAATACAAAAATTAGCTGGGTGTGGTGGTGCATGCCTGTAATCCCAGCTACTCAGGAGGCTGAGGCAGGAGAATCACTGGAACTCAAGAGGCAGAGACTGCAGTGAGCCAAGATCGTGCCATGGCACTCCTGCCTGGACAACAGAGCAAGACTCCATCCCAAAAAACAAAACAAAACAAAACCCTATAAGATCTCATGAGAACTTACTGAATATCACAAGAACAGCATGAGGATAACTGCCCCCGTGATCCAATCACCTCCCCCTAGGCCCCTCCCTCGACACATCAGGATTATGGGGATTATAATTCATGATGAGATTTGGGTGGGGACATGGCAAAACCATATCAGAAAGTAAAGGTAGAAGTCAAGCTTGGATGGGAAATGACATTGTAGATTATTATTATTATTATTATTATTATTATTATTATTATTTTGAGACGAAGTTTTGCTCTTGTTGCCCAGTGAAATTGTTTCTCTAATTTCATTTTCAGATTGTGTCTTGTAGATGTATAGAAATACAATTGATAAATGATTCTGGCTATTAACCTTTTATGCTTCAACCTTGCTGAAGACTATTTTTTTTTTTTTTTTTTTTTGAGACGGAGTTTCGTTCTTGTTGCCCAGGCTGGAGTGCAATGGCGTGATCTTGGCTCACTGCAACCTCTGCCTCCCGGGCTCAAGCGATTCTCCTGCCTCAGCCTCCCAAGTAGCTGGGATTGCAGGCATGCATCACCGTGCCCGGCTAATTTTGTATTTTTAGTAGAGACGGGGTTTCTCCATGTTGGTCAGGCCCGCCTCAGCCTCCCAAAGTGCTAGGACTACAGGCATGAGCCATCATGCCCAGCCAGATTCGTATATTTTTAAAAGAATTTTTTTTACTTTTTATTTTTTTTTTTGAGACAGAGTCTCACTCTGTTGCCCAGGCAGTGGCACAATCATTGCTCACTGCAACCTCCACCTCCTGGGTCCAAGTGATTCTCATTCAAGTGCCTAAGCCTCCCAAGTAGCTGGGATTACAGGATCCCGCCCCCATGCTCAGCTAATGTTTGTATTTTTAGTAGAGATGGGGTTTCACCATGTTGTTCAGGTTGATCTCGAACTCCTGACCTCAGGTGATCCACCTGCCTTGGCCTCCCAAAGTGCTGGGATTGCAGGCATGAGCCACCACTCCCGAACAGAACAACATTTTTTTGATGTGGATTTTAAAATGCCTCCCCTTCTTTCAACATTGATTAAGTCCCTTCTACATGCCAGGCACTGTATATGTGAAATAGTCCCAACTCTCAATGAGTGTAGGCAGATACACAAACAAAGGCTTAAGGAGGTCAGTTTTCTGAGACCAAACTGCTGGACAGTATATGAACCTGGGATACAAACCCACCTCCATTTGACCTCAAATTTGATGCTGGGGTGGTTTTAATTTTATTCTGGGAATTTCAGTCATTCAACCATAAAAAGGTGAAAAGTCTCTGTCAGATGTGCGTGTAGTGGTCTGTATAATAAAGACTGAAGGAAGCAACCAAACCAATTAAGAGACTTTCTCTAAAGGCAGAGTAATGCTAAGGGCAGTGGCAGTGACAAAAGTGGAGGAAAAAGTCTGTGATCATTTGGGAGACAGAATAGGAAGTGCTTGGTCATGAGATGTGAAAGAAGAGGGGAAGTAGAAGGAAAACAGAGCTGCTCAGGCTCTGCTGGGGAAGACTAGGTATGTAGCAGTGCCTTCCTCCTGGCCGAGAATGTAGGAAGAGAAATAGGTAAGGAGGAAAAGATAGTTTTTTACTCTCAGTGTCACATTAAAATGGAACTCTCTGGTCAAAAGTTGAATATAAATCTCTGTAGGCTAAGTCCATTTGTGACATCCCAACATATGTTTTCAAAAATAACATACACACTAAATCAAGCCACTAAGCATAACTGGGGAAATTTCCTAAAATTTACATGCTAAAAAAATCACCATTTTTCATTTATTACTTTCATGGAGCAACTTTGAATCTATGGTTACAGCAAGTGAGGCACCTTGTATAAAATAAAGCTAATACATGAAATAAAACCATTTAAAATTATATTGTTCTCAGAGAATGCAGAAAGCAATTGAAGCCATGGGTGTGCAGGTGACTGCCTTGAGAAGTTGTGTATAGTAAGAAGAACTGGGAAGAAAGAAGACCTGGAGAATAGGGTGATTTACACGGCATTAAGTGAAGCTTGCAAAAGTGAGCACTGGGAGTCAAGAGACATGTATGAATCAGGAATGGCTGCTCCTGTGAGTTGTTAGAAAGGAGATGATGCCTTCTTTTCATATCTATAACAGCAGCACCTAGCACAGTGCCTGTTCAATAGGTACTCGACATGTATTATCCCAATGCAGAGTCAAATTTTGCCAGGAGGGCAGGAAAGCTACAAATTAGCTATGGCAACTTAGTGATTGGGCTTGTGTGTGTGTGTGAGTGAGCTGGATGTCAGGCAGTGGGCAAAGTAGTGAACTGGAGGTGAGAAAACAATGACACAAACTCAGGGCTTCTCTTCCCAAGTATTTGGCTGAGAAGAGAGATGTAGTATTAAAGGGAGATATGTGGTAAAGGAAGCCTTTTATTTCAAGATTCAACAAAAGCGTGAGTATACTTCTATGTTAAAGGGAAAGAGCCAACAGAGAAAACACATTTTTGAGGTTAGAAGAGAAGGAAGAACTAATGCAGAAGGGCCCCAAAAGGCACAGGTGCGTGCAATCCGGATCAGGGACAGATTAGCTTGGATTCCTACAAAAGCAAGAAGGGAGAAAGGACCATGTGACACTAGAGCTATTTCTGGTAAAGGAAAGGTTTAGGAAAAGATCTTTTGATGACCTTTATTTTAATAGAATTTTTTTTTTTTTTTTTTTTTTTTTTTGAGATGGAGTCTTGCTCTGTCACCCAGGCTGGAGTGCAGTGGCACAATCTCGGCTCACTGCAACCTCTGCCTCCTGGGTTCATGCCATTCTCCTGCCTCAGCCTCCTGATTAGCTGGGACTACAGGCACCCGTTACCATGTCCAGCTAATTTTTTGTATTTTTAGTAAAGATGGGGTTTCAACGTGTTAGCCAGGATGGTCTCCATCTCTTGACTTTGTGATCCGCCTGCCTCGGCCTCCCGAAGTCTGGGATTATAGGCGTGAGCCACTGCACCCGGCTAGACTTAAAAAAAAAAAAAAAATACTGTGGGAAAAAGGATATTACGTATAGAAAAGTCTACACTTCTTGATACAACTAACTAAAAAAAGCCTGATACACTAAACAAAACCCAAATAATGTCTTCCCTAAAAGTGGGTAACTTGAAAAGCAATTCGAGCAAAAATCAAGGAGTTCAATTATAAATAAGTATATCAACAAAGTGAAAGATGGGTTTAATTTTTCCCACAAAAAGTTAAAAGAAATAACAGCAGTTTTAGAGGAAGAGGAAAAAATAATAAGAAAATTATATGCAGTTGCAAAATGTATGACTATTTACAAACTCTAACATATAACTACAAAACGGACCAGAAGAATCATTATCATAGGAAGCAAAGGGTCATTTCAAAAATCAGAGGAGGGATGATTCATATTTAATTTAATTCTGTGGAAAAAATTTAAGTAACCTTTGAGGACAAAAATAGGTGATATGTTGAAATGCAGGAAACCACAGTGGAAGGAAAAAGAATTCAAGAAAGCTCAGTTTCAGTAACCAGTATCTAGTAAAATCTTCAGGACCTAGAGGCTACAATCTGCATTAATAGTGTCTGAAGACCTAGAAATGTCATTAAATACCATTTTGGATAATTCTTGTAGACTTGAGATGATGTCTATTTAAAGTTACAAAATAGTGCCCGTATTTCTGTATTCATTACAGAAAACAACTGGATATGGAAAAGAAACTAACATGCTATGCCACAATCTCTAAAGAAAGATTAGGGAAGTTTCAGCTTAAAGCAAGGATAATCACAATAAAGTTTTACAACCCTTTGCAAGCATATATGAAAAACTTACAAGAAGTTTGTAATGATCTTTTCTTAAGCTAAGAGAATGGAAAAAATGAGAAAAATTAAATTATAAAATGAAACTTTGGTTTAGAGGTAAGAAACATTTGATGACAGTCAAGAGATCAGGGTTGTACAGTGTATTATGTGAATGTTGTGACTCATTGGTTTCATCTTGGATATCATAACTTGACATTTTGTAAAAGTGATTTTTCATGGGAGTTTTTTCAGGTGCCCTATAAAGTCCTGTCCCATGAGAAGCGAATAATAGTCTTCCATATTCTTGAGATATCTTAATGAATAGCATCTTCTACAGTCTTCCATTGTTTAGTCCTTGGAGAGACACTGACTGAAGCTGTGAGGTTTCACAATGACATGTCAGCCAAATACATATGCTCAGATTTACCATTTATCAAGAGGTCTTCACACTATCAATTGTGCAATTATCATTCTACACACAGGCAGTGATAAAGGGAGTAAAAAACCACAGCCATGGATCGGGAGACCAAGGTACCTCCAGAGGAGTCCAGTGGGTCCAGAAGCCCTTTGGATGTTGGTCAGAGGCTCCTCTTGGGCAGAGATCACAGCAGCAGCCAACAGGTCTGCTGAAATCCTTAAGAGTTCTCATGGACAAAGTTTGTGAAGGCATCTTAGACAAGATCTTGTTTTTGCTGGTTTTATGATCCTCTGCAGATGGGTCTATTCTCATTATCTCAGCCACCTTTCACTTCCTATCAGTTCAGTTCAGGTCTCTCATGATCCCAGGCAGCAGTAGTTGTTATCACGTGAGTTCATTTATATATGTTTATCTCTTTGGGGATGGGGGGACAACTTCACTGTGGACTTAATTCTACTGGAGATGAGTGACCCCATTTTAAGACAACAGGTTCACAAATTATTATCACATATCAGCAGGGCAGACAATAGCTACGACCTGGGGCTGAAAGCAGGTAACTCCATTTATTCTGCAAACATTGTCTTGATTATGGTGCCAGTTGCTGTGAGGGATTTCCTTTCCACCACCTGTTTTTCACAAGGTTTGAGTATGAAATGCTAACATTCTACTGATTTCTGGGTGAAGGGACTGACTGCACCATCCTAGCCTGTCAGAGCACTTGCCCCAGTACTTCCACTTTAAGAGTTTTCCACCTTGTCCAGAACTACAGTCCATTAATCCCCTCATTTTCTCTCTTAAGAGAATAAACAGGCCAGGTGCGGTGGCTCACGCCTGTAATCCCAGCACTTTGGGAGGCTGAGGTGGGTGGATCATCTGAGGTCAGGAGTTCGAGACCAGCTTCGCCTACATAGTGAAACCTCGTCTCCACTAAAAAAAAAATCACAAAAATTAGCCAGGCGTGGTGGCAGGCGCCTGTAATCCCAGCTACTCGGGAGGCTGAGGCAGGAGAATCCCTTGAACCTGGGAGGCAGAGGTTGCAGTGAGCCAAGACTGTGCCACAGCACTCCAGCCTGGGCAACAGAGTGAGACTCCCTCTCAAAAAAAAAAAAAAAAAAAAAGAAAAGAAAAAAAAGAGAGAGAGAATAAACAACACATCTCAAGTACACACCCACATCCCTCTTATCCCAAATACCAAACACACAAAAATCCAATCTGTCTCCTTCTACCTAAGCAATTTTAGATAGTCACTTTCTCATAATTACCTTAAGCTCCCTGACTTGCTGCTCATCCTTTCTCTGGCAAAATCTCATCCTTGGATGAGCCCGACTTTGTGTTTGCTCAATGACACCACTCACCTGAACCAGAAAAAATATCAAAAAGTGGTCAGAGATATCATCATAAATTCAAATTACTTTCACAAAAAATTGGCCCTAAATGTTTCCAGAAATCAATAAAAGTTTTGTTTCTCCAATGACATCATTTCTTCAGAAACGCAACGTGTATAACCTATTTTTTCTATGTTCTTCTAACATTTATTCAACTTCTCTCATCTGATATCTTGCCAAATCATTCAAAGAGAAAATATATCCCATTAGGCAAGAGCCGACCATATTCCCATCACCTGAGAAAATCACATGCACAGGATGCACCCACCTCACCTTTCTCTGCCTCATCATGTCAGAAAAAGTACCCCTCCTTTTGTCACAAGGCAAATCTGAGATAAAAGATTTAGATGGCCTGTAATTCCAGCACTTGGGGAGACCAATGCAGGCAGATTATTTGAGTCTAAGAGTTCAAAAGAAGCCTAAGCAACTTAGGGAAACTGCATCTCTCAAACAAATACAAACCATTAGCCTAGCATGGTGGTGTGGTGGCACATGCCTGTAGTCCCAGCTACTCAGGGTGGGGAGCACTGAGGTGGGAGGATCACCTGAGCTGGAAGGTTGTGGCTGCAGTGAGCCGTGATCACGTCACTGCACTCCAGCCAGGGTAACAGATATTTTTAAAAGGATCTTCTCTGTTAAAAATAATCAAATAAACAGGTGGCCATGAGGCTGAGGTGGCTGCAGTGCACTCAATTCCTCCTCAAATAAACCAAAACTTGACTCAGTGTAAATAATAAAAGGAAACTTAAGCTTAACCAATCAGAAACCACCAACTAACATCTAACTAGAGACCTTCCACTGTAATGTTCCAAATGAGGCCACTGCTCCACTTTACCCAATCAAGTATTTTCTTTTTCTTCCACATTCACCATATAAAATTCTTCCCCCACCCTCCCTAAGCCTCTCTGTTGGACCTCTGAGCTGCTTGCAGTCTGGGGCTGCCTAGTTTATACATTTCTGAATGCTCAAATATATTTTCTAATGTTTCAAAGTGGCTCTGGTGTAGGAGGTTGTTGGTGGAGTGACCCAAGAGTATACAGGAATTGAGGGCATATGAGATCTCTGGACTCTGCACTCCATTTTGCTGTACACTCAAAACTACTCTAAAATAATATATCTTTAAAAATCTATAACTATCATGTAGCCCTTTTCAAGTCTCCAACTGGTTGGAGCCAGTTCGATTAAAGCTCAGAAAAAAAACTGGTTAATAAGCTAGTTCTGACCCAACTGGCAAGAAGCGGCAGGAAAGACCCAGGCCAGGGGAGCATATTGCACATGCATGCACCAGGAAACTGGAGGAAGCTTGGAGGCCCTTTAGCCTGGTCCTGAGCCCACTGAAACTGCAGTTACAGGCACAGATGCCTGGGGCACCAATCTGAATCTGCCAACATCCAAGGCCACATGAACACAAATGCGCAGAGTGTCCTCTGCGATCGGTAGCTAAGGATGTTAGGCCATGATTGGACTAGGATGGGAGATGAACTGAGAACTATAGATTCTGTAGGCTTTTGTTGTCTCTTCCCACCCCCAAGCAACAAGTGATGAACACACACACACACACACACACACCCTGTAGTGACTAACAGGATCTCCCTCCAGGGAATTTGCAGAAAGGGGAGCAGAAAACATCCCAGAGGCCTTTCACAGCTACTTCCTTGAGCCCCCTTTCAGACAGTGCTGTCTAGACCTGTCTCAGCCCAAGCATCACCACCCTGATATGCAGAAGCTGGCATCCTTACCTGAAGTTCAACATCAAGAAATGATCTCTTCTACTCAACACTGATAGAAATACCTCTAAGCAACGTCCTCATTGGCAGGGGTGGAGTGGGGGAGTTTGTTAAGAAGTGAGGCCTCTGTCTACCACCTAGAGAGCCTGGAAATTTCCATCTGTGCCACAAAGTCCAAATCACTGGCCACTGCCCCAGTGTATGGCAGATTAGAACATCTCTCCATCGGATCTGGGTTTCTATTCCATTGAGTGAAATGGCTTTTCTATTACAGGAACAGAATAAGGGATCAAAAGGGTCTTACAACTGAACTCCAGTGTACAGTCTGCACAGACACTAGGCTTGTGCAAATATGACACAGCGAGGTCCCAGGACCCTTAAGCCAGCTGAATGTACTGAGTTTCAGGAAACAGTGAGATACATTCAGCAAAACAGTGGGCTTCATGCTGAAAGAAGTCAATCCAAGTAAACACACATCACACACACACACACACACACACACACACACCCGCAGACACCCTAGTGGCCAATAGGTCCTCTCACCAAAAACCTGCAATCAGGAGAGCAGAAAGCCTCCCAGGGCTCCACCACTGCCCTTTCTGGAGTGCCTTATCAGACGGCCAGCCTCAGGACAGCACTGTCTGATCCTGGTCCAGCCCAAACCGCCATCACCCTGTGATGTGGGAGCAGGCCACTTCACCAGAACCTCTGTGGCAGAAAAATTTCTCTTCCTTTTAAAATGATGAGAGGGAACCTTCAGACAGTGTCCTGATTAGGGTGGGTGGAGAGGGGGGTTTCCCAGAAAGTCAGGCAGGGCAGGGCAGAAGCCCTCTGGGTTAACTGTGTGCTTTTGATATGAAGGCAGGTAAGACTGGACAGGTGGGGGTGTTAGTGAGGGGATGGACTAGGGTGTGCTGAAGAACTCCACTTGGGCTCTGCACACCAGGGAAAATGACCATAAAACATCCCATCTTCACTGCTCAGAGAAGGCTAGATCTGCTGTGAGCTAGAAAGCCATGTGGGGGCAGCTGATGAGTCATCAAATGGGAGAAATCTGAGAGCCATGTGTTCCACAGGCCTCTGGTCCTTGTTCAGGCAGCAGGGCACTGTGAGATGTGGCTCCTTGGCCCTTTCCAGCCACCACCTTGATTGCCTGCTGCAAGGAAAGAGACTGAAGCCCAAGAATGGGGTCTTGCTCACCATAGGATGACGGCTCAGTGTGCAGAGCTGAGCTATGGCCCAAGAGGCAGAAGGTGGGGATGACCCAGGCTGAGCTGGGGGATCCAACTGAACATGGACTTGCTAAGAAGCTGTGGGCTATGATGCCTTGGGACCCCAGTCTGGGTCTAGAATTGTAGCAAAACAGGCTACTGGGAAAAGTCCTTGGGAAGCCAACTCACTTTTGCTTTCATCCATGGGCAAACAAACCAACCCCCACCACTTCCCACTCCCTCTGAAAGCCACTTGGCCCTCTGATCGACCACACCACAACGGTGTCACTCTGTTAAGGCACAGGTAGACAAGACATCCAGCCATGCACACTCCAGGGCCCACACATGTCCAGAATACACTGGTTCTTGTTGAGACTCCACTCTTCCAACTCAGACAGAAGCTCCCCAATCTCCTCAGCCACTCCCAACCACTGGAGGCCTGAAAACTTTCATGCATGCTGCTATGGTCTAAAGCACTTGTGGTGGTTTTAATTTTCATTTTCCTGATAATCAGTGATGCTGAGCACCTTTCCATATGCCTTTTCACCAACTGGATGTCTTCTTTGGCTAAATGTCTATTCAAATCCATTGCCCATTTACAAATCTGCTTTTTTGTGGGCTTCTTGATGTTTTTCTCTCTTTTTTTTCTATTTATTTATACAAGTTCCTTAGGTATTTTGGATATTTTTAAAAATGATTTTCAATTCCACTGCCCAGTTATAAATTTTTTTTTTTTTTTTTTTTTTGAGACAGAGTTTTGCTGTTGTTGCCCAGGCTAGAGTGCAATGGTGCAATCTTGGTTCACAGCAACCTCCACCTCCCAGAGTCAAGCAATTCTCCTGCCTCAGCCTCCTGAGTAGCTAGGATTACAGGCATGTGCCACCATGCCAGGCTAATTTTTGCATTTTTAGTAGAGGCAGGGTTTCTCCATGTTGGTCAGGCTGGTCTCGAACTCCTGGTCTCAGGTGATCTGTCCACCTTGGCCTCCCAAAGTGCTGGGATTACAGGCGTGAGCCACTGTGCCCGGCCAATTATCCCTTTTTGTGTTTTTTTTTTTGGGGGGGGTGGGGGGAAGAACAGAGTCTCGCTCTGTCACCCAGGCTGGAGTGCACTGGTGTGATCTCGGCTCACTGCAGCCTCCGCCTCCCAGGTTCCAGCAATTCTCCTGACTCAGTTTCCCGGGTAGCTAAGATTACGGGCGTGCAACATATGCCCAGCTAATTTTTGTATTTTTAGTGGAGACGGGGTTTCACCATGTTGGCCAGGCTGGTCTCAAACTCCTGACCTCAGGTGATCCACCCACCTCGGTCTCCCAAAGTGTTGGGATTACAGGCAGGAGCCACCACTCCTGGCCCCATTTTGTGTTTTAACATCAGTCAACACTCATATTTTAAAATAATAACAATGAATGGCGGTACCTTAGAACAAGGGAATTATACATCTTTCTCTTGTCCTAGTGCAGACATTTTGTCTATAAAATGTTATTCACAGATGAATTCATGAGAACATAACTGTGAATTTTAAATCCATATACAAGTGTATGCTCGTTCATGAATATTTCAATAAAATAAAAGTAATAGCAAAAAAGAATTCCAGAGTTGAAGCAGTTTCAGGAAAAAGGAGTTGGCAGTATGAAGTAAAATAGCAAAAAATGGGTGTTTTTTTAAATGGGTATATTTGTGTCTACAACTTTTTTTTAATTATAGCATTAGACAATGTGTATATATATATACATATATAAAGCAATGGAAGTGGCATTGTTTTCATACTAGTCTAGAATATTAAAATACATGTAATATGTGATCAGCAAAATAATGGCCCCCCCCAAAGATGTCCACAGATTCCTAGAACCTTACATGAAAATGGTACATCATGCATGTGATTCAGGTAAAGACCTTTACATGAGGAGACTACCCTGGTGCTATGGAATGAACGTTGTGTTCCGTCAATGTTCATGTGTTAAAATCCTAACCCTCAAGGTGATGGAATTAGGAGGTTAAGCCTTACAGGAGACTCTGCCCTCATGACTGGGATTAGCACCTTATTAAAGGCACAAGGGAGCTTGTTTGTTCCTCTCACCATGTGAAGACACAGCAAGAAGGAAGCCTCTATGAGAAAGCAGGCCTTCACCAGACACCAATACTGCCGGCACCTTGATCTTGCACTTCTCAGCCTCCAGGACTGTGAGAAACAAAGTTCTATTGTTTATAAGCTACCTGGTCTAATGCATTTCCTTGTAGCAGCCTGTATGGATTAGGACAGTGGGCTCATGTGGATGATGACGGTGTCTCCATTCAGGACTAAGTAAGCACATGAGTCCTTAACAGTGGAAGAGAAGGGGGAAGGAAAGAGCCACAGAGACATGTGGCCAAAGAAGACCGGTCCATGGGATGCAAGGTTGCTAATGGTGACAGTGGAGAAGAGCCCAAAGCCAAAAAATGCAGGCAGACTCCAGAATGTGGAAAAGGTGAGAAAAAAGATCCTCTAGAGCCTCTAGAGATGAAGGTAGCCTTTCCACCACCTAGATTTTAGCCCAGTGAGATCCACATCACACTCTGACATACAGGAGTGTAATAAATTTGTTTTATGCCCTGACATAGTGGTAGTTTGTTGTAGCAGCAATGGACTAGGAATATATAAATATATATACACACACACACAAACACTACCCCCTCACCACACACACACACACACACACACATAACTATATATATCCTACCCTTCAAAATTGAAGCAGATAAACTACACATTAGCATTAACTTAGCTGGGTGTAGTGGCACATGCCTGTAGTCCCAGCTACTCAGGAGGCTGAGAGGGAGGATCATGTGAGCCCAGGAGTTTAAGATCAGCCTGGGCAAACACACTGAGGCCACATTTCAAAAACAAACAAACAAAAAAACACAACAAATCTTTGATTAAGCTCATTTCCCAAATCTGAAGAGGAGACAATTATTAGATAAAGAGGA
The DNA here is from genome assembly GCF_029281585.2 of Gorilla gorilla gorilla. Lineage (NCBI taxonomy): Eukaryota > Metazoa > Chordata > Mammalia > Primates > Hominidae > Gorilla > Gorilla gorilla. The sequence goes on along the minus strand of NC_073232.2, from coordinate 42,042,038 downwards.
GAAAAGAGAAAGGTAGAGCTGCTGACTTCTGTGGTGGAAGCAGAGGCACAGGCCCAAACATACTCCTGTCCTCCTGGCTTTCCTGTCCCTTCTCATAAGGGACACATGAACCTCTCAAACTGAACCATGGATCACAGACCCATACTCAGAACTCAATACAGTTTTGTTCTATGATTTTTTACATGTCTGTGTCCTTGTATCTGCCTCCCATTCCCAACTCCCTTACTCTAGTTAGAAAAAAATGGCTATTACCAAATATGAGTACATCCTCATATACTAATGCCAACTGATCACCAGCTGGTTTTCTTCTTTTACAAAGTCATAAATCTTTAGACTTTAACACATCTTCCAAGCAATAGAATGTTATTTTCCAGTTCATTAACACAAATTCTATATTTAAAATGAAGACTTCACAAGTTGATTTAAATAACATATTAACCAAAATACACTGGCCATGGTTCAAACTGACATTTTAATTAAATGTGATGATAGGTTGAGTAACCTAGCAGTACTCTAAAATGACTTTTGGTTATGGCTTTTTCCATATTATGTTTAGGCTGAGGCATCCCTAAATGATTCAATTGTAATTCCTCTATTCCTCTTCTTAAACATGAGATTTATCTTTACAAAATAATTTATTTTCTTAAAATTACAAGTTAATTCTATAGTTCATGCATACATAATCTCAGCAGATATCAGCTGTATGTGTACACACATACATATAGGTATTTGTATATACACACATTACATAATTTTTTAAAAAACTTATTAGTAGGGTAGAACCACGAAGACAAAGAGGCTTTGTGTAATGTGATGGAAACACAATTGCAGGACGAACAACAGGCTGCTGTGAGGGCTGCATTTACCCTTTCTGCTGTAAGACTTGGAAAAACATGGATAGTGGATATTTAATCCGCATAACAGAAATTTCAGGGTGCAGAAAACTTCCCACAATTTTTACAGACAATGTCAATAGAAAGGCATTCAATGCAGGGAATACACAGTGTGACAGTATACAAAAATAAGCAGGTTGATGGTTTAGATTTATGAGACGAGAAAGAAATAGTAGATGATGCCATAATTCTCCTTTTATGGAGTTATGAAAATTCTTCATTTTATATAAGGTCAGGTGCTTTCAAATGTCAATCAGAAAAATATTTAAAGGAAGAATCAAATCTAAGATGTGGAGAGATCTTTATAAAAATGACCTTCAGGCCAGGCACGGTGGCTCACACCTGTAATCCCGACACTTTGGGAGGCCAAGGTGGGTGGATCACAAGGTCGGGGGATCGAGACCATCCTGGCCAACATGGTAAAACCCCATCTCTACTAAAACACAAAAAATTAGCCAGGAGTGGTGGTGTGTGCCTGTAGTCCCAGCTACTTGGGAGGCTAAAGCAGGAGAATTGCTTGAACCCGGGAGGCAGAGGTTGCAGTGAGCTGAGAGCACCACTGCACTCCAGCCTGGCAACAGAGCAAGACTCCATCTCAAAAAAAAAAAAAAAAGAAAAAAAATTACCTTCATTCTGAGAAGGTATAATCATCAACACATTCTTGAGCACAACTATGCACATACGCACTTCTAAATTCACAAACCATACTTGTGCACACACTGATGTCTCTAGATTCCTTTTTTGAAGAGAGGGCAACTTGGTGTGTCACCCAGGCTGGAGAGCAGTGTTAGGATCATAGCTCACTGCAGCCTCAAACTACTGGGGTCACATGATCCTCCTACATCAGGCTCCTCAGTAGCCTGAACTATAGGAATGAGCCACCATGCCCAGCCAATGTTTCCATTTTTTTGTAGAGATGAAATCTTGCTATATTGCCCAGGCTGGTCTTGAACTCCTGGCCTCAAGGAATCCTCCTGCCTTGCCCTCCAAACGTGCTGAGATTACAGGTGTGAACCATGTGCCCAGCAACCGGATTCTTTATTAAGAAGAAAATTTGTTTCCTGACATGTAGGCAATGAATTGATAAATAATAGTTCACAAATTACTAATTTACAAGTCAATATAAATGAGGTGAGTAAACACAAAAATAACAGCATAAACAGTTCATGACTTCACGTTTCTTTTTCTCCTTTAAAATGTAGCTCTGACAGAGACTACTACTTCTTGTCCATTCCATGGAAAAGTCAGAGGTGGTTAAAATGTCAGAGGTACACTTACTAATACTTTGCTGCCTTTTGTGTAGCTTCCTCTCAGTACTTCACCAGTTGGGATTGACACACCTCTACAGCTGGGTTCAGGAACCAGACAGCAGCACACAGAACGGGGAATCCAAAGCCATCTCTGACACTAAAAGCAATGAAAACAAAAATAACCAAACATATTATCAAGAAATGAACAAGAGATTGATATCAAGTAGAGCAAGAAGAGAAGAAAGCATTTAATCTGCCAGGCTTTCATTCTGACAAAATAATTTACAACATGCATGTCTCTATCTGACATGAGTGAATAGAAAAAGAACCCAAATGCCCAGTTGAATTGCAAGATGAAAATGAAAAAGAACTCTTGCTTATTCGCCAGGGTACAATCTAATCTGGGCTACTAAAACACTTTCATGCACTGATTCTATGTAACACATGCTTTATTGCCATTTGGAAATGGGATTTCTTGCTTTGATTTAAATATACTTCCTTGGATTTCTGCTTTAAGTATACTTTCTTAAACATATTCACAGCTACATTCTCAGTACAAATTTTCAGGTGTAAGTAACTACTTCTGCTTTTGATAGACAGTATAATTGGTGAAATAAGCTATACTTCCATGTAAATGTGAGAGTACAAGGTAAGATTCCAGAGTCAAGTAAAACATAACAGTCAAGAAAATAAAAAGGTGAGAGTAACTGGGCAGTGGGGAAATCTTGTGTGTGGAAAGAATGAATCTGTAAAACTGTTCTTTCCTAAGAGAGTTCAGCAGGATTTGGATGATAGAGAGCTTTGTGTACAAGGGTTCCAGTTCCACATAGTTTAGGTCTAATTTCAAAGGCAACTTCTAGTGCAACCTGTGACTCACGCTGTCCTAAAGTGCTGTATGTAAAGGGTCTGGAGATAACCCACAAGCAGCACTGTGAACCCCTGACAGCAAGCCTTTCCAGATAAATACCAGGTCAGTGTCTACAGCTGATGACAGAGCAGAATATCTGAAAAATAATACTTCTTCGGCCAATGGACTGCCAGTGACTATTATTTAGTGTAAAATACTGTATTACATATGTGTAATTTTTTAAATTGCAGTGTTTCACATCGAAGCAATTAAATATAAAAACCAAATGTTTATTCAGCTTAAAGGCAACTTAGAAATACTGATCCCAGATAGAAAGATGCTTTAGTCCCAAGTCCGCTGTTCTAAAATGCCACAACTAAACCAACAAAGGGATCTTGAAGCATAATAAGTGTTCATACCTTTTCAGCTATACCTCTGCTTGTCTTGAATATAAAAACCTAAGCTGCAGTTACGCCACAGCACAGAATGTGTTATATTTTACATCACTGAGCCTTAGTTTTACAAATGGTAAAAAATAGGGAAGGTAAACTGAGGTTTTCTTAAGGAGCTGTTACATCCAACAGACTCATGAAAATCTTTGCCAAATGTCCCCGGTACATAGCTCCTCCCCACTGATGGGCTCAACGGGGAGAAGCTATGCACATGTCTCAATTTGCATATGCTCAATGGCAATACAGGATTCCTAGGATAAAGTAAGGGATATAAATGACACAGCACACTGAAAAGACTGTAATGTTACTTCAGAATGTTGCAAAATAAAGATCACAGATGAAAGTTTTAGTTCACTGAAGCATGTAGTCATGTATATTTCATTTGTGTGTTTTAAAGTCTTATACTGCTTACATCCTTTCTTTTTTGTTTGTTTTAAAATAATTATATTTGGCTACAAAGATCAATAACAAGGATGATGTCAGTCCAGGTTGGACAGGCAGTTCTGGGGCAGATGTTCTTGCAGTGTTTTTTTTTTTTTTTTTTTTTTTTTTTAGTATTTATTGATCATTCTTGGGTGTTTCTCAGAGAGGGGGATTTGGCAGGGTCATAGGACAATAGTGGAGGGAAGGTCAGCAGATAAACATGTGAACAAGGGTCTCTGGTTTTCCTAGGCAGAGGACCCTGCGGCCTTCCGCAGTTTTTGTGTCCCTGGGTATTTGAGATTAGGGAGTGGTGATGACTCTCAAGGAGCATGCTGCCTTCAAGCATCTGTTTAACAAAGCACATCTTGCACTGCCCTTAATCCATTTAACCCTGAGTGGACACAGCACATGTTTCAGAGAGCAAGGGGTTGGGGGTAAGGCCACAGATTAACAGCATCCCAAGGCAGAAGAATTTTTCTTAGTACAGAACAAAATGGAGTCTCCCATGTCTACTTCTTTCTACACAGACACAGCAACAATCTGATTTCTTTTTCCTTTTCCCACACTTCCCCCCCTTCCACTTGACAAAACCGCCATCGTCATCGTGGCCCGTTCTCAATGAGCTGCTGGGTACACCTCCCAGACGGGGTGGCGGCCGGGCAGAGGGGCCCCCCACATCCCAGACGGGGCGGCCGGGGAGAGGCGCCCCCCACCTCCCTCCCGGAAAGGGCGGCTGGCCGGGCGGGGGCTGCCCCGCCGCCTCCCTCCCGGACGGGGCGTTATACTGCTTACATTCTTATGTGGGAAAATATATCTTGTTTGGGCTTTCTGGATGAAATATGAACAGGCAAAACTAAAAATAATTTTACAACCCAAATCACCAGATGTTAATGGCTGGTAATTCAACCGGAAATCTGAAAGACAACATCTATTTCATTGTGATACCAAATATCAGTGACAAGGAAGATTTTATTTGTGGTATTTAAGTGTAGTCCTCTGGAACAAATGACTTGGTTCACAGGCAGCACGCCCTCTGCTGAACTGCCATGGCCTGACAGCCTGTCTTATTTGCCAAACTGTTCATTAGGTTTGGCAATCTTCACCTGTGCCTCCAGCTTATATTTCAGCAAATAATACATTATCAGTCTGCTTTTGTCATCTTCTGCAGTGAGCTTCCAACACTCCTTTAGCATATGGTGCTCCTGCATCTGCAATCCTTCAAACATACCTTGTATACATGTCATTATTTTTCAACTGTCAATTCAGCTTCCAGCTTGGAGGCTAGCCTAGCTTAAATAAAGCAAAAATACAAGACAGAGAATATGCAAAGTAAGTCCTGCATTGTAAATATTAAGTGGGCTGACCAATCATTTAATTAACATTAAAAAAGAATACATTCACCATACAAATTTAATATTTAAATATTGATTTCAGAGCATATTTTGGAGTGAGGCACAGGTGACAATAGAGCAGAGGATTCCTCTCCCAATTGTCTCTGACTTATCCAACCTTTGTTACAGGTCAGAGAGTTCTCCAACTTATAAATAAACAACAGAGATAATGTGGCAACAAGGACACAGAGACGTACTGAGAGTACTGCTCAGCTCTCTGCCTAGGCCTGATTCTGCTGATCCCTGACAATGAGCGCTGTGAAATTTACAGCAGATCAATACACATACACACAAACACACAAATGAGATACTCCATGGGCAAAAAGCACCAAAGATATACAATAAAATGTCTGAAAGACCATAAAACAACTTCTGATGAAATGCTGTTTTCATTTTGCAGAAGTAAAATATTCACCACCAACCCTATAATTAGCTTAAAAATTACACTAAGTACAGTAATTTTGGATCCCATCTCCAATTCATACCTTATCGGCATGTAACAATTACATTGCATCTACAACAAAGCTGGAATAGACTTTATATGCTGAATACAACTTGTACAGTAAGAAGGTAATTTTCTGAAATACTGAGAATACAACATTTGTATGCCACACTCTACTTCACAAGTTAAAAGAAAATACAATCATTTCTATTCTCAAGTGTATTGAAATAAAATACAGAAAAGAGTATTCTAATACCAGTTAACATTAAGAGAATATATCTCTAAACCAAAGATCTTGGATCTTCTAGAAAGACAAAATCAACCTGTATATACTTGGGTAAGAAAAAAAAATTAAGAGATCAAGAAAGGAGAGAGGATGTTAGCATAGAATCATCTCCAAAAATGGCTTTCCGATGCATTCGACCAGTTTTCAAGTCCATTTGTTTTTCCTCCTTTAGCATCAACAGCCTATATTACCAAGGAAATGCAAAATAATCCAATTTGTACATTAACCAGCTAATCTAGAAATGGCAATACAGTCAATGAAAATACAAAGAAATAGAAAAATGTCAAGGAATTGTTTAAGATGTTTAAGATGATATAGCACAGGGAAAACATGATCTGATAAACACTGGAAGAGTTAAACTCAGGCATGGTTTCCTAACACCACACTTCAAATGAACTTATAGAAAGAATAAAGGAATAATCCTCTAAAAAAAAATCTAATTTTAGAAAAAAAGTGCTCAAAAGGAAAGTTAGCATTTTGTACATCTTTTGGAAAGCTGATTAATTTCTAAGCTAAATGATGCTTAAGATGATCCTTAAGAGAAATGGCTGAGTCCAGGCCCAAGGCAGAAAGAGGGCAACATAAGCCTGGATACTTTTGTTCTGTGAGAAAGTAAGAAATGCTCAAAGATTAATAGAGACAGTTGAAAGGACACAGGAGACAGGCTGAAGGCTCCCACGGCCAAATCTGGGACAGCATAGGCATCAGAAAGAACAATGACAGTGATGGAAAATAACCCATGGAATAAAATGCAAGTGCATTAGTCAGCAGAGATACCGAAATAAAAAGGAGAAGTGAAAGCTCTTTGTTAAAAATGCCAGCTAACAAACGTCGGAGGAATGACAGAGGAAGAACATCCATTTTAAGTCACCAGTGCCATAACTGATAAAGAAGATCATCAGGAGGCTAAAATCACTGGATAAAAGAAAACTATACGAAGCTATTTAACATACCACGATATATAAAAGTATGAAAACATAAATTAGAAAAAATGAAAAATTGTACCACAGGAGATGAATAAGTTGGAATACAGCAATAATAGGCCAGCCGTAGTGGCTTACACCTGTAATCCCAGGACTTTGGGAGGCCAACGCAGGAGGATTGCTTGAGTCCAGGAGTTCGAGGCCAGCCTGGGCAACATAGTGAGAACTCGTCCCTAGAACAACAACAAAAAAATATTAGACGGGAGTGGTGGTGCACTCCTGTAGTCCCAGCTACTTGCGGGGCTGAAGAGGGAGGATCCACTTGAGCCTGGGAGTTCAAGGCTGCAGTGAGCCAAGATCACACCACTGCACTCCAGCCTGGGAGACAAAGTGAGACCTTATCTCAAAACAAAACAAAAAAACCACAGTAACAAAAAAAACACCAGTAACAACAAAATGACAACTACATAAAGACTGTATAGAAAACAAAATGCTCAGAATATAGAAATAAATTATGTATTTTACCTGTAACTATATTAGAAGAGAGTATTCTTGTAGACAAGGATGACCAGAAGGATATGCAAAAATGAAAATAGCTAATAACACTCATTATGTCAGGAACTTTAGTACGTAGTTTGTGCACGCTGTAACAAATTACATACTAGATTATCTCAAAATTTTCAGATACATTTTACTGGGAGTCATAAACTAATACAACAAAACCAATGTTTTGCAAACATCCACTATGTATAAAGGTATACAAATTCCCAAGAAAGGCTGAAAAATAATTCACATAAGCCACACATCAGTGGAAACCTACCCATAGGAGATAATACAACATAATCTAAATAAAACTTTCAGAGACAAGGCATGTGGCTTCTGGACAGCCACAAACTCCCTGTTTCTGCTCTACTGTTTTGGCCACCAAAAGAAAGCCACGTGTCCTCAGGTCTCTTAAAAAACAAAAAAGCAACCTATGGAAGATGGCGTGGTATTTGAGGAATATTTGGGGTCTCTTGAAAAATGCATCCTGTATTTTATTTCAAGAAAAGACTCCCTCATAATGTCAGGTAAGTGAAGAGCCCTCAGAGACACATGCACACACAAAGAAAAACAAAACAACATAGAATGAATCCCACCAAAATGTGTTATGATGGCAGAATTATGGGTGATATGATCTGCTGTAATATATATTTTTATTAAAAATAGAAAAAAAGCAGACTTACCCTTGATTATCTATAGCCTCTGACCCAAGTGGCTTGGAATCAGAAAACAACATCACTCGACTTGAAGCCATCTTGGCATCAATGGTGGAGTGGGTGGAGATGAGACTCTGGACCAGCTCATGGGTGGGCCCCACCTCGTCCTGTCAAGACCACCAAGAAAGGGCACATGAGGAAAGCACAAAGATCCTGGAGAGACACTGGTTTCACTCAGTTCTCAAAATTATCTTAGACACATTTCCTGAGAACCTTTCTTAATGCCTCAAAAACCAGAGAAGAAAATCCTTATAACAAAGCTTGAAATGGATCCCCATCTCCATTAAACTTTTCCAAACCTCAGTGAGTATATAACCTGATAACCTAAACACCTTGCTAGAAACATCTCAGTTCCAATCCTACAACAATGCTAGCTTTTCTAACATTTTAAAATAACCCTGATTTTAACCCAATAAAATTCCACTTCAGAACTAAAAATATTGGAAATCCACTTTAAAATAAAGAATGAGGAGACCATTGTGAATGAGAGAAAGAAAAAGACCAATGAGAGCTGGAAAGCACACTGATTTTGTAGAAACGGAGATAAGCCGGGCAGGTGCCACACTGGCAGCAGTGCCCATGCTGGGGCCATGGATCAAGGAGGCATGGAGGACAGGACTCTTCTGCTTGGTACAATGAAAAAATGGTATTCTTTTTATTCTACATATTGACAATATGCATTTGGGCCTTTATTATAAGTACGAGAGAAAAATCTTCAATAAATAAAAGCTGAGTATATTACTTTTTTAAATTAAAAAATAGATTCAGAAAGAATAATGAGAGTTCAGAGCAATGACTCCTGCCTCACTGATGCCTGAAAACCGTGGCTGCCACCAAGGTCAACATAGACAGCGTCTTTGTCATACAGCACACCCCCAACTCCAAAAACAGGTGCATAAACCAGCTGCTCCTTCTTATTTAAACAGCACTTCTTTTGTTGTTCAGGAAGAGCACAAGGGTCTGGGAGGAAACTGATGTCACTCATGGCAAAATCTTCTACCCCTGGAAGACAGGACCCAAAAAGCCAGCTTCAACTGACAAGAAGTCAGTAAGTATCTACTGTTGACTAGGGGGGTTAAAAACGATGCACACTCCAAGGGCTTAAACCATGACCCTAAAGAAAGGCATTGTGCCACACTGGAACAGTGGCCCTCTAGCTACAAGACAAGAGGTCAGAGAAGAGGCATTTGGTAACACCTTTGCAGGCCTACACATAGCTGGCTTACTTTTAAAACCTCCACCAAGGCCATCTTCCCTTGTTTGGTCATTTTTCAGTTTTCCTGAGAAATGAAGCCATCCCAAGAATCCCATGTGTGATTCTAGCATGTTCTACAACAAGAGAATACCTGGCATGTGAATTTGGCTTTTATTTTTCAAGTGCGCTCCTCTTAAATAACCGTAAAGTAACATCTGCTGGTCACATTTGATGTTTGTTTGGATATCTTCTGGGTTTGTCAAATCTTCCACCCTAGAAAAATAAACTCAATCATACAGCAGAAATGAATGCCAAAAGTTCCTATACCTCCTTTCATGTGTCAGTGACTCATCACACTCTTGTCCACTAAGCACATTGTTTAGAAAACTAGAAAATACAGAAATAAGGAAGCACCATTCACCATCCACCAGAGGAAAAGGGGCAGGCACACAACTGTGTCTCTAGGCTGAAAGTGACATTCATTCTGTAAGACACCAGACAGGGAGATGACGTCCACCTGGGGTCAGGGAAGAGTAAAGAACATATTCAGAAAATCCCTTTCTGGAAGAAGGTGAGCCTGTGCTCTGGGATTTGTACAGTGGCTTGGATTCTGGCAGGTGGAAAAAGGGTATTCCAGGCTGAGAAAACCACAGCACAAAGGAAGGAAACTGAAGGCACACACAAAGGACTCAAGCACCCAAGCACGAAGGCAGCATCACTGAAATCTGAGGCTGAACATAGGATGGGGCCACATCCTGTGGCCTTAAACGCTTCCAAGTCCTCCCACTTTCCTTAACATCTCATAGTTAATTTACTCCCAAAGGCACAGCATCTTTGAGCAATGATATCAGTAGACATTTTCCATCCACTACACTTCTACCCCCACTATTCAAATAGGCACAAAATAAATCCTGTCACTGTTCTTTTTCTAGCCTTTTTAGCTTTGAAATATATGGTCCAGGAATTAAAAGTTTACAATCACTTTTTACCTGTCTGCCAGGATATAAGGATGAGAAGTCTGCCATGTGAGAGGCCTAAACTTCATAACTGTAATAAAATGGCCCAGATTGTGCATTTCTTGGTTTTGATATTCTCCATGCACCATTCCAGAAAGGCAGAACAGCTTGGCAACCTAAACATTAAAGGAAAATTAAAAATTAAATTTCATCTAAATTCTTGTCAACACTGCAACAAAATAAAAGCTCTAAACAAGAAGCAATCCTAAGAAGGGAGATTTCCAGCAAAGCCACTGTCCTGAGGCTTCCAGAGCCTTGCTGGCTTCTTTCAGGACTTATTAGAACCACACAGAGGCAGACTGCTCTGCAGCTGAGCAGGGGCATCCATCTAAGTATGGTGAGGAGAGGGAGGTGAGGCCTCTGAGCACAGAAATGGTTCTGTGGCTGATGGACCAGAGCAGTATGGAAAGGAAGGGGCAGTGCCTGGTCCTGTAACTGGGAGAAACTTCTGATGTACTCCATTAAGTCCCAACCCCCAAACACCCAGACACTGCCTGGTGCAGCAGGTACAGAGACAAATGAGATACACCAAGAGGCCCAGAATAACCACTCTCTTGAGGGAAACCTTCCAGAGACTGGGAACACATACACAAAGGGAATTCAGGAGGCAAATCCTAGAGAGACGTTTAGTAATGTCTCTTCAGTCTGTTTGTTTGTTTGTTTGAGACGGAGTCTCACTCTGTCACCCAGGCTGAAGTGCAGTGGTGCAATCTCAACTCACTGCACCCTCTGCCTCCCAGCTTCAAGCAATTCTCACATCTCAGCCTCCAGAGTAGCTGGGATTACAGGTGCGCGCCACCACATATGACTAATTTTTGCATCTTTAGTAGAGACGGGGTTTGGCCATATTGCCCTGAGCTCGAAACTCCTGGCCTCAAGCGATCCACCCACCTCTACCTTCCAAAGTGCTGGGATTACAGGCATGAGCCACTGTGCCCAGCCTCTTCAGTCTATTTTAAAAGGATTATACTGTTAGTATCTAACAATTATTTCTCTTCCTACCAGGTAAACTTCTGTCCAGAACCTGTGTTTTAATTGCTTCTTTGTCTTCTTCAGTTGCTTATTGTGTTTGAAGAAGTCGAGGTGGGTGAGAACTCCCATAATTTTAGGAAAGCCATGTACCTGACGGATGTTTAGAAACTCAAACGTTTCCATTTCAAACCCAAAGCTGGCATCTATAAGCATCAGTACCTACAAGCAGAACACATTATTTCTCAGAGAAACTACCAAAACAGACCACCTACACTAGGGGTTGGCAACTGGCCCATCGACCCAATCCAGCCCATCACCTGTGTTTGTAACTAAAGTTTTATTGGAACATAGCCACATTAATTCATTTACATATCGTCTATGGCCGCCTGTGCACTACAACTGCAGAGCTAAGTAGCTGCAAAAGATATGATCCACAAAGCCGAAAATATCTACTATCTGGCCCTCGACAGAAAAGTCCCACTCCAGACTAAATCAAATGACTACACAGGCATCACCCAGAGAAACCACCACCCTCTGACTTGCTCTAAAAGGCAACCATAAGACAAGGCCACTAGGATATAAACATCCATTTTAAGAATTCTAATGCATGAGAAGTAACTCAGAAAAGGCTGGGTCTAACCAGGCCCTACCTAAGAAATCCTAATTTAAAGAAATGAAGTTTTCTATAATGTATTTTTAAGCCAAATAACAGGTCTCTGACATCCAAAGAATGGGAAGAAAGTGATAATCAATGAAATATATTTAATATGTACAGAAAACCAACCTCTTCTTTCAATGTCCTCACAAAAAAAAAATCTGCTTTTTTGCTGGGAAGTAGGCAGTGTACACCTCTATCTTGTATGTTAATTTGTATAACTCAGTTGCTCAGGAATTTCTTTAAATAGCTACCAGTTTAGAATTAAGTCAAAAAACAGTAAGATTATGATGAATGGTAGTCTATAAGAAAATATAAGCAGATAAGACCAATTTTTAAAATTAAGACACTTCAAAGATGCAAATTTCAGAATTGATTCCTGGAAACTTCTAGTTTTAATATTAAAGATAGTTCTGTTTTTATCTTTCCATGGATAACTAAAACTAACAAAAAATGGAAACAGAAATGCCCATCTTTGATTAAACTAGGAAACATTCAAAACCCGAAACCACAGAATATATGAAGTTGGGCTTGTAGGAAAGCACAGATGCCTCTGCAGACCGAGGCAGCAAGCAGAGCTCTCCAGCAACACTGGACCAGCTCAAAGAATAAGTGGAATATCCTCACACCACATCTGATGCCACAGAGTGCCAAGGGGCAAGCAGCTGGTTGTAGGATCAGGAAGAACAGGGAGCAAACAGTCCCTCGGCTGCCAATCTTTGTCATCTAAGCCAGTGTTACTCCCATAATCCACACACACACACACGTATACACCCAAATCCACATATTGTTTGGGCCTTTGCTGTACTCAGGAGGCTTTGACAACCCAGAGCAGAGCAATCAACATAAGCTAAGCTAAATAAATTATGGTGCGTCCACAGAATGGAATATTATATTAAAAAGAAGGAGGCAGAGCTACAGTACTTACTGATTATATACCTCCAAGATATATTACATGAAAAAAGCAAAGCACAGAACAGTGTGTAAAATAAGCTACCATTTGTGTTTTTAAATGGTGGCATGTGTGTTTATATGTATCTGGAAGGATACTGCTCTGCAGGGACCTGAGAGACCAGCCGTTAGAGCAAGGAAAAAGAAAATGCGCATTGTGTGTACCCTGCATTACAGTTAGAGTGCTTTACCAAATGTGTGTGCTCCTTTTGAAAATCTTAAAAAGATTTACATAGGCATCTCTCTCAATGATGGTTAAGAGACTGGGAAGGGGAGCAGGGAGGGAGGGAAAAAGAGGGAAAGGTTAACAGGTACAAAAATACAGTTAGATAGAATAAATTCTAGTGTCCAACAGCACAATAGGGTGACTATAATTTATTACATAATTCAGAACTAAAAGAATGAAATTGAAATGTTCCCAACACAAAAAAATGATAAATGTTTGAAGTGACGGATATCTGAATTACCTTGATTTGATCATCACACATTGTATGCTTCTATCAAAATACTACACGTACCCCATAAATATGTACAACTATTATGTATCCATAATAACTAAAAATAAAAAAAAGTAAAGGCATCTCTTAATATGTCTTTAAAATTAGAAACTTGCTACATCTTAAATAAAAGAGAAACAAATGACTTCTATGAACTATTCCATCATTTCAAGTATACAAGATTTAGTAATCTTTACACAACTTTACATTAATAACACTTATTTTTACTAACAGTAGCATTATATGTTCAAAATTTGAATGTTATTTAGTTTTCTGACATTACAGACATTATAATGGCACGACTTTAAAATCTGTATTACTTTTTACTTTATATTTTAGGAGTCTTCCTGGGCCAAAGTATAAAATCTGTAGCTCTAGAAAAAACTAAATAAAAATGAAAAAACCAAGGTATCTGTCATCCCACACTTCCTAATCAATATGGCTTATTTTTTTGCTTTTTTTTTGAGATGGAATTTCGCTCTTGTTGCCCAGGCTGGAGTGCAATGGCAGGATCTCGACTCACCACAACCTCCGCCTCCCGGGTTGAAGCAATTCTCCTGTCTCAGCCTCCTAAGTAGCTTAGATTATAGGCATGAGCCACCTCACCCAGCTAATTTTGCATTTTTAGTAGAGATGGGGTTTCTGCATGTTGGTCAGGCTGGTCTCAAACTCCCAACCTCAGGTGATCTGCCCACTTCAGCCTCCTAAAGTGCTGGGATTACAGGCATGAGCCACTGCGTCTGGCCTTTTTCTTTCTTTCTTTTTTTTTTTTTTTGGTAATTTGTATTTTATTTTAGTTAATTTAAAAGATAGTTTAAAAAAAAGATAGTTAATAGAATATCAGAAATAGTGAACATTATCATTTCCATAAATGCAAGAGCGTGTACATTTTTCCACACACTGAGTACTATCTAGATTTTCTATGATAAACTCTGACCACTTCTTCAGGCAATTCATGTACTTACTTATTATCACTAAGGATAAAGGTTCTAGAACCATTAGGAACAAGGGTCCCATCTTCACACAAGTTACTTAACTGCTGGGAGGCTCTATTTCATCTTATGTAAACTACAGATAATACCTACTCACCTCAAGGGTGTATCAAGGGTTTATGTAAGCTAAATTTGTAGAAAGCAGTTAGCACAGTGCCAGGAAGGGTCCAAGAAGAAATGGTACTTACTATGATATATTTGTAGGTATATATGTATGCATGTTAATGAGTTCTTATTAGCTGTGTTCATTAAAGGTTTTCTCTATCCTGTGATTTGCTTTTAGATTTTGGAATACATTTCATTGTACACATTCCATTTGTATTATTAATATAACAACATTTATTACTATTATTATTATCATCAATTCAATCACATCTATTGTATCCTTGATGATGACCATGATTCCTTTAATAATCATAAAACTCTCTTCCCTTCATCCTGGAGTAAATAACCTATCACAATGCTGTAAGTCTCCATCAGCACCCCAGGCTGCCCCTGCTCACTTACCAGATCTGCTACTTTAGCCAGATAGATCATGTTAATGTCACACCCACATTCAATAACGGTGAGTCTGCGCTTTTTACCTATAAGTGAAAAGATGAAAATTTTACTTTAAAAAGACCCTGAAAAAACTCTAAGCATCAACTCTAACTTTCGTTTTTTAACTGTATCCAGTAAAACACCATATACGTTTACAGGAGTGTACCAGAAGTTCATATTTACCGGTAAAATAAAATAAATTCCATCCTGTTTTTCTTGCTGTGTTCTAAATTTAAATAATATCCAAAGTCTACCCAGATGAATACAAGTGCTTAAACAGGGAAAATTCTGACTGGACAGGCTCCATGATAACCATGATCCTGCTGTTCAGCTGTAGGCCAATGTCTTTGCCTCTATCAAAACTTCCCATATTCCCACTATCACTAAAAACATCCTCAAACATTATGCAACAGAATATTCATAACGATAATCATTTCTAAATTAAGGTAAAAAGAAAACGGTCAAGAAAATATGGGCAGGGCACAGTGGCTCACGCCTGTAGTCCCAGCACCTTGGGAGGCCAAGGCAGGTGGATCCCTTGAGCCCAGGAGTTTTGAGACCAGCCTGGCCACATGGGGAAACCCCATCTCTACAAAAACAAAAAAGAAAGGAAAAAAAAAAGAAAAATTAGCCAGGCGTGGTGGCATCCACTACTCAGGAGGCTAAAGTAGGCGGATTGCTTGAGCCTGGGTGGTTGAGGCTACAGTGAGCTGTAATCATGCCACTGCATTCCAGCCTGTGCCACAGAGTAAGACTGTCTCAAAAAAGAAAATATGGATGCTCCAAAGATAAAGAAAAGCCTCAATCCAACTATATTATTGCAATAACAAGAGACTTGAGTGTACATTGCCATTCTACCACTGGAAGTTTGTTTCATCTTTCCTCAAACTTGGAAAGGTCACCATCTCCCAAAGCAGACAAATTCTCACAGGAAAAAGAGAAAACGCGCACTTCCACCAGCATGTGGCTTCATAAGGGCAAGGATGTGCATGCACCTGGTACATAGGAGGTACGTGCTGTCTGTTAAATGATATGTTCACAGTGACCAGGCCTGCTACCCACTTCCAAGGAACATGCTCAGCAAAGCCATAGAGCACTCAGGATAAGATATGTATCACATCCTTATCTCTGGGAACTTACCCTTTTCTGAAGTTATAGCTAACTTAGTAAAAGTATAAGAGAGGTAACATGATATGACAAAATTTAACATGTTCCACTCAAGAAAACAACAAACACGTGCATGTCCTTCAGATGACAATAGCCACGCCAACTCTGTGTCTGTGGTGGCATCTCCTACCTGACATGATCATCACAGGGCCTCTGATCTTGGTCAACTTCTGCCGGGTGAAGTTCCGAATGAGGCATTGTATCAAAGTGCTCTTTCCAACTTTGGAGGCCCCGTCACCACTACCACTATTGGTGGGGGCTCTAGTGGAGTTCGATCAACCACTGGAATATGATGCTTTTTTGTCTTCAAATCCTGAGTCCTATTCATTAAAAAAAAGAAAAAAGTAAACTCACTTTCAAAATAGAGAAAAAGGTATCAACCTTATAAGTAGAATTTTCTTAGTATACTTATAGATATGAGTACTTTAGTATATTTTATAGAGTACAACAGACAATATATAAATATAATGAACTTGTCAATTATTAACTTAACTTCTCACCCCCATCCAAATAATTGCTATTGGATAAAGACGTAACAAGACGACTTCAATAGTATATAGCGTTGAAAATTGAACACTCCTTAAATCTGACTGTTTTATGGGTGATTTTAATAGTTTTTTAAAAACCAAAAGGTAAATACCGAGGCAGTGCATCATAATGGATAAGAGCAGAGGCTCTGGAGTTAAATTTGGCTCTCCTACTTACTGGTTATATGATTGGAGGTAACTTGTTTTCTTGACCTCAGTTTTCTTGTCCATAAAATGAGGGCAAGAATGATTCCTACTCTGGTAAGTCTGCTGGAAGGATTTAGTTGAATAACGTTTAAAGTACACTGCTAAGAATATCACAAGGACTCACTAAATAAAGCTATGTTAGTAATAAATATTGTAATTTTTGTATTTTATATTACAACTTTGTAAAACGTATCCAGAGGGAAAAAGCACACTTATCACCATAGAAACATTTTAAAGTTTAGGAAGAAACAAATTCTATAAATTCTTGTATCTTGGGCAAGAAACACCAACCAGTGTGCAGATGCTGGAGGCAAGGCAGCTTCTATAGCAAAGCCTCTCATGTTTTGGTAAAAGCCACACAGCATGCATCTCCATGTCCTTTGGAGCTGGACTAGACTTGTGAATCCAAATGTCACCTGTGAGAGGCTCCTACTATTTAAAAAGAATCAATGGAAGCAGCATCGGACTGTAGCTAAACATACCTGTGAAAGGATCGAGCCATCCACACAGCAGACTGAACTGCAAAAGCTTTGGGATTTCTCTTCCAGGCATCTTCTTTGTCTCCTAGCTGGAGATCCTGCAGATGCCGCTTCCTTTTCTTTGCAGCTTTGGGTCCACTATTTTTCTTTCTTTGTTTCTTCTGGTCCTTAGTCTCCATAGTGGCTATTTACCAATAACAAGTAATTCTAATCTACAAGGAAGAAGTTTGGGGTAAGGAGGTGGGAGAAGCATTTTACAATCCAGGCAATACCCAGGGAAAAAACATTAAATTTTATTTATTTCTTTATGAAGAGATGATATATTTGTTCACTGAACAAGGGTAGAAACTGCTTAACCCTCCCCAATTTCATTTATCTCTGTTATGCTATAAATTAGATGAGTTACCTCTGCTAAGGGTACATTTTATGGTTAAGTTACTTTTTATTCATCTTAAGTGTCAACATCAGCAGTATCCATTTCTGCAAGGATGGAAATATTCTATATCTGTACTTTTCAGCCATTTAGTCATTAGCCACATGTGGTTACTTAAAATGTACTTAGAGAAACTGAAAAAATGAATTTTTAATTAATTTTATTCCAACTCTAAATAGTCACATGTGGCTACCATACTGGACAGCTCAGACCTAGATATCAACTGGACTAATGAAGTGGTTTCCTAACTTAAATTAAAACTTAAATTGTAATAAAAAATTTAAAACGCTTTTATGAACTTCCAACATGATCACAGTATTACTTTTAGTACCTGCTGACTCTGCAAAACTCCTAAATTACAACTCTTCTACATACATTTGAAAAATAGCAATATCTGTATGTGTGAGATATGACTGGTTCTAGATGATGCCTGGAGACCCCATGGACTGACAGAGACCCAGTGATTTCTGAGGTACCTGGGAATCTGTGGCCAATAAATTGGTAATCAGTGAATTAGTGAGTTTTTCAAGGATATCCAGCTGCATAAAATCTGACAGCTCGATTGGAAAAAAGCGGGGCAGGGTGCCATTTCATTCAATTAAGGTCCTGTGTTCATTCCGTTTAGTAAATGTTTGTGTCTGTCTATGATGTGCTAGCCACTGTGCCAGTAAATGGATATAGCTATGGTCTGACTTGCAGAGGAAATCCAAACTATTATCTTCCGTGCCATGCAATAAGGGCTACATTGCAAGGCTGCACAGGGTGCTACTGGGGCACATAAGTGAGTCAGAGGCTTCCCACAGACACACACACGAGCGGAAACAGAAAGTCTTTATATATCACCATATGTCAAGGAACACTGGCCGGCAGTTAGGAGAGCTGGGCACTAGGAACGCTTTGAAACCGAACAGCTGTGTGATTTCCGAGGTTATGTTGCTTCTCTACTATATTTTAGTTCCGAACTTGTACTAATGTTTCTCTCCCTTTTCTTCTTGGGAAAAGCACAATTTGGGGTCAACAGATTCGGCTCAGGTCTAAGTCGCCGGCCGGGACCACGTCGCCAGGAAACGACGTCCCCCCGACACCTTCCCTCCCAGTCCGGGCTCTCTGCAGCAATTCATCCCGTCACTCTCCCAACGACCCCGGGCACACCTCCGGCAGATGCGAAATATGCTGCTCCTCAGGAGGAAAGATGACCCGGAGGACAGCGGGAGGACCTTCCCACTCGCGATCTTCCCAGTGCCCCAAAGCCAGGGACCCCACTGCCGCCTACCCCAGCCCGCGGCACCGAACCTGCTCACAACTGCGACTCCTCAGGTCGGATCGGACACCACCGGAAACGGAAATTCACCGTCGCGCCGACTCTCCGGAGGGAAACAAAAAGGCAGAAAAAAGAGACCGGCGCCTGGACGACTTTCAGGGGAGAGCTGGAAGAAAGACTGTCAACAGCTGAGTGCGGGCGCCGGCGCCGTCTACGCAGTGCGTTCCACCGGGTCCGCATCCCTCCCGATTCCGCCCCACCCCGCCCTCGGAACTCGCTGCCTCAACTCCCGCGGTGGGACTCCGGAGCAGCGTACACCGCCCTCGCCTTAGTCCTCCCCAAGGCCAGGGCAGCTGTGCGGCCTGGCGCGGGTTACTTGGTGTGGTGCGGCCTGGCGCGGGTTACTTGGAGTGGTGCAAAAAGCCAGAAGGAGACACATTTGGTCCTGGCCACTCCGGAGTCACCCAAACCAAAAGGTAAAAGGAACATACAAAAGCCTTCTGGAAAGTGTAAAAAAATTCATTGCACAGTGATTTTTGTCTTGTGAAATCATAGTTACTGTTATTAGCAGCTTTTTTAAACGTTTTATATTCATTTTTTATGGTGTTCTGACATATGAGCTGCTTCAAGTGTTTTTGGACATAGCTTGGGTGTAAAATGTAAAAAGTGGATATTTTCAATTTGTAGCTTTCTTTTTTGAAACTTACTGAAGTTTGTTCTAAATATATCCCCTTCTTTCTCACCTACCCCAACATATTTTAAAAAAAAACACCACCAGATATCCATTACAGCATTGATGTGAGTGTAGATGAAGTAAAAACTTTGGCTTCCCTGATGACATACAAGTGTGCAGTGGTTGGTAAGTGATCGCCTTTCTTGCTACCTAATGAGAACTCTGGGGAAATATGTTTACACACATGGTTACTGTTAAGATGCTATAGAAATATACCTTATCAGAACTGATTTTTTTTAAGTTGTCCTCTTTAAGACCTGCATCATTTTTCAATTAGTCTAAATTAATATATAGCCTTTTTTTACGTGAGGGATTTTTTTTTATAGGAGCTTATTGAATTTTAAGTCTAGATCTTTGTTTTCAATTCCTCAACATATTCTATAAATAAGACCAAATTATAGTAGAAGGATAGTAAATAAGCTATTATCTTTTAGAAGTTGTAAAGAGCACTGATTAACTCTATATTAGAGACCCCGCCCCTGCCTTGGCTGCGCGGGCCCCCACCAAAGGGCCTATGGTCGGCGCAGCCAAGCTGGCGAGGGCAGCGCGGTCCCCCGGAACGCCCCCCGAGGCGAGCGCTAACGAGGTCCGGCACCATGTGCTAGGTCACTCCCAGTGCAAGACCACACTTGGGCCATCCGAGCAACCCCTCCTCACTTCAGGGGTCACCCTCCCCACCACCCATTGCCCCACCATGGCCGGAGACCGGCTCCCGAGGAAGATGATGGACGCCAAGAAGCTGGCCAGCCTGCTGCGGGGCGGGCCTAGGGTGCCTGGTCATCTACAGCCGCTCCTTCCTGGAGTACAACAGCTGGCATGTGCTCAGCTCCGTCAACATCTGCTGCTCCAAGCTGGTGAAATGGCGGCTGCAGAAGGGCAAGGTGACCATTGCAGAGTTCATCTGGCTGGCCACACGCAGCCAAGTGGAGGCCATTGAGCCACAGGATGTGGTGGTCTATGACCAGAGCACACGGGACGCCAGTGTGCTGGCCGCAGACCGCTTCCTCTCCATCCTGCTGAGCAAGCTGGACAGCTGCTTCGACAGCGTGGCCATCCTCACGGGGGGCTTCACCACCTTCTCCTCCTGCTTCCCCAGCCTCTGCCAGGGCAAGCCTGCTGCCCTGCTACCCATGAGCCTCTCCCAGCCCTGCCTGCCCGTGCCTAGCGTGAGCCTGACCCTCATCCTGCCTCACCTCTACTTGGGCTCGCAGAAAGACGTTCTGAACAAGGATCTGATGACACAGAATGGAATAAGCTACGTCCTCAATGCCAGCAACTCCTGCCCCAAGCCTGACTTCATCTGCGAGAGCCGCTTCATGCGGGTCCCCATCAACGAAAACTACTGTGAAAAGCTGCTGCCCTGGCTGGACAAGTCTATGGAGTTCATCTGTAAAGGCAAGCTGTCCAGCTGCCAAGTCATCGTCCACTGTCTGGTCGGTATCTCCCACTCTGCCACCATCGCCATCGCCTACATCATGAAGACCATGGGCATATCCTCCGACGACACCTACAGGTTCATGAAGGATAGGCGCCAGTCCATCTCGCCCAACTTCAACTTCCTGGGCCAGCTGCTGGAGTAGGAGCGCAGCCTGAAGCTGCTGGCCACCGTGCAGGGGGATGCGGGCGCCCCCTCAGGGACGCCGGAGCCTCCGCCCAGCCCTGCGGCTGGGGCCCAGCTGCCATGGCTGCCACCACCTACCTCAGAAAGCGCTGCCACCGGGAGTGCAGCTGCCAGGGAGAGCGGCCTGAGCGCGGGCGGGGAGCCCCCACTGCCCCCCACGCCCCCAGACACCTGCGCGCTGCAGCAGGGCCTGCGCGGCCTGTACCTCTCCTCTGACCGCCTGCAGGACACCAACCGCCTCAAGCGCTCCTTCTCGCTGGACATCAAGTCAGCGAACACCCCCGGCCAGCGGCCCAACGGCCCCGACCCGACCCCGGCGAGGTCCCAAAGCTCTGCAAGCTGCACGGCCCGTCGGGGCCACGCTGAGCCTACCTTCGCCCAGCCTGGACAGCCCGGATGCCGCGCGCCCACGGCCCTGCGGGCTGCCCAGGCCCCCAGCCGGCTCCCCGCCCCCCGCGCGCTCCCCCGCGCACAGCCTCGGCCTCTCGGCCTTGTCGGCGCCCAGGCTGCCCGGCCCTGGCCAGCCGGCCCCGGAGCCTGGGCGCCACCGCTCGACTCCCCGGGCACGCCGTCGCCCGACGGGCCCTAGTGCTTCAGCCCCGAGGGCGCGCAGGGGGCGGGCGGGGTGCTGTTCGCGCCCTTTGGCCGGGCGGGCGCCCCGGGACGGGGCGGCGGCAGCGACTTGCGGCGGCCGGAGGCAGCAAGGGCTGAGTCCCGGGACGCGCGGACCAGCTGGCCCGACGAGCCGCCCCGGAGACGCAGATTAAGCGCTGCAGCTGCCAGATGGAGTTCGAGGAGGGCATCCTGGAGGGGCGCACTCGCGGCGAGGAGCTGGCCGCCATGGGCAAGCAGGCGAGCTTCTCGAGCAGCGTGGAGGTCATCGAGATGTCCTGACCCCTCCGCTGCCCTCAGCTCCGCTGCCCACAGCCAGACCCGTTATAAATATATATTATATATAATGCAAAGAAAGGTAAATGGTTTTACTTTTATTTTTATCGAGAAGTAAATATTTCTATTTTTTATTTATTTAAGCTATTCATTCTGGCAATGATTTGGCAACAGTGCAGGTGGTCCTCGAGCTCTATTTTTACTGTCTGGTATTTAAACTGAAACATACCTTTCTAAGCAATACGAGGCCACCTTCAGTCGCAAGGTGGGTGCTAGGCCTGGTGCCCCTCCCAGTTCCCCCACCCCAGGAAACACTGCTGACACTTGCAAAGGCTGCCGAGCTTTTGTGCACTTTTTACATAAGAAAAAGGATAAAAAAAGGAAAAAAAAAAAAGCTTATTTGCCACAAACAGCCGCAGAACCCCCCCCCCCCCCACCTTCTTCCTTCCTTCAGGCTCTGCCCCAAAGCCGTAGGTTGGGGGAGCAGGAGCTGGTGTGCCCCAGAGATGCGGCCAGCCCTCCACCAGCTCCAGGCACCAAATCTTGGTGGCAGGGAGGGCACCCCGCTGCCCGTTGCCCCAGAGCTGTTCCTTCTCAAGGGAGGACAGGCATTGGGCCCCATGGTGCCAGGATGTTGAGAGGGGCTGAGGAATAGAACAGAGTGTGTAGGGGCTTGGGGCAGGGGGTTCTGGAGCGTCAGATGAGGTGGAGCCCAGGGGAGGATGGGGGTGTTGTTAATGTCCCCAACTCCTGCCAGAGCCCCAGTCCAGCCACTGGTGGCTCAGAAAGGCCATTCCCAGAGGGCTGTGGCCCTCCCTTCTCCTTTGCCCCTGCCCCCAGAACTACCTGCCAGTGCAGGAGAGGAGCTTGGCCTCCGGGGGTGACGCAGGAGTGGGGCCTGGCTAGCCTGTGCTGGCTCCACTGGGCGGGGAGCCCTGGACCACCAGGTATGCGGAGGGGGTGGGCTTAGGGTCCTGTTCCAGGTCCGTCCCCCACCTAGCAAGTCCCCAGGCAGGACTTGGAAACCAGGTGTGCCCAGCAGGCTGAGGGGCTCCATGAGCAGGTGCTGCTTCGCACAGGAAGTTCAGGCGCCAGCCAAGTCCCTGTGCTTCTGGGGTAGGCCTGCTTCACTTAGGGAGCGCTGCCCTCAAGGCAGATAAAGCCCTCTCCTTTGCCCCGACCTGCATGGGGGCTTCTCAGGAGACAAACTCCCGTGTGCCCCTTTCCCAGGGCACTCTCTCTCTAGACAGCATGCCAGCCCCCAAACACAGGTGGCTTTTGGGCCCAGGTGGGTCAGCCTGCTGCCCCTGGCCCATACCCTCTCAGGCCATTGGGACCCCTGCCTTTCAGATGTTCTAGGGTCTAGGAGTGGACCAGTCACCCTGGGAAGAGGCCAGGGCCTTGGCAGGAGGGGTGGCCCAGGCAGGACCCAGTCCTGAGTCCTGGAGCAGGGCCAGGGAGGCGCCCACCCCACCCTGGCCAGCCGCCCTCTCTGCTGTTTGTTCTATTTGTTCTTCTTTTCACCCATAGCCTTGTGTTCCTGTCATCCCTCCTTTCAGCAAAAGTCCTTTTCCCATTCCCTCTGTCCCCACCAACTGCTGTTCCCCAAGAAAATAAGCTATCATTGTATTTGCAATCTATGGATTAGAGGTTGAAGTATTTATTATTGGTTAATTATTATTAATTATATAAAATATATATATTAGAACTTGGCTAGCCAATTTTATTGAACAATTCCTGTTCAATAAAATGTTGTTTAAAGTACAGTTTAGAAAACGATGGTAGGTTTATTTCTTGAACTTTCAGAAATTCAAGCTTAAAGCATCACACGTTTTTCTAATATTGTGTGGCGTTTTCTGTCATTTTACTTTTTTAACCTTTATATGGCATAGCAACCATCAGCCTTGTCTTTCAGATGTGCCATTTAGGGGTGCTAAAGCTGGTGTTAAGATCAATCCCAAGAACTATACTGTAAATATGAGAGTGATACTTGGTTTTTTTTGTTGTTGTTTTTGTTTTTCTGAGACAGAGTCTTGCTCTGTCGCCCAGGCTGGAGTGCAGTGGTGCAATCTCGGCTCACTGCAACTTCCGTCTCCCGGATTCAAGCGATTCTCGTTGATTCAGTAACTAGGATTACAGGTGCATGCCACCATGCCCAACTAATTTTTGTATTTTTAGTAGGGGGGGGGGGGGTATCAGCATGTTGGCCAGGCTGGTCTTGAACTCCTGACCTCAGGTGATCTGCCTGCCTTGGCCTCCCAGAGTGCTGGGATTACAGGCATGAGCCACCGCACCCAGCCTCAAAGTGATATTTGTGCACACAGTGCATTTATGAAGGACTTGAAATTACTGGGCTTCTCTGTATCCCCCATATCAGTGAGATCAATGGTCCCCATTGCTTTTCAAATGGAATGAAAAAAGTAAAGAATTAACTCATTGAGTGTTTTGCCATATAAAGGTCACCTACTTTATATCCTTTATCATTTTGTTTTGTTTGGTTTTGTTTTTATGAGTCTTGTTTTATTTTTTTGCTTTTTGTATTATTATTTTCTTACTTATTAAAAAGGTAATTAATATTTTCATATTGTTAGACACTTAAACCCATATTTAAGAATTACTGTGATCTAATTAATCAGGCGTAGTGGTGCGCACCTGTAATCCCAGCTACTTGGGAGGCTCAGGCATGAGAATTGCTTGAACTCAGGAGGCAGAGGTTGCAGTGAGCCGAGATTTCACTGCTGTACTCCAGCCTGGGCAACAGAGAAAGACTCTGTCTCAAAAAGAAAAAAAGTATTACTGTGATCTGAAGTTTTTAAGTCAGGATCTCATTCTAGACAAATATCTTAACTAAGCCTATAAAAACCTTACTTTTTATCCTGTCAGTTCCAAGCAAATTCAAACTGGTTGTCACAATGCTTTACATAATACTAAATTATCTGTATACAAACATAAACGCGTATGATTTTTATTCTCTTTAAAATTCACCATTTACATGGAATATAATTATATTTCAATTAATCTTAATTAAGATTTAGTAGGCCAGGCGCGGTGGCTCACGCCTGTAATCCCAGCACTTTGGGAGGCCGAGACGGGCAGATCACGAGGTCAGGAGATCGAGACCATCCTGGCTAACATGGTGAAACCCCGTCTGTACTAAAAAATACAAAAAAAAAATTACCTGGGTATGGTGGCGGGCACCTGTAGTCCCAGCTGCTCGGGAGGCTGAGGCAAGAGAATGGCGTGAACCCGGGAGGCGGAGCTTGCAGTGAACCGAGATCGCGCCACTGCACTCCAGCCTGGGTGAGAGAGCAAGACTCCATCTCAAAAAAAAAAAAAAAAAAAAAGATTTAGTATATTTTTCAGTGGGGAATTAATAGAATGGGAATTTGAGTCCTAGTTCTACTATCCTGTTTTTATAATCTACTTTTTTGATCCCTTATTTCCTCACCTTTAAAATGGCAATGCCTACTTTATGAGTTGTTCTAAGGATTACAAGAGAAGACATATGAGAATGTACTATAAATAGAAAATAAGATGCTAGCTATAATCTCAAGCGATTTTTATATCTTTTTTTATTTTTATTGTTTTCTTATTTTACAGGATAATGAATTGGAAAAGATCACAAGGAGGTTCACCATGGAGCTAGCAAAGAAGGGCTTTATTGTGTAGCCACATAGATTTTGGTATAAAGTGGGAACATCTAAAAAAATCTTTTTTTTTTTTTTGAGACAGAGTCTCGCTCTGTCACCAAGATTGGAGTGTAGTGGTGCGATCTCCTCCATCTCCCGGCTTCAAGCAATTCTCTTGTCTAAGCCTCCCGAGTAGCTGAGACTATAGGCATGTGCCACCATGCCCAGCTAATTTTCGTATTTTTATAGAGATGGGGTTTTGCCATGTTGATCAGGCTGGTCTTGAACTCTTGACCTCAGGTGATCCACCCATCTCAGAATCCCAAAGTGCTGGGATTACAGGCGTGAGCCACTATGCCCGGCCTCCTACTATTTGTAATAGGAGATAGGGTCAGATAAGGGAATAAAAGCAGGCTGCCCCAGCCAGCGGCAGCAACCAGCTCAGGTCCCCTTCCACACTGTGGAGGCTTTGTTCTTTCGCGCTTTGCAATAAATCTTGCTGCTGCTCACTCTTTGGGTCTGCACTGCCTTTATGAGCTATAACACTCACCACGAAGGTCTGCAGCTTCATTCTTGAAGTCAGCGAGGCGAAAAACCCACCAATTCCGGACACAGAAGTGTCTTCATTTAAAAAAATTTTTTAAGTGCACTGAAAAAGCATCACATATTCTAGCCTCATAATAATGCTCCCTTTTTTGGAGATCCAGGATTCAGTGTGGGCTCTGCCCAGAGCTCAGAGATCTAGTAAAAAGATAGATAGTTCCTATATAAATAAAACTGGTCTCCTCATATAATCCTATGATAGATTTCTTTTTTTTTTTTTTTTTTTTTTTGGAGACAGAGTTTTCGCTCTTGCTGCCCAGGCTGGGTGATCTTGGCTCACTGCAACCTGCACCTCCCGGGTTCAAGTGATTCTCCTGCCTTAGTCTCCTGAGTAGCTAGGACTACAGGCACCCACCACTGCACCATGCTAATTTTTGTATTTTTAGTAGAGACGGGGTTTCACCATGTTGGGCAGGATGGTCTTGATCTCCTGACCTCATAGTCTGCCTGCCTCAGCCTCTCAAAGTGCTGGGATTACAGGCATGAGCCACCGTGCCTGGCTATCCTATGATAGATTTCTAAAATGTTATGTTTGATTTGGCATCCTTTTTTTTGTTTTTTGTTTTTTTTTTGAGATGGAGACACACTCTGTCACTCAGCCTGGAGTGCAGTGGCACAATCTCGGCTCACTGAAACCTCTGCCTCCCAGGTTCAAGCAATTCTCTCACCTCAGCCTCCCAAATAGCCAGAATTACAGACATGTGCCACCACACCTGGCTAACTTTTGTATTTTTAGCAGAAAAGGGTTTTCACCATGTTGGCCAGGCTGGTTTTGAACTTCTGACCTCAGGTGATCCACCTGCTTCCACCTCCTAAAGTGCTGGGATTACAGGTTTGAGCCACTGCGCCTGGTGTGGTATGTGGCTTTACTGCATGTGACTAGTTTACATGCAACTAGCCATGCAAGTTCAGTAACCCAAGGCGGTCTATACCCTGTTCAACAAGAACCATCTACTGATGACACTTCTGGAAGTCTGGGCAATATCAACTTGCTGTAAGAGTTCCCAAATGCTCTCAATTATCATGTGATAACAAAGTTTTCAAACCAGTAAATTTTGAGTAGCCCTTTATTAGGAATAATCTTGAATAAGTTAGTATTGCCCTCCACAACCACAATTTAAAAAATATCCGTATTGGTTTTCTCTTCAATTCAAGCATCATGTAAATATGTAATGTAGAAAATGAGGATTTCCCATATTCCCATAGAATCACAAAGATGATCACTGGTAATATGTGTGCTACATATATGATACCAGGTTTATTCTTTTTTTTTGTCTTCTTTTTTTTTTCTGTCACCCAGGCTAACATCCAGCGGCACGAACTTGGCTCACTGTATCCTCTGCCTCCCGGGTTCAAACAATTCTCCCACCTCAGCCTCCCAAGTAGCTGGAATTATAGGCACCTGCCACCATGCCCACCCAGCTAATTTTTTTTGTATTTTCAGTAGAGACGAAGTTTCACTAAGTTGACCAAGTTGGTCTCGAACTCCTGACCTCTGGTGATCCGCCCACCTTGGCCTCCAAAAATGCTGGGATTAAAAGCATGAGCCACTATGCCTGGCCATTTTTTTGTACTCTTATACAATTATATACTTGCTTTATAAAAATGAACTTATTCTACATATATATGTTATTACATTATTAGGACATGTTCCCTAATGACATATTACATATTCATCATTCTTTTTTAAAATATTTTTTTCCTGAGACAGCATCTCACTCTGTTGCCCAGACGGGAGTGCAGTGGCCTAATGACAGGTCACTGCAGCCTCAAGCTCCTCGGTTCAAGGGATCCTCCCATCTTGGCCTCCTGACTAACCCAGCTAAGTTAAAAAAAATTTTTTTTTTTTGGCCTGGCGCAGCAGCTCACGCCTGTAATCTCAGCACTTTGGAAGGCCAAGGCAGGCAGATCACTTGGGGTCAGGAGTTTGAGACCATCCTGGCCAACATGGTAAAACTCCGTCTCTACTAAAAATACAAAAATTAGCTGGGCATGGTGGCAGGTGCCTGTAATCCCAGTTACTCAAGAGGCTGAGGCAGGAGAATCACTTGAGCCCAAGAGGTGGAGGGTGCAGTGAGTCGAGATCATGCCACTGAAATCCAGCCTGGGTGACAGAGCAAGACCCTGACTCAAAAATAAATAATAACTTTTTTTTTTTTTTTTTGGAGAAACAAGTCTCATTATGTTTTTGAACTCCTGGACTCAAGCAATCCTCCCATCTCAGTTCCCAAAGTGCTGGGATTACAGGTGTGAGGCACTATGCCCAGACATTTTCATCATTCTTTTTTTTTGAGATGGAGTTTTGCACTTGTTGCCCAGGCTAGAGTGTTATGTCACGATCCCGGCTCACTGCAACATCCGCCTCCCAGGTTCAAGTGACTCTCCTGCCTCAGCCTCCTGAGTAGCTGGGATTACAGGCATGAGCCACCACGCTCGGCTAATTTTGTATTTTTAGAAGACGTGGGGTTTCTCCATGTTGGTCAGGCTGGTCTCAAACTCCCGACCTCAGGTTATCTGCCCACCTCGGCCTACCAAAGTGCTGGGATTACAGGCGTGAGCCACCGTGCCCAACCCATTTTCATCATTCCTAGTAGCCATGGAGCATTCCATTTAATCAACTGTACATGCAATTTTTTTTTCCGGGGGCAAGGGGCTCATATTCACACAGATGGGAGTCCAGTTGGTGAGAAGGTGGCAGGCGGCATAGCCACCTTATACAGCATGCCATACTGGTCCACTGTCAGACCGGTGATGGCCACAGCTCCATCACCCCGAGGCTGACTCTGGCTCCTGCCTGGCTCTGCCCAGCCACCACAACCCCTGGGGACCATTCAGAGGCATCACTGGAGGGTGTGTGGTTAGTGGAGCAGCTGGTTGTGGGGAGGTCTCGTTTCTTTGGTGGAAGGCATTCCTGACTCCTTTCATGAACAGGTTTCATATTGCTTTGTGGTGTTCCTGGAGCCTGGAAGGAGTTGGCTTGCTCCCTGGGGCATCAGGAGGGGCTTCTCGGTAGCTTCCCTGTACCCCTCTAGGCTTCTGGCTGGGGCGCCCACATCTGAGCTTCCTGCGGTGCTTCTGAGCAGCTGTAGTAAGCGTCCTCCCGGCTGGCTTGGGAGCTCACAGCGCTTCCCGGGATCCACTTGCTCGTCCTGGAGCTGCCGCAACTGCGGCCGTCCCATCCCTGGCCCTGGAGCCGCCCCATACCCCTTTTGAGAGTGAGACTCTCAAAAAACAAAAAAAAAGAAAGAAACTATGAACTATGGTCCGGGCATGGTGGCTTATGCCTGTAATCCCAGCACTTTGGAAGGCCAAGGCGGGCAGATTGCTTGAGCCCAGGAGTTTGAGACCAGCCTGGGTAACATGGTGAAACCCCATCTCTACAAAAAATACAAAACTTAGCTAGCTAAGAGTGGTGGCACATGCCTGTAGTCCCAGCTACTAGGGAGGCTGAGTGGGGAGTATCACTTGAGCCTGGGAGGCAGAGGGTGAAGTGAGCCAAGATCATGCTACTGCACTCCAGCCTGGGTGACAGAGACCTTGTCTCAAATAGAAAAAAAAAAAAGGTTGGGGGAGGGGGAAGAAAGAAACTGAATCTAGGATCTACCACTTATCAGGGGTGCAACCTTTTTTTTAAGACAGAGTGTTGCCCTGTGTCCCAGGCTGGAGTGCAGTGGTGCAATCTTGGTTCACTGCAACCTCCGTCCCCTGGGTTCAAGCGATTCTCCTTCCTCAGCCTCCTGAGTAGTTGGGATTACAGGCATGTGCCACGACATCCAGCTAATTTTTGTATTTTTAGCAGAGACAGGGTTGGCCAGGCTGCTCTCAAACTCCTGACTTCAGGTGATCCGCCTGTCTCGGCCTGCCAAAGTGCTAGGATTACAGGCATGAGCCACCATGCCCGGCCCTAGTGGGTGCAACCTTAAGCAAGACAGAGGATATTTACTTTCCTATATCGATATGAGTCAAGTGGGATGAATCATGTGAAAATGCTTAGCAGAGGACCAGTTTAGGTCAGGTGCTCAACATATCTTAGTTGAATTTGGCAAATTATTCATGTAGACTAGTGGTTCTCAATCAGCAATGGAATCACGTGGAGGGCCTTAAACCATAGCTTGCTGGGCCCCACCTCCAGAATTTCTGGCTCTTATCTATGTAAAGTGGGTCTGAAATTTGCATTTCAAGCAAGTTTCCAGGAGATACTGATACTGCTGATCTGAGGATCACACTTTAACCACTGACTATAAACTGATAGGTCAGGTGTGGTGGCTTCACACCTGTAATCTCAGCAATTTGGAAGGCTAAGGTGGGAAGAATTTGAGACCACCCTGGGCAACACAGGGAGACCTCACATCTACAAAAAATTAGCCAGATGTGGTGGCACATACCTGTAGCCCTAGCTACTCAACTACCCAGCTACTCCTACTGAGGTAGGAGGACCACTTGAGCCCAGCCTGAGCAACATAGCAAAATCGTCTCTAAAACAAAACAACAGGCTGGGCGCAGTGGCTCACACCTGTAATCCCAGCACTTTGGGAGGCCAAGGGGGGCGAATCACAACGTCAGGAGATCAAGACCATCCTGGCCAATATGGTGAAACCCTGTCTATACCAAACATACAAAGATTAGCTGGGATGGTGGCGCGTGCCTGTAATCCCAGCTACTTGGGAGTCTGAGGCATGAGAATCGCTTGAAACCAGGAGGCGGAAGTTGCAGTGAGCCAAGATTGGGCCACTGCACTCCAGCCTGGAGACAGAGCAAGACTCTGTCTCAAAACAGAGGACAAGAACAATCTGCCTGTTTAGTAAAGCATGCTCAATGCCTAATATATAGTTTCCAGCACAGCCTAAAGTGCAAATTTTTCAGTGAATAAACCACTCTGTGCCTCAGAATAACTGATATTTACTGTCAATAATATGAGAACAAACACTTTTGTTCACTGCTCTATTTCCAGAACCAAGAACATGGCTTGGCACACAATGTCAGCGCTCAATGGGTTCACCCTGCCTGCTGCCTTGACAGAGCTGATTTATCAAGACCGGGGAATTGCAATGGAGAAAGAGTAATTCACGCAGAGCCAGCTGTGTGGGAGACCAGAGTTATTACACAAATTAGTCTCCCTGAGCATTTGAGGATCAGAGTTCTTAAAGATAATTTGGCGAGTAGGAGCTTGGGAAGCGGGGAGTGCTGATTGGTCAGGTTGAAGACGGAATCACAGAGAGTCGAAGTGAGGTTTTCTTGCTGTTTTGTGTTCCTGGGTGGAATGGCAGAACTGATTGAGCCAGGTTACCGGTCTAGGTAGTCAGCTGATCCAATGAGTGCAGGGTCTGCAAAACATCTCAAGCACTAATCTTAGGTTTTACAATAGTGATGTTATTCCTAAAAGCAATTTGGGGAGGTTCAGACTCTTGGAGCAAGAGGCTGCACGTCCCCTAAGCTGTAATTTGTAATCTTGTAGCTAATTTGTTAGTCCTGTAAAGACAGACTGGTCCCCAGGCAAGAAGGGGGTCTTTTCGGAAAGGGGCTATTATCAATTTTGTTTCAGAGTCAAACCATAAACTGAATTCCTTCCCAAAGTTAGTTCCACCTACACCCAGGAATGAATAAGGACAGCTTAAAGGTTAGAAGCAAGATGGAGTCGGTTAAGTCTGATTTCTTCCACTATCATAATTTCCTCAGTTGTAATTTTGCAAAGGCAGTTTCAACAGCAGTGCTCGAAAAATTATAAAATCAACAAATAGTACTGAAAAGTTCAAATGAAGTCATATATGAAAAAGAAATCCTAGCATTGTTAGCTATAATTACTTGCCCATTAAATGGGGTACTAATAATTACTGCAGGAACTATAACTTTTCCAACAGAGCGCAGAGATCTTTTGGCTCTGATAAAGCTCTGCACCTAAACGAAGGCGCTGTATAAAAATGGTTAATAACAATTGACCTTTACTGAGTGCTTACTATGATGCCAAGCGGCCTATGTGGCCTAATTTCATCCTCTGGGCATTATTATTATTTCCATTTTACAAGCTGTAGAGCCAGACCTCAGACCCCCACATGCAGGTTGACAACAGTTGGTGCCCTTTACCACCACCACACGTTCCGCAAATCTCATGACCAGCAAACGCCATGGGTGAGATCAACCTAGCGGACGGAAATCAACGGGGTCAGGGGTCACCAGGAAGTGACTACAAGACTCTAACTCAGAGGTCACTAATACGTCACAGGCAGAGTGAAGGGGCATTATTAAAGATAGTTTGACAAATTCTTTTTAATCTCATTTCTGTTGGTGAGGCCATAAAGTGACTGGAACATCTGAAAAAAAATGTCAGGAGGGAAATACATACGACTCAGCAGAGGCGCACAGGCGGCGGCCATGATGGGAAGATGAAAGAGGCGCATGCGCGGCATCCGGGTCCCCGAAATGCAGACGTGGCAGAAGGAGTGGCCTGTCCCTAAAGCGTGGAGGAGGAACTTCCGGGGGTGACGGGACGGCCCCCTCGGAACCGGAAGTGGAGCCTGGGAGCCTTGACGTTAGGAACGAAGTCTAACCTGGATCTGGAGCCGGGTGAGGAGTGGCATCGGGAGGTTGGCGGGTAGGAAAGCAAAGGAGAGGTCAGGGTATTGCTGGCCAGATTGGGGTCCGGTTTCAGAAAGAAGGGAGGAGCCTGGGGGCGGGGCCTGGGTAGAGACCCTCACCTCACGCATCCACCATCCAGGAGCAGGTCCTAGACCATCCCTTCGTCTCCCGGCCCAGATTCCGGCTCCTGCTTCCTGCCCCGAGCCTGTTAAAAGGTGCAAGACGCTTGGTCTCTGTGCTTAACAGAGCAGCCCCCTCTCTTAACGTGGCCCTAGAAGCCGACTTGGCTTCTCGGTTTTGATCCTCGGCTCTCCGAGGCTCCATGGCTTGACTACTTTCAGAGTTGTAGGAAGCTTGCCCCGCCCCCTTGGGTTGTCACCCTCGACTATCCACCCAGAATGGAGTCGAGACTTCAGTCTGACTCCAAGCTCTTGAATGTGTTTGAGGGGATTATTTTCTGGAGAAGAAGCTCCTTTCTTTACCCCTCCCCCCGGCTTTGGAAACATAAAGGGAGAGGACATATTTTAAACTTAGTGTCAGTGACCTCTGTAAGGTTTAGGGTTTGGAAGAACAGCTATTGAGATAACTTTGAGTTTAAAGAGTTTTAGAGCAGGATCAGCTCCTTTTCTATAGTCAAGGTGGCCCTTCTAGCAAAGGGGGAGAGGCCCATTGTTCCCTTTGCAGCAACTCTGAGTGCTCCTGCTTTCTGGGCCCTTTCTGTCTACAGGATAATTGGAATGATACAGCTGTTGAAAGTAGATGTGATGAGATAGTTTTCTTGGAAGGACCCTATTTAGAAAAGGCCCTCTAATTCATCCCTGTGTTGATGAGCAAGATTGTAATAATTTTGATGGTGGCTGAGATTCATAACAGTCGTAAGGGGAGCAGAAACAGGAGAGTTGGAGAAGTGCATTGGAATTTAGAATATTCATAGTCTTCTGCTTGAGGGATGAGGTGAATGATTTTTTTCCATGAAATCTAACTCTAACTTTGCCCCTGATTCTTGAACTGTTTCCTCAGATTATGTGAAGAAGTTCTGGTGCCTGTTCTGCACTTGGTTTTAATCTGTTACCTTGCTAGAGTTTTCAGGTGTCCTTTATTTTTTATTTTTATTTTTTTGAAAGGGCGTCTTGCTCTATTGCTCAGGCTGGAGTGCAGTGGCACGATCTCGGCTTATTGCAACCTCCGCCTCCCGGGTTCAAGCGATTTCTCCTGCCTCAGCCTCCCAAGTAGCTGGGATTACAGGCGTGTGCCACCATGCCCGGCTAGTTTTTGTATTTTTAGTAGAGACTGGGTTTCACCGTGTTGGCCAGGCTGGTCACGAACTCCTGACCTCAAGTGATCTGCCTGACTTTGCCTTCCAAAGTGCTGGGATTACAGGCGTGAGCCACTGTGCCTGGCCAACTTTTATTGATTTTAATGCTTCGGTTTTGGCCGGGCGTGGTGGCTCACACCTGTGATCCAGCACTTTGGGAGGCCGAGGTGGGTGGATCACGAGGTCAGGAGATCGAGACCAGCCTGGCTAACAGGGTGAAAACCTGTCTCTACTAAAAATACAAAAACTAGCTGGGTGTGGTGGCATGCGCCTGTAATCCCAGCTACTCGGGAGGCTGAGGCAGGAGAATCGTTTGAACCCAGGAGGTGGAGGTTGCAGTGAGCTGAGATCGCGCCACTGCACTCCAGCCTGGCAACAGAGTGAGACTCCATCTCAAAAAAAAAAAAAAAAAAAACAACCTTCAGTTTTAAGGTCCATACACTCTTTTGGTGGAAAGACTCGGGTTGGAGTATCATTTGTATTATGGCAGTTTAGCTAAAGAATGTCATTTCTGTAACTCAGCCTAAATTTTGTCATTGAGGGGGAAGGATTTTAGCAGATCTGTTTTAGATTTTTAGCCTGATTGATTTTAAATCAATTGTTCAGCACACTAGAGGGTACTCGATGTTTGCTGAATGAATGGATGCTAGAGTGAATGAATGGAAAGTGGGAACATTGTTTCTTTTACCTGTAACATCAAGGTAGTTCATCAGCCACAAGACTGTGTGACTAGACACTAGAAATCATACCACTGGGGAATGGAGGCTGCTGCTCCATTTCAGTGGGTCTGTCTGAAGTTGAAATTTATACTATTTAGACAGTGACAAAGGGTGGGTGGTCAGAATAACAAAATCCTTGCTTTTAGGAGATAATCTGAATGCTGGCTGGGGCAGAAAATTACTAAGATCCTGTGGAAGTGTGAGGATTATTAAACTGATCACTGTCTGATAAGGCCAATTTCTTTTTATCTCTACTTCCTGCCCTGAATAGTTACTCTCTTTAGAAAGTTCATTTTGACTAATTTCTCTTCTCTCTCACAGGTGAGACCAAATTGGGAATGCTTTCATAATGAACGTCAACCAGTCAGTTCCACCTGTGCCACCATTTGGGCAGCCTCAGCCCATCTACCCAGGGTATCATCAGTCCAGCTACGGTGGGCAATCAGGGTCCACAGCCCCCGCCATTCCCTATGGAGCCTACAATGGCCCAGTACCAGGCTATCAGCAAACACCTCCCCAAGGTATGTTTCTGTTTCTGTTTCCTTTGAGCTAGGGAGGGAAATCAGCAGAGTCTTCAGGTTGGGTTGTATTGCTCTAGCTAAGCTACCTGAGAAGTTTGGGTGACTGGGATTGAGGAACATAAATCTGGCCCTGTGTAGCTGAGAGCCCCGTGGGCGCCCTTCCCTTCCCTTTTTAAATTATTATTTTAATTTTTTTTTGAGACAGTTTTGCTCTGTCACCCATGCTGGATTACAGTGGCATGATCTCAACTCATTGCAACCTCTGCCTCCTGGGCTTAAGCACTTCTCCTGCCTCAGCCTCCCCAGTAGCTGGGATTACAGGCATGCACCACCACGTCCAGCTAATTTTTGTATTTTTTAAATTTATTTTGAGATAGAGTCTCTCTCTGTCGCCCAGGCTGGAGTGCAGTGGCACCCTCTTGGCTGCAACCTCCACCTTCCAGGTTCAAGCAGTTCTCTGCCTCAGCCTCCTGAGTAGCTAGGATTACAGGCATCCACCACCACACCAGCTAATTTTTTTGTATTTTTAGTAGAGACGGGGGTTTCACCATCTTGGCCAGGCTGGTCTTGAGCTCCTGACCTTGTGATCTGCCCGCCTCAGCCTCCCAAAGTGCTGGGATTATAGGCGTGAGCTACCGTGCCTGGCCTGTATTTTTTTTTTTTTTTTTGAGACAGAGTTTTACTCTTGTTGCCCAGGCTGTAGTGCAGTGGCACGATCTCGGCTCACCACAACCTCCACCTCCTGGGTTCAAGTGATTCTCCTGCCTCAGCCTCCCGAGTAACTGGGATTACAGGCATGCACCACCATACCCTGCTAATTTTGTATCTTTAGTAGAGACAGGGTTTCTCCATGTTGGTCAGGCTGGTCTTGAACTCCCAACCTCAAGTGATCCACCCACCTCGGACTCCCAAAATGCTGAGATTACAGGCGTGAGCCACCACACCTGGCCACTGTTTGTATTTTTAGTAGAGATGGGGTTTTACCAGTGGCCAGGAAGGTCTTGAAGAACTGCTGACCTCAAATGATCCACCAGCCTTGGCCTCCCAAAATGCTAGGATTACAGGCTTGAGCCACCACGCCCGGCCCCTTCCCTGTTTTTTTATTTTATTTTACTTATTTTATTATTTATTTATTTATTTATTTTTTGAGATAGTCTTGCTCTGTTGCCCAGGCTGGAGTGCAGTGGCACAATCTCGGCTCACTGCAACCTCCGTCTCCCAGATTCAAGCAATTCTCCTGCCTCAGCCTCCAGAGTAGCTGTGATTACAGGCTCCCGCCACCATGCCCGGCTATTTTTTGTATTTTTAGTAGAGACAGTGTTACACCATGTTGACCAGGCTGGTCTCGAACTCCTGACCTCAAATGATTCACCCATCTCGGCTTCCCAAAGTGCTGACATTACAGGCATGAGCCACCACCTCTGGCCTTATTTTTAATTTTTTTTGAGATGGAATTTTGCTCTTGTTACCCAGGCTGGAGTGCAATGGCACAATCTCAGCTTACTGTAACCTCCGCCTCCCAGGTTCAAGCGATTCTCCTGCCTCAGCCTCCCAAATAGCTGGGATTACAGGCATGTGCCACCACACCCGGCTAATGTTTTGTATTTTTATTAGAGATGGGGTTTCACCATGTTGGCCAGGCTGGTCTTAAACTCCTGGCCTCAGGTGATCCACCCGCCTCAGCCTCCCAAATGCTGGGATTACAGGTGTGAGCCACCGTACCTGGCCTTATTTTTTTTCTTTTTTCTTTTTGAGCTGGAGTTTGGCTCTTGTTACCCAGGCTGGAGTGCAATGGCACAATCTCAGCTCACTGCAACCTCTGCCTCCCAGGTTCAAGTGATTCTTGTGCCTCAGCCTCCTGAGTAGCTGGGATACAGGCACCCACCACCACACCTGGCTAATTTTTTGTATTTTTAGTAGAGATGGGATTTTGCCATGTTGGCCAGGCTGGTCTTGAACTCCTGACCTCAGGTGATCCACTTGCCTCGGCCTCTCAAAGTGCTAGGATTACAAATGTAAGCCACCACGCCCAGCTGTCTTCCCTGTTTTTAGATAAGGTACTGTGTTTCTGCCTTAAGCCATCTAGTGGGAACACATCTCCCAGGTTCACTGGCCGTTCACTTCCTGTGGGTATCACCTTGTGCAGCCTTACCTGGTCACATTGTTCAGAGCTAAATGGAAGGGTTGTGGTCCACACCCCTCTAGATCCTGTGACCAGGACCGAATATTTCCTGTTGACTTGTAGTCTCCTTGAAATAATTTATTCCTCATATATGTTGAGAAAGCCTCTTGTTGGACTGATGATTCTTATGTATAAATGACCCTGGGACAGTGTAGTTTATGGGGGTGAAAAGTGTGATATTTGTGTGCCTGACTTTTGGTGCCTCTCATGTCTTCTGATATCCATCCTTTTCCTTTGCTTGAGTTTCCTCTGCTTCTTAGATGCTCTGTAATGTCATGGTAATAAGAGAATACTAATCTGATGCTGCTCTAGGTTCAGTGTTTGGCTTTTAACCTTACATTTTCTTTTTCTTTTTCTTTTTTTTTCTTTTTTGAGACAGAGTCTTACTCTGTCACCCAGGCTGGAGTGCAGTGGCATGATCTTGGCTCATTGTAACCTCTGTCTCCCAGGTTCAAGCAGTTCTCCTGTCTCAGCCTCCCGAATAGCTGGGATTACAGGCACATGCCACCACGCCCGGCTAATTTTTATATTTTTAGTAGAGACAGGGTTTCACCATGTTGGCCAGGCTGGTCTCGAACTCCTGACTTCATGATCCACTTGCCTTGGCCTCCCAAAGTGCTGGGATTACAGGCGTGAGCCACCATGTCCAGCCTTACCTTACTTTCTCAAGAAGAGCAGCTAGTACTCTACCGATTCTCCAGAGGGGCTTTTTGGAAATAGTTAACAGTAGATCTTTGCTTAGGCTATCCGATGATTTAGGATATGCCAAACTCTACGCTTTCATAAAGAGATATGGAAAAAAGAAGGCATCAAGGAGGTACTGGTAAGATTTGGGAAATAATGAAGTATGATGATTTTAACTGTGGGGAAAAAGTATTGTGATGAGATTAGGCCCCAGGTCTTTGGAAGAACCTTAATTCTAAGCTGAGACTTTGGCTGGACAGAGTCCACCTCTGCTTTGTCAAGTGCTCGAGTTTGGCATTCTCTCACGAGAAAGCTTTGTTAGAGGAAAACATATCTGATTCTGTCATGGTTGGTGAGCAAGTTTAGGCTAATCATGTTCCTGTAGGCAGGTTCTATAATGTCTAATCTCTACTGAGGGCAGAGCAAAAGAAAAGCATTCTTTGAACAGAGGTCATCCACATTTCAAAAGTGATGTGCCAAGTAACTAATTGCTTTCTCCCTGAACTTCATATGTGAAGAATGGCTAAGGGTAGTGTAAGTAGCTTTGGTGGTGGTTCTAAGGAATAGGAAGGATGGAGTACAGCTTTTGTGAGGACATAGGTGGCAATGCTGATGGGAGGACAGGCCAGCTCTCCTTACTGAACTGTTGGGCAGAAACAAGGTCTCCGATCTATAGGAACACGTTCCTGAATCGTGCTGTTTGATGTTTTCACACTTAGAAGTGGATTAAAGGATATAGTTAGTATAAGCAGAATGAATGAAGAAGAAGGTGGCAGAATAATCTCCCCAAGAGATGCCTTTCTTTGCAGCCTAGTTCAGTATATTACTTGGTCATCTTCTGAGTCTCCTTCGTATATGCTCCAAGTTTCTGAGTTCTGGAGTAAGATCTTTTCCTTAAAAGGGTTGGCTTGTTGTCTAGGGTAAGAATATCAGGCAGTCTTGGATTGACTGAGAGTATGGTGATCAAAGGAAGGCCCTACATTCTTGTGCCTCTGGCTACAGCTTCACCCGTAGTATGCTTGTCTAGGGGAGTGTAGGCCCCTTGTTGGGAATCTGTGTTTAGAATACTGCTGTAGCTACAGTTGTATGCTGGTAGTGTCCTTTTCACTGCCTAAACTGTGGTATTGGGCCAGTGAAGGTCTGAGTTTATTGATCCTTGCTTTGCATTCCTGGCTCAGGGTGGAGGAGAAAGTTATTTCCCAATCACTTAGTTTCTGTCCTTTACCCTCAGGTATGTCAAGAGCCCCACCTTCCTCGGGGGCACCTCCAGCCTCAACAGCACAGGCTCCTTGTGGCCAGGCTGCATATGGCCAGTTTGGCCAAGGAGATGTACAGAATGGGCCAAGCTCCACTGTTCAGATGCAAAGGTAGGTACTTGGTCAATCTAAAATTGGTCTGATGAGGCTGAGTGCAGTGGCTCATGCCTGTAATCCCAGCACTTTGGGAGGCTGAGGTGGGTGGATCACCTGAGGTCAGGAGTTTGAGACCAGCCTGGCCAACATGGCAAAACCCCATCTCTTTTCTCAAATAAAAAATTAGCCGGGCGTGGTGGTGTGCACTTGAAATCCCAGACTTGGGAGGCTGAGGCAGAAGAATCATGAGGCAGAGGTTGCCGTGAGCCAAGATCGTGCCATTGCACTCCAGCCTAGGCGATAGAGTGAGACTCGGTCTCATAAATAAATAATTAAATAAATAAATAAATAAATAAATAAATAAAATTGATCTGATGAAAGTAGAAAGGTTAGGAATGTATGGGGGTTTGTGTTTTGTTTTTTTTTTCTCTCCTTTGCCTTTCTTGTAGATCACTTTTTCTCTTCCCTCTACCCTTTTGTACTTTGTCTTCTTTTTTCCAGGTTACAGGTACTGCTGACGTCCAGCCCTGTGGATTATTGACCCATCTTAGTACCTGGGTTCCTTTGCATATTCTTCATTTTCTGTGAACTTGAGTTTCTTGCTTTACTAGACATACATCTTCAATAATGGTTGCAGTCCTGTTGAGACTACCCTAAGGGAGAAATGGGAAGAGGGAACCTCAGGATTATTTGCATCTCTTTTGACTTGCCCCTTTCCTCTAGAACAGGCACTTAGTAGGACTGATTGGTTAAGTTTGGGCATGGCCAGTTATGAACTGAAAGATACTAAAAGGGAAACCACATAAATGGTGAAAACTTCAGTGGTACAGTGACCCAATAAACCCATCTTAGCATGAAAGTCCATTAAAGGAGGGCAGTCATCTCTATTAGAGTGCTTTTTAAAATTTTTTAAATTTTTTTTTGAGACAGGGTCTCACTCTGCGGCCCAAGCTAGAGTGCAGTGGCAGGATCACAACTCCCTGGAGCCTGGACGTCTCAGGCTCAGGTGACCCTCCCACCTCAGTTTCCCGGGTAGCTGGGACTACAGGCATGCGCCACCACACCCAGCTAATTTTTTGTATTTTTAGTAGAGATGGGGTTTCACTGTGTTGCCCAGGCTGATCTCAAACTCCTGGGCTCAAGCAATCTGCCCACCTTGGCCTCCCAAAGTGCTAGGATTACAGGAGTGAGCCACTGCACCTGGTCAGGAGTGTTGTTTGTGTTTGGTAAATAAAGAGTAAAATATAACTGTGGGAAAGGGGTATGATAATAGAAAAGTCACTTTCTGACACTTTAACTGGGTGTCCAGAATACACATTTTTAGCATTGAATGTAAGCCTGGGTAAGTCAAACAAGTGGGGTACATAGAAGATAACAAGTACACAAATGTACATAAAGTTATAAAACAGGGTGAGGATATAGTGAGGGGGTAGGGAGCTGTTTTAAATACATTGGTCCGTGCTGGATGCAGTGGCTCACTCCTTTAATACCAGCACCTGGGGAGGCTGAGGTGGGAGGATTGCTTGAGCCCACAAGTTGAAGGCTGCAGTGAGCCATGATTGTACTGCTGCACTCCAGTCTAGGTGACAAAGCAAGACCCTGTCACAAAAAAACAAAACAAAACAAAAAACCCATACAAAACAAGCATATGCCTTAGTAAATTATTATATAGCAAACTCCTTTGTAACTAGAACTACGACCCAGATGAAGAAATAGAACTTTGCCACTCACCCCAAAAGCCTTTTTCCATGTGCCCCAATTCAAACATTATTCTCTCCCTCCCCTCATAAATAACAATTATCCTGCATTAACCTGACTCTTACAGTAATTACTTTCTTTTTCTTTTTTTTTGAGACAGAGTCCTGCCCTGTTTCCCATGCTAGAATGCAGTGGTGTGATCTCGGTTCACTACAATCTCCAGCTCCTGGGTTCAGGCGATTCTCCAGCCTCAGCCTCCCGAGTAGCTGGGATTGCAGGTGCCTGCCATCAGGCATGGCTAATTTTTTTATATTTTTAGTAGAGACAGGATTTCGCCATGTTGGACAGGCTGGTCTCGAACTCCTGACCTCAAGTGATCCACCCGCCTCAGCCTTCCAAAGTGCTGGGATTACAGGTGTGAGCCACCATGCCCAGCTGACTTTCTTGTGGTTTTTTAAAAATAGTTTACACTTGGCTGGGTGAGGTGGCTCATGCCTATAATCCCAGCACTTTGGGCGGCCAAGGTGAGAGGATTGCTTCAGCCCAGATTTTTGAGACCAGCCTGTGCAATATAGGGAGACCCCCATCTCTACAAAAAATAAAATGTTAGCTGGGCATGGTGGCATGCTTGTTGTCCTAGCTACTTTGGGAGGCTGAAGTGGAGGTATCGTTTGGGCCCAAAAGGTCGAGGCTACACTGAGTGTGATCTCGCCACTGCACTCCAGAGCTTGAGAAACAGCGAGACTGTGTCTCACAAAGAAAAAGTTTACACTCAAATGTACAACCCCACGTACCACAATTTAGTTTTACCCACAGGAAAAACACTTGGTGTGTCTTAAGTCTATAAGCTCCACCTCTGTCTTCTTTTTCTTAGTATTTATCTGTTGAAGAAAACAGTTAACCCAAAGAATTTCCCACAGTTTGGACTCTTTACATAACATTTACATCACACTTGTCCAACTTGTGGCCCACAGTCTGCATGCCCCAGGACGGCTTTGAATGTGGCCCAACACAAATTCATAAACTTTCTTAAAACATTATGAGGTTTTTTTTTTTTTAAGTTCATTACCTGTCATTAGTGTAGTGTTAGTGTATTTTATGTGTGGCCCAAGACACTTCTTCCAGTGTAGCCCAGGGAAGCCAAAAGATTGGACACCCCTGATTTACATTGTATTAGGTATTATAAGTAATCTAGAGATGATTTAAAGTACATGGGAGGAGGCTGGGTGTGGTGGCTTATACCTGTAATTCCAGCACTTTGGGAGGCCAAGGTGGGTGGATCACCTGAGGTAAGGAGTTTGAGACCAGCCTGGCTAACATGGTGAAACCCCATCTCTACTAAAAATACAAAAATTAGCTGGGTGTGGTGGCGGGCACCTATAATCTCAGCTACTTGGGAGGCTGAGGCAGGAGAATCGCTTGAACCCGGGAGGCAGAGGTTGCAGTGAGCCAAGATTGCGCCACTGCACTCCATCCTGGGCGACAGAGTGAGACTTCGTCTCAGGAAAAAAAAAGTATATGGGAGGTTATATGCAAATATGATGCCGTATAACCCACATCCAATTCTATTGATTCCACCTTCAAGATG
The DNA here is from genome assembly GCF_029281585.2 of Gorilla gorilla gorilla. Lineage (NCBI taxonomy): Eukaryota > Metazoa > Chordata > Mammalia > Primates > Hominidae > Gorilla > Gorilla gorilla. The sequence goes on along the minus strand of NC_073232.2, from coordinate 41,998,874 downwards.
TATCCCAAATCTCATTACAGTCATTCCTCAGTATCCATGGGGGAATGGTTCCAGGACCTCCCCTGACCAACAGATACCAAAATCCACAAAGGCTCAAGTCCCTCATATAAACTCTATGCAAGTAGAGATGTTAGGTAGGCAGGTGCATATACAAATCTGCAGCTCAAGACTGATGCTAGGACTGGAGATAAAAATTTGGGAGTCCTCAGTCTATAGATATTTAAAGCCATGGGACTAGATGAAATCATTTAAAAAGTGAGTATTGAGATTAAAGAATGGAATTGAGGACTGAGACTTGGAGCTTAGCAACATTTAAAAGTAAAGAGGAGCCGCCATTAAAAGACAATGAGGGGCCAGGTGCAGTGCCTCACGCCTGTAATCCCAGCACTTTGGGAGGCTGAGGCAGGCAGATTGCTTGAGCTCAGGAGTTCGAGACAAGCCTGGGCAACATGGCGAAACCCTGTCTCTACCAAAATACTAAAATTAGCCGGGTGTGGTGGGCACATGCCTGTGGTCCCAGCTTCTTGGGAGGCTGAGGTGGGAGGATGGCTTGAAACCAAGAGGTGGAGGTTGCAGTGAGCCGAAATCGCACCGCTGCACTCCAACCTGAGTGACAGAGTAAGACCCCATCTCAAACAAACAAAAAAAAAACAAAAGACAATGAGAAAGAGCAGTAGTGAGGTGGGAGATAAGCCAGGAGAGTGTGGTGTCCTGAAATCAGGTGAAGAGAGTATTTCAAGAAGGTGGGAGAGTAATCAGTTGTGTCAGATGCTGCCAAATTGTAAGATGAAGACTGAGAATTGACCATTGAATTCGGCAAGGTTGGCGTCATTGGTAAAGGCAGTTTCAGTGTAGAGATAAAGAAAACTACCCAGTTGGAGTGAGTCAGAGTTTCAGGCCAGGCGCGGTGGCTCACGCCTGTAATTCCAGCACTTTGGGAGGCCGAGGCGGGTGGATTACAAGGTCAGGAGATCGAGACCATCCTGGCTAACACGGTGAAACCCCGTCTCAACTAAAAATACAAAAAATTAGCTGGGCGCGGTGGCAGGCGCCTGTAGTCACAGCTACTCGGGGGGCTGAGGCAGGAGAATGGCGTGAACCCAGGAGGCAGAGCTTGCAGTGAGCCGAGATCTTACCACTGCACTCCAGCCTGGGCGACAGACAGCGAGACTCCGTCTCAGGAAAAAAAAAAAAAGTTTCAACCGGGTGGTAGATTGACATAATCTGAAAACCCTCTGCTACCAAAGTCTAGAAAGGAGAGAGAAAATAGAAACAAAAAAAATTTTTAAGTGCAAAGTTAAGCTTGAAAGAAAATGTGAAATTCTTAAGTTTTAGAGACCAAGTGAGGACTGAAAATCTTTTTTTTTTTTTTTAAATACGAAGTCTTGCTCTGTCGCCCAGGCTGGAGTGCAGTGGCGCGATCTCTGCTCACTGCAACCTCTACCTCCCAGGTTCAAGCGATTCCCCTGCCTCAGCCTCCCAAGTAGCTGGGACTACAGATGTGGGCCACCATGCCCGGCTAATTTTTGTATTTTTAGTAGAGATGAGGTTTCACCATGTTGGCCAGGCTGGTCTCGAACTCCTCGCCTCAGGTGAACCGCCCACCTTGGCCTCCCAAAGTGGTGGGATTACAGGCATGGGCCACTGTGCCTGGCCATCAAGTGAGGACTGAAAATCAGAGTGGTAAATTGACTCTGGGGCTGCCTGTAGATTGGGTGGATTCATCATCTTGAGAAGCCAGGGCCTTAAATTTAAGCAGGTACTGGGGAAGGCAGATGAGTCCTTGGGCTTTCCTGAGAGTAGTTTTGGAACTGAGACATTGTTTATAAAGTCTGGACCTGGGCTGCACCTTCATTGAACAAGCCGACTAGGGGAAAAAAAGTCTGCACGCTGGAAAGGGGAGATAAGGAGTGCTGTTTCTCTCAGGCTGGCTGTGGATGGGTGAAAAAAAAAGTTCTTGGGACTGCAAATGGACATGACATCTTTTTGGAATGATGAAAATGTTTAAAAATTTGATTCTGATGATGGTTGCATAACTAAATTTACTAAAAATCATTGAATTGTTCACTTGAAGTGAATTTAATCGTATGGAAATTACATCTCAATAATATATATATATTTTTTTGAGACAGAGTTTTGGTCTTATTGCCCAGGTTGGAGTGCAATAGCACGATCTCAGCTCACTGCAGCCTCTGCCTCCTGGGTTCAAGTGATTCTCCTGCCTCAGCCTCCCAAGTAGCTGGGATTCCAGGCATGACCACCATGCCAGGCTAATTTTTTGTATTTTTAGTAGAGACAGGGTTTCACCATGTTGGCCAGGCTGGTCTTGAACTGACCTCAAGTGATTCACCTGTGTTGGCCTCCCAAAGTTCTGGGATTACAGGTGTGAGTCACTGTTCCTGGCCAATTTTTTTTTTTTTTTTTTTTGAGATGAAGTCTCGCTCTGTCACCCAGGCTGGAGTGAAGTGGTGTGACCTTGGCTCATTGCAACCTCCACCTCCCAGGTTCAAGTGAATCTCCTGTCTGAACCTCTTGAGTAGCTGGGATTACAGGTGTGCACCACCACGCCTGGGCTAATTTTTGTATTTTTTTAGTAGAGATGGAGTTTCACCATGTTGGTCAGGCTGGTCTTGAACTCCTGACCTCAAATGATCCATCTGTCTCGGCCTCCCAAAGTACTGGGATTACAGGCATGAGCCACTGCACCTGGCCTAATTTTTTTTTTTTTTTAAATTAGAGACCAGGTGCAGTGGCTCATGCCTGTAGTAATCTCAACACCTTGGGAGGCTGAGACAGGAGGATCACTTGAGGCCAGAAGTTTTAGACCAGCCTGGGCAACATAGGGAGATCCTGTCGCTATAAAAAAAAAAAAAAAGTAGCTGAGCATTGTTGGTGTGCCTGGGAAGCAGAGGTGGAGGCAGGAGGATTGCTAGAGCCCTGGAGGTTGAGGCTACAGTGAGCCATGATGGCTTCACTGCACTGTGGCCTGGGTGACAGAGTGAGACCCTGTCTCAAAAACAAACAAACAAAAAATCAATCTAGGGTGACACTGTCATTATTGGAGTACCTTCTGGAAACAAATGTGGAACAACCACACCTCAGTCCGGGCTAGAAGGGATTATCAGAGAAAGGCACTTTGATTAGAGTTGGGCCAGGCACAGTGCTCATGTTTGTAATCCCAGCACTTTGTGAAGCCAGGGCGAGAGGACTGATTGAGCCCAGGAGTTCAAGACTATCCTGGGCAGCATAGCAAGACCCTGTCTCTACAAAAAATAAAAAAATTAGCTAGGTGTGGTGGTGTGTGCCTGTGGTCTCAGATACTTGGGAGGGGAGGCTTAGGTGGGAGGATTGCTTGAGCCCAGGAGGTCAAGGCTGCAGTGAGCCACAGATAGTGAGTGCCATTGTACTCCAGCCTGGGTGACAGAGCGAGACCCTGTCTCAAAAAAAAAAAAAAAAAAAAAAAAGTAAGGCTGGGCACGGTGGCTCACGCCTGTAATCCCAGCACTTTGGGAGGTTGAGGCGGGCGAATCACGAGGTCAGGAGTTCCGAGACCAGCCCGGCCAACATAGTGAAACCCCGTCTCTACTAAAAATACAAAAATTAGCCAGGCATGATGGTGGGCACCTGTAGTCCCAGCTACTCGGGAGGCTAAGGCAGGAGAATCGCTTGAACCCAGGAGGTGGAGGTTGTGATGAGCCAAGATCGCACCACTGCACTCCAGCCTGGGCGACACAGCGAGACTCTGTCTCAAAAGAAACGAAAAGAAAAAAAAAAAGTAGAGACAGAGTATAGACCTATTCTTTTGTAATGTTTAGCTAAAAGGGGAGCAAAAGTTTGAGGGGGCTGTGAGGTAATTTGGTTGGATTTTTTTAAAGTTTTTTGAGATATAATTCATATACTATGCAATTCGTCTGTTTAAAGTGTTTTTGTATATTTAGTGGTTTTTAATATATTGACAGATATGTGCTGTCACAGTTTAGTATATTGACAGATATCACTACAGTCAGTTTTAGAACATTTTCATCATCTGAAGAAGAAATACTGCATTCTTTAACTACCCCTGTTTAGCTATTCCCCCATTCCCCTATTCTTCCAACCTTAAGCAACTCCTGATCTACTTTCTGTCTCTAAAGATTTCCCTATTCTGGACTTTTCATTAGAATAGAATCATATACTATGTGATATTTTATAACTGACTTCTTTAATTTAGCATAATATTTTCAAAGTTCAACTATGTTGTAGTGTATATTAGTACTCCATTCCTTTTTGTGGTTAAGTGGTTTTTCATTGTGTAGCTACATGCCACATTTTGTTATCCATTCTTCTGCTGATAGACATTTGGGATGTTTCCACTATAGTTGGTTTTGTGTGTGTGTGTGTGTGTGTGTGTGTGTGTGTGTGTGTGTGTGTGTGATGTTTGTATGTTTTTGTGCTGATGGGAATAATCAGAGAGGGAGACACTGAATGGAAAGTATATTGGAAAGACACTGTGGTAGACTGAGGTGGGCAGATTCGTTGAGCTCAGGAGTTTGAGACCAGCCTAGGCAACATGGCGAGACTCCGTATCTATAAAAAATACAAAAACTAGCCACGCATGGTGGCGTGTGCCTTTCATTTCAGCTACTTGAGAGGCTGAGGTGGGAAGATCAGCTGAGCCTGGAAAGTTGAGGCTGCAATGAGCTGTGATCACACCACTGCACTTCAGCCTGGGTGGCAGAGTGAGACCCTGTCTCAAAAAAAAAAAAAAAAAAAAAGCTGGACAATCAATCTGCATTTGTTTGATTTCATATTTATTAAGGTTTATGCATGCTTATGCGTGCCTTCCCTTTCAGTGCTTTCAGGGCTTCAGATTACAAAACTGAAGAGGTTTGTCAAAGAATTGAAGCAGAGGAAGCAGTAATTTAGTTAGCAGAGTAAATAGTACTTGACCTGAAGGTGCTTGGTTTATGTTTGTGGAGTGAGCTTAATGGAAAACAAGATTTGCCATGAATAATCAGGAATATAATTTACCCACAAATATACAAAAGTATGAAGCCATAAAAGAACTCAGGGTGTGAGAGTAAGATGTCACAAAACAATGTAGCTTCCTGTATGATGCGACACTTCTGCAGACTTCAAAGGGTGTCCTGGCCCCACTAGTCACCTCTGCTTGCTTTCTTTTCACAGGCTGCCTGGGTCTCAGCCATTTGGGTCCCCATTGGCCCCTGTGGGCAACCAGCCAGCTGTGCTTCAGCCCTATGGCCCTCCCCTGACAAGTGCACAGGTGACTACGCAGCTGTCTGGAATGCAGATCAGCGGTGCTGTGGCCCCAGCCCCTCCTTCTTCAGGGCTGGGCTTTGGTGAGTGGCTGTGAACACAGGAATGTTACTGTCCCCTGTTCAGAGGCATCAGACTCTGGGGTTATACCTGAATCTCTTTTATTTCCCTTGTATTTCCTGTGGCTCTGAGCCTCAGAAGATGGGACAGTCATATTTGCCCCTCTTGTGTGGAAAGGGAAGTGATTTACAGAACAAGGAGGCAGAATGACTGGACTTTTGACTCTACCTTTATTCTACTTCTCAGGCCCACCAACATCGCTGGCTTCAGCCTCAGGAAGTTTCCCTAACTCTGGTCTGTATGGCTCCTATCCTCAGGGCCAGGCTCCTCCCCTTAGCCAGGCCCAAGGTCATCCTGGGATCCAGACTCCCCAGCGATCTGCCCCATCACAGGCCTCCAGCTTCACACCCCCAGCTTCAGGGGGTCCTCGGCTGCCTTCGATGACTGGTCCACTCCTGCCTGGACAGAGTTTTGGAGGGCCCTCAGTGAGCCAGCCCAACCATGTGTCTTCACCTCCTCAAGCTCTGCCCCCTGGCACCCAGATGACTGGGCCCCTGGGACCACTGCCACCTATGCACTCCCCGCAGCAGCCAGGCTATCAGCCCCAACAAAATGGTGAGTCTTTCCCAAGGTCTGTCTAGAAGCTAGAGGCTTCAGCTACTCAGGTGGTTTTTGATGTTTTTTATTTGTTTGTTTTTAGTATTATTTGCTAAGTGGTGAATTAGATGGGTAGCTTCAGGGTATTATTCCTAGGATATGGGGTTTATAAGACATTATTTTTTCTTGTCATTCTGATAACATGGTATTTTTCTGAATGTCTTTGCCAGGCATTAGTGTGCCTCATAATTCTATGTTTTTAGGAGTCTAGTCATTTTCCTGAGGCCTTAAGAAGAGATAGGGATGGGATTTTGAGTTCATCAACCTTGTGTCCTTGTCTCAGGTTCCTTCGGACCAGCCCGGGGCCCTCAGTCTAATTATGGAAGCCCCTACCCAGCAGCACCCACCTTTGGCAGTCAGCCTGGGCCTCCTCAGCCACTGCCTCCTAAGCGCCTGGACCCTGATGCCATCCCAAGCCCTGTAAGTAGAAACTTACATGGTCCTGAGGAAGGGTTTGTGTCTGCCAGATAGGCAGGTCAATCTAGATGAAATGTTTGCCTAGCATTTTCTGATAATTTTCCCTTTTTGTTCATCTTCTTGGAGAACTTACATATAATTTGATTCTGAACTGGAACTTGAGGTTCTAGGAGTCTTTTGGGGGGCTGTTTTACTCTATAGCTGGGCAGAGAAGGAAGGGAAACCAAGAGTGAGCAGCAGCACCAGTAGATGTCTGAGGGCTGCACTCTGTCACTACTGTACATACATAGTATAGTAGCCTTTGTCCTTCTGTGGAGCAGTGACTGGGTCTTGTCCCCTTAGATCTAGAAGGATGGCATTCTTCCTAATGGGTAGAGCAGGTGGGAATTCTCTGATGTTAGATGTTAAGAGAAGGAAAGCCTCACTGGTTTCTCTGCTCTTACTTGGACAGTTTTAGGAGGAAGTCCCCAGTACTTTTGTTTGGTAGGCTTCTGCTGTGTGGATGGGGAAGAGTGAACGACAGTTTATGAGGGCAGTGTGTATGTAAAGTCCCACTGGAGAGCTGCTTTTCCCAGGAAGAGGGTGAATTGCACCCTTGGAGCCATCAGAATCCTCAGGCCCTCCTTATCAGACTCAGAATAGAGACTAGGACTGTACTGCCAAGTAGGGGCCACTTTATAGTTCCGCCTATAACATTTGCTATGTCAGTTACCTTGCCATGCTTAGCCATTGTCATATTCCATTCTGTTCTCGTCCCTCTTCCTCCTTTGGGTAACCCACACAGTGAGGGAGCCTGTTGGCCAAGGAGAACTCAAGAGGATTAAGCAGACTCTCCTTCCTTCCCCCTCCTTCAGTGAGAAGGAGAGTCTGGTTGGACATGAAGGGAGGCTTCTTTCAGCATAAGATAGTCCTTAGAATGGGAGGTTTGGCCTTTTAGGGGGAACACTCCTCTTCTTCTTCCTTAAGGTTTCTTCCATTCAGCCTCAGCCCCTCCCTGTGTAACTCCTGCTTGCCTCCTGTTTGCCCCTTTCCTTATCTTTCTACATCATAGTCTGAGCCATTAAAGCCTCTGTGTTGGGCCAGAAAGACTTGGAATTTCATATCTAGAGGGGGCTTGATTTCAGCAATATGAGCTGGGCTCCAGCTGTTCATGTCTAACTCAACAGGGTTGAGAGAAGTAACATCTGCCTCTTGTTCTTTTGTCTCCCTCCTTGTATTCCCCTGCTGCATTTATTATTAAAACACTAAAAGCAACTCAGTGAGCTGCCTCCTCAGCAGAAAACCAGGCACAGAATAGACCCCGATGCCATTCCTAGTCCAGTAAGTGCAGGGGGTGGGTGTTTGTGCATGTCATTCCTGTGTTAGTGCCATCCATGCATGCCTGTGACCTCATCTTCACCTCATCTACCATGTCCATTCCTCCCCATTCTCTTCCTTTAGCCCTAGCCCTTCTAGATATTTACTTATACAAGATAAAAGGATATGCATGCCTCAAGTCACCAGGTAATGAAGAGGTAGCAAGCTGTTTGCCTTGAGTATGGGGTGGTGGAAGGTCAGGCTCTAAGGGTGGGGTCAGGTGGCATGTCAAGCTTTGGCTTTAGTTCTGCTGGCACCTCCAGGAGCCTGCAGGTGATGTGTGATGGAAGAGGACAAAGTTGAACGGTAGATCATTCCACTTTGGATTTGATTTGTCTGTAGCCTGTTGTGGAGAAATATTGGAGTAGGAACGTACAGATTCATAGTATCCCAAACTGGCATTTCTTACAGGAGAAGGGACTGCTGGTTTGGGAAAGTGTGGGTACTTTCTCATCTGAAGAGTCTTTTTGACTCTGATATATTTCTAAGCTTCAACCTTTCTGCTATGGGATAGAGTCTTATTTGCCCTTTGCTTTTTCTGGTTTTCCAAACCCATCTTGAAGTAACTGACCAAAGGTCATGAGCCTGCATAAAGGTCTGAATACCAGCTTTGCAGGTCCTTTATTTTCCTTTGCTGAGTCTGTCAAAATGTGGAGGACTGAGGATTGAGCTATAAGGATTGGGTACTTCTCTCCTCCTATATATACACATTGATGCTTACCTGAAAGTAAGGCAGCATCTGCTTCCTCACCTTACTTGATCATTTCTGGCTGTTTAAATCTCTCCTCACCCTGTCCCTTGTAATTTCATTGAGTGTAGAGTCATTCCAGGTAGCTTCATTTTTACGTGGTTACTGTTGTCTGTTTTCCTGCTCTGACTCAGAATGTGTCTTGGGGAGAGGATCGGGGAAGGCATGATGGGGGAGGGGAATGGAATCTAATCATGTTTGAAGGTTTGTGATCAGAGCTGGGGCTTTTCCTGGAATGGGAGGAATGAGAGGGTGTTCACCATTGATGGGGGGGTAGGGGGGCAATTCATAAAGAAGCCCATTCTCATGTTGCCTGCCCAGCAGGCTGCTGGGAGTGAAAGATTGGCTGCTGTAGAGTGTAAGATTGGCATTACAGCATTTTATATGATCTCCAGAAGGAGAACAGGCCTGGTGTATGAGGTGTTCCTTGGCAAATTTTTAGTTTTTGTGTTACAGCTCTAGCCTTTTTTTCTCTTGGCACTCTGAGACCTCACACTTCCTTTTTCTTCTGTCACCTCACTCATTGCACTTCTCTGCAGATTCAGGTCATTGAAGATGACAGGAACAACCGGGGTACAGAGCCATTTGTTACTGGAGTACGGGGCCAGGTGCCACCCTTAGTCACTACCAACTTCCTGGTGAAAGACCAAGGTGAGAATGGAATTAGCTCCTCCCACAGGGGCTTTTTCTTCAAGATTATCAGCTTATGGTTGGGGCTTTTTTTTTTTTTTTTTTTTAGTTTTTAACCAGAGACAAGTTCCCTCTAGTCCCTCTGGGGGAAAAAGCCACCATCACCCCTAGCTTTGTGGAGTTGATGGTGTGGATCACCAATGGAGAGCTGGTGTCAGGAAGGATTCTGTGATCTGACTCGGGTCTTCTGCCTCCTTCTTCAGGGAATGCAAGTCCCCGATACATCCGATGTACATCCTATAATATCCCTTGCACATCTGACATGGCTAAGCAGGCTCAGGTGCCCCTGGCAGCAGTCATCAAACCGCTGGCAAGGCTGCCCCCAGAGGAGGTGAGTCAGGGAAGGGGCTAGAGTGTAATGAAAGGGAGGGAGGTAGAGAGGGGTCTAAAGCGTCTTCCTGGATGTGATTCCGGCTTCACAATGGAAGATATTTTAGTTAGGCAGGAGAGGAGACTGTCTTTAGTGGCTTTCTATCCCAGGGCCCATGCCTGGAAAGGGGATGGTAGGGATGAGAGCAAAAGCCCAAGACATTGCTGAGAAGGAACAGAGTCTCTAGAGGGAACAAGCAGGATGAAAAGAGGTAGGGCCAGGCCGGGCGCGGTGGCTCACGCCTGTAATCCCAGCACTTTGGGAGGCTGAGGTGGGCGGATCACGAGGACAGGAGATCAAGACCATCCTGGCTAACACGGTGAAACCCCGTCTCTAAGAAAAATACAAAAAATTAGCCGGGCGTGGTGGCGGGCGCCTGTAGTCCCAGCTACTTGGGAGACTGAGGCAGGAGAATGGCGTGAACCCGGGAGGCAGAGCTTGCAGTGAGGCGAGATTGCACCACTGCACTCCAGCCTGGGCAACAGAGCGAGACTCTGTCTCAAAAAAAAAAACAAACGAGGTAGGGCCAAATTGTAGGGGAGAAGACAGCTGAATGTAGGAACCTCTCGTATCATGGTCATCTCCAGATGATGAGAAGGACATCATTCCATGTTTTCCTGACTGTCCTGTCATCCCAGGTTAGGGCTGTTAGAACAGCATATAAGAGAAAAGGGAGATTAGGATCCAGTGATCCTTCTGTCACCTGTTTTGGGACCTGATCTGTCACCCCAGTACCTGATACCAGCATGAAGAGAGCGAGCTAGGCAGCTGCTCCACCAGGCCTTGGTAGGATACTCATATTCAGCCTTGCTTATCTTACGATAGGGTTCTCTGTTACTGGAAGCCAAAGGCTCAGTTTATATTCTGCTTATCTCTCCGTCTTTCTCTGTGTGTTTGTCTGTTTCTATCTGGGTCCCATTGGGGATAGTTGGGCTCTGGTCTCTTATGTGTAGGGTGACATTTGCCTGGGGCATCAGTAACTGGCACAGAATCCCAGGGATAGGGGAGGAGGTGTTACAGATATTTGGTTAGGGAAGGAGCTGGAGTCAAGATTCTTAGAGCAAGAGTGAAGGGCATTAGAGACGGGGCCAGAAAGGAGAATCCTAGATAATCTTGGCTTTCTCCCTCATATGCCCATGGCAGCCCCTAGTCTGATGTGGCCGGTTTTGCATTTCCTCTTCTCTTTCAGTGAGAAATGCAGCTCTGGGGGTGGCATGTAGGAAGAGGGAACTATATAATTTTTACTCATAGGGACATTTTCCTGTGATTTGTCTTTACTCCCTTTCATCATTGTGCTCCCTACTCCCTCTGCAGACAGAATATCTGCGCCATGCGCCTTCTTCCTCCGGTTGTTCTTCCTCATCTCCTGGCTGAACCTACTGTGGTTTTCCTTTATGTCTGATCCCTTCCCCTTTGCGCCTTAGGCTTCACCGTATGTTGTGGACCATGGGGAATCTGGCCCTTTGCGCTGCAACCGCTGCAAAGCATACATGTGTCCCTTCATGCAGTTCATTGAAGGAGGGAGGCGTTTCCAGTGCTGTTTTTGCAGCTGTATCAATGATGGTATGTTCATGGAAGCTGGGATTTGGGGGAAGGTCTTGATTGTGTCTTCCTTGTTCTCTATTAAATAGTTAGATGAGGGTCCATCTTTCAGGAGCTGGGGAAGTAGGGCACATGGGAATGAGGGATAGTGGTGTGAGCTCAGCTAGGGCCAGAATACTAAGATTGAAACTGGATCTTCGAGTAACACACTGCCATGCTTCCCACAGTTCCCCCCCAGTATTTTCAGCACCTGGATCATACCGGCAAACGTGTGGATGCTTATGACCGCCCTGAGCTATCCCTGGGCTCTTATGAATTCTTGGCCACTGTAGATTACTGCAAGGTGAGGGAAGGTAGCATGGGAGGAGCAGTGAGTGGAGGATAATGAGACAGCTGAGAATGGCTGTTATCATTTCCCTCACCCCTTTTTTGTCCCTTTTTGATGCTGACTTCTCTATAGTCAACTGGCCTGCTTACCATTACCCCTCTCCCCAACATTTTCTTCCTCTGCAGAACAATAAGTTCCCCAGCCCTCCTGCCTTTATCTTCATGATTGACGTCTCCTACAATGCCATCAGGACTGGTCTTGTTAGGCTCCTCTGTGAGGAGCTCAAGTCACTGTTAGACTTTCTACCTAGGTGAGAGTTACAGAACTGAGGTGTTTCCTGGGGTTAATGATAGGGTGTCTGGGTTGACTGAAGAAATGTAGCTTGATGTCATGAAGTTGTGGGTGGTGGAAAAGGTGGCAAGTCTAGGTAACAATGTCACCTTCTACAGGGAGGGTGGGGCAGAAGAGTCAGCAATCCGCGTTGGCTTTGTCACCTACAATAAGGTGCTCCACTTCTATAATGTGAAGAGCTCATTGGCCCAGCCACAGATGATGGTTGTGTCTGATGTGGCTGACATGTTTGTGCCACTGCTGGATGGCTTCCTGGTCAACGTCAATGAGTCTCGGGCAGTTATCACCAGGTAAGAGCCAGATTGTGGAGGTAAAGGTTGGGGGTGGCATGGGTACCACCATAGAAGGTCATGGAGTTGAGCAGAGGTATTGGACAGTAGATGGAAAGGGGTTGTGGCCCAGGAGTTGTCAGATTCTAGAGGCTTGATGACTCTTCAGGGAATCGAGAACTGAGGTATCTGGAATCTGTATAGCAATTTTGGTTGTTTTCCGTCACCTATCTCTTTAGCTTATTGGATCAGATTCCAGAAATGTTTGCAGACACAAGGGAAACAGAGACAGTATTTGTCCCAGTTATCCAGGCTGGGATGGAGGCTCTGAAGGTAAGGCTGGAGTATCGGGCAACCTCCTCTAACTCATTTTCCTCTGACCATCTTATCCCCTGGGATACAACCTCTCTTTCTTCAGTAGTGGGTGACTGTCCAGTGTGTTAGACTGTCTGACATAGCTGGTGCTTAATAAATAACAAGGGAAGAGATTGATGAATAAAGAATAAACAAGTAGTCCTCTCTTTTTTCCTAGGCTGCTGAGTGTGCAGGGAAGCTCTTTCTATTCCATACATCCCTGCCCATTGCAGAGGCCCCAGGGAAACTGAAGAACAGAGATGACAGGAAGCTGATCAGTACAGACAAGGAGAAGGTGTGGGACTGGAAAATGGGGGAGGGGAAGGATTTTTCATTACAGAGGAAGTGGGGACTCTACTTTCTTGATGGTGGCTAGGACCAGACACTCCACCCTTTCAAATACCATATCTGTGACTGCCAACCTCCACTGCTGCCATACTTCTCTACTCCATCTGATGCCAAAGCTGTTGGTAGACTCTTGTATTTATTTATTTTTTAAAGAAGAACTTTTGGCCGGGCATGATGGCTCATACCTGTAATCCGAGCGCTTTGGGAGGCCAAGGTGGGCGGATTTTTGAGGCCAGAAGTTTGAGACCAGCCTGACTAACATGGCAAAACCCCGTCTCTACTAAAAATACAAAAATTAGCCAGGTGTGGTGGCACACACCTGTAATCCCAGCTACTTGGGAGTCTGAGGCAGGAGAATCGCTTGAACCTGGGAGGCAGAGGTTGCAGTGAGCTGAGATCATGCCACTCTATGCCAGCCTGGCTGACAGAGTGAGACCCTGTCTCAAAAAAATAAAAATAATATAAAAGAAAATTTTTTACTATTGGAAAATCCTTGGAAGTAGATCTGAAGTCTTCCATGAATTTGAATATCCCATGCTAGATATAGTTTTCAAATAGGGCGGAGCTGAGATATTTGAACATTTTCTTCTCCCCATTTTCTTTCCCCCTAGACTCTGTTCCAGCCTCAGACAGGTGCCTATCAGACCCTGGCCAAAGAGTGTGTGGCCCAAGGCTGCTGTGTAGATCTCTTTCTCTTCCCTAACCAGTATGTGGATGTGGCCACGCTCTCTGTTGTGCCCCAGCTCACCGGTGGCTCTGTCTACAAATATGCTTCGTTTCAGGTATGGTGTGGGATTTGGGGTGGCAGGTGGCAGCAGGGCTGGGAATATCTGCTTATATATGGAGTGGCTGACTCATTAATAGAAATAGTGTTGGGGCCAGGCATGGTGCCTCACACCTGTCATCCTAGCACTTTGGGAGGCTGAGGCAGGCAGATCACCTGAGGTCAGGAGTTCAAGACCAGCCTGGCCAACGTGGCAAAACCCCATCTCTACAAAAAATACAAAAATTAGTCGGGTGTGGTGGCGGGCGCCTGTAATCCCAGCTACTCAGGAGGCTAAGAATCCCTTGAACCCGGGAGGCGGAGGTTGTGGTGAGCCGAGATTGCGCCACTGCACTCCAGCCAGGGCGACAGAGTAAGACTCCGTCTCCAAAAAAGAAGAAATAGTGTTGGAAGAGAAGACTGCATAGTCTGAAGAAGCGAGCCCGAGAATGTGGCAGTTAGGAACATGGGCCTTGGAATCAGTCCTGCATTGATATTCTGGCCCCACCACTTACTAGCTACATGACCTAGGATAAATTTCTTAAGTACTTCCTCTTTTGTTCCTTCATCTGCAAAATGGGGTTAAAATACTGAAGTAGGATTTGTCAACAGAATTAAATAATTATATGTAAAGCACTCTGTGTGGTACCTGGCATGCAGTCTAAGTGTTTAAAAGCTATTATTGTCATCATCGTTATCATCCTCACTGTTATGATGATAATTAGGTGGCCTTGTAGAGTGGAAGGGGTACAGGGAGATTGTCTGCAGGATGAGCTATGTCTAGTCAGTGACATGACTCTGGACCTGGGGGCCTGCAGGTGGAGAACGACCAGGAGCGGTTCCTGAGTGACCTGCGTCGTGATGTCCAGAAGGTTGTTGGCTTTGATGCTGTGATGCGGGTCCGGACAAGCACTGGTCAGTCCTGGTTGAAGAGCAGGTTGAGGGGCTAAATATGGAAGGGAGGCATGTGGCACTTGTCATACTTTTTGCCCTGACCCTGTCCATGTGGCCTCAGGTATCCGTGCTGTAGATTTCTTTGGAGCTTTCTACATGAGCAACACGACAGATGTGGAGCTGGCTGGGCTAGATGGGGACAAAACAGTGACTGTGGAGTTCAAGCATGATGATCGGCTCAATGAAGAGAGTGGAGCCCTCCTGCAGGTGGCAGGCGGGAGGCGGGGCTGGGCAGGAAGTGTTTCATTCGCTTGGTATTGAAGAGGGTGAGGAGTGGGTAGAGAGCACTGAAAGAAGAGACTGGGCAGGGGAGTGGCTCATTTCTCTCTTCCAGTATAATAATGTAGCAAAGGGCCTTTGTGAGGGAGGGGTGTGAGTTCCCCCTTTCTCCTTTCCCCTAGTGTGCCCTGCTTTACACCAGCTGTGCAGGGCAGCGTCGGCTCCGCATCCATAATCTGGCCCTGAACTGCTGCACCCAGCTGGCTGATCTGTATCGAAACTGTGAGACTGACACGCTCATCAACTACATGGCCAAGTTTGGTGAGGCTACGTAGAGGCAGGGCAGGGTGGCATTGGGGCTGAGAGGTCCAGGATGGTGAGTGGGTAGTTGTGATGGTGGGAATGCACACATGATGGGCAGCTGACCAGTGACTATCTTTGCTTTCCCATCCAGCATATCGGGGAGTCCTGAATAGCCCTGTGAAGGCTGTTCGTGACAGTCTCATCACCCAGTGTGCCCAGATCCTGGCCTGTTACAGAAAGAACTGTGCTAGCCCCTCCTCTGCAGGACAGGTGGGGCAAGTATATTAGTGGGAGGTGGGGTTGTTGGGACAAATGTTTGCATTTGGGAGGGATTTCTCATGATCATTGACTTTATTTTGATAATCCCCTCAGTTGATCCTTCCTGAGTGCATGAAGCTACTCCCAGTTTACCTGAACTGTGTGTTGAAGAGTGATGTCCTGCAGCCTGGAGCTGAAGTCACTACTGATGACCGTGCCTATGTCCGACAGCTAGTTACCTCCATGGATGTGGCTGAGACCAATGTCTTCTTCTACCCTCGGCTCTTACCTTTGGTGCGATTGAGGGTTGGAGTATGAGATCTTGCATGGAGCAAAGGGCCTCTTAGGAGGAGGAAAGGATAGGCTAATATCAGTCTGACACTACTGGAATTTGTTTTTATGTATTTTAGCTGATGTAATTTTCACACTGAGAGAGTTACTGAGACCCTCAGAAGGGGTGGTGTCTGAGGACTTAGCTTTCAAAATTTTGTGTGTGGTGGCGGGGGGCAGACTTGTCTTATGGTCCTTGGTAACCTTTTGCTCCCTTCCTTTTGTCTAGACAAAGTCTCCCGTTGAGAGTACTACCGAACCACCAGCAGTTCGAGCCTCTGAAGAGCGTCTAAGCAATGGGGATATATATTTACTGGAGAATGGGCTCAACCTCTTCCTCTGGGTGGGAGCAAGCGTCCAACAGGGTGTTGTCCAGAGCCTTTTCAGCGTCTCCTCCTTCAGTCACATCACCAGTGGTTTGGTGAGGGCAGGGAGTCAGGGAGAATATGGGTGTGGAAGTATACTTTGTGAAACAATTGGGAGCCAATATAGTTAGTGTGCTAGTACCCTCAAATATCAGGGAACACTTGGGGACAAGGGCAGTTGCTGTCATTCTTCCCAGGTTTCCCTGTTTCAGATGATGGATACATGTATGCTGCCCCACCTTGACTGAACTCAGAGTGCCTTACCATAAGGATAAATGAATTTTGTGTTCTAGAGTGTTCTGCCAGTTCTGGATAATCCACTGTCCAAGAAGGTTCGAGGCCTCATTGATAGCTTACGGGCACAGAGATCCCGGTACATGAAGGTAACACTGATCTGAACCCTGGATTTCTTACCTTGTCAAGTCCTCACCTAGAAGTGGGGGTTGGGTGGGGAATGAGTAAGTGACTGCCTAATGAGATTTCTGGGCATGTTTAATTTCCTTTGGCCTTGCCTTATGAACCCTGAATTCTGGCCATAGCTTACCGTGGTGAAACAGGAGGACAAGCTGGAGATGCTGTTCAAGCACTTCCTGGTGGAAGACAAAAGTCTGAGTGGGGGAGCATCTTATGTGGACTTTCTCTGTCATATGCACAAGGAGATTCGGCAGCTACTGAGCTAAAGCAAGTGGGTAAATGGCATAGGGCCCAGGCTAGCTTCCAGAAAGCACCCCAGGATGTCAGAGAAATTGGGACAGTAACATATCTTATGTAAGCTGACCTCAGTCTCTTTGGGGGGAGGGGGAGATATAAGGAGACACCTTCTTTCTGGGCTCAAGTATCCTGCCACTCTGTCATGTCCTGCTGATGGAAGGTGCCCCTGTTCCCTCACTCTACCCTCTTTTTCCTGCTAATCCTGTCATAATGAATGTAGCTTCTCAGTTCACTGTATATGATTCGGTATTGGGGGTTTGGAGGCATCCAGACCCTGGCAATATTATGTGTCCCTTTGGACCAGTCTCCCAAGAGGAGAGGGGCAGGCAGGAAAGAGTGGGGATCCTAAGGTTACTACAGGGGGCTCAGTGTCATCCACAACTTCCTATATTAGGGATAAAACATACAGGTGCACAAGAGCTGGGGTATAGCCCATAGGTGGTGGAGAGAAAAGTGGTCAGTCCTTCTTGGGCTTGGAGGTTAGCAGTCAAGTTTCTCTGCTTTCACTGCTCGCTCGCTCTCTCCTGCAATGATTGATGATCACTCCGTGGATAGAGAGGCACACTGTCAGAGGTGACCTGAGAACTGAGTTGCAAAATATATTAAGATCTGGTAGAGGTACCAGCCTCCTTTCCAGCTGGAGAGGCCCCAACACTGGATGGTTCTGTAGGGAGCCTAGGGAGCCTGGTCATCAACTTGCAATACCTCACAGAGCCAGTTCACATCCCACTCTGAGCTCCCACGAGAAACACTGCTTCTCCAGGCCCGGGGTTGTTGGGGAGAGAGGCAGAGGCAGCTGGAGCGCCGTTCTCTCCTGCCGGGACACCGCTTGGGCTTTGGTATTTACTGAGTGGCTGACAGTTACCTTCCAACCCCAACTGGCTTGGGGGCAGGACAAGGGCTAGGCTTGATGGTGGCCAGGCTTGCCTGCTCCCCACCTGGGATGCCCCTGCTCTGGACCTCTCATTTCTCTTCATTGGTTTATTTTTCAATGCATCTTTAATTTGTAAAGAAATAAAATAAATTAAGATGTAACCATTAGCCTCATCTTTACTCCCGAAAGCTCACTTTGCTTTTAGTCCTGGCCGTCGGCTGAGCGAGCTGCGCATGCGCCGCGTGCCCCCGTGGCGTAGGGCCTCGTCCGGTCACGACTATCCGCTGGGCGGGGTCGGTGCTGGCCGACGGTGCGCCGGCTGCCGGAGTGGACATGGCGGCCGGCCCCATTGGGGTGGTGCTGGTCCTTCTAGGGGTGCTCAGTGTCTGTGCAGCCAGCGGCCATGGGTCCGTAGCGGAGAGGGAGGCCGGCGGGGAGGCGGAGTGGGCGGAACCGTGGGATGGCGCGGTTTTCCGGCCGCCCTCGGCGCTGGGCGCAGTGGGGGTGACGCGCAGCTCCGGGACGCCGCGGCCAGGGAGGGAGGAGGCGGGGGACTTGCCGGTGCTGCTGTGGTGGAGCCCAGGGCTATTCCCCCACTTCCCGGGAGACTCGGAGCGCATCGAGTGTGCGCGCGGCGCGTGCGTGGCGTCCAGGAACCGCCGAGCGCTGAGGGACTCGCGGACGCGCGCGCTGCTCTTCTACGGCACAGACTTCCGCGCGTCGGACGCCCCGCTGCCGCGCTTGGCGCACCAGAGCTGGGCGCTCCTCCACGAGGAGTCGCCCCTCAACAACTTCTTGCTGAGCCACGGCCCGGGCATCCGCCTCTTCAATCTTACCTCCACCTTCAGTCGCCACTCGGATTACCCGCTGTCGCTGCAGTGGCTGCCCGGGACCGCCTATCTGCGCCGCCCGGTGCCTCCGCCCCTGGAACGCGCGGAGTGGCGCCGCCGCGGCTACGCGCCGCTGCTCTATCTGCAGTCACACTGCGACGTGCCCGCGGACCGGGACCGCTACGTGCGCGAGCTCATGCGCCACATCCCGGTGAGTGAGGGCAGGCCGGAGGGAAGGAAAAGGAGAGGGCGGGTTGAGGCCAGGACTCCAGGTGTCCAGGCCTCCAGGGCCGCACCCTCATGACAGCCTTCCTGTACCCGGTCCAGGTAGACTCCTACGGGAAATGCCTGCAGAATCGGGAGCTGCCTACCGCGCGGCTACAGGACACAGCCACGGCCACCACCGAGGATCCAGAGCTCTTGGCTTTCTTGTCCCGCTATAAGTTCCACTTGGCCCTGGAAAATGCCATCTGTAACGACTACATGACAGAAAAACTGTGGCGTCCCATGCACCTGGGCGCTGTGCCCGTGTACCGCGGTTCTCCCTCTGTGAGGGACTGGATGCCGAACAATCACTCCGTCATCCTGATTGATGATTTTGAGTCTCCTCAGAAGCTGGCAGAGTTTATTGACTTTCTGGACAAGAATGATGAGGAGTATATGAAATACCTGGCATACAAGCAACCTGGGGGCATCACCAACCAATTTCTTCTGGATAGTCTGAAGCATCGGGAGTGGGGAGTGAATGATCCTTTGCTGCCTAACTACCTCAACGGCTTCGAGTGTTTCGTCTGTGACTACGAACTGGCTCGGCTGGATGCCGAGAAAGCCCACGCGGCCTCTCCCGGGGACAGCCCCGTCCTTGAGCCCCACATTGCCCAGCCCTCACACATGGACTGCCCAGTGCCCACACCTGGCTTTGGCAATGTGGAAGAGATTCCTGAGAATGACAGGTAAGAGTGCTGGGGTCCCCTGCAGCCATCAAATCATTTACTTACTTGCTTACTGTGGGCAATTAAGTAGCACTAGGTGCTGAACAGGTGCAGGAGGAAATTATCACATGGGCTCACTCTGTCTTTAAGGTGTCAACAGTCTAGTTGGGATAAGACAAGCTGAAAAAGCTGAATAGATGTAAAATATAATTCAAGGCAACGTATGAAAATCAGCTTATGTGAACAATGTTTCCAGTAGTGGTTCAAAAAGATTGAACCAGAGCACAGGGCCTGTGCAGACAGGGGAGAGAGAAAATGGGGCAAATAAATAGGGACAAGGCTATAAATATCATTAATACCAGGCTCAGGAGTTTGCACTGCACTAAAAATCAACTCAGCTATTTGAGCACCTTTTATAGAGTGGAAATGGGGGTGGGCAGTAGAGAAGAGCACTTTTAGAGAGGCTTTTCTGCAATAGTCAGGAGTTACACCTGTTAACCAGCCATAATTTTTTTTTAAGCGGCTGTGCTGAGGATGAGCCCCATGTAGTTGGTGCATGTGGGGACACACTGCCTGTGTAACTAGAAAAACTAGGCATGGCCGGGCACGGTGGCTCACACCTGTAATCCCAGCACTTTGGGAGGTCAAGGTGGGAGGAACACTTGAGGCCAGGGACGATATAATATATAATATAATATGTTGACCAGCCTGGACAATATAATAAGACCCTCTCTGTACAATTTAAAAACTAAAAGCCTGGGGTGGTGGCACATGCCTGTAGTCCTGGCTACTTGGGAGGCTGTGGCGGGTGGATTGCTTGAACCTAGGAGTTCAATGCTGTAGTGAGCTAGGATCGTGCCACTGCATTCCAGCCTGGGTTGGAGTAAGACCCTGTCACACACACACACAAAACAGTGCACAATGTGCATCAGAAGGGAAGCGAATAGACTACTGTAGTAGGTGGCAAAAGGTGGTGGTACTGGGAAACAAGGCCAGCGTGAGGTGTGGGGTGGGAAAATGTTGAAACCACTTGTAGCAAGCCACACCTATTGGGGGAGAGGTGATAAGATTATTAAGCTGAAGTAAGGCTGCTAGAATGGCCTATAGAAACCGACTTGGACAGTGGATGGCAGCAGAAGGCCATTTATTAATAGATGCTGCTGGCAGTTTTGTCCCAATGGTTGGAATCCTTCACCAAGTAATTTGTATCTAATTACAAATTGTTTGTATCTGAACATAATATGATTTACTAGAGGAAAAGTATGAAAAAATATGAAACATTAAGAAAATAAATATTCAGGTTATGTCTTTTCTAGATACTGGATGCTACTTCATTTTGATGCACCTTCATTTTGATTATTGGCATAAAGGTGAAACTTAAAAGATAATCATCTAAAGACCCCTGCCCCCTTGCTTTCCTTATGGAGACTGCCACTTCCAGTCTGGCCTCTGCTTTGCCTGCCTCTGAACCCCCTCCACATTTGGGAGCCAGAAGCAGGCAAGTCAGGAATCGTAATTGATTGGGTAGTCTGTGTGATGTCTTTGTGTTTGTGGCTTACTGCCTGTCGCTTGGGCTTATATTGGGTTTACTTCACGTTGTCTTCCTTTCGCAGCAGTCTTGTTCAAGTTAGAGACCACTGTATCTGCTTAAGATTTCTTTGGCCCCACTCAGAAAAAGGCAGGACTCATAACTCTGCTGCAGTTCCATAATCCAACCCCCATTTTGGTATTTCAGTTGGAAAGAGATGTGGCTGCAAGATTACTGGCAAGGTCTGGACCAGGGGGAAGCTCTCACTGCCATGATCCACAACAATGAAACAGAGCAGAGGAAATTTTGGGATTACCTACATGAAATCTTCATGAAAAGGCAACATCTCTAAGTGCCCTTGCAAGAGCCTTTAACTTGGCGGAGCTAAGGAGATCTTATTCTACCATGGGAAAGAAGGAGCATCCACTGCACAAACCCTTAATGAACACTGTCTTTTCATGGATTCAAGGAATTCCAGTTTTATCTATTAAGATTTTATCTTAATGATGAGTAGCCAAGGTCTAACATAGGGCCTCTCCTCAAGGAGAGATGGAGGGATACAATTCTTGGTTCAGTGGGAAACAGAACCCTAAAACATCCATTTGATTCAAGGTGCTGGTCCAACAGAGTTTTTAAATTACTCACTTCTTTATTTCATCCTTTCGACTGTACTTGATTACCAGTGAAGTAAGATGGGTCAGGTTACGACTTACAACTTTTGTTCTATTCCCCAAACTCCTCATTATTCAGTACATTTCCCAATAATCTCTTTTTCTCATCTCTTGCTTTATAAATTGTTATGTTGGTGGAGAAGCAAAACATTTGGTGAGTTGTATTCTGGTTTTCCGGAGTTGGATTTTTTTATATTATATACTTTCATGTCAAACTTCTATTTTACTTATTTATTTTTTTTTTTGTATTTTTTGTAGAGATGAGGTTTTGCCACATTGCCCAGGTTGGTCTCCAACTCCTGGATCAAGCAGTCCATCTGCCTTGACCTCCCAGAGTGCTGGGTTTACAGGCATCAGCCACCTCACCCAGCCCTAATTTTTTTTTTTTTGGCTTTTTCTGGCCAGGCGTAGTGGCTTATGCCTGTAATCCCAACACTTTGGGAGGCCGAGGAGAGGCGACTGCTTGAAGCCAGGAGTTTGAGACCATCCTAGCAAGACCTTGTCTCTAAAAAAAATTAAAGAATTAGCAGGGCATGGTGGTGCACACCTGTAGCCCTAGATACTTGGGAGGTTGAGGCAGGAGGATCACTTGAGTCCAGGAATTTAAGGCTGCAGTGAGCTATGATCATGATCACTGCACTCCAGCCTGGGTGACAGAGCGAGACACCGTCTGAAATTATATATATATATTAAGATGGAGTCTTGCTCTGTCACC
This sequence comes from Gorilla gorilla gorilla, assembly GCF_029281585.2. NCBI lineage: Eukaryota > Metazoa > Chordata > Mammalia > Primates > Hominidae > Gorilla > Gorilla gorilla. Next base: position 41,976,675 of record NC_073232.2, on the reverse strand, counting down.
AGGCTGGAGTGCAATGGCATGATCTCGGCTCACTGCAACCTCCACCTCCCTGGTTCAAGCGATTCTCCTGCCTCAGCCTCCTGAGTAGCTGGGACTACAGGCATGCACCACCACGCCCAGCTAATTTTTTGTATTTTTAGTAGAGACGGGGTTTCGCCATGTTGGCAAGGATAGTCTCGATCTCTTGACTTCGTGATCCACCCGCCTTGGCCTCCCAAAGTGCTGGGATTACAGGTGTCAGCCACCGCACCCGGCCTCAAATACATTTTTTTAATGGCCTTGTCTTTCCTGGTTTTAGGCCCTTTTCCACAATTTCTGATGGAAATACAGAAACCTTGCCATCATTCTTACTGCTGGTTTGCATCTCATTTATGGTGTATCTGGGATTTCGTCTCATGAACAGAAAGATTCAGTGGCTGTTATATGCCTTGTCAATTTACTGTATTGCCCTATCCTCTTTTTGATCAAAGATGGAGACTAAGACTGGGAATTATGACAGAAAAAGTCATATTTTTCTTTAAATGATTTTGAAATGTTAAAATAGGCCAATATGAGTCAAAGTGCAAATTTTTCGGTGAGTAGGTTGACCAAAAAAAAAAAAAAATCCAGGAAAAAAAGTGCAAATTTTTATAGGTCCTAATTCTTTTGTTTGCCTAATGAAGTGTTCCCTCTATTTTATTTTTTTATATGCTACAAAGTCCCATCTTCTGCAGTTATGGAAACAGTGTGGTGGTATGTTTTAGTAATTATTTCATAATCTGAAGCACTTTTCACTTTAAGTGCAATGAATAGTCCAGCTTCATTCACTGTATTACTAATATGCTTCCCTATGACTTTTTTTTTTTTTTGAGATGGAGTTTCGCTCTTGTTGCTCAGGCTGGAGTGCAATGGCGCGATCTCAGCTTACTAGAATCTCTGCATTCCCAGTTCAAGTGATTCTCCTGCCTCAGCCTCCCTAGTAGTGGGGATTACAGGCACCCGTCACCACATCTAGCTAATTTTCGTATTTTTAGTAGAGATGGGGTTTCACCATGTTGGCCAGTCTGGTGTCGAACTCCTGAGCTCAGGTGATTCACTTGCCTTGGCCTCCCAAAGTCCTGGGATTACAGGCGTGAGCCACCGTGCCCAGGTGCCCCCACCTTTTTTTTTTTTTTTTTGAGGCAGAGTCTCACTCCATCACCAAGGCTAGAGTGCAGTGGCGTGATTTTGGCTCACTGCAGCCTCTGCCTCCCAGGTTCAAGCAATTCTCCTCGTGCCTCAGCCTCCAGAGTGGTGGGATTACAGGCACGCACTACCATGCCTGGCTAATTTTTTTGTATTTGTTTTAGTAGAAACAGGGTTTTGCCATGTTGGCCAGGCTGGTCTCGGACTCCTGACCTCAAGTGACCCACCCGCCTCGGCCTCCCAAAGTGCTGGGATTACAGGAGAGCCACCGTGCCCAGCCTGAGACTACTTTTTGATGGAGCCCACTCAAGGGGATGAGGAGGTTTAAGCCACAAGTGGCTGGCTAAATAAAAGCTTAGTCAGAGCTGGGCGTGGTGGCTCACACCTGTAATCCCAGCTAGGCTGAGGCAGAATTGCTTGAACCTGGGAGGCAGAGGTTGCAGTGAGCTGAGATCGCGCCATTGCGCTCAGTCATATTTGGGGATGCAGCCAAACCCTTCTGTTGCTGTGGTTTGAACATACAGTCTAATGAGCAGGGAGACCATTAGCTCTTTCTGGGGCAGTGGGACAGGAAAGAATACCTTGGACCTTAGAGCTACTCTAGTTGTAATGTATTAGTGACTTATCACTAGAGAAGTTCCACAGTTTATCAATATATTATCTATACCTATATCTATATATCTATCTAGATAGATAGATATATGTTAGATGCTCCAACAACTAGGGTCTACACTTAATATATTGACATCTAAGGATGTGGCCAAGAAAGGCTGTAATTAGGCTGAATTTTATTGCCAAAGTTGTTCTTTTTTCATTTAGTCCTTTAATAAAAGATCTTCATAAATTACAGAAAGTTTGCTTACCCTGTTTGACCTTTTGCAGAAAAGAACAAGAGGGAAGACAGACCTTCAGGCTGGGTGCAGTGGCTCATGCCTGTGATCCCAGCACTTTGGGAGGCCAAGGTAGGAGGATTGCTTGAGCCCAGGGATTCAAGACCAGCTTGGGTAACATGGCAAAACCCCATCTCTACAAAAAACAGAAAAAATTAGCTGGGCATGGTGTGTGTGCCTTGTAGATCCAGCTACTTGGGAGGCTGAAGTGGGAGAATCGCCACTGCACTCCAGAAACTAAAAAAAAAAAAAAAAAAAAAAAAAACTTCAAAAATATATCTAAGCCAGATGTGATGGCATGGGTCTGCAGTCCAAGCTACTCAGAAGGCTAAGGCAGGAAGATCGCTTGAGCCCAAGAGTTTGAGGCTGTAGTATGCTGTGAGTGCGCCTATGAGTACCAACTGGGCAACACAGACCCCTGTCTAAAAAAAAAAAAAAAAAAAATCTGTTGGGCTGGGTGAGCTGGCTCACGCCTGTAATCCCAGCACTCTGGGAGGCCAAGGCAGGCAGACCACCTGAAGTCGGGAGTTCAAGACCAGCCTGACCAACATGGAGAAACCTCATCTCTACTAAAAATACAAAATTAGCTGGGCGTGGTGGCGCATGACTATAATCCCAGCTACTCAGGAGGCTGAGGCAGAAGAATCGCTTGAACCCAGGAGGCGGAGGTGGTGGTGAACCAAGATCACGCCATTGCACTCCAGCCTGGACAACAAGAGCAAAACTCCATTTCAAAAAAAAAAAAAAAAAAATCTGTTAAAATTTGATACAGTAGGCACTGACAAAAGAGGTCAAATGCAGGACTGATTTCTAAGCTTGCAATCTATCTAAATGCAGATGCTAATTTAGAGTGCATAATTATTACACAAGTACAGACCTAGGTTAGGGCTTAAATTTCATTATGTGCAATAAAAAGGTTAAGTGATGGTTAAGCAAGGTGTAGATTATCCTTACCTCTCCTAATGACATGAGCTCACATTGGCATTCCTTTCATACTTTTACGTATAAAGTGGGCAGTTGTTTCTGAATGACTGTTGCTGGAGCCTCAGGCCTGCTTTGTGCTTGGTGCTTTCCAGACTTTCTCCTTTATTCCTATCACCATATAGGTACTCACAAAAGAGCAGTGTAAACCAGGTGTTACATTTCCACAAGGGAAAGTAGAACCAGGAATAGCCACATGATACTGAAAGCTTCACTTTCCCTATAGAGAAAGCAAGCAACATGAATCTTCTGATTTGGGGCCCAGCCTGCTGCTGTATACAGAGGTTGGCGTTATTGGTGATAGAAATGTCTGATAGGAGTCTTTTAATTATACTCTGGAGTGTGGAGGTGGAGTGCAAGGCTGCTTCCTTTATTACTGTGTTATTTTCTATTATCTCAGGTTTCGTTTTGTGTAATAAACTGCTTCTTGTTAAACAATGTCTTCTGCTTCATTATTTTTTTTGGGGTGGGTGTAATAAAGTTGGAGATTTGTAAAAAAGTTTCAGGTTGGGTGTGGTGGCTCATGCCTGTAATCCCTGCACTTTGGGAGGCCAGGGAGGGAAGCTCACATGAGCCCAGGAGTTCAAGAGTAGTCTGCGCAACATACTGAGACCCCATCTCTACAAAAAATAAAAAAAAACAAGCCAGCCGGGTTTGGTGGTGTGAGCCTGTGGTCGCAGCTACTCCAGCAGCTGAGGCAGGAGGATCACTGGAGTGAGGCCAAGGCTGCAGTGAGCTAATATTCCACTGCACTCCAACCTGGGTGACAGAACAAGACCCCAAATCCAAAAATAAATAAATAAATAAATAAAACATTTGCTTATTTAACAAGTATTTATTGGTACTATTCTAGGCACTGGGGATTCAGCAATGAACAAGATAGACAAGGTTCCTTCTTTCATGCTTACATTTTTTAAATGGGTGTTAGGGATAGGTAAGGCCATAATAAGACAATTCAGACTGTGATAGGTGCTATGGAGAAAACAGGTTGATGGTGGTGAGGTGTGAGAGGTCAGGGAAGCCCTCTGTGACATGAACTGAGACTTAAGGGAAGAAAAATAACCAGCCATGCAGAAATCAGTGGGAAGATTCCAAACATCTGTGTTAAGTGATTTTTTAACACACTAAATTTACAAATCCAAATGTTCCTCCTCCAAAGTAGTCATGAGCTACAGGCTTGTTTTCTGCTTCCATTACCAAAAACATTTCTTGGAGCTTATTTGGAAATGCTTTGAGAATATGCTGCACATCTTTGGAATGAATTTTGTAAATAGCCAGAAGTCACTTGAGAAACAAGTCTGGCTGGGCGCGGAGGCTCAGTCATGTAAAGCACTTTGGGAGGGCGAGGCAGGAAGATCGCTTGAGCCCAGGAGTTCGAGACCAGCCCGGGCAACATGACAAAACCCCGTCTCTACAAAAAATAATTAGCTGGGCGTGGAGTCTTGCACCTGTGTTCTCAGCTACTCAGGAGGCAGAGGCGGGAGGATCGTTTGAGTTCAGGAGTTTAAAGCTGCAGTGAGCTATGAACGTGCCACTTGCACTCCAGTCTGGGCAACCAAGAGAGACCCTATCTCAAAAAAAATTCTGATTAAGCATCACAATTGAAGGTCCAAGTCTGTAAGACTGGCGAGAGGACTAAAAAAGACGATGAATGCCAAGTGTTTAAGCTTCATCCTACCAACTGAGATTGTTATAAATGAGCAAACGGTATCTAACTAGTAGCAGTAGTAGCAGTTGTTGTTGTTATAAAATGAAACAAGTCTAATTTTTCTTTGCGGCTTTGTACTGGTCCTATAGGTAGTGAAAAACGACAGTTCTTTCAGGTTTATTAAAGTAAAACACGAATCTTTCCCAACCCAACATCTTAAAGTCTCAAATTTTGATTCGCCACCCCCCCCCAACCCCGCCCTATGCCAATCGCCCCTAGACCAAGCCGGCTACCACCAGAACAGTGTCCACTTACCAGGGCCCTTTCCTGCATGTCCCCGGCCCCGTTCTGCCCCCAGACTTCGGGGCCCGGAGCCCATCAAGGAGAAGCCTCAGTCGGCGTACGAACCCAGAATCTCCTCCTAATCTGCTGACAAGTATGAACCCGCCGCTGTTCGAACCCAGCGTCGCCCCAGCCCCGGCCAAGTAAAAGAAAGAGGTGGCTGCCAGCAAGCCAACGAGCCTTTCCCGAGCTCCGCGCCGATTCGTCCAGCCCGTAGGGGTCACGCGAGGTCACGCACGGAACCGCAAAGCCTGCCGGGAGCTTGGTGCGCTATGGCGACACCCAGCCTGCGGGGTCGCCTGGCGCGGTTTGGGAACCCGCGGAAGCCTGTGCTGAAGCCCAATAAACCTCTCATTCTAGCTAACCGCGTCGGGGAGCGGCGCCGGGAGAAGGGCGGTGAGCAGTCGGAGTCAGGACGGCCCCGGAGCGGAAGCCGGAGCATGAGCAGGGGCGGGTGGGTAGGAGGGCAGGAAGGTGGGTCTTCTTGTGACTGAAGGTCCCCCGGATCTGCCCCTCCAGAGGCGACTTGCATCACGGAGATGTCGGTGATGATGGCTTGCTGGAAGCAGAATGAATTCCGCGACGATGCGTGCAGAAAAGAGATCCAGGGCTTCCTCGATTGTGCCGCGAGGGCTCAGGTGACGGATGGCTCCTGGGGTGCTTTCTCAGGAAAAGAATGGGGGAGATAGAAGTAATGATTCTCCCTGCCTTTTGCTAGGAAAGGCCCTTTCATTCATTTGGGAGGTATATTAGTCACGCCAAAGTGGGAAAGGTTACAGTTTTGAAGGCTGTGTGATCTTGACGGATTTATTCATTGCTCTGAACTTTCGAGTTACTGTACGTAAAATGAGGCTAACTAATACCACCTTAAAGAATGTTGTGAGTGTCAGATGAAGTAATGAATGGGAAAACCATTTTGAAAAATGTAAATTGCTGCTCAAGTAGACATTATTGTCTGAAATAGAACTAAAGAGACTAAAACTAAATAATGACAATAGTTTGGTTTCCAGTCTAGGCTTAATTGCTAGCTGAGATAGTAGCTTCTGAACATAGTCTCATTTGTAGGTCCCAACGCCCTTTTGTTGAAAAGAGGCTGACATAGATCTCTCCAGGCTGGTTAACATCTTCATGTGCTTTAGGGCATTGTGAGAACTATGGGCCTATGTCAGGACAAACTTGATTGATTGATTGATTTTTTGGGTCAGATCTTAAAAGTCTGGACTAGACAAACTGTAGAGCTGTCATTCTTGTATTTGTTCTGTGTTTTCAGGAAGCCCGAAAGATGAGATCAATACAGGAAACCCTGGGAGAGTCTGGGAGTTTACTTCCAAATAAATTGAATAAGTTGTTACAGAGGTTTCCTAACAAACCTCACCTCAGCTGAAAATGGACAAGTATTTTCAATGACTGAAATATAGCTTCTGACAACTATGCAGAGGCATTTTAGAGACATTGGCATTGCCATGCCCTCTTCGGAGGGTAGAAGAGGCAAAACACTTTTTTCACCCTTTGGAATCATAGTATGGGTAGAAGTTATGATTTATCTTGAAATAAAATCCTCTGAAGAGAACTTGGCCTTTTGTTGTGAATTAGGTACTCTCTTCATTCTTGAGCCTCCCCTAGACCCTGGAAATTCTTTCCTTCCTGATTTGCCCTAGGAGCAGGACAAATACCGTTGTATTGTCTTTCCCTGCATTTGAAGTCTTTTACACCATTTAGTGCCCTTGCTTTTGGATGCAATAAGGAAGTTGAAGTTGCCATCATCTGTAAATACTTAGTGATTGCCTATTTTGTGCGTAGTCCCTGCAAGGTGCTCTCTGAATAATAAAGTTAACAAACTGGTGATCTAGAGGTTCTGCAGATATGTTTTATTTAATCCATGCAGTTAAAAAAAGTTTTAAAATTAGCTGGTCACGTTCAAAAATAGGAAAAAAAGTCATTAAAATTTCACATTTTAGCTGTATTTATTTATTTGTATAAGACGCAGTCTTGCTCTGTTGCCCAGGCTGGAGTGCAATGGCACTATCTCAGCTCACTGCAACCTCCGCCTCCAAGGTTCAAGTGATTCTCCTGCCTCAGCTTTCTGAGTAGCTGGGATTACAGGCACCCACCATCATGATGGGCTAATTTTTCTATTTTCAGTAGAGACGGGGTTTCACCATGTTGGCCAGGCTGGTCTCGAACTCCTGACCTCAAGTGGAACACCCGCCTTGGCCTCCCGAAGTGCTGGGATTACAGGCATGAGCCACTGTGCCCAGCCACCTATTTTTTTTAATAAAAAAAATTAAAAGCTCTGGCAGCCTTATTTTCTTATTTCCACCTGGCAGTAATTAGGTAGAGCTGATTATCATTTGTCTGCATTCTCCGGTGACCTCACCACTGGACTCTACAAAACGGTGAAACAGACTTAACAAATGTCTACTTTGTTTATTACCTGTTTCCTTCTCTCAAGTTAGCTGCCTAGTTGCTGAAGGCATTCGCTTTTGTGATTCCCCTGATACTAGGAAAAATTGCATAGCATTTTATGTATACTCTGCCCTTTCAGGCATAATTCAGTTAGCTTTTTTTTTTTTTGAGATGGAGTCTTGCTCTGTTGCCCGCACTAGTGCAGTGGCGCGATCTTGGCTCACTCAAGCTCCGTTTCCCGGGTTCACGCCATTCTCCTGCCTCAGCCTCCCGAGTAGCTGGGACTACAGGCGCCCACCACCACGCCCGGCTAATTCTTTGCATTTTCAGTAGAGATGGGGTTTCACCATGTTAGCCAGGATGGTCTCGATCTCCTGACCTCGTGATCTGCCTGCCTTAGCCTCCCAAAGTGCTAGGATTACAGGCGTGAGCCACCGCGCCTGGCCTTAGGAGTTCTTAACCTAGGTCAATAGACTCCAGTTAAGACGTCTGTGAACTTGGGGGATAATTTATATTTTTAACTCCAACTGAAATTTAGCATTTCAGTCAGGGCTATGGAAAACAAACCACAGTAACATTATCAAAACCTATATGAAATGATGGTATTTTCATACCATGTTACAGTTGGTTACAAATATCTCAAAAAGCATTTATACTCATCACTAGCTTCAAAATTATGATAGTTACTACACTTCCTCCTAGATCTTGTCATTTAATGTGTAAATAAAGGAGCACTATTACGTTACAGATTTGTTCTATTAATAGTTTAATAATTGTATTTAAACAACTGGTTTCCTTTGTAATTCTTGGTATTTTGTGCATTTGTAAAAGATCTGAGAAGGGGGTCCAGAAACCTACCTAGACTGCTAAAGGGTCCATGGCACAAAAAAAGGTTGAGTTACTAGACCCAAAGGCCGTATGGACAAACAGTACAACCATTTCCTGAAATCAAATGCATTCTTTTCTGATGTTTCCCCAGTTAGACCCTATAAAAAGGTCGGCTGGATTGCAGACTTCTGGACTACCATTCCCAGAAGGTGGTGCGGCCCTGGGGCCTATCCAGAGTTAAGACAATAACTCCATCCAATAGTTCCTGTCCTCTCCTGACAGCCTACAATTCCCAACATGCATGGCGGCTGTTTATGCCTTGGGGACATTATGGACTCCGAGTTATTGCTGGGATCTGTAGTTGCTTCGTATAACGTTGGGAGTTGGCTTCCTCTTATGATGTCTGAGGGTGGGCTCGAGGGAAAAAAAGCAAATGCAGCCATTAAATAAAAGTGTCCCCTACATCTGCCCGTACCCGATCCGGATCCCGAGCGCGCGAGGGCGGAAGTGGTGGTGGCCCGCGCGGCCGGAAGTCCAGATCAGCTGATGGGGGAGGCGGCTCCGCAGCCGCCTAGAGGCCCCAGCCGCCGAGCGCTTCGTCCCGGCCCTAAGTCTCGGAGGCTGGCCAAGATCACCGCTTGCACCGCGCTGTTGGGCGAGGCCCGGTCCCGTCTCTTTCCCAGGCCTGAGATTCTCGCCCGGCACGGCCGCCCTGAGCGCCCCGGCCACCCCCAGCCCCGGCTCGCCCCTCAGGCCCCGGGCCTCCCCTCAACCCCCGGCCGGCGGCCCAGGCCCCGGATCCGCGGGGGGGGACCCGGCCCCGGGGGGTGCGGGCCCCATGGAGCTGATGTTTGCAGAGTGGGAGGACGGAGAGCGCTTCTCATTCGAGGATTCGGACCGTTTTGAGGAGGATTCACTCTGTTCCTTCATCTCCGAGGCCGAGAGCCTCTGCCAGAACTGGCGGGGATGGCGCAAACAGTCAGCGGGGCCCAATTCCCCCACTGGCGGCGGTGGCGGAGGTGGCAGTGGCGGTACCAGAATGCGAGGTGAGAGTGAGCTGGGGGGAAGAGGAGCGGCAGGCCCTGCTTGGGCCTCGCTCGGGAGCTGTCCGGGACCAGGAGCTGTCCCCGACCAAGAGCTCTCTTCAACCAGGGGAAGAACGGGGAGCTGTCCCCGACCGGGAGCTGTCCCCGACTGGGAGCTGTCCCAAGCTTAGAACAGACTTCAGAACTCGCTTTTCCGGCCTTCCTGGGGTGGGCTGGCTTCTCCACACCTGTGTGTGTATGTGTGCGCGCGCGCGCTGTGACAGGGAGATCCTGTGGACAGAAAGTAAATCTGTCGTCACTCCTTTGCCTTAGAGAGGGGATAAGGGAGAAGAATCTTGTCTTTGACTTGGGAATACTTAAGTGAGTTCAGTCTGAGGCATACCGGAAAGTAGAGAGAAGAGAATGTGGGTAGGGGGCTGATTGTGAAGAAGTGACCACTTGTGGCTTGTCACCGCATTGCAAAGTGCATTGGGAGCTTCTTGCTTCGGGGTGATGATCTCTGATCCCAGAAGCACCAAGAAGGGATCCCACCCAGAGGAAAATAGAGGTGAACTGGCCTGCCAGAGATTCCATAGTTCACAGGTTTAGATCATAGACTTTGCTTCTGGCCATGTCAAATATCTGTCAGAAGCCAAGGCTGGGACTTGCCTGCTGTGCCTTCCTCATGGCACAGTTTTTGTCCTGGTCCTCAGTGGAAGCTGGCTTTTTTCAGCAGTTGAGATGTTTAATTTGTGTGATTCTACTCAGGCCTTTCCAAGAGTCCTGTTTTCCAAACTGGCTTGTGGAGATTTCTGGTGCTCCTTTGGGACAGAGAGAAATTTACATATATCACTTTTTTTTTTTTTTTGAGACGGAGTTTTGCTCTTGTTGCCCAGGCTGGAGTGCAATGGCACGATCTCGGCTCACCGCAACCTCCGCCTCCCCAGTTCAAGCGATTCTCCTGCCTCAGCCTCCTGAGTAGCTGGGATTACAGGCATGTGTCACCACGGCCGGCTAATTTTTGTATTTTTAGTGGAGACCGGGTTTCTCCATGTTGGTCAGGCTGGTCTTGAACTTCCGACCTTAGGTGATCTGCCCGCCTCGGCCTCCCGAGGTGCTGGGATTACAGGCGTGAGCCACCGCGCCCAGCATATATATCACTTTTTAGGAGTGGCGGACTGGTGGCATTCAGCTTCAGTTGGAGAGAGGATATGGCCTGTGTACACACACACAAACACACACAGATCATAGGCAGTTTTACCGTGGGTCTTCTGTGGCCTTCCGGCTTCTTTCATATTTGAGTATGTGGGTGGTCTTGGGGCTTAGTGCTCCCTCACTTTGAGGGAAGTAACTGAAGTCATAGTGATGAAGATTGTTAACATATTGGTATCTTCCTGGTCAGGTTAAAATCTGGGAAAACATGCCATATTACCCCAGTTCCCCCACTTCAGTCACTGACTTGTAAAATAAAGGGGTTGGCCAGGTGCGGTGGCTCGTGCCTGTAATCCCAGTACTTTGGGAGGCCGAGTCGGGTGGATCACTTGTGGTCAGGAGTTTGAGACCAGCGTGGCCAACATGGTGAAACCCCATCTCTACTAAAAATACAAAAGATTCGCTGGGTGTGTTGGCACCCGCTTGCAATCTCAGCTACTTGGGAGGATGAGGTGGGAGGAAAGTTTGAACCCAGGAGGGAGAGGTTGTGGTGAGCCAAGATGGCACCGGTGCACTCCAGCCTGGGTGACAGAGTGAGACTTCATCTCAAAATAAATAAATAAAAATCAAAAAAATAAAACAAAGGGGTTAATTCTTCTAAAAAGGTTCTTTTTAATTCTATGATTTTCTGATCTATTAATGTGACTAGCAATTTTGTGAGATGTAGTTTGTCATGTTATCACTACTTTTTGGTTAAAACACTGTGGAAAACCTTGAGTGGTAACTTTATCTTAGTCCAGGTGATTCCAGTTGCAGCAGTAGCTAGGTGCCCTGCGATAACTCTCTCCCCTTGAGGGTTTCCAGTGTGGGAAGTTGTCATTTAGGTGCGCCAAAAGTGGTCTGGCCTCTCGTGCTTCTTGAGATCCCTTCCGGGCTCTGGTCTATCTTGTCTCCTTAGCTGGGGGCCTACAGTCATCTAGAGTAAAAGGGATGGTTAAAAAAAAAAAAAAAAAAGGCAATCGGAGGCAAGAATGCCAGAGGAGAGACATTAACCACGTAATTTGAATTTAAAATGCTCGTGGAATATGGGAAATTCAGTGCTGAGCCATGTGAGCAGGGTTACTTGCTAGGGTCCTGGAACGCACCTGTCTGGCCAGGAGTTTCTTAAGATATCTCTGGTATCTTCTGTTCTAGACCTTAGGTGTAGCTGGCCGTGGGCTGGGGATTGTCCAGCTCCCCTTTCCCATATGGAGCCTTAAGGGTTAGTGTATCCTGATAGGGGGATCCCTAGGACTTTCATCCAGGTCTCTTCTTTCTTTCATAATGAAGATGAGGCCCAGGATGTTGTACTGGCATGAGTGCCAAGAAACCATGGCCCTTTTCATTTCCTATTCTCTTTCCCCTGATCCCAACCATTGTTTGCAAAGATGGACTGGTGATCCCATTGGTGGAGCTGTCAGCAAAGCAGGTGGCATTTCATATCCCATTTGAAGTGGTGGAGAAAGTTTACCCACCAGTGCCTGAGCAGCTACAGCTCCGAATTGCTTTTTGGAGCTTCCCTGAGAATGAAGAGGACATTCGGTGAGGCCAAAGGACTGATGGTGGGAAGTGGGGTCCTGATACTCCACACTGTCTGCTGGGTTTCCCATAGAACAAAGGAGACATTGTATTTGGGGCAGTGGTAAGAGGAAGACAAGGGAGGGATTGCCTGGGATTCCACTCCCTCCCCCCAACCCCCCGCCCTGGGGAAGGAGTGAGGCTGGGGAGAGAGTGCCTAGGGCATTGTGGTCTCTGACAGGGTCTGCCAAAGGTTATTTGCTGAGTTGTGGCTGTGTCCTCTTCTTCACCCCCAGGCTGTATTCGTGCCTGGCCAATGGCAGTGCGGATGAGTTTCAGCGAGGGGATCAGCTCTTCCGCATGCGGGCTGTGAAGGACCCACTGCAGATAGGTGAGTGGGCCATCATGCCATGTGGCACATCCTGCTCCTCCCATCCCCTGGCTTATGAAGTAAGAACACACCACAAGAAGCTGGAGCATGTTGTCTGAATAACTGCAGGGCCAGGGTCAAGGGCAGAGACCCAGGTCCTGACAGCACTCCCTGACCATGCCCCCATTTCTCCCCAGGGTTCCACCTGAGTGCTACAGTGGTGCCACCTCAGATGGTCCCTCCTAAAGGGGCCTACAACGTGGCTGTGATGTTTGACCGCTGCCGGGTCACTTCCTGCAGCTGTACCTGTGGGGCTGGGGCCAAATGGTGCACCCACGTCGTGGCACTCTGTCTCTTCCGCATCCACAACGTGAGGCCCTCCCAATTTATCCCGGCCCTATCCTACACTCCATCCCCCCCTTCTCTGCTGCATGCCTGGCTACAATGTGAGCCCCCTCGCCTCCCTTACTCTGCCTCTCTGTCCCCCAGCTCCAGCTCCAGCAAACCTGTTCTCAGATTGTTCCATTTTTCTCTGTGTCCCCTTCAGGCTTCTGCAGTCTGCCTGCGAGCCCCAGTCTCAGAGTCCCTGTCCCGGCTACAGAGGGACCAGCTGCAAAAGTTTGCTCAGTACCTCATCAGTGAGCTCCCTCAGCAGGTGGGTGAGGTCGGCACCGCCTCCTGCAATTAGCTCCGGGCCAGGCCGCATAGCAGCCTTCCTGTTAGGCCCAGGCCTCCATGGGTTCACCTAGGCCGTGTTCTGCCTGCCTCTGTCTCTTTCTCCCTCAGATCCTCCCCACAGCTCAGCGTCTCCTGGACGAACTCCTGTCTTCCCAGTCAACAGCCATCAATACAGTGTGTGGAGCTCCGGGTGAGTGTGATGAGAAAGATTGGCAGTAGGAAGAAAGCAAGCTTGTAGTGCAGAGTGCCATTTACTCAAGGCTTGCTGTTGTCAGGCGAATCCAGGCCCCTATCTCTAGGTGACTGACTGCCTGTCATCCTCAGACCCCACAGCAGGGCCCTCAGCATCGGACCAGAGTACTTGGTATCTGGATGAATCGACACTCACTGACAACATCAAAAAGACACTGCACAAGTTCTGTGGCCCCTCCCCTGTGGTCTTCAGGTAAATCGGATCTCTGCATACCTGTGTCTGTGGTGGAGGGGGAGCGTCCCTCAGGCTGATGACAGATACTTTCTTCTGTTCATGCCTGTGACCCCTACCTTTTATTCCCTGAACTGGCACAGTGCCTGGCACACAGTTGTCACTAACGAATTGATGGAAGATGATGACCTTGTACAGTCACAGAGTGGTCTGCTCTTACCTAGCAAGAGTTCCTTTTCTTCCTTTGATAGATCAGGAAATGGAAACAGAGAAAGATTTAAAGAGTTTTTGTGGCTGGGGGCGGTGGCTCATACCTATAATCCCAGCATTTTGGGAGGCCGACGTGGGCAGATCACCTGAGGTCAGGAGTTCGAGACCAGCCTGGCCAACATGGCGAATCTCCATCTCTACTAAAAAAACAAAAATTAGCCAGGCGTGGTGGCGGGCGCCTGTAATCTCAGCTACTTGGGAGGCTGAGGCAGGAGAATTGCTTGAACCCGGGAGGTGGAGGTTGCAGTGAGGTGAGATCGCGCCATTGCACTCAAGCCTGGGCGACAGAGCAAGACTTGGTCTCAAAAAAAAAAAATTTGTTACAGATGTCTTTTTCCCTCTATCTTCTGTATTTTGGGGCCGGAAGCCCTTTTAGGTTTCATTCAGCCCCGTCTTACTGTCATGGTTTTCTGTTCCTCTGCTTTTACAGTGATGTGAACTCCATGTATCTGTCTTCCACGGAGCCGCCAGCCGCTGCTGAATGGGCATGTCTGCTGCGCCCTCTGAGGGGCCGTGAGCCAGAGGGCGTCTGGAACCTGCTAAGCATCGTGCGGGAGATGTTCAAGCGGAGGGACAGCAATGCTGCCCCCTTGTTGGAAATCCTCACTGACCAGTGCCTCACCTATGAACAGGTAATCACTCAGCGTTGGGGAGCCCTGTGGTAGCTCATTCTTTCCCTCCCCCTGCCTCATCCTCCTCTTGCTGAAATGGACTCTGGGAGGGCTACTCTGCCTTTCTCTGAGCTCTCAGGTGCAGCTCACAGCCTTCTTTGTCTCCAGATAACAGGTTGGTGGTATAGCGTACGTACCTCAGCCTCACACAGCAGTGCCAGTGGGCACACGGGCCGTAGCAACGGGCAGTCAGAGGTGGCAGCCCATGCCTGTGCCAGCATGTGTGACGAGATGGTCACACTGTGGAGGCTGGCCGTGCTGGACCCTGCACTCAGCCCCCAGCGGTGAGTCTCCCCTGAGGCTCACCACAGAACTGAGCCTGGGCCAGCTCAGGACAGACTGAGCCTTCATCTCCTTGTTTGCAGAGACATACCATGATTTTAGTCCTCGGGAAACGGGAGGTGCTGAGCACTGGTGTTAGCAGTGATTTACAAGTCCTTTTTCTGAGAGGCTTTCATCCTTCCTTCCCCTAAATAACACCCACTTTTCAAAATTCTCCAGTGTTTCAGTGATGCTTATAGGGCTGGGTCAAGAAGTACTTTCCTGTGTCCTTTCCCCATGCCCCTCTTTGGGGTGTACACCTACTCCATGCCCATCCTTTCCCAGTAGCCCCTCAGCAGCCTCCTGCCCCTTGTTCCCACAGGCGCCGGGAACTGTGTACGCAGCTGCGGCAGTGGCAACTGAAGGTGATAGAGAACGTCAAGCGGGGCCAACACAAGAAGACGCTGGAGCGGCTCTTCCCTGGCTTCCGGCCAGCGGTGGAGGCCTGCTACTTCAACTGGGAAGAGGCCTACCCACTTCCTGGTGTCACCTACAGCGGCACTGACAGGAAGCTGGCACTGTGCTGGGCCCGGGCCCTGCCCTCTCGGCCAGGTGCCTCCCGCTCTGGGGGCCTGGAGGAATCCCGGGACCGGCCCCGACCCCTTCCTACTGAGCCAGCTGTGCGGCCCAAGGAGCCTGGGACCAAGCGAAAGGGCTTGGGTGAGGGGGTCCCCTCATCACAGCGGGGTCCCCGCCGCCTCTCAGCTGAAGGGGGAGATAAAGCTCTACATAAGATGGGTCCAGGTGGGGGCAAAGCCAAGGCACTGGGTGGGGCTGGCAGTGGGAGCAAGGGCTCAGCAGGTGGCGGAAGCAAGCGACGGCTGAGCAGCGAAGACAGCTCCCTGGAGCCAGACCTGGCCGAGATGAGCCTGGATGACAGCAGCCTGGCCCTGGGCGCAGAGGCCAGCACCTTCGGGGGATTCCCTGAGAGCCCTCCACCCTGTCCTCTCCATGGTGGCTCCCGAGGCCCTTCCACTTTCCTTCCTGAGCCCCCAGATACTTATGAAGAAGATGGTGGTGTGTACTTCTCGGAAGGGCCTGAGCCTCCCACAGCCTCTGTTGGCCCCCCTGGCCTACTGCCTGGGGATGTCTGTACCCAGGACGACCTCCCTTCTACAGATGAGAGTGGCAATGGGCTTCCCAAAACCAAAGAGGCAGCCCCTGCAGTTGGAGAGGAGGATGATGACTACCAGGCGTACTATCTGAATGCCCAGGATGGGGCTGGGGGCGAGGAAGAGAAGGCCGAGGGCGGGGCTGGGGAGGAGCACGACATGTTTGCTGGGCTGAAGCCACTGGAACAGGAGAGTCGCATGGAGGTGAGGGGATGGAAGGAGGGAGGGCTGGGTGCTCCTTAGCCACAACTGGGAGGGGCTATCTAGCTCTAGTTGGGAGTGTCAGGACCATCAGCAGGACTGTGAGAACCCTGTTGCAGGCGCCGAACTGGTCTCCCTGCTTTCAGTCTACTCTTCTGCTTCCACAAGATTTTCCTGAAATGTGATGGTGTCACTCTGCTGCTTAAAACCCTTCAATGGGTTCCTGTTGCCCTTATAATAAAATGAAAGTGCTTGGCATGACCTATGAGGGTCCACTTGATCTGGTCTTTGCCTGCTTTGCCAGCCTCACTTGGCTGCCCTGTCCTTTGCACTCCAGTCAGCTGAATCACTCATGTATCTGCCATGCTCTCTCTTGCCTCCAGGATTTTGGACAGATTGACCTTTCTGCCTGGAATGCTCTTCCCCATTAGCCGTGTTTCTCCTTCAGGTCTCAGGGATCTTAAAGATCACTTCCTCTAGGGAGTCTCTCTGATACTGTCCCTGTGCCCCAAGATATCCCACCTGCTTCCCCTTGACCTTTCCCTGTAATAGCTGGCATCACGGTGGCATGTGTGTTTATGTATCTGTGTCTCTAACCAGAGCTCCTATGGAGTGGCCAGGGCCTGGCATGTAGCAAATGTTCAAGGAACGTTGGCTGCATGAGTGAGCATGATGTCCTGCTCCTGGAAGTTGGGACTTTAACCTGTCTGGTCCCATGTCCTCCCTCCAGGTACTGTTTGCCTGTGCTGAGGCCCTGCATGCGCATGGCTATAGCAGTGAGGCCTCCCGTCTCACTGTGGAGCTTGCCCAGGATCTGCTAGCCAACCCACCCGACCTCAAGGTAGAGCCGCCCCCTGCCAAGGTGAGAGAGACCCCCTTCCTCTACCTTCCCCTCCCCCCACTTACCCCCAACCTGCTCCCATGCCCCACCCCAAGTGAGAGCCTCCTTCTACCTCCACCAAGGTAAGTCAGAACCATCTGCCTGTCTCCTGTGTTTCTTCCCTTTCTAGGGCAAGAAGAACAAGGTATCCACGAGCCGTCAGACCTGGGTGGCTACCAACACCCTGAGCAAGGCGGCCTTCCTGTTGACAGTGCTAAGTGAGCGTCCAGAGCACCACAACCTGGCCTTCCGAGTTGGCATGTTTGCCTTGGAGCTACAGAGGCCTCCAGCTTCTACCAAGGCCTTGGAGGTCAGAGGCTCCATCTCAGCCTTGTATTTCAGTCTCTTTAGAGCCTTGCACCTTGATCTCTATTGACACACCAGAGGTCTGAGCTCCTTCCTGTGCCCTCAGGTGAAGCTGGCATACCAGGAGTCTGAGGTGGCTGCCCTGCTCAAGAAGATCCCTCTGGGTCCAAGCGAGATGAGTACCATGCGGTGCCGGGCAGAGGAGCTTCGGGAGGGGACACTCTGTGACTATCGGCCTGTGTTGCCTCTCATGCTGGCCAGTTTCATCTTTGACGTTCTCTGTGCTCCAGGTATGATGCCTGACCCTACAGTAAGTGGGGAACTGGGGTAGGGGTAGCTTTCTCTAAGAAAGACCAAGAGCCCCAAGTTTCTGAATCACCTTTAGGACCCATCAGGCAGCTTCATGGGTAGGTCTGTGATGATGAGGATTTTGGGTTCCCCTGTATTTTTTCCCATGCATGATACTTCTGTCTGCCTGACTTACCCCAACTTTTATACAGTGGTTTCTCCCACAGGTTCCCGGCCCCCAAGTCGCAACTGGAACAGCGAGACACCTGGGGATGAGGAGCTGGGATTTGAAGCAGCAGTTGCTGCCTTGGGTGAGTCTTGAGCATATCAACGAGCTAAGCCTGGTTCAGGTCTTGAAGGACATGAGACCTGTGCCTTGTTCTGAAGGGCTGTATGGTAATGGGAAGGTCAGGATGACATGTGAGAGCCAACTAGTGCCTGTAAGACAGGAATTCAGGGCAAAAATGTGTGCTATATGGCTGGGCATGGTGGCCCATGCTTGTAATCGCAGCGCTTTGGGAGGCTGAAGCAGGAGGATTGTTTGAGCTCAGGAGTTCATGACCAGCCTGGGCAACCTAGCAAGACCTCATCTCTACTAAAAAAAAAAAAAAAAAAAAAAAAAATTAGCCAGGTGTGGTGGCACATGCCTTGTGCTGCCAGCTACTCCAGAGGCTGAAGTGGGAGAATTGCTTTAGCCTGGAGATTGAGGCTGCAGTGAACTGTGATTGCACCACTGCCCTCTAGCCTGGGCAACAGAGTGAAACCTTGTCTCAAACAAAGAAAAAAAAAATTGTGTGCTATGGGTATTGGGTATTGTAAGGGCAGCAAAACAAAAATCTAGGGAAAGGCCTAAGGGAAGTGATAGAATATGGAATGTGGGTTAAAAGATCAGTAGGTCCTAGACCAGCCAACACCATGAGTAAATACACAATGCAATCAAGTTTTCATGAGAATGAGGAGGCCAGCTTCCCTAAAATGATAAGTACATGCTGGGTAAGCAGATTGGACCTGGTTATGAAGGTTTTGAAAAGCACACCAGAGCTTAGGCTGGATATAATAGTCAACGAGGACTTCTATAGGTGATGTGGGTTGGACCAAGGGAACCCCTTACTTCATATGCTGATGGCTTGGGAACCCTGGCCTCTTACCTTTGCTGTCTTGGGAATTATGACTACTCTCAATCCCCATAAGGTTCTCTTTCTCACAGGCATGAAGACAACAGTGAGCGAGGCAGAACATCCCCTCTTATGTGAAGGCACACGTCGGGAGAAGGGTGACCTGGCATTAGCACTAATGATCACTTACAAGGACGACCAGGCCAAGCTTAAGAAGGTAAGAGACTGGGGCTGGGTGCGGTGGCTCATGCCTGTAATCCCAGCAGTTTGGGAGGCAGAGGCGGGCGGATGGCTTGAGCCCAGGAGTTTGAGACAAGCCTGGGCAACATGGCGAAACCCCGTCTCTACCAAAAAATACAAAAAATTAGCAGCTGGGTGTGGTGGCACATGCCTGTAGTCCCAGCTACTCGGGAGGCTGAGGTGGGAGGATTGCTTGAACCCAGTAGGCAGAGGTTGCAATGAGCTGGGTTCACGCCACTGCACTCCAGCCTGGGTGACAGAGCAAGACCCTGTCTCAAAAAAAAAAAAAAAAAAAAAGGTAAGGTACTGGGGCCTTTGACAGGCAGAGAAAGAGAGCACATTTTACTACCTTTCTCAGGGAGTTTCCAGTACAATGAGAAAAGTGCTATTTTAGGCTGGGTGCAGTGGCTCATGCCTGTAATCTCAGCACTTTGGGAAGCAGAGGCGGGAGGATCGTTTGAGACCAACCTGGCCAACATAGTGAGACCCTGTCTCTACAAAAAATTAGAAAATTAGCCGGGCATGGTGGCGCGCGCCTGTAGTCCCAGCTACTCGGGAGGCTGAGGTGGGAGAATTGCTTGAGCCCAGGAGTTTGAGGCTACAGTGAGCTATAATCATACCACTGCACTCCAGCCTGGGCAACAGAGCGAGACCCTGTCTCTTAAAAAAAAAAGAAGAAGAAGAAAAAAAGAAAAGTGCTCTTCTGCCCATAGGAGGTAAGTAGGGAATCTTGGGGACATCTCATAAAGAATAAGAGAAGACCAATGGTTCTTATAGGAGTGCTTGGGCATGGGGTGGAAGAAGAGAAGCAGAGGGCATAAAGTCATTCATTCACTTATTTCAGTATTTATTGACTATCAGTATATTCTGCCCTGTGGTGTTAATGGAGGATACCAAGATATGTTGGGGTTAAATAAGTTACAAAAAGACATGTAAACCAGGAGGTCATCCTGTGGTTGTAACTGGGGAAGGCTCCCTGAGGATGTAGCAATTGGCTGTTTCAAGGAGAAAGGAAGGTAATAGAAGTCAGGAGCTAAAGGGCATCCTGTCACTGCTTCTCTGGAGGTCACTGCTTCTGTCTTCCAGATCTTAGACAAACTCTTGGACCGAGAGAGCCAGACACATAAGCCACAGACGCTGAGTTCTTTCTACTCATCTAGCCGCCCAACCACAGCCAGCCAGAGGTCTCCTTCAAAGCACGGGGGCCCATCTGCCCCAGGGGCCCTGCAACCACTGACCTCAGGCTCTGCAGGGCCTGCTCAACCAGGGAGTGTGGCAGGGGCTGGGCCAGGCCCCACTGAGGGCTTCACAGAGAAGAATGTGCCTGGTGAGGTGGGGGCACTGGGCAGGGGGGATGAATGGTGTGGACCTATGTTGAGGTCCCCTTTCCTGGGCTCATCCCAGCGTCCTGTTTTCCTCACCTAGAGAGTTCCCCACATTCCCCCTGTGAGGGTCTTCCATCTGAGGCAGCTTTGACCCCAAGGCCAGAAGGGAAGGTTCCTAGCCGCTTGGCACTTGGCAGTCGTGGAGGCTATAATGGACGGGGATGGGGGTCCCCAGGACGGCCTAAGAAGAAGCACACAGGTAGGATAGCCTGTGGGCTAGCATAGAGGGAAGGATAATCCTGAAGGTTGGAGTCTAACATCTGGGACTCCTGACTTCTGAGACTGACTTCTCTTGGGGGTTAGGCATGGCCAGCATTGACAGCAGTGCCCCTGAAACAACATCGGATAGTTCCCCCACCTTAAGCCGGAGACCACTTCGAGGGGGCTGGGCCCCCACCTCCTGGGGTCGAGGTCAGGACAGTGACAGCATTAGCAGCTCTTCTTCGGACTCCCTGGGCTCCTCATCCTCCAGTGGAAGTCGCCGGGCCAGTGCCAGTGGAGGAGCCCGGGCGAAGACTGTTGAAGTTGGCAGGTCAGTGGGAAGAACTCCCCATCTTCCCTGATCTGGCCCACCCTCAGAGCCACACCCCTAGTGCAATCCAACCATTGTCTCCCAGCATCCTCACTTTCCCTGGTCCTTCCCAACCTACCTGGATACCCATTTCAAAGAAACCCCAACCCCCGTCCCTACCCCATTGCCCCTTCAGGTACAAGGGCCGCCGCCCCGAGAGTCATGCCCCTCATGTACCCAATCAGCCATCAGAGGCAGCTGCACACTTCTACTTCGAGCTGGCGAAGACAGTGCTGATCAAGGCAGGGGGCAACAGCAGCACTTCCATTTTCACACATCCATCTTCCTCAGGGGGCCACCAGGGTCCTCACCGCAACCTGCACCTTTGCGCCTTCGAGATTGGGCTTTATGCCCTTGGCCTGCACAACTTTGTTTCTCCCAACTGGCTCTCACGTACTTATTCTTCCCACGTTTCCTGGATTACAGGTAAATCATTTGACCTGACTTGGGTATGGGAGGGGGATTAATTGGTGGGGATAAGAGCCTTATCTTTGTGGGGTTACTGATCTGATAAAAAGACATTATTCTCACACCCCAGTGGTGCCCACACTAACCCAACTCTGCCCTTCTCTCCTTTCCCCTAAGGCCAGGCCATGGAGATAGGCAGCGCAGCCCTGACTATACTGGTAGAATGCTGGGATGGGCACCTGACACCCCCTGAGGTTGCATCCCTGGCTGACAGGGCATCACGGGCAAGAGACTCCAATATGGTGAGGGCGGCAGCAGAGCTGGCCCTGAGCTGCCTGCCTCACGCCCATGCATTGAACCCTAATGAGATCCAGCGGGCCCTGGTGCAGTGCAAGGAACAGGTATTTCTACGGGCAATCTGGGAACCTCTTCTGGGGCATCTGGGCAGGGAGGTTGGGCATGGGAAAGCTAAGGGCCCAGCTCTTGATTCCCGTATCCTGGAGTTTACAGATGATTGTTGGTCCTCTCATGGCAACATTTTACCCATTAATGTGCTTTCACACCCATCTTTCCTTTACCTTACAACTCAAAGGTTAGGTTTATTTCTATTTTACAGATAAGGAAATGGAGGCCTACAGTTTAGGGACCAAGATGATCACTCAGGATAGAAAACTTAGGGAAGGCCTCATACATCTAAGACTTGAATGGGAGGGGGCTGTTAAATTAGTTTGGAGCTGGGACTATAACCTGGGTCTTGACTCATTTTGGTCAGTATTTACTCAGTGTGTGAAGCACTCACTGCTCTGATAATGGACTCTAAGCATTGACACTGACCTCTGATGACTCCCTGGGAATGAGACAGCTCTGAGGGAGACATTGGAATCTCATCTAACACCTTCCATGTGGTAAAGGCCTTTCCCCCTTAACACTCTGCACCCCTCTCTTCCAGGACAACCTGATGTTGGAGAAGGCCTGCATGGCAGTGGAAGAGGCAGCTAAGGGTGGGGGCGTGTACCCTGAAGTGTTGTTTGAGGTTGCTCACCAGTGGTTCTGGCTATATGAGCAAACTGCAGGTGGCTCATCCACAGCCCGTGAAGGGGCTACAAGCTGTAGTGCCAGTGGGATCAGGGCAGGTGGGGAAGCTGGGCGGGGTATGCCTGAGGGTAGAGGGGGCCCAGGGACTGAGCCGGTTACAGTGGCAGCGGCAGCAGTGACAGCAGCAGCCACAGTAGTGCCCGTCATATCGGTGGGGTCTAGTTTATACCCGGGTCCAGGACTGGGGCATGGCCACTCCCCTGGCCTGCACCCCTACACTGCTCTACAGCCCCACCTGCCCTGTAGCCCTCAGTATCTCACTCACCCAGCTCACCCTGCCCACCCCATGCCTCACATGCCCCGGCCTGCCGTCTTCCCTGTGCCCAGCTCTGCATACCCACAGGTGAGACCAGTGTTCTGCTGGGGGGTAAGGCATGGGAAAATACTGGGAATTCATAGGGGGTTGGAGTGGGTACCCTGGGAGTATAATTGGTCAGTCGGAGAGTCCTGGTGAGGTGGTGGGAGTCTGGGGGACCCAGCCCAACTAAAATAAGAAATGACGGCCGGGCATGGTGGCTCATGCCTGTAATCCCAGCACTTTGAGAGGCCGATGTGGGTGGATCACTTGAGGTCAGGAGTTTGAGACCAGCCTGGCCAACATGGGGAAACCCTGTCTCTACTAAAAATTAGCTGAGTGCACGCCTGTAATCCCAGCTTCTTGGGAGGCTGAGATGGGAATCACTTGAACCTGGGAGGCAGAGGTTGCAGTGAGCCGATATCGTGCCACTGCACTCCAGCCTGGAGGACAGAGCGAGACTCTGTCTCAAAAAAAAAATGTCAGGATAGCAGCTTGTGGGGGTGAAGCACGAGAGCAACATCCTAATCAAGTTTGGCATCTTCCCCATTCTTCTCCCTGCCCCTAGGGTGTGCATCCTGCATTCCTGGGGGCTCAGTACCCTTATTCAGTGACTCCTCCCTCACTTGCTGCCACTGCTGTGTCTTTCCCCGTTCCTTCCATGGCACCCATCACAGTACATCCCTACCACACAGAGCCAGGGCTTCCACTGCCCACCAGTGTGGCCTGTGAGTTGTGGGGCCAGGGAACAGGTGAATGGAGGGGAGGCACACTGGGCAGGGGAGGTGGGGAGGGAATGTTCTTTGTCTCTCTTTGGGCTCTGAGTTCCTCACATGGCTCTCACCCCACTTAGTGAGCAGTGTCCATCCAGCATCCACGTTTCCAGCCATCCAGGGTGCCTCACTGCCTGCCCTGACCACACAGCCCAGCCCTCTGGTGAGCGGAGGTTTTCCACCACCCGAGGAGGAGACACACAGTCAGCCAGTCAATCCCCACAGCCTGCACCATCTGCATGCTGCCTACCGTGTCGGTGAGAGGACATCCCTTTCTGTGCTCCTACCTGCAGTTGTGCCAGTGGCTCTTCAGAGGACCCTTCCTCTAGCTCTTCATTTGTTTACTGTGGGGTCAGGTGGCAGGTTGGGGTAAAGGGTGAAGAGGATACACCCTACCATGTGCCCACCCTTATCTCCCAGGAATGCTGGCACTGGAGATGCTGGGTCGCCGGGCACACAATGATCACCCCAACAACTTCTCCCGCTCCCCCCCCTACACTGATGATGTCAAATGGTTGCTGGGGCTGGCAGCAAAGCTGGGTAACACCTCCCCTCCCTAGGACCATTGCCCCCCCCCCACCTGCTCTCCCCACCTTCCTTATCCCAGACCTCCTTCCTAGCTCTTGCTCAGAGTTGAGGCCTTGGTCGGGTATGTGTGCGTGCGCGGGGGGCGGAGGGTTACCTCAGCTCCTGGGGTGGAGGGAGGCTCTCTGCCAGGCCAGAGCTGAGATCTGTAAGTTGGGTCCCTAGGGCAGAGGTGGCCACCCCCGTCTCATGCCCCTCCCCCTGCCCCCCAGGAGTGAACTACGTGCACCAGTTCTGTGTGGGGGCAGCCAAGGGGGTGCTGAGCCCGTTTGTGCTGCAGGAGATCGTCATGGAGACGCTGCAGCGGCTGAGTCCCGCTCATGCCCACAACCACCTGCGTGCCCCGGCCTTCCACCAACTGGTGCAGCGCTGCCAGCAGGCATACATGCAGGTGACAACCTAGAATTATGGAGCAGGGTGGAGCACTTCCTGGGTGGTCTTGGACCAGAGGGAGGCAGGGCCTGTTTCTGTGCTTTGTACTAAGGCTCATTCTGCACACATCCTCCTCCAGTACATCCACCACCGCTTGATTCACCTGACTCCTGCGGACTACGACGACTTTGTGAATGCGATCCGGAGTGCCCGCAGCGCCTTCTGCCTGACGCCCATGGGCATGATGCAGTTCAACGACATCCTACAGAACCTCAAGCGCAGCAAACAGACCAAGGAGCTGTGGCAGCGGGTCTCACTCGAGATGGCCACCTTCTCCCCCTGAGTCTTTCACCCTTAGGGTCCTATACAGGGACCCAGGCCTGTGGCTATGGGGGCCCCTCACACAGTGGGAGTGAAACTTGGCTGGACAGATCATCCTCACTCAGTTCCCTGGTAGCCCAGACTGACAGCTGCTCTTGGGCTGTAGCTTGGGGCCAAGATGTCTCAGACCCTAGAAGCCTAGGGCTGGGGGAGACAGCCCTGTCTGGGAGGGGGCGTTGGGTGGCCTCTGGTATTTATTTGGCATTTATAAATATATAAACTCCTTTTTTACTCTAGTCGACCTGGGCCTTTCCCTTCTTTCCAAACTCCATGTGCAGATGAACCTTCAACTGGGGGGGAAACTTCTGACACTTGCTTTAGTCTAGGTTTTTCCCACTCCAGGGAGGCAGACAAAACAGAAAAATAAGGATGTTTATTAAGGACATTTCTAGCCCACAGCTAGGGCTCATACTCGGCTCTATGAGCCACTGTCCGACCTCATCCCCATTCAATGTGAATGACATTAGGGAGACCGGGCCACAGGTAGATCCCACTGCCTGGCTAAAGGGGCCATAGCAAGGGGTCCCTCCCATGCAAGGGGTCTCTCCCATAGCCAGGTATAGATAGATACACTGCTGCGGATGAAGAGGGAAATCTCATTGGACTAATACATTCCCCTACACCCTGCCTGGACCCTCTCATTCCTCCCCACCTCCCAAGATGATGGGTCAAGGGTACCTAGCACTATTATGTGGGGTACCAAAGGAAGCCCCTTTATTTGCCCCAGAACTATGGGAAAAGGATACCCTTCCCTTCTCAGCCATCTCAGGCCTGGGGGCTACTGAGGTAGAGGGGGAGGGGCCAGGCCACTCTAATCCCCCTTGTGGGCCCTGCTCTGGACCTGCCCCTTAGGGAAGCAGGGGGCATTTTGCTGGTATGGGAGGCTGGGACATCAGCCCAGACTGGAATGCTGCAGTTCTTCCCGAAGCCATGAGGGCACTGGCTGTCCAAGCCGGCTCAGCAGCTTCGACAACTCCAAATTATGGTTCCGGAAAAAATCCGTAAGGAAAAGACGGGACTGACAGGAGAAAATGAAGGCAGAAATGGTAAGAAGTGGGACACAGAATCAGATCCTGGAAGTGGAAAGGGATTCCCCTGCCCCTGGCTTTACTTACCTCAGTGTCCATATCTGGATACCTCCGGCCTTTGCTCCGGCCTAGACAGCGAGTCTTACCACCTTCAAGTCCCTGGCACCAAAATCCCTTATCATCATCAAACCTGCTCAACAGGAAGAGGCCATGAGGTGGCAGGGAAAAGAGAAACTCAAGTTCCATAAATGCACAATGCCCTTCCCTGCCCACAGGGACATGTCTCTCCTTGTGAGACAGAGTAAATCTATGTCTCTAACAGACATAGTCAACCTGCTTCCCCATTTCCCATACAGTACTCCTCCCCTGGGTCATGCTCTCCCACCTGAGGGTCCGTGTGTAGTTCAGAAAGGGTGTGATACCCAGGAACTTCTGGATGCTCTCCATTGAGGCTGCTGGGTTGGTACGCAGCTCTTGCCCATCCACAATCAGCAACTAAAGGGACAGGGATGTGGTTCCCTCTATATTCCTAAGAAGCCTCTGGGCTGATGGGAAGAAGAGGGGAAGGGGAACCCCACTGAGGGCTCTTGTGGGGATTATACCTGTCCAGAGGGGTAGTAAGTCAGCCAGCGTTGTAGATGGGTAGAATAGTAGCCAGGGACAAGACAGCGGTTCTGCAGGGAGCGTAGTGCCAGAGGGGTCTGGGAGGAGGCTGAAATCACCTGATAGAAGGTATAGTTCAGAGCAACTGGGTCTCCATGGGCTCGCTGATGCTGAAGGACAAAGAGAAGGAAGGTGAAGGACTGGTGATTTGACAGTATTCTGCCCTTACGCTTGGTCTGGAGACAGACAGCACAGCACGGGTACCCGTCCCCAAGGCACTAGTTAAGTTTCTCAAACCTCACTCCTTTCTCCCTCTCTAGCAGTCACTGTCCCCTCCCCCCTCCCCCCAACCTTTAGCCTGTGTGTCCCTAGCTTCAGGCAGACCTGGTACCAGGAGTAGGCCCTGTCAGCAGGGTTGGTGAGCACTGTGATGATCTTGGCTCGTGGCAGGAGGGCAGCCCCCCGCCGTGGTACAACTTCTGAGTCAAAGTAGGTGGCACTTTTTTCAAATAGGAAATCAGTGCTGGCATTGGAAGGAACAGGGAAGAAATCCATGTACCTAGGAAGTAGCACAAAAGAGAGAGAAGCAGAAAAATATGCAGAGTGAAATGGCCAGAAGTCTGTGCTGAGGGAAGCTGGAATGGGGTATTTTGGGGGAAGGGAGTGTTCTTCTGAGAAACATTCAAATGGGGCCCAGTCTCACCAGTCAATACCCTTGTGGTAATTAGGGCCGTTGAAGAACTGAATCTCCTCAAATGTGCTGGGGCTAGGGAAGCTGCTAGTTACAGCTGGGTGCAGGCTCAGGAAGAAGTGAATAGCTGTAGTCCCTAAATGGGAGAGAAAGACCACCTTCAGGCAGCCATTGTGGGAGGGAAGCCAGCTCAACAGCATAAGCTTGAAGGAAGTGAAAAAATAACCACTCTGGGTAGGAAAATCCCCTATGGCCAAACTACAATGATAGGAGGCAAGTCTGAGAGAGGCCCAGGGAAGGGCTAAAACAGTGGTTTTCTGCTTTAACTGTGCACAAGAATGACTTGTGATCTTGTAAAAACACCACAGATGATTCTGATATACAACCAGGGTTAAGAATCACTGCCTCAAGAGACTGGATCAATGAGGGGTGGGTATAAAAGGAGTTCCTTTTTTTCTCTCTTAAAAATTCAAATTAAGGCCGGGTGCGGTGGCTCATGCCTGTAATCCCAGCACTTTGGGAGGCCAAGGCAGGCGGATCACTTGAGGTCAGGAGTTTGAGACCAGCCTGGCCAACATGGTGAAACCCCATCTCTACTAAAAATACAAAAATTAGCCAGGCGTGGTGGCACCTGCCTGTAATCCCAGCTACTGGGGAAGCTGAGCAGAATTGCCTGAACCTGGGAGGTGGAGGTTGTAGTGAGCTGAGATCGTGCCACTGCGCTCCAGCCTGGGCAAAGAAGTGAGACTCTTATCTCAAAAAAAAAAAAAAAAAATTTTATTAAAATTAAAAATACTTTTTTCATTCCTGTGATTACCTGGATAGAGAAGAGAGTTCCTTGACAAAAGGATCCTTTGGGTTTAAGGCAGGGCAAGAGAAGTTAGCTAAGGATACTTCACCTGTTTTCTGGGGTCCCACAATGAGGAACTTCGGGAGACGATCACAGGTTTTCTCCTTGGACCAGATATCTTTGTGCCTCTTGTCATCACAGGGATTCTGAAGCCAGGGCCAATAATCAGAAAAGGCCTATTTTTTTTTTTTTTTTTTTTTTTTTGAGACGGAGTCTCGTTCTTGTTGCCCAGGCTGGAGTGCAATGCATGATCTCGGCTCACTGCAATCTCCGCCTCCTGGGTTCAAGCAATTCTCTTGCCTCAGCCTTCTGAGTAGTTGGGATTATAGGCATGTGCCACCATGTCCAGCTAATTTTGTGTTTTTAGTAGAGACAGGGTTTCTCCAAGTTGGTCAGGTTGGTCTCAGACTCCTGACCTCAGGTGATCTGCCTGCCTCGGCCTCCCAAAGTGCTGGGATTACAGGCATAAGCCACCGTGCCCGGCCTGGCCTAGTCTTCTCTTAAACCCCCACCCCGGCTGGGCGCAGTGGCTCACATATGTAATCCCAGCACTTTGGGAGGCTGAGGCGGGCGGATCACCTGCAGTCAGGAGTTCGAGACCAGCCTGACCAACATGGTGAAACCCCGTCTCTACTAAACATCCAAAAAATTAGCCGGGCGTGGTGGCGGGTGCGTGTAATCCCAGCTACTAGGGAGGCTGAGGCAGGAGAATCGCTTGAACCTAGGAGGTGGAGGTTGCAATGAGCAGAGATTGTGCCATTGTACTCTAGCCTGGGTGACAGAGCGAGATACTGTCTCAAAACAACAACAACAACAACAAAAAACACCCCACCCCTATCATGTCTCTCATCAGACTGAGCTCCACCTTTACCTGCCAAAGGGGGCTTCGCTCCTGAGGGAAAAGTTCAAAGTACTTCTGTGCAAGCGGGACAGGAGGAAGGGTCTGTAGGCGCAGCCGTGTCCAACACTGGAGGAAGCGCACCAAGCTCTCAAAGGTGTATAGGCCCAGCCGGTCATTTCCATAATTGGACAGATGGGTCATAAAGATGCTGATCTGTAAGGGGTACCTGCATGTCAGATTTGGAGAGCCTACCCCACCTCTGAATTAGCCTTGGTGAATAAAGGTCCCAGCCTGCAAACACCTTGGCTCTCCAATCTTCTAGCCCTTCCTCTCAGCACCTTACCGGATTAAGCAGCACCGTCAGAAAGAGCTCTCCACCTCGGATGCTCCGGTCTAGTTCACGAGAGCCTCCAGGATACTCATTATAGAAGATTGTGTGAGTGAAGAGGCCACATGTCTGCCGGGGCAGCACCTGGAGGGAAAAGAAAAAACAGATGAGATTTGAAAGATAGAATGAGAAGTAGATGGAGGACACTGGCATTTATAGAGGACTGAGTCTGAAGTTACAGCAATAAAGCTCTTACTGAGGGTGTTAAAATTTTTTCACCTTTCTACCCCCAATTATGTACCCCCATACTTGGACTGGCAGTTGATAGAGAACATAGGTCAATGCATGTTGAAAGCTGTCTAAATGTTAGAGTTTGATTCAAGCCTGTATTGGGAGTCCCTCACCATAATGCCATTGTGAATGAAGCCACGGCGGTAGCGGGCAGGGCGGAGATGGGGATACTCCTCAGTGCTGGTCACCTGGATGCCCCACACGGATTTCCAGGCCTCATAGAGCTGCGTGTGGATGGGGTACACACCCGAGTGGTGGGGGGCCACAGCATACCCCAGGTCCGTGGGAATCCCATGCTCCTGGGAATGGCATAGACTCTCACCAGGACCTGGTGAGGTTTGGGGAGTAGCGGGTAAAGAGGGTGGGGAAGCCTCCAAATAAAGAAAAACGCAAAGGATAGGAAAAGGGTAGCCCATTAGGGGAAGGTAGAAAAGGAAGCATGGCTGGGAGAAATTATGGGGAAGAGATCCAAGGGTCTCACCAGAGCAAACTGTTTGTTGAGCCTCATCTGGTCAGCCAGCACGGAGCGATTGTGGAACAGGTGTGGCTGCATGTGGCTCCACATGTGGGGGAACCACCAGAACTCTTTGCGGTGCTTCAGCAGCATGTCGTCCCCTGCATCCTCCTCCTCTGTCCCTATGACCACACGCTGACCACTGACCACAGCCAGTCAGCCCGTTCCCTCCTTTATTTTGTAACAACACTGACCACCTTCCATCCCTGATCCTTGCCTAAGACTTTCTATTTGCCCCACTGCCAACTTGCCATCCAGCCACCCATGCGAACCTAAATTCATGCCCACCACTAGCTCCTCACAGCAGTCTGACCCCAAACCTTGACCCTTTTCTCCAACTTGTCTGCCCAGGGAGGTGGACAGTGAAGGGACAGGTCAAGCTATGATATGCCAAAGGAGTAGGGGAATAAGCTCACCAGTATGATAGAACTTGCCCGAGAAGCCCAAGTTGAAGGTGAAGTTGGGAACTAAGGTCCTGAGTTTGTTCTGGGTGGTCAACAGAGCCTGGGAAGAGTAGCAGGGACAAGAGAAATCAGGAGAGCAGACTGAACAGGAAATACATGAGAAGTAGCATTCTTCCTGCCTGGAAAGGCAGGGAGTGTACCTATGACAAGCTCAGAATCAAGGAAGGGAGTCTGATAGGCCAGAGTGTGAATAGCTTCTAAGAAAAAAAATTAAGTAACAAGACTGACCTCAACATCAGCCACCTTCATGCGGGTCCCTTCCTTGCCCACAAAGATGTCATCGATGTCTACCAAGATGTAGCGGTCAAGGTCCAGGCAGAGGCGCTTGCCAGTGAGGTATGCAACAGCATCAACGAAGATAAGTTTGTGGAGCCAGAAGGAAAGGCCATGTCCAAAGAGCACCCGCTGGATGCCATCATGAAGCCCCAGGTCCTGTACCACAGTGGGAAGCCGGGCCCGACGAAGAACTGGTCCTGGCACTGGGGGCTCAGCTGGCCGAAGGCTGGCAAGAAGCACTGGTTCATATGTACTATGATTGGATTGGAAAATGGTCCAGTCATCACCAGGCAGTGGCCCTGGTTCTAGGCGGCTGGGGCGTGTGAGATGCAGTAGCGGGGCAGAAGGATTCACTTGGTAGTCCCGGAGCCCCAAGTTTGAGTGTAAAAAAAGGGGAAAGCCCTTGAGCTGGGCGCTCAGTAGGCTGTGCTCGTGGGCTCGGAAAAAGCCAATGATGCCCACACCATACTCCACGCAGTACCGGTCTAGCAGTTCCCGACTCCAGGCATCCAGGTTGACATACTTGAGCAGGTTCTCATAAATGACCAAGACATAGCGGCCATGGGTATTATCAGTCAATGTGGGCATGTCCCCTCGGCCAGGTGCCAACTCAGTGCTATAACGAAAACGACTAGACTCCAGGATGGCCACAATTTCCTGCCCCAGCTGTGAGTATGCACTCTCCACAAACACAAGGACCACGGGTTCAGTTCGAGCTGTCTCTGGAGGCCTGGGGGGCCGAGGTGGAACTGGAGGCCGTGCAGGGCCAGGACCAGCTGCCCCACCGCTGCTGCAGTCTCCCAAGGGCAGGGGCAAGGGTTCCTTGGCCTTAGGGCTGGTGGACACATAATAAGCCAGGAAGCCCATGGAGCCCAGGCTGAAAGCGATCAGCAGCAGTATGAGGCGGTGCAGTTCCAGCTGCCGAGCTGGGCGTACCACCTTCCACAACTGGAGCATGGCGGGGGGAGGAAGGGAGGGAGGAATGGGGACCACCTCAGGGGATGGGAGGTAGGAATTCTATAGGCTAGGACTGTCTTGGAAGGGTAGAAGGATAGGAAAATAGGGGACGGGGATTCCCTTGGGGAGTTTCCTTACGAGGTGGAGACGAGTCCCCTTAGCATAGGGTAGGGGAGGTAGAAGGGGAAGCAGGGGGCAACTATACAGAGTCCACTTGTCTCAGGTCACCATGGCCCCCTGGCCCATGGCTTCAGGCTGCAAATCTTGCCAGGCTCTCCCCTTGGCCCTGGCTGAGCGCCTCACATCAAAGGTCAGCAAAGTTCAATCTCTTCCCCTCTACCTGTAAGACAGAGAAATCAGTGGGTTACTCCTCCCTCTGAAATTGTCATTAATCCATTCTCCTCCCCATCCCATCTCTCTTACCTCCTGCTTACTGGATAATCTGTTCTCAAAAAAAAAAAAAAAAAAAAAAAAAAGTTTCCTCTAGGAGAATCTACAAGCTGAGTCCTATACCTTAGCTTCACAGCTTGTTCCCTTTCCCTTTCTTAGAATACCCAAATGAATGTCCAAATTCTCCTCTCTAAGCAAAGCTCAGAGATGGAGCAGTATATGCAAATGATAGAAAGGAACAAATCTCCCATCAACAAGAGGCTAAATATCCTAGAAGGCTAAAAACAGGCCTGCTCTGAAAGGAGTTCCTAGCCCATGACTGAGCAGCTGGCAGCCAGCAACAGCTCTGATCTTTCTGTGAGGAAGGGACGGAAAGCCCCGGAAGTCTTCAGAAGTCCCATGCTCCAACAAAATATCAGATAAGGAACTCATGAGTCTGTTAATCTTCTCATCAATCAAACCCAATATCACAGCCAACAGCTTTAACGAACTTGCAGTCAGGTGGACACTATGGTGGGGGAGTTCAAAAGGAAAGAGCAATCCTCATGATAGGTAATCATTCTACCAGTTTCCAGACCCAGAAATTAGGGACTCCCTTACCCGTTGCTTGTGAAACATTACCTGCCCCTGACCTTCACCTCAACTTTGCCAGTCAGGAGATAAAAATGTAACCCCTGAGCAGGCCACACACTGGGTGCTGAGAAAAGCCATACAGCTGAGTCCACTCTACTTCTCCTTCCTAACTTAGCCTAGGTAGTTCTACAACCCTATTCCTAAACAGCTCAGAAGAGTCCCTGAGCTAGCCCGGAGAGACATGAGGTATTGAGTCCAGTTACACAAACAGAACAACTTGAGTAAGGACTGGATGACAGAGAGCAACAGGAGCTTAAGTCACATCCAAACAATGAGAGAAGGAAAAAGGACAGTGTGATCAGAAAACAGTTTTAAGGAGGTCTAATTTTGGGGATCTCTTTTATTATTTTTAGATGGAGTCTTGCTCTGTCACCCAGGATACAGTGTGCTGGTGTGATCATAGCCTACTGCAGCTTCAAACTCCTGGGCTCAAGTGATCCTCCCACCTCAGCCTCCCATGTAGCTGGGACTACAGCTTTGCACCACCACACCCTACTAATTTTTAATTTTTTTTTAGAGATGGGGGTCTTGTTATGTTGCCCAGGCTGGTCTTGAACTCCTGGGGTCAGACAATCCTCCGGCCTCAGCCTCCTGAGTCTGTTCTTTTTCTTAAATCGACTGCTTCTGTAAGCTTTATTGTCACTATCCCCACTCAGCCTCCTTGTAAGGCTGGCAATCCCTCTCTACCACCCACCCCCAAACACATCTCAGGGGTGATAAGGCAGAGCCGAGGTCCTTCAGAATTGACAGAGATGATTTAAAAACAGTTCAGGACAGGCGTGGTGCCTCACGCCTGTAATTCCAGCACTGTGAAAGGCCGAAGTGGGTGATCACTTGAGGTCAGGAGTTCGAGACCAGCCTAGCCAACATGGTGAAGCCCCGTCTCTACTAAAAATACAAAAATTAGATGGGCGTGGTGGTGGGCGCCTGTAGTCCCAGCTACTCAGGAGGCTGAGGCAGGAGAATCACTTGAACGTGGGAGGCGGAAATTGCAGTGAGCTGAGATTGTGCCACTGTACTCCAGCCTGGGTGACAGAGCGAGACTCCGGCTCAAAAAATAAAAAATAAAAAATAAAAATAAAACAGTTCAGCTTTGGCCTAGGTAAAACGACACGAGAAGACAGCTGGGGGAGAGGATCAAAATGGTGACGGGAAGGGGTGAATGCTAAGAATTTGATGCAACTTTAGAGAAAACATTGTAGTGAGGAGGTCACTGACGGGAAGTTGATACTCAGGGTGTATCACCCCGTATTTGAGAAATTACAACTTGCCAGCCATTCTTCTAAGAGCTTCACATATATTTAATCTTCACACCAGCCCTAAGAGGTAGGGAAAAGGTACATGCTCCATTATCCCCATTTCACATATGAGTAACTCAGAGAAGCTTAGAACCTTGCCCAGGATCACACAGCTCAGTTGGTGGGAGGGCTGGGATTCGAAGTCAGGCCTGTCAAGCTCCAGAGCCGCGTTCTTAGCCGCTGCATTTTAGCTTCATACCTGGAAGAAGCAGCAAGGTTTAGGGAAGGGGCGCCGGGAGCGCCGCAGGCCGGGCCAGTGAACACTGAGGGCCAGCAGGGCTGGGCGGGGTGGGTGTGTGCGGGAGGTCTCTGAGGACGGCGAAGCCAGACGGGGGCCGGGCCCGGACTTGGGGAGGCCGGGACGGCCGGAGCAGCGGCGCGGAGGCTGCGGGCGCCGAGGGGGCCCGGGGCTGGCGAGTGGAGGGGCCCCGCCGAGAGGAGACGGGGGCACAGGTGGATGCGAAGAGCGCACCGGATGTGGGACACCAAAGGGGAAGGGGCCACGGGCGCGCGGCGGCGACTCCGGGGTGACATCGAGACAGCCTCTGGGCTGGGAGAGCCCTGCGGGAAGAAGAGAGCCCGCCCGGTCCGGAGGGCAGCGAGGCAGTTCTGAGGGAGGCCGGCAGAAAGGACCCGGGGCGCGGCGCACGCTGGGCCGCCCGGGACGACCCTGCGGATGGTGATGGTGGCAACATCCAGGGGAGTCTGTTGGGGGGGCCTGAGCGCGACCGTGGGCGGGGGGGGTCTCCTCAGGGGCGGCTCACCCTGAGGACTGGGCGGCGTCCCCGCTGTCCCCGGGCTCCGCTGCGTCCCGGGGCTGCCCGGCTTCCCTGCTTTCGGGGCCACGGGCCGCGTCGCGGCTGCTCCGCCATCTCCGAGCGAACGCTCTGCCGCAGCCTGGCCCAACCACCGCTCCCACCGGGGGAGGCGGCGCGCCGCCGCTGGTGGCACCCGCTCGGATCCACCGGCTCCGGCCCTAGCAGCCGCGCGACCTGGGTTCCGGGAAATCAAGCGGCCCTCCGCAGTGCCGGGCCGAGCCGCGGCCTCCGAGACGGCGGGCTCCGCGCCCCGAAGCGCACCCCCTCCTCCCCGCGCGATGGCACCGCCGGCCGAGCGTCGGGGACCACGACTTCGGAGCAGGGGCGGGCTCAGGCCTGGGCTCATCCACTCAGCCCCGCGGAGGGGGAGCCGGGCCGGCCCACTCGGGGAAGGGGAGGGGAAGAGGCGGAGCGGCCTAACCGGAGGCGGGACCAGGGGCGGGGCGAGGCCCTCAGCCGGCTCCCAGGGCACTCACCCTCCCTCCCCGCCCTGCGTCGCCTCCGCAGCACCCAGCGCTGGTTGGAGGCTGTTTATGAGGAAGTTTTGTTTTTTTTTTTTTTGAGACGGAGTCTCACTCCGTCGCCTGGGCTGGAGTGCAGTGGCGCGACCTCGGCTCACTGCAACCTCCCCCTCCCAGGTTCAAGCGATTCTCCTGCCTCAGCCTTCCGAGCAGCTGGGATTACAGGCGCCCGCCACTATGCCCAGCTAAATTTTTTGTATTTTTTAGTAGAGACGGGGTTTCACCATATTAGCCAGGCTGGTCTCGAACTCCTGACCTCGTGATTCGCCCGCCTCGGCCTCCCAAAGTACTGGGATTACAGGCATGAGGAAGTTTTATTCTCAAAAGGACCCAAAGGGAGTAGGAGGAGGTACTCTCTCCAACCTGGTAACCCAGGCTGCTAAAATCTACGCCTCTGGCCGTAAACCTCCAACAGCAGTAACACAATGGACTGTTTAAAGGTTATTTTATTAAATATTTTCAGTTCAAGGTTTCATTGTAACAAAGCTATGAAGGGTCTACCAACATTCAGAACAAACACTATTTTTAAATTATTTCTATGTTGTCATGCAAAAATTCTGCATCAAATGCCTTCCGTTTCTTGTTTAAAAGGTGATTTTTTAATAGTCTATTGTCTATAGATGCTGACATTAGCCCCAGAAGAGGAGTAAGAATGCTAAGAAGTGGGGCTGGAGCAGCCATATGAAGCTATGGGTCTCAATGAATTCTAAGACCATTTGTCTTCAAGCCAGCAAAACGAAACCCTGTGGTGAAGGGATTTGTGTGCTGGCACTGCAGACTGCAGGGCAGGAAAGGGCTAGGGCCCAGGGGCTGGGACATGCATGAGGTGCTCGGAGGAGCCTGGCTAAATCCAAGCACCAGCACCTGTGAGTCTGCTCTCTTCTCAGCTGGCTCCCAAGTAAACCTGTAGCTTTGCCTCTTCTCCCAGCTCTCGTGCCTCCTGAAGGTAGTCCAGGGAACTGGAATCTACCCACCTTTCCCCCAAAAGTGGAGATGTTTGTGCAGATAAATCTGCAGCGTTGTTTTGAGGGAAACCAAGGCCATGACCAATTGCTCCTCCATTATCTTCTTTGCTATCTGCTTAGGGTATAGATCTCTTCCTCCTGGAATGGAACTCCTTGAGCACAGAGAGGGACAATGAAGGTAGAAGCCTTGGCTCTGGACACCTCTTTTGGGTTACATGCGGGGAGGGGTGATGCCCATGCAGATTGTCCAGCAGTAAGTCTATACTTCAGTTGGTCAGTAAAGAGGCCTCTGTAAGGATACCTCTTCTTCTTGCCAGAGTAGTCAGGTCAATCTCAAAGACAGGAAAAGAGATGGACGTGCAGCAAGGAAGAATAAGAAGGGAGGCAGCCCCAAAGGCAGCCTGAATGCATAGAAACGACCACCACCTCTTCTCCCACTGCCTCACTCCTCCCATCCCACAGGGGCACTTGGCAGAGGGCCCAGGCCCAGATGAGGGTCAGCATGGGGACCACTACCGTGAAAAGGCAAGACAAAGATGGTCCAGATCAGCACAGAAACAGAACCGCCAAAGGCGGCACGGGAGCCCTGACCAGGGCCTGGCTCTCTCCTTGCCAGGTTAGAAGAAAACATGAAGCAAAGCAGCAACAACCCCTCCCCCTCCTAGCTGCAGGGATAAGGCCTCAATATTAGGGCCCACATGCGTTGTGCATCCTATAGAAATGGATGAGTGAGTGCATGTCAGACTAACACGAGTTTTCTCATCGGCTTCATGGCGGGTACACTTCTGCAGCACCAATTCTCTTCCCTTCTACACTAAACAAGACAGTACAGCAACGTCCGGGCTCTCAGTCCTGAGGCCACCACTTCTCAGCTGCCTCCACAGCAGGCTGGGAGCTCTGCGTTCTCTCCCAAGTAGGTCTGATGGTCACGATGTTCTCATCAGCCCCATTCTAGGCGCCTATGCAAGTTCCAAAGAAGTCCATTCCTAGACCTGGGGTAAGCAGGCCACCTCAGGAGCTGCAATCACATCACGGCCCCCAAAGCTCTGTCAGAGTTCT
The DNA here is from genome assembly GCF_029281585.2 of Gorilla gorilla gorilla. Lineage (NCBI taxonomy): Eukaryota > Metazoa > Chordata > Mammalia > Primates > Hominidae > Gorilla > Gorilla gorilla. The sequence goes on along the minus strand of NC_073232.2, from coordinate 41,939,414 downwards.
TGCCTGGTCCCCCTGAGTCCATGGGGACCAGAGAGGCCAAGCTCGCCTCTTCAAGGCCGGTGGGTGAGCCACTGCTCATGCCAGGATGGACCTCATACATACTCCTGCCTTCTTGCCAACCCAAGGGCTGTCGGTGGTTTTAAAACGCATCATGGTACGGATTCCTTTTTTTTTAAACAATCTTTTTTTCTTTTCTTTTCTTTTCTTTTCTTAAATGTAAAAAACACCTCGGTACAGCAGAGACAGACACGAAGGGCGGGCGGGAGGGCTGCATGCAGGGGCGTGCATTGGCTGCTGCCGCTTTTGTAATTGAATTGTTTTAAACCTCAAACAAACAGGACTGCCGCTGTCACTCAGGCCCTCCAGAGCCACTGGCTGCGAAGGTTGGACCTCCGGCTGGAATCTCCTAATGCCCCTGTCAAACAGGACAGAATGTGGTAACAGAACAGAGGACAATGAGCACACAGATGAGTTCCAGCGACTTTAGCACGCTAAACACATGGCCAAGTCGGCCTGAGAAGGTGGGGAAAGTGGGTGAAGCTAATGCTTAAATACAAAACTGCCTCCCATTTGCTAAGCACTAACTAAGTGCTTTACTTATAGTATCTTACTTAATCCTCACAATGATTAAATGAGGTAGGCACCACTCTCTGCCTTTCTTTGACAGCTAAGGAAACAGTTTAGGGAGGGGAAGTAACCTGTCTGAGGTCATCCAATTTGGAGTCACGGAGCCAGACCCTAGTCTGTCTGATTTCCAAGCATAACTTATTGCAACCATTCTGCCAGGCTTTGCCAGTCCTCTGGGACGGCCCACACCTCCTCTCCCAGGACCACCTCCCAGCCTTCTCTTCTTCCTCTGACCCCACCTATCCCAGGCCCTTCCAGCCCCTCTCCCCTGTCAACCAGGTGCACCTGTGGCTGAGCTCACTGCAGCGGTGCGGCAGGGGCCCCTGAGCAGTGATAGTGGACATTGAGCCACTTGCCATCCCGACGGTGCCAGACCCGGGTCTCTTCTGACTGGCTGGTGCGAGGCCGACCCTGCCCGTCGATGTACTGGGTGAGGCGGATGTAGGCGATGCACGCTGCGTCCTCCCCAATCACGTGGACGTGTGGGTTTAGGATGGTGGTATGGATAGGCTTGCTGTTCTTGGACAGGACTGCAGGGCAGGGTGGGGTAGGTAAGAGGACATCAGGCCTGGGCACCTGCATTTTCCTCCCAGCCTGCACTTCCAAGTCTTACCATCTCCCAAGCAACCACTCCCAGAATCTCCAAGTACCGCCCCCCCCCACCCCCGAACCCCTGAACGCCTTCCAGAGGCCAGGATGCCACATTACATTAGTCTCCTTTATCCAAAAGGAACAGAAAGATGGGTAACAATGACAGTACCTGCTGCGCTTTTAATCAGGCATTGTGCTGGGGTTTTACATGCCTGAGCTGTATTTCTTGGTGGATAATATTTTCTTCATTATAAGATGAGGAAATAGGCTCAAGGAATAATTTGCTCAAATCACACACCTGAACTCAGGACCATGTGACTCTTAACTAAAGCCTATAGATTTTCTATTCTGTTAGGCTGAGTTTAGATTTCATAAGGCTTGGCTCACCCCTAGCTAGGGCTGCAGAACAAAATCATGAACTTAAACCATTCAAAATTGATTTGTAATTTTTTTTTAAGGCACCAAAGCTGAAATAGAATCATCAAAGCACCAAGCTCAGGATATTCCCAGGATTCTCTGGGGAAAAGGCAAAAGAAGTTGGATTGCCATTATCAGCACATGCTGTGAAAACCGTGTTGCTTTTATTGAGATTCACATTTTAGTTCAATTCAAATGTTAGACAGGGGCTACATGACACCTTCCTAGTACTAATATAAACTCTGGAATTGCTTCTGGCTAATAGAATTACTAAGATAACAGAGAGTTTATATATGTAGCTGAGATGTGATAAGGGTGGGAGTCAGCGGAGAAGTTAGTGACTAACTATAACTCAGGACAGGATAGGGAAGGCCCAGCATAAAGTGGGAAGAGATAAAAATAAGGAAGGGGAGGGTCTCATAGAGCAGAGAGAAAGATGGGAGGGGGTGATGATTCAGCTTCTTATCCCCTTATTTTCCACGAACTGTCCAGAATGTACACCCCACCCCCTATACAAGACGTCTGCCTTCCTCCATAGTCAGGAAGATTCTAGCCACAACTTCCGATCTCGCAAATCACCAACAGTGCCCTGGTTTGCACATTCTTATCCTGGTTTTAATTTCCTCTATTGTGAAACCTGCAGACACAGAGCTTAGTTCTTATGTGCTAAGATCATCTCAACCTAATCTCAAAGGGTTTCCTTCCAATCCGTCTTGGAAAGAGGTGAGGCTTAAATAAATAATTTTTTTTTTTTTTTTTGAGATGGAGTCTCGCTCTGTTGCCCAGGCTGGAGTGCAGTGGCCTGATCTTGGCTCACTGCAAGCTCTGCCTCCCAGGTTCACACCATTCTCCTGCCTCAGCCACCCGAGTAGCTGGGATTACAGGCGCCGCCACCACACCCGGCTAATTTTTTGTATTTTTAGTAGAGATGGGGTTTCACCGTGTTAGCCAGGATGGCCTCGATCTCCTGACCTCGTGATCCGCCAGCCTCAGCTTCCCAAAGTGCTGGGATTACAGGCGTAAGCCACCGCGCCCGGCAAGAAATAAGTGAGCTTGATTGTGGTGACTGGCACTGCCACAAGGCAGCTGCAGAACGAATGGCACTTGGAGCTCAGGAGCAGGGCCTTCAAAGGTGCCTGTCTACAACCATCGGGGCACAAGGGGACAAGCATACAGAGTAGGAGTGCAGCACGAAGGTCAAATAAGGGAAAAGTGGGCAACTGGGATGAGAAGGTGAGCAGGAGACAGAGACAAAGGGGTGAAGGGGCAGGCAGGAGTATATCAGCAGCACGAACCCACTCACGGTTCTCAAAGTAAAACTTATGGAAATCCATCCCCTCCACGAGGTTACCAAGGGCCTCAGGCTCAAAGGAAGTGAGGCCTGGATCACAAATCTTCCTAAGGGAGAAAAAAAAAAGCAGCCTATCAGGCTTCTATGGAGTGACTTGTCTTCCTTCCTTATCAGCGGTGTCTATCCAGTAGCAGCAGGCTACCTGTGGCCATGCCAGACAAGACAGCAAAGATCTTCCAGGCCTGCCTGCTGAGCCACTCAGCCCTGTGCTTTCGGCCCACTGCCAGGATACCATGGGTGAGCTCAGGGAATCTACCTGGAAGGGCTCCCAGCTTAGGAGAGGGCTTAACTCAGATACTTTGCCCAAGGTCCAACCTCCCTTTCCCCAGGGTCCTAATTGTTGTCTGGAAGCAGGGAAGGCCTTGGGAGATGACTTAGGTCACAAAAAAAATGGGTCTCTACTTACGTGTAGGCCTCAAAGTCCCCATTGTTGATGGCTTCAATCAGCTGTTCTGTAATCTTAATGATCTCCTGTTTTCGCACTGTGGGGGAGAAAAATCCATCAATTTACCTACTGGGGAACCTCCCAAGTTACAGAGAGCCCTCCCCAGTACTCAGGAGGCCCCTGTGATCGCTTATGACAAAGACATCCCTCTTCTCTGTCTCTAGGGCCCTTGGCAGGAAGAGCGAACCCACCTTCCCTCCCGTCTCCCTCTCTGCAGTCTGCAGAGACAATGACCACTTTCTCCTGAAGCCCAGCCATTAGTTATGGTTCTTTGGCCTTTGCCTCCCTTTCCATCAACAACCAGGTTGCAGAAAACACACTTGCCTTTAACAGGTGAGGAGCCTGGTACATCGTGAATGCTGTGAGCCCCTCCCCTGTATGAGCAGCCTCTCTCACAAGCATCTCCCAATAAGGCTGCTTCCACCCCCAATTTACTTCTCTCACCTGAAGGGGCTCAGTCAGGTCTCAATCACCACCCCCACTCGTAGCCCTCATTCAGTGGCCAGGACCCAGCCCTGGGCGACAGGTAGCCTGACAGCAGAATCCAGCTAGGGCTGGGGTGCCAAAGGACCATCAGAACCCTAGGATGGATGCTTCCCACTGCTCAACTCCACAGGGCTTTTCTGGGAGAAATGATCCCAGAACTGTAAAAACTTGGGACAGCCTGTACCAGAGAGGCTGCTCCGTTTACCTCTCGAGGCTTGGGAAAGCTGCACATTTCACACCAGCTCTCATGCCAGGACGTGTTCCTCAGGAAAACCAGACAGGGCTCAGACTGACAGGCAGGCAGAGGTGGTGCCCTCCAGAGCCCTCCTCCCCAACCCATCCCAAGCCAAGGGACAGCTGGTGATGTCCTGCCGGCATGGGCTTCTCTTATAGGGAATGCCACTACCAGCAGGGGCTGCCACCAGGGTAAGGGAGAGCTTGGGTTGAGCTTGGGCTCATCCTAACCCGAGCCCTGGGCGGGGCCAGGCCACAACCCTTTCCTCACAGGAGCAAAAGGCTGCAAGACAACTGCAAGCGTTAGAACAGCACCACCATGGCCCGGCCGGGCCAGCACAGCCAAGCAGCACAGTTGGGACAGGGCAGCGCAGCCAAAGGCACGTCCAGGAGTGGGCCCCACAGCCATCAGCCCCGCTAGGCCACAGCTCCAGGTGAGCAAGCAGCAGGTTAAGGGAAGCAAGGAGTTCGATCGGCTTCCAAAAGCAGCAGGCAGGTGTGCACGCACAACACACACACCCTCTCCAGCCCCACCAGACCCATCTAGATGACCTGACTGGGGCCCCACAGGCGAAGAGGGTTGTGCTTAGAAACTCTGCAAGGATAGATGGTGGGAGGAAAAGCAGCAGACAAAGGCATCCTCCAGCACAGACGTAACTAGAAATATGAGGATGAGCTACTGATAACCCAGCGAGGCACCGTATCAAGACTTCCTACTGCCTCGTCTTTTATCTAACAAGGCTCTGAGGTGCGTGCCATTTTATTTCCACATTACAGATAAGGAACCTGCAGCTCTGGGAGGTTAAACTTCACACTCTTGAAGGCAGTGTAGCTGGGATTTAAACTCAGATCTATCTTGCCTCTGACCCCATGCTCTTAATACGTTATGCTGAGACTCAGGAAGCACTACATCCCCAACATAGTTCCTCACTGTCACGATTTCCCCATCACCCCCCTCCCACCCCCACAGACCTGACTTCCGACTCTGCCCTTCTTCCTGGCTCAGCGCTGAGGCAAGGCCCACTGAACATCCTGGGGGCTTTCTATTCCCCTCATCCCAGGCCATGTTCTTCCACCCACTCTTCTCATATTTCTTTGGGCCCCAGACTCAGGGGCCCCTGCCTGGTCTCAATAGCACCTCCAATCTACCCCCCACCCCTAGCAGAGGCCATGCTCCCGGAGCTTACTACCACGGGCAGGTGTGTGGGACTGACAGCTGTGGTGGGGGTCCCTGAGGGGCTTCAGGACGAGCCAGGGAGACGGAAGCCAGAATGTGCCTCCCTCACACTTACTGGCTGAGGAGCAGAGAGAAGGCTGGGGCTGCATGCCTGCAGAGGGGGCTGTTCTGTCCCGGGAGCTCCGTCCTTCAGGCACCGAGCTGCCATTCCCAATGCGGAGCGGGGCAGCTAGCCAGCCAGGGCAGGGCAGGGCAGGGCAAGGCAGAGCAGCCAAAACAAACAGAACAAGGCAGGTGAGCGAGCAAGCCGGACAGGCCCCGAGCCCATGGCGCCGCAGAGCCGGGGCAAGGGGACGCCTCGCCTCAGGCTGCTGTGGACACTGGACGACATCCCACGCCGCCGCCTCTGCCAGAGAGGCCTCCCAGCTGAGGGCACCAGGCAGGTGCCCAGACCTGGGCTGTGGCTTCCAGACGAGCCTTACAACAGCCTGTCCAAGGACCCCTGATCCCGGGGAAGATGTTCCAGGGGGCCAGGCCACAGGGTCCAGAGCCCAGCAGTGACAGCGCCTCCTATGTTGCCAGCAGTGCCGGAATCAAAACTGATCTGACCTCACTCACAGGGGCCTGGAGCTACTATGATTCACTTCCTCGCAGCTTTCTGCTATTTTTTTGGTTCCAAAAGGTTTGGTGCCCCTTTGCCACCCAGGGCATGCTCTCCCAGCTCTGTCCTAGAGTGTTCCTCTGTCTTTTCTGATGTCCTGGCCCAAGGTCACTTACTGAATTCAGGCAAAGGGAGCAATTCCAGGAGGCCCAATCAAAGAGCAGGACAGAGATTCCCAGGGGTCCGGCCTGCCATGCCCTCCCACCACCCTGGCACTCTAGCCAGGCCCAAGCTTAGGCTAGTGGTCCTTACGGGCCCACCAGGACATGACCAAATGTGGCCTCACGGTTGTCAGATTGGTTCCAACTCCATCATTCAGGCCAAAATCTTAGGACTAGAGTGACCAATTCATCCCAGTGTTCCCAGGACTATCTGGGTTTTATATTTATTTATATATTTCTTTTTTTTTTTTTTTCTTGAGACAGAGTCTCGCTCTGTCACCCAGGCTGGAGTGCAGTGGTGCAATCTCAGCTCCCTGCAACCTCCACCTCCCAGGTTCAAGCCATTTTCATGCCTCAGCCTCCCGAGTAGCTGGGATTACAGGACCCCGCCACCACACCCGGCTAATTTTTTTTTTTTTTTTTTTTGAGAAGTTTCGCTCTTGTTGCCCAGGCTGGAGTGCAATGGGGTGAATTCGGCTCACTGCAACCTCCACCTCCCAGGTTCAAGCGATTCTCCCACCTCAGCCTCCCGAGTAGCTACGATTACAGGCACCTGCCACCACACCTGGCTAATTTTTTATATTTTTAGTAGAGATGGAGTTTCACCATGTTGGCCAGGCTGGTCTTGAAATTCTGACCTTCAGGTGATCCACCCACCTTGGCCTCCCAAAGTGTTGGGATTACAGGCGTGAGCCACTACGCCTGGCCTTTTTTTGTATTTTTAGTAGAGACGGGGTTTCATCATGTTGGCCAGGCTGGTTTTGAACTCCTGACCTCAAGTGATCCGCTTGCCTCAGCCTCCCAAAGTGCGGGGATTACAGGTGTGAGTCACTGCACCTGGCCTATTTATTTGTTCCTAATTTTTTTTTTTAATAGAGACAAGGTCTTGCTATGTTGCCCAAGCTTGTCTCAAACTCCTGGTCTCAAGCAATCCTTCTGCCCTGGCCCTCCCAAAGTTCTGGGTATTACAGGTGTGAGCCAGCACTCCTGGCCCATCACAGTCTTAAAACCAAAAGTTCTGTGTCCGAGGAAAACCAGGAGTGATTGGTCACTCTATTTATGACTCATAGCACTTACAGGCTACTTCAGCAGGGACTTGGGGTACCCCTGTTCTTGGATGGCACATCATTATCAGCAACAGGAACAGTTCTCTGAGCCCTGGCCCCTGGAGAATCTCTAGCTTAGCTATTTTAGACTTGGGGTCAAAGAAGAGAAGCCTCTTGCCCAGCTCAGCAACACCAGACGCGCCTCGTATCTTGGCTCGTGGAAAGTAGCTTTTATACCAAGCCCTCTCCTAGGGGCATAGGAGCCAGCATTCCCAGTTCTGGGGACAGAAAAGGCAGGTGCCCCATTGGAACCCAGGTACCTGGGTCACTGCTGGAGTCCTTCCCCCTCCAAGGGCCAGCACCTACCTTTGAGGTCCTCATCTTCTGTGGTGGTGTTGCAGCTCTCTGTGGAGCCCTGTAGGCCAAAAAGAACATGTTTCTATATGCTCCATCACTTGGAAGCCAGAGGAGCAAAGCAGAACAAAAGCAGAGTTTGTGCTCCTACAAGAGGTGCAAGGATGAATTGTGGAAGGTTCTGCTTCCACCCTGGCTGTCTGACTCTTCCCAAATCCCCTCCCTAGTCTTCCCCCAGATGGTAAATGCCACCATCTACCCAGTTACTCAGGCCAAAACCTGGAGTCATCCTCAATCCTTCTCTTTCTCTTTTTCCCTTATATTCAGATCGCCCAATCTAAAATAAAATCTTTTGGTTCTGCCTCCAAAGTAAACCCCATGTCTTACCTCTTCACTTCCAATGCACAGCTACAACCTGACTCCAGGCCACCAGCATCTCACACCTGAACCATGATAACAGCTTCATGGTCTCCCTAACTTCCACACTTACCTCCTCCCTAGAGTTTTTCTTTTTTGAAACAGAGTTTTGCTCTTGTTGCACAGGCTGGAGTGCAATGGCGTGATCTCGGCTCACTGCAACCTCTGCCTCCCGGGTTCAAGTGATTCTCCTGTCTCAGCCTCCTGAGTAGCTGGGATTACAGGTGCCTGCCACCATGCCTGGCTAATTTTTGTATTTTTATTAGAGATGGGGTTTCATCATGTTGGCCAGGCTGGTCTCGAGCTCCTGACCTCTGCTGATCCACTCGCCTCGGCCTTCCAAAGTGTAGGGATTACGGGCGTGAGCCACCGCGCCCGGGCCTCCCTAGAGTTCTTGATCATGAGGCCAGAGTGGTGTTTTAAAGTGTCAACTAGATTCTGTTACTCCTGCTAAGAACTCCCAATAGCTTCTCCTTGCTGCTGGAAGAAAATGCAAACTCCTACAAGGGCCTCTGTAGCAGGCCCTGCTGCTTCTCCAACCTCATCACTCTCCTATGGTTCTCCCCATCTCACTTTGCTCTTCCCTCTGCTTGATTACAAAGGCCACATCTGAGCTTCAGTTCCTTCTGCTTAGGGCACTCAGCCTCAGAGCTGGCCTGGCTGCCTCCTTCCCACCCACCATTCAGTTTCTAGCTCAGATATCACCTCCTGAAAGAAGCCCTCTCCTGACTACTTAATTCAAGACCCTGTTCTCTCTCTCTGTCTAGTTTGGTGAGGTTTTTCTGTTTTTCATTTTTTAGATGGAGTCTTGCTCTGTCGCCCAGGCTGAAGTGCAGTGGCACGATTTCAGCTCACTGCAACCTCCGCCTCCCAGGTTCAAGCGATTCTCCTGCCTCAGCCTCCCAGGTAGCTGGGATTACAGGCATGTGCCACCATCCCCAGGTAATTTCTGTATCTTTAGGAGGTAGCTGGGATTACAGGCATGTGCCACCATCCCCAGGTAATTTCTGTATCTTTAGTAGAGATGGGGTTTTGCCATGTTGGCCAGGCTGGTTTTGAACTCCTGACCTCAAGTGATCCGCCCGCCTTGGCCTCCCAAAGTGCTAGGATTACAGGCATGAGCCACCGCACCTGGCCCTCTCTCTACTTTCTGCCATTTTCTTCAGATTACCTATTGACATTAGATTTTATCTTATTTATTTTTTTTGAGAGATTAAGTCTCACTCCGTAGCCCAAGCTGGAGTGCAGTGGCGTGATCTCAGCTCACTGCAACCTCCACCTCCCAGGCTCAAGCAATTATCGTGCCTCAGCCTCCCAAGTAGCTGGGACTACAGGCACGCGCCACCACACCTGGCTACTTTTTTGTATTTTAGTAGAGACAGGGTTTCACCATGTTGCCCAGGGTGGTCTCTAACTCCTGAGCTCAGGCGATCTGCACACCTTGGCCTCCCAAAGTGTGAGGATTACAGGTGTGAGCCACGGTGCCCGGCTTATCTTATCTGTTTGCTTATTGGTTTTTTATCTGCCTCCCATCCCACCCACCGTTTGAGCAGGTAATTTGTCTTGTCACCTCTGTAAACCAGAGCCATGGATGGTATCTGGGCTTAACAGATGTTCAGGAATGCTGGTGAAAACATCAAGGGCACAAAGGGGTCAGGCCATGGAGAACGCTCCAGGGTCTGGAGATACTCTTGCCTATTTTTTCAGTGAACGTTTACTCTCATTTAAACTTCCGACATGTGGAGGAAGATTCTATTATTATCATCCCCAATTTGCAGATAAAGGATACTAAGGTGCAGGGCCAGGATTCAGACCAGGTCTGTCTGACTGCAAAGCCTGAGCTCTGTAAGGTATAATGCCCTTCCTCAGCATGGAGCAACTGTGGGCACAGGCTACCTTCAGCTGAGCCTCTGCAAACACCTTGGCCTCAGGGTGCAGCCTGTAGACCCCTGGGACCCAGCCCACCTGTCTCCTGCTGACCTGGAAAGCAGGAGGCAGGCTCAGGAGCCACTCACCTTGATCCCATCTGTAGCGTTGTGTACCACAGTGGTTTGTGGCTCCTGTGAGAGAAGATGAAGATTACCCTTCCGACTTGGGGACAGACTATGGCTCTTCCCTGAGGAGCCCCACCTGCACCCCAGGACCCCCGCAGACCCTATGATGACCACTGAGGCCTGCCCACCAGCCATCTCCAGAAGACAAAATATCCCGGCTCAACTGGGGTCCCGGGCAGCTGGGATAGCCCTGGATTTTGGCAGCAGCACTGGCTGGTAAGAAAGAGAGGCCTGGCAGGTGCAGGTGCCCAGGAGGCTGAGACAGCAAGGGCCTCTGTCCCTGATACCTGTCAATTCTGAGGGCTCTTTCCACATGGGGTTCCCACGGGGCAGGTACACTAGAGGAGCTGTGGGACTGAGGGCACAGGCCGGGCCCCGCCCACAGCGTTCATCACGGGGAATGTGTGAGGCAGGAGCATGGGCAGAAGAATGAGGTCTCCCAGAAAGAGCCAGGACAGGAGGCCCCCTCAGCAAGCTGAGCCCAGAGAGCCGCCCACTGCGCCCGCCTTCTGCCTTCCCTAGTTCCTGGCCCCACGCCGCCACGTCACGTGGTATGAGGGTCCGCAAGGAGGGGAGTAGCAGGCAACATCACCTCTCCCTCTTTCCCAGTCACCCCCCTGCTGACTCTCTAGTTAGCCACCACTAGCAGAGGGAGCTCCAAGAGCACACAGAACCCCTGGAGGAGCCCAGAGAGAACTTAGCCAGCATGAGGCACTCCAGGAGCCTGGAGACCTCAGCACCATCCAGAGGTGGGGACCCCAGCCCTCTTTCCTGTTTCTGGCTTTGCAAAGGAGAGGCTGAGGCAGGTTTTACAAGGGGGCTTCCAAGAACTGATGTTCAGGTCCCAAGAAAGCTCCTACCCTCTCCTTTCCTAAGCAACTCACCTTCCCAGCCCCCACAGCAGACCCACTAGGGGTCCTGGGCTGGGCCTGGGAGGTTCAGCTGAGAGCCCTGATCACTCTTCCCCCCACCAGCAAAACGAGCAGGAGCAGGAGCAGCACTTCTGCCATGCGGGATGGAGCGCGGCCAGGCGGGACAATGAAGGGGAAGGGGCATACAGGGCGGCACACAAAGCAGTCAGTTCTATGGGGACCAAGAAAGGAACAGGCCAGGAGGCCAGGGAGGGGGCACAAGAGGAGGAAGAGGGAAGGGGCAGGAGGCAGCCAGGGTCAGAGGCGGAGAAGCTGTAGTCAGGAGGTACCATGGCCGTCTGCAAGGGCGCGGGCTCTTGGGCTGGGCTTACGAGACTGTTTTTGTTGTTGCTCTGTGGCTGAGACAAGAAAACAGATGGTTTAGTTCCTCCAGAGTCCCCAAGGCCACTCAGGTTCAATTCCCAGACCTCCCTTGCCCCCTGGTCTGGCCTGGAGGAGGTAGGCCTGAGGTGGCCTCCATAACGCTGTGTAGATGGGAGCGATGGCTAGAGAGATGATCGGAGGAAGTATTTGTGGGGCCCAGAGACCTAGCTCTGGGGGCACCCTCAAGGTGGGACCAGCCCAAAGCCTTGTTTTAAAGCATCCCTCCAGAAATCTCTGCTTATGCCAGGTGCCAGGTCATTGCAAAATCCACACCTGACCCAAAGAAGTTCAAGATCTTCTTCCCACTGTACAGGAAAAAGGGGGGGTAGTTTATAAGAAAGCAGAACAAAATTCAGAAACTCTGGTCCCCTATCTGTGGGCAGTCTCCTGCTGCACTTTCAACCCAGCACCTGTATTTCCTTCTTACAACACCAGCTCGAAGCCTGAAACAAAGAGGAAGGAGAAAAGAAAAGTATGCCTGGCCTAAGAGATGGTGTCCAGAGGATGGGGGTGGAAGTCCCTTTCAGACACAAAATGCATTCACTGACCTCAGGGAGCAGAGTCAGGACTGTGCTGTTCACCTTTTTGTCTGACAAATCTTAGGCCTGATCAGCTAGAAGGGCAGTGTTCTGGGGAGGGGCAGGTGAAACCCAGCGGGGCTGTAGCTGTAGTCCCAGAATCCAGCCCCCAGGACAGAGTAGGCCATACACAGGCCAACATTCCCAACAGCACCATGACCACCAGGGATATCTCCTTGCCTTTCAAAACTACATGGTGGTGGGTGGGCACGGTGGCTCACACCTGTAATCTCAGCACTTTGGGAGGCCAAGGCGGGTGGATCACCTGAGGTCAGGAGTTCAAGACCAGCCTGGCCAACATGGTGAAACCCCGTCTCCACTAAAAATACAAAAATTAGCCGGGCATGGTGGCACATGCCTGTAATCCCAGCTACTCGGGAGGCTGAGACAAGAGAATTGCTTGAACCTGGGAGGCAGAGATTGCAGTGAGACAAGATTGCACCACTGCACTCCAGCCTGGGCAACAGAGCAAGACTCCATCTCAAAAAAACAAAAACAAACGAACAAACAAAAACATTACACGGAGGGGCACAGCAAGGGAGGGGCAAGGGGAAGATGGAAGGAAGGAAGAAGGCTGATCTCCAGGGCAGGGAGCCATATCCATGTGATGTTCTTTGCCTCTGATAGTTCCCTAACCAGCGTACTCCATCTCACTGAGTTCCAGTGGGGTTGGGGGCCACTGAGGAGCAGCCTGATGCCTGCAAGTTCTTCAATAGGCAGTGAGACAAATGTGTGGCTACCATCCCTGCACAGGGCACAGATGATACATCGACAGCTAGAATGTGTGTCTTCTCTCCTAGGACATACACAGAAAGCATCCTGACTGTCCTACTTCTTGCCTGGAGGCCTCTTGGACCAGACCTGAAGCCGTCCACCGCCAGCTTGCTGTCAATGGCTCAGACATCCCCAAACCCAGGGCTAGGCATGGAACCTCAAGCCAGGCACCAAGTGACTCCACTGAACAAGACTCCACAGACTGCGACAGGCTAGAGAAGAGGGGTCCCAGGAGTAGCGAGACGGTGGGTCTAAACTCACAGGAGCTCTGCTGTCTCTCATTCCCACCAAGAAGCAAAGCCCACCTAGCTCAGTGAATGATGCTGACCTGTTCGGGGTTGGTTAGAGAGGGCTGCCCTACCTGTAAATCCCAGCTGAGGCCAAGACCCTCACAGGTGGCAAGGACTCCAGGGTGCCCACAAAACCTGCAGAGGGCTGGGATGTCACCCAAGTGGCCCCACCTCTGGTTTATTTATTTTTTGAGACGGAGTCTAGCTCTGTCGCCCAGGCTGGAGCGCAGTGGCGCGATCTCGGCTCACTGCAAGCTCCGCCTCCTGGGTTCACGCCATTCTCCTGCCTCAGCCTCCTGAGTAGCTGGGACTACAGGCGCCCGCCACCACACCTGGCTAATTTTTTGCATTTTTAGTAGAGACAGGGTTTCACCGTGTTATGGTCTTGATCTCCTGACCTCGTGATCCACCCGCCTCGGCCTCCCAAAGTGCTAGGATTACAGGCGTGAGCCATCACGCCCAGCCCCCACCTCTGGCTTTAATGGATGGTTTCATAATGACTCAGGCTGCTGTGTTGCCCTTGGTGCCCAGTGTCCCGTGAGAAAGATGAGTTAGCTGTCCCCCGAGGGCTGGGTGGGCAGGATAAACCACTGGGCACAGCTAGAGAGAATGGGATTTGCATGGGGGCAGAGCCAGGAGAGCGAGACTCACAAGTGGGAGCCTGCAACCAGCTCCTCTGCCCACCACACAGTTGCCCTCCAGCTGCCAGTCTGTAGGAAGCAGCTGCTCATGCCTGGGAAGCAGGGCCACTCCTTCTGGGTGACAAGAGAGTGAGGGTCTCTCCCTTGCTTGCCCCAAGTCCCTACCAGCTTCACATCCTACCCTGGGTCGCTGGGGTCTGTCCAAGCTCCACAGCAGGGGGTGCCGTACCACCCCTTCCAATGTCCACTTTTTAGTGGAGCTACTACTGGGTGACCTTGGGCAATGGCCCCCGCCTGGCAGGACAGGCCACACCTGCCCACACAGCACAGACATGCAGTGAGGATGAGTGAGGCACACGCACGTGGCAGAACAGGTTTGCGTGGCTGGCAGGCGGGCACAGGCAGCATGGAGTGGGCGATGGGTGGGCAGGCAAGGCTCACCATTAGGTGCACGCTGGAACTCGACTTCCTTTTCTGGACACACCACAGCAAGAGGGAAAGAGAAGGGGAAAGAGGAGGTAAGAAGAGAAGCACAGAGACGCTGCAGGTTAGTGCACCAGTGTGGGCTCTGCATCGGGGAGAAAAGAGCGGAGGGAGACCCGGAGTCCAGCACCAGAGGGTTAAACAGCACACGGACCGACAGGCACTCACACCCTCCAGACCCTGGGAGGGAAGAACTCTTTTGCGGTCAGGTTCATAGACACAGATTTAGTATCTTCTGAGATGTCTCAGCCTTGCTCAAAAAAAGCGTCTTAAGGAGATTAAGACACAAGTCTGTGAGGGTAAGTATCATTTTGCTACAAATTTACAGGTCTGGGTTCATAGGGTTAGCTCACCCTGTAATGTTATTTATTTTCTCTCATTACTAGAACTGTCTGAAATTCAAGTGAGCAGCCACCAGGGAAAAAGCAAAAGCTACTATAGGCTCTCCTCAGCTCTAATAAAATTTGACTTCTGACTTCGCTGCACCCCTACTATGCTTTTTACATAAAGATGCTGAGCTTTTGAAAATCACCTAGCAGTTAAATGTTGGCCTTCCTTTGTCAGTATAGCCATGCTTGTTTACAATATTTGAATTTTTTATTGCATTTTGCAATTCGTGGAAAATAGAAACACAGGAGTGCCAGTGATTAAAACTACAGTGATCATAAAAATGCAGGGATGTAAGCCACAGGGAATGTTGAAAGCAGTGATTCCTCAACCTCAACTAGATGCTCACGAACTTTACGTTCACATGTGAAACAGACGCATCAAGATGAAGACCACGTGGAACACTGAAAATATATCCCAGAAGACTGTGTCTAAAAAATGAAGGGTAATTATCAATGTCATCATTAGCTCACTGGGGGTAAGGTCCCCCTGTAATATGTCCGTCTGTCATTCAACTTTTGCACATTCATTTAACAATGCCCAGCAAACACTGAGGGCTGTTTCAGGTAAACACAGCTGATAAACTGCTCCTGCCCTCAAGAGGCCAGCATTCTTTAGAAGGCATTTTCAGGGATTATTATTATAATCAACGAAAGAGGCTACAAATATTGACAATGGTCCATAATTTAGAATTAGATTTAAAGGAAAAGAAAAACCTAAATATAGTTAGGCCTCTTTTACATTGGCCTTTTATTTATTTATTTATTTATTTATTTAATTTATTTTTAGGGAGTCTCACTCTGTTGCCCAGGCTGGAGTGCAGTGGCACCATCTCGGCTCACTGCAACCTCCGCCTCCCTGGTTCAAGCAATTCTCCTGCCTTAGCCTCCTGAGTGGCTGGGATTACAGGCGCCCGCCACCACGCCCCACTGATTTTTTTTTGTATTTTTAGTAGAGAGACTGGTTTCGCCATGTTGGCCAGGCTGGTCTTGAACTCCTGACCTCAGGTGATCCACCTGCCTCGGCCTCCCAAAGTACTGGGATTACAAGTGTGAGCCACCGTGCACAGCCTTACAGTGGCCTTTTAAATATGCTCAAATATGATATTTTACTTCGAAAATCATCCCTCAAAAAGAGGGAGTTCCCTTATATTCATATATATATAATATAAGTAGCGGGGTGTGTGTGTGTGTGTGTGTGTGTGTGTGTGTGTGTGTGTGTGTGTGTGTGTGTGTGTGTATCTCCTTATCCCTTTATCCAACTAAAGTGTTACTGCTTTCAGGAAGGTTCCTATCTTATGTGTCTTTACAATTTCCACAGTACCTAGCAACATGCCTTATAGTTAGCATACAGGCGACTAAAGTTTGCTGAGTTGAGCTGGGTTTGCTGACTTTGGTTTTTCCCCAGGCTAAAGAAGAGCACAGGTTTCTAACTTGCACTGAATCACAGCAGCAAGAACTCTGCACAGGCACTCACTCACCAGGCCCAGTCTTTGTTCTGCTGATTTTCAGGGGCTTGTTGTCAAAGGCCATTGCAGGATCTTGACTTAAAGCAGATTTTTGACTAATGGGGAATAAGTTCTCAGCCTTCTCCTGGCTTGCTCTCTTTTTCCTAAATTGTCCTGCATGAGAACCTGAGATCACCCTTTTCCAAAGACTGTTTCTCAGGTTAGTGAACATTTCTCAATTTCCTTCTCCATTCAGGGATTTGCCCTTAGCCATGCATAGCTGGGCTCCTTCTGAACCAGCACACTACCACATTGTCTAAATGTGAGGTCTTTTTATTATTTTTTTTAGAGATAAGGTCTTGCTCTATTGCCCGGGCTGAAGTACTGGCATGATCATGGCTCACTGCAGCCTCAACCTCCTGGGCTCAAGGGATCCTCCTGCCTCAGCCTCCTGAGTAGCTAGGACTACAGGTGCACACCACCATGCCTGGCTAAAGGCCAGATGATTTCTAAAGAATCATATCTCACTTTTACTTAAAAACTGTATATTTATTTTAAATTTTAAGCTGGAAAAGCGTTCAAACCTCTTTCTCATACTTAATTTAACAAAATATTTCAAATAGTACTTAGGGAAATAACTATAACCTTTCGTTTTTCTTGCTTGCTTTCTTTTTTAAAGATAGGATGGCCATTCTGGCCTGGGACTAGCAGAAGGCACAAGTTGTCCTACACTCTCAGGATCTGAGAGTTTGTGGCCTCTTCAGTCATCCTCACAAGTGGCTCTTACTCTTCCACAGACCCTGGGTCACTGGCATCCAGCTTCAAAGAAATCTAAATAGAAGCTAAGTCCCCCAAATCAAGAACACAAGACAGACTAGCTGCTCAAACCAATGCTAGTATTTTGAACATCTTGCAGAAAGCTTCTGAACAGTGAAAAAGAAATCGCCCTATGGACACTTAAGCGGTAGGAATTGAGGAAGGGGGAGTTGGGAAGGGAAGATGGGATCTAAAAGAAGAATCCATGATGCTGAAAGCTCAAGACCATCTGAGCTACTTCACAGGCCTCCCTCATAACATTGATCAAAACCTTGACTTTGAGAGAGCCTGGAAAGGTCGAACTCTGCACATCTTGCTTTGTCCTCTCCTTTTCGTTTCTCACCCCTTTGATGCAGCCACAACATAAGTTGTTATTTACCTGTTTCATATTATAAAAGGACTGCAGCCACAATACAAGCAATTTGGAAAACAGAGAAGGGGCATGGGAAAACCACTAATACTCCTAGCAATCTTCCAGTCTTTTTAAAAAATGCAATTGGCCGGGCACGGTGGTTCATGCCTGTAATCCCAGCACTTTGGGAGGCTGAGGCAGGTGGATCACAAGGTCAGGAGATCGAGACCAGCCTGGCCAACATAGCAAAACCCCGTCTCTACTAAAAATATAAAAATTAGCCGGGTGTGGTTGCACGCGCCTGTAGTCCCAGCTACTTGGGAGGCTGAGGTTGGAGAATTGTTTGAACCCGGGAGGCGGAGGTTGCAGTGAGCCAAGACCATGCCATTGCACTCCAGCCTGGGTGAGAGTGAGACTCCGTCTAAAAAAAAAAAAAAAAAAAAGAAAGCAATCTTTTAAGATATCATTATAGGCCAGGCGTGGTGGCTCATGCCTGTAACCCCAGCACTTCAGGAGGTTGAGGCGGGCAGATCACCTGAGCTCAGGAGTTCAAGACTAGCCTGGGCAACCCCGTCTCTACTAAAAATACAAAAATCAGCCGGGCGTGGTGGCACATGCCCGTATTCCCAGCTACTCAGGAGGCTGAGGTGGAAGAATCACTTGAGCCCGGGAGGCGGAGGTTGCAGTGAGCCAAGATCACACCACTACACTCCAGCCAGGGGGACAGAGTGAGACCCTGTCTCAAAAAACAACAAAAAAAGATATCATTATAAGATATAATAATACAAGCACATGTCTTACCTCTTTTCTTTTTTTTTAAATTGAGATGGAGTCTTGCTTATGTTGCCCAGGCTGAACCTCCTGGGCTCAAGCAATCCTCCCACCTCAGCCTCCCAAGTAGCTGGGATTACCAGGCATGAGTTGCCACACCTGGTATTATGCTTTACTTTAAAAAAAAAATAGTATTTAAAAAAAATTCTGATAACAGTAGTGCACAATCTAGATGAAAAATATAGAATACAGAAAAATGTGTAAGAAAAAAAGTTTCTCAAATTCCCATCACCTGGTGAAGCTACTCTTGACACTTCAGTGGGCTTTCTTCCAGTCCCTTTTTAATCCACATATTATATACTGAATAAATATCTACAAACACGTTTCTTCAAACCAAATTTAGAATGATAGTGTATGTACTCCTTTATTTTTTTTATTTTTTAAGACAGAATCTTGCTCTGTCACCAGGCTGGAGTGCAGTGGCGCGCTTGGCTCACCGCAACCTCCGACTCCCTAGTTCAAGCGATTCTCCTGCCTCAGCCTTCCAAGTAGCTGGGATTACAGGCACGCACCACCACGCCCAGCTAATTTTTGTATTTTTAGTAAAGACGGAGTTTCACCATGTTGGCCAGGCTGGTCTCGATCTCCTGACCTCGTGATCTGTCTGCCTCGGGCTCCCAAAGTGCTGGGATTACAGGCGTGAGCCACCGTGCCTGGCTTGTCTGTACTCCTTTATATACCACTTCCTTCACTTAATATAAAACATTTCTGCACTTTATTTTTCACTTAAAATATCCCTACGGTCATGAAAATTAATAACTTTTGAATAGTTTATTAAATAGATTTCCCATAATTATTTAGTCATTTACTGGCTTTTAAAAAATCTTTTTATTTTTAAATTTAAAAACATTTTTAAGAGTTGGGGGTCTCACTATGTTGCCCAGCTGGCCTCGAATTCCTGGGCTCAAGCAATTCTCTCCTGCGACAGCCTCCTGAGTAGCTGGGACTATAGGTACGCACCACTGTGTCTGGCTCCTTACTGGCTTTTCAAATTGTCTCCAATCTTTTTTTTCTTCTCTCTCTTTTTTTTTTTTTTAAACAGAGCCTCACTCTGTCACCCAGGCTGGAGCACAGTGGTGTGATCCTGGCTGTAACCTCAGCCTCCTGGGCTCAAGCAATCCTCCCACCTCAGCCTCCCAAGTAGCTGGGACTACAGGCACGTTCCACCACACTCAGCTAATTTTTTTTTTTTTTTTTAGAGATGGGGTCTCACTACGTTTCCCAGGCTGGTCTCAAGCTCTTGGGTTCAAGCAATCCTCCCAATTTGGCCTCACAAAGTGCTGAGATTACAAGCATAAGCCACTGTGCCCAGCCTCCAATCCTTCCACAGCTATAAATAATGTCATGTTCAACATTTTTCTGCTTTTAGCTTTTTCCTATTTTGAATTATTTCTTTAGGAAAAACTCTCAGAAGTAGAATTAAGGGTAAAAAGAGGTAGAAGCATTTTTATGGTTTTGACACACAGGCTGTTTTAGAAAGGACCATTCTGGTTTTCACTACCATCACTAACTACAGTCCAAAAATGGCACCTTGTTTCAATTTGCATTTCTCTGATACTAGTGAGGCTAGAAATTTTTCCACATTTGTTATCCAGTTCTACTTCCTTGTTTTCAGGTTGTCAGTTTATTTTCTTTGATCATCTATCTTCCTTTTTTTTTTTTTGAGACGGAGTCTTGCTCTGTCCCCCAGGCTGGAGTGCAGTGGTGTAATCCCGGCTCACAGCAACCTCTGCCCCCGCAGGGTTCAAGTGATTCTCCTATCTCAGCCTCCCGAGTAGCTGGGACTACAGGCGTGCACCACCACTACTGGCTACTTTTTGTATTTTTAGTAGAGAGGGGGTTTCACCATGTTGGCCAGGCTGGTCTCGAACTCCTGGCCTCAAGTGATCAGCCCACCTCGGCATCCCAAAGTGCTGGGATTACAGATGTGAGCCACCGCACCTAGCCTATCTACTGGGGTTTTTTTTTTTTTTTTTTTGAGACGGAGTCTCGCTCTGTCACCCAGGATGGAGTGCAGTGGCACAATCTCAGCTCACTGCAAGCTCCGCCTCCCGGGTTCACACCATTCTCCTGCCTCAACCTCCCAAGTAGCTGGGACTACAGGTGCCTGCCACCACGCCCGGCTAATTTTTTGTATTTTCAGTAGAGATGGGGTTTCACCGTGTTAGCCAGGATGGTCTTGATCTCCTGACCTCGTGATCCACCCGCCTCGGCCTCCCAAAGTGCTGGGATTACAGGCGTGAGCCACCACGCCCAGCTTCTACTGGGTTTTAAGAGGGATTATTTGTCACAGAAACTGTTTCAATAAAAATATTAACCCCTCCCATCACAACTGCTGTGAATATGCGGTTGGCCTTTTAATTTTGGGTGATCATTGGCTTCTGGTTCCCACCATGATATTGAAGCTCTTTTCTCAAAATAATGTGGTATAAAACTCATTTACTGAGCACATATCAGGGTCAGACACACAACACATTGCAGGGCTAGGTTCCCCACGCACATCCTCATTTAAAGCCTTTACCTAATGATGTGTCTGCCCAGCCCTCATCCTCAGGGTTCCTGGAAGAGCTACAGCTGCTGCACATGTCTGTTTTCCCCCTACCTCTCTGTCCTTCCTCTGTTTCCTTTGCCGACTCTTGTTCCAGCCCTTTCTTAACACATAATCCCAAAATTTTGCCTTTACCAGACTCTTAAACCTTCATGTGCTTTGGATTCATGAATGTGTTTTTAAAATTCACAGATTCTGCCTCCCAGCCAAGGCCTCCAGAATATGAATTCCAAGCTGGGCCCTGGATGTGCATGGTTTGAGCTGGCTCCTTGGGCTAATCTTACATGGCTGCACATGACCTTCATCTTTGACACCAGTAGTATCTAGAAAGTTTGGCTAGAAACCTGTTCTGTAATGGTGCCTTTTCCATCCTCTCCCCTCTACCTCAGCAGTCACTGCTTTATTTCAGGTCTCATTTTATGCAATTGCTCTTCCCTTCAGCCATGAAGAAGATACTGAAGTTCCCAGAATCATCATGCTGTTTCAACCTCGTGTATCTTCACATGTGCTCTTCCCTCTGCCTGGAATATGCCTCCCCTCCTGTCTCCTCCTTAACCCAGCAAAATCCAGCTACTCCCTCAAGCTCAATTCCTGGCCATCTCCTTCCAGAAGATTCCTGTCCTGGTTTGGATGTTTATCTATCTGCTCCCCCAGCACCTGCCAGGTGCACACCTCCCTGAGACCTTAGCAGACTCCACAGAAACAGTAGCTGCCTTATGTCTCTCCCACTGTAAACACCTTAAAAGGTAGATTAAGTTTTGCCTTCCCAACTTCTAGGGGCACAGCAGGTATCTTTTTTTTTTTTTTTTGAGGCAGGGTTTCACTGTCACCCAGGCTGGAGAGTGCAGTGGCTTGATCTTGGCTCACCTCAGGCTCGAACTCCCTGGGCTTAGGCAATTCTCTTACCTCAGCCTCCCAAGTAGCTGTGACTACAGATGCACACCACTATGCCCAGTTCATTTTTTTTTTTTTTTTTTTTTTCACAGACAAGGTTTTGCCCAGGCTGGTCTCAAACTCCTGGACTCAAGCAATCCTCTTGCCTCAGCATCCCAAAATGCTGGGATTACAGGAGTGAAGCCACCGCACCTGGCTTGCCAAATCATTTCTATCAGCACTCTCACCATGGCTTCCCTGCTCAGTGGCCTATGGTATTTCCCATGGTCTGACACAGAAACTTCCAATTCTGCCTGATAAGACTGATCCAACCATATTTTTGACATAAATCTACCACACACCCTGTGTTCTCACTGGGCAGAGAACATCAATATGTATAAGAGAACCCATACAAATATAATTTGTTGTTTTTAAGTTATAGAAATGTCATGTTGTTTTCTTTTCTCTTTTCTTTATTTTCAGATGGAGTCTTGCTCTGTCGCCCAGGCTGGAGTGCAATGGCGCAATCTTGGCTCACTGCAACCTCCGCCTCCCAGGTTCAAGCCATTCTCCTGCCTCAGACTCCCGAGTGGCTGGGATTGCAGACACCGGTCATTATGACTGGCTAATTTTTGTATTTTGGTAGAGACGGAGTTTCACCAGGTTGGCCAGGCTGGTCTTGAATTCCTGACCCCAGGTGATCCACCCACCTTAGCCTCCCAAAGTGCTGGGATTACAGGAGTGAGCCACCAAGCCTGACCCATATTTTCAATTTAAAGAAAACATATAGCAGAAAGTAAAACTGCAAAGTGAGTCTCACCTATGTCCCTGCAGCTTTCTCCAGTACGCTCTCTCCTATGAGCTTCCTGGACTAAACCATCTCACGTGGGTCCACTAGCAGCGCTCAGCTGACTCCAGGTGCAGCCCCCTTCCTATGGCGACTGAAAGCCACACCCCCTCTTACACCTCTGTTGTGTACCCCTCAGAACAGAATGCTGCGTGGACATCTGACTGACAGGTACTTATTAAACACTCTCTCCAACTAAACCTGCCCCTTTTCCTCACCTGGCTCCATCCATGTAGCTCAGGGGCAGAGCTTGGGGACTGCACGATGCCCCCAGCTCCATGTCAGAGGGTGTGCGCGGAGCCCAAGCTCCCCTGCGAGGGGCGGAAGAACACAGAAGCAGGCATGCAGAGAATGAGGGAAAGAGGAGGGAGTGGGGAGGGAATGGGGAGGGAACGGGGCATGTGTGTGTATCTCAGCTGTTGACGCAAGATCTTGGGAAAAGGCCCAGTGAAAATCTAGTCTAGAGTGTAAGCTGGGAGGCTTCAAGATAGCATGAGCTCCTACCCAATGCCCTAGCCCCAGGATCCTTTCTGCCCCCAAAGCATCTACAGAATGTCTTGGGCCCTGTGGGTAGCCCCAGTCACCTCTCCTCTACCTTGGCCAAGCAGCCATTCCCAGCAGGGCTCCTGGTGGGTCCCAGGTCTCTCCTCTTGCCCCAGTCCCATGGGAAAAGCTCCCTCACCCAGTGGGAACAAGCCGTGATCCACCATGGCCTTTGCCTTTTTCTGAGGAGCCTATGCGTCAAGAAAGCTCGAGGCTGTTGCACTCAGTGGGATCTGAAAGTGTTGTAGAGAGAAGGAAAAAGACCAAAAGGAGAGTGGTTTCAGGTTCCAAGCCCTATACCCTGCCTGAATCACTCAGGCAAATTTGGCTTTCATTTGATTAAAAGGATTTGTGCTCTAAAAAGGAAAAAAAGAAAGATAACCAAATGACCTAAAAAACCCAGAGTCAAGCCCTGGAGATGAAGCATCCGTGTAGAAGTCAGGTTCCGGATTCAGCTCTGGTATAAACTATGATTTGGATCACTTCCCCTGAGTCATTCCCATCCAGCTAGGGCCAGGAAAAATACCTCCCTACTTCCCTCTCAGGCCAGCAGAACCTTCTGTTCTGAGCACAAAGGCATCTGGTTTAAAGCAGACTAGCAAGGATAGGAAGATTCCCTGGGAAAGGGGGAACCAGGTGCCAAGAATTCCCATAGTGACTGCGGGCAGAAAGAGGCCAGTCTGTTCAGAGGCTGGAGACACTTACCTTGACACCGCCATCCGACTTCTTGTTCAATAGGCTTTTGGCAGCTGTGAAAACAAAGAGGAAAATCAAGTCTCCTGCATTGTACCCTCTCCCCAACCTGAAGTCCGGCAGCCAGATCCACAAGAGAGTGCTGTGTCTGACAAGGGGGCCAAGGGTCTCCTGAAACCCCCAAAAGAGGCACTTCCTATAGCCTCTCAGCAAGAAGGGGATCTCGAGTGGCGTCAGAGCCCTCAGGGTGGCACCTCAGGATCTCCTCTGCGTGGAGGAGGGCATGGATGCACAACACTTAGAGGAGAAACCATGCTCGGTACTGGAGCTGCCTGGGGCACTGGGAACTCTGCCTTTGACAGCTTCCACCAGGCCTGGAAGCAGAGTGCCAGGGTGAAAGAGTGAGGGCTCCATCCCTAGGTGCCATGGAAGTTCTCTGGATGGCCAAACTGCAAGGATGCAAGACATCTCCTGAGTGTTCTCAAGAAGCAGAGTGTCACAGTTCACACAGGAGACCAGAGGACAGACAGACACAGACACAGAAACCAGGACCACCTACAGGAGGGTTTTGCCAGGGGGTTGAAGCCTTCACTGAGCAGGTCCTCACCAGGTTCACTGGGTCCTAGCTGCCACCCTTTCCCCAGTGTCCACTCTCTGGACCTGTGAGCAGGAAGGACTCGGCAGAATAATGAGCTGTCAAACAGATTCTAGCCAGGCATAGGGTGACGCTCCAGGCTGATGAGCTCTGTGCCAGAAGGCTGGTGACACCAGCTGGCCACAAAAGGCCACAGGAAGGTAGCAGACAGTGGGGAGGAGAGTCTGGGAGGCACAGGGAGATGGAATCAGCCCAACTGTCTGATACCCCTGGACTGCCTGCCCTGGGTTTGTATCTTGGTTCCACCACTTGCCAGCTGTGTGACCTTTGGTGAGTTACTTAACCTCTCTGAGCCTCAATTTCTTTATCTATAAAATGGGATAAAGTAGGGCTGACATCACAAAACAGTGGTGGGAGTCCAGTGGGATTATGCATGAAAAGCACTTAGCAGAGTGCCTGGCATATAGCAAGTACTCAGTAAGTGTCCACCATCGTTGTCACTATTGCTGCCACCCTCCTGCCCTTTGGGTAGCCATTCCTCCCCAAGCTGTGTTCCATCTCTCTCCAGTGAGAACAGGGGTCCTTCCATTACAAGAATTCTGACTCCAGAAAAAGACCTTTGATCTTATCCTGTCGTGCTGGGTTTGAATGTTGTTTTTTAAATGTGCTGACTCCTGTGCCTGACCTCCTACTGTCTAAGTGCTTTCCATTCACCAGCCAGCTCTCAACGCTGGTTGCCCATTAGGATCACCTGGGAGCTTAAAAAAAGTGTACTACCTATCTTATCCCTAAGGGTCTGATTTTATTGTCTGGGGTGGGGTCCTGGCATTAGGACTTCTTACAAGCTCCCAGGTAACAGCTGTACTGCACAGGCAGGGCTGAGAGCCTTCGACAGGGTGATCTTAAGCACCACCAGGTTATTTATCATCCCCATTGGAGAGGTGAGGAATTAAGGCTGGGAGAGCTGGTGTGACTCGCTCAGGGTGTGGCAGGGCTAGGATGTGAACCCAGAAACAGCTGGCTCTGAGGCTTCTGCACTCTGGAGCCTTTCAGACCTGGAGGCCAGCAAGCGCCAGACTTCACAATTTTGAGGAGCGCGGCTCCTCTGTGGGGTCTTAAACAGTGCTGCGCAAATCTAGTCCTAGCACCGGGCAGCTCAGGGCAATGCCCAGCACTGTCTCTGAGGGCCCACTGTTGGCTGCAGCCCTCCCAGGGCATCGGGCTCTTGGCAAGGCTCCCGCTGCCCAGCTCCATGCCCCCAGGCTACTGCCCCCTGAGAGTTGGCAAGCGCCCAGCATGCATGGCTGGTTAGGGGGCTCCGTAACAATGATGCGCTTGCAGATGCCAAGTTAGGTAGTCTGTCTGGCATGCCCATCTCAGCCCGCAAGCATGGGACTCGCCTCCCTGGTGAGTGGGCCCGGCATGCTGGCCCTCCTGGTGGGGTGGCAGGGGGCCGAGGCAGGCGGTCGGGGAGGACTCATGCCACGTACCTTGCCCGGCCAGGCCGGCGGCGCTCGCGGCAGGCGAGGCGGGGGCGGAGCTCTGCCTGCCAACTGAGGGGATACAGTCTCTCAGTGCACAGAGCCCCGCAAAGCCACGGGGCCATCAGCAGCGAGCATGCCCCAGCGCGAGGCGCAGCCCAGGCGGCGTGGCCAAGCCAGCCGAGCTGGGGGAGCGGAGCGCCAGGGGCAGGCTGAGGAGGTAGGCGCAGCCAGCCCTGCAGCAGTCTGGGGGCCTGGGAAGACCGGGCTGGGCCAGGGCATAGGGAACACTGCGTCCCCACCAGATGGAGAGGGCTGCAGTGCCTGTCTCATGACCCCCTCCGGAGGAGGGTCCACAGCGAAATGCCTGAGCCGGTGAGAGGCAGGTGCCCCTTCTGAGGTAGCCCGGCCCTAGCTTAAGGCTGTGATGAAACGCCCTCCCTTCTAGTCCTTCCCTCCCTAGAAGCTAAATGAGCCCACGATGAGAGTGCCGGGGGCGCAGAGCAGCCCTCTCCCCTCTCTACATCCCACACACTAGAGGGACTGGCGTGGGGGTCCCAGGGAGGGTCTGTGGCCCTTGTACAGCTAAGTTTACTGGTGGGCCCCAGCTCCATGCCCCCCAGCCCCTCAGAGACACAGGTCCCTGTCTTAAGGGAGGTAGCCGAGAGAGGCAGCATTCTCAGTCTGTGTGTCACAGTGTGCTGAGGTGAAAGGTGCCCAAGAAATAAGCCCTAAGAAAGAAAACAAAGGCTGCTGAAGCAATACACTCTGGAGGCCCCGATTCGCTGTTAGCCAAACTGCTAGAGTCCAGGATAAGCCACATCCCCTATTGGGGGTCAACTCAAAAAACAGCCCTAGAGAAACACACAGGTGCCCTTCCTTCTTGATTGCATCCATAGACACCTCTTTCTGCAGAAGCTTCCGGACAGACTCTGTCCTCACCTGTCCCAGAGTCAGGGCAGAAGAGGCCATCCTGGAATGCCTGCAACATTGTTTGTCTCCTCTGACCCAAGGCAAAGTGAGCTCAAAGGCCAGTCTAGGTCTGGCCAATAAGAACAGGAGGCTCTACAGGGATGAATAAAATGCTTTGTCCTAACACCCGATTTCCTGAAACCAGGATGCCAGTTTCCTGAAATGGAGAGGGAGGCTGACGTGGAGGCCCGGGGCTGCAAGACAGGGCCCTTGCTATTGACTGGCTGGGCTAAAAGAGAAGCAGCAGCCTGTCTTCACATTTCTTCAACTCAGAGGGGAGAGAGGACAGAGCTTCGCTCTAGGGGCAACACCGAAACGCCCTTAAATGTCCTCTGGAAAGGCTCGTAGACCCAAAAAGTAGAAGCTGCGTCATTAAAGCACAAGAAGCAAGCGTGGGACTACAGTTGCAACTCCACCGAAGGCAGCCAGCCACGCTTCCCTGTTCCCATCTGCGAGAGGTGGATCCACACCACAGTATGCCCGTCGTGGGTACCCCCAACACAAGATCAAGCCCCAAACCAGGGTCAAAGGAGAAGGCCTAGGGCAGGGCACCACCAGCCCCGGGCTCACTATCCAGCCCTGGCCTTCCGGAGCTCCATGGCTCTCAGGCTACACCACGAAGCCCTAGGCTCCCTGCCTGCAGCATCCTCACAGCCAAGGCCCTGGCGTTACCTGGAGCCAGCGCAAGTGAGCCCAGCAGGACGGGTACTCAGAAGTGGCTCCCACTGAGTGGTGGCTTAGCCTCCCACACAACCCCCTTTCCGTGATGGTGCAGAGGGGAAGCAAGGGAGGGAGTCTTATTATGGGAAGGAGAAGGGGGGGTCTTGAACCAAAACAGTGAGGCAAGGGGTTAGAGGGAGAGAGGACCGGGGGAGATGGCAAGCTGGGCAGAGCCCTCTCTGTCTTCAGTCTCGACATTAATCTTTTCCTCACAAAAAAGCCACTGTGCTTCCCAATTGAAGGCAAACAATAATAGGGGTTGGGGTGAGGGTGGGGGCAAGAGGGGAGTGGAGTGTCTTGCATCTTAAAAATAAATGTCAAGTATGATTTACAAATTATTGGTCCCACCTCTCCCAATTCTTTATGCAAATTTAAGCAAGTTCCTTTCCCTCTCTCCTGCTGGTCTTTATTTCTTCACTGTTATAGCTAGTATCACAGGGAATATTTTAAGCACAAGTCGCCACAAAAGGTTTAAACATCTGGAATAATTTCTATTAGTCATCTCCACTTGGACAAAATGAAGTAAGAGATCATCCCAGCAGGCAAATGAATGGTGGCAATTTGGCAATTGAGAAGACTCACTGTACCTCGTCTCTCTTTTCTTCCCCCAGCACATTCTCCAAGATCCTAGAATGGCTAAAATCTGTAAAGTGCTGAGAGTCTTCAGAGAGTTAAACAAGAATCCAGAGAAACAAGGTACATAGCAAGCTGGGCAGGCTACTCCTTGGGAAGTTCTAGGAAACAATTCACAAATGTGAGTCCAGCCCCTTGAATCTCAGGAGCAGGACTCAACAGCAGCAGCAGCCCCTCAAAACAGGATCCTCACTCGCCTTGGTCAAGGTGTGGCCCAGGACGCCAAGGAAACCCAGCGGTGCCCGGGATGGCAACAGCCCATTCCTGATCCACTCACCTCGGCATAATCAAAGTACACAGCTGGGAAAACATACCTGAGAAGTTCCTGGAGACAAGCATGGTCGTGAGGATGGCACCCTGGGGAAAGAGGAAGGTCCTGTGAATTCACTGAGACCCTAGAAAAGGGCAGGCTGGTCTCAGGCAAAGGCAGGTCCTGGCTAGAGCCTGAAGACATCAGGCCTCTGGGCCCCCTCCCCTGCGACATGTACAACCTTCAGAGCCCAGCTCCAGCCAGGAGGGGAGCTTCCTTCTGAAATGGGGCAGGAGCCACACTGGTGCAAGGCATGATGTCAAGGAGGCTGGCAGCCTAGAAACGACACTCACCTTCAGTTTTCTCCGGGCATTGAACTTGCGCAAACACTCCACAGTCTCCTGACGATGCATCATGGATGCCACCGTGGATCGTTGCTAGAAACCAAACAGACAGGCTATGAGCCCCAGCCCAGATCCTCTGCGCCTCCCACAGTCCTGGCACCGATGCCATGCCCAGGACAGGGTCATGCACTCAGCCACCCCAGAGTTGCTCTGAAGATGAAATGAGGTCACAGATGTGAAAACACTTTTAGAATAAAAGCACTACCCGAAACTCAAGGTTACATAAGGACAACATGAATGTGAGAACACCATAACGGATGCTAGACGGGCTGCTGAGAGACCGTCCTATTCTTCCTTGGGAAACAGAGGCTACCGAACAGGAGAGTACCCTGGGGGCTGTGATCCTCATTCAGTCACTCCTTAGGCAGCTGTTTACTGAGCACCTACTGCATTCCAGATGCTCAGCAGCGAGAGAACGGCAGGGTTCCTGCTCTCTACAGAGGACGTTCCTTCCTTCCAAGAGCCCCTCTCCACACACCCCCAGCAAGGTCCTGAATGAAGCCATGATCCCAGAAGCTAAGGATCGTCACCTTGAAGCATCAATTCTTTTCATCATTCTGGATGTAATTTTTTTTTTTTTTTTTTTTTTTTGCAATGGAGTCTCGCTTTGTCAGTCAGGCTGGAGTGCAGTGGTGCAATCTCGGCTCACCGTAGCCTCCGCCTCTCAGGTTCTCCTGTCTTGGCCTCCCGAGTAGCTGGGATTACAGGCACATCCCACCACACCCAGCTAATTTTTGTATTTTTAGTAGAGACAGGGTTGGCCATGTTGGCCAGGCTGGTGGTCTCAAACTCCTGACCTCAAGTGATCTGCTCACTTCGGCCTCCCAGAGTCCTGGGATAACAGGTGTGAGCCACTGTGCCCCGCCTTTTTTGGATGGAAATTTGTCTTCAATGTATTTACTGCTAACTTCCTGGCCTCCTTAAACAGAGTCCATGGGACACAGTCTACACTTCCTCAATGACTCAGCTGTCAATACCAGCATCATTATGTAATTTCAGAATATAGTGATGTCCTCAGGGGCTCGAGACACACAGGACTGCAGAGGGTAGGGCCTGCAAAAATGACCCCAGAACAGAATATTTCCCCCATTCTTGGGTGCCTGTTTCAGGTTGCTTGCCCTCTCCCCTTGCTGTTGCTGTCTTCACCAGCCAGTCAGAAAAACAAATCCTGGCACCTGCAGCCAGGTGCCCACCAACACTACGGGGCCTCCTCGCATCCTTTCCCTCACCCTTGGCCCACCCTTTCCAGGTCCGGAGGCAACTCTCCCCACCTTCTCTACCTTCCCCAAGTCTCTCATTTCACCTCCTCCTCGGTGTAAATTTCTCCAAAAGCAAAATGAGAGGTCATCAGCAAGAACCCCTTTCAGCTCAGACTTCCACTCACAAGCCGATCTTCACCTGCCTCCACACTAATAGAAGTCTCAGGGGGATCATGCCTCATCCCCGGGGTGGACCCCTTGCCCTTGGCTCAGGAGCCCCCTCTCTTTTTCTGCTGTCCAAACCTTTGCTTCTTCAATTAGCAAGGATCTTCAACTCTTTCCTCTGGACTAGATTCTTCTCTATAGATTATAGTTAAGCCTCTCCTTAAACAAAAAAAAAATTTTTTTTTTTGAAACAGCATCTCACTCTGTTGCCCAGGCTGGAGTGCAGTAGCACAATCATGGCTTACTGCAGCCTCCACCTCTCTAGGCTCAGGTGATCCTCTCATCTCAGCCTCCCAAGTAGCTAAGGCACATGTTACCACAACCAGCTAATTTTTAAAGTTTTTTTTTTGTAGAGATGGGGTTTTGCCATGTTGCCCAGGCTGGTCTCAAACTTCCGGGCTCAAGTGATCTACCTACCCTGGTCTCCCAAAATGCTGGGACTACAGGTGTGAGCCATCGCTCCTGACCAATATAATCTTTAAAAAGAAATTTTTTCTTCTTTAGAGGCAGAGTCTCCCTCTGTCACCCAGGCTGGAATGCAGTGTCATTATCTTGGCTCACTGCAACCTCCACCTCCTGGGTTCTAGTGATTCTCATGCCTCAGCCTCCCAAGTAGCTGGGATTATAGGTGTGTACCAACATACCCAGCTAATTTTTTGTATTTTTAGTAGAGATGGAGTTTCACTATGTTGGCCAGGCTGGTCTCGAACTCTTAGCCTCAAGTGATCGCCTGCCTTGGTCTCCCAAAGTGCTGGGATTACAGGTGTGAGCCTTACATTAAAAGCTCCCCTGGCCCATCCTAATCTAAGTATCACCATTTATTTCCCACCTCAATGCCTAGCTCCCCATGCCCCTCCTCACCCTCACTCCCTCTTCGTCTCACTGAAAACAGGGTTTCATCTTTCTCTCCACTGTCTCAGTGAAATGATGAAACAATGGCATCTAATGGTCAGAGCCAGGGGATTCTTCCCCAACTTAATCAGGGACTCTTCTGCATCTGATTCCTGACGCTCCCTTACTGAGACCCCCTGTTTCTTAGCTTCTGGGTCTTCTGGAAGGTCTCACTCTCAGTGCTCTTTGCTGGGCCCCCTAACTCTCCCTATCATTAAATGCTGGTGTGTAGTGGCCGTCTCTTCTCTACTACAGCCAATACAAGCTCACCGTTAAGAACTCAACCAGCATAGGAACAGGCCCATCTATAGCATAGGAAGAGGCTATTTCTACAGCCTCACTACCAACTACACAGAAATGACTACAATGTGGATTTCCAATTTTTAGCTTCTTTTCTAATCTCTAGGACCATATTTCTAACCACCCACTGAATGTGTCTGGCTGGAGGTTGCCAGACACCATACTCAGCAGGCACAAAATGAAAACCATCGTCTTGGCCGGGCGCAGTGGCTCATGCCTGTAATCCCAGCACTTTGGGAAGCCAAGGCAGGTGGATCACGAGATCAGGAGATCGAAACCATCCTGACTAACACGGTGAAACCCCATCTCTACTAAAAATACAAAAAATTAGCCGGGCGTGGTGGCGGGCACCTGTAGTCCCAGCTACTCGGGAGGCTGAGGCAGGAGAATGGCATGAACCCGGGAGGCGGAGCTTGCAGTCAGACCGCGCCACTGCACTCCAGCCTGGGCGACAGAGCGAGACTCCATCTCAAAAAAAAAAAAAAAAGAGAAAACCATCGTCTTGTCTCACAAACAAGCTCCTCCTCTGGTTTTCTTCTGGGTCAGTGAGGGTACAACTCTCCGCTCAACTTGAAACCTGGCCTCTCTCTTCTTTGCTCCCCCAAATCCAACTGGAGAGAATTAAATCCTTTAGGTTCTCTCAAATATCTCTTGAATTTCAACACACTGCACATTCCCCCATCCTTACCCTCTGCTGAGACCTCACCTGGTCTTGCTTAGACTATTACAACTATTAAAAAAGCTTCCTGAGCTCTCTGTCTCCAGCCCTTTTCTTTTAAAAATTTTCAATTCCCTTCTTTTTTTTTTTTTTTTTTTTAAAGAGGTGGGGTCTGACCATCTTTCCCAGGCTGGAGTACAATGACTATTCACAGGTGCAATCATAGCTCGCTGCAGCCTCAAACTCCTGGGATTATGATCCTCCTGCCTCAGCATCCCCAGCAGCTGAGACTACAGGCACATGCCACCATGCCTGGCAATTCATTTTCTACACAACTTCCAAAGTGTTCTTAAATGCAAATTTCATTCTTCTTTAAAACCCTTAAATGATTCCCTATGTTTTCAGAATAAAATCCAAACTCCTGAGGCAGAAACTTGTATGTCAGGGAATCTTTTGCCTCATTCTCTTGCATTCTGATATTTGCAGCCTCATCGACAACCAAACAACTCAACATTCCTTCAACTCACCATAGTTTCCCATAACCTCTCACTGTGCTAAACTCTGTCTGCAGGTTAACGTTCTGAGGACTTCGTTATTTGCCAAGAACAAGCACAGGGGTGTCACCTCCTCCATGCAGCCTTCAGTAACCCCACCACCCACCAGGAACAGTAGGAGCTCCTGTACTCTCATTAGATTCTTGTACCTACTTGTCACATTGTAACATGACTGCCTGTTTGAGTGCCTGTCTCCCTAGATGATCTTTTGGGGCAGGGACCATGCCTCATTCATCTTTGTATCTCCAGCACCCAGACGGTAACCAGCACCAAAGAGGTATTTAATAAACACAGAATGGACAGATGAATAATGCCTCGTGGTTGTCAAGATGCCTAACTCTACCAAATCCTCTTCTTTGTCTGAAAGTTGATATTTCAGCTTGAAAGAATTGTGTATGAAAACAGAGTACGTCAACCCACACTGATAGCCTAGAGGACTCTCCTAGGACTTTAGCGCAGAAGCTTTATGCCTCAGCTTTTATGCTCTTAATGACTCAGAAACCCCCTCTGTTGATTTGTTGGATCTTGGTCACCACTCCAGTGGAGTTGAGATCTGAGTATGAACCCCAGCTTGGGAATTCACTTTGGGTTTTGCCAGCTGCTTTCTATCACCGGCTACCTGGAGTCTGCAAGGGTCAACCTGAGCCCTCATCCAAGAACAGAACCAATCCCAGCCTGACAGCCATGAGTGGGGGAGAGAGGAGCAGTGGCCCACCAGCCCCATCAGCCTCCCGAGTCTCCCTGGTGACATTTATTGACCCTGGCCCTCAACAGTCCTCTGCCCGCCTGCTCAGTTATTGCTTGGGGCCCAGAATGAATCTCTGCTGGTAAGAAGGAGGGGGTGGTGCCGAGGGCACACAGAAGGCTGACACCCCTGAGCTCCTTGGCCACTAGCAAAGACACTTACACAGACCCACGGGTGCTTGAGAGCCTGGTCAGCCGTGATGCGCTTTGCTGGGTTTATGGTCAGCATCTGGTTGATCAAGTTCTTGGCTTCAGGAGTTACCGTGTCCCATTCTGGTGATGGGAACTAAGGAGCAGGAATAGGGAGAAGAATATGGTATTGGTGAGCTTCACACCCTGAAACACTGGCTCTGTCTTCAACTCAGCTCCTGTAATTGGGATACTCTGTGGTACCTAAAGCTGTGACTGGCAGAGTTGGAGAAGCCCTGCGGCTATTCCAGAACCTGTGTCAACTTAAAGACTTGGAAAGACAGACAGAACAGTCATGTTTAGAATGCCAGAACATCAGATCAGAGCGGGAAGGGGACTCCAACATTCTCTGGTTTAAGCCCAGCTCTATACTTAGGAGGGAACAGAGGCTTGGCAATGTGTCCAAGGTGCCACTGCAATGGAGGGAGTCTCCAGGCCTTTTGTCCCCGTGTTACACAGCACACCAATGAGGCTGCTCCATTCTTTGCAAGTAAAGATCAAAGGACTTCAGTGGGCTCCTCAATTTTAGTTATGAAGAAGGCTGTGCAAAAGAAAGTTGCTCCCTGGGACATAGAGTGGCAAGAATTGGGCCCTGGATGCCCATTCCTGGGTCCTCAAAGTCCCCTGACACCCCCTGTATCACGTGACACACTAAACAAGCCTGCTCCCTTGGACAGAGCCCGAGGAGCAGGACATCTGCCCTTCCTGGCCTGGCTGCCCGGCTCTCTGGTCCTTACATCATAGGCTCCAGCCTTGATCTGCTGATACAGCTTGTGCTGATCCTCATCCCAGAAGGGAGGATAGCCCACCAGGAGGATATACAGGATGACCCCTACGAGACAGAACACACAGGTCATGGGGGTCAGTCGCCTATTTCCCTGAGGAACCAAGAAAAACCATGCAGGGCTCAGAGCCACCTAGAAAGGCAGGGGCCATACCAGAGTCAGAAGTGGATGACAGCCGATAATGCTATGCTACCAGCCCCTCCTGCTATGCCTCACACTTCACGTCACCAAGTCACACCAGGGATTTCTTTAGGCACAACCCATCCTCTAAGGCGTGGGCAAATCCCTCTCCAAGAAGGATACAATGTCATCCCAGAAGTATGCAGGGAGGAGGGTGTGATGGGAACAGCCATCCCAGGGGCAAACACCATAATTTCACATACACCAGGCACGTGTGTGACCTGCAAGGAATAGCGATGCCTCTTTCTTGCCATCATCGGAAGTTGAGGGCCCTTAACAGCGAAAAGCTGAGAGCGTGGAATGGGCTTACCGCAGGCCCAGATATCCACAGGTTTTCCATAGGGATCTTTCCTCAAGACCTCAGGGGACAAGTAACCTGGGGTGCCAGCAAAACCTGTTGCAAAAGAGAGGGCAGAGGCATACTGAACCCACTTTCTCTCTCGTTAAATCCACACCAGCCATTTCCCCCAAGTCCCATCTCATTCCTGCTGCTTTTGCTACATAAACTCTCAGCACATGGGCAGCAAGAGCTGACAGGCTGGGCTTCTTGTAGCGCCTGGAATCTGAACCAGAAGGCAAAGCCGTATGCCTACCAGGAACTCCAGCTTCTTCCCAGATGCAGCAAGAAAGCAGTGCTGACAACAGCTAGACTTACTGTACTGAGTCGCGTACGGCCAAGAGAGATCTCTGCACCCTCCCACCCTCCGCCAGTCTCTGAGGAGGCCAGGACCATTAAGGGTCTGGCTTCTAGTTCTAATAGAGGAAGGCAGATCAGGAAGAGGAGGAAGGGCGGGGGCTGCATTCCGGGAAGACAGGATCACCCTTACCAAACCAAGCCTGCTGCTCTCCCTGTACTTCGATGGCTAGGCCAAAATCAGCCAGCTTGACGGCGGCACCCTTGCATTTACTCGCCAGCAGCAGGTTCTCAGGCTGCAGAAGAAACACAGAGAACCTTGTGAGCACCCACCCTGCAGCCCAGAGGAAGCCTAGTTTGGGCCTACGCAGTACCACTACCTGGCACCAGGTGGCGCCAACACTTCATGAGCAGAGGCAAGGAGGGGAGCCTGGGTAGTACCTTCAGGTCCCTGTGGACGATGTCATGCTGGTGGATGTGGTTAACACTCTCCAGAATCTGATGTATACAGTGGCTAAAAAAGCAGAAGGAAAAGAAATGTTAGCGCAGGGTTAAACCACCTCATCCACATCCACAACCACATGCTGCAGACTAAGGCATGTGACAAGGGGCCACGGATTCACAGAGAATCACTTAACGGCCACTGGAACCTTAGACTCTGCACATCATCTTGTTCAACCTATTTAAAGAAAGAGGAAACCGAGGCCCAGGCAGATGCAATGGTTTCTCTACGATCACCGCTAGAACGGGTTCCTCTCACCCCCTTTTGACTGGAAAGGTCTAACACAACCAATTCATTTCCAAGAGATCAGGAGACAGCCCAGAATCCTGAGGAAGAAGAGACCATCCAATCCCTTCCTTCTTTCTCTTTCTCCATACAGTAACTTTGTTCTTGGAGAAGAGGCTTGTGCTGGCAACTTAGGAAGGAGAGTCCAACTAAACAACCTAAGCTACTTTGGCGGTGGGTGCACTCATTCATTTCCCTAAATGTTTATTGAGTGCCTAGGATATGAAGATGGACAAGACCCAATAGCTGCCCTGAGGTCTGGCATCCAGTAAGGCAGCTAAAACAAGTACAAAGATACCTTTAAGAAACAATGTACTTAAGAGCTTCCAAACAGGGCATTTGAGGAGCACTTCTGATGATTTTGCGTAGAGAAAAAAACCCTAAGTTATTTTATTATTTTATTTTTGAGACAGGGTCTCACTCTGTTGCCTGGGTTAGAGTGCAATGTCGTGAACACAGCTCACCGCAGCCTTGACCTCCTGGGCTCAAGCAATCCTCCCACTTCAGCCTCCCCAGTAGCTGGGACCACAAGCATGAGCCACCGTGCCCAGCTAATTTTTGTATTTTTTTGTAGAGACAAGGTCTCACTCACCATGTTGCCCAGGCTGATCTTGAACTCCTGAGCTCAAGTGATCCACCCACCTTGGCCTCTCAGTGTTGGGATTACAGGCGTGAGCCACTGCGCCCAGCCACAGTCACACACGTAAATCAGACTGTCCACATTGCAAACCATCCTGCCATCCCTGTCATCAAACTCCTGACAGGGAGCGGGGGCAGTCTAGAGCAGTGGTTTTCAACTGGGAATGAATTTGCCGCCCGCCCCCCCACCGCAGGGGACATTTGGCAATGCCTAGAGAAATTTCTGGTTGTCACAACTGGAGGAGGGGTGCTCCCAGCATTTGGGGGGCAGAGGCCAAGGATGCTTCTAAATGTCTGCCACAATGCACAGGAGAGGCCTCACAACAAGGAAGTACCTGGCCTAAAACGTTAGTAGCACCAAGGCTGAGGAACTTGGCCTAGAATATAGACCCCCGTCATCAGGCACTATCTGGTATACTAAGCACATCTGCAGAGCAACCCAGTGTATTGGGCTGGGTGGCCTGGACTTACTATTCCTAAAATCTGATGCTGGGGATGCCACAAGAACCAAGGGGTCGTACTGGGTCCCTGGGGGCTGAAACTCGGGCCTCCCCATAGGACACAGCCCAAGAGTGGGCCACAGAAACTTTAAGACTGAGCTATAGAGGCGAGTCTCCACAGAGATGTATAATTAGAACAGAGCCGGGCTAGCAGGGAGCGCCTTCTGGCCAAAAATGGCAAAAGTGCGAAGTGTCCCAGCAGAGCCAGGCCAAGCCCACTGGTACAGTCACCCCCCTCAGGGCCCCCTCCCTACAGCTCTCCCTCCTCCCCGCAGGCTCCCTGAGCCATCACTGCCTCCTCCGTCCCAGAGCCTGGTCCTCCCCTGCTGGCACTGGAATTCATCTCCCCACTTGAGAATTCTTCCCGAGGCTGAAGCATCTGAAGTTGATCAGCAAACATTGGCCTCTCAGGGTTGAGAAATTCGTGAGGAAGCTGCACTCCCCCACTCTCCAGAAGCAGCCAGAGCTGCCACATAAGCCAGATAAGCTGCAGGCAGGATGATCAAAACCAGGTTGTAGGGACATCACCCTCGAGAAAAGCAAGGCTGGGGGAAGAGCCAAGGCGGGAAAGGCAGGCTGAACAGGCGCCTGAGAGCGTGGGTGAGGGAGGCACCAGGGATTCCAGGGAGGGCAGAGGCTGAGGCATGTGGCCGGGGAACGGTCCTCAAGTTGGAGGAGCCCCACGGCAAGGCTGGTCATGGTGGTCTAGGGACAAGGTGACAGAGGCTGAAAGCTCCCGGGGCTCTATGGTTGGATTATCAGCCCAGAACTCTCCACTCCCTCAGGACAGAAACCATGTCTTCTGCACCTCTGGATCATGCCAGAGCCTCAGCACAGTGGCTTGAGCACACTAGAATTTGTCAAAGGAAAGAAAGGGGCAGAGGGGGACATTGGGCACGGTGGCGAGTACATGGTAGTGCAAAAAAAAGTATTTCTGGGGTCACAGGGTAAAGGAGACTTGGAAAAGCTTTGTAAAACATTCACTTGGAAGTGATTTTTTTGTGTGGGGGGAGGGGGACATAGTCTCGCTCTGTTACGCAGGCTGGAGTGCAGTGGCATGATCTTGGCTCACTGCAACCTTCGCTTACAGGTTTAAGTGATTCTCCTGCCTCAGCCGCCCAAGTAGCTGGGATTACAGGCACACACCACCACACCCGGCTAATTTTTTTGTATTTTTAGTAGAGACAGGGTTTCACTATGTTGGCCAGGCTGGGCTCCAACTTCTGACCTCAGGTGATCCAACTGCCTCAGCCTCCCAAAGTGCTGGGATTACAGGCATGAGCCACTGCGCCTGGTTAGGAAGTGCTGAATTTTTAACTTCTAATATCACCCACAGTATGCAAGCCCTAGCCCAGCTCAACAGAATCTTTCTCCAGACAAGAGCTATTCTGATCTTCCCCAAAGACTATTCAAACAGGTACAATGCTGGACCCCGAAGGTGGCCAAGACTTCCTTCAGTCCTACACTCCAGAGCTACATTTGAACTCTCGGGCCCTCATCCTACCTGGCATCTGCTTCACTGTAGTACTCTCTGGCCACAATGTCTTCAAACAGCTCCCCGCCGGTAACACTGCAACCAACGGGAAGAAGAGGGTCAGAGGCAGAAAGGGTCCTTTGTCCAACCCCAATGTCCAAGAAGAAACAGGGTCACCCTGTAGAATGGCTTTCAGAGAAATCCCAACTCCCCATGCATTTCATCTGAGAGCTCAGAACACACTCGATCCTTCAGTGACACCCGGATTCTCCTTGAGGTATCATGGGCCCTCCCTTCCTTCCGGACATTTCTTTTTCCAAAATCCACAGATTCACTAATAGTCAGGCAGAGATGAAGATACAGGGATCTAAGAGAAAACAGTCAATCTACCCCAAAAGTCACAGCTTTGAGACCAACATAAACACTAAAATATTGCTGCCCAGGAAGGACAGAGCTACTACTGAAGTTGAAGAGTAATGAGACCAATGACACAGAGACCCAACCCTGAGAATCCTGGAGAGGAGTGTCCAGGAGGTAAGAGCCACTTTTAAGACATTAAACCACAACCAACGTGGAGGAGAGACCCAATCCAATGGAGCCTGGTTTCCTACTAATGAAAGCTACCTCTGATTTCTCAGGGTCATGGAAAGAGCTGTCTTTTATTTCTTCACTAAGGACAGCACACTGAGAAACAAGACAAAGGCATCTGTGCAAGGTGTGCTGCTGAACAGAAGTGCGAGAGGAATGCTGTCCTGGGGTTCAGAGCCCTGGGGGGACGCTGGGGGAACATGGAGACCCCCTTGGTGGGGGCAGCAATCTGCCCCAGTCAAATCCTTTCCCTCGGACAAAGGAGGGGGCCCTGGGCAGAGGCTGGAGAGCCTGTTTAGGCCTCTTCCTGAGCCTTCATTTTGAGTCAGCTGGAGGGAAAGGCCCCCACACCCTCAGAAAGTGGCACTTACAGGTCAAACACGAGGTAGTGAAACCCTTCTTCAGAAATACTGTCATGGAGGCGCACTGCAAGAGAGGAGATGGGGACAGAGATTAACAGAGAGAAAACTCGGAAATCCTAGGCTTCTCCTCCTCAGCAGCCCCACCCCTGCCCCATCCTGTCGGGCTCACAGGGCTCTCCAGAAGGAGCAGTGGGGGGAAGTGGCAACGTGCCCAGTGCCCCCCAGTGCAAGGCTATGCAGCCTGGGAGCCAGAGCCTGACGCTCTGGTTGCCACCTCAGACTCAGGCAAGAGAGAAAAGCTTCATGGCTAAGAAGTCAAGATGGAGAAAAGCCGGAACCTTCCCAGAGGGCTGGTCTCCGAGAAGGTGGTCCTGGGATATGATGCACGATGGTGAGATGCAGCGTGAGCAGCACCTAGCAATGTTGACGGCAGGGGACAACAATGACCAGATGGGAAAGCCAGAGAGCTCTTCCAGAGCAGTAAATGGGAGCAGAACTAAGGGGTGGGGAAGAAGGTGGAAAGGCAGAGCTCAGCAGGAAGGCACGTGGTGCAGGATAATGGATGGTGAGCCTGGAAGGCCACGCACACATTCAGGCAATGACAACAATAACAGCTTATTAAGTGCTTACTATGCCAGGCCTTGTGCTAGGCTCTTGCATACATTACTGATTCTGCAAGCATTTATCAAGCACCTACTATGTGCTGGACTCCATGCTAGGCAGCGGGATTCAGGAGGAACAGACAGAGTGCCTGCCTTTGAGGAGTTTATTATTCCTTTCGACCACCTGAGATGAATGTTATTCCCATTCTACAGATGAGGGCACCAGAGGCTCAGAGACACAAAGTCTCTTAACAAAGGCCAAAGAGCTTCTAAGTGGTGGGTCAAGATGTGAATCCAGTGCTACCTGACTCCAAAGACTGTGGTCTATACCACTGCTTCCCATAAGAAATGTGGGGCAGCCCCCATATTCAGGCAACAAAGCCCTGGCATCCAAAAGAAAGACCGCTTACAAATGTCCCTAAAGCAGCATCGCAGACAGGTCCGGGAGGGTGCCACAGGAAGAAGACTCCGGCGATGAACCAGCTGCGAGAAAAGGCTGGCAGGCGGAATCCCTCCCTGCTCCCCGCCTCCAAAGCTCTTGGGCAAAAAACCAACCTGAAGTCTTCTGAGGTCTCCTCTTCAAGTTTCTGCCCACAAAGCCACCTCTGGGTTAAATGCCAACTCCTGAGCATCATTCTAATGCAGACACGACTCCGCTTTGGCTGACTGTCCTGTCCCTCCCCTCACCTGAACTCTCTTGATGGGGAACCTCTGTTCCAAAGGCCTCCCTCGGTTTGACCTTTGCTCCAAGCCTTGGCAGTTACAGGTGCACCTCATGGAGCACTTCAGGAATGGCCTGACACCAAACTAACCAGTTCAGTGCTAGGAGACAAAGAAACGGCCATGTCTCTTCCTGGGTGGGCCCTGGCTGCTTCCATTTCCAGTGTCACACGTTTCCTCAGGGCTGAGGTGCTTCCCTATGTCCCCTCCCCACGAAGCAAGATCATTCAGAAAGCAAAGTATACAACCCAGCCGGCACAGTCCCGAGGCACTGAACCACCACTATAGCCCCCTTGTTCTCCTCCCTTGATGACTGAGGACTCCGAAGCCTGCCAGGGCCGGAGCCAGGGCCTCAAGACTGTTTCCGCATCCCATTACCTACACTATTTGATCTAATCTAGTGACTCAACCCCAGAAATCCCATCCCAATCTCAGTATTTCTGGGAATGGGATCAAAGGCAGGTGATACTTCCAATATCCCTCCCATTATTGGATATAATGTATATATCCAATATACATTCTCTCCTGGGCAAAGAAGATGCTTCCCTAGGCCTGCAGATGACAGAGGGGGCTTTTAGGACAGGAGGAAGGAGCCAGCGCCAGGCCCCTGCCTTCCTCCCATAAAAATTAGCCTGGGCACACTCCATATACACTCAATCAAG
Organism: Gorilla gorilla gorilla; assembly: GCF_029281585.2. Classification (NCBI taxonomy): domain Eukaryota; kingdom Metazoa; phylum Chordata; class Mammalia; order Primates; family Hominidae; genus Gorilla; species Gorilla gorilla. The sequence continues at coordinate 41,898,247 of NC_073232.2, read as the reverse complement.
TCCTCTCAAAGTCCTGCCATTGCCTCCGCCCCACTCACTTGCGCACCTCTAGTCTAAGTCGGTGCCTTACACTGAGTCTTGCTGCAGCTGCTGCTCCCTCGCTTCCAAAATGACTTTCCATTTAATTAAAAATTTGCTATTAAAAAGCATTAAAGTGTGTAATACAAATAATCCCCTGGAAATCAGCTGTCCCAGAAGCTACAGACCAGCTCCGTTAGGGAGGTGACTAACAGCAGCAGCATGGGGAATTAACGGGACAGCAGCAGGTATGATGCTGACAACCATCTCAGAGAAGTGGAGCCACTCAGCTCTGCCTGGGCCTGGCACTGAGCCCTGCCTCAGCCAGAACCCCACCCCATGCCCAACACCACCCCATGCCCCACACCACCCTGCCCCCGCCCAGCACAGCAAGGCCAAGAACAGGGCAAGAAGTGCAGGCACCCAGGCCTCTGCCTAGACATGGAGTCATTGGCGTCTGCCCTTCTCCAGGAAGGCCACACACAGAGCCCAGGTGGGAGGAAGCTGGGGAAGGGAATTAGAAGAAAGGAGCAGCAAAGGAAGACTAATCCTTCTAGGCCACCCAGCAGAGAGAACAGCTTTGATGTGTGCCCCAGAGCAAGGCACCTGCCAAGACAAGGAGGGATGGAGGAAGCTGTATCTGAATAAGACTGCTATCGACATTTTTTTAATTTGTAAAGAAATTAACAGGACACTGAAGACAAGAGGAGAAATGACTGTGCCATTCTAAGTGCCTATTTAGCAACAGCAGATTCATTATTTCTTTTTTTTTTTTTTAAGAGACAGGGTCTCACTATGTTGCCCAGGCTGGGCTGGAGATCCTGGTCTTGAGCCATCTCCTGTCTCAGCCTCCTGAGAGGCTGGGACCACAGCTGTGAGCCACCGCACCCCATCAGATTCTGATAATAACAATCTAAATCTAACAACTAACACTTAGTTGAGCTGTCCGTGTGCCGGCATCGTTCCATGGGCTCCACGTGCATTACTGTATTGAACCCTCACACCAGCTCTGCAGGGTAGCTACTTACATATAAATAACCCCATCTGACAGAAGAGGAAACTGACGCTCCATAAGAAACCTGCCCAAAATCACACTAAGTGGCAGAACCGGGACTTGAAGCCAAGACAAACCAACATCAAGATTCCTGATATTGTAGAGTTGCTTGGGAGTCACCTTCTCAAATTCTTAGGCAAAGGAGTTCCAATCTGTCCCCACTACCTGTGGCCATTCTGACTGGCTCGACAATGTCCACTGGGCAGCTACCCCGGAGCAGGCGAGGCTGTACATGCCATGGATGTGGCTGTGAAGAAGAGGAGCCGGCCCTGCCACCTGGAGCTGCCAGGCGAAGAGGGAAGACAGGCTTTAAACCAGCAATTACACAAATGCGTTAACTAAGCACAACTGTGTCATGCTGTGAGGCAGGAGCAGAGGGACTATGGATGTGTGGAATAAAATAATCTGACACCCAGCCCGTTCCAGAGTAAAGACAGGGCACGAAGGCCAACAAGGGCCAGGCCATGTCCATAGACAGGAAGATCTGGGGAAAGGAGTATAAAGCATTTACTGCATTTCAGCAACAAACCTAATTGCTGTTCTTTAAAAACCGTGGAAGACAGAACAGGCCAAAACACCTACAAACCTTTACTTGATATTTCATGTCTTCAAGGACTGAGATAGCCACAACCCAAATGTTGTGGCTATTTCCAATTCTTTAAAAACCACCCAACAATATGCCACATTTTAACTAACAAATCTTTCTCCAAAAAGCACTGAAAAAGTGTTGCTGTTAAAAATATCTGCAGCAATAACACAGTAGGAAGGAGGTCCTGTTGCCATGGGGGCCTGTGGGGGACTGAGCTGCCCCCCAAGAGCTTACTGTGGCAGGGCTCCCCCCACCCCCACCCTGGGGGCAGGGATGTAGGAACTGCTCAGTCATGATTCAATGTTTCTTTTTATTTGCAACCGTTTCTTTGCTACACTTACTGTTAGCTGAATGGGTACTGGGCTCAAGGGTAAATGGTCAGGCTTGAATAACTTGTGAACTGAGTCGAGGCTGGGGGTCTTGAAGAGATCACTTCTAGGGGCTGGAATCTCCATTTTCATCATCTCCCTCCTAGCCTCCTTTCCTGGCTGAACCCTTTCATAACAACTCCACGAAGGGACCCAGATAACAAAACAGAGGCAGGCATAGAGGAGTTAAATAACTTGCCAGAGGTCACAGTTACTAATTAGCAAATCCCAGATTCAAACCCCAAATCTGGATGCGACTCCGAAGCCGCAAAACTTGGCTTCTCCGAGTATTGACAGGCATGCGGACCAGTAGCATGAGCATCAGCTGGAGACTCAGGTTCTACCCCAGACCCCCTGAATCAGAATCTGAATTTTAACATGATCCCTGGGTGAGTAATAAGCACATAAAAGTTTGAGAAGTGCTGCTCTAAACCACAATGCTAGACTATGATCGAAACTGCTGGGGCAGCTCAGCACGAAGGAAGACAGAGTCTATTCATTAGAGGACTTGAGAGCAGGGAGCAGGCAGATCACAGGTAGAACGGACTTCATTCAGACCTCAGACTGCACACCAGCGTCTCCTCCTCTCAACTCCCCACCACTGGCCACACTCCCAGCGCTGTTTGGAGTTCGGCAGTGTGCCTTACACCCAAACAGGCATTTTGTTGTTTGTTTGTTTGTTTTTAATTAATAAACTTTATTTTCAGAGCAGTTTTAGGTTCACACCAAAATTGAGCGGAAAGTACAGGGTGTTCCCAAATACCCGAGAACATTCCCAAATACCCCACGTCCCCCACATGCACAGCCTCCCCCACCATCAACATCTCCCACTAGAGTGGTGGATTTGTTACCATCTATGAACCCACATTGACTCATCATCATTACCCAAAGTCCAGAGTTTCTATCAGGGTTCACTCTTCCAACAGGCTTTTAACTCCTGGGACAGAATATCTAGCTATTAAGGGGAAACTGGGCATGAGTGGCCCCTAGCACCAAATGCTCCATCTGAATTCAGTGCCTCCGAGTCTGACCACAGGCAGGGCTGACCACATGCTCTCTGCTCTAGCTTCCTCGACTGTGCACTGTTCTTGGGCTGGCCCGTTTGTTTCCCTTTGGGATGGAGTTCAAGAGGCCAGAGCCAAAAGGGTCACAGTTCTGAAGGACAGCGCAGTGGAGAGAGAAGAGGAATAGTGAATTAGGGGCACAAAATTGCCTCCTCTCCTGCCACAGGCCAGGTCCAGATCCATGGCAACCACAGCCGCCTGGACCTGCAGCTCCGCCACATCTCCAACAGCCCTGGTTCCCACTGGATGCTGGAGCTCCCAGGACACAGTCTTGACTCCCGCTTCCCTCTGCCCACCCTCAACCCCAGAATCGGTCCTCGGACCAACCTCCTTAGGACCTGGGAGCAGTCATGAAATGGAAGCACGGTTCTAGGAAATCAGAGGCCAAAAGAGTGACTGTCCCCCACCTGGCCTCTGAGCAGACGGCCAGGATATATGGTCCCTCCGCCTGCCTCCATTCTGAGCCGAGGGCAGATGGTAAAAGTAAAGGGCTACCAAACAGAGTGAAGTCTACGGGGTAAAAAAGTATGTATTTAATTCTAGAAAAAAATAAAAAGACACCTAGGGCTTTTTTCAGCTAGAATTCTATTTTTGTCCTTCCTGCTCATTTCTTCATTTGTCTTCATTATACCCTGACCCGTCCATGGCCAACCCATCCGTGGTCAACCCGCCCATGGTCAACCCGCCCGCGTCGCGGGTGATGTGGACGTGGTTCTGCTTCCTGAATCACTGACCCCTAGCTGCTGTTCTCCTGCCTACATGAGGACAAATTATCACTGCTGTACCAGTTGGTCACAAGGAGCATAAAGGAAAGGAAAGGAAGTTACCCTCCTCAGATATTGAGACCCGGGTCTGGAACATCAAAATGCTTCTGTGCTTATGGGTGGCTTTAGTCACGCACATGTTTTTTCTTCCTGTTCTGGAACTTCTAGGTTAGAGGTCACAAGCTTGCAAGGCCTACAGGGGCCCAGGTGGGTAATGCAAATGTGAGCTTATAGTGGGTGACAAGGACAGTGGCCAGCGGGCTGCAGGGGCAGCCACCGCTCCTCACAGCTCCTTCTGGCCATGCAAGGTGGGGGCTCAGCAGAGCCAAGCCTTCTGACTGGAAAGGCGGGGGAATAGATTTTTTCTTTTTTCAAAATGTGAAATCTCATTTTTAAATATTGGCAAATAATAAAAATATTTTTAGACCACTGAGCCAGCCAAGCAAAACATGCCTGAATCTGTGACTGCTTTTCTAGGTGTTTCCCTCTGTGGGCCCTCTCCTACCAAAGGCAACACGTCAGTCCCCACTGCGCTGTTTTCAGGTGAAGGCCTAACCTCAGAAACCACCTAGGAGCTCCAGTAGTTCTGAGGCCAGGAACCCACCAGCTGAGAGGTGCTGGCTCTGCAGAACACACTGCATCAGGCAAAGCCGATCACCACCAGCCACGCCAATCTGCTTCGGGTGTAATCCAAGCTGCTGATTGCCATCTAGAAAGCCCTGCACAGCTGACGTTCTGACTACCTCAGAGCTGCTCCTCTCCCAGAGGGCTAGAGCAGGACCTCAGCCCTTCCATGACAGAGCTCACTTTGACTGTTCTAGCCCGAGACCTGGGAAGCCAGGGGCTGGGTAGCTCTGAAGGAAGCATTAGGCTTCAGCGAGTCACCTCACAGCCCTGGCCGCCAACAGAGCAGAGCAGGCGACCTCTGGGGCACGGTGGGAGCCCCGAGATTTAGGCCATGCCTGAGGAGCACAGAACATGTGTTGTCTTTTGTGATGACTCAGGCCTTTCAGGGAAAACCTAGGAGATGCTCCTCGCTCTGCCTCAAGTCAACACTGGGGCTTCTGCTCAGACACTGCAGCCAGCCCAGTTTCTGTCCCTTCTGCAAGGAGCACCAAATCAGGGCCGACGCTTTTGGCAAAGACGATTTCAGCTGAACAAAGTAAAACTGAGCCAGAGTGGGTTGAGGCAGGCAAACCTCCTCAGGCTTTAGCACAACCAACAATGTGCTCTTGTCCCCCCAGTCAGGGTGGGAGCAGGGAGAAATCCTCTTTTTTCTCCTTCCCCATCTGAGTGGTTCCTGCCATCCCTTCTCCAGAGGAGCCAGGCAGGGGGGCAGCTTGCTTTCCCGGCTCTGGGGAATACAAATGGGAGCACCATGGAAACCCCCAGAGTGTGCAGGACACCGCAGCAGGAACAAAACTCTTTCAGGTCCACAAACAAAATCCTGACCCTTTCATGAGGGCTGTGGATGGCCCCTGGTGAGGGACGCTGGCAGGCTAGGAGCCCGGAACCTCACATGCTGAGGACCCTGGACCTCAGCCCAAAGACAGAAGGAGAAAGGGAAGAAATAGCATCTGAAACCTATTCTGATGCCTCACACCCCAGCCCTGAGAAGGTGCCGCAGTGATGCAGATACTCAGGTCTCTAAACTAGAATGCCCCAGAATTCTGAGACACAGTTGCTATCCTGCTCATGTAAAAACAGACACCAGGTGAAGGTCCACAGACAGAGGTGATCCCACACACAAAAGCAGTGGATATCTGTTATCCCTGCTTCTACAAAATACCCACAAAATGCTCCATGCCCAGGCACTCACCGATGTTTGGATGTTTCAGAAGTCGACATATCCGAGCCTCACGTTCTAGTTTCTGGTGATCTAAAAGCAGAAGAGAAAAAACAAAAGCCATCAACCATCCATTCTCCTTGTGGTCACCTTGTTATTCATATTCCTCCAGTTCAGGTACTAACTATGCATTTGTGATGATTTGCTGAAGTAATGCAGCAAGTCATGGCAATCCTGGAGACAACTTGTTTTCCTTTCATTTTAGGGTCTCACTTGGTCCCTCAGGCAGGAGTGCAGTGGCAAGATCGCAGCCTCAAACTCCTGGGCTCAAGTGATCCTCCCACCTCAGCCTCCTGAATAGCTGGAACTATAGGCATCAGCCACCAGGCCTGGGCCAGATAGACAGTTATGACCACCTTTTCCAGATGAGGAAATGACTTGAGGGTTTGCACACTTCGAGCCAGTGAGCAGCAGAGCTGGGATTTGAATCCAGGTATTCAACTAAAACTCTGGTGCTCTTTCCACCACAACAGGGTTTCAGTGGTCCAGGGTGTCCAGAATCTCTTTTTTTTTTTCCTTCTGAGACGGAGTCTCGTTCTGTTGCCCAGGCTGGGGTGCAGTGGTGCGATCTCAGCTCACTGCAACCTTCGCCTCCTGGGTTCAAGCAATTCTCCTGCCTCAGCCTCCCGAGTAGCTGGGATTACAGGCACACACCACCACGCCTGGCTAATTTTTGTATTTTTAGTAGAGACGGGGTTTCACCACGTTGGCCAGGTTGGTCTCGAACTCCTGACCTCAGGTGATCCACCCACCTCGGCCTCCCAAAATGCTGGGATTATAGGCGTGAGCCACCGCGCCTGGCCCAGAATCTCTTTCTTGTTAGGAACACTAATAATAGCAAAGTTATACTGAGCACCTAATATATACTCGGCACTGGCTAGGGGTTTTGCATATATTCTCTACATAGTCCTGATGGCAAGCCTGAAACATAATGATGCTGATAATAAAGAGGTTGATGATCAAGATAATGACGACTTAAAATAATAATAGCTAACATTTATTGAGAGCTTACTTCTACACCAGGCAGCTGCCTCTTTTAATTTATCCTCATAACAACTCTAGGAGGTTGGCATTAGTATGATGCCCATTTTATAGAAAGAGAAACCAGGACACAAATCCTGCTTCTCCCCAGAGTCCTCTTGGCCACCATGGCTGTAAGCTTTGACCTCTTCAAATTCAGACTCCAGGATTACTCGGTTTTGGTGGAATAACCAGAAATCCACAAGTCCCCAGATCCAAGTGAGCTGCGTGGGTCAATTCCTTCCACAGGAAGGCAGAGCTCCAGTACGTGGGAAGAGAGGATGCTACTCACAGCACGGAGGCCTCACAGCCCTCCCCCACTGTCCTTCCCTCTTTCTACTTGCTGAAATCCTGCCAAAAGTCACCTCCTTCATGAAGTCTTCCCTGCTCCTCTCGGTAGACTGTGACTTCTCCCTCCTACTCCACCCCCCCCGCCCCGATTTCCCAATGCACTTCTCACGATTCTCACATCATATATTACATCAGTTATCTTTCAGTTGCAAGCTCTTCGAAGGGCGGGGGTACCTTTCCAGGTAGTGCTTTCTAGAGTTCTTTCTGTAAACAGGGGCTTAATAAGGGTTTACTAATAACAACAGTAGTAGCCATAACAATCGCTTACTATGCACTGACTACATGTCAGGCAGAGGCATGGATTACCATATTTCATACCTACAGAAACTCTGTGAAGTAGGGATCTGATTAGCTCTATTATATTACCGAGGAAACAGGTTTAAAAAGATAGAGTAATCTGCCTAAGGTAACACGAACAGGCAGTGATGCAGGTGGTCTGAGCCTAGAGCCCTCTTTCTCCACCCCTGTGCTATTATGGCCAGATAAAGAATGGTGAGAGTTAAGACCAGGCTTTGGAGGGGGTGCAAAAGGAAGAGAGTCCAGTTCACCCTGAATTATCCAGGCCCGGGCAGGGGCCTTCACATCCATAGCTGCCAAGCTATTCCTGTCTCCCTGCCTCTACCCTAAACAGCAAAAAGCTTCTGTAAATCTTCCCACGGCCCTCACAATGATCCCATTAGGTAAACGCTATGATTGTCCACATTTCCAGATGATGGAAGAAACGGAGGCCCAGGGAAGTTAAGTAACTTGCCCAAGATCCTACAGCAGGAAAGGGATAAAAGGGGGATTCAAACTCAGGACTGTCAGTGTGAGATAATGTAGGGATTATGGACTAGAAGAAATTCACATTTATTGTTTCACTAACCAAACCCAGCTTTGTCCTAAACTTTCCCTCTAGCAACAGCTCAACTTTGTGGAAGGAGGTGGGGACAGACAGAGATTAGTTCCTGCTGCCCAGCTAATCCGTCCCAGCTGCCCAAAGATCTGGGTCAGGCCTTCCTTCCTGTGCCTGGGTTCAGCATGACCACCGACCAGGATGCAGCCAGGAGAACCCCAAGTAACTCCCAACTCCCAGATCACCTGGCATCCCTTGGTCCCAGGCACATGGATGTGGCCAGTGACCTCCAGAAGCGAGGCACTCAAGGAGGCTGTAACAGCCTTGCCTGGTGGCTGGGGGGCTTGCTTCTTCCAGATCTGGCAGGATGTTGACATGACCCCACCTTCCTTCCATCCCTGGACTTGAGATGGAGGTACCAAGCCAGCCAGCCCCAAAGCTACAGACCCACGGCCCTCTCTCTAGGCACAAACCTCACCACCCTCCGGCCCATAACTCTCAGGCTTGGTTGCCTGGGCAGGTGCAGGAGAACAGCATCTTATAATGCGGAGGTGGCAGCTGAGGGAAGGCCCAGAAGATTAATGTTTATCTCCTTCCTTAAGTCTCTTACTAGCTAATGGTTACAGTCCCACAACAGCAACAGCACTAAAAATAAGGGCACTCCGCTTTACCAGTGACTTTGAGTGGAGAGAAGACGCACAGACTCAGGCTCCCAGCTCCTCAAAGGAGCTGCCCAGCATCCAGAGGGTCCTTGTTAGCCTCTTAGTTCAGCCTTAACTCCAAGGAGCTGAGCCCTGTGTTCCCGGCAAGGCCCAGGTCTTCTCTGAACCCCAGGACTACACCTTGATCCTCATTCTGATTCTAAGCTGTGGAGTATGGCAATTAACAACACATCGGTTTTGAAGTCAGACAGCCCTGGATTGAGCCCAACACTGCCACATCCAGCAAGCTATTAAACCCACCCGAGCTTCATTCATTCCTTCAAGAAATATTTATCGTGGCTGGGCGCGGTGGGTCACACCTGTAATCCCAGTCCAGCACTTTGGGAGGCCGAGGTGGGTGGATCACTTGAGGTCAGGAGTTCAAGACCAGCCTGGCCAACATGGCAAAACCCCATCTCTACTAAAAATACAAAATTCAGTTAAACGTGCTCACTAGAACCCAGGAGGTGGAGGCTGCAGTGAGCCAAGATTGGGCCACTGCACTCCAGCTTGGGGTGACAGAGCAAGTCAAAAAAAAAAAAGAAATATTTACTGAGGCCTACTATGTGACAGACAGTATTCAAGATGCTAGGAAGACAGTGGCGAACAAAACAGACAAAAATCCCTGCCCTCATGGAGCTGACACTCTAGTGGGTTGTGTATGGGGGAGGGACGGACAGTAAGAAAACTCAACAGCACGTTAGATGTCACGGCAAGTGCTGCGTAGAAAAAGCAGAGAAAGTGGGGAGTGCAGATTTAAGTAGGGCAGTCCAAGAAAGCCTCAGTAAGGAGGTGACATTTGATTAGGACCCAAAGGAGGTGAGACAGTGAGCCAGGCACATTATCTTGGGAAAGAGGTTCCTCACTTCTTTTGTTTGTCTTTTTTTTGCTTTTTTTTGAGACGGAGTCTTACTCTGTTGCCCAGGCTGGAGTGCAGTGGCACGATCTCGGCTCACTGCAAGCTCCGCCTCCCAGGTTCACGCCATTCTCCTGCCTCAGCCTCCCGAGTAGCTGGGACTGCAGGCGCCCACCACCATGCCCGGCTAATTTTTTTGTATTTTTCAGTAGAGACGGGGTTTCACTGTGTTAGCCAGGATGGTCTCGATCTCTCGACCTTATGATCCGTCTGCCTCGGCCTCCCAAAGTGCTGGGATTACAGGCGTGAGCCACGGCACCTGGCCAAGAGGTTCCTCACTTCTAAAATAGAGACAGCAAGATCTGAGGTTTAACTGAGGTGGTGCAGGTCAAGAGTTTTGCATAAGGTCTGGCATATAGCTCCTTTCCAAGGGCCCAGTGAGAAGCTTGACAGGGTCTCCTGGGCTGGGCTTGTGGCCACAGCTATCACCAGAGACACTGTGAATGGGACCCACTGTCCCCTCAGCCCAGGCAGATGCAGGGTCTGCAACACAGCAACTAAGCCCTCCTGCCTGGCTTCTGGGCTCCCCACATGGTCCTCCATTGCAGTCCTGGAGGTGGAGTGTCCCTCCCTGTTTTGGCGGGGCCCACCTGTGTCTACAGTCTGCAGGTGATGGGCAGCAACAGGGGCTCCTCAGAGAGAGGGGAATGCCGCAGGAAGTGCCACTGTCCGCTTCCCTCCTCTTCCTCGCAGCCGTGGCACCCTGCCACCCACAAGCTCTCCTCAATGAACAGAGCAGTTTCTACCTGCCCCGCTCTCCCCGTTCCTGCTGCCACATACTGCTCGGCCACCACCCAGCCTCTCCAGCTGTTGTCTCTTGTCTCTTCCCCTGACACTTCCTGTCCTGTAGTCACATCCAGGGCTGGCCCACGGCTGCAAAAAAGCAGAGGGTCCATCCCAGCAGCAGTGGCAGCAGAGGGGTTCCAGGATGGAGTAGTGGTTTCTAGAGCATCTTTCCCAAAAGCAAGGGCATCCCAGCTGTTCGCAGCATCCCCAACCCCAAAAAGGGCGAGGCCACTGAATGGGCTTGGTCCACAGTGGGAGGGCCCTGGCTCGGCATCTCAAGGTGCTGCAAAGGTGTCTCCCCTTGAGACACCCCTCCTTCCAGTAACCACTAGGGAGAGGCTCAGACCTTCCAAGGTGGACCCTCCTCCACGCACCTTTCTACCAGGCTCATCCCCACCCCTCCCACAGCCCAGCCCCCTCCTTCCTGTTTGACAACTGCCACTTCCCGCTTTTGCACAGGGCCACTTCCTGCCTGCCTGTGTGCTACTGCCATGGAGAGACCCACCCCTGCCGGCCTTCAGCCCAGCTCCAACCACAGCCCTCTGCAGGTTTTCCCCATCATGAGCAGAGGTGGCAACAGGAGCAGAAAGCAGAAGCAGCTCCAGCCTTTCCCCAGCAGCCTGCCTAGACCAGAGTGGTCTGAGCCCAGGTCAGAGCCAGGCCCTGGGAAACAAGGATCCTAGAAACCCAGCCTCTCCCGCCTTCTGCCCAAGTGCTTCAGGACTTGGTCCAAGGTGCCACGATTTCACAGGAAGGGCAGCAAGAAGTGACCAGATGCACTAGGGGAGGCAGAAAAGAGGAAGCAGATAGGGAGGTGATAGCTTGCAGCCAAGGGGTGCACCAAGCCTGCCCCTGAACCACCTCCCCCTCTGGCCTGAAGACAGAAGCCTACTCCAATGCCCTTTCCTTCCTCTGCCAGGTCAGGGGGCCAGGGAGGGCTGGCCACAGACTCTCCATGGCCCTCTCAGGGATGGGCCTGCTTGACTTAGTGACAGTTTCCTAAAAAAACACACAAATGCCAGCACTAGCTTCAAATAAGATCCTGCTGCCACCTAAACATACAACCCTCTGTACGTGGGAAAGGATGCACATTCCTACTCTGACTGAGGACTCTCCCAAGTTCCAATCTCAAAGACATTCTTAACTTTGCAAAGGGTATTTTGCAGGTCTATGCCTGTGACCCTAAACATGGATGTGAGAAACTTCCTGCAACCCCACTGATTTCAGGGCTCGATGGGAGGCGGCCTCACTTGCTGCCCTCCTGAGTGCCTTGCATCTTCTTCCCAAGCAGCAGAGGCCGCCGTCTGGCCCCCTTGGCACTCTGAGGAGCAGAAACAAGGACATCGCAGGGATTTGGTGTCATAATCCACCTTCCCCAGCTGCTTATGCACAGCCCTGGGCCTGGGACACTGACCAGTGGGAATCCCAAGCCACGATCCCACCGACCTCACCCTGACACTGTGATGCCACATCCATTCCTCTTCGAATCTCACTCTAAAGATGCAAAGAGTCTCCAATTAAAAGCAAAGTCCATCCAACACACAAGAGCAGGACCATGGTTTCTAATGCCCTCACACATGTACACCTGGTGACTAGCTGGGGGCTGTGATACAGAGGGACGGGGCCTGAAATGGTCCCATGTGAACCCCCAAGGCTCTGTGCATGTACCCAGCATCCTCCCCTTATCTTCAACCCTCACTCAAGCAGTTTTAACTTGGTGACACAAAGACCTGAGCCCCACTTTGGCCTCTGGATCTCAAGGCAAGGGAAGCTCTAAGGAGGGAGAGAGGCTCCAAGAAATGCCCTAGAGCGAAAAGGCCCTCAATCAGCTTTGACAGAGAAAATCCCCAAGGGGTCACTAGCAAGCCCCAAAAGGGCAAGGCTCTGCCTGGGGGCACTCTGGCTGCTCTCAAGGGCCAGAAAAGGGTCAGCCGTCTGTTCTCCATGCCCCCCGGCAGGGCTCCGGGTGCCTGCAGCCTTTGCCCACTGTTTTGGTGACATTTCCTTCATGGTAACCAGCCCCAAGTGAAACATCCCAGGAAGCAGCCCCTAAAAATAGCTCCTCCCAGGGCAGCAGCAAGCAGGGGGGAAGGGAAAGAAAGAGAGGAGAAAAGAGGGGAGCAGATGGGAAGCTGCGGCTGCTGCTGATAGGGCCCAGGAAGCGGAGATGGTGTTGGGGAGGAGTGGCTGGAAATCTCCCCACCGCACAGCCCAGAGAGGTGGGTACAGACGGGAATGGGGCCTCAGCCAGCAACGAGGAGGGATTTGCTCCACCAGGCTTGGAGCTTGGGGCCTAGATGGAGAGGTGTGAGGTGATATGCCAAGATTCATCACAGGAACAAAGTATCCAGAACCTGTGTTTTAAAGAAAGGCGCCAAGGAGTGGGTGGAGGCCACGCGGCCTGAGGACGCTGGGTCTGAGCCCTGGCAAAGTCACGGGCACCTGCAGCGCAAAACCAAAAAAGAAAAAAAAGACCCTAGACAAAGCTTTTGTGCTTTGGTTTCCCCAGCGGTCCTGCGGCAGATCTGTCTGGCCATGGGTAGGTGACAAAGGGGCTCTGCAGAGAGGCATTCAAGAGGTGCAAAGTGCCCATCTCCTCCTGTCACCACCCTTTTGGCACCCATGGGATCAGGCCCTTGTTGGTCTGCCAAAGCTGTTCAGAGAGCAGCAAGCATAGAGATGGGAGCAGGAATGGTCACACCCAGCCTCCCCTTCCCTATCTCCAGTCTCAGCAGAGAATGGGGTCAGCCACTCACCTCTAGGGTTTCAGCACAGCTTCTAACAAGGGTATGGTGACAAGGGACCAGAGGAAGCAGCAGGAAGAAGGCAGGGGCCTCCCTGACAGGACAGGGCAACCTTCCCACCTCCATCCCCACACCGTGATGCAGCACCCCAAGTCACTCTAGGAAGACAGGTGGGAGGGGAGGGGGACAGGCCAGTGTTGTGTGCGCTAAGGCCCACAGCTCAACGTGATCGCATGACAAAAGCCGCCTGGCAGAAGCCTTTGCACAGAGGGACCTGCAGTCGGCTTCCATCCCTTCAGGAGAGAAGGTAGAGGCGCTCCATCACTGATATGCAGGATGCCCATTTCTCTGTTTACAGAAATTGGCCTGTTTTATCCTCAGGAGGAAAGCATGGTTTCGCACACAGCCTCCTTAAATGCTTCCTCGAGGCCTGTGTTCCAGTGCTGTGTGGATTTCTCTTCCTTCTCCCACTCCCTGCATTGCTGCTTCCCTCTCCCTTCTCTTTCCCTCACTTCACCCAGATCCTTAACAGGAAAGTCTCACTTGGAGATACCACAGGGGACACAAATGTCATGGGGGCTACTCAGGCCAACACTAAGGGGGCGGGGATTCTCAGCTGGCACCATCCAGGGGATCCCATTTCAGTCCCCAGGGCCAGCTGGACCCAGAAAGGGACAGCCTTTACCCTTCTGGTGGCCAACATGCCACAACCCGAGCCACCCAGCTTGCCGCAGCCTCAGACACAGACACCCCAATCCCGAGGCCCAGAACGAGGCCCCTAATCACAGAACAGCCCATGTGCACAGACGGCCACATAGCGGCAGACACACAATCTGGAGAAGGCTGGGCCAAGGTGTGTCTGTTGAATTCCAGAGGGCATGGCAAGAGCAACCGTTGTTGCAGATTTTAGGCGGCATCTCTTAAAGAGTGGCTCATGCCTCACCTGCATGAAATTCACTAGAGCATGTGTTAAAAATGCAGATTCTGCAGCTCCACCCTAGACCTCCCAAAGCAGAATCTCTGTGGCTAAAGCCCAGAAATCTGTATTTTTTAAACTAGCACTCAGGGTGATCCTTACGCACACTAAAATTGAAAATCACTACCTGGAAGAGATCCCAACAGTGGCCCTATAGTGCCATTTAGTGACAAGGAAGGAGGAATCATCAGCTAAATGTCTGCCTACATCTCCCACTCTGCCTTATGCCCCAAGCACAGGTCTTTATCCTCATCTGTCCTCTCTTCCAGCAGCCGTATCAGGTCTGCAGCTTGGCTCCCTGGATCAGAAAGGGAGGACCCAAGTCTGTAGCAGGGTACAAGGGCTCTGGCAACTTGACTCTGAGTTTCCTAGGAGCCAAAGCCAAAAGGCAACCATGATTGGTTACATAGCCCTCTTGACCCATTCATTTAATGCGTATGTGGCTGGCATACGTCAGGCACTTCGCTAGGGCCTGCCCATGCAGAAGTAAAGAAACACATAAGGACCCTTCCCTCACCTCTCAGGTCCTCACAAAGAGGAAAGCTTTTGCTTACATTTAGCTTCAAAAGAAATTTCTTCACACGGAATGTACAGATTAAATAAATATGTTAAAGTATTATAACAGATTTCAAAACACTGTTTCCGGTAGCATCTCTTAGTAAGGCCAAGGGCATTATCCCAGTATCTATCTTGGTAAAAGCAACTGGAATTCAGATAAATGGTACATATACAGAAGTTTCTTGTGATGCTGATTGCTCTAGGGATAAATCCTAAACGACGTAGAAGAAAGGACCATTTGCCCTTCAACTGTAGCAATATGGGGGAAATGCTTTGGATATAAGCAAAGAGAGCAGGATATAAAATGTTATGCTCCGCGAGGTGAAAATCTGTATGCATATGAATAAAGATAAGAAGGGAATATGAAGATTTAAAAATAAAAAAAGACATAAGGGCTCAGGCTCCTTGAGGGGGGTGCTCTTAAATCTTAAAATAACGACTTATCATTGCCATCACCTGGCCCACTAGCTCCTGCATCCAAGCCTATTTTAAATGCCTCCTTCGGCCTAGTGGAGCTAAGCTTGGAACCATGGGCTCCCTTAAGAGCCCAGCTCCACTCCTATCATGGTTCTGAAGCAAACGGAGTGACGTTATGTGACTTTCAGTGACTTTATGTAGACAGGCCCGCAGACAAAGACAGTGCTCAATGCATATCTGCATGAACTCCCCACCTTGCAACCTAGCCGCCAATGTGGGCCTCTGAGGCCACAGTGACAAGACACAACAGCCCAAAAGAAGGCTTCCTGTCTCGATTGGACCCCCCCAGAAGACCAGGTGATCCCTCTCCCTGACTCCTAGCCACCTCACCAAGGATGCCAAGGAGAAACAGCTCTATACCCTCTTTTTATCTTTTCAGTTTGTAGCCCAGAGAATCACAAACAAGAAAGACAGCAGGCAGGAAGACCCAGTGAACACAGCAAGCCCCTTCAGACCTTCACAGATGACCCTGGTGGGCCCACGACATTCCCAGACACAGAAATCCAACACCTGCGGAGACCTAGGCAGACAGCGATGAGTGAAACCCAGCCCCAGCGGCTGCACCTTTATAAAATATATAGTGTAAACTGAGAGTCTGCAGGGAAGCCATGGCCCTCACTCCCTAACCCCATGGGAACCAGCCCATGGCTACCCTGGCCCAGATCTCTCCAGGAGTTCACATCTCCCATGCCCACACCTATAGTCCAGCCCCACCTTGTTCCCTCCATCTCCAAGACAGCCCCTTTCCACTTTCCCACCTCCACACAGTACTGGCTGGCACTTACACACTCTGACCCCTCTGGCTGGCATCTGTGCCTATCATCTGTGCCTCTGTCCCAAAGTCAACCTGGCACATGAGGCCACACAACAGAGCCCAGTCTTGGCATATCCATCTTGGGAGAGGGGGAGTTGCTGTCTGAAGCATATACTTTTACACAAGAATCCTCTTCTTGAGGGGGAAAAAAAAAAATCAATGAGAAATCAAGTCTCATCCAGTTTGGCCAGGGAAAGATATCCGTTGGGAAAGATGGGACAAGGTTAAAAGGAGGTGAGGAAGGGAAAGGGATGCTATCACACAGGTCATGGAAGTTTACGCAGGTAGGGAAGGAGTAGGAAATGAAAGCCCCAGTCAGGCAGCTGCAGGAAGTCACCACATCACCTATCCTCACATCCCAGAATTCGGCTCCCAGCCATCTCTCCTTCCCTTACCCACGGGTCAGAGGACACTGGTGAGATGAAGAGAGCAAAGCATTGCGTCATCAACTGGAGACACCAGATGCCAGCCCTGTTTCTGACGCACCAGGGCTCTGCTGTGTGGGCAAGAGAGGTATCCAGCCTCAAGCCATTGTTCCTGCCTGCACCTTCCATCCTTGGCCAGAGGATGTCTGCCAGAGAGCCCAGCCCCTGTTGTCCCCCACACCCCCACTCCAGGGTATCTGACTGCCCACATATCTCTACGGCAACCATCCTCAGACTCAAGGTACCCAGAGAGAAAGAAAACAAACAAGTCCAACTTTATAGGCAATGCACACGAACAGCAAGAGATGGAGCTGGATGGGAGTCAGCAATTAGTGCCCTACTAGAGGGATGGAGAGATAGAGTCCCCAGTAAGGGGGTGGACACGGCCCTGCTAAACAGGTCCCAGAACAACTGCCAACACGACAGAAGCCCGTGGAATTGTAGAGCTTCTCTAAGCATTTGGGACATCTATTATGTCTCTTATCCCAGAGAAACCCGTGTCATTATTGGCCAAAGCCCATGTCTTCCCCAGGGCATGTGTCCTGGCTCCTAAAGTATTTATGGCATCCTACTGCCCAGCCCTAATTCCTTTCTCTGAGTTTCACAACCTTTGTCCCCCAGCTGCACCCTGCAGCCCTCCGAGATCTGACCTCTGTACTCACCAGACCTGTTCACAGAGCACTTCACACATTGCTGGGTCTACACCTATCAGATGAGGTGAGTTTGGCAAGCACCCAATAGGAGGTTCAGAGTGTAGGTTCAAGGTGTGAAAGACAGGCCCTGACCCTCCAAGCCTCAGGTACTTGGGAGGATCTCGCAAGTGAGGCCCCAAGGCCTTGGCCTTTATGCTCCTCAGACTTGGAGGCAGTGCAGTTCCTGCCCAAACCGGGCCTTTGGGATTTCTAGACCATGAGGCATCACCCTCCACCCAGGACAGACTACATCTGCTGCTGCACCACCAACTTTGTAATTTGATCAAAAAAGCAATCAAGTTCATCTGGCAGAATTTGTTCCTGAGAAGCCCTCGCCAGTAGCAGCCTCCCCTGATGTTTACAGATTCCCTTCCCTTGGGAGTCTGTTCTGCCGCCTGGTGGGCAGGGGAGGCTGGCTTTGTCAGAGCTGCTCACTTACTGCATTTCCATCCTAAGTCACCACTGGGGCACAGGGACCAGGAAAGGCCTGCAGTAGCCACCACTGCCCCAAAGGGAGAGGCTCCAAATGCCCCAAATTAAGAGCTCCCCATTCTGTACCACCCGCTACCCCCATATCCTCCACCTCCCTGAAGACCGAACTCCCTTGAGCCTTTGGGGGCCACCGCAGCTACTTGCATCTCTTCCTTCATTCTTTTGTACCTGGGCGCTTCCAGTCCCCCATGCAAAACTCCTTTTCTGGCTTCAGCCTGACACAAAGTCCAACCAGTCTGAAATTTCAACTCCTCTCCAAGTGCTAAAACGCACAACCCCCAATTCCTGGGGCTTCCTCAAAAGAAACCATGGCCCCTGGAGGCACCCTCAGGAAGAGGTCAAGACAGGGAACACTCACCCCGGGCAGACAACTTCTTGGTATTGATGATTTTTGCTGCGTACTCCTGCGTGGAGGTTTTCTTCACACACCTGCGGACCACAGAGAAAGCACCCCTGGAGGAAGAAGGGGAAAAGAACTGGGACACGGAGCAGGGCAGAGTGACACAGACACACTTCAAGTCTGGGGACGATGATGCTCCCACCACCAGACCTCTAGTCACACTCACGTACATGCACACACACCGGCGCTGCGACCACCACCATCCAACATGAGGCAAAAGGACGCGGCCACCGCAGGACACTGAACAGATGTGGGTGGTGTGCCGCGCTCCCACCCCCTCATCCAGTCCCTGGGCAAGGCAACAGCCTCCACCTCAGGCTGCACATCAGGAGCGGGTGGGCGATGCTGAAAACACACACCTGCTGCATCTCAGACAGCCCTGCGGTCCCGGCCAAGAGAACCAGGGCAGAAGGGAGCAGAGAGACCCTGCCCTTCTCTCAGCAGGAACAGTTGAAGGTCGGGGAAGGAAAGATTAAAAAGAGGGTATCATCCCCTGAAAGAGAAATCTCCCTCAACCATGGGGCAAAGTGAGGCTCAAACCCCCCCACAGCCGGTTTCATCTCACTGCATCCCGGCTCAACTGACAGCAAGGGAAGAGAGGACATAGTCAGACATCAAGAACTCCCCTTCCCATGCTATTTTCCTTGACGTCCCCCTCAAATGGGAGCTCGCACTCTCAGCTCTGGAAACGTCTAGGGGGGCGGGCGGGGCGGGGGCTGCAGTGGCCGGGCTCGGCGCCGCGGGTGGGGGTGGGGGGCCGGGGCTGCTGCAGCGGCCAGCTCAGTGCGTAGGGGAGGGGGATGCTGCGGCTGCGGCGCGGCTCCCGGGACCACTGCAGGGGTGGGGGGAGGGGACGGGGGTGCCGCAGCACTGCCCAGCCGCGGGGCTGGGAGCCTGGAGCGGCACCCGCGGGGGGCGGGGCCGGGCGCCAAACAGCCCCCCCACGCCCGGGCTCCGCAGCGGAGCTAGGGCTGCAGGGCTGGGGAGGGTCCTGAGTGCGAGGCGCGTGGGACCTGGGTTCAGGGTGCGCAGTGAGCAACCGGGCAGCGTTGGGAGGTGGTCGGGAGGGGGGCGCCTGAAGGGTGCGGAGGGGCGGGGCTGGAGGGCACCCGGGAGCGGTCCGGGGTCTGCGGTGTCCGCGGCGGCGCGCGGGGAGCAGCGGCCCCGCCAGTTGCTGCAGGGAGCGGAGGGGGATGCGGGGCAGTGCGCGGGGTGGCGCGGGGACCGAAGGCGGCGGGCGGGAAAGGCGGGGGTGGGGCGGCCGAGGGGGAGCCGCAGCGGCCGGTGCAGGGCCGGGGGGCGGGGCGAGAAGCCGCATAGCGCCCGGGCGGCAGGGCAGGCAGGGGACCGCGGCGGGCGGGCCGTACTTGCCAAGCTCCTCGAAGAGCTGGTAGTCGTCGGTGAAGCGGGTGCAGGTGGCGGTGGTGGCCATGCTGGCGGGCGGGCGGACGCGGCGGTGCAGCCCGCGCCGACGTCGGTGCACAGTCACCGCCGCCCGGCCGAGGGAGCAAGAGGAGGAGACGGGGCTGAGCCCGGCAGCACCGCGAGACTTTACCGGGGAGAGCGAGGGAGGGAGGGACACCCCCGCGCCGCCCGCCCCGCCCCGCCCCCAGCCCCGCCAGCCCCCCCCCCGCCCGGCCCCCGGCCCGCCCCCGGGGAGGGGCCTCCCGCCGCCGGCCCCGCCCCGCCCCGGAGCCGCCCTCGCTGGGCCAGGCGCGCGGGGCAGCCGAGGGGAGGGGGTCCCCGCTCCGGGCCACCCGTCTGGGCAGACGGAGCTGGGAGGTTCGCGACTTATGGGCTCGTCCCGGGGCGGACCCCGCGCGGGCTCGGGAACGTGCATGCGAGGGTGCATGTGTTAGGAGTGTAGGAGTCTGGACCACTGACCTCTCTGGACGGGTCCTACACGCGGGTCCCGAGCCCCCAACCGGGCTCCTAGCACGTGGGGAGAGAGCCAAGGTCAAGGAGCCTGTGCCAGGCTGCACGCCCGGGAGGCGCCCCCAGCCTGCGCAGAGCCAGCTGCCAGCTGCCTTCCCTCTGGGAGCTGACAGTCTAGACTTGCGCAAGCACCAGGGCCATTATTAGAAAGAAACCCTTCAGGCGCGGGTTGATCAGGGAGACCAGGCCAGGGGCAAGGATACAGGTAGGACTCTGCCTTCCTGCACCATAACTGCAGAGATGAAAGAGTATTCTCTATCCGGCCAGAAATGAAAGGGGTGAAGTGGGAAGACTTGAAAAGGCTTTGTGCAGTGGGGGCTAGAAGAGAAAGTGGAAGAAAGGGGAAATCCCCATTTTCTTGCAAGGCACCCTCGTACTTTTATTTTCTGGCACCTACCACATTTTGTAGTGAGGCATTGACTGGTATAAGGGGCAGTAGAGCTATCTCATAGCTGTCTAAGCGTGAACTTGCATCAAACTGCCTGGCTTGGATTTCTGGGCAACTCACTGATCAGCTCTGTGACCTGGGGTAAGTCACTGAATCTTTTTTTTGAGACAGAGTCTTGCGCTGTCGCCGGGGCTGGAGTGCAGTGGTGCGATCTTGGCTCACTGCAGCCTCCACCTCCTGGGTTCAAGCGATTCTCCTGCCTCAGCCTCCCGAGTAGCTGGGATTACGGGCGCGCGCCACCACGCTCGGCTAATTTTTTTGTATTTTTAGTAGAGACGGGGCTTCGTTATGTTGACCAGGCTGGTCTTGAACACCTGACCTCATAATCCACCCACCTCAGCCTCCCAAAGTGCTGGGATTACAAGCATGAGCCACCTCGCCCGGCTGGGAACAATAATATTACCTACCTCATAGGCCTGTCAGCATTAAATGGTCTAAGGCACTTAGAATAGTACTTGGTGCCTAATTAGAACTACATTTGCTGGGCCGGGCGTGGTGGCTCATGCCTGTAATCCCAGCACTTTGGGAGGCTGAGGCGGGTGGATCATGAGGTCAGGAGTTCGAGACCAGCCCGGCCAACATGGTGAAATCCTGTCTCTACTAAAAATACAAAAACTAGCTTCCCACTGAATTGTAGGCTCCAATAAAGCGGGGCCTCTGCACCTTTTGTTCACCATTGTACACTCAGCCGCTGACCCTCAGTAAATATTTGTGGGATGGCAGAGGGAGATACCATCCCTTCTCCTGTCCCCAACATCACAAGTTGGTGGGACAGAGGCACATAACTGTCTTGATGGGGGACAAACAGGCTGGGCAGGTTCCTGACCTGCCTGGGCAGCTGTCCCCTGAGGCTGAGGCCAGCCCCAACTGGGCAGGGTGGAGCTCAGCCAGAGGCTGCCGCTCAGTCTTGATTACAGCAGGACGCCCACTGGGAGTCGGGTCTCCCTCGCCAGCAGGCTCGCTCTGCCAGAGGAGGGGGCTGAGAGGTGTCCCAGCCTCCCAAGCTGCCTCCCTGAGGGGTGGGTGGGGCAGAGCTCTCCAGGAGTGCTCCCCTCCTGTCCTGACCCAACAGCCCTGGGAGCTGCTTTGGGAACCAGACTGCCCAGTAGGGGTGATTAGGGAATGGGAGGGCATGAAGCCCTAAAGGAAAAGCATTAGCAGTTCTCTTGGGAGAAGGGTAGAGAGGGCCAAGGGAAAGGGTAGCAGTGCCAGAGCACCATGCCCTACCCCTCCCCAGGGCAACAGGAGGTAAAGTGGAGAGTAAGGCCACTTCCTATCTCAAAGCACCTGGGTGAGAGCCAGGTCCCAAGTCCCAGTGTGGGGTAGGGCAATGAGATTGCATACATGGGGATGCCAGTAAGTGTTGAGTTTCTGTCATCCATCTCCAAAGCAGAAGCAACCTTGAATATCAGTTGATCATCAATGTGCCCTTCCTAAGTGCTCAAGGCAACTTGCTTCCTGACCTCCAGGCTGATACTTGAAACTTTCTATTCATGAATGGAAGGTGGATTGAGGAGAACCTGAGAGGTCAGAACAAGCACAGAGGAGGGCTGCCATGGAGTCCCCTAGGAGTATCCTGGGGCAAATGTAAAACAGGACTACAACCCTGACCAGTCTCAGGTGCCTGCTGTGAGAGGAACATCATCCCGACTGAGGGGAGGGTTCAACACTAGGTGTTTTGGGGTAACCACATAAAGCATTTTGCATTGTGTCTCTAGGTAAAAGGAAGAGTGATGAGAAAAATATTGGAGTGAAGCCTCAGGGGTGACTCATAGTACTATATAAGTGGAGCTAGCTGCCTTTCAACAAATATCACTCCCTACCACAGGTTTGTCACTGCCTTTTACTTTTTGAAACATTCAAATAAAGTAGAAAATTAGAATTCACACAATTAGAAGAAAACTCAATCCATCGTCTTTTTTTTTACCCCCTCAGACAGGGTCTCGCTCTGTCGCCCAGGCTGGAGTACAGTGGTGCCGTCACAGCTCACTGCAGCTTCAGCCTCCCAAGTAGCTAGGACTACAGGCATGTGCCACCACACTCAGCTAGTTTTACATTTTTTTATAGAGATGAGGTCTCACAATTTTGACCAGGCTGGTCTCAAACTCGTAGACTCAAGCAATCATCCTGTCTTGGCCTCCAAAAGTGCTAGGATTATAGGCATGAACCACCTTGTCCAGCCTCCTTTTTCCTTTGTATCTCCACTTCACTTTTCCCTTCCTCCCTCACTACTTCTCTCAACAGCGCAGCCTCTGACGCATCCACGGTGGTGGTTTGGAGCCTATAGACACTTCTGTGTGCACACACAAACACACACCCTCGCACATACACCCTCCTGTATCCCCACTGCTGTAGCGCCCACACAACCTCCAGCTACCCTACAGCAATTAGAGGGAAGATACACACAAATAATAACAAGCTCACCAGCTCTCTCCACTTCAGTGTCTATGGCAACCTCCTGGGGTCTTCGGGCTGGGTTGCTCTGGTTGCAGCCAGTCCCCTGGGCAGCACCAGCACTCAGGCTATGCTCAGAGCTCAGAGAACAGGGAATGACAAAGATATCAATACCCTGATAATCACCAGAGGCACCCCACTTGGTGGGACCTTCCATCATTCAGATCTTTCTCTTTGAAGCCTGCAAAGTCTCATGTCCATGAGGGGTTTTCAATCCATATTCTAAGCAGAATCCATGGGGTTACGAGGCCAGGCCGCAACAGCTAGTCAACATATATATTGACGTTCCACATAAGATTTGGTTGCAGTTAAGAGTCCCTGACTAAAAAGAAGTTTGGAACCCATTGGACTTCTGGGTCCTTTCCAACTCTGAGATTCTATGATTAGTTTAGGAGAATTAGGAGTGATGAGATCATGACCTCTCTCCAAGGAACTCTGAGAGAATTATTAATGGTGCGGCATTTAAAACTGGAGAGAAGATGTGATCATGGAGTTAGGAAAGAGTGAGAAAGCAAATACAACGTTTGTTTTGTTTTGAGACAGTGTCTCACTCTGTCACCCAGGCTGTGGTGCAGTGGTGTGATCCTAACTTACTGCAGCCTCTAACTCCTGGGCTCAAGCCATTCTCCTGCCTCAGCCTCCTGAATGGCTGGGACTATAGGTCCGTGCCACTATACCAAGCTTAATTAAATTTTTTTTTGGTAGAAATGAGGGTCTTGCTATGTTGCCCAGGCTGGTCTTGAACTCCTGGCCTCAGGCTGTCCTCCTGCTTTGGCCTCTCAAAGTGCTGTGATTACAGGTATGAGCCACTGTAAACACAGTATTTAAATAAGCAATCCTCACATTGGGAGGGAGTGAAGGATGCCCCTCTTTGCCCTGGAAGGTACATCAGAAAAAGCCTACCAGTGGGCTTCTCCAAATCACTACTTTTTCCCATCCTTCCTGAGTCTAAAAGCTGGAAAAAAAAAAAAAAAAAAAAGACTGAAACCACAGATTATGTCAATGACTGCAGCATTTTTTTTCTTTTTCTTTTTTTTTTTTTAAGATAAAGTCTCACCATGTCACCTAGACTGTTCAGTGGCATGATCCTAGCTCACTGCAGCTTCTATCTCCTGGGCTCAAGTGATACTCCCACCTCAGTCTCCTGAGTAGCTGGGACTACAGGCACAAGCCACCATGTCCAGCTAATTTCTTTTTTTATTTTTAGTAGAGACGAGGTCTTGCTGTGTTGCCTGGGCTGGTCTTGAACTCCTGAACTCAAGCAGTCCTCCTGCCTCAGCCTCCCTAAGTGCTGGGGTTACAGACATGAGCCACAGCACCTGGCCTGACTGCAGTATTTCTTAGAGGAGGGGCTGAGATATTTGAGGTGAGTGGCTGAGCTCCTGAAGTTTGGGACATAGGAGATTTTGGAATGAGAGTTTGGGGCGAGGGCTGCAGCATCTGGTGTAAGGAACTGAGGTGTCTGGAATAGAGTTTGAGGCACTAGGGATGGAGAGCTGAGCTGAGAAATTCAGGTAAGTGTAGAAATATGTAACGTGAGGAGCTGAGGGCCTGATAGGGGGGAACTTCCTTACATTTTCCAGCCAGCGGGTTAGTTCCAAAGAGCAATGTGATCCTGGCCTTCTCATCCATCAAGTCCAGGGCATGGCCCCCTCTGCCTCTTGACCCCTCTGCCATCCTCCTATAGACTGTGAGCTTCTTGAAGGCAGGGCATTTCTGATCTTTCTCTTTGTATCCCCAACACCTACCATTGAAGCCTAGCACATAGTAGGTGCTCAGTCATTTATGGAATGAATGAAGTATTGGGTGCAAGGGGCTGAGATATTTGCAGTGAAGAGGCAGAACCAGTGGACAAATCTCATCAGAGACAGTGACAGAGCTGTCATCAGAGGCACAAGGGAGGTACTGATGCGACGACAGGCGGGTGGCATGCGTCAGCGTGGACGACCTGGGCAGGAAGAGCGGCATGTGGGGCCCCCTGGTGGGCAAACGTGAGGGGCACAGGGAGGTACGGGAAGGGGAGCGTCAAAAAAAAATGACAAAGGGAGGTGTGGTGAGGATGACAAAACTCACCAGCGTAGCTAATGTCTAGAGAAAGCTTGCTACTTACAAGGCACATGCACTAAGCACTCTAAATAAGCTACTCTATTTAACCCTCACCATCACCCTGCAAGTGTGGGAGTTTTACAGAGGAGGAAACTGAAGTTTAGAAAGGTGAAGTAGCATGCCCCAGGGCAAATAGCTAACACAATTTATGGTGGAGCTGCGAGAATATGATTGAAGGGCAGTGAATAGAAAGAGATAGAGGGGTCAGTAAATTGTATGGGGAGCAATCCAGATAGGCTGACACCACCAATACCATCTAGATTGGAATCTTAAACTCAGTGTGGATTTATCTCAATCTAGTCCCAGCCTCCTGAATCCAGGCATGTACCCACAGGGGACATTTGTTCATTCATTCATTCATTTATTTTACTGAGTAGCTCCTCTGTTACAGTCATTTAGGAAACAGAAGAGGAGAATCCAGCAAAACTCTGCCTCTTGTAGCTTACATCCCTGTAGGCAGGCAGTGTAACTGGAAAGAGGTCATTTTGGACTGGAGTTAGGTCCTACTACAGAGAAAGTAAAATCAAGTAATGGGGATAGAGAGTGACGGGGTAGGGAACATAGAGGGCGCCTTTAACCGAGGTGCTCAGACCTGGGGGCTCTCTGAACGCAACTTTTAAGGGAGACATTTAGGAATAACATTTAGAAATGATGATAAGGAGGTAGTTGTTTGAAGATCCAAACAAGAGCATTCCTGGTGGAAGGAGCAGTGACAAAGTCCTGAGATAAAAAATGGTCATGGTCCCACCTACTCGGGAGGCTGAGGCCTGAGGATCACTTAAGCCTGGGAGGCAGAGGATGCAGTAAGCCGTGATCATGCCACTGCACTCCAGCCTGTACAACAAAGTGAGACCCTGTCTCAAAAAAAAAAAAAAAAAAAAAGGTCATGGCATATTTGAGGGGTGGAAAGAAGACTGGTGTGGCCAGAGTGGGCCAGGGGGCAGCAGGAGGAGAATAGGGCCCAGAGGTCGTAATAAACCCCACATCCTGGTACAACCACCCTGATGTTCCTTCTGTGGCCCCAAACTCTGTAACTCGCAGGGAGCCCACAAGGACAGGCTACCTCCATGCTCACAAACAAAGGAGACCTGAAATCCCAGCTCAGTGCAAGAAGACACCTTCATCAAGGACAGACATAAATCTGGGTCTGGAGCTAGAAGTGATGCTGTTCCTTGGCCCCTGGCCACCACAAAGAAGGGTGGTAGAGATGGCCACAGGATGACCTGTCTGCACTCCAGGGACTCTGGGGGTGATGCACTGGGGGTCTCTGCAGAAACAGGCAGTGTCCGCTTAGTCCATTCAAACAACTGTCTCCCTGCCCTGGGCAAGCTTTAGTCTTAACCCCTCCAGCGGACAGCAACAGGCCAGAAATAGGCCCTGCCTTAAAGAGCTTTACTCACTGGGGACAAGAAGATAAACATGATAATAAAACAAGGATACAAGCCCCAAGATTAATACCACAGGCAGCCTCTGGATCTTTGCACAAGTGGCTGCCTGACTCACTCTTCCCTTCCCTCTTTGCCTGTCTGTCCTCCAGTTCTCTGCCCAAGCAGCATTTTCTCAGGGTAACTTTCCCTGGCCTCTTGACCAGATCAAATTTGTGTCTTGACAGCCCCAAAACTACCACGTGCCACTTCTTCAAAGCACTCGTCCCAAGTGTATACAGGTGTTTCTATGACTACAGGCATAATGAGGGTAGGGTCTATTCCTGTTTATGTTCATCCTGGCATCCCCAGGATCTAAAGTGCCTCGGCTGTAGTAGGTACTCAATAAATGCTTGGAAAGTAAAAGCAAAGTATGATGTAAATGGGAGTAATGGAATCAGCTGGAACCATCAGAAGTGACTTAACAGAGAGGAAGGAGAGGAAGGATGTTGGTGGATAGAGGTGGAGTTGAGGTGGCAATGCCAGTGGAAAACACAGTGTTGAGGTGCTGAGGGCTTGGCAGGTGTTTGGAACATGGGGTGGTCAGGAGAAATGGAGGGGAGGGGGTGAAGAGGGGAGAAACAGGCCATAAAGCTGGGACCAGCCATGTGGAAATCGTGTCTGGCTGTGGGTGGGCTAACAGGCCAGGCAGGGACTTGCCTCAGGAAGGACCCATGTCAGGCCGGGCATGGTGGCTCACGCCTGTAATCCCAGCACTTTGGGAGGCCCAGGCAAGAGGATCACCTGAGAGGTCAGGAGTTCGAGACCAGCCTGGCCAATATGGCGAAACCCTGTCTGTACTAAAAATACAAAAATTAGCCAGGTGTGCGGGTGTTCGCCTGTAATCCCAGCTATTTGGGAGGCTGAGACAGGAGAATCACTTGAACCTGGAAGGCGGAGGTTGCAGTGGGCCAAGATCGTGCCAGTGCCCTTTAGCCTGGGTGACAGAGCGAGACTCCATCTCAAAAGAAAAAAAAAAAAAAAAGGAAAGACCCATGTCCAACTCTCTGGACTCCAGGCAAGGTCCAGAGGCTGCTAGGTCCCAGACCTGAGCTACAAATGATCCCCTTCCAGACATTCCCACTTGAATGTCCCACTATCCACCCAAATTCAACATGATCCCCATCCAAATTAACCACATTGAGAGGCTGGATAACATGGTGGTTAAGAACACACTAGCCATGGGAGCCTGTGAGCATTTCTTTTGTTTTTTGTTTTTGAGACATGGTCTCGTTCTGTTGCCCAGGCTGGAGTGTAGTGGTGCAATCACAGCTCACTGCAGCCTAGACTTCCTAAGCTCAATCTATCCACCTACCTCGGCCTCCTGAGTAACTGGTTCTACAGGTGTGTGCCACCATACCCAGCTATTTTCTTTTTGTATTTTTTGTAGAGACGGGGTTTCACCATGTTGCCCAGGCTGGTCTCAAACTCCTGACCTCAGTGATCTGTCCGCCTTGGCCTCCCAAAGTGCTGGGATTACAGGCATGAACCACTGTGCCTGGCCTGTGTTTTATGACTTGTCTGCGCCTCAGTTTTCTTACTGGCAAAATAGGAATAGTAGTACTCACTTCATAGGCTTTTTTTTTTTTTAATTAGCATCTAATTTATTTTCACTGGCAAAAAAATGTGTATATTTATCATATACAACATGTTTTGAAATATGTATACATTATGGAATGGCTAAATGCAGCTGATTAACATCTGCATACCTCACATACTGTTTTTTGTATTGAGAACACTTTAGAATCGACTTTCTTAGTTATTTTCAAGAATACAGTACATTGTTATTAACTATAGTCACCATGCTAACTTATTTTTTTTTTGAGACAAGGTCTCGCTCTGTCACCCAGGCTGGGGTGCAGCAGCATGATCTTGGCTCACTGCAACCTCTGCCTCCCATGCTCAAGTTGGTATTACAGGTACGTGCCACCAGACTCAGCTAATTTTTATTTATTTATTTATTTATTTATTTATTTATTTATTTATTTATTTATTTATTGTAATTTTAGTGGAGACAGGGTTTTGCCATGTTGGCCAGGCTGGTCTCAAACTCCTGACCTCAAGTGATCCACCCACCCCAGCCTCCCAAAATGCTGGGATTACAGGCCACTGCACCCAGCCAATCACTGTGCTGTATCTCCTGATAGATCTCTTGAACTTATTCCTCCTATCTATTGATAGGATTTTATGAGGAATAAATTATCAGTATAAGTGAAGGGCAAAACAGTGACTGGAATAGTCAGGGCTCAATAAATATTAGCCATTGTAACTATACCCCTTGCCAACCTTGACCAGTTTTCTTCTCAGGATCCCTTGGCTCTGACAGTGACGTGACTAGTTGCCGATGACCTAGGTTCAGAATCTTGGAGTCAATCTTGACTCATACCTTATCTCGCTTAGGGGGCAGAGCTGGGTTTGAATTCTGGGACTGCTGCTTACTATTAATACTTGTGCGACCTGGGCAAGGTAACTAAGCTCCCTGAGCTTCATGTTCCTCATTGGTAAAATAAAGATGTTGTAGCTTTCACTGTAGGGTTGTTATAATAATTTAATGATAGTATTTAATAATAATAATAATATATAATAATTTATAATAATTTAATGATAGTGAATGGTTCGATGCCTGATGCTAAATAAATGGTACTTGTTATCATTATCATCCTGTATATCATTAGGAACTGACACCTATATATTTTTCCCTTTACATGTCCTTGTATCCATCTCTTCTTTTTTATTTCCCTCCCACCATCCTGGACTAGGCCTTCCTCAGCCTCCCGAGTTTCTGCAGTAGCCCTCCTTCTAACTTTGCTGACCCATTTTATTCATTTTCCTCTTTCTTTCTTTTTTTCTTTCTTTCTCTACCTTTTTTTCTTTCCTCCCTCCTTCCCTCCTTCCCTTCCTTTCCTTCCCTTTCTTCCCTTCCTTCCCTTCCTTCCTTCCTTCCTTCCTTCCTTCCTTCCTTCCTTCCCTATCTCTTTTTCTTCCTTTGTAAGAAATATTGGCCAAGTGCAGTGGCTCACGCCTGTAATCCCAGCACTTTGAGAGGCCGAGGTGGGTGGATCACCTGAGGTTGGGAGTTCAAGACCAGCCTGACCAACACGGAGAAAACCTATGTCTACTAAAAATACAAAATTAGCCGGGCATGGTAGTGCATGCCCGTAATCCCAGTTACTCAGGAGGCTGAGGCAGGAGAATCGCTTGAACGCGGGAGGCGGAGGTTGCAGTGAGTCAAGATCGCGCCATTGCATTCCAGCTTGGGCAAGAAGAGCAAAACTCCGTCTTAAAAAAAAAAAAAGAAATATTAATGGGACATTGTCTCAGTGCTGGGGATATAGTAGTGAACAAGGCTGGTCACGGTGGCTCACGCCTGTAATTCCAGCACTTTAGGAGACTGAGGCAGGTGGATCACCTGAGGTCAGGAGTTCGAGACCACCCTGACCAATATGGTGAAACCCCGTCTCTACTAAAAATACAAAAATTAGCCGGGTATGGTGGCGTGCGCCTGCAGTGGGAGGCCAAGGTGGAAGGATCACGAGGCCAAGAGATTGAGACCATCCTGGCCAACATGGTGAAACCTCATCTCTACTAAAAATACAAAAATTAGCCGGGCATGGTAGCGCATGCCTGTAATCCCAGTTACTTAGGAGGCTGAGGCAGGAGAATCACTTGAACCCGGGAGGCAGAGGTTGCAGTGAGCCGAGATTGCAACACTGCACTCCAGCCTGGGCAACAGAGCCAGACTCCGTCCCAAAAAACAACAACAACAAACACAAACAAACAAACACAAATAATAAATTTCTTTTTTTTTTTTTTTGAGACGGAGTCTCACTCTGTCGCCCATGCTGGAGTGCAGTGGCGTGATCTCGGCTCACTGCAAGCTCTGCCTCCCGGGTTCATGCCATTTTCCTGCCTCAGCCTCCTGAGTAGCTGGGACTGCAGGCGCCCACCACCATGCCCGGCTAATTTTTTTGTATTTTTAGTAGAGATGGGGTTTCACTGTGTTAGCCAGAATGGTCTCTATCTCCTGACCTCGTGATCGCCCCACCTCGGCCTCCCAAAGTGCTGGGATTACAGGCGTGAGCCACTGCGCCCGGCCACAGATAATAAATTTCTTATGTTAAACATAGATTGCTTGAACAACAACAACAATAATGCCATATTTTCTCCCTACTATCTCATTTTATTCATCATAACAACCCTAAGGGTAAGTTTTGGTATTCTCATTTTACAGATGAGAAAACTGAGGCACAGAGAGATTGCGCTGATTCTCTGAACTCACCCCTTGAAATGGTTGGCACCTAATTATGGGCTTGCTGTTTGCTTTCTTAAAATTTTGGTTTTAACTTCTCATTTAGATCATAGGTCCCTTAAAAGCAGAGCCCTAGTCTTCTCCTCCTTATATCTCCTTCTCCTCATATCTTGTGGCCAAGCACTGTGTGCTATACACAGTGAGTGCTTTTTAACGGGTCTGTCTGTTGGATGGATCCTGTTCTGATATGGGCCGCTTATATTGTTGGTGGTGCCATCTTGAATGCTTTCCACTCTGGGCCCAAGGATGGAGAACCTGGAGATGGTGCGGGCCACAGAAGTGAGGAGGCTAGGCCTCCACCCCAAACGGGCAGTGATTCTGCTTGTCCACTAGAGGCCGCCTTAGACCCAGTTTTAGAGAGCCGGAGAGCTACCAGATTACTCAGCCCACTCCACCCCAGGGGTCATTTCCAGCACCAAGTCTGTCTTAGAACCCAAGGCCCCACAGTCCATTATTGGTGCCTCCAGCTTTGGTTTCTTCCAGTAGATCACTAGATCTCAGACATGGAATGAGCTCCAGAATAAAAGTTGCTGATGCCAGCTAGATAACAGGAGTGTTCTGGCAGGTTCCAGGTGCCCCTCAATGAGCCAAATCAACAAATGTATATGGGGCACCCAACTGAGCACCTTCTGTGTACTAGGCAGGGTACTATACTCTGGGACTAGTTTGGTGAACAAGACCTCCCTTCCTACTCTCCCGGCTCTTATGATCTAATGAGGTACACAGACAAATCTAAAATCAATGCATTGTGTGATAAACTGCTGACATGATTTCTCCTCCAGGGTTAGTTCTCTCTATGTCTCATTTCACTGTGAATTATCCCATGAGACACCTACTTGCTTTAGGGCAAGGAAGTAAGGCCAGAAGCAGAGAAAAGAAAATCATCCACATTTGGAGAATCACTGCAGAACCCCTCCTTTCTGGAGGTAGAAGGATCTCCAGTGTCTTCTGGTAGATCTGAGGGCATCTGGGGCTGGAGTGGGTGCTGGGGACAAGGAAGTACCAGGCCACCTCGACACAGCCTTCCTGCTCTCCCTTCTCCAGGTGGCCTGGGAGCTTTGCTTGGGAAGTGAAGCAGATTCCCCAGACTTTGGGTTGCGATCTGCCTGCTTACTTTCTCACTGATTTATCTTTGCCTCTTTTTGTTTATTTATTTCTTCCTTTATCTCAGATTATCTGTCAGTCAACATGTTTGTCAAATGAATGTGATATTCAGGGCACTCTTTTTCACTCAGAAGCGTGAGGTCAAGGAAGTCACAACAGAGTTGGGGAGATAAGATACAGAGGGATAGAGACAGACTCCCGTGCAGTGCCGCATTTTTGTAAGTGCAAGTTGTGGCTGCCCGTGGCCATTTCCAGGGATAGATCCCTGGGGTCTGAGGGGGTCCGGGAAGGCTTCCTTCCTGGAGGAGCTCTCAGCCTGCCCAGTGGTGAGTTTCTGTGTGTGGGTGTTTTCAGAAAAGACAGAGAAGAGTGAAACATCCCCTCCACCCAGTTGTTCATTCCGCTGTGCCTGGACAAGGGTCTCAGAGGCCCCAGTGCTCCACATTCCTGAGAAGCAGCTTCTGAGTCAGAGCCCCAGAAACAGCTGAGGCGGCTTCAGGCTGGAGTCTTGGCTCTGTTTTCCTCCATTCTGTCCAAAAGCAACTCCCTCCGTAGCTATTTGGATGTGACCAGAAACCCAAGCAGGGCCCTGGGGTGGGAGCCTGGCTCAGCCAAAGTCTATAAAATGGATTTGTTCCCTGCATTCCCTCCAGGGCTGCAGCCGTCAGGTAAAGGTGGGTGCCCAGTGACACCTGTGCCAGAAAGCCCAAGGGGCAGGGGAGACTCACCCTGTGCCTACAAGTTACAGCCCCCAATGCAGCTATTATTGGGTTGCCTCCGGGAAGGGGGTCGTAATTAGGATTTGGCTTAAGTTAAGACAGCAGCATTCCCCGGGCAATCTGCCAGCACCTCCTCACTGCCTGGGCGTGGGGCCCAGGACATGCCAGGGCAATGCCAGAGAGCTGAGTCAGGGGGCGGCATTAGGGGAACAGAAAAACCCTTCCCACCCGCCAGCCAAGAGAGGAGAGGAAGCTGCCTGGGGGCCCGCTGTGATGGCCCTGCATGCCCAGACCACTAGCAGGCTGTGTATGGGGTCACTTCTCAGGCCACAGAGCCATGAAGCCCCATATTTCCTGGGGCCATCAGCAGAAGGCCAGGGCTCCCCATTCATTCTCTGAGTTCCCTTCTTCCTGCAAAGACCTCTAGCTATGCAGGTCTAGGTTCCCCAAACCCCCTTCTACATTGATGCAGGCCCTGCCATTGCCACTTTCTTAAGACTGTGACCTTGGGCGAGTCACTTACCTGGGTGAGATTTAGATTCCTTATATTTAAGATGGGATGAAGAATATCTGCTTGCCTCATAGGGCTGCAGTAAGGATCAAATGAGATAATGTCTATGAAGGTATCTTGTATATTATAAAGCACATTTATAATAAGGGTATTATTGTTGTCATCATTATTCCTGAGACAGAAATTATAGCCTCTGGCTCCTGAAGCTCAAAGTCCTCCTCTTTGCCTCCTTTATTCTGACAAGTTGCTCTGAAACCCAGTGCCATAATCTTAACCCAGTCTTGAGCCTCGGAAGCATTGACACCCGCTCTTCTGCCTGGTGCTATGGTGCCAGCTCCGGGAAGCAACCCCCATCACCCTAGCTCTGTTAAACCGGTTCTTTCTCTTCTAATCAGACTCCTCCAGTCCAGTTTGCCTGCAGTGATGACAAAGAAACCTAAAATAGCACTGGCTCTGCAAACACTGCTAGAAACTGAGCTTGGGGCATAAGGTGCTGTGTGTCACCCATGGGCCCGTCTGGGCATCCCAGCCAGGTGCAGCCCTCTGCCCTCCAGGGTCTGGCCTATCTTCCTTTATGCAGCCCCAGGATGACAGTTCCTCCTGCCAGCACTTTGTGTGGCTGAATTGGATGACTACCTAGAAAGGTGGCTTGGCTAGAGGTGCCAGAGGAGGGGGCTTACTGCTCCCTCGACCAGGTCCTCACCCCTGCGCTCTTGGGAACTTCCCTCGTGCCAAGAGGCCAGGTGAGCTGAGCTAATATCACAGGGAACAGCAGCTGCAACTGTGGCCCCAGGGAAGGTTGTGGACTGGGTACCGGAAAACCCTGATTCTGAGGACCCTGTGACGAGCAGGCCCTGGCTTGTCATTGTAACTACAGAACCAGTTTAGTGTGCAGCTGCTGGAGTGCCTGCCTGTGGGCCACTGGGCCTAGCTAGGCTCTGGGATTTCCCATGGGGCCTTCATATGACTTACCCTGGTGGGTGTGGTGGCTGCCAAGGCCTGATTCAAATGAGGAAGCTTGCAGCAGGGAGCCACGGGCATTTCTTGCCGTTCTAGCAGAACACTCATCATTGCCCAGTCCTTCTCTAATTGACCCGATGTTAAGTCGCCATTTGCATGTGGCACGAGTCTCTACCTTTAGAACTTTCTCATCCAGCTCTTTTGTTTTCTTTTCTTTCCTTCTTTCTTTCTTTCTCTCTTTTTCTTTCCTTCCCTTCACTTCCCTCCTCTTCCCTTCCCCTACCCTCCCCTCCCCTCCCTTCTCCTCCCCTTCCCTTCCCTTCCCTTTTCTTTGTCTCATCATCTCCCTCTGTCGCCCCAGCTAGAATGCAGTGGTGTGATCTTGGCTCACTGCAACCTCCGCTTCCCAGGCCCAAGTGATTCTTGTGATTCTCCTCAGCCTCCTGAGGAGCTGGGATTACAGGCACGCGCCACCATGCCTGACTAATTTTTTGTATTTTTAGTAGAGACAGGGTTTCACCATGTTGGCCAGGCTGGTCTTGAACTCCTGACCTCAAATGATCCTCCTGCTTTGTCCTCCCAAAGTGCTGGGATTACAGGTGTGAGCCACCACTCCTGGCCTCATCCAGCTCTTTCTTTTCTTTTTTTTTTTTTTTTGAGACAGAGTCTCACTCTGTTGCCCAGGCTGGAGTGCAGTGGCCTGATCTTGGCTCACTGCAATCTCCTTCTCCCAGGCTCAAGCGATTCTCATGCTTCAGCCTCTTGAGTAGCTAGGACTACAGGTGCCTACCACCACACCCAGCTAATATTTGTATTTTTTGGTAAAAGCGGCCAGGCTGGTCTTGAACTCCTGAACTCAGATGATCCACCCACCTTGGGCTCCCAAATTGCTGGGATTACTGGTGTGAGCCACTGCACCTGGCCTTCTCCAGCTTTTTCTAAAACACCTTCTTTAGTACGTGTGTTCCTTTGCTGGGTGGTTACTATAAGAAAGACAGATGAAGTCTTAGCTTATGTCAGAATCCCAAACTGATGGTCTGTTGGTCAAATGTAGACCCCAGACCTGATTTTGTTAACATGTACTGTTTTAATTGGGAAAATTTAACATTAAAAAATCCAGGTTTCAGCTGGGCATGGTGGCTCATACCTGCACTTCCAGCACTTTAGGAGGCCGAGGCAGAAATATCGCTCGAGGTGAGGAGTTCAAGACCAGCCTGGGCAACATAGCAAGACCCCACCTCTACCAAAAAAAACTAGCCAAGTGCAGTAGTGCGTGCCTATAATTCTAGCTACTTGGGAGGAGCATCCCTTGAGCCAGGAGGTAGAGGCTGCAGTGAGCTGTGATTGTGCCACTACACTCCAGCCTTCGTGACAGAATGAGACCCTGTCTCTAACAAAACCAAAATCAAAACAAAACAAACCCAGATTTCAAATATCTTAACATTTGGTGTCCTTAGGTTGATTTTTCTCAGAAGCAGACCCTGCTACAAGGCTTCAGTACCAAGTAGTTTATTTGGGAGGGGGGTTCAGTACCAAGTAGTTTATTTGGGAGTTAATTCCAGGAAACTGCAGTAAGGGAGTGGGGAAGTGAGACAGAGAAAGAAAGTGGGAGCTGGGTGCAGAGGTTCATGCCTGTAATCCCAGCACTTTGAGAGGCCAAGGCAGGAGGCTCGCTTGAGCCCAGAAGTTTTGAGACCAGCTGGGCAACATAGTGAGACCCTGTCTCTACAAAAACATTTAAAAATTAGCTGGGCGTGGTAGCGCATGCTTGTAGTTCCAGCTACTTGGGAGGCTGAGGTAGGAGAATTGCTTGAGCCTGGGAGCTGTGATTGCACCACTGCACTCCAGCCTGGGCAACAGAGTGAGAATGTGCCTCAAAAAAAAAAAAAAAAAGGCCAAGTGCAGTGGCTCACTCCTGTAATCCCAGCACTTTGGGAGACCAAGGTGGGCAGATCATTTGAGGTCAGGAGTTTGAGAGCAGCCCGGCCAACATGGCAAAACACTGTGTCTACAAAAAATACAAAAATTAGCCAGGCCTGGTGACAGGCACCTGTAATCCCAGCTACTTCGGAGGCTGAGACAGGAGAATCGCTCGAATCCGGGAGACGGAGGTGGCAGCGAGCTGAGATCACGCCACTGCACTCCAGTCTGGATGACAGAGCAAGACTCCGTCTGAAGAAAAAAAAATTACAGAAAGGAATTGAGACAGTCAATAAGGGTGAGGTTTCAAGGAAGGAGTATATGGGCAGCTGGAGCTTAATTTTCCTGGAGAACTCTGGGAAAAGTGTCCAACATGTATCTCAAAGTTTTCTCACCTGAGAGGCAAGGGCATTAGGGTATTTATCCACCAAACTCATCAGTCACTGGTTGGGCGCTGATGTGGTGTAGGGGAGGAAGGGTGATGGCAGTGGTAACTCCTGGGGAACTTCCAGCCTACTGTGCAGGAGGGAAGAGTGGGCTCCAGAGGCCAGAGGAAGCTGACACTGACAGGATCTGCTACAATACAGAAGACCTAGCAAAACTGGTCTTCAGCTCCCACGTGGCAATAATCAGCGAAAGCTGAGCAGCAGTTGCTCCTTTAGGAAAGTCAAGAACTGCACTCAGCCTGCTTCCCTCTTTATATTACCTGTACAGCTTCGTGGGTGCTCACGTTCACGACTCCTGGTTTATGTCTGTGTGTAGTCTACTCCACTACAGCTCTGAATCCCACTGTCTCTGTTTCCAATAGTTTGTTTCCTATTCTTCTATGCATTACATGATACAGCTAGCCCAGTGATTCCAAAATATGTTGACTTGCCGGGCACAGTGGCTCATGCCTATAATCCCAGCACTTTGGGAGGCTAATTCGGAGGATTGCCTTAGTCCAGAAGTTCAAGACCAGCCTGCGCAATGTGGTGAAACCATCTCTTCAAAAAGAAGAAGAAGAAAAAAGTACAAAACTAGCCAGTCATAGTGGTGCGTTCCTGTAGTCCCAGCTACTCCGGAGGCTGAAGTGGGAGGATCACCCGTCTGGGAGGCCGAGGCTGCAGTGAGCTGAGATTACACTCTAGCCTGGGTGACACAGTGAGACCCTGTCTCCAAAAAAAAAAAAAAAAAAGAAAAAATGTTGACTTATTATTTTTGTTTCTCTAGCCCTGCAACTGAATTATTTAGCTCCCTGAATCTCAGACTGCCTTCCCTCTATGCAGTTAAGTGCACTGTGTCAGAGCATGTGAAATAGAGCCTCACTTTGAGGACTGATGAGGGGAGGCCCTTCATTATCTCTTTGACGTCTTGTACCTGACTGGCTTTCAGTTCCTACAGTGCTCTGAGTTCCTTTCTGCCTCATGTCAACTCCTCTGCCTGGGAAGTTCTTTTTCCCCTTACGACAGGCTCCCTTGTGGCCATTCTTCAGGATTCAGTGTCAATGTCACCTCCTCGGTGGGATCTTCCACTTCATCCGCTCCTCCGCCCCTCACCAGGTTATGTCCCTCTGCTGTACATTCGCACAGGCCATTGTATTCCTTCTTAGCATATTCACAATCATTCCTTACATATTGGTTTAATTTGTATTTACACTGTGGTTGCATCATGAATGCAGTTTACTTACTCAAACCCGACCACACACTCAGCTGAAAAAGCCCAAAACAAAGAAATTCCTTTATTTAGAGTCACATGCCACCGTTAAAGCCAGATCTTGACAGCTACTGCCCCAGGGTCACAACCAAAGTACAAAGAGAAATAGATGTTATTTCTCGGCTTTTGTGCTTCTGAATGCCTAGGTCCTGGTAATGTAAGGGATTTGCAGGAATAAGTTGGCAATCTTTATCTCCCAGACTGATTTTAGAATCTGCCACTATTCCCATAAATGCAGAAGGTGGAAATCCATTGTATTATCTGGCTTCCCTCTGGATTGAAGCTCCACGAGGACAGGTTATGGGCTTGCCTTTATCATTGCTGGATCCCCAGAGTCTAGCACAGTGCTGGACACATAGTAAGTACTCAGTACATCTTGGGTTGATGGATAAATGATGCTAGGTGGATGATGGATAATGGATGATGGATGGAAGAGGGATGGTCAGAGCCATGAGGACCAGCACAGTGCAGGATGTCCCTGGAGATAGGCTAATACTTGATCCGACTTAACTACTGGGGGTGGGGAAGAAGGATGAAGGAAATGAGATGGTTGCACTACTCCAATGGAACTGACTTGCCAAAGGCCTGTACTTTTGCAGATCTCCAAGGATTTTTTAAATCCCACGCTCTACTTTCCCCCAAACTAAGATCATCAGATTAGAGCCTTAACCAAAGCAGTGTAGCCGCCTCTGAGTCACTGCACAGCCCTACTGTACCCCCTCAGGGCTCAGACAGTGTGCACCTCCCAGTTTGGATTCCTATCCTGACCCAAAAACCCCACCCAACTCCCTGCTGTGACCTTGCTCCTTATACTTTCCCTGTCCTCGCCCAAAGCTTTGTTTGACCCCAGTGCCAACCCTGATCTTGATCACAATTGCTTTTACAGCCCTGGTGCCAGTCCCAGCAATCCCAACCTTGATTCCCATATATACATATTTTAAAAAAATGTTTGGAGACTGGATCTTGCTATGTTGCCCAGGCCAGTTTCAAACTCCTGTCCTCAAGTGATCCTCCTGCCTCAACCTCCTGAGTAGCTGGGACTACAGATGTGCCACCATGCCTGGCTTTGATTCCCATCTTGACCCTAACCTTGGCCCAGGTATGTCTTTGCTTCTGATCCTGAGTACCTTGTACATCTGTGCATCTATGCCTTTTTTTATTATTATTTTTGGCTATTTATAAAGCTTTTGCACACATTATTTCATTTGACATTTACAACTTTACATAATCATCCTATTTTACACATGAGAAAACTGAGACTTGTGAAAAATGCCTAAGGCCACACAGCTAGTAAATGGGGGAAACTAGATCAGATTCAGGTCTTCCAGCTTTAAATCCAGCACTACAGGAGCCTGGGTGGCTGAAGCTCCCCATATAGGTCTCCGTTGCCCTTGTGAAGCCATGAGTTCAAAACCGGCACGGGTAACAGAGTGAGAAAAACAAAGGATCTCAGGGTCCTAATAGTAGTGGTGATAACAATAACCTTAGCTTACTGGGGAATTCCCTCATGACAAGCAGAGTGCCAAGAAGCTCTTCATGCACTAGCTGTCTTATCCCCACAGCAATGCTATGGAGCTTGATAGCCCCGTCTCACAGAGGAAACCATGGCTTATGGAGGTTAATGGCTTATGTGTTTAAGGTAGCACAGCTAACAAGAGTTTGAGCCAGAGTTTCAACCCAAGTCTCTCTGACTTTAATTGCAGTTCACTCCAGTCTTTATAAAGAAATGAGATGGGGCAACAGGAAGCAGCTGGAGCCCGGTCTTCTAACCATGGGCCCGCCATACCTTTTGAGCTGTAGTGCCAAATTCCAGGGTATTGTGTTTGATCACCAAAACTGGGTTAAAAATGAGTCAAGCCTTGGCAGAACTGACTCACTGTGGTGTCTGTCAGCTCTAAAAGGAGACAGGAAGCCTCAGAGGGCAACTGCGGACTGACCAGTGGCCAGTGGAAGAAGGTCTCAGAAGCATCCTACCGCAAACCCTGTGGGTGATAAACACAGAAATCCATGTGCCTGCCAAAGAAAAAAAGACTCAGACTCAAAGTTCATTTTTAAAATTAGACCTGCCAGTCCCCATTTCTTTCTCCATACTCAATGTTAAATTGTATTAGATGTGATATTATTGTGGTTATTTATGAGAAAATTTTTGTTCTTAACATATATAAACTGAAGTGTTTGGGGTGAAGTGTCTCAATGTCTTGCTTTCAAATTGCTAAAGAAAAAATAATTAAAATGAGGTGCATACACATGGCCACCCCGTGTGGAGGGGGCAGGAGACAGAGAAGGCAATTATGAAAAAAGGTGAAAATTGTCAGCCCTATCCGTAGCAGAACTCCATTTGAGTCAACTTCTCTTTCTTTCTTTCTTTCTTTTTTTTGAGACGGAGTCTCACTCTGTCCCCCAGACTGGAATGCAGTGGTGCAATCTCGGCTCACTGCAAGCTCCACCTCCCGGGTTCACGCCATTCTCCTGGCTCAGCCTCCCAAGTAGCTGGGACTACAGGCGCCCGCCACCACGCCCGGCTAATATTTTGCATTTTTAGTAGAGACAGGGTTTCACTGTGTTAGCCAGGATAGTCTCGATCTCCTGACCTCGTGATCCACCCGCCTTGGCCTCCCAAAGTGCTAGGATTACAGGTGTGAGCCATAGTGCCCAGCTGGGTCAACTTCTCTTTCATCTCTAACACTCACACTTGATCCTTGTCCCTTGCCAGCAGGTTCTTTATCTCCATCCCAGTCCCCACCCCCATCTCAGTTCACATCACTGAATGTCGTTGCTGCTGTCTTCTCACGTCTCTGAGTCTCAGTCTCAGAGTCTGCTAGATCCTTCTGTTGTGGGATCCTTTTGTTTTGGGTAACTTTTTTTGTAGCAAAATATATGCAACATAAAATTTACCATTTTATTTTATTTTATTTTATTTTATTTTTATTTTTTGAGATGAAGTCTCAGGCACTGTCGCCCAGGCTGGAGCATAGTGGCACCATCTTGACTCACTGCAACCTCCGCCTCCCAGGTTCAAGCGATTCTCCTGCCTCAGCCTCCCAAGTAGCTGGAATTACAGGCATCCACCACCATGCTTGGCTAATTTTTGTATTTTTAGTAGATACAGGGTTTTCACCATGTTGGCCAGGCTAGTCTTGAACTCCTGACCTTAGGTGATCCACCCACCTCGGCCTCCCAAAGTGCTGGGATTACAGGCATGAGCCACTGCACCCAGCCAAAATTTACCATTTTAAAAATTATTATTTATTTTATTGTGGTAAATTATACATAACATAAAATTTACTTTTTTTTTGAGACAGATTCTCACTCTGTCACCCAGGCTGGAGTGCAATGGCATGATCATGGCTCACTGAAGCCTCAACCTCTGGGGGTCAAGTGATCCTCCCACTTCTGTCTCCTGGGTAGCTGGGACCACAGGTATGTGCCACCACGCCTGGCTAATTTTTTGTAGAAATGGAGTTTCACTATGTTGCCCAGGCTGGTCTCGAGCTCCTGGGCTCAAGCAACCCACCTACCTCAGCCTCCCAAAGTGCTGGGATTACAGGGGTGAGCCGCCGTGCCTGCCACCCATCCTGCCCTACTTTTTATTTATTTATTATTATTTATTATTATTATTTTTTTTAGACAGAGTCTCACTCTGTTGCCTAGGCTGGAATGCAGTGGCTCAATCAAGCCTCAAACTCCTGGGCTTGGCCGGGCACAGTGGCTCACACCTGTAATCCCAGCACTTTGGGAGGCCAAGGTGGGTGGATCGCCTGAGCACAGGAGTTCGAGACCACCCTGGGCAACATGGTGAAACATGTATTTCTCTACTAAAATACAAAAAATTAGCTGGGCACGGTGGCATGCGTCTGTAGTCCCAGCTACTCGGGAGGCTGAGGCATAAGAATTGCTTGAGCCCATGAGGTGGACGTTGCAGTGAGACGAGATTGTGCCACTGCAGTCCAGCTTGGGCTACAGAATGAGACTCTGTCTCAAAAACAGAAACAAAACAAAACAAAACAAAACAAAAACCAACCAAACAAACAAACAAAGAAAACTCCCAGGCTCAAACAATCTTCCACATCTGGCTAATTTTTTAAATTTTTTGTAAAGACAGGGTTTTGCTCACTATGTTGCCCAGGCTGGTTTTGAACTCCTGGCCTCAAGCAATCCTCCCACCTCAGCCTCCCAAAGTGCTGGGATTACATGTGTAAGCCACCACACCTAGCCAAAATTTACCTTTTTAACTATTTTAAAATGTATATTTCAGTGACATTAAATACATTCACATTGTTGTGTAAAAATCACTGATACACATTCCAGAACTTTTTCATTATCCCAGACAGAACCTCCACCTGTAAATAATAACTTCCATTCCCCTTCATCCTCACCCCCTCTAACCACCATTCTATTTTCTGTCTCTATAAATTTGCCTATGTTAAGTACCTCATGTAAGTGGAATTATACAATATGTGGCCTTCTGTGTCCGGCTTATTGCACTTAGCATAATGTTTTCAAGGGTCATCCATGTTGTAGCAGGTATCAGAATTTCCTGTTTTTTTTTGAGACAGAGTCTTGCTCTGTCACCCAGACTGAAGTGCCGTGGCGTGATCTTGGCTCACTGCAACTTCTGCCTCCCAGGTTCAAGCCGTTCTCCTGCCTCAGCCTCCTGAGTAGCTGGGATTACAGGTGTGTACCACCATGGCCAGCTAATTTTTGTATTTTTAGTAGAGACAGGGTTTTACCATGTTGGCCAGGCTGGTCTTGAACTCCTGACCTCAAGTGATCCGCCTGCCTTGGCTTCCCAAAGTGCTGGGATTACAGGCATGAGGCACTGTGCCCAGCCCAGAATTTCCTTCCTTTTTAAGACTAAATAATATTTCATATATGTATATGCCAAGCTTTGTTTATCCATTCATCCATCGATGGACACTTGGGTTGCTTCTACCTTTTGGCTGTTGTGAATAATGCTGCTATGAACATGGGTATAAAAATACCTGTTTGAGTTCCTGCTTTCAATTCTTTTGGGTAGATACCTAGGAGCAGAATTGCTTGATCATATGGTAATTCTATGTTTAACTTTTTTAGGAACTACCAAAATGTTTTCAACAGTGGCTGCATCATTTTACATTCCCACCAGCAATGCACAAGAGTTCCAATTTCTCCATATTCCCACCAGTGCCCTTTTTTTTTTTTTTTTTTTTTGAGACAGGGTCTCGCTCTGTCACCCAAGCTGGAGTGCAGTGGCATGATCATAGTTCACCGCAGCTT
This sequence comes from Gorilla gorilla gorilla, assembly GCF_029281585.2. Classification (NCBI taxonomy): domain Eukaryota; kingdom Metazoa; phylum Chordata; class Mammalia; order Primates; family Hominidae; genus Gorilla; species Gorilla gorilla. The sequence goes on along the minus strand of NC_073232.2, from coordinate 41,855,516 downwards.
CAAACTCCTAGGCTCAAGTGATCCTCCCACCTTGGCCTCCTCAAGTACTGGGATTGAGGCCAGGCACGGTGGCACACACCTGTAATCCCAGCACTTTGGGAGGCCAAGGTGGGCGGATCACTTGAGGCCAGGAGCTCAAGACCAGCCTGGCCAACATGGTGAAACCCCGTCTCTATTAAAAATCCAAAAATTAGCTGGGTGTGGTGGTGTGCATCTGTAATCCCAGCTACTTGGGAGGCTGAGGCATGAGAATCAATTGAACCTGGGAGGTGGAGGTTCCGATTAGCTGAGATTTTGTCACTGCACTCCAGCCTCGGTGACACAGCAAGACTCCATCTCAAAAATAAAATAAAGTACTGGGATTACAGGTGTGAGCCACTAAGCCCGACCACCAGCACTTTTTCTTTTCTTTTTACTTTTGATAATAGCCATCCTAATGGGTGAGAGGTCATATGTGAGATCGTTTTTGAGCACAATACTCCAGATACCTGAGTGTTTCAGGCTCCAGGGTCTGCTTCTCCCCCTGAGACCCCACCTCTCCCAGCTCTAAGAACTGGCATTTCCTTGTGGTGGCAAAATCACCCTTGCAGCTGAGCAGCCAACATGGTTCTTTCTCCTGCACCCTCTGGTTTCTTCCAAGCTCTGAAGAGCTGGCTATCTCTCTGCCTTTCACTTATGTAGGGTTGGACTGAGAAATAATACAGGCTCTAGGGAGAATACTAACTCTTTCTGAGCCCACACTCTTCCGAACTTCTTTTTCCACATAGTCTTCCAGACCAGAGGCTACTGTGCTGACTCCATGGAGGCCAGCTATGGCTTTGACCTGCCACTGACCTCAGAACTAGAACAGCATCCAAAGTCTTGGGCAAAACTGTTTCTTGGTCCCATAAGGACCCAGGGGAACATCTTATATTGCTCTGGCTACAAACCCCATGCTATTTGAATCAGCCCCTTCCTTTGCTGAAGCTCGTATCTGGGTTTAGGTCTCCAAGACAGACACTGGGTGTGGTGATTCACCCTGTCTAATCCTCATGACTCTTCAAGGGGAACTTGGAGACCTGGAATTTTGGTCAGGAGTCCCTGTTCATATTCCCAGAACCCAGGCTCTCTGGGGTAACATTTGTTTATGTTGTTTAATAGTTACATCCTCTCCATGGCCTTCTGATGTCAAGAGCAGGCCACGTCAAACCTGGCCCCCATGTCCATGTTAAAGCTGGCCCCTATGGGCTACAGACGTCCCAGGCTTTGCTTCAGCCCAGGCCTCACCCCTTTGCTTACAAGTACCTGATGAAAATTTCTTTTTCTTTTAGCTGATTCTGTCTTCTGTGAAAGCAGGTGGAAAAGACGTTCTGCTGCATTCCACAGAAGGGAAAACAGGCATATGGAGGGAAGTGACTCAGCCAGGTTCATGGATGGAGTCAGCCACCAAGCCAGGAATGGAGCTCTATCCTCTGACTCTGAAACCACAGCCTTCACCATGGCAGTCACTCCTTTCTTCAAGAGGAAGCTTCAGCTCATGCTCGCAGATATGGCCTTTGGACTCAACAGGTGCTACTGGCATTGGGCAGTGGGGCTTTCTACCCCCGGTTCTTCCCACTCCAATCCAGGAGACTACTGGCCTTCAAATATGGATTTCATGGTACAGCACTTTAAAGGAACTTTCTAAGACTTCCTTTTTTTTTTTTTTTTTTTTTTTTTTTTAGACACAGTCTTGCTCTGTTTCCCAGGCTGAAGTGCAGTGGCACCATCTCAGCTCACTGCAACCTCTGCCTCCCCGTTTCAAGTGATTCTCATGTCTCAGCCTCCCAAGTAGCTGGGAATACAGCCACCTGCCACCACGGCCGGCTAATTTTTTGTATTTTTAGTAGAGATGGGGTTTCACCATGTTGGTCAGGCTGGTCTCGAGCTCCTGACCTCAGGTGATCTGCCTGCCTTGGCCTCCCACAGTGCTGGGATTATAGGCGTAAGCCACCGTGCCTGGCCTCGAAGACTCTTTCTAAAGCAAAGCACATGACTTTCCAAGTTTGGAAAATCAAAAGCCCCTAAAGATAGGAAAGATGACAGCTGTACAAGTCCTCATGCCTTCCCTTGCACTCTCGCTTCCTCTCTCGGAGTCCTCTCATTTCAATTCCCAATTCCATTACTGCACCAAGCTTCTGGGGTTCATGCTCCCCACAGCCCAAGCACAGACAAATTTCAAATCACTGTCTTTTGCTTCCTATATTTCAACTGAGATTGATGGGGATTTTCAGTTTTACTAAACTTAAGCACACCCTTGCTCAAGAACCTGCAGTACCTTTCTGGAGTCTATGGAATCAAGTGCACACTTCTAGCTGCAGTAAGATCTTTTATAATCTGACCTCACTCTAGTTGAACTTAGCTCTCATGCAATGTAAACCTTCCCTAATCAAGCCAGACTTCTCACTGCTTGTGCATACATCTACACACACACACACACACAGAGAGAGAGAGACTTAAATACATACAGGTTTATTCTCCACAACATGTAAAAATGTTTATTCCTAGCTCCTGTCTCTTTCCAGGGGTCTTACCTGGAATTCTTGTTTCCTGCCCTCTGCCAATCCCAACCTCACCCATCTTTTAAGATTTGTTCATGGGTGAGCGCGGTGGCTCACACCTGTAATCCCAGCACTTTGGGAGGCTGAGGTGGGTGGATTACTTGAGATCAGGAGTTTGAGACCAGCCTGGCCAACATGGTGAATCCCGTCTCTACTAAAAATACAAAAATTGGCTGGATGTGGTGGTGTAAGCCTGTAATTCTAGCTACTCAGGAGGCTGAGGCAGGAGAAATGCTTGAACCTGGAGATGGAGGCTGCAGTGAGCTGAGATCATGCTACTGCACTCCAGCCTGGGCGACAGAGCAAGACTCTGTCTCAAAAAAAAAAAAAAAAAAAAGATTTGTTCAGGAAGCCAGGCACGGTGGTTCATGCCTGTAATCCCAGCACTTTGAGAGGCCAAGGTGGGCAGATTGCTTGAGCTCAGGAGTTCAAGACCAGCTTGGGCAACATGGTGAAACCCCTTGTTCTCTACCAAAAATAGAAAAACTAGCCAGGTGTGGTGGCGGGTGCCTGTAGTCCCAGCTACTCAAGAGGCTAAGCAGGAGAATTGCTTGATCCTGGGAGGCAGAGGTTGCAATGAGCCAAGACAGCGCCACTGCACACCAACCTGGGTGACAGTGTGAGACCCTGTTCCCCTCCCCCCGCAAAAATAGATTAGTCCGGGAAATCTCTAACTTTAGTGTCTCCAGTCTCTGAACTTCTGCTGCATTTGTGGCTGATAGGCTGCTTAAAGATTAACAACTTTTACAAAAATCTTGGTAAAAATTACATAATATTTACCATCTTTACAATTTTTTATGTGTGCAGTTCAGTAGTGTTTAGTACATTTCGCTTGTTGTGCAACCAATCTCCAGAACCTTTTTTTTTCAAGACGGGGTCTCACTCTGCCTCCCAAAGTGCTGGGATTACAGGCATGAGCCACCACGTCTGGTCCAGAACTTTTACATTTTGTAAAACTGAAGCTGTATACCCACCCATTGAACAATAACTCATCATTTCCCCCTTCCTCAGCCTCTGGCAACCACCATTCTACTTTCTGTTTGTATGAATTTGACTATTATATAAAATATAAGTAGATTTAAGTGGAATTATACAGTATTTGCCTTTTTGTGACCAGCTTATTTCACTTACTATGCTGTCTTCAGGGTTTATTGACGTTTTAGCATGTGATAGGATTTCGTTCCTTTTTAAGATTGACTAATATTCCATGTGTAGATATGCTGCATTTTGTTTATCCATTTATCTGCGTGGACATTTGGGTTGCTTCCCCCTCTTGGCTATTGTGAACAGTGCTGCTGTGAACAAAGGTATGCAAATCTCTCATCAAGACCCTGCTTTTACTTCTATATCTAGAAGTGGAGTTGCTGAATCATCTGGTGGTTCTGATTTTTTTGAGGAACTGCCATATATCAGCTGCACAATTTTACAATCCCACCAACAGTGCACAAGGATTCCACTCTCTCCACATGATCACCAACACTTGTTATTTTCTGTTTATTTTTTTCTTTATAGTTGCCATCCTGTTTAAAGACTTTTTCATTGTTTCATGTAAATTCATTTTGTCTTCCTAACAGATTTCAGGTGTCTTCAGGGCAGGAATCTTGCCCTGTTCTCCTGTGTACCCTCAGTGCCTAGCACCGTATGAGGCATGTCCTGAGGTGTCTGAAGGTCCTTTTTGGTTGATTGGATGAAATGAACAGTTTGAGTTGAGCTTAGTCCTTTTGAGAACTTAGGGTAGAATTCCCTTTACAAACAGAACAAGCTGACTGCTATGATACAGACTGAACGAATCTTCAGGACACTGCTGCACTGTGGAGCAAAGTCTGCATGGGGACAGTGTCACTGTCGCTTCCTCTTTGACTGAAGATGCAATATTGTGGTCATCACACAAGCTGCTGGGTCTACTCTCCCTGCAAAGCATAATGCTCTGGAAACCCAATTCTATGCAGGTAGAACCAGAAGACCTTAGAAATAAAAACAAAACCAAAAACTGACCTTGAGAAGCTCAGATGAGGGACAGCATGGGAACTGAGAGGAAACATCACAGATAGACAGGTACTAGTAGGTACAGCTATTCTCAACTCTGCTTTGTTCTAACCGCTACTTAATTTCCCTTCATTTTCCTGAGGTCTTGGGGAGCCAATTTTTTATTCACTGCTATGACTTTGAGGGTTCCTCTGGGTCTCCAAGCTCTTTTTTTTTTTTTTGGGGGGGGGGACAGAGTCTCACTATGTCACCCAGGCTAGAGTGCAGTGGCATGCTCTTGGCTCACTGCAACCTCTGCCTCCCGGGTTCAAGCAATTCTTGTGCCTCAGCCTCCTGAGTAGCTGGGACCACAGACGCATACTACCATGTCCAGCTGATTTTTTTTTTTTTTTAAATTTTAGTAGAGACAGGGTTTCACCATGTTGCTCAGGCGGTCTTGAACTCCTGAGCTCATGCAATCCACCTGCCTTGGCCTCCCAAAGTGCTAGGATTACATTTGAGCCACTGCACCTGGCCTCCAAGCTCTTTTAGTCTATATGGAAAAGTCCCTCCACTTAGCCATGTGTTTGGCATTTAAAAAATAAAACTATCACTAGGAATCTAAAAAAAGAACAAGTACAAAAGTGCTGAAGCAATTAACTTTCTGAGAACAGATTCTCTAGAAAAGTCGCCTCGAGGTGGCTTGGTTGGCACAAGGCTCTCAGGTATACATCCCTTTCCTTGATTCATCCCTGTCTGGGGAATGCTGCCCAAAGACCTGCTTTGTAGTCCCGGGCCATCCCCACCTCTGTGTTCTCCTCCGGCCCCCATCTCAAAGGATGGGGTTGAAGTAGAAGCCCCAGTAGATAGATAGTTTGTAGTTTAGTTGGGTGAAAAAAATAAAACAACACTCCCTAGATATATGATGCATTGGCTGACATTTTCCCCACTTGTTTGGTGATGAGAATCCTCTGGGTCACCTATTAAGGTTCCTTCAGATTCCCTCCTATCAGATTCCTTCACTTGAGGCCAGGAGTTCAAGACCAGCCTGGACAACACAGAGAGACCTCATCTCTACAAAAATTAAAAAAAAAAACAGGGCATAATGGTGCATACCTGTGGTCCCAGCTACTAGGGAGGCTGAGGTAGGAGGACTGCTTGAGCCAAGGGGTTTAAGGCTGCAGTAAGGTATGATTGCATCACTGCACTCTAGTCTGGGTAACAGACTGATACGCTGTCTCTCTTTAAAAAAAATCAGATTTCTAGGCCCCGTCTAAAGAATCAGAATTTACAAACGGGTAACCTGAAAATCTGTACTTCTTCAACTTTCAAGCCAAGTGACTCTTATCATCAGACAAGTGTGGCAAAGATAACATTACTGAATATTTATTATTTCAGATACCTGGGCATCTACTCAACAGGGCTTTTTTTTTTTCTTTTTTTTCTTTTTTCCCCTTCAGGGAAGGGTAAAGAGACAACACCATCTTAGTGATGATTATCAACACAGGCTTGGGAGCAGGAAACCTGGGTTTGATTTGCCAGGTATTGGCTGTGTGATCTTGGACAAGTTATTTAACCTCTCAGTGCCTCAGTTTCTTTATCCATAAAGTGGGGATGATATTGCATCTCCTTCACTGAGGATCAAATGAAATAATGCATACAGAACTGTTAGTCCAGTGCCTGCTAAATAAAAGCCATTGTCAATAAATAGATGCTATTGTTATTTCCCCATAGAAGAACCCTAGAGTATCCCCATCATATAAATATGGGTGAATAGTTGTGGAAAAGGAAGACTGGCTATGGGTGGTTCCAGGAGTCCACACAGATAAATAAGCACAGCCAGAAGGCCCAGTGATCACTTCTCTGACTAGACCCAGCAGACACAACTGTGGCTGGCTACATTAGACAAATGGAAGAACACTTTAATCAAAGTCTGGTTCAAGGTGGGCAGGCAGGAATCAAGGCAGACATGACTTGGATGGACAGCTGGAGCTATCCTGGGATGTCACCATGGGTTAGAAGTAGGAAGATTCCCAGTTAGAAGGACAAGCACCTCCACTTGCCTGATTGAATTTGATACTGCCTCAGAGATAGTTCTCCAAACCTGGAGTCAACCAGGTCTGCATGTGAGTCTCAGTGCTTCCATTTCCCTGGAGTTTAACCTTGTGGAAATTGCTTAAGCCCAGTGAACCTTCATTTTCTCATCCATAAAATGGTGACATTAATAGTACCTTCCTTAAAGGTGTTAAGATGTAAAAAGAAAATGAATGTAATGCAAATAAAAGTTGGTTATTATTATTATTATCTATCTTTAACAAGGGATAAATTGTAAGATTGTATTGTCCCCTTGGAGACAACAGACTTCTTTTTTACTTTTATTTTTTGAGACAGAGTCTCATTGCCCAGGCTGGAGTGCAGTGGTGTGATCAAGGTTCATCGCCACCTCAACCTCCCAAGCTCAAGCAATCCTCCCACCTCAGCCTCCTGAGTAGTTGGGACCACGGGTGTGTGCCACCACTTCTGGCTAATTTTTAAAAAATATATTATAGAGACGAGGTCTCACTATGTTGCCCAAACTGGTCTGATACTCCTGGGCTCAAGCCATCCTCCCGCCTCGGACTCCCAAAATGTTGGGATTACAGGTGTGAGCCACTGCATCTGGCACTCTGCCTTTTCTTTAGTCCCTGCCACATTCCCCACCATCACTGTCTCCAGAGTAAACAAAGAACGCCCATGTAGATTACCCACATACTGTTCCTCCCACTCACTCTGCACACACACCTGCCTCCAGGGATCCCTGCTCCCTCTTCCCACAGATATTCATACATTTAGTCCTCTAGCAGCCTTCTCAAAGGAGACTGTCCCCTCTGCAGGACGTGGCTGCCTCCAAACCCTCCTCAGAGGCTCAGCAAACCAGAGAAAAGAAGCACCTTCTGCAGGAGGGTGGGCAAGACAGATTGAGGATGGGGATGGATGGTGATCGGGAAAAGGGAGGAGCTGAGGATTCAGAATAAGAAAGGAGAGGGTGGAAATGTGTCATGAAGTTCCTCAAAATCTGTGAATCCTGAATCTCATCATTTTTAGCGAATGAACTCAGATGATTCACTTCCCTTCATTAGCCTCTATTTTCCTCTCTGTGTAATGGAAGGGGAAGTGCTTGCTTTGAAGACAGAGATGCATATAGAATCCAGCACATAGAATCCAGCTTGGGAGAGCCATGAGCATGTGGAATTAGACATCATATGGGTTATGAATATTATGTTAGTTTTCTTCTGAATAGGATTTTTTCAGTATTTCAGCTTCTGGCTGAACATATATCCCTAAATATTATTGACTTTTTGGCAGTCTTCAGCAAGCCCACCATTTGCTGGTTAGTCATCCCAGTCCTTTGTTCCTGGGCATGCCCCTTTGCTTCTAGTTAAGCATCTATTGCCACCCAACATGGTAACCTGAACTCTGAGCAGAAGTTTTAGGACCAGGGCCTAACTTTGGTTCCTGATGAGGGGCTCAGAATCCAGAAGGTCTGGTAAGCCATGACCAACACTACTTTTTTTTTTTTTTTATGGAGTCTCCCTTTGTCACCCAGGCTGGAGTGCAGTGGCCCGATCTCGGCTCACTGAACCCTCTGCCTCCCGGGTTCAAGCAAGTCTTCCGCCTCAGCCTCCTGAGGAGCTGGGATTACAGGCGTGTGACACCACACTGGCTAATGTTTGTATTTTTAGTAGAGACGGGGTTTCACCATGTCGGCCAGGCCAGTCTCGAACTCCTGACCTCAAGTGATCCAGCCGCCTCAGCATCCCAAAGTGCTGGGATTACAGGCGTGAGCCACTGCACCTGGCAAACTACTTTAAAGCAGTAAGTTCCTGACTTAGGTAATAACTGGGTTTGGGTCAGGGAGAGACAAAGAAAAATTTGGCCAAGACTCATGACATACATGCAGAAGTCTGAGCTGACTGGCCTGGGTAGGCCTAGGAAGCAGGCCAGAGCTGGTAAGGCAGAAAAAGAGTGAGGAAGGTCATAGCCTGATGCTGGAGGGACCAGCTTTAGTTCCCCTTTCATGGTGCTACTGACGACAGTGTAACCTCAGGGTTCAGCCCCTGGGCTCTTTGCTTTCCATGAGTAAGGAAGCAAGAATGCTGCCTCCCTCCACCCCTTCCACAGCCCGCTGGGGGCCTGCAGCTCCAGCAATCCCCCTATCATGTTACATGCCCAGAAGCGGCTTTCAGTGCCTGCTGTTGCCAGCCGGCTTCACCCTTCACACTAGACACTCAGGAAGAAGGGGTCCTTAGACTCAAGGAAGCTATGTGACCAGCATTCCGTACCTCCTTCCCAGAACTGTTGAAGAGTCCGTCTGCCTCATGTGTAGGAGGGAAAGAGGCGCTTCAAGCCACACGGGGACACAGACAAGAGGGAGAGGGAGTAAGCATAGGCAATGTGGGAGTGAACAGCACATGCAGCTGTGGGTCCAGCTGCCTGATTGCTGGGAACTGCTGGCCAAGGATACAGCATCCCCATTGGCCTGGAATCCTGGAATGGACTCCAGCCTGACTTGGTCTTCTGAGTCAATCCAGCCACAGTCAAAAAGGGGAGGCAGGCACTCGATGTAGGAACTATAGTTTACACAGTTCCTCTTCCTATCTCTAGCATCCAGAACTGTGCCCAGCACACAGTAGGTCCATGATAAATATGGAATGAATGAATACTTTCACATGCAAGCATGATCTCAGCCAATCTGCAGAGTGAGGCACAGGCTGGACAGGTGGATCACCTGAGGTCGGGAGTTCAAGACCAGCCTGGACAACATGGTGAAACCCCATCTCTACTGAAAATATAAAATTAGACCGGCATGGTGGCAGACACCTGTAATCCCAGCTACTTGGGAGGCTGAGGCAGGAGAATTGCTTGAACCCAGAAGGTGGAGGGTGCAGAGAGCCAAGATTGTACCATTGCACTCCAGCCTGGGTGACAAGAGCAAGACTCCATGTCAAAAAAAAAAAAAAAAGAGTTAAGCAACTTGCCTAAGATCATTCAACTTTGATGTAGCAGACTGAAGGCTAGGCACTGCGGTCTTTCTATAGTGCCATGCTGAGCATTCTTCATATACAACACAGAATTGCATCCTATGACTCCATGGGAACTTCCTTTTGGGTCAGAAAATAGTCCTTAGGGGCTGAGTTTCCTGGACTTAGTCTCAGGGCCAGGTTTGGATACCCTGCCCCTCCCTGCGCATCTGGCATCTGCCTTCCCTTTTATGAGAATCTCCTGGAAAGGGCTTCTCCAGCAGTCTGTGTTGCCACATCTGACTCAGGAGCTCTGTACCCGTGAGACACAGAGGCAGGGGTTGGTGGCTTCACTCTAGGAGTCAGGAAAAGAATGAAATCATACACATTCAGTTCCTTACTGTCTTACCCTCAACAGAAATTTCAGACAGCCTAGACCACAGAGGCAGTTCTTGGAATTCAGGCAAACAACTAATTTGTATTACAGCGGGTGCAACTTAAGAGCTCACAGTCCATAGTCTGAGCAGTCTTTCTGGAAGGAGGTCTCCAAAGTCAGGAGGAGGGCTCCCCTGAGCTGGATCATCTTAGCTCACTGGCCCCTCCCTTCACGGCGTTCTGTCTTTTATGGAGACAGTAAGGTATAGCGCATAGGAACAAGGATCAGAAGACGCTGGGTTTCAGTGCTGGCTTTGCTGCTCATCAACTGTGTATCTTCTCTCCACTTCATTTTCCATATCTGCAAAATGGGAACAATACCAGTCTATATCACAAGGCAGTTATGAGTTTGAAGAGAAATGGTTTACATTAATGTGCCTTGAAGCACAAGACAGAAATACAATATAAAAAATATGGCTGGGGCCGGGCACGGTGGCTCAGGCCTGTAATCCCAGCACTTTGGGAGGCCAAGGTGGGCGGATCACAAGGTCAGGAGATCGAGACCATCCTGGCTAACACGGTGAAACCCCATCTCTACTAAAAATACAAAAAATTAGCCAGGTGTGGTGGCAGGCGCCTGTAGTCCCAGCTAGTGGGGAGGCTGAGGCAGGAGAATGGCGTGAACCCAGGAGGCGGAGCTTGCAGTGAGCCGAGATCGTGCCACTGCACTCCAGCCTGGGTGACAGAGCGAGACTCCGTCTCAAAAAAAAAAAAAAAAAAAAAAAAAAATATGGCTGGGCGTGGTGGCTCATGCCTGTAATCCCAGCACTTTGGAAGGCTGGGGCAGGAGGATCACCTCAGGTCAGGAGTTTGAGACCAGCCTGACCAAGATGGTGAAACACCGTCTCTACTAAAAATACAAAAAAAATTAGCTGGGCGTTGTGGTGCATGCCTGTAATCCCAGCTACTCGGGAGGCTGAGGCAGGAGAATCGCTTGAACCCGGGAGGTGGTGGTCACAGTGAGCAGAGATTGCACCATTGCACTCCAGTCTAGGTGATAAGAGTGAAACTCCGTCTCAAAAAAGAAAAAAAAGTGCACGCCTGTAGTGGGTCATGCCTATAATCCCAGCACTTTGGGAGGCAGAGGCGGATGGGTTGCTTGAGTTCAGAAGCTTGAGATCAGCATGGACAACATAGTGAGACCCCGTCTCTACAAAAAATACAAAATTAGCTGGGTGCAGTGGCTCACGCCTATAATCCTAGCACTTTGGGAGGTTGAGGCAGGCGGATTGCTTGAATCCAGGAGCTCCAGACCAGCCTGGGCAACATGGCAAAACCCCGTCTCTACTAAAAATACAAAAATATTAGCCAGGCGTGGTTGCACATGCCTATAGTCCCAGCTATTCGGGAGGCTGAAGTGGAAGGATCACCTGAACTTGAGGAGGTCAAGGCTGCAGTGAGCCGAAATCGTGCCACTGAACTCCAGCCTGGACAATCAGAGTGAGACCCTGTCTCAAAAAAAAAAAAAAAAAAAAAAGCTGGGTGTGATCACACATACCTGTAGTCCCCGCTAGTCAGGAGGATCACTTAAGCTGGGAAGTGGAGGCTGCAGTGAGCCAGGATCACATCACTGTACTCTTGCCTGGGTGACAGAGTGAGATTCTGTCTCAAAAAAAAAAAAAAAAAAAAAAAAGTACAAGCTGGTACTATTTTTTAAATGTCAAGAAAAAAAAGAGGAGGGAAATTTCCAGGGTGCCCCGAAGCTCTTGTTCCTACTCATTCATTAATTCAGTCACAATAAAGCACCTACGTGAATAAGGCACGTACCAAGTGCTGAGGGAGAGACAAAGATATTTAAGATGTGATCTTTGCTCTCAAATGACTGAAAGTCACCGGGCACAGTGGCTCCTGCCTATAATCCCAGCACTTTGGAAGGATGAGGTGGGAGGACCCCTTGAACCCAGAAGCCCAGCAAAACCTTGTCTTTAAAAAAAAAAAAAAAAGAACTGTGCACAAAGATTTCAGAGAGTGCTAAAGATTAGCACATGGATAAGGAAGTTCTGTGAAGAGTTGAAGTGCTAGGTGAAGAGGTGGCAGGGGGGAGGAGGGGGCGGAAGGGGAGGAGAAAGGGTGTCACGCTTCATAACGGTCTCCAAACCTCTTTGTCCAGGAGGAAATGAAGTCATCTGCTCTCAACAATCAGCATGACAGCCTCCAGCCAAGTAATCTGGAGTCATGAGAGCTGCTAGGGGAGCAACATGAATCATGACGGCCCCTGGGAATTTCCTGATAACTAACCTGGGAGTTTCGGGGTAAGTCCTCAGGCTGCAGCATCTCTGTTTATGTTCTGGTCACGTTTATTTACAATTAATGGGTTCTCAAATCCAAACAAAACTGACCACAGTCTTCTAGAGGAAGTAGCAAGGTTGGCTCTGAGGCCTATAGCATCTCTGACTCAGTCTGTCCCCTGGAAGGCTGGCAGCTCAGCAAGCACAGAAGTCTCTCCAGAAGACAGTGGGTCACCTGCCTCCCAAAAGCTGAAAGGCTAACTTGTACTTTCCCCAGCCGGCAGCTGGCATCCTGAGCCCTCGGCTGGGGCAGAGCAAAGGAGCCTTCCTCCTTCCTACCTTCCTGGCACTCTCCCTGCCTTCCTTCTGTCACTCTCAGGTGGACCCAGACCCAAGGTCCAGATTTGCAAGGCAGGAAAATGCTGCAGGCCTAGGCTGGGAAAGGGACCAAAGCCCCTAGTGGATTGCTGGGACTCAGCCTCCTCCTTCCCACTAAGAGAGCGAGTCCTACTGGGTTCAAAATTACCCCAAGCCCTGGTTCTTGACACTAGGGGAAAGAGATGGGGGTGACAGAATCACAGAATCCCCGCTATGTTCCTCCAAGTGTGCCCAGAGATGCGTGTGTGTGTGTGTATACACAAATGTCTGCTTATCCTCAGGCAGGAAGGGTGGATGGAGTCATTTACACATGGTCTGTTTTTCTGGAGGACAATTTTATTTGATAAACAATTGTTTCTATCTGAATAGAATAAACAAGGCTCTATGATGAAGTAAAACACTAAATACACATGCATTAAAAATGTGTAATTATCTTTTTGGAATGGGCTATACAGAGATGTGCTTTTTAAAATGTTAAGAGTGTAAAAGGACAAACAGTGAAAAATAAATCTTCCTCTTATTTTGTCCTCCAGTCTCCCAATTCCTTTACTCAGAGGTGAGAACAGAACTTCCACACCCTCCAGAACCTCCACAGTTAGAACTGTCTACATGTTTCCATTGTCTTTACTTTTATTCTTGCCTGCACAAATAAATGAATTGCTCATTATGGAAACTTCCCAAAAGACCCGTTAACACTTCAATAGGAAGCACCAACAGTTTATGCCCTAGGACTTTGTTCCCACAATCCTGTAACATCATATCACGACACCTAACCCAATCCTTATCAAGCCCTGTCAAAAACGGACTTTAAACCAAGCTGCAAATTTTCAGTCATCTGGCCTTGCCTTTCCCCATCTGATAGCACCATCAAACAAACCCCCTTACTGCCGAAAGCAATAAGCCCGGCTTTGTTCCATCCACTGGTTGTGTTGGTGATATCTGGGGACTGCCACTGAACAGAGGCACAGAGGGAGCCCCTACAGGCAGGGGTTTTTCTGTCTGTATTTCTGGGAGAGTATGTCTCATACATTTGTCGCGTTGATGAAGACTTCACAGCTCCATCAGCTGCGGGCAAGGGGGTCTGAGGCAGTCTTAGGCAAGTTGGGGCCCAGCGGGGAGAAGTTGCAGAAGAACTGATTAGAGGACCCCAGGAGGCTTCAGAGCTGGGCGAGGTAGAGAGTCTCCTGTGCGCCTTCTCTCCTCTCTGCAATTCGGGGACTCCTTGCACTGGAGCAGGCCCCCGGCCAGGCGCATGGGAGGAAGCACGGAGAATTTACAAGCCTCTCGATTCCTCAGTCCAGACGCTGTTGGGTCCCCTCCGCTGGAGATCGCGCTGCCCCCAAATCTTTGTGAGCGTTGCGGAAGCACGCGGGGTCCGGGTCGCTGAGCGCTGCAAGACAGGGGAGGGAGCCGGGCGGGAGAGGGCGGGGCGGCGCCGGGGCGGGCCCTGATATAGAGCAGGCGCCGCGGGTCGCAGCACAGTGCGGAGACCGCAGTCCCGGAGCCCGGGTCAGGGTCCACCTGTCCCCGCAGCGCCGGCTCGCGCCCTCCTGCCGCAGCCACCGGTGAGTGCCGCGGTCCTGAGATCCCCGGACCGGATGCGCGGCGGCCCCAGCTCCCGAGCGTCTGCCTCCCCCGCCCTGGGCTGCCCGGGCTCCCTGGGCTCCCCGGCGGCTGCACGGAGTCAAGGCGCCCCGTCCCGGGCGTCCCCCGCGGGTGCCGATCCAGGCTGCCCGGGAGTCCGGAGCCCAGAGAGGAGAGAGACAGCTGGGGAGCCTGGTCACCGCAGGCACCTCCCCTGCGCTGCAGTCGCCCGCCTGGCCTGCCTTCCCGCTCCTCCGCCTTTTGCCCTGACTTCTCCTTCCTTTGCAGAGCCGCCGTCTAGCGCCCCGACCTCGCCACCATGAGAGCCCTGCTGGCGCGCCTGCTTCTCTGCGTCCTGGTCGTGAGCTACTCCAAAGTGAGTGCGCTCTTGCTTTGACTGATGCTGCCCAAGGACCTCTGATCAGCACCAGGGGAGAGGAGGGGCTACTCAGGGAGCTGGGGTCCTCCGGATTCCATCCACAGCAGGGCCAGGCTCTCCCCAGGAAATGGGACAGGGTGGCAGCGGAGGCTTGAGAACCACGGGGGTTGGCACTGGCTGGCAAGGGAGGAAGAGGCCGCCGGGACTGCCCCAGCCTGCGGGCATCTGGTAGATGAAGCTTGCTTGGGTCAATCCATTTCTCCTGGCTGGAAACCCATGGTCTTCCATTTGAGAACTAGATACGAACAGGGTGAGGCGAGAGGGAGAGGGAAGAGTGGGTTTTGGGATTGGGGCCAGTTTACCCTCACCCTGGAGTCCCTGGAGCATGGGACCTTTGATGAAGCCTCCTCCCGAATCTCTTCCAGGGCAGCAATGAACTTCATCAAGCTCCATGTGAGTATCCACCCCTACAACAGTTGGCTGCACAGACATGTTGGGAAGGCTTCAGGGGACATCCCCTCCCTGCCCTCTGCTGCAGGGCTGCGCCAGCCGTTACCACTTCAACTCCCCCTCGCTTACCCCACCTTTGTTCTCTCCAGCGAACTGTGACTGTCTAAATGGAGGAACATGTGTGTCCAACAAGTACTTCTCCAACATTCACTGGTGCAACTGCCCAAAGAAATTCGGAGGGCAGCACTGTGAAATAGGTATGGGGATCTCCACTGCAACTGGGAGGGAGGGGGCACCAGAAATTTGGGGACAGGGAGGGATGGGTGGGAGGCAAGAGCAGGCAGGAGTTAGGAGCTGGAGGTAGGGTGGGTGACATCTTCATCCCTATGTGACAAGCATAAACACACACACATGCTCATGAAACAGTGGCCACACAAATGTGAGGTGGGGTTGGAAGGAGACCCTGTCCAGTCTTCTGGCAGGTCTGAAACGACATCTTTAAAATGTCCGTTGGCAGCTGGGCATGGTGGCTCACGCTTGTAATCCCAGCATTTTGGGAGGTCAAGGTGAGTGGATCATTTGAGGTCAGGAGTTCAAGACCAGCCTGGACAACATGGTGTAACCCTGCCTCTACTAAAAATGCAAAAATCAGCCCGGCATGGTGGTGGATGCCTGTAGTCCCAGCTACTTGGGAGGCTGAGGCAGGAGAATCGCTTGAACCTGGGAGGCAGAGATCTCAGTGAGCTGAGATCACACTACTGCACTCCAACTGGGCGACAGAGCAAGACTCCATCTCAAAAAAAAAAAAAAAAAAAAGTTAGTTGGAATGTTCTTCTCTTTCTCATATTCTCTCATCCTCCTGTCCCCTTGTAGATAAGTCAAAAACCTGCTATGAGGGGAATGGTCACTTTTACCGAGGAAAGGCCAGCACTGACACCATGGGCCGGCCCTGCCTGGCCTGGAACTCTGCCACTGTCCTTCAGCAAACATACCATGCCCACAGATCTGATGCTCTTCAGCTGGGCCTAGGGAAACATAATTACTGCAGGTGAGGTGGGGGCAACAAGGACCAAAAGCCCTCCCTACAGCTTCCCAGAAACCTTGTTACCATCCCCTTCTCCCAGAGGGCCGGCCATAGCACAAGAGAAGCGCGGCCTCTGGTTGAGTCTTCCCTGAGGGGAGGAGGCAGGGAAGGCCCTCTGGGTTGGAATGACATCCCCTATCTTTCTGTGTTGCCAGGAACCCAGACAACCGGAGGCGACCCTGGTGCTATGTGCAGGTGGGCCTAAAGCCGCTTGTCCAAGAGTGCATGGTGCATGACTGCGCAGATGGTGAGCATCACTGACCTGCTGATGACAGTGGGGTGGAAGGGGACAAACTCGCATGTCCCCTTATTCCATCACAGGAGGACTGAGGAGGTGGGGGGTGCCCGAGAGGGACGCTTTCTCCTACCTGCCTCCCTAAGACATCCCTCTGTTTGTCCTCCAGGAAAAAAGCCCTCCTCTCCTCCAGAAGAATTAAAATTTCAGTGTGGCCAAAAGACTCTGAGGCCCCGCTTTAAGATTATTGGGGGAGAATTCACCACCATCGAGAACCAGCCCTGGTTTGCGGCCATCTACAGGAGGCACCGGGGGGGCTCTGTCACCTACGTGTGTGGAGGCAGCCTCATCAGCCCTTGCTGGGTGATCAGCGCCACACACTGCTTCATGTACGGCCCTGGGTTTCTCCTCTTCGACTCTTCTGCCCCACCCCAAGCACATCCCTTTCTCCTTCCCAGCAAAGGGTTCCGCCTCATTTCTCCCTCATCTGCCCCTCTCCATGCAGCCCATGGCCTTGGGGACAAGTCGCGCTTTGAGGCCTCTAGGGAGGGAAGGAAGAAGTGGCAGACTTCATGGGACCAAGCTGTTTGATGGGTTTCTTCTCCCACAGTGATTACCCGAAGAAGGAGGACTACATCGTCTACCTGGGTCGCTCAACGCTTAACTCCAACACGCAAGGGGAGATGAAGTTTGAGGTGGAAAACCTCATCCTACACAAGGACTACAGCGCTGACACGCTTGCTCACCACAACGACATTGGTGAGGGGGAACCCCCGCGACTACTGTGGCCATAATGGCTTGGGGAGAGTGGGACCCAGGGAGAGACTGGAGCTGAGGTTGAAGCTGCCCGGTGGGGCAGGGGTGGGGCGGGGGACCTCGAAGCCTCGATATACATGACAAAGAGAGTGGCAGGGAAGAGTTCCATGAAGTCTGAGGGGCCTGGTGCTCCTCTGGAGAGACCCTGAATTTCCCCAACAAGTAGCCTCTTGCTAGTGGAAACAGCCCTGTGGGTATATGGCTTGGGCTGGGAATGCCCTGTTTATATGAATTAGAAAAAGACACACCTTCCTTTGTGGGATGCAGCCTCTGTCTGTGCTGGGATATAGAACTTGGAGAATGGAGCCTTGGGCTGGATTCCAGCCTAACTACCTCAGCTGGGAGTTTTTGCAGAAACGACCTGTACAGCTGTATGCAGTGGCTCTGGCCATCCAAGCCTTTTTCAACACCTGGAACAAAGCCCTTGGGACATGGGGCAGGGGAGGTTTCCAGGTGATAAGCAACCAGCAGACCTCCCTGGATGACTGACCTAGGGATAGGCATAGCTACTTCCTCGGCACTTGGAGGGGACAGATGGGGACCGCCTAACCAGTAGTGATCTTTCTCCTCTGACCCTCTGTCCTCCCCCAGCCTTGCTGAAGATCCGTTCCAAGGAGGGCAGGTGTGCGCAGCCATCCCGGACTATACAGACCATCTGCCTGCCCTCGATGTATAATGATCCCCAGTTTGGCACAAGCTGTGAGATCACTGGCTTTGGAAAAGAGAATTCTAGTAAGTGACAATTGGGACTGACTTAGAAGGTCCTGAGGAGTGTTTTGACCTGAAAGTGAGCCCAGCGTGATCAAGGGAAGACTGCAGAGTTAGAGGTGGGAGCACTGAGGAGGTGGCAGATGGGTCCAGGGATGGATGAGGAGTGTTGTTTAGGGAGTGATGGGCTGCAAAGGTAAGTAGATGGTAGGGGCTATAGGTGGAGTAAAGGCTCAGATTTGCATGGAAGAGAATAAGGGCCTTCCCTGGTAGAGATACTTTATGGTTCCCCTCCCTGGCAGACTCCCAGTGGACAGATAAATCTTGATGCAAACGCCTCCCTGTTTTCTCCACCTAGCCGACTATCTCTATCCGGAGCAGCTGAAAATGACTGTTGTGAAGCTGATTTCCCACTGGGAGTGTCAGCAGCCCCACTACTATGGCTCTGAAGTCACCACCAAAATGCTGTGTGCTGCTGACCCACAGTGGAAAACAGATTCCTGCCAGGTGAGTGTTCCAAGCATCTCTCTCCACCTCTTCCATATCTCCCCATAGCTCCTGGGCTTGTTCCAGGCAGCTTAAGGGTGTCTCTCTCTAGCCAAAGCCCTAAGTAGCCAGAATCAGGAGCTCAGGTCTTTGAGGGTTTAAACCAGTCCTTATGTGTTTGCCAAACATTACCAAAAAAGTCCCAGCTCTGCGCTAGTCACTTCAGACTGGGGGCACGAGATCCTAGAAAGAGGAAACAGTAAAAGACAATGTAACTCAGTGCCCAGGGTGTGTTGTGAACTATAAATGATCAGGTGTTCAGGAGAGGGAGGTGAGTGCCAACCTGAGGGTCAGGGAGGGGAGGCTTTAAAGGAAATGTGACTTGATAGGCATTTGAAGAGGCAGAGGGAAGAAAGGAAGGTGTTTCAGTTGAAAGATACAAAACTGAGAAGGAGGCTGGCATATTCCGGGTGGGGAGGAGAACTAGGGTCTGGGAGTGTGGATGGAAGAGTGGCAGATGACAGGGCTTTTAAAGCCAAGCAGGGGATTTTAAACTTGATGTGGTAGAAAATGGGGCTGCGTCAGGCACAGTGGCTCACGCCTGTAATCCCAGCACTTTGGGAGGCCGAGGCGGGTGGATCACTTGAGGCCAGGAGTTTGAGACCGGCCTGGCCAACATGGTGAAACCCTGTGTCTACTAAAAATGCAAAAAAAAATTAGCCAGGTGTGGTGGTGCCTGCCGGTAAACCCAGCTAATCAGGAGGCTGAGACATGGGAATTGCTTGAGCACAGGAGGCAAGTTTGCAGTGAGCTGAGATTACGTCATTGCATGCCAGCCTGGGTGACAGAGCGAGATTCTGTCCTCCCCCCGCAAAAAAGAAAGAAAATGGGAAGTCGCTAAGGACTTTGACTGGGAAACTCTTCCCTCTCTCTGGTATGGTTGGGTGATGGGATCAGAAATCCCCTCCTCACTTCTCTAGGGCTCATCTTTTGTATCTTTGGCTTCACAGGGAGACTCAGGGGGACCTCTCGTCTGTTCCCTCCAAGGCCGCATGACTTTGACTGGAATTGTGAGCTGGGGCCGTGGATGTGCCCTGAAGGACAAGCCAGGCGTCTACACGAGAGTCTCACACTTCTTGCCGTGGATCCGCAGTCACACCAAGGGAGAGAATGGCCTGGCCCTCTGAGGGTCCCAAGGGAGGAAACGGGCACCACCCGCTTTCTTGCTGGTTGTCATTTTTGCAGTAGAGTTATCTCCATCAGCTGTAAGAAGAGACTGGGAAGATAGACTCTGCACAGATGGATTTGCCTGTGCCACCCACCAGGGCGAACGACAATAGCTTTACCCTCAGGCATAGGCCTGGGTGCTGGCTGCCCAGACCCCTCTGGCCAGGATGGAGGGGTGGTCCTGATTCAACATGTTACTGACCAGCAACTTGTCTTTTTCTGGACTGAAGCCTGCAGGAGTTAAAAAGGGCAGGGCATCTCCTGTGCATGGGTGAAGGGAGAGCCAGCTCCCCCGACGGTGGGCATTTGTGAGGCCCATGGTTGAGAAATGAATAATTTCCCAATTAGGAAGTGTAACAGCTCAGGTCTCTTGAGGGAGCTTAGCCAATGTGGGAGCAGCGGTTTGGGGAGCAGAGACACTAACGACTTCAGGGCAGGGCTCTGATATTCCATGAATGTATCAGGAAATATATATGTGTGTGTATGTTTGCACACTTGTGTGTGGGCTGTGAGTATAAGTGTGAGTAAGAGCTGGTGTTTGATTGTAAGTCTAGATATTTCCTTAAACTGTGTGGACTGTGATGCCACACAGAGTGGTCTTTCTGGAGAGGTTATAGGTCACTCCTGGGGCCTCTTGGGTCCCCCACATGACAGTGCCTGGGAATGCATTATTCTGCAGCATGACCTCTGACCAGCACTGTCTCAGTTTCACTTTCACATAGATGTCCCTTTCTTGGCCAGTTATCCCTTCCTTTTAGCCTAGTTCATCCAATCCTCACTGGGTGGGGTGAGGACCACTCCTGTACACTGAATATTTATATTTCACTATTTTTATTTATATTTTTGTAATTGTAAATAAAAGTGATCAATAAAATGTGATTTTTCTGATGACAAATCTCCCTGGTGCTTGTATGGGAAGGAGTTGGAGTACATAAAAAGGAGAAAATAACAAAGGTGGACTGCACCCCAGAGTTTCTTATGGGACTGCATCTCTGGACTTAATGGAGCTTTGGGAGGTAGAGGTTAGGAGAGCTGTAGGGCAGGGCCACCACAGCACTTAATGTATACAAAGTTTCCCCAAACCACAATCCCATGGCTGTGTAAGTAGTGTACAGGCTTAGTGTCAGCTCCCAATTGCCTCCTTAGCCTGATGCCTTTGTGCAGTGCACATCTTGTACAGCTGTACATGGTGGTCTTCTTTAGGGTTAACTCCACAACATTCTCTTCACTCTGCCCCCAACAATCCTTGAGCTGACCTCAACCAAGAAGAACACCTGTGGCCAGGTGTAGTGGCTCATGCCTGTAATCCCAACATTTTGAGAGGCTGAGGTGGGAGAATCGCTTGAGCCCAGGAGTTTGAGACCAGCCTGGGAAACTTAGTGAGACCCTGTCTCTGCAAAAAATAAAAAATTTAGCCAGGTGTGGTAGCACATGTCTGTAGTCCTAGCTACTTGGGAGGCTGAGGCAGGAGGATCATAAGCCAAGGAGTTCAAGTTTACAGTCAGCTGATTGTGCCACTGTACTCCAGCCTAGGCGACAGAGCAAGACCCTGTCTCAAAAAAAAAAAAAGAAGAAGAAGACCTGTAAGTGAAAATTGCTGGCCGGGCTCGGTGGCTCACGCCTGTAATCCAGCACTTTGGGAAGCCGAGGTGTGTGGATCACCTGAGATCAGGAGTTTGAGACCAGCCTGACCAACATAGTGAAACCCCATCTCTACTAAAAATACAAAAAAATTAGCTGGGTGTGGGAGTGGGCGCCTGTAATCCCAGCTACTCGGGAGGCTGAGGCAGGAGAATCATTTGAACCCGGGAGGCAGAGGTTGCAGTGAGCCGAGATCGCACCACTGCACTCCAGCCTGGGCGACAGAGGGAAGACTTCGCCTCAAATAAATAAAAAAATAAAGAAAGAAAGAAAATTGCTTATCCAGAATGCCAGCTTGGGTCTGTGGCATTCAGGAAACAAAAAACATAATTTCCCATCATCTGTGTGTGGGACTGATGCTGGAATTTTCTCAGTGTGTTAACAGAGCTTATGACCAGCCATTGCTATGCCTATGATTAGGGGGCCCAGAATCTCAAAGCTGGATGATGTCCTAATGGGGGTGACTATATATTTTGAACAAAACATCAAGTTCTGAAAAGCTGGGGTGTAGAAGGCAGGTTGGGAGATAATTGGGTATCAAAAATTAGAATTGCCAAGCTGTGTTAATGGGTTGGGGCAGTGTTTCTTAATCGAGTCATCTGAGGACCTTTTAAAATATGCACACCTACACTCCATCTGTAGAGATTGTGATTCAGGTCAGGGCTGGCTCCAGGTCTCGTGGTTTTAGAAAAGCTCCCTCGGTGTTACTGACATGCACCACTGATTGACAGCCTTTGGGGACAATTGGTCAGAATATATGAAGTGCCCAGAAAAATTCAAGATGTGGTCAGCATGAGTTCTCTGCATGAACAGCCAGTTTTCTGAGTGGGGTTTGGTGGCACAAGGTCTCCTGGATTTCCTGGTTAAAGGCTTTCTGGACCGTGCTTCCCTAGAGGGCAAGAACTCCAAGTATTCGGCTTTTTCTTTTTTTTGAGGCAGGGTCTCACTCTGTCGCCCAGGCTGGAGTGCAGTGGAGCAATCTTAGCTCACTACAGCTTCTGCCTCCCGGGTTCAAGCGATTCTCCTGCCTCAGCCTCCCAAGTAGCTGGGATTACAAGCATGCACTACCACTACCCGGCTCATTTTTGTGTTTTTGGTAGAGATGGGGTTTCACCATGTTGGCCAGGCTGGTCTCGAACTCCCGACCTCAGGTGATCTGCCTGCCTTGGTCTTCCAAAGTACTGGGATTAGTATTCGGCTTTTGACCCCCATCATCTAGTGTGCTGTTTTACACAGGTTGATGCAATGGTTTAGAGCATGGATTTTGGAGTCCGGTGGCCTGAACTAGAATCTAACACCAGCTGTGTGACTTGAGAAAGATTATTAGCCTCTCTGCACCTCAGTTTCCTCACCTGTACAAAAGAGATGATACAATCTACCTCCCTGGGTTGTTATAAGGATTCATGAAGGCCAGACGCAGTGGCTCAGCCTGTAATCCCAGTGCTTCGGGAGGCCAAGGTGGGCGGATCACCTGAGGTCAGGAATTCGAGACCAGCCTGACCAACAAGGTGAAACCGTGTCTCCACTAAAAAAAAAAAAATACAAAAATTAGCCAGGCGTGGTGGCATATGCCTGTAATCCCAGCTACTCGGGAGTCTGAGGCACGAGAATTGCTTGAACCTGGGAGGTGGAATTTGCAGTGAGCCGAGATCACACCACTGCCCTCTATCCTGGGCAACAGAGAGCAAGACTTCGTCTCAACAACAACAACGGAAAGGATTCATGAGTTCATAAGTCCTTTAGCATAATACTGGCACCTAATAAAAGCATAAAAACGGTGGTTATTATTACAAAGCTAAGTAAATTATTGTAGCATCAGATCAGATGGGAACCCTCTCCCCTCTCCCACCTCAGAACTGCACTATTTTGTGGGAGTGGAAACCTGCTAGGAAGCTGCCCAAGCCAAGTGGCTGTTCAGTTTCTGCCTTCCCCTCAGGGGCCAAGAAAGATCTTGTTCAAACTTGAGCAGCTCCAGCATCAGGGCTCAGAGACACTGAAAACAGGAAGTATGAGCCCTACTGGCAGGGTTAAGCCATGAGGCTGTTAACAATTTTCAGGCCATTTCCCAGCCAACACCCCGACCCCCAGTCAGCTGCTGTCTCTTTGCCTAATATTAGATCTCACCCCAGGCTAGCAGGCATCAGCCGCTTCTCCAGCAACCAGTTTCACAGCTCCAGATTCTCACTCCAGAGACTGCCTCCTACTAGTGCCTCCATGATCAAGCACTGTGCTTTTTCTGTTTTTGTTTTTGTTTTTGTTTTTTTTGAGATGGAGTATCGCTCTGTCGCCCAGGCTGGAGTGCAGTAGTGTGATCTCGGCTCACTGCAACCTCCGCCTCCCAGGTTCAAGCGATTCTCCTGCCTCAGCCTCCCGAGTAGCTGGGATTACAGGCGCCCACCACCACGCCCGGCTACTTTTTGTATTTTTTTTAGTAGAGATGGGGGCTTTCACCATGTTGGCCAGGATGGTCTCGATTTCCTGACTTCGTGATCCGCCTGCCTCGGCCTCCCAAAATGTTGGGATTACAGGCGTGAGCCACCATGCCCGGCCTTTTTTTTTGTTTTGAGATGGAGTCTTGCTCTGTCCCCCAGTTTGGAGTGTAGTGGCTCAATCTCAGCTCACTGTGCAACCTTTGCCTCCCGGGTTCAAGCAGTTCTCCTGCCTCAGCCTCCCGAGTAGCTGAGATTACAGGCGCCCGCCACTACGCCTGGCTAATTTTTTGTACTTTCAATAGAGATGGGGTTTCACCATGTTGTCCGGGTTGGTCTCAAACTCCTAACCTCAAGTGATCAACCCACCTCAGCCTCCCAAAGTGCTGGGATTACAAGCATGAGCCACCATGCCAGACCAACACTGTGCTAAATTATTCATGTGTTGTCTGAGTTAATCCTCCCAAGAATCCTATGAGGAAAGTAGTATCATTAGCCCCATTTAACAGTAGAGAAAATGGAGGCACAGACAGATTGAGTGACTTGCACGAGGCAATGCAGCTCCAAATGCAAAGAGTCAGGGTTCGAACCCAGGCAGCCATCTCCAGAGTCCTCATGCGCAGCACTAGGATTTATCACCTCTCAGGAGGGTCCAACTAGGGCAAAAGGAGAGCAGCCCCCCTTTCAAGCTTTCTACTTTATGGTTGCTGGGTTTCTAGGCAACAGCTATCAGAATTTTTTTTTTTTTTTTTTGAGACGGAGTCTCACTCTGTTGCCAGGCTGGAGTGCAGTGGCGTAATCCTGGCTCACTGCAACCTCCGCCTCCTGGGTTCAAGTGATCCTCCTGCCTCAGCCTCCTGAGTAGCTGAGATTACAGGCACATGCCACCACGCCCGGCTAATTTTTGTATTTTTAGTAGAGACGGGGTTTCACCATGTTGGCCAGGATGGTCTCGGTCTCTTGACCTTGTGATCCACCCGCTTTGGGCTCCCAAAGTGCTGGGATTACAGGTGTAAGCCACCCGCCTGCCCAGAATTTTTTTTTTTTTTTTCCATACACAGTCTTGCTCTGTCGCCCAGGCTGGAGTGCAGTGGCCCCTCTCGGCTCACTGCAACCTCTGCTTCCCAGGTTCAAGTGATTATCCTGCCTCAGCCTCCTGAGTAGCTGGGATTACAGGCGTGCACCACCACACCCGGCTAATTTTTGTATTTTTAGTAGAGACGGGGGTTTCACCATGTGGGCCAGGCTGGTCTCAAACTCCTGACCTCGTGGTTCACCCACCTCGGCCTCCCAAAGTGCTGGGATTACAGGCGTGAGCCACCGCGCCCAGCCTCGTCTATCAGAATTTTAATCCTCTCCTAGATAACAATTCTTTCCTCCTAGAAGATTCCCAGGCCAGATGAGGAGACCACACTCAGCCATTGGTTTCAAAGTAAAACTTCACTGTTCTCACAGTAACCTCAGCCTTTCTGCTGCAATCTGGTTTCATTGAAGTGGTTTCCGTTTTCACCAGAACCCCTCTTTCTGAAGTATTCTCAGCCCATTATATTAACAGGACTCAGCCTGCTTTCCACGTATGCCCTATCTTTCCCAAGCTGGCCACAGCAGCACCCCTGCATATACCCCTCCATACACACTCCCATTGGGGCCACCTTCCTTCCCAGAAGGAAACATTTAAGCCCTCCCTTTGAATTAGATGAAGTAAGAGGAGCTGCTGAGGTGTTTTTTAAAAATCAATTCTGGGC
Organism: Gorilla gorilla gorilla; assembly: GCF_029281585.2. Lineage (NCBI taxonomy): Eukaryota > Metazoa > Chordata > Mammalia > Primates > Hominidae > Gorilla > Gorilla gorilla. The sequence goes on along the minus strand of NC_073232.2, from coordinate 41,830,147 downwards.
TAGGTGCAATGGCTCACACCTGTAATCCTAATACTGTGGGAGGCCTAGACGGGAGGATTGCTTGAGCCCAGGAGCTCGAGGCTGCAGTGAGCTATGATTGCACTACTGCACTCCAGCCTGGGTGACAGAGCAAGACCCTGTCTCTAAAGAAAAAAAATCAGTTATATTGAGATATAATTCATATATCATACAACTTACTCATTTATTCTTTCTCTTTTCTAGAGACAGGGTCTTGCTCTGTCACCCAGGCTGATCTCAAACTCCTAGGACAGAGTGATCCTTCCACCTCAGCCTCCTGAGTAGCTGGAATTACAGGCTCATACCACCACGTCTGGCACCATTTGAAGTGTACAATGCAATGGTTTTTAGTAGATTCACAGAATTGTGAGACATCACAATCAATTTTAGAACACTTCATCACCTCACAAAGAAATCCTGTACCCACTCACAATCACTCCCTTTTTCTCCCCAACCCCCTCAGCCCTAGGCAATCACTAATTTACTTTCTGTCCTCTCTGTGGGTTTGCCAATTCTGGGCATTTCATATCAATAGAATCCTATAATATGTGGTTCTTTGTGACTGGCCTCTTTCACTCTTAACATGATGTTTTCAAGTTTTATCCATGTCATAGCATGTGTCAGTGAGGTTGCTGAGTTTTAACAACAAATTGAGGGAAAAGATGGTCTAGGCGAGGTGCAGTGGCTCACATCTGTAAATTCCAGCACTTTGGGAGACCAAAGTGGGAGGATCCCTTGAGTTCAGGAGTTCCAGACCAGCCAGGGCAACATAAAGAGGCCCCATCTCAAAAAAAAAAAAAAAAAAAAAAGGATGTTCTAGGTCTCTTTTTGAGGTTTCAGTCACATTGAGATTCATTCAACAATCTTTGTCATTTCTTTCTATCTTTTTTTTTTTTTTGAGATGGAATCTCGCTCTGTCGCCCAGGCTGGAGTGCAGTGGCACAATCTCGCCTCACTGCAATCTCTGCCTCCCAGGTTCAAGCAATTCTCTGCCTCAGCCTCCCGAGTAGCTGGGATTACAGGTGCCTGCCAACCATGCCCCACTAATTTTTTTCTATTTTTAGTACAGACGAGGTTTCACCGTCTTGGCCAGGCCGATCTTAAATTCCTGACCTCATGATCCACCTGCTTCAGCCTCTCAAAGTGCTGGGATTACAGGCATGAGCCACTGCGCCCGGCCCTTTGTCATTTTTTTAAAGTACCCATACACAGGACATTATTTTAGATACAAATGAGGCAGTCCTAGTCCTCAAGGAGCTCACCACTTTGCAAAGTGCTATACTAAGTCTGCATAAAATGCATGGAAAAATAATGAAGAAGCAATTGATTCTGCCTGGTGAAGTCAATGACTACTTTACAGAAGAAGTGATATTTTACCTGGACATTCAAATACACACAGAAATTTGCCAAACTAGAAGAAAGGCATTGTAGGCATAGGGAAGTTCATGGAGGCATGAAAAGGTGAGGTGTTCTAAGGAAATGAGGAATAGTCCATTGTGGTGGAGAACTCTGGGGGGCAATGAGTAGGTGGAGATGGTGGGGAAGGATCTGGTGGGATCCAGCTGGTGAGGACCCTGCTGCAGGACTGATTCTCAGCAGCAGGCACTGGTTCTGCTCAATGACTAAACAGATGCTGTCCTGAGATCCTCTCTGCGTGGCCCCTGCCATCAGCCTCTCTCCACTTCTTCATGATCCAGCAACCACAGGGTTAATGCCTGTGGCACAGCAAAGGCCTCTGAGATCCTCCCTCCTCCAGCTGGCTCAGGTGAAAGTGTCCTACTGGGGTATCTTGCTACTTAAATATTTTGACTATCACCTCTTGCCCTCAGGCACTATTTTTCAAAATCCAGAAAGTGAATTAAGTTCTAGAAGCCATAAAAAATTTGGCTTTTTAAACTAAACATTTTTATTCAATTGTAAAAGTAGCTACAAATGTAAAATACTTTCATAGCATTCCACAGCCATTGTTAACATCTCTGGCTTCTTGGGTTTCCTTTGTAATCTCAACCTCTTTTACTTGGTCTTAAATGTTAGGATTCCCAAAGCCTGATCTTAAACTTCCTATTCCCACCCTAAGCTTTCTCCCTTAGGATCTTGTTAGCACCCAGGCTTAAATGACCACCAATAAACAGATGACTTACAAAGCTGATCTCTAGCCAGACCTCTCTTCTGCACTCCAGACTCTTATTTTCTGTTGTCTACTTGACACCCCTTTTGGTTGTCACTCACAGGGGACCTCAAAGTCAACCTGCCCCAAACTGGCCGAGTCTTCATGCCCCAGTGTGGAGACATCTCCCATCACTTTCTGTCTCAGATGATGGCACCACATCCATTCAATTATGAAAGCCAGAAACCTGGGGGCCATCCTGATGCTTCTCTCCTGGTTTCCTTCATCCCCTCCATCACCAAATCCTGGGGATTTGACTGATATCTCTTGAAGTTATCCATTTCTCTACCTCCCCACCATCACCATTAGTTGAGCCCAGTCTACCCTACAATAGCTTCCCAGTTTGGTGCCACTGCACTACAGCCTAGGCGACAAGAGCAAAACTCAGTCTCAGAAAAAAAAAAAAAAAAAAAAGGACCAAAGGACCACTAAAAGAAGAGCACTCTTTTTTTCTTTTTTGAAGCAGGGTCTTGGTCTGTTGCCCAGGCTGGAGTGCAGTGGCACAATCCTAGTTCACTGCAGCCTTGACCTCCTGGGTTTAAATGATCCTGCTGCCTCAGCCTTCCAAGTAACTGGAACCACAGGTATGTGCCACCACACCTGGCTAATTTTTTTTTTTAAATTCTTTTGTAGAGACAGGGTCTTACCATGTTGCCCAGGCTGGCTGGTCTCAAACTCCTGGGCTCAAGTGATCCTCCTGCCTTGGCCTTCCAGTGTGCTGAGATTATAGGCATGAGCCACCATGGCTGGCCTAAGAAGGGCATTCTTAGCACAGGTTGGTGAGGATTAGGGGCTAGAAGAGAACCCAAAAGTTTCATTTATTCACTGATTCATCCTTCACTCATTAATATAGCAAACACTTATTGGGAGTCGGCCATGGGCCTGGCATTGTGCTGTGTATTGGGTATAAAGATGAGAGCCCCAGTCTCAACCCCAGTGAGATAAGGGTCAAGTTGGGGAAGAGACACATTGCAAATGAATAGGGTACAGGGTGAGGAAGATTTACAAGATGGGCAGGGAGGGCTAAGACAGCAAGGTGGAGGAGGTGACCTTGGGGAGAATCTTGAAGGGCAAATACAGGAGGAAGAAATGCTTCTCTGAGAAGAGGAAACAGCACATGCAAATGTGAAGAGGAGGGAGGAAGCCCAGGACACCGGAGGGACTGCAGGTGGTTCCAGCCGCTGGGGTAGGGGCTGGCATTGAAGTGATTTGACTGGAGGGATTGGCAAGAGCTGCAACCTATGGGCCTAGAGGACTCTGCCTGCCACATGAAGGACTTTGAACTTTCTTGTGATGTGGAATTGTTAAAGATTTTGGAGCAGTGTGAAAAATTGATCAAAGGAAGATTCTTGGGCCTGGGTGAGACTACCAGCAGGGAAAACCAGTCTGGAGACTATTGCAATCAGCGAGGTAGCAGCTGAAAATTGTCTGAGCCAGGGCTATGGCAATGGGATGTGAGCAGAGGATACAGATATGGGAGATTGGTGGGGATAGAATAGACTTGGTGCCTGGCTGGGGGTGGGAAGAAAAGGAGGTATCACTTGGTTTAGTCTCCTGCCTTCGGGTAGATAAGGCAACAGCATAATTTTACAGGTGAGAAACTGAGGCTGTAAGTGATTTATAGTAGGTAGCTGACCAAGCTAGAGTTACCACTTGTAGAACCTTGGGGATCAGTACCTCAGGGCAGCTAGTCCTGCTAATGACCTCCTTTACTCTGTCCACCCAACTGGAGAACTTCCCTATCACCATAATCACCACGTAGTGCTGATATCCAAGCCTGCATACAGTGATGCTTGTTTCTGAAATACCCCAGGCCTGTTCAGCCCTGTGACTGTGGTTCTAACACCTGGAATTTCTCCCGAACCTGCTGGTCATGTGACGCACTGGCAATGAGTTAGTGGATAGGTTGGTGGCATGTATAAGGAAATCAGCAGATGCTGGATCTAGCTGTCTGCCTTCTGACTTCCTAAAAATGTGACTTCTGGTGTTTCAACAGATCACATGCCCTTAGCACATCACCAAGTTCTGGCACGAGGTTGTGGAGATGGAGCAGATTTTGTAAGGACTCCAGCTGGTGGGCTTCCTAGCCCAGTCTCTGCTTCCCTCTTTTTGGTGGTTCTCCAGTTGTCCTTAATTTCTCATTTTCTTTTCATATAAAGGGAAGAAAATGACTTTCTCCCTCACCTGGCTCTTCCCATCCTCACCCTACTGTCTTTTTAGCTCTCTCTCCAGAGTATTGTACAAGCTGGGGTTAATGCCATTGGAGGGAGGACTCTGTAGCTCCAGCTTGGTTTTTCCATTTAATTGTCTTGGTGAAGCCAGCCATGGTGGTGCACGCCTGTAATCCCACCTACTTGGGAGGCTCAGGGGTGAGGATTGCTAGAGGCCAGGAGTTCAAGACCAGCCTCGGCAACATAGTGAGACCTTATTTCTAAATGAATGAATGAATGAACGAATGTAACAAGTGTCAGCCCCTTTTCCTTTTCTTTTCTTTTTTGAGATGGAGTCTTGCTGTGTCACCCAGGCTAGAGTGCAGTGGCATGATCTCGGCTCACTGCAACCTCCGTCTCCCGGGTTCAAGCGATTCTTCTGCCTCAGCCTCCCGAGTAGCTGGGACTACAGGCGCACGCCACCACGCCCAGACAATTTTTGTATTTTTAGTAGAGATGGGGTTTCACCATATTGGCCAGGCTGGTCTCGAACTCCTGATCTCATGATCTGCCTGCCTCGGCCTCCCAAAGTGCTGGGATTACAGGCATAAGCCACCGTGCCCGGCCCCCCAGCCTCAAACTTTCTCTGATTTCTCACTATACCTACACACTCCTCACCACCACAGGCTGAGAGATTCTGCCAGGGAAGCTCTAAGCTCTTGAGTCCCATTGGAACTGGACATATCTGTGAAGTTAACAGCTATTGATCAGGTTACTTCTATTTCCCACTGGAATTTGGCCACCATCTTTGGCTGTAGAGAGTTACTAGAATTTTGCCAGTTTCCCTAGTGGTGAGCTCACCAGAAGTCCTTCTCTGAAAGTGCCTTCAAGTCAAGACCTCTTTGAGTGCTTCCCTCTGCCCTTTCTGTCTCCTCAACTGAATTCTGTGCTGGCTGAGGGAATGAGGAGAAATGATGAACTGGAGACAGAGTGGGATAAACAGTTTGCTTAGAACATCAATCTTTGTTTTTTTGAGACAGAGTCTTGCTCTGTCACCCAGGCTGGAGTGCAGTGGCACGATCTTGGTTCACTGCAACCTCTGCCTCCTAGTTCAAGCGATTCTTCTGCCTTAGCCGCCCAAGTAGCTGGGATTACAGGTGTGCACCACCATGACCAGCTAAATTTTTGTATTTTTAGTACAGACGGGGGTTTCGCCATGTTGGCCAGGCTGGTCTCGAACTCCTGACCTCAAGTGATCTGCCCAACTTGGCCTCCCAAAGTGCTGGGATTATAGGTGTGAGCCACCACACCTGGCCTAGAACATCAATCTAAAGCAATTAGGGTCCCCAAAGCAGCAATTCTGTATTACCTGGCACTTGTTAGGAGTTGCAAATTCTCAGGCCCCACCCCAGATAGACTGAATCAGAAATTCTAGAGGTGGGGCCTAGCAATCTGTGTTTTAACAAGCTCCCCAGGGGATTACATTGCCTGCTCAGGTTTGAGGACCACTGTTCTAGGTGTTGATTCTCAAACTTCAGGATGCATCCTAACACGTGGGGCAACTGGTTATGTAGGATCTGGTTAAACAAACTGGACTGGTGTCTGGGCAACTGTATTTTTAGTAAGCTCCCTAGATGATTCTGATATTCATTGAAGATTGAGGATCATTGATCTAAGGAACTCATCTAATTAGCTGAGTCTCCTGGGAAGGGAGCAGACAGAAGGGCAATGGAAGTGTCTCTTAATATTCCAAATGCTACCTGCATCTGAACCTCTGGAGAGCTTGTTAGAAAAGCAGGATCTTGAGCCCCCATCAGAGGTATTGACCCAGACTTTCTGGGCGTGGAGCCCTGGCATCTACATTCAGAGTTCTCCAGGTGATTCTTGTGCATACTAAAGTGTGATTACTGAGGAGCAACAAGTTGGCAGGTGTTCTCAATGCTGGATGCACATTAGAATCACCTGCGGAGCTTTAGAAAATTATGTGATAACCTGAGCTCCACCTCCACAGAGTCTGACTTCATTGGTCTGGGCTGGGACCTTGATGTTTTTTAAATGTCTCACACCGGATTATTTTAATAGGTAGAGTTAAAGACTATCAGGTTTGGTTGGATGTGGGGCTCATGCCTTAATCCCATGGCTTTGAGAAGCTGAGGTGGGAGGATCACTTGAGCCCAGGAGGTCGAGACCAGCCTGGGCAACAGAATGAGACCCCCATTTCTACAAAATAAAATTGTTTTAAAAATTAGCTGAGCACGGTGGTGCACGCCAGTAGTCCCAGCTACTTGGGAGGCTAAGGTAGGAGGACTATTGAGGCCAGGAGGTCAAGGTTGCAGTGAGCTATGACCACTCCAGCCTGAGCTCTTAAAAAACAAAATGAAACAAAAAACCTATCTGGTTAGGCTGGGCGTGGTGGTGCACACCTGTAGTCCCAGCTACTCGGGAGGCAGAGGCACGAGAGTCACTTGAATGTGGGAAGTGGAGGTTGTAGTGTGCTGAAATTGCGCCACTGCACCCCAGCCTGGGCAACAGAGCAAGACTCTGTCTCAAAACAAAATAATAAAAAACAAAAAAACCTATCAGGTTAAAGGGAGATGCAGAGTCTGGGAAGGGTCAGGAAACAGGAGAAGGTGAAGGAATGCCAAGGAAACAATTTGGTGGAAGCCTGAGGGCAAGGCTAGTTATGGTTTCCATGTGGGAAATCCAGGGGAGATTGATTGGGAAGGTGGAAGGGGCCTCAGGTTGGAAAGTGGGCAGGGTGGCTTGGGTGGTGTGAAGCTCACTGTAGAAAGAGGTTAATGTATTAATTTCCTGCTGCTACTGTAACAAACTTAATGGCTTAAAATAACATATGTATTATTTTACAATTCTCTGGGTCAGAAATGTAAAATGGGTCAGCAGGGCTGGGTTCCTTCCGAAGGTTCCAGGGAAGAATCCATTTCCCTGATTTTCTAGTCTAGAGGCTGCCTGCATTTCTTGGCTCATGACCCCACATCACTGTGACCTCTGCTTCCGTCATGACATCCTCTTCACCCACTCTGGTCCTCTGTTTCCCTCTCAGAAGGACCCTGAGGATTGCATTGGGTCCATCAGGATAATCTTCCCATCTCAAGATCCTTAACTTAGGCCATGTCTGGTGGCTTAAGCCGGTAATCCCAGCACTTTGGGAGGCCAAGGTGGGCGTGAGGTCAGGAGTTTGAAACCAGCCTGGGCAACAAGGTGAAACCTCGTCTCTACTAAAAATACAAAAAAAATTAGCCGGGTGTGGTGGCGCATGCCTGTAGTCCCAACTACTTGGGAGGCTGAGGCAGAAGAATCGCTTGAACCTGGGAAGTGGAGATTGCAGTCAGCCGAGATCATGCCACCGCACTCCAGCCTGGGTGACAGAGACTCTGTCTCAAAAAAAAAAAAAAAAAAAGTCCTTAATCACATCTGCAAAGTCATCTTTGCCATGTAAGGGAGCAGAATTGTTGGCCCCAGGGATTAGGATGTGTACATCTTTGGGAGGATATTATTTAGCCTTCCACAGTTAGCATGGTTTAACTAATGAGAAGGGAAACAGTGGCTGGAGGGACCATGAGAGTCAAGCAGTAGGGGTGGAAGGGTAAAGGGGAGGCAGTCAATAGGTCAAAGTTACAGTTAGGAAGAAAAGCTCTTGTGTTCTACTGCACAGCACAGTGACTAGAGTTCATAAGAAGGTATTGTATATTTCAAAATAGCTAAAACAGAGGATTTTAAATGTTATTGCCATAAAGAAATAATAAATATTTGAGGTGAGGTGACAGTATGCTAATCAGGCTGATATAATCATTCCACAACATACGCATTATTGAAATATGACGTTGTACCCCATAAATATATACATTTATTTTTTGTCAATTAAAAATAAAGCTACAAGGCCAGGTGGCTCATGCCTGTATGTAGGGTCCAGCCCTACGGGACTTAGTGGGTGTTCTCCCCATGTGCGGAGACGAAAAATTGTAATAAAGACACAAGACAAAGAGATAAAGAGAAAGCAGCTGGGCCCTGGGGACAACTACCATCAAGACGTGGAGACCGGTAGTGGCCCCGAACGGCTGGGCTCGCTGATATTTATTGCACACGAGACAAGGGGGCAGGGTAAGGAGGGTGAATCTTCTAAGTGATTGACAAGGTGAAGCAAGTCACGTGATTACAAGATAGGGGGCCCTTCCCTTTTAGGTAGCCGAAGCAGAGAGACAAGGCAGTATACGTCAGCATTTTCTTCTCTGCACTTATAAGAAAGATCAAAGACTTTAAGATTTTCACTACTTCTTCTACCACTATCTACTAGGAACTTCAAAGAGGAACCAGGAGTACGGGAGGAGCATGAAAGTGGACAAGGAGCGTGACCATTGAAGCACAGCACCACAGGGAGGGGTTTAGGCCTCCGGATGACTGAGGGCAGGCCTGGATAATATCCAGCCTTCCACAAGAAGCTGGTGGAGCAGAGTGTTCCCTGACTCCTCCAAGGAAAGGAGACTCCCTTTTGCAGTCTGCTAAGTAACGGGTGCCTTCCCAGACACTGGTGTTACCACTTGAACAACGAGCCCTCAAGCAGCCCTTATGCGGGCGTGACAGAAGGCTCACTTCTTGCCTTCTAGGCCACTTCTCACAATGTCCCTTCAGCACCTGACCCTATACCCACCGGTTATTCCTAGGTTATATTAGTAATGCAACAAAGAGTAATATTAAAAGCTGATGATTAATAATGTTTATAATAATGATTGATAATTGTCCATGATCATCTCTATATCTAATTTGTATTATGACTATTCTTATTCTAACTATTTTCTTTATTATACTGAAACAGTTTGTGCCTTCAGTCTCTTGCCTCGGCACCTAGGTAATCCTCCGCCCACACCTGTAATCCCAGCATTTTGGGCAGCCAAGGTGGGTAGATCACTTGAGCTCAGGAGTTTGAGATCAGCCTGGCCAACATGATGAAACCCCGTCTCTACTAAAAATACAAAAATTTGCTTGGCGTGGTGGCAGGCACCTGTAGTCCCAGCTACCTGGGAGGCTGAGGCAGGAGAATCGCTTGAACCAGGAGGTGGAGGTTGCAGTGAGCAGAGATTGTGCCATTGCACCACTCCAGCCTGGGTGACAGAGCGAGACTCTGTCTCAAAAAAAAGAAAGAAAGTCGGGTGGGGATCCCCCATCTAGAGTCCAGCCTCCTGGGGTTGGGCTGTTCAGCTCCAGGAAGCCCCTGGTGTGGCTAAAAGGTTTGGGCAGCCCCTGAAGCTGCCTTGGGATCAGACTCTCATTGGTGCTCCTCAGGTCTAGGATTTTCTTCCCAACTCAGAGGGAAGAAGGGAAATGACGTTGTTTATTGTGTCTGGAGCTGTGGGGCCTTTACCTAAGCCCTGTCAGGAAGGTTGTGTTTTTGCCAGCTGAGATGCTGGGAGATGCACCCCAGGATGGCTGGGTGCCTGCAGGTTGGAGGGGAGAAAGCAGAGCGAAGGGAAGAGGTGTTAGACAAGCAAAGGAGCCCTGGGCTCTTGATTTTCACCCCTAAGTCCTTGGTTTTGGCCTGGGACTGTAAAACCCCTCACAGAGCAGTAGGGGTTCTTAGCCCCAGGGTCAGACATGGAGTGGTCCCTGGAACCCTCAGTGCCTTACCCCCAGTGGCTAACCTCCTTCCTGAACAGGCAGATGTGTCATGCTGGGCAGCACCTCTCCCTCCCGACACCTGCATGGTGACTCAAACTCCCAGGTAAAGCCCAACCCGATGGGAAATGACTCAGCATTGAAGTTCTTTTCCCCTCATTGGGGAGGGAGCAGGAAGCCCGAAGCTGGGCCTGACGCTCCCCTTTGATTTCTCAAGGTAGTGACGGGAGAAGGGAAGCTTTGCAGGGGAGTTTTGCCTGGCCAACATGGTGAAACCCTGTCTCCACTAAAAATACAAAAACTTGCTGGGCGTGGTGGCCGGCGCCTGTAATCCCAGCTACTCAGGAGGCTGAGGCAGGAGAATCGCTTGACCCAGGAGGTGGAGGTTGCAATGAGCCGAGATTGTGCCATTGCACCACTCCAGCCTGGGTGACAGAGCGAGACTCCCTCTCAAAAAAAAGAAAGTTGGGGTGGGGTGTCCCCCTAGAGCATCTTCTTCCTACAGCTTCTGCTTTTACACACACACTCTCTCTGTGCGTGTGTGTGTGTGTGTGTATGTGTGTGTGTGTATGTGGAGACAGTCTAGGACACTTGAGGGTGGGTGTGCTGGGATCTACAAGACTTCCCCCTTGCCTTCATCCCTGTTGCCTGCCACTTCCTACCCTGCTGCCCTTTAGGGAGAGTTGAAAGTTTATTTGCTGCCCCAGTGAATTATTATTATTTTTGACTAGCGAAGGTGGGATTTGGGCAATAGGGAGGACTTTTGCTGATTGCCCAGACTGGAGACCTGACAGTGGGGTAGTGCTTAGGAGAGTCCAGTCGCTAGATCACAAAAGCTCCATTTAAAATGCATAGTTGGGGCTAGGCATGGTGGCTCACGCCTGTAATCCCAGCATTCTGGGAGGCCTGGGCGATGGATCCCTTGAGGCCAGGAGTTGGAGACCAACCTGGCCAACATGGCAAAACCCCGTCTCTACTAAAAACACAAAAATTAGCTGGGCATGGTGGCATGCACCTGTAATCCCAGCTACTCAGGAGGCTGAGGCATGAGAATCACTTGAACTTAAGAGGCAGAGTTTGCAGGGAGCTGAGATCGTGCCACTGCACTCCAGCCTGGGTGACAGAGTGAGACTCCATCTCAAATAAATAAATAAAAATAAAAATAAAATGCACAGTTGGACTCTCTCTGGAAGGTTGCGGGAGAACCAGAAATGTAGTGACCTCCAGGAAGGAAAATTGCTACTACTCTTTTCCACATATCCTTTGATCACTTTTAAATTGTGTTCCATTTGCAAGTACTACCTACTCAAATGGAAAGAATAAAACATGGTTACCTGGGAAGGAAGATAAAAAGAGAGTCCTTTTCCATATTAGTGCTAAGCACTTTGTACAGTTAGTCCTTAACTGGACAAGAATTACGGAATCTCTATAGGATGATGTCAGGAGCTGTGCTGGATTCTGGAGACTCAGCATCCACAAAACAGCATCCCTTGCCTCACAGCGATCCCAGTTGGGAAAGCAATTCAGACAGACAGCAAGGCAATGAACACGCAGTGTCAGAAGCGTGATGATGAGAAGTGCAGACACCAGGGAATTGCAAAGGAGGCTCCTCTGCCCAGACCTGGGGAGAAAAGACCTTTCTGGACCCAGTGATATCCAAGCTGAGACCAGGAGTTAGACGGAGGGGAAGAGAGCTCCAGGCACAGGGAACAGCACAACATACGCAAAGACTGCAGGAGCCGTATAAAACTTGACTTCTTCCTTGGAACGGCAAGCAGTCAACATGTCTGGAGTATTGAGTTTGGAGAGGGTGTGTGGAAGAATGAAGCCACAGAGGTAAGGTCAGATCATGGAGTATTTTATAAGCTAATGTAAGGTCAGTTAGTGGTCACCTTGAACAGGTGTGGAGCCCTGGGGGACAGGTGTTAATAATCTACCTGTATTGGAATGCTCTGTTTTGCCAAGCACTGTAATCTTTTTAATAAGCGTTAGCTCATTTAACACTTCCAAAAAGTGCCTGAGATTTTTACCATCATTTTTTTCTTTTCTTTCTTTTTTTTTTTTTGTTTTTTTTGTTGTTGTTGTTGTTTAGACGAAGTCTGACTCTGTAGCCCAGGCTGGAGTGCAGTGGCGTTATCTTGGCTCACCACAACCTCCGCCTCCTGGGTTCAAGCGATTCTCCTGCCTCAGCCTCCAGAGCAGCTGGGATTATAGGTGCGTGCCACTGCACCCGGCTAATGTTTTGTTTATTTAGTAGAGACAGGGTTTCGCCATGTTGGCCAGGCTAGTCTTGAACTCCTGACCTCAGGTAATCCACCTGCCTCGGCCTCCCAAAGTGCTAGGATTACAGGCATGAGCCACCGTGCTTGGCCTACTATCATTTTTTTCTATTTAATGTTTTGTAAGTAAGTGAGGAAACTGAGGCTCAAAGAGGTTAAATTTAGTAGAAAATCTTACAGGGTCACAAATGGAATAATATAAATGTCTAGGGGCACAGCTAGCCCAGGGAGAGTGGGGATCTCACCCAGACATGCACTGTCTGCCATGCGACCTCCCCATTCAGATAGAGCAGTGGTTGTTGTCAATAAGGGTGGTGATTTTGCCCTCAGGAGACATTTGAAAATGTCTGGAAACATTTTTGGTTGTCACAACTGGGAAGATGCTACTGGCATCTCATAGGTAACTAACATCCTACAATGTAGGATGCTCAAAATATCAACGTCACAGCTGAGAAATCCTAGAGAATAAGTTGTAGAGGGCAGGCACAGAGAGGTAGTCAAGGGGTGAGTGTGAGAATTTTGGAAGGGAGTTTTTTCTTTTTTCTTTCTTTTTTTTTTTTTGAGATGGGGTCTTGCCTGTTTGTTGCCCAGGCTGGAGTGCAGTGCTGCAATCATAGCTCACTGCAGCCTTGATCTCCTGGGCTGGAGCAATCCTCCCATGTCAACCTCTTGAGTAGCTAGGACCACAGGTGTGTGCCACCATGCCTGGCTAATTTTTATATTTTTAATAGAGACAACAGGGTCTCACGATGTTGCCCAGGCTGGTCTCAAACTCCTAGGCTCAAGTGATCTACCCACCTTGGCCTCCCAAAAAGAGTGCTGGGATTACAGGTGTGAGCTGCCATGCCCGGGCAGGAAGAGACATTTTTTTTTTAAATTATACTTTAAGTTTTAGGGTACATGTGCACATTGTGCAGGTTATTTACATATGTATACATGTGCCATGCTGGTGCACTGCACCCACTAACTCGTCATCTAGCATTAGGTATATCTCCCAATGCTATCCCTCCCCCCTCCCCCCACCCCACAACAGTCCCCAGAGTGTGATATTCCCCTTCCTGTGTCCATGTGATCTCATTGTTCAATTCCCACCTATGAGTGAGAATGTGCGGTGTTTGGTTTTTTGTTCTTGCGATAGTTTACTGAGAATGATGTTTTCCAATTTCATCCATGTCCCTACAAAGGACATGAACTCATCATTTTTTATGGCTGCATAGTATTCCATGGTGTATATGTGCCACATTTTCTTAATCCAGTCTATCATTGTTGGACATTTGGGTTGGTTCCAAGTCTTTGCTATTGTGAATAATGCCACAATAAACATACGTGTGCATGTGTCTTTATAGCAGCATGATTTATAGTCCTTTGGGTATATACCCAGTAATGGGATGGCTGGGTCAAATGGTATTTCCAGTTCTAGATCCCTGAGGAATTGCCACACTGACTTCCACAATGGTTGAACTAGTTTACAGTCCCACCAACAGTGTAAAAGTGTTCCTATTTCTCCACATCCTCTCCAGCACCTGTTGTTTCCTGACTTTTTAATGATTGCCGTTCTAACTGGTGTGAGATGGTATCTCATTGTGGTTTTGATTTGCATTTCTCTGATGGCCAGTGATGATGAGCATTTTTTCATGTGGTTTTTGGCTGCATAAATGTCTTCTTTTGAGAAGTGTCTGTTCACGTCCTTCTCCCACTTTTTGATGGGGTTGTTTGTTTTTTTCTTGTAAATTTGTTTGAGTTCATTGTAGATTCTGGATATTAGCCCTTTGTCAGGAAGAGACATTTTTTAAAGGCCTTGTAAATACTGTACTTATAGTAGCAAGAGACAGGAGTCAGCTCCAGTAAAGCCTGGGATGGACACAGCACATCCTTTCCTGACGTTCCGGCTGCTTCCAAGCACCAGCCTTAAGAGCTCAGAGGAAACTGCTAATGAATTTCCCTAGAATTACCCAGAACTAATTCTGAAGGGTTTCCTGCCACCTCTCAGGTCCGGGACTGTTAAGGGGTACCAGCCAAGATGTCCAACTCCTCACCAGCATATTCTGCCAGGCCAGGGCACCTAGCTCTGATCATGCTGAGACACGGGACCCAAGTCCAACACGTTTGGTCAATGCATGATTTCAAAGAATTGTAACATCAGCAGCAGAGAAACTGGAGACCCAAAGAATGGATTCAAGTGCTTGTTGCCTGAATCTGCTCTTCTCACATGTCCCTCAATATTGTACCTGAATATAATACCTTCGCCTGCATCAAGAGAGGACATTAGGTGGGTCCCAGCTGCCTCTTCAGGGATTTAACAGGCTAACCAGGAGCTCTCACTTGTCTTTCTACCTGCAAACTACAGAATGGGTGCAGATCTTTCCAGGAAGCTTATAAAAGCTCACAGGGTGAGGCGAAAGTTGGCTTAGTCTCAGAGATTCATTGTTGTTGGGAACGTACAGCCCTGAGCGCTTTAAGTCCTGAAAATCTTCTAGTTTCTGCTCTTTAGCTCAACTTTTAACTGTTTTCCTCCTGATTTTTGTTTGGCTTTCTGATTTGATTCTCTGGTTTGACATATGTGTTTGTCTTAATTAGGTTTTCCAGCAGGTCATGGCCCTGTCCCGGGCCCATGTAAACCATCAAAGGCTTGCCTCAGTCATCCCTATACCAGCTTATCACCTTGCCCAGTCTTAGGGCCTGGGATCTAAGAGCCGTCTGGAAGATCTACCCTTTTTCTACATCTGAAAACTCACTATTAGAGAGTTAAAGTCTTCGAAACATTCCATGTTTCCCAAGGGTCCACATGGCAATTTTGTGATATATTTATAGGTAGCAAGTGGAACAAAGGGGTTTGTAGCCAAACAAATTTGGAGAATGTTATGTGAGGTTAGTTTCTTGTCTACAACAAGGCTTAATATGCTTTGAACAGGTTAAACATCCATACAATGAACTTAGTCAGCTCACAATCCAGTACCCAAAACCCTTGGAACCAGATGTATTTGGATTTCAGAATATTTCAGGTTTTAATAAGGTAAATGGTGAATATGCTATTTATTCCACTATTTATTCCATTGCACCCAGAAGAGCTGGCAGGCCCTGTAATCAAGCACATACTTCTGCAGCAAAACATATGCATCTTCATACTAAGTAGGCTAAGTAAAAAATCTGAAAAGCCACAACATCAATTTAGGTCAGGTTTTAACCCTAAGTCTTGTTTTGTTTTTTGAGACGGAGTCTTGCCCAGGCTGGAGTGCAGTGGTGTGATCTCGGCTTACTGCAACCTTCACCTCCTGGGTTCAAGCGATTCTCCTGTCTCAGCCCCCCTAGTGACTGGGATTATAGACACACACCACCACACTGGGCTAATTTTTGTATTTTTAGTAGACATGGCATTTCACCATGTTGGCCAGGCTGGTCTCAAACTTCTGACCTCAAGTGATCCAACCACATCCGCCTCCCGAAGTACTGGGATTACAGGCATGAGCCATAGCACCCAGCCTGTTATTTTCTAAAACTTAGTTTTTAGCACTTTTTGGACTTCAACCTGGTGGATACAGGATGGGGCCGTGTAGATGGTGTTCCCAACATAGATGATCTCAGAACTCCCTCTTCCAGGAGCATCTAGCAGGACAGGTATTTCATGGACTCCAAGGATACCCTCAGCTGTTAGTCTATAACACAAGACAGTGAACACAGTCGGTCATTCTCACTTTAGCCTTATCCTCTCCCACACCAACTAGATGAGGTGAGGATTCTGAGAGCCAAACGAGGAGAAGCTGGAGAGCCTGTGCATGTGTGCAGATGCGGTTGGGGAGTCATGGTTCAGCCGTTAGCTTCTGGTGGAAAAGGGATACCAAAAAGAGCGGTATAGTGGACATCCAGGTTATGGTGGTTTTCTTCTGTGTATACTTCTGTGTTTTTCACATTTCCTTTAGAAATGACGAGCTTTTTCTCCCTTATTGCTGTTTTCTACTGCAGGGAGTTGCTGCTCTTGGTGTTGCAGTGTGGGGAGGCAGGATGGGGCTGACGCAGAGCCTGAGGGCAAGGCAGGGTTCCTGGGAAGATGGATTCCTGTGATTCTGGCCTTGTGCCTCAGCCAGAGCTGAGGTGGGGTGGGGTGTACGCCTAAGGCCAGGGTCCCCTGGGGAAGGAGGAGGATATTGGATTTCTGGTGGATTTCCAGGAAGACTTCCTGCTCTGACAAAAACAACACAAACACAGGAAAAGGCTCTGAGGCCTAAGGAGAGGAGATAATGGACCAAGGTGGAGACTTTTGGGGTGGAGGCTGATACAGAGAGCAGCCCAGGAACAAAGAAGCTGCCTCCTCGCTGTCCAACTGTGTTCCCCAAGCCAGCTGAGAGTCTTTCTCTACTGCGGTGGCAGGTTGGGAACTGGAGGAAGAGGCCCAGTAACTTTGGACTCCCTGGCATCTTCTCCACTTTTCATTGAGTATAATATTTCTTGGTGGCCTGGACCATGAGGATGGGGGTGGAGAGTAGGCAGTGGACCGCGGGGGGGCATTTGGCTAAGGCCTCAGATTATGTAGGGCCTCAGATACTGACCTTAAATGTGTGGGGTCACACACCTGTCAGAGCTACATTCAGCCTCACTGTGCGGGATCAGGTGAAGACATGCATCCTAAACTTGCTCCCATTACCAGCCCTATGGTGTGCTGTAAACTCATTATCTTCATATGGCTTGTGAATTGCTCTGTTATGTTGCATTATATATGTATATATACACATATGTGTGTATGGGACTCTGTGTGTGTGTTTGTTGTAAACTAAAAATAAAAATCTAAGGCCACCCCCACCATCTGAAGAGACTCCCTCCTCTTGGCCAGGCCACTCCAAAGTTAACCTGAACAACTGTTTCAGGCCATGAGGGGAAGTGGGGGTTGGATCTGCCTCATAATGCCCTCCTGCCTTTTGGAATTCGGGAAAAACTGACCAGCATTAACAACAACATAGACCTTAAGTCTGATAAATAACCTTTACAATCTATTCTCTCCTGAAGCCTGCTATCTGGAGGCTTCATTTGCATGATAAAACTTTGGTCTCCATAACCTCTTATCATAACCTAGATATTTCATTCTAGTGATAACTCTTTTAACCATTGCCAATGAGAATTTTGTTTGTTTGTTTGAGATGGAGTCTTGAGTGCAGGCTGGAATGCAGTGGTGCAATCTTGGCTCACTGCAACCTCCACCTCCCAGCTTCAAATGATTCTCCTGCCTCAGCCTCCTGAGTAGCTAGGATTACAGGTGCCTGCCACTATGCCCGGCTAATTTTTGTATTTTTTAGTAGAGACAGGGTTTTGCCATGTTGGCCAGGCTGGTCTCAAACTCCTGACCTCAGGTGATCTGCCCACCTCAGCCTACCGAAGTGGTGGGATTACAGGCATGAGCCACTGTACCCGGCCCAGAAAATTTTTTAATCTACCTATAATCTTGAAGGCTCTGTACCCCATTCCCCATTTTGAGTTGTCCCCCCTTTCTGGATCTAACCAATGTACATCTTAAATGTGTTGACTGATGTCTCATGCCTCCCTAAAATGTATAAAACCAAGCTGTGCCCCAACCACCTTGGGCACATGTTCTCAGGGTCTCCTGAGGGCTGTATCACAAGCTATGGTCACCCATATTTGGCTCAGAATAAATCTCTTCAAATATTTTACACAGTTTGATTCTTTTCGTCAACTCTCTCTCTCTTTTGCTCTGTGTGTGTGTGTGTGTGTGTGTGTGCGCCACCGCACCCGGCCAACATTTTTTAAAATAATAAATAATAATAAATAAAAATAATAATAAAATAATAAAACGGGGCCAGGCGCGGTGGCTCACGCCTGTAATCCCAGCAATTTGGGAGGCAGACGCGGGAAGATCGCTTAAGCCCAGGAGTTCGAGACCAGCCTAGGCAACAAAGTGAGACTTTCTCTCTACAAAAAATACAAAATACAGCTTTGGGTATTTTTTCTTTTTTTGAGATAGGGCCTGGCTTTGTCACCCAGGCTGGAGTGCAGTGGGTCATCACCACTCACTGCAGCCTGGACCTACTGGGCTGAAGTGATCCTCCCACCTCAGCCTCCCAAGTAGCTGAGACTACAGGCATGTGCCACCATGCCCAGCTAATTTTTGTATTTTTTGTGGAGATGGTGTCTCATTTTGTTGCCCAGGTTGGTCTCGAACCCCTGAGCTCAAGTGATCCTCCTGCCTCAGCCTCCCCAAGTGCTGGGATTATAGGCGTGAGCCACCATGCCTGGCTTTCTTTTACTCACTTATTTATTTATTTGGGTGTGGGGGTCACAGCTTTGACTTGCTAAGTATACACATTTGAGATATACCACACTTTCAGTAACTTTGTTTTGGCATTAAAAATCTGTATCTATCTATATCTAGAGCTTTGAAAGGGAAGTAATAAACTTTTTTTTTTTTTTTGAGACAGAGTCTTGCTCTGTCGCCCAGGCTGGAGTGCAGTGGCTAGATCTCGGCTCACTGCAAGCTCCGCCTTCCGGGTTCACGCCATTCTCCTGCCTCAGCCTCCCGAGTAGCTGGAACTACAGATGCTCGCCACCACGCCCGGCTAACTTTTTTGTATTTTTTAGTAGATACAAGGTTTCACCATGTTAGCCAGGATGGTCTCGATCTTCTGACCTCGTGATCCGCCCGCCTTGGCCTCCCAAAGTGCTGGGATTACAGGCGTGAGCCACTGCGCCCGGCCAATATTTTTTAAAATAATAAAACGGGGCCAGGTGCGGCGGCTCACGCCTGTAATCCCAGCACTTTGGGAGGCCGACGCGGGAAGATTGCTTGAGCCCAGGAGTTTGAGACCAGCCTGGGCAACAAAGTGAGACTTTGTCTCTACAAAAAATAAAAATAAAAATAAAACGGAAGGAGTCTGGCTCAGTCTTCACCTCTGAGAAGGGTAAGGAGAGCTCCAAACCGGAGCCTGAGAGCGCCTGTCCCCACTGGGCACTTGGACCGAGCGTCAAGAACCGAGCGCGGCCAGTGGGATTCTTCCTTCCACGGCCCGGGCGCGGTTCTGGCTTCATCTGCATCGCTCTGGCGGCCCCTGCTGGGCTGGCGGTGAAAGGCGACCCGGGATGGGGCGGTGCCCCGAGCTCTGGCTGGAGTAGGAGACACTGCGTGGGGTGGCCTGGTGGGCAGCACGAAGACGTTGGGCTCGAGGGGACTCAAAGAGGACAAGCTCTGTTTACCGCACGGTTGTTTATTGCCACGCTGTGGGCTAAGGGATTGTTCTGAAAGTGCTGCTGAGGAAGGGGGCAAGTCCAGGTCTGAGGGCAAGACTGCTGAGCCCAGGGAGGGAAATGTCCGATCGCTGCGTGGGAATTCATGACCCCATTTCTTCTCTTCTCCTTCCCGGCTCCACGTGGTGACCATAAAGGGCCTGACCTCTCTGAGCAGGGCAGCCATCCTCCTCCGTGCAGCTGGTTGGGGTCATGAACTCTGATTCAGAAAGAGGGAGCAGGATTTCTTGCTAAGACCTCCTGGCGGAAGTCAAATTCTCTGACCTACTTTTACTGAAAAGCCTTGTTCTGAGGGCAGGCAGGAGCCTCAATCAACCATTTAATAAAAATGCTTCCTCACCGTCCTCATGGTCTTTATCCCTCTGGGGTGGAAGGTAGGATTCAGGGCCCCAAACCTTTCCCTGAGCATACTGGTTACCCAGTGGGTCCTAGTGAGTATTTCAGATAAAAATAGCTTATGGGAGCCTGTGGCTTAGTGCAGCTGCCATGGCTAGTGCCTTGACCAAAGGTGGTATCAGGTGATTTGGAAAATAGAGCCTTTTGGGTCTGGCAAAGGCTCACTTCAAATAGACAGAGGTTTTAGTCACTGTGAGTCAAGCAGTTTATACCACCGCAGCTTGCTGGCGCCCCTTCCCCCATTCTCATCCAATGTATTGCAAATGGAAACTTTAAACTGGAAAAAGCAGCTTTTTATATATGACCACTTTTTTAAAAATTCTTTTTTGAGACAGGGTCTTCCTCTGTCACCCAGGCTGGAGTGCCGTGGTACCATCTCGGCTCACTTCAACCTCCGCCTCCTGGGCACAGGTGATCCTCCCACCTCAACCTCCCGAGTAGCTGGGATTACAGGTGTGTGCCACCACGCCTGGCTAATATTTGCTACTTTTAGCAGAGATGGAGTTTCACCATGTTGCCCAGGCTGGTCCTGAACTCCTGGGCTCAAGTGATCTACCCACCTCAGCCTCCCAAAGTGCTGGGATTATAGGTGTGAGCCACCACTCCCAGCCATAGCCACTTCTTTATATATGGTTCTTCATATTTGTGTGTGAAGTTTTGAGTCCTTAGGTCGCTAGTGGTAGCAGCCTTCCCAGATTCTGTCATCTTTCTCTTGTTTTGTACGTGACCCAGAGCCTATTAATAGGGAACCGTGGCCAAGCTAAGCCCTTAGGCTCATGAAGCAGGTTCAGAAGTTCCTGAGTCCTACCCTCCTCCACTCTCAGGCCCAGCATTGGCCTGACAGGTTGACTGCACAGACCCTTGCCATGGCTGTGGATTCAGCCACCAGAGGGTGGTCAGTTTTATCGGTGGACAATAAAGAGGAATATCCGATTTGTAGTAATTGAAAAAGCCCATTTTCAGAGCAGTCTATGTCTGGGAATCAGGTTTGCTTTGACTCGGGGAGAAACTAGATTGTTTTGAAAAATGAATTTTAGGACCGGGCGCGGTGGCTTACGCCTGTAATCCTAGCACTTTGGGAGGCTGAGGTGGGTGGATCACGAGGTCAGGTGTTCAAGACCAGCCTGACCAACATAGTGAAACCCCATCTCTACTAAAAATACAAAAATTAGGTGGGTGTGGTGGAGCACACCTGTAATCCCAGGTACCTGGGAGGCTGAGGCAGGAGAATCACTTGAACCCGGGAGTCAGAGGTTGCAGTGAGCCGAGATCGCACCACTGCACTCCAGCCTGGGCAACACAGCAAGACTCTGTCTCAAAAAGAAAAATGAATTTTAGTCTCGCAAACTGAAGAGCAGTGGAAAATGAAAGGTAACTGAGGGACATATATTTTAATCTTTTATTGTAAAACATGGCATAGAAAAGAAAACCACACAAATCAAATGTATAGCTTAATTTATTATTATAAGGTAAAACCACCCAGATTAAGAAATAAGGCCAGGCGTGGTGGCTCATGGCTCTAATCCCAGCACTTTGGGAAGCCGAGGCAGGTGGATCACTTGAGTCCAGGAGTTTGAGACCAGCCTGGGAAACATGGTGAAACCCCATCTCTACTAAAAATATAAAAAACTAGCCAGGCGTGGTGGTGTGCACCTGTAGTCCCAGCTACTCAGGAGGCTGAGGTAGGAGAATCATCTGAGCTCGGGAGGTTGAGGCCGTGGTGAGCCGAGATTGTGCCATTGCACTCCAGCTTGGGCAACTGGAGTGAGACCCTGTCTCAAAGAAGAAAAAAATAAAAAAAATTTTCCAGCCTCCCCAGAAAACCTTCTGTGTGCACTGTTCAAATCACAACCCTCCCTCCTCCCACAAACCATCACTATCCTGAGTAATACAGCAATCAAGATGGATATTTTGGAGGACAGCTTAGACATATAAACCCATACTAACTACTTTTATTTTATTTTATTTTTTAGACTGAGTCTCATTCTGTCACCCAGGCTGGAGTGCAGTGGTCCAATCTCGACTCACTGCAACCTCCATCTCCCGGGTTCAAGCAATTCTCCTGCCTCAGCCTGCCAAAGTAGCTGGGATTACAGGTGTGTGCCACCATGCCTGGCTAATTTTTGTACTTTTAGTAGAGATGGGGTTTCACCATGTTGGCCAGGCTGGTCTCGAATTCCTGACCTCAGGAGATCTCCCTGCCTCAGCCTCCCAAAGTGCTGGGATTACAGGTGTGAGCCACCACACCTGGCCCCAAACACTACTTTCCATAAATGGGTTAGAAAAATGGGGAATAGCTTAATTGTTCTTAGATTAGGGAGGGTGATTGGGACTCAAGAGATTTAGCAGGAGAGGCTGGATCTCAGCAAATGAATTATATTAATTTCCTGATAGTCAGCTCAAACCCCCTCCAAGCAGACTTCTTCCATACAGAAGAAGAGAGTTGCAATGTCTAAAGCTACACGAGATTAATATCTGGAATGCTCAAGAAACTCCTGGGGATCAACAAGAAAAAGGCCAGATATCCAATGGAAAAGTGAGCAAAGAGTAAAGTCAGAAATCACAGAAGGGAAATTAGAATGGCTGGCAAGTGTGTGAAGAGATGCCCAAACTTGGCTGGGCACAGTGGCTCACACCTGTAATCCCAGCATTTTGGGAGGCTGAGGCAGGATTGCTTGAGCCCAGGACATCCAGACCAGCCTCAACTACATAACAAAACCCCGTGTCTACAAATAAATAAATAAATAAATAAAGCCAGGCGTGGTGATGTGCACATGCGGTCTCAGCTACTCAGAAGGCTGAGGTGGGAGGCTTGCTTGAGCCTGGGAGGTGAAGGCTGCACTCCAGCCTGGGTGACAGAGTGAGACCCTATCTCAAAAAAAGAAAGCTCAATCTTAGAAGTACCCTGAGCAATGCAAATTAAAACATGGTATCACTTGGTGTCACCTCAATTGACGAAAGTTAGGCAAGTCAGATAATGCCTTTCAAGTGCTGGAAAGGATGTGGGGAAAAGGGGACAACTGTTGGTGGGATTATAAACTTGTAGGGCTATTCCGGAAGCCATCTGACTCTATTTTGAGAGGTGACAGCGTGCTGGCAGCCCTCGCTTGCTCTCGGCACCTCCTCGGCCTCGGCGCCCACTCTGGCCGTGCTTGAGGAGCCCTTCAGCCTGCCGCTGCACTATGGGAGCCCCTCTCTGGGTTTTGGCCAAGGTCAGAGCCGGCTCCCTCTGCTTGCAGTGAGGTGTGGAGGGAGAGGTGTGGGAGGGAACCGGGGCCAGCGCAAGTTCCGAGTGGGCGTGGGCTCGGCGGCCCCGCACTCTGAGTGGCCGGCCGGTGCCACCGGCCCTGGGCAGTGAGGGGCTTAGCACCCGGGCCAGCAGCTGCGGAGGGTGTGCCAGGTCCCCCAGTGGTGCCGGCCCATGGGTGCTGCGCTCGAATTCTCACCGGGCCTTAGCTGTCTCCCCGTGGGGTAGGGCTCGGGACCTGCAGCCTGCCATGCCCGACCTGAGCCTTACCCCGCGGCCGTGGGCTCGGGACCTGCAGCCTGCCATGCCTGAGCCTTACCCCGCGGCCGTGGGCTCCTGGGCAGCCCAAGCCTCCCCGATGAGCACCGCCCCCTGCTCTGCAGCACCTGGTCCCATGGACTGCCCAAGGGCTGAGGGGTACAGGCCCATGGCACGGGACTGGCAGGCAGCTCTGATAGCGGCACCCGTGCAGGATCCACTAGGTGAAGCCAGGTGGGCTCCTGAGTCTAGTGAGGACTTGGAGAATCTTTATGTCTAGCTAAGGGATTGTAGATACACCAATCAGCACTCTGTGTCTAGCTCAAGGTTTGTAAATGCACCAATCAGCACTCTGTATCTAGCTAATCTGGTAGGCACTTGGAGAACCTTTATGTCTAGCTAAGGGATTGTAAATACACCAATCAGCACCCTGTGTCTAGCTCAAGGTTTGTAAACACACCAATCAACACCCTGTGTCTAGCTCAAGGTTTGTAAATGCACCAATCACTGCTCTGTGTCTAGCTAATCCAGTGGGGACTGGGAGAACCTTTATGTCTAGCTAAGGGATTGTAAATACACCAATCAGCACCCTGCGTCTAGCTCAAGGTTTGTAAATGCACCAGTCAGTGCTCTGTGTCTAGTTAATCTAGTGGGGACTTGGTGAACTTTTATGTCTAGCTCAGGGATTGTAAACGCACCAATCAGCACCCTGTCAAAATGGACAAATCAGCTCTCTGTAAAACAGACCAATCAGTTCTTTGTAAAATGGACCAATCAGCAGGATGTGAGTGGGGCCAGATAAGGGAATAAAAGCAGACTGCTGGAACCAGTAGTGGCAACCTGCTTGGGTTTTCTTGTTGGAAGGTTTGTTTTTTTCGCTGTTTGCGATAAATCTTGTTGCTGTTCAGTCTTTGGGTCCGTACTGTTTTTATGAGCTGTTAACACTCACAGGGAAGGTTTGCAGCTTCACTTCTGAGCCAGCGAGACCGCGAACCCACCAGAAGGAAGAAACTCCAAGTGTCTCCAAACATCAGAAGGAAAAAACTCTGGACACGTTGCCTTTAAGAACTGTAACACTTACCACGAGGGTCTATGGCTTCATTCTTGAAGTCAGTGAGACGAAGAACTCACCAATTCTGGACACAATTTCATGAATTTAAATATGCATACAGCCAATGAGCCAGCAATCTCATGTCCCCAGAGGAACATAAACAAGCACGTTCATCAGAGGATTATACGTGGAGGCAACCTAGGGTGACATCACTGCAGAAAAGTGGAAGCAAAATGTATAAACGCATACTTTGCTGCACTGTGCAGCAGTCAGCCACAGTGAACTAAAGGTACTTAGACCCCCACAAAAAGCTTAAAAACAGGTGTCGCATAGAAAAGAAATACAATAAGATCTAGGGTATAACACCGTTTATGTAGACTAAAGTCACACCTACCCATAAAAGAGCACTGTATATCTTTCAGTAATGTCTATATACCCAAGGACATGCATTAAACACATTATAGTGAGTCTCTTATGGGATAAGGAGAAGGATGAATAGATAGGGCATGAATGGGGGAAAAAAATAAAAGAGGATAGCTCTTTACCAGAGATGAAAAATGGTATACCTGAGCTGAAGATACTTCTCCAGCTCTCTCTACTGGAGGGAAGGAAAATTGCCCTTGAAAAGTTTCACACAGATGGTCAATATAAGGACATCAGGAGAGTCCCCTTAATGACTGGAATAGTTGGTGGCTATATAAAACTTGGGTAGCCATTTCAAAGGAAGGACCACAAAGATGCTTCAGGCAACTTAGGGGAATTTCAAGGTGGCACAGGAAATTATGTGGATGAGATAACAGGTAAAAGCTTAGGCTCCCAGAGGAAAGGTCCAGGCGTTGTGGGGCTGGAATTACAGTGGCAAGTACAGGGCAGACCCACGCTGAAAGGAAGCAGAATGCTGTGGATCCTACCCAGTCCTGGGGGAAGTGTCCCATGATGGTCAAACCTCCTGACTAGAATGACCCCACCCGGAGAGGGGACCGGGAGCAGGGTTCGTTTGATCAAAGGAGTCTTTAGCGAGACTTGACACTGATGGGTCCCAAAAGCAGTATATGGAGAAACATGCCAGGAGAGCAAACATTTGGCCTGAAGGCAAGGAGATGGAAAAATGTAGGAAGGCACTCTGATGCATATGGTGGGGAAAGAAAAGAAACAAAGAAACAGTTGAAATTTGTAAAAACGTGTGTGTCTAGGCTGGGTGCGGTGGCTCATGCCTGTAATCCCAGCACTTTGGGAGGCCGAGTTGGGCGGATCGTCTGTGGTCAGGAGTTCAAGACCAGCCTGGCCAAGATGGTGAAACCCTGTCTCTACTAAAAATACAAAAAAATTAGCGGGGCATGGTGGCAGGCGCCTGTAATCAGCTACTCGGGAGGCTGAGGCAGAGAATTGCTTGAACCCGGGAGGCGGAGTTTGCGGTGAGCCAAGATCACGCCACTGCCCTCCAGCCTGGGTGACAGAGTGAGACTCTGTCTCAAAACACAAAACAAAACAAAAGTATGTGTCTAAACACAATGTGTGGTATCCTGGAACAGAAACAGGACATAGACCAGGTGCAGTGGCTTACACCCATAATCCCAGCACTTTGGGAGGCCAAGGCAGGTGGATTACCTGAGGTCAGAAGTTTGAGACCAGCCTGGACAACATGGCGAAAACCCATCTCTACTAAAAATACAAAAAGTTAGCCAGGCATATTGGTGGGTGCCTGTAATCTCAGCTACCTGGGAGGCTGAGGCAGGAGAATTGCTTGAACCTGGGAGGCGGAGGTTGCAGTGAGCCAAGATCATGCCACTGCACTCCCGCCTGGGAGACAGAATGAGACTCCGTCTCCAAAAAACAAAAAAAAAAAAGAAAGAAGAGAAAAAATAAACAGGAGATAAGTGGAAAACTGGTAGAATCTGAATAATGTCTGTAGTTTAGTTAATAGTACTGTAACACCGTTAATTTCTTAGTTTTGACAAATGTGCTACAGTATGTCATGTGTTAATATTAAGGCAAGCTGAGTGAAAGTTATACACTAACTCTCTCTACTATCTCTGCAACTTTTCTGTAAACTTAAACTTATTCCAAAAGAAAAAAAAAAAAAAGGCCAAGCGTGGTGGCTCATGCCTGTAATCCTAGCACTTTGGGAGGGCGAGGAGGGCGGATCAGGAGGTTAGGAGATCAAGACCATACTGGCCAACATGGTGAAACCTCGTCTCTATTAAAAGACAAAAAATTAGCCGGCCTGTAGTCCCGGCTACTCAGGAGGCTGAGGCAGGGGAATCGCTTGAACCCGGAAGACGGAGACTGCAGTGAACCGAGATCACGCCACTGCACTCCAGCCTGGTGACAGAGCAAGACTCCGTCTCAAAAAATAGGCAAATATGTCAGTCAGGCATCTCATATATTAACATAGATGTGTGTGTACATATGTGTTTATATGTATGTGAATTTTAAAGTTTGAAAGAACTTATACCAAAGTACTATTATCTCTAGATCATATTATTACTAGGATATAGAACTATAGGTGATTGATTCTCTTCTTTGTGCTTTTCTGTATTGTTTGAATATTCACTATAAAAATGTGTAAATTTTTTTAATTAGAAGAAAAAAAACTGTCCTGGCACAGTGGCTCACACCTGTAATCCCAGCACTTTGGGAGGCCGAGGCAGGTGGATCACTTGAGGTCAGGGGTTCAAGACCAGCCTGGCCAACATGGTGAAACCCCGTCTCTAGTAAAAATACAAAAATTAGCCGGGCGTGGTGCGGGCGCCTATAATCCCAGCTACTCGGGAGGCTGAGGCAGGAGAATCGCCTGAACCCAGGAGGCGGAGGTTGCAGTGAGCCGAGATCCCACCACTGCACTCCAGCCTGGGCCATCGAGCGAGACTTAATCTAAAAAAAAAAAAAAAAGAAAGAAAAAAGAAAAAACTCATTTGGGCCTGCCTGAAAAAATAGAGTGTCATGCTCAGAAGAGACTTCTCTGGATGCCTTGCAAAGATTCTGACACCCACTTGGTCCTAGGCTCACCTTCTCCCGAGGTCAGGTTTGAGCAAATTTCTTGGAGACAAGCAACTTTCTTATCCTTCGGCAAGATCCACAAGTCAAAGGAAAAGTAGGGGTGTTCAGGGGAACGTGTGTATGCTCTTATTGTTGGTCAGAGAGCTATGAACATGTTTACATGTCTGCCTGTTACTGTGCATGTATTCAGATGTACAGTATGAACTTTATGTGTGGTCCAACAGTATTTGTATTTATTCCTATTTATTCTTCCTTTCTTTTCGGTCTTTAGTATTTCTCTCTCTCTCTTTTTTTTTTTTTGTTGCTGTTGTTGTTGAGACAGTCTTGCTCTGTCGCCCAGGCTGGTGGAGTGCAGTGGCACGATCTCAGCTCACTGCAACCTCTGCCTCCCGGGTTCAAGCGATTCTCATGCCTCAGCCTCTCGAATAGCTGGGATTATAGACGTGAACCACTGCACCTTTTATTTATTTATTTATTTATTTTAAGACAGGGTCTCACTCTGCCACCCAGGCTGAAGTACAATGGCATAATCATGGCTCACTGCAGCCTCGACCTCCCAGGCTCAGGTGATCCTTGCATTTTAGCATTCTGGGCAGCTGAGACTACAGGTGCGCATCACCGTGCCTGGCTACTATTTTGTATTTTTGGTAGAGACAAGGTTTCACCATGTTACCCAGGCTGATCTCGAATTCCTGGGCTCATGTGATCCACCTGCCTCAGCCTCCTAAAGTGCTGGGATTACCGGTATAAGCCAGCGCACTCAGCCTAGTATTTCTCTTTTTTTATTTTTGAGATGGAGTCTCACTCTGTCTCCCAGGCTGGAGTGCAGTGGTCCCATCTAGGCTCACTGCAACCTCCGCTTCCAGAGTTCAAGCGATTCTCCTGCCTCAGTCTCCCGAGTAGCTGGGACTACAAGCGCATGCCACCAAGCCTGACTAATTTTTGTATTTTTAGTAGAGACAGGGTTTCGCCATGTTGGCCAGGCTGGTCTTGAACTCCTGACCTCAGGTAATCCACCCACCTCGGCCTCCCAAAGTGCTGGGATTACAGGTGTGAGCCACTGCGCCCAGCCCCAGCCTAGTATTTCTTAATTACAAAAGTGATGGGCCCAGCATGGTGGCTCACGCCTGTAATCCCAACACTTTGGGAGGCAGGTGGATCGTTTGAGGTCAGGAGTTTGAGATCAGCATGACCAACATGGTGAAACCCCGTCTCTACTAAATACAAAATAAAATTAGTCATGCGTGGTCTAGACAAGGAAGACTGGGGGCCTGGGGGGAAGACTGAGGGGGAAAGAGCCTTCCAGACAAAGGGTAGGTCTGTGTGGAGGCCCTGAGGTGGGACAGAGTGTGCTGAGGCGGAGGAGTATTGGGACCAGTGTGCGGGGAGAGAATCTGGGAAGCCAGACTGAAGAGGAATGCTGGGTCAGGCCAAGCTCAACCCTGTAAGCTGCGGATTTAGTTTCCCCAACAGTGA
Source organism: Gorilla gorilla gorilla (assembly GCF_029281585.2). Classification (NCBI taxonomy): domain Eukaryota; kingdom Metazoa; phylum Chordata; class Mammalia; order Primates; family Hominidae; genus Gorilla; species Gorilla gorilla. The sequence goes on along the minus strand of NC_073232.2, from coordinate 41,801,232 downwards.
ACGAAGGGACCTGCACCTTTGGGACCAGCAATATTTAGAGGTGTTTTCTTTGTTCCATTTTATCGCTGTGTGAACACTCCTTGATTTTCGATGAAAGCCTTTTTTGAGAAGAGTGTAACAACTCACATTAAGATGATCAGATTCGAAATGCACATCAAATTTACTTTATGATGTTAACCAAATTCCCCAGATCCCTGTGCATCCCAGCATATTTCTTCTATTTTAGGACCTAAAGTATGAGAGAAATTTCCTGCTTCTGCAAAACTAGTTTGTTCTTGTAAAGCAAACTGTGCTTGCTCTGTTCAGCTTGCGTTCCTGGATGCTCCCTCTGGGGGTCCTGGATCCTGCCTTGTTCTGGCCAATGAAATGCAAGTCCTGGTGGGAGGCAGAGGACTGGGCTGGGCAGCTGGTCTTTCCAGCCAGGCTTCCCAGTTCTGTTTGCAGTGCTGCAGATGCTGCCAAACACAGGCCCCCCAGTCTGTGTCTCCTCTGGGCTCCCATAGCATCCTGGGGTAAACCTGTTATTGCAAGCCCCATAGTGTCATTTGATTTCTCCTATTGATGCTCAATAAGTACTTATTTAATGGATATATTGTATTAGCACAGGGTTAGACATCTAAATTATAGTACATTATTCAGTGAAATACTAGGCAACCATAAAAAGAACAATGTATATTGTTCTTTTGATATATATTTGATATATAATTATAATTGATAAATATTTGCAGATATAGAAAGATGCCCATGAGGGCCAGGCATGGTGGCTCATGCCTGTAATTCCAGCCCTTCGGGAGGCTGAAATAGGAGGATTGCTTGAGCCCAGGAGTTTGAGACCAGTCTGAGCAATATAGTGAGACTCCGTCTCTACAAAAAGTAAAAAATAAAAAATTCAGCCAGGCGTGGTGGTGCATGCCTGTTGTCCTAGATAGGCTGAGGCCTGTTGTCCAGAAGGCTGAGGTGGGAGGGTTGTTTGAACCCAAGAGTTCGAGGATGCAGTGAGCTATGATGATGCCACTGCACTCCAGCCTGGGCGACAGAGTGAGACTCCAACTCTAAAAAAGAAAGAAAAATGTCCATGAGCTATTAAGTAAAAAAAGAAAGTTATAGAACATATATAGTACAGTATTATTTTTCCTTTTTAAAAGTATGTATATGGCCAGGCACGGTGGCTCACGCTTGTAATCCCAGCACTTTGGGAGGCTAAGGTGGGCGGATCACAAGGTCAGGTGTTCAAGACCAGCCTGGCCAACATGGTGAAACCCCATCTCTACTAAAGATACAAAAAAAAAATTAACTGGGTATGGTGGTGGGCGCCTGTAATCCCAGCTACTCGGGAGGCTGAGGCAGGAGAATCGCTTGAACCTGGGAGGCAGAGGTTGCAGTGAGTCGAGATCGCACCATTGGACTCCAGCCTGGGCAACAGGGCAAGACTCCAACTCAAAAAACAAAAAAGTATATATCCGCATATGCATATATGAGAGACATCTACTTTTTTATTTACACATTTCTGTGGTATTTGAATTTGTCACAGTACACAGGCATAACCTCTGTAATTAAAAAGAATAAATGAGTGAATGAATTAATAAATAAATAAGGGAATTTTTTTTTTAGGTTTCTCAGAATGGTGAATTGAAAAGAAAATTCAGTCCTTAAGTTTTTCACTCCAACCTATTTACCAAGTTTTGGACCTGTTCTTTCAACTTTTTATTTTATTTTTCTTTTTGAGACAGGGTCTCCCTCTGTTGCCCAGGCTGGAGTGCAGTGGCACCATCTCGGCTCACTGCAGCCTCTACCTCCCAGGTTCAAGCAATGTTCCTGCCTCAGTCCCCCAAGTAGCTGGGACTACAGGCACATGCCACCACATGCTGCTAATTTTTGTATTTTTAGTAAAGATGGGGTTTTGTTATGTTGCCCAGGCTGGTCATATTTTATTTTATTTTGAGACAGGGTCTTGCTCTGTCACTCAGGCTGGAGTGCAGTGGTGCAATCAGAGCTCACTGCAGCCTTGAATTCTTGGGCTCAAGCAATCCTCCTTTCTCAGCCTCCCAAGTAGTTAGAATTACAGGCATGCACCACCATGCCTAGCTAATTTTTTTATTTTTGTAGAGACGGGGTCTTGCTATGTTGCCCAGGCTAGTCTAGAATACCTGATCTCAAGCAATCTTCCTGCCTTGGCCTCCCAAAGTACCCGGATTATAGGAATAATCCACCATGCCAGACCTCAATTTATTTTTGAAAAGAAGTTTATGATATAATAAAAAAATAGATTCAGAACAGTATAACCCCAGTTATGGGGAAAATGTATATATATTTATATTTTGGGGAAAAATATGTGTGTGTATGTGTATATATATATATATATATATATACACATACACACACACACACACACACACACACACTTTTTTTTGAGATAGAGTTTCACTGTATTGCCCAGGCTGGAGTACAGTTGCAGGATCTTGGCTTGACTCACTGCAACCTCCACCTCCCGTGTTCAAGCAATTCACCTGCCTCAGCCTCCCAAGTAGCTGATACTACAGGCACGCCACATCACGCCTGGCTAATTTTTGTGTTTTTAGCAGAAATAGTGTTTCACCATATTAGCCAGGCTGGTCTCGAACTCCTAGCCTCAAGTGATCCGCCCACCTTGGCCTTCCAAAATGCTGGGATTACAAGTGTGAGCTACCACGCCCGGCCCTACAATATGTATATATTTCTTTAATTATCAGAGACAATAATGATGGTTTAATTTTCCTTTTTGACTATTTCCATATTTCTTTTTATTTAAGATTCACTCATGCTTCAGTAAATGTTCATTGAGCATCTGCTATGTGCCTGAGATGGTGCTTCTTCTTAAGCTCATAGTCTGGTGGGAAGACTCACAAGAAAATAATGTAGTTTGTGAGGATGTATAATACCAAATACTATGGGGTCATCCATCTGCCAGGAGGGTCCAGGGATGACCAGGGAAGGCTTCACAGAGGAGGTGCTGCTTAAGCTGAGTTTTGAGGAATGAGGAGGAGTTTGCCAGTTGGACTGGGTGAGAAAGGGCATTGCAGAAAAAAGAGACCATCTTGCATAAAGTACCTTTTATAACAATACAGAGGAGTGAAAGAAGACATCCTTTTCATGAACATTCAGTTGGTCAATGAGGCAGAAGCACAGTGGACATGGGGGGAAGATGAGCTGAGAAACAGACACTCTAGAAACAGTAAGGAGCCTTTGAGAGACCTTGTATGGAATGGAATGCAGGCATTGTTGCCCCATTTAAGAGTTGAGAAAACTGAGTCACAGGTTAAATGACTTGCCTAAGGTCATGTTAGGAGATGAGGCCAAGCTGGAATGTAACTTGAGGGTTTTTATGCTTCCAACCACAGTGCTGGGCCAGGCCCCGTCCTCAAGATCCCTCTGATGTTCTGGCTTGAACCACTTCAAAGCTGTTAGGAAAGAAGAAGAAGGCTTACGCCACTAGGCTCTGACCACACTGGCCACACACTTGGCGTACCCTTGTATCCAAAGCCACAAGAGAGCATTTCTGAGAGTCTTTCCCAGAAAATGGCATGTACACATCCAACCTTGAAGTTGGTGGGTACCCTTCAGAAATGATGAAGGAGGTGGATTTCCATGGCATCCTGCCGTGCTGGGGAGCTGCTTCCCATCCTTGCTGCCAGGATTAAGTGGCATTTAGGCCTCTTATTCCTCAGGACAGGGAGTCATGGATGTGGCAGGAGCTCAGATTGAGTGATTTATTTATTATTTTATTTTATTTTATTTATTTATTTATTGAGACAGAGTCTTGCTCTGTCACCCAGGCTGCAGTGCCGTGGCTCGATCTCGGCTCACTGCAACCTTCGCCTCCTGGGTTCAGGCATTTCTCCTATCTCAGCCTCCTGAGTAGCTGGGATTACAGGCGCCTGCCACCACGCCCGATTAATTTTTGTATTTTTAGTAGAAACGAGGTTTCACCATGTTGGCCGGGCTGGTCACTCCTGACCTCAGGTGATCCACCCACCTCAGCCTCCCAGAGTGTTGGGATTACAAGCATGAGCCACTACGTCCAGCCTTATTTACTTGTTTGAGACAGAGTCTCGCTCTGTTGCCCAGGCTGGAGTGCAGTGGTGCAATCTTGGCTTACTGCAACCTCACCTCCCAGGTTCAAGCGATTCTTCTGCCTCAGTGGGGATTACAGGTGTGCACCACCATGACTGGCTTTTTTTTTTTTTTTTTTTTTTTTTTTTGGTATTTTTAGTAGAGACAGGGCTTCACCATGTTGGCCAGGCTGGTCTTGAACTCCTGACCTCAGGTGATCCACCCCCACTTGGCCTCACAAAGTACTGGGATTACGGACATGAGCCACCATGCCCAGCCAGATTGAGTGTTTTATGATGCTGCGTAGGCTTTGGAATAAGAAAGACCTGATTTCTCACCCTCACTCTAATGGCTAAAATGAAAAGACTGACAATTCCATGTGTTAACAAGGATGTAGAACAACTAGAACTCTCGTACGGAGCTGTTGGGAATATAAAATGGCCCAATCTCTTTGGAAAATTGTTTGGTGTACTTAATAAAGTTAAACATATTTCCCCCTAATAAGAATGTTCATGGCAGTGTTATTCAAAATAGCCTGAAACTGGAAAGAAAAATCTAAGTATTCAACAGGAGGATGGATAAATAAATTGGGTGGTAGAGTCATAAAATGATACAATTCAGCATAAAAAAGGAACATACTGCTGGTACAGCAATGTGGGAAAATCCACAGACATACTATACGTAACAGAAGAAACCACATACAAGAATATGATTCTATTTTTTCTTTTTTTTTTTTTTTTTGGGGAGACAGAGTCTAGCTCTGTTGCCCAGGCTGGAGTGCAGTGGTGCAATCTCAGCTCACTGCAACCTCCGTCTCCTGGGTTCAAGTGATTCTCATGCCTTAGCCTCCTGAGTAGCTGGCACTACAGGTGTGTGCCACCATGCCCAGCTAATTTTTTGCATTTTTGGTAGAGATGGGGTTTCACCATGTTGGCCAGGCTGGTCTCGAACTCCTGACCTCAGGCAATCTGCCTGCCTCGGCTTCCCAAAGTGTTAGGATTACAGGCGTGAGCCATCACTCCTGGACAAGAATATGATTCTATTTACACGAAGTTTGAGAATAGGTAAAATTAATCTATGAGAATAGAGGTCAGAATATTGGTTACATTGGAGGCTAGGGGGAGTGAGTATTTGCTGGAAAGGGGCATGAAGGAACTCTGGAGTGTGATGGAAATAGTCTCATTTTGATCTGGGTGGTGGCTACATGGACGTATATGGTATAAGTGTATACCACATATTATGTGGACAATTATGTGGACATGGCCTAATATATTACATAGTAGGTATATGTAAGTTATAGTTCAATAAAGTACTATGTGAGAGAGAAAGGAGGAGGAGGAAGAGGAGAAAGAAAGAAAAGAAAGGAAGAAAGAGAGGGAAAGAAAGAAAGTAAAAAAAAAAAATCCTGATTTTGATTTTGGTTTCCAGTTCTGCCCCTGTGACCCTTGGACAATTGACAACATTTCTGAGCCCTTTTCCTCACCCATAAAATGAGGATCACAGGCCGGGCTAGGTGGCTCACACCTATAATCTCAGCAATTTGGGAGGCCAAGGCGGGAGGATTGCTCGAAGCCAGGAGTTTGAGACCAGCCTGGGCAACAAAGTGAGGCCTGTCTCTACAAAATAAAAAAATTTTTAAATTAGCCAGGTGTGGTGGCATGAGCCTATAGTCCTAGCTACTCGGGAGGCTGGGGTGGGAGGATCCCTTAAGCCCAGGAGGTGGAGGCTGCAGTGAGCCCTGATTGCCTCGTTGGACCCCAGTCTGGGCAAGAGAGCAAGTCCCTGTCTCTAAAATAAAATAAAATAAATAAATAAATAAATAAATACATAAGAGATCCTAATAGTACCTCTCTCATAGGGTGGTTTGAGAGTCAAATGAGATAATGCACAAAAATCTCTTAGCCCAAGAGCCTGAAGCACCACAAAAGTTCGAGAAACTGTATTCTTACTGTTGGCCCCTTACCTACCATCTCCTCCACCAGGAGCTGGTCCCTGAAGCCTCACCCCAAAAGAACGGTTTCTGCCCCCAGGTTATGTCAGGTCCTTAGGTGGAACTCTGAGTCCCACATCACTAAATGCTGTCATGCCCGCAGAATCCAGGAGGCTCCAGTGACTAGAAAGAAGTTTCATCAAATTTGAACAGGAAGCAGCAGTGGCAGCTGATAATCTGTGACCTGAATATAGCTATCCATTATCTCACTGTGGTTTCTGGTTTCCCTGACAGAGAAAACGCCCACAACTTTCTTAAAGTTATTCTAAACACTCAGTTCCTTGTTTGGCTTTGGCAGGATAATGTTACCCCTGGGTGCCCCTGTGCTTTGGGCTGTGGCCTCCCTCTCAGCCTGAGGCTCCAGCTCTTCAGCCAACCTGTGGGGCAACCGTCCCTTCCACTCAGAGGGCAGTGACAGGAGCAGACCAGGAGAAAGGCTGCCAGTATCTGCAGCCACTGGAAAGCGGGGGGAAAAGCAAAAAACCTTAAATACAGCATTCTTGTTCCTCTTCAAGAAACCAGCCAGGCAGGACTGACATGCCGGGAGTGAGCCACCAGCTGCTTCTCACCATCACTGGTTTCTAAATTACGCTCCATCCCCAGTTGCTTCTCTCTGGTTCTGTTCTCAGGAAAGCAAATCTGCCCTCCCAGTTCCTCTACCTCCAAATGAGGAGCTGAGCCCAGGCCCAGGACACAGGTTTGGCAGAAAAGCCCTGTTAACTCTTGTTATTGTAAAACCCAGAGTCCAAGAGGCTCCCAGCCAATGGGCAAAGTAGGCAAAGTTTGTTTTTGCCTTCTCTTCTTCAGCCAACCCCTGCTCACTGTTGTCTACCAGAGCTTTGATGACACCGTATCACTTATCACTGCATCTTCTGAATTATTCATTCTGAAGAATTCAGGATTTCTTGTGTTCTCCTTCTCAGGAGTACTTATATGTTAAGAGAAACCTTGAGATAGTAATGCTTACTTAGAGGACCATGTCTCTGACACCTGTGTTTGGTAGGGAGGGGCGGGCTTTGGGCTCTCTCTGGCCCCCTGGTGGCCACCACTTCTCTGTTAGTGCTCCAGATGGGGATATGTGGATGACATGGCATGACTTTTAAAATATATATATATTTTTTTTCTTTTTCTTTTTTTTTTCCTGAGACAGAGTCTCGCTCTGTTGCCCAGGCTGGAGTACAGTGGTGTGATCTTGGCTCACTGAAACCTCCACCTACTGGGTTCAAGTGATTCTCCCGCCTCAGCCTCCCCAGTAGCTGGGACTACAGGTACACCACCATGCCTGGCTAATTTTTGTATTTTTAGTAGAGACGAGGTTTCTCCATGTTGGCCAGGCTGGTCTCGAACTCCTGACCTCGTGATCTGCTCACCTCGGCCTCCCAAAGTGCTGGGATTACAGGCGTGAGCCACCATGGCTGGCCAGAGTGTTTTTTTGTTTAATTTCCTTTTTGTTTTTTTGAGACAAGATCTCACTCTTACTCTATTGGCCAGGCTTGAGTGCAGTAGCACCATCACGGCTCACTGCAGCCTCAACCTCTAGGGCTCAAGTGATCCTCCTGCCTCAGCCTCCCAAGTAGCTGGGACTACAGGCACACACACACTGGCTGATTTTTTTTTTTTTTGTATGTTTTGTAGAGACGGGGTCTCCATATGTTGCCTAGGCTGGTCTTGAACTCCTGGGCTCAAGCAATTTGCCTGTCTCAGCCTCCCAAAATGCTGGGATTACAGATGTGAGCCACTGCGCCCACCTAAAAGGTCTTGTAAAGATCTTTTTTTTGTGGCTGGGAGCGGTGGCTCATACCTGTAATCCCAGCACTTTAGGAGGCCAAGGTGGGTGGATCACCTGAGGTCAGGAGTTTGAGACCAGCCTAGCCAATATGGTGAAACCCCATCTCTACTAAAAATACAAATATTAGCTGAGAGTGGTGGCGGTGGGCGCCTGTAATCCCAGCTACTCAGGAGGCTGAGGCAGGAGACTAACTTGAACCCAGGGTGGGGCACGGAGGTTGCAGTGAGCCATCGTGCCACTGCACCTTCAGCCTGGGCAACAGAGTGAGACTCTGTCTCAAAAAAAAAAAAGAGATAGTTTTTTGTTTGTTTCCTGAAGAGGAACAGGGAGGTGAAACTCCTGCAGTTTGGTTAGAACAAAATGGGGAAGCTGTCAAAGCAGGTGGCTGCAGAGCTCGGGAAGATACGGATAATGGCTGCTTTCACATGCCCCAGAGCTTGTGCTCAGAGCAAGAAGGCCTCCCAGGAAGGTCAGAGGAGTAAAGGGTCACTTAGGGATTCTGAGGCACAGTGGAAGTGATGCTAGTTGAGCAGGGATGAAACCAGACTTCTGAAGGCACAGCTCTGCTGCCAGCTAGTTGAAAGCTGAGCAGTCATCTAACCTGTCTCAGGCTCATTCTCTTCACTTAAAATACCGCAGGCAGGAAGAATCACACTAAGATGTCGATAGTGGTCCTCTCTGGGTGTAGAATTACAGGCGAGTTTGGTTTACTTTTTTTGGAGTGGGAGACAGGGTCTTGCTCTGTTGTCCAGGCTGGAGTGCAGCGGCATGATCACAGCTCACTGCAGCCTTGACCTCCTGGGCTCAAGTGATCCTTCCACCTCAGCCTTCCAAGTGGCTGGGACTATAGGCATATGCCACTATGCCTGGCTAATTTTTTAACTTTTTGTAGAGATAGGGTCTTGCTATATTGCCCAGGCTGGTCTTGAACTCATAGGATAACTCAGGTTATCCTCCCTCCTCAGCCTCCCAGAGTGCTGGGATTATAGATGTGAGCCACTGTGCCTGGCCTGGTTTCCTTTTTTTTTTGAGACAGATCCTGGCTCTGTCACCCCAGACAGGAGTGCAGTGGTGTGATCTCAGCTCACTGCAGCCTCTGCCTCCTGGGTTCAAGCCATTCTCCTGCCTCAGCCTCTTGAGTAGCTGGGACTACGGGTGCCCACCACCACACCTGGCTAATTTTTGTATTTTTAGTAGAGATGGGGTTTCACCATGTTGGTCAGGCTGGTCTCAAACTCCTGACCTCAGGTGATCCACCCGCCTTGGTCTCCCAAAGTGCTGGGATTCCAGCCGTGAGTCACTGTGCTTGGCCATGGTTTACTTCTTAATGCCTATTATTGGTCAAGGCTTAATTAGAGAAGCAGAACTATCAGACACGGCACAGAGTAAGATGTTTCTTGTGGGGTTTTGGTGTTATGCAATGTGGGAACTGGTTAAGCAGTTTGTATACAACAGTTGCTTCTGTTTCTGGTGCTGGGACTGAAGTCAGAAAGAACAGGTAGACATGAAGTATGGGAGAATAAGGACCAGTGGGAGTCCAAAAGAACCAGGGGGCACCCACAGGATGAAATGGAACCTGTATCAATGTCTCACTGCCTCTAAAACTTCCTACTTCAATTATGTGGGCGACCTGCAGGAATTGCTGAACCTTCGTCATAAAGCTGAACACAGACCTGACTCAGGGACTGAAAATGCAGAAGGAAGAGCTGTCATGGGAGCTGAAGGAGATGTAGGCTCAAGTCTATCCCATGGCCACAGGGTGAGCTAGCAGATCTGAGATACCATAAGTTAGAACGGCACCTGCCTCTACACTGACCTTGTGAGCATAAGCATGTTTGCTTCACCTCTGCCCTCCAATCTTGTGCAAATTTTCTGTGGCCAACCCTAGCCCAGAACCATACAGAGAAAGAAATTCTGAAAAACATAGTTTCAGTTTAGCTAAACTGACGTAGTACAAAGCCACTATGTATTTGCCAAACCTTCTTCAATTAGCATGGTTTTGTTTGTTTTTTTGTTTGTTTGTTTGAGACAGAATCTCACTCTGTCACCCAGGCTGGAGTGCAGTGGCACTATCTGGGCTCCCTGCAACCTCCACCTCCCGGGTTCCAGTGATTCTTCTGCCTCAGCCTCCTGGGTAGCTGGGATTACAGGTGCACGCCACCATACCTGGCTAATTTTTGTATTTTTTAGTAGAGATGGGGTTTCACCATGTGGGCCAGGCTCGTCTCAAACTCCTGACCTCAAGTGATTCACCCGCCTCAGCATGTATTATTTTCATAACCAAGAGAAAGAACACCTTTTAAAACATCTCAAAATACCCAAATGGCTAATAAACATACAAAAAGACACAAATTCATTAATTGGCAAGAAAATGCAAATTAAATACAATAAGATATCCTTGTACATTCACCAGAATGGCTAAAATGAGAAAGACAGACAACACTGAGTATTGGTGAGGACATAGAGCAACTGGAACTTTCACATGTGGCTAGTGAGAATGTAAATTGCCAGTTTAGAAAACCATTTGACAACAACTATCAAAGTGGAACATATGCAAAAGGTGTGATAAGCAATTACATTTCTAAAAAAATGCATGTTCATATACATAAAAACATCTATACGAATGTTTGGCTGGGTGCGGTGGCTCACGCCTGTAATCCCAGCACTTTGGGAGGCCGAGGCGGGTGGATCACGAGGTCAGGAGATCAAGACCATCCTGGCTAACACGGTGAAACCCTGTCTCTACTAAAAATACAAAAAATTAGCCAGGCGTGGTTGCAGACGCCTGTAGTCCCAGCTACTCAGGAGGCTGAGGCGAGAGAATGGCGTGAACCCAGGAGGCAGGGCTTGCAGTGAGCCGAACCAAGATCGCGCCACTGCACTCCAGCCTGGGCGACAGAGCGAGACTCTGTCTCAAAAAAAAGAAAAAAAAAAGAATGTTCATAGTGGCACTATTTGTAAAAGCTAAGAACAGAAACAATTCAAATGTCCACCAACAATAGAATGGATAAATAAATCATGGTGAATTCATACAATGGAGTGCTACACAGCAACGGAAATAAATAATGTATCACTAAGCACAACCACATGGATGACTGTCACAACCATAATATTACGTGGAAGATATCAGACACAGAAGAGCATATACTGATGGTTCCATTTATGTCAAGTTCAAAAATAGGTAAAATTAATCTATGCTGTTCACCCATGGATAAGAATTACCCTTGGGAGATTAGTGACTAGAAGGTGTCAAGAGGGGGATTTTGGGGTGCTCGCGATGTTCTGTTCCTTCCTTTAGGTATTAGTCACTCGGGAGTGTTTTGCCTTTTGCAAATTTATAGATATTTATGTAATTTGTATATGGTTTGTGCACTTTTCTGTATATATGTTATACCAACAAAAAGTTAGTTAAAAGAAAAAATTAGTAGTCTCTGGTTCCGGTAACTAACAATAACTACTCATTATACCACAAGTTGAGGGGATCGAATACAAAAATGTGTATTACAGTGTTTGGAGAAATAACTGGGGAATACATAGATGTAGGGACAAGGAAAGAGAATAGAATGTTGAACCTGGTTTGGTATTGGACCTGGTTTTTTGAGTTTTTTTTTTTTTGAGACAGAGTCTTGCTCTGTCGCCCAGGCTGGAGTGCCGTGGCATGATCTCAGCTCACTGCAACTTCGCCTCCTGGGTTCAAGTAATTCTCCTGCCTCAGCCTCCTGAGTAGCTGGGACTACAGGCATGTGCCACCATGCCTGGCTAATTTTTTTGTATTTTTTTAGTACAGACAGGGTTTCACCACATTGCCCAGGCTGGTCTCGAACTCCTGACCTCATGGTCTGCCCACCTCGGCCTCCCAAAGTGCTGTGATTACAGGCATGAGCCACTGCAGCCTACCTTGAACCTGGTTTTTACAAATTGTAGTAAAATACACATAACAAAATTTAGCATTTTGTGATATCTTTTTTTTTTTCCAGAGAAAGTATGTGCTTGTGTGTGTGTGGCAGGGAAGTGCTGGTTAGTTGGAAGTGGGAAGGAAAGATGGGTTTCCCTGAGTCCCTAACTAGCTTCTGTCATGGCCTGCCTTGATGTGACAAGCATTCGCTCTGCTTGCTCAGCTAAGGTTTCATGACCAGGCAGGGAAATGCCACTGCCCTTTAAAGTGAGCCCCTCCATTAGCTACGGGTGGTTCTCCATCCCCCTGAAGCTAGGCTGGCCCAGATGACAGGAGCTCCTGTGAGGTCCAGAAGTGCCATTGAATCCAGGTTTTGCTACAGTAACTTAGCCCCCCCCACTCCCAGAATACACATATACAACCTGGCCTGTGTCCATCTTTGTCCCCAAAGCTTCCCTCCTCATCAGCAGCCATGAGAAAGACAGGATTATAAATGCACCAAGGGCTTTAAATGGGACCACAGTAGTAGGATCAGTTTTGCTCTCTGAGTGATGGCATGCCTGTGTCTTCTAGGCTCACTGGGGCAAGTGGTTCTTTACTTGGCTCCAGCACCAGCACCATCTGGAGGGGCAAAAGAACCCGCAACGCTTTTTTTTATTTTTATTTTTTGAGACGGAGTCTCGCTCTTTCGCCCAGGCCAGAGTGCAGTGGTGTGATCTCGGCTCACTGCAAGCTCCGCCTCCCGGGTTCACGCCATTCTCCTGCCTCAGCCTCCCAAGTAGCTGGGACTACAGGCGCCCGCCACCTCGCCCGCCTAATTTTTTGTATTTTTAGTAGAGACGGGGTTTCACCGTGTTAACCAGGATGGTCTCGATCTCCTGACCTCGTGATCCGCCCGCCTCGGCCTCCCAAAGTGCTGGGATTACAGGCATGAGCCACTGCGCCCGGCTTTTTTTTTTTTTTTTTTGAGACAGAGTCTCACTTTGTTGCCCAGGCTGGAGTGCAGTGGCACCATCTGGGCTCATTGCAACCTCCACCTTCCGGGTTCAAGCGATTCTCATGCCTCAGCCTCCCAAGTAGCTGGGATTACAGGCATGTGCCACCACACCTGGCTAATTTTTGTTTTTTGTTTGTTTTGTTTTGTTTTGCTTTTTTGAGATGGCGTTTCACTCTTGTCGCCCAGGCTGGAGTGCAATGGTGCGATCTTGGCTCACCGCAACCTCCGCCTCCCAGGTTCAAGCGATTCTCCTGCCTCGATCTGCCAAGTAGCTGGGATTACAGGCATGCGCCACCACGCCCTGCTAATTTTGTATTTTTCGTAGAGACAGGGTTTCTCCATGTTGGTCAGGCTGGTCTGGAATTCCCGACCTCAGGCGATCCGCCCGCCTCGGCCTCCCAAAGTGATGGGATTACAGGTGTGAGCCACTGCGCCCAACCAATTTTTGTATTTTTAGTAGAGTTGGGGTTTCGCCATGTTGGCCAGGCTGGTCTCGAATTCCCGACCTCAGGTGATCCGCCCACCTCGGCCTCCCACAGTACTCCCAGAGTACTGTAAGCCATCGTGTCCAGCCTTGCAACTCTTAAATATGCTCGTGGGAGCAGAAGCTATGCTCCCTGACAGAAGAACCTGTCCCTGACAATGCAATTGGAGAGGATTTATTGAGTGCTTACTGTGTGCTTGGGATGGTGCACCCAGCAAAACACCTGAGCCTCTTGGAGACCAAGAGAGTGGACTCAGTCCCAAGTGCAGATTCCTTGAGCTAGAGCTTTTAAAGGAGAGGAGAAATCGGATAAATTGCACTGGACAGTTCATTCACTCTCTTTCTGGAGGTTTAACCAACCCTAGATTTTATTCTACTGAAATCAGGATAAAACCAGTCATATGTGTATAAAGAGAGGTCTGGAAGCATGATAACAATGATTATCTTTAAGTGGTGGGTTGCAGTTGATATTTTTCTATTTCTTGTACCTCTCAAGGCAGCACATGTAGCTGACGCACACAACCTTTGGAGAGCAACCACCTGGGTTTATTTTTTATTTTTATTTTTTATTGAGATGCAGTCTTGCTCTGTCACCCAGGCTGGAGTACAGTGGCATGATTTCAGCTCACTGCAACCTCCACCTCCTGGGTTCAAGCAACTCTCCCACCTCAGCCTCCTGAGTAGCGGGGATTACAGGCGCCCACCACCTGCCTGGCTAATTTTTTTGTATTTTTAGTAGAGACAGGGTTTCACCATGTTGGCCAGGTTGGTCTTAAACTCCTGACCTCGAGTGATCTGCCCGCCTTGGCCTCCCAAAGTGCTGGGATTACAGGCATGAGCCACGGCGCCCAGCCTACCACCTGGGTTTAAATCTCAGCTTTGCATGTACTAGCTGTGTGGTCTTGGGCAACTTACTTCACCTGTATGAATTTTAATGTTCTTCCCTGTAAATGAGGATGATAATATACTTACTTCATAGGGATATTGAGAAGTTTGAATTAAACTATGCATTTTTTTTAAGAGTTAGGGTCTGGCTCTGTCACCCAGGCTTGAGTGGTGTGCCCCTGTCATAGCTCACTGCAGTCTTGAATTCCTGGGTTCAAGCAATCCTCCTGCTTCATCCTCTTCAGTAGCTGGGACTATAGACATGTGCCACTATGCCTGGCTAATTTTTTCTGCTTTTTGTAGGGATGGGGTCTCACTATGTCGCCCAGACTTGTCTCAACCTTCTAGCCTAAAGCCATCCTCTTGCCTTGGCCTCCCAAAGCTTTGGGATTATAGACATATGCCATGGCCCCTGGCCAAAATGATGCACATTAAGTGCTTTAGTATGGTGTCTGATGCAAAGAAAATGCTTTAAATGGGAATGATTATTATTATATTTTTATATCATTGGGTTGTTTTTCTTTTCTTTTCTTTTTGAGATGGAGTTTTATTCTTGTTGCTCAGGCTGGAGTGCAATGGAGCAATCTCGGCTCAATGCAACCTCCACCTCTGGGATTCAAGTGATTCTCCTGCCTTGCCTCCCAAGTAGCTGGGATTACGGCCATGCGCCATCATGCCCTGCTAATTTTGTATTTTTAGTAGGGACGGGGTTTCTCCATGTTGGTCAGGCTGGTCTCGAACTCCCGAACTCAGGTGATCCGCTGCCTTGGCCTCCTAAAGTGCTGGGATTACAGGCATGAGCCACTGAGCCCAGCCTTTTTTTTTTAATTTTTATTTGAGACAGAGTCTCACTCTGTGGCCCAGGCTGGAGTGCAGTGGGACAATCGTGGCTCACTGCAACCTCTGCCTCCCGGGTTCAAGCAGTACTTCCTGCCCCACCCTCCGGAGTAGCTGGGATTATAGGCAACTGCACCACCATGCCCGGCTAATTTTTTTATTTTTAGTAGACACGGGGTTTCACCATGTTGGCCAGGCTAGTCTCGAACTCCTGACCTCAGGTGATCCACCGGCCTCAGCCTCCCAAAGTGCTGGGATTACAGACATGAGCCACTGTGCCCAGCCCCAATAAAGGTTTCTTAAGAAGAAGCACAAGGACGGCACAGAAGGGAAGAGAGTTTGCGGGGGTGGAGGGGCTCAGCCATAGCAGGAGGGGGAGGTGGAATACTGCCCCCTCCCTCCTGGTTCAGACACAAGAAAAATGACCCCAATCGCTGTGCTCTGGGACAGCTCTATTTCTTAGAGAATCCTGGGGCACCCTGGCTACCAGGAGGTTTCTCACCTGGTTCAGGGTGACCCAGCTAGCCCAGCACAAGGCTTGTATCATCTCGTCCAATTCAGAAGTGCTGTGCCTGTGAGTACTGCTCTAAACGCCTCTAAAGGTCAGCCCTCTTTGGCCCCTGATGCTGGGGATACGTTTTACTTTCAATCAGACACTCACTACCATGACATAATCAAGCTAACTCTAGAAAAGTGCCTTGGGATGTTGGCCTCCCTTCCCTCCTTCCCTGCAGTTGTTCCTTCTCCTTTAAGTGGCTGCTGGCTCTGGCCCTCCCCGCACACACCACAGGTTTTGCCTTTTGTCACACTGAGCATGCCTCCTGCACCCTTGCTGGGGCACAGATTCTCCCATATTTGGGAGTAAGCCGGAGACTCGGCGGCATGTGGGTTTCTGTTTAAAATTCCAAAGCCAGCGGGGCGTATATTATCCATTTCCTCAAATCCAACATGTTGTAAAGCATGAGTCAGAGTCGGATAAGCTTCTTCCCAGGGGAAGTTGTGTCAGTTGGTTAGCGAATGTAATTAAACACAGATAATGTTCACTGGCATTAGCTGCAGATTAATGCAGAGGAAAACAAAATATCCATCTTGATTTTGCAATATTCCTGCCAAGATAACACAACTTCTCCAAGTCTCCCTGATCAGAGAAAGCAGCCTAACTTTCAAGCAATTTGAGGGGCACAGGAAGCCCATTCAATCAACACTCTCCTTCCCACAGAAATGAAGAATGCAGGCCGGGCGCAGTAGCTCATGCCTGTAATCCCAGCACTTTGGGAAGCCGAGGCGGGTGGATCTCCTGAGGTCGGGAGTTCGAGATCAGCCTGACCAATATGGTGAAATCCCATCTCTACTAAAAATACAAAAATTCGCTGGGCTGTGGTGGTACTCAGGAGGCTGAGGTAGGAGAATCATTTGAACCCAGGAGGCATACGTTTCAGTGAGCCGAGATCGCACCACTACACTCCAGCCTGGGTGACAGAGGGAGACCCCATCTCAAAAAAAAAGAAAAAATAAATGAAGAATGCAGATTTTAGGACCTTTCACGGGGAAGCACATATATTCAAATTATTCTTAAGGTATTTTTGTGGGGAAGGGGGTTACATGTTAGCTAATATCAATAAGAGTTATTTTATCTGATTTAATTCATCATCATCACCCGGGGCCAGGTGGTGACAGCAGACTTCAGGTATGGAAGGTATTAGGCTTCTTATGCTTTGCATACCAATGGGGCTTTTAGGGGTTCGCTCCAGGACCCAGGAATGGCTGAGCTCTGGAAGGGCTGAGGGAGCAAAAGGACCAAGAGGGAAGTCAGGGTGGGTCTAGAGGGCACTGGAAACCCATGTGTTTTTTTGCACACCCAAGCCTAGAGAAGCCCTTTCCACAATCATGGAAATCACAAAATAGAATGCCCATACTGGGAAGGGGCCAGGCGTGGTGACTCATACCTGTAATCCCAGCATTTTGGGAGGCCAAGGCAGGCGGGTTGCCTGAGCTCAGGGTTTGAGACCAGCCTGGGCAACATGGTGAAACCCCATCTCTACTAAAAAAAAAAAAAATACAAAAATTAGCCAAGTATGGTGGTGCACGCCTGAATCCCAGCTCCTCGGAGGCTGAGGCAGGAGAATCGCTTGAACCTAGGAGGCAGAGGTTGGAGTAAGCCGAGATTGCACAACTACACTCCAGCCTGGGTGAGACTCCGTTTCAAAAATAAAAAGAATGCCCCAATACAGGGAAGGCCGTTGGAGGTCATTTAGTCAACTCCTCTTCAGACACCAGCACACTGAGGCCCAGAGAGGTTAAGTCATTTGCCCAAGTTCACCCTGCAAGGGGAGAGTTGAGACTTAAGTTTTCTCTTTTCATCTTTCTAACAAGCTGCTGCTGGGCACAGTTTCCAAGAGTGACAGGAGTGGACACTCAGGTCGATCCCACTGGCCCACCCTGCAAATACCTACTTGGTCTTGTATTTTCAAATGTAACCTCTCCTCAGGGTATTAAAAGCAATGCTAAATCATACCCAAGGAAGTATACTGTCCTGCCACTCAGGCCTCTTCCAACTTCAATGATATGAACAATCTAAAAATGTGTATTTTCTTAACTCTAGTAAAAAGTGTGCTAAATTCCATATAACTGAGATTCAAAGCTTATTGCTAACTAGAACAGCTTCTGGGGTTAAAGAAAAAGGAATTCGTGAATGTTCTTTTAACTCTGAGCATTCCCCTGCCCCCACCACCTTCCACTTGAAGGGAAGTAGCTAGGAATATACTGGATCTTTTTGGTGTTTGGCTGGGTTTTAGTGTTTTCGAGTGCCCCTTCTGATGTAGGTCAAGGCATTTTGTTTATCTTAAATGTGAGATTGTATTCTTTCTGCCCAAATAGGATGGAAAAGACTTTTCCAAATAAGGAAGTTTTGCCGGAGTGTGTGTGGCCCAGTTAGCAACTGTTGCCGCCGTCCTCACTTAGGGGAGTACAGTAGCTCCACTAAGCTGGAAAGCATTTAGGGACTTATTAGCACTTCTGCACAGCCAAACCACTGAGGGGCGGGGGTGCTGCCAGCAAGTGGTTGTGACAACCAGGGACATGAAAAAAAATGTGTAGAAAAGACAAAGTTTGGCTTTTGCATACACCCCTACCCTCTCTACCTCCTTCCCAGCCCGAGTTGGCTCTCAACTCAGGATAGAAGGAGGATGCTCTGATTCTCTAGAATTAAGTAAATTTAGGGTAAAATCCCAGCACTACACATACAATCTGCTAAATGGCCTTCAGTAAGTTACTTTTTGAGCCTTTTCCTTTCTTTCTGAGTAAAAATAATAGTGCTTAGCTCATGTAGTTGTTATGAGGAGTAAATAACCTAATCAAAGTAATGCATGTAGCACATTCTAGATTGACCCTAAAATTACTACTTTCCTATCCTTTTTCAGTACCTTCTCTACTATCAGAACCCCTTAGTTTGTGCTGATCGTACTTAAACAGAGATTAAGAGGAATAGGAAAGCTTGTATCAATTTATGCTCAGAGGCCAGGTGCAGTGGCCCACGCCTGTAATCCCAGCACTTTGGGAGGCTGAGGCGGGCAGATCACCTGAGGTCAAGAGTTCAAGACCAGCCGGGCCAACATGGTGAAACCCCGTCTTTACTAAAAATACAAAAAATTAGCTGGTCGTGGTGGCGGGTGCCTGTAATCCCAGCTACTTGGGAGGCTGAAGCAGGAGAATCACTTGAACCTGGGAGGCGGAGGTTGCAGTGAACCAAGATCAAGCCGTTGCACTCTAGCCTGGGCAACAAGAGTGAAACTCCATCTCAAAAAAAGAAAAAAAAAAAGAAAAGAAAACTAATTTATGCTTAGGTGTGAGTGACTAAAATAAGACATTTATTGGCCCATCTGCACTTCTAACTGCTGTGAACAGGGATGCTGTTTCAAGTGAAATGGAAAACTTTGTTGCAACATGGAGGGGTTATGGACTAAATGTTTATGTTTCCTCACAATTCATCTGTCAAAGCCCTAACCCCCATTGTGATGGTATTTGGTTGGAGATGAGGCTTTTTGGTGGTAATTAGGTTTAGATGAGGTCATGAAGATAGGGCTCCCATGATGAGATTAGTGTCCTTATAAGAACAGGAAGAGAGAACAGAGCTTGCTCCCTGGCAGTCACTCCCTCCAGCCCACAACATGTGAGGATACATCGAGAAGGTGGACGTCTGTAAGAGGCAAGGAAGAGAGCCCTCACCAGGGAACTGAATTAGCCAACACCTTGATAGTGGACTTCCCCACCTCTAGAAGTATGATAAATAAGTTCCTATTGCTTAAGCCACCCAGTCTTTGGTGTTGTGTTATGGCAGGCAGCCAGGGACTGCATAGGTCTACGACGAGAGGACATATTGTAGTCTCCTTTCATTTATACCACTGTGCCTAACTCCATCTACCCCTGAGGCCTACACAGTCACTTACGGTGAGAAGAGGCAAGTGTGCCATAAGAGGCTAAAGAAATCTGGAAACTTGATAAGCAGAATTACTCTTTTTCTTTCTAGACAGAATACTAATAGTCTTATTTTTTAAAACTGTGGAAAAACACATACTCTTTTAGATTGCTAAATCTGGATTGTGATATAGAGAGAAACTTTGACTTTGACAGAAGTTTCTTACCTGAACAGCAAAAGCCTGTTCCCAAGTCCATAGCCAAATGGAACATCAATTAACCCCAGACCAAGTAAATGTTATAAGTAGCCTTGATGTAAAATGGTGCAGCCATTTTTGAAAACAGTCTGACAGTTCTTCAAAAGGTTAAATGTAGAGTTACCATGTAACTCAACAATTCTACTCCTACATATATACCCAAAGGAAATGAAAACATGTCCACACGAAAATTTTCACACAAATGTTTATACCAGCCTTATTAACAATAGCTGAAAAATGGAAACATCCAACTAAATGCCCATCAACTGATGAACAGATAAACAAAATGTGACCCATCCCTACAATGGAATATTATTCAGTCTTTTTTTTTTCTTTTTGAGATGGAGTCTCACTCTGTTGCCTAGGTGCAATGGTGAGATCTTGGCTCATTGCAACCTCCGCCTCCTGGGTTTAAGTGATTCTCCTGCCTGAGCCTCCTGAGTAGCTGGGCTTACAGGCACGTGCCACCATGCCTGGCTAATTTTTGTATTTTTAGTAGAGATGGGGTTTCACCATGTTGGTTAGGCTGGTCTCGAACTCCTGACCTCATGATCTGCCCACCTTGGCCTCCCAAAGTGCTGGGATTACAGGCGTGAGCCACTACGCCTAGCCTTTATTCAGTCTTAAGATGGATGAGTACTGATTACATGCTACAACATGGACAATCCTTGAAAACTTCATGCTAAGTGAAAGAAGTCTGGCACAAAAAGCCACTTAGCATATAATGCCATGTATACGAAATGTCCAGAATAGGTAAATTCAAAGACACAGAAAACAGATTAGTGACTGTAGGGGCTGGGAAGAAAAGGGGAATTATTGCTAATGAGTATGAAATTTCTGTTGCTGGGTAGTGAAAATATTTTAAAATTGTGATGTTGGTTGCACAACTCTGTGAATATACTAAAAATCATTAAACTGTATACTTTAAATGAATGAATTGTAGGGCATATAAACTATATCTCAATAAAGCTGTTACACACACATATAACACACAAAGAAAATCTGGAACATAGTACTTATTACCTTGTAGGTACTTACAAGTTGATTGGTTAAAAGGCTGCAGGTCTCCCTAGGAATGGAAAATGGCCCTGGTACCCCGTTTGGAGCTCCTGGTGAGTGGCCACTGCTGGGGCTAAGCATGGGTGGGAGGAGCCAGGGCAAGGGCCTCACATGCTCATCATCTGTACTCCTGTTCTTTTGGCCAGAAATATAAATAAAGCATGAGAAAACAGGCCACAAAATAGATTTGAGTATATTTTAATAGTTATTTCTAGTATTTCTGTTGTTTCTTCTTAACAATCTAATTTCTCTTTAAGCCCTATAAATAGAACAAGCCTTATTAGAAGGATATCATTATTTAAGATTGGAGTCACTACAGAAATCATATAATTACTAATTCCACAGGCAGTGAATTAAAATGGAATACTCAAATCAGCTATAGAGAAATGAGACAGAATCTTTGGCAAGATGCTAGATTATTAACAGATTTCTTTTGCATGAAAACAAAAAGGCTTAAGGGTCAGAAAGGAGTTCGGTTAGAATTTCTTCACTTCAAAGGTCCAAACTATCAATGGAGAAATAAAATTAACTCTTTGTAGACTACACAATTAATATTCATCTCAGGATCAATTTTTGTGAAAAATGGCACCACTACTTCATGAACTATTTTTTGCCCAGGAAATTCTCCCTCCTGATTTGTAAAATGGAAAAGAATAACTAAAGCATGATACAGGCTTTAAGTAAGCAGTCTCCATTTCCTCAGTAAATCTAAAACACAGACAGCAAGGAAACAGGGTCAAAGCACTATTTTCCAGCTTAAAGCACAATTTGGTAACGTAAGAATGCATTTACATTAGTAAATACACAGAATTAAGGTTGATTTCATGCATCTTAAAATTATTTTTTAAATTACAAAAGCAATGCATGCTCATTATAAAAATGCAGCAGTGTGTAAATTATTAATAATAATAATTTTTTTTTTTTTTGAGACAAGGTCTTGCTCTGTTGCCCGTGCTGAAGTGCAGTGGTGCAATCATGTCTCACGGCAGCCTTGAACTCTTGGACTCAAGCAGTTCTCCCACCTCAGCCTCTCAGTGTTGGGATTACAGGCATGAGCCACTGCGGCTGGCCAATAATTACCATTAGTGAACATTACAATGTGCTGGTCACTGGGTTTAGTGCTATCTGATTCAATCCTCACAACAATCTTATGAGGTAGTTATATTTTTCTCCATTTTATAGACAAAGAAACTGAAGCTCAGAGAGTTAAATAAATTGCCTAAGGCAAACATCTTGTAAGAGGTAGAATCAGGATTTGTTTTGTTTTGTTTTGTTTGAGACAGAGTCTCACTCTGTCACCCAGGCTGTAGTGCAGTGGCGCGATCTCAGCTCACTGCAACCTCTGCCTCCCGGGTTCAAGCAATTCTCCTGTCTCTGCCTCCCAAGTAGCTGGGACTACAGGTGCGTGCCACCACACCGGCAAATTTTTGTATTTTTAGTAGAGACGGGGTTTCACCATATTGGCCAGGCTGGTCTTGAACTCCTGACCTTGTGATCCACCCGCCTCGGCCTCCCAAAGTAGAATCAGGATTTTAAACCATGCAGTTTCACTTCACCATCTAAGCTCTTAAATTCCTTTATACCTTGAGTGAAAGTTCCTATTAACTTCTTCTCCACTTTCCTCGCCCCACATTAACTATCACTTACTGTTCTCCATATATCAGAAAGATAAAAGTTTAATGATTGGAAAATAATCATTGCCTTTCTCATAAAAATATCAATTTGGCTGGTCGCAGTGGCTCACGCCTGCAATCCCAGCACTTTGGGAGGCCTAGGCAGGCAGATCACCTGAGGTCAGGAGTTGGAGACTAGCCTGTCCAATATGGAGGAACCCCATCTCTACTAAAAACACAAAATTAGCAGGGCGTGGTGGCACATGCCCGTAATCCCAGCTACCCAGGAAGCTGAGGCAGGATAATCTCTTGAACCCGGGAGATGGAGGTTGCGGTGAGCCGAGATCGTGCCATTGCACTCCAGCCTGGGCAACAAGAATGAAATTCCGTATCAAAAAAAAAAAAATCAATTCATGGACCTATGTACATACCCAAGAGGAATGAAAACACATGTCCATACAAAAACGTGTACATGAATGGCCAGGTGCGGTGGCTCACGCCTGTAATCCCAGCACTTTGGGAGGGCGAGGTGGGTGGATCACGAAGTCAGGAGATTGAGACCATCCTGGCCAACGTGGTGAAACCCCATCTCTACTAAAAATACAAAAATTAGCTGGGTGTGATGGCGCATGCCTGTAATCCCAGTTACTCAGGAGGCTGAGGCACATGAATTGCTTGAACCTGGGAGGTGGAGGTTGCAGTGAGCCGAGATCGAGCCATGCACTCCAGCCTGGGCCACAGAGTGAGAGTCTGTCTCAAAAAACAAACAAACAAAAAACATGAATTTTCATAGTAACATTTTTCATAATAGCCAAAAAGTAGAAACCATCCAAATGCCCCATTAACTGGTGATGAATCAGCAAAATGCACTATAGTCAGATATGGAATATTATTTGGTCATAAAAAGGAATGAAGTACTGATACATGCTACAACATTAATAACCTTGAAAACATTTTGCTAAGTGAAAGAAGCTGGTCACAAAGGACCACATAGTGCATGATTCCATTTATATGAAATGTCCAGAGTATGCAAATCTATTGTCACAGAAAGTAGATTAGTGGTACCTAGGACAAGGGGTAGGGATGGTGCAAATGAGTAGGAGGACTGCAAATGAGTAGGAGGTTTCTTTCGGGGTGATAAAAATATTCCAAAATTGGCTGGGCATTACAGGTGACTCATGCCTGTAATCCCAGCACTTTGGGAGGCTGAGGTGGGCAGATTGCTTGAAGCCAGGCATTCAAGACCAGCCTGGATAACATGGTGAAACCCCAACTCTAGAAAAAATACAAAAAATTACTGTGGTGTGGTGACGCAGTCCTGTAGTCCCAGCTACTCAGGAGGCTGAGGTAGGAGGATTGCTTGAGCCCAGGATGCAGAGGTTGCAGTGAGCCATGATTGCACCACTGCACTCCAGCCTGTGTAATAGAGTGAGACCGTGTCTCAAAAAAAAAAAAAAAAAAAATTCCCAAATTGATTGTGGTGATGGTTGCAAAACTCTGTAAACATACTAAAAATCACTGAATCTTATACTTTAAATGTATACATTTTATAGTATATAAATTATATCTCAATAAAGCTGTTAAAATTTCAATTCATGATAGTGAAAGAACATGATTAAAATACATTTGATTATTTCAACCAGTCTTTGAAATCTAAAGAAATAATACACATGTAAACAAGAAAACTTCATAAATCAAGGTAGGTAGTTTGCTGCTCAGAAATGACAAGATTATAATAAGAAGAGAAAGCAGATTTTTGAAAACCACAAGAAACAACCACAAAGTTACATGCTGGTCAGATAGAGGGTAGAAGAGAGAATTTGAGCGAGAATCTGTAGCATGCCTCTAAAAAAATCTTTATTTTGCTATGATCCATATTTGGCTTTTAAAGACTACGTATTTAACGTGATCTTGGAATATAACTTGTTTCTGGCAAGGAGACAAGCAAATTAGCTATGATGGTATGGTAGCTAATCTTTGAAAATGGCCTGGTACCTGATATACTTCTTGTTGTTTATGTCTTTATGTAATCCTCTCCCATATAGACTTTGGATTGATCCTGTAACTCATTTTTAAAAATTACTAAGAATCGTCATGAGATTTAAGATATCACACAAAATTTGGAGCTATATACATACAAAAGGCTTATGCACTTTTTGTATGTTTGAACATTTTTGTATGCTTTTGCTTTGTTTTAACCAATAGAATACACTGAAAGTGACACAGTACCAGTTCTGGATCCAAGCTTTAAGACTGCCTGACAATTTTGGCTTTTGTACTTTTGAAAACAGTCCTGAACTACCATGTAAGAAGTCTGGCTGCCGGGCATGGTGGCTCACACCTGTAATCCCAGAACTTTGGGAGGCTGAGGCAGGAGGATCAGGATGTCAGGAGTTCAAGACCAGACTGGCCAACATGGTGAAACCCCATCTCTACTAAGAATACAAAAAAAATTAGTCGATGTGGTGGTGAACGCCTGTAATTCCAGCTACTCAGTAGGCTGAGGCAGAAGAATCGCTTGAACCTGGGAGGCGGAGGTTGCAGTGAGCCGAGATCGCGCCATTGCACTCCAGCCTGGGCGAAAAAAGTGAGACTCCATCTAAAAAAAAAAAGTCTGCCTATCCTACTGAAGAGATCATGTGGAGAAGTGACTTGGAGAAGCAATGCAAAATGGAAGAGGCCCCGAGACTGCATGGAGAAAGGCCCAGCCATCCCAGCAGCCCAGCCTTCCAGTCATCCTCACCAAGACACCAGACGTGGGAGTGTGCCATCATGTATGTTCCCCCAAATGACTGCAGCCCCATCTGGCATCACCCGGAACAGAAGAACTGCCCAGCTGAGCCCAATTAATCCAGAGAATCATGAGAGACAGTACAATGGTGCTGATTTAAGCCACTGAATTTTGGAGTGGTTTGTTATGCAGCTATAAATAACTGAAATGTATATTTTTGTTTTGTTTTCTCTAAATCTCCTAATCCACAGGTGTTTGTGGGCTTTGCTATTCTTAGGGCTCTTCAACGAAGAAATTGTCACAATTTTTTATCCTCAAAACTTTTTATTTGGAAATAATTTCAAACTTACAAAAAAAGTTGCAAAATAGAACATAGACCTTCTATATGCCCTTCACCTAGATCCTCCACTTATTATTTTTTCTGAATCATTGGAGAATAAATTGTGATGCCCCGTTACCTTTTAATATTTCAATTTGGATTTCTTGAGTGCAAGGATATAGTACAACAATTCAGATTGATAAATTAACATTGATCTAATAATGCCACCTAATCTACAGACCCAATTTAAATCTCACCCATTGTCCGAAAAGAGTCCCTTACAGGTCCAGGATCCAGTCTAGGATCACGTGTTGCATTTAGTTGTCACATCTCTTTAGTGTTCCTCAGTCTGGAACTGTTTCTCATTTTCTTTCTTTGTTTCTTTCTTTTTTTGAGAGGAGTCCTGCTCTGTCACCCAGGCTGGAGTGCAGTGGCACGATCTCGGCTCACTGCAAGCTCCGCCTCCCGGGTTCACGCCATTCTCTTGCCTCAGCCTCCCGAGTAGCCCGGACTACCTGCGCCCGCCACCATGCCCAACTGATTTTTTGTATTTTCAGTAGAGATGGGGTTTCACCATGTTAGCCAGGATGGTCTCGATCTCCTGACCTCGTGATCCGCCCGCCTCGGCCTCCCAAAGTGCTGGGATTACAGACGTGAGCCACTGCGCCCTGCCCTTTTTCTTTTGAGACGGAGTTTCGCTCTTGTTTCCCAGGCTGGAGTGCAGTGGGGCGATCTTGGCTCACCGCAACCTCCATCTCCCGAGTTCAAGCGATTCTCCTACCTCAGCCTCCCAAGTAGCTGGGATTACAGGCATGCACCACCACGCCCGGCTAATTTTGTATGTTTAGTAGAGACGGGGTTTCACCGTGTTGGTCAGGCTGGTCTCGAACCCCTGACCTCAGGTGATTCACCCACCTCAGCCTCCCAAAGTGCTGTGATTACAGGTGTGAGCCACCATGCCCAGCCGTTTCTCATTTTCTGAGTTCTCTTTCATGACCTTGATAGTTTTGAAGAGCCCAGGCCAGTTACTTTTGAGAATTTCCTTCAATTTGGCAGGTGGGGATTGTTTACTGTTTATAATTTATGCATTTGGCAGGAATATCACAGGAATAATGCTGTGCTAGTCTCAGTGCAGCATACCAGAAGGCACATGATGTAGACTTGTTCCATTAATGGTGATGTTAACGTTTATCATTTAGATAAGATGGTGTTTGCCAGGTTCTCCATTTTAAAGTAATTAGTAATTATTTTGTGGCAAGAATCTTTGAATGCAATCGTGTAAATCTTGTTTCTCATCAAACATTCACCAGTTTTAGCATTGATTAATGATTCTAACCTGAATATTATTACTCTGATGATTACCAAATGGGAATTTTCTGTCTTATTCCTTCTAGATTTATTAGGTGGGATAGAGTTTCCTTTCTCTCCTATTAATTATTGATATCAGTATGGACTCAAGAATCCTTTTTTATTCACAGAGTTACAATCTGTTATTATCATTATTTATCTTGATATTGAAATTGTCCCAGACTTGGCCAGTGGGAGTCCCTTTAAGCTGGTTACTGTCTCACAGACGTGTGCCCGTCATTCCTTGAGCATTTCTTTACTTTCTGATGTCATAAAATGTTCCAAGCCCATCCTCGTATTCTCCCTTCTTCAGCCCTGGAGTCAGCCATTTCTTTAAGGAGCCCTGGTTCCTTTTAGCAGATAATGGTATTTAGAAACCAAGATCTTAATATGTTTGTTGTTATCAGAATGTCATTGCTTCTAGGCCATCTCAGTGGACAGAACTAGCATGTGCGCGTGCGCGTGCACGCACACACACCTATATTTGTTGTCTTATCTAATCAGACTCTGATACTGATACCTCTAATCCCTATGCAACACTAGAGGGTATTTTCTAGGCTTCCCAGTTTCCATATTTGTACCTCCTTTCTTTGACAGTGAGAAATGTGTATTCATTTATTTGCTTCACCCTGGACATGCTGACCTCCATCCCTCACTGGGCACCAAGGGAAAGCTTGGCACCAATGAAGGGAAAGAGGGAAAAAAAGGCTTTTTCCCCCTTCAATGTGTCAGAAACTTAAGCAGTATATGTTGGCAAACATTTCTGTTTATTCAACTATTTTGACCAAGTTGTTTGCACCCCCTTTTTTTTTTTTTTTGAGATGGAGTCTTGCTCTGTCACCCAGGCTGGAGTGCAGTGGCATGATCTTGGCTCACTGCAACCCCTGCCTCTGGTTTAAGCGATTTTCCTGCCTCAGCCTCCTGAGTGGGTGGGATTACAGGCACCCGCCACCACGCCTGGCTAATTTTTGTATTTTTATTAGAGACGGGGTTTCCCCATGTTGGCCAGGCTGGTCTTGAACTTCTGACCTTGTGATCCACCTGCCTCGGCCTCCGAAAGTGCTGGGATTATAGGCGTGAGCCACCTCACCCGGCCCATTCATTCTTAAGTAATAGTAGGCTGGGTGCGGTGGCTCACACCTGTAATCCTAGCACTTTGGGAGGCCGAGGCGGGTGAATCATGAGGTCAGGAGATTGAGACCATCCTGGCTAACATGGTGAAACCCAGTCTTTACTAAAAATACAAAAAAATTAGCCGGGCCTGGTGGCGGGCACCTGTAGTCCCAGCTATTCGGGAGGCTGAGGCAGGAGAATGGCTTGAACCCGGGAGGCAGAGCTTGCAGTGAGCTGAGATGGTGCCACTGCACTCCAGCCTGGGCAACAGAGCAAGACTTCGTCTAAAAAAAAAAAAAAAAAAAATAGGCCGGGCGCGGTGGCTCACGCCTGTAATCCCAGCACTTTGGGAGGCCGAGGCGGGCAGATCACGAGATCAGGAGATCGAGACCATCCTGGCTAACATGGTGAAACCCCGTCTCTACTACAAATACAAAAAATTAGCCGGGCCTGGTGGTGGGCGCCTGTAGTCCCAGCTACTCAGGAGGCTGAGGCAGGAGAATGGCGTGAACCCGGGAGGCGGAGCTTGCAGTGAGCGGAGATCGCGCCATTGCACTCCAGCCTGGGTGATAGAGCCAGACTCTGTCTCAAAAAAAAAAAAAAGGAGGTAGAAGCAAGTTTGTTTAAATGCTCTGTATATTATCATTTACTAAAAGCTTAGCAAACTAGATTTCTAGCAGCATCTCTGAAAGCAGCGGAAAGATGTGATTACGAGTTGGAAAGAGCTGGTTTTAATTTCTATGTCTAACACTTCGGGTATCAACCTTGGGCAAATTTCCTAATTTCTCTGAAATACAGTTTCCTTTTGGAAAATGGAGATTAATGAAAGACATAATTGTTTTTAGGATTAAATGAGACCATGTATGTGCAATGGATTGTTTTTGATAGACACTGGACCTTCAGATTTTAAAAGCAGAATAAAAACTGTTACTTAGAAGTTACAAGCAGTTCCTCCCTGCTAAGTGAAGATTTGGAGACACATCAAAAGTCTACTGTTCTCTGTTCCGGGAGAGCCACCACTTTGAGTTTAAATTATGCAAATATACATGAAGTGTCCACCCATTGTTCTTGAGAGAAAATTGAATACAGTAAAATAACTGAAATACAGTTGTTTTAGGTCAAGAAGTTACATGTTTGATCATATAAATTGGGTAATCTTTTCACAACTTTGAAGGGGAATCTGTTCGTTCCTCTATGAATTTAGGCTGTGTTATGCCCCTACATTGTTGCTTCTTCTTGGAGAGTTTTTTTCCCCCTATTGTTTATGAAGGAACCCTAAGGACTGTAGGAGGGGCCACAGACATGAATTTTACTTCATGGTGGAGGGAGGCTGTACTCAGTGACTGCTCTGGGCTATTCCCTTCGCATGGTATTTTTTTTTTAAACTAAATAATCCAGAATGTATTGATGCTGGATGTGTTAGTCTGAGTCCTCTTAAAAGACAGAATCAAGATGGCATTAAATGTGCAAGGAATGTATTAGGGAATATGCCTGTGAGAGAAAATGGGGAGGGAACCAAGACAGACCGAGATAGTCATTTTTCATGCTGTGGATGAAAAAATAAAGACAGCTGGACTCTAGAGACAGGGAATGAAGCAAGTGCCCATGAGAGCCAGAGGCCCCAGCAGAAGATGCCGAAATAGAAGATATTTTCCTTAGCACTTGACCACTTCCTTATTCTTTTTGTTCTGACTCTTATGAGGCTGGGCTGCAACTCCTTGAATGGTGCAAGATACTCTTCTCTCTGTGCAATACATGGCTTTTTGTTTAAAGTCATCTGATTTCTAAGACGGCCACATGTGGGATAGAGTAGCTATGGGGAGAGAAACACCCCATTTCCTGACACTAGAGTGTGGGTAACCATGGAGAGAACCAGTGGGAAACAGTGGGGTCTCCTGCAGTGGTCATCTCATCCTCATGAGAGAGTCCACAGGGAGAGGAGGCCAGAGCGGCAGAGTCTTACAGATCTATTCCTGACACCTCAATAGATAGCTTCTCCCAGCAGGTCACACTGAGAGGTGACTTCTGGCAATTAGAGGAAAGAGTAGTGAGTCATTGTTTTAGTATTAATGGAAATATGACTGAAATTTGCGGTACTAGGCTAAAGCCAGGCATTTTGGTTGCCCAGGTAAAATACTTGCTTCACAACAAGACTACAGTCAACACTAATTATTTCTCACCCACTTTCCAAGATTCTCTGTCATTCCATAAAATACCATGCTCCAGGGTCATTTTATTTATAAATCCACTCTAATTTTTGGAGCAATCATTCCTGAGCACACATAGTGTAATGCAAAGGTCCCCCTTGCTTGGAAGAATAAATCACATTTTAGGAATATTGCTAGGTGGATTATGGTCTGTCATTAACTCTCATTAAAAATTATTAGATCATGGGGCTCTAAAGCACTCTAATTATAAATATATTTAGAAGATGTAATAAAATAAAAATAAAACCTTTTTTTACAAAGCAAATTTTGTATAGATCACATACTGAAAGGAAAACAAAAACTCCTTTGAGCTGGTTTTAATTTCTGTGTCTAACACTTAGGGCAGCAACCTTGGGCAAATTTCCTAATTTCTCTGAAATACAGTTTCCTTTTGGAAAATGGAGATTAATGAAAGACATAATTGTTTTCAGGATTAAATGAGACCATGTATGTGCAATGGATTATTTTTGATAGACACTGGACCTTGAGATTTTAAAAGCAGAATAAAAACTGTTATTTAGAAGTTACAAGCAGTTCCTCTCTACTAAGAAGTGAAGATTTGGATACACATCAAAAGTCCTCTGTTATTTAGAAAATTAGAAAATTTTGTAACATATTTATCATAATATCCTAAATTACAGTGCTGTGTTATCCTCAAAATGAGTTCCCAAATACAAATACTAGATGTGTACCTGATGCCAGAGGGGGTGTGTTTTGGTAATGGGTAAAAGGAAGCAATAGCCCTCTTTCTTGGGTGATTTTAATGCCTTTCTCTTCTTCCTAAGCTGGTACAAACCGTCTAGTATACTCTGGGTTTTCTTTTTCTTCTTCTTTTTAAAAATTTAATTTAATTTAAAATTTTTTTCCTTTTCCTCCTCCTTCCAATTTTTATTTATTATTTATTTATTTTTAGAGATAGGGTCTCACTATATTGCCCAGGCCAGTTTCAAACTCCTAGGCTCAAGCAATCCTCCCACCTCAGCCTCCCAAGTATCTGGGACTACAGCTACCTGCCACCACGTCCAGTTCTAGATACTCAGGCGAGGGACATAGCTAAGACTGGGAAACAGCAACATGCATTAACCAGAGCTCTTTAGACTGCAGATGGGGGAATCCTAACTTAACCTAATTAAAGCCAAAGGGAATTTATTGGTTTCTATATTTGGGTGGTTCAGGGTAGTCTCTGACTTTGAGTATAACCGGACTCAGGAGCTCAAACAATTGTTCAAATCTAACCCTCTCTCCCAATCTTTGTGCCCTGCTTCTCACAGTGATTTGGTCTCATTTTTTTCTTACTCCAGACTTCTGGGGAAAATGACTCCAACAGTTCCAATTTCACATCTTTCAATGTTAGTAACTCCAATAGAGAATTGTTCTTTCTTAATACCCATATATTAATTTCTGGGAAGGATTCTGACTGGCTCTTCTAGGGTTACATGTCTATTCTTGAATGGTTGACTGTCACCAAGGAGGTAGGATACTATGATTGGCTAATCCTGGGTCATATTCATTTCACTGTGATAATGTTGCAGGGGAGGCGGTTAGAGAGAAGAGATTCCTGTATTTAGGAGCCCTACAAAGTCATATGAAGTACGAGAGGATGTCTGTCCTACTGCCTTAGCCTCCCTAGTAGCTAGGAACACAGGCATGCACCACCACACCTGTCTAATTTTTAAATTATTTTGTACCGATGGGGTCTCACTATGTTATCCAGGCTGTTCTGGAACTGCTGGCCTCAAATGATCCTCCTGCTTCTGCTTTGCAAGGCATCAATCTAGAATTGTTTACCTTTGGCCTTTTCTATGCCTCAGTTTATTGGGCTAATAACTATAATTTGTTTAAGTTTGTGAGTATTTTTTCTTTAGCCCCAAATTTCATGATAACATCGTCTTGCTTTTTCTTTCCACAGCATTTGAACTTGCTTTCTAGACCCCTTTGCTCAGTAGTATTTATGCAAATATTGTAGTTATACCTATACCTCACTGGCCCATGAATAGAACAATTTTAAGATAAGACCTCTTTGAAGCAACACGCATGCCAATGAAAAGCCCAATTTGGCAGAATGAAGATTAAAAAGAGCTAGAATCCTTGAAGACCAATCAGTTGAATTAAAGTCACCCATTGTCAATCTTCAACCTTTCGCCTGTGTAAGGACAATAAATCTTTATTTGTTTATACTTTAATGCATATTTCCCATTTACAATACAGTTCATTCCTTTGCGTAGATATCATTTTCCTTCTGTCTGAAAGATTTCCTTTAACATTACTTATAATGCATGCACACCAGTTACAAAGTTTTTCAGCTTTCTGCATCTGAAAAAGTTTTCTTTGCCTTCATTTTTCTCCCCTTCTTTTTCACAGGTGTTGATACCTTCATTTTTGAAAGGTAAAATGTTCACGGAATTCTAGATTAACAGCTTTGTTTTGTTTTGTTTTGTTTTTTCTTTGAGTACAGTCATGCACTGCAAGACAACATTTCAGTCAATGACAAACCTCATATACAACGGTGGTCCCATAAGATTAGATTACAATACAATATTTTCACTGTACCTTTTCTATGTTTAGATATGCTTAGATACACAAATATTTATCATTTTCTTATACTTGCCTGCCATATTCAGTACAGTAACATGCTATAAGATTTGTAGCCTAGGAGCAATGGCCATACTGTAAAGACTAGATGTGTAGTAGACTATACCATCCAGATTTGGGTAAGTATACTTTATAATGTTTGCACAATGAAGAAATTGCCTTATGAAGTATTTCTCAAAACATGTCCCCATTGTTAAGTGATGCACGCCTGTACTTGTAAAGATATCACTCCACTGACTTCTTGGTTTCATCGTTTCCCATGAGAAGCCTGCTGTTACTCTTACCTTTTTGGCTTTTATAATTATGTAAGCCAATTCTCATAAGAAACCTCTCTCTATATATGTGTACAGATATATACCTATATAATAATCATCTATCTATCTATCATCTATCTATCTATCTATCTATCTATCATCTATCTATCTATCTATCTATCTATCTATCTATCTATCTATCTACCTATCTATCTATCTATCTATCTCCTATTTGTTCTGCTTCTCTAGAGAACTATCACTGGTACAAATACGCTGCTTGATCCCCTATGTATTAAAAGTTTTTTTCCATTCTGGCTCTAGAAAACATGAACTATTTCCACTGCCATCTGATCTCTGTGAGTTATTCCACCTGCTCCTTTCAGATGGTTCTTTTCCCAGCCTTGGGTAGTTTTCTCACATGCATATTCTAAAGAGTGGTCAGTTGAAAACCCAGTGTGATCATCTGAAAATCTTCAGAGCTCTCTTCATGCGCAGCACTCGGAGCCTCCTTCTGGTACTCTTTACTGTGAATTATACTCTCGTTGAATGCTTAGTACTTTCAGCAACACCTCGTCAGCTCAGGAAGACTGTGGACTCTGGGTTCCTCTTCTCTGAGCTGACAGTAAGTCAGGGCAAATTGAATGCTTGCTTCACTAGTTTCCCTCTCCTCAGGGATCAACATCATGCACTGCCTGTTGACCAATGTTTGTTGGTGTATTTGCCTTTTTTAAAGTTTTTAGACAAGAGGATAAATCTAGTTTCTATTACTCTGTCTTGGTCAAGATTGGAAGTCAAATTCCTATTTGATTATGCCAGTTTTAGTTAGATTATCTGCTATTTGCAGCTAAAAACATTTTTTTTTTTAAAGACAGAGTCTTGCTCTGTCACCCAGGCTGAAGTGCAATGGTGTGATCTCAGCTCACTGTAACCTCCACCTCCTGGGTTCTAGCGATTTTCTTGCCTCAGCCTCTGAGTAGCTGGAACTACAGGTGTGCACCATCACATCCAGCTAATTTTTTTCTTTCTTTCTTTTTTTTTTTTTTTGAGACAGAGTCTTGCTCTGTGGCCCAGGCTGGAGTGCAGTGGCGCAATTAGGGCTCACTGCAACCTCTGCCTCCTGGGTTCAAGCAATTCCCTGCCTCAGCCTCTGGAGTAGCTGGGATTACAGGCACCTGACACTACGCCTGGCTAATGTTTGTATTTTTAGTAGAGATGGGGTTTCACCATCTTGGCCAGGCTGGTCTTGAACTCTTGACCTCATGATCCACCCGCCTTGGCCCCCCAAAGTTCTGGGATTACAGGCATGAGCCACCACGCCTGGCCAAAATGATATTATCCAATTATTTCTTTTATTATTTTCTTTCTTTCTTTCTTTCTTTTTTGAGACAGAGTTTTGCTCTGTCGCCCAGGCTGGAGTGCAATGGTGCAGTTTTGGCTCACTTCAACTTCCGCCTCCCGGGTTCAAGCGATTCTCCTGTCTTAGCCTCCCGAGTAGCTGGGGTTACAGGTGCATGCCACCACACCCAGCTGATTTTTGTATTTTTAGTAGAGACAGGGTTGCATCATATTAGTCAGGCTGGTCTTGAACCCCTGACCTCAGACGATCTGCCTGCCTTGGCCTCTCGAAGTGCTGAAATTACAGGCATGAGCCACTGTGCGCAGCTGATTAAGCCATCGCGCCTGGCCGATAATTTTTATATTTTTAGTAGAGACGGGTTTTGCCATGTTGGCCAGGCTGGTCTTGAACTCCTAACCTCAAGCAATCCGCCCGCCTTGGCCTCTCAAAGTGCTGGGATTACAGGCATAAGCCACCACACCTGGCCTGCAGATAAAAACATTCTTAATGGATATATGCCATCTTTGCAGTCATTTAGGTAGCTCATATGTATTTTGACTAAAATGTAATCTTTACGAAGAATAAAATTATTTTAAATGGTGATATACTAAAATCATCAGTAAAAAAGATGACTATAATCATCACTGTATTTGACATTAAAGGTTGTGGTTAACGCAATAAGAAAACAAAACATATGGAAAAAAATATTGGAAATCAAGTGGCAAAGTAAATGTGATTTTTCAGATTATATAATCGTATAACAAGAAAACTTAAGATATTCTACCAAAAGTAAAACTTTATTTATAATTAATAAGATAATTTATCTTATGGCAAATTTTAAAATAGCTTTTCTTTAAATCAGAAATAACTTCCTGGAAAGGGCAATGGAAAAAAATCAATTTCAGTTATCAGTAAAGTATGAATACCAACAAATAAACTTATTTTATTGTTATTTTTTGAGACAGAGTCTCACTCTGTCACTCAGGCTGGAGTGCAGTGGCACAATAATGGCTCACTGCAGCCTCGCCTTCCTGGGCTCAGATGATCCTCCTGCCTCAGCCTCCCAAGTATCTGAGACCACAGGTGTGCACCACCACACCTGGCTAATTTTTTA
The DNA here is from genome assembly GCF_029281585.2 of Gorilla gorilla gorilla. Taxonomy (NCBI): domain Eukaryota; kingdom Metazoa; phylum Chordata; class Mammalia; order Primates; family Hominidae; genus Gorilla; species Gorilla gorilla. The sequence goes on along the minus strand of NC_073232.2, from coordinate 41,765,911 downwards.
TGTTTATTTTTATAGAGACAGGGTCTTCCCACGCTACTGAGGTTCATCTCAAACTCCTGGGCTCAAGCAATTCTCCCATCTCAGCCTCTCAAAGTGCTGGGATTATAGGCATGAGCCACCGTGACTTGTCCAAATAAATTTAATAAGATAGGTACATATCGGCTGGGCACAGTGGCTCACGCCTGTAATCCCAGCACTTTGGGAGGCTGAGATGGGTGGATCACCTGAAATCAGGAGTTCGAGACCAGCCTGGCTAACAAAGTGAAACCTCGTATCTACTAAAAAAAAAAAATACAAAAGTTAGCCGGGCATGGTGGCGCACTCCTGTAATCGCAGCTACTTGGGAGGCTGAGGCAAGAGAATTGCTTGAGACCGAAAGGCGGAGGTTGCAGTGAGCCAAGAATGCACCACTACACTCCAGCATGCGTGACAGAGCGAGACTCAGCCTCCAAAAAAAAAAAAAAAAAAAAAATGGCTGGGCGTGGTGGCTAACGCCTGTAATCCCAGCACTTTGGGAAGCTGAGGCATGAGGATTACCTGAGGTCAGGAGTTTGAGGCCAGCCTGGCCAACTTGGTGAAACCCTGTCTCTACTAAAAATACAAAAATTAAGCCGGGCGTGGTGGCATATTGCTTGAGCCTGGGAGATGGAGGTTGCAGTGAGCCAAGGTCATGCCACTGCACTCCAGCCTGGCCAACAGCAAGACTCTGTCTAAAAAAAAAAAAAGGTACATATCTAGTGAAAAGAGCAATAACATTTTATATTGAAGGAATGCAAAACAAAATCTTTATAATCTTCATATATAATGTCCATATTTGGAAACACTATTTCCAAACATTTCCTAGAAAGAGGTCTTGATTTTCTTTCAAAAGCCACCCAATCACAAAACTAATCAACTAAAATCTGACAAAGATCAATTAATTAGAAAGTTCTGCTGGGTACAGTGGCTCATAATCCCAGCACTTTGGAAAGCAAAGGCGGGCAGATTGCTTGAGCCAAGGAGTTTAAGACCAGTCTGGGCAACATGGTGAAACCCTGTCTGTACCAAAAATACAAAAATTAGCCAGGTATGGTGGCATACACCTGTAGTTCCAGCTACTGGGGAGGAGGCTGAAGTGGGAGGATTGCTTGAGCCTGGGAGGTGGAGTCTACAGTGAATTATGATCACGTCACTGCACTGTGGCCTAGGCAACCGGAGTTGCCTAAAAAAAAAAAAAGAGAAAAAAGAAAGTTCTGCTGGGCACAGTGGTTCACACCTGTAATTCCAATGCTTTGGAAGCCTCAGGCAGGAGGATCTCTTGAGGCCAAGTGTTCAAGACCAGCCTGGGCAGCACAGCAAGACTCTGTCTCTACAAAAATTTTTAAAAAAGTTAGCCAAGTGCCTGGCGCAGTGGCTCACGCCTGTAATCCCAGCACTTTGGGAGGCTGAGGAGGGCAGATTACCTGAGGTCGGGAGTTCTACACCAGCCTGACCAACATGGAGAAACCCCATCTCTACTAAAAACACAAAATTAGCCAGGCTTGGTGGCGCATGCCTGTAATCCCAGCTACTTGGGAGGCTGAGGCAGGAGAATCGCTTGAACCCTGGAGGCAGAGGTTGTGGTGAGCCAAGATCGTGCCATTGCACTCCGGCCTGGGCAACAAGAGCGAAACTCCGTCTCAAAAAAAAAAAAAAAAAATTAGCCACGCATGGTGGCATATACCTGTAGTCCTAGCTGCTCAGGAAGCTGAGACAGGAGGACTGCTTGAGCCCAGGAATTGGAGGTTGCACTGAACTGTGATCATACCACTGCATTCCAGCCTGGAAACGGAGTGAGACCCTGTCTCGAAAAAAAAAAAAAAAAAAAAAGAAGAAGAAAGAAAGAAAGAGAGAAAAGAAAAGAAAACTGTGCCTGGAATTCCTAGGTTTTTCTTTTCTTTTCTCTCTTTCTTTCTTCTTTTTTTTTGGAGGGGGTCCCCTTTGTCCCCCAGGCTGGAGTATAGTAGTAGGATCTTGGCTTACTGCAACCTCCGCCTCCCAACCTCAGGTGATCCTCCCACCTCAGCCTCCCAAGAAGCTGGGACTATAGGCGTGAGCCACCACACCCAGCTAATTTTTGTATTGTTAGTATAAATGGGGTTTTGATATTGCCCAGACTGGTCTCAAACTCCTGAGCTCAAGTAATCTGCCCACCTTGGCCTCCCAAACTGCTGGGATTACAGGTGTGAACCACCACACCTGGCCTAGGTTTTTCTTTGGTCATCAAGATAGTGATATTCAACTTGATGCTCTCATTAGTAGTTATGAGCACATTTGAATGATGTCTGTTATGGTTGGCAAAATGCTGAGTTGCTAGATGTTCTGTAGAGTCAAGAGTCAGACTATGAGATACATACAGTTAACGATTTGGTTGGCAAAGCTGTGGACAAGATAGAAAGTTGAAGATGATAGTGAGAAACTCCTAAATAATATAGGCTGAAAGCTGATGGGAGATAAATGGGTACTGTGCCTTGTGGGAACATTTTACTAAATTTACAAACTTCAGGATTTCTCTCAAGTAAATTTCGGAAAATCTTGGAATTGCTGTGCCAGCCAAAGATTTTTTTTTTCTTTTTTCTAGAAAGAGTCTTGCTCTGTTGCCCAGGCTGGAGTGCAGTGGTAAGATCTCGGCTCACTGAAACCTCCGTCTCCCAGGGTCAAGCAATTCTCATGCCTCAGCCTGCGGAGTACCTGGAATTACAAGGGAATTTTTTAAATAGAGGCATAGGAATCCACACAATATCAAGAATTGTTCTTGTAGATGGAGTTAGTAACTTCCTAAGTTAGTGTTTATCAAATGCCAGATCTTGGATTGATTTCTTCAGGTTCATGAAGGAACTTTATTGATAATACAGATTCTTTGTCCTCACCAAAGACACTTTAGATAAGACTATTCTGGGCAAGGCCTACAATTTGTTGTTGTTTTTGTTTTTTTTGAGACACAGTCTCGCCCTGTCACCCAGGCTGGAGTGCAGTGGTGCGGTCTCAGCTCACTGCAACCTCCGCCTACTGGGTTCAAGTGATTCTCCTGCCTCAGCCTCCTGAGTAGCTGGGATTACAGGCACCCGCCATCCTGCTCGGCTAATTTTTATAGAGACGGGGCTTCACCATGTTGGCCAGGTTGGTCTTGAACTCCTGACCTCAGGTGATCTGCCCGTCTTGGCCTCCCAAAGTGCTGGGATTATAGGTGTGAACCACTGTGCCTGGCCTGTTGTGGTTTTTTAATTGTTACAGGGACTTGTTCTGTTGCCTAGGCTGGAGAGCAGTGGCACGATCTCGGCTCACTGCAACCTCAGCCTCCGGGTTCAAGTGATTCTCCCTGCCTCAGCCTCCCGAGTAGCTGGGACTACAGGTGCTTGCCACCATGCCCGGCTAATTTTTATATTTTTTATTAGAGACAGGGTTTCATCATGTTGGCCAGGCTGGTCTTGAACTCCTGACCTGAGGTGATCCACCTGCCTTGGCCTCCCAAAGCGGACGGATTACAGGCGTGAGCTACTGCGCCTGGCCACGTGTTACTCTTAAGGTTTTGAAGGTTACAAATGGTGTGCAAATGTTAGTGAAGTGTATTAATCAGAGCTCATTCAGTTGCCAGTGACAGAAACCCAACTTAAGCAAACTGGCTCACACAACTGAGGAGAGGAAGGAGAGATTTTTCAGTCATGGCATGCTCCAGTGACTCAAATTATATCTCTAAGGATTGGGTCTTCCCATTTCTTAGAAGGTTCTCTCTCTACTTAATGGGCGAGAAAGCCATTGTTGGCCCAAGATTCACAAACCTGCTGGGTGGTTGGAGGCAGAGAGCAAGAGCAAGAGCATGTGCTCCTGAGAGAGAATTTGCTAATAGCCCAGCATAAGAATTCCAGAAAAAACTGGCCAATCATGGGTCACATGCTTACTGCTGAGTTGGAAAAGGGTTGTAGTCAGCCTCATCTGAACCATCTCACATAGATTCTTTTTAAGAAAGAAGAATTTTATCACTACACAAAGATAGGTATGATTCTGCGAAGTCAAAATAAGAGATGACTGCTAAAAATGATAAGCATGATAAGGGCAAGGAACTCATCAGCATGTAACTGTGGCTTTCAAAGTGTGGTCCAGGCCACACTCAGGGTCTCTGAGACAGTTTTACAGGGTTCACATTATCTTCTTTTTTCTTTCTTTCTTTTTTTTTTTTTGAGACGGAGTTTTGCTCTTGTTGCCCAGGCTGGAGTGCAATGGCTCAATCTCTGCTCACCACAACCTCCGCCTCCTGGGTTCAAGTGATTCTCCTGCCTCAGCCTCCCAAGTAGCTGGAATTACAGGCATGCGCCAGTACCCCCAGCTAATTTTGTATTTTCAGTAGAGACGGGGTTTCCTCCGTGTTGGTCAGGCTGGTCTCAAACTCCTGACCTTGTGATCCGCCCACCTCGGCCTCCCAAAGTGCTGGGATTACAGGCATGAGCCACCGCGCCCGGCCGGGTTCACATTATTTTTATAAAAATATGTTATGTTGGCTGCGCGCGGTGGCTCACGCCTGTAATCCCAGCACTTTGGGAGGCCGAGGCTGGCGGATCACCTGAGGTCGGGAGTTCTACACCAGCCTGACCAACATGGTGACACCCCGTCTATACCAAAAGTACAAAATTAGCCGGACGTGGTGGTGCATGCCTGTAATCCCAGCTACTTGGGAGGCTGAGGCAGAAGAATCACTTGAACCCGGGAGGCAGAGGTTTCGGTGAGCGGAGATTGCACCACTGCACTCCAGCCTGGGCAACGAGCGAAACTCCATCTCAAAAAAAAAAAGTTAGTTAAAATGTGATGAGTTTATTATTTTCAATTAATTTAATCGATATGTTTTTAAATTATCATTTTTTTCTAAAACAGGAAATATTGATTTCTATTTTGTCATACATAATATATAATTGTATTATCATAAAAATCATACATAATTTTATCAACATAATCAATTATGTCTCTTTGGCCAGCAAGTGAAGGAAAACCCAAGCCAAACTGGCCTTAACCATAGGAGGTTTTATTTGCTCAGCGTGCTGGTTAATTTTGTGTTAACTGGGCTATGGGGTGCCCACATATTTGGTCAAACATTATTCTAGGTGTTTCTGTGAGGGTGTTCTTGAATAAGACTAATGATTAGGTTGATAGACTGAGAAAATAAGATGGTCCTCGCTCCTTAGTGTGGGTGGGCCTCACTGAATAATTTAAAAAGCCCGAATATGAGGAAAAGAGTGAACTTCCTCCAAGTAAGATAATTCTTTCCTGCCTGATTGTGTATGTTTGAATTGGGTTTTTTTCTCCACCTTCAGACTTGACCCGAAACACCAGCTTTTCTTTATTCTTGACACTGCTGGCCTTCAGACTGGAACTAAATCTCTGTTCTCCTGGGTCTCCACCTTGCCAATTCATCTTTCAGGTCTAGGGCTTGTCTGACTCCATAATTGTGTACGCCAATTCCTTATTTTACACACACACACACACACATATACACACACACGCACAATTCAATAGGATAGATGTAATTGCCAATTGGTTCTGTTTCTCTGGAGAACCCTGACTACCATGAAATCTTCCTGCCTCAACCTCCCAAGTAGCTGCAATTACAGGATATGCTCTTGATATATTTAGGTGAAAATAGCAAGAATAAAAATTGAACACTATACTTCTAAGGGGTGAATTTTATGGTATGTAAAAGATCTCAGTAAAAATCACATGGGAAAAAAGTTGAACACACACACAAAATACAGATGAACAGGAAAAAGGCTGAAAGAGAATACATTAAAATGTTAATAGTAGTCATCTCTAGGAGCTGGAATTTTACATAATGTTAATAGTCTTGTTTGTAGTTTTCTCACACAACACAGATTAAAATACAATAAAAAAAGTGTACAATTAAAAAAATTGGAAAATGTATGATGTTGAAAATTACTTAAATCCATGTTGAATTTTAAAAAATTGGTCAAGAAAAGAGAAGAACCACAATTCAAAGTGATGGGGGAAATGGTTGTGGTTTTGGGTGGAGGTGGAGGGTGGGGCATGGTGTTTGGAGGGTGGGGCGTGGTGTACATGTCAGCATTTGGAGAGAGGAAGGAAGAGCTACTAACGAAGCCGCTGTGTGGTTCACGTGGGGAAGACGCTGCCATAGTGGTCTAGATAGAGAAGGTTCATCCGTGATGAGCTGGAGAATGCAGTGTGTGTGTGTGTGTGTGTGTGTGTGTCTGTGTGTGTGTGTGTTACAGGTTCACTCATGCGGGCACAAAGTTTATTGGAGTGTATGGAAAGATGTAAGTAAATCTAGCCATACAACTGATACTCAGCAGTCCAAAAATGAGGCAAAAGGAGAGCCCCAAAACCTAGAGAGATACTGAGCATCCCAACTAAATATAGAAGTCTCAGGTTTTATAACCAGCTGTATCCTGGATTAAACTTTTCACAAATTGGACTGGGCCCAGTGGCTCACACCTGTAATCCCAGCACTTTGGGAGGCTGAGGTGGGCGGATCACCTGAGGTCAAGAGTTCAAGACCAGCCTGGCCAACATGGTGAAACCCTGTCCCTACAAAAATACAAAAATTAGCCGGGCATGATGGCGGGTGCCTGTAATCCCAGCTACTCAACAGGTGAGTCAAGAGAATCACTTGAACTTGGGAGGTGGAGGTTGCAGTGAGCCAAGATCATGTCATTGCACTCCAGCCTGGGCGACAGAGCAAGATTCCATTTCAAAGAAAAAAGAATTCACAAATTGTACTTATGACTGACAGTGGCTGCTATGTCTCAATTTCCCAGTCTGTATATGAAAGAGCTGTACTTCTTGTTTTCTACATACCTCAGAGAATTGCTACAGACTAAAACAATAGAAAGTTACTCATGTCATGAAGCCGTGTGTAATAGAGTTGCTACCATCAAAAATTCTTCCCCAATGATTTCTAATCTGGAAATGCTAAGTTTGGTGGCTTGCACCTATAATCCCAACACTTTGGGAGGCTGGGATGGAAGAATTGCTTGAGCCCAGGAGTTTGAGACCAGCCTGGGCAACATAGGAGACCCTTGTCTCTATTGAAAAAAAAAATTAGCTGGGTGTGATGGCGGCACACACCTGTAGTCCCAGCTACTCGGGAGGCTGAGGTGGGGGGATTGCTTAAGCCTAGGAGGTCGAGGCTGCAATGAGCTGTGGTCACACCACTGTTTACTCCAGCCTGGGTGACAGAGCTAGACCTTGTCTCAAAAAAAGAAAAAAAGAAATGCGAATTTTTTTTTTACATATCTTACAACATTCCCTAACATTAGTGGTCTCCAAACTAATTACATGGTAAAGAGTAATGTCGAGCTAGCCACAATCAAGAGTAAATGTCACACAGTCCTTTACCTCTGTAGCTTATAATCCTGTAGCAATTTCCCTTTTCTTCCTTATCTTTGAGTTGCATGAACATTCACTTCTGTCTGACTAATCACTGATCTGGAACATTCGCCCACCTCCTGCCTTGTTCGTTCTGAAATGTCTGCCCTCTTGCCTGCCTAACCAAACATTATTCTTCCTTTGAGGGCAGATTTAGTTCCACTGTCCCATAGACTCTTTTTTACCCTTAGGCCCATGTGGATCTCCTCCTGCTTGGAATTTGAACATCACACCCTCTTTGCCACATATTTGCAACTTAGTTTCACGATGATTCCTTAGTCTAGCCCATGCAATGAACTGACCTCTCTCTTTCTATGGTAACATTTCAGTCCTTAATAATCTGTGCTATGTTTAGTGAGACTGAAAACTTTATTATCCCCACTTTAGACATTAGAAACCAGATTTGTAATTTTTCAAGTGTCAAATGAGAACCATGTGGCTAAGTGCCCACATACATCTGGGGTTCTATTACTATGGAGGAAGAGCAGAACAGATATATTGGAGGACATCTAGCAGCCTGTGTCATAGGAGAGAAATGTAAAATGATCATGTCAGAAAAGGACAATTAAAAGGATTAGTACAAGCAGCTCATGCCAGGGCCTTGTTGTGGGAAATCACAAAGAAAGAACTGAAAGTGGACCTTGAAGGTAGGTATATTAGTGATCTATTGTTATGAACATATCACCACAAACCTAGAGGCTTAAAACAACACTCATTTATTTTTATTTATTTTATTATTATTATTATTTTTGAGATGGAGTCTCGCTCTATTGCTCAGGCTGGAGTGCAGTGGCGCAATCTCCGCTCACTGCAAGCTCCACCTCCCAGGTTCACGCCATTCTCCTTCCTCAGCCGCCCGAGTAGCTGGGACTACAGGTGCCCGCAACCACATCCAGCTAATTTTTTGTATTTTTAGTAGAGACGGGGTTTCACCGTGTTAGCCAGGATGGTCTCGATCTCCCGACCTCGTGATCCACCCGCCTCGGCCTCCGAAAGTGCTGAGATTACAGGCGTGAGCCACCGTGCCCAGCCTTATTATTACTATTTTTTGAGACGGAGTCTCGCTCTGTCACCAGGCTGGAGTACAGTGGCATGATCTCGGCTCACTGCAACCTCTGCCTCCCGGGTTCAAGTGATTCTCCTGCCTCAGCCTCCCGAGTAGCTGGGAGTACAGGCACGCACCACCATGCCCAGCTAATTTTTGTATTTTTGGTAGAGACGGAGTTTCACCATGTTGGCCAGGATGGTCTCGATCTTTTGACCTCATGATCCACCCGCCTTAGCCTCCCAAAGTGCTGGGATTACAAGTGTGAGCCACCGCGCCTGGCCACAACACTCATTTATTATCTCACAACTGTGTAGGTCAGAAGTCCTGCATGGTGTGACTGGGTTCTCTGCTCAGTGTCGCAAAGCTGAAATAAAGGTGTCTACTGGACTGAAAACAAGGTGTCCCCTGGAGCTCTCAGCTGGAGGAAAAATCTGTTTCCAAGATCATTCTTCTTGTTGGTAGAGTTCAGCTCCTTGTAACTGTGCGACCAACTTCTCCGTTTCCTTGCTGGCTGTCAGGGGCCACTCTCAGCTCCTAGGGGCTGCCCACATACCTTGACCCATGGCCTCCCACATCTTTAATCTAGCAACAGCTCATCAACTCCTCTTGTGCTTTTGAGTTCATTTGTTGTAACTGGCCAGAGAAAACTCTCTGCTTTAAAAGAGCTCATGTGATTAGGTCAAGCCCACTTGGATAATCTCCCTATTTTAAGACCAACTGTGCTATATAATGTAATCTGATTATGAAAGTAAAATCCCTTATAGTCACAGCCTGGGGATTATGGAGAGTGTGTATATTCGGAGTGAGAAATCCCGGGGGACATCTTAGAATTCTGTCTACCGCAATAGGTAAGAGTTAGACAAGCACTGATAGCTTTCTAGGTGGGAAAGAAATGTGGAGAAAAGCTCAAAAGTGAAACTCTACCAGGAATTTCTGGAGACTGTGAATATGTCAGTTTGTGACTGTTCTAATAATGATAATGGTTTCTTTTACTGAAGATCTCCTAGGTGCTTTACAAATTCATTCACCAATCCTTACATCAGCTCTGTGACGGTGCTACTATCCCACTTTTATAAAGAAAGAAGTTCCAGCAGAGAGAAGAAAAACCACTTGCCGGAGTTATATCTCCATCAAGTTGTGAAGCTGGGGTTCTGGCTTGAGCTCTGGATGGCTCTGAATTTATGCTGTTTGCACTGTTTAACCTGCCTGTCTGTGGGTCTAAGGTGGGGAAGCTGAAGGCAGTAAGGTTGGTCTGGACCCAGATTGTGGAGGGCATTGGTGTTAACACATGCTAACAGGAACCAAGAAAGATTTTAGAGGGAGCCAGTGAACGTGGAAATGAGGGGGACGGAAATGGGTATGATTATGGATGTGGGGGAGCACATGGGCTGGATGTGCAATGTGATATTCTTTTTGGGAGGTTAATATGGCCAGTCAGGCATTAAAGATGATTATATGATCAAGCCTCTGAGTCTTCCTGCCAATCTGTAGGAAATATATAGTTCAGAAGAACAAGTTAAACTACACATAAATATACAATCAGCAAAGTGGGGACAGGGTGAGGATTTAACAAAATCATACACTTTTTGGGAGGCCATATATACTTTGGGAGGCCAAGGCAGGTGGATTTCTTGAGTCCAGGAGTTTGAGATCAGCCTGGACAACATGGCGAAACCTTGTCTCTACCAAAAATACAAAAATTAGCTGGGCGTGGTGGCATGCACCTGTGGTCCTAGCTACTTGGGATGCTGAGGTGGGAGAATCACCTGAGCCTGGGGAGGTCAAGGCTGCAGTGAGCCGAAATCACACCACTGCACTCCAGCCTGGGCAATCGGAGTGAGACCCTATCTCAAAAAATAAAAAAAAATAAAAATAAATAAAATAAAATAATTTTTAAAATAAAAAAATCATATAGTTCCATCACTCAACTTTTTTTTTTTTTTTGGACAGGGAGTCTCACTCTGTTGCTCAGGCTAGAGTGCAATGGCACGATATCAGCTCACTGCAACCTCCACCTCCCAGGTTCAAGCAAGTCTCCTGTCTCAGCCTCCCGATTAGCTGGGATTACAGGCGCCTGCCACCACACCTGGCTAATTTTTGTATTTTCAGTTGAGACGGGGTTTCACCAGTTTGGCCAGGCTGGTCTTGAACCCCTGACCTCAGGTGATCTGCCTGCCTCAGCCTCCCAAAGTGCTGGGATTACAGGCGTGAGCCACCGTGCCTGGCACCATCACCCAAATATTTATACTATTAACACAAAGTAATGGGCAGAGAAAACAGCTGTGGTGGTTGTGGTAGGACTAGACAAAAATTTTCATTTGATGTGAGAATCTTTTGCTTGGAGGCATTACTGAAAGTGTTTACCTCAGAATGGGAAAGCTTGGGCAAAAGCGAATTTGAAGTAAGTAAGACGTTTGGAAGACGTCTTTTTTTTTTTTTTTTTTTTTTTTTTTGAGACAGAGTCTTGCTCTGTCGCCCAGGCTGGAGTGCAGTGGCGCGATCTCCGCTCACTGCAAGCTCCGCCTCCCGGGTTCACGCCATTCTCCTGCCTCAGCCTCCTGAGTAGCTGGGACTACAGGCGCCCGCCACCACGCCTGGCTAATTTTTTTGTATTTTTAGTAGATACGGGGTTTCACCGTGTTAGCCAGGATGGCCTAGATCTCCTGACCTCGTGATCCGTCCGCCTCAGCCTCCCAAAGTGCTGGGATTACAGGCGTGAGCCATCGCGCCCGGCCTGGAAGATGTCTTATACAAAGCGCGAGGGAGCTGGATAATTTGGTCTTACCTATCAAAATATAAAATGCACATACTTTTGCGTTTTTCTCTTTCCTGGTAGGCATTTGCGCTAGATAAATACACAGATGCACAGCACAGGGGCAAGTACAATTCATGCAGAATTGTTTTTTAATAGTGAAAACCAGGACCCAACCCAAGTCCATGAGTAGGAAATTGGTTCTGTAAATAGTTTTATTTCATGCAATGGAATATCATGCAGTCATTAAGAAGAATGAGGTAGACCTCTACCAACAGTGAAAGATAAGGGCACTTTAATCAAGGGCAATCATACCTAGTTCCAGGAAAATGTTCATTAATCTCATTTAGTTAGAAAAGATATATGTAGAAGTGAATCTATAGACAAGTCTAGAAGGCTACACACCCAGCTGTTAAACAGAATGTCTTTGAGGAGGGCAGGGGGCGGAGTCTGCGTTTACGTGAATGGGACGCTGCTGTTTCTCAGTGCACCTCTGCTGTTTGAATCTTTTACTAAAAACATTCCCATGCATTGCTGGGAGGGAATGGAAGGAGTATTTTGAGGGTTTCCTGTGAAGGGAAAGTTGAGGAGGGGACGTGGGAGAGCCCTTGGTCTCATCAAACTCTGGCGCCGCTTGAGGTGAGGAGACCCCGCCCCGCTGAGGTGATTCTGCAGAGGGGCGGAGCTCCCCAGATCCGAGGCGGGAGGCGGCCCGGGGGCGGGGCCAGCCGGCTCCAGCGGCCCGCTCCGCTCCCACCATGCCCTTATAAGGAGCGCCCGGCGTTAGGGCTCGGGAATCCGGTAGCAATCCCGGCGGCTCAGCCCCAATCCCAGGCCCCTCCCTTGGGAATGGGGGAGGGGCGGGGTTTGGCGGCCCGGTGGCTGGGGCGGAGCATCTCGAAAAGGGACCAGTAGGAGTGGTGGCCCAGGTCTGAGCGGCGCTGCCATTGGGCGCGGCGACGAGAGGGGGCGGGGAGCCCGTGAGGCTGGTTACGCCGAGGGAAGCCCCGACTCCGTAGTCGCTGCACAGAGTCTGTCTCTTCGCCGGTTCCCGGCCCCGTGGATCCTACTTCTCTGTCGCCCGCGGTTCGCCGCCCCGCTCGCCGCCGCGATGCCAGTGTTTCATACGCGCACGATCGAGAGCATCCTGGAGCCGGTGGCACAGCAGATCTCCCACCTGGTGATAATGCATGAGGAGGGCGAGGTGGACGGCAAAGCCATTCCTGACCTCACCGCGCCCGTGGCCGCCGTGCAGGCGGCCGTCAGCAACCTCGTCCGGGTGAGCGCGCAGGGCCTGGCGCGGGAGCGGGCGCGGGAGGTATCCCCGGGGCCCCGGCCCGCGTCGCGGCTGCCTGTGGCCGGCTCGCTGGCCGTGGCTTTCCGCGTGGGTTCCGGAGCCAGGCGCCGAGGGTTCGAATGGCCTCTTCTCCGCCCTGTGACCTTGAGCGAGTCCTGAGCCTCTCCGGGCCTCAGTGTCCTCATCTATAAAATGGGAGCAGTCATGAAAAAGGCTGCCTTGCGGGCTTGTCGTGAAGATATGGCGAGGTACTATTTGTGGAGTGCCTCGCGCGGCGTGTGGCCCACAGCAGACACCCAATAAATGAGAGTTGCTGGGATGTCCGAGGGTCCCTGCCCCGCGCAGGCTTCGCCCCCACGTTGACTTCCTCGCTCTCAGCGCCTTTTAGGCCTCCTCGATCTGGCTGTGCGGGGGAGGCAGAGCGGGCCTTCCCACGGATCCCTTGCCTTCTCTTCTAGGGATCCTTATTTGAGCCACGTTGTCCTCCTTTCTAAACTTCTGCCCCTCACCCTGAGACCCGCCTCGCCCACCCCCGCTCCCCAGAGCTCCCTGTATTCCGCCCTTTTATTCACTTGCCTCACTCTCTGTCGCCTCCTCCTCCCTCCTGGGCATTTTACTTATTATGCTCACTCCTCTGGCACTCTCACACCTTTATGCAGTCATTCGTGACCACAAGCCTGGTTTTACCTTCCGCTCAGCCCTGCTGCCCTTCCTTTCATTCCCTCCTGTGGACATTTCCACCTGGCTTTACCTGCTGTCAAACGGCCTCCTCCCACTGGGGCCTTTCTAGACTCGGGGGCCCTCCTTGGCCCCTCCTCCTGGCAGGAAGCAAGATGGAGCTGTTGGGAGAGGCCTGTGGAATCTGGGATCTGCCGCCCCTGCCGGAGAGAAGGCTGGGGCATCCGCTTCCCATCCACAACTTTCCTGGTGGCTCTGCAGACCCCTGTAACCCACAGCTGTGACTCATAACCGAGGTGATTCCTGGAGGAGGTGGAGCCCACGTCTGAAATGGGAAAAAAGAGGTGCTGAGACCAGTCTCCCAAGACTCCCCTGGCTAATGTCACACTTTTCTTTCCCACCCTGGGTGGGTGACTCAGACTGGTCCTGCTTGTGAGGAACAATTTTGGAAAAAGTTCATACTGCTCCCCCACTGAGCTGTGTAAATAGTGTGTGTCAGGGCAGTTGGGCGGCAACTGTGGGTCTGTCTGGGTGGGGCTTGGGTTACTTTTCTGATTTGAGCACTTTAGTGCACTTAGAGGCTCTTTAGCAGCTGAAAGTCTTCCTCAGTCTTCAGGGGTCCCTGGACTGTCTCAAGCAATTTAGGAGACTGGTAGCTAGGAAGACAGGGTGACACCACCGACCAAATTCCTGATCTTTCTTCTCTATAGCTTTAGTAAGAATCTATTCATTCAGTAAGAATGCTGTATTCATTCACAATGTCTACTTGTACATTGTTCTTTTTATAACTAATTTGAACAGAACACTCCAGAGTACATTCTTATGTAGTGTTGTCTAACATGGCTGCATTCCAGCCCTCCATTTTTCAACAAATAGGAAACAATGTAAAGAGACAAGGTAATAGTGTCTCTCCATGTAGTACTTCAGGAAATGAAATCTTAAAACCACATGTTGCACTTGGAACAGAGCTAGTGTAGTCTAGGGGTTGATATCTGGTTAGGCTATTTAGAGAAAAGTTATTTATGGGCTTCCATGCCATGAATTAATAAGCATTGAATGTCTGCTATATGGAAAACACTGCAATAAATCAGTGCTTCTCAGCTTAGAGTGTTCATGAAAATCATCAGTGGGGCTTTTTAGAAATTAAGATGTCCAGCTGCCACGGGTCAAGGCCTTTGTATTTTGCTTTTTTTTTTTTTTTTTTTTGAGACTGGGTCTCGCTCTGTCACGCAGGCGCTGGAGTGCAGTGGCGTGATCATAGCTCACTGCAGCCTCCATCTCCTGGACTGAGAAAAATCCTCCCACCTCAGCCTCCCAAGTAGCTGAAGGCCTTTGTTTGTTTGTTTGTTTTTGAGACAGAGTCTTCCTCTGTCACGAGGCTGGAGTGCAGTGACATGATCTGGGCCCACTGCAACGTCCTCCTCCCAGTTTCAAGCGATTCTCCTGCCTCTGCCTCCCGAGTAGCTGGGACTACAGGTTCGCACCACTGTGCCCAGCTAATTTTTGTATTTTTAGTAGAGGCGGGGTTTCACCATGTTGGCCAGGATGATCTCCATCTCTTGACCTTGTGATTTGCCCGCCTCGGCCTCCCAAAGTGCTGAGATTACAGGCATGTGCCACTGTGCCCGGCCAGGCCTTTGTATTTTTTAGGAAGCTCCATAGATGATTGTGATATACGCCCTTAGTTAGGAAACACTGTAATACACACTGTGAGACAAATACAAAAGAAATAAGGTTATAAGATGAAAACAATGATATGTAGTTAAGTTATATACTTTCCAACACATACAAAAGAGGGGACTTGAGATTGGTGGTAGCTATGGGTTAGCAGAGACAAAGTAGGGAGGATTGTGCTGATAAATAGTTAATCATGAACAAAGGTACTTGTGAGTAAGTCACTTCCAGGTTACAGCAAGTAGATTATCTTGATTGCAGCTCAGGAGACAAGTTGGAGAGAAATTGGAGATGAAGTTGTGCGTGACATATGGGCAGTGTAACATAGGCCTTATCCAAAAGGATGAACAAAGAGAGCAGGAGGGGGAGGAGGATGAGAATAGTGTGTGAGAAAGACTGCGTGAGAATGGCGTGTGAGAATAGTATAGTGTGTTTTGGGGAGGCCAGAGGACCTACCCATTGCTTCACATTCTCGGTGCCAACTGTGACCGTTAAATATGTGGATTCTGTACATGCTTCAAGATTGTTCCTGGAGGTCAAGCCTTGTCTGATATTCCTCTCTTTTTAAAAAATTTTATTTTGGTTTTAAATAGAGACAGGGTCTTGTTATGTTGCCCAGGCTGGTCTCAAATCCCTGGGCTCAAGCAATCCTCCCGCCTTGGCCTCTCAAAGTGCTGGATTACAGTTGTGAGCTACTGTGCCTGGTCTGATATTTCTTTATATGGTCCTCAGTTCCTGCCCTCAAAATTGGCACATAGGATCACTCAATAAATATTGTTGAAGGAACTATGGGAAGGGAGACAAATTGGGAAGCTTTTAAAATTGGTCGGTTATGAAGAAAATGAAGGCCTGGACTTGTGAGTGGCAGGGAAAATGGAGAAGGAATTAATCAGAAATATATTAGAAAAAGAAATAATAGAGCTGGATAATTGAACTCTGAATTTGCTAGAAAAGAAACAGTATTACGGTAAAATAATGAAACTGATTTTAGAACAAATCTTCTGGAATTTATGTAATCTGGGTGAGTATTTCTTGGGAGTTACTTTGGGAGGTTATATCCTTATTCCAGTGCTTTTCTTTGGGAATTTCTTTCAGATTATTTACATACGTATGCCAAATTAGTCTTATTTTGGTCAAGAAAATGTACATTTTGACTGAAGTAGGCATTCTTGAGCTCAACTACTTCATTTACTGTTCTTGAGCCCAAATGACTTTCGGATATTTCCATAATTAAAATTTACTAGATGAAGATGAAATTTTCAATTGTTGTACATAGTCATTCACTTATCAAGCAGGTGTTTATTGAGACCCCTTCCAATGTCAAAGCAATAAGTGTGATGCCTGGCACAATCAGTATGATACTGAATTGGAAGTCTTTTTTTTTTTTTCTGAGATGGAGTTTCACTCTTATTGCCCAGGTTGGAGTGCAGTGGCATGATCTTGGCTCACCGCAACCTCTGCCTCCCAGGTTCAAGTGTTTCTCCTGCCTCAGCCTGCCTAGTAGCTGGGATTACAGGCATGTGCCACCACGCCCAGCTAATTTTGGATTTTTAGTAGGGATGGGGTTTCTCCATGTTGGTTAGGCTGGTCTTGAACTCCTGACCTCAGGTTATCCGCCCGCCTCGGCCTCCCAAAGTGCTGGGATTACAGGCGTGAGCCACCACACCTGGCTGAATTGGAAGTCTTAAGTGGCACTGAGGAAACAGAGTATGATGGAAGTCAGAGGAAGACGAGATTACTTTTGATTGGAGAATCAGGGAAGGCTTCACAGAGGATATAACATTGAGTTGGGTCTTAAAGACAGATGGGATTTGAATATTTAGAGATGTGGTAAGAAAGGTATTACTTGGCCAAGCGTGGTGGCTCATGCCTGTAATCCCAGCACTTTGGGAGGCTGAGGCGGGCCAATCACGAGGTCAAGAGATGGAGACCATCCTGGCCAACAGGGTGAAACCCCGTCTCTACTAAAAATACAAAAATTAACTGGGCATGGTGGCACGCGCCTGTAGTCCCAGCTACTTGGGAGGCTGAGGTGGGAGAATCCCTTGAACCCGGGAGGTGGAGGTTGCACTGAGCTGAGATCTTGCCACTGCATTCTAGCCTGGCGACAGAGGGAGACTCTGTCTCACAAAAAAAAAAAAAAAAAAAAAAGGAAAGACATTACTTACTTTTATGGGGGCAGAACTCATTAGGATTTGTAATTTCATGTATATTTGCTAAGCAAAGTAGTCTGGTCACTGATATATATATATATATATATATACACACATATATATACACATATATATACGTATATATATACACATATATATACGTATATATATACACATATATATACGTATATATATACACATATATATACGTATATATATACACATATATACGTATATATATATACACACATATATATATACGTATATATATATACACACATATATATATATATACGTATATATATATACACACATATATATATATATATATAAAATTTGCAACTGGGTCATCACTTTTACTCCACAATTAGGGAGGGGGTAGGGTGGGAGTATTTATTTATTTATTTATTTTGAGATAGAGTCTCACTCTGTAGCCCAAGCTGGAGTGCAGTGGCGTGACCTCAGCTCACTGCAACTTCTGCCTCCCGGGTTCAAGTGATTCTCCTGCCTCAGCCTCCCAGGTAGCAGGGATTACAGGCATGTACCACTTAAAACTCTATTTAAGGCAGTTTTAAACACAGAGAGTGAGTCCAATTCAATAATGAAACAAGGAAGAGGAGGTAGTCAAGGGAAGGGTGGGAAAGGAAAAATAGGAGAGGGCCACAAGAAATTCTAAGAAGGCTTGGATTCAGCAGGCAGTGTGAAAAAGTCACAAGTCTTAGACTGAGTACTTTGTAGCATGGTATATAAATTTTTCTTTTTTTCATTAAAATGGCCCATAGAAATGTGTCAGTCTGTGATGTGACATTATAGTCATGCCAGTTTTGTTAATGGGGCTTCAGATACTTTGCTTTCTCCAGTGCATCTGAGAGCATGTGTTGTAAGTACTCCATGGGCTCATGAAATATTTATTTTGGGAGTTTTTTGTGGCCTTGACTTTTATGGGCCTCACTTGTATATCATATGTTCTTGGGACCAGCTCTGGGACAAATAGCAGTATTATCTTCACTTTACACTGATAAATGGGAAAGACTGCTCCGCTCTTGTTTTGTTGTTGTTTAGAGATGGAGTCGCTCTGTCGCCCAGGCTGGAGTGCAGTGGTGTGATCATAGCTCACTGCAGCCTCGAACTCCTGGGCCCAACAGATCCTCCCACCTCAGCCTCCTTAGTAGCTGGGACTACAGGGGTGCACCTCCATGCCTGGCTAATTTAAAATTTTTTTTGTAGAAATAAGGTTTCACTATATTTCCAAGGCTGGTCTTGAACTCCTGGCCTCAAACAATACTGCTGCCTCAGCCTCCCAAAGTGCTGGGATTATAGGCATGAGCCACTGTGTCGAGCCTACTCTGATCTTAAAAGGAGATCAGCAGTTAATTTTGTCATTTGTAATTATCAGTATTAACATCTGAAAATATTTTTGCTTTAAAATTTGGTTGATATTAGACTTTATTTCAGTTAAGTAAATAACAGTGTTTGGGTGGGTGATTTTTTTCTTCTTAATATATTTCTGTATTTTCCAATTTTTGAAAATTAATATATAATTCCTATGCTAAGGAAAAAATAGAGTAAATAAAAAGAATATTTATGTGATCATTTATAGCTCATAAAATACTTTCATATTTATAATCTCATAGCAATCTATGGGTAGGTATAGTGGTGGTCTCTGTTTTACAGATGAGGGAGGATACTGTAGTTCAGATAAATTAAGTAACCTGCCCACAGTGGCACAGCTAGTTAACCTGGACTTGAACTGTGGTCTGTTGTTCCAGATCCTCTGCTTTTTTTCACACCACCATTCCACATCTACTTAGAGCAAAGTTGTTAAATATCAGTGGAGGTTTCCCACCTAGAATCAGAAGCAACAGGAATGCTGTTAGTCATAGAGGTTCCATTTGTCCTGCCTGGGTCTGGCAACAGTATCTGTTTAGAGCCTGGCTTTAGCATAGCCTGCATGAATGGCCTATATGAGAAGAATGATGTGAAGGTAAGCTTGTTTCATAGCCACACCCAATTCATAGCATTTCTTTTCTTTTCTTTTTTTTTTTTTTGAGACGGAGTCTCACTCTGTTGCCCAGGCTGGAGTGCAGTGCTGCGATCTCGGCTCACCGCAACCTCCACCTCCTGGGTTCAAGCGATTCTCCTGCCTCAGCCTCCCGAGTAGCTGGGATTACAGGCATGCGCCACCATGCCCGGCTAATTTTTGTATTTTTAGTGGACACTAGGTTTCACCATGTTGGCCAGGGCGGTCTTGATTTCCTGACCTCAGGCCATCCACCCTCCTCGGCCTCCCAAAGTGCTGCGGTCACAGACATGAGCCGCTGCGCCTGACCCACAGCATTTCTTTTTTGAGAAATTAGAGTAGATACAGATCAGCACAAAAGTATGCCTGCAAAACAGATGAAGAGTTTTTGTGGTATATGTGCCTGCTTAGCTTGAAGCCTGTTAGAATGAAATCATATGTAAAATAACTTTGTAGATTACTTGGGGAATCATGAAGTTTCATTTGTAAAGCTGTTCCTACATCAAAAGAGATGTAAGAATGAGACAGATATCTATATCTATATATAGATATGTGTATTTTTCTTTTTTTTTCTTTTTTGAGATGCAGTCTCGCTCTGTTGCCCAGGCTGGAGTGCAGTGGTGCGATCTTGGCTCACTGCAACCTCTGCCTCCCAGGTTCAAGCGATTTTCCTGTCTCAGCCTCCTGAGTAGCTGGGATTACAGTCGTGTGCCACCACGCCTGGCTAATTTTTTGTATTTTTAGTAGAGATGGGGTTTCACCATGTTGGCCAGGCTGGTTTCAAACTCCTGACCTCATGTGATCCACCCGCCTTGGCCTCCCAAAGTGCTGGGATTACAGGTGTGAGCCACTGCACCCAGCCAGAGACAGATATATATTTTGTTCCAATCATTTTTAACATTCACTCATGTGACTGAGAGAACAGAAGATTTTTGGAGATGGGCAGTTATCCGTCGGTATCCATGGGGGATTGGTTGCAGGACCCCCCCTCGGATACCAAAATCTGCAGATACTCAAGTTACTTACATAAAGTGGTGTGATATTTGCATATAACCTATGCACATCCTCCTGTATACTTTGTCATCTCTAGATTACTTATACTGTAATACCTAATATGATGTAAATGTTATAAATAATTATACTTTTTTAATTTTAATTTTTATTGTTGTATTGTTTTTTATTTTTATTTTTATTTATTTATTTTTTTGAGACAGAGTCTCGCTGTTTCACCCAGGCTGGAGTGCAATTGCATGATCTCAGCTCACTGCAACCTCTGCCTCCCAGATTCAAGAGATTCTCCCACCTCAGCCTCCTGAGTAGCTGGGATTACAGGCACCCACCATAATGCCTGGCTAATTTTTGTATTTTTAGTAGAGACAGGGTTTCACCTTGTTAGCCAGGCTGCTCTTGAACTCCTGACCTCAGGTGATCCGCTCGCCTCAGCCTCCCAAAGTGCTGGGATTACAGGTGTGAGCCACTGTGCCCAGCCTATTTTTATTTTTATTTGTATATTTTTGATCTCCAGTTGGTTGAATACATAGATGTGGAACTCAAGGATATGCAGGGCTACAGCTATGTTTAAATTTTAATGGAACCACAACTTAAATGTTTGTTTACATCCACACAGTGGAAAATTGGGCTTTTCTAAAGCTGTTTTATAAATAGAGCTGGTATAACTCTAAATGGACACAGTAAGAGGGCAAAAGTCCTCTGGTATCAGCAACAGTAGCTTAGATTGGGTCCTCCTGTTACAGTCCTGGAGTAAGGACAACAGTAGGACAAACTACTTTTATAGGACTCATTTGAATTTTACTATTTCTTAGATATTTGTTTAAAAACAAACTAGCCTGGTTATTTCATACACATGTTGAGTATCTCTAATCTGAAAATCTGAAATCTGAAATGCTCCAAAATCTGACTTTTTGAGTATTGACATGATGCCACTCGTGGAAAATTCCACATCTGACCTCATGATAGGTAGAAGTCAAAACTTTGTTTCATGCACAAATTATTACAACTATTATGTAAAATTACCTTCATGCTATGTGTATATGAAACATAAATGAATTTTGTGTTTAACCTTTGGTCCTATCTCCAATATAGCTCATGATATATATGCAAAAATTCCCAAATCCAAAAAAATCTGAAATATGAGATACTTCTGATCTGAAGCATTTCAGATAAGGGATATTTAACCTGTACTTATTTAATTACTCATCATTTATATAGTTATGAAGTGTTTATGTTTTATATATAGTCATTTTATTTTTATTTATTTATTTATTTTGAGACAGGATCTTGCTCTGCTGCTCAGGCTGGAGTGCAGTGGCACAATATGGGCTCACTGTAGCGTCGACCTACTGGGCATTGATCCTCCCACCGCAGCCTCCCAAGTAGTTGGGACTACAGGCTTACACCATCATGCCCAACTATTTTTGCAATTTTAATAGTATTTAAACAAATATCCAAATGGGGTTTTGCCATGTTGCCCAGGCTGTTCTTGAACTCCTGGGCTCAAGTGATCCACCTGCCTTGGCCTCCCAAAGTGCTGTGATTACAGATGTGAGCCAGTGTGCCTGGCCAGGATTGTCATTTTAAGAGCCTTCTGACAACTTCCCAGTCTTTCACTGCACCCTTAGGAAATGGGTAGGATAGGAATATCCTCATTATCCACAGCCTATAGTTCAGCATAGCATGGAGATGCTCTGTTATTACACTCATACTTGTTCAGTGTTTGTCATCTCACTAAGTTGTAGGTTCCTCAGTGGCAGGGACAATATGCCTCTCCGGGTTATAGGTATGCAATATACTTTTTTTTGAGATGGAGTTTCGCTCTGTTGCTCAGGCTGCAGTGCAGTGGGACAATCTTGGCTTACTGCAACCTCTGCCTCCCGGGTTCAAGTGATTCTCCTGCCTCAGCCTCCTGAGTACCTGGGATTACAGGCACGTGCCACCACACCCAGCTAATTTTTGTATTTTTAGTAGAGACAGGGTTTTACCATGTTGGTCAGGTTGGTCTCGAAATCCTGACCTCAAGTGATCCACCTGCCTTGGCCTACTGAAGTACTGGGATTACAGGCATGAGCCGCTGCGCTCAGCCTAAATTTTTTTTTCTTTTTTTTTTGAGATGGAGTTTCACTCTTGTTGCCCAGGCTGGAGTGCAGTGGCACAATCTCCGCTCACTGCAACCTCTGCCTCCTGGGTTCAAGTGATTCTCCTGCCTCAGCCTCCCAAGTAGCCGGAATTACAGGCACCCACCACCACAGACGGCTAATTTTTGGTATTTTTAGTAGAGATGGGGATTCACCATGTTGGCCAGTCTGGTCTCGAAGTCCTGACCTGAGGTGATCTACCCGCCTTAGCTTCCCAAAGTGCTGGGATTATAGGCATGAGCCACCGCGCCCGGCCTAAATTTTTAAATTAAGTGAACATATGCATAACATTTATTTTTATTTATAACATATAGTATTAGGAATTATCGTACAGTGAATATTTCCCATCCCCAGCTGTCAAATATCTGGTATAGTCAAATTTGAGCCATCTCATGGAATTTATAATGGGCTTTGACTGAAACAAGTGAAATATATACTAAGAGAGAGGAATGAATGGCTAACTGCCCATTGTTTGAGATAACAAAAGTGTTCAGGCTATTTTGGGTTGTGGTTTTTCTGTTTCAGAGTCATTTCAGCTATGCAGATCACTTACTAAATTCATAACGTGAGAGTATGTTGCCTTCTATCTGAAAGTGGCGTTGAGATTTTGCATTCTCTTCTTGGGAGTGCCTTTTTAAAATTTAATGATTTAGACCAGATGTTGATATATTATTTGGAGCCCTGCTGGTTACAATGTAGTCTCATACTATGAGTCAGAATTCCTCATTAAAGGATCTTTATTTCCCTGAACCATATGGCAAGAGACAAAGATATCACCAAGTTGATCTGCTGCTTTTTTGCTTTCTGGCTGATTTGGGCCCAGCCTTTTCATTAAACCTTTAGGTCATGGTTCTGACAGCGGGGTGTATTTTTACATAATAAACCAGCATTAGGGCAGTATCAAAAGAAGTAGCGGTCTTTAATGAGCAAATGTCAGAGATTAGCTGCTTTCTTTGTAGATGTTTCTTTCTAGAATATGCTGTTTGGTCAGAATTTTTGATGAGGAAGGTCCATTCAGTCAGTTCTTGTTGCTCTCAGGCAGGTCAGCCCTTAAACCTTTCCATACAGATAGGACTAGAATAAAAAACAAACTTCTGCCTTGGCATTTTTAAGCTTCAACAACTTTCAGTGCTATATAATGTAAATCCTTAAGAGTTAACTTTTGGGGGGGAAAAATTCAAGTCTGTAATAAGGCTGAAAGATAGAGAAGAAATTTGATATATTGGAGGAAGGACGTCCCATTGAAAGCTTTCATGTGTCTTTCTTTTCCTTGTACCTTGGATCTGTAGAAGTCTTGCAGTATATGTTTGAATATAGTGGGCCACATAAGTTCAGCTGAAATAATTTTCAAATTGTCTAGGTGGCTGCTGCTTCCCCCCCCCCCCCAGCCATTTTAGTATTTAATTCTGTTTTTTATTTTTATTTTTTTTTGAGACGGAGTCTCGCTCTATTGCCCAGGCTGGAGTGCCGTGGCGCCATCTTGGCTCACTGCAAGCTCCGCCTCCCGGGTTCACGCCATTCTCCCACCTCAGCTTCCCGAGTAGCTGGGACTACAGGCGCCTGCCACCACGCCCGGCTACTTTTTTTGTATTTTTAGTAGAGATGGAGTTTCACCATGTTAGCCAGGATGGTCTCGATCTGCTGACCTCGTGATCTGCCTGCCTCAGCCTCCCAAAGTGCTGGGATTACAGGCGTGAGCCACCGCGCCCGGCTTTAATTCTGTTTCTATTGGGAATTGTTATGGAAAGGAAAGCTGTCTTACCTTATTTATTTATTATTATTATTATTTTGAGACAGAGTCTCACTCTGTTGCCCAGGCTATGGCATGATCTTGAGTCACTGCAACCTCCACCTCATGGGTTCAAGCAGTTCCCCTGTTTCAGCCTCCCAAGTAGCTGGGACTACAGGCATGCGTCACCACACCTGGCTAGTTTTTGTATTTTTAGTAGAGACGGGGTTTCACCTATTGGCCAGGCTGGTCTTGAACTCCTGACCTCAAATGAACCATCCCCTTGGCCTCCCAAAGTGTTGGGATTACAGGCATGAACCACTGCGGCCAGCCACCTTTTTCTTTTTTTTATTTTTCTTTACTCTTTTGAGATGGAGCCTTGCTCTGTTGCCCAGGCTGGAGTGCAGTGGTGAGATCTCAGCTCACTGCAACCTCTGCCTCCTGGGTTCAAGTGATCCTCCCTCTTCAGCCTCCCAAGTAGCTGAGATTACAAGCATGCGCCACACACCTGGCTAATTTTTTGTATTTTTAGTAGAGACAGAGTTTTACCATGTTGGCCAGGCTGGTCTCAAACTCCTGACTTCAAGTGATCCATCCGCCTCGGATTCCCAAAGTGTTGGGATTACAGGCTGTGAGCCACTGCACCAGCCTACCTTTTTCTTCTTAACAAGTTACAAAAAGATTTATTAGGGAAGGAAGTTGAGAATATGTAAGTAGGGAATTTTGTTCTTTTGTATTTTTATCAAAGTATTTTAGTTTTCATATTGCATTAAAAAATAATACTATTGAACAGTATACTATTAGTAATCACTTTTTATCATGCTGTGTCTTCATATAGTCTGAAAGAATAATTTTTCTTGTTACAAAATAATGCATTTTTATTGTTAAAAATTTAGAAAATCTATCTTTATTCGCAATCTTCTGTCAGTATTTCTCAGCCTTTTTCATTTCTGTCTACTTGAACTTGATTTACATCATTTTTTCTTGTTACTCCAAACCAATTTATGTTTCTCTGGGTATAAATACAAATTTAACTATATATATAGATGCACCAGCTCTTATCCTTTTCACCGTTTAAAACAAACAAACAAACAAAAACAAAACCCATCTCTAGTTCACTTTCCTGCTTATGAATTTTCAAAGCAAGGTGAGGAAACCCACTGTCTTAAAATACCCCAAGACTTTCTCTGCCATTTGGGGAGCTGTGCTCTAGATAGGAAACTGCTGCTTCAGAAAATATGAAATGAAATAACTTCAAGATAATGAACCTCATCCTGAAAGAACTTCTGGTCTCAACATACTTATACTTATTAAGACATGGGGGCTGGGCATGGTGGCTCACGCCTGTAAGCCCAGCACTCTGGGGTGCTGAGGCAGGTGGATCACCTGAGGTCAGGAGTTCGAGACCAGCCTGGCCAACATGGTGAAACCCCATCTCTACTAAAAATTCAAAAAATTGGCTGGGCATGGTGGCAGGTGCCTGTAATCCCAGCTACTTGGGAGGCTGAGGCAGGAGAATCGTTTGAACCCAGGAGGCAGAGGTTGCAGTTAGCTGTGCCATTGCACTCCAGCGTGGGTAACAAGAGTGAAACTCTATCTGAAAAAAAAAAAAAAAAAAAAGACACGGAGTCAAATAACCATTGATTAAATTAAGTATGTGCATTGCATGTATGCAAAGAGTTAGAGTGGGATAGAGTGTTAGGTAAAAAGGAACTTGTATAATTGGACGTAGGAAATGGGGAACTTGCTGCCTTCTTTCAAGTCCCTTGGTAAATGTAGATTTTATGTCTTCATATACTGGATCATCAGTCCTTGGATGATGGATTTCATATCAAATTTTCTTCCCCCTCTCCTCCCTACTCTCCTAGGGTGTCTCCCTTTAGACTGTTGGTTTCTGGAGGGCAAGGAGTGGGTTTTATTCTTCATATTATTGGTTCTGTGTTTACCATAGTCCCCTGCTCATGGTAGTTCTTCAATTAAGTGTGTTATGTTCTGATATTTAATATACCAGCTAGTCATTTTAGGTTATTTTATGATAATAAGGATAGCTGATTATCTCTTGCCTCCACTGGAAGGCATGATGTTTCTCTTTTCCTGCCCTCAAATGTTGCTATGTACCAAATATTTATACAGTCTCAAAGACAAACAAAGATTCATAAATGATATTATATTGTGTTGGGTACATATTTTGAACTTTTAGATTCCAAAAAATTCCATGTCACTTCTATCAGAAGTTAGCACACTGGATTGACATAAGTGTGGGGTGTGTGTATGGAGGAGAGAGGTGGTGAATCTTAGAACTCGAAATGTTTTACAAATGTTGTTAAGCTGCAGAAAATAGAGTCTTTCGCCCTTAGAGAATTTCCCACTGATAAAATTTCCAGTTGAATGACTTTTAAGGGGAAAGTGGCTGAATTTCACTGCACTTCTTACCACAGCTGGCCACCATCCAAGTCAAAGTCATTCCTTCTTTTGAAATAAGCTTAAGTTATTCCCATGAGTAAGCTTTCTGTGAAGAAAGAAATGGCACAGTTGTTAGAGTTGAGAGTTGAGGGACCTTTGTTATATAGCTTTCTTGTGTTTCCAGCCTTCTCTTTGTCCTCTCTCCATCCCTGGAGAACTGGCTCATCTTTTATGTACCGGGTGGATAACATGTTTTTATTCTTGCAATTAAAATAGATAAGGATATATGAATAGGCTAGTAAATCTCATAAGAAAAAATGTAGATCAGCAACACTTAAATTTCTCATTCTACAATTCTCCCCAAATAGTAAAGTTACTTGTCAAACTCCAGCTATGCACATTGCTAGGTGTTGGGATATATAAGATATGGTCTCTGGCCTCAAGTTGCCTAAAACACAGATGAAATCAATAATCTTATAAAAAAGATTTATTCACATCATCTCCACCAATATAATTGTTGCAGAATTTATATTCTTCTTCTTAAAGAGTTGTGTGTTAACTACTACAAATACAGTGGTTTTTCTTCTTTGGAGTCATGGAGAAGATGTGAAGTGGTAGGGACGTGGGGGAAGAGTGACACACACACAGTGGGCCAGCAGCAGATCGAGACTGGTATGGTATGAGAGGAGTGAGGAGATGGTGGGCCACCTAGTTAGGAAGAGACCTTTGAGCATTGGCCTCAGCTGCTTTCTGCTTGTGGCTGCCCAAACTCACTGGGTTTTTGTTTCCTCCAAAGTACAGTGCTTCCTGTTGGCCTTCCTTCTGCCTGATGTACTCTTCTGTAGTTCTTTACTTGGATAATTTCTACTAATTCTCAGTTTTCATAGTAAATGTCCATTTTTCAGGGACACTTTCCCTGACTACCTCTAAGCTAGGTTAGGCCCTTCTATCATGTACTTTCTATATTTTTTCCTTATTATGCTTATCACAATTGTAATTAATTATTTGTGTGATTATTCACTGTTTAACATCTCTCCCCTCCAGAGCCTCAGGGGCAAATATTGGCTCTACTGTGTTTGTCTCTGAATTTTCAGTATCCATCATGGTGCTTGGCATATAGTAGGATCTTGTCTTGTGGAGTAAAGTATTTGTTCAGTAAACAAATAGGAAGGCCATTTTCTGCTCCGATCAAAAACTGTTTTAAGCTTCTTTGGAGAAATATATATCAGGCTGTGGTTGAATCTTGGTGAAATTTAACTGCCAATTAGGAAAGTAGCTGTAAATAATTGCTTAACACAGGGCATTGCATGCAAAAGGACCATCTAATTTGTGTTCTCTGAGTGAAAAAAATTTAGGCACAGAGTCCTGGGGTGCAGATGGGGATAATCCTGCACAGCCCAGCACAGGATTATACAGAATATGTAAGTGTGAATAAAAAAAAAACATGGATGTAGAATTCTCTATTAGTTTTGATCTTTTGCAAATGAGCAGAATAGCCATCTTTGGCAAAATGTGGTAGTATGAGTTAGCAAATACCAAAGTCACACTTTAGATATAGATACTAGATAAATCAGCATATGATAATCAGCACATGATAAAAATTTTGGGAAGCAGTACAGTAGTATAATGGTTAAGCATTAAACTCCTTATTTTTAAATCCCATTGTTGACACCTTCGAGATAGGTAACATTGGGGAAGTTATTTAATCTCCATTTCTCATGATCCTCCTATGTAAAACAAAGCTAAAGATAGTACCTGGCTGATAATGTTGTTGTTGTGTGGGTTAAATTAGTTCATTAAAATGTTTATAACTATTCCTGACACAGAGCTAAGAGCTTTATGAGTGTTAGATTTTATCATTACTATATTTTCCCATGATTTTGAGTCATATTTTAAACGTTAGTCTAATGAAAAGGCAGTGTTGATTTAAAAAAAATGTCTAAGCATAGCTTCTAACTTTTATTCAACAAGGCAAAATGCCAATGAAAGCTTTTAGTAGAATTCCATATGTTGTGGAATATACAGTTTTACCAACTGTGGGGAAAATATCACTCACAGTTTTAGGTGCTTGAACCTTTGATTGCCAGTTTCCCATGATTAAAGATAGACATCTAAATTTTTAATTTATATTTGTTTTGTTAGAAGCAATAGTGAGGGAAAAAGTATATATATATTTTCCAATTTGAAGCAAGAATTAGGGTTTAGGATTTAGGGTTTTAACTCAAGCATTAATTGTCTTTTCTTTTCTCTTTTCTTTTCTTTCTTTTCTGTTCTTTTTTTGGAGACAGGGTCTCACTCTGTCACCCAGGCTGGAGTGCAATGGCTCAATCTCGGCTCACTGCAGCCTCAACCTCCTGAGTTCAGGTGATTCTCCCACATCAGCCTCCCCAGTAGCTAGGACTACAAGCATGCGCAGCCATGCCTGGCTAATTTTTTTGTATTTTTAGCAGAGATGGGGTTTTCCCATGTTGCCCAGGCTGGTCTTGAACTCCTGGACTTAAGCAGTCCACCTGCCTCAGCCTCCCAAATTGCTGGGATTACAGGCATGAGCCACTATGCCCGGCCAGTGTCCTATTTTCTTAAAAAAAAAAAAAAGAAAAAAAGCAAAACGAAAATCCCAAAGAGGTACCCAGGCCATTCACTGAAATAATAAGATAGAACCAGCTTTCCAGGTAGAGTTGAGAAATATTATGCATTTGTGAAATACAATTCATCATATTCTGGAACAGCCAATTTAGTTTTGAGACAGGGTCTCACTCTGTTGTTCAGGCTGAAGTACAGTGGTGTGATCTCAGCCCACTGCAACCTCCACCTCCCAGGCTCAAGCCTGCATTAGTCTCCTGAGTAGTTGGGACTACATGCGTGCACTACCATACCTGGCTAATTTTTGTATTTTTTGTAGAGATGGGGTTTCTGCCATGTTGCCTAAGCTGGTCTTGAACTCCTGGGCTCAAGCGATTCTCCCACCTCAGCCTCCCAGAGTGCTGGGATTACAGGTGTGTCACCATGCCCAGCAGCTTATCAAATATTTAATGAGCACATTCTATTCTGGATACTAGACTAACTTAATTTCTCTTGTCTGAAAAAAGGGATAGAATCGCTTTCAGATTCCTACCAAATATAGGAGTAATAGAGTTGAAAAGTGAGATTAGGAGACCTTAACTACTAGTTTAGAGGTTATACTCGGTATTTCTAGTCTTTCAAGAAGTTTTTTGCTATTCATATTTAATTTCAAAGTCTTAAATTAATTAGCATTTTTACTATTCTCCTGAGTAATAAAAGGATATTAAAACAATTTTTGGCCAGGCCCCGTGGCTCACGCCTGTAATCCCAGCACTTTGGGGGGCCGAGGCAGGTGGATCACTTGAGGTCAGGAGTTTGAGAGCAACCTGGCCAACATGGTGAAACTCCATCTCTACTAAAAACACGAAAAATTAGCCGGGCGTGGTGGCTTGCGCCTGTAATCCCAGCTACTCGGGAGGCTGAGGCAGGAGAATCGCTGGAACGTGGGAGGTGGAGGTTGCAGTGCCACTGCACTCCAGCCTGGGTGACAGAGGGAAACTCTGTCTCCAAAAAAAAAAAAGTTTACATTTCCCACTTGGTAATTTCTTCAGTTCTTCCAGTTTGCTAATTCTTGTGTAGTAGTTTCTAATATATGCCATTTAATCCATTCACTGCATTTTTAATTTAAATGACAGTCTTTTCCTTTTTTTCTTTCTTTTTTTTTTTTTTGAGAGGAAGTCTCACTCTGTTGCCCAGGCTGGAGTGCAGTGGTGCGATCTTGGCTCACTGCAACCTCCGCCTCCCAGGTTCAAGCGATTCTCCTGCCTCAGCCTCCCAAGTATCTGGGATTACAGTCATCCACCACCACATCAGGCTAATTTTTGTAGTTTACTAAAACTACAAAGGCTGATCTTGAACTCCTGACCTCAAGTGACCTGCCCACCTCAGCCTCCCAATGTGTTGGGATTATAGGCATGAGCCACTACGCTCAGCCTTTTTTCTTTTTATTTATTTGCTTTTGTAAATAATGGGGTCTCCCTGTGTTTCCCAGGCTGGTCTTGAACTCTTGAGCTCAAGGGATCCTCCTGCCTGGGCCTCCCAAAGTCTTGGGATTACAGGCATGAGCCACCACATCCAGCCTAAATGACAGTCTTTTTCCCTTCCATAATTCCCTTTGGAACTTTTTCAAAATCTGCTTCAGTTTTGATAGTCTCTTGTTCTTTTATTATACTTAAAATTGTCATTTCTTGTTGTTCGTGTTGTTTTCCTTGGAGTATAGAAACTATAAGAGCTTAATACCAGAGCGAGAATAGCAAGGCACCTTTAAAATCTGGTGAAGGCTGGGTAAGGTGGCTCATGCCTGTAATCCCAGCACTTTGGGAGGCTGAGGCAGGCAGATTGCTTGAGCGTAGAAGTCCGAGACCAGCCTGGGCAACATGACGAAATTCCTTCTCTACAAAAAGTATAAAAATTAACTAGGCATGGTGGTGTATGCCTGTAGTCCCAGCTACTTGGGAGGCTGAGATGGGAGGATTGCTTGAGCTGGAGATCGTGCCACTGCCCTCTAGCCCCTGGGCAACAGAGCGAGACTCTGTCTCAAAAAGAAAAAAAAATCTGGTGAAATGTGAGGATAATCTTATTGTTTTGAGACTGCAAGAGTCTCTCACTCTTTTTTAATTTTGGTAAGATGTACATAATATTAGCTTTACAATTTTAACCATTTTTAAGTGTATAGATCTGTGGCATTAAGTACATTCACATTGTTGTGCAACCATTACCATCACATACCTCCAGAACCTTTTTATTTTCCCCAACTAAACTCCCCATTTCTCATTCCTCCTAGCCCAGCAACCACCATTCTTTCTGTCTCTGTGAATTTGACTACTCTATGTAAGTGGAATCATACAGTGTTTGTATATACTGTATAACATACAGTATATGATATGCTCTATATAAGTGAAATCATATAGTATTTGTCCTTTTGTGATTGGCTTATTTCGCTTAGAATAATGTCTTCAAGGTTCATCCAAGTTGTAGCATGTGTCAGAATTTCCTTCCTTTTTAAGGCTGAATTATATTCCATTGTATGTGCATACCACATTTGTTTACCCATTCATCCATTGATGGACATTTGGATTGCTTGCACCTTTTGGCTATTGTGAATAATGCTGCTATTTCGTCATACGTTTAGTATCTTAAGAGGCCTGAACTCTGTCTCTGAAGGGTGTAAGCTGCTGCTGCTGCTTTTTCTTTCTTTTTTTTGAGACAGGGTCTGGTTTTGTTGCCCAGGCTGGAGTGCAGTGGCATGATCTCAGCTCACTACAACCTCAGCCTCCCAGGCTCAAGCCATCCTCCCACCTCAGCCTCCCAAGTAGCTGGGACTACTACAGGTGCATGCCACCATGTCTGGCTAATTTTTGTGTGTATGTGTATATATTATACACATACAATTTTATTATACTTAAAATTGTCATTTCTTGTTGTTCTTGTTGTTTTTCTTGGAGTATAGAAACTATAAGAGCTTAATACCAGAGTGAGAATAGCAAGGCACCTTTAAAATCTGGTGAAGGCTGGGTAAGGTGGCTCATGCCTGTAATCCCAGCACTTTGGGAGGCTGAGGCAGGCAGATTGCTTGAGCGTAGAAGTCCGAGACCAGCCTGGGCAACATGACGAAACTCCTTCTCTACAAAAAGTATAAAAATTAACTAGGCATGGTGGTGTATGCCTGTAGTCCCAGCTACTTGGGAGGCTGAGATGGGAGGATTGCTTGAGCTGGAGATCGTGCCACTGCCCTCTAGCCTGGGCAACAGAGCGAGACTCTGTCTCAAAAAGAAAAAAAATCTGGTGAAATGTGAGGATATATATAGGATACATATATATATATAAATACATACATATATATATATGTATTTTTTTATTTTATTTTATAGAATGGGGTTTTACCATGTTGCTCAGGCTGGTCTTGAACTCCTGGGCTCATGTGGTCTACCTGCCTTGGCCTCCCAAAGTGCTAGGATTACAAGTGTAAGCCACTGTGCCCAGCTGGAATGTAAGCTTCTGATGGACTTGGGCTAGGACTGTGAACTTAGCCTCTGATGCCAAGGAGCAAACATGGAATGAAAGCAGGCCAAAGGCCCTTTTGCATAATATGGCAGTAAGGCAGGAAGGGAAGTTCATTCCACTTTAGAGAGGCAGTGTTTGAAGCATGAGGAAGTTTGCCAGCCAGAGAAAATGGGAATACCTTCTGTGCAGAGTGAATACAAAGATACAAGGGTGTGAATGTGCAGTTAGGGAATGGGGAAGCTTTAGTAATGAGACTGTTAAGGTGGATTGTGTCCCTTGTGAAGGGACTCAGACGACATAAATCAGTTAAAAAAAAAACAAAACTAACTTCAGTTTTTGAATAGGTATAGGATTCACCTGGTTCAAAATTTAAAAGGTAAAGGTATACAGTGAAAAGTCTCCCTTTCCCCCTTGAACTCCAGCCACCCAGTTTCCCTCCTCATAGGAAACCGATGCACTTAAGAAACCCAATGTCTTGGATATGCTTCTAGAGATAGTTTGTGCACAATCTGGCAGTAACTAGTCCCCTTTCATACAAATGAAGACCTGTTATACTGTCTTGTCCTGTTTCTTGATTTTTTTTTTTTCATCCTTTGCATGTTTTGGGGAACATTTCTTGTTTGTATCTACAGAACTTTCTCTTCTTTTGACAGTTAAATAATAGTCCCTTAATGGTTGTAGATAATTTATTAAACTAGACCCTTATGGAAGGTTATTTGTGATCTGTTGCTGTTTCAGACAATATGGCAAAGAATGACACAAATATGTCAGTTTACGTATGTGCAAGTACATTTACAGGATAATTTCTAGAAGAGGAACTTACTAAGCATTGGATGTTAGAAAACAGAGAAATCTTTTATTATTATTATTTTTACTTTATTTTACTTTAAGTTCTGGGATACACATGCAGAACATGCAGGTTTGTTACATAGGTATACATGTGCCATGGTGGTTTGCTGCACCTATCAACTCATCATCTAGGTTTTAAGCCCCGCATGCATGAGGTATTTGTCCTAATGCTCTCCCTCCCCTTGTCCCCCATCCCCCTACAGGCCCCAGTGTGTGATGTTCCCCTCCCAAAACAGAGGTGTTTAAGCTGATGTATAAAATTTTGGTAAAATAATTATGGTAGTATTGAGGAAGATAGATTGGAGCGCTGGTGAGACACTGGGGTTGGAGAGCCATCCATTCAAGCAAGAGGTAGTAAGAGCTGCCTTCAGGCAGTGGTAGGAGTGCAGATAGAGAAAAGACACATCTGCAGCATGTGTAGAATACAAGAGGGAGAGGGAGGAAAAAGAAAAGATCAATTCTAGAGATAGACTCATTATTACTTAATTTATATTTGGATTCATAGTGTTCTCGATTTTGAAAATGAATCAGTAAAGTAAATGTTTTAAAAATAACTAATTGGCCTGGTGTGATGGCTCACACCTCTAATCCCTGCACTTTAGGAGGTTGAGATGGTCAGATCACCTGAGGTCAGGAGTTTGAGACCAGCCTGGCCAAAATGGTGAAACCCTTTCTCTACTAAAAATACAAAAATTAGCCGGGCGTGGTGGCGGCCGCCTGTAATCCCAGCTACTCAGGAGGCTGAGGCTGGAGAATTGCTTGAACCCAGGACTTGGAGGTTGCAGTGCGCCAAGATCGCGACATTGCACTCCAACCTGGGCGACAAGAGTGAAACTCCATCTCAAAAAAAAAAAAGAAAAAAATTACTAATTTATTTTCAGGGGAGCACTGTGTGGTTATTATCTCTATTTTACAGGTAAGGAAACTAAGGCTGAAAGCATTTGAGTAACTTGTCCCGAACCAGTAATTGGTGGTGTCGGAGTGCAAATACTTTTATTATGCAAATGAGCTTACTTTGAGATGCAGGGCAGAAAACCTAGAATTCTTATTAAATCTAAAAGATCTCATCAATGATTTTATTGAAGCTGAATATGAAAGAAGTCATGCCTTAACCTTTTTGATCTCACTTGGAAAAAGAAAAACTAAATACAATAGCTGGTAGCATGGATCCACCTAGAGAGATGCTGCAAGAAAACACAATCTAGTTGAAGTGAGAGCTCAAAGGATGGCGCATAAGGAAAGGGCTTGAATTCAGGAATGCCAGTGTTTTTTAATGACTCTGATATGTATTCCAAGCTGGGAGGGACAGATATCTATGCTAGTAAGAAAAAACAGGGTCAATCACTTGGTGGCTCATGCCTGTAATCCCAGCACCTTGGGAGACCGAGGTGGGTGGACCACTTGAGCTCAGAAGTTTGAGAGCAAGTGAAACTTGCAGGTGAAACCCTGTCTCTACAAAAAATACAAAAATTAGGTGGGCATGGTGGTGCATACCTGTAGTCCCAGCTACTCAGGAGGCTGAGGCAGAAGGGTCACTTGAGCCCTGGAGGTTGAGGCTGCAGTGAACAAGATCGCCCCACTGCATTCTGGCCTGGGCAACAGAGCAAGACCTTGTCTCAAAAAAAAAAAAAAAAAAAAGAGAGAGAGATAAAACAGTAGGGTAATCTGTTTATGATGTATGTGTGGAAGAGTGCATACTAAAATGGTGGCGGGATTGAATGGTAGGATTTCAGGTTAAATAATTGTTTTAATGAAAAACTTTTTCTGACCATAGTTTGTGCTTTTACCCTAACAATGAACATGTGCCACTTTGGAAATAAGAGAAATAAGTTCCATATTTCCCCTCCATCTTTTTGTTATTGTTTGTACTCTTCCCACTGCCTGGAGTTGCCCTTCCTCTCTCATTAGAATGGGCCCAGTGCAGATGTCACTCTCTTCATGAAGCTCTTCCCAGGCTGCTCAGTTGAAATAAATCTCTCCCTTTGCTGTGTTCCTAAAATATTTGACTATGGTTGTTATCATGAATTAGAACTAATTGTGTTCGTGTCTGTTTCCACCCCTCCTTTCTCTGACCCCACTACCCAGCTTCCAAATTTGAGTCCGTAGAATGAGAGTAGTTACAGACTTCAATGTTGAATTGGTTGCATTTTCAGCACTGCAGTTTTTTTTTCCCTGTCAGAACAAGAAAAGATAGATAAAAATTCTGAGTCATAGAAGAATGACTTAAAACTTCCGAAGGCAATGATATATCTATGTAAGCCATATGCATGTACTCTTTCCTAATTTGGGAACTCTCTGGAGTAAAAAGGGCCATAAATAAATAAACCATCTCTGGAACTACCATACCTATTACATCTGTAAAACCAAAACATGATTGCCACATTTCAACTGACATATACCAGAAGACTCTGTCTCTGAACTGGAAGCTCCAACTTGGGCTGTTCTAAAGCTTCCGTAAAAAGGCAAATTCCTCAGTTAGTCTGCTGAAGTTATATACTATAATGATGGCACTAGAGAATGAGAATGCAAAAATCTCCTTTTTTCTCCTTCTTGTCTAGAGATTGAACCTTTTATTTATTTTTGCCAGATAAATAAACCATTCCTCTTCTTTTTTTTTCCAACAAATGTTCTGTTGATCTTTCCTTTCACGTCTTTTTTCTTCTTTTTTTCCTCAAAGCAACCAGTCTGGATTAGGCTGATTGTTATCTTCTAATCTCTCCTTCCTTTCCATTACTGCCAAGTAAATCTTTCTTAAGTATAGCTCTGATCTCAAAAGGTTCTTGCTCAGAAACCTGTGCCTTGTCCCCATTGTCTTCCAGATTAATTTAAATTCCTTATTCTAGCTCTTCAGGGCTATCACATCCCTAACCCCTTTCTGATTGTATTATTTCTCTATGGAGAGCAGAAGTCAGCAAACTATAGCCTGTGTTTTTAACTGTCCAGGAGCTAAGAATAGTGTTTGCATTTAAAAATATTTGGGGAAAAAAACAGAAGATGAATATTTTGAGACACAAGAAGTTATTCAAAATTAAAACTTCAGGCCAGGCACGGTGGCTCATGCCTGTAATCCCAGCACTTTGGGAGGCTGAGGTGGGTGGATCACCTGAGGTCAGGAGTTCAAGACCAGCCTGGTCAACATGGTGAAACCCCATCTCTACTAAAAATACAAAAATTAGCCGGGCATGATGGCACGCACCTGTAGTTACAGCTACTCTGGAGGCTAAGGCAGGAGAATTGCTTGAACCCAGGAGGCAGCAGTTGCAGTGAGCCAAGATTGCGCCATTGAACTCCAGCTTGGGTGACAGAGCGAAACTCTGTCTCAAGAAAAAATAAAATGCAATAAGAATAAATAAATAAATATAAATAAATAAATAAATAAATAAATAAAAACTTCAGTGTCCATAAAGTCTTTTTTTTTTTTGAGACGGAGTTTCGTTCTTGTTGCCCAGGCTGGAGTGCAATGACACGATCTCGGCTCACTGCAACCTCCGCCTCCCGGGTTCAAGCAATTCTCCTGCCTCAGCCTCCCTAGTAGCTGGGATTGCAGGTGCGTGCCACCACACCCGGCTAAATTTTTTTTGTATTTTTAGTAGAGAAGGGGTTTCGCCATGTTGGCCAGGCTGGTCTTAAACTCCTGACCCCAGGTGATCCACCTGCCTCAGCCTCCCAAAGTGCTGGGATTACAGATGTGAGCCACTGCGCCTGGCCCACATTGTCTCTAGATCTCCAGGGACTCTCTGCTGTTATATATCTTCCACCTAAACTCTTAGTTTCAGATGGTTTTCATTTATGAACCAAATATAGACTTGTGTTGTTCTTTAATGAATCATTAGAAATGAACTTGATATTTATTGAGGAATGAAGATAAAAGGATTGTAGCTTAGTGTGTATGTGCTTTGCCCGCACTGTCTTTAATGCAGTTGTGCATAATGAGGTTTCAACAAAAGGCTGCATATGTGATGATGGTACCATAAGATAATAATATATTTTCACTGTACCTTTTCTATGTTTAGATACACCAATACTTACAATTGTGTTACAGTTGCCTACAGTATTCAGAACAGTAACATGCTATACAGGTTTGTAGCCTAGGAGCAGTGGCTATGCCATAAAGCCTCGGCATGTAGTAGGCTATACCGTCTAGGTTTGTGTAAGTATACTCTATGATGTTCACACAATGACAAAATTGTCTAAAAGCACATTTCTCAGAGTATATCCCTGTCATTAAGCAATGTATGACTGTACTTAAAACAGTGACAAACTGGATAAACCAATGAACTATCTAGTATACTGTAATTCTCTCAATTCTGACTAATTCTGATTATTCCTTTTGCCTAACTGGGAATAAGTTATCTGAGATGGTATAGCCTAATTTACTAATGAGTTTGGTTGTCCGTGGCAACTGTTCAATATCTAGGCTGCAGTATTGATGTTTTATATTGGTAAGCAAGTGAAACAAAAGGAAATGAAGTTAACATTTCTATAAAAGTCTTTTTCTTGTTTTAGACCAAAGGCTGTGTCTAATCTATTAATGTTCTATGAAGAGCAGTGATGAAATACAATCTGCAAAAGGCACAAGCACAAATAGTATTGCTGGAGCTGGTTTACAGCTTATTTTCTATCAATACATCTCAGCCAGCATGCTCTGGAAGTGCTGTAGCTGTTCTCTTCTTTCACTTTTCAGCAACTTCAGAACTGAGTCCATGCCCAGCTCATATGTAGTCACACTAAATTGTGTTTGCAGTAGTTGAAAAGGAAAAAACATTAAGAAAAAAAAGCCTAAAGTGTAACTTTGGAAGTACAGATATCATAAAGGTTACTCTTTTCTATGAGCATTTTAATTGGAGGTCTTGCCATTTGACACATGAATATTATAAAACTTATAATATTCTGCCTGTGGCTGCCTGTGAGAAATGTGTTTGTAGCTTGAGCAAAGGAATAGAGTGATTTTGCTTGTAGCCTTAATTTAATGGGTCAGAATGTTTATTATGGCCTGGAGGCAAATTCAATTACTATATTGTAAAAGTGACTGAATAATCTGCAATTAGCAAGCAGGATGGTCAACGTTAGTAAATGCATTTAAAGACTTTTTGCCGGCTGGGCGCAGTGGCTCATGCCTGTAATCCCAGCATTTTGGGAGGCCAAGGTGGGAGGATCACCTGAGGTCAGGAGTTCGAGACCAGCCTGGCCAACGTGGTGAAACCCTGTCTCTACTAAAAATACAAAAATTAGCTGGGCGTGGTGGCAGGCGCCTGTAGTACCAGGTACTCGGGAGACTGAGGCAGGAGAATTGCTTGAACTCGGGAGGCAGAGGTTGCAGTGAGCTGAGATTGCACCATTGCACTCTAGGCAACAAGAGCAACGTGACACTCCATCTCAAAAAAAAAAAAAAAAGACTTTTGCCATTGTGTTACCATTTCAAGTTTTCATCACACCTGTAATTTTAAAAAAATGGGGGTTCTACAGTGTTGGTCAGTACTGGTTCAATTTTAAAAGTTACTTAAGGCCAGGCTGACTCAGCTGATCATGCCTAAGCAAATAACAGTTAAGGAGCTGAAGCCCTAGTTAAGCCTAACTGATCTTGGCTGTGGAAACCTTCCAGCTTCTGGGAAGAACCAGGACAATGGGACATCAGTTGGTTAGACTGCATCTTGATGGTTTATATGTGCCCATTGTGTACTTGAAGTTTTTCTTGTCCTTCTTGCCATCTGATAGTGCTGTAGAGTTATAGAATCACACAATATAACAGCCAAAAATATTAGACATAATTGAATCCCACTCTCATTTTATTTTATTTTATTTCTTTTTTGAGACAAAGTCTTGCTCTGTCACCCAGGCGTGGCACGATCTCAGCTCACTGCAACGTCTGCCTCCTGGGTTCAAGCGATTCTCCTGTCTCAGCCTCCCAAGTAGCTGGGATTACAGGTGTGCACCACCATGCCTGGCTAATTTTTTGTATTTTCAGTAGAGACGGGGATTCACCATGTTGGCCTGGCTGGTTCAAACTCCTGACCTCAGGTGATCTGCCCACCTCAGCATCCCAGAATGCTGGGAATACAGGCGTAGCCATGGTGCCCGTCCCCACTCTTCTTATTTTAAAAAGGCACAGTATGGCTGGGTGTGGTGGCTCACACTTTGGGAGGCGGAGGTGGGAGGATTGCTTGAGGCCAGGAGTTTGAGACCAGCCTAGGCAACATGATGAAACCCCACCTCTACTGAAAATACAAAAATTAGCTGAGTGTGGTGGTGTGCGTCTACAGTTCCAGCTACTCAGGAGGCTGAAGTGGGAGGATTGATTGAGCTCGGAAGGTCAAGGTTGCAGTGAGCTGAGATTGTCCCACTGCAGTCCAGCCTGGGTGACAGAGCAAAACCCTGTCAAAAAAAAAGAAAGGGAAGGGGAGGGGAGGGGGAAAGAAAGAAGGGAGGGAGAGAGGGAGGGAGGAAAGGAGAGAGGGAGGGAGGGAGGAAGGAAGGAAGGAAGAGAGGGAGGGAGGGAGGAGGGAGGTTTAGGATTAGAGTATAGGTGTGCTGAGGTCATCATTACTATTTGAGTGATAATTGAAGCAATGTCACTTATCTTGGGTAATGCCCGAGGTTCATTGCTGGAAATCAAGGATGTGAACACACCAGAGTGAGGTTAAGAGTGGAAGTTTAATAGGCAAAAGAAAGAGAAGAGCTCTCAGCCCAGAGAGGGATCCTGGAGAAAAATGGGTTACCAGTTCCATGATGAAATGCACGGAGTTTTATAAATGAGCTTGAGGAGGCAGTGTCTGATTTACATAGGGCCCAAAAGATTGGTCGGACCAGGTGTGTCATTTACATAGCATGCAAAGAAGCTGGCCGCCCCACCCTAATCTTTTATTATGCAGATGGTTCTCTACCTGGCCTGCATCATATTGCCTGTTTCTTTATTGTACACATGGTTGAAAAAGAAAAGGGAAGATGGAGCCTCCATGTTGAACATGCCTGGCCCCCAGGTAGCCTTTTCCTATTGGCATAGCTGCTGGCATTCACCCATGCAAGTTTTAGCATGCTTTTCTATGTCTGCAGCTCGATTTTTCAGGGTGGTCTTTGTTAGAAAAGAAATGATTTGGGGGCTGCTTTTTATTAAAAGGGAAACCTTGCCGAGAACTCTTTTACCCTCACCAACTACCTAAATAATTTCTTTCTAGCTTCTGCATCAATATTAGGCAAATTGACAAACTTCTCTGTGACTCTGTTCCTCATCTGTGGCATGGGATAGTAAATGGAACCCACCGCATGGGGGAGTTGTAAAGATTGAATGAGATCATAAAGAGCTCCTGACTTACAGCATGTGCTAAATGAAAAATAATTTTTTTTTGAAGGAGAAAACTGAAATCACAAACAAATATTGCAATGGCAGAGAAGGAAAAAGGGACTAATGTTTATTTAGCCCTTGTTATCTACCAGGCCCTAGGTGATTTACATGTGTATTACATCCTTTATCTCTGAGAGAGATGTTACTTTTTCCATTTTACTGATAGGGAGACTGAGGCTCAAAGAGATTAAGTTACTTGCCAGAGGACACAGATCTGGTAAGAGCAGAGTGAGGTGAGATTCAGATTGCTGCATTCCAAAGCCCCAGTTCTTTTTCCACTATTCCATTACCTTCCAAGATGAGGAGTAGGACCTCCTTTTCCTAACATGAAAATGGGTTGCATTTCAAAAATTCGTTTACAAGTTGGTTGTTTGGAGTTACTTTTCCATGGAGACAATGTTACATGGTTACATGCCCAGGCTTATCTGCAAAAGCTATAATGTAACTGAAATTCTGCACATTTGTGAACTGAAACTATTAAGGAAAAAAATGCATTTGCAGTTCTAGCTATAAGCAGAAAAAGAAAAAATAAGGATGCATTTTAAATTCTGTGGAATGAGAAAAGCACGTTCGGTTAGAGGGCAGTGAGGGAGAAGATGGGGACTGTTTTGATTCTGGTGGGGCTCTGGGATACTTTCATGGTATTCACACATATTTCCTTTTAAAAAATAATTACATATGCAAGAGATAGGACAGGTGGTAGTGTTGACCTAATTTCTGTTGGCAATATTTAGCTTTCCTTTTTAAATATATTTACCCATTTTTTTTTTTTTTGTAATGACATGTGGGAGCCCAGCTAGTCACCCTCATATAGTCATAGAGTATTAAAGTTTATAGATGTCATACCTGTAATCCCAGCACTTTGGGAGGCCGAGGTAGGTGAATCATTTGAGGTCAGGAGTACAAGACTAGCCTGGCCAACATGGTGGAACCCCGCCTCTACTAAAAATACAAAAATTAGCCAGGTGTGGTGGCGGGCACCTGTAGTCCCAGCTACTCAGGAGGCTGAGGCAGGAGAATTGCTTGAACCCGGGGGGCGGATGTTGCAGCCATTGCGCTCCAGCCTGGGTGACAGAGCGAGACTGTCTCAAAAAAAAAAAAAATAAATAAAAAAAAATGAAGTTTATGGATGTGTTGAAGAAAGAATGAAGATAAAAAGAATGTTTTCCTGAGTGAATTGTATAAGAATTTGAAGGAATTGAGGAGCTAAAGAGCATGTGCGCACAGATATGAAAATGATAAAATTAAATTTTCACTTCATCTTAAATCTTCATCATTTTACTTCAGTTGGCACTTAATTTCTGAGCATATGCTATGTGCCAGTCACCATGTGTCATGGCTATGAGGGAAAAAAACAGTCACAGACCCTTAGTCACAAATTTGCAAAAGAATTTGCTTTGTATTTGAAGCATCTACTAGAGATTATATTCAGATCATCCAGTGATGTTTTCCTCTTTAGCGGTATTTATGAATATGTAAAGGTTACTTAATTATAACTAGTGGGAATAAGACTGAGGTTTTTTTTGTTTGTTTTTGTTTTTTAAGACAGGATCTCCCCCTGTTGCCCAGGCCAGAGTGCAGTGGTGCAATCATAGCTTACTACAGCCTCGATCTTCTCAGCTCAAGTGATTCTCCTGGATCACCCTCCCAAGTAGCTAGGACTACAGGCAAGAGCCACCACACCTAGTTAATTTTTTATTTTTTTTATTTTTTGTAGAGACAGGGTCTTGCTATGTTGCCCAGGCTGGTCTCAAACTCCTGGCTTCAAGTGATCTTCCAGCCTTGGCTTCCCAAAATGCTGGAATTATAGGTGTGAGCCACTGCTCCCAGCCTTAAGTAATCTTTTTTTTTTTTTTTTTTGAGACAGGGTTTCGCTCTTGTCACCCAGGCTGGAGTGCAATGGTGTGATCTTGGCTCACTGCAACCTCTGCCTCCCGGGTTCAAGCAATTCTCCTGCCTCAGCCTCCCAAGTAGCTGGGATTACAAGCATCCACCACCATGCCCAACTAATTTTTGTATTTTTAGTAGAGACGGGGTTTTACCACGTTGGCCAGGCTGGTCTCGAACTCCTGACCTCAGGTGATCCACTCACCTTGGCCTCCCAAAGTGCTGGGATTACAGGCGTGAGCTACCACGCCTGGCAAGTAATCTTTGTAATAACTAAGAACACTGGAAAAACTAGAGGAGATTATTAGTAAAAAGTGTTCATTTTATTTTCCCATAATTATTGCTTGATTTCCTGTCACTAGTCAGGACTAAAAGGTGGGAGATGTGGGACCTTTGAGTTCTGTTACATAGCATTTGCTTATGTATGTTTGCAACTAAAATGGAAACTTTAGGCTGGGCACAGTGGCTCATGCCTGTAATCCCAGCATTTTGGGAGGCCCCTGGAGTAGTTGGGACTACAGCTAGGTGCCACCACGCCCAGCCGATTTTTGTATTTTGAGTAGAGATGGGGTTTCACCATGTTGGCTAGGTTGGTCTCAAACTCTTGGCCTCAAGTGATCCACCCACTTCGGCCTCCCAAAGTGCTGGGATTACAGGCGTGCCTCCATACAGAAGAATTTTTTTTTTTTTTGAGATGGAGTCTCGCTCTATCACCCAGGCTGGAGTGCAGTGGCGTGATCTCGGCTCACTGCAAGCTCCGCCTCCTGGGTTCATGCCATTCTCCTGCCTCAGCCTCCCCAGTAGCTGGGACTACAGGCGCCCACCATCACGCCCGGCTAATTTTTTGTATTTTTAGTAGAGACGGGGTTTCACTGTGTTAGCCAGGATGGTCTCGATCTTCTGACCTCGTGATCCACCTGCCTCAGCCTCCCAAAGTGCTGGGATTACAGGCGTGAGCCACCGCGCCTGGCCAGAAGAATCTTGAGTTGAGGGGGAGGATGAAGTGTTTGCACATTAGAAGCTTAGTCATGGTATCTTCATAAATGGGGATCTGGTGAGCAAGGTTGCTCTGCTAACATTTATGTAGCCTTAACTGACAGACTGAGTCTCATATTGGGTTAGAATAAACAGCTGCTGCCAAGGAAGCTTAACATTGGTTCTAAGGAAACTATATGGCATCAGATAAGCTTGCTTGACATCAGAACTTGCCACTGACATGGTTCATCTGCTGCCTAGCCTATGTGATTGTGTTCTCATTGATGCACATTTAAATTAATATTTTGGGCAATTGGTTAAAATTTTGACCTTTAGGCCCTAGAGGTTTCTCATGACTTTATTTATGAAGAATATTGTTGATGCATTTTAGAATTTAATCTGTGTTTTTTTCTGATTATGAAGGCAATACATAGTTGATTTAAAAAAAAATACTCTGGAAAAAGTATAGAAAAGGATTAAGAAGAAAATTAAAATCACCTGAAATTCTACTTCCCATGGTATGTTTGCTTCCAGTTATTTTTTCAATGTGGATATATGTTTGGGAGAGAGTGGGATGTTTCCTTATTAGTGAAATAGCTGAGGCTTCAGTAAAATTTCACTTAACACTCATGATATTGAGATGTTTGCCTAATGCACTGTGCTAATTAAGGTTGTTTGTTTAATCAGGTGGTACAAATTCTGATGCCTTAGGAGCCAAATAGGCAATGAGCGAATCAGGCCAGTTATAAGCACTGGGGAGTGATGGCAACTGTGGTTAACTGGAAAATGCCGGCCCTAACTGAAGAAGTTACTACCATCTTCAACTTACTGTTGTCACATGGAAACAGGGGATAATGTTACCAAATCTTCCTAATTGTCAAGAAAGTCCCAGAAGTCTGTTTCTTTTTAATGTGAAATTTCTCATGTTAAAAAATCCTGTGCAGGTCAAACAAAATAGTCTGTGTGTTGCACTTGGCCCATACACTGGCAT
The DNA here is from genome assembly GCF_029281585.2 of Gorilla gorilla gorilla. Lineage (NCBI taxonomy): Eukaryota > Metazoa > Chordata > Mammalia > Primates > Hominidae > Gorilla > Gorilla gorilla. The sequence continues at coordinate 41,721,491 of NC_073232.2, read as the reverse complement.
TTTTTGTCACTCCTGACATAAATGCTTCTCAATCTTTCTCATAGCTCTTACAAGAAGAGCACATTTATTAAAGAAAATGTTGGGAGAGGAGTTTATGCATAAGGAGTTTCTGAGAATGGCTTCAGGAACTTTTCCGTCTGAGAGGGTTGCTTAGTATAGAAATGATAAACTCAGTTACAGGAATCAGGTGGTGACATAAATGAGTAAAATGAATTGGGATTAAGATTATGAGTGTGGACATGGTACAAATGCCCTGTTTGGGACATTTGGGTTCCAGTAATGTTTTTCCTTGATGGAATGCAGATCCAAATTGCTGCCAGACCTTCTAAGATTTAAGAGATGTCAGAAATTTGGATCTTTGTGAAATTTCTTGATTTTCAACTCATTTATGCATAGTGTTCCATTATTGGAACGCTAAGCTTGTGGGAGTTATTTATATCCTACTGCTCAAGGTCATCGCCAAGGTCTGATTTTTCACACAAAAAAATTGCAACCTCTGGCATAAATGGGTTAAAAATACTATGTGGACCAAACAAAAACCATCCTTGCCCCAAATTCTACACAAAATCCACTAATTTGCAGCTCTTGGCCTAGATCACTGTTTCCTACGTATGTCCTAGAAATCCTAATTCTGTCATATATTAATAGGTGCTAAGAAATAAGGAATTCTTGGTCACATGAATTTGGAAAATGATGGATTAAACAAAACTGAACACATTTCCTGACTGAAGGTTATCATAGATCCTCAATTATGCTAATGTGCCTTGTAAATTCCTAAGAAGATATAGCCCATTACCCCACAGTTACAGTTAGGTCACCATCTCCACATGCTTCCCCCACCACCCCCCTTGTCTAGGGTAAGAGTGGCCTTCCTCCTGGTAAAGGTTAGTCTCTGTATCTCTCTCCAGATTCTTACCCTGTCTCTTCAGGGATCTGACTTCAGAAGAAATCTATTTCCTGCCTCTTGTCCTGTAGCCTATCAGTATGCTTGGTTTTCTCCAGTTTAAAAAAAATGACAACCTTTTCTTATACCATACACAAAAATTGACTCCAAATGGATCACAGACCTAACTATAAGAGCTAAAACTATAAAATTCTTAGAATAAAACATGGGAGTAAATCTTCATGATCTCAGGTTAGATGAAGCCTTCTTGGGTGTTACACCAAAAGCACAAGTAGCAAAAGACAAAACAAAACAACAGGAAAAAAGCACAAGCAACCAAAATCACAAGCAACAAAAGAAGACAAGCTGGGCTGCAATCCCAGCACTTTGGGAGGCCCCGCAGGCAGATTACTTGAGCCCAGAAGTTCGAGATCAGCCTGGTCACCATGGTGAAACCGTGTCTCTACAAAAAATACTAAAAATTAGCCGAGTGTGGCCCGGCGCGGTGGCTCATGCCTGTAATCCCAGCACTTTGGGAGGCCGAGGCGGGCGGATCACCTGTGGTCAGGAGTTCCAGACCAGCCTGACCAACGTGGAGAAACCCAGTCTCTGCTAAAAATACAAAATTAGCCAGGTGTGGTGGTGCGTGCCTGTAATCCCAGCTACTTGGGAGGCTGAGGCAGGAGAATCACTTGAACCTGGGAGGCAGAGGTTGCAGTGAACCAAGATCACGCCATTGCACTCCAACCTGGGCAACAAGAGCAAAACTCCATCTCAAAAAAAAAAAAAAAAGCCGGGTGTGGTTGTATACACCTGTACTTCCAGCTACTCAGGGCCTGAGGTGGGAGGATCACCTGTGCCTGAAGAGGTAGAGGCTGTAGTGAGCTGTGATCATGCCACTGCACTCTAGTCTGTGCAACAGAGACTGTTTCAGAATAAAAAAAAAAAAAAAGAAAAAGGAAAAGACAAGCTATATTTTAGTCTTAAATTGGCCTTTATCAAAATTAAAAGCTTGTGCTGCAAAGGACACTATCAAGAAAGGGAAAGACAACCCACAGACTGGGAAAAATATTTGCAAAAGATAAATAACTCAAAATATTGGCAAGGGGCCAGGCACAGTGGCTCATGCCTATAATCCCAGCACTTTGGGAGGCCGAAGCAGGCAGATTACCTGAGGTCAGGAGTTTGAGACCAGCCTGGCCAACATGATGAAACCCTGTCTCTACCAAAAAAATACAAAAATTAGCCAGGCGTGGTGGCTCATGCCTGTAGTCCCAGCTACTTGGGAGGCTGAAGCAGGAGAATCGCTTGAACCCGGGAGGCAGAGGTTGCAGTGAGCCCAGATTGCACCACTGCACTCCGGCCTGGGTAACAGAGTAAGTCTCGGTCTCAAAAAAAAATATATATATATATATATTGGCAAGGTATCTGAATAGACATTTCTCAAAAGTAGATATATAAATGGTCAATACACCCATAAAAAGATGCTCAGCATCATTAGCCATCAGGTCAAAACCACAATGAGATACCGCTTCAGTAGGAGGGCTGTAATTAAAAAGATAATAACAAGTGTTGCCGGGGATATTGAGAAGTTGGAACCCTCTCATGTAGCTGCTGGGAATGTTAAATGGTTTAGCCTCTTTGGAAAATAGTCTGGCATTTCCTCAAATGGTTAAACATAGAGATACCATATGACCCAGCAATTTAATACCTAGGTTTATAACCAAGAGAAATGAAAACATGTTCATACAAAACCTTGTACACTAATGTTTATAGCAGCATTATTCATAATAGCCCAAAAATGAAAACAACTCAGGTGCCCATCAACTGATGAATGGACAAAATATGATGTAACCATACAATGAAATATGATTTGGCAATAAAAAGAAATGAAGTACTGATACATAGCACAGATGAAAGAAGCTAGTCACTAAAGAGCACATCTTATGTGATTCTATTTATATCAGATATTTAGAATAAGTAAATCTGTAGAGAGAAAGTAGATTAGTGTTTACCTAAGATTAGGTGGTGGTGAGGAAGGGTTAGGGCTAAATGGGGGTGGTGTTGACTGCTAGTAGTTACTAGGTCTCTTTCTGGAGTGATGAAAATGTTCACAAATCAATTGTGATGGTTGCACAACTCTGTGACTATCTTAACGACACCATTAACCTCTCTGTGGCAGTTGACACTATTGACTGTTCCTGAAATTCTTCTGGCTTTTATGACACAGTTCTATTGATCCCCCTGCCCCTATCTCTGACATTTTCTTTCCAGCTCTTTTCACAAGCTTGTTCTTCCACCAGCTACTTATCTGTTGGTGGTGTTGGGTTGTGATTTCATTCATTATCCATGGCTTTTAGAACGTCTGAGTTGCCTGTTACTTGTGAATCAATTTTTCTAGTCCAGGTAAGTGAACTGAGGAACCATCTTTTCAGTTGCTTATTGGACAACTCCCTCTGAATATCCCAGTGCTAATTACTTTCCCTCTCAGACCTGGTTTTCTTCCTATGTTACCAATTGACCCAGTCACTTGAGCCAGGGGCTGGGAGCCATCCTAGATTTCTGTCTCACCCTCCACATGGAGTGTCATGTGGCTGCCTTTTTTACACCTGCCCTCTCATCTCCATTCACACTGCTGCTGCTTCTGCTACAGTTAATCTGTAGTTTATCTTTCACTAAGACTGTAAGCTCCATGAGATCTGGGGCCATGTGTGTTTTCTTCATCACTGTCTGTAATGCTTGGTACATTGCATGTTATGTAAGTAATATTTGTTGATTGAATAAATAAATTCACAAATGAACTTGTCTTCCGAGTTTTCTTCGCTCTGATCCATTTTTGCTGCTGAATTTTTCTGTTTGAAATGCAGACCTAACAATGTCTTTTACTTAGAATAATTAAATAATTCCCCATTGCTTAGAGGATAAGTCTATTGCATTGCATACAAGGCCCTCCATGATGTGGCCCCTTTCTGCTTTTCCAATTTCCTGTCCTCTCCACATCTCCTCTCTACCCAGTACCCCATTTTCCAGCTATGTTTCCTGAGCTGGCCATGCTTTCCCATATCTTGCCCTATTAACTAGAAAGCCCTCCTTTTTACCTTGAATTCCATTACTTCTGGAGAACTCTTATTCTGCCTTCCTAGAGTTTCTCTTCCTCTGTGAAACTTCCTGTACCTCACCTACGCAGAGCAGAAACTTGGATGTAACTCTACTAGAGCATGCATTACACTGCATTGCCTTATTTGTTTAAGGATTTGTCAATGAACAACTAGGACTGAGTCTCACTTTTGTATCCCCATCACACAGTGACAGACACAGTGCCTCCCACATGGGAAGTACTCATTAAGTGCTTGATTAAATGAATAAGTTGGAAATCAGAGTAGATTAGAGAGTTTTAGTTTTTCTGGATGTGGCCTCTTAAACACTGAACTCTGGCTGGCCATCTGTGAATGATGTACAAAGGATATCAGTGAGGGGTGGATGGATCACAAGTTCATCACCACCCCAGAAAAACAATCAAAAGCATTGCTGATGATGGGTCACATACATTATTATTATCCTTGTATGACTGAGGCCTGGTACTGGGCACAGCAGCAATCAGAATGGTTGTTCAGTATAATGGATTGATCAGGCTAACTGTTATGCCATGACATTGATTTGAGCCACAGTAAGTACAGGCAAATGGGTACACATTCTTAAGTCTGGTCACAACCTATTGTCTAAATACATTAAGAACATCTTCCTACCACATTTTTAATGTAATGTTCTTTAGTTACAACTTACATTGTACAAATCAGTAACATAAGTCTTCTCAGCTTTGTTTTGTCTTTCTGTTTTCTTGTACTTAGTCTAGCTAAGGGAGACATCTACATTAACATATTTTTTAGTCTAGGTAGTGACTTGAACCAGCCAACTTTTTTTTTTCTTTCTTTTTTTTTTTTTGCTGGAAAGAAACCAAATCTCTCTACATTACCAAACCAAATTGAGTAGATTGTGATGAAAGGAGTAATAATAACAACAGCAGAAGACAAAAGGCCTCTCACATACAATTTTGAACTAAAGTCACATATTGAACAAAGGATATTTAAATTAACTACTGAACAAAGTAAGAGCTCTTCAAAAGAAACAGAGCTCCCTGCCAAGCCCCCTAAAAATGCCCCCAGGCCTCTTATTCATTCACTACCATTATTTCAGTTTATATCTGAAGATATTTTATTTCTTATCTCATTCTCTTCCCACCACCTAGTGGACACATAGTTGGCACTTACTGCTTGTTTATTGAATTGAATGGAATCAAGCCCCAAGAGTTAAAGGCTATTCTCTGAAGAAGAAAATAAAAGAGAAATAATTTTGTCAGTGAATAGAAATAACAAGTCTGAGTTTCTCTCGGCAATGGAATAAAGTTAGGAAGGGATAACACGTACAACTGGCTCTCTGTATCTGTGGGTTCCACACTTCTGCATTTAGCCAACTGTGGATTGAAAATATTCAGAAAACAAGGATAGTTGCATCTGTGTTGAACATGTACAGATTTTTTCCTTGTCTTTATTCCCTAAACAATACAGTATAACAACTATGTACATAGCATTTATATTAGGTATTATAAATAATCCAGAGATAATTTAAAATATGTGGGAGGATGTGTGTAAGTTATATTCAAATACTATGCTGTTTTATATAAGAGACAAGCATCTGTGGGTTTTGGTATTTGAAGAGGGTCATGGAACCAATTCTCCATAGATACCAAGAGACATGACTATATTTATTATAAAGTTAGATTACTCCAAAAGGGTTGTTTTTAAATACTGACCCAGAGAAAGCTAATTAGACTATAACTAAGATCTGTTTGTTCTTTTCTCTGTTTTTGTTTTTGTTTTTTGTTTTTTTTAGACGGAGTTTTGCTTTTGTCGCCCAGGCTGGAGTGCCATGGCACGATCTCGGCTCACTGCAACCTCTGCCTCCCAGGTTCAAGTGATTCTCCTGTCTCAGCCTCCCGAGTAGCTGGGATTACAGGCACCCACCATCATGCCCAGCCAATTTTTATATATTTAGTAGAGACAGGGTTTCACCATGTTGGCCAGTCTGGTCTCAAACTTCTGATCTCAGGTGATCCACCCGCCTTGGCCTCCCAAAGTGCTGGATTACAGGCGTGAGCCACCGTGCCCAGCCACTCTGTTTTTTTTTAACCCTTTAATCCATAGGACTTTTTTCAGAAGGAATAAGATTTATTTTAAGGCATAAAAAAATGAGGCATCAGACAGATGTGGTGGCATGCACCCATATTCCCAGCTACTTGGGAGGCTGAGGTGGGAGGATTCCTTGACCCCAGCAGTTTGAGTCCAGCCTGGGCAATATAGCAAGACCCCATCTTAAAAAAAAAAAAGTAAAAAAGAAGTATTTGTTGATTCTTACTGACCTGTTTGCAAAGTTGTAGTCTACATTGGGAATCATATTTCCCCATACTAAGTTGACCTCGACGAATAACATTTTCCCACCAGCTATGAAGATTCCTGTTAGTTAACAAAAGACATTCTGTGAATTAATCCCTTTCTTGTCTGTTCTACTTTTTTTCTTTTTTTTTTTTTTGAGACGGAGTCTCGCTCTGTCACCCAGGCTGGAGTGCAGTGGCCCGATCTCGGCTCACTGCAAGCTCTGCCTCCCGGGTTCGCGCCATTCTCCTGCCTCAGCCTCCCGAGTAGCTGGGACTACAGGCGCCCACCACCACGCCCGGCTAATTTTTTGTATTTTTAGTCGAGACGGGGTTTCACCGTGTTAGCCACGATGGTCTCCATCTCCTGACCTTGTGATGTACCCACCTCCTGCAGGACCTTGTGATCTACCCACCTCCTGACCTTGTGATCTACCCCCTTACGCCTGGGATTACAGGCGTAAGCCACCACGGCTGACTGTTCTACTCTATTTTTATTTGGAAAAGATGGGTGCTATGGAAATTTTCTGTTTTGATGGTGACAGGAGAGTACAGGAAAATGCATTTTCTGTCATCAATGGGTTAATGGCTTAAAAATAAAAGATTTGTCTTTGGTTCTCCTAGACAGGCTTTGCCAGTTGTTCTCAAACAGGACATACCTTTCTGCTTCTGTAGCTCTTTAGAAAGTGGTTCTTTGGAAGTTCTCGACTTGTTACTTTGGTGATAGAACACTAAATTGTAAAGATCTAGAACAGAGGATGACAATCTTTGAATAAACGGGCAGGTCAAGGTAACATAATCCTCTCTGCCTTCACTTAGCATACAAAGTCCTGAACTAACTGAGCTTTCCTTTCTAGCCTCATTTCCTCTGCTGAAGCCACACCAGCCTGTCTTTCTAGTCCTGGCCTCCTTGTACTCGCATATCTGACTGAACTTTCTTTGCCTGTGCTCTTCTCTTTGGTTGGGCTGTCTGATTCTTCTCTACTGGGCAGCTTCTCCTTTCCAGGCCTGGCTCCTTTTTTCTAAAAGACCACATAGCAAAGGAATAAATGAAGGTTATAGTAGCTGTGTGAAGAATGAATTGGAAGAGTCTGGAGCAACAAGACCAGTTTTAGGAGACAGTGAGAGGGTCTCATGGATCTGTGCTGCCTGATATGGTAGCCACTAGCCGTAGGTGGCAATTAAAGTGAAATAAAGGTAAAAATTCAGTTCTTCAGTTATACTGGCCACATTTCTTTGTTTCTTTTTCTTTTTCTTTTTTTTTTTTTTTTTGAGACGGAGTCTCGCTCTGTCGCCTAGGCTGGAGTGCAGTGGTGCGATCTCAGCTCACTGCAACCTCCGCCTCCCAGGTTCAAGCAATTTTCCTGCCTCAGCCTCCCAAGTAGCTGGGATTACAGGTGCCTGCCACACCCCTGGCTAATTTTTGTATTTTTAGTAGAGACGGGGTTTCGCCACGTTGGCCAGGGTGGTCTCGAATTCCTGATGTCAGGTGTTACACCGGCCTTGACCTTCCAAAGTGCTGGGATTACAGGCATGAGCCATTGCACCTGGCCTATGCTGGGAACATTCCAAATGGTCAATACTCACAGGTGGCTAATGGGTACTGTATCGGGCAGCACAGATTAAATAGAATATTTCCATCATAACAGAAAATTATTTGGACAGCACTGCCAAAAATCAATTCCCCAAGAAAAAATGGCATTCATTCTATATAGTCATGTTTTATGTGTTGTACCTTAAAAACAGTGCCGTTCGTTGTCCCTAATCTAATTCCAGCCAGAGTATATTGAGCAATCATGGATACTATTGCTTCAAGTATGAATGCAGCTTAGAATAACAAAATCACATTTAGTGTTTATCACTTAAGTATTCAAAAATAGCATTTAAATAAATGCCCTTGAATATATTTTTAATTATCCATTTATCTTTCCTTACCTACTCCTACTCTTACAAAGAGGCATCAATTAATTACATGCCATTCAGTTTTTAGTAATTACCTCTACTGGGGTCAGAATATTTGCTATTTACAAAACTGTTTTAATGATTTTGCGTGGTGTAGCCATGATTGCTTTATCTTTGGATAATAACTGTTTGCCATATATCAGCCTTCTAGCATTGCTACCTTTGAAGGCTTTTTATTTCATTGATTTAGAAGTGATTTTTTTAAATTTTTTCCTTTTTTTGAGACGGTGTTTTGCTCTTGTTGCCCAGGCTGGAGTACAGTGGCGCGATCTTGGCTCACTGCAACCTCCGCCTCCCAGGTTCAAGCGATTCTCTTGCGTCAGCCTCCGGAGTAGCTGGGATTATAGGCATCCACCACCACGCCCAGCTAATTTTTGTATTTTTAGTAGAGACAGGGTTTTGCCATGTTGGCCAGGCTGGTCGCGAACTCCTGACCTCAGGTGATCTGCTCTCCTCGGCCTCCCAAAGTGCTGGGATTTATAGGCATGAGCCACCATGCCCGGCCACGTGGTTTTATTTCTTTACCTCAGTCTAGTCTTCATCCCCCACCCCACCCCACCCAGTCCAAGAGCAAGTCCTAATAATATTTCTTCCGTAAGAAGGTAACACAATTCTATTCTTTTCTCCATTTCTATTTTCACTACTTAAGTAGTGAAACCTTAAGTCACTACTATCACTCTCCCGGCTGACTGCAGTAGCCTCCCTGCAATCATCTAGGAGAGTGATACTGGTTACCCTGCTTTCCCCTCACCACCTAAAAATAGGCAAAATGACCTTTTAAAAAGAAAATCAGGCCAGGCGTGGTGGCTCATGACTGTAATCCCAGCAGTTAGGGAGGCCAAGGCAGGAGGATCGCTTGAGCATGGGAGTTTGAGACCAGCCTGGGAAACATAGTGAGACCCCATCTCTACAAAATAAAAAAAAAAATTAGCTAGGCGTGGTGTCTCATGCCTGGAGTCCTAGCTGCTCCGGACGGAGGATCACTTGAGCCCTGAATCACTTGAGCTATGATTGCACCACTGCACTCAAGTCTGGGATATGGGGCCAGATCATGTCTCTTAAAAAAAAGAAAAGAAAAGAAAAGAAAAGGTCAGATTAATCTCTTGTTTAGAACTCCTGCCTCCTATTGTACTGATAAACGATTCCAAATATTTCAAGCTGGCCTAAAAGGCTCTTTATGATCTGGCCCTTGCCTTCTTACCCAGCCTCATTACCACACCGTACTTCCCTCCCTCCCTGAGGTTCAGCCACTCTGGCCTCTTTCCAGTTCCTAAAATACACCCAGTCTTTTCCTGCGTTAGGGCGTTTTTCTGGCTGCTCCCCCTAGATTGTTCTTGCCTAGCTCTTTCATGAGTGACTCCTTCTTAGTTTCAAAGTCTCAGCTCCAGTTTTGCTTCTTTGTCTACTCTTTCCAAAGTAGGCTCCTTTGTTTCCAGCCCGTACTCTTTATTATAGCATCATTCTTACCATTATCTGGAATCATACTTGTTTATTTACTTGACTCTCTGTCTCTCCCTACTAGACTATAAGTTCCGTGAAGGCAGGAAACTTTTTTTTATTCTCTACTCCATCTCTACTACCTAAACAGTACCTGGCTCATGTTGTGCTAAAAGCAACGTTTAATAACAGTGAATAACTTACTATTTTCTAAAGGAGATATAAGAGGAACTCACCTAGTTCTCCCTCCCACCCTTGCTCTCTGTGTCTGTGTCCCTCCTTCCCCCCACATATATAAAAGGAATCTCTCTGTGTCTTAAATGTGAATATCTATCTAGGCCCTTTATACTGAATGTGAACCAGTGACTTTGTGGCTGAACTTCATCTTTTACTTCATGAAATCATGGCCATAGCTTTTTGAATGGTTAGTTTCAGTTGGAAAACATAGTGAACAATACATCTGGAAATATTCTGTCATGTTTTGAGCTGAGAAAGTCTAGAGAACCAGCTGCTGATTTAAAAGCCTTTTATTATGATACAGACAGTCTATTGTCTATAAAAGCATTGGCTATTACACAGTGGTAGATATGTGTTGCTTTTTCTAGCTATTAACTTGAAAGAAAAAACTTGTATTCATAATTTATGCATGACTTATATTCCCTGAGAATAGTTTATTGTGTTATTTTCTTTAGCTGATTTACTGTGCATTTAGAGATTTTTTGAGACAGGGTCTTGCCCTGTTGTCCAAGCTGGAGTGCAGTGGTGTAAAACACTGCTCACCACAGCCCTGACCTCCTGGGCTTAAGTGATCCTTCCACCTCAGCCTCCCAAGCAGCTGGGACCACAGGTGTGAGCCACCACACCCGACTAATTTTGTGTAGTGACAAGGTCTCACTATGTTGCCCAGGCTGGTCCCAAACTCCTGGTTTCAAGTAATTCTCTCACCTTGGTCTCCCAAAGTGCTGGGAATGATAAGTGTGCACCACTGTGCCAGCCAGGATTTTTCTTACTCCATTTTTTTTTCCTTTAAACTCAATCAAAAGTTAAATGGTTAAATAGTAGGACTGACATATTTTCCATTCTGGGTTTTTTTAATTTCACAGATTTCTACATTAAAATATGGTTTATAAATATGATTTAGTACTCTTAGGTGGCTTTATATTGTTAAAATGGGTGAATTTCACCATTTACTATATTAAAGTTTACTCTTATACTTTATAATACATGAATATAGTGGAAGAAAAATTGACATTCAAGACCTGCATAGAGATAATTTTGAAGAAAGTGAATATGTGTATGATTAGTGGTATAATAGATACATAATTTGGTAGTGTGACATTTAATATTTTGATAATTTAAAAAATTTCTGACCATTACTATTTGGAAGATCTATATAAAATGACAGATAATTATGTACTGAGACTATTAGGTAAGAAATAATTACAACTAAATAACTTAGGCTGGGAGTGGTGGCTCATGCCTGTAATCACAGCAATTTGGGAGGCAAGGTGGGTGGATCACTTGAGGTCAGGAGTTCGAGACCAGCCTGGCCAACATGGTGAAACCCCCATCTCTACTAAAAATCCAAAAAAAAAAAAAGATTAGCTGGGTGTGGTGGCACATGCCTGTAGTCCCAGCTACTTGGGAAGCTGATGCATGAGAATCACTTGAACCTGGGAGGCCAAGGTTTCAGTGAGCCGAGACTGCGTCTCTGCACTTCAGCCTGGGCAACAGAGTGAGACTCTATTTCAAAAACACAAACAAAAAATAACAAAACAACTTACAGTAACATTTTTGTGTTTTTAAATTACAAAAATTACTTTAAAATTTACATTTCAGGAAATTAGAAAATAGGAAACGCAGATACAAATTCATTCAATTTCCTAAGCATTAGTAGAACCAGTAGAATATTTTAAAAATGTTCTTTCAGTGTTGTTGCTTTATTTATACATGTGGATTTTTTTTGGTGTTGTACTCATAATGTACTTGTTATTTATATTTCTTCTTTTAAGTGAAATATAATGTCATAAACGTTTTCCTATAATGCCAAGTTTTTATAACCATTGTTTTAATGGCCCACATAGTACTCAACCTAACGATATATCTTAATTTACTTAACTATTCCTCTTTGTTGGAGGAGTTATTTATGAAGTTTTAGCTTTTATAACTGTCATCATAGTGAATACTTTTGTGAATATTGTTTTTATTATCACATTTGGCATTACTGCTTATAAGGTATATTCTCATAAGTGGAATTCCCAGGTATGACTTTTTTTATGTTCGCTAACAAATTCTAGCAAGTGATTTTCCAAAGAGAATATGTCAGTTTATATCACCACCTGCAGGGTGTAAAACTACCTATTCCATTGTTGCATTCAGCATTATATATTCTTTCTTTTTAACTTGCACTATAATTAGGGAAAAATATCATGTTGTTTTAATTTCAGTTTTTCTGATTACTAGTGAAGTTGCATATTTTCATGTTTGGTTTCTAGTGTCAGAATCATAATAGCTTCAAATATTTTTCCCAGTTCCAATAACTTCGTTTTTTTCTATATAGATAGTTTTGTCTGTCTAACTTGATTCATGTACTTCATGTAACATTTTAGAGATGTGGCTGAGTTTTTTGGCTTAAATACACACACTTATATTCTCAATGATGAATTTCTCCTATTATGCTCAATAATGCTTTCAAATTCGTTATTCTGAAGAAGGAGTAATACAACATTATGTTTGTATTCCATATTGTTATTCTAGTATATTGTGAAGGCATATTATGTGAGTAATCCTAAAAAATTTTTTAAGTCCAGAAATCTCCCTTAAATCTAGAAACTTTAATGATAGATTATGTTTAAGTATATGTTTCAAATATGCTTAAGTAATAGTTTTTTAAAGTCTGAGAATTTATATTTGAATTATGATTTTTTTTCCTCTTGTAGGTTGGAAAAGAGACTGTTCAAACCACTGAGGATCAGATTTTGAAGAGAGATATGCCACCAGCATTTATTAAGTGAGTAATTAAAATATTCTTCTGTTGCTAAGCAGAATAATACTCTTGTTAGGAGGAAAAAGTAGTTGATTTCAGTAACAACTTTTTTTTTGGTATAAAACTTTTGTTTACAATTGAAATTTCAACTTTTTTGTCTTCTAACTTTTTTAAAAAAACTGTTCATTTTAGTTTTTGATATTAGGCATTTTTGACATAATAATTTTTTTTTTTTGAGACGGAGTTTCACCCTCGTCACTCAGTTTGGAGTGCAGTGGTGTGATGTCAGCTCACTGCAACCTCTGCCTCTTGGGTTCAAATGATTTGCCTGTCTCAGCCTCTGGAATAGCTTGGATTATAGGCGCGTGCCACCATCCCTGGCTAATTTTTGTATTTTTAGTAGAGATGGGGTTTCACCATGTTGGCCAAGCTGGTCTTGAACTTCCGACCTCAGGTGATCCACCCACCTTGGCCTCCCAAAGTGCTGGGATTACAGGCGTGAGCCACTGTACCTGGCCAATTTTTGACATAATAATTTTTAATAAGACCATGAGTTTTGAGTTTTTCTTTCCAAAATGAAAAGTATTCAGAGACCCACTGTGACTATAGCATGCATGAATCTACATTGTATACTAGGCACCTTTGCTTGGAGATAAGGGAATAATGGTAGATATAAACTTTAAAAAATTATTGTTTCGGCCGGGCGTGGTGGCTCATGCCTGTAATCCCAGCACTTTGGGAGGCCAAGGCGGGTGGATCACCTGAGGTCAGGAGATCGAGACCATCCTGGCTAACATGGTGAAACCCTGTCTCTACTAAAAATATAAAAAAAATTAGCCAGGCGTGGTGGCGGGTGCCTGTAGTCCCAGCTATTTGGGAGGCTGAGGCAGGAGAATGGCGTGAACTCAGGAGGCGGAGCTTGCAGTGAGTGGAGATCACGCCACTGCACTCCAGTCTGGGTGACAGAGCGGGACTCTGTCTCAAAAAAAAAAAATTATTGTTTCATATTTTCAGTTACATTTTAAATTTAAGTTATATTTATGTATCTCCTAGTATTCCTAAAAATAATTTCCAGGCTTTTTGGGTTATTCTGCATAAAACAAGCAGATATACTAATTTTTGAATACTTAAAACTTCTTAGGTTCTTATATTGTCTTTGATTAGTGGTTTTGTTCTATATGGCAGTCAAGTTGTAAGCAAAAGTAAAAGCTGATGTGTAGGACAAAAAAAGTAGAACTCATAGAAGTCAATAAGAATAACATAAGACTTTCCAAAAAGGTGTGTGAAGGACTTGAATAGGCACCTCAAAAGAGGAAATTTAAGTGGCCAATAAATATTTTATTTCAGTCATCAGAGAAGTGCAAATTATTTTATTATACACCCCAAATTAAGAACCCTGATAATATTAGTTGTTGATAAGATGTGGAGCAACTGGAATGTTCTTACACTGCTGTTGGGAATGTAAATTGGTGCAGCCACTTTGGAAAACAACATGACATCAGTAAAGTAGAAGATAAGCAGTTCCACTCTCAGGTATGTTCCCTAAAGATACTCGTCCACATGCACACCAGCATCCATATAAAAAACATTTCTATCAGCATTGTTCATGATGACCCCACTGGTCTATCTAGAGTAGAATGGATAAAATAATCATGGTGTAGTCAGAAATTGTAATATTAATCAGTAATGAAAAGGAGTGAGGAATTTTCACTTAAAGATGGTTAATTTTATGCTATATGAGTTTCATTTCAATTGAAAAAAACAATGAGGCCAGGTGCAGTGGCTCACACCTGTAATCCCAGCACTTTGGGAGGCCGAGGAGGGAAGATCACTTGAGCCTAGGAGTTTGAGACCAGCCTGGGCAACATGGTGAAAACTCATCTCCACAAAACGTTAGCTCCGTGTGGTGGTGTGAGCCGATAGTCCCAGCCACCCAGGAGGCTGAAGTGGGAGGATCACCTGAGCTGGGGAAGTTAAGGCTGCAGTGAGCTGTGATTGCACCACTGCACTCCAGCCTGGGTGACAGAGTGAAACCCTGTATCTAAAAATAAATAAATAAATAAAAAGACAAAAAAAGAGAAATGAATGAATCTCAAAAATAATTGAGGGAAATGAAAAACAGTCAGAGAGACAGAGAGATGGTTAGATAGATAGATAGATAGATAGATAGATAGATAGATAGATAGATAGATAGATAGATATGTAGGTTCCACTTATTTAAAGTTCAAAAATGGCCAGGTGTGGTGACTCACACCTGTAATCCCAGTACTTTGGGAGGCCAAGGCAGGTGGATCACTTGAGGTCAGGAGTTCGAGATCAGCCTGGCCAACATGGTGAAACCCTATCTGTACTAACAATATAAAAATTAGCCAGGCGTGGTGGCTCACACTTGTAATCCCAGCTACTTGGGAGGCTGAGGCGGGAGAATCACTTGAACCCGGGAGGCGGAGGTTGCAGTGAGCCAAGATCAAGCCACTGTACTCCAGTCTGGGTGACAGAGTGAGACTCTGTCTCAAAAAAAAAAAAAAAAGTTCAAAAACATGCAGAAATAAACTATGTTGTTTAGACATGCCTATTTATATGGTAAAAAGATGAAGATGAGTAAGTAATAATGGTCACCACAGCCAGGGTAGTCCTACCTCTGGGAGGGAGGAAGAGGTTTATACTCAGGAAGAGGTACACAGGGGCATCTAAAAGTGGTAATAATGTTCTATTTTTGATTTAAGTGATGAGTTACATGGGCGGTTGTTTTATATTTATGCATTATATTATACGTATGTTTATTTTCTCTATGTATGTTAAATGTCACAACTTTAAATAAAGCTAAAAGTGTTCCTTTATTTTTATCCTCCTTATGTTCTATTATTTTCATTGAACAGATGTAAAATTCTCACCCATATTGAAATCTTCTTATTTCTACCTGAGTGGGTGCTTTATGCAACTGTGTTTCTGTTAATTCCATAAAATGTCTTCATGTGTCAGGAAGTAAGGTGCTAGAAGCATCTGTTTTTTTGTACAGCCTGTTTTGTGGGAGTATCTTTTTTGTCCTACCTTCATTGGACTTGGTGATCTCAAGGTTTCTTCCAGCTCTGATCAACATGAGCCTATTTTGTTTACATGCCATCCGATCAGCCTGGTAATATATATATATTTTTGAGACAGGCTCTCTCTCTGTCACCCAGGTTGAAGTGCAGTGGTGCGATCATGGCTCACTGCAGCCTCAATTGCCCAGACTTAAGTGATCCTCCTGCCTCGCCCCGAGTAGCTGGGACTACAGGTGTGTGCCATTATGCCCGGACAATTTTTAAATCATTTGTAGAGGTAAGGTCTCCCTGTTGCCCAGGCTGGTCTTGAAGTCCTGGGCTCAAGCAATCCTCCTGCATTGGCCTCCCAAAGTGTTGGGAGTACAGGCATGAGCCACTGTGCCCCGGCCTTAGCCTGGTAATATTAAGAGGAATCTTATGCTGTCAACTAAACATATATAATTAAGCTTGCATTTACCTTACATTAAAAACATAGCTCTAGCTTGTAGCAGGTTGCCCCTCACCCCTTGGAAGATACAGAGCACGGGGAATGAGTGAGTACAGGTTTCACTATCGGGTAGGTAGTTGGACTAGAAGACCTTACAAACAATTGCTTCCAACCCTGACATTCTAGTCTATGAATATGATTTGATTGGTAAGTGGATTTTGTCAGGAAACTTATTTTTGCTCATCCCCAGAGACATATTCTGAAATATGCTATGTGCTTTCACAGACTTCCTTGGGGACTTAGAAAAATTAAAAATGAGCACACCCTAGTTGTGATAAAAATTTCAAAAAATTTGGTCACTTTAAAACAAAATGAAACTTTACTGATCACCCTGTGTGGTAACTAGGGCATCAACCCCTTACTCTAATAATTGGTAATTTAAAGGAAATTAAGCATTTATCTTGCCTTTCCTGTACAAAATTTTTAGAGTAGCCCAATAGCCCTAGTTGTAAGGTGAATTCTAACCAATAAATGTGGAAGACATGACAGAATTAAAAAATCATTGATCGCTGGGCATGGTGGCTCACGCCTGTAATCCCAGCACTTTGGGAGGCCGAGGTGGGAGGATTGCTTAAGCCCAGGAGGTCGAGGCTGCAGTGAGCTGTCATTATGCCACTGCACTCCAGCCTGGGTGACAGAGTGAGACCCTGTGTAAAACAAAACAAAACAAACCGTGATGGATTTTTATGTTTGCTTTTCTTGTTTTTCTATAGAATGCAAAATGAAGCAGAAAATAGTAGATGCCTTGACTTGGAAAAGACAGGGACAGAGAAGGGGGAAACAGATGGAAGCAATTAATGACATCCTTGGAACTATTGAGTAGGACATTCTTTTGAGCTGCTTGGTTGATGTTTAGAAATTTCTAGGGCATGATGGACTGAAACTTCCTCTGTAGTCTACTTTTGCAAGGACTTCTCAAGTGACTGCTTAAGCAACACTAAAGTCTAAAATATTTAAACATTTATTGTTAGATCAGTCTGTACTCCTAGAATGTTAAGATGTCAAGGCTAGAGAAAACAGAAGATACTTGGCCTGTAGATAGATTTATACCTAAGCTATCTGATATATATTTAAAGATTTTTCAGGGAAAGATATGATACTTTTAGGATTTGGGGATCTCAAGATCCTATCATAGGCTATTTGCGTGATTGGCAATTAGGGCATATGGAAAAATGGGCTTAATGCATTTAAAATGATACAATTGTCGATGAGGAACTTCCAGTGCTCAGGCAATTCCTTATTGTAAAAGTGAGAGCCATTTTAATATAGAACAAGATTTGCATGGTCACAGCCTTCTCTTGGGTGGAGCTAAAGTTATCTGATCCCTGGCTGCACTGGCAGATAGAGCTCACAATTTACTAATTTTACCCAAGACTGCAATAATAGCCACAGTGTTGCATAAGAGGTGTAGGGTTGCATGGTGATTGCCATCGAAACTGCCCAGATTATCATAAACTTCAGGAGTGCAGCAGCTATGCTGTATTGTTAAAATGTTGGTTAGACTAACCTTATAACCCTATAAGAAATCATTTGTTCCTGGCTGGGTGCGGTAGCTCACGCTTGTAATCCCAGCACTTTGGGAGGCTGAGGCAGGTGGATCACTTGAGGTCAAGAGTTCAAAACCAGCCTGGCCAACATGGTGAAACCCCATCTCTACTGAAAATTCAAAACTAGCCGGGCGTGGTGGCACATACCTGTAATCCCAGCTACTTGGGAGGCTGAGGTAGGAGAATCACTTGAACCCAGGTGGTGGAGGTTGCAGTGAGCCGAGATCATGCCATGCATTCCAGCCTGGGCAAGAGCGAAACTCTGTCTCAAAAAAAAACAAAAAGAAAAGAAATCATTTGTTCCTTTTGAGACTGTCAGCAGGGGAGTCAGCTACTGTACTCCATGTTTACATTTTGTATCACTGTCAGTTGTCATTTTCTTCTTCGTCATCATCATCATCAGACTGCTGTGGCAGTAATGTTTTATATATAATTGATTAATGGGCTAGACATGCTCCTTGGTTAATTATTTACTGATTGCCTTCTATGTGCCTAGCATGCTGAGTGCTGTTTATAGAATAGTAGTTCCTACCAGTGTGTAATGAATAGTCACTTGTGAGATATATTGCAAATAATATATTAACAGTAATAAAGTGCCAGAGGATACTAATGCTTTGTTTTAAAAGAAAAAATTAATTGAGAGGTCAGGCGTGGTGGCTCATGCCTGTAATCCCAGCACTTTGGGAGGCCGAGGCGGGGGGATTGTGAGGTCAGGAGATCGAGACCATGGTGAAACCCCATCTCTACTAAAAATACAAAAAATTAGCCGGGCGTGGTGGCAGGCACCAGTAGTCCCAGCTACTCAGGAGGCTGAGGCAGGAGAATGCGTCAACCCAGGAGGCGGAGTTTGCAGTGAGCTGAGATTGCGCCACTGCACTCCAGCCTGGGCGACAGAGCAAGACTCCATCTCAAAACAAGCAAACAAACAAACAAAAACTTAATTGAGCATATTTAAGTTCACGTGTATAATAATATCCCTCTCATTCCTTCTCATTATGTTTTTTTTTTAAACTTTCATTGAAGTATAATATGCTTGTTATTATGTTTTCTTTAATGGGAGATAAATTAGTGGAACTACAGCTATTGTGGCTGGGAATTATGCATAATCCCAAGTAGACCCATGGGGATATGCCATAAACTTGAGTTTTATTTTTCTATATATGATGGCAGAGCAAAAGTGGAAACACTACTGCAGAGAAATTTTGTAAAAAAGAAATATTTTAAGACGTTTCCAATTAAAGAGCTATAATACAGACTGACTTTATGATAGGAATTCAGAGAGAGAGCTCTCTCATTGTAAGTAGGAATAGTAGAAAGAGTGTTTATGTAGGAAGTGGGGCTTGGGAGGATGGTTAGATGTAGGGAGGAAGGAAAATACTCTAGGTTCAATGAATGGCATGACCACGTCATGAGGGCCTGTGGGGAGAGGGGCACATGGTGGGGGTGGTAGGAACTAAGCTTAGGTAGGTAGGTTGGGCAATAGTGAAGGTCCTTGAAAGCCAGGCAAAAGAATTTAGAATTGGGCAGGAGGGAAGCTTTGTAGTTGCTGAGCAGTAGGATGACAATATGAAAGCATCTTCCAGAAGATTCATAACCAAACACAGAAGGAATAGTAGGTGCTAATGTTGTAACAGAGAATAAGCTAGATGTCAAACTGACCAGATTTATTTTCTGTCAGTGTTGCTTCAGATTGATTCCTTATTATAGGTGAGAAATGTTTATAGCAAACTATTTTATTTGCCTTGGAAAAATTGTCATTGCTGTATACAATGGAATTTCATTCTTATTTCTGCAATGGAGCAGAAATGAATAAGGAAGGCAATTCTTGGACCTGATCCAAGGATGTTCAGAACTGAATGGATCAAAAAGCATCACTTCTGAGGTGGTCTTGTGATATGAACTTGAAAAGGGCATGGTGTACATTATCTGTTGGCAGGCAAATGACAGCTTTCATTTTGAACTGGACAGTGTTGTCACTTTCTGCCTTAGTGCTGCTCTGACAGTCTGCTTGAAGTCAAAACTTGGATTGGTTCACCAGCTTGGACTATTTTTGAAGCATACTGTAATGTCTAGGCTTATTGAATAAAAGAATGTTCCCAAAATACCATGTGAAAGGATGTACTACTGCTACATGATTGCCATTATTCACATTTCTTGGGAATTCTTTGTTTTAACCCTTAAACTTTATTAGTTAAGAACAGTTATGGTATTTACTTATACAAATTTACCATAATTTATATTCATGCACAAAGAAGAAATTTGAGAAGGATTAAAATATGCTTTATACTTAATTTAGATCTCTTTTGACCTAAAGTAATGATGTCACATTTTTAGGTCATCAGGCCTTGTAGCTTTTTCTTTACTTGTGATCTTGAACACTCAAAATAATTTGTGATGAAATTTGTATTTTTAAACACACTTGTGGGTGAAAGTGCCCAGAATATCTTTTTTTAACAATTAATTACTTAATCATATCACTTAATACCCTTTGTTTGCCTGGGGCTAATGTGTGATTTGTGTGTGTGTGTGTCCTGAGTTTTGTGGTCCTTTCCATTGCTACAGTATTAGAAGATTTTTATCTCTTAATGTGGATGCCCAAGTTTCTGTGATGTAATCATTGACCTCTGCCCACTGCCTTGCTGCATTTTTGACCTAGAGCAAGCACTCAAACTTTAAATAGTTCACCTTTGGACTTGCCACATTAAACATAATTTAGTACTACTGTATTTTTTTTTTTTTTTTTTTTTGAGATGGAATCTCGCTCTGCTACCCAGGCTGGAGTGCAATGGCACCATCTCAGCTCATTGCAACCTCCACCTCCCAGGTTCAAGAGATTCTCCTGACTCAGCCTCCCGAGTAGCTGGGATTACAGGCATACGCCACCATGCCTGGTCAATTTTTGCATTTTTAGTAGAGATGGGTTTCACCATGTTGGCCAGGCTGGTCTTGAACTCCTGGCCTCAAGTGATCCATTTGCCTTAGCCTCCCAAAGTGCTGGGATTACAGGCATGAGCTACCGCGCCTGGCCTATCACTACTGTTTTTTGTTTGTTTGTTTGTTTGTTTTTTGTTTTAGACGGAGTCTTGCTCTGTCATCCAGGCTGGAGTGCAGTGGCGTGATCTCGGCTCACTGTAACCGCTGCCTCCTGGGTTCAAGCAATTCTCCCGCCTCAGCTTCCCGAGTAGCTGGGACTACAGGCACGCGCCACCACGCCCAGCTAATTTTTGTATTTTTAGTAGAGATGGGATTTCAGCATGTTGGCGAGCCTGGTCTTGAGCTCTGCTCAATTTCTTAAATACCTTCTATGAGCTGGGTATTTTAAGTTGTGTTATTTAGTCCACTTCATTTTTCAGATGAAGAGAAGCTCAGTAAGGTGTTGAAAGTTACTCAGTTCATACATGGCAGAGGTAGGATTCTAACCCTGAACTGTTTGATTCCAAGTATGCTCATTCCAGTATGCTAAGGTACTTTCTCATTCTTCTTTACAATAGTCTCTTCTTCTAACATAATAGTTATTGTGAGGTTTAAATGAGTGAAATGATATATGTGAAAATACCTAAAACAAACAAAAAGAAACATTTGGTGATTATGTTGCAGGACAGGCAAACCCCAAAACTGAGGTTTATCCCAAGAGGGTTCTTGGCTTTTCCTAGGAAAGAATTCAAGAGCTAGCCAGTGGTGTTAGCAACTTTTATTGAAGCAGCAGTGTACAGCAGCAGCAGCAGCAGCAGAGGCATTGCTGCTGGCGGAGCAGGGCTACCCTAGAGGCAGGGTGCCCAGAGTAGCAGCTCAGAGGCAGTTCTGCATTCATATTTATACCCACTTTTAATTATATTCTAATTAAGGGGTGATTTGTGCAGAAATTTCTAGAATGCAAGTGGTAGCTACTAGGTTGTTCAGTTGTTGCCATGGAAAGGGGCAGTAACGTCTGGGTGTTGCCGTGGCAATGGTAAGGTGACCTATCACCCTGGTGGGCGTGTCTTATGGGGAGGTGCTTTTACCCTGGACCTGTTTTAGCTAGTCCTCTATGTGGTCCAGTGTCCACGCCCTGCCTCTGGAATTGAGTACTGACTCCTACTTCAATTACATATTAGCTCCCTTCTATAGCTTCTTTTTTTTTCTTCTATAGCTTCTTAATTTTTGTTTCTTAATAATTTTCTCCAAATAAATGATTCAATTCTTCAGTTAGTTTTTTTTTTTTTTTTTTTTTTTTTGAGACGGAGTCTCACTCTGTAGCACAAGCTGGAGTGCAGTAGCGTGATCTCAGCTCACTGCAACCTCCCCCTCTAGGGCTCAAGCGATTCTCATGCCTCAGCCCCGCAAGTAGCTGGGACTACAGGTGTGCACCACTACTCCCAGCTGATTTTTTGTATTTTGGTAGAGAGAGGGTTTCACCATTTTGCCCAGGGTGGTCTCAAACTCCTGAGCGCAGGTGATCTGCTCACCTTGGCCTACCAAAGTGCTGAAATTACAGGCGTGAGCCACCGTGCTTGGCCCTTCAGTTACTTTTTAAGCTTTTCTCAGAGATATTTTTAATCTAATTTGTAGTCTTCTGTAGTAAGACTTTTTTTTTTTTGAATTGGACCATGATTACTTGTTTTTATTTAATGCCCTTTCTTTCTGAATCTGTTGAGTGGATTACACAATTTTTATCCTTTACTCTGTTGAGATAGTTTATGGTTTACTACATGAATATAGATTTGCTGATAATGAACCATTCTTGCATTTCTAGGATAAACCCTACCTGGCTGTGGTGAAAAAAAAAATATATATATATATAGTGCTGAATTTAATTTGCCAATATTTTAAAAGGATTTTGCATTTTTGCTCATGAGGGACCATTATCTGTAATTTTCTTTTCTTCTTATATTCTTTTCTAGTTTGGGTACCAAAGTTATTTTAGCTTCATAAGATAAGGTCTTTTTCTAGTTTTTGAAACAGGTTATGTAAGATAAAGATTATCTGCTCTTGAAAGTTTGGCAAAACTTGCATCTAAAACTCCCTGTATCTGGTGGTGTCTTTGGGAGGAAGAGATATGACTAAAAAGAAACTCACTCAGTTTTGTTTTATTATCTAAATCAGATTCTAAATTCATTGTGAGTCAACTTTGGTAGTCTGATACTTTTCTAAGAAATTACCAATTTTATCCAACCTTCCAATTTATTAGCATAAAATTCATAATAATCTATTCTTTTAAAAATCTCTGTTGTATCTAGTTGTATCACATTTCCTATTCAGTATTGCTTATTTCTGACTTTTGTCTTTTTTTCTTATCGCTCTTGTTAGAGATTTATCTGTCTTACCAGCTTTTCCCACAAAGATCTATTTCATTAAATTCTTTTCTCATATTTATTATTTACCTTTCTCAAGTTTATTATTTGAATACCTTATTTTTAATATTTCAGTCTTTATGTTCAATCTTTCTTTTCTTTTTTCTTTTTTGAGATAGCATCTTGCTTGTCACCTGGGCTGTAGTGCAATGGCATGATCTCGGCTCACTGCAACCTCTCCCTCCCGGGTTCAAGCGATTCTCCTGCCTCAGCCTCCCAAGTGGCTGGGATTACAGGTGCCCGCCACCATGCCTGGCTAATTTTTATATTTTTAGTAGAGACGGGGTTTCACTATGTTGGTAAGACTGGTCTCGAACTCCTGACCTCAGGTGATCCACTCACCTCCACCTCCCAAAGTGCTGGGACTACAGGCATGTACCACTTTAATTTTTAAATTAGAGAATTTAAAAATTCTTTAAAATAATTTTTTAAAGTTTTCAAAATTCTTTTTAATATCTTCTGTTATATTTCTAATATAATTGTATTGTACCCAAAGACATGGTTGGTATGATATCAATTCTTGGAAATTCTTTTGTTACATACAGCTCAGTTCTAGTGAGTTTTTATGTGTGCTTGAAAAGAAAGTACATTCTCTTTTGCTTGGGTATAGAGTTCTATTTATACTAATTAGGTCAGTATATAAATATTACTAGTCCAATTTTTTATAGCCTAATTTGTCTGTTTCAACTATCAGCTTATGATTGATATATGTTAAAAATCTCCTATACTAATTGTAGACCTGTCTGTTTTTCTTATAATTGTCAGTGTTAGCTCTACATATTTCAAAGCAATATTGTTAGGTGGTTACAAGTTTGTGATTCTTCTGGGTTCTGAATTCTGTTAATTATTTGTTGCAAATTATCTTTTTTTAGAATGACTGTTGATAGACGTTAGCCTGCTGTTGGCTTGTTTCTCCAGACTGTGTTCTTCTTCTTTTAATCTACATCCTAGTTTTTGCCAGTTTTCTTCATAAGTGAAAATATCCTCTTATTGTATCTATCACTTCATTTTGTGTTTAGGTTGCCACGCCTGTAACTCTTTTATTACATTCTACTGTAGAACAGTGATTGCCTACTTTTTTTCAGCATAAGGACCTTTAAGTAATAATAGTGAAATTTTAGGCTGGGCGTCGTGGCTCACGCCTTTAATCCTAGCACTTCGGGAGGCCAGGGCAGGAGGATTACTTGAGGCCAGGAGTTCAAGACCAGTGTAGCCAACATGGTGAAATCCCGTCTTTACCAAAAATACAAAAATTAGCTGGGCGTGATGGTGCACACCTGTAGGCCCAGCTACTCGGGTGACTGAGGCAGGAGAACTGCTTGAGCCTGGGAGGTGGAGGTTGCAGTGAGCTGAGATCATGCCATTGCACTTCAGCCTGGGTAACAGAGCAAGACTATGTCTCAAAAAAAACAAAAACAGAAAAACCAACAACAAAATAATAATAGTGAGATTTTAAATTATTTGTTGATTAAGAAATGCATAAAAACAAAAAGATACAGGCTGGGTGCGATGGCTCACACCTGTAATCCCAGCACTTTGGGAGGCTAAGGTGGGCAGATCACTTGAGGTCAGGAGTTCAAGACCAGTCTGGCTAACATGGTGGAAACCCGTTTCTACTAAAAATACAGAAATTAGCCGGGCATGGTGAGGAGTGCCTGTAATCCCAGCTACTTGGTAGGCTGAGGTGGGAGAATGGCTTGAACCTGGGAGGCAGAGATTGCAGTGAGTGGAGATCATGTCACTGCACCCTAGTCTGAGTGACAAAGTGAGACTCTATTTCAAACAAACAAACAAACAAACAAATGATACAGTGAATTTCATAATATTTTATTTTATTTTATATAATTTTTTGAGACAGGATCTTGCTATGTCACCTAGGCTGGAATGTAGTTGTGTGATCACAACTCATTGCAGCCTCAGCCTCCTGGGCTCAGGTGATCCTCTCATCTCAGCCTCCCAGGTACCTGGGACTATAGGCATGCATGCTACCATACCTGGCTAACTAAAAGAAAAAAAAAATTTTTTTTTTTTTAGAGATGGGATCTCACTATGTTGTCCAGGTGGGTCTAGAGCTCCTGGGTTCAGTCAATCCTCCCAGAATACTGGGATTATAGGCGTTAGCCACCACGCCTGGCCAATTTAGTAATATTTTAAGATAATTTAAAAATTTTATTCATCACAACAGAATCAACATACATTTGAAAACTGCTAGTATCTGTAAGACACTCTTGCTTGTATACTCAGTCTATTTCTGCTGCAACCCTAGTATGAGATGGAGGAAGGACTGTGGAGCTGATGGACCAGGAGGTAGCAGAGTTCTTGATTGAACTCTGCACACTCAGAATCTGCACTGACGCTAGATTTGACAAGAGAATAAGGGAAGAAGGGAGAAAGAACAGGACTGGTTATTCAGGTTTTAAAGGATTTAAAGATTGTGACTTATACACATCTTTAAAATAAACTACTTACCAAGACTTGAGGAACATATAGCTTGGGCAGCTGTAACGTTTGTTCCTCTCCCATTCTTTCCCAACATGCTGCTTCCCCTTCAGTTATCAATTGACTTGGACAGAGTCCTGTTTTATTTGAAGTCAAAACTGGCTGCATACCCTCCTAATCTCAATAATCTGAAATAAGAGAATTTAGTGAGCCTGTGGGTTTTGTGTGTGTGTGTGCTCATGATGGGTGTGTGTGTGTGTTTAGGCTTTGTTATCTAGTATACATCCTCTAGCAAAGGGTTTGGTGTTTCCCTCGAAATGTTTTGAATGTTTTCAATATGACTCATTGTGGGTTATTTTTTAAAATTCAGTTTTCCCCTTAGCTTTATTGAGATATAATTGACAAATGGAAATTGTATATATTTAAGCTGCATCCTTGTGGTTTTATTTTTAGTTTTGGGTGTACTCATGCAGTGTCCTGTACTATCACTGTTTGGCCTTGATAAGAACAAGAAGGCCACTTTGCATTATGTTGTACTTTAAGAGAGTTGGGACAGGGAAAGGAATACTTTGTGGATGAGGTCTGTAGGATCTTTAAATGTAGGAGTACAGGGTTGGAACAGCATGTTTTAATATTATCACACAGTGTACACCCGTGTGAGTTGGTGCTGCATACTTGCTACTTGAATTAGATTAAAGCTTGTCATTGTACTCTGTGTTCCTGACTCCCTCCTAAAAACTGTAACTATGCTTGTGGCCTTCAGTCAGGTGTCTAGGTGACTAATGGCTGAGGATCCTTGACCTTTCTCAAAATGGCAACTCCAGGAGCAAAGCATATCAGCTATTACTGGTATGCCACAGAATGCGTCCATCTCTACTGTTTTAAAGTACAATCTGTGCCAAATGCTTCATATTAACATAGAAAAGAAATTTCTTCACTTAACTCCTGAGTCTTTTGAAATCTTCACATATATTATTTTCTAAATTATTATTATTTAAAATTTTCTTAAAGATGGAGTCTTGCTCTGTCTCCCAGGCTGGATGGAGTACAGTGGCATGATCTTAGCTCAGTGTAACCTCAAACTTCTGGGATCAAACAATTCTCCCCTCAGCCTCCTGAACAGCTGGGGCTACAGGCACATGCCATCATGCATGGCTAATTTTTTAAAATTTTTCGTAGAGATAGGGTCTCGCTACGTAGTCTAGGCTGTTCTCAAACTCCTGGGCTCAAGCAATCCTCCCACCTCAGCCTCCCAAAGCGCTGGGATTATAGGTGTGAGTCACCATCCCTGGCTCTATTTTTATTATTTAAAAAAAAATTATATGTATATATAAATTCCAGTGAATTGATAGAGGCAGTACTTCCTATTTGAAGCATACTAGAATGGCTGAACTCTCAGTTGCTGATGCCTGAAATTTTATATTGGAGTTCATTCCTTAGGTTAACAATTTAAATCTTAAATATCTAATGAAGGGATAATTTGGGGGGCCTTAGCAGTCATTTTCACTTAGATCTTTGTCTGAAGGTAGGTTCTTAATATGCGGGAAGGCAGAGAGAGCTTGAGGGCCTGCCTGTACCCCAAACCCCTGTCTTCTCACTCAGGCCTTATATTATGCAGGGTCTGGACTTTAATATTATCTTCAAATGAGGCCATGTATGTAGTCACAGGAAAAAAAGAAGTTTTAAAAGATGTTGTTCATGGCCAGGTGTGGTGGCTCACGTTGTAATCCCAGCACTTTGGGAAGCTGAGGTGGCCAGATTGCTTGAGCCCAGGAGCTCAAGACTAGCCTGGGCAACATGGCAAAACCCCATCTCTATTAAAAATACAAAAAATTACCTGGGCATGGTGGCATGCACCTGTAGTCCCAGTTACTCGGGAGGCTAAGGTAGGAGGATCACTTGAGCCCAGGAGGTCAAGGCTGTGGTGAGCCGTGATTGTGCCACTGCACTCCAGCCCAGACAAAAGTTGATCATGCAATTAAAATATTAAATGTAAGCACTTAAATAGACCACCATTTTTATGAACCTGTTTTGGCATTTCTTCATTTTTAAATATGATGGGCTTCTCAGACTGGGAAGTGATCTATACCTTTCTTGATGGCTGAAAGACCCTGACAGGATGGGAAGGGAAGGGAAGGGAAGATCTCAACAAGGGCTAAGAAAAGAGGAAGAATAGCCCTGACAATTGATTTTGCCTGCCACATAATTATACCGGGGCCAGACTGGTTGGAGATGACAGTGAGGGAGGTGCTGGGTGCAGTGGCCAGGTGGAGAAAACCTCACTGACCAGATTCTCATGTTCTCACTTCCTTCCCTCCACCTGTTTCCTTCCCATCTCCCAAGTGTCGTCATAGCCTTGTTTGATCAGATATGTTTGTGGGCTCTGCAACAAGCTCTCTCTCTCTCTAATACAGGGATTGTGGGATGTAAACACCTGTTTCCTTGGGTGTGCTCCAGGAACTGCGACCTCCATGAAATCAAATTTTCAAGTGTTCTGTTCCATAGTACTTCACTCTTAGGCAAACAATGCATCTTTTTGACAGTATTTATAACCTAAAAGGCTATACTGTCTAAGATCAGTTTTAATTTTTTTGTTTTTATTAAAACAGTGAATGTGATATGAGTTACTTCCACTCCTCCCCCATTTTTTTTTTTTTTGGTGGGAGTGAAAGTTGAATGTGAATGTTTTCGAGTGCTTTCCAGTTTTAATTTATGGACCATATGTCTAAATAGACTTAATCACACCGTTTCCTTTATATTATTTTGTCTAAAGCTCTCCTTTCCACGGCTAAACCAGTGAGCTGACATAGGATGACTGCTTTTTACAGAAGTAGATTGAGATTGTTTGGCTTTAGAGTGAGTTACCTGCACTTTGTGATGGTAGACTGCCCTCCCTAGTCCAACTAGACCGATTGCAAGTGCATGTTATTTCTCACAGAAAGGGTGTGTGTGTGTGTGTGCGTGTGCACGTGCGTATGCGTGAGAGAGAGAGAAAGAGATCTACTGGAAAAAGGGCTCAAAGAGATGCTGCAAAGAGAATCATCTTTATAAGTAGTGCTGAACTTCTCAAGGCAGGAGCAGTGTAGTTACCTTCTCCATCGCAACATTCCTAACCTCTTAGGTGAAAATGACTCCTCCAGGCCAGGCACGGTGGCTCACACCTGTAATCCCAGCACTTAGGGATCACCTGAGGTTGGGAGTTCGAGACCAGTCTGGCCAACATGGTGAAACCCCATCTCTATTAAAAATACAAAAACTAGTTCGGCATGGTGGCACATGCCTATAATCCCAACTACTGGGAGGCTAAGGCTTGAGAATCACTTGAGTGTGGGAGAGGCAGAGTTTGCAGTGGGCTGAGATCGCACCACTGCACTCCAGCCTGGGTGACAGAGCAAGACTCCACTTCGAAAGAAAAAAAAAAAAAAGAAAAGAAAAAATCTCCTCCTGCTTTTGCACCCATACTTTTTTTTTTTTTTTTGAGACGGAGTCTCGCCCTGTCACCCAGGCTGTAGTGCAGTGGTGCCATCTTGGCTCATTGTAACCTCCACCTCCTGGGTTCAAGCAATTTTCCTGTCTCAGCTTCCTGAGTAGCTGGGATTACAGGCACGTGCCACCACGCTTGGCTAATTTTTGTATTTTTTAAGTAGAGATGGGGTTTCACCATGTTGGTCAGATTGGTCTCGAACTCCTGACCTTGTGATCTGCCTGCCTTGGCCTCCCAAAGTGTTGGGATTACAGGTGTGAGCCACCGCGTCCAGCCCGCTGGACATACTTCTAAAGACTGATTTGTACTTGTCTCCTCCTACCAAGGTTCCTCTTAGGTAAGGACTTTTAAAAAATATTCCCATTTCTAGGAATCATAGCATGTAATAGTTCCTCAATATATTAGATGAATAAATATATGAAAGAATTTAAAGGAATTTAAGATTAGTGACTCTGCTGGGCACAGTGGCTCACGCCTGTAATTCTGGCACTTTGTGAGGCAAGGCAGGAGGATCACTTGAGCCCAGGAGTTCAAGACCAGTCTGGACAACATAGGGAGACCTTGTCTGTACAAAACATAAAAAATTAGCTGGGCATGGTGATGTGCACCTATAGTCTCAGCTACTTAAGAGGCTGAGGTGGGAGGATCACTTGAGCCCAGGAGTTCAAGACCAGTCTGGGCAACATAGTGAGACCTTGTCTCTACAAAAAATATAAAAAATAAAAAATTATCTGGGCATGGTGGCATGTGCCTGTGGTCTCAGTTACTTGATAGGCTGAGGTGGGAGGATCACTTGAGTCTGGGAGGTTGAGGCTACAGTGAGCTGTGATGGTACCACTGCACTCCACCCTGGGTAACAGAGCGAGACACTGTCTAGAAAAAAAATTTAGTAACTCACTTTTTCTGGATATAGTCTAAAAGAACCCTTAAAAAGGACTTGCAGGCAGAGTGTGGTGGCTCACACCTGTAATCCCAGCATTTTGGAAGACCGAAGGGGGTGGATCACTTGAGGTCAGGAGTTGGAGACCAGCCTGGGCAATATGATGAAACCTCATCTCTACGCAAAATACAAAAAAAAATTAGCTGGGCATAGTGGCGCATTCCTGTAGTTCCAGCTACTTGGGAGATTGAGGCAGGAGGATTGCTTGAGCCCAGGAAACGGAGGTTGCTGTGAGCTGAGATCGCGCCACTGCACTCCAGCCTGGGCAACAGAACGAGACTCTGTCTCAAAAAAAAAAAAAAGAAAAAGAAAAAGAAGAAAAAAGACTTGTGGTAGTCTTTTTATAATCTCTAAATGTATTTTCCTCTTCTTTGGCATACATTTAATCTTCTTGGTTAGTAATAATTGAAATCACATGGAACTGAGGAATTTGTGCTCTTTTTTTCTTACAAAATAATTACTCATACTCAAGGTCTTCTCCTAAATTGTCTCAAATTAGAGTAGGTGGTAATTCTGGGAAGAATGTATTAGAGGGTCATGAGTGAGCATATTTCGAGATCCCATAAGGCTGTCATTGGTCCATTTGATATATAGCATAAGATTTTTTTTCTAGCAATTTAGGTTGAAGATTCAAAGGGAGAGAGAAGTACTAGTTGATTGATTTAAAGTATCTAATTAAATATTATTAATATATAGTTAAGATATACAATTATTTAGGAGGCTGACCTTATCCCTACTTTCATTCTTTAAATACTTTTTAAAAATTCAGATTTCTATTAAAATATGCAAGATCACTTTAAGAAGCTAGGGAGCTTGAATGTTTAAATAAAATCCAATTTTCCATACACAAGACAGACTTCTTCCTGTTTCTGACTGCTGGTTAGTCTTAGTGGGATTTGTTTGGCTTTTATGAATGCCATTAAATTTTAATGTGCAGATCAGATGTCTTATTGTGTAAAAAAATGGTTCAGTCTCTGTTTTGGACCTATCATTTTACCACACAAGGGAACCATTAGTGATAATCAATTTTATTCCTGTAAACCTTTTCCATTTCATCTTTTCTTTTTCAGTTTCCTTTCTCCATAATGGTCATTCTTGTCATTTTTTTTCCAAATTTGAAAAACTTATACAGTAACTGGATTTCATAAATAGATATATCACAAGACTTGTAGTTGGTGATGCTTTTGTTTGTTGGCTATAATTTCATAAATGTTCAAGTTCCCTGGAAATAATTTCTTTAAATATTACCCTACCACTACCTTCTCTCCTTTGGAAACTTTAATTACACATATATTAGGCTGCTTGGAGTTGTCCCACAGCTCACTGATGCCATTTGTTTTTTAAAATCTTTTTTCACCCTGTTTTATTTTGGATAGTCTTTATTGCTATGACTTCAATTTCACTATTTTTTCCCCTGCAATATCTAATCTGCTAGTAATTCACAGTGTATTTTTATATCTCAGACATATCTTTCGTATCTAGTTGTTCTATTTGGGTCTTTTTCTCTATCTTCCATTTATCTAACTAGGGTAACCAATCTACTTTTTTTTTTTTTTTTTTTTTGAGACAGGATCTTGCTGGGTCACTCAGGATGGAGTGCAATCACGGCCCACTGCAGCCTCAACCTCCTGGGCCCAAGTGATCCTCCCACCTCAGCCTCAAGAGTAGCTGGGGCTACAGGCGCACAACACCATGCCATTACATTTTTTATTTTTATTTTTTGAGATGGGGTCTTACTCTGTTGCCCAGGCTGGAGTGCAGTGGCACAATCACGGCTCACTGCATCCTCAACTTCCCTGGGTTTAGGTGATCCAGCCACCTCAGCCTCCTGAGTAGCTGGGACTATAGGAGTGCACCACCACACATGGCTAATTTTTTATTTTTTGTAAAAATGGGGTTTTGCCATGCTGCCCAGGCTGGTCTTGAACTCCTGAGCTCAAGAGATCCTTCTGCCTCAGCCTCCCAAAGTGCTAGGATTACAGGTGTGAGCCACCATGCCTGGCCTGATTTTTTTTTTTTTTTGGTAGAGATGGAGTCTTGCTATATTGCCCAGGCTGGCCTTGAACTCCTGGCCTCAAGCAATCCTTCTGCCTCAGCCTCCCAGACCACGGTATTAGGCACTGTGCCCAGCTCAATCTTTACTTTTGTTTTTTGAACATGTGGAGTACAGTTATGACCATTTTAATGTTCTTATGTACTGATTCTGTCATCTTTGTCATTTCTAGGTTGGTTTTGTTTTGAAATAGGGTCTTATTCTGTCACCCAGTATGGGATGTGGTAGTGCGATAATGGCTCACTGCAGCCTTGGCCTCTTGGGCTCAAGTGATTCTCCCACCTTAGCCTCCTGAGTAGCTGGGACCACAGGTACTTACCACTGTTCCTGGCTAATTTTTAAATTTTTTGTAGAGACAAGGTCTTCCTTGCCCGGGTGCAGTGGCTCACACCTATAATCCCAACACTTTGGGAGGCTGAGGCGGGTGGATCCCTTGAGGCCAGGAGTTCGAGACCAGCCTGACCATCATGATAAAACCCCGTCGCTACTAAAAATATAAAAATTAGCCAGCTGTGGTGTGGTAGCACACACTTGTAATCCCGGCTACGTGGGAGGCTGAGGCACAAGAATCCTTTGAACCCAAGAGGTGGAGGTTGCTTTGAGCCGAGATCGCACCACTGCACTCCAGCCTGGGCGACACAGCCAGACTTTGTCTAAAAAAAAGAAGACAGGGTCTCCCTGTGTTGCCCAGGCTGGTCTTGAACTCCTGGCCTCAAGCAGTCCTCCTCTCATCCTCAGCCTCCTAAAGTGTTGGGATTACAGGCATGAGCCATGACACCAGGCCCTAGGTTGGTTTTGAATGATTGACTTTTCTCTTCATTATTGGCGGTATTTTCATGCCTTCTTGTATACCTGATAATTTTTGATTGGATGAGAGTTTCCTCTTATTGCTGTGACAAGTCACCAGAAACTTTGTGGTTTAAAACAACACAAATTTATTATCTTACAGTTCTGGAAGCCAGAAGTCCAAAGTGAGTCAGCAGGGCTACATTCTTTCTGGAAACTCTAGAAAAGACTCTGTTTCTTCGCCTTTTCCAGCTTCTAGAGGCTGCCTGCTTTCCTCGGCTTGTAGCCCCACATTACTCCAGTCTCTGCTTTCATTATCATACCTCCTTCTCTCCTGCTTCCACTGCCATGTCAGTGAAATAATGCCCTCAGTTTGCTAATAAAATAACTGTCAACTTAGAATTCTGTACTGCTATAATAGTCTTTGAAGAATGAGGACAAAACAGACATTATCAAACAAAAACTGATACATTTTGTCACCAGCAGACTTTTACTAGGGGAAATCCTAAAGAATGTACTTCAGACAAGTCAGCTGATCCCAGATGTAAGCCTGAAATACAAGAGGGAATGATGAGCCAAGATACTGGACAGTTTGTTGGTAAATGTAGATAAGTGTTGATGTATATAATAATGGGATGTTTTTACTCAACGCTTCTGATACCAGGTGTATGGCTTTTTTTTCCCACACCAACAACCAGTCTTCCAACTTTTCAGACACCAACTTGGTATTCAGCAGCGCAATTCAATTCTGACACTAACTATCCAGAGTTAGTGTCAGACTCCACAGGTTTAAGTGCTTAGTCCCATAAAACTATCCTCACTTCAGATACCAGTCACAAGTATTGGGTGCCTGGTATACCCACACTTCTGTCTGACTTTACTACAAAGTTGGGAGTTCCTACAACTCCCCGCTTTCGGGTTTGTTAATTCGCTAGAATGGCTCACATAACTCACGGAAATACTTTACTCAAATAGTTACCAGTTTATTATAAAGGATACAACCCACGAACAGCCAAATGGAAGAGATGCATAGGGCAAGATATGATGAGGAAGATTTCATGCTGCCTGGGTGCACCACCTCCCAGCACCCAGATGTGTTCACCAACTCAGAAACTCTCTGACCATGCCTTGATGTTTCTGGAACCAGCTCCCGTTTTGAAGCTATCTAGGGTCCCCCAGCCACTAGTCATCTTATTAGCATACAAAAGACACTTTTTTTTTTTTTGAGACAGGGTCCAGCTCT
The DNA here is from genome assembly GCF_029281585.2 of Gorilla gorilla gorilla. Lineage (NCBI taxonomy): Eukaryota > Metazoa > Chordata > Mammalia > Primates > Hominidae > Gorilla > Gorilla gorilla. The sequence goes on along the minus strand of NC_073232.2, from coordinate 41,687,442 downwards.
GTCACCCACACTGGAGTGCAGTGGCATGATCATAGCTCACTACAGCCTTGATATCCTGGACTCAAGCACTCCTCCTGCCTCAGCCTCCTGAGTAGCTAGGACTACAGGTGTGAGCCACCGTGCCTGCCTATCTTTTTAAAATTTTTAGTAGAGATGAGATCTTGCTCTGTTACCCAGGCTCGTCTGGAACTCCTGAGCTCAAGTGATCCTCCTGCCTTGGGCTTCCAAAGTACTGGGATTACAGGCATGAGCCACTGTGCCTGTCCACAAAGACACTTTTAAGTGTCAAAAGACACTTTTAGGAAAAATATTTTTCCTAAAATTTGGATCACTCATTCTTTTCAATAACACATAGAAAATTTATAAAAATAAATCATATGTTAAGCCATGAAGCTAGCCTAAATATATTTCAGTGCCTTAAGACCACATTTTCTACACAACTCATTTGAATGATAAATCAATGATCAGAAGATAAGTAGAAGAGTCCTTTATATGTAGAAGTATATTTTAAAATTCCCAAACAATTCATTGTTAAATAAATCACAGTGACAATTAAAAATGAATGACAAAAACACTACCTATCAAAACCCATGGGGCCAGTAAACAGTGAAACAAACAAACAAACAATCCTCAGTTTTATTAATAAAAGAAAAATGCAGGGCTGGGCACAGTGGCTCAAATGTATAATCCCAGCACTTTTTTTTTTTTTTTTTTTTTTCAGACTGAGTCTCACTCTGTCGCTTAGGCTGAAGTGCAGTGGCGTGATCTTGACTCAATGCAACCTCTGCCTCCCAGGTTCAAGCAATTCTCCTGCCTCAGCCTCCCAAGTAGCTGGGATTACAGGCGCTTGCCACCATGCCTGGCTAATTTTTGTATTTTTAGTAGAGACAGTGTTTCACCATGATGGCCAGGCTGGTCTCCAACTCCTGACCTCAAGTGATCCACCTACCTCGGCCTCCCAGAGTGCTGGGTTTACAGGTGTGAGCCACTGTGCCTGGCCCCCAGCACTTTAGGAGTCTGATATGGATGAATTGCTTGAGCCCAGAAGTTCACGACCAGCCTGTGCAACATGGCAACACTCCATCGCTACAAAAAATAAACATAATTAGCTGGGTATGATGGTCTGTGCCTGTAGTCCCAGCTACTTGAGAGGCTGAGGTGGGAGGTGACCGGGAGGTCGAGGCTGCAGTGAGCCATGATTATACCACTGCACCTGCCGCCTGGGCAACAGACCGAGACCCTGTCTCAAAAAAAAAGAAAGAAAAAAAAAGCAAGTTAAATTCACAATAGTTTATCATTTCACACTGACCAGATTGGCATATTAAAAGTTCAGACGATGAAGATCAAGTTTGTATACTGCTGGTAGAAGTATTCAATTGATAAAATCATTTTGGAAAGCAATTTGTCATTCCCTGGTAAAGTTGAATATATTTATTTTCTGTAATTTAGTATTTCCATTACTAGATATATAATCTAAACTCTGTTCATGTGTACCAGGAGCCAGAATAAAAATTTTCACAGCACTATTATTCATATTAACACTAATAACAGAAACAAGAACCTAGAACACCTCTAACATCCAGCAGAGGTAGAATGGGTAAATCAATTTTGGTATATATATATATATATATATATATATTTTTTTTTTTTTTTTTGAGATGGAGTTTCACTTTTATTGCCCAGGCTGGAGTGCAATGGCACGATCTCAGCTCACCGCAACCTCCGCCTCCCAGGTTTAAGTAATTCTCCTGCCTCAGCCTCCCGAGTAGCTGGGATTACAGGCATGTGCCACCACGCCCAGCTAATTTTGTATTTTTAATACAGACGGGGTTTCTCCATGTTGGTCAGGCAGGTCTTGAACTCCCGACCTCAGGTGATCCACCCGCCTCAGCCTCCCAAAGTGCTGAGATTACAGGCGTGAGCCACCACGCCTGGCCAATTTTGGTATATTCTCACAGGGGAATACAACATAGTCCAATTTTGGTATATTCTCACAGGGGAATACAACATAGTCCAATTTTGGTATATTCTCACAGGGGAATACAACATAGTAGCTACAGTTGTTAACATGATGGACTGAACATTATAATGTTGAACAAAAAGAACAGTCACAGAAGCATGCATAACAGTATGATTCCGCTTAAGTTCCAATATAGGCAGAACTCAACAAAAAATTGCTTAGGTATGTATACATATATAGGTGGTAAGCATATAAAGAAAATCAAGAAAATAATTAACAACATTCAGAGTAATAATTATCTCTGGAGAATAGGAAGGAGGATTTGGTTAAGGTGGGGTTCTAAAGTACCTGGTACTATTTTATAAAATGATTTTTTTTTTTTTTTTGAGACTAAATCTCACTCTATTGCCTAGGCTGGAGTGCAGTGGCATGATCTTGGCTCACCGTAACCTCTGCCTCCTGGGTTCTACTGATTCTCCTCCCTCAGCCTCCTGTGTAGCTGGGATTACAGGTGCCCGCCACCATGCCCAGCTAATTTTTGTATTTTTAGTAGAGACGGGGTTTCACCATGTTGGCCAGGCTGGTTTCGAACTCCTGACCTCAGTCCGCCCACCTTGGCCTCCCAAAGTGCTGGGATTACAGGCATGAGCCACTGCACCTGGCATAAAATGATTATTGACTTTTAGGTAGATGGTGTTTGTTTGAATTAAAATTTATACAATCTTTTACATGTGTTATTTTATTTTGTAACTTAAAAACTATGAAAATCCTCAACCTCAATGGAAATTAACACTATATTGAATAAAGACAACCTACAGACTGGGAAAAAACATTTGCAAATTGTATTTCTGATGAGAGTTTAATAACTAGCTTATCTAAGAAACTCTTACAACTCAGCCCCAAAAGACAACCTAATTGAAAAATGGGCCTAATTGAATAGACATTTCTCCATAAAAGATGTAGAAATGGACAACAAGCACATGAAAAGATGTTCACCATCATTGATCATTAAGGAACTGCAAATCAAAGCCATAATGAGATACCACTTCACACCTGCTAGGGTGGCTTTTATTTTAAAAAAAATAAGATAACAAGCATTGGTGAGGATATGGAGAATTAGGAGCCCTTATGTGAAATGGCACAGTGCTGGAAAATAGTTTGGTGGTTTCTCAAAAAATCAAACATGGAATTACTATATAAACTAGCAATTCCTCCCCTAGGTATATAACTAAGAGAAATGAAAACATTATAGCAGCATTATTCATAATTGCTAAAAGGTGTAGACAGCTCAAATGTTCATAAGTAGATTAATGGGTAAACAAACTGTGGCATATCCATACAATGGAATATTATTATTCAGCCATAAAAAAAGAATGAAGTATTGATACAGGCTACAACTTGGATGAACCTCAAAAACATGCTAAATGAAAGGAGCCAGACGTAGTGTATGAATTATTTTGTATGATGTTTCCACAGTAGGCAAATCCAGTGAGACAGAAAGCAGATTAGCGGTTATCAGGGGACGGGAGAAGGAGAAAATAGGGAGTTATTACTTAATGAGTATTGCGTGTTTTACTGAGATAATGAAGAGTTTTGGCACTAGAGAGAGGCAGTGGTTGCACAACACTGTGAATACACTAAATGCTACTGAATTGTACACTTTGAAATGGTTATTTGTATGTTACATGAATTTCACCTCAATTGAAAAGAAACTATGTTTGGATCCAATTTTTGTTTATTATTGGTGAAGATCCAAAATTTGAATTGGTGAGAAGGTAAGAACTGTTTAGTATAACTTCTGCAGATTGCAATATGGCAACATTTGTTAAAAATTATACATATGCATACCTTTGACTCAGCAATTTTATATCTAGAATGTATCCTACAGACATACAGGGTAAAATTACATGTATTCAAGGTGATTCATCACAGCAGGCTAATAACTATTAGCCTGGGCTATTTTGTAGCTTTATAAAAGTAGGAGGAGGCTCTTTATGTACTTTTCTTTCTTTTTTTCTTCTTCTTCTTTTCTTTGTTCTTTTTTTGGAGTCTTGCTCTGTTGCCCTCTGCTTCCTGGGTTCAAGCGATTCTGCTGCCTCAGCCTCCCCAGTAGCTGGGATTACAGGCCCCTGCCACCATGCCTGGCTAATTTTTGTACTTTTGGTAGAGATAGGGTTTCACCATGTTGGCCAGGCTGATCTCGAAATCCTGACCTAAAGTAATCCACCTGCCTTGGCCTCCCAAAGTGCTGGGATTACACGTGTGAGCCACCATGCACGGCCCTCTTTATGTACTTTTAATAGAACAACACATAAGTGTAAAAAGCAGAATGCAGCGAGTGACCATAGTATGATCCTATTTGTGTAAAAAAGGGGGGAAATGTACATTTTTGCTTCTTTGAGGCCTGAAATGTTTTATGAAGACATTTACATACAGAGGAAATACAACATTGGAGGAAACTCAGTATTGGTTGCAAGTGGGATGGAACGAGTGCATGGAAGATAGTGAAGGGAAAGAGATTTCTCATTGTATGCCCTTTTGGTTTTAAATATGTGTATATGCTTGTGTAATATGTATGAATATATATTATATATTTAAAATAAAATTAAAATTTTAATTTTAAAATTAAAAAGAACAAAATATCCAGTCCTTTAAGCCTGATCAAAAGCCACATCAAACAGGTCTTGCCCTTCACTGATATTTATTATATACTGCCTTATGTTTTTTTTGTTTGTTTGTTTGTTCGTTTGTTTTGGAGACAGAGTCTAACTCTGTCACCCAGGCTGGAGTGCAGTGGCATGATCTCGGCTCACTGCAACCTCCACCTCTGATTCTCCTGCCTCTGAGTAGCTGGGATTACAGATGTCCACCACTATGCCTGGCTAATTTTTGTATTTTTAGTAGAGACGGGGTTTCACCATGTTGGCCAGGCTGGTCTCGAACTCCCAACCTCAAGTGATCTGCCCACCTTGGCCTCTCAAAGTGCTGGGATTACAGGCATGAGCCAACTGCGCCCGGCCATGTATTGGCTTATTCTGCCAATGTTTGTGTCTTGCCTTAGTAAAGTATGCTCCTCGAGAGTTGGAATAGTGCTTTTTACATCTTTATATACATACCTACAGTGTCCACAGCCCAGTGCTTTTTATGTAGTTGAAATTCATAAGTTGGTTTAATTCTACTTGTTAACAATGTATTACTGCTTTAAACTTGTGGAGTTTCTGTATTACTTCATTTATCCTCAAAAGAACCTGGTGAGATAGGCTTTTATTTGCAGGTGACATTTTCTATGTTTTCAAATGAGACTGTATAATTCTGGCTAAGCATTTTAACTTTAAGCAGTTTGTTCCTTATCTTTGTAAGTTAGTCAGTCACAACATAATGGCTATATTGAATATGAGACTAGAGGAGATGATCTATTAGGTTATTTTCAACTCTGTGGGGATGAATAATTGAATGAATGAATGAATACATTTTATTAGTACAAGGAAGGCAAACAGAATACTTGGTGTATGCATTTTGGGTTCCTCTTTTAAATGAATCCCTCCCCAGCTCCCCTTCCACCACTCAACCTTTGGCTGACCTGGTTACTTATATTAATATTAAACTATTAATAACTGGCTTAGTTACTAATAATAGTGACCTTTAATTAACAATATATTTTATTTTAATTTTTAAATTTTTGTTTTTATTTTCTTTTAACAATATATTTTCAAATGGTCCAATGGATTTATCAAACAAATTTATTTAGCTAGATGAATGAGTGAGAAATTTATGCATTGCCTCATACTTTTTCTTTGTGTTTCTTCCTATTCCTTTGCTTTGTTTAGTTATTAAATTTCACTTAACACCATGCTTTGGCATTTTATTTCCAGATGTTAGATCTGAAAATGATCTAACATTTCAGCAAAGAACTGAAGGATTTCAGTTCTTTGTGCAGTGTCTTTTAATAGCAGTATGTATAGGGTGGGGATCTGATCCCCCCCTTATACACACTGGGGAGGAATAAGGAAACAAAGGCATTGCAGAGATAGAGCAACCTAAAGTCAAAGAGCCCAGATGTTTTCTCATCATTTTCCGTTGTCAGGAAATAAAGAATAAGGGCAGTGCACTGAATGAATGTGCTGCTTTTACCTGTAATTTTGTAATTTTCTTTTTGAAACAGGGTCTCTCAAAATGCTGAGATTACAGGCATGAGCCACTGTGTCCTGCCTAAATTGTAAAATCTAAAAACGTAGGTTCTATTATCAATTGGTCTTGGCTATTTTTCATGTAGGGAAAAAAACTGTGAATTTACATGCATATTCTCTCTTTGTATTTGCATATGGTATTCTTCTGTGTGGTTCTGCCGGTGTGTTAACCTGTGTTCTTCCCTATAGGGTTGAGAATGCTTGCACCAAGCTTGTCCAGGCAGCTCAGATGCTTCAGTCAGACCCTTACTCAGTGCCTGCTCGAGATTATCTAATTGATGGGTCAAGGGGCATCCTCTCTGGAACATCAGACCTGCTCCTTACCTTCGATGAGGCTGAGGTAGGCAATCTGAGACAAAAAGCCTACTCTTGAAGATAATAATGGAAGATTGATGATTGTTTAGAATGAAAATATGTTGAATGCTGCACATCTGTGTTACCGTGTTTGCTAGTTGTCCACCCATGTGATTGAATACTCTGAAATGTTTTTTCAGGTCCGTAAAATTATTAGAGTTTGCAAAGGAATTTTGGAATATCTTACAGTGGCAGAGGTGGTGGAGACTATGGAAGATTTGGTCACTTACACAAAGAATCTTGGGCCAGGTTAGTTTTATCCAATTTCTATAACATTTTTTAAGGATTGTCCATGTTGGAGCCAAAGGAAAGGGTACCCTCTTCCTACTTTTTGCAGAAGATAGGTGAAGATGAATTGGGCTTTCAGGTGTCTGCTCTGTTGATGGAGCTGATGCTGTGCTTTGAGGTGATGTCATTATCTCTGGTATCTGAATCTGCTTTCTACATATTGCCTTGTCAAATGAATTAAACCAAACATTGCAAATACTGCTACTGGAGAATGTAGGAAATACTTTTCTGTTATTGTAATGCTGAAGGCCATCCTGCATCCTGACCTCTCCATTCCACATTACACAGCATTCCTTCACTGTCTGCCAGCTGGCCTGTAGTTCTTTATGACCTCTTAGCTTGCTAATTAGCCTGCCTACTATTATGGATTCATGCCCTAACCCAAGGCTGCATAATATAATCAGACCTAGGAGAGAAGAGCTATTGTGGTTAAATCTTATTTTGAAATGATTATTCAGGCATCTGAGCATTAAATATTCAAAATATATAAACGGATACCAGCTTTTGATGTTACAGACATATAACATGAACTTGAGGGTCTTTAAAGTATGAATGAGACCAATGACAAGATATGTTAGATGTTTAACCTGCTTAACTTGATTTTTACCACTTTATAAAATTCATTTGTTTTATGTGAAATGTTGATTTTTAATTAACAGCATTTTTATGAGGTTCCAGTGTAGGGGTTCTGTAAAACTTAATGGCAGTTAAGAATTTGAGCCATCACTGAAGATCACCTGGAAATAGGTTTCTCTGGTGGCTTTAGAGTAGTCCTCTTAAAATTTCTCATAATACTGGCGAAAATTATATTTCCCCAAATGAAATCTTATGCAGAATCCCCAAACAAAAAAAGACAAAATGGAGCTACTTTAGGTGAAGCAGGAGCAGCCCCACCTCTGCTTCTCTTTGGTCTTGATGGTCTGTGAGACAACTTGAGAAATCCTAGGAGTAATTTGAAAATCAAAGCTTCAGAGGCTCACATAGTGCCTTTGAATAACAAGCAACATAAACAAAAAGTGCTAGCAGAGTGATTCCAAAACACCAGATGCTTTCAAACACTGTCATCCCTATAATTATTTTTATAATATTTCTATTTGTTTCTAATTATAAAACTAGTACATGCTTATTTTGGACAAATTGGAAAGTACAGAAAAATAGAAAGATGAAAACAAAACATATCACTGTTATTCTTAGAACTTTTTTCAGCCACTAGATTCAGTACTAGGCTCATGTGAGATTTTTAGCACAGAGTTCAGAGACATGGCATGAAACCTGTATGCATAGAAGCCTGGCAAAATGTTTTTCCCTTACCTGTGAATTTCTTTTTAATAAATATATATTTATTCATTTAGATGTTTAGTATTTGTGAATGTATTTATATCAAAATATGAAAATGTTTATCACATTTAGTGTTTACATTTAATACATTACTTTCGTTGAAAAGAGTAATGTTGCGTAAATTAGAGTTCAGTGATGGTGTCTGTTGTTTAAATAAGTGAGCAATCGGTTTGAACTTTCATAGTATTTCATAATGGATTTAGACTGAGAAAGCCAGACCCGGGATTGTTTCACTACTCACCCTGCACAATTTCTTCTTTGTGCCCCAGGAATGACTAAGATGGCCAAGATGATTGACGAGAGACAGCAGGAGCTCACTCACCAGGAGCACCGAGTGATGTTGGTGAACTCGATGAACACCGTGAAAGAGTTGCTGCCAGTTCTCATTTCAGGTACTTCCTGCCTGTACTTTATTTTATAGGGGGGAAAAATGTTAGCATGTTCTAAACTTTGAGGTTCATTTTGTTTTCTTTTGTTTTGTTTTCTTTTTTTTTTTTTTGAGATGAAGTCTCACTCTGTTGCCAGGCTGGAGTGCAGTGGTGCGATCTCAGCTCACTGCAACCTCTGCCTCCTGGGTTCAAGCGATTCTCCTGCCTCAGCCTCCTGAGTAGCTGGCACTACAGGTGCGCACTGCCATGCCCAGCTAATTTTTGTATTTTCAGTAGAGACGGGGTTTCACCATGTGGGCCAGGATGTCTTGATCTCTTGACCTCGTGATCTGCCTGCCTCAGCCTCCCAAAGTGCTGGGATTACATGCGTGAGCCATGGCTCCTGGCCTGAGGTTCATTTTCTTTTGTGGCTTCACTGCATGTCCTTCAGCCTAGGTAAAAATGAGACCTGATTGATTGGTTATCACATGATGGCTGTAGCTGATTGGCTGAGAACCAGTCTTCTTCTCTAATGCTGTCCTTCTCCTGTTCTTTGTTTGAAATTGCCTTCCTATGGCCTAATTCTGTTCTCCTAAAGCTCTAACAAGCCCCTTTGCTGGGAGGTGGACTCTCCTCTATAAACTCTAGCCTAGGATATTAAATTTTCACACCTTTGTGTTATAGAAAAATAATTAGGAGCTGGAATGGATATTATAGAGCATCATATGATAAAGACATGAACTCAGAGCCCTTTTTAGTGTGTATTAATCCAATTTTTCCTAAAAGATATTTAACTGTTGTTTACATCATGAGTAGATCAGTTCTTTAGTCACCAGCTGGGACTACCTTCCCACTGAGCAGTGCTCTGAAATGCAAACATGGTAGCTGCTCTCTTGACTAGCAAAAGGGAGTAGCACTTATTGAGTGTCTAGTATATGCCAGACATCTCATGGTTTATATGAATTATCTTAGTCAAGTTGTGGGTTAATTAGTTATTTCTCAGAAGGCAACTTTATTATAAAAATCTGGTGACTCATGTCATTGTGACTTCCAGCTACCTGCTTTGGTGTTTCAAGTAGTAGCTAAAAAAGGACATATGAGTATAAGAGTTCAGGAGGCTGGGCACAGTGGCTCACTCCTGTAATCCCAGCACTTTGGGAGGCTGAGGTGGGTGGATCACCTGAGGTCAGGAGTTCGAGACCAGCCTGGCCAACATGGCAAAACCCCGTCTCTACTAAAAACAAAACAAAACAAAACAAAACAAAAATTAGCCAGGATTGGTGGCAGACGCCTATAATCCCAGCTACTCAGGAGGTTGAGGCAGGAGAATTGCTCAAACCCGGGAGGTGGAGGTTGCAGTGAGCCGAGATTACGCCGAAAGTGTTGGGATTACAGGCGTGAGCCACCACGCCCAGACATTATTTTTTTCTTCTTTATGTTTGGGGGTTGGCAAATCCAAGCTACATGTTGAGAGAAATCTTGGATGATAAACTTGACATCTTGGGATCTTCTGCTGGGATCAGGGGCAGCAGGATATGCCATTCAGAGTATTACTGACAGTTTTCATATTGTCCCATTAGGTTTGTAGTAGATGGAGCCAGGGTGAGGGCCAGGATGATAACTGATTTAGAAGGATATTAGATATTTTGTGATTGCAGGTCATCAGCATATGCAGGTTAAATTAGTTACTTAATCATGTTGTGATGGTATCTTTGTACCTTGAGTTTTCTTTCTCTTTTTTATTTTTACAATAAAGGTTGTTAATGTTGGAACTTTATTGTCAAACTTGTAGTGTTTGTTTTGTATACTCATTTTAGGATCTTAAAAGCCCAAAACATCCAAAGTGTAGAACATCTTTTGTGAATATTGTTATACAACAAGATTAAATTCCAAGCTTAGTTTCTGATCTTTTATTTTTACAGCTATGAAGATTTTTGTAACAACTAAAAACTCAAAAAACCAAGGCATAGAGGAAGCTTTAAAAAATCGCAATTTTACTGTAGAAAAAATGAGTGCTGAAATTAATGAGATAATTCGTGTGTTACAACTCACCTCTTGGGATGAAGATGCCTGGGCCAGCAAGGTAAGTGTTCTTAGTGGAGAAATAAGCAAAATCCCCAACTCTCCCCGGCTGGGGGTTTTGATTGGCACCTGTCTCATACTTTATCTTGTAATTTTTGTAGCATAAGAGTACTCAGATATTGTGAAAGTAATTTCTTCTTCATTTCTGTTTCATAGGTTACTTGCTATCTTTACTAATTTCCTTTGTTCTAAGGTAGAACAAGTAAATAGGCATGTGGGGTAGATACTGGTTTAAGGCTGAGATTTATAGCTTTTCCATCAGGCTGGAGTCTTATTGGTTGGACTGGTGGAAGAGTATATTCCCGTGGATGGGAGCTCTGCCTTGTATATGGGTGGTTCTTCCCAGCTGACTAAGTAAGATACAGATATGCCTGTAATTCTGAACTTTATGGAAAACTTTTCTTTAACCAATCTTTGATCCAGAGAAATCTACAGAGGAAACTCTTGGCATTTCTAGATGTGTCCCTTGATCATTCCATTTTCCCCAAGGAAGGTTTAATTAAAATATTAGTCTTCACATTGGTCAGTTAGTTTGAGGGATCCCTTCACCCTTTGTCTGGAATCTCTTTTAGGACCCCAGAGGGGCTGGCAGATTCCTTCTAGAGCCTGTTAGCAGTGGTTTTGTGTTGCTGCTGCTCTGGTCTGCTGCTCCCTGTTTAATGACTGTGAACCAAGCTTTCAGGTCTGGGGGAACAGAGATACTTGGGTTTATACTTTCCTTGCAGGAGCCCAAGATGTAGGCAGTGGGGGGAACACACTGTCCCCAAGATCTAGCTTTCCCATGTGTGAGCCCAATGTCTCCAGGGCCAGCCAGAAGGCTGGTAGTCAACTAAAGAAGGGATTTTGTAGTATGACTTCCATTGGGTGCTCAGTAGAACGGTATGTTCTCCGGGATCTATAAGGTAATGTAAAAGCTGGGGCCTGAAATCACCAGCCCTCTCTCTTGTTGCCCTGAAAGCTAATTTAATTATATAGAGTAAGTTAGCTTATTTTAACTATGGATTTATTTACAGAGACATTTTCTCATTGATGTGAAGTTCTTGAATAGATTCTAAGACTGTATTTTAAATCTATATGGTAAAATCATTTTAACTCTGATATTTTATTTAATTTTGCTTTTGCATAGTTGACAACTTTCACTTCCCTGTTATGACTTCTTTATGCATCTTTTTTTGTTCTTTTGTTTTATTCTTTTTCTCACGTTTAGAAGGTAAGCTTTCTCTTGCCCTCTAGTTTCTTTTTCGCTTAAAAAGAGAAAAGCATGTCTGTGAGGTTTTTTTGTGCTGTGTGCCGTGCCTTATTCTGTGTATAACACTGTGCTTGAATGTGCGTCAGAATGTGATTTAATACGGGACTCTAGGCAGTGCTGGGGAGACTGACTGTGGCTCATATTGAGTGATTTCTTTGGGGAAAGCTAAAGGAAAGACATTACTGTGGGCTATCAGGCTGCCTATATTTGGTGGGTGCCTTCATTTCTTTGGGTAGGCTCCTGGGATCTTTTTTGGCCTGGTCTTTCCCATTGACTTCATTTGAGGAGCAGGATTCCCCAGGTAGCTGGGAGACCCCTGAGTTACCTGTGGACCCTGCTGTTGGGAAAGGAGACTTCCAGCTGATGCTATCTCTGTACCTGCCTCTCCCACCAGTCTTCTTTGCAGGCTCTGAAATTTTGCTTTTGGAGATGCATCATTGAGGTTTTAAGCCATAATGAAAGAGGGTAGGCTAGAGAGCTTAGATGAGGCACCTGTCCTTCATAATAATCCTAGCCTTCAAAATCCAAAGGAAAACAGAAGTGAAGTGTGTCTAAAGGTCTTCCTAACTTCATTCTGTGGCTCACTGCATGTTTTGCTGTCCAAACTGAATTAGCTGTAGTTCTCCATGACCTCATGTTCCCCTAACCCAAGCTCTTTGCTTATTCTCTTTCTTTTGCTTCTAGCAGATGAGAAAAAGTAATAAGGAGGAACAGGCATTTTAACCTTAATGTTTCTCTATTTTCAGAAGGGAAAAGCTATCCATCATTTAGTGAATAAATGTTATTGAACTTTATTTTGTGCAAGTGCCATCAAGAGCTGCTTCTCTCATTAAAAAAATGTAGTCAGTTGAGTTTTCAGGGCTAGGATTAGGCACTTGGGGATACAAGTGAAATAGACCTGGTACTCACCGTGTACAGTCTTGTAGCTGCTCCCAGTTTTATGCTGAGGAAAACCAATTTGTTAGGATGCTACAAAACTAACTTCATCTGAAATGAAAGTAGGTAAATTAAATTAGCTCAACTCAAGTACACGATGACATCAGAATGAACAAGAGATGTTTATTTTTTAATCTACTGACCATAAGAATGAAAAAGAGATGCTTATTTTTTAACCTAATGACATCAGAATAAAAAAAGAGGTTTATTTTTAACCTAATTTTGCTTTTGTTATACATTTATGTGGTTCAAATATCAAAGTGCTGCAAAAAGATATACCTGATAAGTCTTCCTCCTAACCTGGTTCCCATCCACTCTACCGCTCCTCACCCTCTAAGAGTAATCATTTCTATTGGTTACAAAAATAGAAAAAAATTTTACCCTGAAAATAGAAATTGGTAGCTAGGATTTTGGCTCTTTTTCAGTTTTGTAGCATTACGCATCTTTCATTGCTCCACTGTAAGCAGTGAATTAATCAGACCTTTTGTCTGACTGTGACTGCTGGGTTCCCATTCTGTTTAATGCATACAGTGTCTTTCAACTCTTCTCGCCCCTACCAATAAATAATTAACTTTGTCTTACCATACTTGTTTCATGCCTCCCCATTGGTGCAGTATTCTTCTGGAAAGTGATGATTCCTCTAGAAAAGTGGGGGAAGAAAGTAAGTGGAAAAAATTCTTGGTAAAAGTGCGTCTTGCCGAATAAGTTAAGATTTTAAAGAGGCAATGCAATAACTGATTATTTTACCTTTTATACCTATATTCAAATTGCACATTTACAAATTTAAAAGTAACTTTGACTTTAAACACTTCACTTATTTTAAAAGTAAAAAGTTTCCTTTTCTTAAATCAACAATCATTTTATAGCGATCATTAAAAATCAGGTTAGCATTTTTTCTGAAAATACATTATTTATTAAAAGAATTTGAGTTAAACACAATTCTAATTCTACCCTTTGTAAATTCAGTGCTCTACATTTAATTTTTTTGGTATTTATATTACTTGTATCTTGATGCATGCTGAGAATTAAGAGGAAGTGAGATAAAAAATTTTAAAAAAATTTCACTGCTAAGACTTTGAACCCTACATAGGCACTCCTGCAGCTTTGCACCTTGAATCATTAAATTCTATTATTCAGAATTAGTTCCTGTGGTGGGTCTCTCCCCACTGTGGTCCTGGGCTGGTGGTGGGTAAAAGTAGTGAGTGACTCAGATGCCTTATACAGAAGATTAGCAAACTTAACTAAGGCAGGAAATGTTGGTTAGAACTTGTGATTGTGTAATACTACCCCCTTACTTGCAGACCATTGGGATTTAAGAGTTGATTTGTTAAATTAAAAAAAAAGGTCATTTGTGGGCTTTCTATGAGCAAGTGTTCTAGTGTTTTGTTTTTAGCAGCTAATAGAATGAAAGATCTCTAAGAGCTTGAGAGAAATAGTTAATTCAGGCATTTATGATATTTTATCTCCCTGCTCCCCATGAGGAGAAAATCCCAAAATAAATTGATGTTTCCCTTCTGATCTAAGTTATCTTTGGTTAGTACATCTGATCATGCACTCATAGGTAGCATAGATTTTTAGAGCCAGGAAGGTATTCTTAGAGATAAGGAATTGAGACCCAGAGAAGGTAACTTGCATGAAGTCTCAGGACTAGACAACTTTCTCTTGTTTAAATGTAGTTTGTAAGATTTTGTTCTACTGCCCAATATATACTTTCCAGAAACATCTTAAACCAGAAACATCTGGTTTAAAACATTGACTTGCAGGTGGAAATGAGGTTAGAAAGGGGATGGAGTGGGAAGGCAGGTGTTGATGGAGGGAGAAGGGAGAGTATGGTGGGCAGTCATGGAGAGAGGTTCTTATTCCCCATATTTAAAATTTTCAAGAGCCTAGCATTGCAGGACTTTACTTTTTTAACCGAAGTTCCTCTTGATTGTCCATAGAAGGAGGTCATTATTATTCACAGGTGTTCTGAGGCCTAAATCTATGTTTAATTTAAGGAGTGTTTCAGTTCCTAGGAAAGCACGTACAAATGGTTTAGCTTGTCGTTCCATCTTTTGGTATGCAGGGAAGAGAGCCAAGGCACTGTATTTTTTTCATTTAAAACATGAATTCATACGAATTTTTTTGTTAAGAAGGAGCATAACATGGTGGGGGAGGACCCAGATAGATTCAGGCCAGCTGTCCCCAAAGCCACATGACTAGACCTGGTCTTTTTATACTTCACTCTTTCATCACCCACAAACCCCCTGAAAAACAAACCAAAAACAGATAAGAAATTGGTAGAGACTTTTCTTTTTCCCAAAGTTGAGCTTTTACAGAGAAGAATACTCAAATGAAGGTGCAGTTTTTCTCTCTTCTATTTCATATCTGAATTATACTGACCTGAAATATACAGACCTACATGACAAGGTTTAGCAAAATGGTTTGTGGTACAAAGCATGGCTGACCACAAGGGTTACGATTATTTTCACCCTTTATAAATATATCCCCAAATTGACTTCTGTCCTAGTTGTCCAGTGAATTTGTTTATGTCATATTCATTGTTTGTATACTTACATGCTTATGACAGAATTCTGTCAATTCTATAATAAATATTGCCTTTCAAAAGAAATATATATGAAAGTCTTAGGAGAAAAAAATTCCCTTAGACATGTTTGTTTTTACTAGATATGACTAACATAAAATGATTACTTATAACCTACTGTTTTCCAGAAAGAATTTAAGATGGCTCTTTCAGTTATTGTTTTAAATCTCTGAAATTGTCTAAAATTAATGCTGTTAAAAACTTTGGTAACTTATTGAAAGTCTCAGTTATTAAATGCAGCTTCATTCAAAATTGGCTATTGGTTCCTTTTAGGGGAAAATGAACATCTCTTAATTTTAACTTCTTGACGGTGTCACACCTCCCACTGAGCAGTAAATTACTCACTTCCTGAGAATTACATTCTTTCCTTGCAGTACTGGCCATTAGAGCTTTATTAAGGAGAAAAAAAGAAATGATTTTTGAGGATGCTGAATAGACAAAAACTATTTTTTCTATTGTGTTTCAAATCATTTTTGGGCATTGGAGAATAAAAGCCGTCATTTTTGTTAGTGTAGATTATGAATTTGATTTCTGGAGCTTATTTTCTCTGCAGTATTAACCAAAGTCAAAACTGACAAGGCAGAGATTTGCTGACTATTGTTGGAGATTAGTAGAATCTTTAGCAACTCTCCTTGGTAAAAGAAAAAAAAAATTTGTTTCATTTGATAAGCAATGAGGTTTGGAGTCAACAAACCTGAGATCAAATTAGGTTTGTAGGAGTCAGTTCCTGTTTCTTAATTTGTAGTATTATTTAAATGACATTTAAATTTGAGATTCAATGAGGTAAGGAGGGGGAAAGTAGCTAAAACAGAACCTAACATGCAGGGAATGCATATTAAATTCAATGCATGTCAGTTGAATTTAGTTTCCTAACTAGTAGCCTTTAATGTTAGAGTAGACATAAAAATTTCTGACCTTCGTTTCCCTTTGAATTTAGATTTTTGAAATGTAATAAATACCTATTGCTTTTCTCACTGAAAATAAAAGTGTGTTAGGAAAATGGTTTAACAGGTTTTAAGTGAAATATTTTTACATTGACATAATTATTCTCCAGGATGTGCACACACTTCCTAAGTAAGAGTTTGTGATTAAAAGAAAACCTATGCCTAGATAACTTGTGTTAGATCCTGAAGGCTACCCAGTTCTCTGAGGTTAGGAGTTGTCTGGCCTCAAGTCTTTTAAAAAGTTATTGATTCAGGCCTTGCTAATTTGGAATTAAGCTAAAGTTGACCTTTGCATTAATTTTGAAGGCAACGTTTTCTGCACAAATTAATTTAAGACATGATAGGAGAGATTTGCTGATATTCAAACCATTTGAGAATCAAAGCACTTAAAAAATACCACATATCTTCTTCTAATTAGAAGTGGATTTTGAAATAGATCCTCTTATGACTCTGCCTTTTATTGACAGCTACCATGGTTACATATAACTTGATAATAAAAATATTTTGTTTTCAATTGTTTTGGTAATTTAGTTCACTTCTTTTTCATTGCTATAGCTGAGAATTTGCTATTTAGAGCCTTAGATAGCCAAGGATTCAACAGGAGAATCATCTGTGTCTGTTTAGAAGGGGAAGAAGGGATTCCGACAGTTGAGAGATCTGTCTTTTGAATAGGGGGCTTTGGAACAGTTGTGGACCTTGAGCCTAACTATGGGTGCTGCCAATGCTTATTTGTGATAGCGCTGTATCTTTTTTTGAATTGGAAGTGGGGATGCTCCTGGTGCCCCCGTGTGGAAAACTAGTGGTGCAACACCTTTAAGAACCCCAGTTGTGCAGGATTGGAAACTGAAGGAAGCTAGGACATTGCCTAGAATTTTAGAGGTTAACTTTGTGCTTTGATGGCTTAACTCTGTAAGAGTCAGTTTCCTACAGCAAAAAGGAGGATAGATGGTCTTTGAAGATGCTAAATAGAGACTTAAGAGATGGCTGGTGTTATATTGTTCTCTGTGTTTTTATGTGTTTAAAAAAATTTACGGAAATACTTAAATACATTTAAAGTGATTAGTCTGTTGTTTCAGCTTCTCCTGGTGTATCCTGGGAGATTTTATGCTAGTTTCCTGATAGTCCTCATGAATCCTGGTTGTAAAAAATAAGCTCAGACCCATTTATTCTATCCTGCATCTTCTTCCAGGTGAGGGATAGTAAGGGAACTAAGAAGGAGGAATAGCAGGGAAGGTCAGAAAACACTTCTAAATTATATTACTTTGAGGGGTTTATTTGTAGAATTAAAATTAAACTGGTAGATTAACATTTTCAATTGTTTCTTCCAACCAGTAATTCCAAGTTTTTCAGGTTAATTGAATATAGTGAAATATCATCCAGTGTGTGCATTTCAAAACAAGATGTAAAAGAACTGTGATTTGTGGCACCACATACTAATGAGGCTTCCCTGAAGTGGGAAGGGCTTTGGCAAGGCTGCAGTAGATGAATGTTGACTAGTGGAAAGGCTGATAATGAGGCATGTGACAACAGGGCTTTTTCCTGCTGAAGACATTAAACATATTCTGGCTTGAGCAATTTTACCAGTTTTCACAGTTTTAGCAATAGGGAACCCAATTCCACTCTGTTTAGCAACAGAGTAGAATTAACTGAATATTTGCATGCAAGATGCTGCATTTTGACAGAAATGAGAATTGTGGTGTGGTGACAATATTTTTAAGGCCTTCGTAGGACTGACTACCTTAGCTATGTATGTTAATGCTGTAACTTCTTCTCTGTCTTACTTTGTATCATGGTATCTCAACTTTTGCAAAGAAAATAATTGTGGGATTTCTTCCCAAAAGGACACTGAAGCCATGAAGAGAGCATTGGCCTCCATAGACTCCAAACTGAACCAGGCCAAAGGTTGGCTCCGTGACCCTAGTGCCTCCCCAGGTAACCCTCTAGTTCTGCTTTTCTGATCGATACAACGATAAGCTAAAAACCAAGCAAATGAAAGAAAGAAATTTTCCTATAATCTCATCATCTGAGAGAACTACTGTAACATTATGGGGCATACCCCATTATCTGATAGTTCTGAGTAACTGAAGCAAGTAGTAGGCCTTACAAGGATGAAGGGAATAGATTCGATCACCTCTAATCACGGAGGAGTAAGTCATACTGAGCTGGGCATTCTTTGCAAAATTTTTGGTTCTCCCCTTCCCTGAATCCAAAAGGTAATTATTTTGAATGAAAGTTCTTCTCTTCCAGTTCCCATTGAGCGGACTTCCATTTATGTCAACAGAGTTCTTAATTAAGCAGATTAAATCATGATGCCAATGAGAATTGGAAAGTTGACTGTATAAAGATAAGACCCAAATAGGTTACTGAACTAGGCTTTATTGATTTTCTAATCTAATATTTATTCTGTTTTAGATTAATATTTGAATGAATGTGAAAAACCTAAAGTAGGTTGGAGGTGCTAAATACTATTAAATTGTTAGAGTCTGTTTTCATCATCCATATTCTTACCACAAGCTACTTAGTATCTCCAAATAGATACAGTTCCAAGTATCTTTTTTTGCGTGTCTGTTGTTGAAACCTCACTCTATGGTTTAAGGGCACTGCTTGGCTGTTAGCTATCAGATATGTTGCCTTCTATTCACTCGTCTTGTTTAAAATCATCCATTCCTTGGTGAATGAAATGACTTGTAAAGTATCCTCTCTAAATAATGAATGTGTCAACAATGTAGATATTGAATATCTCTTTATTTTAGGGGATGCTGGTGAGCAGGCCATCAGACAGATCTTAGATGAAGCTGGAAAAGTTGGTGAACTCTGTGCAGGCAAAGAACGCAGGGAGATTCTGGGAACTTGCAAAATGCTAGGGCAGATGACTGATCAAGTGGCTGACCTCCGTGCCAGGTAAAAGTTCCTCTGTCCTTACAGAGCAGTAGTGGGTAACTCACTCCTAACAGGGTGATTCAGAAAACAAGCCTCTGCCAGTTTTGAGTTATCTCTTTGGCTAGTAGATAACAGAGATATTATAGTCTATTAAATTCTTTTGAGATGGAGGTGAACTTTCCCTTTGCTGACTTTATTTATTTATTTATTTATTATTTTTTGAGACAGAGTCTCACTCTGTTACCCAGATTGGAGTGCGGTGGTGCGATCTTGGCTCACTGCAACCTCCACCTCCCAGGTTCAAGAGATTCTCCTGCCTCAGCCTCCCGGGTAGCTGGGATTATAGGCGCCCGCCATCACACCTGGCTAATTTTTGTTTGTTTGTTTGTTTGTTTGAGATGGAGTCTTACTCTGTTGCCAGGCTGGAGTGCAGTGGCGCGATCTTGGGTCACTGCAACCTCCGACTCCGTGGTTCAAGCAATTCTCTGCCTCAACCTCCCGAGTAGCTGGGATTATAGGCGCCCGCCACCACGACCAGCAAATTTTTGTATTTTTAGTACAGACGGGGTTTCACCATCTTAGCCAGGCTGGTCTTGAACTCCTGACCTCATGATCCACCCTCCTCGGCCTCCCAAAGTGCTGGGATTACGGGAGTGAGCCACTGTGCCCGGCCACGCCTGGCTAATTTTTGTATTTTTAGTAGAGATGGGGTTTTGCCAGGTTGGCCAGGTTGGGCTGGGATTACAGGTGTGAGCCACCATGCCTGGCCTGACTTTATTTAAAACATGTTTTTATTTATTTATTTATTTATTTATTTAGAGATGGAGTCTCACTCTGTCACCTGGGCTGGCATGCAGTGGTGCAATCTCGGCTCACTGCAGCCCCTGCCTCCCAGGCTCAAGCAATTCTCCTGCCTTAACCTCCCAAGTAGCTGGGATTACAGGCATGGGCTGGCACACCTGGCTAATTTTTTATAATTTTAGTAGAGACAGGGTTTTACCTTGTTGGCCAGGCTGGTCTCAAACTCCCAGGTGATCCACCTGCCTTGGCTTCCAAAAGTGCTGGGATTACAGGCGTGAGCCACCATGACCTGCCAAATTTTTTCTTTTTTATTTTTTTGAGATGGGAGTTTCGCTCTTGTTGCCCAGGCTGGAGTGCAATGGCGTGATCTCGGCTCACTGCAACCTTCGCCTCCTGGGTTCAAGTGATTCTCCTGCCTCAGCCTCCTGAGTAGGTAGGATTACAGGAATGCGCCACCATGCCCGGCTAAGTTTGTATTTTTAGTAGAGACGGGGTTTCTCCATGTTGGTCAGGCTGGTCTCAAACTTCCGGCCTCAGGTGATCCGCCTGCCTCGGCCTCCCAAAGTGCTGGGATTATAGGTGTGAGCCACCACGCCCGGCCAAATTTTTTATTTTTAATGACATGGCCTTGCTCTGTCACCCAGGCTCAAGTGCAGTGGTATGATCATAGTTCACTGTAACTTTGAACTCCTGGGCTCAAGCAATGTTCCTTCTTCAGCCTCCTGAGTAGATAGAACTATAGGCATGTGCCACTATGCTTGGCTAGTTTTTCAATATTTTGTAGAGATAAGGTCTTGCTATGTTTTGTGGTCTCAAACTCCTGGCCTCAAGTGATCCTCTCAAAGTGTTGAGATTAAAGGTGTGAGCCACCACTCCTGGCTTGAACTTTTAAAATACACAAATGCCTAATAATAAAGTTGAAACTTGTTCCGTAATTGAAACTGAAACACAAATCTAGTTTCTAATTTACTAGCCATAGGCTTATGAAAAATGAAGGGGCAGTGGTGAAGTCTGGCATGGGTAAATACATTTTACGGAGGATGGGGAGAAAGAAACATAGAGTGAAAACACTGGAATTATTTCACCTCATAAAAAAATCATTTAACTAGGTTATCCTCTAAGTTGGTAATTTCTGGGCTTTTTTGAGTTTCCTTTTCATGATTATTTATTCGGATTCATAATTATTTATCTTCCTTTTACCCTCCTAAAGCCTTGGCCTTTAGAGCTTTTCTCCCCATAAACTAAATAAACATAGTTTGCTATTGAGAAAACTCAATATAATATAAATTTGTTTGGAATTCATACAGATGAACTCATCCATAGTGATAATGAAGTTCTAAAAGATTTTTATAGAATTTTATGGTATGGACATTACGAAAACTTGGAATAGGATGAGACACTTGTGAAACATCATGAGATAATTGGGATACACAGGGTCTACATACAAACAGGGCTCAGAAACACTCCTCTACATGCAGTGCACCATTATACCTGGTCTCCAATATTAGTGCAATAGACATAAGAATGCAGATCTTATTTATTTATTTTTATTTTATTTTATTTTATTTTTTTGAGGCAAGAGTTTTGCTCTTGTTGCCCAGGCTGGAGTGCAATAGCATGATCTTGGCTCACTGCAGCTTCCGCCTCTTGGGTTCAAGCCATTCTCCTGCCTCAGCCTCTTGAGTACCTGGGATTACAGGCATGTGCCACCATGCCTGGGTAATTTTTGTATTTTAATAGAGACGGGGTTTCACCATGTTGATCAGGCTGGTCTTGAACTCCTGACCTCAGGTGATCCGCCTGCTGCGGCCTCCCAAAGTGCTGGGATTACGGGTGTGAGCCACTGCGCCTGGCCAAGAATGCAGATCTTAAAGGCGTGGTTCTTAACCTTTTGTGGACCAAGGTCACTTCTATCATCTGATGAAAACATTCATCCTTACCTAAAAAGATGCATATAAACATGCCCATACAATATTATGTATAATTTCTAGAGGTTCATGGATTCCCTGCAGCCCTGGAAGCTCCAGGACTTTCAGGTTGCGTCTCTATGTTGAAGGGGAAAGAAACAGCTTAAATAAATGTGATCCCATTGAGTTCAGTGAATCTTTTCTCCTGCTGAGAAGCAGTCTCCTCTGTCATGAGCATGGCAAGAACTTTGCAAAAAGGACAAAAAGTTTTGTTCTCATTCGGAGAAATGCCAGTGCAGTTTGATAGGATTCTTGGCTCTTCTGATTTCTCACTTTTGTGTCTTTTGTCTGCAACCTTTTCCCAGTATGGTAGCCAGTTTTCACTTGGAATTCTCAAATACACAGTTGTATGTGTTTAGAGAAAGATGAGTATGAGCAAGAGAATGAGGTAGTTATTGTAGGGGTTCCACCATTAATCTGTAAAGAGAAAAGGCTAGAACAGTGAAGGGTAACTATGGTCCTGCTTCACAGTGGAGCCTGCAATATCCTTTCCTGATGAAAGATTAGAAAGTTATCTCCCTGTAGTCCTTTCTTGAGTGTACCCAGCTGTTTAATATTTTAGTGGCTGAAATGCAGTAACAATTTCTTCTTGATATTCTGTTCAGTCACACAGGGTTTCTAGGTTGCTAGTATATATTTTTACCCCCATGAGACTCAATAAAATCTTTCTGTTTTGAATGAAAAAACTGTGTAGCCCATAAATAGTTTTACTTTTTCACAGTTGGACTCTTTTTTAAAAAAAAAATTTCTAAATTTCCAGCCTCAGAGAAGTTATTATTTTGTAATATACAGTTGGACTCTTTTAACAAAAAGATCTCTCATCATGAAGTAGTAGATTTGAAGAAAAAAAGCAAATTAAATCCTAAAGACTATGTTTCCTAAAAGTCTTCCCCTCTTCTGCCACATAAAAGGAAGGCCTCAACTTCAAGGAAAAAGTGTATATATACCTTTTATATACCCGACAATAAATGAATGATTCATTACCTCAAGTTTTGGTATAGATGAAAAACAGAAGAATTTTATTTTTTTTATTTTTATTTATTTATTTTTTTTAGGTTTTTCTTTTTTTTTTTTTTTTTTTCGAGACGGAGTCTCGCTCTGTCGCCTAGGCTGGAGTGCAGTGGCGTGATCTCGGCTTACTGCAAGCTCCGCCTCCCGGGTTCACACCATTCTCCTGCCTCAGCCTACCGAGTAGCTGGGACTACTAGGCGCCTGCCACCACGCCCGGCTAATTTTTTTTTTTTTTTGTATTTTTAGTAGAGACAGGGTTTCAGCGTGTTAGCCAGGATGGTCTCGATCTCGTGACCTCGTGATCCGCCCACCTTGGCCTCCCAAAGTGCTGGGATTACAGGCGTGAGCCACCGCGCCCGGCCGAAAAACAGAAGAATTTTAAAAAGAGGCTAGATAGGCTGGGTGTGGTGGCTCACACCTGTAATCCCAGCACTTTGGGAGGCTGAGGCTGGTGGATCTCTTGAGGTCGGAAGTTCAAGACCAGCCTGGCCAACAGTGTGAAACCCCGTCTCTACTAAAAATACAAAAATTAGCCAGGCATGGTGGCACATGCCTGTAATCTCAGCTACTCGGGAGGCCGAGGCAGGAGAATTGCTTGAACTACTTGAGAGGCTGAGGTAGGAGAATTTTGGCTCATTGCAACCACTGCCTCCCAAGATCGCGCCACTTCATTCCAGCCTGGAAAACAGTGAGACTCCGTCTCAAAAAAAAAAAAAAAACCCCACAGAGGCTAGATAGATGAATGACAGATCAATACTATTATGAAGGGAAGCAAAGGTGTTTTGGAGTTTATCCTAAAAATAGAAGTTCTGATTAGGATAATCAGCCATGCCATTCTACCAAATGGTAAAGTTACTGCCCCTATCATTGAGTTTACCAGGCTGCTTGGATTAAAACAATCTGGATTGTAAAATGAGGGCAAATCATACTTTGTGACTTGGAAAGTAAATAAGGAAAACAAGTAAATAGGGAAAGTAAATAGAGAAATAAGTTTCCATGAACTCATATCATTTTTAGTAGTAATAGCATATCATTTCTGAGAGAGGAAAATAGTGAAATCAGTTCTTTAGGAACTTGATGGGAAACAGTGGTTTCCTATCACCATGTGCTCAGTATTAGCTAGTTTCGATTATTTATATATTTATAGATTGCCTAGGAGGAAGGTAGGCATATAAGATTATCATTAGGTTCATTATAAAAATGATGATAATTCAGTAATAATGATAGATTTTTATTGCCAGTGTTTTCAAGTATATTATTTTGATGCTTGAAGCCACTCCATAAGATAAGTGGGGAAAATGTATTACCTACCTTCATTATATGTTACCTTCACTGTATAAGTTAGAAAATGGAAACCCAGGGAGGTTAAACATCATAAACAAGGTTCCACAGATACCAAGAGTCAAGATTTGAACACAGATCTGCTTGTTCCCAGTCTGGTACACTTTCATTAACCCTATGCATGCTGCCTCCTGAAACATTTTCAATGTATACTTGCCCATAAGAAGACAATTTAATGGACTATTTATTTCAGAAGCACACATTACTATGGTAACAAAGCCCTCCCTAGCAATAAGATCACCAGCACATTTTCCCACTGAAGTTTAGATTGGATTATGTAATCACTACCAAGAGGAGAATAATTATCAAAATTTGCTGGCCTGGTCTTCAAAGTGGTTATGCAGTTCCGTGAAGCTAATGTGCATTTTTAAAAGAAAAAGTACTTGATTTGGGCGTCTTGCTTTGTTTATGTCTGTTTTCTTGTGCTGTCCCAGATTTACTGGGAAAAAGGAAAAAGCCAAGCATGTTCATGAAAACCACATGTACTGTGCTATTGGGAATATTTTGTCATTAAGTATTTGAGGGTGTACAATGACAGCATGTGTCTGTTTTGAGCAGAGGACAAGGATCCTCACCGGTGGCCATGCAGAAAGCTCAGCAGGTATCTCAGGGTCTGGATGTGCTCACAGCAAAAGTGGAAAATGCAGCTCGCAAGCTGGAAGCCATGACCAACTCAAAGCAGAGCATTGCAAAGAAGATCGATGCTGCTCAGGTAGTAACAGTGATTTTCAGGAGGGGTGGGAAATGTTTCATAAATATCCTAAGTCATAAATATCCTATCTTTCTTCTCTGTCTCTTATCATTTACTGTGGTTGGATAATGGTTTCTAAGTGATGAGTGACTTCCAGCACTTACCAATGTTAACACCTCCTTTACCACCACAGGTTTAGACAAATGTTTATCTATATTTTGAAATAAAGATCTTAATTTACAGCACTTCAGTTAGGTAAAAGTAAGCTCTCAGAGTACCAAGGGAAGATTGCAGTACATTGGAACTATTCCTTGTCCCAGAATTCACAACTCTTGGGTCATTGTAATGTTTAGGGGTTAAAGTTTTCTGATACTGCTCTACTGTAAAATGATTTTCAAGCATTTCACAAACACACATGTTTGAGGAACTGAGGAACTAATAAGGTGTGGTTAATTCAGAGATGAGATAAAGCTTGGGAAAATATTTTATGCTAATGGGTGTAAAAAAATTGATTTTAAAAAGATGAGAGATTGAGTTCATCTTATCTAAGAACCTCCATACAATAATAAAGATCAGAATTATAAAAATGATTACTGGTGTATTACTTTGGAAATCCTTCTTCTGGCCTTGTTAAGTTTAGTAGAATGGAGTGTGTGAGTAGATCACAACGTGCTGCTTCTCCGTTTCTACGTGTAGAACTGGCTTGCAGATCCAAATGGTGGACCGGAAGGAGAAGAGCAGATTCGAGGTGCTTTGGCTGAAGCTCGGAAAATAGCAGAATTATGTGATGATCCTAAAGAAAGAGATGACATTCTACGTTCCCTTGGGGAAATATCTGCTCTGACTTCTAAATTAGCAGATCTACGAAGACAGTATGTATTTAACCCTTACATTGCCTTTTCATATCTTTTCTTCTCTCTCTTTCTCTCTCCCTTCCCTCTCCCTATCTTTCTTTCTTCCCCCAAGAACATACATATTTCAGTTCCCCTAGGTTAAATGCACTTATGATGCTCTTCCACTATATTCTCATTAATTCTAGGTGAGATGTTAATTTGCTGTATCAGTGATGTAACTGAGGTTTAATGATTTATTGCTGGTCACATAGTTATAAATTGATAAATTTAGGATGCTAAGAACTCCTTTTTTGAGATGCTTTTTAAATTTCTAAGCTAGGGCTTTCTTTGGTACATCATATTTATGACCTATCTGTTTCCCATACATAAGAGGGAAATAATTTTTGTGGCTAGCTATGAAAAGACTCCTATGTGTATATGGAGGGGAAGAAGCGTAAGAATGTACTTTCCTCCTTCCCCAGCAATGATATTTTGTAAGTAGCAAGTATAGGAGATACTTAAATTACATTTCCTGGATGATTTTTCTTGTAACAACAGCCTCCCCACAGCCTCCTCTCCTAAAGGCTCTCATGGCACCTACTTTGATGATATGGAAAAGGGGTATTTCCTCTTTTTTTTTAATTTTATTTTTTTATTTTTTTTCAGACAGGGTCTCACTCTACCACCCACGCTGGAGTGCAGCGGCATGACTGTGCCTCACTGCAGCTTTGAACTCCCAGGTTCAAGCCATCCTTCCACCTCAGCCTCTGGAGTAGCTGGGACTACAGGCACGTACCACCATGCCTGGCTAATTTTTTCACTTTTTGTAGAGACGGGGTGTTGCTATGTTGTCAGGGCTGGTCTCAAACTCAAGGGCTCAAGCTATCCTCCCACTTCAGCTTTCCAAAGTTTTGGGATTACAGGCATGAGCCACTGCACCTAACTGCTTTCTTCTTTCAATAGATATTTTTCACTTTTAAGAAAAAAACCCCTGCAGCACATGCTAAAATAACACTAAGGAAGGGTTTAACGTCAAATGTAAAAGTTGCTCTCTATACTCTTAGGACCTAATGTAAGTCCATATACATACTAGGTACTCTTTAATGTTTCTTAATGATGAAGAGGTAATGAATGGTAATGGTGCTAACAGCAGACCTTCATGTGTGGTCATTCATGCCATCATTACTTAATACTATAGCATACACATAAACATACATCTATGTAACCTCTTGCCAGGAGTAGCCACGATCAGAATCATGTTAAAGACCCTCTTTGTTCAACTTTATAAAGGAGAATGTTATAAAAATTTAGAATCATAAAGGAACTCTTAAGAGAGTATCTAGGCTGGGCATGGTAGCTCAGGCCTGTAATCCCAACACTTGGTGAGGCTGAGGGCGTGTGGATCACTTGAGGTCAGGAATTCAAGACCAGCCTGCCAGCCTGGCCAACATGGTGAAACCCTGTCTCTACTAAAAAAATACAAAAATTAGCCAGGCCTGGTGGTGGGTGTGTAATCCCAGCTACTCAGAGGCTGAGGCAAGAGAATAGCTTGAACCCAGGAAGTGGAGGTTGCATTGAGCTGAGATTGTGCCGCTGCACTCCAGCCTGGGTGACAGAGTGAGACTCTGTCTCAGCAAAAAAAAAAAAAAAAAAAAAAAGAAAGAAAAGAAAAGAAAAAAAAGAGAGAGAGTATCTAAATTAGCTGTTCTGGCGGATGGGCTATTATTTTTATTTATGTATGTAATTAATTAATTTATTTATTTATTTATTTATTTATTTATTTATTTTTGAGACGGAGTCTTGCTCTGCTGCCAGGGTGGAGTGCAATGGCGCGATCTTGGCTCACTGCATCCTCCGCTTGCCAAGTTCAAGTGATTCTCCTGCCTCAGCCTCCCAAGTAGCTGGGACTACAGGTGCGCACCACCACGTCCAGCTAAATTTTTGTATTTTTATTAGAGATGGGGTTTCACCATGTTGTCCAGGATGGTCTCGATCTCTTGACCTCGTGATCCACCCGCCTCAGCCTCCCAAGTCCTGGGATTACAGGTGTGAGCCACCACACCTGGCCTATTATTTTTATTTTTACAGATGAGACAGATAAAGTTAGCCTGAAAGTTACCTTTCTATGGCTGAGAGGACCTGAGATGGAAAATGAGTCAGATTCTTTGTATTTTTATAATGGTTAGAATTTGAAGTCTTTGGAATAAGGTTTTGGGGGCAGTTTTTTTCTTTGTGATATAATTGTGGTTGTCTTTTTATTTCTGTGTTGATACTTGGTTGAGGTTCTTTGGTTGGAAGGACCTGGTCAAGTAAAAAGTAGAGGATTATTGAAAATAGAGGCACCTCATCAAACCCAATAGCTTGAATGTGGCCAGATCTTGGGCAACTGGAAGCCCCTCTCTCCACCTCTTAGTCGCTGTGTGGGATCCTCTATGTCTGTTTCACCCTGTGTGTTGACTTAGTTTATTTATCTGGGGGTTTTGTCTCCAGCTGTGAGCTACCACAGCCCAGGCTTAATCACTTTCCAGCTCCAGATCCCATCACTGGTTGACTATGCAGTGTTTTTGAAATATGGACCCAGGATTATCTGCCTAAGAATCATCTGAGAAGGTCGTTAAAAATGCAGACCCCTTGACCCCACCCCAGACATACTTAATTGGAATCGCTTTTGATGGTGGGTTTAATAATCTGTATTTAAAAATAAGATCTCCAGTGACTTTTATCCACACTGGACTTTGAGAACCCCCAGAATCTAATTGAGTGCCTTGCCTGACTGTGGGTATGTTGTCCTTGAGGTAGATAACCACCCAGTTTAATCAGTTATGGCAAGGACTGGGGATTATGTGATACCAAATGTATAGTAGTTTATGAATGAAGGCTGCGCACGTGACTCATGCCTGTAATCCTAGCACTTTGGGAGGCTGACGTGGGCACATCACCCGAGGTCAGGAGTTCGAGACCAGCCCAGTCAACATGGTGAAAACCCGTTTCTACTAAAAATAGAGAAATTAGCTGGGTGTGGTGGTGGGCACCTATAATCCTAGCTACTCAGGAGGCTGAGACAAGAGAATGGCATGAACCCGAGAGGCAGAGGTTGCAGTGAGCCGAGATCGTGCCACTGTACTCCAGCCTGGGCAACACAGCGAGACTCCATCTCTAAACAAAACAAACAAAAAAAAGTGTGGCGACTCTGAAGTCACAGTGTTGGGTTTGAATCCTGACTCTATCAAAGTAAATAATGGGACATTGGGCAAGTTATCCAACCTCATACCTCCATTTTGTTTCTTTAATAATGAGGATAATACTGTTATTTACATCATGGGGTTGTTGTAAGGATTAAATAATATAAGGCAACTGCTTATGGCTGGGTGTGGTAGGTCATGCCTATAATCCCAGCACAGGACTCTGGGAGGCCCAGGTGGTAGGATCACTTAAACCCAGTAGTTAAGGACCAGCTTGGGAAACATCGGGAGAATGTTTCCTATCTCCACAAAATATTTTTTTTTAAATTAGCCAGGTGTGGTGGTGCATGCCTATAGTCCCAGCTACCTGGAAGGCTGAGGCAGGAGGATTGCTGCAGTGAGCCCTGGGAGGTCAAGCCTGCTGTGAGCCATGATCTCACCACTGCATTCCAGCCGGGGTGATGGAGCGAAACCCCTCTCAAAACAAAAGACAAACAACAACAAAAAATTGCTTGCAACGGTACCTGGCAGAATTAGGACTCAAAAGATAGTACTACTACTAGTTTGACTATAACTGTTTCAGCTGGTCCTACAACAAACATGGCTGCCTGGGCCCACCCAGTTCCAGAGGAAACTAGTGTTTTCAGAGGTGGCAGGCAGAGGGTGCCGCTAACCTAGCGATGATTGATTGAGCTCAGCTAACCAAATGATTGATTTGAGCTTTACTGATGCAAACTCATATTTAATGTCTTAACTAGGACAAAATAATCTGAATGTAAATTATTAATTTCTTATGTAAGGGCCAAATAAATAAACCACTCCTTTCAAACCAAATTAATAGTAATCAGGAGCAATTTGTCATCCTATTAGCATTTGTCATTAGCAGCTAAGTGATCTCAATGTAAATAGTGTTTATGTGTGACAGAATGGCTGTCTTTTTCTCTGTAGGGGGAAAGGAGATTCTCCAGAGGCTCGAGCCTTGGCCAAACAGGTGGCCACGGCCCTGCAGAACCTGCAGACCAAAACCAACCGGGCTGTGGCCAACAGCAGACCGGCCAAAGCAGCTGTACACCTTGAGGGCAAGATTGAGCAAGCACAGCGGTGGATTGATAATCCCACAGTGGATGACCGTGGAGTCGGTAAGGGCAGCAGTGCACTATAACCTCATTAAATTGGTCTCAGTGCAAATAAGCAAGTTGTTGATAGGGGTCCTGTAACATCTGTAATTAGGTAAGGGTTCTTTAGCTGCTGATAAGTAACTGTGATTCCATTTCCAAATGCAGCCAGTAAAATTCCTGTGATGTAATCAAGAAGCAGACCAGGCATGGTGGCTCATGTTTGTAATCCAAGTGCTTTGGGAGGCTAAGGTGGGAGGATCACTTGCGCCCAGGAGTTTGAGACCAGCCAAGCAACATAGCAAGACCCTCTCTGTACAAAAATAAAAGAGTAAAGAATTGGCTGGGCATAGTGATGCTCACCTGTAGTCACACCTTTCCAGCTACTTGGGAGGCTGAGGTGGGAGGATCGCTTGAGACCAGGAGTTCCAGTCTGTAGTGAGCTATGATCACACCACTGCATTCTAACCTCAGTGACAGAGAGAGACCATGTCTCTTTAAAAACAAAACAAAAAAGAACAAAATTCTAAGTTAGTTATACCCAGTGTTGTGAGGAGTTGGAGAATTGGGCACATATATAATTTACTGGAGAAATAAATTAGTATAAACTTTCTAAATTTGGTATTAGATGTCAAGAGCTTTAAACAAAGTTCATACCCATTGACTCAGGAAATTAAGGGTTTTTTCCCTAAGAAATAATTAGAGATCTTTCTAAGAAGTTGCATACAGGAATATATGCATACAGCATAAATGTTTAATAATAACTGACTTGTGAAATAATTATTGTTAATATGATAAAATATTACATAGATTTTAGATCATGATTTTAAAAGATAGTGAAATAAAAATAAAGTGTTAAATAAAAAGAACTGGCTGGGTGCGGTGGCTCATCCCTGTAATCCCAGCACTTTGGGAGGCCGAGGCGGGTGGATCGCCTGAGCTCAGGGGTTTGAGACCAGCCTGGGCAACATAGTGAGACCCTGTCTCTCTAAAAAAAACCAATTAGCCAGGTATGGTGGTGCACACTTGTAGTTCCAGCTACTTGAGAGGCTGTGGTGGGAGGGATTGCTTGAGCCGGCAGGTCAAGGCTGCAGTGAGCTGTTGTTGTTCCACTGCACTCCAGCTTGGGTGATAGAGCAAGACGCCACACCGCACCACAGAATGGCATTGCAATTGTCTCCTCTGGGTCTTGTAAGTTTCATTGTTTTTCTCTTGGTCCAGGTCAGGCTGCCATCCGGGGGCTTGTGGCCGAAGGGCATCGTCTGGCTAATGTTATGATGGGGCCTTATCGGCAAGATCTTCTCGCCAAGTGTGACCGAGTGGACCAGCTGACAGCCCAGCTGGCTGACCTGGCTGCCAGAGGGGAAGGGGAGAGTCCTCAGGCGCGAGCACTTGCATCTCAGCTCCAAGACTCCTTAAAGGTAGAAGTCAGGAGCACGTATCATTTTACTTTTTATGCTTCCTATTATTGAAAGACGAGGGAAGGAAGAGAGAGTTTTGAAAAATACATAATTTCTGGGGTCTAGGGAAAATGAAAAGAGTGTGACCAAAGATATAAGGAAATCTAGAGCTTATCAGGAAAAAGCTTGCTGGTATATAGTAGCAACTAAATTTGTGTTTTCCAAATTCCACTCAGTCAAGAGCCCTTTCGTGATTTTTGCTCTATCCACATATCATCTGTACTTTTATTTAGCCAATATTTTTCTTAAAATGGACTTCTTCTTTTTTTTTTTTTTTAAATGGACTTCTTTTTAAAACTTAAATTTATTTAAGAGAAAACTCTGTGGGCTGGGCATGGTGGTACATGCCTGTAATCTCAGCTACTTGGGAGGCTGAGGTGGGAGAATCACCTGAACCTGGGAGGCAGAGGTTGAAGATCACGTCACTGCACTCCAGCCTGGGTGACAGAGCGAGACTCTGTTTCAAATAAATAAATAAATAAATAAATAAATAAATAAATAAATAAATAAATAAATAAATGAAAGAAAACTTTGTAATCCTGAAATCTTGGGTTTGATAAGCTAGTTGTATTTTTTCTATTATCCTTTAAAAGAAACACATAATTATTAAACTAAAAACATTTGCCCATGTAACACCTAAAATTATCTCAGGTATCACCAGCTAGTTTATGCCGCCCACCTTGTGAAACAATGAGGGTGATGGAGACTTCTTTGTATAAATCCAGAAAACTTAAATTGGATTAAATGTGATGACTATGAAAAAGAGCTTGTTCATGGCTTCTAAGAATACTCTTATTTAGACCCATGTTGAGAAATTGATACAGATATTTGTTATTGAGTTTTTCTAGAAAACTTAATTGAAAGAACCTGGATTAAAAAATTCCCATTCTTGATTTCTTTCCTCTTAAGACAGTAAATTGCTTAGAATTTGGCACTACATCCACCAAACAATCCTTACAGTTACTGTGATCATTATCAGGCCCCGCCAGCACTGGCAATGGTGTGGAACTCTAGCCCATCTCTGGGCCTTCTTTGGGCTCAACCTCATGATTCTCAGTATCATTTCATGGAGGCCACCAAAAAAGGAAGTAGCGTTCCTTGATTGAGTGGAACAGTCTCTAGGGACATGTGGGTCATGTCTTATTTCTACTACACCACTAATGTCTTACAGGGCAGGATTCATAAATTACACCTGTTCTGTGCTAGCTCAGTGCTTTGTACACAGTTAACAAATATTTATTGAATGAAAGACTGAATAGATGAATGAATGTCAGTGAAGTAAGGGCATTAGTAGATATGCTTTGAGGATATATCTGGACATTTTCATATGTAAACAATGTTTTTAAGGATCTAAAAGCTCGGATGCAGGAGGCCATGACTCAGGAAGTGTCAGATGTTTTCAGCGATACCACAACTCCCATCAAGCTGTTGGCAGTGGCAGCCACGGCGCCTCCTGATGCGCCTAACAGGGAAGAGGTGGGTATCTGAGGTCTTCCATTTTTCTGTCGGCCTGTGCTATAGGTATATGTAAAGGTGAAATGTGATTACAGTGGACATCAGGATCAGTGGTTGGGAAACTGTAGATGAAGGGTGGAAGAGCAGAACAGGGAAAGCCCTACCACCTCTACTTTTAGTCTCCACGTATATCAGTGAGGAATATCTTTAGTTGCAAGCAATAGAAGACCTGACCATCAGAGATGAAAACAACCGGGTTTGTTTTCATCACAAACCAAGAAACATGGAAGTAGGTGGCTTTGGCATTGGTTCAGCAGCTAAATATCATGAAAGCTGGCATTTCTATGATTTTCTAGGTCATTTTCTCAGGGTGTGGGATGGCATCATGTTAAAGGCAGGAAGAAATGAAGAATGGGGGTACTCCAGTCACAACTGTGCCTTTTGAGTCAGAATGATCTTTTTAAATCAGTTGATGTCATTCTTATACTCAGACCCTTCCAATGACTCCCTGCTATCCTAGAGTAAAACCAGAGTGCTAACAATGAAGAGAATTGCCAGCGATGTGCTGGTAAGCCAACTCTCCAGGAAAACAAAAAACCTTGATTTGTAATGTTTGTTGATTTCCATTATGTAAATACTCCCACGGTGGCTGTTTCAACATGAAGTCACTGAAACCTGAGTTGGGAAGAGATGGACATGTTTCGCTCCTGTGAGCTGGCACGAGTTGGTACAGGTGGCTTTAGCACACCACTGGATCTGGTCCCCATCCATTTCTTTGCTCTCGTGTGGTACCACTCTTCCCCCTCATGCTACATCTGTATGTACCTCCTTGAATTGTATTCCTAGTGTGTATTTATATGTTCTAATCTTGGGGCCTTTGCACTCGTTTGTTCCAGTTTTCTCCAGATAACCATATCTATTAGTTACTGTCTTTCTTCAGCTTTCTACTGAAATGTTACTTTCGGGTGACCACTAAGATAACACCACAACCCCAACTACTATCCCCATGGATTTCTTCATCTCCATATCCTACTTTTTCACTTAGCATTTATCAACATTTAATATATTTACCCATTTTTCATTTTTGGTTTGTCTGTCTCTCTCCCACTACCATGAAAGCTCCATGCAGGGAGGGACTTTATTCTGTCATTGCCTTATTCCCCCTTCTTGGAACAGTGCCTGCCACATTGTTGGTGCTGAATGAGTGAAAATAGAGGCTTTCCTAGAAATTGTCCAGGAGAGCTTTGCTATGCCTCATTGGCTTGAACTCTGTCTCATGGCCACCCTAGCTGCAAAGGAGTTTAGGAAAGCAAGTATGTGGTTTTCCAGCCTTTATAGTATTGGCAGCGAATGAGAAGGGGTTTGGGTCAGGTACCCAAGACAGTGTAGAACTGGTAGGTGGAGGTTTTTGTTATTATGTGCTGATTACCCCAGTTTTCTTTCTGTAACCTGAGTTACTAGGCAGTTCAGCTGATTCTTCCCTTAGGCTGAGATGATTTGCTATTTTTTTAATTCCAGACTTCTCTTTCAGGCTAGTAGATACATCTAGGTGGGCCTCTCCACCTACAGTCTTCCTAGTTACCTCAGCATATGTTGTCCTTCTGTTCTCTCTCAGAAATTTGTGAGTTGTCATTGACTTTTCCCTTCCCTGCACCCGTTCATACAAATAAACAACTAAGGGACACTCATTTAATCTCACATCCATTTTCTGTTCATATTGCCATAGCTCTAATTATTTTCCTAGTCCCCTAGTCCCCCTAGAGCTATGACTGCATAGCTCTAACTGGTCTTCTTTGACTCTTTCACTAGGCCGTCAATCAAATAAAAATACAACCTGACTCTGACATTCTCCTGCTTAAACCCTTCAGTGGGGCCTGTACTTTCACAGAGGATAAGGCCAGAGCTCTGTGATCTAGCTCTGACACTTCCCATACCGTTTCCTACAAACCCCTCCCTCTCATTTCTGGCCCTAGCTATACCTAGTTGCTTGTGGTTTCCTGCACAGTCTGTCTTTTCCATGTCTGTTTTTTCTGTGTAATTATCTTCCCCTTCTTTTTTGGTGAATTACTATTTATCCTTCATCCTATTATCCTTTGCTTCCTAGAGAGGTTAAGTGCTTTTTCTTTTGCTCCTATAATATCAGTGCTTAGCTCTATTATTGTACATAGCACACTGTATTGTAAATCTGTTTTCGAGTGCTTTTTTCTCACTGGGCTGTGAGTTCCTTGAGACGAGGATATTGTGTTTTACTCATTTTTGTATCCTCAGCACCTGTCTCAGGGTCTGGCACATAGTAGGTGCTCAGTAAATTTTGGTTGAGTGACGAGAAAAGCAAGTTAAGCAGTTAGTTAAATCAGAAGGAGCAGCAGTCATGGTCTGGCATTGAGATGGTCAACCAAGGATATTAGGTAGGTAAAAGCCCAGGAGATCCAGAGTGTGGGAGACCAGCTAGGGTAAAAGAACTGAGGCCACGGGAAGGAGGCTAGGAGATCAGGGATTTTAGGCAGAGATTCTCAGCATTAAATGGCAGGAACCCATGTAGTTAAATCCAAACAAGAGGCTGGCGTGGGGAAGAGACTTGAGAGATAGACACAGAACACTGGCAATGATATTGGAACTTGCTATTGAACCAAGAGACCTTTAGAGATTGTCTAGAGCCAGAACTGATCTCCAAGTTAGGCAGAAGTTGACAAAAAAGAGGATGCATTCCACTAGGCAGCTCCAGACATGTTCGTGTAGTGTATAAACCTGACCCAGTGCTGTTGGGAAGCATCAGTTCTAATAATGCAGTAAGTAATTAACTGAATGTGAAGACTAAATAAACCCCATTCTCCAAAGCTTATCTTCTAGTTTGAAGAAGATAAGCTTTTGCAAGAATCTATTCTAACAAATGACCAAAGATCTCTTGCTAAGTTAGTCCCCTCCACAGTATGCAACCTTGCACAGTATCCCTGTTAAAGGAAACATTAACTTTTTTAGAATTTGAGAGCTGAATGAACAATTAAGTAGCTGGTTTTGCATTTGGGGTTAATAAAAGTCAGTCATCCTTGCCCTGAGGCCTGAGTGTGAGCACCAGCTATCATTTTTCCCTTGGAGGTCAAGGGCAGAGTTTTTACAACATTAATGGTAATGGGATATGTGAAGGATGCTGCTCTGGGGAGCCTGGAGCTCAATTTAGGACTGTGTGGCTGTTCTGGGCTTTTAGTGTACCCAGCTGCCTACAATAGAGTCTGGAGTGGGCTTGACTGTCTTCTTCAAACTAGAAGATAAGCTTTTGAGAATGGGGGTTGTTTAGTCTTCACATTCAGCAAATTACTGCAGAGTATATAATGCTCCTGCTTGTACCTGGTAAGCACTGGTTGAACTGGAAATGAAGGTTATGTGCGTGTGTGTGTGAGTGTGTTTGTGTGCATTTGCACATGATGGTGATGGCTAAACGTCTGAGGAGATCCATCAAGGCCAGGATTTGGAGTTTTGACTGTTGTTTTATTAACTAGGGTTTGATGTCATCTCTAAAGTCTTTGAGCAGTTGCTGCCCTTCTTAAAGGATGAAACTTTTTCTTAGGCTGCCTAACCCATTTTATTGAAATAAATGTTCTTAATGTCTGTTTTTTCCTCAAGGTATTTGATGAGAGGGCAGCTAACTTTGAAAACCATTCAGGAAAGCTTGGTGCTACGGCTGAGAAGGCGGCTGCGGTTGGTACTGCTAATAAATCAACAGTGGAAGGCATTCAGGCCTCAGTGAAGACAGCCCGAGAACTCACACCCCAGGTTGGGTTTTGCTCATTCCTCATACAGTGTTCAGTAAAGAAAGTTAACTACAGAACAGTTTCTATACATTTTTGAATACTTACTGTAAGATGGCATAAAAAAACATATACAGGCCAGCACGGTAGCTCACACCTATAATTCCGGCACTTTGGGAGGGTGAGGCGGGAGGACTGCTTGAGCCTGGGAGTTTGAGACCAGCCTGGGCAATACAGCAAGACCCCGACTCTACAAAAAAAAAAAAAAATTAGCTGGGTGTGGTGGCGCATGCCTGTGAACACAGCTATTTGTGAGGCTGAGGTGGGAGGATTATTTGAGCCCAGAAGGTTGAGGCTGCAGTAAGCTTTGATTGCCCCACTGCCCTCCAGCCTGGGGTGACAGAGCAAGACCCTGTCACTGTCTTTATACATTTTCATAACATTTGAATTTTTTTTTACAAGGACTATTTAATAGTTTTGAAAGTAGAAAAAATTAGTAAAACAATCCCCTTGCCACATACACACATAACTAGGAAAATATTTGGATAATCTTTTTTTTTTTTTTTTTTTTTTTTGAAGGACAGAGTTTCGCTCTTGTCACCCAGGCTGGAGTGCAATGGTGTAATCTCAGCTCACTGCAGCCTCCACTTCCTGGGTTCAAGTGGTACTCCGGACTCTGCCTCCTGAGTAGCTGGGATTACAGGCACCCGCCACCATGCCCGGCTAATTTTTCTATTTTTAGTAGAGACAGGGTTTCTCCATGTTGGCCAGGCTGGTCTCGAACTCCTGACCTCATGATCCGCCCACCTCGGCCTCCCAAAGTGCTGAGATTACAGGCATGAGCTACTGCGGCCAGCTTGGATAATCTTAAGAGGCTACTTTGTTTTGATTTTGGAGTTTATATCTTTTCTCCACATCTTTGTGAGAGTTTTTTTTTTTTTTTTTTTTTTAAATTGAGCTGTTTCTATAACTTTCTTTTTCCTACTTATTGTGTAACAAGGCATGGCTAGTAAGTTTGGGAGCAAAAGAAGATTGGGAAAAAAAACCAAACTGGACAGTTGTTAAAAGTTTACTATGTGATAGGTTTTCTTAAAAATATTAGCTTAACATTATTTAGTGTGATGTTTGTGCAATTTTTCTTCTATTCAAATTATAGAAAATTCATTATTTTTTCATTTACTTATTCAGACATTTATTGAGTGCCTATGATACATTCGAAACTATGCTAGGCTTTATAAATTTGTGATACTGGCTTATGTGTGAACTTGTGAGGAGATACGGGGGAAATAAACATGTCTCCGAATCATTAAACTTTTGCCTATGTGGCGTGTTAATAAATTAGATCCTCTTGTCCAACTTTTTAACTTGTCCAACTTTTACACAATTTTTCATAAGCTACAAACATGTCTAACACTCTTTAAAAGCTCCCATAAAACATGGAACATAAAATACAATTTCAGTATGAAACTGAGATTCCTAAAAAGGAGGAACAGGAATCTAGGCTTATAACACCAATTATAGATAAAATGAGGACTCTGGAGACAGATTTGGACTTGAGACCTCTGTGAGGTTTTTTTTTTTTTTTTCCGAGACGGAGTCTTGCTCTGTTGCCCAGGCTGGAGTGCAGTGGCATGATCTTGGCTCACTGCAACCTCCGCCTCCGGGGTTCAAGCGATTCTCTTGCCTCAGCCTCCCCAGTAGCTAAGATTACAGGCGTCCACCACCATACCCGGCTAGTTTTTTGTATTTTTATTAGAGATGGGGTTTCACCATATTGGCCAGGCTGGTCTTAAACTCCTGACCTCAAGTGATCCACCCGCCTCGGTCTCCCAAAGTGCTGGGATTATGGGTATGAGCCACTGCGCCTGGCCGAGTCCTCTGTGCTCTTGATGCTTAGTCTCTCATCTGTAAAATGGAGCTAACTCCTTCCTAATGGACTCTATTTGGATTAAGAATATGCATGTACAGCCTGTATCTTACCAGATACGTGGCAAATGTTAATCCTTTTTTCCCCAAATGCTGTAACTGACTGGCCAGGACCTCTTGAGCAGTCACTTAAATTTTCTGAGACTTGGTTTTTGCATCTCTAAAGTAGAGATATTAACTGTCCTGTCTCATGGGGTTGTCGTGAGGATTTTTTCTTCATATTATTCATAAATCAGTTTTGAGTACTTTTCAGTATCCTTCTTAATGGTGATTTTTAAGATGGAAGAGTTGACATCAAGTGTTTAAACATATGCCAGTTTTGTGTATGTTCTTCTGAAGTATCAAGTGGACACTCATTTACTTTGTCACTTTATTACCTTCTTAAAATCAGGCTGTGATGGTAAAACCTTCCTGTGAAGGGCCCATTCTGGGGAGCTGTTTATTGAGACCAAACCTCATGTGTTCAGCCTGAAAAGAGACTTGCCACTTTCTGGCTTTACAGTGCCATCTGTAGGTAAAGAGGAGAAAGCTTGGCTGAAGGTTTGTATTTGGAGAGCAAGGGTGCTCTGGTGTTTAAAGGTGTTTTGTCATTGTCAGGTGGTCTCGGCTGCTCGTATCTTACTTAGGAACCCTGGAAATCAAGCTGCTTATGAACATTTTGAGACCATGAAGAACCAGTGGATCGATAATGTTGAAAAAATGACAGGTAGAGTTTTCTATACAAATCTTGTTGTCTAATCCATGAAGAATGAGTTCTGAGAAATTGGAGCGGGACTGGTTCTGTTACTCAGCTGTAATTGGATAAAGGGCCGGTCACGTGCTGAGCAGTGTACTTGGCTCTGATTAAGGCTGCTGAGCAGTGGCGGCTTCTCATTCAAGCCTTGCAACTTTGTCAGAAGAGAGACTCTTTGAGTCTCTTTTATTTTAATGCTGCCCTCCTGGCGTGATGTTTATTGTCACCACTCCTATCTTCTCTTTGAATAGTGTCTTTGCCCAGTCCGAGCCCGAGTTTGGTTTCAGAGGCTGGGAGGCGGTGTTTGTGGATACAGTAAGTGTCCCTGTCATTTTCAGTGGGTTCACATTTCAAGGAACCACAATAGCTACCATTTAATACAACTTGTCTCAGAGTTTCCTCCAACTTATCAACTACGTAGTTTTTTTAAAAAGGAGAAACCAACCACCAGCAAACCTGTGTCTGTGCAATTGAAGTGGCACCTCTGAATCGTCTTCATTCTCTGTAAAGGGAGAGATAGGAAAGAAGGAATGAGGAATGTAGGCTTTTTGCTGTCCCTGCAGAACCTGCTGTGACTGGGGTCCATGGCAGCCCGAGATGAAAGTGGAACTCCTGAGGTGTCTGAAGAGAGGTAACAGGAATAAGAAATAGGCTGTTAGGGTTATTGGAATCCTCCGCATGGCTCATCTTGAGCACTACAAGCTGTCAACAAGCAACAGATAGCTGGGGAGTGAGACGGGCAGGGAGAAAATATTATTCACAGATAACGTGGTGGTGATGCAGTGATGGTTTCAGACGTATTCCTTGTTTCCTCCCGATGTTGCATTTCTGGTTGTCTGGGGTGGATACAAGAAGGCTGGCAACCACGGTTGGTATAAATGCTGCAAATCCAGATGGGCTTTTGGGCTATGTCCTCACTGTTTTTTTTAACTGTGATGTTTACCTGGAAGCTTTTGATTATGTAGGAAGAGTTTGAGCTGAAGAAGAGAATTCTGGATGTTATACTTTCTCATGAGAAACTTGAGTGGATAACAGTGTTTTGGAGTTTCTATTCTTCTAAATTGAAACTAAATTCCATTTCTGTTTTCCTAACAGGGCTGGTGGACGAAGCCATTGATACCAAATCTCTGTTGGATGCTTCAGAAGAAGCAATTAAAAAAGACCTGGACAAGTGCAAGGTAGCTATGGCCAACATTCAGCCTCAGATGCTGGTTGCTGGGGCAACCAGCATTGCTCGTCGGGCCAACCGGATCCTGCTGGTGGCTAAGAGGGAGGTGGAGAATTCCGAGGATCCCAAGTTCCGTGAGGCTGTGAAAGCTGCCTCTGATGAATTGAGCAAAACCATCTCCCCGATGGTGATGGATGCAAAAGCTGTGGCTGGAAACATTTCCGACCCTGGTAAGCAATGCGTGGCACTATGGCTCACCTCCGCTGAGAGGTTAACTCAGGAAAGGTCGTGAGGGAATATGTACCCCACAACCACCACATACAAAGTCTGGGGGCAAAAACTATAGACACTTAGTCTGAGAATGCTAGATTAATCTTTTTCCATCCAAATCTCTGCAGTTATCAGCAGGCTTGTTGTATGTTAGTTTTTCTGGACCAATTTCTCTGTGCTTTCTTTTTTTTTTGAGACTCTCACCCAGGCCAGAGGGCAGTGGCATGATCTCAGCTCACTGAAACCTCCACCTTCTGGGTTCTAGTGATTCTCCTACCTCAGCCTCCCAAGTAGCTGGGATTACAGGTGTGTGCCACCATGCCTGGCTAATTTTTATGTTTTTAGTAGACAGGGTTTTGCCATGTTGGCCAGGCTGGTCTTGAATTCCTGACCTCAGGTGATCCACCCGCCTTGGCCTGCCAAAGTGCTGGGATTACAGGTGTGAGCCACCGTGCCCAACCTCTGCGCTTTTTTTTTTTTTGAGACGGAGTTTTGCTTTTGTTGCCCAGGCTGGAGTACAATGGCACAATCTCGGCTCACTGCAACCTCCGCCCCCGCCTGGATTCAAGTGATTCTCCTGCCCCAGCCTCCCGAGTAGCTGGGATTACAGGCTCCCACCACCACACCCAGCTAATTTTTTGTAGTTTTAGTAGAGACAGAGTTTCACCATGTTGGCCAGGCTGGTCTCAAACTCCAGACCTCAGGTGATCCACCCGCCTTAGCCTCCCAAAGTGCTGGGATTACAGGCATCCAGCCTGTGCTTTCTTAATATGGTCTGGCCAAATAGCTCCTCGCCTTGTTCAGTCATTATTTTGGAAAATTTTCAAAAGATGCATGATAACCAATTTACCATCCATTTAGTTTATGTAACTGGTGTTAACTTCTCTTGGGCTTTTCTTAAAATGCTTTTTTTTCTTTGTAAAGCATTCTCAATTTCTATCAAATCTGGAGGGCTTAAGTTGATCTGTGGGTCTCCTAGGCCCTACACCTAAAGAAAATCTGGGTTTTCTTTAGGTGAATTTTGATCATATTTTTGGTACTACCATGGCAGATCATAATTGGAGCCGCTCCTTTGGTTGAAATCATCTGAATTCCGTCCTGTTTTGAACATCTGATGTTTTCAGTCTTGTCTATGAGTAGAATGCAGTCAATGCAAGAGAGTAGGAAGGAGGGGCTCCCCTATCCATCTCTGGTTCAGGCAGAATCTTTCTAATATCCAAAACCCATTATCACTAAGGACATGCTTGGTTTCCTAATTGGAGTTTCTAATAGTAGAGTAGATTCCTGAATTCCAGGCAACTGAACAGAGTAGCGCAGCTCAGCATAAGGGTTAACATACTGAATGCCAAGGACAGCAAAGGAGTAGAGAGAAAGGTGAGAAGTACTTCAGGGAATGTATGTCCAATCTGAAACTGACATCTCCCATTTTCTGAGTTGGACAGGCTTATCTCTTGACTGCCTCATCATAAGAGAGGTGATGGATGCCACCTGAGCCCAAAGTGTTCATGCCCAGGGATCTCCTGGGTACTTTTTAGTTGTACAGCCAAGAAGGCACCCTGAACACTAAAAGAACAGCTGGTTTGTGATGCTTCCAATGCTCTGCAGGCCTCAGGGCATCTGCCTTGTCCTGCCTCCCCCCTTCTTCAATCACTGCCCGTGATATTTACTGGCAGCTTCACATCCAGCTTTTGTTCATGGAACCAGTTCTTCTGCTGCACAGACAGTGCTTTGGGGCACTGACCCACCCAGCTGAAAGTGAGGATGTCTTGTGTTTAGGACTGCAAAAGAGCTTCCTGGACTCAGGATATCGGATCCTGGGAGCTGTGGCCAAGGTCAGAGAAGCCTTCCAACCTCAGGAGCCTGACTTCCCGCCGCCTCCACCAGACCTTGAACAACTCCGAGTAAGTAAATTCAGATATGCAGAGAATTGAGCAGGAAGGTGTTGAGACTGCAGCAAGAGAGAGGTAGATTGTGTTTTAGAGCCTCCATCACTAGGTGGCTTCGTTTAGCTTTCATTTGAAGCTTAGTGGGAGGCAGATCTCGATTTTCATTCCTAAATCCAGTGGAGTTATAACCTAGTGCTTATATGCATGGGTTGTGTGTGTGTGTGTGTGTGTGTAGTACTGGTGTGTGTGGTAGTGGCTTGCTGTGATGGGGAGCGGCTGGAGCAGAGGAGCTGGCTTTGGTAAGTGTGGATGTGGTGAGTGATGAGGTAGTGCATTGTGGTAAAATAATCTGCACAGCTTGGAGTAAGGAGATTTGGTGTGTTCTTAGTTGATAATGGTAGAACCGAGGTGGTTGAAATCTTGTGTTGGTTCTTTCCTTTATTTGACTTTTTTTTAAGTACCAAGATACATGCTTTTAAAAAATTTTTCCCTAACTATAATTTAAGATCTTTAGATACCTTCCCCACTACCCCCCGCAAGTACTGTGAATATATTTTTACATGGTGTAGGAAGAAGCTAGCTAGGCAGTATGTTGCAGACACAAATTCCAGAAACAGAAATAGTGATTATTTCTAGACACTTATTCCAACTAACAGTATTAGAAATACCTTGACTTTGTAAATAACTTATCAAGGCAATAATCTGATTTACTTTCCCATATTTAATGTCAGTAAAAGATGTTAAGTTTCTAAGTTGGTTGAGTACAAAATTGGGTCATCGCACACACAGCTAAGGAACAGTGTTTCCCAGCCTTCAACGTGTCTTAGATTCTTCCCAGCTGGGTGCTTGGTGGGTGTTTAGAGCTGGGAGAGAGGGCTATTCCTGGGAATGGCTTCTTATGTGAGCAACAGAGTTATGTCATTTAGAATCTGGATCTTAGAGGTCATTTGGTCTAGCTACCCCTCAGTGACAGATGAGGAACCTCAGGCCAAGGGGAGAAGTTACTTGCCTATGTAGCTGCTTTTTGGTAGAACCAGGACCACAACTTACATCTTCTGTAGGGACTTTTTGAGAATCCTTCATCTGGTAGCACTGTGTATACTTCCCTGGGATGCAACCAAAACAGTAGCTGCAAGCCTTTTTTCTTTTTTTCTTGTTTTGAGACGGAGTCTTGCTCTGTCGCCCAGGCTGGAGCGCAGTGGCATGATCTCAGCTCACGGCAACCTCTGCCTCCCGGGTTCAAGCAATTCTCCTGCCTCAGCTTCTT
Source organism: Gorilla gorilla gorilla (assembly GCF_029281585.2). NCBI lineage: Eukaryota > Metazoa > Chordata > Mammalia > Primates > Hominidae > Gorilla > Gorilla gorilla. Next base: position 41,643,420 of record NC_073232.2, on the reverse strand, counting down.
GAGTAGTTGGGATTATAGGCACATGCCACCATGCCCGGCTAATTTTTGTGTTTTTAGTAGAGATGGGGTTTCACCATTTTGGGCAGGCTGGTCTCGAACTCCTGACCTCAGGTGACCCACCTGCCTTGGCCTCCCAAAGTGCTGGGATTATAGGCGTGAGCCACTGCGCCCGGCCACTGCTAGCTTTTTGTAGAGAAACCTGCTTCTGTTGAGATTGAAGCAGGTGGTCCTTGTGGCTCAGTGTGGGTGGTCTTATGTGGAGTCAATGTGGGTGGGTTTTCTAGGGATGCTTTTTAGAAGAAAGGAAAGAATTCCAGGGGGGAGTAGTTTTAGGACTTTACTTACAACTTGTTTTCTCTTTTTTAGCTAACAGATGAGCTTGCTCCTCCCAAACCACCTCTGCCTGAAGGTGAGGTCCCTCCACCTAGGCCTCCACCACCAGAGGAAAAGGATGAAGAGTTCCCTGAGCAGAAGGCCGGGGAGGTGATTAACCAGCCAATGATGATGGCTGCCAGACAGCTCCATGATGAAGCTCGCAAATGGTCCAGCAAGGTAAGTAGTGAAGCTTTTCTTGTTGAGAAAGGATGTCTTCTCGGAAAGGATGAAGGACCATGAAAGACCCAGAAAGAAGAGTCTATTTGGAGTCACCCTCTCTCTCTCCTTTGGTTCCTGTGTTGCCAATAGCATATTCCTCTTCTTACCTGTGCTTTAGTGAGATGTTTCTGACACCTGATGGTTTCTCCTTCAAGCTTGCAAAAGCCAGAGTCAGGGTGCCTGTGATTTGAGAAGAGGGTTCCTGTCCTTTGTCCATTAGAGTGCCAGCTGCCTTGACCTTAGCATTTGGGGTCTTTTAGAAATTGCTTATCTTTCTTGGAACTGCAAATGTTTTTAGATGCTACACTGCTAATGATCAGAGCTCCAAATATGAATTGTGTGGGCTGTGCTAAAGCTAGATGAAATGTTTGCATTTTCTTTCTGTTTTTTTTTGTTTTTTTTTTTCCCACAGAAGCAAGTAGATTGGTATCTTAGAAGCCATGTGCTTTTGTCCTTTCTCAGAATCATTTCACCTGTCAACTCAAGACAGCTCCAGGCTGTCTCTTACTCAGCAAATCTGAAGGTGTAAATATTAATGTGGTTGGTAAAAATATGGATGCTACAGCACTCTTGCCCTATGAATAACTTTTGCCTATTTTCCCCTAAATGATGAAAAGTGAGCAGTAGCTTTTCTAGATAAGAGGAATATTATTGCTAACCCTGCAGTGAAAGGTAGCTCTTAGTTCTAAACTGTTTCTAATATGACCCTAGATCTTTTTTTTTTAATGTTTTTATGACCCTAGACCTTTATTCCCACCACCTATTTGCCTTTATTCTTTACATATCCTCAAAGCTTTCAAGCTCTTTTGTCGACTGTACTTCCTCAGGGACCTCCTGCACCTGCAGCTGATCTTGGATTTTTTCCAGGCTGGGAAATTCACATTGGTTTTTAACTCTGTATTTTGCTGAACTGTTAGCTGTGAGCCCAGGTTCTAAGAAGGAAGGGAGACTTTGCTGGTGTTGGACCTGACCTGTAGAATTATTTATAATGGTATCTCTCCAACTGCATGTGGCAGAGCCCCACTGTGCATGGGGAGTGGGGGAGGGTGACAGTGAAGATTTTAAAGGAAATTTAAATTTCACTACAATGAACCAAAATACACTATGCAGAACAAAAAATATACATGAATTATTTAAGAAAACAAACAAACTTAAAAGCAGACAGCATTGGCCCACATTACTTGCCCCACTCTGCCATTTGTGGCCAGAAGTCCTGAGGTCTGTCTCCTGAAGTGTGCAACATCAAGAGTTTGCTGACTTTGAGTTGTGTGAAGTCAGAAGCTACTTGAACCATGTGTGTACTGGGCTGGGGAGGAATATCTGTTCGTGTGTCTGTCAACCTATCTGTCTTTGTACACTGTGGGACTCTGAGCCTTAGCAGCAGTGAGCTGGCTTTTCTTCTGAGCAGCAGAGATGGGTCTTGGTTGAGTTTAGGCAAAAGAGTTTAGATGGTATCTGAACCCCTTGTTGGCCCTGAATCCTCCAACATCGTCACCCTTTGGAGTCAGGTTTCATGTGCAGGTTAAGACTTTTAGGAGTGGTAACAACCTCAAAGAAAATTCCATATAAACTACTTCCTCTTGAGTACAGATGTTTGATGTAAAGAACCTGTATTCATCATTCTTTGTATAAATGGTTTGGCTTCGTTGTGGCAGTTTTTAATTTTCTTTCCATGTTAGTCTATTTTCAGCATCTGGCTTTTATAATCTCCATCCCTGGTTCTAAATTCATGTTCTCTCCATCATGATTCTCATTCTTAAATGAGCACCATTCTTCTGAGCTTCTGTGAGCTCAGCTGCAGTCACTTGCCAAGTTCACATATTATTCTATCTGTGAACTAGATAAGCAGAGTTTGGGGTGAATGAGAACCTAATTTGCAAGCAATTTAGGTTGTACCCAAGGAGAAGCTTTCTGAGGTGGTACTAGCAATGGATGCAATAAGAGATGGTAGAAGCTTTGCTTCAGAAGACCTTCAGGGGATAGAGAGCTGGTCTGATGTGTGGGTGTTCCCTGAGATGGGCGGCTGACGAGGTGGCTTCTTGAGGCTCCTTACAGCTGGGTGACAGTGGGGTACTTAAGTTCTCTTCAGTCACCATTGTGTTTGTTTTTCCTGCCTCTTTCCTAGTTTGGTATTCGTTACCTCTGATGTATCATTTTTAATTCTGGGACTTTTAACTCATGAAGGAAATAATCTATGTCTGGCAGCTGCAGAGCTGACCCAAATTGCCTCCTGTGTCCCAGGAAAATGTAGAACAGTGACCATATGATCCAGCAGTGTTCACTTTGTTCTGTACAAAGTAACTTGTGTGGCTGCATTTACTTTTTCTCTCCGGATTCCTTTTAAAGGTAATTTGCTACTATCGTTTGGTTGTTTGGCTCCTCAGAAATATTCTCATGTGACAATCACTCTTGTCAAGTTTGACTTTAGTATCAAGTATATTAAAGAAATGGATGCCACTTGCTTTCTTGGTGTAAAGATTTCTCTAGAAGCCCTTTGCCATTGGAGTGAGTCCCTTTTCTTCTCTCACCACACGGTGGCTTGGGCTGAGTGGCGCTGGAGGCTGAGAATTCCCCCTTCTGTGAAGCTTGGTACACAAGGCTCCTAGAGAACATGTTTCTTTCTCATCCTAGGCAGGCTTTGGTTACTAAACCAGCTGAAGCCCAGTTTCCCAAGTCGTATTGCTCTTACTAATACTATCCCTATTTCTCATCCTTCCCGCCATCGACAAAGCCGGGCATCCCAGCCGCTGAGGTGGGTATAGGTGTTGTAGCTGAGGCAGATGCGGCCGATGCTGCTGGGTTCCCTGTCCCCCCTGACATGGAAGACGATTACGAACCTGAGCTGCTGTTAATGCCATCCAATCAGCCGGTCAACCAGCCCATTCTGGCCGCGGCTCAGTCCTTGCATCGGGAAGCTACCAAGTGGTCTAGTAAGGTACTGATCAGCACCCCCAATTGGGGGCTGCTCCATATGCATCCGGCCATGTGCAGCCTTGACACATTGCATCACTCATGATCTGTGCTGGTCCTGTGAGTCTGAGCAGGGCGGGCATCTGTCTGTCTGCACCATGTTGTTAGGACTGGCTTCACAAGTTTGATAGGTCTGCTAACGCCAGATTAATTGGACTGCATTTATGTTTAGGGGATGAAGAGAGATGGGGGGGGGGGTCACTTTTGGAAAGGATTCCTTTTCTTACTGATTTTGTGGCCATCGCTGGAAACCCCTTGGGAAGCCGTGAATGCATCTCTCAATGACTTCCAGGTCAGGAACCATGGTAGACCATTACGAGGTCACCTGGCCTGACCATTGAGCTTTGCCTGCTCCCAACTGACCCCTCACTGATGGCTCAGGGAGAGCTGATGAGGGGGAGAGGCAGCTTTATAGGGCAGGGTCTCTGGGGGAGGACTGCTTGCTGCCCTGCACTTGGCTATGTGGCAGATGCTGGCCTTGATGGGAGTCCACAGAGAATGGGGCCTCACTGACTGCTTGTCCAGGTATCTCAGCGGGAGGGAATGGGAGTGGGAAATGGAGTACTCAAGGCCACAAGACAGGCCGCCATAGAACTTTGGCCTTGGGGAATGAACCAAAGATAGTTTGGAGAGTAGGGTGATTGGGGTGATCACTTTTCCCTTTAAAGGTGGCATGCTGCAAGAAGAAAGGCTTTGAAGAGTGCTGGGTAGTCACTAACCATGGCACTATGCTATCTTCTAACCAACGTGATGGGGTCCTGGAATGATCCTAGGTCTGCACTAGAAGAGGCAGACCCAGAGGACCTTGTCTAACATACCCCTTGCTTCTTGACTTCTTCCCATACCTGCGTTCTCTCCGGCCTCAATTACTGCCTGAGATGTTACACCCTTCCAGCATAAATGATGAACCGCTTCATGGTGCCTGTAGAGGCCTCTTGCAGAGCACCCTGCAGTAGTATGGTTTGTGTATGCCTCACTGCACTGTAGAGAAATGAAGAGCATGAGGGGAAAAATGAGTAGGGCCTGGACTTTTAGCTAGTTTTGAACACTGCAGTTGCTATGACTTGGGGTTGTTAGCAGCCAAAAGAGGAGCTTTCATGAGAGGGCACAGAAGAAATAACTTGTCTGTTTCTTTACTATGACCCATGAGGGTTTTAGTAAACCAAAATGCCAAGTCTAAGATAAACTGCCATTCCTTGGAGTGAGGGTTCCATTTACAGCCTGAATCACGACTTTTATTTTCCTAATGCCTTCTCTTGCATCCTCTTAGCTGAAGGTTCCTTTAACTGGAGTCTTCACTTAGCTGAGGGGACTGAAGAATTGATTCTTTACCCTTTTACGTGGGAAAAATTAAAGCAACATGTTCGTTCAGGCTGACGGGACAAATAAGAGGCAGTAGAGGGATAGCCAGAGCAGGCTAGATCAGAAAATATCTTTTTTTTTTTTTTCCCCTCACCCAGCTGAGAATAGTTACTTGGGGTTTGAAATTCTAGTTAAGTAGCAAGAGCCCTTGGCTGCTGTTTGCAACAAGGGTAAGCATGAAGAGGGTGATTTCAGCATCTGGAAAGGCTCCTCTGTATTTTTCCCCTCAGGCCAGCTCTACTGCTTTCTCCCTATAGAAATGAAAGTGCCTGTTTAACCAGCTCCTTGGCCCTGTCCCCAGTTTATTGATATGATTAACCTGGAGATGCCAAAGTGCTTGTTCAGTGCTGTGCCTGGGGTGCACATCTTGCCCTTTCAGACTAATATCTGGGTCTTCCTTTTTTTTAGTCAGGAAATGTCTCTCTCCCTCTCCTTTCCCTCTCCTCTCTCCTCTCTCCTCTCTCTCTGTTTCTCACACTGAGTGCTTGGGCGAGTGCCCTGTCTCATTCTTTTTTTTTCTTCCAGTGCTATCCGTATCATTCAAGAACGGCCCTTTTCTCCTCTTCTCACCATTCCGGAGGGATGCTAAGGTGGCAAGCTCCCTCCTCTTCTCTGCGCTTCTCCTTCCTTCCTTAACATGGCCAGAGCATGGGCAGAGCTCACACTGTATCTTTGCTTCCCTCTAGGGCAATGACATCATTGCAGCAGCCAAGCGCATGGCTCTGCTGATGGCTGAGATGTCTCGGCTGGTAAGAGGGGGCAGTGGTACCAAGCGGGCACTCATTCAGTGTGCCAAGGACATCGCCAAGGCCTCAGACGAGGTGACTCGGTTGGCCAAGGAGGTTGCCAAGCAGTGCACAGATAAACGGATTAGAACCAACCTCTTACAGGTACTCGGGGAAAGAGGCTGCATGTGTGTGTGTGTGTGTGTGTGTGTGTGTGTGTGTGTGCGTGTGTGTGTGTGTTGGAGGGGAGGGTATGAGAGGGAGAAAAGCAGGAGAGAAAAACTAGGTAAGGGAGAAAGAGGCACTTCAGCGGGGACAGAAATAGCAGAAAGGGAAAAAACAAATGTACTGGGAAAGACAGATTCAGGAAAGGTTACTTCCTAATCAAATGAATGCTTCCATTTCTGGAGAAAGGGATTGTACTGACCCTAGGGGAAAAAACAAGTGGAATTCTGCTGCTTATTTATCGAGTGCCTTTTCTGTGCCAGCCACTGGGAATACAGAGGTAGATAAGTCTTGCCTTCAAGGAGCTTGTGGGCAAGGCAAACAGAGAAACATACCAAATTAAACTTTCTCTTTAGGTATGTGAGCGAATCCCAACCATAAGCACCCAGCTCAAAATCCTGTCCACAGTGAAGGCCACCATGCTGGGCCGGACCAACATCAGTGATGAGGAGTCTGAGCAGGTATGTGGCAGCTGTTTTTGGTTTCTGGCTGGCAGCTTCTGTGCCGTTTTGCAGTAATTTAACTCTGCTTTGGGGAAATTTTACCCCTTAATCGAGTATCGAGTATTCAGTATGTGGGATGCACTCAGACTGTCTCAGGAGGGGAAAGTCTGTGTTGGATAGATACATCAGAAATTTAGAATTGGGGCCAGGTGCAGTGGCACATGCAGGTAATCCCAGCACTTTGGGAGGCTGAGGCGGGAGGATTGCTTAAGCCCAGAAGGTCAAGGCAGTAAGCTGTGATTGCATCACTGCACTGCAGCCTGGGTGACAGAGTGAGACTCTTGTCTTGAAAAAACAAAACAAAACAAAACAAAACAAAACACCAGGAATTGGGAGCCAGGTGTGGTGGTGTGCACCTGTAGTCCCAGCTACTCAGGAGGCTGAGGCAGTAGGATCATTTGAAACCAGGAGTTGAAGACTAGCTTGGGCAAGATAGCAAGACCCCATCTCAAAATAAATAAATAAATAAATAAATAAATAAGTAAATAAAAGGAATCTGGAATTGCTCTTGGGCAACTATTGTCATTTTACAGATAGGAAACTGAGGTCTAGAGAGGTTAAGTGTCTGAAATAACACTATGGATCAGTGGCAGTTAGGACTCTACTCAGTTCCTTACCCTTGGAATAAGTTTGGCTCTTTTGAGGCCTCCAGTGCCTGTTCAACTCACTGTATGTTTCTGGCTGGAGAGAATGTCCACTTTCCAGCTCTCTGTGTGTTAGTGCCTCAGGGAGGATGAATAGTGCAGGCTTTTCCGGGGCATGAGGTAGTTAGGCCTGTGCTGAAACTGAAATGACACTTCAAAGGAGGTGCTTCTCTTATATTCTCTTTAGGTTTCTCTGATAGAGATAGAAATAAGGATGCTGAGAAGGTTCTCTTAACCACTGCTTCCTGCATATACCTTGGCAATCACCCAAGTTTGTCCTCCTTCCCGAAATCTTGGCCCAGGTCTTTCAGGAAACCCTCATTTGAGCACCCCTTACTCTCCTTATTTCCCCTCCGGGAGGCCCTGCTCTAAGCAAGATTCCCACATGGACTGCCCACACAGGGCTCCTCACACATGGGGTACATAGTTTTGCTGGACTAGCCACATGGGGCTTATCACACATGGGCTAAGGTGAAGCACTGTATTAGGTGTTAAGGGAGTTTAAAAAATTAAGAGACACAATTCCCCCCACCCAACGTGGGGAACTCAAAAATAGTCTGAAAGAACAACTGTTTCTGATCTCTAGGCCAGGAGATAGGGCACTGGGGCACTTTAGAGGAAATAAGGCGGCCATTCTTCTTGGTACCATTATTGTTGCTTCTGCTACCATATTCTAATCCAACAACTCTCACCCTAATCCTCTCTTCTCCCAAACCATGGGAACTGTATCTTCACACCTAACTTCCACATATTCTATGAAGGGTTTGCACACTTTGCTGTTTCTATGTCATGTGATCTCTTCTGTCCAAAGAAAGGTGGAAAAAAATGGGGAAGGAAGGGTAAGACTGAGATTCAGGCCTAATCAGAGACTTAATCAATTAACCACTAAAAATATGCCTTGAGAATATCTATTATGTTCCATTAAATATTCCAGTTTTAAAAAGGGTAGAAATTGACAGTATGGTAGAATGGAAAAAACACAGGACTGTTTGGGAGGCTGAGGCAGGAGAATCGCTTGAACCTGGGAGGCAGAAATTGCAGTGAGCCGAGATCGTGCCATTGCACTCCAGCCTAGGCAACGAGTGAAACTCCATCTCAAAATAAAATAAAATAAACAAAAAAACAAAAACAAAACCCATAGGACTATAAGTCAGAAATCCTGAGTCCTAATCCTCACTCTATGAATGTCTCTGGGCCTCAGTCCCTTTGCTGACCAAGTGAAAAGAACAACTGATGAGGAATTCCAGCCCACAGTTACACTTATCAGAGCCTGTGAAACTGAGTGTACAAATTTTATGCAGGTGTGCATTTTTTTTCTGGGGGAGAATTCACCGCCTTCATTAAATCCTCAAATGATGTATGACTTAAAAATAGCCAAGAATTACTGGGCTGATGAATTGCCAAGATCCTTCCTTGACTTTCTATGGTAGAGTACCAATGTGATTTCAGTCCTATAAGTTTGTGTGTTTGAAAGATTAACGTATTTAGATTTTCATGGGTTTAAAGTGGTTGGTTGCTTGGTTTGTTCATTTGGTTGTTTTTAAAATTCATTAATTAAATATTTATGAAATACCTCCTGTGTGCCAGGCACCATCCTAAATACTGGGGGTATGACAGTGCACAAAATTGACAAAAATCTACTCTGTATAACTTAAATGTTAGTGTGAAGACAGAAAAAACCCTCAAAACTCCCAAACAACCTAGGTAAAATACGTAGTGTATCAGTTCATGATGATAGGTTCAATGGAAAAAATAAGGCCAAGCGCGGTGGCTCACGCCTGTAGTCTTAGCACTTTGGGAGGCTGAGGTGGGCAGATCACTTGAGCCCAGGAGTACGAGTCCAACCTGGGCAACATGGCGGAACCCCATCTGTACAAAAAATTAAAAAATTACCCAGATGTGGCAGCATGTACCTATTGTCCCAGCTGCTCAAAGGCTGAGGCAGGAGGATCCTTGAGCCCAGGGGGCAGAGGCTGCAGTGGCCGAGATCACACCACTGCACTCCAGCCTGGATGAAAGAGAAAGACCCCATCTCAAAAAAAGAATGAGCAGGGAAATCCTCACCAAGGTGACAAGTGAGCAAAGATCTGAAGGTGAGGGGATCCCTGGGATCCCTGGGGAAAGAGCAGTCCAGGTACAGGAAACAGCAAGTCCTGAGGGAGAAGCATGTTTGAAGACCAAGAAAGAGGACATGCTGTAGGCTATCTGAAACCACAGTACACAATCAGCGATGGCCAGTTTTGGGTTCTTTTTGGTGATCTGGGAAAACCCCTAGTGATGCAAGCAAATATGGGGGATGCCAGGTACCAGTGGGGTTAGCTGCATCCCACTCCTGGCTGAAACCTATTTTGGAGACAGGCCTGCATCAGGGACTCTGGGTAACGGAAGGTACCTTTTTCCTTGCAGGCCACAGAGATGCTGGTTCACAATGCCCAGAACCTCATGCAGTCTGTGAAGGAGACTGTGCGGGAAGCCGAAGCTGCTTCAATCAAAATTCGAACAGATGCTGGATTTACACTGCGCTGGGTTAGAAAGACTCCCTGGTACCAGTAGGCACCTGGCTGAGCCTGGCTGGCACAGAAACCTCTACTAAAAAGAAGGAAAATGATCTGAGTCCCAGGAGCTGCCCAGAGTTGCTGGGAGCTGAAAATCACATCCTGGCCTGGCACATCAGAAAGGAATGGGGGCCTCTTCAAATTAGAAAACATTTATACTCTTTTTTCATGGACACTTTGAAATGTGTTTCTGTATAAAGCCTGTATTCTCAAACACAGTTACACTTGTGCACCCTCTATCCCAATAGGCAGACTGGGTTTCTAGCCCATGGACTTCACATAAGCTCAGAATCCAAGTGAACACTAGCCAGACACTCTGCTCTGCCCTTGTTCCCTAGGGGACACTTCCCTCTGTTTCTCTTTCCTTGGCTCCCATTCACTCTTCCAGACTCCCAAGACCCGGGGCCCAGGCAAATCAGTTACTAAGAAGAAAATTGCTGTGCCTCCCAAAATTGTTTTGAGCTTTCCATGTTGCTGCCAACCATACCTTCCTTCCCTGGGCTGTGCTACCTGGGTCCTTTTCAGAAGTGAGCTTCACTACTACAGGGGAAGGTGGCCTCTGTGGAGCCCCAGCATATGGGGGCCTGGATTCATTTCCTGCCCTTCCTCAGTTTAATCCTTCTAGTTTCCCACAATATAAAACTGTATTTCACTGTCAGGAAGAAATCACAGAATCATATGATTCTGCTTTTACCATGCCCCCGAGCAATGTCTGTGCTAGGGAAACTTCCCGTCCCATATCCTGCCTCAGCCCGCCAAGGTAGCCATCCCATGAACACACTGTGTCCTGGTGCTCTCTGCCACTGGAAGGGCAGAGTAGCCAGGGTGTGGCCCTGCCATCTTCCCAGCAGGGCCACTCCCGGCACTCCATGCTTAGTCACTGCCTGCAGAGGTCTGTGCTGAGGCCTTATCATTCATTCTTAGCTCTTAATTGTTCATTTTGAGCTGAAATGCTGCATTTTAATTTTAACCAAAACATGTCTCCTATCCTGGTTTTTGTAGCCTTCCTCCACACCCTTTCTAAACAAGATTTTAAAGACATGTAAGTGTTTGTTCATCTGTAACTCTAAAAGATCCTTTTTAAATTCAGTCCTAAGAAAGAGTGCTTGTCCCCTAAGAGTGTTTAATGGCAAGGCAGCCCTGTCTGAAGGACACTTCCTGCCTAAGGGAGAGTGGTATTTGCAGACTAGAATTCTAGTGCTGCTGAAGATGAATCAATGGGAAATACTACTCCTGTAATTCCTACCTCCCTGCAACCAACTACAACCAAGCTCTCTGCATCTACTCCCAAGTATGGGGTTCAAGAGAGTAATGGGTTTCATATTTCTTATCACCACAGTAAGTTCCTACTAGGCAAAATGAGAGGGCAGTGTTTCCTTTTTGGTACTTATTACTGCTAAGTATTTCCCAGCACATGAAACCTTATTTTTTCCCAAAGCCAGAACCAGATGAGTAAAGGAGTAAGAACCCTTGCCTGAACATCCTTCCTTCCCACCCATCGCTGTGTGTTAGTTCCCAACATCGAATGTGTAAAACTTAAGTTGGTCCTTTACACTCAGGCTTTCACTATTTCCTTTAAAATGAGGATGATTATTTTCAAGGCCCTCAGCATATTTGTATAGTTGCTTGCCTGATATAAATGCAATATTAATGCCTTTAAAGTATGAATCTATGCCAAAGATCACTTGTTGTTTTACTAAAGAAAGATTACTTAGAGGAAATAAGAAAAATCATGTTTGCTCTCCCGGTTCTTCCAGTGGTTTGAGACACTGGTTTACACTTTATGCCGGATGTGCTTTTCTCCAATATCAGTGCTCAAGACACAGTGAAGCAAATTAAAAAAAAAAAAAAAAAAAAAAAAAAAATTCCCTGAATGATGATTAGAGACATCACTGCTAAAAAACTACATTTATAAACTAGGATTTGTTATATGCAAATATTTTCTGCCTCTTCTTTTGTTCTGTTTAAAACAATAAAATGCATTTGTATAAAAAATGCTTTAAATGATGGGTATGTTACTTTAGCAAGAACTTTTAGGTCAGGTTTCTCCTTTGTTTTGATGAATAGTCAATGAAACTAATCCTCAAGATCTGGAAACTAAAGATTTTTATTTAATCCAAATGTTGCACTGGAAGAAGAAATCAACAGTGGTATATTTACTTAACAAGGATGTGTGTAATACAAGACAACCCTGGGGATTACACACTTGAAGGAATGGAAGTGGCAAAGGTTAACAGGCAGAAAGCAGCTGGATGAAACAGTTTGTTTTCATCTTAGAAGATTCTAGTTATCTGTGGAGACCACCACTGTTCCCCGAAAAGCTAAAGTTGTTAAGTTTGTAGGAGTACCACAGGTCCTTCCCCCCGCTGCAAGACAGAGACTTGCTCTGTTGCCCAGGCTGCAGTGCAGTGGTGCAATCTCAGCTCACTGCAACCTCCGCCTCCCAGGTTCAAGCAATTCTCCTGCCTCAGCCTCCCATGTAGCTGGGATTACAGGTGCGCGCCACCCATGCCTGGCTAATTTTTGTATTTTTAGTAGAGATGGAGTTTCACCATGTTGGCCAGGCTGGTCTCGAACTCCTGACCTCAAGTGATCTGCCCACCTTGACCTCCCAAAGTGCTGGGATTACAGGTGTGATCCACCACGCCCGGTCACACAGGTCCATTTTTCATATTCCAAAGCCCAGTATAGAATAAATAGGGTTCTCAGGGATCCACCAGGGCTATAAAGCAGAGTTAGCTTTTGGGGACATAGTCCTCTTCTTCCTTAAAGAAACACTCACTAAAATAGTAGGAGCAGGTTTTTAGAGTAGAGTTGGGACATCACTTTTTGCCTGATTTTCTAGATCTGAAAGGGGTAACATGTCATTAAAGGGTGATGATATTGATATTTAGTGTTGCCAACTGCTATTATCACTGCTTTATCTTGGAAAGTTGCCGACCATAAAGACAGATTCCAGCCTGCTTGAGTTAAGGGAAAGGCCAAGGCTACTACTGAATTAGCAGTTTCTAAAACTGTCTTGTTTTTGCCATTTACCATATGTTCACTGGTGCTGCCTTCCTGCTGTAGTATAATCATTTTCTCAAATCGGTTGCCTCTCAGGACAAGATCAGCATTTTCCTAGGGTCCTTCTGTAGCACCACTTAAGGAATGAACCTATCACAGGAACTCTCTTTGAATAAAATGATGGTGACTCCCACACGCAGCAAAGAATCATTTACTTCATTTGCTCTTGATATACTCCCTTATGAATTTAGAACAAGTGATCCAGGATTAGCTGTAACTCTGTGCTTGAAAAATATTTTACTACTACTAAGTGTTCAGAAATCTTTGTTATCAGTAGGTGGTAGTAGTGATAGGGAAGGGAGCTTTGATCACTAATCTCTCAGACTGTGGCCAGAATGGTGATGCTTAAGCCAAGTATGAATGGCAATTAACGTACTGAGGTTAGGGAAGGAGTACTGAGAAGTGCTTTGTAGCAACACTCGCAGCTTGTGTGATGATGCAGAAGAAAATCTGATCATGTTCACCCTGCTTTGACAATGAGCCTTGCCCATTGGAGAATGTTCAATCAATAGTAGACCTAAAAAAAATCAACTTGTTGCTTTCATCTTTTTATTGATAGCACAGCCAGAGCTACCAAAATGATTTACTGGATTCTAGCAAATTAATAAATACAGTAATTTGATTGTAAAAGGAAACATTCTACTTGGACATTTTAGTAGAAATTGCTAGAGGGAAGGAGCTCCTGGCATACATTCTACTTGGATAGAAGAGAAGATAGCACAGGAGGAGAACTGGACAGTCCAGGTATAGATTGTTGAGATTAGGGATTCAGCAGAAAGCAAAGCAAATGTTCTCATTGTTCTTTTGAGGTACGAACTCTGAAGAGTCAAGACATTAAAAATAAAAAGCAATTGAACCGGGTAGCCAAACTTAGGCAAAAGGAATAAATATTTGGCAACATTTTGATTTTAACTGCCAATCTGAGATTAGTTTCTTCAGAAATTTGGAAGCTGCAAAACGTTGCCTTTCTTATTCCATGAAAGGCAGGGCAGGCAAAGGTAAGAAAACTGCTTAGTGGGCTCCTTGTACCAGCACCAACCAGCAGCCCTTGACAGCATAGATGGGATGAGTGTAAGGGCTATCCTTAGCATAAGGGAAAGACGGTTATAAGCTGAGAAGATTGAAGGAAGAATGGAGCCACAAAGAGAATAGCATAAATAACAAGAAGGAAACATGAAGAACAAGCACCTAATATCTTAACTTTCAGTCTTTCTCCATTTCTTGATGTCTAATGAGGCAAAATAACTGGGCAAGGACCACCAAGATGAAGAAGTTAAATAAAATGTCACAATGAAGTTGAGTGCAATAATACAACTGTTGACTGACTTTCCAAAACCACGGTGATCGGTAGAGTATCATCAATGTTACCGAGGATTTTGTTTCTGCCTCATTATAACTCACTTCCATGTATTTTGTCAGTATAGTATGTATATTTAAGCACTCCAGTGACAATTATGACAATAGTTTCTGGAAGAAATGTATGACTATAGCTTTGGGAAGCACACAATATGAAAAGGGAATTTCCTCTAAAGACAAGGAATGCAGGCAAATTCAAACCCTTAAGAACAACAACAAAAAAGATTTAAAAAGACTGATGACTGTGAGGCAGGCACATTTTCCTCCTTTTGCTGAACTGGGGCATGAGGCATTTAGGTTAACCATGGCTTAACTGGTGTTGGGTAAGCTTTATATTATAAAACATGAAGATGGCAAAGGTTTCACTTAAGTTTTTCTTTTACTACTTTAATTTGCTTAAAAGCACAAATGCTTGTGCTTGCAATAACTTCCTAAAAGCAGAAGTAATGTTCCCTTTTACTACCTTAATAAAGCATTTGCCCCTTTGATACAAATTATTTTTTTACTGTGCTAACAGCTGAACCAGTGGCACAAAATTGAGATGGTATTTACTGCAGCAAGGTCCCTGTAAATCAAATTCTAAGCTTTACATAAAAATCTTATTTATAAAAAATACAATACCAAGTACAGTGAGAATGGAGCATGGAGCAGCAGTGCTCCCTGCCAGGGCCATGTGGAAGTGGCTTTTGCTACAGTGCTTGCTTAATGGCACAAGTGAAAAGCTGAATAAGGCAAACACTTGAAGAGGCAGTTTTCTGTAAACTTCTGGGGGTGGGGGGAATTTCCTCTCTTGGGACAGATACTGGTTTGGGATGGCTAAGATCAGAAGGTGTGATATTTGGCTGCACCTGACACATCACAGATTTAAGATAGCTTCTGCTGGATGAGACCAGTTAACTCTTGTAGGAGAGAGGTTATAACTATAGCTTTCTGCCTTTAATGTTACAATGTGCAGCCGCCAGATGGTGGAAAAAAATCACCTCCAAAATCTTCCTAAGTGAAAAGATACAAAATAAGCTAAGTCACTAAAAGGTTTCCTTAGCTTAAAGCTCCTTAAGAATCCTACATTGATAACTAAGTAACTTTGTTAGCGGTGTGTAGCTAGACACAAATGCTTTAACTAGAATATGTATTCCCACTCACTTGGTACCTAATAGTGATACATCGTAATGACACTTGGAAAACAAACTGGTCCTGAGGAATTTTGGCCTCTTCTCATGTCCTCACTTGGAACTTTCCAGCTTTCGTGACGTATTTGACTCCTTTAAATGGCTTATATTTCTCCCCATACATGTCCAAACGGTTTACTTTTAAGCCTGTATCAAAAAGAATGAAAAAGAATAAATTATCATCATCCCAACCAATATAATGTTAGCAATGAGCGCTATATGGTAAATCTGACATTAACCAGTGTCCCTTCCACCATTTGGAAGAAATGTCTCTTCTATCATTTACAAATGATTGCACTTTGATGGTATGGTTTTGGTTAAGATTCCCATACAGGCAGGGAATGTCTGTGAAGTATAATTCTACTTTCTGTAAATATGAATAACTCCCTTTTTGGAGCTTAAATGAGGGCAGAGGTGAGGGGAAGCTGTTTGAAATAAGGTGCTCTGAAAAATCATTTGGTCGGTGCCTGGGAGACTGCCCCACCAAGCACAGTGTAAAAGGCAAATGGGCTACTGCTCTTTCTAGAGAAGGAAACTTTTGTTACTCTTCTAAGTGCCTAATAAATGAGCTTGCAAAACTCAATTACCCTTAACTACAAGTCAACCTTATCCTTACCTGAAATAGCAAGCTGCTGGATCTTAAACTGTATGTTGAGGCTTGGATTCTCTTCTGGTTTGGGGGCTCCAGACTGTAAATTTACCAGTCCTTTAAGACTTGGGAGCTTTTGTGGAGTAATTTTTCCCACATCCCATGTTAGTACCTTAAAAAGACAAAAAATGAAAAACAAATAGAACCATTTATTAAAGACAAACCCTCAAAAACAAAGTTCAAAGATATCATAAACTTCTGTACAAACTGAAGTGCAGTCTCTTGAAAACAAGAGATCTGGCATCTACAGTGAGTTTACCTCTGATTAGTTCTGTGACTTTGAATGGGGAGTGAGGGCAGAGAATCTACATTTGTTGAGCATTTTCTTTTGTATTAGCACGCGCTTAGCATTATTCATATGTTGTCTCATTGAGGGCTGTGAAGTAGCTTTTGTCTTCTATTTACAAATGAGGAAATTAAAGCTCAGAGGAAATTAAGGCTCAGAGATCAAATGACTCGCTCAAGGTCACATAGCTAGTCAGAGGTAAGGCTGGGATTTGAACCTAAGGCCCTCTGATTTCAAATGTTCTCCATCATAACCATCTTCACTTTTCTCTGGGCCTGTTTCTTTTTCTTTTTTTTTTTTTTTGAGACAGAGTTTCACTCTTGTTGCCTAGGATGGAGTGCAATGGTGCAATCTTGGCTCACCACAACCTCTGCCTCCCAGGTTCAAGCGATGCTCCTGCCTCAGCCTCCCAAGCAGCTGGGATACAGGCATGCGCCACCATGCCCAGCTAATTTTGTAGTTTTAGTAGAGATGTGGTTTCTCCATGTTGGTCAGGCTGGTCTCGAACTCCCGACCTCAGGTGATCCACCCACCTCGGCCTCCCAAAGTGCTGGGATTACAGGCGTAAGCCACTGTGCCCAGCCTCTGTTTATTTTTCTGTAAAATAATTAGATTGACTTAAGATGGTGTTTTTAAAACTTTTAGCTGTGAAACCCATTGTTCAAATGAAATCTTCAGTGTGAAGGCTCAACAGCAGATGAGAAAGAAAGCAAAGCTGTCATAGTTGAAGCTGTGGGAAAGGGCCAGGAATCTGAAGCTCCCTTTCTCAGCCCTGTGTGGTCTCCAGGAGGAGGTTCTTTGAATCCTTACAACTGTATTAAATAATCTTTAACATTCTATGATGTTATTAAAAAAACATGTCTTTTCATTTATCAGGTAGCTCAATGACTCTGCTATTGAAAACAATCATATTTACCAGCTAATCAGGAAGCTGAGAGAAAATCATCTGCTACAGTTTCTCTGAAAACCCTCTGTTACACAAAAATTTAAGTAGAGTGAGGAAGCAACTTTCCTAGCCTTGTGTAAGAGTATGAAATAATGCTTTTAAATTATAAAGGAAGAAAAAGGTCTTAGTGATCAATTTATATAGAAAACTTAGTAATTCATAGACCATCATAATATCTTCTTCAATCTACATAATGTTTTCTCTTTTTAAAAAAGCTTTTACTTCTTTCTTATTAGATAGCAGAGTCAGGCTCTGGATTAATAATGGATGAGTGAAGGCACACTCTGAAAAAGGACAGAATGACACACTTTTCTGTTCATCTACTCAGTAGCAGCTGCAGGATTCCTTCTGCAGCCAGTGGC
Source organism: Gorilla gorilla gorilla (assembly GCF_029281585.2). Taxonomy (NCBI): domain Eukaryota; kingdom Metazoa; phylum Chordata; class Mammalia; order Primates; family Hominidae; genus Gorilla; species Gorilla gorilla. The sequence continues at coordinate 41,626,008 of NC_073232.2, read as the reverse complement.
AGAAGCACAGCACAGTATGCTCTCTAGGTTTTGATACGAACTTTAGTTTTAAACAAGGTGCCAAACCTTTCCCTCCATTCCTCCCCACAAATCACAAAATAGATTGCAGAAACGCTTGCTCACTCTTGATTTGAAGTGGCTGTACCTTGGTGACTGGATCAAATGTATAGCTGCCTTGTGTGGGTGTCAGGTTCATGTTCAGCACAACTTTTGGCATGTGAACTGTCACTGTAATTCCTTCAATAGTTTTCCCCATATTCTGCTTTGGTCCAATTGTTATATCAAATCTGCCGCAAGAACTGTTCTCCTTAAAGCTGATACTATGTTTCACATACACTGGTATTGCCACTAGACTAAAAAGAGAAACAGAGAAAGATACAAAAGCACAAACACAATTAATGGTGTGGGGAGAGCTCCAGAGGTATCCTGAAAACCTCTGTCCAGAGTATCCTACCCTGCCTTTAACTCCACAATAAGGTACTACAGAGTCGGCTCTCTGTAGCCACAGTTCTGCATCCTTGAATTTGACCAGCTGAGGATTGAAAATATTATTTCAAAAAATTGGCCAGGCGTGGTGGCTCATGCCTGTAATCCCGGCACTTTGGGAGGCCGAGACGGGGGGTGGGAGGGGATCACCTGAGGTCAGGAGTTTGAGACCAGCCTGGCCAACATGATGAAACCTCGTCTCTACAAAAATTAGCTAGGGCTGGGCGCGGTGGCTCACACCTGTAATCTCAGTACTTTGGGAGGCCAAGGCAAGGAGTTCAAGACCAGCCTGGCCAACATGGTGAAACCTCGTCTCTACTAAAAATACAAAAATTAGCTGGGTGTGGTGGCTCATGCCTGTAGTCCCAGCTATTTGGAAGCCTGAGGCAGGAGAATCGCTTGAACCTGGGAAGCGGAGATTGCAGTGAGCTGAGATCGTGCCACTGCACTCCAGCCTGGGCAAAGGAGCGAGATGCCATCTCAAAAAAAAAAAAAAACAAACAAAACAAGTAAAAAATAACAATATAACTACAAAAAATAATAAAAATAAAAAGTCAACATGGTATAACAATTATTTACACAGTGTTTACAGTGTACTATCACAAGTAACTTGGAGATGATTTAAAGTACACAGGAGGATGTGCATAGGTTATATGCAAATACTACACCATTTTATATAAGGGACTCGAGCATCTGCTGATTTTTGCAACCAATCCTCCAAGGATACCAAGATGGCAATACCTCTAGGACTGCAGATTCAGCATCTACACAAGGGGGAGCTGAGTACAGCATAATGTTCTTGTACCACTGTGCTGGGAACTGTATACAAATCAAGACAGAAATCTGAAGTTTAATAACAGTATAAACAATTGGGGTGGCTGGGTGCAGTGGCTCACACCTGTAACCCCAGCACTTTGGGAGGCCAAGGCAGGCAGATCATTGGAGGTCAGGAGTTTGAGACCAGCCTGGCCAACATGGTGAAATCCCCTCTCTAATAAAAAAAAAAATAACAAAAAACAAAAATTAGCTGGGCGCGGTGGCAGGTGCCTGTAATCCCAGCTACTTGGGAGGCTGAGGCAGGAGAATCGCTTGAACCCAGGAGGTAGAGGTTGCAGTGAGCCAAGATCACACCATTGCACTCCAGCCTGGGTGACAATAGTGAAACTCCGTCTCAAAACAAACAAACAAAACAAAATAACATAAAACAAACAAACAAAAACAATTGGGGCAAATGGCCCTCGTTTAAAATGAATTATGATCCCACTGAAAAATAATGTAAAATATGTTTTATATAAATGAAAACAGTTCCTATGTGATAAGAGCCAAGAAACAGGCCAGGCACGGTGGCTCACGCCTGTAATCCCAGCACTTTGGGAGGCTGAGGTGGGCAGATCACCTGAGGTCTGGAGTTCGAGACCAGCATGACCAACATGGAGAAACCCCGCCTCTACTAAAAACACAAAATTAGCCGGGTGTGGTGGTGCATGAGTGTAATCCCAGCTACTTGGGAGGCCGAGGCAGGAGAATCACTTGAACCCTGGAGGTGGAGGTTGCAGTAAGCCGAGATTTCACCATCGCACTCCAGCCTGAGCAACAAGAACCAAACTCCGGCTCAAAAAAAAAAAAAAAAGAAAAGAGCCAAGAAATAATTTCTCTGTTTTTGAGTTCTGTCATGATGTTACTCAAATAACTTTTGGTATTTTCAAGAAACAAACTACCTATAACTCCGATCCCCAATGCTAAACTTTTTTTTTTTTTTTTTTTTGAGATGGAGTTTCACCCTGTTGGCCAGGCTGTAGTGCAGTAGTGTGATCTGTCACTGCAACCTCTGCCTTCCAGGTTCAAGTGATTCTCATGCCTCAGCCTCCTAAGTAGTTGAGATTATATAGGCACACGCTACCACGCCTGGCTAATTTTGTGTTTTTAGTAGAGACAGGGTTTCACCATGTTGACCAGACTGGTCTAGAACTCTCGACCCCAAGTGATCTGCCCACATTGGCCTCCCAAAGTGTTGGGATTACAGGAGTGAACCACTGCACCTGGCCCCTCAATGCTAAACAGTTCCTTAAAAACTCAATGCAGAGAAGACGTACTTGAAGCAGGTAAATTGGGGAATGTCCTCACGAACTACAGGTAGGTCTGTCTCCTTGTTGGCCACAAAGTCTACAGACTATGGTAAGATTATGGCAATGGTTCATGGTTTTGCCCAGGTTATGCATGGTCCGTTTTGCTCTGCTTGCAAAGTACTCAGCTGTCAGAAGCAGAGCAAAATGGACCATGCATAAACTGAGCAAAGAATCAGTGCCATAATTTGAGCATGCATAACCTTGCAAAGGACCGGTACCACAACTTTTGCCCAGGTTATGTATGGTTTGCTTGCTCTTGGCTATAGATTTTACTCTAGTCTCACTTAGTACCACTCTACACTCATACATTCAAAGTATACGGATTATTTTAGGTGCATATTTTCACCCATTCTCACTGGGTCTCCTGGTGAGCTATGGTTAAAGTGAGCAGTAGTGATGACCTCAAGTACTCAACTGTCAGAAAGAAACAGGGAAAGGTGAGTTGTACTTGATATGTATGGTGGCAGATTCTGGCTGATGCATCAACATACTTTTGTGAGCTGACACGGTATGATATGAGTCGGAAATTTCCATCTGGAGGAATAAATGACAAAACTCTTTCAGATTCCCAACGCTTGAACCGGATGCAGGGGTGAAAGCTGACATCATCCAGAAGCCTAGGGTTCTGCCAGAAAAACAGAAGACAGTCGTTCATAGACTATAATGAATATGGGAACTGTACTCAGATACCTTGACAAATATGTTCCCTGAAGATAAAGCAGTCATGGAAGAGTTTATGACCACATTTACACAACCTTATAGTTTCACAATGCTTTAAAGTTTGTAAATATTTTATGTACATTATTTTATTTGAATTTCAATAACTATAAAGGAGAAAAGGCAAGTAGTATTATTTCCCTTTAACAGATTAAAAAACTGAGGTTCAGAGGACTTAAGGTCAGAGCAAACTGGTGACAACACCAGAAGTCAGTTCTCTTAATTATTCCTAGCAGTATATCATGCTGACTCTAAAATGATACAAAAGACCAGTGTCCTTTCATATCAGCAAAGCAAATAATTATTCAGTAAAAATGATACTGGATATTTGCAGAAGCCAGCCAGCCAATTTTAAGCCCCTTCTAGCACACTCAGGCAAAGACCTCCCTTAGCCTTTCCACAAAGACCACGCTCATCATGTAAGTGACTGTCTTAGGAAACTCTGCTAGGAATATTTCTGAGACAATCCTTTGCAATCTAAGATGCAAACTTATCTCAATATTTATCATTTCATTTAGTACTTCACATGTATTAGGCATTCAAGGGGCTATAAAACAGGAGAATAAGACTTACCATGAAAGAAAGGGAGAGATCAGGCATTCCAGATAGTTTAATGCAAGCATCAATGACCCCCTGAATTTCTGCAAAGACTGTAGATCCTGAAGAAAGAAAGAAAAAGGAAGATAACATCAATGGAATATGAGTCTTAACTAGACCTATCACTGTATCTTTTTATTTTTATTTATTGTTTTCAGAGACAGAGTCTTGCTCTGTTGCCAAGGTTGGAGTGCAGTTGCATGATCATAGCTCACTGCAGCCTCACTCCCGGGCTCAAGTAATCCTCCTGCCCTAGCCTCCCAAATAGCTGGGAATATAGGTGCGTGCCATGACACCTAGCCCAACAATCACTACATCTAGAATAATAGAGATACCCTCTGGGTGTCAGATTAACTGAAGCTTTACATCTCTATTAACAGGTCAGGGGACAAGGTCCATACTTAACTCTGGTTGGAATATAATAATAATTCTTATTTTTTTAAGAGATAAAGTCTGACTAGCTAGTCCCAGCTGGTCCCCAGAGTAACTGGGACTACAGGTATGCCACTGTAGAATATAATTTTTTTTTTTGAGACAGGGTCTTGCTCTGTCACCCAGGCTGGAGCGTAGTGGTGCTATGATAGCCAGCCTCAACCTCCTGGGCTCAAGCAATCCTCCCACCTCAGCCTCCCAAGCAGCTGGTACTACAGGCATGCACCTCCATGCCTGGCTAATTTTTGTATTTTTTTTGTAGAGACAGGGTCTTATTATGCTGCCCAGGCTGGTCTCAAACTTCTGGGCTCAAGCAATCCACCTACCTTAGCTTCCCAAAGTGCTGGGATTACAGGTGTGAGCTACCATACCCAGCCAGAATATGCTAATTCTAAGGAAAATTAAACTGTCTCCTTTATGGAGCCAACCCTGTAAGATGACTGGATATGAGTTTAAAACATTTGGCAGGACGCAGTGGCTCATGCCTGTAATCCTAGCACTTAGGGAGGCTGACGTGGGTAGATTATCTGAGCTCAGGAGTTTGGGACCAGCCTGGGCAACATGGCAAAACCCCGTTTCTACTAAAAATACAAAAAATTAGCCAGGCGTGGTGGTGTGTGCGTGTAGTCCCAGCTACTTGGGAGGCTGAGGCAGGAGAATCGCTTGAACCTAGAAGGCGGAGGTTGCAGTGAGCCGAAACCACAACACTGCACTATAGCCTGGGCGACAATGTGAGACTCTGTCTCAAAAACAAAATAAAACAAACCAACCAACCAAAAACATTTTCAATAGAATTTTATTTTTTTTAATTTTTTTTTTTGAGACGGAGTCTTGCTCTGTCACCCAGGCTGGATGGAGTGCAGTGGCGCTATCTGGGCTCACTGCAAGCTCCGTCTCCCAGGTTCACGCCATTCTCCTGCCTCAGCCTCTCGAGTAGCTGGGACTACAGGCGCCTGCCACCACGCCCAGCTAATTTTTTGTATTTTTAGTAGAGATGGGGTTTCACTGTGTTAGCCAGGATGGTCTGGATCTCCTGACCTCGTGATCCACCCGCCTCAGCCTCCTAAAGTGCTGGGATTACAGGTGTGAGCCACCGCACCAGGCTTCAATAGAATTTTAAAATGTGGCAAGTGTATTATGAAATGGACTAAGTTAACTTTTAAGAAATAGGATCCATAATAGAAAGATATCTCTTTTTTTTTAGAGACAGGGTCTCCCTCTGCCATCCAGGCTGGAGTACAGTGGTGTGAACATAGTTCACCACAGCATTGAACTCCTGGGCTCAAGCAATCCTCCTGCCTCAGCCTTCTGAATAGGTGGGATTAAGGAACCCATGCCTAGCTAATCTTTTAAATTTTTGATAGATATGGGGTCTCGCTATGTTGCCTAGGCTGGTCTTGAACTCCTGGGCTCAAGTGATCTTCCTGCCTAAGCCTCCCAAAGTGCTGGGATTACAGGTGTGAGCCACCGTGCCTGGCAAAAATCTATTATTCTATAAGATGGAATGTTATAATGAAAAGGGGACTCATGGAAGAGAAGATATTGACTATAATTCACAATAAGCTATCATTACATATTAACAAGTTGTGTGATCTGGAACAGTTCACTTAACCCTTCTGGGTTTTCCTTATGTGTAAAATAAATGTAAGGGAAGGACTAGATTTTTTTTCTTTTTTTGCTTTTTTTTGAGATGGAGTCTCACTCTGTCACCCAGGCTGGAGTGCAGTGGTGCAATCTTGGCTCACTGCAACCTCTGCCTCCCAGGGTCAAGCAATTCTCCCACCTCAGCCTCCCAAGTAGCTGGGATTACAGGTACCTGCCACCACGCCCAGCTAATTTTTTATTTATAGTAGAGACGGGGTTTTACCATGTTGGCCAGGTTGGTCTCAAACTCCTGACCTCGAGTGATCTGCCTGCCTCGGCCTCCCAAAGTGCTGGAATTACAGGCGTGATCCACCATGCCCGGCTGCTATTTTTAATAATAAAATTTTACTATTCTTATAGAGTACTATTGTTTTGTCTGGTTAAAAAGATAATTAGATCGGGTGTGGCGGCTGATGCCTGTAATCCCAGCACTTTGGGAGGCTGAGGTAGGTAAACTGATTGAGCCCAGGAGTTCAAGACCAGCCTGGGCAACATGGTGAGACCCTGTCTGTACAAAAAAAACAAATAAAAGTTAGCTAGGCATGGTGGCGTGTGGCGTGTACCTCCTGATTGGCTGGGACTATAGGCTACTCAGGAGTTTGAGGTAGGAGGATCACATGAGCTGGAGGTCAAGGCTACAGTAAGCAGGGACTGCGCCAATGCACTCCAGCCTAGGCAAAAGAGCAAGACCCTGTACTTAAAAAAAAAAGTGAAAAATAATCAGATAGGGGCTTTTACCAGAAGTACTGCACATAATGTAGTAGCAAAAGCATGGTATATAGCAGATTTTCAATAAATGTTAGAAGGAATAAATAGCAAGAGGTAGAGGTACATAAGGTAATAATTGGCTTAAAGTAAGGCATTATGAGTTCTGATTTACATGTTTGGCAGACCTCAACTAGTGGTTATGAAAATTATATGTAACCTATGGGCAAAATAAACAGATTTATGGGCCAGGTGCAGTGGCTCACGCCTGTAATCCCAGCAATTTGGGACGCCAAGGCAGGTGGATCACTTGAGGTTAGGAGCTCCAGACCAGCCTGGCCAACATTGTGAAACCCCGTCTCTACTAAAAATACAAAAAATTAGCCAGGGCCGGGAGGGGTGGCTCACGCCTGTAATCGTAGCACTTTGGGAAGCCGAAACGGGCGGATCACCTGAGTTCAGGAGTTCGAGACCAGCCTGACCAACATGGAGAAATCCCATCTCCACCAAAAACACAAAATTAGCTGGGCATGCTGGTGCATGCCTGTAATCCCAGGTACTCGGGAGGCTGAGGCAGAAGAACTGCTTGAACCTGGGAGGCGGAGGTTGCGGTGAGCTGAGATTGCACCATTGCACTCCACCCTGGGCAATAAGAGTGAAACTGCGTCTCAAAAAAAAAAAAAAAAAAAAAATTTAGCCAGGTGTGGTGGCTCATGCCTGTAATCCCAGCTACTTGGGAAGCTGAGGCAGCAGGATCGCTTGAATCCAGGAGGTGAAGGTTCCAGTGAGCCAAGATCACGTCATTGCACTCCAGCCTGGACAACAGTGTGAGACCCCGTCTCAAATAAATAAATAAATAAACTAACAAACAGATTTAAAAATCATCAGATAATGAATGCCTTTCCACCAAAACCATACTGCCAAAGGACTTCAATTTTCTTTTCCTTTCTTCTTTTTTTTTTTTTTTGTTGAGACAGAGCCAGGCTGGAGTGCAATGGCATGATCTTGTCTCATTGCAATCTCTGCCTCCCGGGTTCAAGCAATTTTCCTGCCTCAGCCTCCCGAGTAGCTGGGATTACAGGTGCGCGCCACCATGCCTGGCTAATTTTTTGTATCTTTAGTAGAGACAGAGTTTCACCACGTTGGCCAGGCTGGTCTCGAACTCTGACCTCATGTTCCGCCTGCCTTGGCCTCCCAAAGGGCTGGGATTACAGGCGTGAGCCACTGCACCCGGCCAGGACTTCAGTTTTCTATTCATCTGTGTCAGATGAATTGTTTTTCCCCAAATAAGATGACATGCACACAATTACCTGATTTATCTATAATTGCGTCTATTTCTTCAACAACATCAAAATAGGCTTCATTATTTGTGTACTTTACCCCTGCCCGACGCCATGGTATGTTGGACAGCTGCCCAGTGGGGAGTGTGTCCCCAACATTACTACTGCCTAGAAACCAAAAAAGGAGAAGGCAAAGCTGATGTATAAAACAGTCATGAGAAAATTTATTACTAGGAAAAAAAAAAGCTGCTTCTTCAATGTTTGGATTTTTCTTAATGAAGTTGTGGATGGTCACTAGAATTGTCAGACATATCCATACCAACATGATCAAATTTCTAGAGGAGAAATATAGGCCATGTGGCCCTCTGTCTACCTGCCAAACCAGGTTAAATTTATTTACTTATCTTTTGCTTCCTGTGTGTTAACAGTAATCTAATCTAATTCCAGTGGCTCAACAACAGAATCTCTGCCACTGATGAAAAAAGAGGTTGGTTGTTTCAAAACCTTCTGCCAATAAAATGTCTCCAGTGAGAATACAGAGTTATAACTAGGCCCTTCAGTATTCAACTTTATTTTACATGAGATGCTGCCAAACAGGCCTCAGTGGAGTAAATGGAATCTGGCCTTTTCCTATTTTAAGGTCAGCATACCCATACGGCTGCAATATAGCTAGTATTCAGTATCCAGCTAATTTCCTGGTAAACTGACACATGCCTAAAAATAAGTCTGGTTGTCCAAAACACATATCTTTGAGCTGTGACTTACTTAATATTTTGGTTAATTTATATTTGCCATTCGAAAGTACTACATACTTAACAACAACAACAAAAAGGTAGAGTTCAGAAAGGTGGTTTAAAGAAAAACACCTGTCTTCTTACTAACAAAATATATCTACCATTAACATTTTTGTTAATATTATGGTATTAACATTTTAATATAATATTAACATTTCGGTATATTTCTTTGAATATTTCCACCACCAGAAGGTTGCATTTTTTTCTATTTTGATAATTTTGGTTTTTAATTGCACTTTAAAATATAGTCGCAATCATACTGTATCTACAATTTTGCAGTCTACTTATGATTGGTGTTCCTACCTGCAACCTATAATCATGTTATCTTCCTGCTCAAAAACGTTCAATGTTTGCTCACTGGCTTTATGATAAAAGCTAAATATTTATCCTAGCTTTGAAGGACTTTCTCTACTTTTTAATTTGATCTCTAACTTCTCAAGTGAAAAACAGTTCTGCTTCTGCTAAAGGGATTAATAAAACTTTAGGTTTTTCTCTTTCATGTGTGTTTTTTTCTCATACAGTTCCACCATGGAGAATGCTCTTATTCCTTCCTCACTTCCTGAATTCTACTGATTCTCCAAGGTGGCCACCCACCACAGTTCAGGAGGGATTACTTCATTAATGGAACCATTCTCTTGAACTTTGTAATACACTATCTAATGAATCTGTTATGTTTTGCATTATATATTTTAGTAACTTTTCTCTGACTATAAAATACATGTTTATTTTGGAAAATTAGAAAGTATAAAGCAAAAATAAATATAATCTGTATTTAGCTGGGTATAATCATTGTAAATACTTTTTTGTCTGAGTGAATATTTATATATAAGAATAATTTTTTTCAGTTTTGTGCTGACTTTTCAATTTAACATTACACCATGTGTATTTATTTTCCAATGCTATTACATTATCTGTGAAGTATGGAATTGCTTTTTAAAGTCTTATACAGTTATTTACTTAATTTTTTTTCCAATGTCCCATTCAGAGTATAAGTTTTAGGAGTACAGACACACCATCTTATCTTTCTTTGAATTTCTCCTAACATTCATCCTTACACAAAGGATGAATAAAGAGCTGCTGAATGATCTTTTTCTTACAGGCCTCTCTCACCTCATTTTTAGGTCAAGGCACTGGACAGGGGTTTACAATGGTGGACAGTGGAGTTGGAACAGCATATAACATTTCACAGGAATCTTTGTCTAAAAGACTTTAATACTTTCGAAAGAATATTGGTATCTGGATGTGTCTAATTTCTAGCTACACTCAAGAATTAAACCCAGCTGGAAGCTTACAACACAAGTACAGGCCCACAATGCATGAGATCTCATAAGTAAACTATTTCCTATTTTTTCTTAATACATCTTCTGCATGCATAAAAACAAAGACTTGGAGGAGATTGTAGTACTGTGTGGTTAAGTGTCTTAAATTTTCTATTCTCTAGTAATTGTGGAGTAGCAGCATACCAGTTATGTAATGCTATTTTAAATATTAAAATGCCAGTCTATAAATGGACTAAATTCTCTTCTAAGTGGGCTCATATACTGGCTTCTTTAGGAATAACTGGAACAATTTATTCAGTCTTAGTATTTACTGTTAAATAATGGTAATAATATTGTTGTGGTGTTTTAGAAAAAAAAAAGAGTAATAACCAAAAGTTCTTTATCACTTAAGGTCTAGCCTCTTTCCATGAAAATAAATATATAGTACATCCATTTTAACTTTACCAGTAACTTTAATTATGGCCAAATTGTACTACCTTAATAATATGTCAGATCATGAGCAATAATGAGTTGTTTACAAAGTTTTAATTGCTCAGTTACTAGCAAAGTATGTTTTCATCTTACCTGTAATAGAGTTGACAACAGAGCGTAGAATTGTTGGTGGTTTAATCAATTCTTTCAAAATGTTAGATTCGGTAGCCAGTGGAAATCCATTGTCTAACATTTCTTCTAAGAGTTCATATACTATGACCACATTATCCTTAATTGCAGCCTCTGAACACTCACCAAAGTAGTCCTGACAAAATACACACAAAATATCACACGATGGAAGGCACAAAGAAAGGCCTGCTAAATACTTTTTGTTCTGAAGAATAAACTTAGAGTAGCATAATTCATTGCTTAAGATGCTGAACATATATAAAACAGAGTGGGGGAAAAAACCCTCTATAGTCCGGGCATGGTGGCCCATGCCTGTAATCCCAGCAATTTGGGAGGCTGAGGTGGGTGCATCACTTGAGGTCAGGAATTCAAGACCAGCCTGGCCAACATGGTAAAACCCTGTCTCTACTAAAAATACAAAAATTAGCTGAGTGTGATGGTGCACACCTGTGGTCCCAGCTACTTGGGAGGCTGAGGCGGGAGGATTGCTTGAACCCAGGAGGCGGAGGTTGCGGTGAGCCAAGATCATGCTACTGCACTCCAGCCTAGGGAACAGAGTGAGACTCCGTCTCAAACAAAACAAAACAAGCAAACAAAAAAAACCCCTCTATAGTCCTAATATTATTCCTCAATATTTTCTTGATATTTCTAGGTTGAATTTAATTCCTATTACATATTATACCAGAAAGTATTGAAACATTAAATTGGAATTTGAGCTATAAACTTCATTCGCCCTGATTAACTATCCCAAAATACATATAGATAAGCTTAAATTATTTGGTATATTCAGCAAGACAAGAGAAAATAATAAAATGTAAATATAGAAGAGTTCATAACCAATGAAAATCTTGAGACCATTGAGAGAACTGTATGTGGAGGGCATTATTGTTTCCTGATGATATACAGTCATCCCTTGGTATTTGTGGGAATTAGTTCCAGGATCCCCTGTGGATACCAAAATTCACAATTCTCAAGTCGCTGACATAAAATGGCATAGTATTTGCACATAACTTATACACATCCTCCTATATACTTTAAATCACCTCTAGATTACTTGTAATATCTAACACAGTGTAAATGCTATGTAACTATTTGTTATACTGTATTGTTTAAGTAATAATGAGAAGAAGTAGTTTGTACATGTTCAGTTCGATTTTTTTGTTCAAATATTTGCCATGTAAGGTTGGGTGACTTTATGGATGCAGAACCCATGTATATGGAGAGCCAACTGTAATCTGTAATACATATAAAAAATAGTGAATAGAGCAGCCATGTGTGTAACTGTATACCACATAGAAAAGGGTTTATGAATTTATGCTTAAACAGAGAGAGACAGACAGTAAACATCAAAACCTGGGTAATTAAATAATATAATCATGTCTCACCTTCAGCTAACTTGGGTCATTTAAGTTAGAAAGGTATGATAGATAACCAACCTGAAAAGTGTCAGCAACTCGATGTAGGAACTCAATTACAAAGAGAGGTGGCACTTCAGTCTGTATGACAGATACAAAGAAGAGCTTATCCCGGTAGATACTGATGAGGTAGTGGTGAGGTGTTGAAATGACAGGTGGTACATTTTCAACATCAGCAGCTTTCTCTTGAGCTTCAAAGAAATAATCACAGACAGACTGGCTCACAACGCTCTTCCAGTGCTTCTCTAGAAATATGTCACCGGAACAGTTTATGAGAAATAGACTGTGGATCATTTTCTGTTGGGGCAAAGAAAGGTTTAAATTTATTATACATTAAATATCATTTAACATACACAAAAAGATTATACACCTTGACCAAGTGGGATTTATTCTAAGAATGCAAGGCTGGTTCAACATACAAAAATCAATCAACATGATATACAATAAGAACTAAAACAATCATTTCAAAAGGTGCAGAAATTGCATTTGACAAAATCCAACATCCTTTTACGAAAAAAAAAAAAAAAAGAAAAGAAAGCCATTTAAGAACAAAAAGAAACTTCCTCAGCCAGGCTCAGTGGCACATGCCTGTAATCTCAGCACTTTGGGAGGCTGAGGTGGGAGGATTGCTTGAGCTCAGGAGTTTGAGACCAGCCTGGGCAACAGGGCAAAACATCATCTTTACAAAAAATACAAAAATTAGCCAAGCATGGTGGCACTTGCCTGTACTCCTAGGTACTCAGGAGGATGAAGCAGGAGAATTGCTTGAGCCCAGGAGGAAGATCGACGCTGTAGAGAGCTAAGATTGCGCCACTGCACTCCAGCCTAGGTGACCAAGTGAGACACTATCTTAAAAAAAAAAAAAAAAAAAAAAAATTTCCTTAACCTGATGAAAACCCCACAGCTAATATTATATTTAAAGGTGAAAGACCGAACACCTTCTCCTTAATAACAAAACCTAACAAGGATGTCCAGTCCCATCATTTCTATTCAACACGGTACTAGAGGTTTGAACCAGGGCAATTAAGCAAGAAAATAAAACACAAGGCTTCCAAATTGGAAAGGAAGAAGTAAAACTGTATCTGTAGAAGATACAATCTTATATATAGAAAATCCTAAGGAATACACACACACACACAAAAAAACCTATTAGAGCTAATAAATTTAGTTCAGCAAGCTTGCAGGACACAAGTCAATATAAAAATCAATTATATTTCTATCCACTATAGCTATAAAATACTAAAAATGGGCTAGGCATTGTAACTCATGCCTATAAACCCAGCACTGTGGGAGGCTGAGGAAGGAGGATTGCTTGAGCTCAGGAGTTTAAGACCAGCCTATGCAACATAGTGAGACCTCATCTCTATTAAAAACAAAAAAAAAACAAAAAAAAAACAACAAAATGAAATAAAACAATTTCAGGCCGGGCGTGGTGGCTCATGCCTATAATCCCAGCACTTGGGGAGGCTGAGGAAGGTGGATCACCTGAGGTCGGGAGTTCAAGACCAGCCTGGCCAACATGCAGAAACTCCGTCTCTACTAAAAAAAAAAAAAAAAAGGCCGGGCGCGGTGACTCACGCCTGTAATCCCAGCACTTTGGGAGGCTGAGGTGGGTGGATCACGAGGTCAGGAGATCGAGACCATCCTGGCTAAGACGGTGAAACCCCGTCCCTACTAAAATTAGCCAGGCGTGGTGGCATGCACCTGTAGTCCCAGCTACTCAGGAGGCTGAGGCAGAAGAATCGCTTGAACCCGGGAGGCAGAGGTTGCAGTGAGCCGAGACTCAAGATTGCACCACTGTACTCCAGCCTGTGTGACAGAGCGAGACTACATCTCAAAAAAAAAAAAAAAAAAAAAAAATCCCAGCTGCCTTTTCGTGGAATTTGACATGCTAATCCTAAATTCATATGGAATTGAAAAAGATCAACAGCCAAAACAATCTTGAAAAGGAACAACAGGGGCGAATGGGGTGGGGTGCGCCATTCCTCCCTGGCCAGGGTGCTTGGGAGCAGGGACCCCCACCTGCAGCTGAGCATCCTTCCTGGGAGACATTCTGCTGTTCCAAGGACCTGGGAGGAGCCCTCGGTCCCCCGGGTGCCAGGGCCCTGGGGCGCACACATCCACCCCAGCCCGAGCCTGCGTTTCCTGAGCCAGGATCTGGGGCGAGATGGCTGCAGGCGGCCGTGCGCCCAAGCCCCACGTCCTCGTCTGCCTTGGGGCGCTCCTGGCCAGCCGGTCACCGTAGGTTAAACTCACCTTACACCTGTAACCGGTGGACTTCCCTACATACCTTTGCAAGCCTTTCTGTGCCGACCAGCGCCTTCAAAGCGGGGTCTTCTGCCTTTACTTTTGGAAAAGCTTTTTATTTTGAAATACTTGGCTGACTTACAAAAGACTTCCCCTCACACTTGACATGATTGACAAAAGGTCTGAAATGCTTCATCTATAGTCTGATTTACTATGAAACAAGAATTGGGGGGATGCTTACAAAAATATGTAGAATTAAAAAGATTGAAAATATATATATATATTTGAATTAAAAAAAAGGAACAACGAAGATGGATAACTCGTGCTTCCTGATTTCAAAACTTACTACAAAACTACTATGTGGTATTGGCACAAGGACAGACACACAGATCAATAGAACATTAACCCTTACATTTATGGTCAACTGATTTTCAACAAGGGTGCCAAGACCTGGGTGACCAGTTGGAGAGAGAACAACCTTTTCAACAAATGGTACTGGAACAACTGGATTTCCACATACAAAAGAATGAAATTGGATACAAAAAGCAACACAAAATGTATCAAAGACCTAATTGGAAAAGCCAAAATGATAAAACTCTTAGAAAAAATATGCATAGATTTTGACTCTGGATTAGACAATGTTTTTTAAGATATGATACCAAAAGTACAGACAAGAAAAATAAAAAATAGATAACCCAGAGTCCATCAAATTTAAAACTTCAGTGCTTCAAAGGACATTATCAAGAAAGCAAAAATCCACAATGAGAGTAAATATTTGAAACCATATATCTTAAAGGGACCCCTATCCGGAAAATATAAATAACTTTTACTCAGTAATAAGAAGGGCCAGGTGTGGTGACTCACAACTGTAATCCTAGCACTCTGGGAGGCTGAGGAGGGAGGATTGCTTGAGCCCAGGAGTTTGAGATCCCGTCTCTACAAAAAAATTTAAAAATTAGCCAGGCATAGTGGCTCACATCTGTAGTCCCTGCTACTTGGGAGGCTGAGGTGGGAGGATTGCCTGAGTCCAGGAGTTTGAGGCTGCAGTGAACTATGATCCCACCACTGCACTCTAGCCTGGGTGACAGAGGGAGACCTTGCCTCTAAAACATAAAAAAAAAAATAAATAAACAAGCCAATTAAAAAATGGGCAAAGGATTTGAAAAGACATTTACTCAAAGAATATATACATACAAATGAATCTTACAAATACGATGTTGAATAAATGAAGCCAGATGCAAAAGAATATACACAGTATGATTCCATTTATATGAAGTTGTAGAACAGGCAAAACTAATCTACGTTAAATCAAATGGTTTCCTTTATGGAGAGTGGAGGGCCATGGGGATGATCTCCTAGAGTGCTGGTAATGTTTTATTTCTTTTTTATTTTCCTTTTTTTTTTTTTTTGAGATGGAGTCTTACACTGTCGCCCAGGCTGGAGTGCAATGGTGTTATCTCGGCTCCCTGAAACCTCCGCCTCCCAAGTTCACGAGATTCTCCTGCCTCAGCCTCCCTAGTAGCTGGGATTACAGGCACACACCGCCACACCTGGCTAATTTTTTTTTTTGTATTTTTAGTAGAGACGAGGTTTCACTATGTTGGCCAGGCTGGTCTTGAACTCCTGACCTCGTGATCCGCCTGCCTCAGCCTCCCAAAGTGCTAGGATTACAGGAGTGAGACACCGCACCTGGCCAATGTTTTATTTCTTGACCTGCATGATGTTTACAAGCTGTGTTCCTTCTATGATAACTCATTAGGCTTTACATTATGATTTGCATACTTTCTGAGTGTTAGTTATGCTTCCTATAAGAAGTTTATTGTCCCTGCAATATGGGGGACAATGGAAAAATGTCTAATTATCTTACCTTGTTCCTATCTTTTACGTGTATAAGCACCAGTATCAGGTGTTTAGTCTAGTGGCTCAATCATTCCAAATAATAGTACTATAGTCTAAGAAGAAAGAATTTAAAACCTATGAATACAGTTTCTATGAATGAAGATAAATTCCAAAGAGGAAAGGAAGACTTTCCAGAATTGATTCATTTGATTCTGTTGACAGAAAACAACATCAACCCTTTCTTTTATGAAAGCGGCTGACATTTAAAGAATATGTGGTGATGATCTCCTCTTCCCATTCGACACATGTTCAGTAGTTATCAAATAATACTAGTTACTAAGATATGTTTTAGTAATTATTGTATTAATAAAGTATGAATACTGTTAACATTTAGGGTTCCTGTTTAATTAGAACCAAAAAATTTCTTTGTTTAAAGCCCTCTGTTTAGCCAAGCAATCAACTTGAGTTATTAGCAATAAACTCTGACACCTCAGGGTTGGAACCTGACAAATTTTTCTACTTTATCTAGTCAGATGCTTTGCTTAGTAGGCTTGCTTTGTGTCTTATATTTCTGTCTGGGTATTAATATAAGTGCCATTAGAATACTTAGACTTGCTATATAGAACCTGCTGATTTTAACTATAATCTTTAGCTGATAAACTTTTCAAGTGGAGCACTGTAATCCACAAGCAGACTCAGATTTGGGCACTTCAGGTGAGTCACATATGGAACACAGCATTCTTTGCAAAAATTAATCTTTTGGCCCCATTCAATGTGGTTATTTTTGGCCAGGCACAGTGGCTCACGCCTGTAATCCCAGCACTTTGGGAGGCCAAGACCGGTGGATTACCTGAGGTCAGGAGTCCAAGGCCATCCTGGCCAACATGGCAAAACCCTGTCTCTACTAAAAATACAAAAATTAGCCAGGCATGGTGGCGTGTGCCTGTAATCCCAGCTACTTGGGAACAAAGCTTGTTTGTTTGTTTGAGCAGAGTCTCCCACTGTCACCCAGGCTGGAGTGCAGTGGTGTGATCTCTGCTTACTGCAACCTCCGTCTCCCATGGGCAAGCAATTCTCGTGCCTCAGCCTCCTCAGTAGCTGGGATTACAGGTGTGCACCACCATGCCCGGCTAGTTTTTCTGTTTTTAGTAGAAATGGGGTTTCACCATGTTGGCCTCAAGTGATCCGCCTGCCTTGGCCTCCCAAAGTGAAGCTACTGTACTCAGTCCCCATTCAAAGTGTTTTATTCATTAAAGATAATGAATAATAAATGAATTAATACTATCTAAAATGTATTGAGTACTTATTATGGGCCAGACACTATGCTAGACACTTTATCTCATCTTATTTTCACAATGCTATGCCATAAATACTACTATTATCCCCATTTTACAGACAAGACAATGTCATCTCAGAAAAGTTAGGTCAATTACCTAAGATCACGCAGTAAGCTAGGATTCAAACCTAAATCCAGCTGAATTCTGAGCTCCTGCTCTTATCTGCCTTGTAGAGACTAATTATTAGGAACACATTCTAATACAGCACTGTCCAACAGGGCTTTCTGCAATGATGGAAATGTCCTTTATCTATGATAATATGGTAGCCACTACACCCATGGCTATTGAGCACTTGAAATGTGGCTAATGTACCCAATACTGAAGTTTTAATTTTTTTGAAATTTTAATTATTTTTTTTTTTGAGACGGAATCTCGCTCTGTCTCCCAGACAGGAGTGCAATGGCGTGATCGCTGCTCACTGCAAGCTCCGCCTCCCAGGTTCACACCATTCTCCTGCCTCAGCCTCCCGAGTAGCTGGGACTACAGGCGCCCGCCACCACGCCTGGCTAATTTTTTGTATTTTTAGTAGAGATGGGGTTTCACCATGTTAGCCAGGATGGTCTCGATCTCCTGACCCTGTGATCCACCCGTCTCGGCCTCCCAAAGTGCTGGGATTACAGGCGTGAGCCACCATGCCTGGCTTTTTTATTTTTATTTTTTTTTTGAGATAGGGTCTCGCTCTGTTGCCCAGGCTGGAGTGCAGTTGCGTCATCTTGGCTCACTCCAACGCTCACCTCCAGAGCCCAAGCGATCCTCCCACTTCAGTCTCCTGAGTAGCTGGGCTTACAGGCGTGCATCACCACACACAGCTGATTTTCAAATTTTTGTTTTGTAGAGACAAAGTCTGCCTATATTGCCCAGGCTGATCTTGGACTCCTGGGCTCAAGGGATCTTCCCACCTTGATCTCCCAAAGTTCTGGGATTACAGGTGTGAGCCACCAAGCCTAGCCTGAAGTTTTAATTTTAATTAATTTAAATTTAAATAACCATATGTGGTTAGTAGTTAATATATTAAACAGTGCATGAATGTGCTGCTTTAGCTTATTTTATTTTATTTTATTTTTTGAGACGGAGTCTTGCTCTATTGCCCAGGCTGGAGTGCAATGGCATGATTTCCTCTTACCACAACCTCTGCCTGCTGGGTTCAAGCGATTCTCCTGCCTCAGCCTCCTGAGTAGCTAGGATTACAGGCATGCGCCACCATGCCCAGCTAATTTTTTGTATTTTTAGTAGAGATGGGGTTTCACCATGTTGGCCAGGCTGGTCTCGAACTCCTGACCTCGTGATCCGCCCGCCTCAGCCTCCCAAAGTGCTGAGATTACAGGCATAAGCCACTGCACCCAGCCTAGCTTATGATTTAAGAGCAGGAGGTAAAAGACATTTCTTGTTTAGTTAGGAGGCAAAACACATTCTAGTTGTTATGCTGAGGAAGTTTAATAAATTATTTAGAGTGGAAGTTATATTTAAAAGCACCGACACAGGTTATCTAAAATCATTCATCCTATCAAAAATATAGTTCACAAGGATTTATAGTGCTCCTTTGCCACAATACACTCTGAAAGAGTTGCTTGTTTTGAAAGCAAGTGATTTTGTAGTTACTTTATTTTAGGGCCAGATCTCTACTCATCCTCTTAAGCTGGTGAAAAATTCTTTCCAGGAAAGTTTCCACCGAAGTTGTTTTTATTGGCAGTAGTTCAGGTCTCAGAATACAGAAAGTTAAACCAGCCTCCTAGATTTATTGTGGTTATCCTTAGTGCTGAGATGAAAGCATAACACTTGTAAGTTCTCGACTGTGCTTAGCTTTAAAACCCATCTTAACCTTCTATAATAGGAAAAGAGAGCTTACTTCTTCTATCCATATTATGACCAAGGTCTAATGCATATAACAATTAAATAATACCATGTTGCAGTGTAAATTAGCCTGTTTCTTTATCGTCCTTTTGGTAGCTGCAGTTATTTTTTTAATTATTATTTTCATAAACTTTCTGAGAAAACTACACACTCATTATTACCACAACCATCTTTTTGTTCCTAGTGACTTTTGAGTCATAAAACAGAATTCTCCCAGCTTATTTAAAAGCCACTAGAAGAAACTGTGTTCAGAGGCAGACCCATCAGAGCTTTGACTGCAGCTTAAATACATCATAAATCCTTTTTACTAAACATTTTATAATCATCCTGGGTAATTCACAAGCAATCCATTTACAATAGTCAAAATATTCTTGGAAGATAGTGTCTAAAAACAAAAATGTATTCCTTCTGTATATAATAGGATGGAGGCACAGAAGGGCCTATATTGAACTTGAGAGAATGAGACCAGAAAAGCATCTACTCTTCTGATTCTCAGCCAATATCTTGACCATATATTCATTCAACACAGAGTTTTGAGGCACTGGGTATATAAGAACAAACAAAATTAAGAGTTCCTACACTCACAGCATTTAGAGATGAGCAGAGAAGACAACTTAATACAGTAAGATGTAATTCCTACGATGATACAGGAAATATAGCGTGCTGTGGGAATCTACAAGGCTTAGAGGTGAGAAAGAACACAAGACAAATAAATCCAGTATAAATTTAGCAGATATGGAAGGTGGAGGGAAGAGGGGAGATGAAACTGGAGAAGGAGGTAAGCAGAGACTGATTGGTTCATGGAGCATGCTAAACTTGTTAAGGAGTTTGGACTTTATTCTTAGTGCAATGTAAAGTCATTTTATAATTTTTTTAATGGTAATCATGCAATCCGATTTACATTTTTAGAAAGATCATACTAATTACACTGCGGAAACTGGATAATCGGTAACTGAACACTGTGACACCAGTTGGGAGATGAGTGGTGATGGCCTGGTCTAGAGTCTCGACTATGAGGATGGGGTACAGTGAAAAGATAAGAGAAACATTTAGGTTTTGTGCTAAAAAACATTTAGGCTTGGAGGAGGGGGTGTGTGGAGATGAGAGAGATGTGTCACTTGGCCTGGTCCTGTGTAATTTGACCAATTCTGGATACATTTGACCCAAACAAATATATTCAAAAAACTATTATATATACCCTTCTAGTGCTTTAGAGAAGCCAGACTGGAATCAGAATTGTAAGTAATCAGGATTTTTTGTTAATGGGAATTAATCAAAAGGAGAATTGAAACAAAAGAAAGAATGTGCATAGTATGAAGAGAGCTTATGGCAGGAACTCCAACATTTGAGTAGGAGGTGGGTCAAGGAGGTGGACCTAAAGAATGACCAAGATGTGACTGAAGAGTCCTAAGAAAAAAAAAACAGGGTGGTTTTTAGTAACTATAGTTTATTAGTGTATTTCCAGAAGAATGGAGTGGTAAATACTGTTACATGGCACAAAGAGGTTAAGCTACGAGAATTGAAAATGTCAGCTGGGCGTGGTGCTCACACCTATAATCCCAGCACTTTGGGAGGCCAAAGTGGGGGTATCACCTGAGCTCGGGAGTTCGAGACCAGCCTGGCCAACATGGTGAAATCCCATCTCTACTAAAAATACCAACAAATTAGCTGGGTGTGGTGGTGGGTGCCTGTAATCCCGGCTGCTCTGGAGGCTGAGGCAGGAGAATCGCTTGAACCCGGGAGGTGGAGGCTGCAGTGAGCCGAGATGGCGCCACTGCACTCTAGCCTGGATGACAGAGCGAGACTCCATCTCAACAACGACAAAAAAGAATTGAAAACGTCTGTTGATTTAAGAGTGTTTTTTAAACTTTCTTTTCCTTAATGCCTGCTAAGGAGCCCTTTTAGACTCCATCTTCTCACCACCCTGCCAATCAAATTCCTCACCCATAAAACTTTTTATTATTCTTTCTTTTTCAACTGTAAATTGACAAATTATAGTTGTATATATTTAGGGGTACCAGATGTTATGATTTATGAAATGTGGAATAATTAAATGAAGCTAATTAATATCACCATAAAATTTTAATACCACAGAATATCCTCTGTTTATGTACTGTATTTGTGCTTTACACACAAAAAGAGTATATATATTTTTTTCACCTCGCAAGAAGCAGTTTTTATCTGCTTTGAGAATGCATGATTTAACACACAGAGGACATTGGTGATCTTGGTAAAGGTAGTTTTGGTGGGCTGGGTGCAGTGGCTCACGCCTGTAATCCCAGCACTTTGGGAGGCTGAGGCGGGCAGATCACGAGGTCAGGAGTTCGAGACCAGCCTGGCCAAGATGGCGAAACCCTGTCTCTACTAAAAATACAAAAGTTAGCTGGGCGTGGTGGTAGGCGCCTGTAATTCCAGCTACTCAGGAGGCTGAGACAGGAGAATCACTTGAACTCTGGAGGCGGAGGTTGCAGTGAGCCAAGATTGTGCCATTGCACTCCAGCCTGGGCGACAAGAGCAAGACTCCACCTCAAAAAAAAAAAAAAAAAAAAATAGTTTTGGTGGTAGTTCAGTGGAATGCTAGAAATAAGACATTGCAGTGGGCTGGGAAATAAATAGCAAGAAGTGTAAAAAAATAGAGATATGTAGAGTAGATTCAAGAAGTCTAGCTGTGAAGAGGATGAAAAGACAGGAAAATAAATGCAGCAGTTCATAAAGTGAAGGAAGAATACATTCAAATGCTGAAGGAAAGGTGTGAATAGAGGGGGGAAAGCTGACATAGGAGAGAGGGAAAAACGGAAAGAGGACCCTGACACAGCAGGAGAGGATGCTACTGAGAGACTAGGTCAAAGGGTTTGCCTTCTCTAAGGAGAAGGAACACTTTCTACTCTTCAGATTGAAGGGAAGGTTTGTAGACTTGACTGCAGGCAGATGATGTCTCTCCTTCTCTGTGTAATGGGAGAGAGGTCATTTCCAAAGGGAGAGAGAAGTCCTCTTCTCTGTAAATACCATGTGCTACTCATGAATTGACATAGTACTGAGCTACTTAAAAATATTTAAATCTGCAAAGAACTCCCATAGCATATGTGTATATGTATTTTTTTTTAAGAGATAGGGTCTTGCTTTGTTGCCCAGGCTGACGTGCAGTGGACCAATCATAGCTCACTATAACTTTGAACTCCTGGGCTCAAGTGATCCTTCTGCCTCATTCTGCCTCTACCTCCTGAGTAGCTAGGACTACAACCACGTGCCACAAAGCCTAGCTAATGTTTAAATTTTTTGTAGAGATGCAGTCTCGCTATGTTGCCCAGGCTGATTTCCAGCTCCTGGCCTCAAGTGATTTTCCCGCCTCACCCACCCAAAGTGCTAGGATTACAGGCGTGAGCCACCGCACTCTATCTGCCCATAGTATATTGGTTTGTTTTTTTTTTTTTTTGAGACGGAGTCTTACTCTATTGCCAGGCTGGAGTGCAGTGGCGTGATCTCAGCTTACCACAACCTCCGCTTCCTGGGTTCAAGCGATTCTCCTGCCTCAACCTCCCGAGTAGCTGGGACTACAGGCACGTGCCAACACGCCCAGATAATTTTTGTATTTTTAGTAGTGACGGGGTTTCTTCATGTTTGCCAGGATGGTCTCGATCTCTTGACCTCGTGATCCACCCACCTCAGCCTCCCAAAGTGCTGGGATTACAGGCATGAGCCCTACCGTGCCTGGCCGTATATTATATTAAATGGTTAGAAATAAAAATCATAAGATTAAGTAAGAAAATATAATCTTGTTGCAAAGAGAGCTTTCCTAAAGATACGTAAGGTTTTTTTTTTTTTTTTTCCGAGGCAGAGTCTCGCTCTGTCGCTCAGGGTGGAGTGCAGTGGTGAGGTCTCAGCTTACTGCAACTTCCGCCTCCCGGGTTCAAGGGATTCTCCTGCCTCAGCCTACCAAGTAGCTGGGGCTACAGGCGTGTACCACCACACCTGGCTAATTTTTGTATTTTTAGTAGAGACAGGGTTTCACTATGTTGGCCAGGTTGGTCTCGAACTCCTGACTTTGTGATCCGCCTGCCTCAGCCTCCCAAAATGCTGAGATTACAGGCGTGAGCCACCGCGCCTGGCCAAGATTCGTAAGTTAATTCTTCATTAACCTCATTCACTTCACTTCTCCTATAGTGTCAATTGAAAGTGTCCCTCTGTCTTTCCCAAATTAATCCTTTCACTTGTAACTTGATCCCATTCCTTTCCTTCTCTTCTGGGAGACAAGACTTTTTCTTGAATCTTCAAATAGTTGCTTGCTTCCTGCCCCCAAATAGATATCTTGTATTCTTTAAAACAAACCCCAAACTTTCCCCCACCTTGCCACTCTCAATAATCTTGCTTCATGCCCCAAATGATGAAGGATTAGTCTACACTTGCAGTCTTTCCTCAGTTACTATTAAAGCATCTCTCTCAAACAGCTCAATGACTTTCTAATTATAAAATCCAACGACCTATTCTGACTTCAGCTTCCTCCTCTGACCATTGCAGCATTTTATGTCATTGATAACTTTCTCCTAAACAAAAATACTTCTTACCCTTTTATATGAAACTTCATCTGTTTTGGGTCTCACCTTGAAAGTCTTTCGGGCTTAATTCTCACAATTTTTTTTTAAAGTCTTTCTACAATCTCCATGTAAACCACTGTTTCAAATTCGATAAAACTCAAACTCCATAAAATACCTCCTCCTGTCACTGGCACCATCTTCTTAATCACATAAGGCTGTAAGCTTCAGGTTCAAACAAATCTACCAAATACAAACAGCCACATCGCCCGTCACTCTTCCACACTCACTGCCACCTGCTCCGCTTAGAACCCCGTTACCTCTCTCCTGAAGAACTGCAACACCCTTCTCACTGCATTCCTCACCCCAGGCTCTTCCAGGCACCACCCGCTAACAGGACGTCCGCTCAGGTCCGTTTGGGGTTTTGTCCTCCAAAGCAGAAACCTGGGACTGAGATTCCTGCCGTCTGTACTCCAGCTCACTATAGAGGGGGAACCCAGTAAGCTTGACCTCCGGGGCTCAGGCGCCTGAGAACACTGGGCTGCAGGTGGACCGCTCCCTTCCGGCCTTGCTGGCGAGAAAGCCCGGAAGGCCGGGAGTTGGGGGGGAAGCGAGGCCCGGGCCAACAGCACCAAAGACGCTCCTAGAGCCCAGATCGGAGTCAGGGGCCCCAGCTATTCAGCCTACGCCCGGGTTTTGGAGCTGTCCCCAGTCCACAGATTTCCCGCCCCTCACACTCACCCCAACACCTGCGCCAGTCAGTGATTCGGCGCCGGGTCCTCTCCGACCGAAGCTGGAGAAGCCGAGAAGGCCGCGAGGACCCGCAGCTGGAGTGCCCAGGAAATTGCCTGATTAACAGCTTCAAAGACACCGACTCTGTCTACCGTATTAGAAATTTTAAATATGCAGGAAGACGGTAAATGAGAGGAAAGAGGTCTCTTGAGGCTTAGTATCTAAATCTTCTACATCATCCAGGGCCTAGAAAAATGGTGGGTTTCTCTCCATCTAGATTCAGGCGGTCATCTGCTGCCTAACGCAGTCTGGGGTCCCTCATGGTAGGGGAGGCGGGGTCAGGAATGGGCGGGGCATTCGCTGTTGGTGCCGAGAGATAGAGCCAATGATTGTGGATGACAGCGGCACAGAATGGGCGGAGTCTGGAGGGGCGGGATTTGGAGAAGAGAAAGCGGCGATGCGAAGAGGGGGCGGGGCCAGAGAGTGGCTGGCAGAGGTGGGCTGTAGAGCCAAAGTGGGGTGGGAGCGCGAAGATGGCAGCTGCTGAGGAGGAGCCGAAGCCCAAAAAGCTGAAGGTGGAGGCGCCGCAAGCGCTGAGGTGAGCGCTGCCGGACTTGGGGAGGAGGGTGACGGCGCTGCAAGCAAGCCAGGGCCCACGTGGGGTTGCACGGCCCCGACGCTGGGTGGTGTCTCTCACTGCCAGCTTGGGGCGAACACGCAGGACCTCCCCCAGCTGCCCGCTTGGCCGCGACCCCTTGCCAGACGTTCTCTCAGTTTGGCTGAGTCGCCGCCTGTCTGGTGCAGCTCCGGCTCCAGCAGCCCTTCGCCAGTCGTGGCCGGCAAGGGGACCGAGCCGGCTGACCGCGCCACCTGCGAGCAAGCCCAGGCTGGGCTGGTGCGACCCCGGAGGGCCGGACCGGAGCAGCGTCTATAGGCGGCCGCCTTCTCTTCCCGGGGGATGGCGGGAAAGAGGCTCGGCAACTGCTCTACACTGGGGCAAAGTCAGAATTCTTGGGGATTTTTCAGAGTGTTGCGGAAGGGCACGTTGACCTTCCTTTTCGTACACATTCTGAAAGCCCGTACCTTTGAGGACCCTCTACCAGGGACCCAGACCCCTCCGATGCTTTGCAGGGGCAGCATTTGGATGAATGGATAGGAAAGGTTGATTTTTCTTTTTTATTTACACTTTTTGGCAGCAACGGGGACAGTGCTGCCCCTAACACCTGCCTCACATGTGATTGATGTTGCAACTTTTAGTTACGAAGAGTCGTTTGTTAAAATATCCCTTCCTAATAAGTATAAAGTGAAGCAGGCAGTCTTTGATGATTTGGAAATGTTCGTTGAAAGGCAGCGATTTTTTTTTCCATCTTAAAATAGACATATCAAACTGACTTAAAACTATTGGGACACTCCTGATTAAACAGGACATATCCCATTTCTTCCAGTATCACTCTTCACCTCCAAAGGAAGGAATCACTCACAATTGAAAAGAAAAGGACACTTAGGGGCCTGGTGGTGTGTTCATGCTGCTTTGAATGGAGGGTGAACAAATCCTTGCCAGTGCCTTTAATGTATTCCTACTACCCTCAAAGGGTTAGTGTGCCTACCTTATACCAAGAACATAAACTTTAAAATAAAAACCCTCAGGATATTCTATTTTTATTTTAAATATTCCATATATGCAGAATAAAAAGCAACGGCTTTTGAATCAGACCTACCTGAGTTCAAGGCATGTGCTTTCCCTACTCTGCCCTTTATTAGAGTATTTCCTTATAAGGCACCTCCTTCGCCAAACTGGAAGACAGATGCAACTTTTCCCTACCATCCTACTGAACATATAACCCTTAGATTTCCTTAGATTTTTCCTTAATAAAAATAATTATATATAATGCTGATCCATTTTCACTGTGTTTTCCTATTTATTATCTTGTTGGACAGTTCTGTGATCAAAGGAAGGCAAGAATTATGCGTGTTTTACAATTGAAGATATTGAAGCCCAAATAAAACAATTAGTACAGGAACAGAAATAAGAACTAGCTGAGCATGTTTTCTTATACCTGCAGTCCTGGTGCTTTGTGAGGCTGTGGTGAGAGCATTCCTTAGGCAACTAAAATTCACTTTATACAATATGAACTTAGTGCCACCTGTAGACATGAAGTTAAAAGATTAGACACTTGAGTACTGGGACAAATCTCTAATTTTGTGGGGAGACATTTTAGGATCGGCTATTATTACTTTTATTATATTAATTTGCTTTCAGACTCAAAGTGTGACAATGCATTCAGTATTTACACTGAATTAATTTATGATGACTTGCTTGACAGTTAGGGGATTGCTACTGGTTTTGGTTAAGGAGAATGGATTATAAAGACTTAGCATAATTTAATGTGCAGCATCAGTGGGAACAAATAATGAGATATATTTGTAGATGTCAGGAAAAATATTTAGATTTAGGGATTTGTGAGAATTTGGTCAGCTCTGGGACAATAATTCTCCACCAGGGGAAATTTTGCCCTCCAGGGGAAATTTTGCCCTCCAGGGGACATTTGGCATGGTCTAGAAAGATATTTTTGGTAGGGAGAGCTATTGGCACCTAGTGGATGGAATTCAGGGATGCTGCTAAACATCCAACATAGGACAACCCCCACAACAAAGAATTATCTGGCCAAATATGTCAACGGTGTTGAGGTTGAGAAATCTGTTCTAGAGGGAGCATCTGACAAGACTAGTCTGCCTTTCTCAAATATCTATTATTTTTCTAGGCTCGGTTGCTTTTCAGCATATAACAGTTGCTTATAAAGAAAGAATCAGGCTCTAACATGTTTTCACGTGGGATTAGGGGAAAGAAGGGAACGTTAATTGAGTGCTAGACATTATACTATGTGCTCTATATATGTTATCTCTTTTAACCCTCCCAGTGACCTATGAGGTAGGAGCAATGATTCCTGTGTTACAGACGAGGTATTTTGTGATGAAAGAAGTGGAAAAACATTTTTGGGAACTGCTCCCTAGATGAAGGTGTTCCATGATGATCACTTATATTTAAGACAACTTAGTTTTCTTTTCTCTCCTTTGGAAATCTCATCCAAGTTCATTTCTTTAGCGATCGCCTCTTAAGAGGCTACAGTGCCTTCCAAGGCTTGTTGAGCACGTGCCAAGTCTTTTCCTTCAGTTTGTCTTTCAAGTACATGCTATTTTAGACATGGTGTTAAAAACTGGATATATATATATATATAGAGAGAGGTAAGGCACAGGTACCATCCTCTTGGTGGGAAATAAGTGGGGTTTGGGAAAATGACACCTGAGCATTCTTAAAGATGACTAGGAGTTAACCAGTCATCTGTGACTGTAGGGTATCTGTGAAGTAGGGTATCTGCCTTATAGGAAAGTTTGTTTGGTGGCAGAACTGGGAGAGAGATGCCTCTGTTGGGGAAGTGCAGATAGTCTGACTGAAGCAGAGATGTATGGGGTCCAGGCTTTGTATTAGACACTCTCACATGTGTCCTTTCTATCTCTGTGCCTCTCAGTTCTCAGATCTTAATTTAATTTAATTTTGTATATATTTTTGAGTTGGAGTCTCACTCTGGCGCACAGGTTGGAGTGCAGTGGCACCATCTCGGCTCACTGCAACCTCCGCCTCCTGGGTTCAAGCAATTCTGCTGCCTCCGCCTCCCAAGTAGCTGGGATTACAGGCGTACACCACTCTGCCTGGCTAATTTTTGTATTTTTAGTAGAGATGGGATTTTGCCATGTTGGCTAGGCTGGTCTTGAACTTCTGACCTCAAGCGATCCGCCTGCCTCGGCCTCCCAAAGTGTTGGGATTACAAGTGTGAGCCACCGTGCCCGGCCTTCCCAGACCTTAATTTTAACTGTCTGCTGAGTATGTGCTTCTGAGTGACTTTCTGACATTTCAAAGTCATATATACCAAACTAAATTATCTGTTATCCTGAATCTGTGCATTTTTCCATATTTCCTGCATCTGTTAATGGTACCAGTAACCTCCTTTACTCCAAAGTTTGAGACCTAGATATTTGATTCATTTTACATCCACATTATAATGTCTTTCCTTTTCCATTCCTGCTGCCACAACTTACGTTTAGACTTTATCTTTTGCTTAGATTTTGTTTTGACTTCCTAAGCAGTCTCTTTACCTTCAGCCTCAAGTTCTGCCTACTTTTCTTTAGGCACAGCTCTACTTATTCATCACGGCAAATATTTGTAAACTCTGAAGTTGATGTTAGGAAACGTTGAATCCTGAAAGCCCACGTCATTACTCCATCTGACATTAGCAATTAAGGATTATTAAGGATCATGACTTTTAATAGTACTAAAAAGGAAACAAACTACAGTTCTCTAATCAGCAAATACTGAGCTTTTCTCAAATATTGCTTCCTAACTATTTCACTTCCATGGACCCCTTTTATTATTTTCCTCTATCTCCTACCTCACTATGGACCCTGTGTTCTAAAATTAAACCTAGGAGCTGGGCATGGTGGCTCACACCTACATTCCAGCAGTTTGGGAGGCCAAGGTGGGAGGTTTGCTTGAACCCAGAAGTTCGAGACCAGTCTGGGCAACAAAATGAGACCCTCGAATCTTTAAAAAAAACGAAACAAAAACTAGCTGGACATGGTGGCATATGCCTGTGGTCCCAGCTACACAGGAGGCTGAGGCAGGAGGATTCCTTGGCTTCCCAAAGTGCTGGGATTACACGTGTTAGCCACCAAGCCTGGCCTTAATTAATGTTTATTGCATAGAGTGGCACTGATAACTTTCATTTTTCTAGACCCTATATATATATTTTTTGTTTGTTTGTTTGTTTGTTTTTGAGACAGAGTCTCGCTCTGTCACCCAGGCTGGAGTGCAGTGGCACGGTCTCGGCTCACTGCAAGCTCCGCTTCCCGGGTTCATGCCATTCTCCTGCCTCAGCCTCTGAGTAGCTGGGACTACAGGCGCCTGCCATCACGCCCGGCCAATTTTTTGTGTTTTTAGTAGAGACGGGGTTTAGTAGAGACGTGTTAGCCAGGATGGTCTTGATCGCCTGACCTCGTGATCCACCCGCCTCAGCCTCCCAAAGTGCTGGATTACAGGGGTGAGCCACCGTGCCCGGCGACCCTATACTTTTAATAATGCAGCCTAAAATTGAGCTTGGCTACTATTTTCTTTTTTCATCATGATAATCTACTATTGAAAGAGTTTGGTTATTTTTGGATGATATTGCATGCCTTTTACTTACATTTGCAAATTTAATCCTTTAAGATTAAGGCTTTGGGCTATGAAGGAATGGAAAACAAAAGTCCCCTAATGCACTTAGTATGAATGCCTTAATAAGATCCTTTCCTGGGCAATATATACTAGGGCAGTGTGAGGGTGGTAGAGAGAGCCAGAGGAAAGCTTGCATGGATGGTTCTGGGTATCCAGGGACAAGCATGGAAGTGCTTGAAACTCAGGGAAAGTGGGAAGGGCCTTAGGAAAACAAGGGGCACTGAAGACTATGTTTCTTATTTTGGGTACAGGCCTAGACTGAATATTCAGCCTCAAATAAAACATGAGGCTGATGTGCTGCTTTTTTACCTGGAATATGTCTTTGCTTTACTTCCATCAATTAAAATCCTGGCCACATGGGGTGGCTCATGCCTGTAATCCCAGCACTTTGGGAGGCCAAGGTGGGAGGATTGCTTGAGGCCAGGAGTTCTAGACTGGCCTGGGCAACATAGTGAGACCCTAGCTCTACAAAAATAAACTTAGCCAGGCATGGCAGCAGGTTCCTGTAGTCCCAACCACTCTGGAAGCTGAGGCACTGGCACTACTACATTCCAGCCTGGGTAACAGCAAGACTCTGTCTCAAAAAAAGAAAACAAAATATCTTTCCTGTGTCCAAAGTGTTTACAGTTAGGTGGGGGAAAAAAGTATCAAAATTTTAAAGAGCATTCTGGTCAGAATGGATCCCAGTAGAGCAGTGGTTAAGAGCATGGTCTCTGGCATCAGCTATCTGGTTTGACCCTTGATCCTTATTAGCTAGTGATCTCGGGAAGATTGGCTACTTGCCCCATACCTCTTTTCTCACCTGTAAAATGGGTATAGTAATAGTACGAACCTCATAAGGATGTTGAGAGGGAAACGCAGCAATTAAAAATTTAAAAAGGAAAGGAAAAGATATAGATATACTCAAGAACAAGATAAACATCTCCAGGGACCAAGAACAGAAAAGAAACATGCAGTTAGACTCTGGGTTCAGGAGCTAGTAGAAATAACATGTAGGGGACCTGGGGTCAGATGCTCTGTATGAAACTGAAGCTGGGCTGCGACTGGATGAAAGAGGGCTGAAAACATCTGCTCTTGGCTGTTGCTTTAAAAAGCTGTGGACCTGGAGTGAAGATACAGAAGTGGCTGAGCTGCCAGATGGCTCAGAGTCAGGAACTGTGGTTTCCCCACTATCAGCTAGTACAAGAGCACCAAGCTTGGAGGTTGTAGACTCTGGAAGAGGGGTGGCCTATCACAGAACCCCTGGGAAAAGAGGGAAAGTCTGAGCCTATAAACACACGAGGAAGACCATTACTTAGAAAATTAACACAGTTACCAAGAGATAAATTCACAAAAAATCTGATGGAAATATGGGTAATTTCAAAACAATTGTAAGTATTTTAAAGATCCTTAAAAAAGATAAAAGAAATAATGGTCATAAAAAACATGAATCAAAAATAGGTAGATATGAAATAGATGGCTATATTAAAGAAAAAATGGAATTATTGAAATTAAAAAAAAATAGGTCAGTTGAACTCTAGACCAGACAAATTTGAAGGGAAAATTAATGAATTGGAAGAAAGTACCCAGATGTATCACAGAGAAATAAATAGGAATTAACAAATATGAGCCGGGCATGATGGCTTATGCCGGTAATCCCAGCACTTTGGGTGGCCAAGGCGGGCAGATCACCTGAGGTTGGGAGTTTGAGACCAGCCTGACCAACATGGAGAAACTCCATCTTTACTAAAAAAAAAAAAAAAAAATACAAAATTAGCTGGATGTGGTGGTCCATGCCTATAATCCCAGCTACTCAGGAGGCTGAAGCAGGAGAATCTCTTGAACCTGGGAAGTGGAGGTTGGGGTGAGCCGAGATCGTGCCATTGCACTCCAGCCTGGGCAACAGCGCAACTCCATAAATTGAGAGGCACCAACTTACATCTAACTGGGAGTTCCAAAAAGAGGAAATAATGTGAATGGTGGAGAAGCCAGGTTGGAAGAGCTGATGGCTGAGAATTTACCAAAATTTAAGAAAGACCAGTTCTCAGCTTGAAAGGGCATTATATGTATCTAGTAAGATGGAAACAAAAATATAAACTAAAACTACAGAGATTTTCTTGCTAATTATATTAATGTATCTATTATAGAAAGACTGAAAATTTAGACACTCCAAATTTAATAGTGGGCATCTTTAGGTGGAAGAATTATGAGGTTTAAAAAAAAACTTGTATTTTCCAATGTTTCTACACTGAACATATTAGGAATCTTGCTTTTAAGTTGGAGAGACTTGAAGTACACTGAATATATAAGTGGCCAAGTGCTGAGTGGCTAAATATCACCTTTACAGAATGGACCTCTGGGATACCAAATACATCTGAAACTTGGTAACATAATTATTATGACTTTATTATAGGCTATAATCTTTTAAGCTATATTTCTGAAATCCCAAAGCTCTGGAAGCTGGAAGTTTTTTAAAAAGTTTGAGATGAATTAATTTGGCAGCAAAATTTGAACTGATGTAAAGGTGTCAGTAGTATTTATTTGTCTGACACAAATGTATATGCTTTGCTATGGAAATATTAGGCTGTTAATGACATGCCACATGAATTCCTCCTGGGTGTTCTACAAAATATATAGTGCAGTGTTACCTTCCTAAAATCCATAAAATTCTGAATTCCAAAACATACCCTGTCCCAAGGGTTTAAGAAAGGGATTGTGGACTTTTATTACTTATTTATAGTTTACTTTTAAAAGTAATAAAAGTCCACAATCCCTTTCTTAAACCCTTGGGGCAGGGTATGTTTTGGAATTCAGAATTTTATGGATGCACTCCAGCCTGGGCGACAGAGCCAGACTCCGTCTCAAAAAAAAAAAAAGTTGGCTACTATGCAGGAACAATAATTTCTCATCAGAGTTAGTTCCTAGATTTTTTTCTCTAGTCACTGTTCTGCACTTCTATGATACTAAGTAGATGCTCATTTCAAAGATACTTTTTGGCTAGCTCTACTGTAATACCAGTACAGTTGATGTCACTGAGTTATTAGGCTTTTCTTCCTCTCCAGTAGTAACTGAAAAGACAGACTTCTCTTCAACTTTTGGACTTGAAGATTTGGAAGGCTGTTTTACAAAATGGTCTCTCAAACTGAAGTTTCACATACTGCTTGAAGAAGATATGTTCTGATGATTTTTCAAAGCAGATTTAGAGTTTTTGCTCTCATTTATGTGTATTATTTCTGATGTTGTTTGTACTTTTGGCTTCGTACCATTTCTTTAAAAATTTGGTTCATACACTTCAGATCTAGAAGCAATGTGATTAGCCTTTGATATAAGAACATCTGAGTTTCTATTTGCATTTTTACTTTCATTGCATGCATGCTGACTTTAGTATTTTCTTTACAATTTAGAAGATATATATGTATAGCAATTATGTAAGAAATTCTTGCCTTCTGTAGGCACAACAGTTTGGTTACTGTATTAACATGGTCTTAACCATTTTGTCAGCAAGCCACATTTGGTTAGTAGTGAGTCCTGCTATTTTACTATGTTACCTGCAAACAGGATTGCAGATGTGAAGGTAGCCTGTGTGATCATTGGTCACTCACTGAATTAGGGATTATCAGAAATTATATTGAAGTGGTCACTTGGCTACTTGCCTTCTACATGCTTAGGCTAGACTTTGGTTCATACTTAGAACCATTTTGAAGTCTCTGAAAGACTCAGTTGACTCAACCTAACTGGAAAGTCCATCTAATTTTTTTTTTTTTTTTGAGATGGAGTCTTGATCTGTCACCCAGGCTGGAGTGCGGTGGCATGATCTCAGCTCACTGCAACCTCCGCCTCCTGGGTTCAAGCAACTCTCCTGCCTCAGCCTCCCGAGCAGCTGGGATTACAGGCATGCACCACCATGCCCAGCTACTTTTTGTATTTTTAGTAGAGACAGGGTTTCACAATGTTGGCCAGGCTGGTCTCAAATGCCTGACCTCAGGTGATCCACCTGCCTTGGCCTCCCAACGTGCTGGGATTACAGGTGTGAGCCACAGCACCTGGCCTAAAGTCCATCTAAATATGACTCAATCTAGGAGTTCACCGCTTGTCTCTGTTGTCCTTTAGATTCAATTTATCTCTCACGTAGGCCATTTCAGTGTAACAAGATGGCAGTTCTCAACTCCAAGCCAAAATCTCATGAGTCCAAAGGAAGAGAGTTTTTCTATATGCTTGTATCAGTTTTGAGAGAAATTTGGTTCTGCCTGTGTTACACACTACCTTGAACCAGTTGAGGTAGGAGGTGGGACTCAACTCTGGAGGTGGGGCTCAGACACTGGACCAAATTGAGGACTAGCTAAAACAGGGACAGAGTGGAATCAGCTTTCCGTAAGTCACGCCTACTAATGTGCCATGTCAGTTTACCATTGCCACGGCAACACCCAGAAGTTAGCGTCCCTGTTCACGACAGTGTCCTGGAAGTTTCCACCCTTTTCCTAGAAATTTCTGCATAATCTGCCTCTTAATTTGTATATAATTAAAATTGGGTATAAATATGACCACAGAACTGCTTCTGAGCTGCTACTCTGGGCATACTGCCTATGGGGTAGCCCTGCTCTGCAAGGGGCAGTACCTCTGCCGATGCTTTACACTGCTGCTTCAATAAAAGTTGCTAACACACCACTGGCTGACCCTTGAATTTTTTCCTGGATGAAGCCAAGCACCGTCCTGGGCTAAGCCCCAGTTCTGGGGCTTACCTGCCCTGCATTACAATCACCGTATCAGAGGTGGAGATTTGGGCTGGCCTTGGATACATTCTCACTGTCTGCCCATCTGTTGTGTGTGTGCATGCAGGTAGGGGTGTGTGTGTGTGTGTAGGTAGTACTAGGTATATGGGGAGCCAGTGAGTGTAGGCATTGTTCGTATATGGGGGGGAAATGGAGGGGTGTTGATGGGTACACTGTAATCAACAACTCCGACAGGACCTTGTAGAGTAAGGGAGGTAGTGTCATTCCCTCAGCAAGAGAAAAATCCATTTTAGCATGTACAATATTTATTAAAACAACCTTCCTCTTCTCCCCTTCCAAAAAACCCGACAACCTCAGTCTTCAAGGTCTAGCCAAATTCTCTCTTCTCTATAAAACTTTTCTACTCACCAAACCTAGAAATGGTTTCTCCTTTGACTGTTTGTACTTTATACTTTGCGTTATTGCAATGTACAGTATGTGCATGTTTTATCTCACCTGTTGCTACTTGAAGTTGGGAAACTAGTTGAATAACTCTTAGTGCCTCATAACTGATCACTTCATTGCAATATAACAGGCTCTGAATTTCTGTTGAATCAAGGAATTCCTATTTATTTTTTTGAGATGAAGTCTCGCTCTGCTGCCCAGACTGGAGTTCAGTGGCATGATCTCGGCTCACTGCAACATTCACCTCTCAGGTTCAAGTAATTCTCCTGCCTCAGCCTCCCGAGTAGCTGGGACTACAAGTGCACACCACCACACCTGGCTAAATTTGTGTGTGTGTGTGTTTTTAGTACAGACGGGGTTTCACTGTGTTAGCCAGTATGGTCTCGATCTCCTGATCTCGTGATCCACCTGCCTCAACCTCCCAAAGTGCTGGGATTACAGGCATGAGTCACCGCGCCTGGCCTATTTATTTTAAAATTTTAATTAATTTTTTTTTTTGTTTTTAGAGACAGGGTTTCACTATGTTGCCCATGCTGGTCTTGCCCATGCCTGTCTTGAACTCCTGGCCTCAAGTGATCTTCCCTCTCAGCCTCCCAAAGTGCTGGGATTACAGGTGTGAGCAACCATTTCTGGCAGAATCAGGGAATTCTTAACGCTTTTTTTTTTTTGTTTTTTTTGAGATGAGGGGGTCTTGCTGTGTTGCCTAGGCTGGAGTGCAGTGGTACAATCATGGCTCACTGCAGCTTCGACCTCCCAGGCTCAAGCGATCCTCCTATCTCAGCCTCCAGAGTAGCTGGAACTACAGGGATGCACCACTGTGCCCAGCTAATTAAAGAAAAAAATTTCTTTTGTAGAAACAGAGTCTCACTCTATTGCCCAGGCTGGTCTTGAACTCCTGAACTCAAGCAGTCCTCCTGCCTCGGCCTCCTAAAGTGCTAGGATTACAAGCCTGAGCTGCATGCCTGGCCTCTTAACCCTTTAAAGATTTTTTTTGTTTGTTTTTTAGACAGAGTTTCACTCTTGTTGACCAGGCTGGAGTGTAGTGGCACGATCTTGGCTCACTGCAACCCCCGCCTTCTGGTTTCAAGTGATTCTCCTGCCTCAGCCTCCCAAGAACCTGGGGTTACAGGTGCCCGCCACCACACCTGACTAAATTTTGTATTTTTAGTAGAGACAGGGTTTCACCATGTTGGCCAGGCTGGTCTCGAACTCCAGACCTTGTGATCCGCCCACCTTGGCCTCCCAAAGTGCTGGGATTACAGGCGTGAGCCACTGCGCCCGGCTGCTTGTAGCATTTAATGGTGCAAAATGGATTCATGTATTGTCTATAAATTCTTACCAATAATGGGAGTTGATGGAGAGAACTATTACCTGAAAATACTTCACGATTCTTTGGCCTTTCATTTTTTTGTTAAATGGAGTGCGCTTGTGTGCAAAATCAACCTGATACTAAAGAATAAGAAAGGTACTCCCGATTGCATTTCTTGTGTGTGTGTGTGTGTGTGTGTGTGTGAGACAGAGTCTCACTGTGTCGCCCAGGCTAGAGTGCAGTGGCATGATCTCACCTCACTGCAACCTCCACCTCCCGGGTTCAAGCAATTCTCCTGCCTCAGCCTCCTGAGTAGCTGGGATTACAGTCATGCACCACCGTGCCCAGCTCATTTTTGTATTTTTGTGTTTT
This sequence comes from Gorilla gorilla gorilla, assembly GCF_029281585.2. NCBI lineage: Eukaryota > Metazoa > Chordata > Mammalia > Primates > Hominidae > Gorilla > Gorilla gorilla. The sequence continues at coordinate 41,589,297 of NC_073232.2, read as the reverse complement.
TAGGTTTCACCATGTTGGCCAGGCTGGTCTTGAAATCCTGACCTCAAGTGATCTGCCTGGCTTGGCCTCCCAAAGTTCTGGGATTACAGGTGTGAGCCACCACGCCTGGCCCCAGTTTGCATTTCTGTTCTTTCTGGTGACCATAGTGAGCTCGATTATAATAGCCATTTATTATATTTGTCTATGGGGAAAAATTCCCTCAGAATAAATACACTTCTCCTACGTGAACAGTAACATTTTCTTTCTTTTTTTTTTTGAGACGAGTCTTGCTCTGTCACCCAGGCTGGAGTGCAGTGGCATGATCTCGGCTCACTGCAGCCTCCACCTTCCGGGTTCAAGCGATTCTCCTGCCTCAGCCTCTGAGTAGCTGGGACTACAGGTGCCCGCTACCACACCTGGCTAATTTTTTGTATTTTTAGTAGAGACGGGGTTTCACCATGTTAGCCAGGATGTTCTCGATCTCCTGACCTCGTGATCCATCCGCCTCGGCCTCCCAAAGTGTTGGGATTACAGGCGCGAGCCACTGTGCCTGGCCAACGGTAACCTTTTCTTAAGGTCCGGTGGTTGATGTCTTCACTCATTCTTTCTTCTTTTAATATAGTAGAATTGCGTATTTGGGGGAGGAATAGACTTTCTGAAAGAGTGAATGTACAAAGAAGATCCCAGTGACCTGTTAGAATGATGAATCTCTTTTCTCTGTGTTAGCAAGCCTTTAATTAGTAAGGCTGTTTGCAGTGTAATTAGAACTGCACAAGCATGGAAGGTCAGTAATACTGTTCAGAATTTCATAATGTACTGTGTAACATAACGTACTGTGAAATGAATCCATAATACCACAAAATTTGTTTTTAAAGAAGTTTGTCTCTATTGACTCATTTAGGAGGGGTCACTTAAAAACAAAATAGGGCAAAAAAATCAAATTCAGATGTCTTAGGTTTTCTCAAATTCCTTTAATCTTGATATAGCAAAAGAAACTGTTTCTTTCTTAGCCCTAGAATGGCAGTCTGAAAAATTATCTAAGTTTTTGAGGAAACAAATTGAAATACAAGAAAATTATTTCCTTTACAAATAAACAGTTCTCTTGTTTGTCTTTGAACTTAACCACACAGAGATTTAAACAGTTTGTTGTTTTATAGGCTTGACTGAGGAAGTCTTCTCCTAAAATAGAATTTTTTAAAATAGTTTTTTCTCAGCCCAGCTGAGACCTTAGTTATCATTTTTAGTTCTTAGTTTTGTTGAAGATTGAAGCCATTAAGCCGTAGAAGTGATGCAGATTTATGCTGTTGGCTATATCTGTTCTCACCTACTCAGGATGAATTGATTATACTACATTTTATCATGGGATAGCATGTTGATGCATATAAAACATAGTGATGAAATTCTACTTTGTCTTGTTTTACTTATTGCTTGTTCATCCAAATGTATTAAATTTGATTGTTTAGGTTTGAGATATTATAATAAAACTTGGTTACGTTATTAAATTCAGTACATAGTATAAAATATTTATTAAAAATAGTATTTTAGGCTGGGTATGTTGGCTCATGCCTGTAATCCCAGCACTTAGGGAGGCTGAGGCAGGCAGATCACTTGAGGTCAGGAGTTCGAGACCAGCCTGGCCAACATGTTGAAACCCTGTCTCTACTAAAAATACAAAAATTAGCTGGGCATGGTGGTGGGCGCCTGTAATCCCAGCTACTTGGGAGGCTGAGGCAGGATAATTGCTTGAACCTGGGAGGCAGAGGTTGCAGTGAGCCCAGATTGCTCCACTGCACCACAGCCTGGGCGACAGAGTGAGACTCCATCTTAAAAAAGGAAAAATTTGTCCTTTTTTTTGGGAGGGGAGTGTAGGTTCTTCTCTACATAATACATTGACTTCCTTAGGGGTATTCATCTCTGTGTTTGAATATCCTAAGGGTGTTCTTTAGAGAAATATATACATTTCTAGACTTATACTCGTAGATTCTTATCTTTGCCTCGTTTCCTCTGGAGGACAAGAATCTCTTCTTTAGCACTATTTCCCCCATATTTGTGTAGCATTCCTACATTTTTCAAATGTAAAAAAACACCACATCAGAGACCTTTGACCTCAGTTCTCTGTGAAGTTTCAATAAACTCCATTCCTGAGAAGACGTGTTAGTTTCTTGTAGATATCAAGTCAAACTCAAAGATCTTTAAATGTTTTCTTTGTTTCCCAAGATGTTGATTCTTTACTCTCATAAAACAGGTTAAAGCAGGCTCTCTCAGCCTTTCCCTTTGAGAAACTACTTTCATATTTCCAAAGACTGCTTGGGAATGCTGGTGGGAGTTGGGATAGGAGCAGCGGAGGGAGGAGATGGCCTAAGAGTGCCTATTCTCAGGTAGAGTTGGAAATGTTCCCTCCTAGAGCTGAGATTTTCTGCAAGACATCGAGTTGGGGTGTGAAAGCAGCAGCAGATTTCAGTATCAGCCAGATGTGGCTTTGAAATGGTGGTTCACAGTTTCTTGTGATTTTTGAAAACTCTGAACATATTTTAGACTTTTTAGATTATTAGTGCTTGATGAGGTACTTAAAATCAGAGTCTAATATTTGGGTTGTACAGTTGAGGGTATTAAAGCCCAGAGAGGCTAGGTGGTATCAGTAAGGTAACACAGTAAGTTACAGCTACTAAGTATCCAAGGTGAGATTTGATCCTGAGTCTTATAACTTACCGTTGCTCTAGGCTCTGGAACAAGAAATGAAGCATCAATTTCCTGGGGAGCTTTTTTTTTTTTAATTAAATTTAATTTTTTTAAGATAAGAATAACATATTTGAAGAAAATGTCAAGTACTTTCACTTACATTTTCTTATTGATCTCCACAAGAAGACAACCAGGCAGTGTCTTTAGCTGAGGAAACAGACCCCCGGAGAGGTTAATTAAGAGTCCCTAAGTAGTAAACATTCATCTCACGTTCAGGACCTCTGACTCATGCGTCTTGCTGTTTATATTATGTATGAAGATAGAAATTGAGAAGTTGTCAGTAAATTCTGTATGTGCTAGATAAGCACACTGTTTAAAGAAATTCTGTGGCAATTGTCAATTGTGTTTTATAATCTTGTCTAGACTTGTGTCTCAAGTTTTCTTATTCACACATATGTAGTTTTATCCCCCCCAAAATAATTATTCTCTTGTGGGATCTACTTAGTGGTATGGTTTGCAAATGGATTAACTCATTGAACTGGAATTTTTAGTAGATTATATTTTCTTTTTTCTCATGTTTTTCTGAGACAGAGTTGCTCTGTTGCCCAGGCTGGAGTGCAGTGGCCTCCTGGGTACACTTCCACTTCCTGGGTTCAAGTGATTCTCCTGACTCAGCCTCCCAAGTAGCTAGGATTACGGGCATGCGCCACCACACCCAGTGAATTTTTGTATTTTTAGTAGAGACGGGGTTTCACTGTGTTGGCCTGGCTGGTCTTGAAGTTCCAACCTTAGGTGATCTGCCCACCTTGGCCTCCCAAATTGCTGGGATTACAGGCGTGAGTCACCGTGCCCGGCCAGTAGACTGTATTTTCTAATCAAAACTTTAGACAAACCAATTTTGCTTGTGTTTAATTAAAATGTTCTAGTTAAGAACGATTTATTAGTACTATTTTTTGAGATGGGGTCTTACTTGGTTGCAGAGGCAGTAGTGCAGTTGAACAATCTTAGCTCACTGTAACATTTGCCTCCGGGCTCAAGCCATCCTCCCACTGCAGCCTCCCAAGTAGCTGGGACCACAGGCTTGTGCCACCATGCCCAACTAATTTTGGTATTTTTTGTAGAGATGAGGTTTTGCCATGTCACCCAGGCTGGTCTGAAACTCCTGGCCTCAAGTGTTCTGCCCACATTGGCTACTCAGGAGGCTGAGGTAGGAGAATCGCTTGAACTTGGAAGGTGGAAGTTGCAATAAGCCAAGATTGCACCACTGCACTCCAGCCTGGGTGACAAAGTGAGACTCCATCTCAAAAAAAAAAAAAAAGAAAAAAAAAAAGAAATGGTTAAAATAGGAAAAGTCTCAGTTCCTCTTAGCTATTTCTGATTGCTACATGACTTCCATGAAGCTTTTTAAGCTTTCACTCAGTTCTGAGGTGTTTATATGAGCTTGTGAGGAACTTCTGGTTACAAACTGTAATACCTATTGGCTTTTAGCATGGTGCAAGGAAAAGAGCTTTGGATTAGGGATAAGGACACCTGAGTCCTATTAAGGTCTCTGTCTGGATTTGTGAATGCACCTGTGAAGTGAGTTGTATAGACTAAAATGTTTTCCAGACTACATGAGCCTTTTTGAGTATTGCACAAGTGGTATGTTATAAACAAGAAATAGAATAAAAAATATTGTGCATTGAGTACCTAAGAGGTAAGTATTGCTCTGTGAATCATTGTTTCAGTTATATGTATAGGGTACTGGGTTACAATGTAAAAAATGTATTTTTAATTAAAAAAATATAAATGTAGAAAAATATAATAGAGATGAGGTCTCACTATGTTGCCCAGAGGCTGGTCTTGAACTCCTAAGCTCAAGTGATCCTCCCGCCTCAGCCTCCCAAAATGTTAGGCTTACAGGCGTGAGCCACTGTGTCTGGCCAAAAAATGTATTTTTCACACAGTTTGGTTTTCTATTCCAAAATTTGGTGGCTTAAAATAACTACTTTATTAGATGTCGTGATTTTTGGATTAGGAATTCAGACACAGCTTGGCTTGTTGATTCTGTTCTATATGGTGAATAAGATCACTTGGAGGTGTTTAGCTGACAACAGGGCTGGTCTGGAGGGTCCATCTTATCTTTATTCACTCACCTTATGCCTTAGGGTAACTGGAGGCTTGGCTCAACTGGGCTTCTCTTAGTGTAGTTTGAGATCCTCTCTGTGGTTTCTTCAGCTGGGTAGTTGGACTTCTCACGTGGCAGCTCCAAGAGACCAAAGCAGGAGCTGGCAGCCCTCTCAAAGGCTAGCTTAGAATCTGGCATAGCATCACTTTCACTATACACTATTGGTCAGAGGAGTTCCAGGCTAGCCCAGATTTAAGAGAAGGGAACATAGACTTCTTGTCTCTAAGATATTGTTCCCATTTTAAGTCTGCCACAATTATGTAAAATAATTTAGAAAAACATGACTGAATTATATATCCAAGCTTTTAATTCTGTTATTGCCCTTTGAAGGATGATCACTTTTAAAGTGTTTTTTCCTCCATTGGGAAATTTGTCTGCTTTTGGTAAATTTTCAGAGTTCAATTTGAGTATGTATATTATTTTTCCATGGAATACTGAGGGTTTTATGCTTTTGAAGAAATGATTTAAAGTTTAAAATTTCTTTCTCTACATTGATCTGCTGGTTTTAATTCTTTGAATAGCACTTATGATCATTTGATGCTGTTCTTTTTTGTTACTCGATTATTCATCTTTCTCTCCTTAGAATGTAAGTTCTAAAAGGGCAGCACATGTTCTTGATCTTTGCCAAATCTGTAGTGTCTCCTGTAGTAGAACAGATGCTTGATAAATATTTGTTGAGTTAATGAATGAACAATTTAAAAGATTGTGAGCTGGGCGCGGTGGCTTACGCCTGTAATCCCAGCACTTTGGGAGGCCGAGGCGGGCAGATCATGAGGTCAGGAGATCGAGACCATCCTGTCTAACACAGTGAAACCCCATCTCTACTAAAAATACTAAAAAATTAGCCGGGCATGGTGGCATGCGCCTGTAGTTCCAGCTACTTGGGAGCCTGAGGCAGGAGAATGGCATGAACCCGGGAGGCGGAGCTTGCAGTGAGCTGAGATCGCGCCACTGCACTCCAGCCTGGGCGACAGAGCGAGACTGTCTCAAAAAAAAAAAAAAAAAAAAGAAAAAAAGAAAAAAAGATTGTGAAGTATCATAGATCAGATCTACGTTGAAATGATAAAAATAAGGAAAATCTTTTTTTAGACGGAGTCTCTGTGTCGCCCAGGCTGTAGTGCAGTGGCATGACCTTGGCCCACTGCAACCTCCACCTCCCGGGTTCAAGCGATTCTCCTGCCTCAGCCTCCTGAGTAGCTGGAATTACAGGCATGTGCCACCACACCCGGCTAATTTGTGTATTTTTAGTAGTGATGGGGTTTCTCCACGTTGGTCAGGCTGGTCTCGAACTCCTGACCTCGTGATCCTCCCGCCTTGTCCTTCCAAACTGCTGTGATTACAGACGTGAGCCACCGTGCCTGGCCAAAATAAGGAAAATCTTTTAGGTAGAAAATACAGGACCGGTGTGGTGGCTCATGCCTGTAATCCCAGCACTTTGGGAGGCTGAGGCAGGTGGATCCCTTGAGCTCAGGAGTTTGATACCAGCCTGGGCACATCGTGAGACCACATCTCTACCAAAAAATTAGCTGGACATGGTGGCGTGCATATGTGGTCCCAGCTGCTCAGGAAGCTGGGGTGGGAGGATTGCTCGAGCCTGGGAGGCGGAAGTTGCAGTGAACCAAGATTGTGCCAGTACACTTCAGCCTGTGTGACAGTGGGACCCTGTCTTAAAAAAAAAAGGAAAAAGAAAATATATTTCATAAGGTTAGCAACAAGCTTTTGAGAAGGGCTATTCTTTATTTCTGTGATGTACTTTCTATATTTTTGTATTAAAATCCCTTTTCTGTTGTGAAATGATAGTGATATTCACTTCTATAGTTTAAAAATATGTTCTGTGCAGCATAAATAATTGATAAGCAGTGTTATCTTGTACTTTCAGATTGGAGTTGCCTTTGAGAGTCAAAGATTTGTAGCTCACGGAAAATAAAGAAGTACTGTGTGGGTGTGCCCGGGAGGGAGTTTTGCTAAGAATTCTTACTAAATAAAGTTCAATCAGTCAAATGTTATTGTACTCTTCAAATTCTCCAGGGAAATAAATTGCCAGCTTCCATTTAAAGATTGTATTTTGTTTGAATATGTGATGTTAAAGTGAAATGTGACATATAAGAATCTAAAGATAATAATTAAAAGCAAATAACATAATAGCATTCTTACAATGTCTTTTGCAGGAGAAAATTAATAGATTTAGCAGTGTTTCTTTGAATAAACTTGTCCATAATGAAAGCTAACTAAAATTGCATTAAAATTTATCAACTCCTTTAAAAAAATTCAATATGTATTGAGATACAAGTATGCACAAGTATTTTCTTTCATTGTCTATTAAGAACTTAAAGGAACCTGAGATGTCACCTATAACAAACTCCTTTGTGTTTCAGAAAAGGAAACTGATGGTCAAAGAGGTAATGATTTGTCAAAAGTAATAAAGTTATTGGTAAGTCCAGGATTCGAATCCCTTCTCATTCCCAGGCTCCTGACCTTTACATGGCTGCACACTATTTTAGGGAGACAAGTTTTAATAAGTTTCTCTTTTTGGATATGATATAGATTCTTTAAATAATATTATTTTACTGATTTTTGAATTCATATTAAATGAGGGTTTGTATTTTTAAGTAACATGCAGGGAAAACATTCCACATTCATGTTATGACAGCTGGGCTCGTCAAGGCTTTGCAAAGCTCTAAAAGTAGGATACACACTTTTAACTTTTGTCAAGTTGTGATTTAAAAATTAATCAAAAAAATCATAAGGACACCTTATTTTTGTTATTCCTGTCTTAAAGAATCTTTATACATGAAAAAATGAAACATTTATAAAATTAGCCCAATTTGTCTAAAAATAAGGGTAGTTTTGACGGTTGTGAATTTCTTTTTTTTAAAAAACTCAGGAACAAGGTTATGATTTTAAAAACGCAAGTTTTCAAAAAGGGCAGGAGTAAGTTTTGTATTTTTAAGCCATTTAAAAAAGATAGGCCGGGCACGGTGGCTCATGCCTGTAATCCTAGCACTTTGGGAGGCCGAGGCAGGCGGATCACAAGGTCAGGAGATCGAGACCATCCTGGCTAACACGGTGAAACCCTGTCTCTACTAAAAATACAAAAAAAATTAGCCGGGCGTGGTGGCGGGCACCTGTAGTCCCAGCTACTCGGGAGGCTGAGGCAGGAGAATGGCGTGAATCTGGGAGGCTGAGCCTGCAGTGAGCCGAGATCACGCCACTGCACTCCAGCCTGGGCGACAGAGCAAGACTCCATCTCAAAAAGAAAAAAGATAGTTGATATTTAATCATAATTATAAAAATTATAACTATAAAACCAGTATTAGAAAATTAATGATGGATGAATGTAAATAAAGTAAAATTATGCATAATCCTACTTTCCAGAGATAAGTAATAACATTTAGGTGTATTTCTTTCCAATCATTTTTTTCTATGCATATATGGTGTGTATTTTTTTAAACACAGTCAAGTTCATACTCTACTTCCTTTTGTTCTGCTTTTTTCATTTAACATTATATCATGAGCATTTTCTTATGTCCTTAAAAAGTCTGCGGAAACATTTTATAATAGTTCCATAACATTCTGTAATTTATTTAACTATTACCCTATTTCTGGTTACTTGGGATATAATAAATTTTTGCTATTGTTAATAAGGCTGAAATGAATAACTGGGTATACAAATCTTTATACACATTGGTCTCTCTTTTAATGATAGTTGCCTAAAAATTGGAATTACTGACACATATTGCCAAAATTCTTTATAGTAGAAATGTACTAATTTATACTCCCATTAATTTTATATGAGAGTGCTTGTTTTATCGCACCCTTAACAAACTGGTTGTGTTTGAAGAGAACTTTGCTATTATTTTGGGGCTTGAAGCATTTGTTGAAGAGATTAGTGGATGGGTCCACATTTTTGGTATGCTATTTGGAGGCACTTAGCTATTTTGGATTATGTATCTGATTGCTTTTATAGGGCCAGGCCACAAGATTAGATAAAGTATATGGAATATTCATATCGGTCTTTCGAAGAGCAAACTATTCAGACCCACTTATCTTGATTCAACTGTTCTAATTGTAAAAAGACTACTGAAGGTTAAAAATTTCAGTTGACTATTTTCTCCTAAAGTAGGATAAGCTAGGCTTTTAGGAAAAAAATAGAGTTGAAATAAATTGTTTAGAAAATTGATCAAAAGTAGTAGTTACTCAGTACTCTGTCTCTCAGCGCTCACTCTCTCTCTTTCTGTCTCTCTCTCTGTGTGTGTGTGTGTGTGTGTATTTAGAAAAAGACTAGAATGGAAAGATTAGAAATAGAGCATGAAAGGCTGGGGAAGGGAAGTTGCTGTGAATAACAGAAACTTCTGCCTTTACCTGGAAAAATATATCTTTACTTTTGTCGCTACATTATTGACTCTGAAAGATCACATGAGTCCTCTTTCTTGAAATAATATTTTTGTGTTTGTAACTGCTGACATGACTGGTACTTAAATTTTGAGAGAATAAACTTTTTGAAAGTTTTTTTGACCATTAATAAAAAACTTTTTTTTCATTTCCTACAGTACATGGATTTTCTTTTCTTTTTTTTTTTTTTTTAGACAGGATCTTGTTCTATCTCTCAGGCTAGATTGCAGCGGCGCAAACACAGCTTGCTGTAGCCTTGAACTCTTGGGCTCAAGCCATCCTTCCATCTGAGCCTCCCAGGTAGCTGGGACTACAGGTGTGTGGTCTCCCTATGTTGCCCAGGCTGGTTTTGAACCCCTAGGCTCAAGTGGTCTTCCTGCCTTGGTCTCCCTAAGTGCTGGGATTACAGGTGTGAGCCATTGCACCTGGCCAGACAGCTGATTGGCTGGGCGCAGTGGCTCACCTGTAATCCCAGCATTTTGGGAGGCCGAGGTGGGCGGATCACCTGAGGTCGGGAGTTTGAGACCAGCCTGACCAACATGGAGAAACCCCATCTCTATTAAAAATACAAAATCAGCTGGGTATGGTGGCGCATGTCTATAATCCCAGCTACTAGGGAGGTTGAGGCAGGAGAATCACTTGAACCTGGGAGGCAGAGGTTGCAGTGAGCCGAGATCGCGCCATTGCACCCCAGCCTGGGCAACAAGAGTGAAACTCCATCTCAAAAAAAAAAAAAAAATGCGGATCACGAGGTCAGGAGATCAAGACCATCCTGGCCAACATGGTGAAACCCCATCTCTACTAAAATACAAAAAATTTGCCAGGCCTGGTGGCGCACGCCTAGGGGATTGCTTGAACCCGGGAGGCAGAGATTGCAGTGAGCTGAGAGTGCACCACTGCCCTCCAGCTTGGTGACAGAGTGGGACTCCATGTCAAAAAAAAAAGTTAGATGCAGATATCAAAAATGAGTTTAAAAATATCTTTGGTGTGGCTTCAATTTTATTAACTATTTTAATATTGCAGACCCATATCTTCCCTTAATTATACTGAATTTAGTATATTTGTTAAAAAATAAAGTTTTAAGACTACCTGTTTTGGTATCAAAATTAGTTTGTTTTTTTTTTTTTTGAGATGGAGTCTCGCTCTGTCACCTAGGCTGGAGTGCAGTGGCACGATCTCTGCTCACTGCAAGGTCCACCTTGGGTTCACACCATTCTCCTGCCTCAGCCTCCCAAGTGGCTGGGACTACAGGCACCCGCCACCACACCCGGCTAATTTTTTTTTGTATTTTTAGTAGAGATGGGGTTTCACTGTGTTAGCCAGGATGGTCTCGATCTCCTGACCTCGTGATCCACCCGCCTTGGCCTCACAAAGTGCTGGGATTACAGGTGTGAGCCACTGCACCTGGCTAGTTTTTTCAATTTGAAAATTTTTTTTCTTTTTCTTTCTTTTTTTTTTTTTTGAGATGGAGTCTTGCTCTTGTTGCCCAGGCTGGAGTGCAGTGGAGCAATCTCAGCTGACTGCAACCTCTGCCTCCCAGGTTCAAGTGATTCTCCTGCCTCAGCCTCCCAAGTAGCTGGGACTATACGTGTGTGCCACCGTGCCCGGCTAATTCTTGTATTTTTAGTAAAGATGGGGTTTCACCATATTGGCCAGGCTGGTCTCGAACTCCTGACCTTGTGGTCCTCCTGCCTCAGCCTCCCAAAGTGCTGGGATTACAGGCGTGAGCCACCGTGCCTGGCTTTAATTTGAAATTTTTAATGTTACAAATCAAAGGTAGATGTTGCCAAAGTATGTTAAGCATGAGCAAAAGTGCATTTGATTGTTCAGAGGGCCAAGTTCATGTTAGCTTTGGGATCATGCCTGCAGAGATGTAAGTTTAACTATTATGATAATAACAAAGTAATAATTATGCCATGTGCCAAGGATTCTATTAGACTCTTTACTATAGTTAATTAAATTTTAGTCTTCACAGTGCCCTGAACAGCATGTAATGGGTAAACCGAGGGACAGACAGATTAAGAACCAGTTTAAAGTCTGGGTGTGGTGGCTCATGCCTGTATTCCCAGCATTTTGGGAGGCTGAGGTGGGCGGATCACTTGAGGTCAGGAGTTCTAGCCCAGCCTGGCCAACACGGTGAAACCTTGTCTCTACTAAAAGCACGAAAAAAAAATTAGCTAGGCATGGTGGTGCGTGCCTTTAGTCCCAGCTACTCGGGAGGCTGAGGTGGGAGAATTGCTTGAACCCCGGGGATGGGGGCGGAGGTTGCAGTGAACCGAGATCATGCTACTGCACTCCAGCCTGGGTGATAGAGTGAGACTCCATCTCAAAAAAAAACAAAAAAAACCAGCTTAAAGTCATACAGGTAATAGGAAGTCAAGCAGAAGTTGCAAACCAGATACCTCTTGCTACCTTTACAGCCTTGCTACTCAGCCTGGCCCACAGACCAGAAGCAATTGGTGAGACCTGGGAACATAAAGAAATGCAAAATTTTGGTCACTGATACCTGCAGTGCCAAACCTGCATTTTAACAAGATCCACGAGATTTGTATGCATGTTAAAGTTTGAAAAGCACTGATGGTTTGAAATGTGGATTATCTATCAACATTTTCCACAAGAGAAGGTGGGTAACTCTAGCCAGTGTCTCCACCACTGTGAATTGCTAATCCAGCTGCTGCTTTGCTTCAGATCCTGTTTAATCCAGAGGAACAATTGACTAATTCTGCTTGTGGACCTTCGGTCAAAGTCTTAACCACGCCAAGTATAGCTTAGTGTTTTAACAGCTTTTTACTCATGGACTGAACACATCAGTTTTATAGACCATGGCTTCATTCTGGATAGGCATTTCCCAGATTAAAGAGAACAATGCTAAAAATAGCATTTTCTAAAGAAACTTGAAATCTTTTGGAATATTTGATGTGTTTTATGGCTAGCAAGAAAACAGATTTGTATAAACTGGCTTCCTTACTAATTTCATTTTGTGAACTTAATTATTCTATCACAGGGACAGTGATAGGTAAAGCTAACTTAGACTATAGAGCAGCACTGTTCTGTAGAAATATAATGCAAGATTCCTGTAATTTTAAATGTTCTAGTAGCCACATTAAAAAAGGTAAAAAGAGGCCAGGAGTGTTGGCTCACACCTGGAAGGCTGAGGCGGGCAGATCGCTTGAGGCCAGGAGTTTGAGACCAGCCTGGCCAACATGGTGAAACTCCGTTTCTACCAAAAATACAAAAAAATTTAGCCAGGTACGGTGGCGCATGCCTGTAGTCCCAGCTACTCAGGAGCCTGAGGCACGAGAATCGCTTGAACCCAGGAGGCAGAGGTTGGAGATCGCGCCACTGCACTCCAACCTGGGCGACAGAACAAGACTCCAGCTCAAAAAAAAAAAAAAAAAGTGAAATGTAGTCCAACCAAAACAATACAATTGTGTTTAGTGGAAAAATATATTGCTTCAGTTATAAAATTTAAATGAATTAAAATTAAATAAATTAAAAATTAAGTTATTCAGTCCCATCAGCCACATTTCAATATCTGATGGTATTGGGTTGCTTCTGATATAACTGATTTCAGACATATGAAATTGATCACCATCCTAGATGGTCAGTAAGTGAATGCCACTGGATATTGTAGTCTATTAATAACATTGTAGAACAGGGCCCAGTCGTTCACACCTATATTCCTAGTGCTTTGGGAGGCCAAGGTGGGAGGGTTGCTTGAGGCTAGGAGTTCAAGACCAGCCTGGGCAACATAGTGAGACCCTGTCTCTACAAAAATAAAAAAATGAAAATTAAAAAAATTATTGCACAGAGAATAAAGGAATAAAAGCAATTTGGATCATAAAGCATTTACTGATTCCCCCCTTTTCATAGTTGGAGTTAATTTTCCTTTTATTGGTTCACAGTTTCTTAACTCTTCAACTGCATTAAACTGTAAGATTAGAGCCAGGAGTTAGGGTGCCATCCACTTTTCCCCCCTATGGTCTTAGATTCTTTTTTTTATAGCCCGCATGCTTCTTTGGAAAGTGAGGTTAATTGTGTCAAATAGGATAGCCTTGAGTGGGGCCCAGAGGTTGTAAAATTTTATGTCTGTACCTGATTCACCTGGTAACTTGCTAAAAATACCGATGTCCAGGCCTACCTTTCTAGATTCGGATACATAAAGTGACACTTTCCATATTAAATAAGCTGCTCTAAGTGTTTCTGAAGTTCAGGAACATTTGGGACCATCAGATCCAGCAACTGACTCTCAAAGGCTGCGGACTGGAATTAGTACGTCGTGCTGCCGTTGCCAGGCATTTTATATTTTCCTAGGCTGAGGCTTCCTAGGCTGTTGCTGTTTTTCCCCCCAACCTTTGCAGATGGATTTTGCAGGCTGTTAAATCCCACTCCCGAAGACCTGCCCTGACAGCGCCTCTTTCCTAAGTGCTGTTAAGGGGACCTGAGCTTGCCGAGGTAGACAGTGGCCATGTGACTGCTAAACCGGTTGCCAGAGGCGCGGCCATTTTTGGGGCGGGCACCCAATCTCTCGCCCTGTAAACTGCGGGGTGACGGGGACGCTGTTACCAGGACTCAAGATGGCCACCGCGCCCGCTAGTCAGCTCGCTAGCCCGCGCGCCAGTGAGCTGGCACGAGACACGCGGTGGCCCGCGGCGTCTGGGGACGATCTCCAGCCCTTCGCACGGGGCGGAGCGCCCGCCCTCCCTCCAATCAGCACGCTGGGCCGGCTAGCCAGGGGCCGCCCGCGCGCGGGGTGTGTGAGGACGCGCTCCCAGTCGCTGAGTGCCTGAGCCGGGAAGCAGTTGCTGTGGTACCTGCTGCTGCCCGAGCGGACGTAGAGCATCGGACGCGGGCGCCGTGGCGTTGGGCAGGAGGGCGAAGCCATGACGTCAATCAGGTAACGAGCGGGCGGCTGCCTTGACTGCTCCGGGCTGGGCGTTAGCCTCCCGAGCGCGTGAGCACTGTCGCTCCTTCTCGCGGGTGGTCTGGAGCCTGCCTCCGCCTCTGGTCCCCCTCGTGTTGGGGGTTCCCTCCGCACTTTTCATTTGGGCATTTCTGCTTTCCTCAGAAGTTTTCGGGTCTTTGGCACATTGCGGAGTTCTGTGTGTCGCTGCTTGGTCGAGGTGACCCTCGCCCAGATTCCAGGGTTGCAAGCGTTCTTGGGTGTGTAGTGGATTTCCCATGAAAAATGTGCCCCACCCGCGCCCCCGGGGGCGGCCCAGGGCCGGAGGGAGCGTGGCGTGCACAGTGTGTGTCATGCCTGCGTGTCATGCCCTCTGACAGAACTTCATTGTTGGCCGGGAGCAGACCTGCAAAGTTGGCCCTTCTCTGATGCAGGTATATTGCCCTCAAGTTGTGAAATTGTGTGTCTCTAAAATGTTTGCTCATGACTGGAATTAGGACCCTGGTTCCCGAAGGTACCATCTTGTTTCTTTACTCCTTTTATCTCAGAGTCACAAGTGAAATGAGTTGAGAGATACTGGGCATGTAGCGAAAGCCATGAAACTGGAGACTTTCCCCCAATTGCTCTTCCAGTTTGGAAGGTTCTTTTTTTGTTAATGGGGACAGGATAATGGGCTTGTCCACTTTCTCCCAGTAGCCTTGACTGAATGTTTAATTTACGCTAGTTCAACTATTTATAAAAAGAGATAAATTGCCTTATATACCCAGTGTTCTGACTGGCCTTTTTAAAAGCAGAACTTGGGCTTTGTTGTCCCAGAGAAAGGGAGGCCCCAGCACAAAAATGTGAAGAGAAATAAAATAAGCTCATTTTTGGTCTATGAGCTTTCCAGGCTCCACCCGTCCTGGTGATTTGAGGGCTTCTCAATGGCAATTTTTACTACATTGTGTTTAAGAGACAGCTTGGGAACCTAACCCTCAGTAAGATCTAACTGTGCTGAACTCGGACATAGTCTGTCTCTTAAATTGCATAATTATATATATATGTATATATATATGTATATATACGTATATATATGTATATATGTATATATGTATATATATGTATATATGTGTATATATATGTATATATATGTGTGTATATATATATATATATATATATTTTTTTTTTTTTTTTTTGAGACAGAGTTTCACTCTTGTTGCCCAGGCTGGAGTGCAATGGCGCGCTCTCTGCTCACTGCAATCTCCGCCTCCCGGGTTCAAACGATTCTCCTGCCTCAGCCATCCAAGTAGCTGGAATTATAGGCGCCCGCCACCACACCCAGCTAATTTTGTAGTTTTAGTAGAGATGGGGGTTTCACCATATTGGCCAGGCTGACCTGACCTCAAGTGATCCACCCGCCTCAGCCTCCCAAAGTGTTGGGATTACAGGAGTGAGCCACCGCGACTGGTCTAAATTGCCTAATTCTGTACTAACATAGACAAAGTACTTATCTCATTATGCAGAAGGAGATTCAGGTGCTGAAACATGGAGACCCACATGGAAAGATTTCACAGTAAATTATATTGGGGCATATAAATCTAGCTTTTAAAGCTAACAGTATTTTAGGATGAATTAGAATTAGGCTATTATACCCAGAGTTAATTCCCCTTCTTCCCATTCCCACTCTTATTATCACAGAATGCTACTAATTAGGTGTAGGGGTCAAATACTTTCTGTGTTAAGAATCAGTTGTTATGTGGATTCAGTTTTAATTGACTATCATCTTCCTGACCGTGCCTCATTGGAGAAACATCCAAATCTAAAGCTTCTGCTGTTTAATAAGTGACAGCAGGATGTATCTTTTACTGTAGGGGTTGATAGTTGTTTTTAAAAGACTGATGTAAAGGTTGACACCAGCCTTACTTGACATGTTTGAAAGGATGGATAACTGATAATAAAATTTATTTATGCTTGTTTCTTCAGATGTCAGTCTGTATTTTACATAATCTTGAACTATGGTAACATGGCTCGAAAAAGCTCTTTTAGATGTTATTTAAACCAGCTATTACATTTTACACCTGAGGAAACTGAGACAAAAGTTGAGTGCCTTGTGCAAAATCAGCGGCAAAATTAGGAATTGAATCCAGATTTCCATGATTTAGTGCTCTGCATGGTGCCTTTATAGAAACAATATACTATTTAAATTTCCTGAAAAAGCTGTTTCTGTGGACAGAAATTGTAAAGTATCATGAGAGACAACTATAGTAACTCTTTTGCTTTCTTCTTATCCTGCAACGAACTTGATAACTGGGGTTTAGAAGTAGGCAGGGTTAGCCAAGAGGACACAACTGCTGGGTGTTGGGAAGTGCAGGGAGGCCATTGAAAGTGAAGTGACTCTATATGGTGATAGTTTTGAATGAGTTGGTCATCCTACAGATACCAGCCATTTCCTGGTGAACACTACATTTAATGCAATTATGTCATATCTTTAGTTTTTGCAATAATGATGTCAGACATGTTCCTGTCAGAGGCATTTGAGCCAGAGTGACTCCATCTTGAATAGGGTCTGGGTAAAATAAGGCTGAGACCTACCAGGGTGCATTCCTAGGAGGTTAGGCATTCTTAGTCACAGGATGAGATAGGAGATAGTCAGAAGATACAAGTCACAAAGACCCTACAACAGGATGCAGTAAAGAAGCCAGCAAAAACTCACCAAAACCAAGATGGTGATGAAAGTGACTTCTGGTCATCCTCACTGCTTATTATACACTAATTATAATGTATTAGCATGCTAAAATACACTCCCACCAGTGCCATGACAGTTTACAAATGCCATGGCAACGTTCAGACCTTACCCTATATAGTCTAAAAAGGTGAGAGACCTTCAGTTCTGAGATATCAGAACTGATTTCTTTCTTTCCTGGAAAACTCATGATTAATCCACCCCTTGTTTAGCATACAATCAAGAAATAACAAGATACTTAGTTGAGCAGCCCATACCCCTGCTCTGTCTTTGGAATCATCATCCTTTTGTTTCTTTACTTCTCTAATAAACTTGCTTTCACTTTATGGACTTGCCCTGAATTCTTTCTTGCATGATGTCTAAGAACCCTCTTGGGGTCTAGATAAGGACCCCTTTCTGTTAACATTCCCATTTTGTGCTCAGTCTAACAGTAGCCTGAAAGGTAGGTATTATTGACCCCCTTTTACTGATAAGCTGAATGATTACAAGATATCCAACTCTGACTTTGTGTCCAATGTTCTTGTTTTATACCACCCTTAATTGTTGCTAAATATAGTAGTATGTGACTCTTTTCATAGCAATGGCTGTGAAAGAATATAGGATTGGAAATCAATGAGGACCAATGGTCAGAATATCTTGGGCCCCATTGAGGGCCTTTTCTGAGTTACTGAGCTTCCATTTCTCTTTTCTTTTTATTATTATTATTATTATTATTATTATTATTATTATTATTATTATTTTGAGACAGTGTCTTGCTCTGTCGCCCAGGCTGGAGTGCAGTGGCGCGATCTCGGCTCACTGCAACCTCCACCTCCTGGGTTGAAGCCATTCTCCTGCCTCAGCCTCCCGAGTAGCTGGGTTTACAGACGCCCGCCACCACGCCCAGCTAATTTTTGTATTTTTGGTAGAGACGGGGTTTCATCATGTTGGCCAGGCTAGTCTTTTTTTTTTTTTTTTTTTTTTTTTGAGACGGAGTCTCGCTCTGTCACCCAGGCTGGAGTGCAGTGGTGCGGTCTCGGCTCACTTGAAGCTCTGCCTCCTGGGTTCACGCATTCTCCTGCCTCAGCCTCCCTAGTAGCTGGGACTACAGGCGCCCGCCACCACGCCCAGCTAATTTTTTGTATTTTTAGTAGAGAAGGGGTTTCACCGTGTTAGCCAGGATGGTCTCGATCTCCTGACCTCATGATCTGCCCGCCTCAGCCTCCCAAAGTACTGGGATTACAGGCGTGAGCAACCGTGTCCGGCTGGCCATGCTAGTCTTGAATTCCTGACGTCGTGATCCACCCACTTCGCCTCACAAAGTGCTGGGATTACAGGCGTGAGCCGCCGCGCCCAGCCCCATTTCTCTTTTCTATTCTGGACATTTGTTTAATGAAATAACTCAGTAACAGAGATACTAATATGCATCCTACCAGTGTTGTTGGATAAGTGTAAAAGTGCTTTTAAATTTTAAAGCATTTTAAAAATAGAATAAAAGCACTTTGAGCCCTCTAGAGAATGGTGTCATCTGAGAAAAAAATGTTTAAATCTTAAATTTTTAGACAGGAAACAAATTTACCTATCCAATTTTCTCATTTTACAGTTGAATTAAAGCCCAGAGATAGTGTGACATGTTCAAGTTCACACAGTTACATATCTTGAACTAGATACGAGATCTCTAGATACCTTGTTCAGTTCCCTTTCTAGTATAGCATTCAACTCTGAGGAATTCCTAAATAATGATTTTTTTGGGGGGGGGGGTCTCTTTAGGAATTCCTAAATAATGATTTTAAATGAAAACTTTTCTTTTTTTTAACTTAAGATCTTTGAATTTGGCTGGAGTTAGTATTTCATCATTTGTATTCTATTCTACTTAATTACTGATTAAGAGTCTAAATTTACAGCCTCTGAAACCAGGTATCCTTGGGGAACAACTTATATCCTTTGTTATGTATATCAGATTCCTACTGGTCTTCATTTGGGAAATGATAGAACATATTTGATAAATTGATGCTTTTGTCATTTTAAATTGGCCCAATAGTTAAGTTGGCACCTGAGTTAAATTCAGGAGACAGAGGAAGATGCAGAATGTCAGGATTCAAAGAGGATCTTAGCATTTTACTTTTTTTCCTTTTCTATACTGGATCTTGTGTCCAAAGTAAAGTGAAATGTCCTACTTAGACCTAGTGGTAGAGCCTAAGATAGAATTTAGATCTTCTGACTCCTAATTTATGTATTTTTCACTGAGCAACACTATTTCAAAATTCCCCTCTGAATATTGCCTTGTTTTCCTAACATCAGTGTCTAGTCTGGTTTTGGGCATTGCTTACAGCTTGGGTTTGCGCCAGGGAAGACTAGGAAATGGAGTTGGGGAGTATTTGTTGTAGAGCTAATGAGCCCTATTCTTTGGTCTGCCCAGATAGGTCAGGTTTGGTCTAAAACTATTCTGGGACTCTGGACATCACTGTGCCCTACATGATGATTCTGGAACCCACTTTTTTGGGTTAAGCCTACATTGGAAAATTTATGTGGGCAGTGGGTGGGGTCGTGGGGTATTTTCCTTCTAACACTCAAAACTTTTTGAGGTATGTCCAGTAGAATCTGCCAAGCCACTCAGAACATTCATATGGAGACTAAAATCTGGCTAAGATTGAAACTGCCTTTGTTGAGTTGGTTTCTTTAGAGCCTTAAAACAAAGTTTTCAAACTCATTTTTACCTGTGTTTTTAAAATAAGAATTGTAAATTCACATTACTGCACAATTTTTTTTTATGCTGTGGGATTTTTTTAGAGAGGTAAGTGAGCTTTTAAACTAAAATTGTTTCATTTATGGAATATTTTGAAGAAAAACAGGAATCTTTTTATTTATTTATTTATTTATTTATTTTTGAGACACAGTTATACTCTTATTGCTCAGGCTGGAGTGCAATGGCACGATATCTGCTCACTGCAACCTCCGCCTCCCGGCTTCAAGCAATTATCCTCTCTCAGCCTCCTGAGTAGCTGGAATTACAGGCGCATGCCACCATGCCCGGCTAATTTTTGTATTTTTAGTATAGATGGGGTTTCATCGTATTGGTCAGGCTGGCCTCGAACTTCTGACCTCAGGTGATTCTCCTGCCTTGGCCTCCCAAAGTGCTCACAGGCGTGAGCTACCATGCCGGCCAGGAATCTTTTATGTGCAACGTTGTCAGCTGTTAATGCTCCTATTTATAAATAGGTCACTTTTGTTTGAAAAAAGCATGCAAGGTTTTCTAACTCCAAATCTTTCCAGCCACAATATTGCTACGTTAAGCAGAACTGTCAAAGATAAAACTTGAACCAAAGTGATTTTCTAGACTGTTTGAATGTTAACCCTTTCCTGCAATATTGGTTAATAGTCACGTCTCCCTACCTCTTCATACCTCCTTGGTTTTATTTTATTATTTTTATTTTTTGAGGCACGGTCTTGCCCTGTTGCCCTTGCTGGAGTGTGGTGGTATGAACACAGTTCACTGCAACGTCAACCTCCGGGCTTAATTGATCCTCCCACCTCAGCCTCCTGAGCAGCTGGGAGTAGTCCCACTTGTAGTCCCTACAGTCCCACCTGTAGTCCTGTAGTCCCACCTTTGTATTTTTTGTAGAGACAGAGTTTAACCATATTGTCCAGGCTGGCTTTGAACTCCTGAGCTCAAGTGATCCACCTGCTTCGACCTCATAAAGTGCTGGGCCTCCCAAAATGCTGGGATTACAGGCATGAGCTGCTGTGCCCAGCCACATCCTTGGTTTTAAATTGTTATTTAAAAAATACTGTTGCTGGGCACAGTGGCACATGCCTATAATCTCAGCACTCTGGGAGGCCGAGGTGGGAGGATCACTTTGAGGCCAGGAGTTCAAGGCCAGCCTGGGCAATATGATAAAACCCCGTCTCTACAAAAAATAGAAAATTTGCAGGGTATGATGGTATTGTGCCTGTAGTCCCAGCTACTTTAGAGGCTGAGTCAGGAAGATCCCTTGATCCTGTAATGAAATATACTATTTTTTTTTTTTTTTTGAGATGGAGTTTTGCTCTTGCTGCCCAGGCTGGAGTGCAGTGGCGCCATCTTGGCTCACTGCAACCTCCACTTCCCAGGTTCAAGCGATTCACCTGACACAGCCTCCCTAGTAGCTGGGATTACAAGCGTGTGCCACCACGCCCGGCTGATTTTGCATTTTTAGTAGAGATGGGGTTTCTCCATGTTGGTCAGGCTGGTCTCGAACCCAGCCTCAGCTTACCCACCCACCTCGGCCTCCAAAAGTGCTGGGATTATAGGCACAAGCCACCGCGCCTGGCCATGAAATATACTATTAATAAAATGAAATACTGTGATAAAACATAAATAAACATTTTTATTGTTTACTTTTTACTTTTTTAGCTGGCATTCTGGTCTGAGATTATTTTATTTTATTTTTATTTTATTCGAGACGGAGTCTCGCTCTGTCACCCAGGCTGGAGTGCAGTGGCACAATCTCAGCTCACCGCAACCTCCACCTCCCGGATTCAAGCAATTCTCCCTGCCTCAGCCTCCTGAGTATCTGGGATTACAGGTGCCTACCACCACGCCCCGCCAATTTTTGTATTTTTAGTAGAGACGGGGTTTCACGATGTTGGCCAGGCTGGTCTTGAACTCCTGACCTCAGGTGATCCACCCACCTTGGCCTCCCAAAATGCTGGGACTACAGGTGTGAGCCACTGCGCCCGGCAGAGATTTTTATTTTTTAAATGGCAAAGCTAGGTTATGAACAGGATGACCATATGTTCCAGTTTGCCCAGGACAATTCTGGATCATGCCTGTTATCCTGACATTATTATTTATTATTATTTTTTCTTTTGTAGACACAGGGTCTTGCTCTGCTGCCCAGCTGGAGTGCAGTAGTGCAATCATGGCTCACTGTAACCTTGAAATCCTGGGCTCAAGTGATCCTCCCACCTCAGCCCTCCAGAGAGGCTGGGACTATAAACACACACCACCATGCCTGGCTATATTTTGTGTGTGTGTGTGTGTGTGTGTGTGTCAGGGGGGTGGGTAAAGATGGGGTCTTGCCATGTTGCCCAGGCTGGTCTTGAACCTCCTGGCCTCAAACTCTTGGTCAAGTGATCCTCCCGCCTCAGCCACCTAAAGTGCTGGGATTATAGGCATGAGCCATTGTCCCCGGCTATCCTGACACAATTATTAATAGACACATAAATGTGTCTCATTTACTCTCAAAAGTGTCCCATTTGGATAATAAATTATCTGGTCACCTACATATGCATTACAATCATTTTGTTGTACTAGGTTTTGTTTGTTGAAATGTTATTTGAACTAGGACCATAAGATAATGGAATTTTGGCCTATTTTGGGTACATTTGGATGTTTTTCATTGGTTGGACATTTTTATTGTATGGAGAGTTCTGAGTGTACAAATGTGTATTGAGTAGTAATGCACATGATTTGAAATTAGGGATTATTTGTTATCTTACTTTTGGGAGGTTACATAACCTTGAGGAACCTCTTGTTTCCTCATCCGTTAAAAAGAGATAATAGTGATACCTATCCTACATGGGTGTTTTGAAGATATTAAAGAGGTGACATACCAAAAAATGCATTTTAAGTTGAAAATTGTTATATAAGTGTTAGTCATGTCACACATGTGCCTTTCTGCAATTGAATTTAAAATGAATAATTTTACCTAGTTTAGGGGAACTTACTATTTGATAGAGCACTGGTAGTGTTTTGCTGTAAAGGAGAGCAGAGAAATAATGGTAGTTGGAAGTATATGCTGGGCTAAGGTTTTCTGCGGGGAGGGTTTGAAATTTTCACATTTGTGTGCTGAAAAGAGTGGTCCAATAGAAAGCAGAAAAAATAGATGATGCTTGACAGAAGGAAGAAATCAATGTTGAGTAGGAAAGAAGGATAGAATCTAGAATACATGTGGAAGGATTGGCTTTACGTAACCAAGAAACACATTTCCCTAGTCTGTTCACTTTAAAAAAAAATGCCAACAATATAATTTTTTTTTTTTTTTTGAAACAGAGTCGTCGGCCGGGTGCGGTGGCTCACGCCTGTAATCCCAGCACTTTGGGAGGCCGAGGCGGGTAGATCACGAGGACAGGAGATCGAGACCATCCTGGCTAACACAGTGAAACCCCGTCTCTACTAAAAATACAAAAAAAATTAGCCGGGCGTGGTAGCGGGCGCCTGTAGTCCCAGCTACTCAGGAGGCTGAGGCAGGAGAATGCCGTGAACCTGGGAGGCGGAGCTTGCAGTGAGCCGAGATCGTGCCACTGCACTCCAGCCTGGGCGACAAAGCGAGACTCCGTCTCAAGAAAAAAAAAAAAAAAAAAGAAACAGAGCCTCCCTCTGTTGCCCAGGCTGGGGTGCAGCTGCCCGATCTCGGCTCACTGCAGCCTACCTCTCCTGGAGTCAAGGGATTCTTCTGCCTCAGCCACCTGAGTAGCTGGGATTACAGGTGCGCCCCACCGTGCCAGGCTAATTTTTGTATATTTTTGTAGAGATGGAGTTTCACCATGTCGGCCAGGCTGCTCTGGAACTCCTGACCTCAAGTGATCTGCCTACCTCGGCCTCCCTGGGATTACAGGCGTTAGCCACTGTGCCTGGCTCTCTCAGTATAATTTACCTAAAGTCAAATCAGCCTTCCCTTTCCTTTCCTTTTCTTTCCTTCCCTTCCCTTCCCTTCCCTTCCCTTCCCTTCCCTTCCCTTCCCTTCCTTTCCCTTCCTTTCCCTTCCTTTCCCTTCCTTTCCCTTCCTTTCCCTTCCGCCTTTCCCCTTTCCCTCCTCCTTTCCTTTCCACAGGGTCTTACTTTGTCACCCAGGCTTGAGTGCAGTGGGGCAAACACGTCTCACTGCAACCTTGACCTCCCCAGCCCAAGCCATCTACTTGCCTCAGTCCCCCAAGTAGCTGGGGCTACAGGTGTGCACCACCACGCCTGGCTATTTTTTTTTGTATTTTTTGTAACAATGCCGGGGGAGTGGGGTGGGGGTGGGGTCTTGCTATGTTGCCCAGGGTGGTCTTGAACTCCTGAGCTCAAGTGATCCACCCACCTCGGCCTCCCAAAGTGCTGGGATTACAGGTGTGAGCCACTGTGCCTGATCCAGCCTCTTTTTAATTAATTCTGTCCCCCTTCTCACCCAGGCAACCACTTTTGGACTTCTTTTACTATAGATGTTAGTTTTGCCTGTTGTAGAACTTCACATAAATGGAATCATACAGCAAGGAGTATTTTGTGTCTGATTACTTTTGTTCAATATAATATTTTTTAGATTCACCCATTTTGGTGTGTGTATCAGTAGTTTTTCCCTTTTATTGCGAAGTAATATTTCATTATATGTATGTAGCAACAAGTCTTCTATTGATGGGCTTTGGGTTATTTCCAGTTTTTGGTTACTATGAGTGAAGTTGCTATGAACATTTTTGTATATATCTTTATGTGGACTTGGGTAAATATCTAGGAGTGAAATTGCTGTGTACTAGGGTAGATTTATGTTTAACTTTAGAAACCACTAAACTTTTCCAAAATGGAAAATTTAACACTTTTTACATTCCCACCAGTTTTTTTATGAGAGTTCAGTTTTCCACATTCTTCACAATGTTTGGCATTTTAAAATTTAGGCATTCTCCTGAGTGTGTACTTGTATTTCATCATGGTTTTTGTTTATATTTCCTTGATGGCTAATATGTGATTATTGGCCATTTGCTTATCTTTTATTTTGAAGTGTCAATTCATTTCTGAAATATTATCACTGAATAATATTTCATTGTATAGATATGCCACAATTTATCCATTTATCACTTGATAGATATTTGGATTATTTTCACTTTTGGGCTATTATGAACAATGGTGCTATAAACATTTATGTACAAGTTTTTATTAAACTTTTATGTGCAACCCTATTTTATTGGGTTGTCTTTTTGTTGCTGATTTGTAGGAGTTCTCTTTATATCTGAATGCAGGTTATTTGCCAGGTTTCTCAGATTTTACACACACATACACACACACACACACACACACTCTTTCTCTCTCTCTCTCTAAATATTTTCTCCTGGTCTGAGCTATGTTGTTGCATTTTCTTAATGCCTTTTGAGAACAGAACTTTTAAGTTTTGAGCAAGTTGAATTTGTTGATTTATTTTATTTTATGGTATTACCTTTTCTGTTCTAAGAAGTCTTTCCTTACTCTCTGCTAGGCTTGTGAAACTATTCTCTCATGGTTTTTTTCTAGAAGCTTTATGTTTTTGTCTTTTGTATTTAGGCCTATGATCTATCTTAAACTACTCTTTTGCTATCATGTAAGGGTTTCTCAAAAGGATTTTCAATTAATTGATTAGATAGCTATGGGTCTTTTCTTGGATTTGTTCTATTCTGTTGATTTATTTGTATCTTCTTATGTCAATGCCACACTGTCTTAATTATTGTAGCTTTATAAGATTGGTATTGTTACTTTAAATTTTGATAGAATTAATCAGTGCAGCCATGTGGGCCTGGAGTGTTTTTGCGGGAAAAAGCAGAAGGTTTTAAATTAGTATAATTACTTTTACAGGTTTAATTACTTTAGCTGATATATAAGCATTCAGGTTCTTCACTTTTTCCTGTGTCAGTTTTAAGAAGTTGAATTTTTAAATGAATTTATTCTCAATTGTTGAGTTGTTATAAAGTTCATAAAATTTCCTAATATTCTGTTATTGCCTGTAGGAACTGCTGTATTTCTCCATTTGCATTCTTGATGTTGGTACTTCTTTTGAATTTTTGGATCAGTTTTGCTAGGGGTTTAGCAATTAATCTTTTCAAAAACCCAGATTTTGTTTTGTTGAATTTCTATTTTGGTCATGTATTTTTTATTTTAATGTATTTCTGCTCTTTTAATTTTCTTGCTGTACTTTTTTTTTTTTTTTTTTTTTTTGAGACGGGGTCTTGCTTTGTCGCCCAGGCTGGAGTGCAGTAGTGCGATCTTGGCTCACTGCAAGCTCCGCCTCCCGGGTTCACACCATTCTCCTGCCTCAGCCTCCCGAGTAGCAGGGACTACCGGCGCCCGCCACCACACCCGGCTAATTTTTTGTGTGTGTTTTTAGCAGAGACGGGGTTTCACCGTGTTAGCCAGGATGGTCTCCATCTCCTGACCTCGTGACCTGCCTGCCTCTGCCTCTCAAAGTGCTGGTATTAGGGGCATGAGCCACCGCGCCCAGCCACCTTGCTCTACTGTTGTGGATTTGATTTGCTCTCCTTTTTCTACCTTTTTTGAGTTAGAAGTTTAGATTATTGTTTTTAAACCTTTCTTGTTTTCTAATGTGCATTTCATTTCATTCATTCATTCATACATTCATTCAGAGACGGAGTCTTGCTCTTTTGCCCAGGCTGGAGTGCAGTGGTACGATCTTCGTTTACTGCAACCTTCGCCTCCCAGGTTCAAGCGATTCTTCTGCCTCAGGCTCCCGAGTAGCTGGGACTATAGGCGCGCGCCACCACACCAGGCTGATTTTTGTATTTTTAGTAGAGACGGGGTTTTACCATGTTGGCCAGGCTGGTCTCTAACTGCTGACCTCGTGATCCGCCCACCTCGGCCCCCCAAAGTGCCACCGCTCCCAGCCACATTTCTTTCATTATTATTATTTTTTCTTTGCTAACCCCCAGTAGTCATTCTAATGTACATTTCTTATATAATTAACATTTTCTTCTAAGTACTCCTTTAGCTGCAGCATACAATTTCGATGTGTTCAATTCAAATTTCTATTTCCATTGTGATTTTTCTGGTCCACAGGTCATTTAGAAGTTTATTGTTTCTTAATATTTGGGGATTTTTTTAGCTATTTTCCATTTTACATGGTGTTCAGGGAATGTGTTGTTGACATATTGTGTACATATCTGTACCATATATCTGTAAATGATAAGTTGTTTATCATTTTAATCCTTTGATAGCTACAGAGATTAGTTTTAAGGCCTACCCTGTGGTGGTCTGTTTTGGTGAATGTTACCTGTGTCTCTAATTCCGCTCTGCAATATTTTGAGGTTTTCAGTGTAGATATTTTATGTATCTTTTATTAAATACAGTGTATACTGCAGTTATTGAATTTAGTGTTGTATAATTTATCAATTAGGTCAGATAGTTTTATGTGTTTGTTACTATTTAACTGAGATATAATTCAGCTACTGTAAAATGCACCACTTAAAAATTGCACAGCTCAGTAGTTTTCAGTATATTCACAAGGTTGTACAGCCATCGGCACTATTTAATTCCAGAACGTTTTTGTCCCCCAAAATGAAAACCCATACCCGTTAGCAGTTACTCTTCATGTCTCCCTAACCTCTAACCCCTGGCAACCACTAATCTACCTTGTCCCTACAAATTTGCCTATTCTGAACATTTCCTAAGTGGAATCATATAATATTTGGCCTTTTGTAGCTGGCTTTTTTTTTTTTAACTAAGTATGTTTTCAAAGTTCATACATGTTGTAGCGTGTATCAGTATTTCATTCTTTCTTATGACTGAAATAATATTTCATTGTATAGATATGCCCCAATTTATCCATTTATCACTTGAGAGATATATGGGTTATTTTCACTTTTGGGCTGCTATGAATAATGGTGCTATAAACATTCATCTACAAGTTTTTGTGGTGTTCTATTTTTCTATTTCCCCTAAGGGTAGAATTGCTGGGGCATGTGGTATTTTTATGTTTACTTTTTGAGGAACTGCCAAACTATTTTCCAAAGTGGCTGAATCACTTTATAATTTGCAACAGCAATGTATGAAGATTCCAGTTTCTCCACATTCTTGTCAATACTTGTTACTGTTCTAGTCTTCGCTGAGAGGCTCTATGTGCTTGTTGGAGCACACTTTCAGCACTCAACCAGGCTTTCAGTTCATCCATAGCCTTGACTTCCTGTTTTGCCGAGCTTCATGCTCAGTCAGTGGTGATTGCTTAGGGCCTTCTCAGGTCTTTCTTGAATATGCCCATAGGCCTGGGCACACTGTTTTGATCTTCCAGGGTCTTAGGAATTTCAGAACTTTTCAAAACTCCCTATGGACGTCTCATTCTCCTACTTTTCCTTTTGTGTTTTTTGGTTAGCTTGTTTGCCCCAGCTGCTTCAGGTAGCTGAAATGTTAAGCAATTGTAGCTGATTGTTTTTGACAAATAAATACCTTGGGGGAAAAGGCTGTTAGCAATGGGCAAGCTCTGAATCAGGTTAAATATTGGGAAGTCTTGGGAGTGGGGTTTTTCAGGGAATTGCTAGTCAGCTCAAATAATAACTGCACTCTGAAAATGGGACTTTGAAGGAACTCTAGCCCTGTTCTGTCACCTCCACTGGCTGCTAAGCTTCAGGATTCCACGGATTGTGGTTTGCTGCTTTTCAGGGCTAGCCTGGAGCTGGGAAGAGGGGCATGGGAATAAGGCATGTTAAAATGCCACAAAGCTTGCTATTCTTACTGAGATGCAGCCATCTTTTTTTGAATAAATGCTCCTTGGATTGTTGCAAACTTTTTGGTTAATATTCAGAGTTCTGAAAAAGGCTATTTTTGACTTTTTTTTTTTTTTTTGAGATGCAGTCTTGCATTGTCGCCCAGGCTGAAGTGCAATGGTGTAATTTTGGCTCACTGCAACCTCTGCCTCCCAGGTTCAAATGATTCCCCTGCTTCAGCCTCTGGAGTAGCTGGGATTATAGGCGCCTGCCACCATGCCCAGCTAATTTTTGTATTTTTAGTAGTGACAGGGTTTCACCAGGTTGGCCAGGCTGGTCTTGAACTCCTGACCTTGTGATCTGCCCGCCTCGGCCTTCCAAAGTGCTGGGATTACAGGTGTGAGCCACTATGCCTGGCCCAAGTCTTGACATTTTTTTGCCAGTGTTCTTGTTGCTTTTATGGAAGAGAGGATTTTTGGAGGTCATTACTCTGCCATTCCCAATGATGTCACCCTAATTTGTTTTTTAAGCATTTAAAAAAAATTATTTTAAAATATAAAGACAGGGTCTCACTATGTCAATTACAAAGACAGGGTCTCACCCAGGCCGGTCTCGAACTCTTGGGCTCAAGTGATTGTCCTGCCTCGGCCTCCCAAAGTGCTGAGACTACAGGTGTGAGCCACCACACCTGGCCTAAACATTTTTAATATATCTGTTTTTATATCCTTTTCCTCCCTTTTCATTTGAAATACAACTCACAGAAATTGCAAAAATAGTACAGAAAGTTCCTGTGCAGCATTCACTCAACTTCCCCCAATGATATATCTTTTATAACTATAGTGTGTTACCAAAACCAGGAAGCTGATTTCGTTGTTATACAATAGTATTAAATTGACTATAGACTTTATTAGAATTTCATGGGTTTTTGTACATACTGTTTTTAATTGAGGAGGTGGTGGTGTATAGTTCTATAAAGTTTTATCATTTCCAGATTCATGTAGCTATTACCACATTCAGGGTATTAAACTATTCTGTTACCACAAAGAAATTTCTTCATATTATTTCTTTATGGTTATGCTTTTCTCTGAACCCTAACCCCTGGCAACTACTGATCTGATTTCCATCACTGTAATTTTGTAACTTCGAGAGTGTTATATAAATGGAATCATATAGTAGGTAACCCGTAGATACGGCTTTTTTCCCACTTAGCACAATGCCTTTGAGATCCTTTTAAGTTGTTGTATGTGTCATAGTTCATTCCTTTTTATTGCTTCTCTTTTATGGGTGTACCATAGTTTGTTTACCTATTTACTTGTTGAAGGACATTTATTATGTTTCCAGATTTTTACCATTTTTTTTCTTTTTCTTTCTTTTATTTATTTTTTTTGAGACAGAGTCTTGCTCTGTCACCCAGGCTGGAGTGCAGTGCCGCGATCTTGGCTCACCACAACCTCCGCCTCCCGGGTTCAAGTGATTTTTCTGCCTCAGCCTCCTGAGTAGCTGGGATTACAGGTGCACACCACCACACCCAGCTAATTTTTCTATTTTTAGTAGAAGCAAGTTTTCACTATGTTGGTCAGGCTAGTCTCGAACTCCTGACCTTGTGATCCGCCCGCCTCGGCCTCCCAAAGTGCTGGGATTACAGGCGTGAGCCACCGCACCTGGCCCATTTTTTTTTTTTTTTTTTTAAACAGATATGGTTTTGCTTTCTCTGTCACTCAGGCCAGAGTGTATTGGCATGATCATTGCACACTACAGTCCTCCTGGGCTTAAAGAATTCTCCCACCTCAGCTTCCTGAGGAACTAGGAGTAGAGACGTGCACAACTGCACCCAGCTAATAATTTTAATTTTTGTAGAGATGAGGTCTTACTATGTTGCCCAGGCTGGTCTTGAGCTCTGGCCTCAAGTGATCCTCCTACCTCAGCCTCCCAAAGTGCTGGGATTACAGGTGTGAGCCACCATGGCTGGCCTAGTGTTTTACAAATAAATCTGTTAGGAACATTTGTGTACAGATTTCTCTGTGTACTTAAGTTTTTCTTCCTCTAGGATAAATGCTGTGTAGTGTGATTCTTTAATTTTTGGTGTGTCTGCCTGTTTTACTAATTAGTGAAAGAAGGGTGCTAAACTAAGATTATGTATTTGCCTATTTCTTTTGTTTCTAAGTTTTTTAAAAAGTATTTTGAAGCCATTTTATTTGGTGTGTACATATTTTGTATTATCTTTAGTATTTCTTTTCTTGATGATTTGACCTATTTTCATGAAATCCCTTTGTATCTGGTGATACTCCATATTTTAAAGCTTACCTTGTCTGATATTAATATAGCCACTGTAATTTATGATTAGTGTTTTCTTTTTTTTATTGTACTTTAAGTTTTAGGGTACATGTGCACAACATGCAGGTTTGTTACATATGTATACGTGTGCCATGTTGGTGTGCTGCACCCATTAACTCGTCACTTAACATTAGGTATATCTCCTAATGCTATCCCTCCCCCCTCCCCCCTCCCCCCACCCCAGTGTGATTAGTGTTTTCATGGTGTGTCTTTTTGCTAACTTTTTATTTTCAAAACTTCTTTGTCTTTATAAAAGTGTATCTTGTGCTAGGCATGCTGGCTCATGCCTGTAATCCTAGAACCTAGGGAGGCTGAGGCAGAAGTATAGCTTGAGCCCAAGAGTTTGAGATGAGCCTGGGCAACAGAAGGAGACCCAGTCTCTATTAAAAAGAAAAAAATTAACTGGGTATGGTGGCTATAGTCCCAACTTCTTGGGAGGCTGAGGTGGGAGAGCTTGGGAGGTTGAGCCTGCAGTGAGCTGTGATTGCACCACTGCCCTCTAGCCTGGGCAACAGAACAGGAGCCTGTCTCAAAAAAAGAAAGAAACAAAAGATCAGAACCTATAATCACAGAATCACTCAAAACCCATGGAATTATCATATGCTAGCCATTGGGAATACAAATGTAAATGAGATTTCAAAAAAATCTTTACCCTATGTTGTCTAGGTGATTAAGATCAGTTGACTGAGATAAAGTTCAAAGCAACCCCTAAAATCAGCTAAAAAGTTCATCAAAGGACTTTTAGAACTGAGCAGGAGGGAATGAATAAATCTTTGGGAGGGAGGGATGCAGTGCCTTGATATACAGTACCAGGAGCCATTTTCTACATTGTTAACAGCACTCTTGAGTGATGTTGGTGGCAGCTTGTATATCTTATGTGGAAGCCCTTGGGTAGGAGTCGATCAGGAAAAACTTCCCAAGACAGGTAGCATATAGGGAATTTTAAAAAGATGAATGGGAGTTTGCCAGGCAAAGGAAGCAGGAGAAGAACTTTACAGGCAGAGTCTTATTCAAAGAACAGTAAGGCATTATGATTAAAATAGTTTGTATATATTAGAATGGTGAGAGGTAAGGCTAAAGAATTACTGAATTTTGATTATCTTAATGTGCACATTTCTTCCCATTTTAACAACTCTGAAATTGGCATACATCTTACAACTGATTGTATTTTGCATCACCATTGGAAATTGGGATTATTTTATGAATAATGGCATCTTAGATATGATGAAATATGGTAAGTTTGAGTAGATTCAATGTCCTTTAAGTTATACTTTTGGATTTTATCCTATTAATAATCAGAAGCTAGGTAGACTTTAAGTAGAAAAATATTATGTCTAGAATTGTTTAAAATAATATGATTTTGGTGATATTGTGCAGGATTTATTGTGGCTAAAACAATTGCTAACAATGTAGAAATTCAGGCAATGTCTGTAGAGGGCCTAGTGCTAGTGGGTATATTGTGGGAGATCCAGGTACAGGAAGCGTTTGATAAAACCAAGATGATGTCGTTACTAGTAAGACGGGGCTAGTTGACGTAGAGAGAAGAGTCGTATATAAAGCTGAGGTTTCTGGATTTAAAGAGAAGATGACTGGTGTAATAGTTAAAGGCAGTCATTGTTAGTGTTTATTCTGGCATCATAATTAAATGTTTCTGTTAGTGAGAGGGCTAATCAACATTCAAACATTAATATATCAATAGCCAAGAAAAGATTTTCTCAGGAACTCTTACTGTAAAATATATGTCAGTATAAAATTTGTTGGCTATCCAATAAAATAATAATTATAGTGTAGGTTTATGTTGGCTGCGAGCCTAAATTATGAGACATTTATAAAATTACTGACCGCCCCCCCCCCCCCCCCAAAAAAAAAGATTGTTCAGAATCTCTCATCCTAGCATCCATTCCAAGAAAAAGATATTGCTAACATTTGGAATAAAAAGTAATCCCAATACGGGTTAGTCATAGTTTTTGGCTATAGACTAAACCTCATCTTGTTCACATTCTAGTAGAACAAGATAAAAATAAATGCTTATTCATATAGTATGTTCATCATTTAAGAAGGTCATAGTATTTACTGGCCTGGACCCTAGTTTATATGTGTTTGTATTTAAGAAACTAGCCATTATAATCTCAATTATGTGCAGTGAAGGAGAGAGAAACGTGACATGAGCAAAGTTTTATTTGCTTTTGAAAATAATTGTATCTTTTTTACTTAACTTACTATTTCAAGATATCTTTTATGTGCTACTTTATTTAATTAATTTGTTTTTAAGACAGGGTCTTATTCTGTCACCCAGGGCTGGAGTGCAGTGGTGCGATCACAGCTTACTGCAACCTCGACCTTCCAGGCTTAAGCGATCCTCAGCCTCCCTGGTAGCTGGGATTATGGGTGTGCACCACCATGCCTGGCTCAATTTTTTATATATATATATTTTTTCTTTCTTTCTTTCTTTCTTTCTTTCTTTCTTTCTTTCTTTCTTTCTTTCTTTCTTTCTTTTTCTTTTCTTTTCTTTTCTTTTCTTTTTTTGAGGTAGTAGCACACTCATGGCTTACTGTAGCCTCAACCTCCTGGGCTCAAGGATTCTTCCACCTCAGCCTCCCTAGTAGCTGGGGCTATAGGCACATGCCACCACACGTGGCTAATTTTTGTATTTTTTGTAGAGATGGAGTCTCGCCATGTTGCCCAGGCTGGTCTTGAACTCCTGTGCAGAGGCAATGCGCCTGCCTCAGCCTCCCAAAGTGCTGAGATTACAGGTGTGAGCCACTGTGCCCAGCCAATTTTTTGTAGAGATGGGGTTTTGGCATGTTGCCCTGGCTGGCCTTGAACTCCTGGACTCAAACCATCTACCTGCCTCAGCCTCCCAAAGTGCTGGGATTACAGGTGTGAGCCACCACGTCCAGCCTGTGCTAATTTAAATTCCTTTCTCCTCACTGCTGTACTAGCCACAACTTCTGCAACCAGTTTCATGTGGGCTTTGGACAATTGCAGCCTAATAGCATCACTCATCAGGGTCTGTGTTGCATACGTTCTCCCTTGGGGAACTGTAATGTTAAGATTAGGCTGGGTGTGGTGGCTCACACCTGTAATCCCAGCACTTTGGGAGGCCAAGGAGGGCAGATCACGAGGTCAAGAGATGGAGACCATCCTTGCGGTGAGCAGAGATCACACCAGTGCACTCCAGCCTGGGTGACAGAGCAATACTCTGTCTCAAAAAAAAAAAGTAGTGAACAAAAGAGGTGATGTCCCTGCCCTCAGGAAGCCACTTTGGGAGGCACTTGAGGTCCCAGCACTTGAGGTCAGGAGTTTGAGAGCAGCCTTGCCAACATGGTGAAACCCCATCTCTACTAAAGATACGAAAATTAGCAGCCGGGCACAGTGGCTTACGCCTGTAATCCCAGCACTGGGAGGCCAAGGTGGGAGGATCATGAGGCCAAGAGATCGAGACCATCCTGGCCAACATGGTAAAACCCCATCTCTACTAAAAAAATACAGAAATTAGCTGGGCATAGTGGTGCATGCCTGTCATCCCAGCTACTTGGGAGGCTGAGGCAGGAGAATCGCTTGAACCTGGGAGGTGGAGGTTGCAGTGAACCGAGATTGTGCTACTGCATTCCAGCCTGGTGACAGAGCAAGATTCTGTCTCAAAAAAAAAAAAAAAGAAAATGAGCACTAATAATCTTTTCTATATTACAGTTGTATAATAAAAATGCATTACATATTAAACAGATTCACAAAGTGAACTAATGACAATTTACGTCTGTCCCTATACTTTCAGTTGTAAGTAACTAAAAACCAGCCTCAAATGGAAATAAACAAAACTACCGACATATGTAATTGAAAAGTCCAGATACCTGGGTGATGAAATAACCTGTACAACAAAACCCCATGACACAAGTTTACCTATGTAACAGACCTGCACTTGTACCCCTTTACTTAAAAAAGCAAAACAAAACAAAGAACAGAAAAGTTCAGATGGAGTATAGGTTTCAGGTAAAGCTTTATTAGGTGGTCCAACAACTTCATTAATGACCTGGTTTCTTTCAGTTTTCACACTCTGCTTTCTGTGGTGTTAAATTTATCCCAAGGCAGCCACATTGAAGCCATTAGGTTTTTAAGGCTTCTAGCACCTTCTTCATTTATATCTATTAGGGAAAAATATGTTCTGTATCTGAGCATCATAGAAAAAAATCTTGGGTTCATTCTGATTTTCCTGGCTTAGGTTACATGCCAGTCTCTGAACTGATTACTAAGGCTAGAGAAATATATTGTGCTGATTGGCTTAGGTTTGCCCCAGGGATCAATTCCACCCAAATTCCATTCTTGAGTGAGGAAATTTGGGGTAAAAGAGGGAGGATAGCAAGGAAAAGATGGCAGACACACAATTCCAGTTTATTATAAGAATGACTTCAAATGACCTTAACTGAATTGTAATATTATTTGGGAACAAGTCAAACATTATTAACATTTAGGCCCAGAGATGGTAGATGGCTTGCTTAAGTCTCCCAGCAAGCTACCTCAAGAACTGAGACTTGGGCTGGGCGTGGTAGCTCACACCTGTAATCCCAGCACTTTGGGAGGCCCAAGGAGGGTGGATCATTTGAAGCCAGGAGTTCGAAACCAGCCTGGCCAACATGGTGAAACCCCATTTCTACTACAAATATAAAAATTAGCCAGGCGTGGTGGTGGGCACCTGTAATCCCAGCTACTCGGCAGGCTGAGGAAGGAATTGCTTGAGCCCGTGAGGCAGAGGTTGCAGTGAGCAGAGATCATGCCATTGCACTCCAGCCTGGGTGACAGAGAAAGACTCCGTCTAAAAAAAAAAAAAAAAAAAAAAAAAAAAAGAACTGAGACTCAGAAGTGAATTATTTGACTCTTGAATTGTACTTCATTCTTAGAATCAATTATTGGGCTCTCTGTAAGACCGTCTTTACTGAGTTTTTAAACGGAGTATAATAAACTCTTTTGGGAATGCAGTAGATGTTCAAAGGTTTGACTTCTTAAAAAGAGGTGTAACAATTATATTCCTTAAAACTGAGAGGGGACCAATTGAGGGTAGAGGGATTGATGTGGGGGCAGGAGGATACTTTTTTGTTGTTATTGTGATGAAAATGTTACATAGTTTTGTGGTTATATGACTGTATACATTGAACTGGACGCTTACAAACGGTGATAAAAAGGGTGAAGGAAAATAAAAAGCCAAGTAGGCCAATAACACTGCTCATCCTTGTTTTTTTGTTTTGTTTTGTTTTTTAAATAACAAGTTCTAGGAGTTTTTATTGTTTGAATAAGAATATATAAATCAGGCAGAGTAGTCCCAGTGAAATCATGGTTAGATTTTACTGTATTTGTCTATTGATCCTTCACCTTCTAAGCACTTAAAATACTTTCTTTTTATTAGACTTGCTTTGATCACAAATGCAATTTAAGTGTGAATAAGTAAGTGTATTATCTTTCCCTCCTCCACTCAGCTTTCTTTAAATAGAAAAGGGACAAATGTCTCTTTATTGCATATTCAGCCATAGTTGCTCAATCTATGGTGTTAATAAGAGACTGTAATTTTATCTTCTAAAAATCATTACAGATTATAATTATAGGCTGTACCTCATTCTCTTAAAAAAATATTGGCATGTTAGTCCATTGATATTACTGATAGTCGCCAAATGGTGAGAATGGTAACTGGTTTGGAGGCAACTGAAAGGGAGGGGGATCATCAGTAAACTGGAGACCAATAAAAAATTACACAGAGAAAAATCTTTTTGGATAAACTAGATGAATGTCTCTTATTGAGACTGATCCAACAGTATTCACTGGCCCATTTCTTGCTGCTAGATGAGCTTCTGTTTAAGGCATCACTTGTGGTGGAGTTCTTTCTTTTATTTGGATTGGAACCATACTGTGATCTCTTATGGAAAACAGACTTCCTCCAAGTCTGTTAAATATAATTTAAAATTATATCATTTCTTGTTGATTTGTTTGTTTTTGTTTTGCTTTATTTCATGTTATAGGCATCTGAAATGAATCCTTATATATATAACATACAAGTATATGTATGAGAAGACATGAATATAAGAAGTATAGGAAACATAAGACATGAATAAAAGTTTTAGCTAGACATTTTTAGATGAAAAGATGTGCATTTAAATTTGTAAAAGTTACAAATCATTCTATAAAAAGTTAGCATATATTTAAATTTTTTGGATACATAATAAGAGAATTATATCACTTCTGATATCCGTTGTGAAGACCCTACCACAGTCATTTTTTTGTCAAGGGTAGATAGGGTTCTTGCTTGGACTCTTCCAGGATGTGCCATGGGCTCCCTAATAACATTCAGGGGAGTGCATGTGCAGGTTTGTTACACGGGTTTATCATATGATACTGAAGTTTGGGTTTGTAATGATCCCCATCGTCTAAGTAGTGAACATAGTAACCAATAGGTAGTTTTTGAGCTCTTGCTTTCCTCTCTCCCTCCCTGATTTTGGAATTTCCAGTGTCTATTGTCCCGACATCTTTGTGTCTCTGCGTACCCAGTGTTTAGCTTCCACTTATAAGTGAAAACGTGATATTTGGCTTTCTGTTTCTATGTAAATTCACTTAGGATAATTCAGCTGCATCCATATTGCTGTAAAGGACATGATTTCGTTCTTTTTTTATGGCTGCATAGTATTCCATGGTGTATATGTATTGAATTTTCTTTATGCATTCTACCATTGATGGGCACCTAGGTTGATTCCATGTCTTTGCTATTGTGAAGAGTGCTGTAATAAACATATCCCTTTTTGGTAGAATGATTCATTTTTTTTCATTTTTTTTTATTTTTTAGACAGAGTCTCACTCTGTCGCCCAGGCTGGAGCGCAGTGGCGTGATCTCGACTCACTGCAACCTCCACCTCCCAGGTTCAAGTGATTCTCCTGCATCAGCCTCCTGAGTAGCTGGGACTACAGGTGCGTGTCACCACACCTGGCTAATTTTTGTATTTTTTATAGAGATGGGGTTTCACCTTGTTGGTCAGGATGGTCTTGATCTGCTGACCTCATGATCCACCCACCTCGGCCTCCCAAAGTGCTGGGATTACAGGCGTGAACCACCGTGCCCAGCCTAGAATGATTCATTTTTCTTTGGGTATATACCCATAATGAGATTGCTGGGTCGGATGGTAATTATATTTTAAGTTTTTTGAGAGATCTTTAAACTTATTTTCACAGGGGCTAACCTAATTTGCATTCCCATCAACAGTTTATAAGTATTACCTTTTCTCTGCAACCTCGACACCATCTGTTTATTTATTTATTTTTTTTGACTCTTTAGTAATAGTTATTCTGGGCTGGGCACAGTGGCTCACACCTGTAATCCCAGCATTTTGGGAGGCTAAGGCAGGTGGATGAGCTGAGGTCAGGAGTTCGAGACCAGCCTGGCCAACATGGTGAAACCCCATCTCTACTAAAAATACAAAAATTAGCCAGGCATGGTGGCAGGCACCTTTAATCCCAGCTACTCAGGAGGCTGAGGCAGGAGAATCACTTGAACCTGGGAGGTGGAGGTTGCAGTGAGCTGAGATTGCGCCATTGCACTCCGGCCTGGGCGACAAGAGCGAAACTCTGTGTCCAAAAAAAAAAAAAAAAAAAAATAGTTATTCTGATTGATGTGAGATGGTGTCTCATTGTAGTTTTGATTTGCATCTTTCTCTGATAATCATCTTTTTTTCTAAATGTCTTTATGCTACCTCTAAAATGTTCTATGTATAATAGGCAAATCAAATGTTTAATAAACTGGTATGTTAGGTTTATTTTCAGGTTGAAATGAAGATAGTTATTTTTATTTTGTGTACCTTTTACATATCAACTTACTTTTAGAAGTATTTCTAACTTGTGTTTTGTGTTTTTTTAGAGAAAATATTCTCTTTGGAATGGGAAATCCTCTGCTTGACATCTCTGCTGTAGTGGACAAAGATTTCCTTGATAAGTAAGTATTAAACTCTTCATATGCACTATGTGGAACTTATATTTGAAGAAGAATGGATGAAAACTTTAGAAGTGAATTTACCACCGAATGTCTTCAATTAAAGGAAAACTCAGGAAATTTAAGTTTGGTGATAGCAAGTGTGCTATCATTAACTATTGAATAACTGAGTACAATTTTCCTTGGGAAAACTTATATACATTGCTATTTTTACTTAAAACTTTTGTTGCTTATTATTTGGAAGGAGAAAAGTTTATATAATTTACCTAATTATTTAATTCACCAACTTTTAAACTACTGTCAGTGAACTACGTCTATAATGGTATCATAATCTACAGACATTCTACCCTGAATGTGCCCAGTCTGGTTTCCTCTCAGAAGCTATAATGGGAGAAGAAAGATGATTAGAGAAGACAAGAGAACGTGCAGGATATAATTCAGAGGACATGAAGCTCTGCTGTTTCTGCTTTATTAGTAACTTCCAATGTTTCAACTTAGCTGAGAAATCAGTTTGTTTATTTACCTAAGTATTTGAGGCCATTTGGTACAATAGTCCCCTCTTGTGTCCTTGTTTTCAGTTTCCGAGGTCTCAGTTACCCATAGGACAGTGTAATAAGACATTTTGAGAGAGAGACACACACCACGTCCACATAACTTTTATTACAGTATATTTTAATAGTTGTTCTATTTTTAGTTAGTTGTTGTTAATCTCTTATTATGCCTAATTTATAAATGAAACTTTATCATAGTATGATGTGCAGGTATGTATGTGTAGGAAAAACAGTGTGTGTGTGTTTCTGTTTGTGTGTATATATATGTATGTATGTATGTATGTATCTATCTATCTATCTATATATATGGTTCAGTACTATCCATGGTTTCAGATACCCACTGGGCATCTTACAATGCATCTACCTCGGATAACGGGGGCACTACTATATGGCAAATTTAAGTAGTAAAAAAGATTAATGATGAGAAAGCAAGATCCCCCCTCTCCTCACACACCCTGATTTCTGTACCCAAGAATAATTACTTTTTAAAAAATTGAGGCAAAATTTATATCGCATAAAATTGATCATTTTAACCATTATAAAGTATACAATTCAGTGACTGCCAGTATATTCACAAAGTTGTACAACCATCACCACTATCTAATTCAGGACATTTTCATCACCCCAAAATGAAATCCTATACCCAGTAAGTAGTCATTCGCTATTCCCTCCTCTAGCCCAGTCTCCTGGGAACTACTAGTATACTTAGTTTTTCTATGAATTTGTCTATTCTGAGCATTTTATAGAAATGGAATCATATAATAATATATGATCTTTTGTGTTTATATGACCTTTTGTGTTTGGGCTTATTTTACTTATGTAATGCTTTCAAGGTTCATCCATGTTGTAGCATGTATCAGTCCTTCATTCCTTTTAATAGTGGGCTATTCCATTGTGTGGATAGACCACATTTTGTTTATCCATTCATTGGTTGATGGACACTTATGTTGTTTTTATTTTTTGTCTATTAGGAACAATGCTTCTTATGAATATTCATGTATAAGCTTTTGTGTAGGAATGTGTTTTCATTTCTCTTGGGTATACACATAGGAGTGGAACTGCTGGGTCACATGGTAATTCTGTGTTTAACTTCTAGAGAAACCACCAAACTGTTTTCCAAAGCAGCTGCACTGTTTTGCATTCCTACCAGCAGTGCATAAGTGTTCCAGTTTCTCTACATCTTTGCCAAAGCTTATTTTTTATTTTTTAAATTATAGCCATATGAGTGGGTGTGAAATGATGTCTCATTGTGATTTTGATTTGCATTTTTCTATTGAAAACTTTTGATGTTAGCATCTTTTCATATGCTTATTGGATATTTGTATATCTTTGGGAGAATGTTGAAGCTCTTTGCCCATTTTTTAATTGGGTTGTTGTCTTTTTGTTAAGTTGTAAAAGTTCTTTTTATATTCTGGATACTAGACCCTATCAGCTAGCATATGATTTGCAAACATTTTCTCCCATTCTGGGGATTTACTTTAATTTTTTGATAGTATCCTTTGATGCACAAAAGGTTTAAATTTTGATGATGTCCATTTTATTTTTCTTTTGTTGCTTATGCTTTTGCTGTCATATGTAAGAATCTATTGTTAAATCCAGGATCACAAAGATTTGTGCCTGTGTTTTCTTCTAAGAGTTTTGTAGTTTAAGGTCTTAGATTTAGGCATTTGATCAATTTTGAGTTAATTTTTGTGTAAGGTATGAAATAAAGGTTCAACTTTATTCTTTTGCGTGTGGAAATCCAGTTGTCTCAACATCA
Source organism: Gorilla gorilla gorilla (assembly GCF_029281585.2). Lineage (NCBI taxonomy): Eukaryota > Metazoa > Chordata > Mammalia > Primates > Hominidae > Gorilla > Gorilla gorilla. Next base: position 41,548,457 of record NC_073232.2, on the reverse strand, counting down.
TTTGTTGAAGAGACTATTCTTTTCCCCATTGAATGATCTTGATACTCTTGACAAAATCAGGTGACCATAGATATATGGGTAAATTTCTGGACTCCATTCTATTCCATTGATACATATGTCTGTCCTTATGCCAGTATGACATTGGTGTTTTTGTGTATGTGTGTTTTGTTTTTTTTTTTTTTTTTGGAGACAGGGTCTTGCTCTGTCACCCAGGATGGGGTGCAGTGATGCAATCATAGCTCACTGAAACCTTGAACTCCTGGGTTCAAGTGATCCTTCTATTTCAGCCTCCCAAGTAACTGAGACTATATGCAGGTACCACCATCCCTAGCTATTTAAAAAATTTTTTTGTATAAACGGGGTCTCCTTATGATGCCCAGGCTGGTCTCAAACTCAAGTCTGGCTTGATCCTAGGCCCAAGTTGTCTTCCCACCTTGGCCTCCCAAAGTGCTGGGATTATAGGCATTAGCCACCATACCTGGCCTTTACGACACTGTTTTGATTACTTAGCTTTGTAGTAAATTTTGAACTCAGGAAGTGTCAGTCCTCCAACTTTGTTTTTCAAGATTATTATTATTATTATTAATTTTTAATTTGAGATCCCTCACAATTCCATATGAATTTTTGGGGATAGCTTTTTCATTTCTGTAAAAAAGGCAGTTGGAATTTTGATTGGAATTACATTGAATGTATAGATAAATACATGATTAAGTCTTCCAAGTTATGAAGACAGAATGTCTTTCCATTTATTTAGGTCTTTTTTTTTTTTTTTGGAGACAGAATCTTGCTCTGTTGTCCAGGCTGGAGTGCAGTGGCATGATCTCAGCTCACTGCAATCTCCATTTCCCGGGTTGAAGCGATTCTACTGCCTCAGCCTCCCGAGTAGCTGGGATTACAGGCGTGTGCCATCATGCCTGGCTAATTTTTGTATTTTTAGTAGAGACAGGGTTTCACCATGTTGGTCAGGCTTGTGTCAAACTCCTGACCTTGTGATCTGCCCGTCTTGGCCTCCCAAAGTTATGGGATTATAGGTGTAAGCCACTGCGCCTAGCCTTAGGTCTTTTAAAAATAATTTTAGCAGTGTTTAGTAGGTTTTCAGTGCATAAGTCTTACACTTCTTTGGTTAAATTTAATTTTATTATTTTTGATGCCATTGTAAATTGGGATTGTTTTATTTTCTTATTGTTCATTGATAGTATGTAGAAATATAAGTAATTATGGGGGACAATAATTTTTTTGAAACTTTTTTTTATATCCTGGGGATTACCCCTGTAAGTATATTTGGCTAAACTCAAATGTCAAAGGGTAAGGCAAGAATTTATAAATGTGTAAATTTGACTTATGGTAATATAATAGGAAATGTGCTGGGGGTCTAGGATAAACTGGGAGATGTGTTTTATCCTAAGACATTCAGATAGAAACTTTAAAACACACTTTCCCAGTCAGAAAATACTACTATATACAGTTACTTTAATGATTTTAGTTCTTTTGGTTACCTTGTACTTTTAAATAATATACTATACTTACATTTCTTAAAATTTCTTGTTCTGTCAAATTTCAGGCTGGGCGTGGTGGCTCATGCCTGTAATTCCAGCACTTTTGGAGGCTGAGGCAGGTGAATCACTTGAGGTCAGGAGTTCAAGTCTTGCCAACATGGCAAAACCCTGTGTCTACTAAAAATACCAAAAATTAGCCAGGTGTGATGGCACGCACCCGTAATCCCAGCTACTCGGGTGGCTGAGGCAGGAGAATTGCTTGAACCCGGGAGGCAGAGGTTGCAGTGAGCTGAAATCGCACCATTGCACTCCAACCTGGGTGACAGAGTTGACACTCTGTCTCGAAAAAAAAAAAAAAAAAAATTAAACCAAGCCAAACCAAACCAAAACAAAAAAACCCAAATTTCAATGGAATCCCTTGACTTCTCATTATGGAGAACGAGATTACTGGTGCCCCTATTCTTTCCTATGCTACTTCTTCCATCTTTCTATTTCCTTACTTCTGTTAACTGTGTTTTTAAGGTTGATGTTTTCATTCTGTTATCTATCTATAATTGTTTTCCCAACTTTGAATACAAATTCATAATGAAAGTTGAAAATGACTTACCCACATTATCACTCTGTATATCATTTATTGCAGAATTAAGTAGTGTACCAGGAATGTAGAGCAGGTTAACATTTGAAATGTAATTAGAAGACTGGGCGTGGTGGCTCACGCCTGTAATCCCAGCACTTTGGGAGGCTGAGGTGGATGGATCACTTGAGGTCAGGAGTTTGAGACCAGCCTGGCCAATAGGGCGAAATTCCGTCTCTATTAAAAATACAAAAATTAGCTGGGCATGGTGGTGTGTGCCTGTAATCCCAGATACTCGGGAGGCTGAGGCAGGAGAATCGGGTGAACCTGGGAGGCGGAGGTTGCAGTAAGCCGAGATTGCACCACTGCACTCCAGCCAGTGTGACAGCCTGAGAATCTGTCTCAAAAAAAAAAAAAAAAAAAAAAAGAAATGTAATTAGAATAATTCACTATAGTAAGAAACTAACCTAACAGTCTAAGAAAACTCCATATAATTATCTCAATAGACAAAGAAAAACCTTTTGACAAAATCTAATATCTATTCCTGATTAAAAAAAATAACTTAAAGCAACCTAGGTAACTATGTCGATAACTTTCTTAACCCTATAAAGGTTACGTTAGGGGAAAACTGGTAGTGTGATGCTTATATGGGTATATAACGTATCAAATTGTATACTTTAAATGTCTACAGTTTATTGTATGTCAGTTATACATCAAAGGCTGTAATAAACAAAATAAAATCAGTTGGACATGAATTCATGGGTTTAAAATTAGATCTCTTTTGTTTGTGTAGTGTGAGATATTTTGTTCAGGAAGTCAACTAATTCATGATCACTATTTTAAAAAAACCATGATGTATAAAAGTAAAGAGCAACTTAAAAATTTGAAATTTTATTGTGTATTTCAAAAGTAAAATAAAGTATAGAGACAAACCCATAAATGTAGAACATTTTATATGGGAAGCAAGAATTGAAATTTGGGATATACACACAGACCAGGTGGTCTTTGCTATGTCTGAAGAAGAAAGATAAGATTGGAAGTTTTATAAAAAGGTGAAATGTTTTGTATTGTTTTGAAAGAAAGCTCATTGGCACTAGTTTTGGGGAGGTGGCAAGCTTTGATTGGTGAGTGACTGCAGTGAGTAGAACTAGGCTTTTAGAGTCACAGCTCATTGTTTCAGTAGCTACTGGATAAAACTGTTTTCAGATTACAACAGGCAGTTTCAGCAGCCAGGCTTGCAGAGAATTACCTTCTTGGAGCAATGTTATATGTGCTGAGTGCTCTTCCCCCCAGCCTGTCACCTGTTTTAGTCAGATATGACAAGAATGACCCAATTTGTATGATTAGCTTTCACAGATATATAATCAGTGTTGTTATTTTGGTGAACATGCCTCCAGATGTTTGTTAGGCATATATAACCTGAAGATAAATGTTTATGGGCTAATACTATGTGTAGTCTTTGTTAGTATGCTGTTTTTCACTCAACATTATGTTTTTGGATCACTGTTTTTAAAATTTCAGGCAAACGTGATCAGAGTGATTATGACTTGGCAGCTGTGTGATGATGTCACAGGATCCTTAGGGTGTCGCTTTTCCAGCCAGAAGCCACTGTGGTTGGTGGAGCCTTTGCCTGAGGTTTGCTTGTGCCTGCCGGGCTTGTTCTGCTCGTTTGGCCTGGCAGGCTGCGTTCGGCTCATGCTACCAGCCTGGATCCCACACCTGCCAAGGGCGAGCCAGGTGCAGAGTGGCATGGCGAAGGGTGTGTGAGCAAGCGAATATGGGGTCTGGCCACTGTGTACAGCCACTCATGCTGGCTGCTGCGGTGGGGTGGGCATCTCCAGGCGCTGGCACAGGTGCTGGCTTCATGCAAGCTTGCGGCTGGATCTGATGCATCTCAAGTGGCTTCCACTGTAGGAACCCACGTCTGGACGAGGATAATATGGTGGTGCCCAGAAGCTTGGAGACACCAGAAACCACAGAGCCCCAAAGAGTGTCACAGCCCTGGATTGGGAACCCCCTAGGTCTGGGCTCTCAGAAGGGCTGCAGCTCTTCTTTACTTCTTGTTGCCTGCAAGGTGCTGAGTGGGGTGAGGCATATTTTAGCCCTGTTTGTGTTACAGTTGTTTCAGTCCTGCCACTTGGTGGGTCTTAACTTCTTATCCTGCATCCATGAACAGTGAGGTATGGGGGACAACTGGAGGGTGAGCAAGGTGGAGAGGAGCTTCATTGAGCAACAGAACAGCTCTCAGGAGACCCGAAGTGGGTAGCTCCTTTCTGCAGGCAGGTCGTCCTGACAAGTGTTCACCTCTCAGTGAGATGAGACCCCGAGGGGGTAACTCCTTTCCACAGTTGGTAGTCCCAGGTCTCTTCTGTAAGTCTGGCTGAGTCCAGGGTTTTTACTGGGCTTCACAAGGGAGAAGTGTGTGCTGATTGGTCCATGGGCGGCTATGGGTGGGTCTGGAAAAAGCACCATGAGTCTCACTCCCCTCAGTGGACCCCACCTGGAACTGATAGCCTGGCCCCCATGCTTCAGGCTGTCCCTGGCTTGAAGGCGGGGCTTCACCTGAACCCACCCCTTTTTTCCCAGGAGAGTGTCTGCCTCCTGCTGCCATCAATCATGTTGTCCACAGTATGCAGGCTGTTGGTGATGGGGGTACTTGCTGGCCCCATTGAGCTGCCCTCAGTCCCACCTTGGCCTCCTTCCCATGCTTCTCTGCACCTAAAGTCCAGAGGGGGCTGAGGGGGCAGGGGGCTGGTATGTCAGTGCTGCCCCGAGCACATGCACACCTGCTGGGTGGTGACAGTGCCTGGGCTTGGCCACGACTTTGCTCCACCCTGGAGCAGGTGCTGGGATCGAGGAGAGGCCAGGCATGGGAACAGGCACTTCTGAGTCTGCAGGGGAAAGGGGGACTTCCCGGGCCCCAGAGAGTGCAGGGATACCTGGGTCCACAGCCATGGCTGGGTGGCTGCAGCTGCACTCAGGAGGGTGGGGCTCCAGCCCTGCCAACTTGGAAGTGGGTGTGGCTTACACCTGTTCCCAGCTCCCATGGGCTCTGTGGAGCATGCAGCCCTGGCTGCATCTCCCCAGTTGTAGCCAGTGTCTTTGCAGCAGCTGCTCTAGACAGCCTGCTGCTGCCATCAGTGATGCTGCTGGGAGCTTGAGTAACCTCTTTGTTTTACATGTTTTACTAGCAGCTGGTCCTAAGTGGCTAGCTGAAGTTCTATTTTATATTTGGAAGGTTTTAATCTTTAACTTTGATTTTCAAATAAGTACTTGAAGATAAAAAACAAGTCTTTGGACCCTAACAATAAGAGTCTTCTCTATTGTTACTCCTGGCTGTTTCTTCCAAATATATTTAAAAACTTACCTTATGATATAAACGAATCGTGTTTAGCCTACATTTTGAGCCACCATTAGATAAGTATTTAGATAAGTACTATGTATATATATTTTTTATTTTTTTATTTTTTATTTTTGAGATGGAGTCTTGCTCTGTCATCCAAGCTGCAGTGCAGTGGCGCAATCTCAGCTCACTGCAACCTCTGCCTCCCAGGTTCAAGCGATCCTCTTGCCTCAGCTTCCCGAGTAGCTGGGACTACAGGCATGTGCCACCATGCCCGGCTAATTTTTGCAGTTTTCGTAGAGACAGGGTTTCACCATGTTGGCCAGGGTGGTCTCGAACCCCTGACCTCTGGTGATCTGCCCACCTCGGTCTCCCAAAGTGCTGGGATTACAGGCATGAGCCACTGCACCCAGCATAGATAAGTGGTATATTGCTATGGTTTGAATGATGGTATCCTCTCCAAAAATTCATGTTGAAACTTATCCCCAGTGTAGCAGTATAAGAAGTGTGACTCTTGGGGGTTGACCAAGTTATGAAGGCTCTGCTCTTACGAATGGGGTTAGCACACTTGTGAAAGGACTCAAGGTTGAAGGGAGAGCTCTCCTGCCTTTACATTCCTTCTGCCATGTGAGGACACAGTGTTCCTCCCCTCTGGAGGATGCAGCAACAAGGTTCCATGTTAGAAGCAGAGAAAAGCCTCGCGAGACACCAATCTTGCCGGTGCCTTAACCGTGGATTTCCCAGCCTCCAGGAATGTGAGAAATATATTTCTATTGTTTACAAATTACCCCAAACAAAATAAGAAAAATAAAACAACAACAACAAAACATAAGTAAATAAATAAATAAATAGCCTGGTCTGTGGTATTTTTGTTATAGCAGCACAAGGGGACCAAGACATATACCAAATGAATGAGATATATACTGATTAGTATCTTACACTGTGAAAGTGAGTTCTAATTGTCAAAATTCGTTTGATAAAATATTTTTCTGATTCTGATTTTTTTTTTTTTTTTTTTAGAGACAAGTTTTTCTGTTTCCCAGACTGGAGTGCAGTAGCACAATCATAGCCTAGTCACTCACTGCAGCCTCAAACTCCTGTCCCTCCCACCAAAAAAAGAATTGAAAGTTATTAGGAACACCTGTGGCAGAAAGTACATTATTGAAAAGAATCTTTTCTAGTAAACTGTAGGGACACAGTGGGCATGAGGGGATAAGAAATGTGGAACATATGAATACCTCCAGTTGAGCCCTGGTCTGTAATTATGGAGGTATGTATTAATAGGGATGAAAAAGGCAGGGAAGGAATGTGTAAGGTAGGTTTGCCTTGGTTTTTCCTGATACTAGATAAATATGAAAGTAAGAGGAATGAGAGAATGAATGAAATGGTAATTGGGAAAGGAAAACCATCAGTAGAAATGAAAATACTCAGTTTTGGCTGGGCGCGGTGGCTCACACCTGTAATCCCAGCACTTTGGGAGGCCGAGGTGAGCGGATCACCTGAGGTCAGGAGTTAGAGACCAGCCTGGCTAACAAGGTGAAACCCCGTCTCTATTGAAAATAAAAAATTAGCTGGGTGTGGTGGCACGCGCCTGCAGTCCCAGCTACTCAGGAGGCTGAGGCAGGAGAATCGCTTGAACCCAGGAGCGGAGGTTGCAGTGAACCGAGATTGCACCACTGCACTCCAGCCTGGGCGACAGAGTGAGACTCCATCTCAGGAAAAAAAAAAAAAAAAAAAAAGAAAATACTCAGTTTTATGATGGGAGTAGTTGAGAAAACGTGTTTTTCTTACAGATCTAAACCTTTAATAAAATAAACATACAAACCTTACATGAGTTTTTATTAATCTAAGTATGCATGAAAGATGTTACTTAATGTTCAAACCTAAAATGCCCGAAGTAGCTGGCTGTGGTGGTGCTTGCCTGTAGTGCCAGCTACTTGGGAGGCTTTAGCTGTAGTGCATCATGGTTATGCATGTGAATAGCCACTGCACTCCATCCTAGGCAATATAGTGAGACCCTGTCTCTAAAAATTAAAAAAAGGAAAATGCTCAAAGTAATTGGCCATAAATTTTAGTGCTGATTATTCAGTGCCAATAATTTACAACTGAATTATTTCTATAAATAAAAATTTATTACTTCTACAAATGGGTGTATGTTAGCTTTGAAAGTGAAAAAAATATTTGGAGTGTCAAGTGAGACTGCATGTGTTAGGTTAAAAGCTAGACATTTAATTGTTTTGCTTTAAAATGAATTGTAAACTGCTCTGACACTTTTGTAGTTAATTTTTTTTTTTTTTTTGAGATGAAGTTTCACTGTCGCTCAGGCTGGAGTGCGGTGGCATGATCTCAGCTCACTGCAACCTCTGCCTCCCGGGTTCAAGCTATTCTTATACCTCAGTCTCCTGAGTAGCTGAGATTACAGGCATGTGCCACCACGCCTGGCTAATTTTTGTATTTTTAATACAGACGGGGTTTCACCATGTTGGCCAGGCTGGTCTTTAACTCCTGACCTCAAGTGATCCACCCACCTCAGCCTCCCAAAGTGCTGGGATTACAGGTGTGAGCTACCGTGCCCAGTCTTTTAATTAATTCTTTATAAAGCTATTGCCATATTTTTTTCTACAGCTTTCAACATTATGTTTTGTATATTTAGGTCTTTAATTGACCTGAATATTCTGTCTGGGATTTTGTTTAGTATTATATTTATGGATTAATTTGGAAAAAAGAGATCTTTACCAACAAATTTTCTTATCCCTACAAATATTTCTTTCTGTATTTTAGGTATTCTTCTATTATCTTTTAATAACATGTAAAATTTAAATACATTTAATATGGGTTACAAAATGGTTAGGCTGATTTTTTTTAAAAACATATACATCTTATGGTAGTGATCATTTACTAAATCTGTTAGATTCAAAAATTCTAAAAGTAAATGCTTTTTAGAAAAAAATTCAGACCATGTAGAAGTCAATAAAGTACAAATGAAATCTGGGGTCAGTATCTTTGCAGCAGTGTGTGCTGTCCACTAGAATGTTTCATGATTATGGAAATGTTGTGTATCTGTGCTATCCAACATGGTAACCACTAGTCACATTTGGCTTTGATCATTTGAAGTGTGGCTAGTGCAACTGATGAATTTCAACATTTTATTTCATGTTAATTAAATTTTAATAGATATAATTAGCATATATGATATTAACCAGTACAGCTTAGGTTTATTGTAAAATTTTACATTTCTTTTTATATGTTTATATTTTTTAAAGGTATCTTCAAAAAAAGTTGTATCTATTGTGTATATGATATATTTTTCTACAACATATTCTAGATTATTGGTGGTGTTTGGAAATGCTTCTTAAGATTGAATATTTTCTCTTATTTGACTACCTTGTGACCTACATTAACAGATAGTCTTTGGTTATTCTGCTTCTCTCCTTCAAAATTCTAAATTCTTAGAATTTGAAATAAACTGCTATTTGAATCTTTATGTCATTTCACATATTGAGTGATTGGTCCTGAGTTGCTCTGGGGCTTCCTCAAAAAACAACCTAAATTATGGATACTAAATGAACACAGACTACTTTCCTTCATTTTGCCCAGATAGATGCTGTTCTTTGGGTTCTTTGATGTTCAAACCTAACTTTGAATATTGAAGGAAATGGTACTTCTAAGGATACGTAAACATAGATTCTTTTTTAACAGTTCATTTCACAGCTCAACACACACTTTTTGGAGCATATGTTTTATGGTTACTCTTTTGCCAAATACTGGGAATACAATATTAAATAACTGTTTTGCCTTTAAGCAGCTTGTAATCTAATTGAGGAGACAGATGTGGAAAGAAATCACTTCTTCACAGTGGCATTATAGAATAGAGGTTAAGAGTGTGCTCTGGAGCTGTGTGACCTTGGTTATCTATGGAAGCTCAGTTTCCTTGTGAGTAAAATAAGGATATTAGGGTTCTTGTGAGGATTGAATGAGATTATTTGAATGTTTGGCATATGTTAGCTAATATTACTGGCTACTGAGCTTGAAATCTCTCGTGCCTCTATTATTGGCAATGGAGAGCACTTGAGAGATTTAAGCAGGCAGATGACATGGTTGGATTCATATTTTAGGATTATGTGAATTGCTTTGTCTGTAGTGGATCAATAGATTTGAGGAGGCTATAGTGATAAACCTGTTGCGAGATGATGACTTGATCACTTTAGTTATGATAGAATGGTTGGGAAAGAGTGCAATAATACTTTTGTGTTATCAAGGTAAGACTTGATTGATTTAATGAAGAGGGTAAAGGAGTTAGAGATAACATTTGAATTTTTGGTTTTGGTGACTGATGGTGGTATTTACAAATGAGTTAGGGAGTATAGGAGGAGGATATGGAAGAGGGACTTGAAAGATTGAATTGAGTTTTGTTCAAGCTTGAGATGACTGTGATATCCAGGCACGCATATTCAGGAGACAGTTGGATTTATGTTTTTTGGTGGGTAGAAGAGTCATGGCTGGACTCCTTTTGTTTCTGGAGACAGGGTCTTGCTGTGTTGCCCAGTCTGGAGTGCAGTGAGTGGTGCTGTCATGCCTCCCTGTAGCCTCCCGGGCTTAAGCAATTCTCTTACCTCAGCCTCCCGAGTAGCTGGGACTACAGGCATGTGCCCTACCATGCCCAGCTAATTAAAAAAAAATTTGTTTTTTAGAGATGGGTCTCACTATGTTGCCCAGGCTCGTCTTGGAATCCTCTCACCTCATTCTCTCAAAGTGCTGGGATTACACATGTGAGCTACAGTGCCTTGCCTGGACTCTTTAATTGTATTTAATTTTACATAGTTTGACGCAATATTATTCAATAAATGGTAGCTATTACTAGCACTATTTTTATTATTATGTGGCTGGTATTTAAAGCAACCAGTAGATGAAACTTTCTAAAAAAAAAAAGAGTAAAAAGTAAAAGAAGTGGGCTGGAAGCTAGAACATTTAATAGATGGATAGATAAAGAATGAGTATAGAATGAGATTAAGAAAAAGCAGAACTAAGACAAGCTCTGATGAAGTATGATGAGTTTATATAAGAATAGTCAATAATACCTGATGCAACAGAGATATCTAGTAAAGTAATGCCTAAAAGGGTCCCCTGTATTTGAATGGGATGTCAGTGGCGCCCTCTGCCAGGCAAATCACAGTGCAAATATGGAGACAGAAGCCAGAAATAAAATGTATCAGCAAATAAATGGGAGGTTGATATAACATGGGCCGGTTTTGCTGATGTGACCCAAGAGCTAAGCAGTGATATCAGTATCTTCCAATTCCAAATTTTAAAATGTCCTTTCATAAAATATGTGGCTAGTCATTTTGAACAATTATCAATAAAATTTTTAAAATAAAAAGCATAAGAAAAATTAAGAATACAAAGAGTATAGTTCTATTTTAGGTATTTAGGTTTAAATCTAGTTTAATTCTTTCAGCTTTCTCTAATTGAGTTTTAATCCTCGTTTACTTTGCTAATGAGATTTAAAAATATTATTTTCATAAACCTTGTAACTTTTTGCTTTTTTATTCTAACCCTGTGATTTACTCTTAATCTATTTCTTTATAAGCTTCTTAAATTTCAGTCCAGCTTTAGTCTCAAACATTGTTGTAGTGATTAATGGTTTTGCCCCCCCATTTTCTTCCTTTCTAATATATTTTAATCAACTTTTTTTTAAATTGGAAGAGCCAATTAAATATGTTGTTTAAAATCTTGCCATATCCACACTGTCTACCTGATTGGTTTTGCCAATTCTGTAAAACTTTACTTGATACTGTTGGGATTCTTTGGACTATGTGGCAATATTTGTAGATTTATAGAAATTTTACTGATTTAATTCTTGGAAGGCAATTTTAGTTCCAAGTATTTATAGAATATTTTATTGTCATCTGCTATGTACCAAGTCTTAACTTGACATTAACTGTGCAACATGAGGCATGGCACCTCTCTTATGACCGTCTTATTTCAGAACTTCACAGTCTGTTCCTGCGCCTTTCAAGGCACTAAGTTCTGTGCTATGCTGGTCTTCAGAGGAGGAGCACATTTGAATAAAAAGTGTTTATTTCAGTCTCATTAAAAGGCTCTTATAAAAGTTATGAACATTTAAAAGTGCCCTTTCCTCCCTTTTTGAGCTAATTGAATTCTTCATTTTATAGGGGTAGAAGATTCCAGGAAGAGGGGGCAGGGATGAGTATTTATCATAATTGTTAAATAATGCGCTGGACACTTTTTGTGTAATGTTATTTGATCTGGATAGCAACCCTGTGACATAGGCAGGTTTATCCTCATTAGAGAAATTAAGTGGCTTGCCCAGTTCAGAAAACAAGTTAATGTCAGAATCAGGATGATATTGCAGGTTTTTTTATTTGTATCTAGTGATTTTTTTCACTCAGTGGTTCTCTTTGTAGGGGCTAGAGGCAGAGTAAAGAGGCCCCTTCCCTGTGCTCCCTCTTGCTTCCCCGTCTTCTATTCTTTGGAGTGTATGTCATTTTTCTCCAGTAATTTAGGGCAGAAAAAAATGTTGAGGACTACCACTGTACCATTTTGTTGTCTCTGATTTTTAGGAACTATGTTCATGGTAAGAATTGATTATAAAAGAATACCTATCTATGCCATTAGAAAACAAAACATCCAAAATATAGGCTGTGCTTTGCATCATTCTATGAAAGCCATGGTGGGAAGTTGGGTTATAGCTTTCTACTAAGTTGAAAGTAGGCTCTGTCGCCTAGGCTGGAGTGCAGTGGCACAATCTTGGCTCACTACAACCTCCATCTCCCAGGTTCAAGTGATTCTCCTGCCTCAGCCTCCCCAGTAGCTGGGACCACAGGCGCCTGCCACCACGCCTGGCTAATTTTTGTATTTTTAGTAGAGATGGGGTTTTGCTGATGGGGTTTCGCTGTGTTGGCCAGGCTGGTCTCGAACTCCTGACCTCAAATGATCTGCCTGCCTTGGCCTCCCAAAGTGCTGGGATTATAAGCATGAGCCACTGTGCCCAGCTAATGATTTTTAATAACTTTATATAATACTGATAAATCACTCTTTTTTTTTTTTTTTTTTTTAAGACTGAGTCTTGCTCTGTCACCCAGGCTAGAGTGCAGTGGCTCGATCTCGGCTCACTGCAAGCTCCGCCTCCTGGGTTCACCCCATTCTCCTGCCTCAGCCTCCCAAGTAGCTGGGACTACAATGCCTGGCTAATTTTTTTGTATTTTTTTAGTAGAGACGGGGTTTCACCGTGTTAACCAGGATGGTCTCGATCTCCTGACCTCGTGATCCGCCCGTCTCGGCCTCCCAAAGTGCTGGGATTACAGGCGTGAGCCACCGCACCTGGCCTAAATCACTCTTTTTAGTGGACTCTAAATACCATTGTGATTTGATACCCCTTTTATTCATTTATAAAAATACATAAACAGCTTCCTTTTTTGATGTTTAAAAATTTTATAGTCCTTTCTGTCTTGAATTTGCATTTCTGTTATACTTTTCACACCAGATTCTATTCTTATATAATGTATTTTATGCATAAGTTATATTTTGCCTGTAACATGCATACATTATGAAGGTAGTATATTTTTATGCATTACAGTCTTTCATGCATATTGATTACCCTATTATATGTCTTTGCAGCCAGCCAAAATGTATAAATTTTAAAATATCTCTTAGTCATTAAATTGTAATTAGCACAGAGTAAAATAACAAATGTATTAAAATGTTGCTAAATTATTTTTTATTTATTAAAAAAAATTTTTTTTCTCCTTCTTCTCTGCCTTCAAAATGTTGCTTCTCTGCCTTCAAAATGTTGGTACATTATTAAACAGAAGAAAATAGGCCAGGTGCAGTGGCTCGCACCTGTAATCCCAGTACTTTGGGAGGACAAGGTGGGCAGATCACTTGAGGTGAGGAGTTGGTGACCAGCCTGGCCAACGTGGTGAAACTTCGTTTCTACTTAAAATACGAAAATTAGCCGGGCGTGGGGGTGCATGCCTGTAGTCCCAGCTATTTTGGGGGCTGAGGCACGAGAATTGCTTGAACCCAGCAGGCAGAGGTTGCGGTGAGCCGCGATCATGCCACTATACTTCAGCCTGGGTGACAGAGTGAAACTCTGTCTCAAAAAAAAAAAAAAAAAGTTTTGCAGACAAAATATGAATCATTCCTTGTTTAACACTTAAAAGGTTTTTATACTCAGGCAATACAATAGTGTATAGTTTCATTCATAATAGGTGAGGAGTATGTCATCCTTTTTATATTAATAAAAAGTGAGAGGAGCCCAGATGGCTGAATAGGAACAGCTCCAGTCTACAGCTCCCAGCGTGAGAGATGCAGAAGACGGGTGATTTCTGCATTTCCATCTGAGGTACTGGGTTCATCTCACTAGGGAGTGCCAGACAGTGGGCGCAGGTCAGTGCGTGCAGCGCACCGTGCATGAGCCGAAGCAGGGCGAGGCATTGCCTCACTCGGGAAGCGCAAGGGGTCAGGGAGTTCCCTTTCCTAGTCAAAGAAAGGGGTGACAGACAGCACCTGGAAAATCAGGTCATTCCCACCCGAATACTGCGCTTTTCCGATGGGCTTAAAAAACGGCACACCAGGAGATTATATCCTGCACCTGGCTCAGAGGGTCCTACGCCCACAGAGTCTTGCTGATTGCTAGCACAGCAGTCTCAGATCAAACTGCAAGGTGGCAGCGAGGCTGGGGGAGGGGCGCCCGCCATTGCCCAGGCTTGCTTAGGTAAACAAAGCAGCCGGGAAGCTCCAACTGGGTGGAGCCCACCACAGCTCAAGGAGGCCTGCCTGCCTCTGTAGGCTGCACCTCTGGGGGCAGGGCACAGACAAACAAAAAGACAGCAGTAACCTCTGCAGACTTATATGTCCCTGTCTGACAGCTTTGAAGAGAGCAGTGGTTCTCCCAGCACACAGCTGGAGATCTGACAACGGGCAGACTGCCTCCTCAAGTGTGTCCCTGATCCCTGACCCCTGAGCAGCCTTACTGGGAGGCACCCCCCAGTAGGGGCAGACTGACAACTCACATGGCCGGGTACTCCTCTGAGACAAAACTTCCAGAGGAACGATCAGACGGCAGCATTTGCAGTTCACAAAAAACCACTGTTCTGCAGCCACCGCTGCTGATACCCAGGCAAACAGGGTCTGGAGTGGACTTCTAGCAAACTCCAACAGACCTGCAGCTGAGGGTCCTGTCTGTTAGAAGGAAAACTAACAAACAGAAAGGACATCCACACCAAAAACCCATCTGTACATCACCATCATCAAAGACCAAAAGTAGATAAAACCACAAAGATGGGGAAAAAACAGAGCAGAAAAACTGGAAACTCTAAAAAGTAGAGCACCTCTCCTCCTCCAAAGGATCGCAGTTCCTCACCAGCAATGGAACAAAGCTGGACGGAGAATGACTTTGACGAGTCGAAAGAAGAAGGCTTCAGACGATCAAACTACGAGCTACGGGAGGAAATTCAAACCAAAGGCAAAGAAGTTAAAAACTTTGAAAAAAATTTAAACGAATGTATAACTAGAATAACCAATACAGAGAAGTGCTTAAAGGAGCCGATGGAGCTGAAAGCCAAGGCCCGAGAACTACGTGAAGAATGCAGAAGCCTCAGGAGCCGATGTGATCAACTGGAAGAAAGGGTATCAGTGATGGAAGATGAAATGAGTGAAATGAAGCGAGAAGGGAAGTTTAGAGAAAAAAGAATAAAAAGAAACAATCAAAGCTTCCAAGAAATATGGGACTATGTGAAAAGACCAAATCTACATCTGATTGGTGTACCTGAAAGTGACGGGGAGAATGGAACCAAGTTGGAAAACACTCTGCAGGATATTATCCAGGAGAACTTCCCCAATCTAGCAAGGCAGCCAACATTCAGATTCAGGAAATACAGAGAACGCCACAAAGATACTCCTTGAGAAGACCAACACCAAGACACATAATTGTCAGATTCACCAAAGTTGAAATGAAGGAAAAAATGTTAAGGGTAGCCAGAGAGAAAGGTCGGGTTACCCACAAAGGGAAGCCCATCAGACTAACAGCGGATCTCTTGGCAAAAACTCTACAAGCCAGAAGAGAGTGGGGGCCAATATTCAACATTCTTAAAGAAAAGAATTTTCAACCCAGAATTTCATATCCAGCCAAACTAAGCTTCATAAGTGAAGGAGAAATAAAATACTTTACAGACAAGCAAATGCTAAGAGATTTTGTCATCACCAGGCCTGCCCTAAAAGAGCTCCTGAAGGAAGCACTAAACATGGAAAGGAACAACCGGTACCAGCCGCTGCAAAATCATGCCAAAATGTAAAGACCATCAAGACTAGGAAGAAACTGCATCAACTAACGAGCAAAACAACCAGCTAACATCATAATGACAGGTTCAAATTCACACATAACAATATTAACTTTAAATGTAAATGGACTAAATGCTCCAATTAAAAGACACAGACTGGCAAATTGGATAAAGAGTCAAGACCCATCAGTGTGTTGTATTCAGGAAACTCATCTCACATGCAGAGACACACATAGGCTCAAAATAAAAGGATGGAGGAAGATCTACCAAGCGAATGGAAAACAAAAAAAGGCAGGGCTTGCAATCCTAGTCTCTGATAAAACAGACTTTAAACCAACAAAGATCAAAAGAGACAAAGAAGGCCATTACATAATAGTAAAGGGATCAATTCAACAAGAAGAGCTAACTATCCTAAATATATATGCACCCAATACAGGAGCACCCAGATTCATAAAGCAAGTCCTGAGTGACCTACAAAGAGACTTAGACTCCCACACATTAATAATGGGAGACTTTAACACCCCACTGTCAACATTAGACAGATCAACGAGACAGAAAGTCAACAAGGATACCCAGGAATTGAACTCAGCTCTGCACCAAGCAGACCTAATAGATATCTACAGAACTCTCCACCCCAAATCAATAGAATATACATTTTTTTCAGCACCACACCACACCTATTCCAAAATTGACCACATAGTTGGAAGTAAAGCTCTCCTCAGCAAATGTAAAAGAACAGAAATTATAACAGTCTCTCAGACCACAGTGCAATCAAACTAGAACTCAGGATTAAGAAACTCACTGAAAACCACTCAACTACATGGAAACTGAACAACCTGCTCCTGAATGACTACTGGGTACATAACGAAATGAAGGCAGAAATAAAGATGTTCTTTGAAACCAGCGAGAACAAAGACACAACATACCAGAATCTCTGGGACACATTCAAAATAGTGTGTAGAGGGAAATTTATAGCACTAAATGCCCACAAGAGAAAGCAGGAAAGATCCAAAATTGACACCCTAACATCACAATTAAAAGAACTAGAAAAGCAAGAGCAAACACATTCAAAAGCTAGCAGAAGGCAAGAAATAACTAAAATCAGAGCAGAACTGAAGGAAATAGAGACACAAAAAACTGTTCAAAAAATTAATGAATCCAGGAGCTGGTTTTTGAAAGGATCAACAAAATTGATAGACCACTAGCAAGACTAATAAAGAAAAAAAGAAAGAAGAATCAAATAGACACAATAAAAAATGATAAAGGGGATATCACCACTGATCCCACAGAAATACAAACTACCATCAGAGAATACTACAAACACCTCTATGCAAATAAACTAGAAAATCTAGAAGA
Organism: Gorilla gorilla gorilla; assembly: GCF_029281585.2. Classification (NCBI taxonomy): domain Eukaryota; kingdom Metazoa; phylum Chordata; class Mammalia; order Primates; family Hominidae; genus Gorilla; species Gorilla gorilla. Next base: position 41,531,387 of record NC_073232.2, on the reverse strand, counting down.
AATGGATAAATTCCTTGACACATACACCCTCCCAAGACTAAACCAGGAAGAAGTTGACTCTCTGAATAGACCAATAACAGGCTCTGAAATTGTGGCAATAATCAATAGCTTACCAACCAAAAAGAGTCCAGGACCAGATGGATTCACAGCCGAATTCTACCAGAGGTACAAGGAGGAACTGGTACCATTCCTTCTGAAACTATTCCAATCAATAGAAAAAGAGGGAATCCTCCCTAACTCATTTTGTGAGGCCAGCATCATCCTGATACCAAAGCCTGGCAGAGACACAACCAAAAAAGAGAATTTTAGACCAATATCCTTGATGAACATTAATGCAAAAACCCTCAATAAAATACTGGCAAACCAAATCCAGCAGCACATCAAAAAGCTTATCCACCATGATCAAGTGGGCTTCATCCCTGGGATGCAAGGCTGGTTCAATATACGCAAATCAATAAATGTAATCCAGCATATAAACAGAATCAAAGACAAAAACCACATGATTACCTCAATAGATGCAGAAAAGGCCTTTGACAAAATTCAACAGCCCTTCATGCTAAAAACTCTCAATAAATTAGGTATTGATGGGACGTATCTCAAAATAATAAGAGCTATCTATGACAGACCCACAGCCAATATCATACTGAATGGGCAAAAACTGGAAGCATTCCCTTTGAAAACTGGCACAAGACAGGGATGCCCTCTCTCACCACTCCTATTCAACATAGTGTTGGAAGTTCTGGCCAGGGCAATTAGGCAGGAGAAGGAAATAAAGGGTATTCAGTTAGGAAAAGAGGAAGTCAAATTGTCCCTGTTTGCAGATGACATGATTGTATATCTAGAAAACCCCATTGTCTCAGCCCAAAATCTCCTTAAGCTGATAAGCAACTTCAGCAAAGTCTCAGGATACAAAATCAATGTACAAAAATCACAAGCATTTTTATACACCAATAACAGACAAACAGAGAGCCAAATCATGAGTGAACTCCCATTCACAATTGCTTCAAAGAGAATAAAATACCTAGGAATCCACCTTACAAGGGATGTGAAGGACCTCTTCAAGGAGAGCTACAAACCACTGCTCAATGAAATAAAAGAGGATACAAACAAATGGAAGAACATTCCATGCTCATGGGTAGGAAGAATCAATATCGTGAAAATGGCCATACTGCCCAAGGTAATTTATAGATTTAATGCCATCCCCATCAAGCTACCAATGAGTTTCTTCACAGAATTGGAAAAAACTACTTTAAAGTTCATATGGAACCAAAAAAGAGCTTGCATCGCCAAGTCAATCCTAAGCCAAAAGAACAAAGCTGGAGGCATCACGCTACCTGACTTCAAACTATACTACAAGGCTACAGTAACCAAAACAGCATGGTACTGGTACCAAAACAGAGATGTAGATCAATGGAACAGAACAGAGGCCTCAGAAATAATGCCCCATATCTACAACTATCTGATCTTTGACAAACCTGAGAAAAACAAGCAATGGGGAAAGGATTCCCTATTTAATAAATGGTGCTGGGAAAACTGGCTAGCCATATGTAGAAAGCTGAAACTGGATCCCTTCCTTACACCTTATACAAAAATCAATTCAAGATGGATTAAAGACTTAAACATTAGACCTAAAACCGTAAAAACCCTAGAAGAAAACCTAGGCATTACTATTCAGGACATAGGCATGGGCAAGGACTTCATGACTAAAACACCAAAAGCAATGGCAACAAAAGCCAAAATTGACAAATTAAACTAAAGAGCTTCTGCACAGCAAAAGAAACTACCATCAGAGTGAACAGGCAACCCACAAAATGGGAGAAAATTTTTGCAACCTACTCATCTCACAAAGGGCTAATATCCAGAATCTACAATGAACTCAAACAAATTTACAAGAAAAAACAAACAACCCCATCAAAAAGTGGGTGAAGGACATGAACAGACACTTCTCAAAAGAAGACATTTATGCAGCCAAGAAACACATGAAAAAATGCTCACCATCACTGGCCATCAGAGAAATGCAAATCAAAACCACAGTGAGATATCATCTCACACCAGTTAGAATGGCAATCATTAAAAAGTCAGGAAACAACAGGTGCTGGAGAGGATGTGGAGAAATAGGAACACTTTTACACTGTTGGTGGGACTGTAAACTAGTTCAACCATCGTGGAAGTCAGTGTGGCGATTCCTCAGGGATCTAGAACTAGAAATACCATTTGACCCAGCCATCCCATTACTGGGTGTATACCCAAAGGACTATAAATCATGCTGCTATAAAGACACATGCACACATTTGTTTATTGCGGCACTATTAACAATAGCAAAGACTTGGAACCAACCCAAATGTCCAACAATGATAGACTGGATTAAGAAAATGTGGCACATATACACCATGGAATACTATGCAGCCATAAAAAATGATGAGTTCATGTCCTTTGTAGGGACATGGATGAAATTGGAAATCATCATTCTCAGTAAACTATCACAAGAACAAAAAACCAAACACCGCATATTCTCACTCATAGGTGGGAATTGAACAATGAGAACACATGGACACAGGAAGGGGAACATCACACTCTGGGGACTGTTGTGGGGTGGGGGGAGGGGGGAGGGATAGCATTGGGAGATATACCTAATGCTAGATGACGAGTTAGTGGGTGCAGCACACCAGCATGTCACATGCATACATATGCAACTAACCTGCACGATGTGCATTTGTACCCTAAAACTTAAAGTATAACAATAAAAAAAATAAATAAATAAAAAGTGAATTTTAGGCCATTTTCTGTTACTTAGAATACCTGAAACTGGGTATTTTATAAGAAAAGGAATTTATTTCTTACAGTTATGGAGGTTGAGAAGTCCAAGGTCAAAGGGCTGCACTTGGTGAGAACCTTCTTGCTGATAGTGACTCTACAGATTCCTGAGGTGGTGCAGGGTATCACATGGCAAGGGGCCTGAACCTGCTAATATGGTAGCTCAGGTCTCTTCTCTTCTTTTAAAGCCACCAGCTCCCCTCCCATGATAACCCATTAATCCATGAATGGATTAATCCATTTATGAAGGTGGAGCTCTCATGATCCAATTACTTCTTAAAGGCCCCAGCTCTCAATATTGCCCCGTTGGGGATTAAATTTCAACATGAGATTTGAGGGGGGTAAAATATTCAAACCATAGCAGTGGGTTTAAAGGTACTTGTGAAAGAGGAGACCGGAGAGGAAAATCAACATGACCTTTCAAATGGACCTATGATCCATTTTCAGGCAGATTAATTTTAAATTTTATGAAAGGGTTGAGTATGAATGAGAATTGAAGACCTGGGAATTGTTGTCCATTGTTGTTTATCTATTTCTGTGTACCCTTCAGAAAGTCTGTTTACCTTCAGCAGTACAAATATATGGTACTGTGAAAGACCCCTGATCTAGTATTTATAGCAACCTGTATTTTATGACCAGAGAAACTGAGACTTAAAGATGTAGAGTACTTGCCTATGGTCACTTAGCTAGTAAATGGTCAATCAAAAACTCTAAAACTTGAGGCCGGGTATGGTGACTCATGCCAGTAATCCCAGCAATTTGGGAGGCTGAGGTGGTTGGATCACTTGTGGTCAGGAGTTCCAGAGCAGCCTGGCCAACATGTTAAAACCCCTTCTCTACTAAAAATACAAAAATTAGCCAGGCATGGTGGTGCGTGCCTTTAATCCCAGCTTCTGGGGAGGCTGAGACAGGAGAATCGCTTGAACAGGTTGCACTGAGTCAAGATCGTGCCACCGCACTCCAGCCTTGGTGACAGAGTGAGACTCTATCTCAAAAAACAAACAAACAAACAAAAAACACACAAACCCTCCAAAGCTTTTCTTTCCCTCCTGTGTCATGCTACTCAGTACATAGCCTGGTTCACAGTATATGATTACTATATATTTAATGAATGATTTACATATTATTTGTGAAGTCTAAAATACTTAACGTTGTAGTTGTTGCATCAGTTTTGAACTGCTGAATAAGTGTGACATTACAGATGATTCACTACAGAAGAATATTGAAGATCTTCAAAGCATTGTTAAGGTGATCTCCTTTCAGTTCCTGGAGTGGTGTTCCTGGAAATGACTAATAGAACAGCAAAAAACCGTCTACTTGGGCATTCTTGGTGTTTTATCAATTAAGTCAGAGACCTATAACAGTGTTGGAGTGCTTGTTTTGAAGAGGTCAGCTAACTTACGTTGACACTGTGTGTGTATGAAGAGTGTAATTTTCGTTTCTGTTATATAGGTATTCTCTGAAACCAAATGACCAAATCTTGGCTGAAGACAAACACAAGGAACTGTAAGTGCATTAAACCATTGGTTGTAAATAGTTTACTCTGTCTATGAACTTGATATATGTATATGTAAATTATCTGATTTTCAAAATTATAATGACAAAGTATAATTAACACTATGACCTTAATCCTAACAGAATTATGATAACCTACACTATATAATTTACACTACGTAAAGTTTACACAGGACAAAATTTCTCCTGTATTCACATTAAAAGATGTAGTGTTGTATTCCATCATCTAGACTAAAGTCTTATTGGGAAATATGTCATGTTATTTTCTCTTTCCAGATAAAATATTAAATTGTTCCTATTTTCTTTCTGACTGCTCTACCAGAAAAAAGTAAAAAATAAAAATAAATTGTCACTGTTAATTTTTGGGTCTTACTCCGGTGGATCACCCACCTTCATGATAATGATAGACAAATATAATTTTGTTTCTGTCACTGGTTTATGAAAAAGTAAATGTCAATTGTTTGGTACAAGGTAAAACACTTTATTTTATTTTTATTTTTTTGAGACAGAGTCTTGTTCTGCTGCCCAGGCTGGAGGCACGATCTCGGCTCATTGCAACCTCTCATTCCTGGGTTCAAGCAATTCCCCTGCCTTAGCCTCCCAGGTAGCTGGGATTACAGGTGCCCGCCACCATGCCTGGCTAAATTTTGTATTTTAAGTAGAGATGGGGTTTTGCCATGTTGGCCAGGCTGGTCTCAGACACCTGACCTCGGGTGATCTGCCTGCCTTGGCCTCCCAAAGTGCTGGGATTACAGGTGTGAGCCACTATGCCTGGCTGAAGACATTTTATTTTCACATCTAACTCAGGTCTCTCTTGGTTTAGTTTAATGTAACCTTCACTTGTACTCATTTATAGGGACAGTAATTTTTTTTCGTAGAGGACTTTAAGACTATTATTTTCTTCTTGAGATTAAGTAATAATTTTTTTACAAGTACTTTTAAACTCCTTTTTAAAAACTGTCTTGAACCTTTTGTAAATTATTTTCTTCTCTCCTATTTAAGGTAACATAAATTGTTAATTATAAAATGGCAGGACCAATGTTCAGGGAAAGGATTTTCTTATGCATTCTTACTGTTTACACATTCCACTATTATGCTAACCTTTCATCAGTATTTTTATATTTGGCCTATCCTTATTTGAGTATAATCTCCATAGTGGGTTCTCAAATATATATATTGTCAAGAAATTTTTTTGCTCTTTCTTTATTTCCTAGTATAGTCAGTGAGGGCTGGTGGTTGTTACTGTAGCATTGGTTGGTTATTATTTATAGGTCTGGTAACAGAGCTTCTTTTGCTTTGGGAATTAAGTAGTTGGTGAGCCTTAAAAGTTCCTTTAGTCCTTAGACTATGACCAATATTAAAAATACCAGAAATCTGCTTTTAAAGAATATGTTATTTAATATGTAACCCATTTTAATGTTTTAATTCATTTGAAAGTTTTTTTAACTGTCCAAGATATAATTCATCTCTATGGGTATAACTTGGCCAACTGATACTTTTTTCTTACTTTTTTTTTGTTTTTTTGAGACAGACTCTTGCTCTGTCACCTAGGCTGGAGTGTGGTGGCATGATCTTGGCTCACTGCAACCTCTGCTTCCTGGGTTCAAGCGATTCTCCTGCCTCAGCGTCCTGAGTAGCAGGGATTACAGGCACCCGCCACCATGCCCAGCTAATTTTTGTATTTTAGTAGAGATGGGGTTTCGCCATGTTGGCCAGGCTGGTCTTGAATTCCTGACCTCAAGCGATCCACCCACCTCAGCCTCCCAAAGTGCTGGGATTATCACAGGCTTGAGCCACCGTGCCCAGCCCCTACATTTTATTACGAAAAGTTTTAAACATATGTTATGTGTTCACCTGTATATTTACCACCAAGGTTTTATCAACATATTACTGCACTTGTTTTATCTATTTATTCTTCTGTTCATGCATTACTTCATCGGTTTTTTGGATGCATTTCGAAGTAAATTGTAGACATCAATATGCTTCTCTCTAAATATTTCAACACATATACCATTAACTAGAGTTTTATATTTCAAAGTTTTTTATTTTAGTTTCACCTGTTCTAAAATTTCTTATAAACTGAGTCATATATATGTCCTATTTTGTATAAGGCTTCTGTCACTCACTGTGTTTTTGAAATTCATCAGTGTTGTTGCATATATCAGTTAATTCCTTTTTATTTTTGCAGATTAACATTCTGTTGTTTATTTGTTCTATTATTGCTAAGTATTGCCACTTGTTTGATTTGTCGTTATTGATGGTCTTGATATTTTTGGCTGCTGGCTCTCTTCCTTGTAGTTTTTGACTTACATACCAAAGAAAACTTTCAGTTGAATATGGCACCATAAAAGCAGAGTATTAATTTTAAAAAATTAAAACAGTTATTGAATTAATGAATTTCATGAATTATGAAAGCTGTTTATAAATAATCTCATTTGTGTCTTTGCAACTCAAATAGCCAAAATCTTGGTAGGGTGGTGGTCATGGAAGTCAGAGTCTGCTAAGGAGTGTATAACAACTCACCTGCTGTATTAAAAACAAAAAAATCTTTTTGTGTTCAAGACTAAGCTTTAAACAATATAAGAGATATAGATATAAAACAAAATTTTATCTAATCAGTAATTCCATGCTTTATTCTCATAAAACATTATTACAACTTCTTAATTTCAGTCTGTTAAAGCTTGATTCATTATAAAATTGTAAAAATGTGTTGGCACCATCACATTGACCTGCTCTTTGAAAATTAACCCTAATTCTATAAGAGTACCAATAAGAGAGTACAGTGATAGCTCTAATTATCTTGATATTAATAAATAAAGAGTGGCCTGGCATGGTGGTTCACATGTGTAATCCCAACACTTTGAGAGGCTGAGGTGGAAGGATTGCTTGAGGCCAGGAGTACAAGACCAGCCTGGGAAACATAGTGAGACCCCATCTCTACGAAAAACTTAAAAAAGGCCGGGCACGGTGGCTCACGCCTGTAATCCCAGCACTTTGGGAGGCCGAGGTGGGTGGATCACCTGAGGTCAGGAGTTCGAGACCAGCCTGGCCAAGATGGTGAAACCCTGTCTCTACTAAAAATACAAAAATTAGCCAGGCATGGTTGTGGGTGTCTGTAATCCCAGCTACGCAGGAGGCTGAGGCAGGAGAATTGCTTGAATCTGGGAGGCAAAGGTTGCAGTGAGCCAAGATCACGCTACTGCACTCCAGCCTGGGTGACAGGGCGAGACTCTGTCTCAAAAAAAAAGAAAAAAAAATTAGCCTGATGAGGTGGTGTGTGCCTGCAGTCCCAGCTGCTCAGGAAGCTGAGGCAGCTGGATCTCTTGGGCCTAGGAGATCAAGGCTGCAGTGAACCATGATCATTCCACTGAGCTCTGGACTGGACAACAGAGTGAGACCTTGCCTTTAAAAAAATAAAAAAAGAATACCAATAAGAGAGTACAATGATAGTTCTAATTATCTTGATATTAATGAATATTAAGTATGTTTTCATTAAAACATTTTTAGTTCCTGAAATTTTGTGATTCAGATTTCATATACACTTAGTCACTGATGCTTCACGAGTATACTTGTTTCTCTGAGGAAGATTGGCATGGGAAAACAGGGAAATATTGGTCAGCAGTGACACTTGTTTTTCTAAGCAAAGTGGTTTTTCTCAACTTCCTGTTTTTCATTATTCTACATACTGAAGACCTTGGGGGATGATTTTAAGTAGAGAAAGCTGAGCAATTCAAGTTGTGATGTGATTTATCTAAAACTATAGGAATTATACTTTGTTCTATACATGATCCAGTAATGAACTGGTTTCATTAGCTTTCTAGTTTTTTTCAGTTTTAGTTTTGTAAATGGAATAATTTAAAATAAATTAGGAAAACATCACTATTTTACTAAGTATTTTTTCACCTACTTTCCATTGTGCTAGGCATTAAAGAAAAGATAGTGTGCAGCTTTTTATATGTCAATTATACCTCAATAAAGCGGTTTAAGAAAAAGTAAAAGATACTGATTTTATTTATAAATGGAATCTTACTCTCCAATAGTGGCTTTTCAAAATCTTTGGACACATCTGCAGTTATTGAAAATAGAACCATTTTGTTTCCATGAATATCTATTTTATGAATATATAAATTTTGTATTACCTTGGATTTTGAGATCTGATCATATAGATTTAGGTAAGGAAAGTTAAAAGTTGTCTGGAGTTAGGGGTGAATTCCAAATGCAAATATAAATAAATTCAGAAGTATCCATACTACTTAACACAGAGTAACCTGGTATCTGAAGATTTTTTTTTTGTTTGCTATAAGGCAAGGGGAAAATCTCTTTAAAAGGGATTCACATTTATTTACTTGGCTTTTTAAGATAGCTACCAAGGTAAACAGTGAACTTTTGTAAGCAGTGTATACTGTTCTAAATATGAAGTGTATTTTCCCTTCTGATAGTGAATGAATTCCATTATGATTTTTTAATGTCAAAAATTAAATTATTTTGTCAGAATAACCCCTTAAATTTTTAAATGTTGTCTTATAAAAGTTAATTATATTGTGATATTTAAATGCTTGCCAATTTAGGATTATGATGAGATGGAAGAAAATAAATAAATTATGCAATAGGCATGTACCTTCAAGGGTATTAGGACGTGCTCAGGATATGATCTTTGGTGCAGTGTAAAAATGTAATTTCTTAGTGAATAGGTCAATTTCCAAACCAGCAGGAAAGTTATAAGTATTTAAATGGAATGTGTAGGGATATGTCAGGGAAGTTAGAGACAATAACATCTGGTATGCTTTTTTTTTTTTTTTTTTTGGTGAGACGGAGTCTCGCTCTGTCGCCCAGGCTGGAGTGCAGTGGCGTGATCTCGGCTCACTGCAAGCTCCGCCTCCTAGGTTCACGCCATTCTCCTGCCTCAGCCTCCAGAGTAGCTGGGACTACAGGCGCCCACCACCACGCCCGGCTAATTTTTTGTATTCCTAGTAGAGAAAGGGTTTCGCCGTGTTAGCCAGGATGGTCTTGATCTCCTGACCTCGTGATCCGCCCGTCTTGGCCTCCCAAAGTGCTGGGATTACGGGCGTGAGCCACCGCTCCCGGTCTGGTATGCTCTTAAATTAATTGTTAATGCTGTGACTTAGCAGTTCTTTGAAATCATCAAGATCATAGACTGGGCTTGTGCCTATAATCCCAGCACTTTGGGAGGCTGAGGCAGGAGGATTGCTTGAGTCTACGAGTTGGAGACCAGCCTGGACAACATAGTGAGACTCTTGTCTCTACAAAAAGTTAACAAAAGTAGCCGGATGTGGTGGTGCATGCCTGTAGTCCCAGCTACTTGGGAGACTGAGGTGGGAGGATTGCTTGAGACCAGGAGGTCCAGGCTGCAGTGAGCTATGATCTGTGCCACTGTGCTCCAGCCTGGGTGACAGAATGAGACCCTGTTAAAAGAATCTTTTTTTTTTTTTTGGTAAGAATGATCTAAGAACTGGATATCTGTAAAGCTAATAGAAAAAAATCCTGTGAAGCAAAAAGTCAAAATTGAAATAAGCTAGGACCGACAGCAAGGTTAAATGCTTAATTTTTTTTAGTGTTCATAAATAAGGTACAGTTTTAAAAATATCATAAACATTTTTATGATCCTATTCTCAGGGCCCAGTTTTTTTTGTATCTTTAAAATTATAGTATTTTGATTCTAGAAATGAACCCTTGAACCAGTATCCGTATTTTATCATGAGAGTAACATTGATAAAATGACTTGCTATAGTTTACATTGCTACTTAAGGACAGTACTAGACCAGAAACCAAGTCTCCTGAGTCCCATTTAAGTGCTGTTTTTGTCACACCAAGCAGTTCTCTAAGTATATAGTCTTTTTTTTTTTTTTTTTTTTTTGAAACAGGGTCTCGCTTTGTCACCCAGGCTAGAAAACAGTTGCGTGATCATGGCTCACTACAGTCTTGTTTTTAGAGATGGGGTCTCCTTATGTTGCTCAGGTTGGTCTCAAACTCCTGACCTCAAGCAATCCTCCTGCCTCTGCTCCCAAACTGTTATGATTACAGGCATGATCTACTGCACCCAGCCAGTAACTTTTTTTTTTTTTTTTTTTTTTGAGACGGAGTCTCACTCTGTTGCCAGGCTGGAGTACAGTGGCGCGATCTTGGCTCACTGCAATCTCCGCCTCCCAGGTTCAAGTGATTCCCCTGCCTCAGCCTCCTGAGTAGCTGGGACTACAGGTGCCTGCCACCACGCCTGGCTAATTTTATTTTTAGTAGAGACAGGGTTTCACCATATTGGTCAGGCTGGTCTCAAACTCCTGACCTCAGGTGATCTGCCTGCCTCAGCCTCCCAAAGTGCTGGGATTACAGGCGTGAGCCACCGCGACTGGCCGCCAGTAATTTTTTTTTTTTTAAAGGGATTAATATCCATTGCAAGACTTGGTAACTGATCACAGAGAACTCATTAGTTAATTAAATCAGTTTCACAGTATTGTGTTTTGGTTTTGGAAATCACTTCAGACCTATAACCAATATTGAGTGAGTTGAAAAGAATTAATTACTTCCAAATACCAGGCACTTTACATTCTTCTAAGGAGAGGATGCAACACAAAGCTATTTGGTCAGCTTGATACAAAAGCTCTTAGGTGTGCTCATGAAGTAAGTCAAATGTATACATTTTACAACCACATATTAAATAGAATTAGTTTTTTCTTTTTCCTTCCCATTTCTTTGAACAGTCTTATTCAGAATCTTCATCATTAGCAACTTTGTCATCATTGGAGCCCTTTTCTCTAGAACACATCAGCCTCTTTCTATGTATGATATTTTCGCTGGAAATTTTATCCTGAGCTATAAATGCCTCTCATGTAAGAAAAGTTTTTGTTTTGTTTTTTTTTTGTTTTGTTTTGTTTTTTGTTTTTGAGACAAGATCTAACCCTGTTGCCCAGGTTGGAGTGCAGTGGGGTGATCATGACTCACTGCAGCCTTGACCTTGTGGGCTTAAGCAATCCTCCCATCAGCCTCCTGAGTATCTGGGACTACCAGTGTGCACCACCACACCTGGCTAATTTTTGTATTTTTTGTAGAGATGGGGTCTTGCCATGTTATCCAGGCTGGTCTTGAGCTCCTGGGCTCAAGTGATATGTCTGCCTTGGCCTCCCAAAGGGCTGGGATTACAGGTGTGAGCCACCATGCCTGGCCAAGAAAAGTTTTTTTAAAGTTTATTTTTGTATGTAGTCATAATATTTGTAAGGTAACCTTTTCACTGTATTGCTTTTTAAACTAAGGTTTAAATAGTTCATTGTAATAAGAGTTACCATTTGTGCTTATAAGGCTGCATCTCCAGGAGTAAGTACTAAATCTGTGTTAGGTTTCTTTGCTGCTTTTTTTTGTTTTTTGTTTTTTTTTTCTTTTACTGATATGGTCAGGTGGTCAGGTTACTTCCGTAAGGATCCAAAACTAGAGTTGATTGAGGTCATTTCAGGCTTACACATAATCTACAAATGATTCTCAACCAATTGAGATCTGAGTTCACCTCTTTTGATGAACTTTTGATTGTGATCTTACTGTAAAATTCTAGGATCTCATAACTTCTATGAAATTTTTATACCTGGATTATAAAACTTCGGAAAGATTTGCTTAAATATTTTGTTGCTTAAAAGAAAATAATTGGCCGAGTGTGGTAGCTCACGCCTGTAGTCCCAGCATTTTGGGAGGCTGAGGCAGGTAGATCAGTTGAGCTCAGGAGTTTGAAACCAGCCTTGGCAACGTGGCGAAACCCTGTCTCTACTAAAAGTATAAAAAAAATTAGCTGGGCATGGTGGCACTCACCTGTAGTCCCAGCTACTCAGGAGGCTGAGGTGAGAGGATTGCTTGAGCCCAGGAAGTTGAGGCTGCAGTGAGCAAAGATTGCACAACTGCACTCCAGCCTGGGCAATAGAGTGAGAACCTGTCTCAAAAAACAAACAAACAACCCCCCCGCACCCCGCCCCCCAAAAACACAAGCAGAAAATAATTAACACTGTCATCAAGGAAGGTAACTCATTATAAGGATTTAAAAAAAAAAATTTTTTTTTGAGGCGGAGTCTTGCTCTGTCACCCAGGCTGAAGTGCAGTGGCACAATCTTGGCTCACTGCAAGCTCCACCTCCCGGGTTCACGCCATTCTCCTGCCTCAGCTTCCCAAGTAGCTGGGACTATAGGTGCACACCACCACACCCGGCTGATTTTTCTATTTTTAGTAGAGGCAGGGTTTCACTGTGTTGGTGAGGCTAGTCTCGAACTCCTGACCTTGTGATCCACCCGCCTTGCCCTCCCAAAGTGCTGGGATTACAGGCGTAAGCCACCGCGTCTGGCCTATAAGAAATAATTTTGTGATTAAACATGGTCTTATATTCATGAACGATAGGTGAATGAAAAATGTATGTTATTGGTGGTAAAATCTTAAAATCCTTAAAGAATTAATTTAAATTGCTACCTTCTACTTATGAAGCACTATATGGTGCCCTGGACTTAGCATTAGAAGAAACTTAGTTTATGTATGAGTTTTGCCATAGGCTGTAGTCTTGGGGCATTAGTTAGAATTCAATGCCACTATGATATTAAGAAATTTATTACAGGAATTAAATCTTATTCAATCATGAGAAAAACTGGGGATATTAAGGTCCCTAAAATGTGAGAGAAAAATCGCTAAACTGCCTTTTGATGTAGGTTAATGAATTGCGTGTTCTGTTAATAGGGAAACTGTGAAGGAGGTTCGTGTGTTGTGGGCTCTTTGCAACTACCACCTTTATGGGCCTTTAGTGAAAAATCTGGTGATAGGCTTGGTCCTGGTAGTTGTGGACGTAAGGTAGAGTGGGGATGAGTAAGGACAGATTACAGTTCTGCCCATACCTTAGTGTCTGTCCTTCCTGCCTCTAACCAATGACTGCCTTTGGAATGAAATGGCTACTGCTTCAATTGCATCCCCTAAATTTTTTGCGAATTTCTCTTTTGACATATCTTAAGCTGAAACCATATAGGAGAGGAAATTAGGGGAAGTGTACTCCTTCTTGACACAGTTTAATACCTTAACTTTGTTTAATCACTTAGTCTTCCAAACTTAAGTTCCTCAGATATCATTTGGGGTTTAGATTAGTGCTTTTCTGTCATTGTTCATTAAACAAATGATTTTTTTCATTACCTACTTCTCTTTTAGTCTGTTCAGTGATCCCTCTGGGTATAGCTTCTGAATTTCTAGCATAAAACTCTTCAACAATAACAAAAAAGGATAATGATCTTTCCCATCAATTTTTAGGGGGAAGGATAAGGTGTTTCCTAGAAACTTTATTCAGAGCACTTTAGTCAAAGTGTAGTTCATTGATCCTTAACTGCAATTTACTTGACAAGACATATTTATGGGATGAAATTTATTGAGGGTAACAGAATGGAGAGAGAAACTGCTGGTGTGATGAATTCTCTTTCTTCTTGGTCTACAACAAACAGGAATATTTTGAGAATGTAGCTATGGCAGATTTTAATGTAAGAGTTATGCCAACACTATTTCCCCTTAAGGGTTGAGTCAGACCTTTTGGGAATGATATAGACTTGGGGTTCTTGAGTGAACTTTTAGTATTTATTAGCAGCCAATCTAACCTTGAAAACTCTGTTGATTTCTTTTTGGAAAGTGTTGAACAATTAAATAATACATGTTAAAGAACAAGGAAGAAGGGCATTGTTTTAATTATTTTGTGATCTAATTTAATCCCCACAGCAACTCTGTGAAGCAGATATTGTAATCATTCCCATTTTACAGATGAGGAAGAGACTTCGTAACTTGGTTTATATAAGAAAAGGATAGAACTGTTTAGATCTTTTTGATTGCTTTCCATTTTGTATAAGTTCAGTGACTTAGGAACCTTTTTTAAAAAACTTTTTTGGAGGAGTGATATTGTTCATTATGAACATACCTACTTGAAAAGTATTTAAAGGTATTTTTCATGGAAATTATATTTTATAAGTTTTAGTATGGTTCACTAGAAATACGTCACAGTTTGTAGGTAATACTGTGTTTTATTTTGAGTTGGCTAATTGTTAAGGTAAAACTTTAGAGGATAAAGTGAGCTCATATTGATGAATGGTAATCTGATATTTCCAACAGACTAGGTCTTTTTTTGAAGTTCATGTATTATAACTTTATTCTTTGTGATACTAGCTCCCTCTGTAGAACTTCAATAAGATTGCAACTGGACTTTTTCAATAATTTAGAAAAGTGATCTAAACATTATCTATAAAATTTCCCTGTAAAATTTTACTTTGTATTCTAATCAGTTGCAAGTGGGTTTTTAAAAGTATAAATGTAACCTTTATAAAAATGTTTCACTTTGTACACACAAAGTTTTAATAACATATACAAAATAAAACTTTCTTCAAACATTCCTATAACTTTAATGCTTTTTTATTTAGGAAGGCTAGAGAGAGGTGTGATTTCTAGGTCTGTAGGTCTGTGTTGAGTAAAGCCTGATGGAAGCCCTAGGGGAAAAATAAATTTTGACGTTTAGCTGGATACTTGAAATTATCCTTTTTTTTTTTTTTTTTCTGAAACTTTCCGGTTTGACTTGGGTGGGAAAATGTTCATAAGGGATTTTTTTTTTTTTGTCTTGTAGAGAAGGGGAAAGCAAACTTCTACAACAGGTAGAAAGAGCAAAGAGAAAATCTTAGCAAGATCCAGAAATTTAGCGGAGAATTGCAGGAAAAAATTCTTGACATTTACGGTTTAAAAAAATTTTCCTTTTTCTTTTTTTCTTGAGATGTGGTCTCACTCTGTCTCCTAGACTGGAGTTCAGTGGCATGATCATAGTGATCGTTCCACCTCAGCCTCCTAAGTAGCTGGGACTACAGGCATGTGCCACCATGCCTGGCTCCTTTTTGTATTTTTAGTAGAGATGGGGTTTTGCCATGTTGCCCAGGCTGGTCTTGAGCTCCTGGGCTCAAGTGGTCTGCCTACCTCAGCCTCCCAAAGTGTTAGGATTACGGGCGTGAGCCACTGCACCCTGCTCACATATATGAGTTCTATGAGTTTATGCTGTTGTTGGAAAATCCTTTGTTATCAAAGTCTACCAATTTTCCTGTGTGGGAGTGAGCTTACTTATTTTACCACCACTTTTTCTCCTTTCTTTCTGCTGTGGTTTGAATGTTTGTCCCCTCCAAAACTAATGTAGAAATTTAATTGCCATTGTAACAGTAATAAGAGGTGGAGGCCTTTAAGAGGTGATTAGATCATGGGGCTCTACCTTCATGAGTGCATTAATGCAGGAGTGGGTTAGTTATCTCTTAGAGGGTTGTTATAAAGTGAGTCTGGCCCCTCAAGCACTTGCTTGCTGTTTGCCTTCTGCCATGGGATAATGCAGCAAGAAGTTGCTGAGCAGAAGCTGGCACCATACTCTAGGACTTCCCAGCCTTCAGAACTGAGAAACATATTAATGTTTCTTTCCTTTATAAATTACCCAATCTCAGGTTTCTGTTAAAAGCCGTAGCAATCAAACTAAGACACTCCCCTAAACCATTTTATATTAAATTGTAAGTTGTATAATTAGCTCTTCAAAGATGTTTTCTCAGACATAATGTAAGCTCCATGAAGGCAGAGGAAATATGATTGACTTGCAACATGGAATTTAGAAAAATGAGCGAACTGATTTCAACCATAAAGCTAGGGACTAAAACATACAAATGAGGATAAGAAAGAACTGAAGTACATATGCTCTTTCAGTTTCTAAAAATTTAACTGTATTTTCTTCTAAGTAGATTGAAGGATGTTCTTAGGATTATGCTTGAGTAGGCTTTTAAACAATTTTGTGTGGATAATTATCTTTGAAGCCTTTGTTAGTACTAAACATCTTTATTCTGTTAAAATATAATACAGTTTATTCAAACAGACGTACAGTGTGTATTGTGGCACAAAGAAATTCAAGAATGATTCTTATTCTTTTTGTTTGTTGGCCTTGACTAAATTTGATATCAGATAATTGCTTTAAAGGATAGGCCAATTTTATTGGTATAACAAATCTACCCTTCATTATCCATAAACCACTTATATAGCAATCTGGTTTTCCTATACAGGCACACCTTGGAGATATTGGGGGTTTGGTTCTAGACTATCACAATAAAGTGAATATCACAATAAAGAGAAATACATGAAGATTGTATTCCCCAGTGCATATAAAAGTTGTGGTGATATCACACTGTAATCTATTGTATACAATAACATTGTGTATAAAAAATGTATATGCCTTAATTTAATGTAATCTATTGTATACAATAACATTGTGTATAAAAATGTATATTCCTTAATCCATAAAAATACTTTATGGATGAAAATGCTAACAATCATCTGAGCCTTTAGCAAGTTACAATCATTTTGCTGGTGGAGGGTCTTGCCTCAGTGTTGATGGCTACTGACTGATCAGGATGTTGGTTGCTGAAGGTTGGAGTGTCTGTGGCAATTTCTTAAAATAAGACAATAATGAAGTTTGCTGTGTCAGAGCCTTCCTTTCATGAAAAATTTCTCTGTAATATGCAATGCTGTCTGATAGCATGTTACCCACAGTAGAATTTGGAAAATTGGAGTCAGTCCTCTCAAACCATGCTGTTACTTTATCAACTTAAGTTTATGGAATATTCAAAATTCTTTGTTGTCATTTCAGCAGTGTTCACAGCATCTTCACCGGGAGTACATTCCATCTTAGGAAACCACTTTTTTTGCTCATCTATAAGAAGCAACTCCCTGTCCATTCAAGTTTTATCATGAGATTGCAGCATTTCAGTATCCATCTTCAGGCTCCACTTCCAATTCTAGTTCCGTTGCTATTTCTACCACATCTGCAGTGACTTCTTCCCTGAAGTCTTGAAGCCCTCAAAGTCATCCACAAGGGCTGGAATTCACTTCTTCCAAACTCCTGTTAATGTTGATGTTTCGACCTCCTCCCATGAATCACGAATGTTCTTAATGGCATCTAGAATGATGAATACGTTGCAGGAGGTTTTCATTTTACTTTGTCTGATCCATCAGAGGAATCACGGTCTATGGCAGCTATAGTCTTGCAAAATATATTTCTTAAATAATAAGACTTGAAAGTCAAAATTACTTCTTGATTTGGGGGTTGCAGAATGAATGTTGTATTAGCAGCCATGAAAACAGCATTCATCTCCTTGTACATCTCCATCAGAGCACTTGGGTGACTGGGTGCATCATCAATGAGCAGAAATATTTTAAAAGGGGCCAGACATGGTGGCTCACGTCTGTAATTCCAGGACTTTGGGAGACTGAGGCAGGCAGATCACCTGAGGTCGGGAGTTCGAGACCAGCCTGACCAACAGGGAGAAACCCTGTCTCTACTAAGAATAGAAAATTAGGTGTGGCAGTGCATGCCTGTAATCCCAGCTACTCGGGAGGCTGAGGTAGGAGAATAGCTTGAACCCAGGAGGTGGAGGTCATGGTGAGCCAAGATCGCACCATTGCACTCCAGCCTGGGCAACAAGAGTGAAACTCCATCTCAAAAAAATAAAAGCCTAGCCTCCCAAAGTGCCAGGATTACAGGCATGAGCCACCACACCTGTCTGTCTGCCCGTCGTCTTTTTTAAGAGCAAGAAAAGGTTTCCCAGAAGTACTCTGGTAGATTCTTATCACACACACATTCCTAAACCAGTTACTGGCAAAGAAAATAGAATTATCATGATTAATTAGCGTATTCTGAAGTACATGCTTCCTTATAACTGAACAAAAATTAGAGCTCCACTGGCAACGCGGAAATGGCTGTTGACTTGGCAACTAATAGTGAATTGCTCACAATGTTTAAGTGAAATGGCCTGTCAGATTTCCTGGGAACACAGGAACCAGGGCCAGACTTAGAAACGGCCTCAGTAAGAGGTTTTCTAAAACTATTTTCTGGTATCGTAATTATTCCTAATTACCTTGTGCACTAAAAAAAATTAAAAATTTTAAATTTAGAATTTTAAACACATTTCCTGACAGTAACCAAGATATAAAAATGTGTAAAATTGAGTGAATATATTTTAAAGCATGGAAGATTTGTGTTACCCTCAGACTTGAAAGGGAACCTGCAAAGTTGTGGTCTCATGGGAAATATTGTTTCTTTTTGCCTTGACATAATTTTCAGGCTCTTTGGTTTTATTCTAAGCAACCCAGCAGGGCACCTTTAAAAAGAAACAAACAAAATTACTGTCTCTAAACCAAAGAAGATAGAAAAATACATTCAGGAGAATAGTATACATTGAAAACTGCCACTTTAGCTAGTGCTTTTTTTTTTTTTTTTTTTTTTAGACGGAGTTTCCCTCTGTTCCAGGCTGGAGTGTAGTGGCGCGATCTCAGCTCACTGCAACCTCCACCTTCCGGTTTCAAATGATACTTATGCCTCAGCCTCCTGAGTAGCTGGGATTACAGGGGCCAGCCACCATGCCCGGCTAATTTTTTCATATTTTTAGTAGAGAGTACTTTTTAACTGAGAATAGATGCTGTAAAGTTTTAGGAAATCACAGTGGGGACGGTAGTCATACTTCTACTTTCTTCTGCATATAATATTGTTTCTTTTTTCTCCTGCAGTTACTTATTTTTTTTTTCTTTTTGCTTTAAGGCTTGGTAGTTCTGAGAATTTTAGATTCAGTTATAATCGACTGTAACTATCAACACATGTTATGGAGTAGTATAAATTGTTACTTGATGTTTGGAGTTGTTTTACTCAGTCACTCAGCAAAGGTAAGATTAGATCTCCATTAGATGAAAAGTATTATCTCTTATGCAAAGAGACATTGGTTAGCTCTGGATGAAGACAATGGCTATGGGGTCAGTCAACCTTGTAGAAAGAATAGGCTAGGCACAGTGGCTCATGCCTGTGATCCCACCACTTTGGGGTGGTCGAAGCCAGTGGATCACTTGAGCCCAGCAGTTCGACACCAAACTCGGCAACATAGTGAGAGCCCCCTCTCTAAAAAAAATTTGAAAATTAGCCAGGGCATGGTGGTGTGTACCTCTGGTACTAGCTATCAGGAGGCTGAGGTGGGAGGATCTCTTGACCTGGGGAGGTTGAGTCTGCATGCAGTGAGCCATGATTGCACCACTGGACTCCAACCTGGGTGAGAAAGTGAGACCTTGTCTCAAAAAAAAAATAAAAAATAAAAAACAAAGTCACAATAAAAGTAAAATTGTATAATCTCTGGAAAAAACAAAATAGGCTGTCATGTTCTAATACTCAATATGTAAGGATGTTTAGTATATTAGTGGGTATAATTATTAATAAAATATTCTATTTAGTTATCTTTGAACCAGTTTGTAATAACCAAACCACAAAATTTCAATTTGCTTTGTATGTAAAAATCTTTTAAAATAGAAAGTCCTGCCTTAACTTTCATAAATCTGAATGTGAGCATATATTTATGCTTTTCATTTCTTTGAACAGCTTTTTTTTTTTTTTCTCTAAGACAGAGTCTCACTCTGTCACTCAGGCTGGAGTATAGTGGCACGATCTCAGCTCACTGCAACCTCTACCTCCCAGGTTCAAGTGATTCTTGTCCATCAGCCTCCCAAGTAGCTGGGATTACAGGTGTGCAACACCATACCTGGTTAATTTTTGTATTTTTAGCAGAGACAGGGTTTCGCCATGTTGTCCAGGCTGGTGCACAGCATTTTGTTGTTGATGTGTGAGACTTGTAATATAAGAGTAATAATGCTGTCATTTCTTAAAGATGATATATAATCCTATCAAAGTATTCCTGGGAAGTAGGTATTTGTCAGCCTGTCAATGTTTTCCTTTTATTTTGTGTGTGTGCGTGTGTGTCTGTGTGTGTGTGTTTTAGTACGTTCTCCCAGATGCTGAAATTTTCCCTTTAAACTGTTGTTATGATGTATGTCTTATTTCTTTCTCTTTTTTGGTCCTAATTATGCTCTCAGGAGTTAACACAGTATAAAATTATGTTTTTTAAAGGAAACCTCATCAAATATTTGGAAATTAGCAAATATTTTTTAGAGGTAGAAACTGTCATTTATATTCCTAAGACTTGTAGGCCATTGTATTTGTTGACTGACTGATTTGACTGAAAACCTAGTGTGTGATAATGTGTCACTGTTTCTGTCAACTTATATAATTGAGGGACTTTTTAATTGTTCTTACCTTAGACCACTATATACTTGTGGTCTTATAAAGTATATTTGAAAATTATATGCATTTTCATGTTTTGTCTGGGCCTGGGAAAAATATTTATTTTAAAACTGTAACATCTTAACCTTTAAAACCCATTGTCAGTTATTTGGAAAAATTAGTATTATATGATATGAAGCACTTCTTTTTATTGCTGATTTCAGGTTTCACTATCTGGGAAACTCCGGTGTGGAGACATAGGTCTGTTAACTATCTTCTTTTTTTTATCTGGAATGTTTTATTGATACTATAAAACAAAACTTATCAGCAAGACTGATTTGGAATTCACATTGTTTGACAGCATTATCACTGTCAATAATTATCCATTGTCAGTATTTGTAAAGCAGAATAAAAGAAGCCATTATTTAAGTTTAATTCCTGAGATGATTCAGCATGCGGTGTAATGTCAATCTGTGGGAATTTTATTTTAAACTTTTTCTTAGTAAAGTTTACTTTTTAGAGCTGTTTTAGGTTCATTCACAGCAAAATTGAGCAAAGATACAGAGATTTCCCATAATCCTCCTGCCCTCACACATGAATAGCCTCCCCCATTTTCAGCATCCCCCACCAGAGTGGTACATTTGATACAATTGATGAACCAGTATTGACACATCCAAATAAAACTATTTTTTTGGCAGGGGGAAACGGAGTCTCTCTCTGTTGCCCAGGCTGGAGTGCAGTGGCGTGATCTCAGCTCACTGCAACCTCCATCTCCCGGGTTCAAGCAATTCTCTTGTCTCAGCCTCCTGAGTAGCTGGGACTACAGGCACACACTACCATGACTGGCAAATTTTTGTATTTTTAGTAGAGACGGGGTTTCACCATATTGGTCAGGCTGGTTTCAAACTCCTGACCTCAAGTGATCCACCCGCCTCGGCCTCCCAAAGTGCTGGGATTACAGGCATGAGACACTGCGCCCAGCCAATAAAACTCTTAGAACAAGATTAATTGATTGATTGAGACAAGGCCTTGCTCTGTCTCCCAGGCTGGAGTGCAGTGATGCAATCATAGTTCACAGCAGCCTGCAGCTCCTGGCCTCAAGTGATCCTCCTGCCTGAGCCTCTTGAGTAGTTGGGACTATAGCTTGTGCTACTGCTCCCAGAAGTCTCTTATTTAATCTGTCTTTTCTAAAGTATAGATGTACAGCTCATACCTTTAGAAATTTCTGAGTTTTTATGGTGGTTCTGCAAATAAACCTGTTTGCTTCTTATTTCTGCCTTCCCTTCCTTCTGAGCCTTTGGTTTTTGATTTTCTCTTATATGCTGGTTCAGCTGTCCTTGTTTCTGTTGCTTTAAAGCCTTCAACATATTATGAACATTTTCCACCAAACATATTGTTCTTATGAGTACATCGTAATTTTAGGGCAAGAAGCAGAGATGAACTTTGCTTTAACTCTTTTGTGTTGAAGTATGCTAATGGCAAGCATGTTTTTTAAATATAAAAGTTGTACAAGTTGAGATGTTTAATTCCTTTAAGAAAAAGCATCATAATTAGAAGGGAGAATTGCTGTTATCTGGAAGGTGTTCAGACAGTTGGGGGAAAAGAAAACAACCAAAACAGCTGCAGTGTAATTTCCATAAGGGAATGGGCTTATATCTTTGTTTATTTGTGTTTGTTTTCCATTGTACACTCAGTGCCTAGCACGGGGTAACACAGTATGTGATTAACCAACAGTTATTGGAAAAATATATTTTAGTGTGTTATTTTAGATAATTAAAAGTACATTTAGGAAATATGCAACCTTTTTGTTTGGCTTTATTAATTTGATCTTACCTTCCTTCTTCATTTCACCTTTAAAATGCTGATGATAGAAGCAGGAGGCAGAGAAATTATAGGCAAATAGGGGTGGGTCCCTGGTGAAACCCCACCTCCAACGTGAAAAGCTTGAAACCAGCAGCCCAAAGTGGGAACTTCTATTCCTGTTTGCCTGCACTGTCCTGATTGGTTCTTTCTGAATAATGTCTTTTTACCAATTGAATGTTGCCTTTTCCAAAGCTACCTATGGCCTGCCCCACCCGTATCCTGTGCCTGTAAAGCCCCGGACTCAGTAGGTAGAGAGGAGAGATTCTGCCAGACTTTCGGGAAAAGAGATGGCTTGACTTCGGGGAAGAGACTGCTGTACTTCGGGGAAGACCACCTACTCTTCCCGTCACCTCTCCAGCTCCCCTCTCCACTGAGAGCCATTTCCACCGCTCAGTAAAATTCTCCACCTTCACCATCCTTCAAGTGTCTGCATCACTTCCTTCTTCTTGGATACTGGACAAGAACTCAGAACCCACGGAGTGCAGGTACCCAAAAAGGCTGTCATACTGGCCCTTTGCCCTCGCCGGCGGAGGGCAGCCGCCCCACGCAATGTGGTAAGGGACCAACTGAGCTGTTAACACACACACAGACAGACGGCAGAGCTAAAAGCTCACTGTAACACTTTCTGTGGGGTTTTGGGGTCGTGGGCACCCTCACCTGGGCGCTGCTGTGGGACCTGCATGGAGCTTTCTCTCGCTGGCTCCTGGAGCAGCCGGCCAGGTCCTGCATTCTCTTGCTAACATGCTCCCTCCTGCAAGGGGTTGAGCGCTGTGGCGTGAGTAAACTGTCGCCCTTGTTGGAAGTCCAATGAAGGGACCGAGAAAAATCCTGCATCACTGATATGAAATGTACCAAATTAAGTAACATCATCTTATTTCTTCTGATTTTGTTTTCAGTTTGTTTATATTCCTTTCCATAGGTATTATGTGTCTGTTTTAGTTCATAAAATTGTGGCCTAATTTATATTTTGACCATTATTCAGCTCACTGTTAGTACTCAGGACTAATTTCAGTTGCTTATTTAGACACATCGAAATAAATCACATTTTAAGGCTGGGCGCAGTGGCTCCTGCCTGTAATCCCAGCACTTTGGGAGGTTGAGGCCAGGAATTCGAGACCAGCCTGGGCAACATGGTGAAATCCCGTCTCTACTAACAATACAAAAGTTAGCTGGGCATGGTGGTGCGCACTTGTGGTCTCAGCTACTTGGGACTCTGAGGCACGGGAATCTCTTGAACCCAGGAGTCAGAGGTTGCAGTGAGCCATCACACCACACTGCATTCCAGCCTGAGTGAGATTCTGTCTCAAAAAAAAATTTTTTTAAACGTAAATAAAGACCACACTATCTTTTTTGAAGATTATGTTCACATTTCATTCTCTCCATTGAACTGTATAGATGTATTACCTGTATATAAAGAATGTAAATTTTTTTGTATTAAAAATCGACACCTTAAAAAAAAACTAATATCACCACAAGGTTAAGCTCTGAGGAGATTTCAGCTTTACAATAATTACAGTGTTACAATAATGTTTAACTTCTCAATAATTAAAAACCAAAGCAATGTTGCAACCTTGGTTCAATATTCAAATATATTTTTCTTGGTAACCAAGCTACTTCACTATTTATAGTACTTTATAAATGATTTAGAATTGTTATGCAGTTTTTTCAAAGAATTATTCATAAGGTAAATTTAGAAAATTATTTTAAAACGAAAGTGATGCCCACCAGATGGTGCTATTTCGCCTGTTTTATCTGTGACAATAAGTAGGAAAAATGAATATAGAACTTCAAAAAGTGTGTGGAAGATCTAGAATATTTGGGCATTGTATTTTGGGTGTAGATGAGCTCAGTGGAAGGAAGCATTCCAATATTCTAAACTTGTGCTTAGTACTGTATGTTTATCTTAGTAAAGGTAAAGATGAATTCCCAGAGTTAATATGCCAGATAACCTTTTATTTAGTCTAAATATGTTAAGTAGATTTTTTAAAAAGTTGACCTATATGCAAATTTTATTAACTTCATAGCTGTATATGCATGAAAAATGAAATTATTTATTAGATATGTGTTACCAAAATTTGTTTCAAGATTTCTTTGTATTGTTAAGTAAACAATATTACTATCTCATTTGAGTTACATTGTGATTTACAAATTAAGAGAAACATTTTGATTATTTTTGTGTTTGTAATTATTACCCAGAAACTTAGGCTTGAATTCACTATTTTTACAAAGGAAAGAGATGACTCTTCTAAATTAATTTTTGTATTAGGAAGAGGGCAAACTATGTGGTACAGTGTTCACTTAGATGCAGCCATTGAATGACGATGCATTAGAGTCAAAATGGTTAGTTCGCTAATGAAATATACTTTTCAGTAAAGTTGGAAAGATTTAGCCAGCTCTTAAAAGTGTTTCTAGGATTTTAATGTAGTCTTTTTCCCGCTGATTTTATTATCACTCTGTATTTTTCTCTGGTCATGAGATTGAACCATAAAAGTCATGTAGATGCTTGTTATAAGTATTTGCCAAAGTCATCGTTGTCAGTGATTTTATTGGCATGTGTGAAATTAGAGATTAAACTTGCTTTTAAATCTTGCATTTGAATTTTTCTTCTGGAAGGGTACATGTATAACTTTCAATTTAATGTTCAATTATTGGTAACAGAATGAAGCATCTCTCTATAGGCCAGTAAATATATATAGTAGATTTTATTGTATTCCTGTACTGTTTTTGAATGAATATTTTACTAATTATATTAACATAATCCTCATATATACCCTTAAGATTAGGACCTACTATAATGCTTTATTTCAACTTGTTTCATAGCATTTGTCTTTTTTAACTTTGGATTATAGTTTTGGAATATAAATCAGATCCCTCCTACAAAAACATAAAGTTCTTCATGCTTTCTCTCATTCCACTTATCACAATACTTTACATGTAGTAGATGACCCTATATATTTTTTACATAAATGAATAGTTTTGTCATGCCAAGTGTTGTTATTAGTATTATAGTACAAAGGAAATGATTTAGATAGCTTTTCTTTCTTGAAGGAATTTCCTTAGTGACAACAAGTATTCCTCATTCCATAGTTTTTGTTTTTGTTTTTTTTTTTTGAGACGGAGTCTTACTCTGTCACCCAGGGTGGAGTGCAGTGGCACAATTTCAGCTCACTGCAATGTCTGCCTCCCAGGTTCAAGCAATTCTCCTGCCTCAGCCTTCTTAGTAGCTGGGATTACAGGCATGCACCATCACGCCTGGCTAATTTTTGTAATTTTAGTAGAGATGGGGTTTCACCATATTGGTCAGGCTGGTCTTGAACTCCTGACCTCAGGTGATCCACTCACCTCAGCCTCCCAAAGTGGGATTACAGGCATAAGCTACTGCACCTGGTCTCTGTTCTACAGTTTATCTTATGCTTTTCTGAAATGGCTTTTTATAGTTGGGTTTAAAAGGATCATCTCATTGGAATCTCGTATCACAGTTATGATGCATTCTGTCATGATGAGGATAAGTGTGTATTTTCAGGTTAAAAAAATCAAAATATTATTGTCAGCCTGCATGAGTATTAGAGATTGTCTGGTCCAGGAGTTCTCAGATTGTGATTCAAGGGCCTCTTGTGGGAGGGGGGGTCAGGGGTCCTTAAGACCTTGACAGAAGTTCTGTGAGGGCAGAACTATATTCAAAGTAATACTAAGACTGTGTTTACCCTTTTCATTCTCATTCTCTCATGAGCGTAGGTGGAGTTTTCTAGAGGTTGCATACCATGCCATACTGATTGAATGCACAAGTTATATGAGACTCTAGCAGTTCTGTCAAAAGACAAAGTTACAACAAATTTAGTTTAAAGATCTCAGTCAGCTTTATTGTGATTCTAGAATCAGGCAATACTTCATTCCATAAAGTAGAGTGTGTGTTCTAATGAGTTGAGCAGATGGTTGGTTTTATAGACAGAAAGGGCTGAAGAAAGCAGACTGGTCATTTCAAAGTGAATTCTCTTGTAAGGTCTGGATGGGGAGACAGGACAATAGAAAGATTGGTTAATATCAGGTTACTTCAGATTAGGGATTAAAACAGAGGAAACTTCATTATCATGCCCATTGAATACTTCATTATCATGTGCATTGAATATTGAAAACTGTCCTGTTTGGGATATTAGGCTGTTATCTGTCTCTCCTGATATTTTAGAAAGTCAAGATAACAACTCAGTTTGGGTTTGGTGAGCATGGGTGACTCCATTTTGATTTTTAGTCTGGTCTTCTTTTGGAGCCTAGTGTAGGAGTTTTGTTCAAAACAGTGGCCTATAATTTTGGCTTCATAAGCCAGACATTAAAGAGATTTGCAAAGATTATAAAACAGTGCTTCTCTTGTCACTAAGATTTTTTTTAGTTTGGAAATAGTTATTTTCATAAAATGTTACATTAACATTTAATGAATTTATTCTTAAAATAATAAATATTTAAAAAAGTTATATTTTGACTTCTAATATGATAACTAGGGCTAGATATTAAAGCTCCTTGAATTACTTGATACTCTTTTTAAAGTGTAAAGGGGTCCTGAGATGAAAGTGTCTGAGAACTTATTATCCTAATTCTTTATCCTCATTTCATAGATGAGAATACTTTGAGCCCAGAGAGGTTAGTTTAGTTAAGTACACTCATCCAGTTTTTGGCTTAGCTGATTCTTGGATCACTGACATCTGGCTTTTTTTGATTTTTTTTTTTTAAGTTTTTTTTTTTTTTTTTTTTTTTTTTGAGACAGAGTCTTGCTGTGTCAGCTAGGCTGGGGGGCTGGAGTGCAGTGGTGCAGTCATGGCTCACTGCAGCCTTCACTGACTGGGCTCAAGTGATCCTCCCACCTCAGCCTCCTGAGTACCTGGGACTACAGGCACATGCCACCATGCCTGGCTAATTTTTGTGTTTTTTGTAGAGAAGGGTATTTTTTGTTGCCCAGGCTGGTCTCAAACTCTTGGGCTTAAGTGATCAGCTAGCCTTGACCTCCCAAAATGTTGGGATGAGCCACCTTGCCTGGCCTGATATATTTTATTAGCAGTTTTGCTGTTTAGATATTCTTCAACATAATACCAACCATCAGCTCCTTTAACAGTTTCTTCGTTTGATATTTTAACTAACTTTATTGAGTACATGAGTAAATTAGGAATATTGACCTACTTTTTCAACAACAATAAAATGGTGTTTTTTTAAACTCAAAAAAATGTCTAGTATAAGCTTGCTATAAAGTATGAACTTTCTAGTAGAAAAAGGGAATTGACATATGAAACAGTGTAACCTTAGCGTCAGAAAGAATAATGTTGAGGGCAAAGAAATAGGTTCTTGTGTTTTAGAGACTCTTTTACTGTCTTTTTTCCTTTTTTTCCCGCCTTCTTCAGCAATAAAACATTGGTTACAAGCTTCCCTGGGCATTTATGGCAGCCCACCTACAGAAGAACAAGTGTTCTGTTTTAAAATTTTAAACATTTTATCAAGAGGATAATAATTACACATATGCTGCTTTTTTGATGGATATGTATTATTTCTCAGGTTGAGCCTCATGGTGGGGGTGCTAGATTCTAACCCCCTCCTTTTAATTGTTGAAGGAATTTAAAACTATGTCATAAAGAAACTTCATAATTTTAATTCAAAGAAAGATAATTAGGATATACATAATATCCCTCTTCCTTTGAGGGGCTTCCTTCGTGTAGAAGACATGGACTGAGTGATTTTTGCTCAATAAAGGAAAACTTTCTAGTAGTAAAGAAATACAAAAATAGAATCAGCTTGTTTGGAAGTAGTGAGTTCCCTTTCTTATGAGGCGTTAAAGCATAGACCAGATTATTGACTCTTGGTAGGAGTACTAGCAAATGAATCAGTAGATGGAGGGTTAATTGGGTTACATGACCTTTCAGATTGCTTTTTTTTTTTTGAGGTGGAGTCTCGCTCTGTTGCCAGGCTAGAGTGCAGTGGTGCAATCTTGGCTCACTGCCACCTCCGCCTCCTGGGTTCAAGCGATTCTCATGCCTTTGCCTCCCGAGTAGCTGGGATTACAGGCACGTGCCACCACACCTAATTTTTTGTATTTTTAGTAGAGACGGGGTTTCATCATGTTGGCCAGGGTGGTCTTGATCTACTTACCTCATGATTTGCCCGCTTGGCCTCCCAAAGTGCTGGGACTACAGGCATGATCCACCATGCCCAGCCTTCAAATTCTTTTATTAAGTGTTTGAGTATACTTGTTCAAAATAACTTTTTAAACAAGTTTAAAAAGGCAGTTGGTTTAGCAGATGTATTCTACTTTTATATCAGCTGCTCTATTAACCTAAAGATTTTATGGATCTGTGGTCTCACCATGATCACTGACATCAATTCTCCTTGAAGGAGGATGAGTTTTGTTTGTTCATTTTATTGCAAACCATTTGAAGAGATGATGGATTGGTAGCAGAAATTTGGCAGAGAAAAGGATGATAAACATTAGAAAGGGGGATAAAGGCCACTGGAAGACATAAATGAATTGATGATATTTTGGTGTATATTTTCTCATTGCTTTATGATTATAAATATTTTCTGCTGCTTTTTGCCACTATCTGTTTTTCATGTCTTCCAATAAAGTATTCCATGACCAAAATTTGTGTGAAATTCTCTTCGGTTGTTGCTGGTTTTATAAGTTATAGGGTTCTTTGGAATATAATTACTGAAATGATGACTACACTAAAACATATTACTTCTTAATTTAACAAAGTATTTAGTTGGGAGGAAGGCTCTAGCTTTTCTTATTTTCTTTAATGTTTTTTAGGCATGCTAGAGAAAAATAGTGTTCTTACTATTAGTTTTGAACATTTTTTTATGACTATAGAGTTGAAAGCCCAAAACACTAGAAGTAAATGGATCATTGCAAAATATTTGTTTTGTTTTCATTTGTGAGTGGGGCATTCGTGTGTCACTGTGTCTATGCTTCTATTTTTCTCTGTATATAGTTTATATCCTTAAGACTTTCAGAAAGAATTTGAGATCTTATGTTGTTTTATTGTATATGCATGTACATGCATACACACACACACACACACACACATACACACACACACACACACAGAGTTTTATTTGTTCATGATATATTTAAGGCCTGACATAGGTCTTACAAAGTTCAATTACTATAGGGCTTAAGTAGGAAATGAATGGTAAAATGAGCCAACTTGAAGCAATAAATACTGACTGATAGATTATCACATTCTTCCAAATAAGATATGTGGCATCGTAGAATCTTGCTCTTAGATACGCAGATATGTGTGATGTTTAAATAGTTAAGAAATTCAACCAGAAATGAATGAAAGCGTTTTCCCATTATCCTGTCATATGCAAATTACCAGATCATTCAGTTCTTCAATTTATCAATTCATGTATTTATTCATTTAACTAATATTTGTTAGTTTTATACTATGTGTAAAGCCCTATTTTAGACACTGAATACAGTGCCAGACAGTAATTTTCCTTCACTCATAGTTTATACTATAATAGAGAATGTAGAATTTAGCTTTAAATTTCCTATTCAATAAGTATTTTTAGTAATATGTGAAGTACAAGAGCTTCTGAAGACTTATTGCGCCACTCTCTTCCTATTCATCCATTTACCAGTTGTTACTGAATGTTTACTCTATGTACTAGAAATGCAGAGATGAGTAAGATACAACCTGGCCCTGAAAAAAATTCAATCTATTTGGAGTTATAGACAAGCAGTAACTAGCTATTATATAGTGTGATGATGGCTATGATATAATTACAAATAATATTCTGCAAGAACAGTAATTTTTTCTAGCTGTGAGATATGCAAGAAGCTATCATAGATAACTAATATTTGAGGATGAGTAGAAATAGTTGGGTATAGGGAGATCAAAGGAGAAGTTACTCCTATTCCCCAAATAGAGGGTTCTTCATGAACACACAGAAGTAGGCAAGGTCTGTTTGGAGAATGGTGAGATATTGTGTAGTTTGGGTAAAACACTGGATATGTCATGGAGGGAACGGTAAAAGAAGAAGCTACAACGTAGGTTCAGGCCGAATTGTGAAAAGTTTTATATACAAGGTTAAAGTTGGCTTTTTATTTTACAGTTAGTTGGGGACCTGTGGAAGATTTTTCAGCAGGCAAACATACTTAGTCTGAAGTTTACAAAGATAGTTGATAGAATACAGGATGAAGTAGTGAGAAGTTGAGGCTATGGAAAGGCAGGTATACCAGTTTGAAAACTTCATAATAGATATGAATGAAATAATGAGGGTCTCTTATAGGGTAGTAGTAGTAGTGACTTTAGAACACAGCGATGGATTAAAAATCAAATTCAGAGGTGTTTTTGTTTTGCTTCATTTTTTTGAGACAGGGTCTTGCTCTGTCACCCATGCTGGAGTGCAGTGACATGATCACAGCTCACTGCAGCTAGGGCTACAGATGTGTGCCACCATGGCTGGCCAATTTTTTATTTTTATTTTTATTTTTGATAGAGACAAGGTCTCATTATGTTGCCCAGGCTGGTCTTAAAATCCTGAGCTCAAGCGATTCTTCCACCTCAGTCTCCCAAATTGCTAGGATTACAAGCATGAGCCACCATGCCTGGTCCAGAGTTAGAACTGACAGGATTTAGTGAGTGATCCATGTGGAGAGAGGGCGTTGAAAAAGATTTTGAAGTTTTGTGTTTGGTGTCTGCATAATTAAATGCTGGTACTATTAACTTCAAAAGGAAAAGCAATATGGTTGAGGGAAGCAATGAATTTGGTTTTGTAATATTGAGGGCAGGAGTAAACCTAAGGGAATGTTGGAGGCATTTAAATTCTAAGTGGAGGAGATGCCTATTCAAGAGAAAAGAGGAGGAGTAGGGGGAAGAGATAGCTGTTCAGTGTGTCATTAAACCTCTCAAATCCTCAGTTTGTTATTTATCATATATTGGAGGTAGAATCAATAATTTTTCTGGTTTTGAAATAACCTGTGTTTTAGTTATCACAAATTCTAAATTAATAGTACAAAAATTATAATAATTATAGTTTATATGTTATAGACTGATGATAATATTTATTGATTACTTCCTGTGAAGTTTAGGTAAAATGCTAAGCATTTTGCATTCATCATCCATTTAATTCTCCTACCAATATGAGTTAAATATTATTACTATCTGGATTTTCAGAAAAGGGAAGATAACTTGACCAAGATTGTTACAGCAAATAAGTGGTGGATGGGTATTCAAACCCAGGACAATCTGACATTAAAACTCAAGCTTTTAACCACTATATTATTTGCCTGTCTTGTAGAACATAAGAGTTGTAATGAATCTAAAACATCATCTAGCCCTTTCCTGTAATCAGATATATGTCATAGCTAAGGTCTGTAATTAATGTCAAAATTAGCTATCCAATTTACTTAATAAGAAGCTTACTCCACAGCCATTCATTACTGCTGTTTTCCTTGTGGCAGATACTTTTTTTTTTTTTGTCGACTCACCTCTTTACCGTGTGATGTGAGTAAATTCTGTATAGTCTAGGCCACTCATGATTATCCCATTTTTCTTGCTAGTCATTAATTAAGACCTGGGCATATGACTGATATCTGACCAATAACTCATATGTGGCCAATGAGACATGAGGGGAGGTTTGGTGGAGGGGCTTCTTGGAAAGGTAACACCTCCTCTCCCCTCATTTTTTGGATGTTTCTATCTAGATGGGTTCTTGGAATTGTGGGAGCTATCTTGTAATTATTTGGGGCCTAGGTCAGGATAAAACCAAAACACTGGATGGCACAGTGAAAAGATGGTGAGAACTTGGATCCTTAATGATCTTGTTGAACTTCTAAATTACCCATTCCTAAAGCTATTGTGCCTCAGGACTAGGTCTTACATGAAATTAGAGGGAATTTATTAGGCTGTGTGAAACAAGGACTTTTTAAGGCTACTAACAGTTTTTTTCTTTTAAACGATACTTATCACTGAAAGAAACCTAACTGGGATCTGCAGTGTTTATCTTTGTCTGAAGTAAATAGAAAGGCATTGTAGGGCTTGCATTACTGTTGAGACACAATTAAAACAGGAATAGAAGACAATTTTTGTGTCACTGCACGTAATTTAATTGGTATAGAAGTTGGAGATGATCATGCTCTAGAAAACAGATCTTATATATGTTAAAGGTAGCAAAGTGTCATTGAGGAAATGAGTCTGATTATTCTGACAGTTTCTGTAGGTAAAAGGAATAGAAAGTAAGTGTTCAGATTAGGTTAGGAAATAGAAATGGATTTAGTTTGTAGACAGTTAACCTACGTTTCAGGGTCCTTCCAAGACTCTGGAAGAATCTCAAGCAATGTGTTAACATAATGTTTTGGGTGAGGCGGGGTAAGATTTGCAAAAGTTAGATATTTAATCCATTAAAACTGCTATTCCTTTTCACTTAGACTTTCCCTGTATCATACCCTCATATTGGGTGGCATTAGAGTGGCCTGAGCTAAGGGAAAATTGAGGAGAGGATACATTTAGAGATAGTATATGGTTAGCAGTTGTTTATGTGTCCAGTTATTTTGTAGGCATTACTTCCAGGAATGTTATTACTGTCCACTGTGTCTACTTACCTGGCCTTGTGATACATAGATGTAGTTTTACAGGGCAGGTGAGCCCCAAAGTGGGGCTCAGCCCGTGAGGGTTCTTGGCTTTGCCCAGAAAAGAATTCAAGGGCAAGCCAGAGGTAGAAGAAAATAGATTTATTGAACAGGCAGTGTTACAGCTCTGGTGGTGTTATAGCTCCGTGACTGCTCCTGCAGAGCAGGGCTACCCCATAGGCAAAGAGTAGCAGTTCAGGGCAGTTATTAATACCCTTTTTTAACAACATGCAGATTAAGGAGTGGTTTATGCAGAAATTTCTAGGGAAGGGATAGTAACTTTTGGGTCATTGGGTCATTGCCATGGAAAGTGGTGGTAACTCCTGGGTGTTCTTATAGCAGTGTTGACATGGCACACTGGTGGGTGTGTCTGATGGAAAGCTTCTTCTGCCTAACCATCTTTCAGCTAGTCCTCAATTTAATTGGGTGTCTGAACCCGCCTCTAGAGTCAAGTCCTGCCTTCTAACTCAGTAGGGGCAAGGGTCTTAGAGCATTATAAATATGTTCTTTGTGGTAGAGGTAGAGGAAGAGAAACATCGTTTAAGTGTTTAGAGTGAGAAACTAGTCTGGAAAATTTTTCTACATCTTGGAACTTAATTGTGGTTTTCGTAAATTTGATAATATTCCTAAGAATGTATATGACATTATCAGTAATAAGTTATAAAGAAGTTATAAAGCTGATATAAACTCTCTACACTGCCTTTTTTTTTTTTTTTTAAGATGGAGTCTCCTCTGTCACCCAGGCTGGAGTGCAGGGGTGTGATCTCTGCTCACTGCAACCTCTGCCTCCCAGGTTCAGGTGATTCTTTTGCCTCAGCCTCCTGAGCAGCTGGGACTACAGGCACGCACCATCATGCCTAACAAATTTTCGTATTTTTAGTAGAGACAGGGTTTCACCATGTTGGCCGGGCTTGTCACGAACTGCTGACCTCAAGTGATCCGCCCGCCTCAGCCTCCCAAAGTGCTGGGATTACAGGTGTGAGACACCGTGCCTGGCCTACACTGTCAGTACTAAAAATTGATCAAACACAGTAGTAAAAAGATAAAATTATCTTTCTATTCTCTTAATGTTGCAAAATTGTTATATGAAGAGGAAATCAAGAAATGCAGCCAGAAATGTAAGAAAATAAGAGCATTATAGAGATAGATTAGGCAATTAATAAAGATATGCTCTTTTGAAATTCATGTTTTTGGCATTTATTAGCCTTTTAAAGTTAGTGATTAGTTGTAATTTATTTTCTCATTCCAGATATTTACTTCACACCTAATTTTGTATTCCTTTCCTTAAATAGAGTCCCACAAATTATAAAAAAGGAATTAGCTCACCAAAAACACCAAATGCAGTATTTTTAATATTTACCTTTCAGGTTCGGTTGCTGGATCTAGATATGCCTCTTTTTTTTTATTTCCTCATTTTTTCTTCTAAAAAGAAAAGTATGTATTTTAATGTCAGATTGCTTTTGATTAAAATGTTTCATATTAAAATTGTATACCTGAAAAATATTATTCAATAACACACTTCAAAAAGTTGACAGTTAAAAAAAAAAAGAATAGCCCTTGTTACTTTTCTTATCTAATCACAGAGTTTGTGTAGTGAATGTAAAAAGAAAAAAAAATTGTTACAAGTTTGGAGCAAAGAGCTCTGTGTTTAAAAGGAATCTCCTTCTTTTTTTGTGTGTTTTTCCTTTTGTACCAATGGGGAACCTAAATCTGTTTTAGTTGCACAGACACAATGGACAAATAGTCATTTTGTATTTGCCAAGTGTGATACCTTCCTTTGTTTATTTGCTATTAAACTGTTGAGAGTTTTATGGCTAGTGGATAATCATTGTTCAAACTTTTTAATAACTACAGTGAATTGTGTTAATATAAAATTATGCTGTACAGTATTTTCTTGTTATGTTGATGGTCAAAGTGAACATCAGATATTAAAAATTTAGATGAGTAAAATATTAAACAGCCTATTTTTGTCATGTAACAAAAGACCATGAGATCCATGGAGGAAAAAAGGAGAGCTTTATTTTTCTTTAGAAAACAATAGTAGGTTGGGGATATGCAGCCTGTGGTGTAAAATGAAAATGAGCTCCTAGTTGGGGGTTGGAGAGTTAGAAATTATAAAGGCAAAAATTGTAGGACAGGGGAGGTGGGGTCAGGGAAGTAAGGAATAAAGTATTGATTAGATGACCTTTAATCACCAAATCACCAGTGTGTCTTAGTTGGTTGTTTCCAGGTGGTTGGTCAGTTGGCACCAGGTGGTCTTTTGGTGATCATTTGGGGAATTTCCAAATGATCACCAAAAGGAACTGTTCTTTGACTTGGTGGCAGAAAAACAGGTTTTGCAACACTTTTAAGGACACAGGGTATAATTGCTCCCTTACCCTGTCATTGCCTCTTGGTTCTGCTTTTACTTTTGAGCCACAAGGAGTCTATCTTGTCTATTAACTGGGGACATAATTTGACAGTCCAATATGTATAATGATGACAACAGCTCCACTAACATGAATGCCATTCTTAGAATTTCTCATAGATCCTGGCATTTGGTACATCTGAGTTGAATAAATAAAAGTCTGGGGAATGAATGAAAGAAAAATTAGTTCAATGTCCTATAACTTTAAGTTAATTTATTAGAATTGCCACCAACAAAATTAGCTCTAGCATTTAGATACTAAAAGCAATTTGTCAAGCAAACTTACTTTTGCAGTTATATCTCCATGGACAGTCAGAACAGGTATTCTTCATTTCTAAAACATACTGCTGTTCTTTAAGACCATTCTTTGGCACTGTGGAACTTTAGTTATTTTCTAGACATTTGTTAGCCACTAAATGTCTCATGCCAGGGACTCATATTTGTAAATAATAGTGTCTGCCTTTGAGAAGCTCATAACTGTGGGTAGTCAATGAACAGTCACAGTGCAGATCTGGAATCAGTGTTGAGGGAGTACAAAATCCTTTGGGTGTTGTAATCAGAGTCAAGAAAAGCTTCACAGTGGCGATAGGCTTAAGCTTAGTTGAAGGAAGAGGAAGCTTTCAAGTGGAGGTGGCAGAGAAAGCATTCTGACATGTAAAAAGGCAGGAAAGCCTGCGTGCAGCATATTTATTAGTTTTGTCTCCCTTGGAGCATTTTGTAAATTTTATTGAGTATTCAGAGTTGACAGAAAGGCAGTCAGGGATCATTTCATGGAGCGCCATGCTGAGAAGATTAGAGGATTTTAAGCAAGTGATGTGGTCAAATTTGCAGTTTTGAAAGAGTACTTAACATTATCCTGGTTATATGTTTAGCAGATTTGGCAAGAACTGATTGTTATGATTTGATAGTTATTTAATACAAAAAGGAACCTGGAATGCTTTAGTGAACATTATGTAACCTATCTTCATGGCCTACTTAGTGAGGTGAACATTTTTTTTTTGAAATTGTAAAGATTTAAACTTTTTGAAGGGTAAACTTTCTCAGATAATTGTGCTTAGTTGTGAGCAGAAGTAAAATAATGTTTTTGCAGGCCAGAGCATTTAATTACCAGTGCAAGACTGTCCAGACTACTCTTTCCATTTACCATGATAACTGGTAAAATGTGAGATGGTGATTTGCTCCATCATCTTGGGTACTGAGATGAATAGATGTGGGGTGGAGTCCTCAAATGACTTATGATGAACAGCTAGTGTAAGCAAGAAAATGACCTTATTGTTTTAAGCCACTGATATTTTGCAGTTCTTACCTGATAAATGGTACATGAACCTAACGTGTTTTTATTGATGCAACCATATATCAAGACAGTATTTTTGAAGGAATCATTGTAGAAGTACAGACATTTATAGAAAATTTTTTACCTCTCTGATTTAGAGAAATTTTTGAAATCACAATAACTTAGGTAACATAGTAACATAAAAGTTCTCATAATATGTGTAAACCAAAATGAGTTACTGCAACTAAGAGTCATTTTGAAAGAGACTAAAATTGACTTATCTTTAATTTGTTAAATAAAAGTGTGATATTAAATCCATTACAAAAATGGGTAAAAATTGAAGACAACTGCAATTTTATAGGTTACTGAACTTTATATTTTACATGATATTACAGTCATCCTTCAGTATACATGGGCGGGTGGTTCCAGGACTCAAGTCTACAAATACATAAGTCCCACAGTGGGTGCTGCGAAACCTACATAAAGGAAAAGTTGGCTCTCTGTATGCGCAAGTTTCGTATCCTGTGAATACTGTATTTTCAATCCACATTTGGTTGAAAAATTTCAGCCTGTAGGTGGACTTGCGCAGTTCAAACCCACTTCATTCAAGGGTCAACTGTATTTTACAGTCAGTATTTGCATAATAAGGAAATCTAAATGGTACTTTGATATTCAAATTTTCACAATAATCTATATGTATGTTTTAAAGTGAGTGTGGTGATATTAATACTTAAATGAAAAATATGAGTTACTAGAGCAATTTATAATTTTATATCAATTGAGCATATTGTTTTTGAAATTTAATTTAGAATAATCATCTATACATAATCTATAGATACTTTAGTCTTTCTATATGACATTCTTATGGTGGTTTATTGATTATCATAGCTATGAATAATGAGTAAAAATTATACAACTATACAAGCCAATATATGCTTGAAATTATTATTTATTGATAGTAAATTAGATTTTGACATGAAATGATTTCTGTTTAGGCAATAAATTTAAACTATAGAAAAAAATGCAGTGTAACTTGTACTGTAAATAAACTATTAGCAATGAACATTACAGTGAGAGCTGATAGTTTATGAATTATTCACTGCAAACTTATTGTCTCTGTGTCATTAACATGTAAGATAATGAGCCTAATTACCATGGCTTTAAACTCAGGGGAGTTAGCAATTTATGTGTAAAAGTTTCTGGGCTGTAGTTACCACCCACAAGGGTACTGAGAGAACTGCAGACACTACTTCTGTGTTTTGTTTCAGAAATGTTCTTTTTCCTCACTTGCTTCCTTCTTAATAAATTAGTTTCTATTTATTTTTATAGTGAGAATTATGAGCTTTTCCTCTTGTTTGAATACCTTTTTAAAGGAGTTATGAGAAATATTTAAGTATTTTTTTTAGTGTAGTTTAGTGTTGTAAGTAGACAAAATATTATTAGATGTATTCTTTTATTTGCTTACATAAGTTGGCATCACTTACTATAGTAAATGACCACAAATAGTGTAATTTCTTGGAAAATCTAGCCTAAAAGGTCAATATTAATAATTGGTTTTCTCCTCTAAAAGGATTTGTACTAAGATGATTTACTTTCAAAGTACTCAGTATTAGCCTATAGCCTTTTTTCTAATCTTTAATATTATATCTTTGATCTTAATTTAAGGTTTTGATGAACTTGTTGCTTCTATTTTCTCTCTTATAGTATAAATTATCTGTAATAAGCCACCTTAATTAAAGTTGGTAAATCTACAACTGCTTCAATTATACACTAATCAATTATACACTAATTTAATTCTACTTAGCAGGATACGGTACATCATTAATCAGTTTTAGACTTAATACAACAGATTTAGAAGTAATCAAAATTGAAGCATTTTATTTAGCTGGGAAAAAAATGAAGGGGTCATAATCTAGTAATTCACATATCAATTCTGATAAAAATCAAAGATTCTTTGCTAAAAATGAAGGAATGTAGCTGTTATGTTTACTGTTGAGTGCCATGGGCTGAAGCTGTGATTATATAATATCTTTAGATGTTAATAGCACAATAGTTTTGTGCTCTACCTTTTTCTTTAAATTGTTATTCATGTTACTAAATGGGTTGTTTTCTGTAACATGGTTGTTTAACGTATACATAATATAAGAATTCCTTGAGTGAATATCTTTTTTGTTGTTGTTGTTTGTTTTTTTGTTTTGTGTTTTTTTTTTTTTTTTTGGTCGCCCAGGCTGGAGTGCAGTGGCATGATCTCGGCTCATTGCAACCTCTCCATTCTGGGTTCAAGCGATTCTCGTGCCTTAGCCTCCTGAGTAGCTGGGATTACAGGCATGTGGCCTAGCTAATTTTTGTATTTTTAGTAGAGAAGAGGTTTCGCCATGTTGGCCAGGCTGATTTCGAACTCCTGGCCTCAAGTGATCTGCCTGCCTCAGCCTCCCAAAGTGTTGGGATTACAGGCGTGAGCCACTGTGCCTGGCATATAGAATATTTACTAGTAGTTTGTTTTGAACATGTAAGCATGTGCACAAATGTATTTTTTTCAGAATTATGTTAAATAAGATGATTAGATATAATTAACTCGAAAATCTTTAGCAAAATGATCTTTGTTTTCTGTGATTGAGGTGGTGACAAATTTGCCTTAGAATTCTTGGGAATGTGTTATAAACTTGATGTAATCATTTTTCTTTTCCTTTTTTTTTGTTTTTTGAGACGGAGTCTTGCTCTGTCACCCGGGCTGGAGTGCAGTGGCGCGATCTCGGCTCACCGCAAGCTCCACCTCCTGGGTTCATGCCATTCTCCTGCCTCAGCCTCCCAAGTAGCTGGGACTACAGGCACCCGCCACCATGCCTGGCTAATTTTTTTGTATTTTTAGTAGAGACGGGGTTTCACCATGTTAGCCAGGATGGTCTCGATCTCCTGACCTCGTGATCCGTCCGCCTTCACCTCCCAAAGTGCTGGGATTACGGGCGTGAGCCACCCTGCCCGGCCCATTTTTCTCAATTATCTGCTCATTGAATTAAATGACTCAGATTGAATTTCATTACTCATTCTTTCTATACATGTTCATATTATTGGAAACACTTCTTGTCCTGCTCAGCTTTCTTTCCAATAAATTAGTAATTCTTTCCTCACTCATCTTGTATTCCTTTATAAGAATGTTCTAGATAGGGATATTCTAAGTTTTGAAGACTATGTATGTTAAGTGCATTTTACCCTTTTGAGAGAGTTTTAGTAACAAGTTTCAGGGAACCCCTAGGACTCTGACCCATTATAGCTTTGGCCATTTTAAAAAAAAACCTTCAAAGGTAATATGTGTACATGGTTAACAATCAAATAGAACAGATAGTCTGTCTAATAATGAAAAACAAGAAAAATCTTGCCCTGTGTTTCTCTGTTCCCACTCCCCCCAAAATCAGCCACTTGTAACTGATTCTGTTTTCAGTGCTTATTGTGGTTGTCTCAACCTGTAGTAGAATTATAGATTCTTTTGTTTGTTTGTTTGTTTTGCTTTTTAAATTAGAGACAAGTTCTTGCCCTCTCACCAGGTTGGAGTACATTGGTGTGATCATAGCTCACTGAAGCCTTGAACTCCTGGGCTCAAGCCATCCTCCTGCCTCAGCTTCCTGAGCAGCTGGGACTACAGGCATGCACCACTCCGCCCAGCTAATTTTTTAATTTTTTTGTAGGAACAGGGTTTTGCTGTGTTGTCCCTTGAATGCCTGGCCTCAAGTGATCCTCCTGCCTTGGCCTGTGATTATAGGCGTGAGCCACTGTGATTATAGTGCTGTGATTATAGGCGTGAGCCACTGTGCCCAGCCTTAGAAATTATTTCTCGATGCTTTTGCTCTTCTGTGTTCTGTGATTAGGTGACTCTTTATCTCACACCACTTCTACCTTTTCTCCATCCTTCCAAGTTGTGATCACTGTTTTTGTTCCTAAATTGGTTATTTTTAAACTTCAAATAATTCAGGGAAATTTATATTTTATGTTTTGTTAACTGTGTTCCCTGCTTACTGTTTCTTCCATTAATTTAAATATCATCGAAGTTGATAATGCTAAGAACTTGTTTGTGTTAAGGTAATTCTCACATGTGAATAAAAACTGATTAGTGCCAAAAGTTTACAATAAAATATAACAGTCTCCTATCCTACCCTGGGTTCTCCAGAAGCGGCAACTTATAATACTGTTAGTTTGTTCTTTCTGATACTAGCTTATTCCTAAATAATATGTGTATTCAGCTTTTCTGATTAACCAATTTTAGATGTTATCTATTGACCTTTTTATTGGGGCCTGGGATACAGATCATATTATATACCTGTGCACCCAGTTCTGAAAAGTTATATAATAATTTTGGTTCAATCTATAAGCAGTCTATAATCGTTATTTATATTATAGTGACTATGTAAGTATTGAGTGCTGTAATATAGCACATTACATTCATTTGCTTAAACAAATATTTGGTCCCCCTTTCCCACCACATTATTTATAGCCTTGTTTATTCATTTGCTTGGTTTCCTATTGGCTAATTTGCTAATCTCCCCCCTCAGTGTTTCAGCAGATCTCTCCAGCACCTCCCATTAATTTTTCTTTGTTTATCATAGGTTCGAAACTCAATAATTTTTTTTTCCTGGAAATTTCTCTCCTTCAGCCCTCTATTCTACTTTACTAAGGAGTTGTCTTACTCTTTTCAGCTCTGATGCTGGGACTTCCCTTCGTTGCTCTTTTGGGGGACAATTTGCTTTTTGATTGTTTTTAGTCTTATTAGTTTATGCCCTTGTTTTGCTCAAGCACATTCTCCAGAGCTTCCTGAGAAAAGAATATGTGAGAAATAAAATTTTTCCGTACATGTAGGTCTAAAATGTCTTTATTCTACCTTTACATAGGTTGGTATTTCAATTAAGTGTGGAAATGCAGATTGAAAATAATTATTCCTCAGAAACTTGAAGGCCTTGCTCCATTAGTAACCAGTGTTTCCTATGTGAAGTTTGATGCCACACTGATTGCTGATTCTTTATATGTGACCTATTTTTTTCTCTTTGGACATTCTTAGAATCTCCTCTTTCCTTCTGGTATTCTGGCATTTCTCAATGTGATTTTTCTTATTATGGCTTTTTTTTTTTTCATTGTTCTGAGCATGTAATGGGCCCTTATAGTCCAGAGACTTAAATGTTCTTCCTGCCATTCATGCAGGTTTTTGAAATTTCTTCTCTACTATTTTCTCTAGAGCTATGAGTTATTTTTATTAGCCAGTTTTCTATTAATAGACACTGGATTTTTCAAGTTTTCCACTACAAAAAACACTCATGGGCCGGGTGTGGTGGCTCACACCTGTAATCCCAGTGCTTTGGGAGGCCGAGGTGGGTGGATCACCTGAGGTCAGGAGTTCAAGACCAGCCTGGCCAACATGGCGAAACCCCGTGTCTACTAAAAGTACAAAAATTAGCTGGGTATGGTGGCAGGTGCCTGTAAATCCCAGCCACGTGGGAGGCTCAGGCAGGAGAATCGCTTGAACCTGGGAGGCAGAGGTTGCTGTGATCACGCCATTGCACTCCAGCCTGGATGACAAGAGTGAGACTTCATCTCAAAAAAAAAACAAACAAAAAAACCCCTCGCATATATTATCTTTTTTGCATGTACTTTTATATAATTGTGCCAGTTCTTCTGTAAGATACACATGGCTTTTATCTTATTACTTTCTCTGAGAGGTAGAGGGTGGGGCAGGGAAGGCAAGGAGAGGAAGAAGCTTTGAGATTCTCCTACCTGAACTTCAGATTCTGGTGTGATACCTCAATATTGAGTTAGAATGGCTTTATCAAGCATGTTTATTTCTAGTTTTTCATATTATTTTTGTCTTAGTCATGAAGCACAACAAACCAACATAGAACCCATTTCATACTGATGAATAAACAGGTAGCTTCATTCATGTATTCATTTATTCATTCAGTCATGTTGTAATACTCTTTGGGAATACAAAGGTGATACTGTACTTGCTGTCATGGGATTTACAATTCTAGGGATTAGTAGGAGTGTAATTGATAAAACATGTATTTGTGCTTTTCAATAGTAATATTGACTAACTCAAGAAAACTTTTGGAGACAGGCTTTCTTTGAATGGACTGTGATGCTTGCTTGTTTATGTTTTCATGAATACATTTATTAGCTTTTGATTTTTTATATTAGGAGAGAACAGTGTCTTGTTGTGGCAGAAATACCTAATATGTAATCCTCTGAATTCTTCAATTGTTGCAAAACATAAACATTTAATAAAGAGTTCAGCAGAGTAGATTAAATGTTATTTAAAACATATGTTATATTGACCTCATGGCTAAATGGCCTGGTTTAGGAATCCATGAATTATCCCACAGGTAATAGCAAAGTTTTCTCCCTGCCTCGTCTCCCACCCCAAATATTTGATTTCCACATATACTGCACAGGGGAATTGAATTTGATGTCAAAAGCCATAAGAAAAAAGAGAAACTTTGCTTTTTACTGCTTTTACTAGGAAATAGAAGACATTTTTAGTGACAGGCTATGCTTCATCATGAAAATACGGTTGGGTGTTTTAGGCCTTCACAAATTTGATTTCATTGTACTTAGTAATGGATGTTAGTAAGCTGTGTGAGATGGAGAGAAATTAAAGAATAAACAGGAACCTGTCAAACTTGCTAGTGATGTTCTACAGTTTGTAGCATGAATTTTCTTACTTTTAGTTTTTCCTTGTGAAATACTTTATGTAGAACAAACTAGCAGTACTAAAACAAACACCCATGTACCCAATCTGTCAACACTTAGATTTGTTGAAGATTTGGGTGGGCAGAGTCTTCCACCCAAATGGTAAAAGGGGAATACATTACAAGTACATCTGGGGTTCTCTGTATACCTGTCTTCAGCCCATTTTCTGTCTTATTTCAAAGTTCACTGGTGTTCCAGTTTTGTTTTTAGCTGTAATGCTTTTCTTAGTGCTTAAAATATATGTGTATATATTCATAAGCAATATGAAGTATTGATTTGCATGTTCTAAAACATATTTTACAGTGCCTCTCCTTCGGCTCGCTTTTTTGTGTAACACTGAATTTTTAGATTTTTCCATGTTAATGCATGTAATTTATATGTAATTTATTTTCACCTGTATAGAATTGTATGAATACATCACAATTTATTCTTTGGTTGAGGAATTACAGGTTTTTCAGTATTAGAAACACTACTGC
Source organism: Gorilla gorilla gorilla (assembly GCF_029281585.2). NCBI lineage: Eukaryota > Metazoa > Chordata > Mammalia > Primates > Hominidae > Gorilla > Gorilla gorilla. Next base: position 41,487,593 of record NC_073232.2, on the reverse strand, counting down.
GTTTAAGGTTCTTGTACTGATCTGTTTATGCATATGTGAAAGATTCTTGAGGACTGTATTTTAAATATGTGGATGTTTAAATTTCAATTAATTAAAATTAACTCAGTTCCTCAGTTACACTAGCAATATTTAAAGTGTTTACTAGCCACATGTAACTAGTGAGTAATGTATTGGATATTGTGGATATGGAATCATTCCATTATCATAAAAAGTTTTATAGGCTAGTGCTCCTTGGGGTTTATACCTGTGTGTGGAATTGTTGTGTCATTGGGCTTGCACATGTTGCACTTCAGTAGATGTTGCTGAGTTGTTCTTTCCAGTGGTATCTGAGCATTCCCTTTCTCAATTGTCTTGCTAAGAATTGGTATAAACAGAAATTCTAATTTCTGTTTTGTAGGTGTGAACTGTATCTCATTGTGGTTTTAATTGAATTTTGAAAATATATAGTGAGGCTGAGCCTTTTTTCTTATACATGTGTTTACCTTTTACAGTTCCCATCTTGTGATTGCCTCTTAATGTCCTTTACTCATTTTTTTCTTTTGAGATATTTTAAATTACTGATTTGCATGAGTTTTTTTTTTGTATTTTATGGATACAAATTCTTTGATTATATTTGCCATATATCTGTGCCTAGTATGTGACTTGTCTTTCATTTTGTGGTGTCTTTTGCCTCACACAAGTTTTAAAATGAAATGTAATCACATTATCAATTTTTAAAAATGCTTTATGTTCTTATGCCTTATTTAAGAAATTACTTCCTACTCTAAGGTCAGAGTTTCCCATATGTGCTTTGCAGAGGTAGATCTTTCATCTAGTAGTATGTAATTTTTGTGTATGGTGTGAGGTAGAGTTGGAGACTTGAGTTTTTTTGCATATGGATAACCAATTATCTTTGTATAATTTTCTGAAAAGTTTATTGCCTTAATAGTTTTTTGTTTGCATGGGGATCAATTTCTGGGTTCTAATTCTGTTCCATTGGTCTATTTGTCCCTATACCAATGTTTCAGTTGAATTTTCCTTTTTGTCAAAGTACCTATTTTTTTCTATTTTTTGTAGAGACAGGGTCTTGCTTTGTTGGGTAGACTGGTCTTGAACATCAAATGATTCTCCTGCCTTGGCTTTCCAAAGTGCTGGGATTACAGTTGTGAGCAACCACACCTGGCCAAATTTTCTTAAAATGAAAATAACAGTGATAATTTAGGTCCAAGCCCTCTTCCCAAAATTGATTTAGCTGATGATAAGCTATAATATTGGAATTTACAATATAAAATACTACAATTTTTTTTTTTTTTTTGAGACAGAGTCTTGCTCTATCACCAGGCTGGAGTGCAGTGGCGCAATCTCAGCTGACTGCAACCTCTGCTTCCTGGGTTCAAGCGATTCCCCTGCCTCAGCCTCCTGAGTAGCTAGGGACTACAGGTGCGCACCACCATGCCCAGCTAATTGTTTTTATTTTAGTAGAGACGGGGTTTCACCATGTTGGCCAAGATGGTCTCAATCTCCTGACCTCGTGATCCACCTGCCTCGGCCTCCAAAAGTGCTGGGATTACAGGCGTGAGCCACCGTGCCTGGCCTAGAAAATGATATTATAACCAGCAGATGTGAACAATAACATTTTTTTCTGTGATGATATTTGAGAAAAGCGCAACTTAATTACAAAAGAGTGAAAAACAATCACTTTATCAAAGTTAGAACTTCTGTACACTTTCAAGTGGTGAATTGAGCCTCACTTAAAATCTAATTTTCACTTTTAATGCCATTTGTTTTCTTTTGAGATGTAACTGATTCATTTACCACCAATTTTTATAAATTGGATTTGTAGTTTGGCCATTGTATGAAAATATTTTTTTAAAAAAGTACATGGGTCATATGGGTAGTAATTAGGCAAACTGGTTTTAGATTTGCACTACCTGTTCAATTATCTGAGATTTAGGGGATCTAGGGCATGTGAGTAGAGGTTCTATTAGGTTTATAAAGTGCTTGTGATGATAATATAGGTTAAGGACCAAGTACCTGGGAAAGATCAAGGGCATACTAAATAGCTGTTCCTAAAGTAATGGGACAATTTCAGAGAGAGGGATGAGAGAAGGAGACTTAAGGATGATGCGTTGATGTGTATGTATATATAAATGAGACATAAATGACTTTTGGAAGGGTTACTAAAGATAAACAGCAATAGAAGACTAGCCTATGTCCAGCAGCAAAAGGAAGTAGAAGACAGTGAGTCAGATAGTGACCAGTACAGGACACTAGGTGGTGCCATTAGTCTTAGACTGTTTATTTGAAGTCTCTGGAGGCTCAGTAACCTCAGAATAGAAAGATCGAAAGGCGGCCGGGCACAGTGGCTCACGCCTGTAATCTCAGCACCTTGGGAGGCCGAGGTGGGTGGATCACGAGGTCAGCAATTCAAGACCAGCCCGGCCAACATGATGAAACCCCGTCTCTACTAAAAATACAAAAATTAGCCCGGCGTGGTGGCGGGCACCTGTAATCCCAGCTACTCGGGAGGCTGAGGCAGAGAATTGCTTGAACCGGGGAAGCAGAGGTTGCTGTGAGCGGAGATCGCGCCACTGCACTCCAGCCTGGGTGACAGAGCAGGACTCTGCTTCAAAAACAGAAAAAAAGAAAGAAAAAAAAGGCACTGCTTGTATAGTAAATGAGCGAATTGTCTTATTGAGTATAACCCATAGTATATTATAGTTCTTGATATTTTCTTCTCCAGTGATCATTTTGAAAAATTTTCTGGAATTTGCATTGTAAAGAAGTTTGTCCTCCAAATAAACTGTGTTTTAAAAGTAATAGTTCATTTCTTTCTAATTTTAAAGGTTGTATATAAAAAGGTATTTTCATTTAAAATTCATATTAAAAAAGATAATTGAAGTTTTCATATTGAAATTATATAATCAGAAGGAACTTGGTGTTTTAATAAGCTTTAGTGGTCTTTTCCTAGGTCAATGTACAATTCCACTGAATGTTTTTGAAATACATATCCATGGGTTCCACATTGGTGGATTAAACCGTGGAAAGAAAATATTAGGGAAAAAGAAATTGCCTGTGTACAGAGCATGTACACGTTTTTCCTTGTCAATATTCCCTAAACAATACGACAAAAGTTTACATACATTTCCATTGTATTAGATATTGTAAGTAATCTAGAGATGATTTAAAGTTTGGGGAGGATGTATGCAGGTTATACGCAAATACAGTTGACCCTCAAACAGCACAGGTTTGAACTGCATGCACCTACTTATATTAGTTTTTTTCCAGTAAATACAGTTGGCCCTCTATATGGGTTGGTTTGGCATCTACAAGCAAAAATGGATGGAAAATACAGTATTCAAGGAATGTGAAAGTTGTGTATATGGAGAGAAGGGCCAACTTTTTGGATCTATGGGTTCAACAGGGCTAACTGTGGTACTTTAGTATGTGTGCATTTTGGTATCCAAGTTGGGTCCTGGATCCCTCAAAGATACTGAGGGATGACTGTATTGAAGATGATTCCTTGATTCCTTTATTCCTGTTACATTTTTTTTTTAAGATTCCAGATTGGGAATAATTAAGTGCATTATTTGATTTCTGGAGATGAGTTACACCATTAAATTTTTGTTGATATGTGTATCGTGCAGGTGACAGAAACCCTAACTCATACTGGCTTAAGTAAATGGAAATTATTGGATCACATATCTAAAAAGATGTTGGTATGGCTGATTTTAGGTGAAGCTTGATGCAGCGGTTCAAATAATTTTATTTGGACCCTCTTCACCTCATCTTCTAGAGGTAGGGTACTGCCATCAGCTATTGGCTTATATCCTTATTTGTGTTTGTTTGTGTGTGTGTGTATGTTTTAGTGGCTCTAAAAACAGGTGTAGGATTATGTCATATTAGGCCTCTTTGGCTTGTTTGGGTTCCATATCTACTCTGCAACTGGAGATAGAGTTAACACTGCTGGAAATTTATGGATTAAGAGTGTTGAAGGGATGATTCCCCAAAGAAAATTTGGATCTTATTAGGGAAATAAAGAATGGTTGTAAAATTGCACTTATTTCTTTAAGGAAGTAATCTTAAAGCTGTTTTTCTTTGCCAGGTATGGTGGCTCACACCTGTAATCCCAGCACTTTGGGAGGCTGTGGTGGGAGGTTCACTTGAAGCCAGGAGTTTGAGACCACCCTGGGCAGCATAATGAGATCCCATTTCTACAAAATATTTAAAAGTTAACCAGAGATAGTGGCATGAACCTGTAGTTCTAGCTACCCAGGAGGCTGAGGCAGGAGGATTGCTTGAGCCCAGGAGTTCGAGGCTGCAGCTCGATTGCGCCACTGCACTCCAGCCTAAGCAACAGAGCAAGTCACCATATCTTTAAGAAACAACAACACCCCCCAACACATGAAAAACTTTTTTTTTTTTTGGCTAATCTGTTCTTACACTATTGATTTTATTTCACTAGAATTTGTTTTTACTTTAATCTCATCTGTGCTACTTATTAGTTGTGTGACTTCTCAGAGTCCATTTCTTCACTGGCAAAATTGTTGATACAACTATTGATATAGTTATGGTGATGATAAAATAAGATAATGTGTGTGAAATACCTAGCCTAGTGCCTGGCATATATTAGATATTACAGAAATGTTAGTCCACTTGTAAGCATGGTTATTACCCAGACATGTTTGGATTTTATCAGTCTTTGCTATATGTTTTAAATTAGCCTATAATCTGTAAGTATCATAAATGTTGTAGAATGATCAATTTTCAGATTATCAATTTGATTTATTGATTACCGCTTTCAGTGCTGAAAATGACAGTTGGTAGATATTGTCCAATTCATGACTTGCCAGTATTTTTATCCTAGTACTTAATGTGCAGATTTAGCTTCTGCAAGATTTTTACAATTAATCTATGTGGGGAAATATAAATTATCTTCAAGGAGTAGCAGTAAGTGTAGTGAAATTATGATAAATGGTTTTATTGTTTGGGGAAATAATATCAACTGCTTCATGTGTTTGAAGAATAAAAGGAAGTTGGCAGCAAGGGAGAAAGATGAATGATTATGGTTTAAACTTGTTTTTTAATTAAAGTGCTTCATTGTTGTACACAATATTCAAATTATATTTAAATGTAACATTAATTTTTCTATTAACATTCATCTTTATTAGAAAATATTGCTTGTATTTATCATAATTTTTTTCCCCACCAACTATAACACTCTTATAATCTATTTGGGTTAATGCGTGTGTAGTCTCAAGAAAAGAGCCTCCTTAATTGTTTTTAAACTGTTTGAACACTAGATATTCAGTAACCTACATTTCCAATAACTAACAATACACATGAAACTCTTGATAGTGATGGAATAGAACTAATCATTTCCTTATAATATAGCGATACATCATTATTTGACTTATGACATATTTAACTCTGGTTAGCTACAAGCAGCTTTATAGTGGCGTCTTTTATTCAGATTTGAGAAGTATCAGTGTAACATATAAAGAACTTATTTTTACTAATTTTCACCATATTTTATAGACACAAACCACATGAGACCAAAAATAGTGTATACTGACCTGGCTGGTCATTTTATGGTTGGTTATTGTGTTTATTATTCTGTACTATGTTTGTTGTATTTGTGCTTTAGTTGCTATTTATTTTTAAGAATATTGTGTTATGTAGGTGTAAAAGTGATAAGAATGTGCCAGGTATGGTGGCTCACTGTAATCCCAGCACTTTGGGAGGCCAAGGCAGGCAGATCACTTGAGCTCAGGAGTTCAAGTATATCTTTTGTAATCCCAGCACTTTGGGAGGCTGAGGCAGGTGGATCACTTGGGCTCAGGAGTTCAAGACCAGCCTGGCCAACATGGGGAAACCCTGTGTCTACTAAAAATACAAAAAATTAGCTGGGCGTGGTGGCACGTGCCAGTAGTCCCAGCTACTCGGGAGGCTGAGGCAGGAGAATTGCTTGAACCCAGGAGGTGGAAATTGCAGTGAGCCAAGATCACGCCACTCCACTCCAGCCTGGGCAACACAGCCAGACTTCATTTAAAATAAATAAATAAATAAAAGTGATAAGAATGTGACATGTTAATAGGGAGAGATATTAGTCCGATGGTAATTAAAAGCAGAGAAAGTTTTAAATAAACTAAATGGTGAAGAATTGGTTTGTTCAACAATAGGAGTTATTTTGAAGAATAAAGCAAGGTGATTAAACATGTGAAAAGTAATGTGCCTATGCCCCAAAGTGCTATTGCTTAGTGGGTTATATCTATTGATAATTACCATATTAGAAATTAAAATGGAAACGGTTGAAAATATTCAATACATTTAAAGATAACTGTAATAAACCCAGTATTTGCTAGCATAAACACATTTTTGTGGAAAATAATGATATTTTCTAAACCAGAAAAAAATTGTTAAAAGAATGGTATTGCTTTTTGCAAATCTCTTTAATGTCTGACTTAGTAGAAGACAGCTGGATTTTCATCTGCTTCTGCCTGCAATCTGTTGTAATATATTGAACTGATCCAGAACTCCTGGTCTCAAGCCATTGTTCCACCTCGGCCTCCCAAAGAGCTAGGATTACAGGTGTGAGCCACTGCACCCAGCAAAGCAAATTGTTTTAACCTTGTTGGTTCCCTGAAAAGATTTTGTGGGACCCTTGTTGTTCTTAGACTATGCTTTGAGAACTGCTGGCCTTAGCAATTGAAAGTAAGTACAGTAGGAGACATTGGTAGAAATGCTTTTGAATTTACAGTAGAGTCTGGGCATCAATATTAGATGTCTATTGATCTTTTATTAAAAGACTAAGAGTTTGAGAATTTAAAGGCTAAAACATTATAGGTCCTGCTGATCAGACTTTTCATAGCCAGATAGTTCTGTAGGCTTAAGGCCCTTTAAATCCAGATAATGTCCAAGTAAGTGGCAAGGCAGCAATTTGGATTCCATGGCTGCTAAAAAGTTTCTTATGGCATTTGTACATAGATCATTAAGAAGAGAGGAATTATTTCTCACAACCAATTTTTAGTGTAGACAAAACTGGAATATTTTGGAGAAAAATGTCTTAATAGAATGCATAAAGCGGTAATGTAGTCTTCTATTTGGCAGGAATATATATAGGGATGGTCACTTTAGATTAAAGAACAAATAAAACTTAACCTACTTATAAACAGAGGCTTCTGTATTGAGAATTTTTCTTAGTATAACATATATTCACCTTCGTATCAAGTTGTGGGGGTTTTTGATACCCCCAAATTGACAGTTATTCAGCTGAAACTTGGAGATAGGACAGACCTTGATTAATATTTGGCAATAATTGTCAGTTCTAATGTTGGAATTTTTGCTCTAACCTTGTTGATTAAGCATTTAACTTATTTACATTTTTATGCTTAGGGATTAAAAGTATGTCTACTTTACATTTATATTCAGGTATATATATGTATTTTGTTGTTGTTGTTTTTCTTATTATTATACTTTAAGTTTTAGGGTACATGTGCACAATGTGCGGGTTAGTTACATATGTATACATGTGCCATGCTGGTGTGCTGCACCCATTAACTCATCATTTAGCATTAGGTATATCTCCTAATGCTATCCCTCCCCCCTCCCCCCACCCCACAACAGTCCCCAGAGTGTGATGTTCCCCTTCCTGTGTCCATGTGTTCTCATTGTTCAATTCCCATCTATGAGTGAGAACATGCGGTGTTTGGTTTTTTGTCCTTGCGATAGTTTACTGAGAATGATGATTTCCAATTTCATCCATGTCCCTACAAAGGACATGAACTCATCATTTTTTATGGCTGCATAGTATATATTCAGGTATATTTTAAGGCAGTTTTTAAGTATATCTTTTTTCTTTAATAGTATTTATCAAAAATGTAATTATTTGATATGACAAAGCTGCTTCATATTTTCATATTAGCTTGAACTTTCCATTGATATGTCAAGCAAATAAATACTTAGTTTTTTTCTGAGTAGAAACCAACTGTACTGCAAACCCATTGATAGTAAATTAATTGCAGGGATTTAACATGTAGGGAAACCTTAATTATTCTGAATATACTTATGTTATGATGTGTAGATGATTTGTTTACTGTCTTTAATGTGACTGAGTCAAAATATGTGTAGTTATTTGCATAAAAGGGAAGTGTTGCTAATATATTTTGCATTACTTAATGTTATATATAAAATTAATTTTCCTTGTAAGGGATGTGAGAAATTTTTTTACTCCTCATTTCTGTTTATTCTCATCTATTTCTTTGAAAATGTAGATTTAATTTATTTAAATACTGTGTGATGAAAACATTACAGATATGTTCTTGCTCTCTCTCTTGTTTTTTGAGACAGGCAGGGTCTCACTCTGTCATCTAGGCTGAGTGCAGTGGCATAATCATGGCTCCCTGCATGTCAGCCTCCTGGGCTCAGGCAGTCCTCCCACCTCAGCTTCCTGAGTGTTTGGGACTACAGGCGCGTACCACCATGCCGGGTTAACTTTTGACTTTTTGTAGAGATGGGGTCTCACTATGTTGCCCAGGCTGGTCTCAAACTCCTGGATGCAAGCAATCCTCCTGCCTCAGCCTCCCAAAGTTCTGGGATTACAGGCATGAGCCACCACAGCCAATATGCTTCATTTTCTACATCTGATTATAATTTAAAGGATAGTATTATAAATGCTTAATTTTATAACCTCCAAATAGTGATATTGTATTGCTCCTTATTGTGATGGATAAATTATAAGACATATGTGTTTAACTGGTTTGGTGGCAAGTCTGTTTACAGAAATTTGCTGTTAATTTCTCAGTTGTTCACATGAACTTATCTGATTTATAGCTTTGGCCAGCAATTTACAAAGAAACTTCAGTCTGTAGGGCTTCCTGTTGCTCTGAGTGGGGGCTCCTTCTACCCCTGTTCAACTTCAGTCAGCCCATGGTCTATAGTATAGTATACCTCTCACAAGGTCTTTATACTGCAGATCCTCTCTGCTGCAGATGCTTGGGCTTTTGCCTTAAGCACACTGGTGTAATTAGAAGTAGAAAAGAAGAGAAAGGGTGAATAATAAGAGACGAGAGGATTTAAAAATGGTTGAAACAGGAGTTGTGAAGTTTGAGTGTGGTGGGTGTGGAGATGTGCAGCCCTGATCCTCCTTCAAGGAAGAATTGTGGCCCAGTTGTGGGGAGGTCAGTCATCAGAAAGCCTTCAGCTGTCTGGCCTACAGAGGACAGCCAAAAAAAAAAAAAAAAAAAAAATCGCCTTAAGCTGTCAGCTCCTTCAGGCTCTACCTCAGTTGCGGAGAGCCTCCTTGCTTAAGGTCACATCCTTTCCAGGGCAGCACTTATCCTGCAATCAAGCAAGACATGTTTAAAGGCCCAGCCATTTTGTTCAGGCCTGAGACAACTCTGACAGGTGATATACCACCAGAGATCTGCCAGGTTGCTTGAGGCTTTGTTGGGCCTGAATTGCAATTTGATTTTTCCCTCTGCCCAATTCGGCTTTCTTCCCCAAATCTCTTCTTCTTCTTCTTTTTTTTTTTTCTTTGAGATGAAGTCTTGCTCTTGTCCCCCAGGCTGGAGTGTGATGGCGTGATCTTGGCTCACTGCAACCTCCGCCTCCCAAGTTCAAGCAATTCTCCTGCCTTGGTCCCCTGAGTAGCTGGGATTACAGGTGTGTGCTACCACCCCCGGCTAATTTTTGTATTTTTAGTAGAGATGAGGTTTCACCATGTTGGCCAGGCTGGTCTCGAACTCCTGACCTCAGGTGATCCACCCGCCTCGGCCTCCCAAAGTGCTGGGATTACAGGCGTGAGCCACTGCGCCCGGCCTCTCCCCGAATTTCTTTCACAGGGATTGACTGCTAATAAACATCATATACCCAAAACTACTTCAGTGTCCATTTTCAGAGAATCCAGCTTGCAACAGGCAGGCGTATGGGCTTCATGTTGTCCTAAACCTTACGTAAAGTTCTATGCAATTTTTTTTGTGAATTTGCATTTTTCTTAGGAGGTCTGTGGCTTCCATTGTCTTCCTTAAGATAGACTTGAAAATTAAAGATTTTTCTCATCAAGGACTTAAGAAGGAAAGGCTTAAACATTTTTTTTTGACTCAAGATCAAACTAAATACACTTGGCCGTTGAACAATATGGGGGTTAGTAGTGCTGACCCTTTGCACAGTTGAAAATTGACATACGACTTTTTACTCTCCCAAAACTTAACTATTAATAATCTACTGTGTACCAGAAGTCCTACCAGTAACATAGTCTATAAACACATATTTTGTATATGTATTAAACACTGTATTCTTACAATAAAGCTAGAGAAAACAAAGTGTTATTAAGAAAATCATGGCCGGGCATGGTAGCTCACGCCTGTAATCCCAGCACTTTGGGAGGCCGAGGCGGGTGGATCACCTGAGGTCAGGAGTTCAAGGCCAGCCTGGCCAACATGGTAAAACCCTGTCTCTACTAAAAATACAAAAATTAGCTGGTTGTGGTGGCAGGCGCCTGTAATTCCAGCTACTCAGGAGGCTGAGGCAGGAGAATCGCTTGAACCTGGGAGGCAGAGGTTGCAGTGAGCTGAAATTGCGCCATTGCACTCCAGCCTGGGCGACAAGAGCAAGACTCTGTCTTAAAAAAAAAAAATCATAAGAGAAAACCTGTTTACTATTCATTGAGTGGAAGTGGATCGTCATAAAGATCTTCATCCTTGTCATCTTCATACTGAGTAGGCTAAGGAGGAGGAGGGGTTGCTTTTTAAGAGGCGGCAGAGGTGATTAGTAGGAGAAAAAATTTAATGTGTATGTATATATATATATATATACACACATTATATATATAAAATTTTTTTGTAGAGACAGGGTCTTACTTTGTTGCCCAGGCTGGTCTCGAACTCCTGGGCTCAAGTGATCAGCCTGCCTCCTAAAGTGCTGGGATTACCAGCATGAGACACCGTACCTGACTGGAGGAACTACGTTTTTGATACGGTACTCAGAGAACTGAGTGCAGTACAGAAGCTTATACACCTTTTTTTTTTTTTTTTAATAGGGAAGTGGGGAAATGGAGAATGTAGACAATTCTTTTGAGGGCCAGTAAATCATTTAGGTGGGAGGCAGACATTGTGGGAAGGTGAGAGGTGAAGCTGCAGGTTGTCTTACCATGCAGATGAAGGCCCCCTGGGTAATCTGTTGGAGCTGCCCTGGGAAGAATAGATGAAGTCTTTCTGGGCAGTAATGATCATGACTTCCAGCTTCTTCTCATGTAGTCGACCTTTCCTGATCATTTGATGAGATCCCTAGGAAGGGGGTTTAAGACAATTGCATTTCTTTTGGAAAGAAGCTTTTTTGGGCTGATAAGGAAATACCAGAGAGAGCCCCTCTCTGCGCTGGGGTGGGGGACACAACAAGGTTAGAGGGATCTTGATTGTGAGGCAGCTTCTAAGGCCTTTAAGCATGTCTAAGTGCCAGTCTTTGGGGGTGTGGTTTGAGAGACCAAAATAGATGCCCCTTTATTAACTAGGACAGATCTTAAGGTTAAGGAAACAAAGTTACCTATCGGTAGAAAGTTCAGGGCCCTGCTGGTGTGGCAAATTTCTAAATTCCTATGGCTACAAGAAAAATCACTCTTATTAAACTCTCTAACAATAGGAGCTTTCAGACAAATTATCACAATTCTGATTTACAGCCCAGACTACTACAACTCTGGACAGAATTCCCAACTTAGAAACATTCTTTTCTTTTCTTTTTTTTCTTCTTTGAGACAGAGTCTCACTCTGTCACCCGGGCTGGAGTGCAGTGGCACGATCTCAGCTTACTACAACCTCCACCTCCCATGTTCAAGAAATTCTCCAGCCTCAGCCTCCAGCGCGGACCGCTATGCCTGGGTAATTTTTGTATTTTTAGTGGAGATGGGGTTTCGCTATGTTGGCCAGGCTGTTCTTTAACTCCTGACCTCAGGTGATCTGCCTGCCTCAGCCTTCCAAAGTACTGGGATTACAGGCATGAACCACTGTACCCAGCCCTTAGAAACATTCTTTTCTGATAAGCTTTACAGACCTTGAGTTTCAACCAGCTTTAGAGGCTGGGCACAAATTGTCTTTGCATCCTGTAGTTTTTATCTTTTGATGTAAAGAGCCAAATTCCACCTTATTTTAATGCTAAAGCCCCACCCCAAAGTGAACATAGGATGTATATTACACATATGTTTACCCATTGCACATGCGCTCAGCTCTTCTCATAAATATGAATAGCTTTCCCCTAAATCTGCTGAATATATATGATTCTGTTGTGTAATATGGGCCCTGTGAGGCATAAAACCCAACGTATCCTTCCCCTGTTTGAAGACAGAGCACCTTTGGTTTGCACTGGAGACTTATTCTTCCCTGGTTGCAAACCCATATTCCCAGTAAAGCTCTCCTTTCTACTGTGTAGCTTCTGGTTATCTTTTGGATGACAGGGGTATTGCTTTCTGGGCCCTAACACTGGGAAGCAGCACTTAACCATTGTAAGCAAGGAGAAGGGTGTATTAATTTTCTGTTTTTCAGATAACAAATTGACACAAATTTAGCAGCTTTAAAACAATACCCTTTTGTTATCTTATAGTTCTATAGGCCAGAAATCTGATACAGTGTGTCTCACTCAGCTGGTTCTCAGCTCCAGGTTTTACAAGGCAGAAATCAAGATGCTGGGAGGATAGTGTATGTTCCTTTCTGGAGGCTCTAGGGGTGAATGTTTCCAAGCTCTTTCTGGTTGTTAGCTGAATTCAGTTACTTGCAGTTGTAGGACTGAGGTTCCCATTTACTTGCTGGCTTTTTGGGAAGTGGTGTTTACTTGTTTAATCTCAGTGGTGTTTACCTGTTTAATCTCAGTGGTATGTGTAGTTATATGGGATTGTGTGTTTTAAATTGATCTCTTTTGTACCTTTCCTTTCTATTCCTTTGATTTTTGTTCTTTTTCATCTCCTTTTACTTTCTTTGGGTTTATGTATTATTCCTTTTCAAATATCTTTTTTTTTTTGAGACAGAGTCTCAGTCTGTTCACAGACTGCAGTACAGTGGAACGATCTCAGCTCACTGCAACCTCCACTTCCCTGGTTCAAGCGATTCTCCTGCCTCAGCCTCCGGAGTAGCTGGGATTACAGGTGCCTGCCACCACACCCAGCTAATTTTCCTGTTTTTAGTTAGAGACAGGGTTTCACCATTTGGCCAGGCTGGTCTCGAACTCTTGACCTCAGGTGATCCGCCCTCCTCAGCCTCCCAAAATGCTGGGATTACGGGCATGAGCCACTACACCCGGCCTTTAAATATCTTAATAAGAATACTTAGCTCATTCATTTACAGCCTTTTTTCATTTCTAAGATGAGCACTTAAGTCTATACATTTTTCTCAGAATATCTTTTTTGTGTGACCTGGACTGTGTGAGATAGTTTTTTACTTTTTCATTTTGAAGTGTTTTAAATTTCTTTTGTTTTGTTTTGTTTTGTTTTGTTTTTTTGAGATGGAGTCTTACTCTGTCGCCCAGGCTGGAGTGCAGTGGTGTGATCTCGGCTCACTGCAAGCTCCCCCTCCCGGGTTCACACCATTCTCCTGCCTCAGCCTCCCAAGTAGCTGGGACTACAGGCACCCGCCACCATGCCTGGGTAATATTTTTTTGTATTTTTAGTAGTGACGGGGTTTCACCGTGTTAGCCCGGATGGTCTCGATCTCCTGACCTCGTGATCCGCCTGCCTCGGCCTCCCAAAGTGCTGGGATTACAGGTGTGGGCCACTGCGCCCAGCTAAATTTCTTTTATGGTTTCTTTTTGACCTGTTGATTGTTTGGGAATTGTTTAGAAATACGGGTTTTTAAAAAGCTATTTTTTCTTTGATTGTACATTGTGGTCAGAGAATAAGTTCCATGTGATATCTATGCTTAGAAATTTTTTAGATTTATATTTTGCCAGTACATGACTACTTTTGTAATGTTTTATGTATATTTGATAAAAATATAGATTATCTAATTATTGGATGCAGAAATTCATATATTCCATATATCATTATATGATCCATATATATTCAAGCTTGTTAATTATTATTTCCTGAATATAATCTTTGTTTATTTATATGCTTGACTGGTCAGTAATAGAAAAATGTTGTGTCAAAATCTACTGGGAGGGGTGGCGACATAGCTCACCCCTGTAATCCCAGCACTTTGGGAGGCTGAGGTGGATGGTCTGCTTGAGCTCAGGAGTTTGAGACCAGCCTGGGCAATATGGCAAAACCACATCTCTACTAAACATACAAAAATTAGCCAGGCTCAGTGGCAGGCACCTGTAAACCCAGCTACTCGGGAGGCTGAGACAGGAGAACTGCTTGATCCTGAGAGGTGGAAGTTGCAGTGAGCCGAGATTGCACCACTGCACTCCAGTCTGGGTGACAGAGTGAGACCCCATCTCAAAAAAAATAAAATAAAAATAAAAAAAAAAACAACCCCAAAACAAATCTACTGTGATGTTAGGTTTGTCCATTTTTTTTCCAGATTTTTTTGGCTTGATATATTTTGAGACTATTTTATTAGATGCACATACTTTTAAAATTACTTTGTCTTACTGGTAATGTGAACTTAAATAATTTTGTTATGATCCTTTCTTTCCTAGTTGATCATCTTTTAGTTTAAAGTTTATCTGATAACAATTACATGTAGTTAAACTTCTTTCTTTTGGTCAACATTTGACCAATATGTCCTTTTTCCTTCTTTCACTTTTTATTTTTATTTTTAGAGTTGGGGTCTGGATATATTGCCCAGGCAGAAGTACAGTGACTGTTTATAGGCATGATGATAGCACACTACATCCTCTAACTTGTGGCCTCAAGCGATCTTCCTGTCTTAGCCTCCTGAGTAGCTGGGACTACAGATGTTAGCCATCACAGTCAGCTTCTTTCACATTTATACATTAGGAGTCCTTTTGCTTTTTGTCTTTTATAATAGCCATTAGTTGGATTCTTTAATCTTATAATCTTTATTTTTTAACATAATGATTTTTGATTTTTGTTCATCCCTCTTGTTCTTGGCTTCATAAAAAAAATTGAGGCCGGCTGGGCGCGGTGGCTCACGCCTGTAATCCCAGCACTTTGGGAGGCTGAGGCAGGTGGATCACGAGATCAGGAATTCAAGACCAGCATGGCCAAGATGGTGAAACCTCATCTCTCCTAAAAATACAAAAATTAGCCGGGCGTAGTGGTGGGCGCCTGTAATCCCAGCTACTCGGGAGGCTGAGGCAGGGAGATTTGCTTGAATCTGGGAGGCGGAGGTTGCAGTGATCCGAGATTGCGCCACTGCATTCCAGCATGGGTGACAGAGCGAGACTCCATCTTAAAAAAATAAATAAACAAAAAATAAAAGTTGAGGCCGGGCACAGTGGCTCACTCCTGTAATCCCAGCACTTTGGGAGGCTGAGGTGGGTGGATCATGGTCAGGAGTTTGAGACCAGTCTGGCCAACATAGTGAAACCCCGTCTCTACTAAAAATACAAAAATTAGCTGGGCATGGTGGCTGATGCCTGTAGTCCCAGCTACTTGGGAGGCTAAGGCCAGAGAATCACTTGAACCCGGAGGTTGCAGTGAGCCGAGATCGTACCACTGCACTCCAGCTTGGGTGACAGAGTGAGACTTCATCTCAAAAAAAAAAAAAAAAAATTGAGTGCCTTTTACCCAGAGCCTCACCAACAGAATTGCCAAACTTTTGATTTTTTCTTTTTTTGCCAGTTTGATCACTAAATAGTGATGTTTCATCTTACCTCGAATTTTTTTTTTCATGAGTGAAGTTGAGCATCTTGTTTAAAAACATTTGTGGCCAAGTGAAGTGCTCAGGTCTGTAATCCCAGCAAGTTGGGAGGCTGAGGCAGAGGATTGCTTGAAACCAGGAATTTGAGATCAGCCCAGGCAATGTAGGGAGACCCCGTCTCTAAAAAATAAAAATTAAACTGGTGTGGTATTATGTACTTGTAGTCCCAGCTATTCAGAAGGCTCAGGGAGGAGGATCACTTGAGCCCAGGAGTTTAAGGCTGCAATGAGTTATTATTGCACCACTGCACCCAACCTGGGTGACAGAGTTAGACTAGATCTCTTAAAACAAACAAAAAGTTTACTTTTCTCTTTTCTGTAAAATGGCTGTTCATATCGTCTCTACCACACTTATTTTTTTGGTGGGATTGTGTCTTTTTAGTGATATCTGTGTTTGTGTTTTTTTGTTTTTTGTTTTGGAGCCAGGGTCTTGCTCTGTCACCCAGGCTGGAGTGCAGTGGCGTGATCTCAGCTCAGTGCAACCTCCACCTTCCTCAAGCGATTCTCCTGCCTCAGCCTCCCAAGTAGCTGGGACTACAGGCATGTGCCACCACGCCCAGCTAATTTTTTGTATTTTTAGTAGAGATGGGGTTTCACTGTGTTAGCCAGGATGGTATGGATCTCCTGACCTTGTGATCTACCTGCCTTGGCCTCCCAAAGTGCTGGGATTACAGGCGTGAGCCACCGCGCCCGGCCTTAAACAAGTTTACACACACACACACACACACACACACACACACACACACACACACACACACACACAGTTTTTTAGAGTTGGGGCTTGCCTTGTAGCCCAGGCTGGTGTCTAACTTCTGGCCTCAAGTATTTCTCCCACCTTGGCCTTCCAGATAGTTTGGATTATGGGTGTTCACCCCTATGCCCAGCTCTAAATAAGTTTTAATGCCAACCATCACTTCTATTTGTAGAGATTCCTAATGCCACCCAGTGTAATGCTTTTGGGGCTATGGCAGTGTAAATTTGGTTTTCTCACTGCTGTTTAGAATTCAGCTTTCTTGGTTCTGTTGAGTTGATCACTGCACCTCACTCTGCTTTCCACTGTCCAAAATTTTGTCACCATTATTTTTTTGTTTTTCTTGTCTTTCAGAGTTTTAGTGAGGTTTCAGGAGGAATCAGAAGTTCATGCATGTATTGAGTCCTTTGGTTTTACTGAAAGTTTGACACATATTTTGAATTGTAGTTATTTTGTCTTTCCTAATTTAGATGCAAAATTAAGTTGTCTAGTGAGATACTCAGTTAATCAAGTTGAGATATTAAGGGTTACAAAAAGGTTTACCACACTGGTTTATATACAGGTTAAGTATCCATAATTTGAAAATTTGAAATTCATAATGCTCCAAAATCTGAAACATTTTGTGAGCCGACAAGAGACTCAAAAGAAATTTTGAATAAGGTATACTCAACTTGGATAATATTCATTTGAAGCATGTAAAGGAAATAATGGCTGTTATGTGTTATACACAAATGTGAAGATAGTGTTGATTTGATGCTTTACTTTTGATAATGTTGATCTGATGCCCTGGTTTTGATCACTTATCAGATACCCATGTGCTTTATGGGAAGTTGAGTTCTTCTTATGCTCATGGGCTGAGCCCGAATTCATCCAAATCAGTAATGGTAATTTTATGCCCTCTCCCATTGATTTGATAGTGAGTGGCCTTGAGAGCAAGTTCACTGGGGGAAGTTCCCCACTTTTTTGGTAAAGAAACATAAGCAAGGGGAAGGCAGTCTCTCTTATGATCCTAGACATTAAATTGTAACTTGCAACTAGTGTAGCTACTTTGAAACCGTTAGGGGACAAAAAATCATCACACTAAAGATGACACAGGAAAAACAAGGAAAGAACTTAGGTCCATGATCTTGATGAGGCATCATAAATTACCTATCCCTGGAGCTGCTGTAGCTCTGGACTTTTTGTTATATGAGATAATAATTCCTCAGATTGACTTAGAATACCAATCAAAATAACTATTATTTTAGCTAGCTAAGAAAAAAAATCTGAGTAAATACCATAAGGTTCAGATTACATAAATATGAAGATCAAAACTGCAAGTTTTCTGAGAAGTTAGTTATTATTGTTTTTTACTAATATGAGCTGCATTGGAAATTTATTTTCTTCTTAAAAAATTATTGCTGTCTTTGTCCATAACTTTTATGGACCTGACATTTTAGTTGTTTGGAAAAATTGGTAATTTTAATCTTTTGTTTTGGTATGATTCAGGTTGACCTGACATTTTAATACATCTGGCTCCTAGGACTGATTAAAGAGACATTTTATTTGTTGAAATATGCACATTTTCTTCATGAAATTGGTTTTCTTTTTTATGTGTGACTTTTCTTGCAAAAGCTTACAAGGCACATGTTTTTGATAGCAGTGTTACATTTTTAATTAATATTTTAGATGTAAAAGGTGACAGTTTAAAAGATTGTTTTATTAGTGGGTTATCCTTAAAAGCAAGTGGCATTTGGTTTTATTTTACAATAGAATTTAGTCTTACATGTTTTTTGTTAAAGTAATGTTACCAAAAAATCTCTTATTGAACTATTTGTGGTGAACTTTTTAAGGATGTTTAAGATTTCACATGCAGTTTAACTGATCACAGATGAAGTTGTAAATTAATACCTCATGAGCGTATTTGACTGCAGGGCATTGTTGTGAATCAAAACCGCTTTGTTCCTGTAAACTGTGAAAGGGGTTTAAGCATATGGATTAAAATTGCATGGTGATACCGAAGTACTTATGAAAAGACACTGTAGTTGGATCATTTAAAATGTACTAAAATATTACGAATAGTCATAAAATATAATAATTCCCTGAAGCTTTTAAGAATGGTAAGATTTAGTTTTATTTCTTCGTTGGATTTAACTACTTTAATAAGAAATTGTTTTGTTGCTTTTGGAACTATGCATAGTAATGAGAATAACCATGATGATGAGAACAGTGGAAGCTTCCCAGAAAACATGTATTTCTTCAGAAATGTTCTTGGTTGTGACAAATATATATATGAAGTTTTTTCTTGTTCCCATCTGAGTCATTCCCTTACCAGAACCTTTAGAATGAAAGGTTTAATGATATCTTCTAGTATAAGATTATCAAATGAACATTGTTTAGTGTAAAATCAGATTTTTCTTTTGCTGTTAATTTTGTCTTATAGTATATGAAAATCACCTGGTGTAGAATGTATTTTTCCTGCCATAAGAAACTGTCAAGAATCTATTGAAAAAATACCATGACAGTAGTTGTTCTGGATGACAATGGTAGGTTCTGATTTACTGACGTAGAAGCAAGCTTCAGTTAGCCGCTTTAGTCATAGGTAAACACTAGATTAGCCTAAGGAAAAATTGTTGGGAAGCTTCTGGAGTTCTCATCTGTGTCACTGTTTAAGATCTCTTCAAGTTCTTTGAAAATTTTGGTACCTCCCTGTTTTACAAATATTCTGCTTTCTGCTATCTCATTAGTTCTCATGTAGATGACATTTCTAATACTAATTACCACACTTTCTTGGACTCCTCTTTTATAACGACCTTTATCTCCATTCCATTTGATCAACTGTTTTTTATGACTATGTTCTGAACCTACTTCCTACCCAGGACTGCTTTAAAAAAAGTAATCTATGTTAGCTTCCTGTTTGGCTTCTTCCTAGTTTGACTTTACTCTCTCTATACAACCTGAGTGGCATGCTCGGTTATTTCAGCTACATCTTACCATTACTCAGTTCTCTCTCCCTTTTGCCCTTGCTGGTTTCTAAATCTGGGTCAATTTGTGTGCCTTGCTTCTTGACTTGATATTACAATTTACTTATTTTGTCATACTAGATGTTTTCAGCCATCTTTGATCCCCAGGTTGCTCACCAACTCTTATTATCATTTGAAATGACTCTCGAATCTTACCCCTCTTTTTGACTTTTATGTTTGTTGCCCTCATCTTCATCTTTTTTTTTTTTTTTTTTTTTTTTAATGAGACGGAGTTTCGCTCTTATTTTCTTTCTTTCTTTCTTTTTTTTTTTTTTGAGACAGAGTCTCGCTCTTGCCCAGGCTGGAGTGCAGTGGCGACATCTCTGCTCACTGCAAGATCCACCTCCTGAGTTCACGCCATTCTCCTGCCTCAGCCTCCCAAGTAGCTGGGACTACAGGTGCCCGCCACCACGCCTGGCTAATTTTTTGTATTTTTAGTAGAGATGGGGTTTCACCGTGTTAGCCTGGATAGTCTTGATCTCCTGACCTTGTGATCTGCCTGCCTCGGCCTCCCAAAGTGCTGGGATTACAGGCATGAGCCACTGCACCCAGCTCGCTCTTGTTTTCTTGTTGCCCAGGCTGGAGTGCAATGGTTTGATCTTGGCTCACTGCAACCTCCGCCTCCTGGGTTCAAGAGATTCTCCTGCCTCAGCCTCCTGAGTAGTTGGGATTACAGGCACGTGCCACCATGCCCGGCTAATTTTTTGTATTTTTAGTAGAGACAGGGTTTCTCCATGTTGGCCAGGCTGGTCTCGAACTCCCGAACTCAGGTGATCCGCCAGTCTTGGCCTCCCAAAGTGCTAGGATTACAGGTGTGAGCCACCACGCCTGGCAAATTCTATTTTTTTTTTTTTTTTTTTGAGACGGAATTTTGCTCTTGCTGCCTAGGCTGTGCAATGGCATGATCTCGGCTCACCGTGGCCTCTCCCTCCCAGGTTCAAGTGAGTCTCCTGCCTCAGCCTCCCAAGTAGCTGGGATTACAGACATGTGTCACCATGCCTGGCTAATTTTGTATTTTTAGTAGAGACGGGGTTTCTCCATGTTGGTCAGGCTGGCCTGGAACTCCCAACCTCAGATGATCTGTCTGCTTCGGCCTCGCCAAGTGCTGGGATTACAGGCATGAGCCACTGCTCCCAGCCCTTCATCTCTTACATTAGGTGCCATAGCACTCACCTCTGTGGCTCTGTTTCTTCTATCCCAACAGCACATGACGGATTGGGTCCCCTTCCATCTCTCCAACTCCCTACTCCTACTACCACATAAATTAACAGAAACTCCCTTTAGTAGTAATTCTCAAATGAGGTGCCAAATCTTGGTCTGTATGGAATGTGTATTTGGTTTTAAAAAAATTCTGAAAGTGATTCTCTTCTGAGGTCCTAAAGGGTCTTTTGCAGGACTTCCTCAAATTCGTCTTTTACAATGCTATAGGAGTCATCTTTGTGAAACATAGATTTACCCATTTTACAACTGTGTAACAACTTATTTTTTGCCAAGTATTGGGATAGCTACTGGAGTTAGTAAAGTGAATATTAGGGTGCTTACTTTTGAGAAAAATGCTAATAATATAGTATAGCCATCATTTACTGGAACTTTTTTAAGTGCTAGTCACTTCATGTATTTATCCCTATAATAGTCCTTCAGTGTAGATATTATTAGCCACTGTACAGATGAGCAGCCATTCTCAGAATTCTGAGGACTCACATAGTAATTCATTAGGCAAGTGATAAGCTTTATGATAAATACTTGAAAGTGACCTCTAAGAGCATAGAGGAGGGATATCTAGTTTAGAGTTGGAAGATTAACAGTTAGAATAGGCTTCACAGAGAAGATGATGTATTAAGCTGAGTATTTAAAGACAAGTAGGAACTTAGACAAAATGATAGATTGGGAAATGAGTGTGTGGCATGGTTATATTTGTGAATAGTCTTTGTACAGAGACATAAGAGAAGCATTTTATGAGAACACCTGGTGCTCACTTAGGCAACACATATACTAAAGTTGGAGAACAGCTCAATATGACTGAAGCATAGTATGTGAGATGGGGAATTTAGAGTGGTTTAGATATAAAGACATTAAACTAGGTTGTATTTTATATATTTATACATCTATATCTATATCTATATCTATACGCATCTGTGGTCCCAGCTACTAAGGAGGCTGAGGTGGGAGGATCACCTGAGCCTGGGAGATCAAGGCTCCACTGAGCCGAGATTGCACCATTGCACTCCAGCCTGGGTGACAGAGTGAGACCCTGTCTCAAACAAAACAAAACAAAACAAAAACCCAGTTAGACTGCTGGAATAGTCCAAATAAGAAATCAGGAGGCCTTGAAACGTGTCAGTGGGATTAAAGAGGAGAGAGGTGGAATTGAAGGTTATCTGGTAGGTGCAATCAACAGACTTAGTGGTTTAAAAAGTGAGTGAGAGGTTATAGTCAGGTTGGGAGGGTATTTGTCAACCTGAAATAAAGGATATTAATGATAATACATAGTACAGTACTATGTATTAATATCCTTTATTTTTTTAATTTACTGTACTGTACTATGTATTATTGTTAATATCCTTTATTTCAGATTGACATATACCCTTTAATATTCTTAAGATCATATCCTTAAGGTCTTAATAGTCTCTGAATAAATATTGGTATAAGCTGCTTCCTAAATGATTTCCCATTTATGTACTGGCGTTTTTATATATCTATTTAGAGACTGAATCTCACTCTGTTGCCCAGGCTAGAGTGCAGGGGCATGATCATAGCTTACTGTAACCTCACACTCTTGGGTTCAAGTGATTCTCCTGCCTCAGCTTCCCAAGCAGCTAGGACTACAGGTGTGTGCCACCACACCTGGCTCATTTTTTAATTTTTGCAGAGACAGACTCTTGCTATGTTGCTCAGACTGGTCTCAAACTCCTGGCCTAAAGCAATCCTCCGGTCCCTGCCTCCCAAAGCAGTGGGACTGCAGGTGCGAGTCACCATGGCTGGCTTGAGGAGTGTTTTTTAAAACATCCTGGCCAACTGTGAGCATTGAGACATCAATTTATCAAGGCTTTACTGAGTGCTCAAAGGCCCAGGCACATTCTAAGTCCTGGAAGAGGGAGCACAGTGGAAGTTCTAGGACTTAGCTATCTAGTTAAATATCTTCAGTTTAAACAGATTTACTCATTTTACAACTGTGTAACAATTTATTTTTTGCCAGTTTCTGAACTTCCAGTTTTCACATTTTCTAGTATTGACAACAAGCTGATAATCTTGCTAGACACAACAGACTCTTGAGGAAGGAATTATTCATTGTGGTTTATAGACAATGATATTTGAAGTTAACTTGCCCCAGGGCAGGAGTATGGTTCTTATATAATGTAGGAAAAGGCCAGTCAACACCAGACCTCAGAGCTACCATTTAATGCATTGTGGCAAATGATTTGCATGTATTATCACACTTAATGCTCACAAGAATACTACCATGAAATAGTTAACATTTAAAACAAATTTTTTTTATTTTAAGGAGACTGGGTCTCACTATGTTGCCCAGGCTTGTCTCGAACCCCTGGGCTCAAGTGATCCTCCCACCTCAGCCTCTTAAAGTGCTGGGATTACAAGCATGAGCTACCGCGAGTGGTCTTTATCATTATTATCGCTGTTTTACAGATGAGAAAACTGAGGCACAGAGACCTGCTTATGGTGACACAAGTAGGAATTGAAAAGATGAGATTTGAATCTAGCTGATCTAATTTATCCTGAAGTTCAAGATAGCAATACAAGAATTATGAACATATAAATGGAGTGAGTGGATATGATCACTCAAGATAAGTCTCTTGGCCGGGCACAGTGGTTCACACCTGTAATCCCAGCACTTTGGGAGACTGAGGCGGGCAGATCACGTGGTCAGGAGATCAAGACCATCCTGGCTAACATGGTGAAACCCCCCGTCTACTAAAAATACAAAAAATTAGTGGGGCGTGGTGGTGCACGCCTGTAATCCCAGCTACTCAGGAGGCTGAGGCAAGAGAATCACTTGAACCCAGGAGGCGGAGGTTGCAGTGAGCCAAGATTGCGCCACTGCACTCCAGCCTGGGTGATAGAGTGAGACTCCGTCTCAAAAAAAAAAAAAAAATCTCTTGGATGAGAAAACTAGACTTAGGATTTAAGGAAATCTACGTTAATGGACTGGCCAGAAAAACAAGTCATAAAGGAAAATTAGGAAGTAATCATGAGAGAGGGGGATGTTATGTCCTATTACCTGAAGCAGAAATATAAATGGAAAACATATCAGTGTTATTGACTGAAGGGAAAAGAAAATATAAAAATATATCTGTTATAAAATATATTCTGTATAAAACTCAAATACCAGATTGTTGTTTGCATTGACGTTGCCTGTAATCCCAGCATTTTGGGAGGGCGAGGTGGGAGAGCTCAGGAGTTCAAGACCAGCCTGGGCAACATGATGGAACTCCATCTCTACAAAAAATTATCTGGGCATGGTGGTACATGCTTGTAATCCCAGCTACTCAGGAAGCTATAGTGGGAGGATCACTTGAGCCCGGGAGGTTGAGGCTGCAGTGAGCCATAATGGTGCCACTACACTCCTGCCTGGGGCGATGTACTGAGACCCTGTCTCAAAAAAAAAAAAAAAAAGAAAAAAGAAAAAAAAATTTTAAGTACTTTTTTACTTAGAACCTTTCAAATGCCATGTTATGTGTCTTTATATACAGAAACCCTGGGCAAAGACAGTATGGCTCTTTTTTTAAGAATTAGGAGACATGAGTGTAAAGCATATTTGTAAATAACGGGCAATAAAATTAATGCGGAAGGTTTGGCTTACATTATTTGGGGAGGGAACATATAAAATTCAATATTCAAATTGTTACATCAACCTGAAGTACAGTGAATCATGACTCAGAAAATCTATGAAGATGAGACAAGGTAGTTGCCTATTGGAATCTTAAATGATACTTTTAGTAGAGATCATGTAAATCTGTGTTGATGTTAAAGAAAAGTGAACATAGGCTGAGCGCAGTGGCTCATGCCTGTAATCCCAGCACTTCGGGAGGCTGAGGCAGGTGGATCAGCTGAGATCAGGAGTTCGAGACCAGCCTGGCCAACATAGCGAAACCCCATCTCTACCAAAAATACAAAAATTAGCCAGGCGTGGTGGCGGGCACCTATAATCCCAGCTACTCTGGAGGCTGAGGCAGGAGAATAGCTTGAACCCGGGAGGTGGAGATTGTAGTGAGCCGAGATCACACCACTGCACTCCAGCCTGGGTGACAAGAGCGAGACTCCATCTCAAAAAGAAAAGTGAACATAAACTTTTAAAACTTCATTACAGAGTAAAAAGTCTTATTAGGTTTTTCTGGCCAAAATTTATAAACTTTTAAAATATTTCAGTGAAGTTGAGCTATATTAGAGGTATCTCTTTACATACCTCTGGAATGGAACTTTGATAACTGTTTATTATAGTAGAAAATAGGATCTAAAATGGGTAAGTTCATTATTTCACTTTGCTTTCTTAATATTCATGGAAGGTATTTTGCCGAAATTATTTTTGGAGAGTATATGAAAAGTAAGTAATATTTTATAAAACTATTGCAGCTGATTTGGAGAATGAGTGGCTACTTTGAAAATTGTCAGTAGATAGGAAATAAAAATAACAGAATGAAGCAGCTCACACACTTCAGAGTTTATTCTCAATATTGTTGAATTGGGCCATAATGTAGCATAATGCCTGGTTAAACTTTATTGCAATTCAAACATCACACCAGAAAGAAATTTTTAAAAACTATATCAACAAATAAATTCACTGAAGTCTGTCTATAGCTTCTTCTAGGAACTACAATTTATTTATTTGTTTATTTTAATATTGTTTTTTGTAGAGACAAGGTCTCACTTTGTTGCCCAGGCTGGTCTTGAACTCCTGGGCTCAAGTGATCAGCCTGCCTCTGAAAGTGCTGGGATTACAGGCATGAGCCACCGTACCTGGCTGAAGGAACTACATTTTTGATAGGGTACTCTGCTTTAAACGCAGTAGGTACTCTGCTGATTTGGGCTAAATAAACATTTCACCTCTCAAAACTATGTGAATATTTGGCTTAAGCAAAGATAGCCTGGGACCATGAAGAAAGCTAAAACACTTAAAAAAAAAGTACCCTTATTTGAAAAGTAGCATGTTTCTTTCTGATTTGGAGTGTTATGTTTTTGTTGAAAAATTGGAAATTACATAAAACCAAAATGAAAAATATAGAGATGATCAGTAATTTCACCATGAATATAATACTCCTCTTATCATTTTGTATTCCCTTCCAACTATTTTTTCTCTTAAAAGTGGCACTATGTTTTTGAAAAAGCTGACTACTTTAAGAAAATTTCTCTGTTTACTTTCTTAATCGTGTGCTTTTCTGAAGAGTTGGCTCTGACGTTGACTACTATAGTAAATCCAGTTTTGATGAGTTTTTCTTTTTTAGTGGGCCAAAAAAAAAAAAGGAAAGAAAATTCTCCTTTGTAGAAAAAGGAGGGAGGATGGAATGTATATTGTAGTACACCTGAAAATCCATACCTTTTCTTAGCCATATACACAATTAGTTTACTCTTTCTCAAGATAATATTTTTATAGTAAATTAGGATTCTTTGTTACAAGTGATGGGAAACCAAACTAGTGCTATGCTAGGTTAAAAAAAGGAATTTAGGGACTCAAGTCACTAAACTACTCACACACACACACACACACACACACACACACACACACACTCACATAGGGGTTCAATTGGGCCTTAGGAATGACTAAATCTAAGGTCTCAAAAGCTGTCAGGTTTTTTTTCTTCGGTTCGTTCTTTGTCTCTGAGAGTTAGCTTCACTTTGTCAGCCTGCTTCTTTATACTCTTCCTGTTTTTCACTCTGACTTACTGTGTTTATAATTATCTTGGGCTAGTTTTTCTTATTGCTCATTTGGAAAAACTATCAGTACTTCTGATTAGTAATTTCAGATGTTTTTATTTTAATTTTGTATGCAAAATAAGTATCCGTGATATTTTAAAAATATTTACTAAGTATTTCCCTAGTCTTTCTCTAAAGGGTAATCTCAAGTGAAACAACTGGAACTGGATTCTCATTTGTTTAATGACTGAAGAAGTCTTCCAATTACTCTACAAACCATCGATAACTTTTGTTATTGTGACCAGTATTCATCTAGTAAGATGTTAAATGCTTTTATGAAAGAGACAAGTGTTTTACCTAAAGAATGAGAAAAAAAACCCCTAATTTTTTGTGAAGTTTTCTCCTTTTTTGCTGAGTGCTTAAAGAAAAAAAGTTTATGTTGTTTTAGGTTTTTCTTCTTGCTTATCACCCTAGGAACTAATTGTGTTACTTTTTAAATTTTTAAATTTAATTTTTCCTGTCCCTTCCCCATGCTTGCTAATTATGTTTTTTAAAGGTGACCCTTTAAGATGGCTCTTATAGAATAAAGAGAGACACTGAATTTTCTAATCTTGTGGAAGAGGTTATATTTAGCCATTGGTATTTTAAGTTGGAGCACTTCATTCTACTGTGCCTTTAGTTTATGAGTCATCTGGAGAAAATGGGCTGCTTCTTGCTTTTAGGAAGAGTCTGTAGCAAATAATAATAAGTGCTATGGGAGATTTTTTGCCAAATAATTTAAAATGGAAAATGTTTTGTAATATATTTTATTGCCCATATGTAAAATACGTACTAAATAATATAGGAGTTTTTGGCTCATTATTATCTTTAGCTCATAAAAATAAACAAAAGAGGCTGGGTGTGGTGGCTCACGCCTGTAATCCAGCACTTTGGGAGGCTGAGGTGGGCGGATCATGAGGTCAGAAAATCAAGACCATCCTGGCTAACATGGTGAAATCCTGTCTCTAATAAAAAATACAAAAAATTAGCTGGGTGTGGTGGCAGGCACCTGCAGTCCCAGCTACTCGGGAGGCTGAGGCAGGAGAATGGCATGAACCCAGGAGGTGGAGCTTGCAGTGAGCTGAGACCGCACCACTGCACTCCAGCCTGGGTGACAGAGTGAGACTCCGTCTCAAAAACAACAACAACAACGACAACAATAACAAGAAAACCCTAATGTCACATATAACAAAAAGAAAGCATTTTCTACCAAAACATTATATAGATTGTTATGAGTTATAGGTAAGTGGAAAGCAAACATAAACCATATGAAATTATTTTATATGCAGGATGTACAGCAGTGGTCAAATCTTAATGATAATTGTCAGTAACTGGGGAGAATATTGTGATTATTGAAGTATTGATTTTTTTTCAAATATTTTTATATTACATGTGGTAACTTTTTATAATCTTGTTTTATATCTACTTTAGTATGATAGCTTTACCATACTAGATATTCTATGAGGGGTAGACAGTTGGCAAAGGATGTGATATTGATTCTAATTTTGGCTACCTTTGTATTATGTGTATCATAATGATTTCACGCTTCAGTTTTCTCATCTGTACAGTATTTTGTTCTTCGTGACTTTTCTTGCGGGAATGAAAGGAGGTAGCATGGAACAAAGAAAAAAGTGTATCATATTGTAAAACAGGAAATTTTAAAGTCCTAGAGTTCAGATTTTAAATCCAAGATGTCATTTTTGAGGTAAATTTGTCAGGTCTCCCTGGGACACAGAATGACTGCATCACTAGAATCATGAGCCCATGGGATTGTTTTTTTCTTTTTCTCAAATGTATTTATTTAACATCTCTCTCCCTCTCTACTTACCTACCTGCCTACCTACCTACTTACCTCTGTCGTGAAACTTTTGGGAGCTCAGTATTGTCTACTATACCAAGAATACCAGTCCTTTACTCATTTTTTTGCATTACAAAGATCATATGGAATATACTGGAGGGGAATTTAGGTCTTTTGGTTCTGTGTTAGAAGAGCCCATTTTGTTTTTCCCTGCATGTGGTAGTCAGTGTATAGGCCTGTTTCTGTGATGGGAAGATGACATCTTTTGTCAAGTCTCTATCCTTTTTGTATGTCAAGGAATCATTTCTTTGCAGTGAAGTAGAGTGTGCCCTGTAGTATAGCACTCTGTGTCCTTAGTCATAGCAATATTGGAGGATTGGAGAGTTAATCATGTTTGAGAAGTTAGGGGACTTGTTCTTTCAGCATTTATTTAATGAATCTGCTTGTATTTTTGATATCCTAATGTGTCCCAACACTGAACTCCTAATCTTTCCTCTAAAACCTGTTCCACCTGCAGCCCTCTCTATTTCACTTGATGGCAGTTTTATCCTTCTCGTTATTCAGGATAAAAACCTGAGACTCATTCTTGTTTTTCCTCTTTCTCTTATATCCCACATCTAATCCTTAAGGAAATTATACTGGCACCACTTGTGAAATATATCCTGAAATCTGATCACTTATACCATCTAAATCGCTAAAGTCATCTGTACCCCCACCTCTCTTTTGTGCCACCATCATCCTTTGCCTAGATTTTTGCAGTAGCTTCTTAGTTACTTTCTTTCCACCTTTGCTGCCTTCAATATCTTGTCAGCACAACAGATTGGCTGACATTTTAAAAACGTAGGTCAGATAATGACACTCTAATAAAAATGAGAAAGGTATAAAAATAGTAAAGATAGGAAGCCTGGACAACATGGTGAAACACCATCTCTACAAAACTAGCTGAGTGTGGTGGTGCATGCTTGTGGTCAGCTACTCAGGAGGCTGAGGCAGGAAGATTGATTGAACCTGGGAGGTTGAGGCTGCAGTGAGCTGTGATTGTATCACTTCACTCCAGCCCCAGTGACTGATCGAGACCCTGTCTCAAAAAAAAAAAAAAAAAAAAGGAAATATTATTTGCAGGTGAAATGGTTGTATTTAGAAACAAGAACATTTATGTGGCAGGTAGTTACAGAATTGATACACACAAATATATTTTTTATACTTTTGTATGTTTAAAAAAGCCACAAATTACAAATTATGTTAACAGCAATATAAAAAGAATGAAACATGAGTGGGATATATTCTAAGCTGAGTTGTTCAAAATTAGGGTATCTATTAACATAATTTACGATGCTTCTCAGAGGGTTTCTGTTGTTCACTCAGTGACTGCAGACCCACTAGTACTAATGAACTACTCTCTTAACTTGTTACTGAACTACACCTTCTCCAATGAGTCTGAGTCTTTAACATTGCATACTCTTTTAATCTGCCTTGGGGTACTATATAGAGCTTTCTTATATCTTATAGTTACTGTTTTATTAGAGTTAAAATACTTCTTTATGTTAAACTTCTGTTTACCTTACTCTGTGATTTATATCTTTTGATTAGAAAAGACTAATGTACCATATTAGTAGGTTTTTGGATAAATTTTTATATTATTTTCATAGATGCTAGAAGAGCATTTGCCAAAATTCATCATTGATTCTTTTATTAACTTTTTGTGAATTAAAGTATAACATACATAGAAAGGTATACAAATCATAAGTGTACAGCTGAAAGAATTACTGCAAAGTAAACATACTTGCTTAACTACCATTTAGTTCTAGAAATAGAACTTGGCCAGCAGCCCAGAAGCACCCCTCACCCCCACCTTCTTCCCCAAAGGTATCTTCTGTCCTGACTTCTAACATTGGAGATTACCTTTGCTGTTTTAAACTTTAAATATATGGAATCATATAGTGTGTACTTTTTGTCTCTGGCTTCTTTGGCTCATCATTATAAGCTTTATCCACATTGTTGAACATAGCAGTGCTTTTGTTCATTTTCTTTTCCATGTCCTATTCCATTATATGAATTTATCTCAGTTTATTTTTATATTCTACTGTTGATGATAAATATTTGGGTTGTTACTAGTTTGGCCATATTACAAATAATGTTGGTATGTGAACATTCTTGTGTGTGTCTTTTGGTGCTCATATGCACATATTTCTTTTCTTTCTTTTTTTTTTTTTTTGAGATGAAGTCTTGCTCTTGTTGCCCAGGCTGGAGTGCAATGGCACAGTCTCGGCTCATTGCAACCTCCACCTCCCGGGTTCAAGTGATTCTCCTATCTCAGCCTCCCAAGTAGCTGGGATTACAGGCACACGCCACCATGCCCAGATAATTTTTGTATTTCTGGTAGAAATGGGGTTTCACCGTGTTGGCCAGGCTAGTCTTAAACTCCTGACCTCAGGTGATCTGCCTGCCTTGGCCTCCCAAAGTTCTGGAATTATAGGTGTGAGCCACCACCCCTGGCCCAAAGTGTTATCTTTAGAACAGCAGAAATGGGAGTTCCAGTTTTTCCACTGTTATTTTCTGTCTTCAAACAAACAACTGTTTAGTTATACTGGTAAATTGGCAGTGGTATATCATTGTAGTTTTAATTGTATTTCCTTGACCATGACCACTAATAAAGTTAAGCTTTTAAAAATTTATTTATATGTTGATGAATTAGATATACTTCTTTGTGAATTACTTAAGTTTTTTACCCAGTTTTCTATTGGGTGTTTAAGAATATTTTATATTTATTTATGTATTTATTTTTGAGACAGGGTCTTGCTCCATTGCTCAGGCTGGAGTGCAGTGATGTGATCTCGGCTCACTGCAGCCTCCACCTCCTGGTTTCAAGTGATTCTCCCACCTCAGCCTCCTCAGCAGCTAGGACTACAGGCGTATGCCATCATGCCTGGCTGATTTTTGTATTTTTTGATAGAGCTGGGGTTTCACCCTGTTGGCCATGCTGGTCTTGAACTCCTGAACTCAGGTGATCTGCCCGCCTTGGCCTCCCAAAGTTCTGGTATTCATCTGCAAGCCACCACATCCGGCCTGTTTAAGAATTTTTAATGAATTTGGCTGGATGTGGTGGCTCACACCCGTAATCCCAGCATTTTGGGAGGCCAAGGAGGGCAGATCACCTGAGGTCAGGAGTTCGAGACCAGCCTGGCCGACATGGTGAAACCCCATTTCTACTAAAAATACAAAAATTAGCCGGGCATGGTGGCACGTGCTTGTAATGCCAGCTGCTTGGGAGGCTGAAGTGGGAGAATCACTTGAACCTGAGAGGCAGAGGTGGCAGTGAGCCAAGATCACTTTATTGCACTCTAGACTGGGCGACAAGAGCAAGACTCTGTCTCAAAAAAAAAAAAAAAAAAAAAATTTAAATGAAAAATCTCTGTACTCAGGGCTATGACACTTTTTGGTTGGCATATGTCTTTTTGGACTTGTTCTTTCATTCTTTAGATGGTGTCTTTGATGAACCGATGTTCTTCATTTTAATATGGACCCTCTTTTTTGGTGTTCCTCCCTTTTTTTAGTTTTCAGAAGATATTGTCTATGATTGGTTTTACTTCTATTGGTTTTATTTCTTAAATGTTTGGTGGAATTCACTGGTGATACCCTTGAAGGCTGGAGTTTTCTTTGTAGGAATGTTCCATTAAAAAAAAAATACTTAAAGGGCTTTTTAGATTTTTTTTCACTTCTTAAATCAACTTTGGTAAAATTTCTTTTTCTAAGTATTTGTACATTTTGTCTTAAGTGTTAAAATGCGTTAGCATAACCTTTTCCCTACAGTATCTTTCTGTGATTTTTAAATATGCATATGACCTATCATTTCTGCTAATGATTATTTGTGCCTTCTTTGTAAGAGTTCATCAATTTTATTAGCGTTTCAAAGAACTAACTTTGGCTTTGTTGGTTCTCTGTAGATCATGATGTATGTTTTCTATTTCCACATATTTAGCTCCTTTTTTTTTACTTTCTTTGGGTTTCATTTGCAGTTTTTTTCCTTACCCTAACCCTACAGTTGTTTTTAAAAAAAGATTCTTGAGATGGATACAGGACCATATAAAAAAAATTTTTTATGCATGGCAAGAAGTTTGCATAAAGTCAGAAGACAAATTACAAACTTGTAAAAAAATTATTTAATACCAATTACATCAAAGTCCAAGGCCTACTTCTTTAATATGTAGTGAGTTTCTAAAAGTCAATAAGAAGGAAATAATTATGTATTAAAAATGAGCAATGTTTGTGAAGAGTTGATGTGTAGAAAAGTTAATATTAATGGCAGTAAAACATATGAAAGGATGCTCATCGTCTCATGAGGAATTCAAAATAAACCTTCTATTATTAAATTGGCAAGTATTTTAAAAATCAGTAATAAGTAGTATGGGCAAAGTTATAGAGAATAGGCGCTTTCATAAGCTATCGTAAGGATATAAATTGCTACAACCTCTTTGAAGGACAAGTTTACATTATTTATCAAAATTTTAAGTATTCTTTTTTTTTTTGAGATGGAGTCTTGCTCTGTCGCCCAGGCTGGAGTGCAGTGGCGGCATCTTGGCTCACTGCAAGCCCCGCCTCCCATGTTCACACCATTCGCCTGCCTCAGCCTCCCGAGTAGCTGGGACTAGAGGCGCCCGCCACCAAGCCGGGCTAATTTTTTTTGTATTTTTAGTAGAGACGGGGTTTCTCCATGTTAGCCAGGATGGTGTCGATCTCCTGACCTCGTTATCCGCCCGTCTCGGCCTCCCAAAGTGCTGGGATTACAGGCGTGAGTCATCGCGCCCGGCCCTTAAGTATTCTTTAATTCACGAACTATATGTATAAAGATGTTTATTTCCATATTACCTATAAAAGCCAAAAAAACTAGACATAACCTAAATGTTTATTCTAGAGACTAGGTTGTAGCTACCCAATGGAAAACTATGTAGCCACTAAAAGGCAATAGACTGTTGGTACTGGTTGTTACAGAACAAGCTCCAGGAAAGGTTTTTTGCAGAAATACACATTTTATTAAATGAGTTTGTGGGTGAAGTGTTTGTATTTTGTGTGTGCATAGTAAGTTTCTGAAGTGCATAACTTTGTGTATCGCACTAGGTAAATTTGAGTGTTGTATTTATGGAGTTGGATTTACAACATCTGGTATTTACTATTCAGTATCACTTTAGGTTATGTTTCGTTTTCTCACTTATATTGTAAGCTCATAGAAAATGGAAGATATGGACTGTGTTTTATGCTTCATAATTTTCTCCACATTGCCTTGCATAGTATATTGAGTGTGAAACAGACTTGGTTTTTAAAAAACAATTTAAGAACAAATTTAACACTAATTATTTGTTTTCCAGTTTCAGAACCTGTTCACATTATCTTTGGTGAGCTGTATTGTAGCTCTCTGTAGTAGATAGGTATAATACTCATTAATTTATTCATATGTTACCATAGGGTGAACTGAGCCCAAGTGAATAAGTGAGTTATTTAAAGTAGGGGTTGGCAAACTATGAGCTGTGGGCTAAATTTGTCCCACCTCTTGTTCTTTATGGCCTAGAAGTTAAGAAAGGTTTTTATATGTTTTAATGTTTGGGAGAAGAAAGCATATTTTATGACACATGAATGTTATATGAAATTCAAATTTTAGTGTTCATAATTAAAGTTTATTAGAAGACACTGATGCATATTCCTTTATGTATTGTCTATGGCTGCCTTCCCACCACTATGGCAGAATTGAGTCGTTGCAACACAGATTGGAGTTGGCATTTTCATTGCTTCACACTGCTGCTTGGCATACTACACATCTCAGTAATGCAGTTATAATTCAATAGTGTTTCAAGTGCCATATGTATTGCTGTGCTATAACACTGTATTTTTTTTTTTTATTACTAGGGCATACCTATATGTCAAAACAAGAAAAGGAGAAAATCTCATGGTTTTAAAGCACAGTGGACTGGGGATTATTTTATCCAATTAGATGGTAAAGCATTAGGTTTATTATGCCCTTCTAAAGCAATAGAATATATATTGCCATTACCAGGCTAAGCACTTACAGTGTTCCAAATTCATAGGAACGTAATTCTCATAAAAATTCAAAAATTTAAAATGTAATATGTTACAACAGCAGAATTTTTCATGCACTCACTTTTTCTCTCACTCACTCTCACACTGAAAAGGAGGCTGGACTTAACATAAGATTTTGAATGACCCATTTGTTAGCAAAGCAAGGAGAGCTATTTACTAATGGTAAGTTAGTAAATTTTCATTGTAGCAGCTAAAGAATATTTTCAGAAAAAAATACATTTTTAAAAATATCATTAGCCATTTGGTGACCATAGTTGCTTTAAGAATTGAGGACATTAGGCTCATTGCAGTGGCTCACACCTGTAACCCCAGCATTTTGGGAGTCTGAAGCAAGAGGATCACATGAGCCCAGGCGTTCAAGACCAGCCTGGGCAACATAGTGAGACCCTATCTTTTCAAAAATAAAAATAAAAAGAGTATTGAGGATTTTAGGCCAGGTGCGGTGGCTCATGCCTGTAGTTTCAGCACTTTGAGAGGTGAAGGTGGGAGGATCCACTTGAGCCCAGGAGTTTAAATTCAGCCTGGACAAATGGCAAGACCCTATCTCTACCAAAAAAACCCCCCAAAAAAACAAAAACAAAAACAAACCAGAATTGAGGACATTAGCCAGGCATGGTGGTGTGCACTTGTAGTCTTAGCTTCTTGGGAGGCTGAGATGGGAGGATCCGCTTGATCCCAGGAGTTTGAGTTCAGCCTGGGGAGCATAGCAAGACCCCATCTCTAAAATAAAAACAAAAAAGTGAATTGAGGACATTGGGTGTAACATCGGTAGTCAATTAAAGAAGATAGTGGTTTTACTTGGCTCTGATGAACCAACAGATGTTACTGACACTGATCAGTTATTCAAAGAGCCAATGCTGAGTTTGAAGTGACTGAAAAATTAGCTTTCATGAAAAGTCGATGAAACATCTGCAGACGTGAATATTTTCAAAAAATTTGAGAAAACACTAATTCAGCATAATCTGAAGTAGAATCTGTTAAGATGTGTTGCTACTGATAGTAGTAAAAATATATGTGGAGGCCGGGCACAGTGGCTCAAGCCTGTAATCCCAGCACTTTGGGAGGCTGAGGTGGGCAGATCACTTGAGGTCAGGAGTTCGAGACCAGCCTGGCCAACATGGTGAAACCCCATCTCTACTTAAAAAAAAAAAAAAAAAAATTAGCAGCGTGTGGTGGCGTATGCCTGTAATTCCAGCTACTTTAGGAGGCTGAGGCAGGAGAACTGCTCGAATCTGGGAGGTGGAGAATACAGTGAGCTGAGATGATGCCATTGCACTCCAGCCTGGGTGACACAGCAAGACTCTGTCTCAAAAAAAAAAAAAAAGAAATATATATATATGTAAAATATATTAAAATACATATTTGTGTCATAAACTTTGTAGATTTCTCCACTTAACTTTTTTGCTCCATATATATTTTAAATATACATTATACATATATATATGGATCAGAAAAAAGGGTTAATTGGAGAAATCTACAAAGTTTGTGAAACTATAAGGTTGTAAAGCCTATGGCTATTCATTGTATTATTTATTAGCAGCTATTTTGTAGACAACATTTGAATCTGTGATTTATTATTTGAATATCATTTATTATTGAACCAGTATTATCAACAGTGAACTTCATTTGCTGTATGAAGAGATAGTTCTGTAAGTTTTTATCGGAAATTTAAGCTGGATATTTGACTTGCCTGACCACCCATCAGTTTGATTACTGCAGTTGTTTGAGCTTATGGTCAAGATTCAAATTTTTCTAAACAAGGAGAAGCTCCTTCAACTACTGTTATGGCATATGAAATGGCTTTGAAAATTAGCTTTTACTGAAGACTTTATATTGTTTCTTTTCTTTCTTTCTTTCTTCTTCTTCTTCTTCTTCTTCTTTTTTTTTTTTTTTAGAAACAGGATCTTGCTATGTTCTCCAGGTTGGTCTTGAACTCCTGGACTCATGTGATCCTCCTGCCTCAAACTCCCAAAGTGTTGGGAATATAGGTGTGAGCCATCATGTCCCTGGCTACTACATTATTTCTTAATGATACTGATATTGTTGTTGTTTGTTTGTTTGTTTCTTTCTTTCTCTCTCTCTCTCTCCTTGTTTCTTTCCTTCCTTCCTTCCTTCCTTCCTTCCTTCCTTCCTTCCTTCCTTCCTTCCTTCCTTCCTTCCTTCCTTCCTTCCTTTCTTTCTTTCTTTCTTTCTTTCTTTCTTCTTTTTCTCTTTTCAATTTTCTCAACAGGGTTTCACTCTGTCACGCAGGCTGGAGTGCGGTGGTGCTGTCTTGGCTCACTGCAACTTCCACCTCCCTGGTTCAAGCAATTGTCCTACCTCAGCCTCCCAAGTAGCTGGGACTACAGCGTCATGCCACCATGCCCAGCTAAGCTTTTTGTATTTTTAGTAGAGACAGGATTTCACCATGTTGACCAGCCTGGTCTCAAACTCCTAATGTCAAGCTATCCACTCACTTTGGCTTCCCATAGTGCTGGGATTACAGGTGTGAGCCACTGCGGCAGCCTTTATATGGTTTCTTAATTTTGAGGCATACCAGTGCTTATATGTAAAACTTATACTATGGTAAAGTTATTTGACAGCAGCTAATGTAGTTTGAATCACAAGTAATGTCAAGCTGCTTTATGTACAATGTCCCATTCTGTCAAAAGTTAAAACAAGAAGTGATACTTCTATTTCCACACACATTTGTAGCAGATGTTTGTGGGCTCAAACTATAGTTTTAGCAATATTGATGCCAGAGCAGAGATAACTTCTTTATTTCAAAATCCATCTAACACTGCAATCAAGGAGCTTCTACCTTATGTTACATTAGAAGTGATTAATCTGCAATCTACATGCTAAAGGGGAAATATCAAGAAAAAGCTCTGATAGAATTCTATAAATGCTTTCTAAGT
This sequence comes from Gorilla gorilla gorilla, assembly GCF_029281585.2. Lineage (NCBI taxonomy): Eukaryota > Metazoa > Chordata > Mammalia > Primates > Hominidae > Gorilla > Gorilla gorilla. Next base: position 41,450,362 of record NC_073232.2, on the reverse strand, counting down.
GATAAATATGCTTAATTTAAATCATATGCTATTGGATTTATATAAGTATTTGGGGGTATCTATTTGTATATAGAGACATTCAAAGTTGAAATATGTGAAATTATTATAGATCAATGTTAGCAGATGAATATTTGCGATCAATTTTGATTGATAACAGTAACTTTGGCCAGGCACAGTGGCTCACACCTGTAATCTCAGCACTTTGGGAGGCCGAGGCGGGTGGATCATGAGGTCAGGAGTTCAAGACCAGTCTGGCCAATATGGTTAATCCCCATCTCTACTAAAAATACAAAAAATTAGCTGGGCGTGGTGGCGTGTGCCTGTAGTCTCAGCTTCTCAGGAGGCTAAGACAGGAGAAACGCTTGAACCCGGGAGGCGGAGGTTGCAGTGAGCCCAGATTGCACCACTGCAGTACCAGCCTGGGTGACAGAATGAGACTCTGTCTCAAAAAAAAAAAAAAAGTAACTTTAAACACCAATTAAATGAAATGTTATTTCCCCTAAAAGAATTACATTCTTCTCATTACTAAACCTGATAAACAAAAAATTTTATTGTTATTAATATTCCTAAATTTGTCAGTAAAAGTTTTTTGTTTTATAAGTACCTAGATAATGTCCTTGGTTTTTTTCTCATTACCCATAGAGCCCAAACTATTTACTACCCGGCCTTTTACAAAGAAAGCTTTCTGACCCTCATCTTCTTCTAAAAGAATAATAGAAGTCTAATTAGAAACCAGTTATGCATTGGGTTGACTATCCTTTATTAGCATTTTAAAGTTCTTGCATTTAGAAAATACTAAAAGTACTCAAATTTAGAAAAGTTAGTTGTCTTCATAATGTAATTTAAATGTTTGAAGTGTTACAAAAGAGATTCACCTGCAATTAAATATCAGCAGAGTGTGTCCTGTACCCTTATCCAGCAACACTTTTCTCCTATAGTAACTGAATGACTTTGGAATTCAGGGCTTTGTATTTTTACTTTTTTTTAAAGCTTGTTTTTGCTTTTCTGGTTTTTTTTTTTTTTTTTTTTTTTTGAGGTGCAGTCTTGCTCTGTCGACCAGGCTGGGGTGCAGTGGCATGATCTTGGCTCACTGCAACCTCTACCTCCCGGGTTCAAGCGATTCTTCCACCTCAGCCTCCTGAGTAATTACAGGTGGGACCACCATGCCTGGCTAATTTTTTGTATTTTAGTAGAGATGGGGTTTCACCATGTTCCCTGGGCTGGTTTCAAACTCCTGAGCTCAGGCAATCAGCCCACCTCAGCGTCCCAAAGTGCTAGGATTATAGGCATGAGCCACTGCCCCCAGCCTGTTTTTGCTTTCAAATGGACTGTTGATGGTTTTCTCAGAGTGCTTTACTTTTGAAGTCCAGTTTGTACTGGGAAGAATTTATATTCCAGGCTGGGCACAGTGGCTCATGCCTATAATCTCAGCACTTTGGGAGGCCAAGGCAGATGGCTCACTTGAGTCCAGGAGTTCAAAACCAGCCGGAGCAACTTAGCAAAACCTCGTCTCTTAACAAAAATATTTTAAAATGAGCTGGTTATAGTGCTGCATGCCTATGGTACTGAGGTAGGAGGTTGGCTTGAGCCTGGGAGGCGGAAGTTGCAGTGAACCCAAATCGTGCCACTGCACTCCAGCCTCCATTATAGAGGGAGAGCCTGTCTCAAAAAAAGGAAACGAATTTATATGCCACATTTTACTGAGTCTAGTGTGAGTTTTTGTTTAAAAAAAAAAAAAAAACCAGGAATAATTTCTTCAAATTCATAAGCATGGCAGGCAGTTTTATTTTAAATTCTGTGGGAAATATGAATTTAAGGATCTCATGTACCATGCCTTGATAATCATTTCTCTATAATGTATATTTTGGCAAATGATATTGTTATGAAACATACTTTTGCATTAATATTAACTTTATGCATAATAAAGATGCATCTTCAGTTTTTTGTTTGTTCTATGAGAGTTTACAGCTGGGGACATCTTTTACAAAAGTATATTTATAACCTGTTCAGAAGATATGAAACACAATAATGAGATAATCACCTATGTATTTTTCAGTTAGCAGTTACAAAAGGATTGTTGACACTTATAGTTGTTAATATCTCAGTAAAAACATACTCTTGTGCTTATTTTAAAGTTGAACACTAGTCTGTATTTTTAAAGTTTCCTTTTATGGAATATTTTGTCTTTTGGCACTTTGCATCTGGATTATAGTTCCCCCATTTAAGAAAAAAAACCTGTTTATATTCAATAGGATTAAAAACACACTTTCAGTTTTAGAGCAGATTTATCATCTACCCTTCAGGCTATTCTTTAATATGGAGCTCTTAAAAATGAGTATCTTAAGATATTCCCCAGATGTCTTAAACTTCAGCAAACTTGCGGTTTTCTTTATTTGTAGTATTTGGAAGATGAAAGAAAGTATCTCCAGTATCTAAACACTTTTCATATTGGTTTTAATGTTGTTTTTTTTTTTTTTTTGCTAGAAAGGCATGCACAAGATAAAGCTTCTACACTGATAAATTTTCAAAGTCCTTGCTTTTAAAATATCAAGCTGAGTGCAGTGGCTCACGCCTGTAATCCCAGCACTTTGGGAGGCTGAGGCGGGTGGATCACCTGAGGTCAGGAGTTCAAGACCAGCCTGGCCAACATAGTGAAAACCCGTCTCTACTAAAAATATAAAAAATTAGCTGGGTGTGGTGGCTGGTGCCTGTAATCTCAGCTATTAGGGAGGCTGAGGCAGGAGAATCGCTTGAACCCGGGAGGTGGAGGTTGCAGTGAGCTGAGATCGCGCCATTGCACTCCAGCCTGGGCAACAAGAGTGAAACTCTGTCTCAAAAAAAAAAAAGGTATTGTCAAAATGAGAGTTGTATTAGCAGTAATGTAAAAATAATATTGTATGTCTGTATACTTTTGAATTTACATTGTTATGTGATTCATATTTGTTTTGTATAGCTGTAACATTTGGTTAATTGTTTAGTGGTTTATTGAATAGATTATTTTCTTCATTACTTAGTACAGTGGGGATTGAGAATGCTTTGTATCAAGTGTCTTACAAGTATTGGGAAGTTTGAATTAAAAATATTAAAGATGTCTTTTGCTGTGCAGAAGCTCTTTAGTTTAATTAGCTCTTTAGTTTAATTAGATCCCATTTGTCAATTTATTTTGAAATACGTCCCATCAATACCTAATTTATTGAGAGTTTTTAGCATGAAGGGTTGTTGAATTTTGTCAAAGGCTTTTTCTGCATCTATAGAGATAATCATGTGGGTTTTGTCTTTGGCTCTGTTTATATGCTGGATTACATTTATTGATTTGCGTATATTGAACCAGCCTTGCATCCCGGGGATGAAGCCCACTTGATCATGGTGGATAAGCTTTTTGATGTGCTGCTGGATTCGGTTTGCCAGTATTTTATTGAGAAATGCAAATCAAAACCACTATGAGATATCATCTCACAGCAGTTAGAATGGCAATCATTAAAAAGTCAGGAAACAACAGGTGCTGGAGAGGATGTGGAGAAATAGGAACACTTTTACACTGTTGGTGGGACTGTAAACTAGTTCAACCATTGTGGAAGTCAGTGTGGTGATTCCTCAGGGATCTAGAACTAGAAATACCATTTGACCCAGCCATCCCATTACTGGGTATATACCCAAAGGACTATAAATCATGCTGCTATAAAGACACATGCACATGTATGTTTATTGCGGCATTATTCACAATAGCAAAGACTTGGAACCAACCCAAATGTCCAACAATGATAGACTGGATTAAGAAAATGTGGCACATATACACCATGGAATACTATGCAGCCATAAAAAATGATGAGTTCATGTCCTTTGTAGGGACATGGATGAAATTGGAAACCATCATTCTCAGTAAACTATCGCAAGAACAAAAAACCAAACACCGCATGTTCTCACTCATAGGTGGGAATTGAACAATGAGATCACATGGACACAGGAAGGGGAATATCACACTCTGGGGACTGTTGTGGGGTGGGGGGAGGGGGGAGGGATAGCATTGGGAGATATACCACCAGCATGGCACATGTATACATATGTAACTAACCTGCACAATGTGCACATGTACCCTAAAACTTAAAGTATAATAAAAAAAAAAAAAAAAAAAAAAAATTAAAGATGTCAGTCATTTACTTCTTTTTTTTTTAAGGTGGTAGCCCAATTGAAAATTTTCTGCAAAATCAGTAACTAAGTTATTTTTCCACAATTATAAACTTAGTTGATGGCATTTATTGAGTCCTTACTACGTTCAAGGTAAATGAAATGAAAGAGTGGAATAGTACATTATACACGCACACACTCAAGGGAAGCAAGTATAAATACCTTATTTCATCTCACTTGTTTAGAAATTTGATTTTGTTTTTTCTTGCTGGGTAACATCATATCTGTGTTAATCGAAAATTTATGACTTAGAGTGGAATTTCTCTAAAAAGCAGTAGGTAACAGGGATACAAGATAAATAATTTCATCAGAGAATATAAACTCTTTTTTACAAAGGATAAAATTGTGCTTGTAACAGGGATACAAGCACAAACCAAATCAATGTTTAATTATTTTAAAAATATTCAAGGGAAATCTAGTTTTGTTAAAATTTGTATGGGTTGGTAGTGTACATGTTCTTAAAAATTCAAGAACAATAGCAGCAGCAATTCTTATTTAATCTTTCTTTAGTGTGTCCATTCAACCATTCATTCATCAATTTTTTTTTCTGTGTACCCATTATCCATCAGGCAGTATGCTTAAATATCGTGGAACACAAAAAGAAATAGTCTTTAATGCTGTGTTTTACAAATGAGGAAACCTAATCTCAGAGAACTTAAATTACAGTTGTCCTTTGGTATTCATGGGGGATTGGTTCCAGGAACTTCCTCAGATACCAAAATCCAAGGATTCTCAAGTCCCTGATATAAAATTCTGTGGTATTTATATATAACATATGCATATCCTCCCATGTACTTTAAATAATTTCTAGATTACTTATAATACCTAATATAATGTAAATGCTGTGTAAGTAGTTGTTGTTCTCTCTTGTTTAGGGAATAATGTCGAGGAAAAACACTCTTTACTTGTTCAGTACATATTTTTCCAAATATTTTCAATCTGTGGTTGGTTGAATCCATGGATGTGGAACATACGGATATGGAGGGCCAGCCGTACTTGCCCCATGTCATACAATTAGATGAATATAGAATTAAAGCCAGGTCCGTCTGACAGAGCGTTTGCTTCTAACCATTGAGGAATGTTGCCTACCCTGATGACTGTACTATAGGAAATCATATATTAATATCAAATTGATCTTATATGTCTGTAGTGAGGAACTTGGCCATGTTGGACCTATCCCCTTCCCTCCTTGCTCCTCTCCTTTCTTCCTCCCTTACCCCCACAGCTTCACCCCTCCCTTAGCTCTTTTTTCTGACAGGTGGCTGTTTCCATCCCTCTTTGCTGGCACCTTCTCCACTTAAATTTTGGTATATCCCTTGGTTCCACTCTCTGTGTTCTTCTCTTGTGTATGAGTGTGGATTTTGTGTTTGCTTATCCTGTGTGGAGTTTCTGAGCTTGAATCTGTTAAGAGTATGTCATTAATCAAATTTGGAAATTTTTAAGCCATTTTTTTTTCTTTGTTTCCTTTCCTTTTCCTTTTTTAGAAGCAGGGTCTTGCTTTGTGGTTCAGGCTGCAGTGCAGTGGCACAATCTCAGTTCACTACAGCATCAAACTCTTGGACTGAAGTGATCATCCTGCCTCAACCTCCTGAGTAGCTGGGACTACAGGCATGCATCACTATGCCTGGCTATTTTTATTTTTTTGTAGAAGTAGGGTCTCACTATGTTGCCCAGGCTGGTTTCAAACTCGTGGGTTCAAGCGGTCCTCCTGCTTTGGCCTCCCAAAATGCTGAGATTATAGTTGTGAGCCACCATGCCTGGTCAAGCCATTATTTTTTCAATTTTTTTTTTTTCTGCACCGCACTTCTTTTCTTCTGTTACTCACGCACAAATTTAGATCTTTTAGTATTGTCTTATAGGTCTGAGTCTTTTTTCATTTTTTAAAAAAATCCTTTTTCTGTCCTGCAGATTGGAAAATTTTTATTGATTTATTTTTAAGTATACTGATTCTTAACAGTCTTCTTCATTTTACTATTAAGCCCATCTAGTTAGTTTTAAATTTCTAGTTATTGAGTTTTTAAATTCTAATATTTTTATTTTATCTTCTTTATCTTCTGTTTCTTTGCTGAGTCTTTTCACTTTTTCTAGCTGTCTGAAGAGTCCTAGTAGTTTGTGGTTCCCTGGAGCTCTCCGCCTGGGTAATCCAGCCAGAGAACTGGGGCTTTATTTTCTCAGCTCTGCACATACTTCCTGTGACTATAACCATGTCTGGGTCTAAGTAGTAGGCAGATACTCTTCTGTTGCTTTTTTCTTTCTTGTGTTTTAGTCAAATTATTTTACCTCTTATTATAACTTTCAGTTTATTATTATTTACCAACACTTTATATACAAATTGTAGATTATTCAGATTGTATCTTCTACCAGAGTATTCACTCTTTTCTGTATGAGGCTGATACGGAGTGAGGGGAGAGCTTATTACCTTAATAAAAATTAAGGGTTAAGCTAGGTCAAAGCTGATTTTTCAGTGTTGACAGTTTAGTCGAGCCTGTTTGCTTCTGTTCCTAGAGCCTGAACCTCTAGGACTTTTAATTGATACCAGTGGTCTCCGCTCTGAAACAGTCCACCAGAATGAGGGTACCAAACTGACCTCAGAGGTTTCCAGGTTAATGCAGAGGTTTCTAGCTTAATTTCTTTCTGCCTTCAAAATTTGGCAATTATGTCAAAGGGGAAAATGATCTTTTGTTTTAGGTTTTCAGTTTCCAGTGTTATTACTTCAGCCTTATGTAATTGCTAAAATCCCTACTGTTTTCCCCCTATTGCCCCCTTCCTTATCATTATCTTCTGCTAAGCACAAAGTGTGAATTTTCAGGTTCCACATGTAACCAGTATAAGTATATCCTTCCCCCCAAACCCCAGTGGAAATGTGCCACGGATCCTTATTTTTATTCTCCACTCCTTCTAGGGCTTTCATTTCTTGCCTATTATGTTTTTAGTTGCTCTTTTCTTGTTCTGTCTTTGTAAGCACAGCTAGACTCAGAGAACTTTCTGCTTTTGGAACTATTTTGGTTAACCTCTTTAACTTAGCATTCAGTTTCAGAATTCAGCAAATGTGTTTTGGGGCAAACTAGCTGTGTGTTTTAGGTTTTGGAAATGTCAAATTTTGTTTCTCTGTCTTCATGCTTCTGGCTGCAAATGTTGGCAGGTGGAACAAAAAGCTGCCAGTTCTGGCCTGCCCCTGTCAACAGGTCTCACCTGTCTGGAAATTTATCCACTTTGTCCTTGTTGCTTCAGAGCTCTTTGGTACCATTAACAATGTGACTTATGATTTATGTGGCCTTCCTAGGTGTCATCAGTAGGAATGTTGGCTGTGATGCAGTGTATGCTACCCAGAATCGGAAGTTCCATATATTATGTTTTGATAAGAGATTTTAGGTGTTTGAGTATTTCTGATGAGTGACATTTTTTGAAGTTTGCTAGAGAGAAATAATTAGCTAGTTATTGCTTAACTACTCTCTCTCCATATCTATTACATATGTTTCTGGAATATTTCTATGGTCAGAGAAACTCAGGCGCATTATAAACCATGGACTCTGGTAGAAATAGCAGCTGAAAGCAAACCAGTAAAGGGAGGTGGAGTGTATAATTTGTGTTTTGGAAGTACCTGCCTGTGGACTTGTGGGTGATGCTCTAGGTTTACCATGAGATTACCCATCTAATTTTGAGAACCACTGTCCTGCAGTATTTTTCTTTTGCTTACATATGACTTTTTATGATTTAAAACTAAATGTCAACCAGTTACTATTTAATGAAAATCATAAATTGGTTTAGTGAAATTTTGTCGTGTTCTTACAATGGGTAGAAACCTAATGCACTTATCATGCATCTAAATTTAGGAATAATTCATTTTATTTTAATCATCTATACTTATATACAAAATGCTTTTCAGCAGTATATTTGATTATCTTAGGTACAATGATCTTCATGTTCAGAGTTATAAATGGGAATAATTAAACCTTTAAACATATTAGAGTTGAATAAGGGCTTATCTAAGCAATACATGCTTAAAATTGCTTTCTTATCAAAAAAAAAATTGGAAGTCCAAGAAATGTCTTTAAATTACAATCCTTATGAACTAATAGCTTAACCTTAGTTTTGAATAACTGTTACTTTTTCCGTCTTTTAAAAAGATGCTTAAATATAAACGCATGTGGAAAATGTTATTTTGGCTTTTAGCAAACTGACATTTGAGTTTTTTAAAACCTCACTAAACATTTGTGGTAAAAGATTTCAAAGCTTTGAATTTTACAATTTGCCTGTCGATTCCCCCCCTGTGTTATTCTATTAACATTTGATCTTAATAAGTATAACCTGTTTAGAATTACTTATGTTTTTAATTATTTGTTGAGATGAGAAGTTTAAGGAATAACTTCATCAGATATTCTACTTGGCAGTTATGAATGCTTTCTTAAGGAAGTTAAATTTTTGGAATTTCACTGTAAAGATTTTAATCACATGTCCTATTCTTCATACATCAATCTATGAAATGTTCAAAAATTGTTAATGTTGTTTTTATGCTGTGCTGATGTTAACACAACGTGAGGTCTTCTTTCTTCTCCTGATAATATGCTGAGCGCACACACACTCTCATATGCTCACTCGCTCTCTCTCTCTCTCTCTCTCTCCTTCCCTCCCACCCCTGAGTTTGAAATAACTTAGTGGCTTTAGTTTCTGTGAAAATGGAAAGCAATTGCCCTTAGGTAGAACTAGAAATTGTAAAGTGTTGGTTTTGTGGACATTTTCCTGTTCATAATTCTTGTTATATCTTATTTATAAGTACTTTTATTCATATAGGAATAAATGATTCTATGTTGAAGGGTATAATCATGAAGTCTTTTATTTTTTCGTGTTAGATAAGGAGAAAAATGACACATTAAAAATTACAGTGCTATTTGTGTTTTAAAATTTCTTCTCTCGCTTTTGTATTCCTTATTGTTCTCTTCACTTCTTCTATTGTTTTTCTAGCTTTTCAGGATACATTTTCTAAGTGCATCCTAAATATAACTTACAATAGTTGCCTTTTATTTAAAAGTAATACATTTAGTTTCCAACCACAAAGTGTTTAATTCTACATATTTCTATTTTTATTTTACGTGATCTTAATATATCCTTGATTACTGTGTTGATCTTCTAGTTTTTAGGCTGCCACTTATACCATCAAAAGCCATTTAAACTGGACTTAGAGGATAATGAATCTAAATTTTCTTATCTTCCTCAAAACAACAGATACAATTAAAGTCACAAATAAGCTGTACCTTCAGAATTGCTAGGAGACAGAACATAGTAAGAATTCAAATCTCTTATAAGCAGAGTTATAAACATCATATTCCAATATTGATTCTGCTGCTTTGTCTGTACATTTGGAGAGCAGAGGTAGCAGGGAGGTTTAAGAGACTGAAAAAAGGGAGAGGGGTGTATGAAGTGTAGATCAGTAACAAACACCATCACTCTTGAAAAAGTCCAACAGAGGTCCTAGACCTGTGTTTTAGACAGGTGGGAGGACAGTAAATTAATTTTTAAAGACAAAATAATTATATTGAATGAATTTATTGATCATTTTGTTGAACAGTTAGTATAAGGACATCCTGTATTATATTTCAGCTTTCATCAACTATAAGTGTTTATGTCTTATATTTTGTGTTCTTTCAACTTTATCTTAATTTGCTTCTCTTATTTTTAATGCCATTTTTGTACATTTGTTTAATATTACTATATTCATATCTTTGTTGTAATTCTTTCCTGTAATAATGTAACTTATAAATAATTATAATATTACAAAGTTTATTAAATTTCTTCCAATGATAATTACTATAGTAGGCTTGTGGTGGAAAAATGGATCAGGTACTGTCCTTCCAATTCTGTCAGGCTTTTGATTGAGGTGTTTATATGGCCACCCCATTCAGACAAAGAATGTCAACCAAAAGGAGAAAGTAAGAAGGAATCTATAAATTACTAAAATTCCCATACTTTATTTCCTATGGAAAAAGTCATGTAAGGAAAATATATAGAAGTTTCCCATAAAATGTAATAATATCATAAACTCTTTCATCCTTAAACACCTGTTAGTCTTGCCACAGCACAATCAGTTCCCTAAAGATAAATATTTCTTGGTTTGTTAGTTGGCTACTTAGGAGTTCCTTTTCCTTCTTATGAGTTTTCTTCTCTCCTGTATTTCTTTTCTAACACCATCCAACTGGTTATCCAAACTAGCAACCTCAGAATTTTCATCCCTCTTCCACATCTTACACTTCTTTATCACATCCTGTGTCTTCAACTTCGGAATGATTCCTTACTTTGGTCTCGTCTCTCTATCCTGTCTTTCATATGAGCTATTCTAAAGGCAGGTGGTCTGCTTCTCTTTACTCTGTCCAGTGTTATCATCATTTTTAAAAAGTCTGCTTTTCACACTGTTGCTAAATAGAGTTTAATAATTTCTAGTAGCCTTCAGAATAATGTCTACACTTATTAGCCTGATAGTTACCTTTTCTTTGTGAGTTTTTACTACTTTGATTTTGACCTGCATTTTAGTCTGTGTTTAACTGGTTTTTCTGAATACGTCATGTTTATTGTTTTAGCCTCAACCCTGAATTTTTTTTTTCTCCCTTAAGTGTCAAATTTCAATTCAGATATTAAACTTTCCCTGCCGTTTTTGTTCAGAATCACTTCTTTCTTTGCTCTTGTTTTTTATTCAGCTTTGTTCTATATATGGTTCTTTAAAAATAATTGTATGGAAAATTGCTATGTTCTTTTATTATAAAATGAAGTTGATTTTTTATTACAAAACAGTTTATATGCTTATTGCACAATCTAAACAGATGTATAAAAGAGCCATAATTGTTCCTAATTTGGCGATAACTACTGTTAATACCTTGGTTGTATTCTTCCAGGTTCTTTTCAGTAGACATGTATATTGGGTAATTTTGTTTACACAAAAAGATTACATTGTGCATCAGTTTTCATAAATTAACACTTCTCATTTGAAATAACATGGAAAATACCTATCAATAGACGTAAATCTATTTTAAATCTGTAACATTTAAAAATGCTTAACACTTAAGTAGAAGCAGCACACACACATAGTAAAACTACATCAAGGTGGAAAATTAAACACTTATTTGAAGACTTCTAATTTTGGGAAATTGACTAATTCTGCTATTCTTCAGGATTTCTCAGGCCAAAATTCAGAACAAGACTAAATTTGCCCATTTCCACCTACTATTATTTATTCTTTATTTGTATTATGCTAGAGCTTGTAGGCTCTGTACTAACACAGGAAAGGGGAGGAAAAAATTGTCTTTATTCACAAATGATAATTATGTTTAATTTATTAAAAACACATAAATCATTGGAGTTAATTAAATATTAGAAACTTGGCTGGAAAAAATTGATATAAAGAATGTTTCTAAATATCAGCCACAAATAAAAATTAAGTTTAAACAATATCATAATAGTATTAAAACATAGGAAGTATGAAGTAGTGATCAGAATAAAAGATGTGGAGGCTTTGTGGCAAACATTATGAAACTTTGAGAGATACTGTAATCATGGATTAGATGATTTAATATTGGAAATATATCACTTTTCCCAGCATAGATATAGATAATTAGTGCAATGACTGTTAAAATCCTAACAAGTTGGGCTGGGCATGGTGGCTCACACCTGTAATCCCAGCACTTTGGGAGTCCGAGGCAGGCAGATCACGAGGTCAAGAGATGGACACCATCCTGGCCAACATGGTGAAACCCCATCTCTACTAAAAATAGAAAAATTAGCTGGGCATGGTGGGATGCGCCTGTAGTCCCAGCTACTTGGGAGGCTGAGGCAGGAGAATCACTTGAACCAGGGAGTTGGAGGCTGCAGTGAGCCGAGATCGCGCCACTGCACTCCAGCCTGGCAACAGAGCAAGACTCTGTCTCAAAAAAAAGAATCCTAACAAGTTGGTTTTTGAAGTTTGACAACTGGTTGTAAATTTATATGGAGTGCAAAAAACCAAGAACGGCCAAAGCACTCATGAAGAACAGCAGGGTAAGGACACTTGTAGATAGAGAGTGTGTGTGTGTGTGTGTGTGTGTGTGTATGTATATATATGTGTGTATATATATGTATATATTATATATGAGAGATAGTTATAAGATACTGGGGTTTCTAAGTCAGTCCAGTGTGTTTTTTCTTAATCTGGGTAGTGGTTACACAGACATTCACTTTTTTTTTTTTTTAGAACAGAAAGTTTCTAAGAGTTTATAGCACCAAGACATTCATCTTTTAAAAATTGCACCTTTATTTTACTTATCCTAGAGAAATGTATAAAAAACAAAAGTAAACTATAAACACCAGTTAAAAAAATCCTTTTATATTAACTCCATAGAGATGCAAATACTGTTAACAGTTAATGTTTTCAGGGGCCTGGCTCCATGGCTCGCACCTGTAATCCTAGCACTTTGGGAGGCTGAGGTGGGAGGATCACCTGAGCTCAGGAGTTCGAGATCTGCCCGGGCAACATGGTGAAGCCCGTCTCCAAAAAAAAAAAAAATACAAAAAAAATTAGCCAAGTGTGGTGGTGCATGCCTGTATTCCCAGCTATTTAGGAGACTGAGGCAGGAGGATCCCTTGAGCCCAGGAGGTGGAGGCTGCATTGAGCTATGTTTGCGCCACTGCACTCCAGCCTGGGTGACAAAGGAAGATTCTGTTTCCAAAAAAAAAAAAAAGTTAATGTTTTTAGCTTACCATTATAAGTCTAAATAATGAATTTATGCTTATTTTTAATTAATAAATTTATACAATGTCTATAAACTCTATACTGGACGGTGAAGAATGTAGTGCACTTACACTGTTTTGCCTTTTTATTCTTCCTTATATTTGCTTTAGTTTGATTTTTTATTGATTGACTTTATGACTTCAACAATATATTTAAAACCTTTTTAAAAACTTGATTTTTAACATTTGAGATATTTATGGAGTCTTCTCCATGAAAGGGAGAATTTTGCATGCAATAGTGTATGATGGGCACTTTTAACTTTTTTATGGCTTTCTTTTTCAAAGTCATACACCACTCTACTTTTCTTTTAACCTCATTCTATCTTTCTTCTGTTTTTTTTTTTTTTGCGGGGAGAGGTTGGAACATCTCCTTAGTAATTTTTTCCACATAGGATAAAGGATTATTAAATATTACTTTGCCTTATTAACCTGATAATTTGAGTACATATTGAAAATTTCTGGTTTCAAAAATTTCCTCCCTTCTCAGCATAGAATACATTACTCCATTATATTTTTAGCATCCGGTATTCTTTGAGAAGTTAAGTATTAGTCTGATTTTTATTCCTTTTAAGGTAATTATTATTTTTCATATTATATGCTTTAAAGGTTTTATCTTAATATGAGAGATTAAACAAGATGTGTCCAAGTATGGGGTCCTAGTCCCTAATCCCTTGTAAAACTGCTTGATGTTTGGAAAAATCTGACCATATTTATGTTTCACCTTTTTTTCCCCCAACATTTCTCTCTTACTATTCATAATCTCTATTTTCCCTTTCTGTATTTCCTGTTAAACAGATCTCAGACCACCTAATAAATTCTCTACACCTTTTAATTTTTATTTCATATTTTTAATTTCTTATATTTTCTATCTACTTTTTTGGTCTTTTTAAAAATTTCAACTTTTCTATTTTTATCTTAGTTTTTACCCATGCATATTTTGATTGCTCAGGTAATCCATCCAACTATTGATTTTTCAAAAATTTTTCAATAATTGTTAGTGTATAGAAACTGTCATTCTCTAGCTGCATCTTTTCATATAATTAGATAGGTCTGTTTGTGGCATCTTTCTTTCCTTGCTTTACAGGCAGTACTGTTATACTTTTGTTTATTTTTATATATAAAACATATTTTTTGACGTTTAGTAAGATGTGGAAGAGGAAATGAACATATACTTCATCTCTTTTGAAGTGTAAGGTCTTATAATTTTCATACTTCTTGAACTGATTCCAAGGGTAACATTAAGTGAAATTTTGTTTAGTTTCTATAGAAAACTCTGTTAGTTGTCTGGAATGAGGAGAAATACATGCTGATTTCTGTATGTTTGTAGTAACAAGTGATTCTGAGACTGGGATTCTGATTTTGACTTAACCAATTTGCCACGTGACCTCCATTTGGCAATCTATTAATTATTACTTTTACTTTCTGTTTAGTTTAATGGCCAATTATGGACAGTCTGTTTTAAATTCTTAAATTCTTATAGTTGTACACTTATGGAAAACATTTCTTAAATGTGGAAATTTAGTATTTTTGTTATAAGATATTTCAATTCATTTATTCAACATAAACAATAAAAACATTTTACTATTTGTGTTTTAATACTCTTCTGCTCAGAAAAGTTTACTTTGTTGCAACTCACAGAAGGTAACTTACTTTTTTCTACTGTGATTTCCTTATAGGTTTGATGAACTTGTGAAAAAATTCAAAGTCGAATATCATGCTGGTGGCTCTACCCAGAATTCAATTAAAGTGGCTCAGGTTGGTTAATTATTTTAAAAGTTAAAAGGATTCAAAATGATTCTAGACCCATGTCTATTTTGCATAATTGTTTCCTTTTATATTGTGTTGCTGTAGAATAGTTTTGTTCATTTGAATTGGGATTTTAGTAGTCATTGCACATCTAATCAAAAGTTATTTTAATTGGTATTTCTTTGGTTATTGGTAAGCTTGAACTTTTAATGTTGATTGTTCATTTGTGTTTCTTCTTAAATTGTTTCCTTTCACTATCATTTTATAATTTGTCATATGTTACAGATTTGTAGAAACTTCATATTTTATAGATAGTATTCCTTTTTATTTTATAAGTTGAAAGTATTTATTTTTTGTTATGTGTACATTAACTCTTACAGTGTCTTTTACTGTGCCTTAGTTCTTAATGTAACTTTCAAAGTTTTTAATGTAATTAAACTTTATGGCTTCTTCATTTCCTGCATGTCCCCCTTAGGAAGGACATTTCTGCCACAAGATAGTAGAAA
Organism: Gorilla gorilla gorilla; assembly: GCF_029281585.2. Classification (NCBI taxonomy): domain Eukaryota; kingdom Metazoa; phylum Chordata; class Mammalia; order Primates; family Hominidae; genus Gorilla; species Gorilla gorilla. Next base: position 41,435,174 of record NC_073232.2, on the reverse strand, counting down.
TTGCTCTGTATTATATATAGATATCTATATACATAAATATACATTCATATATTCATACCTAAATATCTATGTGTAGACATATATGTTGGTAGATATGTATATGCATCTATATATCTATACCGGTGTATATCTTTTATAAATCTATATATCTGTCTCTATTCCCATATCTTCCAATGAGTAATTGAATAAACCCATTAGGCATGTACTCTTTGAGTTACCAGCTTAACCTAATCTTGATTGAGAGAGTTAGTGATCTGTTTAATCTTCCAGCTTTGAAAGATATGAACAAGTTTTACATACCGCTGGTTCTTACCTCTGCAGTTTGAAGTTAACTCAAAATTCTGCTCATTGCAATCATGTGTCAGTTCTGCTACACTAGATTTCTTTTTCTTTTTTATTGATTAATGCTTTCCCCTTGAATTCTAATTAACTTCAAGAACTGGGGAAGTGGAAAATTGACAAATAAAATCCAGAATGATTTCTTTTCAAGTAACTCTTAGTTGATTGAGACATATAGTATGATTATTCCACATACTTCCAAGCTCAGATTTAATCATAGTTTTCAAATATTTTGTAAAAATGAATCTTTAAGGCAGTCATTAATATGAAGTGGCCTGAGTCTTTGTATTGGTCAATTGATTTGTATTGTTTTTGGTAAAACATCCTGGTGGTCACTTTATGAACTTCCAGAGTAATAGAAAAAGGATGATTTACGGCCAGGCACGGTGGCTCACACCTGTAATCCCAGCACTTTGAGAAGCCGAGGTGGACGGATCACTTGAGGTCAGGAGATCCAGATCAGCCTGGCCAACATGGTGAAACCCCGTCTCTACTAAAAAAATACAAAAATTAGCCAGGTGTGGTGGCATATGTCTCTAATCCCAGCTACTTGGGAGGCTGAGGCCAGAATCGGTTGAACCTGGGCGGTATAGGTTGCAGTGAGCTGAGATCATGCCACTCTGCACTCCAGCCTGGGCAACAGAGTGAGACTCCATCTCAAAAAAAAAAAAAGAAAAAAAAAAAGGATGATTTACTAAAGCCTTAATTTATCAAGGCACGTTTTGCATTTTGCAGTTTTCAGTCTTTTCTCCTGCTAGAACTGGGGGTGATATGGTTAGGCTTTGTGTCCCCACCCAAATCTAATCTTGAATTGTAATCTGTATAATCCCCACATACCAAGGAAGAGACCAGGTGGAGGTAATTGAGTCATGGGTGCAGTTTCCTTCATGCTATTCTCCTGATAGTGAGTGAGTTCTCACAAGATCTGATGGCTTTATAAGGGGCTCTTACCCCTTTGCTCGGCATTTCCCATTCTTGCTGCCTTGTAAAGAAGGTGCCTGTCTTCTCCTTTGCCTTCTGCCATGATTATAAGTTTTCAGAGGCCTTTCCAGACATGCTGAACTGTGAGTCAACTAAACCTTTTTTCTTTATAAATTACCCAGTCTCAGGCAGTTCTTTACAGTAGTGTGAAAATGAACTAATACCGGGAGGCTATTAGCTGTTCACTAATAAATTGTCTCCTTTCTTGGGGATCTTCATCAGTTTCTGCCTTCTAAAAGTTTATTAATTATATAATTAAGTTCTCCCTCAGCTTTCTCCCTGATACTAGTCTCATAATAAAACAGTCATTGCCTACTTTTATTCTTTTGCACTTTTTTTTACAATATTTCACATTCATTCTAACAACGTATTCTAGTAGTGGTTTATTTGTTCCTGTCTTTAGCAAGGTAATAAAAGGAATTTGAAGTTTTGGGTAACTTATTCTGTCAGATCTTACTAGTAATCATACTTTCATGTATCAAGTGATATGGCAAATTATGTCAACAAGAAAATGTCCCCAAAGCTCTTAGGTATTTTGATATGTCAAATCATGTTTTTGAAGATTTTAATGAAACCATAGGCAACAAAAACAAGTATGGTTGATGTCTTGTCCAAACACAGTTCTAGATTTATTTGATACACAGTACAAATGTAAATTTTGGTAAATTTCATTTGGTCTGAACTTCTTACTAATGAAAGTGAAAAGTTCTTATCTGCTCAATATCCTGCACAGCATGTATATAACACTGCTAAAAAGGGGTATAACTTGCTTAAGTTTGATAATTGATGCTTTGTTAATGAACACTTTTGGTTACTTTGTCAGTTTTTTAAAAATTTGTAGAAGCACTTAATGTGAGTTTTGACTTGAAAGAAATGGAAAAAGGCCGGCATTGTGACTCGTGCCTGTAATCCCAGCATTTTGAGAGGCTAAGTTAGGAGAATTGCTTGAGTCCAGTAGTTTGAGACCAGCCTGGACAACATAGTGAGACCCTGTCGCTAGAAAAAAAAAAAAAAGAAATGGAAGAAAATGACTTCCTTGGATATGTGCCTAAAAGATGGCTATTATTGTTGCTGGACATAGATGCCCTGCAGTACAATATTAACAAAATATGGGACCAAAGGAATGCCCATCTCTGATTTGGCAGTACATTGAGAATGAGAATGGAAAAAGAAGATTATAGTAAAACAAATATTTTTATGCTGTTTCTGGTTTTTTTGTTTGTTTGTTTCAAGACGGAGTCTCACTGTGTTGCCACGCTGGAGTGCAGTGGCACGATCTCTGCTCACTGCAACCTCTGCCTCCCGGGTTCAAGTGATTCTTCTGCCTCAGCCTCCCAAGTAGCTGGGACTATAGGTGTATGCCACGATGCCCAGCTAATTTTTGTATTTTTAGTAGAGATGGGGTTTCACCATGTTGGCCAGGATGGTCTTGATCTCTTGACCTTGTGATCCACCCGCCTCGGCTTCCCAAAGTGCTGGGATTACAGGCATGAGCCACCGTGCCTGGCCTGTTTCTGTTTTTGAAGAGGCCACAAGTGGGCTAGAAAAAACACATACCAAAAAAATACTCAAATAATTTTATTTGTTCATTATTTATTAATTTTTTTGAGACAGAATCTATTGCTCTGTTGCCTAGACTGGAATGTAGTGGTGTGATCATAGCTCACTCCAGCCTTGAACTGCTGGGCTCACAGGGTCCTCCTTCCTCCATCTCCACCTCCATCTCCTAGGACTACAGGCACACCCTACCATACCTGGCTAATTTATTTGTTGTAGAGACAGGGTCTCTGTATGTTGCTCAGATTGGTCTTGAACTTTTGGCCTCAAGTGATCCTCCTGCGTTGGCCTCCCAAAGTGCGAGGATTACAGGTGCGAACCATTTTACCTGGCTCAAATGGCTCATTTTTATAGATTAAGAGTGCTTCAGAACTCGAGTAAAAAAGTCACAGAAAAGAGCAATGAGGTTAAATAAAACTTTTTTTCAGTTTCTTTACTAAAACTGTAACTTACTTGGAATCCAGTTTTGACATCAGAAATTCAAATTCAGGTGTTTTAAAACCATTTCTGCAAGAAAGAAATTTAAGTTAGGATGATAGCCAATGTCTTTCAGAGTGTTTTAAAGTGATGGACATTTTGAACATTGATAAGCTTATATAATGAATCTGTAAACACAAGGGATATGATTCATAAGGAGCCGGAATGCCAAAACTTGCATTTAGCTAAAAGATAGATGGATATTTTTATAGAACTATAAACTAATTCCTATATCTAAACACCTATTATTGATAGTAATTAAAATCCTAAGTATTTTATGTTTACATGCTTTTGTTGAGAGGACATTTAGCTTAATGTCATTGCATTGGACTGACACCAAGAATGTGGGCTTGATGCATCAGAGGTATAAGTCACAGTGAATTTTACCTTTGACTGTATTACGTTTTACCACACATACAAGAAGGATTGACCTAATGGCTCTAGTCAAGTATAGAAAGGAAACATAAAAGTAAAAATATTTTATTATTTCTTAGGCAAAAAGAAGCATGACTTTATTCTTTTTAATTAAACATTGGTAAAATGTTTAATCCAACTGTGGTTACATTATTTTTTTAAAAAGTGTGATAGAAATAAATAACACAGAATAATATATGATTTTGAATAAGTTCAATATTAGTTTGCTAGGGCAGTCTTAACAATTTCAGAGACTAGGTGGCTTAAACAACAAAGATTTATTTTCTCACAGTGTTGGAGTGCCAGATCAAAGTGTTGACACCTTGATTCCTGCAGAGGCCTCACTTCTTGGCCTGCAGATGGCTACCCTCTTTCTGCCTCTTTGCGTGGTGGTTTCTGTGTACATATGTACCTCTGGAGTGTCTCTGTGTGTCCTAATGTCTTCTTATAAGGACACCAGTCAGAGTGGATTAAGGCCTACCTTACTGCCCTCATTAATTTAATTACTTTGTTAAAGACCCTATCTTCAAATGTAGTCACATTGTGAGATACTGGGGTTTAGGGCTTCAACATATGCATAGTGGCAGGAGGGTCTGTGGAGGGGTGTTTATAATTCAGCCGATAACAACTATGTGTTTTTAAATTTTTGTGTCTAAGTAATAAAACATGAATAAGTTAATTTTTGGTAGTGTTCTTTTTTGATACCTTCTTCCTTTTCTTTCCTGTATATGTTTTAGTTACTTTTATTATTTACCATTTGAATTACAGTTAACATTCTAAACTCATAACAACCTAATTTGAATAATACCAATGTAGTTTCAATAATACACACTCTGCTCCTTTACATCTCCATCCTCTTCTTATATATTATTATGCTCATTGATTACGTCTTTGTATATTGCATGCCCATTAACATAGATTTGTAACTATTCTTTTATTCATTTGTCTTTTAAATCATATAAAAATAAAAGGAATTACAAACCAAAAGTTCAGTGATAGTGGCATTTATATTTACTATGTAGCTGCTTTTACCAGAGTTCTTTACTTCTTCATATGGCTTCTGGTTACTATCAAATGTCTTTTCATTTCAGCCTGAAGGACTCTCTTTAGCATTTTGTGTAGGGCAGGTCTATTGTTAACGAACTGTCTTAGCTTGTGTTTATCTGGGAATGTCTTAAATAGCCCCTTTATTATAGGATAGTTTTGTTGGATATAGAATTCTTGGTTAACAGTGCTTTTCTTTTAGTACATTAAATATGTCAACTCACTGCTTTTTGGCCTACATGGTTTCTGATGAGAATTAGTTCTTATTCTTACTGAGAATCCTGACTTGTGACCAGTTGCTTTCCTCTCACTGATTTCAAAATTCTTTCCTTGTCTTTGTCTTTCAGCAGTTTGACTATAATGTGTCTTGGTGTGAATCTTTTTGTGTTTATCATGTTTAGAGCTTATTAACTTCATGCTTCAAGTTCATGCTTGGATGTGTAGATTCATTCATTTTATGAAAGTCAGGAAGTTTTGGACCATTGTATCTTCAAAAATTTTTTTCTTTTATTTTCTCTTTGTTTTCCTTCTGGCATTCTCATAATTAATATGTTGGTCTGTGGTGATTGTTTAGTGATAAGGATTCTGATTAAATAAGATAGAAAAAAACACCATGGTGAGTAAGCAAAGCAGAAATAGAACCCCACTGTTTTAACTAGTAACCTCAGCTTGCTTTTTTTACCGGAGGTTTTTCTGTCATCCTGAGAAGACTTCAATTTTTACTTCTCTAAATGTTAGAGATTTTGAGTAGTGTTTCACATGCTTTCTTCACTTCTTACTGTCTTCTTCAATTTGGGAGTAATTGTAGGTTGTCAGAGAGAGTGTTGAATATGCATCACTTTAAATACAGTTATCAGTAAATGGACTCTTTCATTCATGCTTCCCAGGGATGACAGTTTTCCTTGGTGCCTAGATACCTTTTTGTTCCTTGGAGATTCATAGTATTATGTGACTCATTGAATTTTTCAGAAGCCTGATGGTGAGCTTCATGAGGTATTTCTATTTAAGTTGTAAGTTCACTTGTTTTTAAGCTTCCTGCAATTTAATTTACCTATAGTATTTTTAAATTTATTTTAAAAATGCCATCTTGGGGTATATTCTGGGCATCTCAAAAATTTTAAATACCATCTTATCCTTTGTTAACTGGAATATAAGCAGGTATTCATTTGAATCATTTTTTTCCTGTAATTATTATAACATTGAGGCTATATGAATTTTTTTTTTTTTTTTTTTTTTTTAATTTGAGGCAGAGTCTCGCTCTGTCACCCAGGCTGGAGTGCAGTGGTGCGATCACAGCTCACTGCATCCTTGACCTCCTGGGCTCAAGGAATTCTCCTGCCTCAGCCTCCTGAGTAGTTGGGACTATAGGTGCACACCACCACACCCACCTTATTTTTAACTTTTTTGTAGAGATTGGGTTTTGCCGTATTAACCGGGCTGGTCTTGAACTCCTGGGCTCAAATGATCCTCAAGACATTAGTTTGGTCTCTTCTCAAATTAGCAGATCCTTATTTCTGTCTTATAATTTCTAATCTGCTTTTATGATTATTGACTTACATTCAATCTTCCAGTTTTTCATGTCTCTTCCAATTAGATAAGCCTCCATATTTGTATTTAACTTCCAGTAAAATTTTAACCATGTTGTTTCATTTTTAATTAAAATTTAAGAGGACTGCCTAAATGCCAGTGTGTTTATGTTTTATACATCTCGGGGGATGCTTTTAAGTGTTTTCTTGATGTAAAACATCACATAATAAACTAGTGTTCATAATTGTATTTTAAAGCTTTCCAAAATCCTATGTAAAATGAGTTTCTAAAAACACTAAACAAAAGAAGTTTTAGGAATTATGTTTGAATGAAATAGAAACATTGAACTCAAAATTGTAAAGCTGATATTTCAAGAACTACTAATTAGTGTAACATTACTAATTGAGTTACAGTATTTAGAAGTTAAAACTGATGTAAATCAAAGGACTCATGTTGTTTATCTATTTCGAATCCTTTTTTGAAAAAAGTTAATCTTTAAAGTTTTTCTGTATTAAAAAAATCTGATTATCTCTTGTGACCTATTTTACCTAGAAAAGCTAGTTAGAGGTTAAAAGGTTTTTTTATGAGACATACTTCTGTGCATCGGAACAGTCCAGATGTAAATTTAAAAAGAAGAAATGACAATGAAGTGATCAAAGAGAATTCTGTGTTCAAATGCTTTCACCTGGAGCAGTTGTAGAACTGTCAGTAGCACAACTGTATTTATAATTATAGCAGGATGTGGCAGATGGTGATGCAACACAGTCTCGTCAATTCTTTGTGTCATTGAAGAAAGTAGTAAGTATTAATTCTGCCAATTTTATGATTAATGAATAATTTTAAGTAACACAGGCCCTACAAATAAGGTTGACTCTTCAAATTGTGATACCTCATTATAGTTTTTAAAGTTTAAATATGAATTAATACTCCTCTTTGTTTGCCTTTCTGTTCTCTTTCCTTTTCAAATTAGGTTGTAAAGTTTTCATAGCTAAAATAAGATGAAGGAAGCAGTGGCTTGCTGTCCTCAATTATATTTTCAATGTGTTTGTGAAATTATTATAACTTAGATCAGATTCTTTAAAGAAAAATCAGTATTTCATTTTTCGTTTCCTCCCTTTTCTCCCTCTCTCCTTTCCTTGTCTCTCTCCTTTCCTTTCTCTCTCTTCTTCCCTTTACCCCTCCTCTCCCCTTCCCTTCTTTCTCCTCCTCCTCCCTTCCTCACATCTCTTTCCCTTCTCCTCCTACCCTTCCTCTTCCCTCCCCTCTTCTTCCTTTCTTCCTACTTTGTTTTATGCATTATGTTAAGAAATTGTTTTACTGCTATTAGTGATAACATGCTTTTAGTTCTCTCTTAGCAGTTATGGTTGTGCTCTCCAGGATAAATCTACACATATCACAGTTATCCACTTTGTAAAAGAATGACATATCTCTACTCTTGTGGGCCTTAATGTCATGCAGTGTTTCTGGGTATGACATTAAACATGGGTACAATTTGAAATTGTATTTTTCTGTCTAAAAGCAAAACAAATAAAGCTTCATCAAGAAATACTACAAGCAGTGGGACCTAATTTCATCAAGAGGATAAAACTCTATTCCTTTTTATTCTATTTTGGAATTGGAATTCAGAAACTTTTTTTTTTGGTCCTATGGATGGTATATTCACTTATTTGAAATGAAAATTGAACTCAGACTTTTCTGAAAGAGTCTCATTTGTTAACTGGTTGACAAGGATGGTCTTTGCCATTTAAATGATACAGTGGTACTGTCAGCTGTCATTGTTCTTGAAAGCAAAGAAAATATTTAATTGTATTGATTTTCTGACTTACGTTTGAATTAATACACATTTCCTTCTTCTTTAAGCAACTTTATTGGAATATAGTTCACATACAATTCACCTGTTTAAAATGTATAATCTTGTGGCTTTTAATGTGTTCACAGATCTAGCTAGCTGTGCAACCATCACCACAGTCAGTTTCACAATATTTTCTTTTCTTTTTTTTTTTTTTTTTTTTTTGAGACGGAGTCTTGCACTGTCGTCCAGGCTGGAGTGCAGTGGCGCGATCTCAGCTCACTGCAATCTCCACCTCCTGGGGTCACGCCATTCTCCTGCCTCAGCCTCCCGAGTAGCTGGGACTACAGGCACCTGCCACTGCGCCCGGCTAACTTTTTGCATTTTTAGTAGAGACGGGGTTTCACCGTGTTAGCCAGGATGGTCTCGATCTCCTGACGTCGTGATCTGCCCGCCTTGGCCTCCCAAAGTGCTGGGATTACAGGTGTGAGCCACCGCTCCCGGCCCCACAATATTTTCATTATCAAATGAAGAAACTCTGTAACCGTTAGTAGTCATTCCCCATTTCTCTCTCACCCTCTCATCTTCTGTCCATTCAACCCCTTGGTCCCAGACAGTCACTTATCCAGTTTTGTTTCTGTAGATTTGCCTATTCTAGACAATTATTTTTATTTTTGGAGATGGCATCTTGCTCTGTCTTCGAGGCTGGAGTGCAGTGACACAATCATGGCTCACTGCAGCTTCCAACTCCTAGGCACAAGTGATCCTCCCACCTCTGCCTCCCGAGTAACTGGGTCTATAGGTATGTGCCACCATGCTCAGCTAATTTTTAACTTTTAAATTTTCTGTGGAAATGGAATCTTGCTTTGTTGCCCAGGCTGATGTTAAATTCCTGACCTCAAGCAACCCTCTTGCCCCTGCCTCCCAAAGTGCTGGGATTACAGGTGTGAGCCACTGTGCACAGCCTTTAACCAATTGTCAAAAACTTATTCATGTCTGTGATTGTAGATTCTTTGACCAACATCTCTCCATCCTTCTACCCCTCTAATTACCCAAGCCTCTGATAAACACCATTTTACTTTCTCCTTCTATGAGATCAGCTTTGTTATAGTTCACATATGAATTGAGATTATGTAGCATTTGTCTTTTTGTACCTGGCTTATTTCTTTTAACATGATATTCTCCAGGTTCCTCCATGTTATCACAAATGAGATTTTGTTCCTTTTTTTTTGTGGATGAATAGTATTCCATTGTGTATATATATCGCATTTTATTTATTCATTCATTCATTGCCTGATAAACTCTTAGGCTGATTACATATCTTGGCTGTTGTGAATAATGAAGCAATAAATATGGACGTGCAGATATATCTTAATCACTTCCACTGAATATGTACCCAGAAGTAGGATTGCTGGATCACATGTTGTACCGTGAATTTCTTAAGGAACCTCCATACCTGTTTTCCATAATGGCTGTGCTAGTTTACATTCCCATCAGCAGTGTACAGGGTTCCCTTAATATTTCGGGTACTATAGCCTTTTGTAATATATTTTGAAGTCAGATAGCATGATGTGTCTTTGTCATTTTTGCTCAAGATTGCTTTTGCTATTTGGGATCTTTTGTGGTTCTATATGAATTTTAGAATTTTTTTTCTATTTCTATGAAGATTATCGTTGTCATTTGAGAGGGTTTACTTTGAATCTGTAGATCACTTTGGATAGTATGGGCATTTTAACGATATTCTTTCATTACATGAATGCAGGCTATCTTTTATTTGTGTCTTCTTTAATTTCTTTCATCAGCGTTTTATACTTTTCATCTTTGAGATATTTTATCTCCTTGGTTGAATTTATCACTAGGTATTTTAGCTATTTTTATAGCTATTTTAAGAGGAATTGTTTACTTGATTTTTGTTTTTTTCAGATAGTTTGTGATTGATATATAGAAATGCTTTTGTATGTTTATTTTGTGTCCTACAACTTTACTGAATGTGATTATTAGTTCTGACAGTATTTTGGTACATTCTTTAGGGTTTTCTGTGTATGAGATCTTGTTGTCTTCAAACAAGAACAATTTAATTTCTACCTTTCCAGTTTGTATGCCTTTTATTTCTTTCTCTTGCCTAATTGTTCTGGCTGGGTCTTCTAGACTATGATGAATAGAAATGGTGAAAGTATACATCCTTGTCTTGTTCCAGATTTCAGAGGAAAAGCTTTCAATTTTTCCCCATTCAGAATAATAGCTTTGGATTTTTCATATATGGCCTTTATTGTGCTGAGCTGCATTCCTTCTATACCCAATTTGTTGATAATTTCTAACATGAAAGAATGTTGAATTTTGTCAAATGCATTTTCTGCATCTATTGAAATATGGTTTTTTCCTGCATTTAATATGATATATCACAGTTATTGATTTGTGTATGTTGAACCATTCATATATCCATGGGATGAATCCACTTGATCCTGGTGAATTATCTTGTTAATGTGCTGGCTTTTTTTTTTTTCTTTTTTAAGACAGAGTGTCACTCTGTCACCCAGGCTGAGGTGCAGAGGTGCTCCACCTCCTGGATTCAAGCGATTCTTCCGCCTCAGCCTCCCTAGTAGCTGGGATTACAGGCGCCAACCACCATGCCTGGCTAATTTTTGTATTTTTAGTAGAGAGGGGTTTCACCATGTTGGCCAGGGTGGTCTTGAACTCCTGACTTCAAGTTATTTACTTGGCCTCCCAAAATTAATGCGCTATTGAATTTGGTTTGCTGGTATTTTGTTCAGGATTTTTCTTCTAGGTTCATCAGAGACACTGGCCTATAGTTTTCTTATTTTTGTTGTGTCCTTGTTAGGTTTTGGTATCAGGGTAATGCTGATTTGGTAGAATGAGTTTAGAAGAATTCTTTCCTCTTTAATTTTTAAAAATAATTTGAGAAGAATTTGTATTAGTTTTGCTTTGAATATTTGGTAGGTTGTGTTGGCTTACGCCAGTACCCCAGCACTTTGGGAGGCTGAGGCAGAACTTCAAGAGGCCAGGAATTTGAGGTCAACCTGGACAACATAGTGAGACCTTGTTTCTACAAAAAAAAAAAAAAAGCAAAGTTAGCTTGGTGTGGTGGTACACACCTGTAGTCTCAGCTACTTGGGAGGCCTCTTGGGAGGCTGAGGCAGGAGGATTGCTTGAGCTTAGGAGGTGGAGGCTGCAGTGAACTATGATCATGCCACTGTACTCCAGCCTGGGCAACAGAGCAAGACCCTGTCTCTTTAAAAAAACAGAACAAAAATTTTGGTAAAATACAGCAGTGAAGCCATCAGGTCCTAGGCATTTTTTCTTTTTTCTTTGATGGGAGACTTTTTATCACTGATTTAATCTCTTTACTTATTGGTCTGTTCTAATTTTCTATATCTTCGTAATTAAATTTTGGTAGATTATATATATTCAGAAACATTTCTTCTAGATTTTCCAGTTTGTTGGTGTATAATTGTTAATGAGAGTCTCTTATAATTCTTTATATTTCTCTGGGATCAATTGTAGTGTCTCCTTTTTTGTTTCTCACTTTATTATTTGTGTCTTCTCCTTTTTTTCTTAGTCTAGCTAAAGGTTTGTTGCTTTTGGCTATCTTTTCAAAAACCTAATTCTTTGTTATATTTATCTTTTGTATGTTTTTTAGGTCTCTATTTCATTTACTTCTTCTCTTTATTATTTATTTTTTTCTGCTAATTTGGAGTTTGGCTTGTTCTTGTTTTTCTAGTCCCTTGAGGCGCAACATTAGGTTTATATCTTTCCTCTTTGGGGATTTATGTGTTAATTACTATAAACATCACTTTTAGACCTGCTTTTGCTGTATCTGATAGGTTATGCTTTTTTTCCATTGGCATTGTTTCAAAAAATCTTTTTGTTTCTCTTTAATTTTTTCATTGACCATGTTGTTTAATTTCCATGTATTTGTAGAGTTTTTGATTTTCCTCTTATTATTGACTTCTAGTTTATGCCATTGTGATCGGAAAAGATAATCTATGATTTTGAACTGAAACTTGTTAAGACTTATGTTGTGGCTTAATATGTACTCTATCCTGAAGCACATTTCATGTTCAGTTGAGAAGAATGTGTAATCTTCAGCCGCTGGATAGAATGTTCTATAAATGTCTGTTAGGCCTATTTGGTCAAGAGTGCAGTTTAAACCTAATGTTTCTTCTTTGGTTTTCTGTCTGGATAATGTTTCTGTTGCTTAAGTGGGGTGCTGAAGTTTCCTACTAGGTAGAGGATCAGAAAAAATAAATATTACATACTCGGCTTAGTATCTGGGTGATGAAATAATCTGTACAACAAACCCCCATGACACAACCTGCACATGTAACAAACCTGCACATGTACCGCTGAACCTAAAATAAAAGTTAAAAAAAAAAGTTGTCTACTATGATTGTTTTGTACTCTATCTTTCTGTTTAGATTTATTGATATTTGCTTATATCAGGTTATTTTAAGCTAGTAACAACTTAACTTTGATTGCTAAAAATGTTTAATAAACACTGTGTACTTTAACTCCTCTTTTTCTCTCACATTTTGAATTTTTTTCTGAGATAGAGTCTCACTCTGTCACCTAGGCTGGAGTGCAGTGGTACGATCTCAGCTCACTGCAACCTCCACCTCCCGGGTTCAAGCGATTCTCATGCCTCAGCCACCCAAGTAGCTGGGATTACAGGTGTGCACCACCTTGCTCAGGCAATTTTTGTATTTTTAGTAGAGACGGGGTTTCACCATGTTGCCCGGGCTGGTCTTGAACTCCTGACCTCAAGTGATCTGCCTGCCTCGGCCTCCCAAAGTGCTGGGATTATAAGCATGAGCCAACTTGTCCAGCCACATATTTTGAATTTTTGATGTTACAACTTACAACTTTTAAAACTGCATATCCCACTATCAATTGTTGTAGTTATAATTATTTTTAATAGTTTTGTCTTTAATCTTCATATTAAAGATATAAGAGGTTTACATACTATGCTTACAATAGGCCGAATAGCCACTTCCCACTCATTTTTTCCACCATAGAAACTTGCATCCAGGGGACTTCTGCATGTGTGGGCTTAGGGGAAGGGTGTTGCAGTCAAAGCACCATTTCCCTTACTGTCTGATATGGTTTGGCTCTGTGTCCCCACCCAAACCTCATCTCTAGTTGTAATCCCCATAATCCCCACATGTTGAGGGAGGGATCTGGTGGGAGGTGATTGGATCATGGGGTTGGTTTCCCCCATGCTGTTCTCATGATAGTGAGTAAGTTCTTACAAATCTGATGGTTTTATAAGTGTTTGGCAGTTCCTCCTTCACTCTCTGTCTTTTTCTCCTGCCACCATGTGAAGAAGGTCTTTACTTCTCCTTTGTGTTCCAGCGTGATTGTAAGTTTTCCAAGGCCTCCCTAGTCATACAGAACTGTGAGTCAGTTAAACCTCTTTTCTTTATGAATTACTCAGTCTTGGATATTTCTTTATAGCAGCGTGAAAATGGACTAATACACTGTTCCCAGATTTTTCTCAGCTCTGTGGTACAATGAGACATCATCCTGAGTTCCAAGAGATCCAGGGTAGTCGTCTTGCCACTGAGAAGATACTAATTATGACGAGTTAATGGGTGCAGCACACCAGCATGGCACATGTATACATATGTAACTAGCCTGCACATTGTGTACATGTACCCTAGAACTTAAAGTATAATAATAATAAAATAAAAAAATAAAATAAAATAAAATAAAATAATATCTAATCTTCTGTGCAGGCAAAAAAAAAAAAAAAAGAAAGAAAGAAATTCTATAGGGTGTGGAGAACCAGACAACAATTCCTACCCTTCCATTTTGCAAGCATCACTCTGCCATATTTTTTAAAGAATAATGTTTTTAGAGTATTTGTGTTCTTTGGTACTTTTGCTGCTGAGATTCTTGGGATAACAAAGTAAAAAACCAAATAGTCTAGATTGTAACATACCACAGTGATTTGGGGCAAGAAGGATGTGCAGTAGAATTAAGCCAAGCTGGGCAAGTATGAACTTGGGACTATCACCAAACTCTGTCTCATTCTTTTCTCCTTATTTAATTCTTCCCATATCAAGCATTTACAACCCACTATGTAGAGGTCCATACACCTTGGCTTATAGACTTAACTTGGTAGTTACTGTTGCCCACCTATCTATTAACCAGAATTTTCATTTAAAAATCTCTACATAAAAATTAGCAGTTATGCAGTGGAGTTTTCAAATAAGGAAGAAGATTGGTTGGATGGATGGATGTTAGGTGACCACTGGGAAACTATGATTTTAGAACGAGTAGCTGGTAGGTTGCAGGTGGCATGTATTTTAATACATGTAGCAGAAAACTGAAAATTTATGAGCATTTTAGAAATTAGAGCTCTGTCAAAATAGGAGAAAAACTTAGATTTAATTTTACAAAAGCAGTACTAATGACTTTATAAAGATGGCATATGATTTATGTATGTATGAACAATTATATGTATCATTAAATAGATCAGATAAATTTTTTGTTCTTTTAAGAATAATAGGCCAGATGTGGTGGCTCACGCTTATAATCACAGCACTTTGAGAAGCCAAGGCCAGAGGGTCAGTTGAGCTCAGGAGTTCAAGACCAGCCTGGGCAACATGACGAAACCTTGTCTCTACAAATAATAAAAAAAAAAAAATTAGCCAGGCACGGTGGTACATGCCTGTCATCCCAGCTAGTCAGGAAGCTGAGGTGCAAGAATTGCTTGAGCCTGGGAGGTTGAAGCTGTAGTGAGCCATGATTCTGCCACTGCATTCCAGCCTAGGCAACAGAGCTAGACCCTGTCTCAAAACCAAATAATAATTTTTTAAATATTTATTATCTAATGTGGGTTTTTGCTTTATGTAACAGTTGTCACCTACTCTAATATGAAAAATGAAAAGAAAGCCAGGTGTGGTGGTGCATACCTGTAGTCCCTGCTACTCAGGAGGTCGAGATGGGAAGATCACTTGAGGCCAGGAGTTTGAGGTTGCAGTATGCTATGATTGCTCCTGTGAATAGCCATTTTACTCTGTCCTGGGAAACACAGTGGCATCCTGTCTCTTAAAAAAATTTTTTTTTAAAGCATGTTCACAAGTTCTTTAATACTTCTCCATTGAAAAGGTAGAACCTAATTTCCCCTCTCTTGAATATGGCCCAGACTTAGTGACTTGTTTCTAATAAGTAGAATGTATGCAATGATGGTGTGCTATTTCTGAGGCTAGATCATTAAGGGCATCATTACTTCCATATTATTTTTTCTTGGGACACCCATAATGGGGAATTCAACTGCAATGTCTTGAGGATACGCAGTCAACCTTTGAAGATGCCCACATGGGCAGGAACATAAGCCTTCCAGCGGCAACCAGCACCAATATGTTGGCCTTGTGAGTGCAGCCAGCTCCAGTCAAATCACCAGATTACTGGAGCCCTGCCTTACTTAACCGACTACAACCTGATGAGACACCCCAAGAGAGAACTGTTCCACTAAGTTGCTCCCAAATTCCTGACCCACCAAAACTATGTGAGATAGTATTTCTTATTTATAGCCACCATGTTTTGAAGCAACAATGACTATTAAAATAATAAAATAACTTTCAGACATTGTTTTTAATCCCTCTTTTCTGTAGTCCCTGTACTTTCCCACCCCAATTTATATTTCCTGTTTCTATTTGAACTTTTTTCTTTTTTGTTTTCATTTCTTTTATACATAATCGTTTTGAGCTATAAGAATAATTTATGCCAAAAATTATGCAGCTAATATTTTACACCCGTATTGTAACCAGTATACTGGTATAAAACTAGATAATAAACTACTATGAGCTGTGTTTTGCTTCTTACAGATGGAAGGAAATGCCTAAAATTTAATTTTATATACCACAATGTGTTTTGAAAGTTTTGAATAATTTTCTGGTTTTGAAAACCTGTTTTGATTTTTTTTCTCACAAACACGATACTCTTAAGTAAAATGGAGTGATTTATGATTAATAGAAATAATGAAGATTGTGCAAGTTATTTTACTTCAATTGAAATAGCAAGGCCAGAATAATTTAATCATGTTTTCCAGAAGAATAACAAAATAGAATCAGTGGCAATACTAGTAAACATTAGTCTACATTTCTATTTATTTATTTATTTTTTTAGACGGAGTTTTGCCTTTTTACCCAGGCTGGAGTGCAGTGGCACGATCTCAGCTCACTGCAACTTCCGCCTCCCGGGTTCAAGTGATTCTCCTGCCTCAGGCCTCCCAAGTAGCTGGTATTACAGGCGCCTGCCACCACACCCGGCTAATTCTTTGTATTTTTAGTAGAGACGGGATTTCATCATGTTGGCAAGGTTGGTCTCAAACTCCTGACCTCAGGTGATCCACCTGCCTTGGCCTCCCAAAGTGCAGGGATTATAGGCGTGAGCCACTGCACCCAGCCAACATTTATATTTCTTTAACTTCATATCATTTGCTGTAGTTAGCTGGATCGTATTTCTTAAATTTTACTTTATTTATTTATTTTTGAGACAGAGTAACGCTTTGTCACCCAGGCTGAAGCTCAGTGTTGCGATCTTGGCTCACTGCAAACCCTGCCTTCTGGGTTCAAGGAATCCTCCTGCTTCAGTCTCCTGAGTAGCTGGGATTACAGGCTTCTGCCACCATGCCCAACAAATTTTTTTTTGTATTTTTTGTAGAGACAGAATTTCACCCTATTGACCAGGCTGGTATTAAACTCCTGACCTCAAGTGATCCACCCACCTAGGCCTCCCAAAGTGCTGGGATTATGGCCATGGGCCACTGTGCCCAGACAAATTTTACTTTCATAGTAACATTTTGCAAATGTAAAAATTTTGTAATTTGATTAGTAATGTCAGACTCTATCAAGGTGATGCTGTCTTAAAAGTTGTTGATGATAATATTAGATGAGAGGTGTATGTAGTTATGAAAGACCCTGAAATGATTGTATTTTTTTATTTCTGTACAAAGTTTACTCACATTTCTATGTCTAGCCATAGCTATTCTAAGCCATAGCACAAAGAACTGTATTATGATGGTGAGACTATAAAAAGGTAAATTTAGAGAAAGCTTCCAGATCTGCTCTAGAATTTATTACCATCTGGTCTCTTTGGAGACTAGTATAATTATTCATGGGAATGTTTTCAACACAGAAAAGCATGGTTTGTGTATTGGCAGAAAGTAAAAAGTACCAGTGGTTTAAACCATATGTAGCTTTTTTAGAGTTAGGCAAGGGAAATGAACTGAAGACCTAATTGAGAGTCATCAGTAGTGATGCAATTTGTCTCAATTTTGTCAGAATCTGTTCATAATGAACAAAATATTGCACAACAAGAAAAACTGAAGGTATTAGAAATATAACTCCATTTGAAGAGTATTACTTTATCTTAATTTAACCAATGAAATGTAAGATGGTGTCAGCTAAGTATTTGTGTAAATCTCTGAAATAACATAAGGAATATATGTCAAATTTTAATGACTTTTAAAAATGAAAACACTCATGTTAAAATAATTTTAAGCTTGAACACTGGAAGAATGTCTTATTAAGGTTATTTTTCTTAAATTGAATATGAATGTATTATTTTAGATCATTTTAGATGTGGCATGGACTTACTACTATTCCTCTTAAGAAGTAGAAATATTTTACAGTCTTTCTTAAGCTTAAATTGATTTTGTAGAAAAAGGAAAAAAAACTAAATATCTTTTCACTTTCCATTCTAACAGTTACTTGGACTCTATAAAAAATGAGATGACAAATCAAAAAATTTAAATTGTCTATTTTTTCAGTTATTTTAAAAGAAAAATGCCTAGTGGGCTGGGAATACACAAGAAATTTAAATTTGTGATTGAGAATAAGAAATGCATTTGTGGTTTTAAAAAAGAAATACCAGCATGTCACATTAAAAATATGGCATCTACAGTATTGTACAAAGGAAAATGTATTACATTAGGGGGTATGTTGTACTTTATTTAGAGAGCTAGTGCAGGGATATGAATGAGAAGTATAATGCCATAGAAGGCATGAGCATTAGTAATCCAGTCAGAGAGGAAGAATTTTGCTGCCTCCCATGTAACATAAAACAGATGTTCCATTCTATTAGAACCTTACTAAAATGAGAGTTTAGATCATTGGTCAATAGGAGAAACATGAACAATGGCAATTTAACAATTTTGAGGGTTTATCTTATTTGTGAGTTAATATCCATGGTGGGGAGTATGAAGGGATGCCTGCCAAATGTTTTTTATTTTTGATATCTTGATTGAGAGAGCTGAAAGGCAACAGTAAACTATACTAATTTTTAATTTATTGTTTTGCAAATTTAATCTATTTTTTCTCAAAAACTGTTCTAAGAAAAAAAAGATTTCAAAATTATAAGTCCTGATTTAATGGTTGAATAGGTATTGAAGCATATCTGAAAGTATAATTAATTAACTTCAAATGAATACTGTAAACATTAAGTAGTTGGCAACTGAAAGTAGACATATGCAGAAAGGGACACCAGGGATGGTACCACAGGGTCCTGGGTATATTTTTGTGTTTTTTTAAGGGAAGATTTACTTTTTTCTAGAAAAGAAATTCTTTTCAAATAAATTTATTTTTCAAAAAAATACTTTTTTTCAAAAGTATTTTTTCCATTTTAAAATTAAGTTATAATTTATATACAAAAAAATGATCTTTGTAGTGTATGTTTCTGCAAGTTATGACACGTGCACAGTCTAGCAACCAGTATCAGAAATAAGATAGAGAATAGTTTCATCACCTGAAAACTTTCCCTGTATCCCCTTTGTAGTCTTCCTTTCCCCCACTTCAGCCCTTGGCAATCCCTGCTCTGTTTTTGTTGACAGAGACAGTTCTCCTCACACTTGTTTGTGAAGACTGTAAAGTTCTGACTGCCCTTTTTCCTGGGACATTTCTCAGGGTTATATATGCAGCTGATAAACTTGAGACATGAGATAACATCTGTTCCCAGACAAAAGGAAGCTTATTTACTGCTTGCTATAAAATTGGTGGATTCCCTGAGTTCAGTGCTTCTCATTTGCTGATGCAAACTCACTACAAGCATAGCATCCATCTGAGCATCCCCAAAGGACTTGGGATGAAGGGAACTGATGCAAATGTGCTGATGTTCTTCTGTTTTGTCATAAGTAATGAAGTGTTTTTTCTTTGACTGAGGAGTCTTGTGTCTTCTGCCTGCATCCATGAATTAGTTAAGAGGCTTTTGTGTTAGCTTTTATTAAATAGGGTAAAATCAAATCCCATTCTCCATAATTTTCTGTTTGTATAGTTTTGCCTTTTCCGGTGACTAGTATTGAGGGTTCCTGCTTCTGGCCAACAACCTATGAGTGATTTTTTAGGTCTGATCATAAGGCATTTACAGAGGTTTTCCTGGCAGGCTTCATAGGGGGAGGGCTGGTCTCCAGAGCAGACTTGGTGCAAAGCTTTTATAGTCTCTGAGGGGAATTGCAGTCAAGGACCCAGCCATCCTTTTATACATATCTGCGTTCCTAGCCTAGATGCCTTCATTCAGAGGCCTCTTTATGTGGGGCTTTTGGGGAGGCTTTCCTTAAGTGTCTCTGTCAAGACTTTATTGGGGAAAAGAGGGGAAGACACTTACCAACTCTTTCTCTACTATGACTTGTACTTTTTTCTTTCTAACCCTTCCCTCTCTAGCCTTCATTCGACTCCTGGGTCTGTAAAACTGCCAGAATCTTTTGTTGGGGGTTCCCTCTGGCAATGACGCAACCCTCACATTTGTGCTGGTCTACCTGCCCTGTGACCAATGTGCCATGCCACAGGGGAAAATGGAATGGGGGGTAGCTGGCACTTTCTCCAGTTTAGCCTCTTATACTGTCACAGTAAGTGATTACAGACCTATTCTTTATTTTATTTTATTTTATTTTATTTATTTATTTTTTTGGCTTGTTGCCATTGGCTGTGCCAAAATGTGGCAGCCCAGCTTTCTCCAGCTCTCCTGAGGTACTGATACACACAAATGGAATCATGTTGTGCATAGCCTTTGAATCTGACTTTCTTCAGTTGACATAAGTTCATCTTAGATTCACCCATTTGCTTTGTCAATAGTTTTTAAATTTTAATGGCTGGGTAGTTTTCTATCATCGTGATGTACTGCAACTTGTGTCTCTATCCACTCTAGAGGAATATTTGAATTGTTTCTGGTGATTATGAATAAAGCTGCTAAAAATATTTATACGTCTTTGTGTTAACATAAATTTTCATTTTACTAGATGTATTGCCAAACTCCTTTCCAAAGTGGCTGTGCCATTTCACATTCCCACTAGTAATATATGAGAGGTCTAGTGGTTCCACATCCTTTCAGCATTTGATATTGTCAGCTTTTATTACTACATCAATTGTAAGGGGGAGAGGAGCATCTCATTGTTTCTACTTCCCTAATTATGTGAAGCACATTTTTATATGCTTATTTGCTATCTGTATATGTTCTTTGAAGAAGTATCTCTTCAAACTCTCTGCCTTTTTTTTAAAAAAAATTGTGTTTATTTTTGTTACAGAGTTTTGAGAATTCTTTATCTGTTCTGCAGACAAGACTTATCAGATGTGTGATTTGCAAATATTTTCTCCTAGTGAGTGGCTTGTGTTTTCATTTTCCTAACAATGTCTTTCAGTGAGCAGAAGTTCTTACAAATTTATGTACTTTTAAAATGGATTATGCTTTTGTGTCATATAAGAACTCTTTGCCTAATCCAGGGTGAGAAAGATTTACTCCTATATTTTCTACTAGAAATTTCATAGTTTTACTTTTTACATGTAGATCTGTGATCCATTTTGAGTTAAGTTTTGTGTATATTGGGTGAGGTCTGTAACAGTTTTTGATTATTGTTTTTTGCTTTGGCATATGGATATCCAATTGATCCATTACTCTTCCCTGAAGTCTATTTAAATCTCTTTAATTGCCTTTGTACTTTTTTGAAAATCAATTATGTGGTTGTATATCTATGTTCCATATTCTGTTTCATTGATCTATATGTCTCTTCTTTCTCCAATATCATACTTCTCTGATTACTGTAGCTTAATGTGTTTTTTTTGCTGTCTAATCATGGAAGTTGAATTTATTGCATTTTACAGGTCAATATTTTTTTGTAGTTGTAGACGTCTGTAATCTTGCACTGTTAATTTTAATGTAATGGACATATTAGAAATTAGGTTTTCAATATGCAGGGGAAATGCTGTTAATTTACAATTGAAGAGAGTTATGAAATAATAATAAATAGAAAAAGTAAATAGAGAAAGGAAAGTACAGTCATCCCTTAGTGCCCATAAGGGATTGGTTCTAGGACCCTCTGTGGATACCAAATCCATGGATACTCAAGTCCCTTAAATGGCATAATATTTGCACATAACCTATGCATATCCTCCCATATACTTTAAATAATCTGTAGATTGCTTATAATACCTAATACACTATAAATGCTAAGTAAATACTTGTTATACTGTATTATTTAGGGAATAATGACAAGAAAAAAGTCTGTACATGTTCAGTACAGACTCAACAACTATCCATTTCCCCCACTTCCAAGTATTTTTGATCTGCTGTTGGTTGGTTGGTCTGCAGATGCAGATCCCATGGATATGGTGGGCCTATATATATGTCTTATTTATTGTCACTACCTTTTGCTTCCAAGTATTTTTTATTTTTAATGAGAGTTATTTTGTTGTGGTGGGTGGTTTAACATACATAAGTTTTCCCAGCAGCAGAACCTGAAGCAAGGATTTTAGAACAAAGCTACTTTGGAGACGTATGTAACAGGCAAGAATTGATGCAAGGAAAGCAAGGCAGCTAATGAAGACTTACTAACTAAACTAACACAATAGGTTGCTGGAGCTTTATCTTGTGGGATAATTCTGGGAAAGTCAGTGTCAAATTTAGTTTCGGGACTAACTCACCTGAAGTGTGAGAGAGTGAGTATATTTCCTGTTACTGGTTGTGGACTGCCATACAGAAGACATTGCACCTGCCTGGTGCTATGGTGGGCAGAGTAGCATTCAGCCATTCAGAGGAAAGCCCTGAGGGATACAGAGGAAGATACTGGCTATTGGAAGTAATTTGGAATGGTGGGAAAGGGTTAGGTCCAAAGGATATTGTAGGGACACTGACATTATCTGACTCATGCCTTGTGAATTTTAAGTGCCTTTCCTGGTTTATCGAAGTGAATAGCTTTAATCAAATCATCTCTATAAAGACATTTCTAAGTAAATTTTCCATACTTATACTCCTCTACTTTTTATTACTACAGCTGGCTTCATTAGCTTTTTGTATATTAATCTGTGTTGTCCTACTAGTAGCTAGAAGAGCTTACTAACTGTGAACTTGAAGATATTGTATATTCCCTCTTCGGATGATTTTTTTTTTTTTTTTTTTGAGTCAGAGTCTTGCTCTTGTAGCCCAGGCTGGAGTGCAGTGATGCAATCTCGGCTCACCGCAGCCTCCGCCTCCCGGGTTCAAGTGATTGTCATGCCTCAGCCTCCCAAGTAGCTGGGATTACAGGCACCTGCCACCACGCTGGGCTACAAATGTATTTAAGAATCTTAAATGAGCTGTGATTGCACCACTACACTCCAGTCTGGGTGACAGAGCGAAACCCTGGCTTCAAGCAGTCCTCCTGCCTCAGCTTCCTAAAGTGCTGGGATTACAGGCATGAGCCACTACCCCTGGCCTAAATTCCTTTTCTAGCCTCTATACAGAATTTCTAGGATAACAACAACAACAACAAAAACTTAAATGATAAAAATGAATATATAAAATAGCAAGTAAGCCATGTAAAATGTTTTCAATATTCTTAGCCATTAGAGAAGTGCAAATTAAAACTATAAGATACTGCTGCATACATATGTGGATAGCTAAAGTAAAAACTGGTGAGAATACAGAATGAATGGATTTCTCATCTGTTGCTGATAGGAAAATGACACAGCCACTCTGGAAAACAGTTTGGCATTTTTAATAAAATTAAAGATAAATATTCCATATGACTCAGCAATCATATTCCTGAGTATTTAACATAGAAAAATGGAAATTTATGTATATGTAAAAACTTGCTACACAAATATTTACATCAGCTTAATTTGTAATTGCCTCAAACTGGAAACAATCCAGATAACTTTCAACAGGTGAATAGATAAACAAACTGTGATATATCTATCGAATGGAATACTAAGCTTTGTAAAAGAATAAATTACTGGTACAGTCAACAGTTTCCATAGATCTTAAGGGCATCACACGAAGTAAAAAAAAAGCTAAACTCAAAGTGTTACATACTGTATGATTCCAATCATATAGTATTACTTAAATGAAAAAAAATTAGTTTTGGAAAATTAACCTGTCATTCCAGGAGTTAGAGATAATGTGGGAGAAGGGGATAGGTATGACTATAAGGGAGTTGCAGGAGAGGTGATGGAATAGTTCTGAGTCTTAGTTGTGCTGGTGAGTACATGAATCTTTACAGCTGGTAAGATTTTATAGAATAGTACACACACACTAAGAACAATGCATGTAATGTCTACTTTGGGGAGTTTTTTTAAAAAAAATTTCTTTTAAGAGACAGTGTCTTGTTCCATTTCCCAGGCTGGAGTGCAGTGGCACAATCATAGCTCACTGTAGCCTCAAACACCTGGGCTCAAGGGATTCTCCTGCTTCCAGCCTCCCAGGTAGCTAGGGACTATAGGTGCATGCCACCGTGGCTGGCTAATTTTTTTATTTTTATTTTTTGTAGAGATGGGGGTCTCACCATGTTGCCCAGGCTGGTCTCAATCTCCTGGCTTCAAGCAGTCCTTCTGCCTTGGCCTTCTAAAGTGCTGGGATTACAGGGGTGAGCCACTGCCCTGGCCTAAATTCCTTTTTTAGCCTCTTCACAGAATTTCTAGGATAACCAGTGTAAGTAAAGTAGATGTTATTTTTAAAATGATCCACTTTATACACTAAATTAAAAGACAGTCTTGATTTCTTCAAAATTCTTTGCTGTGAAGTGAAACGTTTGGTAATCGTATATCTTGTTGACATAAACATACAGATTCCTCTGCATGTAACATTCTTTTCCTTCACTTTACCAATTTGTGCCCATTTCACATATCTCAGCCTATATCCCTTTTTCATGATCATCTTACCTCTGACATACCTCTTTCACCCACCAAATCTGTGTTTGGTGTCATTTCTATGATGGTCCCATACAAAGCTGGACTCATTTTACAGATGCAAAAAGTGATGAAATAATGAACAAGTCAATGGCCCAACTGAAACTGTGGTGTTGGACATAAACTTTAGAATAAATCCTAAATCTTAAGTGTGTAAATAAATTATTCAAAACATGAGATTACCTAACCTATTCTAGTGATATTTAACAGAGATATGTTTGTAACTGGTGGAAGAAGAATCACTCCCTAGGTACAAGATCAATTGCTGTTCATTTTATTCACCTGAAGATAAATCACTTTCACAGATTTTGCAGACTACTTCTTTTCCTGAAAAAATGATTTATTAAAGTGGAGGTTTCTTTACTATATCAACACTGGCTTACTCTTTTCTTTATAATACTTCTATACTGAAAGAAGCCAGAGGCCAAAAGTAGTCTTGTTTGTGCTGCTCTTTATTTCATTGTTATTTTTAAACCAGATGATGAAATTTCCTTCCATTTTGAAGGGCCATTTTTCATGTACATAGGAGGGAATTTAAACTGTTTGCGTTAATATTAACATATTCTATTACTATAAATTGGTTTTAGTTTTATTTTAAAATAGCATATTAATTTACATTTGTTTAATTTTAGTATTCAACTCTGATCAGAAAAATAGTATTTTGGATGTAGGGGTAAGGAAAAGGTGTGAAATTCCAGTTAAAAATCTAAAGTACTATGTTTATTGTTTCATTGTGTGTCTGCATTTAGTATTGTTTGTATGAGAAAAAGTCAGTTGTTTCCTTATATTCCCATATAATTTTTGAGTAGTATGACAATCT
The DNA here is from genome assembly GCF_029281585.2 of Gorilla gorilla gorilla. Classification (NCBI taxonomy): domain Eukaryota; kingdom Metazoa; phylum Chordata; class Mammalia; order Primates; family Hominidae; genus Gorilla; species Gorilla gorilla. The sequence continues at coordinate 41,410,051 of NC_073232.2, read as the reverse complement.
TCATTTATATACCTGATGACTTTTAATTTTTAAAATGTTGTCTAAACCAGGTTTCAGGTGATATATCTTGCTTCCTAATTTGACAACTCTGAATATTACTACTGAAACTTGTAAGCAAGTAGAAATTAAAATGAGCCATACATAGCATTTGCTTTGATTAAAAAGAATAGAAACCTAGACTGTTTTGGAAAATTCAGTGTATATTTCAGTGTATATATATTGTGTGTTTATATATTGACAGATCTGGGCATCAGAATAGAGTCAAGAAATAACATAAACAGAAATTCAGTAAGAACACATATGAAACTGGAAACCAGTGGAGGAAAACTGAGGAATTGCTGTTTGTGAGAGACTTATTTTTCACTCAGTGTACTTTTTTTTTACTGTTTTAATTATCTATATAGCATGCTGCATATTACCAATTTTAAATACTTAATTTTGAAAGATTAAAATGGCTGGCAAATTTATTGCCCATTTGCAAAGTACATTTATATCAGGAATAGTACAATATGTAGAATGTTATTGGAACATTGGAACATTGTGTCTGAAATACTTTTTAGAAAACCTCATAAAATATGAAAATACTTCTTAATGATTTCAATATTAACTCTATTCATTAGACATCTATCATTATCCTTTATGTCAGAAACTTAGAGTGAAATCTTATTATTAGCTTGATTGAAGAACACTTGTTCTCATTTCATTGTGCTATAGTTAACATTCAAAGTTAAAGTTATTTTTCTTCTCCTTGATAGTATACTATAATAAGTATATTCAAAGTGATGCTCTAGATTTGTTTCCTTCACATTTAGACTTGCATTTTTACAATGTTTATACTAAGGTTTCTTACACTTGCCATAGTATATCTGTGCGGTGGCTTACTCCTGTAATCCCAGCACTTAGGGAGGCCCAGGCAGGTGGATTATGAGGTCAGGAGTTTGAGACCAGCCTGGCCAACATGGTGAAACCCTGTCTCTACTAAAAATACAAAAAAAAAAAAAAATTAGCTGGGTGTGTTGGCGGGTGCATGTAATCCTAGCTACTCGGGAGGCTGAGGCAGGAGAATCGCTTGAACCTGGGAAGGTGGAGGTTGCAGTGAGCCGAGATCCTGCCACTGCACTGCAGCCTGGACAACAAGAGCGAGACTCCGTCTCAAAAAAAAAAAAAAAAAAAAAAAGGAGTTTTGCAATCATTAACTTACTTCTTGCTGTCTGTTTTTGTTGTCTTTTGCTGTCCTTCTTAACTTCTTCAAAGATTTCTAGTATATTTACACTCCTTAATCCTAAATCCAGTGTATGTTGGCTCTCATGGTAGTTTTCCATTTCATGTACTTGCTTGTATAATATAAATCCCTGTTCTTGGTGTTTTGTGTATTTATTTATTTGGCTACCATTGTATTGAAAATTGTCTTGACAATTCATTTATGAACATCATTAGTACAGCAATATGTAATTCAAAACCAGCATGCTCAAATTTGTACTATTCTGGTTAGTTATTGCTATGTGTGTATTTTCAAATTTTTAAAGACTTAGAGAATAGTAAAACATATACTTAGCACAAATGATATCACTTCTTGGTACCTTTCTGTGAGTCCTTCTTCCCATAAGGAAATTAAATTGTTCTTTGTTTTCATGCTAAGTAGCATGAAAAAAAAAGCTTTATTGAGATAAATCAAATTTAGAGCATTTTTATCACCTCAAAAAGAGCCCATATACATTAGCTCTCACCCACTCAGTTCTCCCTCCTTGACTATTTTGGGTCCATTGCAATTCCAAGTGAATTTTAGAGTCAGTTTGTCAATTTACACAATGAGTATAGCTTGGATTCTGATAGGGATTGCGTTGAATCTCTACATCCATAATGGGTAATATTGCCAATCTTAATAAAATTTTCCATGAATGTGGGATGTTTTTCCATTTATTTGGATCATCTTTAATTTGTTGCAACAATGTTTTGTAGTTTTTAGAGTATAAATTTTACACTGTAAAGAAAACTTATTCCCAAATATTATTTTCTTTTTGATGCTATTGTAAGTGGAATTCTTTTCTTAATTTTATGTTCAGATTATTCATTGCAGATGGCTTAGAGATACAATTGTGTGTGGTTTTTGTTGTTTTGTTTTTGAGACAGGCTCATGCTCTGTTGCCCAGGCTGAAGTGCAGTGGCACAAACATGGCTCACTGCAGCCACAATCTCCTGGGCCCACCTGATTCTCCTGCCTCAGCCTCCCAAGTAGCTGAGACCACTAGACATGCACCACCATGCCTGGCTAATTTTTAATTTTTTTTGTAGAGACAGAGTCTTGCCATGTTGCCCAGGCTGGTCTCGAACTCTTGGGCTCAAGCAATCCTCTGGCCTTAGCCTCCCAAAGTTTTGGGATTATAGGCATGAGCCGCTGTGCCTAGCCCAGTTTGTGTGTGTGTGTGTGTGTGTGTGTGTGTGTGTGTGTTTTAATATTGATCTTGTATCTTACAGCCTTTCTGAACTTAATTAGCTCTAATATTTTTTAGTGGGTTATTTACGATTTTCTATAAACAAAACCATGTCATCTGTGAATATAGTTTTGTTTCCTTCTTTCTTTCTAATTTGGAAGCCTTTAACTTTTGTCCCCCCTCCTTAATTGCTGTGACTAGTAGTTGTAATGTAACAGTGAACAGAAGTGGCAAGAAGAGATGTCCCTAGTCTTGTTTCTCATATAGGGGGAAAATATCTAATCATTCACCATTAAGTTTGATGTTTCTCTGCAGTTTTCTTAGATGCCCTTTATCAGATTGAGGAAGTTACCTTCTATTTCTAGTTTTTTTTAGCGTTTTTATCTTGAAACAGTACAGTTGACCCTTGCACAACATGGCGATTGTGGGTGCTGACCCACTGCATAGTCTAAAATCCATGTATAACTTTTGATTCTCCCAAAACTTGTCAATTAATAGCCTACTGTTAACCAGAAGCCTTACCAGTAACACAAAGTCAGTTACCACATATTTTATATATGTATCATATAAAGAATACATTATTAAGAAAATCATGAGAGAAAATGTATGTACTATTTATTAAGTGGAAATGTTTCATGAGAAAAATCATCATTGTCTTCATGTTGGGTTGGCTGAGGAGGCAGAGGAGGAACTGGTTTTGCTGTCTTAAGGGTGGCAGAGGTGGAAGAAAATACTGGTGTAAGTGGATTTGTGAAGTTCAAACCAGTGTTGTTCAGGAGTCAATTGTAGTGGATTTTGCCAAATGCTTTTTGTTTGTTTGTTTTTTGAGACGGAGTTTCGCTCTTGTTGCCCAGGTTAGCGTGCAATGGCATGATCTTGGCTCACTGCAACTTCTGCCTCCCTGGTTCAAGCAATTCTCCTGCCTCAGCCTCCTGAGTAGCTGGGATTTCAGGTGCCCAGCACCATGCCTAACTTATTTTTGTATTTTTAGTAGAGATGGGGTTTCACCATGTTGGCCAGGCTGGTCTCTAATTCCTGACCTCTTGTGATCCACCCGCCTTGGCCTCCCAAAATGCGAGATTACAGGCGTGAGCCACCATGCCTGGCTGCCAGATGCTTTTTCTATGTGTGTTGAGATGATCATGTAATTTTGTTTTCTATTCTGTTGATATGATGCATTGAATTAATTGATTTTTGGATCTTAAACCAACCTTGCATTCCTGAGACAAACTCCACTTGGTTATGTTATATATAATTTTTAAATGTTGCTGGATTTGTTTTGCTAGTATTTTGTTGAGGATTTTTGCATCATTCTCATATGAGTATTGGTCTTTAGTTTTATTTTCTTGTGACTTTGTCTGATTTTAGAGTATCATAGTAATACTGGCCTCATAACATGAATTGGGAGATGTCTTCCCTCTTCTAATTTTTGAAAGAGTTTGTGGAGAATTGGTATTAATTTTTTTAAAAGAAGCAGCAATTGCTTATTTTTCTAATCAAGTGTCTATGCTGCTGAATCTTAAGGCCTCAACAAATGTTGCACCTTATTATTTCATTGAACAATAAGACCTTCTATTCTGATTATTCCTGGTAAATAGGAATAATCACTGGTTTCTCCAGTGGTTTCCATTTGCCAAAAACTCATGACAGATGACTTAACAAGGTGGCAACTGCTTTCAGGGATTGTGTCAGATGCATACTCATTTCCAGTGCAGCAGCTGTTGGCAATCTAGGACTTCTCTATCATGGTTGGCCAAGGAGTCCTGCTTTGGCTGCCAGAGCTTCATTCTGCTGAATATTACATTCCTGAAGTCTCATGGATATTCTTTTTGTCATTTAAAAATATTTCCATAAAGTGTTCTGAACAGGCTGGTCTCTTCAGGTTTTACATCTGTTGTGCAGTCTTAACACAGTCCAAAAAGCAGATTTCTGTAAGTTTATTGTCAGTCCCAAGAAATTCCTTCAACTGTTTAATCTGATCAGATTCTGGTATTTGTGCACCCATATTCTTTTGGTACATTTATTAGTCACCTTCTCTGATGCATGAGTTTCCTTTCTGTTCTGGTAAAGTAGTGTTCCAACCTTTGTTTGAATGTCTTCAGTGAGACGTGATTTCTTACCTAAGCACAGGCTCTCACATCTGACGTCAGTACAAGGCTGGAGGCTTACACTGCCAGTGGAGTCTGAGGATGGAGGATCAGGATCAGGGCAAGCATCGCAGCTGCTTTATCTAATTATTCTTTAAACGTTCATTAGAATTTAATAGTGAAGCCATTCGGGGCTAGGCTTTTCTTTGTGGGTAGTTTCTTGATTACTAACTTAATCTCTTGTTATATAGGTCTGTTCAAGTTACCTATTTTTTCTTGAATTTTTTTTAGTCATTTGTGCCTTTCTAAGTATTTGTCCATTTCATCTAATAAATAATCTAATTTGTTTAATGGCTATTCTTTCCGACATTAATATAGCCACTTTGTCTTTCTTGTGGGTGTTGTTTGCATCACGTATCTCTTTTTTTTTTTTTTTTTTTTTTCCCCAGACAGGGTCTTGCTTTGTTGCCCAGGCTGGAGTACACTGGCAAGCAGAGGTTGCCACTCACTGGAACCTCTGATTCCCAGGTTTAAGTGATCCTCCCACCTCAGTCTCCTGAGTAGCTGGGATTACAGGTGCATACCATCATGCTTGGCTAATTTTTAAATTTTTTGCAGAGACGAGGTCTCACTGTATTGTCCAGGCTGGTCTTGAACTCCTGGTTCAAAGTGAAACCCCTGCCTTGGCCTCTCAAAGTGCTGGGTTTACAGGTGTGAGCCACCACATCCAGCCTGCATGATATATTTTTCCACCCTTGTACTTTCAATCTGTTAGTAACTTTCTATCTACAGTGTGTCTCCTGTTGACCCACATAACTGTCTTTTATGTATAGTTATTAGAACTATTGATAAGAAAATGTGAAAGTATAGTCCCATTATCTTATTTGAGTGGAATCAATAGACTATTTCATAAAATGTATTCTAGTTTATAGTTTAGAATAGTTTGTTTTTCATGGCTTTTGAGAAAAACATTTGAATGAGCTTACATTTCGTTGCATTTAAAATTTCTGGGTTGTTGTTGTTGTTGTTGTTGTTGTTTTGAGACGCAGTCTCTCTCTGTTGCCCAGGCTGAAGTGCAATGGTGTGATCTTAGCTCACTGCAACCTCTACCTCCCAGGTTCAAACGATTCTTGTGCCTCAGCCCCCTGAGTAACTGGGACTGCAGGTACATGCCACGACCTGGCTAATTTTGTATTTTTAGTAGAGATGGGGTTTCGCCCTGTTGGGCAAGCTGGTCTCAAACTCCTGACCTCAGGTGATCTACCTGACTCAGCCTCCCAAAGTGCTGGAAGTACAAGTATGAGCCACTGTGCCTGGCCAAAATTTCTGTTTTTTAATGAATCCAAAGTTCATGTTTTTTTTTTCTTCCCAATGCCATGGTACATATCATCACCAAAAAAAGTAGTGATTTTGCTTCAGTGAACACTGAATTTTAATATTATTGATAGAATGGCTATATCGATCAAGGTTTTACACTTATAGTACAGTATACTTGCAATGTAGGTAGACCTCATCCTTTGTAATTAATTAATTAGCTTGTAATTATGTAAGCTAATCTAAATTTTCATATTTTCAGTTTTAACATTTGGACTTTTGAGTTACATTTCTTATATTTTGATTTTTTTTCTATAAATTTTAAAACCAGAAAGACAACACTAGAATCAATTAAATGTAAGATTGAAAGGGTTTCATAATGTAAAAAAGCAATCTTGTTTTTGAAATGTTCAGTTTACAGTAAGGATCGAGTAGCTCTGCAGCTACCGATTTGGGAAATACCTGAGGTTTTTTTTCCCCTTGCACTTAAAGGCTGTTTTAGCCCTGAAGCTGGCTAGTAAGGACACAGACTTTAGAGTGCCATGACAGTTCCATAACAGGAGTGAATTGAAGAAGAGAAGCAGTGGAGTCAGGAGCCTCACAAAGTAAAGACAACTGGTGAAGAGAAAAACCATTTATTTTCGATACTTAAGATGGCTGAGCCTGTAATTCCAGCAGTGCTTTGGGAGGCTGAGGCAGGTGGATCACGAGGTCAGGAGATCGAGACCATCCTGGCTAACACGGTGAAACCCTGTCTCTACTAAAAATACAAAAAATTAGCCGGGCATGGTGGGCACCTGTAGTCCCAGCTACTCAGGAGGCTGAGGCAGGAGAATGGTGTGAACCCGGGAGGTGGAGCTTGCAATGAGCAGAGATCGCACCACTGCACTCCAGCCTGGGCGACAGAGCGACACTCTGTCTCAAAAAAAAAAAAAAAAAAAAAAGATGGCCGAATAGGAAGAGCTCCAGTCTGCAGCTCCCAGCAAGACCAACACAGAAGGCAGGTGATTTCTGCATTTCCCACTAAGGTACCCAGTTCATCTCATTGGGACTAATTAGGCAGTGGTTGCAGCCCACAGAGGGTGAGCAGAAGCAGGGTGGGGTATCACCTCACCTGGGAGGTGCAAGGAGCCGGGGGACCTCCTTCCCCAAGCCAAGGGAAGCCATGAGGGACTGTGCTATCCGGCCCAGATACCATGCTTTTCCTATGGTTTTTGCAATCCGCAGATCAGGAGATTCTGTCGTGTGCCTACACCACCAGGGCCTTGGGTTACAAACACAAAACTGGGCGGCTGTTTAGGCAGACACTTAGCTAGTGGTTCCCAGTGGCACCCGGAACCCCAGCGAGACAGAACTGTTAACTCCCCTGGAAAGGGGGCTGAAGCCAGGGAGCCACGTGGTCTTGCTTAGAGGGTCCCACTCCCACGGAGCCCAGTAAGCTAAGAACCACTGGCTTAACATTCTCACTGCCAGCACAACAGTCTGAAATTGACGTGGGACCATTGGGCTTGGTAGGGGGAGGGGCATCTGCAATTACTGAGGCTTGAGTAGGTGGTTTTTCCCTGACAGTACTAAGGTGGCGGGGAGGTTTGAACCAGGTGGAATTCACCACAGTGCAGCAAAGCAGCTGTGGCCAGACTCCGTGTCTAGATTCCTCCTCACTGGACAGGGTATTTGTGAAAGAAAGGTAGCAGACCTAGTCAGGGGCTTATGGATAAAACTCCCATCTCCCTGGGACAGAGCACCTGAGGGAAGGGGCGGCTGTGGGCGCAGCTTCAGAGGACATAAACTTTCCTGCCTGTTGGCTCTGAAGAGAACAGCTGATACTGACAAGGAGGATTCTCCCAGCACAGTGCTTGAGCTCTGCTTAGGGACAGACTGCCTCCACAAGTGGGTTGAGGAGACTCCGTGCCTTCTCACTGGGAGAGAACTGCCAACAGGGGCCAACAGACACCTCAAACAGGAGAGCTCTGGCTGGCATCAGGCTGGTGCCCCTCTGGGACGAAGCTTCTAGAGGAAGGACCAGGCAACAATCTTTGCTGTTCTGCAGCCTCCATTGGTGATACCCAGGCAAACAGGGTCTGGAGTGGACTTACAGCAAACTGCAGCAGACCTGCAGAAGAGGTGCCTGACTGTTAGGAGAAAAACTAGCAAACAGAAAGCAACAACCTCAACATCAACAAAAAGGACCCCCACACAAAAACCCCATCCAAAGGTCATTAGCCTCAAAGATCAAAGGTAGATAAATCCATGATGAGGAGGAAAAACCAGCGCAAAAACGGTGAAAATTCCAAAAACCAGAATGCCTCTTTGCCTCCAAATAATTGCAGCTCCTCTCCAGCAAGGGCACAAAACTGGACGGAGCAACCCCAAGACACCTAATAGTCAGATTCTCCTCTGAGCTGAAGAACCATGTTCTAACCCAGTGCAAGGAAGCTAAGAACCTTGATAGAAGGTTATAGGAACTGCTAACTAGAATAACCGGTTTAGAGAGGAACATAAATGACCTGATGGGGCTGAAAAACACAGCACGAGCACTTCATGAAGCATACACAAGTATCAATAGCCAAATCGATCAAGCAGAAGAAAGGCTATCACAGATTGAATATCAACTTATTGAAATAAGGTGTGAAGACAAGATTAGAGAAAAAAAAAATAAAATGGAATGAACAAAACCTCCAAGACATATGAGACTATGTGAAAAGACCAAACCTATGATTGATTGGTGTACCTGAAAGTGACAGGGAGAATGGAACCAAGTTGGAAAACACTCTTCAGGATATTATCCAGGAGAACTTCCCCAACCTAGCAAGACAGGCCAACACTCAAATTTGGGAAATACGGAGAACACTGCAAAGATACTCCTCGAGAAGAGCAACCCCAAGACACCTAATCATCAGATTCTCCAAGGTTGAAATGAAGGAAAAAATGTTAAGGGCAGCCACAGAGAAAGGTCAGGTTACCTACAAAAGGAAGCCCATCAGACCAATAGCAGATCTCTCTGCAGAAACCCTACAAGCCAGAAGAGAGTGGGGGCCATTATTCAACATTCTTAAAGAAAAGAATTTTCAACCCAGAATTTCATATCCAGCCAAACTAAGCTTCATAAGCTAAGGAGAAATAAAATCCTTTTCAGAGAAGGAAATGCTGAGGGATTTTGTCACCACCAGGCCTGCCTTACAAGAGCTCCTGAAGGAAGCACTAAATGTGGAAAGGAAAAAGTGGTACTAGCCTCTGCACAAACACACCAAAATATAAAGACCAATGACACTATGAAGAAACTGCTTCAATTAATGTGTAAAATAACCTGCTAACATCATGATGACAGGATCAAATTCATATATAATAATATTAACCTTAGCTGTACATGGCCTAAATGCCCCAATTAAAAGACACAGACTGGCAAATTGGATGAAGAGTCAAGATCCATCGGTGTGCTGTATTCAGGAGACCCATCTCACTTGCAAAGACACACATAGGCTCAAAATAAAGGGATGGAGGAATGTTTACCAAGCAAATGGAAAGCAAAAAAAAAAAAAAAAGCAAGGGTTGCACTTCTAGTCTCTGATAAAACAGGCTTTAAACTAACAAAGATCAAAAAAGACAAAGAAGGGCATTACATAATGGTAAAGGGATCAATGCAACAAGAAGAGCTATCGTAAATATATATGCACCCACTACAGGAGCACCCAGATTCATAAAACAAGTTCTCAGAGACCTACAAAGATACTTAGACTTCCACACAATAATAGTGGGAGACTTTAACACCCCACTGTCAATATGAGATCAATGAGACAGAAAATTAACAAGGTTATTCAGGACTTGAACTAAGCTCTGGACCAAGCGGACCTAATAGACATGGGTTTGCTACAGAACTGTCTACCCCAAATCAACAGAATATACATTCTTCTCAGCAGCACATGGCACTTATTCTCAAATCAACCACATAATTCAAAGTAAAACACTCCTCAGCAAATGCAAAAGAATGGAAATCATAACAAACAGTCTCTCAGACCACAGTGCAATCAAATTAGAACTCAGGATTAAGAAACTCACTCAAAACCACCCAACTACATGGAAATTGAACAACCTGCTCCTGAATGAATATTGGGTAAATAATGAAATTAAGGCAGAAATAAAGAAGTTATTTGAAACCAATGAGAACAAAGAGAAAACGTACCAGAATCTAGGACACACCAAAAGCAGTGTTAAGAGGGAAATTTATAGCACTAAGTGCCCACTTCAGACAGCTGGAAAGATCTGAAATCAACACCCCAACATCACAATTAAAAGAACTAGAGAAGCAACAGCAAACAAATTCAAAAGCTAGCAGAAGACAAGAAATAACTAAGATCACAGCAGAACTGAAGGAGGTACAGACATGAAAAACCCTTGAAAAAAATCAGTGAATCCAGGAGGTGGTTTTTTGAAAAGATTAACCAAATAGATAGACTACTAGCTAGACTATTAAAGAAGAAAAGAGAGAAGAATCAAATGGACACAATAAAAAATTATAAAGTGGATATCACCCCTATTCTCAGAGAAATACAAACTACCAACAGAGAATACTATAAACACCTCTATGCAAATAAACCAGAAAATCTAGAAGAAATGGATACATTCCTGGACAATACACCCTCCCAAGACTAATCCAGGAAGAAGTCGAATCCCTGAATAGACCAATAACAAGTTCTGAAATTGAGGCAGTAATTAATACTCTACCAACCAAAAAAAGCCCAGAACCATACAGATTCACATCCGAATTCTATCAGAGGTTCAAAGAGGAGCTGGTACCATTCCTTCTGAAACTATTCCAAACAATTGAAAAAGAGTCCTCCCTAACTCATTTTATGAAGCCAGCATCATTCTGATTCCAAAACTTAACAGAGACACAACAAAAAAAGAAAATTTCAGGCCAGTATCCCTGATGAACATCCATGTGAAAATCCTCAATAAAATGCTGGCAAACGAATCCAGCGACATGTCAAAAAGCTTATCCACCACAATCAAGTCGGCTTGACATGTAAGGCTGGTTCAACATACGCAAATCAATAAACGTAATCTATCACATAAACAGAACCAATGACAAAAACCATATGATTATCTCAATAGATGCAGAGAAGTCCTTTGATAAAATTAAACATCCCTTCATGCTAAAAACTCTCAAAAAACTAGATATTGATGGAACATATCTCAAAATATAAGGGCTATTTATGACAAATCCATAGCCAATATCATACTGAACAGGCAAAAGCTGGAAGCATTCCCTTTGAAAACCAGCACAGACAAGGATGCCCTCTCTCACCACTCCTATTCAACATAGTTTTGGAAGTTCTGACTAGAGCAATCTGGCAAGAGAAAGAAATAAAGCGTATTTAAATAGGAATAGAGGAAGTCAGATTGTCTCTGTTTGCAGATGACATGATTGTATATTTAGAAAACCCCATCGTCTCAGCCCAAAACCTCCTTAAGCTGATAAGCAGCTTCAGCAGTCTCAGGATACAAAATCAATATGCAGAAATCACAAGCATTTCTATACATCAATAATAGACAAGCAGAGAGCCAAATCATGAGTGAACTCCTATTCACAATTGCTACAAGATAATAAAATACCTAGGAATACAACTTATAAGGGATGTGAAGGACCTCTTCAAGGAGAACCAGAAACCAATGCCCAAGGAAATAAGAGAGGATGCCAACAAATGGAAAAAAAATTCAATGTTCATGGATAGGAAGAATCAATATTGTGAAAATGGCCATATTGCCCAAAATAATGTATAGATGCAATGCTATTCCCATCAAGCTTCCGTTGACTTTCTTCACAGAGTTAAAAAAAAAAAAACAAACCTTAAATTTCATATGGAACCAAAAAGGAGCCTGTGTAGCTAAGACAATCCTAAGCAAAAATAACAAAGCTGGAGGCATCATGCTACCTGACTTCAAACTGTACTACAAGGCAACAATAACCAAAACAGCATGGTACTGGTACCAAAACAGATATATAGACCAATGAAACAGAACAGAGGCCTCAGAAATAATACCACACATCTACAACCATCTGATCTTTGACAAACCTGACAAAAACAAGCAATGGGGAAAGGATTCCCTGTTTAATAAATGGTGTTGGGAAAACTGGCTAGCCATATGCAGAAAATTGAACCTGGATCACTGCCTTACACATTATACAAAAAGTAACCAAGATGGATTAAGGACTTAAATGTAAAACCTAAAACCATAAAAACCCTAGAAGAAAACCTAGGCAATACCATTCAGGACATAGGCATGGGCAAAGACTTCATGACTAAAACACCCAATGCAATTGCAGCAAAAGCCAAAATTGACAAATGGGATCTAATTAAACTGAAGAGCTTCTGCACAGCGAAAGAAACTATCATCAGAGTGAACAGGCAGCATACAGAATGGGAGAAAATTTTTGCAATCTATCCATCTGACAAAGGTCTAATATCCAGAATCTACAGGAACTTAAACAAATTTACAAGAAAATAACAACCCCATCAAAAATTGGGCGAAGGATATGAATGGATGCTTCTCAAAAGAAGACGTGCAACCAACAAACATGAAAAATTGCTCATCATCATTGGTCATTAGAGAAATGCAAATCAAAACCACAATGAGATACCATCTCATGCCAGTTAGAATGGCGATCATTAAAAAGTCAGGAAACAACAGTTGCTGTTGAGGTTGTGGAGCAATAGGAATGCTTTTACACTGTTGGTGGGAGTGTAAATTAGTTCAACCGTTGTAGAAGACAGTGTGGCAATTCCTCAAGGATTTAGAACCAGACATACCATTTGACCCAGCAATCCCATTATTGAGTATGTACCCAAGGGATTATAAATCATTCTCCTATAAAGACACATGCACACATGTGTTTATTGTAACGCTATTTACAATAGCAAAGGCTTAGAACCAACCTGATGCCCATCAATGATAGATAGAGAAAATGTTGCACATAGACACCATGGAATACTATGCAGCCATAAAAAAGGATGAGTTCATGTCCTTTGCAGGGACATGATGAAGCTGGAAACCATCATTTTTAGCAAAGTAACACAGAAACAGAAAACCAAACACCACATGTTCTCATTAATAAGTGGGAGTTGAACAATGAGAACACATGGACACAGGGAATGGAGCATAACATACCTGGGCCAGCTGGTGGGTAGGGGTCAAGGGGAGGGAGAGGATTAGGACAAATACCTATTGCATGCAGAGCTTAAAACTTAGATGATGGGTTGATAGGTGCACCAAACCACCATGGCACATGTATACCAACGTAACAAACCTGCACGTTCTGCACATATATCCCAGAACTTAAAGTTTAAAAAAAAAAAAAAAGCCAGGCGCAGTGGCTCACGCCTGTAATCCCAGCACTTTGGGAGGCTGAGGCAGGTGGATCACAAGGTCAGGAGATCGAGACCATGCTGGCTAAAATGGTGAAACCCCGTTTCTACTAAAAATATAAAAAATTAGCCAGGAGTGGTGGCGGGCATCTGTAGTCCCAGCTACTTGGGAGGCTGAGGCAGGAGAATGGCATGAACACAGGAGGTGGAGCTTGCAGTGAGCTGAGATTGCGCCACTGCACTCCAGCTCTGGCGACAGAGCGAGACTCTGTTTCAAAGAAAAAAAAGAAAAAAAAAAAGTTCGGTTTACTTGATTTTGCGTATAGAGTTCTTTGAGAATTTAAATAATCTTTTCTGAATTACAGAAAGTCATAGATTAGAAGTGTAGCTTTAAAATGCTCTAAATCACTCTGAATTAAGAAAAAGGGTTTCCTTTGTCCAGAATAAGCATCAATTTAAAACAGCATTTAAAAACAAGTATTCAACAAATTGGTATACGAATTATAACACAAGCAACTAAATCACTGACTTTGATTAGTCTCTCTACTGATTACTACTGTTGAACAGAAGTTGTGTGTAAGAATAGGAGAAGGTGAACTCATTGTCTTGAGCATGTGGAATAAGTTCTTGTCTGAGGCCAGATAGCAATTTTTATCTTATTTTCAGTATAGCAGAGCCTATGCTGCCCTGATAAGAATCACCTGCACAGCCTCATTGACTCTCACGGAAGTATTCCAGTAACTCTTTGAATTTTTTCCTAGAAAAATTGGCATCTCTGTTACCCCTACACAATTCCTTCATAAACAGTAGAAATTTCCCCCATGAAACCTTTCCTTTAACCTTAACATTCTTTGATAATTATTTATGAAGTCCTTAAATAATTATTAAAACAAGTATTGGTTTTGAATACATACCAGCTTTGGAATACTGCTTAAGGAAACCATGATAAACTCCAACTCCTTTATGGTTATTTAGAGGAATATATCTATTTGTTATAGTCTTAAGGAAAACCTTGTCAACATATTAGATGATAGAAACAGTCATAACCAGCGACCACCAGGTTTGGTGGGAACTCATGATGTGAAGGGTCTACTCCATGTTCTGCCAACCAAGTAACTAAGTCATTTTGGGCAAATGATTCAGCTGACTTGATCTGTTATATGATTCCTAAGGTTTGTTATAGCTCCAATATTTCATGGCATCACTCCACTTTAATTTATTATCTATCTTTAAAAAGTTAAACAGAAAGATCAATTAGCACTTATATTAAATTTGAGTTGCTGAATATTTTATTTTTTCTCACTTCCACTCACTGCTTCCACTCTGGGATAATGATTGTTGGAGCTGTATGCATTTATAATGCATTAAGCACAGTGTGGTATATCACTAAAACTTCATTACAAATATTCATTCCATACATTTGTCTGTACTGGGGTCAGTTTTTTTCCCCTTCTTCTTTTTAAAGACAGGATCTTGCTCTGTCTCCTCCTGTCTTGGTCTCCCAATGTGCTAGAATTACAGGCATGAGACACTGCACCTGTTCTTTTCTAGTTTTATTTGTCTATCTGAAGAGTTTATTATTTGGCTAAGCTCACATGGCAAGGTAGATATCATGAAGTGTTCAAACCCAGCTTTTCTGCTAATGTTCTTGTAAGATAAACCAACTATTAGTAAAGATACTTGCTTCCTAATCAAGATTACTTGGAATTGTTAAGAGAGTATGTATGTATGTATGTATAAGTTAACTTTTTAAAAACTTCTCTGCTGCCTGGAGGAATAATGAAATGACCCAAAGGGATAGAAGCAAAATATTTCAGATAGTACATAACGTATATACTTAGCCTTGTGCAATCAAGAATTAATGATATAATGTGTGGAGTAATATTTAACTTTATTTTGTTATAAGCCCTTTTGGGATAGTGGTTGTTCCACATAACTTTTATCTTCTTTAATGCTTAGTATCTGCTAGAAATGTAGTCTGTGGGATCATAAGAGTTGGGGAAGATTTATGGATAGCATTTTCAGAGACTGAACAGAAAAGCATATTGTCATTTAGAAAAATTTTAAAAGTGTCTAACTTTCTTATTAAGATATTTAGCCCTTTTCATTCAGGACCATTTGCTTTTATTTTCCTGTTGTTATTTATTTCTATTATCTTGTTTATAGTTGAAATTTGGACAATTGGTCGGTATCTTTTCTAATTTTCATTATATATAAAAACTCAGGTTTCCTCTTTCCTTATGTGTTTGTTGGTAAACATTAGGTGCTATTTTTAAGTTTTCAATTCTCAGGCATAGTGCTACTTATCCATGTTATTTATATAAGCAAATGAGCATATTTGCCAATCAATCCACGGTAAGAAACACAATTTAAGTTGCTACCAAGGATACCTCTGTGTGTGTGTATGTGTGTGTATCTGAAATATTTCACTAAATAATTCATATTGTTAATACCTCAACCATATCTTGATATTCTGTTAGCTTTTTAAATGATGGTTGTGACCAACTACAGTTCATATTTTTCACTAGTGGATCACACTCTGCAGCATTAAAATCACCGTGAAATAGATTAATTAGAATAAATGCAGTGTTCTTTTTTCATTCTGTTTGTACAGTAGATATTATTGGATTATTTTATAAAATACCCATTTTATAAATTGGATGGTATGTTATAAATGGATAGTAGGATTTTTCCTTTCTTCATTTTGTACCAAGAGAATAAAAAACACTCCTGTTCAGTACATCTCTAGCAAGCCTATTTCAACATCCAATGTCTCAAAGAATTAATTTTTCTATACGTTAGTCACCCTTACACCTAAACGTTACAGTGCTTCAGTATAACTTCTATGTAAACATTATTAATCCCATTTACAGATGGGAACCAGAGTGTTGGGAGACAGGTTATGGATTTCTCATGTTCCTGCACAGTCTGAGTGTTCTAAGGAGAGGCATTTACAGTGCCAATTGTATAAGGAGAAATTTCAGGACAGTAAAACTACTGACGTGTCCCTCCCTGGAGACATCCAAGGATAGTAAAAATAAAAGACCTTCTCTTCCCCTTCCCAGAGGAGATTTGCTTATATTTGAGTGTAATGAGCAATCTTTCTGGGCAGAGCAGGGTAGCAAACCAATAAAAGATCAGAGTTCCTTCATTTGGGGGTTACTCTCCTGTGATGCTCTCTACTGTATGCACTAGTAACATCCATCCCTTACTGCATTGCCTCGTGGAGACTGGAGCTCAGGGAACTGGTCTAAATATATTGTTCTAGCTGCTGCTTTTGCTATGAGTAATAAATTGTCTTTGTTTCTGATCCACAGTTCTTGTGTCCTTATGTCATTGTGTGTGTGTGCATATGTGTGTGCAGGAGAACGAATGCGGCAGATTGAAGAGCAGTTGAATATCAGACCTTTGTAGGGTGGTGGTGGTGATGATGGTGTTGAGACAGAATTTTGCCGTGTTACCCAGTCTGGTGTGCAGTGGCTCAAGGCTCATTTCAACCTTCGAACTTTCAAACTCCATGGGCTCAGGTGATCCTCCCAGCTGGTACTGAAGGCACACCCCACCGTACCCAGTGATTTTTTTTTTTTTTTTTAAGAGACAGGGTTTTGTCATGTTGCCGAGGCTGGTCTCAAACTCTTGGGCTCAAGCAATCCACCCACCTCAGCCTCCCAAAGTGCTGGGGTTACGGGCATAAGCCACCATGCCTAGCCCCTTGTGATTTTTTTAACTTAACTCTGGCTCATACAATTTAACTGTAGGTCTGTTTGTAAACCTGAAGTGCTTTCTATGCTTCCTTCCTTACATAGACAGATAAAATAAGTAGAAAATATGGTGCTAATGACTAGTATTTGGTATAAGTAGATAAATGTTTTGTATCACATTTGCATGCTTATGATCTGTGATCAATGAGCAGTCTGAATATTTTTCCCTCCATCCTCATAAGTTAAACTAAAAAAAAGTTATAGATTGAGGCTGGGATATCTGGTGGCGAAATTATATTTATATGAACAGAGTTTGTGTATATACATATATATTTCAGAATGTATTGAAAAATAAAAGTGTAATGACCTTGATAAAAATGAAGTATTCACTTAAAAACTCCATTTAATAATGCCCACAGGAAAGAAATGCTTCTAGAATTTTTTAATTAGTCATTTTTCTCAGTACTTTTGATTGTCATGCAAACTAAAGAAATGGACTTAGTGAACAATTTAGTTACAATAATAAAGTTTCAAAAATTCTAAATTTAACTCATAATTGCAACAGAATCCAAATTATTTCATATCTTTATACTCGTTATGAAATTACCTCATATCCAAAAATATTTATGTCAAGTGACAGGCTTTTTGCAGCATTTTTGATTTTATTAACCTTGTAATATATAATTAACTTTGTAAGTTAACCTTGTGGAACTTTTAAGGGAAATGCATTACCTTAGCATTAATATAGACTTTTAAAATTCACTGTGATGTAGAACAGTTGATTTAATGTTGTCTGTGTCTAATACAAAATAACTGTGGTCCACTTACTTATTTCAAATTTTATTCTCAAAGGTACCTACTAGATTATGTGTGAAGAAGTTTGTGACCAAAGTAATATAACTGATTCTGTTTTGAAAATCTAGAATAAAGTTTATGCAAAAGCATATGGATTATTTCTTTATGAATGCAGTTTTATACTAAAAACTCCTCCATACCCACATAAGTAGATATATTCTCATAGTGATGTAGAAAACTGACAAAACTTTTCATCCTCAGAGCTAGGAATTCTTGTGTTTGGCCACAAGGGAAAGACAAAGGTATTAGAGTTTTAAATAAGCTATCATCAACAAATACTACATCTCTCCAGCTCCATTCATAAATATAGCAACATTTTGGAAGTGCAGATGAATCGAACATAGTTAATTGAGAAAAATTTTTAGTAACATACATAATTTGTAAATATTGAATCGTTTTTTAAATGATACTCTGAGTCATAATTATTTCAAATTGTACATAATGCTAGAAGAAACTAGGATAATAGCAGAATAAGTTACAGTGGCTAAAATCATAGGTTTTTTTAAGAGATTGGGGAGTCTCTATGGTGCCCAGTCTGGAGTGCATTGGTGCAATCATAGCTCACTGTAACCTTGACTCCTGGCTTCAAGCAATCCTCCTGTCTCTGCCTTCCTTTTGTAGTTTCAGGTCTTAACATTTAAGTCTTTCATCCATTTTGAGTTGATTTTTATACATGGTATAAGATGAGAATCTAGTTTGATTCTTCTCCATATGGATATCTTTGGTCTATATATTTATTTATATGACAGTACCATGCTGTTTTGGTTACTGTAGCTTGGTAATATAATTTGAATTTGTGTAGTGTGATGCCTCAGCTTTCTCTTTTTGCTCAGGATTATTTTAGCTATTTGGGGTCTTCTGTGGTTCCATGTGAATTTTAGGATTTTTTTTTTCTATTTCTGTGAAGAATGCCTTTGGTATTTTCATAGAGATTGCATTTAATCTGTAGCTCATTTTGGTTAGTAAAGATATTTTAACAAGGCCGAGCATGGTGGCTCATGCCTGTAATCTAGCTCTTTGGGAGGCTGAAGTGGGAGGATTGATTGAGGCCAGGGATTCAAGACCAGCCTAGGCACCATGGAGTGACCGTCTCTACAAAAAAATATTTTTTTAATTAGCTAGGCATGGTAGCATACACTTGTAGTCCTGTCTACTTGGGAGGCTGAAGCAGGAGGATCCTTTGGGCCCAGGTGGTCAAGGCTGCAGTGAGCTATAATCATGCCACTGCACTCTAGCCTGAGCAACAGAGAGAGATCTTATCTCTGTGTAAAAGAAAAAGAAATGTAATTAAAGGAAAAAAACATTTTAACAACAGTCTTTCAATTCCAGAACATGGGATGTCTTTTTTTCCTTTTCTCTTCAGTTTCTTTCATCAGTGTTTTATAATTTTCCTTGTATAGATCTTTCATCTGCTTGGTTAAATTTATTTCCTGGTTATTTTATTTTTTTGTAGCTGTTGTAAATGGTTTGCTTTCTTGATTTCTTTTTCAGGTTGGTTGCTCTTAGTGTATAGAAATTCTACTGACTTTTGTATGTCGATTTTGTATCTGACAACTTTACTAAATTCACTTATCAGTTCTAATATAATATGGTCTAATTAATATATTAGACTAGAAGTATAAGATCTCTCCTGGAGAATGTTCCATGTACCGATGAGAAGAATTTGTATTCTGTGGCAGTTGGATGAAATGTTCTGTAAAGGTCTGTTAGGTTTATTTGGTCTAGAGTATAGTTTAGCTTCACTGTTTGAAGTTAAACACTGATGTTCTTACATTTCTTATAAGAACATTTTATGTTTCTTATGTATAAGAACACTGATGTTTTTATATTTCTAGTCTAATAATGTATTATTAAACTAAAAATATAAGATTTCTCCTGGAGAATGTTCCATGTCCTGATGAAAAGAATGTGTATTCTGTAGCAGTTGGATGAAATGTTCTGTAAATGTCTTAGGTTTATTTGGTCTAGAGTATAGTTTTTTACTTCAGTGTTTGTTGATTTTCTGTTGGGATGATCTGTCCATTGCCGAAAGTAGGAAATTGAAATCCCCTACTATTATTGTATTTATCTCTTGCTCTTGCTCTTATGTATTCACACTTGCTCTCTCTCATGCTCTCTCTCTCTCTCTTTCCCTTTGTATCTAATAATATTTGCTTTATATATTTGGGTACACCAATGTTGGGTGCATATATATTTACTATTGTTATATCCTTTTGCTGAATTGACCCCTTTATCATTATATTATGATCTCCTTTGTCCCTTTTTACAGTTTTTGACTTAAAGTCTATTTTGCCTAATGTAATTATAGGTATTCCTGCCCTTTTCTGCTTTTTATTTGAATAGAATATCTTTCTGCATCCCTTCACTTTCAGCATCTATGTGTCTTTATAGGTGAAATGAGTTTCTTGTAGGCAGCATGTATCTGGGTCTTGTTTTTAAAATCCATTCACCCACCCTGTGTTTTTATTTGGGTTTTATTTGAGATGGAGCCTCACTCTGTCCCCTATGCTGGAGTGCAGTGGTGTGATCTCGGCTCACTGCAACCTCCAACTCCCTGGTTCAAGTGATTCTCCTGCCTCAGCCTCCCAAGTAGCTGGGACTACAGGTGTGCACCACCATGCCTGGCTAATTTTTGTATTTTTAGTAGAGACGGTTTCACTATGTTGGCCAGGCTGGTCTCAAACTCCGGACCTCATGATCCACCCGCCTCGGCCTCCCAAAATGTTGGGATTACAGGCGTGAGCCACCGTGCCCGGCCTATCCTGTGTCTTAATTGGAGCGTTTAGTTCATTTATATTCAGTATTATTGATAGATAAGGTTTTACTACTCTTATTTTGTTACTTGTTTTCTAGTTGTTTTTAACTTTTCTTCTGCTTCTTTTCTTACTGTCTTTCTTTGTGGTTAGGTGATTTTCTCTTAAGAGTACATTTTAATTTATTGCTTTTTATCCATTTTTGCTCTGTGGTTACCAAGAGGCTTATAAATAAACATCCTGTAGTTATAGCAAGTATTTAAAACTGATAATCAACTTAACTTTGATTGGAAAAAAAACACACAAAAGTGAACATTAACTTCCTTCTCCCCCTTCGTTTTGAATTTCTGATGTCACAGTTCACATTTTTATATTGCCTATCTTGTAACAAATTGTTGTAGTTATTATTTTTAATAGTTTTGTCTTTTAGTCGTCTTACTACAGATATTAGTGTTTTAAACACTGCAAATACAATATTAATATAACACTCATTTTAGTGTTTCTTTCTTCCAGTTTGAAGAAGTTTTTAAAGCATTTCTTATTGGACAAGTCTGATTATGATAAATTCCCTCAGCTTTTGTTTGTCTAAGAAAGTCTTTATTTCTCCTTCAGTTTTGAAGGATAATTGTGCTGAGCACAGTAATCTTGGTTGACAGTTTCTTCCCCACCAGCATTCCAAATATATTGTTCCACATTTTCCTGGCTTATAAGGTTTCTGCTGATAAGTCTGCTACCAGGCATATTGGATCTTCCTTGCATGTTATTTACTTCTTTTCTTTCAGTGATTTCAGAAGTTTTTCTTTGTGCCTTTGACCTTTGTGAGTTTGATTATAATGTGTCCTAGAGTAGTCTTCTTTGTGTTTAATCTAATTAGTGATCTTTGACCTTAGTCTACCTGAATATTTATATCTTTTTTCAGGTATGGAAAGTTTTGTGTTACCATTTCCTTGTATAAGTTTTCTACCCCTTTGTCTTTCTCAGTCCTTCTTTGACTTCAGTAACCTGAATATTTGCCCTTTTGATGTTGTCCCATAGATTTTGTAAGCTTTCTTTCTTCCTTTTCTTTTTTTTTTTCTTCTCACCATATTTTTAATCATTTTTCTTTGAGCTCACTGATTCTTTTATTTGGTTAATTGTGCTTCTGTTGCTCTCTATTGCGATTTTTGCTTCATTAATTTTTTTTTTTAGTTGCAGGATTTCTGGTTTTTTAAAAAAGTTATTTGAGTCTCTTATATTTCTTTCATAATTTTCTGAATTGATTCTTCATGTTTTCTTTAAGTTCTTTGAGCTGTCTTCAAACAGGTATTTTGAATTTTTGGAGAGATCACATATCTCGGTCACTTTCAGGTTAGTCTGTGGTACCTTATTTTGTTCTTTTGGTGTGATTGTATTTCCCTAAATGTTCTCAATGCTTTAGAAGTGTGATGATGTCTGTGCATTGAGGGATTTGTAATTTATTTTAGTCTTCCCAGCCTGGCTTTGTTTGTGCCTGTCCTTCTTCAAGAGGCCTTCCAGGGATTCTAAAGCTGACTTATTATTGCATTCCCTGAGCCTCTGACCAATTACAGCCATCTCAGCACTAGAGGATGCTTTAAGCCCAGGTTTTCTGAGTCCTGCAAGGGCTCCAAGGTTGACACAGCTTTCTGGCCCAGATGGACCTCGGGAAGACCCAAGGGAGGTACTTGGGCTGCCTGGGAATGCTGTCCAGACACCTGAAGCCAGAAGACTCTCCTAGTGGTCCTGATGAGTGTGCCTCCCAACAAATCTCTGCACAGATGGGATAGGTCCCTGACTACAAAGAGAGTGGCTGGAGTTGAGACTGTGTGTCTTTGGAATCTACTGTGGAAAGGAGGCTGATTGGCTCACCTCATTGGCTCAGATTGGCATGCATCACCCAACAGGTCCCAGTATCTGGGCAGTTTCTTGACTGCAGCAAGAGGGGTTGGAGCCAAGACTGGGCCCCTTCAGTATCTACTATGGATATGCCTGTCACATGGATCCAGTTGGGCGTGTGTCTCCCAGCAAGTCCCTCCATAGATGGAATGATTCCCTGACTACAGCAGGAGAGGCTGGAGGTGTGACTGTGCCCCCTTGGGATTTGCTATGGGACAGAGGATTGAGAGCCTGGTCTTGGCTCAGAGGGGTGTGCATTGCCCTGACTGTTCCTGCACATACAGGATACTTCCCCAACTGCAGTGAGAGGAGCCAAAGCTGAAACTGCACCATCCTGGGATCTGCTGTTGGATGGAGGTTGATGTGCTTGTCATGTTGGCTCAGATGGGCGTATGTCTCCCAGCAGGTCTCTGCATAGACAGGAGAGTTCCCTAACAGCAGGAGGAGGGTCTGGATCTGAGACTGGACCCTCTCAGGATCTGCTGTGGGATAGTGGCTGGAGAACCTGGTCTGAGCATGCATCTCACCGGTAGACCCTGTAGACAAGATAGTTTCCTGGTTGCAGCAGGAAAGGCTGGAGCTGAGACTGGGCTCCCTCAGGATCTCCTGTGTTGCAGAATCTGGAGAGCCTGTCTTGTTTGTCCGGACAGATACCCCTCTTCCAGCAGATCTCTGCACAGAATTATTTTCAGACCACAGCAAGAAGGGTCAGAGCTGAGAATGGACCACCTGAGGATCTGCTGTGGGATGGAGGTTGGTGTGCCTGTCTCATTAGCTCAAATGGGCACCCATCTCCCAGCAGGTTCCTGTTTCTGCACAGATAGGATGTATCCCCTACTGCAGCAGGAGGAGCTGAGGCTGAGTCTGGGGCCTCCCTTGGGATCTGTGGCATGGAGTCTGGAGCCCCTTGTCTCACTGACTCAGAGACACACCCATAGGAGATAACTTTTCAACTTCTAGTAAGCAATCATTTGAATCATTAAGTATTTTTGGTGTATTTATACATAACCACACTTAATTACAATTCATACCTGTACCTTCTTATTGCTACCCATATTTGAGGAATAGGTCTTTCCCTTCTTTCCTTCTGTATTTAAAACCTTTTATCTATATTTTCTTCTCATGCCTTGAGTCTAATCTCAAACCTTGTTCTCTTCTTGATCTTTGCTAACTTTGTTGTAAATGTGCTCCTATCCCACTATTGAAACAAACAGGCAAACTCTCCAACATTCGCCTTATCTATCCTCATTTCAGCTGAATTTCTTGACAGTGTAGTTCACACTTCTTTATCTCTGATGCATTCAGCTGCTCTCACCACGTTTTTAAAATCCAGTGGGCACGAGTCACCCATGACCTTTTAGTTGCCAAATCCAGTGAACACTTTTCAGTTCTTGTCTGACTTATCTCTGGCATTTATCAGTGTTGACCTTACCATAACTCTGAAACTTTTCGTGTCTTGCTTAGCTTATGTGATACCTTTTCCCTCAGGTTTTTCTCCTTTTCTGGCTCCTCTTCTTCCTTTTCCACAGCTGGCAATTCCTACTCTTACAGCTCTTCTAATGTTTTCCTTTCCTTTCCTTTATCTTTAGGCAAAGGCTATGGGGTGTGTGTGTGTGTGTGTGTGTGTGTGTGTGTGTGTATGTGTGTTCTAGCAACCTCTTTCAAATGAATTCCAATGGATTCTAACACTAAGCTGGAGTGTCAGGTACTACTTGTGATTTCTTCTCTTTTATCTTCCTGGGAGTTTTACAGAATCTACAGTAGTGATCACTACTTCCCACAGTCTTTTCCTGACACTTTCTTTCTCCCTTTCTCCAGTTTATTCACTTCTCTTTTAGATTACAGAACAATTTTCCTCTGTTCTCCACACATCCAGCCTGGCTGTCCTCCAATCTGCGTTCCATAGAGCTACTGAAAACCCTACTAAGAAACAAATTTTGTAATACCATTTCTTTACAATGCTTCAGTAATTAATGTTAACATTTAGGTTAAAAACAGCCTTATCATTAAGAAAACTTTTAAACTGATTTAAAATTTATATAATGTGAAATAAATCATTTTAAAGTATACAATTCAGTGGCATTTACTGCATTCACAATGCTGCACAACCATAATTTCTAAATAGTTCTAAGTTTTCATCACCCCAGAGGGAAACTCCATACCCATCAAGCAGTCATTTGTCATTCTCCCCTCCAGCTAGCCCCGTTCATCCATTAATCAGCTTTCTGTGTCCATGGGTTTACCTATTCTGGAGGTTTCATATACATGAAATCATCACTATATGTGACCTTTTCTGTCTGGTCTTTTACTTAGAATAATGTCATGGAGGTACATCCCATTTTGTTGCATATATTAGCACTTCATTTTTTTTGATTGAATAATGTTCCATTGTATAGCTATACCACATTTGTTATTCATTCATCAATTGATGGACATTCGAGTTGTTTCTGCCTTTTGAATGCCTGATTTTGATTCATTTTTGTAGAGTCCTTAGGTTTTCCTAAGTATAAGATCATTTCATCTGGGAACAAGGCTAATTTAATTTCCTCTTTTTCAATTTGGATGCCCTTTATTTCTTTGTCTTACCTAAATGCTTTGGCTGATTCATTTTGGGCAAATACCTGGGAAGAGTGTTTAATTGCTGGGTCATATGGTAATTCTATATTTAACTTTTTAAGGAAATGCCAAACTGTCTACTACAACATCTACAATAAGATAAATTTTCACCAGCAACTTATGAGGGTTCCAGT
Organism: Gorilla gorilla gorilla; assembly: GCF_029281585.2. Taxonomy (NCBI): domain Eukaryota; kingdom Metazoa; phylum Chordata; class Mammalia; order Primates; family Hominidae; genus Gorilla; species Gorilla gorilla. The sequence continues at coordinate 41,384,902 of NC_073232.2, read as the reverse complement.
TTGTGTACATCCTCACTAACCCTTGTTATTTTATTTTCCAGTTTTAAATACTATTAATATCTAACTCAGTGGGTATAAAGTTATATCTCATTGTATTTATGATTTGCCTTTTCCTAATGACTAATGATATTGTAAATGTTTTCATGTGCTTGTTGTCCATGCATACATCTTTTTGGGAGAAATGTATATTCAACTTACTTTCCCATTTTTTATTTGATTTTTATTTTTAACCAAGAAATACCTTTTAAGTGATCAGACCTGGAACCTTGCCAGGTTTAATGATTATCAAAGCAGAACCATATTTTGACTTTTGATGTTATCTATTATTATAGTCTTGTTATTCATAATTACTTGAATATTATCAGCATCTCTAGATCCTTTGTACTTAAAACATAGTAAATTATTTTAAGTCTTTATACTAAAATAGTATGTCTTGAAAGTTTTAATATAGAACACTCTACTTAGCATTTCTTTATATCCTAAAATGCAATTATAAAAAGGGTGTCATTTCCTCTGCCAATTAAGTAGCCTTCATTGGTTGATATTGAACAAATTGCTGATACTTATTTCTGTGATGTTTACTTTTTAAAAAAAAATATTTTTTGCTTTCTTTTTAACACTTCCAAACAATTGCTAGGTTAATTTGTCAGTTGCAAATCTGAAATAAAATTTTTAGCAGTCTTTCAAATAAAATTTTCGTTGAGACTAAAGAGATCCTGGATTACAATCAACATTTGTAGATATGTCATACATAGAGAACCAAAAAAAATTATAAATCTGATATAAATATCAGTGTGCCATACAGGCATGGTGGCTCATGCCTGTAATCTCAGCATTTTGGGAGGCTGAGGCAGGTGGATCACTTGAGTCTAGGAGTTCGAGATTAGCCTGGGCAACATGGTGAAACCCCATCTCTATAAAAAATACAAAAATTAGCCAAGCATGGTGGTATACACCTGTAGTCCCAGCTGTTTGGGAGGCTGAGGTGGGTGGATTGTTTGAGCTTGGTAGGCAGAGGTAACAGTGAGCCAAGATTGTGCCTCTGCACCCCAGCCTAGGTAACAGAGCGAGACCCTGTCTCAGAAAGCAAAACAAAAACGCCCAAATATCAATGTGCTATGAAACCACACATTGTATGTGTTCACTCCCACAAATCGGAGCATTTTAAGAAGCAAGAATAGCGCTCTAAATTAGTTTATATCTTGCTTTTCTTCTTATGTTCTGTAGATTCTTTAGTACTCCATAAGAAAAATTTACTCTAGAAAGCGTAAAAACTGCAAATGCATTATATCCTCTATGAAACCAGCTTTAATTTAGTTGCTAAACCCTGATCATTGTTGCACTATACACTCAGAAAATGTATAGCAGTGACTATTTTGTAAATATGAAGAGTTCATATTCAGCACATTCAGCAATGGTTTATATCTAAAATGATTTTTGAAGAATGCTTTAAAAAACTTCTTTGCCTAGAGTCTTTAAAGCTGGCACTTTAAAACTATGTTTCATGGATTGTCAGTTGGAATGGACTTCAGGAGGTCCATAAGTCCATGAAATTACAGTTTTTTAAAGTGAATTTTTCTGAGGATACATAATTTTTATCATACTCTCAAAAGAATCTAAAACTCAAAAATGGTTAAGAGACACTTAAATAAAATGTTGATAAAGGCCATGGTCATTGATTCTCATTCTTCAGAAGCTTTGCATGTGTGAGTTTACCTACTCACTAAAATGTACTTGTAAATCCAAAACCAGTACTTGGTGCTTTTGCAATCATTTGTAAACATATTTGGAGAAGCAAAAATTTTGAGTTACCTTATGTGTTCATTCCTCTCTGAGGTCAAAGAAGGTGATGGTTTGCCTTGTTTCAGCTGTCATACTGTAAACAAGTGTCCTTTTCAATGCGTATTTAGTGCCATATTAATCACATTTTTTGTTGTTGATTTTTCTGTTTAAAATGGTTCCCAAGCATAGTGCAGATACGCTGTCTAGTGTTTCTAAGCATAAGAAGGCTGTGATACACCTGAGAGAATAAAAATCTGTAATAGACAAACTTGGTTCAGGCATAAGTTACACTGCTGTTGACTGTGAGTTCATTGTTAATAAATCAAATATGAAGTATCAATATTTGTATAAATAGTTAAATATAATTATATATAGATGTAAATATAAATTGTTAAAATATGGAATCTTTAAACAGAAACATACATTTTAGAAATTATGTATTGGCATTGGTTGACCAAGATAATGTTTGGAGAGGTTTGCAGGAAACTAACCCTGTCTTTTTCCCAGGAACAATAATTCTGCAGGAGGCAGAACCTGTTTTCTAGGTTGGAGTACAGTGGCATGAACATGGCTCACTGCAGTTTTGACCTCCTGTGCTTCTTCTGCCCCAGCTTCTCAAGTAGTTCAGACTACAGGCACATGTCACCATGCCTGGTAATTTTTGTATTTTTTGTAGAGACAGGGTTTTTCTTGCCCAGACTGGTCTTGAATTTCTGGGCTCAAACAATCCTCCCATCTTGGCCCCACAAGGTACTGAGATTAGAGATGTGAGCCTCCATGCCCAGCTATAGTTAACCTTTTGCAGTGTTTTTTTTTTTTAACTTAATGTTTCTAAATTTATTCTAGGGTAAACATTTACTACATAGAGGCTGTGTGTCATTTACCTCTTCATGGTATCACACATCAGATACTTCTAACATAATCATGATAAATGTTAGTGGTTTCATGGTCATATTTATACTCCAGCTCTGCCAGAATTCACTAATCTACTTCAAGTTTCTGTCTGAAATATTCTTTTTTTTTTTTTTTTTGATACAGAGTCTCACTTTGTTGCCCAGGCTGGAGTGCAGTGGCCCCATTTCAGATCACTGCAAACTCCGCCTCCTGTGTTCAAGTGATTCTCCTGCCTCAGCCTCCCAAGTAGCTGGGACTACAGGCACACACCACCACACCCAACTAATTATATTTTTAGTAAACACGGAGTTTCACCATGTTGGCCAGGCTGGTCTCAAACTCCTGACCTCAAGTGATCTGCCTGCCTTAGCCTCCCAAAGTGCTAGGATTAACAGGCATGAGCCACCGCATCCGGCCTCTGTCTGAAATATTCTTATTGTTCATCATACAGTATATTGGGCTACAGTACTGTATTTTTCTCCAGGGTGTTGGTAACCATTTATGCTGAGTTTAGCCATTTTACTTAAGAGTCTACTAATTCATTGTAGATAAAGAGTTACTACTTTGGCATGGTGGAGCATGCCTGTAATCCCAGCACTTTGAGAGGCCAAGGCAGGTGGATCGCTCAAGTCTAGGAGCTCAAGACCAGCCAAGACAACATGGCAAATTTTATTTTTACAAAAATTACAAATATTAGCCAGGCGTGGTGGTGCATGCCTGTAGTCCCAGCTACTCAGGAGGCTGAGGTGGGAGGATTATTTGAGACCAGGAGGTAGAGGCTGCAATGAGCCATGATTGTGCCGCTGTGCTTCAGCCTCAGAGACAGAGCAGTACCACAAAAAGAGTTAGAAGAGTTCTTTATCTAACAAATATGAGTTGTATATTTGCATAGTTGATTGCATTCATGAAGTCTAAGTATTTTTTTATTCATTAAATCTAAAGGAAGTTGGGGCTCTCTGCTTTTGATAAGATGAAGTAACAAGTACTGTACTTATCCTTCACCTAAAATAATGATTAAAGAAAATTTGTATGTTTATCTCTTAAGACACAGAACAAGCATTTGATAAAATCCAACATCCATTCCTCATAAAATCACTCCTGAAACTGGTGATAGAGAGGAACTTCCTCAACCTGATAATTAGCATCTATAAGGAACCAATGGTAACATTATATTTACTGGTGAATGTCTGAATGCTTTCTCACTAAGATCAGGAATAAGACAAGGATGTCTACTTTCACTACTTCTATTTGATACTGTACTGCAGGTTCTAGCCAGTGCAATTAGTTAAGAAAAAGAAGTGCTTCTAGATTAAAAAACAGAAGTAAATCAATCATTATACTTCAGTGATATGATCATCTATGTATATTATTCTATAGAATCTACAAAAGGTACTAGAATGAATAATTGAGTTTAGCACGCTTGCAGAATATAAGATCAGTATTTAAAACTCGTGTAGTTTTCTGTACTAGGAACAAAAATTTGAAATTAAAATTTAATAGAAGAAATATTTTCTATCACATAAATAATAGGCTGCACTTGGGGACAAATCTGACAAAAGATCTGGAAGACCTTTACTCTGAAAACTGTAAAAACATTACTGAATGAAAATAAGTGTGCAGATTCTTTACATATGATACTAATAGAACGATCCATTTAAAATTGATTAATTGTGCATCAGCTATATACATAAGCCAAAACTTAAACAATTGTACACCTTAAATATGTACAGTTAATTTGTTAATTCAAATCCCTGTACTACTGTTAAAACAAATTAGAAAAACAAACTAAAGGAATTTATGTTCATATGACAGTAAATGAGTTGTCTGAACTCACCTCAATTTTTAATCCTAAGTTGAATCCATCTCTAAAAAGTACTGAACATCTCTGAAAAGTTATGAATGTGGTGTATATTTTCTCCCATAACCTCATACGTATCAATTATCGTTATTAGGAAATCAGAACTAGCTTAAATAGTCGTAACATTGACCATCTGCTTTCCTTGTTAAGTACATTTGACTACTAACTTAATGTTTTCAGTTAGCCCTCTAAAATTTGAGAAAGCAACATCTTTTTTACCTTTTTGCCAGATTTCTACAGGCTTTCTGATATATAGTTGGCCCTCTAGATCATTGCTGGCAGTTTGAAATATGTGTGATTATGATAAAGTATTTAAAATATTTTATTATAAATATTTGATCAATTTTTTATTATATAAATTTTCTTCTTTTAAAAAAATAAAATTTAGAGATGGGGATCATACTATGTTGCCCAGGTCTTGAACTTCTGGGCTCAAGTGATCCTTCTGCCTTGGCCTCCAAAAGTGCTGGGATTATAGATGTGAGCCACTGCACCCAGGCTAGGGTAAACTTTTGATAAATATTTTTGATTATGTAGAATAATTTTACGGTGAGTTCAAAGTAGGGTTTTGCAATTTTTATTGTGGAGATGTATTTATACTGTTAGTTTCAGGACATTATGATGAAAGATCAGTTTTCAATGAAATCATTTATAAGTATATACTAGCTATTGCAACTTTGGGCTTTGGAAAGGAAAAATTAAAGTGTGTTATGTTTACATGTTGGAAACATGTTAGAAAAATCAGTCTAGGATTGGAAGGAGATGGGAAGATTTAGGAGTAACTGCTAATTGGTACAAGGTTTCTTCTTAGGGTGAGAAAATGTTCTACAATGATTTGTGGTAATGGTTACAGAAGTATGATTATACCTAAAATCATTGAATCATACGCTTTAACTGGATAAATAAAAGCCATTTATATTGGAAAGGAAATAGTAAAACTGTATCTGTTTGTAGATAACATGATCTTATATACCAAACAAAAATCTTAAGGAGTCCCCTACAGATCTTCTAGAAGTAATAAATGGCTTTTCACACTACCCACATAGGCGTCCATATGGCGTTCTTTCTGGATTCCCATCGTAGCTTAAAGCGAAACTTTTCACCATGTCTGGAGCCCTTGATGTCCTGCAAATGAAGGAGGAGGATGTCCTTAAGTTCCTTGCAGCAGGAACCTGCTTAGGTGGTACCAATCTTGACTTCCAGATGGAACAGTACATCTCTATAAGGAAAAGTGATGGCATCCACATCATAAATCTGAAGAGGACCTGGGAGAAGCTTCTGCTGGCAGCTTGTGCCATTGTTGCCATTGAAAACCCTGCTGATGTCAGTGTTATATCCTCCAGGAATATTGGCCAGAGGGCTGTGCTGAAGTTTGCTGCTGCCACTGGAGCCACTCCAATTGTTGGCCACTTCACTCCTGGAACCTTCACTAACCACATCCAGGCAGCCTTCCAAGAGCCACGGCTTCTTGTGGTTACTGACCCCAGGGCTGACCACCAGCCTCTCACAGAGGCATCTTACGTTAACCTATCTACCATTGCTTTGTGTAACACAGATTCTCCTCTGCACTTTGTGGACATTGCCATTCTATGCAACAATAAGGGAGCTCACTCAATGGGTCTGATGTGGTGGATGCCAGCCCGGGAAGTTTTGTGCGCGTGTGGCACCATTTCCCATGAACACCCATGGGAATTCATGCCTGAGCTCTACTCTACAGAGATCCTAAAGAGGTTGAAAAAGCAGAGCAGGCTGCTGCTGAAAAGGCTGTGACCAAGGAGGAATTTCAGGGTGAATGGACTGCTCCAGCTCCTGAGTTAACTGCTACTCAGCCTGAGGTTGCAGACTGGTCTGAAGGTGTGCAGGTGCCCTCTGTGCCTATTCATCAGTTCCCTACTGAAGACTGGAGCACTCAGCCTGCCACAGAAGGCTGGTCCACAGCTCCCAATGCTCAGGCCATTGAATGGGTAGGAGCAACCACTGAAAGGTCTTAAGCTGTTATTGCACACGCTCTTAAGCAACATGGAAATAAGGTTGACAGAAAATAAATGTCAGTTTAAAAAAAAAAAAGTAATGCATTCAGCAAGGTTGACAGATAAAATATCAAGATAGAAAAATATATTGGATTTTTGAGCAATATTAATGGGCAAATTGAAAATGAAGTTATGAAACAATTTCATTTAAATATCTTAAAAAGAAATAATGTACTTAAGTATAAATATAACAACAGAAGTGTGGAACTTATACTCTAAAAACTACATAACATTGAAAGACATTAAAGGAAACTAAATGGAAAGACATTAAATGTTGATATTTTGAAAAGATTTAATATTTTTAGGATGGCAGTTCTCCCCCAAATTGATCTAAAATAAATTTCCTACTAAAATCACAGCTAAATTCTTTGCACAATTTGACAAGCTGCTCTTAAAATTAATATGGAAATTCAAGGGACCCAGTATAGCCAAAACAATCTTGAAAAAGACCAAAATTGTGTTTCTCACTTCCCAATTAAAAAACGTATGATGAAGCCATACCAATATGTAGTTCTGGCATAATGATAGACATATCTATTAATGGTATAGAATTGAGAACAGAAATAAGTCTTCACATTTATGGTAACCTGTCTTTCTATAAGTGTGCCATGGCATAAAGAATAGTCTTTTCAATGAAGGGTACTAGAACACCTGTCCATCCATATGGGAAAAAAAAAAAGCTGGACCCCTATCTCATATGCAAAAATTAACTCAAAATGAATTAAAGACTTAAATGTAAGAACTAAAACTGCAACCGTTAGAAGACATAGGGATACATGTTTATGACTGGGCATAGGATATGAGCTGGCAAATGATTCTTAGATAGGTCACCAAAAGCATGAGCAATAAGAGAAAAGAATAAATAAATTAGATTTCATCAAGTTTTGAAAGTTTTGTGCTTTAAAGGACACCATCAAGAAAGTGAAAAGACAACCCACAGAATGGGAGAAAATTGCACTCACATATCTGTTTTATCTTGAATATATAAAGAATTATTTAGACTCAATAATGATGAAAAGACAAATAACTCACTTTAAAAAATGGGCAGAATATCTGAATAGGCAGTTTCCCAAAAGAAGATATACAAATGACTAAGGAGCACATAAAAAGATGCTCAACATAATTAGCTATCAGGTATATTAAAGTCAAAACTACAATGAGATACCGTTTCACTCCTGCTAGGATGATGGGTATAATCAGAAGGACAGAGTTTTGGCAAGGATTTGGAGAACCCTAAGGCATTGCTTGTGGGAATGTTAAATAGTGCAGCCTTTTCGGAAAAGAGTCTTGCAATTCCTTAAATATTTGAACTTAGAGTTGCCATATCCAGCAATTCTGCTCCTAGGTATATACACAAGACAAATGAAAATGTTTGCACAAATGTTTATAGCAGCATTATGTATAATAGCCTAAACATGGAAACAACCCAAGTGTGTTACTAACTGATAAATGAATAAACAAAATTTGGAATATCCATACAATAGAATATTATTTGACAAAAAAGAAATGAAGTACTGATACATGCTACAACATGGGCAAATTTTGAAAATATCATGCTAAATGAAGGAAGCCAGTCATAAAAGTACACATGTTTTATGATTCCATGTCTGAGAAGTGGCCTGAACATGCATATTTTTAGAGATAGAAAATAAATTAGTGTTTGCCTGGGACTTGTGAGGATGAGGTTTTCGGAAGTGATGACTCAAGAGTGAACTGGTTTTTTTGGGGGGTGTTGAAAAATGTTCTAAAATTGATGTGGTGATGCCTATACAACTCCAAATATACTAAACACCATTGAACTGTACACTTCAAAGGGATGAATTGCATAGTATGTGAATTATATCTTAAGGAGCTGATAAAGAATATATATTTATTGGTCTGTTTTACCCTTCGAATGGATTTTACCCATATGTGATGTTTTTACCATGATACATTGATCATTTGCCAGAGTTTTTGTTCCTTAAATTATGCATATCTTACAAATGTAAAATGTCTTATTTGTCAATATCACTACTAAACAAGAAAATAGTCTTTAAGCATTGGGAACCTCACTGGTGGATAAGAGTTTTACATGATCATAATTTTCAGAGACCCAGGGAGAATTATCTCCCATTTTTTGATTAGTTTTCTGTACACTGTTGCCTAATTATCTTTCTGAAATACAGATTTATCAGGTAACTCTCTGATCCCAGCCTGCTTGTCATTGTCATGCATGGTTAGTCCTTCATAAAATATGCTATTATGGACCCCATCTTTTACTAAATTCAGAGAAAGCATGCCCATGTCTCTCTGTGTTTTTTTTGCATATGAGTTTCTCTATGTATAATTCACTTTAGTTTATTTTTCTTCTTTTCGCCTGGTAAAATCTTCAAACTTCAAGAAACAGCATATCTGTCATTTACTCTTTGACCTTTTCATTATACCCCGTATTCCTTGGTGCTTTCCAAGTTTTTTGTTCGTACCTTTATTGTAACACTCCTCGTATGTTGTTTTCATGCTTACTCCTCCAGTAGAGCTATGAACTTCTCATGACTTTATTTGTGCTTCTATTCCCTCACAGAGTACTTTAGATATAATAAGAGTCTCTTGGATTAACAAGTTCCTAATTTTATTGTGGGTGCTCAGTAACATTTTTATTTTGATGATGTTATAATTGAGGTATGAATCAGACTCCCCTTACACTTTCTGCATATAAATCTTTTTTGTAAAAGAACTCTATACATTTTAATTATCCTATAAAAACGTAATTACCAATATCGTTTGTAGATGTCTGTTGCCAGATTTTTAAAAAATGATGCCTTACCATCCCCATAAATGATAATTGCCTTTTGCTTTTTTTAATATAAAAATGACAACTTTGCCTGTCAAATTATAAAAAATGGTTTCTCATTATTTTCATTTGCCATTCTTTGGTTACTGTGCTAGAGAATATATATGTTTATTGTTTGTTAGTGTTTATATCATTGCCCTTTAAAAAAATTGTAGTTGTGCAAGAATGGATGTAGGCAGGCTAAAATATGGACTCTCCATAGATGTGGATATGCCTGGGAAATTGTCATTTGATTTACCTGTCTTCACAATCAGCATTTTGGACCGTGATACAGTTGTTACTACCTATTTACACTTGGCTGATAGGCAGGCTCAAAGCTGTAGCCTCTTATTAGAGTCAGTCAAGGGGGGCCAGAATGGCAAGAGCCATTTTTTTTTAAACTGCTGGTCCTACCTCAGCAGCACCAGGAGAGTGGCAAAGGGGGCTTCTTCAAAGATTTTATGGTATCTTCACTTTATGTCAAAGTCTAAGCTATCAGTATTTTTCTTTGTAGTATTTGGTGTATGTGCCAAAGTTAGGAAATCTTTCTCTGTCTTGGTTATTAAAATAAGTGGCTGAATTTTCTAATACCTTTATGGGTTCTGTTTTGTTTTGGTTTGTTTTTTCATTTGTGTGGGGTTTTTGTTGTTGCCGCTGTTGTTGTTTTTACACTTTTGGTTAAAGTGTGACAGGAAAAACTTTTCTTTTTTTCCCTGAAAATGGTTCTGTTTTTATGCCAGCTTAATGTACTAATTCCCTCATTTCTGTCTAAAAAAAAATCACCTTTATTTTAATACTATATTGCCATAGGTACTTGGATCCGTGTTTGAACTCTGTATTTTTCTGTTGATCTGTATATTAGTACCAAATTGTTTCTAAAGCAATTAACAAATAATACATTTTAATACCTGGTAGTAAACTGCTCCCTTAATCCCATCATTATTACTCGTCTATTTCAGAAGGTACTTTCTTATTATTCTTCCACATGAATTTAAAAATCATATTGATACTTTCAAAATATCACATTGGAATTTGTAGGTTCTTTAGGAAGAAATAACATTTTAGGGTACATTTTTGTTTTCTTATCATATATCAAGTTTTTCATTTTAATTATTTATTTCATAGCTTTTTATTATCGAAAGTTTCAAACATACACAGAGAAAGAATAGTAGGTATAATGAACTCCACGTTTCTATTCTCTATCTAGCTTCAGTAATTATTTACATTTGCCAACCCTGATTTAAGTACCTCTCCTATGAAGCAAGTCCCAGATGTCTCATCATTTCATCCTCAAATGCTCTAGATTGCCTGAGAATGGTCTCAAAAAACCCACCATCATATTATTCACAATGGTAATTTCTTACTGCTATTTAATATCCAATTTAGATTTGCATTTCATAATTGTTTCAAAAATAGCCTTTTACAGTTAGTTTATTTGAATCAGCATCTAAAGAATTCAAACACTATATTTGTAACTTGTGTCTTTTATTATTACTGCTTTTCTCTCTCTCGTCTGTCTTTTTTTTTTTTTATACTGTCATTGACCTTTTTTTAAAAGAGAAACTGGGTTATTTTTCCAGGAGAATATCTCACTTTCTGAATTTGGTTAGTTGCTTCATATTTAGTATTTGCTGAGAATTTGAGCTAGAGATTTGGTTAAACTCAGGTTTTATTTCTTTAGGCAAGAATCTTCTTAAAGTGATGCTCCATCATTTCCATTTTATCTCATCTGTGAGCCATCATATCTGGTTGTTCCACTTTTAATGATGCTGAGATTAATCAATATGTTCAGGTGTAGGTTTTTTGTTTGTTTGGTTTTCTTTCTGCTATTGTATATAGAACATTTTCCTTACTGTTTTTCTAGTAGGTTATTATTGGTATCTGAGAAGATTTTTAAAGCATGTGTTTTAGTAACTGGACATCTGACCAAACTCTCATTACTGTGTCAACTTAAAAATCATGAGATCTGTAAATCTGGAAAAGAGAACTTTATTTCTGAGAAGGGTTACAACCTGTAGGCTGGGAAGCACAGCCTCTGGATTAGATCAAAAGTAGCCATTTCAAAGACGATGGGTGAGAGAGGAGTTTTACACTAAATGGGTTAGCTGAACATACATATTTTAACAGGTTATAGGAGGAGCTATGAGTATTCATGAAAGGGGTTACATGTATGTATGATAAGCAAACATAACATAACATGTTACATATGTCCCATGTTCACTTTGGAATGGAGACTTAACATTAAAAATGTGGTAAAATCAGACTCTATACATCAAAGGTGAAACTTAGGACTCAAAGGTGCTTTGTGCACATTCTCTGTAAACTGACCAGTCCATGGTCAATTGTCGTTTATCAGGAAGGATTGCTTTGTAAGTTGGTCAGCAGTCATGTCAAAACCATGAAAAGGGAGGGGAATCTGGCCACAACATCAGGCAGTTGGTCAGTGGAACAATTTTCCATTCTTTCTTTTCCAGGGCTGGTGTTTGTTTAACTCTTAGGAAAAATAGTCTAATGACAGGTAGTGAGGAAGAGGGTATACTGAGACGTGACCAACCTCCTATCTCATCAAGGCCGGGAAACTTCGTTTTTAAAGTTTTTCTGGGGCTTCCTTAGCCCACAGACGTCTGTTCAGTAGGTTGGGGCACTTAGGATTTTACTTTATCTCACAAATATCTAATAAAATTTTTGGTTGATCCTCTTCAGTGACTAGTATAGAATTGTCACACTTGAGCTTTGGGGTTGAAGTGTCTCAAATTAAACCCTAGGATGGTTATTTAGTCTTTCTGTGCCTCAGTTTTTTTTTTTTTTTAATCTATGAAATGGAGATCATGTGTCTACCTCATAGGTTTATAATGAAGATTGAATCACTTCCCGTAATAATCAGAAACTACATATTTGGGCTGGGAGCAGAGGCTCACACCTGTAATCCCAGCCCCTTGAGCCCAGGAGTTTGAGGTTATAGTGAGTTATGAGCATGCCAAAGCACTCAGAGTGAGATTCTGTTTCAAAAAAAGAAAGAAAGCAGATGTTTGTTTTTTAATTTTTCCATATCTTTTACAGATTGTGATATTGTGCTTTCCCTTTTTTCATATTTTAGGCCTTTAATTTTAGGGTGTAATTATATAGGCCATAACAGTTAAAAAATAGCAGTGATAACATGCATCCTACAATAACATGAATAGCTAATATTTATTTTAGTATAATTTTCTTCTTGTATAATTATGTTGTTTTAGTAGTATGTTTTGAATATCACCAGAATAAATTTTTGGTATCTATTAAAATAATACTATAATTTCTTTCCATTGATCTTTTAAGATACAGTTTATCCAATACTTATGATGCCGGGTTCCAGAATGCATTAGAAGAGTGTTTGTGGCATAGGGAATGTTGGAACAGAAGCAACACTTTACAATGTTAAATAGTTTTATTGAGAAGGTGAGATTTGGGTAAAGAGTTTCAAGATGAGTGAGGATCCATATGGGTTTCTGGGGGAAATCCAGTTCAGTGGAGGGGTTGGCATTTGCTAAAGGAGGGCATGTTTGGTGTGTTTCAAAATCCAGTAGGGAGCCGGGTGTGGTGGTGTGCTTCTGGAGTCCTAGCTGCTCAGGAGGCTAAGGTGGGAGGATTGCTTGAGCCCAGGAGTTCAGATCTAGCCTGGACAACATAGCAAGATCCCATCTCTAAAATAAAATAAAAATTTAAAAAGTTGTTTAAAATCCTGTAGAGAGTTCAGAGTGGTTGGAGCAGAGTAATGGAGAATAGTAGACAATGGAGTTAGAGAGGCAATGAGAGGCAAAGGGAAGTGGCTTGAACCTGTAGGGCCTCATAGACTATTGTAAAGATTTTTGCTTTTTAGTGAGTGTTGTTGGAAGCATTACAGGGTTTTGAACAAAGGAATGACATACTTCGGCTTGCATTTAAAAAGGACAGCTCTATGTGCATGGAGTCAAGGATGGAAGCAGAGAGGTTAGGAAATCATTGCAACAGTCTAGGCAAACAGTTATGGTAACTTGGATGGGTGGTAGCAGTGGAGTTAATGAAAAGTGGTTGAAATCTGGAAATAGTTTGAGGACAGGCTTTTCAAATGGACTGGATGTGGTATGTGAATAACACTCTTCTCACTGGTCTTGTTGCCTCTCCAATCCAGTTATACACAGTAGCAAAAGTGATCTTACTTTACATTTGATAATTTCACCTTCTTGATTAAAATCCTTCAGTGGCATACTATTACACTGAATAAAATTTATCCTTCTTAATATAACCAACAAGGCCCACATAATCTAGAACTGCATATTTTTCTAACCGTTTTCATCTCCCTGAGCTCCAGCCATACAGGTGTTAAATTGTTTTAATATGCCAAAGTTTTTCCTGCCTCAGATGCTATGCATTGCTCCTCCCTCTGGAAACTTCCCCTAACTGTAAGGTCACTCTTTACTCAATCAGCTCATTTGCATGTTTCACGTCTCAGTTTAAATGTCCTTTTGTCTATTTAAAATAGATTTTAGCTGAGTGCCTTTAATCCCAGCTACTTGGGAGGCTGAGGCAGGAGGATAACTTGAGGCCAGGAGATAGAGACCAGCCCGGGCAACATAGCGAGACCTGGTCTCTGAAAAATTGAAGAATTAGCTGGGTTTGATGGCTTGCACATGTAGTCCTAGCTACACAGGAGGCTGAGGCAGGAAGGATCACTTGAGCCCAAGAGTTCAAGGTTACAGTGAGCTATGGTTGTACCACTGCACTCCAGTCTGAGTGACAGAGTGAGACTCCATCTCTAAAAAAATAAATAATTGGTTCCTTCTTTGCCCGCCTCCCACTCGTTGTCTTTCTCAAACATTTTTTTCTTCATAGCATTTCTTACAATTATGCATTTTATTTCTGTGTAATGTTTTTGTTTGCTATGCTTTGCATTTTATATTGTGTGGAATCTCCATGAAAATAAGGACCAGCCTGACTTGTTCAAGTTTGTGGTCAAGTAACAGGATGGTACCTGGCCCTTAGAACTATCTTTATAAATATCATTAGATTGGATTGACTGACTCAATTAATGAACAAATGAACAAACAAAATAAATCATTATATGCTGAAGTAGCAGTCCTGGACATTGTATCTAATTTAGATTTTAATTTAACCTTGTTATTTTGATACTCGCTTCCCTTAATCAGTCATTGCATGTTCCTTATTGTACGGTGGTTGTTTTTCTTTATCATGAGAAGAATAGTTCTTCTCCGGGCGCGGTGGCTCACACCTGTAATCCCAGCACTTTGGGGAGGCTGAGACGGGCGGATCACAAGGTCAGGAGATTGAGACCATCCTGGTTAACATGGTAAAACCCCATCTCTACTAAAAATGCAAAAAATTAGCTGGGTGTGGTGGCATGCACCTGTAGTCCCAGTTACTTGGGAGGCTGAGGCAGGACAATCGCTTGAACCTGGGAGGCAGAGGTTGCAGTGAGTTGAGATCGTGCCACTGCACTCCATCCTGGGCGACAGAGTGAGACCCTGTCTCAAAAAAAAAAAAGAACTTTTTTTATTTAGCTATTAGCTTCTAGGCAAAATCTTAAATTTCAGAAAATAATTATACTCATATAGTCATACTACCTGTCAGGGAAATGTGTCAAAGGAAATATGAAACAATAGCTTTAAAGTTGTCCCGCACCCTCACCCTGTTTTTCTTTTGAAGGTATTATACTAAAGGAAGAAAGGGAAAAAGAGAAATCTATGGTGTGAGTTCAAGTTTACTACTGTAAGTGTTTAATAAAAGGCTCTGTTACCATGACAACAAATGCATGAATTTCAAGTGGAAAATTTTCAGTGTATGGGACTGATAAAATTGTAACATTCTGATTTTCTCTGGTATAGAATTGTTCTTTGTCAAGTTAAAAAAAATCTGTTAATATATGTTAAAATTAAATTTTTAAATGTTTTATGATAGTTTTCAAATTGTTTATTATAACTTAAAATCATAGCCAAAAGAGTGTACTTTCATAGATCTGTCAAGCAGAAAGTTAAGTATTTGATTTGACATTAAAAATTACTTTTCTAATCTGTATTAGATTTTTGCTAAATGGTAAATAAAATGGTAAATAGTTTCATGTATTGGGAGTTCTTGACAATAGAAAATGACCTGCCACTTTATAGATTCCTTTGCCTTAAATGCTTACTAACTCAGGTAGAGGAAAGCTGTTAAGCTTTAAGTGCTTTGTCATATTTGCAGGCTTTTATAGTGGAAGAGAACAGCAGTCAGCAATGATGATGGAAAACTGTGGCAGGTAGACTTAAAACACCATAAAGCACAGACGATTGTGTGTAATGCCTTGAATTGAATCCTTTTTGAATGAAATGATCAGCCATATGTGCCACCCTTATGGACCCTGTAAGAAGAGTAGAAGAAATGTGCCCTAATGCTAACTGTGCATGAAATTGCAGTGTTAGGAGATATTGACCAGATGTTTCAATCTCAACAAATGGCTTGTTATGTGACTGAGTGAAAATATCTTTGCTGCTTTGATCACGTACACCTTGAAGGAAGGGGTAATTTAATAGAGGCTGTCATAGTTCATCATTGTCAATAAACTTTGACTTGACCTTTGCCTTACGTTTTTGATGTTGCTGCCGTTAAGTGTTGTTGGGCAGATGTTTACTGCCTTGAGGGATTTTGCTTTTTATAAAGTGTATACTAGAAAAAGTAAAGGAGAAGGATTTTCTCAATTCTTTTCTTATTCTTTGGTTATTAGTTGGCATGCTTCTCTGTGGATTTTGTAGAATTTCTGGGCAGATGCATTTGAGTGACATTCTTATGTCTAAAGATCACTGTGGTGTTTCTCTAAAGGTTTCTTCCTTTCCTCACCTTCCTTTTTCTTTTCTCGAGACATGGTCTCACTCTGTCACTCAGGCTGGAGTGCAAGTGATGTAATCTTGGCTCACTGCAGCCTCTACCTCCCAGGCTTAGGCGATCCTCTCACCTCAGCCTCCTGAGTAGCTAGAACTACAGGTGCACACCACCACGCCTGGCTAATTTTTGTATTTTTTCTAGAGATGGGGTTTTACCATATTGCCTAGGCTGGTCTAGAACTTCTGAGCTCAAGCCATCTGCCGGCCTCAGCCTCCCAAAATGCTGGGATTGCAGGTGTGAGCCACCGCACCTGGCCCTTTCTCACCGTTTTGTCCTGGTTTTAATTTACCACAATAAACTTCCTTGGTGGTTTTTCTTTCTTATTTTATATACAGCCTATTCTTTTGTTCTGATGAAAGTCACATTGAATTAAAACTTGACACCTATTGTAACACCATACCAGGTGCTGTGTTATTTTTTTATCCCTAGTTTTGGAGACCTTTGGAGATAAATCCATGCTATTTTGTAATCCATTTTTGTTAATCTTAAGAAATTGAGTGAAAGTTTCAGTAACACAATTTTTTTAAATTTTAAATTTTAAATTTTTTAAATTTTAAATTTTTAAAATTATAAGATACAGTATTTTAAAATTTTGGTAAATAGCTTTGGATTAAATGAGTTTCTTGTTTAATTTGATGAATTTGACTCAGTTCTATAAACTTTTTGCTCTTTTTCTTGAAAAGAAAAAGGCTTCCTCACTGGCTATATCTGGGTTCTGCCTACTCTTCCCTCACCTCCCCTTGGTGTAGGTGGCCTAGATCGTGTTAGTCACCTAATGAAATCTGTGAATCCTCTCTTGAAAAACACAGCAACGTTTCCTTACAATTTCAGGATGTTTATTGGATTTTTCCCCCCTCCTCTCACACATACCCTGCAATGATAGGGGCCCCTGGACTTCAAGCAGACTAACAAAGCTTAGAAAATAAGATTCATACTCCTTCTTGGTATTCTAGATATCTAACAATTTGACTTAGAAGTAACAATAACAATAGTATTAGTGATACTGCTACAATAATTACAACAGTAATAATAATAATAATAATTAAAATTTACTTTCTGCCAACCTTATGCCAGATTCTATGCTGAACCTTTAACCTGTATTACTGGTTATATTGTTAATGATACCTCTAGATAGAGTATATGCAGCATACTTTTATTCTGTACTTTAGGAAATACTATATCTTTAGAATACAGATTTGAGTAAGAGATTATAAGCATTTTGATTCTAAGACTTTTTGGAATACTGAACTTTTAGTTTTCTGATTCCAGTAGTCAGTCTGTCTGTCTCTGTCTCTGTCTCTGTCTCTCTCTCTCTCTTTCTCGGCCTCTCTGCCATTCATCTTCTTCTGAAAATTAGCTATCCCACCTAAGCCTCATATATCCCCTAATTCCTATTTGTAGTTGTGAGGGAGGAAAAATATTTTCCTTCTAAGTTCTCTGCTGTAAGACTCTTGTAACAAAAGACAGATTAACAAAAGTTAAGTACACTAATTTATATTCTAAGTTTTATGTAACATAGAGGGAAATGAAGACTTGAAGAAACAATTAAACCTGGTGTTTTTACATTAGGTTTTATGAAGAGTGGAAGGGAAAGGCAATAGGACAAAAAGGGGTATGAACTAAGAGTAGTAAACTGAGGGGACCTTAGCAAGAGCTGTTTGTTTACATTCATCTCATGTCCTTCCATATTCTGAGATAAGGATGTTCTTTTTTTCTGCATATAGTAAACATCCTCTCACATGGATGGTCTTATGATTTGCTTCAGAGGAAATCAGAAAGTCCTTCCTGCACCTGCTGTTCTCAAATTCCTTCAGCTTAAAATTTTCAGTATGTCAAGTGCCATATTTTGGGGGTAGTATGTCCTGATCTCCATCATAGTTAAGTGTCAGCTTGGACACAGTTTCTCATATTTATCTTAGGAAATCTTCTTTGGCCACTCTGCAAAGACTAAGGTGCTACTTGCATGTTCTGCAACAACTCCTATTATATATATATCATCTCTTAAAATAAATAGTAACATATCTTGTATGTAAGCTTTATGTACCCTTAAATTGTAAGTTTTAAGAAGATACAATCCTGGCTTTCCTGTTCACTTATTTGACAATTATTTAATTGCATAGAATGTAGCAGGCACTCTTCTAGATTTGGAAACACACCCTACAACTCTTTTAAAGAAGCCAAGAAAACAGTCTTGAACAGCAACTTACCATTAAGTGGAATTAATTCTGTGATAGGAATGATACAGTTTGTTGCGGCAACATAAAATGCAGGCATATAGACTGGGTACGGTTGCTCACACCTGTAATCCCAGCACTTTGGGAGGCCGAGGCGGACGGATCACTTGAGGTCAGGAGTTCAAGACCAGCCTGGCCAACATGGTGGAACCCCACCTCTATTAAAAATGCAAATATTAGCTGGGCATGGTGGCGTGCGCCTGTAATCCCAGCTACTCAGGAGGCTGGGGTAGGAGAATTGCTCGAACCTGGAAGGCAGAGGTTTGCGGTGAGTCGAGATCGCACCACTGCTCTCCAGCCTGGGTGACAGAGTAAGACTCCGTCTCAAAAAAACAAAAAATAAATAACAATGGGCATATAGAACAGAGTTTAGGACAACATTGTCTCAGTAAGTGAAACCTGAAACCTAAGTAGGAAGCTAGAAAGAACAAACAGAAACAGAATGAAGTATTCAGTGTACTGGAACATTGCATTCAAGAGTGTTAATGCTTAGGATTAACTTGGAGAGGAAGTTAATGGTTCAATCATAAACTTGTTTATGTTGAACTTTGCTTAAGATACTTGGGTAACGATTGAAGGACATTTTAGGAAGAGCACTCAAAATGCAGTGGATTGGAGAAAAACAGAACTAAAGGCAGGGAGATGATCTAAGAAGCTTTTGCAAATGATTGCATGGTTGGGAGTATGGAGTGACAGAGAGAATGGGAAATGACATCCAATGGGCAAAGGTTTCTTTTTGAGATAATGAAAATGTGATGGTTGCACAGCTATGTGAATAAACAGGAAACAACTGAATTGTACATTTTAAAGTGGCAAATTGTGTGGTTATATGAATATATCTCAATAAATTTTTTTAAAAGAGACTTTTATAGTAGTCTAATTGAGAGTAGATGGTGGTCTGTACTAAAGTGGTGTTAATAGAGGCAGGAGTAAAAGTGTGTCAAATTAATAGGCAAAATAGGGTTGAGTAGGTATATGGATATTCAGAGCAGTCATTTGAAAACAAGTATAAGCTAAAAATGAGGGGGTCTCAGCATATAGATGATAATTGAAACCATGAGAGCAGATTAGATCATATCCAGAGAAAGTATATAGGGTAAGAATTGTAGGTAACCTGGGAATCCAGGCCTGAGAAACGCTAAGGAATGGGGAGAAGGAAAGAGGCCTACAAAAGAGATAGAGAAGACTTCTTTATCCATTATTAATTACAATAATGTCCAACAAATAATAGGTGATCAACAAATATTGGTGGAATGAATTGAATGAATATACACTAAAAATTCTGCATTTTATCACAGTCTCAGGGCACTGTTGTCATCGTCAGCTGTACTCTGTAATAGGCACTGCCTTGAACACTTTGCTTACATTATCCTATTCAATCATCACAATAATTCCACAAGAAACATAGTCTCTGAAATAGTAGCTTGTTTACCATCACATGGCTGGATGAACTTATATATCTGAGTCTAAAGTTTATTTTTTCTACTAGGCCTAATATTCCCCAAATCTGTTCTGAGAATGTTAACAGATATTTACTAACAAAAATAACAATAGAACTATTTCAGGGAAAGAACAGGATTATTAGAAATTGATTTTTATTAATAGGATGCTTGCTGGCAGGGGCAATGGAGCAGTTTTTTAAGGAAAGAAGCATAACATACTAGTTATTCAGTTAGAATAGATTCTTAATATTTATGAAAATCTTGTGTTTTACCCTGTCTCACTTGGTGGTATTGTAATCATCTGAGAATCTATCCTATAAGTTATGTGATATATGCTATTTTCCTTATCAGTCTATTTCAGTTTTGATTTCCTCATCATCCTTTGCAGTCTGCTTGTTGCTGTTTCTCAGTTTTGACGTTTAATTTCTTTTAGTTGTGCTTTACAGTTTTTCTGAGATGCCTCATTGAGTTTTCTGTATAAAATTTCATATCTTTGGCTTATCTTGCAACTCTTTTAGTACCTAGGTGTCATTCTTCATCATTCTATTATGAATTGAATTAAAGCATATGGCATTATTTCAGAAGTGACTGCCTCTTGGGCATCATTGTCAGTTATATTGTCCTAAATATTGCATTTAGGTAATAAAAAGGAAATCTGCCTTGAAGGTAAAGTTAATATTAATAGAAATCTTTCCATATGTTGTTAAAGACTCTTGTTATGAAGTTTAATATGTCATTTATTTAGGCCTTATTTAAATTCAGTTGTAAATTTTTTCCTTCTGGTTCCTTACCTTAATGAACTGTTATCTCTTATCATCATACTCTTTGCTCGAAAACCTTCATGTGTTGCTTTCTACCCTCAGGATGTTGCCTAAATTTCTTGAAGTGGTATTTAATGATCTGGCCTACATCTACCTTTCCCATTAGTCTCTTCCCCCCCACATAGTTGCTTTGTCGGTATACTCCTAATAGTCTTTTATTTTGGTTTTTCATTGTTTTTGTTAATATTATATTCTTGTTTCCCAATCTGTGCACTAAGTCCCCTTGGGGTGCTGTAGTAAACCCACAGAGAGTCTTCAGGGTATTTCAAAATTTCAAGGTAAACACAGTGACGTCTATCAGACACAGCATGAACCACTGGCTCCAGATATTTCAGTTTTTTTTTTTTTTGAGATGGAGACTTGCTGTGTCACCCAGGCTGTAGCGCAGTGGCGGGATCTTGGCTCACTGCAACCTCCGCCTCCTGAGTTCAAGCGGTTCTCCTGCCTCAGCCTCCTGAGTAGCTGGGATTACAGGCACGTGCCACCATGCCTGGGTAATTATTGTATTTTTAGTAGAGACAGTGTTTCACCACGTTGGTCAGGCTGTTCTTGAACTCCTGACCTCGTGATCCGCCTGCCTCAGCCTTCCAAAGTGCTGGGATTACAGGCGTGAGCCACTGCGCCTGGCCTGGTATTTCAGTTTTAACATTAGATTACTACATTCCTTTTGGTGGCATTATACTGTGCAAAACTGGATCTTTGACGGTTTCTGTGATAAAAAGCAAATCATTGTGAAACAAATGAGGGTGATGGTTACCAGTCTGATTCCAAGATTTGAGAATTTTGCAGTGCCTAACAGGTAGAAAATAATTAGGAAATAAACACTTTTGGCTGAAACGAATTATTTAATAAATGGAATTTCTTTCATCCTAGGGGCACCATGATAAAATTTCTAACATAGGAAAGGAGGCATGTGCTATATGCTGTATGACTCTTTTTTCTTTCTAGTTTGTAACCATTTTGGAAGATCATACCCATCCTTCAAAGACCAGTTGATACCGCTACCTGTCTTTGGAGGCCTCTCCTGATCCCCTCCACTGCAGTTAATCTCTCTCATGGGTATTTTCCAGTAATATGCTGCTTTTTTACTATTGCTGTTGAAGTTAAACTAATTGAAGTATTTATTTGAAGTTACCAATAGTGGCTGTGGTTTTCCTGTTCCTCCAGTTAGATATAATTACTTAAAGTATAACAAGAGCCCTTTCCTTCTTTGTATAAAAGTGATAAAAATATAATAATAGAAACCCTATACTGTACTAAACTGCATGGATTGTTAGTCAATTTCTTTTTATTTCTTTTTTTTCTTTTTTCTTTTTTTTTGAGAGGAGTTTCACTCTTATTGCCCAGGCTGGAATGCAATGGCGCAATCTCGGCCCACTGCAACCTGAACCTCCTGGGTTCAAGCGATTCTCCTTACCTCAGCCTCCTGAGTAGCTGGGATTACAGGCATGCGCCACTATGCCTGGTTAATTTTTTGTATTTTTAGAGATGGAGTTTTTCCATGTTGGTCTGGCTGGTCTTGAACTCCCAACCTCAGGTGATCTGCCTGCCTCGGCTTCCCAAAGTGTCGGGATTACAGGCGTGAGCCACTACACCCGGCCTTGTTTGTCAATTTCTAATTCTTACAACATCCTTAAAAGATCATAGGTTATGTTATCCACATTTTATATTTGAAGAAATTGACGTTTAGCAGTGTTAGTTTTTCTCACACCCACATACCTCCTAACCTTTAGCTATTCTAGTTCCTTTTCCTTTAATATTGATTATAGAATCAACTTTTTGATATCCTCAAAAATCCATTGAGAGTTTGGTTGGGATTGCATTGAACTTATGAATCAATTTGGGGAGAATTAATGTCTTAAGAATATTGAGTTTTCAAATCCATGTACATAATATAGCTCTTCGTTTATATAAGTTGTTTTTTTTTCCTCAGCAATCTTTTGTAGTGTTCTACATATATGTCTTGCACATATTTGGTTAAATGTGTTCCTACATGTTTCAATTTTGGTGGTATTGTAAATATTGTTTTCTTAATTTTAATTTTCAACTCTTCTTTGAAAATTTATAGAAATACATTAAATTTTTATATATTGATCTTAAAGTCTGAGACCTTGATTGACTTACTTTTAATTCTAGAGGATTTATGTGGATTCCTTATGATTTTACATATATTCCTTAAACATGCACAGGTTGGTATCTAGCCATAGCCTCAAGGGTTACTCTGTAGATTTCAACTCATTCCTCTCTGAAAATCTTTTTCACAATTTCTAGTCTCCTGGCTCTCCTTGAACACATCTCTTTCTCCTCATTTTAGTGAAAATGCCAGGCTCTATTTGCCTTCTTTCTCCCTCTCCATGGTGTGGAACTTGCCTCCTGGCAGAGTACCTGCATGATGTCAGGGCACACCTTGTTTCTTTCCTATCAGAGATCACAGTCCTACCATGCCTGTTATTCAATGTCTGAAAATTCTGTAGGTGTTTCCTTTTGGTTTTCTGGTTTACAGCACAACAGTAATTCTAGAGCCTGCTGCTCACTCATGGCCAGAGCAGAAGTTAAAGTTTTTAAGGTGTACTGTATATATATGAACCAAGGGAAGATAGGCAGTTTATTTTAGCTAAAAGAAGGAGCATAATCAAAGGTTATAAACAAGGTTGAATCTCCATCCTGGAGAATCAAAATCTAGTAGTTGTGACTTTGTATTAGGAACATCATCATTTTTATCTTTTTATTCCCTGGCAGACATGTATTAAATGTTTGTTGATTGAGTATCAAAATGATAGGAAATAGATTAGTTAGATGTTGGTGAAACATTGTGTTTTAGATGCTTACAGATGTACTAAAATTTTAACAGAAATCTTTGCAAATTACTTGTTAAATTTTCCTAAACTGATTTTTAAAAATCTATTTAATTCTCAATTGTAACATCTTTACTGAGATTATTAAGTGCTTTGAAGCAGTTAACATGGCTTTTTTTTTTAATGGCTGTAAAAAAACTGAATTTTTAGGCTTGTTAAACTCTGGTTTTAGAATGACTTTTGAGTGGAAATCACTGATCAAAAGCAGAGTTCTCACATTTTGTCAATATCTGAAATAGAATGTCAGGCAGTTTCCCATGTTGAAATATTCGATAGTAAAAGGATAGCAAAGTTGCTGAATATTTCTACTGTTTATCAATTTTTGCCTTGCAGGTTCAAATAATATTTATTTGTAGTGGAAATATTTCAATTCATTTAAATCCTGATTATGGAGTAGTTAGTAAATCAGGTTTAAGCCTGACAGTGAGTTGATATAGCTCTTATTTCAGACTGTAGTTTGAACATGTAGACTCTCTGATTATAACTAGGCTAAATTATATAATAATGACTTTATTTTCACTGAACAAAGTTTGCTATTATTTTGATGACAAATTATTTAAGTAATCATAGTAAAAGTTGCTATTGGCTCTGGGTTTTATTTATTTTGCTATATATAGTAGACGTGGTTGATCATTTAATCATGCCTTATAGATAAATAAGAGTAAGTTATAGAATAACACAGAAACTTTCTGCTAAATTTATACTTTCACTAAGTATAATAACAATAGAAATTCTCTGTTAAATTTATACTTTCACTAATTGTAGAATAAAGTATTTTAAGTTAGGCATTTATACTGAGACATTTTATGATATTAACTGCTCCATGTTATTTACTCATTTTGATAAATGGAGTGATAATATCCAAAATGGAATAAATTAAGTTTAAATTATTGTTATTCTTTAAAGGAATGATTTAGCTACAGTATGTTTGTCCCACCTTTTAATTTTGAACATTTTCTAACTTACAGAATAGTAAAATGAACTTTTCTATACCATTCACATTGATCCACCAATTGTTAACATTTCAACACATTTGTGTTCTCTCTTTAAATAAATGTATGTGTGTGTATTTTCCTCAGAACCATTCTGAAGTATTTATTCCTTATTCAAGAAATTAAGCATTGATACTGTTTTCTGATGTGTGATCAAGATTCCAGATGTCGCAGTTATTCTGGTAGTGTCCTTGATAGCTGTTTAATTTTATTCTCAGTCCAGGATCCAATAAGAATCACACATTACATGTATTAGTACTATTTCTTTAATATACTTTCCTCCCACCTTTTTGGTTAAGGCATTTTCTTCAAGAGTCCAACCCAGTTGATTGTAATATGTGCCACCTTGTGGACTTATTCTCATGATTTTAGGCAATAATAGTACGTAAGTGACACTGTGTATTTCCCATTGCATCACATCGTAAGGCTTATGGCTTTATTGATAATGCTAATTGATAATGGTTAAGATAGCATCCCTCAGATTTCTTGCTTAGAACCTTCTTCCCTTTCCCCATTCCGTGTTTCTGTTTTCCTTATCCTGTTCAGCAAACCTAGTTCCCAACAGCATCAACTTTATATTCATTTGCTCTATCCTGCAATACGCACAAAATAGTTTCACCAATAACATAACCAACAATAAACCTACTAAATAAAGTTTGATTTATTTGTGGTTTTTGTTCCTTATAATTATTCCATTAAGACTGTATTGTCATAAGAGCATACTGAAAAATTATTTGCATTATTTTTTCTATGTGCTTATGTTACAATTTGATACCTTCTTTGATTTTTCATTCTTGTTATATTCAACTTCATAATTTGTTTTTCTTCTAATGGAATTTGAAATTCAAATTAAATTTTATTATTTGAAAATGCAAAATTTTAACATGTTTCAGAAGTCAAATTTGTATGGAATGCTATATTCAGAGAACTCTTCTATTCCTATTCCTCTACTCCTTTCCCACTCACTCTCATAGAAAAGCATTTTTCATTTCTAGTTTATTCTTTGTGTTTCTTTTTATAAAATTAGCAAACACAAAATTATATATACATTCTAATATATGTATATAGTATAGTATCTATACTAAAAGAATACATATGGTTGAGTGAGGTGGCTTGCACCTATAGTCCCAACTACTCAGAAGACTGAGCTGGGAGGATCTGTTGAATTCAGGAGTTCGAGGCAAGAATATATATATATATATACACACACACACACACACACACACACATTCTCTTTTATGTAATAAAAACCATAACATTAACTCTACCATCTTAACCATTTTTAAATGTACCAATTAGTATACGCATGTTGTTACATAGTCAACCTCTAGAAATTTTTCATCTTGCAACACTGAAACTCTGTACCCATTAAACTCTTAATTCTCCGACTTCCCTCCCTGACGTCCTTGGCAACCAACATTCTACTTATGTTTCTATGATTTTGACTACTTCAGATACTTCCTATGAATGGAATCATACAATATGTGTCTTTTTTGTGACAGACCTTATTTAACTTAGCAAGTTCTTGATGTTCATCTATGTTGTAGCATGTGACAGGATTTCCTTCTTTTGTTTCTTTATCCTTTAATTGTTGATAGACGTCTGGGTTGCTTGTACTTCTTGGCTATTATGAATATTGCTGCAGTGAACATGGACATGCAAATATATCTTTGAGATCCTGCTTTGAATTCTTTTGACTGTATACCCAGAAGTGAGGTTGCTTGATTATATGTTAATTTAATTTTTAATATTTCTTTCAGGAACCTCCATACCATTTTAGTAGTGGCTGTACCATGTTACATTTCCACCAACACTGCACAAGGGTTCATTCACCTCTCCACATTTTGTCAGCATTTTTTGTTTTCTGTGTTTTCGGTAGTGACCATCCTGATCAGTGTGAAGTGATATCTCATTGTGGTTTTGATTTCCCTGATGATTACTGATGTTGAACATCTTTTCTTGTGCTTATTGGCCATTTATATATCATTTTTGGAGAAATGTCTATTCAAGTCCTTTGCCCATTTTAAGATCATGTTATTTGTATTTTTATTGTTCATTTAGAAGTTTGTTATATATTCTGGATATTAACCTTTCATTGGATATATGGTTTGGAAATAAGTTGCCTTTTCACTCTGTTGATTGCCTCCTTTGCTATGCAGAAGTTAAGCTTGATATAATCACATTTATCTATTTTTGCTTTTGTTGCCTGTGCTTTTGTTCCATATTTATGAAATCATTGCTAAATCCAGTGTCCTGAAGCTGTCCCCCATATTTGAAAATAATATATATTATTAAGTTTTGTTTTTTAAACAAAGCTTTTTACCTTTGAGACTTGATTTTTTTTTTTGAAGTTAACAAAATATCCTGGAAATTACTTTGTATAGAAGGAGTGTTCCACAGAGCTTTTCCTTTTTTTGTGTTGTTTTGCTGGGATTTTTGAATGGCTGTGTGGTATTCCATTGTGTGGCTATATCATAATTTAATCGACTGATCTTCTACAGGTGGACTTCTAGTTTATTTCCAACATTTTGCCATTACAAATAACATCTCAATACTTATATATGTGTTGTTTTATATTGTGGATGAGTCTCTAGAAGTGGGATTGCTGGTCATTAAGCTGTTACTATGTCTCATTCCTACAGTTTTGTCTTTGTTACTTTTTTCCTCTCCTCATCCTTTTTACCTCTCAAATATGCACGTATTTCTTTTCTATTCCAAATATTTAAGAACAGATTTTATCAAAATCTATTTTGATATCTTTTGACTTTGCATGTAGATTATTTGTAGGTTATTTTGCTACCTGTAAGTCTTTGAAACTAAACAGGTGTTAGCTATAGAATCACTATAGAATATTAGAACCCTCAGGGATTTGAGCTAATTATGAAAGGTAAAAGTTCAAATCTGTGAAACATATGCATCTTACAAGAAATCCATTAAAGCTTATAATAATTACTTCAATGAAAAAATGAGATATTTGTAACTAGAACTGTAACACTATTTCTGAATTTTTAAAAGAATTTTTTAGATATGAGCATGTTTTAGCTTAATTTATATATGAATTACTACAATAAGTATGACAATCATAGTAACAGCCACAGCTAATATATGTTGTTTACTATGTGCTGGGTACCATGCTCAGCAATGCAAGTACATTAATTTACATTATTTCAATTAGTCCTCAACGACCTTATGAGATGTATTTGTAATTATATCTCCACTTTAAACATGAGTGAAATGAGAAATGTTAAGGGATATGCTCTAACATGCTCTAACTCATGCAGCTAGTAAGTGGCAGAAGCAAGATTTGAACCCAGAGAGTCTTCAATCAAGATGGATTCTGCTCTTTTTATGACAATGCTAGACTTCTTATATTGGGACCCACTATTATTTTCCTATATCAGGCCAGCATTTGTCTTAAGGTCTGTATGATTTTAGCTGCTGAGTCCTTAACAACTTTATGTACTTTATTTCTCTCCCCAAAGCAGTATAAGATATTACATGGTTGTTATATTAAGTTTTTTTAATCGTAAGTGATAGTACAGAATTGAAATCCCATTCATAACAGCTACAGTTTCTCACAAAGCATTCTTGTCACATCACTATCCGTGGCAGAATATTAAACTATGTGTACCATTTTTTTGGCCCATTAAATTATTTATGTTCCTGTTTTACAGTGGATGATTCAACAGCCACACAAAGCAGCAACATTTTTTGGATGCATTGGGATAGATAAATTCGGGGAGATCCTGAAGAGAAAAGCTGCTGAAGCTCATGTGGATGCTCATTACTATGAGCAGAATGAGCAGCCAACAGGAACTTGTGCTGCATGCATCACTGGTGACAACAGGTCAGTGTAATTCCAAGGGAACCACTATACTAATTGGCTATTTTAACACTGGTAAAATATGAATTCCAATGTGAATTTGGAATTTTGACTTTATAATTCCTTTTAATGTTTGATAAATGCTTATTCCTTATATCAGTTTTCCTGTGTTGTTTTTAAATTTACTTTTGTTAAACATGCAGTTGAATTCATGAGGCATAATGGAATAAAAGTTTGAGGTTATTTAGTCCAGTCTCTACTTTTTATAATTAGAATCAGAAAAGGCTGATAGCTTGCTCAATGCCTTGTAGCTTGCTCAACGCCTTGTAGCTAATTTGTTGCAAAACTTGAATTAGAAAGAATGTTCTTTTCACCATATCCTGAGGTTGGAATACGAGAGAGAGAGAGTGTGTGTGTGTGTGTGTGTGTGTATTTTATGTATATAAAATACAACATTACATTCAGGCTCATAAGACTTAGTCATCTAAATGGTCATCTAAACCATTTCTGGCAAATAGTAATTCATTCATATTGACTAAACTCAGTCGTGGGTAGTATACCACTAACAAAACAACCAAGTATATTTCTATACACCCTTACTAATTAGAAAAGTATTCTTTGTATGAACTTGAAATATCTCTCTCAGGCCCCTCCATATATTGGTTGGTTGTTCTTTTGTACCCGCATGGAGATACTCCTTCAGTGCATTCGTGCATTGCTAACGTTATTACCATATCAGCACAGGCTTTTTTCCCCTTTGCAAGGGAAAAACAAAATAACTGCCCTAGCTATTATATTGTTGGGATAATCAAAGATGACCTCTTTTTAAATAGTGATTCACTAGAAATTTTGCATTACTTATAGTTGGAAATATGTAGTCTGTCCTCCTCCATTCCCTATCTCCTTTCTTTTCCCATCTTCTCTTCCTTTCTTTTTTCCCTTTTCATCCTCCTTTATTTTCTTCCCCCTCTCCACCACGACCTTGCTCCATTTCTTCTATTTACCCACTTTATTGCTCACTACTTGACCTTCAGCAGAGGTATATTAAGGAATGGACTATTCTGGAGACTGGGGATCAATAAGCACAGTATTTACTAAATAACCAAAATACAATATTCAAAAATTATTAGGGTGTGAAAGCCATTTTCAGATCTTTCCTTTAATTTTGTTTTTTATATACAGGAGAACTTTATGGTTTTAAGATTACAGTAAACATTGAAATATGGGATTCAGGGATTTAAAAAAAAACAACTAAAAATGTTGAAATAAGTTTGTTTAGACCTTTGCCCTTAGTTTTCCCAAGACCAGCCTTAATCTGTAGGTGCAAAGTTTTCCCATTAGTGAGAGGTAGGTCAGATTTTCTTCTGATATCACTTAGGCTACAGTAAATTTATTAAATTGTTTTAGTATGCTAAATTGCTGTCTTAAAGAACAGTTATGGCTGGGTGCAGTGGCTCACGCCTGTAATCCCAGCACTTTGGGAGGCCGAGTCAGGTGGATCACCTGAGGTCAGGAGTTCGAGACCAGCCTGGCCAACATGGTGAAATTCCGTCTCTACTAAAAATGTAAAAATTAGCCAGGTGTGCACCTGTAATCCCAGCTACTCGGGAGACGAAAGTAGGAGAATTGCTTGAACCTAGGAGGTGGAGGTTGCAGTGAGCCGAGATCGTGCTACTGCACTCCAGCCTGGGCAACAGAGCAAGATTCTGTCTCAAAACCAAAGAGAGAGAACAGTTATGATAATATTAGATCTTCTGGATGTCAAAAACTTAACTTTTATACTAATTTTATGGTTATAGTGATATTGTTGAGATGATATGGGAATCAAAAATTGGGGAGAAATCTTCAGTATCTAAATCATTATCTAAATTCTGGAAGCTAATACAGTTGGATCAATTGTTTTGGATAGGTCCAGTAACCTTTGCTGCCACTATCAAAAACTCAGAAATTGGCCGGGTGTGGTGGTCACACCTTGTAATCCTAACACTTTAGGAGACCGAAGTAGGCTGATCACTTGAGCTCAGGAGTTTAAGACCAGCCTGGCCAACATGGCGAAACTCCATCTCTACAAAAAATACAAAAATTAGCTGGGGATGGTGGCATGTACCTGTGGTCCCCGCTGCTCGGGAGGCTGAGGTGGAAGGATTGCTTGAGCCCAGGAGGTTGAGGCTGCAGTGGACTGGGGTCGTGCTGCCCACTGCACTTCAGTCTGGGCAAAAGAGTGAGCCCCTGTCTAAAAAAACAAAAAACAAAACAAAAAATTTCAGAAATTGAAGTGTTTGGGTAATGCAGTATCTTTCTTGATGCAGGTTCTTCCTCTTCAAAGTCAGAATCAAATACATTGGGATAATAACAATACTCATATTTTTCTGGTCGGGCATGGCAGCTCATGCCTGTAATCCCAGCACTTTGGGAGGCCGAGGCGGGTGGATCATTTGAGGCCAGGAGTTTGAGACCAGCCTGGCCAACATGGTGAAACTCCACGTCTACTAAAAATACAAAAAAATTAGCCGAGCATCATGGCGGGCACTTGTAATCCCAGCTACTTGGGAGACTGAGGCAAGGAAATTGCTTGAACCCGGAGGCGGAGGTTGCAGTGAGCCAAGACGGAGCCATTGCTCTTCTCTAGCCTGGGCAACAAGAACGAAACTCCATCTGAAAAAAAAAAAAAAAAAAGAATACTTTTATTTTTCTTTTGCAGACACTGTAGTTTCCCATCAAAAAGTAGCTTTATTATCAGAATAGAGTTTAGTATCTGGTACCAGAAATGTTTGCTTTTATTTGGTAGCCATTTTGTCAAAATTTTCCTAAAGTCATAATTACTAAAATATTTTTATAAATTAGGTCTAAATTTTCTTAAGTTTGTAATATAGTTATTTTGTATATGAATATGTTGATGCATATTACTCTTTCTTTCCTTCATTTACTCAAACATAAACAGATGTATCCTTTAGTAGTAAATTGGCAGATGGATGAGTGGAAATACGTTTTGGAAGAGAATTGAGGTTTTTTTTTTTTTAACAGTGTAATCGAACATATTACCAAAGTCTGAAATGATAAGATTTTTTTTGTAAGCTATAACTGTTACAATTTAATTAGAAAAAGAGAAAAATTGGCCAGTAATTTTTTAAATTCTGGAGCAGTATGAGGAAGGAAAGTATTTTTATTTATAATGTAAATAATTATTGTATTTATTTTTAATTAAACAAGCCAAGTGACACTTGTAGCAGGATTTTATTTATTTATTTATTTTTTAGAGATGTGGTTTTGCCTTGTTGCCTAGGCTGGAGTGCAGTGGCATGATCATAGCTCATTGCAGCCTCAAACTCCTGGGCTCCAGCAATCCTCCCACCTCAGCTTCCTGAGTCCCTAGGACTATAGTGTGCACCACTACCCCCAGCTAATTTTTTAAAATTATTTTGTAGAGATGGGATCTGGCTGTGTTGCCCAGGCTGACCTCAAACTCCTGGCATCAAGCAATCCTCCCACCTTGGCCTCTGAAAGAGCTGGGATTTCAGCTTTGAGCTACTGCACCCAACCTGTAGCAAGATTTTAAATGCAGTATCCTGCTTAGATATTCCATTTCTAAAACTGGACCAGTCAGGGGACTTTTCAACTATAGAAAACAATTCTAATTGATTTCAGCCCTTAGAATGTAATGGTTTACAAATTAATTCCTCTTAGTGAATATGGTCTACATTTCTAAGTGTCTTTTATGAAATTAATTCCATACTTGGCTTTTAAAGGCTTCGATTAAATAGACAATTATAGTATGTTGATATTTATTTTTATAAAGATATTTTTCTACTTAAAAAATGTTTTTAGTTGCATAGATTTCTTTTTATGTAATGAGTTAGCCTTATTTCTTAACTGCATTTTGAACTATTAAGGTGTAAAAAGTAGGTCCTATTTTACTATCAAAAGGCAACTTAAATGCCAATTTCTTTCTCAAAATACCAGGTGTTGTTTAGAACAAAAATTATCATAGATGCCTCAGAAAGTTATCAAAACAAAATTAGTATTTATATTTATTTAAAAATCAATAACATTAGTTTTGAAGAATTAATTAAAATGTAAATTTTAAACTTTGCAAAAAAAATTGGTAATTATCTATTGAAATATATGCTAAGTTTGACTATAATATTACTTGCTTATTCTTTGGTTGTTTTAGGTCCCTCGTAGCTAATCTTGCTGCTGCCAATTGTTATAAAAAGGAAAAACATCTTGATCTGGAGAAAAACTGGATGTTGGTAGAAAAAGCAAGAGTTTGTTATATAGCAGTAAGTACTTACCTAATTCAAATCTCTGGTACATATTTACATGATGGATTATAGTTGTTGTCTGATATATATTTTAAAATAATTATCTTTTATTTACCCTGCAAATTATTTACCTCTCTCAAAGCATATGTTAGATTCACTATTGTGAAAATAGAACAGAAATCATTATCTTTCTATGGGTAACATAATTTGTATTGTTTATCTTCATGTCTACCTATTTTTGGATACATTATGCATAGGTGCTTGCCAACCAAGCGCAGAATTCTATATTAAATCAGTTTCCAAATATATTTTAAAATAATTCTTCAAACTTACATCTTACATTTGTAGGCAACTTGCATTGTGCAGAAAAATATTAGTAGTATAAATATTCACTGCAAATAGTTTGAGCTGAATTGCTTAAAAAACTTAATTGCTATTTATTCCATAGTAATTACCATGACACCTCTTAATTTAATATTTCAGAAACATTGATCGTGACAAATCTCTTAAATCTGGGAATAAGGGCAGGGTGTAATTTGAATTATTAAGTCTTCTGACACAAAAATAATTGGTTAAGAATTTATTTCTAAAATAGGATGGTACTAAAAATTCTGAATTAATCACCCCATGATTACCTTGTTTTTATTTAATATGTGTTAAATGTGGCTTTACACAAATAAGTAGATACCTATGAATAAAGCATCACGTATGCATGTAATATATTGTTTTGGTATAACAGCTGCTGCCATTTCATTACCTGAGCTCTGTGAAATAGCTGGTAAGATGTGTAAAAAATTGATTATCCTACTAGGAGGAACATGTTTATTGAAAATATAATTATTTCTTTCAGTCTAATGTTAATGTCTCCTACAGCATGTTTGTGTGCACTGTTCTAGGCTTTACAACATTGTTATTGATTCCTCTGTATACCAAATCCTACCCCTTTATAACTGTCAAATAAATGCTTACATTGAGAAGATTATATAATGGAAAGTTATGCTATCTTTTCTGCCAGTATGTGAGAAAAACATTTCAAGAATTAAATATTTTACCCCTTTATTATTTCCATTTCATTTTATTTCTCAAATTGGTCTCATGTTCTTTCCATTTTTCAAATCTTGATACTATATTTCTTGTAGTGTGATTCTTTAGAGGGGATTTATGTACTATTTCAAACCATCTTACACTTGAAAGTCTGATTTTCAAAAAGCACCATGTTTAGAATTTGGCATAATTTATATATACTTGTTGACTATGAAATAAGACAGTGTATTCTGATGAAAAAGTATATTTAACTTGACAATTACAGTCTTCTATGTTTCAATATATAGTTGTTCAATCCTGAATTGTGAGCCAACTTGCAAACAACTCATAGTTGTAATGATTATACAGTATAACATGTCTAGCCAACTTTGGGTGAATGGAACTTTTATGAAAGTGTAGATTCAACTTGCAGACAACTCATAGTTTTAGCATTTATGCACTGTATTGTATCTAGCCATATTTGGGTGAATGGAGTTTTATAGTAGTATTAAATATTTATACTTATGTGCAATTTTGTACAGCGTAAAGTGATCAGCTTTGGTGAAATTAATAAGGCAAATGATACTATTTTTGAGATTTGGGTGGTGTATTCAGCCAGAAGAAATAACAAAATGGATTTCAGTTGTTATCTGTGATACAAGTGTTAGCTTGTAGCTTCTGTTTCAGCAGTTTCATAAAAAGAATGATCTCTTACGTTGCCAGGTAAATCTATACTCTTCTCATAGCTTGGCTTATTCCAAAATAGTTCTGAAAATAGTAGACTCATATTGGATACCTGGGATGCTGTATATTCTTAGGGAACATTCAACAAATATTTACTTGGTGAATAACTAAGAGCATAATTCATATTTATTGAAATCTGTAAACTTCCTTTTGAAATACAATGTTATTTCCACAAAGACACTGCAGGTTTTGCAAATCTGTAATTCCCTTTGATTTCAGAGCATTCCGAAATGATGTGTAGTCTAGTCTAGTTTTTTCTTAGCATATGGTCAAACCATAAATTAAGTGGGCTGCCCCATACTTTCTGGTTCTATGAGGTCAGCAGTCTCATTACATTATCATAATAAACTAATGAGGTTTAAGAAGTTAAAGTTCTGGGGGCTCTTTAATTCTAAAATGTTTTTGATCTAAGGAAGCAACTCAGTTTATCTATTCAACAAATATCCGTAACTAAAACATCTGTCTGCATCACATAAGCTAAACCAGATCTACATACTCAGCTCTGTTTCTTCACACTATTCTCTAAACTAGCAGTGTTTCATGAATATTAAGAAAATTCCAAACCTTCTTCTTCATTTTCTTCACCATATAATTTACTGAGTAAGTTCACACTGGAAACCTTCCTGACTGAAAAGCTAAAATTGAATATGGATACACCAGCATCCTCTTTTGGTTTAAATACAGTGCCAAGATCTTTTAAAATTTATTTTTTACCTTTCATAATAAATGTCTCATTTTATGCCACGTAAACTCAGTTTTTTCATGTTTAAACCAGCTTCTCAGATTCTTTGTTAGCAGGTAATTAGGGACTACTGGTTATGGTGACTAGGTAATTATGTTTTTGAAAACATAAGTCTCAGGTTCTCTTCACCTTAGAATCAGATTGGGATATATCTGTTTTTTCTCACTTAAGAAATAATATTTCCTGGCATAGTGGTTTATGCCTGTAGTCCCAGTGCTTTGGGAGGCCAAAGCCAGTGGATTGCTTTTGGTCAGGAGATCGAGTTCAGCTTGGGCAACAAGTAGGTCTCTAAGGACTTGCTTTATGAATCTGGGTGCTCCTGTATTGGGTGCTTTATGAATCTGGGTGCTCCTGTATTGGGTGCATATATATTTAGGATAGTTAGCTCTTCTTGTTGCATTGATCCCTTTACCATTATGTAATGGCCTTCTTTATCTCTTTTGATCTTTGTTGGTTTAAAGTCTGTTTTATCAGAGACTAGGATTGCAACCCCTGCTTTTTTTTTTTGTTTTCCATTTGCTTGGTAGATCTTCCTCCATCCGTTTATTTTGAGCCTATGTGTGTCTCTGCATGTGAGATGGGTCTCCTGAATACAGCACACTGATGGGTCTTGACTCTATCCAATTTGCCAGTCTGTGTCTTTTTATTGGGGCGTTTAGCCCATTTACATTTAAGGTTAATATTGTTATGTGTGAATTTGATCCTGTCATTATGATGTTAGCTGGTTATTTTGCTCGTTAGTTGATGCAGTTTCTTCCTAGCCTTGATGGTCTTTACAATGTAGCATGTTTTTGCAGTGGCTGGTACCCGTTGTTCTTTCCATGTTTACTGCTTCCTTCAGGAGCTCTTGTAAGGCAGGCCTGGTGGTGACAAAATCTCTCAGCATTTGCTTGTCTGTAAAGGATGTTATTTCTCCTTCACTTATGAAGCTTAGTTTGGCTCGATATGAATTTCTGGGTTGAAAATTCTATTCTTTAAGAATGTTGAATATTGGCCCCCACTCTCTTTCAGCTTGTAGAGTGTGTGCAGAGAGATCTGCTGTTATTCTGATGGGCTTCCCTTTGTGAGTAACCCAACCTTTCTCTCTGGCTGCCCTTAACATTTTTTCCTTCATTTCAACTTTGGTGAATCTGACAATTATGTGTCTTGGAGTTGCTCTTCTCGAGGAGTATCTTTGTGGTGTTCTCTGTATTTCCCGAATTTGAATGTTGGCCTGCCTTGCTAGGTTGGGGACGTTCTCCTGAATAATATCCTGCAGAGTGTTTTCCAACTTGGTTCCATTCTCCCTGTCACTTTCAGGTAATACCAATCAGATGTAGAGTTGGTCTTTTCACATAGTCGCATATTTCTTGGAGGCTTTGTGCGTTTCTTTTTACTCTTTTTTTTTTTTCTCTAAACTACTCTTCTTGCTTCATTTCATTCATTTGATCTTCAATCACTGATACCCTTTCTTCCACTTGATCGAATCAGCTACTGAAGCTTGTGCATGTGTCACGTAGTTCTTGTGCCATGGTTTTCAGCTCCATCAGGTCATTTAAGGTCTTCTCCATGCTGTTTATTCTACTTAGCCATTAGTCTAATCTTTTTTGAAGGTTTTTAGCTTCTTTGAGATGGGTTCGAACATCCTCCTTTAGCTCGGAGAAGTTTGTTATTACCTATCTTTTGAAGCCTTCTTCTCTCAACTCGTCAAAGTCATTCTCCATCCAGCTGTGTTCTATTGCTGGCGAGGAGCTGTGTTCCTTTGGAGGAGAAGAGACGCTCTGATTTTTAGAATTGTCAGCTTTTCTCCTCTGGTTTCTCCCCATCTTTTTGGTTTTATCTACTTTGGTCTTTGATGTTGGTGACCTACAGATAGGGTTTTGGTGTGGATGTCCTTTCTGTTTGTTACTTTTCCTTCTAACAGTCAGGATCCTCAGCTGCAGGTCTGTTGGAGTTTCCTGGAGGTCCACTCCAGACCCTGTTTGCCTGGCTATCACCAGCAGAGGCTGCCAAATATTGCAGAACAGCAAATGTTGCTGCCTGATCCTTCCTCTGGAAGCTTTGTCTCAGAGGGGCACCCAGTTGTATGAGGTGTCTGTCGGCCCCTACTGGGAGGTATCTCCCAGTTAGGTTACTCAGGGATCAGGGACCCACTTGAGGAGGCAGTCTGTCCGTTCTCAGATCTCAAACTTCGTGCTGGGAGAACCACTACTCTCTCCAAAGCTGTCAGACAGGGACATTTAAATCTACAGAAGTTTCTGCTGCCTTTTATTCAGCTATGCCCTGCCCCCAGAGATGGAGTCTACAGAGGCAGGCAGGCCTCCTTGAGCTGCTGTGGGCTCCACCTAGTTCGAGCTTCCTGGCCGCTTTGTTTACCTACTCAAGCCTCAGCAATGGCGGGCACCCCTCCCCCAGCCTCACTGCTTCCTTGCAGTTGATCTGATCTCGGACTGCTGTGCTAGCAGTGAGCAAGGTTCCATGGGCATGGGACCCTCCGAGCCATGCGCGGGATATAATCTCCTGGTGTGCCGTTTGCTAAGGCCATTGGAAAAGTGCAGTATTAGGGTGAGAGTGTCCTGATTTTCCAGGTACCGTCTGTCATGGTTTCCCTTGGCTAGGAAATGGAATTCCCCAACCCCTTGCGCTTCCCAGGTGAAGCGATGCCCCGCCCTGCTTTGGCTCACACTCCGTGGGCTGCATCCACTGTCTGACAAGCCCCAGTGAGATGAACCTGGTACCTCAGTTGGAAATGCAGAAATCACCCGTCTTCTGCATCACTCACGCTGGGAGCTGTAGAATGGAGCTGTTCCTATTCCTTTTTTTGTTTTGTTTTGTTTTGAGATGGAGTCTTGCTGTGTCATCCAGGCTGGAGTGCAGTGGCACAATCTCTGCCCACTGCAACCTCCGCCTCCTGGGTTCACACCACTCTCATTGCCTCAGCCTCCCAAGTAGCTGGGACTGCACGCGCCCGCCACCATACCCGGCTAATTTTTTGTATTTTTAGTAGAGACGGGGTTTCACCATGTTAGCCAGGATGGTCTCGATCTCCTGACCTCATGATCCACACACCTTGGCCTCCCAAAGTGCTGGGATTACAGGCATGAGCCACCACACCCAGGCTAATTGTTTTTTTTTTTTTTATCAGCTTTGTTAATATATGTCTCACAACTTACAATACATACATTTTACTTCTACATATATATTATAAACATCGTAACCTTGCTGCTATTTTTGTTTAAATTGTCAAATATATATTTTAAAAGACTTAATAAGAAAAAATTCATATTTTTACTCAGGTGTTTATCATTTCTAGTTCTCTTTATTCCTTTTGGTTAGAATTAGATTTCCATCTGGTATCATTTTCCTTCTGCCTAAAGGGCATTCTTTAACATCTCTTGTATTTGGATCTGTCGGTAATAAATTCTTTCAGCTTTTGTATGTTTGAAAACATCTTTATTTCACCTTCATTTTTGAAAGACATTTGTGCCAGATATATAGTTCTAGTTAGACAGTTTTTCAGTACATGAAAAATGTTACCCCATTGCCATCTTTACTTGCATAGTTCTTGATAAGAAATCTGACATTCTTTTGTTCTTCAATATTTCACAACCCCCATTCCTCAAATTTTGCTGCTTTTAAGATTTTCCATATGAGACCAGGTGCGGTGGCTCATACCTGTAATCCCAGTGCTTTGGGAGGTCAAGATGGGTGGATGGCTTTTGAGGCTTGGAGATCAAGATTAGCCTAGGCAACATAGTGAGACCCCATCCTTACAAAAAATACACACACACACAGAAAATTACTCATTTTGATCAGTTTAGTTATGATGGGCCTTAGTGTATTCTTCTTCATGTTTCTTGTGCATGGGTTTTGTTTAACTTCTTAGAGCTATCAGTTTTTAGTTTTTATTATGTTTGGAATATTTGCAGCCATTATACATCTTCAAATTGGTTTTCTGACCCCTTTATGCCACTTGAAGTTGTCTCATAGCTCACTGACACTCTTTTTTTATTTTGTCTCTTTCTCTATGTTTTATTTTGGATACCTCCTTTGCTGTGCCTTCCATTTCACTAATATTTTCTTCTGTAATAGCTGAACTGTTATTAATCTCATCAAATAAATAAAGCTAAATATTTCTTACTACTGGGGGAAGACTTTTCTTAGTACTCCATGGCACAGAGCACTAAGGGGTCCCTAATCCCTGGTACTGCAACTATATCAGTTCCTGTTAGGAACCAGGCCACACAGCAGGAGGTGAGTAGCAGGCCACCAAGCATTACCACCTGAGCTCCACCTCCTGTCACATCAGCGGAGTATTCTTTTTTTTTTTTTCAAATGTGAAAAATCTAATTTTATTCAGTTTAGATTAATGTATAGCTATACACTCTGGACTCTTAATGAAACCTTTCCCATTCTTTTTTTTTAAATTTTATTATTATACTTTAAGTTTTAGGGTACACATGCACAACGTGCAGGTTTGTTACATATGTATACATGTGCCATGTTGGTGTGCTGCACCCAGCAGAGGATTCTTATAGGGGTGCAAATCCTATTTTGAACTGCACAAGCGAGGGATCTAGGTTGTATACGTCTTATGAGAATCTAACTAATGCCTGATGATCTGAGGTGCAACAGTTTCATCCTGAAACCACGCCTCCTACCCGTCCGTGGAAAAATTGTCTTCCACAAAGCTAGTCCCTGGTGCCAAAAACGTTGGGGACTTTGATGAGAAAAATGGTGAGTTTTTCTGCTCTAGGTCTTTGAAACAGCCACTATTTCCAAATGTGTATGTGCCTCAGGTACTTTTCCTTCTATTTTTTTTTCCTTTTAATACTTTTGGATGTTTCTTTCCCAGGTACTGACCTTAAGAAAAGACCCTCTACAGAATTCCAAGTTTCTCTGTAAATCTTTCTGTTCTCTGATATTGTGGTCTTTCAACTCTTAACTGCTCTGAAATTCCCAGACTCTCAGTTGTATTTCCTCAACTCACTGGAATCTACTACAGTTCTCCTCCTTATACCACATTCTGGAAACTCTTGCAATAAACTGCTGTAGTCATATGGCTGACCTCCATTGTTTCCCATCTCTCAGAGATCCGTATTTTTTATTCTTGATGTCCAGTGTATAAAAAACCATTGTTTCTTGCATTGTTTCTAGTTTTGCTATTGTTGTTTCATGATAGGGAGTAAATCTAGTTTCTGTTCCTCTGCTGTCTTTTGCTTTGCATTGTTTTTGAAAGGAAGCCTGCTGCCATTCCTATCATTGTTCCCTCTTACCTAATATGTCTTTTAACCTCCTTTATCTGCTTTTAAGATGTTTATCACTGATTTTAAACAATTTTATTATGATGTACCTTGGCATAGTTTTATATGTTGTGTGGTTGGGGTTTTTTATAGTTTCATTCACTTTGGAAATTATTTTACAATAAATTTTCTCTTTCCACCTCCATCTACCTTTGGGACTCCAATTAAAATAATAATAAGGAGAAGAGGAAGAAGAAGCCACTTGTAGTTGACCCATGTCTCAGTGATTCTGTTTTCAATATTTTTGTTTTTCTATCTGTTCTTCATTTTGAATAATTACTCTCTCCCCTATTTTGTCTTTTCTTTTTTATTTTTATTTTTTGAGATGGAGTCTTGCTCTGTCACCCAGGCTGGAGTGCAGTGGTGCAATCTTGGCTCACTGCAACCCCCGCCTCCTGGGTTCAAGTGATTCTCCTGCCTCAGCCTCCTGAGTAGCTGGGACTACAGGCACGCCTCACCACACCCGGCTAATTTTTGTATTTTTAGTAGAGATGGGTTTTCACCATATAGTTTCGGCTGGTCCTGAACTCCTGACCTCATGATCCGCTTGCCTCGGCCTCCCAAAGTGCTGGGATTACAGGCGTGGGCCACCGTGCCCGGCCTCTTTCTTTTTTTTTTTTTTCAGACAAGTTCTCGTTCCGTCGCCCAAGCTGGAGTGCAGTGGCACAATATTGGGTCAATGCAACCTCCACCTCAGCCTCCCAAGTAGCTGGAACTGCAGGAGTGCACCACCATGCCTGGCTAGTTTTTTGTATTTTCTCTAGAGACAGGTTTTGCTGTGTTGCTCAGGCTGGTCTCAAACTCCTGAACTCAACCGATCTGCCTGTCTCGACCTCCCAAATTGCTGGGATTGCAGGCATGAGCCGCCACGTCCGGCATTGAATAATTTCTGTTACTCTGAAGTTTACTAATTATTTCATCTACAATGTTTAATCTGCCATTAATCTCATCCAGTTGACATTTTATCTCTGACATTATAGTTTTCATCTCTTGAACTTTGATTTGGACATCTTTTACTCATGCCATATCTCTACATAGTATGCTTATGTTGTCATGTGCTTTCGGAATGTTGTTATAACAATTGTTTTAATATCCATGTCTACTAATTCTGTCACTTTTTTTTTTATCTGATTACCTTGGTATTGGTTTTTCCTGATTACCTGGGTATTGGTTGTTTCCTCATACGTGTGTACTGAAGACTCCAAAGGAATCCCTTGCATATCTCGAGTTCTCACTTTCCACCTCTTTCTTCTCCAAGCAGCTCTCTCCTCTCCAGTACTCTGCCCCAGCATGTGGTAGCCAGCTTGGCCTCCCTGAATGGAAACTACTTGACTCTATTTAGGTTCTTCCTTCCTGCTCTGCAGCCTGGGAACTGTATTCAAGGTGTAAGTTTGAGTAATTGTAGCACTTACCTTATTGTGCCCCTTCTTTGATTATTATCCAATGCCTGAAAATTGTGTTTTCATATATTTTGTTCATTGTTAGTTGTTTAAGATGGGAATATAAATCTACTCCCTGGTCCTTCATAGTGGCTGGAAGTGCAAATCTTTAGGTTGATTTTGGTTTTTCCCTTTTTCAGGTAACTCGCTTTTTTTTTCAAGAATGCCTAATTGTTTTATTTGAATTTGAGTCTCAGTCTGTTGCCCAGGCTGGAGTGCAGTGACACAATCTCGGCTCACTGCAACCTCCATCTCCTGGGTTTGAATGATTCTCCTGCGTCAGTCTACCCAGTAGCTGGGATTATAGGCACCTACCACCACGCCTGGCTGAGTTTTGTATTTTTTTTTTTTTTTTTAGTTGAGATGAGGTTTCACCATTTTGGCTAGGCTGGTCTTGAACTCCTGACCTCAAGTGATCCACCCGCCTTGGACTCCCAAAGTGCTGGGATTACAGGCATGAGCCACTGCCCCCAGCCTGAATTTGAATTTGATAATAACTATGATTTATCTCTATGCGAATTCTCTATTGAGTTTTCCTCGAACAATGTATTCATTTTAAAATGTAGATTTCATTCCCAGTTAACTTTCTTGTCCCCAAATATTGTTTCTCCTTGACCTATTGGAGTGTCAGAAAATGATCATAACCATCACTGATAAATGTGTTATGGGGAATATTAGAGTAAAAGCAGAAATTCCAAGTTGTGGTGAGAAAGTACAGTAGACCCTTGAACAATGTGAGGGTTCTGGGCACTGACCCCTTCGAAAATCCACATACAATGTTTACCTCCTCAAAAACTTAACTACTAATAGTAGTTAATTGGAAGCCTTACTGATAACGTAAATAGTTGATTAACACGTATTTTGTATATGTATTATATTCTGTATTCTTACAATAAATTAAGCTAAAGAAAAAATAATGCTATAATATCATATGGAATGAAAATATATTATTATTCATTAAGTGGAAATGGATCATC
This sequence comes from Gorilla gorilla gorilla, assembly GCF_029281585.2. Lineage (NCBI taxonomy): Eukaryota > Metazoa > Chordata > Mammalia > Primates > Hominidae > Gorilla > Gorilla gorilla. Next base: position 41,342,002 of record NC_073232.2, on the reverse strand, counting down.
ATAAAGGTCTTTATCTTAGTCATCTTCATGTTGAGTGGGCTGAGGAGGGGAAGAAGAAGAGGAGGAGTGGTTGGCCTTCATGTCTCAGAGGTTGGCAGAGGCAGAAGAAAATCTATGTATAGGTTGACCTGCACAGTTCAAATTCATATTGTTATAGTATCAGTTGTAATCTTAAATTCATCTTCAGGTTGATTTAATGTCAAAACTCCCTCAAATATTATTCTAGATTCTATAAAATGTTCTAGATACCATTTTATCGCTTAAAAATAAATGTGAAAGCTCTCAGCTAAGATATAGTTGTTCATCTATGTGTAATTACTAGTTTTGTAATTTTTTGTAATTTCTTAGTCACCTCTGCATAGTGTTTGGATTACATTGTGAGTACAGTAGGATTTTGTTTAGAAATCTATGCATTATTTCAAATAACATCTCTTTATGATAGGAAAAAAGGTTCCAAGTTTGAAATAACACTGTGAAGAACTAATCACCATGCAAGTTTAGGCTTATTATGGGGAAATTTTTAAACTTTAGGTATTAAAAAGATTTTTAAGAAATAGATTTTAACAAACTTTCAGTACCTTGTGACTTACCCTGCATAAACAAGGTCAGCCAAATTTGTACCCTGTTTCATGGATTAGAAATTAAACACTATAAGTGAAAGAATAATAAGTCATATCTTGTCAATAATTTTGTGAGAGCATGAGACTTGTGGTGAGTTTTCCTTTAGCACTCCTGCCTATTTTCTTTTTAAATTATTTTTTCAGTTTCTGTGTCTTATTACAGGTCTTCTCTTTTCCTCTCTTCATTTATTTATAACTCTGTCTTGACCACTTATATTGTTTTCGGTCTAGAATTTTACTACTTTGGAGAATGTGGTTTTTGTGAGGGTAGAGTTTTCAAATGTCACTAATGTTTGCTTCTGGAATAAGGGAAGTATGATTATAGGTCAGTAGAAGAAACATGGTATGAAGAAATGTACAGCCTTGGTGGTAAGCAATAGAATTCATACTTACAAAGAAACAAGTATATGTATATTAAAGGCAAGTAAGAATCACTACCAAATGTTTACATTTTACATCTCCTGCTTTGTTTGCCCTATAGGTTTTTCATACCTATGCCATGAGTAACAATTTTTCTTAGTAAAACTTTCATTTATACTCAGTTACAATTAAATATCTTTATCAGTAATCTAAAAGCAATAAAGCCCTTAAAATGAGGTAGTGTGATAAATTATAAGAAATCTCATCTAAGAAATCATATGTTTGAAATTTTACGTGTCAGTAATGTGGTTTGTGTCCACTGAATTAACAAGTTAGAATGAATTTATAATTAAATAAATAATTTCTATTTTTTTAGGATTTGGTTATCTTTTGGCAGTATTTACCAAAAGATATGGTTACACTAAAACGTGACTAGAAATTTAAAAAGATTGCTCAAAATTTCATGCTCAGAATTTAGAACGTGCCATCTAGTATTTTTTCCTCTGTCATGAAAAGATTTGAGAAAGTTTCAGTGAAAGTTAATTAAGTTGTTTTGTAATGGTAACCTAGTGGAAATTGAAGTAATATTTTTTTTAAAAAAGGTAAGTATTATTTAGGCCAGGCACAGTGGCTCATGCCTGAAATTCCAGCCCTTCGGGAGGCTGAAGTGGGTGGATCACCTAAGATCAAGAGTTTGAGACCAGCCTGGCCAAAATTTTTGGTAGAGACCAGACCATCTCTACTAAAAATACAAAAATTAGCCAATCATGGTGGTGCACGCCTTAGTCCCAGCTGCTGGGGAGGCTGAGGTAGGAGAATCGCTCGAACCCAGGAGGCAGAGGTTGCGGTGAGCCAAGATTGCGCCACTACACTCCAGCCTGGCTGACAGAGTGAGACTCTGTCTGAAAACAAACAAACAAACAAACAAAAACTTACTTAAAGTGATAGCTTTAAACCTTATTCGACCATGGAACAAGCCTTTGTAACATAATCTATACTGTTACAATAAGTACACTTTGGCAGACTTAGTGAACTAATGATTTTTTTTTATAATTTAAGCTAGTCTGTGGATGACAGTTGATTAAATAATGTCACAGCTCTTTATATATAGCATTAAATAGAGTTCAAAGTATTTTTGGAATTTATTAATTTATAATATTCTTCTGTGATTATTAAAGAGGTGGGATAGCTAAACTTTTTCTCACCTTTTATCATTGTTCCAAGTGCAGTTTTGAACTCGTATGTGTTAGAACTCCCATTATATTGGTCAAATCGATGATCACCATATGACTTTATTCCTGCATTTTTGCCTCAAATTTTTAACTATCCTATTCTGGACTGCTTCATTAACTTCATTAGGGATTAACTATGAATGTTTAAGCCTTTATTTTACAATGTCCTTGCAGGTGTCCTTAACTATTTCATTTATAAATACAGAGAATAAAATGAAAAAAAATCTGTAGAGTTGTTTGTTCTATTTGGAGCTTTTCATGTTGGTGTAAAATTCCTGACACTTAACACATATGAATCTTTTTCATTCATGTTTAATAATTTTATTTGAGAGTCACTTCAAGTAAAGCCCAAACTGTGTTAACATTTGAGTTAAGCAAAGACATCTTTGCTTAACAATAAAGCAAATATCACAGTAAAGCAAGTCACATGAATATTTTGGTTTCTGAATTCATATAAAAGTTATGTTTACACTATATGGTACTCTCAAGTGTGTGGTAGCATTACATCTTTAAAAATATACATACTTTAATTAAAAATACTTTGTTGCTAAAAAATGCTAGTGATCATCTGAGCCTTTAGCGAGTAATAATCTTTTTGCTGTTGGAGGGTCTTGCACCAGTGTTGATGGCTGCTGAATGCTCAGAGTGGTGGCTTCTGAAGGTTGGGGTAGCTGTGACGATTTCTTAAAATTAGACAACAATGAAGTTTGCCACATCAATTGACTCTTCTCTCATAAAAGATTTCTCTGTAGCATACAATGTTGTTTGATAGCATTTACCTACAGTAGAAGTTCTTTGAAATTGGAGTCAGCCCTCTCTAACCCTGTTGTTGCTTTAACAGTTATGTTTGTGCAGTATTCTGAATTTTTTGTTGTCATTTCAACAGCATTCATAGCGTGTTCACCAGGAGTAGATTCCATGTCAAGAAACCACTCTCTGTGTTCATCTATAAGAAGCAATTTCTCATCCATTCAAGTTTTATCATGTGATTGCAGCATTCAGTCCTGTCTTCAGGCTTCACTTCTAATACTAGTTATCTTGCTATTTCCATCACATGTGCAGTGACTTCTTCCACTGAAGTCTTGAAGCCCTCAAAGTCATCCATGAGGGTTGGAATCCACTTCTTCCAAACTCCTATTAATGTTAATATTTTGACCACCTCACATGAATCATGAATGTTCTTTTTTTTTTAAACAGGGTTTTACTCCTGTCACTCAGGCAGGGAAGTGCAGTAACAATCACTGCACATTGCAGTCTCAATCTCCCAGGCAGGCTCAAGCAATCCTCCCACCTCATCATTTATTTTATTTTTGTAGAGATGAGGTCTCACCATATTGGCCAGGCTGGTCTGGAACTCCTGGGCTTAAGTGATCCTCCCACTGCGGCCTCCCAAAGTGCTGGGATTGTAGGTGTGAGCCACCATGCCCAGCCCATGAATATTCTTAATGATGACTGGAATGATGAATTATTTTCAGGAGGTTTTCAATTTACTCTGCCCAAACCCATCAGATGAATCACTATGGCAGCTATAGCCTTATGAAATATATTACTTAAATAAGATTTGAAAGTCAAAATTACTCATTGATCCATGGGCTGCAGAATGAATGTTGTTTTAGCAGCCATGAAAACAACATTCATCTCCTTGTACATCTCCATAAGAGCCCTTGGGTTACCAGATGCATTGTTAATGAGCAGTAATATTTTAAAGGGAATCTTTTTTTCTGAGCAGTAGATCTCAACAGTGGGCTTAAAATATTCAGTATACCAGCTGGGCACAGTGGCTTATGCCTGTAATCCCAGCACTTTAGGAGGCCAAGGCGGGAGGATCACCTGCGGTCAGGAATTCAAGACCAGCCTGGTCGACATGGTGAAACCGCATCTCTACTGATAATACAAAAATGAGCTGGGCATGGTGGTGCACACCTGTAATCCCAGCTACTCAGGAGGCTGAAGCAGGAGAATTGCTTGAACCCTGGAGGCGGAGGTTGCGGTGAGCCAAGATTGCGCCATTGCACTCCAGCCTGGGTGACAAGAGTGAAACTGTCTCAAAAAAAAAAAAAAAATTCAGCATACCATACTCAAACAGGTGTGCGTTCATCCAGGCTTTGTTATTTCATTTATAGAACACAGGCAGAGCAGATTTAACATAACTCTTAAGGGCTCTAGGATTTTTAGAATGGTAAATGAGCATTGACTTCAACTGAAAGTCACCAGCTGCATTAGCCCCTAAAAAAAAAGAGTCATCCTATCCTTTGAAGCTTCGAAGCCAAGCATTTACTTCTTTTTAGCTGTAAAAGTCTTCAATGGCATCTTCTGCCAGTAGAAGACTCTTTTGTCTATGTTGAAAACCTGTTGTTCAGTGCAGCCACCTTCATCAATGCTGTTGGCAAGATCTGGGTAACTCTTCAGCACCTGCTATTTTACCTTGCACTTTTATGATATGGAGATTGCTTCTTTCTTTCAACCTCACAAATTAGCCTCTCTTAGCTTCAGACTTTTCTTGCACAGCATCCTCACCTCTCAGCTTTAACAGAATTGAAAAGAGTTAAGGTTGTACTGGGGATTAAGCTTTGACCTAAGAGAATGCTGTGCTGGTTTGATGTTCTATACAGACCACTAAAACTTTCTCCATGTCAGCAATAAGCTTATTTCACTCTCTTATTCATGCGTTCACAGGAGTAGCACTTTTAATTTTCTTCAAGAACTTTTTCTTTGCATTGAGAACTTGCCTGTTTGTTGTGAGAGGTCAAGCTTTCAGCCTGTCTCACCTTTCGATATGCCTTCCTCACTAAACTCAATCATTTCTAGCTTTTGACTTAAAGTGAGAGACATGCAACTCCACCTTTCACTTGAACACTTAGAGACCATTGTAGGATTATTAATTGGCCTAATGTCACTATTGTTGTGTCTCAAGAAATAGGGAGGCCTTAGGAGAGGTAGAGAGATGGGATAATGGCCAGCTGGTAGAGCAGTGAAAACACAACATTTATCAGTTAAGTTCACCATCTTCTATGGGTGTGGTTTGTGGCATCCCAAAACAATTACAATAATAATATCATAGATCAGTGATCACTATAAAAGATATAAAAGTTTGAAATATTGAAAGAATTACCAAAATATGACAGAGATCCAAGTGAGCACATTCTGTTGGAAAATAATGACACCATACTCAAGGCAGGCTTGCCATAAACCTTCGATTTGTAAAAAAAAAAAATAAAAAAAAGGTATCTGTGAAGTGCAATAAAATAAGGTATGCTTATACCAAAACAGACTTAATTATGCTATTTCTTACCATTAGTGTTAGAGTTCAGTTTCTAATGTTTTTCATTTTCCATATGTTATTGATGTTCAGTGAGTTACACAAATTATTTACTATTGTTACTTCCACCTTAGTAGGGAGAATCTTTGATTTTTGCCGGATAAATTTTCAAACAAGAGTGTGATTATAGGCTGGGCGTGGTGGCTCACGCCTGTAATCCCAGCATTTTGGGAGGCCGAGGTGGGCAGATCACTTGAGGTAAGGAGTTCGAGACCAGCCTGGGCAACATGGTGAAACCCCCTCTCTACTAAAAATACAAAAATTAGCCGGGCGTGGTGGCGCATGCCTGTAATCCCAGCACTTGAGAAGCTGAGGCAGGAGAATGGCTTGAACCTGGGAGGCAGAGGTTGCACTCCTGCCTAGGTGACAGAGTGAGACTCCATCTCAAAAAAAAAAGAAAAGAAAGAAAAGTGTGATTATAGAGATCCTATTTGTGTTTATTTTTAATTTCTCTAGAATTTGTTTTCTTCAATAAGTAAAATTCTAATACCAGTTTTTTTTTGAGTAACACTGTGATTTTTATACAGAAAGACTTTTCTCCAAATTGGAGAATGTACTCTTTTATTCCTGTAATTTTTCTTAACTCTTATTTTTGGCAGCTACCAAAAGTGAAACTCTCTACCACGACAGAGAAATATTTGGGAATATTAAGTAATGTTATTTTTCATTACATGGACTAACCTTTTTACTAAGAAGAATTGGGATAGTATTGGTTATGGGAGCTTAGAGCCCTAAAGATAAAGATTGGAAGATTTTGTGTTGTGGACTTGTGGCACTGTAACAAAGTCTGGGAATTTTATGTGAGATTGGAAACCACACTATGTGCTAATTGCCTCAGAATGGTAAGAAAATAAGCATATGTATAGCATTTAGTTGTTAAGACAGTAGGCACTTATGCAGAGCCCCAAATGAATTAACAAATCATCTACTGAAATATTTTCACTTCTGTTTACTTTATGTATTTTAGACCAATCAGCAGTTGCTTGAGAAAATGAAATGTTTACTAAATCTCTTTAATAAACATGTTTAAGAGAGGAAAAACTTATAAACATTCGGATGGCAGTGTACATTTTTAAGTGCTAGTTGTCATATCTTTGAAATTGTATGTAAACTGGACATAAACAATCAAGTGTCTACAGAATGGTGTCTGTCTTCCAACATATTTACTGAACATATTATAGAATCTTTATAGTTTAACATGATTTACCCCACATGTTCTGTTGTTGCTATCTTTTCAGATAAAGTTGGATTTAATCTTTCTTATCAGCTTTTATTGAGGTATTTATGAACCATTGAGTTCACCCACTTAAAAAATATCATTCAGTAGCTGTTAGTGTATTTACAGAGTTCTGCTACCATCACTGTAATCTAATGTTAGAACATTCACATCACCACAGAAGGAAATGTTATACCCATCAGTAGTAATGCTACGTACCCCCTGGATTTAATCTTATATCCACATCTCTCATAATAGTTTCAATGGTATCTAGTTATTATGACTACAAATGATGCAATTGTTCCTGATTACACAAATAATGTATTTATGTCTTTATTATTGGCATGTAATGGAAGACATAATAAGTCTGCTTTGATCTCTTGCTCTTACCTATTTCTCTATTGCAAGTGTTATAAAGAGTCTTTTAAGCTTTTGCTCATATATATAAATATATATACATACATTTATATATACACACACACATATATATATATACACACACACACACACACACACACATATATGTAATGCTACTGTGTTTGAGGGTCATGAGGGTCAGTTCTTTGAAATACCAGTTTTTTTCTGATTTGGGTGGATGACATGGTACGTGAAGCTTAAAAAAAAATTTGGTAAATTGGTATGAAAAAATGAGAGGACAACATTTTTCCTTTCTGGTACTTAGCAGGAAGGCAAGTTCTTGTATGAACCCATATTTCCTGTTACCCATTTTCAGACCAATATTGGTTTCTCATCTATATAATAGGGATCTTTTGACTCTAACCTCTTAAATCTATCAGTGTTTTCTTTCTTCACCTTGGAAATAGCTTCTTGAAGCCCCAGACTTCTAGAGCACATTCATATTAACTAACATTGTCCTGGTTTACTAGTTAGGGATATTAGTAAATCCTAAATAGTTGAAGACGTTCTGAAAGATATATTGCTGCTTTTTAAAAATTTATTTATCTTGTTCTCTATACAGATTTCTGGCACAAGGTTGGTTTTTGTTTTTGTTTTTGTTTTTGTTTGTCAATTGTGGTAAGTCCATGGATGCTTTTCTCTATAACTTTCCCATTTTCCCTTATCACACCCTCACTGCAAACATCTAATTTCTGTCCAGTCTCTCAACTCTTTTCAGCTCTGCTGTCCTAACTAATCATTTTTTGTATTCATCTTTCAAAGTATTTGTTTCTGTCTTCATTCTATAAGTAACAAGATTATTTAAGGTTATTTTGTATTACAGAAATAGTAAAAATCAAATAAAATATCAAATGTAGAATAGTCCACCAAAAATATTTTATTTCATCTTTTCCAGAGAGGTACACATATAATAAAGTAAATGAGCATTATATATATTTTATTATTAATTCTCAATAATATATTTTTCACAGGTATGTTGCTTCTTGTAAGTTTACCTTTTTTAATGTGAAAACTGCAATAAACTAAATTAAATTTTAAAAATATTTTACTTACTAAAGTCAACTGATGTTTTCCTGGTAGATTGATAGGCTTCTTGTGGTAGTTTTTAATCATTTGCAAGTTTTGAGCCCATTTCTAAAACTTTTCTCATTGTAAATATGTATTTCCTTTCTTATATTAACTGAGAATTTGTTTTTATAAAAATAAAGTGGGGAATCAGACTCAAGGTGAAATGTTGTAGACTTAGTGCCAGCAATAAGCAGAATTATTTAAAATCATTCAAATATCTTTAATTCCTTTGTTGTCTTTTTCAAAAACTGTACATTTTAACTACATTAATATAATGGAAGACTTTTTAAGGCTTAGTTTTCCTTTATAGATATTCCCTAATTTCATTTTTATTTCAGTCTGTCAGGGTTGTGATTGTGATGTTTTAAGGTAAACTGTAGTGTTTTCACATCCTCAGATGAACTGAATTGGGAAAATACTTTGTAGGAAGTTTTTTAATATAGTATGTAGACACATTGGTAAAAATCACTATGTCCACTGGCTTATTAGTTTCACAGATGCTTCCATAATTCTTAGTGTACTCTTGGGTATTTTAAATTATCATGTCCTGACAGCAATCCTGAAACATGCCAGTCTTATAAAGCCTTATTTCTGAGAACTAAAGCAAGGCATCAGCGAACCATATCTGACATGCCATGTTAATTTCCACAACTATCATTTCTGGGAGGTGGTAGGATTTCTAAGGCATGGAGAATCTCAGTAAATCTACTTTAAAAAGAAAAAAAGCAAAATGTCTGTTTTATTACTGGGTTTCCATTCACGAGCCCTAACTGCTTCATTCCCACTTAAATAATTTCAAAAATAGTGATAAGCATATTTTTTCTCTTATAGATTATTAAATATTTACTCACATGCACAATATATCAAAACATATTTTGAATTCTATATTCTTAGTGTTGGGTGTTCATGTTGTGAATGAAAACCTCATTCTGTTATCTCATAGCATATTTATATATACAAATAATTTTTGCCTTAAGTAGGAAAGAAACAGCTAAAAGATACATAGGTTATTTTGCTTTTTAAAATTTTAGCAAACTATTCTGTGAATCTTTTGTGTGTTTGGGGCTGTTTGTAGAGGAAAATTTCATCAAGCAACATTTTGGGAACATTGGCCTTTTGTACTCTTTCCTAAATAAACAGAAACTTGTACTCCCCAAAATAAAATGTTTCTTTGTATATTGTTACCTGCAAGTTATTGATAATGGAAGGAACACCTTTTCAATCCTTAGTCCCCTTTCCCCCAACACAGCTTTTAGATTGTAGATAAACTTCCCAGCTCAGTAATTAACTGAGCTCAGTCATTGCACCCTGTATCATGTGATTTTTTTTTCCAGTGGAATACATTATTAGAGCACTTACACAGCCAGTCTAGCTGCAGCAGCCCAGGCGGCAACAGCAGTGCCATTTTTCACAAAGAAAATGTTGAACAGGAGCCAAATGTTTGGTGGCAGTCTGTTGCTAGGAAATCAAGGTCCTGAGGCGATTAATGACAAAGCAAGCAATAACAAGAAGGCAGAATTACAGATTTAAAAGAGAAAAAAGTGGTTGGTGTTATAATTACCCAAAGAAATCCGCACTCATTAAATTGGCTGTTTTTATGATTGACTTTAATTGGAGGTTAGCTCAGATATTTAGCTCCTTTCCCACCCCTTTAAACACACACAGGCACATAATCTGTAGAACTGCAGACTTGTTTTTCTAAGCATTGAGAGGAGCTTGCCCTGTAATTTGATCCCCACTGACAGATGCATTTTCTATGCTGCCATTTTGAATTAACCTATTGTAGAACAATTTTCTTCAGCCCTGTTGAATAAAACATCCAGTCTGATTACCTCCGATGGATTTGATAGAGTAAAAGAATGTACTTCTCATTGAAGTAGATTGTTTGCATGGACTCTACTGATTTTGAACTCTGCCAGTAAGCACAATCATTTGTAATAAATTTTCAAAGAAATTTGTGAGGAAAAGGTAATGAGAGTCACCCTTTTATAGTTTAATGTTTGGGCACCTCCATCAAAATAATATAATTCTTATAAGACAGTGTTATTTTTCCAGTAAGCTTTTCACGTGGTTTTAGAAAAAATTTCTGAATCTTCATTTAGACTATTCATATATTTAGGAATAGAGTCTTGTATTTACACTCTAAAATGACCATTCTTCCTCCCCAACAACAGTATTTTAGTGCAAGACTCAATATGCAAAGCACTCTATTGCAAAAATATTTTTGGTATGTACAATATTTAAAGTGATTTTAAGATTGGCCTATTTCAGTCTTTGAAGTATTTCCCCCCCACAAAAAATCCCTTATTTAAATTATTTAGGGTGTGATAAAGCATATTACTAGAAAAGCATCAATCGGTCTTTCAGGTACAATACCAGAGGAACCATCACAGTTTATTTGCCTTTCAGAAGCTTTAAAAATAAAGTTACATGATGCCTCTGCTCTCCAGATTTCTAATCAAACCCTGGAACAAAAGAGCCAAGCACATTCTATCTGACAATGCACACACTGCTAATCAGATGCCAATGCCAAGCTGTCTGCTTTGTTAAATACTTAGCTTCCTAGAGGCAGGAAGACAGCTGCTATAAGTATGATGAAATTTTGTAGTTCAATCTATTTTTGCTACCCTTGGGCTACCAAGATACTGTTAATTTAGACCACCCCAATTGGTACATTTTAGGGAGTTTTTTAAAGAGTTTGTAATTAAAATGATAAAACATCGTTATTACATTGAAGACCTTCTATAAGTTTTACATTTGGCAGATACCTACTGAGATAACCCCAGCATGTAATTTACAATGATGTAATGGTTGTAATTGCATTTTAGAAAAAAAGAACTATAGGAGGCAAGTGCTTCCATTAGAAGAGTTTTTAAATCTGCTTCTGTTTCATTTAAATCTACTTCTATCCCCAAATTACTTACTTATAATTGACTATAGCAGCTATAAACCTTAAGATGCTATCTGAATATTTTTAAAAAGTTATCACCCCAGACACTGCCACCAGGGGGAGGAAGCTAAAATCTTAAAGTTCTTAACTGATGATGATACTGCCAGTAGGTAGATTATATTGCTTAGCCCTACATAGTTAACTACTTCCTCCAGATAATACTGCCTTTTGGGATGTGATTCTCACAACCTGTAATATGTGATACCTGTAGACTTAGCACACTATTAATTGTAAATAAAATGGAAACTTTTGTACTCTGGTGGTTGGGATCAGGAAGGGGAAAGAGGAAGTACAAATAAGCAACCTGGACATTTTTATTGTTTTTCTCTTATCTGTTAGTCTACTCGAAGAGCTATCCTTGAAAGTGAGTGCTTTAGATCTATGAAACTGGGCAGCTATCATAGCACATCTATTAAGATCTAATAATCACATAATTAATACAGCAAAATGAACAGACTGTAAGGTAGTTTTCTATTTTTTGTTACTACACTATGGTTTTGCTTTTAATAAATAGTTTTGGCTTTATTTTAATTAAAAATTCAAAACATTTTTATGACCAAAGCTTGTAGGTTCTATCCCTGGAAAATATTTTATAAATGCAGAAAATAGTTGCTTAGGATTGGAATCCAACTCTGTTTACCATGAACAACTTAAAAGTTGATCTCATAATCTTGCATGTTGTGGAATAATACCACAAAAAAGTTAATTAAAGAATTTAGATGTTTGTTCTCCTGTCTAGAACTCAATAACTTTTAAGTAGTAACTCTCTCTACAGTTTAACTGTTAAGCAGTAACTCTTCTGACAGTTTTAGGTTTTATTCTGTGAAGACTCATGATTTTTAATTTTTACATCTTAATTTTTCAGTTATTTCAGGTATTGAAATTACAAACGACGGGAAAGAAAAGTGGTTGACTACAAAGGGGATACAAAAGGCAATTTTTAGGGCGATGTACTGTTCTGTATGGTACTGTAGTGGTGGATACATGATACTATGCATTTGTTAAAGCCCAAAGAACTGTACATCACAAAGGGTTAATTTTAATGTATGCAGGTTTTTTAAATGTTAGGGATTTCAGGATAGAATGCAAGCTGTAACAAATGAATCTAATTGTATTACAAATGTACGGCATAACTTCACTGAATGGGTGGGGGAAAAGGAGCTGACCTAAGTAACTTTGGAAAATGGTGTTTTGATTGGACAATGTAAAGCTAAAGACTAAGGAACACTATAGAAACACTCTATTCTAGTTGGTAAATTTGTTTCTCATGACGGTATGGGTTAACAGTTCTGAACCTCTTTACATGTATCCTGGGGTTGAACAAATAAGTAAATGGATGATTAATGGTGGATGCTAGGTTTCTCACTGTCAGGAAGGGATGTTACAGATAAATAAACAAGAGGGGACAGCCAGAATGAAACCTGTGGTACTGGATTAGAGTTGGAGATATAAGTATTTACTCATGTTTAGCTTAATATATGCAGATGGATAGATGCAGAAATAATTATAGATGCATGTGTATATGTGGATTAGTATACATGCATATGTTTCCTAGCTGTGTTTACTGAGAAGGCCTAGAACCAGTGATATCCCAGTAGCCACAAACACATCTAACGCTCACATCCTGGTTTGTAAATCCTATTCTCCAATAAAAGGATCCAGGACTCCTTTTAAATATGACTGATTCTGGGGCTGGTGATGGGAAAATACAACATAAGCATGGAATATCTTGTAGTGCCAGAAGGCAAGAGATTTCTTAAAAATAATAAAGATTAAGCATGCCAAAAGGGACACATGAGCCAATGTGAAAGAACTCCGAGTGGCCATAGCTGGAATAATTAGAGCAACAAAATAAAACATGTAGCATTGGATTAAGGATAAATTATTGAGTAAATATACATGAGTTCACAGTGTTATGTATAAATTGTATAAATAAGTAAATGGAGGAGGAGAAATCTCCCTGACAGAAGAATTCCAAATAGCATATTGCGCCCTCCAGAAGGGGGATCCTACTTCCCTTCTCCTTGAGAGTATGAGCTGGATTGAGTGAGTCATATCAAAAAATTGAGTTTAGAAGACAGCGAAATACTGACTTGACTATTTCCATTGGAGAAAGCTGGTAAACAACTAAGTGATCAAGGTTAACATCACAAATGGGAAGTCACGTTGATGTGAAGAGGTGGAAACTTCATCTCTCTGATATTCTTTCCCTAAACCTGTAGCCTCAATCTAATCATTAGGAAAACATCAGACAAATCCCCACTGATGGACATTCTACCACATAAGTTGAGCATTCCTGAAAACTGTCAAGGTTGTGAACAATGAAGAAAGACTATGAACATCTCACTGACAAGAAGAGACTACAGAGTCATGACAACTAAATGTTACATAGTTTCCTGGATCAGGTCCAGAATAGAAATAGGATATTAGTGTAAAAACTGGTGAAATCTAAATAAAGTCTTGACTTTAGTCAATAGTCCACCAACATTGGTTTCTTGGTTTGGACAAATGTACCACAGTAATGTAAGATGCTAAGATAGTGACATTAGAACAAATTGGATGAGGGGTACATAGGAAGTCTGTATATTAAACTTGCAATTTTTCTGTATATCTAAGTTCCCAAATATAAAACAAATTTATTTGAGGTTGATCAATGGGCTGACTATATTGACAAGATACTGATAGGTTACATGTTGAAGAAAACATACAATATAAAATAGAGAAAAAGTCAGTTCCATTCCTTCCCACTCCCCCTTTACCTACCTACTCCCCAGTACTCATCATTGTGATTTAGTCAGAACAGGGTTTAATGCCAGAGGTCAGGGTGACTGAAGGTGGAGGAGTTGTGAGCAATGGGTTCATGGCTGTCACAATAATGCTGTGGCAATTCTATGGTTTCCCAGCTGGGAGTTAGGAGTGGGGAGGGGGCTGCAGCCTGATGACAGCCAGCTGAAGGAAGAGCTACCTCTCCCTTCCCTAGCTGCTCATCACCTGAACCCAAGACTACGCCAAACAAGGTATGGATGTGGATGCTCTTGCTGAGTCTGTTCCGCAAGAGGGAAAGAAAGGGTAGCTGCTCCAACCCCGCCGTCCTCATATACAAGGGTGAGGGGAACAGAAGCATGTGGCTGCTACCAGCAAAGGAAAAGTAGGAGAGCAATAGAAAGGGGAGGAAATGGGAAGAGCAGAAAATCAATATTATTTAAAAAGTGACCTAAGACTTAAAATTGAATTAGTATTTGTACAGAAAGATGCAGGTGGAATAACTCACTCTGGCCCGTGATCAAAATTATATGGAGAAATCATGGTGGGCCCCTTCCCCTGTCCCCAGTGGTGGCCCCAGTTGCTGAGTGCGATTAGTTAGAATGGATTCCAGTCTAGTCGTTCAGGCAGAGGAAGTAGTTGCAGTGGGCAGGCAAGAGGGGCTCAGTTGCTGCAGCACTGGCTCTTGCTGGCTGGGTGGTTCTCCTGGAGGTCCGTACCTCAGTTTTGGCCTGGAGCACCAGGTGCACTCTGGGGCTTATTAGGAATCTTCTTAGCTCTCGCCGTGTAAACTTCATTCACGTTCATTGCAGTCTTTACTGATGTCTCCACAGTCAACTGTCGTCGTCTGCATAGTCCTGTGCTTCGTGGAATTCTAGGGCTTTCTTGCTGGCCAGGTCTGCCTTGTTACCCACAAGTACAGTGACAATGTTGGGGCTGGCCTGCCTCTCTAGCTCCTTCACCCATTTCTTGGCTGGTGCAAATGTATCTTTTTTGGTGATTTCATAGTACGTGGGGGCTGGGCTATGATACCGCTCCTGTCCAGCACTGCCCCAGATCTCAAACTTGACTATTGTGTCGTCCGAGCAGACAGTCTGTGTAAGGAAGGCTGCTCTGATTATGCTCTCCTGGTACTCTTGAAATTGTCCCTTGACAAAGTGAAGGACAATGCTGGATTTGGCCACCATAGACTCATTGTTCCCAGTGGCTGGTCCACTAGGTCGTGTGCTGTGCCTTGCCGACCCGCCACTACCCGTCCAGCTGTCGTGATACCGGAGAGCATGGGGAAGGGAGCCATTGCTATGCAAAGAGGCACTTAGTTGGGAAGGGGGTCTCCAAGATGATGCAAGGGCAGTAGTATTACTTGGGGCTGGGGCTCAGACAGGCTCCGCTTCTCTCCCCCCACCCCTGGTGGTATCTCCAAATAAAAATTTTACTTAAACACACAGACCATATATGTACTTAAATACCTGTCTAAAGAAATAAAATATGGCCGGGCATGGTGGCTCATGCCTGTAATCCCAGCACAGAGGCCGAGGCAGGAGGATCACCTGAGGTCAGGAGTTCATGACCAGCCTGACCAACATGGAGAAACCCTGCCTCTACTAAAAATACAAAATTAGCCGGGCATGGCAGCACATGCCTGTATTCCCAGCTACTCAGGAGGCTGAGGCAGGAGAATTGCTTGAACCTGGGAGGTGGAGGTTGCGGTGAGCCAAGATCCCCGCCACTGCACTCCAGCCTGGGCAACAAGAGCAAAACTCCGTCCAAAAAAAAAAAAAAAAAAAAAAATTCCCCTGCCTCTCTCCACCCCAGAGGGTAACCATTATCCTAAATTTTATTATTATTATTTACATGCTTTTCTTTATAAGATAGCCATACATGTATCACTAACTGTTCTACCATATCTCATAACCTCTTATATAGTTTCCCTTTTTTGTCATATTTGCTATGTTCTGGATAATTTCTTCAGATCTATCTTCTGATATTGGTAATTGTATCTTCAGCAGTGTCTCATATTCTGTTTTACCTGACATTGAATTTTGTGTAATAATCATTACTTCCATTTTCATTTCTTCCTCTGAAATCAGTTTACTTTATCATTTTGATAAACTCATTTCATTCTCATATATACAATCCTCTTATTTATTTAAATATATTAAACTTATTTTCTATTTTGTGCCTAGCCTAATATTTAAAGCTTATGCAGTTCTGATTTTGCTGTCTATTGTTTCTGCTGGCTGTTACTCAAACTGCCTTATTTTCCTGTGTGTTAGCTTGTATTCATTATTAGTGGTGATTTCTGAGACTGAGATGAAGATACGTTTCCAAAGAGAGTATTTACATTTGAATCTGCCAAAAGCCTGGAGATACTGTCAACCTGGGAACATATTCAAATAAATGTTGGGCTTAAAGTTTTGTGGGCTGCATAGGTAACATGAGTTCCAGATCCATAAACCTTCATGAGGGTGGGCTTGTGGTTAAATTTTCAGGGAAGATGTATTTACCTGCACCCAGCATCAAGTCTGAAAGAGGTTAATTTCCTTGTTTATTCCTTCTGTAGGGTAGACATCATTCTATTCAACTCTTACACTAAACATGTATGTAGCTCTTTAGGATCCCAACTTTATGTGGAGAGTCTAATTAGACTTCGTATCGTTAATATACCCTAGAATTTATCCCCTAAACCTTGGGTTCAGTAGTGTCATGGTAAATATTTTAAAACTGGCTGTCCAGGGCAAAAAAAAAAAAAAAAAATCCTAATTTCTCACATTTTTCTATTTCACACTATGGCTGATTTCACGATACCAGCCTGAAGTCATTGAACGTGGAGTTGGGAAAAGATATGTACAGTTAGCTTTCTCGAGTCAACTCCAGTGTATCACTGCCAGTTCTGTACATGGCTGTGAAAACTGAAGCTCAATGCACACGGCTTGGCATATCCCTCAGAATGAAAGAATCTGAGTGTTTGCCTACCCCCCTGGATTTCCATTTTTACTTTGTTTTAACCTTTTGAGTATTCTGTGTCAACTCAGCAATATACTTCAAAAAAAGATTCTTTTGTTTTTATTTTAACCCAGCATTTGTTGTTGTTTTTAGCAAAAGTCCTGTGTTAGGGTACCTATTTAGTCAGAAATAGAAGTCTCTGTGCTTATTTGTAAGTATAATGTATTATTTTTCTTTTTGGGGAAATATAGAAAGAAATAGAAGTCTCTGTTCTTGTTTGTAAATTTAATGTATTTTTCTTTTTTGAGAAATAAAGTACAGAGAATATTAAAACACCCATAATCCTATCATATATGTTCATTTTATGTGCATGTATGTCTCTATACATTTTTATATAATTTGCATTATATTATATCTACTATTTCACTATATGATTTTTGTTAATATATAATGAATGTTTGCTCATGCTGTTAACTATTCCTTTAAAACAGCCCCCATTATATATGAGAGTAAACATAAAATGCTGCACACATAGGAATTAGTATAATTCAGAAATTTAGTCTGTATTGCATTTGGAAATAATTTTGTGAAGGTTATTCATGCAGCATTATTAATAATTGCAAAATACTGGAAACCATATAAATGACCAGTTCTAGAAGACTGGTTGAATATACTCTGGAACATACAATAGACTACTATGTTTATAAAAGCTATCTGTTTTTATAAATATATGGAGTAATTTCCAGGAAATATTACGTGAAACAAAAAGCAGAAACAAATACCCATAGTGCTACTTGTCATACAAGAAAAAGGGAGAATTAAAGAATGTGTATGTTCAGGAAGGATAAAGCAGAAAACAATAAAATTAGTTACAAGAGGTAGAAGGGAGAGTGAGGTGGAAGGGATGTGGGAGGGAGTGAGACTTGGATATTGGGGTATACTTTCTTGGCATGGTTTCAACTTTTGAAAGCATGTTAATGTCCAACATATTCAAACAGTTAAATAAAAATGATATCACTGGGACAGAGACCTAAAATTGTAAACAAACAAATGAACTTAATTCATTTTTTTTCTTATTTTTTTTATTATTATACTTTAAGTTCTGGGATACATGTACAGAATGTACAGGTTTGTTACATAGGTATACATGTGCCATGGTGGTTTGCTGCACCCATCAACTATCACCTACATTAGGTATTTCACTTAATGCTATCCCTCCCCTAACTCCCCAAGCCTCAACAGGCCCCTGTGTGTTATGTTCCCTTCCCTGTGTCCATGTGTTCTCATTGATAAACTTAATTTTAAAGTAAAATGAATACTATATCCATACCGAAGGGGGATAAAGAAGAAAGAAATGAAGGAAGAAGGGAGGACTAATTTATGAACACCAGATTCAACTATATGTCCTTAGCTTGGGGTGGGTGGGAGAGAAATGAAGAATTGCAAACAAATCCTGAACTCACTTTTGTAGATTTATTTTATTTTATTTTATTTTTTTGAGGTGGAGTCTGGGTCTGTTGCCCAGGTTGGAGTGCAGTGGCGTGATCTCGGCTCACTGCAAGCTCCACCTCCTGGGTTCACGCCATTCTCCTGCCTCCGCTTCCCGAGTAGCTGGGACTACAGGTGCCCACCACTACGCCCGGCTCATTTTTTGTATTTTTAGTAGAGACGGGGTTTCACCGTGTTAGCCAGGATGGTCTCGATCTCCTGACCTTGTGATCCACCCGCCTTGGCTTCCCAAAGTGCTGGGATTACAGGTGTGAGCCACCGTGCCCGGCCTGTAGGTTTATTTTAATCGTATGGGCAAACTAAATCAGAGACTATTTTGAGCAAATGAGTGAGCCTGGGTTCTCACTATGGAAGAAGGGACAAACATATAGACAGGAGGAAGACAGATAAGAATTCTGTGTAGAGGAATTGGATTGGAGGTTTCTGTGTACATATGGACATTTCTGTGTGTGTATGTATCTGTTGATGTGTGTGCATGTATTTTTGTATATGTATATGTGTGTGTGTGTGTGTGTGTGTGTGTGTGTGTGTGTGTGTGAAGAGACATTCATATATTTCTTAGCTCTATTGCTGAAAGAGCAAAGGAGCAAAGTCACAATAGTAGTGACACACCTAACGTTATTTCCCACTGTTAGTTTCCTAAGGCTGCTGTAATAAATTACCGTAAACTTAACAGAAATTTATTCTTTCATAGTTCAGGCGGCCAGAGCTCCAAACCGAAGGTGTTTGTGGGGTTGGTTCCTTCTTGGGGAGGCAGAGGGAGAACCTAGCCATACCTGTCTCCTAGCTTCTGGTGGTTGTGCATAATCCTTGGAGCTTGATGGTTTGTGACATTATAACTTCAATTCCTGCCTTCATTGTCATATGACATTCACCCTATGTTTACCTGTCCAAATTTTACTCTTTTTATCAGAGTAATCCACTCATTAGGGCCCACTCTAATTCACTGTGACTTTATCTTAACTTCCAAAGACCCTGTTTCTAAATAAGCTCACATTCACAGCGTTAGTACCTGATTATGACTTTTTGAGGAGCACAGTTCAGTCCCTAATGCCTACTAAAACTAAAGCTCTTCACTCAAATGACTGGCTTCAGTCTGGGGCAGGGTAGGTACAAGATGAACCTAGAACATGTTGTAATGCCAAAAAGTAAGGAAATGCTAAAAGGTAAGATAAGTTGTTAAGTATACAGAATCTAGCTTGAAGAGTTCCCCACTGATCAAATCTAGGACAATTTGAGCATCAAATAATTAAATACAGTAATGAATTATAAGCTGTTGGAAATAAAGAGCTTTATAAGACCATTCCAATCACTAATGGGTGGATGGATAGAAAATGAAGATATCTTACTTACAGTGGCATGCTGAAAGTTGACCAGCAAATGTGGAGGTTGTGCTAGAGTTGGGAAAAAACAAAACAAGGAAACCTCATTTTGCAGTCATCGTGTTAAAGATTAGATCAGGCAAAAATCATCAATGGTTGTAACATCTAAGAGGACAGACATGTTGATGAAGAACAGAATATTTACATGGTCTTGAAATGTTGTATTGGAAAAGAGAAAAACAGCAACAATGCAGTGGAGAAATCAGACAACACATTGACGGGGTGATTACAAGTATCACCTCCAGTGAGAGTCAAATGAACATTGTTTGCCTCCTTATGTGTTTATCTGTCCCTGAGAAGTACACAACATCATCTATGCAGTTTCTGGCCCAGAATGCATCTCAACTCAATCACAAGAGAATATTATGCATACATACAGAAAAAGAAAGAATACAACTGAACATAGATGATAAAGAAAATGAGGTAAAAATGTGACAACAGGTGAAAATGGATAAAGGTATTTTCTGTGTTTTTATTTTTGGAACTTTTTGTACATTGAAATGATTGCCAATGGAAAAGTTTAGATAAATTGTCCTAAAGTTACAGAGAACTTTCAGGGAAAAACATTTTAAAGTAGACTAATAGTGGAGAGTCATAAAAGACACTTAGCAAATCTTCTTAGTTGAATATTATTCAAACTGTTCAATCAGGGAACTGATTATGTGCTAATTATGAAATGCATTATTGCATTGACTTTATGTCTCTTACAACATTAAATTATGTTACCTAGGATCAATTTGAGATTCAACACATGATAGTAGTTTAATATAGTGAAGTTATAACTTGCAACAAACTATCCCAATTTTAAGAATTAATTCTGAGCAATTTTTATATGCATGAAAAAGATGGTTAGAATTATTTGCAGACACTTGCATATTCTTTAGTCAAGTGGTCTTATTACCATAATTCATATCCGTCGTGGGAGTAGGGAAGAAAGAGATTTAAAAAATATCTATCAGTTCTTTCAATCAAGTTAGGTATAGTATTAATAGACTTTGAGCTAAGAAAGTTTTCATGACCAGAAGAGGAGCAGGAACTGTCTAACATAGAAAATGTTTATGGTATACCATAATCAGTTATACAAATATAAAAGGAAAAAATGTTTGACTAGTGATACTCTCAAACTTGGATATCCAGAAGAGTGATTCTATCAGTACACTAAAAGCAAATTCATCTATCAGGAGCTTTCATGTTTTCATTCAACAAATATTTATCCAGTGCCTATTATGTACCAGATAGTGTTATACTGTGAATCGGGAGCATATGTTAAAATAGACAATATAGCAGACATTATTCTCTAAAATTATTAACAATAATAACTAATACTCATATGATACTTACTCTGGGCCATATACCATTCTAAGATCTTTACATATAGTAATTCCTTTACCTCAAACAACCTTATTAGATTGGTACTATTATTACCTCTATTTTATTGATGAAGAAACAGAGGCACAGAGGTGTTAACTTTCTCCAGGTTTCACAGCGAAAAGTAGCAGACCCAGGATTTTGAATGCATCAGACTGGCTTGTGTCCAAGCTTTTTTTAATTAATTTTTTTTATTTTGACATAATTTGTAGATTCACATGTAGTTGTAATATAATAGAGAGATCTCATGTACTTTTTACTCAGATTCTCTTGAGGTAACTTCTTGCAAAACTATAGAACCATATCATAACCATCATATTGACACTGATATAGTCAAGGCTCCAAATATATCTGTCACCACAATGATCCTTCATGTTGCCCACCCACTTCCCTCTGTTCACCTATTGAAAGACATCTTGGTTGTTTCCAGTTTGGAGCTATTACAGATAAAGCTGCTGTGAATATTTGCACATAAATTTTTGTATGAACACCAATTTTTGGCTGGGCGTAATGGCTCACACCTGTAATCCCAGCATTTTAGGAGGCCGAGATGAGAGAATTGCTTGAGGCCAGAAGTTCATGACCAGCCTGGTCAACGTAGCAAGACCCCATCTCATTTTATAAAAATAAAAAATTATTTTTTAAAAGGAACATCACTTTTCATTACTTTAGACTGCCTCTAAGCTTTTAATTCTTACATTCTACCATCTCTCAATATATAGTAGGGAATAAATAGTAGAGAATGACTTGATGGTTAAGTTGACATTCAGAAGAGACCTGAAGGAAGTGAAGAAAAAAGCCATACAGCTGTTTGGGGAAAGCACATTTCAAGCAGAGGGAACAAGCACAGAGGCCTTGAGAAGGAAATATGCCTGGAGTGTTTGAGACAGAGCAAGGCGGGTGGAAGGAGATGAGTTCTACAAGGCAGCTATGAGCCAGGTCTATAAGATGTGGCTGCTATATAGAAAATAGATGGTGGTTGGGCAAGTGTTGAAGCATGGGGAACTATTAAGAGGCTGCCCATGTGAGAGATGATGGTAGCTTAGACTTATGGTGGAAGTGTTAAAGATGGTTCAGATTCTAGATATATTTTGAAGAAGAGCTCACAAAAATTTTTCTGATGGGCTGACAGTTGGATATGAGAAAAGGAAAGGAGGCAAGAATGATTCCATTTACCAGGTTCCAAGGGAATGATTACAGAAACCAATAGATTGCCTTATTTATTTATAGTAGGAAATGTAGTTATCACATGGGCCCAAATGTTTGTGTCTGCTTAATCCGCATATCTGTTTCTTTAGGCAAACTTGCACTGGAATGTAATGGCAACTGCAGAATCAGGATAAGGGGACTTGAATAAATCAGTCTTTAAATGCATCTGAGGCCGGGCATGGTGGCTCACGCCTGTAATCCCAACACTTTGGGAGGCTGAGGTGGGCAGATCACTTGAGGTCAGGAGTTTGAGACCAGCATGCCCAACATGGTGAAATCTTACTCCACGAAAACTACGAAAATTAGCCAGGTGTGGTAGCTGGCACCTGTAATCTCAGTTGCTTGGGAGGCTGAGGCATGATAATTGCTTGAACCTGGGAGGCGGAGGTTGCAGTAAGCCTAGATTGTGCCACTGTGCTCCAGCCTGGGCAACAGAGCAAGACTCTGTCTCCAATCAATCAATCAATCAATCAGTAAGATACATTTCACTCCAGCCTGGACAACAGAGCAAGACTCTATCTCAGTCAATCAATAAGATACATTTATCTCTTTAGTAGGGACCTGAAAAAATTAAATTCCATAGACAAAAGGCTTCCTGAGCTCTTCTTTAATAAGTAGTGTTGGCCAGATGCAGTGGCTCATGCTTATAATTCCAGCACTTTAGGAGGCCAAGGCGGGAGGATCCCTGAGGCCAAGAATTTAAGACAAGCCTGGTCAACATAACAAGTCCCTGTCTCTACCAAAATAATAATAATAATATTTAGACATGATGGCTTGTGCCTGAGGTCCCAGCTACTCGAGACGCTGAGGTGGGAGGATCCCTTGAGCCCAGGAGGTCAAGCCTGCAGTGATCCATGGTCGCACCACTGCACTCCAGCCTGAGCAACAGAATTTTTATTTTTATTTAAAATAAAAGTAGCACAAACATTTGCTTTTGTTTCTCTTTCATAATGCACCAACACTACCCTAACCCCCAACATAATCCTTTTGTAGATTTGTTAATATATTCAGACGGGCCATATTCCATATCTGATCCTACTTAGTGGTTTGATGGTTGGCTAAAAGGCAGTATTAATATCTGTTATTTGCATGCTATTGAGGGATATCTCACATTGATCATCCTTGTATTGGCAATAGAGATAAATGATGATAGTATTTTTTTCATTTAGATAAATTTAGCACTGCTGTTAGTATTATTGAAACTTAGTTTAGGAATGTATCATTTATCTATAATCATTTATTGCTGAAGTGAACCCTTCTTTAAATTTTCCTCTTCCAAATATTAATGTAGTTCTTTCTTTCTTCATCAGTTCCATGAATACAATTCAATTTTCTTCATGACACGGGATCATCATCTATAACGTCTGTTACTTATAGGACTATTCTATGAGTCTCTTCAAGTGTATACATGTATTTGCTTTTATTTTAAGTTACTCAAATTGTTATATATTTTGAGTACTTATATATACATTTTAATAATTTTACTAGCCCTGGAGCTGGTGGTGTGTCATCTTCAACTTCCTTTTTAAATTACTTCTAATTTCTTAGGGTGGGAAAAATCTAATTCAGTAGATTGAATTTTTAGAAAAGAGTAGATAAACTGATGTCTAAATATTTAGGTATTTGTCTATTCTGGAACCTTTTTGCTTCGTGATTTTTCTTTTTTACTTTGCATTCCTGAGATTTCCTTTCATGAACTGGAAGGCTTTACTTTACAAAGTGACTCAGCAGTAGCTCTATGTATCTTTTAGTTGGAAATGCCTTTGGCTCTATGCATGCACACACTGCCCATTAATTAGCAAACCAACATAGAATCATCTGTTGATGACAAAATTACCAAAATGGATCATCCATAAGTGTTTATACTGCAAACAGTGTATCAGAAATGTCATAATCTCATTCATTAAGAAATTTACATACACACCAGATTTTAGAGTGCTCATTCATGATGAATGTCTACTTCCACACTGTTTGTTTGGAAACATTCAATAGCCAGTCTTGAATTTAAAAAATTTAATTGAATGCTTAAAGAATTACAAGTGTTCCTTTCCTTGGCTCTAATGCTAACCAAAGTGCTTTTCTAAACTGCTAAGAATGGACTGAAGATTCTGCTGAGGGCTGTAGATACTTATCTGCCTAATTGAGCCATCATTTGTTGACATGAAGAAAACCACGTGACCTACTTTAATGCATTTCTCAGTAGCAGCAGGAGGCTAGAATGTAGTTCATCCAACAGTAAAACTAGCAGCAGTATTATTAGACATGTGAAAATAGCATTGGTTATGGGATAATTTTTGTAAAGTAAGGATAGTAATATAAAGGTATATAGTCATGATATAAACAGTATAGAGTGATTTTTTTATTTTCAAAATTATTTGAATCCAATAATCATTTAAGTCAGTCATTCAGTAACTATTTACCAATGTTTACAGTTGCCAGCTATATTAAAGGAATTGTTGACTTGTCAAAGTTGATTCATATGAGAGTAACAGTGGTAAAATTTGAAACTGGTATGGATTGCTGAAACAATGAAGTACTTTGAGTACACAGGGAATTACTATGATCAAAACTATGCTGGATACGTTAATTTGACCATGTGTCTTTAAATTGGAGGTGAGGAAGATTAGTTACAGATACATTAATTAGAAAGGTGTTATATTAGTCTAGGTTGAGGCTGATATAAGTAAGAAAGTAGGAAAGGATGCAAAAGCCCTTGAAATGAATATTTGTGTGTGGTGAAGTAAAATGAGGTAGAGGTTACCCTTTTACATGACTTGAGAGAATCATGGCTCCTTTAGTAAATCCAGAGGGAGAAATGATTGTCTATATATATAATGAGCTTGGAATACAGGAAGAATGCCAAAAATAACATCTTAAGGAATTCTTCCTAAATAGTGAAGAGAGAAATTAGTATCAACAGAAGAGACAGAAAAGGATGGTTATGAAAGATAGGAGGTCATCGCTGTCTAAAATGACTGATGGATTTTGATTACACCACTGGTGATAGAAAAAAAATTATTAGAGAAAAGTGTAGTCTGAGAACTATTTGATCTTAATCTGTAATGAATGAAATATAAAATTTGAGACTATTTGGAAACTGTTTAACAAGTTTACACCCCATTCCAGCAAATACAAAATTACAACAAATTTAAAGATGTTAATTGGTTTTTATTTGCAATTCTAAAATCGGACAACAACCTCATTCTATTAAATAGAATGAATATTCCAGTAAGCTGAGCAGAGGAAGTTGACTTTATAGACAGAAAAGGGCTGAGGAAAGCAAAAACAGAAAACAAAATGTGGATTGGTATTTCCAAAATTACTTTTCTTATAAAGGTTAAAGCAGAGGGGACTTCCTTATACCAGCTAAAACTGGTCTGCTTGGGGATCTGGCTATTATGTTTCTCCTGATTTCTTGGAAAGTAAGATAAACAACTATGTTTTAGCTTAGTGATGTGGAACTTCAGCTTGAGTGACTCCATTTTGGTTTGGTCTGGTGGGCGTAGTGCAGGAGCTTAGTCCAAACTAATGGGATCCTATACATTTTGTTTAACACTGCCAACATCCTGGTGCACGATCATCAGATTTCTCATTGAACAGGGAATGGACGACTTTGAATGTTGGAGAGCACCTGTGGTGAGTTGTTTATATATAATCTGTAAACTAGTTATGCACAGTAGCACTATATATGGGTCTATGTTGGACTAGAGGATAAAAAATAACTTGGCCTTCACCTCAGAGAGTTTAAGAATCACTATACCGCCAGAAAGATAGTAGTAGTAGGCACATTACATCGAGTGAAGACTGTTGGGTGAGAGGGAAGGTTTGCTTAAAGATATAAGAGATTTGAGTTTGTATATTGTCTAAGGAAGATATGATAGAACAGAAGACTGATAATGCAGTGTGGAAGAGTGATAACTGCTAGATGGAATTGAGATCAAAGGTTTATAGATGAAGACTTTATCCTTGGAAAAATACATTTACATTTATTTAATGTTTAGTTTTTAAATTAGATATTATGTAACTTGAGCCTCACAGTAATCCAATGAATTAGGTGACATATGGTTGGTATAATTCATCCCCCTTTACATGTAAGAAAATTGAGACACAAAAAATGTTGTGTGTTATCCACAGTCATGTGGTTAGTAAATGGGGAGATATTTTCATGCCCAGTTCTATGCTATAACTACTATTATGTCTGAAAATAAAGGCAGAAAAAAATACTTGAAGAAAAAATGGCAAAAAAACAGCCCAAATTTATTGAAAAACATTTGTTTATACATCTAGGAAGCTCTTTGAACACCAAGTACGATAAATGCAAAGAGATGCACACCTGGCCTCATAATAGCAAAATCTTGACTATTTGACAAGGATAAAAGGAAAATCTTAAACTCAGCAAATCACAACAGGGGAACACAAAATTAACAGCTTACTTCTCACCGGTACCAATGAAGCCAGAAGGTAATGAGATAACATATTTAAAGTGCTGAAAGAAAAAAATCATCAGCAAATAACCTTATGTCCAGCAAAAATATGTCAAAAATAAAATGAAATATTTTCGTAGATAAGCAAGTCTAAGAGTGTTCGTTGCTGGAACATCTGCCTTACCAAGAAATACTAAAGAAAATTCTTTAAGCTGAAATTAAATGACAACAGATAGCAATTTAAATCTATACACAAAAAACAAAGAGCATCAATAAAGGTAATTATGTAAGTAATTACAAAAGACAGTATAATGACATATTTCTTCACTATTCTCTCAACTCATTTAAAAGCAAATGCATACAGCAATTTGTGTATAATTGTATTTTGGCCCTATGACTTATTAGAATGTAATATATATGATGATAACAGCAGAAAGGAGGTGCATGGCAACAAAGCTCTATTGGAGTGAGTAAGAAAAGGACACCAGATGGTAAACTAAATTCACAAGATGAAATGAAGAAAACCAGAATGGTAAATAAGAAGATTAATATAATAAACTCTTTAAATGCTTGTAGTCCTAGCTACTTGGGAGGCTGAGGCAGGAGAATCGCTTGAACCTGGGAGGCGGAGGTTGCAGTGAGCCAAGTCATGCCACTACGCTCCAGCCTGGAAATCATAAGGAATAGAAAATATATTTACTATTCATTAAGTGGAATTGAATCATCATAAAGGTCTTCATCCTCTTAGTCTTCATTTACTGTCTCCAAAAAAAAAAAGTTTCCATGACTCTTCAGTAGATTATCATAAATTAAGATGTATATTGTAACCCTTAGGGCAACTGATGAGAAAATAACAAAAAATTCTAGTTGAAAATTATTAAAATGCCCCTATAAATATGCTTAACTGATTTTTGACAAAGGTATAAAGCCAACTAATTGGTGAAAAGATAGCCTTTTCAAAATGTTGCTGTGGCAACATGACGTCAAAAGTGAAAAGTGGCCAAAAGACCAAAAAGTGAACCTTGACCTGATACAAAAATCGAGTAAATGGATCACAGCCTTAAATGTAAAACGATGAAACTTTTATGAAAAACATAGGAGACAATCTCAGGATCTAGGGGTAATCAAATTTCTGCTGAAAATTATACTAGCCACAGCAAATAAGCAATAAATAGAAATGGCATTAAGGTTGGAAAGAAGTGAAACTACTCCTATTTGTAGATGACATTTTGCGTATAGAAAATCTTAAGGAATCCACTAAGAAAAATAAAGGAGGACAGGTAGTGATAAACACAAAAACAGAAAGTAATGAAATAGAAAACAAGAAAATAGAATTAAATCTAAAGCCTTTTTAAATAAAATTAACAAAATAATCAAAGTGGTCATAACACTAAGCAAGTGAAAAAAGAAAAGATAGAAGCAATATTATAAGTGAAAAACAATGTTTAATCAGTAAACAATTCTAAGAAATTTGGACCAATAAAAGTTTGACAAAATCTGAAGTTCTCTAATTTGTTTATATATTTTTGGTATGTATGTATTTATTGTCGTAGGTTTCTTAGTTAGATTCATGGCCAAAACTACCATCCAAAAAACTATTTCCAAATGTATGCACATACCTCTTTTCTGATCTCCAAACTTAATGACCAACTGGTTATTTTGATTATTATATGCAAATAGCCATCTTAATATACAGTGTCAATCCTGTTTCTCTTATGTTTAATACATCTCTGTATATGGTACCACTGCAGGGTTTGACTCATGTGCCCTAGCCAAACCCTAGGAGTCATCCTTGATTTTTTCTTTTCCTTCAGTAAGTCCCTATCTTTATATCTGGAACCCATTTACTCTTCTTTTATCAGCAATTACCATTCTATTACAGACCATTAGTATTTTTCTCCTGCCCTACTGCTATAGTCTCCTGACTGATCTCCTTCTACTTTTTAACCCTTTCAAACCATTCTCCACAGAATAGCTGGAGTGGCCTTTTAAAATGCAAACCAGCATAAAACATTTTGATGTTTAAATCCCTCTCATGGCTGCCAATGATTGCTCATAGAATAAACTCCAAACTTTCTGCCATGGTGTATAAAGCCCTACATGTCTTACATGGCTTTCCTCCTACCTGTCTAATATCATCTTATTCTAGTTCTTTCTCATTGATTATTCCTTTAACAACCAAGACCTTTTCCTTCGAAAGTCCTTCACTCTTACTCCTTCTTCCTGGAATGCTCTTCACTGTTTTCTAAGGGCTGACTCATGTATAACCTTCAACATTCAACTCAAATGCCATCCTCTTAGAGAGTCATTTTCTGGTTATCTATCTAAAGTAGCTTTCCCTGTTCCTCCATGAGCTGTTGTCATAATATCCCTCCAACCCCCAACCCCCACCTTATATAACCATGCTTGTCTCCTTTGTTGCAGTTATCTCCATTTGGTAATTAACTTGTTTAAATCCTCCTAGAATGCCAGCTAATAAGAAGGTAAGGTCCTTGCCTCTCTCTCTCTCTTTTTTTTTTTTTTTTGAGACAGTCTCTCCTGTCACCCAGGCTGGAGTGCAGTGACGCCATCTCAGCTCGCTGCAACCTCCACCTCCCGAGTTCAAGCAATTCTCCTGCCTCAGCCTCCCAAGTAGCTGGGATTACAGGTGCCTGTCACCACATCCGGCTAATTTTTTTTTTTTTTTTTTAATCTTTAGTAGAGACGGGGTTTTACCGTGTTAGCCAGAGTGGTCTCGAACTCCTGACCTCGTGATCCACCCGCCTCGGCCTCCCAAAGTATTGGGATTACAGGCATGAGCCACTGCGCCCGGCCTTGCCTCTCTTAATAACCATATTACCTCTGGCAACCAGCATAGTGCCTGGTATTTATTGTGCTCAGTATGCATCTGTTGAATATTATTATTTTGTATACTCTATAGTGATGAGCATGTTGTAAGCAACCCAATACGTATAAATTCATTGATGGTGTTCTCTCTCTAAATTTTCTTTATTGTTTTCATGGTGGGTTCATTTCCTCCTTTACCCCCTCTTTTTAGGTTGTATAATCATTAGTTTTATTTTCATCTCTGATTTTATATGGACATGTTTCAATGCATACAGACAGTTAATATTCTTTTCCTCCTAATTATCTATTATATATATCATCTTCAGTATCATCACCATTCAAAAAACTCTTTTATATGTTCTAGATAATGTGGCCTATTTTTTACGTTAGACTACCTGATAAGGTGTCAACTGAATTCGCTGCCTTTGATCTACATTCTGAACCAAAATTTAATTCTAGAGTTTGTAGTCAGCGTTTTTCCAAATGTGTAAAACTGTAATCCTTCATAAAATGTCATATGTAAAAGAGTAAGCAATTCTGTGTGTACTAAAAGGTGAGAAAGTTATTACTTTAGCTTTCACTGGGAAGACTTAAAGTTTATCAAAAAGGATTATAGAAAGAACAGATTTATAGCAACTGTCTGATATATGACCAGAATCCTTATGTTCCACTGAAACAGACTTGCCCTAGGCTTTCTAGAGCATAATGCCCTTAGCAAGTAGCTTTCAACATCTTTTTCAGGAAGCAATATTTTCCTTCAGTAAAAGGGTCACTGTACTGTTTTTCTTTTTCCTTCTCCTGTCTTATCTTTTGAGTTCAGGAAGTACTTTAAATTTACAGGCAGCTTTGAAGACATGAAGCAAGTTCAGCCCCAGAAGTATTTCCTGTTATGGCATTAATCTAATTCCTTGAAAGTAGAACTGATTTTTCATCTGTAAAGTAGATAAAGTGCCTAGAGCAGCCGACCATTATTCTGGGTTATCATGATAAAGAGGCTTAGTTTTGACACAAAAGAGTTTATCAGCCTACCCAGTGGAAGATTTCATCCTTTTTGTTGAAAGATGTATTAATGGATTATAATCTGTCTTGGCTTCCAAAAGAAAGTTCACCTTTATATTGAAAATGATTAGTTAAATCAGCAAATATTTTCCTGAATATACATTTTATAATATACGATAAATCAAGCAAACATTCTAGGGATATCACATATAATTAAATATCTAATGTTAAATCATTTTATGTTATTTTAATGTTTAAATTATTGTCTCAATTTGAAATAATCACAGATTTTCCTTATAAACCAACTTGGTTTAATTTTAACATATAGACTAACATAATTTCTAGTAGGCATATATGCTTCATTTTAGAAGCCCCTGTTATTAGGTTATATAATTTCTCCTTACAACTTATAATGTAGAAATAGTTTTCTTATAATAAGGTATTTCTCTTAATAGTTAATAATTAAACTTAGTTGATTATTTTAAATATATAGTACATACAAATAATATATAATTCAAAAGCTATAATATATTTTTCCTATCCCTATTTCCTGGTTCCTCTCTAAGCTAAGGCATTTAGACTAATCCTAGTGGCTTAGTATTGTTTAAAGAATTTTTTATTTGAAAATTGATTCCATATTGGACATATTTACAATATTTCCTTGAATAATAATAGCTTACCACATAGTAATACATTACATATTTAGTTCTCTCAGTAGCCTTCTGAGTTAAATTCTGTTATCCATTTGAAAAATGCAGGAACTCAAGGTTAGAGAGGTTAAATAATTGGCTAAAATTCACCTGGCTGATAAGTGACAGATTTGGGCTGGAACTCAGGTCCTCTAATACCAAAGCCTATATTCATAGCCCATACTGTAGGATTATAGAAATAAAGTTATTCCCAGTTATGCCTTTTATACTTGAAAAGAACAAAAGATTCCACTGAATGCTTATTTTACAATTAATAAGTTAGGCTTTATCATACCCTAATGAGATATCTCATTATTTGTTTAAAATAAATGATCTACCATTATGTTCATAAATAAAAATAAAGATATTGTTTTATTATAGATGTTAATGTTTTAAAACTTAGATCATCTAAACATGAAAAATCTCTGGCCTAGTCAAAGGCATACTGAGAACTAAACTTGGGATTGGAAAATTTGGAGTTTTCAAATGGCCCTACCAATTCAGCGCATAATTGTATATGCTTATCATTTTTCCAAAGAGGGTTGAATAGTATTCTTCCATTGTATATCTTAGGGAGGCATTATAAAGGTAATATGACATCAGATGTTAAACTTACTTATTTAACCATCATTCACTGAGTCTGCCTACTATACATATCCTGTGAAGCAATGTGACCGATACAAAGATGAAGAAAACATGGGTGCTGTCTTTAGTGAACTACCCATCTTCTAGGAAGAATAAGATCTATTGTAATATAAACAAGAGTGATGAGTCCTTAGTATATGTGAAGGTCTCCTCAGCTAAGTTCCAAAAAGTAACAAGCTAACTGTAATTTCACCACCTTAGTATTAATCTTAGTTTTTATGAACTCCGGACCTTACCTCCACTTTATGAAAACACATATACACAAAGCAAGGAGTTTTAATAAGCACTTGAAAAGATGCTAATCTTAGCCATCAGACAGTGGCATAACCATGTGAGCTTCATCTTAACACCCACTAGGATGTCTATAATCAAGAAGACAGATAATACCAAGTGTTGACAAGGATGTGGAGAACTTGGAACCCTCATGCACCCCTGGTGGAAATATTGGCAGTTCCTCAGAAGGCTAAACACAGAGTTACCATATGACCCAGCAATTCCACTTTTAGATATATACCAAAGAAAAATGAAAACCTGTGTTTACACAAAAATGTGTATATGAATGTTTATGGCAGCATTATTTATAATAGTCAAAAGGTAGAAATGACTGAAATGTTCATCAACTGCTGAATGGATAAATAAAATTAGATTGTTATTTTACATGAGACACAAAAATGAACTCAAAACAGATTAAAGATTTAAACATAAAACCTGAGACCTTAAAACTCAGAAGAAAACATATTAGAAAAGCTCCGTGACACTGGTCTTGCAATGACTTTTTATGTATGACACTAAAAGCACAGGCAGCAAAAGCAAAATTAAACAAGTGTATCTATATCAAACTAAAAAGTTTCTGCACAGCAAAGGAGACAACAAAAGAAAAGGCAACTCACAGAATGGGAGAAAATATTTGTAAACCCCATATATGATAAAAGGTTAATTATCCAAAATATGTAAGGAACTCATACAACTCAATAGCAGAAAACCCGATTAAAAAATGAGCCCAGGACCTGAATAGACATTTTCCATAGAAGACATACAAATGACCCAGGTATATGAAAACATGTGCAGTGTCCTTAATCATCAAAGAAATACAAATCAAAAGACCACAATGAAGCTGGGTTCAGTGGTGGTGGTGCATACCTGTAGTGCCAGCTACTTAGGAGACTGAGATAGGAGGATCAGTTGAGCCCAGGGGTTCAAGGCCAGCCTAGGCAACATAGGAAGACCCTGTCTCTTTAAAAAAAGAAAAAAAAAATTACCCCCCCCCTTTCCTCTCCCTCACAATGAGATACCACCTTAAATTTGTGACTGTTATCAAAAAGTCAAAATCATGTGGAAAAAAGGGATCCCTTGTTAGTGGGAATGTAAATTGGCACAGAGATTATGAAAAACAATACGAAAGTTCCTTTAAAAACAGAACTACTATATAATCCAACAATCTCATTTTTGGATATAAATCTAAAGGAAATCGGCTGGGCATGGTGGCTCATGCCTGTAATCCCAGCACTGTGGAAGGCCGAAGTGGGCGGATCACTTGAGGACAGGAGTTGGAGAGTGGCCTGGCCAACATGATGAAACCCCATCTGTACTAAAAATATAAAAATTAGCTGGGCGTGGTAGCACATGCCTGTAATCCCAGCTACTTGGGAGGCTGAGGCAGGAGAATCGCTCAAACCCAGGAGGTGGAGGTTGCAGTGAGCCGAGAACATGCCACTGCACTCCAGCCTGGGCAACAGAGTGAGACTCTATCTCTAAAGAAATAAATAATTAATTAAATAAACAGAAATGAAATCAGTATGTTGAAGAGATATTTGTACTCCCGTGTTCAGCTGCATTATTCGCAATAGTCAAAATAGGGAAATACCCTAGGGGTCTGTCAACAGATGAATGGATAAAGAAAGTGTATGTATATATAAACAATGGAGTACTATTCAACCTTAAAAAAGAAGGAAATCCTGCCGTTTGCAACAACATAGGTGAACCTGCAGGACATTATGCTAAGTGAAATAGGCCAGACACAAAAATATAGATACTGTGTGATCTCATTTATATATGAAATCTTAAAAAGTCAACCTCATAGAAACCTCATAGAAACAGGGTAGAAGGTTGGGGGAGGGAAGAAGGGTAGTGGAATGATGGGGAGATTTTGGTCGTGGGGTGTAAACTTTTAGTTATAGGATGAATACGTTCTGGAGACCTAATGTAAAACATGATAACTATAGTTTATAATTATGTATTGTATACTTGAAATTTGTTAAGAAAGTAGCTCTTAAGTCTTCTACCACACACACAAAAAGATAAATTTGTAAGTTCATGGATATGTTAATTGGCTTGATAGTGGTGTCATTTCACAACATACACATATATCAAAACATCATATTTTATACTGTGAATAAATGTAATTTTTGTCAGTTATAACTCAAGAAAATTGAAAGAAAAATGTATTATATCCACACAGTGAAATATTATTTAGTAATAAGCAGGATGAAGTACTTTCATCCATGCTGCAACATAGATAAACCTTTAAAACATTGTGCTAAGTGAAAGAAGCCATTTATAAAAGGCTGTCTATTGTATGATCTCATTCATGAGAAGTCTTAAATAGGTAAATCAATAAAAACAGAAGGTATATTGGTGGTTGTCTTAGGCTGAAAGTGTTGTGGGACAATGCTACACTCCTAATAGATACAGGATTTCTTTGGGAGTTAGACAACTAATCTAAAATTGACTGTGGTGATGGTTACACATCTCCGTCAATATACTAAAAATCACTGAATTGTATGCTTTAAATGCAATTTATATGTGAATTAGATCTGAATAAAGCTTTTATTTTTAAAAATAGATGGTATTAACAAAACTTTTAGACTACTGTGACCACTTGGCACACCTAACAACAAAGCATTCAAGGAGATTAATATTTAAACGTACATTATAATATGAAAGGCATGAATTTAGATGGGGGCATGTAACCTCTTGAAGAAATATATAATGTAAAAGTGTTATTATTGCCATTTTATTTCTTATTTTAATCAAACACTGTGATAGTATTATTCACTCCACTGTAACCCCTATTGGATAAATACATTATAGTATTTAGAATAAAACTCATGTGTTAGTAAGCCAGTGAGAAAGAATCATACCAGAACTTTATAGATCACCAGTTCTATCTCCTGTCCCTCCATTTCAGGTATATGCAACTGGCCTACCTGTTCAGAGGATTAACTCTATGGTGCTTCATCAGTCAGACCATCCACTATGCCCAAATGAGTAATATGTCCAAACTCTATTTGCAAAATGCATTTCTCCACAGAAATTAATATCCTGTGCAAATGCTGGCTAATTGATTATTACTCTTTCATAAAGGCTTAATTAGGTAGGAAACCCAGTACCTGCAGCGAGAGAGGAAGAAAAGTCTTTCCTAGGGCTAGATCCTGACCCAAGGTTTTGGATTTTAATGGGGCAGAGTTGTCTGTTTTCTATTAAACACATACTTGGGAGTAAGTAGACTTGCCCATCTCCTGTTTTATACTGATCTTTTCACGAATGTGAACCTTTTTCTTGAAAGAGTAAATATCTTTAAATTTTTCTGTAGCCTTCCCTGTTACAAGTTAAATGTTCCTACTTCTCTAGAGTATTTTGAAGTGTTTATTTAAATAAGTAAACATGGATAGACACTTATTTTGTAGCAAGGGGTTGGGGGAGTATACTCTAAGGCAGTTTCTCTCTGACAACTTATCTTTCTTATAAGTATAGTGTAAACATATAATTTATAATGTGGGAAAAGAGGGTTTGATCTTTTAACAAAGCCATTTCTTTTTATTTCAGAGTTAAGGAGTTTAAATTCTTTTTCTTTAGCATCTAGCAGTGAGTTCAGGGGTGATGGTCATTAATATCTTGATCCATTACTTTTCCTAAAAGATAAGATTTTTTTTCCCCGTAATGGTTCATTTGTCTGCTTTATTTCCCACCAGAAATCACAAAATCCATTTTTCCTGTGACAGTATAATAATTTTCACAACATCTGATTTTAGTGGCACATACATGCAGAAGATTAAAGGTGTAGGTTAGAAAAGAAGCAGTAAGAAGGCATTGAGAATAAAAACATGGTAGAATTTATTTCTTTAATGTCATAATAACTAATTTAGAAAAACAAATATAAACAATGGGTTGTAAATAGATTATTCAATATTTTAATAAAGAATTAATTCATTACATGCACACTTATTTTTACATACTTGCCCAGATTTCTTACCAAAAATTTTCTCGCCCTATTCTCAAAAAAATTTATAGACATTATATACAGCCTCTGTTGAAAAGACCTTCTGTTAAAATCAGCTGCCCTTAGCTTGACATATCTTGAGTTCTTAGTGATTAACATGTTAATAACAAGTGTGAATGTCATTAATGTTCCTATAATTAATTTCAGTATTAACACCTTATGTTTCTTATTATTCATTCCTCAAATGAAGGATTTTTCCATTTATAACTAAGTGGCAATTATTATATCATTTTTATTTAATGAAGCAATAAGTTGTATCTGATGTTATTAATGGTAATTCCTACATTCCTTATAACATACTTTTATACTCATTCTTTTATATATTCTTTTACTGTTATATAATACTTTTTAAGTGCCTTTAAGTGAAGAGAAGTGGTTGAAATGTAAAAGAAGCTACTTGGAATGTCTGTAATAACAAATGTGTTAGTATATTTACACCTGCTTGAAGGAAAGAGTAAAGTATTTCCTGAAAACCCCACAATTATATAGGTAGTTCAACCTCTGATCTGCACTGAGGCATTTAACCTCTCTTAACCTTGGCTTCCTTATTTAAAGGAAGTGGCTGTTGAGCCTTACCTAAATCATAAAGTGAGTGCAAGTAATTGTTTACTGAGAAATCTAAGAAAGGCTAATGGAAAACATCAAGTGTAAATGAAACAGTTATAACTGTTTTCCCCTTTGAAAAGAATTGCCATTCACACATTGAATTTCTATCATGAATCTAACTCTTTTTAAATGAGCTATTTAAAGTACATAAATGGATGTTATAATATTTTGATTTTAATTACTTCAGTAGTGATTCAGAATTAATTGAAGCTACAGCTTAAACATATTTTTATTACATTTAAATAGTTGGGAAAAAATAAACAGTTGGTTAGCTAAAACCCAATAAATAAATTGGGAATAGATTCTGCTAGTTGAATGCTGAAATGAATAGTATATACTTTAAAGGGCTTTAATTTTTTCTTTCATACTGATTTAAGACTGATAATTTATCTCTTTACTTATTCTAATTATTTGACCCTTTTTTTTGGAGGAGAGGGGGCAATCTTGTCACTAATTGTGTAACCCTTGTTTAATTTACTCTTTCAGAAACCCTTCCAACCTGCCCCCTCTCCACCTTAATACACTGATGTTCATTTTGGATTTCCAAGAGGGAGATATGATATGCAACTTTAAAAAACCTATTTTCCAGTCAAGCCATTTTTCAAAGAGAGCTTATTAACCTCTCCTATGGATCAAATTGTGAAATACTAAACTAGGTTGCCTGTGGAAGAATAGTGAGAGACGACGATAGGAAAGAAGATAGGATGGGGTCAGAAGAACCTTATATTCCATGCTTAGGAGTATAAACTGTATACGATAAGCAGCTGGGAACCATAAAATCCTTTTAAGAAGTATTGTGATATAAGACTAATTTGAAAGAATGGTGAGAAGGTGGATAATTGTACATTTGATTTTATTCCTTTATGCTAATGATTCCCATGTACATACAGTGAATGAAATATAGGAGACAAATATCTTCAACTATTCTCATTTCTTATTGGTTTTAGAGCTTGGAAATATGTTAAAAAGACATGTAAACTAGTTCTATCAATTGTATTTCCTCTTATTTAGATAGTACAGTGATTTTGAGCAAACTGTTAACATTGATTTTAAAATCCAAAATATATTATTAGTCTATAAATCACTGCATGGTTCTCATTCATTGATTTTCACTTAGGAAGCTTTGGGGGGTTGTTTTGTTTTTATAATGCTTTACCCAAAGCATTTTAAATCTTCTACTCTCCAGTAATAGTTTTTGTCAAATATATTTTGATATCTGCTATACTATTTGCTATATTTACTTAAACATCTCTCCACTACATAGAGCAGGTACTATAGGAGGAAAAACTTTTCCTCTACCCTCTTATGTTCAGTAGTTGGTGCTTGCAAATTAAACTGACAAAAAATTAGGAGGATAAAAGGATTATTTTGTATGCACGTGAGAAGCCTCACAGAAAAGAATTGAAAACCCCAAAAAGCCAATGAGACCAAGGGGCTTACATATCATTTTAAGAAAGAGTGATAAAGTATGGAGAAGAGACTAGACAAAATGGGGGTTTAGACTTCTGGTGGGGTGATAGGTGACTAAGAAATGAGTGGTAAATAAGGGTTGTTTAGTAAGGTTTATTAGGCAGAGTCAAGTGAGAAGAGTCTGCTTCTTCTCTCTCTGGTACTGGAGAGGAGGACGCCATTACAAATATGAATTTCCTTTACAAAAGGGAAATTTATGCCCTATTTTTAGGAAGTAAAGGGGAGGGCAGAGAGCTCCTCCTATGTTTGCTGTTTTAATTGCCTGTGGTTCAAAATAATCCTTATGCTGAAGTGGCATATTTGAGGGTGTCATACTCTGATCCCCTTCACTATAGACTACTCTCTAATACCAGGGTACTGAGTTAAGATAATTCTGAAGTCTTCGCTAATAATCTACTACTCTTTGTCAATTTCCTATTTTAGTTTTCTCATCTGTAAAATGGAGATCATGATAGCACTTACCTCAAAAAATGATAAGAAGTCAATAAAAAAAAGCACCAAAAAATGCTTAATAAAGTGGTCTAACACATAGTAAATTCTCAATGAATAATGTATATACTGTTAAGGAGTCATTTCCCTCTAAGAGTACAAAGTGCAAAAGAAAAAGTTGGAGCTTAAGATTTAGGTTTGGCTGGGTGTGGTGTATCACGCCTGTAATCCCAGCATTTTGGGAGGCTGAAGGGGGTGGATCACCTGAGGTCAGGAGTTCGAGACCAGTCTGGCCAATGTGGTGAAACCCCATCTCTACTAAAAATACAAAAAATTAGCCAGACATGGTGATGCATGCCTGTAATCTCAGCTATTTGGAAGGTTGAGGCAGGAGAATTGCTTGAACCCTGGAGGCAGAGGCTGCAGTGAGCCGAGATCACGCCACTGCACTCCAGCCTAGGCAACAGAGTGAGACTGTGTCTCAAAAAAATAAATAAAAGAGTTAGGTTTAATCCCAGCTACTTGGGAGGGTGAAGTGGGAGGGTCTCTTGAGCCCAGGAGTTCAAGTCCAGCCGGGGCAACCTAGTGAACACTTCCCTCCACTCCATCTCTTAAAAAGGATGGGAGTGTTCCCAGTGCTGATTATGCCACCTATTAGCTGTATGACCTTGGACAACTGTAAGCCTCAACTTTCCCATCTATGAAATAAGAATCATTTTTACCTCATTAGATTGTTATGAGGATTAAATGAGGCAGCATGTATATATGTATATATATGCATATATACATATAGTATCTTGTATATAATAAGTATTTATTACATGCAATTTCATCTTTTATGTAGACTTTCTAGACTCTAACCTTGCCCCAGGAAGATAAGTGACTTTTACATTAAGCCATGTTCTCTTTTTCCTTTATGACACTCCTCAATGCTTAATGAAGAACTCTGGCTACACAAAAAACTAAAGTAAAATGTTGACAGACTGCTTTTTTCTACATCTGGGCTTCTTTAATTGAAAGCTGACATTTAGGCCAAGAATTGTTAGGAATTCCTATTTAGGTTTATACCAGTTCTCGCTTATATACAAGATGTATACTTGTGTATACATGTTATTTACACACATACAATAATGTATACTGGCTTTCTTTTTTTCCCTCTCATCCCATAACAGATAGTATACTGCCTTTTTTTTAAAAAAAAATGCCCACTTTTCAAATTAAAAAGCAGAGGCACACATTCTTTCAAAATGTATTAGTATAATAATTATATAATTTGAAATAATGAGATTGTATTAATAGGATTCAGCCACAGAAACAGACCCATTAGGGAAGATAGAGTGAGAATAAGATTTATTTGTTGGTTGATCGATTTCGAGGAATTGGCCTATGTCATTGTGGAGACTGGCTAAGTAGTCCAAAACAATAGGGCAGGCAACCAGGAAGGGGAGAAAGCCTTGAACTTCTTAGGCATGGGCAGAAGCTGTCATTCATAGGTGGAATTTATTCTCTCTGTCATGGAAACTTAAGCCATGCTTTTTTTTTTAATTTTATTATTATTATACTTTAAGTTTTAGGGTACATGTGTACAACGTGCAGGCTTTTACTTTCAACTGATTGAATCAGGCCCCTCCAGATTATCCAGGATACTCCAGTAATAGAAGTCAACTGACTGGGAGTTTTAATTACATCTGAAAAATACCTGTATAGCAACACCTAGATTGGAATTTGATTGAATAACCAGAGTCTATAGCCTAGTCAAGTTGTCACCTCAAAAAAACCATCTTGGGATAAAGTTTTTTGAAAAAAGAAATAGAAAGTTCAGGGCATTTTGGTCATTATTTTTGTGTATTGTGCCTATTATATCTTTTTATTTTTTATTTTTGAGAATCTGTTTAGTGCCTAGTATTTTGCCAAGATTATAAAGGAAACAAAGGTATCTTAATGTTTTTTTCAAATCTTAACATCTTAAAGTTGTTTCAAGCATTTCCCCTGAATTCATTGATTAAGTATTGTTAGAAGAAGTGGAACATGGATGATGCATATGCTTTAGATTGAGGCAGGAGTATGTGTGGTGACTAAGAGGATAAGAAATGATGATCTCGAGAATACTAGACTGTGAGCTTTCTAAAAGCTGGTATCGTGTGTTATTTATCCTTGTATTGCCATGGCCTGGCACAGTAATTGAAAAAGTTCAACAATGGTTTGTTGTTTAGGTTGATTAAGGAATGAGCAAAAACGTAACTTAAAAGCTATCTGTATTGAAGTGTGATCTGTTATATATATTCAGATCTGATTATACTTGGAGTCGAAATCACCGTATCTAAATTAATATTAAGACTCAGGGCCAGGTACATTGTCTCACATCTGTAATCCCAGCACTTCGGGAGGCTGAGGTGGGAGGTCAGTTGAGGCCAGGAGTTTGAGACCAGCCTGGGCAACATAGCGAAAAACTCTTGTCTCCACAAAAAATTAAAAAAAATAAAAATTAGCCGGACATGGTGGCATGTGCCTGTAGTCCTAGCTACTTGGGAAGCTCAGGTGGAGGATCACTTTAATCTAGAGGTGGAAGCTGCAGTGATCTGTGATCGCACCTCTGCACTTCAGCCTGTGTGACAGAGTGAGACTTTTTCTCAAATAAAAGAATCAATACAGCAATACAGCACCAATTTCTAAATTGGAGAAAGTCATTTTCTATTTCGTCTCTCTCTGTTCCTCCACTAGATTGTAAACTCTTTGAGGGTAAGAATTATGCAGTTTTGTCTGCTCTTCAATGTTTTATTGCCTTGCATTAAAAAGATAAATACTGCTTGATGAATTAATTAAAAGCAGCATACAGAAGAGATCCAAATTTAATTTTGTAATAAATCACCTCTGAGAATAATAAGAAAACCAGAATATTTGAAATACATCATTTAATTGAATAAGGAACAGTAAACTGATTTTTAATGTTCCTGTTTTTATGTATTTGAAGTTAATGTTTAGTTATTTTGTTTTAAAATCTTTATAAAAATTCTCTGCTTTATCTTCCAGTGAACAAGACATATTAATAGCTTTTCTGTAGAACAAGGCATATTAATAGCTTTTCTGTTGAATATGAAAGAAAGCAGCTGTAGTTTTATCCTACTGAGTACAAATATTTGTTGGGGAATTAAAGATTTATTAGATAAATGGCTTAAAGATTAATTAACTATACTATCTTTTTACCTTCCTATCTTATCTGTAGGCCATTGGTCTGTTAATATATATAAATTGCTCTATTTCCTGCTATCTTTCCATTTCTTAATTAAATATTAGAAAAATGCCCGAGGAAAAACAATACAACTGAGCTTCCTTTCTGGTTTTCATGCTTTTAAAATTTATAAAAATTGTGGCTCTGCTGCCTTTTTTTTTTTTTATAGTTAGATGAATTTGGCCTGGGATTCTATGAAAAAAATAAAACAATACTTTTTATTTCATGATTTTTTTTCAAGTTGTTCTGATTTTATAATATCTAGTCAAGTAATGACATGCAGAGATTTTGCTGTGAGGAGAGGGAGAGAGCAAAAAGTATTCTGCCCCGATTGCTTTTTAGTGATTTTATTACTAGAAAGATAAACATTGCCTTGTTATTTTAGCCAGTAAAATTGTCTGCAAAGTAGGTAACAAAATGCAAAGCAGTGTATTTACTTTTCCACTTTTTCCCAAAGGTATGATAAAAGCAGGGTTCCAGTGGAACAATTTGCTGAGTTCTTTCCTAGGGAGCACTGGTAGCCCGTATTAAATGATTATATTTTGGAAAATGCTAATGATGAAAGATGAGAATAATTTATATTCTTTGAAATGTGACTAAAAAGTTGGAACTGAAACCTGTCTTTCTGAAGTGACATCCACATTTGTGGTTCATTTTCATCACACCTGATCCACTTCTGCCAGCAATTCAGAAAGAAAGGTGGAGGTGGGAAAGCATATATGTAGCTAAGCTACTAAAGTGACTATTTGAGTATTTCATTCCATCTGTCAGAAGATTCAGTGGGATAAAGAATTTGGCATAATGGATGTAATTCATTCTCTTTTTACAAAGAAGTGTATGATAGAACAAAATCATCCTAAAATGAAGGAACAAAATACCAGAAAGTGAAAGAAAACAAAATTTTTATTTTTTGATAGAATAGTAGCAGAACTCAATGTAAAAATAATGATTACATTAATAATTATTTGCTCACTTTTTCCTGTATTTGGTATTTTGGGAAAGTGGGCTTGAAAAACAGTGGATACATTGATGAAACATTTCAATTTTCACTTGCCTGTTGTGTTTGCTCATGTTAGACAAACTATAACTTCTCGGTGTATAGATATGATGTACACAAAATTACACAGAAATTAAGCCATGTATAATAATGCATGACTAAAAGAAAGATATACCTCCCTTGAACAAATAACAGTTATTTTAGTAAATTTGCAACAGAGAAAATAGGCTTGATTAACAAAAATATGAAAGATCTTTTAAATAAATGAATTTTGAATTTTCAGAGTAGCCTAGAATTTTATCTAAACTCGGATTATTTCATTAGCTAGAACATGAAAATAGGCATTTATTCTACTCACCTACAGCTTCTGTAGTGCTAAATTTATGGAATGAGGCTTTGTGGTGCTGCCTTCAGAGCTCAATGATTTGCTTTTTCTGAATTTTGGAAGTCTGTCTCTGATTGACACATATGAATGTAGTGGGAAGAAATGAGATTAAGCATACAAGCTTTCTTTTTCATTTAAACATCATTGAAGCCATGAATTTGTAAATTGATATAAAAACACAATCCTTTGGATCTGTATTAGGAAATTTATAAATGGGAGCTTTATTTTGCTCCAGAAATGTGATAATTAGAAATATATTCAGGTGATTTTTTCCCTTTGGTTTTTGTTGTTTTTTAATTTATTTTTCTTTCTTATTTTTACCAAAGGTTCTAGTCATCTGTAATATTCAGGTGTTTTTAAGAATTTCTCATGGCAAGTTAATTGTGGGTGAACATTTCCCTATTGGACTACCAGATGTACTTTGTGGTTATAACTTGAATAGCTCCAGGATTTTTTGTGAGCAAGTAATAAAACACATTTCTGGTTTGCTTTCTGCCATAGAGTATTAAGAGTTTAACACTTTTTAAATGTTACTTTAATCTCTGAAATTTTCAACAATGATTGGTGGCAGTATACTCAAAAAAGGAAATGTGTAGGCTTTACTATAATAAAAATAAGAACAACTTATATAGGCTCCACACTTTATAGATTTGTATGGATACACAATCAAATGTACTAATTTTTAAATTATCCTCATTTTGCAGTAATTTTACATTTTGCTCATTTGTGCAAACCATGGTGATAGTAAAATATTTAACAGAAATTCAAGCACATTCTTTTAACTCTTTCTGAAAAATCTCACAAATGAGATTTTTTAAAAACTGTTAAGAATTTACTAAATTTAAAATGTATATATACCTGATGCCATCCAGATGTTTTATTGAATTTCTAAAATAAAAGTCCACCTAATGAATGGCTAATTTACTCAACACGTAAGACAAAGATGTATTTCTGTGTTACTAAGAACGTGCATCCTCTCTCCTTGACAATGGCTCTAATTACCTCAGCTTGGACTGATCAATATTTGATCTTTTTCCCACCATGCAAACATGTTACTTTGACTTTGTCTCTTTCTCTTCTTTTCAGATAATTTGCAGCCATGTGAGAATGGTTCATTTTGTTTGTTCTCCCTGGCTTGAGGCCAGGGGTCTCTTATTAGTATAATGCAGTTCATTGATGTGAATTTGTTGATCTCCTGGGTAGGTTTTCACAAATTTAAGGCAATTAAAAGCTTTTATATGGCATTTCACTTGAAGTTATTAGTGGCCTTTCAGTGATTTTGCTTTTAAAAATTACTTCATCATTTTATGATTATTTCCTTTCCTTCTCTTTTCTCTACTCTCCCCATGCTATAAAATTCTATAGTAAAGGATTGAAACAACTATTTCAC
This sequence comes from Gorilla gorilla gorilla, assembly GCF_029281585.2. Taxonomy (NCBI): domain Eukaryota; kingdom Metazoa; phylum Chordata; class Mammalia; order Primates; family Hominidae; genus Gorilla; species Gorilla gorilla. The sequence continues at coordinate 41,297,275 of NC_073232.2, read as the reverse complement.
TGATTTCATTAAAAGTAATAATTTATAAACTTATAATTCAATAGCTTAATATTTTAATTACCACAATTTTTAAAGGACTAATGAAATTTTTGGTTTTGTGTTTTCAAGAGCTGCTTTGTTTTAAGCATATAAATATTCATGATAGAAGCCATAATTTGGAGAATAATAAGAATTGAATCTAAAAATTATTAGTAATTGCTAAAAAATTCAAAAAGCACATAGTGTAAACTTTGTGTATATGAGACAGAACTTTTTCTAAATTGCAGTTTCATTAACATCTTAAAGTTTTCTCGTAGCTAACAGATGTCCATGATATTTTTGCTTCCTTAACTTTTACAGTCAATGGACCATTCTCCAGCAGGTCATAAGTAAGAATGTTAAATAACGGCCACTAAATCTTAAGGAATGTGACAACATTGATTAGATTAAAATCCTTTGACTTCATTGACATATCTTTTTTCTTTCCCCATTTAAAAAATTGTTTCAGTTGTTTTCCTACTGTTTGTTGGTGGCATACTTTGTTACAGTGCTTGATCCAGTTTGTTTCATTGGTGTGCTTGGTAAATTTGAAGAAATGATCACTGGAGAGGATTTGAAATAACTAGCAAAAGTTTTGAAGTATTGTAGTGAGTATATGGAATGTGTTACTCATGTATGCAAAAAATATTGGTGTTTTTATACTTTTTATTTTAAAAAATATATAACAATAATAGCAAATATTTAGTAAGAATGTAACTTTATGCCATACTAAGGCAAGAATAGTATATTGAATAAGAGGATATACCGTGAAGGCAGGGTATAAATCCAAGTTTTGCTGCTTACTAGTTCACTTCTTAAGTAGTTAACTTCTGAATCTCTCTTTATGTGCAAAATGGTATAGGAGAGGAAAAAAAATATCTTTCCCTCCTGATATATACATGACTGGGGCCTCTATAACAAAAACAGATTAACAAGAGAAAAGTATACTATAATTTAAGTGTAAGTTTTACATGACATGGGAGCCTTCATAAGGAAATGAAGACCCAAAGAAACAGCTAAATCTGAGTGTTTTTTATATTAGGTTCAATGGTGAAATGATAGGGTATGAAGTAAATGTAGTAAACTGGGTGAAACTTGGCAAGGCCTTTTTGTTTGGATTCCCCTCTGTCTCTTTGTCTTTGGAGAAAAGATGCTCCTTTATAGAGAGGGTACCATTCTCGTAAGGGTCTTGTGATCTACTTAAGGGAAAGGTCAAAAAACAGTTACCAGGTTTTATGATCTGTTTCTAGAGAAAAGGGCAGGGGACAGTCAGAGAGACCTTCCTGCTTCTGCCATTTTCTCACATTCCTTCACCTTAAAATTTTCAATATATCAAGGTGCTATATTTTGGGGTAGTATATCCTGAACCGTGCATATAGGAATGATGATAATAATATCTACTTTATAAGGATAAAATGAGACAATATGTGTAAATTGTATGGAACAGTGCATGAACCACAATAAACACTCACAAAATGTTTGCTATAAAGATATTTTCGACCTTGCATGGTGGTTCATGCCTATAATCCCAACACTTTATGAGGCTGAGGTGGGAGGATCACTTGGAGCCAGGAGTTCAAGACCAGCTTGGGCAACATAGCAAGACCCCATCTCTTAAAAAAAAATAAAAAATAAAAATTACCCATGCCTATAGTCCTAATTACTTGGGAGGCCAAGGCAGGAGGATCACAATTGATCCTCAGGAAGATCATGCTTGTGTGTAAAGGATTTTATTTCCTCTTGAGTTATGAAGCTTAGTTTGGCTGGATATGAAATTCTGGGTTGAAAATTCTTTTCTTTTTTTTTGAGACAGAGTCTCACTCCGTCACCAGGCTGAAGTGCAGTGGCATGATCTCGGCTCACTGCAACCTCTGCTTCCCTGGTTCAAGCAATTCTCCTGCCTCAGCTGCCCTAGTAGCTGGGACTACAGGTGTGCGCCACCACGCCCAGCTAATTTTTGTATTTTTATTAGAGACAGGGTTTCACCATGTTGGCCAGGATGGTCTTGATCTCTTGACCTCGTGATCCTCCCCCCTTGGCCTCCCAAAGTGCTAGGATTACAGGTGTGAAAATTCTTTTCTTTAAGAATATTGAATATTGGCCTCCACTCTCTTCTGGCTTATAGGGTTTCTGCAGAGAGATCTGCTGTTAGTCCCATGGGCTTCACTTTGTGGGTAACCCAACCTTTCTCTCTGGCTGCGCTTAACATTTTTTCCTTCATTTCAACCTTTGTGAATCTGACGATTATGTGTCTGGGGGTTGTTCTTCTCGATATGTATGCACCCAATACAGGAGCACCCAGATTCATAAAGCAAGTTCTTAGAGACCTACAAAGAGTCTTAGCCTCCCACACAATAATAGTGGGAGACTTTAACACCCCACTGTCAATATTAGACAGATCAACGAGACAGAAAATTAACAAAGATATTCAGGACTTGAACTCAGCTCTGGACCAAGCAGATCTAATAAACATCTACAGAACTCTCCACCCCAAATCAACAGAATATACATTCTTCTCAGCACCACATCGCGCTTACTCTAAAATTGACCACATAATTGGAAGTAAAACACTCCTCAGCACAAGCAACATAATAGAAATCATAAAAAACACTTTCTCAGACCACAGTGCGATCAAATTAGAACTCAGGATTAAGAAATTCACTCAAGGCTGGGCGCGGTGGTTCATGCCTGTAATCCCAGCACTTTGAGAGGCCGAGGCGGGCAGATCACAAGGTCAGGAGATCGAGACCATCCTGGCTAACATGGTGAAACTCTACTAAAAATAGAAAAATTAGCCGGGCGTGATGGCGGGTGCCTGTAGTCCCAGCTACTCGGGAGGCTGAGGCAGGAGAATGGCATGAACCCGGGAGGCGGAGCTTGCAGTGAGCCGAGATCGCGCCACTGCACTCCAGCTTGGGCGACAGAGCGAGACTCCATCTCAAAAAAAAAAAAAAAAAAAAAAAACCTCACTGAAAACCACCCAACCACTGCTCCTGAATGAATATTAGGTAAATAATGAAATTAAGACAGAAATAAAGCAGTTCTTTGGAACCATTGAGAACAAAGACACAATATACCAGAATTTCTTGGACACAGCTAAAGCAGTGTTTAGAAGGAAATTTATAGCACTAAATGCCCTCAGGAGAAAACTGGAAAGATCTAAAATGGACACACTAACATCACAATTAAAAGATCTAGAGAAGCAAGAGCAAACAAATTCAAAAGCTAGCAGAAGACAAGAAATAACTAAGATCAGAGCAGAAGTGAAGGAGATAGAGACACGAAAAACCCTTCCAAAAATCAGTGAATCCAGGAGCTGGTTTTTTGAAAAGATTAACAAAATAGATAGACTGCTAGCCAGACTACTTAAGAAGAAAAGAGAAAAGAATGAAATAGACACAATAAAAAATGATAAAGGGGATATCACTACTGATCCCACAGAAGTACAAACTACCATCAGAGAATACTATAGACACCTCTACGCAAATAAACTAGAAAATCTAGAAGAAATGGATACATTGCTGGTCACATACCCCCTCCCAAGACTAAACCAGGAGGAAGTGAATCCCTGAATAGACCAATAACAAGTTCTGAAACTGAGGCAGTAATTAATAGCCTACCAACCAAAAAAAGCCCAGGACCAGAGGGATTCACAACTGAATTCTATCAGAGGTACAAAGAGGAGCTGTTGGTGGGAGTGTAAATTAGTTCAATCATTGTGGAAGACAGTGTGGCGATTCCTCAAGGAACTAGAACCAGAAATACCATTTGGCCCAGCAATCCCATTACTGGGTATATACCCAAAGGGTTATAAATCATGGTGCTATGAAGACACATGCACACATGTTTATTACAGCACTGTTCACAATAGCAAAGACTTGGAACCAACCCAAATGCCCATCAGTGATAGACGGGATAAAGAAAATGTGGCACATAATCACCATGGAATACTATGCAGCCATAAAAAAGGATGAGTTCATGTCTTTTGCAGGGACATGGATAAATCTGGAAACCATCATTCTCAGTAAACTAACACGAGAACAGAAAACCAAACACCGCATGTTCTCACTCGTAAGTGGGAGTTGAACAATGAGAACACATGAACACAGGGAGGGGAGCATCACATACTGGGGCCTGTCAGGGGGTAGGGGACTAGGTGAGAGATAGCATTAGGAGAAATACCTAATGTAGATGACGGGTTGATGGGTACAGCAAACCACCATGGCATGTGTATACCTATGTAACAAACCTGCATGTTCTGCACATGTATCCCAGAACTTAAAGTACAATTAAAAAATAATAATAAAATTTTAAAAAGAAAAAGATTGGGTATTTCACATCTTCTTGAATGTAAAACTGGGGGGAAAATAATCTTTTTTAATGTGCATTAAAACTTTTTTTTTTTTGGGAGAAGGTCTCACTCTGTTGCCCTGGCTGGAGTGCAGCGGTATGATCACCGCTCACTGTGGCCTCGGCCTCACAGGCCCAAGTAATCCTCTCACTTCAGGCTCCACGTATCTGGACTCAAAGGCGTGCACCACCACTCCCAGGTTTTTTTTTTTTTTTTTTTTTTTTTTTGCAGAGACGGGGTTTTCTATGTTACCCAGGCTGTTTTCTAACTCCCAGCCTCAAGCAATCCTCTTGCCTCAGGTTGCCAACGTGTTGGGATTACAGGCATGAGCCACTGTGCCTGACCCAGTGAAACATTTTAGTGCAGAATAGTTGTGAATTTTCGAAATAGATAACCAAGAAAATTTAACTTCAGATATCACCTAGTTGGAAGTTATCTCTCCGTTTTGTCATTCGGGAATGGGTTTTCTGAGGCTTTCTAAAGAAATACATATTATCGTTCAGTTTGGCTTTGGAAATTTTATTATTGCCCTATATTTCTAGTAAAGTAATGTAGATCTAGTTTGATACAGACCATTCTATACACTACACCAGTACTATCAGCTTTCACTTTTCACAGCTCCCAAAACAAATAAATAAAAGAAAATAGCTTTCTTTTCTATGCCGTTTCTTTCTGAAATAGTACCTGCCTTACCTTTAATACTATCCCATAGACCCACCTAGTAGCTCTTCCCTTACGAGAGAGTTCTTTTGATCAGATAAGGTTTAATATGGAAAATAAAAAGAAATAATCATTTAAAACTTGACCAAAATATTTTAAAAACATACACATATATACTCTACCTTAACATATGGTGAAAAGCAATTTTTCCTAAAATATATTCTATGAAAAAAAAATTTTGGCCGGGCACGGTGACTAATGCCTATAATCCCAGCACTTTGGAGGCTGAGGCGGGTGGATCACCTGATGTCAGGAGCTTGAGACCAGCCTGGCCAACATGGCAAAACCCCGTCTCTACTAAAAATACAAAAAATTAGCTGGGCACGGTGGTGGGTGCCTGTAATCCTAGCTACTTGGGAGGCTGAGGCAGGGAGAATTGCTTGAACCCAGGAGGCAGAGGTTGCAGTGAGCCGAGATCACACCATTGCACTCCAGCCTGGGCAACAGAACGAGACTCCATCTCAAAAAAAAAAAAAAAAATTATTTCCAATCAGTTGGAAAATGTAAGAATATGCAAAAATTTAACAGATTTCTTTAATGTGGGTTTTTCCTAGAACACCTTTTTACATTTCAGAGGACATTAGAGTTCAGCAGGACACAGTTTGGTAAATATTAGTATAAAAAGTTAGGCTCAGCCGGGTGCGGTGGCTCATGTCTGTAATCCCAGCACTTTGGGAGGCTGAGGTGGGCAGATCACGAGGTCAAGAAATCGAGACCATCCTGGCCAACATGGTGAAACCTCGTCTCTTCTAAAAATACAAAAATTACCTGGGCGTGGTAGCACATGCCTGTAGTCCCACCTGCTCAGGAGGCTGAGGCAGGAAAATCGCTTGAACCAGGGAGGCGGAGATTGCAGTAAGCCGAGATGGTGCCACTGCACTCCAGCCTGGCAATAGAGCAAGACTCCATCTCAAAAAAAAAAAAAAAAAAAAAAAGAAAAAAGAAAAAAATCAGGCTCTCTGTAGTCAAAAGTCAAACATTTTTACTGCTAAAATAAGGCATTATTTTTTTTCCTTGCTTAATTGCCATGCCAACTTTTATTGGTTCTTTCCTGTCTCCCAATGAGTTAAAAAAGAAAAAAGTATCCAAATGTGTTCCCACCCCAACCCAAGCTTGTGATCACTTCTTTGTTTTTTTTGCTTCCCTCTAAGGGTATTTCTCCCTATAATTATACTCACACTTTAAGAAGTAGGAGCCATTATACTTTATTTTCAAATTTCAAATTAGAAAGTGATTTGGGTTTCGAAGCTTGTTTCTGTCTCTGGCTATCCAACTGTTTCTCGGCTCCAAGATGTGAAACTGTTTCTTCACCCTAACGGCAAAAGAGCACCTGCTATTGAGCATGCTTTGAGCGTTATTCTCCCAATCGTACCCTAGATAGGTAAGACATTTTTGAAATCAAAAATAAACAAAAACTTCTTGTTGTGATTTCTCTGTGTACCAAAACATCCTCTTGACATAAACTGTGTTATCCTAATGACACAGACAAACACAAATTATCTTCATTTGGGTTGCAGAGTTGGGGGTCATTTCTTGTGCTTATGAGCCTGCTATTCTGCAACTGTGAGATTTCAGACATGTTCAATTTGTGGATTTTATTTTTTATTACACATACATGTGTAGTATTATTGCTTGTAATACCTTGTATGAATATAAAAAGATTGTCATTTTTCAGGTGTATATTAACTTCATTAATTTTTTACAATTCAAATGATGGAGAGATTCCTATTGAAGGATACTTAGCTTTTTCTAATAATTCAGTTATGATTTTATATTCAGTGTAAATGATTTTGTCTCGCTGGGGCCAGATTATCCTATTTACCTTGACCCCCCTACCATGACAATTTAAATACTGCATTTAACTGTAGTATATGTAAGATTGTCCTTAACAAATATGAGTCTCGAAAGGTTGTTTTTGTTTGTGTCCTCTCCTCTGAAGTTTTCCCTTTAGGATGAGAGCATACGATAGATGTGTTCTAGTAAAGTGCTTCTTTTATTCATGAATTACAAACAGCTTAAGAAAATGTTTAAAGTAAAGCTATAATGATTAGTCCTGGTAGTCTCCATTTTATTCAGAATGTCTCTGTCAGAAATTATGTCATCACTACGGACTGTTAGCCAGGAAGTTCTGTCTAGCAGATGAATGAATAGGGAGTACTGAGTTTTCTAATAAAAGACACTGTTGTAATATTGAAATACTGCTAATGGAGGTTGCCAGTTTTCTGTTCTTAAATTTACAGGACATCTTCTGTGATTAAAGTAAGGAATACTTAGAGCAAGTCCTTAAAGTAAACCAACTATAAACTTAAGAAACCGGAAATAGAATTTTTTTTTAAACAATGCCATTTAAGTCCCTAACTTGTCTTGGTTCAGCTGCTAGACATTTGTTCTTTGTCTCAGAAACGTTAGCAGAAAGCAATAAATATACTTCTTGCTTTACTCAGCTAACATCTGATTTTATCTGCACATTGCTTCCATCTTAAAACTTTCTTACCTTACTAGTCTGAATGGCTTGTGTAGCCCAATACTGTTATAATTGTCAGAACAAAGGGTTTGATTATTTTGGCAAGGAAAAAAGCCTGGTAATAGTATTTGCATTTCAATTAATTGTTTCATTCTGATTTGAAATGTGACTTATGTTAGATACATCTCTGACCCTTCCCTATCTCAGTACTAATACTAATATGTTGTATTTCCACTACAATAGCATTACATCTTACAAACATTTATTTCCTTTATAACTGACGTAGAGCTTTCCACATAGTAGATATTTAATATAATTGATGGTTTGGAATTCATACATTTTGTAGGCTAAGTATAACTCTCCTACTGTTTCACCTACTTCCTAAGCTAGATTTATCTTTACAGGTACTAGACTTTATAGAATTAATGGTAAATTCAGTATGCATATCTTCTATAGTAAACATAGAAAAACATTTTTGTAATAGGGCTCCCCAAATTTTAGTTTCTTGACTAGTAATGAAATATCTTATCTGTACTAGAGTTTTATTATACAATAATGACAGCATTTTCATGTGCTATGTTATGGCCAGTTAACTAAAAATAAGTGGATATTTAAAATGGAAAATGAAATTATCCCGTTGCCTGAAATATCTTGACTCAGGTTCTATTACAGGTTGCATATGGTATCTGTTAGAGCTTTGAATCTATGTTGGTTGTTGAATTATTATGTGGATTAACTATTGCATTCAAAAGTTCTTTAAAAGCATATGTCTGTTTTAAATCTTATACAAATTCCTTGCAGGTTTTGAGAGCAGTCTTTTTGTATGTCTTTCTTGTTTGTTGTTTTGTTTTTATACCAGAGCACCATGTCCTAAGCAGCAGTAAATTTAAAACATTGCTTAGGATAGTTTTATAATATCATTAATAGATTTTTATATTAGATAGTTTCTCTGAATTATTGACCTATTATAGGGAACATGGAAAAATTTAGAAAAATTAAAAGTTATACGGAGTATTAAGAAAAAACTTTTTATTTTGGTACTCCCAGGAAAACTAAAACCTCTTTCTAAGAGTATATTTTAGGAAATTTTCTAAAATTTTGTAAATCAACCTACAGAGAAAAAAAGTATAGAAAGTATTTTGAAATGTTTGTGTGTGTATGTGTGTGTGTGTGTACACAAGCCACATTTTCTCCTAGAACTCACTACTGAAATTTCTGAAAGTGATTCAATAAGATATATATTTCATATCTGGTTTTTAAAATCCATAGAATTTTTGTGTTTTGACCATCAGTTAGAGTCTTACAGTTTAGTCACAGTGGAATCATCAGCTTCAAAATGAAAGAACAAGATAGTCTCTTGGCATTCAAAAATTTAGCATACTTTAACTCATATTTGCTGTGGTGTTAGGTAGTGAATTATTCTTGTTAACTATCTAGCATCCAATGTGACATGTGTTTGTTGTTACCTACAACTTATCAAATAAACAGTTACCCTCTGGAATGATAAGAACTTGGGCTTTTTATGAAAAATAACCTCTAAATGAGGACAGAAATCTATATTAAGGATAGGCTATTGATTAAATTTAGAGATACACATAAAGATGACTCTCACATAAAATTTAGAATAAACATGAAAGTTTTAGCATGTCCAAACTTTAGGGATTTAGGCTTTATGAAGGTCTCAAGCCTGTCTGCTGGAATTCCAACGTTGTGATGACTCAAATTTTATCAGTAAATATGGAAAAATAAGCTAAAGTTCTTGAGAAATTGCTATCTAATAAGTGATTATTTTATTTTTTTTCTAGTTTTAAAATAAAAAATCTTTATCTACTATTTATTAGATTCACCAGTGTTTTATACTGGGGGTCCCCAACCTTTTTGGCACCAAGGACTGTTTCGTGGAAGATCATTTTCCACAGGGTGGGGTGGGTGAGGGGTGGTTTCAGGATTATTCAAGTGCATTGCATTTGTTGTGCACTTTATTTCTATTATTATTACAGTATAATATATAATGAAATAATTATACAACTCACCATAATGTACAACCAGTGGGAGCTCTGAACTTGTTTTCATGCAACTAGACAGTCCCATCTGGGGGTGATGGGAGTCAGTGACAGATCATCAGGCACTAGATTCTCATAAGGAGCACATAAGCTAGATCCCTCACATGCGCAATTCACAATAGGGTTCGCACTCTAATGAGAATCTAATGCCGCCACTTATCTGACAGGAGGTGGAGCTCAGACAGTAATGTGAGCAATGAGGAGTGGCTGTAAATACAGATGAAGCTTCACTTGCACATCTGGCACTCACCTCCTGCTGTGTGGCCCAGTTCCTAACAGGCCATGGATTTGTATCCGTCCATGTCTGAGGGGTTGGGGACCCTTGTTTTATACAATTCTAATTGTGTCATTGAATTTCTTTTTTCTTTTTTCTCATTGTTAGGAGGCTAAAAACAAACTTGTGCAGATTCTTCGTCTTTACCACCAAATTTTTGTCATGGTATCTTGTCTTTTTTTTACGTCTTTCTAAACTGCCTTCATCCTTGTAAGGGAATAGGTAAGGTGTAAATATAATTAATGAGATGCAAGGAAATGTTATTAGAAAGAAATTAGATTGTTATTTGAAAACATACAGAGCCTAAATGTAAGAGAAATGTCCTAAGCAAAACTTATTAACAGGAAATTTACTGAATTGGAAAGTACTCTTGATTTTATGACTAATTTGAATTGAGGTATTCTTATAGACACTCAGAGATTCCTGTACACATGTTACTTGTGTTTTTCCAAAACTATATACGTATAGTCTTTTTACAAATAAACAGTGGCCACCAAGAAAAATTTCAGCAGTACACATAAGACATACCATATACATGATACTCAACTTTGTCTATATCCTTTGTGTTCAAGTTTCTAGAAATTTTCATCTTTGTAAGGATATCATGTGAGTGTGCTCAAGGTTTGTTCTAAGAATCTAGCTGAGCACAGTGGCTCATGCCTGTAATCACAATACTTTGAGAGTCTGAGGCAAAATGAACATTTGAGCCCAGGAGTTCAAGACCAGCCTGGGCAACATAGGAAGACCCCCATCTCTATTAATTAAAAAAGAAAAATTACCTGGGCATGGTGGCATGCATCTTTGGTCCCAGCTACTTGGGAGGCTGAAGCAAGAGGATCAAGAGGATCACTTGAGCCTGGAAGGTCGAGGTTGCAGGGAGCCACAGTCATGACTCTGCACTCCAGCCTTGGTGATACAGCGAGACCATGTCTTTAAAAAAATAAAATAAGAATCTATACACAATTCATGGAATGATGTTGTTTTATAGTTTTACTGTATATTTGTTTCTGTCATAACTTCCAATATCCCAAAAACATTTTAATTATTTTTATTCAAGACATACATACAGAAGCAGGCCAGGCACAGTGGCTGATGCCTGTAATCCCAACATTTTTGGAAGCCACGGTGGGTGGGTTACTTGAGCTCAACAGTTTGATGCTACAGTGAGCTATGATCATGCCACTGCACTGCAGCCTGGGCAACTATTTAAGAAAAAAAAGAGAGAGAAAAAGAGAGAGAGAGAGAAGCAGAAATTCAAAGGATACTTTTTGAAATGCACTTAATGTAAAGGCTGCTTTGCATGGTTAATTTATTCCTATTAAAGGAATACTACATTCCTGCCACTTTTCTAGGTGGTGAATTTATAGCAGCGACCAGGTAAATATTGCTGTCCTCAGGGTGCTTACCTTTCAGTGGGTAATGCTTTAAACAAAATATCTAGTATATTAGATGGTAATAAGAACCTTGGAGAAAAATAAAACAGAAAAGAGTGTTCAGGTCTAGCATGAAAGGTTACACTTTCAAATCTGATCATTAGGGGAAGTCTCACCCAAGACAGTGATGTTTAAAAATATTTCAAGAAGCAAGTTGTGCACATATTAGGGAGAAAAACAATCAGTGAATAAATAGCAAGTATAAAGTCTCTATGCCAGGAGCATAGCATGTTTAAGGAATAGCCAGGAGATTAATATGGCTAGAGTAAAATGAGCAATGGGAAAAGTAAGTAGGAGATATAATTACACTGGGAAAGAGTGTAGGGGCATATTAAATAAGACTTTATAGGTCATTATAAAGACTTTGTTGTTTTTGTTTTGTTTTGACTCTGAATGAGATCAAAAGCCTTTAGAGGGTTTTGTGCAGAGGAGAAACATAACATGACTTATATTTTAGTAGGGTTATTCTCACTGTTATATGGACAAAACTGAATGGGGCAAAGATAGAAATAGGGAGATCACTTTGGAGGTCATTGCAATAATCCAGTGAGAGATATGATGACTTGGACTAGAGAATTAGCAATGGAGGTGTTAAGATACAATCAGGCTCTGGATATAGTGTGTAGGTAGATTTAATAGAAATTGCTGTTGAATTGAAGAATAGTTTACAAGAGAAATGAGTCAAGGGTGGAAGCTTCATTAACTAAGAGAGGGTAAATGGGGATAATTTGGTCTAGTTTTGTATAAATTATGGGGAAGTCTTGGTCTCATAGTTTAGTATTCCATAGTACCTTCTCCATAGTGTATAAGTGATAGGTTTTACTAATTTAATAATTTTTTGTCTCAAACTTGTGACTTAGACTTTGATAAACTTCTGTTTATGATAGATGGATTTTTAATTGATTTTATTGTTTGTATTTTATAATGGATTTTAAGGCATATTAGTGAAAACACAACTTAAAATTTATTTTCTTACCTAACATTCCAAAAAATGAACATATACTGTATAATGTTTTTTTGTCTCACTAATATATTCATATCCCTCTTCCCCCTTCTTGGCAAACTTGTCTGAAAGTATACTGTTGCATGTTATGTCATGGATGTACTGGAGCATGTGTGTAAAATACATGTCATAAATGGAAGCAGCTGGTTTCCTATGCAGTTAAGAGAAGACATGCATACAGCTGAGCTCTTCAAACTTCAGAACTCATTGGATTCAGTTTCTATCCTGTGTAAGCATGCTATGATTTCAAATAGTACCAATGTATAACAAGTTACCTTAATAGCTTAAAAAATTATTTTGTTTCGATAGTTGAACTACTAAATCTGTTTAATTCTCTTTCCCTCTGCCTTCAGTCCCTACTTACCTATCCTACCTCTTGAAAAGAACATTACACCTATAGTCTTAGTTTTAAATTCGAATCTGAAAAGGCCTTGGCAAGAGTTGGGAAAAAGTTATCATCTCAAAGGGAAAAGCTGAATTCATACACAGGAACTGCAGGATTACTCTGGCGTTTTACTAGTCCCTTGTAGCACTCGCAAGTCCCATAAATACCTAATGGAAAAATAGCAGAAAATGAGATCTGCAGCAGCCTTTTGAGATCAAATTTATGTTGCTGAACATTTTTTTGAGGTTGAGTGTAAAGGTCAAAAGAAAGTGGGTAGATTAAAGTTGCTGATTTTTGCAAACTTAAGGCCGTTTTTAAAGGTTTCTCTTTCTGTAGCAAGAAAATTTCAAGATAAATGGCTTTGCTTCATTAGCTGAAATGTCATGTCTTCCTTTAATATCTGTTACCTGAGACATTTAGTGATTTAGTGGTATTTATATACAATAAATAAAAATCTCAATCCACTTTAACAAATCTAGATAAATTTATGAAATTGCAGATCTTTCCAAGAACAGCATGATGATAAATTAATGTATATGTACATGTTTGTATTGCCATGTATATATGTATTTTAAATGACATATTTTAGATGTTTTTGTATGATATAGAAGGAAAAGATAATAATCAAAGTTTTGTATTTTTAAAGTATAGGTTATTGATCCAGCAGTGTAATTATAACCATCTTTTTTTAAAATTATTTCTTATATTAAACTATTACAATGAAGATAAATGACCTCAAAGAAAAGATCATGCATGTAATAGTATTAAAACAAAATTCGTGGATGCTTTTAATGGTCTCTTTACCTTTTGAACAACATTTTAACACGTTGTTACTGGTGCAAGCCTATATCTAAGAAACTGTGAGTTACTAGGGTACTCCAGACTTGATGCAATGAAGAACAATAAACTGCCATTTCTGGACATCTATCCTGAGTTGATAGTACAGAAAGCCACCACATATGTTAACATGAAGTTATAGATTATTTATATCTCCAGGGCTTGCTTTGTGTCTTTGATTTCATAGTTCAGATTGCCCAGTTATTAATACTTAGAATTCAAAAGAATAAGATAAAAAATTTTTACTTAATACATTCATTTCTGCATCACAATAAAAAGTTTTCATGGAAATTATCCAGATAATTTCATAGTAGAATAATATATGAAATGAAATCTTTTCTTTTTTATGGTAGTTGATAATTAATAGTAAATCTATTCAGTTTATCTCTAAGAAGTCAGATTATGGGAGACTTGTCTGTATTTTTCTCTGTTTAATTTTCCCAAAAAAATTCATAAGGAAAATATTAATTTTCATTTAAATCTCTATATTAAACATTAAGTGATCTTTTTATGCCTTGGAATCACAATGAATATAAATGTTATTTTTTATTATAGTTGATTTTGCAGTTTCAATTCATTTCTATTAAATATTTTAATAAACATTTTTATGAAACTAGGTAGAGGTCACAAATCTCATTAGTCACTGACAGCCAATTCTCAAACCCAGGTCTTTTCCTGTATACCACATTTCCTCATTAGTTCTCACTACACTGTATGGCTATTTCCGCCTCTTAACTTTTTATATTTTATTACACTCTTAAAGTACAACTGTACTTCTCTTCTCAAGTGCCCTTTTCTATTCAGTAAGGGTCCCAGGTGAGCAATGATTCTGACTGGGGAAGAGGGAGAAGATGGTGTTGTAGCAAGGAGTATTAAAAGGCCCTTAGGAAGGTAGATAGATGTATAATTTTGTCTCTTTCTTCTCACTGTTTTTGTAAAGACAAAGGCTATGCCTTAACTTTTTTGCCATTCTTATTTTTGAGACCGCCCATTAGGGATTGTTTTTGATGTCGTTGAGATGAAGTATTTGGTGAAGCCAAAACCTCCTTGACTTTTATAGTTTTAATAAGTTTGTGCTCTCCAAACCTTCATAAAGTAATGTCTAGTGATCCTTTCAGATATGGCATGCTGTCATGTCAGCTTTAAATAATTATTAATGGCATGATTTTTAATATTTTACCTAGTTAGAATCAGTAAAATTTATTATATATACTCTTTGCTGATCAGTAGAGCCTCTTGTGAAGGAGTCAGTATGATGTACTGGATAGAGCATTAGATGGCAAATTGGGTCTCAAATATTATTAGGCATAGTTTTGCCACTAATTTGTATAATGTGCAAGTTTAATAACCTTTCTGGGCCTACAGTTCTCCTCTTCTGAAATGGAAAGATGAATAGGTTATCTCTAAAGTCTATCCAGATCTAAAGATCTATTTTATTATAGAAAACTTTTAATCATACACACAAAAATAGAATAAAAATAAATGGCATAATGAATCCCTGTGTATTCATTACCTGTCCTCATATGTTATCAATAGTAACCCCTTAGTATCTTCTAATACCTAGTTCATATTAAAATTTCAATTAAAGTATCTAGTCCATATTAAAATATCATCTCAGTAATAATAGTTTATAGTTGCTTTGTTTTGTTCAAATTATAATCTAGACAAGGGGTGTGTGTGTATGTGCATGTGTGGGTGTGTGTGTGTGAGAGAGAGAGAGAGAGATCTAGTTGTGTTTTTAAGACTTATGGTCAAAAATACATATCGTAAAATTTCGCACTTTAGGCTGTACATGGTGGCTCACACCTGTAATCCCAGCACTCTGGGAGACCAAGGCAGGAGGATTGCTTGAGCCCAGGAATTTGAGACCAGCCTGAGCAATGTTGCAAAACCCCATCCCTACAAAAAATTATGAAAATTAGCCGGGCATGATAGTGCGCACTTGTAGTCTGAGCTACTCGGGAGGCTAAGGTGAGAAAATCACCTGAGCCCAGGAGTTCGATGCTGCAGTGAACTGTGATTGCACCACTGCACTCCAGCCTGGGTGATAGAGTGAGCCCTTGTCTCAAAAGAAAAATATTTTTTAACCTTTTAATTTATTTTTTAGAGATAGGGTCTCACTGTGTCACCCAGAACTGGAGTGTAGTAGTGCACAGCATAGCTCACTGTAACCTTGAACTCCTGGGTGGGGCTCGAGTGATCCTCCTACTTCAGCATCCAGAGTAGCTAGGACTACAGGCACACACCACCTCACCCAGCTCATTTTAAAAATTTTTTGTAGAGCTGGGGTTTTGCCATGTTGCCCAGGCTGTTCTCAAACTCCTGGCCTCAAGTGATCCTCCTATCTTGGCCTCCCAAAATGCTGGGATTATAGGCATAAGCCACCGTGCCCAGTCTATCTTAACCATTTTTAAGTGTAAAGTACAGTAATGTTAATTGTATGCACATTGTGTACAATAGATTTCTTGTACAAACACCTTGCAAAACGGAAACTCTGTAGCCATTGAACAGTAATTCCCCTTTGCCCCCTTCATACAGCCCCGGGCAACCACCATTCCACTCTGATTCTGTGAATTTGACTATTTTAGATATTTCATGTAAGTAGGATCATGGTTTATGGCTTTTTATGGCTGGCTTATTTCACTTCCCTTACCATGATGTCCTCAAGGTTCATCCATCTTGTAGCATATGACAGGATTTCCTTCTCTCTTTCTTTTAGGCCAAGTAATATTCCATTTTGTATATATACCACCTTTTTTTTTTTTTTTTTTTGAGATGGAGTCTTGCTGTGTCACCCAGGCTGGAATGCAATGGCGCAATCTGAGCTCACTGCAACCTCTGCCTCCTGGATTCGAGCAATTCTCCTGCCTCAGCCTCCAGAGTAGCTGGGACTACAGGTGCGCGCAACCACACCTGACTAATTTTTATATCTTTAGTGGAGACAGGGTTTCACCACATTGGCCAGGCTGGTCTCGAACTCCTGACCTCAGGTGATCCGCCTGCCTTGGCCTCCCAAAGTGCTAGGATTACAGGTGTGAGCCACCACGCCCAGCCACATTTTCTTTATACATTCATCTGCTGATGGACATTTAGATTGCTTCCACTTCTTTGCTATTTTGAATAATTCTGCGATGAATATGGGTGTGCAAATATCTCATCAACATCTTGTTTTCAGATCTTTGGGATATATTTCCAGAAGTGAGATTGCTGGCATTTTTAATTTTTTGAGGATACTTCATAGTGTTTTCATAGTGGCTTTGTCATCTAACATTGTCAGCAACAGTGCACAAGGGTTTCAATTTCTCCACATCCTCACTAGCACTTGTTATTTTTCGTTTTTTTTTTTTTAAATAGTGGTCATCCTAATGAGTATGCAATATCTCATTGTGGATTTGATTTTCATTTCCCTAATGATTAGTGACGTTGAGCATCTTTTCATATACCTGTTGGCCATTCTGTATCTTCTTTGAAAAATATCTATTCAAGCCCTTTGACAATTTTTCATTTGGATTCTTTCGGGGGTGAGGTGTTGTGGAGTTCCTTATATATTCTGGATATTGATCCCTTATTGGATATATGGTTTGTAACTATTTTCTCTCACTTCATAAGTTGTCTTTTTACTCTGTTGTTTCCTTTGCTGTGCAGTAGTTTGTAAGTTTGGTAGTCCCGTTTGTCTTATTTTTCCTTTTGTTGCCCATGCTTTTGGTGTCTTATCTAAGAAATTATTACCAAATTCATTGCTGTGAAACTTTTTTCTCCAGTGTTTTCTTCTTGGAGTTGTGTAGTTTTAGGTTTTAAATTTAATTGTTGAATTCATTTTGAGTTTATTTTTATATACGCAATAAGGTAAGGGTCTAACTTTATTCTTTTGCATGTGGATATCCTGTTTTTCCCACCACCATTTCTCAAAGAAACTATCCTGTATGCATTATCAGTACTATACTTTTTCTTTTTTTTTTTTTTTTTTGAGATAGATTCTCGCTCTGTTGCCCAGGCTGGAGTGCAGTGGTATGATCTCTGCTCACTGCAAGCTCTGCCTCCCAGGTTCACGCCATTCTCCTGCCTCAGCCTCCCAAGTAGCTGGGACTACAGGCACCTGCCATCACGCCTGGCTAATTTTTTCAGTTTTTAGTCGAGACTGGGTTTCACCATGTTAGCCAGGATGGTCTCGATCTCCTGACCTCGTGATCCACCTGCCTCGGCCTCCCAAAGTTCTGGGATTACAGGCTTGAGCCACCATGCCTGGCCTGTCAGTATTATACTGTTTTGATTGCTGTTGCTTTGTGTAATATGTTTTGAAATCAGGAACTCTGAGGCCTCTATCTTTGTTTTTCTTTCTTGAGATTGTTATGGTATTTGGGGGCCTTTGCAGTTTTATATGAATTATAGAATTTTTTTTCTGTATCTGCAAAAAAATGTCATTGGGATTTGTATAGGAATTGCATGTACAAAGGAATCCGTACATTCCTTTCAGTAGTATGGATATTTTAACAGTATTAAGTCTTCCAATCCATGAACACAGGACGTCTTTTCATTTATTGGTGTCTTCTTTAATTTCTATCAGCAATGTTTTGTGGTTTTCAATGTAAAAATCTTGTGCCTCCTTGGTTACTCATAAGTATTTTATTCATTTTTAATGCTATTATTAATATATTTGTTTTCTTAATTTTCTTTTTGGGTTGTTCATTGTTGGTATTTTCAAACACAATTAATTGTTTTATGTTTATTTTGTGTCCTGCAACTTTGCTGAATTTATTTATTCCTCCTAACAGGTTTTTTTGTATGTGCAGTCTCTAGGCTTTTTATACATACAAGATTGTGTTATCTAAAGAAATAATTCTACTTCTCTGTTTCCAACTTGTATGCCTCCTATTTCCTCTTTCCTTTCTTTCTTTCTTTGGCTGACTGCTCTGGATACAACTTCCAACACTACTGTGTTGGGCCTGGTGGTATGCTCCTGTAGTCCTACATACTTGGAAGGCTAAGGCAGGAGAATCATGAGTTCAGGAGTTCAAGGTCACAGTGAGCTGTGGTCATACCACTGCACTCCAGTCTGGGTGACAGAGCAAGATCTCATCGGTAAAAAAAAAGTGGCAAGGGGGGCATCCTTGCTTTATTCATTGTCTTTGAGGGAAAGCTTTCCGTTTTTTACCATCGAGTATTATATTACCCATCGGCTTTTCATATACGGTCTTTATTGGGTTGAGGTGATTTCCTCTATGCCTTTTTTTTATTTAATTATAAAAAGATGTTGAATTTTGCCAAATAGTTTTTCTGCATCAATAGAGATGTCATCTAGTTGTGATGTCTGATAAGATTCTTCTTTCTGTAAGTCATTTTCCTCCCCTGCCCTCCATTTTTTAGCTTTCCTTTGGTTTGTCAGAGAAGCCAGGTCTTACATTTGTCTCACATAATGTTCTACAAGGTTCAGTGCTTCCTTTTGTGGTGTTGTTCCTCTATCACCTAATTTCCTAATAAGACCTAGAAATGCATTGTCATCTGGTAGCTACTAGCTACATGTGGCTCTTTACTTGTACATTTTTAAAATTAAAGTTTAAAATTTTCAGCCATTGTAGCCACTTATCAAGTGCTCGTATAGCCAAATACGGGTAGTGGCTACCATATTGGATAGTGAAAAGGAACATTTCCATCATCGCAGAGAGTGGTCTCATATAAAGAACTGATATGACAGTGTTTTTTCCATACTCTATTTTGTCTTTTTCCACATGCCAGCTATCTCAGCACCATTTGGGGCTATTTTTAGATGTCATAATTTTAGCCAATACTAATGGGTATTTATTGATATCTCATTGTGGCTATTTTTTCATCAATAGTTTTTTGTTTGTTTTGGGGGGCAGATTTTGTTTGTTTGTTTTCATTTTTTTGAGATAGGGTCTCACTCTGCCACCCAGGCTGGAAGACAGTGATGTGATCATGGCTCACCGCAACCTTGAACTACTGGGCTCAGGTGATTCTCCCACTTCAACCTCCTGAGTAGCTGGGACTGCAGGTGTGCACCACCATGCCTAATATAAATATATATATATACACACACACATGCATATACACACAGACACACAGACACACACACACACACACACACACACACAGAGAGAGAGAGAGAGCCACTGCGCCTGGCCTAAATAGTTTTATTTTGAAATAATTTTAGATTTATAGAAGTGTTCTAAGATAGTAAAAATAAGTTCCATGTACTCTTCACCTAGCTTCTCCTAATATTAACACCTTAAATAACTGTAGGATCTTCATCAAAGCTAAATTAACATTGGTACAATACCATTAACTAAACTACAGGTTTATTTTCCCAGTTTCTTAAGTAATGTCCTTTTTCTGTTCCAGGATCTGTTGGAGGATACTACTTGACATTTCATTGTCATGTTGCTCTGTCTTGCCTTCTCTTTTGTGTCCTTGACACTTATGAAGAGTAGAGGTCAGATAGTTTGTAGGATATCTTTCAATTTGAGTTTATCTGTTGTTTCCTTGTAATTAGACTGAAATTATGGGCTTTTAAGAATACCACCACTGAGGTGATTTTGCTTTCTCAATGTATCACATCAAGGTGTACATAGTATCAAATCTGTTACTGTTAGTGTGAACCTTGAACATCAAGTTAAGGTGGTGTCCATTGGGTTTCTCCATTGTCTATTTGTTCCTTTCCATATACAGTTCATTAGAAATGAATCACTAAATCCACCCCACACTTGGGGGTGGGGGGGTAAATACAAAATGAATAGTGTTTAGAAACCTCATAGAGGAAGGATATAGCCACCACAGTAATTAATAAATATTAGTGGAGAGATATTGTGAAATTATGCAAATATTCTAATTTTTTAAAGTTTTACCCACTGATTTATAGCATTTATTAGTGGATATTGCCCATACCAATTACAACTATGGTGTTCTAATGGTGATTTTCTATTTCCCTCATTTATTCTATATTTAATAATTCAAATTCTTTAAGGAAGATTTGTCTCTTTGCTTCCATTTTTAATATTCTTTAATTTTTTTTTTGAGATGGGTTCTCACTCTGTATCTCAGGCTGGAGTGCAGTGGTGTGATCATGACTCACTGCTGCCTCAACCTTCTGGGCTCAAGTGATCTACCTGAGTAGCTAGGACTATAGGCATGTGCCACCACACCCAATTAACTAATTCTGTTTTTAAGAGGCAGGGCCTCACTGTGTTACCCAGCCTAGTCTCAAATGCCTGAACTCAAGTGATCTTCCCTCCTCAGCCTCCCAAAGTGCTGAGATCACATGTGTGACCCACCACACCTAGTCTGTATTCGTTTTTTACAAATTCAGTAGTCTTTCCTTTTCCTTTATTTTCTTTCTTTCTTTTTCTCTCCCTTTCCTCTCCTTTCCTTCCCTTCCCTTTCTTTCCTTTCTCTCCTTTCTCCCTCCCCTCCCCTCATTCTCTCTGTGTCATCCAGGCTGGAGTGCAGTGGCGAGATCATGGCTTGCTGAAACCTCAGCATCCTGGGCTTAATTGATCTCCCACCTTAGGCTCCCATGTGTGTGGGTGTGTGTGTGTGTTTGCGTGTGTGTGTAGATGGAATTTCACTGTGTTGCCCAGGCTGGTCTTGAACCTTCTAGGCTCAAGCAATCCTCACAACTCACCCTTCCAAAGTGCTGGAATTACAGGCCTGAGCCACTACACCTGGTTTGTTTCCATTTTTCATAAATTCTGCCTGGTGCGGTGGCTCATGCCTGTAATCCCAGCACTTTGGGAGGCTGAGGTAGGCAGATCATGAGGTCAGGAGATCGAGACCATTCTGGCCAACATGGTGAAACTCCGTCTCTACTAAAAATACAAAATTTACTGGGCATGGTGGCATGCACCTGTAATACCAGCTACTCGGGAGGCTGAGGCAGGAGAATCGCTTGAACCCGGGAGGCAGAGGTTTCAGTGAGCCGAGTTCACGCCACTGCACTCCAGCTTGACGACAGAGCAAGACTTCATCTCAAAAAAACAAAAAACAAAGCAGACAAACAAACAAAAAAACCCTCAATTGTCATTTATATCAATAGGGCTCATGGATATTTATTTAGTTCTTTGGGTTATAATCTAAAACTGTGTCACTTTTACTACTCAAATTCGAGATTTAACTATTGAGAGCTTTGTCGCATTGGCTTCTGTATCATTGTGACAGACCTGTCATCTTTTTATTACTTTCTTACTTTCTGGCACTACAAGATCATCTAGACTTTCTGAACCCCAGCTTGTTTCTCCAAGGATCACTGGTTCACTTTATCAAAGAAAAGGACCAGGCATGGTGACTCAATTCTCTAATCCTAACACTTTGGGATGCTGAGACAGAAGGATCACATGAGGCCAGGAGTTTGAGACCAGCCTGGACAATGTAGTAAGACCCCCATCTCTTAAAAAAAAAATTAGCCAGGCATGGTGACATGTGCCTGAGACCTAGCTACTTGGGAGGTTTAGGCAGGAGAATTGCATGAGCCCAGGAGGTTGAGCCTGTGTGAGCCATGATCATGACACTGCACTCCAGCCTAGGTGACAGAGCAAGGCCCTGTCTCTAAACAGAGAAAGAGAGAGAGAGAAAGAGAGAGTGAAGAGAGAAAGAGAGAAATAAAAGAAGAAAAGAGAGAGAGGGAGAAAGAGAAAGAAAAGAAAGAAGAGAAGAGAGAAAAAGGAGGGAGAGGGAGGGAGGGAGGGAAGGTAGGTGGGAAGGTGTTTCAAAACCAGCATCTGAGCACTGTTTTCTTGTAAGCTACTGGCAGTAATTGCTTCTAGGTTCTCTCAGCAGATAGAATTAGGAAATATGCTTATGTCTGCTAACTCATGTATACATAGACACACATTGTATTTAATCCTGTTACCTATGTGTGTTTATAATATATATAAAATCATGAGTTTATAATGGTATCTCTTACTCTAATTCAGTACCACAGAGTTCATGCCATCATTTCCCTTTGACTTATTTTAACTTCCTTCTCTGATCGTGAGAAAGCTGGCTCTGATTATTTGACATGTATTTACTTATTTATGCAAACCTAGTATACATATAAAGTCATTTAAAAATTGCTGGCTGGGTACAGTGGCTCATGCCTGTAATCTCAGCACTTTGGGAGGCTGAGGCGGGCAGATCACCTGAAGTCGGGAGTTCGAGACCAGCCTTACCAACATGGAGAAACCGCGTCTCTAACAAAAATACAAAATTAGCCGGGCATAGTGACACATGCTGTAATCCCAGCTACTCGGAAGGCTGAGGCAAGAGAATTGCTTGAACCTGGGAGGCAGAGGTTGCAGTGAGTCAAGATCGTGCCATTGCACTCCAGCCTGGGTAACAAGAGCAAAACTCCATCTCAAAAAAAAAAAAAAATTGCTGAATCTTACCTCTGTGATAAACCAATTTACCAGAGTACAAAGCTTATATATAGTTCTTTTTGTCTTTAGCACTATAGTATGTAAAGGAAATACTGTTGGCTACAGTTATTTAGGGTCTTTTCATTCCCACCACTTTCAGTAAGTTTATTTCATACATATTTAATACATTTAGACTAATTTATCACAGTTTGCATTCCATCTTGGGTTCCCTTAACATCCTAATTGATATTTTTAAATTAGTATTCGCTGAAAGAAACCTAAAATATTGCTCGTTTATGGTAGTTGGTCCCTTCCACCTGCCAACCATGGGAAAAGTTAATCTGTTTTTCATCTCTGTAGTCTGGTATTTTCTAGAATGTCACATACATGAAATTATAAAATATGTAGACTAGTGGTTCTGGCTTTTTTTTACTTAGCAAAATTCATTTAAGATTCATTCTTATTGTGTGAATCAAGTTTGTGTTTAGTATGTAAAATATATAGTTTAAACCAGATATTTTGGGGCTGATTTCTGTTATTGTATGGTATGCTTTCTGTTCTATGAGGATTTTTTGATTTGTTTCTATCTTTTGCCATATCCTCCCACTTTGGTTTGTGTGTATGTTTCTTCCAATAATTTGTGAGACTTGTATTTTTATTCAAGTGACCACGTTTAGATCTGTAACTTCATGTAACATGATTAAGATTTTTTTATTTAAAAAAAGGCTTTTTGAGACATGGTCTCACTTTGTTGCCTAGGCTGGAGTACAGTGGCACGATCTCAGCTTACTGCAGCTGCAACTTCCCAGGCACAAGCGATCCTCCCACCTCAGCCTCCCGAGTAGCTGGGTTTACGGGTGCATGCCACCAGGACTGGCTGTTGTTTTACAATATGTTTTTAGAGATAGGGTTTTTCCATGTTGCCCAGGCTGGTCTCAAACTCCTAGGCTCACGTGATCTACCTGCCTTAGCCTCCCAAAGTACTGAGATTACAGTAGTGCACCACTGCACCTAGCCAAGATTTTTTAAAAGATAATTAAGTATTCTTTTTTGGGGAATTCTTCATTCTCTTTTCCTAGAAGATTTTTCTTTCCCTTAGTGTTTTTAAGAATACTTAGACCTCAATTACATGATTTATCAGCTTTTCAGGATCTCCTTGACCCCTGGCTATAAAAGATGAGGAAATCTTTCTTACCGTCATAGTCTCACACCTTCCCTCTCCCAATTACTCTATTTTGTATATTTATTCCCGAGATTTATAACATTTATATTGTTCTGTAACCAAACATATTCTCCTCCTCCCTCCTGCAAATTTTTGATCTTATTCATAACAGTTAAAAGGCAATAAACAGAATCAATGTTTATAGCTAAGCCTTTCATAATAGTCATTTTATCTCTTGGTTTGCTGAGGTTTGTTCTGGTGGTTTCTTCAGAAAGTCACATAGAAACTATATTTCCCAAATTATTTTATGTTCTAAATTTTGTCTCTTCATTTATACTTAACATGGTAGTTTGACCAGATACAAAATTAACTAGGCTATCTTTCCTTGAGGAGGTAATAGACATTGCTCTTTTATTATAGGGTTTTTTGGTTTGTTTGCTTTAATGAGATAGGGTCTCACTTTGTTGTCTATGCTGATCTCCAACTCCTGGCTTCAACCAATTCTACTGCCTCAGCCTCCCAAAGCACTGGGATTATAGGCATTAGCCACTATACTCAGCCTATCTTAGAACTGTATTTATTTATTTCTAGAGACAGTGTTTCATTATCACTCCCAGGCTAGAGTGCAGTGGAGCCATCACAGCTCATTGCAGCCTCAACCTCCTAGGATTAAATGATCCTCCTGCCTCAGCCTCCTGAGTGTCAGGGACTCCAGGCATGTGCCACCACACCTAGCTAATTTTTTTAAAAAAATTTCGTAGAGATGAGTGTCAGTCTGTTGCCCAGGCTTGTCTTGATGTCCTGGCCCCAAGCAGTCCTCCCACCTTGGCCTCCCATAATGCTGGGATTAAAGACATGAGTGACCACACCCAGCAATTCTTTAAATGATACTTTGAAGAACCTGAGCACGCACATATATTTCTTCCCTCTTTGTTAGTAACTCTCAGTTCCTTATCTAGCTTTATTTTTCTGTCACCTGGTGTATATATTCCTTGGATTATTTGTTTGCTGTCATCTCCATCTATAGAATGCAACTATCAATAGTAAAGGGATTTGGTCTGATTTGTTCTCTGTTGAATTCCAAATAGCTTGTTAGTGTTTAATACTTAGCATATAGCTAATACACATTTATTGAATTAATAAGGTCAGAATTCATGATTCTGCCCCATTCTCCATCCTTATAAGTACTTTGATGGTTTTGATTGCTTACAAAAGGATTCGTTTTACATTTTGAATTCCCGTGCCTTTACTCAGATATGTCTTGGTCTTCACTACTGTGTGTCAGTGTTGTGCTCTTTCCAACTATATTTTTCTGTGCTATTTCTAGAAAGTTCTTCCACATGTATCTTTTTTAAAAAAATATTTTTTTGAGACAGGGTCTTACTCTGTCTCCCAGGCTGGAGTGCAGTGGCATGATCTCTGCCCACTGCAACCTCTGCCTCCTGGTCTCAAGTGATCCTCCCACCTCAACTTCCCAAGTAGCTGGAACCACAGGCATGTACCACACCTATCTAGTTTTTGTATTTTTTGTAAAGACGTGGTTTCACCAGTTGCCCAGGCTGGTCTCAAACACCCGGGACTAAGCAGAGCTCACCTCGGCCTCCAAAAGTGCTAGGATTACAGGCATGAACCATCGTGCCCAGCCTCACATATCTTTATATTAGGATTGCAGCTTCTGTTTCCTACTATTCCCACTGGCCTGGTTTATCATTCTCTATCTCTTTTAGCCACTTTGTTTTTTGTTGGTTTTTTTTTTTTTTCATTTTTTTTTTCTCCCTACCCCTCTCTTTTAGCCACTTTGAATTGGTTTGTTTTAGTGTCTCTTTGCCATACAGCAGAGAATTTTCTTTTGCTTCCTGAGGCAATCTGAATATACTTTCATGTCAATAAGCTGCTGATATATTTGGCCTCAAACCTGTCATGTTATTCTATAATTACTAAATATATATGTATACTGTTTTTCTATGCGATTTATTATCTCTGCTGTTTTTAAATTTTTTATTCTGGCATTTTGGAAAGGTTTATATTTCTTTTCTAGCCATTAGCTTTTCTTTTAAGTGTGCTTTTTATGGTGGCCTTAATCCCCATTTTTCTTATAACATTCTACTCTCCAATCAGTTTTAAATGATATCCTTTGATTCTCACCTATTATCTATATAACAGTGATTTTATTCTGCATTTTTCTCTCACTTCTTTGTTTTGAAATTGTATTACTTCTACTTTGTCAGAATATGCAGTGCTTACAAACTATCTTCTTTCCATCCTTTTTAATTTATAATTATAATTATCTTATTAAATGTAATGAGGTTTACCAACAACAGTCCTGTGTTTGAGTTTTCCCCCAATCATGCTTGGATGAAGCTTATCTTCTAATACATTTCTCAGGAAAGGTGTATGTGTACAGTATCCTCTGTGTTCTCTTTTTTCTATTACTTTATACTTTTTCCTACACAAAGACAGCTTGGCTGCATATAAAATCCTTGACTTTATTTCTTGGAAATAATGTTCTAGTTTTGTCTTGCTTTGTGTATTGCTCTTGAAGTCTAAGGCAGCCTAATTTTCTTTCTTTCTTTCTTTCTTTCTTTTTTTTTTTTTTAAAGAGACAGAGTCTCACTCTGTCACCCAGGCTGGAGGGCAGTGTGGTATGATCATACTTTACTGCAGCCTTGATCTCCTCAGCTCAAACAATCATCCAACCACAGCCTCCTGAGTAGCTGGGACTACAGGCATGTGCCACCATACCTGGCTAATTTGTTGTTTTTTGTTGTTTATTTGTTTGTTTGGTTGGTTGGTTTTGTTTTTGTTTGTTTTTTGTAGAGACAGGGATCCTGCTGTGTTGCCCAGGCTGTTCTCAAACTCCAAGCCTCAAATCATCCTCCCACCTCAGCCTCCCAAAGTTTTAGGATTATAGGCATGAGCCACCACACCCAGTCCCTAGCCTAATTTTCTTATTCTTATTTTTCTAATTTCTTACTCTTAATTTTATCTTTTTGCCTGTAGGCCTGAAAATACTTTTTCATCATTAAGGTCTAATAATTTTACCAGGATGTGTCTTAGACCTTTCTTGTTTGGGGTCAGTTTTTCCAGGTATGCAATAATAAGCTGGAAATATAGTTTCTATCTTATAGAGTAATATGGTAGCTCATGCCTTGCACATGCTTTTACACCAGCAGCACATCTTTTAAATGTGTAGATTGAAATTTTCATCTATTTCTGGAAAGTTTTCTTAGACTATATTTTAAATATACTATTCCATTGCATTATTTTTTCCTCAAGGATTCTGTGTTTATGTTGGATCTTCTTTTCCTATCTTCCATTTCATCTACTTTCTCTCTTTGTTATGTCTTTCTTCCCCATTTTCATTCTTTTGGTTGCTTGCCTTCATTTTTTCAGTGTACCTTTTTAGATTTTCACTTTATTAATGTATTCAGCATTGCACACTTTGTAATTTGTTTCTGGGATTGTTTTTTCCTTTTATTGCATTTCTTCCCTGATTACTTTGTCCTAGTAATGTTGAAGACATGGTCATATATTGTTTTATTTGTACTTCTTGTGGCTTATTGAGAGAATACGAAGATAAATTTGGTTTCAGATTATTGCCATTATCCCGAAATAGATTTTGAACTGTTTTTCTGTGCTACTACTTTATTACTCTAGTTTAAGAATGTCATTTATATTATCTTAGATTCACTTTTCCTCTTGTTCTGTCCTTTTCTCACCAATTTTTTTTATTACCTTTGTTAGTTCCTATTTCATTTTGCTTGCTTTACACAGTCCTGACCTCCATTTTATTTACTATATTTTTATCAGTGTTTTTTTCTCCATTTCTTTGATGGTCGCATTTTTCTTTCACATTCTCTTGAGCCCAGCCAGTTTGTGTTTCACCATCTGTTAATATGTTTAATTATAACTTCTCTATACTTTAGTGTCTCTGCTTAATAGGGATAATTGCTTCATGAATTTTGTCCATGCATTTGCTTATAATTGATGTGTGTTCCATTACTATATATTTCTGTTAAATATCTTGTATGTGTCATTTACTTTGCTACTTTTTTTTCTTCTGTCCTCATACAAATTCTGTTCTGGTTCCTTTTTTGTTTCTCATCTTTGAATATGGTGTTTTCCTACATTAGCTATTTTACATGAGGTTTAATTAAGGAAGGGGTTACACATGTATTTCATACTATGAAGAATTGTCCATATGATGCACATATGCCAGTTCAATTAATGGTCTTAACTCAGGACAATACAAATAGTACCTATTGTTTCCTACCACTATTCCTAAGCACCTTATATCAGATTCTCTTTTCCTTAACCCTTGGAGACATCTAGGGAAGATTCATCATAGTTTTTAGTCACTTTCAGCTGTTAAGGAAATTGCCCTGCTTTTGGTTATTTAAACAAATTTGAAGTCTGTTGTTAAAAATGTCAGTCTTAAACTATGTTTGTATTAGTCCTTTCTTGCACTACTATGAAGAAATACCTGAGACTGGGTAATTTATAAAGAAAAGAAGTTTAGTTAGTTTATGGTTCTGCAGGCTCTACAGGAAATGTGGCTGGGGAGGCCTCAGGAAACTTTCAATCATGGCAGAAGGGGAAGCAGGCACATCTTACATGGCTGGAGCAGAAGGAAGTGAGACAAGGGGGAGATGCTACACACTATTAAACAACTATAGCTCATTGAAAACTCATGCACTATCACAAGAACAGCAAGGGGAAAAATCCACCCTCATGATCCAATCATCTCCCACCAGGCCTCTCTTGCAACATTGGGGATTACAATTTGACATGCAGCTTGGGTGGGGACACAGAACCAAACCATATCATTCTGCCCCTGGCTTCTCCCAAATCTCATGTCTTTCCTACAGTGCAAAATAGAATCATCCCTTCCCAACAGTCCCCCAAGACTTAACTCATCTCAGCATTAACTCAAAAGTCTACAATCTGAAGTCTAATCAGAGACAAGGCAATCTCTTCCACCTCTGAGCCTGTAAAATACAGTTAGTTACTTCCATGATACAATGGAGATACAGGCATTGGGTAAATCCCTGTTCCAAAAGGGATAAATCAGCCAAAAGAGAGGGGCTACAGGCCCCATGCAAGTCTGAAACCCAGCAGGGCAGTCATTAAATCTTTAAGCTCCAAAATAATCTTTGACACTATGTCTCACATTCAAGCCACACTGATGCAACGAGTAGGCTCCCAAGGGCTTGGGCAGTTCTGCGTCTGTTGCTCTGCAGGGCTCAGCTCCCATGTCAGCTCTCAAGGGCTGGCGTTGAATGCCTGCAGCTTTTCCAGGTGCATGATGCAAGCTGTCGGTGGACCTACCATTTTGAGGTCTGGAGGACAGTGGCCCTCTTCTCACCGTTCCAATAGGCAGTTTCCCAGTGGGGACTCTGTATGAGGACTCCAACCCCATATTTCTCCTTTGCATTGCCCTAGTAGAGGTTCTCCATGAGCATTCACCCCTGCAGCAAACTTCTGCCTGGACATCAGGTGTTTCCATACATCCTCCGAAATCTAGGCAGAGGCTCCCAAGCCTCATCTCTTGCCCTCTGCATACCCACAGGCTGAACACTAGGTAGAAGCTGCCAAGGCCTACAGCTTGCACCCTCTGGAGCAGTGGCCTGAGATGTATCTGGGGCTCTTTTTTCCATGGCTGGGACGCAGGGAGCAGTATCAAGGTTGCACAGGGCAGCTGGTCCCTGAGCCTGGCCTAGGAAAGCACTCTTCGCTTTTATGACTCTGGGCTGGTGATGGGAGGGGCTGCTGCAAATGTCTCTGAAATACCTTAGCAGCATTTTCCCCACTGTCTCGGCTATTAACATTTGGCTCATCTTTACTTATGCAAATTTCTACAGCCAACTTAAATTCCTGCCCAGAAAATTTCTCTTTTCTGCCACACGGTCAGGCTGTACATTTTCCAAACTTTCCAAATTCTGTTTCCCTTTTAAATATAAGTTCCAGTTTCAGATCATCTCTTTGCTCACATATATGAGCATATGCTGTTAGAAGCAGACAGGATACATCTTGAATGTTTTGCTGCTTAGATATTTCTTCTCCCAGATACCATAAATCATCTCTCTCAAGTTCAAAGTTCCTCATTTCCCTAGAGAAGGAGCACAATGCTGCTAGTCTGTTTGCTAAAGCATAGCAAGAGTGACCTTTACTCCAGTTGCCAAGAAGTTCCTCATCTCCATCTGAGACCTCCTCAGTCTGGACTTGACTGTCCATAGCACTATCAGCATTTAGGTTACAACCATTTAACAAGTCTCTAGGAAGTTCCAAACTTACCTGTATCTTACTATATTCTTATGAGCCCTCCAAACTGTTTCAACCTCTGTGTGTTACACTGTTCCAACGTTGCTTCCACATTTTCAGTCATCTTTATAGCCATGCCCCAGTAGTAGGTACCATTTTTCCGTATTAGTTTGTTCTCGTACTGCTATAAAGAACTACCTGAGACTGGGTACCTTAGAAAGAAAAGAGGTTTAATTGGCTCATAGTTCCGCAGGCTCTACAGGACATATGGCTGGGGAGGCCTCAGGAAACTTACAATCATGGCAGAAGGGGAAGCAGGCACATCTTAAATGGCTGGAGCAGAAGGAAGAGAGACAAGAGGGAGGTGCTACACACTGTTTAACATCCAGATCTCATTGAGAATTCACTCATTATCACAAGAACAGCAAGAGGGATATCTGCCCTGCTAGGCCCCTCTTCTAACATTGGGGATTAAAATAAACACGTGATTTGGATGGGAACACAAATCTAAACCTATCAGTGTTTTCATTTTTTATTTTTATTATTTTTATTACAAAGCTCAGCTTTCCAATATACTCTGCTTATAAACTGAAATTTTTAATATTATTTAAAATGTCAATTCTCCCTACAGTGAGCCATAGAATCAATGCCTTTCCAACCAAAAAACAAGATTTTTGTGAAACTTTACCATACATTTCTATGGAAAAGCAAAACGGCAAGAATATTCAAACTACTCCTGAAGAGGGACAACAAAGTGGGATGTAGCCTACCATATATCTGAACATTCTGTGATTTTTGTAATATAGCAGTTCGCTATTAGGACAGTGGTAGACCAGTGTAATGGGACAGAGAGGACAGAGACAGATGCCTTCATTTCCATAAGGAAATGGTTGATTATTCAATAAATGGTGCTGCGATAATTATTTTTTCATAACAAAAAAGTGAAATCAAATTTCTGTTTTATACTATACTCAAAAATCAATTTCAGGTGAATTATAGATCTAAATATGAAGGTAAAATGACAGAGCTTTTGGAAGGTAACTTTTGAGAATATCTGTATGATCTCGGGGTGTGGAAGAATTTCTTAAGCAGGACACAAAAGCATAAAGGCAAAGACTAATAAGTTCTACCACATTAAAATTAAGAGCCTTTGTTTATCAATAGGTACCTTTAAAAGATTAAAAGGCAAGCCACTGAGTAGGAGAAGACATGTGTGACACAAATAACCCAGAAAGAATTAATATCCATAATATATTTTTAAAATTTTAGTAGTCAATATGGAAAAGACAACACAGAAGAAAAATAGTCAAAAGATACCAACAGGAAATTTACCTTAGAAGAAAATCACATGTGTATTGAAGGAATGAAAAATTGTTCTACCTCATCATTAATTAGGGAAATGCATTAGCCGGGCATGGTGGCACATGCCTGTATTCCCAGCAATTCAGGAGGCTGAGACGGGAGTATTGCTTGAGCCCAGGATGTCAGGGTTGCAGTGTGGTATGATCTTACCACTGCACTCCAGCCTGGGTGACAGAGTGAGACCCTATCTCAAAATAAATAAATAAATAAATAAATAAATAAATAAATAAATAAATAAATAAATAAATAATCCTTTGAAAAATAAGGGAAATTCAAATGTAATCCACAATGAGGTATCATTTTATACCAGTTGATAAAAATTTTAAAGTCTAAAAATTTCAAATACTGCATAAAATTAGAATTACTGACTCTTACACACTTGAAGATACAAATTCCCTACTATCCCCAGAAAATGTTATTGCTTTTAGACACTAATTATATCTAATATCTAGAACTTAGTCTAATAAACTATGAACAAGACCTCTACCAAGAACACTTAAAACATAACTGTGAGAACTTAAAATGTAAATGGAGGTGTGTTTTAAAGATGTTTATTTATTAGAAGACTCAATACTGTAAAGATGCAATATTTGTCCATTTTAGTCTGTAATTTCAATGCAATTCTGATTAAAATCCTAACAAGTAGGGGTGTATATGAGTGTAAATTGACAAACTCATTTTTATATGTTTTTGGAAAGTCAAAGGATAATAATAGCCAAGACCATCTTCAAGACAAATAAGATGGGAGAATTTACTGGTGATATGGTTAGGCTTTTTCTCCCATATCCGCAAATCTCATCTTGAATTGTAATCCCTATAATCCCCACGTGTCAAAGGAGAGACCTGGTGGGAGGTGATTGGATCATGGGGGCGGTATCCTTCAGGCTGTTCTTATGATAGTAAGTGAGTTCTCATGAGATCTGATGATATTATAAGTGTAGTTGTCTTTTACACACTTGCACGCTCTCGCTCTCTCTCTCGCCTGCCGCCATGTAAGACGTGTGTCTTCCCCTTCTGCCATGATTGTAAGTTTCCTGAGGTCGCTCTAGCCATGTGGAACTGTGAATCAATTAACTCTTTTTTCTTTAGAAAATACCCAGTCTTGGGCAGTACTTTATAACCGTGTGAGAACAGACTAATACAACTGGATATTGAGTTATCTTATAAAGTTAAAATAATAAGACATTGTGACATTGGTGCAGTGATAAATAATGGAACAGAATAGGAAACGCAAAAACACACCAACAGATATAGTTTTCCATTTTGATTGTTCCTTTCATTAGATGTTTAAAAATTTATAATGAATATGTACTTTTAGTCAAAATTTATTTACTTGAGAAGCAAAGTGATGTATGGATTATGGCCTCTGAGGCTATAATGTGAGTTTGACCCAAATAATGATCCAAATGTGAGTTCCAGTCCCAGTTTTGTCCTATACTACTAGCTGTTTGAGCGTATTCAACTGGTCTGTGGTTCTTAGTTTTTTTATCTTTAACACAAGATAATAAAATTTCCTCTCAGGATTACGGTGAGAATTTGACATAACAAGTATAATCCTGCTGGCACATGCTGTTCCCTTGATGAGGGGAATTTGTTATTATGTTTCTTAGGAACACAAAACTTCTATTTATTCTTGGTAAGAATTCATGTTTCCCAGATCTATGTGTACTATTTGTTACATTTAAGGTTATCAAATTGTATCCTTGGTAATGGTTGCCACTGGATCTTTTTTGGAATATGTACAACTCCTTATTCAGAGTGGCTTTCTAATCATGATTAGTTTTTGTAGTTTTGGAAGAGCCATATTACTGCCCTGCATTCATAAAGCAGTCTTGTAAACACTGATTATGATAGTGTTTTGAAAAATTAAAAGCCTCCAAAATCATTAATTTTTAAAAAATAATGCAGTTAAATATAGAAAAGGATTAGCCATAGATATTTTGTAGTTAACCCTATTATCATTAACCTAAGTGAATAGAACCTAATTTTTGTACTTGCTAATAATTGCTATTAAGAATTTTGTTAATCGTGTATGGATTGGTGCTTGAGTTCAGAATGAATGATTGATAGGGGACAACTCTAAGAAATATAGCACTTACATTAATGTTTTATTAAACAGAAAAAGCTTTATGAGTTACAGTCTTAAAATCTTTATTATTTATTTTATGAAATATTTCATTTTGTTTTTTTTCTGGGCACTTTAAAATTGAGATGAGGATGGTAGAATTTGCCAGTTTATTTTTTGGCTATTTTTTTTTAACCCATCTTATTTTGAAAACAAATTTAGTAATATTTTTCTCAACATCCTGAAATTGTGTAACCTGTAGAAACTTCCCACTGTCTTTTTAAACTTATTCTTAAATACCACATTTAATATAGGATAAATAAGTCACAAAGCTTGCTTATCAAAACAGAATATTGTATTCAGCTTTCCATCGGAGCTTTTGGGGAAGACATCGCAGTATTGTACTGTCTCCCAAGATGCAAAGTATCAGGCTTTAAATAATGAAAATAAGGGAAATGCCAATAGAAAATTAGAAAAAATGTTAGAACAGTTAAAAACAGCATACTGAAGCCTGCATTATTTGGCTTATCTAAAAATCATATGTTTTCAGCCAATCAGTACTTATAGTCATTCTATTTAATCTTTTAAGAAGGAGACATAATCCACCCTCACCAAGTGATTCAGTGTAGCATCCTAACTAATAATGACTTAATGTGTGTCCAAATGGCATGTAATGAGAAGTATGAAACATTGTCTGTATACTTTCTTGCCTAAGATACTTAACTGAGTCTAATCATAAAGAAAGTTCAGACATATCTTCACTGTGGAACATTTCTACAAGACAACGGCCTGGACTCTTCAAAAATGCCACTGTCATGAAAGACAGTAAGGAGAATGGAAGGAGACTTTCAGATTAAGGGAGACTAAAGAGACTTAAGCAAATGTAATATTAGATCCTTGACTATATATTAGATAATACTACATCACTGCCACATTTTGTGCTTATATAGGAAAATCTCCTTGGTCAGTATGTATCATAATAGGGTCATAATGTCTGCAACTTATTTTCCAGTGGTTTGAGGGGAAAAAAGATGTGTGTGTGTGTGTGTGTGTGTGTGTGTGTGTAAAGAATATGTTCTAATTGATACATATAGGTAAATAGCATAGGAGTGTTCATTTGTACTACTCTCAATTTTTTCTATAGGCTTGGTTTCAAGATGAAATTTGAAAAACCTTAAGGGAAAATATGTTTAAAGTATGATAATAACAAATTAGCACACTACATAAACTTTTTATAGCTTTTGTGAGTTTTTTTTCTTCAGAAAATCATATTTATGTAGATAGCAGGATTTTTCTCCTCTTAAAGAAAACTTTTCTAAATTTCAGATGTCAGAAATGGAGACATCTAAATTGTTTTTCCATTTCATCTCTAAATGCTAATGAAAACTGGACTTTTATGACATTAAAGACATTTAATTGATCTCTGTGGGATTTCATGTTTAGCTTTTTTCAACAGCTATATATTGAACATTTAGGTGATGAGATTGAGTAGCTAATCTTAGAGGCGCTCTATTGAGATTGTCCAGATTCCAACCCTGATCCCACAACTTACCACCTTTGTGATCTTGGACAAGTAATTTGAGATATCTGTGCCTCATTCTCCTCAAATATTCAACAGGATAATAATAATACATGCCAGTTTCTTAGGATTGTACTAATGCTTAAATGAATTAATATATTTGGAGCACTTAGGAAAGAGCCAAGTACATAGTAATTTTCTAAAAATTATACCTACTTATTATGTGGATGTTTGCTGAGGAAATATGAGTAAGCATACAAGACTGGACAGGCTTTGAGTAGTGAAGATGTTTTACTCACAAGCAAGGTAATTATGCCTTTTGTATTAAAAGAAAGTTCATATGGAACACTCTGCTTATATGCTTCATCTTCTTTTCAATCAGATAATAAGTTCTCCAATGTAGAAGGGAAATGTCAGAATATACCTGTCAGAGATTATATAAGTGTCAAAATAATACTATCTAGAGAAATTCAGGACATTTGGATAAATAAAGGAATGTCATGTAGTTTGGATAGAACATAGAGAAGTGAGGAAAGGAGACATTCCCAGATAGAATGACTTGAACAAGGATACAGATGCATGTAGTATACACAGTGGACTAGACCATTTATGTCTGTATGTACATATGTGAAAAAAAGTCTTTGAAATGTTTGCATTTCAATTAAATTCTGATTTTAAGAACTTATTTTCCCCCTGTATCCTGTGTTTGCTAGCATTCTGTTTCCTAAGGCATTCTTTCAGACAGACATACCTAGTCCTGAAAATGCTGCTATTATTGTTCCAGATACAAAGCAGGATGTCATAATTTTTTTTTTTTACTATTCCAACTGGAATAATATGGCTCAACTTAAGTTCTGTACAAAACTACTTAATGATAACTCACAAAATTAAACCAATTTATATTTTCTCCAGTTAAAATAGAATGCACAGATTTTTAAAGACCTAGGACACATTATTATAGCTAGTTCCTGAAATCACTAAATGTCCATGGGGAAGAAAAAAACTTGTGTAAGTAGGAATAATATAATTGGATTTGGAATGCTCTCTTAAGAGATTCTTTAAAATCATGTGAAATAAGTAGAGTTTCTATGATTTTTTAAAAATCACAAATAGCATATATCCGTTTTATCTTTAATAATGTTTGAGCCCATCATTTTGAAAGCATTGGAGCATGTAACCAATGTTTCTGAAAATGAACCATGATTCCAGTCATAATCTATATGCTTTAAAATTCCTTCCCTTTATTCTTTCTTCCCAAATCCATGACATCTGAATTTCAATAAGGAAGAAAATAAGCATGTTTTAAAAATGTTTTAGAAAAGATTTTCAAAATTAGATTAAAATGTTTGAGGAAATAAAAACT
Source organism: Gorilla gorilla gorilla (assembly GCF_029281585.2). Lineage (NCBI taxonomy): Eukaryota > Metazoa > Chordata > Mammalia > Primates > Hominidae > Gorilla > Gorilla gorilla. The sequence continues at coordinate 41,260,648 of NC_073232.2, read as the reverse complement.
TCTTTATGTATTCATTGTGATACTGATTTTTATCAATGTCTTTTTGTAAAAATACCTATATACTAACTTTGAATAGGTTCAACATATGGTATGTGTTATGCAATTAATGATAATGTAGAACGATGTTAAACCCACAGAATATTGCCAAGGATTTACCAACAACCAAAAATGTAATTATATAAAAGAAAAATGTAGTTACAAATGCAGTCTTTTGTCTTTTTACATTCTCTATATGTAGAGGGTAACAGAAATACTGTATCACTTTTTAGTATATGTTCTCCCAGAATAAGTTGCCACAATTAGAACAGAATTTAGGAGCCTATATTAAGCTTTAATAGTTATGGTTATTTCCATAGTGCTAGTAAATAAGAGAAAAAAACTTTTTGAACCCATGTCTCATTGTAGGTCTCCTAAAGGAAAGTGGCCCAAAGTCCAAATACTTCAATACCGTTCGTCTCTGCCTGATAACAAAGTGTTTTGTTTTTGTTTTTACCCTCGGACAAGCCAGTCAGCTGATCTTTGTCTTAATTTGTTCCTGGTAGAATTGAACAAGATGTTTGCAAAAGCTTCCTCTAGTTTGAAAATTGTGTTGATTTTTTTTCCCCATAGTAACTCACAGATGGCTTCTCAGGTTGGAAATAATGGTGTCCATGTTTAGGTACCACGTGTTAGATCAGATGTGTACTCATGGATCTGTGATTATTTTAACTTTTTCTTGTTATTTATAAAAATAATTATGTACTTCTCTCTGGGGTTTAATGTGTCTTTTTATTCTCAAAAAATGTAGTACATTGATCAGCCACCTAAAATACTAGCCCTATAGAATTCTAATAGTTAGGTTTTATATACAACCATTTGTCGATTAAATATTAAATACCGGATCAGCTTAAAATGGACACACAAAAAAACACTACCACATAAGCTATACAGTGCCTTTTTTCACAGTCTTATAGGTGGAAGATACTCAATGAGTGTTTGTGGAGTGAATAAAGTATCTTCATTTGGTGCATCCCATTTCCTTACAATTTATTATTTTTTATTTTACTTTACTTTGAGTCAGGATCTCACTAGGTTGCCCAAGCTGGACTTGAACTTTTAGATCCAAGCCATCCTCCTGCGTCAGCCTCTCAAGCAGCTGGGACTACAGGGATATGTCACTATGTTCGGCTTTAATTTTTATTTTATTATGAAAGTTTGCAAGTAGCAAAAGCGATGTAATGAACCCCATCTACCCATTACTGAGATTCAATAATTACTAAGATTTTGCCACACTTGCTTTATCTAGTCTTTAAAGAAATTTCTCCACTGAACGATTTACTTTAAAATACTTGACCTCCTGGCCTTTTACTCTGTATTTTAAAGAAAGCTGTAGTAATTTGTGACATAAACCAATAGAGAGCAGCTAAATTTTGTTATATCTTCATAGCAATTGACTATATTTTGGTTTGTCTTACCAATAATTTGATGAATGACCTTTCATTTTCAATTTATCTTTGGTAACTAAGTAGATAAGTGGGAGTGTAGGTTTACTTATTTAAACTCTTTGAATTTGTGTGCGTGTGTTGCTTTTCCCCCCGATAGATACTATAAATGGTAGTGTTATTGTGGTTAGGAGTATGGGGCTATGGAGTTGGGGAAAACATGTATGAATCTCAGTTCTACTACTTTACCTTTTGAATGTGGGCAAGACAAGTCTCTGAGTTGTTTTAGTTTTTTAATTTTAACTTTGAAATAATTGTAGAAAAATAGCAAAACTAGTTTAATGAATTCCCATATGTTAATATTTACCACAGCTATCGTATGTATGTATGTAGAGTTTTTTTCCTGAGTTGTTTGAGAGTAAGTTGCAAAAATAATGCCTATTTAACCTCTAAATACTTGAGGTGTAGTTAGTAAAAATTCACATTTTGTTACATAACCACAGTATATTTATCCAAAACAGGAAATTAACATGGATAAAGTATTACTGTCTTATCTAGAGATCTTATTCAAATTTTTTCAGTTATACCACTAATACCCTTCATGGCAAAAGAAAAATTATTTTATTCTTAGGTTGAATCCAAGATCACATGTTACATTTAGTTGTCATCTCTAGAAACTGCTGGTAGTCCTAGCTATTTGGGAGGCTGAGGAGGGAGGATCACTTGAGCCCAAGAGTTCGAGTCTGACCTGGGCAACATAATAAGACTCTGTCTCTTAAAAAAAAGAAAGAAAAGAAAAGAGAGAGAAGAAGAAAACAGAATAAGCTCATGGACTGTTATAAAGGCAATAAATGTGACATAAAGGATGCTAACCAAAACAGATAAATAGTAAAAGGTTAAATAACAGAGGACTTAGCTATTTGCAAGTACTGACAAATTTTCATGATCGGGCAATGAATGATGTGACGTTAACACATCTGACTTTATCTTTCATGACTTTGATATTTTTGAAAAGTATAGGCGTTTATTTTGTAGAATGTACCTTAAGTTTTTTTTATGTTTCCTTATGATTAGATTTAGGTTATGCCTTTTCATAAAATACTATGGATATGACCTATCCTTCATGTATCATATTAGGAGGTACATGATACCTGTTTTATCCTATTGCTGATGATGTTACCCTTTGATCATAACATTATATTTTCAGATTTCTCTACCATAAAGTTACCATTTTCCTTTTGTAATGGATCTCTTGTGGGAAGATACTCTGAGAGTACCTAACTATCCTATTTCTCATTACATGTTCACATGCTAGTTTTGACATCCATTCTTCCTAGAGACAGTTATTACTATGGAGATTGCCAAATAATGATTTGTTTTTCATTCCATCATTTTTTCTGCATTTGTTAGTTGGCTTTCAGCTTCAATTTTTATATCTGTAAAATGAACCTAATTGATGTAAAATTGGTTAATAACACCCAAATCATGTAGGGTATAAGATAATGCATTTTATTTTATTTTATTTTACTTTACTGAGACAGAGTCTCAGTCTGTCACCCAGGCTGGAGTGCAGTGAGTGACATGATTATGGCTCATTGCAGCCTTGAACTCCTGGGATCAAGTGATCCTCCCACCTCAGGCCTCCCTAGTACCTGAGACCACAGGTGTGCACCAACACACCCAGCATGTATGTGTGTGTGTGTATATACATATATATGTATATCCACACATACATACATACACACACATCTTTACATATATAGACCTCATCTATATATATATATCATCTATATAGAAGAGATATATATAGAGATATATAGATATAGAGAGAGATATAGATATAGATATATAGACATAGATATATATCTCATCTGTATATATATAGATGAGATCTCCATATGTTGCCCTGGTTGGTCTCGAAATCCTGGGCTCAAGTGATCCACCCACCTCAGCCTCCCAAATAATACATTGATTTGGGACAATTCTTAACACATAGCTCTTTAAAATATTAGATATTATAATTTTTATTATGCTAGTATCTACTTTTCAGTTGAAGAAATAGATCATTTTAAAGATCTTTGAAAGGTCATAGGAAATGTTAAAAATATCAGGTATTTTATGTGTACCTACCATGAATGTTTTACCTCATCTTTGGTAAGGTCAGAAGTGAGATGATGTAACAGCCATCATATGTATGTGTATTTTTTTTATTGACCTGAGACAGTTTTTGGTTATTTAATGCAGAAAATATATTTGCAGTGTACTTCATATGATATGCAGTACTTTAAATACTTGTTGTAATGTGGTCATTTAATAGGAGAGAAACTTAGAGACATGGTAAATTAAGTTTTGATTTAGTATACTGAATGATGAAATAGAATTATTTATGGTCATTTTAATTCTTTAAAATTTTTTAAATTAGTATTTTAAAATAATATATGTACACAGTTTACTGATTTTGTCCTTAAGGGTATACTGTAGAAAAGAGCAATACCCTGCCCTGTACTTTGACAACCCTTCTAGCTATTTCTTCTTTTACCTACCTCCACATTTTTAATCACCTCATCTATCCAGGTTAGATATTATGTACTTACCAACTTCCTACTATGATAAGATAAACATTTATCTCTCTTATATACATACATTCTGTCCTCTCCTCCTCTCCAGTTCTCCAGTAGAGTTTTTGATAAATCAGTTTTCAGCATAAATAATATTATACAGATGTATGTATTATTTATTTCTGAGACAAATTATATTCTATGGTGTTTTACAACTTTTAGTTTCTCCTAGAGTTTAGAATTCCCTTATCTTTTTGTTTCCTTAGGTTTCTTTATACCTGTGGTGACTTCCATACACGTATCTTCCAATAGCTTCTCACATTTATTTTGTGCATAGTTAAAAGTGTGAGTTTTAATTTGTAAAGGTAATTATAAATCGTGTGCTCTGAAAGCTTTCTTTTTCTTATTTTTTTCTTTCTCTCTTTTTTTTTTTTTTTTTTTTTTTGAGACATAGTCTCACTCTGTTGCCCAGGCTGGAGTGCAGTGGCATGATCTCAGCTCACTGCAACCTCTGCCTCCCAGGCTCAAGCGATTCTCCTGCCTCAGCCTCCCAAGTAGCTGGGAGTACAGGCGTGAGCCACCACACCCGGCCAAGTTCTTGTGATGGATCACATCCTTCATTAACTTTCTGAGAAAAAATACAAGGGAGATAAATATTTTGAGAACCAAAGTGTCTCAAAGTATCTCTGTTTACTCACTCTGGATTAATATATGGGCTCCATGTGGAATTCTAGTGAGAAAATTTATTTTCTTTAGACTCTTGAAACCATTGCTCTATTATATTCTAAACTTATATATTGTTTTTGAGAGGTCTGGTTCTTTTTTTTCCTAAGCCTTTATATATGATCTGCCTTTTCTCTAGAAGCATTTATGATCTGTCTCTGGTTTTCTAAAGTTTCATGATAAATAATAATGATGTAGATCTCTTCATTAATTCATTATATTAATACATTATTCCCTATAAATTTAGACAATAAGTCAGTTCGGTGAATTTTTAAATGAAATTTTACTTCCGGGGTTGATCCTCTATTTTTCTTTTTTTCTTTCTTTTTGATTTTTTTTTTTTTCCATTTTTTTTCTCTTTCATTGGAGTTCAGCTTTTTGCATACTCTTCTCAAGTGTCTGGTAATGCTGGTTGTGCATTTATATTTAAGAGTGATGCACTAGACAATGTACAAAATGAGACCTTTCAACTTCCTTAGGGTATTTGAGTAAAAGACAGCTTTTTCATAGGGGAAGTAATTTACATGCACCTTCTCCACGGCTATTTAATTTCTCCAAGGAAAAATGGATTCTCTAATTTTCTTTTTGGGTGAACTTAAGCCTAAGTACTGGTCAGGAAAAGGGTCAGAAGGGCTGTTTGGTATATAAGTGTTCACATAACCAGCCCAGCCTGTTCTTAGTTCAGCACTTCACCCATTTCCCTATCTTCCTTTGTGCTTGGAGTTCCTGAGTCTGAAGCCTTTCCAGTTCTTTCCTAGCCTACCTTCCCTCCATTATTCTGCAGAGGTAGGAAAAGGACACTTGTCAGGCTATATGAGGTGGGAATGGGGTCTGAAAGTTCTGCTGTTAATTATCTCCCTATTTTCAGCTCTACTAGTTACCTGGTACCACCATTTTCTGAATTTTCCAAGGTTTGGAGGGTGAATCAGCTTGATTTTTGTTGGAATCTCCTCTTAGTAGGCTTTTATACTTTAGCTTTCTTCCCCCTGCTAATCTAATTACCTTTTCTCCATGTACTGTCTGACCTCAGAAATTGTAATCCAGGATTATCAGTATCTTCTAGTTTTTTTACTAATATGGTTAGTTTTATTTTTTCGTTATTGTCTTGAGATGATTTTTGAGAGGAGAATGTGCAGAAATGTTTATATTTTGGCATCAGAAATATCACCTTTGGAGGGGGCGAGCGGGTCTTACCCAGGCTGGAGTGCAGTAATGCAGTCACAGCTCGCTTCAGCCTCTACCTCCTGGGCTCAAGCAATCCTCCCGCCTCAGCCTTTCAAGTAACTTGGACTACAGGCATGTGCCACTGCTATGGTTTGGCTCTGTGTCCCCACCCAAATCTCACCTTGAATTGTAATAATCTCCACGTGTCAAGGGTGGGACCAGGTGGAGGTAATTGAATCATGGGGGTGGTTTCCTCCACGCTGTTCTCATGATAATTAATGAATCTCACAAGATCAGATGGTTTAATAAGCATCTGGAATTTCCGCTGCTTGCATTCATTCTCTCTCCTTGCCACCTTGTGAAGAGGTACCTTCCGCCATGATTGTAAGTTTCCTGAGGCTTCCAGCCATGCTGAACCGTGAGTTGATTAAACTTCTTTTCTTTATAAATTACCCAGTCTCAGGTATTTCTTCACAGCAGTGTGAGAATGGACGAATACAGCCACCATGCCACACTATGTTTTAAATTTTTTTGTAGACACAGAATCTTGCTGTGTTGCCCAGGCTGGTCTCAAACTCCTTGGCTCAAGTGATCCTCTTGCTTCCACCTCCCATAGTGCTAGGATTATAGGCATGAACCACCATGCTTAGCCAGAAATACTATCTTAAAATCAACTCTGCATAATTCACTGACCCATCATTAAAATTTGTCAGTACTTAAAAATAGCTAAGTCCTCTGTTATTTTATTTAACCTTTTACTGTGTAGTTTATTTGTTTTGGTTGGTATCATTTAAGCCTCATTTATTGCCTTTACAGCAGTCCAAACAGAGGCTATTCTGTTTTCTTTCTCCTCCTCTCTCATTTTTTTTCTCTTTTTTAAGAGACAGAGTCTTACAGTGTTGCCCAGGTTGGACTCAAATGCTTGGGCTAAAGTGATCCTCCCTGCTCAGCCTCCCAAGTAGCAGAGACTACAGGGACTACGGGCGCCACCTTGCCTAGCTCCCCCTCTCTCTTATCTTCTTTACCCTAGTTAAATTATTTCTGCTTTGTCCCAAAAAATAATATTTGTACATTACTCTCCACATGGCTTTATGGTGGAGTAAGGGTGATGCTTGAGTGTAAGAAGTTTTACACTGGGATGTGGTACTTTTCCTTTTTTCACTTATAGTTGTTTTGAAGTTTGGGCATTCTTTTTGTCTTCAAATTGTGCTGAAGGCATGGTGTTTTTGTAGATTTATTTTTCTGTCCTTGTTCTATATTCTTTTGGAGAGAAACAGGGCTAAGGCGGCAACCATTGCTTCAGCTATCTGGAATTCCTCAATTTATTTTAACTTTATATACCATCTTTTCTCCCACCTCTCTCTTCATTATAAGCAGACTCATTCATTCACAGTATGTTTAGTGAGTGCTATGTGCCAGGCATGGTTCCAGGGATATGGTAATGAACAAATGTCTTTGCCCTCATAAATATTATATTCTGGTGGTAGAGACAAAGAATAAAACAAAAAAGTGAATATATACTATAATGTTAGGTAGTGATTAATGCTATGTTTTAAAAAAATAAACAAGATGTGTGCAGTGGTACACTCCTGTAGTCCCAGCTGCTTGGGAGGCAGAGACAGGATGGTCACTTGAGCCCAGGAGTTTGAGTAGCCAGTGCACTTCAGCCTGAGCAATAAAACAAGACTGTGTCTCTAAAAGTATAGATATATCAATCAAGAACCTGGGGAAGTTCTAGTGCTACCTACAAGAGTTGAGGAAGACCTTTTCTTTTTTTTTTTTTTTTTTTTGAGACGGAGTCTCACTCTGTCACCCAGGCCGGAGTGCAATGGCCCGATCTCGGCTTACTGCAAGCTCCGCCTCCCGGGTTCATGCCATTCTCCTGCCTCAGCCTCCCCAGTAGCTGGGACTACAGGCACCTGCCACCACGCCCGGCTAATTTTTTTGTATTTTTAGTAGAGATGGGATTTCACTGTGTTAGCCAGGATGGTGTTGATCTCCTGACCTCATGATCCACTTGCCTCGGCCTCCCAAAGTGCTGGAATTACAGGCATGAGCCACTGCACCTGGCCAAGGAAGACCTCTTTGAAAAAGTGTTACATTAGCAAATTTTGTTTTGTTATAGAATAGTAAGTACATCTTTTTATATTAGCATTTACCTTATGTAAATCATTAAGATTTTACCACTGATCAGGTTTCCATGATAAGTTGTTTAATTTTAAAACTTCTGTAGTAGAATGGGCATGTGGTGTTATGGAATTCATACCAAATAAGAAGAATTTTACAGAAAGTAAAACCTCAAGCTGTCTACTATTCAACTCTTCTCATTCTGCTTTAGAGAACTGCTATTGATAAAAGATTATTTGAGAAACATATAATCTATCCTTTTCTCTAATAACTCTACATTTTATTTTTTATTTTTATTATACTTTAAGTTTTAGGGTACATGTGCACAACGTGCAGGTTAGTTACATATGTATACATGTGCCATGTTGGTGTGCTGCACCCATTAACTTGTCATTTAACATTAGGTTTATCTCCTAATGCTATCCCTCTCCCCCCCACCAGCCCACAACAGGCCCTGGTGTGTGTTGTTCCCCTTCCTGTGTCCATGTGTTCTCATTGTTCAATTCCCATCTATGAGTGAGAACATGTACACTATTCACAATAGCAAAGACTTGGAACCAACCCAGATGTCCAACAATGATAGACTGGATTAAGAAAATGTGGCACATATACACCATGGAATACTATGCAGCCATAAAAAATGATGTGTTCATGTCCTTTGTAGGGACTCGGATGAAGCTGGAAACCATCATTCTTAGTAAACTATCACAAGGACAAAAAAACTCTACATTTTATGCTTGGACTATCAGAAAAACTGTTTACTTGAAAACAGTTTACAGAAAAACTCTTTACCCCGACATGTATTGATTTGTTGCTTTGTGTTTTTTGAGACAGGGTCCCACTCTGTCACCCAGGCTGGATTGCAGTGGTATGATCATAGCTCACTGCAACCTCAAACTCTGGGGCTCAAGCAATCCTCCTACCTCAGCCTCCCTAGTAGTTGGGACTACAGGTGTGTGCCATCACACCTGGCTAAATTCTGAGTTGTTTTTTATATTGAAGCCTTAATCTTTCATTGAGGAATACCACAATAAACAGACTGAGCTTGCTGTTGAGAAGTTGTTGAGGACAACATAGTCTTCTGTATTAATGTTTAACATATTAAAGACCCTATGAAAAGTTTATTTTAGAATCATGTGTTTCTTATAAGAAAGTGACATTTTTGGCCGGGCACAGTGGCTCACGCCTGTAATCCCAGCACTTTGGGAGGCCGAGGTGGGTGGATCACGAGGTCAGGAGATCGAGACCATCCTGGCTGAAGCAGTGAAACCCCGTCTCTACTAAAAATACAAAAAATTAGCCAGGCGTGGTGGCGGGCACCTGTAGTCCCAGCTGCTCGGGAGGCTGAGGCAGGAGAATGGCGTGAACCCGGGAGGCGGAGCTTGCAGTGAGCAGAGATTGCACCACTGCACTCCAGCCTGGGCGACAGAGCGAGACTCCATCTCAAAAAAAAAAAAAAAAAGTGACATTTTTATCTCTTCAAGCATGAAAAGTACATAACTAGGCATGTCTTACTTTTTGCTTTCACTGTCAAGAAATTGGAAACAAATTCAGAGCTAATTCAAGACGCCTCTGCCATGTATTTCTTTTTCTCCCCAATCTTATACTGTTCTGTTTTCTCTGATCATTTTTTTTTAGGTTGTCTCACTAATTATGGAACAATGGCAGGGATGTGTATGAAAGAGTGAGCAGGTAGATAAGTCAATAGATGAATGCTGTTGCCTCCTCAAATCATTAGTTGTATGAGCTTGGGTGAGTTAAACAACCTTTCTGCGCTGTTAATTTCATCTGCAAAATGAGAGGATTAATAGATCAAATATTTGTAGCTGCAGAACTCTGTTTTCATGGGAAATAATTTGGAAGCCCGAAATAGAAGCCAAGTAGTAGCAGAAGTGTTGTGTCAGGCCAGTGCCATAGTGGCCGGGAAACTAAGCCTCATTTTTTATCCAGATCATATTAGAACTGCCTCTTGGAACAAAGAAACACTACCTCTAGTGTTTCTGCAATACAGTGTTCTGTATTACAGCCTTGACTACTCTACTTTTTCCCCCACTCCAGCCAAGTTTTACGTTTTGTAGTAGGCCTCCTTTTTGCCATCTTCATGAAGATTCTGAATTTTCCTGGATGGATAAAAATCATAAGGATAATAAATGGATATTTCAGTGTTTTTTTAATCAGTGGTTTGCAAAACCACCTGGAGGGCTTGGGAAAACACAGGTTGCTGTGTCCTACCCACACAGGTTTCTGATTCAGTAAGTCTGTGGTATGACCAAGATATTGCATTTTGAGCAACTTTCCAAGTGATTCAGAAATTATACTTTGAGAACTACTATCCTATGTGAGTATTAAAAATGTATTTTAGTCACTTATTTTAAAAATTACATCAAATCATATAACTTCATAAAGCTCAGAAAACAATGTCTGAGTAATATATGGTTTTTGAAAAAGTAACATTTAAGCGACATATTCCGATGTCATGGAGCAAGTGAGAAACTGGTTTGAAATGTTTGCTATCTAGTGTCAAGGGCTATCTATCCCTTTTTGACTTCTTGTGCTACTGGTGCAAATGGATAGATATTAATCCTGCAGCAATCAGGATTTGCTTCAGCAATAAAGAAATTATTGATGTCTGAAAGCAATCCTTTCCTTTTGACATGTTGGCAGCACCTAAGAAGAAAATGTCAGGGTCAATATAAGTGCATTTACTGACAGTTTGGCTCTTTCCTATGTTACAGAAAATGATTTCACATTTAGCTTTTATCAAAAACAGAAACACTGACCACTCTGAAGGATATAAACAATAGCTTTCAGCTTAGTCATTTTCCACTTATAAAGTGATACTTTCATAGAAATAAACAATGCAAACTTCAGAGAGCCAAAACAATTACCCAGAAAAAAATCATTGCATTTTTGCCATTTTTAACTCAGATTTAAAACAACTGTGTCTGGTAGTAACTGGAGAAAAATCAGTGTTTTGTGTTCTGTTAAGTTAAAACAGTTAAAATCACTTTATGATAAAATATGGCCAAAAAGAAGAATCATCTTCAATTAGGTACTTCAAGATCACTTGTATTCTCTGCTTCTCTTTCAGAGCCTGATCCATGTATTTCTTAAACTTCTTCATCATATATAAAATTTCGTGTTTATAAAATTTCCACTAAAACCTCAATTATTAGTTTCATGAATCAGAAGTTACAATTAGTTTCATTTCTGGCTCACCAAGATTTGTCAATTTCTGGATAAAAGGGACTCCCTATTCAGAATATCCCTTTAAATCTTTTTTAAAAGTGCACCTTTGATGTGTACATGTTTTTATGTTATTTATGGCTTCTGAAAATATTATGCAAAAAAATTGTTATGGAAACAACCCAAATGTCCACAAGCAGGAAGATACATTGTGATAGATCCATACAATGGAATATCATTCGTTCATAAAAAAGAATAAAGTACTGATGCATGATATAATGTGAGTGAACCTCAATATCAAGAAAATGGAAGAAGCCAGACATAAAGGATCACATATTGTATGATTCCATTTATATGAAGTATCCATAATAGGTAAATCCACAGAAACAAAAGCAGATTGGTAGTTGCCAGGGGCTTGTGGGGAGTGAGGAATGGGGAATAACTTTTTAATGGGAAGATAGGGTTTCTTCTTGGAGTGCTAAAAATGTTTAGAAGTAGATAGAGGTCATGGTTGCACAACACTGTGAATATAATTTTATGTGAATTTTACCTCAATTTTTTAAAGAAATCAGTTGATTTAAGACAACTGAATTCTAGAATTTTTGAAATGAAGGTGTTTCTCAAGGTCATCCAACCCAATCTCCTGTCTATTTTTCACAAATGAAAAAAACTAAAACTCATCAAGATTAAATACTATATATCACTAAGATTGCCTAGTAGCTAGTCCAAACCCAGGCCACAATTTGAGTATCTGGATTTTTAGCCCAGTGATTTCTTTTTAAACTACTGCATGCTGCTTTATTATCAATTGCTATTTTTTTTAATTTTTTTCTGGGAACATACTACAAGTGTTAGTTTAAAAGTAAACTAACATAAAAGTAAATACAAAAAGAAGCATAGCTTCCTTTGTGCCACATATAAGAAAGGTAGACATAGAGAGTGTTTATTGCAGTAATTTGCCAAAAAGCAAGCCATAGTTTAAATTAGAAGAGGTTTATTCCCTGCAGCACTTTCACAATCACAGAAGGCACCTATATTTTAAATGTAGTCTACATTGGCCTGGCTTATGAACTGCAACCTTCTATGATTGCAATTCACTTTTTTAAATTAAAAAAAATTCAAAATAATTTTTGCATAATGATTATCACATTCTACCACTTGATAATTTTTTGTTTCTTTCAATAGACGAAAGCACTCACATTGTAAAAAAATTATATAAATGACCTTGTCTTGTTGATGAAGCTAGAAGATCTGTTTTCAACGAAACTATTCTCAGAGGCATCTAGGGAGAAACATTTGAGTCAGGTTGGGAGTTAGAGATAGAAAGCAGCAGCAATTAAAGCAAGATAATGTATTACCCCCTGGAAATTGGGTGTTATACTCAAATGTAAAGGACTTGTATTGATTTAGTGCTAGCCTCAGAAAATAGTCAGATGTCCTCATTTTAAGGGAAAACTTTAGGAAATGTAATTATATCATTTCTTTCTCTCTAAATATGCCTTAGTTTTCAATTTCTTTATGTAGTTCGTTACTAAGAGGAAGCTACACTCTCATTACCACACTAAATGGATTTTCTATTAATATTTATCTCCAATGTTATTTTTATCTGGGTTGTTGTTTTCATTTCTACTTAGTATGTATTTCCTTCTTTCCTTTTAGTTCAGAGGTCAACAAAGTATGGCCTATGAGCCATATGCTACAATAGCAGAGTTGAGTGGTTGCAACAGATACCATGTGGCCTGCAAACCTAAAATATTTATTGGGGCATTTTACAGAAAACACTTGCCAGTCCTTGCTTTAGTTGACCAAGTAGAAAAGGAAGAGCAGATTCTATAGAGTGAATAAATATCACCAGCAAAGGAAAGGATATAGAAAGGTACAGGATTTATACTTAGGCTAGCTAGAAACTCCATATGGTCAAAGTAAGAGTTTTGTGGATGTGAGTCATGAGAGATTATATAGGAAAGATAGATTACTGTCAGATTTAGAGGATTTTTAATGCCACTTCAGGAACTTGAGCTACTATTGTTTAAGAAATGAGTCATTTAAGGTTTTTTGAACAAAGGAGCTTTGCCAGAACAGGAAAGTGTTGCAGTAGGGTTTACAAAGTAATGAGAGTTATCAACTAAAGTTATGTTAATAGGAAGGATGACATACTTCCAGGAGTTGCTGTATAATTAAAATTGATAGGACCTTAGACACTGCATTTTGAGACAAAGAGATAATAGTTTAAAGATTAAAACTTCATTGGGCAGAAAAATTATTATTTATACACATATTAGGGAAGTAAAGAGCTAATTTTTATGGAAGGTTTAAGTTGATGGAGAAGGATTATAACACTACATAAGATAAGAAACAAAACTGATTACTAGTTATCAGCATTACTGAAGTTGTTCACTCATCCCAGGCACAGGCAATTTTTTACTCGCCATATTTTATCTCCAGGGCACCCAGCTGCCATCATCTTGTCAGGGTCCATCTCTTTATAAAATCCTCTTACTTTTGCTCTCCAGAATCCCACCCTGATACACAGATTTACTTATGCTACCTCATACAGAATAAAGTACTTCCATTTTCCAAGTACTCTGAACCATGCCCAAGAAGGGCTTTAGCTCTCTCAAATAAAAAGACTTATCTCAAGGTGTTTAATTCAAGTAGAGCCACAGTTCCCAAACTGTGCACTGACACCCCAGGGTACTGCAGCAGACTCACAAGAGTGCTACAGGATATTTTATATCGGTTTCAAAATTAAATTTTGCTACATTCCTTTTGGATGATGTCTTTTTTAAAAATAATTACTGTTGTGGTTTTTTTTTTAATATGTACCTACTGAAAAATCAATGCAGAATGGGAAATGAAGGTAGCAGTATCCACTTGGAATACAAGGCTTGAAGAGTGTGCAGTATTCCATAAGCATACATATTCCTTTAGTAAATACAGTTAACCCTTGAACAGTGCCGGGGTTAGAGGCACTCCCCTCCCCCGGGTAGTTGAAAATCCATGTATAACTTTTGACTCCCCAGAAACTTTACTAAGAGCCTACTGTTGACCAGAAGCCTTACCTGTAACATTAATCATTGATGAACATGTATTTTGTATATTATATGTATTATACAGTGTATTTTTGTAACACAGTAAGCTAGAGAAAAGAAAATCATAAGGAAAATATATTTATTGATATGGTTTGGCTCTGCGTCCCCACTCAAATCTCGTCTCGAATTTTAATCCCCATAATCTCCACATGTTAAGGGAGGGACCTGTTAGGAGGTCATTAGATCACGGGGGCCGTTTCCCCCATGCTGTTCTTGTGATAGTGAGTTCTCGTGGGACCTGTTAGTCTTATAAGTGTTTGACAGTTCCTCTCTCATGTGCCCTCTCTCGCCTGCTGCCATGTATGACATGCCTGCTTCCCCTTCTGCCATGATTGTGTTTCCTGAGGCCTCCCCAGCCATGCAGAACTGTGAGTCAATTAAACCTCTTTTCTTTATAAATTAGTCAGTCTTGGGCAGTTCTTTATAGGAGTGTGAAAACGGACTAATACATTTATTATTCATTAAGTGGAGGTGGATCATCATAAACATCTTCATCCTAGTAGTCTTCACACTGAGCAGGCTGAAGAGGAGGGTGGGGAAGAGCTGGTCTTCCTGTCTCAGGGGTAGCAGGGGTGGAAATGATGAAGGAGGTGGAAAGGATGGCAGAAGAGGTAGGCATACTCAGTGTAACTTTACAGAAATACATTGTAATTTCTGTCTTATTTTTTATTTCCCTAAAAATGTTACTCTAAAAATGTTTCTATATGGCACCTATCCTTCCACCTTTTGCTTTTGGTTCAGTGCCCATATCATAGAAGGGTCCATGTTGTAAAAGAAGTCAAAAGCAGTCTTTTGAATAACTGGAATCATTCTGTTATATGGTCTAATATGAATTTGTTTCTGGCACTACTTATTCTACATCTTCTTTCTCATCATCTGGCACTGATTTGGAAGCACTCATCTCCATCAAGTCATCTTCTGTTAATTCCTGTGATACGGTGTCTGTTAGCTCTTGAATTTCTCCAAGATCCATATCTTGAAACTCTTCAACTTCTCCCCACTTTTTTTTTTTTTTTTTGCCATATCCACAGTCTCTTTTATGATATCCTTGATTGACTCTGTTGTAAATCCTATGAAGTCATATACACCATTGGACACAGTTTTTCTCTGGCATCAATTTATTTTTTTGGGCTTGATGGCTTTCATGGCTACTTTTGTAACAATGGCGTTTTCCATGATTTGATTCTTTCAGATATCCTTGGCGTTCTCTAAGTTGAGGTCTACTTCCATAGCATTGACAGTCTTTTCTATAGATTACCATGTGTAATGATCTTTAAAGGTCCTTATGACCCCCTAATCTAGATCTGAATTAGAGATATTGTGTTTGATGGCAAGTAGACCACTTTGACACCTTTGTTGTTGAACTCCTGGTGTGGGTGACCCGGGGCATTGTTCAATATCTAAAGAAATTTAAAAGACACTTCCTTACTGACAAGGTACTTCTTTGTCAGCAGAAGTTACTTCTCCTCTTATCCATTTTTTGAAGCCAAACCTCTTTCTAAAAATGTCAAGCCATCCTTTGCTGACATTAAATTCTCCAGCTTTAAATCCTTCACCTTCCTTTTGCTTTAAGTTGTCATATAATGACTTCAGGTCTTACTAGAGTATGCCTTTCTTATAGCAATTCTGTACTCACATTGTATTTTAAATATAAGATAAAAAGATATTTTACAGAAATTTCAAGGTTTTCATGCCTGCTGTCGTAGCTCCAGTGATGGCTCCACAAAGTCCTCCCCCAACCACCATGGTCCTTACGCTGGATTCATCTATCTTGAAATGGTGGGCAACCACAGCTGCAGACCTCAATCTACGGTACATATCAAGCAAGTCAGCTTTTTTTTGTAATGATTTTTCTCTGCTTCTTGGGAGCACTTCCAGCATCACTAGTGACATTTCATATGGGTCCCATGGTGATGTTCAAGATTTACAGTATTGCACTAAACATGATGAAAAATAATTCAAGAACCATGAGAGATCACTTTTTATTGCAATATGCAATTTACTGTAAGATGTAGGGTTCACTCAGAGATGATTAGCATCACATGGCATTTTCAATGGATACTCGCAACACTTGAGCTCACTGCAAAAGCAACAGGTGGTAGTTACAACGTTGTTACAATAGTACAGTATTTACTGCAGTTCATTTTATGCAGTTAGGATTTAATACTGAATTATTTTTACATTTGTTTACATTTCTCTTGACTCAAATGCTGCCATGTATGGTCTGTAAGTGTTTGCCTGTGTAAGTTTTGATAGATTTTAACTTTTTATAATACATTTTGTAGTTTTATGATAGTAAGTGATAAAATAGTATCTACATATATTTTATGCGTTCATGATGTACTTAACAATTTTTATCAATATTTCTAGGCTACACAGTTTGTCTGTAGAGTATTTCAAACTATCACAAATTTCCAAAAAATTTTCTGATATACTTCTTGAAAAAATTTTTACACACAAGTGGATCCATGCAGTTCAAACCCAAGTTGTACAAGGGTCAGCTGTATTGTAGTTATTTTTTAATGAGATTTTAAAAACTTTTTTCAATTTATATGTATTTTTCTTAACTGAGTATTAAATTCTGAAGCTAGTACTTATTAAATTGTTTGGACTTAACGTTAAACAGGACTGTTAGGCATTTGTTAGATACCATGAAAAAATGAAAAAAATAACAACAACACTAAAAACACTGTAAACTGGGAAAGTTTCAGATTCTCTGAATTTGAGAGAGTTGTTCAACTTTAAAATGAATGCATTCTTCCATAAGCATGTGAAAAGGCAGCAGTCTTTCTTTTTTCTCTTTTTTTCAAAATTGCTTTCTAGACTGGGCACAGTGGCTCACACTTGTAATCCCAGCATTTTGGGAGGCTGAGGTGGACAGATCGCTTGAGCCCAGGAGTTTGAGACCAGCCTGGGCAACATGGTAAAACCCCATCTCTACAAAACATCCAAAAATTAACCAGGTGTGGTGGTGCACACCTGTAGTCTCAGCTTCTGTGGAGGCTGTGAGGTGGGAAAATCGCTTGAGCCCAGGAGGCAGAGGTTGCAGTGAGCCGAGATCGTGCCACTCCACTCCAGCCTGGGTGACAGTGAAATCCCTTCTCAAAAAAAAAACAAAAAAACAAATTTAAAAACACATTCTAGTGACATGGGATTTTGTGTAGCATCTTAACAAAAATGTAATCACATATTTAAAAATTTTCTGTGCTTTTTGCTGTATCAAACAAAAAAAGTAAGAAGTGCTCTTCCCCTTAAGGTTATGGTCAGGTCAGAGTGGTAAGACAAATACAAGTTGCTTATATCATTAAGTAAAATAAAATAATTACCCTCATTTATTTCATAATATCACATATTATGGGCATTCAAAGAAAAATGTGTACATCTGTTAGTGGGAATGAAGAAAGAATTTGTTAGATTTTAAATGGGCATTGACATGTTGGTAAATTCTAACATGTAGAGGTAGTGGACATTTCAGATAGAAGGAAAAACATAAAAACTCAAGATTTATTTTGGGAGAAGCAAATTATTCTATATGACTGAAGCAAGGACATATGTTATGGAGTAATGTAGATTACAGCTGGTTTACTATAAGTTGGAGTACTATCGTGGAGCACTTTGAATGCTGGGGTGTGAGGCATTTGGATTCAATTTACTAGGAGAAGAAGAGTGATTAGGGTGATTAATCTGTCAGCAAGATATAGGATGATTAAATCAAGGAGAGAAAGGAGGCAGGGATAGCTTTTTAAAAGGGAATGATGGATTTTGCTTTATGTATATGTATTTCAAAGGAAACACCAAACTGTTGATCTTTAAAGAGCATACTTTTGTTCAGCACTGTAACAGTTGTAACATAAAACTCACTTTTCTGAGGGGGAGGCAGAAGACTTTCTAACTTTCTTGTTATTTCTAGAGGAATAATATCAATACAATGTAAATATGTATGGAATGCATACTACAGGCCAGGAACTATATTAAGCATTTATTTAATTCTCACAACCCTTGAGAGACATTATTATTCCCATTTTACAGGTGAGAACGGTAAAGCCTAGTAAAGTTATGTTGTCCAGAGTCATATAGTTAATAAGTAGACAGACTAGCAAAAATTTTTAAAATAAGTTTACTAGTTGGTTTAAACTAAGGAGAATTGAGTTAATTCTCCTTGGGTCTTATCAAATTGTCTTCATCTGACTTAGGCATAGTTTCTCTCTTTTTTTATTTTTCATATCACTCCTGATCTCTTCCCACCGTGGGTACTCTTAATGTGTTTGATATGTGCTCTTACATTTGGATGTGTCCTTTAAGACTGTATTGTGTTATTTTAGATGCATGCATATGTGTTTAAATTATACATAATATATAAAAGGGTAAATTATAGCTTGTCTGATTTGATATATATGTTTCTACTCTATTGCTTTTATATTTTTATTTTATAAGAAACACACGTTTTTCTTTTATAAGAAACAAGGTCTTGCTATTAATATGTTACCAAGACCAGAATGCAGTAGTTATTCACAGGTGTGATCATTGTGCAGATAGCCTTGAACTCCTGGCCTCACCCTATCCTCCCACTTGAGCCTCCTAAATAGCTGGAACTACAGGTGCACGCAGCTGGGCCTGGCTTAGTTTACTGCTTTTTAAAAAATAATTTACAAATAATAATTGTACATATTCATGGAATACATTGTGATTTTTTTTTTTTTTTTTGAGACGGAGTCTCACTCTGTCGCCAGGTTGGAGTGCAGTGGCGTGATCTCGCCTCACTGCAACCTCCACCCCCTGGGTTCAAGCGATTCTCCTGCCTCAGCTTCCTGAGTAGCTGGGACTACAGGTGTGCACCACCATACCTAGCTAATGTTTGTATTTTTAGTAGAGATGGGGTTTCACCATGTTGGCCAGGATGATCTCGATCTCTTGACCTCTTCATATGCCTGCCTCAGCCTCCCAAAGTGCTGGGATTACAGGTGTAAGCCACCGTGCCCGGCCCATAATGATGTTTTGATACAAAGTGCTGGGATTACAGGCGTAAGCCACCGTGTCCAGCCCATAATGATGTTTTGATACCTGTAATGTATAGTAATCAGACAGGGATAAATAGCATATCCATCATCTCAAACATTTATCATTTCTTTGTGTTAAGAACATTTAATATCCTCCATCTACCTATTTAAGCTATTTAATATATTTTTGTTAACTAAATAGTCATCCTGCAGAGGTATAGAATTCTATAACTTACTCCTCTTATCTAGTTGTAATTTTGGTATCCTTTAACAAATTTTTCCCTATCCTTCCTTTCCCCCTACTTTCCCAGCCTCCAGTATCCTCTGTTCTACCTTTTACTTCTGTAAGATCAACTTTTTTTTATCTTCTACTTATGAGTGAAAACATACCATGTTTAACTTTCTGTTCCTAACATTTCACTTAACATAATGTCCTCCAGTTTTATCTATGTTGCCATGAACCACAGGATTTTATGCTTTTTTATGGCTGAATAGTTTTCCTTTGTGTATACATTACACATTTTCTTTATCCATTCATTTGTTGTTGGACACCTAGGTTTGTTCCATATCTTGGCTATTGTGGATAGTGCTGCAATAAGCATAGGGGTACACATGTCCCTTAAATATAATGATTTCCATTCCTTTGGATAAATTCCTAGTAGTAGGATTGCTGGATCATGTAGTAGTTCTACTTGTGGTTTTTAGGAAACTCCAACTATTCTCCATAGTGGCTATTCCCACCAACAATGTATTAAGAGTTCCCTTTTCTCCATCCTCACCAACATTTTTTTTTCTTTTAGATAATAGCCATCCTAACTGGGGTGAGATGATACCTCATTGTGGTTTTGATCTGCATTTCTCTGATGATTAGTGGTGTTGAGCACTTTTTCATATATTTGTTGGCCATTTGTATCTCTTTTGAGAAATGTCTGTTCAGATCATTTACCTATTTTTTAATAAGATTGGTTTTTTGCTATTGAGATGTTTGAGTTCCTTGTATATTCTCAGTATTAATCCCCTATCTGATGGGATGAATAGTTTGCAAATATTTTTTCCCATTCTGTAGGTTGTCTTTTCACTCTATTGATTGTTTCCTTTGCTGTGCTAAGGATTTTCAGTTTGATATAATCTCATTTGTTTATTTTTACTTTTGTTGCTTGTGCTTTTGAAGTTGTATTCATAAAATATTTTTCTAGATCAATGTCCTAAAGCATTTCACCTGTGTTTTCTTCTAGGAGGGTTATCCTTTTAGGTCATATATTTAGTTCTTTGATCATTTTTTTGAGACAGGGTCTGCTGTGTCACCCAGGCTGCAGTGCAGTGGTGCGATAATGACTCACTGCAGCCTTGACCTCCTAGGCTAAGGCAGTTCTCCCGCCTCAGCCAGCTGAGTAGCTGGGACTACAGGCATATGCCACCATGCCTGGCTAATTTTTGTATTTTTTTGTAGAGATAGGGTTTCGCCATGTTGTCGAGGCTGGGCTCAAGAGATCCACCTGCCTTGACCTCCCAAGATGTTGGGATCACAGGTGTGAGCCACCGTGCCCAGCCTCTTTGATCCACTTTGAGTTGATTTTTGCATGCAGTGAGAGGTGGAAGTGTAGTTTCATTCTTCTGCATATGGCTATCCAGTTTGCTCAGGACCATTTATTGAACAGACTATTCATTCCCCAATGACAATTCTTGGCACTTTTGTCAAAAATCATTTTGCTGTAGATAATGTGGATAAATTTCTGGGTTCTCTATGCCTTTCCATTGGTCTATATGTCTGTTTTTATGCTGGTACCATGCTGTTTGTGTTATTATAGCTTTGTGGTATATTTTGAGGTCTGATAGTGTGGTACCTCCAGCTTTGTTCTTTTTACTCAGGATTGCTTCAGCTATTCAGGGTTTTCTGTGTTTCCATACAAATTTTAGAATTTTTTTCCATTTCTGTGAAAAGTGTCATTGGTAGTTTGATAGGGATTGCACTGAATCTATAGATGTCTTTCCATTTATTTGTATGCACTTCAATTTCTTTCATCAGTGTTTTGTAATCTTCCTTGTAGAGGTCTTTTATCACCTTGGTTCAGTTTGTTCCCAAGATTTTGTTTTCTTTTCCAGCTATTGTAAATGAGGTTGCCTTTTTGAATTTTTGTTCAACTACTTTGTTGTTTATGTACAGAAACACTACTGATTTTTGTGTGTTGATTTTATATCCTGCAACTTTATGGAATTCATTTATCAGTTCTAAGAGTTTTTTGGTAGAGTCTTTAGGCTTTTTAATATGTAGAATCATTACATATGCAAATAGGGACAATTTAACTTCCTTCTTCTCAATTTTGATATGGTTTATTTCTTTCTCTTGCCTAATTGCTGTGGCTAGTACTTCCAGTACTATGTTGAATAAGAGTGGTGAGAGAGGGCATCATTGTCTGTTCCAGTTCTTAGAGGAAATGCTTTCAGGTTTCAGTAAGATGCTAGCTGTGAGTTTGTCATGTTGAGGTAATTTCAACATGTTATTATGTTGAGGTACTTTCCTTCTATACCTAATTTATTAAGAGTTTTTATGCAGGAATATTAAATTTTATCAAAAGCATTTTCTGCTTTTCATTGAGATGATCATATGATTTTTGTCCTTCATTCTATTGATATGATATAAGACATTTATTCAGTGACATATATTGGACCATCTTTGCATTCTTGGGATAAACCTCACTTGCTCATAATCTTTTTGAGATGCTGTTGGGTTCTGTTTGCTAGTATTTTGTTGTGGACTTTTGCATCTATGTTAATCAGGGATATTGGCCTGTCATTTTTTTTTTTTGTTTTGTCCTTATCTGTTTTTGGTATCACGGTTATGTTGGCTAAATAGAATCAATTAGGAAGTATTTCCTCTGCTTCATTTTTGGAATAATTTGGGACAAATTGGTTTTAATTCAACAGTGAAGCCATCCAGTTCTGGACTTTTTTTTTTTTTTTTTTTTTTTTTTGGTGTTGGAAGACTTTTTGTTATTAAATCAATCTTGTTTCTTGTCATTGGTCTGTTTAGGCTTTCTATTTCTTCTTTCAGTCTTGGTAGGTTTTACATATCCAGGAATGTGTCCATTTCCTCTAGGTTTTCAAATTTGTTGGCATATAGTTGTTCACGGTAGTCTCTAGTGATCCTTTGTATTTTTGTAGTATCTTTTGTGATGTCTCCTTTTTTGTTTCCTATTTTAATTATTTAGATCTTCTCTCTTTTTTCTTATTCTAGCTAATGGTTTGTCAATTTTGTTTAGAAGCCAGCTTTTTGTTTTGTTGATCTTTTGTATTTTTTGTCTTATTTTTGTTTATTTCTACACTGATCATTATTATTTCTTTCCTTCCATTAATTTTGGGTTTAGTTTATTCTTTTCTAGTTCTTTGAGGTTTATCATCAAGTTGTTTACTTGAAATCTTTCTTGTTTTTTGATATAAGCATTTATTCCTATAAACTTGACTCTGAATACTGTTTTTGCTGTGTCCCATAGGTTTTGGTATGTTGTGTTTCTGTTTTCCTTTGTGTCAAGGAATTTTTAAATTTTATTCTTAATTTCTTTCTTTATCCATTGGTCATTCTGGAGCATATTGTTTAATTTTCATGTAATGGTATATTTCTAAATTATTCTCTTGTTATAGATATCTAAGTTTACGCCATTGTGTTCAGATAAGTACTTGATATTTTGATCCTTTAAGAATATTTTGAGACTTCAATTGTGTCCTTACACACGATTGATCCTGAGACTGTTGAATGGGCTGATGAAAAGAATGTGTAGTCTGCCACTGTTGGCTGAAATGTTCTATAAATATCTGTTATATTTAGTCTATGGTGCAGTTTAACTCTGATGTTTCTTTGTTGACTTTTTGTCTACATGATCTGCCCAGTGTTGAGAGTGGGATGTTGGAGTCCCCAACTATTATTTCACTTTAGATCTAATAATATTTGCTTTACATATCTGGGTGCTTTCAGTATTGGGTGCATATATATTTACGGTTGTTATATTCTCTTGTTGGATCAATCCCTTTATAATTATATAGTAGCCCTCTGTCTTCTTTTACAGCTTTTGACTTGAAGAGTGTTTTACCTCATATAATTATAGCTACTCCTGTTTACTTTTAGTTTCCATTTGCATTGAATATTTTTTCCATCCACTTCCAGTCTGTGTGTGTATACAGGTGATATGAGTTTCTTGTAGATAGCATATAATTGGGTCTTGTTTTTTTAAAATCCATTCAGCTAGTATGTATCTTTTAAATGTGGAACTTAATCTATTTACAATCAGGGTTATTATTGATAGGTGAGGACTTACTCCTGTCATTTTGTTGATTGTTTTCTGGTGCTTTGTATATCCTTTGTTCATTACTTTCTCTCAATGTTATTTTTGCAGTTGAATGGTTTTCTCTAGTGGAAAGGTTTGATTCCTTTCTCCTTCTCCTTTGTACAGCAGCTCTATCAGTGTGTTTTATAGTTTCACATATTTTCATGATGGTGATTATTGTTTTTCATTTCCACATGTAAGACCCCCTTGAGCATTTCTTGCAAGGCCAGACTAGTGGTGATGGATTCCCTTAGTTTTGCTAGTCTGTGAAATATTTTTATTTGTCCTTTATTTCTGAAGGTTAGCTTTGCTGGGCATATTCTTGGGCTAATAATTTTTTTCTTCTAGTACTTTGACTATATTATCCTGTCCTCTCCTGGACTATAGGATTTCTGCTGAGAAATTCACTGTTAGTCTAATGGGGATTCCCTTATATGACTTGATGCTTTTATCTTGCTGCTTTTAGAATTCTTTCTTTGTCTTTGACTTTTGACAATTTAACTGTAATGTGCCTTGCAGAGGTCCTGTTTGAGGTGAATATATTTGAGCTTTCTCGACTTGGATGTCTCTCTGTCTTTCTGTTATTATTTCATTAAATATGTTTTTCTCACCTTTCCCTTCACCTTCTGGAGATATTTGTTTGCTTAATGGTATCCCATAAATCCTTTAGGCTTTTTCATTCTCTCTTTTTTTTTTTAAAGTTAGTCTGCCTGTGTTATTTCAAAAGATCATTCTTTAAGTTCAGAAATTCTTCTTCTTGGTCTAGACTGTTGTTTAGCTCTTTATTGTATTTTTTATTTCATTCATTAAATTCTTCAGCTCTAGGATTTCTGCTTCATTCTTTTTTATGATACCTATCTTTGTTGAATTTCTCTTTCAAATCATAAACTCTTTTCCTGACTTTGTTGAATTATCTATCGGTATTCTCTTGTATCTTATTGGATTTCTTTAAGATTATTATTTTGATTTTTTTTCCACATTTCATATATTTCCTTATAGTTTGGAGTCTGTTACTAGATAATTATTGTTTTCCTTTTGACATTACATGTTTTCTTGCTTTTTTTCCTTCTTCTTCTTTTAAGACAAGTTCTCATTCTGTTGCCCAGGCTGGAGTGCAGTGGCACAATCTCGGCTCACTGCAGCCTCTACCTCGTATGCTTGAGTGATCCTTCCACCTCAACTCCCCAAGTAGCTGGAACTACAGACACTCACCAATATGCCCTGCTAATTTTTGTGGTTTTTAGTAGAGACAGGGTTTCACCATGTTGCCCAGGCTTTTTCTTGCTTTTTCACGGTTGATGTGTCCCTGTGTTGATTTCTATGCATCTGGTGGAAAAGTCACCTCTTTTAATTTCATGGAGTAGATTTCATAAGAAAGAATATGAATGAGTCTTGGGTTGTTGGTTTGGTGGGGTACATTAGCCTTATTTCTAGATACAGTTTTGTAGTCTCTGAGTAATTTCTTCAGCTGTAATCCACTCTAGTGGCATTTGTGAGTTTCTCAGTGGCATGGGCTGAGAGAGTTTGTGGCAATGGTGCTGCCACTTTGCCAGGGGTGGGCTCACTAGACTGTTTCTCAGGTCTGGGGTATGTATGTGCACATAGTAGGTCAGCCAACTTGGTTGGTGAGATTGGCTTACTGAGACTGGGGCCACAAGGCTGTTTCTCTGACCAGAAATACAAGTATAAGGTTGCTTGGGCAACCTGGGGACATGCCTGCCAGGAGCAGCTTTCAGGTCTGGGACATGGGCTTTTGGCCACTTGGCTAGCTTGGAGATATTCCCTGTGGCACGGGGGCAGTCTGTGGGACTATCTCTCAGGCCATTATTGGGGGTACAGGACTGTTGGGCAGGCCAAGGGCATGCCTATGGGGGACCTGTGTGTCTGTTTCTCAGGTTCTGATTGCTTGCAGGTAGCCCTACTCTGCTGGCCCTGGGCCATATCACCTTCTCAGAGGCTCGGGGAGGTCTCCTGCTTAGAGAAGGGAGCCCAGCAGTTTGGCCAGCTTAAGAGCAGGCTTGCTGTGGGTAGGACTGGCAGACTGGTTTCTCTGTTGGTGGTATGGCCATGGTTCTTGGTTTTCTTGCTGTGCAAGACCAGAATAACAGCCAGTCCAGGGTCCAGCCTTCACCAGCTTGGATCATGGTGTTCAGAAACTTGTTTGGAGTTGGCATAATGAAGATGGAGCCCCAGTTCTGGAGAGGTGCAGTGGCCACTTTTTCCCCAGAGGAGGGCATACTACACAGGTGGCTATTCTCAAGATGACGCCATGTTACAGCAGTTTGGCTCACAGTGGTGGAATGGGGAGTACACACCTTGTGCTCTTAATCCAGGTCAGTGCGGCTGCATGAATTCCTGGCAGCTCTCCAAAATGGGCTCAGGGCTTGTGAGGACTATGGGATTCTTGTGTAGTAAGGACTTCGTGTGTTTGTGGTGGCAAAGAGGCTGGTAGGGATCTTCTGCTGACTTTTTTCCCTGCAATAGCAATTCCCTCCCGTCTCCAGGCAGATCTGATCTAGGTGGGGAAGATGGGACCACGAGTTTGAGTGCCTCTATGCTGCCTTCCTAGATTTCCAATCACCACAGGTGCATCTTCATTCCATCAGTGCACCCCACTACTGTTCCTTCACACTCCAGTCAAATCTTAGCTGTTTGTTTGTTGCCATGATCCTTTTTTTGTGTGTGGGTTAGACAAGCACCAGGTATCCCTACTCAGCCATCTTGCTGATGTTACTCCTTTATTGCTTTTCTTTTCTTTTTTTTTTTTTGAGATGGAGTCTCGCCCTGTTGCCCAGGCTAGAGTGCAATGGTGTGATCTCAGATCACTGCAACCTCCACCTCCTTGGTTCAAGCGACTAAGTAGCCTCAGCCTCCCAAGTAGCTGGGACTATAGGCACCCACCACCACACCCAACTAATTTTTGTATTTTTGGTAGAGACAGGAGCTCACCATGTTGGCCAGGCTGGTTTTGAACTCCTGACCTCAAGTGATCCACCTGCCTCAGCCTCCCAAAGTGCTGGGATTATAGGCTGGAGCCACTGTGCCCAACTCCTTTATTGCTTTTAATCTCTGCATAGTAGTGTGTGTATTAGTCTGTTTTCATGCTGCTGATAAAGGCATACCTGAGACTGGGAAGAAAAAGAGGTTTAATTGGACTTACAGGTCCACATGGCTTGGGAGGCCTCAGAATCATGGTGGGAGGCAAAAACAGAAACCCCTGAGAAAACCATCAGATCTCGTGAGATTTATTCACTACCACGAGAACAGCATGAGGGAAACCACCCTCATGATTCAAATTATCTCCCACCAGTCTCTCCCACAACACGTGGGAGCACAATTAAAGATGAGATTTGGGTGGGAACACAGAGCCAAATCATATCAGTGTGCATTCACCACATTCTCATCTTTTCCCCTAGAAATAGACTTCTAGGATTTCTCACACTTTATGTTCAACAGAGCTACATAAATATGCTCCTATGTATTCCCTTAAAGCCCATCTTCTTTCTACTATATCTTTTTCCTCATTTTACTTCCTTTTTTGAGGGAGTTATGTAGGATAGAAGAAAAATGGACTTCTTCATTTATAACATACCTGAAGTTGGGAGTATTTTAATCCTTAAACAGATTAAAATGAGCTGGGTGTGGTGGCACTTTAGGAGGCTGAGGGAGGCGTATGGCTTGAGCTCAGTAGTTGGAAACCAGACTGGGCAACATGACAAAATCCTGTTTCTACTAAAAATACAAAAACTAGCTGGGCGTGGTGGTGCATGCCTGTAGTCCCAGCTACTTAGGAGGCAGAGGTGGGAGGATCACCTGAGCCCAGGAGGTCGAGGGTGCACTGAGCTGTGATTGCACCACTGCACTCTAGTCTAGGCAACTGTGGGAGTCTCTGTCTCAAAAAAAAAAAAAAAAAAAAAAAAGAGTAAAAGATATGCAGACTATGTGATTTTCTGCTTCCAAAAGGAACCACATAGACAGGAAGAAGATCCAAGTGAATTATTCTCTTCTATTTCTTTACATTGCCTTCTGTCATTGGTAAGATAACCTTTATGGCATTCACAAGTATATTTGTTCTAGCTTCTTTTAGTAATTCTGTTGCTGTCGTTTGTGTGAAATACTGCATATTATAACATTGTAATTATAAATGATTTATGCATTATCTTAATCGTTGTCAGGGCCAACGTTTTTCTTACAAGCAGTTAGGAACTATGCTTTGTCATAACTCATATTTGATCGACTCTGAGAACAAAATATATTTTATACTTTCTTGGAGTAGTCCTACAAAACATGTAGGACCCATTAAGAGGAAGAAAGCATGCTATATGGTTGTTATATTTGTTATTTTTGACTTGTAATTTATTCATTCTCTCAGCCCTGTTCTCTGACTAGTGTTACTATGGCACCTAAGTTATGGCATGGAAAACAAGCTAATTATGTTCTTCAGAACAGACGACAGTGATACATCTTGAGACACAAGCATCTGGTAGTCTTAGCCCTTTCCTCATCAGTGCTAGTCTAGGCTTGGTTGGGCTCTCTGGTTGTCCAAATATTTTTCTGTTACCACACATCCTTCTTTATTTTATTTTTCTTCTATAAATAGTGGTTTATGCTTTCTAAAGCCGCTAGTCTCATATTTAGTTTGTTCCTTTTTGAGCCTTCTGTCTACTCAAAGAAGTAATATAGACTTACTCCCAGCTGTGTATGATCTACTCTTACTCCTGTTTATTGAGTTAAGCTTTTTACTATTTGTAAACATCTCTTGGTTGTGTAGACACAAATACACCAAAACTAAAAATGGTTAAATTCGGGTGAAAACTTACGGATATTTCTTACAATTTATTTTTCAAAATTCAGTGATGTAGTTAGATGGCTCTCCTGATAAAAATTGTTTAAGAGATAAGAGTAATCAATACTTTTTTATCAGAAGTGACATCTAACCATATTACCAAATTTTGAAAAACAAAGAAAATATTAGAATTATCCACAATTTTTGTACCTAAACTTAACCAGTTTTACTTTTGGTTATTCCCTTATAATGTTTTTTACTATTGATTCAATGTAGGTTATAATCATACTGTGTACACACTATTCGTATGTCTTCTATTTAATTGAATATTTATGTGCCATAAGCATTTTCTACTTTACTACTTAGTTTTCGTCATCATCATCATTTGTAATATCTTTAAAATATTCTCTGGAGTGGTGCTATTCAATAGAAATATAATTTAAAATTTTCCAGGACCCATATGAAAAATGTAAAAAGAAACAGCTTAATAATGGATTTTATTTAATCTAATATATCTAAAATATTTATTGTTTCAACATGTAAAAATTATATACCGTATTAGACATAAAAATTATTAGATTTTAACCTTCTTTTCATAGTACATCTTTGAAATGTACCTATTTTACATATATACCAGTGAATTATGTCACTAAACTTTCAATGTCAAAATAAAATGTAGTCCTACCAAAACAATAAAGCTCCAGCAGAAAAATATGAAATGCTTCAATTTTTACATTTAAATTAATGAAAGTAAATTAAAAATTTAGTTTCACAATCATACTAGCCACGTTACTTATGCTCATCATGTACATGTAGCTTCTTCATTTAAATTTAAATTAAATTTAAAATTCAAGCCTCTCTTTGCACTAGTCACATTTTAAGTGATCAGTAGTGAGCTTTAGAGTATATAGCCAATTCTTGACTGTTCCTCTGTCATTTTTTTACATTGATTTCAATGAAATAAATACACTGATAAGTTTATGAATGTGTATTTTCCCATGTTTTGGATTACTTTCTTAAAGTAGACTCTCAGAAGTAGAATTACTGGGTCAAAGAGTATAATCAACCCTTCTTCATCATTGTTACCATGTTGTTTCTTTAGTTACTAGAGAGGAATATTTCTCTACATATTTATTTACTATGTATTTCTCTTTCAATGGAATACTTTTTTATGTTATGATTTATTTATCTATTGGTGTCCTAATGTTTGTTTAATTTTTAGTCTACTTTTAAATTTCTTTATGGACTAAAGATACTAACGCTTTGTCTTGTTTTTCCTCATCTTTTGTTTATTTGTTTGTTTTTTTCCTTCTGGGAGTACCAACCGAACCCTTTACTTTTACTATAGCAAATATTTAGATAATACTTCCTCTGTAAGCTTGAAAGTTTTTCCCACTCTAGAAGTTTGATATTTACTTCTCTTTTATTGTAGATTTTCTATGTATTTTTAAAAAATGTTCTTATCAAACTGGAATATATGATTATGTAATTGTGAGAAAATAAACTAAATTACAAGTTCTTAACCTTCAGTTGAATCCAGTGCTTACCCATTATTTTTAGATAAAGCCTCATTATATATAGTTGCTGACCACCACTGCATAGTTTTACGCATATGTGTAGTTAATCAGGAAGTAGATGGACCCAAATAGATTAAAATCTGCTGTTTCAAATATTTCAAAATAATATCATATATTCTTCCCTATTATATTCTGATCAGAATATTGTTCTCAATAAAAACAAAGTCTTTTTTTTCTATATCACCATGTATCCACAGTTGATTAATTATAGTCATGGTTATTTTACATAGGTTTATTTCCTTTTGAATTAATATAGACTTATACTTCCAAGAGTTATAAATGCCTGAAATTTACATAGGTGTGCATGCACACATACACATACACATACCCCTATTCCTCACATAATTGGTAATAGAAATAATGAAAAGAGGTTGTGCTCTTAGGCAAGGACAATTTAAAAGAACCCCAAATGATTACCTTGAATTAAGGTAAACACTGGTAAAAAAAAGAGCAAAAAGGGCAATTTTTTCCTTTACTATATTAAACAATGTTGTTTCTAACATTCCCTCACGTTTAGACTACTCTGAAAAATCCTTAGAGTGGTTGTGTAATGTGTTTAAGTTTTTTCGATTTCCAAGCATTAAGTCTGGCTCCACTAAAACGGTTGTTTGGTTCTATTTTAGCCTGTCCCTATCTGTCCTACTGCTACCACTTTGTGTTGTTTTGTTTTCTGTTGTAATGAATACAACAGTCCCACTTCATTCTCAGTTCTAATTAATGTTATCCAGCCTCTAAGTGTTAGCATCTACTTTGCTTTTGGTTATAGGATCAACGATAAACGGCTAACTGTTGTGCAGACTGAAATCCCTAATTAGTAAAGCACAAGATTTTATTGGTTATATATTTTTCTAAACTGTAGACTTGATTTTGTTGCAAACCTTACATGTAGAAAAAAAATTTTGTAATGGCACTGTTTTTATTTTTGGTGACACTATAGTCTGGAACATGTGGCCTAGCAAAGGTTATAAATCTAGCAAGAAAAATTATGGATGGCATCAATTTTAACAGTCTTTGCGATCTAACAGAGCATAAACCCCAAATTGTTTAAATA
Organism: Gorilla gorilla gorilla; assembly: GCF_029281585.2. Taxonomy (NCBI): domain Eukaryota; kingdom Metazoa; phylum Chordata; class Mammalia; order Primates; family Hominidae; genus Gorilla; species Gorilla gorilla. The sequence continues at coordinate 41,229,647 of NC_073232.2, read as the reverse complement.
CTAAATATTTACTTAAAGAAAAACGAGATCATTCAAAAATAGTATTTAAATAGTGAATTTGCCTTTTATTTAAAAGTTGATGAGTTTTGTGTGTTTATAAAATTAACAAAATTGACATCATACTATCCATATCACAAGACTCTTGTGTTGTATTTTAAAGGAAAACACACACACAGCATACATACATTTGGATTGGGGCCAGATTTAGACTCCAGGGGCACAGTGTTCTGTACCTTAAATTACAATCAGATGTATTTTAGCACAGATCAAATTTTCAGTCTGAAGTTGGTGAGAAGCCTAATTATTTGACCAGGTTACTATTTATGTAGACCATTCTGTGGCTGGCTGTGGTTAATCCACAGCTGGCAGAATGCTAGCTATGGGAGGTTTTTATTTCATGCTGGAACAGTTTGGGGAGAAATAGAGGGGGAAAGCTTTAAAATCTTCTCATTAAATGAAAGACTAAAAAGCAAGACAGTACATCCATATTACTATGGAGACAAGATGCTGTATAAACTGTTCGTTTTAATTCTCCAAGTGACAGAAATAGCAAAGCAGCAGCTTGGATGCTCATAGTTTGCAAGTGATAGGATACTTGGTTAAAAAAGAAAGATAAAAACATTTAAAAATAATAACTAAGACTAAGATTTGTTGCCTCTTAGAACACTTGAATATTGGTAAAGAATTAATGGATTCAATTTTTAAATGATGAGAAATATTGTTATTATACAAAAACATTTTGTATTTCACTAAACATACTAAAACATTTAGAATTTCACTAGCAGTACTTTAAAGTGATAAGAGGCAGTCGTAGGGGAGAAAAAGTAACATATTTTCCTCATCCATTGCAAGGGTCATGACTGAACCCTCTGTAACGAAAGAGATTAACAAGAGAAAAGCATAATTTATTTAACAAAGTTTTACATGACACAGGAGCCTTCAGAAATTAAGACCCAAAGACCAGCAAAAACTGTATTTTTATGCGAAGTCTGATGAAAGACATGGATAGTTGTAGAGAAACATTAGACAAAAGGGGTATGATCTAATGGTAATAAACCTAGGTTTGGAGGATGTGGAAGCCAGCAAGTCCTGTCTGTTAGATTATTCTTGGCCACCAGGTATAGGGCAGGACCCCTTTGGAATAGGGTTTTATGGCCAGCTTTCACATAGAAAGGTGGGAGAAGGTCAGAGTGACCTTGCTTCTGCGGGTTTTCTCAATTGCTAGGGGGCCATATTTTGGGGTATTGTATTCTGGGCCCTGACACAATTATAGTAGACGATTCTCTCTTAACGTCTCAGCATATGTATAAAGGCAATAAACCCTTCCTTAAAAGATGGATCCCAATACACATGGCTCCTGCCACAAAATTAATTTTTTTAGTCTTCTTATTGTAGTCATTTGAAATTTGAAAGTAATATTTTAAAAGATTTTTTTTTCTTTTTAAACTTTTCAGAGTTTGCATTATGGAAATCGTTGGTCCCTCAGTTATAAGTGAATATCTCAGTAGCATTTTTGTAACTTTTGAAAGAAGTTTCTTTTATATTTTCAAGGTTATTTCTTCCATTTATAAGCCAGTTCTTCTCCCCTTCTAGTTTCCAGTGCTCCCACTTCCTCTAGTTCTTTGCTCTAATTATCCTCTCTCCCTTGCCTCTTCATTCTTCTATTTCTCCAATAGATCCTTTTCTTTGAAAAGCAAAATCTTTCCAACTTTCCCTGCCCTTAAAAGCAAATCTCTTCTTTCCTCCTTTCCCTGCCCACCCTTCCCTGCAAAAAAGCGTTTGTGCCTTTTCCTTCTCTTATTATCTGCTCAAACTAGCAACATATCTGGAGTCATATGAATCCAGCCTTCATCACATGTAAGCTGTGTGTCCTAAGAAACATCTCTTAACTTCTCTATCTTGCTTTATTTATCAAAAGAAACTAATATGTCCACCTCATAGGTTTGCTGTAAGGAAAAAACAATAACTGAGTTGCTGTGTAGTATAGTGCCTGGGACACAATAATTACTCATTATATTTCAGATGGTTTTATTATCATTACTGATGAAGCTTTGAAAATAATTATTCTTACCTTACTTTCTCACCATTCCTTTTTTAACAACTACTTCTACCATCATACTAAGTGCTTTCTGTTAATCATCCAATCTTATGGCTTTTACTCATTCCTTTCTTTCTCTACTTCCCCATAGCACCTTCTTAAAATTTCCCTTGCTTAGTTTCTCCACCATCACTTCTCCTCTCCTCACTTGGCCTCCTCTTGTTTTCTCCTTTTCCTTTTTTATTTCCTCTAATTTTTGTTCTCCATTTTTTCCTTCGTCCTCTTTTGTTCTGTGTTCTCTGCCTTGGGAATTACAACACCTCTTTGACCTCACCTCTTTCATGGCCTTTCCTCTAAGTCCAACTTTCTGGTAGATACTTAGAGATCCCTTAGAACCTCAACTGTAGTATGACCACAACTAAACACTCTTTACCATCTAAGCCAGATCTTATTCTGGAATTTTCCACTTTTATTAATGGTAGAACCAGATTCAAAAATCTCAATCATCTTTTGACTCTTTTCTTCTTTGCCTTCCACATCTTAAACAATTGCCAAGTCCTGTATGTAGTACTCCTAATATGGTTTTCTTTTACACAGCCAAATGTAGACATTTATTAACTGTTGCTGAATTGTTGCTGCCCAGGTTAACTTTGCTTTAAATTTTCCCATAAGCTTGTTATTCCTTCCTTTCACGGAAATATTCATTACCATGATCCACCCCTACCCCTCTTGCACATTGCCCACCAAATAGATTCCTACCCTGCCACCCAAGGCCCTTTGTATTCTTAACTTCGCCGACCTTTTCAAGTCTCTACTATTGCCCTTTGTGTATTCCTTTACTTGTTTGTGCACCATCCAAACTAATTTCCTGTATATACATGTATGTCTTTGCTTATGCTTTCATCTAGAAAGCATGAATATGTTTTAATAAGACTTTCATTAATATTAAAGCTGTACATAAATAGCATTTTAAATGCAGCTTTCCTGACATGAAATTTTAAAGAAATTTAAAGAAAATTTTAAAGAAAAATTAAATATTTTTCTTTTGCATTACTGCATTCTTTTCTCATTATTTGAAAATTCTAATTCAGAATCTTCCTCAAAAATCAATTTAGATATTTCTTAAGGTAACAAGTTATGATTGATTGATTGATATAGAGACAAGGTCTCTGTGTATTTCCCAGGCTGGAGTGCAGTGGTGTGATCTCGGCTCACTTCAACCTCCACCACCTGGGCTATAGCAATCCTCCCATCTCAGTCTCATGGGTAGCTGGGACCACAGGCACACACCAACACACCCAGCTAATTTTTGAAATTTTTGTAGAGACAGAGTTCCGCCATGTTGCCCAAGCTGGTTTGGAACTCCTAGACTCAAGTGATTGGCCCACCTTGGCCTCCCAAAGTGCTGGAATTCCAGGTGTGATTCATTGTACCCAGCCAGAAGTTATGATCTTAATTAACAGATTATTTTAAAGTCACTTATAAGTATACAAACTCAGCCAGGCTCAGTGGTGTGCACCTGTAATCCCAGCTACTTGGAGGGCTGAGGTAGGAGGATTGCTTTATCCCAGGAGTTCAGGACCAGCCTGGGCAATATAGTGAAACCTTATCTCAAAAAATATATATTCCAAACTGTTTGTAAGAAGCTAAAAGGATTCAGTTTGCCTTCATAGTACAATTTCCGTAATTCAAATGTAATTATTGTCTTGAATGAGACCTTTCAAATATTTTTTCTTTCATGAATTTCCAGAATTCTTTAGTATTGAGCATATAAACCTAGCATGAAATAAGTAATGCTTTATTCTCTGAAGTAATGGCATGTATCAAGCATATGGTACTCATATGATCAAATATCCTTCCAGTCAAATGTTGCTATTTTCTGCCTTGCATCTTATAATTGTATTTTATATACTTTTGTATTTTGTATAGGTTTCTTTTATTCTCACTGAGACTGACTGTGGAGATGGCATTTCTAATTTTCCCTCCTTTTTTCTTCATCCAGGGCTTTTTTCTTACAGTTTCCCCAGAGTCAGTATTAAAAGTGGCTCACCATGCTTCTGAAAACAACAGGATTTTCACTTTGAATCTATCTGCACCGTTTATTAGCCAGTTCTACAAGGAATCATTGATGAAAGTTATGCCTTACGTTGACATACTTTTTGGAAATGAGACAGTGAGTTACCTTTCCTTTTTCAAAAGAACCTGGGGGTTTTTTGTTTATTTCTGATGTGTGTATATATGTTTAGAAATATATAAATTAAATCCTAAATTTTTGTGTAAATATCCTTGAGAATTGTGCAACAAAATTGCCTCAATGTCAACTGCTCTCAGTATTTTCAATATTTCCTTCAGTATATACTAACTTCTTTCTTAGTGAAGCATTTATTTATTTATTTATTTATTTTTATATTTTTATTTTTTTGAGGTGGAGTTTCCCTCTTTTCGTCCAGGCTGGAGTATAATGGCATGATCTTGGCTCACTACAACCTCTCCTTCCCGGGTTCAAGCAGTTCTCCTGCCTCAGCCTCCTAAGTAGCTGGGGTTATAGGCGCATGCCACCATGCCCAGCTAATTTTTGTATTTTTAGTAGAGACAGGGTTTCACCATGTTGGCCAGGCTGGTCACAAACTCCTGACCTCAGGTGATCTGATCGCCTCAGCCTCCCAAAGTGCTAGGATTACAGGTATGAGCCACTGTGCCCGGCCCAACATTTATTTTTTTAAGGTGTTTGAAGTTTAATTTACTTATAGTAAGAGTCATCCTTTTTACTGTAATTTCTGTGAGTTTTTACAGATGGATACCTGTCCTGTTACTGTGACCACTATCAGGATAAAAAGCACATTCATCACTTTTTTAAGTCTCTTCAGAGTCTAAGTCCATTTGATATTTGTTTAATAAATTATGAGTAAATTTTGATATATTACATTTATATTTCTTTATTAATAATATCATTTTAAAAATATTGTTTGTTATAGTTGAAGGTGATAAAATGGAATTTCATCTCAACAATTACAGTTTTTTCTTTCTACCAAGAATGTATTTTCTTCCATTCTAAATTATGGAAATGGTTATTTACTTAAATGCTTATTTACTTTGATTGCTTGTTTACTGTTTATACCTCTTATTTACTGTTTATACCTCCTATTTACTGTTTATACCTCTTTAAAAATCCATGAAAGAGGAAAAAATCCTTCAGTGTGTCTTCCTATGACTTGGCCATGTCACTTGATGGTTTAATATATACAATGAAGGTATTGTATTAATCATCCCAGAAGTTCATTCTGATTCTAATTCCATAGTTCTAACATAGTTTGAATATATTCATCAATTTTATATCTAATAACTGCCATCTGCCTAGAATAACATAAAAATTGACCTGGAAGTTTATGAGATCACCTGGGTAAAGATTAAAGGATGATCCATAGAAATAATATCACAGTGTATCTGCAAAGGTGATGGTTACATTGGTTATAAATGGTGACATTGGAAGGAAATGCTATATTCTTGATAATTCACAAATTGAGATACTGGCAAGAAATAGTGGTAATAGCCAAGTGCCATATAACTGCTAGAAGCCTAATTTGACTAAGATCTACCATTTAGTTTTTCCTTATTAACAGTTTTATTTTCTAAAGGGTAAAAGAAGTAAATGGGAAAAGTGCTATTCAAGCCTTTTGAATAACATTAAAGCATTGGTCTCAGTAGTCTTGAGAATCATTGGGAGAAGTTAACATTTGGTCTCAGAGTTCTAAATAGTCGAGAAAGATCAGACTGGCAGCACTTAAATAAGTTCTCTATAGTTTAAGAGACAAATCTTAAAACTTTTTAAAAAGATAAATATGATTCCAAAGAGGCCGGGCACGGTGGCTCACGCCTGTAATCCCAGCACTTTGGGAGGCAGAGGCGGGCGGATCACGAGGTCAGGAGATTGAGACCATCCTGGCTAACACGGTGAAAGCCCGTCTCTACTTAAAATACAAAAAATTAGCCAGGCATGGTGGCGAGTGCCTGTAGTCCCAGCTACAGGCTGGGACTCGGGAGGCTGAGACAGGAGAATGGCGTGAACCCGGGAGGCGGAGCTTGCAGTGAGGCGAGATCGCGCCACTGCACTCCAGCCTGGACTGAGCGAGACTCCGCCTCAAAAAACAAACAGACAAACAAACAAAAAAAACATAAATATGATTCCAAAGAATGAAACTTTGGAAGTAAAGAAAGCTTAGGGAGATTGAATGCCATAAAAAATGCTATTTGGACTTTATAGTCACAAATGATCTTAATTAAGGAGAGAATGTGGAGGGACCTTTTGAAAAAACATAGCAGAGCACGCAGAAAACTCTTTAATAAGAGCTCAAATTTGGAGGATGACGAGATAGCTGCTTCTGCCTTTGCCGGTGCAGTGAGAGCAGCTTCAGGAATCTTATGGCCTCTGAATATTTTGGCATCTTCAGCCTACCAAAACTGTGTCAAAAATGCCTCTCTTATTTCTGCATTGTCCACTGGACGTTCTAGTCATATTCAGACACCAGTTGTTTCCTCCACTCCCAGACTTACCACATCTGAGAGAAACCTGACATGTGGGCATACTTCAGCGATCCTTAATAGAGTGGCCCTCTTGCTTCCAAGTGTCTTGAAGCTGCCAGGCAGATCTCTAACATACGTCAGTACACGAAAAGGCAAGAGAAAGATTGTGAAAGCTGTCATCTATAGGTTTCTTCGACTTCATTGTGGCCTTTGGATGAGAAGGGCTGGTTATAAGAAAAAATTATGGAAAAAGGCACCTGCAAGAAAAAAGCGATTGAGGGAATTTGTATTCTGCAATAAAACCCAGAGTAAACTCTTAAGATAAAATGACGACGTCCTTCTGGAAGAGGCGAAACTGGTATGTCCATGATCCTTATCAGAAGTATCATGATCGAACAAACCTGAAAGTATAGATCAGAAGTTTAACTTGTTTCTCAGTTATTGAATATGTATCTTTGTGTGCATATCTTTGCAAAAATGGATAAGTAAAAATCTCGATGTAAATTTTACCAATGAATATGTAAACATACAGTGACAACACTGAACTTATAAAAGTTTTAAAACTTAAAAAAAAAAGCTCAAATTTGTAAAAGACATGTAAAAAGAAGGTGGAAAATGTATTTAGAATCAGGGAATGATGCTAAAAGTTTGGCAGAGACAAAAGAGAAAAGAAAGTCCCAAAAGTGGTTTAAGTTTGCAGCAGATGCTGATGATATCAAAACAATCTTCACTTAAAAAAAAAAAAGACTCCAAAGTACAAGCAACAAATGGAAAAAATAGATAAATTAGACATCATCAAAATTAACAATTTTTGGGCATTGAAGGACACTAACAAGAATGTTGAAAAGACAACTAGTGGAATGGGAGTTAATATTTGCAAATCATATATCTGATAAAGGATTCATATTCAGAATATTTAACACAGTAACAACTCAACAATAAGCAAACTAACAACATAATTCAATAATGATCAAAGGAATTTAATAAACATTTATTCGAAGAAGATATACAGGTGGCCAGTAAACACATGAAAAGATGCTCAACATAACCAGTCAAGAAGTGCAAATCAAAACCAAAATTAGATACCACTTCACACCCATCAGAATGACAATTGTTTTAAAAAATGGAAATTAACAAGTATTGGTGAAGATGTGGAGAAATTGGAAACACTTGAGTATTGCTGGTGGGAATGTAAAATGGGAATGTAGAAGACAATTTGGTGGTTCCTCAAGATGTTAAACATAGAATTATTACCATATGATCTAGCAGTTCTACTTCTAGGTATATTACCCAAAATAACTGAAAGCAGGGACTCAGATAATTGTACACCAATGTCCATAGCAGCGTTATTCACAATAGCTAAGATAGAAGCAAATCAAATATTCATCAACAGATGAATAAACAAAATTTCATGTATATATACAATGGAGTATTATTTAGCCTTAAATGAAATTTTGATACATGCTACAACATGAATGAATTTTGAAAATACTATGTTAACTAAAATAAGCCAGACACGTCAGACAATTATTGGATTTTCTAAGAAGAATTCCACTTACAAGAAGTATCTAGAATAGGCAAATTCATAGAGACACATAGTAGGATAGTGGTTACCTGGGAGTGGGGTGGGGAGGAATGAGGCATTATTGTGTAATAAGTACAGAGCTTCTGTTTGGGATGATGAAAAAGTTCTGGAAATGGATAGTGGTGATAGTTGCGCCACACTGTGAATGTATTTAGTGCCAATGAATTGCATACTTAAAATGGAAAATTTTATCATATGTATAGTTTACCACAATTTTTTAAAAAAGATTTATTCTACAAATCAGTAAACTTAAAAGTTGGATCACAGCTTAGTACAGATTATTAAAGGAATTATTTTTCCCCACCTAGAAGAGGAAGTGGTAAAACTGTAAGCTGCTACGTGGCTGTAAGTCATGGGGCAAGAAAATCTTTTCTCTTTTGGTATGATTATTGTTCATTTGAATTCGCTTCAAGAGGTATTTATATAGTACCTAAGTACCTATTATGGCAGACCAATAAGCAGTGGATACATAGTATATTTGAGAACGTCTGTCATTACGTGGACTATAGAATAATAAAGATTGGCTATAAGACAATTAGAGGTATTTGGTATTTTATTGAAGCAGTCTCAAAAGGTCTGTTGATAAATAAATCAATTTCTAGGGGTACGCCTCATTGTTTACCCTGCCTTTGCTTAAGTAAACTAACAGTGATTTAGATAAAGCTATATTTGCATATAATTCAAATGCAAATAATACAACACCTTAATACATACTAGGTAAGTTGAAGGTCAAAATCAGATTTTTTTAAATGTTAGTAGACTCTAAATATCAGTTGAGTGATGAAATTTAATAGGGATAATAAAAATTATATCGTATTTGATTATAAAAAGCAAGTAGAGTAAAATGCTTTATCCCTTTAATCTCATCATCCATTGTTTTTCTCCTTGAATACTATAGTGATAATGTTATCTTCTGTTTTCCAGGAAAAAAGAGACATTTTACTTCTAAAATGTGATGAAGGATAAAATATAGTTCTCAGAGAATATACATAGGATTCTTTAATATTTCCCCCCTCAAAAAAATAAAGTATACTGTGTTTAGTATAAATTTTCAAAATGTCAAAACTCAGCTAAAACCAAACACACTTGGCCCTTATTTTCTACATGTCACCTTCCTCTTGTCAGAGGATTGTACAGTAGTAATGATGATTTAAAACTTCTGATAGCCTCAATATTTAAAAAAAAAAAATACCTTGTCCACAAAGATTATTTCTTCACAGGCAATGATCAATGATCCCTGTGAGACAAGAAGTAAATAAGATAAACCTGATGATTACCCCAGCTAACTCCTTGGAGATCATTTCCAGGCAACAGAAGAAAGGTAACTAAGGCCAGGCACAGTGGCTCCCGCCTGTAATACCAGCACTTTGGGAGGCTGAAGCGAGTGGATCCTTTGAGGTCAGAAGTTCAAGACCAGCCTGGCCAACATGGTGAAACCCCCTCTCTACTAAAAATACAAAAAAGCCTGGGAGGGTGGTTGTGCGCCTGTAATCCCAGCTACTCGGGTGGCTGAGGCATGAGAATTACTTGAACCTGGGAAGCAGAGGTTGCAGTGAGCCAAAATTGCACCACTGCACTCCAGCCAGGGTGATTGAGACTCTGTCTCAAAAAGAAAAAAGAAGGGTATCTCAAGTAGAGCCTTGCAGTCTCTTTTAATGAGGAGTTGGAGCCGGAAGTTCAAGGAGTCTAAGACAGCTAGTGTTTGTAAGTTAAAAGTACCAGAGAAGAAATAGCTGAATAGAGAGAGAACACAGGACATTTGCAGAATCCCACCAAGTCTTCAGCTGAGTATGAATCAGTGCATTTTTGTGAAGAAATTAAGGAAGGCCAGGAAAAGAACCACCTAAAAAGATTGTAGAAGACAATCCTCAGTGCACACATGAGGACCTATAACCATTCCTATCCTACTAGTCAGAGTGGATAACCTCATAATTCACGAGGCTTCAAATAGAGTATTAAAAGGAATTTTGTCTCATTAGCAGGTTAAAATCAGCTCTAGACTAGATGTTCTGGTCCCTCCTGTCAATATTATTACAATATATTTGACAACCTTTATGAAATGGACAAATTTGTTAAAAGACACAAAGTACTAAATCATACTCAAGAAGAAATAGAAAAAGTCTGTTTAGATTATTAAAGAAATTGAATTTGTAGTTAAAACCCTTGCTACAAAGAAACTTCAAAGGCTGAATTGCTTCAGTGTTTAATTCTTTTCTGTTTGTTTGTTTGTTTGTTTGTTTTTTTGTTTTGAGGCAAGGTCTCACTCTCTCACCCAGGCTATAATACAATGGCACAATCATGTCTCACTGCAAGCTCAAACTCCTGGGTTCAAGTGATCCTCCTACCTCAACCTCCCGAGCAGCTAGGACGACAGGTGCAAACCACCACGGCTGGCTAATTTTTAATTTTTGTAGAGAGGAGGTCTCGTTTTGTTGCCCAGGCTGGTTTCAACCTCCTGCACTCAAGCGAGTCCTTCTACCTCAGCCTCCCAAAGTGCTGGGATTACAAGCATGAGCCACTGCACTTGGCAGTGTTGAATTTTAACACAGATTTCAGAAAGATGTAGTACCAATTGTATACAAACTGTCCCAGAAAATTGAAGAGGGAGAAATATACCTATCTTATTTCATGAGGTCAGCATTACCTTCATACCAAAAACAAAGTATTGCAAGAAAAGAAAACTACAGACCAATATCCCTCATAAACACAGATGTAAAAATTCTTCAAATAATTTTAGCACATCAAACCGAACAATATATTAAAAGAGTAATTCATCATGACTAGGAGTGTAGAATTGGTTTAGCATTTTGAAATCCATCAATGTAATTAAATATATTAAGACTAAAAAGAAAAATCACGTGATTATCCTAAAAGCTTTTGAAAAATCCAGACATCTATTTCTGTTAAAAGCCATCGGAGGCTGGGCATGGTGGCTCATGCCTGCAATCCCAATAGGGATTGGTGAGGGTGAGGAGTTTGAGACCAGCCTGGCCAACACTGCAAAACCTCATCTCTACTAATAATACACAAAATAGCAGGGCATGGTGGTGGGCACCTGTAATTCCAGCTACTTGGGAGGCTGAGGCAGGAGAATCGCTTGAACCGGGGAGGCAGAGGTTGCAGTGAGCCAAGATCATGCCACCACACGCCAGCCTGGGCAACAGGGTGAAACTGTGTCAAAAAAAAAAAAAAAAACCCTTGGAATAGTAGGAGTAGAAGCATGAAAAAATCCAGATTTAGAAAGAAGGAAGTAGAACTGTCTCTATTATCAAAAGCATGATCATCTTCATACAAAATCTGATGTCATCTTCAAAAAACTATTAGAACTGGCTGGGCATAGTGGATCACGCCTGTAATACCAGCACTTTGGGAGGCTGAGGCTGGTGGATCATTTGAGGTCAAGAGTTCCAGACCAGCGTGGCCAACATGGCAAAACTGCGTCTCTACTAAAAATACAAAAATTAGCTGGGCATGGTGGCACACGCCTGTAATCCCAGCTACTTGGGAGGCTGAGGCAGGAGAACCCGGGAGGCTGAGGCAGGAGAACCCAGGAGGCGGAGGTTGCGATGAGCCGAGATCATGCCACTGCACTCCAGTCTGGGCGACAGAGCAAGACTCTGTCTCAAAAAAAAAAAAAAAAAAAAAAAAAAAAGCTATTAGAACTAAGTGACGTAGCCAGATTGTAGCATACAGAATAAAAAATGTAAATCTCAAATGTATTTTTCTATATTAGCAAGAAACAACCAGAAATTAAAAAATACGATTTCCAATACCGTCAAAAAGTATAACAAAGTATTTACTTTGGGATAAACTAGACCAAAGATGTATACACTGAACACTACAAAACATTGTTGAAAAAATTTAAGAAGACCCAAATGGGAGATATATTATGTTCATAGATTAGAAGACTCTGTATTGTTAAATATAAATTCTACTCAAAATAATCTATAGTTTAGTGTAATTCAGTCAGAATTTCAGAAGTTTTTTTTTTAAGTCAAGTTGATTCTAATATTTATATGGAAAAGCACTGGACTAGAGTAGCCAAACCAACGTGGATTTTAAAAACCAAATCAGAAGACCTTTACATGATTCGAAGACTTATTACAAAGCTACAGTAATCCAGACAATGTGGCATTGGTGTAATGATAGACAAATAGTCAATGGAACAGAAGGGAAAGTCCAGAAATAGACCTAAGTTTATTTTTCAACAGTGTTTCAGAGGCTTTTTCATGGAGGAAGAAAACAGTCTTTTTGACAACTCGTTCTGGAGCAATTAAATATCCATATCTAAAAACGCAAACTTCAACCCACGTAACAAACAACTGCACAGCTATTAGAATGTCTGAAAGTGTGACCATACCAAATATTGGTAAGGATATATGGAGCAGCTAGAATGTAAAATGGTACAACTACTTTGGAGAATGGTGTTCTTGTTTCTTACAAAGTTAAATATACATCCTCCAAATGACCTAGCTATCCCACTCCTAGATATTCACCCAGGACAGATGAAAGCATCTGTCCATGTAAAGACATACACAGGTGTTTATAGCAGCTTTATTTGTAATGGCCAAAGTCTGGAAAACAAACCAAACATCCACAACTAGTAACTGGATAAACAAATTGTGATTTTCCATAGAATAGAATACTACTCAACTATAAAAGAATTGTACTATTGATAAGAAATGAACCAACAGCATAGAAGAATTTTAGAATACCTATGCTGAGTGTAAGATACTGTAAAGTACATTCTATATGATTCTATTTATATTCTAGAAAATGCTAACAAATTTATAGTGATGGCAGATCCATTGTTGTCTGGGGACAGGGTTATGTTATGAGGCAGTGATCACAAACGGGCATGAGGAAACTTTTAGGAGTAATAGATGTGTTCCCATTGAGGTTGTGGTTGCAGTACTTTATACATATGTCAAGTTTTATCTAATTATACACTTTTAATTTGTGCAGATAATTGTATGTCAGTTATACCTCAGTAAAGCTATTAAAATGAATATATACTTTGATTCCATTTATATGTTTAAAAGTAGGAAACATTATTCTAGAGCCATTAAGTTCCAAAAATACACTGCTAAAATGAAGAAGTGCCAATTTGTTATTTTTTGATCACCGTATATGAAACTTCTGTTATTTCCATGGAAGATCCCCTTATATTTAAGTAGCAATGTCAAGCCAGAGGAAGAGTGTTTTGATAGTCCTGGGTTCTAATCATGACAACTAAAAATTATCATAACCTACCATTGAATAATGCTTTAAAGTTAAAAAGGGTATTCACAAAAACCGTCATTTAATCTACAGGGCAATTCCATGTGTTTTTCTAATGCATGTAAAGTTTCAGCTTGGCTCATGGAATATATTCTCAATTTTTGTTAGGTAATGTTGGTAGTAGTTTTAGGAGTTGATCATGTTATCTATTAAGTTTCACTTCACTTTAACTTGCTTTGATAACTCACACTCTTCATTCATTCCTGTTAAAATATAATGAATATAGTACCAAGTGCATGAGGGAAAACTCACAGCTATTGGGCTGCTCTCTGCTATACCACCTTACTTCTGTTCCAACAAAGTTATTTGCTTACAAAAGTTAATTATGTTTTTCCTAAACTTGGTGAAATTTGTGTTCATTATTTAATTATTTAACATTATATATTCTGATGAAATATGAATGCAAGTAGAATGAGAATTAGTTTAATGAGTTAAGGTTGGTTCCAAAACTAAATACATATGAGTTATTTTTAATGTTGCTATTGAATTGGATGTGGGCATGAAAAGTATAAAAGATTAAAGGCAGTAAAAAGCTGTAAACGTCTGTATTCAGGAGTGCTTCATAGGTGTTTTTATGTTTTCTCTCTGCTTTAAAGAAGTTGAAACTAGGCCAGGCACCATAGCGCACACCTGTAATCCTAGCACTTTGGGAGGTTGAAGTGGGAGGACTGCTTGAGCAGAGGTGTTGGAAACTAGCCTGGGCAACATAGTTGGAACCCATCTCTCCAATTATTTTTTTAAAATTAGCCAGGCATGGTGGCACACACTTGTATTCCCAGCTATTCAGGAGGCTAAGGTGGGAGGATTGCTTGCACCTGGGAGGTTGAGGCTGCAGTGAGCTACGATCATGCAACTGCACTCCGGTCTGGGTAACAGAGTAAGACCCTGTCTAAAAATAAAATTTTTAAGAAAGTAAAATGAGAATTCATAAACTATGAATTCTAGATGTGGTTCTACAAGAAAAACTCTAGAATGTCAGTCTGTAGGCATGCTCAAAGGTTTTGACCCTATTTTTTTTTTTTTTTTTGAGACAGAGTCTTGCTCTTATTGCCTAGGCTGGAGTGCAGTGGCACCATCACAGCTCACTGCAACCTCCACTTCCCAGGTTCAAGCAATTCTCATGCCTCAGCTTCCCGAGTAGCTGAGACTACAGGCGTGCACAACCATGCCTGGCTAATTTTTGTATTTTTAGTAGAGATGGGGTTTTGCCATGTTGGCCAGGCTGATTTTGAACTCCTGGCCTCAAGTGATTTTGAACTGCCCACCTCTGCCTCCCAAAGTGCTGAGATTACAGGTGTGAGCCCCGCACCCAGCTGACCCTATTTTAAATATTAGCAAATGATGTATCTTTATATATTAAAATAAAATGTTTAGATTATGAAAGCTATTTTTTGTTCCCTTAATTTAATCATCACTCCAATTTATTTATCAACTACTATTCCTTTTCCTCATCTGTAAATTGAGAGGATTTGCATAGAAATACTAGATAATCTTTTAAATTTTTTCTTATAGCTTAAACATGTTATAAAACTGATGATTCATTTTTTTCCACATTCTAAGATTAATACTGTTAGATTTTATTATAAATTAATAAAGTTCCTCTTTTGAAATCTAAAATAATGCCTGACATTTCTTTTAGGTAGTTCTGATTTTTTATTATGAGTGTAGCCTTAACTGTAGTGCCTTTGAAGCTGAATTCTCCCCATTTGTGACCCCAGTATTCCTTTTTTGTTTAGTGAACCTAGGGGAAATGATATTTCTCTCCAAAAAATATCTGAAAATATTTGGTTAGACACATGCTGGGACAAAAAGTGAAGTATCCACAGTAATACCATTGCTATGTTCTTGTGATATAACCAAATTATAATTACTAAATGATACGATTTACTTTCTTTTTTTAATTCTGGTAAAAAAAATATACAATATAAAATTTAGACCATTTTAACTATTTTTAAGTGTACAAATCAGTGGCATTAAGTACATTTGCAATGTTGTATAGCCATCACCACTATTCCTCTCCAGAACTTTTTTTTTTTTTTAATCAACCCAAGCAGAAGCTCTGTACCCATTAAACAATAACTCGCTATTTCCTGTTTCCCCCTTCCTCCTCACCCTTGGTAACTGTTTTACTGTCTATCTATGAATTTGCCTATTTTAGGTACCTCATACAAGTAGGATCATACAAAAGTTGTCTGACTTAATTTCACTTAGCATAATCTTTTTAAACTTCATCCATGTTATAGCATGTTATCGGAATTTCATCTTTTTAAAGGCTGAATAATATTTCATTGTATGTGTGAAATTTTGTTTTTTGCTTCATTTTGTTGATAGACATTTAATTTGTTTCCACCTTTGATTATTATGAACAATGCTACTATGAATGTTAATGAACAAGTATCTGTTTGAGTTCCTGCTTTTAACTCTTTTGGATATATACCTAGATGTGGAACTGTTGGATCCACAACAGGTACACCATTTTACATTCCTACCATCAATACACAAGGGTTCCAATTTCTCCACCTCCTCACCAACACTTATTTTGCATTTAAAAAATAATAGCCATCCTGCTGGGCACGAGGTGACATCTCACTTTGGTTTTGATTTGTGTGGTTTACTTTCAGCCAAGGTTCAGAAATACATAGTGACAAATTTCTGTTTCTTTAATTTAAAATCTTTGGTAACCTGTTACATTGCATTTTGTACTTTTAAATTACACATCTGAATTGATTGGTTATCCTTGTTAAAGTAGTTCCAAAATTACTGTAGTTTAAAAACTCTTTAAATATTACATTGTAGTTTTAATTTGTTTCTGACATCTTCAAAGTTTGAAATTTTCCCTTCAGCAACAACCATTTGTTAGCTACATTCACACGAAAGCAGCTTAATAAAGGACATTCTACACAAAGGTAATTATAATCCATTGATGCCCCTTAATGCAAGCTGCTTTGTAGTCATTATCTAGCAGTAGATGACTAAAGAACTTGATTATTCTTGTTTTTCATTTTTATTAAATTAAGAAGTTTTTTTAAAATTATGTCATTTTGCAAATGGTTCTTAGGAGTAATGCCTTTCAAGGCTCCATAATCACTAGATAATTAACCTGCCAGGATTAAGTACACTCAACTTTGCCTCAGGATGCTTAACTCTCAAATACAGTCAATTATCTCATGATAATAACTGCTTTGTCAAGAGTTACCACTTAACTCCACAGTGAAAAGTCAAATCACCCATACCATGCACTTTAAGATAGTTTCAATAATAAAATAACAGTTTGAAATGGGGCAGAAGAATTCAGTTAAATTTTTTCATAGGGATAAGAATGATATGCTTTAGATAAAGCTCCCCCTCATATCTAGTATTTTGAATTTCACAAATGATTTCAATTTATAAAGATAATATAGGCCAGGTGCAGTGGCTCATGCCTGTAATCCCAGCACTTGGGGAGGCCAAGGTGGGCAGATCACCTGAGGTCAGGAGTTCCACAACAGCCTGGCCAACATGGTGAAACCCCATCTCTACAAACACAAAAATTAGCTGGGTGTGGTGGCACACGCCTATAGTCCCAGCTGCTCAGGAGGCTGAGGCAGGAGAATCCTGAGAACCCTGGAGGCGGAGGTTGCAGCTAGCCAAGATCGCACCACTGCCCTCCAGCCTGGCAACAGAGCGAGACTCCGTCTCACAAAAAAAAAAAAAAAAAAAGATAATGTATTGCTCTGCTTCATCAGTCCTTTTGCTGGCAGTGTTCCTGCATTGCAAATTTTCTTATAGGAAAGCCATTTTGTCTGTTAACCTCACAGAGGATTCAATATATTAAAAATCTCTAATATACACCAAGAAAATGGAAATTACTTTCTTTACGTAGAATATTGATTTAACTTTTAAAAAATCTCGTTTATCAACAAACGAATTACAAAACAGTGAGCAAAATTCTGCAGTTTGTTGTGGTTGTTTTTTGTTGTTGAGTAGCTTCACTCATATTTGGACAGGATATGCCAAAAACAGAAAGACTGCTAGATAGATTAGGACATTTTGAAAGAAAATATAAAAATGTCTTTAGGTTTGTTATCCATGTCCTCTAAGCCTGAATGATGCTTGTATCTCTTTATAAGTAAACTATCATTATCTTTTTACTAAACCAGATGGGATACATTGGCTTTTTCTTCTGTTATATATTTACTGCCATGGGGATGGGAAGAGACTTTATTGATATTTTGTTTACACTTTTAAACCCATTTTAATGTTTCTAATAATTAATAATTTGAAACCATCAATTCTTTAAATTGTAAATAACTTTGATACAGGTTATCTTATTTTTCAGTTTCTATACTTCTGTAAAATAGAAGTCATTTGCTCTTTTAAGATAAAAAATCTGTGTGAATCTATGTGTAATTATGTACACCAAATAGTGCTATACATGCATACAACTTCTTTCAGATATTCTTCTTTTGGTTAAGAGCCTTTTTTTCTTTGTAAAGGTATTATTTTAATTTTTAGAACTATTTTTCTGTGTACTGGAGCACATGTTTGGGAGGAAAAAAGAAACTTTCTGTCAAGTCCCTATACACAGAGAATTCTTGTTTGAATTTTTAAAAAATTTTGTCAAGTCTAGTTCTTTTATTTATTTATTTATTATCAGTTAGAGACAGGGTCTCACTGTGTTGTCCAGGCTGTTCTCAAACTCCTGGCCTCAAGCAGTCTTCCCGCCTTGGCCTCCCTAAGGTTCTGGGATTACAGGCATGAGCGACCAAGCCTGGCCAAGTCTAATTCTTTAAAGGATGTGATTTCCAAGTATTTCCAGGAATTCAAGACTGTTACCTAGATCCGTATTCTGACAAAAGAGATGATCTTTTCTTTCTTCATATCAGAATATTTCCCCCATGAATGGAGGGAAATGGGGCTGTATCTAAAAATGGTAATTCTGCCCTTTAAAGTATACAGAAGTGCCCTGTTTCTTCCTAAGAGAGGTGGAAGTCCCCTTTCTGAGACTGTGCATATAGATCTCTTTATTCCCCTTTTTCTGCTATAAGCGATAAGAGGGGCTATGTAGACAAAATGTAAGGTTGTTATAAAATCATCAAGGAATTGGGAAAGAAACTTTATCGGAGAATATACATAACCCCTTCAGAAAAAAAAACAAAAACTTATGGTGCTTTTTGGAAGAAATTCTGACATAGTTGTATTTTCTGAGAAGGATAATGAAATTTCAGTTAACATAGAACTGTAACTTCGTAAAATTGCTGCTCAGCTCCTAGATTTAACTTTCTCCCTAGGGTTTTTCTAGTATATTTACTCATCTGAAAAAAGTGAGATTGACTGTAGCACAAGGGAGACTTCTGATGTCAGTGGCATGTTGTAAAGATGTGCTATGGGAAAGACTCAGAAAATGCAAAGGCTATTTAACTATATGCTCTGCATCTGTCTTCCTTTCTACATAGCTCTCTCCTTTCTTTCTTACTCCTTCATCTCCCTCTTTACGCCAACCACATTGCCTCTCTGAAGATGAAATGCTTTTAAATCATCCCCAATCTAACATCCATCACTGGTAAAAAGCCATCTAATTATTATGTGTTGATTTTTAAAAATTAAAAAAAATTTATTAGAAAATTAAGAGCATTTAAATGTTTTTAATTGCAAGGAGAAAATGAATACACTCAAGTAAAGAAAAACACGGTGTAATTTGAAATAGTTTGAATTACTATGGAGATAATCATATTTTATGCAGTAATGCCTTTCTATTTTATTCACTATTTCTATTAATCTTTATTTGTTTCCATTACACTATAAATTTGTAAGTGATTATTTTGATATTATTTGTATAGTATGCCATAATATAAAAATAATGAAAAATATTAAATATATATTTAATGTTCTTATTTAATGCCTTTAATTTTTTTTTTTTTTTCTTTGAGACAAGGTCTCACTCTGTTACCCAGGCTGGAGTGCAGTGATGCAATCTCGGCTCACTGCAAACTCCACCTCCCAGGTTCAAGCGATTCTCAAGTCTCAGCTTTCCACATAGCTGGAATTACAGGAATGCACCATCACACTCAGCTAATGTTTGTATTTTTAGTAGAGATGGGGTTTTGCCATGTTGGCCAGGCTGATCTTGAACTCCAGGCCTCAAGTGATCCACCTGCCTCGGCCTCCCATGTGCTGGGGTTACAGGAGTGAGACACCTCACCCAGCCAAAAATTATTGTTTATTAAAAATCATTTAATGACATTGACATCCTTATAAATAAAAACTGTAAATTTATATCACAGTAGAAAAAGTGCTAGACCTAAATTTAGAAAACCTGTCTTTTATCCTAGCTCTTGAGTTTTTCACAGAGAAAATAGGAGTTCAAGAAGCCAAAATTCTGACATGAGGGAAATAATTAGCAAAATTTAAATAGGTGCCATTGATTAGTCAATGGTATTTTATCAACATTAATTTTTATTTTATTATTTATTTATTTATTTTGATATGGAGTCTTGCTCTGTTGCCCAGACTGGAGTGCAGTGGCATCGTCTCGGCTCACTGCAACCTCCACCTTCCGGGTTCAAGCAATTCCCCTGCCTCAGCCTCCTGAGTAGCTGGAGTTACAAGTGCCTGCCACCATGCCTGGCTAATTTTTGTATTACTAGTAGAGACGGGGTTTCGCCATGTTGGCCATGCTGGTCTCGAACTCCTGACCTCAGGTGATTGGCCTGCCTTGGCCTCACAAAGTGCTGGGATTACAGGCATGAGTCACCGCACCCAGCTTAACATTAATTTTTTTAGTTTTGCTAATTTCAGTATGGCTATATAGAATGTTTACATTTGGAAAAATCCTAATATCCTTTTTGACTGATCCAGATCCAGTCCAGGATGCTCACATTGCATTTAGTTACCACATTTCCTTAGTCTCTTTAATCTAGAATGGTTCTTCAGTCTTTGTCTTTATGACCATGACAATTTTGAAGAGTCCTGACTGGTTTTTTGTAGAATGCCCTTCAGTGTGGAGTTTCCTCATGATTAATACATTTTTTATAGGAATACCATAGAAACAGCCTGGGCAACATAGCAAGATGCTGTCTCTACAAAAAGTAAAATTCACCAGGCATGATGGCACATTCCTGTAGTCCCAACTACTTGGGAGGCTGAGGCAGGAGGATTGCTTGAGCCCAGGAGTTTGAGGCTGCATTGAGCCATGATTGCCACCCTGGACTCCAGCCTGGGTTACAGAACGAGAACCCCCCCACCCCCCCAAAAAAAACAGCACAACACAGAAATGCTATTGTGTCTTTTTTCATGCGTTATACTAAGATTTTAGTATGTTTCGTTACTGGTAATACTAACTTTGATCACATGGTTAAGAAAATGTTGGCCCAGTTTATTCACTTCAAAGTTACTATTTCTGGCCAGGCATAGTGGCTTACGCCTGTAATCCCAGCACTCTGGGGAGCCAAGGAGGACAGATCGCTTGGGCTTAGGAGTTCAAGACCAGCCTGGGCAACATGGTATAACCCTATCTGTACTAAAAATATAAAAATTAGCTGGGCATAGTGGCATGCACCTGTAGTCCCAGCTACTTGGGAGGCTGAGGTAAGAGGATCGCTTGAGCCCAGGAGGTCACATGGTGACCTTGGAAGCAAATGCTCCCTCAAACACGAGATGACTGCAGCCCTGGTCTACATCTCAATTGCAGTCTTGTGAAATCTTGAGTCAGAGGCACTCAGCTAAGCCATGCCTGGATTCCTTTTCCCGGAAACTATGGAGATAATAAGTGTTTGTTATTTTAAGTCACTAAGTTTTGGAGCAATTTGTTACACAATAATAACTAATATGCTGTGAAAAACAAATTTACTAAGAGCTCAATATCTGTGTACAATTCTTTTTGTCTTTAGCCTTTTGTGTATATTGTCAAAACACAGGCTTTTAGTTAAAGTTAGTTCCTTTCCCCTTCGAGTATTTTAATTTTTTTTAAATATGTGAAACATTTATATGGTTCTTAACATCAGAACTATATGAAAAGGTTTACTCAGTAGTGTCGCTCCTCCCTTATCCCTCATCTTCCTCATTCCCCATTCTGTCTCTATTCCTACCCTGTTTCTTCCTACCTACCCTCTATAAATAATCTCATTAGTTTCTGGCTCACATTTCTAAATTTCTTTTAGCACAAATTAGCAGCTAAATGCATATTTTATTGTATCTTCTTTGTTACATGAAAGGTAGCACACTATAGATAGATCCTCTTTGAACTTAGCTTTTTTTCAATCAAGTGTATCTTAGAAATCATTCCATAAAAGCTCATAGAGATCTTCCTCATTTTTAATTTAATTTTATTTATTTATTTATTTTTTTTTTTAATGAGACGGAGTCTCGCTCTGTCACCCAGGCTGGAGTGCAGTGGTGCGATCTCGGCTCACAGCAACTTCCACCTCCCGGGTTCAAGGGATTCTCCTGCCTCAGCCTCCCAAGTAGCTGGGACTACAGGTGCCCGCCACCACCCACGGTTAATTTTTTGTATTTTTAATAAAGACGGGGTTTCACCATGTTAGCCAGGCTGGTCTTGATCTCCTGTCCTCGTGATCCTCCCGCCTTGGCCTCCCAAAGTGCTGGGATTACAGACATCCAGCCACAATCATCCTCATTTTTTATAGTTGGATTTTCCCCATTGTGTGAATGTACCATACTTTACCCAGTCACTCTCTTATGTATGGACATTAAGACTGTTTCCAGAGTCTTGCACTTAAAAAACAATCTTTTAATGAATAATCTTGTTCATACATATACATATTTCTTGTGTCGCTAGAGGTATTTCTTCAGAGTAAATTCCTTGAAATGGAATTGTTGGGTCAAAGGATAAGTGCATATAACGTTTTGTTAGATGTTGCTAAATTCCTCTCCAAAATAATTAGAAGTGTTTTCATTCTCAGCAGTAGTGTAGGTGAATGCCTGTTTTTAATGGGGTTGTTTTAATATTTGGTTATCAATTATTTATGAAGCATTGCTATCAAATGGAATTCACTAGAAGCATGTAAAATTCTAGCTTTATTTCAAATACTTAGTTGAACCAGCCAATTCATTTTAGCACAGTGAAAGTAATCCAAGAACTGAAAAGTGATCATTCTTTAAGGTACAGATTTTAAAGACTCTTTTATCTTCTTTTTTTTTTTTGCTATTTTATCAGACACGTTAGAGGAATATGAATTAATCCCCATTATACACTCTTTAGTTTCATTTTCTGGCCCTGTATTTTCATCTTATACTTCTCTCCTACAAGCACCTCTTCCTTTCTCCTGTACTGCCTAACTTCATGTTTTCTTATCATCAATACTCATTTCATATATTCCCTACCTCACATTCTCCCCTTCTTTCCCTCCCTTCTCCACTCCCATTCAGTTGGTTATTTTATAAATGTGATTCTGTGATCTTGTGTATATAATTACAATGCTTACATGTTTCTTTTACACTAGAATGTGTTCCTTTACAGCAGTGACTTTCATTCTTCACTACATTCTGGCCACTTGATTGGTGGTCACTTTCTGACCGGAAGTTCCAATTATTTAATCACAAAGTTGGACTTTCTGGTGACCACTTCCCATCCTGGGGCTGACAGTGAGTCGCCCCATCAGCATAACAAAGACACTTTTAACAATCAGGAAATTCTGAGGGTTTTTGAAGCTCTGTGCTAGGAGTCCAGACAAGGACTCGATATATTTTTTACTATACCAGTTTAAGGGTTAATGATACCATGTAACAACTTTATTAATAGATTACTATTTATAGAAACTTGATAAATGTGGTGGGAGGTGGTGCAGAATCATGTGATATAATCAATTATAAATGAAAGCACAGATAAAATTTGAAATAATAAGAGAGAAATAAGAATGAAGGTTAGCCACGGTGGCTCACACTTGTAATCCCAGCATTTTAGGGGGCTGAGGCGGGCAGATCACGAGGTCACGAGATCGAGAGCATCCTGGCCAACATGTGAAACCCCTTCTCCACTAAAAATACAAACATTAGCTGGGCGTGGTGGTGCATGCTACTCGGGAGGCTGAGGCAGGAGAATCGCTTGAACCCGGGAGGTGGAGGTTGCAGTGAGCTGAGATGGTACCACTGCACTGCAGCCTGGGGACAGAGTGAGATTCTGTCTCAAAAAATAAAGAAAACCGAGGAGGTTTTTTTTTCTTTTTTTCTTTTTTTCTTTTTTTTTTGAGACGGAATCTTGCCCTGTTGCCAGGTTAAAATAAACTTTCAATTCTCTTCTCTTGAATATCTCTCACCCAACAATGTTTTTTTCATGTTGATCACTTTACTAAAGCGAACAATTGGGGTTTTACCAAAATTGTGAAGGATTTTATTCTTCCATACTTATGTCTGTGTTCGGGGTCATACAGATTCTACTTTTTCCTTTTAGTTTAAGGTATTCTCTTGGAGATTTAATGTACTTAAATTTGACCACAATTTATTGAGAGCATATTCTGTGTCAGACATTGCACTCTGCACTAGATATTCAGGGATTTCTAAAAAGAATGTTAACATTGCTGTTACATAGTCAGTTACCGATCACATTCTTTTCCTCTCAACTTTTTTCAAAATAGGAATCTGCAATATGTTTTCACGTATGGAGTTCAGGTCAGGCTTCAGGGTCCCTGACAATGTGAATAGTTTTAAGTTGGGCCTCAATTTGTGGTACCCTTATACTAATTTAACAAGCCGTGGACTCTAGGTTCCACCAAAAATATTTTGTTCCATCCTCTCTGGTTTCAGTCCATGGTGTACAGAAAGAAAACTAAGGAACTTCAGCCCCAAATTGTCAAATTTTGCTACTTAAGAAACAGAAGATTTAAATCTATCATTTTGTCTTATATTCCAGAGTTGACTGGTTCCTCCTATCTTTAACTTCTTGTCCTTGAATGGTATTCTAATTTTCATTCAGAAATATGACTTCTCATAGGGTTTGCGTTAGATATTTTCAGGGCCAGATGGATATGATGTTCCCATTTCTGTTTTATTGTTAAACTACTATTGCTTTTGAGCTGTAATGAACAATTCATTCTGAGAGGCAATATATGTTTTCAGTAATTGACTTGAATAAAAGTAAATGTTAAACATGGAGTTACTAAGTTAATACAGTGGGTATTAGTACTAATTTGTTCAAATTAAGATAGAATTCTTAATTTGATAAATAGAATTCTTATATTACAGCATCAGTCCAATTGGATTGATAGTTTGTAGAAAGGTAATTTCTTACATGAGGAAAGACAGGTTTTCTTTCTCTTATCAAGGTATTAATGCGGAAATGACCTCTTCATTTCCTACCAGCTTCCAGAAGGGAAGTGCTGGTTAGGAGGTAAATTCAATTTACTGTACAAGCAAACTTCACATCTGTTATGCTGAAGTCAGAGTTTATCTTTCTTGTTATGTGGAACCTAGAGATATACCATGAGGAATACTGAAAAATAAACTAGCAGAAATTTTGCTTGATGCTGAGGATTTTTAGATGGCTGCAAAATGGGTGAAAGTAATATAAACTTAACAAAGAGTGTTGTCACAACTCTCTGGAACTTAGTACTGTTTTTCAACTAACAAATAGAAGATTTGTGAGACTAGGTCGACTTAATGTGATTTCAATGCAGTAATTACTGTGTGGCATGGGCATAGTAAGAGATAGGCCTTTTCTAGAAATATTCTCATCTCTGTTTATTTTAGTTGCTCTTACTTAGATTTATATTAACTCAGCTTCACATTTTCATTTCTTTTTATTTTATTTTAAACAATGAGAAAAATACTCCACGATGTCACTGATTTAGTTATCAGATTTGCTTTATTTCTGTATATAATAGGTAATGTGAGTACAGGAAATATATCTGAAAAGGTTGCTTGTACCTAAATTTTAAGTTGGATCATTTAAAAATTACTTATAAGTCTCTTGAGTGTTTTATATAGTAGGGCAGATGGAAAAACTTATTTGATATTCATTTTTGGTACCTCTTAGGAAAATAATTGGGAATGTATTCAGTTGGAAAAAATGTTGAGAAGAGTGTTTATATAATGATTATTTAGTAAAACATTAAAAATAATTTCTTATTCTGGATGTTTATAGACATCAAAATTGACAAAGATTCATGGATTATACATTTCATCAAGGTACCTTTAAGCGATTTTTAAAAAAAAATTCCGACTGTAACAATGCATGCTCATTGTAGAGCATTAAAAATACAAAGACATGCAAAAGAAAAAATTAAAATTAACATGTGTCGTATCACCCAGCATTAACTGCTCTATAATTTTTCCTGTGTTTCCTTGTAGGGTTTTTCCCACACATTTTTATTTGTTTTTATCATATTTATTTTTATTCCACACACTTTTTATTTTGAAATGATTTACAATCTAGGAAAGCATTATAAGAAGAGTACAGAGTTCTCTCCTACTACACTTTTGAGCATTCTTGCTTTTTTTCTCTTTCTGTCTCTCTAAATATAAGTGCCTAACCATAGTACATATTCAGATTTTTCTAGCTGTCCCAAGAATGTTCTTTCTAGTGATTTTGTTTTCCAGGATCATGGATCATGCATTGCCTTAACTTGTCATGTTTCTTTGGTTTCCTTAATCTGGAGTTCCTTGGTCTTTCTCCTTCATGCCATTGCATTTATAAAGAGTATAGTCAACTGTTCTGTGTATGTAAATTCTTAACCAATTGAAATAGATTTTATATCATTTTTCCCACTTTATATGTATATATATATATATTTATTTATTTATTTAATTTTATTTATTTATTTTTTTTGGAGACAGAGCCTTGCTCTGTCACCAGGCTGGAGTGCAGTGGTGCAATCTCGGCTCACTGCAACCTCCACCTCCTGGATTGAAGTGTTTCTCCTGCCTCAGCCTCCCGAGTAGCTGGGAATACAGGTGCGCACTACCATGCCCAGCTAATTTTTTGTTTTGTTTTGTTTTTTTTGAGACAGAGTTTTGCTCTTGTTACCCAGGCTGGAGTGCAATAGCGCCATCTTGGTCCACCACAACCGCCACCTCCTGGATTGAAGCGATTCTCCTGCTTCAGCCTCCCGAATAGCTGGGATTACAGGCATGTGCCACCACATCTGGCTAATTTTGTATTTTTGGTAGAGACAGGGTTTCTCCATGTTAGTCAGGCTGGTCTTGAACTCCCGACCTCAGGTGATCTCCCTGCCTCAGCCTCCCAAAGTGCTGGGATTACAGGCGTGAGCCACCACGCCCGGCCTAATTTTTGTATTTTTAGCAGAGACTGGGTTTCATCATGTTGGCCATGATGGTCTCGATCTCCTGACCTTGTGATCCGCCTGCCTTGGCCTCCCAAAGTGCTGGGATTACAGGCGTGAGTCACCACACCCGGCCACTTAATATATTTTCAACATTTTCCAATGTCTTTAATTATGTCAATTATAATTTTGGATCGCTGTATAATATAATTTATTTTCATTAGTCTTCTAGTGTTGGAAATTTTTACTGTTTGTTTTTTTTCAGTATTGCAAATACAATTGGGAAATAAACTTTGTAAATAAATCTTTGTTGTAATTTTAATTTCTGAATCTATCAAGTATTTGTTAAAACATAAAGCAACAAAACAAAAATCCTACAGAAGAGGATAATTAAATGTTAATCTTTTTGATTCTGAATACAATTAGAATGGAAATTTGGAAAAGGGGAAAATTGCCAGATAAAGAGGTTGCCAGATTTAGCAAATAAAAATACAGGATGCCCATTTAAATTTGAATTTTAGAAGGGACACACAATATCTGGGACATACTTATACTAAAAAATTATTCATTGCGTATCTGAAACTTAAATATGACTGAGCATCATGTATTTTATCTGGCAACCCTACCAGTGGTTTGAGTATTCAGGAAGACTTCATGGTAGAGATAAAGAGAGGGAATAAAGAAGATGTTTTACACAAAAGGAATGGTTGAGATTACCTCCAAAACAAGAGTGAACATAGTTTATGCGAAATAGTCTCCATAAAGGAAAGACTTTGTGTCTCATTCACTGCTGTATCCCCAATCCCTTAAACAATCTGTACACTGTAGTCACTCAATAAATATTTGTTGAACGAGTAAATGAATTTGCACTATAAATAAAGCCAGGCAACTTGGGACAAAGATTACCTGTTGTAACTAAGTAGATAAAGATAAAATTTCCATGAAAGTGGAAAACCTGGCAGAAGAATTTGGACTTCCTGCCTTCCCTTATTTATTTTATAATGATTCATTAAGTGACTGTTATGTGCCACATGCACAGGATACTTTGTAGAACAAGAACAGACATGGCTTCTACCCTCATGGATTTTATAGTCTGTGTTAGAGGCAGACATTCAATTTATAATTCAATTATTCATTTAATATTCAATAAATTTCAATTCAATTATAACTTACAACTTATAAAATTGAATTTTTAATCATTCGATTTATAAATATGAGTACTGTGAGGGAAAAGTATATAATACTTACATTCTGAAATCACACACAGTGAGGGGTATTCTTGAAAGAACCTGATCAAGATAAATGTGCATGGTGTTGTGTCTTAGGGATAGATCCAATCTTTTCTTTGAAATCTTCATTCATTCACTAATTTTCCCTTGAATTTATAGAACACTCTTTGGACTATTACACTTATACATCTTTTAAAATCTTTTTATATGTGCAATTTAGTTTACTTACTAGATTGTAAATTAATTAATTAATTAATTTATTTATTTAGAGACAGGGTCTCACTCACATCACCCAGGCTGGAGTACAGTGGCACAATCACCACTCAGTGGCAGTCTCAACTTCCCAGGCTCAGGTGATCCTCCCACCTTAACCTCCTGAGTGGCTTGGACTACAGGTGCACATCACCACTCCTGTCTTATTTTTCATATCTTGTGTAGAGATGGGGTTTTGCCATGTTGCCCAGGCTGGTTTCAAACTCCTGGGCTCAAGTGATCCGCCTACCTTGGCCTCCCAAAATCCTGGGATTACAGGCATAAGCCCTGCACCTGGCCTAGATTGTAAATTCTTTAGTGAGCTGGGGTTATTTCAATTTGCTTTTATCCCCTATTGTTTCATGTATGTAAAATATACACAGGCATTAATTATTTACATGTTGATTCATTGAAATTATAATGGGGCTTTTAATAGCTATAGATATGCCATGAGCACATAAAAGACGATTTCCTGATTCTTTGACCCTCTTAAAGAAGTTTGTGATGCCTACTTGTCATTCTTGGGTCCTTAGACCTTCTGTGGCAATATTAGGTCGGGGATAGATGTCTAATGATTTGCAGTCAGGGAGCTTTGATAACCATTGTCACATATTAGCATAAATCAGAACCCAATCACTTTTTTTTTTTTTTTGAGATGGAGTCTCGTTCTGTCGCCCAGGCTGCAGTGCAGTGGCGTGATCTTGGCTCACTGCAACCTCTGCCTCCCGGGTTCAAGTGATTCTTCTGCCTCAGCCTCCCAAGTAGCTGGGATCACAGGCGCCCACCACCACGCCCAGCTAATTTTTGTATTTTTAGTAGAGACAGGGTTTCACTGTGTTGGCTAGGCTGGTCTTGAACTCCTGACCTCAGGCAATCATCCCACCTCAGCCTCCCAAAGTACTGGGATTACAGGTACGAGCCACCACATCCAGCCGAGAACCCAATCACTTTTGACTCTGCCTTCAATATATATTGCAAATCTAACTACCTTTTACTACCTCTACTTCTTCCCTTCTAGTTCATGATGCCATTATCACTTGCCCAGATTATTACAGTAGTCTCATAATTGCTCTCCCTGCCTCTGGTTTTGCCTCTCCCCTCCAGCAGTACTAGGAAATAATGGAAGTTTTTAAGTAAGCATGGTAGTATCACTGGATCTGTTCTTTGACACAGCTGGCTAGTATTGTTTGGTAGATTGGAATAGGGGCATAGTAAATGTGGGTTGACATGGTATAGTAGGTAGTCAAGACAGTCCAACAATCAATCTTAAAGACATTTCATTTTCTTGATAGTTAAAGAATATAGGCCTACCAGTACTTGTAATTTTAATTTTAATTGATTTATATCGTTTTACTTATTAATATTCATTTGAATCTTAGTTTATAATATCTATAATCATATGCTATGCTCAAATATAATTGAGTTACTTTTTAGAGACAAGGTCTCGCTATGTTGCAGGTTTCGCCATGTTGTCCAGGGTGGTCTTGAACTCCTGGGTTCAAGCAATCCTCCTGCTTCAGCCTCCCAAGTAGTTGGATCTACAGGGATGGCATGCACCATCATACCCAGCTCTGAACTATTTTTTAAGTAAAATTTTTTTTAGATGAAGACGAGCTTGTATACAAGAGTAGTTAAGACAGTGTGGTACTGACTCAAGGATGTACTAATAGACAAAGGATAGAAAACAGACCCACACACATACAGTCACAGTTACAGCAAAGATGCCACTGGGATATAGAGGAGAAAGGATAGTATTGGGATCAGTGGATATTCATATGGAAAAAATTAACTCCTACCTTATACCACACACCAAAATTAATTCTATATGATTATACATAAATGTAAAATAGAACAATAACACCTCTAGAAGAAATTGTATGAAAGTATCATGGTCTTGGTTAGGCAAAGCTTTCTTACAAAGAATTTTAAAATGTTAACAATAAAGAAAATATAGTCTGGTCCAAATGCAGTGGTATTTACAACTAATTGATCACAACCAGTTACAGATTTCTTTGTTCCTTCTCCATTTCCACTGCTTTACTTAACTAGCCTTAGGAAAAAACAATTTTTCAGGAAAAATAAGTTGGATGTGTCAAAATTGAGGACCTTTCACCAGAAGACATTGTGAAAATGAAAAGGCAAAATATAAAGTGGGCTTAAGAATTATGAGAAGTTCAGCACAGAGGACTGGTGGAAGAAAATATGTTTGTACATAATTTTTTTCCCTATAACCAATACTAAGAATAGAGAACCCTATATTTAACTGAAGGCAGAAAATATTTTGAGGCCATATTTGTTCTCATTTTATGCCATTTACTTAGTAAATGTACATACCTTATAGATTCATGCATATAATATACAGTCCTCCCTTGGTATCTTCAGGGCATTGGTTTCAGGACCCCTCTCACACATACACAAGATACCAGTACTCAAGTCCCTTGCATAAAATGGCGAAGTATTTGCATATAACCTATGCATATACTCCCATGTACTTTAAATATTAATCTCTAGATTCTTTATAATACCTGATACAATGTAAATGCCATGTAAATAGTTGCTATACCATGGTTTTTTGTATTGTTTTGTATTATTATTATTATTTTTTATTGTTGGATTTTTTTCATATTTTCAATTCGTAGTTGGTTGAATGTGGATGCAGATACAGTGGGCCAACTGTATACATATTTTGGGATCATTTTAGTGGGTAGTAAAACTTGGTTTTCCCCAACTGTTTCTGTTAATTCACAGCCAGTTATGAAATATGCCACATTTGTCCTGATTAAATAGTGAAATGTCTTAGCCCTTTCCACTGATTATATTGATAGAAAAGATTAAAAAGTGGTGGATAAACCTAACCAAAAAAAAAAAATGTTTTCATAAGCCACTGCTGTCAGCACTTATTTGAGATTTTAAAACATTTTGTAGTTCTTTATTTTTAAATGACCTTACATTTTCAAAAGGGTTTGTTAATTCAAAAGGTCTCCTATGGTTAAGGCAGTTCAAATAGTAGACTGAGGGTAGAAGAGGGATTGACTGTAAATAGGCATGGAGGTATCTTTTGGGGGTGATGTAAATGTTCTAAAACTGGATTGTGGTGATGTTTGCACAAAATTTGCACAAAAGCATTGAATTATACACTGAAAGCATATTTTATAGTGTGTAAATGAATGCCTTAATAAAGCTTTTTTTTTTTTAAGGATACCATTAAGATAATGAATTGTCCAGCCACAGATTAGGAGAAAACATTTACAATTCATGTATCTGACAAATGATTGTATCCAGAAATCAATAATAAGACAAATCAATAGACAAATAGCATAATTTTTAAAAATTGGGCAAAAGACTTGGACACTTCATAGAGGGAAATAATCTAATGGCCAAATAAGCACACTAAAAGAGGATGAACATTATTAATCATTAGGAAACACAAATTAACATCACAGTGAGATACTGACCCATCACTCATCCACATGAATGGTTAAAATCAAAAGGACTACTAATTGTTGACAAGGATGCAGAACAACTGAAACTCTCATTCTTTGCTGGTGAGACCATGTAGTGGGACCACACATTTGAAAAACTGTATGGTAGTTTTTTATTTTTTTTTCCTGGTAAAAATTAACCGTACATCTACCCTATGATCCAGCAAGTCGTTTACCTGAGAAGAACAAAAACATATATCCACAAAAAGAGTTGTGCAAGAAGATTTGTAGCAGCAAACAGAGATGTTCATTAACAAGACAATTTTTCAGCACATTGTGTGTTTTTTTGTTTGTTTGTTTGTTTTTTTTTGAGACAGAGTCTCACTCTGTCACCAGGCTGGAGTGCAGTGGTGCAACCTCTGCTCACTGCAACCTCCGCCTCCCAGGTTCAAGCGATTCTCCTGCCTCAGCCTCCCAAGTAGCTGGGACTACAGGCACGCGCCACGACACCCAGCTAATTTTTGTATTTGTAGTAGAGATGGGGTTTCACCATGTTGGCCAGGATGGTCTCGATCTCTTGACCTCATGATCTGCCCTCCTCGGCCTCCCAAAGTGCTGGGATTACAGGCATGAGCCACCGCGCCTGGCCTATGTATTCATTTAACAATACACTACTGGGCAATAAAAATAAATGAACTACTACTACCCCCAACTACATGGATAAATCTCAGGAACATTATGTTGAACAAGAAGAGTCAGATGCAAAACAGTATTTGTGTTCTACATTATACCATTCAAACAAACAAAAACAGTCTGTAATAGAAATCAGAAAGTAGTTTCCTTTTTGTTAGGGGGTATAGGGATTGACTGGTAAGAGACAGTAGAAAACTTTCTGGGATTATAGAAATGTTCTGTGTCTTGTTTTGGATAACCATTTAAGATCCGTGCATCGTATTTTATGTGATCATACCTCAGTAATAAGAATGCAAAATGCTACAAAAGCAAGTCAACCCAACATCTCTACTAATAAATCTCACCATTTTAAAAAGAACAGTAAATCCTACATCTCTATTTTGAGAAAAAATAATTATAATTTTATTTAATGCTATTTAACATATGCTTATATATGACATACAAATTGTGAAAAAATTATTTAAACCGATTGGCTAAAGAAACTTCATGAAGAAGGTGAATCTTTTGCCTTATTGCTTATGCTTTTATATTGAGTAAAACCAAAGTGATTTCCCATGGTAGCTTCTTACACTCTGTTCTCATACTCTTTCTTGTGATAAAATGGAAACTGATGTTCTTCCCATGAAAGGGTAATTATACATTAATGTACTCTTTTTCTCTCCTCTCCTTTTTTTATTATGAAATATTTCATATATCAAAGAATATGTCTAACATATGTGTATTACAAAGTATATCCTCTGCCTCCCTCCTCATTTGAAGATCCTGCCAATCCTCTGCAGAGCTAATGCTTATTCTGACTTTGGGGTTTTCATTTCCTTTCATATATCCCTTATATATGTAGTCCTAGTAGGTGTATACATATGTATATCATGAATAGTTATATATATAATAATTGCAAATACATCCTGTTTATTTAATGGGTTATGTTTCTTTAAGTTCCAATACAATATTTTCTAAATTAGAAAGGTATTACAATTTTAAAAAATGTTCCAGGACAAAATTAATACCAAATTACAAGAATGGTAAAGCTTAGAACATTGTCATTCACTATAAATAATAGCTGCAATTCTATTGTTGGTTTCTTTTTTCACTAGTCCATTTTGATATTAATATTTCTTGTTGTGGCCAGGCACAATGGCTCATGCCTGAAATCCTAGCACTTTGGGAGGCCACGGCAGATGGATCGCTTGAGCTCAGGAGTTTGAGACCAGCCTGGACAACATGGCAAGACCTTGTCTCTATTTAAAAAAAAAAAAAATTGTTGTAGTGAAGCAGTGTTTTCTTTCCCACAGAATATCGTTCTTCATTTATTTATAAAAATATAATTTGGTATATATGCAAATGTAGCTTATTTTATATATAACCATACTGTAATAGTCTTTGTGGTAAGCAATTCAGTTAATATGACTACAGGTTTAAGATATAATGTGAAATTTGGAATAGATTTTAACTTTTAAAAAATAATTTATGTTAGGCTGGGCACGGTGGCTCACGCCTGTAATCCCATCACTTTGGGAGGCCAAGGCAGGAAGATCACTTGAGCCCAGGAGTTCAAGACCAGCCTGGGCAACATAGGGAGACCCCATCTCTACAAAAAAAAGAAAATTAGCCCTGCATGGCCCATGCCTGTAGTCTCAGATCTCCAGAGGTTGAGGCTGCAGTGAGCCATCATCATGCCACTGTGCTCCCGCTTGGGCAACAGAGCAAGACCTTGTCTCAATAATAATAACAATAATAATATAACTTATGTTAAGGGCTGATCTTTCTTTTTCTATATTTAACTGATTAAACTGATTAACTGTTTGTTGTGTTTTTTTTTTATGTCATAGGTGTCAGATCCAGCTAGCAGTGCCATAAGCCAGAATTATAGATGGAAGTGGGGGAGAGAGAGAATTGTCAGAAAAACTTACTAAGATTTCTATCCTGGCCAGGTATAGTGGCTTATGCCTATAATTCCAGCATTTTGGAAGGCCAAGGTGGAAGGATCCCTGGAACCCAGGAGTTCGAAGCTGCAGTGATCTATGATCATCCCATTGCACTCTAGCCTGGGATACAGAGCAAGACCTTGTCTCAAAAAAAAAAAAAAAAAAAAAAAAAAAATCTAAGTGGCGTCATACAGAAAGTTTAAAGTTAAATGTATACTGTTATAAATATCTTATTAAAATGCAAGACAATCAGAGACTGATCTAAAAGTAATCAAGGATGATCATGTCTTGGGAGTATCCTGTTTCTCAGTTGCTCTGGACAGAAAGCACCTAGAAGGTTGAGATAATTCAATGCAAAATCAGAGATTTCCCCCCATGTAATCAACCTCAGAACTTGAGTTGGTCCTAACAGTAGACTCAACCCCTTGGAAAAGACTAGGCAGAGCAATTTTCCTATTGACTACATCTGAGACGCCATTCATTCTTGTGTCACATGAGACATAGCATATACTTTTTAGGTCTCTAATAATAGCAGTTCTCTAAGAAGCAAACTGGGATGAAAGACACTATTCACTTATTTTCTTAAATGGGGAAGGCATTAAAAGGAGTGAAGGTTTATTAATGCCACTTTTAAAGATATAAATAGTAGATTTTTATTCTAATAAGTCATACATCAATAAAATTTGTTATTGCAGCTCCGGGGCAGCAATTACTTATATATTGACAACTTATACATGTTTTACATGCCCATTTGCTCTCCTTTTCACTACTGAAATGTAGTTACCATAGCAATGAACACATCACATGGTTCCTGTGCTAGTTCTAAAATAGAGAACAGCAATATGCCATATGAGCTCTGCTTATTTTCTACGTAAGGACTGCATATACAACTTGAGGCTATTCCATAACCTTCTCAGTGCAGATAGCTTATCATTGATTTAGAAAGCTTTCAAAGTAAAAAGCAATTGGCAGTAATATATTTCAAGTCTCTAGCTTCTCTTGTACTGTTATTTGCCACTGAGCTAAAAGAACAGTTTCACTAGCTTTGACCAGCAGGGACTCTGCTGTTGTATATTTAGCCATAGATTGTCTATGGAATAGCAGTGCCACTTAGAAGATTGGTGGGAGAGGCATATATAGCATTCATGGACACATTTTCTAAGTCTTACTGAGCAATTCTTAACCAATCTTAGCTTTTCTCCTACCGTCTCCCTTAATGTTTCAAGTTTTTAAAAATATAGGACTCTGTTTTAGAATTTGAGGAAAGGAAGATGCCAGGCACAACTGGAGGCATGCTATTAGTTCCTTTTATGTCCATTATTGTTGTGTAAGATTTTAAAATGCGTTGGTTATATAGCAGTTTATCTATAGAAAAGGACTTCAGATTTCAGTGCCTGGTGGTATCAGGCCCTATTTATGCCTTACTGTCACATTTAGAGTGTGTTGTAGGCTGTCAGACCTCCAGAAATAAAGTAGGAACATACCCCTCTTACTGTGACTCTTACCAGATACTTATTTGAAACAGTCCAAGCACTGGCATATTAGGGAATGGTGCTAACTCTTTCTAACCATTAATAAGCAAAATAAATTTCAATGTGAGCTTTTGGCTATACTATACCTATGGTCAAGTGGCACTACAAATTCAAAATTTTAAATATTCTTTATTGAAACTACTAGGAACAACTGTTATATATATAGTAGAGGAAACCAGGGCTTTATTCTCTTGACTGAAATGTGTAAGACGTGATTCATAGGTCTTCAAACACAAATTAGTAAATTTAGGAAGCTAAAAAGGCATATATATTTGACTACTGATGGGGGCAATATGTTGATTGTGTAATATTTTTATCTACCCTTTCATCTCAGTTATAATTTAAAAACTATTTATATACTACATAAACTATGTAATATTGGATACTTCTGTGTCTATATAATTTGCAACAAAGTGGAATAAATGGCCAGAGATGTTATTGTAATCTTATGGTTGAATGTTATTTCTTTTTTCTAGGTCATTGTTTAAAATCTGGACATCATAGAAATAGATAATGCAGAAAGAAAATTCTTTCATAATTCCACCACATCTCAAGCTTTGTTATTAGTTTTAAAATATGTCCTTCTAGACATATTTTATTGTAAAAAGTATTTAAAATACTCATTTTATTTTATTGCCGCAAGAGAGAGAAGGGCATTTATTGTAGGGCACCAAGCAAGGAAGATGGGCAGCTCATGCTTAAGACCCAACCTCCCTGCTGGCTTACAAGCATGGGTTTTTAAAGGCAGGGGTACATTTCAGGAAAGTAGAAGTTACAGGCAAAATTGTTAATCAATACATAGAGGTTATATATGGGTTGGCTCAAAAAGGAGTAAGGTTTTGAGTGGGGGCTTATAGGTCATCGATGGATTAGGAGATTCTTTGATTTGCAGTTGGTTAAGGAAGAAAGGCTTTGTCTAAAAACTTGGGGTCAGCAGAAAGGAGTGTTGAGGTTTGGCCTTAACATAGGTTAGTTAGGATAAGGAAATCTGTTAATTATTATGGGATGCTATGTCAGGGTCAAGGTATGAGAGCAAGCCACGATGCACTGGGTCAGAGTGACCAGTTTAGGAAATTGATAGCCCACAGGTGTGACTCTCTCCAGGCCCCTCAGGAAGCAATTTAGAACAAAGAGCAGCAGTCAGAGTTCAGTCTTCAGTTTCCCCTTATCAAAGGTCTATGTGACAGCAGTTGACATTTTCTTTTTTCTGTTTTCTTAAATTTATTTATTAAAAGAATGTCTCATTCTGTTGCCCAGGCTGGAGTGCAGTGGCACGTTCATAGCTCACTGCAGTCTCGAACTCCTGGCCTCAGGCAATCCTCCTGCCTCAACCTCCTGAGTAGCTAGGACTACAGGCACATGCCACTGTGCCCAGCTCATCATTTTCTATCTGGTGGGTATGCTGGCATGTTGGAGGAAGGACCTGGCGAGAGGTGCTTGGATCATGGGGGCAGTTTTCCCCATGCTGTTCTCATGACAGGAGTAAATTCTCTCAAGATCTGATAGTTTAAAAGTGGTGGCAGTTTCCTGCTCATGCTCTCTGTCTCTCCTACCACTGTGTAAGATGCACCTTGCTTCTCCTTCACCTTCAGCCATGATTATAAGTTTCCTGAGGCCTCCCCAGTCATGTGGAACTATGAGTCAACTAAACCTCTTTTCTTTTTAAGTTACCCAGTCTCCGGTAGTTATTTATGGCAGTGTGAAAACAGGCTAATACACTTGGTTTCTGAAAAGTAATTTGGCTGGCTTTGAAGTGGGGATGGGCCATGAGCCAAAGGATGCAGGCACTTCTAGAAGCTAGAAAGGCAAGAAAAGATTATCCCTTGGAGCTTCAAAAGAAATCAACCCTGCATGCACCTTGATTTTACCCTAGTGAGGCGGGGCTGGACTTCTGATGCTTCAGAGACAAGGGTTCCTCCCTCATCTGTCTCAGGAAGACTTAGGACTAACTTTAGGCTTTGAAGTAAACAGAAGCTGAAACATTTGAATGTTTGATTTTCATGATCCAGAACTCAAGCCTCATAGGTCCCGTGCATTCCCTGAACCCAATAGGATGTCACAGTCTGCATACCTTCACACCATGGCAGTCTGGCTTCTTCCCTCTCAGGCCTGCAGCCTCATGCTCTGGGCTTCTGGTGTTGTGGGGGCCTGCAGTTGCCACCCTGCTGTGTGTCAGCACTGCTCCCTGACGCTGTTCATCCACTGACCTCCATTCCTTGGCCCAGCTGCCCGGGCATGGCAGACTACACCCAACCTGGGTTGTGGGGACCAGGCGGAGCCAGCAGCACTAGGACCTGATGGCCAAAACACTCATTTTAATGAAATCATACTTTAATTCTGTTTTGTATCTTCTCACATAAAATAGCTAGATCTCTTTTCCTAGTAGTACAAACTTATCTATCTGCCTTATTTTGTATAAGAGTGGTATTATATGAATACATCATTGTTTATTCTTCTATTAAAAGCTTTTATGTTGTTTTCTAGGTTTTTGTTATTATAGTTCTGTAGTAATATGTCTTATGTACTTTTGTGTAAATAGTTCTATAGGCTCAATCTCCAGAATTGAACTGCCAATTCTTAGTAAAGGAAAATTTAACTTTTGATACATTTTACCAAACTGCCCTTCAGGGGATTCTGCCAAATCATATTCTCTGTTTAAATATCTTTTTAAGCTTTGCCAAACTGATATATTTAAAATGGTATTTTATTGTTTCAATTTGCAGTTTTAGAGGTAATGTTGTAATTCTATATCTTTTCATGTTATAGTCCATTTATATTTTCCTCTTCTCTTAACTCCTTGTTTGCCTAGCTTTCTTTTTCTTTTGGTTGGTTCAATTTTTCCAACTAAGTTTTTTCTTGTTGTTGTTTTTTTCTTTTTCCCCTGTATTTGGGAAATAAATCCTTACTTGTAAATACTTCTTGCAGTTTGTCCATTGACTTTTTTTTTGAGACAGGATCGTGCTTTGTCGTGCAGGCTGGAGTGCAATGGCATGATCACAGCTCACTGTAGCCTCAACCTTGCAGCCCTCTGGCCACAGGCTCCTGAGTAGCTGGGACAAGTGCACACCACCATGCCCAGATAATTTTTTTAAAAAAATTTTGTGTAGAAAAAGGGCCTATGTTGCCCAGACTAGTCTCAATCTCCTGAGCTCAAGTGATCCTCCCTCCTTGGCCTCCCAAAGTTCTGGGATTGCAGGCATGAGCCACCATACCCAGCCTGTCTGTTGATTTTATTTTCGGTGCTTTTTTTGTATATGGAACTTTTTCTATTAGTATTTAGTCATATTTATTAGTCTTGTCCTTTATCCCTTCTAGCCTTTACCTTATTTAGTAATATCAGATGATGTGTTTCATATGGGTCTAATTTATGCATTCATTCACTTACAGAAGCTAATCATTTGAGTCCTAGTGTACCAAGTATCTTAGATGATGGGTCATTGCTGACTGTACAATCTAAGAAGAATCTTATTTGCAACAATGATGCTTTAGCCTAGCAACAGACCAAATTCTCTAGGATGATTAGCGGCTACTTCTGAATATTGCTGTAAAGTCATAGTAGCATGTAACATGTACAGCAATAGTAAAAACATGTAACAGTTTGTTCCTTCCTAAAATTTTGTTAATCTAGTCTTTTATGTGTCCTTACATTTATAAATACTAGTTTTGTGGCTAAAATGTGTACATTTTTCCAAGTTATAGTATTGAGAAGCATAGCTAGTAGCATTTCACCCAACAGAAAAAATTCCTTTAAATAAAAGCCAAATCACAGTTGGCCTCATTCTACATACTGTTCTACAAATTACAAAATCAGTAAATGTTTATTGGGTACCTGTTTTTATTGCTAAGCTCTTGCAAGAGAAAGAGAGAGGTGGTAGGATTTTTTTAAGGTGTGAGCTATTATCCTATTTTTAAAGAGCTCATAATCTAGTTTGGAATATTTGGCATAAGTACATCCAAAGGTAAATAATAAAACAAATGATAATTGCTCAACAATATGTAAAGACCCCCCTCTCCAAACCAAAACAAAACAGAATAACAAAATTGTCAGTCTCTTCTGTGAGCAGTATTATCTGCTGAGGACATGTTACTGGTCGAAGAGCTTTGGCTGCAGTCATTCCTAGAATGCAAAATGAAATCATCCAAAAAACTGAGAGTGGCCAGTTTTACTAGTCAAATGGAATAAGTGGTCATCTGTGAGTTTGTGAATCTGTCTGCCAGAATATATTTATTTTCTTGCTTATTCCACCAGTTACTCCTTCTTGTTAAAGCTTTCACCGTTATTAAAGAGAAGTACCTCCTGGAAATTTTAGCCTGCTAGATGTTGTCAAACCTGATAGCACAGTGTGATAGGCTAAGATTCTTTGTTCATTTGTTTTGGATAGGGAAGGAAAGACACAATGAAAAGACTAGGAGTCTGAGGTGAGGGAAGATGATGAAGAATATGAATCAAGGGATCAGGCATCAAGATAACCGTTCATTTATTTAAATGTAGACTTTATCTGTCTTGATCAGGCATCAAGATAACCTACATTTATTTAAAGGTAAACTTTATCTGTCTAATGTATGTGTTCCTAATCCCTGAATCTATTCATTTCATTGAAATTGATGAGTACTTTCAATACAAATAGTTACAATATTTTAAGATGTTCACTGTTTATAACATCATTATATGAGTCCATGTTAAACCAGAGAAGCAGAACCAGTAGAAAATATAGATTTAGAGATTTGTTACAAGGAATTGGATGATGGAAGTATGGAGGCTGGCTAAGCGAGTCCAAAGCCC
This sequence comes from Gorilla gorilla gorilla, assembly GCF_029281585.2. Classification (NCBI taxonomy): domain Eukaryota; kingdom Metazoa; phylum Chordata; class Mammalia; order Primates; family Hominidae; genus Gorilla; species Gorilla gorilla. The sequence goes on along the minus strand of NC_073232.2, from coordinate 41,189,173 downwards.
AGTCAAGAGGAAAGCAGGCTAGAAACCCATGGGCATAAGCTGTTTAGAGTCCCTCAGCTCAGGGAAAGCCTAAGCTCTCTTTCAAAGGGCTCACCTAACTTTGCCTTGTAATTTTCTATAATGGATTCCTAGAGTTTACCAACTAATATGATGGTCTAGAGTTACATTTAAGTGAAATTTGATTGTGAGATTGTATTCTTAACTGTCTGTATCTGGTGCTCTTGAGCACATATACAACCTTCTCGCCTTCTCTAGGTCCCTAAAAATCATTTCTTAATTCAAAAAATATTTAAATGCCTGCTATATACCAAGCACTTCTCTTGATAGAGTGGTGAGCATGACAATCTAGTAGAAAAGTGAGACAGGGAAACACCAACATTACTGTGGAAAACATAGTTACAGGGGAAGTAGAAGGACATTAGTCATGTTTTTTTCTTCATGACCCACTGCCTGACACATAGTAGATGCTTAATAAATGCCTTTTTAATAAATAAGACCACATGGCATTTTTAAAGGAGTAAGGACCTCTTTAAAAATAAGTATATATGGGGAAGGAAAGAGATGATGAGAAGACTAGGAGTCTGAGTCTTGCTACAGAACTAGGGTAACTGGAGCTGGTAGAAAAGCAAAGAAGCTTCTGATTTGGGGATGGATTCAAGAGTATATTGGGATGGGTGCAAACACACTTTCACTGATTAGCAGTTTGCATATTTCCTTTAAGGATAGTCTTACTCTCCTTGTCCTAACTTTTAACCTTTGCTTCAAATTAGTTTAGCAGTTTGTACTAAGAGGAATTGCCAGTGACCAAGTGAATATGATATACATATAAACGAACAGAGAAAATCAAGTCTTTACTATGTTGCTGTATCACTAACTCAGGCTTCCAGCTAAATGCCAGAAGATAAATTAGGTCCCTTATCAAATCTGGCACAAAAATATTTAGGATCCTTTTTAATATAGTACATGTGCTTTCAATAAATGCCTGCTTTGGCAAAAAATAAAACCAGTGTTTTTTGTGTCAAGTACAAGCTGTTGTACTCTGTAACTTTTAAACTGTCGTTGTGAACCAGGTCAAGGGTAAAATTAAATTTGGATTTTGTATTCAGTTTTACAATCAACAAATACCATTTTTTTCTTTGTGTTGTGTTGTCTTATGGGTGTTTGTTTTATTTTGGTTTGGTTTTGGTTTGGTTTTCACTTAGAACAAAATTCAAAATCTACTAAATACTCCCTAGCCACACTGGCCTGCTTTCAGTTTGGGATTTTTTTATTTTTAATTTTTTTTAAAGATGACATCCCACTGTGTTGTCCAGGCTGGAGTGCGGTGGCTATTCTCAGGCATGATCATAGCACAACTACATCCTTGAATTCCTGGGCTAAAGAGGTCCTCCTGCCTCAGCCACTCAAGTAGCTGGGACTACAGGCTTGCACCTCCACACCTGACTTCTTTCTGCTTTTAAGACAATTGAGCTCTTTCACCTGTCCCCTCAAACTGTTTGTACATGCTCTTCCCTCTGCCTTGACCTATTTTTACATCATGTTCAGTGTTACTCACCCATCTTACTCTCACTAATTTATTAAGTCTCAAATATTTTCTCAGAGATTCTTTCTTCACCCATGCCTCCATATCTCAGTTAGGTCTCCCTTAAAAATCTCTTCTGTGTTACTAGTTCCTAGCATATAGTGAATGTGTGATAAGTGAAAGGATGGACTGAAACATTGAGCACATACAATAGGTATATTCTAGTCATTATAAAATGTCCTCAAGGAACTTTCTTAAATCTGAGTTCCAAAGGGCCATGTTATTTTGTAAATAATATTCTTACTTTTACTTTAGGGAACAAAATCAGCATTTTTAAATGAAATAGATTTAAAAATATAGGCATGTACATTATATAAATGCATGTATACGTATATCTGAATATGGCAAGTTGCAAAGTAACGTGAATACCATGATTGCTGTCATAAACCTTGAAAGCCACTGTGTTAGTGGATACTGTTGTATAATAATCTCCAAATAAGCACGTCTAGAAAACAACCTGTTGTACTTATCAATTTCCCCAAACATCTCTCTGGTGACTGCATCTTTGGCTTCTTTTTTATTTATTTATTATTATTATACTTTTAAGTTTTAAGGTACATGTGCACAATGTGCAGGTTAGTTACCTATGTATACATGTGCCATGCTGGTGCGCTGCACCCACTAACTCGTCATCTAGCATTAGGTATATCTCCCAATGCTATCCCTCCCCCCTCCCCCCACCCCACAACAGTCCCCAGAGTGTGATGTTCCCCTTCCTGTGTCCATGTGTTCTCATTGTTCAATTCCCACCTATGAGTGAGAATATGCGGTGTTTGGTTTTTTGTTCTTGCGATAGTTTACTGAGAATGATGCGTCTTTGGCTTCTAAGAGTTCTTTGCTGAGAGTAAAGAGCCAGAATCTCAGAAATCCCCCAGAAAGACGATTTGAGTTAAATGCACCCATCAAGCTTTGAAGGAAGGCTGCTTAAAAAAAGAAAAACACTATATTACATTCTACTTTTAATTTTCAAAACCTGAAAACCTTCTCAAACCCAGGAAAACTAATGGTATTTCCATCTATTCTCTTTGATAGCCCACAATTCCTATGATTTTCTTAGCATCCGATAATACATTTTGCTTTTATCCTTTTACTGTTTTTCTTCCTAGAATTTTCTTTCAAGGTCCAACATAGAAATCCTTTTTCTCAACAAACCTTTCCTGACTAACCCTGTTTCCTTTTTTAAAATTCTTTGCATTTTCTCAACAGTTTTTGGTATTTATTTTTTAACGTTTGTATACAATACTATAATACAGTCAGTTATTTATAACTTTATTTTGTGTTAGAAGTAGGTTTTTTGTGTGTTTGCATTCTTCCTAATTTTACATGTGCAGAAAGTCACTTTAATCTTATTTTTCTTAAATGAAATAATCCAATTTTAAATCCCTTTCCTGGAGAATTAAATATAAGTCATTTTGAGGGTGCTTTCCTTCACCTCCCCCAGAATCTCACACAAAGTAAAACATTCAGAGAATTAATCGCCCCTGCCCCACCCCACCCTAATCTTCTGTCCATGTTGGCTGTCCTGAGTTGTCCACTGTTAAACCACATAATCCCTTATAGTTCAGTGGCTCTGTTGCTTCTTAGGACATGAACATCTTGGCCAAGGCTTCAATAGCTTTCTGTGTTGGGTATTTTCTCCTGGCATCTCCAGATAGACTTTTTACTCTTTTCTTTCCCTATTCTGTGCCCAAAGGCCCTGAGAAGATTGCTAAGTATTAGTAACATGGAGAAAAAAGGGATATAGTTTCTGGGACTCTAAATTATTCAAAGGATAGTTTTAAAGCTCTGGGAAAGTTTGGTGAAAGTTAAAAACATGTTCAGAGAGGAGGAGTTGGAGCCTAGTCAAGTCACAAATCTTCTAATTCAGCCAAGCTCTAGTAGCACTCCTGAAACGTTACTACTATATCCTTAACATGTGCTTTTTTAGTTCATGAAACAATATTGGCGTAACTGTTCCCCTAACAACTTAATGAGAAAGTTAAAGATTTTAACAACTCAAGATTGCTGCCTATGATACTTATGATTTTTAAACAAGTTGTCATATCAATAATAATAATAATAAAACCATAAACCTAGCTGGGCATGGTGGCTGACGCCTGTAATCCCAGCACTTTGGGAGGCTGAAGCAGGCAGATCAGCTGAGATTGGGAGTTCGAGACCATCCTGACCAACATGGAGAAACTCCATCTCTACTAAAAATACAAAATTAGCTGGGCATGGTGGCGCATGCCTGTAATCCCAGCTACTGGGGAGGCTGAGGCAGGAGAATCGCTTGAACCCAGGAGGCAGAGGTTGCAGTAAGCTGAGATCATGCCATTGCACTCCAGCCTGGGCAACAAGAGCGAAACTCCGTCTCAAAAAAAAAAACAACCAAAAAAAACCCATAAACCTTCCTTTAGGAAGTAGAGCAATGTAGTATAACCCCACTTGCAATTTTGTTTTTCAGATTAATGAATATGATTAAAATTAAGATGGAATAAAAATTAAAACAATTAAATAAAATACAAAGTTGTATAATAAAGACCAAATTGTTATCTTGAGACACATGTTGCATCTTTCCATATGTTCTAAAATTCCTTAGGAACTTGGCACAAGTGCTGCTGAAATAATTTCTGACTGATAAGTGGCAGATGCCTTATCTTTTATTGTGGTATTAATTCTAAATCCCATCAAATAAGACAATGCATGATACAAAGGATAAATTTATAAGCATTTGCCTCCCAATTTAGCCACAGAATCATTATCATAGTACATTCACTTTCAACTTGTTTCTATGTTCTTTCTCTCCTTCACATCTGGCCTCTTCATGTTTTTATTTTCTCTCTCTCTTTTTTTTTTTTTTTTTTGTGGAGACAGTCTCACTCTGTCACCCAGGCTAGAGTGCAGTGGCACGATCACAGCTCACTGCAGCCTCCAACTCCTGGGCTCAAGTAATCCTCCCACCTCAGCCTCCTGAGTAGCTGGGACCACAGACATGCACCACCACACCCGGCTATGTTTTTGATGTCTTGTAGAGACAGGGTCTCACTATGTGAGAGGCTGGTCTTGCACTCCTGGGCTCAGGCAGTCCTTCCTCAGTCTCCCAACGTGCTGGGATTACATGCGTGAGCCACCATACCTGGGCCTGTTTTCTCTTTCTTTTCATTCTAACCATAATCACTTATCTATTTATGGTTTTTGTTTCTATTTCTGAATACATTTAAATGCCAGTTATAAAATCAGAAATTCTTATTTGTGCTTAAACATAGTAAGATTTAGCAGTAGTTTGAACTTCAACATAATTATTAAATGTGGATTTTAATACTCGTGACGATTCACATTTTCCAACTTTTATACTTTACAATTTGTTTTTCTTGATGAGAGTTTAGGTATCTATGAATGAGGAGAAAAGTTAATTGAATTTTGGCTTCTAGAAACAAGTAATTAATCTTTTCCTGTTACCTTTTAAAAAGATACTTTACTTTTTATAGAAAGATAGCAGTAGAAAAGAACAGGTATTTAAATCTACTCACTGACTTAGACCAATTATTTCGTAATGGAATCTCTACTTCTGTGAATATGTGTTTTGCTTAACGAGACCTCCTAAAAACTCATTTTTATGGTCATTGAATTTTAGAGTTAGAAAAGACTTTAGAAAGTGTTATTAGCCTCTCATTTTTGAAAAAGAGTTTGTATCTTGCCCAAAGTCACACTAGGGGTAAAGTAAGAGGCAAAGGAAGAACTGGAATTCAAGTTTCTAGATTCCAAGTCCAGGACTCTTTCTTTTTATCTCATTATTTTATGAAACATGGAGAGCAAGCTGATTGTTCATTTAAGTTCATTACATTGTATCTTGGAATTTGTCATTTCTATGCTTCACTATTTAAATTAAAATATTTTATGTTTATCACCTGTTTTTTGATCTGCCATGTAAGAATTTTCACTTATTGTCTTCCCTTTGAGTCTGCATACTGCTGCTAAATAATCTTTCTACAGTATAGTCCTAATTATGTCACTCGAAAACCATAATATATCTCACCCCTTCTATCAGCCACATAGTTAAATAAATTAAATCCAATCATTTAACCCATTGCAGACTAAATCTGCCTTTCAAATCTTAGTACTTTCCACTCCTCTGCTCATATTTTATGGGCCAGGCAAATGGACTACTTACTTGCTATTCTCAGGACACATGTCTCATTTTTCATACCACTCTATCCTTCCTTATATATATAACAACTTTGCCTAAAATTGTGCCCATTTTTTGAGACTTTGATCAAATTTCACATTTCCCGTTTCTTTTGTTCTCTCTCTCTCTCTCTCTGTTTTTTTTTTTGTGTGTGTTTTTTTTTTTTTTTTGAGACGGAGTCTCGCTCTGTCGCCCAGGCTGGAGTGCAGTGGCGTGATCTCAGCTCACTGCAACCTCCGCCTCCCAGGTTCACGCCATTCTCCTGCCTCAGCCTCCTGAGTAGCTAGGACTACAGGCGCCTGCCACCACACCCAGCTAATTTTTTTGTATTTTTAGTAGAGGCAGAGTTTCACCGTGTTAGCCAGGATGGTCTCAATCTCCTGACCTCATGATCCGCCCACCTCAGCTTCCCAAAGTGCTGGGATTACAGGCCTGAGCCACTGTGCCAGGCCCTATTCTCTCTCTTTTTAATTCCAGTTACAGTGTACTACAAGCTTGTCCAAACTATGACCCATGGGCCACATGCAGCCCTGGATGGCTTTGAATGCAGCCTAACACAAATTCATAAACTTTGTTAAAAGATTATGAGGTGGGTGTTGCTGGGTGTGTGTGTGTGTTTAGCTCATCAGCTGTTGTTAGTGTTTGTACATTTTATGTGTGGCCCAAGACAATTCTTTTTCTTTTAATTGTGACCAAAGGAAGCCAAAAGATTGGACATCCTTTATGTACTATATTCTGACTTTAAATTTTGCTTTCCCCTTAATTTTTTGTTTTCATTGTCATCTCCTCACTTTATTGCAAGTACAGTCAGCATCAATGTTGAGAACTTTTTCTCCTAGGAGGTACAGGATTTGGCTCTGATACGGTGTTGCCTCCACAGTTGCTCAGAATCTAGGCTCCATCTGTTACAGGAAAGGGGTCCTAATCCAGACCCCAAGAGAAAGTTCTTGGATCTTGCACAAGAAAGAATTCAGGGCAAGTCCACAGTGCAAAGCAAAGGCAAGTTTATTAAGAAAGTAAGAGAATAAAAGAATGGCTACTCCATAGACAGAGCAGCCCTGAGGACTGCTGGTTGCCCATTTCTATGGTTATTTCTTTTTTTTTTCATGTTCTGTTTTTTAATAAAAATATTTATTTGGTCTTATGAATACAGAATTGATTATTTTATTTTTATTTCAAATGCCTAGGTATTATAATTCTATATAATAGTTATTTGTACTTTTTATATTTTTATTTATTTTTTATTATACTTTAAGTTTTAGGGTACATGTGCACAACGTGCAGGTTAGTTACATATGTATACATGTGCCATGTTGGTGTGCTGCACCCAGTAACTCGTCATTTAACATTAGGTATATCTCCAAATGCTATCCCTTCCCCCTCCCCCAACCCCACAACAGGCCCTGGTGTGTGATGTTCCCCTTCCTGTGTCCATGTGTTCTCATTGTTCAATTCCCACCTATGAGTGAGAACATGCGGTGTTTGGCTTTTTGTCCTTGCAGTAGTTTGCTGAGAATGATGGTCTCCAGCTTCATCCGTGTCCCTACAAAAGACATGAACTCATCATTTTTTATGGCTGCATAGTATTCCATGGTGTACATGTGCCAGGTTTTCTTAATCCAGTCTATCATTGTTGGACATTTGGGTTGGTTCCAAGTCTTTGCTATTGTGAATAGTGCCACAATAAACATACGTGTGTATGTGTCTTTATGGCAGCATGATTTATAATCCCTTGGGTATATACCCAGTAATGGGATTGCTGGGTCAAATGGTATTTCTAGTTCTAGATCCCTGAGGAATTGCCACACTGACTTCCACAATGGTTGAACTAGTTTACAGTCCCACCAACTATGTGAAAGTGTTTCTATTTCTCCACATCCTCTCCAGCACCTGCTGTTTCCTGACTTTTTAATGATCGCCATTCTGACTGGTGTGAGATGGTATCTCATTGTGGTTTTGATTTGCATTTCTCTGATGGCCAATGATGATGAGCATTTTTTCATGTGTCTTTTGGCTGCAAAAATGTCTTCTTTTGAGAAGTGTCTGTTCATATCCTTCGCCCACTTTTTGATGAGGTTGTTTTTTTCTTGTGAATTTGTTGGAGTTCATTGTAGATTCTGGATATTAGCCCTTTGTCAGATGAGTAGATTGCAAAAATTTTCTCTGATTCTGTAGGTTGCCTGTTCACTCTGATGGTAGTTTCTTTTGCTGTGCAGAAGCTCTTTAGCTTAATTAGATCCCATTTGTCAATTTTGGCTTTTGTTGCCATTGCTTTTGGTGTCTTAGACATGAAGTCCTTGCCCATGCCTATGTCCTGAATGGTATTGCCTAGGTTTTCTTCTAGGGTTTTTATGGTTTTAGGTCTAACATTTAAGTCTTTGATCCATCTTGAATTGATTTTTGTATAAGGTGTAAGGAAGGGATCCAGTTTCAGCTTTCTACATATGGCTAGCCAGTTTTCCCAGCACCATTTATTAAATAGGGAATCCTTTCCCCATTGCTTGTTTTTGTCAGGTTTGTCAAAGATCAGATGGTTGTAGATATGCAGCATTATTTGTGAGGGCTCTGTTCTGTTCCATTTGTCTATGTCTCTGTTTTGGTACCAGTACCATGCTGTTTTGGTTACTGTAGCCTTGTAGTATAGTTTGAAGTCAGGTAGCGTGATGCCTCCAGCTTTGTTCTTTTGGCTTAGGATTGACTTGGCAATGCGGGCTCTTTTTTGATTCCATATGAACTTTAAAGTAGTTTTTTCCAATTCTGTGAAGAAAGTCATTGGCAGTTTGATGGGGATGGCATTGAATCTATAAATTACCTTGGGCAGTATGGCCATTTTCACGATATTGATTCTTCCTACCCATGAGCATGGAATGTTCTTCCATTTGTTTGTATCCTCTTTTATTTCCTTGAGCAGTGGTTTGTAGTTCTCCTTGAAGAGGTCCTTCACGTCCCTTGTAAGTTGGATTCCTAGGTATTTTATTCTCTTTGAAGCAATTGCGAATGGGATTTCACTCATGATTTGGCTCTGTTTGTCTGTTATTGGTATATAAGAATGCTTGTGATTTTTGCATGTTGATTTTGTATCCTGAGACTTTGCTGAAGTTGTTTATCAGCTTAAGGAGATTTTGGGCTGAGACGATGGGGTTTTCTAGATATACAATCATGTCATCTGCAAACAGGGACAATTTGACTTCCTCTTTTCCTAACTGAATACCCTTTATTTCCTTCTCCTGCCTGATTGCCCTGGCCAGAACTTCCAACACTATGTTGAATAGGAGTGGTGAGAGAGGGCATCCCTGTCTTGTGCCAGTTTTCAAAGGGAATGCTTCTAGTTTTTCCCCATTCAGTATGATATTGGCTGTGGGTTTGTCATAGATAGCTCTTATTATTTTGAGATACGTCCCATCAATACCTAATTTATTGAGAGTTTTTAGCATGAAGGGTTGTTGAATTTTGTCAAAGGCCTTTTCTGCATCTATTGAGATAATCATGTGGTGTTTGTCTTTGGTTCTGTTTATATGCTGGATTACATTTATTGATTTGCAAATATTGAACCAGCTTTGCATCCCAGGGATGAAGCCGACTTGATCATGGTGGATAAGCTTTTTGATGTGCTGCTGGATTCGGTTTGCCAGTATTTTATTGAGGATTTTTGCATTGATGTTCATCAAGGATATTGGTCTAAAATTCTCTTTTTTGGTTGTGTCTCTGCCCGGCTTTGGTATCAGGATGATGCTGGCCTCACAAAATGAGTTAGGGAGGATTCCCTCTTTTTCTATTGATTGGAATAGTTTCAGAAGGAATGGTACCAGCTCCTCCTTGTACCTCTGGTAGAATTCAGCTGTGAATCCATCTGGTCCTGGACTCTTTTTGGTTGGTAAGCTATTGATTATTGCCACAATTTCAGAGCCTGTTATTGGTCTATTCAGAGAGTCAACTTCTTCCTGGTTTAGTCTTGGGAGGGTGTATGTGTCGAGGGATTTATCCATTTCTTCTAGATTTTCTAGTTTATTTGCATAGAGGTGTTTGTAGTATTCTCTGATGGTAGTTTGTATTTCTGTGGGATCGGTGGTGATATCCCCTTATTTTTTATTGTGTCTATTTGATTCTTCTCTCTTTTTTTCTTTATTAGTCTTGCTAGTGGTCTATCAATTTTGTTGATCCTTTCAAAAAACCAGCTCCTGGATTCATTAATTTTTTGGAGGGTTTTTTGTGTCTCTATCTCCTTCAGTTCTGCTCTGATTTTAGTTCTTTCTTGCCTTCTGCTAGCTTTTGAATGTGTTTGCTCTTACTTTTCTAGTTCTTTTAATTGTGATGTTAGGGTGTCAGTTTTGGATCTTTCCTGCTTTCTCTTTTGGCATTTAGTGCTATAAATTTCCCTCTACACACTGCTTTAAATGTGTCCCAGAGATTCTGGTATGTTGTGTCTTTGTTCTCGCTGGTTTCAAAGAACATCTTTATTTCTGCCTTCATTTCGTTATGTACCCAGTAGTCATTCAGGAGCAGGTTGTTCAATTTCCATATAGTTGAATGGTTTTGAGTGAGTTTCTTAATCCTGAGTTCTAGTTTGATTGCACTGTGGTCTGAGAGATAGTTTGTTATAATTTCTGTTCTTTTACATTTGCTGAGGAGAGCTTTACTTCCAACTATGTGTTCAATTTTGGAATAGGTGTGGTGTGGTGCTGAAAAAAATGTATATTCTGTTGATTTGGGGTGGAGAGTTCTGTAGATGTCTATTAGGTCCACTTGGTGCAGAGCTGAGTTCAATTCCTGGGTATCCTTGTTAACTTTCTGTCTCGTTGATCTGTCTAGTGTTGACAGTGGGGTGTTAAAGTCTCCCATTATTATTGTGTGGGAGTCTAAGTCTCTTTGTAGGTCACTCAGGACTTGCTTTATGAACCTGGGTGCTCCTGTATTAGGTGCATATATATTTAGGATAGTTAGCTCTTCTTGTTGAATTGATCCCTTTACCATTATGTAATGGCCTTCTTTGTCTCTTTTGATCTTTGTTGGTTTAAAGTCTGTTTTATCAGAGACTAGGATTGCAACCCTTGCCTTTTTTTGTTTTCCATTCGCTTGGTAGATCTTCCTCCATCCTTTTATTTTGAGCCTATGTGTGTCTCTGCACGTGAGATGGGTTTCCTGAATACAGCACACTGATGGGTCTTGACTCTTTATCCAGTTTGCCAGTCGGTGTCTTTTAATTGGAGCGTTTAGCCCATTTACATTTAAGGTTAATATTGTTATGTGTGAATTTGATCCTGTCATTATGATGTTAGCTGGTTATTTTGCTCGTTAGTTGATGCAGTTTCTTCCTAGCCTCGATGGTCTTTACAATTTGGCATGATTTTGCAGTGGCTGGTACCAGTTGTTCCTTTCCATGTTTAGTGCTTCCTTCAGGAGCTCTTTTAGGGCAGGCCTGGTGATGACAAAATCTCTCAGCATTTGCTTGTCTTTAAAGGATTTTATTTCTCCTTCACTTATGAAGCTTAGTTTGGCTGGATATGAAATTCTGGGTTGAAAATTCTTTTCTTTAAGAATGTTGAATATTGGCCCCCACTCTCTTCTGGCTTGTAGAGTTTTTGCCAAGAGATCCGCTGTTAGTCTGATGGGCTTCCCTTTGTGGGTAACCCGACCTTTCTCTCTGGCTGCCCTTAACATTTTTTCCTTCATTTCAACTTTGGTGAATCTGACAATTATGTGTCTTGGAGTTGCTCTTCTCGAGGAGTATCTTTGTGGCATTCTCTGTATTTGCTGAATCTGAATGTTGGCCTGCCTTGCTAGACTGGGGCAGTTCTCCTGGATAATATCCTGCAGAGTGTTTTCCAACTTGGTTCCATTCTCCCCGTCACTTTCAGGTACACGAATCAGATGTAGATTTGGTCTTTTCACATAGTCCCATATTTCTTGGAGGCTTTGTTTGTTTCTTTTTATTCTTTTTTCTCTAAACTTCCCTTCTCGCTTCATTTCATTCATTTCATCTTCCATCACTGATACCCTTTCTTCCAGTTGATCGCATCGGCTCCTGAGGCTTCTGCATTCTTCACGTAGTTCTCAAGCCTTGGCTTTCAGCTCCATCAGCTCCTTTAAGCACTTCTCTGTATTGGTTATTCTAGTTATACATTCGTCTAAATTTTTTTCGAAGTTTTCAACTTCTTTGCCTTTGGTTTGAATGTCCTCCTGTAGCTCGGAGTAGTTTGATCATCTGAAGCCTTCTTCTCTCAACTCGTCAAAGTCATTCTCCATCCAGCTTTGTTCCTTTGCTGCTGAGGAGCTGCGTTCCTTTGGAGGAGGAGACGCACTCTGCTTTTTAGAGTTTCCAGTTTTTCTGCTCTGTTTTTTCCCCATCTTTGTGGTTTTATCTACTTTTGGTCTTTGATGATGGTGATGTACAGATGGGTTTTTGGTGTGGATGTCCTTTCTGTTTGTTAGTTTTCCTTCTAACAGACAGGACCCTCAGCTGCAGGTCTGTTGGAGTTTGCTAGAGGTCCACTCCAGACCCTGTTTGCCTGGGTACCAGCAGCGGTGGCTGCAGAACAGCAGATTTTCGTGAACCGCGAATGCTGCTGTCTGATTGTTCCTCTGGAATTTTTGTCTCAGAGGAGTACCTGGCCGTGTGAGGTGTCAGTCTGCCCCTACTGGGGGATGCCTCCCAGTTAGGCTGCTCAGGGGTCAGCGGTCAGGGACCCACTTGAGGAGGCAGTCTGTCCATTCTCAGATCTCCATCTGTGCGCTGGGAGAACCACTGCTCTCTTCAAAGCTGTTTAGACAGGGACATTTAAGTCTGCAGAGGTTACTGCTGTCTTTTTGTTTGTCTGTGCCCTGCCCCCAGAGGTGGAGCCTACAGAGGCAGGCAGGCCTCCTTGAGCTGTGGTGAGCTCCACCCAGTTGGAGCTTCCTGGCTGCTTTGTTTACCCAAGCAAGCCTCGGCAATGTCAGGCGCCCCTCCCCCAGCCTCGCTGCTGCCTTGCAGTTTGATCTCAGACTGCTGTGCTAGCAATCAGCAAGACTCCATGGGCGTACGACCCTCCGAGCAAGGTGCGGGATATAATCTTCTGGTGCGCCATTTTTTAAGCCCATTGGAAAAGCGCAGTATTGAGGTGGGAGTGACCCGATTTTCCAGGTGCTGTCTGTCACCCCTTTCTTTGACTAGGAAAGGGAACTCCCTGACCCCTTGCGCTTCCCGAGTGAGGCAATGCCTCTCCCTGCTTTGGCTCACGCACGGTGTGCTGCACCCACTGACCTGCGCCCACTGTCTGGCACTCCCTAGTGAGATGAACCCGGTACCCCAAATGGAAATGCAGAAATCACCCGTTTTCTGCATCGCTCACGCTGGGAGCTGTAGACCGGAGCTGTTCCCATTTGCCCATCTTGGCTCCGCACTTTCTTTCTTTTTTTTTTTTTTTTTGAGACAGATTCTCTCTCAGCCACCAGGCTGGAGTACAGTGGTGCGATCTCAGCTCACCGCAACCTCCATCCACCTCCGACATTGAAGCAATTCTCCTGCCTCAGCCTCCCAAGTAGCTGGGACTACAGGCGCATGCCACCATGCCCTGCTAATTTTTGTATTTTTAGTAGAGACGGGGTTTCACCATGTTGGCCAGGATGGTCTCGCTCTCTTGACCTCATGATCTGCCTGCCTCAGCCTCCCAAAGTGCTGGGATTACAGGCATGAGCCACTGTGCCTGACCATTCTTGCTACTTTCATAGCAAAACATTTGGCTTTGGCTTTGTTATTCTGCTTTACTGTACTCTTTGATATCCAGTATCTACCAGTAATGTCTGGACTGCATACATCTTTGAAAATAAAACTGTAATTAAAGATTTAAATGCAATATTCTTTCAGGAAAATCTCTTTCCCTGATTTTGTTTGATATTGGAAATGAAACAATACCATAATCCTTGAGGATAACTTCCCACAGCAGGACAACTGCAGGAATGGCACAAAATATGGATTGCATAAATACTCTTATAGAACACATCAGACTAGCACTTTCCCAAGTTTTTAGCCAGATCTTTGCTACCATCCCTGAAACTCTTAATGCATATGAGTAGAAAAATTTTTTACCTTTGTAAGCAAAGATTCTACTACTAGAATAATCAAATTAACTCATTCTAATGCATATTTACTTAATTCATACCATGTGTGAGGCAGTTTTAGGATGTGATAGAAAACTTTGTTTTGAAGAAGCTGATAAACTAGGTGGGGGGAAACAGAGTACAAATAAATTATAATGCAACATAAGAAATAGCATAATAGAAGAATATTCAGACCACTAAAGTCAGTCAACTCTGATCCCCAAAATTAAGTATGAACCACAAAAAAATCAAGTCAGTGTCAATCTAATGCAGATTTATTTGAGGGCTTCTCTTTTCTTCTTTGCTTAATGTAGGTGAGTGCTTTATCCTTGCTATTTGGTAAATCAGCAAGGATTTATTATCTATTCTTTGCAGAGTAGTATGTTAGATGCTTTGAGGATACTAAATGAAAGAGTTTCTGCACCAAGAATGTATAATCTAGTAGAGAAGATAAGCTATCTATACAAATAACTATGTCTGCAGTCTGCACATAATTGTTATAAAAGAAGCCTTTACAACTTGAGCCAAATTCTTGTACAATGCAGAAAGCCACTCCTGGAGGTAGAGAAAGGAGAGAACATGAACAATTCAAGAAGACTTCTGTTATGCAAAAGATGGCTGAACTAACCCTGGAGGGATGGGTAGGATTTTGACAAGAGTGGTTGAAGGTATTCTAATTCACTTAGTACCTACATGTGCGAGGCAGCATGAAGGCAAAAAAGCCTGGGGCATGTTCAGAGAATAGCAAGTATTCTAGTTTGAGTGGCACCTGGTATGTGTATAAGGGAATAGTAAAAGATCTGGCTGGAAAGGAAAAGTAGGGGCAGGTTACGAAGGACCTCTGAAAGTCAGACTGTGGAACTGGAACTTTTATCAGGAAGCAGTAGTTAGTTTTTTCAAGCAAAAGCTAATCAGAGTTGATATTTAGGAGGATGAATCTAACAGTTGTGTGCAAGGATGCCTTCAAACTGAGTGAGACTAGTACTGGAGACTGGTTAAGAGACTACAACAATAACCTGAGTAAGAATTAATACAGGCCTGACCTAGTTTTGAGTGAGTAGGATTGGAAACAAGAGTTTTAGGTATTATAGGGTTTATGCATATAAAATGGACTTGACAGAACTTGAAGAAAGAGAAAGTGTCAAAAGGACACAGAAAGTGAGGCAGGATATCTTACGATGTTAAAGGAAAGGAATAATAGAAGTTACCCCCCACCCCAGAGAAAAAAAAGTAAAGAGAAAAGATTGGAAAGTTAAAAACTGAACTTTTAGAGAAAGACTGCATTTAGGGAATGTAGCAAATAAGATAAGCAACAGAAAAGTGAGAGAATGGGAATAAAGATATGCAACAGAAAAGAAGGGAAGAGAGTTCCTAGGAAAGGGTGGGGAAATTCAAATTCTAAAATATCGATAAAGTCTCATTTTTCATGTATTAAATTATCCAGTGGAGTCGGAAGATCCAAAAGAGAGAAATTAAATATGCTAGAGTGCATGGGGAAAATTGACAAAAGACCTAAAAGAAAGGAAGTATTTAGCCACGAAATGAAAAGTAATAGGAGATGCTAAGAAATTTTGGATGGGAGTTAAAATTAAATCTCTGAAAGAATAAAAGGGAATTAATACTCAATTTATATCTTAAATAAATATTTCTAAATGTTACACTATGCAGAAATCCTTCTTCCCTGGAAAAAATGAGATCAAGTCCTATTCAAAAAGGTCAAGAAGAAAGACTGAGGTTGGTGACCCGTGAGAAAAGTTTCTGAGATAAGTGTAGGTGGAATTTGTAGTATTGTTTATCATAAGTCAGATGGCTGTTAACAAAAAGTTAATTTTACATCTCATCTGTTAGCCCAGTCGCTTTATAATGTTTGGTACAACAGAAATGTCACTACTTTGTAACTACCTACATGCTGTATTACCTTCAATTTCCATTGTGTTGTTGATACCCAAGCAGAACTCATTCTTTGTCATGGAGACTACAGAATACCACAAGCAGGCACTAAGGTTGGATAATGTGTTATCTCACATTCTGAAAGGAGGGTCTACGTGGTAGATACATTTCTTGATTCTGTTTTGGGATAATTGGCTCCTAAGATAATTGGCTATTTCATTCTTAAATGCAGTATGAACTTTGCAGAAGTATTCAGTATCTCTTAAAACCTGTTTCTTTTCCATATAGCAGTGGTACCTACTTTCAATTTAGTATTTATTCACCATCTACTACATGCTCTACTGAGTGTTTTGTATTGTTTCTCTGTGTGTGTGTGTGTGTGTGTGTGTGTGTGTGTGTGTAGTCTAACTTGCACATTTGGCCAATTTCTTTTTCATGCATGTTAGATTTTTCTCTCTGACTTCTTTGTAGTTGTGGGGTAGTTTTGTTTTTTACTTAAGAGGCCTGTATTGATTATTTCTATGGCTGTCCTTGCTAATTCCCACTGGCCATTGTGAAAAATCTTGTCTATGTTGTATTTGTTTCTAAGACAGCCACATTACAATACACTCTGTACATAATTACTATGAATCAGCTGGCAAGAAAGAAGAAAATAATACTGGTTATTGGTAATATTTGTTGATTTTATATATTAGCTTTATTAAAGATTTTTTTTTTTTCTTATCTTTTTTCTTTCAACTATTGCTACTTCTGAAGAGGCTTTTGGTAGTATTTAGATGGGTTGTGCTATCCATAGGTAAAAATTCTGACCTGGGGGATATTACCTTTATTTTTCACTAGATGTAGGAAAGTAGATGCTGCTCTGTTTTTACTCCATTTTGTTACATTAAAAAAAAAAAAATTACAATGTAGTCCTTTAAGTTTCTTTTTTTATTTTATCCAGTACTATTTTAGACTGTGAATATTACTGGAATTTCTAGTTCTATTCCCTCTTCTCCCTCTAAAAATCAAAAGTGCCAAAGAGTAGTAGACCTTTTGTGATATGTTCTAGTCAAAATAGCTAAAAACGAGCTCTCTCTCTTTAAAGTTCATATTCATCTAGAACATCTCACACCTTACTCTTACCACTTTACTCACAGTAGTTTACAAAATAAAATTGTACCCTGTATATTTGTTCATTTTTGTGTTTTATGTGGAGTTTTCATTTTGTTTTTACTTTTTTTCGAGAGTGGATTTTGTAAAACTTCCAGAGTAGAGTAAGTTACGGCCATTAGAGTAGCCCTGGAGGATGAGACATATAGTGGCAATGATTATCACACCTTGACAACTTGGGAAGGGCCATGGGATGTGGATGTGGAAAAAATAAAGGACATTGGTTCACATTTGAACAAAGTGGAAGGAATTATTAGAAAAGCACTTAACAACGGTGCTGATCTCTCCCCATCTGAGGTCTTCTTTCTTCTTTTCATCTAATTTTAAGCACTGATCAGTGAATTCTTTCTCATTATTCTACATAAGCAGGTATCTAAACTTATAAAAAAACTGGTTATTTATCTTGTCTTTTAGTGCCTTTTTATTAATATAAGTTATTTGGTTTTTAAATTGTGTTGCCAGTGAATGAAGGAAGTCCTGTCAAAAGATATACATTTTACTTATCTTAAGGCTAACAGCCACCATGTCCAGCCTAGCAAACATTTTTTTTTAATGAAAGTCCAAGTAGTATGGTCTCTGTTAAGCTACTCTACTTCAACTCTGTCTGTGGTAGCATAAAAGCAACCATAGATAATATGGAAACAAATAGGCATTTGCTGTATTCCAATAAGACTTTATTTATAAAAATAGGAGGCAGGATGAATTTGTCCTATAGGCTGTAGGTTGCTGATCCTAGCATAATGTATTGATTATACTTTATGGTAGAGCCCTCTGTTGGTTGGAAGAGAGGACCAGGGGAAAAAAGTAAAGATGTATTAGCTATACAGAACTTTCTAGTTGGTAAGACAAAAAGCAAGAAAATTACAGTAATATAGAATATGTAAAATAAAGGAGGATTCAGAACTGAGTAGGTAATTCTTCAGAGCATGTCAAATGTAGATTATGGTAAAGTAGAATGTTTATGGTTTAGTACATCAAGAACTATATCCTTCATAAAATAAAATGTAGCTGGACATGGTGGCTACATCTTAGCCACCATATTTTTACATGTACGTGTTTGGTACAGGCTGATGGTGGCATGTAATTCCAACATTTTGGGAGGCCGAGGCAGGTGGATCACCTGAGATCAGGAGTTCAAGACCAGCCTGGCCAACATGGCAAAACCCCATCTCTACTGAAAATACAAAAATTAGCCGGGTGTGGTGGCGTGTGTCTGTAGTCCCAGCTTCTAGGGAGACTGAGGCGTGAGAATCGCTTGAACCGGGGAGGCAGAGGTTGCAGTGAGCTGAGATCATGCCACTGCACTCCAGCCTGGGCAACAGAGTGAGACCCTGTCTTAAAAAAAAAAAAAGGTGAAGAACAAGGTAAGACACATTTAATATATCTGATCAAGTGGTCTTGTCCAAAAAATGTCCTGATACATTTTTTTAAACTAATAAATGGAGGATTACAGACTTACTGAATATGGCAGGATCCTTTAGCATGTAATACTTTAAAATGGATCCACACTGAACTTCTGCTGGATGTACTGGAGTAAGAGCGGCCAGATTTATCCTCCCTCCTCAAACAATGCAAAAACCAGACAAGGTATACAACATAAGAGTTTTTAGACACTAGACAATACTGGGCAGTGATCCCTGAGAGAAAATGAATGAGGCATCCCTACAATTTCCATAGCATTCTGCCTAGATAACTTCCAGTCTGTAGTCTGCAGGAAGGAGATCCAAAACAGAAAGAACCCAGTGGCCCAACTGAATGGAGACAAAGCCAAGGTGGCTAGAATTTGCCTGAGACAGTGCGGAGAAGACAGAGCTCCACAGAGATAGAGCACACACACTGGATATCTGCAGAGGGCTCCCCTTGATTTTTAAGCCAAGTACTGAACCACATAAGTATGCTAGGAAACTACTCAGGGACAGGGATAAAGCCACTGGAAAGGAATAAGCGGAACATTTCCTGAACTCAGATAAGATTAATAATAGTTTATAGCCCCAATAATCACAGTGGAAAAGCCTCTAATAAATTGGACATCTTTTTTAGTACTCAAAAGAATATTACATCAGTTGGGGACAATATTAGCTCTAGATTAAGAGCTGCTCTCATCTCACCTAGTAAAGCTTCTAAATAAGCTTGTAAAGAATCAAGTTGTTTTTGAGTAACCAACTGAATTTCAGAATAAAGTTAGGGCCATTAGAGTAGCCCTGAAAATATATAATGAGAAACAAAATATTTGATATGGTTTGGCTGTGTCCCCATCCAAATCTCACCTTGAATTCCCACGTGTTGTGGGACCCAGTGGGAGGTAATTGAATCATGGGAGCAAGTCTTTCCCATCCTATTCTCATGGTAGTGTATAAGTCTCATGAGATCTGATGGTTTTAAAAAGAGGAGTTCCTGGCCAGGCACGGTGGCTCACACCTGTAATCCCAGCATTTTGGGAGTCCAAGGCAGGTGGATCACTTGAGGTCAGGAATTCAAAACCAGCTTGACCAACATGGTGAAACCCCATCTCTATTAAAAATACAAAATTAGCCAGGCATGGTGGCACACGCCTGTAATCCCAGCTACTTGAGAGGCTGAGGCAGGAGAATTGCTTGAACCCAGAAGGCAGAGGTGGCAGTGAGCTGAGATCGTGCCATTGCACTTCAGCCTGGGCAACAAGAGCAAAACTCCATCTAAAAAAAAAAAAAAAAGGAGTTCCCCTGCACAAGCTCTCTCTCTTTGCCTGCTGTCATCCATGTAAGATGTGACGTGCTCCTCCTTGCCTTCTGCCACGATTGTGAGGCTTCCCCAGCCACATGGAACTCTAAGTCCAAATAAACCTCTTTCTTTTGTAAATTGCCCAGTCTTGGGTATGTCTTTATCAGCAGCATGAAAATAGACTAATACAATATTCTACACCCAAAACATAAAATTCATAATGTCTGTTATCCAATCAAAAATTACCTTTCATTACCTGAGAAAGGCATTGTTAAAAAATAAATAAGTAAGCCAGGCACAGTGACAAATGCCTGTAGTTTCTAGCTACTTGAGAGGTGGAAACAAGAAGATAGCTTGAGCCCAGGATTTTGAGGCCAGCCTGTGCAACACAGCAAGACCCTGTCTCAGTCAATCAATAATAAATACACACACACACACACACACACACACACACGTATATATAACCATTCATGCAAAGAAGCAGGAAAATACAACCCATAATGAGGAGAAATATTAATAGAAATGGATTTAGAAATGATACAGATGTTAAGATTCGTTGACAAAGATGTTAAAACAGCATTTCTAAATATATTATGTATTTCAAGAAGGTAAATAAAAACATAATCCTATTAAAGAGTAATGTGGGAAATGTAAAAAAGACCTAATTTCTAGAAATAAAAAATACCATGTCTGAGGTGAAAAGTTCACTGGGTAAGATGTGGCACTAGAGAAGAAAAGATTAAGGATCTTGAAGACATAGCAATAGCAACTGTTCAAAATGAAACACCTAGAGGGAAAAAAAGACTGGAAAAACAAGCAGTGTCGCTGTGAGCTGTGAGACAACTTTAAATGATCAAATATATAAAGACTACGGATGGGGCAGGGAGACAGAAAAAATATTTGAAGACATAAGGGCTGAAATTTTTCCAAATTTGATAATAACTGTAAACCCACAAATCCAAAAAGCTCAACAAACCAAAAGCAGAAGAAACACTGAAAAGCTACACCAAGGAACATAATCAAATTGCATAAGATCAGTAATAAAGAAAAAAAACTTAAAGTAGCTAGGTTTCTTAAAACAACAACAACAACAACAACAAAAATACATTACATACAGAGAAACAAAGATAAGAATAGCAGCAGTCTCCTCAACAGAAACAATGCAAGCTAGATCTTGTAACACAGAAGGAAAGAGATTATTAAACCCAGAATTCTAGACCCAGTGAAAATACCTTTCAAAAACAAAAGCAGAATACTTTTTCAGACGTATAAAACCTGAAAGAGTTCATCAGCAGGAGACCATTCAGAAAGCGTCAGATCTAAATGCTGCCTGTAACAATTACCTGCTGTATGGCCTTGGACATACTTGAATCTCTCTGAACCTTCAAATTTTCATCTGTAAGATAAAAATAATGCTAATTTTTAGGGGTTTCGTGAGAATCCAATGATAGAAAGGAAAAGAACTGACATTTGTTGAATGTCTTCTTTATACCAACCACATATTATCTCATTAAAAATGGAAATAACCTGCCTGGGCAACATGGCAAAACCCTGTCTCTACAAAAAAATACAAAAATTAGCTGAGCATGGTGGTGCATACCTGTAGTGCCAACTGTTTGGGAGGCTGAGGTGAGCCTGGGAGGTTGAGGCTAAAGTAAGCTGTGATCCTGCCACTATATTCCATCCTGGGCAACAGAGTGAGACCCAATCTCAAAAAAATAAAATAAAATAAAAATGGAAATAAAATTCCCAATAATAGGGCTACTATCCTAACATTTTTCTTATGCTAGCCTCTTTCTTCTTGTTCTTTAATACTAAAAACTTGGGTTGTTCTGAAAGAAATTTGTCTAAGTAGCTTGTCTGTCTTACATTTTAATGAAGCACTTTTTCCTAACTTAATTTGTTCTTTAGTTACCAGATTAAATATGCTTAAAAGTGGGAATGAACAACTCTCCTTGCTAGAATAGACAAGTCAGTTAATCACTTTGTGAAACAGTTAAGTTTCTTGTAAACTACACTTTATTTTTTTGCCTGTGTTTTGGCTGCTTAATTTTTTTCAGTTATGTTTATTGAGGTATAATTTATATACTGTTTATCTAATTTTTATTATAAACCTATTGGATAGAGGCATGAGTGTCTTTATAGCTATGCATTGCCCTATAGAGTTTTTGGCACTCAATAAAATGTTAAATAATATTTTTATTCAGCATTCTGTAGACGGGAAGCATATGGTAATAAATGTCAGAGCACAGGTTGAAAATCTCCAAAAAGTTATATGATATATTCTTTGGAAAAGCTAGTAGAGATACTTTTGTGAATGAAATTTCTTTTAAAAGGGGTTCCCAGACTCACATTTTATGCAACAAATTTCTCCAGCCTTCAGTTACTTTATTTACAAATTAAAGTTTTTCCTTATCAGAAATAATGCATAAGTTAAAATAGTATAATACTAATGTGGTATCATAAGAAAGTATATAAATGGTTTGATAGATAACATAAAGTAAAAGTAACTCATAGTTTGAAGGACAGTATGAAAAAATATTTAGAAGCTTTAGCAGTATAAGTCTTTATGTTGTGATATATTGTATGAAAAGAAATACACAGTGGATAGTTCTTTATTGTTAAATTTCAGCATGACTTAGTTATGTCACTGCTACAGCTGTTGCAGACATTCTAGTGGTAGGAGACTTTGACTCAATATTGTTTTTCTCACCTGAGGATTCTAGCACTACTTAATCCTCTTATTTTAGTGTCAGAAACAATCACTGCTTCAGAATAACAGAAGACATCGTGAATTGAAAGTTCAAATAAATTTCATGCAAAGGATAATATCTCCTGGTTAATCTGTGTTGAAGAAATGGTTGACCATAATCAGGTATACAAAGCCATTTAGATAGCATATATCTAAATTTTCTTTCCAGAATTTGCTTACCCTCTGATTTGCTGACCACACTTGCTTTGAAGTTTTGGTTTTTGTTGTCTTGCTATGTTGCCCAGGCATGTCTCAAATTCCTGGACACAAGCAATCCTCCCACCTCAGCCTCCCAAAATGTTGGAATTACAGGCATGAGCCACTGCACCTGGCCACTTTGAAGTTTTTATTAACATAATTTGAATGTGAAATTACCTGAGTTTTTCTTGTTA
The DNA here is from genome assembly GCF_029281585.2 of Gorilla gorilla gorilla. Lineage (NCBI taxonomy): Eukaryota > Metazoa > Chordata > Mammalia > Primates > Hominidae > Gorilla > Gorilla gorilla. Next base: position 41,166,461 of record NC_073232.2, on the reverse strand, counting down.
ACCTCATATATAAAATGTGGGATAGGGAATCCAGGCACTGCTTACTTAGCTTGGTGCCTCTGGCTCTCATAAGACTTTTAATAAAGGTGTCAACCAGGTTTGTAGTCATCTTGCTGCTCAGCTAGGGGAGGATCTTCTTCCAAGCCCACTCATGTCTGGTCACAGGCCTCAGATCCTCACTGGTTATTGATCATGCACCACTCCATAGTCCTCACAACATTGCAACTTATTTCTCCTAGAGCGAGGGCTCAGAGAGAGAAGGCTTGTGATCAAGAAGATGAACAAAACATACCATCACTTTTGTCATATATTTGTTAAAGCAAGTCACTAGGTCTAGAGCACATTCAAGGGGAGGAGAATGTACAAGGATTTGAATACCAGGTTCAAGGATCATTGAAAACCATTTTGAAGACTGCCTCCTACACATATAATCCACAGATGGGACAGATCATTAAAGTACTCTAGGTGCTCTGACACTCATTTGTTTATCCTGAGATCTTAACAAGAACTTGAATTCAATAGGCAAAATGATTTCAGTTTCACATAAAGTATTTCATTTATTCCTAGCAACAATGCAACGAAATAGGTATGGTTAACCCCAATGTTATTGATGAAGAAATTGATGTACTGAGTGACTGGCTGAAGATTACATAGCAAATAATTTGTAAAACTGGGACCTTAGTGTAGGCCTTTTGATTCTAGACCCTGTACTCTTTCCATTGGCTATAATTGCTTCCTACCAGTACTATGTTGCACTTAAAGCCACTCAAGGAGAATATTATACCTCTAAATTTATATACAATTATATGAATTTTTATTATACAGAGATTTTTATACATATATGTAGAGAAAGACAGACACCCCCCTGTCTTTTTTTTTTTTTTTTTTGAGACGGAGTCTTGCTTTGTCGCCCAGGCTGGAGTGCAGTGGCGCGATCTCGGCTCACTGCAAGCTCCACCTCCCGGGTTCACGCCATTCTCCTGCCTCAGCCTCCCGAGTAGCTGGGACTACAGGCGCCCACTACCACGCCCGGCTAATTTTTTGTATTTTTAGTAGAGACGGGGTTTCACCGTGTTAGCCAGGATGGTCTCGATCTCCTGACCTCGTGATCCGCCCGCCTCGGCCTCCCAAAGTGCTGGGATTACAGGCGTGAGCCACCGCGCCCGGCCTACCCCCCTGTCTTAAACTCTAACCTATACCACTCCGTTTAGGAGTTATAGTATTATTGAGTCAAAGTCTAATATCATTATAAGGCCTGTAACAGCTGTAGCAATGACACACATGTACACAGATGCTAGCAGCCTAAAACTACACTTAGGAGGTAAATGTTTGTTGCATGGAGAGATGAAGAAGCAAAGTAAGAAAACAGACCTGGTCTGGTGGCTCCATTCCCCCTTGGCTTGTCAGTATACAGAAATCATTGTGTTTCTATATAACTAGTAACAAATAATTGGAATTGCAGTGAGTATGGGCAAGTTATGGTTTTAGTTTAATATTGATTATAGATAATTCTACTTTATAAGAACTTGTGTTATCAGATGAAATATAGAGAAAGTTTTATCCTCCATAGTTGTCTTTCATATACGCAAACATGCACTTGAGTTTCTTTCCTTTCCTGCATAATCTGAGGATTGTGCTTTTTAATAGTGGCTTGCTAATCCCTTTAAATAGCTCTTAATGTAAGTATTCCATAGTTTTCATTAATCTGATTAACATAGTTTTTCCCTAACCTCCATTCAAAAACTATATTTGGTTGTTGTTTTACCCTGGTTGCTGAAGCAGCAAGCCTACTGCAAAACCTAAGTGGTGTGGTATAGATGAGAGTCTAAGACTTTAATTATATGTCATTTTATTCACAACACTCAATTCCAGGAAGGAAAAAATGGGTCTGTTTTTGTAAAGGACATATTATGTGAGTATCATTCATTGTAAACCAAAAATGATACTGTATTATCGCATAGACAACAATGAGAACTGATTCTGAAAATGTGACCTGACTGAGAAACTGAGTAATAGTGAAAGTTATCAAAATGGAAAAAAAGCGTTAATGTGAAATCCAGCCTTCTCAGAAATACTCTTTCCTGGCCTGTTTAGTTTTGCTTTTGTTGCTTGTCATGCATGAATGAAAGTGCTGTACTCTCAGGGGAGCAGGAAAGCCTCTGTGTCGGTTGTTTATTTCCTTAATCCCTCCTCCTTTGTGATTTTTGATGTCAGATCTAAAATGGAAAGCCTGTAAATATAATGATTATCACACGGATAATCACCTGCATTAGGAACCGCCCTGCTTTTCTATTCTAACCCGAGCTGTTCTCCACATGTCACATCCACTCTGTGGTTGGATCTTAACCTGACTGCTTCATTAGATTTGTGAAACTCAGTACGAGGCGCCCTGGGGCAGCACAGATGGGGACTTGCTTGTTTTCTTTTCTCACTTTTACTGCAAAGGCACACTAAAAAGTCCTTTTCAATTTAGTGCGATCAGTTCACTTGGAATTATCTCTGATATTTGGAACCTGTCTTGCTCTTCTGCCCACCATCTATGCCTATTCTTTCTTCCTTACTTTCTGACCTAATGTCTTTTCTTTCTGCCTCTGCATGTCATGAATCTGACAACTAAAATTCTGCTTAAAATTCTTACTGGGTCAAACTGTTCCCCCATGTTGTTTTGTTTGTTTTGCTGACAGGGAAAAATAAATGTTGTTCCATCATTGTACCTACAAACACCTTCAGATCAGAGGTTAGCTGTGGGAAAGTCTGCAGTGATACGAGCCAGCTGCCTTCTCTAATGGAGTGACTTGGGGCACCAGTCCAAGATCAAAGGAAGGTGGGAGGAAGTCAGAAGATAAGATCATTTTAAGCCACAGAACAACAAGCTTAGCTTTTCTAGTGATAGGGCACAGCTCAGCAAACCTGTGTGAGGGGGCACTAAGACAAAAAATTGAGTTGACTTTTTTTAAGTACATCTTTCCTCAGTCAGAAATATGTTGATGCTTGAAATAGTTTACAGACATGGAAGTGTCCTAGGGCCTGGTTTCCTTAAAAGATAATGATTTGACATTTATATATGTGTCTTCTTGCAGTTAGTCAGCTCCATACCATAACAGATCACAGTTAATTTTTAAAAATAATTTTTTTGGGCTGGGCATAGTAACTCATACCTGTAATCCCAGAACTTTGGAAGGCCAAGGTGGGTGGATCACCTGAGGTCAGGAGTTCGAGACCAGCCTGATCAATATGGTGAAACCCCCATCTCTGCTAAAAATACAAAATTAGCTGGGCGTGGTGGCACACGCCTGTAGTTCCAGCTACTCGGGAGGCTGAGGCAGGAGAATACCTTTAACCCAGGAGGCGGAGGTTGCAATGAGCTGAGATCGCACCACTGCACTCCAGCCAGGGCTACAAGAGCAAAACTCTGTCTCAAAAAAAAAAAAAAAAAAAAAATATATATATATATATATATATATATATATATATACGTATACACACACACATATTTATATACACATATGTATACATATACACACACATATAAATTTTTTACAGTTAATTTCTTATATTTGAGCAAAACTGGACATTAAAAAAATTTTACTGTATGTGAATTTTGAGCATTTATGGCTTAGTGCAATTTTAGTCCTACACATTCTTCCTTTGAACTTTGTCTTACAGTCCCCTGGGGTTCTCTCATGTCTCTGATGAAGTTCCATATGAATAAGTGGTTCTAGTATAGCTTTTTTGTTGTCTTTTTCATATAAGAATTTGCTTGGTTCAGAGTGACAGCTTGGGAAGCACTACATCAATAGCTTTTGAACCTTATCCTATTCCTTGATATCACCGCCAGCAAATGTTACTGACTATGTGATGTACAAAGTTCTAACCTTGCTTGCACAAATTGACCAGTTGTCAAGATCAATATTTATTTGCTTATTTTTGTCTACATGAACTAAGGGTAACTTCGTCAGGCTTATGTTTCTCTAGTAAATAGCGTAAGGAGTTGTACTTTCAACTTAACACTTCCTGTTGACTTCAGTGTTTAGCTGTAATCATACATTTTGACCTTTCTAAATCCTCAAAATGGTTATCTAACCTATATGTTATTAGTACATCGTACCATAGGTGCATACATGTATTTTTTTCCCAGTGTTTTCCCAAATTTCTGCTGAAGACACTGACTATACTTTCTGCCTTACATGGCTTGATGCTACAGTCGTTTTAGTTGAGTTGGATCTGCTCACTACTCAGGCTCAAATCCCATCCTTCTATTAATATCTCTTGGCAAAGATAATTTTGGAAGAATGTAAGTTAAGATGTAGAGACTCTTGACAGTTGTCTGCAGTTTTTTTTTTTTTTCATTTTCAAGAGGGAAATAGAGTTGAAAAGTAATATTGCCTCCCTTTTCTATCTGTCCTAAAATTAAAGTATAAGCACAAAGAGTGAAGAAAGGGAAAGGATTTGATTACACATATGTATTTTTGTCATTTAGTAACCTGTTATAAGAGCCTTAGGGTATATAATAATCATTAGATTGTGTCCTTAAGATATTTAAAATCTAGAAGAACTTTGCATATTAAAATTTTTTAACCATACATATTTTTAATGTTCAACTATTGTTACCCTGTCATCTTATATTAAAGAGGATTTTTGGACTGTTTATTATAAAAAATTTCAAACAAAAAAGGAGACATTGGACCCCTACATAGCACATACATCTAGATTTAACACTTGTTAACATTTTGCCACTTTTGGTTCATTTTAATTTTTTTCTGCAGGATTCTAAAATAAATTACATATATCATGACATTTCATTTCTAAATACCTCAGGATTCATCTTAAGAATTAAGGACTTTTAAAATCAAACTGATAATTCCTAATATTACCTAATTTTCATTTCAGATTCAAATTTTTCCCCTTGTCCCAAAAATGTCTTTTATAGCTGGTTTGTGTAAACCAATTAAGGTTTATACATTGTTCTTGGTCATTTTCCCTTTTCTACTTTATCATTACATTGACTTGTTAAAAACATTAAGCTAGTTGTCCTACAGAATGTCCTACCCTATGAATTTTTTCAATTGCTTTCTCTGCGTATACTTTAACTTGTTCCCCTATCCTCTGTATTTCTTATAGACTGCAAGTTACTGGACTAAAGTTTTGATTAATTCATATTATTTAGGTTAGAATACTTTATAGGTGATGCTGTGAACTTCACACTGCATCACAACAGACGGCAAAGAATATTTGGTGATCCCACTATTAGTGATGATAAGTGATAGCATCGATCACTGGGTTAAAGTGATGACAGCTTGATCCTTCCATTATAAAGTTATGCTTTGCTCCCGTGACCAGCATATAATCTGAGATACTTTGATTCCATGGAAATACCCAGTTCCCTATCATCCTTTTTACCCAATGAGTTTAACATCTACTGAGGATCCTTGCCTGCATAAATTTCATTATGAGGATTGCAAAAAGATGATTTTTCTGAATTTATACATTTATTAGCAGGCATTCTTCTCTACATAAGAGCTTTTTGAGAGGTATTGTTTTAATTAAAAACACAACCACCAGCATATTCCTTGGATTGTCTTTCTTTGCTGAGGTCAGAACACCTGAACTCACTGTGGCAGCTACAGTAAAAACATGTACTACATCTTCTTTATTCCAACTTGTGAAGTGTGTTGACATTAGGCTGCCTTTTTTTATTATTATTATTCCAAGGGAAAAAAGAAATCTTTATTGCTGTAAGAATAAAAATTGAACTATGTGGGTATATTGAGATAATTGTGTAAAGAAGAAGACTGAATGAGTTTCAAAAAATGGATTATTTCTTCATTACCGAGCACTTTATAATTAACTGTTCTTTTTTTTTTTATTTCAGGAAGCTGCCACTTTTGCTAGAGAGCAAGGCTTTGAGGTGAGTTAACCCACAATTGCACACTAAACAGATCCTAAAGGTTTTTTCTAGCTGATAATGAAGTTCTTTTGGACAGTGATTGATGTGCTATTATACTCTCAGAGCCTCGCAGCAGTTGCCATGGAAACTTGGCAGTCGTCATGGTTTCTTTGTTCTGCCAGCACAGTGTTATGACGCACTCTGCTAGGTCTGCACCCAACATCGCCTACAGATGTTATTTATTGAATTTTGAAAAGCCTCTTGGGAAGCCAAGAGGTTGGGCACGGTTTCAAGCTGCCTCTGCAGATATGGGGCCTGTCAGTTTGTTCAGTTAAAAAGCTACCTCATTAGCTGCATTACATTTCATAAGGATTCACTGCTAAAGCAGTGGTGGAACAAGACTAAATAATGAAATATAATGTCGTTTAAATAATTTCAGCCCTATCACATGTAGATTATCATTATGCAAATTAATTTCTAAAAGGTTGTACTTAACAGTTGTTAGGAACTGATTAATTTAAATCCTGCTTTTATAAACTTACTGTTTGAGCCTATCTTTTCTTCTCTCTCCCTCTTTTTTTCTGGGGAGATGGAGGTAGCATAAAATATACATACATTTTCTGAAATAAAATATCAATAATTGGATTTAATTTCTAGGTCCTAATTCTGTTTTCCTGATATAAGTGTTATCCTGTCAAGATTCAAAACTCCATGTGGTTGTTGTTGGCAAAACTGAGATAACCGTGATTTTTATCTGTATAATACCCCTCTTCCAACTGATTGTTAGAAAACACTGACTAATATGAACCCAGGTTAACTGACAGAGAATTAACTAAGTTGGAGTTGTTTATGACTATGATATTTATTGAGTGAACTATGTAGAATGCTGTGTTCTTACAGCAACTTAAAGTGTTACAGGGTAGTAATTTTTAAAAATTTAATCTAACCACAGCCGAAATGTAGGAACTTTCTTTTTATTTGCATATTCAGTATTGTCTATCAAACAGGGAAGAGGTGAGTGGTGATTGAATAGTATCGGTAAGGACTAGTAAGCTCACTTTGAACTCTAGAGAAAGATATTATATGAGTTTGTGAAACTCTTTTTAAATGTAGTAAAGGCAGATTATCAAGCAGCAAAGTAATACATGTTCATGTTATTCATGTCATCAGACTTGACAAACCAGACATAGAGCTTCCTCTTCATAGAGGAAGACAAGGGACATGTGATACAGATATTCTGTTCTGAAGATCCTATAAAAGAACTACTCCAGAGTAGGGAAACTTGCTTCTTTGTACTCAATTATTAGGAGCTGTGATAGTTTCTTACAAGTTTGCTTTTTTATGCTTTACCATATTATAGTAAATCTAGGGTTAAGTCACATTTAGAAAAAGGATTTCCAAGTGGTGGGTTTTTTTCTAATTTAAGTTTCACATTTTAATTTCCCAAACTGGCAATTATATGTAGGACAAAATGTAATCACGGGAATAGTCAATTAAAAAGTCAAATGTTTTGATCATGAGAATATAAATAAAAATTTTCAGGAATTTTTTAAAGTTTTACTTATTTTAAGTTTTAATATTACAAAAATTATATTATCTGTTGATACATCAGAATTCTCCATAGAAAAAAACTTTCAGAACATACATTTGTATCCTGTCAGTTTACTGTTACCATAAAAAATGTATTTTTGGTTCTATAAAATAACCAATTTTGCAGATACTTAGAAATATAATTTGTTATATAACAAATGATCATGATCCTGTAGTATCTACATAGCAGTTTTTTAAAAATAGCTTATTAAGCCTGATTAATACTTTTATTTCCCCCTTGAGCTACTTGCTTTTCATGTGCCTGGTTTACATTCAGTCATAGCAACAAACTACTTTTTCTATTTTCCATTAACTAGCACTATATTCACCTTTCCATTAGTTCTTACTTACTGATTCTTGAATTGTTTTTGCCATAAATCTGCCATAATTGATTACAGCATATAAGCAAAATGATAATGATTATAATCACATACCTTATTACCTCCTGACATAGCAAAACTGCTCTGTCAGTGATATTGACAGTGATATGTTAGACTAAATAAAGCACATAGTGTCTTGATGTGTCTCTTTGTAGATTCCCAAAACCATCACAAGCATTGCAGAATATATTTGAACCATGAGTAGGGTACCCTCAAATAGATATTTTTAATCAAATGTAATCCATGTATGGAACACTATCTAGAGAAATTCAATGATTTTATAATGTCACTAAAGTTTCCTAGGTCATTAGACAGAAATGGCAAAGCATAGGTTTGAAACTTGGTATTCTTAAGGAATAAAACAAAAATAAATCACTTTATCTTAATAGTTTTCTGTGTGAAAATGCATTAATACTCTTGGCTAGTGTGACAAACTAGACAAAAATCTGCATTTTATCCCTTCTAACTTTAATTTTGACTCTAAATTTGGAGCATGAATGAGAAGAAAGAAGTGAAAAGATTAAAAGAAAGGAAAGGTGAGTATTTTTTCCTTCCATCAGTGCCGCTGTCCTACCCTCATTTTCTCCTATAAATCCCAATCAGTTCCAAAAGCCACTGAGTATTGCCACTAGTGATCTGGCTGCTGACAGACCAATCCAAGCGCCTCTAAAAATAACCAGTGTTTATTCGTCAGGAAATATTCTCAGTGGCATTGTTTTTTTTTTAATTGATTATTATTCTGGTTAGCTTCTCTGCAAATTTTACTTTTTAAAAAAAAAATCTTTAAACTGAATTCGGCAGTTTTCAGTGAGAAGCAGCAGCTTAGGAGAGCACTGGAGAATGAGATAAAAACTGGAGATGGGCAGAACACAAAGCATAAGAGAGGATTTTTTATATATATATAGGTGATGGAAAATTGCATAGTGCCTGATTTAAATGACAGACCTGCTAAGAATTTAAAATGACAATTCTTGGGGTAAAAAGTTTTATAAGGCCTTTTATTATTCTAGAAAATCAGTTCAGACTGGAGTGTGTTTTTAAATCTAGCTTTTCTTGAGCCGAACTGATTAAATTTCGTATTTTTAGAACATAAATAAAAATAAGGTGCTCAAAAGCATGTTTCATTATAAAGCCTTTTTTAAACTATTGAAAATTGATTTAAATAAAGTGAAGAAAATACCTCAAAACCTAAATATATATATTCTCTATCTTTTCATTGTCTCTGCAACTGAGTAAATGACAAATGATGAAGAGAATTCATACCTTCTCTATTGGATCATTTATTTCCTTTTACTCCAAGTAATAAATTTTCATTTTTTTTTAAATTTTAGATCTCTAAGAATAATACTTCCGCTCATAGGGGAAACAAAGCAATCCTTTTCCCTTTTTTCACTTCCTCCATAGCCCTGACTACCCAGAAGATCCTAGACTTGTAGTCTTTCTCTGACCAATGAGGATTCTTTCATCTTACACCGCTGAAAGAGAAAAGTATGGAATTGTGCTATCCAATACAGCATCTACTAGCCACATGTGGCTATTTAAATTAGGATTAATTAAAATTAAGTAAAATTTAAAATTCATCGCTTCTTGGCCTTTTGGCTAAGATCAAATGTAAAATTTTAAATTCAGTCCTTCAGTCATACTACGCACATATTGAGTACTCTATAGACTATGTAACTAATGACTACTTTATTGGATAATGCAGGATAGAACATATGCATCATCACAGAAAGTTTCATTGATCAGCATGGATAGAAAGTCTACAGAGAATGTATTCAGGCAGTGTTGATTACCAAAGAATTACCTTAGGTGATTTTTAGGTTCCTGTGTTCTTCACAAATATAAATAGTGCAATGAATGATCACTCAGAGTTTCAGAGTTTCTGAAAATAAGACCCTACATCAGGCCCTGCTGGCTAAGAGAGTGCAGTGTTGTTTTTGTAGGTGCCTGAACCCCAAAAGAGGACAATTTTGGAACTGTTCAGTTAAGGGAAAGCAATAAGCTAGTCTTCTAATTCTCTTCATTTAATCATTTATTTATTCAACAAATATTTACTGAGCTCTTACTGTGTACATACCACTTTGATAGACCCCAGGACAAGGTGGAAGTGACCAGAGAGTGTACCATGAAAGAGAATGTGGGAAGGGTTCCCATTTTAGCTATGATGGCTATGGAATGACCCTAAAAATATGAATATCTAGCAATGACAAAAAAAAGCGAGACAAACAGCAAAACAAATTTCAAACAGAGAGAACAGGACTATAAAAGTCTCTGAACGAGAGAGAACTTAATGTACTATGTACTCCAGGAACAGACAGAAGGCCAGTGTGACTGGAATGGAGTTAGTGGGGACAGAATATGAGATCAATCTGGCACTGACACATCATATAAACAGCATAACTATTAAAGGAGTTTCTATTTGGAAAACAAAACAAAATGGTATGGCTAGATGACTCAATGTGTGGAAACACTACAGTTGGTTTTCTACAGAACTAGGTAGACTGTGACAGGATTGCTTAACCTTTGTATAACCAGCTGGTTAAAAATAGAATAAAGATTTTCTTTATCCAGTCTATCATTGATGGGCATTTGGGTTGGTTCCAAGCCTTTGCTATTGTGAATAGTGCTGCAACAAACATATGTGGGCATGTGTCTTTATATCAGAATGATTTATAATCCTATGGGTATATACCCAGTAATGGGATTGCTGGGTCAAATGGTATTTCTTGTTCTAGATCCTTTAGGAATCCAGTTCATGTTCTTTGCATGGACATGGATGAAGCTAGAAACTATCATTCTCAGCAAACTAACACAGGAACAGAAAGCCAAACACTGCATGTTCTCACTCGTAAGTGGGAATTGAACAATGAGAACACATGGACACAGGGAGGGCCACATCATACACCGGGGCCTGTTGTGGGGTGGGGGGTTGGGGAGGGATATCATTAGGAGAAATAACTAATGTAGATGACAGGTTGATGGCTGCAGCAAACCACCATGGCACGTGTATACCTCTGTAACAAACCTGCACGTTCTGCACAGGTATCCCAGAAATTAAAGTATGATTAAAAAAAATTTCTAGTAATAGTAACACTACTAGTAATTCAAATGAAATGTAGGTCTACCAAAATAATAAAGTTGTGTGTAACAGAAGAAATAAAAAAAAAAGAAATTAAAATGCTACATTGGAAAATACCTATTTCATACAAAACAAGGAAGTAAAGAAGGGATAGAACATATTTTTTTAAAATATGATATATGGAAAACAAATAGCAAATGGCAGATATTAATTCAACTGTATTAATAATAATGTTAATCTGGAGTAAATAATATGATAAAAAGGCAGAAATTCTCAGACTAGATAAAAAAACTGAGGTCTAACTATATGCTGTCTAAAAGAGATGTATCTTCAATTCAAAGATACAAATAGGTAAAAAAAAAAAAAAAGAATGAAGAGAGTATGTTCTTTGATTTGGAAGACAATGTGATCACCAATGACAATAAAACCATATTTCTACATTTATAAAATGCTTCACAGTTTATAAAACCTTTCCCAACATATCATTAATACATTCATACTTGCACAAACCTTGAGAGATATGTAGGGCATGTATTGCCATATCAGTTCAACAGATTAAAAAAATAGGCTATATGGCCGGTGTGGTGGCTCCCACGCCTGTAATCCCAGCACTTTGGGAGGCCAAGGTGGGTGGATCACCTGACGTCAGGAGTTCGAGACCAGCCTGGCCAACATGGTGAAACCCCATCTCCCCTTAAAACACAAAAAAATAGCCAGGTATGGTGGCAGATGCCTATAATCCCAGCTACTTGGGAGGCTGAGGCAGGAGAATTGCTTGAACCAGGATGTGGAGGTTGCAGTGAGCTGAAATTGCACCATTGCACACCAGCCTGGGCAACAAGAGCCAAACTCCATCTCAAAAAAAAAAAAAAGGCTCTATGACTTTTTCAGTCACATAGCTAATACATTATGTAGCCAGAACCAGAGCTCAGCTCTCTATGTCTGGTGCTCTTTACTATAAAGCACACAGCTTTCTCTCACACATTCTAACATGTTGGAAGAGGAGATTAGATTTCAAAATGACTTTGAGAAATGAAAAATATCTTTTTTTTTTTTTTTTTTTTTTTGAGATGGAGTCTCACTTTGTCACCCAGGCTGGAGTGCAGTGGCGTGATCTTTGCTCACTGCAAGCTCCGCCTCCCGGGTTCACTCCATTCTCCTGCCTCAGCCTCCCGAGTAGCTGGGACTACAGGCCCCCGCCACCACGTCCGGCTAATTTTTTGTATTTTTAGTAGAGACGGGGTTTCACTGTGTTAACCAGGATGGTCTCGATTTCCTGACCTCGTGATCCGCCCACCTCCGTCTCCCAAAGTGGTGGGAGTACAGGCGTGAGCTACCGCGCCCGGCGAGAAATGAAAAATATCTTGGAACTCAAAAACTAAAATTCAGCCAGGCACGGTGACTCACGCCTGTAGTCCCAGCACTTTGAGAGGCCAAGGCGGACAGGTCACCTGAGGTCAGGAATTCGAGACCAGCCTGGCCAACATGGTGAGACCCCGTCTCTACTAAAAATACAAAAATTAGTTGGGTGTGGTGGCGGGCACCTGTAATCCCAGCTACTCAGAAGCCTGAGGCAGGAGAATCACTTGAATCCAGGAGGCAGAGGTTGCAGTGAGCCAAGATCGCACCATTGCACTCCAGCCTGGGCAACAAGAGCGAAATTCCATCTCAAAAAAAAAAAAAAAAAAAAAAAAACACTGAAATTCGCTGGAGTAAAAATATGAGCCAAATTAATTAAGAAAAAATAGCAAACTTAAACACAAGATCAGGAATGACTTGTGAATGTGGTAGGAAAATGGTTTAGGATGAACATGCTATAGTTTTGTGATAAAAAAACAACAAAAAGCACATTGCTAGCATTTATAGAAGCACTATAATAATGGTTAAGTGTTATTATCCTTGGAGTCAGACTGTGGGTGCTAGTCTGTTCTCCACTACTTGTATTTATGACCTTAGGCACATTACTTAACGTCTCTGACTCAGTTTCTTCATCTATACAATGGCATATTGTATTAGTACCTACTGCCTAGAGTAGTTCAGATTTAATGAGTACTTTATTTTATTGATTGGTTGATTGATTGTTTTGAGACAGCCTCACTCTGTTGCCCTGGCTGAAATGCAATGATACGGTCTCAGCTCACTGCAACCTCTGCCTCCTGGGCTCAAGCAATCTGTAGATTCAATGCAATCCCTATCAAAATTCCAATGTCATTCTCTCTCTCTCTTTTTTTTTTTTTTTTTTTTTTTTGAGACAGGGTCTGGCTCTGTCGCCCACGCTGGAGTGCAGTGGCGTGATCTCAGCTCCCTGAAACCTCTGTCTCCCAGGCTCAAGCCATCCTCCCACCTTAGCCTCCTAAGTAGCTGGGACTATAGGCGCATGCCACCACACCTAGCAAATTTTTGTATTTTTTTGTAGAGATGAAGTTTTACTGCGTTGCCCAGGCTAGTCTCAAACTCCTAGGCTCAAGCGATTCACCCACCTCCGCCTCCCAGTGTGCTGGGATTACAGGCATGAGCCACCACGCCTTACCTTAATGAATACTTTAGAGCTTTATACATGGCTTTTAGTTTCTTCATCTATAAAATAGGGATAATAATAGTACCTACTGACTAGAGAAGTTAAGATTTAATGAGCACTTTAGAGCTATGTACATGGCTCACAGCTCAATTTTATGAGCTTTCAACTCATACTTCTTACTCCTCCCTGTCTTCATCTTCTTCGTTATAGATACTATAATTGAATGTTCCATACTCAAAACTCTTGAAGCCCTTTCTAGCGATTTTGGGGCAACCTAAGTATGTAACCATTTTAGAGAGTATTAAAATGAGAGTAATTAGAGGAAATAAATTAATATTTAAGTTCTTAGCATGTGCTAAAATTGCATTAAGCTATTTCACTTACCTCATCTTCTTTCATCCTCACAACAATTTTTAACTTTTTATTTTAAAATAACTTTAGTCTTAGAAAAATTACAAAAATAGTACAGAATTCCCACATACCCTTCACCCAGTTTCCCCTAATATTAACATCTTACATAACCAAAGTATAATGAATAACAGAAAATTAACATTGAACTACAATAACTGAACTATATACAGGCTTTATTCTGGTTTCAACCGTTTTTTCTCTAGTTTCCTTTTTCTGTTCCAGAATCGAATCCCACATTGCATATTTGTCATGTCTCCTTAGTCTCTTCTAATCTGTGACAGTTCCTCACTCTTGTTGTTCATGAACTTTATACTTTTGAAAATTATTGGTCAGTCATTTTGTAGAATGTCCTTCCATTTGAGTTTGTCTGATGTTTTCTCATGATTACATTGAGATTAGGCATTTTTGGCAGGAAAACCACAGAAGTGATGTTCCTTTCTTGGTGCATCATATCAGGGAGGTACACAGTGTCACAGATTCTTATTGCTGGTGATGCTAAACCTTTATCACTAGGTTTAGGTGGTGTTTGCTAGTTTATCCTCTGTAATTCCCATTGTATTTAATAAATATCTTGGAGGAGATACTACTTTGGGGCTATGGAAACATTCTATTTTATCCACTAATTTTAGCATCACTAAACTAATCTATCTGGCTTAAATTGATGTCTGTCAATTTTCTCTACTATAACATTATGATTTTTCCTTTTGTAATGAATATCTTAGGGGGACATACTTTGAGACTGTAAATATCCTGTTTTCTTTAATTTTTGCCCACTAATCTTAGCATACTTATCCCTCAAAATCTTTTAATGTGAACATTTTCTTAGTTTGTAGATGAGGAAATGGAGCTTAGAGAGGTTTATTAACTTGCCCCAAATCATACAAATAGTAAATCCAAGCCTGTCATATTCTAAAAGTCCTTGTAATTTCATTGTTTGTTAAGATGTGTGAGCTTAAGTGTAAGGGAGAAGAACCTATTGGGGACAGAGGAGAGGAATTACTGTAGAAGGAGAAATAAAGTTTTACATACATCTGGGAAGAATTATGTTTTGTACTTGGAAAGTTTATTTTGTCCTTTAATTGCCATTTTATGAGGTTTAATTTGAGACATAAGAAACGTTTCTTTGATTAAATTACCAAAGCTCTCAACAAGATATATCTTCTCACAGGGTTGGTAGAAAGCAACCATGGAATCTTATTCTTTTTTTTTTTTTTTTTTTTTTTGAGATGGCGTCTTGCTCTGTCACCAGGCTGCAGTGCAGTGGCATGATCTCTGCACACTGCAACCTCCGCCTCCTGGGTTCAAGCGATTCTCCTGCCTCAGCCCTCCCAAGTAGCTAGGACTACAGACACGTGCCACCATGCCCAACTAATTTTTGTATTTTTAGTAGAGACGGGATTTCACCATGTTAGCCAGGATGGTCTTCATCTCTCGACCTCGTGATCTGCCCTCCTTGGCCTCCCAAAGTGCTGGGATTACAGGCGTGAGCCACTATAACCAGCCAGAATCTTATTCTTAATTTATTCCTTATATCACCTTGAAGAAAGACTTTCTTTTAAAGAACATCTAGTACATTCGTAAGATTCTGCTTTCAAGATGATAAAGTGAATGTGTTTGTCTCTTATCTTTATTAAATATGAGCTGTACTTAATCACAAGCAAAAATCCTATAGTATTAAAATATATTTATGCTAAGGAAATTGCCAAAATATACATGAGTCATTTTAATTATTATGTGTACACTTATTTAGGTGAGTGAAGACATTACATGGCATTTTTTGGTCCTTTCAGCTGTTACTAGTCATTTCTAAAAGTCTGTCTCCTGAAACTGAGGGAATTTCTTCTCATCTTATCAGAGTTCAGACTTAGTTCTGTTCTAAAATAAGCAACCGAAAGCAAAATAGTCAGCATGTTTGAAGTCAGCAGCACTGTCCTACTACAAATGGCTATTCTTTTCAGAAACAACTGTCCTCTAGAAGTCATCCTGTTAGGTATATTAGAAGCTTAGCTTCATATATTATCTGGAATTTATTAAATATTGAGTGAACAAACAATATAAAAATATTTCACCACAAATTGTCATCCCTTTAAAAATGCCAGTTTCTGGTGATGTTTGTAACGATTGCAAACCATTGTGACTTGTCTGCTTTGCTTGCCTAAATGTTCTCTCTCATATATTCTATTTGTTCTCTTATATATACTTTATTTATGCCACTCAGCTATATTTCCCCTCTGATAGGTGTTTCTTTCTCTATAACTATTTGAAACTTTGCATAGTGATAGAATAAACTAGTTTTGTTAGCAAAGCCCAAAACTATGGACAGTTTTAAAAGCCCACTGAATACAGACATGGATTTTCAAATTATCCAAAATGGTTGAAAAGATGATTCTAAAACCTCTGCCTTTAGCTCAAGAGTTAGGTTTCAAGATTTCAGAAAACTTCAATAAAGATTTCAGTAAAACTTTATGGCCTATGTGGTGTGAAAAACAGCATCAGAGTTTGACAATTAGTTTGTCATTTTTTAAACTTTATCTTTTTTAAAGAAAATTAAGTCTTTGTAGGAAAGGATTAGCATTTCTTTCTCTCACATCAGTCGTTTGAAAAATTGACATTATAAGAACTGTATTTTTTCCAAAGTCAGCATAATTATGTTCTGTAAACCTCTAAAATAATTAAATTTTCCTCTTTATAAAAACCTCTCTTTAATTGGGAATTTGAAAACTGCCTGGATATTTGCTGATACTTAGTCATTGTTAATAATTTTTGAAGTATGATAATAGTTTTGTGGTTATGTTTATCATTACCTTTCAAAGATATATACTAAAACATTTATAGATAAAATTATGTATAGTTCTTGGAGTTTACTTTAGAATAATTTGAAAAGCAAGTGGATGAGGATATAGGTGAAATAAGATTCATCATACATTTTAAATTTGTGTAGATCATTGATGGGTTCCTTGGAAGTCACTGTGCTATTCTATTTACTTTTGTATATGGTTAAAGAAATTTTTAATGTCTCTTAATAGATATGCAGGTCTCTTATTTTGATCAATAGAAGCTAAATTGTTAATCTACTAATAAAGTTTTGTTTTATTTTATTGGTCATGAGAATTTTTTCCTTCCTTCTATTAATAGACTAAAGACATTAAAGAGATAGCCAAAAAGACACAAGCCCTGCCAAAGATGAACTCAAAGAGGCAGCGAATCGTGATCTTCACCCAAGGGAGAGATGACACTATAATGGCTACAGGTACATGTGGGAAATGTGTGATGAATCTAGTATTATGGAGATTAATCAATTACAAAAAAAAAAAAAAAAATTCTGTATTCTTTCTATTATAATATATACAATATACATATACAATATATAAATAAAATATTTTATTTTAATAAATATTTCTACCCTGTATCTCAGTAGAAAAGATTTCATGTTCAAGAAGATAGTTTATTAACATTTAGTTAAATAAACCACTTTGATATAATTTATTTACTTAGTTATCCTGGGGATTTTGTCAATCAAGAAATATCTTTCCTGAAAAAAAGAATACATTTCATTTATAAAATACCTGCACTAGAGTAAAATAAATTTACTCAATTATGAACAAATAAAATCCAGAACTAAGTTACATTTTCCATTTTTCCTTCAAGAAGAAAATCTCATTTTTTGTTTTATTTTACCATCTATTTTATAGCACTCATAAAACAGGAATTTCATCTAGTAAGCAAACATGTTATTGATTAAAATGATTAATAGTGTTAATATGGAGCTACCCACTATTAAAACCAAAATATAAATGTTTTAATTCTGTCTGTACCATTCAGATTAAAACCAATCAGTTGATTAGTTATTGTAAACTGGAGCAATTTAGTATTACCTATGTGTTTGTTCAGTACTCTGCTGAACACTGAAATATAAAATAGGAACCTTAAAGATCTAACTGGGAATTAATATTCATAAAATATAAGTACAAAGTAAAATATAATTATAGTTCTTATCTATTGGTGCTAACTATATGGATTGTATTGACTCAGGAGATCAGTAAATCTTGAAAAAAGATGTTATAGTGAATATGAAGTACATTTGTGTTGAATTAAATATAAAGCCTGAAACAGGCCAAAGATGAAATTACTGTCAAGATATTTTCTTTCTTTTTTAAAATAAATTTTATTCTTTATATTTGAGGTTTATAACATGATGTTATAGGATACATAGATATATATAGATCAACTTTCTTATTTCAGAATGGTCAAAAGCAAGATTCAGAGATTTGTTTCAAAAAGTATTTGCTTCAAAGTAATTCAGTGAGTGGTAGATAAAGTGAGGGTATAAATGAAATGAGACTGGTAATGAATTAATTGTTGAAGCTAGACAGTGGATATATGGGGGCATCATTATGCTATTATCTCCACTTGTGGATTGTTTTAAATTATCCATAATTAAAACTTTAAAAAAAGAAAGAAAAGTTTTTTTAAAAAAATTTCAAACAAGATTCAGAGATGTTGAGTGGCTTTCCCAAGATACATTGATATCCTTGCTAATCCTTAAATTCTAGGAAGGATTAAAAGAAAGGAGGACAAGTGGGCACAGTGGCTCACACCTGTAACCCTAGCACCTTGGGAAGTCAAGGTGGGAGGATTGCTTGATCCCAGGAGTTGGAGACCAGCCTTGGTAACAGCAAGACTTCATCTCTACAAAAAAAAAAAAAAAAAAAAAAAAAAAATTAGCTGAGAGAGTAGTGACACATGCCCATAGTCCTGGCTACTTGGGAGGCTGATGCAAGAAGATCACTTGAGCCCAGAAGTTCGAGGCTGTGTTGAGCTATGATCTCTCCACTGCACCCCAGCATGGGTGACAGACCAAGACCCTGTCTCCAAAAAAAAAAAAAAAGAAAGAAAGAATGGAGGGCAACGGAGGCAAAGAGGATCAAGTAAGCAAAGGCACAAGTACTAGCAATCTTTTATTGTGATGGCAAGAAGAACCACCTTGTTAATTTGTACAAGAGAGAAAAGAAACCATGAAAAGATATCCCTGCATTGATACAAACTATCTGAATTGCTTTCTTCCTATAGTATAAGGATTATTCCTGTCTTAGCAGTGGACAGTTTAGAAAAGTGAAAAACATACAGGCTTCTTATAGGAATTGTTGTACTACCTTCAGATTTACAAAATATTCTTTGGTTGCTCTTTGTGGAGACATTCATTTTAAGTCTTTGTATATTCTAGATATACATACTGTACAAGTGTCTTCCTTATTGTGAATTTGCAGTTTTCCCAAAATTGAAAATTAACCTCCCCATCCTGTGACTGTATTTCCTTGTGAACTCATTTTATTCTTTATTAAATCTATTAAGCCATTCTTAGGAATGCTTACAAGCTGGAATTTATTTGAGGAAAGACACTGGCTAATCTTTGCTGTTCCTACCATATGAAAATGAACTTAAATCAGAGGAGGCACTATATCTGCAATGCATGATAAATACAAGATGGATAGAGAATCTGTTCAGTGGTGTCAGCTACAAAAGCAAACATGATAAATGTTAATGCAGTTTTGAGCCCTGGGATAAGCTATTCAGTGCACAAGCGTAGCTGAATCTCTTTGCTATGTTGTTATTCATTGCAGCCAAATAAATGTCAATAATAAAAGAGAATTAAAGATTTTCATTTCCCAGAGGCAGTCCTCTAATACGGCTTGATCTTTCATTTCATTTGTAATTCGTTCTCATGTCAGGATGCAGTCATTCGCCAGGCTCTGGGTGTCATGTTAAGCCATTTAATAATGATTAAGAACATAAAAATGCTTGGCCTGTGGGGCAATTCACAAAAGAGATGCCAATTTGTTATTGTTTTCCCTCCTTTCCTCTTGAATATGGATCAGCTTTTTCCCACCTCCTAGCATTAAAATACTAATGGAAGATAGGGAGGGAAAGTGTCCCTTAATTTACCATAAGTGACATTCCAGAATGGCACAAGGCAGTGCTAACACACATATTAAAAGACTAATTAGGAATCATTGTGCCTTAAACCTATTTTTTTTTTAATGATACTTTAAGTTCTGGGATACATGTCCAGAATGTGCATGTTTGTTACATAAGTATATACATGCCATGGTGGTTTCCTGCACCTATCAACCCATCATCTACATTAGGCATTTCTCCTAACGCTATCCCTCCCTGAGCTCCCCCACCCGCCGACAGGCCCTGGTGTGTGATGTTGCCCTCCTTGTGTCCGTGTGTTCTCATTGTTCAACTCCCACTTATGAGTGAGAACATGCAGTGTTTGGTTTTCTGTTCCTGTATTAGTTTGCTGAGAATGATGGTTTCTAGCTTCATCCATGTCCCTGCAAACGACATGAATTCATCCTTGTTACGACTGCATAGTATTCCATGGTGTATATGTGCCACATTTTCTTTAGCCAGTCTATCATTGATGGGCATTTGGGTTGACTTTGCTATTGTGAATAGTGCTGCAATAAACATATGTGTGTATGTGTCTTTATAGTAGAATGATTTATAATCCTTTGGGTATATACCCAGTAATGAGATTGCTGGATCAAATGGTATTTCCTGTTCTAGATCCTTGAGGAATTGCCACACTGTTTTCCACAATGGTTGAACTAATTTACACTTCCACCAACAGTGTAAAAGCATTCCTGTTCCCCCACATCCTCACCAGCATTTGTTGTTTTATGACTTTTTAATGATCACCATTCTAACTGACATGAGATGGTATCTCATTGTGGTTTTGATTTGCATTTCTCTAATGACCAGGGATGATGAGCTTTTTTTCATGTGTTTGTTGGCTACATAAATATCTTCTTTTGAGAAGTGTCTGTTCATATCCTTTGCCCACTTTTTGATGTGGTTGTTTGTTCGTTTTTTGTAAATTTGTTTAAGTTCTTTGTAGATTCTGGATATTAGCCCTTTGTCAGATGGACAGATTGCAAAAATTTTCTCCCATTCTGTAGGTTGCCCGTTCGCTCTGATGATAGTTTCATTTGCTGTGCAGAAGCTCTTTAGTTTAATTAGATCCCATTTGTCAGTTTTGACTTTTGTTCCCATTACTTTTGGTGTTTTAGTCATGAAGTCTTTGCCCATGCCTATGTCCTGAATGGTATTGCCTAGGTTTTCTTCTAGGGTTTTTATGGTTTTATGTTTTATGTTTTAAGTCTTTAATCCATCTTGAGTTAATTTTTGTATAAGGTGTAAGGAAGGGGTCCAGTTTCAGTTTTCTCTATGTGGCTAGTCAGTTTTCCCAGCACCATTTATTAAATAGGGATTCTTTTCCTCCATTGCTTGT
The DNA here is from genome assembly GCF_029281585.2 of Gorilla gorilla gorilla. Taxonomy (NCBI): domain Eukaryota; kingdom Metazoa; phylum Chordata; class Mammalia; order Primates; family Hominidae; genus Gorilla; species Gorilla gorilla. The sequence goes on along the minus strand of NC_073232.2, from coordinate 41,145,299 downwards.
TTTTGTCAGATTTGTCAAAGATCAGATCATTGTAGATGTGTGGCATTATTTCTGAGGCCTCTGTTCTGTTCCATTGATCTATATATCTGTTTTCATACCAGTACCATGCTGTTTTGGTTACTGTAGCCTTATAGTATAGTTTGAAGTCAGGTTATCATGATGCCTCCAGCTTTGTTCTTTTTGCTTAGGATCGTCTTGGCTATACGGGCTCTTTTTTGGTTCCATATGAAATTTAATTTTCTCTAATTCTGTGAAGAAAGTCAATGGTAGCTTGATGGGGAAAGCATTGAATCTGTAAATTACTTTGGGTAGTATGACCATTTTCACGATATTCTTCCTATCCGTGAGCATGGAATGGTTTTGCATTTGTTTGTGTCCTCTCTTATTTCCTTGAGCAATGGTTTGTAGTTCTTGAAGAGGTCCTTCACATCCCTTGTAAGTTGTATTCCTAGGTATTTTATTCTCTTTGTAGCAATTGTGAATGAGAGTTCACTCATGATTTGGCTCTCTGTTTGTCTATTACTGGTGTATAGGAATGCTTGTGATTTTTGCACATTGATTTTGTATCCTGAGACTTTGCTGAAGTTGCTTATCAGCTTAAGGAGATTTTGGGCTGAGATGCTGGGGTTTTCTAAATATACAGTCATGTCATCTGCAGACAGAGACAATTTGACTTCCTCTCTGCCTATTTGAATACCCTTTATTTCTTTCTCTTGCCTGATTGCCCTGGTCAGAACTTCCAATACTATGTTGAATAGGAGTGGCGAGAGAGGGCATCCTTGTCTTGTGCCGGTTTTCAAAGGCAATCCTTCCAGCTTTTGCCCATTCAGCGTGATATTGGCTGTGGGTTTGTCATAAATAGTTCTTATTATTTTAAGATATGTTCCATCAACACCTAGTTTTTTGAGAGTTTTTAGCATGATGGGGTGTTGAATTTTATTGAACGCCTTTTCTGCATCTATTGAGGTAATCATGTGGCTTTTGTCGTTGGTTCTGTTTATGTGATGGATTACGTTTCTTAATTTGCGTATGTTGAACCAGCCTTGCATCCCGGGGATGAAGCCGACTTGATCATGATGGATAAGCTTTTTGATGTGCTTCTGGATTCAGTTTGCCAGAATTTTATTGAGGACTTTTGCATCAATGTTCATCAGGGATATTGGCCTGAAATTTTCTTTTTTTGTTGTCTCTGCCAGGTTTTGCTGTCAGGATGATGCTGGCCTCATAAAATAAATTAGAGAGGAGTCCCTCTTTTTCTATTGTTTGGAATAGTTTCAGAAGGAATAGTACCAGCTCCTCTTTGTACCTCTGATAGAATTCAGTTGTGAATCCGTCTGCTCCTGGGCTTTTTTTGGTTGATAGGCTATTAATTACTGCCTCAATTTCAGAACTTGTTATTGGTCTATTTAGGGATTCAACTTCTTCCTGGTTTAGTCTTGGGAGGGTGTATGTGTCCAGTAATGTATCCATTTCTTCTAGATTTTCTAGTTTATTTGCGTAGAGATGTTTATAGTATCCACTGAAGGTAGTTTATATTTCTGTGGGATCAGTGGTGATCTCCCCTTTATCATTTTTTATTGTGTCTATTTGATTCTTCTCTCTTTTCTTCTTTATTAGTCTAGCTAGCAGTCTATCTATTTTGTTAATCTTTGCAAAAAACCAGCTCCTGGATTCATTGATTTTTGGAAGGGTTTTTTGTGTCTAACTCCTTCACTTCTGCTCTGATCTTAGTTATTTCTTGCCTTCTGCTAGCTTTTGAATGTGTTTGCTCTTGCTTCTCTAGTTCTTTTAATTGTGATGTTAGGATGTCGATTTTAGATCTTTCCCGCTTTCTCCTGTGGGCATTTAGTGCTATAAATGTCCTTCTTAACACTGCTTTAGCTGTGTCCCAGAGATTCGTTGGGTCTCTGTTCTCACTGGTTTTAAAGAACGTATTTATTTCTGCCTTAATTTCATTATTTACCCAGTAGTTCATTCAGGAGCAGATTGTTCAGTTTCCATGCAGTTGTGTGGTTATGAGTGAGTTTCTTAGTCCTGAGTTCTAATGTGATTGCACTGTGGTCTGAGAGACTGTTTGTTATGATTTCCATTATTTTGCATGTGCTGAAGAGTGTTTTACTTCCAATTATGTGGTCAATTTTAGAATAAGCGTGATGTGGTGCTGAGAAGAATGTATATTCTGTTGATTTGGGGTGGAGAGTTCTGTAGATGTCTATTAGGTCTGCTTGGCCAGAGCTGAGTTCAAGTCCTGAATATCGTTGTTAATTTTTGGTCTCGTTGATCTAATATTGACAGTGGGGTGTTAAAATCTCCCACTATTATTGTGTGGGAGTCTAGATCTCTTTGTAGGTCTCTAAGAACTTGCTTTATGAATCTGGGTGCTCCTGTATTGGGTGCATATATATTTAGGATAGTTAGCTTTTCTTGTTGAATTGATCCCTTTACCATTATGTAATGCCCTTCTTTGTCTTTTTTGATCTTTGTTGGTTTAAAGTCTGTTTTATCGGAGACTAGGATTACAACCCCTGCTTTTTTTTTTTTTTTTTTTTTTGCTTTCCACTTGCTTTGTAAATATTCCTCCATCCCTTTATTTTGAACCTACGTGTGTCTTTGCACATGAGATGAGTCTCCTGAATATAGCACACCAATGGGCCTTGACTCTTTATCCAATTCTCCAGTCTGTGTTTTTCAATTGGGGCATTTAGCCCATTTACCTTTAAGGTTAATATATTATGCATGAATTTGATTCTGTCATTATGATGCTAGCTGGTTATTTTGCCCGTTAGTTGATGTGGTTTCTTCATAGTCTTGATGGTCTTTACAATTTGGTATGTTTTTGCAGTGGCTGGTACCAGTTTTTCCTTTCCATATTTAGTGCTTCCTTCAGGAGCTCTTGTAAGGCAGGCCTGGTGGTGACAAAATCTCTCAGCATTTGCTTGTCTTTAAAGGATTTTATTTCTCCTTTGCTTATGAAGCTTAGTTTGGCTGGATATGAAATTCCGGGTTGAAAATTCTTTTCTTTAAGAATGTTGAATGTTGGCCCTCACTCTCTTCTGGCTTATAGGGTTTCTGCAGAGAGATCAGCTGTTAGTCTGATGGGCTTCCCTTTGTGGGTAACCCGACCTTTCTCTCTGGCTGCCCTTAATACTTTTTCCTTCATTTCAACCTTGGTGAATCTGACAATTATGTGTTTTGGGGTTGCTCTTCTCAAGGAGTATCTTTGTGGTGTTCTCTGTATTTCCTGAATTTGAATGTTGGCCTGTCTTGCTAGATTGGGGAAGCTCTCTTGGATAATATTCTGAAGAGTGTTTTCCAACTTGGTTCCATTCTCCCCATCACTTTCAGGTACACCAATCAAATGTAGGTTTGGTCTTTTCATATAGTCCCATATTTCTTGGAGGTTTGTTAGTTCCTTTCCATTCTTTTTTCTCTAATCTTGTCTTGATGCTTTATTTCATTAAGTTGATCTTCAATCTCTGATATCCTTTCTTCTGCTTGATCAATTTGGTTATTATACTTGTGTATGCTTCACGAAGTGTTCGTTCTGTGTTTTTCAGCTCCATCAGGTCATTTATGTTCTTCTCTAAACTGGTTATTCTAGTTAGCAATTCCTCTAACCTTTTTTCAAGGTTCTTAGCTTCCTTGCATTGGGTTAGAACATGGTCCTTTAGCTCGGCAGAATTTGTTATTACCCACCTTCTGAAGCCTACTTCTGTCAATTTGTCAAACTAGTTCTCTGTGCAGTTTTGTTCCCTTGCTGGTGAGGAGTTGTGATCCTTTGGAGGAGAAGAGGCATTCTGGTTTTTGGAATTTTCAGCCTTTTTGCACTGGTTTTTCCTTATCTTCGTGGATTTATCTACCTTTGGTCTTTGATGCTGGTGACCTTCGGATGGGGTTTTTGTGTGGACATCCTTTTTGTTGATGTTGGTGCTATTCCTTTCTGTTTGTTAGTTTTCCTTCTACCAGACGCCTCTGCTGCAGGTCTGCTGGAGTTTTCTGGAGGTCCACTCCAGACCCTGTTTGCCTGGGTATCACCAGCAGAGGCTGCAGAACAGCAAAGATTACTGCCTGTTCCTTCCTCTGGAAGCTTTGTCCCAGAGGAGCACCCGCCAGATGCCAGCTGGAGCTCTCCTATATGAGGGGTCTGTCGACCCTTGCTGGGAGGCATCTCCCAGTCAGGAGGCATGGGGGTCAGGGACCCAGAGGCAATCTGTCTGTTAGGAGAGCTCAAGCACTGTGCTGGGAGATTTGCTGCTCTCTTCAGAGCTGGTAGGCAGGAAAGTTTAAGTCTGCCGAAGCTGTGCCCACAGCTGTTCCTTCCCCCAGGTGCTCTGTCCCAGAGAGATGGGAGTTTTATCTATAAGCCCCTGACTGGGGCTGCTGCCTTTCTTTCAGAGATGCCCTGCCCAGAGAGGAGGAATCTAGAGAGGCGGTCTGGCTACAGTGGCTTTTCCAAGCTGCAGTGGGCTCCACCCAGTTCAAACTTTTTTTGCGAACTTTGTTTGCATCTTTGTTTACACTGTTAGGGGAAAACCGCCTACTCAAGCCTCAGTAATGGCAGTCGCCCCTCCCCCCACCAAGCTTGAGCATCCCAGGTCGACTTCAGTCTGCTGTGCTGGCAGCGAGAATTTCAAGCCAGTAGATCTTAGCTTGCTGGGCTCCGTCGGGGCAGGATCCGCTGAGCTAGACCACTTGGTTCCCTGGCTTTATCCCCCTTTCCAGGGGAGTGAACTGTTCTGTCTCGCTGGCATTCCACATGCCACTGTGGTATGAACAAAAACTCCTGCAGCTAGCTTGGTGTCTGCCCAAACAGCAGCCCAGCTTTGTGCTTGAAACCCAGGGCCCTGGTGGTGTAGGCACCCGAAGAAATCTCCTGGTCTGCGAGTTCTGAAGACCATGGGAAAAGTGTAGTTATCTGGGCTGGAGTGCACCATTTCTCATGGCACAGTTCCTCATGGCTTCCCTTGACTAGGGGAGGGAGTTCTCGACCACTTGCACTTCCCCGGTAAGGTGACGCCCCACCCTGCTTCCGCTCGCCCTTTGTGGGCTGCACCCACTGTCTAATCAGTCCCAATGAGATGAGCCAGGACTCTCAGTTGGAAATGTAGAAATTACCCGCCTTCTGCGTTGATCTCGCTGGGAGGTGCAGACCGGAGCTGTTCCTATTCAGCCATCTTGCCAGCCACCCAAACCTATTTTTAAATGATCGCACTGTTAAGTTTGCAGTACTTAGCAATAATGTATCAAAATGTTTCCTTGGAGTTTTATTCTACAGACCTATCTCCTTTTGAGATATGATATATATAAACTACTTTCTCTTATTTTATAAATTTAATTCTTTAAATTGCCTGTAAATCTAAAGTATTTTCCGCTCACCCTGTTTTATGGGTCATACCTCTTTCAGATTGAGTTTCCATCTACCCTAGAGGTTCTGTCACATACCAATCATTGTTTCAGTCCTTGCAGGTTAATTGAGTTTCAAAAAAATTTTCAAGGGAGTGCTGGGCACTGACGAATATTAAGAGTAACAGGCTGGGCAATTCCACAGCTGAGTATATGTCCAAAATAATTGAAGCAGGAACCTAAACAGATATATGTCCACCCATCTTCATAGCAGCATTATTCACAATAACCAAAAGGTAGAAGCAATCCAAGTGTCCATCAACAGATGAACAGATAAATAAAATGTGATATATACATACAAAGGAATATTATTCAGCTTTAAAAAAGAAGGAAATCCTAACACGCACTACAACATGGATGAACCTCGAAGACATTATGCTAAGTGAAATAAGCCAGTCACAATGGGATGATTACTGTGTGATTCCATTTATGTGACATACCTAGAGTAGTTAGCTTTATAGACAAAGTAGAATGATGTTAGCCAGGGGCTGGGGGAGGGCTGAATGGGAAGTTATTGTTTAATGGGTAAAAAGTTTCAGTTTTGCAGGATGAAAAAGTTGTAAAGATGGGTAGTGATAATTGCACAATAATATGAATGTACAATGGCACTGAGCTGTATATTCAACAATGCTTAAAATGTTACGTTTTATGTATATTTTTATTTTTTAAGCATATTTTTCAATTTAAAAAAAATTAAACATAACCTAAAGAGTAAGATGCTGGGGGTGAAGGCAGAAAAGATGACTGTCCATTTTGATCCTCTTTATAAATGTTGAATGAATCTGTTGAATAACATGGCAGTAAGGTGAAGAAAATCATTTCTGTGTTTATAAACTGGAAAAACTAACAGTGTTCTTTACCTGTTGGAGAGCAACTACTAATGAGATCTTCATACAATAAAACCTTATTATATATTAAGCATGGTAGTAAAAAAGTAAATATATATATGTATGTAAATACATATATAGTGCTTTATAGAAAGTTTAAACTTCCCCAAGTTTCTATACTAAATAAATCACCAAAAATTGGAGAAAGCAATACAACTTTTGTTCTGAATTGGAAATAATGTGTTTCCAATTAAATAGGTCCACTGAAAAATAAACTGTAGATTTTTCTGTTTCGTTTGTTTTAAGACCAGGCCTCGCTCTGTCGCCCAAGCTGGAGTACAATGACACAATCATGGCTCACTGCAACCTCAACCGGGCTCAAGCGATCCTCCCTTCCCAGCCTCCTAAGTAGCCGGGACTACAGGTGCCTACCACCCTGCCTTGCTAATTTTTTTGTATTTTTTCTTTGGTGGAGACTGGATTTTGCCATGTTGCCCATGCTAGTCTCAAACTCCTGAGCTCAAGTAATCTGCCTTCCTAGGCCTCCCTCCTAAAATGCTAGTGTTACGGGTGTGAGCCACCACATCTGGCCTAAATTGTAGACTTTTCTGAACACTCAGAATTCTTATTTGAATTGTAATTTTTCACAAAGGGAGAAAATATATTAAGTCAGATGTTTTCAACTGGAAGACTGGTGCTATCACATCAAAATCACCTAGTGAGTTTTTGGTAAATACAGTCCTACCTTTTTTTTTTTTTTTTTTAATTTTAGAATTGGGGGAGGGTGTGATACTTTTTCAGGGTTGTTACATGGATATATTACATAAGGCTGGGGTTTGGGCTTCTATTGAACCCATCACCCAAACAGTGAATATAATACCCAATAGGTAGTTTTTCAACTCACCCCCACCCACTTCCTGCCTCCCCCTTTATGTCCGTGTATACCCATTGTTTACCTCCCACTTATAAGTGAGATTGTGGAGCATATGGTTTTCTGTTTCTGGGTTAATTCACTTTGGATAATGTCCTCTGGCTGCATCTATGCTGCTGCAAAGGACATTATTTCCTTCTTTATTATGGCTGCATAGTATTACATGGTGTATATGTACCACACTTTCTTTATCCAATCTGCTGTTCATGGACACTTAGGTTGATTCCATGACTTTGCCATTATGAATAGTGCTGTAATAAACATAAGAATGCAGGTATCTTTTTGATAGAACAATTTCTTTTACTTTGGGTAGATACTCAGTAGTGGGGTTGTTGGATTGAATGGTAATCCTGTTTTTAGTTCTTTGAGAAAGTTCCAAACTGCTTTCCACAGGGGCCGAACTAACTTACATTCCCACCAACAGTATGTGTTTCCTTTTCTCTGTATCCTCGCCAACGTGTAATTTTTTTACTTTTTAATAATAGCTGTGCTAACTAGTGTTATGATATCTCATTGTGGTTTTAATTTGCATTTCTCTGATTATTAGTGATGTGGAACATTTTTCATATGTTTGTTGGCTGCTTGTATGTTCCCATTTTTAAAAATTTTATTGATTTATTTGTATTTTATAGAGAAAGGGTCTTGCTATGTTGCTCAGGCTGGTCTGATACTTCTTGAGGCTCAAGCAGTTCTCCTGCCTCAGCCTTCCAAAGTGCTGAGATTACAGATGTGAGTCACCATGCCCAGCTGTATGTCTTATTTTGAGAAGCATTTGTTCATGTCCCTTGGCTACTTTTTAATGGAGTAATTTGGGTTTTTCTTGTTAATTTGTTTAGGTTCCTTATAGATTCTGGATATTAGTCCTTTATTGGTTGCATAGTTAGCAAATATTTTCTCCTATTCTGTAGGCTGTCTGTTTATTTTGTTGATAGTTACTTTTGTTGTGCAGAAACTCTTTAGTTAAGTTACAATGGTCAATTTTTATTTTTGTTGCATTTGCTTTTGAGGTCTTAGTCATAAATTCTTTGACTAGGCCTATGTGCAGAATAGTTTCTCCTAGGTTTTTTCTAGGATTTTTATAGTTTGAGGTTTTATGTGTAAGTCTTTAATCTATCTTGAGTTAATTTTTGTATATGGTGAGAGGTAGGGGTCCAATTTCATTATTCTGCATATGGCTAGCCAGTTTTCCCAATATCATTTATTGAGTGTCCTTTCATCACTGTTTATTTTTGTTGACTTTGTTTAAGATCAGTTGGCTGTAGGTTTATGGGTTTACCTCTGGGTTCTCTATTTTGTTCCATTGATCTATGTGTCTATTTTTGTGCCAATACCATGCTATTTTGGTTACTATACCCTAGTAGTATAGTTTGAAGTCAGGTAATGTGATGCCTCTGGCTTCGTTTTTTGCTTAGGATTGCTTTGGCTATTCAGCTACCCTGCCTTCTTAAAAGCACCTTTCTTTCATTCTGATACAACCCTGTGAGGAGTATTAGAAAATACAACTTCAAGGAGATGTTTGAGAATGCGGGCAGTACAGTCTGGGGCAAGGGGAGTGTAGGATTATGTATGGTTGAAAATGTTCCCTTTGGTGATATAGCAATGCTGTCTATCCTCCACCTGTCACTTTGAGAATCACTGGATTAGGTGATTTAATAATGCTGCAAGTTCCGTGATCCGCTGGAAAAACGAAAACAGAACTTTTTAACAGCTAAGGGTCTAGTTCTTCAATAACTCAGGCCTTGGGAAATGCTTCTTTTTTCGATCTTTCAAAATCCATCCACACTTACAGGCAATCTACAGTTTACTTTAAATAGTCTCCTACTTTTGAGGTGCTTATAATTTAACATAGTTATATCCCAGTGCCCTTTGTCGTTTTATTTTAAGTAAATGGGGTTATTGACGTTACTTGTCTTCATGTTCCTGAGTCCTTAAAGAAACGTGTTACCTCATCTGCTAGTTAAGTTTTCATGTTCTATGAAAACACTCAATGCTGCCCATTACTCTGTAAGAAAAGGTCAGTGTGATTTGCAATTCTGGTAGACGTAAAGTTCAGAAAATGTGCGTTAGAAAATGCAAACTCTAAAGGAAAACAATCTCAGCATTGGAAGAATAATGTCAGCACATGATCCCAACTCAAAATATTAATATAAATCATTTTGAAAATGTCTCTACTACAGCCAAATCAATTTTAAATGATAATCTTGTTGGCATAGATTGGTGATGGTAAAGATAGAATAAACTAAGTGGCATTCTTTTAAAATGTCTTGTATGGCATTCATAGAAAAAAGTTCTTACCAGGTAAGATCTTAGAGAAAATATATTTCTCACCTATGAATGTAAGTTACTAAGTTATTAGCTCATGTTCCATTTTTAGATTATTGTAATCACAAAAGATAAACTCCTTTAATTAATTGGTCAAAAATAATTTAGAATAACATGTGGACCTGTCACATTTTTGACAAAGTAATATCTTTGGGATGTGGTTCATTTAGTTCAGTGATCTCAAGCCTGAAGAAATGAGACTTCTTTCAACTCCCACCTTTTTATTGAAAAGGATCCTGCTAGAAGGCAAAATAAGAGGCAACCTATCCTAAGCAGATATAAGCCCTATTATAGCACTGATTTCTGGAGGGATGTTTAAGTCAGATTTGTTGAGATATAGATTACATATAGTAAAATCCACAAATATGTTACTAAATAACATGTAACAACCACCACAGACTATAGACCACCTTGTACAGTTTGTATTGAAGTATAATGTGCATACAAAATTGATACAACTTTTCATTAAGTGGATGGACCTGTGTAGCTATAACCAGATCAGGAAATACAATACTTATAGCGCTTAAGAAGCTTCTCCTTGTGCCCCCTCCTAATCTTTATCCCCACTGAAGGTAACCATTGTCTTAGCTTCTACTACTGACAGTTAGCTTTGCCTGTTTTTGAAATGGAACCACTCAGTATGTTGACTTTTGTCTGCTCTATCTCCATCCATTTTTGTGCACTTTCTTACTTTTTGACAACATAAGATCCCCCGGGCTCACGTTGTATTTTCTCCACTTCAGTTCTGTAATCAACTATTTCTCCAAGGAACCCTGGTTCCCTTTATTGAAGAATGGTTTTTAGAAACCTGTAACTGTGCTCTAGATATGCTCTTTGTTCCTTGAGTGTCTTTGCTTCTAGGCCCTCTTAGCAAACAGAACTTGGCAATATGTGTATGTATAATAACCTATGTATACTCACTCATCTATATTTATTTCTGTATCTATATGTTTATATATTTTTAAAACATGAAGTCATACTGATAACTTTTATTTCAGTCCAGCAGCACAAGGTTCATTCTAGCCTTCATTCTTCCTTTTTTATAACTTCTTCCTTTGACATTGAAAATTCTGGCTCTCATTATCTAAAATGTATTTACTTATTTGTTTTATCCTAAAGTAGTTTTGAATTGCTCGCCCATACCCTTGTATGAGAAAGAGATTTACCCTTTAGAGTATAATATTTGCTTACAGTTCTTTTTTTCTGTAGCCCAATAGTGTCCAGTCAATATATAGTTATCCAAAGTAAATTAGCTCTTTTATTTCATCCACTCATTATGGTTACATTATTCATTTGTAATACACGTAGGGTCACTTGTTAAGAGTATTCCATTTTGGTTTCTTTTCACATCCTGATTGGGGTTTTATTTTCTCAATAAAATTCACTTTTTGTAGTGTCAAGTTCTGTGGGTTTTGACAAACACATAAGATCATGTAACCACCACCATAGTTATGATACCAACGAGTTACATTTTTCAGTTCCGGATTTGCAAGGATGGTACCAATATAAACTCCCCCAATTTTATGAGACGGCACTAATTGTTCCACATCTCTACCAATATTTGCTACTTTCCATCTTTTTAATTTTAGCCATTCTGGTGAGTATGTAATAGACCTCATAATGATTTTGATTGGAATTTTTCTGATGTGTAGTGAGATGGAGCTCCTTTTCATCTGCTTACTGGTATTTGTTTTTTTGTGTGTAGTTTTGTTTTGTTTTGTTTTTTTGAGATGGAGCCTCACTCTGTCGCCCAGGCTGGAGTGCAGTGGCGGGATCTCGGCTCACTGCAATCTCCACCTCCTGGGTTCAAGCGATTCCCTTGCCTCGGCCTCCCGAGTAGTTGGGACTACAGGTGCCCACCATCACGCCTGGCTCATTTTTTTATTTTTAGTAGAGACGGGGTTTCACCATGTTGGCCAGGCTGGTCTTGAACTCCTGACCTCAAGTGATCCACCTGCCTCGGCCTCCCAAAGTGCTGGGATTACAGGCGTGAGCCACCGTGCCTGGCCTTGCTTACTGGCATTTGGATGTCTTCTTTGATTGTATTGTTGTTGGGGTCTTTTGCCCATATTGAGTTGTCTTATTGATTTAGAATTCTTTTTACAGCCTGTATGCCAGTCTTTTGTTAGATAAGTGTATTGTAGATATCTCCTGCTACTCTGTGGCTTGCCTTTTCACTCTCTTCATGGTATCTTTTGATAAACAAAAGTTCTTGATTTTAATATAGTACAATTCATAATGTTTTCCCCTTATGATTAATGCTTCTTATATTCCTTTAAAGAAAATCATGGCAGATCTCAAACTTGTGAAGATATTCTTCAGTTGTTTTTTTCTAAAACTTCTATTCTTTTACTTTTTTCAACTAGCACAATTCATCTAAGATTAATTTTTATATATATAAGGTGTAGGGTAGGGAGAATGATTCATTTATTTTGCCCATGTGAATAACCAATTGACCTGGCATCATTCATTGACAGGAATATCCTTTCCCTAACTGCATTACATTGACACCTTTGTCATGTTTCAGATGACCTTATATGGGTGAGTCTTTTTTTAGGCTATTTCATTGTCCTCATTCTCTATCCTTTACCAATTGCACACTCTCCTGATAACTTAGGTTTATAATCAGTCTTTTTATCTGGCAGTGTCAGTCTTCTGAGTTTGTTCTTCAAGATTATCCTGGCTTTTCTTGGCTCTTTGCATTTCTACTTAAATTCTAGAACTGGCCTGTTAATTGTCACCAAAGGAATTTTTTAAAAATTCCTTACTAGAATTTTTTCAGATTATATTGAATCTGCAAGTCAATTTGGAGAAAATTTATTTCTTTACAGTATTTTGTCTTCCAATCCATATTTTCCTCTATTTATGCAGTCTTTAATTTTTCTCAGGATGTTTTTTTCTTTTCAGTGTAAAGGTCTTGTATATGTATCTTTTGTAAGATTCTTAGGTTTTCGATGCTATCTATTTTTAAATGGCATCCTTTTAGGTTTCTGTTTCTATTTGTTTTTTACTGGTATATAGATTTCTAAATAATGATCTTTTTCACATATTAACTGCAATAACATATCAGATAATTATTTTGGATTTTTTATGCATATAATTATACCATCTGTGAATAAAAATAATTGCATTTCTGCTTTTCCAATTCTCATACAGTACTTTTTTTCTTACTACACTAGTTAGCACAGTAAGACATGTAGAATACAAGTAAATTGAAACGGTTATAGTGAGCACCTTTGTCTTATTCCCGATATCAGTTGAAAAACCTTCAATATTTTATCAAAAAGGATAATGTTTGCTATAGTCTCTTTGTAGATACTCTATCAGATAAAGGAAATTTCTTTCCATTAATAGTTTGCTAAGAGTTTTTGTTTTGTTCTTAAGAGATTTTTAAAAAATCATGAATAGTTGTTGTATTTCATCAGATAATGTTTTTGCATGTAAAATTACTATATGATTTTTTTCCCTTTTTTCTTTTAATGTGTGAATTACAGATTGATTATGGAAAGATATTTCACCTTTGCATTCTTGGAATGATGCCAACATTGACATATCTTTTTAATGTCTTATTGGATTTGATGTGATGTTGTTTTGTTTTCTGTTTGTTTTTTTGAGAGAGGGTCTCGTCTTGTCACCCAGGCTGGAGTGCAGTGGTGCTCTCCAGGCTAACTGCAGCCTCCACCTCCTGGGCTCAAGCAGTCCTCCCACTTCAGCCTCCCAAGTAGCTAGGATTACAGGCATGTACCACCACGCTAATTTTTTAAATTTTTTGAAGAGACGAGGTCTCACTGTCTTGCCCAGGCTGATCTTGAACTCCTGGGCTCAAGCAATTCACCCACCTTGGGCTCCCATAGTGCGGGGATTACAGGTGTGAGCCACCATGCCAGCCTTGCTTTATGTATTTTAAAGCTATCTTAACTAAGTGTATATAAATTCATAATTCTCACGTCTTCCTGATGCATTGAACCTTTTACCTTATGAAATGTCCTTCTTAATCTCTAATGATGCATCTTGCCTTAATATCTATGTCAGCTTTCTATTGGTTAGTGTTTACATGATATCTCTTTTTTCATTCCTTTATTTTCAACCTTTCTGTGTTCTTATGATATGACTTTTGTTGTTTTTTAATTAATTCTGACAATCTTCATATTTTAATCGGCCTGTTTATATTTAATATAAGTTACTAATGTATTTGTGTTCATATCTTACATCTTACTCTTTTTGTTCTGTCTCACATGTGTATCTTCTTTTTTCTCTCCTTTCCTGCTGTTTTTGGATTGATCAAGTATTTTTTTCTTTTTCTTCTCATTTAGCTTCTCGGTCTTGCCCTGTTGCCCAGGCTGGAATGCAGTGGTGTGATCTCAGCTCACTGCAGCCTCCACCTTCCAGTTTCAAGTAATTCTCATGCCTCAGCCTCCTGAGTAGCTGGGATTACAGGCATGCGCCATCATACCCAGCTAGTTTTTGTGTTTTTATTAGAGACAGTTTTGCCATGTTGGCCAGGCTGGTCACTAACTCCTGACTTCAAGTGATCCGCCTGCCTCGGCCTCCCAAAGTGCTGGGATTACAGGCGTGAGCCATCATGCCCAGCCTGAATTCTCAGTTTTTGTTTGTCTGAAAGTTTCCTTTTGCCTTTCAATGTGTATAGTTCTCTATGTTGGGAGTTATACTTTTTGAGTTCTTTATAAATGGCTTTCCATTATCTTTTGGATTCTCTTATTTTTGTTGAGAAGTCAGCTGTTACTCTTATTCTGCTCTTTTATATATAATATTTTTATTTTCTCTAGCTGCTTTTTAGAATTTGTCAAACTTTAACTTTATCCTTAGTTCTGGTTTTCCTTTTATTTATCCTGCTGGGATTTTTAGTGCTTCTTGAATCTGTGATTGATGACTTTCATCAGATTTGGAAAATTCTCAGCCATTATCTCTTTAGATACTAGAACTGTTTATACTTGGGAATCTAGTTATACATATACTAGGTCTTTTCATTGTATCCCATATGCCTTTTATGCTCTTTGTGTGTGTGTGTGTGTGTGTGTGTGTGTGTTTTACCCTTTTCCTCCCCAAGCTTCAGGCTATATATTTTGCACTGACCTGGCATTTAGTTCCCTGATTCTCTCTTCTGCTTTGTCCCATCTGCATTTCAAAACATCCAGTGTTGCTGGGTCCGGTGGCTCATGCCTGTAATCCCAGCACTTTGGGAGGCCAAGGCGGGCAGATCACTTGAGGCCAGGAGTTCAAGACCAGCCTGGCCAACATGGTGAAACCCTGTCTCTACCAAAAATAGAAAAATTACCTGGGCATGGTGGCAGGTGCCTATACTCCCAGCTACTCGGGAGACTGAGGCAGGAGAATTGCTTGAACCCAGGAGGCAGAGGTTGCAGTGAGCCAAGATCGCACCACTGCACACCAGCCTGGGAGACAGAGCAAGTCTCTGTCTCAAAAAAAAAAAAAAAAATCTAGTGGATACTTTATTTCAATAGTCCCTTTTTTTATTTTCTAAAGTATCTGATTATTTCTTATTCATCCTAGTTCTGTAGTATAATCCTCTACCTTGTCATCTATTTTTTTCTAACATATTAATCATAGTAGTAATAAATTCTGTGTCTGAAAACTACAATATCTCAGTCATTTGTAGGTCTGGTTTTTAAAGATTTTTTTTTAATTTCCACATAATAATTGCAAATATTTATGGGGTACATAGTGATGGGTTTGGTGTTTTAAGAGAGGGTCTTGCTCTGTCACCGAGGCCAGAAGGCCAGAGTCCAGTGGTGTGATCACAGCTCACTGCAACCTGTATCTTCCAGGCTCAAGAGATTTTCCCAACTCGGCCTCCTGAGTAGCTGGGACTACAGGCACATGCCACCACACCTGGCTAATTTTTTTTATTTTTATTAGAGATGAGGTCTCGCTGTGTTGCCCAGGCTGGTCTCAAACTCCTGAGCTTAAACGATCCTCTCGCCTTGGCCTCTCAAATTGCTGGGATTATGGGCATGAGCCACGACACCCTGCCCATCGTGATGTTTTGATATATATAATGTATGGTGATCAGAGCAGAGCAATTAGCATATCCATCATCTCAAACATTTATCATTTCTTTGTATTGGGAACATTCAATATCCTCCTTCTCACTATTTGAAACTATGTAATATATTATTGTTAACTGTAGTTATCCTACAGTGCTGTAGAATACTAGAATTTATTCCTCCTATCTAGCTCTAATTTTGTATACTTTTAAAAATCTCTCCCTATTGTCTCCTTCTTCTTACCCTTTCCAGCCTCTAATATCCTCTGTTCTACTTTTTACTTCTGTGAGATCAACTTTTTTTAGCTTCCACGTACGAGTGAGAATACATAGTGTTTAACTTTGTGTTCCTGGCTTATTTCATGTAACATAATGTCTTACAGTTCCATCCATGTTATGGTGAATGACAGGATTTCATTCTTCTTTATAGATAAGTAGTATTCGATCATGTATATATACCACACTTTCTTTATCCATTTATCTGTTGTTGGACATTTGGGTTGATTTCATGTCTTGGCTATAGTGAATAACGCTGTAGTAAACATGGGGATGCAAATGTCTCTTTAACGTACTAATTTCCTTTCCTTTGGAGAAATACCCAATAGTGGGATTGCTGGATCATATGGTAGTTCTGTTTGTTTCTTTTCTCTGCATCCTCACCAGCATTTGCTTTTTTTTTTTCTCTTTTTAATGATAGCCATTCTTACTGGAGTGAGATGATACCTCACTGGTTTTGATTTGCATTTTCCTGATGATTAGTGATAATGAGCTTTTTTCCCATTTTTTTGGCCATTTATGTATCTTCTTTTGAGAAATGCCTGTTCAGGTCATTTGCCCTTTTTTTAAACAGAGTAGAGTTTTTTGTTTTTATTTGTTTGTTTGTTTTTTTACTGTTGAGACGTTTAAGTTCCTTGTATATTCTGGATATTAATTCCCTATCTGATTAGATGAGTAGGTTGTATGTATTTTTTTCTATTCCATAGGTTGTCTTTTCAGTCTGTTGATTGTTTCCTTTGCTATACAGAAGCTTTTCAGTTTGACATAATCCCATTTGTTTATTTTTGCTTTTGTTGCCTGTGCTTATAAAAGGTTGTACTCATAAAACATTTTCCCAGACCAATGTCTTGAAGTGTTTCCCTTACGTTTCCTTCTAGTAGTTTTATTGTTTTGGGTCTTACATTTAATCCATTTTGAGCTGATTTTTACAGAGGGTGAGAGCTAGGAGTCTAGTTCCCTTCTTATGCATATGACTAGATGCATATTTAGTTTTCCCAGCATCATTTATTGAAGAAACTGTGCTTTCTCCAGTGACTATTCTTGGTGCTTTTGTCAAAAATCAGTTGACTATAGATACATGGATTAATTTCTGGGTTCTCTATTCTGTTCCACTGGTCTTTGTGTCTGTCTTTATGCCAATAACATGCTGTTTTGGTTACTATAGCTTTGTCATATATTTTGAAGTCTGATAGTATGATACCTCCAGCTTTGTTCTTCTTGCTCAGGATGTTTTTACCATTTAGGGTCTTTTCTGATTCCATAGAAATTTTAGAATATTTTTTCTATTTCTGTGAAGAATGTCATTCGTATTTTGATAAGTGTTGTATTGAATTGGCAGATCACTTTGGGTAGTATATAGGTCTGTTTTTTTGTTTTTGTTCGGTTTGGTTTGTATTTCCTTTTGGGGCTTGTTTCTTGGTTTGCCTGATAATTTTTTATCAAATGTTAAACATTGTCCATAATAAATTATAGAGTTTCTGTTAGTGTAGAGTCCAATTAGATCTAGGACTAAGCCACCTCAAGGTTGGGTTATAGTTTTTGTAAGACCCAGTCTACCTCTCATTTGCTTCCACTTCTATACCATGGCCCTCCTGGAATCTCAACTGAAATCCTGGTGTTTTTATGAGATCCCTACCCATTAATAGGTTCTGAACTCCAAATTTTATCTGTTTTGTGTACCATACAACTAGCACAATCACCACTCTGCCTTATGGATGCCTTATACTTGGTGTCTTGGCCTCTTGTCCTGCTTCCTGACAAGTGTGGCAAATACCTTGAGTAGAGTATTTCCTCTCCTGAGTTTCAGGCCTACTTTATTGTTTTCCCCTCCTCTTCAGGATCATGACCCTCAGTTCTGTCTGTCTTGACAGTCCCAAACTCGAATTTTTGTCTTACCACCCACTAGAGATTGCAAAAAGTTATGTTGGCTTCTCTGCCTCTTAGTAGTAGTCCATTGCCCAGATTCTCAGCCTCTTACCCGACACAGGAATTTGCAAATACCCTAGGGAGAAAACGACTTTTTGAATGTCAGTTTAGCTCTTTAAGATCCTCTTCTCTCTGAGACCTTCTCTTTGTCAAATTTTGTCTACCTTGTCAGCTCTCTCATCCCTTCTTTATTAAAAAAAAAAAAATTAAGCTTTTCTGCCTTTTTGTGGTCTGGGAATTGGTTTACTACAAGCTATGGCATTAGAGCCTAACCAATAGATCCCTATTGAATACATTTTTTTGTTATTAAATAGAAAAATACATAGCCCGAGAAAGTTAAGTGGGCTTATCTGTGTATTAAGGAATACTGTTTTTAGGAATGTGACTTAGGAATACTGTTCTTCATACCACACTTTGGGAACTGCTGGATTAGGTCACTTTCCCAAGGTCTCAGAATTAGAAACAAAAGCAGCTAGATTAGAACCCAGCCTCGGCCTGGTGTGGTGGCTCATGCCTGTAATCCTAGCACTTTGGGAGGCCAAGGCGGGAGGGTCACCTAAGGTCGGGAATTCGAGACCAGCCTGACCAACCTGGAGAAACCCTGTCTCTACTAAAAATACAAAATAAGCCAGGTGTGGTGGTGCATGCCTGTAATCCCAGCTACTTGGGAGGCTGAGGCAGGAGAATCATTTGAACCTGGGAGGGGGAGGTTGCAGTGAGCCAAGATCACACTATTGCACTCTAGCCTGGACAACAAGAGTGAAACTCCGTCTCAAAAACAAAAAACAAAAAACAAAAAAAGAACCCGGCTTCTTGAATCCCAGACTAGTCCAATCTGTACCATACCATGTTAACTCATTGGCTTACATCTGTGGTTTTCAACCAGAAACAACTTTCCCCCTTCCTTTCAGTTATGACAACTGGCTGGTATGGAAGAGTTGGGTCTTCCACTGGCATTTTGTGGGTAAAAGCCAGGGATGCTGCTATATATCCTATAATGCAGAAGACAGCCAATCCACAATAAAGAATTATCTGGCCCAAATTATTAATTGCATCAAGATTAGAAAAGCCCTGTCTTACAGTATCCCTCAAAATTTATATATTTAAAGGATCACTGGCTGATTCCTCTTTACACTTAATCATAAGGTCAACACCAATAGGCTTTAGTAGGATAAACCATCTTTATCCTACTAAACTACATCCAGAGGCCCTTTGACCCAAGAAAATGTCCATATATGATCTAGTCCGTACTTGCTTAACTGTGTTTCTCAAAGCTTTTGCCAAATATGCTCCAATTCTAAGACTTCTCTTTAGTTAGAATTTGTTAGAGCTGGAAAACTTTCTGGTGTAGAATTGTGCGTGCATATCTTGTAAATGCATTTTGTATGCATGAATGGATATCTAGATGATAGTGACATTTACCTACACATTTATAGATTTTATTTATATATATACACATATATACATAATATATATGTATTCTAGGCATATATATATATATACACACACACACGTTAGTCTAAATGGTTCTTAGAGAATGTATTCTTTTTGGTTTATGACTCTAATCAATTTCTATAATCAAAAGTTCTTGAAAATGTAATACAAATAGATATTTAATTAAAGAGGTATATTACCAAATGTTTTTCAGAATAATTATTGTTTGTACCAGTGAGTATTTCTTTCAGAAATTCAATTAGACTCTAAAATTCATTTTTCAGAGCATTACAACTTGGCGGCAAAATTTTCTTTTGGCTGAAACACTGCATGCAAGCTTTTGGCTCAGATAAAAATCTTTGGAAGTATAGCTGAAAAGTCTGATTCAGATAACTGAATGGCTAAAATTTTCCTTGTTTAAAAGGAATAAACTGGTTACACATGAAATATTAAAAACTGTATTTAAATGGATAGTTAACTATCGCCTTATTTCTTTTAAGTCTTAACCAAGCTGGCTTATCCTATTTCAACTGCTCTAGAACTCGCATCATTTTTGATTCATTGATTTTTTTTTTTTTTTTTGAGTATCCCAATAGAAGCCATCATTTCTAAGGTTCCACCCCAACTTTGCTGAGCCTTGGCCCAGAAAATTTGTTTAGCTTTTCTCTGCTGTTGTTAAGCTATTTTAAATTTTAAATTTTTGTGTTTTTAAACCTTTGTGTGTTTTTAAAGCCTTTCTGGTATAATAAACAATTCTAAAATCTCAAGAAAATATCCAAATTCTTTTGTTAATAATTTGGCACTTAGCCATCTATTCAATTTATTTATCATGGTAAATTTTGCTTATACTTAATTATTTCCTCTAGTCCTAGAACTCCACCCCTTACCATAATGAAGGGACAGTTTATAAAACAGGTGTTTTTGTAAGTAATTCACATGGTTTAGTATGCAAAAAGTACAATAATAGAGCTGTTTAGCTGTCAGTACTTGTGAGGAAGTAAGCAGTTTTTTCGTTATTAGGATGACCATATAACTTATTAGAAAAACTCAGATGCTTTTGAGAGTGAAAGAGCGGGGTGCTATTAATAATACTAGGACAGTTCTGGGCAAACCAGCCCATATGGTCACACTAATCATTATAGATATTTAAACAAAAATATTTGGTAAAATGAATTTGTGTATTGGTTGAGGTTTTTGGCTGTGTTTATTTCTAACATTTCTTCCAGTGAAAAGATTCTTGATCATGTGCTAAGTATATGCCAGGTAATATAGAACTTAAAAAAAGTGAGAACCTCTAATCTCAAGCAGGACAAGTTGGAGAGGCAAGATACTTATAGATAATGCAGTAATGTAACAGCACAAATAAATTCAATTCATTATGGTTTTATTGAGTGCCTACTGTATGTCAAGAATTGTGGTTATAAAGATGAACAAAAAAAACTCCTTTTCTTGAAATCTAGAAGAGACATACTTAAATAATATGATGTGAAAAATGATATTATTTTCATGAACTAATTTTTATAGAACAAATGGAACAAGAAGTTGGGGAAAGCTTTTCAAAGCAAGTGATGTATGAACTAGGCCTTGAGGAATCCTTACAATTTTGGCAAGTTGAGATTACAAAGGTATTCAAAGTTAATGAGGTAATAAAAGCAAAAGGCAGAGTCCTTCATATGATTTGTTACAAGGAATGGCAGAAGGGAGATATGGGGCAAGCAACCATCTCTGAAATGGTAATTGTGATGGGATTTAAATGCTATGCTGGGCAATACATTATTAAGTGCTTAAAGTATATATATAGAGAGAGAAGACATCCTTTGGACTGAGAAACATTTTGTGGTCAGTTTACCATAATTCCATAAAAGAAAGGAATCACACTTCCATTTGTTTATAAAACCCTGTTTCAGAGGGATCAACAAATACTAAAGATGAAAATCCTTTTTTTAATTAAATGCTAAAGAATAAAAGCTGCAATAATCCCTCTAAAAAGTATTAGTGATGAACAATCCCATGGGGTTATAGTGAGACAAATGTGATAGGGTTAGAAAAATTGTAGAGAAAAATTATGGTAAAAGCACTAGGGAAATGCCTTAGAAAATTAATAAAGATTGGCTTGGTTTAAAGACGGTAAATAAAGACTAATGCAAAAGGCTAATGAATTCAGTCATGGAGAAAGTTTATACTATAGTGTTTACTAAAAGAATTACTACTAGATGGGATTTTATTAAGCATTTTTTTATTTAAAGAAAAAGGGTAACTCATTAATAAAATGTGTAGTTGATACTAAATAAATAAATCAACTAGTGTAGTTGATACTAAATTAGGAGATAGTGTAGTTGATACTAAATAAATAAATCAACTAGTGTAGTTGATAATAAATTAGGAAGATACTGTAGCTGATACTAAATTCTAGAAATTCTGGTAATAGACTCTAGAAATAGATGTTTGAAATAGGTGTTTAAAATAATATTTTAAAGAAAATCATATTCACCCCATTTTAAATCCACATAGAAGCAGCAGTTAACATTAAAAACTTGTGTCCACTTGCAGGAGATAGTCATGGTTTAAGGGTCCAGAAATCAATGGTAGAATCACTTGAAATTTAGAACAGTAGAAATATGTCTTCACTAAAGAGTCTAAATTTTTTTTTTTTTCTTTTGGAGGAGTCTTGCTCTGTCCCCAGGCTGGAGTGCAGTGGCATGATCTCAGCCCACTGCAACCTCCACCTCCTGAGTTCAAGCGATTCTCCTGCCTCAGCCTCTTCCAAGTAGCTGGAACTACAGGTGTGTGCCACCATGCCTGGCTAATTTTTTGTATTTTTAGTAGAGATGGGGTTTTACCATGTTTACCAAGCTGGTCTTCAACTCTTGACCTCAAGTGATCCACCTGCCTCAGCCTCCCAAAGTGCTGGGATTACAGGCATGAGCCACTGCGCCTGGCCCAAGAGTCTAAATTTATAGGATGTATATGATTAAAAGTGACTTTTGTGAACATTTAAATAAATATTTGTGACTGAATTTTCTATGGAACATTTTTCCTTCAGTGGCTTGCATTTTAATGAAGGAATTATTTTAAAATTACCTTATTCCCTCCCGATGTTGTTTAAATATCTAGAGGGTATCTAGGGCTTAAGGAAGATTGTATGTGGAACAATGAGTGGAGGCCTAGAGAACAAGGGTAGTTTCCTGCAACAGTTATATGGATCCCTAGCAAGGTTCATATTTCTGTCTATACTGCTGGTTAATCTGAATATTCCCATAAATTGTGGAACATAATCCATGTCCTTGGTTTTCTGTTTCTTGTAGTAAGATTTATCATTTTATTTCTACCGTAAATTAGAGATCATTACATGATTACTATGAAGGATCTACATTGCTGTTTGTTATGATCAAATAAACAGTATTTTTGCAGTTGACTATTCAGGGATCTGTTAAAGCATTTAGACCTTAGGCCCTCATAGCATATATATATATAAGCTTTTTGGAGACTTGGCTCTCACTACTTTGAGAATTTGGCACACAGGGTAATCAAAAAAAAAAAAAAAGCTTTCTTGGCTCTTGCCTGTAATCCCAGCATTTTGGGAGGCTAAGGCAGAAGGATCCCTTGAGCTCAGGAGTTCAAGACCAGCCTGAGCAACATAGCGAGACCTCATCTCTACTAAAAAATAAATAGTAAAAAATTATCCCAGCACAGTGATGCGCACCTGTAGTCCCAGCTAATCAGGAGGCTGAGGTGGGAGGATCACTTGATCCAGGGAGTTTGAGGCTGCAGTGAGCTATGATTGTGCACACTCCAGCCTGGGTGACAGAGTGAGACCCTGTCTAAAGAAAAAAAAGCTTTCTTTCGAAATGGCCTCAGGTTTATCGATGTTTAATTTAACATTGCTCTACAGATTTATTTTGTTGAGTGTTTTTTTTTTTTTTAAGTACTTAATGTGTTTTGGGCAGGGGAAAGAAATTCACAGTGTTTTTTTGTTGTTGTTGTATTTTGTTTTGTTTTTTGAGACGGAGTCTCGCTCTATCACCCAGGCTGGAGTGTGCAGTGGTGCGATCTCGGCTCACTGCAACCTCCGCCCCCTGGGTTAAAGCAATCCTCCCACCTCAACCTCCCCAGAAGCTAGGATTACAGGTATACATCACCTCACCTGGCTAATTTTTTTTTGGTATTGTTAGCAGAGACGGGGTTTCACCGTGTTGGCCAGGCTGATCCCAAACTCCTGACCTCAAGTGATCCACCTGCCTCGGCCTACCAAAGTGCTCGGATTATAGGTGTGAGCCACCACAGCCGGCCTACCACAATGTTTTTTAACTGAACAGTTGGCTGCAGTAAGCTTTTAGAAGCCTACACGTTGGTATTTGAGCATACGAGGTGGATCATAATGGGGATCATTAGGTTTCTTTGACAGGTGATATTAAGAACCCAACCCAGCATGCCACTTGTAAACCATCTATACATAGAGACATTTGTCACCATTGACAGTTGTGACATTTAATCTGGGATCTATTTGCAACTCAGCTTCCTATGTATTACTATGTATTTAATAGTCTCAATTCAGGCTCAAAGCATCAGCTTTTTTCTTCTAGTTTTTCTAGGTTTTACTTAACAAGGGAAAATAGAAATATCTGTTTACTATTGAGGTGATCATTTCTCCTCAGATGAGTCATGCCAGTCACGATTCTTGGATGTTGACCTCTCGTGCTGTTTTTGTAGTTCACAAGCCAAAGCTGCACTAAATAGGATTATGGAAATTAGATTAATGGTCCAGGAATGAGGCATAGTGCTTTGGTTGAATAGGAAAGTCTGTAAAGTGGAGCCAGTAGTACCTGAAAAAAACTTAATCCAGGTGAGGCAGATATTCTGAAGAATCTCACTCGTCTCACCTGGATTAAGTTTTTTTCAGGTCCTGCTGGCTCCACTTTACTGACTTTGCTGTTCAACCAAACCACTATGCATCCTTTTTGGAGCACTAATCTAACTCCAAAGGGGTACAACAACCTCATCACTTCAAATATGAATACAACCAAGATATTGTGTGAGCTGAGAGTGGCAGAAGAAAACTAGAAAAAGCTCTTTCTTAGACAGCCAGTGTCACTTGGAGAAGTCTATTCTTATGTAAAAGGAGTTATATTGGTCTTCTAAGAAGAAAGGTTGTCAGGAACTGGCAAGCACTAAAATGCCTAACCAACACCTTGGAGTTAGAGCAGTCTAGTTTTAGAAGGCAGAGACTAGGAGGGATAATCAGTCATAGCTAAAGATAGGGAATCTAGACCAAAGCTCATTCCAGTTCCTAGGATTAGTGCAGAATATAATTTATTAAGCTAGAACAGAAGCTTTGCAGTCACAATTAGATCATCACAACGTACATCTGGATGTCAGAAATAATTCTGCACCCTACTCTTTTTTTTTTAAGTTAAAGAGACTGTCTCCCAGGCTGGAGTAGAGTGGAGTGATTTAGCTCACTTCATCCTGGAACACTTGGGCTCAAACAATCCTCCTGCCTCAGCCTCCCATATAGCTGAGACTACAGGCACACGCCACCATGCTGGCTAATTTTTTTCTATTCTTTTAGAGACAGGATCTTGCTGTGCTGTCCAGGCTGATTTCAAATTCCTGGCCTCAAGTGATTCTCCTGCTTTGGCCTCCTGAGTCACTGGGATTGCAGGGCACCCTATTCTTGATTTTTATTCTTCCCTTGTCAGGACTAGCTTAGAACTGTTACCCCAACTGTATAAGTAAGTGCATCCTTAACTATCAAGACCCAAGAAAGATATGAGCAGAGCAAAATGAGGAGCTCATGCAAGCAAAATTAAGACTTGAAATGTCAGCAGATAAGGTATCTGAACATGTCTATGACAGGAAGCCAGTTGCAACTTAACTACTGCAGTGCTAAATTAAACCACTGCTATGTATACCATATTTGAAGTAATAATTGGATACAAAGGTATATGGCCCTTACTTCAAAGAGCTTATACTTGTGAAGTGTACACTAGAAGACAGTATGTAGAAAGGATTATGTGAATTTTACCAAAAAATGCACTATAGAAATAATGCATGACTTCACATCACACTGGTGATCAGAGAAACAATGTATTTTAAAAGTGACATGTGAACTGGTTTGTGAAATACAAATGAGATTTTGATGCAAAATATAACTAGAAATGACCTTAGATATCAGCTGGTACATCTTAGAAATTTGAGAAAAATTAAGACCCACTACTAGTGGGATAAATGTTGGTGTACAGTTTTTCTTGGTGACAGCTTGAGAATACATATCAAAAGCCTTAAAATATGCATATCCTTTGACTCAGTAACTTTACTTACAAATTAATCCTATGGAATAATTTAACATATGCACAGATTTACATGCAAGAATGTTCTTCATAGCATTGGTCTTAAATTTTTTAATTTTTTTAACTTCTCATTTTGCAGCAAAAAAAAAGTTGTAAAAATAGTAGATATTTTCCATATATCCTTCATCCAGCTTTCCCAAACATTAACATTTTATATAACCAGAATACATATATCAAAACCAAGGAGTTAATAAATAGGTAGAATTTTTGTCAAATAAATAAATAAAATTTTAAAACCAGCAAACTACTATAGATGTGATACTATTATTGAAGCTACAGACCTTTTTCAGATGTTCCCAATTATCCCACTTTTTTTTTTTTTTTGGTCCAGGATACAATCTAGGATTCTACTCTGTGCTTAATAGGTAATCGTATTCTTTTATTCTGTTACTATCTGGCATAATTCTTCAGTCTTTTTTTCTCCTCCTTAACATTAACGCTTTTGAAGAGTACTGGCCAGTTATTTTATAGAATGTCTCTCAATTTTTGTTTGACTAATGTTTCCCTGTGATAAAATTCAGATTATGCATTTTTGGCAAGAATACCACAGAAATAATATTATGCTCTTCTCAGTGAATCATATTCAAAGACATGTGATACTAATTAGCCTCGATAGTAGTGATGTTGACTTTGATTCACTTTACTTGGATAAAGTGGTGCTTGCCAGTTTTCTCCATTGTAAAGTTAGTATTTTTTCTTTCTTAATGAATAAATATCTCATGGGGAGGTACTTCAAGATATGTCTTCCATACATACGTGGATTAATCTTGCCTGAAATAATTATTACTGTGGTATTAGCCAAAGAATTATATTTTATTTTTATTATTCCTTATAAACCTCTCAATTCAAAATTATACACTTATTAATAGAGAAGAGCTTTTTCTTCCCCATTTTTTTGTTTATTAATTTACTTATTTATGTCATATGGACTCATGAATATTTTATTCTATTATTTAAAATATATTACTATCACTATTGTGTTTCTCAAATTGTCCTAGATTTGACCATTGGAAGTGCCCTCAAGTTGGTTCTTATGAACTTCCAATGTACTACAGTTATTTTCTGACTTCCTTACATTCTGCGACCACAAGATCTCCAGGTTCAGCTTGTGTTTTCCTTGCCCCAGCCATGAAATAGGAATTTCTCCGAGAAGCCCTGGTTTCTTTTATTGTATACTAAGAATTTATACACACATCTATATCTGTGTCTATATTTAACCTGTGTGCATGTGTGTGTGTGTGTGTGTATGTGTGTGATATATATATGATTTTTTTTTTTTTTTTTTTTTTGAGAAGGAGTTTCACTCTTGTTGCCCAGGCTGAAGTGCAATGGTGCAACCTCAGCTCACTGCAACCTCTGCCTGCTGGGTCCAAGCAATTCTCCTGCCTCAGTCTCCCATGCCCAGCTAATTTTTTTTTTTAGTAGAGACGGGGTTTCTCCATGTTGGTCAGGAATGGTCTCAAACTCCTGACCTCAGGTGATCCACCCGCCTCAGCCTCCTAAAGTGCTGGGATTACAGACGTGAGCCACTGCGCCCGGCCCTGTGTATATATTTTTAAAACATGAGTACACAGTAGTATCACCTATTGCAATCCAATACCACAGAGTTCAGGACTGGCTTAGAGCTGTTAACCCAACTCTGTAAGTGCAGCCTGAACCATCAAGACCAGGGAAACATATAAGCAGAGCAAAATGAGGAGCTCACACAACCACACATCCTGGTTAATTTTAATTAAGGTTTTTAAATATATAGAAAATTACCATGGTTCTAAAAGTCAAGAAGTATTCACAAAGATATAGTAAAAGAAGTGTCACTTCCCTGACATTACTTTTTCACCATTCTTGTTTTAGCGTTCTTCCCACCTTGTTCCCACCTACCTCTTGTAGGTAACCAATCTCAGTTTTTTTACTTATCTTTTCTGTATTTCTTCTTTTTTTTTCTAACAGCTTCACTCAGATATAATTCACACACCATACAATTTCCTTATTTAAAGTATACAATCTTTTTTGTGTGTATTCATAGGTTGTGCAACCGTCACCACAATCAATTTTAGAACATTTTCATCATCGCAGAAACTGTCTCTCTCCAGCTTCACCCATCTTCTCCCAACCTTAAGCAACCATTAATCTACTTTCTGCCTCTATGCATTTGCCTTTTCTGGAAATTGCATATAAATGGACTCTTACAATATGTGGTTTTCTGTGTTAGGCTTCTTTCACTTAACAAAATGTTTTCAACGTTCATCCACATTATAGCATGTGTCAGTTTTTTACTTCTTTTTATTGCCATGTAACATTCTATTGCATGGTTTATTCATTTCCTAGGGCTGCCATAACAAATTACCACAAAGAACAGAAATTTATTATTTCACAGTTCTGAAGGCTAGAAGTCCAAAATAAAAGGTATCAGCAGGGCCTTGTACCCTCTGAAAACTCTAGGAAATTGTTCCTTGTCTCTTCCTAGCTACTGGGCTCCTGGAAATCAATTCTTGGCATTCCTTGGCTTGTAGCTATATCACTTCAGTATTTGCCTCTGTCTTCGCATGGCCTTCTTCCCTGTGTATATCTTTCTGTGCCCACTCCTTTTATTTTAAAGACACCAATAATTGGATATAAGGCCTAATCTAATCTAGTGTGACCTCATCTTAACTAATTAATCTGCAAAGACTTTATTTCCAAACAAGGTCACATTCTAAGGTTCCAGATGGACATGAATTCAGGGGCAACACTATTTAGCTTTCTACATATAGACATACAACATTTTATTTACCTATTCTTCAGTTAATGGAATTTCATTCCTGTATTTATTTATGCCCAGATGAGCAGATACATGAGCATTTTCTTATTTCTCCTTCCTTTTTATTTGAAAAGTGGCATACTGTTGATATGTTTGTTTTTTCCTTTTTTCACTTTATAATATATTCTGGAAGTTTTTTCATATCACTTCACAGAGCTCTAGCTCATTCTAATCTAAATATTCAGCCATAGAGAATTTATTAATATATACATAAGATGGAAATTGATTTAGTATTTTAATTTTTATGAACATGGAATGATGTACACAATATATTGGGGATGTTTTCTTCTATAGGTTTTTTAATCTGTGTTTTCAAGGTATTATGTTCACACAGTATGAAATTCCTCCTTCTAGATGTTACCCATCTAATCAGCCCTTTCCCGGAGTGAACCAATGCTTCCACTGAATGTCAGCTATACACATTGTTCCACACCTTGCCCTTTTGCTTAATATATCTTAGAGATTGTTCCATTTTTTATAGCTGCATAATATTTCATTTTCTTGTCACATCATACTTTATTTTACTAATCCTCTTTTGATACACATCTTGGTATTTCTAGTCTTTTGCTACAACAAATATAACAGCACTATTTGCAATGACCAAAATAATTGGAAACAACCCCAAAGGTCCATAAAGAGTAAACTGAATATATTATATATTTATGTGATAGCATACATAATGAAGAGAGAATGAATGGATTACCACTCAACTCAACAATATCAATGAATATAACAAACATAATGTGGAACAAAGTCAGACCCAAAAGGGTGTATACAGAATTCCAAACTAAATAGGGTAGGAATAGCTCATGTCAGAACAGCCCTTCTTCAGGTAGCAATTATAACTCTTAACAAAATATTACAAAACCAACTACCTGGAGACACTGGAGAAGAATGAAAATCAGGCAGAAACTGAAGGAGAGTCTATACTTGGAGGAGGAGAATGGCCTTGAGTACATTTCCTATTTTTATGACTCTTTCTCTAGGGCCAGCCCAAGTTGGCACCAAGTAGCATGCCTAAAAGTTGGTAGAAAACACGCAGTCTTACTGGCTTGAAGATCCAGAGGAAGAGTTTAGGTAAAAAGTGAGTGAGGAAATTTCAGAAAGGAGAAAAACCATACAGAGATAGCCCTAAATTCTACATACAGACCTTGTCCAAATCTCTGGATGACCCCTGAATTACGCATATGCAGAGTGGATTCCTAGCAGCCCAGCTAAGGCTAAAAGAACTTAGTAAAGATGTCTCATTGTCCATTGCTGGGGTGCAGAGTTTGGAATTTCATTCTAGCCAAGTTTACTTGTCTCCTTAAAAAAATAATAATAATCCCCTCCTTAGAAACATATTTGAGTAGACTGTACAACAGAGGTCAGCATTTTTTTTTTTTTTTCGAGACGAGTCTCGCCCTGCCTCCCAGGCTGGAGTGCAGTGGCGTGATCTCGGCTCACTACAAGCTCCGTCTCCCCAGTTCA
The DNA here is from genome assembly GCF_029281585.2 of Gorilla gorilla gorilla. Lineage (NCBI taxonomy): Eukaryota > Metazoa > Chordata > Mammalia > Primates > Hominidae > Gorilla > Gorilla gorilla. The sequence continues at coordinate 41,115,538 of NC_073232.2, read as the reverse complement.
CGCCATTCTCCCGCCTCAGCCTCCCAAGTAGCTGGGACTACAGGCTCCCGCCACCATGCCTGGCTAATTTTGTTTTTCTATTTTTAGTAGAGACGGGGTTTCACCGTGTTAGCCAGGATGGTCTCGATCTCCTGACCTCAGGATCCGCCCGGGCTCGCAAAGTGCTGGGATTACAGGCGTGAGCCACCATGCCCGGCCGGCATTTTTTTCTTAAAGGACCGGAGAGTAAATATCTTAGTTTCACAGGGTACTCTTTCAGTAATTTAAATATGACAAGGAGCAAACTTGAATATAGGTATGTAGAAATTATCAAGTGTGGAAAATGAAGAGAAAAAAAACAATGAACATGGCCGGGTGCAGTGGCTCACACCTGTAATCCCAGCACTTTTGGAGGCCAGGGTGGGTGGATTTCCTGAAGTCAGGAGTTCGAGACCAGTCTGGCCAACATGGTGAAACCCCGTCTCTACTAAAAATACAAAAATTAGCTGGGTGCGGTGGCACACGCCTGTAGTCCCAGCTACTTGGTAGGGTAAGGCAGGAGAATCACTTGAACCTGGGAGGTAGAGGTTGCAGCGAGCCGAGATAATGCCACTGCACTCCAGCCCAAGTGGACAGAGCAAGACTCCATCTCAGAAAAAAAAAACCCCACAAAAACAGAGAACAGAGCTTCCGTGACCTTTAGGACAACAACAAAAGGCCTAAAATGTTCATAATTGGAGTCTCAAAAGGAAATGAGCTAGAGAATGAGGCAAGATAAATATTTGATGAATAATGGCTGTAAGGTTTCCCACTTCTGGTGAAAGACATGAACTTACAGATTTGGGAAGCCCTGTGAACCACAGGCAGAATAAATACAAAGAAAACCACACCTAAACATTTAATTAGACTACTACTGAAACCAAAAGATGAAGAGAAGATATTGAAGAGCAAAGTAGCACATTGCATAGAATGGGAAATTATATGAACAACTACAGATTCCTTACAGTGGAGATCAAAAGAAAGTGGAACATCTTTGAAGTGCTGAAACAAAACTGTCAACCCAGAATTCTATCTCCAGCAATATTTTCCTTCAGTGATGAAGGTGATATTAAAACATTGTTATATAAACATAAGAGTATATACTATGTGATTCCATTTGTATAAAGTCAATGGAAACAGGCCTCAAGTTACTTTTGATGGGGATTAGTAATTGCAAGGAGGGGAGGAAATTTTTCACCATAACGAACCACTCCATAAATTAGTAACATAAAAAACAGCAGTTTTATTTTCTCATGATTCTCCAGTCAAGGCTAGGCTCAGCCGAGTAGTTCTACTTGTCTTGACAGTGGTCACTTGTTGGCTACATTAAGGTAGTATGTTGGCTGCAGGCTAGACTCATTAGGGATGTTCAGAACTCTCTATTTAGTCTAAAGGCCAACATTTCCAGAGTCAGACTTCCAATTTGTACTCTTCTCTGTATATGTCATACCTCAATTAAAAGCCCACTTTCAGACTAGGTGCAGTGGCTCACACCTGTAATCCCAATACTTTGGGTGGCCAAGGTAGAAGAATTGTATGAGGCCAGGGATTGGAGACCAACCTGGGCAACACAGCAAGACCCCATCTCTACCAAAAAAAAAAAAAAAAAATTAGCTGGGTGCAGTGGCACATGCCTGTAGTCCTAGCTACTCAGAAGGCTGAGGCAAGGAGGTTCGTGGAGCCCAGGAGTTCAAGGCAGCAACAGTCAGCCATGATCACACCATTACACTCCAGCCTTGGCAACAGAGTGAGACCCTGTCTCAAAAAAAAAAAAGTCTACTTTCAAAGGGCAATAGATAATAATTTTTTAATTACAATCTAACAAACATAGAATAATCTAATATAAATAGAAACTACAAAATGTTCCAGAAAATGTAAGTATTCCTGTGTGACTAGAATTAATATAAGAAACATTAATAGGTGATAAAGTAAAAAAGGTAACTTAGGGTTAGATTACACTGAGATGTGAGTGCTTGGCTACAGAGTTGGGTCTTATTTGAAGGGAAGTGGGAAACTATTGAAGGGTTTTGAGCAGAGGAATGATATGTTCAAAACAGTGGTTTAGGAATATAATCCCATGCTAGTGTACAAATTAGACTAGAGGAGGGAGAGACTATTATCAAACGGATCAATTTGGAAACAATTTCGATAAGCACCAATAGGAATTGAATTAAAATAATAGCAAGCTAATGAAAAAAGGGAATAAAATGTATTGATTCTACATCTACACAGATTGAGAGCCTACTATGTTCTATGTACTTGGTAAAGGACTGTATATATTTTTGTCTTTATAGTCAAGGAATTCACAACATATGAAATATAGAAGTATGAAAAAATAACAATTTGTTGTAATAAGAACTATAATAGATGAATATTTAAGGTGTTAAGGACACAAGAAGAGGAAGCAGCCAATAATACAGAGGAGTCTAAGACATGCTTTAGATAAGATTTAACCTTACATGAGTAGTTACAGTTTACCAAACAAAGAAGGCAAAGAACAACATTCTAGCCAGAAGAAACAGCACATAAAAAGTCACAGGCAAAGAAGAGTAGAGCATGGTGAATTGGGGGACATAGTTCAGTATGTCTACATGTGCAAGCTAAGCATAGGTACAGAAGCTAGAAAGATAAGGATCACATCACTAAGGGCAAAAGACATGAAAAATTTGGTGACTATATGAGATGAAACAGGATTTAGTGACTTTATAAGAAGACAAGGATGACCTTAATATTTTGAATTTAAGTGACTAGAAGGATAATGATAAACCCAATAGTAAGAATTGTATAACTTATAGACAGTTTTCATCTGAGTGGACATTAAATACCTAGGAGTTCTTTTTGTATGTGTGTGAAGAATAGCACTAGATGTGTTTCATCAATGAAATTCTGAATATAAAATAATCATCATAGGTTCTTAAAGCCAGTCAACAACCAAGAATTGATACTGACCACTGGCACAGTTTTTTTCAAAAATGACAAACTTTAAAAGAAAAAAAATGACTTGATTGAATGTTTTTCTTAACTCAGAAGAAAAGAAAAATCTTTAACTACATATAGCATAACTGAAGAAAAAACAGAATTGCAGAATTGCTGTGAATGTTCTAAAGACCTGGTTCTATATAATCAAGTTAATTCCTCTTTCATGTGTTTTAAAATATTGTTGATCCAAGAACCAACCATCAGCTATGCTGGAAGTCTATAATTATGCATTGATATATGAGAAGGCTGTCAGTCTCTACAGAAGACTGGTACCATCCTTAGCAGAATACTTGAGGCTGCTTTTGGTTTAGGGAATCTGTAGCTCAGAAATTTTCCTAGAAAGTAACCTCTGTTGTTCAAATTAGATAGCCATTTGTGGAGACAAAACCCACTGGGTATAGGTAGTATTACCTGAATCACTAAAAGATAATTGATTAGAAATCCAAATCAAACCTTGAGACTGCTGAGTCTAGATGAGTGGCTGCCTAGGGATAGAGGGCAGGAAGGGGTGGGACCTTACAAAGACACATGAAGAAACTTAGAATTGATATGTATGTTTGTTGTTTTGATTGTGGTGATGGCTTCATGAGTAATACCTATTCAAACTTTTCCAGTTGTACACTTAAATAGTGCAGTTTATTGTATGTCAATCATGCTTCAATAAAGATGTTAGCAAAGGAAATGACTTTCATCTTAGAATGGTCAGATAAACTGTTTTAAGTCCTACACCATTATCCGTATAAAGAAGAGATGGCCATTTAAAAATATTTATACAGGACTTGAAGCAATGTAGGTAACCTGAGGTATAATAAATTGAGTGTCTTGATATTTAGAGTCCTGATGTAATACACTTTATTAAGATATAGATTTGTAAATTTATGCTAATTCTGGATGATTATTTTTCTTGAGTTGGTTTCTATGGACTGAATGTTAAAGTGGGTTTTAAGCAGGTTTTATGTAATATATCAATACCACATTAGCTTGATTTTTTTTATTGCGAGAGATGCAGAAAGATCAATATCTTACATGCTCTATATCATCATAAATACTTTCAATAAAGCTTTTTTGGCCTGGTAGGGTGCCTCACACCTGTAACCTCAACACTTTGAGAGGCTAAGGCTGGAGAATCACTTGAGGCCAGGAGTTCAAGACCAGCCTGGGAACATAGTGAGACCCTGCAAAAAAAAATATGGAAATTAGCCAGGCATGGTGGCACACGCCTGTAGTCTTGGCTACCCAGGAGGCTGAGGCAGGTGATCACATGAGCTGAGGAGCTCGAGGTTACAGTGAGCTATGATCATACCACTTGCAATGTAGCCTGGGCAATAGAGTGAAACCATGGCTCATTCAATCAAACTTATTTGAACCTTCGTACATTTTTGCTTGTATTAATGAGCTTTTCTTTTAAAATCAGACTTTTAGTGGCTTTCTGGCAGTGTCATCCTGCTTGTGGTTGAGACTAATATGAGCTCTAGTTTGTGTTTTTTGTTATTGTTTTTGTTTGTTTTTTTGAGACAGGGTCTCTCTCTGTTGCCAAGGCTGGAGTACAGTGGCACAATTACGGCTCACTGCAACCCCTTCTTCCTCCCAGACTCAAGTGATCCTCCCACCTCAGCCTTCCAAGTAGCTGGGACTATAGGTGCGCACCACCACACCTGGCCAATTTTTTATTTTTTTTGTAGAGACAGGGTTTCACCATATTGCCCAGGCTGGTCTTGAACTACTGGACTCAGGTGGTCCACCCACCTCAGCTTCCCAAAGTGCTGGGATTATAAGCATGAACCACCATGCTCAGCTGAGCTCTAGTTACTGAAGATTAATTCTATAGGTTGAACCTGGATATGTTAGAAGACATAGGGGACTTTCATAAAGAAATTCAAATTAGAATATGTGAGATAGGAGAATTTTTTAAAAGAATTGTTAGTTGATACTTAGGGTGTAGTCATATACTCTTAATATTGCTAGAGTGTAAATTGGTAAAAGTTTTCATATCCTTTTATACAGCAATTTCAGCTCTTGGAATTTAAATAATCAAAAGTCTGGGAGCATCTACATGTGAAGACATTCATGTCACGTTTATGTATAATAGTGTAGCAACTTGAAACTATATATATTATGTTACATGAAAAATAAACTAACACAGTGGGTTCATTCACTTTGTGAAACTTCATCACTTATTTGAGGACTTTGAGTATAAACAAATCAGAATATAAAATTACCTGCTATTACAAAGTAGCAAGAGAGGCTGGGCACAGTGGTTCACACCTGTAATCCCAACACTTTGGGAGGCCGAGGGGGGCGGATCACTTGAGGTCAGGAGTTCCAGACCGGCTTGGCCAACACAATAAAACCCATCTCCACTAAAATTACAAAAATTAGCCGGGCGTGGTGACATGTACCTGTAATCCCAGCTACATGGCAGACTGAGGCAGAGGTTGCGGTGAGCCAAGATCTCGCTACTGCACTCCAGCCTGGGTGACAGAGCGAGCAAGAGCAGGTGAGCAAGCGAGACTCCATCTCAAAACAAAAAACAAAACAAAAACAAAGTAGCAAGAGTGAGTATGCCAGTGTGCTGGGGGTAAGATGATTTAGATACTCTGTATTTTCCATGTCTTATTTTCATACTTTAAAAAACATATCAGTTGTTTCTAAAAGAACATATTCCTTTTAGTTACAAACATATACATTCAGCAACCCTAAAGTAGCATAGACTACTACTGGCTGAAGCTCTGGGGTTTTATTAGTACAGTGATGACTTAATTAACAAATCCTCTTTGAACAAAGCCTCTTCACTCAAGACTGGCCTTGGTGCAGTAGGCATGAGAGAAGGACCAGTTTTCTCTGCGCTGGGTCGGTAGCTGCAGGGACTAATGAGGCAGGGCCTTGAAAGTGGCTCTCTCTCAGATCAAACTCCTCAGGGACTGGCTAAAGCTGAAGCTGAGGGTACTGGTGCACTCCTGGGACCTACACAGCCTGGTTACCCAGGTGTTGAAAAAACAGTTTCTGGCCAACACCATATGTGGCTTTTAAGAGACTCGGCAGGACTCTTGCTTTAGGCAGAGCATTCCTCGTGTGGAATGAGTGAGCTGGAAAATAACAAAGAGGGAATCCCATGTGCTAGGAAGCTTCCTCTTGTCTTCTGTGTGCTCCGTGTACTGCTTTTTCAATTCTCTGGGCCTCATTTTATTCAACTATAAAGTGAAAGGAGTAGCTAAAAAATCTTTAATGTATCTTTCAGTTCTAATAGACTACATGTTTAAATCAGGAATCGGCAAACTTTTTATAAAGGGTCAAATAGTAATTATTTTCTGCTTTGCAGGGCATACTACCTCCGTTGCAAGTGCTCAACTCTCCCTCTGTAGCGTGAAAACAGCTGTATGTAAACAAATGGGTGTGGCTGTATTCCAATAAAACTCTATTTATAAAAATAGGCAGCTAGCCAGATTTGGCCCACAGGCCATATTTTAACAAGCCCAGGTCTAGATGTTAATGTAATGGGAATGTCATATTAAGAGAATTATTTGATGAATAGGATATAATTCTTATTTCATAGAGACCATTCTCTCAGACTTTTTATTTTTAAAGAGTAGGCAAATATAAAATATTATTTCACTGTCAGGATGTAATACCATGGGAAAAAGATTAAAAATACTCTGGCACCAAACTGTTGTAGTAAATTATCTGAAATAGAGCCTTTGAGTTCCCAATTAAGGAAGAAAATGGTGTCTGCAACACCTGTGACTGGGTTATTTTAAGTCTTCAAAAGTTAGGGGCCTAGTAGAAGAGAGTCTCAAGGGCTTGTTAATTTTCTTTCTGATCAAATGGGCCAAATCATGCTTTTCATAGTAGAAGGTAGGCTGTGGACCCTTTACTATTTTATTTTTAAATATTTCTCTTGGCTAGGCATAATGGCCCATGCCTAAAATCCCAGGCTGAGGCAGAAGGATCCCTTGAGCCCAGGAGTTTGAGACCACCCTGGGCAACATAGCAAGACCCTATCTCTACTAAAAAAAAAACTTTTTAAAAATTAAAAATAAATAAATAATTTTTTGGTGGTCCAGAAAGGGGCAGCTGCCATGCTTTGCAGGTTTCAGATCCCCGTCTATCTTGGGTTGGGTTTCTATCTTGGTCTTAAGTTACCAGTATTCTAATATGGAGATAAGTCTGCCTTCACTTTGGAGACCTTTGTTAGTTCTTCCATGTCAGGCTTCAGCTAGTATAGTTTGTCTAATGCATTTATATAAAACTTGTTTCCAACAATGAAAAAGCAATTACAGGTTGGGATATGTAATTCAGGCCCATTACTACATAAAAGGATCAGCACAGTGGTACTTTATGTGACTAGGGAAGTCTAAAATATTCTTGTGGCCAGCTTGCTTTCACATAAGCACTGTTCGGGATCTTTTCTAAGTTGCAGAACATGAATTCCTTATTGGCCTATCCCACTAGCCACAGCTGTGAGCACAACAGAACTGACACATACCTAGTAATTATACCTTATCTAGAGTGAACAGGGCCACCTTCCCAGCATAGTGACAGCTATAGCCCTTAATCTAATGCAGTGGTTCTCAAAGTATAGACTCACTGGGGGTGCCCTTTCTGAGGCTCTTTCAAGGAATCTCTTCTATGAAATCAAAACTACTTCACAGTAATTCAAATATATTATTTGCCTTTTTAACTCTCAATGACAGTAGAGTTTTCCAGAGACTACATAATGTATAATATCACAACAGATTGAATACTGAAGCAAATATAAGAATCCAGCTGACTTCTGTTAACCGGATATTAAAGAGATTAGCAAAAACTTAAATGCCATACTCTTTACTAATATTTTTGTTTGGAATATATAGTTATTCTTATTAAAATATGTTAAAATGTAGGTTTATTCAGAAATTTTCTGAGATCATTTTATTTTCTAATACAGTAAATATTAATAAATATGACTCACACAAAATCTATTTGGAGTCCTCAATTTTTTTTTCTTTTTTTTCCTGGCTTACATTTTTTGATGGACTCAATTTTTTTTTTTTTTTTAATTTAAAAAGAGACAGGGTCTCACTATGTTGCCCAGGCTGGTTTCAAACTTCTGGGCTCAAGCAATCCTCCTGCCTTGGCTTCCCAAAGTACTGGTATTACAGGTATGAGCCAGTACACCTGACCTCAATAATTTTTTAAGAGAAAAAGTTTGAGAACCCCTCCTCTAATGTAATACCCTTAGTTGCAATACTCTGATCTCATGGTTACTGATATCATCTTTACCATATTCCCTCTTATAAAATATTTACTAAAATTATCCCCAGAGATAACCCTTGTTAACAATTTAGTGATTACTTCTAGACATCTTTCTACTGAGTGCTTGCATTCACACATAATATATACTTTTACATTTATTGTATCATACTATGGTCTTTCAAAACTTATTCTCCTGAGTTTAATTTTTCTACCTGATCACTCTCTGAATTCTTATAAAATCTTAAGTTCTTTTTTTTTTTTTTTTTTAAAGACAGGGTCTCACTAGTCACTATCACCCAGGCTGGAGTGCAGTAGCATGATGGTAGCTCACTGCAGCCTCAAACTCCTGGGTTCAAAGGATCCTCTTACCTCAGCCTCCTAAGTAGCTAGGACTACAGGTGTGTGCCACCATACCTGGCTAACTTTTTTTATTTTTAGTGGAGACAGGCATCTCACTATGTTGCTCAGGCTGGTCTCAAATTCCTGGCCTCAAGCAATCCACCCACCTCAGCCTCCTAAAGTACTGGGATTACAGGCATGACTCACCATGCTTAGCCTAAATCCTAAGGTCTTAAAATTGAAAGGGACAGAGGGGTCATCTTATCTCATTCCCAACTCAAGTCAGAAACCCTCTCTAAAACATTCACAACCTGAGAGGTCCATTTAATTTGGTTTTATAAACCCTAAATTGTTAGAAACTTTTTCCTTCTCTTGGACATAAATTTGCCTTCTTGATCACTTTTACCCATAGGTTCTAGTTCTACTTTGGGAAACTATATAGAATGCATCTTATCTGTCTTCACTGGGCTTCATTGTGGGTATTTTCTTCTGTTCTATCTTCCAGTTCACTAATTCTTTTTTAAGTTGTGTCTAAGCTTCTATTAAAACTATCCACTAAATTTTTACTTTCAATTTCCATTTAAACCTGTCTGTTGTATTCTAGTCCTCTGTTAAAATTCTCGATTTTATCTTTAACTCTTGCTATTTCAAAGTTTCTGTTTGTTAAGTTCAATATCTGGAACTGCTTTATTAAGCTGTAATTTCTGCTGGTTTTAATTTCCTGCTTGCCTCTTTATATTACTGTTTATTTTTTATTGTGGGTGATATGTTGTATTTGCAAAATTGCTTATAGAAATTGAGGTATAGGATGATTCATGTTTGCTTTTGGCAGGCATGGGGACATTGGCACACTATATTTATCTTCATCTAAGTTTAAAGATTTAGATGATTAGAGGCTAAGCTACAATCCCTTGTCTAGGTCTTTCTACTGCCTGTTCACACACCCTTAATCCTTTTGATTCCCACCCTGAGATAAGGAGATTTTAACTAGGCCCATTACTCTTGACAGACTGGGTTCCAGACTTTGTCCTCCTAGCATCAAACACCAGACTCACTTCTCTGGGTTTCTATCATCCTCTGTATTATAGCCTGGTAATTCTTCATTCTTTTGTTAGGACTTCAATGCCTTCAAACAGATTTTTTAAAAATATGTCCAGATGTTCTAATTCTTGATAAGACAGTTGGTCTGAATTACCTAGGCTGCCATTAGTACCTGCAACCTACTTTAATCCATATTAATATTTTTCTGTCCTTCTGGATTGCTTGGGAATCTGTTAAAGAGCAGGAATAACCCTAACCAGGCATCTGTACCACATTCAACCAGATGCTCTGTAAGAGCTCCTCTTGAAGGTTTAATCTGATATTAATCAGATAGGAAGTACAGTTCTTATGAACAGATTCAGTCTTCCCACAGGGATGAGTTCAGTTAAGAGGGGCAATGGATACGGTGTACAGTGGCCCCATTTTCCTTTATGTTTATATTCTAGTCTTGTAATAAAACTAATGCTCAGAATGAAAGGTCTCAATTTAGGATTTAAACCAAGTATAAACAAAAAGTTAAAACAAGCTATTGTTCAAACTTTGACTTAAGTGAAAGAATTGGTTTTTTTATTTGTTTGTTTATTTTTGAGGCAGGGTCTTGCTCTGCCACCCAGGCTGGAGTTCAGGGATGCAATCATAGATCACTGTAACCTCGAACTCCTGGGCTGGAGCAGTGCTCCCGCCTCAGGCTCCTGAGTAGCTAGGAGAACAAGTGACACCACACCCAGCTAATTTTTTAATTTTTTTGTAGAGATGGAGCTTTGTATGTTGCCCAAGCTGGTCTTACCTTCTGGCCTCAAGTGATCCTCTTGCCTTGGCCTCCCAAAAGTGCTGGAATTGCAGACGTGAGCTACCATACCCGGCCTGGTTTTATTTTAAAAAACACTTTTGCTGCCCTTCTTTAAAATGTTAATTATGTGCATGCACATTTTCTTTTATCTGGTGCTTCTCTAAATTCCTTTAGCCCACGTCTTATCCAACTAGTCATGTGGGAATTTCCTCTTTGGGGAATTAAATATTTAATATTAACTTCTAGGTAGTACAGAGCAGCCCACTGTGTTTCACTTTTGTATTATACCTTTGTTAGCACTAAGTTTTCTGTATCAGCTTGTCTAGAATTTTTGTTTCAAAATTGTATTCTTCTAATTTATTTGCAGTTTTTCTCTTCTAATTGTTTAATTGTCCATCCCCTACCCCCTGCCCCAAGGCAAATGTACTGTCTTTTATCCATATGTGCCCATAAATTCTAAACTCAAAGATTTCTGGTTCTCCCTTATATTTATGGTATCTTTCTACTTCTCTGTTCAGTATATTTTTGCAGGTGTTTCAGTTTTCTTCAGTGTTTGAGGTTCTCTAGTGTGTCATTTCATTTTCATGCATCAGAGTAATTCCTACCATTCTTATATGGAGTCTCTTACATGATGATTTTTTAATTAGTAAAGTGCAATATTGAACAACATTGAAGATTTTATTTCTTAATCTAAAACATAATATTTATTTAATAATGAAATGGAGATATAGGTTTTGTGAAGGGGAGAAAGGTGTTTCTCTAAATATTATACCTGTGTCAAAAAGCTGTAAGTGCTACTACCACTGTTTTGTGACCCCTGAATGATTTCTGCTTTCTTTATATTAATACTTACTCTAATAGTAATTGAACTCCCAAAAAGATCACAAAGTCCCCAATTGCTAGCTTTATAAATACATTGATGTGTACCTTGTTTGATGAGATAAAAGCTTCAGTAAGTGATATCCCCACCTGTGTGGTTAATTTCAAAATATTGTTTGTCTAATACACTGTTGTCAGTGACAACTGAACAAGAACTTTTAGAAGCAGTTGGCTGTCCATTAATGGCAGATTTCAAGGCTATGCAAATTGTGCCAGTTCAGCCCTGCATTTTTTCGATATTATCATATCAATTGAGTCAGTTCAGAGTAGACAAAGCAAGGTTATGGGAACCACCTAGAGCATCATGCACCATTTAACATCAATGCAGCATACATGAACATCTGCAACTTCAATCTTATTAACAGAGGATAGAATGGAAGGCAGTAAACAGCTTTCTTCATCACTTAATTGCAAAATAGTATTTCCTAATGTTTGCATTGTTTATCAACAGGAACTTCATCAATAATTGTATAATTATGGTTGCGTAGATCACAGTGCCCTCATGCATCTTGTCACTTATTATAGAGTGGTCTGAGTTTAATTTGAATTTGAACACATGATACAAGGATAATAATACAAGTTCCTTGAAATGTGAGTTGCATAATACAAAAATTTTGTGTAGTAGGAGAATGGCAAGTTATGATTCTTCAGTCACTTTGGGGATTAACACAGGGAAAAGCAAGACTGAAAGGCCGTGAAAGATGAGGGGAAGCCACTAGTTAGATTCAAACATAGACCCATTGAACATGAGAGTAGGTTATGTTCCTTAGAATTAATCATGAGTAATTCGATGTTTGCTTTAGGCCCAAATTGAGCTGAATTAAAACAGGATTATTATGCTTAGGTCTTCCCTTCAGTCTCTGTAGTTAAAGAGAGAAAATGGCAGAAAACTACAAATATAGTGAGGAAAAAGCTATGGTGGCCAAAGTTAAAAATACCACATGCTGAGGAAAGCCTTGACATAGCTGCTCAGCCTTCACTGCTGTTGCTTTTGAAGCCTGATAATGCCACACTACTCCTAATTAGCAAATGTTAGTATTACAGTAAGCAATCAAGTGCAGTCTTCAGGCTCTGTGGCAGCAGTTTCGCAGTGCAAAATATTGAAGAAAAAATGAAGGAAAACAATATAAGCTCAGCCACAGTTATTGGTGTGGTCAGTGGGAGTTGTCTCACAAGAGAGCAGGAAAAGGAAAATGTGAAAAACGGTGGGTGCATTTAAAGCATGTAAGACAAGAGCTGGCTAGTCTGAAAAGTTTGTCTATTTTAATCATGAAAATCTCACATTTTTACTTAAATCCATTTTATATTTAAGGAAAAATCTAAGGCTTGTTCATGAAATTACACTTGAAATATTTTAATTTGTAGTTAGAGTCTCCTCCCCATCTCAAATTAAAAGGTATTAAATTGTATATTGAGTGAGCTCCGTTTGTACTCAGCTCTTCCCAATTAATAAACATAGTCATTTCCTTAAAAAAAAAAAAAACGTCTAGAGTTAGAATGTTTTCTCTCACTAATTAGTCTGTATTTATGCCTTTAATAATTATCTGTTCATTTTCTAGCAGCAAATGTTTGTTCTCAGATTAAATTGGAGAAGGAAGGAAAAAAAAGATAGCTACCCACAGTATAGTATCCACAGACGATATAGAGTTATGTCCCTCTTTGTGTGGTTATTGAGTATAATAGACATAACAGAAGCTTTCTTAATATGATAGTTAATCTATTATTTTCTCTATTTGGGGGATGCTAAGAACTGGTTTACTAGAGGTAATAGTTTGATCTGTAGTTATTTATGTTAAAATACTTTTTTAAAAGGTAATTACAGCTTCTACTATAAACTTGAAAAAGTTGGTCTAACTCTGTGCCAAATGAGCGGGGAGATATTACTATATACATACATATAAGCGTATATGCCTCTTACCTGAATACCTCAGGGAGCACACTTTTCTGAACCAGGGTTTTGTAATAAATGTGTGTACTACTAACTCTGACACATGTATAGTTCTCCTTTAAAGAACTTGTATGCAAACGTTATTCAGAAACGTCTTCTAGGAGCTATTTATCAAAACTGCTATAATAATAACTTTGTCCTAATGAGTTTCAGTCTCTGTTTAGGGAGTAATCGATAAACTACAAATTAATGTTCCATAATTCACATTATAATGCACATATAATTATTTTGAGATGAGGCAAACCCTATGCATTTAATTTACAGCTATAATTAAGCTCATTTGATACTAATTAAGTAAGTCTAAAAGGATCATAGGTTTGTGTATTTAATTATCAAGGTACAATCAGCAACTAATTCCTTGAAAAGCTTTCCTATCTTCAGTTCAACACTGATCTCAGCCCACACTACAGTTTATCTTCTTGCATCTTCAATAGATTAAAATGCGTTGTGAATTGTGGAGAATCTACTTGGTAAGTTAGCTTCTTTATTTAAAAAGTATATATATATGTATATATATATACACATACATAGGCTTAAGAATACAGAAATTCTATAATCTGGCAAAACTGTCCTTAAGAAGTGAAGGAGAAATTAAGACATTTCCAGATAAAAGATAAAGAGGTTTATTGCCAATAGACCTGTCCTACAAGAAATGCTAAAAGGGAATGCTTCAGGATTAAATGAAAGAATGCTAGACAGTAACTCAAAGCCATATGAAGAAATAAAGAACTCCTGTAAAGGTATCTATATAAGTAAATATAAAAACCAGTATTGCTGGTTTGTAACTCTTCTTTCATTCATGAAAGGAAAATGCCTAGGCCGGGCGCGGTGGCTCACGCCTGTAATCCCAGCACTTTGGGAGGCCAAGGCAGGCAGATCATGAGGTCAGGAGATCAAGACCATCCTGGCCAAGATGGTGAAACCCCATCTCTACTAAAAATATAAAAATTAGCTGGGCATGGTGGCACACGCCTGTAGTCCCAGCTACTCGGGAGGCTTAGGCAGGAGAATCGCTTGAACCTGGGAGGCAGAGGTTGCAGTGAGCCGAGATCACACCACCGCACTTCAGCCTGGTGACAAAGCGAGACTCCATCTCAAAAAAAAAGAAGAAAAATGCCTAAAACAATAATTATATGTTAATGGAAAGACATGTAAAATATGTAATTTATAACAACAACATAAAGAGGGAAACAGAGCTGTATAAGAGCAAGGTTTTTTATACTGTCCAGGCTAAGTTGGTAACAATTCAAACTAGATTGTTATGAATTTAGGATTTTAATTGTAATTGCCATAGTAACCACTAAGAAAATAAGAAATAGGTCAGGGCGCGGTGGCTCACACCTATAATCCTAGTGCTTTGGGAGGCCAAGGCAGGCGGATCACGACGTCAGGAGATCAAGACCATCCTGGCCAACATGGTGAAACCCCGTCTCTACTAAAAATACAAAAATTAGCTGGGCGTGGTGGCGTGCAGCCTGTAGTCCCAGCTACTCGGGAGGCTGAGGCAGGAGAATCACTTGAACCTGGGAGGCGGAGTTTGCAGTGAGTCAAGATCGCACTATTGCACTCCAGCCTGGATGACAGACCAAGACTCCATCTCAAAAAACAAAAAAAGAAATAAAATAAGAAATAATGAAGTTTTCTCTATTTTTGTTAAAGTAGTATATAAAAATTAGATTATTAGAAAATACACTTAATTGCTAGCTTAGAAGTCTTTTAAATTCTACTGTCAGCTGGGCACAGTGTCTCACCCCTGTATTTCCAACACTTTAGGAGGCCAAGGTGGGAGGATCACTTGGGCCCAGGAGTTCAAGACCAGCCTCTGTAACATAGGGAGACCCTGTCTACAAAAAATTAAAACAATTAGCCAGGTATGATGGCAAGCACCTGTCATCCTAGGTACTCAGGAGGCTGAGGTGGGAGAACCACTTGAGACTGAAAGATTGAGGCTGCAGTGAGTCTTGATTGCACCACTGTACTCCAACCTGGGCGACAGAGTGAGACTCTATATCAAAAAAAAAAAAAAAAATTCTGTCAGCCAATCAACTAATATTTAAGTATTTAATATGGTAGGCTTCCTGCTAAGTTTCAACAATTGTCTCCATTTCTTCCCACTAAATTTTGTAATGTATAGTCAAGAAGGAAGAGCTATCTGATGTCTAGAGTGACATTCTAGTGTTGGGAAATGCTAGATAAGATGTTCACATTTTCAGATTTCCTGGCCACATTTAAGCTCAAAAAATATGAATACTTGTCCCCATGACTTTCCTGAAGGTCTAAAAGATATTTCTGTCTCCATCCCTTCAAAACCAAGATACCTACCTGATTATGAGGAGTAGAAGACCCCTATATGGTCCAGTGTATGTTCTCTTCAATCTCAAAGCGTGTTTAGAGTATTGCCATTGCTATCAGAAATGTGAACTTTCCCCTCAGATCCTAGATTTTCAGATTAAGCTAATCTTAGAACATGTGCTTTCCACCTTCCTTATCAGAGGCCACTGTGGTAAAATATTATAGAATGTAATTGTTGGCCAGTCGCAGTGGCTTATGCCTGTAGTCCCAACACTCTGGGAGGCTGAGGCGGGCAGATCATTTGAGGTCTGGAGTTTGAGACCACCCTGGTCAACATGGTGAAACCCTGTCTCTACTAAAAATACAAAAATTAGCTGGGTGTCATGGCCGGCGTTTGTGGTCCCAGCTACTCGGGAAGCTGAGGCAGGAGAATCACTTGAACCCAGGAGGTGGAGGCTGCCAAGATCTCGCCACTGCACTCCAGCCTGGGTGACAGAGTGAGACTCTGTCTCAAAAAAAGTAATAATAATAATTGCTAATACCTAATGTTGCGCTTTACAGCTCACATAGAACATTTACTTATATTATCTAAAATGAGGTATTAAAATAGATGAACAAACTAATATCTGGGCTGGGAGGGAGTTGTTGCTTCTTTTATTTCTTTGGGGTACTACTAGCACAGCCTGTCAGTACATTAAAAATAGAGATTTTTTGGCATTACTTTGTTTTTTCCAGGATTAACTAGCACAACACAAATTTCTTGTGCCTAGGTGTAACCAGTGTTGAGACTTCACATACCACACACAATTAATGACACCAACCTTGCAGTACTGACAGCGATATCATGCCCAGTTTGCATATGGTGTCTGGGTCATCTGAGGAAGTTAAAATAGTATTGTGATCTGTGAACAGGCCAAGTCTAGCAGGTGCCATTTGCATAGACTAGAATATAAATAGTATCCTCTAAAGCTATATGATGTAATGTCCCTAAAATGAATTATCTCCCATCTTCTTTCATTCTCAGAAACAAAAATACTGATTCTTGTATTGTTTGATATTGTTTGATGGAAAACTATTAGTTGTTCAACATAACCAGCAAAGTATAAAGACTTGACACCTAATGGCTTCCGTTTTCTCTGAGAGTTAGAATTAGTATGTAGCTTAAGAAGAGCTGTAGGCATTTAGAATGATATTTGGGGTGGTGGGGGAGAAATGGAGGCATCAGCTAGGGATAGTTTAGAACCAGTTCTAAATTGAGTGGAATTGCCAAAATTCGGTATAGTATTGGATAACAAATATGGCCTATTTTGACACAGGGTCTTAATTTTTTTTTTAATAGGCTTGTGCCATTCTTCTTAATCTAATAGGCATTGGCAATCCCTAATTACGGAGAACTGGTTTGTCTAGTGACATCCCAAACATGGGAAGAATGTTTCCTTCTTTAAAATTTTTTGATAGACACTTGAGTCAAATGAAGAAATCCCAGATGAAAAATTTTAGAAAGGACATTCTACTCTCTTGTTTGGAAAATTGTCCCATTCAGCTAGTTGTAAGCCAAAGGAGAAAACTTAAGGGGTTGTATTATGCAGCTACATTTTTGAACTGATTACAGTTCCCCTTCCCTGTCCTTTCCTGCCTAAACAGATCCTGATGCTGCAAACCAACATTTCTTTCTTTTTTTTTTTATCACTGTTGATGAAGGTTGTTTAAAACAGAATCAGTGATATGTTAGCAAATGTTTTTTGACTGGCTTTCAGGAAAAAAGAACATAGATTCATAGCAATTGTGTCATGGTTTAAATACTCCCACCATCAATGTGAGGTCACTGAATGTAGATTTGAGAAGAGCTTTGTATATGCAGAATTAATTCTCGTTAGCCAATCTGAGCAGGCTCCAGCACACCACTGACAGTTAAAAGAGGTGGATGACTGATGTGAGTAACCACATGAATGAATGTCAAAAACATTATGCTAAAAAAAATATGCTGAGGTAAGAAGCCATATATAAAAGAACATATACTGTATGATTACATTTATTTGAATTTAGAACAGGCAATATTAATTTACAGTGATAGAAATCAGATCAGTAGCTTTTTGGTTTTTGTTTTATTGAGAAGGAATTTGGCTATGAAGGGATATGAAGGAACTTTCTTTTTTTTTTTTTTGAGACAGAGTCTAGATCTTGTCCCTATGCTAGTAGCGCCATCTTGGCTCAACTGCAACCTCTGCCTCCTCAGTTCAAGCAATTCTCCTGCCTCAGCCTCCCGAGTACCTGGGATTACAGGTGCCCACCACCATGCCCAACTAATATTTTTGTATTTTGTATTTTTAGTGGAGACAGGGTTCCACCTGGCCTACAGGCTATCTTTAAATTGCTGTTTGGTTATTTTTCCTAAGCAGAGATTGAAAATACAATTGTTATGTTGATAGTTCTGTAGAAAGTTCTATTGGGTAATGCTGCTATGAATATTTTCATCTAAGAAAGTTCCTGGCCAGGTGTGATGGCTCATACCTGTTATCTCAGCACTTTGGGAGGCCAAGGTGGGTGGATCACCTGAGGTCAGGAGTTCGAGACCAGCCTGGCCAACATAGTGAAACTCCGTCTCTACTCAAAATCAAAAATTAGCCGGCTGTAGTGGTGGGCGCCTATAATCCAAGCTACTTGGGAGGCTGAGGCAGGAGAATCACTTGAACCCGGGAGGCAGAGGTTGCAGTGAACTGAGATCGCACCACTGCACTCCAGCCTGGGCGATACGGCGAGACTTAGTATCAAAAGGAAAAAAAAAAGCCTAATAGTAAGATGGAACCCAGTATGCTAGTATATATTTAACAGTCAGCTCATAGCAAACCAAGCTCTAGTTTGTTGTGTTTTCTAATTTCCATGGTGTAAATACTCTCACCATGACTCACCATTCAAACTACCAAGATGAAGGCATTGAATGGTGAATTGGGAAGAAAAATGTACGGTCAATTCATAAGCTGGTGTGAACTCAGTTTCTGAACTGCTTCTACCCGTCACTATTATTGACGGACTGAATTTTCTTGGTTTTAGTTTAGTTCTTTAGATTATTCAATCTTTCCCAGAGCTGTGTCTTTGCCCAGAGACTTTATTGAACCTCAGATATGTCTGGCTAGGCTGTAGCTCAACTTTAGATCCTTTAACAGAAGGAAGAACATGAGGGCTGAGTGCGGTGGCTCACGCCTGTAATCCTAGCACTTTGGGAGGCTGAGGTGGGCAGATCACTTGAGGTCAGGAGTTCAAGACCAGCCTGGCCAACATGATGAAACCCTATCTCTACTAAAAATACAAAAACTAGTTGGGCTTGGTGGTGGGCACTTTTAATCTCAGCTACACGGGAGGGTAAGGCAGGAGAATTGCTTGAACCCAGGAGGCAGAGGTTGTAGTGAGCTGAGATCATGCCACTGCTGTCCAGCCTGGGTGACAGAGCAAGACTCCATCTCAAAAATAATAATAATAATAATAGGGAATAACATGCGTATGATCCTTAAAATATTTCTGCAACTTTTTTTTTCCCCTGGTGCTGCAGCTTCTATTCATAAAGAATGGTGAGGAACACAACCAAGCTTTAAAATCAGTGTACTTGAGAGGTTTTGTTGTTGTTGTTTTTACAGGTAATTAACCATATGTTACACATTTTAATCTGCTTTTAAGTGCAAGAGAGATTGGCAAATGACTCAATAAAGAAAAGACTTCTGCTTAAATTGGATAAAATGGTTGTTTACTGGTGTTTATTGCTGTATTCCAAGTAGACAAGTAATCTGTGGATCCAGTTTAGTTTATTGGACAATAAATAGTACTCAGAACTTTTATCAGTGTTTGATTGTCAGGATGCCCATTGAAATTGACTTCATACTTTAGGGAACTTTAATTTTATTGTACAGTATACACTGTTAAAAAAAAAATCCTTGTCTTTCAGTATAAACCTATGACATTGCCTTGTGGCATTATCATCCCTGAGATGCTTTCTTGCTCTAAGATTTCTTCTATGCCATAAAGAAAAAAGGAACTTTTGGTTCCTTCATATCTAATGCAGTTTTTTCTTTTTGTAAACTAAATATTTTCCATTGCCACCATCAACAATTCAAATAACAATCTTACTGATGGAAAGTCCATGATTAGAAATAGCTGCTTCTTCAAAAATAAAGAACTTTGTATGTACGTATCCATTTTGAAAATCTTAACCATTGTGCTCAGAAGGAGAGATATGATTTTAAGAAGGGTCACATTTAGAATACCAATAATGTCCTACTCCTGCAATAATTGGGACCAGGCCACTAAAAAGAAAGCACCTGATGTTTGGCCTTTCAGTATTTTCTATAACTATGACGCCTTGGTCCAAATTATCTAATAAATGCTTCTTCCTATTCTCCCAACCCTAAGAGTCCATGGTCTCTTTATAAAGAAGAATCATACATACAGATATTACTTGAATTTATATGGCATCCTTATTAGGTGAATCCCACCTGTGTCACTTAGGATTCATTTGATTGCCCTGGTTTGATCCAATTCAAGTATTAATTCAGGCCAGGTGCAATGGCACATGCCTATAATCCCAGCACTTTGGGAGGCCGAGGTGGGCAGATCACTTCAGTTCAGGAGTTCGAGGCTAGCCTGGCCAACATGGGGAAACCCCCGTCTCTACTAAAGATACAAAAATTAGCCGGGTGTGGTGGCAGGCACCTGTAGTTCCAGCAACTTGGGAGGCTGAGGCAGGAGGATTGCTTGAACCCGGGAGGCAGAGGTTGCAGTGAGTAAGCCAAGATTGCGCCACTGCACTCCAGCCTGGGTGACAAGAGTGAGACCCTGTCTCAATAGAAAAAAAAAAAAAACGCCAATATGGGCCCAGGGCCTGCCATTCAGACTTCCACTTGTTGCAGAGACCAAGGGATGGCAGCAGGTTAGTCGCAGGTGAAGTCATAACAAGCGGTGTGGAGCCGCACCTGGGCAACATGTCGGAAGGAAATGCAGTGAGCGAACCCAGCACTCTGCAAGGGCCCCGACCCCTCCTGACTGGGGCCCAGGAGCTCAACAGGCAGCGACCGGCACCCCTTCACCCCGGGCCGCCTTCCCTTCATCCACTCTGGGAACCTTACCCTGGGGGTTGAGGTTGGGGGTCAAGAAGAAAACCTTCACCCCAAATATCATCAGTCAGAAGAACCCAAGGAAGAAGTAACCGTCAAGAAGGAGAAACATGAAAGGGACAGAGATGGACAGAGAGAGGTGCATGGACAGGGATGAGGCCACCCAGAAGTGATCCAGTCCCACTCCATCTTTGAGAAGGGCCCAGTTGAAATGATGAAGAAAAAAGGAACTGGAATAAGAAAGTGAATGTGTCAGACATGGGACCTTCTCATATTGTCAACATCAAAAAAGAGAAGAAAGAGTTGGACGAAGACACGAAACATCTCACCATGCTGTAGAAGGACGATTTCATCGATGACCCTGGGCTGAGGAATGACACTTGCAACATGCCTGTGCAGCTGCCACTGGCTCACTCAAGGTGGCTTTTTAAGGAAGAGAACGATGAACCAGATGTTAAACCTTGGCTGGCTGGCCCCAAGAAAGAGGTGGGTGTACCTACTGTGAAACTGAAAGAGGAGCTACAAGATGAGGAGGAGGCCAGGATAAAGGCTCCTTCCAGAGCAGCCAGGAAGACCCCTGGGCCTCCCGAAGGACATATCCGTGGCAGAGCTGCCCAGGGAGCTGAGCCTCACCAAGGAGGAGGAATTGCTGTTCCTCCAGTTGCCAGACACCCTCCCTGGCCACCCACCTATCCAGGACATCAAGCCCATCAAGGCAGAGGTACAGGGCAAGGACAGAGAGGTGGTACTCATCAAGCAGGAGAACGACCAGGAAGCCAGGCTGGCAAAGAATGCTTCTACCCTAGCTGACCTGACAGAGGGTCAGGTTGGCAAGCTGCCCATCTGCAAGTCCGAAAGGGTGCAACTCCTCCTGGGCAAGGTGACTCTGGACGTGACCATGGGAACCGCCTGCTCTTTCCTGCAGGAGCTGGTGTCTGTGGGCCTTGGAGAGAGTAGGACTGGGGAGATGATAGACCTGGGACATGTGAAGCACAAACTTCTGTGTTTCCCCGATTTTGAATCCCTCTTGGATCACAAACACTGGTAAAATGATCAGATGGAGGAGGATGGCGGCTGCTGTCTGCTCCAGACATTTTATTCTCGAATCTCTGCAACCCAGGAGAGGCCAGTTGAGCCCACCCACTCCAGCCTTAGGCAGCCATTGTCCCAGTTTCCCCCAGGGCCCACAGGGCTTCCTCCCACAGCAGCTGTGAATGGTACAGTTACCTTCCCACAGTGTGAAGATGGTACATCCTTGCTGCTGGGGACTTGTCCATGCTATTTGTTTTTGTATTTATATTTTGTATTTTGTATTTTGTCTTAATCTCTTCAACTGACTGCATCCTCCCAAGGGAGGAGGGAGGATCTGTGGGAAGGTGCAGGCTTTTGGTGGCTGTTGGGCCGTCAGGCAGCAAGTGTGAGGACTGCAGCTTTTGCTGGTGCTCCCTTCTTCCTCCCAGAGGCAGCATAGGAGAGAGAGCAAGGATTGAGTCTGAGACTTAAGCATGGGGTCCCAGCTCATCAGTTCCTGGTTCTGTATCCTTGCACAAACTACCTAACCTTTCTGAGCCTCCTGTTCCTCATCTGACAAAAATGGGGATGATACCTACTTCACAGGGTTGACGTGAGGATTACATGGGATATTATAGATGAAAACTCCTTGCACAAGGCCAGAACCAGTAGCCACTCAATAAATGTTAATTTCCTTTTAAGTAAATAAATAAATAATCAAATGTTAATTCAAAGTCCCACCTGAGAGCGTTCTGTGTTTTGGGGTTTTTGTTTTGTGTTTTTTGTTTTGTTTTGTTTTAGAGACAGGGTCTCATTCTTTCACCTAGGCTGGGGTGTGGTGGCGCAATCACAGCTCACTGCATCCTCGAATTCCTAGACTCAAAGGATCCTCCTGCCTCAGCCTCCTGAGTAGCTGGAACTATAGACATGTGCTACCATACCTAGCTAGTTTTTTTTTTTTAATCTGTAGACTGCCTCTGTGGACAGTTTTTCAAATTTTTTGTAGAAACAGGGCCATGCTTTGTTGCCCAGACTGGTCTTGAGCTCCTGGCCTCGAGTGTTCTTCCCACTTTGGCTGAGATGACAGGTGTGAGCCACTGCACGTGGTCAGCCTTCTATCTTTAAACAGGATCTGAATCTAGATTCATCAACTCATAAATATGTCCTCATTTTAAAATGATGGAATGATGGAAAGTGAAAGCACCAATCAAATCATATTTTCATTATTTCCAGAATATGTTCAGCACAGTTAGGTCTGGAAAGGTTTTTTGGGAAAGGTTGTGCAAGGTTGAATTTATTCACTGTTGAAATAGCACCTCTAAATTTCAAGGAATTGTATGATTTACTTTTATACAAGTGTCAGAAATGCTAAATTATTAAATCCCAATGGCAGGATCACTGATAACTAGAAACTTGAGTTTATTTGCTTCCATGGTTTACTAAAGTAAGCTAGAGAAATATAGTACAGTTATTTACTACTTAAGATCAGCCAGAAAATGTATAGTGAGTTCATACTGTACTAGATTCTGGGAGATAATCAAATGTAAAACATATACTGGTCTCAAGGAAGTTAAAATCTAGTAGGAATAATCATTATATTCAGCAATAATTGTTAATTGAGCACCTACTCTGTACTAGATACAGTACTAAGAGCTGGGAATAAGATTAAGTCATAATTCCTACCTATAAGGAGTTCAAAGTTTAGTTGAGAAGACATTTGTAAAGAAGTAATTATAACTATGATAGATACCTTCCTGGAAGTATGTGAAGGTTATAAGTGATGGCATAAAAGAGAATAATCAGTTCTGCTTGGAGGCCAAGGACTATAGCCAAGAAGACATGCCTTATTTGGAACTAAGAGTGAAAGACAATTTGAAATGTAGACTTGATACATACACAAGAATAAAAGATCATGGCACATTTGGGACATCATGAGTATGACCAAAGAGTAACTGACTAAAGTTACTCTTTTGGTCAGGGAAAGATAAAGTTTGAACAATAGGCTGGATTCATATCCTAGAGTTAAGAGTTCATTCAATAGATAACCATTGAAGAGTTTTTAACAGGGGAATAACATCAGATTTGTATTCATGAAAAAGTACTCCATTTATTCATCATATATTTATTGAGCCCCTATAATATACCAGGCATAGTTCTGGATGCTAGCAATCATCAGAAAAAAATATTGCCTTTTCTATAGCTCCTCTTACCTAGGCAGCCAAGTTTTGTGCCCTGAGCCCTAGCTCCTTTCCTATGCTCAGCTGAGTGAATCAGGGTTAGGAACCTAACCAAAGGTAGACAGTCCATAGATGGTCAGTGAGCTATGAGCTAAAACAGCAGAGGAAACCAGTTTTTTGTCTGTGTTTTTGATGTAGGATCTCCCTCTGTCACCCAGGCTGGAGTGCAGTGGTGCTATCATGGCTCACTACAGCCCCAACCTCCTGGGCTCAAGCAATCCACCCACCTTAGTTAGCCTCCCAAGTAACTGGGACTATAGGCACACACCCCCATGCCTGGCTGACTTTTAAATTTTTTTGTAGAGACAGCCTGTTTTGCAGGCTGGTCTCAAACTCCTGGGCTCAAGCAATTCTCCTGTCTCAGCCTCCCAAGGCTCTGGGATTACAGGCATGAACCACCATGCCTGGCTGGAAACCAGTTCTTCAGATAAGAGAGTGCAGCATGTAACATTTAAAGAAGTAGAGACCAGGTTGACATGAACAGCTTTATAGTAAGATTAAAGTGATATGCTTCATTTAGTGAACCTATTAAAGATAACAGAAACCTCGTTAATTCATTATACACACACACACACACACATATATACGCGTGCATATATATATGTATATATATATAGTCATGTGCAGTGGCCCACATTTGTAATCCCAGTGCTTCGGGAAGCCAAGGTGGGAGGATCACTTGAGCCTAGAAGTTTGAAACCAGCCTAGGCAACATAGGGAGGCCCATCTCTATAAAAAAAATAAATAAATTAGCTGGGCATGGTGGCGCATGCCCGTGGTCCCAGCTACTTGGAAGGCTGAGGCAGGAAGATCACTTCAGCCCAGAGCTCAAGGCTGCAGTGAGCTGGGATGGCACTACTTACCCCAGCCTGGGTGACAGAGAGAGATCCTGTCTCTAAAAAATTTCTTAAATGCAGTCACACACACTAAACAAAGGGGAAATAAGGTTTTAGAGCAGTAATTCCATCTATCATTGTTTTCTTGGTCATTTTTCCATGGAAAACTATTTTTGTATTCAAAGTCAACACTCATTTTCTTATATGTTTACATTCAGAACTGAAGACCTTAACTGGAATTAACTTGAAACATTTGTAGAAAATCAGATGCAAACATGAACAAACTAAGAGATTTTACCACAAACAATGATGTAGAGGCAGGTAGTCTGCAAGGTCAGAACCATGCCTTCAGAAGCAGCAATTTTAAGTGAGACCTGAATCTCCTATACTCAAAGGTCTTCCATTAGTCAGGATTCTCTAGAGGGATAGAACTAATAGGATAGATATATATCTATATAAATGGGAGTTTATTAAGTAGTATTAACTCACACAATCACAAGGTCCCACGACAGACCATCTACAAGCTAGGAGCAAGGAAGACAGTCCGAGTCTCAAAGCTGAAGAACTTGGAGTCCGACATTCCAGGGCAGGAAGCATCCAGCACAGGAGAAATATGTAGGCTGGGAGGGTAAGCCAGTCTGGCCTTTTCATGTTTTTCTGCCTGCTTTATATTCTCTGGCAGCTGATTAGATGGTGCCCACCAAGATTAAGGGTGGGTCTGCCTTCCCCAGCCCACTGACTTTGGCAACACCCTGACAGACACACCCAGGATCAATACTTTGCATCCTTCAATCCAATCAAGTTGACACTCAGTATTAACCATCACAAGTTTCATTTCAAGATTAATAATATCCTTGTCCATTTAATCATAAAAAAGAATGCTTATTATGTGCCAACTTTTAGTCTAAGTGCTTTATATGTATTAACTAATTTACTCCTCACAAAAATCATGTAAGTACCTGCAAATGCTATTATTGTTCCTTTTTTCTTTCTTTCTGAGACAACATCTGGCTCTATCACCCAGGCTGGAGTGCAGCAGCACGATCTCGGCTCGCTGCAATTTCCGCCTCCTGGACTCAAACCATCCTCCCACCTCAGCCTCCTGAGTAGCTGGGGCTACAGGAATGCACCACCACACCTGGCTAGTTTTTTAGTATTTTTTGTAGAGATGGAGTTTCGCCATGCTACCCAGGCTGGGTCTCAAACTTATTAGCTGAAACGATCTGCCCATCTCAGCCTCCCAAAATGCTGGGATTACAGACATGAGCCACCGTGTCTAGCCTCCTATTTTAAATATGAGAAAATTGGCCTGGCACAGTGGCTCATGCCTGTAATCCCAACACTTTGGGAGGCCGAGTTGGGAGGATTACTTGAGCCTAGGAGTTTGAGGCCAGCCTGGGCAACATGACGAAAACTCTTCTCTACAAAGAATCAGCTGGGCATGGTGGCATGCACCTGTAATCCCAGCTACCTGGGAGTCTGAGATAGGAGGATCACTTGAGCCAGGGAAGTTGAGGTTGCAGTGAGCCGAGATTGCACCACTGCACTCCAGCCAGGGTGACAAAGTGAGACCCTGTCTCAAAAAAAAAAAAAAAAAAAAAAAAGGCCGGGCGCAGTGGCTCATGCCTGTAATCCCAGCACTTTGGGAGGCCAAGGCGGGCGGATCATGAGGTCAGGGTTCGAGACCAGCCTGGCCAATATGGTGAAACCCCATCCCTACTAAAAATACAAAAATTAGCTGGGCGTGGTGGCACGCACCTGCTGTCCCAGCTACTCAGGAGGCTGAGGCAGAAGAATTGCTTGAACTCAGGAGGCGGAGGTTGCAGTGAGCTGAGATTGTGTCACTGCACTCCAGCCTGGGTGACAGAGCAAGACTCTGTCTCAAAGAAAAAAAAAAAAAAGGAAAAAGGAGAATTTAATCTGATTACCAGATTGTAAATGGCAAATCTGGAATGTGAACCCAAGCAGTCTGACTTATGCACTTAACCACAGTTATACTCCCTCTACTCTCTGTGGAGAATTTATCAACTTAATTTAGTCAAATTTGGTTATCAGTACCAGGCTTAAGGGAATTTAAATGTCAGTTAACTGCTGTGTAACGATGAATCAAAATCTGTTTATTCCATGATCACCTTTTTTTCAGGAAAATAGTAGCAACATTACTTGAATGACAACTTTGGGATCATATTTTACTACTTCTCTTTCATTCATTTGTCCCAAATTCCTGCCTTTGCCATGGGACTCTAGGCAGTTGACAAACTCTGTGAGCCTCAGTGTCATCATTTATAAAATAAGGTTAGTGATACCTTACTCATGTGAGAATTAGATGAGATAAAGTATACAAAGCATTTGATGCAGTGCTTTTTCACTCAGATAACTACCGTTGCATTCCATTGCCTGATGTATTAAATCCAAACTTTTGCGTGGCTTTCAAAGTCTCCCTGGAAATGGCTAGATCCCACCCATCTTGATTTATTTCTTGCCTTACTTGATATATAAACTTTCTTCTGTCTCTATTCCTCTTGGGACATACACACCTTTCTTTTCCTCTCTTCTTCATTATCCACATCTTTAAGACCTAGTTTAAGTTCAGTCTTCTCCGTGAAAGCATCTCCAGTTAAACTATATTGTTCCTTCCCTTTTTTGAACTCCTGTTGCAGTTATAATAGATGTTACATTGTGTGATATTTCACAAATTCTTTGATATATGCTAGGTTTCTCTTTCCATCTAGATTCTAAGCTCCTTGAGAAGATAGATCATGTCTTAATATTTTTCCTGTATCTCCCCCAGGGTATCTAACAGAGTATCATAACTATTGTTCTGTGAGATCTAATGAGCTCACAGCTATTGTTCAACAAATACTTATTACCTGATTGAAGAAAATAAGCTCCTAAAAATACCTTATAATATTATATAGGTCTTTATATTGTCAGGGTGTTTTTATAACACTGTTAATACTTAATCCATATAATAGTCACAGAAAATAGGTAGAACAGATATTATCTTCATTTTTTAGGTAATAACACTGAGTTTAAATTACATTGTGGTTTGCCCAAGGATTCTTGGTAAGTAGCGTTATTGACCCCACCCCCAACCCCTGCCATTCCAGTCCATTGTCCATTCTCTATCAGGCTGCCAAAATAATTTTCTTTTGAGACAGGGTGTTGCTCTGTCACGCAGGCTGGAGAGCAGTGGCACAATCATAGCTCACTGCATCCTCGACCACCTGGGCTCAAGCGATCCTCCCACCTCAGCCTACTGAGTAGCTGGGAATATAGATGTGCACCACCACATCCAGCTAATTTTTCCATTTTGGGTAGAGACGAAGTTTTGCCATGTCTCCCAGTCTGGTCTCAAACTCCTGGGCTCAACCAGTCCTCCCGCCTCAGCCTCCCAAAGTGCTGGGATTATAGACATGAGCCACTGTGCCCAGCAATATTTTCATATCAAAGATGAGATTGCCTCACTCCCTTATTTAAAACTTTCCAACAGTTTCCCATTTTACATAGAATGAAATCCTGCAAAACCCCCACATTCAGTATACTCCAGGTACAGTGGCCTTCTTTAGCTTCAGCAGTCTTAGTTTGCCAAGCTTGTTGCTAGTCTGGGGCCTCTGCACTTGAATGTTCTACCCCGGGAACTTCACATGGCTTGTTCCTTCTTACCCTTGAAATCTCAACTCAAATATCACCTCCTCAGTGAGGAAGTAATACCTATGTAAATTAACTCCCCTCCCTTGTCACACTTCATCATATCATCCTGTTTTATTTTCTGCATGGCACCTATTAATATCTCAAATTAGGCCGGGCATGGTAGCGCATGCCTGTAATCCCAGCACTTTGGGAGGCCAAGGCGGGTGGATCATGGGTCACTTGAGCTCACGATTTCAAGGCAAGCCTGGCCAACATGATGAAACCCTATCTGTACTAAAAGTACAAAAAGTTAGCTGGGCATAGTGGTGCATGCCTGTAATCCCAGCTAAGAGTAGCTGAGGCACAAGAATAGCCTGAACCCAGGAGGTGGAGGTTGAAGTGAGCCAAGACCGCACCACTGTACCCCAGCCTATGCAACAGAGCAAGATGCTATCTCAAAAAAATATATATATATATATATGTATCTCAAATTAGCTTGTTTATATATTTGTTACTTGTGTATTGTCTATCCCCACTAGAATGTTGGCCTTATAAAAGCAGAGTTTTTATCCTATTCACATCTGTATTCCCAGTCCCTAATAAAGTACCTGACACATGGTAGAGTCTTAATAAATATTTATTAAATAAAATAGCTAAGCCCAAACTAGACTAAAACTATGGCTTTTTTGCTCCTAATCCAGTGTACTTCCCATGAACATTTAATTTTTCCTACTTTTTGTGGAAGCACTTATACCTTTGGAACTACAGTAAGAATTGCTGTTCAGAATAATGACATTAAGATGTGCTGTAGGATTCTCTATTATCAAATAAAAATTTTATTCAGTTCAATAAACTAAACTAATTAAAGCAGGGATGTCATGGCATATTATTATATTAATACATTTAGAAAGATTTCCAAATAAAAAGACTTTCTGCTTTTTCTTTAGTTAACTAGAAAATTAAATTAACTCAGAGCTCTTTATGCCTCAAAAGTCCTTGTTAATTAGGATTGTTCTATAAATCTCTATTATTAGCAGAGTTCATCATCTGTTTTATTGCCCTGTTTATTAGGGCAGTCTGAGCAGGGTGTCTTTGCTCATATCCTGATATGTGTGTCCTAGTGAAAAGAAAAGCATTTCCGGATTCTCATTTTTTCCCTATTCCTTGATATAGGCATATTTCATGCTGTTAGTATAACAATTTAGTTTCCTTCTATCAGTTCTCTCTATAAAGCTGGAATGATATTATTGACCTATGAAGCAAAATAATTAAATTTAAGGACTGTTTAAAAGCATTAATGCTTTGTGACATTGTTTATGATAATAGAAGATTGAAAATAGCCTAAAAGTCCATCAGTAAAGGATTGGTTAAATAAATTATACTATATCCATGTAGTGGACTATTATGCAGCAATAAAAAATAATGAGGACATTCTCTGTTTACCAATATAGAAAGATATCCAAGATTTTAAAATATGATCCAGAGTAGCCTAGATAGTATGATACCTTTTTTTGTGTGGGTGAGGGGAGGAAAAAATTAAGAATGTAGTTTATTGTATATGCATAGAAAAATTCTAGAGGATATATAAGAAAACAATAACAGTGATAACCAGATTGGGAAGTAGAAGGAGCAGAAACCAGCTGAAGGGGAGAGATGAGGAGAGGGAGATTTTATAGCATAGCTTTTCATATGTTTTATATTTTTGAATCATACGAATACATTACCTACTCAAAAAGTTAAATTAAAAACAAGCACAACTAAAAGTAATATGTGGCCAGGCATGGTGCCTCACGCCTGTAATCCCAGCACTTTGGAAGGCCAAGGTGGATGGATCACTTGAGGTCAGGAGTTCAAGACCAGTCTGGCCAACATGGTGAAACCCCGTCTCTACTAAAAATACAAAAATTAGCCGGGCATGGTGGTACACACCTGTAGTCCCAGCTACTCAGGAGGCTGAGGAAGGATATCGCTTGAACCTGGGAGGTGAAGGTTGCAGTGAGCCAGGATCGCACCACTGCACTCCAGCCTGGGCGACACAGCGAAACTCCATCTCAAAGAAAAAAAAGTAATATGTGATTCTGGACTGAATTCTATACCAGATGAAAAATATTGCTATAAAATACATTAGGACAATTAAGAAAATTGAACTGTGGACTATAGATTAGATTAAAATGTTGTTTTCTGTGTTTATCAACTATAACCTGGCTAACAGAATATCATCACTCTTAGGAAATACACACTGAAGTATTAAGGGGTAAAAGGCATAATATATACCACAAATGCGAAATAAAAGTTTGAAAGAATAAATAATGTTATATATATGGGAGGAATGATCAACTAAATGTGGCAAAATGTTAAAAAATGGTAAATCTGGATAAATGTTGCATAGAAATTGTATTTTTCTGGGAACTTTTCTGTTAATGTAAAATTATTTCTAAATAGTTTTTTAAAAGAAACAAACAAAAACATTTTAATACTATGGAGATTACCTTATTATAAGCAATGGCATAAGAATGTGAAGGGTTCTGGTTTTTACATAGTCATACTTTTCACTTTCTGGAGAAGTTTTTACCATCACTTTTCTGTTTCTTCCATGCCTATTGATGCTGGGTCAGAGACAGTGGCAGGGGTAGTGACTGCATTTTACCTTGAGGTTGAAAAACACCAGGCCAAGTGTGGTGACTCATGCCTGGTATTTAGGAGGCTGAGGCAGGAGGATCACTTGAAGCCAAGGGCTCAAGACCAGTCTGGAGAACACAGCAAGACCCTGTCTCTACAAAAAATATTAAAAATTAGCCAGGCATGTTGGCTTGCACCTGTAGTCCTAGCTGCTCAGGAGGCTGAGGCAGGAGGATCCTTTTAGCCCAGGAGTTTGAGGCTACAGTGAACCATGATCACACCACTGCACTCCAGCCTGGGAGGCAGAGTGAGACCTTAGCTCTTGAAAGAGAGAAAGAGAGAGAGAGAGAGAGACAGACAGACAGACAGACAGAAGGAAAATGAAGAAAGGAAGGAAAAGGAAGAGAGAGAGAAAAGAAAGAAAGAAAAACACCTGCCTACCTGCCTTTCAACCTGCTGGATCACCTTCACTTGTATCTTCTCAACAGTTTAGGACATCAACAAAACAGTAACAATGTGGCATTTTAAAAATACTTTGAACAAAATTTTCTAAGGATATCGTGAGGTTGTGTGTATCTAGTGCTAAAATATATAGTTAATTTAGTGGAGGTAAACCTGCAGAAACATTTAATTGTTTGGCATTGAGTAACTGGATTTGTATTATTGTTCAATTAGATATTGTGGCAATTGTAGAAACTTAACCATCTCTAATATAATTGACTTTCATTATTGATGCATGAAGATGTTTTTATTCTAATTAGATTGGCCTCTTAAGTGATTAGGTAGTGAAGCTTGTCTCATATTTAAGTGAAGAGTAAATTATTTGTATGAAGTGTCTAGAGGATGCCTAAAATTGATTATTCTGTATTCTAGGTAAGCTAAATTTTATTGTTTTGAATGAAGGCACTCTGCAAGTCTTATCTAATAAATGACACAAAACAAATCTGTTATCAACTGAATTGTTAGTGTTTGTTTCCTGTCTGCTTGGGGAAGCTTATGATTTAGTGGTTTTTTAGAAATCCAGAAAGTAGGAATAATAATTATTCC
Source organism: Gorilla gorilla gorilla (assembly GCF_029281585.2). Lineage (NCBI taxonomy): Eukaryota > Metazoa > Chordata > Mammalia > Primates > Hominidae > Gorilla > Gorilla gorilla. The sequence continues at coordinate 41,083,535 of NC_073232.2, read as the reverse complement.
CAACCCTTTTCCTTCTCACTTTGCAAAAAGTTTGTGAAGAATTGAGAAATAAATGCTACGAATAATCTTAAGCTCTTAGGTAGAAGTACTTGATCAAAACTAACCAGGTCATTTTTCTACAATTAGTGCAGAAAGCTAGTTTTTACTAATTGTTCCCACAGCTACTCCAGGCCCATTTCATGTCTAAGAAAACTAGGTCCCAGTGAGAGTCATGTGAGTGTTGTAGGCTTCATTGGTTGAATAACGTCCTTACCTGTAAGTGTATATTCAGATTTAGTGAATGTACTTCATGTGTTCATATAATAAATTTCCTAGAATAGCTATGGAATAGGTCATGCCGGTAAAAACTGTTAGTTTTGTGGCTTTTCTTTTTTTTTTTTTTTTTGAGACTGAGTCTCACTGTTGCCCAGGCTGAAGTGCAGTGACATGATCTCTGCTCACTGCAACCTCCGCCTCCCAGATTCAAGTGATTCTCGTGCCTCAGCCTCCCAGGTAGCTAGGATTACAGGCACATGCCACCAAGCCCAGCTAATTCTTGTATTTTTAATAGAGACAGGGTTTTACCATGTTGGCGAGGCTGGTCTCAAACTCCTGACCTCAAGTGATCCACCCGCCTCAGCCTCCCAAAGTGCTGGGATTACAGGCATGAGCCACTGTGCCCGGCCATGACTTTTTATAATAGATCTGTAAACCAGCTTAAGTCATTTGAAAATCAGAGCATACTGAAAATGTAATAAAACATAAATATTATTGAAGATTTTTCAGAGTCATCATTTTGAAAGGAGTTCTTGTAGTTCTTTAGATAATAGAAAATAATGAAAACTGAGTTTATGATGCATCTTTTGCATATATGATATTCTTATATACTTATCTGTACTGATAAGTATAAAAAGGTAGAAAATAATTATACTTTGTATTTCAGGAAATTGAGCTTCATATGAAAACTAAGGATAAAGTATCTCAATGATGTGTGTACATATATATATATATATCTCCAGAAAAAATCATTATAAAGCTACATTTATGTAGAATTTTCAGCAATTTAGATAAATAAGTCATGGTTTTTTTTTTTTTTTTTTTTTCTCCGAGAGGGAGTCTCACTCTGTCGCCCAGGCTGGAGTGTAGTGGTGCGATCTTGGCTCGCTGCAACCTCCACTTCCTGGGTTTAAGCAATTCTCCTGCCTCAGCCTCCAGAGTAGCTGGGATTTCAGGCATGTGCCACCATGCCTGACAAATTTTTTTTTGTATTTTTAGTGGAGCCGGGATTTTACCATGTTGCCCAGGCTGGCTGAACTCCTGACCTCGTGATCCGCCCACCTCCACCTCCCAAAGTGCTAGGATTACAGATGTGAGCCACCATGCCTGACCAGAAGTCATGATTCTTAAGAATAAAATTCAAAATAATCTCTTCCATTGTCGATTAGGTTCTGTTCATAAATAAATATTTATGCAGTCAAAAATAAATAATTGTTTTCAAACGAGGAGCTCAAGGAATTCTATATAATTTTGGTTTACTTACTATTTATATATAATTATTTTCCAATCTATAAGTCTAGTGATTAATTCTTATATTACCTAAAATGTTTTATAGACATGTTAGATTATTACATAATGTAAATGTATTGTAAATAGTAATGGTTTCATTAACTTGAGCTCATTTTACTTATTTAGTACCTGTTTGGTTTTAGTTTATAGTTGTTATTTCCCTGTATAGTGTAGCTTGTACTTGGAAGTAGTAAAACCAGATTTCTTTATAAGTATTTATGGTACAGACCTTTTCCTAAATCAGACTGCAGACCTTTCCCGAGTATTTCTAATAAAGTCTGCTTACTTTTTTTTTTTTTTGGCCTGCATAGTAGTTTGTGCTATATATACTCTCTAGAAAATGTAATTCTGGATATTTGTGCCATAACTTTCAATTAATCAAAATCTTGTCAACTGCCATATAGGCCTTCATGTTACAAAATGTGGAAAGTTCAGTTACTTAAAGAGTTTGGCTGGGCATCGTGGCTCACGCCTAATCCCAGCACTTTGGGAGGCTGAGGCAGTCAGATCACTTGAGGTCAGGAGTTCAAGACGAGCCTGGCCAACATGGCAAAACCTATCTCTACTAAAAATACAAAAATTAGCTGGGCGTGATGGCACATGACTGTAATCCCAGCTACTTGGGAGGCTGAGGCAGGAGAATCACTTGAACCAGGAGGCGGAGGTTGCATTGAGCTGAGATCACGCCACTGCACTCCAGCCTGGGCAATAGAATGAGACTCCGTCTCAAAGAAAAAAAGTTTAAGCCAGATGCAGTGGCTCATGCCTGTAATCCTAGCACTTTGGGAGACCAAGGCAGGAGGATTGCTTGAGCGCAGGAGTTTGAAACCAGCTTGGGCAACAAAGTGAGACCCTGTCTCTACCCACCCGCCCCCCCCAAAAAAGCAAAAAATTGACCAGCTGTGGTGCTGCGTGTCTGTGGTCCCAACTACACAGGAGGCCGAGATGAGAGAATCCCTTGAGCCCAGGAGGTCAAGGTTGGAGTGTGTTATGATTATACAACTGCACTCCAGCCTGGATGACAGAGCAAGACCTAAAAAAAAAAAAAAAAAAGATTTTAAAAAAGATTGACTAAGTGAATGAGTCCTCTTCTTGAATATCAGTCGTTCCAGGAGAGTATTTTCATTAACATATTTATGTCTCTTGTTGAAAGTATCCATTAAGAGCAGGTAGCAAAAGCTAGACAGAATATGCTTTTGAAGATTCTCTATGCTCTTTATTAATACCTTTCTTAAGTTTCTCAAGATCTCCTTTTGCCTCCCTCTTGATCTTAAATGAGACTGAAGTTTAAGAGTCTTTAGCCACTCTGTCCCCATAGGGATGTAAATTTATGATTTCAGAAGTTCCAGCCCCCAATAAGAAGCACTGTCCAATCGTTTGCAGATGTATCTTGTAAGCCAGATTTCATCACAGATAAGTCCATTCCACTGTCATATGCCATGTTTAAAGTACTAAATTAGGTTACTCTGTAGTCAAAACAAGTAAGCCCTGGTGCAGACTACTCTAGGGCAAAATCCCGTTGCACTGTCCCTTTTGTTCTGCCCATGCATTCAGTTGTAGCTTTCCCTTTTGCCAGTTGACAGATAGTGACTTCTTTGCAAAACATAACCAGATTAGGTTATTTTTAATAAACCAACTAAAATAAAAAATTCTTGACATTGGGAAGAAGTATTTTAACAGAATAATAGTAATGTTTTTATTGTGCCATTGTGATTTTCTATAAAGAAACACCCAATATTCATTATTTATATTTTTTTAAATTTACAACTCTTTAACTGTATCCAACATTTCACTGCCAGGAATATAGTCAGGCTCGAAGCTTTATTAGAAACCCATGATCCAATCCATACCAACACTTCCTTTAGTTTATGGCTTCTGTTCATTTGCACTGTCCAGAAAGGTACTGCTGCCGTTTGTAGTCACTCCAAAAAAAAATGTGAACTACCTAGGTATAACTCTCATAAGACGTATACAGCAGCATCTGTATGCTGAAAGTTACCAAAAAAGTATTCCTTGCAGGTGATTTTGCACCTTAGTTCCCAAGTGCCCCTGTACAGAATATGGAGCTATGTCCTGTCTCTCTTTGAATGATGAGTGATGAAGGAGCTTCAGACGTTACTGGGTGAGCTTGTATTGAGTGTTACAAAGAGAAGTCATTCTGCCTTTCTTTGGCTCTAATTGCAGAAAGTGAAGTCACTGCTTTTGCTGTCTTGGATCAAGACCAGAAAGAAATTATTGATACCAATGGAGCTGGAGATGCATTTGTTGGAGGTACAGACTAATTTATTTCATTCTTACTTACAAGTAAAACGTTTTAACCCTTGTTTCTACCATATAACCAAGATCTATTCATTTAGTAACTTCTAATTTCTTCTTTTAAATAATTAACTTCTGAAGTTCTTTCCATATGCTTCTATCATTGTCAGTATTAGAGGGTTTTACCACAGGAAAAATATGTGTTTGGAAAAGATAATTTGCTACTATGCTGTACCCCAGTCATTTTCACGAGATTAATTGTATCTGTCAGAAAATTGCATAAACAAACTGCATCAAGTACAGTATATAGTATATTCATAGCCCTTCAGGCTTAAATGTTAACACATTTTTGTTCTTTAAAACAAGTTGTGATGAATATTAAACAGTATGCTAATAACTAAGGATGATGTCTTTTGATGATAATCCTTTGGTTAAAACATCTGTTTCAAACACAATAGTGGTTGTTTGTTATACTAAAAAGGGTTACATTTTTGCCTATTTTTGGCTCAATAAGAACTGGCAAATTTTATATGAACTAATGATTTTGGTAATGAATACTCAAAAATAAAATCAAGACAATAGAAGACTTTTGGCTTGATGACTTAGATTGATCTAAAATCTGATTCAAAAATTCTTTTGATAAGTCTAAATTCCTTCTAGTTAAGTGTAGTTAATTAAGCTAGTTTATAGTCTCTAGAAAGATTTCGCTTCCTCAAAGATACCCCAAAGGGGTCTTTCCTGGTCTCTGTTTCTTTTTCTTAACATCAAGCCAGACCAGGTTAATTTAAAAAAAAAAAAAAAAGCAAGCAAGTGGAGCTGACCATTGTCCCTTTTTCTCTGGAGGATAATTTGAATCATGGGAAACTTCTTTAAGTTTGTTTGATGGTTTTAACTTAATATTTTATTTTAATGGTCTTTTGCCAACATAAATTTTTATTTTTATTTTTCTAAAACTATTCATGCCCAGTCTTTTTTTTTTTTTTTTTTTTTTGAGATGGAGTCTCACTCTTTCTCCCAGGCTGGTGTGCAGTGGTGCAATCTCAGCTCACTGCAACCTCCACCTCCCGGGTTCAAATGATTCTCCTGCCTCAGCCTCCCAAGCAGCTGGGACCACAGGTGCATGCCTCCACACCTGGCTGATTTTTGTACTTTTAGTGGAAACGGGGTTTCGCCATGTTGGGCAGGCTGGTCATGCCCAGTCTTAAATGAACTATTAACCATTAGGATGCCCCATGCCCTGTGTTCTTTGGAAAGAGTCTGTACCACAGACAACATTCTACTTCACTGTTATGATTGTGTTTTTTATTTCCTTGCTCGGAAAGTCTTCATTATTGATAATATTAGAGTACTTAGCAGCCAATTTTCCTATTTTTTACTTTTTAGAGCTATAGATGTATGTAGGCTAAAAATATTTTATTCTGAATTTAGCCATATTCTGTAATACATTAAGAAAACCCTAGTGATTTCTTGGTTAGAAATTGGTCAAACCAGGAATCTTAGTCTAGAAACTTTTAAACTTATACACTGTATGTACATTACTTACGTACTTTAAAATCTTTAAAACATGAAGTATTCTATTTCTTTGACATTCAGTAGGACACACAATGAGGCCATCATAGATTTGATGGTGACCTAAATAGCCACTACCTCTGGCCTTGGGTTACTTGGCTTCCTGGCCCTGCAACAACAGATTCTGTTACAGACACCTAACTATCTGTAATGCTACCGATACTAGGTGAGAACATGTAGACTTTTTGAGGGAGGGAGAGGCCATTCTTAGGATGCTGAGGTAGGAACAGCTAGCTACCATTTGTATTGTGGTTACAACGATAAATAAACTACTTCATCAAAGCAATTGGGATTTTTTTGTTAGAGGATTTTTCAGCCTCTTTTTATCCTACTTCATTATATTTATTGTCGGGGTATAGTTAGGTAAGCAAAAAAGAAAGAGTATAGAACAGGGATCCACAATCTTTTTTTTTTTAAAGGCCAAATAGTGACTATTTTAGGCTTTGCAAGTCATATACAGGCTGTATTGCATATCTTCTTGTTTTGTTTGCTTCCTTGTGTTTTGTTTTTTTACAGCACTTTTAATACGTAAAAACCTTTCCTAGCTCTCCAGCTGTACAAAAACATACCATAGGCCAGAGTTGGCCTACAGACTATAGTTTGCCAAACCCTTTTTAAATCATGGGCAGCTTCCTCACTTTATTCATTTCTAGCATTTCAAAGCTCCAGACACTGGATTTCACTATACATTGTTGAAATCAGAATAGAGAAAGTGGAAAGCAGGTAGAAACTAGGCAGGACTTTACTGGTAATACAATTAGATAGCCATTTTTCTCACTTTGAACCTACTCAGTTCCCAGGGTAATCAGATCCCAAAACACTGGGTCATGCAATGAGATGAACATCCTAATGTCAGTTTATTAATAGAATACTTATGTTGCCATCTTTAGCACATTCTGTCAAATGTGAATCAAGCTACAAAGTAATAGCAATAGATAACTTTTATACAGTACCTACTAACCAACCGATATCTTACACACTTTATATATATATATTAACTAATTTAGTGTTCACAAAAACTTCTTGGGGTAGATTATTTTTACCCCTATTTTACTGATGAAAAAAACAGAGACAAAGAAAGGTGAGATAATGTGCCCATAGTCTCATGGCTAGAGAGTAGCAGAGCCAGGATTCAAACCCAGAAAGTCTGGCTCCAAAGTCAGTGCTTTCACTCACCACACTAATACTGCTTCTCTAAACATTTATGTAAATCTCACCATTAGAACCGAGAACCACAGACCAGCCTTCCTGACAAAAGCTGGTTTTGCCAGATAATCTTCCTGTTATCTGAGTAGATGACTTCCTTTATTGAAAAGGATCTGTTGTAATCTGACAGGGTTCTGGGGACTCTAAGGTAAGATTGTTGAGGAAAAGAAAGAAAAACTGAAAGGGAAGAGAATCCAAGAACTGTAGTCCCTGGTGAGTTTCAACCAAGAGCTTTTTGCTAAGCAGTGGAATCGATTGCACTACAGAGATACAGAAAGCCAGATGATAAACTTGCTTGGTTAGCATGGACTCCGAATAAGAGAGTTATATGAATCAGCTGTTTAACAGTGAAGCAGGATATTTCCCTAAGCCCTTCTCAGGCAGAAATTGCGGTGTGTGGGTGCAGGAACTAGCCAGCCACTTTGGTGCCAGCAGGAGCGAACTTCACTCACTCGCTTCTCCACTGCTCACAGGAGGGTGAGCACACGTGAGCAGGTGCAGGAGCTGGGCTGAGCACTTTTGGGCACTGGTAAGAGCGAACTCCATACCAGACCAGTGGCAGCGTCTAAGGGAAGCTGCCCGTGACCCCTGGATCCCCAGAGGAAGCGTTACAGTGCCCTTTTAGCTTTGCTGTCTGTAGACAGCTTAAGCGTTAACAGCTCAGTGGAGTGACCCTCCATTGTCACCAGTGTGACAGCCCTTTGCACCCACACTCATGGCACCCGAGTTCTTGTCCGGCATCCAGGATAAATGAGGTCACACAAACGAGTTGGAGATGGTAAATGCAGGGGATTTTATTGCCGATGAAAGTGGCTCTCAACAGGAAGGGGAGCTGAAAGGGGGATGAAGCAGGAAGATAATCCCCTGGAGTCCGGTCATCCCCAGCCAGACTCCTCTCCAAAGCTATGCCATCAAGCTGTCCCTCTGAAGTCAAGCCACTTCTCTCCGATGTCCAACCGTGGTCTACAACATCCAGCTGCTTCCCCTCTTCTTTCTCTGTTGGCTGATCCTGGGGTTTTTATGGGCACAGGATTGTGGGTGGGGTGGGCCATGGGTGATTTTGGAAAAGGCAGCATTTGATCAGGAAAACAAGGATGTAAGTTCTCACTTTGGGCCATGGTATTAGGCTTTTTGGCTTTAGGATGGGGCGCTCACCAGAGACCTACCCTCTTCTGCCCAGAAATTTGCCTGCCTCCTGTCCCTATCAATAGCACCCATCTAACAACTGACGCATCTATCTTAAAACAGAAATGGTCTTGTTAGTTGGAAATACTAAAAGATCCATTGGTTAAAACCCCCTGCTCCCTCTCCACACCAGCAGGAGCCTTTCTACTGGGATTAGAAATAACAGCTGTTGGCTTGACACAGTGGCTCACACCTGAAATCCTAGCACTTTGAGAGGCCAAGGCAGGCGGATCACTTGAGGCCAGGAATTTGAGACCAGCCTGACCAACATGGCAAAACTCTGTCTCTACTAAAAATACAAAAAATTAGCTGGGCATGGTAACATGCACCTGTAGTCCCAGCTACTCAGGAGGCTGAGGCCCTGCCCGTATGGAAAAATTAACAAAATGGATCAAAGACTTAAATGTAAGTACTAAATCAGCCAGGTGTGGTGGCTCATGCCTGTAATCCCAGCACTTTGGGAGGCTGAAGCATGTGGATCACTTGAGGCCAGGAGTTTGAGACCAGCCTGGCCAACATGGTGAAACCCCATCTCTACTAAAAATAGAAAAATTAGCCAGGCATGGCGTTGCATGCCTGAAGTCCCAGCAACTTGGGTGGCTGAGGCAGGAGATTCACTTGAACCCAGGAGGCAGAGGTTGCAGTGAGTCAAGATCTTGCTACTGCACTCCAGCCTGGGTGACAGAGTGAGACCCTGTCTCAAAAAAATTAATTAATTAATTAATTGTTGACTCCTTCCACCTTGGGAATGAATCTCAGGCAGTGGCAACTTTTACATTTACTATGTAGTTTATTTTTCTTTGCTTCATTGCCCAATTAACATATCTTTCTGATTGACACATTCTATCTTTGGATGGTTAATATATTCATCCTGTAACTTTCAAGTTTTGCTGGCCTAAGAGTATTTCTGTCTTTTGTGACTTTGCATATCTATATTTTAGTCCACTTTGTGGTAATTTAACTCTCTGAAGGACAATAATTTTCTTTGCATAAATTTCAAGTTTTGGATAAAGTATCACTCCAGCTACCATGTGCTAATTATCTATATCAGTACCAGAGTGCCATGTGTTCCTTTAGCCAGCTAAAAAGATATATGACTACATGATGGATTTTCATGTATAATTTAAAAATGAGTAACCCAAATGTACATAAATTAAATTAAATTAAATTCATAGTTCCATCTCACGGGTTTAGTGACAGTAACAAATCCCTCCAGCCTCTACAAGCATCGCTCCTTCTTCTATTTGGAGGTCTTAAGCACTTTGTGATATTTGCTCTTTATTTGTCACTGCCCAGCCCTGATAGAACTAATCTTTTCACATTCTTCCTCAAAAGCCCAAGTGCTAGGATTGTACTCTCGGAAATGGAGACAATTCTATAATCTCTAAGTATGATTTCCTAATTTCCTAGGTCAGGAAAAAATTTCTTCCTGTTGTCCTGCTGTGCTTTGTCACAGCAGGTCTACCTTTTCATTTGGAACCCTCTTTGTCACTGCCATAGTAACAAATGGAAACATTGAGAACATTTTGTGACAGGCATTGTCATTGTTCCCAGTGAAATCTCTTCCCCTGTGTCTTCCCAGTAAATGAAACTGAGAAGAAAAATCATAACAAATAACATGAAAGAGGACCTAATCAATATGTTCCCACTGGGCTGTCAATACCAGCCTGTGTTAATCTAATATGATTTAGTCATATGTTTTATGGCAGCTGTAGGAATATGGACAGAACCTACAAATCATCTTTAGACTGAAAGTGAGTACACCTTTGACAGATTATGTGTAGGCACTTATATACAACTCTCAGATAAAAGACTAGAGACTTCACCCAAGAACCAACATTCTTAGAATTAAAAAAAAAAAAAAACCTTCATTAAGTATGGTTAAAAGCCACATATAGATTAGAAGATTTTACTTTGTTGGTTTTTTTTTGTTTTGTTTTTGTTTTTGTTTTGAGATGGAGTCTTGCTTTGTTGCCCAGGCTGGAGTGCAGTGACAGAATCTCGGCTCACTACAACCTCTGCCTCTCAGGTTCAAGCGATTCTCCTGCCTCAGCCTCCCAAATAGCTAGAATTACAGGCATCTGCCATCACGCCTGGCTAATTTTTGTATTTTTAGTAGAGATGGAGTTTTGCCATGTTGGCCAGGCTGGTCTCGAACTCCTGACCTCAGGTGATCCACCTGCCTCAGCCTCCCAAAGTGCTGGATTTACAGGTATGAGCCACTGCGCCTGGCCAGAATATTTTATTTGGAATGACAATAAAGTAACTGTGCTGCCTCATAATACTTTTTTTGGAGGGGGACATGGGGTCTCACTCTGTCACCTAGGCTGGAGTGCAATAGCACAATCATAGCTCACTGCAGCCTCAAACTCCTGGGCTCAAGCCATCCTCCCACCTCAGTCTCCCGAGTAGCTGGGACTACAGGGTTTTAAAAAAATTTTTTTGTAGAGACAGAGTCTCACTCTGTTACCCAGTCTGGTCTTAAACTCTTGGCCTCAAGCAGTCCTCCTGCCTAGGACTCCCAAAGTGCTGGATTACAATTGATTAAAATGACAATTCATTTGGGATTACAGACATGAGCCACCACCCCCAGCCAGAATACTCTTTATTTTAAAAATCCTCACAACAGCTTCAGCAGAGAAAATGTATTATCCTTAAAAATATTACCTATAATATGCAAATGACTCTGAAAACCACTCAGCAATCACAATGCAAATAATTCTCCTATTTCCCATCTAATAAAAAGGAACACTAATTACATTCTCTAGGCTGGGAGCAGTGGCTCACACCTGTAATCCCAGCACTTTGGGAGGCCAAGGCAGGTGGACAGCTTGAGCTCAGCAGTTCAAGACCAGCCTGGACAACGTGGCAAAACCCCATTTCTACCAAAAATAAAAAAATTAGTTGGGCATGGTGGCATAAGCCTGTGGTTCCAGCTACTCAGGAGGCTGAGGTGGGAGGATTGCTGGAGCCTGGGAGGTCGAAGCTGCAGTGAGCTGTGATTGCACCCCTGCACTCCAGGCTGGGTGACAGAGCAAGACCCTGTCTCAAAAACAAACAAAAAACAATTTCATTCTCTAATTCATGTTTAGAAAAGAACATTGGTTTAAAAAAATTTTTTAAAGAGTTGTTTTGAGAACAAGGATGCCACTTCCTCTTCACATGGCACCTATCTATACTTCTGAGAACCATGAAGACTCTCTAATTATCTTCATATTTTCTATCCTCACCTTGTTTCTTTGGTCCCAAACATTTATAGCTTCCTTCCCCATTCTTCTTAATTGCTGCTTCATTGTGCTATGCATAGAAGTGGTGCAGAATTCTTGGGATTTTTTTTTTCTACACTACCCCCTTCCTTTGCTCTCCATCTCAGAAGACTAGAAGACAACTTGGTAAGTGTTGAATATATTGTTTCTCAGACTTCTTCACTCAAAAACCAAAACCTTCATATGACCCACATCTGTTGAGGATTTACTTGATGGTGACCAAGATGACAGCTGCCCACTGCTAAACAACCCAATGTCAACAACTCTTTTTCTTGTCTTTCTGCTCTAATGGGACATCTTCTCTGTTTTATTTCTTGAGCAGAAATTTTTCTTAAAACCATCAAATGAACTGTGAAATTGGCTTGGTCATTAGGAATATGAAACAGACCAGGCATGGTGGCTCACACCTGTAATCCCAACACTTTGGGAGGCAGAGGCAGGAGGATCACATGAGGCTGGGATTTCAAGACCAGCCTGCACAGCACAGTGAGACCCCAGTCTCTACAAAAAAAAAAAAAATAGCCAAGCAGGGTGGCATGTGCCTGTAGTCCCAACTACTCAAGAAGCTGAGGTGGGAGGATAGCTTGAGCCCAAAAGGTTGAGGTTGCAGTGAGGTGAGGTCACGCCACTGCACTACAGTCTGGGCAACAGGGGGAGACCCTGTCTCTACAAAAAAAAAAAAAAAAAAAAAAAAAAGGATATGAAACATTCACCACAGATAGTAGTTCAAGTTCATGCAAGAGAGAGCTATACCCTTGCACAGTGATAGGATGCTTTATTACATGCCACACTAGTGTTATACATCCAGAGTCTTAGTCAAGCTGAAGCTAGACCAGCACCAAATTTCATAAACACTGTCTATGATTATTTGAGCCTTCGTTAGTTAAAAAAATGTAAAGATTATCCTCTCCAGCCATGATTTAAAAAAAGAGAGAGAGAAATCACTTTGTTCATTTGAAATACAGGATGATTTTAGAGTGAAGCCTGTAATTTCTCATCAACACAAATGTTCCCTCAGAGACCTAATATCCTGAATGGCCTTCATCTAGAAGCAATTGTAAATAGATAATGGAATTGAAAGGACTTTATCTTCTGGGAATGTGGATAAGACACAGACAGTCTGAACCATGTAGGCTATCAGACTCCAAAGCTCAGATGTGAAACTTAGGTTTCTTATATTTGATGATTGTTGAGAAATATTTATTCTAAGAAAATGATGTTGATATGGAAATTTTTATTTAGTTGCAGAGGTCCACAGGAAATGTTGTAAGTAAAATTTCTGAAGTTCATTTTCTTAAACAGAATTGTGACATAACAAAATATATGTGTGTTAGTTCCCTGACCTAGAATATTGGTGAGCCAATTGGAAGTAATTTGAATCCTATAATTCTCTCAGCTGCTATTACATGAATCTGGTCAATTTTACCTGTCTGATACATCCAACATGTATCAGTTAGCTTTTACTGCATAACTAACCACTTTCAAAACCTAGTTACCTAAAATAACAACTCATTTATTTAGCTCCACAAATCTGTGGTTTGACAGCTGGGCCTGTGCTTACCTGGACAGTTCCTCTGGCCTTAGAGTGTTGAGAGATTAAGTAATTTGCCCAAGGTCATATTGAAAGCTAAGATTCAAACTCAAAATTTGGCCTCAAAGTTCTTAGCCCTAGCCATTTTGCTATACTCCCTTTTATTACTACAGCATCTTAGCTTCCTCTCTAAAGGAGGAGAAATAGCCAAAGTGGTTTTATAAACACTGGTCTGTCGACTGGTACCAGTCTATGACATAAGAGTTTTCATCAGTCAGTATCAAAATGTAAAAAGGCAGGGGCAAGAAAGTAAATTTCCATAAAACTAAATGTATTCAGTTTTAAATCTTGCCCTTCCTACTTTTAGGGAGTTCAATTTTCTTTATGAATAATGTTGGTAATAGTGGATTTTTTTAAAATGTTCTTATATAGCAGAATTAAAGTTTTCCAGCTCTGTATTTATCCCTAAAATCTTTTGGGCAAGTTTCAATGTTCTATGAAATCCCAAAGTCTGGGATTCACTGATCAACCATATTTTTTCATAAATTCCACAAAATTATTTGGCCATTTTTTTTAATGCCAGTAAAAGATTACTGATGACTTGAATGCCGTTCATGTTGGGCTTTTCTAATATCTGGCCCATTTCTTCATATAAAGAAGATGAGTATAGGCCAGGCGCAGGGGCTCACACCTGTAATCCCAGCACTTTGGGAGGCTGAGACAGGTGGATCACTTGAGGTCAGGAGTTCGAGACCAGCCTGACCAACATGATGAAACCCTGTCTCTACTAAAATACAAAAATTAGCAAGGTGTGGTGGTGGGTGCCTATAATCCCAGCTACTCAGGAGGCTGAGGCTGGAGAATTGCTTGAACCCAGGAGGCGGAGGTTGCAGTGAGCTGGGATGTCACCACCACACTCTAGCCTGGGCGACACAGCAAGACTCCATCCCAAAAAACAAAATAAAAAGTAAAGAAGACAAGTATAGAACTGTAAGTTCTATACTTACTGTAAACAGATGAGTACAGGCCGGGCACGGTGGCTCACGCCTGTAATCCCAGCACTTTGGGAGGCCGAGACGGGCAGATCATGAGGTCAGGAGATCAAGACCATCCTGGCTAACAAGGTGAAACCCCGTCTCTACTAAAAATACAAAAAAATTAGCTGAGTGTGGTGGCGGACGCCTGTAGTCCCAGCTACTCGGGAAGCTGAGGCAGGAGAGTGGCGTGAACCTGGGAGGCAGAGCTTGCAGTGAGCCGAGATCGCACCACTGCACTCCAGCCTGGGCGACAGAGCAAGACTCCATCTCAAGAAAAAAAAAAAAAAAAAGATGAGTACAGAGCAATAAGTATAATATGATGTGATTTGTATTTTGTTAAAAATGGTCTTATGTGTGTATGTTGTATGTATACTTATAAAAGCATATAAAAGTTCCAGGAAGAAACACTCCAAACAGCTAACAGTGGATGTACTTGGAGGTGGCTGAATGAAATAATCACTTTCTACTCTGTATGTCTGAATTTTTTTTTTTTTACAATGTGCCCTTATTGGCTTTGTAATTAATGTAATCTTTAAATAAATAAAATCACATGTGTGTAGCACTGATGCAGAGCCTAGCCAACCTTAGTACCTAGCAGAAATCTTCACTGTGGTAAATAAGTCATCAGACACAACATTTCAAACTATACGATAATTTACATAAAACATAACCTCTGATGTTTTAAGGCTACTTATCAGCAGAGGTCTGAATAAAACAAAATTAGCAGCATGATTGTCAAATTAACAGCTACTCTCTCTTCAGATATATAAGTTCTGAAACCAGGGGTATAAACACAGGCTTTTAATTTATTTTTCATTTAATTATCCAATTAACGTTGACACTTTATAGAGTTTAGATATATTTCTAGCCCACAAAGTAAATAGCAAATTAAAAACTGATTTCTGTCATCAAATGCTCTTAAAATTTTAGAACCATCATGCTATGAGAAATTTTCAGTTGATCAAATATAGGTTTTTGAATTGAGTTAAATAATAACAAAATTTAAGAACAAAATGATCTTGCTTATGAATTAGGGCATAAGCACAGCTTCACATAAACAATGTTACCATCATCTTATCCCAGCAGCTATTACTTTGCCCCATTGAATCTTTTGTTTTTAACTATATCGTTTAGAGTGTTCGTGCTGAAAGGAAAATTTTAAAAAATCATGTTTTCTGGTTTTCAATTTCCAGTAGTGAAACTCTTTTCAAATGAGATCTTATCTGAATCAGAATGAAATGAACCCACAAAAATTAAAAATTAAAAATGTTTTTAAGAAAGAATGAAATGAGATTAAACAAACTCCCATTTGTCCCTATCCACATTTTATTTGGTGGCTCATGATGTCAGGTAGGAAAACCATGACCTATTCAAAAGCCCCCATTTGATGAATGAAGAAAGTAAGGTCCAAAGAAAGGTAAGATGAGTTGTCCAAGGGAGTTAATTGCAAATACGAGACAAGAAGCCAGATTACTGAATTCATGATGCAGCAGTTACTTATGTTCATAATCCGAATGAAAGTTGTCAGTTAAGGCTGAGCGCGGTGGCTCATGCCTGTAATCCCAGCACTTTAAGAGGCCGAGGTGGACAAATCACTTGAGGTCAGGAGTTCGAGACCAGCCCGGCCAACACAACGTGGTGAAACCCCACCTCTACTAAAAACACAAAAAATTAGCCAAGCATGATGGTGGGCACCTGTAATCCCAGCTACTCGAGAGGCTGAGGCAGGACAATTGCTTGAACCTGGGAGGCAGAGGTTGCAGTAACCCAAGATCACGCCACTGCACTCCAGCCTGGGCGACAGAGTGAGACTCCATATCAAAAAAAAAAAAAAAAGTTGTCAGTTAAGCCGTCTGTTATTTAGTCCTCTTGGAAACATATAGGTCAAGAGTCAATATCCCAAATGCACAGAAGGAGGGGTTTTTTGTTTTGTTTTGTTTATGTCTTGATGTTTGACTTTAACAATAAACAGAAGCATACGCTAAACTTTTATTTTGGGAACCACATCAAAAGATCACACATTAGCTTTAAAATCAAATACTGACTCAGTGTTGTACATCTATGCTCCATGAAGAAGAATGACTTTTAAAGCAGTGTTTTGAAAGGGATTAGGGTGAAAGGGCATCTTATCTATATGAGTGCAAAATACTGCTTAGCAGTACTCTTCAAGAGCTTTCTTCCGAAATTAAGATCATTTTTAAATTGATGGGCTTTTAGTTTTGTTTTTAATTCAAATACAATGTCCCATACCATGTTAACAGAACTTAGTAAGTTTCCATTTTTAGCCACCACAAAGAAGGAATAAGAAGTTATTCTCATAGCTGTAGCTATAGGACAATAAAATTATTCTTTCTTATAGCTACAGTACTGACCACTTGCCTGTATATTACACATTGCTTCTCAGTTGCTCACTTTATGTGGGAGGGTGTGTTGTGCTGAACTACCTTAAAGGAACCTTTGCTCTAAATTGACTTCCTGTACATGTCAACAATTAACACCATCTGACACCACTTAAGCTTTAGTTTTCTTTTCTTTTCTTTTCTTTTTTTTTTTTGAGACTGAGTCTTGCTGTGTCGCCCAGAATGGAGTGCAGTGGTGTGATCTCAGCTCACTGCAACCTCTGCCTCCCAGGTTTGAGTGATTCTCCAGCCTCAGCCTCCCAAGTAGCTGGGACTACAGGTGTGCACCACCACTCCTGGCCAACTTTTCTATTTTTAGTAGAGACAGGGTTTCATCATATTGGCCAGAATGGTCTCTAACTCCTGACCTCAGATGATCCACCCGCCTTGGCCTCCCAAAGTGCTGGGATTACAGGCATGAGCCACTGCGCCCAGCCTGGTTTTCATTATGCAAATACCTGCTAGGTCAGACCTTACCCTGGCAGGCACAGTAGCTTTTTCAGTTATTTCAAAATTTAATATTTATTATTTTCCCTGAAAAATCAGTTTTCTAAAATTTGGGTCACAAGTTGTTATTTGAGTTCATGACTAATTGGTAGTCAATATGAAGTCAAAACAAAATTTTACTGACTAGACTACATAGAAAATACAAAAAGTTTACATCTGAGCACTTTTCAGCAGGGGGAAACCATTACTTTGTCACATCTGGATATTCTAAGCTAGCCAAATTGAAGTGGGAATTTCCTGCCAGATGTTAGTTCTTTGAGCAACCTGTGAACATCTAAGTAAGTGAGGGGTTATGAGTCCTTGTTTGGTAGAGCTATACCCACTCTGGAGGCTTGCTCCTAACAGGCAGCAGACATTTTATATGTACTACCACCAGTCAGGAGGTTGTGCAACCTATTTGAAGTCAATATGATGTGCTCTTGTTAAATGTCAAAACATCGAAGGCCTCATTTTGAATGTACAACATCAGTCTTACAGATATTATATCCAGGGTGAACATTGCATTGAAATGTCCTCCCAAATGTAGATGACAAAAATTTTGTTTCATTAATAGAAAGAAGGTAAGACTGAAACACCACAGGTATTCCAGATAACTTGGATAGGGCCATTTTGTAAAGTCAGTGTAGACCAAAATATGTCTCTAAATATGAGGGAAATAAAGAATCTGAAGTGACATGAAAAATACGAAGTATTTATATCAACCTCCTGTTCTAGACGCACATGGGAATTAGGAAGTGAAAATTTCATTCAGAAGAGCTGTGCACAAAAAGTGGAAATGCATTATTCAATTGAAACAAGTAACATTTTTAAGGGGGATAAAATACTTTCTACATGATCTCACTGGTTTTGTCGTCCTCCGTAAGGGAAAATATTGACATTTACCAGACTGTTTGCTCCAGCTTTCTGATCTCCTGCAGTTTATTTTTATAACAACCTTATCGATGGGCCTCTTACCCAGCTCTCTAGGTTTAACTGAGTTGAGTCGATTTGTTACCACAGCTTCAAGTAGCTGTTACAGAACAAGCAAGACATCCTAATAAAGCTGTAAACTTGTTTACTCAAACAGAGTATTGATTTTACTTGGAGGGGAAGAAGCCTGTTCTTAGCACAGTGTCAGGGTGGATGAATTTCACTGCAGTTTTTCATTGTCATCTGTCAGGGTTGTGAAACACTAAGTAAAGCCATCAGAGGATAATTAGAAGTACCAGAAATTTAGCCCCTAAAATCAGTTAACCACTTGGGAGTTTTGTAGCTTAATTAGCTTTTATTAAAACTTTCCCTAGTATTAATAGCCAAGCACTTTTAATGGTATTTCCAGGTAGATCACGATATCAAGATTGTGACTTGTTAAATATATGAATTTAATGGCTAAGGGTTTTTCAGACTTTTTCTCACTCTAAATTAGGCTACCACTAGAACACAATTAGAACCAAAACCAATGTAAAGATACAGTGATCTGTACTTATACTAGCAGAATAAATGCATGATTTTTTTTTCTGAAAAATCAACTTAAAAGAAGTAGTAAAACAATTATAAAATAATTTAAGCCAGGCTCAGTGGCTCATACCTGTAATCTCAACACTTTGGGAGGCCAAGGCAGGAAGATTACTTGAGCCTAGGAGTTCAGAATGAGCCTGGGCAACATAGTGAGACTCCTGTGTCTACAAAAAATTAATAAATTAGCCGGGCATGGTGGTGCACACCTATAGTTCCAGCTACTCAGGAGGCCAAAGTGGGAGGATCGCTTGAGCTCAGGAGGTCAAGGCTGCAGTGAGCCGCGATCACACCACTGCATTCCAGTCTGAGTGACAAAACAAAGCCCTGTTTCAAAAAATAAAAATAAAACATGTCTTTGTAGAAAAATCCAGTTTGTTTTTGTAACACAATGTGATCTAAACACATAAAACTGTCAATGCCACCCTTATTTTTAAATACCTTGATTAAAGCAGATTCTAAAGTATTCTAGCTTACTTTAAGTTAGTCATTGTCTTAACAATAAAAGTTGATGCACGTTGTGCAAAAGGCAAGCATCAGAGTAAGGAGTTGCTTACCTTCTATAGAAACTGCATTAGCTACTGAGCTTCATGAAAAGCATTCATGTGAACACTACCTGACCTCTTCCAAATGTCTAGAAAAACAAATCACAGTTGAAAAAAATCACCCACCTAGAAAATGAACAAAAAAACTGGAAATTTATTAAAAATAAGTTTGACCTTCTCTCATGATGCTGCAGTCAAGCAAAAATGAAAAATAAGTTTGACCATTATATTTAAAGTACATCTTCCCATATCTAAATAATTCATTTAGTGCTTTATGGTAAACTTTTTATGTCTTCTTGCACTACTGCCTCGGCCTATCTAAATGACTAATAAAAATTATGATATCTCTGGGATGACCAGTTCTAAAGCCTAAGGGTAACAGACTCTGTCAGAAAGAACAGCAAAAGATGTTGGGTTTTCTTTGTGTTTGAAATGCTTTGTCACATGTTTATCTGTGCATATAGTTCTAAGCCAAATTCTACCCTGAATTGCTTTAAGCCACAAAGTAGCAGGTTGTAAAATATTGTTACATAAGAGGGCACCTCTAGAGCTTGCTCTTCTAATTTTTCAAAAGGTAGAAGAAATTGACTTTTCACAATTGTATTTAGATCATTCTTCCATATTAAGGTATTCAAAAACAGAAAACATAAAGGATATGGATTTATGATTATATCATTTTTATGTGCATCTCAAAAGGCCCACAATACAGTAATTTATTTTATTCTATGCAATTTTCTTGAGAATGACAGCATGTGAGAGAGCTGGTTGGATGGGGAGGGGCAGTATATAGTAGGGTAGCCATATTTGAGCTGCAAGGCACTGTTTACTCTGACTCCTTCAGTCAAAAGGAGCATAAACCCATTTCACCTAGTTCAGGTTAAGGAATTTTTTTTTTGTAAGGAAGATATTATAACATAGTGGTTAAGACACTGGGTCAAAATATGTGGGGTTTTTTGTTTGTTTGTTTTGGTTTTTTTTGAGGTGGAGTCTCGCTCTGTTGCTTAGGCTGGAGTGCAGTGACGCAATCCCGACTCGCTGCAAGCTCCGCCTCCCGGGTTCACGCTATTCTCCTTCCTCAGCCTCCCGAGTAGCTGGGACTACAGGCGCCCACCACCACGCCTGGCTAATTTTTTGTATTTTTTGGTAGAGACAAGGTTTCACCGTGTTAGCCAGGATGGTCTCAATCTCCTGCCTCCTGATCTGCCCGCCTAGGCCTCCCAAAGTGCTGGGATTACAGGTGTGAACCACTGCACCTGGCCCCAAAAGATGTGGTTTTAAGTCCTGGTACCACATTAACTAGTTGTGGGACTGCTGTGGTTTGAATGTGTCCCCTCTAAAATTCTAGCATTGTCAATGTGATAGTATTAAGAGGTGGGGACTTTAAGAGGTGATTAGGCCTTGATGGCTCCTCTCTCATTAATGGGATTAAGGCCCTTATAAAAGAGGCTTCATGCAGCATTTGGCTAGCTTGCTCTTCCACTCTGGCCTACCCTTCCACCCTCACAAGACACCAAATGCCAACAGCTTGATCTTGAACTTCAAAGCTGCCATAATTGTGAGACAATAAATTTCTGTTCTTTATGTATTACCCAGTCTCAAGTATTCTGTTGTAGCAGCACAGACTATGAGAGAGACTATGGACAAGTTACTTCTCTTTTTTGTTTGTTTGTTTTTTGTTTTTTGTGTTTCTTTTTTAGAGGGAGTCTTGCTCTGTCACCAGGCTGGAGTGCAGTGGCACGATCTCGGCTCACTGCAACCTCCGCCTCTCGGGTTCAAGCGATTACCCTGCCTCAGCCTCCCAAGTAGCTGGCGACTACAGGCGTGCGCCACCACGCCCGGCTAATTTTTTGTATTTTAGTAGAGACAGGGTTTCACCATGTCGGCCATGATGGTCTCTATATCCTCACCTCGTGATCCACCCGCCTCAACCTCCCAAAGAGCTGGGATTACAGGAGTCAGCCACAGTGCCTGGCCGTTACTTAACATCTCTAAGCCTCCGTTTCCTCATTTATAAAAATGAAGATAATGAGTACCTATCTCATTTGGGTTATTATGAAAGTTAAATGAAGTAATGTTTATAAAGCACAACACCTGATACATAGTAAGAATTCATTAAGTGTTACATATTATAAGAGGGGTCTCAAAGAAGTCTCAAACAAGAACCAGAATGACAAGTTTTCACTGAAAGTATAGCCAGATGGTGATTGTAGGTTCAAGTCAGTTCTGGAGACCTCAGCAGCAGATACTGGATCTTCACTCCAGTCCTTCACTAATTAATGCTACTGAGCTGCAGTACATGTCTGCATCTTACTGTCTCATAGTCAGCTTCCCAGCCTGTCTTTGTTTTCCATTCTGGCTCCTAAAAGAGAACACTGGGTTATTAGCTCAATTGACTTTTTATACAATGTCATTAGTAGGACACTAGGAGATCCATAAGTTGTTTGCCCTTGAACGAGATGCCTACCCTTTGTTCCATTTAATAGTAAAGGTTGAATTTACGTGCACAAAACATTCTGCAGTGCTGGAAGTGATTTTTCTTAAAAGGGTAATACGTGGATGGGCTCTATAAACATTGTGTTTGCATGCCTTGTCCACTACCTTCTTCCCATATTTATAGTTCTGAAAATGTTCCCTACAACGTGATCCATCTATCATACAATACATGGAACATCAAACAGCTTGTATCTCAAGCTAGAAACCTAGACGCCCTTCCTGAGTCCTTCCATTCCCTCTCTCCAAACCGTCAGTGAGTTCTTTTGATTCCGTTTTAAGGATGTATCTCAAATTTGTCCACTTCTATTTCTCTGTCATGACTTTAGCTTAGGCCTGTTTTCCACCTACTGTAGTAGTTTCCTAACTGATGTCTATGCCTTCACTCTTTCTGGAACTTTATTCCATTTTCTGTATAATAGCCAAAATAGTCACTTTAGGAAGAAGTTGAAATATTTCATTCCCCTGCTTACAACCTTTCCGTTGCTTCTCACTGCACTTAGCCTAAAAATCCAAGCTCCTGTGGTGATTTAAAAAAATCTATATGATCTGCTATGTTTGTATCTTTATTTCATTCCATTTTCACCTTTGCCTGCATGATGTAGCTATACTGTCAGTCTTCTTTCAGGCCTTAGACACTTTGTACAGTGGAGTTTACTTTGCCTAGAATGTTCCTCCCCTACTCTTTAAAAGTCAACTCTTCTGTAATCATCCTATCTAAAATGGGTCCCTTGACTATTATTCTCTCCTGTTACTCAGTTCTTTTTCATAGTAGCACTTAACACTCTGGAATTGTCTTATTTACTTATTTGTTTACTTGTTTTTGTCTATTTCCCCCATTACAATATAAGTTTCAGGAGAATAGGAACTGTAAGTGTCTTATTTACCAGCGTATCCCCAGGACCCAGCACAGTGCCTGGCATATAAGACTCAGTAAATATTAGTTAAATAAATGAATATATCAATCATATGCACAGCTGCAAACCGATTTGCCCCTACCATCAAGTAAAGACCATTTAGTCGGTATTTCTAGGAATTTGGTTATTGAGGTATATCATAAGAAGGGGTTAGAATAAGTCAGGAAATAGGATCAGGTCAACTTAGTATAAGAGTAACCCAAGCTAGGCCAGGTGCAGTGGCTTACGTGTGTAATCCCAGCACTTTAAGAGGCTGAGGTGAGACAATAAATTGAGCCCAGGAGTTCAAGACCAACCAGAGCAATATCGTGAGACCCCCATCTGTATCAAAAATTAAAAAATTAGCCAGACCTGGTGGCAAACACCTGTAGTCCCAGTTACTCAGGATGGTGAGATAGGAGGATCTGTTAAGCCCAGGAGGTCAAGGAAACAATGAGCCATAATCGTGCCACTGCACTCCAGCCTGAGTGTGTATGTGACTAATCCAGAAACAGAGAGACTGATCATACTACCTTTAGTGTCACTTAAAATAAAGGATGCTGGGCTGGGGGACATGGTGGCTCACACCTGTAATCCCAGCACTTTGGGAGGCCGAGACCGGATCATGAGGTCAGGAGATCGAGACCATCCTGGCTAACACGGTGAAACCCCGTCTCTACTAAAAATACAAAAAATTAGCCGGGCGTGGTGGCGGGCTCCTGTAGTCCCAGCTACTTGGGAGGCTGAGGCAGGAGAATGGCTTGAACCTGGGAGGCGGAGCTTGCAGTGAGCCGAGATCATGCCACTGCACTCCAGCCTGGGCGGCAGAGCAAGACTCTTATCTCAAAATAAATAAATAAATAATAAAATAAAATAAATAATAAAAGATGCTATGGAGAGAATACATGTGTTAGGAAAGAAGGTAGTATTTAATAATAATTGTACTAAGTAGTTATAGTACAGATACAAAAAATTTATTCTCAAGATCATAATCCTGAACATCAGTTCCTGCTGTAATAGGCAGTAACATACAGGTCAGAGACTCCAGTCAAGATTTCATAAAATATATTAAAGTTATCCAGTAGATCTCCACGTTGATTCCTGACATCACTCTCAAGTCCCCTAATACACACATCACACTCTCAAACTTACAAATTTGGTTTGCCAAAATGTCCAGTGGGAAGGGTTTAATTCAGCAGATAATAGAACCTTGCCCTGTCCTACCTAGGATCTTTGCTGCAATTCCTTCGTTTATAGGTGTGAGTGGGGTAAAAAGTAGCTCATCCATAAAGGAGGCAGTGAAAATCTCTAGTGAAGAGCACTGAGCCTGGGACATAACCTGTTTCATTTTCCACAGCTTCTTTACCTCAAGCCACAGAATTGTTCTTAGCTCTTTAACTTTTGTCAGCACCCACATCAAATCAACAAACTTGTTTATTTTTCTTCTTCCCTTACTATCTATCACCCAGAATAGTGGTTCTCAAACTTGAGCGTGCATCAGAATCATCTGAACACTTGTTAAAAGATCTGTTGCTGGACCCTCTCCCAGGGCTTCTGATTTAGTAGGTCCGTGATGGGGCTTAAGTGATACTGATGCAGCTGGTTCAGTGAACATGCTTTGAGAACCATTTCTGGAAAGAATTTTGCAGTAGATTCCCATTTGATCTCTCTGCAAGCAGTCTCTTTCCTAGTAAGTTCATATTCCACACTTCTGCCAGGGTTAGCTGCCCAAAAGCAATGTAATACACCTCCCCTGTATCAGAGTTTGGTTGGCTCTCTATTTATTATAGTATAAAATCCAAATCAGGCTGGGTGTGGTGGCTCACACCTGTAATCCCAGCAATTTGGGAAGCTGAGGTGGGTGGATTGCTTGAACTCAGGAGTTTGTTACCAGCCTGGGAAACATGGGGAAACCCCATCTCTACCAAGAATACAAAAAATTAGCCAGGCATGGTGGCACACACCTGTGGTCTGAGCTACTCAGGAGGCTGAGGTGGGAGGATTGCTTGAGCCTGGAAGGCAGAGGTTGTAGTGAGCTGAGATCACACCACTATTCTCCAACCTGGGTGATAGAATGAGACCCCGTCTCAAAAAAAGTCCATATCACATCATACAAGATCCTTGACGATATGTCCCCATTTTGTCTTTCCCGCTGTGTCCCCAACTCAGCTGACCTTTGACTATATTGCAAAATAAGCTTTGTCCTGTCAACAGCATGGCTTTTTTTTTTCTGCTTATAATGTCTATCTCTGCAAAATGTTATTCATTCAACACCCAGCTCATGTCACCTTCTCCAAGATGCATTTCTAAATGTCCCCCAATTGAGGTGTTATGTTATTTTTAAAGTGCATACGTGGCTTTCTCTCCTAAAGCTATAAAACCCTCAAGGACAAACACTGTGTTTTATCCATCTTTGACTCCTTTGGTGCACCCAAAGCCCAGTACCTAGACATTCAATAGCTGTTGGTTGATGGAATGAATCCAGGTACTTCTGACAGATTCCAGATTTTTACTTTCTTTTGTTTCTTATAATAAAAATGTAGTATAGAAGCAGTCATGGCATGAGTCTAGTAAACTGAGGATTCAGATTAGTCAAAGTTATAATTTATCTTATTCCCTTTCCTAAAGCAGCTAGAGATAATGAAAATAAAACCTTTAAAAAGAATGTAACACCTTTAAGTTGACTGCCTCGTGTACACTGTGGCAGCATATATCTGGTAATCATTGGTATAGGAGGTAAGTTTAACAGGCCAGTTTAAGACAGCATATAAACCATCACTAAAGGACAGATAGCTAAGAAAGATGGAAAGTAAACAAATAATTGAAAAACCAGGTTGACCCAGAAATGACTAAGAACAAAGTTTGTGCAGGGAGACAGGGAGAATTGAGTCCAGTACTGTTAGTTGCTGTAAAATATATCAGGTTTGCTTTAATTACATGGTAATGCTTCTAAGAACAAAGGTAATTACATGATAACTTATGTTACTACTCCCATATTATCTCTAAATAACTATGTAATTAGCTTGTCACTACTATACAGTGTGAAGTTTGATATTACTCATGGATAAAGAACATTGGTAACTTAAGTGAGTGAGCAAGGGTGGGGTGAGGGATGGAGGCAGCAGGGAAATCATAGAATTATTACAATCAGGAATGCAAATGGTTAATTAGATCATTGCACCCAGTCCTTAAGGATCTGAGCCAGAGCCATGGAGAATACCAAACGAGTCTGAGGTAAATTCTCCATGGCTTGTCACAGTGTCTTCTGAAGACCATAAACATACAACAAAGTAAGTTGACAAAGCACTGCAACAGATCAATGAGTTTGGGATATAATGCATGTAATTTTAAACAGTTCCTTTTATTTGGGGAGGTTTTTCTTTTAAGTAAATATTAAGAATTTTTTTAATTGAAAAATATTTCACTCATCTCATTTTCCAACATCCTGAGGTTATATGTGTGGCCTATGGGGTGAGGATGTGTAGCACCGGGAACTCTCATTTATTGCTGGTAAAAAATGCAAAATGGTAAACAACCACTTTGGAAGACAATTTGGCAATCTCTTACAAAACTAAACATACTCTTACCATATGATCTAGCAATCAGGCTCCTTCATTGCCCAAATGATTTAAAAACTTACGTCTTCACAAAAACCTGCATGCATATGTTTATAGCAGTTTTATTCATAATTGACAAAACTTGGAAGTAGCTACATATCTTTCACTAGGTGAATGGATAAACATTATCGATACAATAAAATATGATTCAGCCAACAAAAAGTAATGAGCTATCAGCTGGGCATGGTGGCTCACACCTGTAATCCCAGCACTTTGAGAGGCAAAGGCGGGCAGATCACTTGAGGCCAGGAGTTCAAGACCAGCTTGGCCAACATGGTGAAACCCTGTCTCTACTAAAAATACAAAAATTAGCTGGGCATGGTGGCAGGCGCCTATAATCCCAGCTACTTGGGAGGCTGAGGCAGGAGAATTGCTTAAACCCAGGAGGAGAAGGTTGCAGTGAGCTGAGATCGTTCCATTGCACTCCAGCCTGGGCAACAAGAGCAAAACTCCATCTCAAAAATAAAAAAAAGAAAGAAAGAAATGAGCTATTAAGCCAAGAAAAGACATGAGGGAACCTTAAATGCATGTTGCTAAATGAAAGAAGGCAGTCTTAAAGGCTACATACTGTGTGATTCTAACTACAGTCATGCACCACATAACATTTTGGTCATTGACAGACCACATATATGGCAGTGGTCTCGTAAGATTATAAAACCTTATTTTTACTGTACCTTTTCTATGTTTAGATATGTATAGATACATAGGTACTTAACATTTTGTTACAATTACCTAAAATTCAGTAGAGTAACAGGCTATACAGGATTGTAGCCTGGGAACAATAGGCTATACCATCTAGGTTTCTGTAAGTACACTCTGATGTTTTCACAATGACACAATCACCTAGTGGTCCATTTCTCAGAATATATCCCCGTTGTTAAGCAACTCAAGACTGTATATCACATGCTGGAAAAGGCAAAACTATGGAGACTGTAAAAAAGTCAGTAGCTACCATGGGCTGGAGCTGTGGCGCAAGGAGAGAGGGATGAATAGGTAGAGAGCACTGAGGATTTTTAGAGCAGCAAAACTGTTTTGTGTGATACTTTAATGGTGTATATTATATTTGTCAAATCCCACAGAATATACAACACAAAGTGTAAGCCCTAATGTAAACTACAGACATTATTTAATGATAATATGTCAATAATGGCTCATCGATTGTAACAAATATACCCACTAACTAATGTAACAGATTAATCATAGGTGGAACTGGGGAGTAAGGGGATGAGGGAAGATTTGGGAACTCTCTGTATTTTCTGCTTCATTGTTTTGTAAACCTAAAACTGCCCAAAAATATAAAGTCTACTAATTTTTTTAAACCCAAGTGGGAAAACATTTCTTCCATCCATCTTATTCTACTGACATCTTGGGTGTGTATGATGGTCTGTGTTTCCCAGTGCCATCAATTTCACTGCCTTAAGGTGCTATGGCTTAGACTTGTGTCCTGTGGCCAGTGACCTCACAGTTTTTACCAAAATACTTGTTTTCATTGCTATCACGTGATAGCTACTCTAAGTATGATTATCCTTCTTAATTCTGTTAGGAATCCCCCCGGCATTCCCTGTGAGGGAAGTATTAGTCCTTGAATTTCCGTTTCAAAAGATGCGTACTGATTTACTTGGTATACAGCTTCTGTAAGAGGAAGTTTCATTTGGGAAAGAAAGGTTGTGCTAAGGTTCCGTCAGAAACTTTCTAAATTGCCTTCTCTAAAATTGCCTGTGTTTCCCTAAGCCTAAGAGTAAAATACAGGAAATAGTGATGATTTTTATGTGCTTGAGGAATCTTCTAAGAAGAGTGACCAATTTCATTCTGCTTATACTGATACTTGTACTGATTTACCTTGTGGAAAACTCATCCAGTGGCTACAGTTACTAACTCACTCCAAAGGCATGAGTGGGAAACTATTAAAATAAAACATCACTTAGCTGAAACTCTTGAATGGTTGCTCTTAATAACCATTTTTCTGAATAGTTTAAAGTTCCCATGTTTTTTTAAAAGGTTTATTGACTTAGATCTGATTTGAAAAGTATAATGTAGCTTATTATAGAATATTTAAAACATAAGAAAAACAAACAGGAAAAAAGTCATCCCAACTCTAGAAACTTAACTTTTTTCAAACACTTTTTTTTTTTTTTTTTTTTTTTTTTTACTATTTTGACTAAACATGTTTCTAAATGTACTGCTTGGATCTGACTAAAGACTAAAAATGGAAGGAAACCCAAGTAGAAATTATAAAGTCAGGATCAGGCCAGTGTGGTAGCTCATGCCTGTAATCCGAAAACCTTGGGAGGCTGAGGTGGGAGGATCACTTGAGGCCAGAAGTTGGAGACCAGCCTGGGCAACCTAGTGAGGCCCCATCTCTACCCAAAAAAAAAAAAAAAAAAAGAAACTTATTTATTGAATTTCCTCTCTTTAAAGGTATCATATGCAAAACAGAAGGTTTGGGGGTTTTGGGGTTTTTTGTTTGTTTGTTTTTTGAGACAGGGTCTCCCTCTGTAGTCCAGGCTAGAGTACAGTGGCACAATCATAGCTCACTGCAGCCTCAAACTCCTGGGCTCAAGCAGTCCCCACTACCTTAGCCTCCCGAGTAGCTAGGACTAAAGGTTTACACCACCATGCCCAGCTAATTTTTCTATTTTTTGTAGATACAGGGTCTTGCTGTGTTGCCAGGGTTGGTCTCAAACTCCTGGGCTCAAGCAATTCTCCTGCCTCAACCTCACAAAATGCTGGGATTACAGGCATGAGCTGCTGTGCCCAGCCAGAAATTTTCATTTTAGCACAGTTTAATCTTTCGCTTTCTGGTTTCTGCTTTTTTTGTGTCTTATTTAAGAAATGTTTTCTACCTCTAGGACATAAAGATATTTTTTATTTTCTTCTAAAAGTCTTACTATTTTTCCATTTACATTTAACTCATTGATAGACCTGGAATTCTTTTTTTTTTTAAATATAGAGTGAGGTAATGTTATTTTTCCAAATTGAAAACTAGTTGCCTAAACACTACTTTTCTAAGAAGCCATCTTTTTCCCATGAATTTGCAATGGCAACTCTGTTGTAGCTCAAGTTTCCACCTTTTCCCTATTTATTTATAGCTATGCCAACAAACACCACATTTATTATTATAGATTTTTAGAAGTGCTTAATCTGGTAAGGCTAGTCTCTCCTATCATTTTTACTTCAGTAAGTGTATATGCCTGTTCTTGATCCTTTGCTTTTTCATATAAATTTTAGAATCAACTTCTCAGGTTCCCAAAAACATTGTTGAGACTGTGATTGAATTTGTATTGAATGTTATCTTCTTCTCCAATAACCCAGCATATCTCTCCATTTAGGTCCTTTGTAATATCTTTCCATAAAGTTCTATAGTTTTCTTTATTAGAGGCTGGCATAACTTGCATCGCTTTTGTATTTTTACCAAATTACATTTTTAAAACTGTTGCTCTCGTATATATATGTGTGTGTGTGTGTATATGTGTGTATGTGTGTATATATGTATATATATGTATGTATATTCTATATACAAAGCTGCTCTCAATGAAAATATTGACAAATTTATTTCTTTTACAATTCCTGTGTATGTGTGTGGGGTGTGTGTGTGTGTGTGTGTGTGTGTGTGTGTGTGTGTCAAGATCTCGCAGTGTTGCCCAGGATAGAATGAGTACAGTGGCATGTTCACAGCTCACTGCAGCCTCGACCTACTGGGCTCAAGCAATCCTCCCACCTCAGCCTCCCAAGTAGCTGGAACTACAGTCATGTGCCACCATGCCCAGATAATTTCTGTATTTTTTGTAGAGCCGAGGTTTCAATTTCTTACCCAGGCTGGTCTTGAACTCTTGGGCTCAAGCGACCTGCCCACCTTAGCCTCCCAAAGTGCTGGAATTACAGGCACAAACTACTGCACCCAGCCTCCCTTTACAATTCTTAAATTTTTTTTAGTCTTGTTACTTTTGTTAGGGCTTCCCCACTATGTTAAATAGTATTGATTTTTTATTTTATTTTATTTTTTGATACAGAGTCTTACTCTGTCACCCAGGCTGGAATACAGTGGCACAATCTCAGCTCAACACAACCTCCACCTCCTGGATTCAAGCAATTCTCATCCCTCAGCCAACCGAATAGCTAGGATTACAGGCACACACCACCACACCTGGCTAATTTTTGTATTTTTAGTAGAGATGGGGTTTCACCATGTTGGCCAGGCTGGTCTCGAACTCCTGACCTCAAGTGATCCACCAGCCTTGGCCTCCCAAAGTGCTGGGATTACAGGTGCAAGCCATTATGCCTGGCCTGATTATTATTATTTTATTTTTATTTTTTATTTATTTATTTATTTATTCATTTTTTGAAACGAAATCGTTCTGTCGCCCAGGCTGGAGTTCAGTGGCTCGATCTCGGCTCACTGCAAGCTCCACCTCCCGAGTTCATACCATTCTCCTGCCTCAGCCTTCTGAGTAGCTGGGACTGCAGGCACCCGCCACCACGCCCAGCTAGTTTTTTTTTTTTTGTATTTTTAGTAGAGACGGGTTTTCACCGTGTTAGCCAGGATGGTCTTGATCTCCTGACCTTGTGATCTGCCTGCCTCGGCCTCCCAAAGCACTGGGATTACAGGCATGAGTCACCACGCCCAGCCCTGATTATTATTTTTAATAGGACTGTGTATGTTTTCTATTTATTCATAATTTTACTGTTTCCCTTTTCCCACATTTTCTGCAGTTATTGGGTATGACTTTTATAATCAGAAAAACAATATTTTCACTTGCTTTCTTAAAAATAAATAATCTCTTAGTGAAGGCCTGAGGGGTCCTTATAGGTGTAATATGGATGGCCATGGAGCTGCTATGGCTTCAGGCTTTATATATATGAGGTATTGCTATCTATTCACAGTATTCTCTGACCTTTAAATTTATGTGGCTTAAAATCTATTTTCAATGCATAAACATGTGTATATTTTTCCAGGTGAACAATGTACTACCTAGATGTATAATAATTTAAATTTAGTGTAAAATGAGATTTTTTAGAACAAATTATATATTTCCAAAAACTTTAAAATGTTTAAACTCTACATAGGCATATGGTGGTCTACTATATATAAAAGGTTTCTGGGAACTATTTAAGAAGATAAAAATAGAGCCACTGACATGTATTTGTACTGTATCTTTGGGAAAACAATTTCAGCGTAATATATACTTGTAAAAAGTGAATTAGTAAAACTATATTCTGGCCGGGCACAGTGGCTCACACCTGTAATCCCAGCACTTTGGGAGGCTGAAGTAGAAGGATTGCTTGAGCCCAGGGGTTCAGACCAGGCTGGGCCACATGGTGAGACTCCATTTCTACAAAAAATAGAAAAGTTAGTCAGGCATAGTGGCACACACCTGTAGTTCTAGCTACTCAGGAGGCTGAAGTGGGAGGATTGCTTGAGCCCAGGAGTACAAACAAAAACAAAAAAAACTTTATTCCTCCAAGTTTAAAAAGTGCAGCTTGCTTACTTGTTGACAAGCTGCTGAATATAGAATGAACAGTAATAGAGTCTACTGGGTTTTAAGTTCCAGCTACCATGAAAAACTATTAAGGAACTATAAATAGAAAAGAAAAAATGGACTCATAAAGACTTTGTTCATTTCCTTCTAAAATATCCCTAGCTCTTATTAAGTGTCTCCATTAAGGCTTCCATACCCACTGACAATATTACTCGATTCTCTGTAAATGACACTAAGAAAATTCTAGTTGCTATAGCTCTTCTATAGTAACTACATGGAATAGACAGCTTAAGTTAGGAAATTACATTGCCTTTTGAGCACACCAGCAATCCTACCTCTGTGTGCTTTGAGGAAACTAGTGTAGCACCTCCTCTTTTTGTACAACTTTAACATATGTTTCAGGTCTCATGTCAAATACTAGATACAATTTGTCAATTTATTGATCGCACTTTGTAACATCAGTAAAAGTCTAAATAAAATCAACCAGAAGATAATAGGCTGCACCAATTGTTAATGAACAGAGGTTTATTTGGAAAGATTGTTCCAAGATTCAGAGCCAGCTAACAATAGCTCTAGGAACCCAATTTATTGTCGATGAGAGATTCTCACCTTATGCCTCGTCAGCTAGAGGACCTAAAGTCTATAATGTCTCCTAAAGCTGGGAAAAGCCTGAGAGGCCCAGGTTGATACGCCTATGTGTAACAGGATAGAGAGAAGGAACCAAAGTAAAAAGGCAACAACAACTGCCTCAGCATATGAGTTCTTGATTTGGAAAAACCTGCATTGATGGTTCTTGTTCTCCGGTGTAATGCCTCCTATGCCTGCTCTCTTGGCTGTGTTGAAAAGCATACATACAGAGCTGTGCTCTTCGTTTTCAAGATGATGTACTGATAAGGACCACAAGCCAGTGGCACTGGGAAAAAGGGATCCTAAGAGACTTTTTCTTATTAAACATACATTCAAAGTCAGTTATTTAATATTTTGCTTTTTGGACTCTTGGTAAGCCCAAATCTTGTTCTAAAAAGAGCAGACTTTTTTGTTTTGTTTTGTTTTGTTTGAGATAGTGTCTCACTCTCTCTCCCATTCTGGAGTGCAGTGGAGCGATATGGCTCACTGCAGCCACAACCTCCCAGGCTTGGGTGATCCTCCCACCTCAGCCTCCTGAGTAAGTAGCTGAGACTACATGTGTGTACCACCACGCCTGGCTAAATTTTTGAATTTTTTTGTAGAGACGGAATTTTGCCATGTTGCCCAGGCTGGTCTCAAACTTCTGGGCTCAAATGATCTGGGTGCCTCAGCCTCCCTAAGTACTGGGATTACAGGCATGAGCCACCACTCCTGACTTGTTTTTGTTTTTTTGTTGTTGTTGTTGCCCAAACTAGAGTACAGTAGGCTCAATCACAGCTCACTGCAGCCTCAACCTCCCAGCTCAAGCAGTCCTTCCACCTCAGCCTCCCAAGTAGCTGGGATTGCAGGTGCATGCCACCACACCCAGCTAATTTTTTTTTTTTTTTTTTTTTTTTTTATGTAGAGACGAGTCTCCCTGTGTTGCCCAGGCTGGTTTCCTGGGCTCAAATGATTCTCCCATCTCAGCCTCCCAAAGTGCTCAGATTAGAGGTGAGGCATGAGCCACCCGACCTAGCCTTTTTTTTTTTTTTTTTTTTTTTTTTTTAATACCTGCAAACCACACTTATCTGCTATAGTGTTTACCAACCACACTCTGGGGCCTGAGGCTGTGTTTCAGTGAATGAAATATTAAAAAGTACTTTGTTTACTTGCTGACACAGTACAGTATTTGTATCTATTAATAGCATATTGTTATTGTTGGTTTTTTTTTCGAAAAACACTTTATTGGAATAATATACTTAAAATGCAGGGAACTTTTAAAAATAGAGTGAGGCCAGGCATGGTGGCTCACACCTATAATCCCAGCACTTTGGGAGGCCGAGGCAGGCGGATCACCTGCAGTCAGGAGTTCAAGACCAGCCTGGCCAACATGGTGAAACCCGTCTCTACTGAAAATACAAAAACTAGCTGGGTATAGTGGTGCATACCTGTAATCTCAGCTACTCAGGAGGCTGAAGCAGGAGAATCACTTGAACGCTGGAGGCAGAGGTTGCAGTGAGCCAAGATCACACCAGTAGTCCAGCCTGGGTGACAGAGGAGACTCTCAAAAACAATAATAATAATAATAAAATAGAGGGTGAAAGACCAAACATCCTATAGAAAAATAAGCAAAAGATAAAAATTAATTCACAGAGAGATTTGTTCTTTAAAGATATATAAAAAGATGTTCAGCTTCACTTAATAAGAGAAATCCAGATTAAAATTATACTGAAATATTTCTAACCCATCAGACTGGCAAAAATTGAAAAGCTGGACAGTGTACTATATTGGTGAAGTTGTGGGGAAACGGTCACTCTTACATTACTAGTAGAAATAGAAAATCCTTAAACCTCTATGAAGGAGAATCACTAATAAAACTATGTATGCATATAGTTACTCATTAACCGAGCAGTTCTACTTCTAGAATTTATCCAGAAGATACGCCCCTAACAACACAAAAATACATATGTAAAAGGTTATTCATTGTAGCATTGTTTATATTTCCAAAACATTGGAAACTATGTAAATGCCCACACATAGGAGATAGATTAAACTACAGTGTATTTATACATGGAGATACTATGTAGCTGGAAAAAAGAATGAAGAAAATCTCTACCAATTGATGTAGAATGATTACCAGGAGATTTTGGTCTCTGACTACAGGAGGAGTCTCGCTCTGTCGCCCAGGCTGGAGTGCAGTGGCATGATCTCGGCTCACTGCAACCTCTGCCTCCTGGGTTCAAGCGATTCTTCTGCCTCAGCCTCCCAAGTGGCTGGGATTACAGGCACCCGCCACCACGCCCGGCTAATTTTTGTATTTTCAGTAGAGACAGGATTTCACCACGTTGGCCAGGCAGGTCTCAAACTCCCGACCTCAGGTGATCCACCCGCCTCAGCCTCCCAAAGTGCTGGGATTACAGGCGTGAGCCATGGCACCCAGCCTCCAAGAGATACTTTTAAGTGGAAAAAAAGCAAAGTATAAGAGAGCATATATAGTGTATTACCTCCTTTTGTGTTAAAAAAAAAGAAAAGAAAAGAAAAAGGAAGAAAAGGAAGAAAATGTACATACATCTGCTTACCTTTACTAAAAGAATACAGGAAGATAAACCAGAAAACAGTGAAAGTGGTTGCTTAAAGGGATGGGGAGGAGGACATAGTAAAGAGAGTCACTCTTCTTTGAGCATATCTTTTATAGAATTTTTACTTTTAGAAACATGTTAATGTTCTACGTATTTTTTAAATATTAGATCAATAAGGATAGAATGTAAGAAATGGGACTAAAACTGAAAGCAAACTGAAAAACATGAACCCAACTATTTCCAATCTTTTCTTAAGTAAAATGAGCTCCCCAAAGGGGGTAAAAAAGAGAACCAATCTAAGTTACATGCTGAACACAGTATTTGACTACACCAGAGAACGGAAAATTAACCCTAAACTCTTTTTAGTAGATTTGGATTTTTTTTCTTTTAAAGTTAGGGATGAAGTGACTTGGAAACTATTTTAGATGTATTACAAAAGTGAGTAAACAAATAAATTTGTTGATATTTTTGGGAGCTAGGTTCTCACTATAGAAGAAGGAACATACAAATAATGGGATGAGGAAAGGCAAGAAAGAACCCTGTGGAGATGGACTAGAATTGGAAGTACTGGTGTCAGCTCAATTTCTAAAATAGGTCTCTGTACACATGTATACGTATACAGTTATGGATGTAAGTGTGTGTGTGTGCATGACTATGTATACATGCATACTTCCTAGCTCTGTTCATTAACATGGTCTAGAAGCAAAGAGCACACCTGCCACCCAGATCTTGGTCTCTAATACCATTCTATGCTAAAAAGAACCAGTTATCCTCAGATAAATGGCTGATTCCAGGGCATAGTAGAGCCCAGAACATTATGCCAGAACATAAAGAAGGGATCAAAAATAATGTGATGGCATATCCAAGGACACGGGAGCCACCAGCCTGAACGGCTCCCACTGGCAAAAACTGGAATATTTTAAGGACCAAATTAATTAAGGGCTGTAAGGGATTATAAACCATTGATTTAAAAAGAATTGTGGGCCAAGCATGGTGTCTCACACCTGTAATCCCAGCACTTTGGGAGGCTGAGGTGGGCGGATCACCTTAGGTCCGGAGTCTGAGACCAGCCCGTCCAACATGGTGAAACCCTATCTCTACTCAAAATACAAAAATTAGCCAGGCATGGTGGCTCATGTAGTCCCAGCTGCTACTTGGGAGACTGAGGCAGGAGAGTCACTTGAACCGGGGAGGTGGAGGTTGCAGTGAGCTGAGATCGTACCACTGCACTCCAGCCTCGGTGACAGAGCAAGACTCCACCACACAAATAAAATAAAAATAATTGTGCATTTTTATTGATAATAAATATATTTTAAAATAATAAATGGGAGAAGAGGTAGGCTCATGTTTATGGTAGAATGGTGAGGGCTGACTGGTAAATGTGAAAATCATTTCACAGCTGCAGTTGGAAAATCATCACAGTATGAGTTGCTTCAGTTAAAAATTATGAGTGGATACTCAATCTGGGAGGGGGTTGGGACTTTTGATAAAGAACAGAATATTTATGTGATTTTTTTTTTTTTTTTGAGATGGAGTCTCTGTCGCCTCGGCTGGAGTGCGGTGGCGTGATCTTGGCTCACTGCAACCTCTGCCTCCCGGATTCAAGCGATTCTCCTGCCTCAGTTTCCCAAGTAGCTGGGACTACAGGCACCTGCCACCATGCCCAGCTAATTTTTGTATTTTTAGTAGAGACAGGGTTTCATCATATTGACCAGGCTGGTCTCGAACTCCTGACCTTGTGATCCGCCCCCCTCGGCCTCCCAAAGTGCTGGGGTTACAGGCAGGAGCCACCATGGCCAGCCTAATATGATTAGATGATTTGTTCAGTCTGTCTGTCTTCCTTCCTTCCTTCCTTCTTTCCTTCCTTCCTTCCTTCCTTCCTTCCTTCCTTCCTTCCTTCCTTCCTTCCTTTCTCTCTCTCTCTCTGGTCTCTTTCTTTCTTTTTTCTTTTTTTTTGAGATGGAGTTTTACTCTTGTTGCCTAGGCTGGAGTGCAGTGACATGATCTCGGCTCACTGTGACCTCTGCCTCCTGAGTTCAAGCAATTCTCCTGCCTCAGCCTCCCAAGTAGCTGGGATTACAAGCAAGTGCCATAACACCTGGCAAATTTTTGTATTTTTAGTAGAGACGAGGTTTCACCATGTTGGCCAGGCTGGTCTCAAACTCCTGACCTCATGATCTGCCTGCCTCGGCCTCCCAAAGTGTTGGGATTACACGTGTGAGCCACCACGCCTGGCCTATGTGATCTTAAATTGTCTATTCACAAATTGCTTGTTAGATGCAAGGGAAAAAATAGGTACTATACAATGGAGAAGTAGGACAACACCTTGATCAGGCGATCAGAATTCCTATCACCAGTGCACAGCAGATGGACATGATGTCCTCTAAATGTGACACTTTGAGAAGGATCCATCATAATGTGTGTAGTAGTCTGCCTGGGAGTGCATAGTCTGAACTTAATCATGAGAAAATATTAGACAAATCCAAAATTAGAATCAGTCTATTAAAAATGGGAAAATAAATAAATAATGGGATAAGCGCGTCAGACACAGTGGCTCACACCTGTAATCCCAGCACTTTAGGAGGCTGAGGCGGGTGGATTGCTTGAGTCCAGGAGTTCGAGACCAGCCTGGGCAACATGACAAAACCCCATCTACTAAAAGTACAAAAAAATTAGCCACGCGTTGTGGTGTGCACCTGTGGTCCCAGCTACCCGGGAGGCAGAGGTAGGAGAATCACCTGAGCCTAGGGAGTTGAGGCTGCAGTGAGCCAAAAAAAATTATGCCACTGCACTCCAGCCTGGGCAATCAGAGTAAGACCCTGTGTCAAATAAATAACAAATAAATTAAAAATGAGGTAAGGTATGACTATATTCTTCAAAAATGTCCGTATCTCAAAAGTCAAAATCTGAGGAAATGTTCCAGATTTTTAAAAACTATAAAGATACCACAGTTAAATCCTGAACTAGACTCTGTTCCAGAGGAGAAAATTTCTGTAAAGGATATTATTGGGTAATTGACTAAATTGAAATATGGACAGTAGATTAGATAACAGTGTTACTGAAGTTGATGTTGATGTCCATACTGTAGCTATGTAAAAGAATATCCTTATTCTCAGAAAAGATACACTGAAGTTTTCAGAAGTAAAAAGACATGGTAAATGTAACTTCCTCTCAAATAGTTCAGGGAAATAAAATTGTATGCAGAGAAAGAGTACATGCAAATGGTGCAAAATGTTAACAATATTGTGCACCTGGGTAGATGATATGCAGATGCTTTTTGTACTATTTTTATTCCTGCAACTTTTTTCTGAATTTGGAATCCTTTTCGAATAAAATACATTTTAAGCAGGCTAATAATTAAAAATCTAAACTAAGATTATATTGGGAAACATTATGCTAAGTGAAATAAGCTAGACACAAAAAGACAAATATTGTATGATCTCACTTATATGAGGTACCTAGAATAGGCAAATTCATAGAGACAAAAAGTAGAGTAGCAGTTACCAGGGGCTAGAAGTAAAGAGGAGTGGGGAGTTATTGTTTAATGGGTACAGAGTTTCTTTTGGGGTGATGAAAAACTTCTAAAAACGCATAGAGGTAGTAGTTGCACATTGTGAATGTACTTAATGTCACTGAATTGTGCATTTAAAATTTGTTAAAATAGTAAATTTTATGTTATGTATATTTTTCAAAATAAAAAAGTATCTTGGGGATGTTTACTTCCATTATAAAAGGATTCCCTACAATTATTTAAATATAAGCTCCCTTTGTTTATTTAAACAATTTTATACAGCTTTCAAGATTCACATCAGATATTTTTTGAAGATTCCACTTATAACTGATTATGTAGTATCTGTATTTCATTTTAGTTGGTTTTTAAAAATAGATTATTGAAAAACTGACATTCACCTTGGGCAAAGGTCTTAGCTTTTTTCAGCATCCAGGTTCTCCACTTGTCAAAGCAAAAGATTCTTCAGAATACTTCATTCATCATCTAGTTCTCTTAGAAAAAGGATGCTGGTGGTTTTGCTTCACAAAAATATTTCATAAACATGAGCTTTTTCTTTTAATCACAATGATCATACCAGGCGGAATGAAGAAAACAGATGTTGCTTATAAGGCGTCTAATAGACATGTTTGCATTGTAAGCTGATCTGACTCTGAATTTGGCATCTGCTCCATTCACTGTGTGGACTGAGCATTTTCACCTCACAGTTTGGCAGAAAAGTTAATATTGACTTTTGACTGTTACCTGAAAACTCGGTGATAAAATACTCTTACTAAACCTCTTGAGAGAGTGATTTTACAGTCTCAGCAAATGTCTTTAAAATACATCATTCTATTAACCATTTTAATTTTATTCTTTGGTTGGGAATACTTATTTGTTTCATCTAATACAGAGCATTCCCCAAATCTGACTGGGAAAAGTCTGTGTGGTCAGAATGGTAGAAGAAGGAGGACATAAATCACTTATAATGTTCTCTACAGGTCATTATACCACAGCTTCTCAATTAACCTTCATCCCCCTCAGGCTGCCCAGGGCCTCAGGGAAGGCCCAGAAGCCTAGCTGCAGCACAGTTTCTCATTATTATCTGCTCTTCTGAGTATTTGAGTGTTAACTGCAGCAGCTCAGGTTTCCCCTAAGGGGAAGGTAGCCCAGATTCTTCTGCTCTTGACCTGTCTTATTTGCAATTATCCTTTTTTTCTTTTTTCACAGTTTTATTGTGGCATAATAGACATACAATAAACGGTACGAATCTAAAGTTTACAATTGTATAACTTTGGACATATGTGTACACCCATGAAACCATCACTATGGACATATCCACTGCTCCCATGGCCTTTTCTAATCATGCCTTCCTGCTCCTTCTCATCCCCTTTTGGGTTGTTTCCAGTTTTGGGCTATTACAAATAAAGCTGCTGTGAACATTCATTTACAAGTCTTTGTGTGGATATGTGCTTTCACCTACCTTGGGTAAATACCTAGAAATAGAATGGGTCATATGATATGTGCATGTTTAGTTTTTTAAGACTGACAGATGGTTTGGGAAAGTGGTCTTAGCATTTTACATTCCCACAATTAGTGTATGAGAGTTCCAGTTGATCACACCCTTGCCAACACTTGTTATAGTCAGTCTTTTCAGTTTTAGCCATTCTGTGAGTGTGCAGTGGTATCTAATTGTGATTTTAATTTGCATTTCTGTAATGAATAATGATATTGAACATTTTTTCATTTGCTTATTTGGCATCTATCTTCTTTGCTAAAATGTTAAATACTTTTGCCTACTTTGTGTTGAGTTGTTTCTTGTTATTGAGGTACCAAGTATTTAACTGTGACAAAGTTCAGATTATTTTTTCTTCTATAAAAGTTGTATTCTTAGCCAAGTGTGGTAACTTATACATGTAATCCCAGTGCTTTGGGAGGCCAAGGCGGGCAGATTACTTGATCCCAGGAGTTCAAGACCAACCTGAGCATCTGTATAAAGAAATGCAAGAATTAGCCAGGCATAGTGGCACATGCCTGTAGTCCCAGCTACTAGGAAAGCTGAGGTGGGAGAAGAGCTTCAGCCCAGAAGGTCGAGGCTGCAGTGAGCCATGAGTGTGCCACTGCACTCCAGCCTGGGTGATAGTGAGACACTGTCTCAAAAATAAATAAATAAATTTTTTAAAAAGATAAGTTTGTACTTTTTACATCTTACTAAGTGATCTTTAGCAAACCCAAGATCACTAAGATTTTCTTCTATGTTTTCTCCTCAAGAGTTTTAGGATTTTATTCCTTACATTTATGTCTGTGATTCATTTCAAGTGAATTTTTGTAGATAGTGTAAGGTAAAGGTTGAAATGCTTTTTTTTCACACAATTTGTTAAAGTGTCCTTTCTCGATGGGATTGTTTGGGCACCTGTGTCAAAAATCAGTTGGCTATACAGAAGTAGGTTTATTTCTGGACTCTGTTCAGTTCCATTGATCTATTTGTCTATATGCTAATACCATAGTGTCTTGGTTATTATCATTCTATAATAAATTTTGAAATCAGGTAGTATAAATCCTCTGGCTTTGTTCTTCTTTTTCAAAGCTGAGTTTTCGCTAACCTAGGTCCTTTAAATTTCCATATAAATTTTAGAAGCAGCTTGTCAGTTTCTATAAGAAAAATCTGCTAGAATTTTTATTAGTATTCCAATGAATTAATAGAAAAATTCCTGCAGAACTGATAATATTGAATCTTCTGACCTTTGAACACTTTATGTCTATTTATTTAGGCTTCTTTTATATTTCTCAGCATTGTTTTGTCATTTTCAATGTGCAGGCCCTACACAACTTCTGTCAGATTTATTCTAAGGTACTTCAAATATTTGAAGTATGTGAAGTACCTTAGAATAAATATGGATAAATATTCTTATATTAACTTTTTAATCAATTTTTGTTTTTGAGACAGGGTCCTACTCTGTTACCCAGGTTGGGGTGCAGTGATGTGATCATAGCTAACCACAGCCGCAACCTTCCAGGCTTAAGCAATCCTCTCACCTCAGCCTCCTGAGTAGCTAGGTCTACAGGCATGCACCAACATGCATGGCTAATTTTTGTATTTTTTGTAGAGACAGGATTTCGCCATGTTGCCCACGCTGGTCTCAAACTCCTGAGCTCAAGCAGTTCACCCATCTTGGCCTCTCAAAGTGCTGGGATTATAGGCGTGAGCCACGATGCCTGGCTTATTCTTAGTAACTTCTAATTGTTCATTGCTCGTATGTATAATTATATATACACATTACCAGTATAGATAATTTACTTTTGTATTTTTAGTAGAGACGGTGTTTCACCATGTTGATTTTGAGACCCTATCAACACATGCTTCCCTGGCTGGGTGTGGTGGCTCACGCCTGTAATCCCAGCACTTTGGGAGGCCAAGGCAGGTGGATCACTTGAGGTCAGGAGTTTGAGAACAGCCTGGCCAACATGGTGAAACCCCATCTCTACTGAAAATACAAAAATTAGCTGGGCGTGTTGGAAGGCACCTGTCATCCCAGCTACTCGGGAGCCTGAGGCAGAAGAATTGCTTGAACCTGGGAGGCAGAGATTGCAGTGGGCCAGGATCATGCCATTGCACTCCAGCCTGGGCAACAAGAGTGGAACTCCACCTCAAAAAAAAAAAAAAAAAAAAAAAAAAAAGGAAGACCAGATTGACTTGATGGCAAGTTGTTGTGTCTCAACTTCAGCTCTTTAGAATAAATATTAGGGGAAGCTCATGATGTTTGGGAAAAGATCTCCCGACCGGGCACAGTGGCTCAACACCTGTAATCCCAGGCCAAGGCAGGCAGATCACGAGGTCAGGAGTTTAAGACCAGCCTGGCCAGCATGGTGAAACCCCATCTCTACTGAAACTACAAGAATTAGCTGGGCATGGTGGTGCATGCCTGTAGTCCCAGCTACTCAGGATGCTGAGGCAGGAGAATTGCTTGAACCTGGGAGGCGGAGGTTGCAGTGGCCAAGATGATGCCACTGTACTCCAGCCTGCGTGACAGGGCAAGACTCCATCTCGGGGGAAAAAAAAAAAAAAGACCTCCCTAATGGTAACGCGCAAGACTTTCTCTTACTGTCAAGGCTGAAGAATGAGACAGGTGCTTAGATCATATATTGGTCTGACCCAATATGACATTTCTGCTGCTGTTATACAATACTCATGTTTTTTTTTTTGCCTGTGTTCTAGGTTTTCTGTCTCAACTGGTCTCTGACAAGCCTCTGACTGAATGTATCCGTGCTGGCCACTATGCAGCAAGCATCATAATTAGACGGACTGGCTGCACCTTTCCTGAGAAGCCAGACTTCCACTGATGGAAGAGCTGAAAACACAAGCCCAGGAGTGCAGACACTGCCCTAATTGCTTCCTGAGAATTCCCATATTAATAAAGAAGAAAATTATCTGCCATTTTTTCCTACTATAATAATGCTGAATCTTAATTTAGAGGGTACAAGGGTACGGTAATGCTTGTAGAATCTTTATTATCTCAACAATCTAAAAAATGATGTTTATTTCCATAGTTTGATAGTGCCACTTAAATGCCAATTAAACAAGAATATAACATTTCAATAGAAATTTTTATTTCATTTTCAATAACTTTGTAAATTCATGTGTATTTAGTACACTGATTTGTTTTTTTACATTTCTGCTTTGAATGCAGATGCAATTTAATATAATAGATTTTTTAATGAATTAATCTTAACATAGTAATCTTTAGCTTTTTATACAAATATATTTAATTTAGGAGTATATGTGCGTCTGTACACACACATACATAAATATACCACATATACACCTGATAGTCAAATAAGGTACAGAAATTTTATCTTGTCAATTATGCCAAATAATCTCTTTAATGTGCACTCAAACGTGTAATAAACTTTGGATAATTAAATAATGTGCCAAATTTAAGTTGTACCACAATATTCAAATCACAGTCTTATGGAACTCTGTAATTGGATACAAACAAAAACTTGTCATATAGGAATTTTTTTCTGTCTTTTCCCTGTGTACAGCAAACTGAGGAAGAAAGATCATTATTTAATACTGGGCCCTGAAATGACATCCAATTTGTTAACGGAATTATGAAGAACAGCAATATAATACAGTGAAGAATAACTTAGTATCAGAGACCA
Organism: Gorilla gorilla gorilla; assembly: GCF_029281585.2. NCBI lineage: Eukaryota > Metazoa > Chordata > Mammalia > Primates > Hominidae > Gorilla > Gorilla gorilla. The sequence continues at coordinate 41,040,680 of NC_073232.2, read as the reverse complement.
ATAAATCACTTTTTTAAGGATGACAAAATGGTATAATTGGACTTCTGGAGTCAGACTTAGTTACCTTTATATGACCTTAGGTAAATCTTCGAACCTCAGTTTCCTTTTTGTAAAATGAGATAATAACCCTTACATGGAAGGTCATTGAGATGATTTGAGAGAGATTACCAAGTATAAGATATTTGTTATAATGCCTTGTAAATGCTTAATAAGTAGCTGCTGTTATTATCATTATGATTATTTTCTTTTTGAAGAAAAAAAGATAATGTTTGTAAAACTGAATTCAAATCATAGGAAAGGATTTGGCCAGGCGCTGTGGCTCATGCTTGTAATCCCAACACTTTGGGAGGCCAAGGTGGGAGGATCACTTGAGCCCAGGAGTTCAAGACCAGCCTGGGTAACAAAGTGAGGCCCCACCTCTACAAAAAAAATTTTAAATTATCCAGCCACAGGCTGGGCACAGTGGCTTACACCTGTAATTCCACCACTTTGGGATGAGGCAGGTATCACTAGAGGTCAAGGGTTCAAGACCAGCCTGGCCACCATGTTGGTGAAACTCCATCTCTATTAAAAATACAAAAATTAGCCAGGCATGGTGGTGGATGCCTGTAATTCCAGCTACTTGGGAGGCTGACACAGGAGAATTGCTTGAACCCAGGAGGCGGAGGTTGCAGTGAGCCAAGATCACACCACTGCACTCCACCCTGAGCAACAGAGTGAGACTCCATCTCAAAAAAAAAAAAAAATTACCTGTGGTGGTTTGCACTTGTAGGCTCAGCTACTCGGGAGGCTGAGTTGGGAGGATCACTTGAGCCCAGGAGTCTGAGGCTACAGTGAGCCATGATCACACCCGTGTACTCCAGCCTGGGCAACAGAGCAAGACCTTGTCTCAAATAAATAAAGTCAAAAACTTGTATGTTGAACTATAGAAAGTTGAGGACTATCTGTAGTGCAATTAATTTAAATATAAAGTAATTTGATATTTTACAGTGGTGCCAAAGTGATCCAATGGGGAAAGGAAAATCTTTTCAACAGATGATGCTATAAAAACTTGATATTCATAAGGAAAAAAAATGAATCTTTGACCCTGACCTCATACCATACAAAAAATTAGAGATAAAACATGGTCACAACATAACAGCTAAAACTATTAGACTTAAAGAAGAAAACAGGGGAATATTTTCACAAGTTGGGGTAAGCAAAAGTTCTTGGAAAGAACCATGAGAGCATGAGAGCACTAACCATATAACAAAAATATTGATAAATTAGATTTCAAAAAATTAGAACTTTATGTTCATCAAAATATACCATTAAGATACCCCATAGGCCAGGATACAATAATCACAACACATATATCTGAACTTATATGCAGAATGTATCTTAATACTCTTACAACTCAAAAATACAGATACTTTACAAAAGAAGATATATGAATCACTAATAAGTACATGATAAAGTATTCAACATTGTTATCATGGGAGCAATGAATTTTAAGACCTCATTGAGAATACTACTACACTAGAATGACTAAAATTAAAATGACAACACCAAATGTTGGAGAGGACATGGAGCAACATTGCCGATGGACTGAACAACCACTGAACATTGCTGATGTAAACTGAACAAACACTTTGGGAAAAGGCCCTCAAGTTTTTCATAAAAAAGTAAACATACACCTATTCGTTCATCCAGTTGTTTCACTTCTGGGTATTTACCCAACGGAAGTGAAAGTATATGTCCGCCAAAGGACTTGCGGCAGTTTTATTCATCATTGCCAAAAACTGGAAAGGGATAGTTGTCCATCAACAGGAGAGCAGATAAACTGATATATTCAAACAGTGGAATAATACTTAGCAAAAGATGACCGAGTGTGATGGCCCATGCCTGTAATCCCAGCAATTTGGGAGCCTGATGTGGGAGGATCGCTTGAGCCCAGGAGTTAAGACCAGCCTGGACAATATAGTGAGGACCCCATCTCTACAGAGAAAAAGCAAAATTATCTGGGCATGGTAATGCACACCTGTATTTGCTACCCAGGAGGCTGAGGTAGGAGAATTGCTTGAGCCCAGAAGGTCAAGACTGCAGTGAGCCATGATTGGGTCACTGCACTCTAACCTGGGTGACAGAGGGAGACCCTGTCCCAAAAAGAAAAAATAGCAAAAGGAAGAAATTAACTGCTGATAAAACAACATGAATCAGTTCAACAATAAAAAAAACCTTACTGAGTTAAACCAGATACAAAAGCATACAAACTGCGAGATTCTATGTATTTGAAAGTCTAGAACAAGCAAAACCAACCTACAGTGAAAAAGAGCAGTGGTTGCCTTTGTGGGGGAGGAGGAAAGTGGAAACTGACTAGAAAGGGTCGTGAGGGGACTTTCTGAACTGATGATGATATGCTGCGTCGTAATAGGATTACACAGTTACATGCATTTGTCAACGCTCCGGAAATAGCCCACTTAAGTTGTGATTTCATTATATTTAGGTTTTACGTCACACACACAAAAAGAATTATAGGCTGGCCATGGTGGCTCACACCTGTAACCCCAGAACTTTGGGAGGCCAAGGTGGGTGGATCACTTTAGCACAGGAGTTCGAGACCAGCTGGGCAACATGATGAAACGCCATCTCTACAAAAAAAAAAAAAAACACAAAAATTAGCTCGGCATGGTTGTGCATGCCTGTGATCCCAGATACTCAGGAGGCTGAGATGGGAGGATCACTTGATCCCCGGAGGTTAAGGATGCAGTGAGCCTTGATTGCACAATTGTATTCCAACCTGAGGGAAAGCCTGCCTCAAAAAAAAAAAAAGAATTATATGCAAATAATGAATTCTAGTTAAATAAAATACATACTGATAGAGATAAAGTGTACTGAGGTTTTCAACCTATGGTAAAGTGCATCAAGAAATAAGAAACACAAAGAGGGAGATGAGTAGATGAAAGATAAGGTAAATATAACAAAATTTTTTGAGACAGGGACTTACTCTGTTGCCCAGGCTGGAGTGCAGTGGCACCGTCTCGGCTCACTACACAACCTCCGCCTCCTGGGCTCAAGCAATTCTCATGCCTCAGCCACCCTAGTAGCTGGAATTATAGACATGTGTCACCACACCTGTCTAATTTTTGTATTTTTAGTAGAGATGGGGTTTTGCCATGCTGGCCAGGCTGGTCTCACTCCTGGCCTCAAGCGATCCTCCCACCTCAGCCTCCCAAAGTGCTGGGATTAAAGGTGAGAGCCACTGCACTCAGCCAATTTCCTATTTTTTAAAAGGCTGAATAGTATTCAATTGTGTATATAGATTACATTCTAAAAATTAATTTATCCATTGATGGGCACTTTGGTTGTTTCCATGTCTTGGCTATTGTGAATAATGCTGCTGGGAGCATGAGAGAACAGACATATCTGTGACATATTGATTCCAGTTCCTTTGGGTATATGCCCAAGAAGTGGGATCGTTGGATCATGTGGTAATTATATTTTTAGTTTTTTGAGGAACCTCCATGCTGTTTTCCAAAATGACTGTACTAATTTACAATATCACCAACAGTATGCAAGGCTTCCCTTTTCTCCACATCACCAGCATTTCTTATCTTTCATGTTTTTGATAATAGCCAGTCTAACAGGTGAGAGGTGATACCTCATTGTGGTTTTAATTTGCATTTCTCTGATGACTAGAGATCTTGAGCATTTTTTCACGTATTTGTTGGCCATTCATATGTTTTCTTTTGCAAAATGTCTATTCGTGTCTTTTTCACATTTTAAATAGGGTTATTTGTTTTCTTATTACTGAGTAGTTTGAGTTCCTTATATATTTTGAATATTAGCCCCTTACATGATGTATGATTTACAAACGTTTTCTCCCAATCCGAGGGGTGTATTTTCACTTTATTAATTCTTTACTATGCTGAAGCTTTTTAATTTGATGTAATCCTATTTTTCTACTTTTGTTTTCATTGCCTGTGCTTTTGGAGTCATATTCAGAAAACTGCTCTCCAGATCAATGTCATGAAGTTTTTCTCCTCTTTTCTTCTAGTAGTTTTATAGTTTCAGATGTTACATTTAACTCTTTACACTCTGTTGCCCAGGTTGAAGTGCAATAGTGCAATCACGGCTCACTGCAGCCCCAACCTCCCAAGCTCAAACAATCCTCCCACCTCAGCCTCCCAAGTATCTGAGACCACAAGCTTGCACTGCCACACCCAGCTAATTTACTTTTATTTTTTGTACAGATGGGGTATCCCTATGTTTCCCAGGCTGGTCCCAAACTCCTAGGCTCAAGTGATCCTCCCACCTCAACTCCCCAAAGTGCTGGCATTACACAGCACCTGGCAAAGTAGTTCATTGTATGAGGTGAGATAAGGAGCTATTTTCATTCTTCCATTTATGGATATCCACATAGGGAAGAATGGAAGTTTTCTCAGCACCATTTATTGAAAAGACTGTCCTTTCCCCATTGTGTGTTCTTGGCACCTTGTCATAAATCAATTGACCATAGATGTATGGATTTATTTCTGGAATCTCTGTCTTATTCTGTTGGTCAATATGTCTGTTTTTAATGCCAGTACCATACAGTTTGGTTACTATAGCTTTCTAATAGATTTTGAAATCCAGTAGTGTGATGCCTCCTCCTTTGTTCTTTTTAGTCAAGATTGCTGTGGTTATTCAGGTCTTAGGTGCTTCTATATAAATTTTAGGATTTTTTTTCCTCTTTCTGTGAAGAATAGTATTGGAGGCCAGGTGTAGTGATTCATGCCTGTAATCTCAGCACTTTGGGAAGCTGGGGCAGGCAGATTGCTTGAGCTCAGGAGTTTGAGACCAGCCTGGGCAACAAAGTAAGACCCCGTGTCTACAAAACATACAAAAATTAGCCAGATGTAGTGGCATGCACCTATAGTCCCAGGTACTCAGGAGGCAGAGGTGGGAGGATGGCTTGAGCTTGGGAGGCAGAAGTTGCAGTGAGCACTCCTGCCTGGGAAATAGAGCAACTCCCTGTCTCAAAAAAAAAAAAAAAAAAAAAAAAAAGAATGACACTGGAATTTTGATAGGGATTGCATCACTTTGGGTAGTATGGACATTTTTTAAATATTAATTATTCCAATGCATGAACAAAGGATATCTTTCCACTTATTTATGTCTTTAGTTTCTCTTTTAACATATTTAATGTTTCCAACTGATTCTTAAATTTCTTTCATCAATGTTTATAGTTTTTAGTATATAGATCTTTCACTTCCTTGGTTAAATTTACTCCAAAGTAATTTATTCTTTTGTTGCTATTGTAAATGGGATTGTTTTCTTATTTTTTTTTCGGATAGATCATTGTTAGTATATGAAAGTGCTACTCTTTTGTATGTTGATTTTGTGTCCTGCAACTTTACTTCACTCATTTATCAGTTCTAATATTTTTTGGGTGGAATCTTTTGGATTTGGTATATATAAAATTCTATCATCTACACAGACAATTTCACTTTTTCCTTTCCTATTTGGAGGCCTTTTCTTTTCTTTTCTTGCCTAATTACTCTGGCTAGCACTTGTAGTACTATTTTGAGCCAAAGTGGTGGGAATGGGCATCTTTGTCTTGTTCTTGATCTTAGAGGAAAATCCTTCAACTTTTTATCACTGAGTATAATATTAGCTGTGGCCGTGTCATATATGGCCTTAACTGTATTGAGGAACATTCTTTCTATACCTAACTTGCTGAGAGTTTTTATCATAAATAGATCTTGAATTTTGTCAAATGTTTTTTCTGCATCTATTGAGATGATCACATGGTTTTTGTCTTTCATTCTGTTAATATGATGAATCACATTTATTGTTTTGAATATGTTTAATCAGCCTTACATCCCAGGGATAAATCCCATTTGATCATGGTAAATGATCCTTGAATATACTATTGAATATGCTTTGCTAGTATTTTGTTGAGGATTTTTTGCATTTATGTTCATCATTGATATTGGCTGGTAGTTTTATTTACTTGTAGTGTCTTTGTCTGGCATTGGTATTAGGTTAATGATGAACTTGTTTAGAAGTATTCCCTCCTCTTCAATTTGGTGGAAAAATTTGAGAAGGATTGGTATTAGTTCTTCTGTAAATGGTAAAATTCAGCCATGAAGTCATCTGATCCTGGGCTTTTTTTTTTTTTATGGGAGACTTAATTACAGACTGAATCTACTTACTCATTATTGGTCTGTTCAGACTTCCAATTTCTTCATGATTCCGTCTTGGTAGGTTATATGTTTCCAGGAATGTACCATTTCTTCCAGATTGTTCAATTTTTTTGGTGTTCATAGTACTTTTTTATGATCTTTTGTATTTCTGTGTGTATTATCAGTTGTAATGTCTCCTCTTCCACTTTTATTTTCTTTTTTGTCACCCAGGCTGGAGTGGAGTGATGTGACACAACGCACTGTAACCTCAAACTCCTAGGCTCGAGTGATCCTCTGCCTGCATTAGCCTCCCAGTTGGCTAGGACTACAGGTGCTCACTACCACACCCAGCTCACTTTTTTATTTTTGGTAGAGACAGGGTCCTGCTGTTTTCCAGGCTGGGCTCAAACTCATCTTCCCACCTTGACCTCCCAAACTGCTGTAATAACAGGTATGAGCCACCGTGTCTGGCCCCATTTTGTTTATTTGAGTCTTCTCTCTTTTATTTCTTTTTTTGTTTTTGAGACAGATTTTCACTCTTGTTGCCCAGGCTGGAGTACAATGGCGCGATCTCGGCTCACTGCAACCTCCGCCTCCCAGGTTCAAGCGATTCTCCTGCCTCAGCCTCCCTAGTAGCTGGGATTACAGGCATGTGCCACCACGCCCGGCTAATTTTGTATTTTTAGTAGAGACGAGGTTTATCCACGTTGGTCAGGCTGGTCTCAAATTCCTGACCTCAGGTGATCCGCCCACCTCGGCCTCCCAAAGTGCTGGGATTACAGGCATGAGCCATCGTGCCCAGCCCTCTTTTATTTCTTATTCTAGCCAAGAGTCCATTTCGTGGCTGGGTGTGGTGGCTCACACCTGTAATCCCAGCACTTTGGGAGGCCAAGATGTGTGGATCACCTGAGGTCAGGAGTTTGAGACCAGCCTGGCCAACATGGTGAAACCCCATCTCTACTAAAAATACAAAAATTAGCCAGGCGTAGTGGCGGGCACTGTAATCCCAGCCACTTGGGAGGCTGAGGCAGGAGAATGGCTTAAGCCTGGGAGGCAGAGGTTGCAGTGAGCTGAGATCGTGCCATTGCACTCCAGCCTGGGTGACAGCGTGAGAATCCATCTCAAAAGAAAAAAAAAAAAAAGAGTCCATTTCATTTAGCTTTTCAAAAACCAATTTTGTTGGTCTTTTCTATTTATTGTCTAGTCTCTAATCATTTATTTCTGCTCTGATCTTTGTTATTTCCTTCCTTCTGCTAGCTTTGGGCTTAGTTTGTTCTTCTAGTTCCTTGAGGTGTTACATTTGTTTATTTGATAACTTTTTTCATTTTGAAGGTAGACATTTTTTACTATAAACTTTACTCTTAGAACTACTTTCGCTGTATTGCATAAGTTTTGGTATGTTTTGTTTTCATTTTTGTCTCAAGACTTTTTAAAATTTCCCCTTTAATTTATTATTTGACTTAAAAAATAGGTAGAATGTTCTTTATATGTCAGTTAGGTTTATTTGGTCTGAAGTATAGTTCAAGTACAATGCTTCCTTATTGATTATCTGTATGAATGATCTGTCTGTTGTTGGAATTGAGATATTAAAATCCCCTACTATTATAGTGTTCCTCCAGTCTATGTGTTCCTTCAGATCTCTTAATGTTTGCTTTATATATTTAGGCGCTATGATGTTGGGTGTATATGTATTTACAATTATAATATTCTCTTGATTAACGGACCCCTTTATCACCATATATGACCCTCTTTGTCTCTATTTACAGTTTTTTTCTAAAGTCTATTTTATCAGGGCTGGGCACGGTGGCTCACATCTATAATCCCAGCACTTTGGGAGGCCAAGGCAGGCCAATCATCTGAGTCAGGAATTCGAGACCAACCTGGCCAGCATAGTAAAACCCCATCTCTACTAAAATACAAAAATTAGCCAGGCATGGTGTTGCATGCCTGTAGTCCCAGCTACTCGGGAGGCTGAGGCAGGAGAATTGCCTGAACCTGGGAGATGGAGGTTGTAGTGAGCCAAGATCATGCCAGTACACTCCAGCCTGGATGACACAGCGAGACTCCATCTCAAAAAAAAAAAAAAAAAAAAGGTATATTTTATCTGAAATAAGTGTAGCTACCCCTGCTTTCTTTTGGTTTCCATTTGCATAGAATATTTTTCCCATGTCTTCACTTTCCATCTATGAATGTCCTTTAAGGTGATATGAATCTCTCATAGGCTGCATATAGTTGGGTCTTGGTTTTTTGTTTTTTAAAATCCATTCAGCCACTCTATGCCTTTTGATTGGATAATTTAATCCATTTATATTCAACATAACTTTACTAGGTAGGAATTTACCAGCACCATCTTGATCATTGCTTTCTTATTGTTTTGTAGATGCTTTGTTCCTTTCTTCCTCTATTGCTTTCTTCCTTTGTGGTTTGATGGTTTTCTGTAGTGGTATGCTTTGGGTCTTTTCTTTTTATCTCTTTTGTATCTATTATAAGTTTTTGCTTTGTAGTTACCCTGAAACTTATATAAAACATCATATAAATGGCTACTTTAAGCTACTGACAATTTAACTTTGATTATTTATACAAACTCTACACTTGTATTCCCCCTCCTCCTATATTTTATGTTTTTGTCAAAATTTACATATTTTATTATTTGCATCTTAACAAATTATTGTAGCTCTAGTTGTTCATAGTTTTGCTTCTTAACTTTTATACTACAGATATAATTGATTTACCCACTGCCCTTACCATATTAGAGTGTTTTGGATTTCACAACATACTTATTTTTACCAATGACTTTTATGCTTTTATATGTTTTAATGTTACTAAATAGCATCCTCTTCCTTCAGCATGAAGAAGTTCCTTTAGCATTTCTTGTAAGCCAGGTCTAGTGGTGATAAACTCTCTCAGCTTTTATTTGTCTGAGAACATCTTTATCACTCCTTCATTTTTGAAAGATAAGATTGCTGGGTATAGTATCATGGGTTGACAATTTTTTTTCTTTGAGGTTTTTGAATATGTCATACCGCTTCCTTCTAGCCTGCCTTTGCTGCTTCCCAAACTCTCTCTTTGTTTTAACTTTTACCAATTTGATTATGATGTGTCTCAGCATGAGTCTCTTTTGATTCATCCTATTTGGTTTCTTTTGGGCTTCCTGAATCTGGATTTCTATTTTCGTCACCCAGGCTTAGGAAGTTTTCTGCCATTATTACTTTGAAAATGTTTTCTGTCCTTTTATCTCTCCCCTCTCCTTCAGGTATACCAGTAATGCTTATGCTGTTACATTTGATGGTGTCCCGTAAGTCTTTTAAGCTATCATTACTCTTTTAAGTTCTTTTTTGTTTTTGTTCCTCAGATTGGATGATTTCTAATGATCCGTCTTTAAGTTAAATGATCCTTTCTTCTGCTTGATCTAGTCAGCTGTTGAATCCCTCTATTTAATTTTTTAGTTCAGTCATAGTATTATTCAGCGCTATGATTTCTGTTTGGTACTTTGTTTTCTTTTGGTTTTTGTTTTGTTTTTGAGACAGGGTCTTGCTCTGTTGCCCAGGCTGAAGTGCAGTGGCACAATCATGGCTCACTGGAGCCTTGATCTCTTAGGTTCAAGCAATCTTCCCACCTCAGCCACCTGAGTAGCTGGAAACACAGGCATGCACCACCACACCTAGCTAATTTTTTAATAAAAATTTTTGTGGAGATACATCTCCCTGTGTTGCCCAGGCTGGTCTCAAACTCCTGGGCTCAAGCAATCCTCCCACCTTAGCCTCCAAAAGTGCTGGGATTATAGGCATGAGCCACTGCTCCCACACCCTGATTGGTACTTTTTAATACTCTCTCTTTGTTGAAATTCTCAGTTTCTTCTTACATTGCTCTCCTGACCTCAGTGAGCATCTTTATGACCACTATTTTCTATTCCCTGTTGGGTAAATTGCATCTCCACTTCACATCAGTTCTAGAGATTTATCTTGTTCTTTGTTTTGGAAATATACTCTCCTATTTTTTCAGTTACCTTTCCTTTTTGTTGGTTTCTATACATTAGATAGGAACTGCCTCTCCTAGTCTTGTCAGACTGGCCTCATATAGGGAATCTCACCAGTCCATCTGGCCAGAGACTTTAAATTTTCTCTCAAACCTTTATGTTCATCCAAACTGCTGTTTCTGGTTTTGGTGGCTCTTGGAGATTAGAATGTGCCATGTCCTGGCCAGGCACAGTAGCTTATGCCTGTAATCCCAGTGCTTTGGGAGGCCAAGACAGGAGGATCACGCGGGCCCAAGAGTTTGAGACCAGCCTGGACAACATAATAAGGCCCTATCTCTATATTAATATATTAAATAAAAATAAAGAGAGAAAAAAAGAATATGCTATGTCCTCTCCATACCCCAAGATTGGTAAGGTAGAAGCAGACTCTTTTGATACAGTTGGAAAGGTTGAGGTGTTGCATATGTATTCCAGTTCCTTCTATCTTCACAGTGAAGCTAAGCGCAAGCATTTTCTCCCACCCTTTCTGCACAAAGCTGGGGAGAGAATCTGTGGCAAATGTCTGTCTTCACATTCAGGCAGCACCCCTCTGTTCCTGGGGGAAATAGCTGCTGGAAGTGGACCCATTGTATATCTGCCTCTTTGTTTTTTGTGGTCTAGGCCACTCAGGAATGCAAAGTCCCATCAATTCCTAGAGTAAGGGGATTTTTTGTTGTTGTTGTTTTGTTTTTTTGGAGACAGAGTTTCACTCTTGCTGCCCAGGCTGGAGTGCAATGGTGCCATCTCAGCTCACTGCAACCTCCACCTCCCAGGTTCAAGCGATTCTCCTGCCTCAGTCTCCCAAGTAGCTGGGATTACACGCACCCACCACCATGCCCGGCTAATTTTTGGATTTTTAGTAGAGACGGGTTTTCACCATGTTGGCCAGACTGGTCTCGAACTCCTGACCTCAGGTGATCCACCCGCCTCAGCCTCCCAAAGTGCCGGGATTACAGCCGTGAGCCACTGCACCCGGCCTAGAGTGAGGTTCTTAAGGAGACAGTCCCTTTGGTAGGAGATGTAGAATTTGTGGCACTCAGTGCATGTAAAAACTCCTTCCCAAGTAGAATGGATAGGCCTGGATTTATCACTGGGGTGAGCCAAAGGAATGGCTCAGGAAGTGCCAAGCCCTGGCTCAGGTTGCTGTAGAGCTACTGTTTGTCTGCCCCATTAACTCCCCATGCAAGTTCATTAGAAGCCAGGCCATCAAGTAGCCACTGGAAGTGTGTGCCATAAACCTCATCTGGAAAGAAAATGGAAGCTGTACATTCCAACCCATCTTGTGCACTACTGCAAGGGGGTCTAACCCCTGGAAGTGTTTGTGCACTTGTTTAAAACCATCTCTTTGTTCTGTGATCTACGGAGACTCACATATGCCTAGTCCCTTCTGCTCCCAGGTCTAAGAGGTTTAGGATGGAATCCTTTGGGAGATAACTGTAAAAAACTGAAGCACTTGATGCTTGGCATAAGCCTCTTCTGGGGAGAAACAAGGAGCTGCATTTCTATAGCCCCTTCTCTGCACTGCTTCCAGGGGATAAAGCCCCTGGTAATGCTTGCATATGAAACCACTACTTTTTTCTGTGGACTAGAGAGACTCAAATATGCTTAGATCCCCTCTGTTACTAGAGCTAGAAGATTTAGGATGCAGTTCCTCAGATGGAAACTGTAAACATTGGGGTGCTTGTGTGGGCAGTCTCCTTCCAGAAGGGATTAATAGACCTAGAGTTATTGCTGGAGTGAACCAGGAAAGAAGGCTTGGGAAGTACCAATCTGCTTATCAGGCTGCCGGCAGGCTTCTATTTTGTCTGCCTCTTTAACTCCCTGATGCAAGTTAGTTAAAAGCAAGGCTGTCAAGTAGCCACTGAAAGAGCGTGTCATAAACCCATTCTGGGGAGAAAGAGGGATGCATTTTTTAAGCCCCTTCTCTGCGTTCTTCCCGGGAGATGCAGCCTCTAGCAGTGCTTGTGCATCTATAAAACTGCCAGTTTTCTCCTGTGGTCTAGAGAGACTTGTGTATGCCTGATTCCCTCTACTCTCAGATTTGGTGGATTAAGAAACCAACCATAGAGAAGTTACATGTTGGAGATTCCTTTCCCAGTTTTATAGCACAGTGCCCAGAATGCTATCCATGCCTGAGTGTGGCTTGGCTTCTCCTACCCACTCAATGTGGATGTTTTCTCAGTTGCCCAGTGGGTGTCTCTCAACTGGTCCCTGATTTTCTCTCAAAGAGAATTGATCTGTAAATAGATGTTGATTTCATGTATCTGTGAGTGGAGGAAAGTCTGGAAATCCCTATTCCACCCTGTTGCTGACATCATTCCTTCCTGTATATCTAATTGATCACCAAGTTCGGTCAGCAGTACCTCTCTTAAATCTCTTCCTCATGTCTCCATCTCCTTTGGTGTAATTTGGAGCATTATCATATATATTTCCCCAACTCTGGTTCTTCCCCATCACCAGTAAGTCCTCCCTCACCATGGGGACGCCTTGTTAAAGAGGAAACTCAGTCACATTCCCTGGTCTGTTTAAATCCCTTGAGCATCCACCCCTTAGCCACTTCAACAGCTTTCCTACTGCCATCCCTCCTTATAACCCCCACTTCAGCCTAAACATACCTTATAACTACACTCATGCTTCTAACTGGATTACCACTTTCCCTCTACAACTACTCATATTTAAAGATGCTGTTCAAAAGTCAGGTCATCTGTAATGTTTTATTCTGTAATACCCAGGCAATTAGTTGCTGCTTCATCCGTCTTTCTCTCATAGTACATTGCATATTTCCTTATCATAGTTTATGCAATTGTATTGTATCATATAACTGTTTATTAATGTATATGTCTTCTTCTAAGGCAGAATTATCTACTGCCACATAGTAGATGCTAAATAAATGTTTGCTCAATGAAGACTTTCTCACTTCTCCAGATTTCTGTAGTGAGTTAGAGACTTAGGAAAGGCAGAGTCACCAGAGATTTTGGCTGCCAGAAAAACTAGCTCTTCGTATTATCTGGCTTTACTTCTGCTCCCATCCTCTGTACTAAAACTCTTCCTTCTTCTTGATGTAGCTTCATTCTTAGAAATCTGTCCCTTGGCCAGGTGCAGTGGCATTGTGGCATTTAACCTGCCCTAGTTCCATGCCCCACATTCCAAGAAATGCAAGAAACAGGAAAGTATAGCCTATATGTGGGGGGAAAATATCAACAAAAAATCGTCCCTGGGGTAGCTCAGACATTAGACTTACTAGACAAAGACGTTAAATCAGCTATTTCAAGTATGTTCAAACAGCTAAATAAAACATGTCTAAAGAACAACAACTAAAAGGCCGGGCATGGTGGCTCATGCCTGTAATCCCAGCAGTTTGGGAGGCTGAGGTGGGCAGATCACCTGAGGTCAGGAGTTCGAGACCAGCCTGGCCAACATGGTGAAACTCCATATCTACTAAATATACAAAAATTAGCCATGCATGGTGGTGCGCACCTGTAGTACCAGCTGCTCGGGAGGCTGAAGCAGGAGAATTGCTTGAACCTGGGAGGCAGAGGTTGCAGTGAGCAAAGATGGTGCCATTGCACTCCAGCCTGGGCAACAGAGCGAGATTCAATCTCAAAAAAAAATAAATAAATAAAATAAAATAAAGAACAACAACAACCAAAAAAGCTTGATGTCTCACCAAATAGAGAATATTACTGAGGAGATAGAAAATATTAAAAAGGAACCAAATAGAAATTCTGGAATTTAAAATTATACTCAGGCCAAGTACAGTGGCTCATGACTATAATCCTGGCACTTTGGGAGGCCGAGGTGGGCAGATCACTTGAGGTCAGAAGTTCAAGACCAGCCTGGGGAGGCGAAACCTCATCTCTACTAAAAATATAAAAATTAGCAGGGCTTGGTGGCCAGCACCTGTAATCCCAGCTACTTGGGAGGCTGAGGCTCGAGAATCTCTTGAACCCAGGAAGCTGAGATCACACCACTGCACTCCAGCCTGGGCACAGAGTGAGACTCTGACTCAAAAAATATATAATTATAATAGCTCAAATGAAAATTTCACAAGAGGGGCTTAACAGCAGATTTGAACAAGCGAAAGAATCGGTGGCCTTGAAGATTGAGATTATCCAATCTGAGGAAGAGAAAAAATATGAATGGAGACAAATGGGCAGACTAACATATAACCAACATAACACTTATCACACACAATGAAAATCCCAGAAGGAGAGAAAAGAGAGAAACGGGCAAAAAGAATATTTGAATAAATAATGGCTGAAAACTCCTAAACTTGATGGCAAATATTAATTGACACATCACATAAGATCAACAAATTCCAACTAGGATAAACTTAAAGAGATCTACATTGAAGCACATTAAATCAAACTGCCAAAAACAAAGAATCCTGAAAGTAGCAAAAGAGAAGCAACTCATCATAAACAAGAGACCCACAATAAGATTAACAATTGACTTCTGATTAGAAATCATGGAAGCCAACAGGCAGTGTGGATCAAGAGAATGAGAAAACAAGCCACAGACTGGGAGAAAATATCTGCGAAAGATGTATTTGACAAAGGACTGTTATCCTTAATACACAAAGAATTCCTAAAACTCAACAATAAGAAAAGGAACAACCTGACTTAAAAATGGGCCAAAGAGTTGAACAGACACATCACCAAAGAAATTATACAAATGACAAGCATATAAGGCCAGCCACAGTGGCTCACGCCTGTAATCCCAGCACTCTGGGAGGCCGAGGCAGGTGAATCACATGAGGCCAGGAGTTCAAGACCAGCCTGGTCAATATGGTGAAACTCCATGTCTACTAAAAATACAAAAATTAGCCAGGTGTGGCAGTGTGCACCTGTAGTCCCAGATACTTTAGAGACTGAGGCATAAGAATCATTTGAACCCGGGACATGGAGGTTGCAATGAGCCAAGATTGCACCACTGCACTCCAGCCTGGACAACAGAGTGAGACTCTGTCTCAAAAAAAAAAAAAAAAAAAGCATATGGAAAGATGCTCAACCTCATATGTCATTAGGGAACTGCAAATTAAAACAATGAGATAAAAAATAAAAAAACAATGAGATACCATTACACACTTATTAGAATGGCCATAATTTAGAATACTAACAAACATCAAATACCAGAACAACAGGAACTCTCATTCATTGCTGGTGGGAATCCAAAATGGTACAGCCACTCTGAAAGACAGTTTGGTGGTTTCTTACAAAACTAAACGTACTCCTACCATATTTATATTCTTTGGTATTTATCCAAAGGAGTTGAAACTTACATTCACACAAAAACCTGCACATGGAGGTTTACTGCAGCTTAGCCACTTTATTCATAATTGCCAAAACTTGTCCTTCAGTAGGTTAATGGATAAGTAAACTGTGGTATATCAGTTAATGGAATATTATTAAACACTAATAAGAAACACACTACTGGCGAGGCACGGCGACTCACACCTGTAATCCCAGCACTTTGGGAGGCTGAGGCAGGAAGATTGCTTGAGGCCAGAAGTTTGAGACAGCCTGGGCAACATGGTGAAACCGCATCCCTATTTTTTAAGATAAAAAAAAAAAAGAAAGAAACAAGCTATCAAGCTATGAAAAGACATGCAGGGATCTTAAATGCATATTATGAAGCAAAAGGACCCAATCTGAAAAGGCTACATACTATACGATTTCAACTATTTGACATTCTGGAAAATGCAAAACTATAGAGACAGTAAAAATATCAGTGGTTGCCAGGGACAGTAAAAATATCAGTGGTTGCCAGGGACTGGGGAGAGGGAGGGATGATGAGGTAGAGCACAGAGGATACTTAGGGCAATGACACTTCCCTGTTGATGTTATAGTTGTAGATACATGTCATTATACATTAGTCAAAACCTAGAGAATACACAATACCAAGAGTGGACCCTAATGTAAACCATAGATTTGGAGGGATAATGATGTGTCATTGTAGGTTCACTGACTGTAACAAATATACCACTTTTGTGCAGGACGTTGGTAGTAGAGGAGGCTGGTAGTAGAGGAGGCTGTGCCCGTTGGGAGTCCAGAGGTATATGGGAACTCCTGAAATTTTCTGCTCAATTTTGCTGTGAAAATTGTAAAACTGCTCTAAAAAATCAAGTCTATTTTAAAAGAAGGCTGTGGGGTGTCATATTTAAAGCTCTGACAGAAAAAAATTTTAACCAAGAATCCAACAAAAATATCCTTCAAAAATGAAGAAATTGAGATATTCCTAGATAAACAAAAGCTGAGGGAGTTTATTGAAGAAACTTCTCTAAAAGATATGCTAAGTGGCATCCTCTGGGCTGAAATGAAGGGACACTAGACAATAATTCAAATCCACACAGAGAAATAAAGAACACTAGTCAGGCGGGGCGTGATGGCTCATGCCTGTAATCCTAGCACTTTGGGAGGCCGAGGCGGGCTGATCACCTGAGGCCACAAGTTTGAGATGAGCCTGGCCAATGTGGCAAAACCCCATCTCTACTAAAAATACAAAAATCAGCCAGGCGTGGTGGTGCATGCCTGTAATCCCAGCTACTCAGGAGGCTGAGGCAGGAGAATTGCTTGAATCCGGGGGACAGAGATTGCAGCGAGCTGAGATCAAGCCACTGCACTCCAGCCTGGGAGAAAGAGCAAAACTCTGTCTCAAAAAATGAATAGAAAAGAAAAGAACACTAGTCAGGGTAACCACATAAGTAAATATAGAAGACAATGTTTACATATTATTATTGTAATTCTTCTTTCTTATCTGGTTTAAAAGGCAACTGCATAAAGCAATAATTATAAATATTTGCATATAACCTACAAAGATATAATTTGTGACAATAAAAGCATAAAGAGGGAGGTGAAGCAATATAGGAGCAAATATTTTATATACTATTGGAACTAAGTTGGTATTAATCTGAATCACAGAGAAAAAGCAGATGAGTGATTACCAGGAACTGGGAGAATGGGAGAAATGAGGAGTGACTATTAATGGTTATGGAGTTTCTTCTTGGTGGGTTGATGGTAGTGAAATATTCTGGAGTTAGTGGTGGTGGTTTTACAACCTGAATATATTAAAAATAACTAAATTGTACACTTTAAAAGTTGTTTTATGGTATATTAATTATATCTCAATAACGATTACTCAGAAACAAACAAAAAGATGGCAAGAGTTGCTCTGTATATCTTAAAGAATTTGAATTTGTAAAGTTGAAAGCATTCCTACAAAAACACCTTCAGGCCCATATGGCTTTACTCATGAAGTCTACCAAACATTTAAGGAAGAAAGAATCCAATTCTACGTATACTCTTCCAAAATAAATTAAAGAAAACATAATTCTTTCCAACTCATTATTTGAGGCTAGAACCAAAACCGGATTAAAACATTAGAAGAAAATACTCTGGAATCCCTGTCTCAAAAAAAAAAAAAAAAAAAAATTAACATATCATGATCAAGTGGAGTTTATCCCAGGAATACAGGGCTAGTTTAATCTTCAAAATCGGGCCAGATGTGGCAGCTCTCACTTGTAATCCCAGCGCTGGGAGGATATCTTGAGGCTGAGAGTTTAAGACCAGTCTGAGCAATGTAGCAAGACTCCATTTCTAAATAAATAAAATATTCAAAATCAATAATTGAGCAAGTTGCAGTCGTTTATGCCTGTAGTCCAAGCTACTCAGGAGGGTAAGGTGGGAGGATCATTTGAGCCCAGGAGTTCAAGGCCAGCCTGGGCAACAACAACAAAAGATACCATCTCTAAAAGAAAAATCATTCATTATAATTCACCATATTAACAAAGTAAAAAAGAAAACCATATGATTATCTTGATAGACACAGAAAAGCGTTTGACAAAATCCAGTATTCATTCCTAATAAAAACTAAATAAATCTGGAATAGAAAGGGATATCCTCAACATAATAATGGACATCTACAAAAACCCCACAGCTACTATCACACTTAGTGGTGAAAGACTGAATAGTTTTCCCTAAGACTAGGAACAAGACACCTTCTCTCCCCTTTTCTATTCAACGTTGTGCTGGAAGTCCTGGCCACTCGATCAGGCAGAAAAAGAAAGAAAAAAAGAAACAGCTAAATTGAAGAAGTAAAATTGTCTCAATTTTCACACAACATGACTGTCTATGTAGAAATCTAAAGGAACCCAGAAAAAAGCAACTAGAACTAATAGGCAAGTTTAGCAAGGTTGAAGCATACAAGATAATACACAAAAATTAATTGTATTTCTATATGCTAACAGTGAAAATTCATACATTTATTAATTTATCAAATTAGTAAAATGCCATTTGTAATAGCATCAAAAATATAAAATACGTAAAATACATAATATAAAATACAAAATACGTAAAAGTCCTCTAACTGGAAACCATAAAATATTGCTGAAAGAAATTAAATAATATCTAAATAAATAAATAGTCTGGGCACAGTGGCTCACGCCTGTAATCCCAACACCTTAGGAGGCTGAGGTGGGCAGATCTCTTGAGCCCAGGAGTTCAAGACCAGCCTGGGCAACATGGCAAACCCCGTCTCTACAAAAAAAAAAAATTATATATATATATATATAATTAGCCAGGTATGGTGACACACACCTGTAGCCCCAGCTACTTGGGAGGCTGAGATGGGAGGATCACCTGAGCCCATCGTAGCCTCCCAAGTAGCTGGGACTACAGGCATGTGGGAGGTCGAGACTGCAGTGAGCCATGATCAAGCCACTGCACTCCAGCTTGGGTGACAGAGTGAAACCCTGTATAAAAAAAAAACTAGATATGCCTTGTTCATGGGTCAGAAGACTCAACAATGTTAAGATATCAATTGTCCCCGAATTGATCTATAGATGCTGATGTGGTTTGGATATTTATTCCCTCTGAATCTCATGTTGAAATGTGATCCCCAGTGTTGGAGGTGGGGCCTAGTGAAAGGTGTTTGGGTCACAGGGGTGGATCCCTCCTGAGTGGCTTGGTGCCCTTCTGTAGTAATGAGTGAGTTTTTGCTGTATTAGGTCACACAAGAGCTGATTGTTTAAAAGAGCTTGGCATCTCTCTCTTGCTCTCTCTGTCACTATGTGACACACCTACTCCCTCTTTTCCTCCTGCCATGAGTAAAATCTTTCTGAGGCTGGCCAGCCATGGTGGCCCACACCTTTAATCCCAGCACTTTGGGAGGCCAAGGTGGGCAGATCACTTGAGGTCAGGATTTCGACACCAGCCTGGCCAATATGGTGAAACCCTGTCTCTACTAAAAATATGAAAATTAGCTAGGCATTGTGGCATGCATGGGTAGTCTCAGCTACTTGAGTGGCTGAGGCAGGAGAATCTCTTGAACCCAGGAGGCAGAGGTTGCAGTGAGCCAAGATTGTGCCACTGCACTCCAGCCTGGGTGACAGAGCAAGACTCTGTTTCAAAAAAAAAAAAACAAAAAAACTTTCCAGAGGCTTCACCATAAGCTGAGCAGATGACGGTGCCATGTTTGTACAGCCTACAGAACCGTGAGCCAAATAAACCTCTTTTCTTTATAAGTTACCCAGTCTTTGATAATTATAAATTACCCAGTCTTTTTTATTTTTTTGAGATGGAGTCTCACTCTGTCGCTCAGGCTGGAGTGCAGTGGCACGATCTCAGCACCACTGCACTCAGCAGGTTCAAGCAATTCTCCTGCCTCTCAGCCTCTCGAGTAGTTGGGACTACAGGCGTGAGCCACCACGCCTAGCTAATTTTTGTATTTTTAGTAGAGACAGAGTTTCGCCATATTGGCCAGGGTGGCCTCAAACTCCTGACCTCAAGTGATCCACCCACCTCAGGCTCCCAGAGTGCTGGGATTACAGGCGTGAGCCACCGCACCTGGCCAAATTACCCAGTCTTTATAAATTTATAATAAAGGCCTTTATTCAAGGCTCCCTTTATTATAATTTTATTATAAATATTATAAATATTTATTATTTATAAATGATAAATATTATAGATATTATAAATATTTATTTATAAATGATAAATATTATAAATATTATAAATATTATTAGGTGCTAATATTCAAGACAATAGGGAAAAGACCCAGAAGGCATTTCCTCCCTAGCAATGCAAAACAGACTAACACAGAACATTGATACCAGGAGTGTGATGTTGCTATAAAGATACCTGAAGATGTGGAAGTGGCTTTGGAACTGTGTAATGAGCAGAGGTTGGAAGAGTTTGGAGAGCTCAGAAGAAGACAGGAAGACAAGGGGAATTTTGGAACTTATCAGAGGTTGGTTAAATGATTGTGTCCAAAATGCTGATAGAAATGTGGACTGTGAAGGCCAGGCTGAGGAGGTATCAGATAGAAATGAAGAACTTGGCTGGGAGCAGTGGCTTACGCCTACAATCCCAGCACTTTGGGAGGCCAAGGTGGGCAGATCACCTGAGGTCAGGAGTTTAAGACCAGCCTGGCCAACATGGTGAAACCCCGTCTCTACTAAAAACACAAAAATTAGCCAGGCACGGTGACGGGTGCCTGTAATCCCAGCTACTTGGGAGGCTGAGGCAGGAGAATTGCTTGAACCTGGGAGGCGGAGGTTGCAGTGAGCTGAGATCGCGCCACTGCACTCCAGCCTGGGTGACAGGGTGAGACTCTGTCTCAAAAAAAAAAAAAAAAAGAAGAAAGAAATGAAGAATTTAGTGAGAACTGGAGTAAAAGTCACCCTTGTTACACCTTAGCCAAGAACTTGGCTGCATTGTGTCCATGTCCTAGAGCTTTGTGGAAGGCTGAACTTGAGAGTGATGACTTAAGGGTAACTGGCAGAAGAAATTTCTAAGCAGCAAAGCATTCAAGAAGTGCCATGGCTGCTTTTAACAGCCTATGATCAGATACGGGAGCAGAGGAATGACCTAAGGTTGGAACTTATCATTAAAAGGGAAGCACAGCATAAAAGTTTGGATAATCCACAGCCTGGCCATGTGGTAGAGAAGGAAAGGGAGTTTCCAGGAGGGGAATCCAAGCAGGCTGCGGTTGGGAGCAAACGCTTGCTAAAGCAATTAGCATGTCTAAAAGGGGGCCAGGTGCTAATATTCAAGACAATGGGGAAAAGGCTCAGAAGGCATTTCAGAAATCTTCCAGGACACTCCTCCCATCACAGCCCTGGAGGCCTAGACAGACAGACTGGTTTTAGAGATCAGGCTAGGTCGCTGCTGCCCTGTACTTCTTCAGGACGCTACTCCCAATGCTGGCCACTCCAGCTCCAGCCTTGGCTCAAAGGGGTTCAGGTACAGCCTGGGCTGCAGCTCCAGAGGGCACAAGCTGTAAGCCTTGGCAACTTCCACATGGTGTTAAGTCTGCAGGCACACAGAATGCAAGAGTGAAGTAGGCTTGGCAGCTTCCACCTAGATTTCAGAAGATGTATAGGAAAGCCTGGGTGCGGAAGCCTGCCACAGGGGCAGAGCCCCTACAGAGAGCCACAACTAGGGCAGTGCTGACGGAAAATGTGGGGTTGGAGCCCCTGTGTAGAGTCCCCAGTGAGGCACTGCATAGTAGAGCTGTGGGAATGGAACTACCACCCTCCAGGCCCAAGAATGGTAGAGTCACTGGCAGCTTGCACCCTCAGCCTGGAAAAGCTGCAAACACTCAACTCCAACCTGTGAGAGCAGCCACTTGGGCTGTGCCCAGCAAAGCCACAGGGCCAGGGCCACCTGAGGCCTTGGGAGTGCATTCCTCACACAAGTGTGCCCAGGATATGGGACATGGAGTCAAAGGAGATTATTTTGGAGTTTTAAGATTTAACGTTTGCCCTGCTGGGTTTCAGACCCACGTGAGGCCTGTTGCCCACTTTTTTTGGCCAATTTCTCCCTTTTGGAATGGGAATGTTTACCTAATGCCTGTACCATCATCGCATCTTGGAAGTAAATAACGTGTTATTGGTCTTACAGGCTCATAGGTGGAAGGGACTTGCCTTGAGTCTCAGATGAGACTTTGGACTTTTGAGCTGATGCTAGAATGACTTAAGACTTTGGGGGACTATTAAGGAGGGGTGATTATATTTTGCAGCATGAGAAGGACATGAGATCTGGGGGGCCAGGGTGGAATTATATGGTTTGGATATCTGTCCCCTCCAAATCTCATGTCGAAATGTGATTTCCACTGTTGGAGGTGGGGCCTAGTAAGAGGTGTTTGGGTCATGGGGCAGACCCTTCATGAATGCCTTGGTGTCCTCCTATGGCAATGAGTGAGTTATCATTCATAAGAGAGCTGGTTGTTTACAGGAGTCTGGCATCTCTCTTTTGCTTCCTTTTCTTGCCATGTAACACACCTGCTCCCCCTTCACCTTCCATCATGAATGAAAGCTTCCTGAGGCCTCACCAGAAGCCAAGTGGATGCTGGTGCCATGCTTGGACAGCCTGCAGAACCGTGAGCCAAATAAACCTCTTCTGTCTGTAAATTACCCAGCCTTGGATATTCCTTTGTAGCAACACAAAATGGACTAATACAGATGCTATGCAATCACAATCAAAATTCTAGCTGGCATTTTTGTGAAAACTGACAAGCTACTGATTCTCAAATTCATATGAAAATACATAGGACCTAGAATAACCAAAACAGCTTTGAAAAAGAAGAGCAAAGTCAGAGGATTTACATTACTTGATTCAAGACATATAAAGCCACAGTAATCAAAACAGTGTGGCATTAGCATAAAGTTAGAAACAGATAAGTGGAACAGAATAGAGAGTTCAGAAATAGACCCACATAAACATGCACAAGTGACTCTTCAAGAGCTTTATGAGATATAATTTACAAACCAAACTATTCACCCATTTAAAATGTACACTTTTTACGTTTTTAATTTTATTTAATTTATTTTTTTCTTAGAGTTAGGGTCTCACTCTGTTGCCCAGAATGGAGTGCAGTGGCATGATCATAGTTTGCTGTAACCTCAAACTCCTGGGCTTAAGTGATCCTCTTGCTTCAGCCTCCCATGTGCACCACCATGCCCAGCTAGTTTTTAAATTTTTCTGTAGAGACAGGGTCTCACTATGTTGCCCAGGCTGGTCTCCAACTCTTGACTTGTAGTGATCCTCCCTCCTCAGCCTCCCATAGTGCTGGGATTCCAGTAGCATGAGCCACCTCACCCAACCTAAGTCAAATGTTTTAAATAAGTTCTCTGGGTTGGACAACCATCACCACCATCTATAGAAAATTTTTGTCCACCCAGAAAGAAACCTTGTACTTATTAGCAATAACTCCTCATTTCCCCTACTGTCTCCTCCTCAGCCCTAAGCAACAGCTAATCTTTCTGTCTTTACAGATTTGGTTCTTACCGATATTTTATAAAATGAAAGCATCCAATATTTAGTCTTCTGTAACTGGCTTCTTTCTCTTAGCATAATTTGTTCAAGGTTCATCTGTGTTGTAGTGTGTATCAGTACTTCATTCCTTTCACTTGCCAAATAATATTCCTTTGTAAGGATATATCACATTTTGTTTATTCATTCATTGGTTGATAAATACTGGAGTTATTTCCACTTTGGTTCTATTATAATAATGCTGCTAGGGACATTTGTGTACAAGTTTTTGTGTGAGCATATGTTTTCATTTCTCTTGGGTTGATAAGTAGGAGTGGAATTGCTGGATTGTATGAAAATGATATGTTTAACTTTTTAAGAAACTGCAAAACTGTTTTTCAAAACAGCTACAAAAGGCTACATTCCCGCCAGAAGTTCACTAAGGTTTCAATTTCTCCATATCCTTGCCAACACTCATTATTGCCTGTCTTTTTTTATTATAGCCATGCTAGTGAACATGAAATGGTATCTCATTATGCATTTGTCTGTTTGCTTATTGGGGTAAAATAAATGTAACATAAAATATGTCATTTTAACCCCCCCCCTTTTTTTTTTTGAGACGGAGTCTCACTCTGTTGTCCAGGCTGGAGTGCAGTGGAGCGATCTCGGCTTACTGCAAGCTCCGCCTCCCAGGGTGACGCCATTCTCCTGCCTCGGCTGCCCGGCTAAATTTTTGTATTTTTAGTAGAGATGGGGTTTCACCGTGTTAGTCAGGATGGTCTCGATCTCCTGACCTCGTGATTTGCCCGCCTCGGCCTCCCAAAGTGCTGGGATTACAGGCACGAGCCACCACACCCGACCGTCATTTTAACCATTTTAAGAGCACAATTTAGTGGCACTAATTACATTCACAATGTTTTGCAATCATCCCCACTATTTCTATTTCCAAGACTTTTCCAGCACCCCAAACAGAAACTCTGCACCTGTTAACTACCCATCTCTCCTCACTCCCAACCCCTGGTAACCTATTATTTACTTTCTGTTGCTATAAATTTGCCTATTATAAATATTATAAGTGGAATAATACAATATTTGTCTAGCTTATTTCACTTAGTATAATGTTTTCAAGATTCACCCATGATGTAGCATGTATCAGAATGTCATTCCTTTTTTATGGCTGAATACTATTCCACTGTATGTGTGCAGTACATTTTGTTTATCAGTTGATGGACACTGGGTTGTTTCCACTGTTTGGCTATTGTGAACAGTGCTACAATGACCATTAGCATACAAATATCTGCTTGAGTCTCTGTTTTCAATTCTTTTGATTATATGTCTAGGAGTAGAGATGAAGAGTCATCTTGTAATTTTATGTTTAACTTTTTGAGGAACCACCAAATGGTTTTCCACGGTGACTGCACCATTTTACATTCCCAGCAATGTACAAGGTTTCCAGTTTCTCCACATCCTCATTAACGAACACTTGTAATTTTCTGTGTTTTAAAAATTATTATAGCCATCATAGTGGATACGAAGTGGTAATTCCTTGTGGTTATGATTTGCATTTCCCTAATGACTAATGGTGTTGAGCATCATTTCATGTGTTATTCACCATTTATATAACTTCTTCAGATGTACTTTCAAATCCTTTTCTCATTTTTAAATTGGGGTTTTTTTGTCTTTTAATTGTTGAATTGTATTTTTGTATGTTCTAGATGCAATTCCTTCATATGATCTGCAGATGTTTTCTCCAATTCTGTAAGTTGTCTTTTCAGTTTTTTGATGTTATCACTTGTAGAACAAAAGTTTCTAACTTAGCTATAGATTTTTTTTTCTTTTGTTATTTGTGCTTTTGTCATATCTAAGAAACCATTGCCTAGCCCAAGGTCACAAATATTCTGCATTTTCTTCTACGGGTTTTATAGTTTTAGCTCTTAAATTTAGATCTATAAGTAATTTTGAGTTAGTTTTTGTGTATGGTGTGAGTTAGAGGTCCACATTCCTTTCGTATGTGAATATCCAATTTTTCATCATTATTTGTTGAAAAGGCTATTTCTTGGCACCCTGGTTGAAAAAAAACAATTGATCACAAATCTATGGGTTTATTTCTGAAATTTTAATTATGTGGCAATTGATTGTTAAAAATCTAAAACTATAAAACTACAGAAACAAAAACTGGAGAAAATTTTGGTCGTCCATTAGGCAAAAAAAAATTTAGATATGACACCAAAACACAATCCTAAAAAGGACAAATTGATATTTTGGACTTCATAAAAATTGAAAATCTCTGCTATTCAAAAGAAACTATTAAGAATATGAAAAGGTAAGCCACAGAATAGGAGAATATTTTTGCAAAGCTCATATTTGATAAAAGACTTCTATCAATAATGTATAACACCCAGCACTTTGGGAGGCCAACGTGGGTAGGTCACTTGAGGTCAGGAGTTCGAGACCAGCCTGGCCAACATGGTGAGACCCTGTCTCTTCTAAAAATACAAAAAATTAGCCGGCATAGTGGTGCGCCGGTAATCCCAGCTACTCAGGAGGCTTAGGCAGGAGAATTGCTTGAACCTGGGAGGTGGAGTTTGCAGTGAGCTGAGATCGCATCACTACACTACAGCCTGGGCAACAGAGAGAGACTCTGTCTCAAAAATATGTATATATATATATATACACATACATGTATATAGTTTTATATATAACATATTTTGTTTTATATATAATTATATTTTTATATATATAACATGTATTGTTATATATATATTTTTAAAAAACTCTCAAAACCAAAGTTTAAAAAAATCAAATTTTATAAATAGGCAAAGATTTGAACATATATTTCACCAAATAAGTACATGAAAAGACGCTTGACCTCATGGAGTGCAAATTAAACCCACAGAGAGGTACCTCTTCACACCTATTAGAATCCATAGAATTAAAAATACTGGGCTGGGTGCAGTGGCTCATGCTTGTAATCCCAGCACTTTGGGAGGCCAAGGTGGGCAGATCACTTGAGGCCAGGAGTTCGAGACCAGCCTGCCATAATGGTGAAACCCCGTCGCTACTAAAAATACAAAAATTAGTCGAGCATGGTGGCAGGCGCCTGTAATCCCAGCTACTCGGGAGGGTAAGGCAGGAGAATCTCTTGAACCCGGGAGGCAGAGGTTGCAGTGAGCCGAGATCATGCCATTGCAATCCAGCCTGGGCAACAAGAGCGAAGCTCCGTCTCAAAAAAAAAAAAAAAAAAAAAAAAAAAAGAGACTGGCCGTACAAAGTATTGGTGAGGATGTGAAGGAATTAGAATTCCCATTCACTGTGGGTGAGGACATATAATGGCACAGCCATTTCAAAAGCAGTTTGGAAGTTTCTTAAATGCTTAATATTAATATAGCTATCACATAACAGAAACATTCCACTCAGGTATTTACCCGAGAAAAATGAAATATATGTCTGCAAAAGACTTGTGCATGAGCGTTCATAGCAGCTTCATTTGGAATAGCCCTAGATTGGAAACAACCCAAATGTCCACCAACAGGCGAATGAGTAAGCAAATTGTGATATATACATTCAATGGAATATTACCCATCAATAAAAAGGAATGGATTATTGAGACAGTCAACATCTTAGGTGAATCTTAATTACACTCAGTGGAAAAAGCCAGACAAAGAGGAAACACACAGCTAGACCAAAAAAAATACTATAGGATTGCATTTATTTAAAACTTTAGAAAATGCAAACTAAACCATAATGACAGAAAGATCAGTGATTGCTTGGAAATAATGGAATGATGGAGTGGGGAGAGATGGTCCATTTGGAGACAGTTTTTTGTATATGAGATAGACACGATACCGATTGTGAGACCTGAGTTTAAGTATTTGCTGTTGTTGTCATTTTGCATAGGACTATCCAAATGGTGCTGGTACAATTGTTTTCCTATGCAAAACAACAACAGTAACAACAAATACTCAAATTCAGGTCTCACAATCGTATCATGAGATATGGGAAGAATGAATTTCAAAGGGGTACAAGGAAAATTTTTGGAGTGATAGATGACTTTGAAGTGATTGTGGTGATGGTTTTATGGGTGTATTCATAAGCCAAAACTTACCAAATCATACACTTAATATATGTGCATTTTATTGTATGTCAATCACATGTTAATAAAGCCATTTTTAAAATTACATATGTGTTGATCATGTAAAATGGTGCAGCCACTTTGGCAAACAGTTGAGCGGTTCCTCAGAAAGCTAAATATGGAGTTGCCACCTAACCCAGAAATTCCACCTTTCCATATCAGCTCAGAAGAAATAAAAACATATGTGCATACTCAGAAATAAACTCGTGCATGAATCTCCATAACAGCCTTTTTTTTTTTTTTTTTTGAGATGGAGTCTCACTCTGTCACCCAGGCTAGAGTGAAATGGCACAATCTCGGCTCACTGCAACCTCCGTCTCCTGGGTTCAAGCAATTCTCCTGCCTCAGTCTCCTGAGTAGCTGGGATTACAGGCATGTGCCACCACACCAGGCTACTTTTGTATTTTTAGTAGAGATGGGGTTTCTCCATGTTGGTCAGGCTGGTCTCGAACTTCTGACCTCAGATGATCCACCCGCTTCAGCCTCCCAAAGTGCTGGGATTACAGGCGTGAGCCACCATGTCCGGCCTGAATATTTGCTCATTTTAAACATAGGACAAATGTGGTGGCCAGGCCTGGTGGCTCACACCTGTAATCACAGCACTGTGGGAGGCCAAGACAGGTGAATTGCTTGAGCCCAGGAGTTTAAGACCAGCCCAGGCAACACGGTGAAACACTGTCTCTACAAAAAATACAAAAATTAGCCAGATGTGGTGGCATGTGCCTGTAGTCCCAGCTACTCAGGAGGCTGAAGTGGGAGGATCACCTGAGCCCAGGAGGTTGAGGCTGCAGTGAGCTGTGATTGCACCAGTGCCCTCCAGACTGGGCAACAGATCAAGACTCTGTCTCAAACACACACACACACACACACACACACACACACACACAGCGACTTTTTGATGCCATGCTTTTTTTTTTTTTTTTGAGACGGAGTTTCACTCTTGTTGCCCAGGCTAGAGATCTCAGCTAACTGTAACCTCTGCCTCCCGGGTTCAAGCAATTGTCCCACCTCAGCCTCCCTAGTAGCTGGGATTACACGCACCTGCCACCATGCCCAGCTAATTTTTTGTATGTTTAGTAGAGACAGGGTTCACCATGTTGGCCAAGCTGGTCTCGACCTCCTGACCTCGGGCAATCGACCCGCCTCAGCCTCCCAAAGTTCTGGGATTACAGGTGTGAGCCACCATGCCCAGCTGATGCCATGCTTTCTTAAAATATCATGTGTAAAAGCTTTTAAATAGTCTATTTACAGTTGCTAAGTAATATTTAAGTTCTCTAAAGTCAACTTGAATGTACAAATTACTTTCAAGTCTTGGACAGTTTTTGCCTGTGAGGACTTCCCCATAATCACTAAGAACCTCAGCCCTACTCTGCCCTTGACCTCAGAGTTTCCTTGCCCTCTTGTCGGATTGCTGCCTTGAGAAAGTTCAGACAGAAGCAAGCTTTCTAATCAAGTGCCACCTAACGGTGTGTCAAAATTTGGCTGCCTCAAATCTTAATGCACAAATGAATTTTACTGAGTTTGAGGCCAGAATCAAGGACTTATGGTTAGAGGCTGAATGCATGATGGCTGTGTGAATTTGGGGCCTGATGGTGTCTGGCAGTTCATTTTTTCCAAAAGGATGGAGCTGTCTTCTACTTCCTCTTAAATGGAAAAAATTGGCCAGGCAAGTTGGCTCATGCTAGTAATCCCAACACTTTGGCTGCTGGATTGCTTGAGCCCAGGAGTTCAAGACTAGTCTGGGCAACACAGGGAGACCCCGTCTCTACAAAAAATACAATAATTAGCCAGGCGTGGTGGCATGTGCCTGTATTAGTCCTAGCTGCTTGGGAGGCTGAGGTGGGAGGGTCTCTTGAGCTTGGAAGGAAGAGGTTGCAGTGAGCCGTGATTGCACCACTGCACTCCAGATGGGTGACAGAGGGAAATCCTGTCTCAAAAATAAAATAAAAACGTAAAGGGAAAAAAATTATCCTAAAATATTCTATATGGAAAACAAAGAGATAAAAGCTCTGATAGGCATAATGGTCCCACAAAGATATCCATGTCCCAATCCCTGCAACCTGTAAGTACATTATGTAACATGCAAAAGGGCCATTGCAGATGTAATTAAGGTGACAGTTCTTAAAATACAGAGATTATTCTGGGTGATCCAGTGAGCCCAGTCTAATCACATGAGCCTTTAAAAGCAGAGAACTTTCTCCTGCAGGAGGCAGGAGAGATAAGGCAGAAGTCAGAGAGATTCAACACTTGAGAAGGAGTCAGTGAGCCATTGCTGGCTTTGAAGGTGAAGGGGCAACGTGACCAGGCGCACAGGAAACCTCAAGAGGCTCGAGGCCAACAGAAAGGAAATGGGACCTCAGCCCTAGCACCACAAGGAGCTGAATTTGACCAACAGCCTGAATAAGCTTGTTAGCAGTTTCCTTCCCAGAGCCTCCAGGAAGTAACAAAGCCCTGCTGCCACCTTGATTTCAGCATTTAGAGACCCTAAGGACAGTACCTTGCCAAGCCCACCCACCAAACTTCTGACTACAGAACTGTGAGAGGCCAGGCGCGGTGGCTCACATCTGTAACCCCCACATTTTGGGAGGACAAAGCAGGGGAGTAACTTGAGGTCAGGAGTTTGAAACCAGCCTGGGCAACCTGTCTCTATTTATAAAAATCGTTTGTGCGTGTAGAACTGTGAGATAATAAATGGGTGCTGTTTTAAGCTACTAAGTTTGTGGCAATCTGTTACGCAGCAATAGAAAACTAATATATGAGCTGCTTGCAAGTAGAGACCCCATGTACTTAAAAGGTTCTCAGATAAGTAAGAGGGATGATTCTTAAATTTTAAAGTTGGGGCTGGGCACCGTGGCTCACATCTGTAATCCCAGCACTTTGGAAAGCTGAGGGAGACAGATCACTTGAGCCCAGAGGTTCAAGACCAGCCTGGCCAACATGGCTAAACCCCGTCTCTGCAAAAAATACAAAAATTAGCCAGGCGTGGTGGTGTACACCTGTAACCTCAGCTACTCTGGGGGCTGAGGTAGGAGGATTGCTTGAACCCCAGAGGCAGAGGTTGCAGTGAGCCAAGATTGCACCACTGCACTCCAGCCTGGGCGACAGAGTGAGAACTGGTCTCGAAAAAAAAAAAATTGGAAGACACATTTAGGGATATAAATAAAAACATTATGGGAGGTATTATATTAGATCACAGAATCAGGACTTTGGGGCTCACATGTTGGCCCTGATGTTGCATTCTGCCGTGGACATGGAACTGGCCTGACAGATTCAGCTATGGTTATAGAAATTCAGAAAGACACAAAGGCTGAAGACAAGTGGGAGATATGGAGCTCTTATTTGTGTCGGCTATCTGCAGGTTCTGTGAGACGGGAACAGTAATGGTGCTGTGTTTTGCCCTCGGCTTGCCGTCACTGGAGTTTTCTACCTACCTTGTACAAAGCCAATCCGTTATCCCCTGCCTCGCAGCATCAGTCCAGTCCTGCACTCGCCAGGAGTATCAAACAGCTGGAAGATGAGGGCACACTTTTCCTCCCTGGGAAAAAAGTCAGTCCTTTCAAGAAGTGAACATACAAGGCCGCTGGTCCCCTTTGAGGGGACAGGACCAAAACAAGAAAGACATGTCTTGTCATCTGCTGTCTTGTTGTGTAAACCTCCATTCTATCCCATTTCCGTAAATTCTTTCAAAGGTTTGAGTTGTAGGACAACTGGGGCCTTTTCTCAGTTCGAGTCTTCTAGTTTGAACATTATAATTTAATGTGATTGTTAAGGAGTAAGAATGAAACAATTCCAATGCTACATAAAATAGAGAAATAACGGAAAGTTTCCAGTTTACTTCACAAGCTAACATAACCCTTCTACCAAAACCAGATACATGCACACACGCGCAAACACACACACATACACACACACACCTCAAGCAAGACAGATTAGTCTCACTTAGGCTATTTATATGGAATTTATAAACACACATCCTAAATGGAATACTAGGAAATTTAATTCATTAGTACAATATACTAAAATAATATTTCATACCCAAGCAGATCCTGTTCCAGAAATGCAATAGTATATATAGACCGTGTCTGTTTTGTACACTAGTATGGTCCTTGTGTCTGGCACAGTGCCTGGCACACAGTAGCATGTAAGTATTTGTTGAGTGACTGAATATTACTATTAATAAGCAGTTTGAAAATAAAATAAGAAGAAAAAGATCTGATGCAAGTACAAATTATAGCAAATATACACGTTTGTGTGTTATGTATGTATACACACATCATACATATTCCATACATATACATCTATGTATACATGTATATATGTGTATATGTGTATATATGTATGCATATATACATAAATACATATACGTGTGTATATGCATACATATGTGTATATACACATGTGTGCATGCATACGTGTATATATGTGTATATATGCTTATGCACATACATGTGTGCATATATGTGTGTATACACATGTACATACACATGCACATATACATGTATGCACACATGTGTATATATGTGTGTATATGCGCACACACACATATTTCACCCAAGAATAAACTTTTAAAAATGTATATAAGATCTGAATGAAGAATAGAGCAAAAGTTTGCCAAGGTACATAACAGAAGATAAATAAATGGGCAACATGTCACATACCTGTGTGAGAAAAGGCAATAATAAAAGATGTCAGTTCTTTTCAAACTAATTAATAAATGAAATGCAGTGTCCATTAAAATCTCAAAGAGATTTTGGGAGAGACGAGTCAGTAAATTGTTGCAGAAGAAAAGAAATATGAGGGGATTTTGCATAATTATTAAAATCTGTCATAAAACCACAGTAATTAAAACAGATTTGGCATAGAATAGACAGATCAGTAAAATAAAATTTAAAACCTGGAAACAGACTCACATATACACCAGTATTTTGCATATGATAAAGTTAGCATTTAAAATCAGAGAGGGGAAATATTATGCAAGCAAATCATGCTGGAATATTGGTTTCTGTTGGGGAAAATTAAGCTGGAGTCCCCACTGCATACCAATCATCAAGGTAAAGTTCCAAATAGATCAGTTATTTTTTTAAATACTATAAACAGAATAATGAGAAAATATAGAAAGTGTTTCTATAATCTTGAGTGGTAAAGATTTTTCAAAGCATAATACCTAAAGAAAAATATAAGAGATGCATAGATTTGCCTACATAAAAATTTAAAACTTAAATTTGATTTTTAAAAAAATAACAAGGCAAACCACAAACAGGGACAAGATGTTGGCAGTGTAAAAGACTGACAAAATATTAATAGCGTTAATTTTATTTTATTTTTTTATTTTTTTGAGTCGGAGTTTTGTTCCTGTCGCCCAGGCTGGAGTGCAGTGGTACCATCTCGGCTCACTGCAACTTCTGCCTCCAAGGTTCAAGCGATTCTCCTGCCTCGGCCTCCCGAGTAGCTGGGATTACAGGCATGCGCCACCACGCCTGGCTAATTTTTGTATTTTTAGTAGAGACTGGGTTTCCCCATGTTGGCCAGGCTGGTTTTGAACTCCTGACCTCCGGTGATCCACCTATCTTGGCCTCCCAAAATTGTGGGATTATAGGTGTGAGCCACCACGCCTGGCCTAATATCCTTAATTTAGAAAACACCCTTACAAAGCAGAAGGAAAAAGGCATACATTCCATTTCGAAAATGGACAAAAGGCAATTCACAAAAGAAGAATATGAATAAAAAAGAAATATTTCTTTTTTTTTTTTTTTTCTGAGACAGGGTCTCACTCTGTTGCCCAGACTAGAGTACAGTGGCTCCATCTTGGCTCGCTGCAACCTCTGCCTCCCAGGCTCAAGCAATTCTCCTGCCTCAGCCGCCCAAGTAGATTACACCGTGCGCCACCACACCCGGCTAATTTTTGTATTTTTGGTAGAGACGGGGTTTCACCATGTTTGCCAGGCTGGTCTTGAACTCCTGACCTAAATGATCCACCCACCTCAGCCGCCCAAAGTGCTGGGATTACAGGCATGAGCCGCCACACCCTGCTGAAAGGTTTACTTTCAATAATAAACACAGAAATGCAGATAAAGTAGAAAAAAAAATACCTTTTAATATCTCCTGGGTTACCAACAATTTACTTTTTTGTGTGTCTTTTTTTTTTTTCCTTTTTGTGGAGAATTGGGGTCTCACCACGTTGCCCAAGCAGGTCTCAAACTCCTGGACTCAAACTAGCCTCCTGCCTCTGCCTCCCTAAGTGCTGGGATTACAGGCGAGAGCCACTGTGCCTGGTCAGATTATCAACAATTTAAATAATGATAACATAAGCACTGTAAACAAAGACTTCATATATGTAGAAGACAGTCAAGGCTTTAAAAATATGACCTGGAAATACTGTGTGTAGAATTGTTTCTTTTTTCTTTTTTTCAATAACTGGTTTTTGCTTTATTCTGTAGTTCACATAGGACAATCCCAAATTCCACACTTGGTTTTTCTCTTCCATCTTTGTTATTCTTTCAATATCTTTGTCAACAGAGACTGTTTCTCCCAATAGCATATGCAGCCTCATCCAGGACACACAGGCCCTCAAAGATCCTAGCCCTCTAGCACTGCCACCTGGGCCTCCCAGGTGACCGCACCCATGCCTGTGCTGCGGCTCTGCCCTGGTCCTGTCACCCTGAGGTGTCCTTAGGGCAGGAATGCCAAACAGGCTCCATGTGATGTACCAACTCTGAGTAAATACAAGAGGCTGCCTGGGGCTGAGGGTTGAGAGACAGTCTGTGTCCGGCTTCCGTTACAAAGAATGCTGTGATCCATGAGCAATGCCTGCCGTGACAATACCCGTTAGAGGTACCTGGAAGGGTGTGGGGTTTGGAGGGAATGGGCTCAGAAAGGGACAAGGTGTGTAGCCCATCCTTGCCTTAGGTAGTTGTTCTGTTACCCAGGCTGTGCCGTCCCACCGGCCAGGTGGCTGAGGAGGAAGTCAAGCCCGCAAAGTTGCAAGTGGCTTCCCCGGGGCCTGCAGGGAACAGCATAAGCTCCAAGCTGGGTGGAGTTTGGAAAGGTGGACACACTAGGCCTCGTGGGGGTCTGCACACTGCAGGCCACGCTGGCATTAGCTCCAATCCTCTGGGGTCCATCTCATCCAAGCAAAGACAGCTGGTTGGCCTCAGAGCGTTATTATAGATGCCACTAGCAGGTAAAATATTTTTACAAGACCCGGACACAGAAACGGGCTGTACCTCTGGATAAACTTTTAGAAACTTTCCATCCAAACCAAAAGGATATAACTTCTAGGTGTTACCAAGAAACCTAAACTGAGTAAAAGACAGGCTTACTTTAATCAAATTCCAGAATGGGGTGCATGGCTTTGAAAAGCACTTTGTAGCAGAAGATGTAGGGGTGTGTGTAAAGCAAAGTTTCTAGAATACACCAGAGGAAACAGATGCAACCCGACTTGGCCTTTGCTTCACCTGGATGCTGCTCTGTTCCAGCAGTGGGTGGTTACTGGGTCCAGCTGACTTTGGGGGTGTCGCGATGCTCCGTGTGTGCGTCCAGGTGTCTGCTGAAGTCCTCCTCTCTCTGCCTGTGGGTCTGGGATGCTTTCTTCAGGATCCTTTCCATGTGTCGCTTCTCCTGCACTTTCTCCTGGGCTGGGGTCAGCTTGAACAGGCCGCACCACTTCTCCTCATTCTTTTTGCTTGTTCCCATCTCTTCCTGAGTTGTGCCTTGTCTTTGTGCTTCTTTTTCTTCTTCTGCTTGGTCACTCCAAGCTCTGTGATGCCTTTCGGCTTCAGGGGTCCCTTCTGGACCTGCTTGTAGGCCCCCAGGTCAGTAGCCTGCAGTTCAGTAGGTAGCAGAATTTTTTCTGGAGAAAAGATCAAGCAACATATGTGGAGATTTACGTCCAAGGATGTGCATCATAGAATTCCTGAAAAAAAAAAAAATATATATATATATATATATATATATATATATAGAGGCAGAATCTCAATATGTTGCCCAGGCTGGAGTGCAGGCCCAAGCTCCTGGGCTCAAGCAATTCTCTTGCTTCAGCCTCCTAAGTAGATGAGAGTATAGGTGTGTACTACCATCCCCGGCCAATTTTTAAATTTTTTTTGTAGAGATGAGGCCTTGCTATGTTAGCCAGGCTGATCTCAAACTCCTGGCCTCATGTGATCACCCTGCTTTGGCCTCCCAAAGCTCTGGAATTACAGGCATGAGCCACAGCAAATGGCCCTTAAAATATATTTTTTAATTTTTATGTTTTTTATTACATGTATCTGCTGATTGTTGGTTTTTTTTGCTTAAAATATTTTTAATGGAAATATTTAAATGTTCTCCAACATTGTGAAACCCCATCTCTCCTAAAAATACTAAAATTAGCCGGGCATGGTGGCATATGCCTGTAATCCTAGCTACTTGGAAGGCTGAGGCATGAGAATCGCTTTAACCCTGAAGGTGGAGGTTGCTGTGAGTCCAGATTGCATCACTGAGCTCCAGCCTAGGTGACAGAGCAAGACTCTGTCTCAAAAAATACATATATATATATAAATATTCAGCAATAGAAGACTACTTTGGTAGGTTATAGTCTATATGTAATCCCAGCACTTTTGGAGGCCGAGGTTCGGAGGATGGCTTGAGCCCAGGAGTTCAAGACCAGCCTGGGCAATATAGTGAGATCCCATCTCTACAAAAAATGGAAAATTAGGAAATTAGCCAGGAATGATGGCATGCACTTGTAGTCCCAGCTACTCAGGAGGCCGAGGTGGGAGGACCACTGGACCCCAGAAGGTCAAGGCCGCAGTGAGCCATGATTGTGCCACTGCACTCCAGCCTGGGTAACATGCCAAGACCCTGTCTCTAAAGGAAAAAAAAGTGTGTTCTGACTTGGTAAATATTAGAATATTTAAGCTATTAGGCTATGAAGTCAGAGCTGGATTTAAACCCATCTCTTCCTAGCTGTGTATTGTGAGACAATTCGCTTAACCTCTCTAAGCCTCAGTTTCCATATCTATCTATTTTATTTATTTTTTTCAGAGGCAAGGTTTGCTACATTGCCCTTGGCGGTTCTCCACCTCAGCCTTCTGAGTAGCTGGGACCACAAGCTCGCACCACCTTGCCCAGCTACCTTTTAAAGCTGTGGGATTAAATAAATCAGTTTCTATGATGTGCTTATAAACACAGTGCCTGGCATTCAATAAATATTCACTGCATATATATATAATGATTGAATACTAAATCTTGAAGTCAGTGATGCTGGCATGCAAAAGACATTTAATAAACATCTTTGAAAAAATAAAATACGATGAATATGATAGGAGATTAGGCTGAGAAAATTGTGTTTAGGTCAAAAAGAAAATTTGACCATAAAGTAAAGAGACTTTGATTTTCTATGACTAATTAATGAACTCAGGAGGGAATGCCAAAGGATATCTTTTAAAAATGTTTTGAACAGTAGCAGCATACTGAAATAAACATATGTAGCCTCACAAGGTGAATTATTTGGAAGACAAAACGCATTTAGATGTAACCGTTCTATTAGTATGTATGTTGTTTTCTTTTTTTTTTTTTAGACGGAGTCTCGCTCTGTCACCCAGGCTGGAGTGCAATGGCGTGATCTCGGCTCACTGCAACCTGTGCCTCCCAGGTTCAAGCAGTTCTCCTGCCTCAGCTTCCCGAGTAGCTGGGATTACAGGCACCCGCCACCATGCCCAGCTATTTATTTTTATTTTTAGTAGAGATGGGGTTTCGCCAGGTTGGCCAGGCTGGTCTTGAACTCCTGACCTCAGGTGATGCACCCACCTCAGCCTCCCAAAGTGCTGGGATTACAGGCGTGAGCCACCGTGCCCAGCCAAAATATATGTTGTTTTCTATGTGGTAACTTTATAGCCATTCTCTACATGGCCCACTTCAAAACAGCCCTGGGAGCAGCCTTTCCTTTATTCAGCAAAGGCTCTCTGAGCCCCTAGGATGGGCTAAGCACTGCCACGGGCCCGAGGTCTTTGCCTTCATGGAGCTGCCGCTGTGGACTGTGCTGGGTTGTGATGGGGGACAGTGATGCAGTCTCGCCTCCTGTGGACGACTCGGGAGGTTCCTAGTGGTC
The DNA here is from genome assembly GCF_029281585.2 of Gorilla gorilla gorilla. NCBI lineage: Eukaryota > Metazoa > Chordata > Mammalia > Primates > Hominidae > Gorilla > Gorilla gorilla. The sequence continues at coordinate 41,003,050 of NC_073232.2, read as the reverse complement.
TGGAAACACCCAGGACAGCCCTGAGCTCAGCTCCCGGAAAAGGAGGCGTCTTCGGACTCTGTACCGCATACCCAATTGTGAAGCCTGGGCAGCTACACTGAGGTTCTGGGCGTCAACTCTCCATCTACGAAATGAGAGCATTACACAGATGACTTCAGGGTTTTGTTTGTTTGTTTCTTAATCCTATGAACAGAAAGAAATTCACTGTGACCAAACACACACACACACACACACACGAATACACGCACATGGACACAACTGGAAAACATGCTTACGAATGCCAAGGCCACTCCCACTCTGAAACATGTGGGGGATTTTGGTCGTTTTGTCTTTCTTTTTTTTTTTTTTTTTTTTGAGACAAGTTCTTGCCCTGTCACCCACGCTGGAGTACAGTGGCTCAATCACGGCTCACTGCAGCCTTGATCTCTTAGGATCAAGAATTCTCCCACCTCAGCCTCCCAAATAGCTGGGACCACAGGCGCAGGACACTATGCTGTCAGCTAACTTTTGATTTCTTTGAAGTAGAGACGAGGTCTTGCCATGTTGCCCAGGCTGGTCTCAAACTCCTGGGCTCAAGTGATGCTCCTGCCGCAGCCTCCCAAAGTGCTGGGCTTACAGGGGTGAGCCACCGCGCCTGGACTGAAACACCTGTTTTTCTAGTGGAAAAGGTCTGGCAAGGAAGCAAAGTCCCTGGTTGTTGGTGGCTGCCAGCCTTATGGGATCTCAGGCAAATTGTGTCATCTCTTTAGACCCTTTGCTGTAATATAAGGCGTCTGGCCTAATGATGTCTGAAGTCCCTCCATTGCTAAAATTCTGTTTTCTAATCATTCCATTCCATTCAATGGTCCTATATTGAGCACTTGTGCCAGGCACTTTCTAGGCCCAGGGGCTGCAAAGGGGAATGACTTGTAGACCCCACCACTGAAGGACCCACCACCTTACTGGGTGAGCCAGCACGGGAAGCACAGAGATGGAGATGGGTATGTGTGGGCTTGTTCCAGAGCTGGACGTGCCTAAAGACCCTTTACTGAGGCCATGATCTCCACTTGGCTCTCATTTGGGCCTACGCCATTTCTGTAGACTTTAAATGGGCAATGAATATACTAGGTGTCACCAAACACATATTTCCACCACATTTCCACCCCTACTCCAGAGGATTTTGTTTCAAGGGGAAGCGTCTAGTCATCCTATGTGGCCAGACTCTGCGTAGGGCAAGCTCTGGCAATAGGGCCAAACAATGCACGTGACAAAGGACAAATGCAGGATACAAAATATAGCTAATTGCTGTGTTAATTATCTTACTCAAGTCTAAATGTTTTTCAGCCCTCGCTCTCCACCCCTGTGAGTTGTTTATCAGTTACATTTTTAAAAATTGATGTCATGCAAAACATAATTATATTCCTAGTATTCCAATTCCTCATTTTAGACCCATGGCCATATCCATTTGGTCACTTTCCATCACAAGATACTGTTTGAATTGTCAGCTCAAAACCTCCCACTGCCCAACAAGGCCAAATGCCAACACGAAAAAAACCCCACAAGCCAATGGAGTTTATTTCTAATGCCAGACACAGCTTTGAAATACAGGTTTAGACAGCATGAGAACTGGCCGGTGAATAATTGCTTCAACAGCATCAGCCCTTTAAGGGCCCAAGGAGTAAACATGATCTTCTATGTGAATAAAATGCAATGGCTGTGCAGAGAGGAGACATACGAAAGGTTTACCTTGGGCAGCACAGTCAAGAGCGGACTGTTTCCTTGCTCGAGTGTGAAAGCCCATCTATAAACAGCTTTCACAGCTCTGTGGTGCCAGACAATTGCACCATTGAAAGACGGGACTGGTAAGTGCTCCCCACTTCCAGGGATTATTCTGTGTGTCTCAGTAGAAGTAGGGTGCTTTGTCCTACTTCCCCTTTGTGTGAGTAAATGTCTTTTTATTCTAGGAGCCTCCGTTCCTGCTCTCGGTCTCTTGCTGTTATTGTTTAACCTTCTCGGCATGAGGGAAGCCAGAGGCAGAGGGAGTCGGCCACAAAACCTGCCCATCTCAGTGCCTGGTGAGGAGGCATTACCTCTCTAGAAGCTGTCCACTCACCACAGACCCATTCCTCAGAATGAACTCAGGATGTTTGGGATGTAGTTTTCCTGGGAAGCAGTAAAGCCATCCAGGAAGGCATAGCGAACCACACGATCCAAAAATGTTTATTGAGACCCACCACACACCAGCATGTTCTAAGCCCTGGGGAAAGAGCTTTGCTTATAGCCAAGTCCCTGCTCCCCTGGAGCTCGCTGTCCAAGAGGCATGATGATAACATGCAGATAAATACCTGGAATGTCAGGTGGCATGGAGGGCAAGGAGGAAGGAGTGATCAGGGCAGGGAGAGACGCTGTTCTAGACGGGCCCCTCAGGACAGTTCCTCCGATGAGGCCATATTTGAATGAAGAAAGAGATTGAGTCACACAAATATCTGAGGCAGGAGGGCTTCAGGCAGCAGAAACAGCAATGCAAAGGCCCTGGTTTGGGGTGTGCCTGGCATCTTGAAGGACCCCCAAGTGGCATTTTAAGGAGCTGGTGACAGCAATTCCTCCCAAAGAGCCTCTTCCAGGAGACACTGAGTGAGATGGCAAATGAGAGGCTTTTCTAGTAAAACTGCTAGTGAAGGCCGCACATGGTGGTGGCTCATGCCTGTAATCCCAGCACTTTGGGAGGCCAACTGGGAGGATCGCTTGAGCCCAGGAGTTCGAGATTGCAGTGAGCTGTGATCATACCACTGCACTCCAGCCTGGACAGTAGAATTAAACCCTGTCTCAAAAACAAACAAACAAACAAAACAAAACAAACCTGCTAGGGATGATCATTCCATGTGAACAACTTGTTGATCCTGCCCATAATTAGAGCTCAAGTCTTCTAAGCCCTCCCCACAGTCTGCCCACATGTGTTTTCTTAGAGGCCAAAGCTGCTGAAATCCAAGCAGCCCCACAGGCAAAGCCACAACAGGATGAAAGAAAGAAATGGGCCAGGAGCGGTGGCTCACACCTGTAATCCCAGCACTTTGGGAGGCTGAGGCTGGCGAATCACCTGAGGTCGGGAGTTCGAGACCAGCCTGACCAACATGAAGAAACCCCATCTCTACTAAAAATACAAAATTAGCTGGGTGTGGTGGTGCATGCCTGTAATCCCAGCTACTTGAGAGGCTGAGGCAGGAGAATCGCTTGAACCTGGGAGGCAGAGGTTGTGGTGAGCCAAGATCACGCCATTGTACTCCAGCCTGGGCAACAAGAGTGAAACTCCGTTTAAAAAAAGAAAGAAAGAGAGAGAGAAATGTCTGAGCCGGGCGCAGCGGTGCGCACCTGTAGTCCCAGCTACTCGGGAAGCTGAGGAGGGAGGATCACTTCAGCCTGGAGTTCAAGGCCAGCCTGGGCAATGTAAAAATTTTTTTAATAAAAGGGTCCGGTCTTAAAAACATTTGTGAAGAAAACTAGGTCTTTGATTGCTTTCTGTCAATCACCTACTATTATAAACAATTCATGTATATTAGCTTTTATGTAGACGTGATTATCCTCATTTTACACAGGAGTCACCTGAGCCTCAAAGAGAGGAAGCAAATGGCTCTAGACCACACAGTGCTAAGAATCTGTGAATCGCCCCAGCTACTTGGGGAACTGAGGCAGGAGGATTGCTTGAGCCCAGGAGGTTGAGTCTGCAGCGAGCCGAGATCATGCCACTGCACTCCAGCCTGGGTGACAAAGTGAGAGAGAACCTGTCTCAAAAAAAAAAAAAAAAAAAAAAGCAGTGAATTGGGATTTGAACCCAGGCTGCCTGCTTCTGGAGCCTGTATTCTTTCTACGGCAGAGCATCGCCCCTGTGCGTCACGATGATATGCATCCAGTACCATGGAACCATTGCTAACCCAGCTTACAGAGTCCTGTCTGGGAGCAGACTACCAGCCTTGGTTTGTGGCTGCATGGGGACTCCCCATAGCTGGCAATTTGTTTATACAGAGTGGCTGTCACTTAATTCGGTAAAGCCTACATTTCCATGTCTCTGTTTCAAGTTTGGCGGAACCACAAACTTAGGGGGTGGCTCGCTGCCCCACCCTCAGCCCTCTCCACATCTGAAATGCCATGGTGGGTGCTCAGACGGTGAGACCGAGGGGGGCCCCCCAGCTTTCGGAGATACCCCCATGTGCTTTCACAGTCAACCAATGCTTTCTCTCCAGAGGCTTCACTTCTGCACTAATGCTGCAGGTGTAGCTCTCACACCTGAAACGACACACAGAGGTTATCACTTTCCTTTCCCCAAAGAGACTTCTAGCACATGGAATCATGGAACGTGAGGGTCAAAATGGACGTGAAGTTCTTTGAGCCCAGTCGTCTTCCAGTGGTTCCCTCACTACTCCATCTTTCTGCCAAGCAGCCATCCTGTTCGAGCCTGAACACTCCAGTTTCCCGGGAACACACCGGCTCCCGCAGCTATTCTTTCTGCTATTTCATCTGGGCACCTCTGAGCAGCTTCTCTACCCTGTGCCAAAGTCTGTCTTCCCTTCGTCTCTACTGTGTGCAATTAACGGATACTCTTCGTGGGAGCTACATAGCACACCTTGAATACCATCTATGTGGAAGCCAAACAATTGCTTTATAATTCTATTGATATAGCCTGCAGTCACAGCTTTTTTTTTTTTTTTTTTTTTTTTTTTTTTTGAGATGGAGTCTTACTCTGTTGCCCAGGCTGGAGTACAGTGGTGCCATCTTGGCTCACTGCAACCTCTGCCTCCCAGGTTCAGGTGATTCTCCTGCCTCAGCCTCTTGAGTAGCTGGGACTACAGTCACGCGCCACCATGCCTGGCTAATTTTTGTATTTTTAGTAGAGACAGGGTTTCACCATGTTGGCCAGGCTGGCCTCGAACTCCTGACCTCATGTGTCCTCCCACCTCGGCCTCCCAAAGTGCCAGTCACAGCTTTTTTTGATATTCATATAACACTGTTGATTCATATTGAGATTTTCATCAACCAAAAGTTAAGTATTTGTTTCCTTTTCTTTTTTTTTTTTTTTTTGGCGTCACATTAGTATTAAGCCGTACCCCTGTGTCCACACTAGTACAGTGCGGTGATTTCATGGACCATTACAAGATTTCGCATTATTCCTATTGAACTTTCACTAGATGCTCATCAATTGACTGGATCTTCCTGGGTCTTGTTGCTGTGATCCATCTGCTTTATCCCTCCCACCTTCACTTCACCTGTGAGTAGTCAGGGAAGCATGTGTTTTGCTTTATTTTTGTTTTGAGACAGAGTCTCGCTCTGTCACCCAGGCTGAAGTGCAGTGGTGCAGTCTCAGCCCACTGCAACCTCCGTCTCCAGGCTCAAGCAATTCTCCTGCCACAGCCTCCCAAGTAGCTGGGATTACAGGCACCTGCCACAATGCCCGGCTAATTTTTGTAGTTTTAGTAGAGATGGGGTTTCACTATGTTGGCCAGGCTGATCTCGAACTTCTGACCTCAGGTGATCTGCCTGCCTCAGCCTCCCAGCATGCTGGGGTTACAGGCGTGAGCCACCGTGCCTGGCCAGGGAAGCATGTGTTGATAGGGTCTCAACATCAAATACCTGTAGAAGCCAAGGAAGTAACGTAAGTGGACCCCCAGGGCTGGGTGGACAAGCCCAGGGGCTTCTTCAGCACCCTCTGGACACAGTCCTCCAACCCCTTACTAAACCACCTCCCCAGGTTGACATCCAGCCTCCCACTGCCTATCCTGCCCAGATACACTGGAGAGTGCTTTCTAGAGGAAGTGCTGCATCTCAGAAAGGGCTATAGTGGAGGGGAACAGAGCTCAGGCTCTGGAGTCAGACAATGCTGGGTTGTTGCCTTCCCTTTTCCATTCCCTGGCTGTGTGACATTGCACAAGTGCATTTACTTCTCTGTGCTTTGGTTTTTCTCATCTGTAAAATGGGGAAAATAATAATGTCTACTTCATAGGGTTGACGTAAGTATTTTACACAATCATTCATGTAGTGTATTCAGCTCAGGGCCTAGCACATAGAGATTACTTAATACAATTCACCTATACTGATTATTTTTGTGGTTACTATTATCATTGCTACAACGATTATTAGGAATCACACTGTTATCTCTGACATCTCCTACAGATGGTGGCAGCAGGACAATGGAAACAACCCGTTGAATACAAAAGAGATGCTCTTGAACACACACCCAACCCTCTTCCTTCATTCACACCCCCCGGCCTGATATCGGCAGCACATCGCTATGCTCCTCTTGGAGAAAACTCCTCTCGAGTTGAGAGTGGAAACACCAGCTTGCCTTCGCGTGACATGGAGCGAGCGGGTCATGCCACTCCTCTCCTCAAAAACTTTCAGTGAGGTCCCTTGTATCTTACAGAACAAAGTCCAAACTCTCTCCTGTCATTGAAGAGTCCTCTCCCAGGTGGCCGTGCCACATCTCCAGCTTGTCTCTCAGGAGACCTTCTCCAGGGCCCTGCCTGTCCACACATAGGACTCACCACTCCCTGGGCGAGCCTGGGCCCTTCCCCACCCATCCTGTGCTTTGATTCCCCAGGGGCGGTGCCCTTGCCGGACTCTTCATGGACTAAATCCCACTCGTCCTGCAAAACCTGGCAAAATTCAAGGCCACTGGAGGAGCTCTTCCTTTGAGACTCTCCAGCAGGACTTGCCGCCTCTGCGCGGGGTGTGTAGCAAGCCCTGCTTGCCATTGCCACTCCGTTGCTGCAGAATGAGTGGGATTTGGTCTCTTTCGTGACTTCCCCAACACACACACCCCACCCCCACCACATAGCACAAGGCTGAGAACACTGGGAACGCTCAATAAAGAAATATTTTTGGCCTGAATGAATGGCCTGAAGGACTGCTCCTTTCAACAATTATGGCCCAATAAATTATACCAACATTGCCTCCTGGAGGGAAAGGCCACACCAAGGCCTCCACAGATGGGGAAACTGCTCTGTCTGCCAAAACCCAGATGCAGGGCAGCCTTGGCCCTGCTTGGCTGTCTACCTGAATCTGGGTTTAACAACTTGGCCTGCAGTTTTACAGCCTGAATCACCAGGCTCAGCAGAACAGCATGAGTTCTTTGTCCGCATGCTGCTGCCAGGTGTTGAAGGAACCGGCTGCAGTGACTTACCCGGCTCAAGGAGACCTGCAGGCGGGGCAGACGGGTGCCTGCACCCCAGGCTGGGAGGCCAGGGGACTTGTCTGCAAAAGAAACCCTTGTCTGGACCCTAAACAGAAAAAAAGAGGTGATGAAAGTTTACATGAGGACCCGGCTCTGGGTGGTGCAGGGGGATGCGTGCTAGCTTGGAGGTTGGGGGTAGGGGCTGTGGAACATAGAGTGACCTTCAGGTCACTGAACAAAGCTTAGAGGGCCCAGACTCAGTCAGATTTTATTTCTATAGCTGTAATAGTTGTGTGGTCCTAGGAAGCATGCAGGAAGCCATCCAATTTAAGCTTTTAGAGCTGGGGTTACATATCTTAAGAGCCGAAGAAATGCAGTATCCAAACAAGTGATATAAGGCATGAAGACTCGTGCAAGGAGAGGTTAGAAGGGTCTCTGGCTGTATGAGCGTTCCCTTCTTGGGTTATGAAGTCATTGATTCAGCATCTATAAATAGAGCTCACGGCAATGGCGTGCTGGTTACGGTTTAACCACCAGTTCTTCCAAGAAAAAGCCCTGACTTGAGGCATTTGCAGATTTCTGTGGTGTAAATACACCCACCATGGCCAATTTCAAACTACCCAGAAGGTAGGCCCAGAATGTAGAGCTGGGAAGAGATTGCACAGCCAGCTCTTGTGAGCCTGGGCAAGCCAGCTCCCGTACACACTGATTCCCAGCAGTCTGTCAGCGTCACCAGCAAGAATCCTACCAGTAGCCCACTTCTTCGGTAGTTTTGCAACCTCAAGCAGTGCAAGTCAATGAGGCAACCTCAAAAATAACATGAGACAATAACCCCCAAAATTGTGTGAGATAAGATAATAATTCCCTTACTGGGTAAGCATTTTTCAAACTTGCTACTATTTATTTTATTTTTTATTTTTATGTTTTATAGAGTAGAGGTCTCACTACATTGTCCAAGCTAGTCTCAGACTCCAGGGCTTAAACAATCCTCCTGCCTCAGCCTCCCACAGTGTTGGGATTACAGGCATAAGCCACCATGCCCTATTTATTTATTTATTTTAATTTGTTCAGACAGGGTCTTGCTCTGTGTCCCAGGCTGGAGTGCAGTGATGCAGTCATAGCTCACTGCAGCCTCAAACTCCTGGGCTCAAGGGATTCTACCTCATCAGCCTCTGGAGAAGCAGGGATTACAGGCTTATGCCAACATGCCCAGCTAGTTTTTTATTTTTTGTGGAGATGTAATCTTACTACATTGACCAGGCTGGTCTTGAACCCCTGGCCTCAATCAATCCTCGCGCCTCGGCCTCTCAGAGTGCTGAGATTATAGGCATGAATCACCGCGTCCGACCTACAATGCTTTTGCAGATATTCACCAACATGCACAGAGCGGCAAAAAATTTGAGTCAACCGACAAGCACATTTCTAGCAGAGGCTGAACAAGGCAACGCTCTGACTTCCTGTTTCAACTGTCATTTTGTGAAGAAATGTCCTTTTCACAGTCCATTTAGTGCCAGGTTTTTCATATTTTTGTCCTTTTTCTTGGGGATGGTGCTGTGTAAAATGGTCCCCACGCGCACGGCTGAAGTGCTGTCTAGCGATCCTAAGTGCAGAAAGACTGTGATGCACCTTCCGGAGAAAATACATGTGTTAGATGAACTTTGTTCAGGCAAGAGCTATAGTGCGGTTGACTTAATTCAATGTTAATGAATCAACAATATTTATTAATAAGGCATCTTTAAACAGAAATACACAGCTGGGAGCAGTGGCTTATGCCGGTAATGCCAGCACTTTGGGAGGCCAAGGCAAGAGGATTACTGTAGCCCAGGAGTTCGGGACCAGCCTGGGCAACATAAAGACTCCATCACTACAAAAAAATTTAAAAATTAGCTGGGTATGGTGGTGCACACCTGTGGTCCCAGCTACTCAGGAGGCTGAGGTGGGAGAATCATTTGAGCCTGGGAGGTTGAGGCAGCAGTGAGCCATAATTGCGCCACCACTGCATTCTAGCCTGGGCAGAGCAAGACACCACTTCTCCAAAAATAAAACAAAATAAAAGAAAACCCAAAAAATCATAAATGCACGTAAAATAAAGTCATATATTAATCAGTTGACAAAACTCTTGTGACCAGAGACTCTCAGGAAGCTAACCCTGTAACTCCCCTAGGCTCAATGGTTCAGTATTCACTAATTCAGTGTCCGTAGTGACCTTATCAAATGCAGTTGCTATGAGTAATGGAAATCTACTGTATCTGCAGGAGAGTGAGGAACTGCCACGGCCCAGCCCACAGTGTCAGATCCCAAGTAGGGTAAAGAGGGGAGGAGAGGATCCATGTGGCAGTGGTTCAGAGTACGGAGTCAGAGTGCATACAGGGAAAAGCCAGCAGCAGCTCAGGTGGGAGATTCATCACACACATAGGTGGTGATGAAATAAGTAAACATGGCCCGGTACGGTGGCTCACGCCTGTAACTCCAGCACTTTGGGAAGCCAAGGCGGGCAGGTCACCTGAGGTCAGGAGTTCAAGACCAGCCTGACCAACATGGTGAAACCCCGTCTCTACTAGAAATACAAAAATTAGCCTGGCGTGGTGGGGTGCACCTGTAATCCCAGCTACTCAGGAGGCTAAGGCAGGAGAACTGCTTGAACCCAGGAGGTGGAGGTTGTGGTAAGCCGAGATCATGCCATTGCACCCCAGCCTGGGCAACAACAGCAAAACTCTGTCCCCCGCCAAAAAAAAGAAAAAAGAAAAGAAAAAGGAAAGAAAAAACGAAATAAGTAAACATATTGAGGGCAATGGAAGCCAGGGTGCTCTCTGTTTCTGTCACTGAGGGGACCCAGGAGCAGCATCACTCCAACAACAATGGGCCCCCTGGAGCACAGGTCTTGGCCATAAATACTATTTTCCACAGCTCCTTGGAGAAATGGATGCTTCCAGGGTTAAGGCAGGCAAAGTGCAATATAAACCTGAAACATCTTATTTTTCCAGAAAGCACACAATTACTCAAAAACAAAAAAAATTATGGGGGCATGTCAAAAGGAACAAGCCAAGCTGGGTTCGGTGGCTGACACCTGTAATCCCAGCACTTTGAGAGGCTGAGGTGGGCAAATCACTTGAGGTCAGGAGTTGAAGACCAGCCTGGCCAACATGGTGAAACCCCATCTCTACTGAAAATACAAAAATTAGCTGGGCATAGTGGCATGCATTTGTAATGCCAGCTACTCAGGAGGCTGAGGCACGAGAATAGCTTGAACCAGGAGGTAGAGGTTGCAGTGAGCATGTCACTGCACTCCAGCCTGGGTGAGAGAGCAAGACTTCGTCTCAAAAAAAAAGGAACAAGCCAGCTTGATGAGAGACAATATGAGATTCAAAATAATGATAGTAGTAGATTATAACTCAAACATAGATAGATTAATTAATTGAAAGTTTTATTTGCATTTTTAGTAAAAATGGGATATTTGCATAGCTTCAAAATACATCTTTGCAAAATACTGATTAGTTACAAAGAGAATAAAAAGTTAAGTTTACAGCAGAAAGAAATGACAGACACCATCTTAATCAAATGATCTTAGTCAACATCATTAATAATGAGAAAAACTGAAATCATGCACCAGTCGATAAGATGCAATAAAGAATACAGCATCATTTCTGTCATTTTTCTGCCTGACGGATAACCTGAATCTGATCATGAGGATCAGACATACCCAAAGCGAGAAATATTCTGCAAAATAATTGGCCTGTACCTTTCAAAAATATCAAGGACGTGAGGCTGAGGAACTATTCCAGACTGAAAGAGAAGGGAGAGACATGACAACTAAATGCTACACGGGATTCTGAGCTGGATCTGCCTGCTGTACAGGGCATTGTTAGGACTAATGGTAAAACTTGGATGTGGTATTAGGATCTAATGATAGTAATGTATCATGTTAATCTCCTGATTTTAATGGTTGTGTTGTGGTTATACAGGAGAATGTCCTTGTTTCCAGGAAAACAGACACTATATATTCACAGGGGATGGAGTATTAAGTTAGCAATCCTCTCAAATGGTTCAGATAAAAAGTTCTTTCTAAACCAGGCACAGTGGCTCACACCTGTAATCCCAGCATTTTGGGAGGCCGAGGTGGGAGGATCACTTGAGTCCAGGAGTTCGAGACCAGCCCGGGAAACATGGTGAAACCCCCATCTCTACTAAAAATACAAAAATTAGCTGGGTGTGATGGCGGGCACCTGTAATCCTAGCTACTCAGGAGGCTGAGGCAGGAGAATCACTTGAACTTGGGAGGCAGAGGCTGCAATGAACCAAGATGCACTGCCCAGAGTGAGATTCCATCTCAAAAAAAAAGTTCTTTGTACTGTACTTTCAACTGTTCTATGAGTTTGTGTTTGTATCAAAAACGTGTCATCAAGGAATTGATTTGTGGCTTTTAAGTAAAAACCTTACTAAATTTATATACAGTAGTGAAACATTTCAGGGAAATTAGGTTCACTATACCGCTATATGTTTAATTTATTAGATTTATAAAAATTAGGTACTTGGGAGCATTTGTCAGTTAGACAATTGAAGTATGTACTTTTTTTTTTTTTTTTTTTTGAGAAGGAGTCTCGCTCTGTCACCCAGGCTGGAGTGCAGTGGCGCAATCTCAGCTCACTGCAACCTCTGACTCCCGGGTTCAAGTGATTCTCCTGCCTCAGCCTCCTGAGTAGCTGGGATTACAGGCATGCACCACCATGCCTGGCTAATTTTTGTATTGAATTATGTACTTTTAAAAGGAAATTAAATATATTACATTTATAAATTAAGTTTTAAATGATTGAAGGCATTTAACTGAATGAGTAAATGGGACCAAATTATTATTTTAAAACTCCTTAAAAGTAATTGCTAAAATTACCTAGACTTATAAATAGAATACGGTTTTCAATTGAACTTAAAAGTCTACCGAATATTAACATTTTAAAACCAGAGTAAATGCAAAAGTTTTGTGTTTTTTTGTTTTATTTGAGATGGGGTTTTGTTCTTGTTGCCCAGGTCGGAGTGCAGTGGCACCATCTTGGCTCACTGCAACCCCAGCCTCCCGGGTTTAAGTTATTCTCCTGCCTCAGCTTCCTGAGTAGCTGGAATTACAGGCACACACCACCTTGCCCAGCTAATTTTTTGTATTTTTAGTAGAGACGGGGGTTTCATCATGTTGATCAGGCTGGTCTCGAACTCCTGACCTCAGGTGATCCATCCACCTCGGCCTCCCAAAGTGCAGGGATTACAAGTGTGAGCCACCATGCCTGGCTGCAAATAGATTTTTTCTGGATAATATAGATTCAATAATTCACCAGCACTGCTATAGAACTAACTTTGTGCTTAGAGCTTCTAGGATAAAGAACAAATATAGGCTGGGCATGGTGGCCCATGCCTATAATCCCAGCTCTTTGAGAGGCCGAGGCAGGAGGATTGCTTGAAGCCAGGGGCTAACGACCAGCCTGGGCAACATAGTGAGGCCCCGTCTCTACAAAAAAAATTAGACGAGTGTGGTGGTGTGCCCCTGTAGTCTAGTCCCAGCTACTCTGGAGGCTGAGGAGGGAGGATCCCCTGAGCCTGGGAGACAGAGGTTGAAGTGAGCTGAGACCACACCACTGCACTCCAGACTGGGCGGCAGATGAGACCCTGTCTCTAAATAAATAAATAAATAAATAGATAGATAAATAAATACAACAACAACAAAGAAATGTAAAACACAGCCAGGCACGGTGGCTCACGCCTATAATCCCAGCACTTTGGGAGGCTGAGGCAGGTGGATCACCTGAGGTCGGGAGTTCAAGACCAGCCTGACCAACATGGAGAAACCTTGTCTCTACTAAAAATACAAAATTAGCTGGGCGTGGTGGCGAATGCCTGTAATCCTAGCTACTCGGGAGGCTGAGGCAGGAAAATTGCTTGAACCCAGGAGGCAGAGCTTGCAGCGAACTGAGATCGCGCCATTGCACTCCAGTCTGGGCAACAAGAGCGAAACTCCATCTCAAAAAAGAAAGAAAGAAAGAAAGAAATATAAAACACAATATCTGACCAGCTAAGGATATCATAACTAATCAATGCCACAAGACTAACACATAGAATATAACAGCAAATAAAACAATCTGACAGTAAGAAAATGTGGCATATCCTTATGTATAGCCCTAGAGGGCAGAACTCCAATCCAGAGGAAAATAAATGAAGGCACTGCAGCCATAAAAAGGAATGAGATCATGTCCTTTGCAGGGACATGGATGGAGTTGGAAGACATTATCTGCAGCAAACTGACGCAGGAAGGAAAAACCAAACACCACATGTTCTCACTTATAAGTGGGAGCCGAATGATGAGAACACATGGACACATGAGGGGAACAACACACACTGGGCACCTATAGGGGTTGGGAAGAAGGAGAGCATCAGGAGGAATAGCTAATGGATGCTGGGCTTAATACCTAGGTGATAGGACGATCTATGCAGCAAACCACCACGGCGCACATTTACCTAGATAACAACCCTGCATATCCTGCACATGTACCCCTGAACTAAAAAGAAAAGTTGAAGAAAAAATAAATAAATAAATAAAACTATATATACATGAAAAAATAATAATAATAAATGGAGGCACTGATATTCAGCTTTCATAGGATGGGGTGGTCTACACCACAAGAACAAACAGAGCTTGAACTCTCAACAGCTTAACACATAAAAGTTTGTATCTTGCTCATTCAAAGTTCAGTGCAGGCCAGGACGCTATTTGCCATGTGGTGACTAAGGGATCCAGGCACCTTTCATCTATTTCTTTTTTTTTTTTTTTTTTTTTGAGATAGAGTCTCGCTCTGTCACCCAGGCTGAAGTGCAATGGCGTAATCTCTGCTCACTGCAACCTCTGCCTCCTAGGTTCAAGCAATTCTCCTGCCTCAGCCTCCCAAGTGGCTGGGATTACAGGCAACTGCCACCACGCCCGACTAACTTTTTGGTATTTTTGGTAGAGATGGGGTTTCACCATGTTGGCCAGGCTGGTCTCGAACTCCTGACTTCAGGTGATCTGCCCGCCTCAGCCTCCCAAAGTGCTGGGATTACAGCCGTGAGCCACCGCACCCGGCTCACCTTTCATCTTATAACTTCACCATCTCTGATCATTGCTTCCAAACTACTACAACAGGGAAAAAGAGAGAGTAGAAAACTCATACTTGCTTTTAAATGCCTCAGCCTGGAAGTTCCACTCACAGCCCATTGGTTACAAATGGTAGCATAGTCCCAGAAATGGTAGCATAGTCCCACAAGGGCAGTTCCTCCTCTGTGACCACGGAAAAGAAGAGAACCAAATCTGCTCTTTTTTTTTTTTTTTTTTTTTGAGACGGAGTTTTGCTCTTGTTGCCCAGGCTGGAGTGCAGTGGCGTGATCTCGGCTCACCGCAACCTCCACCGCCTCCCAGGTTCAAGCGATTCTCCTGCCTCAGCCTCCCAAGTAGCTGGGATTACAGGCATGCGCCACCGTGCCCAACTAATTTTGAATTTAGTAGACACGGGGTTTCTCCATGTTGGTCAGTCTGGTCTCGAGCTCCTGACCTCAGGTGATCTGCCAGCCTCGGCCTCCCAAAGTGCTGGGATTACAGGTGTGAGCCACCGCGTCCGGCCCCAAATCTGTTCTCTATTGACAACAGCATATCTGGAAAGAGTAGAGCAATTAGGAACACAGATTTTGAAGTGAGAAGACCTGGTTTGAACCTAGATCCTGTGGTTAAAATAACTGTGCAACTTTCAGCAAATAACTTATCTGTGCTTCTCTGAAAAATGGAGTAACAATGACTCCCTCTGATAGTTGTTAAGAGTTAGGAGAAGATCTTACCACAATATAAAGGCTCAAAATATAGTGGTTATTATTGTTATTATTATTATTACCAAGCCATCCACTAATCAAATACATCACTTAGAAAGTAATGAGATTCAGGCTGGGCATGGTGGCTCACACCTGTAATCCCAGCTACTCAGGGAGGCTGAGGCACGAGAACTGCTTGAACCCAGGAGCCAGAGGTTGCAGGTGATCTGAGACCACGTCACTACACTCCAGCCTGGGCAACAGAACAAGACTCTGTCTAAAAAAAATATATATATTTCTATATATATATAAACACTGTAACATAATCAGGCAAAAAATTATTAGCAAATGGCACTATTTATTTATTTAGAGACAGGGTCTCACTCTGTCACTCAGGCTGGAGTGCAGTGGTACGATCTCCGCTCATTGAAAGCTCTGCCTCCTGGGTTCAAGTGATTCTCCTGCCTCAGCCTCCCGAGTAGCTGGGATTACAGGCGCCCACCATCACGCCTGGCTAATTTTGTATTTTTAGTGTAGATGGGGTTTCACCATGCTGGTCAGGATGGTCTCGAACTCCTGACCTCAGGTGATTTGCTTGCCTCAGCCTCCCAAAGTACTGGGATTACAGGCATGAGCCACTGTGCTCTGCAGCAAATGGTACTCTTTAAATAAAAGAAATTTTGAAATTGAAATTTAGCAAGGAGTCTGTGTGCTTGCCAACAGTGATGTGTCTGTCCTCTCTTGCAAAGGATAAACTGTGTCTCCCTGTTGCTACTCCAAGGTTCAGAACAAGTTCAGAGAGAAAAAGTGTCCACAGCCGGGCACGGTGGCTCACACCTGTAATCCCAGCACTTTGGGAAACTGAGGCGGGTGGATCACGATGTCAGGAGTTCGAAACCAGACTGGCCAAATATGGTGAAACCCCATCTCTACTAAAAATACAAACATTAGCCGAGCGTGGTGGCACGTACCTGTAGTCCCAGCTACTTGGGAGGCTGAGGCAGGAGAATCACTTGAACCCAGGAGGCGGAGGTTGCAGTGAGACGAGATTGTGCTACTGCACTCTAGCCTGGGCCACAGAGGGAGACTGTCTCAAAAAAAAAAAAAAAGAAAAGAAAAGTGTCCTCCACTTCCAATGCCAAATTTAATAGTCACTAAAAATTGTTTCACATCACCACAATTTGTGTTTCTTTTTGATGTGTGTCCATTTAAAACATGAACACATAGAGAGAAGCCCTCAGGAGCTCCCTCCCAAAGACTCCATCCTCTTGCTCTACCAAGGCTGTGGCAGGGATATTGTCCCTTCTTGGCAGGAATAAACCAGAAAATGCTTGGCCACTTAGATCAAATCGAGAAAAGAGCAAGCTCTCTGCACACTGCAGGTGAACGAGGGACTGTGGGGCACTGGCTCTCCACCCTGCTCTGCTTGGAACCACTTGGGGAGCCCATCAAAATCACCAGTGCCTGGGCTCCACCCTATTTATTCATTCAACAAATATTTATTATTTATTTATTTATTTATTTATTTTGAGATGGAGTATCACTCTTGCTGCCCAGGCTGGAGTGCAATGGCGTGATCTTGGCTCACCACAACCTCTGCCTCCTGGGTTCAAGCAATTCTCCTGCCTCAGCCTCCCCAGTAGCTGGGATTACAGACACCTGCCACAACACCCAGCTAATTTTTGTATTTTTAGTAAAGATGGGGTTTCCTCATGTTGGCCAGACTGGTCTCGAACTCCTGACCTCAGGTGATCCACCTGCCTCAGCCTCCCAAAGTGCTGGGATTACAAGCATGAGCCACTGTGTGCGGCCTCAACAAATATTTGTTAAGTGTCTCTTTTGTGCCAGGCACTGTTTTGGACAACAGCCTGGACAGCCTGTTGGGGTCCAAGACACAAAACCACAAAATTTCCTGCTTTTGTAGTGCTTATGTTCTAGGAAAGAGGGAAAGAAACAATAACCATAATAAATTAGGAAATGATACAGTGTGTGCTCAGGAGACGGTGCTGTGGAGGAGACACAAGGCAGGGGATGCAGAGCCTTAAGCAGAGTGAGGGAGCAGCTGCAATTTTAAATCTGGGGGTCAGGGGAGGCCTCGCTGGGAGAAAGGGCTGCATTTGAGCAAAGCCCTGAGGGTGGGGGAAGCCCAGGCAGCCGGGGCCGCACTCCAGGCTGAGGGGATGAGGCCTGGTCCATGTTAGTATCTGCAGAAACTCTCCTTGCCCAGATTCCAGGCATCTGTCCTCTGCCCCTAAATGATGACCACACAAATTTCCCTTCCTCCATTCTGGGTATGTGACCGCAAGGGGCCCTTCTAACTGGAAATTCCAGTGGCACATTGGCACGGGGAAGAGAAAGATGAAAGATCAGAGAGGCGACACCAGTTGAAACAGGCTGCTGAATTATTACAGCGAGTGACCATGGGACGAAGAAGCCGGGGACGGCCACCCCCTGCTGGCTCAGTAGGTCAAGTCAGTGCGGTGTCCCAGCCGAGGCGGCTTGAGCTTAAGGCGAACTTAACAATCAATGTGGTCCCTTAAAGAAACCTAACTTATTTATTCATTAAGTATGGAACACACATTGCTTTCACCCAGGTTAGCTTTGTGTAAAATATGCTATCGATGTGCATGTATTTTCAACCATTGTTTGAAGAGAAACCTATTGCTTTCGGGCATTTCATTTACAATGTTTATGGAAATGGATATGTCAGCTATTTACTTATAAAAACTCATCCCTACTTGAAATATAAAAGGTGCTAAATAGAGCTTCACTTTGCACGAGTCAGGTGCAAACAGCCCCAACCTCAGTGGTTTATAACAACAAAGGCTTATTTCTCACTCAAGCTCTTTGTGTATCACGGGTTGGCTGGGGCCACGGTGTCATGTCTCCTCATTCTGGGACCCAGGCTGGGGAAGCAGCTGTCATCTCAAACATTGCCATTCGCCATGGAAAAGGGAGTCTTGGAAGGCTCTTGCATGCAAATTAAATGCCACAGCCCAGGGACACACAGTACTTCTTTCCACGCAGGACTCATTGGCCAGAACAAGTGACACACCCCACCCAACCACAAGAGGGTCCAAAATGCAATTCCACCATGTCCCAGGAGATGCAGGGGGCTGGAAGTACTTGGTGAATAATCTGAACAACTCCCCTAAACTGCCAGAGGCAACTGGCATTCAGACAACAGGGCTCAGCCACAGCACCCTCACGCAATTGTCAGGCCATCTCTGAGAAGTAGGTTACTTCTTGATATAACATGATAGGAACCATTTCCTAAGAACAGAGACAAATAGGCCAGGTGTGGTGGCTCAGGCCTATAATCCCAGTGCTTTGGGATGACGAGGTGGGAGGATTACCTGACACCAGGAGTTTGAGACCAGCCTGGGCAATGTAGTGAGATTCCCCCCTCTGCAAAAAATTAAAATGTTAGCCTGGTGTAGTGGCATGCACCTGTGATCCCAGCTGCTCAGGAGGCTAAGATGGGAGAATGGCTTGAGCTCATGGGTTGGAGGATACAGTGAGCTATAATGGCGCCACTGCACTCCAGCCTGGGTGACAGAGCAAGACCCTGTCCCTAAAAACAAAACAAACAAACAAAAAAAGACAGAGACAAATAATCAAACAGCATAGTTACGTTTATCACCAAGGAATATCTGTGAGTAGAGAGAATATGGCTCAGGTAGACTTTGTACTGGGTTGTGTAAAAAGACAGAAGCCAGCGGCAGTGCCTTCTACCTGATTCCAGACCCAGGCTCCAGAACATAACCACGGTTACCTGAATGTCTCAGGAGCAAGAACTCAGAAGAGAAATGCCACAGTCTGTTTCAGATGTGCTGAATCGTGAGGAAACAGCATAATGTCTGGAGGAAGCTGGATCCAGCCTGCTGTTAGAATGTACCCCTGGCCCTTACAGAAGAAGCCTGGGGCTTAGAGACACAGCGAGAAGTCACCTGCATCGAGGTGAGAGTCCAGCCAGGGAGGAGGACGAGGTCCAGGACAAAACCTTGCCAACGTCACTGACACTGAAAAAGACCAAGAAGAGCAGGAGGGTGAGAGGGGAGAGCAGGAGGTCACAGGACCTCTTGGGGACCAGACTCCAGCTTCCAGGATTCTCAGCCTGGACACTGCCTGCCCTGGAAAGCCTCCTGCCTTCTCCCAGTGGATCTGCAGCCCCTCCCACAGTGGGCCCTGTACTCCCGCCCAGCCCTCCCCTTGCACTGGGGTCTGCTTGGCACCTGGGACAGAGTTTTGTTCACTGGAACCTCCCCAGTGCCTAGACCGGTGCCTGACCCTTGGAAAGCACTCAATACATGTTCCGTGAATGAAGAGATGAATGAATAGAAAGTCCAGAGTGGTGACGATCAAAACTAAGATTCAAATGGGGAAACAATAAGTAAGCAAAAATGGATGCAATTTGGTTTAATTCAACAAATGATAAACTCAGCCCCTTGCGGAGGGATCCAGGACAGAGGTGACACAGGTCTTATTCTCGAGGTGCACACAGCCCAGCGGGTAGATCACAGAGTGAGGGAAGGTGTAGCAGAAACGGGAGGAGGTGGACATTTTGAATCTGAGATTCAAAATCTGAGATTCAAAAACAGGAGGAGATGGGCATTTTGAATCTGAGATTGGCAGTTGAAAACAGGAATGGGTTTTTCCAGATGAAACAGAATGAGGAAAGGCACCAGCCCAGGAAACTGCAGCTGCTGCAACACCTAGGACTCCGGCGTCCGGAGTAGGGAGAAGCAGGAATCACCAGGGTGTTAACAATAAGAGGAATTATTTCTACATGAACACGAAAATGACTCAGACCCCAGCAGAGCTGCGGCTGTCCCCTGTCCCTTGTGCAGTCATTGAGCTGCTGTGCCCGAGGAACAAAAATGCTCAAAAGGATAAACGAAAACAAAAGGTGCCCAGAGGCGCCTCCCCTTCACACCCACCTGGGAACACCCACACCAGGGAAGCAGAAAACCACTTTATCACGGGCTTCACTGGAGCCCTCAAGAGAAACTTCTGGCTAACATTTGTTGAGAGAGTCTGGATGAAATTCTTAGGCTTTATATTTCAGAATTAGTGACTGTGGTTTTTGTCTTTGTTTTTGTTTAGAGACAGGGTCTCATTCTGTCACCCAGGCTGGAGTGCAGTGGCACAATCATGGCTCACTGCAGCCTCTACCTCCTGGGCTCAAGTGATCCTCCCACCTCAGCCTCCCATGTACTACAGGTGCCTACCACCCCGCTTGGCTTTTTTTTTTTTTTTTTGGTAGAGACGGGGGTCTCACTATGTTGCCCAGACTGGTCTCGAACTCCTGAGCTCAAGTAATCCTCCTGCCTCAGCCTCCCAAAGTGCTGGAATTACAGGCGTGAGCCAGCACACCTGGCCTGATGGAGTGTGTTTTATTTACCACAGTCACTGGTCACTTGGGGACACTGGCAGAGTTACTAACCACTCAGATTGGCCAGAGGATGATGTGTCCCTCTCACAAGGGCCCCTAAAATCCTTATAGCCAAACTCTGCAGAAGTCAAGGACGGAAGATGTGGGAGTCTGGAGGGTGTGTGGCCAAGAGACCCAGGCCTGCTGACATTTCAGACCACCCCATGCTGGTGCTGAACTGCAGTGAGCTCGGCCAGGGAGCAGGGAAGAGCCAGAGGCACATCTCAGGCTTCAGCTCTCCCCAGGCAGAGTGCAGGATAGCAGGTTCCCAGCCACCTGTCACCTGGCAGCTCTGCCCTCAGCATCCCAGAGGAGAGGCACCCTCCAGTTTTCAGCAGAGCTTACCCCTGGGAACCAGTTTCTCCTGATAAAATAGCTGTGTATAGTTATGGGAAGTGGCAGGACCAAAAAGCGTCTGTACTCTCTCCAAAAACTGATCAAAATCCCTCCTTGATCTAAATAAAGTGACTTAACAAGTTCTCACTTAATTTAGAGTGAGGATTTGCATCCAATTCCACTCGTACCTGCCAAAAAGACGCTTTATGAAAGCTAAGGCAGAGTTATGAACCTCTCAGCAAACTTGTTTATAATGAAAATTACAAATCAGCAGCAATAATATAATTATGCAGTATACTGTACGAGAAGTCTTTCTAGACTGTTTAGAGATACTTTGTGTTCTATAACATGCAACATGAATCCTGGGCTAATTGGAAACAATTGCATGGTATATAATAACAAAATGTTTCATTGTGTTTTTCTTTTACAGATGGATCTGAGTATTCACCTGAGTCATTATCCTGGTTTTCTGAGTAGTTAAATTTACAAATCATAAAAATTGAATGCTGGCCAGGTGCAGTGGCTCACGTCTGTAATCCCAGCACTTTGGGAGGCTGAGGTGGGCAAATCAATAGAGGTCAGAGTTTGAGACCAGCCTGGCCAACATGGTGAAACCCTGTCTCTACCAAAAAATACAAAAATTAGCCATGCATGGTGGTGCACACTTGTAATCCCAACTACTCGGGAGGCTGAAGTGGGAGAATTGCTTGAACCTGGGAGGCAGAGGTTGCAGTGAGCCAAGATCAAGCCATTGCCCTGGGTGACAGAGGGAGACTCCATCTTAAAAAAAAAAAAAAAATTGAATGCCTGTGCTCAGAGGTAGGTTATGGTGGACTCATCCTGGGATGGGCACCCAAGCGATGCAATGGAATGAGAACAACCACAGGCCCCACCCCAAGAGCAGCCCAGGGCACACCTGGGCACCCAGGGGCTCTGCTGGAGCCTTCTGAGCTGACCCAAGATAAATTCACATTAACCAGGACTGTTAAAAGAAAAACTTCAGCAGAATTAAAGTTTAACTGAGCAATGAATGATTGATGTATCGGGCAGCCCCCAGAATCACAGCAGATTCAGAGTGACTCCAGGGGTGCCTCATGGTCAGAACAAATTTATAGATAAAAAAAGTAAAGTGATGGGCAGAAATTGGAAATGAGGTGCAGAAACAGCTGGATTGGTTACAGCTCAGCGTTTGCCTCATTTGATCACAGTTTGAGCACTCATCAGTGTATGACTGGTTAAAGTATGGCCACTGGGACTGGACAAGATTCAGCGATCGTTACAGGGGCATACTCCTAAGTTAGGTTTTCAATCTTGTCTACCTATTAAATTAGGTTGCAGTTCATCCACAAGGACTTACATATAGAAGCATGGAGTCCTTCTCAGGCCATATTTAGTTTCCTTTAATAGAACTGAAGGAATTTCATTTTCCATAGGACACAGCATCTCAGCCCTTGAGAAGGGGAAGGACAGGGAGAATCAGAAATTCTTGTATGCCAAGCAAATGGCCAGTGTGTTAGGTGAAGAAAGTGCTGAATGAGAAGTAATGTTTCCCAAAAGATGGTTCCCAAGATCATACTAAAGGATTCACAAAACAATATTTTTTATTTGGAATATTAATATGCTTAGTTCAATCAATAAAGGCAAGTGACAGTGGTTTTTCTATTTATAATATTGATATAAAATTTCCCTTTTGGGCCGGGCACGGTGGCTCACACCTGTAATCCCAGCATTTTGGGAGGTTGAGGTGGGCAGATCACCTGAGGTCGGGAGTTGGAGACCAGCTTGACCAACATGGGAAAACCTCGTCTCTACTAAAAATACAAAATTAGCCGGGCATAGTGGCACATGCCTGTAATCCCAGCTACTCAGGAGGCTGATGCAGAAGAATTGCTTGTAACTGGGAGGCAGATGTTGTGGTGAGCTGAGATGGAGCCATTGCCCTCCAGCCTGGGCAACAAGAGTGAAATTCCATCTCAAAAAAAGTAAATAAATAAATAAACAATAAAAATTTCCCTTTTGATTACATTTAAGTAAAACAGCAAGTTTCTTTAAATAATTTTTTTTTTTTGAGACAGAGTTTCACTCCTGTTGCCCAGGCTGGAGTGCAATGGCACAATCTCGGCTCACCGCAACCTCCTCCTACTGGGTTCAAGCGATTCTCCTGCCTCAGCCTCCCAAGTAGATGGGATTACAGGCATGCACCACCACACCTGGCTAATTTTTTTTTTTTTTTTTTGTATTTTTAGTAAAGACGGGGTTTCTCCATGTTGGTCAGCCTGGTCTCGAACTCCTGACCTCAGATGATCCGCCCACCTCAGCCTCCTAAAGTGCTGGGATTACAGGCGTAAGCCACCATGCCCAGCCTAAATAAAATTTTTAATTTTTTAAATTAAATTTGATTTAAAAAACTTCTTTAGAGGCAGAGTCTTGCTCTGTTGCCTAGGCTAGAGTACAGTAGCATCATCATAGCTCTTGTTGCAGTCTAGAACTCCTGGGCCCAAGTTATCCTCCCGCCTTAGCCTCCTGAGTAGCTGGGACTATAGCCACATGCCACCATACCTGGCTAATTTTAAAAAATTTTTTTGTAGAGACTGTAACTGCCCATGGAGTTCTCCTTGCCCACTGCCTAGACAGAGCCAATTTATCAAGACAGGTTAATTGCAATAGAGAAAGAGTTTAATTCATGCAGAGCCAGCTACATGAAAGATTGGAGTTTTATTATTATTCAAATAAGTGTCCCTGAGAATTCGGGGATTAGAATTTTTAATAATTTGGTGGGTAGGGGACCAGTGAGTTGGGAGCACTGATTGGTTGGCTCAGAGATGAAATCACAGGGAGTCAAAGCTGTCCTCTTATGCTGAGTCAGTTCCTGGGTGGGGTCACAGGACTGATTGGCAGGTCCAGGTGGGACCATCAGGCTGTCAGAAATGCAAAAACCTGAAGAGACATTTTAAAAGGCCAATCCTAGGTTCTACCATGTTATCTTCAAGAGTAATTGGAGAAGTTGCAAATTTTATGATCTCTGGAATAATGGCTAGTATTATTTAGAATTCAAGTCCCTCTCATCCTTACTTGGTGGCCTTTCATTAGTTTTACAAGAACAGTTTAGTTTTAGGGAAAGGCTATTATTTAAACTATAAACTAAATTTCTCCCAAAGTGAGTTTGGCCCATGCCCAGGAATGAGCAGATAGCCAACCCATGAGGCTAGAAACAAGGTGGAGTTGGTTAGGTCAGATCTCTTTCAACTGTCATAACTTCCTCAGTTATAATTCTTTTGCAAAGGCAGTTTCAAGACAGGGCCTTGCTATTTTACCCAGGCTGGTCCTGAACTCCTGAGATCAAGTGATCATCCCAAAGTGTTGGGATTATAGGCATGAATCACTGCGTCCAGTCATTTTTTAAAACTATATATATATATATATATATATATATATATATATATATATATTTTAATGAGACAGGGTCTTTCTCTGTTTCCTAGGCAGAGTGCATTAGTGCAATTACGGCTCACTGAAGCCTCTACTGGCAGGCTCAAGAGATCCTCTCGCCTCGGCTTCCTGAGTAGCTGGAACTACAGTCATGCTCCACTACACCCAGCTAATTTTCTTTTTTGGAGTGATGTTGCCCAGGATGGTCTTGAACTCCTGGACACAAGCAATCAAAAAACGCTGGGATTACAAGCATGGGCCACTGCACCTAGCCTTTTTTTTTTTTCTTTTTTTTTTTTTTGAGAAGGGGGTTCTCACACTGTCACTCAGGCTAAAATGCAGTGGTGTGATAATGGCTCACTGCGGCCTCGATCTCCCCAGGCCCAGGCAATCTTCCCACCTCAGCCTGCTGAGTAGCTGGGACCACAGGTGCATGCCACCAGGCCTGGCTAATTTTTGTATTTTCAGTAGAGACCTGACTTTGTTGGCCAGGTTGGTCTTGAACACCCGAGCTCAAGTGATCCACCTGCCCCAGCCTCTCAAGGCTGAAGTGATCCACCTGCCCCATGCTTTGGATTACAGGCATGAGCCACCATGCCTGGCCATTTTTTGTTATGTTTTGTTTTGTTCTGTTTTTTGAGACTGGGTCTGGCTCAGTTGCCCAGGCTGGATTGCAGTGGTTTGATTATGGCTCACTGCAGCCTCTGCATCTGGGGCTCAAGCCGCCTTCCCACTTCAGCCTCCTGAGTAACTGGGACTACAGGCATGAACCATCATCACATTCAGTTAATTTTTGTCTGTTTTATAGAGATGGGGTTGCTGAGGCTGGTCTCGAACTCCTAGCCTCCTGTGATCCACCCGCCTTGGCCTGCCAACCAAATGTGTTGGGATTACAGGCATGAGCCACCTTGCCAGGCCTTGAAATTTAGTTTCTAGTTTAAATGATAATTAATAACCCTTCCCAAAAACTAAGCTGCCTTCATAAAACTAGTGAAAGACCACCAGGTTAGGAAGGTGAGAGGGGCGTGAATTCTGCTAAGATGTAGGTATAAATAATTTTTTTTTTGAGACAGAATCTTGCTGTGTCACCCAGGCTGGAGTGCATGGCATGATCTCGGCTCACTGCAACCTCCGCCTCCTGGGTTCAAGCGATTCTCCTGCCTCAGCCTCCCAAGTAGCTGAGACTACAGGCACCCGCCCCCACACCGGGCTAATTTTTGTATTTTTAGTAGAGATGGGGTTTCACTATGCTGGCCGGGCTGGTATTGAACTCCTGACCTCGTGATCCACCCGCCTCAGCCTCCGAAAGTGCTGGGATTACAGGTGTGAGTCATCAAGCCTGGCCAATTTTTTTTTTTTTTTTTTTTTTTTTTTAGTCAGGGTCTCACTCTGCTGCCCAGGCTGGAGTGCAGTGGCTTAATCATGGCTCACTGCGGCCTTGAGCTCCCCAGGCTCAAGCAATTCTCCCACCACAGCCTTCTGAGAAGAGGGACTACAGACACATACCACCACGCCTGGCTAACCTTTGTACTTTTTGTAGAGATGGGGTCTTGCTATGTTGCCCAAGCTGGTCTTGAACTCCTGAGGTAAGCCATCTGCCCACCCCCCCAGCTTCCCAAAGTGCTGACATTACAGGTGTGAGACATTGAGCCAGGCCAAATGATTTTATTTTGTTTTTTTTGAGACAGAGTCTTGCTCTGTTGCCCAGGCTGGAGTGCAGTGGCACAATCTCAGCTCACTGCAACCTCTGCCTCCTGAACTCAAGTGATTTTCCTGCCTCAGCCTCCTGAGTAGCTGGGATTACAGGTCCACCACCACACCTGGCTAATTTTCATATTTTTAATAGAAACAGAGTTTTGCCATGTTGGCCAAGCTGGTCTCGAACTCCTGACCTCAAGTGATCCACGTCCCTCAGCCTTGCAAAGTGCTGGGATTACAGGCGTGATCCACTGCACCCGGCCAAATGATTTTTTATTGTTCCAAAGATCATAAGATTTAGAACTTCCCCAATGACTCTTGTAATTAACATTGCTATTGTAGAATCTTTTGAGATGTCTTTTGCATTTCTGACGACCAGATGGTCCCACCGGACTGCCTGACCAGGGCAAGTGGCCCCTTTGGTGGCTACCACTTAGAAGCAGGGTCAGCACAGAATGAACGTTTTCCACACCCATATGACTGCATCCCCAACCAATCAGCATGCCCCTACTCCGTAGCCCCCTACCCGCTATCCTTGAAAAACCCTAGCCTTCAAATTTTTGAAGAGATTGCCTTGAGTAGTGTAGTGTGGCTGGCCTTGCCTCAATTAAACTCTTTCTTTACTGCAATGCCATGGTCTCAGTGCATTGATTTTGTCTGTGCGGCAGGCGGGAAGAACTCACTGGGCAGTTACATTTTGATATACATATACATAGTGAAATGGCTACTACAGTCAAAAAAGTTAACATATCCATCACTGTGATGCTGTGAAATACATATATATTTTGTCTTGTGAACCCCAGAAATCTGAGACAGGTCTGTTAATTTAGAAAGTTTATTTTGCCAAGATTGAGGACACGCACCCGTAACACAGCCTCAGGAGGTTCTGATGACATGTGCCTAAGGTGGTTAGAGCACAGTTTGGTTTTATACATTTTAGGGAGACATGAGACATCAATCAACATATGTAAAATGAACATTGGTTCAGTCTGGAAAGGCAGGACAACTCACAGCAAAGGTGAGAGAGGGGGCTTCCAGGTCATAGGTACGTAAGAGACAAATGGTTGCATTCTTTTGAGTTTCTGATTAGCCTCTCCAAGGGGGACAATCAGATATGCATTTATCTCAGTGAGCAGAAGGGTGACTTTGAATAAAATGGGAGGCAGGTTGGCCCTAAGCAGTTCCCAGCTTGACTTTTCCCTTTAGCTTAGTGATTTAGAAGCCCCAAGATTTATTTTTCTTTCACATTTCCCCCCCTTTTCTTTTCAAAAATCTTCTGGAGAAAGCATTTTAGAAGAAAATGAGTCTCTAGCCTCAGGTTTTGTCTGATTTCTCATGGCTAGGATGGTTTATTCCTAGATGGGTAGGTCCCAAGTTAAATGGGTTAAGAAAGCTGATTTTTTAGCAGGTTGTGAAGTCTCATGTCCTGTGAAGAGAAAATAGGGAGAGGAAGAGAGAAAAACAACAAAAAACAAAAGAACAATCCTGGAAAATCAATATAGGCCACATTACTCTGAAGTCCATACATCAGTAGGCAGGTACGAAAGTGGCTTATGTATATATATAAAATCGGTTGCTGTTATTTTCTTCTAAAGTTTAAGTTATCCAGCTTCGGTTCACAGGGCTTTACAAAAGCACAGCTTAGTTTTTGGTGACTCCAAATTAGGAAAAATGGGAAAAAAGAAGGAAAAAAATTGAAAGCATTATTTTGCAGACTTGTAGCCAAGAAAAAAAAAATTAGAATTCAGTCCAAACTGTAGAAAATAATAAAAATTGAAAAACATTAGGCAAGACCAGAATCTAACAACAGGTATACTATAGTTTTTGAAACATAATTTTTCTTTCTCCAGTTTCGCATTTTTACTAAAGATAAATCATGGTAGGACTAATTTGCTTTATTGTACTTGGCCTGATTATTGGTATACAGTGCAACAAGAATAATTACTTTCTTTTATGTAGGCTTTTAAATGGGCTTTGATGGAACTTTGTTCCATAGAAAGAATCTTAGATAAGATTTTAAAAGCCAAGCCCAGCAATGGATTTGTACCATCAAATACCTATGAGTTGGGTGAATTCCTCTCCTCTAGAGGTTCCAAGACAAACTTGGGTCTCCTGGGCCTGTCAGAAAGTGACATTCTTTACTTCGCACAGGTCAGGAACCCTGTACAGCGACTGTGGAGACAAGACATGAGACTAGTTTTCTCAAGGGGCTTTTATTGGCTCCATAAGTCAAGTTTGGTTCCTTGAAGGCAAGCACACCATTTCAGTCAAAGCTTTGGTAAAATAACCAGTTTCTTCAATTGTGTACTGTTACAAATGAAAACAGATTCTTATGGCACTTACGCAAATAACTGCATTGCTGTAAGTTAAGAATACTCACAAATAGTTTCAAAATTCTGTAGAAATCAGGTAGAGAGAAAAAAATATGCTCCAAATTTTGTTTATAGGAGTATACTAAATTGCTAAAAAGCCATCAATAGCTCCAAAGGAGTTTTCTTGACTCTGAAAAAATTAAGGATTAGCAACATTTTAAGCAAAAAGTCAAAAAATTACTTCAGTTTTCTATTACTTCAGTCCATACAGTTAATTCCTATTCTGCTTGATATTCATGAACATTTCAGCTCTCCATGAGTCCTACAGTTTTTCCTCTATTCTGATGTCACAATCTTCAAAGTTATCAGAAACCTTCATTCAAGAGCACCTGTTTGAGTTTCATAGCTGATTATAAAACCACCATCTAAAGAGGACCAAAACAACAATTGTCCATGGATGACAAAAGTTTTAAAGATAATAATACTGATTCTTGCAAAATACAGTAATTAAGAAAATTAGCTGGGCACAGTGGCTCATGACTGTAATCCCAGCACTTTGGGAGGCCGAGGCAGGTGGATCACAAGGTCAGGAGTTTGAGACCAGTCTGACCAACATGGAGAAACCCCGTCTCTACTAAAAATACAAAAAAATTAGCCAGGCATGGTGACATATGCCTGTAATCTCAGCTACTCAGGAAGCTGAGGCAAGAGAACCACTTGAACTCAGGAGGCAGAGGTTGCAGTGAGCCAAGATCCCATCACTGCACTAGGGCCTGGGTGACAGAGTGAGACTCCATCTCAAAAAAGAAAAAAGAAAATTAATCCTTTATCACAAACCCTTGTAGCAGAGTACATCTCCCCGTATATACCAGCATTGTACGTAGGGTGGGTGCATTCCTCCTCTTACTTTCAGGAATGTCCTGAAGTCATATAGCTATGGAGTAGCTGTTCTTTCACCACTTCACTTTCTTAATAAACTTGCTTTTGCTTTGTACGGCAGGCTTGCCCTGAATTCTTTCTTGCATGAGATCCAATAACCCTCTCTTGGGGTCTGGATTGGGACCCCTTTCCTGTAACATATTTCTGGCGACCACAGAAGGGACTATAGTGCAGAAACCCTGACCCAATGGCTACCTTTGGGTAAGTGTTGGGGTTCTGTAACATCTTTCTGGTGAACCTGAAGGGACGATACTGAAGAAACCCTCCAATCCAAAGAAATAGACTGCAGCACTGATTGGGTAACTTTGGGTAAGTGGTGGGGTACCTGGGTAAAGAATGGGATTGGGTTAGAGGCCCAACTTAGGGGAGTTAGAGTCTCTCCTAAGACAGAGTGGGTTAGAAACCCTTCTTAATAAAAGGCAAGGATGCTTTACCAACCTCAAGTTAGAGGCCTGACTTAGGAGGGTTAGAGTCCCTTCTATGATTTGGGGGTTAGAGGTCCCTCTCAGTAAAGGCCCTCTTGGCTAAAAATGTGTTTGGCACCGCAGGCTATGCTCTTTGTATTAATCTGCCTTGTCTTCTTTGCTGCATAAATCAATTTCTTAATGGCTGTCTCTGTTTCACTGTCATTTTCAGCAGACTTTATTTAACTAGTCTTAGGAATTTTAACTTACTCTTTTCCTAAGCGCCTCCCAATTTCCATCCGTCTGCTTGTGATCGAGAAGCACTACGATGAAAATCAGGGGAATTTTATCCTTGCTGTTTCGTTTCACACTAAAAAATCTTCTTTCCTTTCTTGGATTTGGGCAAACTGGCTTTGCTTGTCCAATCCACACTGCTGCTATTGCCCAGACCTGTTTGCTCTGGTCATTCCCATCTAAATCCTCTTCATTTCCCTTTCCTTATTTGACATTTTTGTCGAAGTCCATGTTGTGGTTTATCTAAGATTCATGGCTCAGCTCACTTATGTTATTTGGAAAATATGAATAAGAGAATTCAATTTTAGGCAGGGATCCCCTCATTAATGCAGCTGGCCTTAATAACCTCTCTTTTTAGTGGAACTCTGCCAGTGGCAATACACTCTCGCAGGCTTGGAACTTTTCTTTCAACATCACCTGCCTCCTTCATGGGAACCATGGCATTGATTCCAAAGAACGCACCACTAGGATGCATTATTGAACATTGGGACCAGTTTAAACTGAATGGGCTTAAGAAGAGAAAACTGGTCGGTTTTTTTTTTTTTTTTTTTGAGACGGAGTTTTGTTCTTGTTGCCCATGCTGGAGTACAATGGTGCAATCTCAGCTCACCGCAAACTCCACCTCCTGGGTTCAAGCAATTCTCCTGCCTCAGCCTCCTGAATAGCTGGGATTATAGGTATACACCACCACGCCCAGCTAATTTTCGTATTTTTAGTAGAGACAGGGTTTCACCGTGTTGGTTAGGCTGGTCTTGAACTCCTGACCTCAGGTGGTCCACCCGCCTCGGCCTCCCAAAGTGTTGGGATTACAGGCGTGAGGCACCACGCCCAGTGAAAACTGGTGTTTCTATGTAATACTGTTTAGCCTCAGTATTATTTGGAAAAACAAGAGAAATGGCCTCCCACTGGAACTATGGCCTTTAATACTATACTTCAACTTTTTTTTTTTTGTAAACGGGAGGGAAAATGGTATGAAATACCATATGTTCAAGCATTTTTGCAGCTCAGTCAGGATAAAACCCTGCAGCAGGCATGTGCATGTTTGATGAAAGGAAAAGAGGAAAAAGAGGTAGTCATACTAGATGATCCTTTAATGCAAAACCCCCAGGTTCAGCAGGGAGTTTTGGGTGGAGCAGAACTTCCTTCCATCAGCTGTGAAGGTTCAGATGTGTCAGTCCTTTCTCCCTTCAGTCCACCTGGAAGTTCTATTGAGAACCCTTCATCCCCTCCTCCTTACAAGTCTAGTCCCATTCTATACCCACCACTCCCTGAGGAACTTAGCCCAGTGAAGACTACTCATAGCGGAGCCTCCCATCAACCTCCAAAGGGAAATCTTTGTCCACTTAGAGAGGTGGCAAAAGGGGAAGAAGGCACTGTGAGAGTACATGTCCCCTTTTCTATGTCTGATTTGGTTCTATGTAAAGAGAAGTTTGGTCATTTCTCTGAAGATCCAGGAAAATTCATAGATGAGTTTAAGAAGTTAACTCTGACCTATAGTTTAACTTGGCAGGATCTTCTTGTTGTGTTGTCTCTGTGTTGTACAGTGAAAGACAATCAACACATTCTGGGGACAGCTAGGACCCATGGAGATGAGGTATTGGCTCACAACCCAAACCATAATATATATCAGGCAGGAGGTATAGCAGTTCCAGATCAAGATCCAGAGTGGAACTATTGTAAGGTACATGGATGTGCTTTGGTCAACAATAGGCTGAGGCGGACATCTGGGCCAAAGTAACTCAGCAAGTTTAGGGTGCAGGCACATACTCCACTTGTTATATAACCTGTTTGTGTAAGTTCATACTTGCCTTGGAGCCACTATTGTCTGTGAAAGGTGTAACTGCCCTGTTAACACTGTACAGGCACTCTTGGGCACGACTTGACATGGCTTTCATGCAGGCACGCTGGCGCCCAGAGAGAGAGAGAGAAAGAACCAGAGCTGTCTGTCTTGCAGACAGAGGGGAGCCAGGGCACAGCTCGGCATGGCACAGCACGGCTTGTGCTCGTGCCCAAAGAGAGAAAGAGTTAAGCTGCTGACCCTGAAGGCAAGGAAGGGCTGGCCACACAGCTGTGTGTGGGAGCGGCCAGCTCAAGCAGCCGAGACAAGGTGGACAGTGTAAGTAAGCTGCTGAAGTGTAAGAGCTAGTCTGAGAAAGCTGCTCATGAGAGAGCTGCTGAATAAAACTACATTTCACCTGCTTATGGCCCGTCGAATGTTCTTTCAGCTCCCTATCCCCTGTCCACTCACTCCCCTCGGACCTCAGATGGGTCTGGAACCTGGCCCTGGGCATGACATTTGGCGTAGTCGTGAACCTAACAACTATCAAAGGGGTAGTGAGGACTTGGGAAGGAGAGATCATATGGTCACTTGTTTGTTGGAAGGGATTAAAAAATCTGTGAAAAAGCCGGTTAACTATGAAAAGGTTAAGGAAGTTTCTCAGGGCAAAGAGATAAGAATCCAGCTTTTGTTGAGGCAATCACAAAATATACTAACACTGGTCCTGCCTCAAGGGAAGGACGAACCCTTTTGGGAGTACATTTTATAACCCAGTCTGCCCCTGATATCCACAGGAAACTACAAATAGCAGCTATGGGTCCCCAGACTCCTATGGAACAGCTTTTGGATATGGCATTTTTAGGTTTTAATAACAGCGACAAAGCAGAGGAAGCAGAAAGAGCAAGAAGGACCTCCCACGAGGTGCAGCTCTTGGCTGCAGCCTTAAGCTCACCTCCCACATGGGGCTGCCCTCCTGGCTCTTAGCCTGAACAAGGGAAGCTGAAAGGCGGGAAGCCCAAAGCTGGGCATCTGAGTCAACGTGCCTTGGGCATCAGTCAGTGTGAACACTGTAAGAAAACTGGCCATTGGAAGAGGGATTGTCCAGTGTTCCAAAGGGGGCCATCAGCACCTGAACCAATGATGGCTGAAATAGCCAGGTGAGCCCAAGAGTGACAGGGCCCGAGACCTTCCACCACACTCCCATCGGACGACTAGCTGTATCTCCAGGGGAGCCTCGGGTAAACTATGACGTGGCAGGTAAGAATATTAACTTCCGGGCCGGGTGCAGTGACTCACGCCTGTAATCCCAGCACTCTGGGAGGCCGAGGTGGGCGGGTCACAAGGTCAAGAGATCGAGACCATCCTGGCCAACATGGTGAAACCCTGTCTCTACTAAAAATACAAAAAAATTAACTGGGCGTGGTGGCACGTGCCTGTAATCCCAGCTACTTGGAAGGCTGAGGCAGTAGAATAGCTTGAACCCTGGAGGCAGAGGTTGCAGTGAGCCGAGATCATGCCACTGCACTCCAGACTGGCGACAGAGCAAGACTCCGTCTCAAAAAAAAAAAAAAAAAAAAATATTAATTTCCTTCTGGAATGCTTACTCCGTTTTGACTCATAATGGGACTCTGTCACCCCAAAAATGTATGATCAAAGGGACAGATGGACAACCCCATAGACATTTTACCAATCCTCTAAAAGCTCTTCGGGGACTTTGGTTTCCTCCTGAATGCCCCACCCTTGTTGGGAAGGGATTTGTTAACTCAGCTGCAAACAGTAGTATCATTTGGAAATCACAAGGCAGACAGAAATTGCTCCTTCTCCTTTCCTGTGAATCAGTATCAGGCTTTGTTGCTAAACATCCTGATATAATACTTAAAGTATGGCTGGGCACGGTGGCTCACGCCTGTAATCCCAGCACTTTGGGAGACCAAGGCGGGTGGATCACCTGAGATTAGGAGTTCAAAACCAGCCTCGCCAACATGGTGAAACCCCATCTCTACTAAAAATACAATAACTAGCTGGATGTGATAATGGGCACCTGTGTAGCTACTTGGGAGGCTGAGGCAGGAGAATTACTTGAACCCAGGAGGCAGAGGTTGCAGTGAGCCGAGATCATGCCATTGCACTCCAGCCTGGGAGACAGGAGTGAAACTCAGTCTCAATAAATAAATAAATAAATAAAAATAAAAAATACTTAAAGTATGCCAAACTTTGAATCCAGCTACCCGTTTGCCTGAACCCACAGGCAACCTAGATTATTCTTGTATCCAAGTTATGGAGCAAGTTTACTCCAGCCGTCTAGATTTAAAGGATGAGCCTCTAGATAATCCTGAGGTAGAATGAATTACAGATGGAAGTAGCTTTGTGCACCAGGGAAGTAGGACAACAAACTGTTACTACCAGGTGCTAATCAGTGGGAAATAGTTAAGCATTTGCATGATTCTGCTCACTGGGGAAGAGATTCCCTGTTTCAATTAATATATTGGCTTTTTTTTTTATTGGAAAAGGCTTACTTAAAACAGTAAAGCAGGTAACTCAAGCCTGTGAACTATGTGCCTGGAATAACCCAAATAACCAATCTTTACCTCCTCCTCTAGTAAGGCCTGAGCAGCATAGGGGAACGTGCCCTGGTTAATAGATTATACTCAGATGCCCCCATGTAAAGGGTTTAAATATTTATTAGTATTCGTTGACACCTTTACGGGTTGGATTGAGACTTTTCCTACCCAGTCTGAAAAGGCAACTGAAGTTTCTAAACTCCTGCTGAAGGAAATAACTCCTAGATTTGGGTTGCCTAAGAGCTTACAGAGCAATAATGGCCCATCTTTCACAGCGACAATTACCAAAACACATCTTCAACCCTAGGAATTCAGTACCACCTTAACTTGGCATTGGAGGCCACAGTCTTCAGGGAAAGTAGAAAGAGCTAACCAAACTCGAAAAAGGACCCTTGCTAAACTATGCCAAGAGACATCAGAAACCTGGCTGTCTTTATTACCTGTAGCCTTATTACGGGTTCAAGTGGCCCCTGAGAGAAATTTGCAGCTCAGCCCTTTTGAAATAATGTGTGGAAGGCCTTTCTTAACTACAGACCTCCTAATAGACATAGATACTTTCAAGCTACAGAATTATGTAATCAGGCTGGACACAGTGGTTCACACCTGTAATCCCAGCACTTTGGGAGGCTGAGGTGGGTGGATCACCTGAGCTCAGGAGTTCAAGACCAGCCTGGCCAACATGGTGAAACCCTGTCTCTACTAAAAATACAAAAATTAGCCAGACGTGATGGTGGGAACCTGTAATCCCAGCTACTTGGGAGGCTGAGGCAGGAGAATCACTTGAACCTAGGAGGTGGAGGTTGCAGTGAGCCGAGATCGCATCATTGCACTCCAGCCTGGGCAATAAGAGTGAAACTCCATCTGAAAAGAAAAAAAAAACAATTATGTGATTAACTTGGACAAATGCAAAATGCACTCCTTGAATATGGAAATCTAAGACTCCCTTCCCCTACTAAGGAAGAGAATCTTGTTACAACCCAGCAGGAGACTGGGTCCTGTTAAAAACTTGGAAGTAAGGGTCCCCAGCAGAACAACTTTCCCCCAAATAGAAGGGACCCTATCAAGTTCTCCTTAGTACCCCAACTGTGTTAAATTCTGGGAATAAACAGCTGGGTCCACTTATCTCAAATTAAACAGGCCGAAGGAACACAAGAGACTGATCCCGTTTATTCCTGTGAGCCAATCAGTGACCTCTGACTCCTGTTCAGAAGAAATGAAAGGGATAGATATCACCTTTTGTCGGAACTCAGTTATAAACAACCTTCACCATACCAACGTTCTCTGACTGAGCTTCGCTCTACCCTGAATGCAAGAGATCCTAATAGTTAGGAGTATCGTCACCCCATTCAACCTGAAGAAGTTACAGAAAACAGATCTTCATCCCTGTGCAACCCTTAGGATTCAGGGTTTTCTTGCAAAGGGAGGGGGAGATATGTCTGAGCCATTTGAACCAGAGCAACTCCATTTTGAGTGAGGGCTAGGAAAATAAGGCTGAGACTTGCTGGGCTGCATTCCCAGAAAATTAGGCCTTCCTAGCCTCTAGATGCTTATGGTTAAGGGAACAAATTAATAATGTTTACTAAACAGACCCAGACTTGGCTGTGTCCAGATATCCCAATATCTGGAAAACAAAGGCATTCCTAATTTTGCATAATATTGATTATTGCAAAATATAGTAATTAAGAAAAGTAATCCTTTATCACAAACCCTTGTAGCAGAGCACATCCCCCCACGTATACAAGCATTGTACCTGGGGTGGATGCGTTCCTCCTCTTACTTTCAGGAACGTCCTGCTCTGTCTGTGGTGTAGCTGTCCTTTCACCACTTCACTTTCTTAATAAACTTGCTTTTGCTTTGCACTGCGGACTCGCCCTGAATTCTTTCTTGCACGAGATCTAAGAACCCCCTCTTGGGATCTGGATCGGGACCCCTTTCCTGTAACAATAATTTGGAACTTTCCTTCGTATTTGATCAAGTTGGATAGAGTTGGTCAAACCCAATGGGAAAAAGACCCAAACATCCAAGCGAGGTGGCTCATGCCTGTAATTGCAGCACTTTGGGAGGCCAAAGCAGGTGGATCGCCTGAGGTCAGGAGTTCAAGACCAGTCTGGCCAACACGGTGAAACCCTGTTTCTATAAAAATACAAAAATTAGCCAGGTGTGGTGGTGGGCGCCTATAATCCCAGCTACTTGGAAGGCTGAGGCAGGAGAACTGCTTCAACTCAGGAGGCAGAGGTTGCCGTGAGCCGAGATCGCACCATTGCACTCTAGCCTGGGAGACAGAACAAGACTCCGTCTCAAAAAAAAAAGACCGAAACAACAACAAAAAAACAGTTAAGCAAAAGAAACTAATTGCACAACTTATATGATTACTGAGCCCTCTAATGTAAGGAGAAATTAAGATCAGCTGATTGTTAAACTTTAGCCAAGACAAAACCCCAATTCAGATATTTACTTAGGGATGGGTCTCAGGCTGAAGACTGCACTCTGCCATCCTAGAAGCAGGAAAAAAAAAAAAAAAAAACCTGAATTCATCTTCCTTGCTGGGAGTGAGCTCAAACTCCATAAAGAAGTTACCTGCGTTCCATCGTCATGGAAACAGGAAATCTTGCCTTTCTTGTTGGAAGCAAGTAAAACCAAAAAAAAAAAAAAAAAAAAAAGAGGAGTTGTATAGCAAAATAAACTTTAGATCTTGACCAAATTTTGGGAGATAAGGGAATTTTCTGGAGGGGATGCTCCCACACCTCAGCAAATTGTCCTATTGGTTTGAGCCATAAAATTAGCTCGTGCTGGTATCAAGCACCGATAGGAGATTTGTCAAAAGTCCCAAGTCAGGGACATCTCCACTCAGAATACCTTTGTGATTACCAAAATGTGAACGCTGAAAATCTGAGACAGGTCTCAGTTAATTTAGAAAGGTTATTTTCCCAGCGTTGAAGATGTGCGCCCATGACACAGCCTCAGGAGGTTCTGATGACATGTGCCCAAGGTGGTTAGAACACAGTTTGGTTTCATACATTTTAGGCAGATATGAGACATCAATCAAATATATGTAAGATGAATATTGGTTTGGTCTGGAAAGGCGGGACAACTAGAAGCAAAGGTGGGAAGATGCAAAGTAGGGAGGGGAGGGGCTTCTAAGCCATAGGTAGGTAAGAGACAAATGGCTGCATTCTTTTGAGTTTCTGATTAGCCTCTCCAAAGGAAGCAATCAGATATGCATTTCTCTCAGTGAGCAGAGGGGTGACTTTGAATAGAATGAGAGGCAGGTTGGCCTTAAGCAGTTCCCAGCTTGACTTTTTCCTTTAGTTTAGTAATTTGGGGGCCCCAAGATTTATTTTCCTTTCACAGTCTTCATCCCCATTTCCTGGCATACAACTCCTACAATCCTTGAAATCCCCAAAGTGCTGTCCTTTTTTTTTTTTTAAGATGGGGTCTTACTCTATTGCCCAGGCTGGAGTGCAGGGGTGTGATTATAGCTCACTGCAGCCTCCAATTCCTGGGCTCAAGGGATCATCTTGCCTTAGCCTCCCTGATAGCTGGGACTGCAAGTGGGAGCCACCATGCTCAGCTATGAAGTGCTGTCTTTCTGTATGCTAATGTTGACTGATTAGTTTCAGGACGGAAGACCAAGGCATAATTAGAGGGCTGGGACTTTCAGCTCTACCCTCAACCTCCAGGAAGAGGAGAGGGGCTGAAAATCAAGTTAATCATCAATGGCCAATGGTTTAACCAGTCATGCCTATGTAATGAAGCCTCTATAAAAACCCAAGAGGACAGGTTTCCGAGAGCTTCTGGATAGCTGAACACATGGATGTTCCCGGAGAGGGCATGGAGGCTCCAAGCTCCTTCCCTCACACCTCAATGTACACATCTCTTCATCTGTATTCTTTGTAATATAGTATATAATAAACCAGTAAATGTGTTTCCCTGAGTTCTGCCAGCCATTCTAGCAAATTAATTGAACCCAAAGATGGGGTCGTGGGAGCCCCAACTCAAAGTCAGTCAGTCAGAAATTGCAGAGGTCTGGACTTGCCACTAGTGTCTGAAGGGGGGCAGTTTTGAAGACTGAGCCCCCAACCTGTGACATTATGTACACTATCTCCAGGTACGTAATGTCAGAATCAAATTGGAGGACACTCCACTGGTGTTCCCTGCAGAACTAATTGCTCACTTCGTGGTGGGGAGACCCCCCCCATACACATTTGGTCACAAAAGTCTTCTTCCATGTTGATGTTTGTTGTTCTCGTGGTCGTGTGAGAGCAGAGGTAAAGCATAGCTCGAGTTTTTCCAAACAATCACCTTCCATAGTTACTTTCTGTGTGTATATGTGCGTGTGACAACAGCACCTAAAATCTCCTATCTTTGCAAATATTTAGTATACAACATTATTAACTATAGTTCTCATGCTATACATTACATCTCTTATACTTATTCATCCTACCTAACTGCATATTTTTAAAAAATAATAGCACAGGCCGGGTGCAGTGGCTCACTCCTGTAATCCCAGGACTTTTGGAGACTGAGGCAGGCAGATCACCTGAGGTCGAGAGTTTGTGACCAGCCGGGCCAACATGGTGAAACCCCGTCTCTACTAAAAATACGAAAAAATTAGCCGTGCGTAGTGACGCGGGCCTGTAATCCCAACTACTTGGGAAGCTGAGGCGGGAGCATGGCTTGAACCCGGGAGGCAGAGGTTGTGGCGAGCTGAGATAGCGCCACTGCACTTCAGCCTGGGTGACAGAGTGAGACTCCATCTCAAAATAATAACAATAATAGCACTGTTGGACTTCAGCTAATGGTAAAATAGTGAAGCTGATGCTTTGCCGTGAAGTTGAGGAAACAATAAACAGTGGCAGGTGTTCTAAGCCTGCTGGGCACTTCCTTCTGTCCCAGGATGCGAAGAAGTTTTCATTCTGTTAGTGGAAAAACCTTAGACAAATTGAATTTAAAGAGTTTGATTAACCAAAAAACGATTCACAAATTGGACAGCCCCTGAAAGAAGAATAGGTTCAGAGAGACTCTGGTGCTGCCACGTGGTCGAAGATTTAGGAACAGAAAAAGCAAAGTGATGTATAGAAAATGGAAGGAAGAAAGGTGCAGAAATAGCTGGATTGGTTCCAGCTGAGTGTTTGCCTTATTTAAACACAGTTTGAACAGTTGGCCACCTTTGATTGGCTGGAACTGAATGCTTGATAGAAGAGTAAGTTACAGCCTGTTTACACATCCAGTTGAGTTACAGATCGCTATGTAAGAAGAAACCTTTAGGCTGAACTTAAAATATCTAAGGAGGCAGCTTTAAGCTAAACTTAATTTAACCATTAATTCATTTGATTTTTAGCAACTGTTTAATTGGGTCCCTGTCTTATGCAAGACACTGTTCAAGGCCCTAGGGATACAGACAATTCAAGAAACAAGGCAATATACCATGGTAAATGAAGAAAGGATGGAGACATGAAGCAACAGAAGAAATAGATGGCTAAAAACAATAGATGGGTTGGGTGCAGTGGCTCATGCATTTAATCCCAACACTTTGGGAGGCCGAGGCGGGCAGATCAGCTGAGGTCAGGAGTTCAAGACCAGCCTGGCCAACACAGTGAAACCCATCTCTACTAAAAATACAAAAATTAGCCAGGCATGGTGGCACATGCATGTAGTCCCAACTACTTGGGAGGTTGATGTGGAAGGATGGCTTGAGCCCGGAAGGTGGAGGTTGCAGTGAGCCAAGACTGTGCCACTGCACTCCAGCCTGGGGGACAGAGTGAGACTCTGTCTCAAAAACCAAACAAACAAAACACACCCCCCTCCCCCACCACCCACCCCAACAGGATAGCAAATTATACCCATATTTTTTAAACAAAAACTAATAACATAGTCTGCAGAAATAATGTTGTATAATATCTTTATTAATAATAGTTTTCAATGATTGAGCATTTACCATGTGTTAATCTTTGCTTATGTTATTTCTTGCTATTTCTGTTTTTTTTTTTTTTTTTTTTTTAGGCAGCCTTGCTCTGCTGCCCAGGCTGGAGTGCAGTGGCACGATCTCGGCTCATTGCAACCTCCATCTCCCGGGTTCCAGCAATTCTGGTTGTTAAAAAATGTAAATATTGGCCCGGCGCGGTGGCTCTTGCCTGTAATCCCAGCACTTTGCACTTTGGGAGGCGGAGGCAGGCAGATCACGAGGTCAGGAGATCGAGACCATCCTGGCTAACACGGTGAAACCCTGCCTCTACTAAAAATACAAAACATTAGCTAGGCTTGGTGGCAGGCGCCTGTAGTCCCAGCTACTCGGGAGGCTGAGGCAGGAGAATGGCGTGAACCCGGGAGGCAGAGCTTGCAGTGAGCGGAGATCGCGCCACTGCATCCAGGCTGCGCGACACAGCGAGCCTCTGTCTCAAAAAAAAAAAAAAAAAAAGTAAATATTTAGCCGGGCATGATGCTGTGCACCTGTAGTTCCAGCTACTCTGGAGGCTGAGGCAGGAGAATAACTTGAACCCAGGAGGCTGAGGCTGCAGTGAGCTATGATTGCACCACTGCACTCCAGCCTGAGTGACAGAGCAAGACCCTGTCTAAAAAAATAAAACATAGAGTGTTCAC
Organism: Gorilla gorilla gorilla; assembly: GCF_029281585.2. Lineage (NCBI taxonomy): Eukaryota > Metazoa > Chordata > Mammalia > Primates > Hominidae > Gorilla > Gorilla gorilla. Next base: position 40,962,310 of record NC_073232.2, on the reverse strand, counting down.
AATAGAAAAATATAGCAAGAAAGAGAATAGATTTGTGATTGTCCACAGCTGGGGATTTAGAAGTAAATGTGTAGTGACTGCTAATGGGTACAGGGTTTATTTTTCAGTGATGAAAATATTTTATAATCAAATGTAAGTGTTCCACAACTTTGTGAATATACTAAAAACCACTAAATTGCATAATTGGAGTGGATTAATTGTACATATGTGAATTATATATCAATAAAGTTGTTATTTTAAAAACCAAGAGGATATTGATTGTTCCCAACACAAAGAAATGATAAATGTTTCAGATGATGGATATGCTAATTACCTAATTTGCTCACTATACATTATATGTGTTGTAACATCACTGTGTACCCCATACATATTACAATCATTATGTGTCAATATAAAGTACTTATTTATTTATTTATTTATTATTTTTTGAGACAGAGTCTCACCATGTTGCCCAGGCTGGAGTGCCATAGCTGGCTAATTTTTTTGTATTTTTAGTAGAGACAAGGTTTTGCCATGTTGGCCAGGCTGGTCTTGAACCCCTGGCCTCTCAAAGTGCTGGGACTGCATGCCTGCAATTTATGTATGCCCAGACTAGTCTGGGCAACATAGTGAGACCCTATCTCTACAAAAAATTTAAAAATTAGCTGGGCATGGTGGCATGTGCACCCAGTCAAAAAAAATTTTTTTTTAATCACTGAATTTGAAGATAGGTCAATCAAGATTATCCAGTCTCTCTTTCCAGAACAAAAAGAAAAAAGGTGAAAATAAGGAACAGAATCTCAGAGACCTGTGGGAAACCTTTAAACATACCAATGATGCATAACAAGAAGGAGAGGAGAGAGAGAAAAATAGAGAAATAAATTTGAATCCATAATGGCCAAAAATTTCCAAAATTTGCTAAGAGAAACCAATCTACATATCCAAGAAGCTCAAAAACTAACAGTAAGGTAAATTCAAAAGGATCCAAAATGTAGACATATAATAATCAAACTGCTGGAAGTCAAAGACAAAAAGAAAATCTGGGCCAGGCATGGTGGCTCATGCCTGTAATCCCAGCACTTTGGGAGGCCAAGGCGGGCGGATCACCTGAGGTCAGGAGTTCAAGAACAGCCTGAACAACATGGAGAAACCCCGTCTCTACTAAAAATACAAAATTACCCGGGCTTGGTGACACATACCTGTAATCCCGGCTACTCGGGAGGCTGAGGCAGGAGAATCGCTTGAACTCGGGAGGCGGAGGTTGTGGTGAGCTGAGATCATGTCATTGCACTCCAGCCGGGGCAACAAGAGCAAAACTCCGTCTCAAAAAAAAAAAAAAAAAAAAGAAAGAAAGAAAGAAAAAAGAAAAGAAAATCTGGAAAGCAGCAAGACAGAAGCAACTCATCACATACAAGAGATCTTCAATAAAATTAACAGCCAATTTATCAGAAATCATAGAGGCAGCCGGGTACAGTGCCTCATGTCTGTAATCCCAGCACTTTGGCAGGGCAAGGCAGGAGGATTGCCTGAGTCCAGGAGTTCAAGACCAGCCTGGGCAACATAGTGAGACCTTGTCTCTACAAAAAATAATTTTTAAAAATTAGCATGCACCTTTAGTCCCAGCTACTCAGGAGGCTGAGGTGGGGGAATTGCTTGAGCCCGGGAGGTCAAGGCTCCAGTGAACTGAGATTACACCACTGCACTCCAGCTTGGATGACAGAGCGAGACTCTGTCTCAAAAAGAAAACAAAACGAAACAAAACAAGAAAACAGGCCAAACATTGGTGGCTCACACCTGTAATCCCAGCACTTTGGGAGGCTGAGATGGGCAGATCACCTGAGGTCAGGAGTTTGAGACCAGCCTGGCCAACATGGTGAAACCCTGTCTCTACTAAAAATACAAAGATTAGCCGGGCATGGTGATGCACGCCTGTAATCCCAGCTACTTGGGAGGCTGAGGTAGGAGAATTGCTTGAACCTGGGAGGCAGAGGTTGCAGTGAGCCAAGATTGTGCCACGGCACTCCAGCCTGGGTGACAGAGTGAGACTCTGTCTAAAAAAAAAAAAAAAAAAAAAAAAAGAAAAGAAAAGAAATTATAGAGGCTCAAAAGGCAGTGGGGCAAAAACTGGCAACCAAAGTTTCTACATCCAGCAAAGCAATTCTTTAAAAATTAAGGGCCGGAGCCAGGCATGATGGCTCAGGCCTATAAACCCAGCACTTTGGGAGATTTAGGTGGGCAGATTGCTTGAGCTCAGGAGTTGGAGACCAGCCCGGGCAACATGGGTGAAGCCCCGTCTTATTTTATTAAAAAAAAAAAAAAAAAAATTAAGGGTTAGATGTGGTTGCTGACACCTATAATCCCAGCACTTTGGAAGGCCAAGGCAGGAGGTTTGTTTAAGCCCAGGAGTTCAAGACTAGTCTAGTTAACATAGATGAGACCCTATCTCTACAAACAACTTAAAAATTAGCTAGGCGTGGTGGCATGCATCTGTAGTCCCAGCATCTTCGTAGGCTGAGGTGGGAAGATATTTGAACCGAAGAGGTTGGGGCTGCAGTGAACCATGATAAGGAGAACTAAACAGAAATTTGCACACCAATAGTCATAGCAGCATTATTTACGATAGCCGAAAGGTGGAAACAACCAGAGTGTCTATCAACAGACAAATGGACCAACAAAATGTGATATATTAATATACTGGAATATTATTCAGCTGTAAAAATGAATGAAATTCTGAGACATGCTACAACATGGATGAAACTTGAGAACATTATGCTAAGGGAAATAAGCCAGTCACAAAAAGACAAATACTGTCCACTTTATGGGGTACCTAAAGTAGTTAAATTCATAGAGATAGAAAGTAGAATGGGGTTGCCAGGGCTCAGAGGAGAGAGAACTAGGAAGCTAATCTTTAATGGGCATGGGGTTTTTAATTAGAGAAGATGAAAAATTTCTAGAGATGGAAGGCAGTGATGGTAGCACAACAATGTGAATGTACTCAATGCCCCAGAACTGTACATTTAAAACTGGTTGAAATGAAGCATACAAATATGCACTTAGAAGACACAAGACCTGGCTGGGCCCGGTGGCTCATGCCTGTAATCCCAGCACTTTGGGAGGCCAAAGCCAGCAGATCATGAAGTCAGGAGTTCAAGATCAGCCTGGCCAACATGGTGAAACCCTGTCTCTACTAAAAAAAAAATACACACACACGAAGACACAAGACCGCTCAGCGTGATGACCTATGCCTGTAATCCCAGCACTTTAGGAGGTGGAGGCAGGTGGATCACTTGAAGGAGCTCAAGACCAGCCTGACCAACATGGTGAAACCCCATCTCTACTAAAAATACAAAATTAGCCGGGCGTGGTGGCTCACGCCTGTAATCCCAGCACTTTGGGAGGCAGAGGTGGGTGGATCACCTGAGGTCGGGAGTTCGAGACCAGCCTGACCAACATAGAGTAACCCGGTCTCTACTAAAAATACAAAATTAGCTGGGCATGGTGGTGCATGCCTGTAATCCCAGCTACTCAGGAGGCTGAGGCAGGAGAATCACTTGAACCCGGGAGGCGGAAGTTGTGGTATGCCAAGATCAAACCATTGCACTCCAGCCTGGGCAATAAGAACGAAACTCGGTCTCAAAAAAAAAAAAAAGGCCAGGCACCGTGGCTCACACCTGTAATCCCAGCACTTTGACAGGCCAAGGCAGGGAAATCACTTGAGGCCAGTTCAGTACCAGCCTAGCCAACATGGCGAAACCCCATCTCTACTAAAAATACAAAAAATTAGCCAAGTATGGTGGCATGCACCTGTAGTCCCAGCTACTTAGTAGGCTAAGGCACAAGAATTGCTTGAACCTGGGAGGCAGAGGTTGCAGTGAACCAAGATCATGTCACTGTACTCCAGCCTGAATGACAGAGACTCTGCTCAAAAAAAAAAAAAAAAAAGAAAGAAAGAAAAAAGAAGAAATAGATAAAAACAACAAACGTTTAAAGGTTAAAATGGTAAATTTTCTGTTATGTGTATTTTACCACAACAAGAAAAGATAAAATGTTAAATAAAAACAGCAACTGAAGAGAATTTAACTCTAGCACATCCATTTTTCAGGCTGAAATGAAAGAACAGGTGACACTAACTCAAATCCACATGAAGTGGAGAGCATTGGAAAAGGTAACTAAATAAAGGCAAATATAAAAGACAGTATAGATGTATGTTTTGTTTGTGACTCTTTTTCTCTCCTGTCTTACTTCAGACAACTGCATAAAGCACTAATATAAAACATGAAATATATATTGAGGGTCATATATTCTATAAACATGCATTTGCTTGGCAATAATAGTACAAAGAAGGTTGAGGGAATGGTCCTTTGTAGGAGCAAGTTTTGTACACTATTGAAATTAAATTGGCGTGGTTCCAAATTGTATTGTTTTAAGATGATAATGGCAATCACTAAGAAAATAACTAAAAATATATAGTAAAAGAATGACAATGCAATAACTATAGTATACTAGAAAATATTTACTTAACAGAAAAGAAGGCAGTAATGGAGTATTAAATAAGACTTAAAATGTATTAAAAATAGCAAAATGGCAGATATATATCCTATGGTATCTGTAATTAAATGTAAATAGACTAAACACTTCAATCAATAGGCAGAGATTTTCAGAATGGATTTTAAAAATAAAACTACATGCTATTTACAAGAGACAAAATTCAGATTCAAAGACACAAATAGAGTTAAAAGAACAGAGATGGTCCAAGTGTGGTGGTTCATGCCTGTAATCCCAGCACTTTGGGAGGCCAAGACAGGCAGATTGCTAGAGCCCAGGAGTTCAAGACCAGCCTGGGCAACATGACGAAACCTTGTCTCTACAAAAAATACAAAAATTGGCCAGGCAAAATGGTGTGTGCCTGTAGTCTTAGTTACTCAAGAGGCTGAGGCAAAAGGATTGATTGAGCCCAGGAGGCGGAGGCTGCAGTGAGCTCTGATCACATCACTGCACTCCAGCCTAGGTAACAGAGGGAGATTCCATCTCTAAAAAAAATAATAATAATTGAAGACAATAGAATCAAACCTTTCAGCTTTGCCAAGTCTCATGATTTTTCATTTGTCTCAGATCAGTTTTTTAAAACAAAACATGCAAAATTTATTGCAATCTATCCCACTCACTCCCAACAGCCAGAGATAATTACTATCCTAAATTTGGTGTTGACCATTCCCTTATGTTTTTATACTTTTACTATATATATAATACATGTATTTTACTATATATAATATATATTTTACTATATATAATATATATTATACTATATATTATATTTGTAATTATACTTTATAATATATTATATATTATACTATAAAATATATTATATTTGTGGGCCGGGTGCGGTGGCTCACGCCTGTAATCCCAGCACTTTGGGAGGCCAAGGCAGGTGGATCACGAAGTCAGGAGTTTAAGACCAGCCTAGCCAACATGGTGAAACCCTGTCTCTACTAAAAATACAAAAATGAGCTGGGCGTGGTGGCAGGTGCCTGCAGTCCCAGCTACTTGAGAGGATGAGGCACAGAATTGCCTGGACCCGGGAGGCAGAGGTTGCAGTGAGCCGGGATCGCGCCACTGTACTCCAGCCTGGAGGACAGAGTGAGACTCCATCTCAAGAAAAAATATATATATATATATAAAATATTTGTAATTATACTATATAAAATATTATATAGTATATATATTTTAAGTATAGTAAAAGTTTTTTATACTTTACACGTAGTAAAAGTATAAAAACATAAGGGGGCCGGGCACAGTGGCTCATGCCTGTAATCCTAGCACTTTAAGAGGCCAAGGCGGGTGGATTACCTGAGGTTAAGAGTTCAAGACCAGCCTGGCCAAAATGGTGAAACCCTGTCTCTACTAAAACTACAAAAATTAGCTGCGTGTGGTGGCATGTGCCTGTAGTCCCAGCTACTCGGGAGGCTGAGGCAGGAGAATAGCTTGAACCCAGGGGCAGAGGTTGCAGTGAGCTGAGATGGTACCACTGCACTCCAGCTTGGGCAGCAGAGTAAGACTCCATCTCAAAAATAAATAAATAAATAAATAAAAATAAGGGAATGATTATATATATATAGTATTGTTTTACATCTTAAAACTTTATGTAGATGATATCATACCATAAACATCCTTCTGCAACATGATTTTCTTGGTTAACATTATGATTTTGAGATTCAGCCATGTTTGTTCACTCTGAGCATCTGGAATGCATCAATAAACAAAGCTGACAAAGCCTTCACAAAAGGAGATCAGGCTAGAAAAAAAGGAAAACAGGACCGGGTAGGTGAGCTAGTGACCATCAAGAGAAGGAGTCTTTGCAACTATAAACAAAGTGTGTGTCAGGTAATGTCAGAAAAATAATTGGGTAGGTGAGGGTGGATTGGGGGATGTTGGCCACAGAGAGGGTTGTAGGCCATTGAGGCCATTGTGAGGATTTTGCTTTCACTGAAATGAAATGAAGAGTTTTGAGCAGAGTAGAGATATGACCTGACTTACATTTTTGAAATGCTGATACATATAGCTCTGGTTCATTAATTTTAACTTTTGCATAGTGGTCTATTGTAGGATCATACATTAAAGTATTGATTCATTCTCCTATTAGTGGTCAATTAAGTTATTTCCATATTCATTATATATAATGCTGCAGTGGACACTTTTGTATTTGTCCTTTAGGGCACTTGCAGGAGAATTTTCCTAAGAAGGAAATCTTTGGATTGGAGGGTATTTGCCTTTTTAATATTATTTGTAATAACTATTATTACTAATTATTAGTAATATTATCAGTAATAACTAATAATTGCCAAACTGCTCTAGAAAGAGGATGTCCCACTTTACACTGGCACCAGCATTTATAGAAGTTTCATTTGCCGCCCAGCCTCACCAGCCCTTTTTTTTTTTTTTGAGACAAGGTCTCGCTCTGTCGCCCAGGCTGGAGTGCACTGGCGTGATCTCGGCTCACTGCAACCTCCTACCTCCCAGGTTCAAGCAATTCTCCTGTCTCAGCCTCCCAAGTAGCTGGAATTACAGGCTCACACCATCATGCCCGGCTAATTTTTGTATTTTTAGTAGAGACGGGGTTTCGCCACGTTGGCCAGGCTGGTATCAAACTCATGATCTCAAGTGATTCGAATCCCAGCACTTTGGGAGGCCAAGGTGGGCAGATCACTTGAGGTCAGGAGTTTCAGACCAGCCTAACCAACATGGTGAAACCCCATCTCTACTAAAAATACAAAAAAAAAATTAGCTAGGTGTTGTGGCAGGCACCTGTAATCCCAACTGCTAGGGAGGCTGAGGCAGGAGAATCGCTTTAACCAGGAGGTGGAGGTTGCAGTGAGTGGAGATCGCGCCGCTGCACTTCAGCTTAGGCGATAAAGAGAGGCTCCTTCTCTATAAGAAACAAACAAAAAAAATAAAAACAAAGTGCTGGGATTACAGGCTTGAGCCACCACCACATGCCTGCCCCTCACCCGCCCTTGAAATAGCTCTTTGTGGTTTTAATTTGCATTTCCCCATCCCTGGTGAAGTTCAGCACCTTTTTCATGTTTATTTGTGGTTTGGTCTTTTCTTCTCTGATTGCCTCTTGATGTTCTTTATCCTTATTCTATGGAGCTATTTCTCCACCACCCGCCTTTTTTTTGAGACAGAGTCCCCTTCTGTCTCACAGGCTAGAGTGCAGTAGTGTGATCTCTGATCACTGCAACCTCCGCCTCCCAGGTTCAAGCAGTTCTAATGTCTCATCCTCCCTAGTAGTTGGGATTACAAGCCTGCGCTACCATGCCTGACTAAGCCTGGATAATTTTTGTATTTTTAGTAGAGACAGGGTTTTGCCATGTTGTCCAAGCTGGTCTTGAACAATTTCTCACTTTAAAAAAAAATTTTTTTTTTTGTTTTGAGATGGGCGCTCTGTTGCCCAGGCTGGAGTGCAGTGGCACGATCTCAGCTCACTGCAACCTCCCCTTCCCTGGTTCAAGAAGCGATCCTCCCACCTCAGCCTCTTGAGTAGCTGGGATTACAAGTATGCACCATCACACCTGACTAATTTTTGTATTTTTAGTAGAGACGGATTTCACCAAGTTGGCCAGGCTAGTCTTGAACTCCTGGCCTCAAGTGATCCTCAGCCTCCCAAAGTGCTGGGATTACAGGCATGAGCCACCTCACCCAGCCTAAAAGTTGATTTTTAGATATTCTGTATATATTCTAGATACTGATATTTTGTTAATTATACACAATCCATTGCTGATTATATGTAACACAAACATCTTCTCCCCTTCTCTGTCTTGTCTTTTTTTTTCTTTTCTTTTTTTTTTTTTTTTTTTTTTTTGAGATGGAGTCTCGCCCTGTCGCCCAGGCTTGAGTGCAATGGCACCATCTTGGCTTACTGCAACCTGTGCCTCCTGGGTTCAAGCAATGCTGTCTCAGCCTCCTGAGTAGCTGGGATTACAGACATGCATCACCATGCCTGGCTAATTTTTGTATTTTTAGCAGAGATAGGGTTTCACCATGATGGCCAGGCTGGTCTTGAACTCCTGGCCTCAAGTGATCCACCCGCCTTGGCCTCCCAAAGCGCTGGGATTGCAAGCCTGAGCCACTGCGCCCGGCCGTCTTCATTTTTTAAAACTGACATCTTTTGTTGCACAGAACCCTTTCATTTTTTTATGCAGTTGAATATTTGAATCTTTTTCTTTCAAGGCTTGTGATTTTTGCGTTTTGTTTAAGAAATGTTCCTCTACACCAAGGTCATAACATTTTCTCATATTCATTCCTCCTTTAAATTTGTTAATACGATCAATCTGGATTATGTCGATAGGGAAGGGAAGTCTGATCTGTCCCTTTAGAGGTGACTTTGCATATCTCACCAGGATTCTTTGGTGTTGACTTCATGGCTTAACTCTGTAGATAGTCCTATTCTCCTTATTTACAGGTTGTAAGGAAAGCTTTATTGAAATGTCCAAATCTTAGGCAGATTTTTATTTAATGGACCTGTGGCAGGGCCCAAGAACCTGCATTTTTATTTGCAACCCAGGTGATTTTGATGAAAGAGGTTTCCTTTTAAATTATTGATAGTGCTGAAGCCATCTTCTCAGGTGTCCAGCAACTTGGAAATGAACCTACTCTTTGTTGGCTGGTGATTGAGCCTTGCTCTGCCTTGGTTCCTCTTTGGTAAAAGTGGATGGCCAAAGTCCCTCCTGGGAGATGGGGAGTCCCATGATGAGTGGGATGACTCTCACATATAAAAGTTTAGCCGGCCTTGCATTTGTCAGACACTCAGTAAACAGTGGACCTTCCTTAACTCCTGAGGTCCCAAGCTCTGGGTTGAGCCTGCCCTGCCTCCCTTCTAGACCATCTCCCACCATGCACCCAACTTGGGCAAGTCCCATAACCCCTCACAGCCTCAATGTCATCATCTGTAAACTCATTAATTTGCTGGCTGGGCACAGTGGCTCACATCTATAAACCTAGCACTTTGGGAGTCTGAGGCTGGAGGATTGCTTGAGCCCAAGGGTTTGAGACCAGCCTGGGCAACATAGTGAGACGCTATCTCTACAAAAAACTTTTAAAAATTAGCAAAGTGTGGTGATACACATCTGTAGTCCCAGCTACCGCAGAGGGTGAAGTGGAAGGATCACTTGAACCCAGGAGGTCAAGACTGCAATAAGCCATGACTGCGCCACTGCAGTCCAGCCTGGGTGACAGAGTGAGACCCTTTCTCAAAACAAACAAATGAACAAACAATAGTCTTCGCGTTACAAGGTTGTTGTAAGGATTGAAGTCGCATATAAACACCCAGGACAGTGCCAGAATGCAGTATAACTACAAGAGACTGTGGAAGCTGAGCAGTTGTGTTTTTAATCCTGGAGAATCTGAAAGATTCCTGGGGCATCTCCCATGTTGCTTCACAATGCCTAGAACAATATCGGACATTCTGTAAAGATTTGGTAAATTCACGTTCTTTCCATTGCAGGACACAATTCTCACATTCCATCAGTGTCTCCAAAGAACCTACAAAACTGGAAAAATATATTCGATCATTTTATTTAACAGGTGTTTATATAGGGCTTGCAGTACCTCAGGCCCTGCTGTAAGTGCTTTATAATAATTAACTCATTTAATCTTCATAACAACTCTATGAGGTAGATACTATTATTATTATCATTTTGCAGATGAGGAACTGAGATGAGGAGCAGCCCTGGACCGAGTGAATTGAACCCTCTGGGTGTGTTACATTCAGGATGGTGGAACAAGACCCCTGGGAAGAAGGTAATTCAAACCCTGGTTCTTCTGGATGCTTTCTGTTTCAGATGGGGGAAGCCTTTGGAATTGAAAATCAATTCAAACTGAGCAATATTAGTTGTAATTTTTGTATTTTAAAACCATCCTACCACGGCATCCCCATTTGGATGGTTACTATCAAAAAATAAAAACAGGGCTGGGCGTGGTGGCTTATGACTGTAATCCCAGCACTTTGGGAGGCCGAGGCAGGTGGATCACAAGGCCAGTAGTTCAAGACCAGCCTGGCCAATATGGTGAAACCCTGTCTCTATTAAAAACACAAAAATTAGCCGGGTGTGGTGGCGGGCGCCTATAGTCCCAGCTACTCAGGAGGCTGAGGCAGGAAAATCACTTGAACCTGGGAGGCGGAGGTTGAAGTGAACCGAGATTGCGCCACTGCACTCCAGCCTGGGTGACAGAGAGAGAGAGAGACTCTGTCTCAAAAAATAAATAAATAAATAAATAAATAAATAAAAATAAAAATAGGCCGGGCGCAGTGGCTCATGCCTGTAATCCCAGCACTTTGGGAGGCCGAGGCAGGTGGATCATGAGGTCAGGAGTTCAAGACCAGCCTGGCCAAGATGGTGAAACCCCATCTGTACTAAAAATACAAAAATTAGCCGGGCGTGGTGGCGGGCGCCTGTAATCCCAGCTACTTGGGAGGCTGAGGCAGGAGAATCGCTTGAACCCGGGGGGCGGAGGTTGCAGTGAGCCGAGATTGTGACACTGCACTTCAGCTTGGGCAGCAGAGTGAGACTCTATCTCAAATAATAATAATAATAATAATAAAAACAAAACAGAAAATAACAAGTGTTGACGAGGATGTGAAGAAATTGAAACCTTGTGCACTGCTGGTGGGAATATAAAATGGTATAGCCTCTTGGAAAACAGTATGGCAGTTCCTCAAAAAATTAAAAATAGAATTAGCACATGACCCAGCAATTCTACTTCTGTGTATATACCCAAAAACACTTGAAAGCAGGGATTGGAGGATATACTTGTATTCCTATGTGTACAGCAGCATTATTCATAATAGTCAAAAGTGGAAACAACCCAAGTGTCCCTTGGTGGATGAATAGATAAAGAAAACATGGTATATTCACACAATGGAAATGACTCATCCTTAAAAGGAAGGAAATTCTGACACACGGTATAACATAGATGAATGTTGAGGACACTGTGCCAAGTGAAATAAGCCAGTCACAAAGATAAACACTGTACGATTCCACTTACATGAGGCACCTAGAGTAGTCAAATTCATAGAGACAGAAAGTAGAATACTGGCTGCCAGAAACAGTGGGCAGGGCTGGAGGGGGAGTTCTTGTTTAATTGGTATAGAGTTTCTGTCTTGCAAGATGAAAAGAGTTCTATGGATGGATGGTAGTAACAGTAGCACGATGTGAATGTACTTAATGCCGCAGAACTGTACTCTTAAAAATGGTTAAGGGCCAGGCATGGTGGCATAAACCTGTCATCCTGGCACTTTGGGAGGCCAAATTGGGAGTATGCCAGCTAGAATGGCTATTATTATTTTTATTATTTTTTTTGAGGCAGAGTCTTGTTCTGTCACCCAGTCTGGAGATCAGTGGTGCAATCTTGGCTCACTGCAACCCCCGCCTCCCAGGTTCAAGCGATTCTCCTGCCTCAGCCTCTCGAGTATGGGACTACAGGCGTGCGCCACCATGCCCAGCTAATTTTTGTAATTTCAGTAGAGACAGGGTTTCACCATGTTGGCTAGGCTGGTCTTGAGTTCCTGACCTCAGCTGATCTGCCCGCCTTGGCCTCCCAAAGTGCTGGGATTACAGGCGTGACCCACCATACCCAGCCAGAATGGCTATTATTAAAAAGACAAAAAACAACAGATGTTGGTGAGGATGCAGAGTAAAGGGAATACTTCCACACTGTTGGTAAGAATGTAAATTAGCATAGACACTATGAAAAACAGTATGGCTGGGCACGGTGGCTCACACCTGTAATCCCAGCACTTTGGGAGGATGAGATGGGTGGATTGCTTGAGGCCAGGAGTTCGAAACCAGCCTGGCCAGCATGGTGAAACCCCATCTCTACTAAAAATACAAAAAATTAGTCAGGCTGCTGGGTGTGATGGCTCATGCCTGTAATCCCAGCACTTTGGGAGGCCAAGGTGGGTGGATCACCTGAGGTCAAGAGTTTGAGACCAGCCTGACCAACATGGAGAAACCCCGTCTCTACTAAAAATACAAAATGAGCCGGGTATGGGGGCGTATGCCTGTAATCCCAGCTACTCGGGAGGCTGAGGCAGGAGAATCGCTTGAACCTGGGAGGCAGAGGTTGCGGTGAGCCGAGATCACACCATTGCACTCCGGCCTGGGCAACAAGAGCGAAACTCCATCTAAAAAAAAAAAAATTAGCTGGGCATGGTGGTGTGTGCCTGTAATCCCAGCTACTCAGGAGGCTGAGGCAGGAGAATTGCTTGAACCCGGGAGGCAGAGGTTGCAGTGAGCCGAGATCACACCACTGTACTCCAGCCTGAGCAACAAGAGCAAAACTCCATCTCAAAAAAAAAAAGTAAAAAAGAAAAATAGTATGGAGATTTCCTGAAAAACTAAAAATATTAATAGAACTACCATACAATCCAGTAATTCTACTACTTGGTATTTATCCAAAGGAAAAGAAATCAGTACATCAAAGGGATATCTGCACCCCCATGTTTGTTGTAGCAATAGTCACAATAGCAAAGATATGGAATCAACCTAAGTGTCCATCAATGGACTAATAGATAAAGCTTCCTGAGTAGCTGGGATTACCAGCATGCACCACCATGCCTGACTAATTAAAAAAAATTTTTTTTTGTAAAGAAGGGGTCTCACCATGTTACCCAGGCTGGTTTCAAATGATCCTGGTCTCAAGTGATCCTCCTCCCTTTGCCTCCCAAAGTGCTGAGATTACAGACGTGAGCCACCATGTCCAACAATTTTTTTTTTTTTTTTTTGAGACAGGGTCTCAGTCTATCACCCAGAGTGGAGTGCAGTTGTGTGATCATAGCTCATTGCAGCCTCCAACTCCTGGGCTCAGGCAATCCTCCTCCCTCCACCTCCTAAGTAGCTGAAACTACAGGTGCATGCCATCACACTTGACTAATTTTTACATTGTTTGTAAAAACGAGGTCTTGCCATGTTGCGCAGGCTTGTCTCAAATTCCTGGCCTCAAGTGATCCTCCTGCCTTGGCCTTCTTAAGTGTTGGGATTACAGGTGTGAGCCACCATGTCCAGCCCCTTTTGCTGCTTTTTTTTTTTTTCTTGAGACAGAGTTTCACTCTTGTTGCGCAGGCTGGAGTGCAATGGCGCAATCTTGGCTCACCCCAACCTCTGCCTCCCAGGTTCAAGCGATTCTCCTGCCTCAGCCACCCAAGTAGCTGGGATCACAGGCATGCACCGTTACGCCGTCTAATTTTGTATTTTTAGTAGAGATGAAGTTTCTCCATGTTGGTCAGGCTGGTCTCGAACTCCCGACCTCAGGTGATCCGCCCGCCTCAGCATCCTAAAGTGCTGGGATTACAGGTGTGAGCCACTGGACCTGGCCTCCTTTTTCTGATTTTTAAATAATGTTTCTTTTTTTTTTTTTTTAAACGGAGTCTCACTCTGTCACTCAGGCTGGAGTGCAGTGGCGTGATCTCGGCTCACTGCAACCTCCGCCTCCGGGTTCAAGCAATTCTCCTGCCTCAGCCTCTCCAGTAGCTGGGTTTACAGGCATGCACCACCATGCCCAGCTAATTTTTGTAGTTTTAGTAGAGACAGGGTTTCACCATCTTGGCCAGGCTGGTCTTGAACTCCTCACCTCAGGTGATCTGCCCACCTCGGCCTCCCAAGGTGCTGGGATTACAGGTGTGAGCCACCACACCCAGCCAGATTTTGAAATAATGTTTCTGATAAAACTTTCAAACATCACAAATGTTTTGAACAAAGAACGTGACTGCTTCCCATAACCTCATATTCTTTTTTTTTTTGAGACCTGGCTGGTCTCAAACTCCTAGCCTCAAGCAATCCTTCTGCCTCAGTTGGTTCTTTCAGTGAAAGAAATGTGCTGTGCATTTTTTTTTTTTTTTTTGAGACGGAGTCTCACTCTGTCACCCAGGCTAGAGAGCAATGGCGTGGTCTCGGCTCACTGCAACCTCCGCCTCCCAAGTTCAAGCAATTCTCCCACCTCAGCCTCCCAAGTAGCTGGGACTACAGGTGCATGCCACCACACCCGGCTAATTTTTGTATTTTTACTAGAGACAAGGTTTCATTATGTTGGCCAGGCTGGTGTCAAACTCCTGACCTCGTGATCCGCCCACCTCGGCCTCCCCAAGTGCTGGGGTTAAAGGTATAAGCCACCATGCCCAGCTTGTGCATATATTAACCCATAAAGTAATTAATATTTTCACAATATTAATAACCATGTCTAATCTATTTTGACAGCACAGAGCCAGCCTTTTCCTTCATTTCTGGGAGGAGTCCTTCCCCAGGAAAGCCAAGCTTCCACTTTCCACCTTCAAATCAAATGCACCAGTGCTCAAATGGGGTTCCAGGCAAAGATGGTGGGCTTGAGGCTCACTGGAAGATGGAGAAATATTATTAGAAGCAATTTTGCCAGCCTGCACAACATAGGGAGACTATGTTTCTACTAAATAAGTAAATAAATATATAGGCTGGGTGTGGTGGTTCATGCCGTAATCCTAGCACTTTTAGAGGCAGGAGAATCGCTTGAGGCCAGGAGTTCAAGACGAGCCTGGGCAACAGGGCCAGGCCCTGTCTCAATTTAAAAATATATAAATATATGGTTTTTTTTTTTAAAAAAAAGAAAACATTGAAAAAAAAAGAATAAAAATTAGCTGGGTGTAGTGGCGCATGCCTGTGGTCTCACATACTTGGGAGGCTGAGGTGGGAGGATCACTTGAGGCAGGGATGTTGAGGCTGCTGTGAGCTATGATCATGCCATTGCACTCTAGCACTCCAGCCTGAGTGACAAAGCGAAACCCTGCCTCAAAAAAAAAAAAAAAAAATTTTTTTTTTTTGGTAAAAATGTAATACCTGGGCCAGGCGCAGTGGTTCACACCTGTAATCCCAGCACTTTGGGAGGCCAAGGTGGGCAGATCACTTAAGGTCAGGAGTTTGAGACCAGCCTGGCCAACATAGTGAAATCCCGTCTCTACTAAAAATACAAAAATTAGCCAGGCTTGGTGGTGGGCGCCTGTAAACCCAGGTACTTGGGAGGCTGAGGTAGGAGAATCACTTGAATCCGGGTAGCAGAAGTTGCAATAAGCAGACGTTGCAGTGAGCCGAGATCACACTACTGTGCTCTCCAGCCTGGCTGACAGAGCAAGACTCTGCCTCAAAAAAATAAATAAATAATGGCCAGGCCTCCCAGGGAGGCAGAGGTGGGTGGATCACCTGAGGTCCGGAGTTCGAGACCAGCCTGACCAACATGGAGAAACCCCATCTCTACTAAAAATACAAAATTTAGCCAGGTGTGGTGGCACATGCCTGTAATCCCAGTTTACTCAGGAGGCTGAGACAGGAGAATCACGTGAACCAGGGAGGTGGAAGTTGCGGTGAGCCGAGATTGCACCACTGCACTCTAGCCTGGGCAACAAAAGCGAAACTCCATCTCAAAAAAATGAATGAATGAATAAATGAATGAATGAATGAATGAATGAATCAATCAATCAATCAATAATGTGGCCTGGCGCGGTGGCTCACGCCTGTAATCCCAGCACTTTGGGAAGCTGAGGCGGGTGGATCACGAGGTCAGGAGTTCAAGACCAGCCTGACCAACATGGTGAAACCCCGTCTCTACTAAAAATACAAAAATTAGCCAGGCGTGGTGGCATGCCTGTAATCCCAGCTACTCAGGAGGCTGAGGCAGGAGAATCGCTTGAACCCAGAAGGAGGAGGTTGCAGTGAGTCAAGATTGCACCACTGCTCTCCATCCTGGGCGACAGGGCGAGACTCTGTCTCAAAAAAAAAAAAAAAAAGTA
This sequence comes from Gorilla gorilla gorilla, assembly GCF_029281585.2. Lineage (NCBI taxonomy): Eukaryota > Metazoa > Chordata > Mammalia > Primates > Hominidae > Gorilla > Gorilla gorilla. The sequence goes on along the minus strand of NC_073232.2, from coordinate 40,946,025 downwards.
ATACCTGAATTCCTATACTTCTCAGTATGTACAGTGATTAATATTAACCTAAACTATTCCCTGAATAAGACCTCAATTCAGAAAATTCAGGGTGTTTGGATGCTGTATTCATTCATTCAGTCAATCAATTCAGAAATCAATGTTTCCCCAATGCTTCTTAAGCCATGCCAGATTTGTTGCTAGACATATAATCCCACAGAAAACAAAAAGAGACTTGGTTTGGGGGGAAAACAACTTATTTAATTTTCTTATTCTTAGAGACAGTGTATCACTCTGTTGCCCAGGCTGGAGTGCGGTGGCGTGATCTTGGCTCACTGCAACATATGCCTCCCAGGCTCAGGAGATCTTCCCACCTCAGCCTCCTGAGTAGCTGGGACTACAGGTGTGCAACACCACGCCCGCCTAGTTTTTGTATTTTTTTGTAGATACAGGGTTTCACCTTCAAAAAATTAGCTGGGCATAGTGGCGCATGTCTGTAGTCCCAGCTACTCAGGAGGCTGAGGTGGGAGGATCACCTGAACCTGGGAGGCTGAGGCTGCAATGAGCCATAATTGTACCACTGCATTCCAGCCTTGGCAACAGAGGGAGATCCTGTCTCAAAAAAAAGTATTTTATCAAAAATGCAGCTGGGCGCTGTGGCTCACGCCTGTAATCCCAGTACTTTGGGAGGCCGAGGCAGGCAGATCACATGAGGTCAGGAGTTCAAGACCAGCCTGGCTAACATGGTGAAACCCTGTCTCTACTAAAATGCAAAATTAGCTAGGCAGGGTGGCGTGCACATGTAATCCCAGCTACTCAGGAGGCTAAAGCAGGAGAATTGCTTGAACCTGGGAAGCGGAGTACTGTAGTGAGCCAAAATTGCACCACTGCACTCCAGCCTGGGCAACAGGGTGAGACTCCATCTCCAAAAAAAACCAAAAGCATGACCAGGTATAGTGTGGCTCATGCTTGTAATCCTAGCACTTTGGGAAGATGAGACAGGTGGATCACTTAAGGCTAGGAGTTTGAGACCACCCTGGCCAACATGGCAAAACCCCATCTCTACTAAAAATACAAAAATTAGCCAGGCATTGTGGTGTATGCCTGTAATCCCAGCTACTTGGGAGGCTGAGGCACGAGAATCACTTGAATCCGGGAGTCAGAGAGTGCAGTGAGCAGAGACCACGCCACTACACTCCAGCCTGGGTGCTGGGTGATAGAGGAAGACTCTGTCTCAAAAAAAAAAAAAAAAAAAAAAAAGCGTAACCTAAATCAAATCATAAGGAAACATCAGACAAACCCAAACTAAAGGGAATTCTACAAAATGACTTGCCTGAAACCTTTAAAAACATCAAGTTCATGAAGACTAGGAAAGGCTGAGGAACTCTTCCAGATTAAGAAGGAAATTAAGCAAACAGGACAAATAAATGCAACATGTGATCCTGGACCGGCTCCTGGTCTGGAAAAGAGAAAGCTATAAAGGCCTTTAATTGGACAATTAGTGAAATGTGAATATGAATTTCAGCTTAGATAACAGCAATTTAACAATGTTAAATTTTCTGCATTTGATAATTGTACAGTGATTATTTAAGAGGATGTCCTTCATGTTAGCAGTGAAGATGGAAATATTTAAGGGTAAAAATCTATGATTTGCTCTCAAATGTTCATTTAAACTATAATTTTAGGCTGGGCGTAGTGGTTCACGCCTGTAATCCCAACACTTTGGGAGGCCGAGGTGGGCAGATCACCTGAGATCAGGAGTTTGAGACCAGCCTAGCCAACATGGTGAAACCCCGTCTCTACTAAAAATACAAAAATTAGCCAGGCGTGGTGGCACGCGCCTGTAATCCCAGCTACTCAGGAGGCCGAAGTAGGAGAATAGCTTGAACCCGGGAGGTGGAGGTTGCAGTGAGCTGAGATCCTGTCACTGCCCTCCAGCCTGGGACAGTGCGAGACTCTGTCTCAAGAAAAAAACAAAACAAAACAAAACAAAAACCCAAAAACTACCCGAACACGGTGGCGGGTACCTGTAATCCCAGCTACTCAGGAGGCTGAGGCAGGAGAATCGCTTGAACCCAGGAGCTGGAGGTTGCAGTGAGCCGAGATTGCGCCATTGCACTCCAGCCTGGGCAACAAGAGTGAAATTCCATTTCGAAAAAAAAGTGAAAAATAAAAAATAATTTGGTAAGCAGGCTGATAAAAAAAGGTAATAGCGATATATATTGTATACAGAATGCTGAAGTAAATGCAGCAAAAATATGAATTGGTGAACCTAGGTGAGGCGCGTATGGGAGTTCCTTAAGGTGTTTTTGCAACTTTTCTGTAAATTTGACATGCTTTTCAAAATAAAAATTTAAAATTAAGAAAGCCTGTTAAGATATGTAAAGGAAGGGTAGGGGTGATTGCTGAAAGGGGCTCCATCAAGGACTAACCCTGCCAACAGAATGGTACTGTATGCCAGAGCACAGCCACACTGATGTCCCTCCAGTGCCACACTGATGTCCCTCACTCCTGGAAAGGGCCTCTTTAGAAGATGATACTGGGCCAGGTGCAGTGGCTCCCGCCCGTAATCCCAGCACTTTGGGAGGCTGAGGCAGGTGGATCACCTGAGGTCGGGAGTTCAAGACCAGCCTGACCAACTTGGAGAAACCTTGTTTCTACTAAAAATACAAAATTAGCCAGGCGTGGTGGCACACGCCTGTAGTCCCAGCTACTCAGGAGGCTGAGACAGAATCGCTTGAACCCGGGAGGTGGAGGTTGCAGTGAACCGAGATTGCCATTGCACTCCAGCCTGGGCAACAGGAGTGAAATTCCGTCTCAAAAAAAAAAAAAAAAAAAAAAAAAAAAAAAAAAAAAAAAGATGATACCAATGGCTGGGCTCCAAAATGAAATCAGTTTGGGGGACAAGGGTTCACCTTGTACTTTGTCCCAAATTTGCCCCTAAACAGCAAGCAACATATGAGAACATATGAGACCATGTCAGCAATGCCTGGCCTGACCCTTCTCTGTTAGAAGCTGGAAGTTATTCTGTACCTTCTTGCTTTACCTTTTCTTTTCTTTTCTTTTCTTTTCTTTTCTTTTTTTTGGTTTGTTTGTTTCTTGCTGTTGAGGCCAGGAATACTCTAACGTTTCCATAGATGAGTTAACATTTGCATAACAATCTGGGTGACCCTGTTCTTTCCTGTTGGAAAGGGACTTTTCTTGACTCCTGAGAGGATAAGTTGAGGGTCTTTTGAAGCTGCCCAGGCCCTATGGGTGGGGACGTGCCTGTCAGCCCACCAGTGGAGAGCTGGAGCCCAGTGAGTCTCAGGGGTTGGAGGTGTGGCGGGCCAGGAGAGTGTGTTGAATATGGGGGCTAGGAAGTAGGGTTGGCCCGGCCAAGGTTGGGGGTGAAATTGTCCACACTCACTCATGTCCCCTTGAAACCTACTATATAAGGCTAGGGTAATACTTTGAAAATTCACTACATTTTGTCACAAGTTGAACACGACTGTTTCGTGGCAGAACTTGATAGAATACAAGAATGTTTTCTCCTTGTGTACTATGCAGATTTGCCTAGGAGACCAGAAGTTCTTGGCACTCACTTACAAAATGGAAGTGCAGTCACGAAGTATCTGTTGGGTGTCTGCTGGAGTTCAAATGGTAAACTAGGTTGTCAAGGTTCCTGCCCTCAAGGAGGTAGAGAGCAAGAAAGGTCAATGGATTACAACAATAGAGTCTAAGGACAGAACGAGAAATTTCCTAGGCCCTAGACAATAGCATTTTGAGTTAAAATTTTTTTCTTGGCCATGTCTGGTGGCTCATGCCCGTAATTCCAGCACTTTGGGAGGCTGAGGTGGGAGTATTGCTTGAGCCCAGGAGTTCCAGACCAGACTGGGCAACATAGCGAGACCTCATCTCCACTTAAATAAATAAAAAAATAAAATAAAAAAGAAAAAATATGTATTTTTTTCTTGATTAAAAAAAACACTAGAGGCCGGGCATGGTGACTCATGCCTGTAATCCCAGCACTTTGGGAGGCCGAGGTGGGCAGATCACCTCAGGTCAGGAGTTCAAGACCAGCCTGGCCCACATGGCGAAACCCCGTCTCTACTAAAAAATACAAAAATTAGCTGGGCGTGATGGCACATGCCTGTAATCCCTCGGAAGACTGAGGCAGGAGAATTGCTTGAACCCAGGAGGCAGAGGTTGCAGTGAGCCGAGATTGCGCCCCTGCGCTCCAGCCTGGGTGAAACAGTAAGACTCTGTCTCAGGAAAAAAAAAAAAAAAAAAACCTTGGCAAAAATTGACCAAAAAGTCAAAAGACAAGTGCTCAAGTGGGAAAAAAAAAATTGCATATGTGCTAGCTGAAGGGCTAAGTCAATTAAAAATTAGACTCGGCCAGGCGTGGTGGCTCACACCTGTAATCCCAGCACTTCGGGAGGCCAAGGGAGGCAGATCATCTGAGGTCAGGAGTTTGAGACCAGCCCGGCCAACATGGCGAAACCCCATCTCTACTAAAAATACAAAAATTAGCAGGGCATGGTGGCAGGTGCCTGTAATCCCAGCTACTCGGGAGGCTGAGGCAGGAGAATCACTTGAACCTGGGAGGTGGAGGTTGCAGTGAGCCAAAATCGTGCCATTGCACTTCAGCCTGGGCGAGGATAGTGAAACTCTACCTCAAAAAAAAAAAAAAAAAGAAAAGAAAAGAAAAGAAAAGAAAAATGCAAATTGAAATTTCAACAGGATACTACTTTCACATTGGCCAAGAGCAAAATGTTGATAATGTTTGCGGAGGGCTGGGGAAACAGGCTCTGCCCTATATCTGAGGGAAGTGTGCATTGGGCCAGCCTCCACGCAGGGCAAGTTGGCTATAGCTGTCAAGATCTAAAATGCACATCTTATGACCCAACAACTCCAATGCTAGGAACTTATCCTACAGACACAGTAAAAACTTGCAACATGTCACACTGTTAAGTGAAAAAAGCAAGCTACAAAGCAGTGTATATCATATGCTATCTATTGAATGTATATGTAAAATCCCGTGGTTAAGCCATAATTTTCTTAACTTTCTCCTGTTGCTGGGTATGTTGTTTTCGTGTTTTTGTGATTATATCATAATGCTGTGATAGACATCTTTTGTGCATGAATTTCTGTCTACACCTAAAGCTGTTTACTTGGGACAGTCCAGATTACTGGGCCAAGGAGATAGCAAAATGAATTTACGATAGCAACCATTGCAGCAACCATCACCATCTGTTAAGCAGGCTGTTTTGTTTTGTTTTGTTTCTTCATCTTCTCAACAGTCCTGTGAGGTAGGGAGGAGCACCTCCGTTTTGTAGTTGAGGAAAGGGGTTTAAAGGAGGTGAAGTGACTTGTTCCAGGGCACACAGCTGGAATGGCGAGAGCAGACCTGGATCTGCTTGGCTCTGTTGATGAAATGGGTCAAATTCCTTAAAATATTTGGATTTATTCTGAGCCAAATATGATTGACCATGGTCTGTGACACAGCCCTCAGGAGGTCCTGAGAACATGTGCCCAAGGTGGTCGGGGCGCAGTTTGGTTTAATACATTTTAGGGAGGCATGAAACATCAATCAAATACATTTAAGAAATACACTGGTTTGGTCCAGAAAGGCCAGACAATTCAAAGCGAGGGGTGGGGGTAGATGGGGTACTTCCAGGCTGTAGGTAAATTTAAACATTTTCTGGTTGACAATTGGTTGAGTTTTTCTGAAGTCCTGGGATCAGGCCGGGTGTAGTGGCTCACACCTGTAATCCCAGCACTTTGGGAGGCCGAGGTGGGCAGATCACCTGAGGTTGGGAGTTCGAGACCACCCTGGCCAATATGATGAAACCCCATCTCTACTAAAAATACAAAAATTAGTCGGGCATGGTAGCAGGTGCCTGTGATTCCAGTTACCCGAGAGGCTGAGGCAGGAGAATGGCTTAGATCCGGGAGGTGGAGGTTTCAGTGAGCGGAGATAGCACCATTGCACTCCAGCCTGGGCGACAGAGCGAAACTCCATGTAAAAGAGAAAAAAAAAAAAAAAAAAAAAAAGGCTGGGCACAGTGGCTCACGCCTGTAATCCCAGCACTTTGGGAGGCCGAGGCGGGCAGATCACCTGAGGTTGGAGTTCCAGACCAGCCTGACCAACATGGAGAAATCCCGTCTCTACTAAAAATACAAAATTAGCCTGGCATGGTGGCACACACCTGTAATCCAAGCTACTTGGGAGGGTGAGGCAGGAGAATTGTTTGAATCTAGGAGGCGGAGGTTATGGTGAGCCGAGATCATGCCATTGCACTCCAGCCTGGGCAACAAGAGCGAAACTCGGTCTCAAAAAAAAAAAAAAAAAGCGGGGGGAGCTCTTCATAAACAATGTCAAATTACTCTCCGGAAACCTAGTATCAGTTTATGCTCCTCACACTCCCACTGAGATTGCCAAACTCTCCACACTCAGGTCAGTGGGGAGAATGGCAATATTTTCATTTTGCCAACTGGGAGGAAAAAAATAGCCTCTCATAGTTTTGATGATCATGTCTTTGGTAACTAATGAATCTGACCATTTTTCATATGTTTATTCACTGTTTGTACTTTTATTAACTGTTCATGTTGGACTACGTATTTTTAAAATATGCAAAACATTCTGAAAACTGTAACATGTCGATTCTTCTTCTTTTCTTTTCTTTTTTTTTTTTTTTTTTGAGACAGTCTCGCTCTGTCGCCCAGGCTGGAGTGCAGTGGTGCGATCTTGCTCACTGCAGCCTCCGCCTCCCAGGTTCAAGCAATTATCGTGTCTCAGCCTCCTGAGTAGCTGGGACTGCAGGTGTGCACCACCACGCCCAGCTAATTTTTGTATTTTTAGTAGAGACGGGATTTCACCATGTTGGCCAGGCTGGTCTCGAACTCCTGAGCTCCAGCAATCCTCCTGCCTCGGCCTCCCAAAGTGCTGGGATTACAGGCGTGGGCCACCGCGCCAGGTAAACTGTTGATTCTTAAATCTCAGTAGAGACGCGCGCTTGCGTGGGCAAAAGCTCCTGCCGAGGCCATCAGACGCGTTGTTGAGGCTCCGGGTCCTTGGCTTTACCCTGGAGACCCAAGTCCAGGAGGCCTTGGGTGCACGCAGATGGAGAAAGGTGGCAGCAAGGAGTTGGATGTGCCACTGAGACAAAAACCAACGCTAATACTCACCATCCGTGCATTGCCTTCTGTAAGGGTAACAAATGCCTGGGGCCACGGTCACCGGAAAGCCCCTCTCCTTGTCCGCGCCTGGGGTGGCTTCGGGGCTCGCCGCTGAGACGCGGGGCCAGCCAGGAGCGAGTCTGGCAACTTCCAGGGCCCTCCGCCCGCCTCCCCTGCCTCCTGCTTGGGTCGCTGCTCCGGCGGGGTGAGGCCGGGAGGGAGCGGGCAGGCTGGGCATGGCCCGTGTGGCAGGGTAGCCGGCTTGGAGCGCGGGGTCCGGGAGGCAGGCGCGGGGAAGGAGGCCGAGCGCGCCTGCCGGGAGGGCGAGCAGGAGGCGGCGGGCAAAGCCTGCTTCGCTCAGTTTTGTGCGCCTGACAGCAGCCCTTCAGCAAGGTGAATTCTTTGAGGAAGGGTCTCATTCACAAGCTGCCAAGACATCCGCGACCTATTCTTGAATTCACACAAAAATTAAAGGAAAAACAACAGCCCAACTAATTTAGCAACTTGCAAGAGGCAGCTGGTGCTCCTTTCCGCGCCCCTGGGGCCCAGTCTTCCCCTCCCCACCGCCTCCCACCCCCGCCCCCGCCCCCGCCTCGCCTCTGAGAGGTCTCCCCAGAGTTATTTTGTATCCTGCAGCTCCAGGCCTCATTGTGACAGCTGAGTGACTTAGCTGGCACCGTGGGATGCAGAATGACAAAGGCACAGAGCATCGGAGGCCCGGTGGCAGCAGGGGATAGCAAGGGATGGCGGAGGCTTGCAGCTCTGAGGACCCTCCATCCAGCAGCCGCCTGAGGTGCCCAGTCGCCCATTCCACCTCCCTCTAAAATAATGCTTCTATGAATTAAGTGAGAGGCTTTTGCAGTCCAAAAATTGGTACTTCCAGTGTCCTCGCAGGCTAGAGATGGTGAGGTCTCAGGCTTCTGCATGTCCTGGCCCTGACAGTTATTTTTCTGTCGCTGCCAGTAGCACCTTCTCTCTATCTCATCCATTAAGTGCCAGGACTCCTGCCTTCTGTCCCCGAGGCCACTTCGCCCTCCCTGGCTTCCCCATCTTTGTGCCTCCTTGGTGGTGCCAGCTTCCTCTCCAGCCTGGGAGAGGTCATGGGTTCCAAAGGCCTGTCCTGGCAGTGCCGGCCTGGACTCCTAAACCGCCCCCAAGGGCCATCCTTACAGAACAGTGACTTCAGGCCTGGACTCTGAATTCAGACCTCACTGAGGTGCAAGTGGAGTGCAATGATCAACTGCTCAGTTGGGAATTCTGACCTCCCTGAAACTGCTTAACACCTCAGAGCACAGTTTTCTTGTCTGTAAAATGGGGCATAATAGCAATATTTAAAGAGAATGGTTATGAGGATTACATGAGCCAATTCAGGGAACTCACTTAGGTTGTAAGTGCTCCAAAAGTGTTAGCTATTATTAATAATATTGTTCTACCAAACACTAAAGGCATGTTCAGCAAACATGCTCCCTCAGTCCACTTCAGCATCTTGAGTTCCCACACTATCTTCCTCAGAGGTTTTGAGTGGAGCCACAGAATTACACAACACCATCCCCAATATCAGTCCCCAACTCCTTTAATTGGCAGGAATAAAGTGTTCTTTCCCTAGCCACCCTGTAAATCAGCTCATAGGTCATTAACTGTTAGTGAGAGCTCCAGACTAGGCTGAGGAAGCTGCAAAGAGGCCACTGAACAGATACTGGGCAGAATTTCTTTCTCTTCAGATACAGCTGTACTCCCAAGCAACATCCTTGTTTCCAAAAAATTCTACTTACACTTATGAGAAAGCTAATTATTTGGAAGCCAATAAGCCAATTTCTGTCTTAGTCCATTTTGTGTTGCTATAAGAAAATATCGAGGACTGGGTAATTTATACAGAACAGAAATTTATTTCTCACAGTTCTGGAGGCTGGGAAGTCCAAGATCAAGGTGCTGGCATCTGGTGAGGACTGCTCTCTGCTTCCAAGATGAAGCCTTGGTCGGGTGAGGTGGCTCACGCCTGTAATCCCAGCACTTTGGCAGGCCGAGGCCAGCAGATCACCTGAGGTCAGGAGTTCGAGACCAGCCTGACCAACATGGCAAAACCCTGTCTCTACTAAAAATACAACAATTAGCCGGGCATGGTGGTGCATGCCCGTAATCCCAGCTACTCGGGAAGCTGAGGCAGGAGTATCACTTCAATCTGGGAGGTGGTGGTTGCTGTGAGCCAAGATCACACCACTGCACTCCAGCCTGGGCAACAGAGCAAGACTCCATCTCAAAAATAAAATAAAATAAAATAAAATAAAATAAAATAAAATAAAATAAAATAAAGATGAAGCCTTGAATGCTGCATCTTCTGCAGGGGAGGAGCACTACGTCCTCACATGGCAGACGGCAGAAGGGCAGAAAGGTATGGCTTTAAGAAAAATATTTGGGTCGGGTGCAGTGGCTCACCCCTGTAATCCCAGCATTTTGGGAGCCGAGGCAAATGGATCACCTGAGGTCAGGAGTTCAAGACCAGCCTGGCCAAACTGGCGAAACCCTGTCTCTACTAAAAATACAAAAAATTAGCCAGGTGTGGTGGAGGGTGCCTGTAATCCCAACTACTTGGGAGGCTGAGGCAGAAGAATCACTGGAACCTGGGAGGCGGAGTTGCAGTGAGTCGCGATCACACCACTGCACTCCAGTCTGGGTGACAGAGTGAGACTCCATCTCAAAAAAATGAAAAAGGAAGATATTTGGGTCGTATTGCATTTAGGGAACACAGTGGTTCTCCCTGCCATCCATGGCTTTGCTTTCTGCAGTTTCAGTTACCTGAAGTCAATGTGGTCTAAAAATATTAAATGAAAAATTCCAGAAATAAACAAGTAGCATGATGAAATCTCACACCATCCCTCCATCCTTTCTTCATCACAAGAAGGGTACAATAAGATATTTTGAGAGGGAGACTACATTCCCATAACTTTTAGTACAGTATATTATTATATTTTTTCTGTTTTTAAATTATTAATAATTATTTTGAGATAGAGTCTCACTCTGTCACCCAGGCTGGAGTGCAGTGGCATGATCATGCTCACCACAGCCTCAACCTTCCAGGCTCAAGCTGTCCTCCCAACTCGGCCTGCTAAGTAGCTGGGATTACAGGCATGTGACCAGCTAATTTTTAAATTTTTTGTAGAGATGCTACAATAAATTTTGTTGCCCTGGCTCTATTTTATTATTAATTGATGTTGCTAATCTTTTACTGTGCCTAATTTATAGATTAAACTTTATCATAGATATGTATATATAGAAAAAAACCATAGTGTATATAGGATTCAGTACTATCTGTGGTTTCAGGCATCCACTGGGAATCTTGGAACATATCCCCTGAACACGACTGTTTGTTAATTTAGGTTAAGCAATATCACCTGCTATAGCAGAAAAACTTCAGCATCTCTTCGGCTTAACACAATAAGGTGTATTTCTCCTGTTACGTATCAGAACAAGTGGGAGGAGTCTGCTCCATGCAGTTACTTAGGGGTCCAGGCTAATGGCAGCTCTGCTAACTTGTAGCTCATCATCTGGAACACATGGCTTCTGAGATACTACCGAAGGGGAAGAGAGGAATGGAGAATGACTCACTCTGGTTCTTAACTCTTTGAACCAGAAGTAACACATATCATTTCAGCTTCTCATCCATTGGCTGAAACTAGCCACATGGTTCTAACCTAATGGAGGGGAAGGCTATGAAACGCAGGGGTGCACAGGGACTATTTGGTGAACACTAATTTTTCTGCTACAGAGAAAGATATTACAAATTACAAATAAGCTGAACTTAGAGTTATTTCATGTCATCAGTTGCAATTCAGGAAACGAAATCTAGGAATTATTACAGACTGTTTACCACAGGTTATGACTCCATGTGTGGCACTGGAATTGGTAGAAAACAGATCTCAGTCTCGGTAACAGATATGCCAAGTCACATTGGCCATGGAAGTGAGGCACATGGAGCAGATGAATAGGCTGCAAACACCAGAAGGGGCAGCTCAGATAAGAGGTCCTCAAAATATGATACTTGATTTTGGAAAGAGAAAAGGTACAATGGGAACAGTTCCAAGACTATGTATGTACATATATACCACAGAAAAAAAATAGCAAATGTAGTACATGTAATAAAAATAGAACACTCCATTGGTCAAATGCTAAGATGCTACGTGTTTAAAGTCACTCTTCAACAAACACACACAGAGTAGAAAAAGTGGTTTTAGACTGGGTAACAGGAAGTACTACTTTACAGTAGTTAGGAAATATATTCATGCAGGCTTCATGTATTTAATGAATGTCTATGATGTGTTTGACACTTACAAGAAATCTGTAAGCATATGAAGTTTACAGTCTAATTTCTGAATTTAGACAGATAGATCTTAGATAAACAGATAACAGATCCTTAACCTTTTATTTTACTTAACATTATTTATTACTACTATGTGCAAGACACTTTGGAGAATATAAAGATGAACCAACCCCAATCCCAACCCTGAAGCAATTTATAGACAAGGTTGTAGGCTGGGTGCGGTGGCTCACTCCTGTAATCCCAGCACTTTGGGACGCCGAGGTGGGCAGATCACTTGAGGTCAGGAGTTCAAGACCAGCCTGGCCAGCATGGTGAAACCCCATCTTTACTAAAAACACAAAAATTAGCCAGGTATGGTGGTGCGCGCCTGTAGTCCCAGCTACTCAGGAGGCTGAGGCAGAAGAATTGCTTGAGTCTGGGAGGCTGATCTGAGATTGCACCACTGCATTCCAGCCTGAATGACAGAGCAAGACTCTGTCTCAAAAAAAAAAAAAAAAAAAAGGCTCAGGTGTGGTGGCTTACGTCTGTAATCCCAGCACTTTGGGAGGCTGAGGTGGGTGGATCATGAGGTCAGGAGTTCAAGACCAGCCTGGCCAAGATGTTGAAACCCTGTCTCTACTGAAAGTACAAAAATAGCTGGGTATGGCGGTAGGTGCCTGTAATCCCAGCTATTTGGGAGGCTGAGGCAAAGAATTGCTTGAACCCGGGAGGTGGAGGTTGCAGTGAGCCGAGATCATGCCACTGCGCTCCAACCTGGGCAACAGAGCAAGATTCAGTCTCAAAAAAAACAAGGCTGTATGAAGCTGAGCTATGCCCTCTTACAAGCAGTCTTGTTACTGATACCAGTAGGTATCAGAGAGGTATCAAGCTGGTGAAATGGTTCGCCAGCCTGATCCCCTTGGCCTTCCTTGGGATGCAACTTGAAAGATGAACTTTAACCTGAAGTTCAATAATGAACCTGCCACTTTGGGAGGCCAAGGCGGGAAGTTCGCTTGAGCTCAGGAGTTCAAGACCAGCCTGGATAATATAGTGAGACCTTATCTCATTTTTTTTTTTAAGCCGGAGTCTTGCTCTGTCACCCAGGCTGGCATGCAATGGCGTGATCTTGGCTCACTGCAAACTCCGCCTCCCAGGTTCACACCATTCTCCTGCCTCAGCCTCCCAAGTAGCTGGGACTACAGGTACCTGCCACCACACCCGGCTAAGTTTTTTGTATTTTTAGTAGAGACGGGGTTTCACCAGGTTAGCCAGGATGGTCTCAATCTCCTGACCTCGTGATCCACCCGCCTTGGCCTCCCAAAGTGCTGGGATTACAGGAGTGAGCCACCACGCCCAGCCAACTTTATCTCATTTTTAAAAAATACATTTAAAGAGGAAATAATGAACTTGCCAACTTGAATGACCTGATGCTGTCTGCATTGGTTACCTTATAGCTGGAAAGGCAAATTCAGGGCCCCTGTCTGCAATTATGGTGAAAAATTGGCCAGGTGCGGTGGCTCATGCTTGTAATCCCAGCACTTTGGGAGGCTGAGGCGGGCGGATCACCTGAGGTCAGGAGTTCAAGATCAGCCTGGCCAACATGGCAAAACCCCGTCTCTACTAAAAATACAAAAAAGTTAGCCGAATGTGGTGGCACACGCCTGTAATCCCAGCTACTCAGGAGGCTGAGGCAGGAGAATTGCTTGAATCTGGGACGCAGACGTTGCAGTGAGCAGAGATGGTGCCACTGCACTCCAGCCTGGGCGACACAGCGAGACTCCATCTCAAAAAAGAAAGAGAAATTGGAATATTTCCAGATGTGGAATGATTATAATTCATGCAAACCATCCGAGGAGACTTGACATTCTTGTAAGTTCTAGTAAGTTACTTTTTTACTACTCTAGTTTCCTTAGCTGAAAAATTTAGTTTGACCTTCAGCCACAAGAGAGAGATTAACTGAGGAAAAAACTGGAATACATGCTAAAATATTATCATTCAGTGTTAGTACCTAGAACTACTTCTTCTCTTTTTTTTTTTTTTTTTTTGAGACGGAGTCTTGCTGTTGTTGCCCAGGCTGGAGTGCAGTGGCATGATCTCGGCTCACTGCAACCTCCGCCTCTGGGTTCAAATGATTCTCTTGCCTCAGCCTCCCAAATAGCTGAGATTACAGGTGTGTGCCACCACAGCCAGCTGATTTTTGTATTTTTAGTAAAGATGGGGTTTCCCCATGTTGGCCAGGCTGGACTTGAACTTCTGACCTCAGGTGATCCACCCTCAGCCTCCCAGAGTGCTGGGATTACAGGCATGAGCCACCATGCCTGGCCTCTTCTCTTTTTATTATACAAACCTTTTTTTTTTGTTTTTAATATGGGGTCTTGCTCTGTGTCCCAGGCTGGAGTGCAGTCGTGTGACCATAGTTCACTGCAGCCTTGATCTCCTGGGCTCAAGCCATACTCCTGACCTTAGCCTCCCAAGTAGCTGGGATCATAGGCACAGGCCACCATGCTCAGCTAATGTTTTAGTTTTTGCAGAGATCAGGTCTTGCTATGTTGCCCAGCCCGGTCTTGAGCTCCGGGCCTCAAGTGACCCGCCTTGCCTTGGCCTCCCAAAATGCTTGGATTACAGGCATGGGCCACTGTGCCCAGCTATACAAACTTTCAATGACAAATATGTTTGAAAATTTTATAATTAAAAAAATGCAGGCCAGTTGCGGTGGCTCATGCCTGTAATCCCAGCACTTTGGGAGGCCAAGGCAGGCAGATCACAAGGTCAGGAGATCGAGGCCATCCTGGCTAACACGGTGAGACCCTGTCTCTACTAAAAATGCAAAAAATTAGCCAGGCGTGGTGGCGGGCACCTGTAGTCCCAGCTACTTGGGAGGCTGAGGCAGGAGAATGGCGTGAACCCGGGAGGCGGAGCTTGCAGTCAGCGGAGACTGCACCACTGTATTCCAGCCTGGGCGACAGAGCGAGACTCCGTCTAAAAAAAAAAAAAAAACAAAACCAGTATGGCTTTGGTGACTCGAGGGAAAGGGTGGGGGGGTGAGGGAGAAAATACAATATATTGGGTACAGAGTACACTGCTCAGGTGTTGCGTGCACCAAAATCTCAGATATCACCACTAAAATCTTGTTCATGTATAAATAAATAAATAAATAAATAAAAAATGCAGTAACAAGAAAAGAAAGTAATTCAGAAGTTTCACTCTTTCATCAATTCTTTTGTTTTCTTCCATCAATTCTTTAGGCACAGTACAAAAATATTGACCATTTGGGAACCAAGGGTAAATGAATAAATTACTGAGGGCAGAGATTTGTGATTTACCATTTAAATAAGTTGTAGGATTTGAGGCCTGGCTAAGATGATATAAAACAATTCCCTTGATTAAATCTATTCATTAATTTAACAGTTACTTATTAAGCATTGGCTACGTATCAGGCACTGTACCAGGCTCTGAGGATATAGCTGTCTGCATAGGGCTTCCTGCTTTGCAGAAAACCCAACTTTAAGACAAGGCCACTCAGTGATTTGCTCAAGGCTTACACGCATTAGTTGGTTACAGAGATGGATAAAAATAAATCTGAGTGTCCTACTCTTAATTTGGCACTCCGTTCCACATTCCTTTGCCACTGGCCCTCTGAGCTGTGTGTTTTCCTTCTGTATTGTAAACAGGATAAGAGGCTGGGCACAGTGGCTCACGCCTGTAATCCCAGCACTTTAGGAGGCTGAGGCGGCTGAGGAAGGTGGATCACTTTGAGCTCAGGAGTTTGAGACCAACTTGGGCAACATGGCGAAACCTCATCTCTACTAAGAATACAAAAATTAGCCAGGCATGGTGACATGGGCCTGCAGTCTCAGCTACTTGGGGGACTGAGGCAGGAGAATCACTTGAGCCGAGGAGGCAGAGATTGCAGTGAGCTGAGATCGTGCCACTGCACTCCAGCTTGGGCGACAGAGTGAGACTCTGTCTCGAAAAAAAAAAAAAAAAAAAGGATAAGAAAAAAAACTCTTTCCAGTTAGATGAGCACATTAGGTTGCAAAAACTGGAGAAAATTGTTAGTAGTTAAATTAAACTTGACTTATACTTCCTTACCCCTGGAAATTTATAAAGTAGTCCAGTGATTCTTAAATGTACTCTGGTCAGTTAACCAGACATGAAGATAGTTTCATTGTCTATACTGAAATGGAAAATAAAAAAAGAAGAAAAAAGTGAGAAAATGAACATGTTGATATAAAGTTGCCCACTCTTTTTTCATGGGAAGGGCTATCCTTTATTCAGGGAGTATGTTCTTCTTACTATTTTGGGGGATAAAATGTCTTTTATTCTATGAAATGATGCTGATAGTAGATAGTCATTAGTTATTTTTAAAAATGTCCTTATTATCAAAATTAAAAGTTGGCGGCCAGGCACGGTGGCTCGCGCCTGTAATCCCAGCACTTTGGGAGGCCAAGGCGGGCAAATCACTTGAGGTCAGGAGTTCGAGGTCAGCCTGACTGACATGGAGAAACCCTGTTTCTACTAAAAATACAAAATTAGCCAGGCATGGTGGTGCATGCCTGTAATCCCAGCTACTTGGGAGGCTGAGGCATGAGAATTGCTTGAACCCAGGAGGCAGAGGTTGTGGTGAGCCGAGATTGTGCCATTGTACTCCAGCCTGGGCAACAAGAGCGAAACTCCATCTCAAAAAAAAAAAAAAAAGTTGGCAACTCTCAGTTTCCTCAAATTCTTTCTGAAGTGTTACTCTCCTACAAAATCCAAAAGACTATGAATCGCAAAGTTAAACACTAGGGTGGTTCAAATTTTTTTTTTTTTAGAGACAGGGTTCTACTCTGTCACCCAGGCTGGAGCGCAGTGATGGAGTCATAGCTCACTGTAGCCTCCACCTCCTGGGCTCAAGTGATCCTCCCACCTCAGCCTCCCCAGTAGCTGAGACTACAGGTGTGTGTCACCATGTCTGGCTAATATTTAAATTTTTTATAGAGATAGGGGTCTGGCTATCTTGCCTAGGCTGGTGTCAAACTCCTGCCTCCAGCCATCCTCCCATCTCAGCCTCCCAAAGCATTGGGAGTACAGGTGTGAGTCACCATACCCTGTCCAAATTTTCTTTGGTATAGCCTGGTGCTAAAAACTGTCTTTATTAAGATTATTTGGACATCACTAATTGATATGATTAGTGAAAGGCCACCTCACCTTTGAGTCTCAAAACAAAAACCAAAAGATCCCCGACAACTTTGTTCTTCAACAATCTTTAGCTAATTCTACAATCTCTTATCACTTTCCTGTCTTCCTCAGAATCTCTCATTTGAGGCTGAGTCATGTTTCTGGTTTATAGAAA
The DNA here is from genome assembly GCF_029281585.2 of Gorilla gorilla gorilla. Classification (NCBI taxonomy): domain Eukaryota; kingdom Metazoa; phylum Chordata; class Mammalia; order Primates; family Hominidae; genus Gorilla; species Gorilla gorilla. The sequence continues at coordinate 40,929,253 of NC_073232.2, read as the reverse complement.
TCAATGGTCGGGCTAGTCTTGACCTCCTGGGCTCAAGCGGCCTCCCCAAGTGCTGGGATTACGGGCCCTGTAATTCCAGTACTTTTGGAGGCTGTTTGAACCCAGGAGTTCAAGACCAGCCTGGGCAACATGGTGAAACCCGGTCTCTATTAAAAATACAAAAAATTAGCCAGGTATAATGGCATACTCCTGTAGTCCCAGCTAACCGGAGGCTGAGGTGGGAGGATCGCCTGAGCCTGGGAAGTTGAGGCTGCAGTGAGGCATGATTGTGCCACTGCACTCCAGCATGGGCAAAAGGAACAAGACCCTGTCTTAAAATAAATAAATAAATAAGAAATAAATCAATGGTTGTTCACCCTGACTGCACAGGGTGATTTGGAAAAATGCTGATGAAGGGCCCCTCTCCCCAAATATTCTAATTTAATTGGCCTTACCTGGGACTTAGGCTCTAGGCTGGTTCAAGAGCTCCTCAGGTGATTGCTACGTGTGGCCAGGGAGGCAAACCACAGGTATGAATGGTGTGTCTTCATTAAGTAGCTTTTATGGCACTAGGGCAGTTACACAGATGAACAAACTGGTCCATGCAGTAGAAAAGCTAATTAGGAAAACAGGCAAAATATGACAACAGAGTAGGGTAAATGCTTTTATTTATTCCATAATTCAACAAATATTAGCTAAGCACTTAACAAGCGCCAGTGCTGGAGTGAAGCCAGGCTCTCAGTCCTGTGGGCTACCTGCAAAAACCAGGAAAACTTCACAGAGGAGGCAGCAGCCAAGCAGGAATTTGGAGGAGTGCTTAGCCAAGGTCTTTATCAGATAAGGCAGGGAGTGAGGGCATGGCAGTGAGGACAGGGTGTGCTGGGCACAGACAAGTGGCAGGCTCGGGGAAGCTGGAGATGAGATACTAGTGAGGTGCAGATATGCATACCTTTAGAGGACTAAGGGGTTTAGGCTTGGTCCAGAAAGCATTTAAAAGACGTTAAAGGTTTTAAAGCAGGAATGCACAAATTAGATGTGGGTACAGAATACTGGTATTTGAGATAACCCCAGCTGTTCATAAAGGCAGCTGTAGCTAGAATTTCCTAACCAGTTTGATGCTTTGACTGATCATCCCCCATCCCCTCTGCCCTTGACTGAAGTAACCAGACATTGTGACCTTGTGGGGTCAGTTTCTAGTCAATGAAGGGAGAGGATTCCATGTGGCAGTTGGAAGGGAGGTGTAGATCAATGTTTTTTAAGTGACTAATTGAATGTAAATAGAATTCACCATGGGCTGGGCCCTGGACAAATAACGTCCTTGCCTGTGCCTCCTTACCCAATTTCCTTTAGAAGGACTTGGTAGTGCCTCTGTGGATGTGGTACCTCTTATCAGGCTGTTTGTCTGACTTGCCTCAGAGCAAGTAAACAAACCCAAAAGATCAAACCATCTGGGTTCCCAGAGGTTCCTGCAGTTCCTCTGCACTTTATTATTCTTGTTCAGAACTCAAGGACAAATAGGTCAGATCATGAAATCAGCCCAGTACTAGGGACTATAACCTTTTGGCTAAGACACTCACAGAAGTAACTTCCTCGGTTGGGGAAGAAGAAGATTTAGCCTAGGCCAGTGGTTCTCAAATTTAGTGACTGTAAGCTTCAAGACTAGTCATGAGCTAAAAATATATTTTTGGGAGACTCGCTTCAGACTTACTGAATCAGAATATCTGGGGTTGGGCCAAGGAAACTGTCTTTCAAACACTCATTCCCAGATCATTCTGATTCCAGTGATCTGTAGATTGCATGGAGCAGTATAGTCAGTGGTTCTGGTCTGTGGTGGTGGCTGGCAGCTGTTTTGGGGTTGTGGGGGACAGGTCAGATAAGCTTCTCCATTCATAATCCTCCAGCCCAGTAGGCTTGCAAAATTTGCACCATGCTTGGTTTTCAATTCAGGCTATTTCTAGGTTAATTTCTTAATTGAGCTATTTAGCTCAGCAGAGGACCTGAGATACCACAGATAAGAGAGCGGTTTAGGAGTAAGCATTAAATATCTCTGACTGTGTCTCTTATTATCCTTTCCAGTCCCACTTATCTGAAGAGCCAGATTTCTCAAAGGACAAGTAACCCTAGAGGGGAGTATCGATGGGAAAGCTACGGATTCCTTGCCACATCCCCGTTACAGAACTATGCTTGCTAAGAACAGAATCTCAAGAAACATATCAAGAGGTTGAATGAAGACATTTCTCTCTTCTGTATTCCTGATCTCCTGGGGTTACAAGAGCACAGGTTTAGGCAAACATAGCCGATTTCTCTCTAAGGTGTCTCTTCACTTCTTGATGCACTGGAGATCCTTGTGGAATAATACATTAGTGATAATGAGTGTTGGGTGCTAACAAATCACCCACAATTCATTGGCTGAAGGCATCTTAAACGTGGACTTTTTGGCTTTTATTGTCTTTAGCTGCTTCTTTTAACGTACTTTAGTTTGAGTGTACAGATTTGGGGTTTTCAAACTTGTTTTTAATTAAGGCATGGTTTATTTTTATTGCTTGAGATAAAATGCAGTCTGAGGGTCACAAATGTAATTTACAAAATAAAGTGCATCTGGGCAAACCATAAGAAAAAAAAAGAACAGAAAGCCTAAATAAAGAGTGGGCCAGGATTCTTAAGTTTATTTAGTAACTTCTTGGAGAATAAAAATCCCAGCACCTGCATTATAAAAAAGCACACCTTATAAGTGTCCTTCTCTTCGAAACACCTAAATGAACTACACTGAATTATGAACTAACTAATGGTTTGTAAAAATTCACCTTGAGCAAGCTATTGAAGATACTAAATAAACGAGGCTGGGACAGAGTCTGAGGAAACCCAACCTGCTGTTTGTTTTATCAGTAATGTAACTCAAAAGTAGCCAAGCGGATGGCTGGAGTTTTCTCTGTGTTTTGTTTCCCTGGGCTGAGCCTGCGAATGCCAAGATTTAATCTAAAGAGGTTTGTGTTTTAAAAAACTAACAACCAAGTAATAAAACACCTATAAAAACTGTTTATAATGGAACCGGTGACAGTTTGTAGTGTAGTATTACAACTCTTCTGCTCCCCCTCGACCTTTCTCTATCCTTTCATCCAACTCTGTGCCCTTTGTCTAAGTTCCTTTCTCACCTTGCTGCCAAGAAGCTCAGGAGGAGAGGGAGCTCACACCCCAAAGCAGCAGACCATCTTTAAAAAATGAAGTGTGTGTTGTGGTCTGCATTTGAAGACAGGGCTGCGTGTGCTGCTTGTTTTGTCTGAGATAAGGACGAAGATAAGTTGTCCTAACAAAGTACCTACCAAGTTGTACAGTGGTTTCTAATGGGAAGGTGAAGATGCCGCTGCAGTGTCAGTGGCATGAGGCTGCAGGAGTCAACCAGGGCAGGAAGCCTGGGGCCTCCCCTCCCTGGCACCCTGCATCGCCATGCCCAGGCCCCAGATGGCCCTGACTCCAGGGACAGACTTCAGGCAACAGGTGGTTTTCCACCCAGGCCACCATGCCTGAAACTTGGTTCTTTTGCAAAGCCATAGTTCTCCTCCCCCTCTCAAAGAAATGGCGCCTGGGAGGGAAACTTCGTGCTCAAACTCTCTAGGAGCCATTTCTCAGCCCACCTTTCCTATTTTCTGAAGTCTCCCTTGCCAGCATCCCATTCACCTCCGGAAAGAACCAAGGGCGCTCTCTTCAGAGTCCAGAGAGCTCTGGGAAGCATGTGGGCAGCGTCAGAGTGGCCTCGCCTGGGCGGCCAGAGGAGCCCCCAGTCTCCCTCAAGTGGGCCTCAGGAACTCGGGGGGCCCAGGGGAAGCCTGGAAAACCGAACTTCGCCATCAGCCTTCCTTACAGCGCTGGCTAAAAGAGAGGGGGGGAAGGGCCCCCCAGCGGTCTTCCCCGCCCCCCTCCCGCCTCAGCCCCTCTGCCATCCGCCTGCACCGCCCAAGAAAGCACCCAGAACGCGGCTGAGCTCGCTAGCTCCTCGCAGGCAGGGAGAGAGCATCCTGGGGGGCAGCTTCCCCCTCCAGCCCGCGTCTGACATCCCCACTCCCACACAAGGATGCCGCCGCCGTGCCCTGTCCGCAGTCGCTGAATGTCACTGCTCCCTCTTCCTCCCGATCAGGGTAGACACAGCTCCCGAGGCGTCCCCCACCCCAAAACTGCCGCGATCGCCCGAGGGCGCAAAGCCTGGGCGAAGGACGAAGTTTGGGGCCACAGCGACGGGAGTGGGGACGCCTTGGCGAGGACCGCACCTCAGTCCCAGCCCTGGCGGGCACACTCCCCGCCCCAAACGGCCCAGGCGTCCCCATCCTCCCGCGGACACCAGCGTCCCCGCCCTCCCCCGAGGGCGGCGAGAGGAGCCCCCCGGGGCGGAGGCAGGTACCCCCGGGGCGGAGACTGGGGCGGGCGGGGTCCGGGCTGCGCCCCCGGCCAGGCCGGGCGGGCTGGCGGGCGGCGCGGGGGGAGCGGGGCTGGGCGGCGCTGCCTCGGGCTCTGTGCGCTGCAGCCCGGAGCCGAGGAGGAGGAGGCGGAGGAGGAGAAGGAGGCGGCGGCGGTGGGTCCCGGGCGGGGGGAGCGCGGCGCTGCGGACCCGGGCGGCTGGCAAAGGACGAGGCGGAGGCTGAGGAAGGCAGCGGGGAGACCCAGGCTGCAGCAACAAAGGGCAGCGAACGATTGGCCGGGCTGCAGGCGAGGTTAGCCGGGGACCCGGGTGGCCGGAGGCAGCGGCGAACGGTGCACGTGCTTGCAGACACGGGCGAGTGTGGAGCCGGGGGGTGCACGCCCGGTGGGTAGGGGCTTGCTCCCCCGAGGCATAGGATGGCGAGGAGGCTGCAGCGACATCGTTCTGCCTGCACCCGGCCTGGGGCTGGCAGGGTAGGGGTGTGTTGGGGGGGGGAAGGATGCGAGCCAGGGGGCGGGTGAGTAGTCGCCCGGGACGGGACGGGAGAGAGGGTGGAGGAGGGGGCGGGATGGAACGCTCCGGGCGGCGCGCCCGTCCGCACACTCCACCGAAGGAGCTGGCGACTGAGAACCTCGAATTTTAACTTCGCGTGCCCGCGCGCGCGCGCCCGCCCGCGCCCACCCCTAAATCCTGCGGCCGCCGCCAGCGATCAGCTCTCACACAAACTTTAGCTGCGGGCTAGGGGGTTTGGGGTTGAGTGGGGGAGGGGAGAGGGAAAAGGCCTCCTGATTGGCGTCGTCTGCAGCCAATAAGGCCACGCTCCTCTGCTGCGAGTAGACCCAATCCTTTCCTGGAGGTGGAGGGGGCGGGTAGGTGGAAGTAGAGGTGGCGCGGTATCTAAGAGAGAGAAAAAGGGCTGGACCAATAGGTGCCCGGAAGAGGCGGACCCAGCGGTCTGTTGATTGGTACTGGCAGTGGACCCTCCCCCGGGGTGGTGCCGGAGGGGGGATGATGGGTCGAGGGGTGTGTTTATGTGGAAGCGAGATGACCGGCAGGAACCTGCCCCAATGGGCTGCATAGTGGTTAGTGAGTGGGTGACGGACAGACCCGTAGGCCAACGGGTGGCCTTAAGTGTCTTTGGTCTCCTCCAATGGAGCAGCGGCGGGGCGGGGCCGCGGCTCGGGTTTAATGAGACTCCATTGGGCTGTAATCAGTGTCATGTCGGATTCATGTCAACGACAACAACAGGGGGACACAAAATGGCGGCGGCTTAGCTCCTACCCCTGGCGGCGGCGGCAGCGGTGGCGGAGGCGACGGCACCTCCTCCAGGCGGCAGCCGCGGTTTCTTTCTCAGGCAGCGGCAGCGCCCCCGGCAGGCGCGGTGGCGGTGGCGCGCAGCCAGGTCTGTCACCCACCCCGCGCGTTCCCAGGGGGAGGAGACTGGGCGGGAGGGGGGAACAGACGGGGGGGATTCAGGGGCTTGCGACGCCCCTCCCACAGGCCTCTGCGCGAGGGTCACCGCGGGGCCGCTCGGGGTCAGGCTGCCCCTGAGCGTGACGGTAGGGGGCGGGGGAAAGGGGAGGAGGGACAGGCCCCGCCCCTCGGCAGGGCCTCTAGGGCAAGGGGCGGGGCTCGAGGGCGGGGGGGGCGGGGCGGGACCGGGTTGGGGCGGGGTTCGGGGAGTCGGAAGGCGGGGGCTGAGAGGGAATTTCTGAGTGGGAGTGAACTGGTAGGCGCGGTGGGGGGCCGGCGAGGGTGTGAGGAAGACTAGTGAGGGTTGGGTGGGAGGAGAAGCTGGAGGTGTAGAAGCAGGTGCAGAGGGAGAGTTAGGGAGGGATGCAATTTGAGAGAAGTGGAAGGCGGACCGAGGGGTGTGTGAGGGCAGGTGAGATGATACCGAAGGCAAGATTGCAGTTGTCTGGGCGCAGAGTAGGTGGGTTTGGGTGTGGTGGATGTGGAGTAGAGTTGAAGCGGTGCAGAGTGTTGGGTTTGGGGAGGCATTGAGGAGTTTGGGGAGGCATTGAGGCGCATGTGAGGAGCAGGTACGATTGCAGTGATGGGAAAGAGGTATCTGGATGGATCGCATGTTGGAATAAGAAGAAGGTTTGCTAGCTTTGGGGTATGAAGTATTTTTAAAAACGTGGAAGGATGGGATGGTTGTGCTTGGGAGAGTTTCTGAAAGATGATGCTAAGACAGCAGAGCAAACTTAAATATGAAGGGAGGGGAGAGAGGCTGCTTAGAACTTGCAAAATAAATCTGTGGCAGAAAATCTCCTGCGGACAAGGGATTGGTAGGGGTGGGGCAAGGCGGCAGGTGTGAAGAAAGTGGGTGGAGCTGTACAGTAATTTTCGGTGAATGTGATTTGGTGGACTGTGCCAGGGGTGAGGATGGGGCAAAGAAAGGTGTTAGTTTGGGAGACAAGTTGTTTGATAGGCTGTATTTATTATTTTTTATAAAAATGAGAAAAGGGTCTCACTATGTTGCCCAGGCTGGTCTCGAACTCCTGGCCTCAAGTGATCTGCCCACCTCTGCCTGACTGATGGGATTACAGACGTGAGCTATGGCGACCCGTGATACGCTGGATTCATTATGTTAAACTTGATCTGGAGTCTTCAAGGGAGTGTCCGGCAGCAGGGTATCCCAGGAAGAGACATGCACCATACCTTGGGATAGGACATTCTGCATAGCTTTGAATTTGCTAGTACTTTGCTGTGGGCAGAGTGCAGGGAGTGGTAGGAGATGACCAGGCAAAGGCAGAGGAGGGGTTAGATTACAAATGGTGTCCTATGCCCCATGAAGGAGTTTAAGCCCTGTAATTGGTAGAAGGTGTTGGGACGTGTTAAAGAGAGTATTAGACAGAAGTTGTGAAGGGGTAGTGATAAAGAATTACAGATGTGGGAAATAGGAAATGAAGACCAACGAACCAAGTATGTCTGGGGTTGGAGGTACCAAGGAAATTCAGGGTAGAGCATATGAGGACCCCTCCTATATGGACAGAAGGTGGAAGTAGCAAATGGAAATTAGTTGTGTTCGAACAGTCTTAGTTCTATGGGGCCCCAAGAAGGTTTTTTGTGTTTTTTTTTAAAGTGCATTCTTCCTGTCTTACTTGTATACCCTAGATTTTTTGGCATAGCCTTGAAATAAAACACTCCATTTTTTTCTTACTCATAAGTTTTTTTTTTTTTTTTTTTGAGACGGAGTCTCAGTCTGTCGCCCAGGCTGGAGTGCAGTGGCGCCATCTCGGCTCACTGCAAGCTCCGCCTCCCGGGTTCACGCCATTGTCCTGCCTCAGCCTCCGGAGTAGCTGGGACTACAGGCGCCTGCCACCACGCCCGGCTAATTTTTTGTATATTTAGTAGAGACGGGGTTTCACCGTGTTAGCCAGGATGGTCTCGAACTCTTGACCTTGTGATCCGCCCGCCTCGGCCTCCCAAAGTGCTGGGATTACAGGCGTGAGCCACCGCGCCCGGCCATTCATAAGTTCTTTACACATTTATCAGAATGAATTTGGACAGTATTTTATGTTTTTAAGAAGGAAAGGATAATGCACATGTTTCTTCTTTTCCGAGAACTTCTACTGAGAGTTAAAGGTTGGGGTGGTGAAGTGATGGTTTAAAAAAAAAAAAGAAAAGAAAAGAAAATATAGAGACAGAGGAAGATTTTAACATTAAAGGAGGAATTTAGGGAATGGCTGATGGTCATGACACGGTCGGCAGAGGAAGTTTTGCTTACTAGCCACACTTAGGCTTCTGAGTAGAGTGGATATTATGTCATTGCTATTATAGCATGTGTTTATTTCACACACTGCTTTTGAAGATCGGGTGGAAACTGTGAGATGTGAGGCATAGCATGAATGAAAGGTAAATAGTGTGAGTATTAGAAAGTAGATGAGGAAGTTTAATAATTTTAATGTGCTTCATAAGCTCTCATGGACTGTCACATATCAATTAGTAAAAGACGTAACTAAGTGATCTGGCTTTCAGTCTCCTAGTTCTCTACAGTGTACCCTCAGTTTTCCACGTGCTTACACATGCCTACATTTGTACTGAGAGAAAAGGAAATAGTTTTTTTTGTTTTTTTTTTTTGAGACAGTCTTGCTCTGTTGCCCAGGCTGGAGTGCAGTGGCACGATCTCAGCTCACTGCAACCTCCACCTCCTGGGTTCAGGTGATTCTCCTGCCTCAGCTTCCCAGGTAGCTAGGATTACAGACATGTGCCCAGCTAATTTTTGTATTTTTAGTAGAGGTGGGGTTTCGCCATGTTGGCCAGGCTGGTCTCAAACTCCTGACCTCAGGTGATCCACCCACCTCAGCCTCCCAGAGTGCTGGGATTAAGTAAATAGTTTTATGTGGCTGAGTGTGGTGGCTCACGCCTGTAATCCCAGCACTTTGGGAGGCCGAGGTGGATGGATCACGAGGTCAAGAAATCAAGACCATCCTGGCCAACATGGTGAAACCCCATCTCTACTAAAAATACAAAAAATTAGCTGGGCATGGTGGCGGGCACCTGTAGTCCCAGCTGCTCAGGAGGTTGAGACAGGCGAATCACTTGAACCTGGGAGGCAGAGGTTGCAGTGAGCTGAGATTGCACCACTGCACTCCAGCCTGGCGACAGAGCGAGACTCTGTCTCAAAAAAAAAAAAAAAAAGAAAAAAGAAAAATATTTTATGTAAGTAGGGATGTGTAAGCTGTAGTGATCAGTCTTTGTTGCAGAATGGTAAATGATGCATGGATGAGAGAAGTGGGGTGATGGAATATTTCTTCCCTTTAATGCCTTAATTTGCATTTCCAAAGCACCTTTAAGCATCTTTTTATAGAACTCCCATGATCTTCTGATACCTGTCTTCTCGCAGACCCCAGAAAGAGAATACACCAATTTTCGTATCATCCATTCCATTGTTGCCGAATATTTGAGTTGTTTCAAGTTTGGGGCAATTGTGAACAAAGTTGCTATGAGCATTCCTATACCTGTCATCTGGTGCCCATGTGCACAAGTTTCTCTAAGGTATACACCTAGGAATGAAATTGCCGGTTTATAGCTAGGGTGACCATTTGTCCTGGTTTTTGCTTATTTTCCCAGTGTAACTGTAACACTTTTAGTTTTCAAAAGTATCTGGGGTTAGATGATGAATTGTATGGTCACCTAGTCATAAGGTATGCTTGTCTTCATCTTTACTAAGTACCAAACTCTTCTAAAGTCTTGTACCAGGTTACACTCCCTCCAGCAATATATGAATTCCCTTGCTTCTCGCCCTCTCCAATCTCAGCCTTTTTAGCTTTTATGATTTTAGCCAATATGGTAAATTTTGCGTTTACCTGATTAGTAATCAGATTGCACAGCTCTTCATATATATATATATATATATATATATATATTTATTTATTTATTTTATTTTATTTTTTTTTTTGAGACGGAGTTTCGCTTTTGTCGCCCAGGCTGGAGTGCAGTGGCGTGATCTTGGCTCACTGCAACCTCTGCTTCCTGGGTTCAAGCGATTCTCCTGCCTCAGCCTCCTGAGTAGCTGGGATTACAGGTGCCCACTACCACAACCAGCTAATTTTTTGTATTTTTAGTAGAGATGGGGTTTTGCCATGTTGGGCAGGCTGGTTTCAAACTCCTGATCTCAGTTGACCCGCCCGTCTTGGCCTCCCAAAGTGCTGGGATTACAGGCGTGAGCCTCTGCACCCGGCCAGCTCTTCATATACTTTTTTTAGCCATTTAGATAGCCTCATTTATAAAGTTCTGTTCAAGTCTTTCCCATCCTGCTTTTAAAAGTTGGGCCTTGTATCTTTTATTGCTATTTAGAAGTTCTTTATTTACTGTGAATACAAGTCCTTTGTCATCTGTGTGTGTTGCAAATACTGTGGCTTGCCTTTTCACTCTCTTTATGGTGTCTTTTAATGAACAGAAGTTCTTAATTTTAATGGAGTCAAATTTATTGGTCTTTACTTTATGGTTAGTGCCTTTTGTGTCTTGTTTTAAGACTTTTCCTACCCTGAGGTCAAGAAGATATTCTCCTATGCAGTACTATCTTTTTAAAGCTTTGTTGACCTTAAACAATGTATAACTATGAGTAAAATACACTCTTCTTGACCCCAGCCTCACCATTACAATCTATTTTTGCTTTCCTTCACTTTTTTCTATTCTCTGTCTTGAATTTTTACTTCTCTGCAGCTATAACTAAGAGCCAGGCGCTGACTTCTCCTGTCTCTTAGGAGAAAATGGTCATATAGACAGAAGTTCAGCCAGATTAGATTTTACAGGTCTCCAGCTGACTGTATTGCCCTTTTTCCTTTTATGAGCTAGCATTTTATTGTGTTCCTGCTATGTGTCTGCCATCATCCTTGCTGCTTTCATATTTGTTATCTCAGTGATTCCTCTTAACAGTTCTGTAAAACAGAGAAGTATTCTCATTTTTACAGAAGAGAAAACAGAGACTTAGATTGATTTAGTAGCATGTCCAATATCCCCTAGCCTAGGTAGCTAGCAGAATGGGGACTGGATCCCTGACTCTGATACTTCCCATCACAGCACACCTACTTGTTGATTAAAATGTCAGAAACCTGTTTTTCGATAACATCCAAAACCAAAAAGAATAACTTTCTTACTCTTGATGTAACATGCCTTAAGTAAAGCACACAAAGCTAACTATTGTGAAACTGGATAAAATACCTCTCTGTATATAGCCAGTGGACCTTAAGTGGTCCATGGGTGGATGACAGAAGGTCTGTTAACCCTGGAAAATGTATACCAGTGTATATGGGTACATGTGCTTATTTTTTAGAGTAGAGCTATAATATTTATGAAACTCTCAAAAGGGAACCTGAATTTTTCAGGGTATCTGGATATCTGGTCTGAAGACATCTATAATACAGTTAACAAAGAATCCTGTAATAATCTATCTTTCAAAAGAATCATAAAAAAGTTAAGATGTCAGATTTTTCTCAGCCAGGTGCAGTGGCTCATGCCTGTAATCCCACTACTTTGGGAGGCTACAGTGAAAGGATCCCTTGAGCCCTGGAGTTCAAGACATGCCTGGGCAACATAGGGAGACCCCCGCCTCTATTTTTATTTATTTATTTAGATTTTTTGGTATCTTTATTTTATCTTATTTATTTTGTTGAGATAGAGTTTTGCTCTTGTTGCCCAGGCTGGAGTGCAATGGCGTAATCTTGGCTCACTGCAACCTCCGCCTCCTGGGTTCAAGCAATTTTCCTGCCTCAGCCTCCCAAAGAGCTGGGATTACAGGCATGCGCCACCACGCCTGCTAATTTTTTGTATTTAGTAGAGATGGGGTTTTACCATGTTGGCCGGGCTGGTCTCAAACTCCTGACCTCAGGTGATCCACCTGCCTTGGCCTGTCGAAGTGCTGGGATTATAGGCATAAGCCACCGAGCCTGGCCTTGTATCTCTATTTTAAAAAGTTTTTTAAAAATCACATTTTTTGGCCGGGCGTGATGGCTCATGCCTGTAATCCCAGCACTTTGGGAGGCTCAGGCGGCTGGATCATGAGGTCAGGAGTTCGAGACCAGCCTGGCCAACATGGTAAAACCCCGTCTCTACTAAAAATAAAAACAACAACAACAAACAAACAATGGCATGGTGGCATGTGCCTGTAATCCCAGCTACTCAGAAGGCTGGGGCAGGAGAGTCGTTTGAACCTGGGAGGCGGAGGTTGCAGTGAGCCGAGATCACGCCATTGCACTCCAGCCTGGGCAACAGGGCAAGACTCTGTCTCAAAAAAAAAAAAAAAAAAAAAAAAAATCACATTTTTTCCCTTAATACATTATTCTCGGTCTTTGTCATCAAAAACCAACTAAAGCTAATTTGTAATTAGGGAGAAATCTAGGATTGAATAGGAATTTTTAAATGCCAAAAAAAGACACTCTAAATTTAGTTGATTATTTCTTAAGTGAAAGTGCTTAGTTATAATACATCATTACTAATCAGTGTACCCTGGCTCCAAAGACCTGATGACTTCAAATGACTTTTCATCTTGTCTCTAAATTCCTCTGTTTTACAAGGGATCAAATTTCCTGTGAGGTTCCTAACAGTGTGATTAAATTTTAGAGACTGAAACTATTGAGCACTTAAATGCAGGGATAACTATGCAAACCTAATTCATGGGTTTCACCAGGAGATTTGGGACCTGTCTCTACTAATTTATGATGATGATGTTGAAACTAATCTTTGCTAGGGATTATGGAAGCCATAATAGTTTATTGATGGTTCAGTTATTGTTTGTTGAAGCACATTTACACAATTATAGTTTAATGACATAACAAGGATATTGTCAACTGGGAGAGCATGACATGAAAAATTAAACTTGCAATTAATATAATATGTATTAGTTGAAATGATAATTTTTATGGTGATTTAGCCTCTTAGAAATCCTTGGAAAACATTATTAGCTTATGAATTGAAAACTCTCTTTGTTAATGAGTAGTGGGAAAGAACTTAGTGTTACTCTAAAAAGATGGGGAATTAAATATTCAGTTCAACCAGCGTTTTATTGAGTGCCTGCTCTGGGCTTGCTGCTGAGTTAGGCTCATAAATATAAGTTGAACAAGATTGATGTTTGCAGAGATGAAATACTGGTTGCTTTTGTTTTTTCTTTCAATCACCCTTCCCTCCAGAGTAGATGGCTACTATTGCCAGAGTGATTCAAACATTCAACAGGTTTGTGTGTGTATGTGCATGCCCTTCCCTGTGCATTATGGTGTCACCTGCTCCTGCAGTGGCTTCCTATTCATCTGTCACGTTCACACACCACAGCTTGGCTTTTTTCACAGCCAACTTTATTTCTGTTTTTTTTTTTTTTTTTTTTTTTGAGATGGATTCTGGCTCTGTTGCCAGGCTGGAGTGCAGTGGCGCGATCTCGGCTCACTGCATCCACCGCCTCCGGGGTTCAAGCAATTCCCCTGCCTCAGCCTTCCGAGTAGCTGGGACCACAGGCACGCACCATCACGCCTGGCTAATTTTTTGTATTTTAGTAGAGATGGAGTTTCACCATGTTGGCCAGGATGGTCTCAATCTCCTGACCTCGTGATCTGCCCGCCTTGGCCTCCCAAAGTGCTAGGATTACAGGTGTGAGCCACTGCGCCTGGCCTATTTCAGTTTTTCATTTTTTTAATTATATTTGTCTTTTTTAGAGACAGAGTCTTGCTCTATTGCCTAAGCTGGAGAGCAGTGGCACAATCATAGCCCACTGTAGCCTCAACCTCCTGGGCGGCTCAAGAGATCCTCTTGCCTCAGTCTCCCGAGTAGCTGGATCTACAGGTGTACACCACCACAGCCACCTAATTTTTTATTTTTGTAGAGGTAGGGTCTTCTTGTGTTGCCTAGGCTTGTCTCGAGCTCCTGGCCTCAAGTAATCCTCCTTCCTTGACCTCCCAAAGTGCTGGGATTAGAGGCATGAGCCATTGTGCCTGGCCCAACTTAATTTCTTTATCCCTTTTGAGCATATACCTGTTCTAGTCAGGCACATGGACTTGGTGTCCCTTTTGTTTGACAGCTCATTCTTAGCTTCTGTTATTTCACTTTGATTTCCTTCATTCATTCCCCGATACATTTATTTAGCAAATAGGCATTGAAACCCTCTTATGATCAAGTTGTGGTCTTGGGAAATCTTAGGGTAATACAAAGATGAATCAAGCATGAATCCTGTTTTTAAGAATTTTACAGTCTAGTAGGGGCGACAAGGTTAATACACAAGTAAGCATAATACAAAGTGGGAAATGAATGTCAAAACAGTAAAAAAGCTAAAAGCTTCCTGTTAGACAAAGATGTTTGGGGCTTTTGAGAAGTTGTTGTTTGCACTGCGCCATGAAGGATTTGAATTTGGGCAGAGGGACGGTGGGGCACTTATCCAGGCTCAGCATTATCTTTCAAGGTCCAGTTTCAGTCCCATCCATCCAAGAGATGTTCATCCATCCTCCACATGGTTTCAGCAAGGTAGTATAGTCACAGTTGTTTCCAGACTTCTTCCTTCTGTAATCAGAGGAACACTTCCTTTAAAGCGAATCTTATGGGGAAGACCAATATACGTAAAACAGTTAAAGTGGAGCTGCACTGCTGGGTTCAAGGTGCTGCAATGGCCCAAAGTTTAACCCACAAGGGGTACCTGAAGGTAATACCCGAAGTAACTCCTTGTCACAGAGATCCAAAGAGCCTAGTTTGAAAACCTCTGGAGAGACAGAAAGAGTTTGGGCTTTGGCATCTGAATTAAAATCCTTCATGACTTAATGGCTCTGAGATCTTGGCTAAGTCAAGCCTGTTTTCCTTTTGTAAAAACAACAATGCTACCTTACAGAGTTGTTTTAAAGTTTACTGATAATCTGTGTAAAGTACCTGGACCACAGTAGGTGTCAGGAAATGGTTGGTATTATTATTATTATAGTTTAGTGCTTTGTTATTTCTTTTTTTTAAAACAATTTATTGAGGTGAAACTCACATAACATAAAATGAAAAAACCATTAAAAAGTGAACAAATCAGTGGCATTTAGTACATTCAGTGTTGTGTCACCACTGCCACTATCAAGTTCCAAAACATTTTTATTGATCCCAAATAAAACCCCTTACCCATTAAGCAGTTTCTCTAGATATGTCCCTGAGACTCCACCAATCTGTGTTTTGTCTATGGATTTATCTATTCTGGATATCTCATATGAATGAAATTATATGATGTGTGGCCTTTTGTGTCTGGCTTCTTTCACAGCATAACGTGTTTGAGGTCCATCCACATTGTAGTAGCATGTATCGAAACTTCATTGCTTTTTATAGTTGTATAGTATTCTAGTGTATGGATATACCACAGTTTGTTTATCTGTTCATCTGTTGATGGACATTTGGGCTGTTTATACCTTTTGGCTACTGTGAATAGTTTTGTTATGAACATGGGTGTATGTGTACTTATTTGAGTATCTGTTCTCAATTCTTTAGAGTCTATACCTAGAAATGGAATTACAGAACCATATGGTAATTCTGTGTTTAACTTTTTGAGGAACCGCGAAACAGTGCTTTGCTATTTCTTAATTGCTTCTTATATGTTCTGTCTCTGGCTTTGCTTTGTATTCCCCATAGTACCTACCACAGGGCTGCATGCAGGGAGCATCAGCTCGCTAAATATTTGTTGGTTTTTCTTTGATTAGTATTTATAACCTCACCTCCCAGTTCACATGTTTTGGGCCTGAAGCATTGATTTCAGAGGAAATAGATGCATCCAGGATTTGAAAGATAAGAAATATCACCATATGGATGGCGTTTCATGTTGTCAGACAACAGATATTTGTTAACCAAGGACACTATTTTGAGCAACTCTGCCAGTAACCTGAGCTGGGTGCTGATAGAAGGAAAATAAGTCAAGGTCCCTTCCCCTAAACAGTTCTGTTCTGTTTCGGAAGATACTGCTTAGATTTGTGGATGCTCACTCAGTTACACAATGGGCTTTGAAAAAATCCAGGTTTTCCAACAGTGATCCCTTTGGGGAAAAAAAAGAAAGAAAAAGCCAGGAGCTTATGAAAGTAAAATAGTTAAAAATAACTGTTAGCAAGTAAAACTCAGGATGACAAAAGTGTATAAACTCTATTATTAATCTTTGTTTTTTTCTACCACTGTTTTTTGGCTCATCCATAATCTCATGACTCGAGTGTTATGACATTGATTTTGAAACAACACACACAGCTTTAGTAAAAGCTTGGAGGCCTCGCATAATACTTATGATCCAGGATATTTTGACTCTTCTTATGCTGACATGAATATTTCTGAATAGTGTTGATGTTTATGTAATACCAGTGAAGCTAAAAGCTCAGTGCTGGACTAAGCATTTCTCTAGATATGTTTAGAATATTTGTAATGAATGATGTAAATAGTGTTATATTATAAGACAGTATGATACAACCATATAATTTACTGATATTTTGTAGTTAAAAATAAAATGATTCACAACCTTAGAAAATAGAATAATTTAATTTGATGTAGCATAAATCCCCAGAATTAATTTAGGATGATTTGCTACCTTTTTGATAGCCTTTTAGTCCAACCTTCAGGTTTTTATAGAAAAAAAATGAAAAGAGAATAATGATTTTAGGGTTTTCGCTTGTGATAGAATGTCCTATCTACATGTGAAACAAATCCCCATGCTCTGAAAAAGAGAAATGGTGTGGATAATTCCAAATCAGGAAAAAAAAAAATCATTTCTATTTGGCTTTTGAATGAATTATGCATTTTTTTTCTGTGGATTTGTCTTTCCAGTTAGATACTGCTTAGGCTAAAATGAAATTGGTTTTCAATCTATTCTCTTGCTTATATGAATTTACAGTGGGGCCAGTGGGATGTTGGAAACAGATCAGCCTAAGATTAAAAAATTTGCAGTGGGTAATATACAAAGTGGATAATATACATGTGTTTAGTTGAGAATTGGCTACAGATAAGACTTCTGATTTTGTTCCTCTCCTAGCTGTGTATTTTTTTTTTTTGAACACTGTGATTCTGCTTGTAGCAAAGAGCTGCTGAGTTACATCTGCTTCTGCCTAATTAACTCTGTTGGTTGGTGTCAGATGAGAGCTAATTTTGAGATTAAATTGAGGAGTGGGGTGTGTGTCGTGGCTGGGGGAGGGGAGAAGGAGGATCCAAGGTTGCTTGATTGTTTTACGTAAGATCAAAATGCAGTTATTCACAATTGTTCTTTTAAATTTATTTTTTGCTTTTCAAGTAAAAATAATCACTGCTGTCCTAAAATGTGACTTGTGTCGATACATATTTACTATTATGTAAACTGGTATGTTTTTCTTGTGGGTGAGCTTATTGGTCATATCTGGGTAGTCCATTCAGTACCTAGGTGCCTGGTGGCCTTTGGGACAAACAGCGAATGCTGCCCAGGAATGTGAATGCTGACCTTAAAACAACTTTTGACTGCCTTTTTTTCTGATAAATGTTATATCTGTTTGGCTATTTGAGTAGTAGTGGGTTTTTGTTCTTGTTTTGTTTTTCCATGATGAGATTTTTTCTTAGGAATCTATCACAAACCTGATTTTTAAAATTTGAACAGGTCTGGGCTTAGGGATGAAATTTACTTCTATAGGCACTTGGCTGGGTCCTTGGGGCTTCATTTTCTGTCTCAAGTTTCTTATTTATAAGAATCCTTCAGTGGTCTAAAAGAATTATTATATCACCAAATGTAGTATAATAACTCATTGGAGCTGTTTGTCTTGAATGGTTGTGGAGATACACGGATGGTTGCTGAATTTAAGGATGTCCTTATGTCCAAATGAACATTTCCTTTTTTCTTTTGGCAGATTTGCCTGAAGACCTGGATAATCTCCATTTTTGTCATGGACTGTTAAAACGTTTGAAGTTCCAATTCTGGTACTTTCCCTTATTTTATTACATTTTTAAGGTATAAAATGACAGTCTTATTAAAATGTGTTGGTAATGGATATAAACAATTGTTTTATGGATATAAATGGTTGTGGGTAAAGATTTGTGGGCTGGGTGCGGTGGCTCACGCCTGTAATCCCAGCACTTTGGGAGGCCGAAGTGGGCGGATCACGAGATCAGGAGTTTGAGTCCAGCCTGGCCAACATGGCGAAACCCTGTCTCTACTAAAAATTCAAAAATTAGCTGGGTGTGGTGGTGGGCACCTGTAATCCCAGCTACTTGGGAGGCTGAGGCAGGAGAATTGCTTGAACCTGGGCGGTGGAGATTGCAGTGAGCCGAGATCATGCCATTGCACTCCAGCCTGGGCGACAAGAGCAAGACTCTGTCCCCCCCCAAAAAAAAAAAAAAATGATTGTGGTAAAAGCTTGTCATGAAGGTATATTTTAGGTATCTATTAGTTATGAAACACTTTTTTTTTTTTTTTTTTTTTGAGATGGAGTTTCGCTCTTGTTGCCGAGGCTGGAGTACAATGGCTCAATCTCGACTCACTGCAACCTCTGCTTCCTGGGTTCAAGTGATTCTCCTGCCTTAGCCTCCTGAGTAGCTGGGATTACAGGCGCATGCCACCATGCTTGGCTAATTTTTTGTATTTTTAGTAGAGACGGGGTTTCACCATGTTGGCCAGGCTGGTCTTGAACTCCTGACCTTGGGTGATCCACCCGCCTTGGCCTCCCAAAGTGCTGGGATTACAGGTGTGAGCCACCACGCCCGGCTACGCATTTTGTTTTAATGTACGTTCGTTTGCTTGTGTAACAAAACACCTAAAAGCAACTTGGCAATATTGGGCACTTTTCCTATGACCTCTTCTACTTTCTGCAGTTGTATTTTGTGCAATCAAATTAAATTAGTTGTGATTCATCCTGAATACATGATGAAAGATTAAATAATTACTTGGATACAGTGAAATATCTTCTAATGAAATTTTGCCCGAAACCATTTTACTTTGGAAAGATCAATTTCCTGTTCTAAACTAACTGACAGAGAATGATTCTGTGTTCTATCCTGAAAGTGGTTGCACTGTGAAAGCCAGTGATTTCATTCCTAAACACACTGTGTTCCAAGTCTAACATTTTTGTCAAGGGTTTATATAATGAAACAAAAGTGAGTACTTATTAGATTTGTAGATGACATAGATGACAGAATCAAGATTCAAAACAATCTTTAGCAGGTTGGAAGATAGGCTTAAATCAACGAGATGAAATTGAACAGTAATAAATGTTAAATTGCAGCATTTCAATTTGCAGAAGGAAAGAGGTGGAAAGACTCAACTTGACAGCACTTTTTGAAAAAAGATCTGGGATTTTTAGTTGGACTGCATGCTCACCGTGACCACTTGTGTGGCAGGGGTATTGAGGAAGTTCCTGTAATTTGGGTTGCATTTATAATTGGATAATGCCTGAACTGTCATATTTTAAGATGGCCAATAGCCAAACTAGTGAGCAACCAAGAGAAGGTGGTGCTTTGAAACAATGTGATATGTGGAAGGGTTAAGAAACTGGGATATGAGTGGTCTAAGTTATGGCTGGAGGTAGCATGGGGTTTTGTCGTTAGTGGTTTTCAAAAGGTACTTGTTTTTGGACATTTGAAGGCCTCTCATGTTGAAGAAATACTAAGAATTGTCTTGGGATCCTTCCAGGGAATAGGACTAGTTAGGAATAGGAATAGGGTCGAAGTTATGGGGTGGCAGATTTTTGCTTCTCTGAGCAAGAAATTTAGCTAGAGCTGTGCAACAGTGGGGTGAGCTGCCTCAAAAAGTGACAAATTATCAATCACTGGAAGTATTTTAAAAATGTAAAGACTCATTGCCCATCTATTTGGGATATTGGGCAGGGATCTTTTATTGGATAACTAGAGGTTGGACTGGATGACCTTCACCCCCAAGTTTCTGAATCTGAGGGGAAAATGAGTAGAGTGAATTTACAGCTTACTGATCACGGGGACAATCTTGTTTAAACTGCCTCCTTTAAGGTGGCATTTTGGGTTGGCATTTAAAACTGTACTGTTTGAACAAGTATAGTTCAATGACCCAACTGTTTTTCAGCAACATTCCAGGATCTCTGAGAGCAAATACTATATTCTTCAGTATGTCTGGCTAAAGTTTTTAAGGAAAGATATTATTTTCTCCTCTTAGGTATAGTCTGTCTAAATAAATAACCAGAGATAACTTTAATTTTGTATTTTGTTAGAAAAATTTCAAAGTATATAGATGTTGCATTTGATGAAAGTGATAACTATATACTGAATATTAGATAATGTGTTTATTTAATCCTCTCAGTAGTCCTGTAAGGGATATACCAGTATTGCCTACAAGTAAAGTGATGGAAGCTTAAGTTATCCAGGGTTCCTCCACTGGACATTGTGGTAGGGCTGGGGTTCAGACCCATGTTGGTCTCTTTGCAGAGGCAGAACTAGCTAGAGCAGGCAGTTGTGGCTCAGGTGAGAACAGTGATGGACTTAGTTGGATTTTAGAATTGGCTGGGCACAGTGGCTTACACCTATAATCCTAGCACTTTTGAGAGACCGAGGTGGGCTGAGGTCAGGAGTTTGAGACCAGCCTGGCCAAAATGGCAAAACTCCATCTCTACTAAAAATACAAAAATTAGCTGGATGTGGTGGCACATTCCTGTAATCCCAGCCACTTGGGAGGCTGTGCAGGAGAATCGCTTGAACCCAGAAGGCAGAGATTACAGTGAGCTGAGATTGTGCTACTGCACTCCAGCCTGGGTGACAGAGCGAGACTCTGTCTCAAAAAAAAAAAAAAATTAATAAAAAAAATTAATGATATTCGACCCTTAAATCTGTTATTGACTCTTCCCTTGGGTGAATTGCATCTTCTCCCGAGCCTCAGTTTACCCACAAAGTTGTTCTGCAGTTTAAGTGACAAGTTATATGTGAGCACACTCTGTACAGTTTAAACTATAAAAAGAATTAAGAAGTGGATGTTATCATTGGACACCAAGATTAGAGCTCAGGTTTGGCCCAATTCCCAGGCCAAGGCTCTTTCTCCTTGTAGTCTCTTTGTAGATGTACTCAATACCAGATTGGAGATCTAGGGTGGTTTTTGTGTATACCAAGCATCTCTCAGAACAAATACCACTGTCCACCTGGAATCAGATTTGTATATATCTTCTTTGTACTGAGCTGTTTAATGAGCTAACTGGGTATTAAGATAACTAGACTGCTCTACTACTTAAAGGTGAAGGGTTATGTTACTGAATTATTTTCAGTTTTCCAACTTGTGGGTTAGAGGGTATCATAGACCTCTGTTAAAGGGATGGAGATGTGATTCCATAGAAGTAGCTAGATGGGAAGTTTTTTTGTGTGTGAGACTTGGGAAATACAATACCTAGCTGAAAGCTGGATTATTTACTCTTTTTTTTAAGTTTAAGATTTTTTGAAATAAGTTTAATGTACTTTCATCAGATTTTTTATATCATAGACTTATTCTTTGATGTGTATTTTATGTTTATGGTAGACATATACCTCAAACCACTTTCATATAATTTTGTTAATTTCAATAAAGATAATTAAATGTATAATTTAGATGTGATTATGCCTCATAAATGACTTCATATAGAGAAGTGAAACATTCTAAAAACAATTTCTTCTCAGACTGTGACCCAATTTCTTGTTGAAAAATATAGTCACTGTGGCTGTTATGTAATACCTGCCTGTCATTACTTCTGTGGTCATTCTGTGTCTGAAAAAGTCATGCTAAAGAATCTTTTAGTTTATTTGTGTAAGCTTCATTATTAAGAGACTTTCCCCTCTTTTTATCCTTTAAGGTCTTGATTTCCCAGTTAAAGATGTTCTTCACCCGAATGCAGTCTTTCCTGTTGGTAAAATAAGACAACCATCAACATTGCCTGTTTGTCTGCTTTTGAATCTCTTAAGGATGGATGTTTGTAAGATGTTGCTTAATACAGTCTGGAATACTCTGTCCATTTGTTGAATTGTAAATGACTTTCAAATGTGCAAGTTCTGTTAAATACAAAGAGAACCTCTATGGGTAACTTTTGTGTTGAAGAAGTCATTTGTCAACCATGGTAAAACTTGCAAACCCACTTTATACAGAGTGGATTCTTGAAGCTATACAGAAAATAAAAAAGCAAAAGCAAAGGCCCTCTGAAGAGAGAATCTGCCATGCGGTCAGTACTTCCCATGGGTTGGATAAGAAGACAGTCTCTGAACAGCTGGAACTCAGTGTTCAGGATGGCTCAGTTCTCAAAGTCACCAACAAAGGCCTTGCCTCCTATAAGGACCCAGACAACCCTGGGCGCTTTTCATCAGTTAAACCAGGCACTTTTCCTAAGTCAGCCAAGGGGTCTAGAGGATCATGTAATGATCTCCGCAATGTGGATTGGAATAAACTTTTAAGGAGAGCAATTGAAGGACTTGAGGAGCCGAATGGCTCCTCCCTGAAGAACATAGAGAAGTATCTCAGAAGTCAAAGTGATCTCACAAGCACCACCAACAACCCAGCCTTTCAGCAGCGGCTGCGACTGGGGGCCAAACGCGCTGTGAATAATGGGAGGTTACTGAAAGACGGACCGCAGTACAGGGTCAATTATGGGAGCTTAGATGGCAAAGGGGCACCTCAGTATCCCAGTGCATTCCCATCCTCGCTCCCACCTGTCAGCCTTCTACCCCATGAGAAAGACCAGGTAAGTGAAGGAGTAATGTTTGTGCATTCTCACTACTGTCCTTTTGTCTTTTACAGTTTCACTTAAGTTTTATGCGGACAAAAGTTCTGAATAAAGTTTGATAAAATTGAATGTTTTGCCTTAGAGCAGGCTTTTGTATTTTAAAATGTATATATTGTACTGCATTGTGTGGAGGACTTCCTCACTGGTTGGCCAAGAATTTAATGGAAGAGTCATGTGGTTTGTTTTTAAGCTCTGATTGCTAATTGGTTGGTGTCTGAAGGGACTAGGAAGGATAATATTGATCTTCCTTCATCCAGGCAGGGTCATATATATTTCAGAAATCTACGAAAAGGCCATCATATATTTTTCTCTTTATTACTATTTTCAAAGAAGAATCTACAGACTTCTTATTTTACTATTATTATTTTTTTGAGACAGAATCTAGCTCTGTCGCCTAGGCTGGAGTGCAGTGGCGCAGTCTTGACTCACTGCAACCTCTGCCTCCCAGGTTTAAGCAATTCTCCTGCCTCAGCCTCCCAAGTAGCTGGGATTACAGGCACCTGCCACCACACCTGGCTAATTTTTGTATTTTTAATAGAGACAGGATTTCACTATCTTGGCCAGGCTGGTCTCAAGCTCCTGACCTCAAGTGATGCGCCCGCCTCGGCCTCCCAAAGCACTGGGATTAGAGGCGTGAGCCACCATGCCCAGCTAGACTTCTTATTTTAATGGTGATAATCTATGCTTTTTTTTTTTTGAGATGGAGTTTTGCTCTTGTTGCCCAGGCTGGAATGCAGTGGCACAGTCTCGGCTCACTGCAACCTCTGCCTCCCGGGTTCAAGTGATTCTTCTGCCTCAGCCTCCCTAGTAGCTGGGATTACAGGCACATGCCATGCCCAGCTAATTTTTGTATTTTTAGTAGAGACCAGGTTTCACCATGTTGGCCGGGCTAGTCTCAAACTCCTGACCTCAAGTGATCCACCCGCTTTGGTCTCCCAAAATGTTGGGATTATAGGCGTGAGACACCATGCCTGGCTGATAATCTATGCATTTAAGAAGTTATTTTAATACGTCACCTAAATCCCTCATTTCAATATAAAGTCATTTTTTATTGTCCACTTCTCTGTGTTGTAGGTGTATGTTTATTTTGTCTCATACAGTATCTTTTTAAAATACTCTGATTTCTTGGGCCTTATGTTATTTCTATAGTATTTATAAATATATGGCAGAATTCTCCTTACATTACTGCTACCACTTTAAGTTTTTGGTTGAGTAAGATTTTCCTTTGTTTCAAAGCTACAGTATTTACTTCCCAAACTAAACACAAAGTAGAGCAGCAGCAGAAAGTTATTTATAGTTCATGTCTAGTTTTGGGGTTTATTCTCTGTCTTTTGGGTGAGCAGATATATTGATATCAGTTAATTTTATTAATACATGTTATAAAACAATCATTGTTGATAGAAAGGTGGTTTTGGCTGGGCAGGGTGGCTCCTGCCTGTAATCCCAGCACCTTGGGAGGCCAGGGTGGGAGGATCACTTGAGCCCAGGAGTTCAAGACTAGCCTGGGCAACATAGTAAGACCCCTGTCTCTACAAAAAAATCAAAGAATTAGCCAGGCTTGGTGAAGCACATCTGTAGTCCCAGCTACTTGGGAGGCTGAGGTGGGAGGATCACTTGAGCATGGGAGGTAGAGGCTGCAGTGAGCCTTGATTGTACTCCAGCCTGGGTGATAGAGTGAGATCCTGTCCCAAAGATAAAGAAAGGAAGAAAGAAAAGGTGGTTTTGGCCAGGCGCAGTGGCTCATGCCTGTAATCCCAGCACTCTGGGAGGCTGAGGTGGGCCAATTGCCTGAGTTTGAGACCAGCCTGGCCAACATGGTGAAACCCCATCTCTACTAAATATACAAAAAAATTAGGCAGGCGTGGTGGGGGGCACCTGTAGTCCCAGCTATTTGGGAGGCTGAGGCAGGAGAATCCCTTAAACCCGGGAGGCAGACGTTGCAGTGAGCTGAGATTGTGCCACTGCACTCCAGCCTGGGTGACAGAGCGAGACTCTGTCTCAAAAAAAAAAAAACAAAAAAAAAAACAAAAGAAAGAAAGAAATGGTGGTTTTATTCATGGTTTACTGCAGCCTTGACCTTTTGGGATCAAGTGTTCCTCCCAAGTAACTGGGAATACAGGTGTACGCCACCATGCCCAGCTAAGTTTTTAAATTTTTTGTAGAGATGGGGTTTTGCCATGTTGCCTGGGCTAAGTACAGTTTAGAAACAATTGAAACATGCATGTTAGGAAAAGTTATGCTCCTCTTGTTTGGATACCATGAACCCTTGAAATGGAACCTGTTTTCCTCTATGCTTTAGATCAGATCAGCCCATGGAAAGGCAAACCACCTGGTCCTACAAATTGGATAAGACCAGGTGGTTTGCCTTTCCATGGGCTGATCTAAAAGGCTGGAGTGCAGTGGTGTCACCTTGGCACACTGCAGCCTCCACCTCCCGGGTTCAAGTGATCCTCTCACCGCAGCCACCCGAGCAGCTGGGACTCCAGGTGCACACCACCATGCCCGGCTAATTTTTGTACTTTTTGTAAAGATGAGGTTTCTCGATGTTGCCCAGGCTGGTCTCGATCTCCTGGGCTCAAGGCATCCTTCCGCCTCGGCCTCCCAAGGTGCTGGGATTATAGGCATGAGCCACTGTGCCTGGCCAACATTTATTTGTTAACTATATTTTTATTTTGTTAGTCTTCTGCCACATTTATTTGATCCTTAGGTGGTTGTTGTGTTTGTGTAACCAACCTCTAGTTCTCTGTGACAGAATGTGGGCATAAAGAAAGAAGTAAAGTTATGAAATTTTCTTCTTAATAACATTTGTTTGAAAGAAAATACAAAAAGCCACTTAAATCCTAATTCATATGTCTGACACAGCCAAATCAGTTTTTAATTAAATAATATGTGTATATATATTTTTGTTTTGTTTTGTTTTTTGGTTTTTTTGAGATGGAGTCTTGCTCTGTCACCAGGCTGGAGTACAGTGGCATGATCTTGGCTCACTGCAGCCTCTGCCTCCCAGGTTCAAGTGATTCCCTTGCCTTAACTTCCCGAGTAGCTGGGACTACAGGAGCATGCCACCATGCCTGGCCAATTTTTTGTGTTTTAGTAGAGACGGGGTTTCACCATGTTGGCCAGGATGGCCTCAATCTCCTGACCTCATGGTCCACCTGCCTTGGCCTCCCAAAATGCTGGGATTACAGGCGTGAGCCACTGTGCCCAGCCTTAATTAAATATTTTTTATAAAAGCTTATACTGTGAAGAAATTCCTTAAGGGACTATAGAGCCATTTCTTGATGGATTTGGATATCTTAAAATATGTACACTACCCTAAGGTATGTTAAGGTTTTATAATGAACAGGTACGTGGACTAATTCAGGTAGCTTTAGGCAATTTAATAGTATGTTTCAATAATTTTGTGATCCGGGGATACCTTTACTTGTGATGGAAGAGTCAGTACAAATTTTCCACAGTCTCTTCTGATCCTTCGCTTTAACCTTGCCCGTCATTTCTTGCCAACCTTATCATATTTTTTTCAGGCAGCATCTGTACAGAGGTATTTTTAGTCTAAAGGAAAATTCATGTCTGAAAGTGTCTAGGATTGAGAGCAGAGTAATTTATTGCTTAGCAGGCAATTGTTACTGCTCTTTTTATGATGCTGATCTTTAAATTGTTTAGTTAGCATCATGCTATAATGAGGAAAGCTGAGAAATGTTTTCTAGAATTTTTACTTGATGAAATTTGGAGACTAATTCTATTAAGTAATCATTTGATTCTTAAAAAACAAAAATAAATAAAAATCAATTTAAACAAAATTGGCAACATGTTTGTATTCTTTAATAAAATAGCATTTTTTTCCAGCTGGGTGCAGTGGTTCATGCCTGTAATCCCAGCACTTTGGGAGGCCGAGGTGGGTGGATCACCTGAGGTCAGCAGTTCAAGACCAGCCTGACCAACATGGAGAAACCTCATCTCTATTAAAAAAAATACAAAAGTAGCCGGGCATGGTGGTGCATGCCTGTAATCCCAGCTGCTGGGGAGGCTGAGGCAGGAGAATTGCTTGAACTTGGGAGGCAGAGATTGCAGTGAGCTGAGATTGTGCCATTGCATTCCAGCCTGGGCAACAAAAGCGAAACTCCATCTCAAAAAAAAAATAAATAAATAAAATAGCATTTTTCCTTAAAAAATGTGAGAAAATTACAACATAATATATTACCCTTTGAAATTAAAAGTGATTTAATAGTTTAAAACCATGTAAACTCGCTAAGTAAATTTAATAGAAATTCTTAGCCCGGGATCCACAAATGAACTTGGGTGGGTATCCCACAAATCCTTTGAAATAGAGTGTAAAGTCATGTGTGTGTATCCATGTTTTTCTTTTTTTTCTTTTTCTTTTTCTTTTTTTTTTTTGAGACATAGTTTCGCTCTTGTCACCCAGGCTGGAGTACAATGGCACAATCATGGCCCACTGCAACCTCTGTCTCCCAGGTTCAAGTGACTCTTCTGCCTCAGCCTCCCTAGTAGCTGGGATTACAGGCGTGCGCCACCATGTCTGGCTAATTTTTGCATTTTCAGTAGAGACGGGGTTTCACCATGTTGGCCAGGCTGGTCTTGAACTCCTGACCTCAGGTGATCCACCCACCTCAGCCTCCCAAAGTGCTGGGATTGTAGGCGTGAGCCTCTGTGCCCAGCCTCCACATGTTTTTCTATGGCTAGGGTCTATAGCAAGCTTGTCCAACCCACGGCCCATGGGCTAGATGCGGCTGTGAATGGCTTTGAATGCAGCCCAACACAAATTCATAAACTTTCTTAAAACATAAAGAGATTTTTGGCCTGCGGCGTGGTGGCACATGCCTATAATCCCAGCTACTCAGGAGGCTGAGGCACAAGAATTGTTTGAACCTGGGAGGCGGAGGTTGCAGTTAGCTGAGATTGAGCCACTGCACTCCAGCCTGGGCGACAGAGCAACACTTCGTTTCAACAACAACAACAAGAACAACAACAACATTTTTTTGTGGTTTTTAAATTTTTTTTTTTTTAAGCTCACTAGCTATTGTTAGTGTATTTTATATGTGGCCCTAGACAATTCTTCTTCCAGTGTGGCCCAGGGAAGCCGAAAGATTGGACACTTCTGGTCTACATCTTTTGTCAAAGGCACCCAAAATGCCTAGTAGCCATTTTAAAATAGTTTGAGTTTCTTATACTAAATCATAATATGCTAATTGTCGACCTATGATGATTCTTCCTTTGGCTGCTGAACTTGGATTCATATGTAGATTGATTGTACTATAATTTCCTATATATAAGACATTTTCTAATATATTTGAAAAGATTATCATTGTTCTTGATGTGCTTGAAGTCATAGGGTTTGCCTTGCATTGTGGGAGGAAATTTATGATATAAGTGAAAACAGTTCAGAAATGGAGTGATCTCAATTACAATCCAGTCAACTAATGCCTTTTTTTTTTGAGACAGAGTGTCACTCTGTCACCCAGTCTGGAGTGCAGTGGCATGATCTTGGCTCCCTGCAACCTCAGCATCCCAGGTTCAAACAATTCTTGTGCCTCGGCCTCCCGAGTAGCCGGGATTACAGGTGTGTGCCACCACACCGGGCTAATTTTTGTATTTTAGTAGAGATGGGGTTTCATTAATGTTGGCCAGGCTGGCCTCGAACTCCTGGCCTCAAGTGATCCGCCTGTCTTGGCCTCCCAAAATGCTGGGATTATAGATGTGAGCTACTATGCCCCATGCCTGACTTAACTAATGACTTTTTTTTTTTTTGAGATGGAATCTCACTCTGTCATCCAGACTGGAGTGCACTGGTGCCATCTCAGCTCACTGCAACCTCCGCCTCCAAGTTCAAGTGATTCTCCTGCGTCAGCCTCCCAAGTAGCTGGGATTACAGGCACACACCACCAAGCCCTGCTAATTTTAGTATTTTTAGTAGAGACAGGGTTTCACCATGTTGACCAGGCTGGTCTCGAACTTGTGATCTCAAGTGATCCGCCTGCCTTGGCATCTCAAAGTGCTAGGATTATAGGCTTGTGAGCCACCGTGCCTGGCCATGACTTTCAAAGAAGCTGTTTATTCTGGTTACTTTTTTGAGCAGTTACATTAAATGTAAAACAAAATAAAAATAGTAAGAATAATAACTAACGTTTTGTAAGTGTTAAATGCTGGCACTATTCCAAGTGCTTTACATTTATTATCTCCTTGACTTGTCACAATAACTGCAAAGGAGGTAGATTATTACCCTTATTTTACAGATGAAAAAATGAGGCTGAAAGCTTGAGTGATTTGCCCAAGGTCACTGATAGAGCTAGTGAGTGGTGAAGCCAAGATTCTGACGAGACAGTCTGACCTCAGAGCTCTTTACCACTGGGCAGTACACTGGTCAACAGTGGTGGCTTTTTTTTTTTTTTTTTGAGACAGAGTCTCGCTCTGTCGCCTAGGCTGGAGTGCAGTGGCATGATCTCGCCTCACTGCAAGCTCCGCCTTCCGGGTTCACGCCATTCTCCTGCCTCAGCCTCCTGAGTAGCTGGGACTACAGGCGCCCACCACCACGCCCGGCTAATTTTTTGTATTCCTAGTAGAGAAAGGGTTTCACCGTGTTAGCCAGGATGGTCTCAATCTCCTGACCTCGTGATCCACCTGCCTCGGCCTGTGGTGGCTTTTTATTAACAGTTCTTCAAATGATTAGAAACAGTTTTGCCCCAACAAATAGATTTCCAGCATTTTAAATTCGGTAGATGCAATGAGCTTATTATAGTTTTTAAAGTAGATACTATTTATAATATTAGCAATATGGAAAGGCAGTAGAGAAAGTAGTAAGTCTGTGTCTAATTAGACTGAACATCATCATCATTCCGATGCATGACTGCTAGGAGGAATACAATGCAAGTTAAAATAGAAGGGCTCCTTCCTTTCTGAAATGTAATTACACATCTTCTGATAGTCTAGAATTCAAATTGGGTATTACCACACTGGCTTCTTAGCATAAATTCTTTGTATTTATTTAAGAAAGCTCTCTTCGGTGAGGTGATATGGAAATGAATTAAACCACCGAAGATAAAACTTTATATCTTTGACTTGGTGAGGGAACTCCTAAAGGATAGTATTAATGTTTCTCATTAAAAGTAGTAAAGCTCAATTAGGTCAGATTATGAGGACTTTGGAAAGTCACATATTCTAAGAGAGACTTCCGTTATCACTGCGCACTTTGTAGCATTAAGATTCCATTTGAACATTTGAGCTTTAGCATTTTTATAAAATCAGTTTAGTTCCATTTAAAATAAATTCCTTAGTATTTCACTTTAGTGAGAATGTCTTCATAAAATTTATTAAGTGTCAAGTCTTGGTTTGTTTCCAGTGTAGTACATAATGTGGGAATTCTCATTCTAGGTTGGCATCGTAATTGGAAGGTGGGACACTTTCAGTATCAAGTAGGGCTTCTGATGTTTTTTCTCTTGAAGAAATAATTGTATTAGAATCTTACAAAAAGCCTTCAAACATAAACAAAATTACAAAAACAGCGATACTGTCAATAAGAAAAAAATCAAAATCTTTTTTTTTTTTGGATACAGAGTCTTGCTCTGTTGCCCAGGCTGGAGTGCAGTGGCGCAATCTCGGCTCACTGCAGCTGCTGCCTCTCGGGTTCAAGCGATTCTCCTGCCTCAGCCTCCTGAGTAGTTGGAGATTACAGGCATGTGCCACCATGCCCGGCTAATTTTTGTGTTTTTAGTAGAGACAGGGTTTCACCATGTTGGTCAGGCTGATAAAAATGATTTTTTTTTTTTTTTTTGGAGATGGAGTCTCGCTATGTTGCCAGGCTGGAGTGCAGTGGCGCAATCTCGGCTCACTACAACCTCCGCCTCCCTGGTTCAAGCAATTCTCCTGCCTCAGCCTCTGGAGTAGCTAGACTACAGACGTGCACCACCACGCCCAGCTAATTTTTGTATTTTTAGTAGAAACGGGGTTTCACCATGTTGGCCAGGATGGTCTCAATCTCTTGACCTAGTGATCCACCTGCCTCGGCCTCCCAAAGTGCTGGGATTACAGGCATGAGCCACTGTGTCTGGCCACAAAATGATTTTTAAAAGGAGTTCAAATGATCAGAAATGGGGTTGAAAGACAAACGTAGGACCCTTGTTATGTGTGGTCTTGGCTTATTCAGTTGTTTATTCTATTTCTCCTGCCCCTTTTAGAGAGATACGTTGTTAGGGTTTTTGGCACTGTTATTAATATGAAATATTTCTATAAATAGAAGATAAATGTACATCCTACAGCAGTTGCTTGAGTTGTTTACACACATGAATTAGATAAGTTTATTTTTAGATTTTCTTTTCTTCTGTTTTCTCCATTCTGTTTTCTCCTCTTCAGTCCCCTTAACCCTGCCCTAGAGCAGACCCTCCTCATCTGTTCTGGGACTTTTCCAATAGCCTGTACTTTATGAAGGACCATTCATTAGTCCGTATTGTTCTTTGATGTGGCAGGCTTCCAGAAGTCTCTCAGCCCTAGGGGAATTGTTCATAGTCTCAGGCGACTCTGGATCTTTTTTGGCAGAAATGTGTATATTTTTTATCTGCTAATTATAGAGCCTGAATGTCCTCCTCTCTGTTGACCTTCTTAGTTTTCCTTTGAATTGGTATCCTTTGTGTTGCAGATGTCATCTTTCTCGAAGAGTGCTTGATTATGTGTATTTAACTGAAAATTGAATAAATCTCTAAAGATTGTAAAATATGCTCTTCAAAATAACCTGCATTTTGGAATTGGTATGGATAAAGTCAGTTTTAGAACCACTAAAGTCAGACAGAAACCTATTGTAATGTGAAAGACGAGGTGGATCAAATACTTGCTGTTCCAGGGTCATGGAAGGAAAAAAATTGCAGTTCATGTTCTTCTTATAATTAAGCTTCAGAAGTTCTTCAGAATAGCAGTGTCTGAGGACTGCTTTTGTGAGCAGGTAGTACCAGTTGTTGAGACATTGTTGAGAGAGCACATGAATTGTCTCAAACTAGTTAGTTGGGTCAAGGGAAAGATAAAATGAAGGGTGAATGAGTCTTTCTATTGTACTCTGAGGCATGACAGCGTGTTCCACTTTTGAGCTTTTATCAAGATGGGACTTGTCTAGACTTCTAATGAAATGGGCTTCAGGTAAAGTAGAAACATTATGTCAAGAGGATTTTTGGTTGTTCAAATGAATGTTAAACATTCTTTTAACTCTTTGGATCTTAGATAGATTTGATAGTTGTGATACCTTTACTGTAACACATGATCCTGTCCTGAATGATCAGCAGCTTTCAGGAGTTACTCTTGTATTCCCAGCTACATTTGTGATACTTTCAGTGCTAAGAAAACCTATATTCTGTAGCTTTGAAGTTATTTAACAGATAAGTACTATTTGCTGATTTATTCTGATTTTGTCTTAAATGACAAATACTTTATTCATCCTTTCTCTTCAAACATTATTTAACAAATGTACGTTTTAATGTTTCTCAAAAATGAAGGTCTATATTCTTTTTATATGTTTTATCTTTGTATGTTATTTCTTTCATCTTTTTTTTTTCTTTTCTGAGACAGGGTCTCACTCTGTTACCCAGGCTGGAGTGCAGTGGTTTGATCATGGCTCACTGCAGCCTCGACCTCCCGGGCTCAAGTGATCCTTGATCCTCCCACCTCAGCCTCCTGAGTAACTGGGACTACAGGTGTGCACCACCTTGTCTGGCTAATTTTTTTTTTTCTTTTTTTTTGAGACAGTCTTACTCTGTTGCCCAGGCTGGAGTGCAGCCGTGTAATCATGGTTCACTGCAGCCTTGACCTTCCCAGGCTCAAATGATCCATCCTCCCACCTCAGCCCCCCAAGTAGCTTGGACTACAGGCACACACCACTACACCCAGCTAATTTTTGTATTTTTTGTAGAGATAGGGTTTCACCACGTTGCCCAGGCTGGTCTCGAACGCCTGAGCTCAAGCAATTCACACACGTCGTCCTCCCAAAGTACTGGGGTTACAGGCGTGAGCCACCGTGCTCAGCCTTTTATTTTTAATATGTAAGAAATGCCTTTTTTTTTTTTTTTTAATTTGAGATGGAGTCTCGCTGTCTTGCCCAGGCTGGAGTGTAGTGGCATGGTCTCGGCTCACTGCAACCTCCGCCTCCCAGGTTAAAGCAATTCTCCTGTCTTGGCCTCCCGAGTAGCTGGGATTACAGGCATGCGCCACCACTCCTGGCTAATTTTTTTGTATTTTTAGTAGAGACGGGGTTT
The DNA here is from genome assembly GCF_029281585.2 of Gorilla gorilla gorilla. Classification (NCBI taxonomy): domain Eukaryota; kingdom Metazoa; phylum Chordata; class Mammalia; order Primates; family Hominidae; genus Gorilla; species Gorilla gorilla. Next base: position 40,896,473 of record NC_073232.2, on the reverse strand, counting down.
CACCATATTGGCCAGGCTGGTCTCGAACTCCTGACCTTGTGATCTGCCCACCTCGGCCTCCCAAAGTGCTGGGATTAGAGGCATGCCCCACCACGCCCGGCCCATTGTTTTATCATGACAGTAGCAATGTGTTTTAATTGTAAAATTCTTGACTTTTTGTTTTGTTTATAAACTTCCTTTTCTTGGCCCTGTGCCTTAAACTACAGTAGATTAGGTGAAACTGTTCTCTGATCACACTAGCATTTAAAATATGAACCTGAATCTTCTCAGGTACTTTGATCTCTCCAATCTATTAATGTTTCTGAGTACATAAACATCAATTAGCTCACCAAATTAAAGTTAGCAAATGCGTCAGCCATGTAATTTGCATGTGACATTTTGAGTTAGCAGGGCCAAGAGGGAAGTATGTTTTTGTGAGTGGGTGTGCTTATCTCTCTGTCTTCAGGTGGTGATGGAAAGTTGTACATGTAAGAGAAGGAGTTGTGGCAGTGGATATGTGAAATGCTAACTGTACATATGCCTCTGCTTGGGGCAGAAGCACTTTACCAGAGAAGTCTCCAACAGTTGCAAACTACATATTCTTTTTCCTTATATAAGTGAATCTTTTAATTAGTGTAATATTATGTAGAGTGTATGTTTTTTCTGTTTTTTTTTAATGAAAGGTGATATTTTGATAAATCTGCAAAATGAGCAATATAGACAACATTTTAGAATGAATGATACTAGATTTAAACTATGAGGCTGGTCTCTGCAAAGATACAAAGTAAATACTAATCACTGGTCTAAGCAAAATCCAGGAAGGATTTTTGTTAATTTGACAAGTGGGTTTAGAATTCTTTAGCCACTGTTTTTTATAAACCAGCTTTGTTCATACCTCCTTTCTCTAATTTGCCTCACTTTTGATCTTTGATAAACCAGCTGCAATTTGTTTTCATTAACAAACTTAACTGGTCAACAGATGTTTTGGCTCTGTTTTGTCCTTTCTATTAGAAACAGCATAGGCGTACACAGAAACCATGCTGGGCCTTTTCCTGTCTGTAGCTCGACAGGCGTTACAGAAGAGCAACCTAACTTTACTTACAAGTTCAATTTTTCTTCCTCAGTATTATTATTATAGGTATACAAACATTGTAGTTTTGTCTCCCCCATCAAGTCGGTCTTTTGTTGTTAATCTTCCATCTGTTAGTCCAGTATACACTTCTCACCCCGCTTTTTAGCATTGCAAAATCTTAGCATGCAGGGAAAAAGGTACTATTGCAGGAGAGGTAATTGAGATATCAGCAACTCTTCCACAATTCAAGGGAAGGAGTGGAACTAGCCTGGTGAATTTAGATAATTTCTTCCATCTTCTTTGATGTCAGTGAGCTGCCATATGGAGAGCAGTGAGGCCTGCAGGAAGGAGGTGAGCCTTGGTCTGGGCTGCCTAGGGTGTTCAGAGTGACGTGGGCTGAGAGCCAGAGGCAGAGCTTGACTGTTTCTGTTAGTAGTTTCTGATGTGACCAGCCCTGCTTTTTGTCCAAGGTTTCCCAGTCATGCTTGCCACCCTATGGGTATGATGAAGTTTAAGAAACAGATCATAAACATTATATTGGGAAAGAGAAACATAAGAACATATTAAAATCTAGTAATAAGGCCATTAAAAGATGACTCCCATTTGATATTTGACCAACTTGTTTTCAAAATTAGTATTGTAAACACTTCTGTCTTATAACAAAACCCAGCTTTAGCTGTTGAGCCTTGAGTTGTGAGTAAAGCAGCAGAAAACAGGATCTGCTAGTGGAAGAGTATTGGCTGTTTGAAGAACATCAGCTGTTCCAGGTAGACTCCTGGCAGTGTGTGAGCAGACCTGGGAAAGGCAGGCATGGAGGGAGCTAGGAAAATACTTCTCTCCTAACCTTTATAATTTATAAAATTAGAGTATTTCATAAATATTGAAAGAGTAGTACAGTAAACACTCTATTTCTTTCACATAGATTCACCAATTTTAACATTTTGCCACATTCTTTCTCTTCCTATATGTGTGTATATGTATATGTTTTTATACATGGGTGTGCGTATATATACAGCACATTTATATATTCACAATTTTGACTGAACTGTTGGAAACTAAATTACAAATATTATATTTCACCCCTAAATACTTAATAGTATATCAAAAATGTTCTCTTATATACTATACTATTACACAAAAAATTCGGCAGTGGAATGAGTGTTAACTGACAGTCCATATTTCCCGAAATGGCCCCAAAATCTCATTTATAACTTTTGACTTTTTTTGAGATGGAGTCTCGCTCTGTTGCCCAGGCTGGGGTGCAGTGGTATGATCTCAGCTCACTGCAACCTCCACCTCCCAGGTTCAAGCAATTCTCTTGCCTCAGCCTCCCGAGCAGCTGGGACTACAGGTGCGTGCCACCATGCCCGGCTAACTTTTTTTATTTTTAGTAGTGATGGGGTTTCGCCAGGTTGGCCAGGCTGGTCTTGAACTCCTGACGTCAGGTGATCTACCCGCCTAGGCCTCCCAAAGTGCTGGGATTAAAGGTGTGAGCCACTGCACCTGGCCAACTTTTGACTTTTCATCCAGGATCCAACCAAAGATCATATATTGCATTTGGCTGTCATGTCACCTTTAATAGAGAACAGTTTTCCCTCCTTTTTGCTTCTGAAGACATTGACATTTTTGAAGAGTCTAGGGTAGTTGTCTTGTAGGATGTCCCACAATTAGTATTTGTCTGACTGTGTCCTCATGATTAGATTCAGAGTAAACATTTTTGACAAGAATAGCCTGTGGGGATCTGGGAGTGGTGGCTCACACCTATAATCCCAGCACTTTGGGAGGCTAAGATGGGTGGATTGATTGAGCTCAGAAGTTTGAGACCAGCCTGGGAAACATGGTGAAACCCCGTTTCTACAGAAAATACAAAAAAATCAGCTGGGCATGGTGGCATGTGCCTGTAGTCCCAGCTACTTGGGAGACTGAGGTAGAAGGATTGCTTGAATCCAGGAGATGGAGGTTGCAGTAAGCCAAGGTCACACCACTGCGCTGCAGCCTGGGTGACAGAGTGAGACTCTGTCTCAAAAAGAAAAAAGAAAAGAAAAAATACTGTATGGGGGATGTTGTATATTTCTTCTTGTGAGATACCAGGAGATAAATAATTTCAGCTTGTCTCATTACTGGTGGTGCTTAGTTTATCAGTTGGTTAAGGTGGCATCTGCTAGATCTTTGTTTATAAAGGCACCTTTTCCCTTTTGTAATTAACAAGTAATCTGTGCAATGATACTTTGAAAGCATGTGAGTAACCTTTCACCCAGTGTGTATTAGTTTTCTATTGCTGCTGCAACAAATTACAGCAACTTAGTGGTTTAACACAACACAAATGTATTGTCTTACAGTTCGGTAGGTCAGAAGTCCAACATGGGTTTCTTAGGTTAAAATCAAGGTGAGGGCAAGGTAATGTTCTTTTCTGGAGGCTCTAGGAGAGAATCTTTTCCCTTGCTTTTTTGAGCTTCTAGAGGCTGCCCATATTCCTTGACTCATGATCCCTTCCTCCATCTTCAAAGCCAGCAATGTTGCATCTCTCTGACCATTCTTTCACAGTCACATCTCCCTCTTACCACAGCCTGGACAGTTTTTCGGCTTTTAAAGGATGCATATTATTAGATTGAGCCCATTTGGATAATCCAGATAATGCCCTTATCCCACAGTCCTTAACTTTATCATATCTGCAAGGTTATTTTGCCATGTAAGGTTCTGGGCATTAGGAAATAGACATTTTTGGGGAAGCCCATTATTTTGCCTGCCACACAGGATTTAGTATTGTCACCTAAATCAAATTTTGCATTGGGGGTTGCAAATCATTGAAGGTTTTGGGCTATGGTGAACCATGATCAAGTCTGCTTAGAAAGGAAAGAGGGCCAGGTGCAGGTAGCTCACATCTATAATCCCAGTGCTTTGGGAGGCCAAGGCAGGTGGATCACTTGAGGCCAGGAGTTTGAGATCAGCCTGGACAACATAGTGAGATCCCATCTCTAGAAAAAATTTTTAAAAATTATCCAAGTGTGATGGCACAGAACTGTAGTCCTAACTACTTGGGAGGCTGAGGTGGGAGGATTGCCTGAGTCCAGAAGTTTGAGGCTGTAAGTGAGCTATGATCATGCCACTGCACTCTAGCCTGGGCGACTGAGCAGGACTCTATTTCTTAATTTAAAAAAAAAAGGAAAAAATAACCAGAAAGAATTAATCACAGTTTATGGGAGTAATGCTAGCTGAAGGCCGGGGGTCAAGAGGCCTGAGTTTTGAGTCTCATGGTATATCCTGAGTCATTTCCAGGAGAGCAGGAACGGGGGCTGCCTCTTGCCTCCACTTCATGTCCCTTTACTCACTAGTTGAAGAACTGAAGAATGGATTTGGCACTAATAGCTTCAGAGTTTTTAACAATAGAAGTTTGGATGGGCAATTTTTTTTTTTTTTTTTTTTTTTTTTTTGAGACAGGGTCTCGCTTTGTTGCCCAGGCTGGAATGCAGTGGTGTGATCATGGCTCACTGAAGCCTTGACCTCCTAGGCTCAAGCACTCCTCCCACCTCAGGGTCCTGGAACTACAGGGGCATGTGCCACCATGCCCAGCTAATTTTTGTATATTTGATAGGCATGGGTTTTGCCATTTTGCCCGGGCTGGTCTCGAACTCCTTGGCTCAAGCAGTCTACCCACCTTGGCCTCCCAAAGTTCTGGGATTACAAGTGAGAGCCACTATGCCTGGCCCAAAATGATTTTTGAGAAGTACATTTAAAGTTGTAGAGAAGGGTCTTTCATTTAAATGCCCACAGGGTGCATGAAAAATACAAGGCGATTTATCAAGATAGGCTCTTTGGCTCATGCCTGTAATCCCAGCATTTTGGGAGGCCAAGGCGCATGGATCACTTGAGGTCCGGAGTTCGAGACCAGCCTGGGCAACATGGCGAAACCCCATCTCTACTAAAAATGTAAAAATTAGCTGGGCATGGTGGCTCACGCCTGTAGTCCCAGCTACTCAGGAGGCTGAGGCAGGAGAATCGCTTGAACCTTGGAGGTGGAGATTGTGGTGAGCCAATATTGTGCCACTATACTCCAGCCTGGGCAACAGAGCAAGACTCCATCTCTGGAACTCCTGATCTCAAGTGATCTACCCACCTTGGCCTCCCAGAGTGCTGGGATTATAGGCATAAGCCAGTGTGCCCTGCCTTTGATGATATTTTAAAGACTAAGTAACATCTGAAGAATTTTATGTCTTTTATTTATTTATTTAGACAACGTCTTGCTCTGTTGCCCAGGCTGGAGTGCAGTGGCACGATCTTGGCTCACTACAGCCTCCACCTCCCAGGTTCAAGCAATTCTCATGCCTCAGCCTCCTGAGTAGCTGGAATTACAGGTGCCTGCTACCATGCCCAGCTAATTTTGTATTTTTTTTTTTTAGTAGAGATGGGGTTTCACTGTGTTGATCAGGCTGGTTTTGAACTCCTGGCCTCAAGAGATCCAGCCACCTCGGCCTCCCAAAGTGCTGGGATTATAGGCATGAGCCACTGTGCCTGGCGTATATCTATAATTTAAATTAGAACCCTCCATTAGAGAAGTCTAAATAGGCTGAAAAAGAAACTCATTTATTTAAAAAAGAAAAATGACATGAAGATGGATGTATATTATATTCTTTTAGTTTTTAGTAAAAATTCAGAAAAATAAACATGAACTTAAGGTAACGAGCCTCTAGAATTCTTCATTTTATTTCATTTCACAATGTTTCAGCAGTCTTCTGCAGTTAGTTGGAAGGTTTTGGAAATTCTGACTAATCCAATTGTTGAAGAATAACTAGTTAGCTTAATAAATATGTTTTCTAGAGCTGATAAAAAAGATGATTTTTTCATCTGATGAGCTCTGACCCTCTGTAAACCTTCTAACTTATCTCATTTTCCACCAGCTACAGAAATGTAACAAGATGCCAACAATTACATCCTCATGGAGCATGTATACCAGCTTATAAAATCACCCCTTTGTTGGAAAATTGTGTAATATCTTGATTTCAATTTAGCATGGCATGTTGGTTAGCAGTAAATCTTGCTAGTGTATGAACACAAGCCTGCAGGCAGTTTGGAGAACATTGATCAGGTGTAAATTGTATGTATTTTTCTCGCTTCTAAAAATTTTATAGCAGAATGAAATAAAGAGCTAGCATTGAGAACACTTTTTCAGTTGTTTTTTATTTTTTATTTTTTTTTATTTATTTTTATTATACTTTAAGTTCTAGGGAACATGTGCACAAGTGCAAGTTTGTTACATATATATACATGTGCCATGCTGGTTTGTAGGTTGTTTTTTATTTTGACATGTATCTTGTGGAAAGTGCCTTCTCTCTCCTGAAATCCATGATTTGTGTCTCTGACCACTTAGTATGTGGTCATACTTCCCCATTTAGTATGTGACACATAGCAAAAGCAAACAAGCATAGTTAAAACGTGTATTTGTGCCTTGTGAAATGTGCATTATAAGCAGTTAATACTAGATTTGAAGGCTGTACAAAAAACATGCAAAAAGATATTAATATTAAATACTTAGTGCTTATTGTATATATTAAGCATTTAATATATACAATATAATTTTGCATGAACTCTGAAAGGTGAGTACTGTTATTAACTGAATTTTACAGATGAAGAAACAGGCCAAATAAGGTGACTTGCCCAAGAGTACACAGGAAGTATTGGAGCTGGTGTTTCAATCCTGGTGCACAGGCAGAGTGTAGTGTAGTCACTTTATCACCTTCTGCCTCTCATTTCTTCGGGCGAAATCAACACATAACTAGTGAGTTCTTGCAATATATAAAACACTGTATTAGGCACATAATATGGAAGTTACCACGTATCTAAATGGTAATAAAAGTGATCAGTTGAGGCTAGGCACGGTGGCTCACGCCTGTAACCCCAGCACTTTGGGAGGCCAAAGCAGGAGGATCACTTGAGGCCAGGAGTTCGAGACCAGCCTGGGAAACATGACAAAACCCCATCTGTACCAAAAATACAAAAATTAGCTGGGCCAGGCGCGGTGGCTCACACTTGTAATCCTAGCACTTTGGGAGGCTGAGGCAAGTGGATCACCTGAGGTCAGGAGTTCGAGACCAGCCTGACCAACATGGAGAAACCCCGTCTCTACTAAAAATGCAAAATTAGCCGGGCGTGGTGGCACATGCCTGTAATCCCAGCTACTCGGGAGGCTGAGGCAGGAGAATCGCTTGAACCCGGGAGGCGGAGGTTGCGGTGAGCTGAGATCGTGCCATTGCACTCCATCCTGGGCAACAAGAGTGAAACTCCGTCTCAAAAAAAAAAAAAAAAAGAATTAGCCGGGTGTGGCGGCACACACCTGTAATCCCAACTACTCAGGAGGCTGAGGCAGCAGAATCACTTGAATGCCGGAGGCCGAAGGTGCAGTGAGCAGAGATCACACCACTGCATTCCAGCTTGGGTGACAGAGCGAGACTCTGTCTCAAAGGTTAAAAAAAAGAAACATGCTAATACATACAGCTGTTATTCCTTTTCAAATGATCATTGGAGTGATCATCACTTTTAGAGCAATTGAAATTTTAAGAATGAATAATAACAACCAACATTTATAAAATGCTTTACTATGAGGCAGGCACTACTTCAAGTGCTTTGTGTATAACCTGTTTGTAAGGTAGGACTATTCATTCTTCGTTTACAAAGGAAGAAGCTGAGGCATGTCAGGTGAAAGGACTTGCCCAAGGTTACCTAGCTGTTAATGTGGTAGAGCTAGAGCCAGGATTTAGACCCAGGCATCCAAGCTCCTTGATCTGTACATGTAACCATTATACTACATTGCCTCTCATTTTCCTGATGAAGAAAACTTCTTTTAATGAGAAGGTATTGAAAATAGTTTCATATTAGGTTCTTATAAACATGAGCCTTTAAGTGCCTTTTTAGTGTTTATAATAGACGTCACTGAGAAGATTGTTAAAATTTATAATATGATATCATTAAAGTAGCTTTTCCCAAATGATGTTCTGAGGAAGAAGGAAGTACTCTACAAGAAATTAATGATGCTAATAATAGTCTGAGATTTACAGTACCTGAGTAGTTCTAAAATTTACCTTGCCTAACCCAAGATGATTTGACGATGGGCCTCTCTCCTCTTTGTCATCATAGCAGCCATTCACTTGTCTAGAAATCTTTGCATTTGGTTAAGCAGTTTGGATAGTGCTGATATAAGGTTATAGTGCTAATTCCTTTCCTTATTTCTTCTAAATACACATCCCAAGGGAAACCATTGATTAATTAAACTTGGAGTTTGTGCTTCAGAATAGAAAACCAAAAATCATGAAATTCACCCCTTGTCTCTATTATGTATTGATTTAGTAATATTTATGTAATTCTTTAAATGTAGTATAAAACTTTAGAGTTGCAGGAGATCTTTGAGATCACCAAGTCCAGGGTTTTAAAGCTAAGGTTCAAGGAGCCCTTTTTTCTGGGGTTTGTAGACCTCTGAAATTATATGCAAAAAGCGTATTTTTCTGGAGCTTCTTGCCCCTCCTCTCCTTCAGCAGGTCATTTGACCTAGGCCAGTGGTTCGCAAACTTTGCTGCACATTAGAATTACTGGAGGAGCTTTTAAAAGTTAGATGCCCAGATCACACCTCCATGCTGCTTAAATAAAAATGTTGGAGTGGGAGTCAGGCATTAGAACTTTTTTGAAGTTTCCCTGTGATGCCAGCATGCATCACATGCTTTCTTCTTTAACAGATGAACAAGTACGATCTACTTATGTGGCTGAGGAAGCAATCTAGAGATGTTAGTTGGTCAGGGCTCTGCTTCCTGCTAAAAGAGATTTTAGAGATCGTTCTGAAGGAGTCCTGTGGGGAAGTGGCTCTGGAGCTAGAATGCTTAGGTTCAAATCCCAAGTTTTCCTCAGCTGACTAATAGGGATGATAATATAGCACTGACCACACTGGGATAGTCGCTGCCTGAGCTACAGAGGTGGTGAGCTTGTCCTCAGCCTCAACAGAAAGGTCAGCTGAACAGACTCCAAGGCAGTGGAGGGACGGCAGCCCCCAGCACTCCATTCTGCCATACTGTTTGGGAAGGAAAAGCTGTAAACCGATGTCCTCATTACCTTCTAACGAAGACCTCCTCTCCTCTTGCTCTCTTACGCCGAGAATGGCTAGAATCTGTTTCTCTTTGCGGCTCCTTCCACCCCACCTCATGTTATTTAAGTAATCAGAAAAGGAGTCTATTATTTTCAGAGTAACACATGCTCCTTGTACGGACTTTGAAAAACAGAAAGATTTGGAGATGATACATTATCACTGCAAATTTGACTATAAAGATAACTACTGTTGAAAGTGTGTATTTTCTTCCAGTCTTTTTTCCTTTTTTCCTACATGTAAATATGTATGCTATATTTAAATAAAAAGAAGACTGTGTGAGCTATATAATTTTGTATCTTCCTTTCTAAATTTAAAATCTGTTGTGAGCCTTTTCCCATATTCTTGATTATTATTTGAAGCTGACTAAATAGCCGCATAGTATTTATGTCTTTATCCTTCAAAATTTAAGGTGCTCCTAAATCTTCTGGTATTACAAATAATACTGCTACTAAAAATTTGTGCATGTTTGGATAATTATTTCCCATAGAATAGATTACTAAAGGAGGTAATACTGAGGCATGACTATGAATTCTTTTTCTAAAGCTTTGGAAGCATATTATCAAAAACTGTTCCAAAAAGATAGTACCAATTTATACTTATGGGCAGAGTATAAGGGAGTGTGGGCATCTAATTGATTCCTAATGCTTACCTTTTGTCATGTTAATGTAGTAGAGGGAAGAATGGATCCTTAGGAGTTACTTTGCATTTCTTTGATTACTAATGACTTGGACATTTTAAAATGATTAATGGCCATTGCTAAATAACAGTGTTGTGGTTATTTCCCCATCCTTATTCCTATGCCCTGCAGATAAGCATCTTCAACTCTTTCAACCACATTTAGTCTGGCTTCTTAGGGAAGTTGGAGGTCTGTAATATTCTTATGCTGTTGTTTCTTATTTTTAAATTGTAGACATTATCTGTTGACTTCTTGCGAGTGTAGATAAGGATAAAGGTCCCTCATACACATACACTTTTCTCTTTCCCTTTGCCCCTCTCATCTCAATATACACTACTTTTATGTAGGTAAGTATATGTATTCAGTGCTTATATTTTTATGAGTTTGTAAATATTATTCACACTTGAGCCATCAAAATTTTTTGTTGTTGTTTTTTTGAGACAGGGTCTCTCTCTTTCAGCCAGGCTGGAATGCAGTGGCGTGATCTCAGCCCACTGCAACCTCCACCTCCTGGGTTCAAGTGATTCTCTTGCCTCAGCCTCCAAAGTAGCTAGGACTACAGGTGCACACCACCATGCCCAGCTAATTTTTGTATTTTTTTGAGATGGAGTCTCACGGTCGCCTAGGTTGGAGTGCAGTGGCGCGATCTCGGCTCACTGCAACCTCCATCTCCCAGGTTCAGGCGATTCTCCTGCCTCAGCCTCCTGAATAGCTGGGATTACAGGCGTGCTCCACCACGCCCGGCTAATTTTGTGTTTTTTAGTAGAGACGGGGTTTCACCATGTTGGCCAGGCTGGTCTCAAACTCCTGACCTCAAGTCTGTATAAAAGTCTGTATAAAAAAGCCTGTATATGTTCTGTAAAGATGCAACCATCCACTTTTTCCCCCTCAGGTATTTTATTTATATATTTGGAGACAGGGTCTTTCTCTGTTGCCCAGGCTGGTGTGCAGTAGCGTGATTTCAGCTCGCTGCAACCTCCGCCTCCTGGGTTCAAGTGATTCTTCCCCCTCAGCCTCCCGAGTAGCTGGGATTATAGGCATGGGCACCACCCCCACCCTCGACTACCCCAGGTGTTTTGAATTGAGGTTAGTTGAATCCACACACATACAGAGGTCCAACTGTATATAAAGTAAAGAGTACAAGTTTTACCTCATTGGCCCTGTGTGTTCTTCTCTGAAAACAGCTTTCCAAAGGCAGCCACACTTGGTGGTTTGTATGTATTCTTACAGGGCTTTTTAAAGCACTTGTAAGCTAATATTATACGTACGTTTATGTATTTCTTGTAACAGAAATTGGGATCGGACTTTTGGTATTTTTTCTTTTGAAAAGTTTTTAGATATATAAGACATATATGAGTACATTCTTCTTGAAAAAGCTCTAATAGCAGAAAGAAAGTCTCACACAAACTCCCTGAGTCTCACTTACCTTATCTGTAAAATGGGAAGGATTATATATTCTTCATAGGGTTGTTAATTAGAATTTAATGAAATTATGCATTTAGGTGGCCTAACACAGTGCCTATTCAATAACAAAAATGAGCTAGTTATTTTGAACATGTATCAGCTTTGGAATTTTTAATGAAGAGCATTTTGGCATATTACTGTATAGTTTGACAGTGGTCTTTTGATTTGCTCAGTCCTTTTTCAGGGTCTTACAGAAGAAAAGGAGAGTCTTACATGTTTTCCTTCATAGCTTTGTATGCTGTAAATATGAGTTTAATAGCAGAGTTTTTCTTTCTTTTTTGAATTAATTATTTGGATTGCTTCCTCTCTACTCCCTTCAAGCCAAAAGCTCAGAGTTTCCCAAACCAAAGTGTGCCTCAATCACAATTTTTACCAGTTTTATATACAATCTGTATTAATTATTTTATCTTTTTTTTTTTTTTGAGATGGAGTCTTACTCTGTTACCCAGGCTGGAGTGCAGTGGCACAATCTCAGCTTACTGTAATCTCCACCTCCCAGGCTCAAGCGATTCTCCTGGCTCAGTCTCCCAAGTAGCTGAGATTACAGGCGTGCACCACCACGCCTGGCTAATTTTTATATTTTTAGTAGAGAGGGAGTTTCACTGTGTTGCCCAGGCTGGTCTTGAACTGCTGACCTCAAGTGATCCTCGTGCCTTGGCCTCCCACAAGTGCTGGGATTACAGGCATGAGCCACTGCACCCAGCCCCTGTATTGTTTTCTTAATACTTGCTTTCACATTACCTCACTAAAGAGGCATAATAACCAAATGCCATGCATGGAAAACACTACAGTTGACCCTTGAACAACACAGGTTTGTGCTGCGCTGGTCAACTTACGTGCTGATTTTTTTCAACCAAATCTAATACAGTATTCATGGATGCAAAATGCACACATACAGAGGGCTGATTTTTTGTCTCTGTGGGTTCTTCAGGGCCAGCTGCAGGACTTGAGTATGTGTGGATTTTGTTACAGTCTGAGGTCTTGGAACTGATCCCTCATGTATAACAAGGGATGACAATATTAAAAAATTACTTACTTGGGGGATAATTGGATACATTTGAATTTGGATTACGTATTAAGGGAACTTAATGGCATTAATGTTATTGTTCTTCAATATGATAATGGCATTTTGATTATCTAGGATGTCTTTATGAGTGGGGAGATGCCTTCTGAAGTATTTAATGGTGAAGTGTCTTGATGTTTGCAGCTTACTTTCAAATGGTTCAGCAAAAATCATACTAAAAATATGTATGTATAAATATATGTGTGAATATAGACAGATAAAGATATGAGGCAAAAGATAGGACCCCTAATTGTTGAATCTAGGTGAAGGGCATACCAGTGTTCATTATGCTACTTCAACTTTTCTGCAGGGCTGAAAGTTTTTCAAATGGTAAACTTGGAAAAATAAATGTAATTAGAATATTTATTTAAAATTAAATTGCCTCATTTTCTTTATCTTAGTAGATTTACTAAAAAAAGGAGTCTATATCATTATTGTAAGTGGAAAACAAGTATTCCTTGCCATAAATAGAAGATAACTGTAAAAGTTATTATTTTAAAAAGTTTCAGCTGGATATTGTTGTCTGCCAAGGCTCTGAGCCTGAGGCCTGCTCTCTCAAAAGAAGATTAACAAGCATTAGAGGCGTTAAACACAATATTAGCACCAAACTGAGACTTTCTCCTTGACTTAATGGGAAGGTCTGAAAGAAAATTGAAAAGGGAACAAGTTTCTCATTCTGTGTGATTCAGCTCACCTCATAACATCTCAAGTCTCACCTCAAGGCATCTTGAGTACCACTAGTGATAGAATCCCACACTTTGGGAAATACTGTATCAGGTGATTTCAGTGTAATGTGTTAGAATGAAAGTAAATTTCTATATTAAATACTGTTTATAGTGCCCATTATGTCTTTTTTAAACCTTGTATGTTGGTTTATCATCATCATTATTATTATTTGGTAGTCTCGATAACTAGAGCTAGCTGCATGGTTAGCTGCGTGATGTCCTGGCTTAGGGCAGATGTCAGATATTGCAGTCTAAATTATTATTGGGGAATACTTATTCTATTTTATGATATGCAGCGTTGCCTGACTCTCGAAGCATAATAAAGCCAATTGAGATCTTTAAAAAATTAATTATTATTGATTTCTTACTCTGAAGTTGCTCTTGTAGTGGGTTTTTGCTATATATATTTTTTTCTTTCCTTCTTTTTTTCTTGCTACATTGTTCCTGCTGTTATTTGGAAGGCACTAGGACATTTTGCCTCTTGAACAATGAAAGGATCCAGATCGTGTCTGTCTCACATTTTGTTATCCCAGTACAAGACTCAATTGAATAAAACATATTACCCATCTGGCCTGGAAATCTCAGTGGCACTCAAAATAACTTACTAACAAGTTGTTGGATCATGATATCTTGAGATTTTCTGAAAGTTCAGCTTCTTTTTAGCTGTTGCTAAGAGAGAAATTTCATTGACATGAGGGACACGAGGACATGTCTGCACACTGCCAGTTGTTTTAGAGGCATTTGGCTCTGCCGCCTTGCAGATGGTTAGACTCTGGGTGGTGGGTGAATGTATGCTGATTATCTTATTGAATTAAGGTAACCTTTTGTCATTCATTGAATTCTGCAGACCAGTTGGTCAGTGAGCAGCTGCTCCATGTGGCTTGGTTTGGGTTTTGAAGTACACAAAAACTATCTTAAAGGGTGGTCAGTCTAATCCAGGTATTCAACAAAGCAATATTGAAAGCCTTCTTCCCCTTTTGACACTGTTTTCTGTTCTGATGGAAGTGAATGAGCAAAAATATTTTTACTTTTTGCTCATTAACTAAATGATTGAAGCAAAGGTTTATGGAATGGCCGAATAAGAATTTTTTAACCTAGTGCTTTAAGTTGAAGAAAATACACTTTCATAATATTTGGTGTCAGAAACATTCTAATTTTATGGCATGGTCTTATGTTTGAAGATACGTGGTAGAGTTTTTAAAGTTTATTTTTACAAATATCTAGAAACTAAAAAGCATTCTTTTTTATCATGCATGCTTAATAACATCATCTTGACAAATACTAGCTGCATAACTTTTGGTTTGTAGGGTTGTTTTAAGATCAGTTTTTTGTTTGTTTATTATATTTTAAGAGACGGTGTCCCTATCTTGCCCAGGCTCGTCTTGAACTCCTGAGCTCAAGCAATCCTCCTGCTTCAGCTTCCCAAATAACTGGAATAAATCTGCCATATTTTTTCTATATGGCTTCCATTTCAGTTTCTAGAAACTCAGGAGGCTTCATTTTAAATAAAGAGGTTCTTAATTGTTTTTAGTAAATTGCTGAAATTGTATGGCTCATTTCTCTTCTCGGAGATTTTTTTCTTGAGCTGATCCTTTTGGTTTTACTGAAGGTGCAATATAGGTAACCTCAGAAAGTGACTTTAGCCACTATAGTTGATTTGCTTATTGTCAGAGAGAAATCATTTAACAGTGATTGATGAGGAACTGTTTAATTTCTCCAGTTTAGTCACCTGTTGGGCCCTAGAGCCTTTCGATTCAGAGCTCACTGTTTGATTTGCATTTATATCCTAGTAACTATCATAATGTCTGCCAGTATTTATTAAGCACATATTCTGTGCTGGGTGTCGCCGTTTATATATGCTCTTTCATTTTGTCCTCACAACTTTATGAGGCAGGTCTTGTTAGCTCCATGTTAGAGATGATACAGCAGCCTCCCAGGGATGTTCATTCACTTGTCTGGTATCATACAGATAATTAATGGCTGGGCCATGTTGGAGTCCAGGGCCTTCAGACTCTCAGGCTCATGCTCCCTTCTGCCCTGCTGCTGTTTTAATGAAAATCAGCCTTGTTCTGAACCACAGTTTTACAATAAAGCTTAAGATTAAACTGAAAATGCTCAAGTTCTCTGTTAGGGCTTCAGATTCTATGTCTATACTTGTCTTATTAATGGTAAAAATAATGTAACAACATTAAAGAAAAATTTTGAAAGGTGAAACACTGTTTAGACTCTTGCCACCTTAATACAACCGTTTTGTTTTTGCTTATTTCCTTCCAGATTTGTTTATGCGCATGTCCTTTCACACAACTATAATCAAAGCATATATACAGCTATGCATTGTTTTTTTTTAAACATAGTGTTATTTTATACATATTTTCTTTTTAAATGTTCTTTTTGTTTTTGAGATGGAGTCTCACTCTGCCGCCCACCCAGACTGGAGTGCAGCAGTGCGATCTCCCCTCAGTGCAACCTCTGTCTCCTGGGTTCAAGTGATTCTCCTGCTTCAGCCTTCCTAGTAGCTGGGATTGGCCATGCCTGGCTAATTTTTGTATTTTTAGTAGATACAGGGTTTCGCCATGTTGGCCAGGCTGGTCTCAAACTCCTGGCCTCAAGCAATCTGCCCACCTGGGCCTCCCAATGTGCTGAGATTACAGGCGTGAGCCACCACGCCTGGCTTTAAATGTTGTTCTTTAAAAAGACTTTTCCCACCTCTTTGAATTTCCCAATCTCAACGAGGTCCCTTTTATAATTTGAACAAAGGACCATATGCTTTTTCTTATTAGCCTTTATTATAGTCTAATTACGTATTTATTTGTCTGGCTATTTTGTAACTTAAGTTGTCCCCTCTAAATGGAAAAGCTTCATGAAGACAGGGACCTTATTTCTTTGCTCACCTGTGCTGTATGGATGCAAGCAGTTATGTTATTTATTAACTAAGATTAAGCTTCTGTTTATCTGTTACCTCATCTGTCAGAAACAGTTGGACAGATTTTCACCAAACTTAGAAGGTTTTTGAAGGGCATCTGTGGTGATCAGGAGACACATGTCATATATTTTCTGATCCTGTGTCTGATATGGATAACATACAGAGATTTCAAACATGAGACCTGGCTGGGTGCGGTGGCTCATGCCTATAATCACAGCAATTTGGGAGGCTGAGGCAGGAGGATCAGTTGAGTCCAGGAGTTTGAGAACAGCTTGGGCAACTTAGCAAGACCCCACCTCTACAAAAATACAAAAATTAGACAGGTGTGGTGGCATGCCCCTGTAGTCCCAGCGACTTGGGGGTGCTGAGGCAGGAGGGTCAATCACTTGAGCCTAGGAGGTTGAGTCCGTTGAGTCTGCAGTGAGCCATGATCACACCACTGCATTCCAGCCCGGGAGACAGAACAAGACTCTGTCTCAAAAAACAAAAAACCCCACCAAAAACCAAATATGAGACCATGAGACCTACATTGAAGGGCCCAAGGGCAGATTATCAAGATGGCAGACCTTGGTTTGCACTTTAGAGTCGAGTAGCTTCTTAACTTGGGCTGTTCCACATCTTAATCTAGGATGAGCAGCAACAAGGATGTCTTTATTTAATAATGACCAACAAGTCTCCCAGTCACATACTGACTAATTTCAAATAAATGCATTTGATCTTTTCATTTTCGTTTTGCTTGTTTAAATATAAATTGTCTATTGAAAGAGTTTTTTTTTCTTTTTGAGACAGAATTTTGCTCTTGCTGTCCAGGCTGGAGTGCAATGGTGGATCTTGGCTCATTGCAGCCTCCGCCTCCTGGGTTCAGGCGATTCTCCTGCCTCAGCCTCCTGAGTAGCTGGGATTACAGGCATGCGCCACCACACGCAGCTAATTTTGTATTTTTAGTAGAGACAGGGTTTTCCATGTTGGTCAGGCTGGCCTCAAACTCCTGACCTCAGGTGATCTGCCTGCCTCGGCCTCCCAAATTGCTGGGATGACAGATGTGAGCCACCATGCCTGGCGTTTTTTTTTTTTTTTTTTTTTTTTTTTGATATGGAGTCTTACTCTGTCACCCAGGCTGGAGTGCTATGGCACGATCTCGGCTCATTGCAACCTCTGCCTCCCGGGTTCAAGCAATTCTCCTGCCTCAGCCTCCCAAGTAGCTGGGATTACAGGTGCCCAGCACCACGCCCAACTAATTTTTTTGTGTGTTTTTAGTAGAGACGGGGTTCCGCCATGTTGGCCGGGCTGGTCTCAAACTCCTGACCTCACGTGATCCACCTGCCTGCCTCAGCCTCCCAAAGTGCTGGGATGACAGGTGTGAGCCACCATGCCTGGCCTTTTTTTTTTTTTTTTTTTTTTTTTTGATATGGAGTCTTACTCTGTCACCCAGGCTGGAGTGCAGTGACACGATCTCGGCTCAGTGCAACCTCTGCCTCCAAGGCTCAAGTGATCCTTCCACCTCAGCTTCCCAAGTAGGTGGGACTACAGTTGCGTACCACCATGCCTGGCAAAGTTTTAAAGTTTTTTTGTAGTGACAGGGTCTCACTATGTTACCCAGGCTGATTTTGAACTCCTGAGCTCAAGCGATCCTCCCATCTCAGGCTCCTGAGTAGCTGGGACTACAGTCTTGTGCCACCACTCCTGGCTAATTAATTTTTTTTTTTTTTGTAGAGAGGGTGTTCTGCTATGTTGCCCAGGCTGGGTGAACTCCTGGGTTCAAGTGATCCTCCCACTTTGGTCTTCCAAAGTGTTGGGGTTACAGGCATGAGCCACTGTACCTGTCTTAGTTTATGTTTTAAAGTCATCGAGAGACATGAAAACTAAATGGTCCTGGGTTGGAGGAAGAAAACTTACTGTAAAGGACAGTATTGGGGAAAATTGGCAAATTTGGAATATGTACTGACTGTTAGATGATACTCTTATATCAATGTTAAGTGTCCTAAGTCTGATAATACATTATGGAAATAAAGAGAATGACCTTGTTCTTAAGCGGGGTGAATGATCATGGTCTTTACAACTTATTCTCAAATGATTCACAAAAGAGAGATAAAGCAAAAGTGGCCAGTTTTAAAGGGCATATGGGTGTTTATTGAATTATTCCTGCAACTTTTCTATAGGTTTGAAATTTTTTCAAAATAAAACTTTTTTGCCCAGGCATGGTGGCTCATGGCTGTAATTTCAGTGCTTTGGGAGGCTGAGGTGGAAGTATCGCTTGAGGCCAGGAATTGGAGACCAGCCTGGGCAACATAGAGAGATCCCATCTCTACAAAAAATGAAAAAAAAAAAAGCCAGATGTGATGGCATGTGCCTGTGGTTCCAGCTGCTCAGGAGGCTGAGGCAGGAGGATCGCTTGAGCCCAGGAATACAAGGCTGCAGTGAGCTATGATCGTGCCACTGCACTTTAGTCTGAGCAGCAGCAAAATAAATAAATAAATAAATGAATGAATAAAATAAAACTTTTTAAAGGTCACCGAGGCTGCTGTGTGGCCAGGGGAGCTATAGAGGAGCAAGGGTAGAGGAGGGCAAGCCTGGGAGGAGGCCTTTGTGAGGATGGAGGCATAGACTGGGGTTTTGACAGTGGGGATGGAGAGATGAGGACAGATCTGAAATATGTTTTGAAGAACATATTTAACAGAACTTGCTCATGGATTGGAAGAGATTTTAGGGGAGAGAGAGGGAGGTAGATGTTCCCCACTTGGTGCACCCTGATGGTTGCAGACTGAATTCCAATAGAATCTTCTCCCCAAGGTCTTTTTATTCCCTCTCTCTTTTCCTCAATTCAGCCACTCTATGAGTAGTTAATACAGGTATTTATTTCACAGGTGAGGTGAGACTCAGGGAGATGAAATGACTCATTCAGAGTTATCAGGTGCAGACAGAAATTTTACTCTACCCAGAAAACCAAAATATAGGCATGAAATCAGTGTTCTTCAAACTGAATTGTCTCTCATTAATTGATTGTGAAATCAACATAATGAGTTCCTATCAGCATTAAAGAAAAAAAAAAAGAGAAACAGAATAAAAATATAGCATGCCTTGTGTAAAAGGGTAAGTAATGTTTCATGAA
The DNA here is from genome assembly GCF_029281585.2 of Gorilla gorilla gorilla. Taxonomy (NCBI): domain Eukaryota; kingdom Metazoa; phylum Chordata; class Mammalia; order Primates; family Hominidae; genus Gorilla; species Gorilla gorilla. The sequence continues at coordinate 40,877,337 of NC_073232.2, read as the reverse complement.
ACTTCTATTTTAGTTTAATATTCAGATATGTGTATAGTAGGTCATGATGTGAACGTATTTCTTACTTGAAGTTATGAAAAATTAGAAAGACACATACAGGATCATTGTAGAAGGAACTCATGTTATCACAGAGGTCCTGTAGTCCCCATGGGAATAAGAAAGCAAAAGACAAATTCACCTGGGTGGTTACTGTAGGTTGTCATATGTTGTTTATTTCTTCAGTGACTGATAGGCTGTAAGTCTGTCAGTTTCTTAGTTGTTTTCTTAGTTGATTTTTCTTTTCTTTTTTTTTTTTTTCCGAGACAGAGTCTTGCTCTGTCGCTCAGGCCGGAGTGCAGTGGCGCAATCTCGGCACACTGCAACCTCTGCCTCCTAGTTCAAGGGATTCTCCTGCCTCAGTCTCCCGAGTAGCCAGGATTACAGCCATGCGCCACCACACCCAGCTAATTTTTTGTAGTTTTAGTAGAGACAGGGTTTCTACCATGTTGGCCAGGCTGGTCTCAAACTCCTGACCTCTAGTGATCCACCTGCCTCGGCCTCCCAAAGTGCTGGGATTATAAGCGTGAGCCACCATGCCCGGCCTTTCTTAGTTGATTTCATAGTCATCCTGTACTTCCAGTCTTGCCATTAGCAAATATTGAGTACTTGCTGTGTGCAGGGTTAGAAGTTACTTCTTTGTGTGAGATCTATGTTTTGTTTGTGGGTGGTGTGTGTGGGGTGTGTGTGTGTGTGTGTGTGTGTGTGTTTGTGTGTTTAAAAATAGACTTTTTTTTTGAAGAGCAATTTTAGATTTACAGCAAAATTGAGTGGAAGGGGCAGAGATTTCTCATGTACTCCCTACCCCTACACATGCACAGTTTTCCCCATTATCAACATCCCCCACCAGAATGGTTGTTACATCTGATGACACATTGTAATTGCACAGCCTTATCACCCAAAGCCCATAGTTTACATTAGGGTTTACTCCTGGTGTTGTACATTCTATGGGTGTGAGATACATGTTTAAAAATATTTTTTATTTGATAAATTGGGGATAATAGTCATTTCAAGAACAAAATGTTGGATAAATTAAATTAGCTAATAAACACAGAGTGCTTTAAACATTCCTAGTGCAAAAGAAGATCTTGTTGGTGGTGGTGGTGGTGGCTATTCAGGCTTAAGGTCTAGATTCCACTTAGTATGTAAGTAAATAATAGCAGTCCTGGCTGTCATCTGTATGTGTAATGTAGTAATCAGTTTTGTTTAGCTAGTTCTTATGTGTAGCACATTAAAGCAATCTTGAATAGTGAGGAGACCTCATTACTAGATTACCATTAAATGGTAATGTTAAGTGACACTGAAACCAAAGTAATGGAAAATTGTCTTCCTTTTTTTCTTTTTTTTTTTTTCCCCTTGAGATGGAGTCTTGCACTGTCACCCAGGCTGGAGTGCAGTGGCTCATGGCAACCTCCACTTGGGTTCACGAGATTCTCCTGCCTCAGCCACCCAAGTAGCTGGGATTACAGATGTACGCCACCACACCCGGCTAATTTTTGTATTTTTAGTAGAGATGAGGTTTCACCATGCCGGCCAGGCTGATCTCGAACTCCTGAACTCAAGTGACCTGCCCACCTCAGCCTCCCAGAGTGCTGGGATTACAGGCGTGAGCCACTGTGCCCAGCCTGTCTTCCTTTTTCTCAAACATTTAATTTGCTGTTTCTTGATCACATATCATCCTTCTTTCCTTTCAAGGTCAGGGGAGATAATTTTTTACTGTATGTACTGCTGCATCTTCACACAAATTATCATCTGAAAAGCCTTCTCAGATTTGACAAATGAAGTCTCTTTTCATTCCCGGGAGGAACTTGTTAAACCAATGAAGTTCAAAATTCTAATTCCTGTTCCTTTCTAGTGTGCACCACTTTATTCATCTTGAATAAACATACAACCTCAAGCATCCTACAAGGCAAATAGATTCCTTTTTAATTAGTGGCTCTATACACAGAGTTTTATCATCATGAAATTTATAAACCAAGAAGGGAACAAATATTTACACTTGCAACTTCATGTCAACATTGCCCACTATTTGAAGAGCTCTGAAATTGTAAATGTATCACCCCCTCCTTCTTCCCCCACTCCCTACCCCTGTCGGCTTTTAAACTATGGCAGTAGAAAAATAGGTTTCAACTTTCTAGGAGCACATCTCTCCTATGTGGGGAATGTGGCAGGTTCTTTATATAAGTGCTCTTTCTTTGTGACTGGCATTACTTTTTTTTCTCACAAAGATTTGTTTCAGAAGCTAATCTTCATTTTTTTGGTTGTTGCTTTTTGTAGTACTATTTCTAAGGCATCTCCAAGTAGAAAGGCAAAATTTTATTTTGAGAAGTTACTGCTTTCATAGTTACACAGAATTATTTCTCAATTTAAGTAGGCCTTTTATTCCAGGACAAAATTAAGCCAGTCAGAAGGTTTCTGGGAGAAAAATAATGAAGAGCTGAGGTTTTGTATGTTAATGTGGGCAGTCTAATGCTTGATAAAAGAAAACTTTTGGCTGGGTGTGGTGGCTCATGCCTGTAATCCCAGCACTTTGGGAGGCCGAGATGGTCGGATCACCTGAGGTCAGGAGTTTGACACCAGCCTGGCCAACATGGTGAAACTCCATCTCTACTAAAAATACAAAATTAGCTGGGCATGGTGGCACATGCATGTAGTCTCAGCTACTCGGGAGGCTGAGGCAGGAGAATCGCTTGAACCTGGGAGACTGAGGCTGCAGTGAGCTGAGATCGCACCATTGCACTCCAGCCTGAGTGACAGAGTGAGACTCCATCTCAAAAATAAATAAAATAAAGAAAACTTTTTTTTTGTTTGTTTGGCCCTTGTCAGGGACAGATTCCGTCTCAGAAAAGTCTCGCTCTGTTGCTCAGGCTGGAGTGCAATGGTGCAATCTCGGCTCACTGCAACCTCTACCTCCCGGTTCAAGCGATTCTCCTGCCTCAGCCTCCCGAGTAGCTGGGATTACAGGCATGCGCCACCACACCTGGCTAATTTTTGTATTTTTAGTGGAGACAGGGTTTCACCATGTTGGCCAGGCTGGTGTCAAACTCCTGACCTCAGATAATCCGCCCACCTCCATCTCCCAAAGTGCTGGGATTACAGGCATGAGCCACCACACCCAGCCAAGAAAACTTTTAAAGATGTGTAAATATGCAGTGATTTGAAAATCTCAATTGAAGCTTGTTAAAATGTATCAAAATAATTTAGGAAAAGAGGGGCTGATTTTGCCAAAATTTGGGAGATGTATACTTTTTTTCAAGGCTTTACTGCAGTTTTAAAAAATATTTTATTTTTTTATAGGCCGCTTCTGAACCAGAGTAGGCTCAGAGACTCCCTTTATTGCAGTTTTGATGCTGCAGAAAGTGACTCTGCTTAATTTCAGCTGTTGAGGATGTTGGTTATACTATGCCTGGATCAAAAAAATGATTTTACATTGCTTAGTTTGTTAAAATATGTTTAATAGGTTAATCTTTTTTTCAAAGCATCAAAAATAATTAAGATGAAATATCAGATAAACCCTATGTCTAGAATGAATAATTTAGTTCTAAACATCCTGGAAGCTAAGGAGAAAAGAACAAGATGTTGGTTTATAAAATTCTTATTGTCAAATAAGGAAGCATAGAAGTTTGAAGAAAGATAATTTTTTTGTTTTTATTTTTTCTTTCTGAATTTAGGAGTAATTTATGTTTGGGTTCTAATCCTATGTTATCATCAAAGAGTAATAACATTGGCAGTCTTCCCTCCCATTCTGCTTCATCCTCCCCACTAAAGGGAAATACCAGATTGTAAAAGAAAAAAAAAAAGCATGCTGGTTGTATAAAAAGAAACATTTTAAACAAATAAGAAATATATATATTGAAATGCAGTCTCCCCGAATGATGCTAAACCCCTGTCCAAGTAGGCATTTCTCAGCCCACAGAAAGGGATGGCATTAAATCACAGCTCAATGGAGACATTTTTATGAGGAGCTGTGATGGTTTGTGTTTAGCAAACATGTATTGGGCATCTCAGATTTGCCTGTTAGGGATGCAACAGTGAGTGAGATACTATTTGTTCCCTTAAGAAACTCAAAGAGGAAAGGGGTTGACTTGTTCAGTCAGTGACTTATGAAATATTTCATACTCATTCATTTACAGAGTACTTTTTGTAGGTACAGTACAGCGTGGTCAGCCAGGGAGACTATAGTGGGTGCATTAGTAACTAACCATACAACTAATGCTGATGTTGCCGGCTGACTGGGTTTGGGGTGAACAAATGACCCCTAAAGCTCAGGAGTTCTAGACCAGCCTGGGCAACACAGTGAAACCCTGTCTCTACTAAAATACAAAAAATTAGCCGGGCATGGTAGCATGTGCCTGTAATCCCAGCTACTCGGGAGGCTGAGGCAGGAGAATCACTTGAACCCGGGAGGTGGAGGTTGCAGTGAGCCAAGATGGTGCCGCTGCACTCCAGTCTGGGTGACAGAGCAAGACTCCATCTCAAAAAAAAAAAAAAAAAAAGACATTTGTTTTGGCTGGGGAAGGCTTTGCAGAGGGAGGTAACTTCTAGATTGAGATTTGAAGTCAGAGTCCATCCAGAAAGTAGGGAAGACATTTTATGTAGAGGAGTAACAAGCTACAGGGATCAGAGGTATGAACCAGGGTGCATGTTTGGGTTATGGTGAGTGGTGTCTGGCCAAACAGTGTGTGGCTCAGGGTCTTTCTGCTTCACCATCTTTAGCATAGAAGCCTTCCTTGTGCTCACTTGCTCATCTCATTCTCACAAAATAGCTGCTTCATAACTAGGCACCATCTCTCTATTCCCACAGGGGAAAGAGGGAACGTGCCAAGGGTAACAGCGGAAACGTCTTCCTTTTTATTCAGGAAATGAGGGACTCCCCAAGGCTTCTGCTTATATTTCATTGGCTTGAGCTGAGCCATACAACCATCACTAGTGGCAGGTAGTCTGGGATGTCAAGAAAGTAGCTTCCCAGTCTCTTTGGTTAGAAGGCAAAGGAGAAGATAGTGGGAATCGGTTTGCATCAGTCACTCTACACATTATCTGCTTTGTTAGGGCAGCATTATCTTAGTATTGTTACCAAGTTCAGGGTCTTTTCTGGGGTGATCAAGCATCCTGGGTCGCCTGGGACCGAGTGGTTTTCTGGGTTGTAGGACTTTGAGTGCTGTAGCCTGGAAAGCCCTAGGAAAACCAGGATGGTTGGCCATCCTAGTCTTTCCCCATATCCTCTGTTGTCCAAAAATATGGAAGCAGGTCATTTCTTGACATAGGAGCTGCCTTGACTGGGCTTAAAAAGGCCTGAAAGGCAGCTTAATAATTTACAATGAGAAATAAATGATATTGGATCAGGGGAGGATACTGGAAGAAGAGCTCCATGGGATTTGCTTGGTGCTCGTGAGATTTTGACAAGAGGTCTTAGGGCTACTATATTACCCAAATTCAGGGGGCTCTGTTCACTTTGCCAGCAGCCTGGGATTAATTCTGTAGTGCTAATGCCATTCTGAGAAGCCTTTCAATGAATCTGAGCTCAGGGTTCTTAGTCCCCCTGTTACTGAAGCTTCTCCCCAGACAGTGTCGTTTTTGTTTTTTCCTTCCTTTCTAAGCTTCTGGTGCTGACTGGTCTCCCCTTCTAATGGACAGTGTTTAGATACGTTATTGTCTAAAGGTAGATCTGGCCAGGCGTGGTGGCTCACACCTGTAATCCCAGCACTTTGGGAGGCCAAAACTGGCAGATCACCTGAGGTCAGGAGTTTGAGACCAGCCTGGCCAACACAGTGAAACCCCGTCTCTACTAAAAATACAAAAATTAGCTGGACGTGGTGACAGGCACCTATAATCCCAGCTAATTGGGAGGCCGAGGCAGGAGAATTGCCTTAACACGGGAGGCCGAGGTTACAGTGAGCTGAGATCATGCCATTGCACTCTAGCCTGGGAGACAGAGGGAGACTCCATCTCAAAAAATAATAATAAAAATAAAGGTAGATTAAAAAAAAAGAGACATAATTTGCGTTATCGTAAAATTTACTTTTTTAAAGTGTGTAATTCAGTGGTTTTTAGTATGTTCACAAAGTCATTCACCACTGTCTAATTCCAGAACATTTTTCTTACCCCAAAATGAAATCCTATACCCATTAGCATCACTGCCCATTTCCTGCTTCCCTTAGACTGTGGCAACCACTCATCTATTTTCTGTCTCTATAACTTTGCGTATTTTAGACATGTCATATAAATGGAATCCTATAGTATGTGGCCTTTTTTAAAAATCACTAGCTTCTTTCACTGAGCATAATTTTTCAAGTTCTTTTAAGTTGTAGTATGTATCAGTACTTCATTCTTTATAAATGCCAAATAATAGTTCTTTGTATGGATATACCACATTTTATTTCATTCATTCATTAGACATTGATGGTTCTACTTTCTGGCTATTATGAGTAGTAGTACTATGAACATTTGTATACATATTTTTGTGTGGACACGTTTTTACTTCTCTTGGCTGTATACCTAGCAGTGGAATTGCTGGTCTTCAGGTGTGTCTTACTGATGTTTTTTTTGAGATGGAGTTTTGGTCTGTCGCCTGGGCTGAAGTGCAGTGGCGCAATCTCGGCTCACTGTAACCTCCACCTCCCAGGCTCAAGCAATTCTCCTGCCTCAGCCTCCCAAGTAACTGGGATTACAGGCGCACGCCACCATGCCCAGCTAATTGTTGTATTTTTAGTAGAGACGGGGTTTCACCATGTTGGCCAGGCTGGTCTCGAACTCCTGGGCTCAAGCAATCCTCCTGCCTTGGCCTCCCAAAGTGTTGGGATTACAGGCGTGAGCCACTGTTCCTGGCCTTATCTTACTCTTTTTTTTTTTTTTTTTTTTTGAGATGGACTCTCACTCTGTCTCCCATGCTGGAGTGCAGTGGTGCGATCTTGGCTTACTGCAACCTCCACCTCCCAGGTTCAAGCCATTATCCTACCTCAGCCTCTGGAGTAGCTGGGACTACAGGTGCAGCTAATTTTTGTCATTTTAGTAGAGATGGGGTTTCACCATATTGGTCAGGCTGGTCTCGATCTCCTGACCTCAGGGGATCCACCTGCCTCAGCCTCCCAAAGTGCTGGGATTATAGGCATGAGCCACTGTGCCCAACCATCTTTAAGCCTCCTTAAGGAGGCTGTGTCTCTAACATGCCCTGTTGGTTTTATAGTTGGACTCTCACTGGACAGCCTCGTTTTTCTAAGATTTGGGGGTTATAAGGATCAGAGTTGTCCCCAGTTGACTCCTTTCACCTCGTCCATAAGGTTATTGTGAGGCTTCACTGAGGTAATCTGTATAAAGTAAGGTGCTGGCCTGTACCCTGTACGTCACTCAGTAGTGGTGATTTCACTGCCCTTTGCCTCCTGCCTTTGGCTTCTGGCCATCTCCAAACACCCCATGCCTTCTGTGCTCCACCCTCGGTTGAAACACAGGAATCTAAAACCATTCATTGATACTTTTTGAGTGATTATACTGAAAACAATTGCATGTTATCTCATGCAGAATTTTCGTGTTAAACCCTGTGTTGCAAGGATGCCATTAACCAGCACACAGATGGCGGTGGAGATTGATTGATTGAGATGGGGTTTCGCTGTGTTGCCCAGGCTGGAGTGCAGTGGTGTAATCGTAGTTCACTGTAACTTTGAACTCCTGGACTCCAGTGATCCTCCCGTGTCAGCTTTCCAAGTAACTGGGACTACAGTCTCATGTCACTATGCCTGGCTAATTTTTAAAATTATTTTATAGAGATGGGGTCTCGCTATGTTGCCTAGGCTCTTCTCAAACTCCTGGCCTCAAAGCGATCCTCCTGCCTCAGCCTCCCAAAGTGTTGGGATTACCAGCGTGAACCACCACACTTGGCTGGGGATGGAGTTTTAGACACCAGAGGCTTCCTTCCGAGGTTGACCTAGAAAGCACCCTTGGTGGGTGCCATGGGATGGGGGAATACAGTCAAAAGGAACCTGCTCTTCCCGCTGCGCCTCCACCTGAAGTGGATGTGTCTGCTGGGGCTGCTGGAGTCTCCATCTTCCACTTTAACTTCACTTAAGAGCTGAAAGCTCTGCCCCTTCTTCAAGATTTTCCCTGCTGTCTCCCCTTCCCTGCTCAACCAGAGATTCCTCTTATTCTTCCTCTTGCTATTAGTATTAATCTGGCTCACTGACTCTTTTCCTTAACCTCATCCTAAAACTGTCTGATGCATATTTTATATTTTCTTGCATGTTTGACTTTTAGTTAGTATTTTACAGTGATTTCGTTCTGCAGCCATCCTCTTATCTGATACCCTGGAACTCATTCCTGTGCCTATCAGTTCTCACCTCTGGTAATTAAACTTTGTAAAAAAGAAATGTGACATTTGGACATATTCTCTTATTAGTAAAGGTATTATTGTGTATGAGACTAATGCTGTGCATCTATAATAAGTTGTTTTACCTTGTGAATACTAATGTAATTTGGAAATAAACCTTTCTTTGTTAAAGACTTTTTCTACATGGGCCACGTTTTTCCAGACCTATTTCCTAGTAATTTGTGGTTTTTAAAGGTATGTCAATAGAGATGCTGTAGCCAGCATGCCTGGATTCTGTTAGATAAACATTTTGTGAGATTGCTTACTTTAAACAATTGTCTTTAAAAGTTAATTTCTTCCCTAATGTGCCAGTAAGGAAATTCTGTAGTATTTAAGAAGCCTGATAAAGTCCAGTTAAAACATTTTGCATTGCTCTTTAAACATCTTTTCTGAGGGTTGATGTGTTCGTGTTTGTTTGGTTCACATAGTTTCTTCTGAATTTTAAGAAAGCTGTGTCAGAATCAGTAACTTGCCTATAGTGTATTTTTCGTGACCATATGGTTTTCTTTATCAAAAACAGCTAAGTAAAAATTTCAGTGAATAATAGTATATATATATGGGAATGTATTCCTCATCATTTGTATGCTCTTGAGAGAGTGACTCATGTACTGTTTTTTCTTGAGTTCCCGAAAGTTTATAAAGAGATGACAAACAATTGGCTATGGGATTGAAATAATGCACATGTAAAATGGAAGGGAAAACATGGAAACAGGTTCTTCCTTTGTTCTTCCCTTACCTTGATGAAATTTTTACCACTTAACATTTTTCAGTAAAGTCAAGGTCAGTATCAGAGCCTAGTATGGTTCTGCTTGCCGCTGTCTGAGGATTAATCACCTGTCTTATTACAGAATGTACATGCTCCCAGAGGAGAAGATACAGTTTGATTTCAGGATGACAAACAGCTCTTCCGGGACAATAGTGTCAAGTGTAAAAGGATTATAAAGGTTTTAGGACCATGAGTTGGTTTGAAGGGGAAAGGGTGAAATGACAGTTAAGGTTGGCATCACCGAGGTCCCAGTTGTTGGCTGCCCCCTACTTCTCCTGTTCCCCTCTGGCAGTATTTTACAGATGTATTTCCTTTGACCTTTCCTTTAGTAGGAAGTTGTCGGCTTTAAGATCCAGCAGAAAAAAATTATGAGCCATTTGTGACCCTCTTGAGCAGTCCTTCAGGTGGAACACATCTCATAAGAGCTAGTGAATGGTCTTGGGTAATTAAAGCTCACTTTATGATTATACAGTGTGGTGGCCAGCCCAGAGGGAACATCACAGATACACATTATGAATGTGTAGAATTGAGACTTTATACCTGGAGACTGTTGGATGACCTGGTCCTCTGCCCCCAGGCCTACCCTTCTGCCCATCCTCATCCAATTCTGTTTTGATTTTTAAAAAGTATGTGCTTCTTAGCCCTCTCATTGCTTCACTGTGAGGGGAAAAACTTTTCTATTGAGGTGCTGAAGCTGTGCTTTCCAGGACTCATACTCATGTGCTGTTGAATGAGTCTCAGTGCTCCTAGGAGTCTATAAAAGGAATAGAAGATCTCTTTTCTCTAACTCCCTTATGGTATGTATTTTATCTTCTAAGAGACACTGGCATTTCATGGAGATGGGAGAGAAAAAGACACAGCCTACTTAGACAGTTCCTTTATTCCATCATATATATTCACTTCACATATTCATAGACACGTTCCACCTAGCATCAAATTCTGAACTCATAGAAGACTTAGGTGTTTTTGGTTTTGTTTGCATAGCTTTTGAAATCCCTGGGTTGAAATTTTTCTAGGTGTTGTTTGTATGCTCTAGTCAAGCCCAGGACATAAAGGGTTATGTTAAAATTAGTTTCCTTAGTGACTATTAACCAGAAATTTTATCTGTCAGGAGAAAGGATTCATGCAACTCTAAGAATGCATTGCCCTCTGCATAGGCTATTAGCTTTGGCAACCGAAGATAGATGAGACTTAGGCTGTGTTTAAATTTTTCATTGTGATGAGACAAATCTATTATTATAAAAGCCCTACTTTATCAGTGAGAGTGTTTCCTTATGTTGTTTTAATTAAAGGAGCAGTGTGTTTTTAAATTTAATTATGGTACTTTGAAGATCTGATACTAGCTGTAAGCTAAGGATTCTTTGGGTTTTCAAGATCTTTTTTTTTTTTTTGGAGAAGGAGTTTCACTCTTTTGCTCAGGCTGGAGTGCAGTGGCGTGATCTGGGCTCACTGCAACACCTGCTTCCTGGTTTCAAGTGATTCTTCTGCCTCAGCCTCCCAGGTAGCTGGGATTACAGGTGCGGGCCACCACGCCCGGCTGATTTTTTGTATTTTTAGTAGAGACAGGTTTCACCATGTTGGTCAGGCTGGTCTCGAATTCCTGACCTGAAATGATCTGCCATCTTCAGCCTCCCAAAATGCTGGGATTGCAGGCGTGAGCTACAGTGCCCAGCCGGTTTTCAAGATTTTTAATGCATTTGGAGCAGCGCTATCCTAAAGAACCTTCTTTGATGATGGAAATTTTCTCTATCTGCGCCATCCAATATGGTCTGGTAACCACCAGCCACATGTGGTTATTGAGCACTTAAAATGTGGCTGAGACTGAGAAACTAAAATTTTAATTTTCTTGAAAATGTAAATTAATTAATTAATTTATTTATTTATTTAGAGACAAGGTCTTGCTCTGTCACCCAGGCCGGAGTGCAGTGGTGCAATCATAGTTCACTGCAGCCTCAACCTCCTGGGCTCAAGTGATTCTCCTGCCTTAGCCTTCCAAGTAGCTGGGATTACAGACATGTACCACCATACCTGGCTAATTAAAAAAAAAAATTTTTGTAGATATGGGGTCTCTCTATGTTGCCCAAGCTGGTCTGGACTCCAGGCCTCAGCCTCCCAAAGGAGAAAATGTAAATTTATATAGTCGCATGTGATCAGTGGTTATTGTGTTGGACAGCACAGATTTAGAATCTGTGGAAACTCTCCATTTAGTATAATGCCATCTGAAGCTCTTAACCAGTTGAGGCTGGTTAAATCTGAAGTTGATATTGGATAATATTGCTATTAGGCCTAATGAGAGATTTCTTTAATAAAGATGCAAGTTTATCAAACTTAAATATGCTAGATATGAACTTTGGGAAGGCAAAAATTAATTCCAGAAATAATTCCAATATAATTAATTGAACAAATATTTAGAAAATGTTATCTAGGATAAAGAAGTGTAGTAAATATTGTGGAGGACTCAGAGGTGAGTGGGACTTAGGTGAGGCTGCCTATTTTGAGTCCTGCTGGGGAGGCCTTGAAAGGTCAAGGAGAAGCTCTTTTTTTTTTTTTTTTTTTTTTTTTTTTGAGATGGAGTCTTGCTGTGTCGCCAGGCTGGAGTGCAGTGGCACGATCTCAGCTCACTGCAACCTCTGCCTCCCAGGTTCAAGCGATTCTACTGCCTCAGCCTCCTGAGTAGCTGGGACTACAGGTGCGCGCCACCACATCCACCTAATTTTTTGTATTTTTAGTAGAGACAGGGTTTCACCATGTTGGCCAGGATGGTCTCGATCTCTTGACCTTGTGATCCTCCCACCTTGGCCTCCCAATGTCCTGGGATTACAGGCGTGAGCCACTGCGCCCAGCCAGGGGAAGCTCTTTCTAAGGGAGTAGCTTAGAGCACAGAATGCCAGCTGGGTTATCATCAGGCTGTAAACAGTAGGATTTCAGTTTGTGCAAGCACAATGGTTGGGGCTGTAACAGCAGAAGGGGGAGCTGTTTACATCAGGGGAACATTAGGTTACGTTTGGCTCTGACAGGCAAGATTAATTTTGTCTGAGAGAAGGTTGAGGTGGGATTGGGATTTTCCCAGGTATGCCCTGTGATGTTCTGCTGAGTTTCATGTGTGTTGGAGCAGGCCTCTCAGGCCATCACAGTTCTGGGAGATAGACTTTCCAAAGATTGGGAAGCTGGAGGCAGGGACACCTGGACACAGAGCCTTCTTCACCCCCACCTGCATCCCAGGTGAGGAGGAATTCTTGAAAATGCCGAGTTTGACTCACCAACCAGGAGTATCTAATGTATATAAATATTCCTTTAAACGTAAGTATAGTGATGAGTAGATAAGCCAGAGTATTTAAAAGCCACAGCAAGGATTCAGCTTCCTCTCTGTACCCCCGTGCCCCACATCTGGGAGGACCCCACCTGAGCTTGGTGTTATAGTTGGCTGATGCTCTTAGGTGGAAACCCAGGGGCAAAGGACAAGCCACAGAAACATAGGCTGCATCTGCTCCTACTCTGTGCTTCCACCTTACCTGCCCATTAAGTGCTATGTTCTTGACTAAATAATTCATGTATCACAGAGAGGGAAGATGTGTGTTCCCAGCAACCTCTGACCCATCCATAACCCAGTGTATTACACTGACCCAGGAATCAGAGCTCACTTCGCCCTGCTTGGAGTTAGGGAACTCGGAACCTAACTGTCCCGGGCCCTCTTTCTGGCAGTTGGGTGAGTCCTGAGGGCCTGATACATGAGGTTCGGACAGGCTGGGCAGTAGGTTATGGCATATCTTGTAAGGGAGACCATGTCAGCAGTGGGGAGCAGAATGCAGAGGAATCAAAGACCTGATCTCGTAGTGCAGATGTGAAGGGAGAAGAGCCAGCCTTTCTCCACCGTCTCTCTGGGGACAGGGGACTGTCTCACAGGGACTACACGTTGGCATTTGGGCGTGTCAGACCAGGATCTAGTCATCAGAGTTACCCAATGCCCTGGGGTTGGTTTGTACCAGGTCAGGGATGCCGTTCTGCAGGCAGTATGTTACATCTGAGACTATGGGAGAGAGGGGCGGGGTGACAGTCTTTCCATAGGGTGTCCAGACACTCCTGGCCCAGGGACTGAGCCATGGATGGTGGGATGCTTGCCTCTCTGTGTGGCAGGGCCTTCGTCTCTGTTTTTTGTTTTTGAGATGGAGTCTTGCTGTGTTGCTCAGGCTGGAGTGTAGTGGCGCAATCTTGGCTCACTGCAACCTCTGCCTCCTGGGTTCAAGCAATTCTGCCTCAGCCTCCTGAGTAGCTGAGATTACAAGCACATGCCACCATGCCCAGCTAATTTTTGTATTTTTAGTAGAGATAGGGTTTTACCGTGTTGGCCAGGCTGGTCCTGAACTCCTGACCTCAGGTGATCCACCTGCCTCAGCCTCCCAAAGTGCTGAGATTACAAGTGTGAGCCACCATGCCCAGCCTGGTCTCTGGTTTTGAGCCATGATGTCAGGCTAACCAGGCTGGCACATTTAGCCTGGAATGGGTTAGGCTTCTGGCTTTGATGTTAAGAAAGGAAACTAGTGCCGAGTGCAGTGGCTCCTGCCCATAATCTCAAGACTTTGGGAGGCTAAGCCAGGAGGATTGCTTGAGCCTAGGAGTTTGAGACCAGCCTGGGCAACATAGCAAGACCCCACCTCAAAAAAAAAAAAAAGGTAGTTTGGTGTGGGGCATGCGCCTATAATTCCAGTGCTTTGGGCTGAGGCACTTTGGGGAGATTGAGACTGCAGTAAGCTATGATTGTGCCACTGCAGCCCAGCCTGGTTGACAGAGTGAGATCCTGTCTGGAAAAAAAAAGAGAACTGGCTGGTCCTTCCTGAAATAGTGCCCACAGGCTGGCAGAGCACTGACTGACACCTGCCTCTTTCAGAGGTGGGGTCAGGATAGCTGTATGGAAATTCTCCAATGTGTGGGTTGTAGGAGTGTATCTCATATCCCTTCAAACACTGCCAGGCCAGAACCCAGTGGAGTTTGCAAAGAATGGGTTTCTTGTTAGAAGAAAGTATTACCTACATGTAAGTAATCTTGGGTATAGCTGGGAAGTGATGAATAAATCTGACCATTAAAAGATTGTAATGTCTGTATCACCAAAGACAAAATCACAAATATAATTAAAAAACAAATAACAGACTAGGAGAAAATAGGCCATGTGCAATACACAAAGGATAAATACAGAGTATATAAAGAAGCTTCTGCATATTAATAAGAAAACACTAGAATAAATGGGCAAAAGATATAAAAAGGCATTGACAGAAAGGGAACAAATGGCCAGTAAATACAAAGAGATGCTTAACTTCATTAATAATTAGTGAATTACACATTAAAGCAACTAGATATGATTTTATCCCATCAGATTGGCAGAAATTAAAGAGAATAATATGCTTTGGTGGCAATGAGGAAAAATGGGTGTACTTTCATATTCTGAGCATATAAATTGTTCAGACCTTTTTGGAGAAGGTAGTTTGGCTGTATCTTTGAAAATAAAATCACATACTTTTAATTTGGTAATTTTGTGTCTAGTGAAATACACATGAACACATGCTCATTCCAGCACTGGAATGGTGAAATATTGGAATGATTAAATGTACAGTGGTACAGCCAGCATATAGAATGCGATACCTAAAAAGTGTGTAAGAGTGTGGTATAGATCTTTATGCAGCTGATGTGGGAGGCTCTCTCAGATACGTTTTTAGTGAGAAAAAATATAAAATTATTACATTTATATTTGTAAAGCTCAAAATTTATATGTGTTTGTAAATTCTAAAACATGCTTTTCAGATTTTTTAACATTTCTGAAATCAGCGTATCTAACAATTGGTGACATAGTTTACTAATTTAAACTCTTGGTGAAGCATAATGCACATTACAAGTGATAAGATCTTAGATTTGATGAAGGATGATATGTAAATACATGGATAAAGGACTCTAAGACAGACATGGGACGAGATTGAGGAAGTGTCAGTGGAGACTTTGTCTGTGTCATCTATGTTGTCAAATTTTTTTTACAGTGAAATTATATTCCATTATTGTGTAACGAAAAATTTTAAAAATACATATTTATATTTTTTAGACAAGATATAATTTTAGACAAGATAAGGTTGCCTGGATGTCTCTGATGTCTGATCCATTTCTCTACTTGGGTGATTATGCTTGATATTCAGCTTTGAGAACTTTAAGGCCTGGATGGTTGATAGAACGTTCAGCTTCATTAAGAAGTTAAGTAGCTGTGAAGATTCAGTGGGAGAGAATTGAGAACTGAGGTCCAAGAGAAGGGAGGAGCCGAACTCCAGAACTCAGGGCCAGTTGCCTCATGGGGACCTTTGCATCTGTGTAAAGAGGTTGAAATTCTCTCCCCACAAGGTGGTGCCAGGCTTTTTATACTGGACTGGGCATACCCTGGAGCAAGGCTCAGTGGATGGGAGGCAGAAAATAGATCAAATCAAGGAGCCTTATCCAATGTCATTGAAAGGAAAATTCATTGTTTTGGGAGAGAGCTAAGCCCTAGTGGGAAAGAGCCAAAGGAATAAATGGGCTTTTAAATCTGAGGAATTTACACAAGGCAGGCAGGAGATGACCTGCCATAGGTTGGAGGCAGGCTCTGCTTGGATCCTGTGTAAACAGGGCATAGTGTGAGTGTCTCCCCATAAGTAAAAGCTGTGTTGTGAAGATGAACTCACAGTTTAGTAGTGACTTTTTGACCAAAGATGACTCTTCAAGAAGGGATAAGGTGTATGGAGTGTAGCTCATTGCCAGGACTGTGGGAGGCAGAGGAAGGAGAGGACACTTGGCCAAGATGCCATTTGAGCTGGTCACTGTAGGAAAGGGAGAATTTGGACATGTAATTTTTTTTTTTTTAAGACAGAGTCTTACTCTGTCACCCAGGCTGGAGTGCAGTGGTGTAGTCTTGGCTCACCACAACCTCTGCCTCCTGAGTTCAAGTGATTCTCCTGCCTCAGCCTCCCCAGTAGCTGGGACTACAGGCACATGCCAGCTGCCTGGCTCATTTTGTATTTTTAGTAGAGATGGGGTTTCGCCATGTTGCCCAGGCTAGTCTTAAACTCCTGACCTCAAGTGATCTGGCCTGGACATATAATTTTTAAGGAGATATTCAGAAGAAAAGGGAGGTGAGCCCACCATTTACAAATGCACACAGGAGGCCGGGTGTGGTGGCTCACACTTGTAATCCCATTACTTTGGGAGGCTGAGGCAGACAGATTGCTTGAGGCTAGGAGTTTGAGACCAGCCTGGCCAACAATGCAAAATCCCGTCTGTACTAATAATATAAAAAATTAGCCGGGCCACTGCACTCCAGCCTGAGTGACAGAGCAAGACTCCGTCTCAAAACAAACAAACAAACAAACAAACAAAAATACACACAGGAGAATGTGAGGAGCTGAGTAGTACAGTTTTCTCGGAGGACACGTCTATTAAAGGGAAGCAGTAGGAAGTAAAATAGAAAAAGGTAGGTTAGGGCCAGACCATGAAGAGCTGAGAATGCCAAGTTTAGAAATTTGACCTTGAGTCAGTGAACTCATGTTTTACATTTAATCTTTTGGTTACCAAATTTTTTTTGTACCATCATTGGTTTGATTTTTAAAATACAGTCACTTTGTTTTCTAAGGATTTTATGATATATGTTCAAATCTTGAGTTAAAGGTAAATAGAACACAGTTTGGGTTTTTTTTGGCATATAAATGGTTGAATTTCAAAATTATATTTGTGTTACAAACTTTGTTTTTACTCTCTGCCTTCCAGCATTTGCAAATAACCATTTCTCTTTCAAAGGAAATTCTAGTATGTATTCCCATTCAATAAAAGCAAAGAGCTGAGCTCTATATGAATAAGAGGTAAAATTGAACATGAAAATTACTGAGCAAGATTAGTGGGGGATGAAATGGATGAACATTGTTTGGGGAAAGCTGTGATCCTTGTTACCTTTGCTATAGTGCAATTTGGAATGGCTTCTTTATTCCTGGCAATTCCTGACAGCATTTCTTTTAAACCTGGCCACCTTTCCATTGCCAGCTCGACCTTGATGTTAGCTGGTGCTGCTACTGCAAGGGCTGCCTTTGGCAGGAAGCCTTCAGTCAACTTTCTGGTCTCTGGTTTTGGCTCTGCACATGCCTTGCTGAGAAGACCTTAAGAATCTGAAATGTGGAGGGTCATTTTGGGGTAGGGAAATGTGGTGGCAACTCTTGAGTTTTCTGCCACGATGTAACTTAACAGATCCTCTTGTTTTTCCTTAAATGGTACAAGGGTTTGCACCGAAATGGTAATTCATCTGTGTCTGTGATGCTTTAAAAAATAACAGTTTCACTAATGTGTCACAACATGTATTATTTATCATTTTAGTAAATGGATATTTTAACAAGCAACAATTTGCAAATTTAAGCATGGCAGTTAACATGATCTGACATTAAAAAATTAAATAATCTCCTGCCATCTTTGTCATCAGCCTTGCATTAAGGATTTTAGCCCTTCTGGGAGCTTTTATTTTTTGTTGACTCTGACTGATGATGGCAGATTGTGGTAGTGATCAGAGCTATGCTTTTATAAATTATTTTTTAGTTGGAACAATATTGGCATGTAACGTGGACTGGCAGAATTAACATTGTTTATCATTGCCAGTGTTGTTTTGACAGATATTCTCAGTTCTTTAAGGAAGCAGATAGGGAATGTCTGTAATGGACATCTGCTGTCCACTATAGGTTGCCCAATAATGAGTCCTGGTAGGTTCTACCTTCTGCTGTGGAAGCCAGCAGAGTTCAAATGGGCATTTTCTGTTCTTGCCTCCTAGGAACTGCAGGGGTGGACATGCTTCTTAGGCTTAGCCTGTTGACTACTTCTGCCTGGAGTTTGAATCTGAACAGTGTTAGAAAATGCAGGGACAGGCTGAGTGTGGTGGCTCACGCCTGTAATCCCAGCACTTTGGGAGGACAAGGAAGGAGGATCACTTGAGCCCAGGAGTTTGAGACCAGCCTGGGCAAAAAAGCAAGACCCAGTCTCTACACAAAGTAAACAAATTAGCCAGGCATGGTGGTGTGCACCTGTAGTCCCAGCTACTTGGGAGGCTGTGGTAGGAAGATCCTTTGAGCCTAGAAGTTTGGGGTTGCAATGAGCTATATTTGCCCCACTGCACTGCAGCCTGGGGGACAAAGAGAGACCCTGTCTCCAAATTAAAGGCAGTGACAGTTAGTAGTGGCACTAGAGTTACTAAAATTATCAAGATTTTCTTCCTGGATAGTCCTGGTTGCACACATCAGTGTTAATATGGGTGGACTTAGCCTTTACTTTTGTACATTTTGCACTGATACCTCTAACCACCTTTTGTGCACATAGCAGCTATTATACCCCCCATAGCATAACCAACCTGTGTAAGAGAAGAGTATAAGTCAGTTGCTTGCAAGGAACTCTTAGGGGTAGGGAGCTCTTTCCTGGGGGAGGTGGGGGTTTCTCCTCTTTCTGTCCTCCGCTAGTCATTAGAGAAAGGCCTCAAGAGAATAACTCAGAGATTACGGTTGAATGCAACGGGGTAGATTGACATCTCATTGAGCTGCACAGAGGTACCAGCCAGGTGCTGCTGTGGGATTAGAATGGACTCCTGAGAAAGCGTTCTTGAGTGAGTGTGGTGTGGCTTTCCTGGAGTTTGGGGATGTCTGTGAATACAGAGGCAAGTATCTTCCTCTCATCTGAAAGCCCCCCATGTGGCTGGAGCTGCCCCTGGGGACAGTGTATGGAGAGAGGGCAGCAAAAATGCTTGACATTTCCTGTGGGCCTGGTGGTCTACATGGAGGACAGCTGGCCCGAGTCTTTTTGAAAGACTTGTCCTGCCTGCGAAGGCTGCCTGCCAGGGCTAGGCCCGCAGCAGAAGGAGGTTGTGGGTGAACCACAGAGGCAGGAGCTGAGAGGAGACTGAGAGCTGAGTCAAAGGGCACCCGTTGCCTGCATCAGGCAGCATGGAGGTCCCAGCAAAGGGGTCTCACTAGAGAGAGCTGGCATGTGGACTCCTGCAAATGGTGGAAGATATTTTACAGGCTGCAGGACTGGACCACAGAAAAGTGGGCAGACCTTTCCCTTTCCTCACACTTGCCGCCTTTCATTCCTTGGACCCCTCTCTTTTTCCTCACTGCTGTTCTTAGGGGAAAAGCTTGACATTGGATAAAATGAATTTGGATTTAGACTTTTTAATAACTGAAAGTTTGGCTTTATT
This sequence comes from Gorilla gorilla gorilla, assembly GCF_029281585.2. Lineage (NCBI taxonomy): Eukaryota > Metazoa > Chordata > Mammalia > Primates > Hominidae > Gorilla > Gorilla gorilla. The sequence goes on along the minus strand of NC_073232.2, from coordinate 40,857,954 downwards.
TAAGATAATATTTTCTTTTTAAAACACTGTCTAGAAATTAGTGGGTTTTTTTTTTTTTTTTAAGACAGAGTTTCGCTCTTGTTGCCTAGGCTGGAGTGTGATGACGCAATCTCAGCTCACTGCAACCTCTATCTCTGGGGTTCAAGCAATTCTCCTGGCTCAGCCTCCCGAGTAGCTGGGATTACAGGCATGCACCACCACGCCCGGCTAATTTTTGTATTTTTAATAGAGATGGGGTTTCACCATATTGGCCAGGCTAGTCTTGAACTCCCGATCTCAGGTGATCTGCCCACCTCAGCCTCCCAAAGTGCTGGGATTATAGGCATGAGCCACCATGCCCAGCCAAAATTAGTGGTTTTAATGTTACTAAATCCTGAAATAGCCTTCCATGATGACAAAATCAATCAACAACCTCAACCCCAGTAGACTGGAGTGGATTTTAGAATTTAGCACACTTTCCCTTATTTATACTCTGCAGGTTTCAAGCATACAACTTGCCAGCAATTACTGTGTTGGCTGAGAAATTTGAAATTTTACTAGGTTGAACACTAAATTTGCTGATATAACATACAGCTAATAATAAAGGTCACGTCCCCATATTGGCATTAGGGACCCCTTATGAATTAGCCTGAAACTTTGCAGCCTTTAATCGTATTTTTCTCTCTTTTTTCCCTTGAGACGGAGTCTCCCTCTGTCGCCCAGGCTGGAGTGCAATGGCACGATCTCAGCTCGCTGCAACTTCGCTTGCCGGGTTCAAGCCATTCTCCTGCCTCAGCCTCCCAAGTAGCTGGAACTATAGGCATGAGCCACCACGCCCAGCTAATTTTCGTATTTTTAGTAGAGACGGGGTTTCACCATGTTCACCAGGCTGGTCTCGAACTCCTGACCTCAAGTGATCCACCCACCTCGGCCTCCCAGAGTGCTAGGATTATAGGCATGAGCCACCGTGCTCGGCCATGTTGTTATTTTTGGTTTGTTTGTTGATTATGGTTTAAAAAAACCACATAACATTAAATTTACCATCTTTGCCATTTTTAAGTGTGTAGTATGGTAGTGTTAACTGTATGCAACAGTTAGTGCAACAGATCTTTAGAGTTTTTTTATCTTGTAAAACCGAAACTCTGTACCCAGGAAGCAATTCCTGACTCCCTGCTTCTGCCAGCCTCTACCAACCACCATTCTACTTTTTGTTGCTAAGAGTTTGATTACTTTCAATAACTCACATCAGTGGAATAATGCAGTATTTTGTTTTTTTCTTACTGGTTTATTTCACTTAGCTTAATGTCCTCAAGGTTCATCCATGTTGTATCATGTGACAAGATTTCCTTCTTTTTAAGGCCGAATAATATTCCATTGTATGGATAGACCACATTTGCTTTATCTAGTTGTCTGTTGGTGGACATTTAGGGTACTTCTGCCTTTCGGCTCCTGTGAACACTACTGCAGTGAACATGGGTAAGCAAAAATCTCCTTGAGATCCTTTTGGCTATATACCCAGAAGGGGATTGCTGGATCATCATTCTGTTTTTAATTCTTTGAGGAGCCGCCAAACTGTTCTTTATAACAGCTACGCCATTTTACATTCCCACCAGCAGTGCACAGAGGTTACCATTGCTTCATATCCTTATCAACACTTGGTTTTTTTTTTTTTTTGCCATTTTAATGGGTCTGAGGTGATATTTCATTATGGTTTTGATTTGCATTTCTCTAATGATTAGTGATGTTGAACATCTTTTTATATGCTTCTTGCCCATTTGTATATCTTCTTTGGAGAAATGTCTTTTGAAGTGCTTTGCCCATTTTTTAATTGGATTAGTTTGTTGTTTTTTTGATTTGTAGGAGTTATTTATATATTCTGGGTATTAATGCCTTATCAGATATTTGGTTGAAAATATTTTCTCCCATTCATAAGTTGCCTTTTCACTTTGCCCTTTAATCATATTATTATTATTATTATTCTGGCTAAAACATTAATTGTGTAATACTGAAAAGTTTAGGAAATAATATGACAGATTTTGATCAGGTCTTAAATATCTTCCCAATAGGCCCTATGAGTAAGGCATAAAAAGCTTGAATTAATTCCATAGTTTCACCAAAACGCTCTTCTTCTTAATCTTATTCCTTATTTTTTTGAGGCAGAGTCTCTCTGGCCCAGGCAGCCTGGAGTGCAGTGGTGCAATCTCAGCTCACTACAACCTCCACTTCCCGGGTTCAAGTGATTCTCGTGCCTCAGCCACCCGCGTAGCTGGGACTACAGGTGTGAGCTACCATGCCTAGCTAATTTTTGTATTTTTAATAAAGATGAAGTTTCACCGTGTTGGCCAGGCTGGTCTCGAACTCTTGGGATTCGAGTACTGGGATTATAGGCATGAGCCACCATGCCTGGCCCTTAATCTTGTTCCTATCAATCTTTCCAGCTTTACCTTCCCCAGCATGACTTCCTCTTATCCCCTTCCTATGTCCAAAGATTCCCTAAAAATATTCTAGTTCTGTACCCTTCCACACACTGCTTTTTTTTTTTTTTTTTTGCCTGAAATATGGGATATGTACCTTTCCCTCTTGTTTAACCTTGTTTTTCAGACTCCTTCTTTTTCTTTTCCTTTAAAGACTCAGCCCAGATGTGAAAATGTTCCAGTCAGCCAGTCAGCTGCTTTTCTCTCCTATAGCCTCTTAGGTACAGCCCAGGTTAGCACACTTGTCTGAAAGTATTGTGAGGACTTTTATAAACCCCCTCTCTCCAGGACCGTATGCTGCTAGATCACCTAGCTTAGCTTTGCCTTTTTATTCCTCTTTGTCATGGGCCTACCATAATATCTAGTCCATAATATTTGTGTACTTTAGTTATTTATTTATTTATTTAATTTATTTATTCATTTATTTATTTATTTTTGAGATGGTGGTCTTACTCCATCACCCAGGCTGGAGTACAGTGGCACGTGATCTCGGCTCACTGCAACCCCCGCCTCCTGGGTTCAAGCTATTCTCCTGCCTTAGCCTCCTGAGTAGCCGGGACTACAGGACACGCCACCACGCCCAGCTAATTTTTGTATTTTTAGTAGAGATGGGGTTTCACTATGTTGGCCAGGCTGGTCTCAAACTCCTGACCTCAAGTGATCCACCTGCCTTGGCCTCCCAAAGTGCTGGGATTACAGGCATGAGCCATCACACCCGGCCTATTTGTGTACTTTAAACGATTACGGGTAGAAAGCAAGAGCAAATGCCTTTTTAGAAATAAGATAACAGAACTTTTTACCAATTGTGCTTCCAAATATGCTTTCTCTTCTATTTTTATCTGCTAAGATTTTGGCAGCTAATTGTAGATTTTATGAACTTACATTGGGTTGCCTTTGTCTTCTGTTATAAAAGCAATAATTAGAGGAAATGATCCTTTTGAGAGGTTGTTTAATGAATTCTGCTTTTTTTAAATGTGCTGCTTTAAATCTTATTTCATGTAAACTGTACTAATGCCCAAATTATCTCACCCTAGATCAGTATTGAACCAAAGTATTATGATGATTAATTTCCTTCTGTTAAATCCCTTATAGTCTTTTCTTTGGTGTGTGTGTGGGGTCAACAATCAAAAAAAGAATTTATTGACTTTACATTTAGTGTGGTTTACTCTACTTGATTATATTGTTCAAGTGTGAATTTGTGTATGGTATAAGATTATGCCATGCTGGGATTCTATTTTCTGTTAAACAAATAGCTTTGTGTTTTATTAACTGCCAGTGTTTAAATTTAATGGTTTAAGATTTCAGAGAGCCCTTTTTGTAAGTATTTGAAAGTTTTTATTATAATCCTGAGCCTAACCTTCTTCTGGTTTCACTGCATCCTTCTCCAGCCTTGAAACAAGCCCCGGCACAGACGCAAATCCTGGCGTGCACCCCCTCTTCCTCTCCCCCGCTCCCCACTCTAACATGACAAGAAGTGTCTGTCCCAGAAGTAATCTGACTGTGCACCTAGAGTACCTGTTTTCTGCCTGGGGAAGAATGCACACTGCTGGACCTAGAGCGGTGGCAAAAGTGCCCTCTCCACTGTGGGGGCCACAGTGGTAGGCACAACCCTTACCCCTCAGCCCCATTAGTTAATTAAGTCATTTTACTTGCATTAAACTTTATGGGCAGAGAAAATTCAGTAAGTCACCACTACCAGGTGACTTTCTTTTTTATGTTACCCCCTAGCAAGGCATGTAGTTTGCATCCTACAGAATATAAAAGATGGGGCCAGCATCTATTCTGTGTCTTAGCAGTGAACTTCATCCAGTAGATACTTGATTTTTAAATACTTTCACCTTGTGTCATGATTAAATCACTAAACAGGAAGTTTCAGCTTTTCTTTAAAGAAATACATCCTATTAAAAATTTAAATGTCTTCATAACTGCTTACGCTCAGTAAATGAACACTAGGAATCTATAAACAGGAATCTATGGCTCTAAAAATTGAAATTTTGGGGGCTGTTTCATTCTTTAGAACTTGAAAACGCCATAGGCAATTAGCTATAATTCATTTGCAGATTATTTTTGCCATGTTAAATTAGGATTTTTAGCCATAGCAAGCATAACGGACAAGCACACTTTTAAATTATTTTGTTCAGCAAAACACCATAGGTCCTTATATATGTTTGCTGGAATTTTTCTTTGTCAACAATAAATCTATATGTTTCTTTAGTTAAAAAAAAAAAAACAGCAACAAAGTGTTTGTTGTAGAATGTTTACTTTTTAAACAAACGTGAAAGGCCTTGGTACAAAAAGGGAAAAGCACCTAGGATTTGGATCCTCAGTGGGTCCAGGAGTACAGCTTCCTTGTTCTGCAGTTACTGGAGGCAGTGTGGTGAGGGGAAGGATGTGGGCTTTGGACTGAGCTGCTGCTTCTACCTGTGCTATGACTTTGCACAAGTTAGGAGTAGCCTTTTTGAGCTTTGTTTTCTCCTTAGAAGATGACTAAGATCATGTTTGCACATAGCACATGACACAAACTCATGATACTGGTTTTGTTTTTTCTAACATTGTCTCAGTGGGTCTTCACTGCCTTCTTTTTACAATTTTTTTTTTTTTTTTTTTTTAAGAGAATAGGGTCTTACTCTGTTGCTCAAGGCTGGAGCGCAGTGGCTGATCATTGCTCACCATAGCCTCAAATTCCTGTTCACTGCCCTCTTATATAGTGAATAAGGTGGGCGTTAGTCTCATGCAGTTAAGAGAACAGGTTCAAAAGAAGTTTTGAACTGTCTGTTTTATTTTCACAAGGCCAGTCAGTGACAGAGAAAGAACTTCCACTTGGGTGTCCTGGCTCTGTGTCCCATGGTTTTCCTACTGAAATACTATTACTGTGCTATAGCAGAAGAAAGAAGGCTAAGACAGTTCTGTGCTTACAGTCACCTTCAGTTTCAAATGTAATCGTATCCTGGGGGAGGGGAAATGAAACTTTGAGTTTCATCTCCCAAATCATTCCTTTATTTAGAATCAACCGGCTGGGCACGGTGGCTCATTCCTGTAATCCTAGCACTCTGGGAGGCTGAGGTGCGTGGATCACTTGAGGTCAGGGGTTCAAAACCAGCCTGGCCAACATGGTGAAACCCCCGTCTCTACTAAAAATACAAAAAAAAAAAAAAAAAAAATAGCCGAGCATGGGGGCAGGCACCTGTAATCTCAGCTACTTGGGAGGCTGAGGCAAGAAAGTTGCTTGAACCCAAGAGGCGGAGGTTGCAGTGAGCTGAGATTGCGCCACTGCACTCCAGCCTGGGCGACAGAGCAGGACTCCATCTCAAAAAAAAAATAGTGTCAATGAATTCAAAGAAATAAAATGTTTTTCATGTATTCATGGAAACAACTATTTCTAAAATTCTAAATGAATTATTGTTATTATTATTATTATTTGAGACGGAGTTTCTTTCTTGTCAGTCAGGCTAGAATGCAATGGCGCGATCTCGGCTCATGCAACTTCTGCCTCTTGGGTTCAAGGGATTCTCCTGCCTCACCCTCCCCAGTAGCTGGGATTACAGGCGCCTGCCACCATGCCTGGCTAATTTTGTATATTTTTAGTAGAGATGGGGTTTCACCACGTTGGCTAGGCTGGTCTCGAACTCCTGGGCTCCGGTGATCCACCCACCTTAGCCTGTCAAAGTGCTGGGATTACAGGCATGAGCCACCGCGCCCGACCTCTAAATGAATTTTTAAAACTCCATCATCTCACAAATGGTTCTTGAATAATTTTTCCTTAGCCTGCAGTGTTTAAGTTGGGATTTGAAGGTTTTGTTACTCGACAGTCACCCTTTTTTGGGTGTAAGTTTGTCCTCTACTCCTGAGTAAGTAAGTGACCTTAGGGCAGTATTACCGTGAAACAGATCTCATAAATAATATTGATACCAACATCATTATTTTTGGTCAAATGTTAAATAGTTATAATTTGTCATCCTAGTCTATATTGAACTAATTTGAAATACCTTATATTTAAGCAAACTTTATTGTTTTTAACATAGCAAAACAATTAATAAAACTTTAAATCAATTACACATGAAACAGTAAGAAAGCAGTGCAAGATTAAAATCTCTAGGTAAGTGTTCTATAGTGTATAAGTAACTTCTGTAGAACTTCAGAAAAAAGAGAGGTCAGTAGGATTCTTAGAGCAAAGAGTGATTTTATCTGTACTTTGGGTCTGAATAACTTTTCTGATTTTTTTTTATTACTAACATACCTAAACACAGATAATGTTAACATTAATTAAGTGACCTTAGGGCAGTATCACAATGAAACATCTCACAAGTAACACTGATACTAACATAATTATTTTTGGTCAAATGTTAAATATTTAAAATTTGTCATCCTTGTCTATATTGAACTAATTTAAAATATCTTATTGAAATATATTATTAATTAATTCATATCAGACTTAGCTAGAGACACCTAATGTTCAAAACAGAAAGTAGAGGTGGATTGGGCCCAGTTGGCTCCAGTTGCTCAGAGGATGTGGTCAGTGCTGTTTTTGTACATCTTGAGCTCTGCTCACTCTGTCTGTGAGTAGGTTTTGCGTTTTGCTTGTTGGCTGTCTTGTTGGGGGTGGGAAAATGGCTGCCCATACCTTCTGCCAGGTGGGCAACCCCAAAGACTTTTCTCTTCCAACGCACGTGTAGGAGCAGCCTGTTGGAGGCATGTGCCCATGCTTTAGACTGTCAGCCAGGTCATGAGGACTGTGGTTTGAAGAGTGTGCTCACTTCAGCCAGGTCATGAGGACTGTGGTTTGAAGAGTGTGCTCACTCAACTGGCTAGGGGGTGAGGGCACTGTGTTTGACAACTGTCAAGGACTAGCGAGGTTCCCAGATGAAAGGGGGTGATATACCAGAAGAAGAGGCACGGGTGGGAAATGTGCATAGCAGTCCCAGCTAATAGCTATCACTGCCTACCACATAGTGCTACAAAACAGTGTAAGAATTATTCATTGAGTGCAAATGTTGGGGGAGTGGGGGTTAAACAGAGACCTATTCTAAGTGATTCTTGACTGTTTGTCCAGGTGTCATTCCTTGTTATAGGAGTTTTAAAAGCAGAAAATTCTCAACTGCTCATTCACCTAATACTCCGTGAAAGTATATATTCTTGAGTGTCCTAAGTGTGTGTCCTTTGAAATGTTTATATATATAAAAGATATTTTAAGTATAAAATCTTAAATATCTTTTACACTTAAAATATCTTTTATATTTTATATTTGTGCTTTTATAAGTTAAAAAATGTGATCACCATGACCCTCTATTTGGATGTGACAACCCTCCATTTTATAAAATAATTACTGTTGAATCAAAATTTTTGCTCAACGTATGCTATCCAGTTACCTGTCAAAGCCAACTGAATGAATGATGAAAAGGTTCAGATCAAAAGCAACTGGCTTAACTTCACAGAGGTTTTCATGCTTTAATTTAAAATGTGTCTATGTCTAACTGATTATCTCTCACATTTTATAAAGAAATATTGACGTTCTGTGAAGTATGCAGTGACCTCACTTCTGGCTGTGTGGGCAGGTTTCACTGCAGGCCTCTGAAGCATTGATATTCCTGTAACCTTTGAGGCAAGATGTGTGTGTAGTGTATTAATGAGCTGATTGAAGTGATGTACAGTAATTTCATCCTTGGGTAAAAACAGATGTGAAAGATTCTGTTTTAATATTTAATCAGCCTCCAAGCCTCTGTTGGCTTGTTTAAGTTGACCTGACAGCATTATACCTGGAAACACTTTGAATTAAACTCTGAGTGCTTGACCTTGTTCAAACAGTTGTAATTTAATAAGGCTGCTGTCTTGGTGGAGATAGTGTCACTAATAGGCAAATCCTCTTCTGACTGGGATTGTTCTGTTTGTGAGTGCTGGGGATGGAGAGATTCAGAGATTCTCATCAGTTTGTGGGGAGGAACTGGGATTTGAAGAAGTAAAAACAAATCTAAATTAAGAAAGTGTCTTTTAGAAGATCTTTAAAAACTTATCTTTTATTTTAATTTTTAGTCATATAGAAGTAATGTTTTTAATGTCATTTTGATTAGGCTCATTTTGGTTGAAAGGAATGGAAAATCATTTGTTAAAAAGAGAGCTGGAAACTTGTCAGAAATCAAAGAAGTGCTAGGAGGACTGCATACTCGCTTTGGCTCTCCTTGTCCTCCTGTTCACCCATCCCTCCACCCACCCATCCGTCCCTGCTTTTCTCTGTCTCTGTCTTGGGCGTCCTCTGCACGATAGCCTGTCTGCTCTGTCCTTTCTTCTGTTGGCTCCCTCAATCTCTGTTTCGTGTCCTTCTCTCTAGCCCATAGCTCCTCTTTACTCATCATTTCTGTTCTCTCATGCCATCAGTTTGCAGGGGCTCTTGTTAGTTTCAGCTCTCTTGTATCCTTTCAGCTCTAAGTCTTGCTGTCAACAAGTTTGTTTCCTTGTTCATGTTCCAGTTAGCTGGGTCTGAATGGCTCTCCTGATCTTTTTTGTGCCATATCCAAATTGCCCATGCTTTCCAAAGCAGGGGGAGCTGTGGACAAGACAGTTTTTGGCTTGAAGGAAAGATTAGTTGGGGCAAATACCATGATTTGCCCAATATAAATGTGTGTAGATATATATTTTCTGGTTCTAAGAGTACCATGTGCTTACTGGGGAAAAAATGAGAAAATTTTAAAAACTAATAAAAATACAGTTAAAATCTCCTATAAACGGACTATTCAAATAGCTAAACTACTTTGGTGTATTTCCTCTGATTTTTTTTTGCTTGTTTATACATAAACATAAAATACACATTAAACATCCCAAAATTTTAGAATCATAGTGGTAACATTTTAAAGATCTTCATATCTACTTGTTACCAGTGGCATCTGTAGGAATACTCTGGCTGTCAGGCCTACATTAAAAACTGTGGTAATTTGGTGTGAATCTTTTATTAATTCTTTCCTTTTGACTAATATTAAGTGTGGCATCATTAATCATGTTATATTATCTTCACTTTGGCTTGCATTACTTATCAACTCCTTTGAGAAGAGTTAATATTATTTTCATATTTCACAGTACTTGACATATTGTCTCATACTTAGTAGATGTTCAGTATTTGGTCTATGGTTTCTGCTTAATTTTTATGAAACTTGATTTCTGTGAGTGGGCAAAATACATTCATAAGGTTCCAGCTCAGAAGAAGGAAAAAGTAACAATGTATAGCACTAAGAATATGGGAAAACAACGGGGAAATATGCTAATTGCTTTTAAACGAACAGGGATTTTGGCAGTATTGTGGTATATGAAGGGTCTCCTGTAGGAAGCTGACTGGCTCTTCTCTTTTAGGAGCCCTCCCAGGGTGGCATTCATTACCTTGTCGGATTGCCATGGTCCAGTGTGGGTAGCAGAATCCTGAGAGACCCCCAGTGACCCTGCCCTTTGTATTATACCTTCCCCTTTGAGTATAGGTGGAACCTATGCATGTTTGAGATATCACCCATGATTCTATTACCTTGCTTGGCAGAGGGAGACTATCCAGGTGGGCTGATCTAATCACACAAGCCCCTTAGAAACCATATTGTCCAGCAGGTGGGAAGAAAGAGTGATCTGAAGCATGAATAGGATTTGATGTTGACTGCAAAGATGAAAGGGACCATGTGCCAAGCAATGTGGGTAGCTTCTAGAAACTGAGCATGGTCCCCAGCTGGCAGCCAGCAAAGAAACAGGGACCTCAGTCCTACAACCGCTAGGAACCGAATTATTCTAACAACCTAAACGAGCTTGGAGGTGAATTTTTCATAAGAGCTCATGGATAAGAGCAGAGTCTGGCTGACACCTTGATTTTGGCTCTGTGAGACCCTAAGCAGAGAACCCAGCTGAGCCTGACTGGATTTCTGACCCACTCAGCTGTGAGCTCATGAGTGGGTGTTGTTTTAAGCCACTGTTTGTGGCAGTAAGACTAATATAGTCCAGGGTCTGGCTAATTCTTAGCTTTGTCAGATTTTAACGTGATTTTCTGTGGATATCAAGGGTGGAGCTGTCTTTCAGGGGTAGACTTACAGGAGCCTAGCTGAAGAAACTGGTGTATGGAATCAGGAGGCCAGCATATTTATTTGTTTATTTACCTGAAAAGTAAATGTTCCAGGGACTGAGATACTCCATGTGGATGGTCAGTACATTATCTCCCTTAAGGCAGACCTGTGTAGGAGGCCAGGTGTGTATTAGTGAGCATGGCATCCAAACCATGAGTTAGATGAGCACAGCTTCCATGGCATCAAACAACTGTCTCACAACAGGGATGGCCTTCTCTATGTCTGGACAATGTTTAGATGGGTACTGCCAGCTTCTCTGGAGACTCACTGTATTAGTTTTCAATTACAGTGTAACACATAACCACAAGTTAGCAGCTTAAAACAATGAAAGTATATTGTCTCACAGTTTCTATGAGTCCAGGCACAGGTAACTGGGTCCCCTGCTCAAGGACTCACCAGGCTGAAATCAAAATGTCAGCGGGGATGTGGTCTCATAAGCTCACTGGTTGTTGGTGGAATTCAGTGCCTTATGGTTGTAAGACTGAGGTGCTCTTCTCCCAGAGGCTGCCCTGCCACATGGCCCTCTCTACAACGTAGCATTTTGCTTCTTCAAGGTCAGCTGGAAAATCTCCCGCACACTTTTGGTCTTTACAATCTCTGACCCCCTTTAAAAGCCTAGCCCTGTGTATGCTCATAGGGAGAGATTGTACAGGGGCCCAAATCTTGAGGGCATTGTAAAATTCTGCTCCCACACTTGCTTTCCCCTCAGCATCCCTTGATGACTGGCCAGCTTGCTGTTTGACACCTCCTTTCTTTAGCTGTGTTAATATATCCAGTCTTTGGGAGTCCAGGCTTGGTTGGATATTTCACATCTCTGAAGTGACTACATAGTTCTTCTCACATTCAGTATGTATTGATTTTTAAAATTTAAATTTGTGAACTTAATCACACCTTTATTTCTGTGATCCTCCCGCCTTTAGTAATTGGGGAATGGGATGAGGGGGAATTTCTTCATCTTAGTTTCAGAAGTCTTCACAGCAGTGGCCTCTATTTGTAGTTTGATGGTCTAAGGAGTTTAGATTATTAGAGAACTTCTACCCTCACTAGAATTTTGAAGACGTAACTTAAAATTACACTTACTAGATGTAGAAACTGGGGAGACAAAATGAGTTATTTGCACAGTTAAATTATTAGCTAGTGAAGAAGAGTTTTTATTTCTTGTTTATATCCTGCCTTCTCTCAATATGATGATGTCCAGTAAAAGGCATACATAGATAGTCTAAAAGTGAAGCAATTAAAAATTTTTCTATTATGGGAATTTGACAGTACAAAAAAACACAGATGTCCTTGCCCATTAAAGCGAACACCAAGGAGTCCAAAATATTTTCATGAGGTAGTTTTTTGCCATTGCCTGTCGGTTGTGAGAGATCATTGCCTCAGGCCACAGTGACTAGGTGTGTGGCAGAGTTAACCTGCCTGCTCTCTAGGGAAACCGTCAAGAAATGGGCAATAAATTAATAAGTAGAAAGTGTTCTCTGAGCTCCAGGCAGTTGTTGATTGACTGATGGAAAAGGTAGGCGGTAGGCTAATAGACGATGACACCCGAATTCAGCTGTTGCCTCTCAGCTGAACCCAACCCTGGGCTTCTGCTGCCTTTTGCTCCTTTTCCCTGAGTGTTGGTGGCCTGCAGGTTAAACAGGCGGGCTTGGGAATCGGGCTGCCTAGGGTAAATCCTCATTCCCCCATTTAACTCAGTCTCCCAGACTCTGTTTTTTTGTCTGTAAAATGAGGGTTAAAAGAGAGTCTCTGTAAAGCATTTAATACGTTGTTGGGCACTAGCAGTGGATTAAGGAGAAGAGGGCTGTGATGGGAGCTGTCAGCCCCAGCAGGCAGGAGTTAGAATTGTCTGGAATTGCCGGTGTAGGGTGATAATAAAAAGCAAACTGACTCTTGGTCGGTTTATTACTATTTTTAAATTCCCTACTGACAAGGCCCTCCCTATTGCCTGCACTCTGAGTGGACCACTCCTTCCATCCATGCCTTGCAATGCCACTGTCTTGCACATAAGGGCTCAAAAATGTATGCTGTTGTTGCCCTTCTCGCATTTCGGCTGAGGTGTATATTTTCGTTAAAGAGGATGATGTAGAAAAATTGGTTTAATAAAAATGATGAGACTTTTTAGTATGGTTTGTACACCATTAAGAGTGAAATATGGCAAAATCTGGTCTGAAAAATAGGAAAAAATATAGCAATAACTGATTAATAGAAAACCATAGGATTGGCTGGGCACAGTATCTCACACCTGAAATCCCAGCTCAAGACCAGCCTGACCAACATGGTAAAACCCCGTCTCCACTAAAAATACAAAAACTAGCTGGATGTGGTGGTGCACTCCTGTAATCCCAGCTACTCGGGAGGCTGAGGCAGGATAATTGCTTGAACTCAGGAGGCAAAGGTTGTGGTGAGCCAAGATTGTGCCACTGCACTCCAGCCTGGGTGATAGGGACTCCACCTCAAAAAAAAAAATCTTTTTTTTCCCTTTTTATATTTTTGTCTGGATCCTAAATATTGAGACATTTGAAAGATGTGCATATTTAGTTTAAGCAAATTCTGGTGGATTTGGTTGGTTCTCTCTGTAGTAAGAGTAGAGAAGAATGGTAGATGTGAAAAGAATATATTCTGAAAAGAATATGGGATAAGAGAAAATCAAGAAGGCAAGAAAATAATCATTTCCACCCTTTTATCTACTTTGAAATTCCCTCTTTTCTTACTTTGGTCTTCTGTTTCCTCTATAAACTATGCTTAAGAGACCAGAGTGAGCAGACTTCTTCGTGAAAACCTGAGCTTGGGAGTTGGGATGGTTTACAGTCTTGGCTTCAGTCCACTTTTCTGACTCAACACCCAGACCCCTTTCCAGCTAAATTTATTGTCTCCTGCTCCTGCTGGGCCTTTCTGGAGCGTCCGCCTCTGGAGTGCCCTCTGCTCTTGAGGTCCCAAACTGCCCATCCCACACCTACCTGGTCACAGCTTTGCAGTTTAAGTCTCCACATCCCAGTGACTGCTTCCTTTCCGGACCCCTTTACTGCATTTCAGCAGTGCTGTCAATCCTTCCTTTAAGTTTATGTCACTGGTTTATAGGGCTCATTCTTCCAGCCTGCAGATGTCAGTTGAGATTCCACTGTGATCAAAGCAGGATATTTAAGTTCTGCAGCGGGTGGGCTGCAAGTGGTAGAAATAGTTATTTTCTTGCCTTCCTGAATTTCTCTTGTTCCATTCTCTTTTCAGGATACATTCCTTTCACTACAGAGAGTTGTCTGCTCTCACTACAAACAGAACCAGCCAAACCCACCACGATTTGCTTAGACATAATGGGCAAGAACTTTCAGAACATTTGGAACTTTTCAGAACATTGGGTGGTCTTAGAGACTAGCCAGCACAGAAATCTCTTGAGAGTGAGATTTCATGAGGGTGTTACTGTGTTCCTTCTGGACACCTCCAGTTTCTCATTTGGCTGTCCTGTTTGTCAGCAGTGCATCCTTCATATTGAGCCCAAAACCTCCATTCATTCTGGTGTTCTTCAGTGCAGTCACACTGCTTCATGATGGCTTTTCTTCAGTGCAGTCATTTGCTTCATGTGGCTTTTCTTTTTTCTTTTTCTTTTTCTTTTTTTCTGAGGCAGAGTTTCACTGTTGTTGCCCAGGCTGGAGTGCAATGGCATGGTCTCGGCTCACTGCAACCTCCTCTGCCTCCTGGGTTCAAGCAATTCTCCTACCTCAGCTTCTCAAGTAGCTGGGATTACAAGTGCCCACCACTATGCCCGCCTAATTTTTGTATTTTTAGTCGAGACAGGGTTTCACAGTGTTGGCCAGGCTGGTCTCAAACTCTTGACCTCAGGTGATGCATCTGCCTTGGCCTCCCAAAGTGCTGGGATTACAGGCGTGAGCCACTGCACCTAGCCATGATGGCTTTTCCAATGCAAAACATTGCAATAGTTATTCCTTTGAACCTTATAAAATTACTGATTGTTATGTTTTGAATATTTGTCCCCTCCAAAACTTACATTGAAATGTAATCCCCAATGTGGCAGTATTGAGAGGTGGAGTCTTTAAGAGGTGATTGGATCACCAGGGCTTTGCCTTCATGAATGGGCTAATCCATTCATGGATTACTAGATTAATGAGTTAATTCATGAATTAATGGACTGATGGGTTATCATGGGAGTGGACCTGGTGGCTTTATAAGAAGAGTACGAGAGACCTGAACCAGCACATTCAGCTTCTTGCCATGTGATGCCCTGCACCACCATGAGATTCTGCAGATTCTTCCCCACCAGTGGGAAGGTCCCACCAGATGTGAGGCCCCTCGAACTTGGACTTCTCAGTCTTCATAACTATAAGAAATAAGTTCCTGGCCAGGCACAGTGGCTCATGCCTGTAATCGCAGCACTTTGGGAGGCCAAGGCGGGCAGATCACGAGGTCAGGAGATTGAAACCATCCTGGCCGAAGTGGTGAAACTCCGTCTCTACTGAAAATGCAAAAATTAGCTGGGCATGGTGGTGCGTGCCTGTAGTCCCAGCTACTCGGGAGACTGATGCAGAATCCCTTGAACCCGGGAGGCGGAGGTTGCAGTGAGCCGAGATTGCACTCCAGCCTGGGCAACAGAGCCAGACCCCGTCTCAAAAAAAAAAAAGAAAAAGAAAAAGAAATAAACTCCTTTTCTTTATAAGTTGCCTAGTTTCAGGCATTCTGTTATAAGCAATAGAAAATGAACTAAGACACTGATATTCAATTGTTTTAGCCTATAAAAATGGGAATTTTATGTGGGTCAACCTAGTATATTCCCCCTGATTCTCTGCTTTTCCAGCTCATATACTTTTGTAGTTTAGATAACCTCCTGTCAGTTAAATCATGATATAAGTTCTTCGTTCCTTTTTTTTCCTTTATAGTTTAAAAATTACTTTATGTGTATCTTTCCTCTGGTAGCCCCCTGAGACTTGCTTACTGCAAGCCCACATGCTGTCTTGACTCCTTTTCCCTGAATCAACTGTGAATTGTTCAGCAGCTTCTCTCCTTTTTCGTCTCTGAACCAAGGTTTCTTAATTAGAGTATCCACAAGTCTATATGTGAAGAGGTTGAGGGAAAAGTAACCACTGGGGACATGAGAAATCTGAAAAGTAATAGTTAGAAATGGCCATCTTAGCCTTATTAAAATGTAAGTAAGGCCGTGTATGGTGGCTCACACCTGTAATCCCAGCCCGAGAGGCCAAGGTGGGCAGATCACCTTAGGTCAGGAGTTCGAGACTAGCCTTGCCAACATGGCAAAACCCCATCTCTACTAAAAATACAAAAATTAGCTGGGCGTGGTGGCATTTGCCTGTAATCCCAGCTACTTGGGAGGCTGAGGCAGGAGACTCGCTTGAACCTGGGAGGTGAAGGTTGCAGTGAGCCGAGATCGCATCATTGTACTCCAGCCTGGGAGACAGAGCAAGACAACATCTCTAAATAAATAAATAAATATAATGTAAGACAAGGCCTTTTCCCTTATATCTATTTTAGGGTTTACCCTTGTGTGTGCAGAAAAATTGTTCCCTGTCCAGCTTATTATGGGCTGGATAGCAGGCAGAACTCCTCAGTTTGGGTTAGCATTGCATTAACAGAACTGCCACATCTTCCTGGATAATCTTCCTTTGTGCATAAGCTCCAGGCTCACTTTCTCTGCCTCACAGCTGTGCGCTGCTTTCCCTTAGCTTTCTTGGGTTCTGGATGGATACTGGCCTTCTGGGTGAGAAGGGGGTTCTTTGGCAAAAGGTGTTTTTGACATAATTTAGGACCTGCTTAGGTTCTACAGCAGACCTAAATTTCTTTCCCCAAGTTCTTTGTCTATATAGAGTACTCAGCACTCATTACCCATTCTCAGTTCTGAAGGAAATCTTATGGAGCAGTTGTAGTATTTATAGGGTAAGCAGAGTGCCCAGTTTCCATGCCCCACCCCAAACCATTTAGATCTCCGTCATGTATGTCAAGGGAGGAGTGAGTACATTTGTGTGGTCAGCTGCCTCTTCTTTTCCCTAACATTCTCACTTTTTCATCTTTCCTGCTTTCTTGAGGTCATTTATCTATTGAATAGGATGTCTATTGAAAGGAAAAACCTCCCCTAATCGCCTTTAAACTAATATTTCTTACTGGGCACGGTGGATCACCTGAGGTTGAGAGTTTGAGACCAGCCTGGCCAACATGGAGAAGCCTCATCTCTACTAAAAAAAAAAAAAAAAAATACAAAATTAGCCAGGCGTGGTGGCGCATGCCTGTAATCCCAGCTATTTGGGAGGCTAAGGCAGGAGAGTCGCTTGAACCAAGGAGGCGGAGGTTGCGGTGAGCCAAGATTGTGCCATTGCCCTCCAGCCTGGGCAACAAGAGCGAAACTCCATCTCAAAAAATAACTAAACTAATATTTCTCTTTTCTCAATAATAATGGCATGAAAAGAATTTTTTCTGGGCCTTTTCGAAATCCCAATACCCCCTCGTGGCATTTCCTATGTTGAAGTTTTCAACAGCCTTATCAGGAGGAGAAATGAGCTTAATTTTTGAGTTTTAGTGCTTAGGGACTCTGTCTTGGCTTCTAGAGATAACTTCACTGTGGGTACCCACAAATAATATGTTTAATTTTTTTTTCTAAACCTTTTGCTGATGGTCATTGCAATATTTTCTTGATTTTAATTTCCTGAGTTTTCTTCTTTCACATTTTTTCTTCTTTTTTTTTTTTTTTGGTGATATTTTTCCATATTCCATTATCTGCATCCTTCTCACTCTCCCTGATTTTTCAAACATCATGGACTACAGATCTGCAACCTCCCTGGTAATTCCTCTTGGGTTTGAGAGGAAGTTTGTCAAGGCCTGGAAACTTGAACTTGTATAAAACAGATGTCACCACTCATTTTAATGGAAGAAGGCATGGAGTAAATACAGATAGCACATAACAGCTATATGCATTCTCTTAAATTTCTTTCCCGATCTTGGGCTTGAGGTATTTTTATCTAATCTAGTCTACCCTTGCCATTTTCAAGATCTTTTTCTTTGATACTTGATAGAGAAGAGTGTCTTGTGTATTTTTCTTCCTTCTTGGAAGAATATATTTTAAAAAATGTATTTTGAGATTGAGTATTTTGTGAAACATCTTTCCTCTAAAATCCTCAAAGTAACTTTGCCTCTCTTTGATTTCTATGGGTAGTCCAGCAGAGAGTGATACACATGAGGATATTTCATAAACACTGCTTGCATTCCTCTGGGATTTGTACTCCTAGATGACAGCATATATATGCATGTGATTCTGTGTGTGTAAACATGCTTTAAAAATTTATTGAACATAGTTTTTAGCTGTCTTTACTCACTTTAAACCTTAGTCTACTTTCTTTTTTTTTTTTTTTTTTTTTTTGAGACGAAGTATTGCTCTGTAGCCCAGGCTGGAGTGCAGTGGCGCAGTCTCGACTCACTGCAACCTCCTCCAGGTTCAAACGATTCTCCTGCCTCAGCTTCCTGAGTAGCTGGGATTACAGTTGCCCACCACCATGCCTGGCTAATTTTTTGTATTTTTAGTAGAGACAGGGTTTCACCATGTTGGCCAGGCTGGTCTCAAACTCCTGACCTCAAGTGATCCGCCTGCTTCAGCCTCCCAAAGTGCTGGGATTACAGGTGTGAGCCACTGTGCCCAGCCTTTAGTCTACTTTCTGTTTTTACAATTCCATGCCATGTTTATTGAAAGCATGTTGTTGGTTTCTTTTGATGCCTCCCCTGTCTTTCTTCTCATCATGATTTTAAAAATTAATACTTTGTAATATTTGAGATTTTTATATCCATGTCAAGTTAACTTTTCCTGAAAAATATTTTGATACATTTTCTAGAATGTTAGTGTATTGTGTTTATAACATGGGGGAAAATGAACTGTTTCATTTTTAAATTTATTTTTATTTATTTTTGTTATTATTATTTTTTAAGAAACAGGGTCTTGCTCTGTTGCTCGGGCTGGAGAGCAGTGGCATGATCCTGGACTCAAACAATCTTCCCACCTCAGCTTTCTGAGTAGCTAGGACTACATGCGTATGCCACCATGCCCACCTAATTTTTAATTTTTTTGTAGAGACAGGGTTTTACTATATTGTCCAGACTGGTTTTGACCTCCTGGGCTCAAGGGATCTTCCCACCTTGGCCTCCTAAAGTGTTAGGATTGTAGGTGTGAGTTATCACAGCCAGGTGCAGTAAGTGTTTATGATTAATTTAAAAGCAGATGCTGTGCTTTTCAAAAATTATGCTCAATTTTTTTTTAATATTACAAAGGACTTTTAGACTGGCTTCCTCCTAAACATTTCTTCAACTCCTATCAAGTTCAGTCTGCAAATATCCTAATTTCTAGGTTGTTTGGGAATGTTAATTGATTGTCTCATGTATGTATGTATGTATGTATGGATAGACAGATAGATGAAGGTTGAAGGATGGATGGATAGATTAGATAGATGGTTGGATGGATGGATAGATAGATAGATAGATAGATAGATAGATGAAGGTTGAAGGGTAGGGCTGAAGGAGGAATTCCAGCTTTCCAGTAGATTTTCTATCAAGCAGTCATTCATATATATAACTTCCTGTATTGTTAGCCAAAGTTCATCCATGTCTCTTGTATTTAGCTCTCTGTCTGTATTGTAGAAAGCTTATTTATTATGTGAGCATTTTGCTTTCTCCTATCCCTCCCTCTTTCTTTAACATCAGTTATAACAGCTGTGAATATAGTTTATAATATGAGCAGCCATATTCAGTTTTTAGGCTTTCAAAATCACAAATACAAAGGAGGATATAATACATAGTCCTATATTTTATACAAATTGGGACACTTTTCTTCGTTTCTTATTTCGTGGCATTGCCTAACTATAGTCAAGCTAATGACCCATGTAGATTTAGTGTTGTACCTGGTGTCCGTGTCCCTGTGAATGTGTCATGTTGTGCTGGCCTGATTCCCCAACATCAGCCCCAGGGAGCCAGCAGCTGGAGCAGCTGTCATCTTGTGAAAGCAGAGTGTCCTTGTTGCTATTGATTGGGTTGTTCAGTCAATTGCAAAAAAGTGGATCTAACTGTCAATGGTAGTTATATGATAATCCTGGAGATAAATAACTGTCAAGTGAAGTATTACTTGAATTTAGGACTTGAAGAGAGAGAAAGGGGTATGAGTAGTTGGAGGGGAAGATTTGCTATAACAAGCTATTATTCAGTGTGGTTATTTTGTATGACAGGTAAGTCTGCAGGTATCTTTTGTTAGATAAATCAGAAATTAAGCATTCCCTTTGTAAAACTCCAAACAAGATTTTGAAACACCATGGTCCCCCCTTATCCACCTCCAAGATCTCCAGTGGATGTCTGAAACCACTGATAGTACTGAAGTCTCTATATATTATGTTTTTCCCCTGTATGTAATACATACCTGTGATAAAGTTTAATTTATAAATTAGGCACAGGAAGAGATTAACAAAAATAAGTAAGAATAGAACAGTTGTAACTATGTGTTCTATTAAAAGTTATGTGAATTTATTTTCTCTCTCTCTCAAAATATCCTGTTGTGCTGTGTGTTCACCCATTTTTGAGCTGCCGTTGACTGTGGATAACAAACCACAGAAAGTGAAACTTCACATAAAGGGGGACTACTGTATTCTCATAATGTTAATTGCTTCTAGAATTCACAAGGATTGAATTAAACTTGAATCTTGCTAAAGAAGTACTTTATTATTCGATGTTAGTCCAGCAACAACTTATAGTGTAGAAATTTGCCCTTTTGAGGGTGAATACACAAAGGTGAAAGAAAACTTGTGTGCCCACGGTCCACTAACAGATAAGCTTCTGGAGGCCAGAATTAAACCGCCCTGCAGGGGAGCCATCTCCCAGGGTTTCCCCAGCAGAGAGCTGTGCCCAGTGCCGGGGTCTCTTGCTTACCTGTTTCTCTGTGCCAGTACAGTAGACCTGTTTTTAAGCCTAGCATGAGCCTTAAGTATTACTGGCTGGGAGTGGTGGCTCATGCCTGTAATCCTAGCACTTTGGGAGGGTGAGGCAGGCGGATTGTCTGAGCTCAGGAGTTTGAGACCAGCCTGGGCAACATGGTGAAACCCTGTCTCTACTAAAATACAAAAAATTAGCCAGGCATGGTGGCGGGCACCTGTAGTCCCAGCTACTTGGGAGGCTGAGGTAGGAGAATTGCTTGAACCCAGGATGCAGACACTGCAGTGGGCTGAGACCACGCCAGTGCACTCCAGCCTGGGTGACAGAGCGAGACTCTGTCTCCCACAAAAAAAAGAAAAAAAAAAGTATTAGTTATTTAGTAAGTCCATAGCATTTTGTTCACACAGTGTATCATTGTGCTTTTCTGTTTCAAAGTGTATTTAATCTAGAAATTTTAAGTCCTGTGACAGAAAACAAATGCTGTTCTCACAAAATACGAGAAATCAAATTCCATCTTATTATTTAAATTAATTCTTTTTTAACTGAAGAATTGTTATGTGGGTAGCTTTCAACATAATTTTTTCAATATTAGATGCTTATAACTAATGTGGATTTAGTTAATTCAATGTTTATCACATTTAATTCTTATTTACTACAAAGGTTAAAGCAATTTTATTTCTTCTGGAAACTTTTAGGATCTTGTGAGTGAGGCACGTCAGCCAAAAGTGGCAACTTTTTCAAGCAACTGGCTCAAGAAATTAGGAATTTCTCTAATAATGAGCCATCGTTTTTTGAATTCAACAATTTAAAAGGGCTGCATAGTTAGGATATGATTCCAGTTTCCCCTCAGTGCAAATTGATATTTTTTTCTGTTGACACATTCTACTTTGTTTTCGAAGACTAGTTTGTAGTGTTCTTTTAAAAGCAAAGAAAATATCTTTAAAAATCCCAGCTTTTTGGCTGGGTACGGTGGCTTCATGCCTGTGATCCTAGCACTTTGGGAGGCTGGGGTGGGAGGATCACTGGAGGCCAGGAGTTTGAGACCAGTTTGGGCAACACAGGCACTCCATCTCTTTAAAATAAAAAATAAAAAAATAAATAGCCAGGCTTGGTGGCCCACAGTTGTAGTCCCAGCTACTCGGGATGCTGAGGCAGGAGGGTTGCTGGAGCTCAGGTATTCAAGGTTATAGTGAGCTATGATTGAGCCACTGCACTTTAGCTTGGGCAATGGAGCAAAACCTTGTTTCCTTTAAAAAAAATTATTAAAACATGCTCTTACTTTGGCAAAAATATATGTTTCTTCATAGTGATGATAATCATAATGATACATTATTACTATATGCAGCTTATAAGAATCAGTTGTCTAATGTATCCGTGTAAGTTTCTCTGTGGTTTTAAGAATCATTCCATAGGCTGATAAATGCATACTCTCTTCACCCCATTGTACATCCAGCATTCTGAATTTTTCTCACTTCCTTGAATATGCCATGTTCCATGCACTTGTAGATCTTCCACCACAGAAGGTGCCTCATCTGTCCAGAACCCCTGCCATAGCTCTGCTCCCTTTGTCTAGCTAACACTCACTCATCCTTTAGATCCCAGTGAAATGTCACTTGCATCTGGGAGGCCTTTCTGACTAGGTTCTGAGCTTCCTTTGCATTCTGTTTTTCATTGACATAATGACATCACATTTATTAGTATTGTCTCATTGTAAACCCCAGTAAGGCAGGAACTGTATCTCTCTGTATCCCCAACACTACCACAGTGCCTGGTGCATGTTAAATTGCAGTTAATATTTCTAGAATGAAAGAGTGCTTCCATCCTTCATCATCCGCCTTTCAGATAAAGAAGTATCTAGTTACCTTTGTCTTAAATTAAAACAATTTCAAAAGGTTGCATGTGCTGGTGGACCAGTTGAAATCCACAGCTCCCATATTGCTGCTCATTGCCACTGTTGTTGATGCCCTGAAGATGATTTAAAATTCAGTTATGTTGCTTGTGATGGTGGTATTTAAAAATCTATAATTTTGGCTGGGCGTGGTGGCTCATACCTATAATCCCAGCTCTTTGGGAGGCCAAGGCAGGTGGATCACAAGGTCAGGAGTTTGAGAATAGCCTGGCCAACAGTAGAGAAACCCCGCCTCTACTAAAAATACAAAAATTAGCCGGTCGTGGTGGTGTGCACCTGCAATCCCAGCTACTCAGGAGGCTGAGGCAGGAGAATTGCTTGAACCCGGAGGCGGAGGTTGCAGTGAGCTGAGATCGTGACACTGCACTCCAGCCTGGGCGATAGAGCAAGACTCTATCTTGAAGAAAATAAAAAATAAATAAATAAAATCTATAATTTTTATACTCATGTGCTATTATAGTGACCTTGTGAGACATCATAATGCCTTAATGATAGCTTGTCTTGTTTTTACTTTCACTTACATCTATAGTTCCAAATGTTTTATTGAATTGTGCTTTATTTGATAATTCATAGTTGTAAACTGACCTCATCCCATATTTGTATTTTTACAATCTCAACAGTTTTATCAGGGACATATTTTTATATTCTGTAGCATAATACAGTGCCTTCTGTAGAGCTTAGTTTCATGTGCAGTCATGTGTCAGAATGAAATATCTGCCCAGTGGTATTGAATTTCATGTATTACGATTTACATATTCTTCTGTGTATCACCTGGTTTTATATTACCCAGAGAATGCTTATGGTGGTGGTTGAGAGTTGTGTATTGCTATTGACTGTACGGGCCATAGACATATTTGTAGGTATATTAAATTTGCTTTGTACTTCTCACACAATTGATTTGGTGGTCATTCTTCTTAATTATACTTGATGGGTGCATACATAAATTCATTCTTGGTTAAAAAAATTCAGATAGTGTAGATATGGCAGTGGTTCCTTTAATCCCTCCAATTATTTATTTACCTTATATATCTGGGAACTTTGTATAAAAACTAAACACTGGCCTGGCACGGTGGCTCATGCCTGTCATCCCAGCTCTTTGGGAGGCCCAGGCGGGTGGATGTCTTGAGCTCAGGAATTTGAGAACAGCCTGGGCAAAATGTGGCGAAACCCTGTCTCTACAAAAAAATACAAAAGTGACCCAAGTGTGGTGGTGCACACCTGCAGTCCCAGGTACTCGGGAGGCTGAGGTGGGAGGATTGCTTGAGCCTGGGAAGTGGAGGCTGCAGTGAACTGAGATCACACCACTGCCCTTTGGCCTGGGTGACAGGCCGAGACCCTGTCTCAAAAAACCTGAACACTTCTTTGTTATGTTTCTACAATTTGACAGAATAATTCAAGTCAGCCAAGCACTTTAAAAATTATTTTGAAATAATTTTAGATTTATAGGAAAGTTGTCAAAATAGGGTAGAGTTAATTATATATAACCTTATGCAGTTTCCCTGATAACCACTTATATAACCATAGCACAGTTATAAAAAAAGTTATCAGGAAATTCACTGGTATAATACCATTAACTAAACTGTGGCCCTTTTTGACTTTCACTGGTTTTTCACCTCCTGTATTTTTCTCTGTTCCAGGATCCCATCCAGGATCCCACATTACCTTCAGTTGTTGTTTCTCCTTTATTTCCTGCAATCTGTTAAAGATTCTAATCCTTTCTTTGTCTTTCATGACTTCAGCAAACAGTTTTGGTTGGATACTTAGTATATACCAGTCACTGAGATTGGTGCTTGAGGGAAGGGAGATAAATGAATGGATGAGACATGGCCCTTACCTACTGAGGTGAGCCAACACATAGACAAGTAATGCTAAAACAATGTAGTGCCTTTAAAAGGCCTTTGTACTATCTCCCTAGAGAAGAGAGAGTTGCTGACTCACTGAATAACAGTGTTGAGGCAGCATTTTCAGAAGAAATGACATTGATCTGGGTCTTAAAGAATGGGGAAACTTTTCCTTGTGGAGAAATGGAGTGGAAGAGGAGTTCATCATGGACAGGCAGGGGAATTTGGCATGAAAGTGTGAAAGACTGGCTTGTTTGCAGACTGGCAAATCACTTGATAGGAATGGAGCATAGGGTATGTGAAGAACACAGTGAGGCATGAAACTAGAAGAGTAGTTACAAAGCTACCTTTTTTCATTACTTTTTATTAATAAATATATCCTCATATTTGTAGGGTAAGTTTTGGCTTAAATTTTTTTTTAATCTCGTTATTCATACTTAATGAGCATTTAATTTGTAATCAGTGTTTCTAGTTTTAAACTGCACAACATTAAGATTGTTACTGTACTTTTGGAAAGAAAAAGAGAACAAATAATTATGCTTAGCTGTTGCAATAGCATCTAATAGCATTTAAATTCTGTTAATAAAGAATATGAATTTATTCTGTAATGCCTATTGGGCACCTATTATATGGCAGGCACTGTTTGAGGTGAGAGAGATATAGCAGCAAAGAAAAGAGAAAAACTCCTGCTCTTGTTCTAATATATTCTAGTGGTCCTAGTTGCAATATGTTTGAACTAACATGGTAGTTCAGTCAACAAGTCAAATGTTAACTGCCTAGCATGTTATCTAGATGCTCAGCAGATTTTTAAAAAATGAATAGATATATGACTGGTTCTTGAAGGAGTAAAAGAATTTCAGGCTGGGCACGGTGGCTCATGCCTGTAATCACAGCACTTTGGGAGACCAAGGCGGGCGGATAACCTAAGGTCAGGAGTTCAGGACCAGCCTGGCCCAACATGGTGAAACCTTGTCTTTTCAAAAAATACAAAAATTAACCAGGTGTGGTCGTGGGCCCCTGTAATCCCAGCTACTTGGGAGGCTGAGGCAGGAAAATTGCTTGAACCCAGCAGGCAGAGGTTGCAGTGAGCTGAGATTGTGCCATTGCACTCCAACCTGGGTGACAAGAGTGAAACTCTATCTCAAAAAAAAAAAAAAAGAATTTCATTGAGTAGAGGTTTGCTGGCACGAGTAATTTTTGTTTATTTTATATGCATTCTTGGAGATTATTCTTAGATAGTTAGAACACATTGAAGATATTATTTCATTGTCTTTTGACTTCAATTGTCAATCTAAGGTAATTTTCTTTTCCCTGGCTGTCTTTAAAAATATTTTCTCTGGGCCGTGCATGGTGGCTCACACTTGTAATCCCAGGACTTTGGGAGGCTGAGGCAGGTGGATCACCAGAGGTCAGGAGTTCAAGACCAGCCTGGACAACATAGCAAAACCCCATCTCTACTAAAAATATATTTAAAAAATGGGCCAGGCGTGGTGGCAGGTGCCTGTAATCCCAGCTGCTTGGGAGGCTAAGGCAGGAGAATTGCCTGAACCTGGGGCGCGGAGGTTGCAGTGAGCCAAGATCACAACACTTCACTCCAGCCTGGGCAAAAGAGCAAAACTCCATATCTATCTATCTATCTATCTATATTTTTTTCCTCTGGTTTTTATTTTTGAAGTTTTTGTACAATATATCAAGACACAGATTTATTTTTATTTATTCTGCTAGGTATCTGAGGATTGGTATTTTAGTTCAGGAAAATTCGCAGCCATTATTTATTCACATACTGTTTGTGCTTCATCCTCTTTTTTTGTTTGTTTTTTTGAGATGAAGTCTTGCTCTGTCGTCCAGGCTGGAGTGCAGTGGCATGATCATGGCTCCACTGCAACCTCTGCCTCCTGGGTTCAAGCTATCCTCCCACCTCAGCCTCCCGAGCAGCTGGGATTACAGGTGTGCTCCACCACACCCTGCTAATTTTTAAATTTTTTTAGTAGAGATGGGATTTCATCATGTTGACCAGGATGGTCTTGAACTCCTGACCTCAGGCGATCCGCCCACCTAGGCCTCCCAAAGTGCTGGGATTAACAGGCATGAGCCACCATACCCGGCCTGCTTCATCCTCTTTTAATCTCATTTTCAGTCTCCAATTAAACATATGTTAAAATTTCTCACTGTATGCTCTATGCCTTTACCCTCTTTTGTGTTTTTCATCTTTTTCTGAGCTGTACTCAGTTTACTGAATCTCTCTTCAACTATATCTAATGTGTCATTATAGAATTTTTATTGTTATTTATCAAATTTGTCATCTTTTATAGTTTATAGTTCCCTGTTAAAACCATTTAGCTTGGTTTTTATCTCTTTGAATATAGTTAATGTCATTGTTTTTAAATCTTTGCCTGTATTTTCAATATCTGAAGTTCCTGTGGGTCTTCTTCTGTAGTTTCTTGTTTCTGCTGGTTCTGACTCATGGTGTTTGTTTTTTCCTGTGCCTGATTACATCCTGGATATTGTTTTTGAAAAAGTATTTATAGAAATAATTTGAGGTCGAGAATTTTCATATGCTTCTGCCTTCTGCCTAGGTTGTACAGTTTAAGGCCTCCTCAAGCCAAGTTCATGATTCAGGTATTGTGAGTTGGGCTGCAAACCTGTGTGCAGGCTGGTTACTTACAGTTCACTTTCCCTCTTTGTAGCCCCATTTACAGTAGGGGTTGGTATCCTTGAGAACCCACCTGCTTAGGCTCCAGATGTCACCAAAATTTCACATCAGCTTTATTTCCTGGATTGGTAAATATAACCCCATGATAAAAATGGCTCTGAGTGTTGGGTTTACCTCTTGGACTTCCTGTCCTCACCAATTCTTGACTGAGAATTCAACCCTATGTTGTTAGCTCTTTGAATTACCTATTCTGTCCTCATTAGAAGAGTGCCTCCAGCATTTATTGCCTAAACATGACAGCTGAGTATTTTAGTTTGATTTTTTTTAAACATTTGCTAATAATATGTTTTCAACCAGATCATAAACTTTGTGGATAAGGTCCCTGTCTGCTATTTCTTAACCCTTCTCATATAGCATTTAATACAATGTTAGGTGGATAATTGGTTCTCTTGGCCAGTTGACTGATCAAGAGGCAATTCTCCAAACTCCGGTGATTTCTCCTTTTCGTTTGTAAGACTGCTTTTATACCCCAACAAAGAGACTTGTTATAATTTAATAGTGGCTGTGTCCATTTTTCTTTTCTTCTTTGCTGTTCCATCCCAAGGTGGGATGGCCCCAATTAGACTAAGCACTGAAACCCTGGGCATAAAATGGTGCCCAGGGAGCTTTTCTTCATATTAATTTGTGTGTACTCTAAAAGGAAAGATTATTTGGCTTGCTCATAAATCCAAAATTTTGGTGATGAAAATATGTTTATAATTATTTCTTTTGAGCTTGATTTGTTGTGGATTTTTTTCTTTTATTTTGGCTTAAGATCAAATGGTTTCCTAATGTGTATGGGTCACTGTAGTCTAAATTTTTTTTTTTTTTTTTGAGATGGAGTTTTGCCCTTGTTGCCCAGGCTGGAGTTAAATGGCGAGATCTTGCCTCACTGCAACCTCCACCTCCCGGGTTCAAGTGATTCTCCTGCCTCATCCTCCTGAGTAGCTGGGATTACAGATGCCTGCCACCACGCCCAGCTAATTTTGTATTTTTAGTAGAGACAAGATTTTATCATGTTGGCCAGGCTGGTCTGGAACTCCTGACCTCAGGTGATCCGCCTGCCTTGAACTCCCAAAGTGCCGGGATTGTAGGCGTGAGCCACCGTGCCTGGCCTCTAAATATTTTTAAAGTATAGATGTTTTTAAACTTGTAGCCCCTGAGTGTGAACTGTCCCTTGCTGTTTTTTGGGCGTCTATCAAGGCATTTGTTCTAACCACTGAGTAAGAAGGCCGTCACTAAGGGGGTTGTAGCTGTACCTTTCTTCTTTTTATCTTTAATTAACATGCATTGACTGCCTGGTATGTTAGAAACAGACCTGCCTGTTACAGTCTCATTCCCTTCCATACTCATCCTTGCTTGTGTGGCTACCTCCCAAGCTAGGACTGCAAGACCCTTATCACTCCTGCTTACTATTGGTTTTTGTGTCCTTTTGGCAATTTTCTAGTGGCTGCTTGAACTATTGGTTGTCAGATTGACCTGATTTGTTTCACTTGTAAACAAAATGCTTAAGCCACTGTTGATTTTTGTGGCAGCTCAGTTGCTTAGAGCAAGGTGTTAATGAGACATCGGTCATAGGTCCAGGCTCTGGGTTGACTGGTAAGCTTTGCTCTGGCCCATGGCCACAGATCCTGACTCCCCCTTGCCAGCTGTCTTGCACATGTAGCTATGGCTCATTATGGGGACACAGCAGGGGGTGGAGATAAGACAAGGCAAATCTGTCATCTCTGCCAGAAAAGACAACTCCTACTGATAGGTCAGTAACCTTTTCATTGGAAGAACAGCACATTAGTATTAGCTTCTGTAGATGTGTCTAACTGAGTCTTTTTCTTAAAATAACTCATGTGATTGTATGGGTTGTCTGCAGCAAGTTTAGAATACTGCTCACATTTTAAAGCATGTTTGAATATAAGGATGGCTTTTTAGTTTGTAAAGATTATTGTCCTTAATCAGGGATTCTTAATATCATTCTCTAAAATAGAAAAGTGAGCTTTAGAAGTCAAATTTGATAAAGCTCTAGAAAACAACTGCAAAATTGCTGTTATAAAGAAACCTGTCAAATTTAGGAAGTGCCCTCCAGGAGCCCTTCATCCCAACCAATCCTCTCCTAAAAGAAAGGAAAAAAAGAAGAAAGATGGCTAGGTAGATGGAATAGTGATCAGAAAAAAAGAACTTTTCTAGAAAAGCATACCAGTGTGCTCTTTACCAGAGCATTTTAGCAGGTAATATTTTACAAAGGACCCAGCAGATAATTGGGCAGGTTTTCTCTTTAGGAACTTAGTGTTGATGGCCTGAATTAATCTGACCAGGAATTTAGACATTTCTTCATGATATATTTTGAGTCCATAGATGATCTGATTCTATTGTGACTTCAGTTTTTAACTTACATAGTGTTAAGCAAAAGGATGTGTGTGTATGTATGTGTGTTTGTTTTACATCCTAAAGGTATTACAGGCCCCATGGTAAACTTTTTGGCTCAAGTGAATCCAGAGTTTGGTATATGTAACCTCCGGTGGTGGTTCATGAACAAACACTTCATTTCTGTAGTCATATATTTTTTTTAAAGAATAAAAGTGAGCCAAGTTTAAAACTTGTTAAGAAAATAATAGCACAGGTGATACACAGATGAAGCAAAATTGCCGTGGATGGTCTGGGAATGCCTGAGGACTGAGAAACACAGGCTGAATTATACACTGTGGCAGAAGAAATTATAGGCCCTTAGAAACAGGTAGAGGTTATTGGAAAGATTCAAGCACCTAATGTTTAGTTAGAAGGTAAGTAAGCTGGTTTCTTAAGTTCTTGTTTATTTATTGGGTGTGGGCTTAGGATAAGTTAGTTTGAAATAGATCTTAGAGAAGTAAATGCAAGACAACTTTATTAATGAGTCATGGGCAAACAATTCTATTATTAGAAGTAGTATAGAAAAGGAGTAGGAGAAGTAGAAGGGAGGAAGTCTAGCATTCATTCGTTTATTTATTCATTAATTCAACCACTATTTCTTGAGCACCTGGTGTATGTCAGGCACTGTTGTAGGCACTGGGGACACAGCAGGGAGCAAAACAGACAAGTCTCTGCCTCATGAAATTCATTTACATCCTAATGGGAAGAGACAAATAATGTAAGTGAGTATATAGCATGTCAGCTGTGAGAAATGCTATGGAGAAAAATAGAGTAAGGGAATTAAGGAGTGATAGGATGGGGAGGCATTGCTTTTTTTAAATAGTTTGATGAGGAAAGACCTCTCTAAGAAAGTGACATTTAACTTGACTTCTGAGGGAAGTGAGGGAGCATTCCAGGCATGGAGAAGGAGTGTTCTAGATGGAGGGAACAGCAAGTGCAAAGAGCCCTTGACATGTCTGAGAAACAGATAAGAGGCCAGTGTGGCTGGCGTGGAGAGAGAGGGGAGAGTCGTCGAGTAGTAAGAGGTGAGAGCAGATGGGAGGAAGGTCTCAGCACAGGTCAGGCCTCTGGCTTTGCTGAGAGTGATGGATGCCTTTGCAGGGTTTTGAACAGAGGAGGCACATGATTTGACTTAACGTTTTAACAAGCTGTTTCCTGCTGCTGTGTTGAGAATAAGCTGTAGGCGGCACCAAGGTGGCAGCTGGGAGGGTATTGCCACAAAGCAAGCAAGAGATATGATGGTTTAGGCCAGTGGTAATGGTGGAGAGTGTGAGAAGAGGACAGATTCTGGATGTATTTTGAAGTAGAGCCCACAGAATTTGTTGATGAACTTGATGCAGAGTGTTAGAAAAAGAGAAGACTTCAAGGTTATTGGCCTGAATAACTGGAAGGATGGAGTTATCTATCACTGAGATAAACAGAGGTTAACAGAAGTAAAGGGGAGAGATGGCCATGGTAGAAGGTGGATTGCACCTTTAAATTTTTAAAACATATTTTTATTTAAAATAGCCCTCACTCCCTGGCCCAGTGCACACAAAGGACCTGATTTGCTTTTACCCTGAGTTTGTCACTGTAGATATCCTGGAATACTTCGTTAAAAACTGTAAATAAAGTAGCCATAATACGGCTCATTTTGTTCAGATTCTAAAAAAAAAAAATTCCTTCATAAGCAGTTGGTTTCCAAATAGCAATGCATGCTGTCAGTTTGGTGACTAATTGGGTTAGAGGTTAATAGCAAGGCAGTCCTATAAACATCAACGGGAGTGGTGTATCCAAATGAAAGCTTGCATTAGGCAACAATTCAAAGAATGAGAATGACTAAATACCATGTTACAAGCCAAGTGAATTATATTAAGAGTTTTAACTTTGAGAGAAAGGGACGTTACCCCTGAAATAACTATCTTAGTTGGATCTTCCCTACTTAATACACATAGTTGGGTTGTAAAAATGTAAAGGTTACCATCAAAACAGCACTTCTTAACCACGAAATTGACTAACTTTGTAAAATTAGAAATTCTGTTACTTACTTCCTACTGTGCTGATTGGATATTCCTTCTTTTGCCAAAAGAACAGAAAGTTGGATTTTGTGCCTTCTAGCCGAGAGAACCACACATCTCTCTCTCTATAGACCAGCTAAATGCTTCCTACTGCTCGGTGATGAAATCAGATCATGGAATCAGTCATTTTGCTATACTGAATTTTTTTTTTTTCAGCTGTGTTCTAATTGAAACTTTGGGGAATAAAGTAATTCTTAACATCTGAAAGTTTAAAGGTCTGATACTAGAATTTATGGGGTGGTAGAGGAGATCTTTTAGTCTCTGTATCCAAACCAAAATGTAAATTTACTTTTATTTATTTTTTATTTTTTGAGAAGGAGCCTCGCTTAGGCTGGAGTGCAGTGACGCGATCTCGGCTCACTGCAACCTCTGCCTCCCGGGTTCAAGCAATTCTCCCTACCTCAGCCTCCCAATTAGCTGGGATTACAGGTGCCCTTCACCATGTCTGGCTAATTTTTGTATTATTTAGTAGAGACAGGGTTTTGCCATGTTGGCCAGGCTGGTCTTGAACTCCTAACCTCACGTGATCCGCCCACCTCAGCCTCCAAAATTGTTGGGATTACAGGCGTGAGCCACTGAGCCTGGCCAATTTCTTTTTTTATTGTGGGATAATCATTCCATACTTCTCCCTCCTCTCTAGTCCCCACCCCACCCCTCCTTTTTCCCCCCACAAGTGAAGATGATTTCCTGTGCTGGTCTAGGATTAGTTTTGTTACAGTCTGTCTTTATAAGAACATTTCTTTTCCATAATCCAGAAGCATTTTGTAAAACCTATGCCTGGAAACTGAGTCACTTTTTATTGCTTAGATTTCCTTCACAGAAAAACATAGGTTCTGTTGGATGAGTATTTGTTGTGAAAGCAAATTATTAAGGGGTGAAAATTGTCTATACAAGTTGATGTATAGGAGGATATCTGAACTGGATTAGTTGCTCTTTTATCTGTGTTTTCAAAGCTCTTTAATAGTAACTCTTATAACACTTATAACAGTGTTATCACTATTGTTTGGGCATCATTCCATTCTGCTAGACTGGGAATTCTTTTATAATACAGTGCCTGATAGGCATCCATTCATTCCTTGAAATAATGTATTGAGTGCTCATTATATGCTTGAAATAGAGTGTGTGCAGGAGCCAGAGCATTCGGCAGAACAGATGCAGCTTGTGTCACATGTGCGTACAGCCCATGGCAGGGTGGGGGGCAGGGGAGCCAGCAAACAAGATACAGATAACCGCGCTGTGCAGTGCCAATATGCACGGGAACAGTGACTGTCCCCTACGTACATAAATGCATAGACCTCATATGTGTATTGTGAATCCTCAATAATTGTTGAATTTGACTTTGAAATTAAACACTTGATATTTTAGACTAGTCAAAAATGGGATATGTTATTATTTTAATAAAAACACCATTGTATCCGGCCGGGCACAGTGGCTCACGCCTATAATCCTAGCACTTTGGGAAGCCGAGGCGGGCAGATCACCTGAGGTCAGGAGTTCAAGACCAGCTTGGCCAACATGGCAAAACCCCATCTCTACTAAAAATACAAAAATTAGCTGGGTGTGGTGGCACACGCCTGTAATCCCAGCTACTTGGAAGGCTGAGGCAGGATAATCGCTTGAACCCTGGAGGCCTAGGTTGCAGTGAGTCGAGATTGCACCACTGCACTCCAGCCTGGGCAACAGACTGAGACTCTGTCTCAAAAAACAACAATGACAACAAAAATAACACCATTGTATCCATATTGCCTACAGGAGAAAATGCAGATCACTTATTTTATGTACGTGTTGAATCATTTTAAATAACCTGACGGAGGTCCTTTCTTGGGCCCATGCCTCTGCACATGTTGGGCATGTTGTAGTTGTCGTTACTAGCAAGACACACCCACCCTTTAAGATCAGTCTAAATGCCACCTTGTTCCCTCCATGTAATCTCAGAACTTCTTTAAGGGCAAGGACCAAATTACATCTGTGAAACCCTAGAGTTTGATCTACCACTTCACATGGAGGCATGGGACAGAAGTTTTGTTAATGAGTGAATGTATCCATTTAAGTTCCTTCTTCAGTACACTCTTGAGACCTATTCTGGCTTTCCCAGGAAACAGCTGAACGAGTGACCTCCAATCAAGTCAGCTCTGTGTCAATCCTTCATTTTCGGATGTTTTTTCTTCCTTTTCTCACAGGGTCATAAGGATCAAATGTAATAATGATGTAAGAGTTAAGCGTATTCAATAAAGGGAGGCAGTGGAATCATCACAATGTTGATCATCACAATCAACATTATTATTACTACACCACTATAGTTCCTTGTAATACACAGTCCAGAAATATTATCACAAAATCTCACTGAGGATGTCATTGTTCTGGGTTTGACCTAGATGTTGATGTAATGAACAGTTCTCTATCAGTTAGTGTGTTGGCCTAGCACAGGTGCTTGACAAAGGCCTTATTCAGACTTCTGTGCATTACTTCAAACCCCTCCCTTTGCTCCCATAGTATAGACTGCTAATGAATTAGGAGTCATATCTTTTGACTGGCAAGGGACTGCCTAGAGCAGATCCCTGCAGACTGGGGCCTCACTGTTTCTGTGGGTATAAAGAACCTCTCGGGAGAGCCTGAATGATCAGGAGATCTGAACTGGGGAGCCATCGGCTCAGCAGGAGGTGCCTCTGCTTGGCCAACCAGAGCCTGCTGCAAGAAACCTTTTTTTTTTTTTTTTTGGCTCTGACAGGCTTGTTGGGGAAATTGAAAATCTCCTGTTTGAAAGCCAGATAATTTAAAATCCTTTCTGATTCAGAATCTCAGCAAGCAGTGAAGGGCTAGGTTATTGATTGTGGGAAATGGGGCAGCCTCAAAGGGCTCTGGGCTATCTCAGTACCCCATCTCCCTCACCCCTCACCCTTCCTCAGGTTTCTCTCTCATGCTAGCTTGGAATGGATGGTGTATTTCCTACCCAGTTGCCTTTGTTTATAAGCATCCACCACCGCTGCAGTAGGGTCAGGAAACTGGCAATTTCCTCAGTGATCTTTGCCCTTGAACCCTATCTCCTCCAGCCTAGGAAGTATTCAGACCAAGTACTCATGTGTGACTCTCCAGTGCTTCTGGATAGAGAAGACCCTCTGAGCTGCCCTAAACTCGCAAGAGAATACTCCACAGGCTTATGTAAGCCAAACCAGATCATGAGTCAGACATCTGAACTCATCAACAAAAAGTGCTCCAGGAAAAAGAAATGGTCTACCTGGCATATTATTGTTTGAAAATTTATTTTAAGTCAATCCTCTATTTCATCAAGGGTAATAATAATCAGTCTACAATGCAAAACTCAGGGAAAAGTAAATTTCATTTTGTATAGCCGTAATATAACATTTTTTACTCTGCTCAAAATTCTTGAAATTGTTAATCCAACTCTATAAATTAGGATATTTGAGTAAAGTAAGTATCCATTGTTTGACTGTGCCAGATGCAGGAGTTAACTTTTTCTTTCTCTGCTTAAATTATCACTTACTTGATAGCTAAGTAATTTTTTGAAAGTCTCTTATATCCTGATGGTACACTAAGGCCCTGTAGAGAATATAAAGGTGCAAGATTCAGTCCCCTCTCTCAAGAAACTAGCAGTATGATTGGATGGATAAGATTTATGCATGTGAAACAGAGAATGCTAGATATTTTGGGTGGTAATCAAGTGTAATAGTATGTGATTTTAGTTATAAGCGTGATGAGTGCAGGAAGGGAGATGAAAAATAAATAATATTTAGTGAACTCCACTACTACAGAATAAATATTTATAATATTTTCTATTTCATCAGGAAGAACAATTTGAATCACTGGCTTAATCGCTGGTGGGGGGCCTGGTTTTTATTCTGTGTCTTAAAATTCTTAGCTCACTTATGTCATTCGTCATATGAACTTTTTGGAGAAAGAAATATTTAGTTTTTATACATAGTTTTTAAGACTTTAAAGGTTTTATAACCCTTTTCTTGAACAATTAAGACATCAATCAGCAAGTATTTATTGAGCACTGACCTTGGTCTAAGGCATGTACATTTTTTAGTTTTTAGACAACAGTAAAGTAACCCTGAAATAATGCCTAAGATGACTTTGATAAGTACAAGATGGTGAGTTGAGGTTTTAGCCAAGAACCTTTGTTTTCTCTTGCTGAATATTTTTCTCTTTGGTTATGTGGTAGAATTTAGAGCTCAAAATGTTCAGACTGTTTCTGTCCAAGTAGCATTCTCACCATGGTCAAGATTTGTTTAGTGATTTATAATTAATTAGATAAAAGTACGCAAAGCTTTTTGGGCTTTGTACTGGGAAGTGCTACATAAGACTGCGTGGTAGTGGTTTGGGCCTCATTGCTTATATCTGACATAGCTTCCAGGATTTATGCCTGTCTCCACCAAGATTCTTTTCCTCTTTAATGAATTTGAAAGTAACTATTTATCTTGAATGAAATTAGTTTTTTCTACCTAGAGCTGGGAGTTTCATTTTCTAACCAGAATGTCTGATTTATTTATGTGCCTGCCAAAAAAATCCCAAAATACTGGCCGCCTGAGTTCTGGCTAATGTTTCCAGGTGCTCTGTTTTGAAAACATTCCGTTTCTACCCTGTATTACAGATGCTCTTGCGTACAGTGAAATCTTGTGATAAATATTTTTCAGTGAACATAAAGTATTTAAAAAATAAACGAATGGCAGTATTAGTCATACACTGACCGAGTGCCACCAGTGTATTATTTATCATCATATACGGGACATAGTCCAAGACACAATCCTTATTTAGTGGTTCTGTAGTCTAATTATCTGTAAAATGGTCATGTCAAAAAAAACCAAGGAACCATCAGTTGGGCAAATTGTTTGCAATTATGATTAATAACTTGCTGTGGTTAATTAATGGGAAAATATATATGGCTTCTAACGGGCTGCTAGTTTCACATATATAAGCAGTGTGTATTCAAAAGAATTTATACCAAGTAATTATTTATTACTACATTCTAGGTTTAATTCTTACTTGTGTTTTCAAGCCATTCAAGGAAAGTGAGCACAAGTAGGTGATAGCCACCGTTCTTTATGGTAATATTATTTAGGTCTTAAAATCAGTCAGAGGCTAATTATATTATTTGAAAAATGATTGCTTTTCACAGACTAAATTATCCTTATATTATTTTTCCTTTTTTTTTTTTTTTGAGGCTTAGTCTCGAGCTGTTGCCCAGGCTGGAGTACAGTGGCATAATCTCGGCTCACCGCAACCTCTACCTCCTGGGTTCAAGCGATTCTCCTGCCTCAGCCTCCAGAGTAGCTGGGATTACAGGCACTTGCCGCCACACCTGGCTAATTTTTTTTTTGTATTTTTAGTAGAGATGGGGTTTCACCATGTTGGTCAGGCTGGTCTCGAACTCCTGGCCTCAGGTAATCCACCCACTTCGGCCTCCTAGAGTGTTGGGATTACAGCTGTGAGCCACTGTGCCCAGCCTCTTTTTTTATTATTTTAACATACTTTGAAAATACTTAATACCTATCTAGACCAGACCTCTTTTGTACCAGATATATTTATTTTGGTCTAGAGAAAATGAAAACAACGTATTAAAGTTGGGTGTACCCAATGCAAATATCTGTTTAAATTCAGTGTTCAGATTGGAGTTTTGTGGGCAAAATATTTAACAAGAATTGTATTTAACTTACCTGTGATTTTGACTCACATAGACTTAGCTGAAATGAAACATAGTAAGTACAGATTTAAATATGTATGTATTTGAGTAGAAATCTTTCCACCTGTATGCAGGTAGTTTTTTGTAATAATGAAAGAAAATGATTTCATTTTAGTTCTTTTATTTGATGTGACAGGAATTGATTGGTTAGTCAAGAAAGTTGGTTAAAAGCAGGGAATAAAAATGTGCATCCACTCTCTGTATGTGTTAAATATTTATTAATATTTTAACTTTTGAAATATATCATGTATGTGTATTTGCCACTTGTTTGATGGAGGCTCCAGGCTTTTCTTTGAGCATGGGTTGGAGTTTCCATCGTTTTTCTCAATAATTTTCAGTCTCAGTTTCTTTAAAGGCATTTGTGAAGAATCTGAATGTAGAATTCTTCTAGATTGTAATTTCCCCCTCGACCTTTTACAGTTTTTTTCACTGTTAATCAAATCCATCTAAAAGCATTCAGCTACGTGTCCATAGAGACTGCAAGTCTTTTTTTGTGCACATAGCTTATTGGATGTTGGATAACAATATTTAATTAAGGTTCTTGATTATAGTAACAGGCATAACTGACACAAACAGGT
This sequence comes from Gorilla gorilla gorilla, assembly GCF_029281585.2. Taxonomy (NCBI): domain Eukaryota; kingdom Metazoa; phylum Chordata; class Mammalia; order Primates; family Hominidae; genus Gorilla; species Gorilla gorilla. Next base: position 40,820,327 of record NC_073232.2, on the reverse strand, counting down.
TTGAGAACAAGCGCAATTAAGCACAGAACTCAACAGATGGAAGCAGAAGTGCCTGGGTGCCCTAGACAATAGCTTATTTGCCACTAGTGTTGAGGATTTTGTGGGGAAGTAAAGAGCTCTGGGCTGGTGAGGCTGGTAGGGGCGGTCAGTGAAGAGGGCTTTGTTTTCCTTGTCTGAGGCTTGTCTCCAACTGAAGGGCCTCCTTTCCTCTCCTGTCCCTGGGTGAATCTTTGCTCAAGTCCCCTGTATTTTCATCACAGCCATCACCACTCCCCTTTCCACCCGTGTCTACTACCTTTTCCTCTGCAGTTTGTTTCTGAACTGACTGAAATCTCTGTCACTCTCCGTGTTAAAATTCCCTTCAAGACTCACCTCCTTAGAGAAGCCCTGTGGATGGACTATACCCAGCTTTTACCCTTCTGTTGATGATTTTTGACCCATCTATATAGCTTTAATGAAATAAAACTTCAAAAACCTGAATTTTAGTATTAAATATGCTGCCACGCATATAATAAGTGCTCAGGTATTTCTTTAGCCATGTGAACTTACATTAGAAAATAATGAAATTCTTGAGATGGTTAATTTTTAAAGCTGTTTACCATAACTTTCTTTTAAAAGGGATGGAAGATCTGGCCTTTTCGAATATGATTTGCCGGCCTTCCGTAGAGTATACTATTGAAGAAAGCAAGAAATGTGTGTTTGCGGGATTCTGTTGCTCAGGCTGGAGTGCAGTGGCTCAAGCTTGGCTCACTGCAACCTCCGCCTCCTGGGTTCAAGCGATTCTTCTACCTCAGCCTCCCCGAGTAGCTGGGATTACAGGCGCATGCCACCACGCCTGGCTAATTTTTGTATTTTTAGCAGAGACAGAGTTTTGCCATGTTGGCCAGGCTGGTCTCGAACTCCCAATCTCAAGTAATCCTCCTGCGTTGGCCTCCCAAAGTGCTGGGATTACAGGCGTAGGCCACCACGCCTGGCTGAAAGCATGTTCTTGAATGTATATGTGTGTTCTCTCCCCATGTGATTTGTAAACCCTCCAAGGCTTGGGTCTCACATTCTCATTCTTTGAATCTTTTATGGCATAATGGATAGAGAGTCTGTGCTCTTGTCCAGTTGAAGTAAGTAGTGGGCGCTCAAAAAATGTTGATTGGCCAAAATATCTACATCAAGTACAGTGATGACTCATAGCTGCTAACATCTTTTGAGCAATTAACATGCACCGTACACTGTCTCAAGCACTTTATATATGTCATCTCATGTAATTCCCACAACAACTATAGTTATCCCCATTTCACAGATGTAGAAACTAAAACTTAGAGGAGTCAAATACTTGGTCAAGATCACACAACCAGAAAATGATAGAGCTAGGAAAGTAGAGACAGGAATCAAACTCAGTGAGTCTGATTCCAGATTCTGCACCCTTGACTCCTTTACCCCATGCCTGGTGGATCAGTAACCTTCAGAAAATTTTTGTAACAGTTTCTGAAAACATAGATGAAATAGGAATTTTCCCTTAAACTAAATGGAAAACTAAAAAAGTAATCATTAGATGGAGCAGATTTCTGCTAAATGGGAAGTCTTGGGAGGGCCTCATTAGAAAATGAGGGAATGGGGGGCCAAGCATGGTATCATCTGCTACCCAGTGAGAAAAATATCGACTTATGCTGTGAACCCTTTTATTTTATACATGTACCACCTGAATGAGGATGGTATATTTATGAGCTCTCACATCTCATTGCTGGGTGACATCAGGGAGCTCTTTTTTGGGATAGCTGTCCATCTGTTCTCCTCCAGGAACTCCTGGATCCGTGCCACTGCCACTTGGCTGCTGGCTTCAAAAGAGCCTGAATCAGTGAGTTGCTCACACCAGGGAGAACAAACAGGCTCTTCTCCTTAAAGTGTCTGTAATTATATGACCATAATTAGAAATAAAACCTTCTTTATACAATTTGAGCTCACAAGGAAAGACTTTCTGCTTACACACCATTTTTTCCTGTGTAGTTTCACATGCTGATCAGGAAACAGGTCACTTGGCCTAATCATCCACCATTGAATAGAGTGGAGAGAGCCAGATTCCCCACACCCCCCTAGGTTGCTGCATGTCCTTGAGGTAGTCTCTTGCCCCCTGTAAACTTTTGTAGCATTATGTATGATGAGGTTAGTATAGCCATATAGGAAATGTTATGAGAACCTTAGTGCCTGCTATTAGTTCCTTGGAAAAAAGAGATAGCCTAGACATAAGTAACTCATGAGTAGAGACTACCAGTTTTGGTGCAGTTAGGGTTTTGAGTTTGTTGTCATTTTAAACAGTAACATTGTTTGGGTGGTTCTGTGGTGTTCGAAGAGATGTAGGTCACTGTTGATTTTTGCCTGATGGTTTTTGAGTTTGAGTAGATGTTGATTAATTCATGAGCCCCAACTGCAAGATGGATGTTCAGTATTGATTAGACACATGCCCCTGGTTGTATGCTGTTAAAAAGGAGTCAGCTGTGAAATACTCCTAACGCTAAATCAATAAACTACTAAAGTTGTTTTCCCCCAATAAATGTTTGTATTTTATCCCTTTAAGTGAGAAAGGCTGTTAGGAATTTCTGTGATCTGGCCGTTAAGAAAACTAGCTGTATCTTTGGAGCAATATGCTCATATGTTAGCCATTCCAGGTGAGTATAAATTATTCATATATACATCTTTGCTGAGGATAACGATGGCTTAATGGAGGAGAAAACACAACAATTTTCTTTGAAAAATTATCTTTGTTCTGGTGACATAGGTAGACAACTTTGCTGAGAGCACACCTAAGTACTAATAAAAATTTCAAGGGATTGAGACATAGATCCTCACAGAGTAAGAGTTTAAAAATGCCTACAATTGGCCGGGTGCGGTGGCTCATGCCTGTAATCCCAGCACTTTGGGAGGCCGAGGCGGGCAGATCGCCCAAGTTCAAGAGTTTGAGACCAGCCTGGCCAGCATGATGAAACCCTGTCTCTACTAAAAATACAAAAATTAGCTGGGCGTGGTGGCAGGTACCTATAATCCCAGCTACTTGGCAGGCTGAGGCAGGAGAATCGCTTGAACCTGTGAGGCGGAGGTTGCAGTGAGCCAAGATCGCGCCATTGCACTCCAGCCTGGGCAACAGGGCAAGACTCCGTCTCAAAAAAAAAAAAAAAAAAAAAAAAGCCTACAATCCCTGTTATAATCATGGCCAGTAATTGCTAAGCAATTAGCTGTACTATTAGAATGAGTCACTACCAAGTTTTCAGCCTTGGCAGTTTTTTTCTGAAAACTTTATTGAATTTAGAACAATTTCTGGATGACTTTTTTTCTCTCAACATACAGACATTGACCAGTCTTCATAAAATCCACTAAACTCAGCACCTTCTAGGCTTGTCTTTCTCCTTTCCTTGCCTTCTCTTCCAAATTCCTAGAATAGGCTGTGTGAACTTCCTGACTGACCATGCCGGCTGCGTCCTTTAAATCTTTACAGTGGCTTCTCATTTCATTTTGCATCTACTCTGGCTGTTCACGCCACACATCAGAATCGATCACCAGCAGGCTCTGGAGTCTCATTTCCCTCATCCGCTGCGTGGGTCTCCAGTCTTCTCCCTCCATTCATTCATTTTCAGTTCCTCTAGGCAGCACCTTCTTCCTTGAGCCTTTTCTCAAGAGCTATCGTTTTCTTCGACTCTGTTCTCTTTTTTTCCTTCTGTTCCAAGTAACTCCTGAAATCCCGTCTTCCCTAAAAGTCTTTTTGAATTAAGTAGAGAGTTGCTGATGGGCTCTTCTTCATTCAGGTCTGACAATAATAGACCTCCCATAGCTTCTTCCTCTAACATCCACCCCAATTATACTCACCTCTGCTTCCCACTTCCAAAATGACCCTTGCTCTTGACTTATATCTACTGACAGAATCCCTTCCCTGTCCTGGTTACTGTTTCTAATTTAGAGATCCACACAGGGGTGAAGAAAGCAGGTTCTGAGATCAACTGCCTGAGTTGGATTCTGAGCTCTGTCACTTGCAGCTATTCTCTTTGGGCCCATTATTGAACAATTTCTGTGCCGCACAATTTGTGTGCCTCAGTAAGACTCGAACGTAACACTGACCTCACAGGATTGTTGAAATAATTTAAGCACTTAACACAGTACATGGCATGTAGTAAACATGCAATAAACATTTACTGTTATTTATTAATTGGAGAGAATGAAGAGCACACCCCATATTATACATATGTACATACATATACATACACACACATATATATATATATATACATATCTGCGTACTCATATATAGCTACATAATTTGGAAAAATATTTAGAATTATATCTTTTTTAGAAAATGAAAACAATATATCTTTTTTTTGAGACAGAGTCTCACTATGATGCCCAGACCAGAGTGCAGTGGCATGCGCCACCATGCCTGACTAATTTTTAAAACTTTTTGTTGAGACGAGATCTTGCTATGTTGTTGCTCAGGCTGGTCTTGAACTCCTGGCTTCAAGCAGTCCTCCTGCCTCAGCCTCCCAAACTGCTGGGATTACAGGCATGAGCCACAGAGCCTGGCCAAAAATACATCTTTTTAAATGCAAAACATACCAAGTAAAATTGAACAAAATCCTGGCTGGTGAGGCAAGAGTTTAAACGGGAGGAGAAGCACTGTACCAGTTGTTTCTACACACCTATGAAAGATCTGGCATTAATGGCTTGGTCTTTGTTTAAAAGCATAGAGTGCCATGTGTATGTATGGACACTTGCATGCTTTTGAGTGATGATGATTAGGGTGAGAGATTTTCCTTAGGAAAGTTTCAAAAGTAGTCACTTATCTACTCAGTTTTAAGTAAATAGAAAATAATTTTTTTTAAAAGGATAGTGTGAGGAAGTAATTTTGTTTTTAAAAGGATAGTGTGAAGAACACCCTAAAAATGTTTGTAGAAGAGGATTATTCAGATAAATCTGTAGTGAGTTTATGCATACCTCCTTTAAAATCTGTCTTTAGTACAGCCATTATTTAGCATGAAGATGATTTGTTGCTTTTGTTTTCCAAGTTTTGTTGCTTGTAAATAATCTGTTAAGAAATTTTGGGCCGGGTGCGGTGGCTCACACCTGTAATCCCAGCACTTTGGGAGGCCAAGGCAGGCGAATCATGAGGTCAGGAGTTTGAGACCAGCCTGGCCAACATGGTGAAACCCTGTCTCTACCAAAAATACAAAAAAATTAGCCAGGCATGGTGGCAGGCGCCTGTAATCCCAGCTACTCAGGAGGCTGAGGCAGGAGAATCACTTGAACCCAGGAGGCAGAGGTTGCAGTGAGCCAAGACTGCGCCACTGCACTCCAGCCTGGCAGACAGAGTAAGACTCCATCTCAAAAAAAAAAAAAAAAAGAAATTTTGTAAAACATGCTGAAGGGAATCCTGGGCCAACAGGTATTTTTTAAAAATAATATACTATTCCCAGGTTTATGTTGATTATTTATATTTGAAAATGTTGATTGTAGATACTGGTGGATTACTTTCAAATTAATCATTTATTCCTGATTGACCAGGGATGAGTGAGATGTTTATTTAGAAAACAAATAATTTTAGATAGGAAAATTGAATCTTTAAAAAATAATGGTGATTTAATATATCAATGTGTGGTTTTTGTGTGTATGTATGTAATATTGGAGCATCCAGGAGTGTGCGGTGTGTATATGACTTTATTTTTCTACTGTATCTTAGAGGTTGCCACTTCCATGGGTGTAAAACTTAATTGGATTTCTCGATTTTTATTTTGTTTATGCACTTTTACAACTTATGTCATTTTAGGTTGTTTATTAATGCCAGTTTTGTATAATAAAATTATTAGAGAAGTTATGAAGGAGGATGGCATGAGAAGGGTGGCCAGAGTTTCACTCTTTCATGTTTGTAACTTTCATTCCTTTTCAAGTGTACATTTATTCCTAGTGATAGAAATTGATGTTTTCTTTGGCAAGCATTAGAAGCAAGTCTATGTGAAATTATGTAATGTCTGAAAAGTTATATTCATGATTAATTGGCCTATCCAAGAATGGTATTTCTGTGTGTGGAATAAGGCGATCATGCTTTTTATTTGGCAGTGAGTTAAAGTGCCCCTGCTCAGATCGGGTTACTCCACAGGGCTTTTTGACTGAGAATTGTATGTTTAGCTTAATCTTTAAAAAGCGTAAAATGTAGCTTCGGAGCCAAATATGCTGGAATTCATATTGTAACCAAAATTAATCTTAGGATAACTTTAAAAGCAAGCTGTTCCACTCTCACACCTTAGTTAACAAATAAAGCCAAGAGGTTTAAAACAACATCATCATCATAATAGTCTCTGAAAGCACAGCCAGCCTTCGTTACCCAAAGCTAGACTGTCTGCACTGTATTGTCAAATATTAATTTAAAATCTTCTTGACCTTGACCTAAACTGATAAGTTATAATGATCTATTTATTTATCCAAGCTGGACTTTACAGGAATGAGAAAAAGAAGGTCTTTAAATAATTGCCTCCTCCTGTGTGTCAGCTTGAGAAATTATGACCTCCATTACTAATATTACATTGATGGTGAACTTGATAGATAACTAGAGACAGGGTAATACAATGGTTCTAAAGCCTGACTACCCTGGGAAAGTTAACTTCAGTTTCTCATGTGTAAATGGAGATAATGTTACGTCTCTTCCTGCATTTTAATCATTAACTAAATGCTTACCAGAATGTCTGTTCATAGTAAGTGCTCTTAAATGTTTGCTTTTGCTCTTAAATTATTGCTATCGCTGCTTCTGCTATTACTGCTATGATAACTACTACTAACTACTGCAATTGCTGTCACCAGCAACCACTTCAATTACTATTATTCCAGTTCCTCCTCCAGGGCTTTCACTATAGGGTTTAACTCTTTGGTGAATCCTCATATCGAAATGGTAAAACATACCCCAGAGTTGAATATGAGTTGTTTTGGCAAGATCATAGCTCACTGTAACTTCAAACTCCTGGGCTCAAGCCATCCTCCCTCCTCAGCCTCCCAGAGTGCTGGAATTATAGACATGAGCCGCCTAACCTGGCTGTTTCGTTGTTGTTGTTGTTGTCGTCGTTGTTTTTAAATGACCTGTATTCTTACCATTCAAAAATGTGGACCGCAGGTCAGCAACATCAATGTAACCTGGGAGCTTGTTTGAAATGCAGGATTTCGGCCCTATCCTAGAACCACTGTATCAGAATCTGCATTTTAACAGGACGTTAAAAGATGTTTTGTTTGCATATTAAAGTTTAAGAAGCACTGATCTACACCATCCTCCCCACTCCCCAGCTATCCCCCAAATCATCTTAATAATTTAGGGATGACTCCCTACATAGACTACCAGCAGTATCATGTGAGCCAGGCCCTCAAAGTAGATAGGGCAGGTAATTGGAAAGAAGAGAAGATGAAGTGGAAAAAGAGAAGAAAGAAGGGAGAGAGGAAGAAAAACCATGCCTGACAATACTGATATTTTGCTTGTATAGATGGGTCTATGCTTACTGATTATTCTTTGAGTCTTTAGATTATTCTTTGTTGTGACACTGAATATGGAAAGGAATACTGAAATTTTATGGGCTGGTAAAAAATGTCCATGCCCTTGTAATTTCCAATGATCTGTCAAACATACATGGAGAGTTTCCTGTTAACTCATGGTCTCAGATAAATTATGCGCCCTTTATTTTCTCTTTTTTTGTGAGACAGAGTCTCACTCTGTCACACAGGCTGGAGTGCAGTGGCACAATCTCGGCTCACTGCAACCTCTGCCTCCTGGGTTCAAGCAATTCTCATGCCTTAGCCTCCTGAGTAGCTGAGATTACAGGTGCCCGCCTCTATACCTGGCTAATTTTTGTAATTTTAGTAGAGACAGGGTTTCACCATGTTGGCCAGGCTGGTCTCGAACTCCTGACCTCAGGTGATCTGCTCACCTCGACCTCCCAGAGTGTTGGGATTACAGGCGTGAGCTGCCATGCCCAGCCCCTTTATTTTCTTAACACACAACACACACACACACACACACACACACACACACACACACACACACACACACACACACACACACACACACCAGTCCCCTTGTACTTGTATTCATGCTTTAGTTATCTTTTTAGTGTGAAGATGGTGTGCTTCCTATGCTGTTCCTGAAAGATCACTGGATAGGAGAGCAGAGTTTGGTTTACTACTCTCTGCCTGTTTGGTAGTGCTTCTACCGCTGTTTGAGTTGTTTCTTCCAGTGTAAAGGCTGTGAGGATGTATGGGAACACTAATCTTTGATATTAACTATGAATTATGGGTGCTTGTGGAGGTACAGCTTTATTTGTATTATCACATACTAGGGACTAAGGAAAATTACCCCTTTTTGACTTAAAATATGACCTTGGAGTCTGTTTTTTTGTTGTTGTTTATTTGTTTTTTGAGATGGAGTATCTGTTGCCCAGGCTGGAGTGCAGTGGCACAATCTTGGCTCACTGCAACCTCTGCCTCCTGGGTTCCAGTGATTCTTCTGCCTCTGCCTCCCAAGTAGCTGGGACTACAGGTGCGCGCCACCACGACCGGCTAATTTTTGTATTTTTAGTAGAGACGGGGTTTCACCATATTGGCCAGGCTGGTCTCAAACTTCTGACCTTGTGATTCGCCTGCCTCGGCCTCCCAAAGTGCTGGGACTACAGGCGTGAGCCACTGCGCCCAGCTGGAGTCTGTTTTTTAAAGTTGATTTGAGAAACAAGTTTATGGTATGATTTTAAACAACTAAATTGGCAAAGGGAAGAAATTTGATAAAATATGTTGGAAGTATGCAGTGGTACAACCTGTCGCAATTTAAAATGCCTGTTTCCCGTTACCCAGCAATTTCACTTGTAAGAGTTTATCCTATAGATGTATTTGCACATGGAAGTGTACATGTGTACATTTTTCTGTAGAAACAAATGAGTGGTAATAACATCAGTATTAATTAGGATGAGACTGGGACTGGGTTGAGAAGTTGAGACTGCTGCAACTTCTTTTTTTAAGGTGTTATTTGTGTGTGTGTGTGTGTCGGGGCTATTAATGAAAGTGTCTTAATGAATCTGGTTACAATAACTACCTTTGGAGACAGGATTTGAAGGTGTTAGACCTTCAAAGGTGAGGGACACTTACTTTCTATTAAAATGTCTTTGTACTGTGTGGAATTTTTTAAGAAAACCATGTGTATGTATACATTAAAATCAACAAAATAGTGCTCACATTGAGGAGTTTAAAGCTATATGTACTCATAATTACACTTACATATTTTTCCCCTTTTTTTTTTGAGACAGAGTCTTGCTCTGTTGCCCAGGCTGGAGTACAGTGGTGCCATCTCAGCTCACTGCAACCTCCACCTCCTGGGTTCAAGTGATTCTCCTGCCTCAGCCTCCTGAGTAGCTGGGACTACAGGCATGTGCCACCATGCTGGGCTAATTTTTGTATTTTTAGTAGAGATGGGGTTTCACCATGTTGGTCCGCCTGGTCTTGAACTCTTGACCTCATGATTTGCCCGCCTCAGCCTCCCAGAGTGTTGGGATTACAGGCGTGAGTCACCGTGCCTGGCCTTTGTTTTTGTTTTTTTGTTTTTTTTCTTTAAAGAGAAGTTCTTGCTCTGTCGCCCAGGCTGGAGTGCAGTTATGCAGTCAGCTCATTGTAACTTCAAAATTCTGGGCTTCAAGCAATCCTCCCACCTCAGTCTATCCATAGCTAGGACTACAGGTGTGCACCACTGCACCCAGCCTTTCCCCCACTTTTAAAACATGTTTATGTACCTAAGCTCATTTATGCCTTTAAGTCCCTAAATTAGGTGGTAGGCAACAAATTCTTGGTCGCCTCACTGCTCTGTATTTTCTCTCCAACTCCTTAGACTCTTCTTAGCATAAACTGTCCAGTGTTCTGATGATTCAGAGCTGTGATTCTAAAGTTGGGGTACCATCAGAATTCTTGAAGATTGGTTACAAATTAAGATTCCTAAGTTAATCCCAGACCTATTGAGTCAAAGTCTGTGGGTGAGACTTAGGCATGTGCATTTTTTTTAGAAGATCCATGGGTAATTCATCAGAATCAGGTTAAGATTCTTTGCACCTGGTTAAAAAGCACTGTCTGGAGAGCAATTCTTGGTAGGAATCTTCTTCTACTAAAATGCCAGCTGTTATCTGTGCACCCGCACCCCCAGATCCCAGGAGTGATGTACATGTGGCACACCACCAGGCTGAATGAGCAGATCGTCTACATCCAAGGAAAAGGGAATGTTATTCTGAATAGTCACATGGTTCTCTCTATTGAATTACAATAATAATGGTAATGACAGAGATGATACCAAATAAGATGTCTATGTTAGAACCAACATTTTCTGCCAATAACATTACAAGTAAATAGGAGAAATCAAGAGTTGGTCCTTTGAAACATCAATAAAATTTAGAAATCTGTAGCTAGACTAATAAAAAAGAAAAAGACAAATTATCAGTAACAGGAATGGGAGAGGAGATAGCATTGAAGACATAATAAGGATAATAAAGGAATATTATGAGCAAGTTTATGCTAAAAAATTGGGTAACTGAGATGAAATCAGAATTTGTGGAATGCCCAAATTACCACCAACACACAAACACACACACATGCATGCACACATGCACAATCTGAATAGTTCTATAGCGAGCAAAGAAATTCGGTTCATAATTTAAAACTTAGCTACAAAGAAAACTCCAGACTCAGACAACTGACAACATAATAGTGATGAAATCTATCAAACCTTTAACAATACAAATGTTAAATTCTTTCAGAAAATAGAAGAGGAGGGAACACATCCCATTTCATTTTATGAGATTGGCTTTGCTTTCATACTAAAACTAGCCAAAAACTGGCCGGGTGCCATGGCTGTAATCCCAGCACTTTGGGAGGCCGAGGCAGGCAGATCACTTGAGGTCAGGAATTCAAGACCAGCCTGGCCAACATGGCGAAACCCCATCTCTACTAAAAATCCAAAAATTAGCCAGGCATGGTGTCAGGTGCCTGTAATCCCAGCTACTCAGGAGGCTGAGGCAAGAGAATCACTTGAACCTGGGAGGCGGAGGTTGCAGTGAGCTGAGACCGCACCAGTGCGCTCTGGCCTGGGCAACAGAGTGAGATTCTGTGTTCAAGAGATAAAATAAAAATGAAACAAAGACTTTGCAAGAAAAGGAAACTATGGAACATTCCTCATGAACGTAAACACAGATTTTTTTAAATTAGCAAATTAATCCAGAAATATATAAAAAGGATAATACATTTTGAGTTTTACCTAGAAAAGGGTTTATCCAGAAATACAGTTGATTTAATATTGTGACATGAAGCAAATATATGATCATCTTATTAAGATAAGGAAAAACAATCAACAAAGCTAAAAATCCATTAATGATATAAACTCTTAGCAAACTAGGAATAGAAGAAACTTTTGTCAACCTGATAAAAGACATTTATAAAAAGCCGTAGCTGGCTGGGCATGGTGGCTCATACTTGTAATCCCAGCACTTTGGGAGGCGGAGGCAAGCGGATCACCTGAGGTCAGGAGTTCGAGACCAGCCTGACCAAAATGGAGAAACCCTATCGCTACTAAAAGTACAAAATTAGCTGGGCATGGTGGCACAAGCCTGTAATCCCAGCTACTCGGGAGGCGGAGTCAGGAGAATCGCTTGAACCCGGGAGGTGGAGGTTGCAGTGAGCCGAGATCGTGCCATTGCACTCCAGCCTAGGCAACAAGAGCGAAAGTCCATCGCAAAAAAAAAAAAAAAAAAGCCATAGCTAATGTCATTATTAACAGTGAAAGACTAAATACTTTCTTCCTAAGGTCAGAAATAAGACAAGAATATCCCCCTTTCATCATTTCTATTCAGCATTGTACTGGAGTTTCTAGCCAGTGCAACAAGGTATGAAAAAGAAATGAAAGTTTGGGAGGAAGAATAATAATGTCTCTTACAGTATTAAGTATTAATGATAATACTAATACTATGTCTTACAGCATGCAGATTGAGAGGAAGAACTAATAGTGTCTCTAGTTTTAGACCATATGGTCGTCTATATCAAAAATCCTAAGGAATCTTTAAGACAGCTGCTAAAACTAGAGAGGATTTAGCAGGGTCCTAGGATACAAAATGAATATTTTTGTTAAAGTTGCATTTCTATATGGTAGCAATGAAGATTCAGAACCTGAAATAACATTTACAATAGCATCAAATACTACGAAAATATATACGGATAAAGTTAGACAAAATATAGGCAAAGCCTGTACCCCAAAAACTATAAAGCATTATTGAAAGAAATTAAGGCAGCCCTAAATAAATGGAGAAGTGTCCCATGTTCATAGAAGACTGAATAATGTTACAATGTTAGTACTTCCCAAACTGATTTATAGAGTCAAAACAAGCCCAGTAAAGATCCCAAAAAGCTTTTTCCTAAAAATTGGGACGCTGATGAACAAATTTGTGACAAACGATTTGAAATAGTTTAAAAATTTTTTGAAAAAGAACAACAAAGTTGAAGGACTAGTTCAGTGGGAAGAAGAAAATCTCAACAAATGATCCTGGAATAACTGGTTATACATATGGGGAAAAAAAATGAACCTTGACCCTTATCTCACCTCATACACAAAAATATACTAAAAATGGTGTATAGACATATAAAAAACTAAAACTATAAAATTAGAAGAAAATGTAGGATAAAACCATTGCAACTTTGGGATAGATAAAAATTTCTTAGATTGAACACAAAAAGTAGAAAAATCGATAAATGGCACTTTATCAAAATTAGAAACAAGTTTTTCCAAAAGAAATTGGTAGGAAAATGGAAAGGCAAGCCACAAACTGGGAGAAAATATTCACAACACTTATATCTTATGTGTTACATACATACATACAAAGGACCTGTATCCAGTATATGTAAGGAACTCTTACAACTGAATAAGACAAACAACCCAGTTAAACAATGGGTGTTACAGGTTGTGTTCCTCAGGAAGCATCTACGGATAAAGCTCAGGTATGGGATATTTAGTAAGGGATGCCCTTGGTATTAAGGCTTTTGAGAAGGAGGGCAACAAAGCAGCACTGGATGGAGGGAGATGTTGAGCAGTGATGCAGCCCAGGAACAGCCTTGGATGACTTCACAGATTGCTCTGAAGCTGGACTGGACCTTCAGAATTTCCCTGAGTTGGGCCCTGATGGTGCCTTTTTATTTCTGCATCACTCAGTAATGTGGGCCTGTATCACTGGATATGGCCCATGCTAGGAAGGATATATCTTGGCCAGTGTGATTCTCTGCAGCTTGAGGCAATCCCTGGAGGGAGTGATAGCTGAATACTGATTTCCCATAGCATTCTTAGTTGAGACAATAGGTTTTTCACTGAAAGAGGGCCTGACAATATATTGCAGTGACCATTGTAATGGGCAAAAGATTCTAACAGAAACTGTACAAAAGAAGATATATGAATGGCCATTAAGCACATGAACAACGTCATTAGTCATCAAGGATATGCAAATTAGTAAGCACATGAACAACGTCGTTAGTCATCAAGGATATGCAAATTAGACCGGGCGCGGTGGCTCACGCCTGTAATCCAGCACTTTGGGAGGTCAAGGCGGGTGGATCACGAGGTCAGGAGATCGAGACCATCCTGGCTAAAACGGAGAAACCCCGTCTCTACTAAATATACAAAAAATTAGCCGGGCGTAGTGGCAGGCGCCTGTGTTCCCAGCTACTCGGGAAGCTGAGGCAGGAGAATGGCGTGAACCCAGGGGGCGGAGCTTGCAGTGAGCCGAGATCGCGCCACTGCACTCCAGCCTGGGCGACAGAGCGAGACTCCGTCTCAAAAAAAAAAAAAAACAAAAAAAAAGGATATGCATATTAAAATCACAATGAGACACTTCCATACACTCGAATGGCCAAAATTAAAAAGACTGACAATACCATACCAAGTGCAACTGGAAGTGTAAAATGGCACAAGCACCTTGGAAAACACTTTGCCTGTTTCTTATAAAATAAACCTACACTTAACCGTATGCCTAGCAGTTCCACTCCTAGGTATTTACCCAAGATAAATGAAAACATGTACACAAAAAAGACTTTTGCATGAATGTTCATATGAAGTTTATTCATAGAGCCCCAAACTATAAAGAACTCAGATGTCTGTCAACAGGTAAATGGATAAACAAATTTAGGTATATTGATAAAATGAGGCACTGAGTAACATTAAACAGAATAATCTACTCACACATGCAACAACATGGATGAATCTCAAAAATATGTCAAGTGTAAGGTTAAGTCATAAAAGAGTACGGATTGTATGATTTCGTATGTGAAATTTTATAACAGGCAAAACTAATCTGTCGTGACAGAAAGCAGATGAGTGATTGCCTGGGTCTGAAAAGGGAAGAGAATGAAGGAAGGAACATTTTGGGGTGATGAGAGGGATTTATGTCTTAATTGTTAGGATTATTACATGGATGTATCATTTGCCCAAACATTTTTTTTTCTTTTTTTTTGAGACGGAGTCTCACTCTGTCATCCAGGCTGGAGTGCAGTGGTGCATCTTGGCTCACTGCAACCTCCGCCTCCTGGGTTCAAGAGATTCTTCTGCCTCAGCCTCCTGAGTAGCTGGGATTACAGCCACCACACCCAGCTAATTTTTGTATTTTTAATAGAGACGGGGTCTCACCATGTTTATCAGGCTGGTCTCCAACTCCTGAGCTCAAGTGATCCGCCCGCCTCAGCCTCCCAAAGTGCTGGGATTACAGGCATGAGCCACTGTGCCTGCCGGCCTGCCCAAACTTTAAAAGGTTGCGTGTTTTTGCAAATAAATTACACCTCAATGTAATTATACTTAAGTAAAGGTGAGTTGTTTTTTAAAGTAAAACTTTTCATAATGGAGATTATGTTCATGAAGGATATTGACTGCACTTTTAATTTTCTTTTCTTATAATGTCTTCATCTGATTTTGGTATGAGAATTATGCTGGCTTCATAAAACCAATTGAGAAATATTTCCTCCTCCTCTATTTTCTGAAATAGATCGTGTAAAATTGGCATTGTGTTCTTAAATCTTTGAAATAATTCACCGCTAAAGTCATCTGGGCCTGGTAGTTCTTCTAGGGAGGTTTTAAATAATGAATCATTTTCTGTAGTAGATTTAGGGTTATTCAGATTTTCTATTTCTTCTTGGGTTAGTTTTGATAATTTTGTGTATCAGTGAAGTCCATTTCTTATCTCTGTTGTCTAATTTATTGGCATAAAGTTGTTAATAATATTTCCCATTATTTTACTGTCTTAATGGTCTGTAGTTGTATCTCTACTTTACTCCCTGATATTGGTGATTTGCATTTTCTTTTTCTTAAGCAGTCTAGTTAGGGGTTTCTAATGAAGTTAAACATATACCCATCTAATGACCCAGGTGTTCCACTCCTAGGTATTTAATCAAGAGAAATGAAAGCACATATTCTAAAAAATAATGTTCATAGCGATTTTTAAAATTTTAGCCCTGAACTTAAAACAAATGCTAATCATTCATAGAGAGAACAAATAAAATTTTGTATATTTACTGTAAAATACTACTCAGTGATAAAAATTAATGAAGTACTGACAGATACAGCGATGTATGTGAATCTCAAAAATATTGTGGAGAGTGGAAGAAGCCCTACATAAAAAATCATAGTGTCTGAGTCCACTTAAATGAAGTTCTAGAACAGACTTAATCAAATCATGGTGGTAGAAATCAGATTTGTGATTGCTTAGGAAGGGAAGTGGAAAGGTATGAACAGGGAAGTAGCAGGAGAGAACTTTCTGGGTTATGGAGTGGTCTGTATTTTGATAGGGGTGTGGGTTACCAGTGTATGCATTTATTTAAAGCTCATCAAACTGTACATTTCATTGTATGTAAAATATGCCTCAACTTAGTTGTACAGCAACGGGAACATAGTCAGTGCCACTTAACTGTATGCTTAAAGATGGTTAAAATGGTAAATTTTATGTTATTTATATTTTGCCGCAATTGAAAAAAAAACTTTTTGTTTGTTATATTTGGTTTTTTTTGAGACGAGTCTTGCTGTGTCGCCCAGGCTGGAGTTCAGTGGCACGATCTTGGCTCACTACAACCTCCACCCCCTGAGTTCAAGCAGTTCTGCCTCAGCCTCCCTAGTAGCTGGGATTACAGCCGTGTGCTACCACACCCAGCTAATTTTTGTATTTTTAATAGAGATGGGGTTTTGCCATGTTGGCCAGGCTGGTCTCGAACTCAAGTGATCTGCCCGCCTTGGCCTCCCAAAAAAGTACTGGAATTATAGGGATGAGCCACCGCTCCCAGCTGAAAAAACAAAAGCAAACAAACTAAAAACAACAACTGTAAATGGGAAGTTGTGAAGGTTCTAAATGTGCAAACATTTAAAATGTGTATTTCCCCCCATAACCATGTGCTGTTCTATTATTATTTATTTACCATTTATATGCTAAAGTAAGAATGTAATTTAGAAACTGATAAGAAAGTACCAAGTATGAGAAATGTTACATTCGTATATTCAACAGATATTAATCAAACATCTACTGTGCGTATAATTCTTTATTATGTATAGTAATTAAGATAAACCAAACAAGGATCTTCCAAGAGCTCACCATGTACTAAGCTATTTAAGATATGCAAAATTTTACCAGTGTCACCAAAATAATGGGCTTTTTCTTCCTTCTTCCTACAGTTCACCCTTAGTAGGCTTTCTGCTGTTTACCCTAGTAAAGATCTAGGAAATTAAGTTTAAAATCTTCACCCTCAGGGGAAGGCCTATCATGCCTGGCATTTCTTCTCCTGGCTTTGCTGCAGCTTGTATTAGTATGCGGGGAGGGGCTTTGGTTTTGTGCAGTTCCAACACACCTTACAGTGAAGCTGTGGTGCCAGCGAGCAGAGTCTGTCCAAGATAATGCTCATGTAAGTGCCCAGGGTGGTGCCTGGCCTAAAGCATAAGGAGATTTAGAAACCCTACCACAAAGGGGGTCTAAGGATGAGTCTTCTGCTACACAGAATTAACTCCAAAAAACAAGGTCAGAGCTCTTGACCTTCAGGTAGTAATTATCCACATAATCCTCTTTTCCTACTGCTTATGAATACTGCAATTGAAAGGGTCAGAGGTAGTCTGAAAGCAGGGAAAACAAAAGAAGTCAGGAGCATGGAAATTCTGCACACCAGATGGTTTGTGTGCCCAGAGGGCAATTGAGAATTAAGTGTAGTAATGGAATTACCCTACTTTTATTGGTTCTATGAGGACAAGCACTTGGAGTACCAATTATATTCTGCATGGCATACTTTGGGTGCTGAGTAAATATTAGTAACTTATTGAATACCACATAACATCTCAACTGCCATGTAAATCTCTGTGAGTGCAGGGCATTGTCAGAGGTGGTGGTGATAATATTATTGAGAAAGTGACTAGTGTCTGACTTTTCTAGCTTGTTAATAACCACTTACCTATGTCCCATCTCCTCATTCTACTTTCCTGTTTGGATCTAATTACATTCAATTGAGTTGCCTGTGTCTCCTGAGCAGTTAGAGCAGGTTTCTCTTGGCAGGATTAATAGTAAGAATGTCTACATTCAGTTCACAGTGTGCCTAGGCAGTGTTTTGTAGCACCATATCTAAATTAAAATGAATGCCTTGGGGCAACTGCAGAAGCTCCTAGCTGCCTCTAGCTGATACGCAGCTCTACTGAGTATCAGCTCTTGCTTGTGTTTCTTGTAAATTGTTGTTATGCCTATCCTTTAATCTATGCATTACTATTTTGCTTCTAGCCTCACTTGGAAAACATTCCCAAGTCATAGAGATGAATTACAATACAGAATTTCTACCAATGGCAGTACTTGCATTGTTTTCAGAATCTAGTGCCCAGGTTTTCCTACTGTTTTTCTTGCCATCTTTAAGACAGAATTTCTATTTACATCCTTGTCGATTTTTGTATCCCTAAATAAATTATAGTCTTGAAGTCTGGACCTGCTCCAGTCAAGGTTCCTATAGCACTGAAGTTGGGAATCACTAGAGAGGCACTTTGTTAATTTTCTTTTTAAAAAGGAATGACTAAAGGTTTGTGACACTTGAATGTAAGTTGATTTTAAAATTCCATTTTTCTAAATCCAGAGTAGGGTTTATATTGCTAATATCATGATATGCTTGCCAAAGAGAATAGTTTGTAAATCCTAAACAGACTTCCTGTAACCATGTGTTGAATTTCCAGCTGTGTTGAATCAGACTTTGGTCCCTCTTAAGAAGATAAATGCAATACCTGCAGTTTCTAATGGCAGAAGTGGAGGAGAGAAGTCCCTGTCCAGATAAGAAACTGAAGGCCCTGGGGCAAGCAATTGTTTCATGAATGTCCTTTCCTCCGCCCCCCCCCCCCCCAAAAATTTGTAGGCTTCATCTACCAGGAAAAAAACAAAAAACAAAAAAACAAGAAAACACACACCACACAAATGAGATGCTATTGTTAAATGCAGTGTGTAGGATTAGATTTGTTTCCTTCCAATAGAATCACTTTCCTTAATCAGCACTTTTATAAATGGCACACCTGCCTGATTAGAACAAGTTCTAGACTACAGGATACAGTGTGAGCATTTCAATTAAGTCCACACAATTAAAAACTGTTGTGGTTGATGTTCTTAGAAAGACTTTCCTTCTCTCTTCTTACTCCGTTATGGCTAAGCTTTATTATTTTATACTTCTGAGTCAGCCTTTGATCATGGGACTTTCCCACTGTGTGGTCATTGATATCTTTTTTTGTTTCTAAATGATTTCTTTAAATGAAAAAAGAAGCAGTGTATTTTAGGGATATATGTAGGGATGCTTTTGAATATTTTTATTTTATTAGATTTTCCTGCTTCCTTACTGTCACTTAAAATATGGAGAACCCTCATCCTGTGACAAGGAGGTAAAAATATAGCAGTCGCATTCAAGATCTCCATACATTAACAATAATAAATCCTTTTGCCCAGAGTAATACAGATACTTAATCCACAGAGCTCGGGGGGATGATATAGTGCTCCCTCACAGAACCAATTACCCACAGAGAAGTATAATGAGCAGGGGAGGTGATACAATAAAAATCTATATAGGGAGAGTAGAATTATGATGACAGTGTTGCCTGTGTAAAGTCTTATAGTAAGTATATCTCCAATTATCTTTTAGAAAAAAATTGTTTGGTGTCTACTTATGTCCAATTCATGATGAAATTGCAAGAATAGCCATGGAATAAAATAAAAGGGTACAGGAGTATAGAGAAAATGGCGATAGACCTGTCGTAAACAGAGTTCTGTTCTACCCCGAAGGATGTGAAGTAGACCCAGGGCTGCTCTGAGGGAGTGCTGGGCATGAACCTCCCTGCAGAGGAATGGCTGTCCTGACCACAGTTACTGTTACTGCAGATGCAGATGGGAACAAAATAACGCTCTGGAAAAAAAATAAGATTATTTAGATCATCACAGGAAATCCCTACTTTTAGAGTTAGTGTGTTTCCGAAGACCATGTCTGAAGCAGATTGCTGTGAGGGAAAATCCTGAGTGTGCATGATCTCTATCCTAATTAGGAGCAAACTTGATCTGTTCCGACAGACATCGGTTGCATAAGTGGGTTAAGTGGCAACAAATAAAGTCTAGTTCTTTATTAGGTAAGTGTCAAATAGAGTTCTGAAGTAGCAAACAAAAAAACCTTAGTAACAACAGGAAGCAGTTTTCAGCCTTTGTTGCAGTGCCATCAGTTGTGAAGTGTGTGGACAATAATTCATTACCAGTAATAAGGCACCAAAATTTGTAAAATATTTTTCTTTTAAAAATAGACCATAACAGGCCAGACATGGTAGCTCATTCCTGTAATTCCAGCACCAGCCGAGGCAGGAGGATCACTTGAGCCCAGGCATTCGAGATCAGCCTGGGCAACATGGTGAAACCTCATCTCTACCAAAAATAAAAAAAAATTAGCCAGTCTCAAAAGCTTGTCTCAAAATAAATATAGATTGAAATGAAAATTAAATTTAAAAAAGACTAAACCGATACATAGTCTTGTTATAATTTTGTTACCATTGCAGTGTATTCATTTTACTTGGCTTCCTTCTTTTTCTTTTTTCTTTTTTAATTTTTAATTTTTGTTTCTTTTGAGACAGAATCTTGCTCTGTTGCCCAGGCTGGAGTGCAGTGGCATGATCTTGGCTTGCTGCAACCTCCCTCTCCCGGGTTCAAGTGATTCTACTGCCTCAGCCTCCAGAGTAGCTGGGACTACAGGTGCGCACCACCATGCCCAGCTCATTTTTGTATTTTTTAAGTAGAGACGGGGTTTCACCATGTTGGCCAGGCTGGTCTAGAACTCTTGGCCTCAAATGATCTGCCTGCCTTGTCCTCCCAAAGTGCTGGGATTATAGGTGTGAGCCACCACGCCCAGCGACCCTTTTTTTTTTTTTTCTTTTAATAACCTTGTATTCTTTCTAGAGATGGAAAGAAATAGCGGGACTGGGGAGGGGGAGTGCCACCACAACTAGGTGCTGGCAACTGGTCATGCTCCAAATCTATCTTATATAGTGACTATTACTGACTACATAATCTGTCTTATATAGTGACTATTACAACCTATAGTGACTATTACTAAGCAAGCCCTAATAGTGAATACTGGGCAGATAATTTTCCTCCCAACTGATTTTTAAATTTTGGTCCCGTCTTGTCAGTTTATGCCCAGGGAAGTATATAGCAAACATAAATGTCGTTTATTATGTGTGTCAGAGTAAAAAAGGCTTCAGATTAGACAATGGTGGAACCCACCTTGCCATTGATGGTTTCTTTACATGTCATGTTTGTGGTCACTGAGGATATACATGAAAATAAAAGACAGTTGACAGTATTTTGGGACCTGTGAATTGGAGAAACCAGTTCCCAACTTCAGAGCAGTTTATTCATTTGTTTATTCATTTATTCAATAGATATACTTTTGAAGCTGGGGCTACAGCAATGAACAGTCTCTGCCATCATGATGGAACTTATGGTTTAGTAAGGGAAACAGACAAATAAATGATATGCAATATTTCAGATAATGATGAGTGCAATGAAGAAAAATAAAGCCAAGGTATGGAGCCGAGCACAGTGGCTCACATCTGTAATCCCAGCACTTTGGGAGGCCGAGGTGGGTGGATTGCTTGAGCTTAGGAGTTCGACATGGCCTGGGAAATGTTGCGAGACCCCCATCTCTATGAAAAGTTAAAAAATTAGCTGGGCGTGGTAGTGCGCCAGTACAGTCCCAGCTACTTGGGAGGCTGAGGCGGGAGGATCACTTGAGCCCCTGGAGATCGAGGCTGGAGTGAGCTTTGATCACGCCCCCGCTCTCCATCCTGGGTGGCAAAGTGAGTGGTGTCTCCTAAAAAAAAAAGGTATGGAGATTCTAGAGTGGTGCCAGTGGAGTACAGTTTCAGAGAGGGATGGTCAGGGGCAGCCTTTCTGCTGAGGTATATCAAGCTCCAAGTGAAAGGAGGGACAAACCATGGGGAAAGCCAGAGAGTGAAGGGCTTGGCATCAGCAGGCTGGAAGTTCCTCCATCTCACTAGTTAGGTGACCTTAGAGAGGTGGCCTTGTAGCATGGCATTCGTATTTGGGACTTGGGAAAAGCATTGTGGTAAACAGCAAAGCATTACCTAAACTTCACATTTCAGTGCAGTATAACAAAGGAGAGCAAACTAAAGAGACACAGAAGAGTCTTTTTTTTTTTTTTTTTTTTTTAAGATGGAGTTTCCTTCTCATTGCCCAGGCTGGAGTATAATGGTGCAGTCTCGGCTCACTGCAACCTCCGCCTCCTGGGTTCAAGCGATTCTTCTGCCTCAGCCTCCTGAGTAGCTGGGATTACAGGCACCATGCCTGGCTAATTTTTTTTTTAGTATTTTTAGTAGAGCCGAGGTTTCACCATGTTGGCCAGGCTGGTCTCGAACTCCTGACCTCAGGTGATCTGCCCACCTCGGCCTCCCAAAGTGTGGGGATTACAAGCGTAAGCCACCGTGCCCAGCCAGTATTCATCTTTGCTTGCTTTTGTAGTATTATTCATTTAAGATTTTGTATTTGTTTATGCTTTTCTTTCTCCAACATCTTTTTCTTTTCATTTAGTTTGAGTTTTCCTTTTATTAAATAGTTGCAGGCCTTTTGGCTCTCAGTGGAGGCATTTTCTACTCTGTTCCTGTACTCCCTGATTAATTCATTCTTTAAAAAAATCCTCTAAGATTAATATTCATCATGGGGGCTCGGAAAATGAAAGTCTTTTATAGAGTAATTCTAAACTCCAGAATAATTCATTTGTTCTGATGTTTGTTGAGGACTTGAAGTTGTTTGTTTGCTCTTTCTGTTTTTATAGCCAAATAAAATTTTGCAATACTCATAATAATATTCGAGTAGAACTTTGTAGTTTACAAAATACTTTCCACACTCACTCACATTTGAACTTTAACAACCCGAGAGCTAGACAACACAGACACTATTGTGCACTTTTACAGATGAGGAAACCTGAGGCTTAGAGAGCAGCGTTTAAATCTGGGTCTTTCTGTGGTGCAGATGTGAACATATGAATGAAAAATGCTGAACTGTTTTGTTTTTAACACTTGGGATTACTAAAATGGTATTTTTTTAAAGCAGTCTCATGAAAGATGTAGATGACTTAAGAAGTATGGATCTATAGGGGATTATGGAGAGAGAGGGTTATATGTCCCTGATCATTGTGAACAGATACCATGGAAATGGCTTACAAAACCCCTTTTTGTGTCATTGTCAGGAGGAGGATATGAATCTAAATACTCCTGGCTCTGATTTTGTGCAGGAATTTTCATTTATTTTTGTCCAGTTACTTACACTAAGGCTAACAAATATATAGTTTCCTTCTGGGCAGAAACAGAAGTAATCATAAAGTAAAATAAAGCTTCCTAAAAATGCATTGTCCTAGATTTAAAGAATATTTCCTTAGAAAAGGCTATCTTATTTTGAGATCAAAGGTCTTGAAGACTCTTAAAATTTCTAAAGTATTATAAAATCAATAAAAATTAGAACTGGGAAAGGCCTTAGAGATTAACTCTAGAACCATTAAAATATTTGATCTGGAAGGAACCTTTGAAGAGTCCCAGATCCCCAAATTGTGTGAGGTGAAATTTATACTGTTGTGTCCTCAGCATCCTGATGGGGCCCATCCAGTCTCTCCATGGCCTCTTGATTATAGGGGCCTCTTACTGCCTCAAGAATAATCCATTCCACAAATACTGTATGATTTCACTTATATGCGGTAGCTAGAATAATCAAATGCATAGAGACAGAAAGTAGAATGGTGTTTTCCTGGGCTGGGGGAAGAGAATATGGGAAATTATTGTTTAATGGATACAGAGTTTCAGTTTTGCAAGTTGAAAAGAGTTCTGGAGATAAATGGTGGTAATGGTTGCACAGTATTGTGAACTTACTTAATGCCATTTGAACCACAGTTAAAAAAATAAAAACTAAGCAAATGAAGCGGAAAAAAAAAAGAATCCATTCCATTGCTGGACAGCTCTGTTGGAAAGGCTCTCTATGATGACTCCTGTTGGTGTAAGTTTTGTACTCTGTAACCACAAGAACGAATCTAACCCTTTCACCTGGATGAAGACACCCAGCATGTCCACCCCAGTCTCTTAAAGCTAAGTAGCCTTTGTTCCTTCACTAGGTCATAATATTTTGTTTTGTTTTGCTTACACTTTGTTTGAATCATGATCAAGATATGGTTCACACATTGTGATCGGCTGATATGCCCTTTAAATGTCTGTTAATCTAGCGATTCTTCTGTATCTATTTTTTGCTCGCCTATTCACTTGGTCTCCTGTTTAATTTGTTGAAGAAACTGGGCCATTTTTTCCCTAGAGTTTTGGTACTAGCATCTCCCCGCTCTATAGATTAACATATTCCTCTGTCCTCTGTATTTCCTCTGAGTCGGTAATTGGCTTGAGAGACCTTGATTTATAAATGTTTGTAGTCCAACTACTGTCATCCTTTGGCATCTGTGGGGGATTGGGTACAGGACCCCTCCCTCACCCCTCTACCACCACTGATACCAAATTCCATGGATGCTCAAGTCCCTTATGTAAAATGGTGCAGTATTTGCGTATAACCTATGTACATTCTCCCATATACTAGAAATCTCCCATTTCTAGATTACTTACAATAACTAATACAATATAAATGCTATGTGAATCGTTCTATTGTCTAGGGGATAATGAGAAGAAAAAAACATATATGTTCAGTACAGACAAAACCATCCTTTTTCTTTTCAAATATTTTGCATTCATGGTTGGTTGAATCCACGGATATTAATCCCGCAGATATAGAGGGCCTACTAAAAATAATGATTCAGTCTAGATCTTTTTTGAGAGTAAAGGGACACAATTTTATTCGCCCCCCCCCCCCCCCCCAACTTTTTGTTTGGAAAAGTTGTAAAGATGAGGAAAAATTATAGAATGAACACCCATATGCCTTTTACATAGAATAATGTAATGAACACCTATATGCCTTTTACATAGACTCCCCAACCGTTAACATTGTGTCATGTTTACTCTCTCTCTCTGTGCACATTAACATACGAACACACTTAGGTTTGTTTTTTTCTGAATCATTGGAGAGTAAGTTACTCTCCAATCATAACACTTTACTCCTAAATTTCAACATAAAGACATCATAACACTTTACTCCTATATTTCAACATATATCTGCTAAAAACGAAGATATTCTCCTACATAATCAGAATTATGTTCACTCAAGAAATTTATATTATATCTAGTTTATATATTGCCTAATTCTGAGTACACATTACCCTAATTATCCCAATAATATCCTTCATAGCTGTGGATGTTTTGTAAAAGTCCAGAATCCAACCACAGATCACAGATTATATTTATATTTAGTTTTCATGCCTGTTTAGTCACCTTAATTGGTCCTGCCCCCTGCCTCCCTTCTTTTGAGAAACAGGGTCTTGCTGTCACCCAGGCTGGAGTGCAGTGGTGCAATCACGACTCATTGCAGCCTCAACTTCCTCAGCTCAAGCCGTCTTCCCACCTCAACTCCCCAAGTTGAGACCACAGGCTGGGACCACAGGCATGCGCCACCATGCCTGCCTAATTTTTTTATTTTGTAGAGCTGGGGTCTCCCCGTGTTGCCCAGGTTGGTCCTGCCCTTTTTTGGGTATTATATGACATTTTTTCAAGAGTACAGAAAAGTTGTTACAGAGAATATCCCCCAGTTTGGATTTGCCTGATTGTTTCTTTATGATTGGACTCAGGATAAATGTTTCTGGCAAGAATACTATATAGGCGGTGCTCAGTGCTTTAGGATAGGCACTTGGAAGGCACATGATGTCACTTTGTCCCATACTTGTTTATAAAGTGTCCACCAGATTTCTCCATTGTAAAGGTACCTTTTCCCCATGGTAATTAATACATAATCCATGGTGTTTAGTGGTTACCTTTTTAATAGTTTTAAAAACCATATGCCATTGGTCATGGGAGAAATTGTATGGAATAGATTATGAACACATTAGTAAAGAGTTATTGCCACTGCTGGAAAGATAATTTTAGACATTTGTTATTCTGAGGAATGGAGGGGAGGTAGCAAAGTAAGAAATGGGCTGTCATGAAGACAGACTTGTGTTTGAGTACAGCTCTACACCTGAACCTATGCAACCTTAAAAATGTTACTTAACTTCTTAGATGCTCAATTTCTTTTCTAAAATAGAGATAATACTCATACCGGGCAAGATTGTTAAGATGATTAAATGAGATAGTGCAGGAGCAGCCTGTAGCCTAGCAGCTGCCCCAGGGCCATTGCATGGGAGACAAGGAGATCCTTCCAGAGCACAGTTTGCTGGATGTATTCATCTTTAGACTTATTCATGAGCCTTCCTTCTTGGGATTAGTTTAAAATATTCAGGCATGTTGATGGGAAAATGTGATCAACAGGTTAGGTGCCTTTGTGAAATTTCAAAGAAAGGAATTAAGAATTTGGAGATTTTTGGTATCATTTTCAGACATCTTAAATATAACTTACCTGTAGTAGATTTGTATAGAATCAAGTTGCCATTTACTCAGACCTTTTTCTGACTGGAATCCATTTTACTTTATTATAAGGGATTTTTTTAAACACAGTTTATATGTAGTCTGATCGAGAACAGTGAATCATAATAATCCTGTGACCCATTTACATGCGTTACTGTAAAAGTTTCATTTCGTACAAGTGACAATTTTTAAAAGTTAATTAGACTTGGCTACACGGAGGTTAGCAAAAAGTGCTTTGAATTATCAATAATTCAGCAGGGCAGACATTTCTGTATAATGCAGTGGTTTTATAGAGTATTGTGAGATAGTTATCCTTAAAATAAATGGTTGTGAGCATACATCAGCATGGCAGGGTTCGCTTGAATGTAGCGTGAAGTGATAACATCTATGCTTTCTATTATTGGACAGAGCGCGGGACATCAGTCTTTCTGGCCATGAACTACTAGCAACCTTTGTCCTTTGTGTTACCTTTAGTTAAAAACGAAAAATGAGCATGAATGCTGGCTGATGGCCATGTCTCTCTCACAGCTAAAAATTCATCTGGGAAAGAAAAATGGGTTTGGAGATTTGGATTTGTTTCATTGCATGAATGATATGTGACATTCTGTAAATTATTTATCAGTGCAAGGATGACAGCAGTAGC
This sequence comes from Gorilla gorilla gorilla, assembly GCF_029281585.2. Lineage (NCBI taxonomy): Eukaryota > Metazoa > Chordata > Mammalia > Primates > Hominidae > Gorilla > Gorilla gorilla. The sequence goes on along the minus strand of NC_073232.2, from coordinate 40,793,604 downwards.
TTGAACATTGTTATATCAAATGAAAGCAGGAATCCCGTTAGTAAGAGGACCGGGTTTTAGCTCAGATCTGTCAGGGGAATGTTGTCACTTTAAAGCCAGATTGTTCTTTTAATTGCTATTTAAAGGAACAAAAGTGTTCCCAAGGTACTGCAGTTGAGCAGTTGCAAGTAATAACTATGGATCCATAATTATGCAGTGCTGATTATCTGGCATTTAAAAAACTGTGGCTAGAGTCAGTGACCAATTTGTTATAGCTTGTCTCTTTTGGTTTTTCTAGTACAGAATGTTTTATAATCTACTTTTTAACTGGGGCTACAGAAATACATTTGCATAGCTACCTCAGAACGTAAAGCCTGTGCATATTATAAGAACAAATTAAGCTGAAAGTAAAGGGAAGATAATGAATGCCCTTGTAAGATGAGATTTGCAGTCATATTAAACAATTTGTGAATGTTTGGTCATGAGATGGTTTTTTGTTTTTGTTGACATGTTGTCCCAAGGAACTAAGGCATTTGTTGGAATCATTATAACCATTGATTTTTTTTGTTCTTAACTAGCATATATTTCCTTCATGTATTCAGTTAGCAGATATATTTTGAGTGCCTACTATGCACCAGGAAATGCATTAGGCATTTGGGCTAGAGTGGCTGAACAAATGAAGTTTATTCTATGCTGATGTATATTTAGAGAGTTAGACCTAGCAAAATCTTGTTTTTAATTTACATTTAAAAACATTTGTGATTATGTTGGGTGTTCTTGCTCTGAATTTTTGATTCATGAGATTCAAATATAGAGACATCATAGTAACATTCAGATGGCTAGCAGACAACATGTGTGAAGGCTTGGAATATGCGGTAAAATTACAGTTTTCGTAGTTTTGGCTGTTGAAAATAATGTGACCAGATCTGTAGGCACTGTCAGCTATTCCTATGGATGGGAATACTAGCATTGCTGATAGTAGTAAATAACAATGGAAATACTAAAATGTATGTAGATTTATACATTGTTAAAAGCAATTTTCATACGAGAGTTAAAGGGTGCTAGGGGACTAGACAAATGTTTTGTTGTTTCTTATATAAAGTGGGAATGTCAGGCCGGGCGCGGTGGCTCACGCCTGTAATCCCAGCACTTTGGGAGGCCGAGGCGGGCGGATCATGAGGTCAGAAGATCGAGACCATCCTGACCAACATGGTGAAACCCCATCTCTACTAAAAATATAAAAATTAGCCGGGTTTGGTGGCAGGCGCCTGTAGTCCCAGCTACTCAGGAGGCCGAGGCAAGAGAATCACTTGAACCTGGGAGGCAGAGGTTGCAGTGAGCCAAGATCACACCATTGCACTCCAGGCTGGCGACAGAGTGAGACTCTGTCTATAAATAAATAAATAAATAAGGTGGGAATGTCAGAGATTGAAGGTTTATCTTTTTTGTTTGGTATGGTGTGGTTTACTTTTGAAGACCTTCGTGCCACAAAAGCCTTGTTAATAATGACCTTTTCAAGTGTCCCACAGAATCCTGCTCATTCTATTATTCTGTCACCTAAAAACATATAGATATTTTATGTCAAATATTTAGTAGGTGATTAATAGCAATCTGCGCTGCAATATTTAATAAAGTTTTAACAGTCTATACATGATATTCATAGACTATAATGCTGAACGGATAATTTATTTTAAGCATATAGATAATAGAAACAATTGAGATGTCCAATGAATCCTTAATTATGTCCATTTCAGGCAAGCTATATAATATATAAAGGTATTAGATTTCACTGGTTTAATAAAAATTAATTCTGAGTCATACATTATACTGAAATGTATTCAGGTAATACTTTAGTGTCAAATAATTTAAGAGATTTATCCCAGCACTTTGGGAGGCTGAGGCAGGTGGATTATGAGGTCAGGAGATCAAGACCATCCTGGCCAACATGGTGAAACCCCATCTCTACTAAAATACAAAAAATTAGCCAGGCATAGTGGCGCGCATCTGTAATCCCAGATACTCGGGAGGCTGAGGCAGGGGAATCGCTTGAACCCGGGAGGTGGAGGTTGCAATGAGCCGAGATTGTGCCACTGCACTACAACCTGGCGACAGAGCGAGACTCCGTCTCAAAAATAATATAAGAGTTTTTTTACTAGCAGAAGGTGTTTATTTAAATACGTTATTTAGCAGTTTTTCTTTGTTAAAGAAAGAAGAAGCTTTAAGCGAAAAATGTAAGAAGCTTTTGATTTTAATGTTTTTAATTTTGAAATGGAAAAGTGACAGTATTTTTTATTTTAATTTTGTCATAGCCCCGTGCTGATCCCATTCCAATATGTAGCTTCTGTTTGGGGACTAAAGAATCAAATCGTGAAAAGAAACCAGAAGAACTCCTCTCTTGTGCAGATTGTGGCAGTAGTGGTAAGTTGTGTTTTTCCTATGTGTTGTACAATGACTTCCCATTATCATAGCTTCATGCTATTTGTCTCTCTATTAAAACTGTATTGTTATTTAAGGCAATTATATGGTAATAGCATAGGCTTTAAATTTTAAAAGAAAAAGTAAGGAATGGAGAAAAAAGCGTGAGTATGTTAGTACTGACATATGGATATTATATATGCTTATATAATACTATACGTATTTATGACTAAGCTTTTATTTTATACCAGCATTGGTAATTCAGTGTGGAGATGTCTACATTATAGGTAAATTCCATGTAGAGAATTCTAAGCTTTCAAGCTGAGTACAACCCCATCTTTAAAAATTAATAGCAAAAAATAAGCAAAAATTAAGCTTTTTCTGTTAATCTTCAAATTTTTTTTCCCCAGACTACCCAAACTTTTTTCTCCAAAGTCTTGTTTTAAAATTCATGACTATTTCTCTAGTTATAGTAATCTCTAAAAAAAAAACAAAAACAAAAATCGACAGAACACCATAGCTAATTCTTGTTTGGGAAGTCTTGAGATATACTGGCTGGGAGCAAACTCAAGAGCCAGCCATAGCCCAGTTCCTCTACCTTGAGTTAGTTACTTGATCATTCTGAGCCCCTGTTTCCTCATTAGAAAATTAGAGATAATGGCAGCACCATCCTCTTGGGTTTTATGGGAATGAAATGTGAGGGCACAAGTAAACAGCCTGGCACAAGGTCTGCAGAACTATGGTAAGTGTACTACAAATGTCAGCAGTGTTATGGTTTAGCATGTTTGATATTGTTATCCTTGATTGCTGCATGTAATTTAAAATCTTATCATCACTTATGACAGCTGCTTGATGGTTGGATAGAAGAAATGTTTCATGCTGAGGAATGACAGTGTTGTGTAATGATTCTTATTCCTTATATGAAGGTTTAACGTGATAGGCCCTTTGTGGTTCAGCAGCTTTCAGGTGCTGACTAGAAGGGAGAGCCTTGGAAATAAGACATTTCAAACCCTGCTTGAAAAATGCATTCTGACAGTCTTTTTGGTGGGCTTTACAGATTCATTAAAATTCTTTCACCTGGCCATGGCATCATGGATAGTGACAAAAGGGCGTGGAAACATTATCTGTACGTTCAGTTTAATACATTTCAGCCCCACGATATCCCTGTTTTATGCTGGTGAGGTAGTGCCTCACTCATCAGTTCTGACTCTGTCATTATCTTTTGGGTTTTCTCACGAGGCTCATTCTGAATGAATTATTCTTTTGTGTAACTGCCTGATCAATTTAGTGGTGTTCACTTGTCTAGGGTTTACCCTTTGTGGCTTTTAAGGTGGTACTTTAAAAACACCCTTCCCTGTTTTTATTTCTTTAGGATCTATTTGTCTGGGTGCCTAGACAGATTAAAGACGTACTTAAATGTGGGAAGAAAAGTTCCCTTCATATATTTCCTTACCTCTGGTGATACACTTACTTGAGTTGATAAGAAGTTCGAGATCATTATCTTCTAGATCATAACTTCAAGGCCTCCTTCACAGGGTATAAAGGTGTAATTCTAAACAGGTAGATCTTAGATTTTCTGATGTAATCAATCTCCCTTTGTCTTTCCGGGATTGAAGACCTGCCAGAGGGGAGGTTGATCTCCTTTATATTTGAGGTCACTGAAAATTTCTTTCCCCTGGTGTTTCTTACTTTTCGCTCAGACTTTTTCAGGGTAAAGCCAGGGGTGTTTAGGTACAGTGTTATGTTTTCTCTGTTCAAAAATATCCTCTTGTTTTCTCTTTTAACAAATGGAGAATAATGACTTGAGGATACTGTCCAGAGGGTTTATGTGGCTGGTGTGGTTTTGTGAGCCAGTCTTCAAGTGGAGAGAGCCAGAGGCTTTGGGGCCAAGGTATGGGTCATGGCAGAAATTCAAGCCCTGGGGTCATCATGTCTCTTTGTTGGGGATAGAGGATGCCTCAGAGTGCTTCTCTGGACTCTGCAATGGGATCCGGCTCTAGTGTTGAAGTTCACTTAATCTTCCCTTGAGTGTGCTGTGCCAGCCTGGATTTGGCTGCTTTAGTCAAAAAAACTATTGTTCCTAACGCAGGGAAATGCTTTGTACATATTTATTCATCTGATAAATCAGAAGAATAGACTTTGTTGTTTTTTCCTCTTTAAATTGAAGGGTCAAAATAAAATATAGTTCATTTTAGGGAGTTTGGGGGTTCTTGTGGTTCTAAGGCTCTGTTTTGACACCTTGGTAATTCTAAGGAAAAAAGAAAACAATAGGCCAGCATACCTCAACAGTGTCCTCAAATAATGGCGGGAGCCCTGTTATCACAGTTCAGCATTTCAAGTGGGAATTACAGATTAGTTGGGACTCCTAGTTGACCTTATGGAAATGGCTGCCTTCTCACTCTCAGAAGAGTCTGTTGGTTCTGGGATTGAATTGAGACTGTTCATAATGTTCAAAGGGATCCCAAAATGTAAGTTGTTTATGTGAAAAAATACCCATAGCAGCATAAAACCAGAAAAAGGAAATATAGATGGCAGCCTGTGGGGAGGATCATTCTTAAATGTGTTTCCCATATGTGCCTGATGCTTTTCAGTCGTCCCTATCTGAAGTACCATTCATATGATGTCACATTTAGACTCTGCTTAGATTTCATAGATGAGAGTAATAAATGTATCCTTCTGCTTACATCATAAAGTAAAGCCAGTTAGAAATGTATCTGTTTTTAAAGGGGCTCGATGCTTTAAATGGGCAGTATTTTCTTTAACAGTTTTTTTTCTACTAAAAATTCTTTAAAAAAAAAATCATTCAAGTTTATATGTAGTAAAAACGTGAGGTGAGGTATGTAGTGCCCGGAGCTCTGAATGTGGTGTCCCTAGCCTGGGTTCCAGTTCTCTTCCGCCACTTGCTGGGTGTGTAACTTTGGTTTTCCTCATCTGTGGGGTGTAAAGGAGAATGTCTGCACCCTCCATCCACAGAGCTATTGTGGGATCCAGTGAGAAAATGATAGGAAGATGATCAGTAACTGTAAAACATGAGACAAATGTGAAGGATTATTCCAGCCACTAATATGAATGTGGGAATCATCAGATAGTCTAGGTCTGTGGAAGTGTTAGAAATGATTTTACTTGACTTTCATGGATCAGCCTACTTTGAAATTAACACTGTTATATTCTCTTTGCCTCATTAAGACCAAATTATCTTTAATTAGCTTCACATAAGTATTAGATATTATACCAAATGAAATTTTGTGTCTGCTGCTCAGATTGCTGGGTGGTTAAATCTTACTTACAGATGAGTTGTGTGCATGTGTGTTTTCAAATTAGCAAATCTAAGATAAGTGTACAGTTCAAAATTACAGCATCATTCTAAGTGGAAGCTCATTGAAACGGGAGACAGAAGAAAGGCTGCTGTGATGCAGCTGGGTGAGTGAGAGAAATCCCTTTTGTACAATAAAGGGAGCAAGAGCTGTGGAGTAGAATATCAGTGCACCCTCGGGAGACCTGAAGTCTTTCCTGGGTTTGTCTTTATTTGTGTGTTAACCCTGAACAAAATTTGCATGCTCATGGAGGGAACTGGTAGGGGCAGTATATGGATATGTGGACATATAAAAATATTTTAAAAGACCACTAGTTTCTTAAGGTCACCCCAGGAGTTGGTTGCTTAGTCATGCAGTTTCACATTGACTAGATGCAGATTGAATCATTAGGTTGGAAATCATTAGGTTGGACTCTTGACTAGAAAGAAACCTAAAGATATGATCCAAAGAAGAAAAGAGTCCAGGCGCTGTGGCTCACGCCTGTAGTCCCAGCACTTTGGGAGGCCAAGGCGGGTGGATCACCTGAGGTCAGGAGTTCAAGACCAGCCTGGCCAACATGGTGAAACCCCATCCCTACTAAAAAAAGGAAAAAAAAAAAAAAATTAGCCGGGCATGGTAGCGCATCCTGTAATCCCAGCTACTCGGAAGGCTGAGGCAGGAGAATGGCTTGAACCTGGGAGGCGGAGGTTGAGGTGAGCCGAGATTGCACCACTGCACTCCAGCCTGGGTGACAAGAGTGAAACTCTGTCTCAAAAAATAAAAATAAAAAAAAAAGAAGAAAAGATGGGGGGTTGGGGGAAAGAAGGTGAGCCCCATCCCCGCAAAAGCCCAAAGCATGATTGACCATCCAAAGGGATGTAACTTCACTAAAACTGTGCTTGTCTGGGTAATAGTGACCTCTTTGTAGCAAAATCTAATGATCGTTTTTAAGTGTTTACTAAAATCTAATTGGTATCTTTTAATCCACACCAAATAATTTCTCTTAGTCATATTTGATCTTGTAGAGAATCTTTTTTCTTGAAGTGTTCTTTTCCTTTGGCCCCTGTGACACCATATTATCTGTGTTTTTTCTCTACCACTTCTTTCCACATATTTTTGTTAGCCCCTTGGTCCTCTCTCCATTCCCTAAATGTTTCTTCAGATGTCTGTCGTGGCCCTGTGTTTGTTACTTTGCCTTGTAGCTTCTACTGAGCTTCTGACCCTAGATACAAATAACTATAGAGCTTTTCCAACGAGTCTACCCCCGAGGCACCTCAAAGTTAATATCCAGAACAGCTCATCAACCTTGCACTGCTTCCTCCACCCAAAACAACAGCCACAACAATAACAACAGAAATCCCAGCAAACAAACAGTATCCCACCTCTCCTGGAGGATTTCCTATATTCAGCAAATGGCACACCGTTCGCTACTCACTCAGTTACACAAACTAGACATTTGGAGCCATCCTCTGTCCTATTCTTTCACACCAAGGAATCACCAAAAACACATTGATTCTAAATCATAATAGGTATCTTGAATGCTAAATTTATCGATGCATCCCCACCAGCCAGCCCCACTCAGATCTGCTATTATAATGACCTCAATCTAGGCTTCACCCTTTTTCCTCCAATCCATTTTCCATACTATAGCCTAAGTTACCTTTTTAAATTATAAATCTGATCACATAATTTCATAAGTGGCTATCAGTTGCTCTTAGGAGAAATCCATATTCTTTAATATAGCCCCCAAAAACTTCTGGATTGGGCTCTGGTTTAACCCCATCTTACATCACTATTCTGTTCACATTCTGCACATTGGTTACATTGAACAACTTCTCTCTCCTTGGATATACCTCATTCATCTCTCCCTCTGTTCATGCCATCTTCCCTGCTCTTCCCCTCTTCTGGTCCCATCCAATCACACTCATCTTTTGGGTCTCTCTTTTAGGGAGGCCTTTCTCTAACTTCCTGCTAGATTCTCCCATATCCCTAAGCCACCCCATTGTAAGGCATTAATGCTCATTCTTGTTTAATGTTTGTCTTTCGTGCTGGGCTATGTGATCTGGAAGGGTGGGAACCATGCCTCTCCTTTTCCTCACTGTATCCAGTGCTCATTAAATATTAGTTGAAGGAAGGAGAGATGGACAGATGGATGGTCAGATAGCCAGTCTGAGGGGCTTAGTGTCTGAGTCGTTATTAGTTTTCCATTGCTACTGGAATAAATTACTACAGACTTAGTGGCTTAAAAACAACACATTTTTAATCTTATAGTTGTAGGTTGGAAGTCCATCATGGGTCTCACCAGATTAAAATCGGGGTATCAGCAGGGCTGGCTCCTCTCTGGAGACTTTAAGTGAGGATCCATGTTCTTTTTTTATTTTTTTGAGATGGAGTCTCACTCTGATGCCCAGGCTGGAGTGCAGTGGCATGATCTCGGTTCACTGCAAGCTCCGCCTCCCGGGTTCACGCCATTCTTCCACCTCAGCCTCCCGAGTAGCTGGGACTACAGGCGCCCGCCACCACGCCCGGCCAATTTTCTGTATTTTTTTTTTTTTTTTAGTAGAGACAGGGTTTCACCATGTTAGCCAGGATGGTCTCGATCTCCTGACCTCGTGATCCACCCGCCTCGGCCTCCCAAAGTTCTGGGAAGGAGAGGATCCATGTTCTTATCCATCTGGGTTATTGGCAGAATTCAATTCCTTGTGTTGACAGGACCGAGATCCTGGTTTTCTTGCTGTCAGGTGAAGGTCATGGCCAGGTTCTACAGGCCACCCACATTCCCCGGCTTGCAGCCCCCTCCCCATCTTGAAAGCCTGTGATAGCAGGTGGAGTCTCTCTCAAGCTTTGAACCCTTCCTCCTCCTTTTCCCATTTCATTTCTAACCAAGTCCGTAAAAGGTTCTCTGCTTTTAAGGATTAATGTGATTAGATCAATCATGCCCACTCAGATAATCCAGGATAAACTCCCCATCTCTAGGTCTGTACCCCTAGTCACTTCTGCAGAGTTCTTTTTGCTACAACAGGTATAGTATGTTTACAGGTTATGGGAATTAGAGCACAGATGGCTGGGGGGCTGCTGTTGTTGTGCTTACTACAGAGCCTGTGTTTTTTCTTCCTCAGTACTTTCTCCAAAAAGCTTTTCCACTGGTTTGTAGTTCCATTGGTACTTGTTTAATTTTAAATAGTATTCCTTTGGTTTTGCTAGATAAAACTATTGTAAGCTACTAGTACTTGACAATGTATTTGTGTAAAATTGAATGAGTGAATGAATATGTATTATGGCTCTCAAATCTGATAAATTGCAAAATACAATAGTAAAACAAACTCCAGAAAGACAAAGCACCATGAAATGTGTCAACAGAGAGAACAAGAATTTTAGAGGAAATTAGCTGGACATGGTGGGGCGTGTCAGTAGTCCCAGCACTTTGGGAGGCCAAGGCTGGTGGATTCTTGAGGCCAGGAATTCAAGACCAGCCTGGCCAACATGGCAAAACCCCATCTCTACCAAAAAAATACAAAACAATTAGCCGGGCTTGGTGATGCGTGCCTGTAGTCCCAGCTACTCGAGAGGCTGAGGTGACAGAACTGCTTGAGTCTGGGAGGCTAAGTTTGCAGTGAGCCGTGGTCATGCCACCACACTCCAGCCTGGGCAACAGAGTAAGACCCTGTCTCAAAAATAAAAAAATAGGCTGGGCGCTGTGGCTGACATCTGTAATCCCAGCACTTTGGGAGGCTGAGGCAGGTGGATCACAAGGTCAGGAGATCAAGACCATCCTGGCTAACACAGTGAAACCCTGTCTGTACTAAAAATACAAAAACAAAATTAGCCAGGCGTAGTGGCGGGCGCCTCTAGTCCCAGCTACTAAGGAGGCTGAGGCGGGAGAATGTCGTGAACCTGGGAGGTGGAGCTTGCAGTGAGCCAAGATGATGCCACTGCACTCCAGCCTGGGCAACAGAGCGAGACTCCGTCTCAAAAAAAAAAAAAAAATTAAAGTGTTAGAGGAAATTGTTGAGTTCATGAAATCGCTAAACCAGAGGTAAGAAATTATTTGATCAGTAGCATTGCTTTCCTTTATCTAATTACTGTAGATTGTGCAGTAGTATATCAAGACATGTTACAGTCTTTTGTGTTATTTTAAAGTTGGCCATGAGAAAATAAAATGGAAATATTTCTTCATCCCTCAGCATCCTTTACAGAATCATAGAAATTTAGAACTGTAAGGGATCTATGGCCAATTCTCTTGAGCTAAATAAAGGTAAGATTGCTGCCTAAAGGAAAGATAGGCTGAAGATTTTAGAATTTGATAGGGTAGCTTAAATAGTAGTAGTTGAGATACAGTATTGCTTAAAGTGAGAGAAACCATTAAGAGAAAGAATATTCCTTGCCCCTGATTGAAAATGGCTGAAATCCACTAATTTTCAAACTGCATAATTATCAAAAAGTCTGTCTTTCATAAGATACCTGTGAGAATAAATAGTAAGCTGTAATATGATGTGAATTACATTAGTTACTGAATATTAAGTCACAAAGTACAAAAGCAGATTTGAATGTAGAGAAAAATTCAGTGCGTGAAATTGAGGTCATATGTGCCCATGATATATGCCTTACAGGAAGTAATAAAAAAGAGGGGGGAAGTAAGTGGTATACTTTTAAGCTGATGGGACCCATTTTAAGGGTGGAAGTTAAATTGCTGTTCTTTAAAAGTTAAGTTTTTACCCCCCTCACTATATAAGGGGACAGAGGGGAGGGCTCTGATCAAAGTAGACCTCTCCCCTCCCCGCTTCAGTGTGCTTCTTAGAAGTCAACAAGCAAGCTGTCTTTGTTTGCCGTTCCTGAGCAGAAAGAGGAGATTGATACCATTTTTATCTATTCAGACTTTTTCCTTGCATTCATTTGAATGAGAGAAGCCTCGTAAAAGAACAGTGTCACAGGTTAAATGCATCTGCCTGGGTGTCTCTCCTGCCTGAGGTCATAATCCTGTGACAATATTTTATTTTCTCAACATCTTAAATACAGATGTTTTGAGTTTTTTTTTTTTTAACTCAGGAATAGTGTGCTTTTATTAATGGTATTGGTGATTGATTTTGAATGTTTTTACTTCAAAAAGCCAAATCTCCTGGTGGGTGGAATTTTATGAAGCACCTGTTAAGCTTTAGGGAGGAGGACCTTTTTGGCAGCAATCCAAAATACATATTTAAACAATGAGCCTGCCAAAGTCAGGAAATTATAAAACAGTTTTGAAATTGCAGAATCTGCTTTTTTTTATTACCCCTTAGGTTTCCTTTGCAGCTTGGTTGTAAGTTCTTTCACATGGGATTTACTAATGTTCTTACTATTTAAAGACCAGGTTTAAAAAAATAAAATCAAGTTTGGAGATCTCTTCGGGTTTATATGATAAAAGACCATTAGATTTTAAACTGTACAGCCTTCCAAAGAATCTAGGCTCACGCTCCCCACACCTCTTGGAGGAATCTATTACACACTGGCTCATGGCTGGCTCCTTTGAATGGCGTTGCCCCTCAGGGTCTCCAGTTTTCCTCTGTGAAGTGAGCAGTAAGACCTGGTGTGTGGAGCGCTGCTAGGTGAAAAGTGTGCCCCAAACAGGAAAATGGGGGAACCTGCTGAGGTCACACTTCTTGGTGGGTCCTGTTTAACCTGGATCTCTCAGCTTCTTAACTCTGTCTCTCAAATTCACTGTTTTCTGCTCCTGCTTCCAGAGTTTAAACTCAGTGACCCAGGGGCAAGATGGCAATGGAATATCCTCTGTCTAGCCCAGCAATGGGATGTTCTTTGTGTGCTATTGGATTTGGGTGGGGGAGGGCATCTGTAGTTATGTTAAGCAGCCTCAATTTTTTATTTAGTTATCTGTTGAGTTTTATGATTTCATCATACACAGAGAGCAGGAATTGTTTGAACTTTGGCAACTCCCCTCAGTGTGTGGCAAACCAGGACCCCATGGGTAGATGGTGGTTGATGAAGACGGCAAGTACAGGTGCAGGAGTAAGAACGCCTGAGCCTGTGTTATCTTCAGGTTCTCAAAGGCTTCAGATTGGAATTGGTATAAATTAAGTTCTCTTAGGGAAAACATTTGTACAGTCATTTTGTTACATACAGGGAAAGAAGGCAAGGGGAAAAGGCAGAAAGGAAAATCTGTAATTCGGATTCTCTGATCTGTTGGCATTTTCAAGTTCCTAAGGTTCATTGGCTAGCCTCATCAGCTATCTATTAAATATTAGGGAATGGGAGTTTTAAAAAGTCAAAGGCACCATTCCCATCAAGCAATTTGCTTTTTATTCTCATAGGACACCCATCCTGTTTGAAATTTTGTCCTGAATTAACAACAAATGTAAAGGCCTTAAGGTGGCAGTGCATCGAATGCAAGACATGCAGTGCCTGTAGAGTCCAAGGCAGAAATGCTGTAAGTATGGCTCCCGTAATCCGCCTCCAGGTAACTCGCTAATTTCCAGTGTTAAGGTGTTTTCGTTTTTATAGAGTATGGCTACTTTCTTTCTAAAGTTTTAAATACACATGATGTCAAACTGCAACCAGGATCTTGGTGCACTTTCCTTATATTGTATTAATGTTAATCCAGTAACAAAAGAATTTTTGGCCTTTTACAGTTGGTTTCAGTCTCAATTAGTTTCTAATATGTTATATTACAGGATAATATGCTTTTTTGTGATTCCTGTGATAGAGGATTTCATATGGAATGCTGTGACCCACCACTTTCCAGAATGCCAAAAGGTGAACTTCTAAACTGTACTAAAAATGTATTTTATTATATATTGGTTAGCTTTGTCCTGAGGTCTGACAGCTCAGAGGTATACAGGTTCTTTAAGCATTTTTTTCATCCCTCCCACCTTCCCTATACTTCTGAGTTTAGCACAGGTTGTGAATAGAGGAGTATAAAAGCATAGAAAAAAATACATATATATATGTGTATATATATATACATATATGTAAAATAAAGGCTCTAATTCAGACCCAGGGATGAAAAGACCATCTCTCTCTCCAAACCATTCCCCTATTAGAATAAGATTAGATTATTAAGGTCAAAAGTTTAGAACACTCTCCATATTATTCAGCACAGTGTTAATTAAGAGCTTAACAAATTTTATATTTTTGGGGATGATAGTGACTCCAAAGTCCTACAACAGGAAGCCATCACCATTTTCTTGGCCATTAGTTGATATTTTGAACACAAGCATCTGAATGATCTTATAGCTGATTGTGTCTGATGGACTGTGGATTTTCTTCTGTTTATTGTGTAAATCAGCTAAGCTCAGCCTTTTCCCCTCATTTTGCAATATACTAAACATTTAAAAATAACTTTGCCTTTTTATTATAAAATCCATAATTTACATTGTGGAAGATTTAAAAAGTACAGATAGACAAAAAAGGAATAAAAATAAAAATGAATTGGAAATTTCCTTCTCTGCCTTCACATACCCTTTGAAGGGAAATGGAACATTCTGTACATGTTTTTGTAATGTACTTTTTCCTCCCTCTTAATAGATTATAAGCATCCCCTACATCATTAAATATTCTCCTAAACATAGTTTTTAATAAGTACGTAGAACTCCATAGTATAGAGCAGGGATTACAAACCTGGCAACTATGGGTCACAGATATGCTTTGTTGGCACAATATTTTTACAAGTTTGAATCTGAGTCCTCTGGGTGGTGCGTGCGTGCTCCAGTTTGCCACAATCTCACTACTCCCTGCTGTCTTACGTTCCAATTTGCTTCAGTCACATATATTATACAATCTAGGTCCTTCCTGGAGGTATTTGATTTTCCAACCCCCTATATAAATGAACTCTAATTTATTTAACCAGTCCCTTAGGGTGGATATTACAAATGTTTCCAATTTTTTCCATCCACAATTATTTCCTTGAAATAAATTCCTAGAGGAGGAACTGTTGGATCAAAGGCTAGATACATGAAAGGCTGTATCAGTTTTCAGGCTGTCCAGCAGTATAGAAGGATACCTATTTTCCTGTATTTTGACCAGTACTCACCGTTACTATATCTCCTTGAGTCTAAGATAACATGTTTTTTTTTAATGTTTTAATATTTTTGAAGTCAGATGCATCATACAGTATCTTAGATTTGATTAAATAGAGTATTATTATTTTTAAAATTTTACCAGTTGGATAATAGAAATATGTCTGATTATTTCTTTTTAAGTAGTCAGATTGAACATTTCTTGTGTTTTATTCTTGGCTGTTTGTATATCATCTTTTCTAAAGTACCTTTTTTTATCCATTAATCATTTTTCTCTTGGGATTTTTACCTTTTTCTTCCTGATTTGCAGAAGCTCTTTTTTTGTGTGTAGTCATATTCATGAATCTTTTTATTTATGGCTTCAGTTTTAAATGTCAGTCATGCTTAGATTATATAAATATCCACATATCTTTCCTGGTACTTATAACATTTTATTTTTTCATATTACAATATTCATCTGTCTAGAATTTATTCTTGTAAAGGATAGGAAATAATTCCTCTTCCAGATACATAGCTATTTGTTCTATCATGCTTATTGAATCATTTCATCCTTTCTCCACTGATTTGAAATATGACCTTTTGATATGCTAAACTTTTCTGTAGGCTTCGGTTGTTCTGGTCTTTCCATTCTTATCCATTGACCTATTTCTCTATGCTGGATGTATAGTTTGAATCATTGTAGTTCTGCAGTACTCAAAACTTTTATTTAAATTTTAAAATTATATTTTATACTGATAATTTTTTTTTAGTGTTGGAACTTTCCAGAAAGAGATGATAAGACAATTTTTTTTTTCTTCTAGAAATTCCAAAAATGGACTGATTTGAAAATGTCTCCCTCAAATCAAAAGATATAATATCTGACAGGGGCGAGTTTTCATGTGTGTTTATGTGTTGGTGAGAGGCTTAATGACATGTTGGGAACAGCTTTATGGAAGGATTCTGAGAGAGGGGCCACCTCTGCCCTCACCACCTTCACTCCGGGGAAATTGACCTTAGTGATGGCTTCCTAAGGAAAATGACAAAAGGGAATGACGCATTTTTTGGAGTAAAGTTCAGCATACAGGCATCCTTGAGCAGCTTATTACAGCAACAACTTATATTTAATATCTTCTCTTAAAATGAAACATTAAAATATTTTTCTCATATATATATTAATTCAGGGATGTGGATTTGCCAAGTCTGCAGACCAAAGAAAAAGGGAAGAAAACTACTTCATGAGAAAGCTGCACAAATAAAACGACGATATGCAAAACCCATTGGACGACCGAAAAATAAATTAAAGCAACGATTGTTGTAGGTTGAGATCTTATCAAAAGAAATCATTTATGTTTTGCTTTAAAATATAGGTGATTGTTATTCTCTCAGATTCCTTTAGGGGTTTTTTGGCATCATTTTTTCAAACTCAAGGGTTGAAAAATACTTCTCCTTTTGCATAAGCTGTGGAAATTTTTTGAAAATAACATTTTTAATTACCATTGGCATTTTGGGGTCTTCTGTTGGCAGTAGCTGTGATACTAAGTGACGTTTTTCAAGCAGCAGGATGGAAGCAGAATGTAAGAATTGGAAACAGTCATTCAGCCTACTTTATTACTGGCTGAGCATTAGAAGAGCTTAATTGTGTAAATATTTTCATAGGAATTTTAAAGCGAGAGGGATTTGTCCATGTCTATAGCAAATCTCTTTTGTCACTCCAGATAACATTTTAGAAAAATACCTCTCTCTTCTGATAGTAATGTAGCATTACCACTTTTTAAGATCTCTTTTATGAAATAGGAGCTTCTGAAAAACCTGCAGATGACCACTTACCTCTGAAGAGTTAGACAGAACTATTTGACAACTGCACTTGTGCAGACATATATATAAAATAATATATTCGCAGTGGCCTGGAAATCTACTATGATAACCCCATTTTCACTATCTTGTTGCTGTATAATTGCCATTAAAGCCCAGTAGAGCATTTAGCAGGAGTTAGTTGGAAAAGCAGAGAAAAGATAAGAGGTGAAATGAATTTATTTTAACCCGTGTAGAGTATAGATTTGACTATCAGCATTAAGGTGTTTACGAATGGAATCAGTAGACTTGCACATCTATAGCAGTTCTACCAACAGACTACCATCATCTTTTCAGGCTT
The DNA here is from genome assembly GCF_029281585.2 of Gorilla gorilla gorilla. Lineage (NCBI taxonomy): Eukaryota > Metazoa > Chordata > Mammalia > Primates > Hominidae > Gorilla > Gorilla gorilla. The sequence goes on along the minus strand of NC_073232.2, from coordinate 40,777,780 downwards.
AGTGAAAGGGTCATTGTGATGGAGAAAGAATACATGCTCTGCACACACCTTGAACAGACACCAAGAATCTCACTCCCTTGCTTACTCCTTTTCCCCTAATTTTATCTGAAGCTGCTCTCACTATCTTACTTGCTCTCAGAAAAATAGTATTCTCCCATACCTTTATCTCCTAAGAAGAAGTAAGAAATGCAGGCTCCTTTCTAGAGTTTTCTATGAAACTTTGCGAAAACCCTTTAACCGGTAGACATTTTCAATAGATTTTGAAAAAATTTCTAGAGGCAAACATGAAACATTTATGAATAAAATCTTTCATGGTAGTATCATTTGAAGTAGAAATTATATGTTTTTGCATTCATCCTGTGTAAGCATTGTTCCCAACATGGGACCATATCCTCAGGGCCCAATTAAAAAAACCAAATTAGGATATAAACTTTCTAAACAGAGGACACAGCTGAAAATTGCATCTGGCACCAATCCTAACTTTTTGTTTGTCCAAAATTGTCCTTTGAGCTTAGGAATTTTTAAGACAGTCTAGGGAGTTTTCCTTTTTACATGCTTTGTAAGCATATTATCCTTTCTGGGCAATCGATTCCAGATACAATCCAAATGCAGCGTTCTGATGTGAAACATTTTAGCCTGGATGAGTTCCTTGTTGGTAACTCTCACTGTGTCTCTAGCGACACTAGAGTTCTCTAGCGTTCACCTGACTTGGCTGAATTGGTGGTGCCAGGCAGAGTCCCTGGCAATAGAGCCACCTCAGATGAGCCTGGTAGCTGCACCTACCTCCCCCTTCAACCAACAGCTGAAATCTGGTCATTAAATCTTTGTATACAAGATGATCACTAAAATATACTCTTGTATTTGTAATTACTTAAGATATTTTTATAATTCAGTATTGTATCTTTTTAAGGCTTTCATTTTGTCATTATTCACCTTCAGCTAAATTGATCATTTTGAAAGTACATTCTTGGGCCCCAGCATTGTCATAATTCATCTGCAAATGTTTCTCTATTGTATAAAACTCTGCTACAAAATGGGTAGCTTCGCAAACCCTAGCCTGAGGTGAAGACAGTTGGCCGCTGTTCATGTAAGCAGCTGTGTTAGCGAGTGACCTCTAGTTTCTAGAACTACTCAACAGTATGGGCAGAACCGGGGTACAAAGATTCTGACGCCAAGTGTCTGATAATGACCATGGTAAATGTGCCGCTTCTTCACCAGACTCTCCATGTCATGTCTGACCCGCTGTAGCTTTTCTTTAATCATTTCTTCAGTTTTTTGCTATTGTTGTCCTTTTTTCAGCAATATTTTATGCTGTAGTTAATTGTCTTCTCTCCTAAGAGAGTATTATTGGTTATCTTACCATCCTAAGCACAAACTGCTGAGAGGAAGAGGATGTCTTTTTATGTTTTCTTAAAAAAAAGTACAAATTTATAGCCATATCCAAACTCTATTTATATAAGTTTGCAAATTGAATTAAAAATTACTTTTAACTAGAGATTAGATAAGCTTCTTCTTTTGCTTCTGGATAACACATATGACTTATTTCCTCCTAATACTTTAAAAAAGACATTTCAGAAAATCATAACTACTTGTGACAACACCAAAGGATAGCTTGTTTTTATTTAATTATAATTAAAGCATTGGGTGTTCTTTTAGTCTCTTCAGCATTTTTCTTGCTTATATTGCCCTTGGGTCCACATGGATTCTTCCAGTACCTGGTGGATGGGCCCTGGAAGAACCATGACATGCAAATGCAGTTGCTGCTGCCTTTCCAACAGAGAAACATCTAGGTGGTGGCACACACAAAAAATACAGTTCTTAAGTTTAAGCCCATTGAATGCATCTAGTTGCAATAAATTTGTTTTTAGATACCTTTATAATTCTATTTATTAAATGCTGATACTATTCTCTAAATTTCTGCCTAGGTCTGTAACCAGTGATGAAGGATCCATGAATGCATTCACAGGAAGGGGGTCACCTGGTAGGGGTCAAAAGACTAAAGTCTGTACCACACCTTCATCTGGTCATGCTGCATCTGGGAAGGACTCAAGCAGCAGATTGGCTGTTACAGACCCCACTCGGCCTGGTGCCACCACCAAAATCACCACCACCTCCACCTACATTTCTGCCTCTACACTTAAAGTTAACAAGAAAACCAAAGGGCTCATTGATGGCCTTACTAAGTTTTTTACACCATCACCTGATGGTCGCAGATCACGAGGTGAAATTATAGACTTTTCAAAGCACTATCGTCCAAGGAAAAAGGTCTCTCAGAAACAGTCATGCACTTCTCATGTGTTGGCTACAGGTACCACACAAAAGCTAAAACCTCCACCTTCTTCACTTCCACCCCCAACCCCCATCTCCGGTCAGAGCCCCAGTTCACAAAAGTCCAGCACGGCCACTTCTTCTCCCTCTCCCCAGAGTTCTTCCAGCCAGTGCAGTGTGCCCTCCCTGAGCAGCCTTACCACTAACAGCCAGCTGAAGGCACTCTTTGATGGGCTTTCTCATATCTATACCACTCAGGGACAGTCTCGCAAAAAGGGACACCCGAGTTATGCACCACCCAAACGTATGCGTCGTAAAACTGAATTATCTTCCACGGCAAAATCTAAAGCCCACTTCTTTGGCAAAAGAGATATTAGAAGTCGGTTTATTTCTCACTCCTCCTCCTCTAGCTGGGGGATGGCTAGAGGAAGTATTTTTAAAGCAATTGCTCACTTCAAGCGAACAACTTTCCTTAAAAAGCACAGGATGCTAGGCAGATTAAAATATAAAGTGACCCCTCAGATGGGGACCCCCTCACCAGGGAAGGGGAGCTTGACAGACGGAAGGATTAAACCTGATCAGGATGATGGTAAGCAAAAGGTCAAAGCTCCAACCAAACCTGCGTCCCGTCCCTTTCTCCCCAACCCCGAAAAAAATCAACCAATCAATTCCTATTTGTCACATAGGTCTTAGCTATTTCTCTTGTTCTCACTTCACTTTCATACAGAAGCAGTGAAACTTTGACCTTTTTCTAATGCTGACTAAACCTCCAAAATGTTGTTTTTCCAACTAATACTCTCCCACCTTTTATTATTTATTTCCATTCGTAGTGACACTAGGACCCCCAGATGCCTCCATAGCGTTGCTTATGGCTTTGTAGTCCCGCATGAGTAGCCACTGCCATGCTTCTGCCATGCTCTCCCCCATGTCGCCTCTGCAGCCACAGCGCTGTTCAGTTGTGTGCTGTCAGTGCTTCCAACAGGGGGTGTTTCAGCTCTTCCCTCTGCTCCATTGCTTTCTCATGACAAAGTTCATCCTGCTTCCGTCTCAGCAAAGCCTGATCTGTGACTCTGTGATGTGTGCTTTTGGATGTGAGTGTGTCTGTGTGTGTATCCACCTTAGGGAGAAAACGGATTTCATAATTTCATTGAACAAATTGGCCCATTACATTTGCTACCCTTTATCAAACAAAAACCGAAAATGTGTCATTTGGACAAAGTGGTAGAATTTATTATCTCAAAACTGATAATGGGAATGCTTTAACTAGACATTGATAAAACTTCTAATCTTGGTTGAAAAATATGATTTCACTTTGTATTGCTCTTACTTTCCCTCATATATTTATTAAAGCTGTAAAAAGATGACAGTGATAAATTCAAATAAAAATTTGAGTATAGCAGGGAAAGGATACTGCTGGATCTATGAGCAGTGCTTAGATGTAAAAGCTTATTTATAAAGCTTTAAAAAAAAATCCCTATTTGCCCAGTATGCTAATTTGGTGCCATTTTGGTAATATATGGTGGTTACTCATGATTCAAGTCAGTGAATACACTTTCTGCTGGTTTTAAATGACAGATACTGAAATAAAAATAAACATCAAACAAGAAAGTGCAGATGTAAATGTGATTGGAAACAAGGATGTCGTTACTGAAGAGGATTTGGATGTTTTTAAGCAGGCCCAGGAACTTTCTTGGGAGGTAAGGCGAGGATCCCACATTGTAGTAGCAAGTATAAGATGTGGCTTCTAACTATTAATATGGAATTACTATGTTGATTTTATAGAGAATCCCTTTCAACATCCTTTGTGATTCTTTAGCCGTTATCATGCCCATTTTTACTGACTGTACATTCAAAAGCAATGACTTAGTAGAATTGTCTCCACTCTTAAAAGTAGGTATGGACTCAGCTGGTCTCACAAAATAACAGAGTAGCATTAGTTGAGGCAGATTTTGGAAAACATTTCTAGGTGTGAAGGAATAGATTTCTGATGAGTTTTGCCTAAATTTAGAAAATAACAATTTAAAATCATTAACAAAAAGAAGAACATCGCTGTTAAATTCACCGATGTTTCTTCCAACACAGATGGCCAGCCATATGAAAAATGTCTCATATTTTTAGCTCTTTTGCATTGATGAAAACAATATTTTGTTTCACAATCAGTTGTAGTCAGTTTTATTTTTATTGTCCAGTAGTTTCTTTAAGTGATTCCACTTTAATTCTGCTTAAGTTTTTACCACCCAGATATTGACAGGTGAGGCTGTCAGACTTCTCAAAGACGAATCTGTTATGAATTGTGAATTTGTTGTGTCAGTGACTACATTCCGTTTCTATGACCAGTGTGGTCAGGTAGACTCCCTACCCAACCCCACTTCCTGTTTTGTGGGGAAGGGGTTTTCTGTAGGCTCTTAACGCTTTATTTTTAGTAGCAGCCAGTTGGGCTAAATACTCCTGACAGTTTCTACCTTCAGAGCTATTGGGTATTTCCAACCCTCATTCTGCCCCGATCTATCAGGATGCCTTGTATCAGCTTTCCTTTGGCTAAGATAAATGTCAGATTTCCCCCAGTTATTAAGGCTGGAAGTCCTTGAACCAGCCCAGGTTGGAAATGGAGTAGGTCAAAACTCCTACGTCGATCAGTAGTGGGATTGTGCCCTTGAATGGCCACTTTACTCCAGCCTGGGCAACACAGCAGGATGCCACCTCTTTTAAAAAAAGATTCGAAGTCCTTAAATATTATCTTTTTTTGGCCTACTTCTGACATTCATATGTAAACATGAACAGTAGGCCATTATCTGAAAGATACTGCTAATTCTAAAGTTTTTTTCATTCCAACATGGTAAAACTGGCTTTTTTTATTCAAGAAATATTCTTGTTCTGTGTCAGGTCCTGTACCAGACACCAGGGATACCACAGTGAATCTGGCAGGCAGAGTTCTTAACCTTGTGTGGCTTACTACATGGAAATAAGGGAAATAAGAGGAGACAAATGCTAAGCTGCAGATTTCACAATTGATTATTTAATTACAGTTGTGATAAATACTACCTCGTGGAGGAATAGGAAACTGTAAGCATCTGTAATAAATAAGCCTGTGTAATAGCCACATCATTTATAATCACCTAATTTCTAATTTGTTACAACAGATTGTTAAATCCAGTTCTATCGACATTTGTATGTATTTATACCATACTTATTTCCTTCGCTATATTGTTTCTTAGGGTATTCGTTTGCTGTGAATCTTACACAAAGGTAATGTTAGGTTGGTGCAAAAGTAATTGTGGTTTTTGCCATTGAAAATTATAAAAACAGGCCGGGCGCGGTGGCTCACGCTTGTAATCCCAGCACTTTGGGAGGCCGAGGCGGGCGGATCACGAGGTCAGGAGATGGAGACCATCCTGGCTAACACGGTGAAACCCCGTCTCTACTAAAAATACAAAAAAATTAGCCGGGCGTGGTGGCGGGCGCCTGTAGTCCCAGCTACTCGGGAGGCTGAGGCAGGAGAATGGCGTGAACCCGGGAGGCGGAGCTTGCAGTGAGCCGAGATTGCGCCACTGCACTCCCGCCTGGGCCACAGAGCGAGACTTCGTCTCAAAAAAAAAAAGAAAATTATAAAAACAGTAATTACTTTTGCACCAACCTATTTCATAAGGGTCTATAGTGTTTTAAGGCCATGCAAATTCACAATTAAGATTAGTGTTCTGATCTTGATAAGTTTTGATAGTCACTGGTGAAAGAACCAAAATGTAAGTGAAGTATATATATTATTATTTTCCTTTTCTTTCTATTTGACAGAAAATAGAGTGTGAGAGTGGGGTGGAAGACTGTGGCCGGTACCCTTCTGTGATTGAATTTGGTAAATATGAAATCCAAACCTGGTACTCCTCGCCTTACCCACAGGAATATGCAAGGTAATGGAATAAGTCTGGCAGGTGTATAACTTGAATGTCACATATGTGAGAAAGGAAAATTCTTGATTCTAAAGCAAGAATTAGGGATGATTTTAGGAAATAAATTTTGATAGTCAATGCCAAGTGCTTCCCAAACTATTGCTTTTGCCAGCACCTTTTTATAGTATTCCTTGTTCTCGGTAAATTCCTTATGCTCGTTAGTTACATGGGCATTATAAATTTTGCCATTTAGCTTCTAGATTGTGCTTTCTTTCCTTGGTTAATTGGGGAAATGTTGGTTTTGTATGAAACCAAATTTAAAAAAAAAGAAATTTGCCATGGTGAATTATTGGGTAGACTTTCTTCTCCAGTTGTCTTTTATATTTTTTAATTAGGCCTGTTAGTTTTACCTCTGATTTCTGGCATTTTATTTTCAAGTTTTTAATAGAAATTTAGCAAAAGAAGGAAAAATGGGAGAAAGTAAGTGGGAATGGGTAGTCTTAAGAGACCCTTCCCCAAATTTTTACTTTAGAACATTTGTGACTTTGAAGAGAAGGCCAGGCCCAGTGACTCACTCCTGTAATCCCATCACTTTGGGAGGCCAAGGTGGGTGGATCACCTGAGGTTAGGTGTGCAAGACCAGCCTGGCCAACATGGCAAAACCCCATCTCTACTAAAAATGCAAAAATTAGCCAGACGTGATAGGACATGCCTATAATCCCAGCTACTCGGGAGGCTGAGGCAGGAGAATCACTGGAACCCAGGAGGTGGAGGTTGCAGTAAGCCGAGATCGCACTACTGCACTCCAGCTCAGGTGACAGACCAAGATCCCATCTCAAAAAATAAAAAATAAAAAGGAGAAAATAATGGTATCCAAGTTTTTTTTTGTCTTGAACTCAAGATTAGCTGTGAACGAATATATCCCAAAATGGGTACATTGAGAATAGATGTCTTCCATAAAGTATGTCAGGGTACACTTTACTAGTATCTTCAAAAATTTTTTAGTCTGCAAAGTTTTCAGTATTTATAAACTTGATTTTCTTACAGAATAGATCTTGTTTTTTTTTCGTTAGCATGTGAGTGTCTGGCCAATCACGTAACTGGAGAAAATGCTAAGTGTTTTCTAAAAGTTAAGTGACAAAGTAAGAGTCAAGAATTTTGGTTTCTCCTTCCTTATACCATTTGATTGTGTGTTCTTGAACAATTTTAAAAGACTATGAGCTTTAATTTGCATAGGTAATGATAAGCCATGTGCTCTGAAAGATTTGAATAAAATTTGTACATAAGTGCAAGATTTGAAAGTAGTCTCACCTGTGTCTGCCTCTCTCTTGAAAACCTTTCTCCCCATTCTTATACTCCAAAGACCTTGCAAGTGCTTCTAAACATTTTCTTATAAATACCAGCCATGTTCATTAAGATATGGAAATAAAAAGTGTTCTGATTTTTAAGGTGGAGAAAAAGTCAGCAGGGAAGAGAGGTGTTTGTCTTTTACTCAAAGTAACAGTGGAATTGGTAGAAAACAAATTAGGTCTTTTGATTTTCAGCCGTGCTATTTACTGCGTTTAGACCATATATAAATCTCTGATAATAACTTTAAAGTTACCTCTTCCAGAGGTGGAAATGGTAACAACTAAGTTTGAGGACTTTTCAGCCTCATATGTATGCAGATTATTTAAAATAATAAATTCACTTCTGAGTAAGATATTATATCTAAACCACTAACCATATATAATTGGAAATAAGATAGTAAATGTGAATTTTGAAAAATATGCTTGGTCCCTTGACAGGATGGTATCCTTATTAAGTTGATTTTTTAGGGTGGTGGTTCCACATCTGTAAAGCTTTCTTTATATAGGATATTTTTAAGGAAACAAATTATTTGTTCACAAAGTAAAGGGAGCACATATTATGGATTATATTAAAAAATAATGCATGGTTGTTTTTACATTCTGTCTTTACTATTGGCTTTCTTTCTTTCTTTCTCTTTCTTTCTTCCTTGCTTCCTTCCTTCCTTCCTTCCTTCCTTCCTTTCTTCCTTTCTTCCTTTCTTTCCTTTCTTTCTTTCTTTTTTTGACGGTGTCTCACTCTGTTGCCCAGGCTGGAGTGCAGTGGTGCAATCTCGATTCACTGCAACCTCCGCCTCATGGGCTTAAGCGATTTTCCTGCCTCAGCCTCCCAAATAGCTGGGACCACAGGCATGTGCCACCATGCCCAGCTAATTTTTGTATTTTTAGTAGTGATGAGGTTTCACCATGTTGGCCAGGCTGGTCTCAAACTCCTGATCTCAGGTGATCTGCCTGCCTTAGCCTCCCAAAGTGCTGGGATTACAGGTGTGAGCCATTGCACCCAGCCTCCAATGTTATTATACAGCCTTTTTATGATGTAGAGAAAATTGAACAATATTTAATCTTCCCCCCAACAGTATAATCTATCTGATAGATTCTGTGATTTTTAAACTTTAACAGATTACCAAAGCTTTACCTGTGTGAATTCTGTCTTAAATATATGAAAAGTAAAAATATTTTGCTAAGACACTCCAAGAAGTGTGGATGGTTTCATCCTCCAGCAAATGAAATTTACCGAAGGAAAGACCTTTCAGTATTTGAGGTAAGCACGTGTAAATAAAAAAATTCAGCTTTTTGAAATCTAGTACTCCTAATTGTTGACTATGTGCTGATTTGTGTTTAGAAGGTACAAAGTATACTTAATTTTGGCACTGAAATTCAGACTGCCCTTTAAAACATCTCCATGTTTTGGAATGTTTATCTAACCATATTAAGCAACCATTTAGACTGATGAAGAATCCCTACTTCATCACATTAACATTTTTGTCTTCCCCAAAATCCCTGTCTACACTAGATACATTCACCAGGAATTTATGATCTCCTCAGCTCTTTGTAAATTCCACTTTCTTTGGCAGGAGAAATGAGCTTTGTTCAGCAGCTCCAGCCAATGTCTGGCAGGTGCTCACTCTTCCAGGGAATTGAGCAGCTGTACATATCTCCTCAATACACAACCACCTGTGTTTCCATCCACTTCTTGGCAGTGTGGATAATCCTTTTGGTGAGACCCTAGCAGATGTTGGGACTCCCTCCCATCTGGGTAGATGGCCACCCCTGAAGAACTCTGCTGTTCACAGGAACCCCTTGTGGCCATATGTCTGTCATTGTGGGTTTCTTGAAGACATTTTCTATTTCCAGAATTGATTTAGTAGCAGGCCTTTGCCTCTATATAGTTGCATTGTTTAATTATGTATCTGTTGTCAGTTTCAGCGATTCAGTTAAGCTGAGTCAGTTTCACCTTGAGGGGACCATGCCTTTCTCACAGGTTACTGTCTGTCTGCAGGGCTTTTCACGTTTCTCCTTTATGCTCTTCCCTCCACTTGCACACTTCTGTTGTCTGCTGCCTTTTCTCCTCTGTGACCCATTGTGGTGTGCATTGGTGCTCATTCCTGGGTGCTTGAAACAAGCCTACCTTGTACAGCAAACGTGATGTCCTCTTTCTCTGGAATATAGTTTCACTTCTGGATTTTCTTTTTCTGAATTGTTCAGGCTGAAACTTATTATTCTGCCTTACAGTTCTCTTTATTTCTGGCCTGCAGTGTCTTGCCATCCTATTAAATAAAGGGAAGGTTGTAGGTTTCTCACATGGACCAGGCTCCTTCTCAGACAGGTCTGGGCCCACTAGTTTTTCCCCAAGACTGATCAGAGAACACGGGAAACTCCAGTTGTGTCTTATGATTTTTTTAAAGCTTTCTCTTTTCTATCAGCTCTTTCGGTAAGCTTGGAGGAAGAAGGGTATTGTTGCTGGGAAGATTAGGTGATATATTAGTTCTTACTAAAGGCTAGGCATAGGGTTTCTCAATCTGGGCACTTTTGACATTTCAAGCTGGTTAGTTCTTTGTTGTAGGGGCTATGCTATACAGCGTAGGATGTTTAGCAGCATCTCTGGCCTCTGCTAATTGGATGCCAGTAGCACCACCACCCCCTCCAGTTGTACCAACCAAAAATGTCTCCAGACGTAGCCAAACATCCCCTGGGGGGGCAGAATCACCCCCAGTAAGAACCAGTGGGCTAGAAGGAAGGCTGAATACACGTTGCCTGATCTTCCTGTTGGTATGCTATCCTGCCAGCCCCAGCCAGCTGAGGTGACAGAGCTGCTCACAGTTGAAGCTTAGCTAATGTCACAAGTTCAGCTTTCCTATTGGCTCCTTCCTTGATGCCTTAGATCTTTCCTTCCAACCAAAACATTATTTCTCAAAGCTCAAAACACATTGTTGGCCTTAAGTAATTATTTCATAAATCAGCATGAGTCAGCACTGGGATTGAAGCTCTCATAAATCCATGGAACGTCTTCTCAGGGGCAAGGGAATCAGTCTTGTTAGGATGGTAAGAATGGGCTGTTCTTTCAGGGCAGGTGCTTTTGGACCATCCAGAGATGAGAGGGGAGACATCAGAAGCATGTATGTAAAATTCACTTAATATGAATAAGGAGTTGGATTTGATAAGTACTGAGGTCCCTATTCTAGAATCTGAGTTAATAGAGTATAACATTTGGGCAACTTTTCTCCTAGCAGTTTCCTACAAAACTTATAAAATAAAGGAGGAATAATCACACATTACGATTTTCTGGCCTTCCCTTTCTTTATTCCTCTTACACCTTTCACAACCGATCAGAATTTTCTTCAGCACTGTCATCTCTGTATTTTTCTGGTTCACAGTTATGTATATCTCCATCTTTCCTTTTTGTAATATACTACCATTTCCAAAAGGGCCATACTCTCAAATACATGTAAACTTCCTTTAATTAAAGGGAGAATTGTATCCTCTGTGCCCATTGCCCATATTTGATTGTGTTGCTATGTATGGGACCTAGGTTCCATCCGAGGGAAATAGTTATATGAAATCTAAAAATAATTTGTGCAAGATGAGAACCCGTATGGTCCACAGGAGACCTGAGAATGGTCAAGTTCATTGTTTCAGAGCTCTGGTTAGCAAATATCCATTTCCCTTAAGAAAAGTGCTAGGGAAATTCTTCTTGAATCTGCTGTGTTTTCTATTTTCAAAGAGTAACTACATTTGATCAAAGAAATTGGCATCTGTGCCTAGCCTCCTGTCTATAGCCATCAGTATCACAGCTTGATTCTTTTATTTTGAAGAGAAGTAGACTATAATCATAGTGCTTATTGTAGGTTGAAATTCATATCACTTTCTCTGTAAGTATTCCCAACATAGATATTTTATCTTTTCCAATTATATTTAAGATGATGCTTGGGATAAAACCAAAATGGAAACCTCTTTGCTAATCCACACTTCTGAGGAATCAGAATAATACAGTTCATTTATTTTAGTTTTATGTGAAACCCTTTTGAAACAACATAAAGTTTAACTTACTTGAGAAGTATTTTGATCTGTTTATATTTCCTTAATACAGATTTATTTGGTTCAGATAGAGAGGACATGCCTGATCATTTTTAGCTCAGAATAAATTACAAGTAAAAATTACTCCTTTACTAGTGGTTTGGCCCTTCTTTGGTAGCTTAAAGAGAAATTTTAACTACCTTAAATGTACCCTAATTTAAGAGAAAATGTGGAATTCTGATTTGCCAGTGACAGCTGTTTTCTGGTTAAAGCTGTACTTGCTTAATAGAGTGTTTTAATCTCCCAGTTTAGGATTTGGAAATAAAATGATGTACTTTCTGAAATACCATATAGAAGAAACAATTTTATATGGTGCAGTATTTTTATGTTAAATAATGTTGTCTGTTTCTTTTTGCTAGGTTGATGGGAATATGAGCAAAATTTATTGCCAAAACCTTTGCTTGTTAGCCAAGCTCTTCCTGGACCACAAAACGTTGTATTATGATGTCGAGCCATTCCTTTTTTATGTCCTTACAAAAAATGATGAAAAGGGCTGTCATCTGGTTGGATACTTCTCTAAGGTAAAACAAGAGCCAGCATGACCTTCATTTTCTTTTTCAAAATGTTTTTGGTAGAGCCCAATTCTTTGAACAGGGCTTTTTCATTACTATAATTTGAATAAGTGACATGTGTTTTTGAAAAGCTCAGGTTCTTGTTCAGAGCTCATTTTAAAAGATGAAAACAAAAAACATGGTGCCTAGTAAGTGTGTAAAGGACTTCAGCACTGTGTGCCGCCTTGATGACACTCTAATTGCTGCTTTGTGGACCACTTAGCGTCTTTGATTTTCTCAGTGTTTAGCTTATTTCCGTTTTCCCTTTAAGTGGTGTCAACATGAAGGTTTCAGTTTAGTGTAGCATTTAAGAGAGAATTCTCCTTTCTCCTTGTTGCCTTCCCTCTGTGGTCAACAGTATCTCAGTGAGTTAGGACGCTGGCATTTGGACAGTCAAGCTGATAAAATGACTGGTTTTACACTTTTGTCTCTTATTCTCTGTGCTATGGTTTTAAGTTCTAAAGCAATCTCACCTTTAGAAAGCCTAAGTATCAGCCGGGCTCAGTGGCTTACGCCTGTAATCCCAGGACTTTGGGAGGCCGGGGTGGGCGGATCATGAGGTCAAGAGATAGAGACCATCCTGGCCAACATGGTGAAACCCCATCTCTACTAAAAGTGCAAGAAATTAGCTGGGCCTGGTGGTGCACGCCTGTAGTCCCAGCTTCTTGGGAGGCTGAGGCAGGAGAATTGCTTGAACCTGGGAGGCGGAGGTTGCAGTGAGCCGAGATCGCGCCACTGCATTCCAGCCTGGCAACAGAGCGAGACTCCATCTCAAAAACAAAACAGAACAAAACAAAACAAAACAAGAACAAAGAAAGCCTAAGTATCTCTGGCTGTTAGAGTGAGGAAAACAATCGACATATTGAGGGGACGGATATAGCTTGTCCTTTTCACTGGTTCAGAGCAGTTCACTCACATTCTTCTGCTCAAAGGCTTCTAAGAAACAATAACTCCTTTGCAATAAAGGAAAACTGAGTTTGGAGATGTTTACCAGGTAATGACCTTAACTTTTCTGAGGTACCTAGGAAATAGTTAAATGTACCAGGATGGTACATAAATAGAGACAATAATTATGAGACTTTTAGATAGAAGGTCCAAACTCTCTTATTTATGATACTTTTTTATATTAGGTGATACATGAATTTTAATGAATCTGCTCTTGCACAATGTAAATGGGATGCTTTATAGAAGTGCCATTTTAATGAAGTTTCAAAAGATAGAATATATGTGAAGGTACTTGCAAACTATAGCTATCCTAAATTTAAGAATCAACCCAAAGATCGTAAACAAAAATAAGTAACAGCATTCATGGAAAACTGTCTCAGTGTTTTAATCCACATATTTGGTAAAGCTTTAAAATGAAAAAGAAGAAAGTTAATTTGCACATTACAAATTCAAAAGATGATAGAGAATTAACACTGAATAAAACAATAAATAGGAAATCTATATGATTAATAAATAAAACACCTTACCTTTTATGTAGGTTTGTCAAGATCATTCTTCTCCAGAAACTTAAAAAGAATAGTGGTTGCGCCCTTGCTGTTAGAAAATGGTGTTTCTTTCATTGTCTGTGGATTTAAACATAGGCTTAACGGTGCCCACCTTCCTCGTGCTGCACTGACCATCCCGCTCCTGGGTCTTGTGTTGGCTGCTGAGTAGCAGCCATGTGTAGAGTTGGTGGTGATTCTTGAAGTTTGAATTTCTGCCTCTCTTCCTGCCAGGGTACCCAACATTTTACTCAGAACTAGCTCAACTTTTCTCATAGTTTCTTCTATAGCATGGCAGCAGCTGCTGTTATTTCCTACTATTCTGGAATACTAATATGCCTTGGCAGTATAGTGAAACAAAAATTAACCTAAAGAATAAGCATGTTAAAAGACTAGATGAGGCCAGGTGCGGTGGCTCACGCCTGTAATCCCAGCACTTTGGGAGGCCGAGGTGGGCGGATCACGAGGTCAAGAGATCGAGAGACCATCCTGGCCAACATGGTGAAACCCCGTCTCTACTAAGAATACAAAAATTAGCTGGGCATTGTGGCACCCTGTAATCCCAGCTACTCTGGAGGCCGAGACAGGAGAATCCCTTGAACCCAGGGGCGGAGGTTGCAGTGAGCTGAGATTGCGCCACTGCACTCCAGCCTGGCAACAGCAAGACTCCATCTCAAAAAAAAAAAAAAAGACTAGATGAAACTAAACCGTATTCTCACGTGTCAGCTGGATTCTAGAGGACTCTGGCCCTTTGGAGCTATTCTTGAACCACATTCTAGAGGTTATTAGAACTACAGTTCAAGGATAGCCAGAGAAGGGCTGGAATGACCTGGAAAGGTTCATTGCAAATTGTTACATGCATATGACTTTCCAAGCACATAATAGATGGCTGTAAACAGAAAGGAAAGAAGGATTAGTTATTTTATTCATAGCTTAGAATTTAGCTGTAGTAACATGTTAAGCTGCACGGAGGGGAAGAAGGATCACTACTATATTGGATCTCAAAAAACTCCAAAAGGTGGAAATGGTTCTGGACAAAGAAAGCAGTGGTATCAAGGATGAATTCTCTTAACCCAGAGTACATTTCTTTTTAGAGAGAGTGACCCATTTGTCTAACTTTGCAAAACAGACGAATTACTTGAACCTTCGCCATTGATGTGCACATCCAGTGAGGGACAATTCATCTTCTTAGAAAAACTGACACACATTGCTTCCTCCTCATTTTTTAGAGGCTCCATAGACAACTACAAATGTGCAAAAGTTGGGAGTACATCTTTTTCACAAAGAAATCTTCAGTTCTGCCCTGTAGGGTTTTTTCCACAACGATCTCCTGTGATCTTTCAAATTGGTTCATTAAAGATCTGGGTGTTCTGAAGTAATTCTTTGGTGTGGTCTGTACCATTTGTGGTCAGTCTTATTTGTGGTTTATATTTGGCCAGAGCATCCACGACCTCAAAAGCCTTTTCCAGATCTCTGTGTAGGTTTTGGCAACTTCTGTGTACCCTGAATAAAAAAATACTGCCCTGATGCCACATCCCATGAAAGTTGCAAATTCTTCTTTAACTGTAAGAGCTGTTTCTTACCATGTTCTACCCAGTCTTCCTCCTGGTTTCAAACTGTTGGTAATATTTTGGTCTAACCTTTGTTTGGAGGCTTTAGGATTTCTTGTTGTTGTCTTTTTGTTTCATTTTATTTTGTTTTCCTGGTTTGAAATGCAGATTATTTCTCTAGCTTTTTACATTGACTTTTTATTCATAGGAGAAATATATGTGTGCACATCTACCCACACAGATACTGTTTTAGTTTCACTGGGACATTTGCCCAAAGGCAGAAGACAGATTGCTGTTGCAGAGTTGTAGATTATTATTATATTTAGCAAGATAGCCAGCTAAATCCTAACTTACTCCACTGGGTGACTCCCTGGGATGTTATTTTCTCTATCTCTGAAGTTATTTGAGCAAGGAAAGCATTTCTTTTATACTGTCTATATTCTGTTTTATTTGGTTCATATATTTCCTTGGATTCTTTATGCATATTTTATGGCACTGACTTTCAAGAATAAAGATGTAGTTGAGAGGCATGTCAGAGTCGATGGTTTGTTGTTAGTTGATAGTTTGATTGATTAATATAGTAGGATTTTTCTGCTTGATCCTGACCTAACCCATTGGCTTTCTTTAGTGGACAGTTTTACAAGGACAGTGGCAGGTGCAGGGAATTGCCCACTTCAGCAGGGCTCTGACATACTTGATCTGTTTCTCCTTCCCTCAGGAAAAGCTTTGCCAGCAGAAGTATAATGTCTCCTGCATAATGATCATGCCCCAGCACCAAAGGCAAGGATTTGGACGGTTTCTCATTGATTTCAGTAAGTGAAGTACTTTATTTACTTTCATGATCCAGGAAGCTGATGGCCGTTACAGGAAACAGTAAAATATAAAACTTTATTTAACCTGCATTGTTGTTTTTATCAATAGATAATGGGTTTTCTATTTATATTTACATAGGTTAGAACATCTTCCTCAAGTGAAAAATGTACTGCTGCTCAGTGATTGTACTCTAGGAAATTGAGACTAGATCTCTCGGCAGCAGGCCTCATGCACAAAGCCATTACCCTGAATGAACCGACAGAATTACATTCCATTTTGTGTTGCTCATGCTCATTAGCACCAAAAGAGGCAATTATTCGTGATTAAAGCTAAAGGAAGTATTATTTGAAAGGATTTTCAGCTCTCTAAAATTTTGCCTGTAATCTTGTACAGTACAAAGCAGAAAAGGTATATTTCCATTTAGAAAAATAATTTTCTAGGCAGCTTATCCTGGGCCTTGCTAGTAGAAATAACTCTTACCTTATTTTGTTAATTTCCCTTTTCTATTATGGAAATTAATACAGTGTTTGTATCTAGAGGTTTCCCAAGAAATATTTATCTTATACACACTCATATCTTCTGAACCTTCTCAGTTAAAACCGGCATAATATATAAAAGTATGCACATGGATAATGTTTTTAAAAATGGTACGTTTTTTTTTCTCCTTGTTTATATTATACTGGATGTGTAAATGTTGTGTTAAGGGTACATTTGGAGAATCAATTTAAAATATCTAGATAACATGATGACCAGATATCCCATGATAATAGTCATTTCTCGTCATGTAAAAATCTGTCACTGGCCGGGCGTGGTGGCTTATGCCTGTAATCCGAGCACTTTGGGAGGCAGAGGCAGGTGGGTCACAAGATCAAGAGATCGAGACCATCCTGGCCAACATGGTGAACCCCATCTCTACTAAAAAATACAAAAATTAGCTGGATGTGGTGGCACACACCTGTACTCCCAGCTACTAGGGAGGCTGAGGCAGGAGAATCACTTGAACCCGGGAGGTGGAGGTTGCAGTGAGCCGAGATGGTGCCACTGCACTCCAGCCTGGGTGACAGAGTGAGAGACTCTGTCTCAAAAAAAAAAAAAAAAAAAAAAAAAAAAAGTCTGTCGCTAGGAACCAGGTGCTTCTTGATTACCAGATTGCAGTTTATCTGATTATTAACTGAAAGGAGGAAAATTTAGGACTTTGCACAATCTTCATCAGCTACATCAGATGCAAAAACCACAATGTAAATGTGCTTACAGAAAACCATGAAGAAATACAGTGAATCTAAATCTATATTGTTAGGTATTAAAAGATTAAGGTCTGATTAAAGTGTAAAATAACTGAATAGCAGTTTTGGACTGATCTATATGATTTATTGACATTGAAGAATATGATTCTTTTAAAAGAAGACTTTTGATTATTTTTCTCTTTTTAGATAATATTTTTAGTTATTTATTAATTACCCTAGTCTTATCTATACTTTCCTGACCTAATTATCCATGAAACCAGTAATCCCAAGGAGGGCCACCTTACCAAATGCAGTGTACCATTTTTATTTTTATAGAGTCCTAGCTGTAATCATTTCTGAGGGCAAAACCATTTATCTTGTTCTCTAGTTTTGTGTGGCTACCATTCATAAGTATTTCATAAATATAGTTTCTGGTATGCATAGCAGCCATTCAAGCCTTAAATGTTTGGTCATATCTATATGCCTACAGAATAAGGCAAACTCCTTAGCTCAATATTTAACATCTTCCAACATCTAGTTCCAGCCTGTCCTTTAGGCTTTTTCATCTACTAATCTCCTTTTTCTCAAATAGTCTGAGCATGGTCCTATACCTGTATTTTTTGTCTATTCAGTCCCTTCCTTGAAATGATCACCTCGTCCTTTCCTAGACTCCATCTGTTCAAAATCCTGCCCATTGTTAAGAACCAGCTCAAGAATCGCTGCTTTTTGATCCCACCTCCTGGAATTTTATCTCATACCTTTATTTTATCTTATACCATATTCTATATGGTGTCACACTTACACTCTGTTCACCCTTTTATGATAATTATTGATGGAGGTTTCATACTTCCAACTTCTCTGTATCCACTAGGACAGTTTCCTTTATAATAATATGTATTAGATGATATAAATTAAATTTTATTGATATAAACTAAATTTCCAAATTGATATGGTTGCTGTCCACAATCATTGTCTACCTAAAATTAAAAAGGAACTGGTACTTACTAGGTAAAAGTTCAAGCTCTAAATTCAGTAGTATCTTATTTGTACAGCATGATCTGGCACTAAGGCCTTCTACATAAGAGAACAATCTGGTAGCAAATACATTATCTTCAAATGCTATGTCTTTTTTTTAACCATTTTAGTGAAAACTGTTACTAGAATCTACCTTGTATTATTAAACTACAGAACACATTGAAACCTTTTCTCAGTGGCTCCGGGCCACCATGATGAATGCTGTCCACCAGGATGTGAGCAGGCAAAGCAGTGCTGAGGGTGTGGTTTTTTCTTTTCTCTTTCCTGTACACCTAGCATTGCCCCTACTGGAGTGGGTTAAGAAGTGCAGTGAAAGATTTGAATAAAGTTGAAGAGATTGGTGTTATTTCCTCAGAGAAGGGAAAACTAGGGGGAGAATTTTATAGCGCTCAAAGAAAATGGGAACTGGTGTAAACCCAATAGAAATTCAATTTAAAACCAAAAGAATTTCTTGGCTATAAAAGTTTTAAGGAAGATAGAGTAGGCTGCTGAAGAAATTAATAGCACCTTCTCTTGGAAGTTACTTAAAGTAATAGTAGATAAATATCTTTCCAGAATGATTGAAATCCAGCCTTTGAAGGTAGGGATGAGTCACATGACCTCTCATGATCATTTTTGATCTCATAATTTGGAGCCCAGGATAGAAAGCTAACTAGGGTTACAGGTTTTCTAAAATCTGCTCTGGTTTTTTAAAGGACTTTTTAATGGTTAAATTTATTTTATTTCTATTTGGTACATGAGCCTGGGGCCTTTTGGTCAGGGATGTATTTTCAGTAAGTCAAATGAGGTTGTAAATCAGGTAGATCTTTATAATTGCCAGTTTAGTAAGCTGAAACACGATATGAGCAGGGAGAAAGATATAGCCGCCCACTTGCACACTTGATCACAGACATGGGTGGAATGTGATGCACTGTGTGTGTATACACGCTCCTAGACTTACAATGGGGCTGTGGGCTGATAAACCCATCATAAAGTGAAAATATCATAAATTAAAAATACATTTAATACACCTAATCTACCAACCGTCATAGCTTAGCCTGGACTTTAAATGTGCTCAGAACACTTACATTACCCTACAGTTGGGCAGAATCATCCAACACAAAGCCAATTTTATAATAAAGTGTTGAATATCTCATGTAAGAGTGTTGTACCACATATCACTAGCCCAGGAAACGATCGAGTATGGTTTTTACTGATCATACCATAGTAAAGTTGAACCATTGTAAGCCAAGGACTGTCTGTATAAAGAACTGCAAATGCAGGGCTTTGAACACTGTTCTTCAGGGCAGCAGAGTGAGGTGGAATGGTCATCCATGGGACCATGTGCTGCTTGCAGAATAAGTCATTTGTATGTCACTTCCTAGACCAGCTTCTCTGGGATTTGTCAGAGCAAGGCTCCCCAGGAGGCCATTTGCAGAGTTTGGCCAGAGTGAGTAAAGGGCACCAACTCCCAATCTGCTTATAAACTCCCTAGTGGGTTTTATGACTCTTTGCCCACAATTGGAATGGGTGGAGGAGAGAGTGACTATCATGGATTGGTTGAGAACGCATTCCTTCCTCTTGGATTCTAGGATTCCCTTTCTCAGTCAGAAAATTTGAAAGTCTTCCCCGTCTCTGTCTGTAAAGTCTTTCTATCTCTCTCTCCCTCCATCCCCACCAGACAGTTCAGAACTTCAGAGAACTCCCTTGCCCACAAAACATTTGCAGTTCCTACTTCAGAGCCTCACACCGTCAAGGCAAGGAGCTCTTCTTCTCCCAGCCACTGCTGAGCACTGGGGGCCCAGAGTGCTCCCTCCCAAGCCCTGGACTGCTTCTGCTGCTGGGGCTGCCCAGCAATGCCTTATCCATCTCACTATTTTTTTCTTTAATTTTGAAATAATTTCAGGCTTAGAGAAAAGCTCTAAGAATAATACCAAAATTTCCCGTACATTGTTGCACATGTTCACATTTTATCACATCTGTTTTCTGCTCTATTATTCTCAATCTCTCCCTTTGTTTCTCTTCTCTCTCATATTTTCTTTTCAGAATCATTTGAGAGTAAGTTGAAGATGTGTTTCACCTTTACCCCTAAATATTGCAGTTTTTCTACAAAGATGCTCTCATATATAGCCACAATACAAATTATTAAAATCAAGATATTAAAGTAATTTATGCACATTGTTCAAATTTTAAATTTTGCGAGATTATACTGATGTTCTTTCTGGAGGAAAAGAAAAATCTCCTACTCCAGGATGACATGGAGTATGTAATTATGTCCCTGGGGCCTCCTTTAATCTGGAATAGTACCTGCTTTTTGTTTTGTTTTGCTTTGCTTCGTGTTTTCCATGATTTTGATATTTTTTAAGCATACAGGCCATTTATTTTGTACGGTGTGCCTCAATTTGGGCTTATCTGATGTTTCCTCACGATTAGACTTAGGCTGTACATTTTTTGGCAGGAATACCATAGAAGTGACCGTATGTCCTTCCCAGTGCATTTCATCAGGATCATATGATAATACATTTGTCTCATCACTGGGTTAAGGTGGTAACTGCCAGGCTTCTTCACTGTGAAATTACCATTTTTCGCTTTGTAATCAGTAAGCATCTGGTGAGAAGATACTTTGGGATTATATAAATATCAATTCTCATCCAATTTTCACTTCCTAGTTTTACCATTCACTTATGGCTCTTATGTAAAATAATTATTACTATGATAATTACCAAATGGTAATTTTCTAATTCCATTCTTTCTACAACTTACTAATTGGCATTCTAGAAGGAAGAATTGTTTCTTCTTCCCCATTTATTTAATTTTTTGGTATAATTATGGGTTTTAATTTTATTCTATAGGTTATAACCTGTCATTACCATGATTGATTTTGATGTTCCCCAAACATCAAATTGTCCTGGATTTATTTAGCAGCAAATGTTTCAAGTGGGTTCTTGTGCCTTTTCCACATGCTTCCATCCTGTGGATTCTTCCTTCCTTTCTGCCACAGCATGATGTTCCAGATTTAGCTTATCCTTTTCTTAAGCCAGTCCTGGAATCATCCATTTCTCCCAAGCCTTGGTTCCTTATGGTGGAGAACAGTAGTTAGGAACCAGGATCTGGGCTGGGTGCGGTGGCTCATGCCTGTAATCCCAGCACTTTGGGAGGCCGAGACAGGCGGATCTCTTGAGGCCAGGAGTTCAAGACCAGCCTGGCCAACATGGTGAAACCCTGTCTCTACAAAAAAACACAAAAATGAACCGGGCTTGGTGGCGGGCGCCTGTAGTCCCAGCTACTTGGGAGGCTGAGGCAGAGAATTGCTTGAACCCGGGAGGTGGAGGTTGCAGTGAGCTGAGATTGCACCAAGCTGAGATTGCACCACTGCACTCCAGTCTGGGTGAAAAAGCAAGACTTCATCTGTTAAAAAAAAAAAAAAATGGAGGAAACCAAGTTCTGATCACTTAAATGTGTCCATTGCTGCTTGGGTGTCACTGCTTCTAGCCCTCTCAGAGGACAGAGCTAGGATAGCATGCATATTTATATCCATGTATGTGCACATATACATATGGGTGTTATAAACACATATGTGTGTACACACACACTCCCTTCATGAGTTCAGACCATTCCAGATCTGCGCCACCATACGGTTGTATTCTGTCTTTCCCTCTTCCCATGTAATTCCTTTCTCTGACAGTGAGAACCCTGACTTCCATTACCCACAATATGCTTATGTGCTACACCCTAGAATACACAGTAAGTAGTTTCAGAATTGCTAACTCATGCCATTGTGAAAAACAAACCTCTTAAGTGGAGGTCAATATTTATATATGGTTCCTTTTGGCTTTACCCCAAGTGTATTTAGTCAAAACACTGTGTTTAAATGTTACTTGAGTTAGTTTTTCTCCCCCTTCAGTGTTACTGTAGTATTCATTGGAATACAATTAGGCTTATTTGTTTCTGTTTGTTTTTTATTTTATACTTGTTACCTTTTTAAATTAGAATGTAAAACATTAACATGATTTTAAAAGTGGAAACTGTATTAAAGGGTATTCTCAGTGAATGTGCCCTCTCTACCCATTCCCATTCCCTCATCCTTTCCTGCAGGTCTCCAATCTCATTAGCTTGTAATTTATCCTTCCTGTGTTTCTTTGTGTACAAATGAGCAGATAGATGTGCATTTTTCTAATTTCTCCTCCTTTCTAACACAAAACGTAGCATACTATAGGTAGTCTTTTGCATTTTGATTTTTCCAGTATATCCTGGAAATGACTTCATAGAGATTTCTTTTCTTTGACAGCTGCACTCTACTCCGTTGCATGCATGTGTATAGTTTGCTTACCTGCTTTCCTATCTATGGGTGTATAGGTTGTTTCCAATATTTTGCAATTTAAAAAGTAGTGTCATGAGTAATCTTGGGCATATTTTGACTGATAGATACTTAGGCAGCAGTTACCGTATATTAGATATCCTTTCAGTTGTTAGGACTCTGTTTGGCTAGGTAATAAGTGAGCAGATAATGAATTGTCTTTTACTCGGGCCTGCAGAGCCAGAATCCTGGCTGATGGGCAGGATACAAAACCCGTTCTCCTGGGCTCTGACCCAGGAGAGACCGAGGGAACACCAACTGATTCAGCAGTAGGTGAGAGAACCAAGTGCCAGATGGTGGTGAGGGAGGTGGCACCATCACTCACATGTGTGTTTGTGTATATGCACTTACCTGATGCCAAACTGGAGGATAAAGGAAGATGCGAAGAGTCATGTCGTTCATTTTTTACCTCTTTACTTTAACCTTATTGATTGGGATACCACACTCTACATTCTGCTAAACATCAGCAACCAAAAGGGAAGAAGACATAGCTCTTGCTGGGCTGTCAAGTTCACTGACAAATCAACAAATGTTGCATAGTATTTTGGACAGTATGCCTTGAGAGCTCGTAAGAAGTTGAAATGAAAACATTCTAGGCAGAGGGGAGCAGCATATTCACAAGCATGACTGCATGAGGAAGCATGTTACATACCTGGGTAACTACAGCAGAAACTCCAGGTAGATTAAAGACTTGATTACCAAAAAACAGACACACAAAAACACTTAAAAAGCTAGAGGAGAGGTGGGGTGCGGTGGCTCACGCCTGTAATCCCAGCACTTTGGGAGGCCGAGGCAGGCAGATCACGAGGTCAGGAGATTGAGACCATCCTGGCTAACATGGTGAAACCCCGTCTCTACTAAAAATACAAAAATTAGCTGGGCGTGGTGGCACACACCTGTAGCCCCAGCTACTCGGGAGGCTGAGGCAGGAGAATCACTTGAACCTGGGAGGCGGAGCTTGCAGTGAGCTGAGATCGCACCACTGCACTCCAGCCTGGGCGACAGAGCGAGACTCGGTCTGTCAAAAAAAAAAAAAAGCTAGAGGAGAGATTATGTATAATTATTTATCTGATCTTTGGATGGTCAAGGACATCATAACCATCAAAGCAATGAAAGAATATGCAGATGGACTTGACTATATAAAAATGTAAAACTTCTATCTAGTAAAAAGTATTAATATTTAAAGCAAACATAATGAGAAAGATGTTTGATGTTTACAACATATGTGCTAGGCAAAGTTTAATATCTATAGTGTTTAAATAAATATATATATACTTTTAAGTTTGGTAGCATTAAAACAAAAACCCTAATAAAGAAATGGGCAGAGGATCAGCTATGGTGGCTCATACCTGTAATCCCAGCACTCTGGCAGGCCGAGACAGGAGACTCACTTGAGCCCAGGAGTTCAACACCAGCCTGGGCAACACAAGGAGACCATCTCTCTCTCTTTCTCTCTCTCTCTCTCTCTCTCTCTCCCTCCCTCTCTCCCTCTCTCCCTCCCCCCGTTCTCCCCACCCCCCCATTCCCCTCCTTCTCTCTTTTGTCTCTCAATAAATACATAAACAAATAGGCAGAGGACAGGAACATAGAATGTACAGAAAAGGAAAATCACTGGTAGCCACGACATTGCTGACATTTACTGAGTGAGTAACATGTGCCAACCCCTTTCCTAAGAGTCCTGCATTTATTGATTGATTCATTCAGTCCTCACGGCAACAGTTGAGATATGTGCTTTTAGCCCCATTCTATGGGTGTTGAAATTGAGGCACAGTTACACAAATAAGTTGCACAGCTGCAAATTGAACCCAAGCACTTTAACTGTTAGCCACTCCACTCCGAAGTCTCTCAGGTATAATGGCTAATTCAAATATGAAAAAAAAATTGTTGGTGGTTTAAAAATGCAAATTTAGTAACTGCAAGATTACAATTTTTTGCCTACCACACTAACAAAGAGTTTACAACTTACCCAAATCTAACTAAGCTGGTGGAAAATGGACACCTTATTTACACTGAAGAAAGTGTATATTGGTAGGCATTTTCTGGAACTTTGACAGTGTGTATCAAAAACATCTAATGGTTTTTTTTTTTAATAAAATTTTATGTATTTAAAAACTAGGCTGGGGACAGTGGCTCACGCCTGTAATCCCAGCACTTTGGGAAGCCAAGGCAAGCAGATCACCTGAGGTCAGGGGTTCGAGACCAGCCTGGCCAACATTACAAAACCCTGTCTCTACTTAAAATACAGAAAATAGCCGGGCGTGGTGATGGGTGCCTGTAATCCCAGCTACTCAGGAGGCTAAGGCAGGAGAATCACTTGAACCTGGGCGGCAGAGGTTGCAGTGAGCTGAGATTGTGCCATTGCACTCCAACCAGGTGACAGAGTGAGACTCCATCTCAAAAAGTAAAATAAAATAAAAAATAGAGACAGGGTCTTGCTATGTTGCCCAGGCTGGTCTCAAATTCCGGAGCTTAAGCATTTCTCTTGCCTTGGACTCCCAAAGTGCTGGGATTACAGGTGTGAGCCACCGTGCCCAGCCTCCAATGGTTATTTTCTAAAGGAATTCATTCTAGGGAAATCAGCATATTTTAATCAACAAACATTATTTTCATAGTTAATATAGCAACATTGTTTTGTTTCATATTATTATGTTTTAAATAGTGGACTTCTCTTTTTGCCTCCCTCCCCCAGCCCCTGATTATAGCAATATGGACTCATAGTAGAAAGTTAAAAAAAATAGGTGTAATTAATAGAAGAAAATGAAATTCCTCACAGTCCTGTCACCCAAAGAGTTAATGTTTTGGTATATTTGTCCTTCACACTCATTATTTACAACAGGTAAAAAACTAAAACAGACTTGATATTTCAAAGGCAAGAGAGAACCATTCCCATGAGAAAGTTATGGCACATCCATATAATGGAATATTATTAGCTGCTGAGAATTATGTTCTGACCAGGTGCAGTGGCTCATGCCTGTAATCCTTGGGAGACTGAGGCAGGAGGATCACGTGAGCCCGGAGGATCACATGAGCCCAGGAGTTCGAGGCCAGCCTGGGCAACATAGTAAGACCCCATCTGTACAAAAATAAATAAATGAAATTAGCTGGGCCTGGTAGCTTGTGCCTATAATTCCAGTTACTCAGGAGGCTGAGTCCTCCATTAAGGATGGCTTGATCCCAGGAGGTCAAGGCTTCAGTGAACTATGATTGCACCACTGCACTCCAAACTGGGCAATAGAACCAGACCCTGTTTCTTAAAAAAAATTATCTGGGAATTTGTAATGCTTATGATAAACAAGTGGCTTTCAAAAATATATATGTAATATGTTCTCAATTATGTAAAAAATATGCAAAGCAAAGCAAATACATTTCTAGATGACCTCTGGAATTAGAATTACAGATACTTTTTATTTTCTTATTTATACTTTTTGCTGTAACTGAAAAGAAAAGAGGCCAGAGTCAATGGAGGCCTGACAGTGAGGATGCATGGAAAAGAGGCAGGTCCTGTTCGTTCCGTAGCAGGAGCATGCCTGGTGCAGAGTGGTGCTCAGAAAATACTGGTATTTATTGAATGCATAACTGAGCTTGGAGAGATAGTGAGCGCAGCTTTATGTAGCCTTCACTGTGCGTTTGGATGTCTACGTGCACTTTGCACAGACTCCAGAGCTCAGCAGGGGGTCTGCATTAGAGGGAACAGCTGGGAGTCGTGGACATGCGGTGGTAGCTGAAACCATGGATGTGGGTGACGACAACCAGGGGGAAGTGTATAGGGGAACAGGGCTGAGGGTGGAGTGCTTGGAGTCTTAACATCTAAGGGACTAATAAAGAATGAGGAGCTCGCCAAGGAAATTTGCAAAGGGCCCAGAAGTCAGAAGAAAACTGGGAGATAATGGTGTTAGGAAAACCAGAAGAGGTCAGTATTTCAACAGTAACAGTCACAATAATCATCATAGCTGCCACTTCTAGAGCCTTGCTATGTGTCAGGCACTGTTACCGGAATTACACACATTTACTCACTTAGTCCTCACAGAGACCCTATGGGGTAGGTTACTGTGAGCATCTCTCTTCTGGGACGAGACACTAAGAGACTTGTCTAAGATCATCCCCCAGAGATTCAGTGCTCCAGAGAGAAAGTCATAAGAAGTATTCTTTGGACAACTGTATATTAAGTGCAATTAAAAGAAGTAGATTCAAAAAGCTTTTGACTGTTTTACTCTGTTTGGTTGGGCGTAGTGTCTCACACCTGTAATCCCAGCACTTTGGGAGTCTGAGGTGGGTGGATCACTTGAGGTCAGGAGTTCAAGACCAGCCTGGCCAACATGGTGAAACCCCATTTCTACTAAAAATACAAAAATATGGATGTGGTGGCATGTGCCTGTAGTCCCAGCTACTCAAGAGGCTGAGGGAGGAGAATCACTTGAACCTGGGAGGCAGAG
This sequence comes from Gorilla gorilla gorilla, assembly GCF_029281585.2. NCBI lineage: Eukaryota > Metazoa > Chordata > Mammalia > Primates > Hominidae > Gorilla > Gorilla gorilla. The sequence goes on along the minus strand of NC_073232.2, from coordinate 40,750,780 downwards.
GTTGCAGTGAGCTGAGATCACACCACTGCACTCCAGCCTGGGCGACAGAGCAAGACTCTGTCTTTTTTTTTTTTTCTTTTCTTTTTTTAAAACAAAGCAAAACAAAACAGAACAAAAGCTTGACCATCAAGGGCTGGGGACACAGGAACCTAGTTGTCTTTATTTTTAAGCTGGAGAGCCTGGAGCATGTGTATGTACATCAGTAGGGAAAAGAAAGAGCAGCGCTGATGGAAAAAATCGAGGGGAAAACAAAAAGCAACATCCAGGCAGATGGTTTATTACAAAGTCTGATCTGGCATTTGATGAAATTCAACATTCTCTCCTAACTAAAATACTTAAACCTACTAACTAGAACTATAAGGATTCTAAATCTCAGATTAACTTTTTCTTTTTTATCGGGGGCAGACGGACGTGTAACTAACGCTATAAAGGGTAAAGGACAGCTGGATCCAAGTCTACAGACTTACGTCTATAGTTTTTAGAGACCAGATAAACTTGCCATTAATATTAATTAATGGCAAGTTCGTCAGTTAAGTTAAATATCAGTTAATTGTACATTCAGGCATTTCTAAAATTAGTATGTTTGTGGAATAATCATAAAAATGTGTCAGCAGTTTCAATTTTTGGCTTTCTTTATTCAGTATTAAAATATTGGGCAGTACTTCATGGAACAAGGCTGTAACTATAGGAAGCAGAAGTGATTGAATGAATTAGGCATTCACTTCGGGGAATCCCCTTTGCTGGCTCTTCATATGTTGAGGGTTTCACCTTAGCTTTTGTGAGGTCCGTGTGCTATTTAAAAACTGAGTCTATAATTAATCAGTGCTGCTAGAAGATGGTGCAAATGGCCCAGTTTTGTGCCTCCAGGTTATGAACTTGGCTCTTGTCTTCAGTGTGGTTTGCAGCGTCCTTCTACATGTCCCCTTTTTTAGAAATGATACTCCCCTCCACACCCGCCCTACACACACATATACAGCCAACGGGATTTAAGGAAAGCAGGAACTACAATAAACTTTTGAGGAAAGATGCTTTAGGGTATGATTTACTACCTTAGTTCCTTTCTCACTTGAGTATTAATCAGTGTGGTTTTCTGCACCGTCGTTCTTTCCTCCTCTGGTTTAATGACAGAGATTTCTTCTTTAGGTACCACAACCACCCACGTCCATAGAGATCCCCGGGCTTGTTTCTCCTTTAGCCTCTGAATAGTTCTTGGCTGATTTCTTGAGGAAGCACCGCATTGGAAGAGAAAAGCATCTTCTCTTTTGTTTCCTGCTCCCTGCTTCTCTGCCCTTTTAAGTCCATAAAGCGAATTAGGAAGAAAGCCACATACTTCATTTCTACCCAGAGGGGTATCATGTCGGGAGGCTAATCATATCCACTCTCTCAGAGAGAAAGCTGCTTCTTCCCAGAATCTTAGATGCAAGCTACTGGTTTAAATGTTGTATTATATGATGGCTAAATACAGAAGTACGTGTCATAGTAGTTCAGGTTGCCAGCTACTACTAGTTTTCACAGTCTGCCTTCAGTGGACTATTTTGTTTAAAAGAGCTTTTAACTATTTTGTTAAAAGAGCTTTTCAAAATACAATTTAAGTGAAACTTAAGAGTGTTTTTAAGCAGAGACTGAGTGGTTTCATCCTACCTGAAAATTGCCTTCTTGAAATAAATGTTTGATACCCACTGGCCTATCTCCTCTGGAAAACAGGAGTTTTCATTTAGAAGTCCAGTTGGTTGGATTCCAGTAAGCCGTTTCACCTGACTGTATTACGCCCCCTGGAACCAGGGCTGTGCAGGAGCCACCGGCTTCTCCCAGAGGGCAGGGTGAGCACAGTATCAGGGCACATGGCTTACCCTCAGGAGCTGCATCCCAGCCTCAAGGCCCTGGTGAGAAACTGTACTCTCCAGCAAGGGTCTCTGGCCGTCTCTGCACCATGTGGTCAGCTTAGGGCTGTGCCTCCCAAGACAGGACCTGAGGATGGGTATGGGTAGCAGAGATATTGCTCCCTTTGCTCCTGGGTGTCCAGAGCTCCAGTGCCTGTCACCTCACCTCTAGCAGCCTCAGGAGTTGTGTAAATTCTGTCATATACATGATGAGGGAGATCATGAAGCACTCACTTGAATCATAAAGTCTGTTTGGGGGAGGCTGCAGAGTAAATATTCCACTTTCCACTTACAGGCCCCACAAACGAGCCTCAGAAGTGTGTTTGGAGGGACCATGACAGCATCTCTTAGGGATTTGTGTTATTTAGTTTTCTCTCTCTCTCTCTTTTTAGTGGCACTAACCAAAAAAAAAAACAACAACAACAAACTAGGCTAAGCAAGTGCAGAGTCATTTATAAACTTGCATAGTTTTTATATACAGTCATTTATCATTTAAAAACTGAGATTCATTTTGAGAAATGCACCATTAGGCAACTTCATTGTCGTGTGAACATCATAGTGTATGTACTTAGACAGACCTAAGTCTAAGTCTATAGCTTACTACACACCTAGGCTATGTGGCATAGCTGATTGCTCCTAGGTGACCAACCTGGACAGCAGTTACTGTACTGGATACTGTAGGTGTTAGTGGTTGTAACATAATGGTATTTTTGTATCTAAACATATCTAAATATAGAAAAGGTACAGTAAAAATATGCTGTTATAATCTTATGGGACTACCATTGAATATGTGGTCCATTGTTGACCTAAACATCATTATGTGGTGCATGACTGTATTTATTGTTGATTGCCCATGTCTTTCACCAAAAGTAAGCTTCATGAGAGTGTGGACTTTGCTCTTTGATGCATTCTGATCTTCTAGAAGAGCCTGGCGCTTAGTAGGTTCTTATTAATTGTTGAACAAATGTTAAATTAATTATGACGGGAAGAACTTTTAAAATGTGCTTTCCCTTCTTGTGTGTGATTCTTAGGGACAATTTTATTTTATTAGAACATAAACCATCAGCACTGGTTTACTTACTTCCAAATGATGCTAGGTATGCCCTGTCTTCTTTCGAGGTCTGGTACTTTTGCTGAAATGCAGCCTCTATCTTAAGATCATTTCAGTTGCATCAGAAAGAAGATGTCACTGCCTGCTCTAAACCTTGGGCGGAGAAAGCAGAGCTGTGACATAATCCACATTTGTACATAGCGGGTTGAAGAGACACTTATCTTTTGCTTACTTTTTCTCTTATCAGATAATTCATTTCTTGATTGCATTTATTTTTGAAAGGAAAATACCAGCTTTAGCCATAAGAAGCTGTCGAGAAAGCTTCTCTTTGCTTAGCCTTCCCAGCAGCTACGCTCCTGGTGAGTGCAGTCAAGGCAGTCATTAAAGAATAATAAGTTATGCTTTTGAAATGGTGCTCAAGTACTTCATAGCCTTTTCTAAGATAAGGAGCCTCCCACCTTTGCCCCCATGACACTTGTTGGAAAATACTGGACCAGCAGCTATATCCTTGGGCTTTTGCTGGGTTTTGGAAGACACGTTTTGACCTATGTAATCAAATATAATGATGACATTTATTTTAATAGGATTCTAGTCTGTAATATAATAAGGAAAATGGCTATTTTTCCTTATTTTCTCATTATAATATGTTACACTAAAAGCTTCTGCCATTACTGTTTTATTACATTGGTCTGAGGTACAATATATTTTAATATGCTAAAGATAACATCAAGGTTGAAAATTGAGCTCTCGGTGATTTATTCAGAGGTTGACTGTTGCTGAATGCATTGAAATGAGTTGCATGAGACAGTGCGGCTAACGATTTATTTGTGTATCTTTTTTTAAGCTAAGCTTGTCATAAATAAGAGCAAATAAATAGCTCTTATAGAATAGTTTGTATTCATTGCCTCAATGAAAACATTGTAAATATGAAACATACGGTCTGCAGTCTCTCTTATTTTTTCTGAAAGCTAGTGTTTTGCCTTACATAGCTCAGAATTTTTTCAAGTTTTGGCATGCAGGTGGTTGGTTTTTTTTTTTTCCAAACAAATTTTTTGTCTGTTTTGATTTCTAACGTTGACTGGCATTTGCATTGAGTTATTTTGAAATCCACTACTGGACAAATTCCATTCAAATAATTGGTATGAGAATAACCTAATCTTCAGCAGAACTGGAACAAAATGAAACCTTAGTGGGACCATCAAGAGGGCAGGAACTTGGTCATTGCTAAACTCCAAGCCATGAGCACAGTGCCTAGCACATAGAGGATACACAATAAAGGATTGTTGGGGGAAATCAATGAATGCCTGAGTCTAGTTAATCCACTTCTTTGTATGACTGTCAACACCTGCCAGATATATCCAGCTAGCTTTTGACCAGTAGTGCTTAAACTCAGATCTCCTCTCAGTCTGTTTTTTACACTTTATTTATCCCTTCGTCCCATCCTTCAGCAAACATGCTTTAAATACACTGTGCCAGGGATGGTCTAGGTGATGAGGACATAAGGATGAATGATTTAGTCCTTGCCCATAGGGAAGTAGAGGGTCAGACACAAAATTCTTCCCAGCCCTGCAATTTCAAATTTGAGAGAGGCTGTGGCAGTACAGAGGAGGAAATGCTTCCAACTCTATTTTCCATTTACCCAGTTAAGATATATAGAAGAGACGCATTTTTCCTTGCTTTTCTTTTTAAAGACTGGGTCTCACTCTGTCACCCAGGCTGGAGTACAGTGGCATGATCATAGCTCACTGCAGCGTTGAATTCCTGAGCTAAAGTGATCCTCCCATGTCGGCCTCCCAAGTAGCTGGGATTACAGGCACATGCCACCATTCCTGGCCATTTTTCAGGGGGAGGGGTGGGGGGTCAGCTAGAGACAGGCTCTTGCTTTGTTGCCCAGGCTGGTTTCCAACTCCTGGCTTCAAGTTATGCTCCTGCCTCGGCCTCCCAAGGCACTGGGATTACAGGGGTGAGCCACTATGCCCTGAGCTGTTGTTAAAACAAGATCAAGAAAGATTTTGCTCTGCTTGGTTGAAATTAGTGCTATACCTCATTTGGGTTTCAAGAGAACTATTCCCCCTTGAACATATTTTCCAGCTTGTAATAGAGACATTATGTTTGAAATAGAATATTCTAAGATAAAAGTTTGCTTCCACTTACCCCTCTCATGATGGCATTTCGGTTTTTTTGTTTGTTTGTTTGTTTTTTTGGAGACCGAGTCTTGCTCTGTTGCCCAGGCTGAAGTGCAGTGGCACGATCTCAGCTCACTGCAGCCTCTGCCTCCCGGGTTCAAGCAGTTCTCCTGCCCCAGTCTCCTGAGTAGCTGGGATCACAGGCACGCGCCACCATGCCCGGGTAATTTTTGTATTTTTAGTAGAGACAGGGTTTTGCCATGTTGCCCAGACTGGTCTCGAACTCCTGAATACAAGCTATCCGCCCACCTCAGCCTCCCAAAGTGCTGGGATTACAGGCATGAGCCACCACGCCTGGCCCTAAACAACACAATTATGACTTCAGCTGGTTGTAAGGTAGTTTTTTGGTTGGTTGGTTGGTTGGTTGTTGGTTTTTTGTTTGTTTGTTTTTAAATATAATTTCATATTGGGTAAAGCAAACGGTTTTCCTTAACTTGTTTAGAATTGTTTAGGAAAATACTAGTTAGGAATCTGATTTTTTTCCTCCCCCATGGATTTGTGGTTAGCATGTTTGTACTCTAATATTCATGCTACATTTTCATGTTTACCAATATAAAAACCTCTTTTTTGTAATTATTTATATGGAGTCCTGCTTTGAGTTAACATCATAGAGGAATGCTTTTTTTTCAGCAAAATTGTTTTAAATTAATGTTTCTAAAGTGTATAAAAATGGTTGAGTGGATTAAAAGCAATTCCGTTTCACATGTAACCATTTGTCCACATGGAAATAAATGTGCAGCACAATCACACGGCAGAAGGTACGAAAAGGTATTGCTGAAATCATGAGAAAATGTAATACAGGTGGACGTCAGTTTCCACAATAAATTTGCATATGTCCTTTTTTGGGGGCAAATACAGTCATCATTTTAAATGAAGTCGAAGAGTTATTTCTGTAAACAAAACAAAAGTCCTCCTTGTCATACTAGACAGCAAGGAAGCAAAAATTGTTAGGGTCATGTCAAAAAGACTCAGGAGTCAATTTGAAGAGGTTCTGACCAGACAATAAATATAATAATAAAGATAAAAAATTGCAATTTATTGCAACTTATCAAATGTTTAAATTCACAAGTTCATAATGATACTAAAAAACAAACTGATTTAGAGGATAATAGGAACCAGTTTATTTTCTTGAAAACTGCAAAAATTGTAATTAAAACATTTATCCTGCCTTTCTTATATAAACTGTACAGTGAAGTAATCAAGTAGTAAAGGAGGGGAAACATCATTTTATTTTTTAAATTTTTAAAAATTTTTTGAGACAGGGTCTTGCTCTGTCACCCAGGCTGTAGTGCAGTGGTGCGATCTCAGCTTACTGCAGCCTCAACCTCCTAGACTCAAGAGATCCTCCCACCTCAGCTTCCTGAGTAACTGGGACTTCAGGTAAACACCACCATGCCCAGCTAATTTTTTCATTTTTTGTAGTCTCTTTATGTTGTCCGGGCTGGTCTTGAACTCCTGCACTCAAGCGATCCATCTGCCTTGGCTTCCCAACGTGATAGGATTACAGGCATGAGCCACTGCACCTGGCCAGAAACATCTTTTTATAAACATATTCCAGCTAACCAATGAAAATAAAATGTACGGTGGCTCACACCTGTAATCCCAGCACTTTGGGAGGCCGAGGCAGGCGGATTGCCTGAGCTCAGGAGTTCACGACCAGCCTGGACAACATGGTGAAACCCCGTCTCTACTAAAATACAAAAAATTATCCGGGTGTTGCGGCATGCACCTGTAGTCCCAGCTACTTGGGAGGCTGAGGCAGGAGAATCCCTTGAACCCGGGAGGCGGAGGTTGCAGTGAGCTGAGATTGTGCCACTGTACTCCAGCCTGGGCAACAGAGTGAGACTCCATCTCAAAAAGAAAAGAAAAGAAAAGAAAATGACAGAATTAAAATATAACCGTTTTGTAATCCCCACCACCACCATGAATTAATGGTCTAGACAATGAACAACATCAACAGTTGCAAAAAGGACAACCAGAAATTATGTATCTTCTGATCAAGGATATTTGTAGTCTTGCCAGTGGATTGAACCCAAGTCTAATCAATCAAGCACTGAATCTAGTTACCATTTTGCAAGAGATACAGAATAAAGAGGAGCATACTGAGCTGCAGTGCAAGTAGGAGATCAGCAAAATCCAGAGTGGGGACAGTATAGGTCAAGTGGCCCCAGTTCATCCACAGATAGATTACAAGGAAAAGAAAGGGGTGAAGGTGGAACCCTTAGATTAAAATGACATTAAGATTTTTTTTTTTAATAGGCAAGACTGTTCTAGTGCCTGGACTGTTTTGGTGATGAAAGTATAAAAAAATGCAAGAGATTATTGTGAAAGTCAGGATAGTGGTTACTTATGAGAGAGAAAGGAGAGGTGATTGGCTGGAGCAGATAGAAAGTTTTCTGGAGTAGCCAGCAAACTTCTATTTCTTGATCCTGGGTGATAGTTACAAGGACAGTTGCCTTATAATAATCCATTAAGCTGTGTATTTGTTTTTTGTCATTTTATGTATCTCTGTTTTATTTTTGTTTTTTAGAAAGCAATCATCTTAAAATGGGAGGTGACATCCTATGGTATCTTAGTGCTTGGGTTTTTGTAACTCTTGAAACTGAAAACTTACTCGATTTATTGGTGGCATCCTACTAGTCGTGTTTTAAAGAGAGACACAGTTTTCACCTTGACTGCTTGAAAATGAAAACTTGAGTGCACAAGTATTTAGTGTACGGGCATCAACTCCATGTCAGCCTTTGCAGAGCCATTTTTATGTGAAGGAAATGTACTGAAATTTACTTGAATCAAATCCTCTGAAGTGTTGAGTCTAGTTCCTTAGAGAACAGCATTCCTGTAAATTTCACTTTCACTCTTAAACTTAGAAAAACATAATTGAAGGGTTGTGCGTTAACAGAATGAGGATGAAATGGAGGATTCGGACAAGGAATGGTGATGCAGAGTGAGGATGGAGTACAGAGAAAATATTTAACTGTGAGCCCGAGGAGAGAAAGAAGAGACACTGCAGCATGAGAACTGTTTTCCCATTTTTCTTTTTTTGTGGGAAGAACAGCACCAGCAGACACTGTAAGATGTGTACAGGAAAATTGCTCTTTCCTCCTCCTAGGTTGCTGAGCAGTTCTAAAATTTGGGGTAGATCTTTAGGCACTAGAAATAGAACTTAGAGAAAAGATGTTAAAAGCTAGATTTTTAAGAAAGGGAAGAAAAAGGCTAAGATGACTTAAAATGTCCTGAAATGAGGCTCTATTTATCAGAAAAACAGGCTTCCTTCTTCTTAAGAAGGTGATTGTCTGTTCATAGACTAGGAGTCCTGCCCTGGGGTTCACCCAGCGTTGGAACTTTTCTCCATGAAGTTAAGGACATTAATAAGATTTTTCTCTACCAAAGCAGAAGATGCTCTGAAGACAGCCTTTCATCCCTGTAGTTTTTGAGTTGCATCCAGTTAAAAACTTATAGAACATAATGAATGTTTTTAGAGAGGAAATAAAATGAATGATGCCAGTGAATTTGTTTTAAACATTGTTTATTTTACCTAATAATTTATATAAATCTTCCTTGAAGAGAAAGAGAAATTACCAGATTTAATTAATAATTGGAAGCTTTTTAGAGGATTTACTTTGAAATACCTCCCTGCCAATTTTTCATAAATTAAGCATAAACTTTCTTTGACCTCATCACACATAATTAAATAGCTGTGGAAGGGTTAAAACCAACTAAAAAGCAATTCTGTATCTCAATCTCCATTCTCCTGCAAAATTATACAGGAAGTTTGTTTCAGTTCTCAAGCAGGGTAATTACAAGAGACAGTTACATAATTTACACTTCCAATCTACTTGTCCATAATCACACACTTCTACCTAGTTGTATATACCTCCATGAGTATGTGTGTTGTACTTTGATTTGTAAATGATGATTGCAGTGTGATTGATTCCTTGCAATGTAGCATATTGAATTCATTTTTTAAAAATGAACTTTAGCTGTTAACATGTCTATTTGAGTTCCTGTTATTTACGTAGTTTGTGGTTCTTGTGTTCAGCAGTTGCATACCAGCTAACAAGTTAAACTCCCAGAGCTTTTTTTCTCATTAAATTTGGAAAATAGAGTGTCTGTATACAACCTAAATAGAAAAGTACCTAGTACCTAGTAGGCACTCAACTGTTGGACATAGCACAAAACCATTTCAAGCCTTTGCAGGTGGAATGGAGATTCTTTGATTAACATAATATAAAGTCTCATGGGGATAATATTAGTATATTGTGGTGAAGCTCTGCCAATATTAATGTATTGTTACTGAAGTCTAAAATTTAGCCAAACAGTGGACAGAATAGCGGTTCATTCCAGGGGCTTAGAGAAATGTGTCATCTACAACCTAAGAGGTAGTCATTGCTGTCTTTAATGCTGCTGGTGACGATACTGCATATGTGTTTGTTTCTCTAACAGCTAACATCTACTGTAGCCAGTTTGGACTTTAAGATTCCGTAAGATTAAAGGCTAAGTCCCTGGCCGGGCGCAGTGGCTCATGCCTGTAATCTCAGCACTTTGGGAGGCTAGGGCGGGCAGATCACCTGAGGTCAGGAGTTCGAGACCAGCCTAACATGAAGCAACCCGATCTCTACTAAAAATACAAAATTACCCAAGCATGGTGGTGCATGCCTGTAATCCCAGCTACTCGGGAGGCTGAGGCAGGAGAATCACTTGAACCCGGGAGATGGTGGTTGCAGTGAGCCGAGATCATGCCATTGCACTCCAGCCTGGGCAACAAGAGTGAAACTCCATCTCAAATAAAAAAAGCTAAGTCCCTACATGACACCAAGTCCATGGGCAAACCAGCCAGTCACTTGTCTGGCCCTCCTCCCACCCTAGCTCCGCTACCCAGGGTGCCTTTGTGCTGCACAGCTTCAGAGGGGCTCAGCAATAACCCTGGGGGGACACAACCATGGATCTCCAGAGGCTTCTTACCTCAAATCACGTTTCAAAGCATTTGGGAGATAAATAAAAAATAAGCGAAAAGAAAAGTAGACCAGTGGAGTGGGATTGTTTGTCTAGATAACCTGAGGACAACTAGCGACAGTTTCTCTTACATTTCCAACAGTGGTTGATCAGTCAGATTAGGTGATGGGCTGTACTTTGATTTTAGAAAGTTATCTCCAAAACTGACAGATTCCCTTTTGAAATGTACTTTGTTTGAAAACAAAGAAAATTTCTAAGGAGATTTGTATTCTCATTTTTTCTTTCTTCAATCTTGCTGTGTATTTTTGTTTGCTGTGTGAAAGCTCATCATCCAGAATTGGAATTACAACATACTTTGTCCTATTTTTAAAAATTACAGCTGGTACATACACACAACACTCCCTTCCACATATACACACAGCATTTTAGGGGGCTTGTAGGAGAGCAAATGGAAAGGCAAGTTGCTATTCCAACCATCCTGTCTCCCAAACCTGGTTCTGAAATCAGTGGTACTGCCATGATTATGTAAATACCACCCCTCTCCCACCCTCCACCATCGGTCTGTGGGGTTGGACCAGACCAGATGACTAGATATTAGAATGAAGTATCTCAGCTGCCTCAATAGAACCTCAGACCTATAAAAGTAGGCAAAAGAAGTCTCAGTTTTTGCATTTAGTGATTTAGTTAAGGAAAATGTTCAATCGCAGTGTTTTCGCAGCAGGAGAACAATCTTAAAGGTAAAGCATTTTAAGTGCATGCAGTCATTTGTTTGGCGCAGATGCTTTATTTGAAGTGTATATGTGTTCGATTAAGTTTGCCATCTTAAAGCCTTTCAGTGGTAAGTTCTTGTTACCAGAATTTTGTAACTTAGACATGAAAATTTTATCCAAGTTTCAACTTGGGGAGCAAGCCTGGGGGGAGCCAGATATTTAAAATGCTTTCTTTTAGTGAAAACTGAAGAATTAAGTTGTCTTCTATTTCAACTGTGTTATTTTCTATTTCAAAAACTATTTCTTTTTTTAATGAATCTCTAATGTAGACTTTTGCCTATTTATAAGAGAGGAAATAATTTTAAAATGCCAAATTTCTTCATCTTTAAATTTTTAAAAATAAATGTGTTTTTCCTAAAATATCCCAGAATTTAAAAGTGGTTTGAACTGTGGAAAACTTAAAAGGTCAAAGAGGAAGACCTTCCTCTGCATGCCTTTCTAATTTCTGTCATGCTGAAGGCCATAGCACTGGGGCTTTCTCATTACCTAACTGAAAGTGCCTCTGGGTCACAAATCAGAGCATTAACTTAGTTTGGTGATAGGCAATGGGCTTCGTGAACAATTTGGTTACTTCAACAATTTGGTAAGCTATTCTTAGGTCAACATATTTTTAAAAATTCTTGCCTTCCCCAATTTTAGTTTGGGCATAAATGATACTGACAGAGTATAACATCTCTCATTCCATGATCATTTTATCTGTGTGGCAGGTGCCTCATTTTCCTAACAAGGAAATTGAAGGATGAATCTATATCATAGTCAGTCACCTTATTAAAAAAATTTTATTCTTCTAATCCACTAGACCAGGAACTCGGTTGTGGTGACACACCATACACTCACAAATACTCCTCAGTTGAATGTTTAATGAAATGAAACTCTGTGAAGTGTATCACACAGTTCTTTACGGAATGGCCATCCTCCCCTGCTTCAGTTCAGAGAAGATTTGCCTGCTGCTGGGATTTCTCATTAGGCACCACTGCTACCACTATAGCCCTGTGAGGTGGCAAAAATGAAGAAGTGGTGCTGCACCCCGTTTAATATTCTGGCCCAAGTATAGTCCCCCAAGGCCCTTTCCTTACTGGGACCCATAATATATCTGAAACCAGACAAGTCATGAGGTTGGGTGGAACACAGACATCTGTGGCTTTTTAAAGCCCCAAGTGAGTCTGATGTGCAGGCAGGGTCGAGAACCACTGGGCTATACTTGAAGACAGAAGAAGGAACAATAGGCCAGGTGCAGTGGCTCACACCTATAATCCCAGCACTTTGGGAGGCCGAGGCAGGAGGGTTGCTTGAGCCGAGGAGTTTGAGACCAGCCTGGGCAACATGGTGAAACCCCATCTCTACAAAAAATATAAACGTTAGCCAAGCATGGTGGTATGCACTTGTTGTCCCAGCTACTCGGGAGGCTGAGGTGGGAGGATTTCTTGAGCCCAGAAAGTTGAGGCTGCAGTGAACCAAGATCACACCACTGCACTCCAGCCTGGGTGATAGAGTGAGACCGTGTCCAAAAAATAAAAGAAAAAGGAGCAATTAATTCTCTCACTGGGTAAGAGAATCAGGTATAAATGCCATCTCACACAGATGTCTCTGGCCCTCAGGCTGCTTCCATGTGGCACGTGCTATCCTGGCACCTCCGGCTCAGGAGCACATCCACAGAGGTCTACGCTTCTCAACACAGGGGCGGTGCAGAGGGAGGGAAGTCCCCTTTCGTGCTGCCTGATGCCCTACTTGTGAGTTCATTTTCTTTCTAAGCACCTGTACCTTTCCCTGGGGGACTGACATGCAGAATGACCACCCCCGCAAGGGAGTCCACACCTACCCACAGAACCATGGAACCATCTGGTAAATCCCAGCATGGTCAGTCAGCTCGGAGACACAGGCACACCACACAGCATCGGGGAGTCACACTCCTGCCATACATCTTCCACTGTGGGAGTTGAAGGAAGACCATTCCACTCTGGAATGGACTTGAAAGGATGGGGACATTCAGTAAGAAAAATCAGTGGCCCTTTGGGGAAGAGCTCAGCACTGGAGGTCTGCTGAGGAACTTGTGGGATCCCAGAGAAGAGAGATCTAAGAGAGGGGCTTAGAGTAACAGGCTGGTATGTGACCCAGGGCAGCCAGCCTCCTTCCCCAAAGGCATGCTGTCTCCATGCTCAGGGTTTCACTGGGTCAGGCCATTTTCCCAGAGACACACTTGAGTCTTGTTGAATATTTGAGTCTTTCATCTGTCTTGGGACTGTCCCTGGGCTCTGCTGAAGCCCTAAGCAGTCATTGTTTCTGTGGTTGGATGGGCTTGCCGTTTCCTAAGGGTAGTCCTTGAAGTTAAGGACTAAGGGGCCAAAGGGAATTTGGGGGCACAGAACTGTGTTTGCTGGGAACTTTGTTGCCATTTCTTAAGACCACTCCTGAGACAGAATTTTTTTTCATGGCCTCTTTCTTTAATTCAATTGATATCTGGGTGGTTAGCTGGGGGGAGGGGAGAGGAAGGAAGGGTGGGATGAGAGGAGAGCTTCTGTCTGAGTCCATGGAATGGTTTTTAGGTTCTTCAGGCAAAAGTAGGAAAACAAAGTTAGCTTTTCTCCATCTGATTCTATAGAGCAGTCTGTCTCTGTTGTTTCCCTTCTGTCCAAATTTTATTTCTTTCCCCTACCTTAAGGATGTTTAGTTACCCAAATGATCACCTTGAGACTTGATTCATTCAATATGTTGAATAATAATCATAGCTAACACTTATTAGGATTACTGTGATGTGTCAAGCACTGTTCTGCATGTTTCATATTAACTCAATCCTTACCAGAACTGTAACAGTTAGGTACAGTTATTATTCACATCTTATGGATGAGGGATCTGAAGCACAGAGAGGTTAAATAAAATCCCCGAGGTCACACAACTGGTACATGGTGGACCCCAGATTCCATTCTGGGTAGTCTGGCTCCAGAGCCCATGCTGTCCACCCACCCAGAGAGCCTCTCACGATCAGTCGTATTGTATGCAATATATGACATATTGTTTTAAAATACGGGTGCCCTGTTACCCAACTTTAAAAAACTCATCTTTGTTTAGTGCACATGGTCTCAAAGTATGGTTCAGGGAGTCTACAAGGTCATAATTATTTTCCAAGTAGTACTAAGATACTCTTTTTCCTTTTTACTTTCATTTTCTTATGAGTATACAGAGGAGTTTTCCAGAATGTCATGACCTGTGATATCACAGCAGATTCAATACCAAAGCAATCTATGAAAATCTAGCAAGCCGGGTGCAGTGGCTCACGCCTGTAATCCCAGCACTTTGGGAGGCTGAGGTGGGAGGATCGCTTGAGCCTGAGAGTTTGAGACTAGCCTGGGCAACATAGGGAGACCCTGTCTTCTTGAAAAAGAAAAAGAAAGAACAAAATAAAGAGAGAAAGAGAGAATCTAACTGGCTTCTCTTAAGCCAGAAGTTAAAGAGATTTGCAAAACATGTAAAATAATGCCACTCTTTTCACTATAAATTTTATTTATATTTTAGAAAGTACAGGATTTTTTTAATTTAAAAAAGTTACATAATGGGTTTATTGTTATCTTTTAGATGAATTAATAAATATTTGTCAAATTTCTCAGTAAAATTAATAGATAGAGCCCTTAAAAGCAAAAGCTCTCTGAGTGCTGAGACCAAAGCATTTGAAAACTACCGATTTAAAGTATAAACCATTGCTATTCAAGTGTGGTCCATGGCACAGGAAGCTGTTAGACGTGCAGAATCTCAAGCCCCACCCCTGACCTACTGAACCGGAGTCCATGCTGTTAACCAGAACTAGTTTGTCTGCACAATGGAAGTTGAGAAGCAGAGGTGTAGAACATCTGCACAAAGCGATTTGGCAACTCAGTGACCTCTAGCCAAATTTCAGTCTGGTGGGGCTTTGGCGAGTCCATTCTCCAATTATCTTGCATCCAAGGAGCTGAGTGAGGTCTTACCTATTTGAGATTCTTCAGTCCTACTGTCTCTTAAGTGGCCACACCCTCATCAAAGCCAGCAGCTTCAGAGCAGGGTTCTAGTGGTGGTTTTCAAACTCGGGTACATCAGAATCACTTGGGGGACTTCTGAAAGCACAGATGCTGGGCTCTGCCTCTCCCCACCAAAGATCCTCATTCAGCAGGTCTGAGATAGGTTCTGAGAATTTAAAGTTCTAGCAAGTTCTCAGGTGATGTTGATGCCACAGGTCTCCACACTGAGATCTTGATAAACAGCGTTTATTCAAGTTCTTATATAATTATGTCATGCCCATAGGACTTATGGGAGAGAGGTCTTAAACTTCCACAGTTTCAACACCAATCTCTTAAAATGTAAAATATATGAAAAATTCAAAATTTCCATCTTTGCCAAGGAGGCACCTGTATCTTTTAATAAGTGGAAAGCAGTAAGATATCAGGCAGGTCACAGGTCATTTAGAGCACGGCTGTTCTCTTAAAATGATGTGAGAACTAAGGTTCAGCATCCTTCTGCACTAATTGCAAAATCACCACAAAATTTAAACGAGGAGATATAAATAGCCTGTCAGGTTCATTTGTCATTATTTAAACTGATAACATGCCATTCATCCAGTTGGTCAGTGCTGCTCTGCACCAGAAACCAGGAACAGATGAGCGTACAAACCAGTGAATTGCCATCTCCAAGCATGAGATAACTTGGTTAGAGTCATCAGATTTCCTGTGCTCAAAAGCTGCCATAAATCCCTGGCCTGGTGTCTGTTCCCAGGCTTGCAAACCCAGTGCCGTCGACTGATACAGACCTTTCAGCAGGATTTGCTGAGCTAAACAGGTGTCTGATGAAAAGTGTGTAATCCTCAAAGATTATCATCCCCTAAAAGCAGCTGGTGACCCCAAATTCACATAATCCAGAGAGATGGAAGTTGGGAGTGAGTAGCTTGCCAAAGTTTACACTTTGGTGTTTGAGGAGGTTCATATGGTTTGGTTTGGTTCCAGGTAGTGGAAGATGGAGGTGTGCAGGGGTGAGGGTGTCTGCCCCTGTCGGGGGAGATCCCTGTCCCTATCCATGCCCTTGCCTGAGAACATTATTCTACTATGGTCCATTTACACTCTTGAATACTCCTAGTTTAAAGGGAAGGAATTTTCATTTTCAATGAGCGTTAACATTACAGTTATTATGCTGGGAATTAAATTTAATTTGGGAATTTGGGTCTGCAAAAACATATCTTGACCTTGTCTAGATAGTTCCTTCCTTATCCTAATAGATCTGTCTACATGAGATAACTCTCTACCACTTTTATTTTCTCCCGCTGGGAGAGAGTTAACCATTTCAAACTCAGGGCTAGTTAACATGAGATTTGATTCTTTTACTGCAAGTAGTTAAGCCTTAACAGAGGTGAGGCACACTGGGGTTCCATGCAGTACAGCTTAGAAATGCTTACTTTTTATAGACAGAAATCGCATTGTTCTTCCTTTCCCTTTAAGCAGACATCTTGACAATCCTTTGAATTGATTATGTGGCCTGTATACCAAAAGTCAGATGTCACCTTCCCCAGGATAAGTACTTCCAGTAAAGCAAAAGAGGAAGCCAGCTTTTGCTACGATCAAGATAGTTGATGTGGATGAGGGGTTTATGGGCTACCCCGTTTTCAATTACAAGGCTCCCACTCACAGAGTAAGTGCTGTTCGCCAGCACCTCTGGCTCACAGACAAGTTCTAGGGAATAATTTCACCAGCGATTAATTATACTGCAGCTACTGGGATTTGTCCTCCAAACATCACTTTGTTTTCCATCTGAAACAGCCAGGTTTCTCCAGGGAGAGCTGAGGTTTTCTGATTGAAAGTATCCCGAGTTAAGGAGAAGTGTTAGAGCACCATGGGAATCTATTCACCAGGGGTGTACTGTACTTGTTTCAGATGCTTCAGGGTAATACACCAGCTTCTAAGATAAGTGCTTTTTTTTTTTTTTTTTGAGATGGAGTTTCACTCTTGTTGCCCAGGCTGGAGTGCAATGGCATGATCTTGGCTCACTGCAACCTCTGCCTCCCGGATTCAAGTGATTCTCCTGCCTCAGCCTCCCAAGTAGCTGGGATTACAGGCGCACGCCAACATGCCCGGCTAATTTTGTGTTTTTAGTAGAGATGGGGTTTCTCCATGTTGGTCAGGCTGGTCTCGAACTTCTGACCTCAGGTGATCCGCCCACCTCAGCCTCCCAAAGTGCTGGGATTACAGGCGTGAGCCACCGTGCCCAGCCAAGATAAGTGTTTTTTATTTCCCTGCATCTTAGATCAATTATTTGGAATTTTTTTGGTAAGTTAAATTTAAGAGCTGTAACTTAAACCACCACATCTCTATGATTACTCAATAAGTGAAATGTTCTTACCAAAAATTTTTCTTTCAATGGGCTATATCATAATTATGTTGTGAAGAGCCTAGAAAAAAATAGAGGCCGGGCGCAGTGGCTCACGCCTGTAATCCCAACACTTGAGGGACTGAGGTCAGGAGTTCGAGACCAGCCTGGGCAACATGGTGAAACCCTGTCTCTACTAAAAATGCAAAACTTAGCCAGGCATGGCCACTGGCGCCTGTAATCCCAGCTACTCAGGAAGCTGAGGCAGGAGAATCGCTTGAGCCTGGGAAGCGGAGGTTGCATCGAGCCCAAATCGTGCCATTGCACTCCAGCCTAGGCAACAGAGCAAGTCTCTGTCTCAAAAAAAAAAAAAGTACAAAGAAACAAAAGGTGGCAAGAAATTCCTTTTTTAAAACATCGCATGTTATGAGGGTCAGAGTAGTGAAGTGCCACCAGCTGCAGCCTTCTGAGAGGAAGTGCTGCTGCTGGTTCAAATGGAATTCTGTCCTACATCCACCAAGCACGCCAGTGGAGTGGACATGACACACACTTTTCTTCTAAGCTGTACAGTTTAACATATTACAAGTAAGTTCATTTAACTAGTAAGGAATCAGAAATGTATCTTTGTTCATTTTGATCGTTTTGATGGATTCTGTTTTCTCTTACATGAGTAGACTTTGTGGACTTCCAAATGGCTCCTGACATAAGTGCCAGTTCCTGCTATTATTAGTTCCTTGAGGGTCTCATGAGTCAGAGAGGAGAGGGAAAAACCCACTGCAAGCCATGCAGGGGTCCCTTCGGATAGTGGCCTTGTGCAGTCTGCAGCGTCGGTGCACGTCATCCCTGCACACCCGCCTGCTGTGCTCCAGCTGGAGCTTGGGTTTGCAGTTGTCTTCTTTACAGCACCCAGGGAAGCATGGCCTCCTGGCAGGTGTTGGCCACTCCCTGCTTTCTCCTGGCCTTTGCAAGCACAGTGCAAGGGTGTTTGCTGAAAAAGACCACTGGGCTTTCAGTGTACCCACACCCATCAGGGCTGATCACCCTGCTGCCACCTCCCCAGGACTCTTCCGTGACTATCAGTCATGGCCTGAAGTCTGTGTCCAAGGGAGTGTCCCAGGAGACAGCCACTTAACATGGTAGGAGTAGCAGGTGCTAAAAGGTTTATGCCTAAATGTTCCCCATGGACCCCAAGTTGCCTGCTAGTTTGAGTGGCCTAACCCATTTAGGCTCAGGCCCTGACAGGGTGTGTGTGCACCACTTCAGGGTGTGAAAGCATGAACAGCTGCGGAAAGCGTGGGTTTTCTGATGCTGGCTGCTGCTACCTTCCAGATTAGGGACTGTAGCGGGGAGACAGAACAAAGGAACACATGTGCTTCTGGGTAAGCTGGCCCATCATAGTGGGGGACATAAGGTATTGGGGGGCACATACCACCTTGGTATGAACACTTTGGTTGTACAGAATTCTTTCAGCAAGGCTGAGAGGAGTGGGGCTTTCTGTCCTTGACTGCTGGATTCAAATAAGCACCAGTAGAGGACCTGGGGACTTTCACACTCACTGCAGGGGACTTTCAATTGTGGAATCTCATGGACAAAAGGGGATGGTTCTATATCCACGGCTCTATGGTTCTCACCCCGCAGGAGTACAAAGCTGGGACCCCCCAGCCTCCTGGGTACGTTTCTCAGCATGTGCCAAGCACTTTGGAGGCAGGTGACGGATGTGCCAATTATCTGTATTCTGAGGTGTGGGCTCCCTTCATACTCTGGCAACACAGAGACGTAGAGAGCTCTTCTTCGTGTTGACAGGACACAATATGGGCTGGCTTCGGCACAGTGGCCATCACTGTGTTAGCATTCCTGACACACTGCTATTGAAAGCCCCAATCTGCTGCCAAATTACATGTAGACAGTGGTTTCACTGTAAAATGTTGCGGTGCTTGTTTGCATTCAGTCAAATGCTTTGCACTTAAACATGGGTTAAAGAGACAAATAAGTCAAAAGACCTTAGCAAAACCTGAAGTTAAATTTACGCCTATTCTTCATAATGGCATTCAGATTAAAGCCATCAAAATGCAAAATGCTGTGATTATACCCTTCGAGGGTTCAGGCTGGATTCTTGTTTTGTATTTCTGCATTACTGTATTTGCAGTGATTTTGAGATGCAGGAAAATGCATCAGAGGCATTGATTTCTTCTTTAACAAAAAATAACCCTAAAATTGAGAAAATTCTTGAGAATGCAGCCATTTTGGAAATGTAGATAAAGAAGAAAAATGCTGAAGATTTGGGTGGTTTACGGAGCAGTATGATTTTGTCATTGCTGCCACCTACTGTATGTGGTTGATGTTTGTTTAAACTTAGGAAGTTCATGAAGGTGAGGCTGTTGAAATAGATAATTAGAGCAAGGTAGACATCATTAGCTTATAGCATTTCTTTTCTACTCCATAAGTGGCTCTTAATTACCGAGACAGCCGCCAGCTTTCATTCATTACCTTCAAGTGGATTTAAAGGGCTGGTTTCTTTTTTTTTTTTTTTTTCCATTTTTAAAGTTCCTTTGCCAAGGAACCTTCACAGTAATGCTGTAAAATGCGTTCAAAAGCTTAAGATGCTGGGGGATTTTTCTGAGCATACATGCAATAGGTTGTTTTAAGGAGTTTGTTTTGTTTTGTCTTAATTTGTAGGAGCAATGTTCTGGGATTGGATTGTAAATTAATTTATATGAAAGAGGTGAAAATGGAGCTAGTGGAGCTGATGGGAGTTGCAGCAGTTGACTTGAAAGACATTCTTTTATTAGTCCTAAAACAAAGCTTCAGATCAACCTGCTAGTTAAATGTAACAAGCAATATAGACTCTGAGTCAACAGAGGTCCTTCTCTTTTTATTAAGACCCAGCTGTCAAAGGGTCATTAGGTCCTTCCTGTGGAAAACAACTTGCCCATTAATGTTGGGGGTGGTCCCTCGACAGGATTTCTGAGTAAGTGCCTGACATTTCGTTTTTGAAAGAATCTAAAGCTGTGGGAGACTTAGATGTTGAGACTTAGCAGGAGTAATGTCTTCAACCATAGCTTTTAGTCTTTGTTAAATATGCCACAATATGTGTTTGGAATGCTGCTGCTAGCTGCGTGAATTGACTTAGAGTGCCACTGTCAAAGATTCAGGAGTGTAAACTTCACGGAGATTAAATCACTATAACTGGGAAGAGGCTACATTCCTAAAGCGAATGCACTTCTCTGTTGTGATGTTTTTACCTTGTCACTACTCATATTATTTCTAGTGGCTCCTGTTCTAAGCTCTGGGAATGCCACAGTGAGGAATGCCCATTTATTTTTTCTGCCCTAGGCTATTTGCTTTCTAGAAGAGAAGGCCAAGCAGGGTCTCCTGAAAAGCCTCTCTCCGATCTGGGCCGTCTCTCCTACCTGGCATATTGGAAGAGCGTCATCTTGGAGTATCTCTACCACCACCATGAGAGGCACATCAGCATCAAGGCAATTAGCAGAGCGACGGGCATGTGCCCACATGACATTGCCACCACTCTGCAGCACCTCCACATGATCGACAAGAGAGATGGCAGGTGAGTCCTGGGACCCTGGGCAGCTCCGTGGCTCAGGCATCCCACACCAGAAAGGGTCCCTGGAGATAGGTGCATTCATTCAACTTAAAGACTGAGGTTCCCTAACAGTATTATCAAACCTTTTCTCCTAAAAATAACACATGAAATGACACTTTTTTGCTGGTTGGATTCCAGTGTTCTGTACCCTCTCATTGAGGTGCTTTCTGATTTTTCCTAACGCAGATAACATTAGTGTTAGCATATGTCTGTATGTGAAGCTGAAGTGAAATTTCAGCTTGTGATTACATCTTGTTCTGCCTTATCACATTACAGATTTGTCATCATTAGACGGGAAAAGTTGATATTGAGCCACATGGAAAAGCTGAAAACCTGTTCCAGAGCCAATGAACTTGATCCAGACAGTCTGAGGTGGACCCCAATTTTAATTTCTAATGCTGCAGTGTCTGAAGAAGAGCGAGAAGCTGAGAAAGAGGTAATGATTGTCTTTATCATCCTAAGTTGTGTAACTTCAATCTTGTAGCATTCTTAAGCTAAGAAAGTCATTAAGATCGTTGTCAAAAGCTTGGTTATGTAGAGATAGCATGTGAAATGATATGGCACTAATTTATCCTAACTGAGGTTGCATGGTAAGACATGATAATTTTATTGAATTGAGTATGAAAAATGAAACATTTATCATTGATTACAAAGCAGCATTTTTCACTACTGAGAGCATGTAATCGGATCAAATTCGGTGCTGAGCTCCAAGGCTGCAGTGTCAATCGATTCTTTGTGTTTATGAACTTGCTTAAAGTGCTCCTTGCCAGTGAGCATGTAATGTAGTGATAAAGGACTCAAATCAATTCGCTGCATCATTAATACTGTTAAATATCCCATGAAACCCAATCTTCTTTGATTTGTTATCCTAACTGATGCAAAAGGTTCCTGAGATGATGCAGCTGGAATGTGCTTGGCTGGCTGGCTGTCCTGATCAGAACCGACTTAGAGACACTTTGCCATTGATCCTCAGAGGCTCTGGCTGTGTAACTGCCCTCTCACTGGCCACCATTTTTACCCTCCCCACTTAGGCTGAGCGGCTAATGGAACAAGCTAGCTGCTGGGAGAAGGAGGAACAAGAAATCCTGTCAACTAGAGCTAACAGTAGGCAATCACCTGCAAAAGTACAATCGAAAAATAAATATTTGCATTCCCCGGAGAGCCGGCCAGTCACAGGGGAGCGAGGGCAGCTGCTGGAGCTGTCTAAAGAGAGCAGTGAAGAAGAAGAGGAGGAGGAGGACGAGGAGGAGGAAGAAGAGGAGGAGGAGGAAGAGGACGAAGAGGAGGAAGAAGAGGAAGAAGAAGAAGAAGAAAATATTCAAAGCTCTCCCCCAAGATTGACGAAACCACAGTCAGTTGCCATAAAGAGAAAGGTAGGTGTCTGTTTAGATTTTCTGTGAGTCGCCTTCAATCAAATCTTATTTGTCATTGCAGACATTCTGTCTATTAGTATTTGTTTCACTCTCTGTTCTTTAGTCGTAGTTTATGTGTACCCAGTCCCGCTGATCATATATCATAATCGTTTATCTCACAGTCATGATTATGTTTACTTTTGAGGTTTGTTAGTGCTGTGACAGGAAACCAGGAACAGGCCAGCCTCTTAGTCTAGTAGTCACTGCCACCTGCTGGTCTGCAGGAGTAGAGTAACTGAGGTTTATGGGAACAAAAAGGGGCCCCAGAAAGCACTTAAACCACCCTCCAAGACCTAGAGGCCAGGAGACTTCTCTAAGGTCATATGGTATTAGAGATGGAAGCAGAACCAAATGCGTGCTCAAGACTCTAAGCCTGGGTTGGGCGCAGTGGCTCACGCCTGTAATCCCAGCACTTTGGGAGGCCAAGGTGGGCAGATCACCTGAGGTCAGGAGTTCAAGACCAGCCTGGCTAACGTGGTGAAATCCCGTCTCTGCTAAAAATAACAAAAAATTAGCCAGACGTGGTAGCACGCGCCTGTAATCCCAGCTACTCGGGAGGCTGAGACAGGAGAACCCAGGGAGGCAGAGGTTGCAGTAAGCCGAGATTGCACCATTGCACTCCAGCCTGGGCAACAAGAGCGAAACTCTGTCTCAAAACAGAACAAAAAGACTCCAAGCCCAGTACTCTTCATGCTGTTTCTTTCTCTTGTTCTTGGCACAGAATTGTTAGAAAGCATTTTAGGCCCTTAATTTTGATGGTGATATTTTGCATTTGTGGCCAACTGCGCATTACTGCATCTCCTCAGATCTTAGTAGCCCAGTGGTGTCTCTAGATGGACCATATCATCTCCAATGGTACAGAAAGTAAAGAATTGACTTTGTTTTTAGGTAACTGCTCACCCAGATCTGATATCTTTGTCTTCAGTATCTATCTGGGACATAGAGGAGAGCCAAGACTGATAGAGATATCACAATACAAGCTAAGGCTCTGCCCCAAGGCCATCTGATGTGGCATCTGTTAGGGAACTTGCTGTTCTAACTCCCAGCTCAGCGCTCTTCTAGGCCTGGCAGTCTTCTGGAAGGGTCTCCATGGGGAGGTGGTAGAAAGGAGCATCCCACAAAGTAGACTTCAGGCTTAAGAATAATGTTTCCATTTCTTAGGAGGAGTGTGTATTCATGTGTTGTATATATAATAAAAGAAACTTGTTCTAAAACTATCAAAAACCAGAATCATCCAAGGCATGATCTGAACCGGACTCAACCTGAAGAAAACCAGTTCTCTACCTTGGCTTCCCTCATATTAGGGAAAATTCTCATGGATTAAAGAGGGCAGGCAGACTGGGGGGAATAATAACCGTAAATGTTAAATTATAGAATACGATTAACTGGCTACGTGTGTGCTTCAGTGAGCATTCAGAGCGTTAACAAAAGTAAGACACAAGAATTCTTGGAGGCCAGACACAGTGGCTCACGCCTATAATCCCCACACTTTGGGAAGCTGAGGCAGGAGGATCATTTGAGCTCAGGAGTTCAAGACCAGCCTGGGCAACAAAGCAAGACTCTGTCTCTATAAAAAATGAATAAATATTTTAAAAATAGTAAGAATAATAATTGAATACAGTTTACCTGAAGGTTAGCTTTTAACCATGCATATTGAACCCTTCTTTGCAGTGTATTTTCAATAATTTGGGGGACAACAATTACATCTTAGCAGCAAATCTACCTGCTATTCCTCTATTTGAATTTTGTGTCATTAAAAACTTTTTTGCTGGGGGAAAAATATTTTATAATTACAATTATGGACAGTCATTTGTGCCAACCTTTAGTGCAAACAGAAAAAATATTTTTAGGCCAGGTGCGGTGGCTCACACCTATAATCCCAGCACTCTGGGAGGCCAAGGCGGGTGGACCACTTGAGCTCAGGAGTTCGAGACCAGCCTAGGCAACATGGCAAAGCCCTGTCTCTACAAAAAAGAAAAATAAAAGAAAAAAATATTTTTAGATCATACAAATAAGACATCTGGCATGTCTTTAACATTTTTAGATGCCTTCTATTAAAATATTTTGCCAGGTTATCAGTTGCTTACATCTCAGCAGCCACCAATACTTGACTTTGTTAACATTTTAAACAGTAATCCTTTCTTCAAGTACCTTTCCTTTCCTTTTCATAGCCCTGAAGTCCTATGGAATGAGAAAAAGTAGGTTGGTCTTGTATCATATTTCCCAGTGCTGTCCACATAGTGGGTGCTCCTTCAAGAGTTATCAAGTATTAAATGGGTTAACCCAGTGGCTAGTTAATTACAGCACCATTTATAAAGACCTTAGAGTCTGTGATGACCTTAAATGTCTGTGATGTGAGGAATATTGAAGCCAGCAAGTACCATTGGAAAAATATATGCTAGAAAAGCAAAGCTTAGTTTTTAAAATCTCCAGTCAAGCTGCTAGGATGTTCCCTCTCAAAGCATCTGCTTGAGTAAATAACTGTATTATTTGGAAAACACTTGCCCGTGTAGTTGGAGCCCGAGAGGGATGTTAGACATCAAATGGAAGGTTAAGTACAAAGGCATTACAGAAGTCACCACGTGTAAGATTCTCAGACACGCGTTCAGTACATGTCTACTGCATATCGACTCAACCATTTAATTTCTCATGAGCTCTTATGTGTTATGTTTGGAATTAATTTCAGAGGCCTTTTGTACTAAAGAAGAAAAGAGGTCGTAAACGCAGGAGGATCAACAGCAGTGTAACAACAGAGACCATTTCAGAGACGACAGAAGTACTGAATGAGCCCTTTGACAACTCAGATGAAGAGAGGCCAATGCCACAGCTGGAGCCTACCTGTGAGATTGAAGTGGAGGAAGATGGCAGGAAGCCAGTCCTGAGAAAAGCATTCCAACATCAGCCTGGGAAGAAAAGACAAACAGAGGAAGAGGAAGGAAAAGACAATCATTGCTTCAAGAATGCTGACCCTTGTAGAAGTAAGTAGAGGAATGATAAAAACCTTACCCTTGAGAATGTCTGTATCTGACTGGATGCCAAAGAGCAGGCCTCTGGCGTGATGCCCAGAGGCACCTGGGAAGTGGTGCTGATGCACCTGGAGCAAGTGCCCATCTGCCCTTTCCCATCCTTACAAGCTTCTCTCCCTTCTTCCTGGAATTGGATTTTATGTTAAACAACTTCTAAGGCCAGAACATTCCTCTAGGTGGGTTCATCTCACTTACCAGAAATTGGCTTATCCCCAAAACCTTTGAAGTCTGTTGGTAAGAAACACATTACATTTCCTTGATTCTAATATGTACTTTTTTTTCACATTTAGTTATTTCTGAAATCAAGGTATATATTATTATCAGTGTGAGCATTGAATGGAATCGTTTCTTTTTTCCTGGAAAACAAATACTAGTAAATCAATAGTACATCTTATAATCAGTAGTGTCGTAGTATATACTACTATAAAGATTCATCTAAACTAAGCTGGGCATGATGGCTTACACCTGTAATCTCAGCACTTTGGGAGGCTGAGGCAGGTGGATCACTTGAGCCCAGGAGTTTGAGACCAACCTAGGCAACATGGCAAAGCGCCTACTCTAAAAAAAATACAAAAATTAATCAGATGTAGTGGTGTGCACCTGTAGTCTCAGCACTTTTGGAGACTGAGGCAGCTGGATCACTTGAGCCCAGGAGTTTGAGACCAGCCTGAGCAACATGGCAAAACCCCATCTCTACAAAAGATACAAAAATTAGTCAGGAGTGGTGGTGTGTGCCTATAGTCCCAGCTACTTGGGAGGCTGAGTTGGGAGGATCACCTGAGCTCAGGGTGATCGTGCCACTGCACTCCAGCCTGGGTGACAGAATGAGACCCTTTCTCAAAAAAAAAAAAAAAAAAAAAAAAGAACCATCTAAACTTACCCACACATCAATATTAGCTTTGATAATATTGCATAACATAGAAATCAGTAAACTGACTTTCCTTTTAAGTTGACAGGGACACCTCTAC
Source organism: Gorilla gorilla gorilla (assembly GCF_029281585.2). Lineage (NCBI taxonomy): Eukaryota > Metazoa > Chordata > Mammalia > Primates > Hominidae > Gorilla > Gorilla gorilla. The sequence goes on along the minus strand of NC_073232.2, from coordinate 40,724,615 downwards.
CCCATCCTCTAAAAAATATACTGAACACCAGTGAATCATCTTTAAAAGCACCCATCCTTGCCTGTCAGGTTGAGAACGTGTGCTCCCAGCTGAATCATGAGGGTTTATGGTATACTCTGTCTATTCCCTGGCCAAGATGACTCTATTCAGAACTTACTCTAATCTGGGGAACAGGCCATCTCATTTCCCTGGGAACCACAGGATCACTCTAGCTTTTGAAAAGCCACAGTTTTAAGAACATATGCAAGCATCTTCTTGATTTTCTTAGTTCACAGAAATGCTATTCCTGCATACAGTATTTTGCTGAAGGAATGACTTCTTACCCTGGGTATAGAGAAACCAAGCCTTATTCTTTGGGTTTTTTTTTTTTTTAAACAAATAACAACAAACTGCAGTGAGCGATCATTTTGTGTGTGAAAATGAGCTTTATTTCCCCTTCTTGGATGTTTTCTCATATTATGCCTGATTCCTTTCAGGATGTCCTTCTTTCTTAAAAATAATTGTCAGAAAGCTCATCTTCTGATTTTGGGAGGTGTTCCAACAAAAGCCGGTAGGTCCAGTAGCATGTAGAATAAGAATGCAGAATCCAGCCAGGCATGGTGGCTCATGCCTGTAATCCCAGCACTTTGGGCAGCCGAGGCAGGCAGATCACCTGAGGTCAGGAGTTCAAGACCAGCCTGGCCAACATGGTGAAACCCCATCTCTACCAAAAGTACAAAAAAATTAGCTGGGCGTGGTGATGCATGCCTGTAAGTCCCAGCTACCTGGGAGGCTGAGGCAGGAGAATCGCTTGAACCTGGGAGACAGAGGTTGCAGTGAGCCGAGATCATGCCACTGCACTCCAGCCTGGGCAACAGAGCAAGACTGTCTCAAAAATAAAAAGAATGTGGAATCCGGGGGCACTGGCATGGCTATTACCTGCCATTGTGAATAGAAATGTCCTGAGATGACTCTTAACTCGGGCATGGTACTCGGCACTTCTCAAGGAACCATTCTACATCACATATGTGTTCTTTTCAGCTGGTCGGTTTGAATGTAGTACTTGCAGGTAAGTTTATCTGTAATCCTTTTATTACCTAAATCAGCCAATGCTTACTCTGCTATCCACCAGTTGGACTAGAACTCACTCTATTCTGGCAGAAGGGATATCTGTTTTATGATGATTGTGAGATCTTATTTTTATTCTCCAAAATAGAGTTTCTAATAAGACTGTTGTCCTATATAAAGCTTTTCCTCTAAATTGACCACTGATTCTAGAAGATTGGTGTAATCTAAAGATCTTAAGAATACTTGGGTGCTTCATGCATATATTTATTAATATGTATATAGCTATTCATCTGCTTGTATAAATATGTACATATTTACATTTATATTAACATGTGCATATAGGTTCAGTAAAAAGCTCACCTGAACTGAAATGAACTTCACAGTTATGGTTTGTTTCTAAGTGTCTTTAATATGCAAACCTTACATCAGCAACATACTGATCCAGAATTCAGTGTGGACAGAATTAGTGTTAAAAAGAATACCTGTATTTTAAATGTTCAGGAATTTGCTAGTAATTACATTGTAGTTTGTATCATGCAAAAATGATGATCCTAAAAATGATGATTACAAATGCATTTGTTTTGGGTATTTAGTTATTTACTGATTTGTTTCAGAGGTACACAGCTTATTTTTATGCCAGAGAGAACATTCAAATCAAAGTAAATAAATCATGTCATCCAAGATCATTTACATCCTATAAATGTCCACAAACAGAGGTTTACTTTCTCTGGGTAGATATGAGAGTTAAGGCTTCTAGTCATTTTTCCAGGACAGTAATGATTTGTATATAAGCTAGCATTAATTCCTTTCCCCTATATTTCCTAATTTGTAAATGTTCAAATTGATTTTTTTTTTTACACTGTGGAACTCTGGGCTTTTGCATCAGAGAATGTCTTGTTCATTAAACTCAAATAAGCACATTAGCATTGCCTATATCCATGTGTTCCCAATATGTTACTCTCCCAGGCCTAGGTTATTTACTTGGTTTATACCACAATATTATTACACATTAGCCTTGATTATGTCTTTACCATCAACTCTTAACATGCCAAATTGAAAGCAGTGTTTGCTAATTAATTTAGAGGAATGAATTCAAGTTGCCCATGGTTATGCTTTCTAAGACTGTTTTTTTTTCCTTCCCCTTTTTGTCTTTTCACTAAGACAATATGAATGATGATTCAAGTAACTTGAAAGAAGGCAGTAAAGACAATCCCGAACCTCTAAAGTGCAAACAAGTGTGGCCAAAAGGAACAAAGCGCAGTCTATCTAAGTGGAGGCAAAACAAAGAGAGGAAGACTGGATTTAAACTGAATTTGTACACCCCGCCAGAAACACCCATGGAGCCTGACGAGCAGGTAACAGTGGAAGAACAGAAGGAGACTTCAGAAGGAAAAACCAGCCCCAGTCCCATCAGGATTGAGGAGGAGGTCAAGGAAACTGGGGAAGCCCTGCTGCCTCAAGAGGAAAACAAAAGGGAAGAAACATGTGCCCCTGTAAGTCCAAACACATCACCAGGTGAAAAACCAGAAGATGAACTCATCAAACCTGAGGAAGAGGAAGAGGAGGAGGAGGAGGAAGAGGAAGAAGAGGAAGAAGAGGAAGGGGAAGAAGAAGAAGAAGAAGGAGGAAATGTAGAAAAAGATCCAGATGGTGCTAAAAGCCAAGAAAAAGAGGAACCAGAAATCTCCACGGAAAAAGAAGACTCTGCACGTTTGGATGATCACGAAGAGGAGGAGGAAGAGGATGAAGAGCCATCCCACAACGAGGACCATGATGCCGATGACGAGGATGACAGCCACATGGACTCTGCCGAAGTGGAGAAGGAAGAGCTGCCCAGAGAAAGCTTCAAAGAAGTACTGGAAAACCAGGAGGCTTTTTTAGACCTTAATGTGCAGCCTGGTCACTCGAACCCAGAGGTCTTAATGGACTGTGGTGTCGACCTGACAGCTTCTTGTAACAGTGAGCCCAAGGAGCTTGCTGGGGACCCTGAAGCTGTACCCGAATCTGACGAGGAGCCACCCCCAGGAGAACAGGCACAGAAGCAGGACCAAAAGAACAGCAAAGAAGTCGATACAGAGTTCAAAGAGGGAAACCCAGCAACCATGGAAATCGACTCTGAGACTGTCCAGGCAGTTCAGTCTTTGACCCAGGAGAGCAGTGAACAGGACGACACCTTTCAGGATTGTGCCGAGACTCAAGAGGCCTGTAGAAGCCTACAGAATTACACCCGTGCAGACCAAAGTCCACAGATTGCTGCCACGCTCGATGATTGCCAACAGTCGGACCACAGTAGCCCAGTTTCATCCGTCCACTCCCATCCTGGCCAGTCCGTACGTTCTGTCAACAGCCCAAGTGTCCCTGCTCTGGAAAACAGCTATGCCCAAATCAGCCCAGATCAAAGTGCCATCTCAGTGCCATCTCTGCAGAACATGGAAACCAGTCCCATGATGGATGTACCATCAGTTTCAGATCATTCACAGCAAGTCGTAGACAGTGGATTTAGTGACCTGGGCAGTATCGAGAGCACAACTGAGAACTACGAAAACCCAAGCAGCTACGATTCTACTATGGGAGGCAGCATCTGTGGAAACGGCTCTTCACAGAACAGCTGCTCCTATAGCAACCTCACCTCCAGCAGTCTGACACAGAGCAGCTGTGCTGTCACCCAGCAGATGTCCAACATCAGCGGGAGCTGCAGCATGCTGCAGCAAACCAGCATCAGCTCCCCTCCGACCTGCAGCGTCAAGTCTCCTCAAGGCTGTGTGGTGGAGAGGCCTCCAAGCAGCAGCCAGCAGCTGGCTCAGTGCAGCATGGCTGCTAACTTCACCCCACCCATGCAGCTGGCTGAAATCCCCGAGACGAGCAACGCCAACATTGGCTTATACGAGCGAATGGGTCAGAGTGATTTTGGGGCTGGGCATTACCCACAGCCGTCAGCCACCTTCAGCCTTGCCAAACTTCAGCAGTTAACTAATACACTTATTGATCATTCATTGCCTTACAGCCATTCCGCTGCTGTGACTTCCTATGCAAACAGTGCCTCTTTGTCCACACCATTAAGTAACACAGGGCTTGTTCAGCTTTCTCAGTCTCCACACTCCGTCCCTGGGGGACCCCAAGCACAAGCTACCATGACCCCACCCCCCAACCTGACTCCTCCTCCAATGAATCTGCCGCCGCCTCTTTTGCAACGGAACATGGCTGCATCAAATATTGGCATCTCTCACAGCCAAAGACTGCAAACCCAGATTGCCAGCAAGGGCCACGTCTCCATGAGAACCAAGTCAGCGTCTCTGTCACCAGCCGCTGCCACCCATCAGTCACAAATCTATGGGCGCTCCCAGACTGTAGCCATGCAGGGTCCTGCACGGACTTTAACGATGCAAAGAGGCATGAACATGAGTGTGAACCTGATGCCAGCGCCAGCCTACAATGTCAACTCTGTGAACATGAACATGAACACTCTCAACGCCATGAATGGGTACAGCATGTCCCAGCCAATGATGAACAGTGGCTACCACAGCAATCATGGCTATATGAATCAAACGCCCCAATACCCTATGCAGATGCAGATGGGCATGATGGGCACCCAGCCATATGCCCAGCAGCCAATGCAGACCCCACCCCACGGTAACATGATGTACACGGCCCCCGGACATCACGGCTACATGAACACAGGCATGTCCAAACAGTCTCTCAATGGCTCCTACATGAGAAGGTAGACAATGTGGGCAGTCCACAAAACCTACGGGGCATCACTATTGGATTGATCTGCACAAATACCTTTGAAGAGTACGATTTCAAAACCAGCAATTGGTGTGAATGCAAAAACATTTGTTGGCACCATTTATTTAAAAAAAAAAAAAGCTGTATGCAGCAGAAAGCCTTATACAAGTTGTTTTTCTTTTTTTCCTTTTTCTTTTTTTTTTTTTTGGTACCTTCATTTCTGTTACTTTTATATAAAATTCTCTGCAAAGGAAGGCCTCTCTTTGGACTACAATTTGGAGGCAGCCACTTGTTGTGCCTGCTTCTATTAAACAATGTGGATATCAAGCCCCCCCAAATTATCTGTTTTAATATTGAACCTAGAGCTTTTTTTTTTCCCTTCCCTGTCCACTCCATGTAAATGCCTTTAGCATTTCAGTTATTGTATATTTTGTTTAAGGTGACACTTCAGCATGCCGCTAATGTCTTTGTTAGTGACAGTGCATTTTGTAGTACTGTACAAGTGTTGTGCTAACAGTAAGCCATTTCTTAAGTTTTTTGCCTTGATTAGGGTGCCCTAATTTGAGGGTTTTAAAAAAAAACTATATTTTTGTTAATTATAAAACTGTAAAGAGCTATAAAAGCTATTCCCATTTGGTTAGTCAAAAGGGTTTTATTGCTAAATGTTTGGTGTAAAGTTGAGACCCTTTTCCATTTTGGTGACAGATTTCTTTGGGGAAAAAAGGCAGCTTTCTGTTTTATAAATGCAGACTTCTGTTTATTGAATGAAGCATATCTCAGTGTTTATCTGTCAGGTTTTGAAACATTTCATATATGTCCAAATACTTGGCAGGATTTAAAAAAAAATAGTGAATTTGGTGTAAAGTTGCTATTTTATGGAAATGCCTCTAACTTTACATTTTCATTCCATCTGTAGATTTTTCTATCTTTATAAAATATTGGAGTTATTTTTTAAGGAAAAATAGAAAAGTAGCTTGTGAATAGCTCAAACTAAGCTTACAAATCGCATGTAAAAAAGCAAAAAAGTTATTTGTGTCTGTTTATATTGCTTCCTTTTTTGTAGCCTTTGTACCTGTACAGGGTGACAGTAAGGGCCAAGCAGGAGAGGCGTAATCCTTGTATAAAATAGGATCCAGCGACACTCTTGTATTTATCTGTTCTCTTTTTAGTCAGTCACTTCAAAAAAACAAAAAACAAAAAAAAGCTGTACATTTTAACATAAAATAAATTATGATGAGCCATTTTTAGCCTCTTGTGTCCTGTCATATTATGATTGATAGAGAATGACCAATGGAACTGTATCATGTGTCACGCCTCAGAACACATACACATTTTGGGAAAATAAATTATTTAGTGTAAATTGGAGTTATGGGATTTTCTGATTTGTTTTGACTTTGGGGGAGGGGTTGGCAATAAATAAGAGTAATATCTAATAAAACCATCACATATACCAAATACCTATTTAATAAATTAATTTATAATGGATTTTAATGCTTTTCATGAAAGTTTATTTTATGCGAGTGCATACCTTCTGTATGCCAATCATTGTCTTTAAAATAAAGTGAAATTGTTTTTTTCTTTTGGACTTTGATCTTCATTTGCAAAGAGATCCCGCACAAATATCCAGCTGCCTCACTCGCACAGTCTGTAGAAACATCCCTCCAAGCCTCGCACCAGGGTAGCAAACTTCCTTTTTATAAAGATTCATACCAAAAAAAGCACCCAATTTGGGATTGTATGTTTGAAAAATCATTTTCTTTTTAAAAAGTGTGAACATTTTGCTCTGTTGTGAATGATTGTTTGTTTTCTTTAGAGTCTAAAGTTTAGACCTCCTGCCAAAAGTGAATATTCACAAGTATAGCGTTCAGAGAAAGTTCTGAGTGTTGCTCGAATTTGGTTATTTGAGCAACAAGTCTAGAAATGAATGCTTGACCTAGCACCCGTGTGAAACTAGCCCGTTAAGCTCTCCAGGTGTCTGAACATGTGTGCTCGCAACTCCTGTTAAGCAGGTCACTACCCTGTGGAGGAAAAAAGTTGCTTTTGCACTGTTGATTCAACACACACACAAAAAAAATTAGATGTTTTACAAAGCATAGACATAAGCCTTAAAGTGGACCCAAAATCGTGCAAGGGCAAGATAGAGCGTACACACCAGAATAAAAGGCCTTGTGCAGACGGAGGGCGCCCAGTGGAGTTCTGCCTTGTACTCTCACCCTTATCGTTATTTTCTTTCACAGTTACAAAGTGTACTGGGTTTAGTGTCACGATTTTATCTTTCAGTCCCTTCCTTCCTCAACTGCAAAGTCAATGGGGGTAATACATGTAACAGCTGAGGGAGGGCTTCCAAGAAGACTCGTCTGAAGGGCCGTCAGCACAAAGGGAAAAGATCCATTTAAGCTGCTGTGCTAATAGGAAAAGAAACCTATCAGCCATCCTCAGAGTAGGAAGTGGTGGTCTATGCCTGCACACATCCAACACTGCGTCCATTCAGGAGTGGCCAAGGACTGGGCAGCCCAGTGGGCCACACATCGGGCAAGAGGCTGCCCGAGCCCTGGAGGTGGGGTTGGGGCCTGGAAGCAATCTGATCGGGAAGCAGAGCCCCCAACGGGCTCCGACCTGTCACATATTTTGTCTCTTTCCTCTTGGGTTAAGATTCTCTGGGGGCTGAGATTCCCCTCTGTGTTCCCTTTGGCCATGGCCTGCTAATCACACCTTGTGGTTTGTGCGATGTCTGGGTTCCAATACCCTGCCAGCCTAAAAGCCCTCTAAGGGAGCTTGTGGAAGAGTCCCAATCATTGCCCCAGACCTGCCAAACCCTAATCTAAGAACAGTCCCAGGGACACCTCGGTTGCCCAGGCTCCTTAAGGACTGCAGCATAGCTAGGACTAGGAGCTTCCGTGCTGGCCCCAGTCCCAACATTCCTTGATGGAACAGAAAGGCTTAGCATAGGAAGGAAACTGCTGATCTGAGATGGCCTCAGAACACCCTGCCCTCCACCTCACCCACTCTCACTAGAGAAATCAGTTCACATCTGAATGTGACGCCAAGGATTTGGCGAAACAGGAACTTGGATTCATCAAAGCTGAAATACACCATTCGATTGAGATTCATTAACAGGCCACATCGTTTAAACCCTAACTGTGTTCTATTATTTGTAAGAGTCGTACCAAGTGGTGGTCAGTTGCCAGCCTCACTTTTTAATAGTTGCAAGTGGTGCCTACGCCGGGTGGGAGGGCATCCGCCTTCCTCACCAACATTCTATTTTAGAAGTAATGACTCACAGTATTGTCACAAAGCTTTCACAAACTCCTCCCACACACCCACCCTGTGCAGGAAATGGAGCCATTCTTTCCAATGTACAGATCAGGATGTTGAGGCTCAGATTAAGCTACATTAATTACCCAAACTCACCCAGCTAAAATGTGTGAGCTGAAACAAACCCAGGTCTTTCCAAATCCCAGCTCTTTTTTTCTAGGACACTGTATTCTGAAAGGCCCTAACTTGTCACCTCTCTGATTTAAAGGCTTGGCTAATGAATACATGTTGCTGTAAAAACTGTTAAGTGCTATATAAATACAGATCCCTTTGTGGCTGCGAGCAAGCCTTGGTCTACAATCAATCTTAGATACTCAAAGTACACGTACTGTTACATTATGAAGCAGCACCTTCCATTTCTCTGTACCCAGGTTTCCATCATTCCTTCTACCTTCTCCATCCCCTTTCCTGGACCTTCCTCCTCCACCCAGGCTTAGCTATAAACATTGATGTTCTGCAACACTCAGGCCGGGAGTGTTCTCTCTCTTTTCTCTCATCATCTCATCTAGTATGATGACTTCAAATTCCACCTCTCTGCAGGTGACACCCGGAATTACATCCCTAGTTGTGAACATTCCTCTGAGCTTTAGATGCCACGTCAAATGACCTGGGACACCTTTTGTACATCTGCATGACAACCGAACTGGTGATTTCCGACCGCTCCTCCATTCCTGCTCTGGTCCACCCCATCTCAGTGTTAAAGCACTGCGGAGAAACCACATCAGTTAGCCCTCATTTCCCTCCCCATCTTGGCAGGTCCCGTCCGTTTTCTGGGTTAATTCCAAAATAATCTTGAATACTAATCCCCCGGTGCTGTCAGTCCAGCCCATTTCCTTTCTGTCAACAGCCTCCTAACTGCTCTTGCCTCGCTTCTTAACTCCCTACAACCTGTTCTCCATACTTCAGCCAAAGGATCTTTCCAGAGTGATCTTGAAACAGATCATACCATTCCCCGGCTTAAAACCCTTCAGTGAATCTTCTGTGTACCTGGAATAGAATCAAGTCCCTCTGCCCCTCTCCTTCCACTCCCACTCTCAGCCACCAGCTCCGGCCTTACTGATGGGCAGTTCCTCAACCTCGAATGCTCCAGCACATTTGGAAGGTTTGTGCCTTCAAGTCTAAAAGAGGTCTTCCTTGACCACCCCGCCTAAAGAGAGTTTCTCCCCTTTCCCCACTTTTCTCCACCTCCATGCCTATTTCCTGCATTGTGCTCTATCACAATGTGCATTTTCATTTTTCCTGTTGGCCCCTAACCCAGGTTTTGGCATGTGGTAGGTTCTCAATAGATACTTGGTGACCAAACAAATATTTAATATCTTACTTCTGAAGACTTGAAACACTTTTGCAGAAACTTCTGTTCCTCCTTTCTCCTGCTTCTGGCTCCCAGGAGTCATGTAGAAGAGACCAGAACCGCAACTTTGCCATCCTCAGCTTCTGTTGCCTTCAGCAGGACCCAGAGTCCCACAAAGAGATGAGAGCATGAGGAAGGTGTGGGGTGCTCAGGAAACACCAACAATGCACCTAGCTACACTCTATCCTCCCTGATGTGAATTCATCTAAATGTAAATATTCATTAAAATAGAAATATTGGCTTCTCTCTGGACATGGAACAGATCAGAGCTAAGCAATAACTGAGTTCAGACCGGGGTAGCAGGATCCTGATGGGGAAGCCTAGGTTGGGGCCACTATGACCCTGGATCCCTTTTGGTCTGCATCTCTTTCCCAAGAGCTGGAATATGGTCCTCTCACACCCAAGTATGAGTCATTAAGCAATTCCATCATCCGTAGTCGTCATACACCCAGTATTGCTCTCTCCCTCACAGCCACATGAGTTGTGACTGATACACCCAATCTCTGTCCAGTTCAGGACTGTCGCGCTTTCAGAGGGAACATGTTCCCCTTCTCTGTCTTAGCACCGGGACATACCAGTTCACTGCACATTTCTATTTCTGTATCATCTCTGCCTTTTTGCTTTGCGACCCCTTTGCAACGTTTCAGGTTTCAAAATGTATTAGAAGACCAGCGCTCTTACCATGAGGGAGTCCCCGGGGAATGCCCCCCCAAGCCCTGTGTGCATGTTAACATGAGGGCCTTGGCTCCTCCTGGGCCAAGGCGACTCTCAGAGCAGACTCAGGGCAGTCCCAGGAAGCCAGGCCTAGCCACAGGGGCACAAAAGCAGGGCATATCCCCAAAGGTCACAGGGTGACTGTCAGGTGGCTTACACATCTGCTGAGGCCCTGGACTCTCTCCTCCACCCATCAATAACTTCCTCTTTCATTCTGCTGAAAACTACAACCAAACTGAAGTACCGGGCCCCTTTTCGTTTTTTCCTAGAAGGCCTTTATCACATTCTGGTTTCTCCAGGCCATTTCCATGCCTGGTCCTTGACGGCCGGCATCTCCAACAGCAGCAACTCTCTTTGGTTTCTGTCTGGTTTGGGATTCCTGGCCCTGGAAGCTGTCACTACCTGCTTCATGTCTGCTGCCGTTTTCTCCTTCAGAGTGGAAATCACGCAGCCATCGTGCCTGGCTTAGCTCTCAGGGAGGCAAACTCCACACCTGAGCTTACCTGGCTGCCCCATCGTCCCATTCCACAGCAGACAACAATTTGCAAATACTTTCTGCTGTGACTGAAAAGCAGCTCGTGTTGCTTTGACTAGAACCCACGTGAAAAGAGCCTCCCTGAGGTCCCCGCTAGAGAGGGTCTCCTCCCTTTTTTCACCCAAAATTAGAAAGTCAAACTCCTACTTGTCCAAACTCACCACAATTCATTGAATTTTTCTGAGTAGTGGCAGCCCTGGCTAAGAGTCTGAGGAGCCCTGGGTCCCTTGGGAAAGTGGGGGAAGCCTGAAGCAGGGGCCTCTGTACAGAGGTTCAGGACCCCTCCCCACCCTGCTGGAGAAGCACATCTAGAGATGGTGGCGCGAGCCTAGGGGTTCCGCTGAAAAGACAAGCGGGGTGCAAGGGATGCCGCAGAAACGCAGGATGCCTGGGAAGGAGCCTCCACAGCTGCGCAGCCACTCTTGTGACACTGCTCACCCAGTACGGTTCTGTGGTTGGAAAAGCAATTTCTATTTTAAAATACTTTTTATAAGAAGATGACTTTCCTTTCAGACAAAGCCAAACGTTTAATCACAACATAATGCCTACACATTTTAAAATCTTTTCCCTCTTCCTTCTCACCAAAAAAACAAAACCAAAGCAGGAGACTTGGTGCAGCGTGGCATGCTCCTCTGTGACCCAGAGCCGGGGAGCCCGTCCCTCCCATTTTGCTGAGAGGCAGAGCGCTCAGCTCTGCCCGGGGGCAGCTCTGGGTCCTCCCTGTCCCCAGCACACATGGGGAAGTTGAACAAGATGGTTTGGAAGAGTCGAGCTTCGGTTTCACCATCCCTTCTCTGGAGTCCTAGGCCAGGGCTATGTTCTGCCTCTCCCCTCTGTCCCCAAGTGCCTCTGCTGGCCCTGTGAGTCGGGCCTACAGCTCCCTGCCGTCCTCCTCCTCACCGTCCTGGCGCTGGGCCTGTTGCCTCTGCTGCACCAGCTGCTTGTCCAGCTCCCGGAGCTGCTTCAAAAAGCCCCGGTTCGGGAGGACGCAGCGGTTCTTGGCCACTTGCTGGATGGCGTCCACCAGGGTCATGTCCTTGTGGATCATCAGGTAGGCCAGGACCAGGGTGGCTGACCGGCTGCGGCCCATGACGCAGTGAACCAGGATCTTACCTGCAGATGGAGCAGGGAGGAGAAAACCCACACTGAGGGGCAGGTGTTGGGGGCACAGTTAGGGCCCACTCCCATCCGGACTGTCACCCTCTCGCCCACAGAAAGTGACTCAGCACTGTGCCCCACAGCTGCCTCTGTAGAACGGGGACACTCTCAGTGTCTTCTTCATAGGGTTGTTGAGAAGGCAAATAACCCTGTAAATAACTCGATTTTAGCACAATTTGTTTGTGCTAATGAATGGCTGCTGAGCTCCTACAGTGTGGCTGGGCTGCCTTTCCCCTGAGCACCATGGCCAGAAAGCAAGCACCCACTTCTTGATTGCTGTTTCGGGTCTGGGGGAGGCTGGTCCCAGGTTCTCCCTGGCATGACCGTGCTCCTGGGGTGTGAACGTGTCCAGCTGGATGAATGTCTACCCCTGGCATTCAAATCCCACGGACCTTTCTGGAGGCTGCCGGGCCTCTGGCCAGCCCTGCTGATAACCAAAGCGTTTCTTCCTCTCCCAGAAAACAGGGTAATTCTTTCTGTCATGACTCAGTACTTGAAACAGATGAAAGCTGTAGTACATTAAGCCTTTTGGGGGCCTGAATTCTGTTAAGTGGCAGAGGGGAGGGGAGAAAGAGTTGGAAGGGAGATGGAGGGGGTGGGAGGAAAGGGGGAGGTGGAGGGAGCGGGAGAGAAAGGGGAAAAGGAGGGACAGAGGACACTAAGCTCTGGTAGGAGTTCCAAGAGCTGAATTTTGTTTCCAAGACTAGGGCATGAGGCCAGGCGCGGTGGCTCACACCTGTAATCCCAGCACTTTGGGAGGCTGAGGTGGGCGGATCACTTAAGGTTGGGAGTTGAAGCTGGGTGAATGCACATGTGTTACTATTGGAGGAGTCAGCCCTATTGAGAAGAATCAAGGTCCAGGCAACACTTTTGTTCCTTCTTGTGGTCAGATTAGCTGAGACCCATCATGCCAGAGCACATCTCTTACCATCACAGGGGCCAGCACTATACCTGTGTTGGGCTTTTATTTCCCAACTTCTGTCAGAGCTCCTAGGGTCTCCCTGGCCAGAGCACACTTGTTGCAGTGGGAGAGATCAGCACCCCTCTCATGCTGGGAGATACTTTTCTTCATGACTACAGTCAGAGCCCTTGAGGCATGCCTGACCAGAGTTCATCTTTAGGAATAGCAGCAGCTAGTGCATACCTATGCTTGCAGGTCCTTATGTTTTCACATACAATCAGAGCACCTGGAGCCCATGTGGTTAAAGCCCGGCCAACATGGCAAAAACCCATCTCTACACAAAAATTAGCCAGTCGTGGTGGTGCACCTGTAGTCCCAGCTACTCAGGAGGCTGAGGCAGGAGAATTGCTTGAACCCAGGAGTTTAGAGGTTGCAGTGAGCTGAGATCGCGCCACTACACTCCAGCCGGGGCGACAGAGCAAGACTCCATCTCAAGAAAAGAAAACCCAAATCCAGAATCTCTACTGCTCCTCAATTGCATGCTTTTAGGAGTGACTGGAAGGTAGCCCTCTGTCAGGAAAATGAGACGTAGGCTAAGACTGTTACCCTGCACCATGCTCCGCCCCCCAGCCAGGTGTGCTCCTTGCTAAGCAGACTCCTTCCTTGCTTTCAGGAGATGCTTTCTGCCCATCTCCCAAGCACTATCTGGGAACCTGCCTTTCTTAGTAACTTGCAAAGAAATTCTGGTAGAGCCCTTACTTCTTCCCAAGAGGTTCTAAGTGTGTGGAAGTTCTGAGAAACAAGGTGCAAGGTGTATTATGAACTGCCAGGGCTGGAGGGAGATAGGGCAAGAGACCCTTCCAACAGTGAAAATCGGCTGGGCGTGGTGGCTCATGCCTCTAATCCCAGCACTTTGGGAAGCCGAGGCGGGTGGATCACTTGAGGCCAGGAATTGGAGACCAGACTGGCCAACATGGTGAAACCCTGTCTCTACTAAAAAATACAAAAATTCACCAGGTGTGGTGGTGGGCACCTCCCAGCTACTTGGGAGGCTGAAAGAGGAGAATCGCTTGAATCCGGGAGGTGGAGGTTGCAGTGAGTGGAGATCACGCCACTGCACTCCAGCCTGGGTGACAGAGCGAGATTCCGTCTCAAAAAAACAAAAACAAAAACAAAACAGTGAAAATCTGGTCGGTTAAAGCTTATTAGAAACACCAGAGAATCAACCTCCTGCTTGAAAGCAGGCTTCATTTATTTATTCATACTTCCCTTATCCATAATATATTTTAAGATGCCTTCAAAAGCAGGCCATGGACTGCCAAAAGGAGAGCGTGATACTAAAGTCTGATCTTTAGTGCCTCGTGGCATTTGCCCTGGAGTTTCTTAGAAGACTTCATTAAATTAAAACCACACTAATTCACCTCGGAGGATGCCGCATCGGGAGCAGTTAAAGCAACCCAAGTGGGGTTCCTGTGACAGTATTTTGTGAGTACTTCTTTTTCTGATGAAGAGTGACAAATTCAGTTTTTTCAGATCCTATAACCAGCTGGCATGACTCGCCCTCCATGATATTCGGTGACCTCTTATACAGCAAAGTCACCAGGTGCTCAAAATAAGGGCAGAGGACTCTTCTGTGAGGCCTCAGTGACAGAAGGAATCCCCGCTGGTAGGCAGGTGTCCTGATGGCGCTGCCTCTGATTAGCTCTGTGACCCTGGGCACCTCACTTGTCTTCTCTGGGCCTCTGTTTGCCCAGCTGTCAGGGCAGGAACCAGGGACTGGATTATCTCCGAGATATTTTAAGAGTGACTGAGGTTGCCTGGGGAGTTCTTTATAAAGGGTCAAGTCAGGGTAGTGATGGGATGGGAGAGGGCCCCAGGGGCTGATTACAGCCCACGAGTACAGCTCCACAAGGAACGCTTTTCAAAAAGAGTGAAAATGACTGGCTGTGAGAAGCCGGGTGGGGGGAATGGTGTACACTTGGCTGAAACCAGTCAATGAGAACAAAGAACATAGACAAGAGGAAGCAAGGAGTGATGCCTTGCTTTTCGGCCAGACTGTCTATCCACACCGCTTACATAGAGAGTGTAAGAAACATACAAGTAGGTCCAGCACTAAAATGCCAAGCAGTGTCCCTTGCCTAGACACAACTGGGCCACCCACTGCATGTGGCAGATGGGCTGAGCACCTGCCATCCACTGGGTATGAAGTCTGTGGCATTGCTGCTGCTGAGCTAGCGGGCATTTTGTTTGGTTGCTCTGGCCACTCAGGGCACAGGTTACAACCTGATGGCCATTGGGTTGCTTTAGTCTGTCCTTTGCAGCATTTTAAGAAATTTCAATCTGTTGCCAAGACCTAAAAATCGAGTGATTTTATAATCCAGATTGGAGACTTCTGAAAAGTCAGATCTCCCACATTTACACTGACTCTCACAAGACAAGCATTAGCTGAGGCTGGGTGGCAGGTGCCCCTCTGAAGGGGTACAGGGCTCTCTGCTTAGCCACAAGTGCCCCCTACCCACACCCCTCCGCTGTACATGCAGCCATCTTCATTTGTTTACACTCTGCATGGTTCTGCAGGGTAGGCGTTTGAGCCCTGACTTGAATTATTTAGATATGCCAGTGCAAAGGTGCTGAGAGCAGAGCCTACCCTGCCATCTCCAGTGGGGTCATGTCCTGCTCCCCATCCCTAGCCATCTGGTCGAGTCCCGGCACCCCCATCCGTTCATTCTATCCCACTCATAGTCTCTGATCCGAGTATCTACTCCCCTCCATTGGCCCTTTGTTTGCTAGGTGCCACCTGGTCTAACAGTCATGATCCACAGCAGCCTGACACCTCCTCATAATGTTCTGTCATCTGCCTAGGCCTAAGCTTCAACTTGAGAGCCTGATTCTTTCTGGATTTGGCAGTGGGGGCAGACCCTAAAATTGAGTGCCAGGAACCTACAACAAGCTTTCATGTGAGTATATCTTACAGTTCAAAGTTGGAATGTCTTTTTTTTTCTTTGAGGATTGGAAACTTTACGATGATGATGTGCACATGCTGGCGTGGTTATATGCTTCACGGTGTATGACCACGCTTTATCAAATACATCTGAGAGCCTGCTGTCCACCAGGTTCTATGCTAAGCGCTTTACGCGCGTTACTGCTGATCCTCATTATAACCTCTGAAGGTAAATATTTTTATCACCGGATGGAGAAACCAAGGCTCAGAGAAATCACATCGTTAGTAAATTGTGTGACAGAAATGTAAACCCAGCCCTGTCTTCTCCGAAGCCTGCCAGGCCCCTTCCATGAAGGGTAAGGTCTAAAATATAGTAATGGCAAGTGAGTGCATTAAACAGAAACTGAAGGATTAGGTTGTTGCAGTCTTTGTTTTTTTCATGTCAAATGTGTTTTCAGTTAACTTCAAATACTATGAGGCAAATTTTACCTTGTGGTGATGACTCAGTTCAGTTGCGTTTTTGATCCTGCTTGGAAACCCAGAATGTACACAGCACAAAAGATGGTTCATAAATAGACTCATAAAAGGAAGGCCTGGAAATGAGGCATCTTCTAATACAGGCATGTTAGCTCTAAGGGTTTTTTTCATTGTGACATTGCTTTCTGAGCCAAAATAATGACAAATTGTTGGTGGCTATGGTTGGCTGTGGGGCCAGGGCCACCTTGGGATGTCCATTAAGGTCTGATATTGTCCAGCAGACCTGGCCTAGGCCCAGCCCCAGGTTGCAAGTTCCTGCAGCAGACTATTTGGTCAGTCACTGAGCCTTGTAATCACAACCTCTTGTGGCAAGAAAGGCTTTCAGTAACCAGATACCCTGAATTATGTGATGGCTCCACAAAGGGGTGTGTGACACATTGGGCTGAAGTCAGAGCACAGATTAGGGAGCTGAAGTCCCTCTGGCCTCTGTGGAATGCCACTGAAGTACACCCTGCAGCAATAACTGTATATTGTCTTACCCCCGATGCATCCCTAAGCTGTGCCCTTCTCTCCAAAATAGCCTTGTAGCCTTTGCTGGATTAGGGTAGCCAACAGTGCATTCTGAGCACAAAGACTAGCACTGTGATTTAAAAGCTGGATAATTAACACTGGGAAAACTTGGACGCTGGGGGTGCAAAACCCAAATTATACCTCAAATACAGCGTCCCAGTAAAGCCCAGCTTGTCAGCTTTCTACTGGAGGCCTCATGAGGCTGAGTGTAACTGGGGAGTGTAACTTGGTTGGTGGGCAGGAGAATTTAAGGTCTCTCCATGGATTCCCACTCAAGTCAGCTCCCTGAGGGTTTTCTGGCATCAAAGCCCTTGGCTACTAGTTGGGTTCAGGCCCAGGCACAATTAGTGTCTCCGGCCGCAGTCCCAGCTTTGAGAGCTCCCAGACCGCCTCCGCCTTTTGAAGGATGGCAAATGTTCTTTAGCAAAGACTCCAACCAAAAGGCCTTTTATTCTTACGCCCTATTTCCATTCCCCAGAGCTGCAATCAAGGCCCGAACCCCACCAGCAGCACGCTGGGTGGTGCAGGTCCTTAAACCTTCACAGCTTCCAGGGGCTCGCACATTTACCCTCGGCCACAAGCAGCCCCAGTGGCCCAGCTTTGCGACAAAGATTTCGCACGCGCACATCCAGCTTCCGGCCTGGGCCTCGGGCGGGGAGACCTTGGGCTAAGGGCGGAGCCCTAGTGGGGCAGGGCCTAGGCTACGGGCGGGGCGAGTCGGGGCGGGGCGGGGCGAGTCGGGGCGGGGCGGGGCGAGTCGGGGCGGGGCGGGGCGAGTCGGGGCTCGGCGGGGCGGATCGGGGCGGGGCCGCGGGTCTCTTACTGTGGTCGTCGCGTAGCGCTCTGTCGATGAAGGCTGCCGCCGGGTAGAAGAAGACACTGAGGTCGAAGGTGGGCAGGTCGTCGGCCTCCACGCCGTGGTACTGGATGTCCATGTCGCGGTAGTAGTCGGGCCCAGTGTCCACGTTCCAGCGGCCGTGGGCCGCGTTCAGCACGTGCGTGAACCCCGCCTTCTGCAGCCTATAGCGGTCCAGCGCCGTCGCCCTGGGCGCAGGGGAGAGAAATCTGTGGGCGCGCGGCGCCCTGCCCCGGGTCCGGGAAACTCAGGGGCCACCCACGCTTTCCGCTGTGGATTCCAGTTCCAGAATAAGGACTAGTTATTGCAAATGAAGTCCCAAAGCTCTGCTCTTACCCGGTCCCCTAGGCCACCTGCACTGTTTTGTGATTCTGGCTCGGCTGTCTCAAGAAAGGACAGGGTGGAGGCTGGGGTAGGCAAGCTGAGCTATTCGTTCGTCCATTCGTTCTTTCATCATTCAGTATACACAGCGGAACCTGGTGCTGGACTCTACGGTGGTCGCAGATCTGGACCTGCCAAATTGCCTGAAAGCCCTCCAGAATAACCTGTTCATCAGGGCTGCCTTCTCCCAACCTCTGCTCTGAACCTGCTGGATGTTTTTAGGGTTTGGAGATGAACGCTCAACTGAATAGTTTAAAGCAAGGCCTTCCATAAGAGGATTGGATTGGGATTGGGCAAAGTTCACAAATTCACGTTGGCACGATGTGAACGGGAAAGTGTTGCTTTGGGGAGCTGTTGCCCAGCTGGGCAGAGCATTGTTCTGAGAAGGAGGGCTTTTTGAGCCATCTGTTGTTTGAATTGATTGCAGGGAAGTTCTTGAAGCCAGCAGTGAAGTTATTTAATGGGCTACAGCTTTATCTTTCTAGGCAAGAATTTCCAGGAACAGTAAAGTCCTCTTGAAGTAGGTGGCTCTGAAATATGACTCGATGAGAAGGCAGCATGGTGGGGCTGGAGTGGAGATGGGCTGCCAGAGGAAACACGGGTTCTTCCTGCCTGTGGGGTGGGGCAGGGAGAGGCCTGTGTCACTACAAGTGTCAACATTTGGTGATGGAGGGGAAGAAGGAGGCAAGCGCGGGCCAAGCCAAGGAAACAGCACCACCTGAGGTATGGAGGCTGGAGACAACGAAGGCCTTTCAGGAAGCATTGTCTATTTCCTGTAATCAATTATCCATCCCCAAATAATTATTTGCAATCTATTATGTGCCAGGCACTGTGCTGTGTGCTGATGGTAAAGAAGTGAACGGGCCGAGCACAATGGCTCACGCCTATAATCCCAGCACTTTGGGAGGCCGAGGCAGGCAAATCACATGAGGTCAGGAGTTCGAGACCAGCCTGGTCAACATGGCGAAACCCTGTCTCTACTAATAATACAAAAAGAAAAAACAAAAAATAGCCAGGTGTGATGGCGCATGCCTGCAGTCCCAGCTACGTGGGAGGCTGAGGCACAAGAATCGCTTGAACCCAGGAAGTGGAGGTTGTCGTGAGCTGAGACCACGCCACTGCACTCCAGCCTGGGTGACAGAGTGAAACTGTCTCAAAAAACAAAAGAAGTGAACAGGTTAGTGAAGTTCCCTCAGGAAGGTCAGATACTAATGGGGGTAGGAAATAAACAAGTAAAGATAATTTTAGATAGCAGTGAGAGCTATCCGAAGGACCTAAAACTTCATGACATGATACAAAATGACTGTGGTCCTGCTTCAGGCAAGGCGGTCAGGAAAGGCCACTGTGGGGAGGTGGTGTTTAAGCCAAGACTGAGGGATGAGAAGGCTGAGGAAGAGTTGGAGAGAAAGAGTTTCATCCAGGCAGAGGGAACAAGTGCTGAGAACAGAAAGGAAGCCAGTGTGGCTGAAGTGGCAAGGGGAATAGGAGTTTGGAAAGGTAGAGGGGCTGGATCGTGGTGGGCCCTGCCCGCCATAGGAAGGAGTATTATTGCAAGTGTGATGGAAGTCCGCTAGAGGATTTTAAGAAAGAAGTAAGCATTGTTTACTTTTTTAAAGATCAATCTGGCCAGACAAGGTGGCTCACATCTGTAATCCTAGCACTTTGGGGAGGCCAAAGCGGGAGGGTGGCCTGAGACCAGGAGTTCAAGACCAGCCTGGGCAACGTCATGAAACCCCATCTCTACAAGATATAAGGAAAAAAAATTAGCCGGGCACGCTGGCATGTGCCTGTAGTCCCAGCTACTGGGGAGGCTGAAGTGGGAGGATCACCTGAGCTCAGGGAAGTTGAGGCTGCAGTGAGCTGTGATCGCACCACTGCACTCAGTCTGAGCAGCAGAGACTCTGTATTTAAAAAAAAGAAAAAGAAAAAAGAAAAATCAATCTGGCTGATGTGTGGGGATCCTGGATGCTAGGATCTGTGTTTGGGAGTCAGGGAGAGCTCTAGAGAGTGTTTAAAGAGAAGTGATACAATCTGGGTTTAAGAAGACACTTCCCTCAATAGCATGAAGACCAGGACTTCAGCTCAGGGAAGATGTGACAAGGGTCTGGAGCCGTACCAGTAAGAGGGTAAAAGTGGCATTGCACTCCAGCTGAGGGCTCATCTCAAGGCCACTGGTGAAAGCATGTGGACAGAAGTGACCATGTTAGATGCTAGCAGGGACCAACACCCTGGGCCAGGAGGAAGCCTCACACCAGAAATATATGCCATGGCCCCTCGGCCAAGGGTGCGCTTGTCTTTCATTGGTTTCCTGGAGCTTTTTATTTGGCATGAGAACCATGATGGTGTCCAGTGTTTGGGAAGGGAATTGAGCATTTGGAAACATTTGCAGACAGCCCATCAGAACTGTGGCATGGGGAGGTGGGGAGTCCCACTGAGCCCCCCTCCACTTGGCTCTTAGTGTGGCCATTCTGACTGTGGGACACATTGTGCTTTCCATTTTTCCTCAGAAAGGTCTGCTTTTCATTTTTCGTTTTGCCCCAAAGTATGTATACAACAAACATTATGCTTTGGGGACGTAGATCTGCGCCCAATTAAAGCTGCTGCTAATGCAGTCCATCTTGCTGAGTAGCAATCAACCTCACTTTGAGGTTGAGCTCAGTGGAAAAATTAAAATTAACTCTTCTTGACAGGAAGCTCCTACCCACCATGAAGACTGTTCTCTCTGGGTTCAGTAACTGGCTTTCAACATAATCAAGTGGCAGTTTGAATGAATAACAGTTTGCACTTTGCCACTTTTGGGGAGCGGGATAGATATGCAACAAGACTCATCGCCTGACACCTCCATATCCACCACACCAGGCTGACGTTGGCTGTGCCTGAGGCAGAGAAAGGGGCTCGTGAGGACCCCGAGACCTGGTGGGTATTTGAGGCCCACCACAAGTTTTCGGGGTCTTGGCTCCCTGGACGGGAAGGGGAGTTGGTATCCTCACACATCACTCTGGGGCCTTCCCCCAGCTTCATTCACTCAGAGTTCAGTTGAGGGCTTGAAAGAGCATCCACAGCAGAATGGGAATCTGCAAATAAATGGAGTGCCTCTTACACAGATGCTGTGGGGGAGGCAGAGCCATCATCACAGACACCCATCGTCCAGTCCCCAGCTGGGACAGATGCCCAGCTCAGCAGTTACTGGGAGTGGGGCAGGCTCAGAGGGTGGTGTCTGACACTAGATTGCTTTGGTTTTGTTTTTAAATTTCAGGGCCAGATACATTATCTGCTCACATATGTTGAAAAGAGACTAAGAAACACAAGGGCATTTTGAGGTGATGGGCATGGAGAAAAGGCCGTGTGCCCCACTCCTGGGTCCACATAAATGCCTCTGCTGAGGGAGAAAAGACTTCAGAAAGAAAAACAGATTTAAGAATGTACTTCCAGAATCTAGATGACACAGGAGCTTTAGTTTCTGGTTAGGCACAATCCTAGATGTGATCAATCTGTTCAATTTTTAAATAATATGTCGTCTCATGACAAAAATAACACATGCTCAATGTAGAATGTAGAAAACATACTCCCCCCTCCAAAAAAATCACCTGTATTTCTACTCCCCTGGAGATAAAGGCTATTGTTAGCTTTTGATGTAAGAACCTCCCATTGTTTCTCTATGCATAGATTTGTATATTTTATAGAAAGGTTTTTTTTTGGTACAATACTATATATATAAAGTTTCAAAACCTTTGACGTGATATATTGTAAACATCTTCCTGTGGCAACATATAAGACTTCAATAACTGCATGCTATTTCATTATATAGGTACGTCCCAATTTTTTCTTATCAAACATTTTGATGTATTTCTTTGGGCACTCCTCTGTTTATGTCCGTAGGAGACATTTTTAAAAGTGAAATTGCTGGGTCAACAGATATGGCCATTTTAAAATACATTTGATACTTGTTACTAAATTACCCTACAGAAAACTTGCTAAAATTGCTAAAAATTGCTAAAAATTGCAGTCCGTATTCTTTGTCAATTTCATAGACAAAAAAAATTAATGGTGTCTTGTTTTCACTGATTCATTTTAGCAATGACGGAGATTGTTTACACATTTGTTGGACTCATGCAGTTTACTTTTTTTTTTTTGTAACCTTTTTTTAACTCTTCCCAGTTCACTGGAATCATGTAGTTTACTTTTTTTTTCTTTTTTTTTGAGACAGAGTCTCGCTCTGTCGCCCAGGCTGGAGTGCAGTGGCGCAATCTCGGCTCACTGCTCACTGCAACCTCCACCTCCCAGGTTCAAGCAATTCTCCTGCCTCAGCCTCCCGAGTAGCTGAGATTACACGTGTGTGCCACCATGCGTGGCTAATTTTTGTATTTTTAGTAGAGACAGGGTTTCACCTTGTTGGCCAGGCTGGTCTCAAATTCCTGACTTCAGGTAATCCACCTGCCTCCACCTCCCAAACCCAGTGGAGTCTTAACCGTGCAGTCTTGAGTGTGCCCGTTCCTTGCAAGTGGACTTTAAAACAGTGGGCACATTTCTGGCATCTGATCTGGGTTAGTTCACCTGATGGGAAAGTGAAATGAACCGGTCTTCCGGTGTCTTGGGTGTTCTTGTTACTTGATGGTGAAGCTCCTCCATGTTGAGGCACCTGAGAAAACATAGGGCTGACAGCTGAAACTGACGCATGAACTGAGGTGGCAGAACTGCTGGGAGCCTCCGTTTTCTTTGTTTGCTAAATAGCACCGATTACACTGGCAGTACTTTCCTTGTGAGAGTCTTGTGAAGTTGAATGATGCAATATTGAAGCTTCTTTGAGAGGTTAAAAGATGACTCCAGGGGGAAAAGTCAGTGGAAAGATGTATGTCAGAATGTGCTTATCCCATGACAAAATGTGGTAATGGGATTATATGTAATTTAAATTTTCTTGTTTTTGTCTTTCTACATTTTGTACATTTTCAGTAATGAACGAGTCATATATTCATTTACTATGTAAATGTATAGCATGATTTATATTGTTATTTCCTTAGTTCTCAGGAGAGACCATTGTAGAGGCGTAAGGTGGCCTCGGGGTTTTTAACTTCTGCTGGAAATCTCCTGTCTGCCCAACTCTCCCAAACTCTATTCCTCCAAGGATGGAGGTGAAGAGAAGAGAATACCCAGGAGGCCTGGTTTTGAGAAATGATGTCGTGTGAGTGATTGGACTCGGCATTTGCCTAACCATGCAAGGAGATGGTTTATGTTGTTGAGGCCTTGACTGCTAAGCCGTGTTCTGGCAATGAGAAGGCCAGGCCAGGCCAGGGCCTCAGGCTTCTCTCCCCGACTGTCTTGCCTGTGACTGCTGCCCAGCTATGCCTCAGTTGCCTTCAGTAGTTGGAAGTCCTAGTTATTTCAGGTAACACCCAGCATGTTAAATTGGCAACCTTGACTGTTTTTTGCTGCATCCTAAACTGGCCACACCACCCACACCTCGAAGAAGCAGGTTAATTTCATTCCTGCTCGGTGCCTTAAGGCGGAATTAGTTCCTCCTTTTCGGGGAGAAGGAGCTGTCTCAGCTGACTGACTTGCCTTCACTTCACTTCCCAGGCTCTCAACGCCAGGCCAGCTGTGGCGATGCCTCTGGCTTCTGAGGCTGTGGGTCTGGTCAGAAGCAGAAAAGCAGAAAGGACAAGACAGAGGTTCCCTGGAAAGCCAGCTTGGGCTGGGTGGGTGGGGCAGGCTGCAGGCCTTGGCAGGAATCTGAGCCCAAATGCCGGACCTCGAAGGCAACTGTAGTTTACACAAAAATAAGGAGCTCCTGAGGGCCTGCACCATTCCATGAGCAGCGGAAGTTTAACCTCACCCTGGCACTGGCTCTCCGACACCAGCATTGTGGAGAGGGAAGAGAGATTTCTCAATTATCCCGTTTCAGCCAAGCCTTATCACTGGAGGCTGCCCTGCCTAGGAATTTGCAATCACTTTGATGGTAGCCAGGATATTTCCCCTCCTGCTGACTATAGGGAAAAAAAGGACTGAAAAAAGATTTTGCTAAGCAAATGAAAGATGTGAACGAGATTAAAGTGAGAATATTTAAATTACAGAAACTTAGTGCTTTCGAGCGTACTCAAGCATTTTTGAAGCACCCATTTAGGGACTGCTGATTGATAAGAGGTGATGAATTATTCTTATCTCATCATTGACGCCAGTCCCTGGATCTCTGGAGGGCAACACTTGGTTAACCTAATTTGAATCTAATTTGAATGACTTAAAAGTAATAAAACAAGTGTGTGCTTGAAACTAATAAAGCCTAATTCATTTAATAGGCCATTTCTTAAATAATTTTATTTTAGAGCTGGAAGGGAACCTTCGAAATCATCCTTTATTTTACAAATAAAGAAACTGAGTCCCAGAACAATAAAATGCTTTGCCAAAGGCCACCCATAGTTGGTGGCCACCCACACACAGTGGGGACTGGGACGCTGTGCCGAGTCATGCTTGAGCCCTCCACTCCACGCTGAGCCTGCAGTTCCACTTGCGGCAGATTCAGACCCCTATCGAGTTAGAGGAATGAGTGGGGAGTGGGTGGCTACACCTTGTGTGAAGAAGACTTCCCCCGAACCCCAGGAATATCTGCAGGGTGGCCAGCCAGGCCCCACCCCTTCGACCCCTCTGCTGAGCCGGCAGAGTGAGCACCCTCCACGTCGCCCTCCTGTTTGTGGCCTTTTCTCATCAGGCCGCAGTGGCAGGGCCACCTTTCCCCTTCCCTGAGCTGCTGAGCAATGAGGACTTGGAATTACCAGGCAGCCCACTTGGTGAATCCCCTTGAGCTAACCTGGGATTGAGAAAATGCTTTAGTGATTTTGAAACCCGCAGGCCCAAGGAACTTTGATATGGCTGCCTTCTTAGGCCTTAGGTCACCTCCCTGGAAGGCCTAGGAGGGCAGGCCCTCCTTCCAACACTCTGCCCTGGGTCATGATAGAATTCTCATGGGAGAAATCTGACCCAAGGTGGTTTTCTCTCCCAAGGCTTCCCCTAGCATGGGGGACCCTGGGTGGCAAGGCACAGTGACTGTGCTTTACCTTCCTCATACACTGTGAATCGAATTTCCAGAACCTGCCTGATTTGTCATAGTTCAAACTTGATGAATGTACTGGGCACCGTGAGACATGTTTTGATTGCATTAACGCATAGAATCCACATAGGCGAAGAAGCTGAAAGTCACAAAGCCTGAGTGACTTGCCCAAGGCCACACAGAAACCAGTGTTCAGTCCAGACACTGTGGACCCAGAGCAGATGCTTGGCCGCTCCACCTATCTCCACAAAAAGGAGCAAGGAAAAGAGTGAGCTTCATCTTAGAGGTAAGTATGCCCCCCTGCGGGCCCAACAGTCACTGGCCTGGGCTCCAAGGATAGACAGTAGCTTTGGCCATCCCAGGACATCCATCCTTACTCCTGGGTCCTGACCTCCTTCACTTCCAGAGCCTTGGTACTGGGCTTTCAAAAATCTTAGGTGCTTTTAGGGAAAGGAAAAACCTAACCGAAATGTAAATATCAAATTAAAACTGAGGCTTTGTACATGAGGAACCAGCTTGGAGCTTTTGGCTGCTTTGGGCAACCCCTGCAAAGAGACCAAGAAACACAGGCAGCCTTGCCTGCTCACAGCCCAGCTTATAACCTTTGCATGGCTGCATTGGCGGTAGAGTTAATTGCTCTTGCAATAAGCGTCTGTGAGTCTCATTAACCTTGTTAAGTGAGTGTCACAGAAATCAGGGACAAGCACACACCATGCTGACTTGAGGCTCCCTCCCTCAGCTGGGGGTGCAAGTCTCACACACCTGTGTGTGCTTGTATTGGGGCTCGATTAGGCACAGTTGGATTGAATTAAAAGGGCAGTGACATTTTCCATTTTCTTGGTTGAAAGAAGCAAGTTCAAGGTCAAACATCGAGGAGGCAAGCATATTTTATTGTCTAGCACTCGATTAACTAGAACACGTCAGTTCTGCTCAGATACTCAATGGTTTTCTGAATAAAGTCCCTTGGCCGTCATTCACCCTTCCATGAGCTGGCCCTGACCTACCTTTCCAGATTTCTTTTTTGTTAACTATAATATTTGCATTTGTCTACTTTTTTTTTTTTTTTTTTTTTTTCTTGAGACGGAGTTTTGCTTTGTCACCAGGCTGGAGTGCAGTGGTGCAATCTCGGCTCACTGCAACCTCTGCCTCCCGGGTTCACGCCATTCTCTTACCTCGGCCTCCCGAGTAGCTGGGATTACAGGAGCCCGCCACCATGCCAGGCTAATTTTTTTGTATTTTTAGTGGAGACAGCGTTTCACCGTGTTAGCCAGGATGGTCTCAATCTCCTGACCTCGTAATCCGCCTGCCTCGGCCTCCCAAAGTGCTGGGATTACAGGCGTGAGCCAACGCGCCCGGCCACCCCCGGCTAATTTTTGTATTTTTAGTAGAGGCGGGGTTTTGCCATGTTGTCCAGGCTGGTCTCGAACTTGTGACTTCAAGCGATCCACCTGCCTTGGCCTCCCAAAGTGTTGAGATTACAGGCATGAGCCACCACGCCTGGCCAACTATTCTTCAAGTTGAGGAAAAGGTAAAATAACCTGCCCAAAGCCAATGCACCTGACCAGGAGGCTGTGCCAGATGGCATTATTGTTAGAAAGTTTGCAGCCCCTCTGGCTGCGCTAGTTATACTTTCCTGCCCCACTGACATGAGGCTTTGGCATGGACTTGCTTTTGCCAGTGAAATGTGGGCAAAAATGGCATGTGTCACTTCTAAATCAGCTTATGGTTTGCTAGGTCTCTCTTTTCTCTCTGCTGCAAGGCTGGCAAGATCCCAAATCAGGGCTGCTCTATCAGCCTGGGTCCTAGAGTAAAGTGGCCGGGAGCGCAGCAGAGCTGGCCCACCGTGGACTGCAGTGTGAGTGAGAAAGAACCATTGCTGTGGCCGGCCGCCAAGACGTTGGGGTGAGCTATTAGACTAGCACAGCTAATCGAAACTGACCACACAGCAGTAGAATGTGGCTTAATCTCAGACCTTCTGAAAGTGTACCACATTCATCCCCTATATTCCAGATGAATCCCCCTGCTTTTCTCACCTCTGTAGCTATTCCCATCCTGCTTCCTCTGCCTGGAATTTCTTTGAAATCCTACCCATCTTCAAAAGTCGAGCCTAGATCCATGTCTTCTGTGATCTTTCTCAGATCCATAATAGCACCAAGCACTTACTGAGCATTTACTACTTGCCAGATACTACTCTAGCATTTGTTTGATTTCATTTAATCTTCATCCAGTGAGATAAGTCCCATTATTGTTGCCATATAAGGTGAAGAGAGGTAAAATAATTTGTCCAAGGTCACACAACTGGTAATTGGCAGAGCCAAGACTCAAACCCTGTGCTCCTTCCCCTCCAGTACTCACTGCTGTTTCTGTTCCCTGTTACATTTCTACACATCTCCTCCCTCTCCCCTCCTCAACTCTGAAACAGCTTCTTTACCTGACTGACCATGTTTTTTTTTTTTTTATCTGGATTTGAGTATAAATTTTACCCCTTTCTGGTGGTGAGAACTTGGGCTGGTCACTTGATTTCTCTGAGCCTCAGGGTCTTCTTTTTTTCCCCCGCAGCTCCAAGCAAGGTGTCCAGTAAAGGGTTACTGGCTGACTGAATGAATGAATGAACTCTCTGAGCTGTGACTTGTCCATTTGTAAAATGGGAATAATATTTGTAAAATGGTTCCTCCTTTATAGGGTTGTTGAGGAGTCTAAATGATGCCTATCACAAGGCATGACACCTACCACCTAAGAATTCAATACAACTTAGCTATTATTATTATAAGCCATAGGAAAGGTAAATACAGTATATAATATACAGAGAAAAAGCTTACTTCTCACTATGGGGATTGGAGGAAGCTAGCTTCGTGGCAGAAGTGACTTGAATGGACTTTGAAGAATGCATAGGATCTGGACTTGGACATGAGGTGCAGGGAAAGACATTTTAGACAAAGGGAACAGCATGGATAAAGATACAGAGACAGTTTAAGTCTTAAAATCTTAATCTTTCCTCAGTTGTACCATTTCTAGGGTCAGATCTAAGGAAATAATTCTAAATATAGAAAAAACATTATGTGTAAAGATGTCCACTGCAGTGTTGTTTATAAAAGTGAAAACATAAAAATAACTGATATGCCCAACAATAAGGAAGTAGTTAAATGAATGCTCTTCTGTTCATCTGATATATTGTCATGTCTATTATAATTAAATATGTAAGAAGTAATAAAAGAAAATGTTTATGAATGATGCTATGTGAGAAATAAGAGAAAATGAATAATCATTATAGTTACAATTATATAAAAACAAATTCCAAAACCAAAAGTAATATTCGGAAAGTCTAGGAGGAAATATACCACAATATTAATAGGAGTATCTTTGAAGTAATGGCCTTTGGTGATTGCTTTGGGATATTGAAAGCAATCTTTCTTACATTTATCATTTTCTTATTATCATAGCTAAACTTTACTGAGCACTTCCTATGTACTAGGCAGTGCACTATTTTACACACATTACTCAACTTAATCCATACAGCCCTATGAGGAAGGTTATCTTATTAGCCTTTTACCAACAGGGAAACCGAGACTTCTCTATTTACACAATGAGCATATGTTACTTTTTTTTTTGAGACAGGGTCTCACTCTGTCACCCAGACTAGAGTGCAGTGGCACAATTACAGCTCACTGTAGCCATGACCTCCTGGGCTCAAGTGATCCTCCCACCTCAGCCCCCCAGGTAGCTGGGACTATAGGTACGTGCCACCAAGCCCAGAAAATTTTTAAAAATTTTTGGTAGAGATGGTGTCTTGCTATATTGCTCAGGCTACTTGCAAACTCCTGGGCTCAAGCAATCCTCCCACCTTGGCCTCCCAAAGTTACGGGGTTACAGGGGTGAGCCATCATGCCCGGCCTATTACTTTCATTATAGGAAATATTTACTACATTTATTTAACATTTTGTTATTAAAAGACTAGAGATGTCAGTCCCTCCTTTTTTTTTTTTTGCTACTTCAAACAGTGTTATAATAAGCATTGCTGCACATATTTTCTCATTATTGCTACTCTTATTTCTGTAAATTACATTTCTTAAAGTGATATTTTGGGTCAAAATATATGTGTGCCTTTTTTATTTTGAACTAATTTTAGACTTACAGAAACGTGCAAATATCACACAGAGTTTGGCAATAAAAAGGAATCAAATACTGATACAAGTACAATTTGGATGAACCTGGAAAACATTATACAAAGTAAAAGAAAGCCAGGAACATATTATAATATTCCATTTATACAGAATGTCTGGAAATCAGTAAATCTATAAAAACAGAAAGTAGATTGGTGGTTGCCAGGGCCTGAGAGGCAGGTAGGGAATGGGGAGTGACTGTTTAGTGGGTTCAGGGTTTCCTTTTGAGGTGACAAAAATGTTCTGAAATTAGAGAGTGGTGATGTTTGCACAACTCTGTAAATATAACAAAACCTCTGAATTGTATACTTTAAAAGGGTGAACTTTATGGTCTATGAATTATTTCTCAATAAAGCCAAATTCAAAGAAGAAAACCTTAGAGAGTTTCTGTACACCCCTCTCCTTCCTTCCCCTAATGTTCACAACTGAGAAATTGTGGGTAAATTGTGGCACAGCTAACTACGGATTAATAAAAGTATACAACAGTATGTATATATAGTATGGGGTTTTGTTTGTTTTGGAGACAAACTGTTGCTCTATCCCTCAGGCTAAAGTGCAGTGGCACAATCTTGGCTCACTCCAGCATCGCTCTCCTGGTCTCCAGCAATCTTCCTCCCTCCCCAGTAGCTGGGACTATAGGTGTGCACCACCATGCTGGTGCTTTTTGTTTTTTGTGTTTTTTTTGTATAGACAAGATCTCACTATTTTGTCCAGGCTAATCTCCAACTCCTGCCCTCAAGCGATCCTCCTGCCTCAGCCTCCCAAAGTATTGGGATTACAGGTGTGAGTCATAGCACCCAGCCTATGATTCATTTTTAATTGCTTAAAAAATATATAGGCCTGGGTGCAGTGGCTCACACCTTTAAACCCAGCACTTCGGGAGGCTGAGGCAGGTGGATCACCTGAGTTCAGGAGTTGGAGACCAGCCTGGCCAACGCAGTGAAATCCTGTCTCTACTAAAAATACAAAAATCAGTCAGGTGTAGTGGCAGGTGTCTATTACTCTTGCTACTCAGGAGGCTGAGACAGGAGAATCGCTTGAACCCAGGAGGTGGAGGTTGCAGTGAGCCGAGATTGCGCCATTGAGGGACATCTAAAAAAAAAAAAAATTATCTGGGCGTGGTGGTGCATGCCTGTAATCCCAGCTACTCAGGAGGCTGAGGCAAGAGAATCGCTTGAACCCAGGAGGTGGAGGTTGCAGTGAGTCAAGATGGTGCCACTGCACTCCAGCCTGGGTGACAGAGGGAGACTCCATCTCAAAAAAAAAAAAAAAAAGTAAACCCTTTATATGTGGGTATATATTTCCTTATGTTGGCAATAGCCCACACAAGGTAGTAGAAGTATGCAAGTAAATTTAACACTGGTTAGTCAGGGGTAGAATTAAGAGGAGACAAAGGGAGATTATGCAGTTTGTCTTTATAACCCTCTACCTCATTTAACCTAGTATAATTAAGCATGTCATATTTGTAACTTTTTCAATTTAAAAAAAGAAAGACAAAAGGCAAGGGATGCTTACCCTGGATCTTCCTATGGCTAGATGATTATCTCTAGGTATTAAGCAGCAAGATGTGTATTAAAATCACATATAGGCCGGGCACGGTGGCTCACACCTTTAATCCCGGCACTTTGGGAGGCTGCTGTGGGCAGATCAACTGAGGTCAGGAGTTGGAGACCAGCCTGGCCAACATGGTGAAACCCTGTTTCTACTAAAAATAAAAAATTAGCCAGGTGTGGAGGCAGGTGCCTGTAATCCCAGCTACTTGGGAAGCTGAGACAGAGGATTGCTTGAACCCAGGAGGCAGAGGTTGCAGTGAGCCGAGGTCACACCACTCCAACCTGCACTTCAACGTGGGTGACAGGGTGAGACTGTCTCGAAAAAAAAGAAAAAAGAAAAAGAAAATAAATACAATAATATATGGAGGGGTCCTACAGCATCTGCTCCTTGGTGAGATGGAACATGGCTGGAGTCCGGGAGAGTGGAGGGAGGAGCAGTTAAGAACAAGCCTCTGGGTTGGGCAGAGCTGCATTTTAATCCCAGCTCTCTGCCACCGACTGAGCTGTGGGACTTGGGCCAGTTATTTAACTGCTCTGTGCCTCAGTTTCCCTATCTTTATAATGGGAGTAATTAGCCTCTATCACTGGGTTATCAGGAGAGTAAAATGAGATCATGCATGCAGGATGCTTAGCACAGTGCCTGGCATACAGTATTCAAGAAAGGATAGTTGTTATCATTATTAATATTATTTACAGTAGGTGCATCTCAGTTGTGTAGGGAGTGGGGAATGGTGGTTATAAAAATCTAAAGGAGGTGACAGTGACCTAAATTTAGGCTCCCATACTTCCAGGCATATATTGATGTGTTCCTGCACCATCAACCTAAGAACTGATTTTATTCTTGAGGTTATTATAGCTAGCTAAAATAAAAGACTACATTTCCCAGGCTCCCTTGCGGCTAGGGGCAGGGGAAGTCTGGGATGGGACTTTGCTTTCGGAAGATGCCCTTCTGCTCTTTCTTTCCCTCCACCCTCCTGCTGTCTGGGTCCTAGAGTTGATGGCTGGGGTCCTGGTGGCAATCTGGGACCCTGCAGCACCTGGAGGGAAGAAGCCACGTCCCCAGGACAGTGGCGCAGAAACACAGGAGTCTGAGTCCCTGATGACCCTGCAGTGGCCGTGCCAGCCCCAGCCCACCTCCCTCCGCACTTATATGTGAGAGAGAAATAAACCTCTATCTTGCCTAAGACTTTGTTTAGGTTTTCTGTAATGTGAGGGTAAGCCCAGCCCTAACTAATTGAGTTCTCACAGAACAACTACAAATTCCAAAGCCCATGGCTAGGAGGTGGCGCAGGGTGTGGCCTGGGGAGGGGCTGCTGCCTGCTCCCAAGCGAGTCTGGGCCTGGGCACTTACTCATCGCCAATGTAGAGCTTGGGCCAGACCTCGTTGACGTGGGTGTACTGGGGACTGCCCTTCCAGAAGAGCCGCTCCAGCTCAAAGGCTCCAGGGGTGCAGTAGTCCTCCTCCTCCCCTTCCTCCTCCATCTTCGGCGACAGCCTCTTGGCAGATGAGTAGGCATTCTTGAGGCTTGTCTTCACTTCTCCAGATGTCATTTTAGAGCCAAGGGATTTTCTCTCCTTTCTGCAGCTGGTTATGAGAGAGAAGCAGGATGGGGGTTAGCAGGGGACACTGAGGCAGGGAATAGGCTTTACAAAAAGAGGTGGGAATAAGCTTATCTTAAAATTTGGCAAGAGTTTCCCCAACCTGCTATGCCCCCGCTTCCTCTTCCCAGGCCACACAGGTAAACAAGGAAGGCCATGATGGCAGTTAAACGACACTTCCCCAATGTTCCAATCTTTCTAGAGAAGGAGAGCTGGGGTCCTTGGACGTGGGCCAAGGCGGGCTCTGGAGCTAAGAAATCCTGCAAGCAGCCAGTTCCTTCCCACCTTTCTTTAGACTTTACTCCTTTGGTTCCTACTTTTTCCTTTATCTGACTGAAACCTACTGGTTTGGGCCATTTGGGACCCAAAATAGGAAGGCCCAGAAGATCCCTGACATTCCAGGCCTGTGGCCCTCTCAGTGTCTGCAGGGAGCCGTCAGCCAGTGGAAAGAGTACATCGCCAAGGCCATACCTGCCTGGGCCTGGGTCTGGGCCACACGCACATCAGCAGGACTTCAGAAGCCTTGGGAGGGGAGGAAACCTGGCTGCATGAGGGTTAACCTGTCAGAAGAGCTGAAGGCAATGCTCACGCTCTCACACTGGGAGCCTGGCCATCACTGTGTTAACTTACCAAGGGGATTGGAAGAGATGCCCTGAGATAGGAAGCTGTGCCTCCAGACTGAAATGTGCATTTGGAGAGCTTGTTAGGCTCTGCCAGTGGAATGTGGGAGAGGACTTTCCATTGTCCCCAAGGAGAGGAATTTGCAGTGGAATTGGACAGTGATTGTTTCCTGAGCTGAGTAAATGATGCACCTATGGTCGGCCTGGGAAAGGAAATTGTGTTCCTGCTCTGAGACTGGAGAGAAGGAGGAAAAGGTGGGAAGACTGAGAACCATGGAGGTGAGTGACTGGGAGGGAATGCTATTTGTTTATTTATTTGACAAATACTTATATAACACCTATTGTGTGCCAGACACTATTCCAAGTGCTTGATGATTGTAAGCCCATTTAATCTTAACAACACTGAGATACGGTTATCCTAATTCCCTATCATTAGCCCCATTTTACAGATAAGGAGATCATGAATTGAGGCTGTCTGTAGCACAGGGTCTTAGTGTCAGGGGGAGGGAGATGGGAGGTGCAGTGTGAGGAGGGGCAGGCCGGGGATGCAGAGAATGTAGGAAAGGGTTCATGGCTTCAAAGACCATTAGGAACATGTCAAAGGGACTCAGAATACAACCTGAAGAAGCTTCCACTTATCAAAAATGGAATAATTTGAACATGAAAAATAAAAATAATTCCAGTGGATCAAAACACATCAAACACTTAGGTCATAATTATACTGAAGGCCGGGCGTGGTGGCTCATGCCTGTAATCCCAGCACTTTGGGAGGCCGAGGCGGGCAGATCACCTGAGGTCAGGAGTTCAAGACCAGACTGCTCAACATGGCGAAACCCCATCTCTACTAAAAATACAAAAAATTAGCCGGGTGTAGTGGCGGGTGCCTGTAATCCCAGCTACTTGGGAGGCTGAGGCAGGAGAATCGCTTGAACCTAGGAGGCAGAGGTTGCAGTGAGCTGAGATCGCACCACTGCACTCCAGCCTGGGCAACAAGAGTGAAACTCCATCTCAAAATAATAATAATAATACTGAAAACAGTCCGGGAGCAGTGGCTTATGCCTGTAATCCCAGCACTCTGGGAGGCTGAGGTGGGCAGACTGCATGAGCCCAGGAGTTCAAGACCAGCCTGAGCAACATGACAAAACCCATCTCTACAAAAAATGCAAAAATTAGCTGGGTGTGGTGGTGCATGCCTGTAGTCCCAGCTACTCAGGAGGCTGAGGCTGAGGTGGGAGGACCACTGGAGCCCAGGAGGCCGAGGCTATAGTGAGCCAAGATCATATCACTGCTCTCCTGGGCAACACAGTGAGACCTTATTAAAAAAAAAAAAAAAACCCAAAACTTATTACACACGGTTGGAAGATGTTTGGGAACCAGCTCCTTATTTTGAAGATGGATAGATAAAGGAGAAGAATCTGCATGTATTGCTCCTCTCTTTTACAAACTATATACTACTGGGTTGATACGGGAAATGTTCTTTTATGGAAGTATTCCAGATAATGAATAAAGAAGGAAGCACCATTTTACACCACCTGATGAGTTGCTGCATCCAGAGACTGAGCATAAACTGCCAACCACGTACGAATAAGAACAGATGATCAGACATTATATGCCTTCGAATAGAAGAGCACACCACCATGGCGGGAATCATCTCACCAAAGAGGTCTATATCTATCAGCCAACTTGCTGGAGATTCCGAGGACAGTTACGTTATACCACAGGGCCTTATCTTTTAGAAAAACGTACTGAAATATTTGCTTCAAAAATAATATAGTTGGAAAATATAAATAATATAATGTTGGGGCAAGGTATTGATGTAGGTGTGAATGAGATGGGCTGGCTATGAGTGATGGTGATTGAGGCTGGATGATGGTTATAAGGTAGTTGTTGTTTCTCTTTTTTCGTTTTTTAAAATAGAGATGAGGTCTCGCTATGTTGGCCAAGCTGGTCTCGAACTCCTGAGCTCAAGTGATCCTCCCACCTCAGCTTCCCAAAGTGTTGGGATTACAGGTGTGAGCCATCACACCTGGCCAGTTGCTGTTTCTCTTCAGGTGTGTTTGAAATTCTCCATGATAGAAATTTAAAAGGAAAGGGTTGAGACCACTGCTTTGGGGAATTCGATTCTCCCAAGTCCATAGCAGATGACTTAAAGGATCACTAGCTAGCCATGAGTGTCTGTAGGGATTGTGGGAAGCCAGGGTTTGTGACTTCCTCCAACAACTTCCTGCTTCCTGGTGAAGTGTGGAGAGGGCAATGGGCAGCAAAGGGAACCCTCCTGTGAAGTCTCTCAAAGTGTGGTCTGAAGACCACCTCTGTCAGAGTCACCTGGCACTAACCAAAAATACAGATATCCGGGCTGCACCCTCGTAGGGGCGCAGGCATCTGTATCTCAATGAGCTCCCAAGTGAGTCTGACACTTAGTAAAGTTTGATGATAATTGTCTGAGATGTGGCTAGAGAGCCAGGGTGCTGCGGAGTCAAGGGAAAGGTAGTGAGGGTGCTCATTCGAAATGCCTCCTGCTGTCCTAGTGGGGTGGGAGGCCCGGTCTTTGGCCCAGAATGCAGCTGCAGGCTGGGAGGAGAGAGGACCTTGCTTCGGGGCTCCTGAGTGTTGATTCTCTCTGTAGCCTTGGTGTCTGGCACGTAGGAGGTGCTCAGGAGATATGGGTTGGATGAGGAAGTGGCTTAGTGAATGAATGGAATGAGTGAATGAGTGACTGAGGGGTGAAGGAATGATTAAGGGCTGTGAGGCCTGTGCAAGGGGCTCAGCAAGAGCTGCTAAGGCAGGACTGAGCCTCCAGGCTGATTTGGAGGAGGGAGAAGGTGAGGGGACTGCAGGCGCAGGGTGGGCTGCCCTCCCCCACGGGTGGTCATTCAGGCCCAAACTCTATTCTGGGGCCTGCCTGCTGTGTTTCCAGTCAGGAAGGAAGAAATTATTTTAAGGAGTGGCCAGAAATCTTTCTCACAGAAACGAGCCCAGAACCTTCAGTCCCCTAAGAGCGTATGTAGTTATAGCTCTCCTTGCTTCAGGCCCACAGTGTCTAAAGATGTGAAGCTCAGCCCGTCCATGGCACCCACTCTTCTTGTTCGAAGTGAGTAGAAGCTGGGCACCATACACCTAAAGGTGGTTTAGGCCATCTTGAACTCTGCCTGCGGTTAATGGAAGCTTCAGAAGAGGTGATTTTCGGGAAACGCTAGAGTCAATTCCATTCTGAAACCTCCGTCTGCCTCCTTTGATCACTGAAGCTGACCTCACCCTTGGTGAGGCCATTCTTCCTTCATTACACTGTGGAGGGAACCATCCCCGTCTCCATCTCTGTGCTGAAAGCCTCGGCTGGATTTCCAGACAAAAGAGGAAGTGGTGCGGTCTACCCCGAGGAGCTTGGCACGCAGAGTGAGCCCTGGGATCTATTATCCTCCAGCATGCAGATTTGATGGGGAAAGAGAACAAAGTGTGGAACCGTCCAGAAACCACAGACCTGTAATCTTTCCAAATCCTGAAGGCGGCCTGTGTGCACCCTCTCTGCATGGCTCCCAACTCTCTAATTCTCAGAGA
The DNA here is from genome assembly GCF_029281585.2 of Gorilla gorilla gorilla. Lineage (NCBI taxonomy): Eukaryota > Metazoa > Chordata > Mammalia > Primates > Hominidae > Gorilla > Gorilla gorilla. The sequence continues at coordinate 40,688,117 of NC_073232.2, read as the reverse complement.
GGCCAGGAGCATCTGTTTCCCAGATCACAGCCAACATGGAAGGGAAGACAAATCTGTTCTGTTTGGTTTCCATAGATTCGACCCAGAGATTAACTGCCAAGGTCTCAATGACACACACAATATCAATCACAGGCTAAATGTCATAATGAGAGCTGGGCAGGCTGTCAAGAGAGGCCTCCAGGTTCCTGTTACAGCTTCATATTTAAAGATTTGGTCCCAGGAAATCAAATGCTGTCTCCGAGACGACTTGGCCTACATGCAATGGCAGCCTGTCTCCTCCTTAAAAGGTGACAAACTCAGGCTCCTTCAGGGAGGGGCCAGGCAGATAACATAGAGGAAGGAAGTGGGTTGGGTGTTAAAAAGTAAACAAACAAAAACCTGGCTGTTGGCCTCAGGCAAGAGACATTAGGGAGTGGTGGGGAGTGTGGCACACCAGGGAACATATGCCTCCATTAAGGGGGCAGCAGCTTGCCGTCCCATGTGGGAATGCAAGCCCAGATTTTCTGGTATTTTTATGATCCTCATAGATTGTTGTGAGAAATCTATTGATTTTTAAATGTAAGCCCCTGTAATCGATGCTATCCTTGCCCTGTCACAAGGATAGCATCTACTACAGGTGCCTACAGGTGCCTCCTCAGCTCAAGTCACTGCAGCAGAAGTGGACAGTTCTTTATACATAAAAGCCTTCCTACCTCAGGTGCCTGTTTTCCTGTTTGAGGGCATTTTCTAGTCCTTGTGCTGGTCAGGCCTGCAGTATGTGGAGTTAACATCCCCCAGAAGTTGTCGCCAATTAGAGGCAGGAGTTGGTGGATAAACATCCCCACTTCCTCAACCCTGAGTGGACCACTTTTGAAATATGTCCTGCACAGTCTCCCGGAGGCTGGCCCGTGTGTTGGAGCTCCAGTCGCCCAGAGTGGGACTCTGCTCGCTTACACATCCTTCACTGGTTCTCCTCCCTCTTGGGTGCTCTGCATGCCACACCGTGCTCCCGGGAGCACCTCTCAAATAAACAACATGCACCCAAACTCTACTCTCAGGGTCTGCTTTTAAAGGAAACTAAACCAAGGTACAGCTAATTTAAAAACATTTAAAGGTGAAAGACACAGTATACATATATCAAAACATCACATTGTATCCCACAAATACAATTATTATTTGTCAATTAAAAATAAAAATGTAAGGAGAAAAGAAAAAACAAAGCTACCATGATAACAGAAGATGCAAGAGGCCAAGCAGTACTTGACCACTAAGACCTGGAGTGCCATTTCCTTCCATGAAAGTGACCTTGCCTTTGAAGAGCTATCAGCACAGGGACTCCTCATTAACTCAGACTCTAGTTCAGACTTTTTTTTTTTTGAGATAAGGTCTCACTTTGTCACCCAGGCTGGAGTGCAGTGGCACAGCTCACTGCAGCCTCAAACTCCTGGGCTCAATATCCTCTTGCCTCAGCCTCCCAAGTAGCTGAGACCACAGGTTGCACCACCACACCTGGCTAATTTTTTTTTAAGTTTTTTTGTAGCCAGGCACGGTGGCTCACACCTGTAATCCCAGCACTTTGGGAGGCCAAGACAGATGGATCACAGAGTCAAGAGATCGAGACTATCCTGGCCAACATGGTGAAACCCCGTCTCTACTAAAAATACAAAATTTAGCTGGGTGTGGTGGCGCATGCCTGTAGTCCCAGTGACTTGGGAGGCTGAGGCAGGAGAATTGCTTGAACCTGGGAGGCAGAGGTTGCAGTGAACCGAGATCGCGCCACTGCACTCCAGCCTAGTGACAGAGCGAGACTCCGTCTCAAAAACAAAAAACAACAACAAAAAAAGTTTTTTGTAGAGATGGGCTCTCACCATGTTGCCCAAACGGGTCTTGAACTCCTGGGCTCAAGCGTTCCTCCTGCCTCAGCCCCACAAAGTTCTGGGATTACAAGCATGAGCCACTGCACCTGGCTTATTTCAGAATTTTCTATTGCAAGGCTTGCATTTAGTTAAAGGTTTCCTTTGCCCAAGTAGGAAAGGTTTTAATCTGAATTTGAAACTGTAATTTGACACCATTATTTTACTTTATGCATAAAAAAACCCAAACAAGCAAAAAACTTTTTATAGTTTTTTTTTTAACTAGAAAAAAAATACATCAAAATGTCAATACCGTGGGTGACTTTTTCTTCTGTTTCCTAATTTGGGATTCTTTTAATAAATAGTGATATTTTATAATAAATAACCACGTGTATATTTTTAAACTGTGCTGGCCAAACAGAACAGTCTTGGCAGGAAGCTGCTTGTGACTTCTATTTTGCGATTTCTACCCCATCTCACTTTCTCCTGGGACCTGGCACTGTCACTGGCCCCAGCAATCACTGAAGACCCTCAGATCTACATGTTCCATCCTCCCTGAGCTCCAGTGCCTTCTTTGACAAAAATGGAGCTAAAGCTAGAGGGGCAAAATGCTTTTTAAACAAACAAACAAAAAAACAAAAAAACCTCAAGCTGAACTCTTTTGCTTGCTAAGGTGGCAGATGGGAGAAGCGGCCTGGAGAGATGCATAATTCATTTCAGTGGGAAAATTAAAATCTCTAAGTAGAACCCTTGAGGCTGCAGAGATTGGCTAGGGAGCAATGCTTAGGAATGAGAGCATGTGTCAGGAAAGAAGGCTTATCTTTTTTCTTTTTTTTTTTTTGAGACAGTCTTGCTCTGTCGCCCAGGCTGGAGCTCACGGGTTCAAACGATTCTCCTGCCTCAGCCTCCAGAGTAGCTGGGATTACAGGTGCCCGCCACCACACCCGGCTAAATTTTGTATTTTTAGTAAAGACGGGGTTTCACCATGTTGGCCAGGCTGGTCTCAAACTTCTGACCTCAAATGATCCACCCACCTTGGCCTCTCAAAGTGCTGGGATTACAGGCATGAGCCACCGCGCCCAGCCATCTTAATATTTTGAAGAGCCACATACAGACTTCTTGCTTAACAGAAAGCACAATTTAAGGATTTTTTTTTTTTTTTTTCCGTAGAGACAGGGCCTCACTCAGTTGCCCAGGCTGTGGTGCAGTGGTTCAATCATGGCTCGCTGCAGCCTCAATCTCCCAGGTTCAAGGGATCCTCCCACCTCAGCCTCTAGAGCAGCTAGGACTGCAGGCATGTGCCACCACACCCAGCTAATTTACTATTATTATCATTATTATTATTTATTTTATTTTATTTTATTATTTTATTTTTGTAGCGATTGTCTTGCTATGGTGCCCAGGCCTGTCTCCAACTTCTGGCTTCAAGTGATCCTCCCATTTCAGCCTCCTGAAGCACTGAGATACGGGTGTGAGCCACTTTGGCCTATTTGAGGGTCCCTTTGATGGGAAAAACATGAGTTCTGCGGCATGGCCCAGAAAGAGGTGGAGTGAAACAAAGAGAACTAAATTGTTCTGTACAATAAAGCAAGAGACTTTTGAGTTTCCTAGAACATTCTAGAAGCAGTATGAGGGGGCCCTGCGGCAGGACTGAGGAAAGGACCAACTGGGGCCAGAGACCACCAAGTGAGGAGTTTCTGGGGGAGGAATAGCCACGAGATTACTGAGAACGGGGGTTCCCAACCTTCAACTTGGCAGTGCCCCATAGCTGTGGCAGCCTTCTCATTGGGACCCTAACCCTTCAACAGAATTGTTACACACAACAGCCATGTTCTCAGTGACTCCAAGAAATCAAAGGGAAAGAGGCTGGCGCTGGCAGAGAGAGAAAGCAGAAGTTTGTGAAGCAGCAGATACAGAACCATCCCCTTCTTGTACAAAAATAAATTTCCCCAAAATATTAACACTGGCTACATGCTCGTTTTAGGGTGACGAAATTATATGTGATTTTTGTTTTCTTTTTTTAAAGTAACCATCTTTTCTAAATTTTCTGTGCTAGACATGTTTTACTTGAGCATATGGAGGGAAAAAAACAAAATTCCATGAAAGTTCTATTTTAGAAGTGTTCTGCATGGAGTAGAAGCTCGCCCAAAACCCCCGGGCCGAGGCAGGAAGGTGGCCCTCGGGACAGGGTCTGACCCTGCTCCTTACATCTCTCCGGTGGCACCGAGTGCCTCCTGTCAAGTGGGAGCCCCCCGAAGGCAGCTCTGTGTCCTCCCCGAGGCTGCCCATGGCAGCAGTCAGGCCTCCGTGGTGTCAGAAGGTCATCCTAGCCACCTGTGCCTCCTGAGAAAGCAGGAGGAATCTAGGTTTTGTGGATCTTGAAGCTTATTCAATTTCTTTTTTCTTTTTTTTCTTTTTCTTTGAGACAGAGTCTTACTCTGTCTGTCAGGCTGGAGTGCAGTGGTGCAATCTCAGCTCACTGCAACCTCTGCCTCTTGGGTTCAAGCAATTCTCCTGCCTCAGCCTCTCCCAAGCAGACACGACTACAGGTGTGTGCCACCACACCTGGCTAATTTTTGTATTTTTAGTAGAGATGGGGTTTCATCATGTTGGCCAGGCTGGTCTCGGACTCCTGATCTCAAGCAATCTGCCTGCCTCGGCCTTCCAGAGTGCTGGGATTACAGGCGTGAGCCACTGCACCCGGCCTGAATTTCTTTAAGTAAAAGAAAACCAAATAGGTATAGGGCCTTGGAAGCGGCTGGTGCAAGTGCAGGGTTCTGAAGCTTGGGGTAAATCCACCTCGGAGTAGGAGGGATCTTCCTTCCCCTCTGACTTCAGATGAAGAGGGCAGCCCCCCTCCCCACCCCATCCCTTACAGTGTCAGAGGCAGCATCATTGATTCTGCTTAGCTTGGTCTTAGTCTAACTCAGCTGACATGGGGGTGCTCTGGCGGGTCACGAGAAGGGATGAGGAGTGGCATCGTTCCCTCCTTGACTTCCCCTCAGAAGTTAGGCCTGGCCCTGACTCCAAAGCTTTACTGTGTATGCCCCTGTGTAGGGTTGGGCTGGGCCAGGCCAGCATGGGAGGGGATCGGAAAGGGGTGTGCTGAGCTAGGCCAGGGAGATCTCTGCCTTCTAGAGGTTTTTAGCTGAGTAGAACAATTTATAGTGTAAACATTTAAAAAATTCTCCTCTCCCTAGAGTTCAAGACTAGCCTGGGCAACATTATGAGACCCTGTCTCTATAAGAAAATATTTTATTTTATTTTATTTTATTTTGAAACAGAGTCTCACTCTGTCGCCCAGGCTGGAGTAAAATGGTGCAATCCAGGTTCACTGCAACCTCCGCCTCCCAGGTTCAAGCGATTCTCCTGCCTCAGCCTCCAGAGTAGCTGGGATTACAGGCGCTCACCATCCCGCCCAGCTAATTTTTGTATTTTTAGTAGAGGTGGGGTTTCACCATGTTGGCTAGGCTGGTCTTGAACTCCTGACCTCAAATGATCCACCCCCATCAGCTTCCCAAAGTGCTGGGATTATAGGCATGAGCCACTGCACCTAGCCTTGTGCAAGAAAATTTTTAAAAATTATATACATATAACAGAAAAGTTACCACCTTAGCATTTTAAAATACAGTAAAGGCTGGGTGCAGTGGCTCAGGCCTGTAATGCCAGCGCTTTAAGAGGCCGAGGCGGAAGGATTGCTTGAGTCCAGCAGTTCAAGACCAGCCTGGGCAACATGATGAGACTCCCATTTCTACAAAAGATAGAGAAAAAAATAGCTGACCATGGAGGTGCATGCACCTGTGGTCCCAGCTACTTGGGAGGCTGAGGAGGGAGGCTCGCTTGAGCCCAGGAGTTTGAGGCTGCAGCGAGCTACGATCATGCCACTGCACTCCAGCCTGGATGACAGAGTGAGAACCTTCTAAATATGAAAAATCCTCCTCTCCCTTCGAAGGCATTCTGTATCTGTGCCTGTGTGTAGATCCATTGCATTTTCATGTTTCTAAAGCATGGAGCTCATGGGGAAAGCTGGTCTGTGTTTAAGTGCCTGTGTACCACGTTTCTTCCATGACACCACCCAAGTTGGGCTTGGATATGCTTGGAAAGAAGGGGGAGAGTAAAAATGTTATTGTGGTTGGGTGAATTACTCTATTAGGAGAGTAATACCTACTGCTAGGGTACGTGGGGAGGGGTGGAATTTGGCAGCAGTGTCCATATGTAAATATGTACATATTTTTAACTTAGTACAAGTTAGTGCTTGTCTTTATGCATTTTAGATATACAAAAATGATCCCAACTAGGGAATGAAATACGTGGATTTTTTTTAAAAAGAAAACTTGGACGTAAAAACCCAGGAATTTTTTGTGGCCTATAATTTAATTCCTAATTTATCAGACATATTCCAAGTTTAACAGATTTTTTTTTTCTTTTGGATTCTGGCAAGTATGTTAACAGGAGGCAATTATGTGAATTAATATAAAATCCTTTTATTAAAAAATATAGAAGAGCCTTCATTTTAAAAGTAATTTAATATTCCTTCTCTGATGGTGTTGATGTCATGAACTTGTTTGATTAACTCTTCAAATGGTTTCAAAGCGCTTGGGGTTGTAATTTATGAACTTCTAATTGATTTCCCCAATCTTGGTTTGGCAGAGGCGGGCCTCCCGGAAGCCCTGAGGAGGCTGGAGGCCACACTCAGCTTCCTTCTCAGACAAGGGAGCCGGCCGGGATGGACTTTCTCGAGCAGCCAGGGGAGAGGGAGCTCTGGCACTGGAGACCCAGACCGTGATGTCTGACCAGGCCCGTTGTGGTTCCTGAATCCTGAGCAGCTGGGCCTTCACTCCCTCTGAAGATGTGTGGAAACACCACAGGCGGTTTCACAGGAACCATTTCCCACTGGGCCTCACCTCAGAACAAGCCTTCCTTGTGCGGGGAAGGGCAAGACTCCGGAGGTGCAGCCCTCACCATGGTCCTGCCGCTCCACCACTTCCTGTCCAGGCCACTTATTCGTCACTGGTCCTGTCTCAGATGCTACACAGAGGACGCTCTGGGCCTTGGGAAGGCGAGGGGCTGAGGCTGCCACCTCTTAAATCTGCCACCCACAAAAGCTCACAGAGAAATCAAGGCCTTGGCTGGACCCAGGGAAATGATTGTGTTGCTTTTATTGTGTGCCCAGTGATTATCTACTCTCAAAACCTTCTAGATAGTGGCTGGGCACGGTGGTTCACACCTGTAATCCCAGCACTGTGGGAGGCCAAGGCAGGCGGATCACTTGAGGTGAGGAGTTTGAGACCAGTCTGGCCAACATGGTGAAACCCTGTCTCTACTAAAAATACAAAAAAAAAAAAAAAAAAAATGAGCTGGGCGTGGTGGCGTGTGCCTGTAATCCCAGCTACTAGGGAGGCTGAGGTATGAGAATCACTTGAACCCAGGAGGTGGAGGTTGCTGTGAGCCGAGATCATGCCACTGCACTCCAGCCTGGGTGACAGAGTGAGACCTTGTCAAAAAAAAAAAAAAAAGAAAGAAAGAAAGAAAGAGAAAGGAAGGAAGGAAGGAAAAGAAAGAAACGTTCTAGATAGGGAATAACTGCCTCCACTTTACAGATGAAAAAATGAGGGTCAGGGAGATTAAGAAACAACACACCAAGCTAGTAGAGGGTGCAAATAGGACTCAACCCAACAGCCCCACATCCCAACCCACCACAATAGATACTTCACTATATTCTTGGTCACAAAGTATAAGCTCCTGAGGGCATGCCTGGGCCTCTCAATTCTGTATGCTTCCCTCCCCAGAGTGGAGCACAGAGTCATGTAAATTTGCAGCAAGCAGCTCTTATGGGCCTTGGAATCTCACTATCTGGGCTTCGGCTTCCTCATCTGGCAAATGGGGATAACTTTCACCTCACTGGTTGCTGAATTAAATGAGATAATCTAAGCCCTTGGCACATCCTCATGGGCTCAAAGAGGGTTTCAGGGAGCAGAGACAAGGAGGCGGCCTGGAGGGTGGGTGGGGAATTCCCAGCTGTACTGGGAGTTGTGTTCCCAACCAAGAATAGGAAAGAGTGGGTGGAGCAGTTTGGCCGGTGCGGAGGTCTCGGTAGGGAAGCTGTGGCGGAGGAGATGGACTCATGTGAGCCTGAGCATTGTCCTGTGGGTGACAGGACCCATCGCCTCCTGCGTGACATGCAAGAGAGTAGGAGAAAGGACTCTCCCCAGCTAGTCAGCCTCTGGTCGCTGTGTCAGGCTGCTAGGAGATCTGACCCCCTGGTTACTGTGGAAGGGGTAGGCCCAGAAACGTGAATGGTCACCAGAAGAGGAGATTAAAACACCATCTGTTCTGAAATCAGGCCGAAGAGGACAAACAGCTGACTCCTGGCCCAGGAACCTGGAGTGGCTGTTTCCAGGCCGGGCCTCCCTGAGAGAGGGGCCCCGGCTGGAGTTTAGGGGTTGAGAGGAGTAGGAGAGTGAGACGCCACCAGGCCTCTACCCCAATGAAAGGCACCAGAGCAAAGGGGCTACACCCCCAGACTCTGAGGCACGCTGGGTTCTGGCCTCCGCCCCTGTTCAGGCTGCATGACCTTGGGCAGAATGCTTAGTATTTGTGTCTCCGTGTCCAACCTGAAATGGGGCTATGCTGTCCATCCCTCATAGAGCTGCTGCAATTCTGAGGAATAAATGATTCCTGCTTGTCAGGAAAGCTCTTGGAACAGTGCCAGACACATGGCACAGGAAACACCGCCAGGCCTCGAGGCCGCAGTGTCTGGGGAAGGCTTGGTGGAGGCTGCTCACCCCCACCCTGGTGGACTCAACTGGGCCTCCCTGGGGCTGCTAGAAGATGCTCACAGCCCAGCCCCTGGCCTCAGGGCCTCCCCTAAGCCCCTCATCTACTGTGGGGTCAACAACAGCCACAGGAGTGCCACCCGCAGACAGGACCAGGTACCCACCCAACCCAGGTGTCAGCCATGACTGAAATGTCCCCAGTAAGGGCTCCAGTTTGTCTGATGGCAGAGGACCACTGGCTCTCTCCTCACCCTCAGCGCAGATCTGCCTTTGCCCATGAAGATCCTTCAGAGCCAAGTGAGATCCTGATACCGGAGGAGGGCCGGGAAGTGCTGGGTAGAGAAAGGCAGGTCCCTGGCCAGGGCTCCACCGCCACAGACCTAGGTGAGGACAGGCACTCCTGCCTTCGCACCCAAATATTATATTTTCCAAGACCACCCTGGCCCGCCACACCCCAATCCTGTGCCTATAAAAACCTGAGACACACAACCGGCTGGACGTACTGAGGAACACATAGGCAGAAGACACAAGCGGCTGGTTGTCAAAAGCGCGCCGGCAGAAGATCACGCCGACAGGCACTGGCAGGCCTGCAGGCCATCGACAAGCGGAATGATGCGGAGTTTGGCCAGAGCGGTTGGAGGAGAAGAGTCGGCTGCTGAGTGGCCCAACTCCAGGGAAAAACCGTCTCCCTTCTGGCTCCCCCATCTGCTGAGAGCTACTTCTACTCAATAAAACCTTGCGCTCTTCTCCAAGCCCACATGTGATCTGATTCTTCCCCTACACCAAGGCAAGAAACCCCAGGATACAGAAATCCCTCTGTCCTTGTGATAAGGAAGGAGGTCTAATTGAGCCAGTTAACACAAGCCGCCTATAGACAGCAAACTAAAAGAGCACCCTGTAACACACACCCACTGGGGCTTCAGCTGTAAACATTCACCCCTAGACACTGCCATGGGGTCAGAGCCCCACAGCCTGCCCGTCTGTATGCTCCTCTAGAGGTCTGAGCAGCTGGGTACTGAACAAGCGAGCCACACCCCCATCGCATGCCCTGTGAGAGGGACAAAGGAACCTTTCCTATTTCACTCCCACTAACTCTCCTCAGACCCACCCCATGTCCACCCCAGCCTCCATGCCCAACGCTCCTTCCTTGTTAAGAACTCAGCTCAGAAGTCCTTCAAGTGTTGTTTATTAATGTCAGAGTCCTTGGATTTGTCGGTGGGACCAAATGATATTCTCATGACGAGAACAAGGAGGGATCACAAGCTAAAGGTGGGGTCAGCGGAAAAAACATCCAGGGCCAGGGACCCTCAGGTGCTGGCGGCCGTGAGTGTGGCAACCTCTCCAGACATCCTCCTCATGCCCTTCCTCCTGCTCGCTGGAGCATTTTCCACTTTCCTGAACAATCAGAGCCCCCGGGCCCAACTGTTCTTGGGTTCCAGGCCCATGAAGGGACCCCTGGGGTCACAGCACAAGGGCACCAGGGTCTAATGGGAGAGCCCTGGTCTGAGACACAGGCCTGTCCCACTTCCTGCCCACACAGGTCTGAGACACAGGCCCATCGCGCCTCCTGCCCACACGCAGTACAGCCTACACTCTTGGTCCAGTGGCTCTGATCCTTCATGACCCAGCCCCACCCCCCATCTCTACCACGGCAGCGTCACGCCCAACCCCATCCTCCCACCAGGACTGAGAAATGCTCCCAAACCCACCACTCTGTCCAAATGATGCTTTTGCGTTACCTGGGACACAGGGAGAATTCTCATCCCTGGAGCTTTAAGTACTTTCTTGTCTTTGATGCTGCCCTACACAGGATCCGAGTTACTCCAGGGCCTCTCTCTCTCTCGCCCCCGAGATTTCTCCCCCTTTACTGGCTAAATGGACAAACGTAGAACCTCGTTGGAATGTGGAATATGATACAATACATCCAATGCTTCACAAGGGCTCGATGAGCTTTAATCCACCCCATTATCCTTTAGAAATGGTCGTTGAACTGGAAGTTCAGATTTGGAGAAAGGGAAATGGAGAAAATTCCATGGCATCTCTCGTAAAAGGACAGCAAGAAACCTTTCACACTAGAAGGAGGTTGGCTATTCCCCACAGCACCAGGAACAGGGTGGAAAAGGGGCTTCTAATCCCCACACCCAGGCCCCCAAAGAACACGTGGGTGAACCCAAGGGGTGCCGGCCTCCCCACCCAACGGCCTTACCTGGGTGTGCCGGGGTCTGGCCGCGTCAGGAGGTTCTGGTCCGTGGGGCATGTAGCAGCCGCACGCCCAGCCACCCCGACTGGCAACAGAGGCCTATTTTTAGGGTCAGATCTGCTGACGCTGACCTTGCGTGCTGTCCAGTCTAAGAGGAGACCTATGACATCTGCTTGCAAAATGATTTTCCAGTGCGACCTGAAACCCTTGACTTAGGAAGCCCTGTACCTGAAGCCTACGTGCTTGTCGCCGGCCCAGCCACAGAGGCAGGACATGTGGCCACCAGGTCAGGGACAGACAGGAATTTTCCAACTTTGTTTTCCTGGGATGGACGAAGCCAGGTGTCTACAGGCCCTGCCCTGAGCCCTGTCCCAGAACAGCTAGAACAGGGGAGGTTTGCCCACTGGCACAGCTCTCTATTCCAGTCTTTTCTGAGAGTTTGTGGAGCTATCTCTGGGAGGCCAATGGAATGGATGCCACAATCACACAGGGTAATCAATGAAACTCTGGGCAGAGTTTGTGCTGTGTGGCTTCCAGTGAGACCCCAGCAAGCACCCAACCATGCTGGGCTTCAGTGGGGATAATGATCATAATATCCTCCTCTTACATTGCTATGAGGACTGAATGAGATAAAGAATTTGGTGGTATTAGAATATTTAACAGTCTCCAGTGAGCCAAGATTGTGCCACTGCACTCCAGCCTGGGTGACAAAGCAAGACCTTGTCTCAAAAAATAAATAAATAAATATATATATATATATATATATATATATATATATATATTTATTTAACATTAACAGTCATTAACAGTCATTCCCAGGTCTCTCTTCTTGGCCCTTTCTTCTGTCAACCTCCCTCCTCAAAGGCTCCAGAGTTCTTTGCTCTGGGATCCCTTCCACCAAGCCCTACCAATGTAGCCCCGCTTTTTAATACTTACGGGCAAAATCCTGCCCAGTCTCCTCTAATTTTCTAGTAAAATCTTCCCAGGGCTTGCTACAGTTCCTTATAATGAATGACGTGGTTCTCCATTCGTATCCATCCTTGTCATCCTCTCTGGGGCATGCTTTAGTGTGTGAAGGACTGGGAGAAGTAGGGAAGGAAGCACCAGGCTCCCACATCTTTCACTTAACACAATCTTCTTGCACTGGGGTCATTATATTGTCCTCTGAAACTTTATTCACCCAACCAAAGATCTTCCTCACAATTTGCTACATTACCTACTGCCAGTTTAATTTATAGCAATTATTTCTACTAGTACTATTCATTGCTAAGTGACTTAGCTTTTATTGATTTCTTGGTGTGAGGAAAATTCCCAAGGCAAATACACAGAATCTGAGTGTACAATGAAGTCAGAATGTCAGAGTCCAAATGTCCCTGCTGTCAAGTGCTGGAGTCAAAACAGCAAGGTCGAAAGGCCCTTCTGCACTTACCCCAAGAACTAAGGGAGTCAGAGATGCTGGAATTGCCAAAGATAGAGAAGAAAGATTTCTCCTTAGCTGAAAGCCTGGGGGGCAGCCCCAGCCCCAGTCAAGGGCTGAGGAAGCAAAAGGGAGCTCTGAAGATGTAGCTTCAGCAGGGAGCAAACATAACATATCTAAAGACATCTGAGCTAGCTAGATGACTGAGAGAGGGAGAGAGAGAGTATTTCACACCATCTAGGAAACGTTCAATGACTTAATTTACTTGAAGTCAAGAGGAGAATTTGGTGGGTTGTTGGATTATCACCTCCAGTAAAGTAGACCCTACATGTGGTTAACCAGAAGACTGATGGCCCCTCCTCTAATCCTTCACACATTAAAATAGGCCCAAAAGAGGGTGACAAGGATAGAGAAGGGTTAAAAAAAAAACAATCATCATTTACTATGGGGAACTGAAGGAAGCCCTGGGAAGGTTTTCTTAGAAAAGAGTGGTGGTGGTGGTAGAGGTTACCTGGTCTGTCTTCGAGGAGCTAAGGGGAAACACCAACATTCTCTGCACAACACTAAGGGCAGAACCTGGACCTTGGCAGACACCCCAAGAGCTGCCTCATGTAGATAAAGGAAACACACCATCCCATCAAGATGGGAGCGAGCCAGGTAAGCATCAGTTGGACTGAGAGATGTGTCCAATTGTTCCCAACTCCAAGGAGATTTCCTAGGATTCGGTGAAAAAGCAAGCTCCATTCATGCAGGTCAAGTATAATCCTGTAGAAACAACTGTTACTGGCTGGGCGCAGTGGCTCACACCTGTAATCCCAGCACTTTGGGAGGCCGAGGCGGGCAGATCACTTGAGGTCAAGAGTTCAAAACCAGCGGCCAACAGGGGAAACTAACATATGAAGTTTGCCGTCCTGGACCCAAACTTTTCTGGGTCCAGAAGATCCAGAGGCTCTTAGTGCCCTGTGGATACCTGAATATGCATGGAGGCTGAGTCCAGCTGCAGCCCAGGGGAGAGGCCTCCCTGCCCACCCAGAGGCCGGATCCAATGGCTGTAAGTCTGCAGCTCTCCCAGACGGCTCTCTTTTCCTTCATATTAAAAAGCAAAGCAAAGCAAGAGAAACTGAGGCCTATGTTCTGCAGGAAGTCCAAAGCCCTCTCCAACATCTCAGAGGACTGTTTATCCCTGGGAAAAGAATAGTAGGATGGCTCTCATTTCTCCAAAGTCAATTCTGCTGTGGCCTCTCCACCCTTGCTGGCACTCTCTGGCCTCTCACTCCTACAACCTCATTCTGAGCTTGACACCACCATCTTCTATTATTCCTCCATCACTCACCCAAGGAATTGTGTGGGGCAGAGGGATTGCAGCACAGAGCAGGAGACAAGTCCACATTCAAGGTTTAACCTCCCCATTCTTTGAAAATTATTGGCTAGGCCCCATCTCCAAGGACTTTCTGTGTCCTGCTGTGTTCATGAGGCTCCTCTCTGTACATGCGACTGTCACAGCCTTCCTTTTTCTTCATTCGTCATCTCTCACCTCCTCTCTAGAGCCGAGTGCCTCAACAGGCTCGAGAGTCCTCCTATTGCCATGCAGAGCAGCTCAACTCCCTCTTAGTCTCAACCTCCCAGGCAGACTAAGCCTAGGGTGCCCCCATTCTCATCCAACAAGCCCACCCAGGTGGCTTGGTGGCGGGTGCTTGTAATCCAAGCTATTTGGGAGGCTGAGGCAAGAGAATTGCTTGAACCCGGGAGGCAGAAGTTGCAGTGAGGTTGCAGTGAGCCGAGATTGTGCCACTACACTCCAGCCTAGGAGACAGAGCGAGACTCCGTCTCAAAAAAAAAAAAAAAGAAGAAGAAGAGGAAGAATATGTAGGTGCTTTGTTCTCTTGGGATCTGGCTTTCAGCAGTGGCAAAGTGTGACTGTAACTCTACTCATTTTTGTAATTAAAACCATCCACAGGCCACAGAGAATGCTTTTCCCTTTCTCTTGCTCTGTGTTCTCAAAATCAAAGGTAACTAAATATGAATTGCATGAAGGTTGGTGGGCCGTGCTGCCACTGACCTTGGAGGTGGACACTGCTTTTGAGTACTAGAAGGATTTGAGCTATGGAAGGGCTTCCCGATGAAGAAAGGGGGCTTATTCTATTTGTCAAGTATATCTACTCAGATAGTATAAAGGACCTGGTAGCGCTGAGCGTCATGATGTCTGTGTTTCACCTCACAGTTCTGGGGGCACTCCAGAATTAGCATGGTATTCTGACAGTTGCAATAGCTGAGAAATATTTTGGTATATTATACAGTTCATAGTGGTTTTTTGTTTGTTTGTTTGTTTGAGACAGAGTTTTGCTCCTGTTGCCCAGGCTGGAGTGCAATGGCACAATCTTGGCTCACTGCAACCTCTGCCTCCCAGGTTCAAGTGATTCTCCTGCCTCAGCCTCCCAAATAGCTGGGATTACAGGCACCCGCCACCATGTCCAGCTAGTAGAGACAGAGTTTCACCATGTTGGCCAAGCTGGTCTCGAACTTCTGACCTCAGGTGATCCACCTGCCTCGGCCTCCCAAAGTGCTGGGATTACAGGTGTGAGCCACTTCACCCGGCCCCATAGTGTTCTTTAAAGCATATATATGTAGGTCTAGATGTAATGAGCGTAACACATAATGACAGTTCTTTACATTGGCTACTAGACTTGTAAATAGTTTCATTTTTATAATATTTTATTTATTTATTTATATTTGTTGAGATAGGGTGTCATTGTATCACCCAGGCTGGAGTGCAGTTGTGTGATCATAACTCACTGCAGCCTCGACCTCCCTGGTTCAATCGATCCCCCCACCTCAGCCTCCCAAGTAGCTGGGACCACATCCGTGCACCACCACGCCCAGCTAATTTTTAAATTTTTTTGTACAGATAAGGTCTCCCTATGTTGCCCAGGCTGGCCTTGAATTCTTGGGCTCAAGCAATCCTCCACCTTGGCCTCCCAAAGTGCTGGGATTACAGGCATGAGCCACTACACCCAGCCTAAAACAAAATTTTATGAGATTTAACAAAATTTTCAAAAAAATTACTTAAGATTTTCAGGTTCATTTAGATCATTTTGTCTTAAAACTTCAATAGTCAATGATTATATTTCTTTTTATTTTTAATAGAAACATTGAATATCTTAGAAAGAAAAGAACGCTTGAAAATTATATGAAAATAATTTTAGGTTTTTATTGTTTTTATTTAATTTGCTTTTTTTTCTTCTTCTTGAGACAGAGTCTTGCTCTATTACTCAGGCTGGAGTGCAGTGGCGCAATCTCAGCTCACTGCAACCTCCGTCACCTGAGCTCAAGCAATTCTTCCACCTTAGCCTCCCGAGTAGCTGGGACTACATCTGTGCAGCACCATGCCTGGCTAATTTTTGTTTGTATCTTTATGTAGAGATGGGGTTTCACCATATTGCCCAGGCTGGTCTCAAACTCCTGAGCCCGAGCAGTCCACCCAAGTGCTGGGATTACAGGCGTGAGCCACCATCCCCGGCCTAATTTGGTTCTGATAAAGAATATGTTCATATTTTTTTCACTTTGAATTCAATGAATCATTTTATTTTTGATCCTTCAGAGCAGCACTGTCCAATAGAAATATAATGTAAGCCATGTACACAATTTCAAAATTTTTAGTAGGCACATTCAAAAGCGTAAAAAGAGCCAGACATAGTGGCACATGCCTGTAATCCCAGCTACTTGGGAGGCTGAGGTGGAAGGACCACTTGAGCCCAGAGTTTGACTCCAGCCTGAGCAACATAGTGAGACTCTATCTCAAAAAAAAAAAAAAAAAAGAAAAAGAAAAGAAAACCTAAACTTAAACAGGTGAAATTAATTTTAATAATACAAATTAAACAGGTGAAATTAATTTTAATAATACATTTTACAAGGCCAAGCACGGTGGCTTACGCTTGTAATCCCAGCACTTTGGGAGGCCGAGGTGGACAGATCACCTGAGGTCGGGAGTTCGAGACCAGCCATGACCAACATGGAGAAATCCTGTCTCTATTAAAAATACAAAATTAGCCAGGCGTGGTGGCACATGCCTGTAATCCCAGTTATGTGGGAGGCTGAGGCAGGAGAATCACTTGAACCCGGGAGGCAGAGGTTGCAGTGAGCAGAGATTGCACCATTGCTCTCCAGCCTGGGCAAACTCCGTCTCAAAAAAAAACAAATGAATAAATAAATAAATAATACCTTTTACAAAATCTGTCCCAAATATTATTTCAACATGTAATCAATATGAAAAAATTAGATATTTGACGTCACTTTTTATTTCATATTGTGTCTTTGAAATCTGTGAGTATTTGATACTTACAGCACATTTCAATTTGGACCAGCCATCTTTCAAGTGCTTAGCAATCCCACAGTGCTGGTGGCCCCCATGCTGGACAGCCCAGGTCTAAATCATTGAGAATGGGACAAGTCAGTGTGGTGATGGGAATATGGGGTGGCGCGGCTTCCATTTATCCTCCGACCAAGGCCTGACCTACCTTCCTCCCACCGGGAGGACAAGTTTCCTCAACTGATTACAAACCTTTCCTCCTGCCCTGCCTGGGTTGGCCACAGTTCCTAAAGTCTAGGTGTGGGTGCCTTTGGAGCTTTCAGTCGCTCTCGAAGGAGTTTGCCAGCAGCTGGCCTGGCCACGTCTGCTGTGAAGCTGTCACTTTTGACTCTGATGGCTGAGCTATGTGAGGACATTGTGTTTGGCAAGAAGGCCTAAGGGCCAAGGATATTTCTCTGAAATCGATACCTCTGTTTCTCTCCCTGGCTGTCAAAACACTGGGAAAGCTGCTGTCAGTCTTCTGCTGGGGGGCTCTGAAGCACTTAGGACCCACAGCAGGGGCTATGGATAGGGGTCCTCACCAAATTCTGCATTTCCTAAGGGATGAATGCTTTGCTCAAGCCTGTCAGTGATCTCAGCAAATCGGTCAATTGTGTCTCTATTAGCACCTCTGTCTGCATGCCAAGACTTGTTTATTTTACAGATAGATGGCTGTTTCCTCTTCACGGCCTGTTAGTGCATCAAAGTGACACTGGTGAGGATTGACAGGGTGATTGCTTGCATGGGGGAGGCGGGGGAGGCAGGAGAGCAGAGGAGTAAAGGACGTGTACTTTCAAACGTAAGGAATTGGGTTCAAATCCTTCCTCTCCCACTTACCTCTGAACTTGTGCAAATTCCTTAACTTCTTCAAGCTTATCTCTCTTTATGTTGGGCATAATAACAGGAACAGTAACAGGATCCACCTCTAGCATTATGGTGCAGGTTGAATAAGATAATGCATATAAAGCTCTTGGCTTGTCCTAAGCAACCAGTCTGTGCCAGTCACTACTGTGCTTTTTCTTGCTTTCCCTCAACTCTTGTTCATTGTCTTAGCTCTGATTGGACTAAGAAATCCCTAAAAAGGATTAAACTAACCAACCAATGGGGGCTGAAATCTCCCCATGGATTCAGCAGTTGACCCAGGTGAGGCCCTACTCTGTGTCCAGGCCCTGTTCTAGAAGCAACCAGCAGGTCAGGGAGGCAGGAAATCGGGACCTGTCTAGGGTGAACTCACGGTCTGGTGGGGAAATGCACTCCCGAGCACACGCTGGTGGCTCAGTGGATGCGGGCTGTGCTGGGGGTGCCCACGGGGAAGGGCTGTCCCACAGAGCCAGGAGATTCCATAAAGACTGCTCAGAAGTGGCCAGTTTGGCACTGGATGGGAGTATCCTATGATGATGTGCTGGTCATCCATGAACCCAGTGGGCACTCAACAAGTCAAATACTTGTTGCACAGAGAGTGATGTTATTCCAAACTGCCGTGGGCCTTTTGTTCAGAGGCAGACATTAGCCAGTTTGTGATCGTTTGGTTTTTTGTTCATTTGGTTTTTTAGAGACAGGGTCTCACTCTGTTGCCCAGGCTAAAGTGCAGTGTTGTGAACATAGCTCATGGCAGCCTTGAACTCCTGGGCTCAAGCAATCCTCCTGCCTTAGCCTCCCAAGTAGCTGGGACTACTGACGTGCACCATCATGCCTGGCTAAGTTTTTGTTTTGTTTTGTTTTGTTTTCATTTTTTGTTGAAACGGGGTCTCATTTTGTGGCCCAGTCTGGTCTTGAACTCCTGGCCTCAAGCAATCCTCCCACTCAGCCTCCCAAAATGCTGAGATTACAGGTGTGATTACAGGTGCCACCACACCCAGCCAACCCATGATAGTTTGGTCATGACAGGTACCTTGAGCCCACCCCAGTTAAATTTCAGGGACTTTATCTTGAAGAGAAAAAAGATGATAATGTATAGGCTGGACTGAGTTCAGTTTTAGGAAGGGGTTGACTTTGATACATTGTGCAGAGGATCCTCTACTGGTCAGGAACCAGCAAGGAACAGAATTCACCAGGGTTGCTTTAAATAATAAAATATTAATGAAGGGACTACATACAGAGTGTGAACAAGGTTAAGGGAATAAACAAGGAATGCTGCAGCATCCAGGAAGTAGCAACAGTAGAAAGCCATGGGATATAGATGTGGCTGTGCCCCAGCTTCAATCCAGCAGATAAAGACAACATTCTCGGGGACAGCAGAGCAACAAGGTGGAAGGAAGCTGGGTCCCTGCATGACCTTGTGGAGCCGAATCACTTTGCCAGTCTAGACTGCCCACCTACCTCTGTACAGTGACATGAGGGAGAAATAAGCAGCTGTCTGTTTAAGCCACTGTATTCTGGAGTCTCTGTTACAACAACTGGCCTGTGCCCTTATGCGTTCAAAGACCAATGCAGCTGGAATAGATTGAGAGAGGGTGTGAGCGTTAGCAGATGAGGGCCAAGATCTCATAGGGCCCCGCAGGCCAAGGTAAAGAGTTTGGAATTTATTCTAGGGAGCGATGCTTACACGATCTAATTTGCATTTGAAAAAGAACATTCTGGTTTGTGGAGAATGAAATGCAAGGAACAAAAGTAGAGGCTGGGACACTAGTGAGGAGGTTATTCTGGATGTCCAGGCAAGAGCTGCTGGTTGCCTTGGTCAAGGGTGGTAGCAGCAGAGGTTGTGAGAAGTGAATCAGATTCTGGATATGTTTTGATGGTGGATTATAAAGGATTATCTGACGATTTTGACTTTGAGGGGTTTGTATATTCAAGAATAAATGAAATAATACACAGTGCTTAACACAGGCCCTAGCACATAACCATTGTTGTTTTAAGAAAGGCTTTCTAATCCTACTGCTGTAGCTTTTCCCACAAGACGCTGGTGGGTTGGGCTAGCAAAGCAACTCACTACTTGGGTGTCTGGGGACAAGGTCTGGGACTGTCCCTGAGGCCAGTTTCAGGAGGGAAGGATGTCTGCGGGCACGACCCAGGAATCTGAGAGACCCTCGTGGCTGCAGTTGGGCTTGAAACCAGTCAAAAACTCACTCATTCTACCCATTCCTGTACAGCAAATAGTGACCCATTGCCTATTACGAGCTGAAAATTACTCTAGAATCTGAGTGAAAAGTACCAACAAGAGACACTGTGCACTGCCCTCATGTTGCTGCTATTCTTTCCACTGGGATGTGCAAAGAATGTGAGGTGTCTATTTTTCTTTGGCTCTTCTACCTTTCCCCACATGACCGGCCCCACCCTGCTGGGAATTGAGGACATTTAAATGGCTAAATGATAATGCCACAGTCCCTTCCCAGTTAAAAGCTCAAGTGGGCTGGGTGCTGTGGTTCATACCTGTAATTCCAACACTTTGGGAGGCCAAGATGGGAGGATCACTTGAGGCCAGGAGTTCAAGACCAACCTGGGCAACATCTCTACAAAAACAAAAAACAAAAAAACAAAAATAAAAAACCAACCAGTTCTAGTGGTGCGCACCTGTAGTCCCAGCTACTCAGAAGACTGAGGTGGGAGGATCACTTGAGCCCAGAAGGTTGAAGCTGCAGTGAGCAGTGAATGCACCACTGCACTCCAGCCTGGGTAGCAGTGAGACCCTGTCTCAACAACAACAAACAAACAAAAAAACAACACCTCAAGTACTTCAAATTCCCTTCTCCTGCCCAAGATGGATTATGGATGACATCAGGGTTTATTGCAAGAAGCAAGGTGGCAAGAAGGCCTTGATGCTATGGGCCCCTTGAGTCTGGCTGTTACACGTCTACGTTGGTGCAAAATGATCTTCCAGAAGCCTGAGTAAAGAGCAAAGTCCCCCTCTTTCAGTGTCTTCCTCGTTCTATATGGCACCCCCACCTATATCTGGGACACTGTCTTAGAGAAGGGAGGTCACCCTCCATAGACCTCTGTTGCTGCCCCTCCTCACCTCCCTCTTCTTCAAGCATCCTCTTTCTTTTCCTTTCTTACCAGAATATCCTCTCCTCTTGGCCTCCTCCTACTGGATGTGGCCCCCCTTTCCCATTTTTCTGGAACAATAATGACAAAATGACTTCCAGGTAGGGTTGAAAGATTTACAAATAAATGGGTTTTTGTGTTTTGTTTTTTGAGATAGGGTCTTGCTATGTCACCTAGGCTGGAATGCAGTGGCACAATCACAGCTGACTGCAGCCTTGACCTCCCAGGCTCAAGCAATCCTTCCACCTCAGCCTCCTGAGTAGCTGGGGTTACAGGCATGCACCACGACACCTGGCTACTTTTTTTCTTTATATTTTGTAGAGATGGGGGTCTCATTTTGTTGCCCATGCTGGTCTTGAACTCCTAGTCTCCTCCTAGTGATCCTCCTAGTGAGACTCCTAGTCTCACTCCTAGTGATCCTCCTGCCTTGGCCTCCCAAAGTGCTGGGATTAGAGGCATGAGCCACTGCACCGGCCTACAAATAAATTTTTAGATTAAGTTTGTCCTATGCTTCTTTGGGACATATTTATGTTAAAAAGTTATCTGTTGCTTATCTGAAACTCAAATTTAACCGGGTGTCCTGTATTTTATCTGGCAACCCTACTTCTAGACAACTTAATTGTTGGCGAGAGGAATGAAAAGTACAGCCATTCAGTATTTTCAAAATATTATGCTTGATACAGGGCTTACCTCCTTCTGGCCTCTTGTCTGGACAGACTTAGACAGGCTTCAGAAAGAAGGAGGTTTCTCTCTACCTTCCCCCCTAGCATGGGCTATTCTGTTCCTTAGAGGAGCCCATTGTGTCTGTTGTGTGTGAGGGGGGTGGAGTTGGGGGGAGGATGGAGGAATCAACTCTGGTTTTCTGCCCTTCCTCCCCCAATCACACCAGGCAGGCTTCCCTGGGATGTGGGTAGCCCCATCCTGTCGGCAAAGCAATTGCTTACCTAGGATTTTATGAGGACATTTTTATTGAGCTATAATTGAAAAAAAAATTCCAAGACATTCCAGATTTTTCTCATAAGCCTGCTTCAGGTGTATATGCATGCATGTGTGTGTGTGTGTGTGTGTGCATGTATGAACATGCATATACTTTGGCCAGACCACACCGGCGTCTTTGTTGAAAAAGTGAGGAGGTTTCATGTAAGGCATTTTACTTTTCTCTCCTTTTCTCTAAATTAAGGATCAGAATAAAGATCAGTAGGGATTCTGGAGAGCCTGCAAGAATCTTTTCATTAAGCAAATACTGCAGTAGCTGGAGAATCTGAGTGTTACGTAGGAGGGCTGCGCTTGTCATGACAGCCTAATATCCTAATGGAAGTTGACAACCATAGTTAGGAAATCTATAATAGAATGCAGAGCCTGTTATCTCTGTGAAACTGCTTGGCAAAAGTTTGTAAATTATATACATATATTTAAAAGAATGTGAAGTAAAGCCAGATGGGGGTCTTTTAGACTCAAATGGCCCTGTTATGTCCTCCTGCCTCACTCACGCACCTCCCCCCACTGCTGTTCTGAGAAGCTGCAGGAAAAGACAGCGTCTCTCTTGGGGTCTGTGTGACCAGCCCTCCCACCGCCCACTCATGAAGGATGGAGATACAGGTCTTCCTTCTGCGCTCTTGATTGTCTCAGCAGAAGGAGAGATACTCAAGCTTGTACTGAGCGCCTACTATGTGCCAGGCACTGGGCTGCTTTGTTATTTCCACCCTCCCAGCAGAGCTGCGCAAGGCTGTTAATCCTTCCCACTTTGACACTTGAGGAACCTGAGGCTCAGAGGAGTTCAATATCTGCTCAGGTTCACACAGCTGGTCGTAGCTCCTGGTCGCAGGAGGAGTCGCAGCGAAAACCCGAGTCCACCCGTGTCCAAGGCCCGGTTCTTTCTACCTTTCAGTTCCTGCCCCAGGCAGCGGCGCAGCTTGGTGGTGGCGGTGCGTGGGTGGCGGGGTGTGTTACGATCTCCTTGCTGGAGACATGTCGCTGCTTCTCAAGAGGGACAGCGCTGGATGGAGAGTGAGTGAGATCGGGCCACATACCTCTGTGTGGTGCCCATTTCTGGGACAGGCCTGGATCCATTGACCTGCCATCCTCCCAAAGGTGCTCCCTCTCTTCAGGTGGTGCCCATGGTCCTATCAAGGTTCAAGAAGTGAATGATGAGTTTCTTTCAGACGCCACAAGGTGGACCCCCACTCAGGTGACCTCAGAGGTTCATGAGTAACACACTTAAGAGCAAGGACTCTACTGGGCAATGGGAGTGCCTCCCGGCATGGCCATGGCTCCCTGGCCGGCTCCGCATGGGTTCTCAAGTGCAGACTGCTCTGCCTCCCAGTGCTCTGGTTACGGAGACTCTCCTCTGCTTTGCCTTTGAGGTTCCTGTGGCTGCAGCTGCCTGCCTCTGGTTCTTGGTGACTTCTGCTGCCTTCTGGCTCCTGCTTCCTGATCTCTCTCTCCAGGCACCTTCCAACCCAACCTGCCACCTCTGACTCTGTCTCCCATTCAAACTCTCCCAGAAAGCGCCTCACTGGGTGGGCAATTCCCCGTCCTGTCAATGGCAGCTCTTACATAAAAGGGCCTCACAGGCCTCTGGCTACCTGTGGGTCAGGAGACAGAACAGTTAAGACCAGGTTTGGGGCAAGTAACGGAGACTTGAAAAATAGTGGCTTAAACAAGATAATCATTTCTCTCTCAGAAATTATAAACTTGGCTTAAACAAGATAATCATTTCTCTCTCAAGATAATCATTTCTCTCTCGCTTGTCCTGGACTGCAGAGGCGGTTCAGGACAAGCAGGGAGCCCCACACTCACATTCACACTCCAGGCAGCACCACGGAGGTGATTTTTTTTTTTTTTTTTTTTGAGATGGAGTCTCCCTCTGTCGCCCAGGCTGGAGTGCAGTGGCACCATCTCAGCTCACTGCAACCTCCCCCTCCAGGATTCAAGCGATTCTTCTGCCTCAGCCTCCCTAGTAGCTGGGACTACAGGCGCCCACCACCGTGGACGGCTAATTTTTGTGTTTTTAGTGGAGACAGGGTTTCATCATGTTGGCCAGGCTGGTCTTGAACTCCTGACCTCAGGTGATCTACCCGCCTCGGCCTAGTCTTTCCCTTTCAAAGAGACTTTTCACAAGTTCCACACAAGAATTCCACTTACGTTTCATCTGCCAGAATGTAGTCATTTGGTCACACTTACCTGCAAGGAGGCTGGGAGATGTTCTACTTTAGCTGGGTTCATGGCCACCCAGATAACACTCGAGGCTCTTTGCCAAAGTAAAGGGGAGAATAAATATTGGGAGGCAAGTAGAAGTCGCTATCCAGCTCCAGACAAAGATTCTTGGCTTGACCAAACTTCAGTCAGGCTCCTGAACCTTCTTCTAGGCCCACCTGTGCACTTCCTGGTAAAATCGAGTTTTAGCAACAACCCCGCTAAGTCAGTTTATCAGGAGCTCCTCCCTGCCCCCGCTCCCTTGCATATCTGATCAGGTTTCTCCTCCTCCACCCTTCTTCAGGTGATATCGAGCCATCCTGGCCTGTTCTCAGGAAAAATCCTATTAGGCTGGTTTAGCCAAAATCCCTCTTATCCCTGATATTTCCTCTTGGTAATTTTCCTTCCACTAACTCTACCTCCTCTCCTTGTCTATAAATTCCCACTTGTCCATGCCGTATTCAGAGTGGAACCCAATCTCTTCTTCCCACTGCAAAATCCCACTGTTGTGGTCCCCATACCCATCTCGGTGGTCCTGAAGTCTTCCTTTCTGTGCTTTAACAAGCATCACTAATTTTTTTTTTTTTTAACAGGGCTCATCCTAATGCAGCCGTCTCTGGCTAGGACAACAGATCCACCCTGTAAAGAGTTTGTGAGGCCAGGAATCCCTCAGAAAGGGGTGCTGGCACGATGGGTGCCTTGCATATTCATATTCATGTGGCATGGCTGAAAAGGAACCAGAAGAGCCTCTTCACCCCACTCCCAAGCTTCCCTCTTAGCACTGCTGCCTGCAAGTTCATCACTCAAATGAAGTGATGCCTTCTCCAGCACTCCTTTTAAAGTGTGCCCCTGATCCTGGGCCCTCCCTCATAATCACTATCCAAGTCAGGATGGTCCTAGCAATCACTATCACTAAGCTGGAGCCCACAAGCCTAGTCTGATGGGGTCATAGTCATGGGTCCCAGGAGCCCCATCACAGGCTCAGAGGGTCCAGGAGGCAAAGCCCGAACACCTGCACAGGTGTGAAAGGGAAAGGGTTCTGAGGAGAGAGCGGGAGGGTGGGGGTGGGGGAAGAATGGGCTGATGGAAGGCTCTGAAGTAGCAGCCGGAGTGCAGAAAATCTCAGAGGAGGGGAAATGCTAGCAGCTCCCAAGGAGAGAGACCAGGCTGACCTGACATCATACGGATCAAGAAGCACGGATGAGGAGATGAATGCAGACACCTGGGGGAATGAGCTGAGAAAAGCAGAGTTATCTGAGGCAAAGGAGAATAATGGTGGTGGTTCCTCCTGCTTGGTAGGGAGGGTAGTACCTGGGGAGGATGTCATGGGGTGGGCCAGTTCCCCTTGAGTTTTCCCCAACCAAGTTTCCCCCAAGGCCTCCCTGGTTATGGAGTCCACACTGCAACTGCCCTCCCCACCCCAGGGCAGAAAGCAGAGGAGGCAGTCATCAAGGACTGGCTCTGAGCTAGAGGCCAGCAGAACCCCCAGGAGGCCTTGCCGAGGGCAGGAAAGAGGTCTCGGGCCTCTCAGCTGGAGTTTATTGTCCTGGGAGGAAGGTAGGATGGCTGGAGCTTAGGAAAGAGCTGGGGATGTGGAAGAGGAGGGGGGAAAGGTTCTCTTTCTGGTAGCCTCTCCACCCTCCCCATCTCAAGGCCTTTGCCACCAATATCCCCCTTGGGCCCCTAATATCTTTCCTGGTCTCCAGTGGAGCTCTATTGCCATCTTCATTCTCCTGTAGACACAGGGCCTCTCATCTCCATGCACTCAGCACCGGGGGGATGGATGTAGCCGCCCTGTCCCTTCCTCACTCACACACTCCTCTGGAGGCTAATGAAGTGGCTACAAGCCAGGGCTGCTGGTCAGACCTGGCTCTGCCCCTGTGCTGGTTACCCATTGATACGTAACAAACTACCCCAAAACTTAGTGACTCCAAACAAGAGCATTTTCTGATATCTCATTTTAGGTCAGTAATTCAGGAGGGTTCAGTAAACAATTTTGCTGTTCCATGTGGCATTGACAGAGGTCACTCTGTGGTATTTCACTGGCAGATATGCTGATCTGAAGTGAACAAGAAAGGGTCACACAAATGTCTAGTGTCTGGGCTCAGTGAGGCTGTCAACCAGTTGGCCTACCCATGACCAGTCCAGCATGGCAGAGTGGGGCACAGGCCGACTTCTACAGGGTGGCTCAGGATTCCCGGAGAGCACATTCCAAGAGACCCAGGCAGAAGATGCAAAGTGTCTTATGACAGCCTCGGAAGCCCCAGAATGCTGCTTCTGCTGCATTCTCCTGGCCAGCAAGTCACTAAGGCCAATCCAGAATGGAGGCTCACGAAGTGTTTAAGAACACAGGTTCACTGACTGAGTTGGTAGTATGATTCTACCCTGCTAGCTAAGCAACCTGAGAAACTTTACTTAAGCTCTTTAAGCCTCAGTTTTCTTATCTGTAAAATGGGAATAACAACATTATCTACCTCTTAGGGTTTATGAGAGTTTAATTATATATACATATATATAATTTCTAAATTAATACAAATGTAAAAATTATACATATAAATTATACATGTGTGTATGTGTATGTATATATTTTGTTTGTTTGGCATTTAGTTTTTATTTCATAATCATAAACTTAACTCTGCAATCCAGCTGGGCATGGAAGGGAACAAGGAAAACATGGCACCCAAAGGGAACTGCAGTGAGAGCACAAAGATTCTAGGATACTGTGAGCAAATCGGATGGAAGGATGCTCTCCTGAGTTACAGAAGGAATGGTCTGGAGGTTAAGATAAAACACAAGTCAAACTTATTAGAGTTGTCCACAGTCAGCAATGGTGATCTTCTTGCTGGTCTTGCCATTCCTGGACCCTCCATGGCCTCCACAATATTCATGCCTTCTTTCACCTTGCCAAAGGCCACATGCTTGCCATCCAACCACTTAGTCTTGGCAGTGCAGATGAAAAACTGGGAACCATTTGTGTTGGGTCCAGCATTTGCCATGGACAAGATGCCAGGACCTGTATGCTTTAGGATGAAGTTCTCATCATCAAATTTCTCCCAGTAGATGGACTTGCCACCAGTGCCATCATGGCATGTGAAGTCACCATCCTGACACATAAACCCTGGAATAATTCTGTGAAAGGAGGAACCCTTACAACCAAATCCTTTCTCTCCAGTGCTCAGAGCATGAAAGTTTTCTGCTATCTTTGAAACTTTGTCTGCAAACAGCTCGAAGGAGACACAGCCTAAGGGCTCGTGGCGATGTCAAAGAACATGGTGGAGTTAACCATGGCTGATAGTACAGGGCTCCTGCCAGTGGCTGTGGCGTCTGCAAAGCCTGTTTTTGTTTTTTTTAATGCCCGCTGTAGAATGCTCATGATCATCAATATCTGCAGTTTCCTCTTCTTCTTGGGCACCACCCTAGACTATTTCCTGGCTTCCCCTGCAGTTAGATGTGGCCATGTGACTGGTTCTGGCCCATGGAACTTGAGGGGCAGTAGTAGACCTGGCCTCCATTCCTCCATGCTTACTCTCCTGGCCCTCCATCTGCCTGTGTTTGAACAAAAAATAAAGCATGGCCTGGCCAGGTGTGGTGGCTCATGCCTGTCGTCCCAGCACTTTGGGAGGCCAAGGCAGGAGGATCGCTTGAGCCCAGGAGTTTGGGAACAGAGTGGTAACATAGGGATACCCTGTCTCTACAAAAAATCAGCTGGGCATGGTGGCATGTGCCTGTGGTCCCAACTACTTGGGAGGCTGAGGTGGGAGGACCCCTTGAGCCCAGAAAATCGAGGCTGCAGTGAGCTGTGATTGTACCACTGGACTCCAGCCTGGGCAACACAGTGAGTCGCTATCTAAAAAATAAAAATATCAATCAATCAATAAAGTGTTGCTGAGTTTAGGTCACTCAGGTTTTGGGGCTGTCAGAGTCATTGGCCTAGCCTGACTGACTAAGGCACGGGTAGATAATAAAGTTCTCAATCAATACTAGCTGCTGTTCTGGCCTAATCTCCCTGGGCCTGTGTTCTCACCCATAAAATGGTGTTCACACGACCCACCCTACAGGATTGAGGAGTGAAAGAAATGATGGAGAGTATGACTTACTGGCTTAGCTTCTCTTCAACACGGTTACTTTACCTAAATACTACCAACTGAGTCATCATTACCTTTTTTCTTAAGCAAGATTATTTGTAATATAGCCTCTTTAAAGTTTTATTTTTATTTATTTAGTTTTTGGAGACAGAGTCTCGCTCTATCACCCAGGCTGGAGTACAGTGGCGCAATCTTGGCTCACTGCAGCCTC
Source organism: Gorilla gorilla gorilla (assembly GCF_029281585.2). Taxonomy (NCBI): domain Eukaryota; kingdom Metazoa; phylum Chordata; class Mammalia; order Primates; family Hominidae; genus Gorilla; species Gorilla gorilla. The sequence goes on along the minus strand of NC_073232.2, from coordinate 40,660,075 downwards.
TTCCTCCCAGGTTCGAGCGATTCCTGTGTCTCAGCCTCCCAAGTAGCTGGAACTACAGATATGCACCACCACACCCCGCTAATTCTTGTATTTTTAGTAGAGATAGGGTTTCACTGTGTTGGCCAGGCTGGTCTCCAACTCTTGACCTCAAGTGATCTGCCTGCCTTGGCCTCCCAAAGTGCTGGGATTACAGGCATGAGCCACTGTGCCCAGCCCAGAATACTTCCTAAAATCCATTTGACTTGATGGTTTCCAAACCTAAATACAGAATAGGATGTTCCTAATTTAGAAGTTAGTAGATTTATTTATTTTTAATTTTTAAAGTGATGAAATTTTTTTTTAAATATAAAAAATCATATAATAAACACCTGTATTCCCACAACTCCATAAATATGGTGAAATCTTAACATTTTGCTGTATTTGATACTTGATTTTTTTTTCCTTTTTAGAGACAGGGTCCCACTCTGTCGCCCAGGCTGGACTGCAGTGGTGCAATCACAGCTTGGCTCACTGTAGCCTATAGCTCCTGGGCTCCGATTCATGTGTTTTCAAAAGACATAAAACATTATGGATGAAATTTGAAAAAAAAAAATATGTATCTAAAGAACTTGGCACAGTGCCTGGCATATGCAAAGCAGTTGGTAATTGTCAGCTAATTTTTTTATTTTTGAAATAATTTTAGATTTACAGCAAACTTACAAAGACAGCAGAGACATTTCTTGTATATCCACTCAGCTTTCTCTGATGTTAGCTTCTTACATAACCTTGCTACCTTTATCAAATAAATTAACATTGCTATAACACTATTAACTAAACCACAAACTTTATTCAGATTTCACCAGTTTTTCTACTTATGTCCTTTTTCTGTTCCAGGATCCAATCCAAGTCCAGGTGGGGTGGCTCACTCCCGTAATCTCAGCACTTTGGGAGGCTGAGGCAGGCAGATCATTTGAGGTCAGGAGTTGGAGACCAGCCTGACCAACATGGTGAAACCCTGTCTCTACTAAAAAATAAATAAATAAATAATATGCCAGGCACAGTGGCTTACACCTGGAATCCCAGCACGTTGGGAGGCCGAGGTGGGCGGATCACCTGAGGTCAGGAGTTCAAGACCAGCCTGGCCAACATAGTGAAACCCTGTTCCTACTAAAAATACAAAAAATAGCCAGGCATGATGGCAGGCGCCTGTAATCCCAGCTACTCAGAAGGCTGAGGCAGGAGAATCACTTGAACCTGGGAGGCGGAGTTTGCAGTGAGCAGTGAGCTGAGATTGTGCCACTGTACTCCAGTCTGGGTGACAGAGCAAGACTCCATCTCAAAACAAAAAGCAAACAAAAAAAAAAAAACCCAGGATCCAATCCAGGATACCACGTTGCCTTTAAGTCAGCTAATTTTTACTCATTCATCCATTCGTTCAATGCACTGAGAATGCTGCCAGCTTTCAGTCCAAGACTGGAGCCCCAGTACTATGTGCTGTGATGATGATTGATCACAGCTATCATTTAGTTATGTATTTTATTATTTTTATAAATGACATGGGGTCTTGCCATGTTGCCCAAGCTGGTCTCGAACTCTTGGGCTCAGGCGATCCTCCTGCCTTGGCCTCCCAAAGTGCTGGGATTACAGACATGAAGCACTGCACTCGGCCACAGCTACCATTTCTGGGAACTCACCACATATTGTGCAAAGCACTTTCTATATGCCCCACTTAATCTTTACAGCAATCCTATGTGGTGGCTGTCATTAATCCCGTGTTATGGATAGGGAAACTGAGGTATGGAGAGATTAACTGAGATCATACATCTGACAAGGGGCAGAAGTAGGATTTGAACCCAAAGAGTCTGGCTCCAAAGTGGTGCTCCTCACAATACACCACTTCTTTCACAAGGCTGCTCTATAGAAGAGGGAGATATGTTATTACAGGCTTCCCTGGGTGAGTGTGGCAGGCAGGAAGGCATCCCAGAGGAGGTACCAGCCTGGAGCTCGGCCTCGATTTCCTCAGTACTTGGGGAATGTTTGGCTTCCCCTCCACCTGCCTCCTCATGGCTTCCTCCAATCTCCCCCTGCAGCCTCAGATTCTGCACCCAATCCACAGAGCCCCAAGAAGGTGACCTGCTGGAACCCAAGCCCCAGGCCCAGAGTGTGGCTCTGTCGCAGCCTCAGTGCATCCACCCCAGCCAACAGGGGCAGGCTGCCCATACTCAGATGGGGATGACTGGCTTCTGGAGCCACTATCTTGGGTCCCACTGATGGTGCATGAGCAAGAAACCGCAACAAGCATTGAGTTGTCAGGTGGAAGAGGGATCCAAGGGAATTGGGAATGGGCAGGTGGGGCTACTGAGCTGGAACTGGGTTTGTCTGCTCCAGAGAATCATAGACTCCATCAACCCCAGGATGAATTGAGAACAGTCTTCCATTCCTAGGGTGGGGAGCCCAGGAGTGTTTGCACCTGCCAGGAGGGGGCTGGGCCCTGTGACTAAGCTAGACATGGCAGCACCAGCCCTCCCGCCATCCTCCACCTAAGACATATGTATATCCTCTGTAAAAGACCCAGAGAGCACCTGAGGCAGCCAACAGCAATGTGCGATTGGGAGCAAGTGTGGCAGAGAACTGAGAGAGCAGAAACACTGCAGGAGAGAGGAGGCAGAGGATGGAACTCTGAGAAACCTTGGTATTGAAGGGCCAGCCAAAGGTGGCAAGGGGCCAGGCACAGTGGCTCACACCTGTAATCCCAGCACTTTGGAAGCCTGAAGCAGGAGAATCACTTGAGTCCAGGAGTTCAAGAGCAGCCTGGACAACATAGTGAGACCTCATCTCTACAAAAAAATTTTAAAATTAACTGGGTGTGGTGGCTCACGCCTGTGGTCCCAGCTACTTGGGAAGCTGAGATGAAAGGATTGCTCGAGCTGGGGTGTGGGGATCAAGACTGCAGTGAGCTGACTGCACCACTGCACTCCAGCCTGGACCACAGAGGGAGACCCTGTCTCAAAACAACCAGAAACCGCAAACACACACACACACAAACAGAGGAGGCAAGACCTCACTAACAGCAGCCAGAGAGGTAGAGGAAAGCTGCCCATTTAAACCCCATAAACACCTTGGGTTTTTATGATGTATTTTACAGGTGAGGAACCTGGGAGGGGGCCTTTCTTTATTGTTTTATTTTATGTTGTGCCAAGATAAGAACTAAGAAACTCAGAGCTGTTTTGTTCCATCATATAACTGTCCTTTGCCTAGTATTTCTGGTATGTCTCCTTCCCAACCCCATCATCCTCTTGTTTAATGCTTTAATTTGTTAGGAGTCTAATTTTAAGCAGTCCGTTTGAAAGCAGAGTGCCAGTGAAAAGACTGACTGGTTTCAAGAGATGCTACTAGTGGACAGTGAATTTTGATATTCAGCCTTGGGTAGGATGGGCATGGAGAGAATGGTGATGCATTGAACTTGGGTCTTTATCAGACAACCTAACTATTGGGTGAGGGTATGAGGAGGACAAGATGAGGACGAGGTTATCTAATCCTCACACTTGTACCCCCAAACCTTCCTCCTGCACCCAAGGCAGATATCACGAATTATTCCCACCTGTACTCCTCCCCGAGGCTGCCATCCCACTGAATCAGAGTTGGCAAGCCATCTGGAACCTTGTGACCATCCCGAGAGTAAGTCATTGCCCCACAGACCACCAAAAGATCACCTGTCTTTATGACGATGAATATTTTATTATAGAGATGGACTGAACTCACTTTTGCATAAAGAATCTCTGGATTGGGTCAGGGAAATCCACCTGCTAAGAGGTCACCAACCAGCTATCCCTGCCTCTGCCTCAGCCCCCACTTGCTGTTTACATCTCAGGGTCACTAGAAACAGCAGAGCCTGCTGTTCCCAGGGCCAGGCTGGTGGGGTTGGGCCAAGGGTCAGGGATCCTGGCTGCCTGCCAGATCAGAACTGCCCCGTCTCCCGCCCCAGTCGGTTGTCCAGAACCTGGAGCTGCCGGAGGAAGCCTGAGTTAGGGCAGATATTGCGGTGGGCCTGCACCGTCTGGATGGCCTCTACCAGCGTCATGTTCTCATAGATCATGAGGAAGGCCAGGACAAGTGTGGCAGAGCGGCTTACCCCCATGGCACAGTGTACCAGCACGCGGCCTGTAGGGAGAACCAACTTAGCATCAGCTACCTGCCCTTGAACCACCCACCCCTTTGGGAAGAAGAGACACCCATGGCCATCCTCTACAGTATCCTGGAATACTGACACTGTCTACTCTGTCAAATGGGGCAGCTGAAGCCCAAAGAGAGGAGGCTGGCTCAAAGTCACATAGCAAGTTAGAGGCAGGGTTGTTAGCAGCCGGGATTTCCTTCTTCCGGTCCAGGTACTTCCTCAGGCATCCTTTGCAACTCTGGGCCAGGGGAAGGGGGTTTACTGAATTCCTGAGGTCACTGGGTTTGCATCAGATTATAGGGGGTGTCCAGCTACCTCCCTTTCCCCCGAGTTCTGCCCTCTCGCCTGCCCCTGCAGCTCTATGCCAACGCCTCATCTTAGAGGAGCCCGCTCAAGAGCTTCACTGGGTCCTATACCTTCTGTCCAGTGCCTGGCCTCTTATGGAGGGATGTGGTGATGCTGATGACCACACTGGATCTTAGTTATGCCTGCAATTGCTAGCCTCCAGGGTGTCCCTGAAGGGGACACTCACGGAATGGTAGTAGCTATTTTCCCCATGGAGTGGGAGGGTTACTGAAAGGGTTTGTCTTTCTGGACTCCCACTCACCAGTGCTACTGGAATAATGGAGAGTCCTAAAGCACACCCTCCACCCTCCATCATGCCTGACCCAGAAGTGCACCTTGGGGAACACTGAGGGCAGCTCGGATGTATCGAGCAACAGGCAGAAAGTAGACACTGAGGTCGAAGAAGGGGTTGTCATCCGCCTCGATGCCATAGTACTCCAGGGACATTCCACGGTAGAATTTGGCACCTGTGTCCACCTGGAACTTGCCCGCAGCGGCATTCACAACGTGGGTGATTCCCAGCTGGATCAGCTTGCTCTTGTCCCGGGCTGCGTACCTGGAGGAGAGGGCACAAGGGGTTAGGAGAGTGGAGGTAGATCTCACTGTGGCAGCTCTGGCTGGGTTGAAGTTTGCAAACACCCCCGCCCACCACCCACCAAGGGTAGAGACAAGAGCCTGCAAATTGGCCCAGGGTGAAGGGGCTCCTCCTGTTGTAGTTTAAGACTCCTTTTCGGGCTGGGTGCGGTGGCTCACGCCTATAATCCCAGCACTTTGGGGCACCGAGGTGGGCAGATCACTTGAGGTCAGGAGTTTGAGACCAGCCTGGCCAACATGGTGACACCCCATCTCTACTAATACAAAAATTAGCCAGGCATGGTGGTGGGCACCTGTAGTCCCAGCTACTCAGAAGCCTGAGTCAGGAGAATCACTTAAACCCAGGAGGCGGAGGTTGCAGTGAGCCAAGATTGTGCCACTGCACTCCAGCCTGGGCAACAGAGCTAGACTCCATCTCAAAACAACAACAACAACAACAACAAAGACTCCTTTTCAGGCCAGGCACTGTGGCTTATGCCTATAATCCCATCACTTTGGGAGACCAAGGCGGGAGGATTCATTGAGCTCAGGAGTTCGAGACCAGCCTGGGCAACATGGCAAAACCTTATCTCTACAAACAATGCAAAAATTAGCCAGGCATGGTGGCATATGCCAGTAGTCCCAGCTACTTGGGAGGCTGAGGTGGGAGAATCACCTGAGCCTGGGAGGTTGAGGCTGCAGTGAGTGGAGATTGCACTACTATACTCCAGCCTGGGTGGCACAGTGAGACCCCGCCTCAAAAAAAAAAAAAAGAAAAATTAGCTAGGTGTGGTTGTGCAAACCTGTATTCCCAGCTACTTGAGAGGCTGAGGTGGGAGAATTGCTGAGCCTAGGAATTTGAGGTTGCAGTGAATGATGATAATCCCTGCATTCCAGCCTAGGCAACAGAGAGAGACCTTGTCTCTAAATAAATAAAAAAAAATTTTTTTAATGAAATATTACTAGGATCACTGTTCATAATAGTCAAAAAGTGGAAACAATTCAAATGTCCATATTCAGTAAAATGGATAAACTGTGGCATAATCATATGATGAAATCTCCAGCAGTGAAAACATGAATGAACTTCAGGTACACATAACAATGTGGGTGACTCACAAATTTGAGCAAATGATCCCAGGCACGAAACACACACAACATGATTCCACTCATATCATTTTAAACAACAGGTGAAACTAACTACACTGTTTAGATATATAGGTGGTAAAACTTTACAGAAAATAATTAATTCAACAGATAGTGATTAACCACAGAGAATAGAAAAGTTATAATGAGAAAGATTCAGTAGGGGCTTCTGGGAGACAAGTAATATCCTTTTTCTTCACTGGGTGATGAAGCTGTTCATACATGCTCTGTGCACATTTCCTTTTTCCTTTTTTTTTTCTTTTTTTGAGACAGAGTTTCGCTCTTATTGTCCAGGCTGGAGTGCAGTGGCACGATCTCGGCTCACTGCAACCTCTGCCTCCTGGATTCAAGTGATTCTCCTGCCTCAGCCTCCTGAGTAGCTGTGATTGCAGGCGTCCACCACCACGCCTGGCTAATTTTTTGTATTTTTAGTAGAGATGAGGTTTCACCATGTTGGCCAGGCTGGTCTCGAACTTCTGACCTCAAGTGATCCACCTGTCTTGGCCTCCCAAAGTGCTGGGATCACAGGCATGAGCCACCGCACCTGGCCCTGTGCACTGTTCTTATGTGCATTCTAGTTCCACAGTTAAAAGCAGTAATAATATAAAAGGAAAGAAACATAGGGAAAGAGACGGTGGGAGGCAAGGGTGCCACCTCTGCCCTAGAGGGCTCTGAGAGAGGCTCATGCCCCCATTCCCGTGTGAACCTCACACCCTTCCGCCACCCCCACTCCTAACGTGGGTCTTACTCACGCATCTCCCAGGAAGAGGCTGGGCCAGACCTCGTCGATATGGTTTAGTGTGGCAGCCTGACGGACCCACAGCAAGCGCTGCAGCGAAGCCAACGTGGGCGGCTGGTAGGGAGATGCCCGGACTGCCCCGTGGATCTTGGGCCTCCGGAGATCCTGCTTCTGCAGTGAGTCCATCCTGGAACAGAGTGGACACCGCAGTGGCTGGAGGCAGGCTCCCAGAGGGTGGATCCAGCTGATGGGGAAGCCCATGGTGCAGTGCCTAGGTGCCACGGGGATGCTGCGGGAAGGGCTTCATCTATTTCACATGAGGTATTAACAAGCTCAGCTGGGGCTGAGGCCTAGAACCCTTCCCCAGGGAACAAGGGAATCAAGCCTTTGTCACTGCTATGGAGCTGGGCAGACCTCTCTCCTGCCCTCTGCTGAGCTGCAGATGTATGAAGCTTTGGCCAAGGGGCCCTTGGAGTTCCCTGTTTGTGGCACTAGTCAGTGCAGATCTCATCCCTAAATCAGCTTGGACTTTGTAGGGATGAAAGCCCCAGATGGCTGTGGCTCTCAGGGCACCCAGGAAGCCCCCACGACCAACCTAAGCAGCTCATCTCAAGCCTCCTCACCTGCTACTTCCAGACCCCCGTCCCCTCCCACTTTCAGGGGCTTGGAGATCAGAGCCTATCTCCAGGTAAGAGGCCAGGACTGTGAACTGGTATTTGTTAGCATCTCCACATGGAATGAGCTAATGCCTCTTATAAGCCTGATGCCTCTGGCTGGGCACGGTGGCTCACACCTGTAATCCCAGCACTTTGGGAGGCTGAGGCAGGCAGATCAACTGAGGTCAGGAGTTCGAGACCAGCCTGGCCAATGTGGCAAAATCCTGTCTCTACCAAAAATACAAAAATTAGCCAGGTGTGGTGGTCCACTCCTGTAATCCCAGCTACTAGGGAGGCTAAGGCAGGAGAACCTCTTGAACCTGTGAGGCAGAGGTTGCAGTGAGCTGAGATCACACCACTGCACTCCAGCCTGGGCAACAGAGCGAGAGTCCATCTCAACAACAACAAAAAGCCTGATGTCTCACTCATGGGATATCTGTTCCTATTTTACCCAGGAGGAAGCTGAAGCTTAGAATGTTTTAAAAGTGATGCCCAAAGCCATACGGCTCATGAGTAGCAAGGCTGGGGTTTTAGTTCATCCCCAAGCCTTTCAGTTACCATCTTTGGGGCCTCCAGAGAGTGGTCACTAACCCATCTGCTTCCTCAAGGGAGCCTGGTGCTGCTGAGCCACACACCTGCCTATAGGCCCTGGGTTTTCCTCCTTACCCCCACGACTCAGGCCAGCACTGGATGTCAGGCCCCACCCGGGTCGGGTAGCTTGTTTCAGGCATCTGCTGGCTGAAGGAGTCAGGGACCCTGTGGAGCTGGATTTTCAGCGGCACCAGAATATGGGCCTGGTGCCGTGTTGGAGAGGGGGTCCTGTCTTTGCTAACTGCCCCTGATCCCCTGGACCAGTGACTAGGGAAGGTGCATACTGGGAAGAACATCTTTTCCCTTTGGTAGGCAGTGCCAGGACCAGAAAAAGAAACAGGCACCCAGGAGGCTGCCGGCTTGGTCAGGCTCACCCAGTGGGAGGCTGTCGGGCAAGGCGGAAGTGAAGACCAAGCTGTCCTCCTCATCCCCCACTGTGACCTCTCCAGGCGGCTGAGTGGCCTGCCACCTACCTGGGGCATGGCCTGGGGCCGGGAATGGGGGAGTGGGTGCAGGGGCAGGACTCTGCCTGAGCGGAACAGGGCTGGGCAGGTTCTGCCCAGAACACAAACACTGTGAAGCGGGTAGAATTCCAGGTGCTGGCTGGGGCGCCCATCGGGGGTGGGGCCTGAGAGCCGACTGAGGCCTTGTGGACTGCAGTGGGCCCTCCGGTCCCTCTAAACCCCCAGGCCTCCTCTCTGCTTGGTATCTCTTTGGGATTGAAGACCGTTGGTTCCATAACCCTCCATGAAGATGGGAGGCTACCTGAAGAGGTGGGAAGAGAACTTCTGAGGCAGGGAGGAGAGCCTGGCTCCCCCAGGACTCTGCCATAACTCATTCTGTGGCCACGAGCAAGTCTTTGCTCCCATCTGGACCACAGTTTATCTTCCCATGCTAGGGATCCTGGACTTAATTTTCAGGATGCTCTCGGGGTCTGACCCGAGAATGAGAGAGGAGTGTCTGGATATGCGGTCACTGCAGGGCAGAGTGCAGTGTAGTGTGGTGGAGTCGGGGAAGCCCCCAGGCCCCAGGGGAGTCCAACAGCCTCACTGGTCTGGAGCCATCAGGTGGGGCTGCACCACCCCAGGCAGGAGATGGGGCTTTGGGAAGTGGGACAGGCTCCGGGCTCAGGCCTGCGGAGCTTGGCATGGGGTGAGGCTGCCCCCTGGTGGCCAATGGGTGTATCACAGCCCAGCCTTGCCAGGGAGCAAGCAGCCAGGCTCCACCCCCAGGAGGCTCCAGAGGGGTCAAGGATTTGGGGGCTGGTAGGCCACAGTGCATGCCTCTGCCTCCGAGGGGACCTAGGCCCAGGTCTGAAGAACGGGGCTCTCCCCTGGACTTAGCGCTATGCCTGGTCAGGCTCCACCTAATGCCTTGCTCCCGATGCTCAGGGTGTTGCCCCACCTGTCCACTCTAACCCACTGGGACCCAGCCCATCCTATCAGTCAGAGTCAGGCCCGGCCACCCCCCCAGGGACTCATCCTTTAAGCCCCAGGCCCTCCCAAGGAGGGGAAGTCGGTGGTTGTGGCAGCTCCGCCGGTTTCTGACACCTGAGACTTGGTCTTCGGAGGGCCCTGCCTGACACTACCTTCCATGTCTCCTTGTCCCCAGCCGGGTGAAGCACAGGCCCAGCGTCCAGCAGGGCCAGCGCCCGGCCGAGCTCCCCTCCCACTCCCTGCAGTCTTCCTTCTCTCCCTGATCCCGTGCTCCTCCTCGCCCCCTTCCTGCCTCCCCCGCTCAGCAGAGCAGCTGCCTCTGTAGGCAGGGCTTTTCCTGGCTGCTCCTGTGCTGCTGCTGTTTGCAAGTCCATGCACTTGTTTTCTGTGTTTGCATCTCTCCTCCCTGGGTCACTCCCCCGTTTGCTTCTGTCTCCCATCCTCCCCCAGGAAGCTCATGTGCCTTTGCAGCCTCCCATGACGCTGCTCTGTGTGCCCACGACATCAGGCAGAGGCACAGGCTTCCTTGGGGCAGGGGGCAGCTGTTTGCCATCCACCTCTCAGCTGCAGTTTCAGATGGTCCCCTGGACTTTCTTCCTGCCCATCCTTTCTGACTCCACTCCAGGGAGGCCAGACAGGAGTGTGGCCACAGGACATGTGGGGCTGGAGATCTCAGGGCAGGACCAGTGAGGAGTGTGGGGAGAAGGCCTGCAGAAGGGTGGCGTGTGGCTGCCAGTGGGGAACAGCTGTGGGTCTCTGTGCTCAGCCTGAGGGTCTTGGGGAGGGCAGACCTGGGTAGAAATCTCAGGTCTGGTACTTGCAGCTATGTGGTCTTGTCTTCACTGAGCCAGTTTCTTCAGTGGGGCTGCTGTGAGAATTCCATGTAATAATTAATGTAAAGCACCTCCCACAGGGTCTGTCTCATGGTAGATGCCCAATAAATGGCACGTCTTACTATTATTATCACTACTATAATTACTCTTACCCTTTCCAGCCTCAGCCATATCCTATGTGGAGGGTAACTTCCCTACGGGACAGTGAGATTTCTTCTCTATCTCTGTATTTCTTGATATTTCTTTCTCTGTCCAGCAATAATTGTTATATTTAGCACTCATCAAGGATGTACTATGTGCCAGACAGAGCTAGGCGCTTACATTTTCTCACTGAATCCTCACAGTGCCTTTATGGAGCAGGTAATATTATCATCCCCATTTTACAGATGAGGAAACCGAGACTCAGAGAGGTTAAGCAACATACCCAGAGTCACATAGCCAATTGATGTGGGAGTCAGGATTCAAACCCAGGTCTCTCTGACTCTACTATACCTTGTCTGCGCCTTCATCTCTGACCCAGTCGATTCTCTACCCAACCCAAACCCCACCCCTCCCCACACAGGCACAAGTGTCCTGGCCCTCATTACCCAGCATGCTCAGGGACCACATCCTACCCCCCCAAATTAGGAGCACTCACCCACCTGTGGGAGTATCTGGCCCGGGCTGTGCACTTCTCTGACGGGCAGTTTGTGCTGCCGGCTTTCAGCCGCCTGTCTCCGCACACTTGATGCTGTTTCTATTTTTTGATTTGAGTTTAATTATAAAGCATGCTGTCTACTCCCCTCTTCCAGCCTCCCCTGCCACTCCCAACTTGTCCACTGGTTCCATGGCATGGCCAGTGCCAAGCACAGTCAGGCACCTTTCCCTCCAGGCCCAGGCCTCTGTCCCAGCACTGCTAAGAATCAAGGCAGCTCAGCCCAGGTCTGACTGTGGCATATTGTGTACATGTATGTTGATAGTGGGAGAAGGGGCCGGGCGCGGTGGCTGAAGCCTATAATCCCAGCACTTTGGGAGACTGAGGAGGGCGGGTCATGAGGTCAGGAGATCGAGACCATCCTGGCTAACAGGCTAGCCAGGAGTGGTTGTGGGTGCCTGTAGTCCCAGCTACTCAGGAGGCTGAGGCAGGAGAATGGCGTGAACCCGGGAGGCAGAGCTTGCAGTGAGCCGAGATCGCGCCACTGCACTCCAGCCTGGGCGACAGGGCGAGACTCCGTCTCAAAAAGAAAAAAAGAAAAAAAAAAAAGAAAAAAAGAGATAGTGGGAGAAGGAAGATCAAATAAACCATTTTAAAAGGTCCCTTGGCCGGATGCAGTGGCTAATGCCTATAATCCCGACACTTTGGGAGGCTGAGGTGGGAGGATTGCTTGAGCCCAGGAGTTCAAGACCAGTCTAGGCAATATAGCCAGACCCTGTCTCTACTAAAAATACAAAAAATTAGCGAGTTGGGCTGGTCGCGGTGGCTCATGCCTGTAATCCTAGCACTTTGGGAGGCCGAGGTGGGCAGATCACCTGAGGTCGGGAGTTCGAGACCAGCCTGACTAACATGGAGAAAACCTGCCTCTACTAAAAATACAAAATTAGCCGGGCGTGGTGGTGCATGCCTGTAATCCCAGCTACTCGGGAGCCTGAGGCAGGAGAATCATTTGAACCCGGGAGGTGGGGGTTGTAGTGAGCTGAGATCACGCCGTTGCACTCCAGCCTTGGCAACAAGAACGAAACTCCGTCTCCAAAAAAAAAATTAGCTGGTTGTGGTGGCACACGCTTATAGTCCCTTCTACTCGGGAAGCTGAGGTGGGAGAATCACCTGAGCCCAGGAAGTCAAGGCTGCAGTGAGCCCTAATCCTTGACCATGCCATTGCACTCCAGCCTAGGCAACTGGAGTGAGACCCTCTCCCTTGGCCTTCAAGGGTATTATAGAAGAAGGGCAGGAAGTTCAAGTTGGAAGGATGTTCTGTGGAGGAGGACAGTGAAGAGGCTAGCCAAAAATCACATGTAAACTGGTGGCATTGCCAACAGCAGGACCCAGGTCCGGGGCCCTCAGTTAGGGGCCAAGGCTGATGGGACAGGTCCAGGATAAAGACCTAGAAGACTCAGGCTGAGGGAAGCGGCACAGGCCCACACACAGACACAGGTGTAGAGCAGGTCTTCAGACAGCCCTGGGCTGCAGGCAGAAGCAGTGTGTCCAGGGCCACTCCCACCCTCTGCCAAGCTCCTCCCCCAACCCAAAAGGCAGGGACACCCAGGCCCCACTGTCCCCTGAGGCCAGAGAGATGGTCTTTAAGGTCTCTCCCCATGCTAACTGTGGTCAGCTAGGACCTTCAATTGGGCCTACTAGAAATCTTCTCTGTCATCCACAGACCTTTGTCATACACCCATACCTTGATACTACTCCCCGCTTGCACTCCCAGATGGTGGGAACAGGGCACACCCATGCCTGCAGCCATACCTGCACTGGGTCTCTGAGGTCTGAGCTCCAGGGAGCTAAGGCTCAGCCTCTCCTGGGGCTCTCTGAGCCCTGAGGGGAGCTGCTGGAGACAGCTGTGGCCAACAGCTATCACAAATACCTGGAACCCCCTTCCTCTCTCCTCCCCTCCCCACTTTCCCAGGGAACTTGGGGTCCCTGGCCAAGAAGCCTGAGGGCTTGGCTGAGAGGGGAGCCCACTCCCACCTGTGGAGACTGAAGACAGTGGCTGAGAGGGGGTGCAGGCGCCAGGAGGAGCCAGATGGAGTAGCAGGCTCTAGGGCTGACCCCACGCTGGGCTTCCACCATCTTCTGTGTGTCCGCCTGGGCCAGAGCCTCCAGCAGCACCAGCAGGATCAGTGCCAGGGTGGCAAAGTGGCAGAGCCCCATGGCAGGGAGTAAGGACCAGCTCTGGAAGAGAGATGAGCTCTGTGTTACAGGCAGGTGAACCAAGGCCCAGGCTGGCTGGGACTTGTTGGGGCAGGGATAAGAGCTGTCACCTAAACCTGCTTCTGCCTTGAGCCCTGTGCATAAGGTCAAGTGAGTGCAGCTGCTGGGAGAGATGAGGAGGTAGATTTGGTATCCATGGCTTAGGGACAGAGATGACCTCTCCCCATGGGCCCCTTATCTTTCAGAGTACCTGGACCCAGAGCTGCTCTGTACGGCTGCACAGGCTGCACACTGCATAACTCCTGGGGCCTCCAGTTGCACAGTTTGGTGGATGACACCTCCATGAATTGTGCAATGCTGCACCCCTGCCTATCCAACTTCCCCAAAGTCAGCTGCCTGATGGGAAAGACGCTGAGGTCAGAGGTCAGGGAACCTAAGGCCCCAGGCTGAGGGAGAAGGGTGACTGGGCATGGTCCGAGATCTGCTGCTCTGCCGGGTTCCTGAGTCCTGTCTAGAGGAGAGAGAGCAGGCAGGGAATTTGCCATTCCATGGGAAACATGCCCCCTTCAGACCTTCTACCCACAGAGCTCCATGCCACAGCTTGGCTACAGGCCAATCTCAAGCCCAGCTATAACCCAAAGTTTCTTATCACAGTCACCCCCAAACTCTAAACTTAGCCCCTGATCCTTCCCTAATCCTGCTCCTCAAGATGCTTATCCTCCAGCCAGCACGGGGGAAGGGGTCGATGCTGCTGAAGGGCCTCCCTTCTGCTTGGGCTGGCTATGCCTTCAGAGACAGGAACTGCTCTTAGGGGTGGGAGGCAGGGAGAGAGTCAGGCCCTGCCCTGGGAGGTTTCTGAGAGGAAAAAGCTGCTGCTGTTCCAGCTCCCAAGCATGCCCAGGCCAGTCACCCACCCCCAAATGGCAGCCCGTCTGTGGCATGGGGTGGTAGGGACAGCCAAAGACAGGTTTGAGGCGAGACAGGGAAGGAGTTGTAGGGGAAGCAGAGGTGGAGGCAGGCCCTGCTGGGTGGGGAGCCACCGTGGAGGCCTGGCCTTAGCTCACCAATGAGAATTAGCTAAGCCTGGAAGGTTTTCTCTGTGGCACTGTACCTGGGGTCCAGACCTAAGAGGAAGGGGATGTGGAGGTTCAGGAGGGTCCAGGCTGGCTGTGCAGATGCCTCAGTGAGATTTAGGGGAGCCCCCACAGGCTTTCAGCTGAGGCAGGGCAGGTTGGCCCCAAGACCAGGTAGGAAAGTCTCCCCTCTTCCATTTTATGCTTTCCACACCCTCGCATCCTAGTCCTTCTCTTCTCTTTGGGGTCTGAAGGATCCAGGTGGGGTGGGGGAGATGGGTTGGGGATCCTACAGGAGAATTGCCTAGGCCAGGCCCTTGGGTGAGACCCTGGGTAGGTTAAGGGAACCCAGCAGTTTGGGGAGAGGGCCAGGCCCCCTTTAATCCTCACTTTCAGCCACACACAGCCCTGCCAACCAATCCTGGAAGAATCCAATCCTATGTCTGCAGCCTAGGCCCTCACCTGGCCTCTTCCGGCCAACCACATCCAGCTTTGCCCCCTGAGGCCTCACCTGGCCCCTCAGCTCTGGCCGGCACCCCGCAGTTGCTGGTCCAGCCTGCAGAGCTGGTGCAGGAAGCCTCGGTTGGGGAAGACCCATCGGTGCTGCCTCACGGTGATCACCGCCTGGCGCAGGGACAGCCGCTGGTGCAGCATCAGGTAGGCCAGGACCAGCGTGGCAGAGCGGCTCACGCCCACCACACAGTGCACCAGGACCTTGGCTGAGGAAGACATCCTGGTGAAAAACCCTGTCCCACACACCGGCCCACCCACGGGCTGGGATGGGGACCCAAGTTCCTTTTCTGACCCTGCCTTGGGTGCACTCTGTGATCCTGAGCAAGTCACTCAGCCTTTATGGACCTCAGTTTCCTGATCGGTAAAATGGGTAGATCAACACCTGTTCTGCCTACCCTTGGGATAGGGTCCGAATTTCTTTTTTCTTTTCTTTCTTTTTTTTTAGTAGAGACAAAGTCTCACTATGTTGCCCAGGCTGGTCTTGAACTCCTGAACTTAAGTGATTCTCCCACCTTGGCCTTCCAAAGTGTTGGGATTACAGGCGTGAGACACCGCTCCTGGCCTCCAAACCTTTTTAACACAGCTTGTAAGACCCTTCAAGAGCTGGCCCCTGTCGCCTCATCTCAGATTGTCCCTCCCCCACCTTCAGCTCGAGAAACATGGAGGAACTTGCAGTTCCTTGAAGCTGCCATGGTTTCTGACCTCCAGCCTTACCACATGCTATTCCAAATACCTGCAAATTGTTTCCCCTGGTCTCAGTCTGACTAACTTCCACTACTCATCCACCAGGTTTTGGCTGAGACACGGCTTCCTCCACAGGCTTTCTTGACCGCTCAAAGTACTGCTTGAATCACAAAGCAGCTCATCCTTTTTGCATATTACCCATGGATACCTTTGTAGAGGGAAGTCCCCCCACCTTTCCGATCCTCTGGGCTCAGCACCCCCGCCGTGTGCTCCCAGAGCCCTCCACACTGGCCCACTCTTATGAGTAGCTCTCACTATACTATTTGCAATTTGGCTGTCTTTCCACCAGTTCCAAGAGGGCAGGGACCCTGCTTCTTAAAGTCTGGATTCCCAGTATTTAGCTCAGTGCCAGGCACGTAGTGGATACTCAGTAAATAGCTGGTGAATGAATGGATAAATAGCAAAAGAATGTCAAAGTGTGTTGGATACTAAAAAGTCATGTGAGCTGTAATCTTGTCATTCCTGTCACATAGATGAGGAAACTGAAGTCCAGAAAGGGACACTGGCTTGCCCAGGGTCACACAGTGAGGGACACAGCTGTCTTCTAGGATGGACACAAAGCCGGGACACCAGCCTCCCTGGGCTCCTATGCTGTATCCTGAGTATTTGAAGATATATTTCTTTTCTAGTTAAAAGTACTTTGGGGGCCAGTTGTGGTGGCTCATGCCTATAATCCCAGCACTTTGGGAGGCCAAGGGAGACAGATCACTTGAGGTTAGGAGTTCGAGATCAGCCTCGCCAACATGGTGAAACCCTGTCTCTGCTAAAATACAAAAATTAACCAGGTGTGGTGGCGGATGCCTGTAGTCCCAGCTACTTGGGAGGCTGAGACATGAAAATTGCTTGAAGCCCAGAGGCAGAGGTTGAACCCAGGAGGTGGAGGAGCAGAGATCGCGCCACTGCACTCCAGCTTGGGTAGCACTGAGACTCTGTCTCAGAAAAAAAAAAAAAGAAGAAAAAAAGTACTTTGGGGCAGACATCTAGGTACCAAATGGTGCTTTCCCAAAGTTGAGTGTTGCAGAGAAAGAGCTGTTCTGCTGTTTGGGAGAAATGGCTTTCAGCCTCAGGGTTGCTCCTAACTCATGGCATGACCTTGTATTCCAGGCCTCAGTTTCCCCATCTGGGAAGGAATAGGGTTCGATAAAATGCTGGACAGCAGAGGACTTTTTTGGGGGGGGCGGGGATGGAGTTTCACCCTTTTGCCCAGGCTAGAGTGAAGTGGCATGATCTCGGCTCACTGCAACCTCCGCCCCCCATGTTCAAGCAATTCTCCTGCCTCAGCCTCTGGAGTAGCTGAGATTATAGGTGGGTGCCACCATGCCCGGCTAATATTTGTATTTTTAGTAGAGACGAGGTTTCACCGTGTTGGCCAGGCTGGTCTTGAACTCCTGACCTCAGGCAATCCACCCACCTCGGCCTCCCAAAGTGCTAGGATTACAAGCATGAGCCACCACACCCGGCCTAAGCAGAGGATTTTTAAAAAGCAGGGATGGGAGAGCACTGATGACTGAGAGGAAATGAGGCATCCTCCCCATGAATGAGCAAGATGGGATATGGGCTTGGACCCCAAGTCCTACCCCCAGGCGTGTTGAGGGCACAGTGGATGAAGTCAGCCGCAGAGGAGAAGTAGGCACTGATGTCAAAATCAGGGAGGTCGTGGGCTGGCACCCCCAGGTAGCTCACACTGCTGCCGTAGAAGTCAGGGCCGCCCTGACAGTAGAGGCCCCCGTGGGCGGCGTTCAGCACGTGGGTGATGCCCAGCTTCCACAGCTCAAAGCGGTTGTTTGCCGTGGCCCTGGGGAGGGCAGGAAGGGCACTTGATGCCGGCCAAGCCATGGGACCAGGAGGGAGGCTGTGCCTGGCCCCCTGCTGCAGAGGGACCGAGTCATTAGGGTCCAAAGAGAGTCCAACCCCAGCAAGCTCCAAGTGGGGTCTGACTCCACAGCCCTATACCCAGAGCCCCGCACTTTCTGGTGGCAGAGCCGGTGGTGTGTGTGTCGGGGGATCTTTAGACCCTCTTTGCTTCCTCAATGCATCTGTCCCTGCCTTGGCCAGGACAGGAAGGAAGGGATTGCTTCAGCCCTGGAACCTGGCTGCCCCTCCCTTCTTGCCCCATGTCCTCCCGCGCATATCCGTCCTCTACTGGCTACCACCTCATACCTGCTTCTAACCTACAAATGTTTAGAGGCAACACCTTCTCTGATTCACCTTCAGTCAGGCTTCTCCACCATCTGTATCCAGAGGAGGGAGGCTGGGCCCAGAAACAGGGGGCTCTCTGTCTACCTTATCTCATGCCCCAAATACTATTTCCTGGGCCTCTGCCTCTACACTTGACAGTTGTCCTGGAAATGTTTCCTGGGACTCCTGGGAGACTCCCTGCTTTCAGGCAGGCGAAGTCCCTGCTCTCCCTGGTGGCCATACCTGGTCACTGCACTGACCTCAGCACCCCCGGGGGTCCTGGAGAAGGTCCCTGGCCTGGGATGGTCAGAGCAGAGCTATTTCTCCTTGTTTCCACCCTCCTGTGTCTGGTAAAGCGACCGAGAACTGCCTCTCCACGTCCCCACCCCCATGCCCCTTGGCCAGCTACCACTCACGCATCTCCTATGAAAAGGTTGGGCCAAACTTCGTCCACACGGCTGCAAGAAGACTTCCCCGCCCGCAGGAGCTCCTCCAGCTCCAGGATGCTGGGGCAAGGCGTGGCTTTGTCCTCTCCCCCCAGCTCTGGGAGAGAGGTCTCAGCCATGGGCCAGCCCGCCCACCCCTCTGCCTCTGTGGTCACTCCTCTCTGCCTCTCCAGTGTCATTTCTCCTTCCCAGAGATTGACAGGGACAGGTGACAGAAGCAAGTGACTCAGCAAGTCACAGGGGCCTCTGGAGTGGACAAGACCTTTTCCTCCCCAAGCCTCCCCCCACCCCCAAACTCCATGAGAACACGGAATCAGAGAGACCTCTGCAAGTCAGCTACCACCCTGAACCTCAGTTTCTTCATCTGTAAAGTAAGGATAATCACACCTACCTCAGAGAATTTGAGGATTAGATGAAACAAAGGACATGCTGGGTCTGACACATAGTAGGTGCTTAGAAACATCTGTGGAATTAGTAGATGTAGAGCCCTGCCTAAGGCTATTAGGTTCTGAGGACTGAGTTAAAGTAGAGATCCAGGGTGCAGAGGTGGCGGCTGGTTCCAAGGATGAATGATAGAAAGAACTGAAAGAAGTGTACAGTCTAGGTGGGCCACAAATTGGGCAGGAGCTGGATTGGATGTCTGTTGGATGAGTCTCTGAATTATGGAGGTCAGGGACAGTTTTCTGAGTTGTAGAGTCAGAGAAATATGGGTAAGAGACATGGAGAGCTTCCTTTAAAGGGTGCCCACAAGATTCATGGGGGGAGGGGGAAGGTGTTTTTTTTTTGTTTGTTTTGTTTTGTTTTGTTTTGTTTAGACAGGGTCTCACTCTGTCACCCAGGCTGGAGTGCAGTGGCATCATCTTGGCTCACTGCCACTACCACCTCCCAGGTTCAAGTGATTCTCCTGCTTTAGCTTCCTGAGTAGCTAGGATTACAGGCATGTGCCACCATGCCACACTAATTTTTGTGTTTTTAGTAGAGATGGGGTTTTGCCATGTTGGTCTGACTGGTCTTGAACTCCTACCTCAAGTGATCAGCCTGCCTCGGCCTCCCAAAGTACTGGGATTACAGGTGTGAGCCACCGTGCCGGGCCAATGGGGCAAGGTTTGAACAATGGTCCTGTAATGAAGATGGCTAACTTCTCAGAAGAGAAGGCTGAAGAGGGCCTTGTATGTCAAATGGGGAGAAGGGAGGTGAGTGTTGCCCTAGACTTTGAGAGCCAAAGGGGCTAACTGTCATCAGAAACAGTGGGAGGGAGATTCCTCTGCCTATAAGGGCTTTGGGTCCCAAAATAGAAACTGAGAAAGGTCAACCTGTCCTTCTGCCAGAGCTGGTTATCAGCAAAAGAGATGAGATGTCTCACCCTCTCTCATGTGACTTCTCAGTGGCCCTAATGGAGCTGGGAAGGGTATGAGCTGCAGTGGGGAGGTTCCCAGCTGCCCTTGGCCTTAAGACCAGTTTGAAGGGAAAGGTCACACCAGGGCATCCCATGGAAGCAGTCTACACTCATGTCCATCCCATTCAGAACCATTGAAGTCGGCCCGGCACTGTGTGGGGAGGCAAGACCAAGGAGGGGCTCGTGTCCAGGTTACAGCTGGGTTTGGACTTGGTTTATGCCAATGCTAGACCTGGCTTGGGAGGAGACCTTCCCTCAGGGTGGTGCAGCATGGTGGAGTGAGGAAAATACAAGATCTGATGTTAGAGAGATTTGGGTTGGAATATCAGTTTGCAATATGTCAGACAGTATGTTTCTTTACCTTTCTGTGCTATAGGATCCCCCTTGCAGAATTAGCACTAGGATTTTTTTTTTTTTTGAGATGGAGTTTTGCTCTTGTCGCCCAGGCTGGAGTGCCATGGCGTGATCTCGGCTCATTGCAACCTCCATCTCCCGGGTTCAAGCGATTCTCCTGCCTCAGCCTCCCAAGTAGCTGGGATTACAGACAGGTATGCACCACCACGCCCGGCTAATTTTTGTATTTTTAGTACAGACGAGGTTTCCCCATGCTGGCCAGGCTGGTCTCGAACTCCTGACCTCAGGTGATCCCGCCTCAGCCTCCCAAAGTGCTGGGATTACAGACGTGAGACTCCGCTCCCGGCCTTAGCACAAGGATTAAATGAGATGTTTATATGGCGTTTGGCATAGACACTGTCAAAGAGTAAATGGGCAATAAATTATAACAATGATCATTGGGGGCTGGCTATTGGAGAAGAGCTGGCTCTCTCCAGAGGAATTCGGATTACCTCCTTCTAGGCCCTAACCCCATTTACTGATCCCACAGGCCCCGCCCCGGCTCCGCTAGCCCCGCTTCCTCCAGTCGCTTTGGCCTCCGGCATGACGCATGCGCCCTCGGGCTCCTCCGCGGCAGCATCTCGGTTCTCCTCTCCGGCCCATCTGGAGCCTCGCGTCTTTTCCAGTGTGGGCCCCGCCCCCTGCCGGTAGAACCCCGTCCCCGGCCGGTAGGGCCCCGCCTCCCGAAGCAGTTCCGGTTCGGCTCCGAGCAGCTGCCGGCGCGGCGGTGACGGCGGCCGGGACGATGCCTGCGCGCAGCCGCCACCGCCCCCGCCTCCACTCCGGCTCCCCGCCCCGGGCTCCGCCCCCGCCGCTTGAGGCGCTTCACTCCGGCGAGGCGGGGAGGGCCCCGGACTCCGACGGCGGCTCGGACGCCGACTCGGAGGTGGGTCCGGGGAGCCCGACTCGGACCGCGGAGGTGAGCGGGAGCTGAGGCTGAGGAGAGGGGAGCTTGGGGGGCGCCTGCTGCCGAGGGTGAGTGGGGAGTCTGGGATGGAGCCGGGGGCTGCCGAGGGACCGCGACCTGGAGGGGCCCCGGGGAGACGGTTGAGGGAACCGGGATAGTCAGCTCTGGAATGGAATCTGAAGGAAATGGAGGTTGTCGAACTGAGGGCCTGAAGGCTGAGGGGTAAGTGGAGGCCGAGGAACGAGAGGGAGAGAGCGAGAGGGGGAGGCTTGAAGAGCCCAGAGCTTGGGGGCTTTTGAAAGCTGCGCAGTGGGGTAAAAAGATCGAAGGTCCTGCGGGAATGTGGACCCGGAGGAAGAGATGCTCTGGGTTTGGCAGCGGGGATGAGGAGTCAGAGGAGCAAGACCTGGGCCGGTGTTCCCTTCCCAGGGCGAGGGAGGGCGATCGGGGCTGGGACTGGAGCCCTCTCATGGGGTTCTCCTCTTATGGAGCCCTCTTATCCGCCTCCCACCCCGGGTGGGGCTGGTGGTGATGGAGGGCAGGATTTAGGTTTGACTAGAAGGAGGAGGGCTGTTGGATGGGAAATCGTCTGGCCTCAAGGGGTGAGGGAGGCACTGAAAAAGAGAAGTGTGGTCAAGAAAGAAAAGGAGCCCTTGGGGATCTAATTTTGGGCTTTGGCATTTTTACAGGTGCCTTTTAAAACAACAAAGATCACTAGGGCAATGTACTTGGATCGTGGGGCTTTCTCGTTCGTGCACAGTGGATCCTTTTAAGAATCTTGGGTGGAAGGGGCGGTGTGAATCACTGATTTGCCTAAAGGACTGGGGGAAGTAGTGGAGAGGAAGTGATGTTTGAAGAAGGTAGTGGAAGACGTGATTCTGAAAATGAAGATATCATTTGGATTTATTGACAGTAATGGTGTCCTTTTTTTCATTGTAATTTTTTCGTAAATAAGTTTAAATACCAGACATGTTAAGATCCTAAAAATTTACTATATTACCTTTAAGTTTTAAAAACTTGAAACAAGACTTTGGATACTCAGATTTTAAAAATTAAACTTGAAACAAGAATTTGGACACTTGGATTTTACAGATACTCAACATGGACTGGTTCCACTTTAAAAGTTTTAAGTTGACACATGTATTTGCCACATAGTAAATATATGGTCAATGCAAGTTTCTGGGTGAAGGGGGCACAGTGAACTTGCCACAGTCTAGGCGCAATACCAAATCTTCCTCTCACTGATAACCCCAGGATTGGACTTATCTCTTGAAAATTGGAGAGGTACCTTTGACTGATTGGCAAAACCAATATTGAAATACTATTTTGCAGGTATTGTGTGAATAGTATTTTTAGTAGAGTGATTTGGAAAAATAAGGGCAGAGGATGCTTGTAGTTGGCAGCCAACACAACTGGGACAGGTGGGTATACAGATGCTTTTTATAGAAGACATAGTTCCAAAACATAATTATGCCAGAAAAAGAATGATTGCAATATTTATATTCACTTTAGTAGAGATAAATTGACTTCCTTTTGTGATTGTTAAGTCATAACATGGTTCCATGAAGTCTTTGACTTTAGCCACATGTCTCATATGTTTTACAACTTTTTATGTGATTATAGGTTTGTAAAGTTGTTGGCCATTTCTTTTCTCTTCCTTCTTTTCTTTTCTTTTTTTTTTTTTTTTTGAGACAGAGATTCACTGTGTTGCCCAGGCTTAAGTGATCCTCCCACCTCAGCCTCCCAAGTAGCTGGGAGTAGCTGGGACTGCAGGTGGGTGCCACCATGGCTGGCTAATTTTTGTTAGCATCAAGCATTTTCTAAATGCTTGATTAAATCTAAATGGATATCTACTGTTTAATCTTCATGAGATGATAATTTGATTTGCAACAGCTTTTAAATTAGTTTATGTGTATGGGCTATGTGACATACCCTCAGATGCACAGTGGAATAGTAATTGTTTCTTCAAAGGATATGTGAATTCTTAGCTAAAAATGCTGAGATTGTTAAAGTATTAATTCCCTTTTCTTTAACTTAATACAAATTATCTTCAGTTGAAGTTTATGTAATATTACTCTGTTGGTTTTATCTTTAGAGTGAGATCCTCTGGAGACCTTATCTTCATACTTAGTTGTGAATAAAAGTCATGACATGTAAAAATTTGCTGAATTGCAATATAAGAACTCTATTAAGATTACAGCTTAATGTTATTGCAAAATTAAAGAGAAACTGTTAGATGGAGTTGTACAATTAACATATTAGCATGTCTAATAGTTTTAAAATTTTTGTTTCCCTTTGTCAGTTCTCACACCCATTGAATAAAGAAAATCAGTTTTTGGCTAGGTGTGGTGGCTTACTCCTGTAATCCCACCACTTTAGGAGGCCGAAGCAGGCAGATCACTTGAGGTCAGGAGTTCAAGACCAGCTTGGCCAACATGGCAAAACCCCATCTCTACTAATACTATAAAAAGAATTAACCAGTTGTGGTGGCTCACACCTGTAATCCCAGCTACTCAGGAGGCTGAGGCAGGAGAATCTCTTGAACCCGGGAAGCAGAGGTTGTGAGCTGAGATCACACCACTGCACTCCAGCCTGGGCGACAGAGTGATATGTCTCAAAAAAAAAAAAAAAAAATCAGTTTCTCTAAGGCAGAAGAAGCCATCATGACTGCGATGGCAGAATATGCAGACATATTTAGGTAAATCAGTTTTGATTTCAGTAGCATAACCCCCCTTCTGCAAAAGCTTATTCACATTGCACAGTTGCATATAAACGTTTTTTAAATTTTGTTAATCATTAGATCCTCAATACTTCTTCAAAACTTTGCTGTTACTGATTAAGACATTTTCATGGCTTTTCTAAGAATTGAAATTTGAACACTTTTTTTGAGAAACAAATCACAGATGTTTCCATGAATAGTATTATTATTGTTTTATAAGAATGCCATGTTAACAAGCTATTCTTTCAAGATTTTTACTTCCAGGCCTGATGTAATATATGGTGTTAATTGTTGGGTGTACCTAGCATGCCCGTTAATTTATGGATGGAAATCTTTCCTGTCTTCAGATTCTACCCCCTTCATTTTTCATATGCCAGTGGATTGTTAATGAACTAAGATCCAATTCACTTTTTAATTTTAAAGCTTCTGTAGCTTTGATTCTCTTTGGATCAAACTGATTTATATGAGATATGAATACAATTCCATATTCTGCTAAATTACCTATGAAGCTCTTTTGAATGATTGTGGTATTTGGTGAAAAAATACAGTATGAGCTAATCAAAATTCTTTTAAGGGATTTAGGTTATAGAGGAGGACTATACTATTTCATTCCCAGATTAAATGTTTTACTTATTTGCAGAGATGACAGGGGAGAGCCTTGATTATTTTCACGTCTCATGTATTTATATTTGTTTACAAATAAAGAGTTATTTGCAAAATGCCGTACCTTTAATACTTGCTTACATGTGATTTTGGGAATTCTTTTGGAACCAGTTTTTGTTCTTGTTTTTGTTTTGCTCTAAGGGTATGATGTAACACATCGAGGGGTTAATAGTAGGGCAAGAACAGAGAAAGCCATTTGACAACAGATATCGTCAGGACAGTGATGCTTACTTTAGGTCTTGTGGTTTTCTTGGCCTTGAGAAATCAAGATGTTAACTAAAAATAGGAGAGCATGGGCCAGGCACACTGGGAAAACAGATTGGTGTTTACATGCTACCGCTGTTGCTTCCTTGTAATTTGCCATATGAATGTGTGGGTATGGATTTGTAACAGACCTGTGATGTGAATATTCCTGTACCCCCTCCTCCCATGCACACAGCACCATCATCACAGATCTGAAGCCTAACCTTTAGCTGAGTTCAGTGACTTCATGTTTCCGTATTGAAATGTTCTGTTATTGGGTCCTCACAATACTATAGAATGTAACATACTGCGGGCACGGTGGCTCACGCCTGTAATCTCAGCACTTTGGGAGGCCGAGGCGGGCGGATCATGAGGCCAGGAGATCGAGACCATCCTGGCGAACGCGGTGAAACCCCGTCTCTACTAAAAATACAAAAAAATTAGCCGGGCCTGGTGGCAGGCGCCTGTAGTCCCAGCTACTCAGGAGTCTGAGGCAGGAGAATGGCGTGAACCCGAGAGGCGGAGCTTGCAGCGAGCGGAGATCGCACCACTGCACTCCAGCCTGGGCAACAGAGCGAGACTCCGTCTCAAAAAAAAAAAAAAAAAAAAAGACTATTAACTAAGAAAAACTTGGTTATAATAGTTTCACCACAGTGTTTCACCATAAAACAATGTTTTATAATATGTACCTCAGAAAAGAGTGTTGTGGGGCAGGGCAGTGAACTATATTTATATTTGTCTAAATATTTTTTGGTAGTTTTTTTTTTTTAAAGATAGGGTCTCACTGTCTCCCAGGCTGGAATACAGTGGCGCGATCATGGTTTATGCAGCCTTGAACTCCTGGGCTCAAGCAGTCCTCCTGCCTCAGCTTTCTGAGTAGCTGGCACTATAGGCGTGTGCCACCACACCTGGCTAATTTTTTTAAATTTTTCTTTTGTAGAGATGGGGTATCAGCTATGTTGACCAGGCTGGTTTAGAGCTCCTGGCCTCAAGCAGTCCTCCCACCTCAGCCTCCCAAAGTGCTAGGATTACCGGTGTGAGTGTCTTAAATTTTTGAAGTGCATTTAGTTAAGCTTATGAGTTGTGGCAGAGGACAAGAGGTAGTAACATGAGTATCTGTTATCTTGATACTTGTTCTGTTGTCTTGAAATTTTTGACAGATAAATTCTAGTTGGAGGTGAGAACCATGGATTCTGCTAATTTAGGGCCTTCCTATAGGTTAACTGGTGTCACTGAGTTTTTGGAAATACTTGCAAATCTGTTTTAGTTTGGAACTTTGAGATTAAATGGAATTGATGTCAGTTCCATCAATATAATATTAGCATGAAAGCCAGAGATTTCCAAAACCATACATTAAAATTTGGCTGCAAATCCAATCCATTTTCACAATATTTAATGGAGTTTGAAGTCTTGAGCCAGTTTCTCATTTTCCATTATATTGATTAGATTTTGGATGTAGCATATTTATTTATTTATTTAGAGACAGAGTCTCACTCCGTTGCCGAAGCCTGGTGCAGTGGCGTGATGTCAGTTCATAGCAACCTTCGCCTCCCGGGTTCAAGCAATTCTCCCACCTCAGCCTCCCCGGCAGCTGGGATTACAGGCGCGTGCCACCATGCTCGGCTAATTTTTTGTGTTTTTAGTAGAGACGAGGTCTCACTATGTTGCTCAGGCTGGTTTTGAACTCCTCGGCTCAAGGCATCCGCCCCCCTTAGCCTCCCAAAGTTGGGTTTACAGGCGTGAGCCACCGCGGCCTGCCAGTGTAGCATATTTAAAAATAAAGATTTTACCAGCTGGGTGGGGTGACTCATGCATGTAATCCCAGCACTTTGGGAAGCTGAGGTGGGTGGATCCCTTGAGCCCAGGAGTTTGAGACCAGCCTGAGCAACATAGTGAGACCTCATCTCTACTAAAAATACAAAAAATTAGCCGGGTGTGGTGGTGTGCACCTATAGTCCCAGAACTCAGGAAGCTGAGGTGGGAGGATCACCTGAGCCCAGGAGGTCAAAGCTGCAGTAAGCTGTGATTGCGCCACTGCACTCCAGCCTGGGTAAAGAGTGAGGCCCTATCTTAAAAAAAAAAAAGGATGGGCGTGATGGCTCACACCTGTAATCCTAGCACTTTGGGAGGCCAAGGTGGGTGGCTCACTTGAGGTCAGGAGTTCAAGACCACCCTGGCCAACATGGTGAAACCTTTTCTTTGCTAAAAATACAAAAAAATTAGCTGGGCGTGGTGGCACGTACCTGTAATCCCAGCTGCTTGGGAGGCTGAGGCAGGAGAATTGCTTGATCCCAGGAGGCAGAGGTTGCAGTGAGCCGAGATTGCGCCATTATACTCCAGCCTGGGCGACAAGAGTGAAATGCCTTCTCAAACAAACAAACAAACAAAAAAGATTTTACCAAATTGATATGTTAAACTGCTAGCCTGGTTAGAATAAAAATTAGAATTTTAGATACTTAGCTTCTTTACTGGTTTGCTGTGGCATTGCAGCCAGGTCAGGAACCCTTTACCAAATTTATCACCAAAGTCCTATCATCGTGCAAAAACTTTTGGTATAACTGAGGATATAAAATGGACGGTAATTATCTGTCAGATTCTTACTCATTGAGGGGAGACAGTTCTGGATTTGGTGTAGATAATTTGGTGCAGCCTGATAGTAGAAGTTAGTTTAAAGGCTATTTGGAACCAGAAAAAGATTATGTTATTTGGTATATATGACAACTTTTTTTGAGTAAAATTATAAGAGTTCACGGTTAGAGCAGCAAAAAAGTCCCAGAACTGAAGTGCAGCCAAGAGAATGATGATGTAACTGAGGAGGGAATTTAATTCTTTTAAAGATGCTGCCCTAAATTCTACTGCTCAGAAGTGGGACATAACAAAACAGAAAATCACCACTAAAGAGTTTCAAAATGGATGGTAGGAATTAGTGCAAGGTCTTTGAAACTGTTTTGTAATTATTGCAGATTTTATTGATGTTTTGGAAACAATACCCTGTGCTTACTAAGAAAATGCAAAATAGGCTGGGCGCAGTGGCTTGCGCCTGTAATCTCAGCACTTTGGGAGGGTGAGGCAGGCAGATCACTTGAGATCAGGAGTTCGAGACCAGCCTGGCCAGCATGGTGAAATGCTGTCTCTACTAAAAATATAAAAATTAGCCAGGTGTGGTGGTGTGCCCCTATAGTCCCAGCTACTTGGGAGGCAGAGGCAGGAGAATTGTTTGAACCTGGGAGGCAGAGGCTGCAGTGGGCTGAGATCACGCCGCTGCATTCCAGCCTGGGCGACAGAGCAAGACTCCGTCTCAAAAAAGAAAAAGAAAAATATCTTTCTATAAGTATAAAGAGAAAAGAGTAGTTTTTGTTTGCTGAATGAAAATGTTTTCATTTATGGTAAAAATTTTAAAATAGGATGGAAAAAAGTTAGATAATCCCAAATACTATAAACTACAGAGTTATTAATCACAAAGTTTAG
Source organism: Gorilla gorilla gorilla (assembly GCF_029281585.2). Lineage (NCBI taxonomy): Eukaryota > Metazoa > Chordata > Mammalia > Primates > Hominidae > Gorilla > Gorilla gorilla. Next base: position 40,632,012 of record NC_073232.2, on the reverse strand, counting down.
CCATATATGCCCAAATTAAACCTTATCCTCCTACATCATAGTTTAGGCTTTTTGCTTTCATAAGAATTGTTTTTATGTTCTGGTTTATGGATCTGCAAACATGTAGTCTTTATTATGTGGATATTAGATAAGCTAAATGTATTTGATTTAGCTGTATTTCAGCTTCAGTGCATCTATATTATATAATTGCCCTAAGGAAAATTTATTAACTCTAGCTTTATATAATGTTTGAAGTCTCTTCCTCAGTGTTTATCTTGGGATATGGATCTTAATTTTTTTACGTTTTATACATCATTTGGAAGCTGTTTAACTTTTAAATTTTGTAAACTAAATCAGTAATAATTTCTTTTTTTTTTTTCTAATTTGAGACAGAGTTTCGCTCTTGTTACTGAGGCTGGAGTGCAATGGTGCGATCTCAGCTCGCTGCAACCTCCGCCTCCTGGGTTCAAGCAATTCTCCTGCCTCAGCCTCCTGAGTAGCTGGGATTACAGGGGTGCACCACCATGCCCAGCTAATTTTTTTGTATTTTTAGTATAAACGGGGTTTCTCCATGTTGGTCAGGCTGGTCTCGAACTCCTGACCTCAGGTGACCTGCCCGCCTTGGCTTCCCAAAGTGCTGGGATTACAGGCGTGAATCAATAATAATTTATACAAATAGCACATATTGTATTTATGAGTCAAGTTTTATCAGTTGTGAATTCCTTTAGGGGCATTTGTATGTAGGGCTTTTAAATACAATCACAGAATTTAGAATAGAGGACAGTTGCTTCAGCTGGTTGTACTCCAATATTTTTGATGATTTTCTGCACACACATGCACACACACGTGCGCACACGTGAGAAGTGAAACTACAAGAAAAATCCAGCATGTTTAAGTCACTGTAATCACCATCTGAACATGAATGTTGGTTCTGTAAAAGTAAGCATATTGTAAAGGTTTCATTTTGTTGATATATCCTCTGTATTTTAAATATTGTTAGCTGGGCACGGTGACTCACGCCTGTAATCTCAGCACCTTGGGAGGCCAAGGCAGGCGGATTGCCTGAGGTCAGGAGTTCAAGACCAGCCTGGCGAACATGGTGAAACCTCGTCTCTACTAAAAATAAAAAAAAATTAGCTGGGCGTGGTGGCACGCATCTGTAATCCCAGCTACTCGGGAAGCCGAGGCAAGGGAATCGGTTTAACCTGGGAGGTGGAGGTTGCAGTGAGCCGAGATTGTACCACTGCACTCCAGCCTGGGCGACAGAGTGAGACACTGTCTCAAAAAAAGTAAAGATTGTCCAGTGATGGATTAGAGGCTATTTTGGTCTCTTGTGTGTTGGTATAATTAAGCCCAGTGGAATAGCTGTGTCTTTCTAGTTTTTAGTGCCTATCACTTTAGGAAGTTTCCCAATTCCCAAACTGTACAGAAGTGCTTTCAGGTATCAACAGTAATCAGTTACATCACTGACATACTTTTTATTTTATTTTATTTATTTATTTTTGAAATGGAGTCTTGCTCTATTGCCCAGGCTGGAGTGCAGTGGCACGATCTCGGCTCACCGCAAGCTCTGCCTCCCAGGTTCATGCCATTCTCCTGCCTCAGCCTCCCCGTAGCTGGGATTACAGGCGCCTGCCACCATGCCCAGCTAATTTTTTGTATTTTTAGTAGAGATGGGGTTTCACCATGTTAGCCAGGATGATCTCGATCTCCTGACCTTGTGATCCGCCCGCCTCGGCCTCCCAAAGTGCTGGGATTACAGGCGTGAGCCACCGCGCCCGGCCAGCGACATACTTTTTAAAATGTTGGTGAGTGGTATGCTCCTGTGGAAATATTTATTAATAGTTAAATTTTATGTTAAGTCTTTATATGAGCAGTGCATATTGATGTGTAGAGCAATGCATTGAGTAACTAGAACCTCTATTTTGTATTATTGTTTCTCAGTTTATGTAGCTTAATTACGTTGTTATGTTGAAAAGTAATTTCCATCTTTTTTTTTTTTTTTTTTGAGACGAAATCTCACTCTGTTGCCTGGGCTGGAGTGCAGTGGTGCAATCTCAGCTTACTGCAGCCTCCGCCTCCCAGGTTCAAGCGATTCTCTTGCCTCTGCCTCCCGAGTAGCTGGGACTACTGTCGTGCACCACCACACCTGGCTAATTTTTGTATTTTTAGTAGAGGTGGGGTTTTATGTTGACCAGGCTTGTCTTGAATTCTTAACCTCAGTGATATACCCACTTCGGCCTCCCAAAGTGCTGGGATTATAGGCAGGAGCCACCACACCCGGCCTTTTGGGTAGTTTCTATTTGCTAAGCATTATTATAAGTGCATTATTGTAAGTGCATTACATGTATAATTCCATGCAATCTTCACAACAAGCCTATGAAGTAGGAATTCTCCTCATTTTACAGATAAAGACAGTGAGGCCCAAGAAAGTTATGTAACTTCTGCAGGGTCACATAACTGTGAGTGGTAAATCCTCAATTTGAACCTAGGCAGTTTAATTCTAGAGCCAGTACTCTTACTTTCTGGGCTGTATATCAGATGTTGTTGGCGAATAGCTTATTTATCTGAAGCTTAACTCTCTAGCCTTAGTTTCTTCAGCTGTAAATTGAGGAATTGTACTAGATCTCTCAGGTCACTTCCATTTCTAACCTAAGAACTCTGTCATCCTGATTTACAAAACACAGCACGTTTAATGTTTCAAATTACTTTCTGTTTGTAATCTCTGGATCCCTTGTGAGATAAAGGTTAAGCTGTTTCCAACATCACACTGTTAATGGGTCGTGGAACTGGATCAGATCTTTTCTGGGACTTCCTGGTTTTGCTGGTTGCCTCATGCATATACTTAGTGTGTATATGCATATATGGGTTAATAATTGAATTTAATTGACTTTCTTAATTTTCTTTTCTTCTTTTTTTTGACGGAGTCTCACTTTGTCGCCCAGGCTGGAGTGCAGTGGTGCGATCTTGGCTCACTGCAACCTCTGCCTCCCAGGTTCAAGCGATTCTCCTGCCTCAGCCTCCCAAGTAGCTAGGATTACAGGCATCCACCACTATGCCCAGCTAATTTTTGTATTTTTAATAGAGACAGCATTTCACCATGTTGGCCAGGCTGGTCTTGAACTCCTGACCTCAAGTGATCCACCCTCTTTGGCCTCCCAAAGTGCTGGGATTACAGGAGTAAGCCACCATGCCTAGCGACTTTCTTAATTTTCTATTTATATCTGTTTAAATGAGATTTGCTTCAAACAGTGAAAAATAATACTGCTTTCATTTTCTTTCTTTTTTCAAAATCATATCACATCATTTTCTTAAAAAAACCTTTTCTCTCTTGATTATATTACATTCTTATTGTATAGAATATAGACATTTTAGAAATTTTTAATGTAGACAGTGAAAGGGCCCATTCAAGGAGTAAATATTACTAGTTTGATATTTATTTATTTAAAAATATACACATATACCATATTTGCTATTTTTTAGGACATTGTGCTTCTTTTAAAATTTTCTCAGTTTTTATTTTGAAATAATTATAGGCTGGGCGCAGTGGCTCACGCCTGTAATCTCAGCACTTTGGGAGGCCGAGGCAGGCAGATCACCTGAGGTCAGGCATTCGAGACCAACTTGGCCAACATGGCAAAACCCTGTCTCCAGAAAAAAAATAGAAAAATTAGCTGAGCGTGGTGGGGGCACCAGTAATCCCAGCTACTTGGGAGGCTGAGGCATGAGAATCACTTGAACCCTGGAGGCAGAGGTTGCAGTGAGCTGAAATTATGCCACTGCACTCCAGCCTGAATCATAGAGGGAGACTCTGTCTCAAAAAAAAAAAAAAAAATTTCTTGGCTGGGCACTGTGGCTCTCTCCTGTAAACCCAGCACCCCAGCACTTTGGGAGGCTGACAGGGATGGATGCTTGAGCCGTGGAGTTTAGCCTGGGCAACATAGCAAGACCCCGTCTCTTACCCCTTCCCCAAAAAATCCTCCTCTGTTAGCAGTTTTCTGACAATTTGTATTATAAATGGGTATTTGCAATAAAAATTTTGTTAGATGCTTTTTTTATTTATATGCTCCTGTGTTTTTTCTCCTTTAGCAGGTTAACATGGTGAGTTACGTTGTTTGATTTTCAGATATTGAACCAGCCTTGCATCCCTGGAATGAACCCTGTCTGGTCATGATATATAATTAATTTTATATATTGCTGAATTCTGTTTGCTAATATTTGGTTAAGTATTTTTGCATCTATATTCGTGAGGGATATTGGCCCTTCTACAGGCACCATCTCCATAGTGCCAGGTGGAGAAGGGTTAAGTTTTGTACCTTGCTTGCTGGGAAGCAAATGGACACCTCATGCTTGCTTCCCACCCCACCCCACCCTGTGCAGGGGGTTGGGCGGGTAAAGGAGGTGAGGGTTGTGGGTGGCTTTGTTACCTCCGATTTACCACTGAGTGGTGTTAGTCCTGAGTCTCCAGCAGGCTTCCTCTGGTAGTACCTCGGCAAGGAGCAGGAGGGGTGCCTCATAAGTGCTGTTTGGGTTTGAAGTCCAAGTTCCCCAAATGGACTCCTCTGACAGCATGTTAAGAGAGGGGGAGAGACTTGTTACTGCTAGACAATGATGACAATCCCAGCTCCCTACTTGGTCTTCTCTGATACCACCCTGGCGTGGAGAGAGATATGGCCGGATTATAACCTGACAGGCTTAAAAATCAAGGCTCTCCATTTGGCCTTTCCTGGTGAGGGTGGGAGTGGAAATGGGGCTGGTTTTTTATGTGGTGTTTGGCTGGAATAGAGTGGGTTATTGTCTAAAAGTCTTAGTCTTGCTAGGCTGTCTCTTTTTCTGGTCCTTTGGTTTTTCTTTTCTTTCTTTTTTTTTTTTGAGGTGGAGTCTCACTGTCTCCCAGGTTGGAGTACAGTGGCATGATCTCGGCTCACTGCAACCTCTGCCTCCAGGGCTCAAGCGACTCCAGCCTCAGCCTGAGAGTGGCTACTCAGCCTCAGAGTAGCTACTCAGCCTCAGAGTAGCTGGGACTACAGGCACGCACCACCACGCCCAGGTAATTTTTTGTATTTTAGTAGAGACGGAGTTTCACCATGTTGCCCAGGGTGGTCTCAAACTTTTCAGCTCCAGCGATCCGCCTGCCTCAGCCTCCCAAAGTGCTGAGATTACAGGCGTGAGCCACTGCACCAAGCCAGTCTTTTGTTTTTTCTTGGAGCTTTTTTTATCTGCACCTTTGACATTTCCAGGTTGCTAGCTTCTCTAGTATCCACTTTGGGATATATGTGGCAAAATAAACAAACAAAACACCCAAAGAGCTCACTACTGTGTTGTTCCTTGGGTCCCAAGGTGCCTGGTCATTCTTCCTCTTCATTTCTCTGAGTCTTCTTATGTTTATTTTATATATAATGTCCATAGAGTAATAGGAAAAAGTATGTCTACTCCATCTTCCTGCAAGCAGAAATCCATTTATTTTTTAAAATGTACCTGTCAGAGGCCAGGCACCATGGCTCATGCCTGTAATCCCAGCACTTTGGGAGGCCAAGACGGGCAGATCACTTGAGGTCAGGAGTTCAAGAGCAGTCTGGCCAACGTGGTGAAACCCTGTCTCTAGTAATAATACAAAAATTAGCCAGGCGTGGTGGCGCACGCCTGTAGTTCCAGCTACTTGGAAGGCTGAGGTGGGAGAATTGCTTCAACCCGGGAGGCGGAGATTGCAGTGAGCCGAGATGGTACCATTGCACTCCAGCCTGGGTGACAGAACAAGACTCCATCTCAAAAAAAAAAAAAAAAAGGTACCTGTCAGAAAAATCTAGAGAGCAAAACGGTACACATAGTGAAGAGTAGCTCTCTCTTCTGTTCCTCTGCTTTTTAGAAGCTGTTTCCTTCATTCTGTCTTCATGTCTGTCATTATATTCCATCCTGTCTCACAATCTGTTTTACACTCTTAAGACAATTATTCTTTCTTTTTTTCTTTTTTTTTTCTTCCTAAGATGGGGTCTCACTCTGTCACTCAGGCTGGAATGCAATGGCACAGTCATGGCTCAGCTTCCTAAGTAGCTGGGAGTATAAGCACATGCCAGCACAGCCAGCTAATTTTTTTGTTGTTGTTGTTTTTGTTTGTTTGTTTGTTTGTTTTTTACAGAGATGGGATTTCACGATGTTGCCCAGGCTGGTTTTGAACTCCTGGCCTCAAGTGATCCTCCCGCCTCCAGCTACCAGAGTGCTAGGATTATAGGTATGAGCCACCACACCTAGCCAATTATTCTTTCTAAAACACACTCTGATTATGTCATCCTCTTTTTCAGCTATCTGCAGAGAATCCCATTGTGTGTAGAATGTTTTTAACTTGACAGAGGTTTCCATGGCTCTCTCAGGTCCTCGTTTCCAAGAAGGAACAACTGTTGTGTCTAAAAGGGCTACTGCCTTATGCAGCCTATTTGCTGCATGAACTGTGCATGATGTATGCCCAGGGACAAGCCTTTTAAGAAGTTCATCATTTGAGGCTGGGTGTGGTGGTTCACACCTGTAATCCCAGCATTTTGGGAGGCTGAGATGGGAGGATCACTTGAGCCCAGGAGTTTGAGACCAGCCTGGGCAACATGGCAAAACCCTATCACTACAAAAAAAAAGTACAAAAATTAGCCCAGCGTTGTGGTGCACACCTGTGGTCCCAGCTACTTGGGAGGCTTAGGTGGAAGGATCACTTGAGCTCAGGAGGCAAAGGTTGCAGTGAGCCAAGATTGTGCCACTGCACTCCAGCCTGGGTGACATAGTGAGGCCCTGTCTCAAAAAAGGGAAAAAAAAATAAAGTTCATTATTTGAAACATAGTCGAGCCCACAGCTATCAGGGACATTTCTGAAACAAGTACCTTGGGCACCTATGTGCTTCCAAAGCTGTATGTGAAGCTACGTAACTACATGAGTTGTGCCATTCGCAGAAAGGTAGTCAAGAATCGAACTTGTGAAGCCTGCAAGGACCAAACATGTCCACCTGATTTAGACTTTTGAGTGCTGCCCCATGACCTCCACCAAAGTCCGTATAAGGAGCCGACTCCTTAAGGACTGAAGAAAAACTATCTTCTGGAAAAAGATAAAATGGAGATTATACTAAAAACAAAAACAAAAAGGTTTTCATCATCTGGCCCCAGTTTATATTTTCAACTTTTTATCCTGTTATTCCCCTGTGCCTTTTACATACTGATGGTTCACCACTGTTTCCTGCCTTCATACTTTAGTCATGCAATTTCCTCTGCTAGTATACTTTTATTTTTATTTATTGATCTATTTATTTATTTTTAAATTTTTGCTATTGTACTTTATTCATCTCTATCCACATAATTTTACTACTCCTTTAACGCTTAGCTCAAAAGTCACTTCCAAGAACTCTTTTCTGATTTTACCAACTGGAAATAACTTCTCTTTTCCAACTCCTTTAACTTTCTAATTTTTAGCAAATTAGATAAATATCCACTTTATTAGTATTTTGAGGATTGAGTGAACTAATTATGACTCTCTTTAATATCCCTTTCTAGACTGTAGAATCATTGAGAGCAAGATCTGATTCAGATTCATTTGGATGAATGCCACATTGCCTAGTGTAATACCCTTCATATAGTATGTGTACAGTAAATATTTAATAGATGAATAAATGTAACATATGAGTGCTTTTGCTTTTTTTTTTTTTTTTTTGAGACAGTATCTTGCTGTGTCATCCAGGCTGGAGTACAATGGCATGATCATAGCTCACTGAAGCCATAACCTCCTAGGCTTAAGTGGGCTTAAGTGGTCTTCCCACCTTGGCCTCCTGAGGACCTGGGACTATAGGCACGTGCCACCACGCTGGCTAATTTTTTTTTTTTTTTTTTTTGTAGGAATGAGGTCTCCCTATGTTGCCCAGGCTAATTTCAAACTCCTAGGCTCAAGCAATCCTCTGACCTTGGCTTCCCAAAGTGCTGAGATTACAGGCCTGAGCCACCGGGTTGGCCGGATTGTATCCTCAGTGCCTTAGTGTCTGGCATCTCTATATAATTGACACTTAGTAAATGTTTGAGACTGAACAGTGCAAAATTGTGATTCAAAAAGTCTTCATTAGGCTGCGCACGGTGGCTCACACCTGTAATCCCAGCACTTTGGGAAGCCGAGGTGGGTAGATCACCTGAGGTCAACGGTTCGAGACCAGCCTGGCCAGCATGGTGAAAACGTGTCTCTACTAAAAAATACAAAAATTAGCGGAGAGAGGCGGCTTGTGCCTGTAGTCCCAGCTACTCGGGAGGCTGAGACAGGAGAATCGCTTGAACCTGGAAGGCAGAGGTTGCAATAAGCTGAGATTGCGCCACCGCACTCCAGCCTGGGCACAGAGCGAGACTCTGTCTCAAAAAAAAAAAAAAAAAAAAATCTTTGTTATGTAATGTAACTTTGATACATTCTTCTGCTGATAACTAGAAAATATTTAGTATTTTATATTTGAGATTTAGTTCTTGCAGAAGTACAAGAGCCCTCAGTTCATGTGAGGCAGTATATTGTCATGGGTAAGAATATGAACTTTAAAATGAGATTGCCTAAGTTGAACAGTTCTCTGTACTACTTGCTAGTACAAGTTGATCTTGGGGAACTTAACCCATTTATATCAGTTGTCACATCTATAAAATGAGGAAATTAATAGTACCTACTTTATATAGTTGTGAGGATTATTTGGGCATATAAGTCAAACACGTAGAACAGTTCCTCAGACACTGTAAATGCCATGAATGTTAGCTAATTTATTGTTACTTCCTGAAAATGCACTGAACACGGTTCAGAACTTGAGTTTGTGAGTTAGGGTGTACATTCTTTTTAAGGAATAACACTCTGCTGACATCACATATCCTCTAGCTGTACATCCTGTCTGCTTCCTACTATTTTAACTAGGTATTGAATGGATAGCTGATAATCCCAGTTACATGACAGACAGTATTCAGCATGTAAATGTTAAATAAACAAGTCCTCTTGAGACATTTTAACTCAGAAAGGATTAACTAGTTCATGCTAAGGAACAACATATACTTTTGTTCACTGTATTTCCTTTGAAGGATACAATAACACATTTTATTTGTTCTGGTTGAATATACTTTCCCATTCAGTGCAGTTAACTCTTCCTAGGTGATAAACCCTTTACCGGTCTTCACTGACAAATTAAAATGACTATTTAACGTTCCCTGTATTATTTTGAACCTTAAAACTATTTTAACAGCCCTCTAAAATTAATCTGGCTCTGATTTTTTTTTCTTCTTTAATTTTTTTTTTTTTTTTTTTGAGACAGAGTCGCTGTCACCTAGGCTGGAGTGCAGTGGCGCGATCTTGGCTCATTGCAACCTCTGCCTCCCAGGTTCAAGCAATTCTCCTACCTCAGCCTCCCGAGTAGCTGGGATTACAGGCGCATGCTACCACGTCCAGCTAATTTTTGTATTTTTAGTAGAGACAGCATTTCGCCATGTTGGCTAGGCTGGTCTGGAACTCCTGATCTCAAGTGATCCACCTGCCTCGACCTCCAACAGTGCTAGGATTACAGGTGTGAGCCACCGCACCCGCCCTTCTGTTTTTTTAAATTTTAATAGAAACAAGGTCTCCGTATGTTGCCCAGGCTGGTCTTGAACTTCTTCGCTGAAGCAGTCCTCCCGAGTTCGCCTCCCAAAGTGTTGGGATTACAGAAATGAGCCACCACACCCAGCTTAGATATTTTTAATAACAGGTGAATTCTGAAATCTACATTTGTGTAAGATTAAAAGAATACATATGGTATTATTCCATTCATATAAAGTACAAATGCAGGGAAAACTAAACTATATTGTTTATGGATATATGCTTAGGTAGTAAAGCTATAAAGCAAAACAAGGGATTATCACGAAGATAGGTTTGTGGTTACCATGGGTGGGCGGCAGGGGGTGGGGAAGGGAATTATTGATTAGAAGTGGTACACAGTGATACTGGGCTGGTGCCTTGGGGTGATTACAAATTAAAGGAAGTGAATAGTTGCAAGCCTGAGATGAAAAGATTTGCTTTTTTATCCAGCTGTTTGTATTGCATTATTAATACATGCATATAATTGGTTTTAGTGCCTAAATAGCAAAATTTCAGACACATACTGACGAAAATGTATTACTTCTTCTGCAAAAGGGTCTTTTAACAAAAGTTGACACTTTCGTAATATAGAAGCCCTACTTTTCCTCCATACTTCTTTCTGTATTCTGAATCACCTAAAAAAAGCCATCTCAACTGGATCTTTTTTCCAGTGTGCTTTTCTTCTAATTCTAAAGATATTTGTTATATCTTCTTTGTACTTCCTCTTCTTCTTCTTCTTTCTTTATTTTTTTTTTTAAAGACTAGGTCTTGTTCTGTTGCCCAGGTGCAGTAATAGCTCACTATAGCCTGGAAGTCCCCAGCTCAAGTGACTCTTTTGGACTTCTGGGTTTTTTTGTTTGTTTTGAGATGGAGTCTTGCTCTGTCACCAGGCTGGAGTGCAGTGGCATGATCTCGGCTGACTGCAACCTCCAACTCCCTGGTTCAAGTGATTCTTCTGCCTCAGCCTCCCAAGTAGCTGGGATTACAGGCGTGCACCACCACACCCAGATAATTTTTGTATTTTTAATAGAGAAAGTGTTTCACCATGTCAGCCAGGAGGCTCTCAATCTCCTGACCTCGTGATCCACCTGCTTCGGCCTCCCAAAGTGCCGGAATTACAGGTGTGAGCCACCTCACCCGGCCTGGACTTCTTTAAAGTTAAAATGATTAGCTAGTTTCATTTGGCATCTTTAGATTTGAATTTGTCATCTACGTAGGAAAAAGAAGTTATATAATCTTAGGGACAGTAGAAAATGGTTTGTTTATATAGCCTTAGATACATAACAAAGCCATTAATGTTTTAAGAAACACCCCAAAGCCATCTGAGTAGCTACATGAATACATATGATTGGAGATTTGTGTTAGGTTTAGCTGTGATCTTAACCCTTGACATCATAGTATAGTGGTTAAGAGTAGAGGAAATAAACAACTAGGTAAATCTAGAATATAGGTTATTCTACAAAGAACTACCCTGAACTCGTCTCCCCCCTAAAAAGAAACAAGAGCTAGGGCACTGTTCTAGACTAAAAGACACTAGCAAGATGTGATGACCAAGTAATACATGAACCTAAATTGAATCCTGATTTTTGGAGGAAACAGAAATAAAATAAATTTGAGGGACAATTAGGGGAGATATTATGGTTAATTTTCTTATGTGTGGTAATGTATATTGTACTTATTTAGGAAGTTGTCATTATTATTAGAAGATGAATAACAACTGGATGCCGAAATATTTATGGTGAATGTCATAATGTCTTTATATTAAACAGTTAAGAAGTGTCTTCAAAATAAGATACGAATGCTTAAAAGAAAACACCTATGATCAGCCAGGCACGGTGACTCACGCCTGTAATCCCAGCACTTTGGTAGGCCGAGGCAGGCAGATCACCTGAGGTCAGGAGTTCGAGACCAGCCTGACCAACATGGAGAAACCCCGTCTCTACTAAAAATACAAAAAAAAATTAGCCGGGCTTGGTGGCGCATGCCTGTAATCCCAGCTACTCGGGAGGCTGAGGCAGGAGAATTGCTTGAACTGAGGAGGTGGAGGTTGTGGTGAGCCGAGATCGTACCATTGCACTCCAGCCTGGGCAACAAGAGCGAAACTCCATCTCAAAAACAAAAAAAACACTATGATCATTCTTTAAATCTCTGGTAGGATTTAGTAGCTTTATTTTCAACCCATCCTTTAGCTTCAAGGAAAAGCATTACGAAGTGGTGGAAAGAGTACTGAATTTGTTGTCAAAATTCTTGGAGTTTAATTTCAGCATCAATATTAACTCTCTAGGTGACTTTAAATAATTTAAATTATAATAATTTAAATAATTTGTGTAAAGCAAATCTGGCAAAATGTTTGAATCCCAAATTTGAATCCTGGCTCGGACAATTTCAAGTAGGACCTTGGTCACTTCACTTAACTTTTCTGTGCCTTCATTGTCTCGTGTAAAATGAAGATAATAGTAATGTCTACCTCATAAAAGTGTTGTGAGGATTAAATAGTATTATAAAGATAAAGTGCTCAGAATAGTGCCTGAGCATTCAACAAATGTAGCTGTTGCTGCTGTTACTGTTTTATATTTATTTTATTATCTATTACTTTGAAGAGAGCTTGGAAGACTCAAGAGGCAGAAAATATAAAACAGAAGTCCAGGCAGGCAGAACCCTCAAAACAGCTAGGCAAAGATCAAGCAGGAATTGTTATAATTAGGAAATGAGATCACACATGAAATCACCCTGCAGGGTCTAACCTGTAGTAGGTATTCATAAATGTTAGTTTCCTTCTGTTATCACTTTCTTTCCTTCCTCATTTTATAGTATTATTTAATCTGAGGCTTGCAGAGCACTATGTGACCATCCATTCTAATTCTGCTTGTTCTCTGCTTTTGGTTTGTATAACATTGAGTCTTTGAGGTGCCTTTGCACACATCTTATTTCATCTATTACATCTTGATTTGATGTTGGCTTGTTGCCTCTACTAATTACTACATAATACAGTTGAATAAAATATAGTTTAAGCATATACACAGAACTGTCTGAAAAGAAAAATCACGCTCTAGTGTTGACTGAAGATATATAATATTAAGAAAAATTATAGGTTATTTTATATTAAAACATATACTAATCAGAAGCTTAGAATCTGTCTATAATACCAAAATCTAATAGCCAGAAAACAGAATTTTGATTATTAAAAATAACTGATCAAATTTATCTACAATTTATATATTTCTGATAATTAAAGAAATAAGTGAGCCTCCAAAATATGGTAAGAATATTTTTTAAAAATCTATAATAAATCTTTAAATCTCTGTTAGAACTTGATAGCATTACTAACTCATCCTTTAGCTCCAAGGAAAAGCAGCATGAAGTGGTGGAAAGAACACTGAATTTGTTGTCCAAATTCTTGGAGTTTAATTTCAACACCAATATTAACTCTCTAGATGACTTTAAATACTCTAAACATCTTGGCATCTCAAGCCTCACTGTGCATTAGAATCACATGGGGAGCTTTTTAAAAAATGCAGATATAAAATTTCTGTCTCTTCTGAGATTCTGATTCAGTTGTCCTAGGATGAGGCATGGCCATTGATACAAATACATTTTAAAATTTCAGATTATTCTAATGTATAGCCAGGGTTGAAAACCTTTGTATATGTAGTTTCCTTGGAAGCTTAGGCAAAGGAGGCATCAAAGAGAATTGGCTTTTTATATCCTACACTGTCTAGGAGAGAGAGAGACTGAAACTGGGAGATGCGAACAACCTTTTCTAGACAGGTACTCTCTGCTCTGTGGCTCTGATGTTACGTTAGGTCTCACAGGAAGCTGGATTAGATTTTGCCCAAGACGATCTGTTTTTCTTTGCCCTGATTACTTGCTCTACAAGTAGTGTTCTGATTATTAAATCAGCCTCCTAGACACTTCAGAATTATAAAAGGATGTGCCTGAAATAATGCTTGAGCATTCTTTTTAGACACTTGAGTGTCTAGAATTGGTTCTCTAGTTTATCCATTAGTACCTTGTGAGTTTGCTTTTAGTCTCTCTTGGTTTGACCAACTCTGGGGAACTGACAGGGTCAAGTTTTGATCTCTAAGGGTGAATACCAGATCCTGATTCCTGGTAAATTTACCAAGTTAGTGACCCTTTGTTATCTCTTGACATTTGGACATTTTAAATTTATGGATATAAAACTCCCTGAAGCCGTGAAGAATTTGTAATAAAGTATTACAATAAAAATATAAAGAGAAATATGTAATAAAATCTTTCCTGTATACTCTTAAGACTGAAATAATCAGCTGTCCAAAGGCAGATTTTTTTTTGCCAGCTATGGTGGCTCACGGCTGTAATCCCAGCACTTTGAGAGGCCAAAGCAGGAGGATCACTTGAGCCCAGGAGTTCAAGACCAGCCTGGGCATCCTAGGGAGACCCTATCTCTACAAAAAATAAGAAAACTAACTGGGCTTGGTGGTACACACCTGTGGTCCCAGCTACTCAGGAAGCTGAGGTGGGAAGATCCCTTGGGCCTGGGAGGTCAAGGCTACAGTGAACCGTGATCACACTACTGCACTCCAGCCTGAGCAACAGAGCAAGAGTCTGTCTCAGTCAATCAATAAAGAAAGAAAAAGGCAGGTTTTTGTTTTGTTTATAATGATCCTGATTGACTGTTGGTGGAAATGTAAATTAATACAGCCATTATGGAAAACACTGTGAAGGTTCCTCAAAAATTAAAATAGAGGCTGGGTGTGGTGACTCACGCCTGTAATCCCAGCACTTTGGGAGGCTGAGGCAGGCAGATTGCTGGAGCTCAGGAGTTCAAGACCAACCTGGGCAGCATGGCAAAACCCCATCTCTACAAAAAAATACAAAAATTAGCTAGGCGTGGTGGTGCGTGCCTATAGCCCCAGCTACTTGGGAGGCTGAGGTGGGAGAATTGCTTGAGCCTGGCAAGCGGTGGTTGCAGTGGGCCAAGACTGCACCACTGCACTCCAGCCTGGATTACACAGTGAGACCCTGTCTCAAAAAATAAAATGAAATAGAACTACCATACGATCCAGCAATCTCTCTATTGGATATATATCCAAAGGAAATGAAATCAGGATGTTGAAGAGATACTGCACTCTCATGTTTATTGCAGCACTGTTCACAATAGCCAAGATAAGGAATCAACCTAAGTGTCTGTCTACAGATAAATAGAGAAAATGTGTGTGTCTGTGCGCATGCACCATATTCATATTCAGCCACAAAACAGAATGAAGTCCTGTTATTTGCAGCAACATGGATTAATCTGGAGGACATTATATTAAGTGAAATTAGCCAGGCACAGAAAGACAAATACTACATGATCTCACTCATGTATGGAATCTAAAAACAAGTTAATCTTGTAGAAGTAGAAAGTAGGATAGTGGTTATCAGAGGCTAGAGAGAAAGGATAGGAGAGGAGGATGGATAGAGGTTGGTCAGCAAGTACAAAATTACAGTTAGCTCCATCCATGTCCCTGCAAAGAACGTGATCTCGTTCCTTTTTATGGCTGCATAGTAGTCCGTGGTGTATATGTACCACATTTTCTTTATCCAGTCTATCATTGATGGACATTTGGGTTGATTCCATGTCTTTGCTATTGTGAATAGTGCTGCAGTGAACATACGTGTGCATGCATCTTTATAATAGAATGATTTATATTCCTTTGGGTATATACTCAGTAATGGGATTGCTGGGACAAATGGCATTTAGTGGGAGCTGAACAGTGAGAGCACATGTACACAGGGAGGGGAACAACACACACTGGGCCTGTCAGTGGGGGGCAGCCGGGAGAGGGAGAACATCAGGATAAATAGCTAATGCGTGCAGGGCTTGATACCTAGGTGATGGGTTGATAGGTGCAGCAAACCACCATGGCACACGTTTACCTGTATAACAAACCTGCATGTCCTGCTCATGTATCCCGGGATTTAAAATAAAATAAAATAACAGGCCAGGCGCGGTGGCCCATGCCTGTAATCCCAGCACTTTGAGAGGCCGAGGCGGGCGGATCACCTGAGGTCAGGAGTTAGAGACCAGCCCGGCCAACATGGTGAAACCCCATCTCTACTAAAAATACAAAAATTAGCTGAGTGTGGTGGTGGGCACCTGTAATCCCAGCTACTTGGGAGGCTGAGGCAGGAGAATTGCTTGAATCCAGGAGGTGGAGGCTGCAGTGAGCCAAGATCACGCCACTGCACTCCAGCTTGGGTGGCAGAGTGAGACTGTCCCAAAAAAAAAAAAAAATTACAGTTAGATGAGAAGCGTAACTGGTTTTCTGTTGTACAGTAGGGTGACTATGACTAATAATAATGTATATTTCAAGGTAGCTAGAAGATTTTGAATGTTATCACCACAAAGAAATGATAGATGTGACTGGTGTGGTGGCTTATGCCTGTAATCTTAACACTTTGGGAGGCCGAGGCAGGAAGATCACTTGGGCCTAGAAGTTTGAGACCAACCTGGGCAACATAGTGAGACCCTGTCTCTACAAAAAAGTAAAAAAAAATTAGCCAAGCATGATGGTGCATGCCTGTAGTCCCCGCTACTCAGGAGGCTGAGGTGGGAGGATCACTTGAGCCCAGGGGTTTGAGGTTTCAGTGAGCTATAATTGTGTCATTGCTCTCCAGTCTGGGAAAGAGAACAAGACCCTGTCTCTAGAAAAAAACAAATGATAACTTTAAAATTATATATGCGCTAAGTATCTTGATTTGATCATTATACAATGTATACACGTATTAACATATTACACTGGGCCAGATGCGATGGCTCATGCCTGTAATCCCAGCACTTTGGGAGGCCGAGGCGGGCGGATCACCTGAGGTCAGGAGTTAGAGACCAGCCCGGCCAACATGGTGAAACCCCATCTCTACTAAAAATACAAAAATTAGCTGAGTGTGGTGGTGGGCACCTGTAATCCCAGCTACTTGGGAGGCTGAGGCAGGAGAATTGCTTGAATCCAGGAGGTGGAGGCTGCAGTGAGCCAAGATCACGCCACTGCACTCCAGCTTGGGTGGCAGAGTGAGACTGTCCCAAAAAAAAAAAAAAATTACAGTTAGATGAGAAGCGTAACTGGTTTTCTGTTGTACAGTAGGGTGACTATGACTAATAATAATGTATATTTCAAGGTAGCTAGAAGATTTTGAATGTTATCACCACAAAGAAATGATAGATGTGACTGGTGTGGTGGCTTATGCCTGTAATCTTAACACTTTGGGAGGCCGAGGCAGGAAGATCACTTGGGCCTAGAAGTTTGAGACCAACCTGGGCAACATAGTGAGACCCTGTCTCTACAAAAAAGTAAAAAAAAATTAGCCAAGCATGATGGTGCATGCCTGTAGTCCCCGCTACTCAGGAGGCTGAGGTGGGAGGATCACTTGAGCCCAGGGGTTTGAGGTTTCAGTGAGCTATAATTGTGTCATTGCTCTCCAGTCTGGGAAAGAGAACAAGACCCTGTCTCTAGAAAAAAACAAATGATAACTTTAAAATTATATATGCGCTAAGTATCTTGATTTGATCATTATACAATGTATACACGTATTAACATATTACACTGGGCCAGATGCGATGGCTCATGCCTGTAATCCCAGCACTTTGGGAGGCCGAGGCGGGCTGATCACCTGAGGTCGGGAGTTCAAGACCAGCCTGACCAACATGGAGAAACTCCGTCTCTACTAAAAATACAAATTTAGCTGGGCAGTGGTGGTGCATGCCTGTAATCCCAGCTACTCAGGAGGCTGAGGCAGGAGAATCGCTTGAACCCAGGAGGCAGAGGTTGCGGTGAGCTGAGATCGTGTCACTGTACTCCAGCCTGGGCAACAAGAGCGAAACTCCATCTCAAAAAAAAAAAAATTACACTGTACCCCATAAATGTGTACAATTATGTGTCAATTATAAATAAAGTTGAAATTTTAAAAATGATCTGTGGCTGGCCGCAGTGGCTCATGCCTGTAATCCCAGCACTTTGGGAGGCCGAGGCGGGTGGATCACAAGGTCAGGAGATCGAGACCATCCTGGCTAACATGGTGAAACCCTGTCTCTACTAAAAATACAAAAAAATTAGCCGAGCGTGGTGGTGGGCGCCTGTAGTCCCAGCTACTTGGGAGGCTGAGGCAGGAGAATGGTGTGAACCTGGGAGGCAGAGCTTGCAGTGAGCTGAGATCGCGCCACTACACTTCAGCCTGGGCAACAGGGCAAGACTCCGTCTCAAAAACAAAAAAAAATCTTGTTTAGAAGGACATTGGGGAACTGAATGAATTATTATTTTGATTGCTGCTTTTTTTTGCACATTTATTTAATAAATGTTTATTGAGAACCTACCATGTGCTAATCATATAGGCCTTAGTAATCATCTTGGTTACTCTATCTTTCCTAAAAGTAAAACAAAAATAACCTAACAAAAACCCGCTAAGCTCTTCTGCTGCACTGAGTGCTACTTTTCTTTTCTTTTGTTTTTTTTTTTTTTTTTTGGCTAGATACACTCTCATTTTGCCTTTCCTCCCTTTTCTTTTTCTTTAATTTGTAGTATGGTACTTGTCTGCTTTCATGTTCTTACTACTATTGAACCTGCTTAGTAGATGAAGTAGCCAGATCAGAGCTTTTGTTTTGTGTAAGTTACTAATGGGTTATTTTACTATTCAAGTCTTTTTCCCCTGTCACTAAGTACTTGGTTGAGAAAAAATAATTGAATAGCTTTTTGAAATAAAACATGTCATTCATTCCAAAGAATGCAAAAGTACATATAGTTAATGAGAAGAGAGCTGAAAAACATATCCTGCTTAGTTTCCCAGGAAGCTAAGGGAAAAAAACATAAACTTACCTTGCCTTACCTAGAATTGGACCAGAATGTGGACCTTATATGAGACAGCTTGAAGCCTTGACCTTTGGGTACTTAGCTTGCTCTGAAATCAACAATTCAGAGGACTAAAGAGCCTTTGGTAATCAGTCAGGGTTCACTTGCAAGAGAGAGAAACTTCTCTGGTCTGGGCTAGGAATGACTTCTACTACAATATTTAAATTGGCCTGTCAGAGGAATGCTACCTTTGCTACAGTCAGAAGGTTGGCATTAGGAGGCCGACATGAAACTGCTGAGTTTGAGAATGCGCCATCTCAATACCAAAAAAACCCAGTAAAAACATAGGCAAAAGACTTGAGTAGGTGTTTCTCCAAGCAAAATATACAAAGGTCCAGTAAGCATATGAAAAGATGTTCCACATGGCTAATCATTACTGAAATCAAATCAAAATCACAATGAAATACCACTTTATGTCATAAAACGGCTACTATTAAGAAAACAGAAAATTATAAGTATTAGGAATATAGAGAAATTAGAACACTTTGTGCATATTTCTAGTAGGAATGTAAAATGGTTCAGCTGCTGTGGAAAATGATATGGTGACTCCTCAAAAAATTTAGCAGAATTACTGTACAAGCCAGCAATTCCACTTCTAGGTATATACCTGAAGTAAAAGCAGGGACTTGAACAGATACTTGTTTACCCATGTTCAAAGCAGTATTATTCACAATAGCCAGAAGATGAATGCAGCTTAAGTGTCCATGGATGGATGAATGTGTAAACAAAATGTGATATATACATAGAAGGGGATATTATTCAGCCTTAGAAAGAAAATTCTGGGCCGGGCGCGGTGACTCATGCCTGTAATCCCAGCACTTTGGGAGGCTGAGGTGGGTGGATCATTTGAGGTCAGGAGTTCGAGACCAGCCTGGCCAACATTGTGAAACCCCGCCTCTACTAAAAATACAAAAATTAGCTGGGTGTGGTGGCAGGTGCCTGTAGTCCCAGCTACTTGGGAGGCTGAGGCAGGAGAATTGCTTGAACCCGGGAGGCGGAGCTTGCAGCGAGCCAAGATCGTGCCACTGCACTCCAGCCTGGGTGACAGAGTGAGACTCCGTCTCAAAAAAAAAAAAGAAAGAAAGAAAATTCTGACATACACTACAACACAGATGAACCTTGAAGCCTAAGTGAAATAAGTGAGACACAAAAGAACGAATATTGTATGATTCTACTTATGTGAAATATCTAGAATAGGGAAATTCATAACAACAGAATGTAGATTAGAGGATACCAGGGACTGAGCATGAGGGGGATAGTGAGTTATTGCTTAATGGTTACAGGGTTTTTGCTTGGAGTGATGATGAAGTTCTGAAGGTGGATGGTAGTGATTGTGGCACAACATTGTGAATGTATTTAAGGAAACAGAACTATAACACTTAAAATGGTAAAAATGGTAAATTTTATGTATAGTTAACCACACACACAGAAAAGAGCATGTATCTGTTATGCAAGTATTAGGAAACCTCTACTACTGCCCCACAACTGCAGCTGCTTCATGACCCTTACAAAGTTAGTGACTGAAAACTGGAGAATTATGTGCACGTGGTCAACATTTCCATAATCCTTGTGGATAGCCAAAACTTCAGTAAAACAACTCCCATTTCACCATCTGTTTTCCGTATCTCATGAGCATCTCATGAGCATCTAGTTGGCTGAACCTGATTCACATTTGAATCCTAGTAGCAAGGGGCCCTGAGGCATAATGATTAGCTTTTCAGACTCTGTAGTAGGAGGAAATGACTAGAGGGAGACTAGAAAGGATACTGAGTGCTGCTTCATCATATCTGCCACAGGCACTGAGTCAGAGGTGATTTGTAGATGGCAGTGCGCCTTTTAGTCAGGTCACCATTGCCAGTAGTATTGAGAATGTCCTGCAGCTGATAAGTTGGAGAGGTAGGGTGGGGACAAAGTCATTATCTCTTTTTGCAGTTAATGGGCTGATTGTGCTATGGTATTTGCAGTTTTAATGTGGTAGAACACATCTGGATTTTTTAAATTATTGTAAAGAGATTTGGGTCACTCTAATGGGATGCATTAAAGACTCATTGACTAAAGACTATCTGGGCTAATGTTTAGTAGGAGTACCAAATGTAAGGTTGTTATGTTTATGATAAGCTTTTTTCATTTCATCAAGTATGGATATAAGAATATAATAGAAAATATACTGAGTTCTTTTGCTCTTAGGCTGCTGAAATCTCTAATTAGTATGAACTAAATTTGTTTGGAGAGAAAAGAAACAAATTTACTAGTAAAGCATTTACTTGCTGAAAATTGAACTTCTTAAAAACAGTTTTCAAAAATTCTAACCAGAGGTCACCCAAAAGATAAGATACTTCATATTGTTCAGAACAGTCCGGTGTTTTTATCTGTTATCTGTGACTTAAAACTAAGTTTGAATAATTCCTGTTGATAATCGGATTCTGCAGGAATGACTGTTCTCTCAGCACCTTGATAGGTATTGACCTTTGATGCTTGAGTGGTTTTTTCTTTCTTTTTTTTTTTTTTTGAGACGGAGTTTTGCTCTTGTTGCCCAGGCTAGAGGGCAATGGTGTGAACTCAGCTCACTGCCACCTCTGCCTCCCAGGCTCAAACAGTTCTCCCGCCTCAGCCTCCTGAGTAGCTGGGATTACAGGCATGCACCACCACGCCCAACTAATTTTTTTTTTTTGCATTTTTAATACAGACAGGGTTTCACAACATTGGCCAGGCTGGTCTCAAACTCCTGACCTCAAGTGATCTGCCCGCCTCGGCCTTCCAACGTGCTGGGATTATAGGCGTGGATCACCACCCATTAACATTTTGGACAAGTACCAAGCTTTGCATGAAATGCTTTTTAAGGTGGACCACGCTTTAATGGTGTAATAAGAGTTAGTATTTAAATCAGATTTGTTGATACAGTTATTCCACTTCTAGAAATTTAACCTAAAGCACTGCAATGCCATTTATAATAATAATAAAATAGTGAACAATTGCTAACAATGGGGAGATGGATAAATTATTGTATAGTCATACAACGGAATGTTTTAAAACTATCTTTTCAAAAGATATTTAATAGCATTAGACAGGACTCATGCAATAATGTTAAGCAAAATGATACAGAATTATGTATGATGTGATTTCTCTTTATAGAAAATTTTGTGTGTGAGAGAAATATAACAAATTATAAGGAGTGATTCTCTAGGGATTAGTTTTCAAATTTTCTGTTCTTCAGTGAATATATATTGCTTCTATATATTTGGCTTTTTATTATAGAGAGACTTAATTATAAAAGATTCAAACCATGCAGAAACTTGCAGACTAAAAACCCTAAAAATCCTTCCTCTGTCCCCGACCTAGAGAAATGGAGACCAATTCATCAATTTGTTTTTATATGGATTTTGTTTTTGGTGTCACATCTAAGAGATCTTTACCTAACCCAGGTCAGAAAGATTTTCTCCTAGAAATTTTCTAGTCTTAGGTTTTATGTTAGGTCTATGATCCATTTTCAGTTAATTCTTATATGTGGTAGAAGTATGAATTGAGGTTTTTACATATGGATATCCATTTGTTCCAGCATCATTTAATGAAAAGACTGTGTTTTCTCTACTGAATTGCCTTTGCACATTTGTAGAAAATCAGATATCTATATATGTATAGGTTTGTTTCTGGACTTTATATTCTGTTTCCTTCATTTATGTTAACACCACTTTGTCTTGATTTGAGTACTGAGATAGGCAGAAGTCCCCGGGTTCAAGCAATTCTCCTGCCTTAGCCTCCTGATTAGCTGGGACTACAGGCAAGCACCACCAAGCCGGGCTAATTTTTGTGTTTTTAGTAGAGACAGGGTTTTCCCATATTGGCCAGGCTGGTCTTGAACTCCTAACCCCAAGTGATCCAGCCGCTTCTGCCTCCCAAAGTACTGGGATTACAGGCTTGAGCCACCCCTCCCTGTCAAGATACAGAATTCTAAAATGACTCCTAATGACCTATGCTTTTGTATAATGGGAGGGACCTGTAATCCCACCTAATCATGGGATATCACTCCCATGGTGACTAAGAAAGGGAGATTATCCTCAGTGGACCTGATCTAATCAGACAAACCCTTAAAAGGGACTGGGCTTTTCCTGGAGAAATAATCCAAGTACAGGGGAAGGGAATTCAACACAGAAGAAGCTGCTGATTTTTGGGAAAAGAGGAGGCCATGCAGTAAAGAATTCGAGTGGTCGGTAAGCTTATGGTAATTTGTTACAAAGCAATAGAAAACAAATACAGGTAGTTGTATAATAAGTCTTTAAATCAGCTATTTATGAAATGTATCAATATCTACAAAATTAAAGGCCCATTGGGATTTTGATTGGAATTGGGTTGAATGTGCAGATAAGTTTGGGGAAAATTGTCCTCTTAACAGTATTGATTCTTCTGACCTACTCATTTCTCATTTTTAGGTGTTGGTCTTAGCAGTGTTTTTTGTTGTTTTCAGCATATAGGTCTTGCCCATGTTTTGTCAGATTTATCCCTGAGTATTTAATATTTTTTATGCTATTATAAATGGTATTTTATACATTTTAATTTTTGATCGTTTGTTGCTAGTATATGGAAATACAACTGATGGCTGGGTGTGATAGCTCACGCCTGTAATCCCACACTTTGGGAGGCTGAGGCAGGTGAATCTCCTGAGCTCAGGAGTTCGAGATGGGTCTGGGCAACATAGCAAAACCCTGTTTCTACCAAAAATATTAAAAATTAGCCAAGTGTGCCAAGTGTGGTACGCACGCACCTGTGGTCCCAGCTACTTGGAAGGCTGAAGTGGGAGAATGGCTTGAGCCTGGGAGGTGGAGGTTGCAGTGAGCCGAGATCGTGCCACTGCACTCCAACCTGGGTGACAGAGTGACACCCTGTCTCAAAAAAAAAAAAAAAGAAAGGAAGACAATTGATTTTTGTTTGTTGATATTATATGTAGCAATCTTGCTAAACTGACTTATTCTAGTAACTGTTTTTGGTATAGTCTATTGAATTTTCAACATAAATAATCAAGTTGTCAGCAAATAGAGTTTTATTTCTTCCTTTTTAATCTGTATGCCTTTTACTTTTTTTTTTTTTTTTTTCCCTCGAGATGGAGTCTCACTCTGTCTCCCAGGCTGTAGTGCAGTGGTGCGATCTCTGCTCACTGCAAGCTCCGTCTACCGGGTTCACGCCATTCTCCTGCGTCAGCCTCCCAAGTAGCTGGGACTACAGGTGCCTGCCACCACGCCCAGCTAATTTTTTGTATTTTTATTAGAGACAGGGTTTCACCATGTTAGCCAGGATGGTCTCGATCTCCTGACCTCGTGATCCACCTGCCTCAGCCTCCCAAAGTGCTGGGATTACAGGCGTGAGCCACCACGCCTGGCCTGCCTTTTGCTTCTTTTTCTTATCTTATTACACTGACCAGAACTTCTGATGTTTTGTAGAAGTGGTGAGAGTGACGGTCTTGCCTTGCATCTTTTTTTTTCCCTTACACTTGCTTTTTAAAAATATTTTATTTTTATTTTTGTTTTTGAGAAAGAGTCTCACTCTGTTGCCCAGGTGGCTCACTGCAGCCTCCACCTTCTGGGTTCAAGCAATTCTCCTGCCTCAGCCTTCTGAGTACCTGGGATTGCAGGCACCCACCACCATGCCTGGCTAATTTTTGTATTTTTAGTAGAGATGGGGTTTCACCATGTTAGCCAGGCTGGTCTTAAACTCCTGACCTGAGGTGATCCGCCTGTCTCAGCTTCCCAAAGTGCTGGGATTACAGGCATGAACCAACATGCCCGGCCTTTGTTATTGATTTCTGCCCTCATCATTATTATTTCCTTCTGCTTTGGGTTTAATTTTCTCTTTAGCTTCTTGGTGTTATTATTTTAGCTGATATTAGTGGATTTCCATTTCTCCCAACCTTTGTGCTATTGTTAACATATGTTTTACATATGTTATAAATCCCACAGTACATTGCTTTTTGTTTAAACAGTAAATTATCTTTTTTTTTGAGACGAAGTCTTGTTCTGCCACCAGGCTGGAGTGCAGTGGCACGATCTTGGCTCACTGCAACCTCCGCTTCCCGGGTTCAAGTGACTCTTCTGCCTCAGCCTCCTGAGTAGCTGGGACTATAGGCGCGTGCCACCACACCCAGCTAATTTTTGTATTTTTAGTAGAGACGGGGTTTCACCACGTTGGCCAGGATGGTCTCAATCTCTTGACCATGTGATCCGCCCGCCTCGGCCTCCCAAAGTGCTGGGATTACAGGCATGAGCCACCACCCAGCCTAAATTATCTTTTAAAGAAACTTAAGGCCGGGTGCAGTGCCTCCCATCACTTTGGGAGGCCGAGGCAGGCAGATTACCTGCCTCAGGTAATTTCATTGGAAATGAAATTTGGTCTTGAAAAACCAAACAAAACATCAATACAAATGAATATCCTTCTATCCTGAAGGACAAATGAATGAGGACAGCATCCTCTTCCTTTTCCCACAATGTAATAATTCTTGATTTGAGTGTTTATCATGGCCTTATAAATGCATTGTTGGCTATTAAAAACTTTCTGTGCTTCCTTACAACAAGCAAAGTTAAAAGCTGGTACTGCGGCCGGGCGCGGTGGCTCACGCCTGTAATCCCAGCACTTTGGGAGGCCGATGCGGGTGGATCACAAGGTCAGGAGATCAAGACCATCCTGGCCAACATGGTGAAACCTCGTCTCTACTAAAAATACAAAAATTAGCCTGGTGCAGTGGCACCGGCCCATAATCCCAGCTACTGGGGAGGCTGAGGCAGGAGAATCTCTTGAACCCGGAGGCAGAGGTTGCAGTGAGCCTAGGTCATGCCGCTGCACTCCAGGCTGGGTGATAGAGTGAGACTCTGTCTCATTAATAAATAAACAAACTAACTAAAATAATAAGAAAAAATGTATATATTTATGCATGTGGCTACCATGTGAACACCACATGTGGTGTTCATTTCTTTGTGTAGATTCATATTTTGGTATGGTAACATTTTCTTTCTGCTTGAAGGACCTTAAATTTTTGTAGTGCATGTCTGCTGGTGATGAAATCAGCCTTTGTGTGTCTGAACAAGTATTTGCCTTTGCTTGTGAATGATATTTCACTGGGCATACGGTTTTAGGTTGTTGTTTTTTTTTTTCTTTCAGTACTTTAAATATGTTGTTTCACTGTATTCTAGCTTGGCTTGAGCCCAGTAAGAAGTCTCTTATCATTCTTACCTTTGTTCCTAATGTGTCTGTTTTCTCTTTTTGCTTTTAAGATTTTCTCATTGTCACTGTTTTTAAGTAATTTGATTTTGATATGCCTTGGTATAGCTTTCTTCTTGTTTCTTATTTTTGGAGTTTGTTAAGCTTCTTGGATACACATGTTTATGGTTTTCGCCAAATTTGGAAAATTTTTGGCCATTGTTACTTCAAATATTTTTTTCTGTTCTCTCTTGTCTTTTGGAGGCTGTTTGATGTTGTTCCACCTCTCACTGATGTTCTTTCTTTGGTGTTTGTGTGTGTGGTAAAATATATACAACAAAATTTATAATTTAAACTTTTTTTTTTTTTTTTTTTTGGAGTTGGAGTCTCACTCTGTCACCCAGGCTGAAGTGCAGTGGCACGATCTCGGCTCACTGCAACCTCTGCCTCCCGGGTTCAAGTGATTCTCCTGCCTCAGCCTCCAGAGTAGCTGGGATTACAGGCACCCGCCACCATGCCAGGCTCTTTTTTTCTATTTTTAGTGGAGATGGGGTTTTCACAGTGTTAGCCAGGATGGTCTCCATCTCTTGACCTCGTGATCCGCCTACCTCGGCCTCCCAAAGGCCAATTACAGGCTGGGATTACAGGCGTGAGCCACTGCTCCCAGCTGAAATGATTTTTTTATATAGTTCAGTGGCGTTAAGTACATTTACTGTGTTGTGCAACCATTATCACCATCCATCTTTAGAACTTTTAAAAAATCTTCCCAAACTGAAATTCTATACCTATTAAAAAATGACTCATTCTCCTTGCTCCCAGTCCCTGACAGCCACCATTCTACTTTCTGTTTCTGTGAATTTCACTACTCTAGTTACCTCGTATAAGTGGAATCATACAGTATTTGTCCTTTTGTGACTGGCTTATTTCACTTAGTATAATGTCTTTAAGGCTCATCCATGTTGTAGCATGCGTCAGAACTTCCTTCCTTTTTAAGGCTGAATAATAGTCTCTTTTTTAAAGTTCTCTTTTTTTTCTGTGTTTTATTTTGAAAAGTTTCTTTTCTTTTCATTGTTTTTTTGAGACAAGCTCTTGCTCTGTTGCCCAGGCTGGAGTGCAGTGGTGCGATCTCAGTCCACTGCAGCCTTGAACTCCCGGGCTTAGGTGATCTTCTTGCCTGAGCCTCCGAGTAGCTGGGACTACAAGCATGGGCAACCATGTCTGGCTAATTTTAAAAAATTATTTATAGAGACGAGGTCTCACTATGTTGCCCAGGCAGGTCTTGAACTCATAGGCTTAAGCAATCCTCCCACCTCAGCCTCCCAAAGTGTTGGGATTGCAACCAGCGCCCTTGAATTGTTTCTATTGTTACTTAGTTACATTTATTGCTCTTACCTTCTGCAGTGGCTCAGCAGCTGTTAGTCCCATCCAGGGTATTCTTCATCTCAGATTATTTCATTTTATCTCTAGAACTTGGAGTTGCGTTAGTCTTTTTTTACGTATCTATTTCCTTTTTTTGTTGAGACGGTGCAGGGGCAGGGGGCATCTCCCTTTGTTGCTCAGGCTGGCCTTGAACTCCTGGCCGCAAGGGATCCTCCTGCCTTGCCTCCCAAAGTGCAGGGATTACAGGCGTGAGCCACCACCTGGCCATTATGTGTCTTATTTCTTCATTTAACTTTTTGGACAAATGTAATACACAATTATCATAACTGAGTTAATTTCCTTATCTGCTAATTTTATTAAATGTGTCAGTTCTTGATTGATTGATTGTTCTCATTATAAGTGATACTTTCCTGCTTCTTTGCATGCCTGACAATCTTTGATTAGATTCCAGACATTATGAATTCATTGTTGGACATTATGAATTCATTGTTGGGCTCTAGATACTTTGGTATTTCTATTAATATTCTTGAGCTTTTTGTGGGATGCTGTTCAACTACTTGAACAGAGTTTGATCCTTTTGAGTCTTCCTTTTAAGATTTGTTAGGATGAACCCAGAGACATGTTTAGTCAAGGGTAGGGTTTCTCAATAGCAGCACCATGGCATTTGGGGCCAAATAATTCTTTGCTGGGGGAGGGGATAGTCCTGTGCATTATAGAATGTTTAACATCATTCCCCCCAAAGTTGTAACAACCAAAAATGTCTTCAGACATTGCCAAATGTTCCAGGAAGTGGGGAGGATTGCCCCCGGTTGAGAGTTGCTGCCTTAGAGTTAGTTTTGCCTTACTTCTATGGCAAGATCTTTCTGTGTACTCTACCCAAAGCCGTTCATGAGACCTTTTTTCAATCTGGCTCTTTGGAATACGCACTTTTCTTGGCCTCATGTGAGTGCTGGGAATTCATTTGGGTGGTCTTTCCTTGGTCTTGGTTAGTTTCCTTACATACATGTGCTGATAGGCATTCAGCTAAATATTCAAGAGAGACCCGCAGATCTCTGGAGTTCTTGTCTGTGTATCTCGTCTCCAGTATTGTGCCCCATAAACACTAGCCATCTTAATTGCCCCAAACTCTCAGCTCCATCTCTTCAACTCAGTGAGCCTGCCAGGCCTCACATGAGTTTCCCATCCTGTGCCTCTTGTGGCTGGGAAACTCAAGGCTGTAACCTGGGGTAGTAGGGTTCACCTTATTTGTTTCCTGGCTCTCAGGGATTTTCCTGATGTCCAGTGTCTTGAAACTTTTTTTTTTTTTTTTTTTTTTGGGAGACAGAGTTTCGCTCTTGTTGCCCAGGCTGGAGTGCAATGGCACGATCTCAACTCACCGCAACCTCCGCCTCCCGGGTTCAAGCCATTCTTCTGCCTCAGCCTCCCAAGCAGCTGGGATTACAGGCATCTGCCACCACACCTGGCTAATTTTTTGTATTTTTGGTAGAGACAGGGTTTCTGCATGTTGGTCAGGCTGTTCTCAAACTCCCAACCTCAGGTGATCCGCCCACCTCAGCCTCCCTAAGTGCTAGGATTACAGGCGTGAGCCACCGCACCTGGCTGAAACTTTTTTTTCCGCATATATTTTGTTTGTTTTTTGGTTGTTTCAGGTCAGAGGATAAATCTGGTTCTTGTTAGTAAATCTTGGTCAGAAGCACATGTCCTTTAACAGATCATTTATTTGTATTAATTATTGATAAAAGCTGAATTCTTAAACATTTACTAATCTAATTTCCTTATTTTATCAATTTGTATTTATCATTCAAAGTCTCCTGTTCCCTGTAATTCCTTTGGTACAACATAAATATTAAATGGGCCCTAAAGCTTTTTATCATCTTTTAATATACCTCTTTCATGCAGGCTTTCACAGTGTTAGCTAAGTAGTGATTTAGTATGGGCCTCTTAACTATTATATAGTAGCATACAATTAAAGGGCATGCACTGACCTGATAAAGCAGAACAGTGAAATGTGTCATGCTTTTAGGGCATTCCCACAGCAGGCTCAAAGACTTCCAAGAGACTTCCATGTATAACTTATATTTTCTAGCAGCTAAAACGTCAGCATCAAAGCCTATTAGCCTGATTGAGGTTGTAAAGAACTGGTGAGCTAAGACAGTGGAAAAAAACATATAAAAGAAGAGAAGAATCATTTTGAACAGAGTATGAGAGGAAACTGTCCTAACGAATAATGCTACAAGAATGGGAGTGACATGGAACCCATTGGTGGTAAGCTGTTAGAGAAAGGGGAATGTTAACAGACTAGAAATAATGTGACTGAAGAAATCTGGCCTTGTATTTTTTATTTATTTTTTTTTATTTTTGAGACGGAGTCTTACTGTGTTGCCCAGGCTGGAGTGCCGTGGTGTGATCTCTACTAACTGCAGCCTTTGCCTGCCAGGTTCAAGTGGTTCTCTGCCTCAACCTCCCTAGTAGCTGAGATTACAGGCGCCCGCCACCATGCCTGGCTAATTTTTTTGCATTTTTAGTAGAGACGGGGTTTCACCATCTTGGCCAGGTTGGTCTTGAACTCGTGACCTCGTGATCCACCCGCCTCAGCCTCCCAAAGTGCTGGGATAGGCGTGAGCCACCATGCCCGGCTGGCTTTGTTTTATGTGAAGGAAACTTGTCTCTCAGATATGCTATATCATAACCACTACAGA
This sequence comes from Gorilla gorilla gorilla, assembly GCF_029281585.2. NCBI lineage: Eukaryota > Metazoa > Chordata > Mammalia > Primates > Hominidae > Gorilla > Gorilla gorilla. Next base: position 40,602,320 of record NC_073232.2, on the reverse strand, counting down.
GATTATAGCATGTGCTTGCTGGATATCCAAGGATGAAGTAATTTAGTCAGAGATACTTTGGGTAAAAGAAGATATGTATAGTAGGTAGGGTGAAAGCATCTAGTTATCCATGTGAACTAAAACAGCAAAATCATATTTCTAATGGAATTGTATATATGATATAATAAATGATATAAAATAATATAATAAATGTGTAAGTTCCATGTGTTAAAGTGAATAAATCATAATTCTTTGACATTTGAGGTGGTGATGATATGCTATAGCTAAAAGGAGTTAAGAGTTTTTGTTATTCCATGATGCATAAGAATTAGACAACTTTGTAAAAAATACGACTCCTTGTAAATGGATGTTATAATAATTTTCAAAGACAGGGAAACTATGTGGGTCAATAATATAAGTTCTTTTGTGAAACAAAATATGACTTAAGTCTTCCAAAAATTACGATTGCTTTTAGTAATAAAGAAATAAATACTTAATGTTTAACTGACACTTCCCTGACATTCATCTGTGGGTGGATTTTATCAAGCTTATTTCTTGTTTTCTAAATAGTTTTGATGATATAAGTGGTGCTCATGTAGTTAGTGTCTGCCTTTGCTAAGTTACTGTAAGTCTTCCTGGCAAGAGTTTATGTGGGTAGGGAAAGAATGCAGAGCAATACCAGCTTTTTTTTTTTTTTTTTTTTTTGAGGCAGAGTCTTGCTCTGTCGCCCAGGCTGGAGTGCAATGGCACAATCTCGGCTCACTGCAAGCTCTGCCTCTCAGGTTCACGCCGTCCTCCTGCCTCAGCCTCCCAAGTAGCTGGGACTACAGGTGCACGCTGCCACGCCCGGCTAATTTTTTGTATTTGTAGTAGAGATGGGGTTTCACCTTGTTAGCCAGGATGGTCTTGATCTCCTGACCTTGTGATCCACCCGCCTCGGCCTCCCAAAGTGCTGGGATTACAGGCGTGAGCCACCGCGCCCGGCCGCAGTACCAGCTTTTAACTTTGCTTGTTGTAAGGAAGCACAGAAAGTTTTTAATAGCCAACAATGCATTTATAAGGCCATGATAAACACTCAAATCAAGAATTATTACATTGTGGGAAAAGGAAGAGGATGCTGTCCTCATTCATTTGTCCTTCAGGATAGAAGGATATTCATTTGTATTGATGTTTTGTTTGGTTTTTCAAGACTTTGAAAATAAAGTTTAATCTAACATATATAGAGAAAAGTATAGATCACAAGTATACAGCTTGATGAATTTTCACAAAAGGAACAAACTCATATAACTAATGCAGATTTTTAAAAAAGAACATTTGTATTAGAATAGTTTTTTTTTTTCAAGCTGGGTAATAGGCACATAGGTGTTTGTTGTATCATTTTATTCTTTTATGCTTTGAAGTTTGCCTACCATTTTTAAAAAATTATCTCAGGAGGAAATACAATCTTCAGAGGTCTGGAAAGTGTCAGAAAACCTACAGGCTTTAATAGTTGAGAAATAGTGTTTTTTTCCATGTAGGCCTTTGTCTCCTATGTATCTGATATACTTTATAAACCTGAGAAGGCCCAAGTAACTGAATGTTTTACAATAAAAGAAGAACATAAATAGAGCTGTGTGAAATCAAAGTAGTAAAAATTATTGGTACTTTTTAAAACATAGCACCTTATTGGCCTTTTATTCTGCAGTATAAAGTCTGGGTCATCAAATTTGTGAGTACATGGAAATGACAGTTTTCTTTTAAAAATTTTATTGCTAAAGTCCATGATAGTTTAAGAATAAAATGCCCTATTCAGTTCTATAATGTAATATTCAAAGCTGTAGAAAGAACTGAGTTATTATTGATATTCAAATATATGTCTAGTTTAAAGGCTTCATATCTGTTATAGAAATCATTATGTGTACAGTAGTTAGAAATACGCTTAATCTAAAGGGTTCCCTGGAATTACAGTTATCTACTTTCCTTTATGTTTATTTCCCCCCCGGTGGGGAGATACGTTTTCCATGAACATGCAGATTTCAGAAATTGGATTTTTTTCTCTTTTCTTTGATTTTTAAAAATATAATAAATCTTCCTATATTTCTTGGTTTTATGAAAAGTATTAAAATGGGATTTTTCTCAGTTCTCGAGTAGGCTTTTTAATTAAATTGTGACTCATGCAGTGGAAAAGCCATTTGTAAAATGTCTTTCTGTAAAAAATGTTTGGTTATTAAATTTTCTTCTGCTGTTGGAGTCATATGCATAAAATTATTAGTGTGTTAATCTATTGAAAACCATTCATTATTGAATAATTTTTGTTTCTTTTACTCTAGAAACCAATAGGATAGTGTAGGTAAATTACTGTTTCTGGGGTGCGTGTGTGTGTGTGTATATCTATCTCTCTCTCTCTCCATATATATATATATATATATATATATATATATATATATATATATATATATATAGTTTTTTGTTTTTTTTTCTTTGAGACGATCTCCCTCTGTTGCCCAGGCTGGAGTGCAGTGGCACAACCATGGCGCACTGCAGCTTTGACCTCCCAGACTCAGGTGATCCTCCCACCTCAGCCTACCAGGTAGCTGAGACTATAGGTATCCCACCATGCCCAGGCTAAATTTTTTTTTTTTTTTTTTTTTTGGTAGAGATAGGGTCTTGCTATGTGGCCCAGGACTGGTCTCAAACTCCTGGGCTTAAGTGATCCTCCCAACTCAGCCTCCCAAAGTGCTGGGGATTGTAGGCATGAGCCACTGCGCCTGGCCTGTTTCTGGTGTATTTATGTGTGTTTGTCTTTGAAGAAATTGTTAGGACACACTGAAGCTTTTGTTTTGTTTTCCTGTTTTCTCTCTATAGGCAGCGGAGGAGGAAATGGCAGGTCCTAATCAACTCTGCATTCGCCGCTGGACTACCAAGCATGTAGCTGTGTGGCTGAAGGATGAAGGCTTTTTTGAATATGTGGACATTTTATGCAATAAGCACCGACTTGATGGAATCACATTGCTAACATTGACTGAATATGATCTCCGGTCTCCTCCTCTGGAAATCAAAGTCTTAGGGGACATTAAAAGGTTAATGCTCTCAGTCCGAAAATTGCAGAAAATACATATTGATGTTTTAGAAGAGATGGGCTACAACAGTGACAGTCCCATGGGTTCCATGACCCCTTTCATCAGTGCTCTTCAGAGTACAGACTGGCTCTGTAATGGGGAGCTTTCCCATGACTGTGACGGACCCATAACTGACTTGAATTCTGATCAGTACCAGTACATGAATGGTAAAAACAAACATTCTGTTCGAAGATTGGACCCAGAATACTGGAAGACTATACTGAGTTGTATATATGTTTTTATAGTATTTGGATTTACATCTTTCATTATGGTTATAGTCCATGAGCGAGTGCCTGACATGCAGACCTATCCACCACTCCCAGATATATTCTTAGACAGGTAAGTTTTGTTTCTAGTTGCTAAGTTTGTAGGATGTTGCTATAATTAACAGCAATGATACTATATTTATGATAATTATATTGTTTCTTATTGTGGTAGATGCATATTTTCCATTTGCTTTATCTGGCAGTATAAAATGCTTTGAAATTACCTTTTTCACTTAGAGTAAATTAGGCCTTAAGCCTAGGTGTGTGAGAAAAACCACTGCTCTTTTAATTTTTCAATTTAATTTAATTTTAATTTTAATTTAATTTTTTATTTTGAGACAGTCTCACACTGCACTGTCACCCAGGCTGGAATGCAGTGGCACGACCATGGCTCACTGCAGTCTCAACCTCCCGGGCTCAAGCAATCCTCCCACCTCAGCCTCCCAGGAAACTGGGACTGTAGACATGTTCCACCATGCCCAGCTAATTTTTAAGTTTTTTGTAGAAATAGACTCCCACCGTGTTGCCCAGGCTGGGTGAACTCCTGGGCTGAAACGATCCTCCCACCTTGGCGTCTTAAAGTGTTGGGATTACAGGCATGAGCCATCATGGCCTGGACTGCTTAATTTATTTTTGTGTAGTTATAGCTCCTTGGGTACTTCAGATTTTTTGAGACAGAGTCTCGCTCTGTCACCCAGGCTGGAGTGCAGTGGCATGATCTTGGCTCACTGCAACCTCCACCTCCCTGGTTCAAGCCATTCCCCTGCCTCAGCCTCCCGAATAGCTGGGATTACAGGAGCACGCCACCAGGCCCAGCTACTTTTTTTGTATTTTTAGTAGAGATGGGGCTTCACCATGTTGGCCAGACTGGTCTTGAACTCCTGACTTTAGGCAGTCCGCCCACCTCGGCCTCCCAAAGGGCTGGGATTACAGGTGTGAGCCACCGTGCTTGGCCAGGTACTTTAGATTTTAAGAGGGTATCTGGAATGATGTTTGTAATAAATGGAACTTGGTTGCCTTTTTTTTTTTTTAATGAAGAATAGGGTTCTGCTTTTTCAAAAATATTGATGGTGTCATATCACCAAATGAATTGGAACTATCACAAAGAGGACAAGTGGATTCAGTGATAGCATGCTGTTTTATTAAATATTGAATATGTAAAAAAATGTAGTATATGTGTAACATATGAAAAATAAGAATAGAACAGTAGGCCAGGCATGGTGGCTCATGCCTATAATCCCAGCACTTTGGGAGGCCCAGGTGGGAGGATTGCTTGAGTCCAGGAGTTCAAGACTAGCCTACAAGTTCAAGACTTGCAACATAGCAAGACCCCCATCTCTCCAAAAAATTAAAAATTAGCCAAGCATGATGGCACATGCCTGTACTCCTAACTACTCAGGAGGCCAAGGTGGGAGGATCACTTGAGCCTAACCGGTCGAGGTTACAGTGAGCTATAGTTACACCACTGCACTCCAGCCTGGGCAGCACTGTGAGACCCTGCCTGTCTCCAACAACAACAATAATAATAAAATAGTAAACAAGTACTCAGAACTGTTTTCACATTTTTGATTTTTAAATCTTTTAAAAATTTGGGTATTACTTTCTTGTTTGTTAGTTTTTGGGTTTTTTTTGTTTTTTAGATGGAGTCTTGCTCTGTCACCCAGGCTGCAGTACAATGGCACGATCTCAGCTCACTGCAACCTCCGCCTCCTGGGTTCAAGTGATTCTCCTGCCTCAGCCTTCCGAGTAACTGGGATTACAGGCACCCACCACCACGACCGGCTAATTTTTGTATATTTAGTAGAGACGAGGTTTCACAATGTTGGTCAGGCTGGTCTCGAACTCCTGACCTCAAATGATCCGCCCACCTCAGCCTCCCAAAGTGCTGGGATTACAAGCGTGAGCCACCACGCTTGGCCCCTTGTTTGTTTTTTATAAAACATTTTGCCCTTCTAAAAGTGCCTTTGCTAGGCGTTAGGGCTCATACCTGTGATCCCAGCACTTTGAGAGGACGAGGCAGGTGGGATCACCTGAGGTCAGGAATTCGAGACCAGCCTGGCCAACATGGTGAAACCCCGTCTCTACTAAAAATACAAAAACTAGCTGGATGTGGTGGAGGACACCTGTAATTATCTCAGCTACTCAGGAGGCTGAGGCAGGAGAATTGCTTGAACCTGGGAGGCAGAGGTTGCAGTGAGCCAAGATCGCGCCATCGCACTCCAGCCTGGGTGTCAGAGCGAGACTGTCTCAAAAAAAAAAATACATAAAGTAAAATAAAACTGCCGTGTAGTATTTGTATTTTAAAATGAAATGAATTTAAAATGTCCATGTTCCTATGCCAGAATAATGTATACATCTCATTTTGCTCCCTGTCAAACCCCAACTAAAACTATAGTAAAGAGGTTTTTTTTGTTTTGTTTTTGTTGTTTTGAGATAGAGTCCAGGCTGGAGTGCAGTGACACAATCTCGGCTCACTGCAACCTCTGCCTCCCGGGTTCAAGCTATTCTCCTGCCTCAGCCTCCCAAGTAGCTAGGATTACAGACATGTGCCACCATGCCCAGCTAATTTTGTTGTATTTTTAGTAGAGACAAGGTTTCACAGTGTTGGCTAGGGTGGTCTCGAACTCCTGACTCAAATGATCCACCCACCTGGGCCTCCCAAAGTACAGGGATTACAGGCGTGAGCCACCATGCCCGGTGAACTGTAGTAAAGAGTTTTTTGTTTTTGTTTTTTAAGTAAGCCCACAGGATGGAGTGGATAAAATAGGAGAAAACAGCCATACATTTTTGGAAGTTGGAAGACGGATGGATGAGTGGCAATTGACAAACCCAAAATTAACCTAATTATAAAATTTGAGCAACGGGGAAAACTGAGAACCAACCCAGTTTATATTGCAGATTTCTCCAAAGTAAGGAGAACTTATTGAAAGCTGTTTAAGAAGTTGTTATATCCGTGTATCTCCTCTCCCCTTCTATACAGTTTTTCCAACTGTAAACAGAAGACCACAAGGAAGTAAGGAAGAAATCATGTGGCTGTCTGGGGAAAATAGTACTTTAGGCAAAGCAAACAGCTGGGTGCAAAAATCTGAACTGGGAGTGTTCCTGGCAGGTTTAAGAAACAACCAGTGAGAGATGAGCAGGTCTGAGAGGAGACAAGAAGCCAGGTTGTGTAAGGACTTGAGGACCATTGTAAGGACTTCAGCTTTCATTCTAAATGAAAAGGGAAGCCACTGGAAAGTACTGAGGACAAGAGTTGAGGGATCTAACTTCTATTTTAAAAGGTCATTCTAGTTGTTGTATTGAGAATACCCTGGGGGTGTGGGTGGGGATCTAGAGATCATTTAAGAATTTATTAAATTCATCTAGACAGAGATTTTAGATTGGATGAGAACAGTGGTAGCGGTGGTATGAAAGAGTCAAATTCTATATATATTTTGAAATTAGAGCTAACAGAATTTGCTGATGAATTTGGATTTGATGAATTAAGAGAGAGAAATCAAATATTATTCCAAGATGTTTTTTGTTTTTTGTTTTTTTTGAGACAGGGTCTCACTCTGTTCTCCAGGCTGGAGTTTAGTGGTGCATTCATAGATCACTGTAACCTCAAATTCCTAGGCTCAAGTCATCTCCTTCCTTAGCCTCCCGAGTCACTAGGACTACAGGTGTGTGCCACCACACCTGCCTGATTTTTAAATCTTTTGTAGAGATGGGGTTTTGCTATGTTGCCTAGGCTGGTCTCAAACTTTTGGCCTCAAGTGATCCTCCCATCTCTGCCTCCCAAAGCACTGGGATTGTAGGTGTGAGCTACCACCCCCCCAGCCTATTCCAAGATTTTTAACCTGAGCATCTGTAAAGATGGAGTTGCCATTTACAGAGATGGGAAAACTGTGGAAGGAGCTGACTTGGAGGGAAAATTAAGGGTTTGGTTTTCGACATGTCAGGTTTGAAATATGTTTTGTAGCAAAATCAGATGTCAAGGAAGAGATGGAAATATGAGCAGAAGTTCAGAGAGATTGAGAGAGACAGAAATCTAGGCTAAGATTTGGGAATGGGCAGAGAGAGAGAACAGTATGCCAGAAGCCAAGGAAAAAAATATATATATTTTAAGAAGTTTAGGAACAATTGGCTGTAGCAAATGCTGCTGAGAGGTCAAGTAAGATGAGGATAATTGACCATTGGCTTTAGCAACATGTTGGTCATCAGTGACTATGACAAGAGTTAATAAGGGCAAAAATGGGTTATAATAGGTTCAGGAGAGAATGTGAGATGTACTGGAATTTACATGAAGGTACTCCACAAATGTGAAACAACATGAGCACAACAGTATTTGTTGTGACATTGTTTGTAATAATTATAAATATTGTAAATAATCTAAATGCTTACCCATGGGAAGCTGATTGAATAGACTATCATACATCTATACAGTGGCATACTATTTAATCATAGAAAAGAATGAAGACAATTTCTCTGAACTGATACAAAATGATTTGCAGGAAAAACTCAGCAACAATAGCACTATGAGCACACAGATCATGGTTTTAAAATACTGTTCCCAGGCCAGGTATGGTGGCTGACTCCTGTAATCCCAGCATTTTGGGAGACCCAGGCGGGAGGATTGCTTGAGCCCAGGAATTCTAGCCCAGCCTGGACAACCTAGTGAGATCCAGTCTCTACAAAAAATTAAAAATTAGCTAGGTGTGGTGGTGTATGCCTGTAGTCCCAGCTACTTCAGAGGCTGAGGCAGGAGGATCACTTGAGCCCAAGAGATTGAGGCTGTAGTGAGCTGTGATCATGCCACTGCACTCCAGCCTGGGCAACAAAGCGAGACCTTTTGTTTGTCTCAGTAAGTAAGTAAGTAAACAAATAAATACATACCATTCCTCACGAAAATGAACTAGATCAGGGCTGAGACCAAGCAAACAAAAATTGTGGGGTGAGAGGGGAAGCTCTTCAAGAATAATACGAGCAAATAAATGTGGACAGCATGATTATTCTGCCTCCTCCAGTGTATTCAGGCAAGTCATCAGTAGATGATAAAATCTATTAGGTGAAAGGCCACTGAGGGGGAGCTTATTCACATGATCTGAAAGTTTCATCTCACCTATTACTTAATTACAGAGGGAATGAGGTAGCTTTACAATGGCAAGATCTGACATGCATCACCTTAACCAAATGATCAAATGTAGCATCACAGTGGGACAAACAGACATTATGTGCATTGGACGTGATGTCCACAGCATCACCTGTGTAATCATCTTGTCCAAAAAAAAAAAAAAACTTTAACCTATATCTAATCACGAAGAAACAATCAGACAAATCCAGAACGTGGAACGTTCTACAAGACAGCTGACATGGACTCTAAAAATGTCAGTGTCATGGCAGGCAAAATCCAGGGGGAAATGTAAGGGAAATTGAAAAGACAACCAAGAGCCACGTGAAATTTAATTAGATCCTATATCAAGAAAACAAAAATAATGCTATACAGGACATTTTTGGGACAATTAGGAAAATTGGAATATGGACTGCATGTTAAATAATGATACTAAATCAGTGTTACAATGTCCTTGGTGTAATAGTGTGTTGGGTTATGAGGAAGATATCCTTGTTCCTAGAGAAACAAAGGGGAGAAGTGTCATAATGTCTGCAGCTTACTTCGGGGAGGGGTTCACCTCCCCGAAAAGAGTATGTGTGTATATGTGTGTAGGTATGTATAGAAAGAATGAAAGCAAGCAAATGTGGCAAAATGTTAATTATTGTAAATGATGAGTTTAGGTGAATAATATAGTGTTGATTCTTTTAACTTTTTTTGTAGGATCAGAATTTTTCAAGTTAAAAGAATTAGGCAAAGAAATGATGAGGGAGAGAGAGAGAGAGAGAGAATAGGAACAGAAATTGGAGACAAAGTCTTTCCTGTAGGGGCAAGTTTTCCTGGAAGGGCAGCAGAGAAAGGGAGCTGTAGCTTGGGCAGGAGTGGGGAAGGATCTAGGGTCAAGAGGGCATTTGTTCGTTTTTGTTTTTTTGATTGGCTATATGATAGCATGTTTGTTGTATTGATAATAAGAATGACGCAATGTAGGGGGGTAATGATGGTAGAGGAAAGAGAGGGTACAATGTTAGAACAGTGCCCTTGAGTAGATGAAAAGGAATGGTACCTTGTGGCTGGGAGAGGCTGGCCTTAGGCCCTTGGGCTGTTCCTTCATAACAGAGGGGAAGGTAGAAAATAGGAAAATAGGTGGAGGTTGCCATATGTGATGGTGGAGCACAACGAAGTGCTCTCCTGATTGTTTTTATTTTCTCTGTTTAAAGACAAAATGGAGAGGAGGATGGAGGCTTGAGGAGGAAGGATGAGATGTATAAAATAAGCCATCTAGGAGAGTAGGAGAGTGAATAGACTTGTGTAATGCATTAGCAGCACTTAATGGTCTCCTTGAGGTTAGTAGTCATATTAGCATTGTGTGTTTTTACCAGCCTCATTCAACAACAGATACAGGTATGGAATAGGTGGAGAACTGGATTTAAGCAGGGTTGAGTTTTGCTAGGCAGTACAATGAAGGGAAAAGTGGCAAGGGAGTGGTTTTAATGAGGGACCATGGACTGATATGAACGAGGAAAGAAGTAAGGCCGGGCGCGGTGTCTCATGCCTATAATCCCAGCACTTTGGGAGGCTGAGGCGGGTGGATCACCTGGTCGGGAGTTCAAGACCAGCCTGACCAACATGGAGAAACCACATCTCTACTAAAAATTCAAAATTAGCCAGGCATGGTGGTGCATGCCTGTAATCCCAGCTACTCGGGAGGCTGAGGCAGGAGAATTGCTTGAACCTGAGAGGTGGAAGTTGTGGTGAGCTGAGATCACACCATTGCACTCCAGCCTGGGCAACAAGAGCAAAACTCTGTCTCAAAAAAAAAAGAAAAAAAGAAGGAGGTAAAGGATATAAGGTAGATGAAAAAAATAATAAAAAACAAGCAAAAAATAAAAAAAACAAAGCATAGCGGGAGAGCAGGAAATGGTCCAGCAGAACAATGAGGCTTTTATTATTTTAAAGTATACAGGCTGGGTGCGGTGGCTCATGCCCGTAATCCCAGCACTTTGGGAGGCCGAGGCAGGTGGATCACCTGAGGTCAGGAATTCGAGACCAGCCTGGCCAACATGGCGAAACCCTGTCTTTACTAAAAATATAAAAATTAGCCGGGCGTGGTGGCATGCTCCTGTAGTCCCAGCTACTCCAGAGGCTGAGGCAGGAGAATTGCTTGAACCTGGGAGGTGGAGGTTGCAGTGAGCTGAGATCATGCCACTGCACTCCAGCCTGGGTGACAGAGCGAGACTCTCTCAAAAAAAAAAATAATAATAAAGTATACAATTCAGTGGGTTTTAGTGTATTTACAAAGTTGTACAGCCATCACCACTAATTCCAGAACATTTTCATCATCCTGGGAAGAAACTCATACCCATTAGCAGTCATACTCTATTCCTTCCTTTCTCCAGACCCTAGCAACCACTAATCTACTTTGTTTCTATGAATTTGTCTATTCTGGACATTTCATATAAGTGGAACCATACAATATCGGGTCTTTTTGTGTCACTCAGCATAATATTTTCAAGATTCATCTGTACTGTAGCATGTATCAGCACTACCTTCTTTCTTATTACCAAATAATATTCCATTGTATGGATGTACCAATTTTGTTTATCCATTTATCAGTTGATAGGTGTTTGTGTTGTTTCTACTTTTTGGCTATTATTAATAATGCTGCTGTGAACATTCATATGCAAAGTTTTGTGTAGACAAATATTTTTTTTTCTTTTTTTTTTTTTGAGACAGAGTCTCACTCTGTTACCCAGGCTGGAGTACAGTGGTGCGATCTCAACTCACCGCAACCTCCATCTCCTGGGTCAAACGGTGCTCATGCCTCAGCCTCCTGAGTAGCTGGGATTACAGGTGCACACCACCACACCCAGCTAATTTTTGTATTTTTAGTAGAGACGGGGTTTCACCGTGTTGGCCAGGCTGGTCTCAAGCTCCTGACCTCAAGAGATCCGCTCATCTCAGCCCCCACAAAGTGCTAGCATTACACGTGTGAGCCACCACACCCAGCGGGACATATATTATCAATTTGCAGTGAGGATTTCAAACCAAATTTTGCCTAACTCTTTTTACTTACTATGCCACTCACTAAAACTCCATGGTCTTAAACATCTAAACTTTATTCATAGGAGAATGGTAGCAGATGCTGTCAGTGTTCCTTCTGTATCCCCTCAGATCCCTTTTCCATTTTCTTGCACATGGATACTCCCAACATCCAGCAGATATGTCTCTGTTGGAGGGCTGCTCTTTGCCTGCTTGGAAAGAAAGCCAAAAAGTACTTGGAAATTTACTTCCCACCAGCAGCTGTCCTTAACCAGTGACTCATTTCTCTTTGCCCTAATTGGGACGACATTTAGATTGGACCTACACTGTCCCAAATTCCCCATAAGCCTGAGCCAAAGTTACCCTTTCCTGAGTTCTCCACAGGGCTTTGCTTGATGTCTCACCCTTGCTTTGCTTCCTTGCCTTCTAATCTCATAACCCACTACCCTGTGGGTTTTCTTTGAGAACATTTCCCTGTAATTGACTTTCACACTGATCTTTGTTTCAGGGTCTGCTTCTGAAGCTTATTTTACACAAATCCAATATGTTCAGCATATAGAAACAGAAAATTAGAAGAAGATAGGAATGTTTCTAGAAGCAGGCCCACCTACAGCAGTGAGAAGTGAGAGCTGATAACCATAATAGCAAGGGAGGAAACAAAAGTACTATAAAAAGCAAACATAAATAATGGAAAAACTACATCAATCTGGGGCTTAACTGCCCTTCATTTCTCAGTAGTCTCCGAGGTCATTACCATATACAGTGTAATAATCAGTGTTCATAGTGATGACTCTAAATTACTAAAGAAAATTAAATTTTTTTTTTTGAGACAGAGTCTTGCTCTGTCGCCCAGGCTGGAGTGCAGTGGCGCGATCTCGGCTCACTGCAAGCTCCGCCTCCTGGATTCACGCCATTCTCCTGCCTCAGCCTCCCAAGTAGCTGGGACTACAGGCACCCGCCACCACGCCAGGCTAATTTTTTTTTTTTTTTGTATTTTTTAGTAGGGATGGGGTTTCACTGTGTTAACCAGGATGATCTCGATCTCCTGTCCTCGTGATCCGCCCACCTTGGCCTCCCAAAGTGCTGGGATTACAGGCGTGAGCCACCATGCCCAGCCAAGAAAATTAAATTATATCCAGAAAAAAGGCATATCCATGTATAATGCATTTTAAAAGCTTAGCTCAAAAATAATATGAGGGATTGAATACACATTTGACAGGTTCCTCACAACAGTCCACTAAAATGGCAGTAAAAGAGTGAAGAAACCGTATAATCCCATGAAAGCAAAAACAGTGCTAATAATGAAAGTTTGGAAAGTAGAACGCCAAGTACCTGTTGTGAGGTTGTGGGTGGAAGGTGGCCCTGCCCAAGAGGTAAGTTTATTTGTACTTCAGAGCTCCCATAAAACAGAAAGTACCAAGCATCACTCAAGGCCAGGTACAGATAGGAGCTAAATAGGGGAAAATTGGTTAAAAATCTTCTTAAGCCTGGGCAACATGGTGAAACCCTTTCTCTACAAAAAATACAAAAATTAGCCAGGCATGGTGGAGTGTGCCTGTAGTCCCGGGTTTTGGGGAGTCTGAGGTGGGAGGATGGCTTGATCCCAGGAGGTGGAGGTTGCAGTTAGCCGAGATTGCGCCACTGTACTGCAGCCTGGGCCGCAGAGTGAGACCCTGTCTCAAAAAAAAAAAATCTACTTAAGCTTTTAGACCTGCTCTACTCTGACAGAAGACTAGTGGTCTGTTCTCCAGAGCAGTTGAATATGAAGCACTGTTGACTTAGGGATACCATGTCCAGATGAGAACAGAGCTGCCATGTTTTAAAGAGGATTCATTAAAAGTCTATATACCAATCACAGAGACTTCTAGCTCCCTTCCTTAAGTAGCCAGACTTATTTCTCATCTCCCCTCCTACCCAACCCCAGTCTTCCAAGAAGGGTAAGATTCCTTTCCTTGGAAAACCTGAAGAAAAACAATGTAAATAACTGGTTGGGATATACTTATCTAATCAACCAGATCTCTGCGCACCCTGGGTGCGCAGAGAAACCCAAAGTTTGACAAAGCTCAGTCTATGCCCACAGAATGCCTCATCTTTTTTAGTACTTTACTGTCAAATATGAATGGTCAGTCAAGAAACCAGACATCTGAGAAAAACATAAGCGCAAACAGAAAAAAAAAAGTAAATTGGAAAACAAAATAGGGAGCAGACGAACACTTAAAAAAAAACTTTCGTGTTTTCAAGAGAAATAAGAGATGTTGCATTCTATGTGACAGTAATGAGAGGCCCAAAGAAAATTCAGAGAAAAAGAGCTTTTGGGAAAAAAAAAAAAAAAAGAAAGTAGAGATTTAAAATCCAGCAGGGGCTGGGCGTGGTGGCTTACACCTGTAATCCTTTGGGAGCACTTTGGGAGGCCAAGGTGGCTGGGTCACCTGAGGTCAGGAGTTGAAGACCAGCCTGGCCAACATGGGAAAACCCCATCTCTACTAAAAATGCAAAAATTAGCCAGGTGTGGTGGCAGGTGCCTATAATCCCAGCTACTCGGGAGGCTGAGACAGGGAGAATTGCTTGAACCCAGGAGGCAGAAGTGGCAGTAAGCCAAGATCACGCCACTACAGTCCAACCTGGGCAACAGAGCAACACTCCGTCTCAAAAAAATAAATAAATAAAAAATAAAATCCAGCAGGATTGGCCAGGCACCATGGTTCACACCTGTAATCCTAGCACTTCTGGAGGCCAAGGCAGGTGGATCACGTGAGGTCAGCAGTTTGAGACCGGCCTAGCCAACATTGTGAAACGCTTTCTCTACTAAAAATACAAAAATTAGCTGGGCGTGGTGGCGGGCACCTGTAATCCCAGCTACTCAGGAGACTGAAGCACCAGAATTGCTTGAACTCAGGAGGTGGAGGTTGCAATGAGCCAAGATTGCATCATTGCACTCCAGCCTGGGCGACAAAGCGAGACTGTGTTTCAAAAAAGTGAGGCCGGGCACGTGGCTCACGCCTGTAATCCCAGCACTTTGGGGAGGCTGAGGCGGGCGGATGACCTGAGGTCAGGATTTCGAGACCAGCCTGACCAACATGGAGAAACCCCATCTCTACTAAAAATACACAATTAGCCGGGCCTGGTGCCGCATGCCTGTAATCCCAGCTACTCGGGAGGCTGAGGCAAGAGAATTGCTTGAACCCAGGAGGCGGAGGTTGCGGTGAGCCGAGATCGCGCCATTGCACTCCAGCCTGGGCAACACGAGTGAAACTCCGTCTCAAAAAAAAAAAATAAAACTGAATTGCCAAGATGAGAGTTAATTTTATTCTAGGAAATAACCATGCAGGAGGATTGGAAAATACAACCATTCTAAATTGGAATAAAAGGGAGAAGGCTCTAGGAGAGATTGCCCTGGAGGAAAAATTGAAATTGATAGACTAGTTTGGGGATGAGTTAGTAATAAGCACTCAGGAAACACAGAGCAAACTAAAAAAAAGAAGAATTTATTAGCTCCAGAGAATTACAAAAAGTTGTAAAAGAGAGGAATTTTTTTTTTGTCACCCAGGCTGGAGTGCAGTGGCAACGATCTTGGCTCACTGCAACCTCCGCCTCCCGGGTTCGAGCAGTTCTCTGCCTCAACCTCCCGAGTAGCTGTGACTACATGTGCCTGCCACCATGCCCGGCTAATTTTTTTGTATTTTTAGTAGAGACGGGGTTTAACCATGTTGGCCAGGCTGGTCTTGAACTCCTGACCTCGTGATCCACCCTCCTTGGCCTCCCAAAGTGCTGGGATTATAGGCGTGAGCCACCACGCCCAGCCATGTTTTCTTTTTTTAAATACCTTTATCTCCCTAGTTATAAAATTAACATGTCGTTGTAGAAAAGTTTTTAGTAGAAATGTACAAAGAATAAAAGAAACGTCAATAATTCTGGCACCCAGAGATGACCTAATGGACTATTTCATTCGTTTCAGTCTCCTTCCCCTTCCTTTCTTCCTCCCTTCCTCCCTACCTTCCTTCTTTCTTCCCTCTTTCTTTTTTTCTTTTTTGAGACAGGGTCTGGTTCTGTCGCCTAGGCTGGAGGCAGTGATGAAACCTCGGCTCACTGCAACCTCTGCCTCCCAGGCTCAAGCCATCCTCCCACCTCAGCCTTCCAAGTAGCTGGGACTTACAGGCGCGCAGCACCGCATCTGGCTAATTTTTGTATTTTTCGTAGAGACCTGGGAGTTGGGATTGTTCACCATGTTGCCCAGGCTGGTCTCCTGAACTCCTGAGTTCAAGTAGTTGGCCCATCTCAGCCTCCCAAAGCACTGGGATTACAGGCGTGATCCACCATGCCCAGCCTCTTTCTTTCTTTTTCTCTCCCTCTCTCTCCTTTTTCTTTCTTAAAGTGACCTGTCCTTTATTAGTGGGTAATCATAGGAGCTGTTTGGTGGGGAGGAAAAAGGGACAAATTGAAAATAGAAAAAAAACCAGGGTTACAAAACAAGGGAGGATAGAGAGAAAGAGGTAAAACAAAAAACAAAAACAAGGGGCCAGGCGCTGTGGCTCACACCTGTAATCTCAGCACTTTGGAAGTCTGAGACGGGAGAATCACTTGAGCTCAGGAGTTTGAGACCAGCCTGGGCAACAAAGTGAGACCCCATACAAAAAATACAAAAAGTTAGCCAGGCATAGTTTCACAGGCCTTGTAGTCCCAGCCACTTAGGTGGCTGAGGTGGGAGGATCACTTGAGCCCTGGGCTGTCTAGGCTGCAGTCAGCCGTGATGGCGCCACTGTACTGCAACCTGGGTGACAGAGCAAGACCCTGTTTCAAAAACAACAACAACAACAAAGCATCAAGTTCAAACCCTGATTGTTTGCACTCTGAAAAGAGCGCTTCATGCAAGAAATGGGCCTTTCTCCCATTGTCCTTTGTGGGTAGTCCTATATCCAGATCTGCTGTGCTATAGCATGGGAGAAAAGGGTTGCCACTTCTTTTTTTTTTTTCCCTCTGGTATTTGCTGTCAGTCACTTCTTTATAGAGAACCCTAACTGGGAATCAATGGACAAGAAACAGGTTCCGATAGGTGGGGGTACTTTATGACACAGACTTTTTCTCCCAGTTTCTCCAAATATCATCTTCTGTAAGAGATAAAAGTTATATAAAACCAATTTTAAGGTCATTATTAAAAGAGCACCTTACTGAAAAGGGTGGCATCATTCACATGTATACTTCTTCAATTCAAAATCATTTTTTTCTGTTCCAGCGTTCCTAGAATCCCATGGGCCTTTGCCATGACGGAAGTATGTGGCATGATTCTGTGCTATATTTGGCTCCTGGTTCTTCTTCTTCACAAGCACAGGTACCTCATTACTCCATTAAATGACTGAAAATGTTTTGACTCTTGTATCAAGATCATAAAATCTTAACCTTTCTCTTTGCAGTTTCCTTGTTAATTTCCTTCTCTGGTCGTTGTGACATAGTTATTAACAAAGGATTTTGAGTTTGATCAGTAAGAGTCAGCCTAAGATAATATCTACATATTTAGTAATAATCCTGAATGCATTTTGCACGGAAAGATCAGAGATGCCCCATGGCTGATCGTGCTGATCTCTGATCTAAAAAAAGAGGCTGGGTGCGGTGGCTCACGCTTGTAATCCCAGCACTTTGGGAGGCTGAGGCAGGCGGATCACCTGAGGTTAGGAATTCGAGACCAGCCTGACCAACATGGAGAAATCCCGTCTCTACTAAAAATACAAAATTAACTGGGTGTGGTGGCGCATGCCTATAATCCCAGCTACTTGGGAGGCTGAGGCAGGAGAATCGCTTGGACCCCAGGGTCGGACGTTGTGGTGAGCTGAGATAAGAAAGCCTTTTCTTTCCTTAGAAACAAACTGGAAAAGTTACTTTCTGTAGGATAGAAACTCTTCCAAGGACATTCTTTGGTCACATGTTTAGATGGAAGAAATTTTCTCTGCTTTGAGGAGGCCCATTAAAAAAGAGATTATTGGCCGGGTGCGGTGGCTCATGCCTGTAATCCCAGCACTTTGGGAGGGCAAGGCAGGCGGATCACGAGGTCAGGAGATTGAGACCATCCTGGCTAACACGGTGAAACCCTGTCTCTACTAAAAATACAAAATATTAGCCGGGCATGATGGCGGGTGCCTGTAGTCCCAGCTAACTTGGGAGGCTGAGGCAGGAGAATGGCATGAACCCAGGAGGCAGAGCTTGCAGTGAGCCGAGATTGTGCCAGTGCACTCCAGCCTGGGTGACAGAGTGAGACTCTGTCTCAAAAAAAAAAAAAAAGATTATTAGCCAGGCACAGTGGCACATGCCTGTAACCCCAGTACTTTAGGAGGCTGAGGTGGGAGGATTGCTTGAGCCCAGGTGTTCAAGACCAGCCTGGGAAACATGAGGAGACCCTGTCTCTACAAAAAATTTAAAGATTAACCAGGTGTGGTGGCACATGCCTATAGTCCCAGCTTCTCAGGAGGCTGAGGTGGGAAGATTGCTTGAGCCCAGGAGGTCAAGGTTGCAGTGAGCTATGATTGTGCCACTGCACTCCAGCGTGGGTGACAGAGCCAGACCCTGTCTCCAAAAAAAAAAAAAAAAAAAAAGAAAGATTATTTTGCACAACATGTACATATAGTCTGTGCGGTTTTTTACTTCAGATGGTATAGGAAGTTGCTAAATTGGAAAGTGCGTCTTGGCACTTTCACCAAAAAATATAGACGAAAGAATTTATTTACTTTCATTTTATTTACTTTTACTGCTTCTTGTGGAGCAGGGCTAACTCACAGGCAGTGTACCCAGAGTCAGCCAGGAAGAATTTTTTTAATTAAAAAAAGGAAGCCTGGGGGGCTCCTTTCCTAGTTTAATGGGCAGGAAGAATTAGTGGATTTAAGTAAAAAACAAGGCATTGTAAACAAAAAATTTAAAGATAAAATTAGTAGATATTGCATAAAAGCTCCTGAGGGGCTTTTTAAAAAACTGTAGATATGTGAGCTTTTGAGATTGCTCAAAAAAAAAAAAAAAATTGTAGCTTCTGCTCTCCATTGTCTTTGGAACACTGGAGAGAGGAACAAGGGTAGTTGCTTGAGGTTTTGACCTTTCTCCTCACCAGGAAGTGCTTGAGGTAAACCACAGTGATGAGCTTTAGGTCCTAAGCAGCAGTTATTTCAGTGTTCTGAAGGTGAAAAGAAAGGTTGGTGGTTACTATTCTTATCATACTTTTAGGCCACATTGAGCCATATTCTCTCCCATTTTGTCCTGTTTTGCAGCAATATTTTAAATTCTGGATTGCTTAAAACCAGAGGTGGTTTTAAAACATGTGTATCATTGCTGCTTTCTGGTTAACTTTGCCTCACAAGATCTCATGAATTTGAATTTATCTACTCTTCAAAACTGGAGTTTACCTTACAGGAAACCTTGGTAGGTTTAACAAAGCATAGAGGTAACCCGTTAAATCCAAGTGTTAATGTTTACTTAGTCAAAGAAAGTGTTTCTCAAAGTGTTTGTACCACTTTCATTAGAATCACCTGGGTGCTTGTTAAAATGCAGATTCCTAGGCTCCATCTCAGGAGTGCACACTAATGCTTGAAACATACCTAGTCTTGTGTTCAGTGCTTTCTCTGAGGGTGGGAGGATCATTTCAAAAATATGTGATGTATGGTCCCTGTCGTCAGGAATATTAGTCCAACAGTACTGGTGTTGTCACAGTGCAGTTCATGATTACCCAAGTGACAGTTACTCAGAATTTTTATTTGATATATACTTGATATAAACTTTTTTTTAAAACATAGTGTTTTATAGCTTAAGTTTAAGTTAAGAGAAGTTAGAATGAGTATTCAATAGCTACTATCATTAACTAATTTACAGTGGGTTTTTTTGTTTTGTTTGAGATAGGGTCTTGCCCTGTCACCCAGGCTAGAGCGCAGTGACATCATCATGGCTCACTGCATCCTTGACCTCCTAGGCTCAATCAGTCCTCTCCCCTCAGCCTAGGACTGCAGGTACAAACCAACATGCCTGACTAATTTTTTATAGACAAGATCTTACTGTGTTGCCCAGGCTGGTCTCAAGCGATCCTCCTTCCTGCCTTGGTCTCCCAAAGTTGTGGGATTATAGACATGAGCCACTGCACCTAGCCTACAGTGTTATTAATGAGCAAAAAATTCCCTGGAATCACAGGTGTTTCACTTTACCTCCTTTTTTTGTTTTTTATTTTTATTTTTTGAGACAAGTCTCATTCCATAACCCAAGCTAGAGTGCAGTGGCACAATCATAGCTTGCTGCAGCCTCCAACTCCCAGGCCCAAGCAACCCTCCCACCTCAGCCTCTCAAGTAGCTGGGATCACAGGTGTGCACCACCACATCCAGCTCATTTTTAAATTATTTGTAGAGATGAGGTCTGGTTATGTTGCCCAAGCTGTTGTCAAACTTTTGGACTCAAGCAATCCTCCCACCTTGGCCTCCCAAAGGGCTGCAATTACAAGCCTGAGCCACCATCCTCGGCCAACTTTATCTCTTATAAATAATTTAAGAGCAATTTTCAGTAATAGGACTAACACCAGGCTTACTTGTCTTCTGTCTTGTATAACTCTTTTACTTTCTTTTAGCCATATTTCTTTTTTTTTGAGACGGAGTTTCACTATTGTTGCCCAGGCTGGAGTGCAATGGCGCAGTCTTGGCTCACTGCAACCTCCACCTCCCGGGTTCAAGTGATTCTCCTGCCCCAGCCTCTCAAGTAGCTGGGATTACAGGCACACACCACCATGCCTGGACTCTTAGCCATATTTTCTTATCAGTGAAATGATGCTCTTAGAATCTAATTTAGGTCTGTATTGTTCATTATGGCAAAATTTAAATTAACTAAAATGAAATAAAATTTAAAACTCAGTTCCTCAGTCATACTGGCCACATTTCAAGTCCGTAAGATCCACATAGTATATAAATAGCTTCTTGGACAGTATATGGAACATTTCCATCATTGCAGAGAATTCTATTGGACAACGATGCTTTTGATGGTCTTTAAGATTTCTGTCCTCTTCAAAGAGTCTAGTGATTTTTCTGTTTGCTCTTCCTTGTAGTAAATATTTGATGCCTGGGGTTTTTTGGTTTGTTTTCTTCTGATCTTTCCCCCTTTTTGGTTGATCTGTTACAGGTCAATACTTCTGCGAAGGCTCTGTAGTCTGATGGGAACTGTATTCTTGCTTCGCTGCTTTACCATGTTTGTGACCTCCCTCTCCGTGCCAGGACAACACCTGCAGTGTACTGGAAAGGTAGCCTGCTACCTTCTTTATCAATCTTGTTTTTGGTGGGTTGATGGCACACTATATGCAATAGGGCTAAGATTTTGCTTATAGTATTAAAATGTGCTTTTTAGTATCTGCAATGTCTATAAAAAAAAAACTATAGAAATAATTTGGTAAAAGTCTTAAGCCAGATTCTACCTCTCTGTTATTTCTGTTGAAACTCGTTCTATGCTGTGGAGCTATAGAAAACAAGTTTCTTTCGGCCGGGCGCAGTGGCTCATGCCTGTAATCCCAGCACTTTGGGAGGCTGAGGCGGGCGGATCATGAGGTCAGAAGTTCAAGACCAGCCGGGCCAATATGGTGAAACCCCGTCTCTACTAAAAATACAAAAATTAGTTGGGCGTGGTGGTGGGCACTTGTAATCCCAGCTACTCAGGAGGCTGAGGCAGAGAATTGCTTGAACCCGGGAGGCAGAGGTTGCAATGAGCTGAGATCGTGCCACTGCACTCCAGCCTGGGCAACAGAGCGAGACTCCATCTCAAAAAAAAAAAAAAGTGTTTATTTTGGCCGGGCGCAGTGGCTCATGCCTGTAATCCCAGCACTTTGGGAGGCCAAGGTGGGTGGATCACGAGGCCAGGAGTTTGAGACCAGCCTGGCCAAGATGGTTAAACCCCATCTCTACTAAAAATACAAAAATTAGCCAGGTGCAGTGGTGGACGCCTGTAATCCCAGCTACTCAGGAGGCTGAGGTTCAATCGCTTGAACCTGGGAGGCGGAGGTTGTAGTGAGCCGAGATCGCGCCACTGCACTCTAGCCTGGGCAACAGAGCAAGACTCTGTCTCAAAAACAAAGAAAGAAAGAAAGAAAACAATTTTCTTTCAATTATCATTTTCCCTTTCCCACCATCCTTAGCATTTTAAAAGTTTCTCATATGGCATGCTCTGGTTCCTTCACTGTCCTCCTCACTCCTTTAAAAATGTTGCCAGCCAGGTGCAGTGGCTCACGCCTGTAATCCCAGCACTTTGGGAGGCCAAGGCAGGTGGATCACCTGAGGTCAGGAGTTAAAGACCCAGCGTGGCCAACATGGTGCAATCTACTAAAAATACAGAAAATTACCTGGGCGTGGTGACGGGCACCTGTAATCCCAGGTACTCGGAAGGCTGAGGCATGAGAGTCATTTGAACCCAGGAGGCGGAGGTTGCAGTGAGCCAAGATGGCACCATTGTACTCCAGCCTGGGCAACAAGAGTGAATCTGCATCTCAAAACAAAACAAACAAACAAACAAAAAGAAAGTTGCAGTTTGACGACATACTCAGCACTCTAAACTTTACTCTTTCTGAGATAAACAAAATAATGGCTGACTTTTGGTTTTCATTTTATATTTTGTGGATTTGTTTTGGTGTACTGTAGACATCTTTTCTCATTAAACAGAAGAAATTATGCAGATGGGAACAAAATAAGACTCTGAAAATCACCTGTACTTTATATACAAAATTGGCTAAAATCTGTATACAAATTTGCAAAGAATTTTGTCCAAATTATATACAAATTTGGACAAAAGAACTCTACTTTTCTAGGCCTCTATGCTTTAATTCTGTGTTCTCACATATTCAAATAAATGTATGTGTTAACACCTTTGTAATTATTTTAATGTTGTTTGTAACAGCATTCAAGTTCACTTCTTGTACTGCAGTATCATAGCTGAAATGCCAACAAGGGAAGATTAAGCAGCCAAAGGAGATCAAGAGCTAAAAATATACCCCTGAGCTGAAGGGTGACAAAACTTTCTCCTGGTATTAGGAAGGCTTAGACTGACCAGTAAGAAAGGGGGAAGGGTTGATATGACACAGGATTTCATGTAAAGGAAATGTTTTATTTTTAAGGTAAAAGCTGTTTTGAGGTCTTTTTTCTTTTTCCAAAAAGGAAAAGTAATTTTTTTCAAATTATAAAATTATGTTTATTATAAAAATTCAAATTATATAGAAATGTATATATTAAAAAGTAAAAATTCACCTGATTCTTTTTTACCACACCCTATAAATAATACAGTTAACAGTTGTGTGTATAGCCACACAGACCATTTTTAAGCATACTTACACACTCATATAAGTTTTTTTGGGTTTTGTTTTTTTTTTTTTTTTTTGAGGTGGAGTCTTTCCCAGTCGCCCAGGCTGGAGTAGTGTGGCACAGTCTTGGGCTCACTGCAACATCCACTTCCCAGGTTCAAGCCATTCTCCTGCCTCAGCCTCCCGAGTAGCTGGGACCATCACGCCTGGCTGTTTTTTGTATTTTTAGTAGAGTTGGGGTTTCTCCATGTTGGCCAGGCTGGTCTCGAACTCCTGACCTCAGGTGATCCACCCGCCTTGGCCTCCCAAAGTGTTGGGATTACAGGCGTGAGCCACAGCGCCTGGCCCTCATATAAGTTTTCATAGATACTTTTGAAACAAGGTAGGATTATATTGCAAACATTGTTCTTTAACCTAGTTTTCCTTTTCTTTCTTTCTTTCTTTCTTTTTTTTTTTTTTTTTTTTTTTTTTGAGATGGAGTCTCGCTGTGTCACCCAGGCGGGAGTGCAGTGGCACGATCTCGGCTCACTGCAAACTCTGCCTCCCAGGTTCATGCCATTCTCCTGCCTCAGCCTCCCGAGTAGCTGGGACTACAGGCGCCCACCACCATGCATGGCTAATTTTTTTTGTATTTTTAGTAGAGACGGGGTTTCACTGTGTTAGCCAGGATGGTCTCAATCTCCTGACCTCATGGTCCGCCTGCCTTGGCCTCCCAAAGTGCTGAGATTACAGGCGTGAGCCATCGCGCCCAGCCTCTTTAGCCTATTTTTCATTGAATAGTATGTTGTTTACTTTTTTCTGAAGAAGTACATGTGGTCATATTCATCTTTTTAACAGTATTCCATTGTGGATACCAGGCTCCAAATGATGTACATTTTGGTTGTTTCAAAATTTTACTATTTATAAACAGTGCTATAGTGAACATTCTTGTACATTGTGCTTTTGCACTTACTCAGTTATTTCCTTAAGATAAATTATTGCAAGTAAAATTATAGAATTAAAGGACATGCACATTAAAAAATATAATATGGGCTGGACAAGGTGGCTCATGCCTGTAATCCCAGCACTTTGGGAGTCCGAGATGGGTGGATCACTTGAGGCCAGGAGTTCAAGACCAGGCTGGCCAACATGACGAAACCCCATCTCTACTAAAAATACAAATAATTAGCTGGGCATGGTGGCGGGCACCTGTAATCCCAGCTACTCGGGAGGCTGAGGCAGGAGAATCACTTGAACCTGGGAGGCAGAGGTTGCAGTGAGCTGAGATCACACCACTGCACTCCAGCCTGGGTGACAGAGCGAGACTCCATCTCAAAAAAAAAAAAAAAAAAAAAGTGATATGTGTTGCTGAAATACACACTTGAAAAGATGAGTTTTTCACTACTGCCAACATGTATGCGTGTCAGCTTTCTCACCCTCTTGCCAGCAGTGCCATTCTGATTGATGAAAGGTAATATCTGATGCTTTTATGTTCTTATTTTTTTATATTTTACAGGTTTAATTTATTTTGAATTTGTTTCTGTGCATGGTATGCGCAGTTTCTCCAAAATAGTATGCTGTGTACATGGTATGAAGAGTTTCACCCAAATAGTATTCTAGTTGATTAGGGGAGATTTTATTGTATTTTAGTCATTTTTTTTTTAAGACAGATTCTCGCTTTGTCACCCAGGCTAGAGTACAGTGTGGCATGATCATAGCTCACTGTCAGCCTAAAATTCCTGGTCTCAGGCAGTCCTCCTGCATCAGCCTTCTGAGTAGCTGGGACCACAGTCACACACCACCACAGCCAACTGATTTTTTTTTTTTTTTTTTTAGACGGAGTCTTTCTCTGTCGCCCCGGCTAGAGTGCAGTGGTGCGATCTTGGCTTACTGCATCCTCCACCTCCTGGGTTCAAGGGATTCTCCTGTCTCAGCCTCCCAAGTAACTGGGATCACAGGCGCCTGCCACCACACCCAGCTAATTTTTGTATTTTCAGTAGAGATGGGGTTTCACCATCTTGGCCAGGCTGGTCTTGAACTCCTGACCTCATGATCCACCTGCCTCGGCCTCCGAAAGTGCTGGGATTACAGGCGTGAGCCACCGTGCCTGGCCTAATTTTAATTTTTTTTTTTTGTAGAAACAGGATTTCACTTTGCTGCTCAGGCTGGTCTCGAGCTCCTGACTTCAAGTGCTCTTTCCATCTCCACCTCTCAAAGTGTTGGGATTACAGGCATGAGCCACCATACCTAGCCAGGACAGATTTTAAAGAAGAAAAATATAAGCTTATTACACTGAAAAGAGAACATTTTCCGTAGCTAAGGGATTTAATTGTAGGACAGCCACTGAGGAGAGGGATATCCGTGCATAGGGCTGCAACATATGTTGCAAAAATAAATTAGATACCATCCTTCTATGGTATAAACAGCCCTTTTTCTGTCTCTAATGACTGTTTTTATCAGTTGGTTATATATAGATATTTCTACTCCAATCTGACCTAAATACTGTTAATTGCTTTGAATTATAATATAACCTACTTATTGACCCGTATTATTTGCAGTAATTGTTATAAATAGAAATCAAATCCCTTACAGTGAATTCCATAAGGTAGTTTCGTTATAATAAATTAATTGCTTGAAATTGCATTCCTGGAAGTAAGGGGTTTGAGGACAGAACCAAGAACATGCCTATTTTTGAAATTTAGAAACACTTAATGCATATTTCTACACCTTCTCTTGTCAAAACATCCTATTCATTCTGCTCCGTTGTGTTTCAGTTTTTATTTTTTGGAGGGATATATGAGACATTTAAGATGGGAAAGGATGGAGAGATAACTGCCTTTTGACTGGCATCACTAGTTTCCTATCCTTGGTTGAGACATTTTCCTACCAGTCTCTTCTGTTTATTTACTACATGATTTTTTACTTTCTCAAGAGTAATATCTCTAAGCCCGTGTTCATAGCGATCACAGAAGAACCAAACCCATGTGTATTATCTTTCTTTCTCTCTAATAATAAATTCTTCTTCCTTTCTTTCCCTCAAATGAGGCAGAAAGGGAAAGCTGGGCAGTGTATAATCAGCAGGTGAGATTCCTAATGAGATTGTGATATCTATGAGGTTGTTTATTTTGGTCATATTTGATAGAATCTTTAAGACATAGGGCTTTGGAATTGGGCTCCCTGGGTTCACATCCTGACTGTGTTACTTACTAGCTATGTTGCCTCTCTAAGCCAGTTTCCTCATCTGCACAATTAAATCACTTCATAGGATTGCTGTGGAAATTAAATGCAGTAACATATAAAGCACTTAGCAGCATGCCTTGCACATAGTAAATGTACATAAAATTTTAGCACCTTTTTGTACCATTATTATGTTATTATTAAATTGTATTATTATAATAATATTAGTATGCCTTTTTGTGTGTGGTTTTTGTTGTTGTTGTTTTTTTGAGACAGAGTCTCGCTCTGTCGCCCAGGCTAGAGTGTAGTGAGGCTGGAGTGCAGTGGCGCAATCTCTGTTCACTGCAAGCTCCACCTACCGGGTTCACACCATTCTTCTGCCTCAGCCTCCCGAGTAGCTGGGACTGCAGGCGCCCGCCACCACGCCCGACTAATTTTTTGTATATTTAGTAGAGATGGGGTTTCACCGTGTTAGCCAGGATGGTCTCGATCTCCTGACCTTGTGATCCACCCGCCTCGGCCTCCCAAAGTGCTGGGATTACAGGCGTGAGCCACCGTGCCTGGCCTCTTTTTTTTTTTTTTTTTTTTTGAGATGGAGTTTTGCTCTTGTTGCCCAGGCTGGAGTGCAATGGCACGATTTCCACTCACCACAACCTCCCCCTCCTGGGATCAAGAGATTTTCCTGCCTCAGTCTCCTGAGTAGCTGGGATTACAGGCATGTGCCACCATGCCCAGCTAATTTTTGTACTTTTAGTAGAGATGGGTTTTTCCATGTTGGTCAGGCTGATCTCGAACTCCTGACCTCAGATGATCCACCCACCTCGGCCTCTCAAAGTGCTGGGATTATAGGCGTGAGCCACCGCACCCTGCAGTATGCTTTTTTTTTTTAAGTGACTGTCCCTCTTTTGTAAAGCAGTTATCACTCAAGGTCTTCCTCAAAATGGACTGCTTTTTTAGGCGTATGTGTGGGAGTTGGGATTAGGTTTGGCTATTGATAACTGGAAATTCAAAGTGGCTATGGTTTAATAAACACACAATGGTTTATTCTCTCTCAAAAAAGAGTCTGAAGGTAGGTACACAAGGTCTGGTATGATAATTTTACGAAGTCATCCAAAAAAACCCCATAATTCTTCTGTCTTTCTGGTCTGCTATCCCAATACTTGGCTTGTATCCTCAAGGCCACTTTGTGGTCCAAGATGGTTGCTGGAGTTTCACCTCCAGTTGAATGAGTCTGAGTTGTAGACTAAAAGAAGGAAAGGTAAAAAGTTAGAAAAGACTTCCTCAAAACTGTTGTCTCTTACCGTGATAAGTAGCCTTCCCAGAAACCCTTAACACTTCTACTTAGATCTTATTGTACAGAACTTAGTCACGTGGCCACACCTAGCTACAAGGGAGGCTGGGAAAGGCAATATTTTGGCTGAATTCATTGCTGCCTCATATATTTGAGATTCTGTTACCAGTGAAGAAGGGGAGAGTGGATGTTGAAAGGTAGACATTAATCTCCGTCTGTTATAGCCTATGTCTCATTGGCAAGAATAGCCAAGCAACTACTACTGTGATATTGGATTAAAAACTTGGAGATGCTTTTGTATTATAGAGAACTTTTTATTATAAAGGAACTCCTAGTAAAGGAGTTCATGTTACAGTGATTTCATTTATTTTTAATTAATTAATTAATTTTTTTGAGACAGAGTCTTACTTTATCGCCCAGGCTGGAGTACAGTGGCGCGATCTCGGCTCCCTGCAACCTCCGCCTCCCAGGTTCAAGTGATTCTCCTGCCTTAGCCTCCCTAGTAGCTGGGATTACAGGTGTGCACCACCACGCCTGGCTAATTTTTGTGTTTTTAGTAGAGTTGGGGTTTCACCATGTTGGCCAGGCTGATCTTGAACTCCTGACATCAGGTGATCCGCCCACCTCAGCCTCCCAAAGTGCTGGGATTACAGGCATGAGCCACTGCGCCCAGTCTGATTTCATTTAATTACCAAAATATTTCTGAGTACAGCCAAGCTTTGCCCACCCATTCTTGAAGTCTGGCTGGAATTCATTAGACTGAGGGCCTAGATGCTTTGGCTTAGATCTTATTTCTAAGTTATTCAGCATTTGAATTTCAATAGGAATGGATGTTGGGAAGTTCCCACCTCCCTAAGCATTTGAAGCAGTAATTCATAACTTTTCTTCATAGATATACGGCAGTGTATGGGAGAAATTACATCGAGCCTTTGCCATTTGGAGTGGCTTTGGTATGACCCTGACTGGCGTTCACACATGTGGAGATTACATGTTTAGTGGCCACACAGTCGTCCTAACTATGCTGAATTTCTTTGTCACCGAATGTAAGTATCTTTTTAGTGCTTCTATGCGTATTAGATAACTAGCTGCAGTGAAGGCTGTGGGAAGGGTGTCAGATCCTGTAAAGAATGGCAAAACAGCCTGACCTGAGAAACGTGACTGAGAAGCATTGGAAGGAATGTAGCTTTAAAATGATCTTTCTGTCCTTTTCCTAGATACACCAAGAAGTTGGAATTTCTTGCACACTTTATCCTGGGTTCTCAACCTCTTTGGAATCTTCTTCATCTTGGCTGCCCATGAACATTATTCCATTGATGTGTTTATTGCTTTTTATATAACAACAAGACTCTTTTTGTACTACCATACTCTGGCCAATACCAGAGCATATCAGCAGAGTAGGAGAGCAAGGATTTGGTTTCCCATGTTCTCTTTTTTTGAATGCAATGTTAATGGCACAGTACCTAATGAATATTGTTGGCCATTTTCAAAACCAGCAATAATGAAAAGGCTAATTGGATGAATACTATCTAATGAATTTGTGATTAAATATATAATAGTTGTTGAAAATGAGTAACTTTGTGTTCTCCCCCTAGGTTGTTCTTAGATGCCTGGCTTATGTGTTGACAAAGTAAAGTTTTCTGTTCTGAGCAAAGTTATGATTATAAAAAGCAAGAAAGAACAATCAAGAGTCCTTATGTAGCTGTTTGAACAGAAAGCTTAAGTAGATGTTTTCTGCCCCTTCTCTTTAGGAAGACTTAATGTTGTGATTGAAGTCAGGCTGTACCCTTTCCTGTTGAGTATTTGCTTATTGAACTTTAAACAAGTCAACTTGAGCAGTTTGCTGGTTGAGGAATTTTCATTGATTTCCAGTAGGGCTCTAGTCAAGAAATAATATGTTTTGAAGCTCCTTATTACCTTTAGAAGAAGAAACCCTACCAAGTGACAGTACTTGTTCTTTGGACTAATCTTTGTTTCATTTTAAAAAATGCAACCCTGGGACATGATCTGTTTTACTGACAAAGAGTTTTTGCCTTCTGAACCATCTTTAAATATACTGAACATACCAGGATGCCTGAAATAAGAAGAGAATGAAAGAGGCCATAGATGACGTGACAGAGTACTGGCTAGGATGCCATTGGTCTCCTCATTAATGCAAATGGAGGGCTGGCATATTTCACCAAAGATGCAACAAAAGATGCAGTGCCTATTTTGTTCTGAGGGTTCAGTGTAACCCTCAGTGAGTATTCATGAGGGAGAAATGGCTGCATCCATAAAAATAAATGGGCTTAATGTTAGTGGTATAGGTACCCAGAATAACTTCTTTGTGCTATAGTTGTTAGATGACAGTTCAATTTTATGCTTTTTTAATGGTGTTATTAAATGAGCCAAATAGGAGTGTTTTACCAGATGTTAGATAAAGTTCTTAATGCTGTTAAGTAGGGAGGTATGCATGCAAAGAATTGTTTTCTCCTGCAAAGAAACTTACAGCACGCAAAATATAACTTTTTGGTTTTTGAAATTTATCATTCTTGGCCGTTGGAAGTAAACAGTCTCAGACATACTTGGATATGAAAAAGTTTTGTTGTTTTTTACTTTTAAATATAATGGTGTATATACATTCTTTCTATTTAGTCTTAATTTGGCAGTCAGGAAGTGATATAACTTAGCTGCTATTTACAACACTAGAAATTTAGTACTTTAAGTAATTTCACCTCTATGATAACATTTGTTACTTTATTTTTAATGATTTTTTACAGTAGTTATGACAGTAGGATGGTTATGGAATTGGAATTTAAACTCCCAACTAATGAGCTTAGCTGCTTGGAATATTAATTATGTAGTTTTTACATTCCATTTTAAAACAAAAACTTAGAAAAGGTGCTGGCATTCTGAGGCCTGCAATTAGACCACATAGCAGAAGCTTGCTCCTTCCTTATCTGGGTGAAATATTTTATTTTTGCACTTTGAGTCATATTCCCACCCCTGTATAAGCTACATAGGAGCCTGAATGAATTGGGTAGGAAAGGAAATTATGCAAACAAGTCTCAGCTAGTGCTGAATGACCCCAATTTGTGTCTGCTGTGAACATTATTTTTGTATTTCTCACTTGAGAAATGCTGCAAGGCAATTCAACTTTTATGCTTTTAAATCTCACACCTCAGAATCTGATATCTTAAATTGCTGATTCTGTTACATGCTAGGAACAAAATGCCAACATCTCATGTAAAGAAGTTGCATAATCATGAAAAGTAAAGGATGTTTCCTATGCCAGTTAGAGTGGTTTGACCCTTCAGGTAAAAAGATGTGTTACTGTTATTTTTCTACGTGACAGAACAGACTGAATTTAGCTAGGGAGGCACTGATGTTGGCTTTTGGGAAAGGGTTCAGAAAACTGTATGGCAACATTAATGCTAAAATGTTAAGCCGAGTGCAGTGGTGCAAGGCTATAGTCCCAGCTTCTGAGGAGGCTGAGGCAGGAGGATTGCTTGAGGCCAGGAGTTAGAAGCTGGAGTGTGTTATAACGCCTATGAATAACCACTGCATTCCAGCCCGGGCAAGGTAGCAAGACCCATTCTCTTAAAAACATGGCTGGGTGCAATGACTCACGCCTGTAATCCCAGCACTTTGGGAGGCCAAGGCAGGCGGATGGCTTGAGGTCAGGAGTTCGAGATCAGCCTGGCCAATATGGTGAAACCTCATCTCTACTAAAACTACAAAAATTAGCTGGGCATGGTGGCACGCACTTGTAATCCCAGCTACTTGGGAGACTGAGGAATAAGAAACACTTGAACCCAGGAGGTGGAGTTTGCAGTGAGCTGAGATCACTCCACTGCACTCCAGCCTAGGTGACAGAGCGAGACTCCATCTCAAAACAAAACAAAACAAAAAAACAAATTAGAGTGGGTGCAGTGGCTAATGCCTGTAATCGCAGCACTTTGGGAGGCTAAGGCAGGAGGATCACCTGAGCTCCGGTAAACGAGACCAGCCTGGGCAACAAAGTGAGACCTCGTCCCCACAAAAAGTTGTTTAGAAAATTAGCTGGGCGTGGTGGTGCATGCCTGTGGTCCCAGCTACATGGGAGGCTGAGGCAGAAGGATCACTTGAGCCCAAGGAGGTTGAGGCTACAGTGAGCTGTAATCATGCCACTGCACTCCAGCCTTGGGGACAGAGTGAGACCCTGCCTCAATCAATCAATCAATCAATAACAAAAACTTAAATAGCTATTAACCTCAGTCTTCTTTCCTTCATATAAATTCTATTCTAAGACCAAATAGAAAAATAAATGTAACTAACTTTGCAGAGCCATTGACATTGAGAGACCTAACAACAGACTGCAATGTGGATTGTAAAATAACTTTTCAGCCTTGCACTTGCTCATATATGTTTTGAGAAAAATGTAAGTTAGGTATAACTTATTGTTTTAACTATTATAAGGCAGTGTTTACATAAATTAATCATCTCTTTCTTGGAAAACATTGAGACAAATTTATTTTCAGTTTTACTTAAACATGAAACCTGTATTTTAGTTGCTTTTTGTTTTGTCCAGAAACTTCCAGATTTTGTCTTCATTTTTTTTTCTGGTTAAAATCTAAACCATAGTGAAGATAGTATTTATGTTTACATTTTATCTGTGAATGTGGCTAAGCAGAGAAGCTACATGGCTTTGGTCTGCATATTTTTTGACCTTGTATTTGGTTCTGTAGTTGCAGAATTGTGAAGGCTTACATCATCATGGAGACTTTAGTAAGGAAGGAACCAAAAGGTTTTTGGTTTGGGGATGCAAACTGGAGGTTATGTTACAAGTCTTCAATGCATTTTCTGTGTTCCTGGCAGCAGTGTTGCCTTTTTTTTCTTTTACTTTTTTTTTTTTTTTTTTTTAAGACCAGGTAGGGTAGTGTTATTGAAGGGTAACTGAAGAGTGGTAGAGAGTAAGAGGCTTTGAAGGAGGCAGGTTTGCTGTTATCACAAAATAATTTGGAGGAAACCTTTCGTGGCTGTGCTGCAAGAATTCTTTATGTGGCTATCCTTTCCATAGTTTTCTGACCAGAATTGCAAGGGTAAAAATAGAACTTCTAGCTCTATTTATTTGTATCCTTTGAAATCAGAACTTATCCTTAGAACCAGTCAGTTAAATAATGCGGACTATGCCTATAATCCCAGCACTTTAGGAGGCTGAGGCAGGCAGATCACGAGGTCAGGAGTTCGAGGCCAGCCTGGCCAATATGGTGAAACTCCGTCTCTACTAAAAATACAAAAATTAGCCGGGTGTGGTGGTGCACGCCCATGCCTGTAGTCCCAGCTACTCAGGAGGCTGAGGCAGAAGAATCGCTTGAACCTAGGAGGCGGAGGTTGCAGTGAGCCGAGATACTGCCACTACACTCCAGTCTGGGCGACAGAGCGAGACTCCATCTCAAAAAAACAAAATAAAATAAAATAATAATGTGGGCTATTCAGAAGAAAAAGTCAGTGACAGAGAGACCAGAACCCATTGGATCAAGAGACCTGCAGGGATTATAACTCTTTGTGAGCAGTGGTGTTTTGTGCCCTGTCTCTGCCTGTGTGTTTTTACTAAGAATTCCAGAAATCCTGTAATTTGTAAATGGGAAACAGAGGAACCAGATTGTTTTATAGCTGATAAGAAACAGTCTGTTTTAGAAACATCTGTTTGGAAAGTATTACTCATGTATTCACAAAGTCATATTTATAACACTAGTCTTCTTTGACTGTACTCAACAAAAGGCAGTTTCACCATTAATTTCATAGTAAGCTTTTTTAAAGGATTCTAGATCTAAATTGCCTAAGAATGTTAACCACATTCTTGTTTTAAACTCTCTAATTTAATAAATGTAATTATTTGATAGTCTTTTATAGACTTACGTTTTCTTCATACTAAAGGTAATGATAATATAGTCATTTGCCAATTCTTTAAGGTATTCAGGCATTTGAGACAAGAAAGCTGTCTTGTAGAATAGTCCAATTGCTTTCTTAAACAGTACTGGTTTCATTTAAACAGTTTCTAAGCCAGCAAAGGTGTCAATTTTAATGCCAACTTGACAGTTTAACAGTTTGTGTTTGTAAGCAGTTTAGCCTGAATTATCCCATACTGCTGTAGAGGAGAATTGTTAGTAACATCAAAGGTCAGAATGCTTCAGGTGACTAATAAGAATGGAAAGAGACTGAGTAGGTTTTTTGTTTCTTTTCCCTGTCTTTGAGTAACTTTGAATGACTAAAATTAGTATGAAACTAGGTTTTGGACCCCCTTCTCACCTCACCCGGATGTAATGCCACCAATTTCAAATAACTAAAATGTGACCAATTACTTTGCTTCAAGTTCTATACAAATATCTCTGAAATCTGTAAGCCATATTTCAGCTATTCTGGTTTTTATAATACATTCTACCCTAAATTAACCAAAGGACTTTTTATTCAGTGTATTCCATGTTTCAGCGTAAGGAAAGTTTGTGCCTGATATGGCAAGAGAAAGAACACTATGGTAATTTCATTGTTACTTCAGGTCTCTTTCAATCTGAAGAACTGGGTTGTCTGGAGAATTGAACATAGCCAAGCAATATTATCAATTAGTAATGTCATCTTAAAAATGTTCAGTTTTACTAAGTTTTATTCAGAGGATCTATGTATTATTAGAAAAATGAAGTATTTCTGACATGGAACAAAGAAAGTGGAAACTGGTACTTAATGGGGGAAGCAAAATTAGCTTGGACTAAAACGGACATGTTTTGTTTTGTGAATTCTACCTAAATGTCTCTCTATCCACAGAGAAACTAGTATTACTTGAAGATGTGAAAGTTCCTGTGGTAGCCATACCTTGAAGCACAGTGTTTGTACATAAGTAAATATCTTGATTCTAAATTAAATCCAAATTTAACTAATATATATTATTTTATATCTTTGTTGTATTAAAATGTTTAAAAACACTAAAAATAAAACATTTGAAAGTTGGATTACAGTTTCTTATTGAAATGTCTTTGCATTATTAATGGAGCTGGTCAGTTTTTTATATAATGAATTTTAGTTTTTGCAAATGATTGGCCAGGTGCGGTGGCTCACGCCTGTGATCCTAGCTCTTTGGGAGGCCAAGGCAGGCTGATCGCTTGAGCCTAGGAATTCAAGACCAGCCTGGGCAACATGGTGAAACCCCGTCTCTACAAAAAATACAAAAATTAGCCAAGTGTGGTGGTGCGTGTCTGTAGTCCCAGCTACTTGGGAGACTGAGGCAGGAGGATCACTTGAGCCTGGGAAGTCGAGGCTGCAGTGAGCCGAGATGATGCCACTGTACTCCAGCCTGGGTGACAAAGTGACACCCTGTCTCCAAAAAAACAAGCAAATGATTGAGCTCTGCAACTTTAAATCTGTGGAACTTAGTCCAGAACTGTGGAGTAGTTAGAATGCTAAGCATTGTCACAGGTACAGGATCGTATCAGCTTGATCCGCAACTGAACTTGTCTTCTTGATCACTGCTAATATGTAGCCTCTGTAGCGCTGGCCCAGCTAGTCTTTTTGAGAACTCTGGGAAAAAAATAGTCCAGAAGAGACCTCAAGGAGCTTGGTGGAGTAGAAAATGCACTGGGTTTAGGCTCTGATGACCTGGGTATGAGTTGTGTTTCTGACACTGATGAAGTTTTTCTTCAAACCTCCACTTAACCTTATTTAAGTGGAAAAAAGTGCCTACCACATAGGTTGTAGTAAGGGCCAATTTATGAAAGTACTGTAGCCTTGCTCACGGAGATGTTAAGATGAGGGTGCTGAGTTAAGAGAGTGCCTCAGAGGAGCTCAGTTGCCACCTTCAGCTGGAACTTTGAAGATGCACAAATGATAGTTTTAAGGCTTCTGGTAGAGTAGCATGACATTTAAATGCCGTATGTTCTCAGTTCACGGGGCTCCCATGAGAGCCAGAAATACAGAACCACCAAGACCTGCTCATATTCCAGCTTTAGGAGCCCTGGGTCACATTATGAAGTGAATGTCTGTACCTGATGGGTTTTTTTGTTGTTGTTTTTGTTTTGTTTTGAGACGGAGTTTTGCTTTTGTTGCCCAGGCTGGAGTGCAGTGGCATGATCTCGGCTCACCACAGTCTCCACCTCCCAGGTTCAAGTGATTCTTCTGCCTCAACTTCCCAAATAGCTGGGATTACAGGCATGCGCCACCACACCCGGCTAATTTTGTATTTTTGGTAGAGATGGGGTTTCTCCACGTTGGTCAGGCGGATCTCAAACTCCCAACCTCAGGTGATCCGCCTGCCTCAGCCTCCCAAAGTGTTAGGATTACAGGCATGAGCCACTGCGCCCAGCCTACAAACATATTTTTTTAATTTTAAAGGTTTACATTATTTTACTCCAATTGTAGCATATACATATATATGTACATATACACGTGGTTTCATACCTTGCTTATTTCACTTAACATGTTCCAGTGCCTTCCAGCCAAGGATGAAGGACACACCTTAGTTGAATAAGTTGGGTTTATTGTTTGTTATAATGGAGAATACACACCATGGGGAGTTGTGGGGCATCTCAGTGGGGAGGTGTTGGAAAGGATAGGATGTGGGCTTGAGTTACGCAGCTTCTGGGGAAGGTTTAACTGAAGTGGGAATCTGTTCTGATTAGATGGGGGTATTTCTATTATTGAATATCTTAATATATCTTAACAAGGCAGGAGGAGCTGGGTGTGGTGGCTCACGCCTGTAATCCCAGCACTTTGGGAGGCCGAGGCGGGCGGATCATGAGGTCAGGAGATCGAGACCAGCCTGGCCAACATGGTGAAACCCCGTCTCTACTAAAAATACAAAAATTAGCTGGGCGTGGTGGTGCGCACCTATAGACCCAGCTACTCGGGAGGCTGAGGCAGGAGAATTGCTTAATCCACACCATTGCCAAAGCAATATATTACAGAATTTTTTTATGTTTGCCAATTTTATAGATTTAATTTTATTTATTTAGTTTTTTGAGACAGAGTTTCACTCTTGTTGCCCAGACTGGAGTGCAATGGTGCTGTCTCAGCTCACTGCAACCTCTGCCTCACGGGTTAAAGTGATTTTCCTGCTTCGGCCTCCCAAGTAGCTGAGATTATAGGCACCTGCCACCATGCCCTGCTAATTTTTGTATTTTTAGTAGAGACAGGGTTTCACTGTGCTGGCCAGGCTGGTCTCAAACTCCTGACCTCAGGTGATCCACCCGCCTCAGCCTCCCAAAGTGCTGGGATTACAGGCGTGAGCTACTGCGCCTGGCCTAAATTTATAGATTTTAAAATGATATCTTAATTCCCTAGCTACAAAAGTAATCTTCAAAAGTGTTTTTTCTTTTTTTCTTTTTTTTTTTTTTTGAGACGGAGTCTTGCTCTGTCGTCCAGGCTGGAGTGCAATGGCGCGATCTCAGCTCACTGCAACCTCCGCCTCCCGGGTTCACGCCATTCTCCTGCCTCAGCCTCCCAAGCAGCTGGGACCACAGGCGCCCGCCACCACGCCCGGCTAATTTTTTGTATTTTTAGTAGAGATGGTTTTCACCGTGCTAGCTAGGATGGTCTCGATCCCCTGACGTCGTGACCCGCCCGCCTCGGCCTCCCAAAGTGATGGGATTTCAGGCGTGAGCCACCGTGCCCGGCCCAAAAGTGTTTTTAAGATGCAGGGCGAGGTGGCTCACGCCTGTAATCCTAGCACTTTGGGAGGCGGGCGGATTGCCTGAGATCAGGAGTTTGAGACCAGCCTGAGCAACACGGTGAAACCTCGTCTCTACTAAAATAAAAAAATTAGCCGGGGTGGCGGCGTGCGCCTGTAGTCCCAGCTACTCAGGAGGCTGAGGCAGGAGAATTGCTTGAACCCGGGAGGTGGAGGTTGCAGTGAGCCGAGATCGTGCCACTGTACTCCAGCCTGGGTGACAGAGTGAGACTCTGTCTCCAAAAAAAAAAAAAAAAAGTGTTTTTAAAATAGTAAAATGATAAGGAATTGGTGGAGTGGTGACAACTTGGTTGGTATACAAAACTTTCTAGAAGACTAAACTGCCAACTATGACTTATTAAAGACCATATGACTATAAGATGTTGAGGGGGAAAAGAAATGATTTTCCAATTATACTTTTTAATCTTTTT
The DNA here is from genome assembly GCF_029281585.2 of Gorilla gorilla gorilla. NCBI lineage: Eukaryota > Metazoa > Chordata > Mammalia > Primates > Hominidae > Gorilla > Gorilla gorilla. The sequence goes on along the minus strand of NC_073232.2, from coordinate 40,565,016 downwards.
GTGTGTGTGTGGAGATGGGGGTCTCACTATGTTGGCCATGCTGATCTTGAACTCTTGGCCTCAAGCGATCCTCCCACCTTGGCCTTCCAAAATGCTAGGATTATAGATAGGCATAAGCCACTGTGCCCAGCCAGGAAGATGATTTAGCAGATTGAGGAGTGTTTCTCCTGTTTAATTTTTAACATAGTCTTTACATTGGCCATCTCTTGTCATTCAAAAGTAGCAATTTTTTCTGATCATTGTCTTCCTTGAGCACCTATAGGAGGCTAAGTCCTGTCTGGCCCAAGGGAAAGGCCAAAGGACTCAGTTGCTCTCTGTTTTAAAGTTCTGTAAAGAGTAATGTTGATACTGGTCTGCCTGCAGTAGCTATTTTTGGCCCTACCATCACCTGGAAGACCTTCCAAAGACCCAGCTTTACCTGTGGAGGGCTTCATTATAGATGTGTGGGATCTGAGCTATGGAAGATGTTTTGAAAGAATATTTGTTAAACATTTATTGGGTACCTATTCTATGCCAGGCACTGTTTAAGTGCTAGTGGTTCAGTGGTAAACAAAACAAAGCCCCGGCCTTCAGGAATCTTACTTTCTAGACAATAAACACATATATGAGAGAGAGAGAAAAAAAAAGCATTCCTGGCAGTTGTCAACTAGTAATTGACCTGGGTACAGTGGCATTCTCTTACTGAACATAAGCAATTCTATAGAATATCATCATCAGATGAGGACCCTGCCTGGCTGTAATGGATCCTCTTCACTTGTAATCATGCCTGAACAGCAATAAAGACACTGTGCAGCCATAAAAATAGCCATACACACTGCTCCTGATTAACATGGGCAACTATCACTTTGTTCCTTCATAAGAATTAAGATTCCGAATTGCCCCAGGTTTCTGAAAGCACTCAATCCAGAGCAGCACCCTACTTGGTTGCTTTCCTAAACCTTCCTTAAGAACACCTAACACAAGCCCAAATCCTGTACCAGCCCCACCTAACACTCTCTTACTGAGATTCCCCTCCCTTCTCCAGGTGTTTAGTCTTTCTCGCTGCAGGAAGTTTAATTAAAAACCTGCCTTTGGCTGGGTGCAGTGGCTCACACCTATAATCCCAGCACTTTGGGAGGCCGAGGTGGGTGGATCATTTGAGGTCAGGAGTTCAAAACCATCCTTGCCAACGTGGTGAAACCCCGACTCTTACTAAGAATACAAAAATTAGTCGAGCATGATAGTGCACACCTGTAATCCCAGCTACTTGGGAGGCTGAGGCAAGAGAATCACTTGAACCTGAGAGACAGGTTGCAGTGAGCCAAGATCATGCACTCCACTCCAGCCTGGAGGACAGAGTGAAAGTCTGTCTCAAAAAAAACAAAAACAAAAACAAAACCTAACTTAGTTTTACTAAGGTGTGCTCCTGGTGATATTTAGCTAGCAGAAATTGCCTTCAGGCAGCCCAAACAGCTATGACAAAAAAAAAAAAAAAGAACAGCTAAAAGGATAGAGTGACAGGGAATGCTCACTACTGAGATAGCACTAACGGAAGTCCTTCTGCAGAGGTGGCATTCGAGCAGAGGCCCTGGATGAAGTGAGGGGCCATGTGGGGCAGAGGGAATAGCAATTACACAAGCCTCTGGAGCAGACTTGGCATGTTCTACAAACAAAAAAGAGTTTGGTTTAAGAGTAAACAAGTGGAAGAGTCATTGAAAGTGGGTCGGGCGCAGTGGCTCATGCCTGTAATCCCAGTACTTTGGGAGGCTGAGGCGGGTGGATCACTTGAGGTCAGGAGTTCGTGACCAGCCTGGCCAAAATGGTGAAACCCTGTCTCTACTAAAAATACAAAAATTAGCCAAGTGTGGTGGCAGGCACCTGTAGTCCCAGCTACTTAGGAGGCTGAGGCAGGAGAATCGCTTGAACCTGGGAGGCAGAGGTTGCAGTGAGCCGAGATCGTGCCACTGCACTCCAACCTGGGCGACACAGCAAAAACTCCATCTCAAAAAAAAAAAAAAGTGACTGAACATGAACTTAGAGAAGTAGCTAGGCTCTAGTCTTACAATCCTTGAAGGTCCTGGTGAAAATTTAAGTTTTGCTTCAAGTGACATGGGAAGCCATTGGCGGATTTGCGTTTTGTGCAGGGGAGTGACTCACATCCCCACCTCACATCTCCATTGTAGCTGGAGTGACATGTGTAGGCCAAGGCAGAGAAGGCCTCCCCCACCCAGCTCTTTCTGCGTAGGCCAGTTTGCCTGGCCCTGGACCTTGAAGGTTTCATCAAATGCTTCTGGGTGCTTTATTAGGAGCATGGAAGAATTGAAGGATGCTCAAGGAGACGAAAGCTGCAGCAGAGCCAAAGGAAAATACAGCGTGATCTCAGAAGTGCTGCAGTGGGACGAGGCAGCCCTGGATAGAATGGCAAGCAGGATTTTTTTTTTTTTTTGAGCTCTGTCACCCAGGCTGGAGTGCAGTGACGCAATCTCGGCTCATTGCAAACTCCGCCTCCCGGGTTCAAACAATTCTTCTGCCTCAGCCTCCCGAGTAGCTGGGACTACAGGTGCCTGCCACCATGCCCGGCTAATTTTTTGTATTTTTAGTAAAGACCGGGTTTCACTGTGTTAGCCAGGATGGTCTCGATCTCCTGACCTCGTGATCCGCCCGCTTTGGCCTCCCAAAGTGCTCAGATTACAGGCGTGAGCCACCGCGCCCGGCCGGAAAGCAGGATTTTTAACTTTTCTTTGCTTAAATTTTTTATTTTTTTAATGCACAGGCTGACAAACTAGAGTTATGAGAACCTTTTTTTGGTTCAGAAGTCAACCTTTGCTGTTGGTTACCAGCAGAGGGTGCCACAAACCTCCAGCAGCCCTTGTGCCTTTGTCACAGGAAGTCACTGGTTTGAACAACATAATAGGTGTGCATCAGAATCACCTAGCTGGTTAAAACACATTGCTAACCCCTACCTTCCGCCTAAGTGGGAGGAATTTTTATTTCTGACAGGTTCCCAGGTGAGGCTGAGGCTCCCAGTCAGACTGATTCTTCCTCAGGAAGTGATCAGAACCCCCTGAAGAGCCTTTCACCAACACCCACAGCTTGAGGCAGCATCCCCCAAAGGCATTTCAGAACAGGCTAGAGTGAAGACGCAGGTGTTCCCCAAGCTCCTGGGTTCCCTCCTCCCTTCCCTGGGCTGTTGTGAAAGTACTGAATGCTGTAAATTAGTAATCTCCATACAAATGATCACTGCCAGCATCTTAGCTTTTTATTCCTCCCTCCTATGCTTTCATTTTGGTATCTAATTGTGCATTTTTAGTGTATAGAAATAGAAGGGTTTTTTTTGTTAGTTTGTTTGTTTTGGACAAAGTCTTACTCTGTCACCCAGGCTGGAGTGCAGTGGCATGATCTTGGCTCGCTGCAACCTCTGCCTCCTGGGTTCAAGTGATTCTTGTGCCTCAGCCTCCCAAGTAGCTGGGACTACAGGCGCGCGCCACCACACCTGGCTGATTTTTTGTATTTTTAGTAGAGATGTGGTTTCACCACGGTGGCCAAGGCCGGTCTTGAATTTCTGACCTCAAGTGATCCACCTGCCTTAGCCTCCCAAAATGCTAGTACTACAGGCATGAGCCACCGTGCCCGGCTAGAAATACAATTGATTTTTAATTGCTGGCCTTTTATCCTGTGACAGTGCCAAAGTCATGTTCTAGGAGTTCTTTTGTAGATTTGTTAGTGTGTTTACATAGTCATAGACAATCACATCATTTCTGAATAGGAACAGTTTTATCCTTCCCCCTATTCCACCTTGAACTCTGGTTTCTCTGGTGGCCAGAACTAGATCTGCCGACCACATTCTGTCATGATCTTTAGGGGCAGATAACATACCAGTTCACAAAGCAACTTGACAGTATTCTGAATCCTAGCAAAGACCACTAAGGACAATGAGGGGGAAAACATCTGAAATGATCAGGCCACTGGCCCTGAAATGAGGGAGACCTAGCCTTGATGAAATAGTTTGTTCTCATTGGCCAGAGCTAGCGAGTGGAACCTCTACCTGCCCACAGTGGGGAAGTGCCTAGCTCTGAGCCTCACCTTGAGCACAGTCCTGCTTCTCTGAGCCAGAGTTCCTGAATGGGTCCAGTATCTGAGCAGTGGCATCTGAGGAGACTCTGAGGCAAAGCCTTGGGTGGAACAGGGCTTGGCAGAGGTGGAGATGGCCCTCAGCCCACTTGATAGGTCAGTGGGAATCGGGAGCTGCTCTCTCGGAGTGCTTCAAAAGGAAGGCAGGAGACGGGGCTTCTGATCTAGGCAAGCAGGGAGAGTGAATTTGCCCTTTCCTGGACAGTAGTGAAATGGGGGCAGATGGCATCTGGAGGGGGGGTGGCAGTGTAATGTGTTTGCGCCCTCTCCCCCATACGCTGCTGGGTGTCTTCACAGAGAGGCACAGGGAGCATCGCCTCCCTTGGCCCAACCTTTGCCAAACCCCCATCCTGTGGACTGGCTTCCCGTTGCAGCTCACCAAGCAGCTCCTGTTTACACAGCTTCATCCACCCTCTGCTGCTAAACGTAAAGGTAGCCATTGTCTTCTCAAGGCAAATATCAGCAAGCCTTTGGCCTCCCACTCTGGACTCAACCCCTCACCCTCTGCAATCCTTCCTATTAAGAAAGCCATCTAAAGTAGAAATGGCTGCTAATCTCAACTGCCACACTCTAATGGGGCTTGGCTTTCAAGGGGAAGACGTGGGTTCCGTCTCTTAGTCATGATGTAATGGGACTGTGTATGAGGTCAGGCAAGTCACCAAACTGCACTGTCTCAATTTCCTCCTTTGATATAACGCATGATAATATTTGGAAGGCATATAGCATAGTGGTTTAAGGACACAGACTCAGAAGCCAAGTGCCTGGATTCAAATCTTGGCACCTCCACTTATTAGCTGAGTAATCTTGGGCAATCACGTAACCTCGCTTTCTCTCTGTTTTGAGGTGATTATAGTACTTACCTTCATAGGGTTATTCTGAGGATAACATGCAAAGGATGTAAAGTGTTAAATATTATTATAAATGTTAAACATTGCTATTATTAGCATATTTTAAGGATATTATAAGGACCTACTGAGTTCATATTATAGAAGTACTTTGAGGCCAGGCGTGGTGGCTCACGCCTGTAATCCCAGAACTTTGGGAGTCCGAGGCGGGCAGATCACCTGAGGTCAGGAGTTTTGAGACCAGCCTGACCAATATGATGAAATCCCATCTCTACTAAAAGTACAAAAATTAAGCTAGGCGCGGTGGCTGACACCTATAATCCCAGCACTTTGGGAGGCCGAGGCAGGTGGATCACCTGAGGTCAGGAGTTCCAGACCGGCCTGGCCAATGTGGTGAAACCCCGTCTCTGTTAAAAATGCAAAAATTAGCTGGGCATGGTGGCAGATGCCTGTAATCCCAGCTACTCGGGAGGCTGAGATAGGAGCATTGTTTGAACCCAGGAGACGGAGGTTGCAGTGAGCCGAGATCATGCCACTGCACTCCAGCCTGGGCAACAGAGCGAGACTCTGTTTCAAAAAATATATACAAAAATACAAAAATTAGCTGGGCGTGGTGGCATGCGCCTGTAATCCCAGCTACTCAGGAGGCTGAGACAGGATAATCGCTTGAACCCGGGAGGCAGAGGTCGCAGTGAGGGGAGATCGCACCACTGCACTCCAGCCTGGGCGACAAGAGTGAAACTCTGTCTCAAAACAAACGAACAAAAAAACCCTTCTCTCTCTCTCTTTTTTTTTTTTTTTTTTTTTTTTTTTTTGAGATGGAGTCTCACTCTGTTGCCTAGGCTGGAGTGCAGTGATGCAATCTCGGCTCACTGCAGCCTCCACCTCCCAGGTTCAAGTGATTCTCCTGCATCAGCCTCCCAAGTAGCTGGGATTACTAATTTTTGTATTTTTAGTAGAGATGGGGATCCACCATGTTGGCCAGGCTGGTCTCGAACTCCTGACCTCAAGTGATCCTCCTGCCTCAGCCTCCCAAAGTACTGGGATTACAGGCATGAGCCACTGTGCCCGGCCTAAAAAAAACCCTTCTCATTGGTCTCCTGTATCTTGAAAAGCCTAGCTCTACCGCATAAAGAGGTCAGAGTGTATTTTTCCAGTCTTCTTGGATGGCATCCATTTCCATAACTCCACGCTGTTTTGAAGTCTTTTTTTTTTTTTTTTTGAGACGGAGTCTCACTCTGTCGCCCAGGCTGGAGTGCAGTGGTGCGATCTTGGCTCACTGCAACCTCCGCCTCCCGGGTTCAAACAATTCTTCTGCCTCAGCCTCCTGAGTAGCTGGGACTACAGGCGCGTGCCACCACGCCTAGCTAATTTTTGTATTTTTAGTAGAGACGGGTTTCACCATGTTGGCCAGGATAGTCTCGATCTCCTGACCTCGTGATCTGCCCTCCTTGGCCTCCCAAAGTGCTAGGAATACAGGCATGAGCCACCGCGCCCAACAAAGTCTTTTTTTTTTTTTTTATTTCCCACCAATACTTGCTATTTATTTAGTCTTTTGGTTTGGAACAAAAGGTAAAGAATTCATAAATGCCACCAACTAAGCACCTGTTTCAAATAAAGCATCAGTATTCAGCTTGCAAAATAATTTCTTTATAATTAAGCAAACAGTGCCAAAAGACCCACGTCATTTGCTTCTTTCTTCCTGGAGAAGTGGGCAGGAATACTGCATCCTGGTGGACTCTCTGTGTTCAATCAAGTCCTGAGTTGAGTTTTGTTTCCCTTTCGAGATGACTATAAAATCACCTAAAGGTCAAGGAAAATGGTCTTCCTACGATAAGGAAGTTTTGCTTTAGTGTAGATGACCACTCACCTGTGTAAGGTAGGGAGGGAGAATGTTCCGTTCCTTTCCTCTGCTACATATCTTCTTTCTTCTTCTGCATGAGATGAAAAAATTACTCTGCCTTCAGTCCAGCAGATGCACTCGGCCCCCCAGAGGTCAGCCCACCCCAAGCCCAGAGGCCGGCTGGCCTCGGCACGTCTCACTCCACTATCTTCCCTCTTCCCTGAACTCTGTTTACACAAGGCTGGTCTTGGCTCTGAGGCTGCTAGATTTTAAATGCAATCTCACTGGTGACTCACTGGTGCATCGTCATTGGCTTTGCCTGGAATTAAGTGGAGCAATGCAAATGATTTTTACATTTTTCAATTGAGAAATCACAATTTTTTTTTTTTTTTTTTTTTTTTTTTTTGAGACAGGGACTTGGTCTGTCACCCAGGCTGGAGTACAGTGGTGCAATCATGGCTCACTGCAGCCTCAACTTCCTGGGATCAAGCAATCTTCCCACCTCGGCCTCCTGAGTAACTGGGGATACAGGTGCACACAACCACACACAGCTAATTTTTTTAAAATTTAATTTAATTTTTTTTTTTTTTTGAGATAAGAGTCTCGCTCTGTCGCCCAGGCTGGGGTGCAGTGGTGCAATCTCGGCTCACTGCAACCTCCGCTTCCTAGGTTCAAGTGATTCTCCTGCCTCAGCCTCCCGAGTAGCTGGGACTACAGGTGCACGCCACCATGCCCAGCTAATTTTTGTATTTGTAGGAGAGACGGGGTTTCACCATGTCGGCCAGGCTGGTCTTGATCTCCTGACCTCATGATCCACCTTCCTCGGCCTCCCAAAGTGCTGGGATTACAGGTGTGAGCCACCGCGCCCAGCCCACGCAGCTGATTTTTAAATTTTTTGTTGTTGTTGTTAGAGAAAGGGTCTCACTTTGTGGCCCAGTCTGGTTTCAAACTCTTGGGCTCAAGCGATCTCCCTGCCTTGGTCTCCCAAAGTGTTGGGATTACAGGCGTGAGCCACTGCACCCAGCCAGAAATCATATTTTTAGACATCTGCCTATGGTCCAGACAGAGTAACAGGGATGAGATTTACTCTTTTGCCTCATCAATGCCCCCTAATTTGTCACTGAGGCCCTAAATATGATCCTCCAGATGCGATATGGGTCTGGTGCTGAGGACAGCCAACCTGTGCTCTCCCTTGACCTGGACTGGGCATATATGGGTCATGACATGGCTGAGGATATGGGCTAAGCAACACCTGGGCGTCTATGTCTTATTTCATGCTTGTAATTTCATGAGGAGGTAGAACTTGAGCAGGCACTGTCTTGCATAGGTTCCAATCGGGCCTTAGCTGACCTCTCCAGCCTGATCTTGCTGGGTAACCTTCTCCCCTAATATCCCATCCATTGTCATTTTCATTCTTGCCATATTGTTTGCAGCTGGCTAAATATGTCTTGCAGTTGCAGTATCAGGCCCGAGCACCTTTCCTTCATGTGCTGTCCTTCTTCTCCCTGTCTGCCAAACACATTCTCCTTTTTTTGAGACAGACTCTCGCACTGTCACCCAGGCTGGGGTGCAGTTGGCGCGATCTCGGCTCACTGCAACCTCCGCCTCCCCGGTTCAAGTGATTCTCCTGCCTCAGCCTCCCAAGTAGCTGGGACTACAGGTGCCCGCCACCACGCCCAGCTAATTTTTGTATTTATAGTAGAGACGGAGTTTCACCATGTTGGCCAGGCTGGTCTCGATCTCCTGACCTCGTGATCCGCCCGCCTCAGCCTCCCAAAGTGCTGGTATTACAGGCGTGAGCCACTGTGCCTGGAGCATCCTCTCTTTTTTTAATAGCCCATGGTGCAACTAAATGTATCTTTTTTTTTTTTTTTTTTGAGACTAGAGTTTCCCTGTGTCACCCAGGCTGGAATGCAGTGGTGCTATCTTGGCTGTTGGCCAGACTGGTCTCGAACTCCTGACCTCAGGTGATCTGCCTGACTCAGCCTCCCAAAGTGCTGGGATTACAGGTGTGAGCCACCACACCCAGCCTTATGGCCTCCCCACCCTTTTTTTTTTTTTTTTTTGAGACTGAGTTTCGCTCCTGTTGCTCAGACGAGTGCAGTGGCACGATCTCTGCTCATTGCAACCTTCACCTCCCGGGCTCAAGTGATTCTCCTGCCTCAGCCTCCTGAGTAGCTGGGATTACAGGCACCCACGACCATGCCCGGCTAATTTTTTGTATTTTTAGTAAAGACGGGGTTTCACCATGTTGGCCAGGCTGGTCTCGAACTCCTAACCTCAGGTGATCTACCTGCCTCAGCCTCACAAAGTGTGGGTATTATAGGCATGAGCCACCGCCCCCAGCCGTATCCCCCATTTTTAAGAATCCATTCAACGCTGAAGCCTTCATGAAGCTCCCTAGGTGAACTGACTCCTCTAACCCCACTGTCCTCTGTTCATACAGCTATCCTTGTACCTACAGCACTTTACAATACTTGCTCATTGTTCGTGTCTGTCTCCCTTTCTAGACCGTGAGATTGTTGACTGTTACTTAGACCCCAGCACAGTCAGTGTCTGACACATTATTAGTTCCTTAATAAACATTCATAGAAAGGAGGGAGAAAGAATGTGTGTCACAAAATATGAAAGAATAGGGCCGGATCCCCAAACCCTCACCCCTGGAAGAATAGCCCATGCAAAAGCTAAGTATTTCTTTCGAGTGATGGGTACAATGATTCTTTTTTTTTTTTTTTTTTAATTGTTTTCCTTTCTTTTTTGAGACAGGATCTCCCTCTGTCATCCAGGCTGGAGTGCAGTGGCGTGATCATGGTTCACTGCAGCCTTGACTTCCCGGGACCAAGTGATCCTTTTCACCTCAGCCTCCCAAGTAGCTGGGATCATAGGCACGTGGCCACAAAAAATAATTTGGTTTATTTTTTGTAGAAATGAGGTCTCACTATGTTGCCCAGGCTGGTCTCAAACTCCTGGCCTCAAGTGATCTTCCCACCTCGGCCTCCCAAAGAGCTAGGATTACAGGTGTGAGCCACCGTACCCAGCTGGTACAATGAGTTTTGATTTTATGCTAACAGAGCCATTGAGGCATTAGTTGGGACTTCATTAATTTAGAGGGAATGACAAGATGGATAGTTTATTTTAAACCATTTATAAACACAGGGTTCATTAAAATACTGATTGTAAACAAGAGCAAGCATTTCAAGTAAACTTAAACACTTGATGAGTAACCCTTTCTATATAAACAATGGATAGACTGAATTAGGAAATATTCTCATCTGTTCATTAAAGCATATTTCCCTTAAGATCTACACAGAGGGGCAATTCATTAGCATAGTTCCACTAGATTCCTGAAGGTAATAAAATGGAGTTTCTTTAAATATACTTTGATTCAGACAAACCAACTCTTGTTAACTGGACCTAGTCATTCTGAATTAACTATGCTTGAAGTTCTTGGCACTGCAGAGAGCAGAGGGATTCATCTAAATGGTGTATCTTTGTAGCTTGTCTCATAAAATTGCTGGAAATGCAGATAAATTGATGTTGTTTTGGAGGTGACGGTGGTGTCCCTGGTACATTTTGGCCTCTATATTTGAATTTCATAAACCCGGTGGCTTTCTACTTGTAGGGCAGCTGTGGCAGCAGCCTCAACTCTCAACAAGAACTCCTCCTACCTTCCCCTCCTCCAACCCCCCAAAAAAACTACAACCACAAAAGCCCACATCTGTATACATACACATACACGTAGAACTTCCCTGTTACATAAGGGCTTAAATGAAGAAAAACAGAGACTGGTCATGGAGGATCACCCAGTTAGAACAGAAGGATCCTGTGGGGAGGAGACCTTGCTACACATGAGCTCCCTTATCTATAAGAGCGAGGAGGTGGCCGGTGCAGTGGCTCACACCTGTAATCTCAGCACTTTGGGAGGCTGAGGCGGGTAGATCACTTGAGGTCAGGAGTTCGAGACCAGCCTAGCCAACACGGTGAAACCCCGTCTCTACTAAAAACACAAAAATTAGCCGGGTGTGGTGGCGGGCACTTGTAATCCCAGCTACTTGGGAGGCTGAGGCAGGAGAATCGCTTGAACCCAGGAGGTGGAGGTTGCAGTGAACCAAGATGGCGCCACTGCACTCCAGCCTGGGCAATAGAGCAAGACTCAGTCTCAAAAAAAAAAAAAAAAAAAGAGCAAGGAGGCCTTTAGGGCTGGGCTATGCCCCCAAAGTAGGGCCGTAGGCATTTCTTCCTGCTGTGACTTACAGCTGGAAGTAAAATGTCCTGGTGCTATGGTTTCAAGGAACTAATGAGATTTTGGGAAGAGCTGGAGTAAGTGAAAATAACCTTTTCTCCCGTCTGAGAGCAATGCTGGACTCCTGGGACAGAGTGAAGCCCTTAATTGAGCCTCCACAGAGGCCAGGCCACAGCTAGACACATAGGCAGAAGATCGAAGAATTCCAGTAGCTTCCTCCTACAAAGACCCGCAACAGGTTAGTTTGGGAGCCACCACTCCTGAGCTGTGGTTTCCCTTGCCAAGTCAGACTCCTTGGGAAAACTCTAAAACTAAGGTGGCCTGACATGCTGCACTAATGGAGAAGGCCAGGAAAGCCTGGATTCTGTGTGTCCTCATTGTGCTCCCTCATCGATACACTGTCTCTCACCAGCCTTTGGAATTTCCTTCCTTTGGTTTTCTGCCATTTTTTTCTACTTTTGCTGAACTTGAGTCTGAGGCTTTCACTGCTCAAACCGCCCTTCCACGTTGTATTTAACAGGGCTTAACAAGCACCACCAGGCTGGGCGCAGTGGCTCACGCCTGTAATCCCAACATATTGGGAAGCTGAAGTGGGAGGATCCCTTGAAGCCAGACCAAGCAACATGGTAAGACCCTCTTGTTCCTGGACCAAACTGAGGGTTGGGCTGCTATTTCTCATGGCCCAGTAACAAGATGCAGATGAACTAGGGAGGAAGAGAGTTTTTATTTCTGCAACCAGGGCAAAGGCCTGGAAATTATCACCAGACCAACTCAAAATTACAAAGTTTTCCAGAGCTTATATATGTTCCAAACTATATGTCTATGTGTAAGTGTGCACATTGTGACACAGGAAGGAGGGGAGATAAAGTGGGAAGAGCCTCAGATGGCAACACAGTTCTAAGAAAGTTCAGCCAGGACAAAAGGTCATCCTCAAGCCAAAGCTGCAGCCTGTTAGAGGAGTCCTAGGTTTTGCAGGGGTGGCCCTGCATGAGTGCAGGTCTTTGGCGGGCAGCAGCCTGCCTGGCATCAGTAGGTCCAGAGCCCAGCAGCTGCAGCAGTCAGCCCTCTGCTCCTCACAACAGCAGATCGGAACAGCACCTTTCTATGATTGCCACAATGGGCCTGGAAGAACTGGTTAAATTTCAGGGTGGGAATGATATTTAATGCAGCATACTTTTTTAGCCTCTCAAGATCCTTCTGTAAAAAACTGGGGCCATACTGCATTCTCTCAGAGACTCATCCTGCACAAAAGTGGGGCTCTGAGAAGTTACACTTACAAAATGGGTTAATCTTGGTTTAATCCAAAGTTCCCCAACCTATTTGATCACAGAGCTCTTTCTGTATATGTAAATTATATTAATGACATGTGTAATTATTCAACAAAGCTGTGCTGGCTTAGAAAGTTAAGTGTAGGCCATGCCGTGGAGAGCTTTAACCTGTATGTTACCTGGTATGTGGGTTGCTTCATGGAGAGGTTCTGAAAAGGGGAGTCATGTACTCAGAGCTGTGTTCATCTCGCAGTGGGGTGTAGTGGGGATTGGAGCGAGAGGGTGGTCCTCAAAAGTCCTCAAAGTCATGGCTGATCAGTCCTTACAGCCATAACCAGCCCTGACACTGCCTCAGTTTCCAGACATAGGATGTGACTCATTTGAAATCCAATTGCTTTACTTCCCACCAAAGCTCTAGGAGAACTCAAACTGGTGGGAGAGATGGTGGGTCACCCAGTATCAAACTGACCAAACTCCTACAGCCAGAATAATGGCCCTTTGTCCCTCTGGCCTCCTCATCAGCTTCCCTCTGTATTGAGTGTCCAGGCGGCTGCCGGCCAAATTGCCCGTGTGACTTTCCCAGGCTTCAGAATGCTCCCTTTCCCTCCTTCCATTGCCTCCCACACTGGCCCCAGAGACATAGGGCAGCCACATAGTAGATTCAGGCAGCCGTGGGATGTGAATCACGAGACATTCTCAGTGGTGACCCAGTGAAAGGTCTTGGAGAAGCCCCCTCCCTGCTGCCCAATTTACCCTCACTGTGGAAGCTCCTGTCCTCACTACAAATTTAAAAGGAAAGAATTTTGAAGGCAACTCTGTCAATGGATGCAAGTCATGACTGGAATAGTCCAAAGCAGTGGACTCTTTAAATGTTGTATAAATATTACTAGTCACCCTCCATGGGGAAGGCTTTGACAATGAGGAGGCAATATAAGTGGTGGCTCAGAGTATGCGCCTCACACTCAGAGAGAGCTGGCTTAGATTCTGTCTCTAGCTCTTGAAGAACTAGCTATGCATCCCAAGCCAGGCCTGTGCATCTCCGTAAGCTTGTGTTTCATGCTTAATGGTACCTGTCTCATAGGGTTGTTATGAGAATTAAATAGGCCGGCCATGGTGGTGGGCGCCTGTAATCCCAGCTACTTGGGAGGCTGCGGCAGGAGACTCACTTGAACCTGGGAGTCAGAGGTTGCAGTGAGCCAAGATCGTGCCACTGCACCCCAGCCTGGGCGACAGAGCAAGACTCCATCTCAAAAAAAAAAAAAAAGAGAATTAAATAAAGCACATGAATTGTTTCGAGCAATGCCTGGCACAAAGGAAGTGCCTGATATGTGTTAGCCATGACTACTTTGATTGTGTTTATTATTCATGACTAGTGTCATCATTATTAGATATTTGGTGGGTGGTGGGGATAGAGTTGAGTAAGAAACAATTCTCAGCTGGGCGCGGGGGGCTCACAATTGTAATCCCAGTACTTTCGGAGGCCAAGGCAGGTGGATCTCCTGAGGTCAGGAGTTTGAGATCAGCCTGACCAACATGGAGAAACCCCATCTCTACTAAAAATACAAAATTAGCCAGGCGTGGTGGCACATGCCTGTAATCCCAGCTACTTGGGAGGCTGAAGCAGGAGAATCACTTGAACCTGTAAAGAGCTTGATGGGGAAGGCAGAGTTGTGGTTTTTGGTTTTTTTCAGTATAAAAAAAAAAGTGGGCTGGGGATAGTGGCTCATGCCTGTAATCCCAGAACTCTGAGAGGCCGAGGCAGGAGGATCACTTGAGCCCAGGAGTTCAAGACCAGCCTGGACAATATAGAGAGACCCTGTCTCTACAAAAATAAGAAAAATAGCCAGGTATGGTGGTGCACGTGCCTGTAGTCCCAGCTACTTGGAAGGCTAAGGTGAAAGGATTGCTTGAGCTTGGGAGGTTAAGTCTGCAGTGAGCCGAGATTGTGCCACTGCATTTGTTTTGAAAAATAAGAGAAAAGAAAAAAAAGAAAAAAAGAATATAAAAAGGAAAGGAAGAAAAGAAAAACGAAAATATTGTGTTAATGATGTTCACTTGGAAAGTTAAAAAAAAAAAGAAAATATGTAATAAATGTTATAAGGTAACAAATTCCATAGAATTTCAGAGGAAATAAAATGAACTTGTAGCTGGTAAGACAGAAGAAAATTGTGGTGGGAGTATATTTGAGCTGGGCTTTATAAGGATTCAGATAATTTAACTTAAAACAGTGGGGACAAGGAGGCATTCTAGGTACAGTGAGCATAAGCAATGGCAGTGACACTAAACAAACCGTGATTTGGGAATTTCCTGTGACCTGAATTGGCACAGGTGGCAGATGGGAAACATGACTGTGACAGAGGCAAGGTAGGATCATGGTTCCATCATCATTGTGTTAGGGACCTTATCCTATGGGTAAATGGGAGCCACTGAAGATCCTTGAGCAGGAGCCTCTGCATTATCCCCACTATTGGGGCTAAGCATTCCCACAGAATGTGCTGAGCTTTTTTTTTTTTTTTTTTTTTTTTTGAGATGGAGTTTCACTCTTATTGCCCAGGCTGGAGAGCAATGGCGCGATCTCAGCTCACTGCAACCTCTGCCTCCCAGGTTCAAGTGATTCTCCTGCCTCAGCCTCCTGAGTAGCTGGGATTATAGGTGTGCGCCACCACGGCCTGCTAATTTTTATATTTTTAGTAGAGATGGGGTTTCACCATGTTGGTCAAGCTGGTTTCGAACTCCTGACCTCGTGATCCGCCTGCCTCGGCCTCCCAGAGTGCTGGGATTATAGGCGTGAGCCACTGCGCCCAGCTGTGCTGAGCTTTTTAAAGAAACAAAACAATGTTTCACCAGTGTTCCAACCAGAACTCTGAGCAAGGCCACAGGTTACTGACTGGACAATGAATAGGAAAGCCTTTTTTTTTCTCTTTTTTGAGACAGGGTCTCACTCTGTCACCCAGGCTGGAGTGTAGTGGCGCGACCTCAGCTCACTGCAACCTTCGCCTCCTGGGCTCAAGCGGCACTCCCACCTCAGCCTCCCAAGTACCTGGGAGCACAGGTGTGTGCCACCACACCCAGCTAATTTTTTTGTATTTTTTGGTAGAGATGGAGTTTTGCCATGTCGCCCAGGCTGGCCTCAAACTCCTGAGGTCAAGTGATCTGCCTGCCTCAGCATCCCAAAGTTTTGGAATTACAGGCATGAGCCACTAAGCCTGGCTGGAAAGTCCTTTTTTTTTTTTTCTTTTTTAATTGAGACCGAGTCTGGCTCTTGTTGCCCAGGCTGGAGTGCAGTGGCATGATCTTGGCTCACTTGGCTCACGATCTTGGAGGATCAACCTCCACCTCCTAGGTTCAAGCAATTCTCCTGCCTCAGCCTCCCAAGTAGCTGGGATTACAGGCATGCGCCACCACGCCCAGCTAATTTTTGTATTTTCAGTAGAGATGGGGTTTCACCATGTTGGTCAGACTGCTCTCGAACCCCTGACCTCAAGTGATCTGCCCACCTCGGCTTCCCAAAGTGCTGGTATTACAGGCGTGAGCCACCGCACCCGGCGGGAAAGTCCTTTTATATCAACTCTGAATGGTTAAACTGGGATATCAGTTGAGAGGAGCTGCATGAAGCTTGTACTTAACTTGTGTTCTGACTGTTGAGCTATAACTCCATTATCTGCTTTAATAATCACATTGTATATTAAAGACTAAATCAGGCAGATTAACCCTGAATGTGATCTGGAAAGCCGCAGAATGCTCCTCCTTTCTGCCAGTCACTCCTAGGATTTGATAGACAGTCTAGATCAGTGGTTTTCATGTTTTAGTGTGGCTAAAAATGGCAGCCCGAGGTTGTATACCCAAAACCAGGCACACTGTCCTTTATGCATGATTTAATGGATTTTCACAGGCACTGGCTTGACTTTTGAGCCCACTGAACCCTAGCATGCCCTGCACCTCTGGCCGTTGGCCCTAACTCCCCAAAATATGAGTTCATCTGTTCATTTCTGCTCTTCCTAGTTTTATCTCAGTCTCGTCTGCACTTCCTTCTCCTTGGTTTGAACTTCTACTGTTGCCCTCCTCACCCCATCCCATTGCGCCCCTCCAGAAGCCTGTGCTGTTGTTAACAAACTACCCTAAGTTCTCAGCTGCACCACTGAATGCTCTTTCACTCTCCTCACCTTTCCCCGTGGATACTGGAGCCCAGGGAAGACCCCCTTCCACACCCCACGACTGGACTGGGGCTGGGAGGGGGCCACTTACTTCGTTCGTCACCTCCTATAAGATCACCTGCTTTGAGGTTCATGCCATCAGCTCTGCCATCCTTTACTTCCTGCCATCCTTTATGGCCAGCTTCCTGGTCACACCTCCATGTCCCCTGAAGACTTTGGTACCTGACTCATCGTTGTCCTCCTCATCTCTTATCCTGGCAACACCCTGGTGACATCAGTACCTCTGTCAATAACCTGTGCCGACCCCACCACTGTTTGCTGGGTGTGTGTGTGGGGGGTGCATAGCTTCAACATCTTAGCCTCAGCTACAGCCCTGATCACCTCAGCTCCACTGGGCTTCACTTCACTCCACGCTTCTACAGCTGCTCACCACCTTGAATGTGTCATGGCGAAATCTTGCCTCCCTGTGTCCCACATTCTAACCATAACCCCAGCTTGCAGTCCTCTCTCTCTCTCTCTCTCTCATTTCATCCTAACATGTTTCAATCACAGGAAGATTCTCAGTCCCTAGCCCCAGTATTGCCCTTCAACTTAGGAAAAGGGGCCCCTCCCCTGGCCCTCATGTTTTGGAGGGCCCCTGCCTTGGGTCTCAGGCTGTGGAGGGCCCCCCTGGGTCTCATGCTTTGGAAGGCCCCACCAGAACCCTTCTCAGGTTGTGCCCATTCCTATGAGGTGAGGAGCCTGCAGGGCCCAGTGAACATGCCCACCAGAGCCCATGCCCACCCTCTCCATATCTAGACCAAACTCTGCATACAGGAGACCTCAGAATTCCTATTTGAAGCCATCCTGAGCCTGCTTCTGGGGCCTGCATGGACTTTCCCTCAGAGTCCCTCCTTCAGAAGATGGACTGAACTGCCAGTGACATACCCCTAAGCCCTTGGGGTGGTCAAGCAGGGTATGTACGTGATGGGGAGAGAGCTTGGATGTGCAGGCTAGGGTGTGCCCCTCCCAGTGTGGGACAGAGGCCAGGGGCAGGAAGAGGAGTGTGTGTCTAGGGCTGGCTCTCCCTGCATGACCTCATCTGGCACAGGCAGGAGGAGGACTGAGTCCTAATAAGGGAACCTCCAAGTTTGCCTGGCTGGATTTCAGAATCTCTGTGGACCTGTGACTTCTGGGTACCTCCTGTTTCCCCCTTTTTGAACAGGGGTGTCTGTAGCAGTTATGCTGTGCCTATCCCACCATTGTGTGTTGATATCTCTTTAGTTCACAGGTCTTCAGATGGAGAGGAACTGCTGTACTCAAGGAACTACACCCGAGGAGCCTCATGTGGCTACCGTGAAGGCTGGGATCTCGGGGAGGTTTTGGGAGGGAGTGAGTATGTTTTCCATGTGGGAGGAATGAAACTAAATGTGACCATGGCATAGGCTGTGAGGATTTAAAGAATATCCACAAATTGACACTCCTTTCAAAAGATAGGCTGTGGGGGCCTGGTGCGGTGGCTCACTCCTGTAATCCCAGCACTTTGGGAGGCTGAGTTGGTTGGATCACGAGGTCAGGAGTTCAAGACCAGCCTGGCCAAGATGGTGAAACCCCGTCTCTACTAAAAATACAAAAAATTAGTCGGGCGTGGTGGCGGACGCCTGTAATCCCAGCTACTCAGGAGGCTGAGGTGGAGAATTGCTTGAACCCAGGAGGCAGAGGTTGCAGTGAGATCGTGCCACTGCACTCCAGCCTGGGCGACAGGGCGAGACTCCAACTCAAAAAAAAAAAAAAAAAAAAAAAAGATAGGCTGTGGGGATTTAAAGAATATCCACAAATTTTTTGACACTCCTTTCAAAAGATAGAGCCTAACTTCCCCCTCTTGAGTGTGATCTGGTCTTACTAACTCACTTCTAACAAACAGAATAAGGCAGAAATGATAGTGCGATTTCTGAGGCTGGATCATATAAGACACTGTGGCTTCAGTGTCTCTCTCGGATCACTTGCTCTGAGAGAAGCCAGCGGCCATGTCACAAGGACACCCAAGCGGCCGCATGGAGAAGCTCACATGGCAAGGAACTGAGGCCTCCTGCCAAAAGCCACATGAGGGTGCCATCCCGAAAGCAGGTCCTTGAGTGCCATTAACCCTTCAGATGATTGCAGCCCCAGCTAGCATCTCAACTGCAACCCCCTGAGGGGCCCCAAGCCAGAACCACCCATATAAGCCAGTCCTTAATTTTTGACCCACAGAAACTTTCAGATAATAAAATGCTTGTTTTAGGCCATTAAATTTGGGGGCAATTTGTTACACAGTAATCGCAGCTAATGCTGCTATTTCTTTTATTTATTATTATTATTAAAGATAAGGTTTTGATCTCTCGCCCAGGCTGGAGTGCAATGGCACAATCATAGCTCACTGTAACCTCAAACTCCTGGGCTCAAGCGATCCTCCCAGCCTTAACCTCCCGAGTAGCTGGGACTACAGGCACGTACCACTGTGCCTAGCTAATTTTCTATTTTTGCAGAAATGAGATCTTGCCATGTTGCCCATGCTGGTCTCAAACTCCTGGGCTCAAGTGATCCTCCTGCCTTGGCCTCCCAAAGTGCTGGAATTATTGGTGTGAGCCACTGTGTCTGGCCCTAATGCTGTCTGCCCTTGCCTCACTTGACCTCTCCTCAGTTTGTGACACTGTTGAGCACTCCCTTCTCTACCCAGTGCTCTCTTCCTCTGGCTTCCACGAAAGTGCTCCTCTTGAGTTCTCTTTTTATCCTCCTGGCTAGTCTTTGTCAGTTCTCTTCATTAGCTCCTTCTCTGCTGCTTGCCCCTAAAAGACTAATGCTCCAGGCTGGGCACTGTGGCTCACACCTGTAATCCCAGCACTTCAGGAGGCCAAGGCAGGTGGATCACGAGGTCAGGAGTTCGAGACCAGCCTGGTGAACATAGTGAAACCCTGTCTCTACTAAAAATACAAAAAAATTAGCCAGGTATGGTGGCACATGCCTGTAGTCCCAGTTACTCCGGAGGCTGAGGCAGAGGTTGCAGTGAGCCAAGACAACGCCATTGCATTCCAGCCTGGGTGACAGAGTGAGACTCTGTCTCAAAACAACAACAACAACAACAACAACAACAACAACAACAAAAGACTAATGCTCCCCATGGCCTCGTCCTTTAGGCTGCTAGTGTCTTTATTCCTATCCCATATCTCACTGACTTAAACCACACCCATGGTTAGTCATAATTAAAACTAACTTTTACACCCATGCTTCTGAGCCAGACCTTTCTCCAAAACTTCCTAACTGCCTATTGGACAACTGCATTGTGATGTAGACCTGGCTTCTCATATTCATCCAAAATGGTATCATGGTCTTCACCATTACACCTGCCCCTCTTCCCGCAGACTTTCCCACAGTGGGTGGAACCTTTGTCCTCCCCATTGCTTAAATCAGAAATGTTGCTCCCAGCCACCCTAGACTTGTCCTCACTTGCTGCTTTCAGGACCTTCAGCATTTGGCTCCAGCCAACATCTTTAGTCTAATTTCTCAACTTTTTTGATAGCTTGTTCCAGCTTTACTTAATTACTTGTGGTTTCCACCAGGCCCTGTGGTACACACCTGTAGTCCCAGCTACTCATGAGGCTGAGGCAGGAGGATCGCTTGGGAGTTTGAGAACAGCCTGGACAATGCAGGGAGACCCTGTCTCAAAAACAAACAAACAAAAAACTGGCTGGGCGCAGTAGCTCACACCTGTAATCTCAGCACTTTGGGAGGCCGAGGCAGGCAGATCACCTGAGGTCAGGAGTTTGAGACCAGCCTGGCCAATATGGTGAAACCCTGTCTCTACTAAAAATACAAAAATTAGCCGGGCATGGTGGCACGTGCCTGTAGTCCCAGCTACTCAGGAAGCTGAGGCGGGAGAATCACTTGAACTCGGGAGGCGGAGGTTGCAGTGAGCCAAGATTGTGCCACTGTACTCCAGCCTGGGTGACAGAGCGGGACTGTGTCTCAAACAAAAACAAAAACAAATCAAAAGCAAAAAAATCATATGTGGTTTCCAAACAATTCTTGCCGCTTCAAGCACTCCTGTGATTTTGCACATCCTCTTTCTAGAATTTTGCCTTCCCAGCCTCCACCTGTTGGCTTTCTAATTTTGGTAAGTCCTGCTTTCAAACTTTAGTGCAAGTAGCTCCTCCATCTGACTGTGCCCAAGATTCTCTGTATTTACATCTTAGAACTGTACTTGCAGGAGCCGAGTGTGGTGGCTCACACTTGTGATCCAGCTACTTGGGAGGCTGAAATGGGAGGATTGCTTGAGGTCAGGAGTTCAAGACCAGCCTGGGCAACACAGCAAGACCCTGCTCCCCCCAAAAATACTGTACTTGTGACATCTTGAGCTTGTCTTTCCCATACCCCATCCTTTGTTGGGGCCAGTTCTCCACGGTGTTTCTACCCATCTTATGGCAGCTTTTGTCTCAGACTATCTTTCCAAGGATGTTTACTTAGCAAACAGCCTTGGAAGATAGTATCTCTCTCTGGGGCAGAGAAAAGATTTTATTTCCTGAGCAGTATAATAATCTCCCCCTCAGGGATTGTGAACCCCGAAAATTTGAGAAATTTCAGAATTTAGAATTTAAATTTGAGAATTTAGAAAGTTTATGTTGCCAGGTTAGGCATAGTAGCTCATGCTTATAATCCTAGAACTTTGGGAGGCCAATGTGGGTGGATCACCTGAGGTCAGGAGTTCGAGAGCAGCCTGGCCAACATGGTGAAACCCCGTCTCTACTAAAAATACAGAAATCAGCCGGGTGTGATGGCAGGTGCCTGTAATCCCAGCTACTTGGGAGGCTGAAGCAGGAGAATCGCTTGAACCTGGGAAACGGAGGTTGCATTGAGCTGAGATTGTGCCACTTCACTCCAGTGTGGCAGTGTGGGCGAAAGAGCGAAACTCTATCTCCTCTGTCTCAAAAAAAAAACCAAAAAACAAAAAAAAACCTGGCGCCGTGGCTCACGCCTGTAATCCTAGCACTTCGGGAGACCGAGGCGGGCGGATCACCTGAGGTCAGGAGTTTGAGAGCAGCCTGGCCAACACGGTAAAGCAGCCATCTCTTTACTGTGGTAAAATTACAAAAATTAGCCGGGCGTGGTGGTGGCACTCCTGTAATCCCAGCTACTCAGGAGGCTGAGGCTGAAGAATCACTTGAATCCAGGAGGCAGAGGTTGCAGTGAGCAGAGATCACACCATTGCACTTCAGCCTGGGCGGCAAGAGCAAAACTCAGTCTCAAAAAAGAGAAAAAAAAGAAAGTTTATTTTGCCGAGGTTGAGGACACTTTGCCTTGACACAGCCTCAGGAGGTCTTGACGACATGTAACCAAGGTGGTCAGAGCACAGCTTGGTTTTATACATTTTAGAGAAACGTAAGACATCAATCAACATATGTAAAATAAACATTGGTTCGGTCAAGAAAGGCGGGACAACTTAAAGTGGTCAGGAAGGGCGGGACAACTCGAAGTGGGGAGAGGGCTTCCAGGTCACAAGTAGGTGAGAGACAAATGGTTGCAATGAGTTTCTGATTAGCCTCTCCAAAGGAGGCAATCAGATATGCATTTATCTCAGCGAGCGGAAGGATGACTTTGAACAGAATGGGAGGCAGGTTTGCCCTAAGCAGTTCCCAGCTTGACTTTTCCCTTTAGCTTAATGATCTTGGGGGCCCAAGATATTTTCCTTTCACAGGATGAAGGTTGGGCAGATTTGTTAGCAGCTCCTTCTAAGACACGTGGTTTTGTAAGCTTAGGGTTCCTTGGCTGTGACGTGCATTGTGTGCACAGCATCCACCTAAGCTGCTCTGCATCACCCTTGAGGGACGCAGAGGACAGGGGGAATTGAGGCAAAACACGAAGCTTACACTGCCTGCTGTGCCACAAGTAAGAGAGTCTTTTGTCCTTGACCCATACGTCTCATGTCTTCTGCTAGCATCTGTGAGCCTCTGAAACTATGGCAGCCTAACTTGATAGTTTGCAAGTAGGGTAAACTTTTGGACCCTCCCCTGTTCTTGACATCTTTACACACACTTGACTGTAAGTGCCTTGAGAGTAGGGACTGTGTCTCAGTGGACTTTGCTTACCCTGTGGATGACACAAAGTAGTTGCTTGTGGTAGGTAGTAACTACCTACTAATGCCGCTTTGGTCTAAAGGACTTTCGATGTAAGCACTCAGATTTATTTACTAAATTCAGCTCTGGAAAAAACTGCCACTATTCCCCTGTTTAGCCACAGATCTTCTTCCCCTGGTCATTAGGTATTGTGTACATTCCTTGGGTTTGCAGAAGGTGAAGCCGCAGAGAAAGTGAAGTGCAGGGGGCTACAAATTGCTACAGATAATTCACATTGTGAATAAGCCCTGCTGCAGGTAGTGGAGGTGACTCATTTATCAGACTGGGTGTTTCAGGGAGGTAGGGTGCTGTGGTGCAGTTGGGATGGAAATGCCGGTCTTTGTTGTTAGCCTCACAATAACATCAAACATACCAGACCATTTCCCAGAAGAGCCAGGATGACTGCAAACCGACCTGTCTGAGCTCGAATGAAGGAATGAATGAGGGCTTCTGGTGCCTGATCTCTTAGAAGTAAATTCTGCTAACCTTTTGCAACATGAGTAAGCCCAGTCATGACCAGGCAAGACAGCTGGCTGGGCTTGCTCATGGGAGGGAAATCTTCCAGGCTGCAGCTTTCATCTGGGTTTTGAACTGTGGAAGCCTATCCTTTTCTGGTTTAGGAGGAGGGTAGAACCTTGAGAGCATTTGAGCAGACATGGCTTCCAGAGCCAGAGAAAGTCAAGGGGGAAAAGGCTTTGCTCAGAGACTATGGCTGATGGCTATTAAAGATCACTTCGTTTCATTTGTCATTTTATAGATTAAAAAAATGAGGTAGGCCAAGCGCGGTGGCTCACACCTGTAATCCCAGCACTTTGGGAGGCCGAGACTGGCAGATCACGAGGTCAGAAGATCGAGACCATCCTGGCTAACATGGTGAAACCCCGACTCTACTAAAAATACAAAAAATTAGCCGGGCGTGGTGGCAGGCACCTGTGGTCTCAGCTACTCGGGAGGCTGAGGCAGGAGAATGGCGTGAACCCGGAAGGTGGAGCTTGCAGTGAGCCGAGATCGCGCCACTGCACTGCAGTCTGGGCGACAGAGCGAGACTCCGTCTCAAAAAAAAAAAAACAAAACAAAAAAACCCCAAAAAACCACTGAGGTCTACCGGCGACATTACTGAGATAGATGACTGCTTTGGGAGTTCCAGTTGAACCCATTTCTATTTCATTAGACTGCTCATTTTTTCTTTTTCCTTTGGCTCTGTTAAAAGAAAAAATTACAAAGAATTTAGTTTAAACATCTTAACTGGCTTTTAGTTCCAATTCTACAATTGGGCAACGCTTCATTCTGTAAAATGAAATGAATGTTCCAATGAGGAGAGGAAGCTGGTATTACAGACAGAAAAGGGCCGAGGGAAGCAGAAACAAAAAGTGGATTAGTTGGTAGAAAGTTACTTTTCTTGTAAAGGTTAAAGAACACGGGACTTCTTTATGCCAGCTAAAACTGACCTGTTTGGGGATTTTTGTTTTGAGACAGGGTCTTACTCCAGCGGGCAGGCTGGAGTGCAGTAGTGGCACCATCTAAGCTTACTACAGCCTCAACCTCCCAGGCTCAAGCGATCCTCCCTCCTCAGCCTCCCAAGTAGCTGGGACTACAGGCGCCAGCCACCACGCCCGGCTATTTTTTTTTTTTTTTTTTTTTTTTGGTAGAGGCAGGGTATTATTATGCCTAGGCTGGTCTGGAACTCCTGAGCTCAGGCGATCCGCCCACCTCGGCATCCAAAAGTGCTGGTATTACAGGTGTGAGCCACCGCACCCAGCCTGTTTGGGGATCTGGCTAGCATCTGTTTCTCTCCTGATTTCTTGGAAGGTCAGATAAAGATCCTAGCTTTGGCGTGGTAGTGTGAAACTTCAGCATGAGTAACCCCATTTTGGTTTGGTCTGATGGGCCTAATGCAGGAGCTCAGTCTAAACTAACGGTCTCCTACATACATTTTATCTAATAGCTCTGTCACCCTTCCTGCACACCCGGGGAACTCGGGTGCAGCATTCTAACGCCTGCTCAGCATGATTCCACATTTTCTCCAGGCCCATAATCCAGAGGAGGTTGGGCTCGGAGCAGGCTTGCCTCGCCAAGCTCCGGCTCCGTGCGTGTGTGAAGCAGTGCCATGCCTGAGTGGGGAGGAGCCGCGGAAGAGAAAGCGAAAGGCGGAGTGGAAATGGGTGGGGCACGCTACGACCCGCTCACATTTGTTCAGGGAGAGGCAGTCCCAAAAAACCTCTCAGGCACACAACCCAGCACAGCAAGGCAGTCACACCAAGGTGGGAAAAGAGGGCAGAAGAGCGCGAGGGGCTGGAGGTGACGCCCCTGTGTCCCACTCGTTATCCCTGGGCTGGGAAAGAGAAGCGGTCCCTCAGAAGCGCAGGCTGCGCTAGCTTAGGATGGACGTGGGTAACGCTCAGCTGACACCCCGCAGGCACCCTATGCAGGGCTTTGTTTCGGGGGGGGACCCGCACCAGCGCGTAAGGGGAGTAGGAGAGATCTACGTGACCCCGGTGCGCAGCCGCGCCCTATCGCCCCGGCCACGCGCCGACGCCCCGCCCCGTCCGTGACGCGTTCGCGCGGGGCCTCCGCCCCATCCCCCTCCCAGGCGGTCCCCAGCGCGCTGCCTCCGCCGTTCCCCGCCCCCTCGCCTCTAAGGCTGCCCGGATAGCTGCCTGATCCAAGGCCCAGCAGCTTCTGCCTTCCGATCCCCACCGACGGACGGAGGCAGCCCACTTGCAGGACCGGGGTGCTGTCGGTCTACGTGGCCGCTCTGGAGCAGGTTGGAGTTGGCAGCGGGCTGCGCTGCAGGGACAGGCGCGGCGGACAGCCCCGGGGGCAGCGGCGGGGTCCTGTCTGGGAGAGGACAGGGTTGCGGCGGGCGGAACGGTGTCTCCTTCACTTCGCCCTCCAGCTGCTGCAGCTGCAGCCGGACCGCGAGCGTGCCAAGCGGCTTCAGCAGCTAGCGGAGCGGTGGCGGCGGCCCCCCTCAGGAGACCACCAGGTACCGCCGCGCCCGCCTCACGCCGACCCAGGGGCCTAGGCCGCGGCAGCCAAGCGGGAGGCCCGCGCCGGACTCGGGGTCGGCCCTGGCTTCCTAAGATGGCCGCGCTGCCCCGCGGCCCCTCGCCCCTCTCTGCCCGGGACCTCCCTTTGGCCCTTTGACCCCAGCTTACCGCACTTCTTGTCCCTCCCGCAGATTCCCCTCTTCCCGCGGCCTCGCCATGGCGACCCACGGACAGACTTTCGCGCGTCGTAAGTAAAGCTGGGATCTCTGCGGGATGGGGCGGCGGGGAGTCGAAGCCTGTCGACCAGAAACCCAGTTTGTTTCCCCCCATCTTTCCAAGAACTTGGAAATTCGGCTGCTTTTGGTGGTCGCCCCACCGTCTGACCACCTCCTCTGCCGAGGAGGGGCTGGGCTGCTGGATTTCATATGGGGAACAAGGCCCGGGGAGTTGGTCTGTGGCCACATGGACTTTTCAGCCTTTGTACATGTCTTTGACGTACAGAAGTAAAAAGTTGTTAATTGGGGATTCCGCCTTTGGAGGATCGGATCAGTCACTTTTCTAGAGGAAGTAGCAGTCCCTCTTGTGAGAGCGCAAGGTCATTACTTGTGCTCCTAAGGGCGTGGACGTGCTTTGTGGAATGAATGAGCTGGTGTAATGAGCTCAGATTGCCTGCCCTTAAGCAGCACAGCATTGGCTGAGGACTTGAGAGTCACATTAGTAAGTTTGAAGCGCTATTTGATATTTAGTTGATGTAGACATTTGAGTGAAACACACATGGCAGTATTTTTTTCCAAGTTTCAATATTTAAATTCCCAGTATTAAATTCTCTTCCCACTCCAGGGTGTTGGTTTTCACCTCAGCGAAGATATTAAAGGACGTATCAGGGTAAAGGGCCTAGTCTTAGGTTTCGGTTTTATCTAATTTAGTTAAATCAGCTCATCTCAGTGAATTTTGGCAGATACATACATATCCATACACACAAATACTTGTTTGATTCTTTGTACTTGTCCAGTCCTAGGAAGTGAGGCTGTAGGTAATAGACTGTTTTTCCGTTTTGAAACGAATTCCCCAAGTTTGTATAACCATGGTTATCTGTTTTAGAAATAATTCGCTGGTGGTATCTCCTTTATGGGTCTTTATAGTTTTATTGTAGCTCCTGACCGCATAAAAAACATTCCAACAAATGGGATTGCTTGAATTTTAATATCAGCAGTGGGTCATGCTCTAGTTCTTGGATAGAAGGTCGGAGAATAGAGACATTAACACTGGAATGTTTTTTTTCTACCAGCAATGTGTATTCCTCCATCATATGCTGACCTTGGCAAAGCTGCCAGAGATATTTTCAACAAAGGATTTGGTAAGAACCTTATTTTAAAAACGTTTTAGATAAAGAGTGAAAATGTATGTTTGGGTTGCTTAGCGAAATCAGATTAATCATTGCAAATTGTAAATATCTTGCTGCTTTAAATTTAGAGTTACTTATTTTTTTGAGACAGGGTCTCCCTCTGTTGCCCAGGCTGGATGCAGTGGCATGATCATACCTCACTGCAGCCTGGACCTCCTGGGCTCAAGCGATCATCTTTCCTCAGCCTCCCACGTCCCAAGTAGCTGGGACTACAGGCACGCTCTGCCACACCTGGCTAATTTTTTTTATTTTTCGTAGAGGTGGGGTCTCACTGTGTTACCCAGTAAACACAGTGGCCTCTCAAAGCCTGGTTGGATTACATTACAGACATGAGCCACCGTGCCCAGCCTTGTATTAATTCTTCTATTAGAAACTTAAGATACTTAGATTAAACTTATGTGAAAATAGTTCTTTTACAGTCTACATCCCCCTCCCCCAATTTCCCAAAATTTTTTAAAACTGTAGTTAGAGGATTTGAGCCTTTAAGAAAAACGGCTTGTGCTTTAATTTTTTTTCAGTTATAGCTTAGGCCCTGGTTGACTAGAGTTATGATATATTACTGTTTTGCTTTTGTGGTGACTCCTAATACTTTATCTAGAGTTACGAGCTTTTTCAGGTGAATTTGAGTTTTCTTGAAAATTTTGTTCCATACCCTCCTCCACTTTATTTAGATTGTTGGAAATACCCCATTGGCACAAATGTCCTAAATGTCTGTATTATGATAAGTTGGTTTTGTTTTTGTTTTTTTTTGAGACGGAGTCTTGCTCTGTTGCCCAGGCTGGAGTACAGGGGCGTGATCTCGGCTCACTGCAGCCTCTGCCTCCTGGGTTCCAGCAATTCTCCTGCCTCAGCCTCTCTGGTAACTGGGATTACAGGCACATGCCACCATGCCCAGCTTTTTTTTTGTATTTTTAGTAGAGACGAGGTTTCACCATGTTGGCCAGGCTGGTTTTGAACTCCTGACCTCAAGTGATCTGCCTGCCTCGACTACCCGAAGTGCTAGGATTTCAGGCGTGGGCCACCGCACCTGGCCATATCATGATAAGTTATTAGCTATTCTGAAATTTCAGTTGAGTGATTTTTTAATCTGATATTTAAGTGTAAGAATAGTTTGGGGGCCGGGTGTAGTGGCTCACGCCTGTAATCCCAGCACTTTGGGAGGCCAAGGCGGGCAGATCACGAGGTCAGGAGATCGAGACCATCCTAGCTAACATGGTGAAACCCCATCTTGTACTAAATGGGCTGAAACCCCATTTTGTACTAAAAATACAAAAAATTAGCCAGGCGTGGTGGCATGCACCTGTAGTCCCAACTACTCGGGAGACTGAGGCAGGAGAATCGCTTGAACCCGGGAGGTGGAGGTTGCAGTGAGCCGAGATCGTGCCACTGCACTCCAGCCTGGGCAACAGAGTGAGACTCCGTCTCAAAATAAATAAATAAATAAATAATTTGAAAGCATTCTTTTGTGTACCAACTACCAAAAACTAGACAAAGCAGCATAGGGATAATTCTGCCCTTTATAAGCCAGTTTACAAAAGACGAATTTGTAACAATTTCATTTAAATATTGTATATTAACACATTTTTATCCACCTCTGAATATGTGGAATCTTTTTGTTTTTTATATATAGTCAACAATTGCTATGCATCTTTCATACAAAGGAATCATTTTGTTTCTTTTGCTGTCTATTTGTTGAAGGTTTTGGGTTAGTGAAACTGGATGTGAAAACAAAGTCTTGCAGTGGCGTGGTGAGTGTTACTGTTGAATAAGTTCTATTGAACCTTTATAATTTTTCAACTTGTAAAATGGTCATAACTGAAAGATGTCTACCTGTTTTGTCTTAAAGAAGAGGCAGAAGTTAACTTTAAGAGATTTGCGTGTAACCTGATTTATTTTGACCTTGAATGTGATTTCTCATTTTCATGTGGTCTTTTGTCATATTATGTATGCACAAGGAACTTAGGAAAGACCAGTCAGGTGGTACTCTTTACTTGTAAGATTACACATTTGAAGGCAGGGAACCCATTATTAGACTTTTTTGTAACCCTTTGTCAACAATGCTCGTCAGAGTTATGGGCATAAAAATATCAGGAACTCATTAATTTGAGTGTACTAATAATTTATATAATGTCCATTTTCTATCAGTTCTCCCTGGAGAAGATTTCCACATGTATTTTCTGAGTTTAGGGAGTCCTGATCTGAATTTTTTTTTTTGAGACGGAGTCTCACTGTGTCACTTAGACTGGAGTGCAGTGGTGTGATTGTGGCTCACTGCAACCTCCGCCTCCTGAGTTCAGGTGATTCTCCTGCCTCAGCCTCTCTAGTAGCTGGAATTACAGGTGCCTGCCACCACGCCTGACTGATTTTTATATTTTTAGTAGAGCTGGGGTTTCACCGTGTTGGCCAGGCTGGTCTCCAACTCCTGACCTCAGCTGATCCACCCACCTCGGCCTCCCAGAGTGCTGGGATTACAGGTGTGAGTCACCATGCCCAGCCAAAAATATTTTTTAAAGAGGTTAATATTTTGGTATTTGGGTGTCTTGATAGTTCAATGAACTGTTACAAAGGGGATAAACTAAAATTTAACTTTTTTCGAGACAGGGTCTCACTCTGTTTCCCAGGCTGGAGTGCAGTGAGTACAGTGGCACAATCTCAGCTCACTGCAGCCTGGACCTCTTGGGCTCAAGCAATCTTCCCACCTCAGCCTCCCAAGCATCTGGGAGTACAGGCCCTATCCATCATGCCCGAGTATTTTTTGTAGTTTTTCTAGAGATGACGTTTTGCCATGTTGCCCAGGCTAGTCTTGAACTCCTGAGCTCAAGTGATCCACTTGCCTTGGCCTCCCAAAGTGCTGGGATTACAGATGTGAGCCACCATGCCCAGCTAGTAAAATTTAACTTTGTGCAATTTTTTTTACTTTAAAAATTTTTGTTTTGAGATTATTTTGGGGGTGGGTATAAGTGTGTGCACATTAGAATACTATAGGTTATTTTGATATATGTATGTATGTGTATATATAGAGAGAGAGAGACATTTTTTTTTTTTGAGACGGAGTCTTGCACTGTCACCCAGGCTGGAGTGCAGTGGCATGATCTCAGCTCACTGCAAGCTCCACCTCCCAGGTTCATGCCTTTCTCCTGCCTCAGCCTCCTGAGTAGCTGAAACTACAGACACGGCCACCACGCCCAGCTAATTTTTTTGTATTTTTAGTAGAGATGGGGTTTCACCATGTTAGCCAGGATGGTCTCGATCTCCTGACCTCGTGATCTGCCCACCTCGGGCTCCCAAAGTGCTGGGATTACAGGCGTGAGCCACCGCGCCCGGCCTATATAGACATTTTTGATGTAGTGCATGTAACTGATATTTATTTAATCGTATTGTAGTTTTTTGGTTTTTTTTCCCCTCTGAGACGCAGTCTTGCTCTGTCGCCCAGGCTGGAGTGCAGTGGCGTGATCTCAGCTCACTGCATCCTCCACCTCCCAGGTTCAAGTGATTCTCTGGCCTCAGCCTCCCAAGTAGCTGGGATTACAGGCGCTTGCCACCATGCCCCGCTAATTTTTGTATTTTTAGTAGAAACAGGGTTTTGCCATGTTGGCCAGTCTGATCTTAAACTCCTGACCTCAAGTGATCCCAAAGTGTTGGGATTACAAGCGTGAGCCACAGCGCTAGCCCTGTAGTTTAAAAGCCTAGGCCTGTTGGATTTCTGGGGATTTACATTGATCATATCTGTTGCTTGGTTTTTTTGGTCTGAAAGGAAGCTTAGGTGTTTAGTTATGATTGGATGACTTATTTGGCCAAGTTAACAGGTTACAGAGCAGTGATTTTTAGTGTTTTTTAATGTTCCCATTGTTAGTCTATTGAGGCCCCTAGTGTATTTGTTGAAACAAAAAAGGCCTTCTAAAAAAGATTCAGTCCTTGTGTTTAAAAAGCTTACTTTCTAGTTGGAGAGACAAAATAAACTGAGAGTACTGAGATAATTAATATCAAATATTAGATCGTTGGATAATCAAATCTTTGTTGGAAAGGAATAGATTGTTGTGTATAGGGTTAGGGAAAGTTTTATGGAAGTAGGTTTAAGAGCATGAAGGATATGTAGGAGCTGGATTAGATATAGCATGTTTTTATTCACATTTAATACATGTAACTCAACAACCATGGTATTGATCCTATAGTATGTCTCTGGCCCCAGATAAGTCCCATTAATACCTGGCTCTGTTTTCTTACCTGAACAGCAAAGCTACTGAAGCCACCCCAGAATGTAGAAGCCAAAATTTCTGGTGGTAGAGTAAAGGGTATGAGCTGTAATCTGGCCCAACTCTGGTCCCACAGTGTGGTGTTGGCTTTGTTTCTTGAGGCTTCCTTGGCATGTGTATATAGGCTGGCTCTTCATCTATGGGCTGATGGATGGCCGTAGGTGGGGCCCCAAGAGTCATTAATGTCATTCAGGATTAAAAATAGCTACTCACACATTCCCCATTCAAACTATCTGCTAGAAAAACCTGTTCCATATATATTGTTTTAGTAATGCTTTCCTTTTCTGTGGAGCATATGAAAACGTACAAACTTTCACAGTGTCAGTTCAATTTAATCATCCGGAGGTAGGCTTTGTAATTATAGTTGCAGAAACAGACCCAAAAAAGTTAAGTGAGGTTGGTCACAGTGGCTCATTCCTGTAATCCCAGCGCTTTGGGAGGCCAAGGCAGGAGGATCCCTTGAGCCCAGGAGTTCTGAGACTCACCTGGGCAACATAGTGAGACCCCGTCTCTACAAAAAAATTTAAAAATTAGCTGTGCTTGTTGGTGGGTACCTGAAGTCCCAGCTACTTGGGAGGCTGAGTTAGGAGGATCGCTTGAGCCCAGGAGTTTGAGGCTGCAGTGAGCTATGATTGTTTCACTGTACTCCAACCTGGGCAACAGAGTGAGACCCTGTCTCCAAAAAAAACCGCAAAATGTTGTGTCCTGCTCAGTGTGATGCATTTAGTAAATGACACGAAGAACTGGACATCAGAACTCCTAATTTTTATATCTAGTGTTCTTTCCTAACATGATCCAGTGCTTTTTTTTTTAATTGGAAATGGAGTCTCACTCACTCCATCACTCAAGCTAGAGTGCAGTGGTGCCATCTTGGCTCACTGCAACCTCAGGCTCTCAGGTTCAAGTGATTTTCCTGCCTCAGACTCCTGAGTAGCTGGGATTACAGGGATGCACCACCATGCCTGGCTAATTTTTGTATGTTTAGTAGAGACGGGGTTTCACCATGTTGGCTAGGCTGGTCTCAAACTCCCTACCTCAAGTGATCGGCCCGCCTTGGCCTCCTGAAGTGCTGGGATTACAGGTGTGACCCACCACGCCCAGCCAGTCCAGTGCTTTTTAAGATAGGTATTGAGGGCTATGCTTTGACTTGAAATTCCTGTTAATGAAAGGGTCTAATTTAGGAGAGTGATGTAAGACCTAAGGATTTGTCTCTAACAGCAGAGCAATAGTTATACAAATGTTCTATTTTCTGAGAGAGGGATGAGTGGCCTTTCCTCCTATTGATACAATTTTTGATATTTCTCACTCTACAGATATCACAATTTCTGGCTGTAGTCTCTTTATTATTTTCACATCAGCTGTCTTCCTTAGGCTTGGCGTGGTGATGCTTGTGATCCCAGCTACTCAGGAGGCTGAGGTATGTGGATCACTTGAGCCTGGGAGGTTGAGGCTGCAGTCAGCTGTGATCACATCATTGTATTCCAGCTTGGGTGACAGA
This sequence comes from Gorilla gorilla gorilla, assembly GCF_029281585.2. Taxonomy (NCBI): domain Eukaryota; kingdom Metazoa; phylum Chordata; class Mammalia; order Primates; family Hominidae; genus Gorilla; species Gorilla gorilla. The sequence continues at coordinate 40,532,282 of NC_073232.2, read as the reverse complement.
GGCGAGATGCTGTCTCAAAAAAAAAAAAAAAAATTCAGATAAGCCCTCCGTATTTTTTCTTTTTCAGTTCGTGTGCAACCAGGGATTGGCACATTATTATTTTTAGACAGGGTCTCACTGTGTCACCCATGCTGAGTGCAATGGTGGGATTATGGCTCACTGCAGCCTGGACCTCCCAGGCTCAAGCAGTCCTCCCACCTCGGCCTCCTGAGTAGCTGGGACTACAGGCGCACACCACCACGCTGAGCTGCTTTCTTAATTTTTGTAGAGACATGGTCTTGCTATGTTGCCCAGGCTGGTATCTAAGTGCTGGGATCACAGGCATGAGCCACCGCACTCAGTCCCCCATTGATTTTTGAATCCCAGATAAAATCACCTTAGCAAAACCTTCCTTAAAAGATGTACAGTTAGCTGGGGTGGTGGCTCACGTTTGTAATCCCAACACTTTGGGAGGCCGAGGTGGGTGAATCACCTGAGGTCAGGAGTTGGAGACCAGCCTGACCAACATGGTGAAACCCCATCTGTACTAAAAATACAAAAATCAGCTGGGTGTGGTGGTGGGCACCTGTAATCCCAGCTACTTGGAAGGCTGAGGCAGGAGAATCACTTGAACCTGGAAGGCGGAGGTTGCAGTATGCCGAGATCACGCCACTGCACTCCAGCCTGGCGATAGAGCGGGACTCTGTCTCAAAAAAAAAAAGGTGTACAGTTTGTTCACTTGAGAATTCACTACAGGTTAACTTGTGATTGATTGGAAGTGTCAGCTGTGTATGTAAAGTGGCAGTCAGTTGCTCAAAGGCTTATTTGTCCCTCTTATATATGCTTAGAGAGTAGCACAGTACAGAAGGATACGAGTGTTCAGGAAGCTAGAAAAAGGATTCATGAATTTACCAAATGTTTCAGGGGATTTGTGTGTGTGTGTGTGTGTGTAAGGCAGTGATGAATTCTAGGCTTATGAGAATGTTCATGAAGTTATTGATTGTCTTGTTAGGAATTTTCAACGTCCGGTTCATCTAATACAGACACTGGTAAAGTTACTGGGACCTTGGAGACCAAATACAAGTGGTGTGAATATGGTCTGACTTTCACAGAAAAGTGGAACACTGATAACACTCTGGGAACAGAAATCGCAATTGAAGACCAGGTAACATTTTGAAAATTTTAGTATTAATTTTATTAATTTATTTTTGTATTTCAAAAAAAGAAAACAAATTACTTTTCTTTCAAAATAGATTTGTCAAGGTTTGAAACTGACATTTGATACTACCTTCTCACCAAACACAGGGTAAGCACAGACATTTTTATCTGTATTACATTTAAAAGTATTTCTCTTTTGTATATTTAGAAAAGGTGTACATTTAGTGTTTGATAGCTTATTAAGCTACCTTGTGGTGGTGAAATCTCTGTATCTGCTTTTATTTATTTATTTGAGATGGAGTCTTCGCTGTGTCACCCAGGCTGGAGTGCAGTGGCATCATCTTGGCTCACTGCAGTCTCAGCTTCCTGGGTTCAAGCGATTCTTCTGCCTCTGCCTCCCTGAGTAGCTGGGACCACAGGTGCGTGCCACTACGCCCAGCTAATTTTTGTATTTTTAGTAGAGGCGGGGTTTCGCCATGTTGGCCAGGCTGTCCTAGAACTCCTGACCTCAGGTGATCTGCCCGCCTTGGCCTCCCAAAGTGGTGGGATTACAGGCATGAGCCACCACGCCCAGCCTTTTTTTTTTTTTTCATATTTTATTTTATTGTATTTATTTTATTTTATTTTATTTTCATTTGGGACAGAGTCTTACTCTGTCACCCAGGCTGGAGTGCAGTGGCGCGATCTCGGCTCACTGCAACCTCTGCCTCCTGGGTTTAAGTGATTCTCCTGCCTCAGCCTCCTGAGTAGCTGGGATCACAGGCATGTGCCACCACGCCCACCTAATTTTTGTATTTTTAGTAGAGACGGGGTTTCACCGTGTTGATCAGGCTGGTCTTGAACTCCTGACCTCGTGATCTGCCCACCTCAGCCTCCCAAAGTGCTGGGATTACAGGTGTGAGCCACCGCTCCCAGCCTGTTTGTTTATTCTCTGTCACCCAGGCTGGAGTGCAATGGTGCGATCTTGGCTCACTGCAACCTCTGCCTCCTGGGTTCAAGCGATTCTCCTGCCTCAGCCTCCTGAGTAGCTGGGATTACAGGCATATGCCACCATGCCTGGCTAATTTTTTTTGTATTTTTAGTAGAGACGGCATTTCACCATGCTGGCCAGGCTGATCTTGAACTCCTGACCTCAGGTGATCCGCCCGCCTCAGCCTCCCAAAGTGCTGAGATTACAGGCGGGAGCTACCATGCCTGGCCCATATCTGCTTTTAGAATACTATGGTTGCTATCATTGGCTTGCCTTCAAATATTTGCCTCTTCGTTGTTGCACTAACTTGGGCAATTAATGTGTTTCTAACAGGCTTTTGTGACTGATTGATTGTTCTGCAAAGCAGTTTTCCTAGATGGCTGTCCAGTTGCTTCATGTGTCCTTGTCTTGTAGTTCATTGAGCTGACTTTTTTACTCCCTGTTATTGTATTGCTGATTTTTACTCCCTGGTCATACTGCAGTTCATTTAAGTCTGTTTTGTGCTCTCTTGTGCAGATTGTGTAAATTTTTCCCAGTGACATCAGTTTGTTCTTTTTCCAGAAAGAAAAGTGGTAAAATCAAGTCTTCTTACAAGAGGGAGTGTATAAACCTTGGTTGTGATGTTGACTTTGATTTTGCTGGACCTGCAATCCATGGTTCAGCTGTCTTTGGTTATGAGGGCTGGCTTGCTGGGTACCAGATGACCTTTGACAGTGCCAAATCAAAGCTGACAAGGAATAACTTTGCAGTGGGCTACAGGACTGGGGACTTCCAGCTACACACTAATGTGTAAGTATTTCTTTCATAGGATACTGTGATGTAGGTAGGCCCTCAGAGGATGATTTTGATGTCTGTCATCTCTTATTGATCTGGGTGCACCCTAAAGGATTTCTCATAACATTTGAAAACAAAATCATTCTTGGTCATTTCTAGGGTGCCCCTTGAAAGCTTGTAGTAGAAGAATGTTAGTCTGACCTTTGGTGCTGAGAGAGTAAATGTTCATTTTATATGGGGTTTAATGTGCTTTGTATTTTTACAAGAGGCATTAGATATTGGCAGACTGCTACCAGTACATTCATTTTACTTAATTATTTTGATGTGTGAGATGCTGACTTGATAGGATTGCCTAAAATGTATGGTGTTTTGTGGTTGGGTTTTTTTTTTCTTTTTCTTTTTTCTTTCTTTTTTTGTTTTGGTTCAGACGGAGTCTTGCTCTGTCGCGATCTCGGCTCACTGCAACATCCACCTCCCGGGTTCAAACAATTCTCCTGCCTCAACCTCCCAAGTAGCTGGGACTACAGGCGTGTGCCACCATGCCTGGCTAATTTTTGTATTTTTGGTAGAGACGGGGTTTCACCATGCTGGCCAGGCTGGTCTGGAACTCCTGACCTCGTGATCTGCCAAAGTGCTGGGATTACAGGCGTGAGCCACTGTGCCCAGCTGTTGTTGTTGTCTTTTTGTTTGTTTGTTTTTAATTATTTTTGTAGAGATGGGGTCTTGCTATGTTGCCCAGGCTTGTCTCAAACTCCTGGCCTCAAGCGATCCTCCCGCCTCAGCCTTCCAAAGTGTTGGGATTATAGGCGTGAGCCACTGCATCCAGCCTGGTGTTTTTACCTAGCCCAAACTAGATAGATACATGGAAAGTACTTAAAATGTTTTTCTTTCCATTGTAAAAATTCATTGGTAAATAACAGAAGCACAAAGAAGAAAACCTACATTTCTTACAATCATGCCAGCCAGGTATATAATCTTTGTTAATGTTGTGGTTCACTTTTTTATATGTGTGTGTGTATATATACTTAACATATAAAATACGTAACCAAAAGGCTGTTTGAGAACCCTTGCATGTTTAATACAGTGTGATAATTCCACTGAATGGATATTCTGTGGTTCATTTTACCAATCCCTGTATGGGTATGGGTTGGGGAAAAAAACCTGTTAAAAGTTGCAAGTTTTCAGTGGAACACTAAAGACCCACTTGAGCTGTGGTTTTTTATTTAAATGTAATGCTACAAATCAGCCTGTGCCTTAGACATTATTACATTGTCTATTCTAGATCTACTAATTTAAAATATCTTATAGCAATGATGGGACAGAATTTGGAGGATCAATTTATCAGAAAGTTTGTGAAGATCTTGACACTTCAGTAAACCTTGCTTGGACATCAGGTACCAACTGCACTCGTTTTGGCATTGCAGCTAAATATCAGTTGGATCCCACTGCTTCCATTTCTGTGAGTACTTTTGTGGACTTAGAATGGGGGTTTTGGTTGTGGGAATGAGTCTTTGGGTATACTGAATTATGTTGAAAATTTGAACTGATTTCACACAGTCCCCAGTTTACAGATAGATTAGTTTTAGATTTTGAAATGCGCTTTTTTGATGGATAGTGTTGTTAGACGTTTTATTTCCAGGCCAGGCTGGTGGAGTTTGTTTAACCTCAAAAGCTGCCGAGTTAATGTTGATGATAACCTTGAGCCATAGGCCTGTCTAAGCCCAGGTATAGCTGGTGTTTGGTCCCTGAGTGGTTCTTACTGTGTCAGAAATAATAGTGCTTTTTTAAGGCTCTCTGTTGTCCAGGCTGGACTGCAGTGGCACAATCACGACTCCCTGCAACCTTGACATCCTGGGTTCAACCTCAGCCTCCTACTATTCCCAACTAATTTTTTGATGTTTTTTTGTAGAGATGGGATCTCCATATGTTGCCCATCCTAGGCTCAAGCTATCATCCCATCTCAGCCTCCCAAAGGAGGCTGTTGGGATTATAGGCATGAGCCACTGCACCTGGCTAGTATTTTAATCATCACTCTGTCTTTTTTTTTTTTTTTTTTTTTTTGAGGTGGAGTCTCTGTTGCCCGGGCTGGGGTGCAGTAGTGCGATCTTGGCTCACTGCAACCTCCGCCTCCTGGGTTCAAGCAATTCTTCTGCCTCAGCCCCCCGAGTAGCTGAGATTACAGGTGCCTGCCACCACACCTGGCTAATTTTTTTGTATTTTTTAGTAAAGATGGGATTTGTTGGCCAGACTGGTCTCAAACTCCTGACCCCAAGTGATCCACCCGCCTCAGCCTCCCAAAGTGCTGGGATTACAGGCATGAGACACCACAGCTGGCTGCCTTCTCCATTTCTAATTGCACTACAGCAATAAAAACCTCAGGATTCATACAGTACACTATTTTGTTACTTACACTGATGTTCTTGGATGTCTGTGGCATTTTAACAGATTTAATGTCAGTGGAAGAAGCTTCTCTCAGCTACTAGGAGTTCATAGTTAAAATGGGAAGGCAGCTTGGGACCCCTGTGTCATTTAATGACTCCTGGGAATTAGTTTGGAAACGTACCTAGCCTTTCCCACTTCAGTAATGTTAGCTGCCACTCCAATTCAGCAGTACCCAGAAGCATTGCTTAATGCTCCTTGTGATATTAGGAAGTATATATTTGCTTCTCCTTCCCTCTCCTGGCATAGAACTCCTAAAAAATCCTTGGAATCCCCAAAGTATTAAGTATCTTTTTGTATGCTAATGAGTTGACTGGTGGCTGGCCACCTTTAGGTAGCTTCGGGCTGGAGGCTAGTCAGTGGAGAGACCAAGGTGTGATTAGAGGGGGTGGGGAGAGGGGCTGTAGGTTAAATTGTTCACCAATGGCTAGTGGTTTAATCAGTCATGCCTGTATTATGAAGCCTCATGAAAACCCACAAGGACAGAGGTCAGTGAGCTGGGTAGCTGAGGTTACTGGAAGGTGGCATGTCTGGAGAGGGCATTGAAGCTGTGTCCCTTCCTATGTTTTGCACTATACGTCTCTTCATCTGTATCCTTTGTAATATCCTTTATTAAAACTGGTAAATGTAAATAAAGTGTTTCTTGAGTTCTGTGACCTGCTCTAGGAGATTAATCGAACCCAAGAAGGGGCTTGTGGGAACCTCTATTTAGAGCTGCCAGGTCAGAAGCAGAGTTAAAACAACCTGGGGCTTGCAGTTGGCATCTGAAGTGGGAGGAGGGCAGTCTTGTGGGACTAAGCCCTTAACCTGTGGCATCTGATGTCTCCAGGTAGAATTAGAGGACATTTAGCCAGTGTCTGCTGCAGAAATTATTGCTTGCTTGGTGTGTGAGGAAAGCCCTCACACATATGGTCACAGAAGCATTCTGTGTTGTGACAGAATAGTAGGAGAAACTGAGTTGGTTTTTTTCTGTATCCTCAGAATTGATGTCAGGATTGGGATTTGCTAGAGTGGCTCTAGCTAGAGTGGCTCATCGAAGCATGGTTTAGGAAGAAAAAGGATAAATGGATGGGAAATGAGGAACTTTTGACTCCTGGGTGGTCAGATGGTCACCCCTGCTGTGGAGCCACAACTGTGCTGTGCTCAGGTACTTAAAAATTACCAGTGGAATTCAAAGATAGATCCAACTCCAAGGGAGTTGGTTCACTGGGTGCATAAGGAAACGCAAACAATAAGAAACAAACAAAATATACAATCCCTTGATTATTGTTATTTGTGATAGCTAAAATCAAAGTGAAAGAGTGCTGGATTGTACCTTGATGCTAGACCAAGCTCAGATTTCATTTGGTTTAAGCCTTGGCCACCAGCCTCAAAGCCACCTTGCAAGGGTAAAAAGTACCCCTAAGACCTGTATTTGCTGTATTTTGCCCAGTTTGGAGAAATTTAAAAAGTCAGAAGTCAGAGATTACATTGAGAAATGTGATCTGAAATCGCCTGGGGCAGTAGTCAGGCTTATTAATCAAGATAAAGGCTGACAGATGGGGAAGGGTAGATTTCTGTTGGAAAGGCAAAGCAAATACCTCTAATTCTTACTGATCTGTAACGAAACTGATTTTTTTTGTACCATGCTCATACTGCCATATGGTCATATTGTTGGCAGATTAAACTCCCTTGTGTAAATAAGTCTTATAATACTGATTGATGATCATATGTATTGTGAAATTGAGTTGAAGCCTCCTCAGGATGTAATACCTATGGAAAGTGACTGGCCTGAGGAGGAACTGGATCTCACTATCAGCTGATTTCCGTCCTGAATAGTTCTGCACAAGGTACAAATAACAGTAGATCAAGGGAAAAGAAAGCTGGTACAAGATGGTAAAGATGTTTCTAATGGCTTCTGTCAACCTAAAGGAAGAAACTAAGGCACAAAATACAATTTTAAAGAATTTATTTGCACCATAATGAGGACAGCTGCCCAGCAGACTCAGATCCAAGTGGATTTGAGCTCCATTTGGCCCTTGTTACAAACAGGTTTTTAAAGGCCAAAAATTCGGGACGGGATGTGGGCTGATACAAAGTTGTTTGGCAGGAATTCTCTTTGGTTTACAGAAATAACATTGATTAGTGATTGGCTATACATTGTTCTTCGTATCACAGATTCCAGGAACATGAAGATAATGGGTGAGGGTCACATTGTGCGGTAACACTTTAGATATTTGCGAGTGAGCCTGGAAACTACAAGGAAGGAAAAAAAGAACAAAGTGTTTTTAAACAATTTCCCCTAGGCGTGGGGGTGTGTCCTGTGACTAAAGTCTCATTCTCATGTCTCTCTGGGCCTGATAAACTTTGCATACCTCACATTCCTCATACTGCTGAGCAATTTTTTTTTCTCTTCATAGGACCAAGTAGGTTTTTTTTGTTTTGTTTTGTTTTGTTTTTTTCTGAGACGGAGTCATCCAGGCTGGAGTGCAGTGGCGTGATCTCGGCTCACTGCAACCTCCACCTCCTGGGTTCAAGCCATTCTTGTGCCTCAGTCTCCCGAGTAGCTGGGATTATAGGTGCCCACTACCACACTCGGCTAATTTTTGTATTTTTAGTAGAGATGAGGTTTCGCCGTGTTGGCCAGGCTGGTCTCAAACTCCTGACCTCTGGTGATCCGCCCGCCTCAGCCTCCCAAAGTGCTGAGATTACAGGTGTGAGCCACTGCGCCCATCCTAGTTGCTTCTTTAAACCTATCCCTATCGCACAGTAGCTTCTCCAGATGATAGGCATATTTGTGTTTGTACTCTTGTAGATATGTCTGTTATATAAATGCAACAAGTGTAAACATCCTTGACAGATATATGGACCTTTTTGCTGCAAGGGATCCCTGTTTGAAACCAGGGGGTGGCCTATGATACTATGGTGTATATATTTTGGTTTTTGTCCAGTTCCTGGCTTACAGCTTCTATAACCCTTGTAATTTCCCAAGTGACTAGAGCCGTAAGAGTGTATTTTGTTGAGATATTTGGCCATTTGTCCTTGGTTCCTGAAACAGCTCCAGAGCATAAAAGTGAAAGACAGTCTTTTGTGGGTTGTTTTTTTTTGTTTTGTTTCGTTTTGTTTTTTTTTGATGAAATCTCACTGTCATCCAGGCTGGATGGAGTACAATGGCACCATCTCTGCTCACTGCAACCTCAACCTCCGCCTCTCGGGTTCAAGCAGTTCTCGTGCCTCAGCCTACTTAGTAGCTGGGATTGCAGGTGCCTGCCACCACGCCCGACTAATTTTTGTATTTTTAGTAGAAATGAGGTTTCACCATGTTGGCCAGGTGGGTCTCCAACCCCTGACCTCAGGTGATCCACCTGCCTTGGCTCCCAAAGTGCTGGGGTAACAGGAACGAGCCACTGCGCCCTGGGCTATGTTGTTATTTTTAACAGGCCTCTTTCAACCACATCTGAACTTATGTTAATGAGGTGATTTTTGGATAGTCCCTAGATGACCACATGGTAGGGGGTGCTGGTTGCTAGGGAACAAACCTTCTGCCTTGGGGAGGGCATAGTAGCTAAAGGTTGAGCCAGTGGCCAGTGATTTAATTAATCGTGCCTTTGTAATGAAGTCTCGGTAAAAACCCAAAGGACTGAGTCCAGGGGGCCTTCAGGAAGGTAAACAATAATACATTCATGTCATGGGAGGGTGGGGCACCCCAGCTCCACAGGGATGGAAGCTCCTGTGCTTGGGACCCTTCAAGACCTCACCTATAAAGGAAAAGATATATAAGTATCTTTTCATCTGGCTGTTCATTTATATCCTGTAAAATATCCTATATAACTGGTAAATGTAAGTGTTAGTCCCTGAGTTCTGTGTGCCACCCTAGGAAATTACTTGAACCCCAGGGGGTTGTGGGAACCCCAATTTATAACCAGTCTGTAAGAAGCAGAGGCAAAAGAACCTGGAGCTTTCAGTTAGCATTGAAAATGAGGGCGCGGCAGTTTTATGAAACTGAGCCCTGAACCTGTGTGATCCCATGCTCTCTCTCCAGGTAGATAGTATCAGAATTGAATTAGAGAACATCTAGCTGGAGTCTGCTGCAGAATTGTTTGCTTGATGTGTGGGAAATTCTCCCTAGGCCTTACGAGAGTATAGAGGGAGAAACTGAGTTTATTTTTTCTACTCCTTATCACAGTTTCATGGTTTAACTCTTACTGTTAAATAATAGCAATTTTTTTTTTTTTTTGGAGACAGTCTCACTTTGTTACCCTGGCTGGAGTGCAGTGGTGCGATCTCTGCTCTGCTCACTGCAACCTCTGCCACCCGGATTCAAGCGATTCTCCTGCCTTAGCACCCCGAGTAGCTGGGATTACAGGCGCCTGCCACCGTGCCTGGCTAATTTTTGTAGTTTTAATAGAGACGGGGTTTCACCATCTTGGCCAGGCTGGTCTTGAACTCCTGACCTCTTGTGATCCTCCCAAAGTGCTGGGATTACAGGCATGAGCCACCAAGCCCGGCCAATAATGGGAATTTCTTTCTTTCTTTTTTTTTTTTTTTTTTTTTTTGAGGCGGAGTCTCGCTCAGTAGCCCAGGCTGGAGTGCAGTGGCACGATCTCCACTCACTGCAACCTCCGCCTCCCGGGTTCACGCCATTCTCCTGCCTTAGCCTTCCGAGTAGCTGGGACTATAGGTGCCCACCACCATGCCCGGGTAATTTTTTGTATTTTTAGTAGAGACGGGGTTTCACTGTGTTAGCCAGGATGGTCTCGATTTCCTGACCTTGTGGTCCGCCTGCCTTGGCCTCCCAAAGTGCTGGGATTACAGGCGTGAGCCACTGCGCCTGGCCAATAATAGGAATGTCTATCCAGCTGTCTGAGGCTCTTATTTGTAGGGCACAAGATGGTCATTAGTGAGGTATTTTTCTTTCTTTTTTTTTTGAGCTTTGTTGCCTAGGCTGGAGTTCACTGGTGCAATCACAGCTCACTGTGCCCTCAGCCACCTGGGCTCAAGAGATCCTTCCACCTCACCCCCCACTTCCCTGGTAGTTGGGTAGGTGTGCACCATCATACCAAGCTAGAAAAATTTTGTACAGACAGGCAGGGGTCTCACCGTGTTGCCCAGGCTGTTGAATTCCTGGGCTCAAGTGATCCTCCCGCCTTGGCCTCCCAAAGTGCAGGGATTACTGGTGTCAGCCACTGCGCCAGGCCTGTTTTTTTCTTTAGATGGTCACTGGTAGCTCATGAATATTTGGCTGTAGTGCCAAGTGAATACAGGTGTTTTGGATGTGGTTTGTGTCTGTATAGTTACATCATTTCTTTCTCTGGATTGGGCTCTTTGGATGTTACACATTATAAGAGTATAGACGTCGAATCATTTGGAGATCTGTTTTGGTCACATAGGCTGTTTGTTACCTTTATATTGTAGCCCTCAGAATGCTGAAAGCAAAGCAAAGTTGCATGTCTAGGCAACCTAGGCCCTGGAAATGAAGGCAGGTGTTCCTGGCCTCTGGTGTGGATTCATAATGTTAGGGGTGGTAGAGAATGGAGCTAGAAAGAATCTACTCTTTACTATGTCTTACTCTTCAGGGTTCATTCCAGCCCTTGAAGTCAGTAACTAAGTCCTAAAATGTTGGGATTGTGCAAAGAAGGCAGGGGCCTGGATTGGTACATGATACCTCACTGGGACCTCCTCCCAAACGCAGTGGTTACATACAGCCAGAACTCAGCAGCACCGGCATTTATGAGAGGTGTAAGAATGTGAGGATAAAGGATTGTTTGATCTGATTCTTCAGAGGAATTACTTGTCGTTTGGAGATTTTTTTTTTTTTTTTTTAACATTCATGGTTTTGATTCTTTAGGAAGAGTCCTGGAAGTAGTAATGTGTGTAACTAAGTTGTGAATTTAAACTTTATACCCTGTGCTTTAAGGCTGCTGTGTGTCACCTCTAGTGAGCCTGACTTGTACCACATTTTGGTCTGGTTTGTTGTGCTAGAGTAGAATTAACAAAGATGATTTTTATGAGAGTGCTTAGGCTTTTGTTCTATATGGACAGTTTGGGGTCTTTGGATACATTCCAGTGGCTATCAAGAGTATTGTGTCCTACTGAGAATTTGATTTTTGAGTTGAATGGATATGAATTAAATAGTACCTGGTTTGTTTGGCTTAATACATAATATTGAATTTTACTGTCTCACATGAATAAAACTGAACACTTCATGACTACATGATGGGGAAACATGTAGGGGCTTTGTCTCTATTGAAATATTTTTCTTACAGTTGTTTTTGTATTTTATTTTAGGCAAAAGTCAACAACTCTAGCTTAATTGGAGTAGGCTATACTCAGACTCTGAGGCCTGGTAAGTATTCTTGATAAAGTAGGATTGTTTTGATAGTATTAAAAAATTTAGTTTTCATTCTTCAGCTTACTTTTCAGACCTTTCAAGCACACAGAAGAGTTGAAAGAAGAGTACAATAAATACATGTTTACCTTTTACCACAATTTTTTATTTCTTTTTCTTTCCTTTTTTTTTTTTGCTGGGCCATTTGGTCATGACACTTCTCTTCAGAATAAGGCCCGTCTCTTCTTTTCTGCATAACTATAATACTATCACACCTAAGAAAGTTAGTGATTCCTTATTATTTAATACCCACTTCCTGTCAGTTTCCTCGCTTGTATCTGAAATGTTTTGTAGTAATTTTTATTTTGTTGATCAAAGTTCACTCACTGCTTTGGTTCTGTCTATAGTCTTGTTGACTTTATATAATATTTTGAAGCGTGCTGTGTCTAGAACAGCGCTTCTCCAACTTCAGAGTGCACATGACTCATCTTGGAATCTGCCTAAAGTACTGGAGACTTCCCCCTTCAGATAGGGATTTTCCTCCCCAAAGTTTATTTTGGTGATTTTGAAACCTAAAGAAAAGTTGGAAGAATGGTACAATGAACATCATATGCCCTTACCTTGCATTGACCAATTATTAACAATTTATTAACAATTATTAACATTTACTACATTTATTTTATGTCTCTGAAACTTCACATACTTTTAAAAAATGTATGTTTTGCAGACATACAGACATGGCAACCCCTAGCATGTGTATCCTAAGAGTAAGACATTTTTCTTTATAAGCACAATACCATTGTCGCATCTAAGAAAACTAACATTAATGTAATACCAAATACATATTCAGATTTACCCCCGTTCCCAAATGTGTCTTTATTGTAGGTTTTCCTTTCTAGGATCTAATTATGATTATGTCTCTAGTCTCTTTTCATCGGGATAGTATACTCGACATTATAGTATATTCTAGAACACTTTGAAGTTGTTATTAAAACGTTTCTCTGTGACTTGGTGCCTTACCTAGAATGGTAACCCAGTTCTTCTGGTGTCTCAGATACTTCCAAGCGCCCTCTGGTGGCCAGCACTAGTAGGTCAGCTGACAGGCTGAGGAAGTGACAGGCAGGCTCTGGGGATGACTGTGAAAGAAGGCCCAGACTGAGTGAAGTGCCAGGTACATCACGGTTTTTTGTTTTTGTGTTTTTTTGTCTTAATAGGTGTGAAGCTTACACTCTCTGCTCTGGTAGATGGGAAGAGCATTAATGCTGGAGGCCACAAGGTTGGGCTCGCCCTGGAGTTGGAGGCTTAATCCAGCTGAAAGAAACCTTTGGGAATGGATATCAGAAGATTTGGCCTTAATATATTTCCATTGTGACCAGCAGCAGGCTTTTCTCCCCCAGGAAGATGATCAAAACAAAGGATGATCTCAACAAGAGCTGTATTTTAAGTATTTAGACAGTTCCTTGTTAGCTGGTTTCTAGTTGGTTATCTAGTTACCAATGCTGCAGTCCTGCAGTCACCTATACATTATTTAAATGTATTTAACTGTTAAATGCGCTACCCACCAATAATGAAATAGACCTTTATGAAAACTGTGCAATTGTGTGCATGTTTGTTTTTATGTTCCTTTAGAAAACATTGACTATTACCATTGAATGAGATGGATCAGTGGATATTAAGATGAGGTTACAAATTTTGTTAAGTTCAGCCATTATTACTTTTGGTATCCCAGAACATGACAAATTATGAATAAAACAAGTATACATAATTAATGGCTCCAAGTATTTGCGGAGTTCCACGTTTGCCAGCTAGGATCAAATCCCCGTGGTAGCTAGCCAATACTTGATTTTTCCAGTGAGTATTTTGCTCTGTACCTAAATCTGTGCCACAGAATCTTCTGTGTCCCTAGATTCCACGAGCTTTTTAAGACTACAATAAGAGGATACATGCTTTTACACTTCAGTTTGTAAGTCTGTGCAGAATTGCTCTGCATCATTGAAAGGAAAAAGAGAAGGTGCTGAAAAGTTACACAAACACACCATACCCCTGTGAGCTACTGCTAGGAACATAAAGTAGGCCCTGGTTTGGTGAGATGGTGTTAAGCATACAGAAGAGGAGTAAGGTGTAGACAGTGAGGGTAACCTGAGGGACTGTGAGAGGTCATTACTCATTTCCTTCTAGGCAGACACACTGAAAGGTGGGTATAGGTAGGAGACCAGAGACAACCCCTTTAGGCTGCATGGCATTGGCCTTCATCTGGGCATGAATGAGACATTAATAGGTGGTTCTGGCTGGAAAAGTAGGAAAGAGCACGTTTTCTGATGGGAGAAGATAATTGGATATGATTAAAGGTTGGAGAAGATTTGTTCAACAAATCTGTAATAGACCTGAAGAATGGTAGAACCTGAGTGATAAGAAACGGGTAAGAAAATGGAAGGACTTATCACCCAAGAAATGATACATGCTACAAACTTCCAGGTTGAGAAGAAGCTGGTGAGAGACCAGAGCTCAAGCAAGCTCTCCACACAGGAGGGTTGGGGCCATGAAGACCCTTCTGGTCCCACTATTCCTAGGGGACTGGCTTGAATGGCCCGTGTGAATCATGGTTCTCTGAAAGGCCCTCTCCAGACATGGAGACATGACTTAAGTGACAGAGGGTTAGAATTTGAGCCAGCTTGAGTCAGGTAAGAGGAGAAACAGATGAAAAGATGTCCATGCAGGCTAGGCCTGAAAGCAACTCCAGCAGTGTGAGGTAGACCTGCAGGCAACTAACCACTGCTGGTGGTCCTTTAAAGAGAAAAACCCTAGTCATGGGGACTGCTGCCCCTTAGCTAATGGGTGGCCCTTTATTGGGCAGTGGCTACAGTAATTTGGACTGAGGTGTGGCACAAGTGAGTTAACTGTTTTGTCAAGGATTTCCTTAGAGTAAATTGAACCTATTCACCCACGTGCATCCTAATATGCTTTTATGAGTTAGAAAAGGGTAGGTTTCCAGCCATGGTCTTGCGTAGTGTCCAAAATGCAAAGTTTGTCCCAGGAGCTGTGAGCTCATGTGGCTTTTTTTTTTTTTTTTTTTTTTTTTGAGACGGAGTCTCACTTCGTTGCTCAGGCTGGAGTGCAGTGGTGTGGTCTCGGCTCACTGCAACCTCCGGCTCCCGGCTTCAAGCAATTCTGCCTCAGCCTCCCGAGCAGCTGGGATTACAGGCGTGTACCACCACGCCTGTCTAATTTCTGTATTTTTAGTAGCGACCGGGTTTCACCATGTTGACCAGGCTGGTCTCGAACTCCTGACCTCAAATGATCCACCTGCCTCAGCCTGCCAAAGTGCTGGGATCACAGGTGTGAGCCACTGCGCCCAGCCTCGTGGCTCTTTTAGCCCTGCTTCCAGCAGTCTCCAGGGACACTTCCCACCACCGAGGCTTACCAGGTAGTGGCAAAAGCTGCTTGAATTCCAGGCTAATGCCACTTATGCCTGAGGCAGTGTCAGTGGAAAGAATTTGACTATCTGTCAGTGGAGATAAGATCTGTGAGGTTGGGGAGATTTAAATAAGAAGCAGAGCACCTGGGTCGAAGGTGCTCCATGAGGCCTGGTTCCTTCTCCACCTCCCCTCATAGGCAGATGGTTCAGGAAAGCCTGAAGTTCTCTTCATCCTCTAGGGAGTGTAGTAACAACTGCTGTACCTATAGGCTTGTCTGCTTCACGCCTGCCTGGCCAGTGATCCCCCTCACTTAAGAATTTCAAGGAGACGGCAGGATACTCGTCAACCCCGAGGTCCTCAGGTCCAGGCCAACTGGCCTGGCTCTTAGAGGTGATGTTCCCCCACCAGGGCCTCCACTGGAGAAGTGAGGCTGGGGAGCTGACTGGGCTGTGAAGACATGAGCAAGCGCCAGCAGAACTGGCATCACCTACAAAAGCACACAAGTGACACCCGTGGTCCCCTGCAATCCTCTTTCCTGTCGGCAGACACCAGACGTGGCTCTCCACCAGTCCCAGCTGCTCGGAGCCAGAGCTTCGCCTGCCCTGAGGGAGAGATGTAGGAGGCAGACAAGCCCGAGGTGCTGGGGTCTCTGGCCATTACACGTGGCCAGGCCAGTTAAAACTTTATAACCTGCCTCCTGCCAGCTGGAGGTTCCTGCAGTTGGGCCACAGACCTGGCGCCAGGGAGGGGACGAATCTCAAGGCCCCTTTCACTGAAGGCAGGAGCTGTCTGTGCTGGGCCTTCCCTCCCTTCCCCATCCAGCGCCACACACGGAGGCTCAGGAGGTCGTGTGTCCCAGCCCCACTTTATTTTCGAATTTAAAACTCAGGGTCAATTCCTGGGGTTCCCAGGCAACCCTCCCTCGAGCCCACTCACTAGGGGCCAGCCCTAGATCTTGAAGGCCAAGGTGAGGCCATCGCCCAGGGGCAGGAGGCTGATGTAGACCCTGACGTCCCGCCGGATGCGTTCGTTTAGGTTTCGCACACACTCGGCCGCCACGTCCCCTTTCGGAGGTTGCAGCACCTTCCCGAGCCACAGGACCTGCGGGAGGGCGGGGCCAACCGGGCCGTGGAAGGCGGGGCTTCGGAGGGAGGTGCTCGGGCGGAAGGCGGGGGACTCGGAGGGAGGTGCCCGGGCGGGAGGCGGGGTCTTGGAGGGAGGTGCCCAGACGGAAGGCGGGGTCTCGGAGGGAGGTGTCTGGGCGGGAGGCGGGGCCTCGGAGGGAGGTGCCCGGGCGGGAGGTGACCAGAGCCGGAGACAGAACCAAAGCGGAGGAAAGCCTGGGTACCGGGGCCGGAGCCCCGCAGGGGGTGTAGCCTACGTGACTGGACTGGGTGGGGCTTTGGGGTATAAGAGGAGTCAAGGGAAAAGATGGGGACCCGGCCCGACAGGGTGCTTTCTCCTCCCCCGCAGTGGATCCCTTACTCTGAGGACGGCGAGGATGCCTCCGGGTCGCAGCAGCTGCAGGCAGCGCTCGTAGTAAGCGGAGCAGTTCTCCTTGTCCGCATCCACCACGGCCACGTCGAAGGTGCCGGCCTCGCCCGCCGCCAGCAGCTCGTCTTGCGGGGGGAGGGAGGGCAGGTGCGGCTGAGTCCGCGGCCCCGGCGGCCCTGAGGCCCCTCCCAGGCCGGCCGGGGCGCTGTGACAACCGGCCCTGCCCTTAACCTGCCCGGCAGGCCCAGTCACAGCTCGGCCACACAGCAGCCTCGTTTGCAATGAATGGCCTCAAAGCCCTTCCCGCTGCGGTGCTCACCCAGGGTCTCCAAGGCGGGCTTCAGCCGGAGGTCGATCTTGTGCTCCGCCTCGGCCTGCGGAGGGAGCGGGTCAGCCGTTGCGCCCCCGCCTGGGGCTGCAGAGCTAGGCGCGGGCGCTCACCTGCCTCCACAGGGGCCGTCCCAGCTCCGGGGGCTGCGCGTCCACCTCGCAGGTCACCACGCGCCCATCCGCGGGCAGCGCCAGGGCCAGGGCCAGGGCGGAGTAGCCCGTGAAGGTGCCTGGGACCAGGACACAGACGGGCTCAGCCCAGAGTGGGGGTCGGCCCGGAAACCTCGGCCCTCCGGGATCCCGGCCGCGTGCCCCTACCCAGGTCCAGCGCCTTCTTGGCCTGGATGAGCCGCGCCAGGTTGGCCAAGAGCTGGGCCTGCTCGCAGGTCATCATAGAATCCCCCTGCGGCTGCTCCAGGGTCAGCTGCGTGAAAGGAGAGGGTGGCACCAGCCATGCAGGTCACCCACCTTCGCCCTGGGGGTCCCAAGCCCCAGGGGCGCGGTTCTGGGCGTGGCCTGGGGGACTGGCCCTTCGGGAACGCCCACCGCACCCTGCCCAGGGAAGCCGGAAGCCCAGGGAGGGCCACGGCCCAGCCCAAGGTCACACAGCCACGTGGGACCCGCAGGGGTCGAGAGGGACGCCCGTTTCCGTCCCGCGCCCTGCTGACCAGCCTCAGGCTTCGCAGCGCCGGGTGCTCCCGCATGGAGCGGCTCAGAAGATACTGCCACAGGGGGCTGTCCTCGGGGGGAAGCAGGCACTGCTCTCGCCGGCCTCGCCATGGGGGGCACCGCCTCCCTGACGGGGAGAGGGTGTTGGGTTAACCTGAGCCACGCCGCGCCCTCCTCCGCGCCCGCCCACCCGCCCGCCGGGACCAGGTCCTGCTCACCCAGGAAGAGGCCAGTGGCGAAGGCGGCGCCCAGCGCGGCTGAGCCCAGGGCCAGCGCGGCGGGCACGGAGAGCCGGGGCACCAGCTGGGTCATGGCGCGGGCAGGAGGCGGCGGGAGGCAGTGGCAGGTCACGTGCGCTGGAGCTCCTGGGACAGGTCTTGGACTCACGGGCCCGCCGGGCTCCACCTTGTCGGGGCACTGCCCGCGGAGTCGCGGTCTCGGGCATCATCTGGCGGCCACACAGCCTTACTGCAAGCCCCGCCCGAGAGAGCCGGGCGCGATCTGGTGGCCGCGCCGGGAACTGCGCCCCTGCGGGGAGCAGGCCAAGCGCCTAGATCTGAATTTTCCCGCCTGTGCCCGCAGTCCAGGTGCCTGCCTCCATTCCCCTCCTGCCAATGCTTTTTTCTCCTCGCCACCATTTATTCTGAGGCCCCTTGGGGGCATATGTGAATTGTGTATGGAGGGCTCCAGTGTAAGTTACAAGATAGTCACAAGTACAAGAGCTAGAGATTAAAGGGGGAAGGCCTCCTGGACAAGATGCCCCAAAGCATCAGGCTGAAGGAGTGAGGGAACTGGTTTGAGGGCATGCAGCCTCGAGTTGGGGTTCAGGAGCCCTGGGGTGGGCCTGTGGAACTGAGACCATATTCTTAGCTGTTAAAATCCTGCTTTTGGGGGCCAGATGGATACGAGTGTCTAATCTTGGGCCTGCCAGTCTCTCTGAGCCTCAGTTTCCTTCCTGTAAAATGAGGCCCACAATGTTACCATAAAAGGCACCAGATCCCACAGCTTCGCACACAGTAGCACAATACATAAGTGGCAGCCGCTGTTATGTTGGTAGGTTGGAATGAAGACATCTTGGGGAGAAAGCCGGTGAAGCTCCCTTGCAAGGCTGTTCTGTTGAAACACTGTCCAGAAAACACTGATTGAACCCCTACCATGCGCCAAACTCCGGAGGAGGTGAAAGACGCTGTCCTTTTTTTTTTTTTTTTTTTGAGACTGAGTCTCGCTCTGTCACCCAGGCTGGAGTGCAGTGGCACAATCTGGTCTCACTGCAACCTCCACCTCCTGATTCAAGCGATTCTCGTGCCTCAGACTCTGGAGTAGCTGGGACTACAGGCATGCACCCCTACACCCAACTAATTTTTGTATTTTTTGTAGAGACGGGTTTTGCTATTTTGGCCAGGCTGGTGTCAGATTCCTGGTCTCAAGTGATCTGTTTGCCTCGTCCTTCCAAAGTGCTGGGATTACAGGCCTGAGCCATCGTGCCTGGCGTTGGTGTTCTTTTTTTTTTTTTGGCAAGGTCTCTGGCAAGGCTGAAGTGCAGTGGCAAGATTACTGCTTACTGCAGCATCGAGCTCCCAGGCTCAGCAATCCTCTTGCCTCAGCCTCCCAAGTAGCTGGGACCACAGGCGGTCACCACTGTGCCCAGCTAATTAAAAAAAAAAAAAAAAAATTTTTTTTTAAAGAGAAGGGGTCTTACTATGTTGTCCAGGCTGGTCTTGAACTCCTGGCTTTAAGTGATCCTCCTGCCTCAGCCTCCCAAAGTGCTGGGATTACAGGTGTGAGCCCCCGTGCCTGGCCTCTGGTTGGTATTCTTAGTGAAGCTGGTTTCAGAGATGCAGGTCACACACAGTTGGTGGGTGGCCTAAGCTTCACGACTTCTGCCTCTGTGAAATGGGGTTATGAATAGTCCCAACCTCCTAGAGGACCAAATGAGAAAATCCAGGCTGAAGACTTACACAGGGGACCAAATGAGAAAATCCAGGCTGAGGACTTACACAGGGGACCAAATGAGAAAATCCTGGCACTTAGTGAGCTGTCATGTTGCCTTTAAAAGGAGTCAAAGTCCGAAGGGCAGCCGGTTATCTTCCTGCTGCTCTGCAGATGTCCCCTGGGGTGGATGCTCTGTCGTCCAGGCTGGAGCCCAGTGGTGCGATCTCAGCTCACTGCAACCTCCGCCTCCCAGGTTCAAGCGATTCTCCTGCCTCAGCCTCCTGAGTAGCTGGGACTACAAGCGCCCGCCACCATGCCTGGCTAATTTTTGTACTTTTAGTAGAGACGGGGTTTCACCATACTGGCCAGGCTGGTCTCGAACTCCTGACCATGTGATCCGCCCGCCTCGGCCTCCCAAAGTGCTGGGATTACAGGCGTGAGCCACCGCACCCGGCCAAGAGTCCATTTTAACAACGCTGACTAGGCATTGAGCTCCACTGGGGGGCTTCCCAGGCGGGGGCTCAACCTGAGCGAGGCCCAGAGGCCAGCTTGTTGAGGGGTTAAGGAGAGAGTGGCTTGGCTGAGGATGAAGGCCAGAAACTTGCAGTTTCTTGATCTGAGCTGCAGGAACCTTGGGCCTAGCGGAAGCGAGGAAGGAGGAGGCGGACCTCTGGGGTGAGGCTACGGGCCGGCCTCTAATCAGAGACAGGGTGGGGTTGGTTCTTTGACCAACCAGCCGGCAGCCCCCGGAGCACACGGCTGTGTGGGGGCAGAGCCTGCTGTCTCCGTGCATGCGTGCCCTTTCGGCCCTCCTGGGACTTGCCACCGGGCCAGCAGCACTGCTCGAGGACAAGCTCCTTGCCCTTTACTCTTTGACCCTCTACGTCCTGCTTGGCCTCTAACTTGACCGTGAGCCTCATTCTGCGGGTAAGGACTCTGCTGGTCTCTCCTTCCCAGGGCTGAGCATACAGCAGGCGCTAAATAAATGCTCTTGACTAGAGTTCTGGCGCTGCCTGGCGCTCCTTGCTGCCAGGAGTAAAAATAGTAACAGCAGGGCCCCTTTATTGAGGACCTGCCGGGCACCAGGCACAATGCATCCAGGATCCGGGGGCGGCTGTGATCTTGTTCCCATTTTCCAGAGCAGGAAAGCTCAGAGACCAGCGCCCAGACCCCGCAGTCAACAGAGGAAACGCGCCTACCGCTCCCTTGTACCCTGGGACCCAGGGGGAACAGGCCTTCTTGGCTCCTCTGCTGGGACGAGGGCCCAGCTCGAGCTGGCCTGAGGGCCCTGCGCTCAGGTGGTGCTGCTGACCGCTCTCTCCCTTCAGCCCAGGGGTCCAGGTTGCAGCAGGCCCCCAGCTCACACTGAAACTCCCTCCTACAGCCTGGCTTTAGGCCGGAGCGGTGGAGGTTGAGGGGGAGCGGGTGAGGAGGGGAGGCATGTCACCATATATCCCCGTCAGATTAAAAAACTAATTCGAAAAGATTAATGTATTCCATTCTTGTTACGCTGGCTCTGATACCTCTGGGCCGGCGGCCGCTCTGCTTCCTGATTATTGAATTTTTATGGGCTGGTAATTAATTGCAGATTCCCTGTTTTGTTCTATTTCTTTTTCTCTGACATTTTAATTTCAACAAAAAGCAGTGGTCTCCATGCAGGTTCTCTCTGGAGATCCTAATGGTCTATAAAACAGAATGACTTATAGACGTGGCACCCACTTCAGTTGGCGAGCGATTGTTTGAAACCTTGCTGATCACGCAGAATTTAATTTTTCCACCCCCTCCCCTTTTTGCTACTCATTTTTTGTCTCTTGCATGGCGGCACCAGTATCTCAGCTCACCAGGAAGGGAGCAAAGTGTCGCCTCCAAATCTGTTCTAGGGCTTTTTCCTAGAAGCCTGGGGGCTGAAGACAGAGTGGGTTTTGATTCTTCTCCAGGCAGTGGGCCTGGTAGAGGGTGGGGGGAGCTGAGCCTCCCCAAAGGGCCTTGTGGATGTCGGCAGCAGCCCCCAGGGGAGGGAACAGGCAGGGGAGGTCATTTCCACCTGTCTCAGGTGCGTTTTGGCCAAATGCCATTGCCCCATTAAGCACCAAGGAACCTGAAGCCTCATCAGGGCAGAGAAAATGGGCATCAGCACCTGCACTTAGGCCCCCACCAGGCAGAGAGGGGGCAGGCTGAGTAGACTGATACAGACAGACGCAGATAGCCTGACAGTCTTAGCTGAACTGGGTCACTGGGAACAGCTCTCCACACAAGCAGGTCTGGAAGAGACCCCTGAGTTTCCATCCTACTGGTCCCACTCCTATTTCTCATAGCCCTGCTAGCATCACACAGGCTGGGCGCTGTCGCCTGAGATCTCCTGGGACTGAGCAGGGCAGGAGGCAGAAGGTAAGGTCATAGAATCAATCCTAAGGGATTGGAGTTCAGATGTTTTTTGGGGCCAGGCAGGTGAAGTAAGCAGGGCAAGGCGATAGGGGGTGGTGGGTACTGGAGCACTCCAGAGCTCACCCTCCACCAGGGGACATGGTGGCCACTTGGCTTTAGCCTTGGATGCCAAGTGGGAAGATGGGCCCAGTATGGCCAGAGCTTCTGATTCCCCAACAGAGGTTGGCAATATGGCTTTCAGTGTGAAACTTCACAATTTTAAACATCGGGGTGTGTGTGTGTATGTGTTTAAACACTGTTGGCCAAACTGAACACATCTTTGAGCTTCATGTCTGCTCTGGCTCATGAGGCACCAGTTTCCTCTGACTCTGAGCATGAATGAGAGAAGTTAGGGCTTGAAGTGGAGTCCCCTAGAGTGAGAAGGGCCTCAGTGGCCAGCAGACCACCGCCGATGTCTGGGTGAGGTCTACTGGGCTCCCCAAGGAGGACAGTACCTTTTACCTAAGACGTCGGGAGGCAGGGCTGTAACTCCAGGGGCTTTAGGACGGTTCAGGCCAAGTGCACTGACACAGGTAGACACAGACAGATGGCGACTTGGGGGCTCCTGGGGCTCCTCACATGAGCTGGGATCATGAGGGGGCCACAGCCTGGTTCCACCTCCTCTGTGCTGAGATCCTGGGGAGCTGACCCTGGCAGCGCCCCTAGTGACTCACTTTCCTCATCTGGAGAGGCTGAATGGGAAAGCTACAGCATGGGCTTTAGAACAGATGGACTTGGGTTCAAACATCTGCCCCACCACTCACTTTGCAGCTGAGTAAGCTCAGAGTTTCTGAGAAACTCTAGAAAACTAGGAAATGGGCACGAACCTTCTGTCTTCGTTTTCCATTGCTGTACAGCAAACTGCCACAAAGTTAGTAGTTTAAAACAACACCCACTTGTTGTCTCGCAGAGCGTAGGTCAGAAGTCTGACAAGGCCTGGTTGTACGCTCTGCTCAGGGTCTCACCAGGTTCAAGACAAAGTTCTCCTCTGGGGCTGTGGGGCCTCTGCCAAGCTCACCAGTTGTTGGCAAAATTCAGTTCCTTCTCCTGAAACCTTTCCATCTTCAAGGCCAGCAGAGGCACCTGGCATCTTTCTGGTGCTCCCAATTGCTGTCTTCCTCTTTTGCTTTTTTTTTTTTTTTTGAGATGGAGTCGCGCTCTGTTGCCCAGGCTGGAGTGCAGTGGTGTGATCTTGGCTCACTGCAAGCTCTGCCTCCCGGGTTCACACCTTCTTCTGCCTCAGCCTCCTGAGTAGCTGGGACTACAGGCGCCTGCCACCATGCCCAGCTAATTTTTTTGTATTTTTAGTAGAGACGGGGTTTCACCATGTTAGCCAGGATGGTCTTGATCTCCTGACCTCATGATCTGCCTGCCTCGGCCTCCCAAAGTGATGGGATTACAGGTGTGAGCCACCGTGCCTGGCGTTTTTTTTTTTTTTTTTTTTGAGACCGTGTCTCTGTCACCCAGGCTGGAGTGCAGTGGCACAATCTCAGCTCACTGCGACCTCTGCCTCCCAGGTTCCAGTGATTCTCCTGCTTCAGCCTCCTGAGTAGCTGGGATTACAGGCATGCGCCGCCATGCCCAGCTAACTTTTTATTATTAGTAGGGATGGGGCTTCACCATATTGGCCAGGCTGGTCTCGAACTCCTGACTTCAGGTGATCCATCCACCTTGGCCTCCAAAAGTGATAGCATTACAGGCGTAAGCCACGGCACCTGGCCCCTCTTTTGCTTTTAAGGGCTCCTGTGATTACATTGGGCCCACTCAGATAATCCAGGATAATCTCCCTATTTTAAGAGAGCTGCCTAGTAAACTTGGTTATGTCTTTGAAGTCCCATACCTGTAACCCCAGCACTTTGGGAGGCCAAGGTGGGAGGATCACTTGAGGCCAGGAGCTAGTGTCTAGCCTGGGCAGCATAGTGAGACCCCTTCTCTACAAAAAAATTAAAAAAAAATAGCCAGGTTTAGTGGTGCATACTTTTAGTCCCAACTACTCAAGAGGGTGAGGTGGGAGGATTGCTTGAGCCTGGGAAGTGAAGTGGGAGGAGTGTTTGAGCCTGGGAGGTCGAGGCTGCAGTGAGCTGTGGCTGCACCACTACACTCAAGCCTGGGTGACAGAGCGAGACCCTGTCTCAAAAAACAAAAAACAGGCCAGGTGCAGTGGCTCATGCCTGTAATCCCAGCACGCTGGGAGGCTAAAGCACATGGATCACTTGTGCTCAGAAGTTCGAGACCAGCCTGGGCAACATGGCGAAACCCGTCTCTACTAAAAATACAAAAATTAGCCAATCGTGGTGGTGCACGCCTGTAATCCCAGTTACTCGGGATGCTGAGGCATCAGAATTGCTTGGACCCAGGAGGCAGAGGTTGCAGTGAGCCGAAATGGTGCCACTGCACTCCTCCCTGGGCGACGGAGTGAGACAATGTCTCAAACAAAACAAAATAACCAAACAACACAAACAAGGGAGTGACATTGGTGGCAGAGATTATGGGGTCAAAATACTGCCTGCCCCAGCCTCCAACTGCTTGGGATGGTTGGAAGGGTGAAAATGCCCCACCTCCATCCCGTCCCCCATCCTTGAGAAGCGCTGGTATTAGACATTTAAATACATGGTCCTTGCTCCTGCATAATGCACTGGGTGGTGGGACTGTTCCTCTCAGCAGCCCTCTAAGGGAGCTAGCATGGTCTCCATCTTCCAGATGTGCACACCAAGATCCCAGCCATCAAGGAACATAGGTGGCAGAGCCAATATGTGAAACTGTCTCTGTCTCAGCTTCACATAAAGGCTTGTCGTCTCACCATGGGCCCAAGTCCAGGGCTCCTGAATCCTTTGGAAATTTAGTCCTTCTGGGAGGCATCCACCATGTACCAGCAATGTACATGTGATGCAGCTTCTCTGGCTCAATTCTGTCCTGTTACGTAGGTGTTAATAGGAGTCCCCAGTGGATGGCTTACATGTGTGTGTTTTCTGGTTGTGCTGTTTTTTTCCTCTTTCTTACCTGGAGGTGGCCAGGGCTGCATATCACGGCCACTCTTGAGTATCGTTGCTTCTGCTGGACACCTCAGCTGATTCTCAGGCACCTTCCAGTGGTGGAGACTTCATGGGGCTCTTTGAAAATTAACAAAGGAAGTCTTACAGCTCTGTTTTTTGCTTGTTTGTTTGTTTGTTTGTTTTTTCCCAGATGGAGTCTCCCTCTGTTGCCCAGGGTGGAGTGCAAAGGTACCATCTCTGCTCACTGCAACCTCTGCCTTCTGGGTTCAGGCAATTCTCTTGCCTCAGCCTTCCGAGTAGCTGGGATTACAGGTGCCTGCTACCACGCCAGGCTAATTTTTGTATTTTTAGTAGAGATGGGGTTTCACCATGTTGGCCAGGCTGGCCTTGAACTCCTGACCTCAGGTGATCCTCCTGCCTTGGCCTCCCAAAGTGCTGGAATTACAGGCATGAGCCACCATGCTCGGCCCCCTTGCAGCACTTATCTCTCCACATTGAGACACGGGACTACATTGTGAGTCCCTCCTTCCCCCAAAAGAAGATAAACATACTTTGCAGACTCCCCTGCAGGCACATGACCTAGCTTCCACCGATCAGATGCACAAGACTTGGAAGCAAGTAAACGTGGGCAAGGTGAGCTAGCTGGGCGTGGAGGAGAGTGATCTCCCGGCAAGCAGGTACGACGCGGTGCAGGTGCCTGTTTCCACTGGGGTGGCTGTGGTGGAGCCTCTACCAAGAGGCGGGCTGTGGCAGTAGCTGTGTTGTAGTTAGGACAGTCCTGTGGTGAGATTGGGTGGGGCTCCCCGGCTGTATTGTTCCTGGTAGTGGATCATCCAAGCCTGCTTCTCTGGTCTTCCCAGAGTCTGCTGTTTGTAACAAAGTGAACTTGCTGTTTGTAACAAAGTGAATTCTGTTGTTTGCAACAAAGTAGAATCTGTCCTTTACCACTGAGTGGCTTCTGTGGCTTATAATTAAAAGCCCTGCCCGGTCCACTCCCTTTGATAGAACTCACTGGAGTCCTGGACCTCCAGCCCACACTGTTACTGTTCACCTCGGAGCCATTCCTCCTCCTGCCTTGCCAACATGGGCCTGATATTGTTTAAGCAGCAACATGTGCAACTCTGTGGGGGAACTATGATCAGTCTCAGGCTGCCATAACCATCCTAGTCCTTTTCCCAGGATACTACTTTCTTACCCACATAGTTGCTAGGGGTGACTGTGTGGTTCGTTCCTGGCCACAGATAAAGGGGGGCTTCTCAGGACATTTTTCTTTCTGATAATAAGAAATCCTCTTTTCCTGCTTAGTCTCTTCTTACCTTGAATGGAGTTGTATAAAGATGAAATGCTTGCAGCCATAGCAGCCATTTTGTGGCCATGAGGCAACAAAATTAAGGATTAACAACAAACAAACAAAAAACACCAGTGAGGATGGCAAGAGGAAATACGGTTTATTGGTTCTCAAAGACATTGTCAAGCCCTTGAACCAACATCAGCAGCATCTACCTCCACACTCTGTTCTAGGAGAAAATGGAGCCCTTTGTGTTTAAGAAATGATTAACTGTATACATATCCTTTTAGTTAAGGCTCAGAGCTGTCCTAACTTATTCCAGTCCCCAGGCAGTGTGGCTCATGCCCACAGGGATGGTTTAGAGTTGGTGCTGGATAACGCTGTTTGCTTTTTCTTCAGGCTAGAGTGGCAGATTCCACAATGAACTTTGGAATCGTGCCCTGCATGGGTGAGGCCTCCATTTCCTCAGGAGTGAGTTTGCCCAGTCCCCTTGCAGACAGATTTATGGCAAGCCAGTCCCTCCCCTCCCTGAGAAACCCAATTGCCAGCCCTGGGCAGCCCACCCTCACCCTATGGCAGGCCCGTGGGGTCTCATGGCCCCTCTGGATCTCCCTGTGGGTGAGGTGAGATCCCCACATTCTGCAGGTGAGGCCCTGGCGGAGAAGTGACTTATCCAAAGTCCCACGGGCAGGGTGTAGGGGCTGGCTCCAGTTTTGTAGGATCCAAGCTTGGGGGTCCCACTCCAGTAGGAGTCTCTCTATTTGCCCCAGGGCCAGGGGCACAGGGGCTTCTGGGACAGTGGATGACCAGGTGGAGTGGGCGCTTCCGTGCAGCAAGCTGAAGAGGGCTTGAGGAGGCCTGTGTTCTCCTGGGCCTGAGAAACAGGTTTCTGTTGCAACAGTGCTGTAACAGCCCTGGACCTCAGTGGCTTCCAAAATAACCATTTACTTTCTCTCTCCTGGTTCAGGAGTCAGCTGGCATGGTTTTGCTTCAAGTTGTGGGTCCAGATCATTTGGGAAGCAGCAGAGACCTGGGGATGCTCTTGCCTGGTGGGCAGCACAAGCACGAGAGGTGCACCACACAGGTGCATTGAAAGCCCCTGCCCGTGCCGTCTGCTGAAGTTCCATTGGCCAAAGCCACTCACTTGGCCAAGCCTGTAGTATCAGGGTAAGTGAGTGTGTTCTACCCGCTCTGTGGGGTGGCCCTGCAAGGCCACCTGTGTAATCCTATTACAGGTGGATGAGTGA
The DNA here is from genome assembly GCF_029281585.2 of Gorilla gorilla gorilla. Taxonomy (NCBI): domain Eukaryota; kingdom Metazoa; phylum Chordata; class Mammalia; order Primates; family Hominidae; genus Gorilla; species Gorilla gorilla. The sequence continues at coordinate 40,504,862 of NC_073232.2, read as the reverse complement.
AAGGTCAGGATGAACAATCCAATCTAACAGGTCCCACATGCTCCACGGTGACCCCAAAGCCACAATAACACCCTAACCCCACCTACACCATTGGGCAGGATCTCCTCAGGGCAGGGGGGCGGGGGTGCTGCCTCACGCAGGAGCTGCCTTCAGGTCTGGCTAGCCCCAGGGCCTCTGCAGATCCATTCTTGCTCAATTCCTAAGAGTTCAGGGTTTCCCATCTTGCCTCCCATCAGCTCTGGGAAGCCAAAGACTCCGTCTGTTTCTCAGGGGAAGAACTTGGAAGTTCAGGGAGCCAGGGTGTGGCTGGAGATTGCAGGGCAGACCCAACCCCCACTGCCTCTGCCCAACCCCCACTGCCATCCTGAGCCCAGCAGGGAGGTGCTGAGTGGTCAGGCTCACCTCCCTGAGCACCTGCCTCCCAGGAGGGACACACTCCCAGCCACTTGCCCCTTTGCTCCATGCCACCCTCACGCTCAGCCTATGCCCTCCCTGCAGAAATGCAGGGAAATGCAGCCGTGGACTGCAGGGTGCAGCCTGCCCTGTTCGGGGGACCTCTCAGCTCTTGTTTGCATTTGGCAGTCCCTGAGCTGGCCTGGGGACAGATTTTTATTTGCCTTGCTCAGGGTTTTGTTTGTTTCAATGGAGCCAACACTAAACAGTCAGATTTCACAGAGAATTCAGATTTAATTTCTATTCCTTTTGAAACAGTGAAAGATTTGCCTACATGGGGCCCACTTAGCTGCGGAGCAGGTCTGCTGGGGCTGCCTGGTGCCCCACCCCCCACCCCCCACCTCAGATGAGTTAAGGACCCCTGCCCCAGTCCCCACCACTCCCTGCTGCCTCACACCCAAACAACTTCACTCATTTTCTATATTGGTCTTTATGCTACTGGCATATGAGCTGTGACCTCTGATTTAATCCAGTCCCCAGAGGCCCAGAGAGGGGAGACTCCTGTCTGGGGTCTATGGCCAGTCAGGAGACCTTATTTCTCTTTCTCTCTTCCCAAGAACTTCATCTGGATCCCTCCTGTGGACTCCAACCCAGAGGCCCAGTCTCTGCTTCCTGCCCCCAGTGGCTCAGGCTAGGGGCTTTCTCTCCAGGCAAAGCTGTTTGTGTCCTGGCTTAATAAAGCTCCCTGGCATTGCTGCCCCAGGGGTACACTCACCCGAGGAAAAAGTCCAGACTGACAAGAGGCTCTGGGAGACACGGGGGGCAGGGGGGCTCATATCTCTGAGCTATACAGCGAAGCCCTGCAGATGTTTAATATTGGATCGTTGGCTGGGCGTGGTGGCTCACACCTGTGATCCAAGTACATTGGGAGGCCGAGGCGGATGAATCACCTGAGGTCAGGAGTTCAAGACCATCCTGGCCAACATGGTGAAACGCCGTCTCTACTAAAAGTACAAAAATTAGCTAGGTGTGGTGGTGGTGCACACCTGCAGTCCCAGCTACCCAGGAGGCTGAGGCAGGAGAATCACTTGAACCCAGAAGGCACAGGTTGCAGTGAGTCGAGATCAAGCTACTGCAACCCAGCCTGGGTGACAGAGTGAGACTCTGTAGCAAGAAAAAAATAAAAATAAACATAAAATAAATATGAAATAAAATGGTATCATAACAGCCGACACATATATTACACTTCCTGTGTACCAGCCACTTCTTATGAAGCCTTATTCCCCATGGGACGAGGCTTCATATTAACCCACTTACTCCTCAAGTCAGCCCTGTAAGGGGGGAGGTACCACTTTTATCCCTGTCTTACAGAGGAGAAAGCTGAAGCATAGAGAGGCTAAGCCACTTGCCCCAAGTTGCACAGCTTATAAGTGGTAGAGTAGGGATTTGAACCCAGGTCCTCTGGTTTCAGGGCCCACAGTTCCTAACCACTGAACTATCCTGGAGGACATGCCATCCTCATCATGTGACTTCTCCTCATTGAGTAAGATAGCTGTTTGAGCTCTGGCCTTACACCTCACTCCAGTTTTCAGGGAAAAGGCAAGGGACAACACAGGACTCACCCCTTCCTTTAAGGATCCTTGCTGAATGTTTCACAGGGAGCTCCTGCTTGCCTCCCTTTGACTGGCATTTAGTCACACAGCAACACCTCAGCCAAGAAAAGGTTTTTATTCCAGTGATTATGAGCTCAATGAAAAAATCAGCTGTACTGTTACAGGGGAGAATGGAGACAGAACCTTTAGCATCATTGCTGCATTTCACAGATGAAGAAACTAAGGGTCAGAGGGGTGCATGACCTGCTGGAGGTCACGCAGCCAGGAAGAAGTGGAGCCTAGATCTTCTGTCCCTGGGCTTTTAGGAGCCAGTGGGGCCCCAAAGGCACACCCTGCTGATTTCCTGGGGGTGAGAAGGACTGGGCTTTGGTGCACAACCCCCTCCCCTGCCCCAGGAACACCTGGGGCCCAGGCCCTGCCAGCCAAAGCCTCCTGTGCCTTCCAGCCCTGGCAGCCTCTCTGGGCCCAGATCCGTCACACTGGCACCCATCCTGCCCCGGGCCTGGCCTGACTCCGTCCAGTCTGCTGACACCAGCATTGACTGTGCTTGGGCAGGTTACTGAAGCAGCCTCAAGAGCACTGAATAATTCAGGCCCACGTAATGGGATAATGAATTTACTGACAGCCTGGTGTGGTCTCTGTACTTACATTTTGAGAAATACTGACTCCGTAGGCCCACTGGCAGGCAGGGGAGGTACACACCCTGAGAAACTGTTGCCTCTGCCTATTAGTGGGGTTCAGGCCTGACAGAGTGGGGACCCAACTTCGGTCTCAGTGGTTCTTCCCCTGCTTGGGGAAGTGGGGAGTCTGGGGCAGGGGGAGGCCTGAGTGGAACTTTGGGGAGAGGTGGAAGCAGAATCCCAGGAGTTCAGAAAGGCAGAGCTTGAAGGGAGCCTGGCTGCCCTTGGTCCTGCACGCCCATTTCATGAACAGGGAAACTGAGGTGGCAGGCGGGACCGCCTATGCCCCTGGACACTGTTCTGTGCTGGCAATACCAGGGATGACTCGTGGCTCTGGGAAGAGACCTGTGTATTTTCCTTCTAGTCTGCAGTTACCTGTCCCCCAGCTGCTGGGGGGAGGGGGGTGTCACTGCTAATGCCCCACAGCTGCCCTTTCACTGGAGATGTGTCCTTAGCCAAACGAGAGCCACCGCCACGTGGAAGGCCACGCTGTGCCTGCCAAAACCTGGGCACACTGTGGCTGATGGTGGACTTCCATGGTGGTACAAGAGCGGGAGTAACTGTGTGACGCTCTCTATGCTCCAGAATCCCCAGGGAATAAGGCTACTGTGGGACTCCAGCTGAGACCACATTCCAGCTTCGCCTTCACCCCCTTCCCTACGCTACTTCTCTCACTCCCCTTCTCCTCCAAACCTCCACAGCAGATCATTTGAATGGAGTTCGGTCTCATAGTCTGCTTCTGGGAGTCCACCTAAGATCCCATATTTCCTGGCCCAAGCCTCCCTTCTGAGCACCGCCCCAGAGCACCAACAGGGCTCAGAGCCAGGACTCCTTGACCCTGGCCCTGGCTCCACTACATGACTGTGAGGAAATCACTGGTCTGCCCTGGGCCTCAGTTTCCCCATCTGTGTGATTGGTTGGCAGGAGGATCTTTCAGGGTCCCTTCCAGCTCTGAAGGTCTGTGACTTGACCTGAGGTGCCAGGAAGCCTTCTCCCTCCCCCGCCTAGCCCCACAGGCACATGGAATTCTGCCACTGGGGCATCACTTTTCCTCGAAGGAGTTTTCACAATGCAAAAGCATCTGAGATGAGAATGAGCATCCAATCAGGTGATCACACCACAGGGCAGAATTTCTCAGTGTGGGGTTCTTGGATCACCTGCAATGAGTTCTTCACCTGAAGGGGTGTTTATTATTATTATTAATTTCCCTCTTCTGTATCTCTTTTTCTTTTTGAGACACAGCTGTCTCCCAGGCTGGAGTGCAGTGATGCAATCTTGGCTCACTGCAACCTCCACCTCGCAGGTTCAAGCAATCCTCCCACCTCAGCCTCCTGAGTAGCTGGAACTACAGGCCTGCAATACCATGCCCAGCTGATTTTTGTATTTTTAGTAGAGACGGGGTTTCACCATGTTGGCCAGGCTGGTCTCGAACTCCTGACCTCAAGCGATCTGCCCACCTTGGCCTCCCAAAGTGCTGGGATTACAGGCGTGACCCACTGCGCCCAGCCTTCCTCTCCTTTTCTTGGATGTGATGCCTTGGGCTGGCTGCAGCAGCTAGCTTTCAACCATGAGGAAAGAGCATGACATGCAAACAACAAGCTAAGGATAGTGAAGCAGAAATATAAAAAGAAGCTGGGTTTTCGCTGGCATTTCTGAATCATTGCACCAAGCTTGAAGACCCTTACTTCCTATATGAAATAATTAAATATCTATATTGCTCAAGCAAGTCTTGGTTGACTCTTCTGTTAATGCAGCCCAAAGCATTCCAAATGGAATCAACTGTCCTTATCACACTGAATTGTAATAGCAACCCTCTAGGGAGGGGATTATTATTGGCTCAGAGAAATGAAGTGACATAGTTAATGTCAAGCTGGCAAGTGGCAGTGCCTCTTTGGGCAGGAGCTTTCAGGTTGGGATGATTTGATTATTGGTAAGAATTTAATTTCTGTCTCCTTCATTGCATCTGTCCTATCATAGTCTGACCATGGGGCATAACCTCCTCCCTTGCCATTCTGGTCTTTGGCCTTCTCTCTTTCTCTATCCATCCCACCCTGGGTCTCAGACTAAAGACCCAGGAAAAGCTGTTGTGGAGTAGAGGGGAGGCAGCAAGTCACCACGGTGCATTCCTCGATGGACTTACCCTAATGAGTGTGGCCAGATTCTGGTACCAATGACTGTGGAGAAATCCAAACCCAACTCAGAGATAATTCTGGCCTCTAAACAGCCCTTCTTTCGGGGAGGTGTTATAGCAAAAGAAAGAAAGAGCTCAGGGACACAAAAACAGACAGACAGAGGAAAGGAGGGAAAAACAGCAGGAGAAAGAGTAGAGAAGGAGGAGGGTGAGAAGATGGGAGAAGAGAGGATCTCAGGTTAGAGTTTGACAGGCCTGACATTGAATCTCAGTCCAGACACTGACGAGTAGGTGACCTAGTAGGGTAGGGAGATTCGAACAGTTCCTTCAGAAGGCAGAGAATTTGAGAGGCACGGTGGGGTGAGCAGGGGGAGAGTAACTGCTCCAGACCCTGCAACTGATTCCCCAAACCCTGGGTGGTTGTTGTGTGTGTAGGGAGCCCTCTCTGAGGGCTGCCCCAGATTCATGGGGAAGGCAGGGGCAGGAATGGCCTTAGACTAGGGAAAAAAAGGAGGGCCTGTGTCCTTTTTCTAGCCCAGGTGTCGGATACACTCATGAAGGCACAGAAAGCACCTGAGCTTCGCCTCCACTGCCTTTGGGCAGTGGCCAGAGAGGAGACTAGGGATGACCTTTGGCCTGGGCAGTGGGCAGAGAGGAGCCTGGGGTTGGCCTTTGGCTTGGGTAGCAGGTAGAGAGGATCCCAATGATGACTTTTGGCTTGGGCAATAACTGGGGAGGGGCTGGATCATATGCCTTCAGGGCCTGGCATACAGCCAGTGCCCTCAGCTGAAGTACTGAGCCTGGGGCTGGTGGGTGAGGAAAGGAAGGAGCAGTTTTCCAGCATTAGTCAGGAGGCGCAGGGCTGGGGGTAGAAGGGGAGTGGCTCCTCTCTCTGGAACTTGCCCTGCTCACCTGTCTAATGCCTCATGCCTATGACTTCAGGCTGGCAGACATTGCTGTTTCCACAGAGCTTTCCCCAATCCCTCAGGCCAGATGTCTCCTTACGGAGCTGTTGTGGGGGTTTAAAGCATGTCAGGGAATTCAGCCCAGCATGGTGGCTCACATCTGTAATCCCAGCACTTTGGGAGGCCAAGGGGGGGTGGGCATGGATCACTAGGTCAGGAGTTCGAGACCAACCTGGCTAACATGGTGAAACCCTGTCTCTAGTAAAAATACAAAAATTAGCTGGGTGTGGTGGCATGTGCCTGTAATCCCAGATACTCGGGAGGCTGAGGCAGGAGAATTCCTTAAACCAGGGAGGCAGAGATCGCAGTGAGCAGAGATCATGCCACTGCGTTATAGCCTAGGTGACAGAGCAAGACTTCATCTCAGGAAAACAAACAAACAAACAAACAACACAAACAAACAAAAAACAGAATTTTTAGACACTTATGAGGAGATAGAGTCTACGTCCCTTACCTTGAACTAATCTGATCAGACAAGAAAGGCCTCTACGACAGCCTTTTTGAACAGAATGTAGTGGAAGTGATGCCATGTGACTTCCGGGGCTGGGTTAGAAAAGGTCACATTGCATCTCCCAGATTCTCTTGAGCCCTTGATCTGAGAGCCATCAGGTGTCCTGTAAGAAGTCCATCTCCCCTGAGGAGACCTCCATGTGTAGAGACCACACAAAGTAAGAGGCAGCCAGGGGCCCCAATTCATTCAGCCCCTGCTGTTTGAGTCTTTCTAGCCCAGGTGTCAGACACACTCATGAAGAAGCCCTTGAGATGACACAGTCCCAGCCCCAGCCACTCTGGAGCTGTCTGCCATGTGTGAGGTCCAGAGTGAGAACTGCCTAGTTGTGTCCAGGTAACCTCCAAATTCATGAGCAGAATAAAATGATAGGGTATTAGTTTTCAAGGCCTTCCTAGGTAAAACACAAATTGGGTAAAACAACATAAATTTATTTTATCACAGTTCCAAAGGCCAGATCTGAAGTCAAGGTGTTGGTGGGGTTGGCTCCTTCTGAGGGTTCTGAGGGTAATTCGTAATTCTTTTTTTGGGTTTTGTTTTTGTTTTTGGAGATAGAGTCTCACTCTGTTGCCCAGGCTGGAGTGCAGTGGTGTGATCTTGGCTCACTGCAACCTCTGCCTCCTGGGTTCAAGCGGTTCTCCTATTTCAGCCTCCTGAGTAGCTGAGACTACAGGTGCACACCACCCTGCTTGGCTAATTTTTGTATTTTTAGTAGAGATGGGGTTTCACCATGTTGGCCAGGCTGGTCTTGAACTCTTGACTTCAGGTGGTCTGCCCGCCTTGGCCTCCCAAAGTGCTGAGATTACAAGCATGAGGCACTGCACCTGGCCTCTGAGGGCAATTCTGTTCCAGGCCCTTCTCTCACCTTCTGGTGGTAGGTAATGCTTGGCATCCCTTGGCTTGTAGCTGTATCACTCCAACCTTTGCCTCCATCTTCACTTGTGTTCTCTGTGTATCTTTGTGTACAAATTTCCCTCCTCTTATAAGTATACAAGTCATATTGGATTAGGGGCTCACCCTATCCCAGTATGCCTAATCTTAACTCATTACATCTACAATGATTGTATTTCCACATAAGTTCACATTCTGAAGTACTGGGAGTTAGGACTTCAGCATATCTTTTGGGGGGACACAATTCAATCCAGAACAGACAGTTATCATTTGAAGCCACTGTTTTGGAGTGCTTTGTTATGCAGCAGTAGTTACCCAGAACACTGGAAGTAAGGGATGGCTGGGGCAGCAACTAAAATACCAGTGTAAATGTAGTGAGATGAAAAAAATTTACCAGAACATCCTCTGGGAGGCTACTGTACGTGGCTGGAATAATTTATTCTCTGAGTAGTTTGGGGTTGAGGTGGGGCACCAGATCTTCCCCCTAAAAAGTGTATGTTTCAATAGCAACATGTAGTTGAATAATAACAGACAGCTTCCCTAATGCCTTCTAAAGTAGGAAAAGAACCTGGGTTTTGCTTTGTGGGATAGTCCTTTCTCTTAAATAAATGTTGAATTTTTATAGAAAGAGAACCAATTTGAATATTAGAGTGTTTCTGGCCTCTACATATCTCAGAATGGTGTTGTTTACTAATGCTTACTCCATCAGAACACTGATTAACTGTGAGGTGCAGTTGCCTGGTTAAGTGTTGGGCTTCCCCATAGACTGTAAATGACCCTGTGGGGAGGGACAGGCTCAGTCTTGCTCCCCACTAAATTCTCAGAAGTTCTTGGCACAAAGTAGGTGGTTCATAGTTATTTGCTGAAAGCATGAACATTGGAAAAGGAACAAATTGGATTTAAATCTATATGATGACTAAAGACACACAAATCTATTAGCTGCAAAACATCTAACAATGCTAGAAAAATTACTTTTGAAATCCCTTCAGTTAATGGAAGAGCCTTTAAGAAGGTAAGGGAATTACCAGAGGCCAGAAATGAACTGGAAACATCAGTCCAGGAAGTAAGTGATTGTGAAACTGCTGCACACCCTGAGGACACCTACCTCACTGGGCTGCCTGAAACCTCCACAGCTTCTGTGGCACAAGAAAGAAGCAAGAGGTCTTAAAAATTACCAGGAAAATTTAAAAAAGAACCAAACAGAGCTTCTAGAAATTTAAATATATCAGGTATGAAATTAAAAACTCAATGACACAGTTAAATAATTGAATAGACACAGCTGGAGGTGGAATTTGTAAACCGGAAGATAGATCTGAAAAAATTACACATAATACAGCATAGAAAAATGGAAAGTATGAAACAGGTTAAGAGGCATAAAGGAGACAGAGCCAGACTCCATCTCAAAAAAAAAAAAAAAAAGGCATAAAGGATGGAATAAAAAATATTTAATATACATCTAAGCAGAGTTTTGAAAATTATAAGTACAAAGGGAGAGAGGCAATATTCAAAGAGACAGTACCTGAGAGTTTTCCATGATTATTAAAAAACATGAATCCTCAGATTCAGGAATTCCAATGATCTCAAACAGGATAAACAGAAAGAAATCCATACATACTTCATAGATACATCATATCTATAGATACATCATAGTCAAAGTGAAGAATACCAAAGACAAGAAGATCTTAAAAGAACCAAAAAAATAAGTATTTTTTTGTTCACAACTTGTTTTTTTTTTTTTTTAGAAAGGGTCTCACTCTATTGTCCAAACTGGAGTGCAGTAGTATGATCTCAGCTCACTGCAACCTCTGTATCCTGGGCTCCATTGATCCTCCAGCCTCAACCCCCCAAGTAGCTGAGACTATAGGCACATACCACTGTGCTTGGCTAATTTTTGTATTTTTTCTAGAGGTGGGGTTTTGCCGTGTTGCCCCTGTACTCAAGCGACCTGCCAATCTCAGCCTCCTAAAGTGCTGGGATTACAGATGTGAGTCACTGTGCCCGGCCACACAACTTCTATAATTAGAAGAAATTAGACTAATGGCTGATTAGTAATAACAGCATCAATATTAGCGATGAAAGACAGAAAGAATATTAATTTCAATAGGCTTTTAAAAAGTCACAAAACTAAGGACTATACACCCCAGTGAAGAACTACACACCCCAGTGAAACTATCTTTTTGGAGTAAGTGTGGATCCTAGGTGTATACTCAAGAGAATTAAAAACATATATCCACATAAAAACTTGGACTTAACATGTTCATAGCAGCATATTCATAATAGCCAAAAAATGGGCCTGGTGTGGTGACTCACGCCTATAATCTCAGCATTTAGGGAGTGTGTTAGTCTGTTTTTATGCTGTGGATAAAGACATACTTGAGACTGGGTTATTTATTTATTTATTTATTTATTTATTTATTTTTTATTTTTTATTTTTTTGAGTCTTGCTCTGTTGCCCAGGCTGGAGCGCAGTGGTGCCATCTCACTCACTGCAACCTCTGGCTCCTGGGTTCAAGCAATTCTCCTGCCTCAGCCTCCCAAGTAGCTGGGATTATAGGCATCCGCCACCATACCTGGTTAATTTTTTTGTATTTTCAGTAGAGACAGGGTTTCGCCATGTTGGCCAGGCTGTTCTCAAACTCCTGACCTCAGGTGATCCACCCGCCTTGGCCTCCCAAAGTACTGGGATTACAGGCATGAGCCACTGTGCCTGGCAAGACTTGCTAATCTATAAAGGAAAGAAGTTTAATCGACTGACAGTTCCACATGGCTGGGAGGCCTCACAATCATGGTGGAAGGCAAAAGGCATATCTTATATGGTGGCAGACAAAGAGGGAAATGACAGCAAAGTGCAAGGGGTTTCCCTTATAAAACTATCAGAATGGCTGGATGTGGTGGCTCACGCCTATAATCCCGACACTTTGGAAAGCCGAGGTGGGTGGATCACCTGAGGTCAGGAGTTCGAGACCGGCCTGGCCAATATGGTGAAATCCCATCTCTACTAAAAATACAAAAATTAGCCAGGTGTGGTGGTGTGTGCCTGTAGTCTCAGCTACTTGGAAGGCTGAGACAGGAGAATTGCTTGTACCTGGGAGGCAGAGGTTGTAATGAGCTGAGATCACATCACTGCACTCCAGCCTGGGTCACAGAGCGAGATCCTGTCTCAAAACAAAACAAAACAAAAACCTATCAGATCACATGAGACTTATTCACTATCATGAGAGTAGTATGGGGAAAACCGCCCTCATGATTTAATTATCTCCCACCAGGTCCCTCCCACAACATGTGGGAATTAAGGGAGCTACAATTCAAGATGAGATTTGGGTGGGGACACAGCCAAAGCATATCACGGAGGATGAGGCAGGAGTAGCGCTTGAGCCCAGGAGTTTGAGACCAACCTGGGAGCATAGAGGGACTCCATCTCTACATTTTTTTTTTTTAATTAGCCAGGTGTGGTGGCATGTGCCTGTGGTCCCAGCCACTTGAGAAGCTGAGGTGGAGGGGATCGCTTGAACTAGGGACATCAAGGCTGCAGTGAGCTGTGATCACACCACTGCACTCCGGCCTAGGTGACACAGCAAGACCCTGTCTCAAAAAACAAAACAAAACAAAACAAAACAAAAACAACTGAAATGTACATGAACTAATGAATGAATAGATAAAATGTGGTATAGTGGCTGGGTGAGGTGGCTCACACCTATAATCCCAGCACTTTGGGAGGCTGAGGCAGGTGGATTGCTTGAGCTCAGGGGTTTGAGACCAGCCTGGGCAACATGTCGAAACCCTGTCTCTACAAAAAAAAAACAAAAATTAGCTAGGCATGGTGGTATGCACCTGTGGTCCCAGCTACTCAGGAGGCTGAGGTGGGATCATTGCTGGAGCCCAGGAAGTCGAGGCTGCAGTGAGCTACGATTGCACCACTGCACTCCAGCTTGGGTGACAGAATGAAAACCTGTAAAAAAAAAAAAAAAAAAAAAAGTGGTATAGCCATACAATAGAGTATTACTTGTCATGAAAAGGAATAAAATTGTAATTCATGCTACAACATAGATGAACCTTGAAACCATGCTAATTGAAAGATGCAAAGGCCACATGTTGTATGATTTCATTTATGAAATATCCAGAATAGGCAAATCCATAGGGACAGAGAGTAAATTAGTAGCTGCCAGGAGCCAGGGGTATTGGAGGGGAATAGGATTGACTGCTAATGGGTATGAAGTTTCTTTTTTGAGTGACGAAAAGTTCTGGTGTTTGCAAAACCTTATAAACATACTAAAACCACTGAATTATATGCTTTCAAAGGGTGAATTTTATGGTATGTGAATTATATCTCAATAACAAATGCAAAAAACAAGACTAAGTTTGGAAATAAAGACATTTTCATTTATGCTAAAACTGAGAGAATTTATATACAACAGACCCCATGCTCCCCCAAAGGAATTTCTGAAGAATGAACATGAAGAGAAGAAAAATGATCTCAGGGAGAAAGTCTGAAGTATTAAAAAAAATGATGAATTGAGAAAACAATAAAAATATGAGTGAAACTAAATAAACACCCTTACTGTCCAAAAGAATGTCTGTTCCATGGGGTTAAGCAAGAGATGAAGCTAAAAGCCTGGGTCTGATGTGAATGGAAGTAAAGTGTTCAAAGTGCCCTGCATTGTCCAGGAGAAGGGTACGATATTGGTTAATATTAGACTATGTTAAGTTCAGTAATCATTCTAAAATTTGAAGAGTTGGCTGGGCATGGTGGCTCAGGCCTGTAATCCCAGCACTTTCGGAGGCCAAGGAGGGCAGATCACCTGAGGTCAAGAGTTCAAAACCAGCCTTGCCAACATAGCAAACCCAGTCTCTACTAAAAAAAATACAAAAATTAGCTGAGTGTGGTGGCACATGCCTGTAATCCCAGCTACTTGGGAGGCTGAGGCAAAATTGCTTGAACCTGGGAGGCAGAGGTTGCAGTGAGCAGAGATCACACCATTGCACTCCAGCCTGGGTGACAGCAACACTCCATCTCAAAAAAATGAAATAAAATGCCAAGAGTCATCAATAAAAAAATAAGAAATAGAATGCCTGTCTTCCAAACTAGCAAATGGGGGAAAATGGAATAAGTGTGAAACCTGAATCAATTCAAAATAATGCAACAAAGAAGAAGAAAAGAAATCCGTAGAAAGCAGGACAAAAACCAAAACCTTCCAGGCACGGTGGCTCACGCCTGTAATCCTAGCACTTTGGGAGGCTGAGGCGGGCAGATCACCTGAGGTCAGGATTTTGAGACCAGCCTGGCCAACATGGCAAAACCCCATCTCTACTAAAAATACAAAAATTAGCCAGGCATGTTGGTGCACACCTGTAATCCCAGCTACTTGGGAGGCTGAGGCAGGAGAATTGCTTAAACCTGGGAGATGGATGTTGCAGTGAGATGAGATCGCACCACTGCACTCCAGCTTGGGCAACAAGAGTGAAACTCCATCTCAAAAACAAACAAACAAACAAAACCCCAAACCCCAAACCCAAACCAATGCCCAAAATACCACAAAATAAGACCATAGAAATAAAGTCAGGCTGGGCGCGGTGGCTCATGCCTGAAATCCCAGCACTTTGGGAGACCAAGATGGGTGGATCACCTGTCAGGAGTTTGAGACTAGCCTGACTGACACAGTGAAACCCCATCTCTTCTAAAAATACAAAATTAGCTGGGCGTGGTGGTGCATGCCTGTAATCCCAGCTACTTGAGAGGCTAAGGCAGGAGAATTGCTTGAACCTGGGAGGTGGAGGTAGCAGTAAGCAAAGATTGTGCCATTGCACTCCAGCCTGGGCAGTAAGAGTGAAACTCCATCTAAAAAAAAAAAAAAAAAAAGAAAGAAAGAAATAAGGCCAAATACATTTGTAATCTCTAGAAATATAGACTGAACTCTCCAATTAAAAGACATAGACTATCAGACTGGGTTAAAAAAGAGACTAGCTAAATGCTGCTTACATGAGATGCATCTAAAACATGAGGACAGATTAAAAAATTCCAAGTAAAACAGTAAAAAACAAAAAACAACAAAAAAACAAAATCCTGAAAACTACTGACCAAAAGAAAACCAGCATAGACATATCAGTATAGACTAAATAGACTTTAGGGCAAAAAGGTGTTACTAGAGATACAGAGGGTTGGCCTGATGTGGTGCTCCTGCCTATAATCCAAGCACTTTGGGAGGCTGAGGCAGGAGGATCGCTTGAGGCCAGGAGTTCAAGACTAGCCTCGATAACATGGCAAAACCTTGTCCCTACAAAAAAAAAAAAAAGAAATCCAGGCAAGGTGGCATGTGCCTGTGGTCCCAGCAACTTGGGAAGCTGAGGTTGGAGGACCACTTGAGCCCAATAGTTGGAGGCTGCAGTGAGCCAAGACTGGGCCACTGCACTCCAGCCTGGGTGACAAAGCAAGACCCTGTCTCTAAAAAAATAATAATTAAAAAAAGAAATATAGAGGGTGAATAACAAAATTTAAATTCATCAGGAGAAAATTATAATTCTAACTTCATGGATACCCAATAATATAGCTTCAAAATATATGAGGTCTTTTATCAGATATATGATTTACAATATTTTCTCCCTTTCAGTGGGTTGCATTTTCACTTTATTGTTGGTGCCCCACGGGCATAAAAGTTTAAAGTTTTAAGTTCAATTTGTCATTTTGTTTCTTTTGCTGCTCATGATTTTAGGGTCATTCTGAGAATCCTTTGCCAAATCCAAGGTTATAAAGATTAAATAATTAGCCAGGCAGGGTGGCACACGCCTGTGGTCCCAGCTACTTGGGAGGCTGGGGTGGGAGGATCATTTGAGCCCGGGAGGTCAAGGGGGTGCAGTGAGTCTAGACTGAGCCACTGCACTCTAGCCTGGGTGACAGAGCAAGACCCTGTCTCAGAAAACAAAACAAAACTAAACAAAAAACTCTATGTTTTCTTCTAAGAGTTTTACAGTTTAGCTCTTACATTTAGGTCTTTGATCCATTTTGAGTTAATTTGTGTAGTCCATTGACTTATATGCCTATTTTTGTGCCAGTACCAAACTATCTTGATTACTCTTGCTTTGTAGCAAGTTTTGAAATCAAAAGTGTGAGTCCTCCTACTTTGTTCTTTTTCAAGATTGTTTTGGTTATTTTGAGTCCCTTGCAGTTCCATATGAACTTTAGAATCAGCTTGTCAATTTCTATAAAGAGGTCAGCTGGGGCTCTGATAGGGACTGCATTGAATCTGGACTCTATAGTCTTACATCACTGTGTAGGGTGACCACAGCTCCAATCAGCCAGTCCTTCAGAGGACAAAGGGCCTTCTGCCTAAGTTGGTCTGCCATGCCCCCATGTGTATGTCCTCAAGTGGCCCCATTAATGTGAGTGCTATTCGGACTGAACATGTGTATTCAGAGTCTAGATAGCTGAAATAGAAACCCAGGCTTTTGAGACCCTTCTAAGATTGTCACCATGACTGTAGTAATGGATGATCTTAGGTTGGGTCCTCCAGGAAGCAGACCCTGAGATGAAGATTTGAGGGAAAACAGTTTTGTGGGATGTAGGCCCAGGAGACACTGGTAGGGCAGTGGGGAAGTGAGCTGGGTGGGGGGTGGGAGAAAATCAGGAGAGTGTGCCTAAATGAGCACGGCATCACTGTGGGCATCTGAGGCTCAGTCCCTCTGGGAGAGGGTATAGAACAAGGCTTCTCAACCTTGGCCCTACTGACATTTTGGGCCAAATGTCTTTGGAGACAGAGTCTTGCTCTGTCGCCCAGGTTGGAGTGCAGTGATCTCAGCTCACTGCAACTTTTACCTCCTGGGTTCAAGCAACTCTTGTGCCTCGGCATCCCAAGTAGCTGGGATTACAGGTGTGTGCCACCATGCCTGGCTAATTTTTTGTATTTTTAGTAGAGATGAGGTTTCATCATGTTGGCCAGGCTGGTCTCGAATTCCTGGCCTCAAGCAATTCGCCTGACTTGCCCTCCCAAAGTGTTAGGATTACAGGCATGAGTGACTGTATCCGGCCTGGGCTGGATGGTTCTGTGTTACAGGTGGCTGTCATGTGCACAGCAGGAAGTTTAGCAGCATCCTGACCTCTACCCTCTGGATGCCAATAGCAACGACTCAACCAAAATGTCTCAGATATTGCCAAATGTCCCCGGGAGTCCAAAATCATCTCAGATTGAGAACCACTGATGTAGGACATGTCTCAGAATTGTCCCATCCATGAGGTGAGGGAGCTGGGGTATTTATACTCCAACTCCCATTCGTCATTGTTTTAGGGCTGCTTTGTGGGCATCAAGTCCCTAGCACCTCTAGCTTGTCCTGAGGGTTGACTGAACATGATCCCAGGCCAGAGGGAGCTCTCAGGCAGTATCACAGGCACCCATAGTATGAAGCCACCAGTGTGTATGGAAATATTGAGGACTGAGGGGGTGTGGGCACTCATAGTGCAGCTACATGGATCCTGCCATGCGTAGCATTGGAGACCATGATTCCTCCTAAGATTTGCAGCTCAACCTGGAAGCCCGTGTTCCTGGGGCTTTGCAAAAGGAGCATTGCATGTGCCAGGGCATACAGTGTTGAAACCAACCTAACCCTGGGCAAGCCGTTGGCTCCTTGGCTGATTCTTGGTTCTGTGCTCTGTCACAGGCCTGGCCCAACTGCTGCAGAATGAGGAAAGATGGCCTTGGAGAATTTCAGATTGAAAATCTCTAAATGATCTTGTTTGCTGGGTAGAAGGCATTAGGGGAAGGAAGTGCCCATAGAATTCTCTTCCTCTTCCTCCCTCCATCTCAGCTCCATAAAACAAGTCTCAGCTTTCTGTACCCACCTCTGACCTCTAAGGGTGTTCTCCTTTTTCAGTATGCTGTGTGACTCTCGGCAAGGCATACCTCCTCTCTGGGCCTCAGTCTGTCTTCTGTAAAACATGGGGGTGGGGTGGACCAGATGACCTTGAAATGTCCTGCCAGTTCAAGTGGCTGCTGAGAGCCCACGGAGGCAGCGGGGAGCCTCCAGGCAGCCAGAGCCTGGGGGCCAGTGGAAAATGTGACTTTGTTACAGCTCGGCCCCCAGTGGCGCTGCTGGCCTCTGATCTTTGAACATTTCCATAGTGCACCCGACACGTCGGGCCCGGTCATAGCCCGGCGCAGCCCCTCGCTCACTCAGGAACATCTGCTACAGCATTTACCACGTTAATAGATTAGCTTTGAGAATCGGGCAGGTGTTTTCCAACCAAGCCAGAAAACATCAAAATCACATTGCTCTCCAAGCCTTTCCGCACAGGCAATCGAGTTAGAATGACTCATACGGTCTAACAGATAATAAAACACACATAACATTTGCTTTAAGGTACAGGTGGGGGTATTTTGTCCCGCGCATAGGAGAAACAAAAACTCACTCTATTTGGGAATAGGGTAATTGAATACAGATGGGAGGAGGTAAATGAAAGAATTTAGCAAATATCTCAGTGGAATAGCTAATGGGAATGAGACAGAATAGGAAATTAAAAATTATTCGAAGCAGATGGACCATTCTTTGAGTTTTTAAAAATTTATTAGGGCCGCGAAAAAATGTGTCTGTTTATTTTCTGCGGCCATGAAATTAATGACTTGGTGAGTTTTGCTTATGCAATTTTATGACTGCCATGTCATCTGTCATAATTTGGGGACTGTTTGATATGGATTTATGAGTGTCCCCACCCCCCGCCCCTCCCTGATTTATTGGTGTGGGTCATGCGTGAATTAGGCTGTCCCCTTTTGAGGGAGCAGCTCGGATGGTGGCGTAACCTCGCAGGCCCTGGGCAGGGGCTCCGGGGAATTCCTGGCCAAAAGGTGAGTGGAAAAGCTGTGAGGAAGCAGCAGGCTGACCTGGCTGAACTTCCTCTACTCGGGTGACTCCAGCCTGCCCTGGCCAGGGAGGAGGTGTCAAGACCGGGAAAACCAGCCCAGGCTGCTTGTGCTTGGCTGGGGCTAGGGTGGGGCCATTGCTGTAGCCTCAACCCAGTGTAAGGGCCACCTGGCTCCTTGTCCCTCCAGTCCTTACAGCCGTGCTCACCTGCCCCCAGACCTGAAGCTCAGGGAAGGAGAAAAATATTCACATTTATTTGGGGTCTGGTTGTGCATGGCCAGGTGCTGGGGTTTAAGTACATTTTCTAGATGGTGGTTAACATAGGGCTTTGCAACCCGCAGACATGAATCCAGTTTTGCTGATTCTTCTGAGCTGTGTGTCTCTGGGCTGATCACTACCCTCTCTGAACCTTGATTTCCTCATCTTTAAAAACAAAATAGGGCCAGTGCAGTGGCTCATGCCTGTAATCCCAGCACTTTGGGAGGCTGAAGCAGGTGGATTGCCTGAGCTCAGGAGTTCAAGACCAGCCTGGCCAGCATGGTGAAACCCAGTCTCTACTAAAAAGTACAAAAAATTAGCTGGGTGTGGTAGCACGAATCTGTAATCCCAGCTACTTGGGAGGCTGAGGCAGGAGAATCACTTGAACCTGGGAGGCAGAGGTTGTAGTGAGGCAAGATAGTGCCACTGTGCGCCAGCCTGGGCAACAGAGCCAGACTCCATCTAAAAAAAAAAAAAAAAAACCAACCAATCAAACAAAAAACCAAAATAGAAGCATCTAACATTAGGGAGTTTTTGAGGATCAAATGAGATATTGTAACAACCCCTGCCCCCAAATACACATAGCAAAAAGCTAGTAAGTGGTAACTATTATTATTCTTAATAATCATCCCATCAACATCTTACAGTAGATATTGTTATTTCCCCCTGACAGGTGGGGAAACTGAGGCTCAGAGAGTTTGAGTGATTTGCCAGAAGTTACACAGTTAAGGGGATGAACCTGGGCTTTCTTCCATAATGCTGGAGCCCATCTTGTTCTGAATTGGGATATGCCAGGCCTCAGTGGCACAGTTCAGGGCTACAGACTCATGACCTTGTCCTGTAGTTCCTCTGGCTGGGGCCTAATCTCATTCCGTACCCAGCCTAGAGGTCTACTGCAAACTCTGTCCTGGTGACTAGTCAGGCAGCAGAGACAGAGAGCCTCTTATCAATCCCATTGCTGGGGCCAGCTGGGCACCTTGCCCAGGTGAGGGTGGAGGAGTCTGTCCAGTCTCAGGAACAGGCCCATCCCAATCCCCTTACCTATTCTGACCCAGCTCATTGGACATTGGAGAGCAGGGCTTGCAATGGCAGGGCTGGAGGCCCCACTCAGGCCAGGGAGTTCTCTGACGGCGAAGCCCCACTTTTAACTAAATGTCATGCCCTGTGGTGTTTGACCTCAGAACAGGCTGTGGGTAGCATTGGGTCTCATCTAAGTTCTTCTTTTCAGCTCCATCTGTTCCCAGAAGCCCAGTCCAAACCCGCTCTGTGCCTCTCTCAGCATCTCCAAATTAGAAACAAAAAAAACTATTTGCTGGACGAGTGCAGTAGCTTATGCCTGTAATTCCAGCATTTTGAGAGCCGAGGGGGGCAGATCACTTGAGGTCAGGAGTTCAAGACCAGCCTGGCCAACATGGTGAACCCTGTCTTTACAAAAAATACAAAAATTAGCAGGGCTTGGTGGCAGGCGTCTGTAATCCCAGCTACCTAGGAGGCTGAGGCAGGAGAATCGCTTGAACTCGGGAGGCGGAGGTTGCAGTGAGCCGAGATTGCACCACTGCACTCCAGCCTGGGCGACAGAATAAGACTGTCTCAAACATACAAACAAACAAAAAACTCCTATTTGCTGAGCCCCTGTGGTGGTCCAGGCACTGTGCAAGGTGACTTGTTCATGCAGGCAGTCATTTATTCTTACATTCGTTAAATATCTGCTGAACACCTATTATGTGCCTGGCACTGTCCTAGCACTAGGGCTATGGCAGGGAACAACACAGACGAGGTCCCTGCCCTCACTGAACTGACATTCCAGTGGAGAGGATGGGCAGGCAACAGCACATCACTCTGTAACGTGTCAGGTAGCATTAGGAACTTTGAAGAACGTTAAAGCAGAGTAAGGGAGAGGAAAGGATGGGCCTGAAGGAGCAGGGATCTATTGTAGATAGCCTGATCAGGGAGGCCTCTCCGAGAAGGTAACATATGAGCTGTGGCTAGCCATCCAGGGAGTTTCCAGGCACAGGGAATGGCAAGTGCCTAGGCCCTGAGGTGGGAGGATGGCTGGTGAGTTTGAGAACAACAATGCCAGGGTGGCTGGAGCAGAATAAACAAGGAGAATACTTTTATTTTATTTTATTTATTTATTTAGAGATGGAGTTTCACTCTTGTTGCCCAGGCTGGAGTGTAGTGGCGCGATCTCGGCTCACTGCAACCTCTGCCTCCCAGGTTCAAGCAATTCTCCTGCCTCAGCCTCCTGAGTATCTGGGATTAGAGGCATGCACCACCACGCCCGGCTAATTTTGTATTTTTAGTAGAGATGGGGTTTCACCATGTTGGTCAGGCTGGTCTCGAACTCATGACCTCAGGTGATCCGCCCGCCTCGGCCTCCGAAAGTGCTGGGATTACAGGCGTGAGCCACTGCACCTGGCTTATTTATTTATTTTTTTGAGACAGTTTCACTCTCGTCACCCAGGCTGGAGTGCTGTGGTGCGATCTTGGCTCACTGCAACCTCTGCCTCCCAGGTTTAAGCAATTCTCCTGCCTCAGCATCCCGAGTAGCTGGGATTACAGGCACCTGCCACCATGCCCGGCTAATTTTCGAATTAGGAGAATCATTTTAAATTACATTATCTCATTTAATCCTTACCACAGCTTCTCAAGGAGGGTGTTATCAACCCCAATTTTACTGATTGGGACAAGACTCAGGGAGGTCAGGTTACTTGGCCAAAGTCACGCAACAGAGCCAGGTTCCACACTACCACATGACGTCTCTGGATGTTACAGCTGAGGGACACCAGCAGAGCAGGACCAGGGGTTCAGAGGCATTGGGGGGGTGGGGCGGGGGGCAGATGTCTGGAAGGTACAGCTGTGAGCACAAGTAGGGCCTGCTCCTGTGGCCAGGAGCCTTGTGGCAGCCCCAGCTATAAGGATTCTTTAAGGCCCCAGTGCTGGGCTCTGACAGGGCAAGATGGATGGGAGCTGTGGGCTTAGTACCCGGCTGAGTTTCCTGAACGGTCGTCTCCAGATGGTCTCTAGGAAGATGAGGTTTAAGAAGATTGATTCCCTGAGAAGTGAGGACGGGAAGGAGAGGGGGCTCCTAGCTGGCTTGCCGCAGTGAAAACATCTCTTTTCTTTGAATAAAGAAAACTCCTGCTTTAAAAGGTGTGGCTGCTGGGCCTGTGTGATGTGCAGGCCTCGGGAGAGGGGCCGAGGACAGGAAAAGGGTGCCGGGGGCATGGGGCTTTCCTCCTGAGGCAAGTGGCTCCACCCCCCTGGGCAGGGACACCTGCAACCCCTACAGTGTTGTGGGCTTGCTTGGGTCCAGTCTCCTTGGCCAGCTAGGATTTCTCCATCTCCTGCTTCCTCCCTCTTTCACCTTTGAATGACTTCAGGTTCTTGGAAATCCCCTGCACTCATAGCTTCATGCCTCCAGGCCTTTGCTCATGCTGGGCCTGTGCCTGGAAGGCCATCATTCATTATTCTGTGGTAGGGTGACCAGTGAGGGGACATTACTGTATGTATGTAAGGTGGATGGTACATGGAATGTGTATCATTGCAAGAAAACTGGTAGAGAAGGTCTACCTGGGAGAGAAGGTAGAGGGGTCTCCTGGGAGAGAAAGGATCAGGACTCCAACTCCTTTTGTGTAAGTTTGGAAGGTATTAAGAACTGTCGGAGTGTGTGTCTGATAAAGACTGTGGCAATATTCTAAAATTGATGGTGGACTGGGCGTGGTGGCTCACGCCTCCCAGCACTTTGGGAGGCAGAGACCGGTGGATCACCTGAGGTCAGGAGTTCAAGACCAGCCTGGCCAACATGGCAAAACCCTGTCTCTACTAATAATACAAAAATTAGCTGTGCGTGGTGGCGCATGCCTGTAATCCCAGCTACTCAGGAGGCTGAGGCAGGAGAATTGCTGGAACCCAGGAGGTGGAGGTTTCAGTGAGATGAGATTGAACCACTGCACTCCAGCCTTGGCGACAGAGCAAGACTCCGTATCAAAAAAAAAAAAAAAAAAAAAAAAAAAAAATTGACGGTGGTAAGGATTGCACATATCTGTGACTACTCCAAGAACCATTGAATTGTATACTTTAAATGGGTGAATCATATGATATGTGGATTATATCTCACTGAGCAGTTATTAAAACGACAACAACAAAAAGACCCAGTGACAGGGAAAGCCATTGAGGTCCTTGAAATAAAATCACCACAGGAAAGGGATAGGAGCAGTGGCCTGACTGGAGCATGGGGAGGTGGTGCTGGGGGTGGCGGGGGAAAGCAGGCATGGAAATCTGCCTTGATTCAGTTGTCTTGAGTTGCACTCTGAAATTTTGTATGTGGTGAATTATATATATATATAATTTTTAATTTTTTGAGAGGATCTGGCTCTGTTGCCCAGGCTGGAGTACAGTGGTGTAATCTGGGCTCGCTGCAACCTCCACCTCCCAGGGTCAAATGATCCTCCCACCTCAGCCTCCTGAGTAGCTGGACTACAGGTGCGTGCCATCATGCCACGCTAGGTTTTGTACTTTTTTGTAGAGATGGGATTTTGCATGTTGCCCAGGCTGGTGTTGAACTCCTGAGCTCAAGTGATCTGCATGCCTCAGCCTCCCAAACTGCTGGGATTATAGGTGTGATCCACTACACCCAGCCAGTGGTGAATTATATTTTTTTGAATTATTTTAGAAAATTTGACTGGGTGTGGTGGCTCATGCCTGTAATCCCATAACTTTAGGAAGCCAAGGTGGGCAGATCACCTGAGGTCAGGAGTTTGAGACCAGCCTGGCCAACATGGTGAAACCCTGTCTCTACTAAAAATACAATAATTAGCTGAGCATGGTAGCGGGTGCCTGTAATCCCAGCTACTAGGGAGGCTGAGGCAGGAGAATTGCTTGAACCTGGGAGGCAGAGATTGCAGTGAGCCAAGATCGCGCCACTGCACTCCAATCTAGGTGACAGAGTGTGACTCTGTCTCAAAAGAAAAAAAATTTTTTTTAGAAAATTTCAAATAGATACAGATGTCAAAGGATTCTTTAAAAAAAAAGTCAAAAAGTAGCTTTCAAATTTCAAGACAGAAAGAGAATAGTGTAATAAATCCCTGTGTATTTATTGCCCAGCTTCAACGAGGATCAACTCTTGGCCAATCTTTGTTAATCCACATCCCCGCTCATTTCTCCCTTCCCAGATTACATTGAGTAAATCCTGCACATTATGTCATTTTATCTGAAAATATTGTTATGCCTAAAAGAACTAATAGCACTTAAGATAATCAAATATTCAGGCATTGTCCAACTTTCCAAATGTTTCATAAACAATTCTTTAACAAAAATCTAGTATGTATGAATGAGGATCTAAATAAGGTCTTCACATTGTTAGTTAATATATCTCTTTTTCAAACTATAAGTTTCTCCTCTATTTTTTCTTCTTCTTGAGGTTGATTTGTTAAAGAAATGGATTGTTTGCTAGGAAGAGTTTCTCATAGTTTGAATTTTCTTTTCTTTTCTTTTTTTTTTTTTTTTGAGATGGAGTCTCACTCTGTCACCCAGGCTGGAGTGCAGTGGCGCGATCTCAGCTCACTGCAAGCTCCACTTGGATTCACGCCATTCTCCTGCCTCAGCCTCCCGAGTAGCTGGGACTACAGGTGCCTGCAACCACGCCCGGCTAATTTTTTGTATTTTTAGTAGAGACGGGGTTTCACCATGTTAGCCAGGATGGTCTCGATCTCCTGACCTTGTGATCTGCCCGCCTCGGCCTCCCAAAGTGCTGGGATTACAGCCGTGAGTCACCACACCCAGTCAAATTTTTTTGGAAGTATTTGTTAGGATATTGGTTTGGCTGCATTGATAGAGGGTTTATTTCTCTCTTTTCAAGAGAGTAAAAATATAAGATGATAGGCAGTTGGAGCAGGGAAGGCTGCTCCTCAAATTTGTCCAGGAACCCAGCCTCCTTCTTTCTTGCTGTTGTACATTCTCTAGGACAGTGCTGTCCAATAGAACCTTCTGTGATGATGGAAATATTCTCTATCTGGCTGTCCAGTACAGCAGCCAATAGCCACATGTCCAGTGAGCACTTAAAACGTGGCCAATGTGACTGAGAAATTGAGGTTTACATTTTATTTAAATTTTACTATCGATTTATTTATTCAAACAAAAGGGTTTCACATATTTATTTCTGAACCAGCCTACTAGTGCAGCACATATAAACAAAGAGAAAACACATTTTCTCAATCAAACATGTCTGACTGTCTAGATAGTGGTGACCTTGTCAGCTTGATAGTGTAAGATAGTGACCTTGATCCAGCATTAATATGTGTGCCATCTCATGTGCAATTCCTTGCAGGCCTTGCTTGGTTCTTCTCCAATGTCTTGCCTTGGAGTTATGCCTGATTTTATTACCAGTTTTCATCTGAATCCACTGGGGAATGGGACGATTTTGCTTTTGTTTCTTGGCCAGGAATCACCTGACCCTGAAAAGTCTTGTGAGAAGACATGGCGAGAAACAGTCAACTTCACACACCATGATGGCGGAGAAAGGAAGAGCTTAAATTTTATTTAACTTTTATTAATTTAAGTAGCCACACGTGGCTACTATCTCCAGTATCTGGCAGCACAGCACTAGACCCCCTTCATCTGCGAGGCTAGAAGGGCTTCTCACCTATCCACCTTGGAGATTTCTGGCCGGGGCCCCCAAGCAGCTTCCTTTCAAGAGCGTCATCACTTCCTCTCACACCCCATTGGTCAGGACTTACTTAGATGGCCACCCCCTCCCCCAGCTGCAAGGGAGGCTGGGAAATGAAGTCTCTAGTTGGATAGCAGTAAGTCCTGCTGAGTTCAGCAGTTGCTGTTCCTAAAAGGAAGAAATGGGTAGAATGGATATTGGTGGACATTTAGAGACAAGGAAACTGGGCAACTCTAGACTGTTGTCAAGAGTCAGGAGGTGAGGAAAGCTGATACTCAGGCTGTGAGGCCTCAGACATAAAGCTCAAAACTCTCGTTGTGGTGCAGATACTGAGTCCTGCTCACCATGAATCCCCAGCACATAGCATTCTGGGACACAACTGAAGGGTTAACATTGCCTCCCTGAATCTTCAAAGAGGACCTCCGAGCTCCACAGCTAACTGTACATTCATCTGCCTAGCTAACTTTTTTTTCTTTTTCTTTTGAATTTTTCCCCCAAGGCCCTTCAGGAATGAAAATCTTTTTTTTTTTTTTTAGAGACAGGGTCTCTTACTCTGTTGCCCAGGCTTGAGTGCAGTGGTGTGATCATAGCTCACTGCAGCCTCAAACTCCTGAGCTCAAGCCTCCCGAGTAGCTGGGACCACAGGGGCATGCCAATAGGTCTGGTTACTTAAACATTTTTTTTGTAGAGATGGGGTGTCACTATGTTGCCCAGGCTGGTCTCGAATTCCTGGGCTCAAGTCATCCTCCCACTTTGGCCTCCCAAGGCGCTGGGATTACAGCTGTGAGCCACCATGCCTGGCCTGTGCATTCCTTATTTTATCCTCGATAAAACGTCTAGGAGAGAGGAGTGATCACTATTCCCAGATTTAGAGAAATTCACTAATTTCCCCTGGTGTTATCTTCCTGTGGTTGCTGTAACAAATTGCCACAAATTGGGAGGCTTAAAACAACAGAAATTTATTCTCTTACAGTTCTGGAGGCTAGAAGTCTGAAATGAAGGTGTCAGCCCGGTTCTACTCCTTCCAGAGGCTTTAGGGGAGAATCCTTTCCTATGCTCTTCCAGTTTCTGGGAGCCCTGGCATTCCTGGGCTTGTGGCTGCATCACTCCAATCTCTGCCTCTGTCTTCACATCACCTTCTCCTCTATGTGTCCATGTCTTCTCTTCTTGTCTGTCTCCAATTGTTCTCTGCCTCCTCTCATAAGGACACTTGTCATTGTATTTATGACCCACATAGATAAACCAGGATAAACTCTTAAGTCATTTGATTATTCGCATCTTTCACCATAGAAGGTAATATTCACAGGTTCTGGGATTAGGACACAGACACATCTTTTGTGGGGGTCACCACTGATCCAACTACAGCTCAATTCACATAACTGGTCAGCGGGTCCCTGGGTTGCACAACTCCAGGGACACAGTGTTTAATGCAGTGGCCTTGCTGGTGACAGCAAAGCTGGGACTTGAATCCAGGCCAGCCTGAGTCCAAAGCCCACTGTGTTTCCATCTAGAATTTAAATTTTTTTTTTTTTTTTTTTGAGATGGAGTCTCGCTCTGTTGCCCAGGCTGGAGTGCAGTGGCGTGATCTTGGCTCACTGCAGGCTCTGCCCCCTGGGTTCACGCCAGTCTCCTGCCTCAGCCTCCCAAGTAGCTGGGACTACAGGCACCTGCCACCTCACCTGGCTAATTTTTTGTATTTTTAGTAGAGACGAGGTTTCACCATGTTAGCCAGGATGGTCTCAATCTCCTGACCTCGTGATCCGCCTGCCTCGGCCTCTCAAAGTGCTGGGATTACAGGCGTGAGCCACCACACCCGGCCCCCCATCTAGAATTTAAATTCTGAAGGTTTGTGAATCAGAGCAGTTCAACATGGTTGTCTGTTTATCAGTATTGAAGGTTGGATACCTGACGAACCACCCAGTACCAGGCTGACGGCTTTTCCTTTTAATCTCTCTTTCCCCCTTTACTGGCTCCTCCCTTGCCCTGGTGGGGTGCGCTTTGCCTCTGAAAGGATAAGACTTCCTCACATCTGTAAAGTGCTTTACCCTTTATAAAGCAATTTCACATAATATATAATATGATAACTTTTTTTTTTTAAGCATTGGTGGCATTTACCGTTCTTGATTTAAAAAGCAGAGTTGAGTTTCTTTGTTATTTTTCAAGGAAAAACAGACCCCAGATTAAGTGGATTTTTGCATATAACCCCTGCTTGATTTCTTTTGGAGGTCACTGGCCTTTGATAGAAAAAAATCTCCACACTCTTGCAGCCTGAGGAAATGGAAAGACAACAAAAGACTTGAGCAGCCCAAAGCAAGAAGAAATCAGACCAATGCTTGGGGCCTCCTCCTCAGGGCAGAGGGCTGCGGGGAAGGAGGCTGCCCAAAGAACTGGCTTTCCTCTATGGTGAGGGTGGTCCTGGGCTCCTTGGAGGGCACCAGGCTGCTTGTGGCAGCTGTTTCCGGAATCCCAGCACATGTACCCTCGAGGTGCTCATGCAGTCTCTGCAAAGCTGCCCACATGTCCGTACTCATAACCCACATGTGTGCACACACGCATACACATCCCATCTCTCTCACACATATGCACATGGATACATGACAAATGTTAATGCTAACACTTATTAAGCACTTTCTGTGCACCAGCACCATTGATCAAGTGCCTTCTTGAATCATTTCAATCCTTACAACAACTGTGAGACCAGTAATATTATTTTCTCCATTTAGCAAATGTAGAAACTGAGGCAGAGAAAGGCAAAGTAACTTGTTGGAGTTAGATTTCAACCCAGTCCAGCTGGGCCCAGAGTCCACACTGCTTCATCCAGACCCCCACCTACCATAGTACGACACGCACTTGTGCACACACGTACACACAGACCCATGCCTGCACATGTGGGCAAACACACCTGCATTCCATCACACACATGGCCAGACCTATGTGTGTGCAAATGCACTCTGACACAACACTCACCCACCGACCCCACACGTACTGTGCTGCTTCCTCTCCTGCCTGTCTTCTCAGGAACCGGTTTTCTTCTTTTTATTTTTATTTTTAAGAGATGAGTTCTCTCTATGTTGCCCAAGCTGGTCTTGAACTTCTGAGCTCAAGTGATCCTCCTGCCTCAGCCTCCCAAAGCGCTAGGATTACAGGCATAAGCCACCATGTCTGGCCATAGGAACTGGTTTTTTTCTGAAGCCAATGACTGAGGCCAGGCTGGACTGAGCATCAGAGTGAGGATGGGGGTAGGGTGGCCGCTGACAGGGTGATGGAAAGCAGGAAAATCACAAATAAGCAAACAGCCCCGCCTGGACACAGCTTCGGCTGGGCGTTTCCTGAATGTCCAGGGACATGTTTATTTTTTGATGACTGTCCAGAGCTGACCTCAAGTCTCTCCCTTCCCGAGTGGCCGTCATGATGGAGCTGTGGCGCTGTGGGTCTGGCTTAGTTGGGAGTGGTGTTTACAAATGTCTGTCTTCTCCAACGGAGGGCTGGGAGGCCCTCGAGGGTAGGCCCCATCTACTTTTCAACTTCATACCCCCAACTCAGGGTGTTCCTCGGATGCCAGCTCTCTGACCCCAGGAGGTTGGAGTGGGCTGGAGAGTGTTCACTCCAGCCTCCTGGCCTTTGCTCAAGCTGTCCTTTGCCTGGGATATCCAATTCCTGTTCTCAAGGTAAATCCTATTCTCCTTCCTGAATCTCAACCAAATGACACCTCCTCCAGGAAGCTGTCTAGGTTCTTTCAGGGTGTAAGAAATCTCTTTTTTCCCCGGCATTTAATTTTTTTTTTTTTTTTTTGACAGAGTCTTGCTTTTTCGCCCGGGCTGGAGTGCAATGGTGTGATCTACACTCATTGCAACCCTGCAACCTCTGCCTCCTGGGTTCAAATGATTCTCCTGCCTCAACCTCCCAAGTAGCTGGGATTACAGGCATGCACCACTGCCTGGCTAATTTTTGTATTTTTAGTAGAGTGGGGTTTCACCATGTTGGCCAGGCTGGTCTCAAACTCCTGATCTCAAGTGATTTGCCCACCTCAGCCTCTCAAAGTGCTGGGATTACAGGTGTGAGTCACCACGCCCAGCCAAAAAAAATTTTTTTTTGGTGCAAAATACTTCTTAACTTTTCTCTAACTCATTTGCAGCATAAATGTCTGCCGTGGAGGGCTAATTTTTTTTTTTTTTTTTTGAGATGGAGTTTTGCTCTTGTTGCCCAGGCTGGAGTGCAATGGCACAATCTCGGCTCACCACAACCTCCACCTCCCAGGTTCAAGCGATTCTCCTGCCTCAGCCTCCCAAGTAGCTGGGATTGCAGGCATGCACCACCATGCCTGGCTAATTTTGTATTTTTAGTAGAGATAGGGTTTCTCCATGTTGGTCAGGCTGGTTGCGAACTCCCAACCTTAGGTGATCCGCCTGCCTTGGCTTCCCGAAGTGTTGGGATTACAGGCATGAGCCACTTCGCCTGGTCAGCGGAGGGCTAATTTTAATTGTGGTAAAATACGGATAATATAAAATTTACCATCTTAACATTTTAAGTGTCTAGTCTAATACACTTAAATATATCCACACTCTTGTACAACCATTGCCACCATTTATCCACATAACTCTTTTCCTCTTGCAAAACTGATTAAACCCATTAAACGATAACTCACTGTCCTCTTTCCCCCCGGCCCCGGCAACCACCATTCTACTTTCTGTGTCTCTGAATTTGACTACTCTAGGTCCCTCAGAAAAGTGGAATCATGCAGTATTTGTCTTTTTGTGTCTGGCTTATTTCACTTAGCATAATGCCTTCCAGGTTCATCTGTGCTGTGGCATGTGTCAGAACTTCTTTCCTATTTAAGGCTAAATAATATTCCATTATATATATACACACACCACATTTTTCTTATCCATTTATCTGTGAGCGGACACCTGGGGTGCTGCCACTTTTTGGCTATGTGAATAATGCTGCTCTGGACATGGGTGTACAAATATCTCTTTGGCACTTTGTTCTTTTCACACATATTTATTCATTCATCTGTTGACGGAAATTTGGGTTGTTCCCAGTTTTTGTCTATTACAAATAAAGCTGCTATAAACATTCATCTACAAATCTTTGTGAGAACATAAGTTTTCATTTCTCTTAGGCAAATATCTACCAGTGGACTGGATCATTACATATATATATTTTTTCAAGATGGAGTCTTGCTCTGTCACCCAGGCTGGAGTGCAGTAGTGTGATCTCGGCTTACTGCAGCCTCTGCCTCCCAGGTTCAAGAGATTCTCCTGCCTCAGCCTCCCAAGAAACTGGGATTACAGGTGCGTACCACCATGTCCAGCCTGTTAGATGTACATTTAAAGACATTGTTAAATTGTTTTCCAAAGTGGTTGTATCTTTTTTTTTCCAGAAAAGGAAAATTCAAGTAACTGCAAATAGGAAACCAGAGGGGGTCCCTGGCCTGGGACCTACTCACACCCTGACAGAACAGGGGAAGGCAGCTCCTGTACCTGCTATGTTCAGTTCAGTCCCCTTTGTCACTCTGCTGCAGCATCTGAGGGTCTGGGCCCATCTTCCCTGGGACTGAGGTGGTTCATAAGCAGCCTGACACATGCAGCCCCTCTTGCCTGAGAAGACTATCTTGGGGGAGGGGAATGTGAGCAGAATAAGAGGTAATGAGGATGGACATTTGGTTCTGGGAGCAGCAGCCGTGATAGATGTTAAGAATGAAACACTGAACAAAAAACAACTGTCCAGAGGTAGTTTGTGAACCGGAGCCTGGGGGTGGGGCTCTCGAAGGCCGAGCTCTTTGTTATTGGCACCCCATCTGAGGAGGGAGAAACAGGCTGAGTGGTGGAAGCAGGTAGGGTTGAGGCACAGCCCCAGCTCACCTCAGGTGGCTGCCGCAGGCAGCCTGGGCCTCACCTGGACAATAGGTGACCCTGCGTCTGCATCACTGCAATAGAGACTCGGATCCCAGACTGAGGGCAAGGGGGCTGGGGCCCCTGTGAAGAAGGGTAGGTGGCTCAAACCCCTCCTGCCTTCCTTTCTGTACCCCAAAGCAGGCCGTGCAAAGGAGTGCAGGGACTAGCAAAAGGAGGGAAGGAAGAAAAATAGGTGTGAGCTCCACGTGGTGACAAAGACACAAGTTGGCTGGGAGCATCCTGGGGGCCAAGCGTCCCCCTCCACTGGCCACACCTGTTGCTGCCAGGACAGTGGAGTAGGGCACGCCAGAATGAGGGGCTTGGGCTCCTTTTAAGGCCAGGGGAACCCTCCCAGGCACCTCTCTGGGAAACCAAAGGGAACAGTGGAGAAGCAGAGCGGGGGGTCCCCAAACCAAAAGCCCAGAGAGCAATGTCCCTACCGACATGCGCGTGGGGACGCAGTAGGGGCAGGGTGTGGCTAAGTGGGACGCAAGGTGTGGCGCAAGTGTGTGCATGGGTTGGCGGGGTGGCTGGGAGCTGAGGCCAGAGAACTACTCCCCAGTCGACCGGCAGGGGCCCTGCAGCGGCTGCTGCGCGGCGCAGGGGGTGGTGGTGAGAGGGCAGGGTGAAGCGGTGGGGAGGTGGGCCTGGGGGAAGGGAGGGGGCAGCGTGAGCGAGCAGAGCAGTCCAGGCCCAGGAGGAAGCTGCTCCTCCTCTGAGCACTCCGATGCCCTCCTCTCCCTCCTTCCCGGTTTTTTGGGTCGGCCCCTTGGTTTCCTTCCTGGAGTTGTGGTGGGTTTCCGGGTGTCAGCAGCGCCCCTGATTTTGTTGCCCTTTGGTGGCCCCGGGTCTCCCAGGTGTTGGCCGGGCTCCTACGGAGGCTGCCTGCGGCCTGCCCTGCCCCCACTGCTCAGTATAGTCCTTTTCCTGGTTGGAGGCCCACGGCCGGCTAGATTTCGACCTGGACTCTCTCATCTGCGCTTCTCCACCGAGCAGGTGGAAGAGTGGTGGCGGGAATGCGCCAGCTCTGCCCTCCCTGCGGTGCGCGCTGCGGGGCTGGGAGCAACTGTGCTGGGTTCTGAGGCCCATGCGGGTGCCTTCTTGGAGTCGCGCCAGCACCAGAAATCGCCCGGGCTCAAGAGTCCCAATTAGAGGCGATGGTATCGTTTTACATTCCTAGCATCAGTGTACGAGGCCCAGTTCCTCCACATCCTCGCCAACACGTGGTATGGTCAGTCTTTTACATTTTAATTATTTTAATAGGTATGTAGTGGTATCATTGAGATTTTAATTTGCATTTCCCTAATAACCATTTGCCGTTTGTAAATATTTTTTCATAAAGTGTCTGTTCCAATCTTTTGCTGATTATTTTCATATTGGGTTGTTTGTTTTCTTATTATTGAATATTGAGAGTTCTTTATATACTCTGGCTACAAGACCTGTATCAGATATGTGATATGCAAACATTTTCCCAATCTATTACTTACCTTTTTGTTGCATTAACAGTTTTTTTTTTAAATTTTATTTTTATTTTATTTTTTTCTTTTTTTTTGAGATGGAGTCTTACTCTGTCACCCAGGCTGGAGTGCAGTGGCACGATTTCGGCTCACTGCAACCTCTGCCTCCTGGGTTCAAGCCATTCTCCTGCCTCAGCCTACCCAGTAGCTGGTATTACAGGCACACACCACCACGCCCAGCTAATTTTTGTATTTTTAGTAGAGATGGGGTTTCACCATGTTGGCCAGGTGGGTCTCGAACTCCTGACCTCATGGTCTGCCCACCTTGGCCTCCCAAAGTGCTGGGATTACAGGCATGAGCCTCTGCGCCCGGCCTATTTTAATTTTTTTTTTGAGACGGTATCTCACTCTGTTGCCCAGGCTGGAGTGCAATGGCATGATCTCAGCTCACTGCAGCCTCCACCTCCTGGGTTCAAGCGATTCTCTGGTCTCAGCCTCCTGAGTAGCTGGGATTACAGGCACCTGCCACCACCCCCAGCTAATTTTTGTATTTTTAGTAGAGACGGGTTTTCACCATGTTGGCCAGGCTGGTCTGGAACTCCTGACCTCAGGTAATCCGCCTGCCCCGCCCTCCCAAAGTGCTAGGATTACAGGTGTGAGTGTGAGCCACCACTGTGCCCTGCCCTGATTCCATATCTTAAGGGAAGAGCATTCAGTCTTTCACCACAAAGTGTGATGCTAACTGTGAGCTTTACAGGGCCCTTCATCAGGTGGAGGAAGTTCTTTTTATTTCCAGTCTGTAGAGAATTCCATCATGACTGGGTGTTGAATTTTGTCATTTTTTTTCTGCATCTATTGAGGTAATCAGCTGGCTTTTGTCCTTCCTTTTATTAATATGGTGTATTACATTAATTGATTTTTGAATGTTAAATCAACCTTGAATCCCTGGAATAAAACCCTACCTGGTCATAATGTATTATCATTTTTATGTATTGTAATTTGCTAAAATTACAATATGTACAATGATTGTACACAATAATTACATTATCCAAAATTTTGTTAAGAATTTTTGCATCAAGGTTCATGAAGTATTAATATATTGGTCAATACTTTTCTTGTTTTGGTATCAGAATGATGCTGGCCTCATAGAATGAGATTAGAAGTATTACCTCCTCCTCAATTTTCTGGAAGAGTGCGTAGAATTGGTGTCATTTTTTCCTTCAACGTTTGGTGGAATTCACCAGAGAAGTCATCTGGGCCTGTAGTTTTCTGTGTGTATGTGTGTGTGTGTCTGTGTGTGCTTTTCTTTGTGGGGAAGTTTATAACTACAAATTCAATTTCCTTAGTAGATAAAGGAATATTCAGGAAACCCTATCTGTACAAAAATACAAAAATACTAGCTGAGCATGGTGGTACACTCCTGTAATCCCAGTTACTCAGGAGGCTGAGGTGGGAGGATTACTTGAGCCTTGGAGGTGGAGGTTGCAGTGAGCTGTGATTGTGCCACTGCACTCCAGCCTGGGTGACCCAGGTGACACAGTGAGACCCAGTCTCAAAAAAAAAAAAAAAAAAGAAAAGATGATAAGAAAATGATTTCCTATATTTTGTATGGTGTTTTAGTTGTTTCGGCTGGGAGGGAAAGGGGAATCAGTCTGTTACTCTGCCTTGATATAAATGGAAGGCCCTCGATGCTCTTTTGCTTTCGGCAGTAGTACTGATAAACTGAGAGGCTAGCTATGCTGGAGGAGACTGAGGTGGCTGGAAGAAGAGTCACTTTATATGACAGGGTGTACATCTCTGTGCCCATAGTTGTCCTCCCCAATTGCACATCTTCCTGCACATGTACCTGCGTATCTATCTGGAAATCTATCTGCATGTCTGTGTGCACATCTATCTGCATGTCTGAAAGCATTCTGCTGGAGTTTGGGAAGCTGTCTGTGGCTGGGACACAGTCTGTCCTTTTTCCTGCTCAGGGGAAACTCCATGCCACCCACATGATCATCCTGCTACATTTCTTGATGTCCACACTCGAGTCCATCAGGCCTGGGCTGGCTGTGTACAGGGTGCAGATGAGCCAAGTAATTGCCTTTTGTAGTTCTAGTTAGGAAGACAGTATAGGGTCTTCCTAACCAGAAGGGCTTTTCTGTTTTGACTCTGCTGGTGCTGATCTGGGCTTCTGCCTCCCGCTTCCCTTCCACAGTGATCCCATAGGCTCTGGAGACCCACCTGTGGCTTCTGGCTGAAGTGTGGGTCTCTCTTGGACTGGGAAGGGTCTGGTTGCTGCTATAAGCCCAGCCCAGGTCTTGGAGGAGCATAATCTAGTGTTCTACACAATGAGTTTTTCCATGGGTCTACAGGAGAGCTATTATACACCCAGAAGATCCAGCCTTTACCAGCGCTCTCTCCTTTTTCTCTCTTGCTCCCCTTCCCTATGCCAAGCAGTAGGCAAAGGTTGACATTTCCCACCTCCATTGCCCAGCTCATTCTAAGGCCTTTATTTAAAGGGTGGATAATGGCACATAGAAGATGTGTCTATAACAGGTAGCACATTTCCTATGGTGCTTGGCATATGTCTTAGTCTTTTCGGGCTGCTATAACAAAATACCATAGACTGGGTGGCTTATAAACAACAGAAATTTATTTCTAACAGTTCTGGAGTCTGGGAAATCTAAGATCAAGGTGGTGGCAGATTTGGTGTCTGATGACGTTCTGATTCCTAGTAGATGGCTGTCTTCTCGCTATAACTCACATGGCAGAAGGCACAAGGGATCTCTCCGATGTCTCTTTGATAAGTGCACTAAACCTATGCATGAGGGTTCTACCATTAGGACCTATTCACCTCACAAAGTCCCCACTTTCTAACATCATCATCTTGGGGGTTAAAATGAATTTTGTGGGGACTATACATTTAGTCTATTGCAGAAAAGAAGAAAGGTATATTTATTTTTTTACCAGATTAAATTTGATTCAAGGCCTCCTTTGTCAAGATGGATAATCAGTCCAAGAATTCTAGAACTTGTACAAGCCAAAAGAAAAAAAAAAGAAAGAAATAAAAAAGGGGGATTAATTCAATTAAGAATATACATCCCCAATGGCCCATCAATTCAGCTACCTGGGACATCTCTATTCCAGGGGAATTTTCACATGAGTCCGTAATGGGACACATACAGAGATGTTCGCTGTGGTGTTGAATGTGGTGGTCTGGAGTTGGAGGTAATCTGGCTGCTGTCCTGTGTGAGGCAGGATGAGAATCAGTCATGGTTCAGAAGCCTGCAAGGCAATATTCCTCAGTCCATGTGTCTCCTTTCCTGACAGATGGCCCTTGTTTGAACCTTTCATGGGGTAAGCAACTCAGAGTGGCGTGTTTTGCTGCTGGGAAGCTCAGATTGTGCCAGAATTACATCTCCCTGGAGATGATTGTGGTGGGTTTGGTATCTTGGAGGGGTGTGTATGCGTGTGTGTGTGTGTGTGTGTGTGTGTGTGTGCATTTATGGGAAACACTGTGTTTTCATTCATCCATTTATTCATTCATAAAACATATGGTTATGGGGCAACAGCCCCATGCTAGGTTCTGGAGATACAATGACCTCTGCCTTCATGGTGCTTACAATCTAGTGGGGGAAACAGATACAACTGATGATCCTGGCACT
Source organism: Gorilla gorilla gorilla (assembly GCF_029281585.2). Taxonomy (NCBI): domain Eukaryota; kingdom Metazoa; phylum Chordata; class Mammalia; order Primates; family Hominidae; genus Gorilla; species Gorilla gorilla. Next base: position 40,469,909 of record NC_073232.2, on the reverse strand, counting down.
ATGAGAAATAAGCATTTGTATGACAGGAGAGAGGGAGGACCCAACTTAAGGTTGATGGGCCATAAAGGACTCCTCTGAAAAAAGGAACATCTAAATCAGGCCTGAGAGCTGAGTAGAAATTAGGCAGGGGAAGAAACAGGGGTAGAATGTTCCAGGTGGAGGTAACGTGTGTATGAGGGTGATGTGGTGGGCGAGAGCGTGGCTGCTTCAGGGAACTTCTCTGCCTGGCTGGAGCAAGGCAGGTAAGCAGAGCCAGCTGGAGGAGAGGAGGCTGGGGACACACAAAGCCTGCTGTGTGATAAGGTGACCATGTAATTTATCATCCAGACTAGAATGCATTGAAACTGAAAGGTCGCTCTCCTAATATTGTTGGGATGACGGTCACTCTACTTGTAGGTCAGGGTAAAGAGTTTGAGTTTTAGTCTCAGGAATATGGGAAGCCACTGGGGCCTCAAGGAAAGAGAGATGTGACCTAGTTTGCACCCGGAGGGGCCTGAGATGGGGCTATAGGACTCAGAAACCTCCTACCAGCCTTCCCATCTGCATGGAGGAGACACCTGAAGATTTGGAGAGTATCAGAAGTCTTGGGGTAAATGAGCGAGGCAGCCAGGAGCCCAGAAATGGCCTTTGTAATCCTGTGGGACAGGTGATGAGCACGTTACTGTCGAGTGTGCTGCCTGGTTCCTGCCTGCTTCCTGACAGATGCTCCTCCTAGCAAGTGAATCTGCCCCCAGCTGAATAGGAAGGAGACAGTGATAAGAACTTCCCCATGAGTACCACGACTGGGGGATGCTCTGTCATGCCCCAGCTGCAGATGGAGGTGGGAAGGGAACAACCCCCTTCCCAATGATTTTACAAAGCAGGAGTGTGAGATGTATGGATAAGATGTCCAGGCTCTCATTTTGATACCCAGGCACACTGGTTTCCAGAGTTAACCACTCAGGACATTGTCTGTCCCAAGCAGAGGCCACAGCTTGCTCTGGAGCTTACACATGGGGGAGTGATCATGGGGTCACCCCTGTCCACTCACACATAGATCCATAGACCCGGGTCCAGAGGACAAAGCACAAATTCTCCCCTTCCCCCTTAGGGGTGTTGAGGTAGGCAGACCCCAGAAATAGTGGTTGCTTAGAAGGGAACCAAATTTCCAAAACTCCTCAAAGCTGTCTGTGCACATACCCAGAATATCAGAGTCATTCTCCAGTTGGGACTCAGGTCTCTTCCGTCAGACCAAGAGGTGGCTAAGGATAAGAGCTGGGTGTGGCAGACACTGTCCATTGCATATCCAACAGCCATCCCTGCTCCTTCCCTGTTAACAATGTGACTTGCGTAATTAGCAGCTGGAGATTCTTTGATCTTAGGGAGGCAAAGATCAAGGGCCCTCTGCCAGTCCCAGGAGATGAGTCATGATTGGTCTAAACAAGTCATGACAACTCATTCCCTTGGCCAACGACTGGTATAGGTGGGGAGAAGGTGAGAGAGATGGGATCTGGCCAATCACAGGCAAGGGGAAGTCTGCTGGGGAGGGTTCCTCTTCCCAAATAAAAAGACAAAGCCTTGGCTGGGGGAATTCCTTTTATCCCTTTTTTTTATACCCTCTTCCCTCCCTGGACTGAAGATACGATGCTTTGTGTTGCAGAGGTCTCTTTGCAACCAAAATGCAAGAAGTTAGAATACAAGGATGGTGAAGCAGGAAGATAGAAAGAGTCTCAGTTCTTGAAGTCATCATTGAGCTGCTCCAGCTCTGGATGGCCCTGCCTCTGGGTTTCTTGTTATGTGGGACAAGTAACCTGCACCATGTAAGCTGCTGTAGCTAGGCATTCTGTGATGTGCAGCCGAAGTCTGCCTCTGACTCCCACCCTCATGGGAAGGAAGCTTCCATTTTCGGGGATTCCTGCTTCCATCCTTGAAGGAGGAATTGAATCACACAAAGACATAAGGGGCTCTCAAGATCTCAAGACCATGAATCCTAGCTTGGGCTCTTCCCTAACAAGATGACCTTGGGTAAATTAGTCGTGTTGGGTCTTGGTGTCCTTGTCTGCACAATGGATTCAGTAACAGTACTTGCCTCACAGGGTTGTGGGAAGGAAGTGAGCTAATCAATGGAAATCACTGGATATATAGTAGGTGTTCAATAAAAGTCAGCTCCCTTCCCTCTCTGGGAGTCACACAGAACTGCCCCTCCAACCTGTCAGGTTGCCTACATGTTCAATGTGCATGTCACCCTTCTTACCAGGAGAAGATTTGCATTATGGAACCTTGAGTTTTAAATTAAGTGTCAAATATAATTTGGCAGTTCTAAGAATTAATTATGTGACTGCCCTTAGAAAAGCCAGGAAGGGAGAAAAGCACAGGGAGGGAAGCTCCCTTACTCACCAGGGAATTGGATGGAAGAGGACAAGGATGGTGCTTTGCACATTAGTGCGTTTCCCACCCGGGACTTTCAGAAGCAGGGCTCCTTGAGGAGTGATGAAAGGGGCAGGTGTGAGGGATAGAGAAGAAAATCTTACCAGGAGGTGTCCCCCTGTCATGGGCGGCTCTGTCCTGCCTGGCCCCGCCCTCCAAGGCGTGCGCACATTTGTCAGCAGCAGACACACGTGTGGCTGGTGTCAGTCCTCCTCCTATAAGAGAAGAGAAGCATTTCCTGCAAGAGTGGTGGGGGAAGAGAGAGACATGCAGGCCAGAAGGGAGGCCACATTTGTCTCGATGACAAACCAAGGACAAAAGCTCAGCCTGGAGCATTCCAGGAGGGGCCTGCCTCTTCCTGAGGGTGGAGAGAACTGTTGTCCCCTGTATGTTTCGAAGGGGGAGACAGAGTGCAGGGAGGGAGCAGGTGGACGTGGGCATCGGGAACCCAACCCAAGCCAACCGCCCCCACCCCTACCCCAGCCTCCTGCCACCCTCTCCGAGGAGTCTGGGTTTAATTTTCTGGTCAGCATGAAAAGGAGGAGGAAGAGGATGAGGAGGAGGAGAAGAAAGGAGGGAGTTAAAGTTCTAATGCAGTCGGCTGGGATCTGTCATTCAGCGTACAGCTCACTGACGACTCAGGGCAGCTTCAGCTGTAAGCAGCCTGTGATTTATGGACACCGAGTGAACTCCTGCGGCAGAAACCAGCCTTGAGATCAGAGCAGCAATAGGGCTCTTTTTTGGCAGGAGACAGGGCCTGCATTTTTCTCATTCATGCCAAACTGCTTTGCACGGCAATTAGCTCTGTCCTCATTTAGTCTCCAGTCCCAAAGGGTAATGAAAGTCATATATCATCTTCAGGACTGCTAATTATTGAGCTCGCTTACAGGTAGGCTTTGTAACTGTGAGAAGGGCCTGTCTGACCAATATTTATTACTCTTCCAATAAGTAAGCAAAGAAGGAGGGGGTGGGTAAGGGAGCAGAGAGGGGAGGGAAGGAAAGAAGGGGGAAAAACAACTTTCTTGAAAGACCGCCCAACCCCAGCCCTAGGATCTCTGACATACCTTCTGCAAATGTGCTCATCAGAGGGGAAACATCTTTATTCCACGGAGCCATCTTTCATGCCATAACAAACCAGCCTGCGAGAGCAGACAGTAGGGAGGAGAGGCCCAGCAGAGGGAGCAGCGGGCGGGGAGAGGGGGTTGGCCGGGAGGGTTGCTCTGGAGAGTGGGGAAGGGTACTGGGTTGGGGGAAGGGGACTGGAGGGCGATGGGGAAGAGAGGACAGGAAGGGAGCAAAGCAGAAGTAGAAGAAAAAATTCTCTCAACCCCTACCCAGGTCCAGAACCTTCTATCATCATTCCTGGGCCTGATGCGGGGAATGGTAGTGGTGGGTCAGGGCTTGGGCTGGGATTAGCTATGTCTGTCACTTCCAGGTGTGGAGTGTGTAAGGCTAATACCAGAAACGGTTTCATCTGGGCCCTTCACCTTCAAGTTGATGGTCTCACCACCAGGTGGATGTAGTGTCTGGATTATAGTCTGCCCAGCGATTTCCATGGGTGTGGTTAACTAAGGGGAGGGTCAGTCTTTATTTACACTCAAATGGACTCTAAAAATACAATTACTATTAGCTGGGGTTACTGATGGTTATTTTAAAGAGAGAATGCAATTAAAGCAAGAGCTAAAGAAATACAAGTATTTAAGCACCGTTAGATGCCATACTCCTAATATTCAACATGGAACCAATATTTGAGTGCCTACCTAACAGATAAATCAGGCATACTACACTGACCAAGACGGACAAGGTTCTTGCCCTCATGGAGCTTCTAGTCCAATGATCCATTACTACTTATTGATCATGGTTTGTTTTCCATCTCCACTTAAATGATAATAACAGCCAACAACCCTGACTTATCAACATAACTAACATCTGTGTTTATTGTTTGTTATTATTAGTGCTTATTATGTGCCAGGCACTGTGCTGCAAGCTTTGTGTTCACATTTCTCATTGAATTCTCACAACCACTACACAGTTGGTGCTGGTACCATCTCCGTTTTACAGACAGGTTAAGTTACATGTCCAAAGTCTCACAGGTAGTGAGAAATTGAACCCATACCATCTGGCTCCAGAGTCTATGCTCTAAACCCTGACACCAGATTTTCCTGAATTCATTCTGAATCATCTGAATTTCTAGTTAATGACATTGGTGCCTTGGTCTGCTTGGCAGTAGATGCCCTCCTAGACAGATTTTTCTCTTCTGCTCTCAGCATCCCTCCCACTCTGAGCCTCCATGGATTGTGAACTCATTGACTTCAAACTAAATTGGAGAGAGACTGTTAAGTTGACTTGCAAGCCCTTGCAGTTAGCACCTGCTAATCTGGAATCCTTCCTCAACTGTGGGAGAAACGGTGACGTGGGTGAGTCCTCCTGATTCCATTCAGGGACATCATGTTGAAAGCCGGACACTGACATGATAGGAATATTTACACTATGGAAAATGGCAAATGCTACAAGTCCGGTCTTTGTGTTTGTTTATTTTCCTGAAGAGCTGGTCATTAAGCATTGACCAGCACACTGCTGGAGAGGACCCAAGGGGTCCTTTGGAAGGGGAAAACATTAGGCTGTAGCTGATGGCAACCTCCTGGCAGTCTGTGTCCATGGAGGAGACAGCAGGGAGCACCAGAGAAGGAGACAAGAGAATCATGTTCTAGACCTGGCTTTGCGGCTGAGGGAGCGGGTCTTGAGTTGTTTTTTCTCATTTGTATCGGGTGGGCTCAGCCATAGGAATAGGTATAGAACTATTTTCAGAAATAGCCTGGATGGCCGGGCTCAGTGGCTCACACCTGTAATTCCGGCACTTTGGGAGGCCGAGGCAGGTGGATCACTTGAGGTCACGAGTTCAAGACCAGCCCGGCCAACATGGTGAAACCCTGTCTCTACTAAAAATGCAAAAATTAGCTGGTCCTGGTGGCACGCGCCTGTAGTCCCAGCTACTCAGGAGGCTGAGACAGAAGAATTGTGTGAACCCAGGAGGCGGAGTTTGCAGTGAGCAGAGATTGTGCGCCACTGCACTCCAGCCTGGGAGACAGAGCGATACTCTGTCTCAGGAAAAAAAAAAAAAAGAGCCTGGAGCTAAGAAATAAACTTACTTGAATTTAATTATGTTTTTACTCAAATATAAGGCAGTTCCACTACATGATTAAATACTGGGCTAGGGCTGTGGGTCTGTGTGTGGAGCCCATGTTGCTCTATGAGCCCCTCTGGCATGGGTCATGTTCCCGTGGCTTCCTCCTGCTTTCTTCTCCACCCTTGGAGCAAGATAGAATGGAGCCAGAAAACTGCCTCTTCTCTTCTCTGTGACCTTAGACAAGTTGCTTAGCTTTTCTGTGTCTTCGTTTTCTCTTCTGTGAGATGAGGATAATGGATTGTACCTGCTCATATGGGTGCTGTGAAGCCTGACTGAGATGCACATCAGATGCTGGGAAGAGACTTGGTGCATGAGAAGCCCCCAGTATATGGTCAGTGTTGCTGCCATTTCTTCCTTGTATTGTCTCTTCTTTTGGGGGAAAGGTGTCCCACATCAACCTCCTGGCTTCCAGGGCTTCCAGGGGGCCAGGGCTGAGACAGAGGGGCTGTGTCGCCTCTCCAGAAGGAGCTGGCCTCCTCCGCTGAAGCCGCACATCCTCATAGTTGTGTGTGAACTGTGTCTTTCTAATTTACTTATGACACTCCTAGCAGCTATTGCAAACCTTTTTGTGTTCCTTAAGCTCCCACCACTGGGAGTGAGGTGTGATCCTGGTGTCTCATGTACCCTGATGTGGAGGTTCCAGCTGAAGGGGCATGACCCTGGAATCTGCAGGTGGGTCAGCTGGGAAGGATGCCAGACAAGTATGTGGGATTCCGCAGCCTCTACTTGCTTTGAGCCAGTCTGTCTCTGTCCCCATGGGGTCAGAAGTGCCCTCTGCATGGTCAGCTTCTGATCCTAGCAGAAGGGGGTCCTGGTCCTCTCCTTGTGCTTATGGTGGTGACCATCTGTTGGGTGGCTGCCACCAGTCTGCCACCTCCCATGCTGCAGCTCCCTGGCCCCAGCTCAGGGAGCTTGTAATGCTCTTCTATCATGTCTCTCCCCACTACAGGCTTCTCCCCTACAATATCTGAACACAAGCACACTATGTTCTCTCCCATCTTCCAGTTGCTGCTGTCCCCTGGTCCTAGGGGACATATCCATCTACCAGCCTGGATGCATGCCTGCTCCCCATCCTTTCCTGACCCTCCTTCTGGCTTTCTTTCCAGCCTGCCCTGGAGCCCACCCTCTCTCCTTCTGGGCTTTCTTTCCGTTTCATTCCTCAGTCTCCCATTCCTGTTACCTACCCTCCCATACCTACTTACCAGGGTCTGGCCTTTGTGATACTTTCTGGACCTGTGACTTAAGGCTTCCTGAGGGTAGGTTGAACAGAGTGAGCCTTGAGCAGGGCAGAAGTGAGTGGACCAGGGCCTCCGACAAGATCAGGGTCCAGGTCTCCCTCCTCATTCTGCTGCTCCGTGTTGATTTCATTCCCTCCGCCCAGCTTTTCCTCACATCAGGTCATGGCTGCCAAAGCTATGACCTCATATCCATGCCCCTGGAGGATGAAGGCTATCTATCCCTGAGTCTAGTTGCAAATTCCTGAGGAAGGATTCCAGTTGTCCAAGTTGGGGACATGTGCTTAACCCTGGACCATTCACTGTCCAGGATAGGGTACTGGGGTCAGTCTGCCGGGGCCCCTTCCCACTCTTGTGTGTGGTTAGATATGGTGTTGTCCAGAGGAAAGGAGATGCATGGCTGAGCGAGGAAAACATCACTGCCCTGCAAGTGGAGATGGATGGCTCTGACATTCCAGCACTAGCCATAGCTGTGAGCCAAGCCACACAGGGCACTGAGTTCAAACACAGATGATCCTGCCCTGTCGGGATTTGTCTCAAGAGAGCCACAGTTACATTGGCAGCAAGATCATAATCTTTTTATTTATTTAATGAACTGGAAGTGTTAATTGCAGAAATTTGGGCAAAGTTCTGATGGGGTGGCCCCAGCCAAGGTTTGATTGAGGTGCACTGCCTAGGTCTAGACAGATAAGACAAGAGTAGAGGAAGTGTGCCTGGGCCTGGGGCCTCAGAGCTGCGAGATGATGTCGGGACCTGGGCAGCAGGTGAAGTCTGTGCAGTTGGGCTACATGTTCAAGGCCTTTACCACGCTGTCCTCCATCACCATGGAGAACTCTTGAGCCATCAATTCCCAAACAGTAGCAGCAACAAGTCATCTAGTAACAAATCAGACTGCTTCCCAAAGGCTCCAGTGGGGTCAGCTAGGAGCTGAACCTTGCCTTTTGTGTTGGGGCTCCCTGCCACTCACCAGTCACAGATACAGTGGACACTCAGATTTGCCACCACCTGGACCCACTTGGCCTGCAGAGCCCCAGCTTGCTCCACAAATCCCAGCAGGTGGGCTGTGGAACAACTCAGGGTAAGGGGGCGACTCAGAACCTGTGATGATGCAGGACACTTGCCAATGGGAAACTGGGCTCAGGATAAAGAGGGAAATTCACTGACACTTTGAATTCATGGGTGGGGGTCTCAATGGGAGTCATAGAACAAAAAGTATTTTTCCCTAAACTTTGCTGCCTGTGTAATTTCCCCTCCATCTAGGCATCCATGTTTTTTTCTGTGATCTGCCTGCACCAGGTACAGTAGGGACCAGACGCTTGGTTGAGGGGGGCTGATCTGGCTTTGTCAGCAGTGGTCCACTTCCATGGACCTCTCTGAACTGGCCCAGCTCTCTTGTGAGTTACCATGGGGAAGGCTGGAGGCGTAGACAGACTGCCTCAGGTCTATGGAAAGAGGGCGGCCCTGGAGGGTGAATCTTCCCATGAGTACAACTCCTGCACTTGTAATACTTCTTGCTACTTGGGGGCCCAGAGCAGATTTCCAAGGTGAGAAGGAGTGGGAGCAAAGACTGCTTATGTTAGGGGCAAGGCTTGGTTTTGAATCGTAATAAAATCTGGTGGGACAGAGGGCCATGCTGGGGGAGAGGAAGGGCCAGGGCATAATAGAGGGTGATAACTGAGTCATGGACCAGTCCCAGCCCTAGACTTGCCTCCTGCCCACAGGCCTCTGGGCATGTCCTGACCATCTTGCCCCTATTGTTCGGTTACTTCTGCTGCATAATAAATCACTCAAAATCATTTTATTATGTCAGTTTCTGTGGTCAGAAATTTGGATAGGGCACACTGAAAATGGTTTGTCTCTGAGACTTCATCAGGGCCAACTCGAAGACTGGGGGCTGGAATCTTTTGGAAACATCTTCATTCACGTTTTCAATTGTTTTTATTGTGGTAAAGTACACATAACATTTACCATGGTAACAATTATTATTATTATTTTTTTTAGACGGAGTCTTGCTCTGTCACCCAGGCTGGAGTGCAGTGGTGTGATCTCAGCTCACTGCAACCTCCGCCTCCCGAGTTCAAGTAATTCTGTCTCAGCCTCCCAAGTAGCTGGGACTGCAGCTAACTTTTGGATTTTTAGTAGAGACGGGGTTTCACCATGTTGACTGGGCTATGCTCGAACTCCCAACCTCAGGTGATCTGCCCGCCTTGGCCTCCCGAAGTGCTGGAAATACAGGTGTGAGCCACCGCACCCGGCCTGTAACCATTTTTAAATGTACAGTTCAGTGTTATTAAACACATTTATAGTGCTATGCAGCCATCACCACCATCCTTCTTGAGACCTCTTCACCTTGTAAAACAGAAACTCTATACCCACTAAACAATAATTCCCCATTCTCTCTTTCTTCTGCCCCTGACAACCACCATTCTACTTTTTGTCTCTATGAATTTGACTCTTTTAGGTACCACCTGGAAGTGGAACCGTGCAGAATTTGTGGTTTTGTGACGGCTTATTTCATTTAGCATAGTATTCTCAACATGATGTATCATGTTGCAGAATTCCCTTCCTTTCAAAGGCTGAATAATATGCCATTGTGTGCATATACCCCATTTTGTTTATCCATTCATCTATCGATGGACAAGTGGGTTACTTCCATATTTTAGCTATCAAGAATAATGCTGTTATGAATAAGTCTTCTTTCTCTTTTGGTGAATGATGTTGGCTGTCAGCTGGGACCTTGGCTGGGCTGTGGGTCAGATACCTCTGTTGGCCTCTCCATGTGAACTCTCTGTACAAGCTAGTTGGGCTTCCTCACACCATGGCAGCTGGATTCTAGGAACCAGCATTGCTGGAGAGCTACCAGAAGCTGCTTGGTCTCTCTATGATCTTGGAAATCACTTAGTGTCACTTCTGCCACATTTTATTGGTGGAAGCAGTCACAAGTAGGCTCAGATGGAACAGGATGGGAATTAGCCTCCTTCTCTTCATGGAGAGAGGCAAGGTTATGTTGTAAGGAGAGCATGTGGAGAGATACTGCTGCAGCTATTTTTGAAAACACGACCAACTACATCTTTGGAAAATCCATCTACCACATACATAAACTTAGGAAGATGAGAGGAGTTGTCTCAAATGCACTTCACAGAGTGAGAAACTGAGGCTGCCAAAGTCTTGAACTGAAAAAGAGCCCTGAAAGCCCAACATCCATTCAATTTAGAGATTCCTTCTATAGCATTTGTGGGAGCTAATCATCCAGCCTCTGCTTGAATATCTGTAGTGATGGGGAGACCATTACCTTACAAAGGGACCATTTCAATTGTTGCATGGTTGAGATTGTCAAAAAGTTCTTAGATTGTGATAAAAACTGCTTCCCTGTAAGGCCCTTTCATTGTCTCTGATTTTGCCTCTGATGAATGAGGACCAGATAAGCTAGAAGGAAACGTCAGCTCTTTAGTGCTAACCATGTGCCAGCCTGTGCCTGGGGGTTTCACAGCCATTTCATGGAGAACAAGCATGTGTCAGGCCTCTCAGTGTTGATGGAGATGTCACTTTGCCATCCTGAAGTCTTTCTTGTTTTCCTCAAAGACTGAATTTCCTGACTGCTCATCACCTTTGCCTGTGTTACAGTTTCTCAGAATTCCTAAAACATCATTTGGACATGATGCTCTAGTCTAACCTAGCTCATCTTTATAATTTTATTTTTTTAAAGAAGCCACATCATGGCTGGGTGTGGTGGCTCAAGCCTGTAGTTCCAGCAGTTTGGGAGGCTGAGGCAGGAGCATCTCTTGAGGCCAGGAGTTCAAGACTAGCCTGGCCAACATGGTGAAACCCCATCTCTACTAAAAACAGAAAAATTAGCCAGGCATGGTGATTTATGCCTGTAGTCCCAGCTACTTGGGAGGCTGAGGGGGAGGATTGCTTGAGCCCAGGGGTTTGAGGCTGCAGTGAGCTATGACTGCACCACCACATTCCAGCCTGGGCAACACAGTGAGACCCTGTCTCAAAAAAATCCCCAAAATACCTTATCACACAAGGCTAGCTCATCTTAAACTTGTAGTCAGCTGAAACCCTCCAATCATTTTTCACTGTAACTGCTACTGCTCTGGTCTCTCCCATTGGTCCAGGAATCTTGTCATCACACCAGGACTAGGATAAGGATGAACATCCAGAGGTTAATTTTTGGCCCTGGAGGACTTCTGAGATTAAAATGTGTCTGAAGATTGGGACCTGTGGTCATGTCCAAGGTAGAGGAGGGGTCAGCTGCAGCTCTGGCTTTCTGCTGGAGGGCAGTGGGGACAAGACAAACAGCTTCATTCAGAGGCTGTGAGGACTGCCAGACACTTGCAGTACCCAGTACCTGTTCCTGTCTTGCTTGGGGATGGGCACAAACCACACGGATAGGGAAGTACCATTACTGACAGGCTCAGAAGCTCAAGTGGTTTGGCCCTGGCCTGGAAATAGCTAGATCCATGCAGACTATTCAGACTGACTCCCTGGCATGAGAGGTGAAGTCACAGAGGGGACCATGGGGGAGGAGAGGATCAGAAAAGGCCATCACAGCCCTCCTTGTTCTCTGCCTCAGTGGGTTCTTATTCATGTACATATACATAAAAAGAGGGTAGAATCATGTATTTATTTTAGGTGAATCCTCCTAAATTGACATGTTCCCTGAACACAAGTCTGAGGGCTCTCTTTCATTGCAAGAGACAGAAAACAAACTAAACTTAGAGTAAGCAAGAAAGAGAATGCATTGACTCACTTGTTGGGAAGGCCAAGCATGGAGTGGGCTTCAGCCTTGACTAACTCTATGGACTGGAAAAAGGCATAGGATTTGTCATCATTTGCTCCTGCGATACTTTGGCTTCTTCCAGATAGAAGCTGCCGTGCTGCTAGAAGCTCTGGGGTCCTAGCCTTACTATACTCAATCCAAAAGGATTGAAGAGCATATTTCTTTTGGAATCAATATACAAAAATCCCAGAGAAGGACCCTGATTGGTCCGACATGGTTCACATGCCTATTCCAGGGCCAATCATTACTGGCAGGAAGATGGGATAGAATGATTGGCCAGGCCTGGGTCATATGTTTTTCCCAGTGACCAGTGATTCCACAGGCACCTAAGAGCAAGAAACAGGATACCCAGACCTCAGGGAACAGGCAAGTCCAGCAGTTTGGGAGAAGAAACAGAAGCTAAGCTGTCTTCTTGTGGTCTCCCTGGGATCTCGTGTCTGCTTCTTTTTGCCTACCTCCTCGTTCTTCTGTTTCCCTGTGAACACTGGCTTTGGTATTTTTTTCTTCCTCAGCATGTGTGTACATGGCTCAAAATGGCTGCCCCAGCCCCGGGCCCTATGTGACTTTCAAGAGCTCCACACCACCTGTGGCTGAGTTCAGATGTTCAAGGAAGAGAGAATCCGATGGGTTGCAGGGATAGGTGTTAAATACTGGACCCATCAGTTGTGGCAAGGGTTAGGGATTTGTAGTGTAAACACGGCTTCCGAGGTCTTCTTCCCCTTCAGCTGGCCTGTAGGGGCAGTTCACTGGAGAAGGGGGCTGTGTATGGGGCAGGCATTTCAGAACAAGATATCTTGCTCGTCCCAGGTGACCCAGAGAACAGCAAAGCATGGCACCATCCTGCCCTCAAGTAGCTTCAAGTCTAGCTGAGCAGGTGAGAGGCTCATCTGGGCCAGGGGTCATAGGACATCAGAGGAGGGCAAAGTCATTGTGGGCCAGGACAGGTGGAACAAGTTTCCTGGAGCCAGTGGGAGTGCAGCTGGCCTTTCCAGGTAGGCAGGAAGGAAGGGACATGACCCTGTGCCATGAGGAGGAGACGTTGCCTCAGCAGATGCTCTTTTCTTCACACCTGAGCTGGCCCTGCTGAACAAATATGCAAATAGATTTGGAGAGTCCTGTCCATTAGGGAGCTTTTCCTCAGAGCATAAGCACTGGTCTTCCTGAGGCTTCTGTCTGACTTCTCATAACACCCTCTGTCCTTGGATTACCACAGAGTGCGCCCCCGTCCACTCACCATCTCTCTGTGTGTGTGTGTGTGTGTGTGTGTGCGTGCATGCGTGTGTGTGTAGGTTATGGGGAGTTTTTCATGATGTTTTGGAAAGTCGAGTTTCTTCTCTCCTCAAAAGCCAAGAATGGAAAAAAAAAATCTCCAAGAATAAAAAGAGGGAAAAATAACCCTTTGCATTTGGAGAATGTAAAGAGATCTGTAAGCACCCTAAGGTGGAGACTTCTGTTGTCATGCTGTGGTCCAGGAAAGTCCTGGACTTGCCCAAATTCTCATGGCTGGGACTAGAACCCTGGCTTTTACTGCCAGCCCAGGGCTCTTCTCTGAGCCCTCAGGGACAGTGGGGAGTGGGCCTGGCAGGGGTGGTCTGTATGTGACAGGAGTGGGGGAATGCCCCACCTTCACAAGGACGCAGTAGAGGCTCAATCCTAAAAAACACAGCCCAAACCAAGTCCAGAGAGGATTTGGAGGCTCCGGGGAGGAGCTAAGAGGTTACCAGCGTCTCCTTTGGGAAGGGGGTGAGAGTCCATCCCACATGCCTTATCTGGGCAGATCTCATTTCCTGGTGGAGGAAAAGGAAGAGATCTTTGTGTTTCTCCTCTGTTTTTTCCCTTTCAGACAGACCAGACATCAGATCTCAGTCAGATAAATCCAGCTGAAAGGAAAGGGGCCGAGGCCAGGGGTGGCACAAAGAAAAGGATCCCTTGCCAAAGTCACACAGGAAGATACTCCAAAAGACCCTCGCCCAAAGCAGAGGGCGGACGGGGTTCCCCTGGAGCTCCCTTTCCCTAAGGGCCTGGCGTTCGACTTTCGATCCTAGTTCCACTTGAGGTTTCATATAAATGATTGTATTATTATTATTTTTTTGCATGGGTGAAAAGTCACAAATTATTAACGCTGAATTTCAAAGACTGCAGTCTTCTCACTCTGGGGTGGCATCTCTTCACTGTTCAGGCACGGGCAGCCTCACAGAACGGACGTGGCCCAGACCTCACTTGACCTCTGAGAGGCCCTGAAGGCAGTCGCCCAAGGGCAGGGGCAGGGGACAGGGCGGAGGGGGAGGACACTGAGCGGAGCGGGGAAGGAAGAGAGAGGAGGGGTGGGGAAGGAGAGGAGGGGCGGCGGGGAGCCCGGAGAGAAAGAAAGAAGGGAGACCCGGGAGAGGAAGAGGGGGAGGCCCGGGAGGGTGCGCGGAGGGGGTGTCAGCGAGGGGCCGCCTGTCAGGGTTCTATCTGCGCGATGATTGATGCGGGCCCGGGTTTTTCTGTCAGCCTGTCACGGCGCAGGAATGTTTAATGTTCTCATTATTGGTTACGCTGTTGTGTATATTTCTCTGTCAGCACCGCGGACCCAGCTGAACTGGCAGAGCACTTCAAAGGCCTACGGGTCATTCATCATCCCCATGACGCTCCGGCAAATGCTCAGCTTCAGCCCCGCGCCAGGGATTTGTTATGACTTGCGAGCCGCCTGACAGACAGGGCCGCGGCGGCCGGGAGGGGACGCGCGGGAGGCGGGCTCCGGGCCCTTCCTGTCACGCCGGGCCCGCGACTCCGACTCGGGGGGCAGGCGGCACGGCGCGGGGCGGGCCCGCCTGGGCGACCCCCGGCAGGGGTGGCAGGAGGAGGCAGGGGCGCGCCCCCTCGTGGGCCCCGGGGCGCCCTCACACCTCTCCCTGCAGTCCCGCCCTCCTCCTCCTGGCGGGCGGCGGCCTCTCCCAAAGTTGTGCTGCAGACCCAGAGGGTGAGGGGGGGAAAAGCGAAACTTGCAACCGTCCAGGGCCAGGGAGGGGCGGGAGCTGGGAGCGAGAGCAGGAGAGTATCGGAGCTTTGTTTCCTTTCCCAGGCCGTGACATGATTAATCGTTTTCTTCTGATCTAATTTTGGAACATGAAAAACAGCACATTTGTCTTGAAGAAAAATGATGTGCCGAACTGCGCAGATGGAAATTTCGAGCAATGAGAAAGATTAAAGTGAAACCCCACTCCTTAGACCTAATCATGAGTTGTAGATTATTCTGTCGGCCCAGCCAGATGGTAGCTCTGATTCCACAGCCCCTTCTTATATTAATGAATACTCGACTGTTATATTTGACTTAGGTAAGTGAAATGTCTATCAGAGCTAATGGACTGCCAGCCAGCATAACACATGTTGTACCGCTAAGGGTCCTTCTGCATTTTTCATGTTTTGTACTAATGTAGAACATTTTGTTTCCTACTGTTTTTCATCATTGTCACTGTTTGCTAAATATTTTCACATGGAAGGGGGGAGAGAGAGAGACAAAGTCAGGAGGAAAAAGAACCCCCCTCCAAACTTGTGTCCAAAGCTAATTTCCTCCCGTTGGGCTTGGCTATAACTCTACAAGTAAAACAGTCACCTCGAGCAATGTGTACAGGAACTCAATAGTAACGTGATTAAGTTCCTAGTCAACAAGACTACACTCGACTGTATGTTAACAAACCTAATTATAGCCCCGTGGTGATAAATTGGGCCAGGGCCCTGGCTGCACATCTCTGAGGTCATGTCTAGGAGAGCTGTTTGACCCTCTTGTCTCAGGGAAGAGAATTGTCCTGGAGAGGGGTCCCTGTCTCAGCATGGTAGAGGGGCTGTTTTCTCCCTGACCTAGTTGTCCAGCCCCTGGGAGGATGGGTGGATGCCAGGAAACATTTCAGAGCGGAAGGTCATCGGCATGAGAACTGGGTATTAGGATTTGCTGGAGGAGACCGGAAGGGCAGTGGCTTCTGAGCCATTGGCCCCTTTCACGTTGTGAGTGGCATCAGGATGCCTGAGAGGAGAGCATGTTGTTTCTGCTTCATTGGATCCATGCAGGTCTTGGAGGGTGGTGGCTCACTCTTTCTGGGCCAAGTAGAGGGTGGCTCAGTCACCCCCCCTTCCTCCAGGCTTCTCATCTGTAACTGGTGAAGCCCGGAAGAGCTTGTTGTTCAAGAGGAAATCTTGTGTTACTTCTTTATGAAGGACTCCAGCCTGGTGGAGATGAATGAGTCCTGAAGATGGAATCGAAGCTGTTTGGGCACAAGTAAGCTGGAAGGGGTTGAGGGACATTTTCAAGGAGTGATGTCTTGAGAGAAAAATGGAACGAAATCCACAGGCAGAAAGGAGATATCTAGATATGAAAACATGGGGCAGGGGGAGGGAGAGAGAGAGAAGAGAATGCAGAGAAAGAGAGAGACATACAGGAGAGGACGTGTAGATACCAACAGAGGAGATGGCCCATGAACTCAGAGGAGAAACTCTCCTTGCCTCAGCCAAAGTGAGCTTCCTAAAAAGCCATTTTGACCCCTGCTAAAAATTCTCTCCTGGCTGTGATTCCTACGGGAGTCAGTTGCAGTGTCTTGGCTGGGAATAGGTGAGCCTCTCCATCTACCCCCAGTTTCTCTCTCCAGCCTTATCTCTCACTTGTCCTCAACTGTGACCTTGCCCTTCTGCCACATGAGCCTTCTTAGGGTCCCCAAGAATGCCAGCCTCTTTCAGAACAGTGTGATTTTATCTGTGTTTATTTCTGTCTATCCTACTCTCCTGTATTCTTTCCCTGGCAAACTCCTACTCATCCTTCAAGACCCAGCTCTCAGGTCTCCTCCTCTGTGACATTTTCCTGACATTCCCAGGAGGCATTATTCATCCTCTGACCCCCACCCCCGACTCTGGCTAGTCTGCATTGAAAAATGTCTGTGTTTACAAGTCTCTTGCTCTACACCTTCCTTCCTCTACAGCTATTCCTCTGCTCATTCGTTTACTCATTCAAGAAATGTACATTAAGAACCTACTATGTGACAGATATTGTTCTAGACACTGGGGATTTAGCAATGTACAAAATCCCCTGCCCTTCTGGAGGTGTATTTGTGGATTTCATTCATTTCAGTAGCTGTATTTGTGTATGTATTAATGAGGCTCTTTTATAGTAAGAAACAGAAACTTGCTCAGGCTAGCTCTAGAAATGGGTATTACTGTAAAATGGTGGCAATAAGGAAGGCAGAAAATCTCACAGAGACCCAAGAGCAGCTGCACAGCTGAGCTTCACAGCTTCTGTAACTCGTTAATTGGCTCATTCATGGCCCTTCCTAGGCCCATGTCATTTAAGAAACTTTTTACTGTGATATGAAATACATACACAAAAGTGCATATATCACAAAAGTACAGCTCAATGAATTTTCACAAACTACAGCCCATAAAGAGGTGAAGAAACATAACATTCATTACCCCAGTACCTCCTATCCTCCTTTATTTCATTTTTAAGATACATTCTCATCCCAGCTTCTCCCCAACTGTTTACCATGTGATGTTTTGATTTCTGTTTTCACTGGATTCATTTTATAAACAGCTTTATTTAGGTGAAACCTACATACTGTAAATTCATCCATTATAAATGAACAATCCAATGATTTTTAGTAAGTTTATAAAGAGCAACCATGATCACAATCCAGTTTTAGAACATTTCCATCATCCCAAAGAATCCTCCTGAGTCAATTTTCAGTCAGTACTCAGTTCCAACCCCAACCCCAGCCCCAGACAACCAGGTTTTATGTTTAGGTCTGGGATCCATTTTTTAAAAATAATTTTACTGAGATATAATTCACATACTGTAAAGCCTACACTTTAGAAAGGTAAAATTATGTGTTTCTAATATATTTACAAAGCTGTACAAATATCACCCCTATTTAATTCCAGAACATTTTAATCACCAAAAAGAAACCCCATATCTATTCATAGTCACTCCCCACTTTTCCCTCCCTTTAGTCCTGGAAATCACTACTCTCCTTTCTGTCTCTATGGATTTGCCTATTCTAGACATTCCACATGAATAGAATCATATAATATGTGGCCTTTAACGCCTGGCTTCTTTCACTCAGTATAATGTTTTCAAGATTCATCCATGTTGTAGTATGTATGAGAACTTCATTCCTTTTTATGGCCAAATAATATTCCATTGTATGGATTCACAATATTTTGTTCATCCATTCCTATACTGATAGACATTTGGATTGTTTCTACTTTTGGCTCTTATGATGAATAATGCTGTTATGAACATTTATGTACAAGTTTTTATGTGGCCATGTTTTCAGTTCTTTTGGGTATATATGTAGGAGTGGGATTGCTGGGTCATGCGCTAACTAGGTTTAACTTAAAATTTTTAAATATAAATTAAAAATATTTTTTTTTTTATTAAATAAACAGAGATAGGGTTTCACCTTGTTGCCCAGGCTGGTCTTGAACTCCTGGACTCAAGCAATCCACCTGCCTTGGCTTCCCAGAGTGCTGGGATTGCAGGCATGACCTACCATGCTTGGTGTATGTTTAACTTTTTTTTTTTTTTTTAGACAAGGTTTCACTCTTGTTGCCCAGGCTGGAGTGCAATGGTGTGATCTAGGCTCACTGCAACCTCCACCTCCCGGGTTCAAGTGATTCTCCTGTCTCAGGCTCCCAAGTAGGTGGGATTACAGGTATGTGCCACCATGCCCAACTAATTTTGTGTTTTTAGTAGACATGAGGTTTCACCATGTTGGTCAGGCTGGTCTCGAACTCCTGACCTCAGTTGATCCACCCGCCTCGGCCTCCCAAAGTGCTGGGATTACAGTTGTGAGTCACCATGCTCAGCCTTGTTTAACTTTTTGAATGTGATCTATTTGAAGTTAATTTCTGTGTATGGTATGAGGTAAAAGTTTAAATTTATTTTTTTGCATATGGATATCCAGTTGTCCCCCAAAACTTTTTTTAAATCATGAATTTTCATGGGATTTTGTCAGGTGTTTTTTCTGCATTTACTGAGTGAGCTATTGAACTCTCTGAGTATTACTGTCAAATTATCTATTTCTCCTTTCAATTTCATGAGTCTTTGCTTTACGTATTTAGGGGTTCTGTTGTTCAGTGCATATATATTTATAATTGGTATTTCCTAATGTATTTACAATTTTATCATTATAAAACATCCTTTGTCTCTAATTATCGGGGGAAATTCAGCCAGATATCGGGCAAAATTCACCCCCAATATTTCACGTAGGTTCTTTTCTATTTTCCCTAAGCGCTGGCCGGTTTGAGAAATAAAGGGACAGAGTACAAAAGAGAGAAATTTTAAAGCTGGGCATCTGGGGGAGACATCACATGTCAGTAGGTTCCGTGATGCCCGCCGAGCCGTGAAACCAGCAAGTTTTTATTAGTGATTTTCAAAAGGGGAGGGAGTGTGTGAATAGGGTGTGGGTCACAGAGATCACGTGCTTCACAAGGTAATAGAATATCACAAGGCAAATGGAGGCAGGGCAAGATCACAGGACCACAGGACCGGGTTGAAATTAAAATTGCTAATGAAGTTTCGGGCACCATTGTCATTGATAACATCTTATCAGGAGACAGGGTTTGAGAGCAACCGGTCTGACCAAAATTTATTACGTGGGAATTTCCTCTTCCTAATAAGCCTGGGAGCGCTATGGGAGACTGGGGCTTATTTCATACCTACAGTCTCGACCATAGAAGATGGCCACACCCAAGGGGGCCATTTTAGAGGCCCACCCTCAGGGGCGCATTCTCTTTCTCAGGGATGTTCCTTGCTGAGAAAAAGAATTCAGAGATATTTCTCCCATTTGCTTTTGAAAGAAGAGAAATATGGCTCTGTTCCGCCTGGCTCACCGGCGGTCAGAGTTTAAGGTTATCTCTCTTGTTCCCTGAACAATTGCTGTTATCCTGTTCTTTTTTCAAGGTGCCCAGATTTCATATTGTTCAAACACACCGCTCTACAATTTGTGCAGTTAACGCAATCATCACAGGGTCCTGAGGCGACATACATCCTCCTCAGTTTACGAAAATGACGGGATTAAGGGATTAAAGTAAAGACAGGCATAGGAAATCACAAGGGTATTGATTGGAGAAGTGGTAAATATCCATGAAATCTTCACAATTTACGTTTAGAGATTGCAGTAAAGACAGGCATAAGAAATTATAAAAGTATTAGTTTGGGGAACTAATAAATGTCCATGAAATCTTCACAATCCACATTCTTCTGCCATGGCTTCAGCCGGTCCCTCTGTTCGGGGTCCCTGACTTCCCACAACATCTAATAACATTTCTTTCTTTCTTTCTTTTTTTTTTTTTTTGAGACAGAGTCTCACTCTGTCACCCAGGCTGGAGTGTGATGGTGCGGTCTCGGTTCACTGCAACCTCTGCCTCCCGGGTTCAAGTGATTCTCCTGCCTCAGCCTCCCGAGTAGCTGGGACTACAGACGCGTGCCACTACTCTCTGCTAATTTTTGTATTTTTAGTAGAGATGGGGTTTCACTATGTTGGCCAGGGTGGTCTGGAACTCCTGACCTCATGATCCACTCCCCTGGGCCTCCCAAAGTGCTGGGATTACAGGTGGGAGCCACCACACCTGGCCTCTCTAATAACATTTCTTATATTAAAATCTATTTTGTCTGATAGTAATATAGCCACTCTAGCTCTCTTATGGTTACTGTTTCCTTGGGATATCTCTTCCTATTTTTGTGTCTCTTGTTGACAGCATTTGGTTGGATCTTGCTTTTTCATCCAGTCTGACAATCTCTGCCTTTTGAATGGATATTTTAGTCTATTCCCTTTTAATGTGATTAATGATATGGCTGGGTTAACACCTGCCATTTTTCTTTTCTTTTGTTTTTTGAGACAGTCTTGCTCTGTTGCCCAGGATGGAGTGCAGTGGTGTGATCTTGGCTCACTGCAACCTCTGCCTCCTGGGTTGAAGCAATTCTCATGCCTCAGCCTCCTGAGTAGTTGGGACTACAGGCATGTGCCACCATGCCCAGCTAATTTTTTGTATTTTAGTAGAGATGGGGTTTCACCATGTTGCCCAGGTTGGTCTCAGACTCCTGAGCTCAGGCAATCCACCCACCTTGGCCTCCCAAAGTGCTGGGGTTATAGGCGTGAGCCACCATGCCCGGCCATTTCTATTTGTTTTGTATTTGCTTATTGTCTTTTTTATTTCTCTTTTACTGCCTGGTTTTTTGTTGAATAATCATATTTTTAGTTAAAAAATAACAATTTAAACTATCTTCATTTTATTTTCTCAGTGGTTGCTCTGATGATTACAATTGCATTTAATTTATCATGATCTATTTCAGAAAAATGCTACTTTAATTCTGGTGAAATATAGAAACTTTGCTCCAATACATCTCCTTTTCTTCCCTTCTGCTCTATACTGTTGTCATTTATATTACATCGAAATATGTTATAAACCTAATAATACAATGTTATAATTATTTTTTATTGCAATCTTGCATTTTAAAAAGAAGCTAAGAGAAGAAGTAAGAAAAAATATACACAAAGAGTCTTTTATATTTACTAACATGTATATCATTTCTGGCACTCTTTGTTTCTTTTTGTAGAGTTACCATGTGGGGTCATTTCTGTTTAGCCTAAAGGACTTTACTTAGTATTTCTTGTAAGACAGACATGCTAGCAACATATAATCTCAGTCTTTGTTTATCTGTGAACATCTTTATTTCCCTTCCATGTTGAAGGATTATTTTAGCTGTATATGGAATTTTTAGTTGAACATTTTTCTTTTCATGTAGCACTTTAAATATGTCATTCCATTGTCTCTGGCCTCCATTGTTTCTGATGAGAAGTTAGCTGTCCATTGTATTGTTGTTCTTCAATACATGTGATTTGTTTTCCTCTTTCTGCTTTCAAGGGTTTTTCTTTGTCTTAGGCTTTCAACAGTTTTACTCTGTGGATCTAGGTGTAGATCTCTTTTTATATATCCTACTTGGGGTTTACTGAGATTCTTAGATGTGTAAAGTTATATTTGGGAAGATTTTGGCCATTTTATCTTCAATACTTTTTCTGCCCCATTCTCTCTACTCTTCTTCTAGAATGCTAATTACAGATATGTGGGTACCCTTAATATTTCTTTACATCTCCTCTGCACATGTGCACAGGCTCTGTCGGCCAGGGATGTGTAGGTACCTTTGGTCCTCTTTGGTGTCTAGTATACATACACACAGCCTCTGGCTAACCCAGGATATGTGAGGAATCCCCTGTGGCTTAAGTTTTACCTTTTAAAACTTCCTGATAAATCCCCTCTAGTCCATCAGTCCTTTGCTTAGCTGAAACGGAACTGCAACCTCAGATTGATGGAGCCACTGGTCCTTCCTGTTTGCTTGCCATTGAGATCACTTATCTGACAGTGCTCTAAACCAAGTGTGTCCTTTCCATTATCAGTGGCAAAGCTGCTGGTTGTCATGGTGCTGGAAGGAGCTGGGGTTAGGGACATGGGGTGTGGGCAGCTATAGACTCATATTGTTCTTACCTAAAGTTTAGTAGTCTTCATTAAAAATATTTCTCAGTTTTTGTATCCCTTTGGTAGAATTCTAGAGTGTTGAAGTGGTTTTTGACAATTTTGTTCAGCTTCATCCTTGCTTTCTGGGGAGAGGTTTTGTAGACCTCCAAACTCCATTATGTGAGAAGTCAGAAGGCCCTTGGTATATTTTCAGAGCTTCTAGTTCTGTTACTTAATAAACACCTCAGTCCTCCATATTTTCAGTTCAAATTTCCAATAGAAAGAATCTGACTGGTCTAAACAGGCTTGGGCAATGCCCCTCCTCCGAGCCATTTCATAGGTGGCTGCTTGGCTCTGCCTTGAAAGAGGTGGGAAGGCTAGGGGAGAACTTCAGGTGAGAGAAACAACTGCGTGAGTCCAGGGCCAGGTGTATGTCACAATTTGTTTATTGTGGTTTCTGCCCCAGTCTAATTGATCCCACATATAGTTGGAAAGTGGTTCTGGGCAACTTTAGTGATGTAAATAAGGATTGGGTGAGGGTCTGCTTCAGGGAGGATTGGGATAGTGGACAGCAAGGCTGTTGGATCCACATTGTACCATGTAAAGCCAGGATAAGGCGAGCAGAGTGGGCCTGTCCAGGCTGAACTGCTCTTGCCTCACTCTTGCCCTGTCCTGGCCCTGCTCCTGATTCTTTCTTAATTCACACTTGTCTCTGTCTGGAGTGAGTAGACACTCTAGTGTTGAATATAGGTTCTACACTTTTCTGCAAGCAGTCATTCACTCATTTATCCATGCATGCATTTAAGCAGTATTTGATCACCCACTTGTGTCAGATGGTGTGCTAGAGGGTGAGAATGTTACGGTAAGCAAGGCACAACTGGCCCTTACCCTCCCGAGGTTACAGCCTATTGAAGGCCAAGGATCCTTTCGCTATGCTGGATGACAGTGGCTAAATCTTTTTTTTTTTTTTTTTTTTTTTTTGAGACAGGGTCTTGCTCTGTCACCCAGGCTGGAGTGCAGTGGTACAATCTCAGTTCACTGCAGCCTCTGCCTCCTGGGTTCAACCAATTCTCCTGCCTCAGCCTCCTGAGTAGCTGGGATTACAGGCGCATGCCACCACACCTGGCTAATTTTTGTATTTTTAGTAGAGATGGGGTTTCACCATGTTGGCCAGGCTGGTCTCGAACTCCTGGTCTCAAGTGATCTGCCTGCCTTGGCCTCCTGAAGTGCTGGGATTACAGGCGTGAGCCACCACGCCTTTTGGCCAAAGCAACCTGACTAAATCTTTACAGACAGGTTTGGTTGTTCTTTTTGGTCTCTGGTTGGTTTTTTTTTGGTCTTTGTTTATCAGGTGAACAGCATAAACAAGACTGCAGAGAATACACTTAAACTATTTAAAATACCTTACTTTGTCTAAAGCCTCTAACATTTTCTTCAAATTAATCTTGCTAGTTACTAATGTGTATCATTATTCATTAAAGCAGGCCCAGTGAGACTCTCATTTAGTAAACTTGGTTATTAGTGAAAATATCATGATCTCCAAATGTACAGTAGAAGCTCTGTTAATTGACCTCCTTTTAAATATTTCTTCATTCTCTCTGTAAAACATATGGAGTGATGCCTTTAGTACAATAAACACTCGTGACTGGTTTACTACTCTCAATATGTCCACCAGTTGGGCTGGATGCTACTACAAATCAGTTGTGTATGTTCCTAAACCTGCTTATGTCAGTTGTACTTGTCATTTTAATAATTTGCTTAAAGATCATGTAAATAACAAAATTTAACTATACCCAGGAATAAATATTTTCTATGTTAACTAGATAAATGTTTTAGAAAGCCTCAATAAAGACAAGTAGCAAAAATACTATTTTGAATTTAGAGTGCCATGAAAACTAGAAAAGATTGGAGAAAAAAAATCACAAATATCCAGAAGGAATTTCCATATGTAAAGGATTCTGCATAAAGATTATTTCTAAATTCTCACTATGCCTTAAAGAATACAAAACTAGAACTCACAGATGACTCGTTAAAGGTTTAGTTTTTCTGTAGGAAAAGCTATGTAGAAATCCAAACAGTGGAACTATGAGGGGAAAAAAGGTCTTAGGTCTCGATGAAAAGATGGCTAGATAAGTGCATAATTGTATACTTTAACTGAAAATGTGTAAGATTACACTGCTTTAACTTACTTTAAATATTTAAAAATATTATCATAAATATTATCCGGTTGCTATCACTATCAAAATATTATTATAAATTTTATCATTCTGAGTAGGCATCTTCCTCATTCCTTTCCCTAAAGGTAGCGAATGATGTCAGTTTCTTATTTATTTTTTCATAGACTATTCATGTAAAACCAAAAAGTCTCCATCCCTATTCTGTAACAAATTAACAGACTTTTTTGATAAATCAACCAAATTCAAATCCAAGTTGTATGGAATAAGAAGGCCTCTACTGCATAAAGCACCATTTCACTAAAAAATGTCTTTATACATGTCAAATAAGAAGTGTAACATACTGGTAGAGATCACATGATCACATTATGTTTTCTACTTTTATTTTAAAGTATATAATTAATTTCTAGATATTTGAGGATTAACTATTTATCTTTTGTTAATACAAGTTTTTTTGTTTTGGTAAAATATAAATAACATTAAATTTACCATCTTAACCATTTTAAGTAGTATACAGTTAAGTAATGTTAAGTATTCATATTGTTATACAGCCATTACCTCCATCCATCTTCAAAATTCTTTTAACCTTACAAATCTGAAACTATAACCTTTAAACAGTAACTTTCCAGTCTCCCCAGCTGTTGACAACCACCTTTCTCCTCTCTGTCTCTAAGAATCTGACTACTCTAGGTACCTCATAGAGGTGGAATCATACAATATTTATTATTTTGTGACTTTTTGTGTCTATTCATGGTTTATTTCTGTTAGCATAACATATTCAAAGTTCATCCATGTTGTAGCATGTGTCAGAATTGTCTTCCTTTTTAAGGCTGAATAATATTCCACTGTATGGGTATACCACATGTTGTTGTTAATTTATTCATCATAAATGGTTAAGTGGACAGTTGGATTGCTTCCATGTTTTAGCTGTTGTGAATAATGTTGCTATTAATATGGGTGTACAGATATCTCTTCAAGATCCTCCTTCTATTTCTTTGGTGCATACATGCAGAAGAATTGCTAGGTCATGCGGTAATTCTATTTTTAATTTTTTGAGAAACTGCCTTAATGTTTTCCATAGTGGCCCTACCATTTTAATTTTCACCAACAGTGCACAAGGGTTTCAATTTCTCCACATCCTTGCCAACAATTTTTAATTTTCTGGATTTTAAAAAATAACAGTCACCCTAATGGGTGTGAGGGTAGTATCTCATTGTGGTTTTGATTTGCATTTCCCTAGTGATTAGTGATGTTGAGTGTCATTTCATATACTTATTGACTATTTATATATCTTTTTTTTGGGAAAAATGTCTATTCAAGTCCTCTGTTCATTTTTGAATTGGTTTGTCTGATATTTTTGTTGTTGAATTTAGTAGTTCTCTACATATTCTGGATATAAATCTCTAATATGATATATGACTTGTAAATATTTTCTCCCATTCCATAGGCTACCTTTTTACTTTGTTGATGATGCCATCTGATGCATAAAAGTTTTTAATTTTCATGATGTTGTATTTGTGTATAGGCATACCTCATTTTATTACGCTTTGTTTTATTGTGTTTTGAATGTGTTGTGTTTTTTACAAATTGAAAATTTTTGGCAACCCTGCATCAAGCAAGCCTGTCAGAACCATGTTTCCAATGGCATGTGTTCATGTGCTCACTTCGTGTCTCTGTGTCACAATTTGGTAATTCTTACAGTATTTCAAACTTCTTCATTCTTATTGTATCTGTTATGGCCATCTGTGATCAATGATCTTAGGTGTTATTATTGTAATTGTTTTAGGCACCATGAACCACGCCCTTGTAAGATGGTGAACTTAATTGATGAATGTTGTATGCATTCTGACTGCCCCACCAACTGGCCATTCCCCTGTCTCTTTCCCTTTCCTTGGACTTCCCTATTCCCTGTGACACAACAATATTGAAATTAGGCCAATTTCAATATTAGGCCAATTCAAATTAGGCCAATTTCAATATTAGGCCTGAAATTTCACTGGCTTCAAAATGTCCAAGTGAAAGAAAGAGCCGCACACTTCTCCCTTTAGATCAAAAGCTAGAAGTGATTTAGCTTAGTGAGGAAGCCACATCAAAAGCCAAGACAGGCTGAAAGCTAGGCCTCTTGCACCAGATAGTTAGCCACGTTGTAAATACAAAAGAAAAGTTCCTGAAGGAAATTAAAAATGCTACCCTAGTGAACATATGAATTATAAGAAAGTGAAACAGCCTTATTGCTGATATGAAGAAAGTTTACTAGTCGGGTAGAAGATCAAAGAAGCCATGACATTCCCTGAAGCCAAAGCCTAATCCAGAGCAAGGCTCTAACTCCCTTCATTCTATGAAGGTTGAGAGAGGTAAGGAAGCTGCAGAAGAAAAGTTGGAAGCTAGGAGAGGCTGGCTCATGAGGTTTAAGGAAAGAAGCCATCATCTCCAAAACATAAAAGTGCAAGGTGAAGCAGCAAGTGCTGATCAAGAAATTGCAGCAAGTTATTCAGAAGATCAAGCTAAGACAATTGGTGAAAGTGGTTACACTAAACAACAGATTTTCAACATAGATGAAACAGCCTTCTAATGGAAGAAGATGTCATTTAGGACTTTCACAGATAGAGAAGTCAATGTCTGGCTTCAAAGCTTCAAAGGAAAGGCAGGCTGACTCTCTCATTAGGGACTAATGCAGCTGGTGACTTTAAATTGAAGCCAATGTTCATTTACCTTTCTGAAAATCCTAGGGCCCTTAAGAATTATGGTAGGCCAGGCATGGTGGGACCATGCCTATAATCCCAGCACTTTGGGAGGCTGAGGCGGGAGGATCACTTGAGGTCAGGAGTTCAAGACCAGCCTGGGAAACATAGCAAGACCCCATCTCTACAAAAAATAAAAAAATTAGCCAGATATGATGGCACATGCCTGTAGTCCCAACTACTTGGGAGGCTGAGGCAGGAGGATCACTTGAGCCTAGGAGTTAAGGGGCTGCAGTGAACTATGATAATGCCACTTCACTCCAGTGTGGGCAACATAGCAAGACCCTGTCTTTAAACAAAGGAGTTATGCTATGCTGAAGAGAGGCAATGAAAAAAATGACTTATGTTAAATCTACTCTGCCTGTGCTCTTTAAGTGGAAAAACAAATCCTGGGTGACAATACATTTTTTTTTTTTTTTTGCCTTTACTTTCATTATATGGAAAAGTTGCAAGACAGCACATCTGTTTACAGCATAGTTTACTGAATATTTTAAGCCCACTATTGAGACCTACTGCTCAGAAAAAAAAGATTTCTTTTAAAATATCACTGCCCATTGACAATGCACCTAGTTACTCAAGAACTCTGATGGAGATGTACAAAGAGACTAATATTTCCATACCTGCTAACACAACAACCATTCTTTAGCCAATGAATTAAGGAGCAATTTCAACTTTCAAGTCTTAATAGTCAAGAAATACATTTTGAGACGCTATAGTTGCCAGAGATAGTGATTTTTCTGATGGATCTGGGCAAAGTAAGTGAAAATCTTCTGTCAAGGATTCATCATTCTAGATGCCATTAAGAGCATTTGTGATTCATAGGAGGAGGTAAAAATATCAGCATTAACAGGAGTTTGGAAGAAGTTGATTTCAACCCTCATTTGATCTCATAAATGACTTTGAGGGTGTCAAGACATCAGTGGAGGAAGTAACTGCAGATGCGGTAGAAATAGCAAGAGAACTAGAATTAGAAGTGGAGCCCGAACATATGACTGAATTGCTGCAATCTCATCATAAAACTTGAACAGATAAGATGAGTAGTTGCTTCTTTCTTTCTTTTTCTTTTTTGAGATGGGGGTCTCACTCTGTCACCCAGGCCAGAGTGCAGTGGTGTGATCCTGGCTTACTGCAACCTCTGCTTCCTGGGCTCAAGTGATCCTCCCACCTCAGCCTCTTGCGTAGCTGGGACCACAGGTGCATGCCACCACACCTGGCTGATTTTTTTGCATTTTTGGTAGAGATGCTGTTTCACCATGTTGCCTAGGCTGGTCTCGAACTCCTGAGTTCAAGTGATCCGCCTGCCTCAGCTGCTCAGTGTTGGGATTACAGGCATGAGCCACCATGCCTGGCTGAGTAGTTGCTTCTTGTGGATGAGCAAAGGAAGTGGTTTCTTGAGATGGAAACTACTCTCAGTGAAGATGCTGTGAACATTGTCGAAATGACAACAAAGCATTCAGAATATTTCGTAAACTTAGTTGATAAAGCAGCAGCAGGTTTAGAGAGAATTGACTCTAACTCTGTAAGAAGTTTTACTGTGTGTGAATGCTATCAAACAGCATTACATGCTACAGATAAATCTTTCGTGAATGGAAGAGTCGATTGATGCAGCAAACTTCATTATTATCTTATTTTAAGAAATTGCCACAGCCACTGCATCCTTCAACAACCACTACCTTGATCAGTCACCAGCCATCAACATCGAGGCAAGACCCTCCACCAACAAAAAGATGATGATTCATTGAAGGCTCAGAAGATCATTAACATTTTTTTAGCAATAAAGTGTTTTTAAGTTAAGGTATGTACACTGTTTTTAAGACATAATGCTATTGCACACTTAATAAACTACAGTATAATTTGAACATAACTTTTATATGTCTGGGAAACAGAAAATTAATGTGACTTGCTTTACTGTGATATTCACTTTATCATGGTGGTCTGGAACTGAACTCGCATTATCTCTGAGAGATGACTATATTTTTTATTTTGTTGCCTATGTCTTTGGTGTCATATCTAATAACTAATTGCCAAATACAATGTCATGAAGCTTTTGTTCTATCTTTTCCTCTAAGAGTTTTATAGTTTTAACTTTTGTCTAGGTCTTTAA
Source organism: Gorilla gorilla gorilla (assembly GCF_029281585.2). Taxonomy (NCBI): domain Eukaryota; kingdom Metazoa; phylum Chordata; class Mammalia; order Primates; family Hominidae; genus Gorilla; species Gorilla gorilla. Next base: position 40,440,794 of record NC_073232.2, on the reverse strand, counting down.
TTCATTTTGAGTTAACTTTTGTATATAGTGTTAGGTAAGGTACTGGTTATCTTTTTGTTACTGATTTTTAGCTTAATTCCATCATGGTGAAAGGACACATTCCATATGATTTTTATACTATAAAATTTCTTGGGAGTTGTCTTATAGTCCATCTTGAAAAGAAAATGAATTCTGAAATTTATGAATACAGTGCTCTAAAATATGTCCATTAGATCAAGAGCATTTTGTACTTTAGATCTATATTCTAGAACTTCCACTTAGAGGAATACGAAGTAGGCTTACTTTTCTCTAAGTATAGTTAAAAACCATGGTCATTATATATAAAAAAAATTAGAAAACTCTGAAGGGTGGATAAAAGAAGAAAGACACTCAATGGACTCAAGGGACGTTTGGGACCTGAGAAATGACCTGGTGAGCTCTCTACGTTTGTCTTATATATCCCAGGCTGGGAGCTAAAGAAGCTGGCAACTCAGAAATGCCAAAGAGCATAGACTAAAAACAAAACAAAATAAAACCTCAACAAAAGCCTACTCTTTCCAGTCAAAGGATCAGGAAAAGGGTAGCCTAGCAAGATAGGAAACTTTCAGACAATAATCATTCTACTCTAGCTAAACACCACAGAAAACATAGGGCTCCACTCCCAGTAGCAAAGGCTAAGTGAGGAGCTTATATTTAATCCTTGGAAGTCTGTAATAAAGTACTCCAAAACCCTACCAGAATGATATCAGAAAATGCTAAGTAAGGAGCAAGGACTTTCATTTTCATCAGCTGGTAATGCAGTACCTTCCTGCAGTCTAGTGGAGACCATGTGAGAAGCTGGAAGTCCCACCCTTGCCTGTAAATAATGAGGAGCTCTCATCTTCAGGTATCATGGATTCTGAGTGGAGAAACTAGACTACTACCTGCACCTAGCAATAATGACGTGGTGTTCCTCTCTCCCCCAACCAGAGCAGTGTCAGAAAAAGTCTGTTAAAACAGAAGGTTTAAAAAAGTCCCATAGTCTCATAACAATATGAAATGTTCAGGTTTTAATAAAAAAACTAAAAAGTATTCTCAAAAACTAGGAAGATGTCAAACTGAATTTAAAAAGACAATTGTTTTAGTCAGGGTTCTCTAGAGGGACAGAACTAATAGGATAGATGTATATATAAAGGGGAATTTATTAAGGAGTATTGACTCACACAATCAGAAGATGAGATCCCACAATAGGCCATCTGCAAGCCAAGGAGCAAGGAAGCCACTCCAAGTCCCAAAGCTGAAGAACTTGGACTCCAATGTTCGAGGGCAGGAAGCATCCAACATGGGAGAAAGATGTAGGCCAGAAGACTAAACCAGTCTACTTTTTCCACATTCTTCTGCCTGCTTCTATTCTGGCCATGCTGGCAGCTGATTAGATTGTGCCCACCCAGATTGGGGGTGGGTCTGCCTTTCCCAGTCCACTGACTCAAATGTTAATCTCCTTTGGCAACACCCTCACAGACACACTTGGGAACAATACTTTGCATCCTTCAATCCAATCAAATTGACACTCAGTATTAATCATTGCAACAATCAATAAATATCCACACCAAGAGGCAGAGATGCTAAAATTATCTGACAGATTTGAAAGCAGCCATGATAAACATGCTTCCATAAGCAATTACAAACATTCCTGAAACAGGCTGGGCACGGTGTAATCCCAGCTGTTTGGGAGGCTGAGGCAGGTGGACCACTTGAGGCCAGGAGTTTGAGAACAGCCTGGCCCATATGCCGAAACCCCATCTCTACTAAAAATACAAAAAAAAAAAAAAAAAAAAAGCTGGAAGTGGTGGTGCACACCTCCCAGCTACTTGGGAGGCTGAGGCCTCCTTTATAAACCTCTTTGCTTTATAAATTACCCAGTCTCAGGTTTGTCTTTATTAGCAGTGTGAGAACAGATTAATACAGTTGTTTTCTCATCAGAAACCATAGAAGTAGAGGCTTCAGCCTCCCAAGTAGCTGGGACTACAGGCGTGCACCACCACGCCCAGCTAATTTTTTTTTTTTTTTTTTTTTGTATTTTTAGTAGAAATGGGGTTTTGCCATATTGGCCAGGCTGTTCTCAAACTTCTGGCCTCAAGTGGTCCGCCTGCCTCAGCCTCCCAAACAGCTGGGATTACACCACGCCCAGCCTGTTTCAGGAATGTTTGTAATTGCTTATGGAAGCATGTTTATCATGGCTGCTTTCAAATCTGTCAGATAATTTTAGCATCTCTGCCTCCCAGCTACCCAGAAGGTGGAGGCTGCAGTGAGCTGAGATCGCGCCACTGTACTCTAGCCTGGGTGACAGAATGAGAACCTGTGTCAAACAAAACAAAACAAACATTCCTGAAACAAATGACAAACTAGAAAGCCTCAGTCAAGAAATAGGATATAAAAGGAAAAAACAAATGAAAATATTATAACAAAAATACAATAACTAAAATAAAAAGTCAAGTGGATGGGATTGGAGGAAAGTGGAATGGAATCAAGAGAAAAGAATCAGCAAACTAGAATATGGAAATATGGAGATTACCCAATCTGAACAACACAAATAAAATAGACTAAAAAATCAAAAATGAGTAGAGCTTCAGGGACATGTAGGTATATAACAAAATACCTAACATTCAGGATACCAGAATCCAGGAAGGAAAGGAGAAAGAGAGTGGGGCTAAAAAAGTTTGAAAAGAAATAATGGTGGAAACCTTTCCATCACTATTTGTTGAAAGACATAAACCTACAATTCAAGAAGCTGGGTGAAATCCAAATAGGGTAAATCCAAAGAAATCCATGTTAAGATACATGATAAGTAAACTACTGAAAACTAAAGATAATGTAAAAAATCTTGAAAGTAGACAGATTAAAAAAAAACAAAAAACATCACTTTAACTATATGAGAAAACAATTAGAATAGTAGCTGGTGATATTGTTTGGCTCTGTGTCCCAACTCAAATCTCACCTTGAATTGTAGTAATACCCATGTGTCAAGGGCATGGCCAGGTGGAGATAATTAAGTGAGTTTCCCCATACTGTTTTTGTGATAGTGAATAAGTCTCACGAAATCTGATGGTTTTATAAATGGGAGTTCCCCTGCACATATGCTCTTGCCTGACACCATTTAAGATGTGACTTTACTCTTCCTTTGCCCTCTGCCATGATTGTTAGGCCTCCCCAGCCATGTGGAACTGTGAATCCATTAAACCTCTTTCCTTTATAAATTACCCAGCCTCGGGTATGTCTTTATTCGCAGCATGAGAACAGACTAATACACTTGGTTTCTCATTAGAAACCATGGAGGTAGAGCGATGTCAGCAAGATGGCAGAATAGGGGTTTTTTGCAATTTGTCTCCATCCACAATGAGAATACCTTTGTGGGAGTTCAGAAATCCAATGGACAAGTTCCAACACACCACTGAGCAACAAATCCAAGAATAGACTCATTCAGAAGGGTAAGAAGAACAGTTGTATTAGATTCATGTCACCCCTCCCACAAGGTAGCACAGCTCAGTCCCAAGAGAGACCCCCATAGCCCTGTGATTTTTGTCATTAGGGAAAAGTGAGAGTGTAGTGAGTGAGCATTTGGTTCCCACAGCCATGTAGGATGCTGCTCACTTCTTTTTTGCACAACCCAGGATACAGAGGTGATCAGCAAAACTAAGTGGGTGGCAGAGGCTAGGAGTAGGAAGGAGAGTCTGGGGACTCCACTAAACACTGTGGACCTTGTCAAGAAGCTTCCACATGAACCCACTTGGGATGCCTTGCCTGTGGTCCCCACTGGGCTTGTGGGCACTCCAAATGCTCTGCAACTCTTCCCCCAACCTGGATTCCTGGGCATGCCCCTGCAGACAGCAGGTGCAAATATCTCATGTAAACAGCCAGCTCAAATCTGTGGGATTGGGAAAAGGGACATGAACTTGAGCATTTCAGGGCACTGACCTAAGGAAAACAAAAGAGAGACCCTCAGAGTCTTGGCTAGCTTTGCCAAATATAGAGAAAGCATACAATCTTAAGAATTTTGCCACTCCTAAGAGGGAACAAGAGATGTGGAGGAAACACATGAGTGAAGTCATTTCTCTCCCAAAGCCAGCCGGTAAAGAGTGGAGGCTTCTTCAAATGTGAAGATACCACAACAATGCAAGACTTCAGGGAACATGAAAAATCAAGGAAACGTAACACTGCCAAAGAACACAATAATATTCCAGTAACCAACCTCAAAGAAATGGAGATCTGCGAATTGCTAGACAAATAATTTAATTGTTTTAAGAAAGCTCAGTGAGATGCAAGAGAACACAGACAACTCAATGAAATCAGAAAAACAATATAAGAACAAAATTAGGAGTTCAATAAAGAAGTAGAAATCATAAAATAAACCAAACAGAAATTCTAAGGCTGAAGAATACAGTAAATAAAAAATGCAATAGCGAGCATCAACAGCAGACTTGATCAAGCAGCATAAATAAATCTGTGAACTTGAAGATAGGTCATTTGAAAATATCCAGTCAGAGGAGAAAAAAGAAAATACAATGAGAAAGAATGAAGAAATCCATAGAAATTATGGGACACCATCAAAAGATCTAACATTCACATTATGGGAGTCTCATAAGGTGAACACAGAGAGAAAGATATAGAAAGATTAGGTAATAAAATAAGGCTGAAAACTTCACAAATCTGGGGAGAGATATATACATCAATGTAGTTATCTATGAGCATCTACCAGCAGATTTCTCAAGAGAAACCTGGCAGGCCAGGAGAAAGTGGAATAATATATTAAAAATTGCCAACCAAGAATACTTTACCTGGTAAAACTATACTTCAGAAATGAAGGAGACATAAAGACTTTTTCAAGCAAAAGCTGAGGGAGTTTATTACTACCAGATCTGCCTTACAAAAAATGCTAAAGGGAGTTCTTCAAGCTAAAATGAAAAGATGCATATTAATAACGTGAAAACATGAAAGTATAAAACTCACTGGTATAATTAAGTATATAGTTAATTCAGATTACCCTAATATTGTAATGATGGTGTATAAATTACTTATAACTCTAGTATAAAGGTCAAAAGACAAAAATATTAAAAATAACTATAGCTGGGCATGGTAGCTCATGCTTATAATCCCAGCACTTTGAGAAGTCAAGGCAGGAGGATTGCTTGAGGCCAAGAATTCGAGACCAGCCTGGGCAACATAGCAAGACCCTGTCTCTACAAAAAATTTAAAAATTAGCCAGGCATGGTGGTGTGCACCTGTAATCCCAGCTACTCAGGAGGCTGAAGTGGGAGGGTTGCTTGAGCCCAGGAGGTCAAGGCTGTGGTGAGCTGTGATCATGCTACTGAATCCCAGCCTGAGTGATAGAGTGAGACCCTGTCTGAAAACAAAAACGAAAACAAGCTATAGCTTTAATATTTTGTTAATGAATACAGAATATAAAAAGATGTAAATTGTGACATCAGGAACTTAAAATATGGGGGTTGGAAGTAAAGTGTGGAGTTTCTATATGTGATTGAAATGGTGTTGTTATCATGTTAACATAAACTGTAATAGCTATAAGATTTTACGTAAGTCTTATAGCAGCCAAAAAGCAAAAACCTATAGTAGATACACAAACAATGAAGAGAAAGGAATCAAAGCGTAACACTACAGAAATTATCAAATCACCAAGGAAGACAACAAAAGAGCAAGAAAAGAACAAAGAATCTACAAAATAGCCAGAAAACAATGAATAACATAGCCATAGTCACTTATCTATCAATAATTATTTTAAATGTAAATGAATTAAATTCTCCAATCAAAAGACATAGAGGAACTGAATGAATAAAGAAAGATAACTCAACTCTAGGCAGCCTACAAGAAATTCACTTCACCTTTAAGGACACACACAGATTGAAAGTGAAGGGATGAAAAAGATATTCCATGTAAATAGAAACCAAAAGAGAGTGGGGTAGACATAAATAGACTTTATATCAAAAGCTGTATCAAGAGGCAAAGGTCATTATATAATGATAAATGGGTCAATTTATGATGAAGATATAATGGTTATAAATATATATATGCAGCCAACAGTGGAGTACCTAAATATATAAGCAAATATTAACAGATCTAAAGGGGGAAACAGACAGCAACACAATATTAATAGTGGACTTCAATGCCCCACTTTCAACAATGGATAGAACATCCAGACAGAAAATCAATAAGGAAACATTGGACTTGAACCACACTTTAGACCAGATCAACCTCATAGACATTCAGAACCTTCCATCCAACAGTAGCAGCATACACATTCTTCTCAAGTGCACATGGAGCATTCTCCAGGATAGATGATATGTTAGGCCACAAACAAGCCTCTTCTTTTCTTTTCCTTTTTTTTTTCTTTTTCTTTTTTGAGACAGTCTCACTCTGTCACCCAGGCTGGAGTGCAGTGGCACGATCATAGTTCACTGCAGCCTCAACCTTCTGGGCTCAAGTAATCTCCCCACCTCAGCCTTTTTGAGTGGCTAAGACTACAGGCACATGCCACTGTGCCTGGCCAATATTATTTTAATTTTTTTTGTAGAGACAAGGTCTCTCTGTGTTACTCAGACTGGTTTTGAACACATGGGCTCAAACAGTCCTCCTGCCTCAGCCTCTCAAAGTGCTAGGATTACAGGCATGTGCTACCATACCTGGTCTCACAAAACAAATCTTAACAAATTTAAGAAGATAGGAATCATATAAAACATTTTTTATGACCACAGTGATATGAAAGTAGTAATTAATAACAGGAAGAAAACTGAAAAATTCACAAAGATGTGGAAATTAAACAACACATTCTTCAACAACCAATGGGTCAAAGAAGAAATCAAAGGGAAATTTAAAATATCTTGAGACAAATGAAAATGGAAACATAACATGCCAAAACTTATGAGATGAAGCAAAAGCAGTTCTTAGAGGGAAGTTTTAAAACATTATTTTATATTTTTATTTTTTTGAGACAGGGTCTTGCTCTGTCTCCCAGGCAGGAGTACAGCAGCACAGTCATAGCTCACTGCAGCCTCAAACTCCAGGGTTCAAGCCATCCTCCCACCTCAGCCTCCCTAGTAGCTGGGACTACAGGTGCACACCACCACTCCTGGCTAATTTTTGTATTTTTTGCAGAGACAGGGTTTCACCATACTGGCCAGGCTGGTCTCGAACTCATGAGCTCAAATGATCCATCCGCCTTGGCCTCCCAGAGTGCTGGGATTCTAGGTGTGAGCCACCACACCTGGCCCAACATCCCACACATCCCACGTCTTTTTTTTTTTTTTTTTTTTTTGAGACAGAGTCTCGCTGTTTCACCCAGGCTGGAGTGCAATGGCACTATCTCGGCTCACTGCAAGCTCCACCTCTCGGGTTCATGCCATTCTCCTGTCTCAGCCTCCCAAGTAGCTGGGACTACAGGTGCCCACCACAACACCTGGCTAATTTTTTTTTTTTTGTATTTTTAGAAGAGACGGGGTTTCACCGTGTTAGCCAGGATGGTCTCGATCTCTTGACCTCGTGATCCGCCCGTCTCAGCCTCCCAAAGTGCTGGGATTACAGGCATGAGCCACTGCTCCCGGCCCCCATTTCTTAATATGGTTACAATAGAAATTAAATTTCAACATAAGTTTTGGAGATGACAGAGGTTCAGATCATAGCAAACAAGTTCTGGAGACCTAACATACATCATGGTTATTAAATAATGTCTTGTGGCCAGGTGTGGTGGCTCATACCTATAATCCCAGCACTTTGGGAGGCTGAGGTAAGCAGATCACCTGAGGTCAGGAGTTTGAGACCAGCCTGGCCAATATGGTGAAACCCCGTCTCTACTAAAAATATAAAAATTAGCTGGCGTGGTGGATTGTGCCTGTAATTCCAGCTACTCAGGAGGCTGAGACAGGAGAATCACTTGAACCCAGGAGGGGAAGTTTGCAGTGAGCCGAGATCGCACCACTGCACTCCAGCATGGGCAACAGAGTGAAACCCTGTCTCAAAAAATAAATAAATAAAATAAAAATAAAAAATTAGCAAATAGATTACAGCAATATATAGGCTGGGCATGGTGGCTCATGCCTGTAATCCTAGCACTTTGGGAGGCCAAGATGGGAGGATCAATTGAGGCCAGGAGTTTGAGACCAGCCTGGTCAACATAGCAAGACCCCATCTCTAAAAAAAATTAAAGAAAAGATAAGAAAAAGAATACAGCAATATAGAAAAATAATTATATACCACAATCACATGTTTTTTTCCTCAGGGATGCAAAGTTGTTTTAATATTTGAAAATCAATTAATCAATGTAATCTACCATATTAACAAGATAAAGAAGAAAATCATAATCTTATAATTCTTGGTGACAGGAATTTGATGAAGAAAAAGCTTTTGATAAAATTTCGCACTCATTCATGGTATAGTTTTGCAAGATGTTACCATTTGGGGAAGTTAGGTGAAGGGTACTGACATGGTTTGGATCCCAAATGTCATGTCAAATTGTAACCCCCAGTGTAGGAGGTGGGGCCTGGTGGGAGGCAATTGGATGATGGGGGCAGTTTCTCATGAATGGTTTAGCACCATCCCCCTAGTGCCATTCTTGTGATAGAGTTCATGAGATCTGGTTGTTTCAAAGTGTGTAGCACCTTTCCTGTCTCTTTCTTCCTCCTGCTCTGGCAATGTAAGAGGAGCCTGTTTCCCCTTTACCTTCTACTTGGATTGTAAGTTTCCTGAGGCCTCCCCAGAAACTGAGTAGATGCCAGAATTATGCTTTCTGTACAGCCTGCAGAACCATGAACCAGTTAAACCTTTTCTTCATAAAACACCCAGTCTCAGGTATTTTCTTGTAGCAATGTGAGAATGGACTAATACGGAAAATTGGTACCAGAATGGGGATATTGCTATAAAGATACCTGAAAATGTGGAAACAGCTTTGGAACTGGTTAACAGGCAGAGGCAGGAACAGTTTGGAAGTCTCAGAAGGAGAAAGGAACATTAGGGAAAATTTGGAACTTCCTAGAGACTTGTTGAATGGTTATGAGCAGAATGCTGTTAGTGCTATAGACAATGAAGTCCAGGCTGAGGAGGTCTCATATGGAAATAAGGAACTTATTGGGAAGTGGAACAAAAGTTGCTTTTGTTATGGATTAGCAAAGAACTTGGAGGCATTGTGCCCCAGCCCTAGGGATCTTTGGAACTTTGAACTTGGGAGTGATGATTTAGTGTAGCTGGTGGAAGAAATGTCTAAGCAGTATAGCATATAGGATTTGACCTGCTGCTTCTAACAACCTAAGCTCATATGCATGAGCAAAGAAATGACCTAAAACTGAAGCATATTTAAAAGGGAAACAGAGAGTAAAAGTTTGGAAAATTTGAAGCCTGGTCATCTGGCAGAAAAGAAAAGCCTATTTTCAGAGAGGAATTTAAGGAGGCTACAGAAATTTGTATAACTAATAACAAGTATTTTTCTTGTTGTTCTTCTAGTATCTTAATATACATTCTCTTAGAATTATTTTAGTAGTTGCCATGGAGCACTCAATATACATCTTTGATTTATTAAAGCCCAGTACAAAATAGTACTTTTACCACTTCTCATTCTATGCAAGCACCTTGGAATACTTTTGGAATACTTTAGCTTTATTTACCACCACCAATTTTTTTTTTTTTTTTTTTTTGAGACAGAGTCTTGCTCTGTCACCAGGCTGGAGTGCAGTGGTCAATCTTGGTTCACTGCAAACTCCGCCTCCTGGGTTCAAGTGATTCCCCTGCCTCATCCTCCTGAGTAGTTGGGTCTACAGGTGTGCGCCACCATGCCCTGCTAATTTTTTGTATTTTAGTAGAGACAGGGTTTCACCATGTTGGCCAGGATGGTCTCTATCTCCTGACCTTGTGATCCACCTGCCTTAGCCTCCCAAAGTGCTGGGATTACAGATGTAAGCCACCACGCCCGGCCCACTGCCAATTTTTTATGCTTTCGTGTATATTAGTTTCACGTTTATCGTTTTCATGTATATTAGTTCCACATATATTTTAAACCACACATGATATAATTTTTCTATGGAAACAATGTTTATTTTTTGGCCAGACACCGTCACTCATGCTTATAATACCAGCACTTTGGGAGGCTGAGGTAGTAGGCTCACTTGAGGCCAGGAGTTGGAGACCAGCCTGCACAACATGGTGAGACCCCATCTCTACAAAAAAGAAATTAAAAATAAAAAAATTAGCTGAGCATGGTGGTGCATACCTGTAGTCTCATCTACTCTGGAGGCTGAGGCAGGAGGATTGCTTGAGCCCAGGCATTTGAGGCTGAAGTGAACTGTATCATGCCACTGCACTCTAACCTGGGCAGCAGAGTGAGACCCTGTCTCAAAACCAACTAACCAACCAACCAACATGTAATTTTTTTTGTTATAATTTGTATTTCATTTTGAGTTTTCCCCACATCCTGGTCGATTTTTAAAAATTTACATACAGTAAATTTTATTCTTTGTTGTGTACTCTTCTACAGGTTTGTGAAATTCACAGAGTTGTACCTCCACCACCAGTCTTGATTTAGAACAATCCATTACTCCAAAATTCCCTTGTTCCGTGTTTTCCCCTTGCAATCAACCTCTCTCCAATTCTAACCCCTGGATGTACCTGTTTTCCTGTGTAGCCTTCTGGCTCTGACTTCTTTCACATAGCAAAATGCATTTAAGATTCATCATACATGTTGTATGAATCGATAGTTTGTTCCTTTTATTGCTGAGCAGTGTTTAATTGTATGGTTGCACTATATAATGTTTATCCATTTGCCAGTTGAAAGACCTCTGGGTTACTCCCAGATTTTGGTATTTATAAATAAAGCTCTTAAAAATTATTTATTTTTATAAACATAGGTTTTCATTTCTCTTGGCCAAGTATGTAGGAGTGGAATTGTTAGTTCATATTGTATGTGTATGTTTAATTTTTAAGAAACTGCCAAGTTGTTTTCCAAAGTGGCTGTACCATTTTGCATTTCCACCAGCACTATTTGAGGTTTCCACCACCAATATTTGAGGTTTCCAATTGCTCCACACTTGGGTAGTACTTCGTATTGTCAGGTTTTGTTTGTTCGTTTGTTTTTTTAGTATCTCATGGTGGTTTTAATTTGCATGTCCCTAATGACTAATTGTGTTGAGCATCTTTTCATGTGCTTATTAGCCCTCCATATAATTTCTTTGGTGAAGTGTGTGTTCAGAACTTTTGCCATTTAAAAAATTGGGTTGCGGCCAGGCACGGTGGCTCATGCCTGTAATCCCAGCACTTTGGGAGGCCAAGGCGGGCAGATCACCAGAGGTCAGGAGTTCGAGACCAGCCTGGCCAACATGGTGAAACCCCATCTCTAATAAAAATACAAAAAATTAGCTGGGCATGGTGGTGTGCACCTGTAATCCCAGCTACTTGGGAGGCTGAGGCAGGAGAATTGCTTAAACCTGCCTCAGCCTGCAAGATTGCACCATTTCACTCTAGCCTGCGCAAAAAAGAGCAAAACTCCTCAAAAAAAAAAGAAAATGGGTTGCTTGTTTTCTTATTGTTGAATTTTGAGCATTTTTTATACATTTTATATGCAAGTCTTTGTCAGAAATATGATTTGCAAATATTTTCTTGCAATCTATGGTTTGCTTTTGTATTCTTTTAACAATGTTATTTGCAAAGCAAAATTTTTTAATTGTAGTAAAGTTAAAATTGTCATTTTTTCTTTTATGGATAATGCTTTTTTGGATCATGCTTAGGGTCATGATTATTTTCTCCTGTGTTTCTTCTAGAAGTACTATAGTTTTACATCGTACATTTAGGTGTATGATCCTTTTTTTTTTTTTTTTTTTTTTTTTTTTTGAGACAGGGTCTCGCTCTATCACCCAGGCAACCAGGCTGGAATGCAAAAGTGTGGTCATTGCTCACTTCAGCCTCAAGCTCCTGGGCTCAAAGGATCCTCCCACCTCAGCCTCCCAAGGTAGCTGGACTACAGACACACACCACCACACCTGGCTAATTTTTAATTTTTTTAGAGACAGGGTTTGGCTTTGTTGCCCAGGCTGGTCTCAAACTCCTGGCCTCAAGTGATTCTCCTACCTCCACCTCCTAAATTTTTGGGATTGTAGGCATGAGCCACTGCATCCAGCCTATGATCCATCTAGAATTAATTATATCTGTATATATATTTGTTTTATTGAGATATAATTCACATACCATAAAATTCACCCCTTTAAATTACATAATTCAGTGGTCTTTAGTATATTCACAAAGTTGTGCAACAATCACCACTATCTAATTCTAGGGCATTTTATTCCCATGCTTATTTGCTGGAATTCCTAGTTTCTCCTCCCCTCAGCCCTAAGCAACTATTAATCTACTTTTTGTCTCTGTAGATTCTTTCACTTAGCATAATATTTTCAAGGTTCATCCATTATGTAGCATGTATCAGTACTTCATGACTTTTTATGGCTGAAAAATATTTCATTTTATGGATATATCAATTTTACTTATCCGTTTATCATTTGATGGACATTTGGGTTGTTTCCACTTTTTGGCTATTATGAATAATCTATGAATATTCATGTACATGTTTTTGAGTACACATATGCTTTTAATTATCTTGGGTATATATCTAGGAGTGTTGAGTTAATTTTTGTATAAGGCGTGAGGTATGGGTTGAGGTTCATTATTCTAGAACCATTTGTTGAAATGACTATCTTTTCTCCATTGAATTGCCTTTGCACATTTGTCAAAAATCAGCTGACTCTATTTGTCTGGGTCTATTTCTAGACTCTGTTCTGTTTCATTGATCTACATGTCTATCTTTTTGCCAATACCGTATATATATATATATATTTTTTTTTTTTTTTTTTTTTTTTGAGACAGGGTCTTGCTTTGTTGCCCATGCTGGAGTGTAGTAGCACAATCAGCTCACTCATTGCAACCTTGAACTCTCAAGCTCAAGTGATCCTCTTGCCTTAGCCTTTTAAGTAGCTGGGATTACAGGTGCAAGGCACAGCACCCAGCTCCACACTGTCTTGATTACTGTAGCTTTAGAGTAAGTCTTGAAATTGGGTGGTTTGAGTTCTTTAACATTATTTCTACTTTTTGAAATTGTTTTGGCTATTCTAGATCTTGTGCCTTTCTCATATACATTTTAGAATCAATTCGTTGTTAGTGATAATAAAAAGTATATGGAGATTTTGATTGGGGTTGCAATGAATCTACAGATGAATTTGGGGGGAATTGTCATCTTAATATTTGATTCTTTTAATCCATAAACATGGCATATCTTTCCATTTATTTAATTCTTCTTTAATTTCTTTTGTCAGTATTTTGTAGTTTTCAACATACAGATCCTGCACATATTTTGGGGGTGCTGTTGTAAATGGTATTGCTTTTTTTTTTTTTTGAGATAGGGTCTCACTCTGTCACCTGCGCTGGAGTGCAGTGGTGTGATCATAGCTCACTACAGTCTTCAACTCCTGGATTCAAGTGATCCTCCCGCCTTGGCCTCCCTCAGTGCTGGGATTGAAGGCATGAGCCACCGTGCCTGACTGCAGTATTGCTTTTATTAGGTTGGTGCAAAAGCGATTGTAGTTTTTGCCATTGAAAGTCATGGCAAAAACATCAATTACTTTTGCATCAGCCTAACAAAAATTGGAATTCCAATGTTCATTACCACTATGTAGAAATACAGTTGATTTTTTTGTATATTTGCCCTGCATCTTATTACCTTGCTAAAGTCACTTGTTAGTTCTAAGAGTTTTTTGGGTAGATTCTTTGGAATTTTCTATATAGGCAACATATTCATTTTGGTTTTACAGACATCTTTACCATTCCTTTAGCTCTTCATTCTTTTCTGAATATCTATGATCTTAATCTGGTTATTTTCCTTTTGCCTGTAGATCTTTCTTTCTTTCTTTCTTTTCTTGATATAAGTGTGCTGGTTATAAATGCTTCAACTTTTGCTTGGCTGGAAATGTCTTTATTTTCCATTTATTTTGGAAAGATATTTTTACAAAATATATAATGATGAGTTGGCAATTATTTTTAACTTAGGACTTTCCAGATATCTTTCATTGTTCTGGCCTTCATTGTTTTTGTTGAGAAGTAAGTTATTGCTACTACTTTGAAGGCAATCTTCCTTTTTTTTTTTTGTCTGACTTTTAAAATGTTTATTGTTTTATTATTTTTTTCTTGACACATAATTAATTGTACACATTTATGGGGTACAGTGTGATTTTTTTTTCAGACAAAGTCTTGCTGTGTGCCATCTCGGCTCACTACAACCTCTGCCCCCTGGGTTCAAGTGATTCTTGTGCCTCAGCCTCCTGAGTAGCTGGGATTACAGGCTCATGCCACCACGCCCGGCTAATTTTTATTTATTTATTTTTATTTTTTTAGTAGAGAAACGATTTCACCATGTTGGCCAGGCTGGTCTCCAACTCCTGACCTCAGGTGATCCTCCCACCTCGGCCTCCAAAGTGCTGGGATTACAGGCATGAGCCACCACACTCAGCCCAGTGTGGTATTTTTGATACAAGTATACAATGTGTGATGATCAAATCATGGTAATTAGCATTCCATCACTTCAAACATTTATTATTTCTTTGTGTTAGGAACATTCAAAATCTGCTTTTCTAGCTATTTGAAAATAGACAACAAATTGTTGTTAATTATAGTTACCCTGTAGTGCTTTGGAATGTTAGAACTTATTCCTCCTGTCTAGCTCTACTTTGATATCTGTTAACCAACCTTTGGCTATTCCCACCCACCCTGCCCCTGGCCCCTACCCTTCCCTACCCTTAGGAATCGCTATTCTACTATTCTGCTCTCTACCTCTGTGAAATCAACCCTTTTAGATTTTACAAATGAGTGAAAACATTTAGTATTTGTATTTCTGTGTCTGGCTTATTTCACTTAACATAATGTCCTCCAGGCACATCCATGTTGCCACGAGAAACAGGCTTTTGTTCTTTTTATGGCTCAATAGTATTCCATTATGTAGATGTAACATATTTTCTTTATCCATTCATATGTTGGTAGACACTTAAATAGATTATATATCTTGGCCATTGTGAATGGTGCTGCAATAAACATGGGAGTGCAGATAATCTCTTTGACATACTGATTTCCTTTTCTTTGGATATACCCAGTAGTGGAATTGCTGGATTATATGGTAGTTCTATTTGTAGTTTTTTGAGGAAGCTACATACTGTTTTCCATAATGGCTGTCCTAATTTACTTTTCCACTAACCGTGTGTAATATTTCCTTTTCTCTGCATCTTCACCAGCATTTTTTAAAAAATCTTTTTGATAATAGCCATTCTAACTGGGGTGAGATGATATCTTATTGTGATTTTGATTTGCATTTCTCTGGTAATTAGTGATGCTGAGCATTTAAAAAATATACCTGTTGACCATTTGTATGCTATCTTTTGAGAGATGTCTATTCAGCTCATTTGCCCATTTAAAAATCAAATAATAATAATTATTATTTTGCTGTTCAGTTGTTTGAGTTCCTTGTATATTCTAGATATCTTGTCAGATAATAGTTTGAAAATGTTTTCTACAATTCTTCAAGTTGTCTCTTCACTCTGTTAATTGTTTTCTTTGCTGTGCAGGGGCTTTTTAGTTTGATGTAATATCATTTGTCTATTTTTGCTTGTTGCTTATGCTTTTGAGGTCTTCTCCATAAAAACTTTGCCCAGACCAATGTCTGGAAGCATTTCCTTTATGTTTTCTTCTGGTAGTTTCATCATTTTGGGTCTTACATGTAAGTCTTTAATTTATTTTAATTTTTTATATGGTGAGAGATAAGTGTCTAGTTTCATTTATTCTGCATGTGGATATCTAGTTTTCCTAACACCATTTATTGAAGAAACTCTCCTTTCCCCAGTGAGTGTTCTTGGCACCTGTGTTGAAAATCAGTTGGCTGTAAACACATATATTTATTTCTGGGTTCTTATTCTGTTCCATTGACCTATATGTTTGTTTTCTGCTGTTATGCCAGTACCATGCTGTTTTGGTTGCTATAGCTTTGTAGGATATTTTGAATTCTGGTATTATGATGCCTCCAGCTTTGTTCTTTTTGTTCAGGATTGTTTTGGCTATTTGGGGTCTTCTGCGGTTCCATACAAGTTTTAGGATTTTTTTTTCTATTTCTATGGAGAATGTTATTGATATTTTGAGAGGGATTGCATTAAATCTGTAGATTGCTTTTGGTAGTATGGTCATTATCACAATATTAATTCTCCCAATCCATGAACATGAAATGTCTTTTCTTTTCTTTTTTTTTTTTTTTTTTGAGACAAAGTCTCACTCTTGTCTCCCAGGCTGGAGTGCAGTGGTGCGATCTCGGCTCACTGCAACCTCTGCCTCCCAGGTTCAAGCGATTCTCCTGCCTCAGCCTCCTGAGTACCTGGGATTACAGGCACATGTCACCACACCCAGCTAATTTTTGTATTTTTAGTAGAGACGGGATTTCACCATGTTGGCCAGGCTGGTCTAGAACTCCTGACCTCAGGTGATCCACCTGCCTCAGCCTCCCAAAGTGCTGAGATTATAGGCGTGAGCCACCGTGCTCGGCCTGTCTTTCCATTTTTTAATATCCTCTTAAATTTTTTTCATCAGTGTTTTATAGTAAAAGATCATAGAGATCTTTTACCTCCTTGGTTAAATTTATTCCTAGCTGTTTGATTTTTTTGTGTAGCTATTGTGAATGGGATTGCTTTCTTAATTTCTTTCTTGGCTAGTTTATTATTGCTGTATGGAAACACTACTGATTTTTGTGTGTTGATTTTGTATCCTGCAACTTTGCTGAATTCATTTATCTGTTCTAAGAGTTTTTTTGGTGGCACATTCAGGGTTTTCTTTTTTCTCTTTTTCATTGAGACTATCGTAAAACAGCATCTTTCTTTCTTTCTTTCTTTCTTTCTTTCTTTCTTTCTTTCTTTCTTTCTTTCTTTCTTTTCTTTCTTTCTTTCTTTCTTTCTTTTTTTGTTACAGAGACAGAGTTTAGCTCTGTTGCCCAGGCTGGAGTGCAGTGGCGTGCTCATAGCTGCCTAATAGCCTTGACCTCCTGCACTCAAGTGATCTTCCTGCGTCAGCTTCCCAAGTAGCTGGGACTATAGGCGTGCACTACCACACCCAGCCAATTTAAACCATTTTTTTTGTTTTTAATAGAGATGGAGTCTTTCTTTGTTGCCCAGGCTGGTCTCAAACTCCTTGCCTCATGCAATCCTCCTGCCTCTGCCTCCCAAAGTGCTGGGATTACAGGCATGAGCCACCATGCCTGGTCAAGCTTTTCTATGTATAAGATCATGTCTGCAAACAGGGACAGTTTGACTTCCTCCATTCCAATTTGGATATCCTTTATTTTTTTTATCTTGCTTAATTGCCCTGTTTAGGACTTCCAGTACTATACTGAATAGAAGTGGTACAAGTGGGCATCCTTGTCTTGTTCCAGATCTTAGAGGATCTTTTCCCTGTTCGGTATGATGTTGGCTGTTGGTTTGTCATTTATGGTCTTTATTGGTTAAGGTATGTTCCTTCTATACCTAACTTATTGAGAGCTTTAATTATGAATGAATGTTGAGTTTTATCAAATGCTTTCTCTGCATCTATTGAGATGATCATATGGTTTTTGTCCTTCATTCTGTTGATGTGATGTACCACATTTATTGACCTGCTGATATCAAATCATCCTTGCATCCAGGGGTTGCATGGTCACTTGATCATGGTGAATGATCTTTTTATTGGGCTGCTGGATTTGGCTTGCTAATGTTTTATTGAGTATTTTGCATCTTTCTTCATCAGGGAGATTGGCTGAGAGCTTTGGTTGTTGTGTCTTTGTCTGGTTTTGGTATCAGGGTAATCTTGGCCTCATAGAATGAGTTTAGAAGAATTCCTTCCTCTTCCATTTTCTGGAAGAGGTTGAGAAGAATTAGTATCGGTTCTTCTTTACAGGTTTGGTAGAATTCTGCTGTTAAGCCATTGGGTCCTGGGCCTTTCTTTGATGGGAGGCTTTTATTACAGATTGAATCTTGTTACTTGTAATTGGTCTGTTCAGGCTTTTTATTTCTTCTTGAGTCAATCTTGGTAGGTTGTATGTGTCCAGGAATTTATCCACTTCCACTAGGTTTTCTAATTTGTTGGCATATAGTTGTTTGTAATAGTCTCTAATGATCCTTTGTATTTCTGTGGTATCAGTTGTAATACCTTTTTGATTTTTGATTTTATTTATTTGAATCTTTTCCTTTTTTTTCTTGGTTTGTTTAGCTAATGGTTTGTACATTCAATTTATGCTTTTAAAAAACAAATTTTCATTTTGTTAATATATTGTATTTTTTGGCCTTAATTTCATTTATTTCTGCTCTGACCTT
The DNA here is from genome assembly GCF_029281585.2 of Gorilla gorilla gorilla. Classification (NCBI taxonomy): domain Eukaryota; kingdom Metazoa; phylum Chordata; class Mammalia; order Primates; family Hominidae; genus Gorilla; species Gorilla gorilla. The sequence goes on along the minus strand of NC_073232.2, from coordinate 40,422,429 downwards.
TATTATTTCTTTGCTTCTACTAATTTTGGGGTTGGTTTATGCTTGCTTTTCTAGTTCCTTGAGATGCATTGTTAGGTTTTTTATTTGAACTTTTTCTACTTTTTTAATGTTGGGATGTATTGCTATTAAATTCCCTCAGCACTGCTTTTGCTGTATCCTATAGGTTTTGATATGTTGTGTTTTTAAAACTTTCTTCTTAATTTCTTCATTGACCTATGTTGTTTAATTTTCAGGTATTTGTACAGTTTCAAATGTTCCTCTTGTTATTGATTTTTAGTTTTATTTCATTGTGATCAGAAAAGACACTTGATATGATTTCAATTGTTTTACATTTGTTGAGACTTGCTTTGTGGCCAAACATGTGGTCTATTCTGGAGAATGTTCCATGTGCTGATGAAAAGAATATGCATTCTGCTGCTGTTGGATGAAATGTTCTGTAAATGTCTGTTAGGTCCATTTGGCCTAAAGTGCAGTTAAAATCCAGTGTTTCTTTTTTGGCTTTCTGTCTAGGTGATTTGTCCAATGCTAAGTGTGGGATGTTGAAGTCCCCAACTATTTTGTATTGGAGTCTATCTCTCCCTTTAATTTATTTTATTTACTTTTTTTAGAGACAGAATCTCACTTTGTCACCAGGTGGGAATGCAGTACCATGATCATAGCTCACTGCAGCCTTGAATTCCTGGGCTCAAGTGATTCTCCTGCCTCAGTCTCCCAAGTAGCTGGGACTACAGGTGTGTGCCACCACCCATGGCTCAAAAAAATTTGTTTTTAGAGATGGGGTCTCATTTGCTTCTTGGCCTTTTGGCTAAGATCAAATGTAGAGATGAAGTCTTGCTATATTGCCCAGGCTGGTCTTGAACACCTGGCCTTAAGTGATCGCCCTGCCTCAGACTCCCAAGTAGCTGAGATTATAGGCACAAGCCTTGGTGCCTTGCTACTGTATCTTCCTTTATATCTAATAATATTTGCTTGATATAGCAGGTGCTCCCGTGTTAGGTGCATGTATATTAACAATTGTTATACCCTATTGTTGAATTGATCCCTTTATCCTTATATAATGATACTTTTGTCTCTTTTTACTGTTTTTGACTTAAAGTTTATTTTATCTAAGTATAGCTACTTCTGCTTGCTTCTGGTTTCTGTTTTTCTTGGAATATCTTTTTCTAGCCCTTCACCTTCAGTCTATGTTTCTGACTGTTTTTAAAAGTTTTTCTTTGTCTTTGAGCAGTTTTACTCTGATGTGCCAAAAGTGTGGGTGTAGTTTTCTTGTATTTATTCTACTTGGATGTCTTAGCATTTTTTGAATAAGTGGCTCGATGTTTTTTGTTTTTGGAAAATTCATAGTCAATAATCTCTTTAAATATTACTTTTGCTCTATTTTCTCTCACCTCACCTTCTGAGACTTCAATTACACATATGTTATGCCTTTTCACTGTGTTCCAAATCTTTAATTTTGTTTTCTTTTTTTCTCCTTTTGTTTCAGCTTGTATGTTTCCTACTGATATTTTTTAGCTTTCTAATTCTCTCTTCATCTGTGTCTACTCTGCTGTTAAGCCTATCTGTCCGTTTCTTAATGTCAGTTATTGTGTTTTTCAGTTTAAATTTTTCAATTGATTATTTTTAACAACATATTTTAAGTTCTCTGTTGAAATTCTCCACTTGGAATTAATTTTCTTTAATGTATTAATGACATTTTAAAAAACTGTATCTGAGAACTCCCATATATAAGTCACCTAGAAGTCTATTTTTATTATTTAGTCTTTCTCTGGTTTTTGGTCACTTGGTCTTGTCTCCTGGTAAGTCTTATAATTTCTTATTAAATGCTGGACATTGTGGATAAGAAATTATAGTGCAGATTTGAGGCTCTAGATAACACTTTCTTCCTCCAGAGAGGATTTTCTTTTGTCTCAGGGTCAAATTGCATCTCATCTTGGATCTGGCTGGTTTAAATCTGTGCTTCAGCTTTTGCAATGGCTGATTTATTTATATATTCTAGAAATAAGGTTAGGCCTTATTTTAAAACTATATCCCATTAGGAGTCCCAGTAGAAAGCTGGAGATGCTTTCTAGGTTCCTTTGCTTATGCCAGCCCAGAAGTCTTTTTTGTTTTTTCTAACCCTGAGTCCCAGGAGACTGCTGAAATCTCTGCTCAGCTTCTGGATCCTTCAACTGTTTGTGTGCAAATCTGCAAATTACTTCTGGAGAAAAATGCAGTCAGATGTCTGCTTCACATGAATGATCTCATTTTTCTTCATGATCTTTGTCTTCATTTCCCTGTTAACTTTTCTTCATTTTCAAACCAGATTTCCTAGTTGGTTTTGGCAAGGAGGCCGGTCTGATATGAGGCAATCCACCATATCCAGAAGCAAAATTAAGAGTATGGACTTTGGAATCAAACTTCCAGGATTCAAATCTCAGTTCCATCATTTACTTGCATTGTGATCATGAGCAAGGTATTAACTTCTCTGAGCCTCAGTTTTCATATCTCTAAAATGTGGATAATACAGTATCCACTGCCTTATAGGGTTGTTGTCATAATTTAGAATGTGTGTGTGTGTGTATGTGTGTAAACTTAGAAAAGTGCCTGGAACACTGAGATGCAAAAAATGCTATATTGGCGTTTGCTATCATTATTTTTATTTGACTAAATTTTCCTTCCAATTATTTTCCATTGTATAATTTCAGTGACACATCCTTAATAGGCCTCCACTGGCTACTGGATAAAGTCCAAACTCTACATCTGCTGTTCTCAGCCCTGGTAGAACAGCAGGGTGATCTGTGGTGCTTTTAAAACTCTTGAGAACCCAGTCAAACCAGGCCAATTACATTAGAATTTTTGAGATAGGATCTAGAAATCAGTATTTCTAAGAGATCCCCAGGTGATTTCAATGTTCAGCCAAGATTGAAAACCTCTGGCTTTCAAGATCACTAACAGTCTAGCCCCAACCTATCTTTCTAACCATAATTCTCCTTTATCCCAACATGAGCATTTCCTTGTAGCAAGCCTATCTATTCAAGGTCCAGACTTCCACCTATATGATCTCCTGGTGGCTCATGCAAGGCTCAGAAGCTGATGGTTTATCTCTTCGCCCTCCCTTCCATGGTGGTGTGGGTGGGGACACAGGCATGAACCTCTGTCTTTGTCCCTCCCTCCTGGCCTTCATTTCCAGTTCACCATAACTTGAATCTGTTTCATAGCAATGTTTCCCATGTGTTCTTTTGTTTTCTGTTCTTCTTCTACTCATCCTTCCAGACCTTTTGCTGAAGACTTTTAACCTTTCTCTGTTCAAGACTAAGACATCTCCCATTCCTCACTAGAAACACACTTTTCATCTATTTCCCTGACATTATCAACTGGCAGCATGGCATGGTAGCTAGTTTCCAATCATAAGGCTGGAGAAACCTGGCCTGCCCTCAGGAACTGACTTTGGCCAACATCATTCTCATTTCTACTTCTGTTTCTTTGGGCTACCTTGTTGGCCTAGAATATCTCTACTCCTTCCCATCTGTCTGCTAATTTGCAGTCTATTCCACCTCAAAGTTTCACTTCTTCTATAACACCTACTAAGCATCTCCAATGCAAACTGTTCTTCTGCTTTTCCTGTGCTTCTACTCACCCTGTCTATTCACAATTTTAGGTCCAAATTACATGTTCCAATGGAGGACTTGGAAACACATTAGAAACTCAATATTTAATACTTCCTTGTTAGACCTATACAGAATTGTCAAAAAAAAAAAAAAAAAGCCTAAGCTGAAAATTCCCAAAACTGATTTTCAAATCATCATCGTTATTATTATTATTATTTGCCTTAGAAGTGAGGCACATGTTGCTAAATGTTAGGGAGCTCTGGAAAGGAGCATGGGTTGGTAGGAATAGGATAGGGAATTGCACTCACTTTCTTCTACTTTATAACAGATGACCACAATCACAGCAGCTGAAAACAACACAGGTTTATTATGTCTCAGCTCTGTGGGTCAGAAGTCCATGTGGCTTGTCTGATTTCTCTGTTTTGGATCTCACAAGGCCAAAATCAAGATGTTGGCCAGGCTGGGATCTTCTTGGAGGCTCCGGGGAAGAATCCATTTTCAACCTCATTCAGGTTGTTGGCAGATTCAGTTCCTGGTAACTGTGGGACTGAGGTCCCCATCTTCTTGCTGGCTACGGGGTCATTCTCAGCCTATTGAGGCCACTCTCAGATCCTTCCATGTGGCCCCCTTAATCTCAGCAACAGAGAATTCCCATGCATTGAATTCTCCTGCCTTATTTTTCTGCTACTAGCTGGAGAAAACTCTCTGCTTTTAAAAGGCTTGTCTTACTGGGTTAAGCCCACCCGGCTAATCTCTCTATCTTAAGGTCAACTGACTTGGGTCTTTAATTATATCTGAAAAATTCTGGTAGGGTGTGGTGGCTCACACCTGTAATCCCAGCACTTTGGGAGGCCAAGACAGGTGAATTGCTTGAGCCCGGGAGTTTGAAACCAGCCTGGGTAACATGGTGAAACCCCATCTCTACAAAAAACACAACAATTAGTCGGGCGTGGTGGTGCGTGCCTGTAGTCCCAGCTACTCGGGAGGCTGGCTTAAGGTAAGAGGATGGCTTGAGCCCAGGAGGCCAAGGTTGCAGTGAGCCGAGATCGTGCTACTGCCCTCCAGCATGGGCAACAAAGTGAAACCCTGTCTTAAAAAAAAATTCTCGGTGGGGCACGGTGGCTCACACTTGTAATCCCAGCACTTTGGGAGGTCGAGGTGGGCGGATCACAAGGTTGGGAGTTCAAGACCAGCCTGGCCAACACGGTGAAACCCCATCTCTACTAAAAATACAAAAATTAGGGTGGTGGCAGGCGCCTGTAATCCCAACTACTCAGGAGGCTGAGGCAGAAGAATCGCTTGAACCCAGGAGGCAGAGGTTGCAGTGAGCCAAGATCGTGCCACTGCCCTCCAGCCTGGGTGAAAGAGCTAGACTCCGTCTCCAAAAAAAAAAAAAAAACTCTCCACAGCAGTACCTAGATTAGTGTTTGGTTGAATAACCAGGGTATGGGAGTCGTGGGGAACCATCTTTAGAATTTTGCCAACCACAGGACTGATGAAGCAGAAAGCCAGAGAACCAATAAGGAAAGGCCCACTTAGGTTCAGTGGACCAGTAGCTTGCAGAGCAAAAGCACCCTTCAGGATCACCTAATCTAGCCCTTTGATTCTTTGGATTGGAACACCAATACCTAGAGAGGGGAAGGGAATTTATAACTAATCTTCTATACATTCACCCTGGGCCAGATGTTGTACTAAATGCTTATGGAGAATATAGAGATAAATAAGACCCAGCATCTGCCCTTAGGATTTTATTACCCATGCATCCAAGGTCCATGGAAGTTTATCTTAAGAAAATAGCTACTTAATCCTTGGAAATTATAGAATTGTGTGGTAGAAATGGACCTCAGAGATCAAATGTTCCAGTGTTTCTTAAGAATAGAAACAGTGACTTTAGATGACATGTAGACCAACATTTTAAATTGTAATCATAACGTCTTTATATTAATGTTACCTTCTACTTATGGCAAATGATGCTATATTCCCTGCATTACAATGACATAAAGTTTCCTTCTGCCCTCTTTCCCTCACTCTCTCTTTTTTCCTTTTGCACCTTGCATTTATGGAACACTTACTGTAGAAGACAACAGAAGATGGTACTTAAGGCTTTGGCTTTGGAAAAAGAGATACCTGGATTCTGATCCTGAAGTCTCTCACTTAAACTTTACAAGTCTCACTTTCTCATCAGATAAGTAAGGAGAAATATATTATTTAAATGACATCATGTGTGTAAAGTGCTTAACAGAGGGCCCATAACATTGTAAGGATCTAATTGATGTTAGCAATTATAAAATTAACCCTTTTCTGGTCCAAGGGGAGAGGGGATTCTGGTAAGGGGAGCTGGGCCTTGTTTCCCTGACCTCTCTGGGAAGTGGCAGCAGTGCTCAGGGCCCTCATCCCTCTCCTCCTCTCTCCTGGGACTTTTGAGAGTCTGGGAAGGTGCCTGAGATCTGGAACTTTCTGGAGAGACAGCAAATGGATACAGAAAGTAAAGGAAATAATGGAAGGTGTCGCCATAGGGACACGCCTATGGGAATCATCCATTCTTTGGAGAAGGAACACACACAGATTGGGCACCAGTGGTGTGCCCTGCTTCGAGAATCTTGCAGAGAGTGAGGCAGCTGCAATAGTTCCTATTCTGTCTCTACCCTAAGCCTCCTCCCAAGTCACTCTCGCTCTTTGCCTCCCTCTCTTTATTGAAAGAGTTGTTGAAGGCCGGGCACGGTGGCTCATGCCTGTAATCCTAGCACTTTGGGAGGCCGAGGTGGGTGGATTGCTTGAGCTCAGGAGTTTGAGACCAGCCTGGGAAACATGGTGAAACCCCGTCTCTACTAAAATACAAAAAATTAGCCGGGCATTATGGTACACACCTGTAATCCTAGCTACTAGAGAGGCTGAGACAGGAGAATCGCTTGAACCTGGGAGGTGGAGGTTGCAGTGAGCCGAGATCGTGCCATTGCACTCCAGCCTGGGTGACAGAGCGAGACTCCGTCTCAAAAAAAAAGAAAGAGTTGTTGAAATATCTCCTCCCTCTAAAAAATCTTCTTGCTCTGTTTGGAGAAGGAAGATGTTTCTCTCATGTATAAAAAAAAGGACTTCAGGTGGCCGTCAGAAGAGGAAAATGGGGGCTAGAGTCAGGCATTCAGATGGCCAAAAGCATCGGGTCACTTGGCAGTAGGTGAGAGGGGAGCTTCGGAAAGAAGATGGGAGAGCCTCCAAAACACTTATTAGCTCATAAAATGTCACCTGAGATAACCTCTGAATGTTTAGAAAACTGCTTGTTGTATGCCACCAGTGGTAGACATTCAAGGTGCTGTGACACGCTGGTGGGGGAGATATTTTGTCAAGAGCTAAAGAGAGCCCAGTGATAGGTGCCTATTCTGCCAACACACGGGCGGGTGTCGCCAGTGAGGAGCCAAACCACCTGTGCCTTGGTGATGCCCCAAGGAGGCAGAGTCCCTGGGGGAAAAGGAGATTGGGGGGCAAAGGCGAATGGTATGGTAGAAAATGGTTTTATACATCTTGATGCTATTTAAGTTATGAAGACATAGCCTATAGGTCTTCTGCCAACCAACCATTGATTCGTCATGGGAAATGGGTTGTGAGACTCTCTGGTTCAGAATGTTTTTCTGGGCCACCTCTCTGCTTAGACTAGGGAGTGAAAACAAGTGACATAGATTTAAAATAATAATAATAAACTGGGCGCAGTGGCTCACGCCTGTAATCCCAGCACTTTGGGAGGTAAGGCGAGTGTATTACTTGAGCCCGGGAGTTTGAGACCAGCCTGGGCAACACGGCAAAACCCTATCTCTACAAAAAATACAAAAATTAGCTGGTGTGGTGGTGTGCGCCTGTAGTCGCAGCTACTCAGGACACTGAGGTGGGAGGATCACCTGAATGGGGGCCTGGTGGTGGGGGCCGGGGGGAGGGGGCGGGGGGGTCGAGGCTGCAGTGAGCCGTGATCACACCACTGCACTCCAGCCTGGGCAACATAGTGAGACCCTGTCTCAAAATAACAACAATAATAATAATAGTCACACACAGAGCAGTGAAACAAGACTTTCAACTCTACTGGTGGGAGTGTAAATTTGTCTGGTCTTTCTTGAGGCATTTGGGCAGTATCAAAGTCTTAAAAATGTTCATATACTTTATCCCAGCAATTCCACTTCTAGGAATGTGTTCTAAGAAAATAGTTGGACAAGTGCACAAAGATCAGCATATAATGATATCCATGATAGTTTTGTTCACAATCGTGAACAACTGAAAACAACCAAAATATCCAGCAATTAGAGATTGGATAATAAATGAAGGTAACTTCATAGAATACCATGCATCTATTGAAAAGGACACTGCTGCTGTCTCTTTTTTGTTTTTGTTTTTTGAGACAGAGTTTCGCTCTTGTTGCCCAGGCTGGAGTGCAATGGCATGATTTCAGCTCACTGCAACCTCCACTTCCCAGGTTTGAGCGATTCTCCTGCCTCAGCCTCCCGAGTAGCTGGGATTACAGGCATGCGCCACCACGCCGGGCTAATTTTTTTTGTATTTTTAGTAGAGATGTGGTTTCACCATGTTGGTCACGCTGGTCTCGGACTCCTGACCTCGTGATCCACGCACCTCGGCCTCCCAAAGTGCTGGGATTACAGGCATGAGCCTCCATACTCCACCTCATATTTATTGATAGGGAAAGATGGTTGTAATATTTTACGTGAAAAGAGCAGATCCCAGGACAATATATTTATTCTGACCCTATTTTTATAGATAAAAGTAGATAAATTCCTCTATTTCAGTCATTATTTCATTAAAGGCGACTTTTTGCTGAGACTGCACCATGTGGACGCCCAGTTTTACACAGGTTACTGCTCCAGATTAGTTTATAGTGCCACGTTGTGAAGGTTACAGTTAGACTGTGTACATTACTTTGCATAGTGTCTGATACATAGTAGTGCTTAGAGGTAGAAAAAGTATTACTTTCAGAAACTCTCTTAAAGTTGTAAGGAGACTGCCCCTCTAGAACAGTTTGATATTTTAATAGAATAGAAACTATAATATGAAAATTGGCAAAGTTTGGTATCCTGAATACATGTAGTCGATATGATCTCAACCTTGAAAAAATAGTATGCACCCATAGGAAAAGTCTGTGAAAATATAAATAAAAATGTTAACAGTGTTTGAGTAATGTTGGATCATGAGTGACTTGTCTCTTTTTTTTGCTGTAACACACCAGCCTCATGTGAATAGAACAGACAATCATTTGTGTCTTTCTCTTCACTCAAAGTTTTTAAAAGAGACTTTAATTACTGATATAAAGTAAAACAATTACTTGTGGGTTGGCTGAGAATTGCTAGAATTAATAAATAGTTTGGAAATATTTAGTAAATTCTAATTACTTAGCAAAAGTAATTAAAATATTTATAAGCGAACACCCATAAAACACCACCAAGCAAATACATTACTCAATAAATGGTTTCATTAGTATTTCATTACTAGAAATTAATCTCAGTAACGAAACATTACTACAAATTACATGTAGGACAGACAACTTATTTTACTGCTATTAATGATTTCAATTACTAAGTTTGTGCAAGCCTAATTTCTTCCTGCTTCCCCCACTCCCTCCTCCTGCTCCCACCCAGGCAAGTTCCCACACACTGGGTCTGAATTAGGATGTTTGGGGCTGGTCTGGAACTGCATTGTTGGGAATCCCTGGCACACAGATTAACAACTTCCCTTGGCTTATTTCTTGGTTGTCTTGCTGAAATACAGGCCCTGGGTGCCTCTTAATCAGCTAGAATCAAACTCCAGGGGCTGGTGGGCTTCTTACTGCAGATATACTCTCCTCTGGAGTCTTCTAAATCACTTGGCTGCAAGGATCTATTCCTTCCCCTCTCCTGTGCCAAGGCCTTTCTGGTACTGTCTTGTATCCCTGGTCCACCTTCCAGGCTGGGTGGGGTGGGGTGGGCCAGGCTACTATCAAGTCATCAGAGGCATTGTTATGCAGTTTAGAAAAAGGAGTCCCTTCCTCCAGGCAGACTCGGTCACACACGAGGGTGGGTTTCAGCTCCCACTTGTTTTTTTAGTCAGGTTCCCCAAGAAACAGACTCGGGATTTGCATGCAGGAGTCTTATTGGGGAACGCTTTCAGGAACTACCACCCCGTATGGGAGCGAGAGAAGCAGGACTGTGCAGAAGGAGAAGTTGAACAACTCCTGGAAAGCTCTGAAGCTGGGATCATCCTTCCAGAATGTCTTGGATTGAGACAAGGGGTGGGCATTGTTATTTCAAATTGTTAACCACACAGAGATGGGTGCCATCGCTTGGCAGGTGACGGCCCAGTGACCACAGCCAAGGAGGATTTAATAGGGGATTTCATTACTAGTAACAAGTAAAGCTGACACTGGGGATAGTTCTCAAAGCAGTGCCTGCCGGTGGTGGGGCAGGGGGGAGGGGGCTTGTGGGTGTGGTTTGCTCCTGGCTTTGACAGCTTTGATACACAAGTTGTCCCAATGTTCTGCTGGCACTGGGGGAAGTGTTGCTTTTGGTGTTAGACTGAACCCTTGCTGGGACTTCTGCCTAGACCATAAGCTCCAGAAGGGCAGGCTCATGTCTCATGGTATCCCCAGACCTTAGCCCAGTTCACAGCTCCATTAATATTTGCTGATTGAATGTATAAGACTAAAGACAAACGGTCACTTAAATGCATTAATGTGAACTTGATACACTTGACAAAGGGAAATAGAGAATCTGATCTAATCTGAGGGGTCAGGGGAGGCTTCTCCAAAGAAGTGACGCTTGAGCTGAGACCCAAGGACTGGGTAAGAGTGAACCAGGCAAAATGGGGGGAAGGAGGTACTTCCCAAGCCTCCCCTGGGCAGGTGTTCAGCTTTGCCACCTCTTGTGTGTGTCTCCTGGGAGGAAACAGAACTGAGAAGGCATGCTCACTGAATGTATCCTGTTATCTGTTGCTGAAATGTATCCTTTGTCTGTATCACAGCCTTATCTTGTACAAGATTCATGTGTCGGTGAGCTCATTTCCACCAGAACTCAGCCCAGGCTGCTGTGGGATGGAATCACCTGCACCCGGATGTTCTTTCTGGTCTGGTACATACAGGCAAGGCATCACGGCTGGAGGTGGAGGGGGCCTAACCCGGGGTTGCCCAGGAAGGGGTTTGCACATGGATTCGGTGCGTTGTGGAGGAACCGAGGGTGGAAACAGCTGGGCCACCCCACACCTAAGCCCGTATTTCCCATCTGTCCTTATCTACTCTGCGCCCACCCTTATCCCCTCTGGGCCTGTCTCTACTCCCCACTGCCCAAAGACTGTGGCCTGTACATTTCATTTCTCTTCCACACCTGTTCAGGGGGCCTCCCCTTTCTGCAGTGCCCCTCTTGATGTACAAAATCCACCCAAATCCCCTCCATGGAGCCCTGCCCAGTGACTCCAGGTCCTGCTATGCTCAGCCCTCCCTGGATTTCTGCAGCCCTAGCTGCAGATTCTTTAGGGCAGAGACTTGGTTTGTTTGAGAAATCCCATGCCTGGTCCCAGGCCTGCTCCAGAGCACGGAGGTTGGGAAAAAGCTGCAGGAGAAGTTGAGCCCTGAAAGAAAACCCAGCATGCCTGTTACATGATGCCCTGGTGGGTGCAAGGCCTTGTGAATTGTGCCGGGGGTGACATCTGCTGGGCCTCCCATGAAGGCAGACTGTACGGGGGCCACAGGCTTGGCTTCAGCTGGTGGTGGCAGGACTGGTTGTGGAGGGGAAAGGAAGATGGAAAGTTCACATTTATCATGTCTGGGACTTTGCCTGCCTTGTCCTTAATCAGTCTATAGCTAATTAGCTGCCTCCTCAGCTTGGCAGAGCACCATTAATCACCGAAGGAGAAAGCCAGCAGCAGTGCCTTGGGGCTCAGGGGAAATCAGGCTCCTTGGGTGGGCCCTTCTTGTCTGTAGCACTGAGAGGGCCACAGGGGCTCCTCTATGAGGGTCCCTCAGGTGGCTGGGAAGGGGCTCTGGGGCCGTGTGGCGTGGCAGTTGAGATGACTGTCAGAGCAAAGGTATGGCATCTCCTCTTCCTACTTGCTTCAACATTCCACTTACGTTCATGGTGAAAATGTGCCTAGCCCCAGACAAGAAATTCCAGACTCCCTTGCAGCTAAGGAAGACCAGATGGCACAGCTCAGACCAATAAGGCATAAGCTGAAACCTTCAGCCTGGCTCTAGGAAGTCTTCCTTTCCTCACAGAAGACATTGGATGCCGCTGGTCCTGCCCCTTCTTGCCCTTTCTCCTTGCTGCCTTGAATGAAGACTTCAAGGCTGGAGTTCCTGCAGCCATCAGCCTTTATGAAGGAAAGACCAAGAGAACTGTAGTGACACCAGCCCTGACATTGTTGCTGATAAACCAATGCCAGTAACCATTCTACCTCTAGATTTCATTATGTGAAAAGAATACATCTCTATTTGTTTAGGCCACTGTTGGCTGGGTATTCTGTTACCTGTAGCCAAAGACATTTCTAATATAGAGGGAATTCTGGTTGGTGCCAGCATCATTGCAGAGATGCCTAAGGTCCATAGAGTACTTCAGACATCCCCAAGCTTCGCCAGCCATGGGGCATGAGAGAGGCTATGGTGGTAACAGTAACCCAGTGTCACCAGCTCTGCCCCTCCAATCATGTAGCCTCTGCACGACTTTGTCCTTTAAAGTCTCATTATCCAACCCCTTTAAGCCACCCATGTCATGAAGAAAGTTTCAGAAAGTAGCTGGTGTGACATTGATATATCAGTGATGTTAAACTCTATGCAGTGGAGTACCTGGTAAGGCAAAACTAGATTTTCTGGCAGATAAACAATGTTTCCTCTCTTAGTTGTATGACTTTGAGGTAAGTAGGAAATGCATTACTCTGGGAAAGGGATGTGACAAGGAATGCTGTGATGCTGAGCAGGTTTGGGTGTGCAGAGCTGGTCACAGAGGTTGGGATATTTCATAGGGGCCAGGCAGTCTCCTAGCAGGACTGAGATCAAGACCCTGACTGATCCTTCTCTGTTGGGGTATAAGGTTACTAGAGCCCTTCTGATGAACTGAGTCAGTCTCTCTAAGACCCTCTGGCATGAAAGGGTAGAAACGACCCCACGGTGGCTCACACCTGTAATCCCAGCACTTTGGGAGGCTGAGGCAGGTGGATCATGAGGTCAGGATTTCGAGACCAGACTGGCCAACATGGTGAAACCCCGTCTCTACTAAAAATACAAAAATTAGCCAGGCGTGGTGAGGGTGCCTGTAATCCCAGCTACTCAGGAGGCTGAGGCAGGAGAATCACTTGAACCCGGGAGGCGAAGGTTGCAGTGAACCAAGATCGTGCCACTGAACTCCAGCCTGGGTGACAGAGCGAGACTCTGTCTCAAAAAAAAAAAAAAAAAAAAAAGAAAAGGAAAAGAAAAAAAAAGAAAGGACCCCAGAGGGGAGCTCACCATCAGGAAATGGGGAGTGGGAATAGGTGAGCCAAGCTGATATCAGGCTTAGATGCTTGTTATGGGGGCTGGCGCCAGCTCAGCATGTAGCAGGGTAGAGATGATCCTGGACCCAGGCGTTCCGTGCTGTGGGAACAATGGCTGCACATAGGAGTGTGAAATAAAGGAATTGTATACTGGAGCACACGGTAGGGCTCCACTATGCTGTGTGTGTCCAGGCATCTGGAGCACAAGAGCGTCACTTGCTGGTGGATATGGAGGGGGTCAAACTGTGCGGGATCAGTGTTCAACAGTAACCTCTTGTGGCAGCTGACTGATAAGACTGTTCAGTTCTGTCTGCATCTGGCTTTCAGAAATGACAGATCCTGATGAAAAGAGTAAGCATCTCTTGTTCTTGGACAGTTTGGAGGAAGTGAGGTGAGGGGATGGAGATCCTGAGAGGTAGAGGTAATATAGCCCAGTGGTTAGGAGAATGGGCTCTGGAGCCAGGTGACTTCGGTTTGTGTTCCTGCTCTGCTACTTACTGGTTTACCTTGTGTACAGGTCTGGCTTCACAAATGTGCAGACTTGTGCAGTCTCACAGGGCCCTGTCCTTAAATAGATCCCTATGCTTGGCTTGAAGTTTGGTGTCTTGAAAATCTTGGTAATTTTTGAACAAGGGCTCCCTCTTTTCTTTTCTCTTCTCTTCTTTTCCTTTTCTTTCTTTCCTTTCTCTCTTTCTCTTTTTTCTTTTCTTTTTTTTTTTTTCAGGGTCTTGCTCTGTCACCCAGGACAGAGTGCAGTGCTGCAATCTTGGCTCACTGCAGCCTCAACTTCCTGCGTTCAGGCAATCCTCCTGCCTCAGCCACCACCCCCCTCCAAGTAGCTGAGACTATAGGCATGTGCCACCATGCCCAGCTAACTTTTTGTATTTTTTTGTAGAAATGGGGTTTTGACCTGTTGCTCAGGCTGGTCTCAAACTCCTGAGCTCAAGTGATCTGCCTGCCTCGGCCTCCCAAAGTACTGGAATTACAGGTGTGAGCCACCACACCCAGCAACCTCAGCCTCTTTGAGTAGCTGAGCCTACAGGCGTGCACCACCACAGTCGGCTTATTAAAAAGAATTTTTTTTTTTTTTTTTTTTTTTTGTAGAGACAGGGTCTCCCTATATTGCCCAGGCTGGTCTCAAACTCCTGGACTCAAGCGATCCTCCTGCCTCAGCCTCCCAAAGTGTTGGGATTGGGATTACAGGCGTTAGCTGCCACACCTGGCCAGGCGCCCCCATTTTCATTTTGCATTGAGCCCTGCAAATTACATAGCCAGTCGTGTCTGGGCCAACTATTTACTTCTCTTATGCCTCTGTTTTCCTATTTCTAAAACGGATTTTTAAAATATTATCTGCCTCGGAGAGTTGTTGTGAATATTAAATGAGTTATATACACATAAAATACTTAGAGCAGGGTATGGCATGTAGTAAGCTCCATGTAAGTGTTAGCAATTGCTATCATGCCTGTTAATTGAGGCAAGTGAGGACTCCGGCAATTAATTTGCAAAACACAGGGATGTGACTACGTTCATGTCTCCAGCTAGTGAAGCAGATCAGATCAAGTACGTAGGGAAACAATGAAGGAGAGGAAAATGTGACCCCTCAACTTATTTCTCACACAAGAAGACATGCCTCATTAATCCCACATCCATCTGGGCCCGCAGGGCTGACAAGAGAGGAGAACGCAGAAGCCCGAGAAGTGTGGAGTCAAGGCCAACCTCCTGCCGGAGGGGCTGGCAGCAGAACTCAGGCATGGCTCTGAGGGGTGGGATAGGGCACCTCCTGGAAGCAGCCTGCATCCTCCCCAAGGGGCCAGCCTAGGGGGCAGGCTGTCCTTAACTCAGGCCTCATTGCCCTTCCCTGAGATGGCACTGCAGTCAAAATGGGGGGCCCAGCCCCAGCCTTCTCTCCGTCGGAGCCTGTCTCACATTTCCAGACAGAGATCAGAGAATAGGATATTGTGAAGGATGGTTTATGATGATGATTATTCTAAAAAAGCTTTTTGTTGACACCTAACATACACACACAAAAGAGGAGAAATAATAGGTTCTCACCTCAAAAGTCCTCCCAAATAATGAGATCAAGAAATAGGACATCCTGGAAGTCCCCAGCGAGCTCCCCACCCAGTTACTCCCTTCTTCCCAAATTCACCACTACCTTGCCTGTTATTATTCTTGAGATGGAGTCTTCCTCTGTCCCATCTCGAGTGCAGTGGAGTGCTGTGGCATGATCTCGGCTCACTGCAACCTCCACCTCCCAGGTTCAAGTGATTCTCTTGCCTCAGCCTCCGAATAGCTGGGATTACAGGCACCCGCCACCACACCTGGCTAATTTTTTTTTTTTTTTTTTTTTGAGACAGTCTTGCTCTATCATCCAGGCTGGAGTGCAGTGGCACAATCTCGGCTCACTGCAACCTCTACCTCCCAGGTTCAAGTGATTCTCCTGCTTCAGCCTCCCCAGTAGCTGGGATTACAGTCATGTGCCACCACGCCTGGCTAATTTTTATATTTTTAGTAGAGATGGGTTTTCACCATATTGGCCAGGCTGGTCTTGAACGCCTGACCTCAAGTGATCCGCCTATCTCAGCCTCCCAAAGTGCTGGGATTATAGACATGGGCCACCGTGCCTGGCCTAATTTTTGAAATTTTTGGAGAGACAAGGTTTCACCATGTTGACCAGGCTGGTCTTGAACTCCTGACCTCAAGTGATCTGCCCACCTCGGTCTCCCAAACTGTTAGGATTACAGGCGTGAGCCACCACGCCTGGCCCCTATTACTTTTTTTTTTTTTTTTTTTTTTGAGACAGAGTCTTGTTCTGTTGCCCAGGCTGGTATGCAGTGGCACAATCTCAGCTCACTGCAAGCTCTGCCTCCCGGGTTCACACCATTCTCCTGCCTCAGCCTCCCCAGCAGCTGGGACTACAGGTGCCCACCACCACGCCCGGCTAATTTTTTTGTATTTTTAGTAGAGATGGGGTTTCACTGTGTTAGCCAGGATGGTCTCCATCTCCTGACCTCGTGATCCGCCTGCCTTAGCCTCCCAAAGTGCTGGGATTACAGGCGTGAGCCACCGCACCCGGCCGCCCCTGTTACTTTTTAAAACCATTAGATTTCACTTTTCCTAATTTTTTAATTTTTAAAATTTCAAATCTATAAAATAAATTGGAAGGCTAGACTAGGATCACCTATATATTCACCTAATATACCAGTCGTTAATGTTTTGCTATATACTCTCTCTCTCTCTCTCCCTTCCTGTTTCTCTTTTTTCTCTCCCACCACTACACATTTTTTGAATCATTTGTGAGTTACTTGTAGACATTATGACACCTTATTTCTAAATATTTCACATCTCCTAAGAACAAGGGCATTTGCAGAGTGCAATTACCACACTCAAGAAATTTAACCTTGCTACAATGTAACATAAGTTTATATTCACATCTCCCCAGTTATCCCAATAATGTTCTTTATGGATATATGTATTTTTAAAATCAATAATCCAATCTTGGGACACACTTTGCATTTAGTTGGATGTCTCTTCAGTCTTTTTTAATGTAGAACTGTTCTACATTTACAAAAAATCTTTTATGACATTGACATTTTTGAAGAGTATAGGCCAGTTTTGGGGAATGTCTTTGAGTTTGGATTTGTCTGTTTCTTCATGATTGAACTCAATTTAAACATTTTCAGCAAGAATGCCACATGAGTTTTAATGTTAACCTTATTTATTACTTATAATTAATTTATTATTAATAATAGTGGCTGCAACTTATTGAGTGTCCATCACGTGATGTGGGGATTATTGTGTCCATTTTGCAGATGAGGTAACAGAGGCAGGGAGTGGCTAAGTACTTTTCCCAAAGTCACATAGAAAGAGGACAGGCCGGGATTAGGTCTGTCTGACTCCAGTGCCCATGCCCATAACCATTGCAGCTGACTACTGTAGTGGCAATCACTACTGCCAGTGACGGCTGGTACCACTGGAAGAAGACCTGAGGCTGTGCCTGGAGGCAGGGCCTCCACTCTGTTCTCTGCAGAGTGCCAAGCTTATCCAGGGCCAAACCCAGAACCAGGGTCCAAATTGTTTATTGAACAAAAAAAATGAATGTTTGTTCTGTGGACAAAAGTTAACATGGAGTCCATGGACCAGTGTCACCAGAGTCACCCAGAAAGCCTGTCGGAAATATACATCTGTGGGCCCTGCTGCCAACCCACTGAATCTGCACCTCAGTTGGTGGGCCCTGAGGATCTAGTGAATTAGGTTTGCCTGATGCTCCTGATATAGACAACATTAAGTTAAAAGAGCAAGTTTTAGAACAGTGCATACTGCGTAATCACGTATTTCTCTTTCTCCGTTTGAAGCTTATGTGGTTATACATGGATTTACAGTTTCAGGAAGGACACTAGAAAACTGTTACCAATATTCACCTCTGAGGAATGGGGCTGGGAACCTGGAGGGCTGGAGGAGGACTTTACCTTCTACCTTATGCATTATTAGACATGACATGTGATAAATTAATACATTCTTAGTGTAAAAAATTAAACATTGCAGATAAGTAGGGTCTATATAATTTATCACTGAAACTGAACACTTTGGGGAGTGAAAGGCACTGCTGTTGTTAGTTTCACCAGCAACAGAGAAAGCAGAAGCCATCCTGGGCAAACCTGGACAGGTGGTCACCGTGTGAAACCTGAAGTCCCCTTTGATCCTCCCATCTGGTTACAACCACCCCCAATCAGAGGTAACCACTGTTATCAGCTTGATGTGTATTTTGCAGACCCTTTAAGTACAATATGTATCCATTGAAAGTGCTTTGGCCATTTCTGTTTTCCTTGTTTTTTTGAGACAGGTACTCTGTCGCAGGCTGGAGTGTGGTGGTATGATCATAGCTCACTGTAATCTGGAGCTCCTGGGCTCAAGCGATCCTCCTGCCTCAGCCTGCTAAGTAGCTGGGACTATAAGCCCACACCACCAGGACTGGCTGTTTTTTTGTTTTTTTTTTCTCTAGAGACAGGGTTTCACTATGTTGCCCAGGCTAGTCTTGAACTCCTGGCCTCAAGTGATCCTCCCGCCTCAGCTTCCCAAAGTGCTAGGATTACAGGCATGAGCCACCGCGTCCAGCCTGGCACTTTTTCTTTTTACATAAATAATATCACATGCAAGTTGTCTTTTTTCACTCAGCAGTATGTCTTGGAGATTTAGCCATGTCCTGCCACATGGAGCTACTTCATTTCTTTGAGCAATGCATGCTGTATAGCATTCTACATATTCCACAGATGAGTCATCTACATCCTCTTGTGGATGGGTATTCAGGTTGTTTCCAATTCTTTGGAATGATTAACAGTGCTAATGATCATGATGATGGGGATCTTATCTCAACAGTGGAACAACATAATATCCATCAGAAGTCAGCCTAATGTTAAACTATTATCAGGAGGTGGCAATTTTTTTTCTTTTTTGAGATGGAGTCTCCCCCTGTCACCAAGCGTGGAGTGCAATGGCGTGATCTTAGCTCCTGCAACCTCTGCCTCCCAGGTTCAAGCGATTCTTGTGCCTCAGCCTCCTGAGTAGCTGGGATTACAGGCATGCACCACCACACCCGGCTAATTTTTGTATTTTTAGTAGGGACGGGGTTTCACCATGTTGGCCAGGCTGGTTTCAAACTCCCGAACTTCAGTGATCTGCCCATCTCGGCCTCCCAAAGTGCTGGGATTACCGGTGTGAGTCACCATGCCCAGCCAGGAGGTGGCATTTTTGAGGCACAACTGAATTTATGCACATGGTCCCTCACTGGGGCTGAGGACTCTCCACTTTTCATACCCAGGGAAGATACAGATGGGGTTCAGAAGTGGGACTCTCCCCAGCTTCACCATCAGAAGATCCTCAGAAGGTCTTTGGCCTCTCCAAATCTTTCCTGCAGTTGAGGTTTAGCAGAGGCTCCCAGGAGAGTCGACTCCTCCATTCTTACTCTTTATTCCTCATCTTCCCTCCCCTCTACTATTCATGAGCCTCTTTTACTTATCCAAGGTGGCATTTGGATATAGTGGAAAGAGCCTGGACTTTAGAACGGGACAGACTGTTTGATTCCTAGTTCCACCACCAACTGGCTGTGTGACTTTGAGTGAATTGCTTTACCTCTCTGGGCCTCCAGTTCGTCCCCATTTTACAAATGGGGAAATATTATCCACCTCCCAGGATTATGAGTTTATAGGTTGAATAACAGAACAGGTCATGTGCATGCCCCTTGCCGCCACAAGGTGAGCACTCCCTAAGTGTTCACTCTAGTCCCCTTCCCTCTCTCGCCATTGCTGTGTGGATTAGTGCCACTCCAATATTGAAATGCCTATGGCTGCTCCAGAGAGCGGGGATTGTCCTTCTCCCCATTTCCCACTAACCCATCTTCCCAAGCCCTGGCACAAGTTTGGGGCATATTTGGAGCCCCCAAAAGGAGGTAGAGATGCAAAGGGGCTGCTGTAGGGGCCAGGCTTTGTCTTTATGCAGGGTCCTGGGAGGGCTACCCAGCAAAGGACAGAGAGGCAAGGCCCTGCCCTCGGATAGATCTCTGCCTCATGGGATTTTCAATCTGATAGGAGCAATAGTTCCTAACCCTGGCGTCTAGAGACCTGGTCTTTTTCCCCAGAAGATCTCCTAGCCTGTTGGGAAGGGCCTAGTCAATATCCTCTGAAGCACCTCGCCTGATGAGGGAGACTTGATTTGATATCAATTCTCAGGAAGTTTCCAGGCTGATGGAGGAAACACACTGTCATCTGGAAAGCCTTCCCAAGGTTCGGTGAAGACTTCCACTTGACGTGAGCCTCTCTTCAGGCACCACTTCCCTATGTATGAATGCGTGCTGGTCTTGGCTGGACTGAGCTGCCTGAATGCAGGCATATTATCTTACTTTTGGGATCTCTTGTCCCAGCTTGTTGCTGGCCATCTTGAAGAATGCTTGCAGATTGGGCACATTCTCATGGGCTCCCTATTTAAAGAAGAGTCAAGGTCCTTTAATAACTCAAGGGCACAGACAAAGCAATTCAGAGCATGAGAGTGAGTGAGTCATCAAGGACAGCTGAGAGTACGGGATGGACCAGGAGGGGCTGCCTGGGCCTAGGGCAGAAGGACCACATGGGAGCCAGGCCTCCGCCTCCCCCAACCACGCCTATCTGCACTGCCTTCTGGAAACTGCTACAGGTCTGTAGGTGGTGTTCTAGAGGAGCACCCACACAACCTCTCCCCATGGGAGCTGTGTCCCGAGTGGGGGCACCTCTGTCCTCGTAGGAGGGGAGAAAACATGTCAGACCCTGAGTTGACGGGCAAGTCAAAACTGCTGGTTAAATGGCTTTAAAGTAGTGGCCATTTATAAGTTAATGAAAGAGAAAATAGGCACATTATACATACAGATTTGTCCTTAATGAGGGGAAAAGGCATTGTTTACTGAGGTTCAGTTCTAATTATCCATGCACAGGGCTAGCTTTTTTCCAGCAGTGCCGCGTGCCTCCATTCTCCCATCTTCCACCACGTTCTTTTAACCCCTTCAGTGCCCACCCAGGCTCTCACTCATCCCCTAGAGCATCAGGTTCCAGTGCTGGCTGAGCGGCCAATTCCTGGCTGACCCTGCGGAGACCTTTGACCCTGGCAGACAGCACAGCAGCTGCTTGTGTCCTCTGCTCTCCTCAGCTGAGCAGCCAGATGGAGGGCAGTGCGGCCAGGACCCTCAGGGCAGCCACCCTCGGAAGGAGGCAGAGCTAAGGGGGGTGCCAGGGAAAACCCAACTGAGGAGGCAGGTGGAGTCTGAAGACTGCAAGCCAGGGACTCCCCAAAAAGCCAGGGCTCGGTAGAACCACCCACCAGTCCCATCCTTTGCAGTTTTTCTGAAATTGTCAAGAAGGGAGGGAGCTCCCCTGGAAAAGGCAAACAGCAGGGTACCTCCCAAATGGGCAGCTCACTGAACCATTGCTGAGGTGACACCTGTCCATCCTCACTTCAGCATGAGCAAATGGGAGATCACTCTGGGATAAACAGATAACCCCTTGCTACCCCATAAGCTCTCCTCTCACCCCAAGATCCCAGCCTGCTAGATGCTGCTTGTCCTCAGTGGAGAATAAATAAGCAATAGATGTGAGAGTGGAACACGCATGACCACTGCTGCCAAAGTGAGCTCAGCGTTGGCTCAGCTTGGGAAATCGGCAAGGAGGAAAGGAGCTACTTGCTGAAAGTGGGGTAGGGAAGATGGCTTGGTCAGACCCAAACCCTAATCATCCAGTGGCACATTTGAGCTGTCTTCAGGAGTCTGTGCTAGGAAGGGATTTGGCTTTTCCTTGAACTTTCTGGGTGAACAGCAGTTCTAACTTGCTGATGCTCAGAATGCATTCTCCACTCTGCCTTGGGAAGCCCAGGAAAATGCAGCAGGTGGCTGCAAGTGGTGGTGGCAAAACCACTACCTCCATGGCCACTAGACAAGAGAATATGGGGTTACCCCACAACACAATTTTGGAGGTTTGATCAAAGAGGGAACTTCCTGGTTGATTAAAAAGGCACTTGGGCAACATTATGCCAATAAACGTGAAAATTTAGACAAAATGGACAAAGTCGTAGAAAAACATAGATTACCAAAACTGACAAAAGAATAGAAAGCCTGAATAATCCTATAACAATGAAAGAACTTGAATCCTGCTGGGCTTGGTAGGTCACGCCTATAATCCTAGCACTTTGGGAGGCTGAGGCAGGAGGATTGCTTGAGGCCAGGAGTCCAAGACCAGCCCGCACAGTATAGTAGGATCCTATCTCTACAAAATAAAAAAAAAAAAATTGGCTAGGCATTGTGGTGCATGCCTATAGTCCCAGTCCCAGGCTGAGGTGGGAGGATCACTTTGAGCCCAGGAGGTTGAGGCAGCAGTAAGTTATGATCATGCCACTGCACTCCAGTCTGGGAGACAGAGCAAGACCCTGTCTCTTAAAAAAAACAAAAAACAAAAACAAACTTGAATCTTGAATGAAAGATCGCCGCACAGAGAATGCCAGGTTCCAATAGCTGCCCTTCCTTTGTTGTTATTGGGCATCTGCTGAGCTTCATTTTTGTTTTGTTTTTTTTTTCTTTTCTTTTTTTTTCTTTTTTTGAGATGGAGTCTCACTCTATCACCCAGGCTGGAGTGCAGGGGCACAATCTCGGCTCACTGCAACCTCTGCCTCCCAGGTTCAAGCCTGCCTCAGCCTCCCAAGCAGCTGGGACTACAGGCATGTGCCACCACACCCAGCTAACTTTTTTTTTTGTATTTTTAGTAGAGACAGGGTTCCACCATGTTGGTCAGGTTGGTCTCAAACTCCTGACCTCAAATGATTTGCCTGCCTTGGTCCCCCAAAGTGCTGGGATTACAGGCATGAGCCACGGTGCCCAGCCGTCTGCTGCTATTCGTGAAGCCAAAGCTTCAATCCACATCCTCCTCCTTATGCCTATTTTCTACACGTTAAAACCTTGAGACAAGGGGAGTTAGGTTTTAATCTTCCTTCCTCTCCTTAAATCAGAGGCGACATCCTACAGCACCTTTTTTTTTTTTTAAATAAAAACCTCGTATTTATTTGCAGATTGGAATGGGTAATCGAAAGACCTTTCATGATATTATTTATTCAGAGTCCTTGCATCAAGCTTGCCACTTATTTAATCTGCCCAAGTGTCCTGCAAGAGAGACACTAGAATCCCTGTCTGAAGCCTGTTCTCTTCCCACGATACCTCCCTACTGCCCCAGAACAAGGCTACTCCTCTCTCAGGAATAGGAGGGTCATGACTGAGTCCTCCCCACCCTCCACTCCCATCTAGCCATCAACATCTAGGTCAGAGTTCCAGGCCCCTCTCCCCTAATAACAGTGCTTGGGAATTTCTTCAGTTGGTCAATGATCTTCTTACACAGCTGTCCCCAGAACTGAACCTGGCATTGAAAGGTACATTTGGCTATCCTGGTTATGTATTGCTGGGTTAGAAATTACCCCAAATTTAGTGGTGTAAAACAACCATTTATTATGTTTATAGGTTCTATGGGTCTGGAATTCAGATGGGGTACAGCAGGGAAGCTTTGTCTCTGCTCCACAGCATATGGGCCTCAGCTGGAAGATTCGAAGGCTGAAGGTGACTCAACTTTTGTGGGCTGGCATCATCAGAAGGCTTGTTCACTCATGTGTCTGGTGGATGGGGCTGGCTGTCAGCTGGGACCTTAGATGCTACTCTGGGCCAGAATATCTTGTGTGTGGCCTCTCCAGATAGCTTGAGCTTCCTCACAGTATGGCAGCCAGGTTCCCAGGAGAGAGTGACAAGTGAAAGCCACATTACCTCTTAGGATTTAGCTTTGCCAGTTGTGCAGCATCACATCTGCTACGTTTCATTTGCAAGTTCTGCCCAGTTTCAAGGAGTGGGGATGTCAAGATTCTAGAAAAGGGGGTGGCACTGGAGATACTACAGTGAACGTTTTTTAAAATTTTATTTATTTATTTTTTTGAGATGGAGTCTCACTCTGTCGCCCAGGCTGGAGTGCAGTGGCGCAATCTCAGCTTACTGCAAGCTCTGCCTTCCGGGTTCACGCCATTCTCCTGCCTCAGCCTCCCAAGTAGCTGGGACTACAGGCACCTGCCACCACACCTGGCTAATTTTTTGTATTTTTAGTAGAGTTGGGGTTTTACCATGTTAGCCAGGATGGTCTCAATCTCCTGACCTCGTGATCCGCCTGCCTCAGCCTCCCAAAGTGTTGGGATTACAGGCGTGAGCCACCCCCAAAGCCTACAGTGAATCTTTTAAGAAAACATCACATAGCTCATCTGCCTCTCTTAGAGGAAGCTCTCCACGTGGGAGGGTCTGGGAGGTGCTCAGGGTGTAAGAACATCATTCATTCAGTCAGCACAAGTGTCAGAGTCTACCGTGTGCCAGCTGCTATCCCCTTATGCCCCTGGTGGTCCATAGCTGCATTGCCTTTCAGCCCCAGCCCCACCCAGGTTCTCCCATTGAGGCCCTGACAGATTTGATCAAGATGAGAGAACTTTGGGCTTAATTCTCTCCAGCCTCCTGGGAAACATTGCTCTGGGTCACTGTGGCTATAGCCCAGAGAATAACTCCTCCCCTGGGAGGCTGCTGTTGAATGGAAGGTTTTTACTCCCATTTCTCAAGGTGTAGGCATGTCGAACAGTTTCTATTTATTGAAGAAGAAAACAAGTTGTTTTTTTATTTATATATAGCTCTTGTTTTTGTTCATCCCGCAAGAAAAAACAGGGTTCCTCAATTGGAAATAGATTCCTGCCCTTCCGTAAGACTTGGAAATGGGAGAATCTGCGTGTGAATTAGGTCACTGTGGTATAGAGAAAGAAGTTGGGAGAACTCCTCTAACCCTTTTTTTTTTTTTAAGCACTGGAGCATGGTTTGTATAGCTGGTTCACTGGCTATTATACTGGAAAGCAGAATGAGTGGGTCAAGACAAGTAGAGGTATAGCTAGCATCATAATCACAATAGGGCTGGGCACAGTAGCTCACACCTGTAATTCCAACACTTTGGGAGGCAGAGCTTTGAGGACTGCTTGAGCCTACGAGTTCAAGATTAGTTTAGGAAACATAGTGAGGCTCCATCTTTACAAAAAAAAAAAAAATTAGCTGGGCATGGTGGTGCATGCCTGTCGTCCCAGCTACTCGGGAGGTTGAAGTGGGAGGATTGCTTGAGCCCAGGAGGTTGGGGCTACAGAGAGCCACGATGGCATCACTGCATTCCAGCCTGGGCAACAGAGCGAGACTCTGTCTCAAAAAGAAAGAAAGAAAATAACTAATCACAATAATAACCAATATATATCATATTCTGGACTCCAAGCATTTTATACAGCATTGTGAAAACGATATTAGTACCTTTCTGATGGCATTGCTAGCAGATTAAATGGCACAAATGAGGAAAGTAATTTCTCTAAGGCCCAGAGATGTTAAGTAATTTGCCCAAGAGCACACAGCTAAGATGTGGTAGAATTGGGATTTGAATTCAGGCCCATGGGCTCCAGAGACTGTCCTCTAATATTAGGCCATGACATGCAGCTAGCAGGCCTGGTAGCTTAAAGGGAGGGGCAGGAATTGGAATATAACAGGCGAGGCGCACAGGCTCTGGGTGTTGGGTCTCTCTTGGTTAGACACCAAAGACTCATTCTGCAGCCTGAGTCTCCTCATCTGGAAATGGGGATAATACCTACCCCAGTGAGTTATGTAAGGCACTAGCACAGCACTCCAGACCCAGTGGGTGCTCAGTGCACTGTTGGAGAGTCCCTTTCCTTTTTTCCTTCCTCCATATTTTGCCGTGGGCCACTCTATGGAGATAACTTTCCTGCCCAGGGAAGAGGGAGATGGCCAGGATGACTTTGCTATCTGTGACAACTCTAAGGGAATCCTGGTTCCCTAAGCTTTTGCTGGATGTCAGAATTCCAGTGCCTCTCCACTGTGCTTTTCATTGGCAGAACTTTAAATGATTTTATAAAACTGCAAATGTACAAGGTAATTGAGTCTTCTGTTTTATTACCCTGAGCTGCCTGGACCTTGCCCGGCCTCCTCCTCCCTCACCGAGCCACCGGAATAAAGTTGGAAGTGTTTGTGCTGGTAATATATAGGACTTAATTAACCTGGCCTTTTATAGCATTTCCAATGGAGGGTTGGAACGAACTTTGAGGCAGCTTGAGAAAGGGAAAGGGGGGCCTGGGGTGAGAGCGTGTATGTACATACAACACTTGATGTTGGTTTTTTCTTCCGTTCTTTTCTCCAGTACTTTAATCAGCATTTAATGACCCAGTCGAAAATTCATTGTTTGGACCCAAGCAGTGGTGGGAAAGGCAGGAGGGGAGGCCTGCCTTCCTTCCTCCCTCCCGAGCCCTGCAGCAGGCCATGGAGTGGTGAGCAAGTTCGTACAGTGCCAACCACATTCCCAGAAACTTCCAGCAGAGGTTAATCCTGCTCCTCTCAGGTAGGAGACAATGAATGGATATTAACAAATGGACTCCCTGTGTTAGCTAATGCCAGTCCCTACTCAACCTAGGATGACTCCAATGGCGCATGTCCCCATTCCCGGGCCCTAAGGCTGCACTAACATGCTATCCTGCCTGCCCCTTCATTCTCCACCCTGCCACATTCCCACTCTCTTCCCCTCCCAACACGAAGCCATGCCTGAACTGGACACCCTTCCATACCAACCCAGGAAAAAGTGATTCAGCTCCGGTCCACCCTGGGTGCAGCGGTCCTTCTGCCAAGATGCCTTCATATTATACAGCTATTATTTTCGGGAGGATTCCAAGTGAGGGCAGTCAGGGTAAGTGCCTCTCACCAGCTGCCTGCTCAGACCATTGCTCCACATACCCTAGCTCATAAATCCTGCCCCAACGCTGCCGAGTGGTTACATCATCCCCAAACCTCATGCAACAATTCGATTTGGAAATAAAAAGGCAGGTGTTAATTGACTCACTCCCTCTGCCCCTTTGTGGTGCCCCTGACCCTCGATAGCTTTTAACCCTGCAGTTAATAAAAGTTTTGGGCCCAGCCCTAGCACAGTTTCTCATTCATTCTTTGACAACATCAGCAAATTCTTCCTGAGTGACTGTAATGCACAAGTCATTGGCCAGAGCCTTAGGGAAGAGGGTTAGGTGGCTAAAGATGAGCAAGAAGCATTTTAAGCATTTCATGCCTTAGGAAAGCCTACAGAGGAGGCCCACAAATAACGCAGATTTGGGCAGGAGTCCTGTGGGCCTCCAGAGAAGCCAGAGTTTTAGAAGCGTCTCCAGCTGTTGAGTTGACTGCTCTTGAGTTTGCCTGTTCAGCACCCATCCCTCCTACAAGAGCAACCAGATTCTCCTTCGGAGAACCCACATCTTCACTAAATCTATGTGGTTCCAAATGTGGTTGAATGTCTGGGGTCCCCAGGAGTCAGCCCATGAGTAGAGCTGGTTAGTCCCCAGCCACAGTGATCATTTCAGCCGTGGGCATTAGACTTGGGCTGGGCCAGTGAAAGCTATTGCTGCAGCTCCTGGGAAGGAGGAGCTCTCTTTTTCCCCTGGGACTGGCCAGAAGTAAGCCTGGAGCTGCTAGTAACCCTCTTGTCTTCACCTGGGAGAGGCTTCAGGAACCTGAGAGTGAAGCCAATCACTTCATTTGCTCCCAAGGGACAGCCTCTGACTTCAGGCCCCTATTGTCTCCTGCCCTGCAATGAGAAGCTCTTGGTTTTTAGGTGTGTTTATTACCCAGGCCCAAGAGACTCTCTGTCTCCCTTCAGCTAGTCTGTGCCCAAGCAGAATATCAAGGAACGCAGAGCTGAGAAATGGAAAGGAAAAGATGGTTAAGGATGTTGGATGGCTGCCAAAGGTTTCTTTCTTTTTTTTTTTTTTTTGAGACAGAATCTCGCTCTGTCGCCCAGGCTGGAGTGCAGTGGCTCGATCTCCGCTCACTGCAAGCTCTGCCTCCTGGATTCACGCCACTCTCCTCCCTCAGCCTCCCTGGTAGCTGGGACTACAGGCGCCCGCCACCACGCCTGGCTAATGTTTTTTGTATTTTTTTAGTAGAGACGGGGGTTTCACCGTGTTAGCCAGGATGGTCTCGATCTCTTGACCTCGTGATCCACCCATCTCGGCCTCCCAAAGTGCTGGGATTACAGGCGTGAGCCACCGTGACTGGCCTGGGGGCCCTTGTTTTTAAGGTTTGCACTTGTGTGACTCTGAGAGTGGGTGCCTCCTTACATTTTGTACCCCAGGTGCCTCTCTCCTCTCCCTGTTCCTGGCCCTGCTTAGGCTGCTGGAAGTCCACCCCTATCTGTCCCTGAACCCAGCCTGAAGAATTCAAAGTTGATTGCTACTGTCTTTCTTCCCCCACAGGTGGGCTTGGCCCATTCTCTAGACTTTGGAAGGTAATGTTCTATAGAGGCCTGTTCTGAAGCTTTACCAGGTCAAACCGGAGAAGAACCCAACAAGTAACTCATCCCAGCCTAACTATTCTTCAAGGGCAATCAACCTACAGCATCCAAGCACAGAGAAATCAAATCCATGGAGAATCTTCAAATTAGGCTCAGAATCCATTTGGGTCACTGAATTTACTGTTATTAAGATCTTAGTTGTGTTCAACCATGATTTGACATACCTTAGAGTGAAAAGATATTCTTCCTGGCCTCAGACTAGTTGAAGGTAGAGAGAGAGACAGGCCCTTGGGTGTGGGGAGACCTCTCCTGGGATAATACACACAAAAAACCAAGAGCTGCTCACTGTGGTGCAGGAGACAGCAGGGCCTGAAGCCAGAGGCTCTCTCTGTGTCCTTGAATACAATGCTTTACTCCTCTGACCCCTGTTACTGTGATTTGGAGAGGCAGACAATATAGGATGGGCTTTGCAGGCAGGGAGGTCCATTTATAATCCCAGCTCTTACTAAGTTGGGTAAGACTCACTCTGAGACTTAGTTTCTTCTGTCATCTCTCAATAGAATCGTAAAGGTACTTTCCTCTTAATGTTGTTTTAAAATTCAGTAAAATAATGAAGGCTTAGCACAGGGTCTGATGTAAATTTTCAGTGAATTATTGTTGTCAATATTGTTCTGGAAAACAAGAGGGCATATTAGAAGATCAAAAGTACTGCCAAGCATTGAAGTGCCAATTCTAGATCCAGTCTCAGCCCTCTGAGAATGGATATCATTGTTTTCAAGCCATTCAGAAACCAATGTGAATTGAACACCTAGTATGAGCTCTCTGAGGGAAGAGCCAAGTCATGCATTTTTTATCTTAAGGGGTCTTCAATACCTCTAGCCCAAAACAGTATCTCCATCAGGATTCTTCTCTGATAGTGTTCATTTCTTTTTTCTCAATGGATGCCTTAAAAAAAAATCCTACAAGGAAACCTATACTCCTCAAATACACCACTCAGGTGACCATTAAATCATTTACATTGTTAATTTCTTTTCAGATGTGTGTCTTTTTCCCTAGTTACATCATCAGGACCTTGAAGGTAGGGACAGGTCTTAGATTTCTTGATGCCCCCATAAATCTAGGTACAGAGTAGGTCTCTGGACATCAGTATAAGGCCCATGAGCCTGATAGCTGCCCAGGTGGGTGCTGTGTGCCTGGGCGTGGGAAGGACAAAAGAGAGGTCACTAAAGGGCTTCCTGGGAAGGAAGAGGCCCTCTGACTTTAAAAGGGAGCCCATACACTTTTTGGACAACTGGAATAATCAGAAAGCTGTTTTTGGGGAGGCAGCAGCCAGAAAAACCTGGGGCATTGGGTCAACCAAAGCCCTTCCCAAGGCTGCAGTGGCCGCAGCTAGTTAGCCCAGCTTCCCTACCAGCCCCAGGGCTGCAACTGAACAGTGTTGGCTTCTTAATAAAAACAGCACCAATGCAAAGCCCTAACTTCACTGGAGAAATAGCCCTGCGCCCTTCCATCCATTAACATTTTGCACCTTAATGCTGCCATATTTTGGGAAAGCCAATTCATATTGTCTGAGTAGCTTATGGGTATGCAGCTCTGGTTAGGGGTGGGGGATCCTGGGAGGGGGGCACTCTGCAAAGGGGTTTTAATTAAGCCTCAGAATGTTTGGTATATGCCCCAAAAGGGGGGTGGTACTTGAGGGACCTAGAGCAAGGGTGATGGGCTTGTCCAAAAGGTATGTGCGTATGAAGGCTTGACCATTTCTGGGAAGTCCCACCGTGACTGCTACCCTTGCTCACCCCCAGCCCACACCAGAGCAGGGCCACCCACTCACCCTTTGGGTCTCTAACTTCGAATTTCCCAAGCAGACCCTATCAGGCAGCTCTTCTCAGATAAAATACATCATCATTTGCTCCATTAGAAAATAAATGTATGGCTATATTATGGGATTTGCATTCCATTACCTTGGTTTGCATGCCATAAAACATTTATTACACCCTTGGGCTAAAGTCTTAATAATGACTGGGTGTGAGGCACTAATGTGGTGCTGGTCTTGCTCAGGAACCAGAGATTAATGCCTTTTGATGTCACTCAGCTAATAGTTGTGCTCACCAATTTGTCCCATCAGAAGACATTAGAGTCAGGCCCTGTGCGAGGGTGGGGGAACCACTGCTCAGCTTCAGCTGGGAATCGAGGCTCCCCGTTCCTTCCTTCCTACCTGGTCTTGTTCAAAATGGCCGGAATGAAATCTCAGTTCCCCCTCTTCAATCTCCCATTCTACTTCTACCCCCACCCCAGCCTTGGCCAAGTCCCCACCCCTGGGTGTGAAAGCTACAAGGAAGGGTTTAAGTGTCTGCCCTCCTATTAGCAGCGGAGGTGGCAGGAGTCTGTGTGTGGGCATGGGTGTGTGTGTGCATGCATGCATGCATACACACACACACACACACACGCAAACACACACACACACACACACTTCTCCCTTCCCTCTTAAGGAATTGCTTTGCCAGTCCTGCCAGCTATGGAAGCCCAGCAGCCCAGAAGAGGAGGCTCCAGTCCACCTTTACCCCACAGCTAGGCTTAGTCACAGCCCCCAGCCCGCGAGACAGGCCCAGGATGGAGCTGAGCAGACCTCTGGGGCTGTATTGTGGGTCTTTCTTGTCATCAGCTGACTTGGCTCGAGCAGTCCCTGTGGCCAGGCCTTGGGGAATGTCCTCTTGTGGGTTGTTGTGATTCTCTGTGGGGTCCAGGAGCATCCTTCTCAGAGACCGGAGATGCCCCCCCACCTCTTTTGCTCAAAGCCATGGCCAGGAAGTGACCAGTTACTTAAACCTTCTGTCTCTGTTTATCCACGTGGAAATGCTGGCATTTGGCATATGTGTGTGTGCTGTCTGCATCCTGCAATGTTCAGGACAGTCTCGCCCAGCAAATAATTCTCCCGCATTCCATACAACTTTTGAAATGCCCACCCAGGTCGCTGTGTACTCCACAGCCCTAGGGGGCACTATTCATTTCCATGATGAAGTAAATGGCTGTGCAGTGCACAACCTGCACAACCATCAGAGAGGTCCTAAGTTTGACAGTCATCCCAGTGGAAAAACCTGTTTACAGTGACCAGAGCTCTAAACCTAGCTGTTTTACATATAAGCACTGAGTATTTTTGCATGGCTCTAATATACACTGGATTTTCTAGGATTGCAACTTTTGTGACAATTGAGAAGGAAATTGTCCTCTGTTCTGCACAGATCCTTACCAAGAGTTGTGCACCATTTCAGAAACCACCATTCATGCAGCCATACTGTGGCCCTTAAGTCACCAGGATGCTGCCCCATGGCAGGTGGCACTGACTACAGTCCCACTGGGAGGGTTTGTCTTTAGGTGCAAGCATTCCACTTTTTCATTATTCCTGAGCATTTACATATTGAAATACATATTTTATTATAACTGACTTTCCTTTGATTTCTCCTTTATCTTACAGGTGGGTCAATATATTGACTTTTTAAAAAATTCCATGGGTAGGTTGCTTATGTTATCTCTGCTTTCCATTCTGAGATAGTAAATGGGGCATGACAACAAACCTGGTAATAAAAGAAAGCTGTGGGTCTGATGGACTGGGTGCTGAAGCCAGAGAATTCCAGCCTCAACATCTCTAGGAAGCCTCTTCTGACCACTTTTACCCCACACTCCCACCCAAAGCCTGCTTTCCTTCCTCCCTGAAATGAAGTACTTCATTATGCCTACTTTGTATTTTTTTTCCTTGATCATCTCAGGGACAATCATGTCAACTGTGTCCCAAGAAACATGAAAGCTCTCCAAGGACAGCCTTGAGGTGGTCACTGTTCATGGCCCTGACCAGGCCCTGGAGAAAAGGACACTAGCTTGGCGTGCTAATCTGAAATACACAAGTCTGGCAGCGGTAGGGCCCCTGGGAGCAGAAACCAGAGACAGGCATCCACAGCAAAGTAATACAAAGTCCAGAAAGCCCCATCACCCAGCTTGATAGAGCTGGGGCAAAATAGAGGGCCCCAAGACTCTAGAAGAGACGTTTCATAAGTCTCATCAAATTAAAGACTAATTAGAAAAAAAAATTTGTGGAAATCATTGAAAAACAAGTAAACCATCCAAAGCCTGAGACTGTTTAAAAATAGCTTATTGGAAATCCAAAGACAGGACATGTTGAGGAATGAAAAAAACATCTTGTGTGGTAAGATGGTGACTTTAAAGCGACTTCTGTGGCAAAGAGGCATCCTTTGTAAATGGGCAGATTGGCCAGGCTCAGAGAGCAGGTTTAGGTAAGTTAATGGATGATAGCACCATGAAAGGTTATTAAGGGGAACTTGGCTCCACTTAGGAGCAGCACTTGTGATATCTGGGGGATGACTGCACATTCCCGAGGCAGAGTCCTTGTGTCCTAACCTGAGACAGACCATGGGCCCAGAACCTGGAAGGAAGGAGGAACTGCTGGGTCTCGGGTTATTTCTAGGGGTCCCCCATATGGATACAATAGTCCATCTCAGTTTTTCCTTTTTTTTTCTTTGAGACGGAGTCTCGCTCTGTCGTCCAGGCTGGAGTGCAGTGGAGTGATCTCAGCTCACTGCAACCTCTGCCTCCCGAGTTCAAGCAATTCTCTGCCTCAGCCTGCTAAGTAGCTGGGATTACAGGTGTGTGCCACCACGCCCGGCTAATTTTTGTATTTTTAGTAGAGACGGGGTTTCACTATGTTGGTCAAACTGGTCTCAAACCCCTGACCTTGTGATCCACCTGCCTTGGCCTCCCAAAGTGCTGGGATTACAGGCGTGAGCCACCGTGCCCAGCCCCACTTCAGTTTTTCAAAGAAAGAAAAAAGGAGAAATGATCGGATTCATGCTGCATTTTCGGAAAGTCAATTTTTAAATGTGTGTGTGTTTCAGGTCAGAAGAATCATGAAAGAAAACCCAGTAGGAGTATAGTGGGTTGACTTCATCGCTGGGTTCCAGACACTGCCTGAGTTCATGTCCTAGCCCCACCACTGCATAGCTGGGTGACCTTAAGCAAGTTATTTAACCTATCTGTGCTTCAGCTTTCTCCCCTCTGGAATGGGGTTAGTAATATTACTTTGCTGGCTTATGAAAATGAAATGAGTTAATATGGTATATGAAAATGCTTAGAATAGTGCATGGCCTATGGTGAGTGCTCAGTAACTATCTGCTTAGGTTGTTGTTACTTTCAAGAAAAGGGCCAAGTTGTATTAGTTCCCACTCCCTTCCTGCTGATTAACCAATGAAGGGTGGCTCTGGGAACATAAGGGAGGAATCAGAGCAGGCATACGTGCCTCTCGCTTTCCCGGAGGAGCGCCAGTGAGGAGGTCAAGTGCTCTGGTCCTGGTTCTAAATCCACTGTTTAGAGTAGCAAGTACATTTGAAGTGGAGATTACCCCCTTGGCCGCAAAGATTCAGTTAGTAGGTGACAAGGAGTGACTGTGTCACTATATAGTTATCTACATAGGTAATCTGTGCCCCCCAAAACATTTTGATCAGAGAACATCGTGCTTAGGAGGAATATTCCCTCTAGGCCATGGCAGCAAATAGGTTTGAGCTCTTTTGTATATACCATTGCTTGATAACAGCTGTGGGCTATATCCTATTGGGGATTCTGAATCCACATCTGGATGCCAGGGAAAGGGTGCCAAGATCAAATAATTAGTGATGTCGGCCAGGGATACAGGAGACAGAAGTGTCAGCATTGGCTGGAGAGTAAAAAACACCGTCTGCTCATAATAGCCTGGCTAGAGGTAGCCTGGGTTCCCACATCCCGAGCAATGGTGTGGCAGGATGGTGATTGCCTGCTACCAAAAGGTAGGCGACCTGACTTTTCAGCTCTCCTCCATCAGGTGTGGGGACCCTGGGTGCTTCACCCCACTTAACTGCTCTGCCTCTGTGTCCCCACATGTAAGTGCCTCAGAGGGACATCCAAGGGGTACTGGGGAAATTGTAGGATGTTTGAACTGTACAAGGTCCTGGAGGCTGTAGCAGACACAGTGCCCCAAGGCCTTTGCCCTTACCATGTCTGTGCTCCGAGCCTGATTCCAGCCACCAGCATCTGCAGTTCTTTGAGAGCTTTCTTCAGCCTTTGGTCTGCCTTTACAAGGCAGGTTGGAAGCAGTCCTCAACCAGTGACCAACAGGATCATTGTGTAAATATCCTAGCTCCTTCGTCCCGCGGGTGAGATAACTCTGAGATGTAGGTTCTACAACGTCTCCCAGAGTTTCCCAATGGGAGAGAGCTCCAGGTACCCGCACTACCAGCTTGCTTAATATATCTCTTACTGCTCCTCCCCTTTCCTGATTCACTTCCCACTCCTAGGGTCACCTCCCAAATCCTCATCTCAGAATCTGCTTCTGCCAAACTAAGGCAGAGGTTAGCTGGCTGCACCACT
Source organism: Gorilla gorilla gorilla (assembly GCF_029281585.2). Taxonomy (NCBI): domain Eukaryota; kingdom Metazoa; phylum Chordata; class Mammalia; order Primates; family Hominidae; genus Gorilla; species Gorilla gorilla. Next base: position 40,388,060 of record NC_073232.2, on the reverse strand, counting down.
TTGGGTTACTGAAGCAAGATAATTGCAAACACACTTGCCCACCAGAAGGGCCTCGTGTGAAGGGCATGATAAGTATCCATCTAGCAGGGCCTACAAACAGCCCAGAAAGAATCAGAACTTTTGCATCATTAGGAAGAATTTCCCTCCCCCAGCTCAGGAAATTGTCTCTCTACCCCCCATCCAGAAAATCTTGTAGCCTGTGATGAGACCTCCCTCTCTGGCTTCTGTCTCACCAGCTGTCTGTTCCTAACAACCCCACCCATGCACGGGAGACTCTCTAACTTGATATTGCAGGATGCTGTCACTTGAAATTAATTGCAACTAATTAAAAATGATCTGGTTAGGACAATTGCACAATGGCGCTCCGGAGACTGCTTCATTCCCAGAGGTTTGGTGGCGTTTGTGGCTGCTGCAGCCCTGGTCTGCCGGACGGGGCCATACATCATCATGTCATTTTACATTGTTATTTCTCTGAAAGCAGCAATTTAAAAGAGTCTCAGATGAACCTTGAGCAACTTCGTGCTAAAAAGAAAAATGTTACTGTCCAAGATATGTAAAATATAACATATAGGCTCAAAGAAGCCTCTTGACATGAAAAGAGGCCTTAAGTTTGTGCAGCGATTTGCATATAATATATAATATTGTAGTAAAAGGACACACAAAGCAGAAGGTGGCTGTGGAGCATCGATTCTTATCTCCTTTGTTCAAACTGGGTCACCTACTATTCCTGGTTATTATTTTATCACAGCCATTCCTCACATAAGGTGACAGGACAGTATCTAACCTACAGGGTTGCGGGGACTGCCACACCTCCCCCTTATTTAGTGGAAGACCCAAGGGTCCTTCCTGGCTCTGATTCTGAAAGCACTTCAAGTCCTGCTTGGCCCTGCCTTTTTCCAAGCTGATCCCAGGAGCAGTAATCCTGTTAGGAAGAGCCACTTATTGGGCTTGGGGAAGGCCCAGTAAACCTCGAGTTAGGGCAGTGAACCTCGATAAGCATCTGGAATGCCCCCACATGTCACTAGGAGGGAGTTCAGGCAGCTCAAATGAATTTTGACCCCATGTCCTTGAGCTACAAATCATTCCTCTTAGGCTACCCACTGCCCTATCTAGCTCTGTGGTCTCCATGGTGCCCTTCAAACCTCTCTGCATCAACAATACAGGGAAGAAGCAGGCATTTGAGCAGAAAGTGGTATGTCCCAAAAGCATTTTCCACAATTATTCTTCTAATGCTCTGTGGCTCATTCTGCAAGTTTAAAAAATAAGCAGATTTTCAAGGGTACCAATAAGAATAACAAATCTCTGCAAAATAGAAAGAGAAGGGTTCAAAAATAAAAAATCAAGATCTTTAACATTAAAGATCCAGGAATAGAAAGGAATAGACAGATAAGATGAAAGGAGAAAGAATAGTAAACAGATATGCAGATAAATCTTATGGAATTACTAAACTTTGGCTCTGGGCTTCCTGGAGGCCAAAGCAAAGAAGGAAAATAAGACATATGATTACTTACAAATGTTACGCAATTTTTAAAGAAAAAGCAGACTACCTTCTTAGCAGAAACAAGGTTCTTTTGCATGACCTCATGTGGGTCATGTACCTGGCATCATCCTCCACAAACCCTCATAGTTAAGGCAGGGGTAAGGCTCACGGAGATCCCTGCATTGGAAATGGATGACCTGGCAAAGCCAACTCTCTGGGAAATCCAGGAGATATGCATCAAATAAGTGGTTTACTAATGGATGGTTTCATTCAGGGGTGAGACTTTAATACTGGAAAAGTGCAAGGACTAACTCCAACCTGACCTCCAAATTATTCTCCATACAAAGTGATTCTTTCGGCTCTGCTTTTATTGGAAACTGAACAGCGGATAGTTTAAGGTTATAGTTTCAGTCAAAGACTGGAATGCAGGTATTCCATATGACTGAGAATTGGATTTAGATACGTCAATTACAGCACATCTGTATAGTGGGATACTATGCAAACATCAATAGGAACAAGGGAGACTTTAGACGCTGTTAGGAAAGGTTGTTTAAGATACATTATTAAGTGGGGGGGAAAAGCAAGTTGCAAAACAGTGGGTATAGTATGATCTCACTTGTATCAAAAATTAATAATAAAACATGTGGGTATAGAAAATTTCTAGAAGGATACACAAAAAATTGGTAAGTGTTTAACTTTGGGTGAGAATTTCATAGCTTATCCAAGCCCTCCTTACTATAATTATGTATTGTTTTTTGATATGGTTTGGCTCTGTGTCCAGACCCAAATCTCATCTTGAATTGTCATAACCCCCATGGGTTAAGGGTATGACAAGGTGGAGATAATTGAATCATAGGGGTGGTTTCCCCCATGCTGTTCTCGTGATACTAAGTGAGTTCTCATGAGATCTGATGGTTTTATAAGGGGCTTCCCCCTTCACTCAGCTCTCACACTTCTCCTTCCTGCCATTATGTGAAGAAGGACATGTTTTCTTCCCCTTCCACCATGATTGTAAGTTTCTTGAGGCCTCCCCAGCCATGCGGAACTGTAAGTCAATTAAATCTCTTTCCTTTACAAATTACCCAGTCTCAGGCAATTCTTTATAGCAGCGTGAGAACAGACAATTACACTTTTACATTTAAAAAATGGTTTTTGAAAAGCTAATTGAGAAAACAATGCAGTTTTGTTAAAAAGAATGAAGCATATTAGTGTTACTGAAGAAGTAAGATATGAAGGGAGAATCTGGATAGATATGAAGTAGTTATCTTGGTGGCCGGGCTAACACCTGTAATCCCAGCACTTTGGGAGGCCGAGGTGGGCAGATCACTTGAGGCCAGGAGTTCGAGACCAGCCTGGCCAACATGACGAAACCTCGTCTCTACTAAAAATATAAAAATTAGCCTTGCGTGGTGGTGTGTGCCTGTAGTTCCAGCTACTCAGGAGGCTGAGACAGGAGAATCGCTTGAACCCGGGAGGTGGAGGTTGAGGTGAGCCAGGATTGCGCCACTGCACTCCAGCCTGGACGAGACTACATGTCAAAATAAATAAATAAATAAATACATAAATAAAATGAAGTGGTTATCTTGGGGAGGTTAGAGTACAACAGACTTCCACCTTCTAAGTTAATTTCTGTAACATTTTAATAAGTAGGTATTTACGTTTATAATAATTTTAAAAACACTAAGCTAATACTGTTAAGTTGACTGTCTTTTATGACAATGAAGAAGCCTAAGCAAGACTTGTGCAAATGAATGGCCACCCTACCCCTTCAGGGCAGGGGCCAGGAAAGAATCTGCCAGCAAGACAATAATTTTTCTTAAGAAAATAGTGGGCTATCTATTCTGGCACACAAATCAATGAATGATCTTGACATTAACATTCTGGCCTCACAAACATGGATGCTCATCTGGGAAGGTGCTTGTGGCCGAATCCTGCGGCTGGGGTGCTTTACATTTAAAAATTCCCAGCCGGGCACGGTGGCTCATGCCTGTAATCCCAGCACTTTGGAAGGTCGAGGCAGGCGGATCATGAGGTCAGGAGTTTGAGACCAGCCTGACCAACATGGTGAAACCCTGTCTCTACTAAAAATACAAAAATTAGCTAGGCATGGTGGTGCACACCTGTAATCCTAACTACTCGGGAGGCTGAGACAGGAGAATCGCTTGAACCTGGGAGGCAGAGCTTGCAGTGAGCCAAGATTGTGCCACTGCACTCCAGCCTGGGCGACAAAGAGAGTCTCCATCTCAAAAAAAAAAATTCCCATTGTTTTACAGTGAGATACACTGGAACTATTAACTAATTTTTAAAAATTCTGGCTGCTTCCTTCTCTGTCTCTTTCCAGCCTGCAACCCCTTCAAGTGAAGCTGTTTCATGCTGGATGCCTCAAGGAAGAGAGGACAGCAGAAAGAGATGTCCTGGCTTTCGACTTTTAGAAACCTAGCTCAAAGTGAGAAAAGTGAGGGGCAGGAAAAAGGGTCCAGGGAAAGAAGTAAAAATGACGTAAGAGAATATCTCACTGCCAAGACTAGCAAATGGGGACCTGGGAGGTTCAGAGGTGAGGATCTGAGAGGACCAGGACTGGCCCCTGAGGCACTGTGCCTGGAGCGGAGACAGCATCCAGGGAGCTCCAAAATTCCTCTTAGAGAAGCTGAGTCAGCACCCCTGGTCCACAGAGTCTCCATCTAAGGGTTAAGATGTGGATCAAGAAAGGCCTGGAAGGCTGCAGGGCTTCAGGAGGGAATACAGGAGGCCACTCAGCCTGGGACAGAATTGTTCAATGGTTTGAACCCAAACACTGGGAGCACTCAATAGAAATCTGTCATGGTTTGGCAAGAGTGGGTTGGTGTTTCCAGAGCTGACTGGATCCCTCTCTACCTCTTATCTCTCTCTCTGCACCTGCTTCAGCCTTTCCTGTCACTGCCAAAGATCTTTTCCTGCTCCTCAGTCTATACAGCCTACCATGGCTGCTCTCAGACTCATACATCCTTGATTTCACACCCAGAGCCAGACTGACTTCTTTCTCGGGTCTCAGCACCTTATTCCTGAAGCCATTTGTGATTGGCCCAGCTTGGATCAGGTAGGTGCCCATCAGGCATTCATCCCTGGACCAATCTGCTGCACGTGGGGGTTGAGTCCATTGTATTAAGTCTGCAGATACTCCAATCTATGATGGGAGTGATGAGATGGGAGGGGTGGGGTGGTCTCTGAGCAGACCAGGTAATTTCCCCTTGGCTGCTCCTGGGAGACCATGAATATTCCCCCTGGCTTTCAAGGCTTGCCACACCTACCATCTTACCTCTGCCACTGTCTGCTCAACATGCCTGCCTGCCTCATTCAGTCTATCTTTCAATTAAAAAGAGGGTTTTTTGTTATTGTTTTTGTTTTTGAGACAGAGTCTCACTCTGTTGCCCAGGCTGGAGTGCAGTGGCACAATCTCTGCTCATTGCAACCTCCGCCTTCTGGGTTCAAGCCATTCTCCCTTCCTCAGCCTCACGAGTAGCTGGGATTACAGGTGCCCGCTACCACTGCCCAGCTAATTTTTGTAGTTTTAGTAGAGACAGGGTTTCACCATGTTGGCCAGGCTGGTCTCGAACTCCTGACCTCAGGTGATCAGCCCGCCTTGGCCTCCCAAAGTGCTGGGATTACAGGCGTGAGCCACTGTGCCTGGCCTAAAAAGTTTTTATTGTGTATTTTTCTTAACACAAAAGCAGCATATGTTCACTGTAGAAAGACAGACTCTTATGTGCCCAGAAGCACAAGTCTCTTGGATTCAGAAAATAAAAAATGATGTGGTCCAGAGAGGGAGGTGAACAAGTAACTCAGTGACATTTGTACTGAGCATTGTGATTGGGCTTGTCTACTCCACTAAAGGGCCAGGCACTCCAGAGCAGAGACAGTATCCACCACAGCATCAAAACAGTTCAAAGTAGTGCACAGGTTTTCTGTAAGCACCTGCCTGACTCAATGAACGACTGTACCCCTAGGCTCAGCCTGGCCAGGGTGGCCAGAGTGGCCAGAGTGGCTGGGAAATCTACTCAACCAGGGACAGGATTGTTTAATTGTTTGAACCCAAACACTGGGAGCACTCAATACAAATCTATTGTGGTTTGATAAGAGTAGGTCGGTGTTTTCAGAGTTGACTGCAAGATCAGGGTAATGTACTGTGGGCAACGACCCCCAATCCAAGCCCGAGTTTCCTGGATTGTGTTCAGGTTTGGGAGAGTTCAGGGGGTATTTTCCCAACTGGAGCCCTCTTTGGGTCCCCATGGCACCCTGAACCCATTTCCATTACAGCCCCCTTAGACTCTTGGGGCACTTTCTCATTCACACCTTGGTTTGCCTCTGGCAGAGAGCCACAGAAGGCAAAGACCTTTTCTTGTTCATCCCTGTATCCTTGAGAGCTTCCTTCCAGAGAGATGCAGTGCCTTCCTTCCAGAGGAAGGAAAGAAGGAAGGGAGGCGGGGGGAAGGAAGGGAAGGAGCCAATCTGCTTTTGTACACTGGGAAAAACGAACGTCTTCTTAAGGCGCACAAGCTCCGCCCCTCTTCAGGGTCGTGCACGTATTCTCCATATTCCGCGACTGTCACCTGTGGACGGCTAATAGCCCAGCCCTTCACTGGGCATTGCGCTTGGCTGCAGGGAACTGCTTTGCCAAAAGTTATGGCTCTATCTGTGTGGCCTGTGGCCAGTGACTGGCAGATGGAGGCACAAAGGCCAGCCCTTTGTCTCAATTAAGGACAACTCTGGAGCATCCTGCAAGACTGGATGAGGTATCTGTTGCAACCACATTTGGGGTCATTTTCTCTCCGCCCAATCCTGTCTTCTCAGTTTCCTTACAGATATATCTCCTGAGAGCACTCCCCAATAAACCTGCGTGTACCTCCTTGTCTCAGTGTATCTTTCCAACCGAAGACACTCACCTCGCAGACTCTGGGAACCCGCGGGATATCTGGAGCCTCCATTAAAGGCTGTGGTCACTCACCCACCTGGGACTCCCTTTCCTAGAGACCAAGGAAACTCTGCGCACCGTTCTCAACACCAGACCATGTGAGGCTGAGGGAGAGGCACTGGAATGACAGAATCTGGAAGCCCTGGGTTCTGCCACTGGTGAGCCGGGTGACTTACGCAAGTCCATTAACTCCTCTGACCCACAGGGTTCTCAAATGGAAAACAAGGAGAGGAATTTCCTATCTCATAGGGTTAATTCAGAATTCATAAGTGAATGGGCTTTGCACAGTGCGGGACACAAAGTAGAAATACACAAGTGTGAAAGTTTGGCTTTCAGAGTTTCCTGCCCATCTCCAGCTCCTTACCTCCCTCTATTCCCACCCTCTTTCCACACATCATTCCAGGACAGGTGTGGCCAGCAGCAGAAGGGCCAACTGACCCCCACCAGGGGACCTGTGGCTTTGGCTCTCCACAGTGACTTGGCATACTCTGAAATGCAAGTCACTTAAGGTCTATTAAAAGGTAAGTCATGGGCAGGCACGGTGGCTCACGTCTGTGACCCCAGCACTTTGGGAGACTGAGGCAGGTGGATTACTTGAGGCCAGGAGTTTGATGCCAGCCTGGCCAAAATGGTGAAACCCCGTCTACTAAAAATACAACAATTAGCAGGCCATGGTGGTGCACAACTGTGGATGCAACTACGAGGTGGGAGAATCGCTTGAACCTGGGAGATGGAGGTTGCAGTGAGCCAAGATCACGCCACTGCACTCTACCCTGGGCCACAGAGCGAGACTCCATCTCCAACAACAACAAACAAACAAACAAACAAACAAACAAACAAACAAAAACCAAAGTAAGTCACGTCCACTGTTCCCACGGCTTCCTGTCTTTCTGACCCTTTTCTGCAACTAAACCTCTTATTTTCTCCAGCCACATCAGCCTCTAGCTGTGCATCACTCATACCAGACGGACTCCCACCTGGGGTCTTCACACTTGCCACCCTCTTGTCCTAGAACAGCTTCCCACCCAGCTCACGCTCTCCTCTCCTTCAAATTCTTACCCGAAGGTCAGAGAGGCCTTTCCTGACACCCCTGCCCCATTAAAAATAGCAGAACTCCCCAGCCCTGCCTATCCCAACTCTCCACTTCAGCACTCCTCACCATCCAACATGCCGTGTGGTTTCTTTATTCACTGCTTGTCTTTCTCCATCGGAAGAGAGGACAGTCTACTGTCTCCCAGTACCTACAACAGCATCTGGCATGAAATACATGCACAACATGTTTTGTTAAGTGAATGAATGAGCCTGTTTGTATGCTTCACAGGCAGATGAAACTGAACAAAGCAAATCCACTAGTGAAACCAGGGCAAATTGATACCAACCCTTGGAAAAGGAGGGATAAAAGTCCCCAAGCTTGGCTAGAATCTAGTTTGTGCCAGGCCAAGGCAGTACCTAGGATCTCTCCTGCCACCCCAACCAGGAGCTTCTTGAGGGCAGGAGCCATTGCCCCACTATCTCTCTATTAGCCGCTCAGTGGCCAGATCGGTCCCTGGCAAGTGGAAAAAAGGCTGTGATCCAATGAGTTTGGGAAGGATTAAGTAAAGTTAAACAGGTTTCCCAACTCCAGGATTTTTCAGAGCACCTCTCTTTTTTTAAAATGGAGTCTTGCTGTGTTGCCCAGGCTGGAGTGCAGTGGTGCAATCTCAGCTCACTGCAACCTCTGCCTCCCAGGTTCAAGCGATTCTCCTGCCTCAGCCTCCTGAGTAGCTGGGACTACAGGCACATGCCACCACACCTGGCTAATTTTTTTGTATTTTTAGTAGAGGAGGGGTTTCACCGTGTTAGCCAGGATGGTCTTGATCTCCTGACCTCGTGATCTGCGTGTCTCAGCCTCCCAAAGTGCTGGGATTTACAGGCATGAGCTACTGTACCCAGCCCAGAGGCTTTCATATGTAAATATAAGTTATAAGTCCAAATGGGGGCTTATGTTTTGAAAAGTTTTCCAAACTATCTGACCATGGAATCCATCTTTCTTTTTCCTTTTCTTTTTGAGACAGAGTCTTGCTCTGTCCCCTAGGCTGGAGTGCAGTGGCACAGTCTCAGCTCACTGCAACCTCCACCTCCTGGGTTCAAGAGATTCTCATGCCTCAGCCTTTGTAGTAGCTGAGATTACAGGCCCATGCCACCACACCCGGCTAATTTTTGTATTTTCAGTAGAGACTGGGTTTTGCCATTTTGGCCAGGCTGGTCTTGAACTCCTGGCCTCAAGTGATCTGCCCGCCTCAGCCTTCCAAAGTGCTGGGATTACAGACATGAGCCACTGAGCCTGCGGAACCCATTTTTCAAGGAGAGTAAAGGATCCACAGAGTATGCTTTGGGAAACAGTGGCATAACCTCACTGTCTGAAATGCAAGGGATTCTGGAGGAAATCTAGTGCTCTACATCCTCTTCACAGAGGAGGAAGTGAGAAGTGAGAGAGGGAACCCCAGAGTGGGAACCGGAGGTACTGCACATCACAAGGCAGATCAGAAGTGAGGCTAGGGCTAGAATCAGCCATCTCTAGCCTCCAGAATACATGCTGCTTTCAGTCCTGACTCTGGGGTTCTGGACCTTGGATTATCAGGCCTGCTTTGCTCACTTGCTCTTAACAAGTGCCAGGAACTTAAAAGAGGAAAGGCCTCAGAGATGTGGAAGTCCCACTGCTGACATCACTTGGTGTTCTGGCTTCTGCTTCCTGCCATGACCCAACTCTGGGCTTGTAATCTGTGCCTGGGAGCCCAATGTTTCCCACCTACACCTCCTTCCTTGCCCCCCCACCCCTCTCTGGCTTAGGTGTCATATTAGTCCATTCTCATGCTGCTATGAAGAAATACCTGAGACTGGGCATGGTGGTTCATGCCTGTAATCCTAGCACTTTGGGATGCTGAGGTAGGCGGATCACTTGAGGTCAGGAGTTCGAGACCAGCCTGGCCAACATGGTGAAACCCTGTCTCTACGAAAGATACAAAAATTAGCCAGGTGTGGTGGCACGCACCTGTATTTCCAGCTAGTTGGGAGGCTGAGGCATGAGAATTGCTTGAACCTGGGAGGTGGAGGATGCAGTGAGCCGAGATGATGCTACTGTACTCCAGCCTGGGTGACAGAGGGAGACTGTCTCAAAAAAAAAAAAAAAACAAAAAAAAAAAACAAAACCTGAGACTGGTTTAATACCTGAGAGAGGTTTAATTGACTCACAATTCTGCGTGGCTGGGGAGGCCTCAGGAATCTTACAATCATGATGGAAGACATCTCTTCACAGGGTGGCAGGAGAGAGAATGCGTGCCTTCACTCGGGCGAAGGGGGAAGCTCCTTATAAAACCATCAGATCTTCAGTGAGAACTCACTCACTGTCACGAGAACAGCATGGGGGAACCGCCCCATGATTCAATTATCTCCACCTGGTCCTGCCCTTGACATGTGGGGATTATTACAATTCAAAGTGAGATTTGGGTGGGGGATACAGAGCCAAACTATATCAGGTGTTCTCAAAGTGTGGTTCTGGGACCAGCAACATCAGCATCACCTGGGTGCTTGCTAGAAACGCAGACCCTCTAGATTCACCCCAGACCTACTGAATAAGAGACTGTGGGGGTGGGCCCAGCAACCTGTGTCTTCACAAGCCCTCAGGACGTTGTGACTCAGGCTAAAGTTTGGGAACCACTGCCCTCAACCATGCTAACTCAGACTACGCAGCTCCAGAGAAGGGCCTTTCCTGGGCCTTTCAGTCGCCCAGTGACAAGGTAACCTCCAGGGCTCTTAGGAAGGATCATGGAAAGCCCAGGGCACAAAATCTCCAGAGTTTCTTATAGAGCTCAGTGGGTTCCAACCACTTGAACTTGTCACCACCTAAACCCTGAAGTTAATTTACTCTCTGCTTCATTTCATTCGTTGGTCTAATCCATAGCTGCAATTTTATAAAACACAGACCTGGGCTGGGGAGTTTTTCAGGGTCCCATTCTGAAATAAATCATGGCAGTTGGTGGGCTATATGACACATGCATGGGGTGTCTGGAAGCATCTGAGTTCTACCTCAGTCCATGTAAGCCGAGGTGGGGGGTCTTTTTAGTGCATCAAGAGAGGTGCCTCTATTGAGTTCAATAGGTCCTTTTGGGGAATCCATCTGCTTCCCTCATTTCTATTCAGGTTGAAGTGGGCATGTGGGACTTTTGTAAAGAAACTGTAATCCCAGGGTTGCTGCATGGAATAATTGCAGGGAATACCATTGTGCAATGCGAGGTCTGCATGGCCACACATGATGGTCCCAGAACACTGTGTTAGTCCATTCTTGCATTGCTATAAAGAAATGCCTAAGAGTGGGTAATGTATAAAGAAAAGGAGTTTCATTGGCTCACAGTTTTGCAGGCTGCACAGGAAGCATAGCAGCTTCTGTTTCTGGGGAGGCCTCAGGAAACTTACGATCATGGTGGAAGTTGAAGGGTAAGCAGGTACATCTTACATGGCCAGAACAGGAGGAAGAGAGAGAGGAAGGAGGTTTCACACACTTTCAAACAACTGTCTCATGAGATAGTGAGATCTCATGAGAATTCACTATCTCGAGGACAGCACCAGGCAGGGGAGGCCGGGGAGGATGGTGTTAAGCCATGAGAAACCACCCTCATGATCCTATCACCTCCCACCAGGCCCCACCTCCAGCATTGGGGATTACATTTCAACATGAGATTTGGGTAAGGACACAGATCCAAACCATATCAGACCCCTACCCTCCTTGCTGTCACTCAGAAAAAGGACAACCCCTTCTTTTCCAACCCCCACCCCCAACTGGCTTCACAGATGGGCAGGAAGCTCCTCAAATGTGCCCATCAGAAGGGTGGCTGGGCGAAGGTAGTCCACTATCTGCTCCCCACCAAGCACCACAGCCCTGGTGGTCTCCAGATTGCATCTCTGGTCACTGTCTCAGCTCCCATGGCTTATGCTTCCTGGGGGAGAGTGTAGATAATCTGGGTACCCACCCACTCCGCACTTATCCATGACCCACTCTCTCCTCCCTCCCTCCCTCAGCCCAGGCAGCAGTGCCTCTGCTACGGCAGCCCTCCATCCATCCTCGTCATTCAGAGGCCTCTGAAAGTATGCCTGTCAATATAATGCACGGCCTGTTGAGGGGAAGTGACATTTTGAATAGTGGACACTTTCTGGGAGCATTCATCCTAGGTCAGCCTCGTGATAAATAAATACATTCGGAGTTTGAAGTCAGCAGGCAGGATACAGGGACCAGAACATAAGCACAGATGCACACACCATAAGGCTGAGTTGATGGGGTGGACATGGGATGTGACAGAAAGGGAAAGAGGGAAGGCCCCACAAGCAGATTTTGGGGGCAATTTATTCCCTTTCTTCCTGGCACCTCTAGGGAAAACAGGAAGCAAAAGAAGCTGCAATTTCCTTTATTCCTGAACCACAAGAGGGTCCCTGTTTCCTACCACCCTGTCTGTTCCTCACCTGTGCCTCTCCACACCCCCCAAACCCCAGTCCCGATCTTAATTACCCCTAACAGTGCCCTAAACAAAGTATTTATAAGGCTTACTGTGTTTGTCTTCCCGTTCCTATTAATAAAGTCTGGGAATGTAGGAAAGAAATATGGGCAGGTGACAGGGTATTTAATGGTGCCTCACCTTAAATGCATTTTAAAATATGTAAATCAATAAAAAAATTATTTGTAATAGCAGCCTAAGAGTGCTGGTTAGCCTGGCGCGGAGTGAAATGCATGCTACAAGCCCTATTACCATACATCCTGGGAGCTGTAGTTAGGATTAATCTGTCAAAGGGGATGGTTTAGTGTTGATGAATATGACATGTGACCATTAACGATGTTGATTTTATCTCCCGAGATTAGCATGATTTACTTCGGATGGATAATAATGTCATTTGCTTGATGCAGTAGATCTGTTTACGAGCTGATTAAATTGTAAGGCCTTGCCTCATTTCATGCTATTTGGTTTACAGCTTCATTACCACAATCACAAAAGCTGGGGAAATGTCCCACATTCCATGTCACAATAAATCACTGCTTCACGTTGCTGGGATGGATTTTAGCAGTTCTGCCCAGCATGGACTGTTCTTGGCTCCCCACTAATCTGTGATCCAGAATACATTAGGCGGATCTTCAGGAACACTGGAATGAGAGGGGGAAGGAATCCTCTTGGATCTTTTAATTGAGTGAGATTAAGGAAGTCCTTGAGTAATTAGCTGTAACAAATTACCTTATTATTTAGACAGTGAAGTCACTGTTTTTGTTGCAGGTATGATTATCATAAATATGCAGAAAAGTGACACTCGAGGAACCAGAGGGAAGCGTGGACGCAAATTTCATTTTTGTCCTGTGATCCTTTGTTGCAGGAGAGAGGCCGTCCAAATGCAAGGTGGGCAGGGGGTCCTCATCCCGTGCTTCTTCCAGGTGGGGTGGGAGGGGGTGCACGCCACACACCCACAGCATGGCCTGCTCAGCACCTCTGGGTGGGAAGTGGCTGAAGTGGAAGGAATAGAGTGTCTGGTAACATGGGTTAGAATAGAAGTGTGTGAAGCAGACGTGCTCACTCTATGCCAAACCTGTGCCCAGACTGACCTGGCAGTAGAGACTCTCCCTTCAGTGCATGAGGGAGAGGGAAGAACAACAGAGATGGAAAAGGCAGGGCTACTTACCCCTTGGAAGACTGCGGAGGCAGATTTAACACAGGCCTGAAATGACTGTCTTCATTTCCGGAATACCTAAGAGGTTTAGAGCGCTTACCACCTTCCAGGTCCTGTTCTCCCCAGTTACATAACCCTGGGAAGTTGGGACCATTATTCTCATCCTATGTTACAGATGAGGAAACTGAGGCTCAGGGAGCAACATGCCCATGGTCACAGAGCCAGCCAGCTACAGAGCTGGAGTTTGAACCCAGACAATGGGGCCCTGGAGCTCAGCATGGTACCTATAGGCCACTGAAGCAGGCTCTAATGACTCAGGGTGAGGAGGGCACATTTTCAGGATTTTTGCTTCTGACTCCAGAATTAAAGCCCATAACACCGAATGGGCCCTGTCTGGGAAGGATTTAAGATCAGCAATAATGAGAAGCACTGAGGCCAGGTCTTGAGTGGAAACTTTAGTAAGGTTTTGCACTAAGCGAAATCAAAAAGGATGTGAAACTGCTTCCTCGAGATTCCGCCTTTGGAAATAGAATGCAGTCATGTCAAAGAGCAAAGGTGGCTTCTCTGCATCTCAGCTCAGAATGTCCCTAAAATACCAAGAGACAAAGGGGAAAAAATGTGGCCCCTGAAAATTCTGCAGAAGAGGTAATATTGTTTCAAAGTTCCATGCAATTTTACCTCTGAACTTCAGACTTAGCCCTCAAGTGCCTGCACCCACTAAAAAGAACCCATCATGATCCCCTTATGGCAGTGGCCATACAGACCTCAAATTGCATCATGGCATTCGCTGGAATTATTCAGTGCAGCTGAAATTATAGTTTCTTTATGAAAATCCCACACACTCACTCCAACCTGGAAAGAAATCCAGGCCCTCCAATCTCCATTCCTTCTTTCTCCTGTAATGAAACCCTGATTTGTAATTGATTTTAACAAAATAAAGACTACCTTATCTAGCCTCTCTTGTAGCTAGATGGGTCTTGTGACCGAATTCTGGCCAATAAGATGTAAGAGGAACTGTTGTGGCAACTTCTGGGATGTGCGTGTGTAATTTTTGTTTGTTTGTTTTGTTTTGTTTTGTTTTGAGACAGGGTCTTGCTATGTTGTCTAGGCTGAAGTGCAGTGGTGCCATCACAGGTCACTGCAGCCTCAACCTCCCAGGATTAAGCAATCCTCGTACTCAACCTCCCCAGTAGCTGGGACTACAGGCACACGCCACCATGCGTGGCTAATTTTTTTTGGTAATTTTTGTAGAGATGAGATCTCACTATGTTGCCCAGGCTGGTGTCAAGATCCTAGCTTTGAATCCCCCACCTCAGCCTTCCAAAGTTCTGGAATTACAGGCATGAGCCACTGTGCGTGGCCTGGGATGTGTTCTTAAAGGGAAGGGGTACACTTGTCTCTTCTTATCCCTGTTGGCTGAGAGGGAGATGTGATAGCTGGCACTCATGCAACCAGTATGGACCATGTGAAGAGGATAGTGGAGCAACAAAATAGAACTTTGAGTCTCTGATAACTTCATGAATTTGCCATGCCAATCCTGGGCTGTCTGCCTCCAGATTTCAATTGTGTGTATATGTGTGTATATGCAGTGGGGGGACAAATGGATAAAGAGAGTTATTTTTATTTTCTGTCACTTGCCACAGAACCTAATTCTTTTTTTTTTTTTTTTTTTTTGAGACGGTCTCACTTGGTGGCTCAGGCTGGGCACGATCTCTGCTCACTGCAACCTCTGCTTCCTGGGTTCAAATGATTCTCCCATCTAAGCCTCCCAAGTAGCCGAGACTACAGGCATAAACCACCGTGCTCAACTAGTTTTTGTATTTGTTTTGGTAGAGACAGGGTTTTACCATGTTGGCCAGGCTAGTCTTGAACTCTTGACCTCAAGTAATCCACTTGCCTTGGCCTCCCAAAGTGCTGAGATTATAGGCCTGAGCCACCACACCCAGCCTACAGAACCTAATTCTAATAAACAAACCCATAATTCAGTTCAGCCATGAGCCAAAATGGTGGTAGTCAAATACTCCCTTAAAGTATGAGGGAGTCATACTTTTTTTTCATGTTTCAGTGGTATGTTTAATTAAACAAATGCTCATGACAGATTTTCACAACAGCAACAAATGTTATTTCACAACATCAAATCTTCCTTACTAAGGAAAAAATGGGAACAACAACAAGGCTGATGGATTTGGATTATTTTTCATGTTTCCTGGAGGTAAAAGCAGTGTCCTCACTTGTATTCCTCTGTTTCCTCATGTCGGAGACTATCTGTTTCCATTCTCTTTACCTCCTGTCTGGCTGTGTGTCCCCAGAAGGCAGCCTGGATTTTGACAGCAGCAACCTCTTCTTTTTCCTTATCTTCCTCAGAAGAGTCTAAGATGGTGACTGGTGTCTCTTCCTCCTTCCCAGATATTGGAGAGTTTTCTTGTTTAGGATCACATTTCTCAGGTGGTTCTTGCTCCTCGAATGCATGACTGTTCTAGAAGCAGTCTTCTACCTGAGTCCCCCATTCTGCTGGATCAAAAGTGGTTTTCTCTCTTTTCTCTGGAAAGCTGTCAAAATATGCTGCTGAAAAAGCTGTATATTATCTGGTTGCTCTCTCAGAATCTCGTGGGTCAGCTCTTTAAGAAGACTCCCAAATCCTTGCAGAATTCAGTAGTGGGTATTGGAGAATGGAATCGACATCCTCTTGGTGAGAACTGCCTATGGAGCCTCCTCTTTCTCTGGGAGCTGGTGCCGCTGGTCCAGCTTACTTCCTCCTCTGACCTCATGTTCTAGGGATGCATGATCTCTCTCTTCCGGGGCAATTCAGGACCAGCACTGTCCAGCCTGCATCCTTCTCACTGATATCTGCCTTTCTTCCCCTAGGCTTCCTAACACACTGTTCTGGATTCTCTGGTTGAAGGTTCAGCTGTGGCTGCAGCTCTTGACTTGCTCTTGATGTCAGGACACTGGGTTGGAAACCCGAGGGGCCCATGGTCCTCACTGTGTAACCTGGGAGAAGGTTGGGCTTTTACACATGAGTCCTTGTGATTTTTCTCAAACGGATTCTTCCCCATCCCAGCACACACCTTGCAGCCTCTTGACACAGCACCCATCCATCTAGGGCTGGGGGAAAACCAGAATTTTCTGAGCAGCAAACTCTATTCTAGGGTGCTCCTCAGCCCCCATTCCTCCTGATGTCTACCACAGGTCCAATCCTCTTCCTCTAAGGCTCCAGCTCCTCTTGCCTGAGTTTCTCCCCACTTCTGCTTTCTTTTCTGGGATTTTCAGACCTCCAGGGTCCTGGGAGACCAGGGCAGAGGTCATCCCACCAGAGCATGTATTGGTGACTGCAATCTCTGCCCCTCAGACCCCAGCATTTCCTGAGCTCTGTGGGCCGCCCAGTCATACCCTCACCCAGGCAATCTTGGAGTCACTTTGTGACTCAGCCGCTCAGTCTCCTGGTCACTTAGTCACTCAATCAGCTCTTCAGTAGTTAAATCAACTAACCAGTCACATGCTTGGGCCCTTGGCCAGGTGCTCAGATACTTCTTACTCCGCCATTTCATTTGCTATCTGTTCATTGATCAGCCATTCACTGAACCTGAATGAGCCAGCCCTGTGCTAAGTTAGTGGGGATAAACAGACACCAGGTACAAACCCTGTCCTGAACCAGGGCAGCTGCCAGTCTGTGTCCATCAGTCATTGGTCTGGCAGTCTGTTGGCTGTTTAATTGATCTATTGGTCAATCAGCATGCCAGCTATTTGATCAATGGCCAGATCCTTGCCCTGGCAGGCACTAGTCCTTGTGCTGAACTCTCAGGGTGTGTAGTCATCAGTCCATTCTTCAAAGGTGATTAGGAGACCTCAAAGGCTCCAGGAGGAGGTGCTCTGGAGCTGTGATGGAAGTTTAGGACGAGTCTGGCTCCTGTGGGGACTGGAAGGCCTGTGGGGCTTGCTCCCAAGGCAGGCCTCAGCTCAGGCGCTGGGAGATGTGGGGCAGGAGATGCGGTCTGCTCTGTGTGGTGGGCGCTCCTGTCTGAGAACACTGAGGGCCCTGGATTCCAGCCCCCCTTTCTCCCTCCCTCCTGGTGATGGTGCAGACAGACACACACACACATGTGCATACACACACTGATAATCTCACACATGCACACACAGACTCACACCACACACATAAACTCATGAACTCAGATATATGATCACATATAAATTCACAAACACACACACACACACTCGTACACACTTTCCCATATGGACTCACACAGGCACCAGCACACACTCATAAACACGTAGAGTGTCACTTGGGCTTGTCCAAAAGTAAGTTTGTCCCTCATCACAGGCAGGCCCCCACAGATAGCCCCATGCCACACTCAGAGATAGGTCAAGTAGCACTCTTACATCAAGGCAAGTGCCACATGGACACAACTCCCTTGTCACATCCTCACTCCTAGCCCCTAGCTGGGTAGCTACCCAGCCAGGCCCCTAGCAGGGACACAGCCCTGTAGCCCTGCAGCCCAGCACCCAAATGATGCTCTGGCCATGGAGCCCTGTGCACCTCCCCAAAGCCGCCACCTGGTTGGGGGCATGCTCAGAGTTTGAGGAACCCTGACTCCCCACACTGGGGCCACATTCCCTCTTGAGCCAGTTTTCCTCTGAGGTCTCTTGTCCCCACAGGAGGTGATGCCTCTGGCCACCTCCCTGTCCCCAGCCCCCTGGGACTACCCGTTGGTCTCGAGTCTTCCTCGCTGACCTTCATCCCTCTGCCTCTCCAAGTCTGATGTTGTTCCTCACACAGATGCTCAAAGGGAACTCGGACACCTTTCTGTCCTTGGTGCTGAGACCCCATGCTATCCTCCCTGTTCTCTGCTACCAGACCACCCTTCTCGAGATGGAGATAGATGAGGGATGGGGAGCTGGGAATGTCCTTTTAAGGGGGTTCACTACGGGGCCACGCCAAGGGCAGAGCCTAGGGGAGGGACAAAGAGGTGGCCATCTTAGGGACCCGGAGGCCAGCAAGGCAGTGAGCTGAGAACCAGAAACATGGATAGAGGGACTTGCTACAGCTGGAGAAAGGCCAATCAGGAGACACACAGGAAGGTCACCGAGGTCACCCCTCTTCTGTGTGGCTGGGAGCATTCTCTTGGGATGGGCAAAGTGATACTGGCCTGTCTCAGTTATCTACTGCTACAAGAAAAAGAGTCTCAAATCAAGGGGCTTAAAAACAAGCCCAACTTTTATTTTATTCACAAATTGGCAATTTCGATGAGGCTTAGTGGGGAGGGCTCATCTTGCTCCACTCCATTTTGGTCAGCTGGGGCGGCCCAAAGGCTGGGCCAGGAGTTGTCTGAACCTCGTTCACTCATGTGGCTGGCACTTGACACTGCTGTTGGCTGGGGCTTCAGCTGGGGCTGTTGGCCAGAACACTCCCACATGGCCTGTCCTGTGGCTGCATGGCTTCCTCACAGCGTGGTGACTGGGTCCCAGGGGTGTGCATTTCCAGAGGAAGCTGTTTCACTGGTTACAATTTAGCCTTGGAAGTCCCATGGCATCACTTCCACTCCAACCACAGTCGAGGAAGGAGTGTCAGCTCCATAGTGTGAGAAGAGTATATGGGATGGGATATATTGGTGGCACCAATGATTGGAAAATACAACTGGCAGAATGACTGTTCTTCATAAACCTTCCTCATAAGTTTCAGCCTCCACCCTTACTCTAGCTTTCTTCTTCTGTTTTTTTTCTCCTTGGGTACACATCACTCACACCCCAGGTTTCAGCTTTCTCTTCTCTGTATACAATTCACAAATTTACAGCTCCAGCCCTGATGCAATGCAGGCATCAGAAACTCAAGCCATACAAAAGTCTATCTCCCTGCCAAAGCCTGCTCTCCCTCTAGAATTTCTTCCAGGTACCCAGGCTTGGGTTCTACTTCATCCATTCCCCCATTTCCCCTGGCACATGGAACAACGAGAGACTGGAGATGAAGCCAGAAACTACATTTCACAGCCTCTCTTGCAGCTGGGTGTAGCCACGTGACTATGAGCAACTTCTTTCTCAGCTGTTTGAAAGGACACTGTGCGCTTCTTCCTCCCTCTACCCTTCTGTGGCTGGAATATGCCCAGATTTGATCACAAGAATGAGCACAATATCCTAGGGGACAAAGGAGCTCCAAGATGGAAAGAATCTGGGCCCCTGAATGACATCATGAAGCAGAGTAGCCACAGAGACCATTACCTGAGAGAGAAACTTCTTTCTGATTTAGGTCCCTGTATTTGTTTTACCATTGCGTAGCCCAATACCTGAGTCTAAAGGCCTCAGGATCTTCTTTGCCTTCCTGCTGTCCATTCCAGCTCAGCCATTCACCAGGTAGAGTCCATTCATTCTACCTTCTCACTGCTTCCTGGAACTGTCCTTGCTTTGCTTGTCCTGCAGCTTCTCCCTTGTTTCCAGCTCTCACTTTCTCCCTCTTAACTACAAGACCTCCACATTGGTTTCTTTATATCCAGTCTCTCATTGTTCCATCCCATAATGTTCTTCCTCTGGTCAAAGACCTCCAATGGCTCCCTATTGCTTATTGAAGAACAAGACATGATCTTTCCTGCTTCCATCCCTTTGATCCTGCTGGTCCTTCCTCCTGGATCCCCACATCTGCCATTTTCTAGCCATCAAATGCCTATTCATCATCCAAGCCCAGATCAAGTGCTGCCTCCTCCCCAATGACTTTCACATGTTTCTATTTGAGTTCATCCTGGGCCTCCACTGATTATATCCCTCATCACAGCCCGCCTTAAGGCAACAGTTGTCTCCATGACCCACTAGACTGGACAGTAAGTTATTTGAGGGCAGAGACCCTGTCCTAGTCATCTTCCCATTGCCTCCACTCCTAAGATAATGCTGTGCATGCAGCAGGTGCTCAGTATGTGCTTGCCAGTGAACACTCACTTTCCATGGCTGGAGGCTCACAACTCTGTCTGGGCACTGTTCTTGCCACAGGTGATCAGGGTTGTCTTCCCTCTGGCCTTGAGGGCTTCCCCAGAGAATCTCGGAGTAACTGAGGGGTACTGTCCTCCTCACACTTCCCTGGGGCCTGGGGAAGGAGCAGCTGTGAACATTCTGTTTGCTCTGAGTGCAGAATCTGTGAGTGGAAGTGCACAGGTTTTATTGGCAAGGGCTTTAGAATGAGACAGACCCAGCTTTGAATTTCAGCCCCACCACTTTTTAGCTGTGGGACTTCAGGCATACTGTTTAACCTCTCTGAGTCTCAGTTTTCTCTTTTGTAACATGAGGTTACTGTAGCTACTTATCTCCTACAGGTCTTGTGAGGATATAAAAAGATAATGTAGAGAAAGCACTACATACAGTATTTGGCACAAATAAAGTGCTCACTAAATGGTATCGATAGTCATAATCCAATTTCTTTCCTGATATTCTATCTGGTAAGAGTGGATCAGGGCAGGTTTCACACTAGGCCTGGTCCACTGGAATCCTTGTTGTCAGATGGAGGTTTCTCTGTGGACATGGGTCAGAGGATGTGCCTTGTCACAAATGAGTTGAGTTAGGGCTGGGTTTTGCTGGGTGCTCCCAGAAGGTGGAGGAGAGGGAGCAGGGCTGGTGTCCAATGGGGTGAGGGTGAGGGGCTGGCTGTTTGCTAAGCCCAAAGTGGCTGGGTTAAACCATATCTGGCTGGCAGGAGCCTATAGCCAATGGTACAATGTCAGGGGTAAGATGTGGCAGACTTCAGGGGCTTCCAGGCAGCCGAGGGCTCTCTGCATCAGATGGACTGCCAGAATCATCCCACAGCGCTCAGTTTCCTCTGGTGTAAAGGATCTGGATCTATGTGGGAGGAGGGGTCCAGGACCCCACATGAGCAGGCTTGGTTTCCAGCAGAGGAGAGGTACTGAGGGCAGTTGGAAGTGGCCCACATACAGTGGGGTCAGAGAGGAAGATTACACTCACCCTAAATACCCTACACGCTAATCCTGGGGACAGCAGACCATGTCCAAGTCCTCCTCACTGGCAGGGGGGGCCACTGATTCGGGGCCTGGACAGCTGGATCTGCAGGTTGCAGCCATTTGGACTAGAACAGGTGGGGCCAGTGGTGAGCTGGTAAATGGTGAACAAACAGCTCTTTGGTTGGGGGGGAATCTTTCATTTGTAGTACTTGCCCATTGCTGTGGTATAAATATTCCCACCATGGCTGATTTCAAGCCACTAACATAACATCACTGAGTGAGGAGTTGGGAAGAGATGTGCACATATGGCTGTTGGGAGCCAGTAGGAGCTGATTCCAGCACACCACTGGGTGGGGCCTCACACCTGCATTTGGGGAGAAAGGCAGGTATCTGTGGCTTCAGTGTACGGAGAAATAAAGGTCACTATGCAGTGTAGCAAAGAGTGAAAGGCACAAGAGTAATAGACCCTGGAGCCTAATACACTATAACAAATCCCAGCTCTGCTACTTCTTGGTTGTGGGGTTTTGGGCAAGTCACTTTGCCTCTTTGTGCCTCAGTTTCCCCATCCATAAAGTGGGGCTAATGATAGTGCCTCTTTCATAGAGTTCCAGTGAGGTTGCACAAGTGTACACTGGGCTGTAGTGGGTTGACAGAAATGTTACTTATTGCAGTTGATCACACAGAGTAGTTGGAATGTCTCATTGGTCAGAATAATTTATAAAGGAAAACCCAGAGCCCCTCAGGTCATGTCCAAAGGCCCTGCTTTTTTATCTTTAAAATCTTGGATTTCCTTCAAGGTCAAGGATTTAAAATCTGCAGGCCCATGAACTACATGAAATTAAGTTTCCCACATTAAGCATGTGGACTCATTTCTGTAAAGAGGGGCCACAGCTTTCATTAATTGTCAAAAAAAGGTTGAGGTTTCTGCATCCTTCCCTCAACCCACAAAAGGCTTAAGAACTGCTGATGTGGAGCGTGTAGAATTCCCACACCCTAGGAATTGCCTAATTGCCCCAGAAGGGTTTTGGAGGAGAGGAGATGTTTGTAAAGTGTATGAAAGAAAAATGGCAGAGATGGAGAGACACACAGAGAGTCAGCCGAGAATTCTGAGATGTCTCTTCCTTGTTGAGACCTAAGGCTGGAGGAATCTTCCAGCAACGGGACAACCAAAAGGCTCACATTCATACTCAGTGCCCCTCCTGGTTCCTGCATTCTCCTTACTCCCTCTAGTTTCCCAGGGGTCTCCTCTTCTCTTCTCCAAGTCCCCCTCTCCTCCCAGTGCCCTCTTGGACCCAGTATAGGTGTCCGCTGGGCCACCTCTTTGTAGGTGCATAGAGGTAGGGTTAAAAGTCGCTCACATGGGCCAGGCGCAGTGGCTCATGTCTGTAATCCCAGCACTTTGGGAGGCTGAGGTAGGCAGATGACTTGAGATCAGGAGTTCGAGACCAGCTTGGCCAACATGGTGAAACCCCGTCTCTACTAAAAATACAAAAATTAGCCGGATGTGGTGGCGCATGCCTGTAATCCCAGCTCCTGTAATCTCAGGAGGCTGAGGCAGGAGAATCGCTGGAACCCGGGAGGCAGAGGTTGCAGTGAGCTGAGATCATGCCACTGCATCCCAGTCTGGGCGACAAAACGAGACTCCATCTCAAACAAACAAAACAAAACAAAACAAAACTCACATGTTGCTAAGATTCAGTGACACCATTTGTCTTCTTTATGGTTGGATTTTGTTTCTTTCAGGTTTCTGTAGTTACACTATAATTATTTAAGGCAAGGTCTGCCTCCGTTTTGGGTTGGAGGCTGTATTCAGTTTTTTATTTTTATTTTTTGAGATGGAGTCTCGCTCTGTCGCCTAGGCTGGGGAGCAGTGGTGTGATCTCCGCTCACTGCAAGCTCCACCTCCCCGGTTCACGCCATTCTCTCACCTCAGCCTCCAGAGTAGCTGGGACTACAGGCACCCGCCACCACGCCCGGCTAATTTTGTTTTTGTATTTTTAGTGGAGACAGGGTTTCACTGTGTTAGCCAGGATGGTCTCGATCTCCTGACCTCATGATCCGCCTGCCTCAGCCTCCCAAAGTGCTGGGATTACAGGCATGATTTCTTTTTTTTTTTTTAATCAGTAACATGGAAGCAGGAGGCAGATAGGGTTAATATGCTACTGCCTTTCCACCCAGCTTTGCTTTTCTCCTTTTTTCTTCTTCTTCCTCTTTATTTCCATCTCCCTTTCCCAATATAATTCTTCTTCCTCTTCCCCTCCTCTTCCTCCTCCTTCTCCTCTTCCTCCCTCCTCTTCCTCCTCTTCCTCCCCCTCCTCCTCCTCTTCCTTTTTCTCCTCTTTCTTCTTCCCTCCTCCCCCTCCTCCTCCTTCTCATCCTCCTCTTCCTCCTCCTCCTCCTCCTCTTCCTCCTCAGGGCCAATCCTACCCTACATCATTGCATTGTACATTGATAGGCACCTAAAATTCAACTGAATTGCACCAACTCTGAATTACTACTTCTGAGGGCTTCTCCAGTAGCACCCCTGCCCACTTTATCAACAAGAATTTGTGTTTAAAAGGCAGAAGTCACCATCCTGTGACCCACCGAAGGTCGGCAACAAGAGGGCTCTCTCTTGACTCTGGTTCTGGGTGACACCACTCATGGGGTGTGGGCGAGTCTGCCAATATTCTATTCCTACTCCTGCCCCTCTTAGTAACAAAGCCCTTTGTGTTAGTCAACTTGGGCTGCCAGACAAAATACCATAGACTGAGAGGCTTAAACAACAGAAATTTATTCTCACAGTTCTGGAGGCCAGAAGTCTAAGATCAAGGTGCTGGCTGATTCTGTTTCTGGTGAGGGCTCTCTTCCTGGTTTTTAGACGGCTGCCTTCTTACATGGCCTGTCTTCTATGCATTGGTTGGGGGTGGGAGGTTGGTGGTGTCTCTTCCTTTTCTTAGAAGGCCACAAATCCTCCCAGATTAGGTTCTACCTTTATGACTTCATTTAACTTTACCTTTCTAACAGCCCTATTTCCAAATACAGTTACATTGGGGTGTAGAGCTTCAAATGAATTTTTTGGGGGACACACTTCAGTCCATAGCAGCCTTGAGTTTATCTGAGGTGGCAGTGTACCCAACTAAACATGGCATTTCCCAGCCTCTCTTACAGCTATATGTGGCCAAGTGACTCAACTCTACACAATGAGGTGCAGGCTGAGGAGCGGTGTGGTTTCCAGGAAGACCTATTCAAAGGGAGAGGGTCCCTTTTACCTCTTTTTCCTCTTCCTGTGGTTTGGAATGAGCTGATGGTGCCTGAGCTCAAGCAGCCATCTCGGACTCAGAGATGACGTAAGGACGAAAGCTTCCTGGGTTGGCAGAACTGAAGACAGAAGGACCCTAGGTTCCTGGTAACCGAGGGCTCCCCCAAGCCTGGACTGCCCACCTCTAGTCTGGGAGAATATCTATCTTCCATAAGCCACTATTTAGGAGTCTTTGTTATTGTCAGCAAATGCTATTTCCAGCTGATGCATGGAAGCTCACCTGGCCCTGAGTTTTGAGCTTCAGGCAAAGACATTCAAAGTTCCTCTAAGGCCACTGCTGCTTTTCCTCCTACCCTCCCTTCTTTGGAAGCATAATTTTATCCAAGAGTTCCCGATTCATGCACATTTGTCCTCCTTCTGTCTTTTGTTTTTTTTCTTTCCTCTGCTTTCTCCTCTCTCCCTCCCTCTCTTCTTTCCTTCCTTTTCCTTCCCTCCTTCTAATATTTATTGAGCACCTACTATGTTCCAGGTACCATGCTAGCTGCCATGATTAGAAGTAGGTATAGGAGATAATCCCTTCTCCCCAGTAACCCAGAATCCAGGCTTTCTGGACAACATAAAGAGAATATGATGGCAGGATAGAGCAAAGGAAAGGACATTAAATCGGATAAAAAGGGCCTGGGGTGTTCCAGAAGGAGGTCACACTTGGCCTGAGATCTAAAGTAGAACTTTTGTGTTGCTGGTAATAAGGAAAAGAGGGTGGAGGACAAAATCCCAGGCACAGGGACCAGCACAGTGTTACTTTATTCGGCTTCGTCACCTGTAAAATGGGGACAGTAATAGTAACATGAATAAGTGAATGGATGGACTAGTAAGTGTGCAGTTCATGCTACTTTTTAATATTATTCTTGTTGGCAATGTGCTGTTCACCCTGGTAAGCACAACCCTGTATCAGTTTTGGAGACAAGCTTCACAGAGGACATGTGACTTACTTGTCCATGGTCACACAACTATAAAGAGGCACTGCTCAAACCCAAGTGTCCTGGTCCCTGGTACAGTGACCTTTATATCTTTACCCTCTGCCTTTGCATTAAGTGCTGAGGGAATGCAAAGTGAGGGAAAGATCAGTGTGTGGTGGGGGGAAAATCTAGAGGGCTTCCTGGAAGAGGAGAGTATTGAGAGCATTTTGGTAGAAAGGGAAAAAGGAAGGCATTCCAGGGAACGAGTGTATGATGGGTGCCATCCACCAGGGTGTTGGAGGATGGGCTGGGGGGCTAGCTGGCTGGCAGATGATTTGAACTCTGAAGATTGGTGAGACACGAGGTAGAGCAGGCAAACAGGCAAGATCAGAGGATGAACCATGATTACAGGCACCCTGATGGCCAGGTAGTGGAGTGAAGCTCTAAGCCAGTGGGCCACAGGGAGCCACAGGAAGTTCTTGAGCAAGAAGGCTGGTCAAAATGAAATGAGACTTTGGGGAGAAAAGAAGGAAAGAAACAAACTTGTCTTTATTAAGAACCAGTATGAACTAGGCAGTAGGTTGGCCATTTTCAAATTTATTACTTAATTTGAGCCTCACTACAGCCCCATTAGGTTGGTATCAATGTCCCCATTTCATAGATGAGAAAACTGAGGTCAAGAGAGACTCAGCCTTAGATATGAGTCAGTGGTGGAGCTAAAAGATAGGTTAGACTGAACCTAAATCTGTGCTTTTTCCACTGCACCATGTGGCTTTATGCTGGTCTCACTCTAGGAATATCTCTTGTACTGTGAGTGTCCCAACTAAGGCATTTCTTAGCCAGGGCTCGAGTCTTTTGATAGCCCAGATACCCCCTGGGCTCACTCTGGGTCAACTGGGCACAGAGGCCTTAGTACCCTCGGGAGTTTTGGGGACTCCCAGCATGGTGTAGGATTAAGTGCTTGGCTTCCAGGTCTGAAAGAAGTAGGTTCAAATCCCAGCTATACTGTGCATGAACTGGAGAGTAATATGCTTTAGCTCACAGAGCCTCAACCCAGGTGGGGCAGCGGGATGAGCCCTGGATTGGGAGCCAACCCAAGCATAGGTTGAAACCCTAGCTGGAAGTGACAGGCACTGAGGAGGTGAAATGGTGTCTTTATTATTTCAAAATAATGAGTTGGAGGGGGTAGCGAGGAAATAAGGTTGCCCATGAGGTGATCATTGTTGAGGCTGGGTGATGGGTTTATGGGGGTTCATTACACTATTCATTCTACTGCTCTGTTTGAAAAATCTCCATTAATAAATAGGCTGGGCACAGTGGCTCATGCCTGTAATCCCAGCACTTTAAGAGGCTAAGGTGGGAGTCACTTGAGGTCAGGAGTTTGAGACCAGCCTGGCCAACATGGTGAAACCCTGTCTCTACTAAAACTACAAAAAATTTAGCTGGGCATGGTGGTGCATGTCTGTAATTTTAGCTACTCAGGAGACTGAGGTGGGAGAATCACTTGAACCCGGGAGGCAGAGGTTGCAGTGAGCTGAGATCAAGCCACAGCACTCCAGCCTGGGCGACAGAGCGAGACTCTGTCTCAAAAAAATAAAATAAAACAAAAAGAAAAAAGAAAATCTCCATTAAAAAATAAAATAATAACAATAACACCAAAAACCTTTTTGAAAACCCAGCTATGTTCACCACACCCTCCTCTAGATGGAACAGCATCTCTGGCTCCCAGGCACTGTTCTGCTTTAAAACTTCATCAGGCAAGAGCAGCCAAGGTGAGAATCCCTGCTTATAGCCATCTCTCACTAGCTGTGTAACTCAAGCCACTGTCTTTCCCCTACTGAGCCTCAGTCTCCTCATCTGAAAAACGAGGTGAAGATTCTTTTAACTTTTAAGTTCAGGGGTACAAGTGCAGGTTTGTTACATGGGTAAACTTGTGTCATGGAGGTGTGTTGTACAGATTATTTCATCATCCAGGTATTAAGTCTAGTAATGGGGTGAAGATTCTAATAACATGGAACTGTTGTGAAGTGTAAGTGGGATGATATAGGATCCCATGGGCTGTGCATAGCCCGTGACAGATGTGAGCAGGTCAGCCTGGGTTTTCCAGTCACTCTAAGCACCACCAGGCCGCTAGCCACATTCGGTGAGGAACCCTAAGCCAATACGTGCAGCAGAGGCCAGCCGATGACCTGGCAGGGGATAGGTCCCACCTTCTGGGCAACTTTTATGAGTCTTCTGTGTAAGTACTGTGTGCTAACCGATTGCGCTGCTGGAGCTGCAGCCTTCTGGGCAACTTTTACGAGTCTTCTGTGTAAGTACTGTGTGCTAACCGATTGCGCTGCTGGAGCTGCAGCCTTATGAGTTTTCTAAATCACAAGTTCATCACCTAGTGGGGCTTTTTTATCTGCCTTTCCTCACTGCTTAAAGACCAAGCCCACATCTTTCCTTCTCCTGTCTGCTGTCGGAGCATAAGTGTGTGCCACACGTAACCAGGTGTGCCAGAGTCAGAGCAGGGGGTGGCTTCTGTGGAAGTAGGAGTGAAAGTGTGGAAACAAGTGAGTGCGTGTGTTGACAGGCATCTGCATTTGTGTTAGTTGTGCTTACTCAGAGGTCCACAGGCTTGTGGCAGATTTCAGAAGCTGGTCCTTCTTCAGCAGCTCTCTCGGAGGCACACCTCCCTGATCTGCATCTATGCGGAGTTACCCAGCACAAGGACACCAGGGTCACTGTGTCACCACCAGAGGCACAGGTAGGGGGATAAGATTAGATGGTGGGGGAAAGGCCTGGGCTTTATCCGCCAGCCCTGCCACTGGTCTCCAGGACTTAGCCTCGGTTTCTCAAACTGTGTCAGGGACGAGTAAATGGGATGAGCAGCCCTTGGCAAGGAGTAGGCGCTAGGAAATCATCAGTGAAGGAGGGAGTGAATGAATGCAGGCCTGTGTGGCGACTGCTTCAGCATGGCAGACAAGGTGACGTGTCAGAGCCTTGAGGGTGGGAGCTCCCCAGGTTGGGAAGGGACAGACACCTGGGCCAATCCTCCGGACAGGAATAGAGAACGAGGAGGAAACACGGGCAGAAGCTGGAGCAGGTGGAGAAGAGCAGGGGAGACGGTTCGCAGCAGGAGAAAAGAAGCGAGGAGTCACAGGGAGGGGCCTCCTGGACACCGCTCCCAAAGCCACGCGAAAGTGGAAGCGCGGGGCCTCGGGATGCCCATCCAGCCGGCTGCCCGCGCGCTGGCCGGGGTTCAAGGGCTCCTTCCTGCTCCGCCGGGCTCTGCAGCGCCGCCTGGTGGACATGCGGCGCTCCGCCCGGGCTCCAGCCGCCAGCCGGCGCGCCGGGGATCCCGCGGCTGTTCGGGAAAAAGCTGGAGAGAGTCGGGGGGCGCGCCTTGGGGAGGGGCATTTGTCCCTCCGAGGAGGCTCGCACCTCGGCCTGGACACGCAGCAGATACTGGCACCCACCCTTCACTTACCGCGCGCCCGGGGTGACTCGGATCCGTCCAACACGTCGGGGAATCCTTTCTGTCCTCACCCCCGGGCGCCCCAGCGCCGGAACGCTGCTGCCTCTGTGTAGCTGCTCCCGGAAGGAGTCTCATCAAACTTTTAAGGGGCTTTGGTTTTGGGTTGTGTTGATAAAATACCAAGAAAGGGCATGAAGGCACGAACGTCCCGGGTTCGTCTCCCTGCTGGTCCCAAGCCTGAATCCCAGGGCGGGGGAATGTCTAGGTCCTTCCGGGCCGGCAAGTTGTGGTGGCTCAGGGACCCCTGTCCGAAGACGCTAGGGAAAAGAGGCACAGCCTGTGGGTCGCAGTGGCCAGGAGCTCGTGGCCGCTGCTGGTGAGAGAGTGGTAGACGCCTGGCTTTCAGGTCCCGAGCTGCGGGCACCGGAGCGTGGGACCCCGGCTGCAGCACCGCCACGCGCGCCCACCCTCCCACCTGCAGGGCGGGGGATGTCTGTCCAAGAGGCCGGGGCGACAAGCCCGCCGGCCAGGATTCTCAAGGAACCAGGCCCAGCTCAGCCTCTCTCGGCCGGACCAGAGTGGGAGCGTGGCTGCGGCGTCCGAAGACGCTGCGGGCCAGGGGTCCTCCTCGGCGCCAGCTCCGTTTCCTGGGGTCTCGCGACGTCCGGACATCAGGGTCGGGGGTGCGGAGACGGCGGCGGAGCCAGAGTCCCCACCAAGTCAGTTCCAGGCGGCGACCCGCGCGCTTCCCGCGGTGTCCGGGAGGTCGCTGGGGGTGGCTTTGCGTGCAACCCGGGTAAAGGCCCTGCAGCCGTGAGGCTGGCGCTGGGAGGAGGGTGCAAAATCTCAAAGTCACCAATCCCGGTGCAAATGGCGGCAGGGGCCGCGGGCTGTCGGACGCAGGCGAGAGGCCAAAGGCTGACTTCGCGCGGCCGTGAGTCCCCAGAGGCAACGGGGGTACCTGAGCGCCGAGAGGATCCCGAGACTCGGAGAAACCGGAAGAGCCTGACCCCAGGGAGCGGAGAGTTTGGGGTGCGCTCTCAGAGCCGTGACGCCACGGTCCCGGAATCCTTGGAAAGGGCGCTCTGGGCTCAGAGCTCCCAACTAGCCGGAGGACCAGGGCTAGCGCCCAGGCCTGGAGCGTCTGGGAGGGGGCGCTGGGTCTCGGCCCCCCTCCCCACAAAAGGGACTGAGACTTTTTTCTGCGTGCTTCCTTCGGCGCTTCGGGCAGCTCTGTCCTGCGGCCCAAGCTGGGGAGAAGACAGCGGCCCGCGCCACAGGGAGCTGCGCCCGGACCCAGACTCCCGCCGCGCTTCTGCAGAGCGGAGCCCTAGGTGCCCACCTGGTAGCCCCAGAAAGGCCGGGCCTGGGCGCCGGGACGCTCGCGGGGCCGCACTTGGAGGGGCTTTCCGGGTCCCTGGCCGGGCGCGCTCTCCTGCGGCGCGGACTGGAATAGAGCGCCAGCTGCAGAGCCACCCGGACGGGGAAAAGCAGCGGTGGCGCCGGCCAGCCCCGGGTCCCGACTCTGGAGGGAGGAAGGAACGGGCGGGTGGGGGTGGGGGTGAGGGCGAGGGTTGGGGGGAGCGTTTAGAAGGCCCTGGGCAGCCAGAAGAAAAGAGGACGCACTCTCCCCTAGGGACCAGAGGGTCCCTGCGTACTCTCCCCAGGCCCGGGACACAGGTTCCCCCAGCGCCCCTCCGCCTCCCAGTCTATTCGGCTTGCCCCAGCGCGCTGCCCCACGTCCCCGAGGCCCCGGCCCAGGCCCAGCCGGCGAGTCCCGGCCTGCTCCACTCTGCACAAAACGAAACCCAAATGCCCAAAAAGCTCAGGAGGGAAATTTAACAAAAACCCTGTCCCCCGCCCCACACCCCCTTTCACTTTTAACAAGCCAGCTGCCAAGGGAAAATTGAAATAAAAACGAAATGATAGATAGCGGAGGACACTATCTTTCCAAATGGTGAAATATCCTCTAAAAATATGTTCCCCAAGGCCAACTTCGCGGCTGGTAGCCCCTTCCGACGCCTTTGAATCCCAGAAAATCACAACAAAGCGATCGGAAATTCGGCCACGGTCCCGGGAAGAAGGAGTAGCAGTGAGGCCCCGGAACCCACTGCGGCCGAAACTGCCATGCTCTCTTTAACCAAAATAAAAAAGATAAGAAGAAGAAGTAAAACCCTTTAATACATCAAATATACGGAATTTTAATCTTTAAAGCGATACATTGTCTATTATTTTAGTACATGACGTAAACCTTGTCCCCTTCTCAGCGGGTGGACTTAAAAATTAAAAATAGTTAAGTGTTCCTTTTAAAGAACAAAATAAGGCAAATGAGGTTTTGGAATAGAATTTTTTCTTTTTCTTTTTTTTTTTTGTTGTTTTCTTCCAGAATACATACAAAAAAATACCCATTCTCTTCGATGGTATACACCTTAAAAATAATTGCAATTTGAAATCAGAGCTGACAAATTGTGACTTTTTCATTTTTTGTAACAAACATGCATGTAAATTTGTGTTTCAATCAGACATTAAATAACGTACAATACAATCATAGCAATTTTAAAGTAACATTAAAGAGAAGACCTCTAGTTCTGTGGCGGTTTTGCTTTTATTTATAATCTACAAGGGATGGGAGGGTTTGTTTTCCACATTTTTACCCTCAAGTTTTAAAATTTTTCCCTCCTCCTTTTTACCTACAGAGCTCAAACTAAATAATGCACTTTTGAACCACGGGTCCGCTTGGAGCTAACATAAATAAATACCAGTGTCCACCGATGCAGTCCTCAGATGAACACTTTCTCAATTATTTTTTCCTTTTTTTTTCTATAAAAAGTCAAATGATATTTTTTCAACTTTTATAAAGTTTGGGTGGGGAGGTGAAAGTGGGGAGAAGGGGAGTGTCCCACCGGGTCTCGGTCGCTGCTGTCGGGTAGATAGATACGGTATACATTTCTTTCCTTTCGTGGCCCGAGTCCTCCCCACGCGCGGGTGTCAGCAGCCTGGGCCGTGATCCCGCCTCTCCCTGGGCTCCTGCCCTCCTCCTCTCCCTCCTCTCCCTCGCTCGCCCTCCCGGCCGCCCTCACTGATACCCCAGCGCCGAGGCGGTGGTCAGTCTCTGTCCGTAGAGGGCGTAGGGGGAGTAGTAGGGTCCGGTGGCGGCGGGCACCGGCACGGGGGCGCCAGGCGTGGGAAGCGGGCTCTTGGAGTAGGGGTGGTAGCGGCTGCTGAGTCCCAGCGCGTGGTGGGGGCTGCGCAGCGCCAGCGTCCCAGGGCTGCCCGGTGCGCCCGAGGTGGGGATGTGCATGTGGCAAGCCATGGCGGCCGCGGCGGCGCTGGCCAGAGACGACGAGCTGGGGTAGCCCGACAGCAGTTTGTCTGTCCCGGGAAATGCCGTATGGGTCCGCAAGTGGCTCAGCAGCTCTTCGGACGTGGCGAAGCGCTTGTCGCACGGCCCGTTGGCCGACACCCAGTTGCAGATGTGGGGGAGCGGGTCGTTAGGGAGCATAAAGCCGTAGGGGTAGAGGGGGTGGCCGGCCAGGGAAGGCGGTGTGGCGCCAGCAGCCGCGGCGGCCGTTAGCGAGGAGTGCACACCGTGCAGCGGGTGCGTGGGGTACACCAGCGGGTATCCGGACTTCAGCGCCGCAGCCGCAGCAGCCGGATCATGTGCGCAAGAAGCGCTGGCGGCCGCCGCCCCTGCTAGGTGGCTAGCGCAGTGGTAGCTGAGGCAGTAAGGGTCCCGGCACAAACTGGCTGTCATCACGGACGGCGGAGACGCTCCGGCCAAAGGGCTGGAGCCGGCCGGCTTACTGCAGCCCAGAGACCCGGCCGCGGCCGCCGCCAGCTGCGCCCCCACCAGGCTGCCCGGCTTGGTGGGGTCAAGTGCCACGCCGTGTGGCAGGAACTGGGGCGGGTAGCCGGCGTAGGCCCCGGCCAGGCTGCCTGGGTAGGTCATGCCCGCGGGAGGCAGAGGGAACACTGTCTGGCCCGGCTTGTAGGGTGACACGGGAGCCACCAGCCCAGAGCCCAGCACTGAGGAGGAGGTGGGCGCGCTGGGGCCGGAGCCGGAGCTGGAGCCCGATGAACCGCCGCAGTCCGAGCCCAGAGCCTTGCCTCCCGGGCCCCCATCCGGATGCTGGTTCACATCCACATTTATCCCGCCGCCGCAGCTAATCCGGCCGTGTGCCAACCCCGTGGGTCCCCCTTCGGCCGAGGCGCCCCCGGTGCCCTTGCCGCCGCCGCCCACGTCGGTGTCTTTCTTGTCGTCCTTGCCCTCCGGGGCACCCCCGGCCGAGGACAGCATACCTCCCGGCGAGCAGGCCGAGGCGCTGGAGCTCGGGCTGCCTGTCCTGGGCGTGAATGGCTGGCAGGTGGCGCTCGGTACCCGGAATCCCGACTTCTCCGACGAAACACCCCCGCCGCCGCCCCCGCCACCGCCACCGCCACCGCCTCCACCGCCGCCTCCCGGCTCCTTCTTATCCGAGCCGGGTTTGGAGTACGGCTTGAAACTCGACTTGTCCTCCACGCCGATGTCGCTCAGCTTCAGGGGGCCCGATTTGGTGTCCTTGTCGCCCGCAGCACCGCCGCCGGCACCGCCCGCGCCGCCCCCGTTGGAGGCAACCGAGGAGAGTTTGGAGGAGGGCGAGGGGTCGGGCTTTCCGATCTGCGAACATGTTTGCGCCAACAGCGCCAGCGGGCTCTTCTTGGCATCGAGCTGCGGGGTCAGACGATGGGGGGGGAGGGTCACACAGAGAAAGAAGCGGAAACCCTTTAGAATCCTGGCTTCTGGGGTTCAAATGCCTCTCCGCAACAGCCCACGAAGATCCTCCCAGCCCCAAGGCGCAATTCTAGGCGGCACCCCCTCTTCAACACCCACTCACAAACATTCTCGCCGTTGGGAAAGGCAGCAGATTGCTCCCCCCCGCCCAACCACCACCCCCAGCAGCATCTTTCCTGCCCTCTCTGAGCGCTAACTAGATTTTTAAAGAGCAAAATGTTTTGGTTTTCGGTTCCTAGACCCAGAACTGTACCCCCTCCCCACAAACACTCCTTAATTTTTCAGAGTAAGGGCTCGGGCGGCTGGCGCCTCAGAGGCTGTGTGCACACACTGGCTTCTGCGGATACGAAGGACGGCGACTTTGGAACCGTATTTCAGACCTCCGCCTGCCTTCGGTGCCGAGTGAAGGGGCCTGGGTCGGGGTAGGGGCTTTCATATCGAAAGGAGAAACAAGTATTGGCAGCCTTGCTCCCTAGCATGCACGCCCTATTCCACTTCCTCCCCCTTTTCCGCCCTAGTTTTGAGGTACGGAAGCAGTAGCCTCTTCCCCCATTCGGGAGCTGAATCACTCCGACCCCCCCACCTCCGCCTAGATCCCGAGAAAAAGAAAGCCGTAGGGTGGCAGCCAGGGTAGTGGTCCCAGTGCGATCCAGAGAGAGGGTCCTTACCTCGATGGGGCTGACGGGCGTGGAAGGCAGGGGCTGCAGGTACTCGGGGTGCAAAATGTGGCCAGTTCGTGCCGTCAGCATCTTCAGCACCTTGATTGGCAGGCGGTTGGCCTGGCGCAGGGGGTCAGAGGGGGGCACGGCGTGCACAAAAGGCTTGGTGCTGCCGGCCGGGGACGAGCCTGGGCCGGGGCCGGAGCTATTTCCAGAGAGCGCGCTGGTCCAGGCAGGGTCTGCACCGCCGCCTCCGCCGCCGCTGTGCTTACTGCTTCTTAGGGCAGAAAGCGAGGGCGCTGTGCTCATGACCCACCCGCGCGCATGGGAGCAGCGGGGGGGAGGGCTCCGGGAGGCGCGGGGCGGGCTCGGGGCTGCGCGCTCGCCCGGGGAGCAGGAGCAGCGGGAGGAGGAGGAGCTGGCGCGGCGGCCACGGGCGCCCAGCGCGCCTTCTCGGCGCCTGGAGCCAGACGCGAGTAATCCTGGGTGGCCCGCAGCGGAGCCGTGGCCGGGCTAGAGGAGCCGGCTGGACTGCGGGAGTGCCGGGCGGCTCGCGGTGTCCGCCTCGGGCTGCTCCCCTGCGCTGCGTTCTCGCGGCCCCGCGCCGGCGCTGCGCTCTGCGATGTGAGCCGCTGCGTGTCCAGCCGGGGCTCTGGCGAGGAAACTCACTTCAAAAGCAGCTGCACCAAGGGGGAGATTAAAGCCTTTGCCGCCTTCCAATCAAATGGGAGCCCGAGGTGATTGGAGGGTCAAGGGGATGTGACGCGTCCCGCGCCGCCGCCGCCGCCGCCGCCAGGACTCTCAGAGCTGGTTATAATGGGCAGCTCCCTCTTCGCCGCCCCCCTGTGTGTCCCCTCCCCCGATTTCGCTGGGAGGACGAGATGGACATTTATTCTACGTTTGCCATCCGCCGCCTCCCTGTTTTTTCCTCCTCGTCGTTCTTCCTTTCCCCAGCTCGAAAATAAACTGAAACCTTCTTTTGGAGGGGGGTGCGCGTGAGGAACAGACTGCGGGGGTGTCCAGAAGGAGCACCGGTGGGAGTGTGGACACCGGCCGGACTGTCAACTCCAGGGGCGAAGGGAACCTGCACACCCAGTGTTTTTTCCTTCTCAGTAATCGAGATCCCGCGCGGCGCAGCGCAGCGCAGCCACCAGGGTAAGAAGGCAAGGTGGGGAGCCGGAGCTGGAAGAAGCCCGCCCGCCCGCTCTAATTTCCTCAGATTCCGCGGCGGAGAAACCAGAAGCTAGATGGGCAGTCGCAGCGGCGGCGGCTCAACACCGCGAGGAGCGCTGGGCTCTCCGCCCTTCCCGGCCACGTGACGCCCGGGGACGCGTAGATTGGGGCAGCAGCGGGGGTCACATGTTTCCTCTGTTTCACACTCAGTCTCTCCCCCAACCCCCCATTCTTACTCTCCCACCCTCTTTTCCTCCCTCCCCCCTTCTTTGGGCATCTCCACCCCTCCATCAATTGTCAATGTTCCTCGACCGCAATCAATCAGTTATTTGTCAGCTCTTGTCAATCCTCCCGTGATTTATGTCAGCTTTTGTTGCTGATTACAAGGCGGGTGCGACTTGAAGGGAAAAAGAGAGAGGGAGAGAGAGACGGAGAGGAAGGAGGAGATTGAGAGGGAACTGGAGGAGGGGAAAAGAGGAGCGGCCTCCTGGGATGGGGGTGGGGTGGGGTGGGGTGGGGTGGGGTGGGGTGGGGGCTCTAAGAAAAAGAATGAAAGAGGGGAAAGAGGCGCACGGTGTCAGGAAAACGAATAGCGAGAGTAAAGTCCGCAGGTGCTCCCAGGGCGCCGAGAGGGGCGCGCAGGCCTGGAATGTGCGCCTGCCCTGTTGGTGTCGGAGAGACGCCCTTCCACCTCTGGGAGCTTCGGTCTGTTGGGGTTGCGGAGTTCGGGCGCGGCTCCGGGTACCCGAGACCAGCGGCGGCAACGTCTAACACGGGAGATTTCCCGCCACCCCACCCCGCTGCCGCGAGTCCTCGCGGGGCGTGTTGCGTGCGGAGGGCAGGCTGCCACCCTCTGTAGTTCCCTAACCCCAAACTCGGAGACTTCTAAGAGCCACACCACCAAGGAACCTCTAGTCCTGGAGGTCAATGGTGGGGTAAACCTCGCCTCAATTCTTTGACCCCCTCGGGTCGTAAGCAGGGCTAAGAGGCTGCGAAGAAGAGGCCTGGCCATGGGTGTATGGGGGAAGAAACATCTCAGGCTCACTCATGCCCCCTCCCCGACCTTCTCCCACCTGCCGCCATCCCCGCAGGCTGGGGAGCCAGGGTAACTCGGGGCTGCTCTCTCGAATTTATTGGAACGCCGAGTCGGAACGACCTGCGCTAGGAGAGCCGAGGGAAGGAGCGAGAGAGGGAGGGGGCGGCTGCCTGTGGGAACGCGGGTTCTTCCAGGGAAGCGGAGCGGGACTGCCGCGTTCCCCTCGATTTGCACCGTCACTCGGGTTGTTTGGGAAGAAAAGGGGAGGCGCTGTGCGTGCCACCGGGTACCTGGACCTGGGTGCCCAGTGTGTATGCATGCCTGTGGCGCTGCGTGAGTTATCGGGGCTCTGATAGCGTCCGGAGTGGGTTCGAGGGTCTCCTCCAGAAACTCGCAGAAATTAGAGGGGGTGGGGAGGAGGGCACACCCTCTTCCTCGGAACGACTTAGAAGACTTTGAATCTCCCCTCCTCCGCTTTTCCGCCCCGGCTCTTCTTTTGTTGTCAAGTCCTTTTGATAAATGGTGGGGCTGGGAGCTCTGGGAGTCGGGAGCCAGTCTGTGCCCGCGTCGGGGGGCGGGGGCCGAGCCTGGAGACCCGGTTTCGACCGGCGCGCACCTGGGGCTGAGCCGGGTGCGCGCGGGGGTCGGGTCTGGAACCTGCCCTCGGTATGCTCGCTCTCTCCTCTTGGCCCATCTCACTCCCCTCCCCCACCTCACTCCCCTCCCCGGCTTCTTTCTCTGTCTCCCACTCCGCACGGGTACCGAGAACTTTCCCGGGTGAGTTTTAGAATTTGCTCCTAGGCATTCTTTTTCTGCGTTTGGATTTTATCCCTTGATTCTTTGGGTTGGTAAACTTTATGAAATGGTAACTTGACTGAAGCTCATTTGGAGAGAAGAGGGGAGTGAGGCGGTGTGTGCTTGGGGCTGGTGTTTGTCAGTGTGAGCGTGTAAGAGCACACCTGCATTCAAGGGGGTTTGTAGTGTCCGTGCGACATCTGAGGGAGGTGAGTCGGCGAGCGGGTGGCGAGGCCCCACGCTGAGGGAGGCGGTTGTCTGGTCTCCGGGGAGCGAGTCCCAGGTGCGCGTTTCGGAGGGCGGGACAGTCCTACGCTGTCTCTGCGGGGCAGCGCGTCTGTGAAGCACTCTTATCCTTCGGGTGTGTCCATGTGTGCCTGGTTACTGAGTGCGCGGCAGTCTAGGTGTCGACCCAACCAATGGTAGTGCTCCTAACGCCGCGAACCCACCTTTGGGCCGCTATCGCCGCGGCCTCCCCGCGAGGCCCGGGCACTGAAATTCTGGGGCCTGCGGCAGGGCCGGGGGTGACGCAGCCAAGGGCGTCCCTCCCCAGCTTCCAGACTCAGCTCTTCCCCCTCTCCTCTAATTCCAGCAGCTTATTGCGCCGGCGGCTCAGGGGAGGCAGCCTCAGCACCTGAAGCCTGGGGGGGCCGTGGAGTGGCTCCCGCGTCCCCCGGTGTGGCCGCACACGCTCGTGGGGCTGCGCTGTGCTGCGTGGGTGTGGGTCGTGGTCAGAGTGCGTTCGCTTTTCTCAAAACTCCACTCCGAGGGTCCGAGCGCATGGGGGCGCCTGGGGGCCTGCGCGCCCGGGGCTTTTGGGAGGTGCCAGCGTCCGAGCCTGCGCACCTCGCGCAGGAGGCCAAACCCCCGAAGGCCGCGCGGGCCCGGGAGTGGGGGCCATTAATTACTCTGCGCCAGGCCTAAAGCCTCCAACCCCCAGCAGCGGTTGGCGTGGATGTCCTGCGGATTTTATTTGCAAACAATGGAAATGATTTGTTTTCTCTAAAAAAGGAGTGGGCAAGGCAGATATTGGAGGAGGGGGTGGGAGGAGGAGAAGGAAGGGGAAAGAGCTGAGGAAAAAAGTTTGAAAATGCCTTGAACTATTCACTGTCGAGATGGCTAATCAGTATTGAGGCCGGAGGGCAGGCGGGCCGCCTTTCACCGCCGCTTCCCTTTCATCTCGGGCTCGGCGGAGGCGCTCAATTAAAAGCCTATCAGTTTGTAAGTAAATCAACGCCTATCAGAGTTGTCACATCAAACAAAACGATTATTATTGCAGCCCGCCTCCCCTATTAATCTCCCTCGAAGATAATCCGCCTGACAGGTCAGGCCCGGCGAGCTGGAAAGCCTGGCCCAGAGCACCCAAACAGTCCCGGACTGGCGCGCGCCCCCGGGGGCCTCCCCACCCCTGTCCTGCCCCGCCTCGCGGTCCCTGGGAGCGGGGAGAGAAAGCGCGCGCGGAGGCCTCTGCACCCAGGTCCGCCCCACCCGACTGGGAGCAAGGCCCAGATTCGCGGGGCCAGTAGGGGACAGTCCCGCGCGGCCCTCGCCGCTGCTTGGGGCAGGGGAGAAGCCTGGCGTGCAGGAGCCGCGGCCCGGCCCAGGGTCTCGCCACGGCCTGCGCTCTCCTCGGCGCGCCTCTCCTGGCTCTCATTTCTTTTCTTACTCCCTTCTTTTTGTTTTCTCTCCCGCGTCTTTCTGGGCTCCCCCATCTTTTTCCTTCATTTCCTTTTCCTTTTCCCTTCTTTTACTTGCCAGGGAGTATTTCCCATTCTGGCTCCCTCTTCTTGGTGTGCGGTATAAACCTTTCTTGCGCAGCCACACTGCCTGGAGTAGGACGTTCTCAGGGCCCGGGTTATTTCTCCCGCGGCAGGGTTGCCCCAGGAGTGTGCAGTTCCCAGAAACTCATGACAAAGTCCTCTATAATCTCTTTCCGAGCAGGGGCTCTGAGAAGCTCTGCGCCTGTTTAAGGGTTGGGTGGGTTTGGAGGGGTGAAGAGGAAAAAGAGGGAGAGAGACTGGTGGACAGTTGTCCTATTCTGGAATTAGTATTTTGCCTTGGAATTTCACAGCTGTAACGTTGCCGACCTCGCTGTTGGCGTTGCCCGGGCTTTTCAAATATGTAGATAAGACTCAAGGGGGCATCCGGGCCTCAGTAGTGACTATGTGTGTGTGGGTGGGTGCCTGATACAAGTAAATACACCCAGATAACTGCCTCTGTGGCCTCAAGTTAGTGTCCCAAGAGTTTGGGTGGGGCCTGGCTTCTAGAAGGCGCAAAAATCGTGGCCTTCTTCCCAGTGGCCTCCGGCTTCCTGCTTTGGGATGCCTCGGAATCGAGCCGGACCCGCCTTTTTCTGCGCTCTTCCTCCACATCTGTAGACCCAAACGGCCACTGCCGGAGCCAGGTGGAGCCAGGATTGAGGGGTAGCTGAAGTGTCTGTGAGGAAAGGGCTGCCCGAGGGAGCCCAGGCCTGCCACCTGATATGTCGGGTTCAGTGCCCCGCGAAGGCTCTCCGCGCCTGTATCTCGGAGGACCCCCAGAGCGCTGCAGTGTTGGGCGTCAGGGCCGAGCCTCTCGCAGCAGTCACGCCGCAGTCCGAGGCCACGGACATCCAATAGAGCCCACTTCAACTTGCATGGTGCATGGGGTCCAGGACCAGTGGCCCCCACACAGGGTTTCCGAAAGCCTCTCCATTTGTCTGCACTCTCCACCGCCGACCTTGTAGGAAATTTATTTCCATGCCCAGAAATATTGTTTGGACACAGTGGCTCGGTTATCTTCGCGCTTGCTTTTCTTAAATACATTTATTTCACCTCTGCCACGCTGCAGATATTTAAAGATCTGTAGATACCGTAACCCTCAGTGATGCGGGACTCACTCTGGTTATAGATAGTATTCTCTGGGTGGTTATTTGAACATAAGTTCTGTCTCCAGCCCAGATGACACCCAAGCAGGGGCTGTAAAGGACACTTGCTCTAGAATGTTTTCAACTGAAATATATGTCCACACACGGAGAATTTAAGAGTATTTTTATATTTCTCTCTAGATCTAAATATTCAGATGTGTTAATTACATGCCCTAGAAGCTGGAAGCGATCAGTGGTGTTCACACTGGACGCGGAGCTGTTTGTATAATTTTCATCTCCCTGCACTTACACATGATTCTCAGTCTAATAAATTCAACCTTGTCATTTTTAGAATCGACGGGATTTCTCTGGCTGTCGTTTGCGCTGCATTTATCCGAATAAACCCAGCTCGCAGGCATCCTGCAAGAAACGGCTCCCGGCTCGCGTGTACGCCGACACCTCGGCCCAACGCAGGACTCGAGGTGGCTTCTAGTGCCCGGGTGGCTGCAAGTCTGGCCTCCGAGGGAGGCTGGACAAGCGGCGCCCCCAGGTCGAGCGGCCTCTCGCTGCCTGGCAGTGCCTGGCAGCCCCCACCTCTGCCGGTGCTTCGGCAACCCGCCTGGCCAGGTTCGCCCGCGGTGAAAAATGAAAGCAAATTCCCCAACAGAGGTAGCCGGAACTTTCCTCGACGAAGGCTCCCTCCTGCGCCTGTGTCTCGGAGAACCCCCAGAGCGCTGCAAGTTAGCAAGAGAGATTCGATGGCGGCTCTGGAAGGCGCACGAAGGGTGGGGCGGGGGAGCAAAGAGGCCACTGGGTGACGCAGCCTGGCCCGGGGTGAAACGCTAGAGAAGGCGCCTCGCCTTCCTTATTTCAGTGCAACTCCTCGGCCCCAGACGGTAAAAATAGTTTCCAAGCTGCCGCGGACGCCCAGGATGTGTTTGCAGAGATCAAACTGGGGAGGAGGCAGCTTTGTAAAAGTTGCAGAAAGATTAGCCGAGAAGCGTCCGCCCGGCGGGGCTCAAGAAAACTTGGGGACAGCTCCATGTTCCTTGGGGCGGAATGGCCCAAGAATTGGCCCGGGTAACCCCCTGCCCAGTTCTCCGTCCTCACTTCGAGCCAGTGCTTAAATAACTTCCCGCCGCCTGCCCTGCAAACTTCCCGGCGCGGCGCCGGCGAGGCCAGGACACAGCAAAGGCTAGCAAAACCCCGCCGCGGCGCGCTTGGCCCCAGCCCTGAGAGGCTACGCGGGGTGGGAGGACCAGTGTGGTTTCTGCTCCCACTCGGCTGCCCAGACCCTCAAGACCGATCCCCCAACTCCTGGGAGCGGGTGCTTCCCTCTGGGAGCCGAGATCTTGCGGGGCCAGCGAGGGCGCAAAGTGCGCGCGCTGGCCCGCGCGGGGGCGGCCGCGCGTCTCTCCGCGGGGCCTGTCGCCAGGCCGGCCGCGGCGGGTGAGTGATGAGGGCAGAGAAGGGCGCCCATAAATCGCGGGTGTCAGGGCGAAAAACTCTCTTTATTGTCTGCGTGATGGATGGGCCCGGGGACGAGACACCAAATACTTCGTATCGCCTTTAAATGGGAACACATTTTCCGCGGCCATAATTCATGTTTTTTAAATAGAAAGTTTGAAATGTTGCCTATATTTCACCAGCCCTGACATATTTATGAATCGCTCCCTGCATGCAAATATCATTATTTAAAGCGCCGGGGAGAGCGCGGGGGAGGGGAGGAGGCGCGGTTCCCGGGGCGTGGGGGTGGTGAACCGGGGAAATATCGGTGGAGGGGGGCCATCTCCCTAAAGGGCAGAGGGTGAGGTGCGGTGAAAGCTGTATCCGGAAACCGAGCGTGCCCCCGGGCTTCTCTCCCGCCGCCAGACCCCGCACGGCCGCCCTGGGACGTTTTTCGACGCTTGGGACCTAAGACGGGTCCCCGGACCCTGCTGGGAAACCAGGGGGCGTTTTTCGTCCCTCTCTGAGGCCATTATCCAAGCTGAAACCACCTTTTATAAGAAAAAAGTTTAAAGAAAAAAAATTTAACAAACACAAATAATAATAACCCAACATGTTTCGCGTTCTTTGCCACTGCATCGATTTTATTGATTTTCATTCTGCAAACCTGGGAATGTGCGCGCTTGGGAGGGGAGGCTGTCAAAACCCAGTCACCGCGGGGACTGGGTGGGGGACAATTCTCCGACGCCGCGGCCTGGACCCGCCCCCACCCAACAGGCGCACCACCTCCCAGGCACCACGGAGCCTGCGCAAGCTGCGGGGCCGTAAAGGAACCGGCCCCCAATCTCCGGGGCTTCAGTCCCGCCCCTCTCTCTCCCCAGTGCCCTGCAGCGCTCCAAGGGTCCGTGTCTGCCCTCCCCAAGCCCCCACTGTGAATACAATCCCTGTTAAAAAAAAAAAAATCTTTTTAGAGCCAGGCACGCGCTGTCGGCCTCTCCCCTGCCCGCCTGGCCCAGGAGGCGCCCACACCTGCGC
This sequence comes from Gorilla gorilla gorilla, assembly GCF_029281585.2. NCBI lineage: Eukaryota > Metazoa > Chordata > Mammalia > Primates > Hominidae > Gorilla > Gorilla gorilla. The sequence goes on along the minus strand of NC_073232.2, from coordinate 40,345,600 downwards.
CCTCACTTGCCGAGACTTTACCTGTGCAGTCCCCCGCGGCGCCTGCAGCCGCGCAGGTAACCGAGAAATGGAAGGGAGGGCTGGGGAGTGAGAAGGACAGAGAGCACCGCCCGACACAACCAGACGCGCGGACCCGGGGCCTCCTCTCTGGACCGGTGCTGGGGCCCTGGCAGAACCAGCTCCGGGAGCCGAAATTGAGCCAGGAAGAATGGGCCGAGGGAGGGGCGAGGGGAACGGGCCTCGGGAGGGAGGGGCGGGCCCGGCGGCACTTCCGTTGGGGGTGGGGCTGCGGGCTGACGCGCCGGTCCCGCCCCTCCGCCGCGCGGGCCCGCCCGCTCCAGGCCAGGCTCCGCCCCCACCGACTCGGAGCTGGATCTCAGGCCACGGCCCCCCCCAAATCGCGCCCCCAACCCCGGAGGCCTCGGGCTGAACCGGGTTTCGCGGGAGGGCAGAGGGCGGCTCCGTTTTCCTCACCTGGGGGTACTCTCTTTTTAAGTCATAGGAACAGAAGCATCTGCGGACTAGGATCCCAGGCCCAAACTTGCACGTGAGATTTGTTGAAACTTAGGTCATTTGGTACTCCTGACACCTGCCTGGCCCAGGGGTCCTCACGCTCTCTCTGCGGATGTGATCAGCCGTCCTCTCGGACAGTGGGGAGTATAGTCCGTGCTCAAAGGGTCCCACCTATCTTTCAGGAAGAACAAAAACAAAAACTAACACTTTTTGATTGTTCATTTTGTGCCAGGTGCCATTTAAAAATTTTGTATGAATTATGTCCTCGCCCACAGCGACTCTCTGAGGTAGGTACCATGAATGCCCCATTTCATAGATAAAGAAATTGAGGCACAGAGAGAAGAAATCTGCCTTGCCTCACCCACATCCCATCCTCATCCCTTCTTTCCTTCAGATCTGGGGCATGCCAACTCTTTACTCTGGGGGAGTATTGGAGGGAGTATTCTACTTTTCTGATGGGGGAGTACCAGCCTGTTAACCACAACCATTTGCACCTGAAGCCAGTGCAGAGCAGGAGGGGGATCTGCACAGAGGAGAACAGTATAAATGGCATGGGGTCATCTCAGCCCCTGGCCAGCTCCCAGCCTAATGGGAAAACCGGACCATTGAGCATTCCTTGCTGTTTCCCTGTAGTCCCAGCCCAAGCCAGCGTGCTCTTTCTTTAAAAAGCAAATCCAACCATGTTTCTCTTCTGCTTAAAGGCATCCGGGTTCCCATTGTTCTTGAGAACAAGTTGAGCTTGCCTCCCCTGGCTGGCGGGTCTACACTGGCTCTGCCCCAGCTTGCCTTTCTGCCTTTGTCTGCCTCCACACCCCCTCACCCGGAACTCCTGCTACCCAAGGCTTCCTTTTAGTTCCTCAAATGTGCCATGCTACTCCCCACCTCAAGGGCTTTGCTCCTGCTTTTCTCTGTCTCTCTGGAATGACCTGTCCTTCTCTTCACCTGGCTTGCGCATACTCTTCCTTCAGGTCTCAGCTCACACATCACTTTCCTGCATCCTCCCGCCTCCCATTACCCTCACTTATAATAGAATTTCCTGTTGAGAGTCTGTCCCCTTCACTGGATGGTAAACTCCCAGGGGGTAGGGACTAGAGCCGTTCCTTCAAGGAACAAATGAAGAAGGAACATTTGTATAAACCACCAACTATGATGAACGAATGAAACTGCCCTTTTTGGGGCCACCAGTAAGTATTCTCCATGGTCTCACATTCTAAGATGTTCTCAACTTAATGAGGGTGATGATACAAATCTCATGAAAAGATACGTTATTTTGAATGCCTTTATTGTAAATGTCAAATAAGGGGATGCTGGAGGAGGTTGGAGAAGAGGAATATGCATGGTTTACAGCCATTTATTCAGGGTTTCAAGATGCAAGATGTGTTGGTTGACACAATTTAATGGAAAACCATGCCACCCACGACCGTCTCCCAGTGTTGGGCATGTATGTCTCAAGGCTCTAGCCTGCACCCCCTTTCCTCTTCCTTTCTTCACATATTATTGCTATCACAGTTCAGTTCTTACTAGTTTCTGACTGAACTGCTGCTACAAGAACCTTCTAATTGTTCTGCCCATCCTCCACCTCTCCTGCCTCTAATCCATTATACATACTCCTGCTGGGTTAATTTTCCTGACCACATCATTCCCTTACTCAAAACTCTTCAGTGGCTCCCTATGATACAATGTAACACTTGACTCTTCATAAGCCACTTCCAAACTACTTTTGTAAAGCTTTAAGATGCATTCCAAAATTATGAAAGAGACACATGTTCACCTCAACCAGGAAGACACTCAAAGATATACAAAGAAAAACATTAGTGATCTTCCTCTCCTCCTCTGCATTTCCCACCCAGTCTCCCAAGACATCCATTGTTAAGGACCTGGGGTATAACTTCTACCTCTCTCACCATGCTCCATGCTCATAATAAACTATATTCATATATGTGGAGCTATTGTGTTATTGCCTATTTATACAAAAAGGATTATATTAGGGGTCTCTGCAACTCGCTCATTCATTCTTAATAATAAATGGGTCTATAGATATGGAATGAATATATTTATTTTTTAGCTACATAATAATTTTAATTTATTTTTATTTTTTTTAAATGTATGTATATATGTATGTATTTTAGACAGGGTCTCACTTTGTTGCCCAGGCTGGAGTGCAGTGGCACAAACATGGCTCACTGCAGCCTTGACCTTCCAGACTCAAGCGATCCTCCCGCCTCAGCCCCTCAAGTAGATGGGACTATAGGTACACACCACCACGCCTGGCTAATTTTTGTATTTTTTGTAGAGACGGGGTTTTTCCATGTTGCCCCAGCTGGTCTTGAACTCCTGAGCTCAAGGGATCTACCTGCCTTAGCCTCCCAAAGTGTTGGGATTACAGGCCACCATGCCAGCCAGCTACATAATGTTTCATAAGATGTATATACTACACCTATTCAACCATTCCTCTGTTAGTGGGCACATAGATTGTTACTAGGTTTTTTTGCTAATGAAATTTCTTATGTCTATATCCTTGTAATTAGTGATTTTACTTCTCTAGGATAGTTTACCAAAAGTGCAGCTACTTACACATCAGCCAAATTGAATTTCTTTGTTGTCCCCACATGCCCTGTGTTTTCCTTCTGTCTCCTCTCCTTGGAAAGCCCTTGTCTTCCATGCTTGTGTGTCTAACTTCCAATCCTGCAATGGTCAAATCTGATACCAGAATTTACATATATTATCTGATATCCACCTCCTTCCACCTTCCTCATTTGAACACTGTAGTAGTGTACCAGGCCCAGGCAGTGGTTTGCAATTGGCTTAGGCCAATCATGACAATCCTGTTTTCATCTTTCCCTTGCATCCCTGTAGCTGGGTGGCCATGCAACCTATTTTGGCAAATGAGGAACAAGTGGAAGTACAGGGGTGGCAAAGCAGTAAGCAAGTGTTGAGAAGCACTCTATTTTCATGATCAAAGGGGATGATGCCTATGGTTAGACCCTTCCCTTTCCCCTCCTTCCTTGCATGAGCTTGGACATAATATCTACAGCTGTAGTAGCCATCTTGTGACCATGAGGGAAAGTCCTAGAAAACAGAAGAAAGAAACTTAATCCTGATGTCATTGGGACACTGAGCCATCACCAACAATCCTCCTTCTCCAAAACTTTTATTTTGTTAGAAAAATCCCTATTCGTTTAAGGCAGTGAAATTGGGGATTTTTATAATTACAGACAGACATATTCTTCGCCTTCTTTAACAAGAAATACCACCCTCTGTCTCAAGAAAAAAAAAAGAAATGCCATCACAGTGGTCCAAAACAGTTTTTAGAAACTTATATTAGAGACTTGCCTTCAAGTATAGTTTTTGAAATAGCCTCAGAAGCAGGCAAACATTCTTATGGCATGGCTTTGGTATTTTAGAATGGCCAAAAGACACCTGGAGGCAAGTGTGGTAATACCTTTAACCTTCAGTGCTACAGTAAAGTATTGCATGGTGGACATTTAATTTCTTCCTACTCATTTGGTTGCCTAACATCTGAATCCTCTTCCTTGTTGGAAAGCAGGGCCTGCGTCCGATTACTGAAGTGGGAGAGGCCACATCCTCCTTCTCTCTGCCCTCTAACCAATGGATGCTCCCTACCTGGGTCTCAGACTCAAGGGGTGAGCAGAGGATTGTGGTAGTTTGGAAACTCTTCTCAGTAGCAGCAGTGAGCCCAGTGCAATAGCATTGACTAGGAAGGGCAGAGAGGACAGTCACTGCCATGTGCACTGTGATCATGGCAGCCACTCAGGCAGTGGCCTAACTCGGCTGGTATGGAAGCATGGCCAACCGCATTTCCATTTCCCAGCTGCTGACAGTTCCTGTCCATTTCCCAAGTCTAGGTCTCCAGTCTTCCCACTGATTCTGTGAACTTCCTGATATCCTTCTGATACGTTCCTTTTCTGCTTAAGTTAATCAAAGCTAGTTCTGGTCACTCACAACCAACAACGTCAACTGATTTGCCATAGCCTGGCTGTTCAGGTGGCTTCTAAACAGGTCCAATGGTGATTACTTCTTAGTTGTGTCTGTGGGTTCCTATGATGGGTACTTGTGTGGGACTCCAGCACCAAACAGCCTGGCTGAATACCAACCCAACCAGGTAACGACTTCAGCTGAAAAACTGATCAATGCAGTAAAGAGAAGCAGTCATGTCAGCATTGAGTGAGAGAATCACACTTGGTTTTACTGAGTGCCTACTGTGTCCTGGACACAATTCTAGGTAGCTTACAACATTATCTTACCTCTTACCAAAGCCCGGTGAGAAAATGATTTTTATCTCCATCTAGTTTGAGAATGTACAGAATATTTTCCCTTCTAGCCCTTCCTTCCCACAAGCCTGGATGACACCCAATATGTCTGATGAAGGTGTCTAAGGCATCAAAGGACACTGTCAAGATCGACCGCCTTAGGAAACAATCAACTCTGCTTCTTCTTAGCAGAGCTTAAGAGCTTAAGAAACTGGTACCTTGGGGTGCTCAAAAATGTTTGTGGAATGCAATCAATGGCACAGAAACATCTCCAGGGGACATTTCCTTGGGAAAGTCGTGGCCTGAAGCATTTGGGGTCTTGTGTGAGTATTGGGGGAGTACCAGGGAAGAGGTAGGTTTTCCCTACTCACTGCACTGCACTTTCCCAAACCTTGACCTTGGCCAATATGCTTCATGTCTCTGGGCTTAGTGTTTATTCTTCTTTTCTCTTCTTTTTCTGTCTCTATCCCTACTTTTTCCCTTCATTTCCCCTCACCTTTTCTGTTAATCAAGGCATTAATAAGGACACAAATGATGTCATCTTACTTTTATTGCCTACATAGTCTACCATATGCATCAACTGCATTCAATAAATATAGGTTAGGCCAGGTGTGGTGGCTCATAGCTGTTATCTCAGCACTTTGGGAGGCTGAGGTGGGAGAATCGCTTGAGGTCAGGAGTTTGAGACCAGCTTGAGCAACATAGTGCGACCCTATCTCTACAAAAAATGAAAAAAATTAGCTGGGAGCGGTGATGCACACCTGTAGTCCCAGCTACTCAGGAGGCTGAGGTAGGAGGACAGCTTGAGCCCAGGAGATGGAGGCTGCAGTGACCTGTGACAGCACCACTGTACTCCAGCCTGGGAGAGCAAGACCCTGTCTCAAAAAAAATTAATATATAGGTTATATAAATACATTTTTAAAGATTTGACTTTCTTAGTCCCCACCTTTGTAACTGAACATGCTGCCCAGCAGTGACTCCTACCAGCTCTTTGACCACATTCTCATATTCACAACGTTTTACTTGAACAGCCAAAGGCTTTATCATGTTCTCAGTCTCCCTGCCCTGCTGCTTCAGAAGAAAAGGGCGACCAGCCCCTTCAGCGGGGGTGGGGGTGTGCAGTGAGAAGTGGCAACAGTGGCCCGGGGAGCTGGCTGGTGTTGGGAGGGTGGGTCTGCCAGGCTGTGGGCAGGGATTGGAGGGATCTGGTGGGGATCAGCTCTGACCACTAGCATCATCTTTGACCTCTTTCCCCCTTAATCATAATTAGCACCCAGACTGTGTTGACTGATTCTCCCTTTGAAATGGGAGATCCACAAGCATTTATGGAAGGAGCAAATGAGTTACTTCCTGCAGAACCCAGGTGTGAAGGGAGTTAGTAAACATGCCAGAATGAGGCCGGCAGTCACGGGAACCAAATGTAGATTAACCCAAAATGTCACAAAGATAAAAAGTAGGGGAATAAGGGCTTTTTAGGAAGGATGGCATTCCATCTTCCCCGAAATGCTTCTGCCTCAACCTCAGTTCTCCTCAACACCCATCTGAAATCCTCCTACGGTAGCCTCCCCTAGTCCTACCTTCCCAAACACTGCTTTGATTGGATCCCACATTGCTCCAAACCCTCATGGACAATTCATTTTCTGCCAAAAAGCATTTCATGTGCCTTAGTTTCTCTCCTTCAATCTGTTTTTTTTTTTTTTTTGAGATGGAGTGTCACCTACTCTGTCACCCAGGCTGGAGTGTAGTGGCATGATCTCAGCTCATTGCAACCTCTGCCTCCCAGGTTCAAGTGATTCTCCTGCCTCAGCCTCCTGAGTAGCTGGGATTACAGGCGCCCACCACCATGCCTGGCTAATTTTTGTTTTTTTGGTAGAGACAGGGTTTCACCATGTTGCCCAGGCTGGTCTTGAACTGCTGGCCTCAAATGATCCACCCACCTCGGTCTCCCAAAGTGTTGGGATTACAGGCGTGAGCCACCATGCCTGGCCGCTCTCCTTCAGTCTTACTGTCAAGACTTGCTTTCCACTGTCCCTGAGGACCAGCCATCCAGCCAGCCTGGAATCTTCCCCCTGCACCAACACACCCTTCTCTGTCCCATCTGTACTCATTAGGCTCCCTCCTGTACCATCCAGCTCAGGACACAGCACCGCTCTGCCCCTCCCTCCATCTGAGTAGAGCATGGTGCTTCAGCAGGTGGTGGTCTCTGGGGCATGACTGCTTGGGTCCAAGGAACAGCAGTACCACACTTGCTAGATGTGTGACCTGGGGCAAGCTTCTTCACCTCTCTGAAGTTTCAGTTTCCTTTTCTGCCAAATGGATGTAATAATGATCTCTACTTCATATGGTCGATGGGTAAATTAAATGAGACCATGCATGTGCCTGGCACAGAGAGTGCTCAGAGTGGTCATTATTATTATTATTATCCCCTGTGTTCTTTCTTACCTCTGAATCCTGGCGTGCTTGCTGTCTGTGCCACTCATCTGGCACTTAATTATCTACTAATTGATGATATAGTTTATTAGCTATTTAAATTCTGATTGTTTAGCTTTTTGTGTATATGTGTGTGTTTAACTTTCCAATTAGATCTTAAGCTCCTCCAGGGCTGAACCAGATGCCTTCTTTATACTCTCAACACAGACTAGCAGAGAGCTCAGTAACAAGCAGGCACTAATTAATGAACGCTTATTAAAATGGGTAATAAAACATTCAATGCCTGTATAGTTTTTTCACAACCAGGATCTCCCTTAATTCTCGCAACAATCCTATAAGGCCTATATTGTTATCCCCATTTTACAGATGAGGAAACTGAGGTTCACAGAGAGAGAGAGTCACTTGCTCAAATTCCAAAAGTAAGGGCTCTTTGTGGCCTCACAAGAGCTTCCTTCAGCTTTCAGAAATCCTGGCAATGCCTCCCTCTCATGCTCTAATGACCAAAACACACCTTCTCTGCTAACCTAGTTAAGCATCCCTGACACCTCTAACATTCTTTCCATGTGCTCATGGGAAGAGATGTTGAAGATATATCATTAAATGGAAAAAGCTGGTTATGAAAGAGCAGGGGTGCACACAAACCCACAGCAAATACATATCACTTAGAAAGCTGGCTGCAAGGGAGTCTATGGGACCGCTGGTCGTCTTAGGGGGTGGGGTCGTGGGTGATTTTAACTTTTTCTTGCTCACCTGTAGTTTCTACTACAAACATTCATACTTTTAACATTGAGAAAAAAACAATACAAGTTTTATTTGCTTACTTGTTTGACAGAGACAATGATGCAAGCCTCCTAGTTGCCTTTTACTAACAAATGCTCCTAGTGGAGGCAATCTTTTCCCTCTCCCTTCCTCCCTCCTCACTCTGAGCCAGGTGGGCAGAGACCCATCGCTGGCACTTATTAGTCACAGGTTTGAAATGCAGGGGTGGGTTGGGGAGGTAGAAGTGATTGGTGTGGGGTGGGAATTTGGGGATTCTTTTATCCCTTGCATCTCAAAGGCTGACAGGCTCTTGAGGGGTGGAAATGACTGGTAATTAGTGAACCTTCTCCAGAGTATACACGAAAGACACACTTCACAGTCTCCGTGACCTCTGCAGCCCGGTGAGGCTTTGTTATGTAGATGCTCTTAATTGGGTGAGTCACTTACTGCAAACAGCTTCAGGAGAGAGCGCTGTGGGCTGTTTCACAGAGGCTTCCTACTAGGGCTTCTAACTCAGGAATTAGAGGGGTTGACAGCAATGGCCTCCAGGTAACTCCACTCCCACCCCCATAGAAATGAGAAGTGGTCCCCATGGTTAGAAGTCAACACAGCAAGCTTTTAGGGCATCTTGAATATGAAGAGTGTTAACTGATGGCCTCCATCCTCCTCCTCCTCCCACTCTCCATCTCCCTCTTCTTTCCAGTTTATTGATTATCCATTCTGGGCAAGGCTGGGAATATTTTGAGATATAAACTGGGTTCCCTTCATTCAAGGAGCTGACCACCTAGTTGGGAAGTCAGGAATGGACATGTGTGGACATAACACCATCAAAAAGCAGGCATCCATGTCAGGCCCAAGGAAGATGCATTAAAATGACATTTCAGACCCTGGAGCAGTCACTGAAGGCTGGACCATCAGGGAAAGCCTGTCCACAGGGACAGCAGGACTTGGAAGGTGTTCTGGGGAGAGGGATTCCCGGGATTCAGAAACTTTACAAACAAAAGCATCTTCAGGTCACTGTCACACCCAGAGCTGTGGCCCCCAGCACCCTAAGCGTGGTGCAGACGTCAGAGACACAGAGTGCACTGTGGGAATGACTCACGGGTGCTCGGGCAGGCTGTTGGTCCTACAGAGTCCCATCTGCTGCTTTCCCCAGAGGAGGACACAATGCATGAAGGCTTTCAAACGCATCATGTCCCAAACGGAACTTATCATGTGGTATTTTGGTGAATGACAGCATCTAAGCTCCTTCATCCTTTGCTCCCAAACAGGCATTACATTAAGGCAGTTGGGCGGCAATCTCTTTGCAACCATCCCCTCCTGTCCCCTTGCATCCCTATTGCTGTGTTCTCTCTTCAGGCCCTCGCCACCCTTTCTAGGGGTAGGATACACTTGCAGGGTCTCTGCGGACATTTTCCTACTCTCCCCCTTCTCAGCCATCCTTTCCCAAACTGTCAGATTGATTGCTCTAAAATGCCGACGTGCTTAATTTTACTCCCATTGTCCTCAACGTGAGGCCTAGTCAGCTCTTTCCCGTCTGGCCCTTGCCTGCCTCTTTTGCTGTCCAGATCGTCAAGGTCACCAATGACCCACAAATTGTTAAATCCAATGTTAATGCTCAGTCCTCCATTTACTTGGCTTTAACCAGCACTGGATGCAGTTGATCATGCCATCTTCCTTTCAGTCCTTCACATTGTATTTATTTATAACATTTTCAAACATATGAAAAAAATTTAAAGAATAGGACAATGAATGCCCAGTACCCTTCACCTCAACTCACCACCTGGCAACACTTTGCCACATTGGTTCTCCCTCTCCTCCCCACCCTGCCACACACAATTTTTGGGAACCATTTGAAAGCTGTGGGCATCTTGATGGCTACTCTTAATTTCTTCATGTCCTAAGGAAAAGGATATTCTATTATGAAAACACAAGACAGCACAACGCAGAAAAGTAATGTTAATTCAATATCGTCAGTAATATTATCAAACAGTTCACATATAAATGTTCCCAGTTGTCCCTATCATGTCTTTTTAGCTGTCCCTCTTCCAGTTCCAGTGTTCAATAAAGGAGCATGCATTTGACTTGGCTGTCATGTCTCCTTGGTCCATTTTTATCTAGAACAGTTCTTCCAGCCTTTTTGGTTTTTCATTATATTATTTTGGACAGTCTAGTGTTATTGTCTTATAAAATATTCCACTTTCTGGATTTGTCTGTTTCCTCACCCGTGGATTCTGGTTAAACTTTTAATGGCAAGAACAGCATGCAGGTGGTATGTACTTCCCATTGAATCACATCAGAGGCCCATGATGTGAGGTTGTATCACCCTTGGAGATGCTGTCTGAGCTGTTGGTTAGGGTTGTGCCCCTTAGATCGCTCCACTGTAGAGGTACATTTTTCCCTTTGTAAATTCTCCTTTGTCTGTGGGGTGACACTTTGTGTCTATTTTTAATTTAATTTAATTTTATTTATTTTGAGATGGAGTCTTACTCTGTCGCCCAGACTGGAGTGCAGCGCCATGATCTCAGCTCACTGCAACCTCTGCCTCCCAGGTTCAAGTGATTCTCCTGCCCCAGCCTCCCGAGTAGCTGGGATTACAGGTGTGCACCACTAGGCCCGGCTAACTTTTGTAATTTTAGTAGAGATGGGGTTTCACCATGTTGGCCAGGCTGGTCTCAACTCCTGACCCCAAGTGATCAGCCCTCTTCGGCCTCCCAAAGTGCTGGGATTACAGGCGTGAGCCACCGCACCTGGCCTGTGAGGTGATACTTTGGAGGCCATGCAAATATCCTATTCATTCCATGCTTTCAACATCCCCTGGTGATCCTTGGCAACATTGGTTATCAACTTGGGAACCCTGTCTTTTCTGATCACTTTCTTTTCTTGGCTCCTAGGCCCTAACTTGCCTTTGATTCTTCCTTTCCTCTCCAGTTGCTACTTCTCAGTCTCTTTGTGATTCTTCCATTTTCTTTGACCTCTAACTGTTGGAGGGTTCTAGGGCTCAATCTTCAGATCTTTTTCATCCTGTCTTTTGGCTTTATATGCCACCTGAAAGCTGAAGACTCCCAAATTTCTAACTCTAGTCCAGATCTGTCTCTTAAATTCCACACTCATGTATCCAATTTCCTTCTTGTCATCTCCACTTATAAGCCTCAAAGTCAAGGCCAGGCACGTGGCTCAAGCCTGTAATCCCAGCACTTTGGGAGGCTGAGGCTGGAGGATCACTTGAGCTCAGGATTTTGAGGTTACAGTAAGCTCTGATTGCACCACTGCACTCCAGCCTGGGCGACAGCAAGACCCTGTCTCTGAAACCCAGCCAACTAAAAATAAGCATCAAAATCATCTTAGGCCAGGCTTGGGGGCTCACGCCTGTAATCCCAGCACTTTGGGAGGCCAAGGCAGGCAGATTGCCTGAGCTCAGGAGTTTGAAACCAGCCTAGGCAACATGGTGAAACCCCATCTCTACTAAAAATACAAAAAATTAGCTGGGTGTGGTGGCGGGCACCTGTAATCCCAGCTACTCAGGAGGCTGAGGCTGGAGAATCCCTTGAACCTGGCAGGCAGAGGTTGCAGTGAGCCGAGATCGTGCCACTGCACTCCAGCCTGGACAACAGAGCGAGACTCTGTCTCAAAAAAAAAACAAAAAACTCAAACTTATCAGGTCTAAAAATGACCCCTGATGCCCTTCACCCTCTAATTTTCTCATCCATTGCAATTCATTTATTCAAAAGATATTTGTTGGGCTGAGTGTGGTGGCTCAGCCTGTAATCATCAACATGTAGGGAGGCCGAGGCAGGTGGATCGCTTGAGCTCAAGAGTTCGAGACTGGCCTGGGCAACATGGTGAAAGCCTGTCTCTACAAAAAATACAAAATTTAGCTGAGCATGGTGGTGTGTGCCTGTGGTCCCAGGTACTCGGGAGGCTGAGGTGGATGGATTTCTTGAACCTGGGGGCCAGAGGTTGCAGTGAGCCGAGATCTCACCACTGCACTCCAGGCTGGGGGACAGAGCCAGACCCTGTCTCTGTCAAACCAAAATGCAACAAAAAATAAAATCAAACTATTTGTTGAATGCCTACAATCTGCCTGACATGACTCTACATTTTGGGAACAGAGTAGTAAAAAAAAAAAAGAAATTCCACCCTGTGGAGCTTACTTTCAGTAGGGGAATCAAAAATAAATAAGTAGAGAGTAATGAGTGCTGTGGAGAACCATACAGCAGGGAAGGGGGACGGGAGCACCAGGGTGGACAGGGTGATTAGGGAAGGCCCCACTGAGAAAATGAGATGAAGCCGAGACCGGCAGAAAGTGAGGGATGGAGCGTGACAACTCTATCCTTCTGGCTGCTCAGGCAAACACCTTGGAGCTATGCTTGACTATTGGTTTCTTACACTTTCCATGTCCAATCCATCAGAAAATTCTGTTGATGCCATCTTCAAAATACATCCAGGCACTGTTCACAGTCCACAGGATTCCTGTGACAGCCTGCTGTCTTGCCTCCTGGCCTCTGTCCCTTCTCCATGATCCATTCCCAGCACAGCAGCCAGAGCAGTCTTTTTTTTTTTTATTTTTTTGAGACAGAGTCTTGCTCTATCGCCCAGGCAGGAGTGCAGAGGCCCGATCTCGGCTCACTGCAACCTCCACCTCCCAGGTTTAAGCAATTCTCCTGCCTCAGCCTCCCAAGTAGCTGGGATTTCAGGCATGCACCACCACACCTGGCTAATTTTTGTACTTTTAGTAGAGACAAGGTTTCATCATGTTAGTCAGGCTGGTCTCGAACTCCTGACCTTGTGATCCGCCCGCCTCGGCCTCCGGAAGTGTTGGGATTACAGGCGTGAGCCACCACGCCCGGCCCAGAGCAGTCTTTTTTTTTTTTTTTTTTTTTTTGAGACAGAGTCTCACTCTGTCGCCAGGCTGAAGTGCAGTGGCCCAGTTTAGGCTCATTGCAACCTCCACCTCCTGGGTTCAAGCGATTCTCCTGCCTCAGCCTCCTGAGTAGCTGGGACTACAGATGTGCCCCACCACGCCCAGCTAATTTTTGTATTTTTGGTAGAGACGGGGTTTCACCATGTTGGCCAGGATGGTCTTGATCTCTTGACCTCGTGATCCGCCCACCTCGGCCTTCCAAAGTGCTGGGATTACAGGCATGAGCCACCGCACCCAGCCAGCCAGAGCAGTCTTTACAAAATGTGAGTCAGATCAGGCGCATCCTCTGCTCAGGACCCCCGATTTAGCCAGGAGTGCTCATGCCTGTAATTCCAGCACTTCGGGAGGCCGAGGCGGGCACATCCCGCAAGCTCAGGAGTTTGAGATCAGCCTGGGCAACATGGCAAAACCTCATCTCTACAAAAAATTTAAAAAAACATTAGCCAGGTGTAGTGATGCACACCTGTAGTCCTAGGTCCTCTGGTTGCTGAGGTGGAAGAATTGCTTGAACCTGGGAGGTTGAGACTGCAGTGAGCTGGGATCATTCCACTGCACTCCAGCCTGGGTGCCAGAGCAAGACCCTGTCTCAAAAACAAAAACAAAAAACCCTCTCCATCTCAGGTGGAGTACAAACTCAAGTCCTAATCTCAGCCTATTTGGCCCTACATGATCTGTCCCCTTCACACCTGCCCTGTGACTTCACTTACCATTAGTCTCCCCCATCACTAACTTCAGCCCAGATGTGCACTTGCTGCCTCAGGGCCTTTGCACTCGCTGTTCCTATTGCTAGGCACATTTTCCCCCTAGAAGTTCACTTGGCTCTCCCCCACTTCCTGCAGATCTCAGCTTCATCTCAGTTTCTCAGTGGGGCCTTCCCTGGTCACCCTGTGTACCCAGCACTCCTGTCCCCCTTCCCTGCTGCATTGTTCTCCACAGGACTCATCACACTCTGTATTTTCCTTCTCCCCTTCCCCTTCCCTTTCCTTTCTTTTTTTCTTGTGTTGCTCTGTTACCCAGGCTGGAGTGCTGGGATCACAGCTCTCTGCATCCTCATCCTCCTGGGTTCAACTGATCCTCCTACTTCAGCCTCCTGAGCAGCTTGGACTACAGGCGCGCACCACCATGCCCAGCTAATTTTTTGGTAGCTTTGTAGAGACAGGTGAAACCACATTTGCCAGGCTGGTCTTGAACTCCTGGGCTCAAACGATCCACCCACCTTGGCCTCCCAAAGTGCTGGGATTACAGGCGTGTGCCACCACGCCTGACCTTGTTTATTTTCTGTTCTTCTACTGAAAATAAGCTCCACAAGGGTAGAAACTTTCTTTTTCTTTTTTTTATAGCTATGTCTCCAGAGTTTAGATTCTTGTCAGGCAGATAGTAGGCACTCAACTAGTATTTTTTGAACAAATGAACTGAATGAATAAATTTCTAGCACCTCAGTATAAGCTATAAATCCTCTCAGGTCTAAGGAAGTACTGGTACCTATAATGTCTGCATTCTCTACTGGCCACTAGTAGCTATTTCAGTGAGATGGGAGACCAAGGCATGCCTAGGAATGGGGTTCAGGGTTCAGACCATAGCTGTGAGATGGCACACATGGATCCAAGGTTGGCATGTGTCTCACGTGGCTATGTGCTTACATGTATGTTTGTGGGCTTTTTTTTTTTTTGAGACAAAATCTTGCTCTGTCACTCAGGCTGGAGTGCAGTGGTATGATCTCAGCTCACTGCAGTCTCCGCCTCCCTGGTTCAAACGATTCTCCTGCCTCAGACTCCCAAGTAGCTGGGATTATGGGCACCCCCCACCACACCTGCCTAATTTTTGTATTTTTAGTGGAGATGGTGTTTCACCATGTTGGCCATGGTGGTCTAACTCCTGACCTTAAGTGATCCAACTCCTGACCTTAAGTGATCCACCTGCCTTGGCCTCCCAAAGTGTTGGGATTACAGGTGTGAGCAAATGTGCCCAGCCTGTTTGTGTGCTTTTGTGTGTCCAGAAGATTCTGTGCCAGTGCAAACATGTATAAGGGCCAGCACTTCTTCTGCGTTTCCCTCTTCAAGAAAACCACAGATGCTTTATAGAGCTGTGGAACCTCTGTGTGTCCATGAATGACTCTGCTTCCAGCTGCTGCATCCCAAAGCCTTAGTCCACCTGTGATTTGGAGCTGAGGAGCAAATCAAAGCCAGGTGCAGCTGTACTGGAAGACTCTTCTTTCTGGTTGGAGTGACACTTTGTCCTTGGAAACAATCGAGTTCAAGTTCACCACTCAAGCATAAGCAAAGTGACTACATGAGACTAAGAGAATGTGTTTGCTATTCCCTCTGCAAACCCTTCTCCCAAGGCCTTCCCATGGCTGGCTCCATCTCATGATTCTGACTTCAGCTCACATGTCGCTCCCTTGAGAGAGGCCTTCCCAGAACATTCCACAGCTGTCTGAGGCCATGCAGTTTGTGCATCACAATAGCATTGTGCAGAGGGGGTGAGTGGGGCCAAAATCCAGCCTGTGATCCACTCCTCAAGGATTTCATAAGAAAAAGGCTTTGGAGGGCGAGCAAAGACCTTGGACACTGTGTCTAGGTTAGCACCCCCCATCTCCCATACCCTGTCTCACATTGTCCAATTTTGTCTTCATAGTATGGATGACTGCTATCTGAAATGAGGTATTTTGCCTACTTGAAATTATGTTTCAACTTGTTAGCTGTCTTCTCTCACCATAATGTAAGCCTCAAAGGAGTAAGGACTGTATCTGTCTTGTTACTATTTGTCCTCCCAGTGCTCAACACATAGTAGGTGCTCAATAAATATCTACTAGTGAGTGTATTCTCTTTCTTTTAGTTTTATTTTTATTGATACATAATAGATGTATATATCTTGGGAGTACATATAATACATTTATATAATTTGTAAAGATCAGATCAATGTAATTTTTTTTTTTTTGAGATGGAGTCTTGCTCTGTTGCCTATGCTGGAGTGCAGTGGTGCAACTGCAGCTCACTGCAACCTCCAACTCCTGGGCTCAAGGGATCCTCCTGCCTCAGTCTCTCAAATAGCTGGGATCACGGGTGTGTGCCACCGTGCCCAGCTAATAAAAAATTTTTTTTTTTTTTTGTAGAGATGGGGATCTCACCATCTTGCCCAGGCTTGTCTCAAATTCCTGAGCTCAACTGATCCTCCTACCTCAGCTTCCCAAAGTGCTGTGATTACAGGTGTAAGCCACTGTGCCCAGCCTCAATGTAGTTCAGCTATATATAACTTTAAATATTTGTCTTTTTGCTAGGAACATTCAAATTATTTTCTCCTAGTATTTTGAAATATACAATAGATTTGGGGAGATGTGCATTTTTATCTAAGTATTTTATCTAAGTAAGATGTGCATTTTATCTAAGCTCCTTAGATCAGTTAGTTTGCATTTGAGGAAACTGAGGAACTTAGGAGTGGAAGGATTAATCTATGAGCACCCAGCGAGTTAGCAAAGCTAGCTCCTGAACCCAGCTCTCCTAGGCCAGGGCACTGCCCACCACAAGACTCCAGCAGTATCAACCTTCATCTGGCCCTCAGAATCTGGCACTGGTGGTGCCCGGTGCACTTGACACTTGCTTTGCCCCGGGTTCACAGCTGCAAAGAGAGCCTGGGCTTCTTTCGGAGAAGTGGGAAGAGACTCAGAATTAACACTGGTAAGTCACACCAGAACCCTTATGTGCACATTATTATTATTGCCCCCCCATATATTCTAAAATAATCCCTGTAAATAATTATAAAAATAAATCTCAGTGACAATTTTTTTATTTCCAGGAACACATTTATTCATCATAATCTCTTCAGGGGTAGGACAAATTGGAGCACTGAGTAGTGAATACAATTTGCAAATAGGCAATATAAGTAGAGAGAAAATTAATACGTATTCCTTGATGCTCTAAAAGGAGAGGAAGAACATTAATAGCCATTTCCTTGCAGACATAACTTTCAAAATGTTATTTCTGATCTATCAGCGTGAGGCTCCATATGAGGAAAATGGTTGCAACGTGACAAGAAGTGATTGATGTGAAATGGCATCTTTCAGGTGCTCCTCTCAGCCTCCTTATCCTGTTTTTAGTGGGACATAGGAGGAGTCCTGTTTTCTTTTCTGGCCTGGGGTCACCCGCTTATTTGCTGGGTGACCTTGGGCAAGTCCCTTCTGCCCTTTAAGCCTCAGTTTCCCTCATCAGTAATTGGAGTAGATGATTTCTAAAGCAGTGAGTTTTGGATGATCATAAATCCAAATTATTTTGGGAGTACTTGAGAAAAATACAGATACCAGGGGACCACCTTAATGAACTGACTACCAAGTTCTATGTATTTTAATTGAGGGTGGGAGGAACCCTTCCCCAACTTCCAAGTGGCAGAACCTCTCCAAGTCAAGTTGGGATTCTGGAAAGGTGCTCCCACTGGAAACAGACAGTTGGGTGGGTTGTCTTTCCCTCTTGAAGGTCCAACGTGAGCCCCCCTCCTCCAAGTCAGCGATGACTTGCCTCCCACGCCCAGCCAAGGACTTGGAGTTGCGGCGAGTTCCAGGTAAAATGGGAAATAAGATTTGTTTCTCATTGCTGTTTTCAGGATTTGTTAAAATAGTACTAAGAGATTAGCAGATAGTAGTTTTCATGGTAAATTCTCTATTCTGTGCCAATCTCCTTTTTTGTTTTTAATTATAAAAGTAGTATACGCATGTTACCAAAACCACAGGAGAAATGGAGTGAAAAGCAGAAGCTCCTTTCCCACTCCCACCTTCCTCAAACCCACTCCATTCTCCACAGCCAACTAATGTTTGCATTTTACTTTATTTTTATTTTTCTAGCAAGAGAATCTTACTATGTTGCCCAGGCTGGTCTCAGTGCTAGATTACAGGTATGAGCCACCATGCTCAGTCCTATTGTTTGCATTTTCACAGAGAAATAATGACAAAACCTTTTAAGACCTAAAGAGAAGGAAAACAACCATGTGCGGTGACTCATGCCCATAACCCCAGTACTTTGGGAGGCTGAGGTGGGTAGGTCGCTTGACCCCAGGAATTCAAGACCAGCCTGGCCAACATGACAAAATCCCATCTCTACAAAAAATACAAAAAAATTAGCCAGGCGTGGTGGTGAGTGCCTGTAGTCCCAGCTACTTGGGTGAGGCAGGAGGATCACCTGAGCCCTGGGGTCAAGGCTGTGGTGAGCTATGATTGCGCCACTACCCTCCAGCCTGGGACCCTGTCTCAAAAAAATAAAAATAAAAAAGAGAAGGAAAACTAGAGGCACTGAGAATAATAAATTAACATTTGTGGAATGAACACTCATCCTAGATATTATGATGGTATTTAATATATATTTTTAAAAATTCAGTTTGTTCTGATTGGGAAATACTGGAGGGGCTTTGGAGCACAGATCATCCTCAGTCCCCTCACATATGTGCAAGTACTTTGAAGAGGGCCCTGGAAACCTCTCTTCTTTCCTGCACTTCCTAGACTTTCTCCTTTCGGCTGAAAGGGGGCTGCTTCGGCAACAAAGAGCATTTCATAAGCAGAGCATTTCTTAAGTAGACACCCCGCCTTTTTTTTTTTTTTAAATTGAAATTTGAATGTGGTGAGTCTGAATTAGGGCCCACGGCATGATTAATTACAGCAACCATCTTAACCTGCCCGGGGGCTGGGCCTGAAAGAAATGAGGCCAGGCTGAAGAGAAATACAGCTAAGGATAGTTAGGAATGCTAACAAAACTTGGTTAACTGGCCCTGTTCTTCTCTCAGCTGCTAATGCACAGTTGGAAGATTTAAGGAATCAGTTCCTGTTTCACTGGTTCTGGCCGACCCCAGAATCAACTCCCTTGATTGGAAATAAACAGGATCTTCCTTTTTGTCCCCAGGAATGTGATGGAGGAAGGACTCTAAGGCAAAGGGCCTCTTCTGCCAAAGCAGAATAATAATAACAATGATGACAATAGGAATAAAATATTGCCCTCTTCATCAAGGGCGATAAGAGAATGTCCAGTTGTATGAGTTGAACCTTGTTGCTCTCTATGTGCCCGTCAGAGCTCCAGAATTCACAGGCTCAGGGTGGTCAGCATAGGTTGGATTTGAACTTTCTGTTTTGTGGTCCTCCTGAGTGCACTTGTACAAGCTGGGCTACGTGCTTCAATCTGGGGTTCAGAAAACAGGATCACAATGACAGCACTTCTTGCTGACACAGTGCTGTGAATGTCTGTGCACAAGTCTGAGCGTCTCTCCTGAACAGTATTAGTCATGGATGTCCCTAGTGCCTAGCACAAGGCCAGAAGCTGGGGCACAGCAGCTGTGAAGTAAGATGGGCAGGATAGGAAGCTTGCAGCTCACTTTCAATGAGTCATGGAGTGGGGTGAGAGGACCGTGACTGCATGAGCCCATATTTTACCTCAGTGCTCCTGGGGCTGGGGCAGAAAGAGCTGTGTTCAGGACGAAGCCCCTACAGGACTTGTCTGCTATGTTCACCCTTGTAAACTCTTTGTATTCCAGAGGAATTATTTGTCTAACTCCTAGGTCAGTCTTATCTCAGTGTTTTTTTTGTTTTGTTTTGTTTTTGTTTTTTTTTTTTTTGCTCTCTCCCCTCCCCGAGGGAGGGCTACATTATGGAGGAACTTTACTATTTCTGTTTAATCTTCCTTTTTGTTGGAAACAGTGATGAGGAGGTAGAAGGATGTTCCTCCTCCCGGCTTCCAATCTTCCTTGGTCCAGGGATACAGATTCTTTTTCTTTTCCTTTTACCTTTCTCCCTTCCCCCCTTCCTCCTTCTGTTCCTTCTATTCTCCCCTCCCCTCCTCCTTCTCCTTGTTCTTCTATTCTGAAGACTAACTCCAAAAGCTGAGGAGTAAGGACAGGTGAATCCAGTTTGTTTCTGCTGGTGTCCTCCCCCAACAACATTCAGGAAATTACTTCTGCTATGGTCTGAACGTTTGTGTCCCTCCCAAATTCATATGTTGAAATCATAACCTCCAAGGTCTTAGGTGGAGCCTTGTGGGGGGTGATTAGATCATTGGCGTGGAGCCCTCAGGAATGGGATTAGTGCTGTTACAAATGAGGCCCACAGGAGCTAGCTTGTCCCTCCTACCATCTGAGGACACAGGAAGAAGGCTGTTGTCTTGGGAACCAGAAAATGGGCCCTCACCACACACCAAATCGTGGGTGCCATGATCTTCAGCTTCCCAGCCTCCAGAACTGTGAAAAATAAATTTCTATTGTTTATAAGCACCCAGTTTATGGCATTTTGTTATAGCAGTCCTAGTAGACTAAGACAACTACTTTGCTCAAGAACTTTCAATAGCTCCCTATTGTTATCAGTTTACAGTTCCAACACTAAAGCCCCCCTCCAACAGAGCTATCCTGATCTTAATTTCTGTGATTTCTGCACATGATCCTTCCCCACACCATCAACTGGCCTTCTTGATGTGTTCACCAAGCAGAGACAGCAGTGGGTGGGGAAGCATTTCCAGCTGAAACTAACAGCTTCTGTGAAGCCAATCTGAGGACGGGAGAGCTGGCACAGGTGGCTGAAGAGGTAAGAATTGATGGGATTATAAGAGATCTTCAGGGACATACTAAAGATTCTGGACTGTATTAATTATTAGTTGATTAGAAGCCATTGAAAGATTTTAGGTAGGATCTAATTGGGCTTTTAAAATGGTTGCCCTGGGGCTGTGTGGAGGAGGCAACAGTAGTGAGAGGGTGTGGAAAGGAGGAAAGATGCCTGCCCACTTTGGTGACATTGGTAGTGTCTGCAGAAGAGCCTATGCTCAGATGACCCAGCTGTGTATGGAGGCAGGGGGATGGATGAGATGACCTTCAGTAACCCCCTTCTGGTGGGGGAAGGGAGAGCCGTTCTCCAATCTCATCTTTGAGTCAGCTTGGGCCTGTTTCCACAAGTCCTCTTCCATCTGTCAAAGCCCTTCTAGGAAAGCTGAGCTGAAAGGCAGCTGCGGAGGGCAGAGTGCTGGCTGGGCCCGGGCTCACTTCCTCCTTTTCAGGCAGGAAAAGCTGACAAAAGTGCACAATGGACCAGAGAGGGCGCGTCCAGCAGAGAAGGAGGGAGGAGGCGGGGGAGCTGGTCCTTGGGGCAACAGGCCTGGGAAGGTTCCCTTTGATCCCCTTATCTCTGGAGGGTAAGCTTTCTTTTTTGGCCTGCAGGACCTTTTGTTGCAGCATTTCCTGGAATCCCCCAAAGTAAACACAGTCAAGACTGCATTCTTACTGCTCCACTCTTCTGAGCCTGCTCCTCCCAGCTGAGAGAGGGGCAGGAAGGTCAACCCTCCGAGATCAACACCGCTGACAAGGGCCCACCTAACAATGTGTTAGGACCAGGGCTGTCTGAGAGACGATGCCAGTTAAGGCTGGGCTGGCTCTTAGCTGCAGCAAGAGTGGAAGATGACAACCAGTTGATATCTGGTAGCTCTGTGCATCGTGGACTTGGAGGCAAGAATAGGCAAGGAGAAAATCTGGATCCTTCCAGAGAATTCCAGAGAAAAACAGGCATCGGTTTAGGGAGTTACCTGCCCACTGGGCCTACTTTCATCCAGACAGGAGGCCCATGGCCAGCTCTTCCAGATGGGGATGGGGTGGGTGGGGAACAGCGAATAACCCCACTGATAACTTTAAGCCTCACAAATCTCTTGCCCTCTGAGGAGCAGGAGAAGAAGAGAAGCCTGAAATTTGGGGTCACCAGCCAATTATCCTTCCCCAGGGTTTATTATTGTCAACTCCTAGAGGCCACAGGGAAAGGGTGGGGTGGTCTTCACCAAGCCAGCGTTTTATCTATAGGGAAATTCAACCCCCCCCAATCCCCCTCCCCTCCTACAAATGGAAACTCCGCCGCACCAAGAGTCCTTCAACCTTCTAACTTTCCCTCTCCCCAGCTTTGATGGGGAGGGGCGTTCAGCCAAGAGGCCCCTCCTCGCTGCAGTTGAGGGCCATTATGTAACCCAGTTTGCGAAATGCAGGAAAGGCCCGGCTGGCTACAGCCCGGCTAACGGCTCAGAAAGGGCGCCCCTGATAGGAATCCCCCCACCTCAGGCCTGGCCCAGACAAACGCGATAAAGTTGTGGGCATGGAGTTTTGGGCATTGGGACAACCGGGGGAGGGAGGGGCGCGGGGAGTCGGGGTCAGGCCGCCGTCGGGGCGCCGGGCGCTGCGGGCCACCTGTTGCAGCGGGCGGCCAGGGCTCACCTGCGCGGAGTCTGGGCCGAGGGGCGGCGGCGGCGAGCGGCGGAGCTGAGGTCCCCGCGGCTAGCCCGCGCCTCCGGCTTCCGCCGGGTCAGCTGACTGCCCAGTGCGGAACTGTGCGCCCGCCGCGCTCCCCTGCCGCGCTCCCCGCTGCCGCCGCCGCGCCCCCGCGCTCCGTCCCGCGCGCCCGCAGCGTCCTGGCCGCCATGGCCGGGCTCGTGGTGCGTGGAACTCAAGTAAGTCCCGGCCAGCCCCGCCTCCGCCCGGGGCGCAGTCCGCGTGGGGAGGGACGGCGGGGCACAGAGGCTCCCCAGGGCCTAGACACCCCTGTCCCCGCCTCAGGGGGCTGCGTCTGCAGGGGGTGAGCTTCAGGTGCTCAGACTCGCCCTAGTGGGGCGAGGACAGACCCCGTTTCGGGCCTGGCACACCCCCTGGATGTGCGGGAAGAACACCCGCAAGGTCTCCCGTTCTCCCCACTTCCCTCTGCCCTTAGCGCCTCACTGAGCAGGCCCAGCGGACACAGTGCTGACGGCCCCCGCTACTTTTGGGGGCCCACAGAAAATGTTCCAATTTCATAATCTGAATTTTAAAAACTTTTGGTCAAAGAATCCATTTTGATAAATCACATTGATATAGTCATCTTTATACCAATGCAGTTGTAATATATAAATTTACTTATTTGTAAATGGAGGAAGGGGTTTATGAAGGTAAAAGTGTCTAGGGTACCCAAAGTCCCAGCACATCCCTGGAGATGAAGGTGCTGGTGGGCCCTGCGCTGAATTGGCTACGCCATAGCCAAAGGCTGATGGAAGACCACCGACCTCCAGTTCTCTTTCCACACTCGATTTCTTGAACAGGAGTCTGTGATGAATGGCAACACGCCAGTTTCAATCCTGGGTGCCAGACACCCAGTCTCACATGCTTTGAGCTCTGTAGTGAAGCCTCAGGTGTTCATTGCTGGAGGGATGAACCCAGCCACGCTGGGACCAGGTGTCTTTCTTACCTGCTGGAAAAGCCAGTTCTCTGTCTTTAACCTCTTCTCTGCTCTGATGAAGCCAGAGCCCTCTTACTTCCCACCTTTCCCTGCACACACTGGAGAAATAGTTCTGAGTTTTTGAAGCTCCCCTCTTGGATTGCCTAAGGCAGGTAGTGTCAGGCACAATTGGATTTTGAGATTACTTTGGGCTGAAAGGAATGATTCCTCCTTAGAGGAGATTCTAGGGGTTTTTACAGCTCCAGCAGATGCGGTGAGGGCCAACTGTGCTGCCCATTAAACTAGCCGCTGTCTGTTTTGTTTTTTTCCAGAGTCCTGTCATTTCATCAGGTACACGTTTATTGAGTGCCTACTGTATGCCAGGCACCATGCCAGGTGTTGTTGGAAATTAGCCTTTCCTTTGTCTCTGTGCACCCCCCATTTAACAGTTTTGTTGCTCAGGAATGCTGGCTCTGTCCCTTGACCCACGGCCTGGGAGGAGAGAGCTGGAGAAAGACCAGAGTTCAGAAGTGAGCTAACAGCCTGCGGAGAGGCTAAAAATGACGGGTCTTGTTCAGCCATCGGGGAAAGGGGCTTTTTTTTCTGGGAATTAATTTACTGCCTGGAGGGCGGGGCTGGACAAGAGGGTCTTTTCCTTCTCTTGGAGTATCTACCTAAGAAGGAGGGTTCCCTGCCCCCCAGACCCTAGGTCTCTGCGTTTTCAGATCTGGTATTCTCCCGGTGTACCTTGCTACAAGTTAATGGGGCTGAGCACTTTCCTGTGCTTCCTTTCCCTTTGCTCTTCCTCCGTTTCCTAGATTCGATTTTTCCTGTAGCCCCTGTTCTCAGCCTACTCCAAACAGCCCAAGGGCATTCATGGAAGTGTGGGTGAGGCATTTTAGGCCCTTGGGGACTGTTTTATTAGACCGAGTTGCCTGGGGAGGAGCTAAGAAGGTAGGTTGGGAAAATGCCCCTGGAGTCTTAGTGCCCCGTTTCCTAAACTGCCCAGGTTAGTGGATTTGAGTGTCTGGCCCCGAGGTGGTTTTTTTTTTTCTTTTTCTTTTTTTTTTTTTTTTTACATTCTGCTCCCAGTGATTTCTAATGGCAGCCGCTTTAAGAGGTAGCACCTTGAATGTGGGTAGCATGGAACAGTACTTGTCAGACTTTAGTAGATCCTTCTTAAAGGGAGGAAAATAAAACCCGCAAAACTTCCCATGAGCCCATAGTGTGAATATAGTTTTTATTACAATGTTACTCAAATATAAAAACATGAAGCCAGATACAACTTTCCCATATCCAGAGACCTATAAATCCCAAATAAAGGGATGGTTTAAGTGCAAAGAAAAAAAAAACCCTATGCAATTAAACAATTTAATGAGATCAATGCTGCGTGGCTTGAAGTTAGGTCACTGCTTTTAATGCCACTGTGGGTTGACTGCTGTGGAGCTGGTTTTTAGGAGCTCCACAGGCCTATGATGCCACATGCCTGGGGATGTTGCAGTCTTCCTATTGCTTTTCTCTGCAAAAGCCTTTTCATTTGCCATGTGTCTGACTTCATTTGGCTTCTCTTGGCTTGAATGCATCATTTATGTTCAGCATTAAGTCATTTCTCTTTCCTCTAGCTTATGACAACGTAATACGATCGTAGACACAAATACAAACTTGGAATTTGGGCACTGAAATCTTGCGCCCAAGAGATATTGGAATAATGAATCCCTTCTGTAGGGAGAGTGGTCTGATTCAACAGCTGTTTAACAGAGTGGCCACTGGGTGCCAAGGACAGTGTTGTGCACTTTTAATATGTTAGCTCATCGCATTCCTGTAAGTACAATAGGGACGATAATATGCATGGGGCTGTTTCATGAGGATTGAATAGATAACAAGCACATGATAGGCATTTAATAAATGTTGGTTTTTACATTATTCTTAACACCTTTGGAGGAGTTAGTGTTAGTCCAGTTGCAGAAGAGGAAACAGAGACTCGAAGATGGTGACTCATCCACGACAACACAGCTAGCAGTGGCAGTACTGGGAATCAGAGTTGTACCTATGGTTGTTTCTACTCCGACAGCTTCCAGTACCACACATACACTTATTTATTTATGATTGAATGATAAGGTCTTGCTCTGTTGCCCAGGCTGACATGCAGTAGCGCAATCATAGCTCACTGCAGCCTTGAACTCCTAAGCTCAGGCAGTCTTCCTGCCTCAGCCTCCTGAGTAGCTGGGAATACAGGTGTGCACCACTGTGCCCAGCTCAGTATTACAAATTTAAAATCGAGGATCTCCCACCCCTGGCTAGGGGTAGGCATCATAAAATAATCTCCTCAACATCTGACTGTTGACAAACTTATCATCTCCAGAAATGCCCTGGGAGCCAGAGAGTCCCAACGCAAAGTGAAACCTGCAGTCTTCTGCAGTTTGGTCATTTTCTGCAGCTTTGGCTTGGAGGGATTGGGTGTGTACATGGGTGGGGACCCCTTCCAGACACTCTCCTTTCCCTTTCTAGTTTCCTCTCCGTAGGGGTCTTTAACTTGTTATATTTTCATTTGCCTGGTAATGGTGTCCTTTCCTGTTATTCCACACAGGGTGGAGGTCTTAGGGTACAAATTATAGAAAATAGAGAAATTATAAGTTTGAATCTTTGTTCCTCAGTGCAGTCTAAATCAAGGTAATTGACTAAATGCAATGGTGTTCTGGATATGCTCTTGCTTCTGTGCCATTTAAGATCTATTAATCTCTGTATCCGGTCTCCCTTTTGCTGAAGAAGCAAACTATTTTTGGTTTGGCTCTTCTGGCCTTGAATCTTACATTAGGTGGTCCTGTGCTCTAAGAAGCTTCCTGACATCCTGAGAGGTAAGGTCTTCCCTCAGAAGCACTTCTTAAGTCTTTTTTCTAGTTTCAAGCGTTGCTTGCAATGTCTGGCAGTGGCTGCTTGCTGCTTTTAAGCCTTTTCCAGCCGATTTGAGCCCTTCAGCCTGGTCGGCTTAACTCACATCTCTAAAAGCTTCTACTTTACCACAGGGGTTATCTAAGCATGCAGATTACTTATCGAGTTGGTTCTCATGCTAAACTTTTGAGACTTGGTCTTCACATTTGAGAACAGTGAGAACAACTTGTATTTTTCTTAGTCTTCCTAGGATGTTGTATAGTTAAGACCATGTAATGAAACAGGCTGCTGACAGTCTCATCAGATGTTGTGAGTGATCCAAATGCTTTGTGATAGCTCTCCTTGGTGCTCCTGTTTCCTTTGAATGGAACTCCTACAGAAGAAAAAGGGAAGCAAATATCCCTCTCTTTTCCCAGGCTCTAACACTCTTCTTGGGCCCTCAGTGTAGCACCGTGGGAGAAGTTCTTGCCCTTTCAGCTCAGAAGACTCATTTTGAAGCCAAAACATGATGATAGATGCACCACTGGCATTTGCTGATCAAGAAAACTCATGTCTGCCTGGTATGGTGGCTTGTACCTGCAATTCCAGCTATTTTAGGAGGCTGAGGCGAGGGGATTGTTTGAGTTCAGAGTTTGAGATCAGCCTGAGCAACACAGTGAAACCCTATCTCTTTAAAAAAAAAAAAAAAAAAGAAATCTCACACCCACATGTGGATTTGTAAGCACTCCATGGCCCCGAAGTTGGAAGTCCTTATTTATGGCATAGGACTTGATCTGGGCTCTATCACTAAGAAGCTGTATTGTGCTGGGCAGGGCTCTGGAGTCTTAGTTTCCTTGTATAAAACATCAGAAGTTTTGACAAACTGGGTCTCTATTAGATTTAGTCCTTGGTCATTCTAAGAGGAAAGAGCCCAGTTTCTGCATCTAAAACTCAACGTCTCTGCTATATATATAACAGAGGTCTTGACTGATAATATGTGCAAGACAGTAGTGCAGGCTGGGGTGAATGGGATGGATTTTCTGGTGGGTGCCATGGACATGGGGTTCATTGTGAATGTACAATACAGAAGAAGCTGCTGAATTTTTTTTTTTTTTTGAGACAAGTCTGGCTCTGTCGCCCAGGCTGGAGTGCAGTGGTGCAATCTCGGCTCACTGCAAGCTCCGCCTCCAGGGTTCACGCCATTCTCCTGCCCTAGCCTCCCGAGTAGCTGGGACTACAGGCACCCACCACCATGACCGGCTAATTTTTTTTGTATTTTTAGTAGAGATGGGGTTTCACCATGTTAGTCAGGATGGTGTCGATCCCCTGACCTCGTGATCCTCCCACCTCGGCCTCCCAAAGTGCTGGGACTACAGGCATGAGCCACCGCGCCTGGCCAAGAAGCTGCTGACTGAGCAGAGATCCTGAGGGAAATCGAAGTCCCCAGATAGAATAGGGCCTTATAGCCACAGTCTCTCTGGGGCATATGATTTCTGTCTCAGCTTGGAAGCAGAACTTAATTTATTACACAAGGAACTGTGAAGAAAGATGGACCCAGGTAGAAAGAGGAGAGATTGCTAGATTGAACTTGGAGTCCTTTGTTTTTTAGCCTATATCTTCTTGAGTCAAAATTACTTTATTGGAGTCAGCTATTTTTCTGTCCTTTCTCCTTATTTTCTCTCCTCCTAGAATGAAGTTACTGAAGGAGAGTGGATATAGGATATTGCATTGTCAGCAGTTTGTCCTCATTGGATAGGAGAAGGTTGAGAGATGACTGGAGATGTTGAGGGTGTCAGGGTTCAGTGCAGCTTGTATTAGTTTGCACCATGTAAAAGAGCTATTTTGTGGTTCTAAAATGGTTGGATATTGGTAGTTCACATAGTTGAACCTAATATCTGAGGATGTAAGATGGCCACCATAGTCTTGTTTCCCATGAGGAAACACCCTCCTGGGGAGTCTCTCTCTCTCATTCTAAGAGATCTTTGTCTATATGTGTGGAAGAATGTGATTTGTAGGGAAACCAGAAGAAGGTTATAGCCGTGTCTTGGGCTTGAATTTCGAGCTGGGGGTTGAACATGTTGTATTTTAGGGAAACAGCATGCATTGTGGCCCACTGGTCAACTCGGCCTCATGGGTTTATTTTATGGTTTGAGGATTAGTTGCCAGTCTGCCCACAGAGTGCTGTTTGTAAAAATGGGTTCCAAAAACTGGGTGATTAGGGTAGTGAGAAAGTCCATTGACCTTCTCACAGGTTCTGGAATCAGTTCAGATTCAGTTCAGTTCAGCCTTTTAATATTTGGGCACATACAGGTACTTAATAATAAATAATCTGTAATAAATAGAAGAATGCCCAAAGAAACAGCTTTGTGCACAGAGTGGGATTGACTGCCAAAGGGCCTCTGGAGGAGGGACATTCAGGAGCCCTGGACACACATCGTTGCCCTGTTGCCTTCAAATCAGCTTTGTTTGGGTGTGGAGGGCATTTTGTACACAGTGGCAACTGGATGGGATTGGTGGTCTGGGGAGGTTTTCTTTTCCAACCCTATTTGTTCCAGCACCCTGAAGGTTGGATGCTGGTAAGTGCATCTGCTGTGTCTTTTATGAGGTAATGTGCATACCAGGGTACTGGAGGGCAGTGGAGGAGAGGGAGAAGAAGGGGCAGAGGAGCAACTGTTGCAAAAGCCCCTGAGTGAGAGGGTGATTGTTGCGGTTATATCAATGTGCCCTGATATTCAGGTTTCTTTTGGACACCTGAATCTGGCCAATTTTAGTCCAATTTCCATTGTCCTGGGATTAGTCTTCATCATGTTAACTGCACCAGGAAAGGGGAGCTGTTGGTGGAGTCCTTGGAGCCCCCAAAGCTGATTTGATCAGGGAAACAGTCACAAGTGTGGCCTTTTTGTGTGTGAGAAACATGCGTTTCAAGTTGCAGAAGCAATCATTGGATCAGTAATTTCAGGGTTGGGAGCAGCTGGGTGATTTCCATTTGCCACATTGTTTCTGTTCCATTTAATTTCCAGGTGTCCTACATAGGCCAGGACTGCAGAGAAATTCCAGAGCACCTTGGCAGGGACTGTGGACATTTCGCAAAGAGGCTTGATCTGAGCTTTAACCTTCTGAGGTATGTAACCTTCACAAGATGTAGGCCAGGCCTGGGAGGCCCAGTCCTCCTGGGTACTTTAGGGCCAAGCAGATAAAAGTCAAATGTTCCAACTCCAAATAGGTTGTCCTTTTATTCAGCAGAAGGCTCTGAGATGCGTGGAGTCACACCCCAAAGGTTTCACTGTGTCTGGTGATTCCTTGGCTGCCTTTTTTTGTGCTGCTGAAGAGGCAGGCAGCATATTGAGCCTCATCCATTTCACACGAGTTCCTATGAGAGAGCCATCATATTTTCACTGTGTTCTTTTCATTTCTCACGGACACCTGTGCAGACAGGTCAGAATACTCTTGGGGCAGGAATGAGATGAAGCCTGCAAGAGTGTTTTGGGGTGTCTAGGTGTGCTTTTTTAGGATAAACACGTGTCCCAAAACATTCGTCGAGTCACAGGTAGGGTGTGTGTATGTGTGTGTTTTCTTTCTTTTGTCTTTTTATGAATGGGAGCTTTAAATATTTGTGATGATAATTTCTCCCAGATGGTGTTTCAAAGCAATTTAAATACTGCTGGTGTGGAGTGGGTGGGAGGGAAACTCTCTGACAACTGTTCCAGTCTTGGCAAAGGTAAGTGTGATCTTGTATATTATTCCAGTGGAGAATACAGGCAGTTATTTCCTTTCTCCCTAAAAGGTTATGCCTTGCGCCTGGTTTGGGGGCTTAGAGGAAAGAAGTAAGAGGTACTTGGAAAGCAGGTGTCAGTGGGATAAGAGCAGGGGTCAGGCAGGGCGATCGCTTTTCCTCCTAACAAGGTGGTGCCACCCAGGGCTTTTTCCTCCATGCCCTCCTTGAGAGCTGTGCTGCCCTCTGAGTGGGACAGACTGTCCTGGGGTCAAAGGAGAGATAAGAACCTGAATTCCCTTCCAGGGCCCAAGCACTTTCCTGCTTCTAGGCCTTGGAGTCTTCATTTCCCACAGCTGAGTCAGGATACTTGGGAATTAGGAATTTGTAATTGGAAAATGGAACACAACTCTGGAAAATGAACACAACTCAGGGTAATAAGGCACGAGAGTTGGAAGAGGATTTGTTTGAGGTCAGCCAGCGGAACTCCTTGGATGCTGCTCGGGAGCACATGGCCACACAGAGCTGTGTTGTTTCCAGGAAAGGGGCACCCTGAGGGTTGTGGTGGATGGAGAGTGGCCGCTGTCTGTGTATTCTTCCTTACTCCCAAAGGGTTTGTGTGCATCTGGGGAGAGGTGGAAACTGACAAGTTGTAAAGTAGTACACAGGGATGAGAGGAAGCCAAATAAATACATGCTGACTCTAGAGAAATGAAGGATGTGTTTTTTGTTCCAATACCTAAGGAGAGGACCGAGTGCGTGGCCTTGAGTGCTCCAGCTTCCCAGAGCAGACTTAGGCAAAAGTCTCCCTTTCCTGGGCATGGAAGGAGTTCCTCCTGTGTGACCAGCCCCCAGGGGCTCAGGGCACTGGAGCTCGGGTTGTGGTTGCCCTGAGTAGTTAGTGGGAGCCAGATGTGGATTTGAGGAGGCTGGACCCCGTGAGGGAGCATCAGTGCATGCGGATCATGGGACTGGGCTGTTGGGTTTGAGGAAACACAGCCATGTCCAGGGGCCCCGCCTTTCTTTGGGAGAGGAGGTACTGGACCTTGGGAGGTGTGTATGTGTGGCAAGAAGGGGCTGTTGGCTCTGAGGGGCTGGATCTATATGGATTTATTGTAGGAAATGACACATACTAGATGCAGGAAAATTTCGTAAGGGGGTGGCTGAAAAGTGGATTCAGAGGGAGAGCACTGAAGATTTGTATTTTCCTTTGCTGAGAGGAGAGACATTTCTGTAGTGTTGAGTTTGAGTTGGTTTCACATCTGGTCAGGAGCCTGTTCTTGTCCGTGTTGTGGTCAGTGTGTGAACTCCACGCTGGACAGTAGCTGAGTTTGGGCAGGGATGAGGAGTGGAGGGGTGAGGTCTAAGGTTCAGAAAAAGTTTGTGTTTAAGAACTTGGTTATGCTGGAGGCAGTTGCAGACCAGAATGGAGAAAAGCACTCCTGACTTGAGTTGGGTGTGCTTGGGACTGGATCACCTTTGACCTTCTTTATTTACCTAATTGGAGGGAAGATCAGGGGAGGCAACACTATTTCTCTTGGGTGTTAGAAGAAGATTCGAGCTTATTTGGGCACTGGTCTCTATCTTTGCCTTCAGCTGAATCAACATCTAAGATGTTTTAGATGCTTAGCTAATTCCTCTTAAAAAAAGAATAAGCAGAGGCCGGACGTGGTGGCTCACACCTGTAATCCCAGCAGTTTGGGAGGCCAAGGTGGGCAAATCACCTGAGGTCAGGAGTTCAAGACCAGCTTGGCCAACATGGTGAAATCCTGTCTCTACTAAAAATGCAAAAAATTAGCTAGGCATGGTGGTGGGTGCCTGTAATCCCAGCTACTTGGGAGGCTGAGGCAGGAGAATTGCTTGAACCTGGGAGGTAGAGGTTGCAGTGAGCTGAGATCATGCCATGGTACTCCAGCCTGGGCAACAAGAGTGAAACTCTGTCTCAAAAAAGAAAGAAAGAAAGAGAAAAAAGAATAAACAGGAGAGGGGGAAAATAGGGAGAAGAGAAGAGACAGGAGATTCTAAACTTACCTTCCAAATGAGTGGGGATGGAGTGGATGACCCAAGCTCTCTAGGCTTCAGGGATCATGATATCCAAATGAAATATTGTAAATCCACATCCCATGTTCTATAGAAAGTTTCTACCCAGGCCCCTCTGCCCCTCACTATTTCCGTGGGTTTGCAGGGAGCATGTTTCCCAGTCAGGCTGCCCTGCACCCAGCACACCACAGCTCCCTGACCATCTTTCGGCTCTGTTGTCTGCTATTCTTCCTCTTGAGCAGCCTGCCTGGCCCCACTCGGGACACACCCTTCATTTCTCCAAAGCCCAACACCATGTTATTATGTATTGACTTGTACTGCCAGCTGAAGGTGTAGTGAAGAGGGCTGGGTGGTAATTGTGGCACACAGCAGGAGATAAGGTTGAGATAGCACTGTTCCTGGAAATTTTTGGGGTTCTGCTTGCCACAGAGAATTTCTCCCTGGCAGTGCTTCTAATTAGGGTCAGGCCTCCTGCATGTGACTAATGCCTCTTTCTCCGAGGCCCTTTCTCTCTTTTCCATGCCACTTACCATCTTTCCAGAGCTATCCTCAGAAGCACAAACTTCTTCCTTTGTTATATATAGAAAAATTAACCCTTTCCTCTACTTTTAGAACATCTCTACAGGCTTTCTTTCTTTTTCTTTTTTTTCCTCCAAAGAGTCATATCAGGATATTGCCTTAAACAGAGCAATACCTTGATAAATAAAAACTTTGCACTCCTCTAGGTTGCAAGATCAGCTGCAGTCCATTTGTGTTTTAGGGCAAAGTTTACTTTTAGGCAAGGAGTTCTGTTTATTCAGTTTTTATATAGCTAATACATGCACATGGCACAACCTTTAGAAGGAGCAAACATGCAGTGAGAAGAAAGTCTCATTTACACCATGTCCTTTAGCCTCCCAGTTTCCCTTTGCACAGCTACGTATTGTTACTCAGTTTTTGTGTCATCTTCCAGAGATATTCCATGCATATACTAACATACGATTTTTAAATTTTTTCCAACTTTATTGAGGCATAATTGACAGCTAAAAGTTGTATCTGTAGCATACAACATGATGTTCTGATACATGCATACATTGTGAGATGATTACTGAGCTGAAGCTAATTAACATATCCCTTACCTCACACAGTTCCCTTTTTTGTATGAAGAGAACATGAATGATCTATTGTCTTAGCAGATTTCAAGTATACAATACAGTAATATTAACTATAGCCACCATGCTGTACATTACATTATGTTTAAGTTCTTGATCTATTTTGAGTTGATTTTTGTATATGATCTGAGAAAAGGGATCAATTGTTTTGTATATGGTGTGAGATAAGAGATCAGTTTTTTCTTCCACATATGGATATCCAGTTTTTCTAACACCATTTATTGAAGAGACTGTTCTTTCTCCTTTGTGTGTTCTTGACACCTTTGTTGAAGGTCAATTGACTGTCAATGCAGATTTATTTCTGGGCTCTCTATTTTATTCTGTTGGTCTATATGTCTGTTTTTATGTCGGTATGTATTGTTTTGATAATTATAGCTTTGTAGTATGTTTTGAAGTCAGGTAGTGTGATGCCTCTAGCTTTGTTCTTTTTGCTCAAGATTGCTCTATTTGGAGTCTTTCGTGTCACATGAAATTTAGGATTTTTTTTTTCTATTTCTGTGAAAAATGCCATTGGAATTTTGATAAGGAGTGCATTGAAACTGTTGATTGCTTTAGGTCATATGGGATATCTTCCTTTATGTCTGTATCCTTCAGTTTCTTTCATCAATGTTTTGTACTTTTCATTGTACAGCTCTTTTACCTCTTTGGTTAAATTTATAGGAATAAATTTTATTCCTATAAAATATTTTATTTTTTCATGTTATTATAAATGGGATTAAGTTTTTTGGATAATTCTTTGTTAGTGTATAGGGATGCAGCTGATTTTTGTGTGTTGATTTTGTATCCTGCAACTTTACTGAATTTGTTTATTCTAACAGTTTTTTGGTGTAGTCTTCATGGTTTTCTATGTATAAGATCATGTCATCTGCAAACAGAGACAATTTTACTTCTTCCTTTCCAATTTAAATGCCTCCTATTTCTTTTTTTGCCAAATTGCTCTGGCTAGGACTTCTATTACCATACTGAATGGAAATGGTGAGAGTGGGCATCCTTATTCCTGATCTTAGAGGAAAAGTTTTCAATTTGTTTCTGTTGAGTGTGATGTTAGCTGTGGGCTTGTCATATATGGCCTTTATTATGTTGAGGTAGATTCATTCTATACTTAATTTGTTGAGAGTTTTTATTATGAAAGGATGTTGAATTTTATCAAATGCTTTTTCTGTTAATATGGTATCCTTTATTCTGTTAATGTGGTATATATTATATATCAATAAATGTGGTATATCACATTTATTGATTGCGTATGTTAAACTATCCTTGCATTCCAGGGATAAATCCCACTTGATGATGGTGCATGATTCTTTTAATGTGCTGTTGAATTTGGTTTGCTGATTGTGTTGAGTATTTTTGCTTGTATGTTCATCAGGGATATTGGCTTGTAGTGTCCTTGTCTGGCTTTGGTATCAGGACAATGTTGATCTTGTTAAGTAAGTTTGAAAGTGTTCCCTCCTCTCCAATTTTTTGTAAGTGTTTGAGAAGGATTGATGTTAATTCTTTAAATGTTTGATAAAATTCACTAGTGAAGCCATCAGGTCCTGGACTTTTCTTTGTTGGGAGATTTTTGATTATTTATTTAATCTCCCTATTATTGATCTGCTTGGGTGAATTTTTTTATGTGGCTGGATTTGTATTTACTGCTTGCCAAGATGTTAGTTAAAAGAAAGGCACCAGGTTTCAACCACTCATATAAGGAACATCCTTCTTTGTTGTCTTGTCATTCATTCTTATCCATCCACAATCATTGTTAATTTCATTCATAAAAGAGATAGTTCTGCTGATTCTACTATGGCCACCTGTTTATGCTGGAAAGGAGGGTAGTTATGGACTTATAAGTTCTGGACTTTTGTTTGAAGTTACTGTATGTATTTTTTTTCTTCTCATTATACGTCAGAGTCTTCTTTCCTGCATTAACTATGGCAAATCCACTTCTGTGTTAGTTGGATTGTCCAACAGTAAACTGGTGACCTCTCCATGTAGAAGGTCATGGATTTCAGGCTGTATTGTTTTTGTGACTCTTTCCTGGGGGAGAATTAAAGTTACTGGAGCCAGTGTATACCCTGTCAGGTTAGAAATTGGAAATGGAAGCAAGAAAACAGGCCCAAATGAAATTTCTGGCTCCCTTAAAAGGCTCACACATTCCTCTTTTCAGCTTTTTCAGCCTGGATCTGATTCTTCCTGCTGTGATCAGCCAGGAACCAGGTCAGCCATAGTGACTGTGAACTGGATTGAGTTCTCTGGACTCAATTCTCAGGGTCAGGGTCTTGCCATCCACCTTGGAATGAGGATAGAAGGTTTAGGGAGCTGATCAGGTAACAGCCAGGGGGCATGACATTTTGTCCCTTGAAATGGAATGCATTAGTGAATGTGAGTCCAATGTCTACATCTGTGCGAAATTGTATTTAAGATCTTTATTTTTTAAGATAATTTTTATAAGAGTAACAGTAATTAATATAGAAATATTGGAAAACCCAGAGAAAGTATGGAGGAAACCATCTTCCTCTGAAGTCACTGGTAATCTTACCAACCAGAAATCACCATTGTTATCATTGTATTGTCTTCCTAGTCTTTTACAATGCCAAATATTTTAAAAAATGATGCCATTGTTTACATTGTGTTGGAAGCATTTCCCCATCTCAATAAATACTTTACTGCATTACAATGTTTTTTTAAGACAGGGTCTCACTCTGTCACCCAGGCTGGAATGCAGTGGAATGATCATGACTCACTGCAACTCAACCTCAACCTCCCAGGCTCAAACGATCCTCCCACCTCAGCCCCTTGAGTAGCTGGGACTATAGGTGTGCACCACCACCATGCCTGGCTAATTTTGTTGTTGTTGTTGTTGTTAAATTTTGTAGAGGTGGGATCTCCCTATGTTTCCCAGGCTGGTCTTGAACTCCTGGGCTCAAGTGATCCTCTAACCTCAGCCAAAGTGCTGGGATTACAGGCATGAGCCACCATGCCCAGCCTGTATCACAGTTGTTAAAGGTTTCTCAAGTCTTTCCTTAGTGTTGGACATTTAGTTTTTTTTTTTTTCCAAATTTCTACTATTATAAATAGCTCTAATATAAATATCTTTGTAATATTAATGAGTATGTCTCTGATTAGCTGCTTTGACAAATTCCTAGACAAAATAGGGCAGCTTTGGTACAGATGTCAGATTACCCTCTGGAGAGGTGATACCAGTTTCTTCTTCCAAGAGTATTTGAATGTCCATGGTCCCAAATTCTTCCTTGAGCTTGCTCATATTTTACCTTTCCTTTGTTAATTAGTAAAGATAATTCTGTGCTTTAGCCGGTGTTGGTTCCTTAATCTGCTCAACGCAAAGAGGACATTTTAATGAACTGTTCCAGCTTTTTAGTTTCTCATCTCCCCTGATTGGGGCAGGGCAGAGTTCTCCTTGGTGGCCCCATTCCCCTCCCCCAGGGGCCCTGAATGGGCTGCCTGCTTAGCTTGTTGAACACAGCAGGCAGAGCAGAGCTCCCATGGCAAACAGTGATAAATATTCCCATGTCAACCTGGCAATAAAAGCGAGAGGGTTTAATTGATCTATGGCAACAGGAAGCTTACGTTTTAAAAATTAAATTCTTTGCAGCTGCATCTTATTTTGCATCACTCTGATAAATGCATGGGCTGGAGAATTGCTTAGCAGAAAGTTTCTTAGGTAGAGCTTGCTTGTTGCTTCCTTGGCTTTGGTCAGGATGAGGGTAAAGGGCTTTGGAGTTTGGGAAACTTCAGAAAAGAAACAGTGGCCTTGCCCTTTCTCCCCTGCTGCAGGCAATGAGGCAGACACCTGGAATACTGTCAGAGCTGCTTTGAGGACAGACACACCATACTTTCTGTGTCTCTGTTATGAACTGCTAGACAGAGCTGGGCTGTTAACTTGCTGCTCTGTTGGGAAGATGGGCAGTGTAATGAAAAGAACCAAGGCTTTGGGGTTGGACCATCCTGGCTTGAAATCCTGCTTCTGTCACTCACCTGTTGGTTAACTGACTGTGGGCTAATTGCGGAAGTGTTGAGTGCTGTGTGTAATGTGCCTTCTAAATTACCTGGCATATAATGGGTCTTTAGTAAATATAGTGCTTAGAAGATGGTGCTAGTGAGGCTAAGAGCCTGGGCTTGACCGTCCATGAGGGCCATTTCACTATGGTTGTCATTGGGGCTCCTCACAGATAGTCAGGATTTCATCTCCTTCAACACATAATGTGTTTGCATATCTCAGCGTTCTTTGGTATGAACACTGGGCAGAATCTGTAAGAGCCAGTAAATGATTTGCCACTTTGTCTTTTAGTAATATGATCATCAGTCTTGGGTTCTGACTGGAATGAGTATAACCCTTTGCTTATCTGTTGTGGACATAGATTTTGAATGAGAAATACATCTGTGTTATAAGATTTTGGAGTTACTTGTTAATGCAGCATAACCTAGCCTATCCTAACTAATATAAATACCTTAGCTTTCCAACTGTCCCTGATATTCCATAGGCTAAACCAGCTCACCTCATATGTATTTTTTATCCCTGCCAGCTAGGAGCATATATTTGATCATGTTCCAGTGGGACTGGGGAGAGAAAATTCCCCACCCAGACTCTCAGGAGAACAGTTCAAAGGACATGTTCTGTTGGTAGTGGGTCTTCATTAAATACTGGCTTTGCAGCCAAGGGCCTTATTCATATTTATTTCCAACCTCAAATGTAGTGGTCTTATTTGGGAAGCATGCTGATACTGGGGTAGGGGAGGCAACAGAGCTCATGTCTGTAAGCCTTGAGCAGAAGAGGTGATGGTAGAAAAGATAGACTTTAGAAGATAAATTGTTAGTGAATTTTCAATGTAGTTCTAGGGCATTGATATATCCTGACTGATTCCTAGGAGGCAAGGTTCTATGTATGTTAGAACCAGTGTTCTCTTTAAGCTGAGCAATGCAGTAAAAAAAAAATATTTTTGTTCCAAGAATATCACTGGCCATCCTGGTGTCTCCAGCTACCACCAGAACATACAATGAAAAGATGAAGTGGAAAATGACTTGGTGGGTGATGTATAATGTCTCAGTTGTGACCAGCCTGGCCAACGTGGTGAAACCCCATCTCTACTAAAAACACAAAAATTAGCAGGGCGTGGTGGTGGGTGCTTATAATCCTAGCTACCTGGGAGGCTGAGGCAGGAGAATTCCTTGAACCCAGGAGGCAGAGGTTGCAATGAGCCAAGATCACACCACTGCGCACCAGCCTGGGCAACAAAGCAAGACTCCATCTCAAAAAAAAAAAAAAAAAAAGTTTCACTTAGAAGACTTTGATTCTCTTTACTTACACTTTCTGGAGTGACCTCCCTGCCTGTAGAAGTGTCAAAACAGTCTGACTAGCTTGGGCGTGGTGGCTCACACCTGTAACCCAGCACTTTGGGAGGCTCAGTTGAGCCCAGGAGTTTGAAACCAGCCTGGGGAACATAGCAAGACCCCATCTCTACAAAAAATACACATAATTAGCTGGGTGTGGTGGCATGCACCTGTAGTTTCAGCTACTTGGGAGGCTGAGGTGGGAGGATCACTTGAACCCAGAAGGTAGAGGCTGCAGTGTTTGTGCTACTGCACTCCAGCCTGGGTGACAGAGCAAGACCCAGTCTCAACAACAAACAAACAAAAATCTGACTCAGTAAGGGAGGGAAGAGCACTAAGGCAGCAGGTTTCAGGCCAATGTGAGGGTGGTTTTTGTGGCACTCCCTCCTCCCTAAGGCTTTCTGACTTCCTGGATTTCTACCCAGAGAAAATGATACTTTGTGCCACGGTAAGACTGGCCCAGGAGGTGGTGGGCAACTGGAGAGAGTTGCTAAGGGGCCACAGGACTTCCCTGAGGTTCACTTTCTTGAATGATGATGATCCCTGTAACTTGCAATATAATTTAGAAAGTGCTTTCATAAACATTGTCTCCATATTTCCTGCAGCATTTGCCTCTAAGATAAGACATTCCTAGACTTTTGTATAATGCTTTTTATTTCCCCTCTCACCCATTTTGCTGTCCCAGAATCTTGGGGTTTATTTTCCTGTCTTGTAAAGTCTCTCTCTCTCCCTGAGCTGTTGGAATTTGGGCTGCACTGCCCCACCCTCTCCCTCTGCCCTGCTGTCTGTTCTGAGGACATTATCGTGCGTGTGAGTGGTGCTGCCTTCCACATTGTCAGGGTGGCTGTTAGGAGCAGTGGTGATTTGGGGGTGTTAGGAAGGAGACTGGAGAATTTAACCCTTTCAGACTTTCTACTTGCTAGACCTTCAAGTTCTCAACCAGGAAATTCTGCTACTATAGAGGGCATTTTATTGTCACAGTGATGGGGGTGGGCTCTACTAGCATTTAGTGGGTGAGGCCAGAGATGCCAAATATTGTCAGGGCGTAGGACAGCTTTGGATGAAAGGAATCCTTCCCCCACCATGCCAACTGCAGCCTGTTGAGAAAGACCTCTGGGGCCCTGTTGGAGATGGCTGGCAGAATGGTTCTCTTGATGAGCTTCATGATAAAGCAGACTTGCCAGTAATACCAAGAGAGAAGACTGGCTCTACTCTCCAAAGGAGTCCAGGGACAGAGAGTCAGACAGATGACATCAGAAGTCATGTTTAGGCTGGGCGCAGTGGCTCACGCCTATAATCCCAGCACTTTGGGATACTGAGGTGGGCGGATCACTTGAGGTCAGAAGTTCAAGACCAGCCTGGCCAACATGGCAAAACCCCATCTCTACTAAAAATACAAAAATTAGCCAGGTGTGGTGGCATGCACCTGTAATCCAAGCTACTCGGGAGGCTGAGGCAGGAGAATCATTTGAACCCAGGAGGCGGAAGTTGCAATGAGCCAGGATCGTGCCACTGCACTCCAGCCTGGGCGACAGAGTGAAACTCCATCTCAAAAAAAAAAAAAAAAAAAGAAGTCGTGTTTATTTGCAGCTAACGTTATCAAGTATACACTACATGCCATGGCTGGGCAGAACACTTACATATGTTATCTCATTTACTCCCAACAACATTTTGAGAATGGAGCTGTTCTTATCCACATTTCACAGATGAAGCAACTGAGGCCCAGAGAAGCAGAGTAATTGCCTGAGACCACCCTGATGGTTAAATGGGAGAGCTGGGATAAATGGCCCCAGTGGTCTGACTTCAGCTTTACAGTTATCCTAAACTGCTTTTCATGGTGTAAATCTTTTTTCTGTGTGTGGGAGACGACAGCTACTGCCAAGCCTGTATTTACTTTTGGGTGGGGATTGGGAGGGAAGTTTCCTTCTTTTTTTTTTTTTTGAATCATTAAAGCCTGTGGAAGTCACTATACCAGGGTCTGAGTAGATTTTGTTGCTCTGAGTTCAAGACCCTAGAGGCCCTGAAGTCATATGTATATAGCATTTCCTGCTCTCTCCCATTTCTCTAAAACCTTTCTGATTTGGAAAGTTTGGCGAGGCAGGACCTCATGAGGCCTGGGAGGTGGGAGTTTCCCAGAGAACTTATCTTCTTTCTTCCTCTCCCCTGCTCTGTGAGATGTGGTTCAGATCAGAGGTCGCAGCCGTGGGACAAATGGCTCAACAACTGCTGACTGTGGTGCCAGCCTTGGGACTGGGGGACCTTGAGATGGACAACTGCATGCTTGAATTTTGAGTCTGAAGGGAAAAGAAGAGGTGCGTGGGGGTGTGTGTGTATTTGCACTTGAACTCACTTGCCTGCACACACCCACCATCTGAAAGGCCTCTTTCCTCTCCTCAGGGACTGTAGTGTTGGTGATTTCAGCTGTTCCCTGCTCCTTGATGATGAAAGGGGAGCGATTATGCTTTTTGCTGGGTGTCTGTGTTTAATTGCAGGGATATAATAACTACAAATTCTCCCTGGCCGAGACTTTTCTAATAAAAGGTTTCTTCCATCCCAGCTGCTTTCTCTTCCCTTTCACACCCCCACCCCCATCACTGTCCTAGCACAAGGTCACTTAGGGTTTTAAATGAGAGAGAGACACACACATGTTCAGGTTTCGCGTAGAGTTTTTTTTTAAAGCTCCTCCTCCAGACCCATCATTATGGAGATCAGCTGCTTGCCCCCACCTCTGCACCACCTCCCCTAAGCTCCTTGCTGAGTTTATACAGAACCCAATTTTTCAGTCTCTTGGGTGTCTGCTTTTTCTCTGGTTCTGAAGAAATAAGAGACGGGTAGAACAGGGAAGACCAACAAAAGAGGTTTAAAAGAAAAAAAAAATCACCAAACCATTCTTGAGATAAAGCAAGACTTATTAAACACAATTGGAGGGAGGGCAGGAGAGGGGGTGTTAACCCCCACACGGCCCGTTTCCTGCAGCTGGAGAAGTGTTTTAAGAAAATGCACCATTGTTAAAACTTTCTTTTTCCTTGATGGATTTATTTATAAGGTAGAGAAATATTTTCCCCATAATTGGGTAACTCTTAATAGTAGCAATTGCATATTTATCAGTGTGAGGGGCTGTTATTAATGTAACTGTCAGGCCCAAACACATTTCTGCATTAAATCCATTTAGTATGTGCATTATTCGGGCTCGAATGTCACCGGGACATCAAAGCCCCGTAGGCATGGAGAGCTCAGTGCCCTGCTGTGGCTGCCGAACAGGCCCTTGATCAATAAATGTAACATGTTAATGCAGAGCAAATAGAATAAAAGATTTCTTTGACAAGACATGAAAAATCACCTTGTGGCAGCTGGCATGTGATGCCGTTTCTGGGGAGACACTAGCAAAGTTGATCTGACAAGTAAAGAGGAGAGATGATGGTTGTAAGGTGCTTTTGTTTCAAACTTCTTTCTTGACCTGTCAGGTTTTGAAGGCGCCTCAATGGCTCTTTTTTGTCATGTGAAAATTGTAGTCTTAGGTAGTTATGAAGCAGTTATCTCTTCTCAAATTGTGAATGCTGCTGTTTAATTGATTCACTTAGCATTTGAAACTGTCACGCATTAATAATTGCGAAATCCTGTAGATACTGCGTGAGTGTGTCATGCTTAAATGTGTAGTTATCAGAAAATTAATATCCTTAATGAACCGGTGCTTTCAAACTAACATTGCATGAAATCTCTTTTGCCCTTTCATTTGCTGAAGCCACATCCGCCAGTTTGCCGAGAATCACCTCTCGACAGTTTGCTTTCTTGATGCCCGACAAATGCCAGCTTTGCTGTGGGTACATCGCGTGCTCAATGACAATAAATATAGTAATTATACTGGAGTTAGTAATTAACATAATTGTAGTCAATTACGACAAATACAGTGCAGAGCTAAATAAATGAGAGGGGAGAAATTAGCAAGCTAATTGATTTATCTTTACTTGGCTTTCTATTACAACTAGCAGGGCTGTTTTTCTTGGGGTAGGGGGAGTGGAGGGGAGAAAAATTCCCCACAAGGATTGTTTACAAATAACTGATTTTGTTTTGAAGTTGCTTTTGACTTACTACACTTCATCCCCTACCCTGCTTCTAAGGGGAAAAAAAGAAAAGAGAGACTTTAAATGCCAAGGGAACATTTTGTTAATTTAGCTACATCAAGCTGAATGCTGCAGCTAAGGCGAGGCAGGATTTAGCTTTCGCTACGTCTTGAGGAGTTATAATTTTTTCTTCTCAGCTATTGCTCTGGTAAAAAAAAAAAAAAAGCATTTTTTTGGTGTGTGTGTATGTGTGTGTTCTAAGTCTCCATCAGTGAGGTGGTGCTGTGCTGGATAGTACATTTGGGGGTTATATGTGCATGCTAATTTGCTCAATTCTGTGCCGTTGGCTTGGTGTAAGAAGTGGGCATGTTTTCCTTGGATCAGTCCCACTTGGTCTTGTTATGCCTTTTTCTTTCAGTACCCAAGGAAGGGACGGAGGAAAGAAGTGGCCAGCGTTGTTGGAGAGGTCAAGGGAGGGGCTCCAGTGCGGACCCCCTGCTCACTTCCTCCTTCACTACACTTCAGGATTTGCCTGGGGTCCTGGGCTGTCACACTCCTGAGGCTGCGTGGAAAGTTTTTGTTGGGGTCTCGATGCCCATTTATTTTGAGCTGGTTTATTCTGTGCTGCCTGGAGCCCTGGTTAATGGTGTTTATCGCGCGTCTCTGTTCTTTGTTCACCCTTTTCAATGTGATTGCTGTTCACGCCGCTAAGGGAGAATCTGCATGTTTTGAGACTTGGGGTTGCATCATAGCCTTGTTTTTTCTTGCAAATTTTAGAACAGGATTTTTTTTTTCTCTTTGCTTCTTGACACAAGATAAGGGCTAGTGGCCAGAGCCTTTTTTGGATCGGGTTTTAAAGCCTTACCCTTGCCTTACCCAAGGTTAAAACTCAGTGATTTCAGGATATGACTTTTTTTTTTTTTTAAATGTATCCAGTATCCATTGTCAACCTTACCACCACCCTAGGTTATTCCTCTGAAAATTCAGCAATTTAGCAAAGCAAAGATTTGTTTAGCTCTTCTTTCTGGAGATTTCACTGGATAGGTTTCTAGCCTGACTTGAAGGGAGTTTGAGGCAGCAATTTTAATTCTGTGTTGTGCATATAATCCTTCATGACCTCATGTGGAATTCAGTTTTCCAACTGCATTAAAAAAGCTGCCTGTATTTTATTTCATTGGGATGCACTTGGACACTGCTTAGTGTGGTCACTTGATTTGGAAATCAATTTCTGATATGAAATATTTATATACAAGAAAGCATTTAAATTATTTAAAGTTTACAAGCATAATGGTCTTTCCAATGAAGTCTCAAATTATTTTAGTAAATGTGGGGATCTTTTGAGAGGAAAAGACTTGTATATTTGGGGTGGCTGGAGGGGTAATGTTACCTGGAACTTCAGCCTGATTTAGTTTAATATGGGTCAAAGAGAAATCAGATGAGTCATATATGCAGCTTTGTTTACCCAAAAAAGATAAATTTCAGATATTATTGTATACCTCCAACAGGGCATCCTTCTGTGAATGCCTTCAGAGACAGAGAGAGAAAATGTGTGAAGAAGAGCTCTGGCAGTTGACCTTTGTCCAAATGTGGCATTTATAGTAGTTTTGTCTCTGCCTGGAGTCTCTACCTAGCTGCTGGTTTCCTACACTGTCTTTTCTTTTGAATTTCATAGCAAACATGAGTGGGGAAAAACATAGGTTGATGGCAAAGGAAGCTTCTTTTCATTTTTATTCCTTTAAAATTAAAGTTGTGCTAATTGAAGCTAGCTTTAGTTTGTCCCCGTACTGCTAAAGAAATGAAAGCATGGGATCATTTAGATGTATTCTTTTCAAATACAGTGCTGTTTGCAAAGGTGCCATTTTTTTCCCAAAGACTTTTCTATTTCACTTAGACATACAACCCTCTAGAGGTTTAAATATGTGAGTTTTGAGGTGCTTTGTTCCTCAAAAACCCTAATATGTTTTTTTCTTTTAACATTTGTTCTGCTTCAGCTCTGTTGATTGAATGTATTAAAATGCATTTTGGGGGTTGGTGGAGCAGAAGGTGAGAGGGGATGGGGTGTGTTAAGAGCTTTTGCTGACTTCTGAGGAG
Organism: Gorilla gorilla gorilla; assembly: GCF_029281585.2. Taxonomy (NCBI): domain Eukaryota; kingdom Metazoa; phylum Chordata; class Mammalia; order Primates; family Hominidae; genus Gorilla; species Gorilla gorilla. The sequence continues at coordinate 40,301,276 of NC_073232.2, read as the reverse complement.
ATAGATGGTTGGGCATTGCCCACTCACTCGCATGTCATATGTAGGGGTACAAAGTTGTGATCCCTTTCCTCACCCATCATAGGGGCCATGGCTGACACCTGTGTAACAAAAGACAGGTTAGCAAGAGAAAAGCATAGCAAATTTATTTAATCAAAATTTTATGTGACACAGGAACCTTGTGAACTGAAGGCCCCAAAACCCAGGGAATATGATCTGTTTCTATGCTAAGGTTTGATGAAGAAGGGACAGCCATGTAGAAATGTCATTGGACAAAAGGGTATGATCTAATGGTAACAGATGGAGGGGGCAGGGAACCTAGCAAGGCCTGCCTGCCTGGATTCTTCTTGGCTTCTCTGTGTAGCATCCTTCCTCCTGGCTATAGGGCAGGACGCTTCTGGAATGAGGGTCTTATGACCAACTATCAGACAAGGTAGGTCAGAGAATTTCTTTGTAGCCAGCTCCTACACAGAAAGGTGGGAGATGGTTTGAGTAATATTTTTAGGTTTTATGGTTTGTTTTAGGGGAGAGGGGTTCTACTTTCTACAGACCCACCTTGGGGAGGAGGAATTCTGGCTTCTGCAACTCTCACTTTGGGAAAGTAAAAGGGGCAGGAGACGGTCAGAGAGGCCTTGCATCCGAGGCAGCCTCTGAGACCTTCCCGTCTCCTTTAGTTCCAAGTACTCAGCATGCCAAAGCACCATACTCTGGGGTATCGTTTTCCGAGTCCCAACACAGTCTTTAAGGCGGGGAGGGTGCACTGGAATTGCCTGGTGGGGTGTTAATTTTGTTCCAGTGACTTATTTTTCAGAATGTATTCCCTATCCCTTCTAAGTGCTTCCTCCGAAAGTGCTGTGAGCCAGGAGCCTGGGCGGCAGCCATCTTCACCTGTGCTGGCAGTTGGATCACGGGTCTGTCCTGGTTGGCTCACGTGAATTCTTCCCAGATGCCTGAGGTGGACCAATATCACAGAGAGCTAACCATTCTTCCAGTTGTAATTGGATATAGCAAATCAGTACTCTGAATTCAATTCTTTCAGGCTGGGCTTTGGCAAGAAAAAAATCAGCCTTACCTGGGGTATAGAAAAATGGAGCCTGGCAGTGGCTCCTGAAAGTCTTTTGTCAAGTGCTCTGCCTCTGAGGAGCACTGTATTTGTTCCAGCTCGTGTCGTGAAGCCCAGAAGAATGACAGTAGGGGTAAATTTAACCATACACACCAAGGCTTTTCTTATCTTCTTCCTCTAACTGGTGGGTAGAAGTCAGGCCTGGGCCACTTATGTTTTGGAGGATGCCAGTAGGGTTACAGTGGTCTTTCTAGCTGCCTGGTACAACGGGACCCCTCCTTGGAGGCACCTGAGCTAGGTGGTCTTTCTTTAGAGTCTTGTCATGGCTTGTACAGGCATGGCAATAGACTAATCCTTTGACTAAATGAGAGTGGGAACTGCCCAGAATAGCATGATTTCCCCAAAACTGTCTTCAGATATACTCAAAGGCTGAGAACTTGACCACTGTCCCTTGCAGGTCTCCTCCTGTTTATTGTAGACACATAGGTATTGTTGTATACCTTCAGGTATCGAGAGACAGAGTTCCTGCAAAGGCCCCGAGTTGGGTTCCCAGCACGTGGACCTTACACCTGTGATGTTTCCCCATTTGAAAGCTCACATGCTCAATGTGGAGATAAGGCTAATACAGGTGAAATTATTAGAGAACAATATGGGGCCATGGTCAGATTCTCCCTGTGGACTTTGAGAACCTTTCAGTTCTCTCCTACTGGGGAACATAGCGACTCTGTCTACTGCCTGGGAAGCTTATTGTCTTTGAGCTAGTGAGTGGCATTAGGGAGCTATACATGGAGAAAGGGTTCCCAGCCAGCCCAGCAAAGCAGGTAAAATGACCCAGGTGAGACCTGGGTTGGCTCCTAGACAGGTGCATACCTTATGTACACACAGGATACCACAGTCCAATTAATTGCCAGGAGTATAATAGAGGTTCTCATGCCCAAGAAGTTCTCAGAAGGGAGAGCATCTTCGAAAGAAACTTCATGAAGAAACTGAGACCTGAGCCACCTCCTGGAGGGAGGGCAGGATTTTCCATGCTGCCTTAAGACTTCGGAGCCTGTACAACATCAGGGCTTTGGGGCCAGGATTTTCCTGAGTAGGAATGGTGAGAACCTGATCTGTATGCCCTCAGGAATGGGTTGGAATCCACAAGAGAAACTGGAGAACAGGGTAAGTTTCTTCCCACACCCAAAGACATAAACCCTTTTGCTGTGTAGCGTAGTGGTGATTCTGGGACATAGAAGCTGGCCATGCCAGAGTCTTTCAGAGAGGCCAGCCAAGTAAGGACTCAAGGTATGGGTTCTCCCATCAAACTTTCACCCTGGAGTGACAGGAGTTGCGGGGGAGACAAGCCACCTCCAGCGGGTGGAGGGCAGCCCATTCCCAGGCTGAGCAGGGCCTGCGTTTCGGCCCTGACACATATACGCGGCAATTACGCTGTTAGAAGGGTCACGGTTAATGCAGTTCTTCCAAGACTCCTGCCACAAGCATGTGCCTCTTCACACCCAGCAAGGCCCTGTGGGCTGGCTCTGTGCTCGTTCAGAAGGGGAGGAACCAAAACTTGAAACCTCATCTTTCAGAAATTGCATTTATTTTCACTCTTTCATGCCACAGTGTTTCTGCAAGGCCAGCACTTAGGGGTACATTCTTCCCTGGGAGAATTGGTAGATTATTGATTCTGTGAGTGCCTTAGGGCCTTTGCAGAAACTCTGTCTCCCATTGAAATGTATGCTTTTCCAGGATGGGATAACAGCTTCTCTTTCAGAAGTGCCCAGGACAGGGTTACGCACTAGGTAGGTGCCCCTCTATCAGAAGACACAATCTAACCTGGGAATTCTTCTTTTGCGAAAATGGATTTTATTTTATTTTATTTCGTTTTTTGAAAAAGAGCTTGCTCTGTCGCCCAGGCTGAAGTGCTGTGGCACAATCTTGGCTCACTGCAACCTCCGCCTCCCAAGTTAAAGTGATTCTCCTGGCTCAGCCTCCCGAGTAGCTGGGATTACAGGTGCGTGCCACCACTCTCAGCTAATTTTTGTATTTTTAGGAGAGTCAGGGTTTCACCATTTTGGCCAGGCCGGTCTCGAATTCCTGACCTCAGGCAATCCACCTGCCTTGGCCTCCCGAAGTGCCAGGATTATAGGCGTGAGTCACCTCACCTGGCGGTAAAATGGATTTTAAAAAAAACATGGTAATTGCTTATTCGAGAAGAGGTAATGGTACTGGTGACTCCCATTCATCTATCAGTTTTCCCTGATGACCTTCTTGAATCTTTATGGCAAGCAAGGTGTTCTTTCCAGCTTAAAGACAGAGAACAAAAATGTGCAGAGGTTAAAAGGCTTTCCCAAGGGCATGCAGCTGGTCAGTGGGGGGACCAAGATCTAAACGCAGCTTTGCCTGACTACAAAGTCGACTGTTAGCTCCTATACTGTATTCTATTTGATTGCATGTTTCCCCTAATTCAAATTCATTGTTGTCCTAAGATCTTTATCTGGCAAACTAGTATAGGTTGACCGAGAAGAGGAAAATTGCCTTCCAGGCTCATGAAAAGGGGACAACCCCTACAGCGTAGTGGTGATTCTGGGACATAGAAGTTGGCCATGCCAGAGTCTTTCAGGGAGGCCAGCCAAGTAAGGACTCGAGGTATGGGTTCTCCCATCAAACCTTCTCCCTGGAGTGACAGGAGTTGCGGGGGAGACAACTAAGGCTGCTGTTGTTTTGTTTTCTTCCCAAACTTATATTTCACCTTATCGTTTTTTCAGGAGGAGATAAAACTGTAGGCACTGAGGCTGTACATTAAATAATAGTGTTTTAAAAGTCTATAGAAAATTAGGTTAAGTTTTATTGTCCTGTTCCTTTATGGACCACCAGTTTTTGGTTCTATCTCAGATATGTTTTAGTCCTCTTGCTGCTGCCGTTTATCTGGACGGCATTTTCCATCAGTTACAGGCAAAGAATATTGTCCTCTTTTCTCACTCCTCAGAGTGTTTCTGGGTTCCAGGGGAGAGAGGTGATTTGAATGCAAATGCACTGTAAATCACTAACACTACATAACTCTAATGCATTACTGCCATTTTTTCTTTTTACTTTTAATTGAGAAACTGAACTCTTGCTAGTTTGAAGCTCAGAGTCATTGTTGGAGACCAAGAAGCTGGGGTATTTCTGGCTGGAGGATGATCTGGTAGAAAATCAAGGAGATCATTAAGACACAGGACGCCTGAGTATTGAGTATTGAGTATTTGTCTTTGTTCCATCACAAATCGTCTGTGAAATATTGAGTAGGTCATTTAATCTCTGTTGTCATTTTCCAAATGGGAGATAGAAGGAGTTGTGAAGACCAAATGAAATACTAAATGTAAAAGAGTTTTGTTCCTGTAGAAGATATACTGAAAGAGTAGATATCCCAAAAGTAGTTTATTTCATTTTTGATTCTTTTGACTTTGAGCAGGTTTATCTTTAAGATTATTTTGCTTGGGGTCCTATGGCATTTGTTGTTTATAGGTTTGGTTTTGCAAAGTTAGGGCTCTGTGGGGGGTCTACTTCCTGCCAGACTGTGGATTGCAAAGTTATGGGCTTGGGTCTGAATGGCCAGGTTTCCCTTGGGCAAGGACAACTGAGAGTATAACATTTTCCAATTCAATTATGTTTTAAAAGGGAAGAGGGAGGAAGCAGAATCTTCATTAGAACAAAATAAACATGATGATTATTAGCAGTGATAGAATACTAAATAAGGTATGTCATTATAGTAAGATTTTAAGAAAGCCAAATGTCAGAGTAAAATTCCATATCTTATTTAACAATTTTGAGGCATGATTTTTATCTAGTTGTACCTCTGAGCTCAGGGAAGAATTTTATCACCTAACCCTCTACAGCAGTTTCAACATAGATGCACCCCACCCTTCCCCAATTTGCTCTTCCACAGACTGTACCTGATGGGACAAGCTTTCCGTCAGGTAGCAGGAGGAACTAAATTTACTCTTCCTGCCTTGGGCTTGAGAACAGTTATCTTCCTGGTTCATGTAGTATCAAAAGGAAGATCATAGACCTTGCAAGGAGCAAGTGGCTATTTTTACAACCATAAAAAAAACTCCCATCTGATTTTTTTGTCTTTACTAAAAGTTTTCATTTTATGCAATTTCTGATCTACCTTGAATTGAATGGTTCAGTTGTAACTTCAGGGTCTGCTTTAGATTTTTTTTTTTCTTTTAAGGACTTGTTAGAACCTCTTTACAGAAGATGATTGTAAAAATCACAGGCAGTACACAGCAAGATGGAATGTGGAAATTTGAAATTGATTTAATATTAGGAAAAAAACCCGCTGCTTTTAGAGTGTTAACTAGCCAGATTGGCTAGGTGCAGTAGTTCATGCCTGTAATTCCAGTACTTTGAGAGGCTGAGGCTCACTTGAGGCCAAGAGTTTGAGACCTGCCTGGGCTGAACATAGTAAGATCTTGTCCCTACAAAAAATTTAAAAATTAGCCAGGCATGGTGGCACACACTTATAGTCCCAGCTACTTGGGAGGCTGAGGTGGGAGGATTGCTTGAGCCCAGGAGTTTTGAATTCTGCAGTGAGCCATGATTGTGTCATAGCATCATGAAAGGGAGGCCTCAACCATACCTCTTTATCACAGTGCTCAACTTCTCCTGGGATCCCCTATGCTATGCTTCACAAAAGCACACGCTTCCAAAGGACCTTAGGTTGGTTTAATCCAGTGGTTTTTCAAAGTTATTTTTCTAGCAGCAGAATCCTTGTCAAACAAATTATAGAAAGCCCATTATGGAATACAAATATATATATTTTTTAAGCTCAGCAAAAACAGTGAAACTATTCAGATGAACACTGGGTGTCTCAGTTCATTTTGTGTTGCTAGACAGTATACCTGAGATTGGGCCATTTATAATGAACAGAAATGTACTGGCTTATGGTTCTGGAAGTTGGGAAGTCCAAGATCTAGGGGCTGCATCTGATGAGGACCTTCTTGCTACATCATCACATGGTGGAAGTGCAAGGGCAAGAGAGCAAATGATTGAACTTGCAGCCTCAAGCCCTTTTATAATCTGCGTTGCTCCATTCATGAAGGTGGAGTCCTCATCACTCTTATTAATAAATGCCTCGTATTAGGCTCCACCTCCTAACACTGTTGCATTGGGGATTAAGTTTCCAATACATGAACTTTGGGGAACACATTCAAACCATAGCACTGGGTTTGGTATTAAGGTTAGAGACAAAATGCAGTTTTATACTGGTCCCAGCATTCAGATTATTCTTGTATTTGGGTTTGAGTGTGCAATATTTAAATGTCAATACACTCAGTTAAGTATTTGCAAATAGTGACATTTATTTTCCCCTTAAAGTTCATCCTATAATATCAGATTATTGTTTAAATAATTGTAAGAAGAAGCTGTATTTTGAAAAGTGAGTTAATGTGATTGTGTAAGTTAATATACCAGTATCTTCTAGTGTGTTAAAATTTGGTGTAGTATGTCTTTGGGAGTACATACTGCTTTTTAAATTATGTTTTTTAAATAGTTAAAATAATTTAAAAGTTAAATTCAAATGAATCATTTGGCGAAACTCCAAAAGCCCCTTGTGGTACCCTAGGGTTCCATGGAACACAGTTTGAAAAACACTGGTCTAACATTTTCTTTTAATGAAGGAAATTTGGGGCTCAGAAAGTGCAAATGGTGGCTTGGTGTTATGTAATAGGAAGTTAGGCCAAATAATTTTTTACTTTTTAAAATTAGTTTTTCAAACTGCTTTTAATTTTATTTTTTGATTATAAGATAATATTCCTTTTATAAAAAGTTTAAAAATACAGAAAAACATACCAAAGGAAATAAATAATCCATAATGTTTATGCTGAACAATTTTTACAAAATTGGGATCAGGCTGTATAAAAGGTCTTGACTTCTGTTTTTTCTCTTAATGTCTCATGATTTTTTTTTGGTTAATATGGTTTTTTAGTGATTACATAATATCTTTTCACATAAATCTGCCATAATTTACCCATTTTCTAATTGATTGACATATTTATGTATTTTCCACTTTCTGGTGTTATTAAGACATGCTGTGATGAACATCTTTGTTTGTAAATCATTATTTCACTGTTTTCACTGTTCTGTTTGTTTCAGCAAGATAATTTCACAAAGAGTGAAATTACTGAATTAAAGATCATTATAACAAAAAAGGTTTTCCATGAAGCCCTCATAAGGGAAAATAAATACCTATCCTCAGCCATAGCTAGGTTCGTGGTTGAGGCCCCTATAACAAAAGACAGATTAATAACAGCATACCAATTTATTTAATAGAAATTTTACATGACACAGGAGTTCTTCAGAAATGAAGACCCAAAGAAACAGGTAAACTTGTATATTTGTTATGCTAGGTTTGATGGAGAAGTGGCTCATTGTCGAGAAGTGTGATTGGAAAAGAAAGCATGATCTGTTGATATGGAAGCAACTTAGCAAGGCCTATTTGTCCAGTTTCTTCTCTGTGTCCCTGGATCTTCAAAGATAAGGGGGTTTTTTCCTTTGGGTATAGAGAGGGCTCCTTTTTAATAAAGGTCTTCTTTTTTCAGAGGTGGAAGGCAGGAAAAAAATCAGAGAATGATCTTCCTAGGTTTCATGGCCTACTTAGGGGAGAAGGGCAGTGGAAGGTGAGAGAGACCTGCCTGCTTCTGCTGTTTTCTCAAATGCCAAGGTACTTTGGGGGTAGCCTGTCCTGAATCCCATCACCCCTATTGGATTCTTCCTCCATCTCTCCTAGGGAGAGTCTAAGGGTTGGAGTTTTCTCCTTCCCTATAGGAGATGGAGGATGGGAGCTCAATGAGAAAAATAATCTTGAGCATCTTGATACAAGCCTGTCCGCGTTTCCTCTCCTCAGGGGAATGCTTGTGTATGCTTACACTGGTCCAAACACAGGAAAACTTGCAGATCTGCAGAACACCTCGTGGGGAGGGGAAAGCTGTTTTTCACTCAAGGCTGGCTCACTTCTGAGGCCGCTGCTGGGACAGGGAACTCCTAAGGCTCACTCTGGGTAGGTCTTTGTTGAAGGGGGCATTGGCCAGAGCCCTATGAGGCGGTGGCCAGGCTAGTGAAGGAGGCAGAGCAAGGAACTCAAACCATTTTCAGCTTTTCCTTTGCAGATCCAACCTTTTAAGCCTACCTACATTTACCTGCAATGGCAATCGTTTTGCATTTTAATGACAAATCAAGTACGCTAACTTGCATTTGAAACGAAAGTGCCTTAAATGTCTCTGGCTGTCAGAATGAGATGTTAGGAGCTTGATGAAAAGCGAACAAAGAAGACAAAGTATGAAGCCTGGATACAGTGCAAAATGAAATAAAACCTTGTATGGCCTGTCAGGGGTGTCAGTTGATATTCATATCTAAAGCACATTATAGCATTACTTTGCAGCTCATAGCTTACTCATCTGTCTTTTTTAATTCATCACATTCGAGCCCACATCTTTTAAGTCTCGTGTGTCAACAATGGAAGAAATCTGTTAATTGACAAATGAGTGTCACAAATGTGAATTGGTGCCTTTACATCAGCGGCAGGTGTAGTCTCTTTTGTTTTTTGTTGGATCTATTATTGGCATAAGCCAGTGTAAGACATCTGTCTTTGTCGGAATGAGAAATGACAGACCTTCTTGGCTGTCATTGTCTTAGTGCGTGCTCATTCTGTGAGATACTGTATAAAGATAAAATGTCAGTTAAAAGAATATGAAAAACTATCTGGAGGAAGTCCTTAAATTACTCAGAGAGGGGATCCGGGAATTGGGGCTGGAATTGAAATCTGAGTGTTTCAGTTTGTATCTATCACACCTATTTAAAAATAATATTTCCTGAGTAACAGGATGAGGTTATCAGGCATTTAGGAAAATGTTATGTTGTGCTGGTATAATTAGCTTTATAAGGTGGGGAGAACATCTACCTTTGCAAGATATGAATTTATTTATTATAAGGTCATCTCTCAGACAAGTACAGAATTGTCTCAATAAAAACATTCCAGGTAGGATTCTGGGCGTTGATTTGCATGTGTTTTGAGATATTGAAATTGTTCCTCTCCAATTTCTTTTTCGGTTATATTCCTATCTGAGACTGATGAGAAGCATAATGAAATAAAAAGCAGCAGTTGTAGAGTGATGAGACAATTAGTGGGGAGCAAACTGTTAGTATCACTGAGCTCCTGGTGGGTTTAGATGCAGGCGAGTTCTGGACACCTGAGGCTCTGTTGTTAACTCCAGTTTGCCGCTGGTGAGAGAGGAGGCAGCGGATCTGAGGGTGGAGGAATGCTCCTGCATCCTCTTCTCTCTGCTTCAGCCTGAGCTGGAGAGCTTGGAATTTTAGAGTTGGTGAGGACAGAGTGACCTCAGCTGGGCATATCTTGAGTATGGGATGGGTGGGCTCTAAGGGGTGCTTTCCAAACTTGAGCGTGCACACACATCCCCGGGGAACTTGTGAAAATGCAGTGTCTAATTCTGTAGGTCCGGGGTTGGGCCTGAGACTGAGTTTCTAACAAGTTCCCAGGGGATGCTGACCTGCTGCTTAGACCTGACTTGAGCGTCAAGGAGTTCAGTCCATTCCTCCCACAGACCGTCTGAGAGGCTCCTGTAGACAATGTGGGATGATGAGCTGAGAGGAGTCTTTGGATGCTCGGGTGGGCTACACTGTTCTGGATGATTTTTTTTTTTTTTTTGAGATGGAGTTTCACTTTTGTCGCTTAGGCTGGAGTACAGTGGTGGGATCTCAGCTTACTGCAACCTCCGCCTCCTGGGTTCAAGGGAGTCTCCTGCCTCAGCTTCCCAAGTAGCTGGGATTACAGGTGCATGCCACCACACCCAGCTAATTTTTTGTTTGTTTGTTTGTCTTGTTTTTTTTGAGATGGAGTTTTGCTCTGTTGCCCAGGCTGGAGTGCAATGGCACGATCTTGGCTCACTGCAACCTTTGCCTCCCAGGTTCAAGCGAATCTCCTGCCTTAGCCTCCTGAGTAGCTAGGATTACAGGCATGTGCTACCAGGTTTGGCTAATTTTGTATTTTTAGTAGAGATGGGGTTTCTCCAAGTTGGTCAGGCTGATCTCGAACTCCTGACCTCAGGTGATCCTCTCACCTCGGCCTCCCAAAGTGCTGGGATTACAGGCATGAACCACTGCACCCGGCTAATTTTTGTATTTTTAGTAGAGATGGGGTTTCTCCATGTTGGCAAGGCTGGTCTCGAACTCTTGACCTCAGGTGATCTACCCGCCTTGGCCTCCCAAAGTGCTGGGATTACAGGCGTGAGCCACTGCGCCCATCCTGTTCTGGATGATTTCTGTGTCAAAAAATTATTTCTTCTGTAGAAATGTTTCTAGTCCCTTCAGAGCAGGCTGGGATCCATTGATTTTTCTCTAGTTCTCTGGGGCTGTAGGGGTGGGGGACAGGCCTCTCTCCTAAGTCCAAGTTACCTAGTCTTCTTCGAAGGGGTTGGCTGTGTGTGTTGGTGTATGTGTTTGTGTGTGTTGTGCACATGTGCTCACTGTGGTGAGAAGGACATGTACTAATGTTTGTGTTAGCAGAAATTATGTGGTTTTGTGTATACTCAAGTGGTGTGTTTGTGGATAGGCATGTAGCAAGACTGTGCACTAGTTTATGTGTATGATATGTAAGCACACGTTAGCTGTATGCTTAGGGTTGGGCATATACCAAATCTAGAGGAAAGGATGAGATGGAGGAAGGGAGGAACTTTGCCAAGAGGAGCAATAAGGCTCTAGCTGATACTCATTTGGATAATCAGATCGATGGGATATATGTGAGGAAAAAAGGAACGGCATGAGGATCTGCTGCTGGGGCTAAAATGGAGTCCTTTGGTGTCATTAGTCTTTGGTAAATATATTTGCCTCCAAGGTTCCTCCTGGCACACTGCTGTGGAGCTGACTGCAGTGTTTATTTTCGGATGGAATAGACCCCCAGCAAAGTTAGACAATACTACTGGGATCAGGGGAAGTCCTCAAATTATCATCAGAGGATCAAGGAAGGGCAAAATATGTGCAGCCTCAAGGACAGACACTCTCCCTTTTCTTTTTTATTTCAGCTGGAGCCATGACTCAAGAGAGCACAAAGCCACCTCTTTTGTTTTCACGTAAACTAATAATGAACTAATGAGTAATTGGGAGGATGAAACTGGTATTTTGCTGAGGGAACTCAGGAAAGCTGATGGTTCTTTTTCCAGACTTTTCGCTCTTTCCCCGGGGCTTCTTCCTTCTTCCTTTCAGATTCTGTGTCCCACAGACCTTTTCCTGGCTGACCCTTAAATGCTCTGCTGTGGAGGAAACTTTAATTTTGTTTTTAAAAGCAAAACAAGGCTTACCTGAAGAGGATGAGGCAAGTCAGAGAGGAAGAAAATCATCTCATCTGAAAAAGGGATCTAAGCTGTAGCAGAAACCCTTGTCACTGTAAACTAGAATGGAATGTTTTTGTCACGTGGAGAGAGGCCCATTTTGCTTTCTGTGGAGGTACATTAGTAAAAAGGAAGTTGCCAGAGTATACGTGTGTCCTTGCACATGTCTTCTGTTCGCCTTCTAAAAATGGGCAAAGCACGCACATCTGTCTTGTGTTTATCCATACACAGGTCTGTGCGTGCAGACACAGGCCAGATCCACATGCAGACATCCTTTTGTATGCATACTGTGGGACTAGGTACATAGGAAGACCATTTTACGTGCCCTCTCTTGGTTTTTCATTGCCAGCTTTCACGGAGAATCTGAAACAGAAAAATTTATTGGGTAGTATTTAGAAACATGTCGGTGGTAATGACTGCGGCTCTGATTTCAATTAACACCCACTAAATTTAGGCTAATGCAGCGCATTTGTAGACCTGTTGAACATGCTTGGCATCACGTTGCAAAAATCTGAAGTGGCCATGGTTTAAAAAACATTTCATGCTGACCACTGCTTTCATCCTTCCCCCCTTCCCCCAATCTGGCATATGGTAGCAGGCTCCCCTGTGAAATGTAGAAACTTCAAAATTCTCTCAGTTTGGATTTTTATAAAATGACCTTTCAATTGCAGAGAGCACAGTTAAAGTTTTAGCATCCAATCTTGCTTAATGAAATACTACTTTGGAGTTCATAATTCATCATTTCTTACACCCTGCTCACCCCCTTTTCTGACTATTTGGGTGAAAACAGCTGGGGAAGTGCTGTATTTTATGATTAAGGCACTAAAAGATTAGCCATAGGCACTGCCCATCCATGGGGCTACAGAATTCAGGCTGCTGACAGCAGATCTGTTTTGAATCGGACTCAGATTAAAGTGAGTGAAAATCATTTGGGGGCTAGGGCTCGAGAGGTCACACATGTGATGAATTGTGGGTGCTTGCCTGGCTTCCCAGGTGAGAACCATAAGCAATTATTTAAATGCCATTGTGCGTCAGGAAGGGTTGGTTGGTGGTGACTTTGAAATTTTCCAGAAGCAAGCCTGGGAGATTGCAAAAGGTAGTGTAAAGTGTTGGATGGGAGAGGATGTGGAAGGCTGTTGCTTAATTTTGGGGCAGATTTTTATTCCCTTCCCATCTTTGGTTTTTCCTGGGTCTGTAGTGATAGAACCATCATTCCAGGGGGATGGGGTGGGTCTGTGGGGGAAGCCTCTATGGTACCTTTTTTCTTTGCCTGATAAGTTCTTCAGTTGCCCCCTGCTTTCTCTGGGTGCTGTGGGAATTGGTGGTTTTCCACCAGCCTTGGGCTGTTCTGTGAGCATTAACATACCTTTATAGACAACCTCTTTTTCATCCACCGAAGCCATCTTGAGCTACCCTGGCCAGCTATGCAGCCAGCAGAGATTGATAAAAAGTCTGGGCTCATTCGCTTCTGAAGGTGCAGGGCTTGGAGTGTCTTGGATAGGTGAGGCTGTGCCCTGCCCCCTCCTCAGCATTTTCCATCTGAGGTGATGTGGCTGATCCCTTTGGACCAAGTCCAGAAAGCCCTTTCATCACAGAAAGGAAACTCCCCCTACTGAATCTACCCTTTTCATATTTGACCTGGATCTCTCCCACCTCTAAGCCCTCCCCTCTTCCCTAGATTCTGCTTTTCTAGCTTTTGGGAATAAATCTCTCTGAAAAGGAAAGAAAAAATTAAAAAAACCCAAACCCCAAACTCAAATAGGTTTAGTTGGTGATTTAGTGGTTTTTTTTTTTTTTCCAGTGACTCAGTTGATTTATTCAGCAGTTACCAAATGCTTGTTGTGTGTGATGTGGGGGCTTAGGCATTAGAGATGCAAAGATGACTAACACCTAATAGAGGAGACATGAAGAAATAGGTGACTGCAACCCAGCCAAGGTTGAGTTGCATCCTGAGGGACGCATCAAGTACAACGACATGGACATGTGGCAGTCGGCCCATCCTGGAGGGGGCGGAAAGGGGTCCTGGAGTCAGAGTCTGAAGCGACCAGTAGCCTGAACCGTTCAGGAGGCTGAAGAGGACATTTCAGGCAGAAGGGCAAGTGTGAGCCATGGCAGGGAAGGGTTGAACAGTTGCAGCCGAGGCTTGGCTTGCCCTGGTGAGTGACTTCCCCACCTGCCATTATTTGACCAGCACAATATTTGGCCCCTAGTTGTCTCTGTTTATTCAGAGAGCGCACACTGAGTGTCTAAGTGTGTGAGTAACTGTCTTAGGTGTTTGAGAAGAAGACCTCGCCCTCTGTGCCTCTTATTTGCCCCTACTCTTCTTTCTCTTCTTTTTCCCTCCTGAATTTCTCCCACCTTTTACCTCTTTTCAAGATAAGGAATTGGGTAGGAGAGGGAAACAAAGGGTGTGGCCTCCCTAACAAGTATCTAAAGTGATGGGTTCCTGGAAGACCCCATGCTTGTGTGTGGATAAATTGTGGGGACAGGACAGTATACCAGACATCAAGATCGCAAAGTTGGGCAGGCACAGTGGCTCATGCCTGTAATCCCAGCACTTTGGGAGGCCGAGGTGGGCAGATCACGAGGTCAAGCGATTGAGACCATCCTGGCCAACATGGTGAAACCCCATCTCTACTAAAAATACAAAAGTTATCTGGGGCTGGCGGTGCATGCCTGTAATCCCAGCTACACAGGAGGCTGAGGTAGGAGAATCGCATGAACTCGGGAGGTGGAGGTTGCAGTGAGCCAAGATCGCGTCACTGCACTCCAGCCTGGTGACAGAGTGAGACTCCGTCACACACACACACATACACACACACACATACACACACAAAGTCGCAAAGTATTGCTCAGTCATACTTAGGTAGAAATGGCTGATAGTGGTATAAAAATCTCCAAGGAATATCTGCATGTTTCCATAACTGATCCTAATGGTTGAAGTATTAATGATGGAGCATCAGTAGTCTGGAACCAGGCAAAAGTATTTGATTTTAGGGGAGAGGTTGGGGCATTGATAATAGCCCCAAAGGACTTCACATAAATGGTTGTCAGTTTCCCCCATACGTAAGTTCCTTTGCTTCCCGTGGTCTTTAGTTAACTGAATCCTTTTTTTGGGGTGCGGGGCGGGGTTAGGGAAGACTGTTGGCCATATCCAAGGATGTAAAAAGAAGGGCCATTAGGACTCCCATGCTATCTTCATTTCTTTGTTACTGTGTGGTCATTGCATGTAGGGGACAGGGCAGCTATAGTGTCTAATCACAGAGATCTTTCTGGAAAGAGCCCTTCCAGAAGGAAGATTTGCCTTAAGAGATACCCAGGGTGATGAAACAAACACCTCAGCAGTAGACTTCCCTTTGCTGTGGCCCCATTGCTCATGGGTTAGAGTTGGTTTGGAATTTTCTTTTGCTCTTGAGGTTCTGCACCTGAAGTGATGCTAGTCACTTTTTGGTCCAATAAACTTGGAATGAAAGGAAACTTTTTTTCTCCAGAGCAGGTTTTCGCAGGTCTTTGGGGGGTCTGTTGGGCACAGGATTTGGGAAGGGTCAGGGTGGGAAGAGAATGCCAAGCCCTGCTGGGGGTGGAGTGAGGAGGTAGGGGCCTGTCTGCATTACTAGTCCATGGCGGCCGTCCAGCCTGTGGCCTCTCTTGCACAAAGGCTTCGTTCTGATTAATGGCACTCATGTCTTGGAGGCATGGATTGTATTAGACCTTGTTTAAAAGTGCTTGCTATACATTCACTTCCCCTGGAAGTGCACCAAACTAGGACGAGAGGAAAAAAGGGAGCGAGAGAAAGGCCCTGCATTTGGAAAGAGTAGACAGAAAAGCTTTTTTTCATAAATGCTTTCTGTAACTTTCTGTACTCTTCAAGGCATTATCTCTGCAGAGCTCCTATGGGAGAGCATGGGGAAAAAGTGAAGACAGACGTCTTGGGAAAGAAAATGGGTTTCCCTGCCAAAACTGGGAGATGGTGCTGGCTCTCTTGGCTTTTTAGAAACTCCAAGAAATCTGCTGACATTTTAAAGGAAAAAAAAAGAGAGAGAGATGATTTATGATGACATCACATGTTGCCCAAGCAGATCCTGTGAGAGGAAAATGGCTTTTATAGAGAGCATGTTGCAATAAAGAAACAGTGAGTCACTGGGGGAGCATCACCAATTGAAATGCCTTCAGCTATTTGCCCTAACTGGCCCCCAATGCAACCAAAGACATTGGCAGCTTCTGGGGCCTTGCTCTAAAGAGATTCAGCCCTAAAGAGAGCTGAACCTAGAGCGTGTGCTGCTTTCTGTTTCCACATCTCCCTCTCCTTCCCAACCCCTTTCTGATGACTGATTTCATCCTGCATTTGTTTTTAGCTTCCTGTCAGCTAAGGTGGGTGTGCAAGTGTTGCACTGGCTGCCCATGTGTGTGAGTGTATGTGCATGTGTGTGTGTGTGTGTTTGTTGAAGGGTGTGCCGCCGCATGTATCAAGTGGTGGGCTGTGGAAGAGGATGGTAGCATGAGGGGAGCCAGAGACTTCCTTGCTTTCCTTGGAGTTGCAGAACAATGCTAGACTTTTGCAGAGGGGTGAGTGTTTCTGCCATGCTTGGAAGAACCTGGATATTGGTATGGGATGAGGGATCCAGTGTGAGGCCTATGGGTGCACATGGCCTTCTGGGCCCAGGAACCATAGTAACTGTGCTTTAAGCTTCAAACAAGGTGCAGAGCTTGGTGTTGGTCTCCATGGACTTCTCTCCTCTTGGTTGTCTATTGTGTGTGGTGGCTCACCACCTGCAGGGCACTAACCCTGAATCAGCAATAGGAAGGAGTCTAAGAACTAGTCTTTGGTGGCCCCACACTTCTGGTTCTTGGGTGCACCTCTCCCCTTTAATAATACTTTTCCCTCTTTTCCTCAAGACTCTACTACTTTCCTGCATTTCCTCTGCCACCATCAACATGGTTTGAGGACCAGGTCAGAAACCCTTTTGTATTAGGGTTGAGTTGCCAGAATAAGTTCTGCCTACATTGCATTTATTTGCATTTCAGTGAAGATCAAAACATAAAGGTGAGGCTGAGTGTGGTGGCTCACACCTGTAATCCCAGCACTTTGGGAGGCCGAGGCAGGCAGATCACTTGAGGACAGGAATTTGAGACCAGCCTGGGCAACATGGCAAAATCTCGTCTCTACTAAAAACACAAAAATTAGCTGGGTGTGGTGGCAGGTGCCTGTAATTCCAGCTACTGGAGAGGCTGATGCATGAGAATCACTTGAACCCAGGAGGTGGAGGTTGCAGTGAGCTGAGATTGCACCACTGCACTCCAGCCTGGGAGACACAGCGAGACTCAGTCTCAAGAAAACAAAGACCCATAAAGCCAAAGGACGAAAATGCATTTGAAGGCATTTCAGCCATCAGGAAGAGGGGTCTAGGGTATCCTTCTGAGATGTGGGCTGGGCCAGTGGTGGTATGGAGCAGGTAGTTGGTTGTGCTGGCTGTAGCGTGGATGATGCTTGTCCTTCCCAGTGCCAGAGCTCACTTCTCTGCAGGGCAGGTCCCTCCTTGTAGGTGCCCTCAGTCTGAGCAGCCCCACTCATTGTCCATTGGAACAGTCATGTCCCAGGGTACATAAGGTTGTGGGGTCCTCTCCGAGGAGAAGGGCCGCTTACTTCCTAGGTGATGGTGAAGATGTCTGCAGGTGTCAGCACTGGTGGCTTAGGCCAGTCCTGCCCTGCTTTCCCATACCTGAAGGATTCATTCCATTCTGGGAAGTCTTTGAAGCTTTGGGTCTTCCCTGTTGAATCCGCAGCCCTGGCCCTGCACATGTGCTTGGTGCAGAGCTGCTGCTGACCTCCCTCATGGGTGGGTTGGTTTGTGAGCTCAGAGCTTGCTTCTGGGCTCTCTGCCTTGAGCAAAGAAGCCAGATTCCAGAGAGGAGAAGGAATGATTACAGTCACATTCTTGGTGTCTTCTAGGGACAGACGTTTTCTAACTGCCTTTTTAACAACCATATGTAGTGGTAGTAATAAACCACTTGTAATTTCATCACCTTAATTCAGCTTTTTTTCTGGCGGGGGGGTGGGGTGCGGGTGGGGTGCGGTTCTGGTAAGCAAAACACAGTTTCTGCCTTCAGGAAGTTCATCTGTGTTTAAAAAGCTTATCTTTTTTTTTTTTTTTCTGTTGAAAACCATAATTCTACCCAAAGAGCCGTGTCTCACCCTGCATACATTGTAGGAGTTGGGGGAGTTGAACTTCAGCTTCGAACCAGGCATTTAAAACTTTTAGCAACCCTAAGGGGTTGTTTCTGCGATCTCCCTTTGATCTTCAGGGAAATGGAGGCAAAACCTGCCTAAGGACCTACAGCTCCTAAGTAGTGGAGTCCCAGTATTAGACCTGGGTTCTGTCTGTTCCGAGCCTGTGCTCCCTCTGCCAAACCAATCCCTTGATAATGCTACATACGTTGTTTTGAGTTCTGTTGTTTTTCACTTAATGTATCAACAGCATTTCACTGTGTTTCTATAATATTCATGATAATCTTTTTAAATGACTACATGATTTTTTACCTCATGCTGACATACTCTAATGTAAACCAGTCCCTGAAAAGTTGAATGTTTATTTCTAATTTCTTTGATGTTGGAAATCGAGTGGTGAGTTCTGAAACTCCCTCTTGTCCCCTAAAAGGAGCAGCTGGCCTGGTGCAGATGTAGCCTTTTGAGGGTCTCCATGTTGTTTGGGGAATGTGTCTCCCTGTGTCAGGGAAGGCTCATAGAAGGAGAGCTTGGATTCTTATCCTTGACCCTCTGGCTTCTGGTTCAAGACATACTTCTTTGCTGGGCCCTTCAGAAACCCCTCATCTTCCCCTCTTCCTCAGGGAGAGCCAAAATCATCTGCCAGGTCTCTTTTTACCCACCAGTTTGATCATCTTACTCCCTAGTCCCAAATCCATTCTCTATGCTTAAAATCCTCCCTGCCTTCCCTCTTCCAGGTCTTCTCTACCCACTTCTGTCCAGCTTTTGAATCAGCTCAACATCTATAGCCTCCAGTCCCTCTGCCAATGTTGATTTCTCCTTGCCCCAAACTCCCTGAAACTCTACCCTTTTCAACTTGACACCAAATTGCAGACTGTCATATGAATTCCTGTCTCCCCAAAACCAGGTAATGAAGGAGGCAGAAGGGCCTACCATTTATGCACCCATTATGTACCAGGCACTGTCCAGCTCTTATCTCATTTAATCCTCGTAACGACCCATTTGAGGTGGGATTCATTATCCTCTGCTTACAAGAAGAGGGGTTAAGTTGTTTGCTCAAAGTTACCCAAGCCCAGGCAAGAGGAAATGAGTGTCATGTAAGTGGCAGAACTCCCAAATGGCAGGGACAATTTCTTTAACTTCTTATCCATTCCCTTTTATGATCAGTGTGCAGGGCAAATAGAGCACATAGTAGGTGCTCATTCAATGGTTATTGAGTTGCATTATTGGACAGTTTCCTTTATGGGGATGAAAATTCCTCCTGTGCACTGCTGAATCAGGACAGAAAAATCTAGTCCATCATGTATACGGTGTATGCTTTTCATTTCAAAGAGTGATCTCTGCAGTTTGGCAAGGGTCAGGTATTGACAAGAGATGGAGAGGAGGGGAAACATCTTGAAGCTGCCTTCTGCCCTGAGCTAGAGCAAAGCCCTACATCTGTTCTTTGTCTTTGTTCTTCAGTTTCCCTCTCTTGCTGAGGTCCTAACAGGAAGCAGGAGGGTGGGCGTGGCCAGATCTTAGAATTGAATGATCTGGGCTTAGGCATTCAGGGTTCAGAGGGCTTTGGCATGAGAAGGAGATTGGCATGATCTGCCATGTTGGTCACCTTTAGCTTTGAGTGTCAGGTCAGGTTTACCTAGCATGGGGTTTGGTCTGTGCAACAGTTCTAGAGGTTTGCATCTCTTCTTCCCCCATGATGGACCAGGAGAGACAGCTGTTTTGACACCAGATTGTTTGGGAAGCTATGGAGTCCTTTCCTTTTGCTATTACCTAGTTCTGGGCTAGTGATATAAGATTGGATGTAAATCAAAGTGGGGCCCAATCAAAGGTGTATACCAAAGTGGGGGGAAACCTGGAGCTTTACTGCAGAGGCCAGCATAACATGTCATAACAGAGTCAAGGATGAAAGCTCCAGAGGTGGTAAGGGCTGTGTGGTGGGAGCGGGGGGTGGTGCTGAAGAGCTAAAGGAATATAGAGATGGGTACTCTACAGAGATGACAGTAAGTGTTACTCAAAATAAGTGTGTCTGGAGGTGATGCGTTTCCGAAGTTCAGTGATTTCTCTGCATCAGGATCTCCCAGAGCCTTGCATGCCAGTCTTGCGGTGCAATCTCCCAGCAGTGGCTCAGCAGCCTGCATTTGGAGGTGGAGTTGGTGCATCTGCAGAAAGTGCACTTAGGAATGTGGGCTCCAAAGGCAGACTGCTCAGGTTCAAATCTCAGCTCCATGGATGTTTGTTACCATGATGCTGGGTGAACTCCTTAACATTTCTGTGGCTCAGTTTCCTCATCTGTGGCATGCTGGTTGTGAGGATTAAATGAGGTGATGCTTGTAGGCTGCCTGTGCAGTGTCTGACTTATGGAAACTGCTCAGTAAGTGTTAGTGGCTGCTCTTGTTTGTGTCATCATGATCATGGTCATCATCTCACCAGGGACCAAGGTGACTTTGCCGTAGAGCAGTGGTTCTCAGTCTGTGCCCCATCCCTGGCATCAACATCACCCAAGGGTTTGTTGGAAATAAAACATCTTAGGCTCTATCCTATTGAGTATCAAGTTTGGTAGGTCTGGGGTGAGGTCCAAGAGTTTGCATTTCTTTTTTTTTTTTTTTTTTTTTAATTTTTTATTGATCATTCTTGGGTGTTTCTCGCAGAGGGGGATTTGGCAGGGTTACAGGACAATAGTGGAGGGAAGGTCAGCAGATAAACAAGTGAACAAAGTTCTCTGGTTTTCCTAGGCAGAGTACCCTGCGGCCTTCCGCAGTGTTTGTGTCCCTGGGTACTTGAGATTAGGGAGTGGTGATAGCTCTTAACGAGCATGCTGCCTTCAAGCATCTGTTTAACAAAGCACATCTTGCACCGCCCTTAATCCATTCAACCCTGAGTGGATACAGCACACGTTTCAGAGAGCACAGGGTTGGGGGTAAGGTAACAGATCAACAGGATCCCAAGGTAGAATAATTTTTTCTTAGTACAGAACAAAATGAAAAGTCTCCCATGTCTACCTCTTTCTACACAGACACGGCAACCATCCGATTTCTCAATCTTTTCCCCACCTTTCCCCCCTTTCTATTCCACAAAACCGCCATTGTCATCATGGCCCGTTCTCAATGAGCTGTTGGGTACACCTCCCAGATGGGGTGGTGGCCGGGCAGAGGGGCTCCTCACTTCCCAGTAGGGGCGGCCGGGCAGAGGCGCCCCTCACGTCCCAGACGGGGCGGCTGGCCAGGCGGGGGGCTAACCCCCCCACCTCCCTCCCGGACGGGGCGGCTGGCCGGGCGGTGGGCTGACCCCCCCACCTCCCTCCCGGACGGGGCGGCTGGCCGGGCTGGGGGGCTCCTCACTTCCCAGTAGGGGCAGCCGGGCAGAGGCGCCCCTCACCTCCCGGACAGGGCGGCTGGCCGGGCGGGGGGCTGATCCCCCCACCTCCCTCCCGGACGGGGCGGCTGGCTGGGCAGAGGGGCTCCTCACTTCCCAGTAGGGGCAGCCGGGCAGAGGCGCCCCTCACCTCCCGGACGGGGCGGCTGGCCAGGCAGGGGCTAACCCCCCCACCTCCCTCCCGGACGGGGCGGCTGGCCGGGCGGGGGGCTGACCCCCCACCTCCCTCCCGGACGGGGCGGCTGGCCGGGCGGGGGGCTGACCCCCCCACCTCCCTCCCGGACGGGGCGGCTGGCCGGGCAGAGGGGCTCCTCACTTCCCAGTAGGGGTGGCCGGGCAGAGGCGCCCCTCACCTCCCGGACGGGGTGGCTGGCCAGGTGGGGGGCTAACCCCCCCACCTCCCTCCCAGATGGGGCGGCTGGCCCGGCGGGGGGCTGACCCCCCCACCTCCCTCCCGGACGGGGCGGCTGGCCGGGCGGGGGGCTGACCCCCCCACCTCCCTCCCGGACGAGGTGGCTGCTGGGCAGAGACGCTCCTCACTTCCCAGACGGGGTGGCTGCCGGGCGGAGGGGCTCCTCACTTCTCAGACAGGGTGGCTGCCGGGCAGAGGGGCTCCTCACTTCTCAGACGGGGCGGTTGCCGGGCAGAGGGTCTCCTCACTTCTCAGACGGGGCGGCCGGGCAGAGACGCTCCTCACATCCCGGACGGGGCGGCAGGGCAGAGGTGCTCCCCACATCTCAGACGATGGGCGGCCGGGCAGAGACGCTCCTCACTTCCCAGATGTGATGGCGGCCGGGCAGAGACGCTCCTCACTTTCCAGACTTGGCAGCCTGGCAGAGGGGCTCCTCGCATCCCAGACGATGGGCGGCCAGGCGGAGACGCTCCTCACTTCCCAGACGGGGTGGCGGCCGGGCAGAGGCTGCAATCGCAGCGCTTTGGGAGGCCAAGGCAGGTGGCTGGGAGGTGGAGGCTGTAGCAAGCCGAGATCACACCACTGCACTCCAGCCTGGGCACCATTGAGCACTGAGTGAACGAGACTCCGTCTGCAATCCCGGCACCTCGGGAGGCCGAGGCTGGCAGATCACTCGCGGTTAGGAGCTGGAGACCAGCCTGGCCAAGACAGCGAAACCCCGTCTCCACCAAAAAAAATACGAAAACCAGTCAGGCGTGGCGGCACGCGCCTGCAATCGCAGGCACTCGGCAGGCTGAGGCAGGAGAATCAGGCAGGGAGGTTGCAGTGAGCTGAGATGGCAGCAGTAGCGTCCAGCTTCGGCTCGGCATCAGAGGGAGACCGTGGAAAGAGAGGGAGAGGGAGACCGTGGGGAGAGGGAGAGGGAGAGGGAGAGGGATAGGGAGAGGGACTCGAGTTTGCATTTCTAACAACTTCCCAGGTGATGCTGATACGCCTGGTTTGTGGACCACGTGAGACAACATCTCCTTGCATTGTGTTCCAAGTAATATCATCTAGAACATGCAGTTGCACACACTGTTCCTCCCACTCCACTATTATCTCTTCTAATGGTTAGATGATTTCTTAGCCAGAATTCTTCTGAAATCAAGGATTCCTGTGATTAATGCAGGAATACCTGGTGTCAGGATGAACTGTCACAAAGAAGTAAGGCAGTGAGTGTTTCCTGCTCTTTAAACCAGCCTTGTTTGTGTATGTGTCTCAGTTGGGCTGCTGTAACAAAATACCATAGACTGACTGGCTTATGAACAGCAGAAACTTATTTCTCACAGTGCTGAAGGCTGGGAAGTCCAAGGTCAAGGGACTGGCAGATTCAGTGTCTGGTTTCTCATAGATGGCTGTCTTCTCACTTTAGCATGGCAGAAGGGGCAAGGGGTCTCTTTCTGGATCCATTCATGAGACTCTGCCCCTATGACCTCATCATCTCCCAAAGCCTCCGCCTCCTGATACCATCATCTTGAGGGTGAGGATTCAACATGTGAATTTCAGGGAAGGTGGGACGCAAACATCTAGACCCTAGCAGTACAGGTTAGACTTGCTACTACAACAGACCCTCTGTCAGGTGACTTTGGTACAAGGCAGTTTGCTTTATATCTGGGAGGGTAGTCAGAGTGGGATGTATCCTGAGCCCCTCATTGTAATACCAGTGCAGTTTGTATTGTGTCCTATTTCTTGGGGGCTGGCCCCTTCAGTGGGTTGTAAGACGTGTGTGCACGTGAGTGTGTGACACAGTACTTGATGAATTTGAGAAATGTGGCCTTGAGGTGTGACCCTGAAGACCCCTGCTAGTGTCACTTCCTACGGGAAATTGTCCCTAACACTTGGTGCTGGTCTCTTTAAAGGTGTGTATCTCACTGCAGGGCCGGTGTTGCTGTATTTCACTGTCTGCCCACCATACTCTGTGTTCATTGAAGGTGGAAACTAGTTATCCGTAGCCCAGCACCTGCACATAGTCATGTTCAAATGTTTCTCTTGAGAAACACTTAGTCTCCTCTGAGGACATGAACATAAGAGCCCCATGCTGTTGCTGGGGTCCTGGGAGAGCACTGGAGATGAGCATCTGATGGGACCTGATGCTGCACCCCTGGTTGGGCACATGTGGAATTCTGAAGACCCAGGAGGCCATAGTGCTTCAGTTTTCTCCCTCTGGTCCCAGTTGCTTCCTTTCTGGGTTTCCTGGAGAGATGGTCCTCCTGTGAGGCCTCTTGGGAGGCTGTCCCTGGAGATTAGCTTGGGTGTTGGGTGGCTAGAGCCCATGCCTTATGGACGGGGAGGACCCAG
This sequence comes from Gorilla gorilla gorilla, assembly GCF_029281585.2. Classification (NCBI taxonomy): domain Eukaryota; kingdom Metazoa; phylum Chordata; class Mammalia; order Primates; family Hominidae; genus Gorilla; species Gorilla gorilla. Next base: position 40,277,502 of record NC_073232.2, on the reverse strand, counting down.
GAGCCTGGGTGAGGAAGGAGTCGTGCAGGAATCAGGGGCCGTTTTGGGGTAAGCCTGTCCTCCTCCCTGCTCCAATTTTCCTAACACAGTGTGTTGATTTCAAGAACCTGGGACTGCTTCCGAGAGATAATTGGATCACTGAGTCCTGCTCGTTAGTCAAGTAAAGTAGTCTTTTTGCTAAAGAAACCGGTGAAGGGCTGATCGTTGAAGCCCATTGTTTCAGGTAATTCATGGTTTGGTATCTAGGCTCCTTTGAAGTAAAAAGACTCCAAAATATAAACCTTTCTCCTATAATAGAATCCGCTTGTGTTATTTAAATCCCAGGGTTTTACATTACAATAGTCACCCATCAGGCTTGGAGAGAAATGGAACTTTCTCTGACAATACGCTATGTGGTGTTCTTGCTGGCTTAAAATTAAACCTAATCAGGAGGTGTCACTGAAGTCTGTGCTGAGTAAATGATGGAGCATGAAATAAAATGATTTATACCACTTTTCCCCCCAATAGGCAGTGCTTTTTAATGTTTTTCTCCTTCCGACAGAAGGCGTGGGTGTTGAAAGTGATTTTTGATTGTTTTTCTTAAGTGGTCCAAGACCACAACATTCTAAGAGCCGCCCTCCCTTCTTTCCCACATGGTTGACTCTTGCTTGAACTTTCACAATTTGCAAACATTAGAATGTTCTGACAGCTTCACTGGAGATTCTCTAATCTGACCCATCAGAATGGAAATTGGAGGCCAAGCCTTTCAGGAGTTGCTGGAATCTGCACTTAAAGTGGTGTGATCCAAGTCTTGTTCTCACTGGGTTTCTGTTTTAAGACCATTGCGCTAGGGTTAAGTTGATTGGTTTTATGGCATCATGTAAATTTAATTTTTAAAAAAATCATTGCTTGTGAATGTGGGGCCCTAAATAGAAATATTTTGCATATGTGTGGCCCCAAGCTCTGTGAGGGAGTGTAGTAACATCAGTTCTCCAGAGGACGTGAGGCAGGGGTGGATGCCGCCCTGCCCTCCTACCCCAACTATTTGCAGACTCAGCCCATCTAATTCCTCCTCAAATTTGTTCTTGTCTCCTTTATCTCAGTTAGTGGTGTAGCCATCCTCCTGACGCCCTAGGTTCACCTCTGAGTTCATGTTCTCACACCCTTAAGGATCGCCATGTCTGCCCCTATCTCCTACACCTTGCCAACAAAGCAGGAATTGCCTAGAGTCACGGTCTGATCCAGGTTGCTTCCCTGCTCAAAACTGGTGTCTGTAGAATCTAGGCCAACCTTGGAGCCAGCAGATGACTTTTCTAGCTCAGCTTCCTCTTTACCTGAGCTCCAGCCACATGAACTGACTCAGTGTGTCTTGTGTTTTCCCAGCTCTTGGTGTTTGTTTATGCTGGACCCCTTGTATTAGTTTTCTAGGGCTGCTGTAACAAAATACCACAGACTTGGTGGCTTAAACAACAGAAATTTATTTTCTCACAGTTCTGTAGGCTCAAAGTCCAAGATGAAAGTGTTGGGAGAATTGATTTCTTCTGAGGCCTCTCTCCTTGGCTTGCAGAAGTCTGTGTTCTCACTGTGTCTCTATATGGCCTTCCCTCTGTGTGTCTATCTGTGTCCTGATCACCTCCTCCTCCTCTTCTTTTCTCTCTCTCTCTCTTTTTTTTTTGGAGGCAGGATCTCCTTCTGTCTCTTGGGCTGGAGTACAGTGGCGCCAACACAACTCACTGCTGCCTTGAACTCTTGGGCCCCAGTGATTCTCCCACCTCAGCTTCCCAAGTAGATAGGACTACAGGTGTATACCATCACCTAGCTAATTTTTTTAGAGATGGGGTCTTGCTATGTTGCCCAGGTTGGTCTTGAGCTCCTGGCCTCAAGTAGTCCTCTCGCCTTGGCCTCCCAAAGCACTAATCTCTTCTTCTTGTGAAGACACCAGTCATGTTGGATTAGGGCCCACCCTAATAACCTCATTTTAACTTAGTTATCTCTTTAAAGACCCTGTCTCCCATTCTGAGAATCTGGGTTAGAACTGCAACATACAAATTTCTTTTGGGGGATGGGTACAATTCAGCCCGTAATACCCTTGCCCTAGGAAAGCCCTTATTTCTTCCTTTGCCTGTCAAACACCTACATGTTCCAGGCTCACTCTGAATCAAACATCTGCATGTTCAAGGCTCACTCTGAATGTCACGTTTCCATAAACTTCTCCTTAACTCTGTGCATGGTTGCTCAGCTGCCTTTTATGTTCTGGGAGGCCCCCATGACAGCCAAGTCCCCAGGCGCAACTGCTGTCATGAAGGCTGGATTTTTCTTCCGCCTCTTGGGGACACAAGGCTTGTATAGCTCCTGGGGCCCACGAGGCTTGTGTGGCTCCTGGGGCCCTGCTGTTCCCACCACAAGCAGTCCCCTTGGGCTAAGCATCACTCAGGGTATACCATGTGTGGCCATCTGTATAATTCATGAGGGAGGACTGTGTCACCCAGGCACTGCTGCTCATTTGCAAGAATTATGGGCTTTGACAGAACTCCCTGTCATGCAGGCCTCCTTGTCATATCTGTGGTAATTACTATTCCTCTTCTAATTACTTATCTTATCCACATGGCCCCTTTCAGCTGCAGCACAGGAGACTCCTGTCCTCTTCTGCAGAGGCAGCTGTGTCACTGCCACTGCTTCTGTGGCCCCCGAGGCACAGCCTCTGCTGAGGCCTCCTTTCTGGATTCTGAGCCGTGCCTCATTTAGACCATTGCTCTGAAGGACCACAGGCCTGGGAGGAGGCCTTTAAGCCTGTGTGCAGCTGATCACCAGCTACAAGCTACCAGCATTCACCTTGGGAGGAGGCAGCTCTCCCCCAAGATTACAACTTGCTCCAAGTCAGGTGGAGAAAAATAGCAAAGAGAACATCATATTTAAGAGTTTGATTGTGCTGAGTGGATGCTTTGGAAACCTAACCTCAGGCAAAAGGTCCTTGGTTCAGGCTTGGTGACTGATGTTGCATTGTCTGCTGTTAATAACCTAGAGATTGAAGACCCAAGTAGGCCATATTTTTGCCTGTCAACAGCGAATCTCCAATCTTTTAACTTCTTTAGTTTCAATATTTGATTTTGCTTGGGTTCACCTCTACAGTTGCTTTGCCTTGTCCCTGGTCACCTTACTATATTTGACTGAATTAAGCTTTCTGTTTCAATGTAAGTACTTAGCATTTTGCATTTAAAAGGCTGTTCTTTAATAACTTTGGAGGAAGTTGACTGATTTTAATGAAATTCTGTCCATTATAAAAGGCATTCACATACACCTCAGGTTTAATTTAAATGCAGTCTGTCCCCTTGAAATGAAATGGCAATGGGCAAAAGTCTCCAAAAAGACCATTTTTTTTCAATAATACATAAGGATTTCCGTGGAAATTGGTGCATTTTTACAAGGTATGGAGATATTGTCCCACCTGTGTGAACCTGCCTAAAAGAGAATATCTGTATGTAACAGTGATGGTGAGTTAGAAATGGAGCTCTCTTGTCTCAATGCCTGACTTCAGTCTGATCTTTGCACTACTCCTTGACTGCTGACGTCACTCCCCGCCCTGCCATGTACATCCTCTGTGTACCCTGGGAACTTGTATGTAGTTAATTGTATCTGGACCTGCACCCCCAGCTTCTTTCTTGGCTTCATTTAATCTCTCTCTTGGCTTCCTTGCCTTCAGGGATCTCCTTCAAGGCAGGGCCATTTCTGGTTTCCTCCAGCTCCCAGGGCTCCTTCCTGCAACAGAAAATGTTCCTGCCTTCACAGAGCTTACATTTTAGTAAGTGGATTGGGAGGTTGCGGCCAAGTGTATAGTGAGGTGACGCTTAGGGAAAGCTTAGGCTGCTCTGAGAACACCCGAAAAGTACACCCAACCGGCTTGGTGTGGTGGCTCACACCTGTAATCCCAGCACTTTGGGAGGCCGAGGTGGGTGGATCACGAGGTCAGGAGATTGAGACCATCCTGGATAACACGGTGAAACCCCGCCTGTACTAAAAATACAAAAAATTAGCCGGGCGTGGTTGCAGGTGCCTGTAGTCCCAGCTACTTGGGAGGCTGAGGCAGGAGAATGGCATGAACCTGGGAGGCAGAGCTTGCAGTGAGCTGAGATCGCACCACTGTACTCCAGCCTGGGCAACAGAGTGAGACTCCGTCTAAAAAAAAAAAAAAGTACACGCAACCTTGGGAGGAGGGAAGGGCATCAGGAAGAAGCATCCTGAAGGAGCCACTCATTCATTCATTCATTCGTTCACTCACTCACTTTATAGAGCCATTGTGCATGTACTGAGTAGTCACTGGGAAACAGCAGTGAAAAAGCAGGCAGCATCTCTGTCCTCATAAAGCTTGTATTTTAGTGAGGAGAGTTGGCCAAGTAAGGTGGCCTGGGGAGCTGAAGAGTGTTTCAGGCAGAGGGAACACAACAGAAGATGTCCAGATCTCAGGCAGAATGAGTGTATTAAAGGGACACAAACATGTACTGGGTAGTCACTGGGAAACAGCAGTGAAAAAGCAGGTGGCATGTCTGTCCTCATAAAGCTTGTATTTTAGTGAGGAGAGTTGGCCAAATAAGGTGGCCTTGGGAGCTGAAGAGTGATTCAGGCAGAGGGAACACAACAGACAATGAGCGAGTGTATTCAAGGGACACAAACAGGGAAGGCAGAGGCCAGATCACAAAGGGACTTGTAAACCATTTGTTAAGGCATCTGGACTTTATTCATAGGCTAAGGGCTTGCCATTTTCAAGAGTTTTAGGAGAGTGGCACAGTCATGTTTGTACTTTAGAAAGATCACTTTGGTTGTTGTGGAGAGAATGGGCTGTGGGTGCAGGTTAGGAGATGAGTTAGGAGGTTGTAGAGTCCTCCAGACAAGGCAGAGGCCTGCATTGGAGCAGTGGAGTGTGGAAGGAGAGTGGATGAACCTGAGGGGATTTTAGAGGCAGTTTTGATGGTATTTGTGTTGAGTGGATGTGGAGGGGTGAGGCATGGGAGGAGTCACAGCTGACTCTTGGGTTTTTTGTTGGAACAACTGGATCAAAGATGGAGGCCATCTGTGTGAAGGGGAAGCTGGGGAGGAACAGGGTTTTCAGGATGGAGGGGATGAGGGGCAGATGAATTGCATTTGGGACTCATTGGGTTTGAGGTGCCTTTGGGCCATCCATGTGGAAATGTCCAGGACACAGTAGATATATAGCTCTAGGGTTGAGAGTGAAATCTCAGAAGGAATCAGAATAATGAGGTTTTGAGGGCATGGGAGTGGAGAGTGGATGAATTTGCTTGGGGTTGGGTGGGGCAGTTTAGGGTGAGAAGAGATTATAGGGTGAATGTGAGGATTGAAGGAATGAACTGAGGATGAGCAACCGGAGAGTAGAGGGAAACCAGCAGATCTGTGCTTTGCCAGAGGCTGGGGAAAGAGCAATTTAAAGAGGAGGAAGTGTTCATTAAGGTCACATGCTGCAAAGACGAAAAACAGGATGAGCTCTTGGCATAGCCATCAGATTTAGCGGTAGGGAGGTAGGTAGTGACCTTGGGAAGAAAGATTTGATAGAATGGTGGGCTTTTCTGTCCACATAATGTCCTCCAAACACTTTTAGTTCTCTTCATCTTCATCAACAACCATGTTAGTCCAAGGCATCGTCATCTCTCACCTGGACTTTTGCAGTAACCTCTTAAGAGGTCCACTCACGCATCCTCTATTCCTCAGAGAGAGATCTTTTGGAGAGGCAAATCTGATTATGCGATTTTCTTGCTCGGCATCTTTTAATGGTTTTATGCTGTTAGGATGAAGGCAAACTCTTTGACATGGTTCTGCTTCCTTATCTCTCTTCATCTTGTACCACATTCTCCCTCTCTCTGCCCAGCCACACCATTCTTTCTTAAATGCCTTGAGCTGGTCATGTCTCCTTTTCCCATGGGGACTTATGCACATGCTGTTCTCTTTGCTTGGAAGTCTCTTACCCCCACCTTTCCACCTGCTTCATTCCTGCTTGTCTTTCAGATTTCAGTTTCAGCTACACTTTCTTAGGGAAGTCTTTTCTGACCTTCCTCACATGACCAAATCTCTCCGTTAGGTGTTCTCACAACATCACGCACCTCTCTTTTATGGCTGTGGCAGATTCTGTTATGTTCCTAGTTATTCTCCCTCCCTGTATCTGTGCCCTTTGCCATGTGGCTTTGTAGTGCCTCCCTCAGAGTGTATACTCCTGACCACTGATGTTAGGCATGGTCACGGAACTTGCTCAGGCCAGGGAAACGTAGGTGGAGGGAAGAGCATACCAGTTCTGAGCTAGACCTTAGAATTGCATCTTCTGTTTGGCCTTCTTGAGCTTCTGCCATTGCCTGTTCTGAGACTGGACCTCACCATGAACTCACGTGGAGCAGACCTAAGCCTGCCCTGCAGTCTGCAACCTGGGTTTCACCTAGCCTAGCCAAGTTGTAGCCGATTTGCAGATATAGGAGAATAAATGATTGTTATTTTAAACCACTGAATTTTGGTGTAGCTTGTTAGGCAGAATCATCTTGGCAGTAGATGGCTGATTCAATAGCCACTATAGTTGCAGTTTTATATATATTGATGTTATTTATGTCTGTCTTCTCAACTAAATTTTAAGTTCTGTGAAGGTACGCCCAGGTCTGTTACTGTGCGCGTATTTCCTGGCTTCCTGCACAGGGTCTGACCCATGGTAGATGTGCAGCACATAATTGTTAAGTGACTGAGTAGAGTCTGTGTCAGCTCAACTATGTCCCTATCGTAGGAGTTTACTGGTTCTGGCGAAATCAGCCCACTGCCAGGGGTATAAGGATACATTTTAAGTTCAATTATAATACTTCACTGACCTGAAACAAATATGATAGCTTTTTAGAAATGCATGTTTTCTGTAATTTACAAAAGAAATTTTGATAAAATGTTGTTTGCAATAGAGTGGTGTGAATCATGGGGAAAACATATTCCATTTGCAATCTCGAAGGAAAAATATGTTAATCACATTTTCAGCTTAGTTAACCTTTCCTTTCCTTTCCTTCTTTTTTTTTTTTGAGACAGAGTCTCACTCTGTAGCCCAAGCTGGAGTGCAGTGGCACCATCTCAGCTTACTGCAACCATCACCTCCCAGGCTCAAGTGATTCTTGTGCCTCAGCCTCCCGAGTAGCTGGGACTGTAGGTGTGCACCACCACACCTGGCTAATTTTTTATTTTAGTTAGTAGAGATGGGGTTTTACCACGTTACCCAGGCTGGTCTTGAACTCCTGAGCTCAGGCAATCTGCCCGCCTCAGCCTCCTAAAGTGCTGGAATTATAGGTGTGAGCCACCACACCCCACCCATCATTTCTTTATATAGATTGCTGTGTATGACATTCATCATTTTCCCCGTGAACAAATAGGTACATTTTCATAGATAATTTCTACATTAGAAACAGAGATCAAGCCTTTAAGATCTGCTGTTGATTTAGGAGTTAATTTTGGCTGAGTTGACAAAAATACCCATAGAATTTAATATCTCTGTCTTGAGAGGGAAAAGATATCTTGTTATAGGGAAGGAATATAGGGCTTGGAGTCAAAGGACACATATTTACTAGCTCTGTGACCATGAAAAGTGATTTGACCTTCTTGACCTTTATTTTCTGCACCTATAAAACAGGATTAATACCTACTTCATAGCATTGTGAAACGTGCTTTGCAAAAATAATAGGGCTTGTAAGTCCTAGTTAATTGAATGAAATGGAATGAATGAAAATCAAATAAAGAGTAAAACTTGGACTTTTAAATTACTAATTTTATAATAAGCCACCTTACTACTGTCTCTTTTCTAAAAGTTTTTCAATTCTCCTGGGATTTGGGAGCGTATAATTGTATCATATGAAAAAAATCATTTTGCTTCTTTCTAATTTTTATGCTTCTCATTTTTTTTCCTTCTGTAATTGCATTGGCTAGTATGGAGAGTTTTTGTTTTTTTTTTAAATGATTTTTCAGGCAGTATTACTTTAACTTCAGTGCTTTTTTGGCATTTATGGACATGACCATGTGGTCCTCCCCACTGCCACCCTTTTTTCTGAGACAGGATCTCACTTTGTCACCCAGGCTGGAGTACAGTGGCTTGACCATGGCTGGCTGCAACCTCTGCTTCGTGGGCTTAAGCAATCCTCCCACTTCAGCCTCCCAAGTAGCTGGGACTACAGGCATGGGCCACCACACCTGGCTAATTTTTGTATTTTTTGTAGAGATGAGATTTTGCTATGTTGCCCAGGCTAGTCTCAAACTCCTGGGCTCAAGCAGTCTTCCCATCTTGGCCTCTCAAAGTGCTGGGATTACAGACATGTGCTACTGTACCTGGGCCTTCCCAGATTTTCTAACCTACTAATATGATAAACAATATTAGATTTCTTAATACTGAGGTACTTATAAATCCTCTTAAAACCCCCCCCTTAGTAGTGATATCACTACTTAGTTGTGAAAAGAGGGTTTTAAAATTTCTATGAAGTGTGATATAATATTTAATATATTTAATGGTTATCTAGGTTCTATTTGCTAATATTTTAAGATTTTTGCATTGGTTTTCATAAGAGCAATTGGCAGGAGTTTTCTTTTACTGTGCTGCATTTTTCAGGATTTGTTCTGTGTTTATTATGGACTGAATTGTTTCTCACCCAAAATCCATATGTTGAAGCCCTAATTGCCAATGTGACCATATTTGGAGATGAGGCCTTTAGGAAGGTAATTAAGGTTAAATGAGATCACAGGGGTGGGGCCTTAATCCAATAGGACTAGTGTCCTTATGAGAAGAGGAAGAGACACCAGAGAGCTCTGTCTCTCCTCATATGCACAGAGAAGAGGCTGTGTGAGACACAGCAAGAAGGTGGCTGTCTATAATCCAGGAAAAGAGGCCTCACTGGAAGCCAACCCTGATGGCACCTTGATCTTGGAACTCTAGCCTCTAGAACTGTGAGAAAATAAGTTTCTCTTGTGTAAGCAACCTAGTCTGTGATCTTTTGTTATGGCAGCCAGAGCAGACTAATACAATGTTATACTTACATTTGTAAGTATAGAAAAGTAAAACTATTTAAAATATTTTCCTATGTTCTAGAACAAACAGTTCAGATAGAATTTGTTATCCATTCCTTGAAGGAATAGGTAAAACTTACCTGTAAAATACTTGGGGCCAGGCATTTGTTAGTTATCTCTGTTAACTTTATCAATATCTGCTATAGCACTTGGTTTATTTAAACTTTTAGTATTTCCTGGACTTAGTTTTGATGATTTATATTGTGCTGGATAACATCCAGTTTATCCAGGTTTTCAAATATATTGCAATAAAGTTGAGAAAAAACATCTTTTTGATGTCTTTTAATTTATTCTGTATCTGGGGTTCTATATACAGTCACATCCTTATTTTGACTATACTTTCTGCTCTTTTCCTTGATTTTTGGTTTAGTAGTTGATTATTATTTTAATAATGCCTGGATTTATTTTTAGCACTATTTTCTTTTTCTTTTTTGAGACAGAGTCTTACTCTGTCACCCAGGCTAGAGTGCAGTGACGTGATCTCAGCTTACTGCAACCTCCACCTTCAGAGCTTAAGTGATTCTTGTGCCTCAGCCTCCTGAGCAGCTGGCACTACAGGTGTGTGCCACCATGCCCAGCTAATTTTGTGTGTGTGTGTGTGTGTATATATATATATATATATATATATATATATATATATTTTGAGATGGAGTCTCACTCTGTTGCCCAGGCTGGAGTGCAGCGATCTCAGTGCACCACAACCTCTGCCTCCCGGGTTCAAGCGATTCTCCTGCCTGAGCCTCCTGAGTAGCTGGGATTACAGGCTCGTGCCACCATGCCTAGCTAATTTTTGTATTTTTAGTACAGACAGTGTTTTGCTGTGTTGGCTAAGCCGGTCTCAAACACCTGACCTCAAGTGATCTGCCTGCCTTGGCATCCCAAAGTGCTGGGGTTGCAGATGTGAGCCACTGTGCCCAGCCGCTATTTTATAATTTCATATTAATTATTGTTTTTATCTCCACCAATTCTGTGCTTTCCTTGTTTATTTTTATTTTTTGATTTTGAGCTGCTCACTTCATTTAAGCATTTTAACTCTTTCTTGCTTAGAACTGTGCGTATTTAAAGCTGTGAGTTTTCCTCTGAGTACTGCTTTGTGTCTTATGGGTTCTCATACACAGTGTTTGCATTTTTTGTGTTCTAGGTATTTTGGGATTTTGATTTTAATTTTCTCTTTGCATAAAAGTTGTTGAAGAGAGTGTTTTCAAATTTCTGTGAAATGTGATCAGAGAATGTGATCTATATATACATTATTTCTACTTCTTGGAATTTAGGTATTTTTTATTACTTAGTAGATGGTCAAGTTTTATAAATAGGCACTTAAAAAATTGTATCTTTATTTTCATACTATAGCATTCAAAATCTATCAGATATCCTGATGAATTGATATTACACTTCTTGTAGTTCTTGTTTTTGATCCGCTTGACTTAACATGGCCCAGTGCTTACAGAGGCATTGTTATTCATTGTTATGCTAAGAACTCCAGATTCTATATAGAGGTTGTAAATTTCACCTTGAATTTATTAAGGAGACAATTTGATCTTGCTCCACAAAATGCTGGTAGTGCATAGGAGTTGACTGAGAGAGCATTTTGAGGTGGGATAAGGAAGGAAAGCTTTATGCAGGAGATGAGTCTTGAAGAGCAAGTAGACGTTAGGAGCTAGAGAATTTGTAAAGGGGCATTCTGGTCTGGGGGGGCAACATGAGCAAAGTTGGGCCTAGGGTGAGTCTGGCATGCTGGGGAGAAGGCACACACCCTCCTCCTTGGGCTTTCTCTCTATGATGGCTGTAGCAGTTGAGTCAGGGTCCCATGGGGCCAGTTGTCTCCATTCAGTTGACTCTGCATAAGCATCTTTGTTGGAACCATCCCAGCCATCTCATCAGACTACTTTGCAGCAGTGGAGGATAGCATGTGATAATTTGTTCTTCAGGCCACCCTGCTGGTGTGCTCTCAGCTTTGCACTTTTACTGGAGAGCTGAAATTGGCGCGCACCTCAGTTTGATAGCATTAGCTCAGTTTTTGAACATTAATCAGGGAGACGAAGGGATTTCAACAGAAGAATTACAGTGTCTGATATGTACTTGCTATATGGAGTTGTTTTGTCAGATGACCCCAGTAAATTACCAAATATTTAACACTGTTGATAAATCAAATGATGTGTGGTCGGTAGGAAGTGAAGGTATTTAAATAATTAAGCAGTTCTTTCTTGAGCCTCTTTATATGATGATTTTCTAGACTTCAAATCAGCTTTCCTCATCCAGCCTCCATATAATATATAGTTATTTCAAATCAGCTTTACTTACTGAGCTTTTTCTAGTAATTGAGCTTTGTCAGCAAAAACTGTATGTACCAGCAAATGGTGAATGATGGGCTCATGTCAGAAAGGAGCTTGAGAGGTGCTTTCTGTTGTTAGATGGATGGGTCTGGAGCCAGGACTTGAAGCTCTCTGAGTGTAATAGTTTCAGAGAAAAGGTATGTCTGAAATAGGGGTGAGTGCTCCATCACTCAAAAGCTGGTATTTCACACACCCAAGCCAAATGCTACATGTGCTGATGAAATCATGGTTTCGTGTTTGGGATGTGTGGGAGGTGTGGGAGGTTTTTAAGTACAATCTTGGTCACAGTTTCTTCTCCCACCCCTCATTCCTATTCTCTTACAGCTAGGACCCAGCGTTCTGGGCAGAATAGCAGGCAGCGCAGTAGCTACTGAGATTATAAGAGGTAGGTTTATGGAGCTGTGACCACAACTCTCCAGAAGCCAGTGCTGTCTCATGCAAGCACTCTCAGTGTCCAAGTGCTGAGTGTGTGAGTGGTCTGGGCTTTGCAGGGTCGGCCAAGCTCTTGGAAGAGCAGGCTTTGTTAGCTGGGGAGTCATCGCTCCATGCAGGCCCTGAGAATGGAGCATCCTGAGTAGACTGGTAGAGATGGGGCATGGGTCACTCTGAGGGTTTGAGCTACTTCTGCTATTTTTGAAATTCTGGTTTGAACTGCAGGATTGTGCTGAGTTTGGCACAGACTAATTTCTCTGTTGGCAGCACATGATGTATCAACTCATGTGTCAGTTGGTTTGATGCCACTCTGGACCTTGAGAGTTCCAAAGGGCTATTGAGGGAGAAACCTGACTTATGGCATAAAATGGAGTACTGAATTTGGGAGGCTGAGGATGCTAAATGGTGTATGCCCTGCCTCTGTTTTATTGCTGAATTGTGTCTCTCAGTGGAGGTTCTTAGAGGCTATTCAACAAAACCTATGCTGTCAGCTAAAAGGCTTTTAGGACTTCATAATCATGGCACAGTATCTTTTCCTTTTTCTTAAAAAAAGAACTTTTCCTTTCTTTTCCCCACCTTTTTGAAATCGTTAGCCTTCATGTGAACTGAAAGGGACTTCAAAACATTGGAAGAAAATAGTCTGAAAGCTCAGAGTGTGCTTGGCTCCTTGTAGGTATGAAGGCTTGATAAAGAGGCATCTTTTGCACTGACAGGTGTTTGTGTGCCAGTGTGGTGAGGGCTTTTGATGACAAAGCCACTTAGTTTTCTCTAGCTTACCCTTCCCTTTGTGCAGAGGAGTTAGGAAAACTCTAATAAAGTAACTAAATAATAAGAATAAAAAGTTAGCATTGTTGTTTTTTTCTTCATTTCCTCTTTTGTGCCCATCGGATTTTTGAGACTTACTTTTCAGGCCCGAAGTAAGCAAGAGGCAGAGGTGAGGAGGGGAGTGTCTGTCACTGTCCCTATGGTTCTGGAATATGCTGCTATTCAAAGGTCTAGCATCAGCAGCAACATCCTTCTTGAAGCCAAAGGAAAATTTAGATGAGTGGCAGCGCTGTGGCTGAGGGTGGGTATGGAAAGCAGGGGCACTGGGTGGGGATGCTAAAATATTGCCTTCCTGTTCCCCAGAAGTGCAGTCACTTATGTTCCCCTTTATGGCCAAGAGCCCCCTTAACCCTCAGCATACAGTTTTCTTTCCCTTCGTGGGAACCAACTGAAATTGGCAAACTGTGACCGTTTGTGACGAGTTATCTCAGTCCTCACATGAGTTCTTACATGAGTCCCTCTATGACCTTGTGCACCTTTCCCAGAAAGATAAATTACATAGGTTACAACCAAAGGAGCGTGTAATGCCTACTTGTTATTTCATGTGCCTTGTAAGAACCAGAGAGGGACCTCCTTGCTGAACCACCTCGACCATGGAGTAAAGAGTTAGGACATCTCACTGTACAGCAGTCACCCCATTGTGGCCAAAACTATGTCAACCCCCTTGGATTTTTAGTTAAAAAAAAAAATTCACTAGCTGAGGATGACAATAAAATGGAGTGTTGCTGAATATTGTTCTAAGGAAACTAAAGGGGGTAGCTGAAAAATTCTTGGACTGGTCTCTGTGACTTGGTGTCCAGAAATGTTCATCTCATTATTTCATATGAAGAACAAAATTGGGCCAAGCCCAGATTTTGCTAACAACCTCCCACAGCTTTCAGCTGTATGTGAAAGTTAGTCCTTTGGATTTCAACTTATTTATTTGGGATTCTCAAACGTTAAGACTTGTGTGAGAGGAAGTTGGGCCCTGTATGTGAGCCACAATTTTTAATGGCTGGCAAGTAGGATTGTACGATGTCGGAGTTTGAAGTAGGCTCTGAGCTCATGAGCTCTTACCTTCTTATATTTCAGAGGAGGAAAATAAGTCTTCCAACTTTTACTCCTTGGTTCCTCTCCCCAAGCCTTGTTATCACCAGGAAGTGTTAGATTGTTTGGGGTTTGTAGTTTGTGCTTGAGGGGGCTTGAGTGCTAGAACTATTCCATTGAAAATGGTCCTTGTTGGGGAAAAACAAGGATTGGACTTAAGATAAATGCTACGAGCTTATTTGATGAGGATAGTATAATAATGTTCCATGGATGAATGTCATGGGTGATAAGAATAATGGCAATATTTATTATCTTTTACTATGTATCATGTACTAGCGCTCAATAGTTCATATGTGTTCTCATTTAACTCTTACAACAACCCAATGGGATATTGATAGAGGCAGTAATGGTGGTGGTAATGGTAAGTAATAATGATTATAGCAATTACTGTGCCTGCTTTATGTGGTTCATGTCATTTGTGTCTTACAATAATCCTATGTGTAAGGCACTGTTTATTATCTTTCCTACTCTCTAAATGGAAGACATAGAGACTCCGAGATGTTATGTAACTTGCCCAAGGAGCTGGAATGTGAGCCAGTCATCTGGTTTCAAAGTCTACTCCTATCAACCTTTCTGAACACATATAATTAACTAAATAGAGGTGTTCCCTGATGGGCACTTAATAAAAATTAGTGATGATGAGAAGCATTTTGGCCAAGAATAGATATGTGCATATATGACATGTACACACACACACACACACACACACACACACACAGAGTCAACTTCTGATTTTCTGCTTTGGGGCTAACCCTCTAATTGTGAATTCTAGAATGTCAGCTTCTTTTTCACTCAGCATGTTTTCACCCTTGCCTAGCTGTTGGGGTCAAGGAATAGAAACTCATTTAACCTAATTCTAAGAAGAATATCTTTAGGAAGATTGTAATAATCACACAGTCATAGAATATTAGAATTGAACAAACATATGGAGACATGAAAGTCAACCATTTCATTTTAGAGAGGAGACTCAGGCCCTCCAGAGAGGCATTGATTATCCCAAGGCCTCTAGTTGATTAGTTCAGGGATTGCAACTAGATTTTGGGATATCTGCCTCCTGATCCAATGTTTTTCCCTCTATGTGACCCTACCACTCAATGGCCTAGACTCTGAAACCAAGAAGAAATTGTGTTTTGTCTGTTTTGAATTATGGATATCACTAATACGCCTCTGCTGATGTAGCTAATGTGTTGTTGACTGTTATGCTGTTTTTAGGTTCTTGTGGGTTTAGGTCACACTGGCAATGGAAGCAACCTCTCCTCTCCCATCTGATTCCTTGTATCAGGAGTACAATAATAATTTTTTCCCCTAACACAGAGAATATTTTTTGTGGGTCTAGTGGACGAAGATAGTTAAGGAATTAAATTGACCTCCACTCCCACCTACCCCATACCATCAGGAAGGAAGGAGAGGCAGCATTATTAATGGAAATGCATTTTCTTTGAAGCTTGAATTTATTTTTTAAAAGAATATTCTTTCCTGACTTGGAAGAATTATTATTTGGTTGTAGGCATTTTATTGTGTAGCTTCGTGTCATTATTGCATTGAGTGTGTTGCTATAGCTCCCACCAACTGTTTTAAGATGTTTTGAGACTGTGCTTTATATTATAAGGAAAGTATTTGTCACTCGGACTCTCAGAATTGAATTTGCCTGAATTAATTATGATTTGCACTCCATCCCCCTGGGCGGTATTGTGGGGGAGAGGTAATCCTTTCTGATGTCGTATAGAAAATCAATTCTGGCCTGCGGCACTGGCTAGTTGCTTGAGTGGGGGAACTTGTCACCCACTGTATGGTCTTTATTTCCCATTTTTCTTGGCCCTTTGTTATGTATTACTTTCTCTGGGCTGGTTTAAGAAGCCACCAGGGCCAGGGAGCAGTGCTTGGAGTGATGGACAAGGATACTCTCCCATAAAGAAAATCACAAGGGCCCCAAGTTGGGGAATAAAAGGCCTTGTCAGTGGCTTTTCTTGTGTAGTCAGCATTGTTTATAGAGTGTTTTCCACTGAGAAACATAGACACTTTCTCTTTGGCCTAGGGGATAAGACAAGTTGAATGGCACTTGGTCAGATGTAGGGATTTGGTCTTGACTGGTTTGAGAATGTGCTGTCTTCTCCTCTGTCTTCTCTGAGGCCTCCCTTTGTTCCTTGGAATATGTTCCTCTTTCTTAATTTCAAGATGGGAAACTCCTTCATCTTATAAAACTCCGTGAGCAAATGTAAGAGGCAAAACAATTGATAAATATTTGTAACAACTATGACAAGCATAGGGTTGATATCCTTACTATATAAACAGCTGTTACAAAAAATAACCACCATGGAAAGGGCTATGGTCAAGTTTTAAATGCCTTGGGAACGGTGCCCTCAAGATAAAGCTGAGCAAAATAGCAGGACACAGAACTGAGCAGATGTAGATGTTAATGTAGATACACTCAGAGAAAGGGCTGAAACGTCCCCTTTTTCTTACATCTGTCAGGAGAGCCTACGAGTAATTTCTGTCTTGGCATGTGACCATGGTGCCTTGGCTTTGCCATTCCAGCCAACTGACCCTTTTGCTGAAAGTTTAATAGGGGATAAATTCACATGTGAATTCATAATCCCCTTATCTGTGCTAAGAGCATTCTGTAATGAGCCTGCAACAAAAAGAATCTTACATCTTGCGGTTTTGCTCTGACCCCACCTCGTGGCCTCCTTCCTAACCTCTCTACACCTCCTGGTTTGACGCTTTAGGTATCTGCCCCTTGTGGAGTCATTGCCTGCCTGCAGTATGTTAAATGAAGTTTTAAATAAATTGATTCACATTTCCTGCTAGTCATCACATTGAGGCATTTAAGGAAGTATGGCATATGTGAGTGGGGAATATATTTGGGCTTATGAGAAGAGAAAAGAAAGACTTGTTCTCCTCTAGAATTTATTAATTTTGAGCCTTATTCTCTTTTATGTAGTGTGACTTTGACTATAAATCCACAAGCAAAGTCACAGTCAAAACCACAGTTAAGTTTTGAAGATTTATTGTTAAAATTTGCTCTCCCCCTAATGCTTTTATTATTTTCTCTTCTCTTCCCTGCCCATGGTGTGGGTTACAGTTAATGTTATCTACATATGTCTATAAATACCAAAAATATTTTTGATACAATGTGCATTTAATCAACTTTTTGTTACTGTTATGCCATTTGTGTGGAGGAAAATTGTTTCTGTCTTAATGTTCTATTGAAGTGCCTTTGGAGTGATGATATCATAATCACTTTAATACATTTAAAAGCTTCAAGGCTTAGCATTTATTGAACAAAGCTCATTGAAGGAATATAACGGATGTCTTGAGGCTTTCCGCTGCTGTAAAAGGGACAGTATTGTTCATGGCCTCGGTAAAAGAAAATCTGAATTTTTATTTTACTTTGCACTGCATTGCAATTATATTTCAAAAGCTCTTCAAGCGCAACTAACAAAGGGGCTGTTTTTATGAATTGTTATATTTGCATATCTCGGGGCTGACTGCTATGAGTTTAAGATTAATAATGGACAGCAATTTAAAACTTTATCACCAAAATCCAACCTCGAGATCCTAAAATATGGCTTTCCCTTCCTGGATATCCTTGGAGAACAAGTTTTCCTAGGTTGGGAAGTGAGCGGAATTCTTACAAGTTTTGGCTCTTTGGGATCTCCATGAAGAGAGAGCCATAGAGGGTTGAGATTGTGTGTGTGTGTGTGTGTGTGTGTGTGTGTGTGTGTGTGTGTGTGTGTGAAGTCCATGAAATCAGAATGGGAAAATGGCATGTGGGAAGCCGAGGGAGCCCCCACAGTCCTTGTGGGTTGAAGGTATGTTCTCTCAATCCCTGGACTGACACACAGGATGGGCCACCACGCTCTGAAGCCACCCTTCTGAAGAGTGCTAGGGAGAAGCTGTGACTGTTGGAGGTGTAATGGAAGATACCCCGTCATTCTCTTGGTTGAGATGGTTAAGTCACATCCTTAAAATTCGGCACCTCCTGGAACACTGGCCTCATCTTCCCTGCTGTTGGGTAACTGCTGACTGTGGCCTTGGAATTACATGTGTGGTGAGACATCCCCATGGGTGCAGGCTTGGTCTTGGAAATTATTTCAAGGAAGCTTTCTTTATCCCACTCAGTCATAACTCCGGGGAGAAGAGTGCCTGGAAAGACTAGTCACAGTTTCCTATTTCTTATTCCCCATCATCTAATTAGGTAGCTCCTGGTCTTGACTCTCCGTGACTGACTTGTCTGAAATTTACGTGTGTGTGTGTGTGTGTGTGTGTATTATTTTTAGAGACAGGGTCTCACTGTATTGCCCAGGCTGGTCTCAAACTCCTGGGCTCAAGTGATCCTCCCACCTTGGCCTCCTGAAGTGTTGGGATTACAGGCGTCAGCCACCACGCCCAGCCAAATTTACTTGTTTAAAGCATGCAATTCTCTCTCTAAATTTTCCTTAAGTGAAAATAGGAATTGTAAAGTTCATGTGCTATGAAGTGGGGCTGCTAAGGCCTAATTAATGATGAATCCATGTTTCTTTCTGCCTAATGCTCTGAACAGGTGAATTTGCTTGAAATGATGGCTTTGATTTAGTAGCCTGAAAATAGTGGTCTTTTACTTCTTGTCTTTAGAGATATGGTGGCTGTTACCTTTGGTAGTCAATCCTTTCTAATCTGGGTAGTTGGGGCTAGTTAGAGACCAGAGCTGTGATTAGGGTGTGGTGGTTTCCACTAGCGGTTGTTGAAACAACTTCCTAAAGAGATGTTATTCATGTATTCACCCATCCACTTCTCTGTATCAGTTAGAATTAGGTTCAATTGCATAGGATAGATAACTCCAGTTACCAGCCGCTAAAACAAGGTTTATGTTTGTTCCTTTTTTTTTTTTTTTGTTGCCCAGGCTGGAGTACAGTGGTGTGATCTCACTCACTGCAAACTCCGCCTCCTGGGTTCAAGAGATTCTCATGCCTCAGCCTCCGGAGTAGATGGGATTACAGGTGTGTGTCACCACACCGGGCTAATTTTTTTATTTTTAGTAGAGATGGGGTTTCGCCATGTTGGCCAGGCTGGTCTTGAACTTCTGGCCTCAAGTGATCCACCCACCTTGGCCTCCCAGAGTGCTAGGATTACAGGCGTGAGCCACCGTGCCTGGCCTGTTTGTTTCTTTCTCATGTAAAAGAGGCCTAGAGGCTGACAGCCTAGGGCTGATAGGCTCCTTCCAGCTTTCTACTCTGCTGTCTCTAGGGTATGGGATCTTGAACTAATCATGGTCCAGGATGGCAACTAGAAGTCCAGCCATCATGTCCACATTCCAGGCTGGCAGCAGGAAGAAAGGCAGAAAGAAGGACATTTGCTCTTGCCTTTTAAGGAGTCTTTTTAGAAATCTTATGTAGCCGTCCAGATGTAAGGCCACACCTAGCTGCAAAGGAGGCAGAGAATTGCAGTCTTTTACCTGGGTGGCAACGTGCCCTGCTAAAATTTGAGGTTCTTTTCCTGAGGGAGAAGGGGAGAATGGATATTGGGGTAGGCCACCTGTAGATTCTGCCTATCAATTCATTCATCTATTGTATCCTGTCTCTCTCTTTCTGTCTCCTTCTCCCTCTCTCCCTCCCTCCCTTCTATTTTCCAAGCTGTAGTTGAAATGCCCCTCCCTAGTTCTATATATTTCTCAGACAGGCCTTTTATGGTTTTTTTTTTTCTTCCCCTTTCAAGGTTTCCCTTGATGTTTGTTTTAACCTGCTTTTATCGATATTAAGATGGTGGGCATGGAGGGGACCATGTTTTGAGTGCCAAGTCTTCATTTCTCCTCCGCATAACATTTTCATGCAGCTAAAACATCAAGGCCTGCCGTACAGAGGAAAAAGTGACCAAAGAGCTGGGAATGGTTCTTGGAAGCCTCTGAGCTTTTTGCCCTTCATTGGATCATGACTGTCACTTATCTCTAGAAACTTCCCTCCCCTTCTTGCCTGCAGGCAGCTGGGCCAAAGGGCAACCCCTTTGAGATCCAGAGTCCTGCCACTTATGGGGATGAATACACTTTACCTCATAGAAGTCCCTGGAATCCAAAAGTCAAGGCCAGTGTCATGCATCCACCCTCCTGTGAACAGACTAACTTTAAAGAGTTCTCAGATAGAAGATGAAGGCAATGCCTCGGGGTGGCTGGATTTTTATAGTTCCAGCTGTTGCAAACCCAGGTGGTGCTGCTTGTGGTGGTCCCCAAGCTCTAGGAAAGACAGGCCCTTCCACTGAGCACAAAGGTGCTTTGAGGCAGGATGATGTTGCAGATGACATTGCTGTGTCCCTTCTTACAAGTCAGCCCATCTGCTCTCTGTCCTTTGGCAGCAGTGGAGTTTTCCAAATCAGGAATTGGGACATATAATCTGATGAGTTGTGCTACCTCTGAAGACAAAGGGTAGTCTGAGCAGATAATGTTTGCATTCTGGAATGTTTGTACCTCTGGGTCATTTTGAGCACTTTTACAGTTAGTGAGACAATATTTGAAATCCAGGAGTTTTAAACAGAGATCTAGGAACTATGATTGTGGTACATGAAATTTTTGCTTAAAGAGGCTTTGAAGAGATTGGACTTTGGAGGTCTAGAGACCTGGGTTCAAATCCTCTTGCTAGATGACTTTTGGGGGATAATTTATTTGAGGCTCAGTGGTTTTTAAAAAAATCTATAAAACAGAGCTAGTGAGATATAATTCAATGGAGAATGAAATTAAATGAGGACATATGTAAAGTGCTTAGCACATAGTAGGTCCTCAACAAAAGTTAATTTCTCTTGTAAGCAATCACTATGCTAAGCGCTTAGTAAATGTTTCGTTTGTTTTATGTTCAAAAACTTGAAAACTTGAGCAATAGTCTATATCTTAATTTTATTTGTTTTATTTTACATTTAATAACCCTTATCTTTTTGTGCATGGCTAGAGATGTTGTTCAGGAACACAGGATTATTTTTCAAGCAGCCCCCTTTTCCCTTTATGTGAGATGGATATACCATGAGAAGGCGCTTTTACAACTAGAAACACAGGTGGTTTCTAAGTTGGAAGCATGAACTGACCTAGCATACTTTTGGAAGTGCAGTTGAAGAGGACTTCAAGCTGTACTTTGAGCCTTTCTGGGCCATAGATCTCTGAGAATCTTAAGAGAGCTATGGACCCGCTTCTCAGAAAAATGCACGTATGTTTATACATAAGGTGTATGCACATATGTATATACATGAGGGGTCTATACACATATGTGTATACATGAGGGGTATATACACATATGTGTATATATGACCTGTGGACCCTACCCCCTGCCCTCTCCCTTCAGGAATCCTAGATTAAGAACTCCTGGCCTAGCTTTTCTTTTTTTTCTTTTCTTTAAAGGGATATAGAGATTGACAGAGAATGAAGAAAAGGGAATGAAAGACATATGCATGGGTGGGGAAGGGTGACTAGGAGAGTTGGCCACACCCAGAACAAAGCAGGTGGTTGAGATAGTGATGAGATGATAAAATCATGCTACATGTCAGGGTGGCATTCACAGCTCCATGGTTTCCAAGACACCAAGAATAGAAAGATCCAGTTTTTTTTTAACTCTAATATTTTTAACGAAAAATTTCTATCATACAGAAAAGTTTGAAGGATTGTATAGTGGACACATGGATATGCCCACTATTGAGATTCTTCCATTGACATTTGTTCTGCTTGCTTTATTTCACCTCTAGCCATCCATCAATCCATCTTGCTTTTTTCACGCATTTCATAGTAAGTTGCAGACATCAGTATCCCTCACCCTGAACACTCAGCATGCCTATCATTTTCTAGAGTTCGATATTTTTTTTTTTTTGAGAAATGCATGAACCCTAAATGTACCATTCTGTGAGTTTTGGTAAATAGACGCACCTATGTAGTCCAAACCCTATCAAAGTGTAAATCCTGATTTCAACCTAGAAAGTTGTCTTATGTCCCTTCCTAGCTAATTCCTGCTCCCTCCCCTCCACAGGCAATCACTCTTTTTTTTTTTTTTCTTTTCCACCATGGCTTAATTTTGCCTGTTTTACAACTTCACACAATTAAGATCATATAGTATATATTTTTGTGTACGTGAGGCTTCTTTCATCAGCACAGTGCATTTGAAATTTATTCCTGTTGTATGTACCAGTAGTTTGGTTCTTCTTGTTGTTGAATCCTGTTGAATGTCACTTAAGCTGTTTCCAGATTTTAGGTATTAAGCTGCTGTGAACACATATACAAGCCTTTGTTTGTATATATATTTTCACTTCTCTTGAGCAAATACATGAGAGTGGAACTACTGGGTCCTAGGGGAGATGCACATTTAGTTTTAATAAGAATTTTCCAGTTTTCCCCAAAGCGGCTCTTTCATTTTCACTTCCACCAACAAAGTATGAAAGTTCTGGTTGCTCCGTGTCCTCACCCACATTTGGTGTTGTCACTCTTTTTCATTGTAGGCATTCTGTTGGGTGTATGATGATGTCTCGTTGTGGTTTTAATTTGCCTTTGGTGCTCCAATGTGACATTTTCCTTGGTCCCTAAGTCCCCTTTGATCTCAGAGGCATTATCTCTATACTTAGGGAACGTGAATATGTGGGAATAGCTAGTCAAAATCTTATGGGGCTATAAAACTTTCTGCAGCTTTTTTTTCCAGTTCTGTATGGCAGGAAAATGCTTGAGAGTGTCCGTGTCCTTATAGATACCCACAGTCACTTGTGATATTGTGGCTGCAGGAAGGGTGCTCCACGGACTAGGCAAGGATAGCTGTATTCTGGGAGCTGGGAGCTCCACCTCCCAGATGGAGCGACGTGTGTGTGTGCATGAGTGTTTGCGTTTGCATGCGTGCGTGTGTGTGCATCAAGTCCCTTGACATTTAAGGAGTTTGGTGAGTCAGCAGCTGGAACCTTGCATCCAGCCCTGTGTCACAACATTATCAGAGACTTGGGGAAACTGGATGGAGTTCAGAGAGGAGCAGCTAGTATGATTAAAGGGCTTGGAAGGATTAAGGGATTGATTTATGAGGAAAGATGAAAAGAATTTAATGTGTGCTGCTTGACTAAGTGGGTACACCATAATAGCCTGCAAATATCTGAAGGGTATAAACACTGGAGAGGGAGAGGAATTAGCACAGGGTGAGGAAACTGATCCAGGAATAATGGGGGAATATAAAGGGGAGGGGAGGATGGGGTGAGTTGGCAAAGTATTAGCAGGGGTTTGGCCTTCCACGAATCCTCTCCGTCTCAGAAGCCTAAAGGGGGAGTGAGTTGGTTTTGGGAGGATGAACTGGAGGAGACGCTGTGGGTGGAGAAAAAGCAGGTGGAAAGAGGGTATGTGTTTGAGTGCCTACTGTGTGCAGGACCAGGTGAGAAGGTGCTGATCTGGATGCACAGGCTGGGAACCTGGAGGCAGGAGGGAAGGGCGATGGTGGAGAATGAGGTGATGGAGACAGCCTGGAGCCTGGAATCTAGACACCCTCTGAAATTCCTCCTCCTCCTGGTCGTTTTTCCAGATTGATGGAAGAGGTGCTGACGCTTCTGTGTTGCATCCCAGCTTGCTTGAGATGTGCAGTTTCTAACTCAAAAGTCTTCTAGCTTTCCAGTTATTTTCCTGTCCCTGCTTCCTAAAATACAGCTATCCTTGCCTAGTCTGTGGAATTCATCTCTCCCTGCCTGTGTATCTTTTCCAGGTTTGTGGGTCTGTGATTGGGGAACAATATGTGGACTAGTGAAGAGAGGATGGGAAGTGAAGCCATGCTGCCTGGGGTGAGAGTCTGGCTTCGTACTCCCCAGCAGGATGAGCAGGCCCAGGTGCTTACTCTCTGGGCCTTGACTGTCTTTTCCGAAAAATGGAGATAATAATAGCACTTTACTTCACAGAACTGTCCTGAAGTTTACATGAAGTAAGGGGTGTGCAGTGCTTAGCATAGTGCCTGGCAAAAAGCAAATGCTCAATAACTGCTGGCTACTGTGGTTATAATTAAAGCCACAATCGGGACTATGATTCTCCCAGTACCAAAACTTGGGCTGGGAGTCGGCCTGAGCAGTGCCTTCGGTGTGTAGACAGCCTCCTCTGACACAGTGTGTGGGGAGGTGCTCACAATAGCATTGGGGTGGTCATAGGAGGGGTTGTTTTCACCTCAGTAGGAGGCAGTGATGGGTAATACTGCTTTCTCCCCTAAGGTACCAAGGTGTCTAGAGCCAAGGTCTAGAGACCAGATCCCCAGGTTTGGCTGGAAGAAGAAACTTGGTTCCTTCCCCTTCTGAGCTCCGGCCTGATTCGATGAAAAGATAGTTGAGCTGAGAGCCAGGAAACCTAGATTAACTTCTGTTTTCCAACACCTCATTTCCTCATCGGTTGAGAAAAGGGAGGAGGGGTTTAAATCAGTGTTTTCCACACTTTTTTTTCCTGCTAAGCAATAGAGCCCTTTAGTTGAGTGATATGTTATGTGGAACCCTAATATGTCAAATAGCCCCACACTGAGCTGCTTCTGACTGAGGTAGGGGGCTGGAGACCATCCTGATTGAACCCCTGTTGCTCCTCACAGGAGTCTTCCAGTGACACCCAGACCTTTCTGAAACACTGCTAATACACATGCACACACACACAACTGAGCTCTTCTAATGGTAACTCTTTTTCTGATGACCACTAAGATAAATTGTGGGCCTACCTTCGCTAAGTGCTTTGCATCTGTCAGATAATAATATTCTCAGAATTTTATCATATGGTGAAGAATATTATTATCTCTGCTCTACAGAAGAAACTGAGGCTGAGGAGTCAAGCAAGGGTCTCATAGCTGAGAAGTGACAGATGATCTCTTAAGAATTCTTTCAGCTCTGAAATAGTCAAATTCAGTTTCTACAACAGGTATTCAAGTGATATAGTAGATGTGCAGTAAATACTTAGTAATCTGAGTATATTAGTCCATTTTCACGCTGCTACAAAAAAAGATGCTACCTGAGACTGGGTAATTTATAAAGGAAAGGGGTTTGATTGACTTATAGTTCTGCATGGCTAGGAAGGCCTCAGGAAACTTACAGTCATGGCAGAAGGGGAAGCAGGCACGTTTTACATGGTGGCAGGAGGGAGAGAGTGTACAAAGGGGGAAGAGCCCCTTATAAAACTGTCAGATCTTGTGAGAACTCACTCACTATCATGAGAACAGCATGGGGGAAAGCCACCCCTATGATCCAATCACCTCCCACCAGGTCCCTCGCTCGATTACAGTTCGAGATGAGATTTGGTGGGGACACAGAACTAAAGCCTATCCAAATCTGTTTATTTGGATAGCAGGCTTCCCCAACTCCAGAATGGAATTCTGCAACCTGTTGTCAGTCTCCTGGACAGATTCTCAAGTCTCTTCTTTGCATGTTGTCTCTGCTTCAAGACACAGACTTTCCCATTGCAGGTGTCAGTCATTTATGACATCTCTGAAGGAATGCAAGTCTAGGCTTTAGCTACCACAAAGTGTGCCTTCTGGGATACTTCAGAGAATCAGGGTGTTGGGATACTGTTTTGTTTTAAAATGCCTTTTTTTCCCCACCTATTACCCCAGTAGGAGTCAGTTTACTCTGTTTTAATCAGTGATAATAGTCCTGAATATGTACAATTCTTTCTTTGGTATTTTTAATTGGTAGTTTCAGACAAGGGAGTAGATGACAACTTGTTCCATTGAAAGGAATTCATATTTATACTCTTGTAAAATGTGTTCCCAGTTGCTCCCACACTTTCCTGGTGTGTGTTTAAATGATTTTTTTTCTTCTTACTGTTAACTGACCTAAGATGTCCGTAAAAGTATTGGATTCCTTGTGCATCCTGTCTATTGAAAGAGAGGCCAGAAGGAGCAAGAAAGGCAGGTGGTGTGGGCCTGTTTATAGACGTGGAATGAGGTCATCTTGTGAATGTTTGCTGGTGGCTTTTCCATATTGAGAGCTTTCTATGGTGAAATTTTTATCCTAATTTTGATTCAATAACCCAATGGAGAGAATATAAACCAAATATTAACTATAACCAGAGTCCAGAATAATCAAGAGGGTATATCTGCACTACAAATATACATAACCAAAATAGGTCTCAGACCAGATGCTAATGACATTTGAATTATTCTTTTAGTCAGGGAAGATATTGCTATTTAAAACTGCTCCCAGGTCTTAGTGACTTAACATGATCCAAGTCTATTTATTGCTTTCTTTATTTTTTCTTTTAGAGATAGAGTCTCACTATGTTGCCCAAGCTGGTCTTGAACTCCTGGCCTCAAGTGATCCTCCCACCTCAGTCTCCCAAAGTGCTGGGGTTACAGACATGAGCCACTGTACCCAGCCTGTTTGTGCTGTCTTAAATGGAAAGTAGAGTGTGTGTGAAGTGCAGGGAGGTCAGGAGGGGAACTGTGTGTCCTGCCATCATTCAGGGGCCCAGGCTGTGTTCCTCTTGTGGCTCTGCTCTCCCCTCTTTCTTTGGAGCTGTCTCAGTTCTGGTGAGTGGGGAAAGAGATCATGGAGAAGGCATGCCACTCTTAACTGTCTTAGCCCAAAAGTCACACACCTCATTTTCTTTCACATTTCATTGGTAAGCCTGTTCCTGAAAGGAGGCTGGGAAATTAAGTCCAACTGCATGCCCAGGAAGCTGAGGAGGACAGCAGCAGCACAGGGGTGAGCCCTGTGGCTTCTGCAACACTGACTGTTGTTCATGATCTATTTCACCATTTCCCTGTTGTTGGGCACAGTTTGGGAGAGGATTATTGTTGACCCAACAGGTCCAGAGAACAAGTTATATACCTTTTTGCCTTTTAGATTTTTTTTTATTGATCTCTGAGTTGAATTAATGGGGCCAATCCTAAGGGCCTCTGTTTACTCTTATACAGAGAAGAGGAACAGCCCTAGCTAAATCACCAGTGTTTCTTTGGGAAGAATCTGGTACAATAAATGTCTTCGGGAATGACTCGTGTCAGGTTCACCTCTAGCTGATCCTGGCCTCAGGGCCTGGTTGGCCCTTGAACTCAGGCAGGTGCAAGTATGGGCTTAAGTTTACTCTTGCTGTTTCTTCCAAAGGGTTCAGAGGCCTCCTGAAGCACTACTGGGTACACACTTCTTTCTCTTTATTTTATATTTGTTTATTTTTAACTTTTATTTTAGGTTCAGGGTACACGTGCAGGTTTGTTATATAGGTAAACAAACCTCCATGTCATGGGAGTTTTGCAGGCACACTTCTCCTCCTTCTTGTCCTGACTGGTGCTGTTCTTCCCTGTCCAGTCCTGCAGTCCCCAGGTAGAGGCAACCTTTTCTTCTCTTTCCTGTGTGGCCTGAAAACCCCCTGCACAGCCCACACCACCCTGTGACCCACAGCAGCACCTATTTGTATCATTTGCTTCCCTTCTCACACTGAACCTGAGACTCAGAACACTGAAGCACCTGTGGTAGGGTGAGATGGCAACAGGTGCATGAAGCCTTTTTAATGCTCACCATGTAAAAGTGCAAAAGCCAGGCAGGGACTGCATTCTGTAGGGAATGTCCATTTTGGACATGAGGCTGCCCACTGTTAGTTGATAGCCTGTTTTTTTTTTTTTTTTTATTATTACAGGTACTGCAGTTGTGCTTGCCTTCTTTAAAAAATAAGTTTGCACGTGAATGTGAAGCCAGCTGACTTTTAGAGAAGTTTCATTGGCTTCTTCTAGAACACTGCATTATGCAGTTTGGGTGTTGTGGCTTCTCATGCTGGAGACTGTTGCTGCTGTATGTGTGTGCAGGGCAGGGGTGGTGGTGGATGTTTAAAGGAAAAATATGGGGATTCAAATGACATTAGGCCTGTGGACTCAGACATTTAGGGGGAACTTGGCCACAGCCCCCACGATTTAGTTGTCTTGCTTTATAATTGGTCATGAATCTGGTATGCCCTATTTTCCATTAGGTTAATAAAATATTAGTGTTATAAACCATGACTATTGGTTTATAGAAGTTGCAATCCCTTTGTCACCCTCTGTTACCTTGGTTTAGAATCAGTTTGTTAGAGCATTAACCACCTTCTGGTTTGCATCAAGGTGGCTGTCTAATGGGTCATTAAGTACTAGTGATACTCAGTTCCTCTGGGATGTTTTTTGATATTACAGTAGTTATATTGGGAATAAAGTATACAAGAAACTACACTCGCACAGTAGGTTGTCTTTATGGGGGAAGAACCTGAGAGAGGGAGAACAGATGGGATATTTATTCCATATTCAGTTGTGAGAGTCTTGGCTTCATTTGGAAAGGTCAACAATCTGGAAGTGTAAGGGTATTTGATTAGCCACATACCAGATAATAAGGGGTATTAATGAAGCATAAGGAATTGAAGATATCAGGGCCATCCATTCATTCATTTGTGTGTTAGGTCGTTTATTTATTAATCCCATTTTTTTTTTTTTTTTTGAGACAGGGTCTCACTCTGCCACTCAGGCTCTGGAGTGCAGTGGTACAATCACGGCTCACTGCAGCCTTGACCTTCCTGGGCTCAGGTGATCCTCCCACCTCAACCTCCTGAGTAGTGCCTGGGTAATGTTTGTATTATTTTTGTAGAGATGGAGTTTCACCACGTTGCCTAGGCTGGTCTGGAACTCCTGGGCGTAAGCAATCCACCTGCCTCGGCCTCCTGAAGTGCTGGGGTTATAGGCGTGAGCCACCACACCCCATATTTGTTGAGTGTCTCTATGTGCCATGCATTATGCTGGGTGCTAGGGATTCAGGAGGGAGCTCAACACAAGAATGTCCCTACCCTTGCTGAGCTTTCAGTCGTGAGTGGGGCTGGGGGGGATGGGGCAGGGAGGAAGTGGCATGAATCAACTAAATGTAAAATTCACTTCATATTTTATTAGATTAATGGAAAAATAAGTCATATCAAAGGTTTGGCCAGTAACAAATGGAGATATTGTAAGACAGCCTCATAGGATAAATGCATGTAATAGCGTCTGTAGTAATAGGGGGGAGTCATCTTCTCTAAGCAGGATATTAGGTTAAGATCTGAAGGATAGGTAGGACTTATCTAAACAAGGAGGGGAGGAAAAAGCATTCTAGGCAGTGGAAACAGCATGTGCAAAGGCCTTGTGGGAGGAGAAAGCATTAGGAACTAGTAGAAGGTTGGTATGGAGTGTGGCATAAGAGGGGTAGGTAGGGATTACCATGCTGAGCCTTGTAAGGTGTGTATAAAGATTTTTACTGTTACCCTAAGAACAATGGGAAACATTGGCAATTTAAATCAGGGGACTTTTATCAGATTTGTGTCTAGAAAAAAATCACTCTGGCTACAATGTGGATAAATGGATTGGGGGAGGTCAGAGTAGGTGTAGGTAGATCATGTCATCCTTGGCTGTTGCAGTGAGATGGAGTACAGAGGGCAAGTTTGAGTGATTGATACAGATTCATATCAGAAGAACTAGGTGAGAGATAGGTTATGGGAAAGAGAGGAAGGAGTCCAGGATCACACCTGAGTGCCTGGCTTGGAAATGGGATGAATAAGGGTTGTTTTAGTTATGACACAGGTTTGGCTGTTAAAACAGAACTCAAGAGTAGCTAACAAGAGAGAAATGGATTGCTCTCATCTCAGTCCAAGTGTAAGCACTCCAGGTCTGATCTGGTGGTCTCATGGCATTGTACTTCTAGAATCCTTCTGTTTTATTGCTCTGCCATCTCTAGACCATTGTCCTTAGCATGGTTATAGCTGGCTCACTAGTATGTTCACATTCTAGATTTTTCCCTTCAAGGTCACCACCCAGAAGTTGCTTACATCCCAAGGGTCAGAACTGAGTCTCATGGCCACACATAGTTGTAGATAATCAGGGGACAGCCAGCAATCTCTACCACAGTGGCACAGTCACTAAGCAGAAAACATGGAAGAGGACCAGTTGGCAGGAGAAGAGCAGGAGCAAGGGTTAGATGTTCATTTTGTGCTGTTTAGATCCTTACAGTCTCTCCTGCATCCCATCTCAGCTCCCTTGACTTCTCTCCATGAGCCCTTTATTCTACCACTTCATGTACTTGCTGCACCCATGGACCCCCCATATTCTTCCTGCCTGGAATGCCCTTCTTTCATGTTTCCCTGACCAGCTGATTCCTACCCTTTGCTTAAAGCTGTCCCTGATCCCTCCACCCCTACTCCAGCTGCTCCTTTAGGTGAATTTTTAACACTCATTGCCCCTGTCACCACATGGTGTAATGACAGCAGTTCTCATGCTGATGGTGTGTCTCATGCTGAATTATTTAACTTTCCAAGTTACTATTGTGTGTCTCAGTTTCATTCAACACGTTTATTAAGAGTCTACTATGGGCCATATTAACTCTCCTCCTCCATCCCTCTTGTAGTAGCACCTAAAATACAAACACAGAGCCTTTAAGGCTTATTAGTTTCATAGTGAGAAAACCCGCGGTGAACTTAGTGTTTGGCTGACCCCTGGGAGTTGTTTGGAGCTGGTTTCAGGGCAGAAGTCAATGAACCGTAAGTAGAACAAGCTAAAATAAACCTCTGTTTTTTCATTTCTTAGTAGTACTCCCACTAATCCTGTCCTGCCTTACCTTTCTGATTACAACCAGGCTGAGTGACCCCAAACATAGACTCGCAGGATAAGATGGACATGGCATTATGCAGGTGTGGTGGGGAATAGGAGGGCATTCTGAGAGGACTTAGAGAAAAGAGACCACATTTGTTCCACTCCCTGCCACTCCCCTGTCTGATTTCTCTGTCACTGAGTGGAGAATGGCCTGAACTGGCAGCAAAGCTGGGATTTCCAAACCAACTAACAGTTCTGCCTTTTTACCCTGTTCTTGTTATTTTTTGATTTCTTAAAAAATCAATCATTCATTTATTTTTTTCATTCATTTCTGTTGTTTGTTTTTTGGTGTCTTATAGCAGATCAGTGAGATGTGGTCCCTGCCCTGCAGGAGCTCATGGGCCAGTGGTGAGAGCAAACCGTGAAACTCTCCATCTACTTGGTGATAAGCCAATCATGGTCCCCAACTGGGTTGGTTGTAGGCTTGGTGGAGAGACATGGACCATGCTTTAAAAGTCCCATGTGTCCCCCGTAGAGTTCAGCGCCATGTTGGTCCCTTGGCCGGTGCCCAGTGACCATGATGATTGATTTCACTGACTGCTATGTCTTTCCCCATGGAAATCTTGGTGCCTGGTGTCTTGGAGTGTGAAAGCAGAGATTCTTTCAGGTTTCCTGGCACGAGGGGGTTGTCGTGGGAGGTTCCCTCTTCACACTTAGTGAAAGTGCTTTGGAAACCTGAGCCAGAAGCAATGGCAGAGGAAGTTCCTGGTGTGAGGAGCTTGGATGCTGGCTGCCTTTCCCCCATTTAGCTCTCTCGGGGCCCTTGGGGAGAGTTGTGCTGTGGTTGGGTGAGTGCGTGTTTGGGGATGTGGGTGGGTCTTGCCTGGTCTCTCAAACCCAGATGCTCATTCAGGTGCAAAGTTCAGTGTTTGCTCAGCCGTGTACAAGCCTTGTGTTCTGGCTTTTTTTTTTTTTTTCCTGGTGACATCTGTTATACAGGGAGTGACTCTCCCTGGGTAAATGGTGTATTGTCAGTTCCTCCACTCCAGCGTACAACCAACAAAACAGGATGGCACTGCTTGGAGAAAGATGGCTGGCTGGAAGCATCACAAAATGGCACTACAGCCTATTGGGGGTGACCCTGGAGTGTCACAGGGGTACCCCAGCAAGGGCAGGAGCTCTGCTGAAGCAGCTTCTTAATGCCTCCTGGCTGCTTTTGTGCCATCATTTTCCAGATTCTTTTCTTAATCATGAATTAGCTGAGTTTTCAAGGTACCAAAAAGCCCAGCTAGGGGAAAGGAAGTAGAGAAAGGGCCTCTGATATGGTGTCCCAATGAGTTTTTTCACTTAAAGGGTCATGTTGAAGTCACCCAGAGAGACAGGCAGGGAACCTCACTTGGGTAAATAAGCAATGGAGTGAAAGATTGAAAAATGTGGTCTGAATTTTTTACTCGCATTGTTTCGGAGCCAGTTCCTATTCTGTCACTTCTCTCTGTGCCCCACCCTACCCTTCTTAATGACTTATTTGTACTGGAAAGCAAACTATTAATCACAAACAGAATAGCTCTGTAACTTCCAAACAAACACAGAATAGTTCTAGGGACTGTGAAAAAGCCAAACCCTTGGCAGAGATTTGAAAATGTGTTTCTTTTATATATATTTTGGAAATGCCACCATTTGTCCTTAGGCACAGAAGGTTCCCTTTAATTAGCGGTGAATTTCCTATTTCCCTTTTCTTCCTGAGGCATCTATAAAGCCCTGGCCTAGTAAAAGGCAGGTACACAGCTCTCAATTGAGCCCTATTGATGTGCTAGTATAGTTTTAATTGTGTTGAGATTTCCTTGCCAAAGTGACACATGCAGAAGCATTTTAAAAACGTATAGGGTTCGTAACTCTTTCGCTGTCTGGAGCTCTTGAATTATGAATGTCTCTTCCGCTGCCTGTTCAGTTCTTCTGAATCTGTAAAATTACTTTAATAACCTGTGTGGGGGTAATGTTAATATGTTTGCTCAGTAGTGTGAATTTATTAGCATTCCTACCCCACTTCAGGGAGCTGGCTTGGCCCTTTTGATACAAGCCCTTGGTTGCAAGAAGAGGCAAATTATGGTGGTGTTTTTTTCCCTCCCTCTCCCTTCCACCATTAGCAATCATTCTGTTGCACAGAGTACGTGATAAATCAACCACAGGAGAGTCAGATTTGCCATAACATGACATTACCTATCAGCTTGTCAGGTCTGAGTTGACTCGCAGCCTTTTGGGCTGTATATTTCTTCAAAGTCTAGCGCCAGTTTCTTAGTCAGCTCTAACTAATTTCAGAGTGGAAGAGAAACTTGACTGGAGTGCTGTTTGGGATCTGCTTTTTAATCCTGGTCTGTTTAATGTTTGCTCCTGACAGTCTAGGCCAGACATCATTTTAATGGTATGTGTGGTGATAAAGCCAATAAACTGTCAAGATGATTGATAATCTAAGCATTATAGCAATATGACTTTCCTGTTCTCCTCTGTGCTTTAGATGATGGTTTCCAAATTGAATTCCTACAGTGTGTGCTGTATGAGTGTGCCTGTCAGAGGCTCCCCTAACAGCGTTTGAAGGAGGTAGCTGTGCTTAATGTAAGATTTTTAGTCCTCAATTACCCACACAAATATATTTGCATATGTGTTGGTACCCTCTAATTTGGGAAACATGAAGAATTTATGACTCTGCCCTTGTAACAGTCCCCCAGCAATTTATGGGCACTGGTGGAACTTTTTATTATGTCTTTATGGTGTTTTTTCACCTGGCATGCATCTTAGATTCCATGTGGTTGATTCTGTTATCTGTGGTTGAAAGACATTACAGATAACAAAGTGCACTATATTAAAGGCAGGCTTCTGGTTTCCTTTCCTTTTCTCTTTGTTTCTTCTTTTTCTTTTAATTTAGCAGACATTTTTAAGCATCTGGTCCTCATCTCATTAATCAGACTCGACCAGGTGTTTTAGGGTGGTGACAGTGGGAGTGCTTGGCTGCTCTTTGTTGGCCCTCATGGGCCACCGTTGCTGGCTGACATCTCCCACCCCCTTCGTGGTGCAGTGTTGTCTGGGAGCAGAAACCCACGTGGCTAGAGAGGTCAAATGGGCTGTGTATATGTGTGTATGTGTGTGTGTGTAACACTCTTAAGCAATTTTACCAGGAGGAAAAAGAAAAAAATAAGCAAATATTAAATTCAAAACTCCTATTATGCTCAAAATTTCCTTTTACTTTCTGCTTCCACAGCATGTTTTTGTATGATGTGACGTGCATATTATTTAGTCTTCTACTTTTAAGATTGTGTCTAGAAAGACTTTAAGACTGTGGCTCTCTGAGGGTTACAGAATACTGATGCCAGAAGGGTGTCTCTGATACCTGTTGACACCATGATTTGCTGTATTTCTTCCAGGCCTTATTTTACAGATGACACTGAGCCCCAGAGAGGTGGGTTGTCTTGATTGGTGGCAGAACCGGGACTAGCATGCATGTTTCTATTTGAGGTCAACTATCCTTTCCACTTCATTATTTCCCTTCTCTTCATTTAATGCTTATTTTTCTTTTGGTCAGGAGACACTGGGAAGTCACTTCAGTTTTCTGGCCTCAGTTTCTCTGTCTGCAAAATAAGGGATCTGAATTTGCTCACTTCTCATGTTGAACCACTTCACCTTATCTCCCGGTGTGTGGATGAACTTACAGCCCCAGTCTTGAGGCTCTTACAGCCTGTCTGAGGCAGAGGGCAGACCGCATGTGGGGCTACTGATTGTGTGACTCTGAGGAAGTCATCTGCCCACCCAGTCTATTTTTTCCTCCAAAACAGACAGGGTTGCCCTGAGTTCAAATGGGAGACCAGAAACAAAAATGCCTGGCAGAGTACCTGGCACAGAAGAGGCAATCAATAAATGTTTGTGTGACAGGATATTTAATTTGAGATAATCACTGAGCTTTGCATTTCCCTTTACTTTTGAAAATCTTCATTTCTTTGGACCTCTTGCTATTCCTTCCTTTCCTTCAACTTGGGTACTTGGTGCTTGCTTTCTTCCACAAGTGATGGCATGACAGAAAATAGGGGAGAGGAGAGTCCTATCTGGGCTTTTGAATGACAAAAATTTAAGCCCAAATATAAGGAAAAAAGATTTGGAAGAATGCATGGTGACAGAAGAACTGGCTGACTCTGAATACCAGGTGGAGATTTCCTGGACTCTGGGGAGGAGAGTCAGAGGTGAAGAAAAGCATAGATGCTGTTGGGTCCCTGGGAAGAGGACTTGTATGTTACACACTGTAGTTTTGGACTAAAACTTGTTCCTGACATGTTGGGTGTTAGTGGTTGCTTAAGAGCACTAGAGGGGGTGGAGTAATCCAAGATTTCTAACACATGAGGGTATGAGAGGCTTCTTGGGGGAAGAAATATAATTCGAGCTGAGTTCTGAAGGGTGATTGAGATTTGGATAGATGAAATCTACCAGCTCCAAGCTGAAGCCTCTTGAGACAGCAAACTCAGGTTTGCTCTCTTGGCCAATTGAATGGATGGTGGTCTGTGACAGTTCCTGTGGGGAAGGAGGAGGCTGGTCTTGAGGCAAGGCTGAAAGAGGTGGCGGTGTTGGCCATGGAGGCAGAAGAGAAGTTAGTGGGAGGAGATGAGCAAGCCCAGGGAGGGTGGGGCTGGCCTAGTTCCTGAGGCAGGAGAGTGGGTCATCCTTTTCTGAAATAGCCACACATATCCAAAAAAGGCCAGGCCACTGATCTGAGTTTGTACCTGCTCATTCCATAGCTGGATGCCTGGAGGAAAAACAAGGCAGTTGACATGGTAACAGTCCCCCTTTTCTCTGTTCCCTTCTGTGCCCACACTGGCACCTACTGTATTGATTTGGGAAGAGCCTCACCTTTTATGGATTAAAAATAGTGTATCACACCTGTAATTCCAGCGCTTTGCGGGGGCTGAGGTGGGCAGATCGCTTGAGCCCAGGAGTTTGAGACCAGCCTGAGTGACATGGCGAAACCTCATCTCTACAAAACAAAAACAAAACAAAAATTAGCCATGTGTGGTGGTGTGCATCTGTAGTCCCACCTACTCGCGAGGCTGAGGTGGGAGGATTGCCTCAGTCCAGGAGGTCAAGGGTGCGGTGAGCTGTGATTGTGCCATCACACTCCAGCCTGGGCAATAGAGTGAGACCTTGCTTCAAAAAAACAACAACAAAAAACCAAAGAGAATATTGGAGGAGTGGGGACACCAGCATTCTGGTAGCAACTTTACCCCTCAACATACTGTGGGACTGTGAGCCCGTTTCCTCAGGGATTAAGTGAGGGGCTGAACACAGTCTCTCAGATACCTTCCTGCTCTTGCTGGGAGTGCACCTGTGATGTTTGGAAGGTAGGACCCCATGTGTCTCTTTGTAAATTGGCCCAGCTTGGGAAAGGCTTTGGCATTTCAGCACTGTTGTCCCCCACCCCAAGATGACAGATGTTACCTGTCCACATAATGGTTCTCACTATCTCCCGTGTTGTGTAAAAATAACCTATATTTTTAACCAGTTGAACCAGGAATCAGAGGGAGAAAGTTTCCCCTAAGTCAGATGGCTCGAGACAGTTGGACTGTTGTCTTTTTCTTCTGTTCCCTTCATATGAGGCACTTTCCCTTTCAAACATTCTAGATCATGAGCTCCCCACCAGAGAGAATTGGGTCTTCTGGATTCTGGGCAAAGAAAGAACTGGAACTTCTTGTTAAATCCTGTCCTCCTCCTCTTCTGCCTCCCTCTGTAAGTGGCTTAATTCTTTGATCTGCTCCAGCAAGCAGCATGTCCTAGCTTGGTCTGAAGTTTGGTGAAGAGTGAACTATTGCTTCTGGAAGTTCTTCACATTTCTAAGGGGCAAGGAGGTTCTGTCATGTACCAGGTTTGTAGTAGGTTCTCACTTGGCAATAAAACTACTAGCACCACCAACACCACATCATCTACACTTTCATCTGTTTGGACAAGTACATCAATACTATTGTCTCTGAAAAATAGGCAAAGCCAAGGTTGAACGGGTCCTCAGAGCTATGACTTCCACTTTCCATCAGTCTGATTGACTGTGCCATAAAGGTCCGTGTCTTGCTGCTTCCCTCCTGGTAGGTGGGATGGAAAGTGTAGGTGCTGATGATCAGAACTGGGAAATTCCTATATATTCACAGCTAATCGTTTTCTCCCCTTGAATCAATGTGAGCTGTTATTTTTTTTTTTTCCTTCTCCAGCTGACAGAGTATGGCTCTGTGTAGAGTATTACTTTGACCATTTTGCTCCAGGAAAAGCATTAGTAATTTATAAATAAAATACACATAAAAATAGGAGAAGTCAAATATAGGTTTATTGACAACAAAGGCACTATTAATGTTGGACCGGGCTGGTTTGAAGTTGAGTTAGTTTTTGTTGCTGATTTATGTGCTGTTTGTTTTAGGAGGGCTGCGAGTGAGTCGTGATGGTTCTTGGGAACTGGCAGCTGGGAAGGGGCAGAACTGGTTTGGGTCGGAGTTCCCAGAGGAATGAAATGGGCGGAGGAGCAGCAGCGGCTGCGGTGGGAATGATTTGCATCTCTCTCTCTGCTTGATGGTTGTGTATTTAAGCAAGAGTACATTGCCAGGAAATTGAGAAAGTAAGTGTGCGTGTGTGCTTTATGTCAAGCATAGCTCATTTAAAGTATACCTGTGTGGACATGAGGGTTTGCAGAAAACTGTTATTTATTTCTCTTGAATTTACCCTACTTGTT
The DNA here is from genome assembly GCF_029281585.2 of Gorilla gorilla gorilla. Taxonomy (NCBI): domain Eukaryota; kingdom Metazoa; phylum Chordata; class Mammalia; order Primates; family Hominidae; genus Gorilla; species Gorilla gorilla. The sequence goes on along the minus strand of NC_073232.2, from coordinate 40,240,540 downwards.
AAACAAAATTTGACAGATGGTTTGCAGCAAGAGTAATGAGGCCATTACATAGCCAAGTTTTATCTTTACCATATCAGTTGTTATGTGAAAAAGGGGGTTTTCTCGGTTTGGGGAGTTTAATTCCCTCCCTGTAGAGAGAATCAGAATTGTTTAACTGGAAAATTAACAGAATTGAAAGTTCATTTTCTGAGCCTTACCACTTGGGGTAGTTACTTGTTAAAACCTTTCACCAGGGCCATCTGACTTGAAGGTGCTGTGAAATGCTTTGTGGCAGATGTGAAAAATCTGTGATTGAAGGAGTTTTTTCCCCCACTCCGGTGTAACAAACTTCAGGGTTGATTTTTGTTTCTCGTTCCATTCCATTACGTGCATGCTTGCTGTCTCTGTCTCTGTCTCTGTGTCTTCCTATCACGCTTTCTTGCGTGCGTGTTGGCTTGCTTTATTTGCACAGATGTCACATTTTTGTCACCACCATACAAATATCATCCCTGTGGAGAACATCTCACTTCTCAGTGTGCCTCTCTGTGTTTTGGGGACTGACTGGTGAACTGCAGGAATGCTGGGTCTTTTATATGGCTGTGTTAGTTTCCTGTTGCTGCTGTAACAAAGTACCACAAACTCAGTGGCTTAAAAACAATGCACAATGTATTCCCTCACAACTCTGGAGGTCAGAAGTCTGAAATGGGTTTCTCTGGGTTAAAATCAAGGTGTCAGCAGGGCCCTCTTCCATCTGGAGGCTGTAGGGGAGAATCTGTTTCTTTGCCTTCCCAGCTTCTAAGGCTGCTAGCATTTTTTGGCTCTCGGCCCGGTGTCACTCCAACCTCCGTTTCTGATTTTACATCTTCTTCTTAGACCTTCTGCCTGCCTCTTACAAACGAGCCTTGTGATTACACTAGGCCCACCTGGGTAATCCAGGACACTCTCCGTATCTCAAAATCCTTAGTTTAATTACATCAGCAAAGTCCCATTTGCCATGTAAGGTCACATAATCACAGGCTTCAGGAATTAGGATGTGGATATCTTGGCAGGAAGCACATTATTCTGCCTACAATGGTAGGCAAGAAGACATCAGGTAGTAAACATGGACATATTTCTCCTCGTAGTTTTCTCAGGAGCTTTCCTGAACTTCTGGAATCACCTTAACTGTTGTTATAATCAAAGAGTGATTATTACTGTTTTGGGGTATTTCTTTGTTCTCCAGAACCTAAACACTACAGCCTAGCTTCATTCCTGTCTGTGGTACAGATTCAAAGGCAGTCCTCCTTTACCTGTTTTTTTTTTTTTCCTTTCTTCTTCTTGGTTCCCAAGAGAAGATTCTACCACTTTTCTTAGTTTCTTCTTCTCTTCCTTTCTTCTCCTCGTTCCCCTCCTCCTTCTTCCTTCCTCCTCCCTCCTTTTTCCTTCTTCTTCTTCTTTTTTTTTTTTTTTAAATAACCATAACAAAGCCCAAAATGTCAGCCTCCAAATGTCTGCCTCCAAATGTCCTCCGTTCCCATCTCTGGTCTGGGGAAGATCACAGTCCTTATTTGAAGAGGCTGGAGCAGTGGTCCTTCCAGTGTCTGTTCAGGATGTGTAGGGGGTCTGATATAGTTTGGAGATATGTCCCCTCCAAATTGCATGTTGAAATTTGGTCCCCAGTGTTGGAGGTAGGGCCTAATGGGAGGTGTTTGGGTCCTTGGGGTGGATCCATCATGAATGGCTTGATACCGTCCTTGTGGTTATGAGTGAGTTCTTGCTCTATTAGTCCCTGGAGAACTGATAGTTAAAAAGAGGCTGGTATCTCCCTCCTCCTCTTGCTCCTTGGTCTTGCCATGTGTCAGGCCCTCCTTCGTCTTCTGCTAGGAGTGAAAGCAGCCCAAGACCCTCACCAGATACAGATGCTGCTGCCACGCTTCTTGTACAGCCTGTAGAACTGTGAGCCAAATCAAACTCTTTTCTTTATAAATTACCCATCTAACCTGAGTGTTCCTTTATAACAATACAAACAGACTAAGACAGGGTCAGAGGCTGTGCCTGAAAGGAGTCTCAGTGAAGGTGACTGGGCCTTTCCGATGACTCTTTAGAATTTCTATTCTGGGTAGCAAAAAAAAGCATAGGAAGGTCATCACCTGATGAATAAAAAAAAATGTGGCATATCCATATAATGGAATATTATTCAGCCATAGAAAAGAATCAAGTGTTGATACATGCTACAGTGTGGATGAACCTTAAACATATTAGGTTAAGTGAAAGAAGCCAGATGACACATATTTTATGATTCCATTTATAGGAAATATCCAGAATAGGTAAATTCACAGAGACAGAAGTAGATTAGTAGTTGCCAGGGGCTGGTGGATGGTGGTGGGGAGTAGGGAATGAATGGTAGTGGGTATGAGTTTTTCTTTCAAGGTGACAAAATATTTTGGAACTAGATAGTGGTGATGGTTGCACAACATTGTGAATGTGCTAAATGTCAGGGAATTGTTCACTTTAAAGTAGTTAATTTAATTAAAAAAATTTTATTTTAGAGACGGAGTCTCACTCTGTCACCCAGGCAGGAATGCAGTGGCACAGTCATGGCTCACTGCAGCCTCAAACTCCTGGAATTAAGTGCTCCTCCTGCCTCAGCCTTCTCAGTAGCTGGGATTACAGGCACATACCACTATGCCTAGCTAAGTTTTTGGATTTTTATTAATAGTAAAGACAGGGTCTTGCTATGTTGCCCAGGCTGGTCTTGAACTCCTGGTCTCAAGTTATCCTTCTTCTTTGGTCTCTCAAAGAGCTGGGAATATAGGTATGAGCCACTGTGCCTGGCCATTAATTTTATGTTTTTCTTTTTTCTTTTTTTTTAAAATTACACTTTAAGTTCTAGGGTACACGTGCACAATGTGCAGGTTTGTTACATAGGTATACTTGTACCATGTTGGTGTGCTGCATCTATCACCTTGTCATTTACATTAGATATTTCTCCTAATGCTATCCCTTCCCAAGCCCCCCACCTCCTGACAGGCCCTAGTGTGTGTGATGTTCCTCGCCCTGTGTCCAAGTGTTCTCAGTGTTCAGTTCCCACCTATGAGTGAGAACATGTAGTGTTTGGTTTTCCGTCCTTGTGATAGTTTGCTGAGAATGATGGTTTCCAGCTTCATCCATGTCCCTGCAAAAGACATGAACTCATCCTTTTTTATGGCTGCATAGTATTTCATGGTGTATATGTGCCACATTTTCTTAATCCAGTCTATCATTGATGGACATTTGGGTTGGCTCCAAGTCTTTGCTATTGTGAATAGTGCTGCAATAAACATATGTGTGCATGTGTCTTTATAGTAGCATGATTTATTATCCTTCGGGTATATACCCAGTAATGGAATTGCTGGGTCAAATGGTATTTCTAGTTCTAGATCCTTGAGGAATTGCCACACTGTCTTCCACAATGGTTCAACTAATTTACACTCCCACCAACAGTGTGAAAGCGTTCCTATTTCTCCACATCCTCTCCAGCATCTGTGGTTTCCTGACTTTTTAATGATTGCATTCTAACTGGTGTGAGATCGTATCTCATTGTGGTTTTGATTTGCATTTCTCTGATGACCAGTGATGATGAGCATTTTTTCATGTGTCTGTTGGCTGCATAAATGTCTTCTTTTGAGAAGTGTCTGTTCATATCCTTTGCCCACTTTTTGATGGGGTTGTTTTTTTTTTCTTGTTAATTGTTTAAGTTCTTTGTAGGTTCTGGATATTAGCCCATTGTCAGATGGGTAGATTGCAGAAATTTTCTCCCATTCTATAGGATGCCTGTTCACTCTGATGGTAGTTTCTTTTGCCTTGCAGAAACTCTTTAGTTTAATTAGATCCCATTTGTCAATTTTGGCTTTTGTTACTATTGCTTTTGGTGTTTTAGTCACGAAGTCCTTGCCCATGCCTATGTCCTGAATGATACTGCCTGGATTTTCTTCTAGGGTTTTATGGTTTTAGGTCTAACATTTAAGTCTTCAATCCATCTTGAATTAAGTTTTGTATAAGGTGTGAGGAAGGGATTCAGTTTCAGCTTTCTACATATGGCTAGCCAGTTTTCTCAGCACCATTTATGAAATAGGGAATCGTTTCCCCATTTCTTGTTTTTGTCAGGTTTGTCAAAGATCACATGGTTGTAGTTGTGTGGTGTTATTTCTGAGGCCACTGTTCTGTTCCATTGATCTATCTCTCTGTTTTGGTACCAGTACCATGCTGTTTTGGTTACTATAGCCTTGTAGTATAGTTTGAAGTCAGGTAGCATGATGCCTCCAGCTTTGTTCTTTTTGCTTAGGATTGTCTTGGCAATGCGGGCTCTTTTTTGGTTCCATATGAACTTTAAAGTAGTTTTTTCCAATTCTGTGAAGAAAGGCAATGGTAGCTTGATGGGGATGGCATTGAATCTATAAATTACCTTGGGCAGTATGGCCATTTTCATGGTATTGATTCTTCCTATCCTTGAGCCTTGAATGTTCTTCCATTTGTTTGTGTCCTCTTTTATTTCGTTGAGCAGTGGTTTGTAGTTCTGGTTGAAGAGGTCCTTCACATCTCTTGTAACTTGGATTCCTAGGTATTTTATTCTCTTTGTAGCAGTTGTGAATGGGAGTTCATTCATGATTTGGCTGTCCGTTTGTCTGTTATTGCTATATAGGAATGCTTGTGATTTTTGCACATTGATTTTGTATCCTGAGACTTTGCTGAAGTTGCTTCTCAGCTTAAGGAGATTTGGGGCTGAGATGATGGGGTTTTCTAAATATACAATCATGTCATCTGCAAACAGAGACATTTTGACTTCCTCTTTTCCTAACTGAATACCCTTTATTTCTTTCTCTTGCCTGATAGCCCTGGGCAGAACTTCTAACACTGTGTTGAATAGGAGTGGTGAGAGAGGGCATCCTTGTCTTGTGCCAGTTTTCAAAGGGAATGCTTCCACTTTTTGCCCATTCAGTATGATACTGGCTATGGGTTTGTCATGAAAAGCTCTTATTATTTTGAGATACCCTCCATCAATACCTAGTTTATTGAGAGTTTTTAGCATGAAGGGCTGTTGAATTTTGTTGGAGTTTTCTGCATCTATTGAGATAATCATGTGGTTTTTGTCATTGGTTCTGTTTATGTGATAGAAGTTACGTTTATTGATTCACCTATGTTGACCCAGCCTTGCATCCCAGGGATGAAGCCCACTTGATTGTGGTGCATAAGCTTTTTGATGTGCTGCTGGATTTGGTTTGCCAGTATTTTATTGAGGATTTTCACATCGATGTTCATCAGTGATATTGGTCTAAAATTCTATTTTTTTGTGTGTGTGTCTCTTTCAGGTTTTGGTATGAGGATGATGCTGGCCTTATAAAATGAGTTAGGGAGGATTCCCTCTTTTTCTACTGATTGGAATAGTTTCAGAAGGAATGGTACCAGCTCCTCTTTGTACCTCTGGTAGAATTCTGCTGTGAATCTGTCTGGTCCTGGACATTTTTTGGTTGGTAGGCTGTTAATTATTGCCTCAATCAGAGCCTGTTATTGGTCTATTCAGAGATTCAACTTCTTCCTGGTTTAGTCTTGGGAAGGTGTATGTGTCCAAGAATTTATCCATTTCTTCTAGATTTTCTAGTTTATTTGCCTAGAGGTATTTATAGTATTCTCTGATGGTAGTTTGTATTTCTGTGGGATCAGTGATGATGTCCCTTTTATCATTTTTTATTGTGTCTCTTCGATTCTTCTCTCTTTTCTTCTTTATTAGTCTAGCTAGCAGTCTATCAATTTTGTTGATCTTTTCAAAAAACCAGCTCCTGGATTTATTGATTTTTTTTGTAGTGTTTTTTGTGTCTCTATCTCCTTCAGTTCTGCTCTGATCTTAGTTATTTCTTGCCTTCTGCTAGCTTTTGAATATGTTTACTCTTGCTTCTCTAGTTCTTTTAATTGTGATGTTAGGGTGTCGATTTTAGATCTTTCCTGCCTTCTCTTGTGGGCATTTAGTGCTATAAATTTCCCTCTACACACTGCTTTAAATGTGTCCCAGAGATTCTGGTACGCGCTGTGTCTTTGTTCTCATTGGTTTCAAATAACATCTTTATTTCTGCCTTCATTTCATTATTTACCCAGTAGTCATTCAGGAGCAGGTTGTTCAGTTTCCATATAGTTGTGGGTTTTGAGTGAGTTTCTTAATTCTGAATTCTAATTTGATTGCACTGTGGTCTGAGAGACAGTTTGTTGTGATTTCTGTTCTTTTACATTTGCTGAGGAGTGTTTTACTTCTAATTCTGTGGTCAGTTTAGGAATAAGTATGATGTGGTGCTGAGAAGAATGTATATTCTGTTGATTTGGGGTGTAGAGTTCTGCAGATGTCTATTAGGTCCACTTGGTCCAGAGCTGAGTTCATGTCCTGGATATCCCTGTTAATTTCCTGTCTCGTTGATCTAATATTGACAGTGGGGTGTTAAAGTCTCCCACTATTATTGTGTGAGAGTCTAAGTCTCTTTGTATGTCTCTAAGAACTTGCTTTATGACTCTGGGTGCATATGTATTTAGGGTAGTTAGCTCTTCTTGTTGCATTGATCCCTTTACCATTATGTAATGGCCTTGTCTCTTTTGATCTTTGTTGATTTAAAGTCTGTTTTATCAGAGACTAGGATTGCACCTCCTGCTTTTTTTTTGTTTTCCATTTGCTTGGTAGATCTTCTTCCATCCGTTTATTTTGAGCCTATGTGTGTCTCTGCACTTGAGATGGGTTTCCTGAATACAGCACATCGATGGGTCTTGACTGTTTATCCAATTTGCCAGTCTGTGTCTTTTAATTGGTGCATTTAGCCCATTTACATTTAAGGTTAATATTGTTATGTGTGAATTTGATCCTGTCATTATGACATTAGCTGGTTATTTTGCCCGTTAATTGATGCAATTTCTTCATAGCATCCATGGTCTTTAAATTTGGCATGTTTTTGCAGTGGCTGGTACCGGTTATTCCTTTCCAGGTTTGGTGCTTCCTTCAGGAGCTCTGTAAGGCAGTTCTGGTGGTGACAAAATCTCTCAACATTTGTTTGTCTATTAAGGATTTTATTTCTCCTTCACTTATGAAGCTTAGTTTTGCTGGATATGAAATTCTGGGTTGAAAATTCTTTTCTTTAAGAATGTTGAATATTGGCCCCCTCTGTCTTCTGGCTTGTAGGGTTTCTGCTGAGAGATCTGCTGTTAGTCTGATGGGCTTCCCTTTGTGGGTAACCCGACCTTTCTCTTTGGCTGCCCTTAACATTTTTTCCTTCATTTCAACCTTGGTGAATCTGACAATTATGTGTCGTGAGGTTGTTCTTCTTGAGGAGTATCTTTGTGGTGTTCTCTGTATTTCCCGAATTTGAATGTTGGCCTGCCTTGGTAGGTTGGGGAAGTTTTCCTGGATAATATCCTGAAGAGTGTCTTCCAACTTGGTTCAATTTTCCTGTCACTTTCAGGTACACCCATCAAACATAGATTTGGTCTTTCACATAGTCCCATATTTTTTGGAGGCTTTGTTTGTTTCTTTTTACTCTTTTTTCTCTAAACTTGTCCTCTTGCTTTATTTCATTAATTTGATCTTCAATCACTGATATTTTTTCTTCCACTTGATCGAATTGGCTATTGAACTTGTGCATGCCTCATGAAGTTCTTGTGCCATGGTTTTCAGCTCCATCAGGTCATTTAAGTTCTTCTCTCTACACTGTTTATTCTAGTTAGCCATTCATCTAGCCATTTTTCAAGGTCTTTAGCTTCCTTGTGATGGGTTCGAACATCTTCCTTTAGCTCAGAGAAGTTTGTTATTACTGACCTTCTGAAGCCTACTTCTGTCAGCTCGTCAAAGTCATTCTCTGTCCTGCTTTGTTCCGTTGCTGGCGAGGAGCTGTGATCCTTTGGAGGAGAAGAGGTGCTCTGGTTTTTAGAATTTTCAACTTTTCTGCTTTGGTTTCTCTCCATCTTTGTGGTTTTGTCTACCTTTGGTCTTTGCTGTTGGTGACCTACAGATGGGGTTTTGGTGTGGATGCCCTTTTTGTTGATGTTGATGCTATTCCCCTTTCTGTTTGTTAGTTTTCCTTCTAACAGTCAGATTCCTCAGCTGCAGGTCTGTTGGAGTTTGCTGGAGGTCTACTCCAGACCCTGTTTACCTGGGTATCACCAGCGGAGGCTGCAGAACAGTAAATATTGCAGAACAGCAAATATTGCTGCCTGATCCTTCCTCTGGAAGCTTCGTCCCAGAGGGGCATCCACCTATATGAGGTGTCTGTTGGCCCCTACTGGGAGGTGTCTCCCAGTTAGACTACACGGGGGTCAGGGACCCACTTGAGGAGGCATTCTGTCCATTCTCAGAGCTCAAATGCCGTGCTGGGAGAACCACTGCTCTCTTCAGAGCTGTCAGACAGGGACGTTTAAGTCCACAGAAGTTTCTGCTGCCTTTTTTTCAGCTATGTCCTGCCCACAGAGGTGGAGTCTATAGAGGCAGTAGGCCTTGCTGAGCTGCAGTGGGCTCTGCCCAGCTCGAACTTCCCAGCTGCTTTGTTTACCTACTCAAGCCTCAGCAATGGCAGACGCCCCTCCCCCTGCCTGACTGCAGCCTCGCAGGTCGATCTCAGACTGCTGTGCTAGCAGTGAGCAAGGCTCCGTGGGCGTGGGGCCCACCGAGCCAGGCATGGGAGAGAATCTCCTGGTATCCCGGTTGCTTAGACCATGCAAAAAGCGCAGTATTTGGGTGGGAGTGTCCTGTTTTTCCCGGTACAGTCTCTCATGGCTTCCCTTGGCAGGAAAGGGTAATCCCCTGACCCTTTGCACTTCCCAGGTGAGGCGATGCCCTGCCCTGCTTTGGCTCGCCCTCCGTGGGCTGCACCCACTGTCCAACCAGTCCCAATGAGATGAACCAGGTACCTCAGTTGGAAATGCAGAAATCACCTGTCTTCTGCATTGATCACGCTAGGAGCTGCAGACCAGAGCTGTTCCTATTCGGCCATCCATTAATTTTATGTTATATTAATTTTATCTCAATTAAAACATAGCAAAGGAAAGCTAGAAGGATCACTCAGAGTACTGAAGGGAGGGAGAGAAAGCTTGATCCTGATACATCCTTAGAATAAATGAGTAGAGAGTCAGTCTCTTCTAAAGCGCTTATTCTTTGATCTGTTCACTTTGGCTCTTTGTTTTCTGTGTTGCATTGTTAACTGTTTTACTGGGCAGCAGTGGTGGTGTCAATGGTGGGAGTAATAAAAAGTGATTGCTAATCCGTGTACAGCACCCCTCTTGAAGCAGGCGCTGTTCTATGCACTTCACATGTATTAACTCACTTAGTCCTTATTACAGCCCTGTGAAGTAGGTACTGTGACTATCCTGAGGTAGCAGGTGGAGACATTGAGGCAGACCTTATACTCATTGAGGTTATGTGGCTAGTAAGTTTCATTTGGGAGTCTGAGGCCACTGCCAAACACAGATGGTTGGACTGGGAAGGACTTAGAGATCATCTGGTATAGGGGTTGCAAATTCAGAAGTCTCTGTGCAGAGAACATGAAAGAGCAAAGTGGTTTCATGTAAGATAATTAGGAATGGTGGTGGTAGTATAGACAGATTTTAAAAAATAACATAAAAATGCTATGTAGGCTGATTCAAGACATCTGTGGAAGTGGTACACGTTCCTGGCCACCAGATTGCAGCCTCTAATTTAGTTCAACCTCCTTGTTTTAAAGAGAAGGAAATGGAAGCACAAAGGGATGAGGCAGATTGTCCTAGTCACCCATCCGTGAGTGGTAGAGGGGGCCTGGGTCCCAGGAGCCCAAGTCCCACACCCTTCTTTGTTCTACAACATGGGATTCCCATACCTTCTATTGCCTTGGGGCTGAGCATAGAGGAGTCATTTACTAAACACTACCTGAATTGACATTAAACTACAATAAAAGGGCAGGTATGTGGAGAGGTGGGGAAAGGGCTGAACTTCTGGGGCAAGCAGGACACAGATGATGCAGCTGAATACATCACATCAGGCCCTGGAAGTGTCATTGGTAGAGGATGCTAAAGGTCTCCCCTTAGTGGTCCCCACAGCAGAAGCTGGCTCTGAGCTGAGCCTGAGGGCTTGGGTGCCTATGTGGTGGAGGAGATGGCATTTGCTCAGCAATCAGATGACCTGGCCTGGCCCCAGCTTTGCCTCCTCCCAGTAGTGCAGCCTTGTACAATCATTTCCCCTCTTTGAACTTCAGTTTCCTCACTTGTGAATGGGAGCTTATATCATTTGCCCTCTTTCCTCATGAAGGTATTGGAAAGCAAATGGGGTAATGTGGGTAAAATAGCTTTACAAACTGTGAAGTGCTGTCCACATATAAGTTGTTGCTGCTACTACTGGGTCTCCCTGGGTGGAGAGCCTGTGAGAATGGGTGCATAACCATGTGTGCATGCATCCTGCTGGAAATGCCTGTGTCATACTGAGGACGTCCTTGTTTCATGTCATCCCATAACTACATGGTGGCTTATGTGGGGGTTGGTGCTAAGCTTGCAGAGCAACCAGTAATTACCAAAGGAGAAAAAGAGCTCATACAACAGGCGCCCAGTTCTGCTGCCCGGGGGCCTCTGTGTGAACTGTTCTAATGCTGTTTTTAATTTCACTTGAAATGGGGAACAAGAAGATTCTACTGCATTCACTTGAAATCCACATAGCCAGGAGCTATGTGGGGACTGTGTATGGGGACCTCCCCCAATCTCTACCTGTGGCGGGTAATAACAGAAATGGCTATTTAATTTATTGTATTGTCCAAATCAGGACCCTTTTGAAAATGAAAGAGGGAGCTATAATAATTATGCTGCAAAAACAGGCATAACCTGAAACTGTCCCAGACTGGGATGTGTGGCTACTCTAGTAATAATACCTGGGCATCTAAGTTCAGTTCAAGTCCAGGGCCGGGGTAGACTTCTCCATCTGTGCCATCCTTCTCCCTTCTTCCCTGCATCCTTTCTTCTCTCTGCCCCTTCCTGAGGCACCATTCCCCTCAGTGTCTGATAAAAGGTCAGCCTCCACCCCAGCTGATAATTTTTATATAGAAAAAGCATCTGAAAACATGGATGTCAACTGTCAGTGACTTGGCTTTAGATAGGCCTTTTTATCACTCCGAGCTTTGGTTTTCTCATCTGCAGTATGGGGATAACATTCCTAACTTTATGGGTTTTGCTTGGCAGATCAAACAAAAGAATTTACATGAAAGTGATTCATGACTAATGAAGGGTTAATACAAATGTAAATTATTATTAATAAGATTATAGAGGGGTCTTGGACAAAGCAACCCAATGAACGACTTTATAGTGGGAGAATTTCTAGCTTCAGGGGAAGAGACATTTTGGAAGAGGCTGGTTGGTCTTTTTTGGGGCCCCAACTCTTATCATGGGGGCATTCATCCATGTAAATAATTGACCTTCAGGTAGAGTGGATTATGGAGACAGACCTGCTCAAGTTTGAATCTGTTCTCTGCCTACTTGTGTGATCTTGGGCAAGATTTTTAACTTCTCTGGGTCTTGGGGTTACTCATCTGTATAATGGGGGACCAATAAACCTGTAATTTAGGGTCTTGGTGATGATTTAGGGTCTTGGTGATGTAATTTAGGGTCTTGGTGTGAGAGAATATTTACAAAACACCGAATACAGTGCCTGGCATACATAGGAATTAGGCTCTCCTTTCTCCTTTGCTGCTGTCCCCAGGGTCACTGGGGTAGGAAATGAGAAGTTGGTATAGATCACCCTAATGGAGTTCTCTGTGTATATGGTGTCTTCTTTACAACTTGGCCTATGTAGTAATCAGATGAAGACATTTTGGAAATCTTATTCCAAGGGACTTAGAAAGAAAGATGAATAAACAGGAAATTGGGGAGAAGTTTTAGTATTTTTTTGTTCTTATTTTTTTGGTCTTTCTTTTGTTAATTTTGTCCCATCCATCCATCTGGCATTTGTTAAGTACTTGAGATGTGCAAGCTGATGTGGGGGAGATAGAAAGATACCCAAGAAGCCTACAGCCTAGCTGATTTAAAGGGAACCTGTGTTTGGAGGTGCTTTAAAGTGTAAGATGATTGAGTCCAGTAGTGGTGGGACTTACTTAGGGGTATGTATGAATTAGGACTCTTTTAGGTACAAGTGACCAAAACCCAACATACATTTGCCAAAGCCCTAGAGATAATTTATTTATTGACTCATAGCTGGGAAGTCCAGTGCTGGGTACAGAGGTTTGGGTGATGATTTTACCCTTCCTCCCAGCCCATTGACAAATTTCCTGTAGACCATCTGTTGGCTATACAGCATCCTCACTTGGATCCTCTGATGTCCCCATATAATTGAGAAGGAGAGGGCATTTCAGGCCTTTGGCGGTTATTTGGTTACCAGTCGACAGGTGTTATTTGCTCCTACTTTCAGGGCTGACTCAGAATGATGGGTGAGAGGTAAGTGTGGTTTGTGAGTATCTTTTGTGTGAAAGTTTGGGCAGGGATGTGAGCCCAGGTCTGCCTTGCCAAGGGTAATGAAATTCCGAAGCAGATTGGAGTATGTAGTTTATGATGATCTGGGCTATTTCTCTTTTTATTAGAGCTGGTAATGATAATGCCAGGATTAAGTCCAGTATGTAGAGTTCTGAATGGGTTGGCTGATGCAAACAGCTTAACTGACTTGGTAAGACTGGGATTGAGATAATTGTATCTGCAGGCTTTCTTTTTCTTTTCTTTCTCTTTCTTTCTTTCTTTCTTTTCTTTCTTTCTTTCTTTTTCTTTCTTTCTTTCTTTTTTTTTTTGTGAGAAAAGGGCAAATAGGCTCTTTACAACCTCATTCCAGACCACTTTTTAAAAATAATATAGTTCATTACAAACTGGCCCAGCTGGTGTCCTTACCATAGCCTAGTATATTTGTGTTTTCCTATGTTTATCTCATTCCTTACCCAAACTCCTCAAATGATCTTCTCTCTTAGGGTATTTCTTACCAAACTCTGATTCAGTGTTTATTGTAAAGCCTTTCGTAATATCCACAGCTACAACCTTTTCTTTTGATCTCCATGAAACATACTGTCTGAGCCATTCTGACCACAATTATTTGTTACATGGTTTTCTTTCATTATATTAAAAAAAATTCCAATTTGATTGTAAAACTCCTTGAAGATAGGATTCTGCCTCATAGTGCTTTATGTTTTCTATCACCCCTGGTAAATATTTGTTGACTTTATATATTATTATTATTTTATTTATTTATTTATTATTTTCATTTCTTTTTTAGAGATGGGGTCTCACTCTGTCACCCAGGCTGGAGTGTAGTGGTGTGATCATAGCCCACTGCAGCCTCAACCTCCTGGGCTCAAGGGATCCTCCTGCCTCAGCCTCCAGAGTAGAAGGGACCACAGGCATGTACCACCACACCCAGCTAATTTTTAATTTTTTGTAGAGATTGGGTCTCATTATGTTGTCCAGGCTGGTTTCAAACTCCTAGCCTCCAGCAATCCTCCTGCTTCAGCCTCCCAAAGTGCTGGGATTACAGGCGCGAACTACTGTGCCCAGTTGATTTTATATTTTAAATAAGGCTGAGATTGGCAGGTAAATAATACAGGTGAGAATGATAGATGAAACCCACGAATCTTTTGTTTCCCTGCAAACCCTATAAAACAGTACAAAAAGAGGCATATACTCACAAGATGGAGATTACAAGAATGGAGGCAGCGACAGTCATATTTAATTGTTTGGTTAAAAAAATACATAATTTAGGCTAAGTGTGGTGGCTCACACCTGTAATCCCAGCACTTTGGGAGTCCAAAGTGGAAGGATTGCTTGAGCCCAGGAGTTTGAGACCAGCCTGGACAACATAGTGAGACTCCATTTCTCTAAAAAAAAATTTAAAAATTAGCTGGGTGTGGTGGCACATGCCTGTGGTTCCTATTACTCTGGTGGAGACTAAAGCAGGAGGATGGCTGGAGCTCAGAAGTTCAAGTCTTCAGTGAGCTGTGTTCATACCACTGCACTCCCGCCTGGATGGCAGAGCAAGGCCCTATCTCAAAAAAAAAAAAAAAAAAAAATGAAATGTACCATTTAAGTTATTTTAAAGTACATAATTAATTAGCATTTAAAGCAAACAGTGTTGTGCAACCACCACCTCCATCTAGTTCTTGAACATTTTCATGCCTCCAGAAGGAAACCTCATATGCATTAAGCATCACTCCCCATTCTCCCCTCCCTCTAACTCCTGGCAACCACTAATCTGCTTTCTGTCTCTACAAATTTGCCTATTTTGGATATTTCATATAAATGGAATTATACAGTATGTGGTATTTTGTGTCTGGCTTCTTTCACTCAAAATACTATTTTTAAGGTCTACCCATGTTGTAGCATATGCCAATACTTCATTTCTTTTTGTGACTGAGTAATATTCCACTGTAGGGATGCCACATTTGGTTTATCCGTTATACATTTAACAGATAATAGATATCTGGGTTCTGGGTTGATTTTACATTTTGCTATTATGAATAATGCTACTGTGAACATTCTTGTGCAGCTTTTTGTTTGAACACCTATTTTCAATTTTTTGGATGTATGCCTAGGAATAAAATTGATAGGTCATATCATAATTCTATGTTTAATTTCTTGAGGAACTGCCAAACTGTTTTCACAACAGCACACCATTTTATATTCCCACCAGTAATATGTGAAAGTTCTACTTTCTCCATATCTTCACTAACCGTTGTTGTTTTTTTTTTTTTTTGAGACAGGGTCTCACTCTTTAAAAGGCATAAACTCACAGGATGAAGATTACAAGAATGGAGGCACCAGTAGCATATAATATGTAATATACTGTATACTATATAATTATAATATAAATCATATATAATTTATAATATAATTAGTTATATAATATATTAATATAATTATATAATATAATATAAATAATATATAATATATAATTATAAATAATATGTAATTATATATTATATATTTATATGTTGGAGTGCAGTGGCACAATTTTGGCTGTAGTGCAGTGGGGGGATTTTGGCTCACTGCAGCCTCGACCTTCTGGGCTCAAGTGATTCTCTCACTTCGGCCTCCCAAGGAACTTAGGACTATAGGCACATGCCACCATACCCTGCTAATTTTTGTATTTTTTTTGTAGAGAGAGGGTTTCGCCATGTTGCCCAGGCTGGTCTTGAACTCCTGAGCTCAAGCAGTCTACCTGTCTTGGCCTCCCAAAGTGCTGGGATTATAGGTGTGAGCCACTGCACCTGGCCAACAATAGAATTTTGCAAGTTGGAAAGTAGATAAGGGAAATTGAACCCAACCTATATCAGCAGGAGGGAGAGCTGAGAACCAATCTGATTTATACTGGATAGTTCCCCAATGCCTGCGAGTTGGTAGCACAAGTACCTCTGAAAATATCTCTGAAAGTTGTAAGACTTCAGATTCCATCTCTCATTCAACAACTTTGCTTACCACACTCTGGAGAAAGATTGAAAGTTTCTTTTGTTGGGAGCATAAGCCAGAGGATGTCTGGACTTGGGAATCCCAAAAATTGTTGAGGATGGGGTTCACCACAGGCAACTAGTAATTGAACATGAATATTAATCAAACATATACATAGTGGATTTTGGGACATTCTTCACCCAGTGCTCTTTGCCTCCTTGGCTGTTAGGACTGTGGTAGCCAAGCCTTTATCCCTGAAGCAGGGGTTGAGAAGACATTGACCAGACCAAAAGGAGAATTGAAAGTACTTCCCCTGAACTTCACTGACTAGTTGGCCTGGCTAGATCACCTTATTGTGAAACTCCAGATGACAAGCCCTTTCCATTCCAGCCAAGAATAGAGAATAGTTCTCTATTCTTAAATGTGGGCAGAAATTTAAGGATTGCTTGATGTTTATGAGAAACCTCTAGCATGAATGACAGAGATCAGAATAAACAAGAAAGAAAGGAAGAAACTTGGAGGAATCAGGGACTATGCTGGGAGAAGAAAACACAAAAAACCTAGTATTAATATCCTTGGAGAGATAAAACGAGATAGCATAGCACTGAAACAAGAACAGAATACCATATCATACGAACAATATGTACAGAATAAGAAAAAAGCCCTTAAAAATTAAACACATGAAATGAAAAATGTACAGGAGGCAATTTTCTTAGAAAGCAGAGTAAGAGAAGGCAAAGATATGGAAATGAGAGAGGGGGGAAAAAAGGAGCAGTCTCAGAGGTCCAACATAATTGAAGTTCTAGAGTAAAAGGAAGAAATGATAACTGGGAATTATTTCAGGAAATTGTTTTAGAACAGAGGGGCAAAAGGTTCCAGATTGAAAGATTCCACTAAAAGTCTACCATCAAAATAGACTCACACCACCTCACATGGCTGTGAAATTTAAGAATACTAGGAGCTGGAAAAACATGGCAAACATACAGAATTGGGATTCAGAAGGGCCTCAGACTTCCAAATGGCAACATGGGAAGCTAGGATATACTGGAGCAAAACCTTCAGAATTCTGAAAGGAAAAGTTCCTTAATCAAAAGTCTGTTACCAGCCAAAGAAGCAGTCAGGATTGAGGGAAGTGTGAAGATAATTGTAGGTATGAAACGTCTCAAAAATTTTACCATCTTAGGTAACTACTGGAGGAGGTGTTCAGTGAAAACCAGAGAGTAAACCAGAAAGGAGATGCGCTCATGAGAGGGAAAGGGCATCTCCAGGGTCATGGGTGAGGGAGATCCCAGAAGGCAGCTGTCAGCAGCCCTGGAGTGCCATCAGCCTGGAGTGGTTGGGAGAGAAAGCTCCAGGAGCATCTTCCCCAGCATGATGAAGGTGCTGTAACACCTGATGCATCTGGACATCTTGAGAGGTGACTTAAAAAATTGGCCAAGAAATTGGTATTGAATTATCAGTTGAGAATTCTTAACTCCTGGGAAAATAAAAAACGTGTAGGAAAGAATTAGTTTTTTACATCTTACACAATTATAGCATGAGGAATATAATTATGAACACAAAATATGGTCTAACTCAAATACAACATATCTATATTGGAAAAATGGAGGCAGGAATAGAAAGGGTCTCTGCTTGTGGCACAGGAAGAGTGAACCACAGTAGGAAATCAGTGGCTAATGCCTAAAACTGAAAAATCAAGGGACGTGGAGGAAAATACCAAAGCATCAGCTCAGAGAGATGGTGGAAGGAGAAATGAGGGGGAAAGAAAGGGAATAAGAGATTTATTTTTGTAACCATAGAATTTCTTGATTCTTTAAAACATACATATATTTTAGGTAGTTACATATTTATTTTATATATTTATATATTCTTTAAAAAATATATAAAACTTTGTAAAAAAAAAATAAAAAAGAAGGCTATAAACAGATTAAAAACCTTGAGAGAAACATGCCAGTGGGATTATGGGTCCTGCCTCTTTATATAGTTTATATTTCTCAAATTTCTACAGTGATCATATTTAGAATTTGAAAAAAAAATAACATTGATTGATGAGAATGATGGATGGGAATTCTCGGTAAGTCTCCATGGAGTAATGCTCACAGTGACTCTCCCAAGGGAGGAGTTCTTAACTGCATCACAGAATTGCAGGAATTCAGGGACAGCAATGCATGGAGCACCTTGGGTCAGTTGACAAGTGACGAATGCCTGTGAGTCCTTCCCAGAACGGAGGGACCTGTGTTGCCCCCTCCTTGCTGCTGACCTCAGTGTTGACTCATCCCTGATGTTTCCTGGCTGTGAAGGGCACCCCCATTCCTCACCCTGGGTTGCTGTGCCAAGTGGTGTGTATTTAACTTCTTTAGAATCTTTCCTCATAAATCAACCTGCCTCACTCCTTCACTGTGGGAACGGCTTTTCTCTGCATTCCCTCCCGCTAGTCCCTTGGTTTCAGGTAATGGCTCACTGAGACTGGGGAAGAACATGGGGCCACTTGAAACAAAGAGTTGACACTCCTCTCCTCACCATTCCTGAGTGGTTTTATTGGGAGTGGAACCTAAAGGTGGGCTTCAGGGATTGATCCTGGAGGACAGGATCTCAGAAAACCATTGTTGCTGGTGCCTGGGCTCCTTGCCCCTTGTACTGAACTCTGTTGTCTATAGTTCCGGCACTATGGGCTTTTTGGTAACTAATAGTTCACTATTAGCAATCTCAATGAGAATATTTATAATTTATTGAATGGGGACTATTTCAGGCTGTGTTATATATCATCTGTTGTCACAACAGCTCACATTTCACATCTGGGAAGATAGAGGCTAAGCAAGGTATACTCTTTCAATGGGCATGTCTCTTGAATGTCTGTGTGTGCCAGGCACTGTGCTGGTCTCTAGGGTTACAGTGGAGGCTGGGATATCACCAGCTCTTCCTTAATGTTGTTAGCCAGTGGGTAGACAGACACGACCACAGGGAGGTATAATACAGCAGGACGAGTGCTGAAGAGAGGTGGCAGAGGGGGTGGTTAACACAGTCAGGTGGTCAAGGAGAACTTGTTGGACAATGCAGGTTAGTTCTGAAGGATGAGGCGTTATTCCAAAAAAGAGGGAAGGACAGCTGGACAGCAGGAGCAGTGGGAGCTGCACTAAAGTTTCCCTTCCTTCACAGACTCGTGGTGAGTGTGGCCTTTTAGGGTCAGCAGAGTCTGAGCAAACCTGAGAGTCTCAACAGCCAGACCATCCCAACCCTGTACTCCCATCCTTTGTTGCTTTGCCGCAGGAGCTGAGTGATTGGCACAAGAATATGTGGTGATGACTGGTTTGTTTTGTACAAAGCCTGGTTGTAAGTGCCACGGGGGTTTAAAAATGAGGTGTTGTTTGACCTTGGTTTTCTCTGGCTCTAAAGCCAGCACTCTTGTTCTCTGATGGAAGGATAGGGTCTTTTAATCACCTAGTGTATGTTCAGTTTTAATGTAGATACAAGAAATGAGACATACATTTCCTGCCCACAAGGAATTTACAATCCAGCTAGGCCAAAAGGAATTGGCCTTAGAAAGTAATCAGTGAGGCTAGGTGCGGTGGCTCTTGCCAGTAATCACAGCACTTTG
This sequence comes from Gorilla gorilla gorilla, assembly GCF_029281585.2. NCBI lineage: Eukaryota > Metazoa > Chordata > Mammalia > Primates > Hominidae > Gorilla > Gorilla gorilla. Next base: position 40,221,555 of record NC_073232.2, on the reverse strand, counting down.
TGGGGCTGAGGCAGAAGAGTCACTTGAGCTCAGCCTGGGCAACATGGCAAGACCCTGTCTCTTAAAAAAAAAAAAATTGGTGTGCACCCGTAGTCCTAGCAACTCAAGAGGCAGAGGTGGGAGGATCACTTGAGCCCAGGAATTCGAGGCTGTGGTAAGCTGATTGCACCATTGCACTCCAGCCTGGCAGATAAGGGAAGACTCTACCTCAAAAGAAAGAAAGAAAAAAAAAAGGAAAGAGCCAGTGAGCAGTACAAGGGGGTGTTTAAAAATTTTCTTAAAGGAAACCAGTGTCCCCTTTTATGACCTCTTGGGCTGTTATTTGTCTTGTTGCTGTCTTCATTATTTTCCTAACATCTCAGATTTGTTTGCCTGCTAGAAGTTTGACTTTTCAGCCAGATCCCGAAGATCTTGGAGAGAGGTGACAAAGGCATTCCTCGTTGCCAGATTCCATCATGGTTCCACAGCCTCAGTTTCCATGTTTTTCTTGTGCCAAATTCTGGAATTTTTGATCCAGGCTGCTTGCTATCTTTGAGCATTTGGGGTTCTGAGTCCCCAGATGTAATTTTTGGGCCTGGGTGTTAACACATTGAAGGCAGAGGAAAGGGCTTGGGGAAAGTGCCTTTTCTGCTGTTGGGAGAGACCAGTTTGCCAAACATCAGGCTCTGCTTTCCAGGGGCTGGAGGTGTATTCGGGAGACAACCTCAGGTGTGCATGCTGGAGAGAGGACTGGTGGTGACACTGGAAAATCTTTCTAGCTAACTTTGTACTCTTATTCATTTCAGACTTTTTTTTGTTGAAGTCCTGCTTGAGTCATTCTCAGTATGGTTGAGACACACTGAGTTCTGCTTGAGTCATTCTCAGTAGGATGCAGACAACCTGCATCACTCAGATCCACTTTGTTAGAAATGTCGATTCCCTGACCCTACCCCAGAACTGGTGGCTCAGAGTCCCTGGGGTGGGACTCAGGAATCTGTATTTTTAATGAGCTCCATGGTTGATCCTGATGTATATTCAAGTTTGAAACTACTGGTTTGTTTTGTATGAAGCCTGGTTTTGGGCACTGTAAGCAATTAAAAGATGTTTGTCCTTGCCCTCAAGGGGCTCACTCTCTCGTGGGAGTGACAAACCTCAAATAGCTAACTATAATATTAATACAAGACAGAACACAGCCACGTTTGTGGAGTATGCCTTATTACTCAAAGAATGCATTTTATAGCAAGTTGAAAAGAAAGGTACTAGGCTGGTAAATTTTGAAAAGCGTATCCTAGTTAGTGAGATTTTATGGAAAGAGAAGTCACCTGCAGAGCTGTAGAATATTCTGCGTTCTTTCAACTGAGAAGATAACAAAGAACATGGTAGGAGTTGGACTACGTAAAAGTTAGTTTCAGTAAAGGCTGAGATATTAGTATATTTAGATACCACTCTTTGTTTACCCTTAAAATGGACTTCTCATTTTATAATGACATTTTAATGAGGAAAACCTATATACAAATGAAATAGGTAGCAATTAGGGGTGGGGTAACCCAGGGTCTCTTTGGATCTACTTGAGGAAAAGGCTGACAAGGGAGCCTGGGAGAGTTTCGTGCAGCAGAGAAAGCATCAATCCTGGGTGGAAATTTTGAGTTATTTATAAATGAGTTTTTATGGGTCTGAGTAAGAGACACTTCTGGGCATACTCATATTTATTGTTTCTCCCACTGACTTGGTTAAAAGTAGGTAAATAATAAATTATGTCATTGCACATCTATGTTTTCTTGTCTCTTGATGTACAAGAGGACATCACTTTCTGGAAAATCATGGAGTGGGAAACTTTGAAGCTTATTCTCTGGTGTCTTGTGTTTGGGATCAGGCAGTTGTAGCAGTCTGCTGCTGAGTGAGCCTTTCCTTTCCCTTGCTATCACTGGGAGAGTTGGGCCCACTCAGAGGATGAGAGGAGAGAGAGAGTCAACGATATTCCACAGGGTGCAGAGAGAGTAACAATTGCACCTCCTTGGAGGAGGTGACGTTTGGAGGGGACTTTGTCAAAATACAAAATAAAATGTACATGCGATATGTGCAACATATGAGGACTCTATATTGCAAGTGACTCAAACTGGTTTCAACAGTAAAGCAAATCTATTGCCTAGGTGTTAGGGTAGCGTTCGGGGCAGGTGGGTGGATCCAGTGGCTCAGATGGTGTCCTACAGAAGCCAGTTTCAATCTTCCTTCTCTTGGCCATTCCTGGCATCAACAGGCTGTGTTCATGCTCTCTACATCAAAGGCCTCTGCACATGTAGCATAAGTTAGGTCTTTTACAGGGAATATAATATATGAGGGTGAGTATTTGAAGTGCCCTGATGCGCAATTGTGAGGTGCTTATAATGCAAACCTGTGTCTGTTTGATTCAATTCAGCAAATACCTTTGAACAGCTACTGGGTGCAAAGTGCTGTGTGTGGCAGTTAGTTGCCCATCACATTTGGTGGACAGTGGTCCTCCTGGGACTTGCTGTCATGTGGTGTACTTTAAAACAGAAGTTAAGAAAAAAACAGTGAAAAATGCTACCATTGAATTGGGTGGCATTTAAGACTGTTTCTAGCCGTCCTGACTCTTAGAACTTTTCTTTGCTTTCTCGGCAATATTGTGGGTGCATATATTTGGCAGGGGGGATTCTAGGTTTATGAGTCAACCTGAGGAGTAAGAATGGAAGATGACAATAGTTTCTGATCTTTAGCTTTTAAGTCAAGGACTGCTTTCCAAAATGTTCTTGGCAGGCAAGCTGCCTTTGAACATTGTCAGACATAGACATAGCCTCAGAATAGCATCTGAATTACGATGTTTTTGTCTTCTTTTCCCCAACTTGTGATGGCTGATAGACAGAAAATGCTCATAAAACCTTGACTCAAACCACAAAATGGCTGAATAAATCAAGCTTGAGTTTTTTGAAGAATTTTGGATCCCAAAATAAGACTCCTAAGGAAACAGATATGATGTTTCTTTCTTCCTCCCCTTTTAAGCCTAATTAGGGTTTGTACTTAGGTAATGGAGGGTCAGATTCAGGGGAAAGTCTTGCTAGTATGAGCTTAAACTATACACCAGAATTTCTCTATACCCATAACCTTCATTAAAAAAACAAAAACAAAACTCAGAACCCCAAATAAATAAAAACACATTTATTTGATGATGTCTCTGTCCACCATGAAGAGGCTTAGTGTTATGCTTGTTGTAGAAAAATATTTTGTGAATGTGTCTTACAATCTTTCACTATTTTTGGTAAAAGACAGTTCTTTTTATCTTCTAAATTAGAAATTCATTGTCATGGATTTTTTGTTTTTGTTGCTTTCTTTAGCCTGTTTTTCAGTGATTTTTTTTCCATATCAGGATTGCACTGTGATTGGAACATTCTCACAAAGATTTCAACCAAGTTTTTCTTCTCAGGATTGACACACCATCAACAACCTGAAATAGTAAGCCTTTTCTGCTTTCTAATTTCCTCCCTAGAATTCCAGTTGAGGTCCTTGTCTTTCCTTTAGCTTCTTTTACTTATTTACTTCTTATTTATTTATTTATTTCTCTAGTCGTCCTTTTATGAAGTGCACTGTCAGCAGCAGCTTAAAGATTTGTTATTCAAGTCATGAATCCCTCTGTGAAAGGCAAAAACTGAAATTTAGAGACTCTCTTGCTCTTTTATTTTCCCATCTCAATTTCTTTTCTGTTCCTAGTGCATTTTGGGGCAGACAATGAGCCAACTAATGCAAATCACCCAGACCAAAGAACCCTTAGATCATTTCTGAAGAACCTGAAGTGATCCTTGAAGAGAACTTTATCATTCAAGGTTTTCAGAATAAAACCTTAAAAAAAAAAATTGGGTGTGACTAAAGAAAATCAGGTAAGGGCCTTGTAGCCATTTTGGATAAAGTTGAAGTGGACTCATCTTTACAACTGGAACTGCTCTGCCTCAGGTTCTGGATGCCCCCTGCCCTGGGAGGAACAAGTGTTGCTTCTGCTTCTGGGAGGAGGCAGTGTGGTCTACTGGAAAGTGGACCAGGCCAGGAGGCAGTGATTAGAGCTCTTCTGAGCCATCTGTGCCATTAAATTGGCTGTATGACTTTGAGCAAGACTCTGAATTATTCTATGCAATCCTGTAGAATGAGAGGTTGGGTTGGCTGGTGTTCTGGATTGTGGGATGGAGGGGAAAGCCACCTCCTTATTGTCTGACCTGGCTGCTCGTCATTCTGCCTCAGCCATGCCGCCGTCGCTCTGTTCCTCTCCCACCCAGGCTTTGCTCACATTGGCCCCTGAGCTGCTGTTCTGCTTGCTCTGTATTGCCTTCTTTTTGTCTACCCAGATCTTAACCATCCTTGCAGGGCAGGTTCACATGACTCCAGGCCTTTCCTAGCTGCTCAGGTTCTTCTCAGAACAGCTATTGTACTCGGGGTCCATTCCATACTGCTCCACACAACTGTATATTGTATATATTCTCGAACATGCCCCCTGGCCTGGCTCTGTGCTTGTCCTGTGTGTCCCCTCTATAGGATGCTCTCTCTGTCCTCCATCAAGTCCCAGCCTCTACCTCTTGAAAATCCTAACTATGTATATACCCTGGTGGTTCATACACAGCTCACATGACTCTAATGAGGTATGCTCTTCTCTCTGTCCTCTTTAACCCAAAGTTGAGGGCTCATCACACCTGTTTGGGGTATATGTGTTCCTGCTCCACCCACTTGCTATTCTTTTATTGTAGCATTTTTAGGAGATGGAGCCTCACTCTACTGCCCAGGCTGGAGTACAGTGGTGTGATCATAGCTCGCTGTATCCTTGAACTTCTGGGTTCTTGTCTCAGCCTCCCGAGTAGCTGGGGCTATAATTCTTAAATTAGTAGTAGCTGGGGATAATTCTTAAATTTTTTTCGTAGAGATGGGGGTCTTGCTATGCTGACCAGGCTGGTCTTGAACTCTTAGCCTCAAGTGATCCTCTTGTCTCGGCCTCCCAGATTGTTGGGATTACAGGCATGAGCCACTGTGCCTGGCCTACTGAAGCATTTTTGATCTAGGATCAGGCTTGCTTGACATTTAACTCTGAGAACTTTGAGGACAAAAACAGTGTCCTCATTGTATCCCCCATATCACCCATCGTATGCTGGACAAATAACAGGTATCCTACTGGTGGTTGGTAATTAGACCTAGAATTGCCAGGGAGCACAGATGCTCTGGTATTTCAGCTACTCCCTTGCCTTACGTTCCGGTCAAGAGTGAACTTTTATGCCCAAACTAGCTAAGAGACTATTTTCTTCTGTCACACTATATGCTGAAGAGCTTTCTTTTTACTTTGTGTTCATTATTTTTGGGGGAAGGATTTTTCCACTTAGCTCAAAGCCTTGTCATTGCCTCATTATTATAACGTGCAACCTCTAATGGAAGCATCTTTTCCATCACCTGGAGGCATTCCACTTGTGGCTACTTCTGGCTCAGCCCCTGAGAATCCTCCTAAGGCAGACCATGTGGCTGAGAGGCTTGGTACTTCTGGGTTTAAGTTCTGCTCTGATTCTGCCTAGCTTTGTGTGACATCAGGCAAGTTGTTAAGTCTCTCTAAGCCTTGATTTTCTCTCCCACAGCATGGTGATGTACCTACATCCCTGACTGTCAGGATTAAATGAGACCCTGACTGTACAGCTCTCAGCACAGCGCCTGGCATAATTTATCCTTGTTATCCTTGCTATCAAAGCCTGTATTGACTACCAAATGTATGAGGCCTGAGCCAGGCCTGTAAGGATGGAAGTTCAGATCTGGACAAATGTGTAAGGGATTTGCAGATGTGATCAAAGTATTGAAGTGAGCTTGGGTTGCTTGGGGGCCGGGGAGAGCATTTGCATTCATGACTGGGTGGAGTGAGTACCTCTTGGGTCCAGGGAGTTTAGAATTCTCAGCCTGGCATGCAGGCATTTAATCACTCCTGTCTGTTTTTCCCCTCCTTTCTAGAGATGTTCCATACTTCTCAAACATGCCCCCTGGCCTGGCTTTGTGCTTGTCCTGTGTGTCCCCTCTATAGGATGCTCTCTCTGTCCTCCATCAAGTCCTAGCCTCTACCTCTTGAAAATCCTAACCGTGTATATACCCTGGTGGGTCACACACAGCTCACATGACTCTACTGAGGTATGCTCTTCTCTCTGTCCTCTTTAACCCAAAGTTGAGGGCTCATCACACCTGTTTGGGGTATATGTGTTTCTGCTCCACCACAGTATACGGTTGGGGACTATTAGAGCTGGAGAGACTTTTGAGGTCTGAGGACACAGTTGCAAATGAAACCTTAAGCTTTGTTAGCTCATCAGATATAAAGCAGATACTGATGAGGCCGCTGCATCGAAGGGGAGCCAAGAGCCTATCTGCTATGTTGTCATTTCCCCTCCTAGAAGACCCTAGAAGCTTTGTGCTGCCCAGGGAGCTTTGCATAACACAGAGACTCAAAACGGTGCAGCGATTTGGCGGAGTCCCTGCAGCAGTACTTGAAACTGTATCTGGCCACCTGCTGCATCCTCTACCGCATTTCACGTAGCATGCCTAGTGAGTGAATGTAAGGAATAATTAGGAAAGGTTAAGTGATTTCCTAATGCATCTTCTATTTGCGATTCAAAAGATGTAAGTGGCAGTGTTGTCTCTTATGTAATCTTCACCCGTAGACTGTTCAAATCATAGGGAAAGGGTGAAAAATGGCAAAAAATGGTCACTGAGCATGAAGTGAAAATGTCTCAGATGGGCATTGAGTAGTTTTTTGTTTGTTTTGTGTTTTTGGCTTTGACCTGTCATTTCTTAGCTTTCTCATCTATGCCTTTGTTAACTTGGGTCAGAGGAAAGTGTCTGTGTGATTTCAACAAGCAAGTATTAGGAAAAGGCTGGCAGAGAGACTTTATGCATGTTACCTAAGCTGGGATTTGATCTTCAGACCCCCAAGGTGAAAGGCTAATACCTTAATTTGTGTGTTTTATAAACATCCCCAGGCGATGACCTTCTTCTAGCCTCATGTGATATTCACATTCTACAGTATTGAATGCCAAATTTTCTGTCTTGGAATAGAGTGGTACAGGTTGCATGTTCAAGTTTAGAATCAGCAGGGTGCCATCCCTATATTAGTGTTGCTTGCATGCAATTGAGTGAAAGCTTTTTAGAGGATTTCCTGGCAGAATGGAATTTTTTATTTTAAGAGAATACATATCGTATGGTTTAAAACCAAAAAAACTTCTCTTCAATAGGACATGTGTCCAACAATGTAAGGCATTTTCCCTTGCAGCTTTCTCTTTCCTAAAAGCTTTCCTTTAAGGGTCATCTTTATTTTTCTGGTGTCAGTCAAATTATTTTTCAGCAGAGCATGAAAACTGGAGATGGAGACTCTCCATGGCTGTGTGTTAGAACCACACTGAAAGTTTTTTGTTTTATGTAAATAGAGATTGATGGAACATTTTACACAGAGTACGGGCTTTTGACAAAAAGTATTGATGGTTGCTTTCAGTAAGTGTTACTTGAGATGACAGAACATTGCATTTTAAGATGAATTACATGAGAAACTCCCTCTTTGGGAATGTCATACATTTTATTTCATCTGTTGTTTTATGAGAGAATGACTGAAGTCATGAATACCTTAGACTGAACTCTTTCCTTTGCACATTATAAGCCTCGATTTGGTGCACTCTTATTTTAAATATTAAGTTATGGGGGAAATGTTTATACTGGCAAATAATATTGATAAAAATGCTTAAATGTTCAGAAGCAGAACATAACTTCTCACATGGTTTTCTCTTGCATGGTGGTGATTTGTAGGAAGCCTGGGAACCTGGTTAGAGTTAAATATATATTTTCAGAAAGATCTCAGAGATTTGGCTTAGTATAAATGGCTATTTTTTTTGCTGTTGTTATTGTTGATGTATTGGCGATTTTCTCCCTCTGGCTGTATTTAGATTTCAAAAATGCTACATTTGCATTCACTCCTATAGCATTATTTGTTCTTGATGCAAGGGCTTAGAAGTCAGAGTCTGTCAGAGTCTTTTGGGTTTTAATTTTCTTTATAGCATTAATTCAGAGATATTAGCTTATCGGCACCCAGGGGTTAAAGGTTATTAATAGATTCACTATATGTTTATTGAGCACCTACTACTATCTGTTCTAGGATCTGGGGGTATAGGCCTGATTCTCATGCTGCTTATAATCTAGTGAGGAGCAGAAATAATAACAGATAATAAAATTTCTGGTAGCAACATTATACCATATTGAAAATAAAGCAGGAGTAAAGGGTTAGGTGCCTCAGAAGTGGGTGTGGGAGCGTATTTTAGGTAGAGATGTCAGGGAGGGCTGCTCTGAGAAGTGACATTTAAGCAAAGAGCTGAAGGTGAGATAGCTTGTGCAAAGGTTTGGGAACCTGGCAGAGGGAACAGCAAGTGAAAAGGCCCTGGGGCCAGAACAAGCTTGGCATGTTTGAGTAACAGCAAAGCAAGTACAACACCAATGGTGGGCATGCTCCAAGTTTGGGGATTGGCATGATAGGCTTATAGGAAGACCAGGCACAAGAGGAATGCGATTTCATACGTTTGTCCTATGTGTGTGGCCATAGGATTCTCGTTTTATCACCATACTGTCTTCCCCTATCTAGCACCTGGCCAAACAGGCTTTTTTATTTCCACTTGGCTGGTTTCTGTAGAAAGATCTTACCTCCCCACTAGCACTCTGCTCCACCATTTGCTAGATGCCAATATAGGTAAAGTCCCAGTCACCAGGGGAATTTGAAACTTTCACTCCCCCAGACTGAATCCCTTAGTTAAATGTGTTCTCATATACTTTGAATATTACTTTCTTGCAGTGCTTATCCCACACTATTGTAATTAGTTGTGTATGTGATTGTATTCCCAACTGTAAGCAGCTATTACTCATGTTTGGGCCCCTAGTGTTCAGAACAGTGCCTGGCATCCAGTAAATATGTAATGTGTTTATTGGCTAAAAAAGTAAAATAATTCCATATGTGTTACCTGGCTACCTGTTATAAGAACTAGAAATTATGGTGAATGCAGAGTCAATAAACTCATTGCTTTTATAGGAAGAGCTTAAAACAAACTTAGGGAAACAAGTTTTGTTGTTTTTTTTAAAAAGGAAGAAAAACAGTTTTGGATCTGCTTTAGGGCACTTATAAGAAGAGTTTGAACAACTGTTGGTTTAAATAGTTGTTGCAGGAATGAGAACTCTTGCAGGGATTGAATAGCCCAGGAAACCGCAGCATTCAAACCCTGGTGGGACGGAATTCCCAGAGGCCAACTGGGTCTTTCCTGGATTTGAGCCTTTGTCCCAGGGCCTTATGAGATACTTTGTCCTCCATAAATTTGGAGCTGATTTGGAACTAGCTAGCTGTTTTTCTCCCTGCTGAATTAATGTGCTGTTCAGCCTAAGCTCAAATATGAAATATATTAAAAGCAAACTAAAAACAGGTCACCGTTTTGCCTCTAATGTTATGGGAATATTTGTTTTTAAATCATCTTTTAATACTCCACAAATCTTCCCCACAAACTTTTTTTTTTTTTTTTTTTTTTTAAAGCAGAGACTATTTTTCCCAGTGCAAAAGGCCATTTCTTAAGTCCTGATTTATTCAGAAATTTACATGGAGAAAATGGCCCCAGATCCCACACAAGTGAAACTTTATTTTTTAATCTGGGGCACAGTAGGGAGCCCTGAGAAATGCGTTTTCCTCCAGGATTGTAGGAGGAATACATAGTGTTTGTTTAAAGCATCAGGTATTGAGAAATGTAATGGCAGGGTGAAAAGTTTGACCTCAGCTGCCAGATCCGATCTGCTAGGGGGTAATTGAGTTGCCATGTTTTTTTCCTCTTCAGTTTAAATCAAGTTTTGCTATAGCCCATTTAAGTGTCAAATTGGTAGCAAAACTTGACAACTTCAGGGTGCAGACTTGCTTTTGATCAGAATTTACATGCAAATCATTTTTGCCTTGAACTGTCAACTCCTGTTTCTGATACTCTGAGGGGGACATGTCTCTCCCCACCTCTCTCTCCCCAAGCCAAAGGGGATGTTGGCTAATGTTATTAATCAGTGTGTGGAAGAAAAATTATCTTGATAAATATGGTGGTTAAACTATATTTTCCCTTTTGTGTGTCAGCTGTTGCAGCTGGGCATTTAATCTCCTTTTACCTAGAAGGAAATCAAACAATTATCCAGCGCTTGATGTCAAAAAGAAACTAGTGAATGAGGGTGGAGGGTCACCAGTGTATTGGAGAATGGACTTAAGCCACCAAAACCTGACAAAGGGTGCTGACAGTCTGCATTTTCTTGGGCATTAAACAAAGTCTTTGGTAACTTTAAAGAATCTTTCCTTGCATGACTAAACTCATTGAGAGGGTTAGAGAGAAAGCTGCCTCAGAAGTCTTAAGCCTGAAACTTTTTTTTTTTTGGTTTTTCCCTAAACCCTTGGGACGCTTAAAAGCACGTGAGCATGTGTAGCTCCATCATTCAGCAAGACAAAGGAGTGTTTGCACTTTCACAGAGTTAATAATGACAGTAGCAAGTCTTTCTTGTTTCCAGCCATCCTGTTTAGCATTCCTAGTCATCTTACCTTCCTGAAGAATTTAATTGTGATTGATGCTCTGTCTCTCATTTCTTCTAGACAACCCCACTCTGAAAAGCAAGAAAATAGAGGGACCCAATAAAAAAACAAATAGAAAAAAAGAAGTTTCTAGAACTCACTGTAGATTAAGAGAGCTGATTGCGAATATTTATAATTATCTATTGTGGAGCCAAAACATTTAGTGAAATAGTACAAGATTTTTGTTTCTAGCCAGCCTAAAATTCCTTTCCATCACTACACCCCCAATGGGGTGAGAATATCAAACATGTCGTCCTGTCAAGATGACAGCCAGCGTCGTGTCAGATGGGAGACACATGCAGGCTTGAGAAATCAAAGAAATTTCAAGATTGGTTTCGCTTGATCCAACGTGGCCCCATTGCAGGCCCTTCGGAAATCTCCTCTACCAGGCCCCTTCCTGCCCCTGTCCGGCGCAGCCTGCCTGTGTGCTGTGAAATTTTAATTGAATTGTTAATGACACCGAGGAGTGACACAACACATGAGAAACTTCCAAGAATCAGTCAGGAGGAGCCCTTTTTCTTACTGTTACAAAACAGAAGACACTGGGAAATTGACAAGTCCAAGCGCGAGGCCAGGGTAGTAATTGATAGCAGGCTGCCTAGAGCCAAGGTCCTTCCCTGGTAATTGTGAGCAGAGGCTGCCTCTCTGATCTCACCAGTGGTGCTGGCCATGCCAGAGCAACCCGGCTTTGACGGATTGCTTTCCCGCAGTAATGACTTAGGCATGTTCCCTCTCTCGCATGAGGCCATGGGTCCCTCCCACTGGAGAAAATGAGCTGAACATTTTGCTTCTTCTTTAACAGGGCGCTGTTAAAATAACTCTATTCTATTATATAAGCCCTGTAGTGCCAGGGGCTAAATTTATATGGTTATAAACAAGAGATATTACTTTGGAATACCACAATACTGTGTTTTGCTATTTCTTTAGGGTTTCAAATGGTGTTTTCAAAATAATGGATTTTACTTCAAGAAAAAAAAAAATGGAAGTGGGGAGGAGGAGAGAGGAAGGATCCCATTTCTGAACAAAACCCTCGTCCTATTTTTAAATTCCTCTGTGTACCTTCCCTAATTCACCAGCCCAGTATTTATTTGTATTTGTGTGTTTTGCTGGCTGGATTTGACTCTCTATGGGAACATCAGAAATATTATTTACTCCAGGATTCTGAAATAAGATAGATATTTTATTTCATGTTTTTAAAATTCTCCAAAGATTTATTTTTATTTTTTTCCTTTCCCATTTCTGGACATTGATATATTTCAGAACTTTTGTGCAGCTTTTCCTCCCTCCCTACACCTCCTCTCCCTTCTCCCCTTACTCCTTTCTTCCTGGAATGTAATTTTGTCTATGAAACATGACAGTAAGCTGAAATGTCCCTGATGATTTTCACTCCTCTGGATTTTCACTCCTATCAGTGACAGAAACTTACTAATTCTGATACAAGGGTCCCTGAATGTGCTTCCTTGCTGTGGCTTGTGCTTTCTGGCATGTTTAAAGTTTGGGTCCCTCACCCCACCTGTGTCCATCGTTTCACACCAAGAACCAACTTCAAAGGAGTGCCAGGGACATCCTTAAAAACTCAACTACAGATTCACTTCAGAAATGAAGCTTCGTGCACATGCGTTTGTGTGTGTGTTTGTGTCCATGTGTGTGTCTTCACACTCATTTGATAAGTTTTGATGGTGAACCTACGAGAAAAGATACAGATTAGTATTAATGGAACTTCTGGGAGAATAGGTAGAGAAAAGATTTGGCTGTGTTTATTTACCTTACATTTAGTCCCTAACTCCCTACATTGATTGTTAATTGGTAGTACATATTTAGAATTATTCTTAAAAAATGGAGGACTAAATGATGGTAGGTTTCTAAACTATCTCACAAAATTTATTTCTGCAAAATGAAAAGGATTATTTTGGGTAAGTGGAATTTTTTAGGCTAGCCTGAGAACCTAACCATTATAGCATTGGATCTACTGGAAAAAACCTTCAGAATTCTGACTTGGATATAGGGTGCTTGAAAGACAGTTTTTCTTGTCTTCCTATTCACTGCCTATGACTTAGAGAGGAAGGTACTGCCTCTTGCATGATCCCAGCTGTCAAAGAGTTGGCCCTCCCCTGACGTTAAGCACTGGGGCAAGAGTATAAACACTTCCTGCTGCATTGCTGTAATGTTATTCTTTTTTGTGTGTGTGTTTAAAAAACTTTTTTGTTTTTTTTTCTGCATGATTTGAAATCTCTATAATAAGCAATGTTTCATTTTAAGGAGAAACAATTGAAATGTTTTCATTTTTGAGCTTTATTGAGGTATAATTGACGAATAAAAATGGTATACATTTAAGGTATAAAACTTGTCCTTTTGATCGTAGTGTTATTCTCATTTAGTGCAAGCTCACCACTAAGTCAGATGTTTTAAAGTAGGGATGTGCTGTTAGAATCTCGTTTAATTATTTGATTACATTTCTGTTTTTACTATTTGTGTAGGTATTAGCCCAATGCTTTTATTCTTTTGTCTTTATTATTTTTCCTGTGTTTTCAGTATGTTTTGTTTCAGAGAAGCGGTTCTCAGTGTGGGGAGGCATTCTCCCCCACTCTTTGGGGACATTTGATTTGTCATAACTTGGGGTGGGGTGGTTGCTGCTGGTATTTAGTCTGGGGAAGCCAGGAATGTGCTTAACATCCAACAATGCACAGGACAGCTCCCACAACAAATAATTATCACGTCTGAAATGTCTTTTTTGTTTAGCACTATGACATATAGAAATGAGATCTTGGTAAAAGTCCATCAATTAAGTCAGAAACTACAATCTGTTAATCAAGTGTTATGGAGAGTTTGGAGCTGGTCTGGGGGGTTGGGCAGAAAGAAAAAGATTTGAGAATTGTGCAGCTTCCTGGTTGTTACCATAGGCTTTAGACACACACTTGGATCAAGATGATGGTTATATTGCAGACTTTGGGCTTGTTGCTTAACCTTTCTAAGCCTCAGTTTCTTTCTCTGCTACATGTGACAAGTGACAGTACTGATATCATAGGACACTGTGGACGTAATAGGTGTCTGGCTTACACTAGACCTTAGTTAATATATGACAACTATGTAGAAATTGGTTGCCGTCCTAAAGGTGGTGACATGAATCTTGGAGATTATCTTACTAACATTTTGCAGATGAGAAAACTGAGCCCCAGAGAGGGGAGATTACCGAAAATGATGATAGCTGGTAAGAGTCAAAGTTGGGACTAGAACCCAGGTCTCCTGACCCTAAGTCCTGTATTCTCTGCAGTATTAAGCTTGTTTCAGCTTACAGTATTAAGCTTCATGGTCTAGAACTTAAATCTGGTTGGGAAGGAGAGTCCAACATGTCTGAAATAATTAGAGAAATATTTAGTGACAAAAATTCCAGTGTGAGAGCTCTGGATTCTGGAAGGTCTTAGGAAGAGTTAAGTAGGATTATAGTTTATAACGACCATGAAACTCACAGGAACTCTGTTATGATGGTTATGCAAAATCTTGTGCCGGGAACCAAATGGAATGAGCAGAAGCTTTATCCAGAAGGTCTTGGGCTTCTGCTCTTTTGGTGCTGGGAAGCCTTATTTTATGGTGCAAGTTGGAATCTTTCATGAAGTTTCTTTAAAGACAATAGACACCCAGAGGAGGAATGAGAGAACATTTACTGAGTGTTGACCAGTGTTGGGCATGGTGCCAACTGATTCCACACACATTTTCTGGTTTCAGTGATCTTACTGAGCTCTAGTGTTTCAAGCATTCTCCATTTGCAAGATGGTGGGTGAGGACAGTGGGAGATGTAACCATAGAATAGCAGACCTTGCTGCCTTCAAAGGTCATGTTTTTGAAGAATGTTTAATGGTAGAGGAAAATATCTATGAACTATTCATAAGCTTAAAAAGTAGGTTATGAAACACTGTGTACACTATTGAACCCAATTGTATTTTGAAATAAACATATGTATGCATAGAAAAAAAGAAGAGAAGACTATACATCAGAATATCAACTGGTTATTTCTAGTGTTGGGATCAAGGATGATTGCAGTTTTTCCTTTTTATCTGTATTTTTTTCTACTAGTTTCTGTTTTACAAAATTATAGTAACTTTTTTTAATGGTAGAATTGATGTGATTGAGTATTCATTTATAAGTTGCTTATGCATTGGAATTATAAGCAAGGCAAAAGAAGTGTGATAATGGAGTTTCTGCCCCCAAGGGACTTTTACTGTAGTCCGGAGAGAAGAGCTACACATATGGAAAGTTTATTAATAATAATCATTACTGATAGCTATTAATTGTACCATTAAGTGGCTATTCAGATTATGATAGTGAATCTCTACATTTTTAATAATGTTAAATCTATGTAAATCTATGTGATATACATGTATTATTTCACTGAATCCTCCCCACAGACACATAGGGTACTTCAATATTCCCATTTTACAGATGGAAAAACTTAGGTTTAGATGGTTTGGGAAAGTGGTGGAGCTAGGATTGGCTCCAAAGTTCATGTCTTTAACCACCAGTTAATATGACCTTCCAGAGAACCCTGCTTAGCTGATAAATCACCTAGTGCTTATTGCCAGTGAGGACTACAAGAATGATCAGTTGAGAAGAAATAGATCATTTCAGCCTGGCCAAGGGAAGGGAGAAGAAGGATCACCCAAGATTCTGTTTATTCATCAGTGCACCCAAGATTCTATTTATTCATCAGTGCACCCAACTTCATGTTTCAGGATGGTTCTGTATAGCATTACTGAGTATCTCTGGACCAAAACATGCTAACCACTTGTAGGGTTATTTTAGGCATGGATAAGGAGGAGAAGACCAGGCCTATGTGGGAGAAATGTCTTGGGAAGCTGGTTTTCTTTGCTCATCTCTAATTAAAGACTCTGGTGGCCCTTGTGAAGACTTTTCTGACTCAAGTGACTGTGGCTCTGACAGGAGTATCTTTCCTTGGTCTGCTGAATCATCTTTCACTTCACAGCCCTGCACTGGGGCTGTGGTGCCCACACAATGGCCAAAACCACTGTGGCCACAATAAGTGCTGTGGAATGTGTGTGTGTTTCGTCTTTATCAAGAATGTCACATGGCATTTCCTGATTGCAGCAGCAGCTTACTGCCCCATCTGAGTTTCCAGACTAAATACCAGTGCTCAAGCCACATGTGTTTATAGTATGTAATAAATCTCCATTTGTCATAATGGTTTAAGTTTAAAAGAAAAAGAAAGGTGGGCTGTTACGTAAAAAAAATTATTTTGGCTGTTATAAATTAACTTTCTTGGAGTTTCAGGTCAAGCCCAATTTATTAAAGGGAATAAAAAAGATAGAAACCTGGTCTGTGATCACAATTGTGATTTATCCTCACCTCGAGTGGGTCCTCCTTTGGACCTTTTCTTGAACCGCAGCTGGCTTGGTTTATGTAGGACCTGCTGGGAGCTGAGATTATAATGAAAAACAGTTATTCTTTCAAATTACTCACAAGAAGAGGGCTTATTTTATCAAGCGCTCTCCTAATTTGATTGTAAGGCTTTTCATATTTATTTTTCAGCGTTAATCATTCTGTATCTTTGTGGAAAGTATAAACATAGTGGTGAAGGACAGCATTTAAAAGAAAAAAAAAAACACAACACTCCAGGGACAAATGTTTCTCTAGAGGTGGCCTGTTGGGAGCCCTTAACGGATGATTAAGAAAGTTATTTTGGGTTTGGTAGCAATGTTGCGAACTTTTCCAAAGAATCTTCTTTAGAGCAAGATGGCATTTAATATTTTTGCAGATTAACCTTTAGCAATGAAAATAGTGTCCAGTATTGACTTCCCTTGGAAGAAACAAGCAAGCAAGGTACTGGTAGCATTAGCTAGCATCTTCTTTCTATGCTAGAAGGCCACTCTGTGTCCTGGATTTGCCCAGGGGAGAGTTTTGGGAGTTCCTTTCCCATGCAACAGTGAGGAACTCTAATTTTAATACTCTGGGAGTGTAGGACCCAGCCTAGGCCTCCTTCCTCGCTAGTTAGGTTCCTTCTGACCTGGACATCCCACAGTATCTTAAACAATGAGGGGTAGTTCCTATTTTCAGCACAGGAGCCCCAGATGGTCTTCTGCTTCTCAGAACTCCTTTCTGAACTCTCTGCATTCTTAAGCAGAACAACTCAGAACCAGATGCTGGGTGGCTCATTACAAACATGAAAATGAATTTTCATATTCCTTCATGTTATTGAAATATGTAATATTTCTTATCTCTTTGATCTCTGGCCTATAAAAAAGATCTAAGTATCTGTCGGAAATATATATACTCGGGTTGTATAGACCTATCTGTAATGGAGCCAGGAGCTCAGTGAAGTTCCATTTGAGGCAACAGAATGAGGTAACTCCTCAAAAAGTCTTTTCCAGGAAGGTTAGTCAAGACCTATGCTGATCTGACCATGTTAAGAGTTGTTTATTATTACTGTTATTAGTTTATTACTACAATTTCCTATCTTGGATAATGGTACAGTTGGCCCTGTATATCCACTGGTTCTGCCTCCACCAATTCAACCAACTACAAATTGAATATTCAATCTGAAATGGAGTCATACAGTATTCACCCTTTTGTGTGCCTACTTTCATTCAAAAGCATAATGCTTTTGAGATTAATCCATGTGGTTGCATGTATTACTAGCTCATTTCTTTTTATTGTTGAGTAGTATTCTATTGTGTGAATGTATCAGAATTCTTGACACGTTCACCATTTGATGGCTGTTTGGATTGTTTAAAGTTTTAGCTATTTTGAATAAGCAGCAATAAACATTTGCTCAGAATATTCAATTGAATATTGGGATGTTTGATCTGGAATGCAGATCCTGCACATATGAAGGGCTGCCTGTAAAGGACTTGAGCATGCTTAGATTTTGGTATTTGTGGGGTGTCCTGGAACCAATCTCCCATACCAACAGACCACTGTATTTAAATTTGTTTTTAATTTTATTTATTTGTATATATTTTTAGAGACAAGGTATTGCTACATTGTCTAGGTTATTCACAGGCACAGTCACAGCATACTACAACCTCAGACTCCTGGGCTAAAGTGATCCTCCTGCCTCAGCCTCCTGAGTAGTTGAGACTACAGATACATGCCACTGCTTCAGGTTATTTTTTATTTTTGAAGTCAGATTTAGTGAGATATAATTTATGCACAATTAATTCCCTTTCTAAGTGCACAGATGATTTTTGACAAATGCATACAGTCATGTAACCACCATCACCATAATCAAGATGTAACATTTTTATCACCATAAAAAGTTTCCTTGTGCCCACTTTTCAATCTCCTTTCTCCTTCCTTGGCTCATGGCATGCACTGATGTAATTATTGTCTCAGTGGCTTTGCCTATCCCCAGAATGTCATAAAAATGGAATCATACAGTATTCATCCTTTTGTGTGCCTAGTTTCTTTCACTTAGCATAATGCTTTTGAGATTCATCCATGTAGTTGCATGTATCACTAGTTTGTTTCTTTTTATTGTTGAGTAGTATTCTGTTGTGTCAATGTACCACAATTCTTGACACGTTCACCATTTGATGGCTGTTTGGACTGTTTAAAGTTTTAGCTATTTTGAATAAGCAGCTATAAACATTTGCTCAGAAACTAGTCTTAGTGAATGTTCCATGGGCCCTTCAAAAGAATGTGGATTCTGCTATTGTTGGTTGGAATCTTCTATAGATGTCAATTAATCAATTTGGTTGATAGTGTTGTTCAGGCTTCTATATCCTTACTTATTTTTGATCTACTTTTTATATAAATTACTAAGAGAGGAGTATTCAAGTCTCCTATTCTTCCTGGTTTTTGTCTACTTCTTTCAGTTTGATCAGATTTTTCTTTATGTATTTTGGAACTCTGTTGTTAGATGCATACATATACATTAGTTATATCTTCTTGATGAACTGAGTCTTTGTTCCTAAACATATTCCTTGTTCTGAAACCTACTTTGTATTATGTTATTATAGAGACTGGAGTTTTTGTGTAATGTTTGTGTTGTATCTGTTTTTTCACTGTTAATGTACGTCTCTGTGTTTATATTTATAATGAATTTCTTTTAGAGAGCGTATAGTCAGGTCTTGCTTTCATAACGAGTCTGATTATATCTGCTTTTTAATTTGGAATGTTTAGGCCATTTATCCTTAATGTAACTATTGGTATAGTTGGTTTTGAGTCTACCATTTTGCAAATTGTTTTCTATTTGTCTTATATGTTCTCTATTTCCTTCTTTTCCTGCCTTCTTTTGAATTATTTGTATATATTTATGATTTCATTTCATCTCCACCACTGGCTTATAAGTTTACTCCTTTTAAAAATGTTCTAGTGATTGCTTTAGGGTGTACAGTATATATATTTAACACAGTTTACCTTCAGATAATACATTGCTTTATGTATAGTTTAAGAATCTTACAATGGTACTCTTCCATTTTCTCCTTTCCATCCTTTGTTCTATTGTCTTACATTTTACTTTTACATATGTTATAAACTGTACTGATCATTGGTACTATCTTTTCTTTAGACAGCAATTATCTTTTTTTTTTTTAACCTGGGAAAATGTTTTTTTACTTGATTAATAGGAAAATGAAAATATTCTGTTTAAATTTTTTCCAGTTTAATCTATTTGCAAACTAAATATATTTTGCAGTCAGCTCTCTTTTTTTTTTTTTCCCCCCTAGGATTTGAGGAAGGATGTTCCACAGAAATAGAACAGTATGAACACAAGTAGAGCAACAAAAGAAAGTGTGGTTCAACCTTACCAGGAGATTTGTAGGTGTAGAAGCACTAAAAAGTAAGACCATGGAGGGCCTGGCTTACTTGATAGTTATTTATTTATTTATTTTTTATAATACTTTAAGTTCTGGGGTACATGTGCAGAACATACGGGTTTGTTACATAGGTATACACGTGCCATGGTGGTTTGCTGCACTCATTAACCCATCATCTACATTATGTATGTCTTCTAATGCTACCCCTCCCCTAGCCCCCATCCCCCAACAGGCCCCAGTGTGTGATGTTCCCCTCCCTGTGTCCATGTGTTCTAATTGTTCAACTCCCACTTATGAATGAGAACATGTGGTGTTTGGTTTTCTGTTCTTGTGTTACTTTGCTGAGAATGATGGTTTCCAGCGTCATGCATGTCCCTGCAAAGGACATGAACTCATCCATTTTTATGGCTGCATAGTATTCCATGGTGTATATGTGCCACATTGAGTCAGCTATTTTTTTTGAGAGGCTAAAATTAAGAAAAATTTGCTGGGCACTGTGGCTTATGCCTGTAATCCCAGCACTTTGGGAGGCTTAGGTGAGAGGATCGCTTGAGGCCAGGAGTTTGAGACCAGCCTGAGCAACATAGTGAGACCCATTCTCTACAAAACATTAAAAAAAAATTAGCTGGGTGTGGTGGCTCAAACCTGTAGTTCCAGCCTCTTGGTAGACTGAGATAGGAGGATTGCCTGAGCCCAGGAGGTCAAGGATTCAGTGAGCTGTGATTGCACCACTGCACTCCAGCCTGGGCAACAGAGTTAGACCCTGCCTAGGCAACAGAGTTAGACCGTGTCTCTAAAAAATATAAGAAAGAAATAAAAACAATCTGTCTTTTATTATCCACATTTTAATCATTTCTAGAGCTCTTTCTTTCTGTAGATCTGAATTTCCTTCTAGTACCAGACTCCTGCCTGAGGTCTTTCTTTAACATCATCATAGTATGGTATGTTGGCAATGAATTTTTTCAGTTTCTGTGTGTCTGAAAAATTCTTTATCTTACCTTCATTTTTTAGCAGATACTTTCACTTTGTATAGAATTCCATGTGGACAGTTTTTTCTGTCAGTGCTTTAATGGTATCATTCCATTTTCTTTTGCATTGCATTCTTTCTGTTGAGCAGTGCGCTGTCATTCTTAGCTTTGTTCTGCGTTGTTTTTTTTTTTTTTTTTTTTTTTTTCCTCTGGCTGCTTTCAAAATTTTCACTGTATCCTTGGTTTTTAGTAGTTTTACTATGATGGGGTGTGCCATCCACCCCATCATAGTAAACTACTAAAAATCAAAGATACAAGTGCCTGACCACTTCTACCCCTCATCCCCTACTTGGGGTTTTCTGAGGTTCTTTGAACTGTGGTTTGCTCTTTTTAATTAATTTTGGAAAATTCGTAGCTATTATCTCTTCAAACTTTTTTTTCCTGCTTCCTTTTCTCTCTCTCCTACTTTTGGGCTTCAAAATATATGTTATACTGCTTACTATTATCCTATAGCTCTCATATGCTTTTTTTCCCTTGTTATTATTTTGGATCATTTCTACTCACCTATCTTCAAGTTTGTAAATCATTTTCTCTGCTGTGTTCAGTTTGTTGATAAACCTTATGACGAAATTCTTCCTTTTTGTTATCCTTTTTATTTCTAGCCTTTCCATTTGACTCATTTTAAAGAAAAAGTTTCCATTTCTCTTTTACAATTATTTATTCATTCATGTTGTCTACCTTTTTCTGTAGATTAAAAACTTAATTATAGTTATTTTAAGTCCCTATCTGATAATTTTAACATCTGCATCACATCTGTTTCTGGTAATGTTGACTACTTTATCTTTTGACCAAGAGTCTTCATTTTTTTTCTTGCTTTTTGTCTGATAATTTTTGATTCAATGCCAGATAATGCATATAAAAGAACAGTAGAGACTGAGGCAAATAGTATTTATGCTTGGAAATGGAGACTCTTCTGTTGGGATGTTAGTGTGGGTAGTTGAGTCAATGCAGTTAGTAATTGAGCTAGATCTGAGTTTTGTTCTATGACAGCTTCAAATTTTTCCAGTGGTGGCTTGCTGCTACCTTTGCTTAGTGGTGAGCCTGGAGAGATGAAGGGTTTTCCTCAAGTTTCCATTTCATCCTCAGCTTTCAGCTGGTCCCACATGCTTACTCTAGAGAATGGGTCTCTCTCAATGCTGTTGCCCCTCTTTGAGGGCTAGACTGCTGTTGCTTATTACTCAGTGTGAAGCTTGTGGTGTGGTGGAGGATCTCAGTCTTAGGTAGGCCCTGTGTATCTGGGTCCCAGGTATGAGACTTTTTCTGTCTCATATTTGTTGGGACTCTTGGGTAGGAGAGCATTTTCTGTCCCTCCTCCAGGGCAGCAGGCCTCTATATCTATGAAAGATTCTGTAACTGAAAAGGTTTTCTACCCCTTCACCCAGAGGCAGACATATTTTGCTTCTATCTCTCCTTTAGTTAAAGCGCACCTTTTAAGGAGGAAGTGGCTTCCTCCTTAGTGGCTTATGACTTGTCTTTTTTACGAGAGAAGGGCCTGGGAAGTAGGCAAGATTTCATGCCTGTGCACAGTGTAGGGGGCTCTCTTTTATCTGTTGTTTGGTTTTAATCTCTCTTGTGAGCACCATGGGGAAAAAAATGAGAAGTGAGTGCAGAC
The DNA here is from genome assembly GCF_029281585.2 of Gorilla gorilla gorilla. Classification (NCBI taxonomy): domain Eukaryota; kingdom Metazoa; phylum Chordata; class Mammalia; order Primates; family Hominidae; genus Gorilla; species Gorilla gorilla. The sequence continues at coordinate 40,199,538 of NC_073232.2, read as the reverse complement.
TCTCCTTGTGGCTGGGGCTCTTGGGAATTCTAAACGTTCTTGTTAGCCCATATCCAACATTAAAAAATTTGTTAAAATGTTAGCTGTTTTCTTTTTATTTACTTTTTTGATGGCTACCTTTTCAATCTGTCCTCTGCTAAAGAAGAAATGCTTTGTGTGTTCTATCTGTTCTTGGAGGGACTAGTCACACTTTGAAATTAAGTTCACCATTTGCCTTGCAACCTCAGCTCTCTGATGGGTTGGAGAAAAGTTATGATTTTGTAGATTATCTGGCTTTTTCCTTTTAGTATGGGAGTGATGCTTATTTGTAGTTTTCTGCATCCTGAGAAGTAATGGAATTCCTAGATGATATTTTAAGTGACACTGGTCAGTTGCAGTGTGTCCAGGGTGATCAGGAGGATTCTGGAAATCCTTCCAAATGGGAAGCAATGAAACGAACAAGGAACATTTATACTGCAGAAGAGAAATGATGTTGGAGAGAGGAACGTGGTGTATGATAGTCACTGTACATAGCTGTGAGATTGATGTGATGAGGTAGGTGTAGACTTTTACCTGACATTTCTCATGGTATTAATCAATTAACTGATCAGTTATTTAGCCCCTCCTCTGTGCTAGGTACTAGGAATGCAAAGACAAATGAGTTCCTATCACTACTCTTAGGAGCTCCCAATCTAGAATTATGAATTACAGCTAATGATGGTAATTATAAGGTGGCAGACTTCAGTTTAATCTAAGAAAGAACTTGCCAATGTTTAAAGACGTTGAAAGTGGGATAGACAATGTGGAACGGATGTGAGCTTTTAGAGTTGTAGTGACCAAAATTCAAAACCTGGCTGTACTATTTTCTAGAAGAGAGAACATAGGCAAGTTAACATCTTTCTTTGAGGCCTAGCTTCCTCATCTGTAAAATGAGGATGATAATACTTTTGTTAAAGGATGATTGAGTAGATGAAAAGAAATGAAGTATGTAATGTGTCCAAGTCATCTACTTTTCTTTTTATATTTCCTTAAAGTTGTATACTCTTGTCAGTAGAGAGATTTAAGCAGAATATCAGCCAGGGTGGAGGGGATTCTTGTTCTCCTCCATAGGAGATGGGACAGGATGATCTACTGGTCCTTTTCAGTTAGTCCTGAGGGGCTGGGATTTAAGAATCCATGGGTATCTGATGAGAAGGGACAGTCTCTGATTCTGATGGGGAGGAGTTTGGTGGGCCCTGGGCTGTCTGCTCTCCATGGCCCTATGAGAGAGTTCTAGAGAAAACTATGGAGCAACCACACTTTTCTTACATGATTACTAAGGGAGAAGATGCAGGCAGCTACCGGAAGGGGAGCTGACTCTTGGAAGAAGGGAAAGGCTTAGGGTGAATTTCTCATTTTCTACACGTTTTCTCTTGAGTACAGCCTTCAGCCTGTGCCATGTGGGAAGATAGATAACTTGATAGAAAATATGTATCTTGGTTGGCTTGGATAACCAGAGACTAGAGTTCAGGACAACCTTAGCTGCTGGAAGGAGTGGGGTCTCTGAAAGGAGTGAGCCACAGAGTGGAGCCCCAAATTCCATGTATAAAATCTACCTAAATCTAAGCTGGACTTTGAACTTCATGTGTGGTGCAGATTCCACACTGGCTAGATAAGGCTGAAACAATTGAACTGAAATATGAACTGCTGCCTACCTTAGGGGAGACAGTGTTTTGCAGTTTGATTTCAGTGAAGTTAACTGTGTGCTTTAAAAAAGTGACTTCAAAGAAAATTAGGAGAAGCTGTAGTTTCTACAACATATCATTCAAGAGATCCAGCATGCAACCTAAAATTACTTACTGCATGACGAAACACAATCAACAGAGATCAACTGCAGGAATACCTGAATGATGGAATAGCAAGCAATGATTTGATGAAAGTAGCTGTTATAAGTGTGCCCAAGGACATAAAGGGAAATACATTTGCTCACCATATAGGGAAAGATTGGAAATCCCAGCAGAGAAATAGTGAACATTCTAGGACTGAAAATTATAATATCAAACAAAAAAATTCACTGGATGAGCTTAATGGTAGAATGGAGATGACAGCGCAAGAGTCAGATTAATGAAAGATCAATAGACATTATTCAGTCTTGAAAAAATTGTGAACAGGGATGCAGGGATCAGTGGGACAATATCAGAAGCTCTAATACATGTTGTCATAGGATGGGGTGGGGGTGAATGAAAAAATAATGGCTGAAAATATCCCAAATTTGATGAATGATATAAATGTAGAGTCAAGAAGCTCAATCATTAAGCAGGATTAATTTAATGAAAACCACACCCAGGCGCATCTTAGTTAAACTTCCAAAAAGAAAAAAAAAATCAAGATTGAAAACAACTAGAGAAAAAGTTGCACATTGCATCCAGGGAAACAACAACTTGAATTACCTTAATGTCTCATCAGACACAGCAAAGACAGTGGGACATCTTTCAAGGGCATACAGATAGAAAAAACCAGAAAACTCTGTGAATCTAGAATTCTCTATCCAGAAGTATCCTTCAAGCATAAAGGTGAAATAAAGACATTTTCATGTAGAAGAAAACTAAGATGATTAATCACCACATCTGCGTGCCAGGAACAGGTAAAGGAGGTTCTTCCAGTTGAAGAATGGACACTTATCCTCAGCAAGCAAACAGCATCAGCTGTGACCAGTATGTGAGTAAACAACAACAAAAAGACTATTCTTTCCCTTTGATTTTTAAAAAATCTATATGGCTATTTAGCCCCCGAACTCTGACATTGTATTTTGGAGTTTACAGTGTATGCATATATAGTATATATGACACCTGAAGCATAAAGGTTGGGGGTGGGGTAACGGACCCATGTGGTTGCATGATTTTTTTTTTTTGTCATTTTTTGTGAAGTGGTGCAGTGTTAGCTTTAGGCAGATTGCAACAAATTAATAATGTATATCGTAATACTAGAATAGTTCCTAGAAAGCAGTGCAAGAGGTATTACTCAAAAGCCTATAGATAAATTAAAATTTTAAAATTCTAAAAAAAAACTTCAAAATTCTAAACTAAAATTCTAAAAAAAACTTCAAAAGAAGGCCAGAAACTAGGAAGAAAGGAATAAAACTGATCAGAAACAAACAGAAAACAAAAGTAAAATGGGGCCGGGCATGGTGGCTCACACCTGTAATCCCAGCACTTTGGGAAGCTGAGGTGGACTGATCACCTGAGGTCAGGAGTTCGAGACCAGCCTGGACAACATGGCGAAACCCCGTCTCTACTAAAAATACAAAAATTAGCTGGGTGTGGTGGCGGGTGTCTGTAATCCCATTTACTTGGGAGGCTGAGGCAGGAGAATTGCTTGAACTGGGGAGGCAGAGGTTGCAGTGAGCTGAGATCATGCCACTGCACTCCAACCTGGGAGACAGAGCGAGACTCTGTCTCAATTAAAAAAAAAAAAAGTAAAATGGTAGACTTGACTCAGAACTGTATCAATAATTACATTAAATATTAATGGACTAAACACCCACTGAAATGAGACCAATAAAGCCTGACTTTTTACTTCTCAGGAGGTTAAAATGGCTGTGTAACTGCTTTGGGATTTTGGGAGGCAGCCTGGCTATGAAAACCCATGTTCTAGCCCTGCAACATTGATACTAGTGGGCAAGATAAAGGGAAATGACTTTCTTAGTGCAGATGTGAGGCATGGCTTCTGGTTTGTCCAGGTCTCTTGGCCCTGGTCCAACTCTACATAGTTTTCAGTGAGAGCTGCAACTGGCTCTCCTTCAATATTGAGAATCAGCTAGAGCTGGGATTGAGGCGAGTGGCCAGATGCCTGCATGTCTTTTCTCCTGCTTTGCCCAGCTGCGATTTGTCCACCTTTTAAGCAAGTGGCTCTGTTTTCGCTAAGCTCTTTTCCTCTTCTTTTAAAGCTAGATAATGTATAGAGCTGTATGTCGATCTGTTAAGTCCCACTGTCTTCCATCTGCATCCTCAAGAGGTTTCAAGGACCAAGGTGTTTTGATGTGTCCTTTCAGACTGATATGAAGGAGGCCTGGCATGAGTGACTTTACTAAGTTGTGTCTAAATCCTCCAAGACACCCCTTGGCATAGAGGGTGTAGCCAGCGAAATGTTTCATAGTTCTCTGATGAGGGAAAGGGTATGCACTGCACTGCTTCATTGGACAAACAACACTCATGCCCCCTTACCCTCCTCCAGAGAAAGGATTGGGAAATGTATACAACTTAGAAAAAAAAGTAAATTAGGTGATTGTCAGTGGTATGATTTTTTTTTTTTTTTTGGTCCTTGTCTTCCTTGCCTGATTTGCCTGATCTCTGCTAAAAAACTTTTAGAAGTACCTCCCTGAAAATTAGTCTAACTAAGGCAGTTTGGGGGTTAAGTGTGGCCAAGAGGGTGCTGGCATAGTGGGAGAAGAATGCTATTTCCAAGCACTTTGCCAGGAGAGCAAAACTGTATGTGTTTCAATAAAAATTTGCACTGGATAACATAAAATTATTCTTCAGTGTTTACTTGACTTGAATCCTATATAAGGGTCTACATTCAGTCATTGATTCAGTCTTTATCAGTCATGTGACTTCTGTCATATCTTTTTGAAATGATGTGGAGTATGACTTTATTTTGTATTTTTATTTTTTTATTATTATACTTTAAGTTTTAGGGTACATGTGCACAATGTGCAGGTTAGTTACATATGTATACATGTGCCATGCTGGTGTGCTGCACCCATTAACTCGTCATTTAGCATTAGGTATATCTCCTAATGCTATCCCTCCCCCCTCCCCCCACCCCACAACAGTCCCCAGAGTGTGATGTTCCCCTTCCTGTGTCCATGTGTTCTCATTGTTCAATTTCCACCTATGAGTGAGAACATGAGGTGTTTGGTTTTTTGTCCTTGCGATAGTTTACTGAGAATGATGATTTCCAATTTCATCCATGTCCCTACAAAGGACATGAACTCATCATTTTTTATGGCTGCATAGTATTCCATGGTGTATATGTGCCACATTTTCTTAATCCAGTCTATCATTGTTGGACATTTGGGTTGGTTCCAAGTCTTTGCTATTGTGAACAGTGCAGCAATAAACATACGTGTGCATGTGTCTTTATAGCAGCATGATTTATAGTCCTTTGGGTATATAGCCAGTAATGGGATGGCTGAGTCAAATGGCATTTCTAGTTCTAGATCCCTGAGGAATCGCCACACTGACTTCCACAATGGTTGAACTAGTTTACAGTCCCACCAACAGTGTAAAAGGGTTCCTATTTCTCTACATCCTCTCCAGCACCTGTTGTTTCCTGACTTTTTAATGATCGCCATTCTAACTGGTGTGAGATGGTATCTCATTGTGGTTTTGATTTGCATTTCTCTGATGGCCAGTGATGGTGAGCATTTTTTCATGTGTTTTTTGGCTGCATAAATATCTTCTTTTGAGAAGTGTCTGTTCATGTCCTTTGCCCACTTTTTGATAGGGTTGTTTGTTTTTTTCTTGCAAATTTGTTTGAGTTCATTGTAGATTCTGGATATTAGCCCTTTGTCAGATGAGTAGGTTGCAAAAATTTTCTCCCATTCTGTGGGTTGCCTGTTCACTCTGATGGTAGTTTCTTTTGCTGTGCAGAAGCTCTTGAGTTTAATTAGATCCCATTTGTCAATTTTGGCTTTTGTTGCCATTGCTTTTGATGTTTTAGACATGAAGTCCTTGCCCATGCCTATGTCCTGAATGGTAATGCCTAGGTTTTCTTCTAGGGTTTTTATGGTTTTAGGTCTAACGTTTAAGTCTTTAATCCATCTTGAATTAATTTTTCTATAAGGTGTAAGGAAGGGATCTAGTTTCAGCTTTCTACATATGGCTAGCCAGTTTTCCCAGCACCATTTATTAAATAGGGAATCCTTTCCCCATTGCTTGTTTTTCTCAGGTTTGTCAAAGATCAGATAGTTGTAGATATGCGGCGTTATTTCTGAAGGCTCTGTTCTTTTCCATTGATCTATATCTCTGTTTTGGTGCCAGTACCATGCTGTTTTGGTTACTGTAGCCTTGTAGTATAGTTTGAAGTCAGGTAGTGTGATGCCTCCAGCTTTGTTCTTTTGGCTTAGGATTGACTTGGCAATGTGGGCTCTTTTTTGGTTCCATATGAACTTTAAAGTAGTTTTTTCCAATTCTGTGAAGCAAGTCATTGGTAGCTTGATGGGGATGGCATTGAATCTATAAATTACCTTGGGCAGTATGGCCATTTTCACGATATTGATTCTTCCTACCCATGAGCATGGAATATTCTTCCATTTGTTTGTGTCCTCTTTTATTTCCTTGAGCAGTGGTTTGTAGTTCTCCTTGAAGAGGTCTTTCACGTCCCTTGTAAGTTGGATTCCTAGGTATTTTATTCTCTTTGAAACAATTGTGAATGGGAATTCACTCATGATTTGGCTCTCTGTTTGTCTGTTGTTGGTGTATAAGAATGCTTGTGATTTTTGCACATTGATTTTGTATCCTGAGACTTTGCTGAAGTTGCTTATCAGCTTGAGGAGATTTTGGGCTGAGACAATGGGGTTTTCTAGATATACAATCATGTCATCTGCAAACAGGGACAATTTGACTTCCTCTTTTCCTAATTGAATACCCTTTATTTCCTTCTCCTGCCTAATTGCCCTGGCCAGAACTTCCAACACTATGTTGAATAGGAGTGGTGAGAGAGGGCATCCCTGTCTTGTGCCAGTTTTCAAAGGGAATGCTTCCAGTTTTTGCCCATTCAGTATGATATTGGCTGTGGGTTTATCATGGATAGCTCTTATTATTTTGAGATACGTCCCATCAATACCTAATTTATTGAGAGTTTTTAGCATGAAGCGTTGTTGAATTTTGTCAAAGGCCTTTTCTGCATCTATTGAGGTAATCATGTGGTTTTTGTCTTTGATTCTGTTTATATGCTGGATTACATTTATTGATTTGCATATATTGAACCAGCCTTGCATCCCAGGGATGAAGCCCACTTGATCATGGTGGATAAGCTTTTTGATGTGCTGCTGGATTTGGTTTGCCAGTATTTTATTAAGGATTTTTGCATCAATGTTCATCAAGGATATTGGTCTAAAATTCTCTTTTTTGGTTGTGTCTCTGCCAGGCTTTGGTATCAGGATGATGCTGGCCTCATAAAATGAGTTAGGGAGGATTCCCTCTTTTTCTATTGATTGGAGTAGTTTCAGAAGGAATGGTACCAGTTCCTCCTTGTACCTCTGGTAGAATTTGGCTGTGAATCCATCTGGTCCTGGACTCTTTTTGGTTGGTAAGCTATTGATTATTGCCTCAATTTCAGAGCCTGTTGTTGGTCTATTCAGAGATTCAACTTCTTCCTGGTTTAGTCTTGGGGGGGTGTATGTGTCAAGGAATTTATCCATTTCTTCTAGATTTTCTAGTTTGTTTGCGTAGAGGTGTTTGTAGTATTCTCTGATGGTAGTTTGTATTTCTGTGGGATCAGTGGTGATATCCCCTTTATCATATTTTATTGCGTCTATTTGATTCTTCTCTCTTTTTTTCTTTATTAGTCTTGCTAGGGTCTATCAATTTTGTTGATCCTTTCAAAAAACCAGCTCCTGGATTCATTAATTTTTTAAAGGGTTTTTTGAGTCTCTATTTCCTTCAGTTCTGCTCTGATTTTGGTTATTTCTTGCCTTCTGCTAGCTTTTGAATGTGTTTGCTCTTGCTTTTCTAGTTCTTTTAATTGTGACGTTAGGGTGTCAATTTTGGATCTTTCCTCCTTTCTCTTGTGGGCATTTAGTGCTGTAAATTTCCCTCTACACACTGCTTTGAATATGTCCCAGAGATTCTGGTATGTTGTGTCTTTGTTCTCGTTGGTTTCAAAGAACATCTTTATTTCTGCCTTCATTTCGTTATGTTCCCAGTAGTCATTCAGGAGCAGGTTGTTCAGTTTCCATGTAGTTGAGCAGTTTTGAGTGAGTTTCTTAATCCTGAGTTCTAGTTTGATTGCACTGTGTTCTGAGAGACAGTTTGTTATAATTTCTGTTCTTTTACATTTGCTGAGGAGAGCTTTACTTCCAAGTATGTGGTCAATTTTGGAATAGGTGTGGTGTGGTGCTGAAAAAAATGTATATTCTGTTGATTTGGGGTGGAGAGTTCTGTAGATGTCTATTAGGTCCACTTGGTGCAGAGCCGAGTTCAATTCCTGGGTATCCTTGTTAACTTTCTGTCTCGTTGATCTGTCTAATGTTGACAGTGGGGTGTTAAAGTCTCCTGTTATTATTGTGTGGGAGTCTAAGTCTCTTTGTAGGTCACTCAGGACTTGCTTTATGAATCTGCGTGCTCCTGTATTGGGCGCATATATGTTTAGGATAGATAGCTCTTCTTGTTGAATTGATCCCTTTACCATTATGTAATGGCCTTCTTTGTCTCTTTTGATCTTTGTTGGTTTAAAGTCTGTTTTATCAGAGACTAGGACTGCAACCCCTGCCTTTTTTTGTTTTCCATTTGCTTGGTAGATCTTCCTCCATCCTTTTATTTTGAGCCTTTGTGTGTCTCTGCACGTGAGATGGGTTTCCTGAATACAGCACACTGATGGGTCTTGACTCTATCCAATTTGCCAGTCTGTGTCTTTTAATTGGAGCATTTAGTCCATTTACATTTAAAGTTAATATTGTTATGTGTGAATTTGATCCTGTCATTATGATGTTAGCTGGTTATTTTGCTCGTTAGTTGATGCAGTTTCTTCCTAGTCTCGATGGTCTTTACATTTTGGCATGATTTTGCAGTGGCTGGTACCGGTTGTTCCTTTCCATGTTTAGTGCTTCCTTCAGGAGCTCTTTTAGGGCAGGCCTGGTGGTGACAAAATCTCTCAGCATTTGCTTGTCTGTAAAGTATTTTATTTCTCCTTCACTTGTGAAGCTTAGTTTGGCTGGATATGAAATTCTGGGTTGAAAATTCTTTTCTTTAAGTATGTTGAATATTGGCCCCCTCTCTCTTCTGGCTTGTAGAGTTTCTGCCAAGAGATCCGCTGTTAGTCTGATGGGCTTCCCTTTGTGGGTAACCCGACCTTTCTCTCTGGCTGCCCTTAACATTTTTTCCTTCATTTCAACCTTGGTGAATCTGACAATTATGTGTCTTGGAGTTGCTCTTCTTGAGGAGTATCTTTGTGGTGTTCTCTGTATTTCCTGAATCTGAATATTGGCCTGTCTTGCTAGATTGGGGAAGTTCTTCTGGATAATATCCTGCAGAGTGTTTTCCAACTTGGTTCCATTCTCCCCGTCACTTTCAGGTACACCAATCAGACGTAGATTTGGTCTTTTCGCATAGTCCCATATTTCTTGGAGGCTTTGTTCGTTTCTTTTTATTCTTTTTTCTCTAAACTTCCCTTCTCGCTTCATTTCATTCGTTTCATCTTCCATCACTGATACCCTTTCTTCCATTTGATTGCATTGGCTCCTGAGAGTTCTGCGTTCTTCACGTAGTTCTCGATCCTTGGCTTTCAGCTTCATCATCTCCTTTAAGCACTTCTCTGTATTGGTTATTCAAGTTATACATTCATCTAAATTTTTTTCAAAGTTTTTAACTTCTTTGCCTTTTGTTTGAATTTCCTCCTGTAGCTCGGAGTAGTTTGATCATCTGAAGCCTTCTTCTCTCAACTCGTCAAAGTCATTCTCCGTCCAGCTTTGTTCCATTGCTGGTGAGGAACTGAGTTGCTTTGGAGGAGGAGAGGCGCTCTGCTTTTTAGAGTTTCCAGTTTTTCTGCTCTGTTTTTTCCCCATCTTTGTGGTTTTATCTACTTTTGGTCTTTGATGATGGTGATGTACAGATGGGTTTTTGGTGTGGATGTCCTTTCTGTTTGTTAGTTTTCCTTCTAACAGACAGGACCCTCAGCTGCAAGTCTGTTGGAGTTTGCTAGAGGTCCACTCCAGACCCTGTTTGCCTGGGTATCAGCAGCGGTGGCTGCAGAACAGCGGATTTTTGTGAACTGCGAATGCTGCTGTCTGATCGTTCCTCTGGAAGTTTTGTCTCAGAGGAGTACCCGGCCGTGTGAGGTGTCAGTCTGCCCCTACTTGGGGGTGCCTCCCAGTTAGGCTGCTTGGGGGTCAGGGGTCAGGGACCCACTTGAGGAGGCAGTCTGCCCGTTCTCAGATCTCCATCTGCGTGCTGGGAGAAACACTGCTCTCTTCAAAGCTGTCAGACAGGGACATTTAAGTCTGCAGAGGTTACTGCTGTCTTTTTGTTTGCCTGTGCCCTGCCCCCAGAGGTGGAGCCTACAGAGGCAGGCAGGCCTACTTGAGCTGTGGTGGGCTGCACCCAGTTGGAGCTTCCTGGCTGCTTTGTTTACCTAAGCAAGCCTGGGCAATGGTGGGCGCCCCTCCCCCAGACTTGCTGCCGCCTTGCAGTTTGATCTCAGACTGCTGTGCTAGCAATCAGCGAGACTCCATGGGCGTAGGACCCTCTGAGCAAGGTGTGGGATATAATCTCCTTGTGTGCCGTTTTTTAAGCCCTTTGGAAAAGCGCAGTATTAGGGTGGGAGTGACCCAATTTTCCAGGTGCCGTCTGTCACCGCTTTCTTTGACTAGGAAAGGGAACTCCCTGACCCCTTGTGCTTCCCGAGTGAGGCAATGCCTCGTCCTGCTTCGGCGCACGCACGATGCGCTGCACCCACTGTCCTGCACCCACTGTCTGGCACTCCCTAGTGAGATGAACCCGGTACCTCAGATGGAAATGCAGAAATCACCCGTCTTCCGCGTCGCTCACGCTGGGAGCTGTAGATTGGAGCTGTTCCTATTCGGCCATCTTGGCTGCCCTCTCTGGAGTATGACTTTAAAATAAACCTGTTGTCTTGGGAAAGTTAGCTTCTCTGGATCTTGTTAATAAAATGAGTTAATTGGACACCCTTGGAGAGTTTGGGTCAGTATGACCATGGTATGGGGTGAGGCCTAGACATCTATATTTTTTCACAAGCTTCAACGGTGATCTTTTTGCTGATCTGTAAGGGATTCTCCAGATTGTAACATTCTGCAATTCCATGATTTTACATAAATGTCAGGAAAAATTATTTTTGCGTATAAAATTTCCTTTTTAAACTGGTTGGTCCATTTAGGATCATGTGGTCTTTTTATTTTAATATCCCTTGGGTCCTCTCTCTGGCAACCTCTCTCTCAAAAATTCATTTGATCATTTTGATTGACTGATCCAAGGAATGGAAATAGTCCACAAAGATTTTCTACTCAACTCTAGAAGCAAAAGCTTTGGTACCACCCAGATGGGGAGATTCTCTATGCTGTCCTGACTTGTCTCAGAACTGTCACATGACCTTGGCAGGTTGGAGGTTCTTTGTGGGTTTGGGGGAATGGTTTTGTTTCCTAGGTTGTGTCAAGATTCCATGAAAGTTCCTTGAAGAATAGAGTTTCCATTTAAAAGCACCAAGGCAGTTGTCAGAACAGGGGCTGAATACTGCATTCTTTCACTAGGGATTACCTGGGCAGCTTGGCAGCCATTCATGGAGGGTGCTTACCTGAAATTGTTGCTCTTGGCCTCTTAATTGGGTGCCAGTTTGACTGCATCAGTGAGAGTGTGTTGGTTAATCCTTTGCTTAACGTATTCTTTTTGGCACAGCTGAGGGCATTTTCAAAGATAAAGTCTGTCAACAAAGGCTAAGTCCTAATCAAACAGGTGTAGATGATTTGGAGGTGCTGAAGTATGAGAGAGAACTGCATTGTGGGAGGAGCCCTCTAGTCAGGAAGGCTCTTCTAGAAGGAATGGGGCTAACAAGTGGCATATTTTACTAGCCAATAAATAAAGTCATGGAAAGGTATGTTATTTTTTTTGCTGGTCAACCTCATTTTGAAACTCTGTACTTCCTACTTAGTTTTAAACTGTAAATCATTGGGGTCATGTATGATTAAAGGACAGAGGAGGCTGGGCACAATGGCTCATGCCTGTAATGCCAGCACTTTGGGAGGCCGAGGCGGATGGATGGCTTGAGACCAGGAGTTTAAGACCAGCCTAGGAAACATAGCAAGACCACGTCTCTATAAAAAATTTAAAAATTAGCTGGGTATGGTTGTATGTGTCTGTGGTCCCCGCTTCTTGGGAGGTTGAGGTGGAAGAATTGCTTGAGCCTGGAAGGTCAAGGCTGCAGTGAACTGAGATCATGCCACTGCACTGCAGCCTGGGTGACAGAGTGAGATCCTGTAAGGAACTGAAATCATGTACTGGATTTCCTTAACACACTTATCAAAGTTCTCTGGGTAAGCTTTTAGGATGGAGGGCTTCTTTAAAATACAGCAGTGTCAATGCTTTCTTCTTTTGATTCTTGATTCCCACAGCACTCACAGTTTATATTATCTATCTCATTGCTCGTTCCTTCTCCTCTTCTCCTCTACCAAACTTCCTGAAAGAGTTATGTCCACTCGTGTTCTTCACATGCTCACCTCCCATTCACTCCTTACTCTTGGTCCTCTAAGTGTGATCTGTGGACCAGCAGCATGGGTATCTCATGGGAACTTGTTAGAAATGCTGAATCATGGGCCCCACCCCAGACCTACTGAGTTAGAATCCTCATTTTAACAAGATTCCCAAGTGATTAATGGCACATGAAAGTCTAAGAAGCACTGCTAAGACTAAAATACTTTCTTAAAGGCCTCAGATGGCTTTCTAGGCACAAACTCCAATCGCAATTTCTCTCTGCCTTCTCCTTGACTACTCTACCATTTGCACACTTCTCTTCTTCAAAGCTTCTCTCCTTTTGACTTCTCTAATGCTTCTCTATCCAGTTTGCTGGCCATTTCTTCCCTGGGTAATTTTCTGGCTGCTTTTTTTCTTATCAACTCCAAAATACAGACATTTCCATTACTTTGTCTTCAGCCCCACTTTCTCTTTCTCCCAAGGTCCAGTTCCACAGTTCCAGTTGACTTCTGGACAGCTCTAGACATTGGCTGTCCTTCTGGAACCTCAGAAATACTCCATCCAAACCAACTTATCTTTTCCTTTACTCTAAGAGGCCACTACTCCTCTGGCCTTCCTTTGTTTAGTAAATGACATCCCATGGGGGGCCTCATCATGGTCAGTGACTTCTCCTTCCCTTGCTTCCTTCCCTACCTATCAGTCACCAGATTATACCTTCATCATTGGCTTATGTTCTGATTTTCTCATTTACTATTTATCAAGTTACTTCAACCTCTTTCCTGAACCATCTAAGAGCCTGATCGTTGTAATTCTAGCTGCTATCTTCTCTCTCTCTCTTGTCCTCTGCTATTAGTTATTTTTTTTCTTCTAGATGTTCTAATCATACCCTTACTCTGCTCCAAAGCACTGTTTTCTGTTGCCTTCAGAGTTAAGTCTGATCAGTTCAGCACAGGCATCAAGGCCTTCCACGTTCAGGTGCCTTTACCTTCCTCCAGCCACCTTTTCCAATATTCCCTGCAAGTGCTCTATGCTAGGCCAAACTGTGGCCTATTTCCTTTCTGTGGCATCCCCCTACTAACTAATGATTACTTTTAGAATCTGGGGTGAGATTCTAATACCAATTATCACAGGGATGGATAGTGACCAGCAGTTGTTTAGGAGCCAGTCTTGGGTTCGTTGCAAATAGATCAGGCCAAATGATCTTCCTTTTTTTGTTTTTTGACTTAACAGATAAGGAAAATGTGTTAAGCACCAAGCATTTAAAGTTCAGGAAGACATTCAAAACTGGATTTTTGCCAAACAACTCTATCAAAAGAGGGCACCTAAATGAAGCTATGTTGGTTTGGAGGAACTTGGTTTTGTGCCTGATTCTTGGCAAAAGAACCAGTGACTTAGGTGAAGATACAGAAAACACATGTATTATATTTGTGGGACACAGAGCTGGAAAGGGAAGTTGAATCAGGTAATAGAATCATGATCCCCCAGTATTTTATCAGTTAGAACTTACGGGACAAATCAGAAGAGATAAAATTTAAGAAGATTACACTTGCACTTGGACCCACTTTGCTTTGTTAAAGCAAAGTGCCAGAATAGGGGTGATGTATGAGAAAACATGGTTGTATTTGGCATCTCCAAATATCTGTTTGAGTGTTTAAGAAGCCCATGAAATTGTAGGTTCAATGACACAAGCACATTATCTTGAAAAAGGAGCAAGGCTACACCTAGGATATCGTGTTCAATTCTGGGCCATACATTTTAATTAGAAAGTAGACAAATTTTAGTCTTTTTAGGGGAAACATGACCAGAGTCACTTGGCCAGGGTATGGCTGAGTGTGAAGAGCTTACTGGGTAGCTTTTGAGGTCCTTTTCAACCCAGCTTCACCCAGTTATAGCCTCCTTCGTGGAGGGGAGTTGCTGTCTTATTATAGTTTCTCTGAAGACATTTAGCACAATGTTTTGCTCATAGTGTGTGTTAATAAATATTGTTGAATGAGTGTTGTTAGTGTAATGTAAGTTTTGCCTCCTGGTTCAGAACATAACTTCCTTGAGGGCGCCTACTGCATGTTATGTTTCTTTTTATATAATTCCAGCATCTTGCATAGGGTTGGATTTTCAGCAGGTACTTTGTAAATACAGGCTGTGTTCGTAAAATTAAATGTTAGGAGAAATTAATTAAACATATACTTATTCTCCTAGTTTTCCCTTTCCTGTTATATAAAAACAAGAGAACACTGTGGTAAGAAGGAATGCTGGACTAGGAGTCAGAAGCCTTGGTTTCTAGGGCTGCCTCTTCTACTAACTAGCTTGCTTTGGGCAAGTAAGAACCTGTGTATAGGATCTGAAGAGGAGGGAGAAGTAGGATGAAAGGTGTCATGGCTGCTAAAATTTAGGGTCAGGCATCTGAATGCCCCAGCTGGGTTTCTCCCAGCCTTTTGGTATTCTTAAAGCTTTAAGATGACACAATTAAGACACTTAATCATTTGCAAGTTTAAGTTCCTTTCAATTGGCCTGGAAGCAGCGGAAATTGCATAGTTTGCTTCCTGGGAGATTGTAGCCCAAGTCCAATAACTCACTTGTGTCTATACAGCTGTTATATGCTATTCACTGGCAGGTGTGACTAATTCCACTACTGACACCACCTCTTGGATGAATGTGGGCTTCTGAGGCAACACCTTCATAAATATCTGTGTGAGAGAGCACTGTGGGAAGGGTGCTGGGCTCCTCTTTGTTGTTACTGGTGGGGCTCAACCCACTTCAGAGACTTGGATTAATGTTGGCATTATTTCTTGAGGGCGCGTCTCTTCTCTGTGGGGCCTCTCCTGGCATATGCCCACAACTCCTGGGACTCTTTCTTTTTTCTCTCTTTCTCTGTATTGTCATAGCTCTCTGGAATGGGTAGACATGTTTCTGAAGGCTCTGAAAGCACATTTATTTTAAAAGCAACAAAGTAGTGGTGTTGAGAGGTCAAACCTGAAAACCTATGGCTGGGTTTGGGCATGCCACTATGTCAGAAAAAAGCACTGGGTTTCCTAGACAAGGGACAAGTGGCTAAAAAAGCATGTAAAAAAACTGATATCTTACTGTTCAGTCCTTCAAGAGTTAAAAGTTGTAGTGGCTTTTACCATTTAATTGTGTTTAGCTTTGTTATAAAAGAAAAAGAACTTAGGAAAAAAATCGTGTTTCATTAATGTGCCAGCTTGGATTATTTTCCCCTGTCAGTTTAGCAATCAACAGCAATAAAAACCCAGATATAAAATTTTCATACATTTACAGTGATATAAAGACATTAAGCAAAAATCCTTTGAAACATTTTCCATTTTCATTTCACTTAGCAGGTGCTATATATCAAGCTATTATTTACCCAGCTAAAATGAGCTGGAAAGTGATCCAAGTTGGTGGAGTGCCTGCAGACGAATCACACAATTGTTTTCTCCTTCTGATTGTGCTCAGCTGAAGGGATTGGTTTTAGCACAAATCAGATCAAGGTGCTGCAAAAGTTACTCAGGATTACTTGGAGACTGGTGAGGTGAGCTGTGCTCAGCTTGCCAGTGAGAAACCACATTTTAATGTCTTTGCTGACGGGATAGTTCATGTATATGGAGGCAGTTTTGTTGAAGGCATGGCCAATGCTGTTCTCCAGGCTGATAGATTGAAGCGGCATAGATAATAAAGTAAGCAGATAACCCACAGGAGACTTTTGCTTTGCTTTGGGGTGTACACAGTATATTAGCAATAGCTTATATTTATATGGCCATTTTCAGTTTAAAAAGTGCTGTTTTGCACTCGTGGCCCAATAGCTGGAACACCAATGAGGAAAGCCAGGCATTAGTCCCAGTTTTGCCCTTACTTAGAGATACATGACGTTAGGCAAGTCACTAAGTCACTTTCTTTTTCCTCATCTATAAAACGGAAGTAAATAAATGGATTCTTCCTAGATTGTAAGAGACTGTGGGTTTGAGGTAATAGTTTTGAAAGTATCTTGAAAGGTTAAAAGCACTATACTGATCTATTTACTTACTTAAATACCTTTATTGATGACTTCCCTGCTAGGAGCTCTGCTGGACCTGGGGATACAGTGGTGGACAGGAGAGAAACCAGAGGCTTCCCTTATTTACCTTATGAGATTCATATTCTTTTTTTTTTGTTGGGGTGCTTTTAGTATGAATGTAATTTCTAGAATTTATATGAACTGGGTGTGATGTAATAGGTTTGAGCAGGGAGTAGAGGAAGGAACTATCATAAAATTATTTCATACATCTAAATAGTGATGTGGGAAACCATGAACTCAGTGTATTTATCTGAACTGTTTATGTTAACTGTATTTAACCGTGGGGTTTTTAGTCCTAGAACTCCTAGACGAGCTTCAGAGGGCCAAGGAGCAATCTGAGAACTGCTGAATTAATGTATACGCTCTCTTTCCCAGGGCAGCATGGTAACAGATATTTAAAAGGTTTCTTTTGTCAAATTGCCAGTCCTGGTACTACTGACTTGCAGAAAGTCGCATCTGTAAAATGTGGGAGTCATATTAAATACTCTGAGAAGTCCTTTTTGGCCCTAAAATTCCATTATCATAATTTCATTTTTTCATTGTAGCAATGAAAGTATTTAATCCACTTTAGCCAGTCATTTATACAACCTCCCCCTAATCTGATAATGTTGAAATAATTTGAAAATGGTAGTTAGTCAAAGGCACATTTCTTTGACATTTCAGCTAATCTGGAAGTGGCTACATAGCCTGAAGAGAGAGAGTTTGGATAGGGGCATCTAGGAAGATTTAAATATCTGCATAATTTGACCCCATGGTTTGGGCTACTGCATGGGAGGTGTTCAGATCTGCCATCTTCAAGGACTGATTTGAGAATAGTTGGATGGTCCTGTTATCTTTATAGTTTGGTTACTGACTTAGTGTAGTAGAGATATAGGTGAATTAACGTGTGTGGCTCATAAGCACATGCTATGGGCTTTGGTTAAAGGAGTTGGATGTATAGAGGGAATTAGGTTAACATAAGGTTCTTTTAAAAAATTTCCAGTGTTCTGCCACATTGTGTGGAGGTATGATTAAGGTGTCATGTAGTCACCACTGTGTGGTGAGTTTTCAGGCAGATGACAAATGGAGTGAACATTGGGTGTGATCTTCCTGGTAGGCATTTCTTTCATCCTTGCTGGGAAAAGCTGTGATTTTTGTTTGGACATCTCCACTTCTCTACCTTATACTCACCTCTGGCGGTTAAATCTGGATTATTTAAAGGCCGATGTTAGGATCCCATTCCCCTTGCTCATGACTGGTTTAGTCATGGGCATGTAACACTGTTTGGATCAGTGAGCACAAGGGAAAATCTGCTAAGAGGCTTCAGGGAAAGGTACCTTTGCTTTTAAGAAGAGATACAAGTAACAGATGGTTCTACTTTTCCATTAGATTCTGTCAAGTCTACAAGAGACTTTTGGGACTCTAGTTATCTGACCACTGTGAGGTCTGATAGCTGGCACACTGAGGGTGGGAGAGGGAAAATATGGAAAGATCTGGAGACTTGACACTGCTTCCCCAGCACTGAGTTTTGAGCCTCTTAATCCTTTCTGATCCAAATGATCCCTGTTGCTTTAGTCTTTAGATCTAGAATACTTTATTTTTAAACTCTTAACATTCCCACTGTTATTATTATTATTATTATTTTGAAATGGAGTCTTGCTCTGTTGCCAGGCTGGAGTGCAGTGGCACAATTTTGGCTCACTGCAACCTCTGCCTCCTGGGTTCAAACGATTCTCTTGCCTCAGCCTCCTGAGTAGCTGGGACTACAGGTGCACACCACCACACCCAGCTAATTTTTGTATTTTTAGTAGAGACGGGGTTTCACCATGTTGGCCAGGATGGTCTTGATCTCTTGACCTCATGCATGATCCACCTGCCTTGGCCTCCCAAAGTGCTGGGATTATGGGCATGAGCCACCGTGCCTGGATTGTTATTATTTTTTAATACTCAATCAACACTTATATAGATTTAACAACATGGAATAAAAACTCTACCCCTACTCCCTGTCTTCTTTTTCAGCTTTTTTTTTTTCTTCAGTGCAGTTATCGCCATTTACCAGGTTGTATGTAACAAAGCACAGGCTTTGCTTTATTCTTTCTGGCATCCCCAGCAGATAGAACAATGCCTACCACATAGGAGAGAGTGCTCAATAGATATTTGTTGAGTGACTATTTTACCAATTCAGTTGATTTATTGCTTCCTCTATTCACTGTTTTAAGTTTCGATTTCTGCCAAGTACACTATTAATTTTGTACATCTTTCAGTGATTATTTAGATGTAGGAATTTTATAACTTTATTTGAAAATATCTTTACTTTGGCTTTCTTGCTGAAGACTAAGTATAGTTTAGCTGGGTATAGAATTCTAGCTGATAGCTACTTTTCTCCGAACACTTTGAAGATACTATTCTGTTATGAACTGGATTGTTTCTTCCTAAAATTTATATGTTGAAGCCCTAGCTTCAGGGAGGTAATTAAGTTTAGATGAGGCCATAAGGGTGGAGCCCTGATCCAGTAGTACTAGTGTCTTTATAAGAAGCAGAAGAGACACCAGAGGTTTATCTCTTTCTATGCAAGCATGGAGGAAAGAAAGGCCATGTGAGGACACAGCAAGAAGGCAGCCATCTACAAGCCAAGAGCCCTCATCGGAAACCAAATTTTCTTTAACATTGATCATGGACTTCTAGCATCCAGAACTGTGAGTAAATGGACTTCTAGCTTCCAGAACTGTTTGTTCCTTAAGCCACCCAGGCTGTGGTGTTTTGTTGTGGCAGCCCCAACAGACTAATACAGATTTTGTTGTCTTCTGGAATTTACTGTTACTGGTAAGAAGTTTGCTGTATGTCTTTCATTCCTTTGAGGATAATCTTTTCTATTTGCTTTAAAGATGTTTTTTCTCCTTTCAGGTTTTTCATTATAATATTACATATCAATGTGTAGATTTGTTTTATTTAAAATACTTAGGTCTAAATGACTTTATTCAGTCTAAGAATTCATGTATTTATTTATTTTTCCCCAGTTCTGGAAAATCCTCAGCTGTTCTCTTTTTGATTATTGTCATATTCTATTTCTCTTTATTCTTTTCTGGAATTCCTATTAGAATGTGTGATGGATCTTATTATGTCCTCCTAGCAATTTATCTTTATTTTATATATTCCCTCTCTTTATCTCCCCATGCTGAGCTCTGGGTCATTTTTTTCAGTTTTAGCCTGTGATTCACAAATTCTCTTTTCAGTTGTATCTTATATTCTGTTGAGCCCATCCATCATATTTTAATTTTGAGGACTGTTTTTTAAGATGTTCTATTTATTCTTTTTAAAAATGTTTCCCCCTTGTGTCTTATTTCCTAATGGTTCCTATGCCTTTTTAACTTGTTTCAGATTTAAAAAATAACATTCAGTTCTACTTGATTAGCTGACTCTTTTCATAGTGATTTGTTTCCTTGTGTGGTTTATAATTTTTATTTTGTTTTTTTAACTGTGAGTTTATATTTGTTAAGAGGTGTGTCACAGGTCTTGGGTTCTGGAAGGATCACTATTTTTGAAAATTAGGAGTTTCATAGATCTAATACCAGTTTTATGCAATTTTTCAGCTTGGAGTTCAAATACCATGACTTTACATATACTAATAGAACAGGCTTGGGGTTTTTGTTTCTTGCAGAAGGCCTTTTTTTTTTTCTGCCCAGAGGCATGAGAAACAGCATGCCTCCTGGACTAGTAGAGTTTCTTTTGTCCCCCTTTTTATATATTGGGTAGCCCTTAGATATCCAGCTTTATGCAGAGCTCTTAGTTCCAGTTCCCCATACTGTGTGAACTCAAAGCAGCATGTCCTATCCCTCTGAAGGCATTAAACACCCAGATCCTAGGGCTTATATCCAGGTCTGATATTGCCATGGGCTCCTGTGGTATAGGCTTTGATTTTAGTCTTCTTTTCCCCCTTACTTGGTAATTTCTTTTTCTCTCTCTCAATGCTCTTCTATGTATTAAGATTTTAGGGGAGAGTTATGTTTTATCCAGATTTCTTTAAGAGTGTTGTGATATAGGTTATACAGTGTAATCTGCTGTGTTGCTAGAGCTTAATTGAAGTTTGAAATCTCTCACTAAAGGTGTGAGTGATATCCTAATTGCCAAGCCCAGTGGAATTATCTCATTTCTAACCTTTCTGAACCCATGGCCACTACATTTGGGCCTGTTGGTCAGTCACTCATGTTTTAAAACTCTCCACTGCTTTGGCATCATTTTCCTGGCTCATCGAGTACCTTTCTTCTCACTCCTTTTCTGTCATCTTCATAGGCCCTTCTTCTTCCCCTCCCCTCAATGTTGGTATTACCAAGAGTCCTTAGCTCTCTGTCAGTTTCACACTTGTACTCTGTAATCTTATCCACCCTGGGGCTTCAGTTATTAGTATGCACTGATTAGTCTTTACCTGAGCCGAGGTTTCTTCCAGGACTTCCAGACTCAGTTGTTTAACTGTCCTGCTAGACATATTCCCTGAAGTCCCTTCAGGCACCTCATATTTAAAACTGCTGTATTAGTCCATTCTCACACTGCTATAAAGAAATACCTGAGACTGGGTAATTTATAAAGAAAAGAGGTTTAATTGGCTCACTAATCACTGTTCTGCAGGCTGTAGAGGAAGCATGGCAGCTTCTGCTTCTGGGGAGGCTGCAGGAAGCTTCCAATCATGGTAGAAGGCAAAGGAGGTGCCAGCACTTCACATGGCTGGAAGCAGGAGGAAGAGAGAGAAGGGAGAGTTGCCACACACTTTCAAATGACCATATCTCATGAGAACTCACTATGGCGACCAAGGGAGGTGATGCTCAACTATTAGAAACCACCCCTATGATCCAATGACTTCCTACCAGGCCCTGCCTACAGCATTTGAGATTATAATTCATGAGATATTGGGTGGGGACAAATATCCAAACCATATCATTCTGCCCCTGGCCCCTTCAAAATCTCATGTCCTTCTCACATTTTGAAATACAATCATGCCTTCACAACAGTCCCCTAAAGTCTTAACTCATTCCAGCATTTACTTAAAAGTCCATAATCCAGAGTCTCATTTGAGACAAGGCTAGTCTCTTCTGCCTATGAGCCTGTAAAATAAAAACAAATTATTTACTTCCAAGACAGAATAGGGGTATAGGCATTGGGTAAATACTCCTATTCCAAAAGGGAGAAATCTGCCAAAAGAAAGGGGCTACAGGCCCCAGTGCAAGTTTGAAACACAGAAGGGCAGTCATTAAATCTTAAAGCTCAGGATGGCCAAATAGGAACAGCTCCAGTCTGTAGCTCCCAGCGAGATTGATGCAGAAGGCGAGTGATTTCTGTATTTCCAACTGAGGTACCTTGTTCATCTCATTGGGACTGATTAGACAGTGGGTGCAGCCCAAGGAGGGTGAGCCGAAGCAGGAGGGGGCATCACCTCACCTGGAGAGTGCAAGGGGTTGGGGAACTCCCCCTCCTAGCCAAAGGAAGGCATTAGGGACTGTACCATGCACTCAGGCCCAGATACTGAGCTTTTCCCGCACTTTTCACAACCCGCAGACCAGGAGATTTACTCTGGTGCCCACACCACCAGGTCCCTGGGTTTCCAGCACAAAACTGGGCAGCCGTTTGGGCAGACACCGAGCTAGCCACAGGAGTTTTTTTTTTTTTTTTTTTTCCACTCCTCAGCGGCGCCTGGAATGCCAGGGAGACAGAACCATTCACTCCCCTGAAAAGTGGGCTGAAGCCAGAGAGCCAAGTGTCTGGCTTGGCGGGTCCCACCCCCATGAAAGCCCAGCAAGCTAAGATCCACTGGCTTGAAATTCTAGCTGCTAGCACAGCAGTCTGAGCCTGACCTGGGACACTCAAGCTTAGTGGGGGGAGGGGCATCCACCATTGCTGAGGCTTGAGTAAGTGGTTTGCCCTCACAGTGTAAACAAAGCCACCAGGAAGTTCGAACTGGGCAGAGCCCACCACAGCTCAGCAAGGCCACTGCTGCCAGACTGCCTCTCCAGATTCCCTCCTCTCTGGGCAGGGCATCTCTCAAAAAAAAAAGCAGTAGCCCGTCAGGGACTTTTAGATAAAACCCCCACCTCCCTGCAACAGGGCACCTGGGGGAAGGGGCAGTTGGGGGGGCGCAGCTTCAGCAGACTTAAATGTCCCTGCCTGGCAGCTCTGAAGAGAGCAGCAGATCTCCCAGCACAGCGTTGGAGCTCTGATAAGGGACAGACTGCCTCCTCAAGTGGGCCCCTGACCTCCGTGTATCCTGACCAGGAGACACCTCCCAGTAGGGGCCAAAAGACACCTCATACAGGAGAGCTCTGGCTGGCATCTGGCAGGTGCTCAGTAAGGCCACTGCAGCCAGTGGGACGAAGCTTCCAGAGGAAGGAACAGGCAGCAATCTTTGCTGTTCTGCAGCCTCTGACAGTGATACCCAGGCAAACAGGGTCTGGAGTGGACCTCCAGCAAACTCCAGCACACTTGCAGCAGAGGGGCCTGTTAGAAGGAATACTAACAATCAGAAAGGAATAGTATCAACATCAACAAAAAGGATGTCCACTCAAAGACCCCAGCCGAAGGTCACCGACTTCAAAGACCAAAGGTAGATAAATCCATGAAGATGGGGAGAAACCAGCGCAAAAAGGCTGAAAATTCCAAAATCCAGAACGCTTCTTCTCTTCAAAAGGATCACAACTCCTCTCCAGCAAGGAAACAAAACTGGATGGAGAATGAGTTTGATGAACTGACAGAAGAAGGCTTCAGAAGGTAGGTAATAATAAGCTCCTCCCAGCTAAAGGAGCATGTTTTAACCCAATGCAAGGAAGCTAAGACCCTTGAGAAAAAGGTTAGACGAATTGCTAATAGAATAACCAGTATAGAGAAGAACATATATGACCTGATGGAGCTGAAAAACACAGCACGAGAACTTCGTGAAGGATACACAAGTATCGATAGCCGAATCGATCAAGTGGAAGAAAGGATATCAGAGATTGAAGATCAACTCAATGAAATAAAGTGAGAAGACAAGATTAGAGAAAAAAAGAGTGAAAAGAAATGAACAAAGCCTCCAAGAAATATGGTACTATGTGAAAAGACCAAATGTACATTGATTGGTCTACCTGAAAGTAACGGGGAGGATGGAACCAAGTTGGAAAACAGTATTCAGGATATTATCCAGGAGAACTTCTCCAACCTAGTAAGGCAGGCCAACATTCAATTCGGAAATACAGAGAACACCGTGAAGATACTCCTTGAGAAGAGCAACCCCAAGACACATAATTGACAGATTCACCAAGGTTGAAATGAAGGTAAAAATATTAAGGGCAGCCAGAGAGAAAGGTTGGGTTACCCACAAAGGGAAGCCTATCACACTAACAGCAGATCTCTCAGCAGAAACTGTACAAGCCAGAAGAGAGTGGGGGCCAATATTCAACATTCTTAAAGAAAAGAGTTTTCAACCTAGAATTTCATATCCAGCTAAACTAAGCTTCATAAGGGAAGGAGAAATAAAATCCTTTACAGACAAGCAAATGCTGAGAGATTTTGTTACCACTAGGCCTGCCTTACAAGACTCCCTGAAGGAAGCATTAAACATGGAAAGGATCAACTAGTACCAGCCACTGCAAAAACATACCAAATTGTAAAGACCATGGATGCTATGAAGAAACTGCATCAACTAACAGGCAAAATAACCAGCTAGCATCATAATGACAGGATCAAATTCACACATAACAATATTAACCTTAAATGTAAATGGGCTAAATGCCCCAGTTAAAAGACACAGACTGGCAAACTGGATAAAGAGTCAAGACCCATCGGTGTGCTGTATTCAGGAGACCCACCTCATGTGCAAAGACACACACAGGCTCAAAATAAAGGGATGGAGGTATATTTACCAAGCAAATGGAAAGCAAAAAAAAAAAAAAAAAAAAAAAAAAAAGCAGCAATTGCAATCGAGTCTCTGATAAAACAAACTTTAAACCAACAAAGATCAAAAGAGACAAAGAAGGCCATTACATAATGCTAAAGGGATCAATGCAACAAGAAGAGTTAACTATCCTAAATACATATGTACCCAGTACAGGAGCACCCAGATTCATAAAGCAAGTTCTTAGAGACCTACAAAGAGACTTAGACTCCCACACAATAATAGTGGGAGACTTTAACACCCCACTGTCAATATTAGATCAATGAGACAGAAAATTAACAAGGACATCCAGGACTTGAACTCAGCTCTGGACTAAGTGGACCTAATAGACATCTGCAGAACTCTCCACCCCAAATCAACAGAATATACATTCTTCTCAGCACCACATCACACTTATTCTTAAATTGACCACATAATTGGAAGTAAACCACTCCTCAGCAAATGCAGAAGAATGGAAATCATAACAGTCTGTCAGACCACAGTGCAATCAAATTAGAACTCAGGATTAAGAAACTCACTCAAAACCGCACAACTACGTGGAAACTGCCTGCTGCTGAATGACTACCGGGCAAATGATGAAATGAAGGCAGAAATAAAGATGTTCTTTGAAAAAAAAAAAAAAGATGTTCTTTGAAACCAATGAAAACAAAGACACAGCATACAAGAATCTCTGGGACACATTTAAAGTAGTGTGTAGAGGAAAATTTATAGCACTAAATGCCCACAAGAGAAAGCAGGAAAGATCTAAAATTGACACCCTAACATGACAATTAAAAGAACTAGAGAAGCAGGAGCAAACAAATTCAAAAGCTAGCAGAAGGCAAGAAATAACTAAGATCAGAGCAGAGCAGAACTGAAGGAGATAGAGACACGAAAAACCCTTCAAAAAAGTCAATGAATCCAGGAGCTGGTTTTTTGAAAAGATCAACAAAATAGATAGACCACTAGCTAGACTAATAAAGAAGAAAACAGAGAAGAATCAAATAGATGCAATAGAAAATGATAAAGGGGATATCACCACTGATCCCACAGAAATACAAACTACCATGAGGGGATACTACAAACACCTCTGTGCAAATAAACTAAAGAATCTAGAAGAAATGGGTAAGTTCCTGGACACATACACCCTCCCAAGACTAAACCAGGAAGAAGTTGAATCCCTGAATAGACCAATAACAAGTTCTGAAATTGAGGTAGCAATTATTAGCCTACCAACCAAAAAAGTCCAGGACCAGATGGATTCACAGCTGAATCCTACCAGAGGCATAAAGAGGAGCTGGTACCATTTCTTCTGAAACTATTCCAAACAATAGAAAAAGAGGGAATCCTCCCTAACTCATTTTATGAGGCCAGCATCATCCTCATACCAAAACCTGGCAGACACAACAAAAAAAGAAAATTTCAGGCCAATATCCCTGATGAACATTGATGTGAAAATCCTCAATAAAATACTGGGAAACCGAATCCAGTGGCACATCAAAAAGCTTATCCACCATGATCAAGTGGGCTTCATCCCAGGGATGCAAGGCTAGTTCAACATACGTGAATCAATAAATGTAATCCATCACATAAACAGAACCAATGACAAAAACCACATGTTTATCTTAATAGATGCAGAAAAGTCCTTTGACAAAATTCAACAGCCTTTCATGCGGAAAACTCTCAATAAACCAGATATTGATGGAACGTATCTCAAAATAATAAGAGCTATTTATGGCAAACCCACAGCCAATATCATACTGAATGGGCAAAAGCCAGAAGCATTCCCTTTCAAAACCAGCGCAGGGCAAAGATGCCATCTCTCACCACTCCTATTCAACATAGTATTGGAAGTTCTGGCCAGGGTAATCAGGCAAGAGAAAGAAATAAAGGGTATTCAGTTAGGAAAAGAGGAAGTCAAATTGTCTCTGTTTGCAGATGACATGATTGTACAGTTAGAAAACCCCATTGTCTCAGCCCAAAATCTCCTCAAGCTGATAAGAAACTTCAGCAAAGTCTCAGGATACAAAATCAGTGTGCAAAATCACAAACATTCCTAGACAGCGGTAACAGACAAACAGAGAGCCAAATCATGAGTGAACTCCCATTCACAATTGCTACAAAGAGAATAAAATGCCAGGAATCCAACTTACAAGGGATGTGAAGGACCTCTTCGAGAACTACAAACCACTGCTCAATGAAATAAAAGAGGACGCAAACAAATGGAAGAACATTCCATGCTCATGGATAGGAAGAATCAATATCATGAAAATGGCCATACCACCCAAAGTAAGTTAAAGATTCAATGCCTTTCCCATCAAGCTACCATTAACTTTCTTCACAGAATTGGAAAAACTACTTTAAAATTCATATGGAACCAAAAAAAGAGCCCGCATAGCCAAGACAATCCTAAGCAAAAAGAACAAAGCTGGAGGCATCATGCTACCTGACTTCAAACTATACTACAAGGCTACAGTAACCAAAACAGCATGGTACTGGTACCAAAACAGAGATATAGACCAATGGAACAGAACAGAGACCTCAGAAATAATGCAACACATCTACAACCATCTCGTCTTTGACAAACCTGACAAAATCAAGAAATGGGGAAAGGATTCCCTATTTAATAAATGGTGCTGGGAAAACTGGCTAGCCATATGCAGAAAGCTGAGACTGGATCTCTTCCTTACACCTTATACAAAAATTAACTCAAGTTGGATTAAAGACTTAAACATAAGACCTAAAACCATAAAAACCATGGAAGCAAACCTAGGCAATACCATTCAGGACATAGGCATGGGCAAAGACTTAATGACTAAAACACCAAAAGCAATGGCAACAGAAGCCAAAATTGACAAATGGGATCTAATTAAACTAAAGAGCATCTGCACAGGAAAAGAAACTATTATCAGAGTGAACAGGCAACCTACAGAATGGGAGAAAATTTTTGCAAGCTATCTTTCTGACAAATGGCTAATACCCAGAATCTACGAAGAACTTAAATAAATTTATGAGAAAAAAAAACCCCATCAAAAAATGGGTGAAGTATATGAACAGACACTTCTCAAAAGAAGACATATATGCAGCCAACAAACATATGAAAAAAAGCTCGTCATCAATCGTCATTAGATAAATGCAAATCCAAACCACAATGAGATACCATCTCACCCCAGTTAGAATGGCGATCATTAAAAAGTCAGGAAACAACAGCTGCTGAAGAGGATGTCGAGAAATAGGAACACTTTTACACTGTTGGTGGAAGTGTAAATTAGTTCAACCATTGTGGAAGACAGTGTGGTGATTCCTTAAGGATCTAGAACCAGAAATCCCATTTGACCCAGTAATCCCATTACTGGGTATATACCCAAAGGATTATAAGTCATTGTACTATGCAGCCGTAAAAAAAGGATGAGTTCATGTCCTTTGCAGGGACATGGATGAAGCTGGAAACCATCATTCTCAGCAAACACAAGAACAGAAAACCAAACACCATATGTTCTCACTTGTAAGTGGGAGTTGAACAATGAGAACACATGGGCACAGGGAGGGGAACATCACACACCAGGGCCTTTTAGGGGGTGGGGGGCTAGGGGAGGGATAGCATTAGGAGAAATACCTAATGTAGATGATGGGTTGATGGGTGCAGCAAACCACCATGGCATGTGTATACCTGTGTAACAAACCTGCACATTCTGTACATGTACCCCAGAAATTTATATATATTAAAAAATATCTTAAAGCTCCAAGATAGTATTCTTTGACTCCCTGTCTCACATCCAGGACACACTGATGTGAGGGGTGGGCTTCCAAGGTCTTGGGCAGTTCTGCCCCTGTGACTTTGTAGGGTTCACCTCCCACAGCTACTGGGGCTGGCATTGAGTATCTGCGGCTTTTTCAGGGGCAGGGGCGAAGCTCTTGCTGGATCTACTGTTCTGGGTTCTTGAGAATGGTAGCCTTCTTCTCACAGCTCCACTAAGCAGTGCCCCACTGGGGACTCTGTGTGGGGGCTCCAACTTCACATATCCCCTTTGCACTGCCCTAGTAGAGGTTCTCCATGAGGGCTCCATCCCTGCAGCAGGCTTCTGCCTGGACATCCAGGCTTTTGCATATATGCTCTGAAATCTAGGTGGAGTCTCCCAAGCCCCAGCTCTTGCATTCTGTGCACCCACAGGCTTAACACCATGTTGAAACTGCCAAGGCTTATGGCTTGTGGCCTCTGAAGCAGTGGCCCAAGCTGTACCTGGGCTCTTTTTAGCCATGACTGGAGCTGGAGTGGCTGGGATACAGGCAGCAGTGTCCTGCGGCTGGGCAGGGTAGCAGGGGGCCTTGGGCATGGCCCACGAAACTATTCTGACCTCCTAGGCCTCCAGGCCTGTGATGGAAGGGGCTGCCACAAAGGTCTCTGAAATGCTTTCAAGGCCTTTCCCCCATTGTTTTGGTGATTAGCAATTGCCTTCCCTTTAGTTATGCAAATTTCTGCAGGCTGCTTGAATTTCTCCCCTAAAAATGGGCTTTTCTTTTTTACTACATGGCCGGGCTGCAAATTTTCTGAACTTTTATGCTCTGCTTTCCCTTTAAATATAAGTTCCTAGTTTACATCATTTCTTTGCTCGTGCATATAAGCATAGGTTGTTAGAAGCAGCCAGGCCATACTGAACACTTTGCTTCTTAGAAATTTCTTGTCAGATACCCTAAATCATCACTCTCAAGATCCTTAGGGCAGGCTCTTTGTACTCAAGCTCTTTGCTAAAGCATCACAAAAGCAACTGCTCCAGTTCTCAATAAGTTTCTCATTTCCATCTGGGAACTTCTCAGCCTGGACTTCATTGTCCATATAACTATCAGCATTTAGGTCACAACAATTTAACAAGTCTTTAGGAAGTTCCAAATTTTCTCTTATCTTTCTGTCTTCTTCTGATCCCTCCACACTCTCTCAACCTCTGGCTGTTACCCAGTTCCACAGTTGCTCCCACATTTTCAGGTATCTTTATGGCAATGCCCTGCTGCTTGGCACCAATTTTCTGTATTAGTCCATTTTCATGCTGCTATAAAGAAATACCTGAGACTGGGTAATTTATAAGAAAAGAGGTTTAATTGGCTCACAGTTCTGCAGGCTGTACAGGAAGCACAGCAGCTTCCATTTTTGGGGAGGCTTCAGGAACCTTCCAATCATAGTGCAAGGCAAAGGAGGAGCCAGAACTTCACATGGCTGGGAGCAGAAGGAAGAGAGAGAGAGAAGGGGTAGCTGCTACGTACTTCTAAATGATCAACTCTCATGAGAACTCATTCACTATCGTGACCAAGGAAGATGGTGCTAAACCATTAAAAACCGTCCCCATGATCCAATCATATCCCATCAGGCCTCACCTCCAGTATTGGGGATTACAATTCAACATGAGATTTAGAGGTGACAAATATCCAAACTCTATCAACCTCTAATGCTGACCTCACTGCCTTTCTTCCTGCCCACCATCAGCTTTCTCCTCCTCTTGTGTTTTTTTCAATTGCTGTCACCGATCCGTCAGTTCTCATCAACTTCTCTTTCTCCTTCCCCAGTCTCACATTGCACCAAATCAGTCATTAAGTCCCTGTTTTACCACCTAAACAGTTCTTGAATTAGTCTCCTCTTCATCCCCACTCGAGGTGTTCTGGTTCAGGCTGTCCTCCTGTTTTAGCAGGCCTATGGTTGATGCCTCCCTGCCTCTTCTGCCCTCAGTTGTGTCTCCCACACAGTTCCTTGATGACAGACTTGATGTGGTCATTCCCCTTCCCAGCCCCCCCATAGGGACTGTCCTTCCTCTCTGGGAGGAAGTCTCATGTCCTTCACATGGTTCGCAAGGACCTGTGTGATCTGTTTTTCACCTATTCTTCCCTGCCTTTATTCAGACTTTACTCTAAGACAATATGGGCTGCTTTTTCCCACAGCTAGCCCCTTCCCCTGCCACCCCCTGCTCCCCATAGGCCTTTTATTGCTTCTGTGCTTTTACTCATGATGTTCCCTAGGCTAGGAGCTGCCTGCATCTTCACTTGACTGGCCAGTTTCTACTCATTCCTCATGGCATATTGCATGAGTAACCTCTGCTAGGAATCGTCTCCTTATTCTACCTCCCCCCTAGAAAAAACTGGCTTACGTGTTCCTCTCCTGTGTTTCTACTGCTCTCCATGTATGTGTCTATCATTCTAAGCCTTTTTTTGTGTCTTTTTCCCCATACAATAACATGACCACCTTCAGGAAAGGAATTATGTTTTACTCAATTTTGTATTTTGAGGACACAGCCTGGTGCATGGTGGGTGCTCAGTGAATGTTTAGGTGGATGTGTGGATGGGTAGATGAGTGAATGAATAAATGCAGAAATCGTTCAGAGAATAGGAGTTTTGTTGGGCTAGTGAGGTCTGGGGTGGTCTCTTGAAGAAGGCAGCGTGTGGTTTAGGCTGTGAAGGATTTGGCATGGGGTTGGTGAAAGGTATGTGAGACAGAAAAACTAAACTGCGGGTAATTTTTTGTCTCCTTTTGGGTGCTTTGCAAGTCACTGACTGTAGCAGCAGGCAACTAATGGCCAACAGCATTCTGACAGTGCCTGCTGACAGGCGATAATGAGATTAGTGCCTTTTGATTCCATTATTAACAAGTAGCCAAAGAATCATTTGGACATGTCAGGAGCTAATGATAGGAATTAAGGGTCCCTCTAACTTTGGGGCAGCAGTTCAGGTACCTGATGCTTTGAAGACTAATTGCAGACATTTTTTCCTAAATGTTTTAAAATAAACGTATTTGTTGACATAGAACATACATGCAAAAAAGTGCACAAATCCGAAGTGTCCAGCTCGATTAATTATCACAAAGTGAACACAGCAGTGTCATCACTATTCAGGTTAGGATATAGAATATTCCTGGCACCCAGAACCAGAGACCTCTCCTCTTGCTGGTCCAAGTCACCACTTGTACCCTTTCTCTCACCAAAGGCAGCTGCACACTGTCCTGTCCTCTAGCAGCAGAAGTTAGTTTTGCCCCTGTTAAAACTTTGTGTAAGTGGAATCATATAGCATATTGCTCAAAATATCCTTGCTTCATTTGTTCAACAGAATATCTGTTGGATTTATCCATGTTAATGTAGCAATGGTTTGGGCATTCTCATTGCTATACAGTGTCCCATTGTTTGAATATGCAAAATTTTAAAAAGCTAATCTGGAAATTTGGGTTGTTTGCAGTTTTTGGTTATTTTGAATAGTGTTGTTATGAACATTCTTGTCTGTCTTTTGGTGAATGTACCCATGTCCATTGGGTACATGCTGAGGAGTGGAATTACTGGGTCATAAAGTATGTGCATGGTCAGTGTTAGTAGATACCACTCAACAGTTTTCCAAAGTAGTTCTGTCAATTTGTGTTTTTACCAACAGGGATGAAACTTCTACTTATGTCATACACTTGGCACTATTTATTTATTTATTTATACATTTTATTTTATTGTGGTAGGAACATTTAACATGACATCTACCCTCTTAAATTTTTAGGTGTGCAGTACATTATTGTTGATTGTAGATACAATGCTGTGCAGCAGATCTCTAGAGCTTATTCATCCTTCTTAACTGAAACTTTATGCCCACTGATTAATAACTTCTCATTTCCTTCTCCCCCATCCCCTGGCAACCACTATTCCACTCTTTGATTCTATGAACTTGACTGTTAGATACTTCACATAAGTGGAATCATGCAGTCTTCTTTTCTCTGTGATTGACTTATTTCATTTAGCATAATGTCCTCAAGGTTCATCCATGTTGTTGCATATTGCAGAATTTCCTCCCTTTTTTTTAAGGGTGGGTAGTAGTCTATTGTATGTATGTACCATGTTTTCTTTATCCATCTGTTGATTGACATTTAGGTGGTTTCCACATCTTGGCTATTGTGAATACTGCTGCAATGAACATAAGAGTGCTAATGTATCCCTTCAAGATCCTGATTTCAGTTATTAATATTTTGGATAAAATACCCAGAAGTTGGATTGCTGGATCATGTGGTAGTTCTATGTTCCATTTTTTGAGGAAATTCTATACTGTTTTCCATAGAAGCTATACAGTTTTGCCTGCCCACTAACACTATGCAAGGGTTCCATTTCTTCACATCTTCACCAACACGTCTTTTTTTTTTTTAAATTTGAGACAGGATCTCACTCTGTCACCCAGGCTGGAGTGCAGTGGTGTGATCACAGCTCACTGCAGCCTCTGCCTCCTGGGCTCAAGGGAGTCTCCCATCTCAGCCTCCCAAGTAGCTGGGACCACAGGTATGCGCCACCATGCCTGGCTAATTTTTGTATGTTTTGTAGAGATAGGGCTTCACCGTGTTGTCCTGAGCTCAAGCAATTCACCTGCCTTGGCCTCTGAAAGTGCTGGGAGTACAGACATGAGGCACTGTGTCTGGCCTGTCTTTTGTTTTTTTGATAATAGCCATCCTGACAGGTATGAGGTGATAACTCATGGTTTTGATTTGCAATTCCCTGATGGTTAGTGACATTGAGCATTTTTTTTTCATTGGTCATTTATATGCTGTCTTTGGAGAAATGTCTATTCAAGTTCTTAGTCCATTTTGTAATTGGGTTATTAGGTTTTTTTTTTTTAACTATTCAGTTGTAGAAGTTGCTTATATATTTTGGAGATTAACCTCTTATCAGGCATATGGTTTGCAAATATCTTCTCCCATTCTATAAGTTGCCTTTTTACTCTGTTGATTGATTTCTTTGCTGTGCAGAAGTGTATTAGTCTGATGCAGTCCCACTTGTTTATTTTTCTTTTTGTTGCCTGTGCTTTTGGTGTCATATCCATGACATCATTGCTGAGACCAATGTCAAGAAGACTTTCCCCTGTGTTTTCTTCTAGGAGTTTTACAGTCTTGGCTCTTACATTTCAGTCTATTTTGAGTTGATTTTGTGTGTGTGGTGTCAGATAATCCAGTATTTATATTTCATCTATAATAAAATCTCATTCATTTGGATTCCATCAATATAGAACTTGGTATGCATTTAGGCTAAACAGAAATTTACATTCATAGTAGCTTTTGATAGTGGGTTGAAAAGGATATTCACAATGCATTATAATATCCAGGGTTGCGTTTTTTTGTTTTTTTTTTTTTTCTGTTAAGGGAACCTATTGAGTATTCTAGAGGCTTCTTAAAAGAAATAATATGCTGAGAAAAATGCATTGTTATCTTTTAATTGAAGTCTTTAAATGCATGTATTTAACAACACTTTGCTAACCCATCTTTTATATACATGTAATCCAGAAAACTGTATTTAAAAGGCTGTGTATTATAAAATGGATATACTAAATGGCATATCTTTATTCTCTAATGGGATACTGTGGTCCTCTGTCTGTGGCTCTATGAGGGTTGCTGCGACTATGGCAGTTGATGACGTACTGGTCAAATCTTTAGATAACTTGAACCTGGAAAGAATCTAGAATCAGTAACTTTGAATGACAGAATTGGGATCCAAAGATACTGTGAGAAGCTGGAAGATGGGTGGCCCCAATCTAACGTGATAGAGTGCTGGCCCCTATGGATGGTCACCCTTCAGTAGAGTGCCTGTCAATCCCTGGTCCAATCAGCCAAGGTCGGGAGCATGACTGACTGGTTCCAGTGTGTCCCTTCAGGCTCACCCCTTCACTGGGACAGTGGGCAGAGCTGGAAACCTTAAAGAGGCAGTGCGTGATGGCTGTTTCTTGTACAACTCCTAAAATCTTGTGTCCAAGGCCTCTTTTTGCACAACTGAATGCTGGATAAAGAGAAATGATAAAGGATTCTTGCTTATATTTTCTTGGTGAAACTGGACCCTGTTTCCCTTTGATCTGGTTCTTTTGTTCACTGATAATCTCAAGGGGGCACCGTGCTTCACCTGCTGTGAAGCCAGCAAGATCTGAGAGAAGGAAGGTTGAATGAGGTTACAAGTGAGTTGTGGGATATCAGAGGTGTGAAGTGAGAGAGGTTTGTTACAGTATAGAACAGAGTGCTGGAGCTGGGAGGAGGGAGGTGAGCAAGACACAGCAGGGAGGACTGGAGCAAAGGCAGAAAACAAGAGGACTTGGGAAATGTGCTACCATGACCTCCAGAAAGTGAAGGAATGGCCAAGAAAGAAAAGGGGCCAACGAGGGGCTTGTAGTCCTTTTGTCAAAAGCATGCTGGGTTGTATATGTTAAGTTGTGTAATTTTCCTTTCAGTCTAAGTCCAAAATGCATAGAAACTTCCCCACCCCTGCTGTATTCTTGCCTGGTCCATGTGAGTTCCTTCCCATTCACAGCCTTCTCTTCCCTATTTTGGGCATGCAGGTCTAACTCAATTGTGCTTTTTTGACTTTTAAAATATCCTAGCACTCTGTGAGTGGAGGTTTATTTATTTATTGTTTATCAGTTTCATTTTTTGAATAGGTAATACTCCCATATGATTTGAAAATTAAGAGAGATGAAAGATTATGAAAAGTTTTCCTCCCATTCTGTTCCCTATCTTCCCTGTTTCCATGACAACCCCTAAAGGTAACTATTACTAGTTTCTTTTGTATTTTTTCAGAGTTTCTAAAATTTTATATGTATAAGCAAGCAAATTAAATATAGATTATGTCTTTGTCATTTATAAAAAAGATATCATTCTTTTCTTATTATTTGTGCCCTTGCTTTTTTGCATAACAAAAATACCTTCCCATTCCACACATAGAGAGCTTCCTCATTAAAATTTTATAGGTATATAGTGTTACATTTTATGGATTTATCATAATTTGTTTATTCAATCCCTATTGATGGACATTGTGCTTGTTTTCTTCCATTCACTATTAGAGCTGTAGTGAGTTACCTTAAACTGTCATTTTTGAATGTTTGCAAGTATGTCTGTAGGATAAATTCCCAGAAATTGACATACTGGGTCAAAGGGAATATGCATTTGTAATTTTGATAGAGATTGCCAAATTGTACTCCTCAGGAGCTGAACTAATTTGTACTCTCACCAGCAATGTTAGGGACATGCTTGTTTTTCCACCGCATCACCAACACAGCATGTTATTAAACTTTTGGATTTGGGCCAATATGATAGGTAAAAGAATGGTTTCTTAGTGTTTAATTTGCATTTCTCTTATTATGAATGAGATTAAGTATTCTATTATATATTTAATAGGTGTTTGTATTTCCTTTTCTGTGAACTACATGATCATATCCTTTGCCCATTTTTCTTTGGGTTTTTGTCTTTCTAAAATTGTTTTTGGCTGGATGTGGTGGCTCAGGCCTGTAATCCCAGCAATTTTGGTGGCTGAGGCAGGCGGACTGCTTAAGCTCAGGAGTTCAAGACTATCCTGGGCAACATGGTGAAACTCCCATCTCTACAAAAAAAAACAAAAAAACAAAAACAAAACAAAAATTAGCTGTGAGTGTTAGTATGAGCCTATAGTCCCAGCTACTCAGGAGGCTGAGGTGGGAGGATCTCTTGAGCCCAGGAGGCAGAGGTTGCAGTGAGCTGAGATCATGCCAGTGTACTCCAGCCTGGGAGATAGAGACCCTGTCTAAAAAAAAAAAAAAAAAATATATATATATAGAGAGAGAGAGAGAGAGAGTTTTTGGAGCTCTTTGTGTATATATGTGTATTTTTTGGTGTGTGTTTAATTTTGTTTGTGCATGTGTGTACTCTATGGGTATGTAACTGGTCCTTTTTATGTGATTGAATGGTAACCTTGTTCACATTTTTGGGTTGTCTTCTGGTTCATTTTTGGTGGCTTTTTATTTGTTTGCTTTATTTTCTGTTTTGTCATGCAAAAATTTTGCTTTATCTGAAGATGATGATTTTTTTTTTTTTTGAAGATAGGGTCTCACTCTGTTGCCCAGGCTGGAGTGCAGTGGTACAATCAGGGCTCATTGCAGCCTTGACCTCTTGGGCTCAGGTAATCCTTCCGCCTCAGCCTCCAAAGTAGCTGGGACGACAGGCATGTGCTACCACACGTGGCTAATTTTTTATTTTTTCTATAGGTGGGGGTCTCACTAAGTTGCCTAGGCTGGTCTTGAACTCCTGGGCTCAAGCAGTTTTCTGGCCTCAGCCTCCCAAAGTTCTGGGATTACAGGCATGAGCCACCACACCCAGCCGGAAGCTGATTTTTATGCAATTGAATTCATTATCTTTTATCTTATGGGTTTTGGATTTTTCATTATGGTAAATGGAATTTCTGGCTTTCTTCTAGTACTTTTATGGTTTCCTTAAAAAAAAGTTTTGTTATTTGGAATTTAATTTGGTATATGACATCATCTGACTCAACTGTGAAAGCAGTTGGGGAATCAGGTAGGAGATGAGGAGAAATGAACAAAAAGAAATCACAGTGAGGGACATGGAAGAGGAGTGAAAAGAGAATTAAAATGCTGGTAGGAGATGTGAGACTTGATAACAAATGCCTTGGAAGTTGGTAGCTATTATAATATATGGCATTTAATAATGCCTTAAATATTTTTTTTAAGACTTGAGATGTACCTAACTCCTAACTCTCACAATAAAATAGTCTTTTTTTTTTTTTTTTGAGATGGAATCTTGCTGTCACCTAGGTTGGAGTGCAGTGGCATAATCTCATCTCACCGCAATTCCGCCTCCCGGGTTCAAGTGGTTCTCCTGCCTCAGCCTCCTGTAGCTGGGATTACAGGTGTGCACCACCACACCCGGCAAATTTTTCTATTTTTAGTAGACGGGGTTTCACCATGTTGGCCAGGCTGATTTCAAACTCCTGACCATGTGATCTGCCCACCTCGGCCTCTCAAAGTGCTGGGATTACAGGCATGAGCCACTGCGCCAGGCCAGCAGTCATTTCTTTCTATAGTTTTGTGTTTCGTTTCTTAAAAGACAATCTGGAGCTGGGCGTGGTGGCTCATGCCTGTAATCCCAACACTTAGGGCAGGAAGATCGCTTGAGGCCAGACCAGCCTGGGCAACACAGCGAGACATCATCTCTACAAAAACCAAAAAGCCAAAAAACAAAATGAAGACTGCCCCCCCACCCCATAATCTGATAAAAATATGGCTCAACATGTTAAGATTTGACAAAGTTGGGTGGGTACATGGATAGGGTATTCTTATTTCTTTGTTTTAGTAATTGCACAATAGAAATAGCAGTTAAAAACAGATGGGGCAAGGCTTTGTATCCTCACGGTTGTACGAATGTACCCCAAGTGACTGATGTGCCCCAGGTATATCTGGTGGCAGAGGTGGGTCTTAAGTCCAGGCTTTCTAATTCCTTCTTGAGGTCTTTTTATTTTAGGTCATGAGCAGTTTCCTTCGTCTTTGTACTTTAAACAAACAAAGCCCAAATTTCTATGCTTACCCTCAGTATAAGAGCAGTAACTTCTTTCTGCATGTTCTTGGAGATGTGAGAATAAAGATGTCATCTTGAAGTTTCCTCGCAGTTCTCCCCGTAATCGGGAATCCTCATTTGCACTCAGAAACCATGGGTCAAGTCTGACAGAGGTCTCTGATTTGTGTTTATAAGGATATTTTCTCTGAAACTGTGGGATAATTTTTAAGTAATTTATCAAATATTTATAGGGCCAGGCACAGTTCTAGGTGCTGGGGATATTGCTCTGAGTACAACAGAATCTTTGCTTTGGTGGAGTTTACCTTCTGGTGGAGGAGAGGGGTGAAAAACGTATCAGTCAATTCATAAATGAGATAATCTCAGGTGAGATTTACTCTTCTCTGTGAAAAGTCAAAAGAAGTGCAGTGTCAGGAGATGGTGGGGGTGGCATGGAGGAGCAGGGGGCATGTTTAGGTTGTGTGGCCAGTGAGGGCTTTTCCCTGAGGAAAGTGGTCAGTGGTGTGCACAGTGACCCAAGCAGAGGGAGAAAAAGCAACCCAGGCAGAGGGGACAGCATGACTTGAGGCCCTGATATGGCAAAGAGGAATGAGCTGGGGTGCAAGGGCCCTTTGTTCCACAGGTTCAAAGCAGGGAGGAGGAGTGGTGAGAGCCGGGGCCTGACCAGCCCCGGCAGGAATGTGGCACACAGCTGCCCTGCCTCTGCCCGTCCCCAGCATTGCTAAGGTTGAATGACAGTTACTGGAGTTGATTTCTACCCCAGACGCGTGGCGCTTTTTGTTTGTTTGTTTGTTTGTTTTCTTCTTCTCATTTTAGGGCAGCGATAGGAGTCAAACCTCATCTGCTGCCCGAAGTTGTAATAAAGTCTTCACAGTCTCATTTCCTGTTCTGAGAGGACGTGCAAAGTATAGGCTTTCCTCCTCCACCGCGGAGATCTGGGACGGCAAGGCTATCTGTGGCATCGGGACGGCGGAGGCGGGGGCGAGGGGAGAGGGTCACCTCCTTTGATATTAATTCATCGGTAATGGGTATGAACAGAAAAAACCACCAAGCAGCACTGGGCAGCTCTACCGTCGTCGGGCATAATGGGTTTCCTCGCGGAGCCGCGTCTGACGCGGCAGCCCCCCAGGCTTCGGCTCAGCTCACCTGTTCCTCAGTCTCGGAAAAATGGCTGTCAATCTATTTTAAGCGAGGAAAATTGAGGATGGTTTTTCAGTGCTGTTGCTGGCTTAGTTATGTCAAGCGATTTCTTCGAAGAGTAATAATAGGTGCTGTCTTCAGAAATAGTTTAGTCACAGATGCCTAGTTTTAAAGTCTACTTACTTCCCTCCTGTCCTTTTCTTCAGTCTTATCTCCTATGCCTGGAGTCGAGTTTCTTCCAGAGATTTCCTCTCATGGAGACTAGCAGGCTGCATTTCATTTCTGGTTTCCTTCCATAATCATCTCCACCCCCTCCTCCTCTCTGCTGAACACGCATGCCAAAGGTTCTGTCAAGCCGGCCAGTTGAGCACTTTGAAACACATTGTCAAAAAACGGAATGATGTCATGCGGAAAAGAGTCAACCTGGGGGCAGCGATGTTAATAAGTTAGCTCATTCCCTCCCCCATCCCAACGTTGGATAATTTATTTTTTAACCAGTTTTTACCAACCAAATGTTAACACATATGCCTGATTGTTAACCTCCTCTGGGCACCAAACCTGTTTTTTCTTGAGTGCAATAAGTGATTATCCAACTCATGCTGCTCCGAAAAAGAGGTTTTGTTTTAATAAGCAGTTTGCAGTTTGGCACACAATGCTGAGGAAAGCAACATTATCTCCAGCAGTAAACTCTGCAGTCATTGCAAAGCTTGACAAGAAAATGATTGAGTCTGTTTGTTATACCTTTGTGGGGCTGCCACTGCTGCTGCTGATGGAAATGTTGCTGTTTATTCAGCAATGCAATAACACTTTCTGTAATTTATGGATGCACATTCCCCAGATTACTAAAGGTAATATTGTTGACTAAAGGAAAGTATACGAATGGATAGTTTCAGTTGTTGCTGTCCTTATAAAAGTGATTGACTGTTCACTTTGCACAGGAAAGAATTTGCACAGGCTTCATCCCCCTTAACAATTACAGATTTTCCTTCCTCTGACAGTTACAAATAACATGGCTTGTCCTAAGTGGTAAAAATTTACTGATTCCATGGAAGTTCACGTCAGGGGCTATGTGGATCCTGTCACCCTTATTTCCTGGCCAGCTCTCCCGCCTTGCCCCTTGGGGGTGCCAGACAAGCCATGCCTGGACTCTCGGTGGCCGTCAGCCTGAGAGAGGGGTGCCTGGCCAAGCGGCTTCCAGCCCCAGACACTTGACTTTTCCTGTAAAAGGAGCTGCTGCTGCCGCGGGATGATCCTCAACCTTGCCTGGTGCCCTGCAGTGTGTGCTTGACATCTGATCTCAGGTGGTAGAAAAACACCTTTTGACCAGTTGTTCTGTGAGAAAGATTGGGTGAAGTTGGTCCTTTTGTCCCAGTAAATGTAGACAGATCCCTGGGCCATGGAAACCTGGCCACTCTTCTCAAAGTGTTGATTGGAAGACCGAAAATGTAGCATCAGGGTGCCCCGGGTGCCCCTGTTGATGGGCTAAGGAAGAGCACACTGAGAGAGCTCAGCAGGGCTGCCCTGAACCAGAGGGCCCAGCTCTGGGGGACCGGGGAGCTGCTCAGAGGCCTAGCATTTGCTCAGTGAACGGTAGTTGGTGCTTTCTCCTAGGCCACCAGGGAATACCACTTTGGGTTTGAAGCCTGTCAGCCTCTGTGGGCTGATGGCCAACAGGTGGACAACATTTTGAGGTACCAGGTTTAGCCCTTATTGAAATGGAGAAACAAGCTGCTCAGCGAGGGGCCTTTCAGGAAAAAAGAACTTCACAGGTATATTTCAAAGTGCTGCCTTTTCTTCTTGGGAAACAAGTAGTTACACAAATATAAATACAAAATACACATAAAGCATCATATGGTTTGCAATTGGAAGTGTCCTGTATTTTCTTCTGAGCAAACTCTCAATGGGCCAGTGTAGCTGTAACCAACCAGCACTGTACTTAATATGCCTTTGTCAGCCCTGAAGTTCTCCACTGAATGATTTGTTATTTAATTGGTCATAGTAGGGGGGATCCTAGCATATGCGAGACAGTGTTTGTTAAATCTCAGTGATTGATGTCAGGAAGGCAATAGTTAACAAAAATATTATTCATCATTTTGTTAGGCCAAACACATGCTGTTGAATGGAGAAGGGTTAACATGGGAATGATCTAATGTACTTGTTCTGGGTGAATGTTGGCTTGAAGATGAACTTTAGGTGAGACTCCCTGTTTTTTCCTATCCATGCCTCATCTGTTTGCATATGTTCACTATATATTGATGAAAGATGAAAAAGAAGGCTGATTTAGTTTATGTAAATTATCTTTCTCTTATCAATTTTATAGGTAGTTGTTTGTTTCTTCCTCTATCTCATTATGTAAAGGTTCACTATGTAGTTGTTTTGGTTTATGCTTTATCAATTTTATTATGTGAAAATTTTGTTTGATTTTGACTTTTGAGCATGAAATACAAATCTTTTGAAATCCAAACATGCTTGTGAAATTCCAACCTGATTTTATTTACTAATGGCCCATAATCAAAGCACTTACTTTTGGTCATACAAGTAATTACAAAATGATGGATTTGCTGAGTGTGGTTCCCTGTTGCAACTGAAGTTCAGTCAGCTCGTGTCAGTCTTGACATTAATCAAACTGAGAAGGATCATAACAAGAATGTTACCAGGTGGATCTCAGCTCATCTAATTTGGATAATCCTAATCTCATCTAAATTTTAGAGTTCAGTTGGGTTTATAGACATTCTATTCTTTTTCTCTAAATCTTAAATTAGCCATCTAATACTGACAGCTATGTTTTGGGCCAGAGTCTTCTCTCTCTTTATATATACATATTTATGTATGTTTATATATTAGTATGTATATTATGAGTATGTATTAATTTTATAATACACATGTAATTATAATATATATAATTATAATTTTATAATCCACATATTAATAGTATTTCTGAGAGATAAGTGGTGTTATCACTCAGAAATTAAGAGTGAAAATTTAAAATTAAGAATGATAATTTAAAAGCAAATTATATGCTTTTAAATTAATATATATATATTTAACACAAACTAGATGGTTTCCTTAGTCATAATGAAGAAGCAAGTTGAAAAGACTAGAGAAATAAATTCATAAAAGATAGCATAGGAAAGACATTCAGTCCAGCTACATTGATCTCTGATCTGTACGTCTTAACCAAGTAGGTTACCACATTTTCAGAGATGATTCTCTTCATTTTTTTCTTTTTACTATACTGGAAGCTTATATTCTATGAGAAAAAAGTAATTATATCTGGAATCTTGGAGAGTACTAATAATGTGATGATAATATGATGATCTGCTTTTTTTCGCTATAGCAGTCATCACTTCTAGTGTTGTATGTTTGCATGTGTATATGTGTGTATGTATCTGTGTATTATCTATGTGAATGAATAAATGAACAGATACTGTTTACTGTAAACTTAAATTTTTACAGGCATTTCACACACATACTTTCCAAGGTAGATATGATTATGATCCCTACATGACAGGTGGTGAAACTGAAGCAGAGAGTATAAATATCACTTGCCCAATGTTACATAGCTCCTAAGTAAAAAAGCCAGGATTTAAAACGAAAATGTCCAGCCCTGGTATCTGCACTCTCCACCCTTACGTTTGCTCCTGCTGAGGAGTGAAGGTGACTGTGACAGGATGCTTTGTTGGCACCATTGTTGCTTCTGAGTTTGTCCAGTTAGTTGGATGGCCAGTCACTTTGCCCTCATCCTTGGTCCATGTTTTCTTCCTAGGAGTCTCCTTAGCAACACATCCATTCAACATGCACTTACAACAAACTCTCAAAGGCAAAAGACCAAGTTCATTTTTCCATGTGAGTATCCTGAGATTTTTTTTTTAAATGACATATAATAATTGTACATGTTTATGGGGTACATAGTGATGTTTTAGCACATACGTATAGTGATCATCAGCTCAGGGTAATTAGCATATCCGTCATCTTGAACATTGATCATCGTTTGTGTTGGGAACATGCAACGTCCTCCTTCTAGCTATTTGAAACTATGTATTATTGCTAACCGTAGTCATCCTGCAGTGCTATATAGAACACTGGAACTTACCCTCATATCTAGCTGGGATTCTATATCCTTTAACAAATCTGAGTGACTTTACATGAGCAAATGTGATACATGAGAAATTGTGCCAGTTACTTTTAAGCTGCACATTCCTCCACAGTAAGTGGAATTGGTGGGGCTTGAATAGTAGAGGTAAAGAGGTTTTCTTTTTCTTTCTTTCTTTTTTTTTTTTTGTAAACTGCTCTTTCCTGTTTAAGTGCTCATGTACTTAGTTTCTTTTTCTCCCTCTCCCCCTCTCCCTTTCCCCTTGCTTTCTCTCTTTGAGTCCCGTGTTCCTTATTTGGCCAGAGAGTTTTTTTTTTGTTTTGTTTTGTTTTGTTTTTCCAGGGGTCCACTTAATTACAAAACCATGCCTAAAAATCGTCTCCAAATTCTCAACTCCAGTCCTTCTTTTGTAATAAAGATGCAGTGATGACATCATGTGGTCTGCTGTTGATTTGAATGAAATGAGTATCTGATGAATGAATACCTTGATGTAATGTGATCATTTTTAGTAAGAAAAGTGGTCGGGGAGATGGGGCTATGGACACATGCAGGGCTTTTGTTTTGGAGAAACCTTGAGGGTAGTTAAAACAATGGCCAGTGGCCTCAGACCCCTGCCCACTCCACCCAGTCCCCCACCAGTCTAAACATCTTGCTTTGTTAGCTGGACTGGCCCCAGGTGAGCCAGGAGGGGACTGGGAGGCACAGCCCCTGCAATCTGGGATATTGTTTAAATACCGTAAAAAGCCTCCCTCATTTACTCCTTCTGAGCACCGGAGAGAAAAAAGGTGTGGTAATCCTGGCGTAGCAGGTGGTGCGACTTTCATATCAGTCTAAAATGAAACTGTGGGGATGTTTTATCCCCCTCTCTCCCATTCACTTTTTTTAATCTTTAAATAAGACGATTGGTAGCCTGTTGGCAAGAAAATGGGCCCTGAATTTTTATTCAAAGTTATACAAGGATGATAGTTGGAATTTTTGGCAGGAGGCACGCCATTGCTTTTCAGAAAGTGCTGTCAAGGGAAGCTTTTTCTGAATTACCTGCTGGGCCTGGGCGCTTTTATGTTGTTGTTGTGACAGGTAGATTTATAAGGCTTGAAATTTGTACAAATCAGTTGTCATTCAGTGCGAGCTGTCAATGTGTCAAGCTGTCAGCCTGCTGCGAGGGGACGCCTGAGGGGGAGTACAAGGGGGCAACCATGGAGAAAGGAAATGAGTTCAAACAGACCTGAAATGGAGCTCAGTTCTCGGGGTTTGCTGCCCCCGTAGAGCCGGCATTGATTTTTCTTGATGTTGAGCAACAGCAAACCTTAAATGACACGTTGTCAGCAATCTAAAGTTGCTGTTTATTGTCTTTTAAATGGCAGCAAATCATGCAGAAGAGAATACAGTGTGTATTTTCGAATTGTGCATGTTTAGCAGCATCCTGTTCATGTCACTTTTCTGGCCTGGCTGGTTTCAGCCAAGGGACCTGCTGCTTCACTGATGAGTCCAACTTTCGGTAGCATTTTGCAGACGCAGCGTGAAA
Organism: Gorilla gorilla gorilla; assembly: GCF_029281585.2. Classification (NCBI taxonomy): domain Eukaryota; kingdom Metazoa; phylum Chordata; class Mammalia; order Primates; family Hominidae; genus Gorilla; species Gorilla gorilla. Next base: position 40,155,170 of record NC_073232.2, on the reverse strand, counting down.
GGAAGCTGTGTGCTCGTCTCTCCCTGGGTTATGGCTCGCTAATAAACAGAATATTAAAGAAGCAGTGGGTTGATGCTGTTTAGCCTAAAAAAGAGAGTCGTCGTGTCCCTAGCCTGGCCTTACCTCTCTTTTAAGACAGAAGGCCTCAGCTGAGAGGGCTTTCCTGGACAGTGCTGGACGATGTAGTATGTTTTCTGAGAGAGCTGTCCATGACATCTCCTTCTACTTCAATTATTTAAAGAAAAAAAAAAGCATCAGGAAAATGCTCTGTTACTACCCAAAACAATCTGGTGAATTTCTCCATTTGTTTAAAAGCATCTTCATTCTATAGTAAATATTTGGTGTGGTTCAGATCGTCTTTGCTTGCCTCGCGTATGACTCCTGCGAGGCTTCATATGTAACTCCTTTCGTTCTCCTCCTTCCGCGGTCTTTCTTACACATACCTAGTATATAGAGAAATTTGAACCTTTTGCTAAGAAGTTATGGAGGGGGCAAAAAAGCATATTTCTGAAAAATAAAATCAAATAGACATGAAGGGCCTTACTTTTTCAATGTATGTGGCATTTAGCAAAGCAGCTGGGCTTCTGTCTAGATGTTTAAGCCTTTGCACCTTTGGACAGAGTATCCAGGCTTTAATCAGTTGTATGATTTCCGCTGATTTTGTGCATTCCTTGTCCATCAGGTGGCAAAGAGGAGAGGAGGTGGGGGCAGGGGCAAGGGAAGAGGCCAAGAAGGGGAGAGGTGGCTGGGGATGGAAATGGGAAGGTGACACTTGAGGAGCAGTCAGCACCAAGAGGTAAAAAAATTAATCTAAGATTTCCATCTAGCCATTACCGGCTGGCGTTCACGGCCTCTGAGCCTCTGAGTTAAAAAGTCTGCAGAGAGTCTCCTGGCGCTACAGAGTTTGTCTTGTAAAAGTGCAGCTGTCCAAAACATGACAGCTACAGCATTAGCAGGGCCATTAAGAGGTGTAGAACATTTCCAGGGAAATGATTTGAAAAATGACAATGCTGGCTCCTGTGTGATATTAATTATACCCTGTACTCGTGGCAAATAAGCTAAAATCGCTGGCAAGAAAGACAAAGTGAGGTGTCCTGGTTCTGACCGTCGTTCGGATCAAACAGCCACCAAGCCGGTGAGGGCTTTATGGTCCACAGGTAATTGTAGGGTGAGAGGTACATGCTGGAAACCATCAGTCAGGGCTGTGTCTGGAGGATGGTCTTATGGTGAGTATGGATTGCAGGCAGCTGGGGCAAAGCAGGATGTCCATGGAGACGGCGGGTAGTAGAAGGTAAAAGGTTGGCAGGGCTGTCCTCCATCCATAGCATGTAGATCCAAGCTGCGCTGCCCAGCAGACCTTTCTGTGATGATGGAAATGTTCTACATCTGCAGTGTCCAATATGGTAGCCACTAGCCACATATAGATATTGAGCACTTCAAATGTGGGTACTGCGACTGAGGAACCGAATTTTAAATTTTATTTGCTTTTAATTAACACTGAAATAGCCACATGTGGCTACCGTAATGGGGAGAGCAGGACCCTAGAGAGTGGTTTCTCCATAAGATTCTGAGCTGGAGTAGGATGTAGAAATGAGTGGTGACAAGAGTCAGGACTTGCACTGCAAGCCCTTCTTGGTGTAAAATAATCCATAGCTTTCTCTAGTTACTTCTTACTTTGTTATACCCTGACCTTACCCAGGGCAGTAAGCAAGAATAAGTATAACCCATTTTACAGATGGGAAAACCAAGGCCTAGGAAGATCAAATTACTTTACTTAAGGTCACAGAGTAAGTCAGGCACTAGGTCTGCCAGTGTCTTTTCTTAAGATGCTGTCTCCTTTTCCAAGGGCTCTGATGGATGACACCTTTTTCCCCCCAAGTACGTCTGTGCTACCCATTTGCTTGGCCTCAGGCTCCTGCATCTTCTTTCCACAGCATTCTTTGTCTTAACATCCAACACCTTGCGTGTGAAGGGCATGCCCAAATCTGAAACAGCTTAGAGGATGTTCCCCATTTCCCTTGCCTTGGCTGTACTTTCTGGAAGGGGTCAGTCCATTGGCCCTGTCCCCTAGGGAGCCCTCCCTTAAACCTGGCAGCCCTGCACTTCTGAATTGTGCTTTTGACCTGTGGATCAGATACATCATCCTCCTCTTGCCACTGATCCTGTAGCTAAATTACCCTATATAAACAAGCCTTTGTTATTCCTGACTGTGAGAGATGTGGTGCTGGCTCTTGTTGAAGAGGAAAATAGACCTGGGAAGAAAGAGGTCATGAGCAGGTCAAAGTGCCAGAAGAAAAGGCTTCTGGGGCTAAAGTTCCCAGATTTGGGGTTTGTGGGGCAGGGGTAGTGTGGGGTATGCTGCATGAAGACCATCCACAGGGACGTGTATGCCATGCCATGCATGTGACCACCTATTTGTATTAAGTGGAATCCACCCATGAGATTTATCAAATAAAAAATCTAAAAGAAAGCCTGGGCTAAGTTCTGCCTGGACCTTTTGAAGAAATGTTGCAATGTTGCTGGGCTATGATCTACTAATCCTTCAAGTGTGCTGAACTTGAGAAATAGCATTCACTGTTAAACCACCAAGTGCAGAGAAAATGTCTTGAAATTATAGTGTTTGGTAAATTAGAGATTGCTTGTATTTCTCCCCTTCCAGAGCTGAGCCAAGGCTGCTTTCCCTCTTTCCTTGTTTACCTTGAAAACGCACTTTGCTGCCTGTGGTGTTTCTGTTAACCTCCCTGAACCCTTGCGATTTCATTCATGTGATTTGTTATTGAATGACCTTTTGAGGATTTTACAAAACATGACCTTTTCTTGTCAAACATTCAAGGGTTTGTAAAGTGAAGCTGTCACGGGGACTCTGCGTGTTTGCTAATTATAACTAATATGTTTCCCCACATCCTTGGAAATGCAAATCACTTGTTTGTCCCATGGATGGCTGCTTTTCTTGCCTGTTGGTCTGAGATGCCTCCGAGCTGCTCAAAGGGACTTCTTCGGCCTGGGAATTCTGACTCTTCTTCTTAAAGTGAGGAAACAGGGACACTGATTTTGTTGTAAGTTAATTTGACCCCTTGGGAACAACAATGGAAGATGCAAGGAGAGAATGAAAGGGTTCAGAACAATCCAATTCTTGAGATACCAATGGGAATAATGGACACTCTCACAGTGTTCTGTGTGGTTCTAGTACCTGCCTTCCCCAGGGAAAAGAGTTTTTGTTTTGTTTTGTTTTTTTCTGGGTGGAAACAAAGGTGCAAATAAGGGAATTTTTATATACAAAAATAGAATTATAGGCAGAATCAAGGAAAGAAACATTAGGAACTTGCTTTCCATTGGTAATTTGTTATTAAATTTTGGTAATAAAAAATTTAATAGTAACAATACCTTATCTAACATCTATTGAGTACTTATCATGTGCTATACATTGTGTTCAATGCTTTACGTGTATTATCCCAATTATCTCAACTACCCTATGAGCTAGGTGGTATTATTATCATTACCAGTAACTTGCACAGGATCAGTTGGCAAAGGTAGTATTTGACATAGGGTTTTTCTGACTTGACCTTGCTATATCATCTTCTCTGTACATGTATGAATTTTGACTTATGTAGTGAAAGTGATGTATACTACTTCAAAAGCTTATTCTCTTAATGAGAAAAATACGCTGTGCGATATCTTTTCTCCTGCAGAATACTATCTTCTGTGATTGATAATCACTCGATTGAGTTATTGTCAGCTTCCCTAAATCCTGCTTTTGGGAATTCAGTGCTGGGTCAAATCATGTGCCTCATGTTTGCTGCTAATGGAAGAAGAGTTGAGTAGGGCTCCTGAGACATTTATAAAAATGCAGCCAGTGAGTTTCTTATTAGGAGGAAAAAATAACCCCCCCCCCAAATATTCCAAATGATGCACCGTTACTGTCACTAATGATTTGGAGTTAAGGGAGGAGGGATTTTGATCTTGAATGACTAAGAAATGGCTCCCTGTCTCTAAGTTATTTGTTAAAAGAGAAGGGATGGAATAGCATATGGACTGAATAAACTTCAAATTTTCTGAGCTTGGAGAAATTCCATTTGAATTGTGTGTAAATTGCTTGAAGATATTGTTTTATTTTGGTTCCTCTCCACTCAAGGTAGGGCTGTGTCTTAGAGAGGTCGGCCAGCCATAAAGGAGCTCAATGTTGGATTCTCTCCCCAAGGTCTAATACGGAGTCTCCTTTATAACATTCAAATGCTTGGCCCTGCTCCACTGTTGATCCCCCTAGTCATTTGGAAAACTCTATTTATCTAGGTAGGGGGATTACTGGGCTTTTCCAGCTTCCAAGCATAACTCCTAGGAGATGTTGTCTTTCAAATGACTTTCATGTGTTTTCCTTCCTCATTCGTTTGATAGACATAGATGCACAAAGTAATTTGTGTCTTTGAAACAATGGAAATTTTTGAAGTGTTGGCTCATATTGTTTGGAAAGGGTCATTACAACTTTATATATTAAAAAAAGTTCAGATTCAGGATAGAAAAATATATTTCACTTCTTTTATGAGTCTGTTCTCAAGAGCCAAGCAATTTGTTGTGAAAGAACGTAAGAAATACTGAGAATGAGAAAAGTTATTCATTCTATAAAGCCCTGTCCCTCCTCATACTTCTTTTTCCCACTACAGGCTTTGATTGCTTCATAAATGACCCTCAATGTGAGAGAACCTGTCCGCCCTGCTATTTCAAATGTATTGAAGATGTTTATGATGGATAGTTAGGTTTCAACTATACAGTAACCCAGCTTTCTACTAAAGAGGGCCCTTATATCTTAATGCTTAATAGCAATGGCTTATATATTTCAGGATCTTACCATTCTGGATATAGTCAGCCTCATCTTAAAGTTTTTTTTTTTTTTTAAGTCAGTATTTTATAAAGTGGATTTCGGGTGAAGAAGGAAGATCATGAAAATCTCATCTTTGGAGCTTCTCTTTTAAACTGAGTCAAGTTTAGGGTCTGTTTCATTATTAAGAATGTACTTTTTAAAAGAATTCTGTCAACTACAGTTATTGGCAGTACCCAGGGCCACGAGACACTTTGCCAGTAATTACTATCCAGGACTTGCAGCTTTCTAGTAGAAGTCTGAGTGTTTTTTAAAATCTCGAAAAATATTATTTAACTAATTCTAATATCATATAAAGCACTTTTAGGAGAATGGAAGTGTACAATGGAACACTGTAAAATTCATAAGAAGCATAAGAGAGGGAATAATTGTATTAGGTTAGTGATTCCCAATATTTTAAGGAGAAAGATGTGAGAATCTGATGAAAACTGGCCGTTAGCCTCAGAAAAATACACATTAACACAACATTTTCCATTTAATTTGAGATTCATGGATTCCCCTCAACACCATTCTTGGGGCTCTAGATAAAGCACCTTAGATTAAGAATTCTTCCCATGGCAATGAAGAATCATGCCTGGTCAAGGAGGCAATTCAGACATTGATAGGTTGTTCAAGCTTTTAAAGAATTGAGGCATAATTTTGTTTTTTTGATCATAAAATTATTGTTCCCTATGCATAAATACTGTGTTACCAGTACTGCATTGATGAGGACAGCCAAGGATCTTGATACCTATCAGCTGAGCTCTTAGAAATCTAGCCATGAACTGTTAGCTTTCTAAGCAGTGTGGGATGATAGGAGAAAAACAATGAATTTAGTGCTGGGAGACTTGGGTTCTAGCCTTTCCCCATACATTGTAATGATGAGCAAGTCATTTGACCTCTCCAGTCCCCAATTTTATATCAGTTGGATTGTGACCCCCCAATGTGCCTTTAATCTTAAAATTCAATCAGTTAACCATTCTTTTTTTTTGTTTGCAATTTGGATTTTATAAGATCAAGCCCATTTCCAAGAAGAAGGAGGTCAAGACAAATTTTGTTTCTTAGAAAAGGTTCATATTTAATTTGGGGATTTCAGAGAGTCAAGAAGAAATAATACAGATTATCTGTTACAGTAGAAATGCTGAGTTTCCTTGGGGTGAAATATAGTGAAAGATATGAAATTCTAGGAGTATTAGTGTGGGGCCAGAATGCTTTTCAGACCCACTGGGACACAAAAATTCAATTTATTTGTCATTGCTCATGTTTATCATTATTACCTCTGCCATCTTCCAGTTATTCCTTACTACTGCCTTCTTAGGTAGAGCTAAGAGTTCCCGGCAACTGTCCTGAAGTTTATCCTTGAATGAGTCCTGGGGAACTGAAATGAGCTATGTTGCTTACACAAGTTTATGGTATTGAGTATGTAAAAACTGATTATATGAATTGGAGTTATCTTGTCAAACCCAACTAAATTAGAGTTGAGAGACTGGAGGAGAAAAAGGACTCAGGACACAAATGCCTGCCCAGGGGTGATATTGTAAGCCAACTGCCAAAATACTATAATTTTAAGAACAGTTTAACCTAGTAGCTGCTGAAATGAACTGCTGTGACTCTCAGACTGGTGTTACCTGCTGCCCCATCACTTACCAATCAGAGCTTGCCCGCTTCAAAAAACTTCACTAGTGCCAATGAGTTTTCTTTCAAAAGAATACATAACATTTCTTTTTTGATAGAGCCCCAACCTTCCTTCTCTTTGTTCATGTGACATACTGAAGACCACCCCAGTCTGTGTATGCCCCAAATTGCAATTCAGTTTTCCCAAACAAAATGTTTTGTTTAGAGATTTGTCTCTATATTTTTTATTTGACTTTGACAAGTAGAAAAGGAGAAATTCGTTGGGACAACTTGCTTAGTTTCAACCTGGGTTCCTGGATTCTAAAAGAGTAACAAAGATAAACTGGGAATGCCACACAGTTCATATGACTAAATACTGTGCAGTGGAAAAGTCTCAAGACTGGGAATACAGAGACTTGAATTCTAAATCCATTTCTCCAAGTTTGATTATGAGTGGCTTCTTTATGAGAGTCCTTTCTTCCTGAATGTCTCCCTGATGTTGGCTGGATTTTTGATAGCTCAGATGATAGGAGCTGTTTGAATATAGAAGACAGTCTGTTCCACACAGTCAAGAGTCAGCCTGTTCTCCATCTGGATATGTTCCAAAATTTCCCGTGTTTGCCCCAAGCAGAGAATCACACCTAGAAAGTTTGTACATTGTGGGATACTTAACTAAAACATTTTCTTCCCCAGCAGTCGAAGGACAAGAAAAGGAGAAGTTAAACATATTGAAAGGCCACTGATGGAACACTTTGATCTGATTGGAGAGTGACAGCAGGACCCTTGTCCTAACGCATCCTTTCTGGGCACATTCTAACCCCTCCTGCCACTGCTCTAATGTTAAGAGTGATTGGAATGAAAATAATTATCAGTATTTCAAACATGAAGAAACTGAGTTGCAGAAATTAACTTATCTAAGGTCATGGCGAAGCTGGGACAGAAATCTACATTTCTTTGGCTTGAATGGCCAAGTTCTTTGTGTGAGCAGTTGAAGGAGAAAGAGTGATGGCTGCGGTTGGGAATTGAGTACTCTCTTGCGGTCTCACCTCCTCCCAAATAAGCCTTTCTTTCTTTCTTTTTGAGACAGGGTCTTGCTCTGTCACTCAGGCTGGAGCGCAGTGGCGCAATCATGGCTCACTGCAACCTCTGCCTCCTGGACTCAGGTGCTCTTCCTACCTCGGGCTCCCAAGTAGCTGTAACTACAGGTGTGCACCACCATGCTCAGCTAATTTTTGTATTTTTTGCAGAGATGGGGTTTCATCATATTGCCCAGGCTGGTCTTGAACTCCTGGGCTCAAGTGATCCACCCGCCTCAGCCTCCCAAAGTGCTAGGATTACAGGCATGAGCCACTGCGCCTGGCCAACCCTGTTTTCTAATGGTAAGATAAGTAAAGTTCACTGCTGGTAACTCCTTCTCTTAAACCCAACCAAAGTGAAGCCAGTCTTAACATGTGCTCTTGCATGGGTATGTCTGTATTAAGTGTGTGAGAAGGTAGACTCTTAACTCTCTTACCATGTAGCTGAATTTCTTCTCTGTTGATTCAGAAATGGAAAGAAAATGTCAGAACTCCTGTAGTGCCTTTAAAACAAAGGTGCAGTGAAGGTATTGAAACCAGAAATGAAAATAAGTGGGCTATTTTTAGAACCGAGGTTCTATTTTCTCACTGACTCCCAGTTTCTAGTTAAGGGCAGAGTCCATTCCGGGCTACATGGGCTCTATTGGTGCCCTTCCAGAAGCCTGCATTTCCACTGCACCTTTCTATTTCAAATGTTAAAGGACTGGGGACATTTATAGGAGGTGATGGTCTCTTGGCACAGAAGACTGTCTCCCAGAGCTGCCGCAGTGTTTTTTCATCCCTTTCTTCTCACTTCTTTTCTGTTTACCTTTGGCTTGAGTAAGTCGATTGGCATGTCTCTTTATATTGGGAAAATTCACTGTTTGCCACAAGCAAGAGAGAAGGCAGAAAGCATGGATACAAACAGATCTGAGGGTATTTTTATGTCTGTATCTCTATTTCTGGGGGCAAGGGACAGTGTTGCCATCCATTAAACATTTATTGTATTAGCAACCTCTGGCCGTCCCTGCTAATGGAGGGAAAGGATGTTATGATAATCCAAAATAGCACAAAGTTCCCAGTTTTAACAATTTGATTTGGCAGTGCATTACAATAAAATCCCATGAATTCAACCTAATTAGGAAGGAGGCCAGTTTGGATTAGTGAAGCCCAAATGATATTTTATGGAAAATTGATTTTGTAGCTTCCAAATTTATGCAGCCACTTGAATTAGATATCAAAGTCTACAATACAAATTCCCGGAACAGTTTTAATGACTAGTTAAAAATACTTGGCATTATATTACAAAATGTTAGAGAAATGGTTACTTCCAAAGTGATCAAGACATTTCAGAACAGTCCTCTTGAGTTTTAACTATCTTCTGAAAGTCTTTCCTATCTTGTATTTATGAACAAGGCCTTTCTTGACATACGATAGGAAAGTAAATGCTTGTTAAAATTTCTTCAAATTTCCAGTCTGTTAGATTCGAATGAATAAAATTGACCTACATGATATTTTCCCCTCAGCAGATTTGTTGTCTTAATTCTGTTATGTTAAAGCTACTACAGATGGGAAGCCATTTCATGTAATACTGTATTTCTTTGGATGTTCTTATATTGAACTATATTTTTCTATTGATACAGGTGATAATTTTGTAGTGCTCTAATTTATACTGGGCCCTTCCACTTTTAGTTTTTAACACATGATTTTCTCAGGTCCTAACCTTCTTTTCCTCCACATTTAATTATCTGTAAACAAATGCTAAAGCATTACAGATGAGCATCTTTTTCTTTTTAAGGGAGAATCACTGCCTTGTTTTGGTTTTGTAACAATAGCACTGTCTTCATTCCTCATGTGCAAGCAAGTGAGGTGACTTAGTGATTTCCAAATGACTGGCTGCACTGGAACCACCCAAGGAACTTTAAAAAATTGTGATTCCTAGGCCCCACTCCTGGAGATTTTGATTCAGTGGTTTTTTTTTTTTTTTTTTTTTGGAGCCCAAGATTTTCTATTTTTAACCAGCTCTCTGGTTGCTTCTGTTAGGTATCCAAACATGAAGTGGTTGCCTGGAGTGGTTAAAAATCCATTGTCCATATCCTAGCTATTGTGAATAATGCTGCCATGAGCATGGGAGTGCAGATATCTCTTTGAGATACTGATTTTATTTCCATCAGATATATACCCAGATAACCAAGAGAGGGAAACAACCTAAGTGTCCATTGATGGATGACTGGATAAAAAATTGTAGTATATATATATACACAACGCAATATTATTCCACCTTAAAAAAAGAAGGGTGTCCTGCCATTTGCAACATGGATGAACCTGGAGAACATGGTGACATAAACCAGACTTAGAAGACTACTGCATGATCTCACTTATATGTGGAATCTAAAATAGTCAACCACATAGAAGCAGAGACTACAATGGTTGTTACCAGGGGATGGGGGGCCAGGGAAATGGGAAGGTTGTTGGTCAAAGGGTACAAAGTTTCAGTTATGTAGGATGTAATAAGTTCTGGAGACCTAAATGTACAGCATGTGACTATAGTTAATAATATACCACTGTATACTAGGAATTTGCTAAGAGAGTAGATCTTAAGTGTTCCCACCACACACAAAAAATGGTAACTATGTGAAGAGAAGACTACGTTAATTAGTTCGACCATAATGTTCAGTTCACTAACGTACATGTATATCAAAGCATCATGTTGTATACCTTAAATATATATAAATTGTATATATTAACAATAACAAAACCCATGAGCCATACAAGGGCCCAAGTTTATTTTGCATCTGCTGTACACAGATCCAGAGTTGGTTAGTTTGGGAAGCAGTGGTATATTGTGAGCCTGCAACTGTGAAGTGGGGGGCATAACCCTTTAAGTGAGGATAAGGCTGATGAGTCAGATCATGTTTGCACTTCACACCAGGGTCTAGCTCCTCTCTGTTCACTGTTTCTTCCAAAGAATCCCTTTTGGTTACTGTCTCTGCCTGGGTCACCTGTCTTGATCAAGGGCCACATTCCAAGCCTTGGTCTTCAGAGAACTTCAACACGACCAACAGTTTGTCTGGTGCAGTGACCCTTCACTATACTCACTCTCGTCACCTGCACGTACTCTCAAAGAGTGTACATCTTCTCATCAGCTCTCCCTAGTTTGTTCACGGGCCACAGTGGAGCTTGCACAGCACCTAACTGAACGCTAGCTGCCCTTGAGGTCATTAGCATTCAGGGTTGTGCTAGCATGCAGCCAGCACTCTCTAGGTTGGGAGGTGGGGTTAGAATCAAGGAATCAAGCCCAGAGTATTAGAAACAGGAGGCTCCAAAGAAAAACTCCCTGAGGAGGCTTGGTATGAAGCTTTGAGGCCGCTGCTTGGAAATGGGCTTTGTAAAGACACCCACACCCACACCATTACTTTGTAGGGCTGTTCATGAGTGAAGTGTCAAGTACTGGGGTTCTTGTCAATGGCAATTAATTGGAACTTAAAATTCTAGTTTTTGAAAGTGACGTTTAAGAAATAATCACCAATGAGCTTCATTTGAACAATATCTGTGGCCATACCATTGTCCATTGGCCTTCCTAGTGGTCAATCTCTGCCCTCCAGCACCTACTTCTAGAAGGAGTAAATGTGGCATCTTGGGCAAATTCAGCATCTTTCCCCTTTTAAGAAAATTGATTAAGTTGATGTAAGCATTTCATTTTCTTAAAAAGTTGCAAAATTAGAATAAAATACTTTGCCAGGTGGTAAGCATTGTGGATAGGTGTAGTGCATTGGAAGGAGCCCTAGCCTGGGCGAGGTGAGAAGCCCTGAGTGTGTGCTATGATGAGTCTTGCAATTACAGAGCATGATGTGAGCCTCAGGTGGAACCAGGCTGTGATATGCGTGCTCTGTGTGGTCCTCTTGTGGGAGCAGGCATCCACAGTCACCTTTTTTGCCCAGAAGGTCATCAGTAGGCAGGGATGTAGTCTCCCTAGTGAGAAGAGGCTGTTAGACTTTATTGGCCCAGTAAGGGAAAGAATGCCCAGTCTCCAGGACTTGGCCCAAGTGTGGCACATCCCAAAGATCTCAGACCTACACTAGAAGCTTTTCTAGGTGGAGTGTATAGTATATTCTAGGACTGCAAAATCCTGCTAACTTGGACAAACTGCGTAAATTACAGCTTCCGAACTGGTGAACATACTTAATTTTTTAAAAAAGAAATACAGCTTTATCACTTAAAATTGTGATAAGATACATGTAACATAAAATTTGCCATTGTAACCATTTGAAAGTGCCATGATTCAGTGGCACTTAGTACATTCACAAGGTGGTGCAACTGTCACCACTATTTAGTTCTAGCTTTATCACTTTTAAGTATAGATAATATTTTGAAATAACTGGCAAATTCTTTCTATTGAGAAGTAGTCCTCATTAATACTCATGTAGACACAGACACACACCACACCTCCCACATCCCTCACCACAAACACACACCCCACACACATCATACACACACCCCCACATACAACATACACACCCCCCCACATACAACATACACACCATTCCTCCTCATACTCCCCTACATCCCACATATACACACAGCACTCCCTGACACCACATAGACAAACACATACCACACCCCCACATACACACACACCACACATACACTCGTATATGTAAATATACAAAGTACAGTATATTAATTTTATAGTCTCATCATGGCCAGAAGGACCTTAGAGAGTCTCTGTCCAACTCCATGGATGAGAGAACTGTGATCATGGCCAAGGACTTTATGGGACTGGCCCATGTTCGGGTGGCAGAGGCAGGCCCAGGTTCCCCAGTCCTGACACAATGTATTTTCTTTAATGTCTTTATAATAGGCAGTACATGTTCCCTAAAATGTATTGTTGAACTGAAACCTGTAAGAATCATTTATTCTCTTTGTATGAATGTTTTTCCCTCAAGTCTTGTTTACATTGTGAGCTTTCATAGCAAACCCTTTCTTTGGCCCGACTTAGGCTAAATTTTACCGCAAATTCCAAATGATAGGAGTCGTAAATTTTTCTTTCTCCTGAGTTGGCCTTGTTCTGGTGGAAACTTAATGTGTGTGGAGTAATGAACTATTCTGCCGAGGGGAGGTGGACTTGGGTGACAGCGTGCCTCTACTCTTACAGGGTTTGGGGTGGTATGAGGTTGGGGACAGGGAAGGCTGCTGCAGAGGCCGGAGCTGATGGGGCACTCAGACAGGGGGAGCACAGGGTGAGAGGGGCAAGGACCCCTAGAGAGAAGCCCTGCCTCTTTGGTGTCCTTTGGAGGCAGAAGGTAGGCATTAGGAGTGATGATCTGGACAGGTCCTGTGTAGCTGGGCGTTTGTGGAGGCAAGTGCAGCCCTGATCTACTCTCAGTTGTTGGACAATGGCATGGGCTTGTAAAGTCGATCTGTGAGCAGGACCTTTATCGGAGTCCACAGTGGGTGTGTAGCTGCCAGTGCTTGACTCTGGTTTCGTTTCCTTTTTATTGTAATAAAATTTACCATTCAAACTATTTTTAAGTGTACAGCTCTGTGGCATTACCCACATTCACATTGCTGTGTAACCGTTACCACCATCCATCTCCAGAACTGTTTTTGTCTTCTCAAGCCAAAACTCCATACCCATTAAATAGCCACTTGCTATTTCCCCACTCCCCTCCTCCCCTCAGCCCCAGGCAGCCCCCATTCCACTTCCTGTCTCTGTGAGTTTGACTACTCTAAGTTATCTCATATGAATGGATGCATACAGGACTTTTGTCCTTTTGTGACTGGCTTACTTCTGTTTTCTTAACATGACTTTATCAGCAGCTAGCCCATACAGTGCTTCTGGGAGAAGTAGAGAAATGTGCTCCCCTTCTCTGGGTGGGTGTAACCCCTGGCCAGAAATTGAGCTTGGCAAGCACAGTATAGGTTGGATTTCAGTCTCCACCTGTCCTTTTGGCCAAATGCCATCAGCTAGTGCACAACCTGAACAACTGTTCGACTTGGTCCTGTGTATCAGGTCTGCAAAAGGAGATTTCCTTTTGCCCTGGAGCCCCTGGCTGGGTGTCCTCCCTGTTGATACTTTTTTGGTCCCCTTCTCCTATTCCCCAGTTCCCTCTGCTGCCTTAAGGTTCAGTTTTGTTGATTTGCCCCAGACTGGGACCTCCAGAGAATAAAAGGCCAACAGAAAAGGTGAATGGGGTTTCTAGAACAATATAACTCATTCAAATGCCATTTAGTGTGGGCTAGGTACAAATGACTTATGTGGATTAGATTTCCTTTGGAAATACCCAGGGGGTTAAAAATTAAGAGGAGAAGTGTGTAGAAAAATAAGTGCGAGGTTTTACTTATGCAGTGCCTTTGAAGACTAGTTGAAATATTTAGCAAACTGAAAATGCAGCTGGTTGAATGTGCTCTGAACCGTGCTGGGCCCTTTAGCCTACCTCTTTTAATAAACCAGTGGCTGAATTGAAAGCAATCTAGGCAATAATGAATATTCTTATAAATCTCTCTGGTTGAGAAACTCTAAAAATATAGCCAGATCCCAAGCAGTACCTATTTCCTCTTAATTCTACTATAATACTTGAATGATCTTTTATAAGACATTAAACTTTAATTGATGCCTTTTACTAAGCAGATTTTAAAAGCAGCAATGTCAGTAATTGAACTGATCAAGATGACTTTTGTTTATTATGTATGATGTGGAAAGAGGCTTTTATAAAATGTTATTTTTGTTCTGATTTCCAAAGGGTTTGCTTATTTATTTACTTATTTTATTTATATATTTATATATATAAATATATAAAAATATATTTTTGAGTAGTGGATTTAGAGAGGCAATAGTGTGGATAAGAACTGATAAGCACAAATTTTCATGCCCTCTCACTGTGAAAGTATTAGAGAAAATATTGATGCAGAACAAGGAAAAAACTGTGTAAAATAAAGTATAAAATGAAAAAAAAACCTGGGTAAAATAATCTAGTGGAGACATTTCTCAGAGTATTAACTTTGGTGGGGAAAAAAAAATGGAAGGTTGAGATTTTGCTCATGTCAGAAGACTTGGCCCAGCCTTTCAACTTTGCTATTGCTTTCGTTGGTTTGCTGTGCTAAGAGCATTACTCAAACGTATGCTATTGTGGTTGAACTTCTTCTTTATCCTTCCTTCTTTTGACGTTCCTGGGCAAGGCTGTCTTTACTCAGGACACGCATGTTACACAGTGGGGAAAACTGTAGACTTGAAAACCTTGCCAATTTTTTTTTTTTTTTTTTGTAGCAGTTAACTGTGGCTCAGGATTAAACAGTAAGAGCACTATCTGGCTTTCTTCCTCTTTTCTTCCACAATCCCCCCCCTTCCTCCTGAGTTTGGTCATTAGTTTTGCTGCCTTTGGAGTTTTAAAAAGTTGGATTGTTTCTCTGTTATAAAAATAACACATACATCAGACTTGCAGATAGCTACTAGCCAAGAAAAGAGGCATTTTAGGGGCAGTGAGGGACAGGGGTGGAGACCAGGCAATGAGTGGTGTCCTAAGAAACAGAGAGGATGGAGGGGAACATTGTTGTGTGGACTGGTACACTGGAAATATTTATGGATCAGACAGTATCTCTAAATCTCTCTCCTCCTTATCTGCACATCACTCTCGCTTTTTTCATCCCTACCCCTGGGGCAGCTGTCTCATTTTCTAGGTAAAGAAAACCAAGAGGATTCTGCAGCATCTTTAGGTGTGATTGCTAAGGGTATGGTGTTTGCAGAGTTCTCCAGGTTTCATCTTGTTTTTTCACAAAAACAAGATTTCTTATGCAAAATGGGTCACCAAACAATTTCTTCAGAGCAACAGCCAGTGTTTCGTGCAGGGGAGATGTTAGCAAACCACTGACATATGGATGTGATCTCTGTTACTTTGACCAGATTCGGTTTCTACAGAGTGCGTGAGAAGGGAAGATAAATTTTGTCCTAGTAATACTGTAGCGACTCATAAATAAATGGTTACCCTTTGGTGCTTGCAGTTTTCATTAAAGCCGCCTGAGCTTTGTTATTGACACCATAGGTTGCCTATTCAGGGAAATGCAGTAAAATTTATCAGTGTGCTTTCTACACCTAATAAATCATCCAAACAGGGAACCATATGGCAGATAAGACCTTGAAAATGTGGCTTCAGCATGTGAGGAGTCAAGTTGCTGAAATCTTGAATGATTAGAGCCTGCACATTTTCTTCTGGAATATCTTATAGTTATTTTACATGCCATTTTCTTGTTCACCCTATCACCCCTTTGTCTCTCTCCCTCTCTCGTTCTTTCTTGCTCTTCCCTCTCTTACTTTCCTCTAGCACCATCCTTTTCTGGCCATTCTTTCTCACTCTTTGTTTTTCTTTTGGGTGGGGGTCTGGCTGTGATTTCAGCTTTAAAATAAGCATCCAGAGCAGATAAGACGTTTTTATAATGCCTTGCTGGTAGGAGGAAGAGGGGCAGGGAGGAGCAGAGACTGACGGGAAGGGATGATGTATGTGGCGGCTGTGTCCCCACTCTCCTCCAGCCCATTGTCATTAATCATGGCCATTAGTTTTTTTCAGAGCTGCCTTGTCTGCACAGTGCCTCAGAAAAGCCATTGTTTTTTCATGCCACAGACTAGGGGAGAAAAGGGAAGAAAGAAACCCCAGCACTTTTTTTCTCCCCTCTCATTCTGCCTCCAGAATCTCCCTGCTCTCCTGCTATCTCTCTGCTCCTCTATCCCAGCCCAACTTCCTTTCCTCTTCCTAGAAGGGATGGTGGAGAGGAGAGGGGGGCACTTCAGTCCCTGTGTTTATATATTTATCTGACAACACAACATGGGCACACAGTTGTGATGCATGCACTGAGTAATAGCTGTGTTACTCATGATGCACTGTTTAATTTACAAGGAGATTTTGTGGATATCAGTGGTGTTTGTTTTTTTTTTTTTCCTTCTCTTTTGGAATCCTGGACTGGATATCCTTGTTGTAACCTGAGGACACCAGCAAGATAGGAGGCATGTGCCCATTGTGGAACATCTGTGTTCAGTGGCTGGAAAAGAGGAGGCTGGCTGCTCCCTGGGGAGATGTAGTTAGGTGCTCACCAAGCCTTGACCGTGTCTTGGGGACTCCCTCACTGCTAAGTGGCGCATTTCAAGAACAGCCATGGCTTATGATCAGTTGACTCTGCCCAGTCAACTTGGGTGACTCTAGGTGTTTAACGAAGGATGTGGCCATTGTCCTTTCTCTCATCTCTGCTAATTAAAGACTTGGGCTTGAGGAAAGAGACCTTGAAGACTGCAGTGGTTTTCTAGCTCTCAATGACAAATCATAACTGAGTCATTATGTATGATATCTGACTGCTCAAGATACTAATGTCTTAAAAAATACCCATAGTGTTTTGTAAAATGTGACAGCCAACATCAAAACAAGACCACATACAGGTTGAGTAGCCCTTATCCAAAGTGCTTGGGACCAGAAGTGTTTTTTATTTTTAATTTATTTTTGATTTTGGAATGTTTGCATTATACTTACCAGTTGAGCATCCCTAATGTGAAAATCTGAAATCCAAAATGCTCCAATAAACATTTCTTTTGAACATCAAATTGGTGCTCAAAAATTTTTGGATTTTAGGGTATTTCAGATTTGGGTTTTCAGATTAGGAATACTCAACCTGATGAAAAGTCTGTATGACAGCTGCATTTAAAAGGAAAAAATCCTTAATTACTCCCAGATATGAACACAATTATTTGAACTAGAATCCCTAAATATTGTTGAGTAGAGTACTTATTCTAATGGAAATATGGCTGTGATATGCTATTAATACATCAGTTGAATAGTCATGGTATTGGAAAAAACATTAATGAGCAAGGAACCAGGAGAGCAGAGTTAATGGTCCTTTGACTTCAAGGCTGTGTAACCTTAGTCAAATTACTTTATGTCTCTGAACTCCATTTCCTTCTGTCAGATGAGATGGTTGGCTTTGGATCAGTGTTTCCCAAAGTGCCGGATAATGGGTGTCACAGGAAATGATTTTAGGCGGTATACTGAATGGACTTTTAAAATTTGTGTTTGTTAAATAATGTTGGCTATCGATTTATGACTGTGACTTTCATATTTTAATTTCTGAATTAATAGGTATATTAGTCTGTTCTCACGATGCCGATAAAGAAATACCAGAGACTGTTTCTTTAATTTATAAAGAAAAAGAGGCTTAATGGACTCAGAGTTCCACATGGCTGGGGAGGGCTCACAGTCATGGCGGAAGGCAAAGGGGATACAAGACACGTCTTACATGGCAGCAGGCAAGGCAGGCTGTGCAGGGGAACTCCCATTTACAAAATCATCAGATTTTATAAGACTTATTCACTACCATGAGAACAGTAGTAGTAGCAGTAGCAGCAGCAGTAGCAGCAGCAGCAGTAGTAGTAGTAGTGGTGGTGGTGTTTATTTGATTCAATTATCTCCACCTGGCTCTGCCCTTGACATATGGGGATTATTGCAATTCAAGGTGAGAGTTGGGTGGGGACATAGCCAAACCATATCAACAGGAAAAGTAAATCAATTAAAGGAAAAAATATTAAGTACATAATAGTACAGCTGCTATAGAGATATGGCAAAAATTATGATGTGGTACCCAGATGACCAAAAATTGTTAATCTCCACCCAAGATAATTGGAGTCTATGAGTTAAATGGTATGCCTGGTATGTACATAGAGCTTCTCTTAGAACTTTAAACATGTTTTGTATTATGTTCTTTGCTATGTTTGACTATTTTCTGATAATACAGCAAAGCTAATTTTAGTGTAGATTATGTCTGAGTTATCTCAAAATTTGGTTTTATGCAATCTTTATGAAGACAGTTGTATATATGTGAATCAGTAGCTTTGTAGCATGACATTGGTGAAATCTGAACACCTGACACATAGTGCTAAGACTCCATAGAGCACTTCTTGTATGGTTTGATTTGAAGGGATTTAGAAAGGCTAGAATATATCACCAGATTCTTTCTGCCAGGGTGTCTGAAATTCCTGTTTTCCTCTTTGCAGTTTCAATGGTTTCAAATAGAAAATGTATTTACTAGTAAGTGGAAGTAGACTATCATAAAGACAAAACCTTAAAGTCACTGGCTAGGGATGATCTAAGTTGGCCTCAGTGCTTGGGAACCACTGGATTAAGGTCCAGATGATTTCTATGAAAGTGTACATTTGGGAAAAAGGCACTCTGTAGCTTTAGCAGCTATTGTGGCCTTGGCTGGAGCTACTTTATCAGATAAACTGTAGTCACCTCCAAGGCGTATGTGCATTTAGATATGAGGCATTCAGGTAAGATCTAGATCTTGGACAGTTCTGGATGGGACAGTGCAATGGGAATGAGAAGCCCAGGGAGGCCCGAGTGGCAGCATAAGGGCACGTAGGGACGGCTGCCAAGGTTTCCCATTTACAACCTCTAAGTGGAAGGAGTGTGCTCTTATCATTTAGCAAATGGCTGGTTGGGAGTACATGGTGGCAGCTTGTGTCTCACTCTTATTGGGAGAATTTGGCCAACTCAGAATGTTTGAGTGTCCCCTTCTGTGTTAAGTCGTTTTGTAAATCTGCACTCTGATGAAATAATTTGTATTCTCAGTGCACTGCTTTTATTATGCTGCTCTCCTTCTCATGAACCATTCAGTGGCTCCCACCAACTAGTAGAACCAAGTAATCTTTTTAGTTTGGCACTCACTGCTCCCCTCTGTCTTTTCTTTCTGGACTTCTCTCTCACTTCTTCTCTGTCTACACATCTGCTCCAGCCAAACCATTGCATCACCTCACAGTCGCAACTTGTTCTTGCTCATTTTTCAGGACTGCTCCATCTCCCTGGATTGCCCCATGGGTTCCTTTCTCTCTCAGTCTTTTGCAGTTCTTGAGGTCAAGCACCATTTCTGTTTCCTCCATAAAGCCTCACACCACAGTCTATGCATGTCTGAGCCTCTGCTCCTTTGGAAAAGAAGTCACTAGGGTGGAGCAAGCAGTAGGAGACCTGGCGCTACAGAAGACTGACCTTGGGCAAATCAACCTCGCTAGGCCTTTGTCGCCTTGGCTAGAAGATGAGAACTTTGAGAATAAACATCTTTCCTCTCTCCTAGGAAGACAGGATGAAGTGATGAATGTAGAGAAGCTTTGTGAATATCAACACACTGTACTCATCTAAGGGATATTCTTTGGGAATTAATCGTAGACTGACTTGAAACTGCTCTTGTATTGCTGTCTTATGATGCAATTCACCTGCTGTATTGTTGTTTAACATTTTTCTGCATCTGTCCTGACTCTAAGTTGGCATTTTCTTCTCTTTGTAAGTAATTACAGACTTACGAAGATGCTATTCATTACAAAATAACACTGTAAAAGTGATGGAAAAATTTACTTCCAAGATCCATTCTCTTTAATTCTTTCTTTTCTTCCTTTTTTCCTCATAGTAAGCACCTATCCTTATGTAGTTGTCTTTACCAGACTATATATATATATATATCAGACTATATATATATGACTATATATATATCAACAATATATATATCAACTATATATGTATATCAACTATATACATATCAACTATATATATATCAACCATATATATATCAACTATCTATATTATATATTATATATATTATATATTATATATATATTATATAATATATATATTTGACTCTTGAACAATGTGGGGGTCAAGGGCACTGATTCCTCTGTGTAGTCACATCTAATAAAATTAACATAAACTTTGACTCAAAACCTAACTACTAATAGCCTAATTTTGACCAGAAGCCTTACCAATAACATAAACAGTAGATTAACATATATTTTGTATATATATTATATGCTGTGTTCTTATAAATAGTAAGCTAGAAAAAAGAAATTAAGGAAATCGTAAGGAAGAGAAAATTATTTACTCTTTTTTTTTTTTGAGATGGAATTTCACTCTTGTTGCCCTGGCTGGAGTGCAATGGCATGATCTTGGCTTACTGCAGCCTTTGCCTTTGCCTCCCAGGTTCAAGCAATTCTCCTGCCTCAGCCTCCCAAGTAGCTGGGACTACAGGTGCGTGCCACCACTCCTGGCTAATTTTTTATTTTTTATTTTTTTGTATTTTTAGTAGAGACGGGGTTTCACCGTGTTAGCCAGGTTGGTCTTGATCTCCTGACCTCGTGATCTGCCCACCTCGGCCTCCCAAAGTCCTGGGATTACAGGTGTAAGCCACTGCACCTGGCCGAAAATATATTTACTCTTAAGTGGAAGTAGACTGTCATGAAGGTCTTTATCCTTGTCATCTTCACATTGAGTAGGCTGAGGAGGAGGAGGAGGAAGAGGAGGTCTTGGTGTTTCAGGGGTGGCAGAGGCGGAAGAAAATCCATGTACAAGTGGACCCATGAAGTTGAAACCCGTGTTGTTCAAGGGTCAGTTGTATGTATGTCTATACCCCCTATCCTGTTGTCCGGTTTAGAGTACTGTTCCTTTGTGTATCTGCTGGATACTCTCGAGGGGAAGCTACCTGCAGATCTTAGCGAAATTTCCCTCCCAGAGTTTGTCATTCATAGCCCGTGAGTAGGTTTGCAGTACACACTGCTGATTTTAATCAGTGTCAGCAGTTGTAGTTCATTGCTATGTTAGAGGATACATGCTCTAGGGTGAAGGGCAAACACACAAAGCCCCAAAGGTTTTTCTATTCTTGGGCTGAGACTGAGAGAAAAATACCCATGGTGTAGTGTTCCTCTCCCAACCTTTATTTCTAGCTCATTTTCTCTGAACGTTTCTTCAGCATCACAGTCTCTCTCTTCTGAAGATGATCCCATCCTACACACTGGCTCACTGTGAGACAGCAACTCTCCTTGAAGTACAAGCTGCGGGGAGGCAGCATTTACTTCAGGGTTTGGTAGATCTGGGTTTACAGTTGGCCTCTGCAAACTGTACTCTGGTCATAGCCAGACTGCACTCTGGTCATAGCCGTGTGACCCTTGTGTGCAAATTGCTTAATTTCAATCTTAGTGTCCTCATCTGTAAATGTAGCAGTGTATGTTCAAGGGCCTAGCACAGTGCATTCAGTCATTTTATGATGTTCAATTTCTTATCTTTCTTTAGTCATGCTTGGTCCTAAAAGCATTAGCCCAGCTTTCCTACCATGTTGTGTCATCCACACTCATCTTGGGTGCAGAGTCTGCTACCAAGGCAGCCAGCAAGAGTCCTGGGCAAGCACACTGCGAACAGGCCCTCCAAAATGCACAGCCTGAGAGTGCACACTGCCTGCTCCCTGGAAGGACAGTTGGAACATTCACAGACCAGGCCTGGTCATGTTTTCATCAGGGAGGCCAGTCCCTTTTTAGCTTACTTTAATCTTGACTAACAGTATCAGAAAAGCAAAATATTGAAAGAGATGTACCTGTTATGGAATAAAAGTTGTACAGTTCAGGCATGTATGCAAAAACTGAACACACTTTCATTTAAAATTTGTGATGTAGGCAGAACATTTCATTAAAAAATATCAGCCTTGATAACCTAGGTGTATGTAGATAAGTCTCAGGTTGAGGAGCTGGCTGATTGTTGTTGGTTCTGCTGTGGGTTTTGGCTCGGGGTTGGGCTTCTACAGCAGTCATTTTAGGTTAGTATTATTTCATGTGCCCTAATGCATGATCCTGGTTGTGCAGAAGTGGTTCTTGGAGGTTGATGCCTTGTGATCTCACTCCTCTGGTCTTTGGTATATACAGTCTTGCTCACTTTGAATGGACTTCCCTTTCCTCTTAAGCAATGTGACTTGTCACACTCCATCACTCCAATTTTGACTTGCTTTTCAAGACCTGGTTCAAATCCATCTTCTTTGTAAATTCTTCCCTAAATGCCCCATCTTAGTGACTGTGAGTTACTCCTGTAATAATGGCAGGGTGGGTATTACATTTGGCAATTAATTCTTACGACTTTGTGGTTTCTATTCTATTGCTATTTTGTTTTTGCTTTTTTCATTTTTAACTTTTTTATTTCAATAGGTTTTTGGCTAACAGGTGGTGTTTTGTTACATGAATAAGTTCTTTGGTGGTGATTTCTGAGATTTTGGTGCACACATCACCTGAACAGTGTACCCTGTACCCAGTGTGTAGTCTTTTATCCCTCACCACCTTCACCATTTCCCCTGTGTCCCCAAAGTCTAATGTATCATTCTTATGCCTTTGTGTCCTCATAGCTTAGCTCCCACGTATGAGTGAGAACATACGATGTTTGGTTTTCCATTCCTGAGTTACTTCACTTAGAATGATAGTCTCCAATTCCATCCGGGTTGCTGCAAATACCATTATTTCGTTCCTTTTTATGGCTGAGTAGTATTCCATTACACACACACACACACACACACACACACACACACACACACACCACATTTTCTTTATCCACTCATTGATTGATGGGCATTTGGGCTGGTTCCGTATTTTTGCAGTTGCAAATTGTGCTGCTTCCTATTGCTATTTTGAACTTCACTTTGAACTTTGTGGTTATCCTTTTCCACACATGCGTGTGCCTGCCTTTGTACTTCTTTCTCCACAAAGTCTCATGCAGTGCTCAGCACAGAGTAGGTAATCAAAAAAATGTTCTGTTGGTGGATTGGAATGAATGACTTTTTCCTCCCCATTCTCATTCTCCCAGGAAGCTATTCCTTTTCCATTCCTGGATAAGCTACTGTGCCCAGTGTTGCTTCGTGTGTCCCTTGGCAGTCACTGGGCACATACCAGAGAATTGCCGTCTCCTGGTGGTGGAAGCAGGTCTGTGGGGAACAAGAGGGGGAGGCCTATGAACCACTGGTGTTTATATGTCCTGGGCACAGCAGTTCATCCAGACAATTCTCGGGTTTGTGAGCTCTCTGAGCCACCTTTCAGTGTGGCTTAGACTTTGACTGTATTAGATTGAGGGGACACTGCTCTGAGGTTCTGCTGGGACCCTGATCTGATGTGGTCTCTCCCAGGTTCCATAGAACAAGTCTGGGCTGTCTCTAGTAGAAAGATAAAATGAGGAAGATGAAGGTGTGGGCTATTATTCTTCTGAGCAGATTGAGTGTTACTTGCTGATTTTCGACTCTCTCTGCCTCTCCCCACTATAACTGTGAAGGGGTTTTAGCCATTTCTCTGAAACACATAATCCGGGGGCCTCAGTATCTTTAAATGCATAAATCAAATAGTGACTTGATAGTGTTGGCAATTGCCTACAGCTCAGGCGCAATTCACCTGCTTTGGGTTTATACAGTGAATAAATTGGCTGAAAAGGTAGCTGTGTGTATGCATACATGTGTGCATTTAATTTTTTTAGGGGGATGTATTTAAAGATGATGGTATAAGAAGAGAGAAGATTCATAAGGCATTTTCTGTGAAGTTGAAAATAAATTCAGACGTAGACAAAGATGGGGGAAATATGAAATTAATGGTGTTTTATAATGAATTAAGAACAGTGAAAAAATATAAGATACCCCAAGGGTAAGAGGATCAAGACAGATCAGATGTCCATGTGCACAAAATGGTGTGTGTGTGTGTGTAATTATCTTCTTTCTCCTACTTCCTCCAATGCCCCTTTTGAGCAGGCATCTGGGCCATTGTGCATGTAGCCTTGTCTACCGTTTTTACTTTCTGCAAAGTCATATGTTTTTAGCTGTGATTGCAGTCACTACCAAGTAGCTCACCTTGTCTTGAGTAATGAGAATAAACAACTGGTCACTGCATTGACCACTGAAACTAATAAAGATATATAGTGCTGGGCTGGCTTAGGGAGTCACAGACGCATTCTTAAACTCTATGTGACATTTATACCAAAGGAACATGATTCCAAACTCACTCACTGCTTACCCATTCTGAGAAAGAACAAACTATTTGACTGATGGTTTGCTAAATTTAATATGCTTAGCAAGTAAAATTATTGCCTACTCTAATGCTGTGTAATTATTAAGATACACTGCTTTTAAAAATACCAAGTGAATAATATTGATTTAGTGAACTGCTATTTAGAAAAATGCCAGCAAAGGAGGAATATTTTATTTTAGCTGCCTTAGAGCTGTAATGGGTCTGGGCTGAGATATACATGTGGAAATAAATTATGTACAAGGTAAACTGTTTTGTTATACAGTACCCATAATATTAATTAAGCCGTAATTTTACCAACAATGCTTTAATTTAACAAATAAACAGGAATCATCTGTACCATTCTTTCAAATATATAACTTTGGGGCCATAATAAAACATGCTGAAGCACCTGCAGTTAATTGTAAAGCAAACAGTGAGACTAGCAACTTTAAAGGGTAATTGTAATTTATAATTTATTTATTTGACTTATGCTGGATATAATTACTGTTATAATGCATTATTATTTTCAGTCCAGCATTAGATCTATCTGATTCCAATTTAACACAGGCAGCCTGGCAGAGCTTTCTTCTTGGGCCCCTTGAAAGTGGGCTCTGCTCCCCTCCCTTTCCTGGAATGTGAGCTTGTAAAATAAAGAAGAATGGATGGGCTACTGTCAAAGACAATCCTTGTTCAAAGCTGTAAGAATATTTTCATTTCCATTAAAGCCAAGAATTTTTCCTACCCTTTCAGTCCTTTAGATAGCAGTATTGTGGAGTGACATTGTCGGGGTCTGCACACTGCTCAAGCCACAGTGAATGGGCCAGGCTGAGGACTCCAGAGGGAAGGGGCGAAAGGGACTGACTGCAGGAGCTCAGCGTTTTCTTAAATTCGAGTCTGAGAGTTGCTAGTGTTTATTGTTGTGGTGTTTTTGGTCTTTGTTGTTGTTATTTTCAAGAGCAGCCTGGAAGAACAGCACAAGGAGGAAAAATACCACCATGGAAG
Source organism: Gorilla gorilla gorilla (assembly GCF_029281585.2). Taxonomy (NCBI): domain Eukaryota; kingdom Metazoa; phylum Chordata; class Mammalia; order Primates; family Hominidae; genus Gorilla; species Gorilla gorilla. The sequence goes on along the minus strand of NC_073232.2, from coordinate 40,129,834 downwards.
AAAAGAAGCAATTATAGCAGACTGTTTGTTTGTGGCTAACAGAATGCTGAAATGGCAGATTTGCAAATTTGTAAGAGGGGGAAGCTTAGTGTTCATCTTTATCAGCCAAAGTGGTTTCTTGTTAGCTGAGCAGCAAGCTAGAAAGCAACCGATTTTGACAACATAATTTACATCTTTGTATAAAACTATTGCTGGCAGCCGAACTAATTTGTGCTGGATTAGGTTGTTTGTCTCTGCTGCTGACTAACCATGCAATCTATCAGAGGCCGTTTTCAAATATCACTTTTCAACTGTGCCCTTGAGAGGGGGAATTGATCCGGAATATACGGAGCAAAATTACTCCAATAACTTTATAGAAGAAACAATTACGGAATCATACAGATGTGAATAATTCTGAAAAGTAGAAACAAATATAATGAATTTAGCCCTGTTCCTATCTTTCACATGCACATGAAACTTATAAATAATACAATAACATATTATTGGCTCTGTTTCTTCTCTCTTTCTGGATCTTGGTTGTCGATGACAGAATTAGGAGAAAGACTAAGGGACGGGTCAGTGGAAAAAATTCTTGGAGATCATATTTGAGGATTTTGAGATACAGGTTTTATGTGGGAATATCACTTATGAGATGTTGGAGAGAATAGTTAATATACACATATCCCTTAGAATATGTCTTTTTGTCCAGGATAGGTTTTATAAGTTTTAGAGTAAAATGCTGTGATAGAGAAAAAGAGGTATCAGTCAGGCAGATATATGTGTGTTACCAACATGGGTGATAAACATGGGAATGTATTTTATCACATATTTCTACATTATATTAATAATTTTACCATGCAGAAGAGGAATGGAGTCTCTCTTATGCTTTTAAGTGAATATTTTAGATGTTTCTTCCTGTCCTCAAGGGAGATCTAGGATGATAGAATAATATAAAGAGGGCAAAAGCAGGGGCTGTGGAATTCACAACTGATAACCAAGCTGGAGTTGTTTATAAAATGCCTGAGATTAGCCAGCAAACAAAAAAACCATTAAGCACCTATTATTTTAAAGCAGTGGGCACATTTTTCATCACTTTCCTCTGATAAATTTTCACTTGTGCATCCTGCTCCAGGTAATTAATTGCTTTCAGTTCAGTGGAGTAATAATGCAATAAATTATGCCAGTATTTCTAGTCAGAGGATCATATTGCAGCTTCCTAACCAAGGCAGCACTAATAACAATCCAGGAGACTTGTGGGCCACGAAAAAGCCCCATTATTATAAATTGGTTATGTAAAGAGTCACAAGACCAAGTCTTCAAAATTGCTTTCAGACAGTCGGATTCAGGGAAGTTTGCACATTCATAAGTTTGGGCAGGATAGTCCTGTGGTAGAATCACATAGTTAGTCTTTGCAGACACCAGCCACTCAGCAGTGACAGTGGGGCTGTTGCTGAGCTGGGGCAGAGCTTGAGTGGGAAGGACCTTCCTGATGGTAGTGATGCTGTGATAATAGTTAATGGTGTGTTGAGTGCTTGCTGCATACAAGCACTGTTTTCAGCACTTTACATGCACCAACTGTATTTAATCTTCATAACAACCCTGTGAGAGAGGACTATCAATATTCCCATTTTAAAGATGAGGAAACTGAGGCACAGACAGCTTAGGTGACTTGTCCAACTGATGGGAGACACAGGATTCAAATCAAGGCCGTAAAGCCTGAGAGTCCGTTTCTGTCTTTTTCTGTGCACTGTACTGCATCTCAGAATGAGATATTCTCAAGACTCCAGGCTGATTAGAGTAGATCAGGGTAGGGTGGGGTTGGAGGGAGTCAGGGTGGTGCCACTTATTTGGTAAAAGTAATTTTGTATCTTCTTTAGTTATTTATCTAGGTGAAAGTATCTAGTTATTTATCTTCATCTTCTCTCTCTAACCTGTAGATTTCTTGCTACAGTTTGTTAATTTCTCTTTCTAGGCTTAAAAATAACACAAATATCTGCTCATTCTCCTTTCTGTAAAATACTTCAATAGTTACTGTTCTCTCATCCTATCCCCCCACAATCTTTTCCTTCTCAAGTTCCAATTTTATGAAAAGTATCATAGAGAAAGGATTTTTAAAGACATCCGTGTTTTTCTTTATTACATGGTATACTTTTAATTTTTAAAGTGGAGAGAGTATTTTTTTTTTGAGGGTCTCACTCTGTCACCTAGGCTGCAGTGCAGTGGTATGATCATAGCTCACTGCAGCCTTGACCTCCTGGGCTCAAGTGATCCTCCTGCCTCAGCCCCTTGAGTAGCTGGAACTACAGTCATGCCTGGCCATGCCTGGCTTTTTTTTTTTAATTTTAATTTTTAGTAGAGATGGGGTCTTGCTATGTTGCCCAAGCTGGTCTCGAACTCCTGGCTTCAAGTGATCCTCCCACCTTGGCCTTCCAAACAGCTGGGATTACAGGTGTGAGCCACCACACCCGGCCAAGAGGATGCTCTATTTTAGCTACTCACCACCTACCCGTGGCACAGACATGCCTCAGCCCCACTGAGAACAGCACGCGTGGTAAGATAACCAATTGTCCTTGGTTCCAGCTGCTCACGGAATGACAGCCCCACATCATTCCTCTCCACAATCCTCTGACAAGCTAGAGGTTTTCTTGCTGCCTTTACTTTTGAGTGGTTTTTTGTGCTGGTCAGGGGTAGGGGGCAAATAAATGTGCTCTAGCAGAGAACCTGGGGCTGACACATCAAGTAGGGGTGGAACCAGGAAAGGGAGACTATGAATTGAGGAAGAAGAGAAGAACTGCTCTTCTTTGACCTCAGGCTGGGGTGACAAGTGTCTTACCAAGTTGCTAGGGAGGGGAAGGTCCTCTTGGAGAGTGTTTAAGGAATAGGGTGAGTAGGCTTCATGGAGTTTTGGATGTTTTCGTATTAATTCCTCTTCCAATGACAAGTCCTAAAATCTACCATTTGGCAGGTTACAGTGCAAACAGGGAGGTAGAGAGCATGCCACTGTCCACAGCTTTCCCTGGGTACCCACAGTGAGGGAAAAACATACAGTTGTTTATGTGACAGCAAAGCCATCTTCTGCCTGTATGGCCTGATGGTTGCTGGGCTATGTTGACTGACAGAGAAGTGGACAGGCTAAGGTTGGAGGGTCACTCTTCTGTGTTGGTGACAGCATCCCTGTCTGGTTTTCTACAGCCCCATCTTGGGTGGACATTCTAGTTGTTGCTCCAGCCATCGGGCTTTGACACTAATTTACTACCACTAATGCTGTGCTGTTCCTTGAGCTGAGGTGATGGTTGCCTCATGACTGGATGCTTCATTTATTGATCCCACCTTCTGAGCCCTCCCTGGAGGAAGGGCTGCATTGGTTCATGCCATAGTAGTCAAAGACTATTTTAGGGTTTGGCCTGACAGATGGCCAGTGCTTACCCTTGCAAACAAGCTCTCTCATCTAAAGTAGTGACCTATCAGTTGAGCTTGTATTTTATTTTCTATGTCTTTTACTTACCAGTGAGGTCTAAAATTCAACTTCAAATAGTTATTTACACATATTAGTTTTCAGACACACAATGTGATTTTTTATATTATTTGTGAGCCAAGGGTTGAATTTCCTGAGCAAAGTAGGGAAGCGGGTGGAAGGGAGAGGGATTTTCCTTGGAAACTGTCTCCCCTATAACAGTTTTCCTGTGTTCTTCTGTTCTCCACATATTTGAAGATATGGAAAAAGATGATTTTTAGAAAAGATCATAGGTCTTTAAAGAGATGACTTATGACAGTTTTGCTTCATGTTTGGGACTGATGGAAAGTCAGGAGTGGAGAAGGTTTGGGCCACAGATGGGATTGATGAGTCTGGCTGTTCAAACACAGTCCATACAGACTCCACAGAAGGTCAGTGAGACAAAAGGCAGAGGGCCTCAGTTACTGCTGTGGGCAATACTCAATCAAAAGCAAGAGTGGAGAGCACAGCAGACAGTCTACCATGATGCTTGGATCTCACTACCAACAGAAATCTACCTCTACCACAGGAGAAGAAAATCGCCATCTCTGAAGCCCTGCTATGGGCTTGCTTCCAATCTGGGGAAGATATGAACACTAAATTGGGAGATTTCAGATGTATTCAAGACCCAGAAAAGAAATGTAGACTCTTCATGTAGTAACAGTAAAGGCTTTGTAAATATGTATCTTTTAAATCACAAAAATAATCATGTTTGCAATTGCTTGTTTGATTCTCTGTCTCTCCTATTTGCTTTCACTGAGTGGGCAGGGATCCTGTCTGTCTTGGTCAACATATCTCCAGCATCCTGGATGGTGCTTGGCCAGTGGTTAGCCCTCAGTAATATTCTTCAGTGGAAGAAGAGCCATTGTTGAAATTTGGAAAATATATCTGAGTACAAAGAAGACAATAAAACATCATCCATAATCAGACTACACTGAGTTGACTGCTGTTATAGATTTTCTTATGTATCTTTCGAATCTTTTTTCTGTGTATTTCCCTACACCTACAACTACTAATACTGAGAGCTACATTGTCCACTGTCAGAGTAGGATGATAGTGCATAAAGTTTAACTTTTCTGTTTGTCAAATTTATAAAATTCCCTGGCAAATGGCAACACAACCTGATGGACACTGGTCTGTGACTTGAGCTTTATATTGTGAAAAATGCTAAGTTTGAGGGTGGAAGGTGTAGAAAAGATAATAAGATTTCATTCTCTCCTTTTTATATTGTTCCTTTGAATCACAGAACAATTACACTACATATTCTGCTGGTCTATGTACTATTCATTTTCCAGCTCTGAACCTGATTGCACTGAGGATCAAATGTACTTCACAGTGAAGATAGGAATATGATTTGGAGAAGAAAGAGATGTGACGTATTGCCCAGACTAATAATGCAAACTATCGAAACAAGTCAGTCCTTTTCATAAAAGTCTCCACAGCTTGGTTCTGCTTGCTGGAAGCCCAGCAAACATCAGTGGAATGCTTGTGCTCCCTTCTGCAAGCCAAAGCCAGGGGTCCCCCAGCACTGTTAGCCTCTGACAGCTGGCACCACCAGACCTCCAGCATAGTCACCCATTAGAACTGCTGTCTCTCCTCAGTGGGGCTGGCCATGCATGTGCCACTGGTTTCCAAAAGTCCACCTGAGTAATGCTGAGAAGGTGCAGGCTGGGGCACTTGCCTTTCACACTGCTTCGTGGCATCACTGCCTTAGAGCACCCAAGAAAGCCAGCAGCCTCCTCATTGCCCAAATAGCCACAGACCCCAAGATGGGTTAAATCCCTCTAGTAGCATTTTTAATGTCTCCCCTTCTTCAGGGCTTCACTGCTTTTCCAGACGTGAAAAGCACGTACACTTACAGTAACCCAAATCTGTAAGTGAGAAGCCTTTTGCCTCTTTTCTTGCTCTTGTTAGAGCTGGCCACAGAGCACTCAGTTACCTCGGTGTGACTCCCCGGATACTGTGGGGCAGAGACCTCCTCTCATCTGAGAAGAAAAGCTGGGAGGTTGACTTAGCATTCAGTATGAAAAAGGCCCTGCAGTCATCATCTTCATCTAGTTGGGAAGAAATGGTGGGCAAGTGAAGCTGGAAGTTTTCTATTAATATAAATGATGAATTGTAGGTTTTCTTTCCCCAATCTTTTCTTTTTTCTTTCTCTTCCTCCTCCTCCCCTTCTCCTTTCTGGATTTAAGAAAGGGTCCTCAACTTTGTAATTTTCAAACATGTTCTACTACACATGTCATTGCTCTTTCTAATAGGATCTGCCAGAATCGCTGTGTGCAGAGCCCTGCATTTTCATGTTATTATCTCATTGTCTATCCCGAGTGTTATAGCCTCACAATGACTTCCTAACTAATCAGCTATTTCAACTTTCATTCCATAAGCTTTATGTCTGAGTGTAATTAAATGAGCATTAAGTCCTTTTTTTTTTTACTAGCAAAGCCTGAAAGTTCTGATATTACAGTAATAAGTGTGAAGTGAATTTTGAATGGCATTTATATCTGTTCATGGGCTCTAAATGTTTGATTTGCATAACTAGTTAAAATGATATCAGAGCAGCATATTGATTTAATTCCATCTCAGAAAACTGTTAATTAATAATGATAATAAATGTGTCAGTCCTTTATTATCTGCTTTGAATTGGTGATGATAGCTATATTAATACCGCTTCAGTAATAGACCTCTGCTGGCTATTGTTGGCAAAACTTTCAAGGCCTGAATCATCTGCAATCAGAATTTAGAAAATTTATTGCAGATCAGTTTTAAAAAGAACAGCCATTCCATCATATATGTAATTTTATTAACACCTACATTTTAATTTAACATTTTATTTACATAAATCATCGTGATCAGGAGCTTTAGGAGCCTTTTAAACAAAGGCACTTTTTCATTTTTATATCCCAAGTTAAAATTTGCCTGATGGAAGGCCTGGGCCTGGGGTGATCCCTTCTCGTGGAGTTGGCAGACCCACGGCCCTCCTGCTGCATTTTCCTCCTGGCTGGGTGGGCCACTCTGTGGCTCTCATTGTTAAGGCAGAATTAGCTGGTTCTGTTGCAATGCCCAAGGGCTTGTATTTGTGTGGGAATGGTGTGATTGCCGAAAGCAGGAAGACCATCCCCCGCTTCCCTCTCCACTCTTTGAAGGACTAGCATAGTTTCGGAGGCCAGTCTTCGCTGGTTTTTGCGGGCAATGCAAATACCAAGATGGCCTCTCCATCGTTGAGTTTCTGGCAAGCAAGCATAATATAAATGTCTGTCTTGCAGTTTCTAGGCATTTCCCCAGACTGAGAGCTCCAGGGCCTAGTAGTGCCAGGTTTCCAGAAGGGATATTAGAGTCCCAAGAAGAAATCTTCTATGAGGCTCTCACAGGCTTAATCTCCATCATACTCAGTAGCCATGACTGTTGATGAATGTGTGTTGAAAATTTCCAAATCTCTCTCTCAGCTTTGTTTATCTACAAAATGGGTGACTGGTTAGATTAAATGAGATTTCATAAACATACATATATATCACAAGGCATAGCATTCAAAAGACATTTAATGATTGGCAGTCTTCTCTTCATTTCTCTTAAGGTGTAAGCACACATTTAACCATCCCTTTCCATGCATAGACTGAATAAAGACTTGGGCAGCCTTCATTCTTGGAATCAGCAGTTTTTCTGATTGTTGATTCTAGAAAAAGGAGCTGAAGAACTTGCCACTTTCCCCATCTGGAGTTTGCCCTGGGCCTGGCTATGTGGATATAAACATGGTCTGTTTACTTGGGGCCTGCTTCCCTCCTGGTCCCTCATGTTTGGTTCACATTCATGGCTATCAATGGCTGTGACTTATTTGGAATCTGTGTGAGATCTGCTCCTTTCTTCTCCTGCCCCAGAGCCAGGCCTGAACTTGCCTTTACCTTGTGACTTTCCTGCTGACTTCTTCTTAGGAAGGAAATTTCTAGCTGTGATCCCATGTTTCCACAGAATCTTCTCGTTGATTATCACTGAACTATGGCCCAGAGAGTTTTTAACATGCCCAAGACCTCGTACTCCTCACCCTAAGTCCTATATCCCTTCTACCTCCCCTGCTGCTCTACTCAGGTAGCTTGTGGGACTTCACTGCAGCCACCTGGAGAAAAGAACCCCAGCTTCTTTTGCAGTTTCTCTATCTTTTGCAGTTTCTGCTCATGACTCCCCTTCTAATGTCCAGGCAGTGAACCTCACTGCACCCCCTCCTCCTACCCAACATGTTGCCAGGAATAGAGTGCTTTGGCCTTAAGATCAACTCCCCAAATCTCCCTTAGTGTGATCTTATTATTGGTCCTTTCCATTTTTGTTGGGGGGAAAAAACCGTCACATCCTTTGTGTGAGCCTGTGATGGATTAGCACAGCTTGGACGGAGTGTTGCTTTCCAAACTCCTGTGGGTGTGTCTCCAGCTGAATGTTCCTCTCCTGACTTTGATTTCTCTCTTGGTGAGTCGGGGTGTAATTCGCCTTGACATCACTGGCCATCAGCGCCACAGTGAAGTGGGCCTTCTTTGACTCGAAGTGACAGCTCTTGGCCCCTGTGACATTGTTTCCATAGATTTGCAATGAAACAGTTTTGTATTTTTCAAAATAGAGTGATCTCCTATGACTGGCATTGATGTGGTTTTCGCCATGGTCTTCTGGAGGGTAAAGCTGTTTCCATTGACCCGCCCTAAATTGATTCCCTTATTCTGGCATCTGGACACGTTGCTCTTAGGCTGCCTGGGATGATGATTTTGTTTGTTTGGTTATTTTTAAAATCAGTGTTGGATGCCATAATGTGTTCTGTCCTTGTATGGATCCTTTCCCTATTATTTTGTTGGCTCCTAATATTCCCAGACGTTGGCTGTGCTTCTGGCAACCTTTATACTTCTGCTCTTCTACATTGCATAGCAGACAGCATCCCAGAGAAGAGTCAGCTTTGTACCATCCCCTGGGAGCTTGGTTACTCTAGTGCCTTTCCACAGAGAGAATTTGAGATAGAGTCAGAGGGATATCAGCCTCTTAAACTTTTGTCTATGATGTGGAAATCTTTGGAAAGATGATTAGGGAAAGATATTGGGCTGTCCATTGGAGGTCCTTACTTTTCAGAGAGGCTTAAATTACAATCTGGTTGTTCTCAGCATTTTCTAAAAATACTTGGAGGCAGATGAGGATGTCTCATCATCCCATCTAAAAAGAAAAGAGTGTTGTGATATCTCTTTTTTCTTTTTTTCCTTGAAGGCTCTAACCTTTGGACTTTGAAATTTACCATCTTAAGTTAGCCAAGATTGAGTATCAGGGATGGCTTTCCTAATAAACTCTTAGACTTATTAGAAAGTATAGCGTTTAGAGAAATATTTTAATATTTTATCTAAGCTTGCAACTCTCAGACTGTCACCTGAGTTATATGCTAAAATGTGCTGGGGATTAAAAAAAGATCAGATTTTCTTTTTTTCCCTGATATGTGCCTTGTGGAGAGGGAACCATGCTGACTTTGTATCAAGTGTAGGGAGAGCCTGTGTCTTTTCTGATGCAGAATGGCTGAACATGTCCCTAAAGAGTGAGGTTAGTTTTTTTGTTTAGTTTAGTTTAGTTTTTTTTTTTTGCCAAGAGTCTTTCCCCCAGTGTTCAGAGCCAGTCAGCCACATCTGTCCCAAGATGTCTGGTCTGGGCTTTTGCCTTGTCATTGACTTTGCTGTAAGGATTTTCTCAACAACTCCATGCAAGTGTTTCTGACAGTGGCTCCTCCCTGTGGGTTAAGGGAGGGGGGTCCCGGGGAGCAGACTCCTGGCAGAAGATGTGGGGAGGGCTTGAGCGTGTGTTTGAGAGGAGATGGGATGTCAGGCTCAGGAAGCTTCTCTGGAGCTGTCTCCCAAGGCATTGAGAGTATTTACATATAGTCTGGAAAAAAATTAAGACCAAACTTTGCAAAGTGACGGCTTTTCTTTTCACAGCCTTTGTGCGCACATTCTTTTAGATCCTGGCCTGGTTCTTTCTCTCTAGTGGCCACAAACCTTATGGCGTAACTTTCTAAATGGGGAGAAGAATGTCCAATTTAGAGCCTGCACTTAGAAACCTGGGAATAGTTGGTTTGTGAATTTTGGTGGCAGTGAGTAACCCATTGTGTAAGTGAAGACGTTGTTACTGCAGAAGAAGCTGAGTTTAAACATCCTCTTTGATAGTGTTTGTATGAATTTGAGTGTACTTTTCTCCACTCCCTGTGTGGGTTTGTATTCTTTAGCCCCAGCTGTTTGTGATAATTCACTGTCAAATACATAATTAACAATTTTGTAAGTCAAGTTTAGTGATGTTTTTACATTCATGCACTGAATGTCTTTTCTGTCTTAAGCCAGTTCCATCTTTTTAATTTAATGTCCTTCCAGCCCCAGCCCCGAAGAAAACCTGTTTCCAGAAAATTTGTCATTCTAATATCTTTCTAAAGAGGTAACTGTATCAAAGTGGACTTGGGAAACTGTATCAAAGTGGATTTGAGAATACAGATGTGGATTGTGGTGTGCAATTGCTTTGGAATTCAAAGCTGGTAGTGTAGACTGAGTTGATGATGGATCCAGTTGTAAATAATTTTTTTGCAACAGATGATGTCAGTGACAGTTTTATAACTGGGATTACAGTAGACTAGAATAAGTTGTTGGAATATGGGTGAGAAAGCAAGTCAGAACCAAGTGTTTAGTCAATAAAATAAAACCAAAGAGTTAAAAAATTAAAGAATATCTATTTACGTGTTTTATTTGGAAGCACACATTATAGTGGCTTCACCCACAGTGTGCTGTTTTAAGCATTCGTTCTAACTTTCTGATCTTAGGAAATTTATTAATATAAACAATCTCTTAGGGTCAAAGGAGAAAACCAAATTATCTTAAGGGAATTCAAAATTCATTTCTGATAAAATATCCCAGTAAACTAGCACTGGGGACTTAACACGATACAGACTCTTTACCTCAAATCAAAAGCAGACATCTTCTTTCGTGGCCCTATATTAGAGAAAGTCAGGGTGGAGATAAGGGTGGCCATGTCCATTATGATTTAAATTCAGTACTTTCTTAATTTTGGAAGATCTTGCCTAGAGTTTATTGGTGCCTTTTGTGATGAATCTGACCATTAAGCATTCTATTTTCTCCTACCCTATGTTTACAATTTTTAAAAATTAGTTGCTAACCTTTAATGAACTGCAGGTTTCACCTGCCTCCCCCCAAAATCCTTATCTCTGACTTCTTTTGAAGATCTGGGAAAATGAACTCTTTCTCCTGAGGGTAACCTCAGAACAGAGTGGCAGCTGCTGCCTGTAGACACAGAGTGGCATTCCCCAGGTGACCAGTCCTCACCTGGCTCAATTCACTCTGTATGTTACCTGCCCACCCCAGTGGGCATTTGAGCTTTCAATCCCTGCCTCAGCTAATGCAGTAAGATAAGAAATTGAAAACAGAGGTATAAGGAATGAAAAGGAGGAGATAAACATATCATTATTTTTGAGTGAACTCATTGCTAATCTGGAAAATCCAACCAAATCAACTCAAAAACTATTAAATCAATTAGAGTTATATAAAGTAGTTAAAATATAGAAAAATTCATATAGCAAACAAAAATGGAGGGGAGGGGTGGATATGTCTCATTTCCAATTAACACTAACAACAAATACCTACAAATTCAGAAGAAAGAATGGGGGATTTATATGAGGAAAACTATAAAACATTACTGAAAAGATGAAAGAAGATGAAAAAAGGATGAAAACAACCATATTCCCAAATAGTCCAAATTTATCAAGTTGAAATCCCATGAAAAGGTAGTCTTCCCATCTCTTAAGGGTCCATGAAATTCCTTGGCACTTTTTTAAGAGAAATGTGAGAAATTGCTGCCTTGCTTTGCTCTGGGTGCCTAGGAAATTGGGACCTGTTTGGGGCGGTTTCCAGGAAATGGGAACAAGGGAATGCAGGCTCTGATGACCTTTGCACTACATTTGTGTTTTGAGTTCGTAAATCAGTAATTGATAAATGACAGGCTGGACCTCAGCTGTCTTTAAGGAACTCTTTGCCAGCAGTTACTATTATTTAAGTTTTTAATGAGCCACCTTCAGGCCAGGGTGGACTAGAGCCCCGAGAATTGTGCCTGAGTGTCTGCAAGCAGGATTTGGCCTTTCGCATGGTATGATGGCCTTGTTTTCTCCCTTCTCTCTATTTAATGACTTTTGAGGAGTTGAGGCTATTGGTTGCTGGGTGGTTTCTATTTTCAAAGTCTTTCAGTTTTTGGAGAAATTTGAGTCTATCTCCCCCAAAATAGAATTCAAGGTTCTGGCCTTAAAAACATGTACCAGGAGGCCTAATTTCTGTCCATAATTAGGGCCACAACCATCACCCACAAGGGAAAGAGATGAATGGGCCCAAAGTGGAATGTTTCTGGTTCTACAATTACAGGGATTGATGAAAAAAGATGCATTTGATTTGAAGGATGAAAAAAATTGGTCGTTATTGACATTTAAAAGGATGCCCACGCTTATTTTCCTGATTACATTGTTTGTGCAGAGGCTCCTACCCCTGCATGTTATGTTGTCAAGTTCACGTTTTTCCTTGCTATTTTTTTTTTTAAAACGATTGGTCTGCATTCCTGTATTTTCTAAGAAACCCATGGGTTGTGGTTGTGGGCTCGTACTGCACCCTGTTTACTCATTTTTGAGAAGCCGTGTCCAAAGTCAATGGTTAGAGCTGGAGTGGGAAGTCCTTGTGCTTGAGATTTGAACAATTGTGCTACAGAAACCATCTTATTTAAGAAATTCAAGGTCCATAGCACTTAAGATTTGTATCTGAACCAAATAAAATTTTAGTATATTTCTATTGATTAATCCTATGCAAATGTTTAAGTAATTCAGTGAGGATTTCTTTTGTATCCATCTACCTATCCACCTATGTACCTATGTGTAGGTACAGGAAAAAGAGTTGAAGGAAGTACATCAGTTATTCCTGGAAAGAAATATTGCATGGAACTTTCCTGCATAAGCTTTAGATTCAGACCTGAATTCAAATCCTGATGCTGTCATTTAGGAGTGGTGTGGCAATTTGACCTTGAACAAATTACCTAGCCACTTTATTTATTTTCTTTTTTAAATTTTCCTTTTCATTTTTAAAATCATGTAATCTTGTTCCTTTTAATACCTAGCCACTTTAAGTCTCACTTTCCAATGCCAAACAATAGTGAGGATTAAATTAGAGAATGAGGTAACGCATTTAGCACAATGCTGGTACATGCTAAGCTCTCAGTAAAATATTAGCTATTGATATCATTATCACTACTTGGGCAACAGGATTATAGGTGATTTTAATTGCCTTTTTTCATTTTTTTCATGGGATGTATTATTTATAAAATAAGAAATAATAAAAAATTAAGCTTTTTTGATGAATTATACATAGAATTTTCTAAATTGATATAGAGTGATATTCTTAATTCATTAGGTGATAAAAATCCAGTAAAGGCCATCAGCCCTGCTGTATTTCTGGGTGAGAACCCAGTGTCATGAACAGCCTTCATTCCACCTGCAGTTTAGCTACTCTTAAGAATTCACCCTCTGTGGAGTCCACCTGGGGCCGGGAGATCTCTTCTTTTTCTTCTAAGACCAGAATTGGCAAAGACTTTTTTTTTTTTAACTTGTTTATTGGGTATCCATCACACATCTAGGCAATCTGAAAGAAACAAAAACAGAAGACAACCAACCAACCAAAAACAGTTAACTGAAGGGAAAGTATCTATCTAACCTATTGAACACTTACAGTATGCCACCTTTTAGTTTTATATGCATTGACTCATTTACTTTTCACATGTAGGAATTATTATGCCTACTCTATTGGAGGAGACAATTAAGCAATTTGAGGTTCTACAGAAACTGGTAGAGTGGAGATTTGAACTTGGGTCTCTCTGACTTTGAAGCTTGTAAGGTTAACTGATAGACTCTACAGTTTCTCTTTTGGTGTTGGGTCATGACTTACATTGATTCCGTTCACCTTTGTGTGTGACTGTGAACTGTTTGTAGCCAGTTCTGTTCTGATTGGTCCAGGTCTGTGCCTTGTCCATTAAATACTGTGAATATTACCTGTAGTCAAGGAAAGTTGTGTTGTTGTAGGAAGGCAGATGTGCTTTATTTGGGAGCTATTGACAGTACATACATACAAAAATGGAGGCAGAGACAGAGAGGGGGAGGGAGGAGGTGGAGGAAGAGGATAAAGAAGCAGCAGCAGATGAGTAGAGAGAAGGGGTATGGAGTGGAGGGAGACATGGGGAACATCATTTGCTCCAGGAGACTAATCTCTTACTGGCTGTCCTCTTGGAAAACACGTGTAGCATGTAGTGTGTAGCTGTGTAGTTTTCTCGGAAAGCTGCACCAAGATCCTGAGCTATGGAGATGCTTAGCTTTCCTTGGAAAATGTTGAGAAGGAAAAATTTGAACCACTTGGTTCCTAAGCTTTCAGAGAGCACAGGTCTTTTTAGGATTATTTTACATTGATCACGGGAGTGTCTGTCACATGTTGATTTCTGCCTCCCCTCTGGGTCTCAGCTGTCTTCCTAATAGGCAGCTGCCCAGAGTGGAATGTGGCATTGTTAACTATGAGGGGTGACTGGCCTGTCAGCCCGGCTGGCAGGAACCTGGATGCTGGAGGCGCCTGACAGCAACCCCATTTGCATGGTGTGCAGAGAGCACCTGAATCCTCTCTCATTAAGTGTTACCCCTAAACACCAGCAGCACTGACAAACAGCCAGAGACCCTCAAATAACTCCCTTTAGGTCTCATCCTTCATGAGGACAGCATCATGGGGTGGTCATTTCCAAATCTTTTTTTTTTCCTCTTTATTTTAACCTTTGAAACTATTTTTCCAAGTAAGATTTCTTCCACAGAGCCCCAATACAGGATACAGACCAAAGAGAAGATGCTCTGGCTAAAGAATGGGGTGGAACGCTTGAATCCCAACTGCTTCAGAGAGTGTCTCCATGGAATCCTCAGGTTCCTAGGAACACGGTTTGAGAATCTACAGTTGATGGCAGAAGGCAGGTTTTCAGTGGTGTGGGATTTATCATCTTGGTTTTTCCTGTTTTAACTGAGTGACTGCTGGAGTTTGCTTCCCAGGTTTCCTTCTCAAGTGGCTTTCAGAGCAATAGGCAAAAGGTTGAGAATAGCATCAAAAATTAAACCAAGCCCTACTGCAAGCCAATTTGTAAAAACTGTGTTCCAAACGGCTTTGGGGAAGAGGATGTGATACTGTGTAATGACTTCTTGGAAAATTTGTTACTTTTTCCCCTTTCTCTGTCTCCTTTCTTACTTCTCTTGCTCTGCTTCCCCCACCCATTCCTGATTTGATGAAACCGTTTGTGATGTCCAGCATATATTTTGCTGCACACCGTGTGTTGTTGTACTTTAGCAATTTATAACTATGATCAATGTTGTGACCTTAGGGAAATTGCTTATATAATTATAGAAAGTTTACAGTCGTAAGACAAGGAATGGGGAAAATATATCACTGTAAAATATAAATATGTTTAAATTACATTTAGGATTTGGAAGAGTTCCTTGCTTGTGTTTTACGGAGTAATCTGTGATTTAAATCAGGTTTAGTTGTGTTTTTCCCCCCTAAATTGGGTATTATAAATCAAGAGTAGATGCTGGATATAGCACACAAGAGGATTTCTTATACATTTTAATGTTGCATAAGTAAGAAATACCAGTAGTTCAGCAGTAAAATTGCAAATGTAAGCAAAAGTGAAGATTTTTCCAAATTTAACTAGGTTGCATTTGTTTAGTAAACTCCAGCAATAATTTACTGTTTTATTACATTTGCCTTTGAGATCTAGGCTGACTTTTTTGTTCCCTTTCTTAAGAAAGAAAAGGGAGGTACATTACTGTAATTGCTCAGAGCTAGAGAAAACCACGAGAGTACTATTTTGCGTTCCCCACCTGTGATACGTAAACTTAAAAATGTAGGGAAGATAGGATTCTTCTTCAGATTAAATGTATTTGTGGGTATATCAGTCACCCAAACAAGGCATTTTTTTGGTTGGGTCAGACTTTCCATTTGTGCTGTTTGTGGCAAGGCTAAGTGTTTTTGTGCAAAAAGTAGTAGAATGTGTTAGACCCAGTTTTACAACTGTAAGCAGAGGCAGGTCTGCTGGTAAGGGTGGAGATGAGGGAAGGGGAGCCGAAACAGTTTGGCTGTGAATGGGCACATGTCTTTCTTCAGATTCTTTTGGGGTCTCTGGAAGACAGGTAGGCTTCATTTGAGATCAGTCTCTATTATGGCAAATGGGTGAATTTCATTAGACTTAGACGTGTTGAGTGCTCCAGAACCAGTGTTGGCACCGTGAGAAGTTGGGCAGAGGGAAGGTCTCTCATTCAGACATGCGGCTTGGCGTGCAGTGCTCCTGAAGCGGCTGATGTCTCCCACCAGCCCCCTCCCGCCCTGTGCTTCAGATGGTTAACAGGGACCCCGGCTTGGTTTAACTTAGGTTTGAGAGAAGTGAACTCTGGGATTGGGTTGGATGATGTTGATTAATAGGAGTGAGAGGGTGAGAGACTCCAGGGCCAAGCAGTAGGTCCATCTTGGTGGCATCTGATGTTGATTGGCTTTGTCCTGCGCGGCTGCGCTCGGAGAGCGGACATTAAGATTAAGTGATGCTGTCGTGTTGAGGAGCACGGCACTGCATCATTCTGGGAAGAGACAGCTGGGGTGGTTAATCCTTCATCACCAAGGGAGCACTGCCAGCAGAAAGATATACAGCCAAAGATAACCCTCCATAACTTGTGCTAAAGATCAGAAAACTTTGAATTCACATCCATCTGCTTAGTCTGGGGTGAAGATGAAAGATAGGCAGAATAGGAAATAAAAAACTCCTGAGGGATTAATCTTAGGTATGGTATGTAGCCCACAGAGTGAGCAGGCGGGAGAGAAACTTTTACATGGCGTTTAAAGGGAATTAAATGCACCTGGTTTCATAGCAGCATTTTTAAAGTAAAATTAAATGGTACACAGTCTGACTTTTTTGTTGCATTGCCATCATTTTCACCCCAAGATGCTGTTTCCCCCCATTAGGCAGGTAGATGTTTTTCTTTCTAAGGAGGTACTCTTAAATCTGCATTTATGGACAATGAACAGTGGATGCAGATAGGAACACTGGAAATACTAATCAGCAGACAGAAGAGCATTTTGCTTTCTCCCCTCCCTTTGTGATTTTAGCAGGATGTTCACAAAGTTTGACTGTGTGTCTGCATTCTGTGTATCTGTGTCTGAGTTTAGATCTGAAATTCTCTTGCTGTGAATATTTCTCAACAGCTGCAATGATTTTATATATCACGTGTAATCGAATTATGCATTGTTGCCATACCAAAGTGATGTGCAGGGGGGAAAATAAATCAGGGAGGGAAATAAATTAGAGGCCCCTCTCCCATCTGCAGCCTCTGCATTCCCATAGCGGTCAGGCTGGGGAGTGTCTGTTGCAAGGTGAAAATGCTGGGGAGAGCAGAGCTATAGGCTCTGTCCTCAGCTGACTTTCTATGTTGAGTTCAAAGGGAAGCTTTTTTTTTTTTTAAGAAACAAAACAAAACAAAACAAAAACCCTTCAAGTGATATTTTATGTTTTTTTCCCCCATGCCAGTTTGGTATTTGAGAGTCTGAGTGGGGGATTCTCAGTTTGGGGCCTGGGCCACTTGCATTGATGTGCTGAGGTGCAAGATTCTTCTGCCAGCTTCCGCATTACTTGGGCTTTACTACACTCCACCTGTGATCGCAGGGCCCTGGTGAAGAGGATGACAACAGTAGAATACACCCCTGTTAAGACACACAAGGAAGTAGAGGTGGAAAAACACTTTATGGAGAGTCAGAGACCTGGGTTTAAGTTCTTGCCAAGCTCTGTGAACTTGAGCTCTGTGTCATTTTATCTCTCTGAGTGTGTTACAAATGAGAAAACTAAGATTGAAAGAGATGAAGTGACTTGCTTAAGGGAGGAGAAAGGGCCAGTGCACCCTTGGGAGGTTAAAAAGAGAATAACAGATGAAATTCTGTATTTTTGGTTAGACGATGGGAGGAGGAGCCATCAGTCCTCCTCTGCTCTACTATGAAAGGCTTCCTACAGAAGGTGTATCTGTGTGCTGAGCTGTCCAGGATGGTCTTGATTTAGAAAATTCAAATAATACATTAATATGTGTATATGTCAATATATAATATATATACAGATATTATTGAAGTTTATAGTTTTGGTTTTTATTTTTAATAAAGATAGTTCATTAAATAATGGTTAAATGTGATTTAATAATTATTATTTTTAAAGACAGAGTCTCGCTGTCACTCAGGCTGGAGTGCAGTGGTGCAATCACAACTCAATGCAGCCTCAACCTCCTGAGGCTATATTTTTAAAAAAATTTTTTTTGTGGAGACGGGGTTTTGTCATGTTGCCTAGGCTGGTCTGGAATTCCTGGGCTCAAGCTGTCTTCCTGCCCTGGCCTTCCAAAATGCTCAGATTACAGGTGTGAGCCAAAAAGCCCTTGCCGTGATTTAGATAGATTTGGTAGATTTTATTTAAATAAATCTACCAAAAAGATAAATATCCAACTTAGGAAGCTGAGGTGGGAGAATTACTTAACCTAGGAATTTGAGTCCAGCTCAGGCAACATAGCAAGACCCCTACCTCTTAAAAAAAGAAGAAAGATAAATATTCTTTGTCAGACCATGAAGTTTAATTTTGGATCTGGAAATAAGTTATGATAAATGTGCAGAGAAAGTGTATTGTACTCATAACTCCTCACATAGCAAACATGGGGTGGATGATATTCTCAACCACTAAGAAGCAGCTCATCCAAGGGTCTCTTTCCTTCAAAGACCATTACATTGGGTTCTGTTGGCTGAGAAGGGGGTAAAGAAACAGATTCTTCGCAGATTCATGAACAGGGTGGATCTGAAAGTTTATCTTGGTGTGAGGCTCACGTGGAAAGATATGAAAAGAAGAAAAGGCTCAGCTGTAAGATGTAGTGGTCTTCATCTGTTTGAGCCTCAGTCTCAAGTCCTAAGTCTGCTAAGCATGAACGTTTCCCTGTTGGTTCCATGGTGAGTATCCAGACTTGAGTCCCTGATTTAAATGTCCAGAGGACCAAACTGGGGGATTGTTGATACTCTCCAAGCTGGAAGTAAAGTGGAATTTGTGGGAGATGTGATATAAGAGCCTCCGTTTGTGGTAGTGATTGCTTTTCAGGGAATTTTATACTTGGGAACAAATCATCGGGCCAGTGAATGTCAGTGACTGTTGGGTAGTGAATATATTTTCTGTTTGGATCCCCCAAATACCCAACTTTTGCTGTTTCTGGTCACTGTAGGGTTAGCTCTTGGCTGGTCTTTTGGGAGGTTTTCCCAGTCTGAAGGGCAGTGGAAACCTCTGCTGATTCCCTATGCAGTGGCTGAATTTTTGGCTAAAGTTGTCTTAGTTCCTGCCTTATTTACTGGTATAGCAAGTTGGTGTATGTGGTATAGGTACACCTTGCTTTATGTGAAAGTCACACCAGAAGGGCAGTAAAGGGGAAACAGTGCTAACTCTAGAGTTAGCAGACCCAGGCTCTGGTTCTCACATGGCCTTTGCTCCCTCAGGCTTCCTAGTGTTCCCATCATCTTTTGCTGAATTACTTCAAAATCTAGGGATTTGAAACAAGCATGTCATAAGCACATGTATTGTGTGGGTCAGGAATTTGGAGAGGCCACAGTGGAGTGGCTTGTCTCTGGTCCACAAGCTTGGACCTGGGCTGGAAGGACTCAAAGACTGAAGATGAGTTGATGCTAAGGGCTGGGATTATCTGAAATGTCTCTCCATGGGCTTGGCTTCCTCACAGCATGGCCACCTCAGCACAGTAGGACTTTTAAAACATTAAAAAAAATTTTTTTTTGACAATTTCTCTTAACACTTTTTTTTAAACTTTGTTAAAACTGATTTCACTCATTCATACACACATTCTGATTTCAAGAGAGTAGGTTAATTGGTTCAAGTCATTATTGTCCATGCTAACTCTGGAAGAAACTGTGTAATAAATAACTAAGGGATTGAAAATGGACTCTAAATTCATTTGTTAGCAGTATGACATTGGAAAATATAATGCAACTTCTTTAAATCTCAGTTCCTCCTTTGTAAAGTTGCGATACTCCCTATTAGAAGATCAATAAGTCCTCTTCCAGGCTCCAGGCGCAAGTGTTCCGGGGAATGAGATGGAAGCTGCATCCCTTTATGGTCCAGCCTCAGCAGTCACCTGGTGTAACTTCCCTGCACTCTGTTGGTGACAGTAATGCGAGCCTGCCTAGTTTCAAGGGAAGGACTTAGTCTACCTCCAGATAAGGAAATGGCAACGTCACATTCTAGAAGGGCATATTGCTGCGAGATGTGTGATACCCATCTTTGGAACATATGCCACATCAGACTTCTGTGAAATGAAGAAAAATGAGTTGGGGCTGGAGTTAATTGGTAAGACCTCTTCCAACATTAGAATGATGCAATTCTTTAAAATGAAAATCCAATTTTCTTTTTTTTTTTTTTTTGAGACGGAGTCTCGCTCTGTCGCCCAGGCTGGAGTGCAGTGGCGCGATCTCGGCTCACTGCAAGCTCCGCCTCCTGGGTTCACGCCATTCTCCTGCCTCAGCCTCCCGCGTAGCTGGGACTACAGGCGCCCGCCACCACGCCCGGCTAATTTTTTTTTTGTATTTTTTAGTAGAGACGGGGTTTCACTGTGTTAGCCAGGATGGTCTCGATCTCCTGACCTCGTGATCCGCCCGCCTCAGCCTCCCAAAGTGCTGGGATTACAGGCGTGAGCCACCGCGCCCGGCCGAAAATCCAATTTTCTTTAAAAAATAATTTACAAAATGATGATATGCTTTTTTAGAGAGTCTACTTTAGGATATCTTTAAATAGAGAGGTACCCTGGTACAGTAAGAAAAAACTCTTATGCAATGTGAAAGACACTGATATGAGTGATGTGAGTCCTGTATTTTTCCCCCTAAGTTGTTTCAGCAGAGTTTTGTGTTGATTTCTTTTTAGTGCAGCTTTATTTCTTGTGATTTAAGAATAATTAGGTGGCATGTGAATATCTCATCATGATTTCCCTGAATGTTAAGTTGGACATGAGTTAAATGTTCGAGACATGGGATTCAGGATTAGAATGTAAGTTGGAGATCTGGGAGGTGATTAGACTTTGAAATAGGACCCAGGAACACTTGTGGCTTACTCTCTTATCCCAAGACAGGGATTAAGATAGAATGGATGGTGACCCTTCTGGAAAAAGCTTTTTCCTTGCTGGGAAGAGGGGTAAATCATCACCTTTGGCAGTGGCACCGTTCTGATACCAGATACAAGGTTTGAAGGAGGATGACTGTGGGGCAACTGCCCTCAGGAAGGCATCACAATTAAGGAGGGAAGGGGTTAATACACTGACTAATGTTTTAGTTTACAGGCACTGGCCCTTCTCTTTGTTCTGTTTTATCATACACATTTATCACGTTCAACCTGGCAACCCAACCAAATAGCTATTTAAGTTGTAAAAATGAATCATAGCACAATTTCATGAACTGTGTGATATAACTGAATCTAATCACATTATACAATGGGGTCTTTGCCAGCATGGTGTACCTGGTTCTGGGCTTCCTCAAAATAAGTAAATAAATAAACAGGCTTCATTAAATACAATCACAGCAGGGTGGCTGAGCCGGCTGGGTTGTGGGTCCAGGGAAGGATGCAGGCAGATGTGTCACACTGGACCCTTATGCTTTTGTGCGCTAGCTCATCCCCGAAAAGCCTGCAGATCACACTGGCCCTCTTCTATCCACTGCATGCTGCCAACTGATTCTCTAGTTTATTAAATACGTGGCTAGAGGTCCTGGAAAGGATGTAAACCTCATGAATGAGAACTGCAAAGAAGGGCTCTACCCTACTTCACTTCCGCAGAATTCCAGAGCTTGCTTACTCTGTCCTAATTGAAAAAATGAATAAACACAAAGTCTCTACCTCAAGGCCCACTCTTAGGAGTGGTGTCTATTCATGTGTTCAGCCTCTTTCTGGGTGCTTTCTCTGTGTTACTTATTTTACTCTTTTTTTTTTTTTTTTTGAGACAGGGTCACTGTCTCCCAGGCTAGAGTGCAATGGCACGATCTCAGCTCACTGCAACCTCTGCCTCTTGGGCTCAAGTGATTCTCCTGCCTCAGTCTCCTGAGTAGCTGGGACTACAGATATGCACCACCACACCCGGCTAATTTTTGTATCTTTAGTGGAGAAGGAGTTTTGCCATGTTGGCCAGGCTGTCTTGAACTCCTGAGCTCAGGTGATGTACCCGCCTCAGTCTCCCAAAGTGCTGGGATTACAGGCGTAAGCCACCATGCATGGCAACTTATTTTACTCTTAAAGATAAATTGTGAACTGTAAGTGATACTGTCCCCATTGTTATAGATGAGGAAATGGAAGCTCAGAGAGGTCCAGTAACTGACTCAAGGTCACTCAGCTAGTAAATGTCAGGACAGAGATTTGAACTACCTTGTGGGTGGTAGAAGAGGCCAGAGAGGAGGGTGGGTTGGTGGGGGGTGGAGGCAGGAATAATCAACTGTGAATGTCGGAGCTAGAACGTGGCCTGGTGGTGGAGGTGCCAAGTGCTTTACTGCAGTTAGACTTGATGCTGTGGGTCGGGGCAACCCATGGGTTGGGAGGGTGATAGTAGCAATGCTGTGTAACAGAGTCCTGGTGGGGGAAACTTGACTTAAGGGGTGGACACAGGCAGGAAAGACCTGCATGGAACTTGGTATCTTCTGGCAGGAGGGTAAGAAAGGCTTGGACTGAAGCACTAGCTGGTGGAGTAGAGAGATGAGGTCAGCCTGGTGGAATATTCCTGGGGTAGAATCAGCCACTTACAAGAGAGTCTCCACTTGCCTTTCTTGCCAATACTGGTAGCCACTTGCATTTATCCTTTCCCTTCTTCTCATCCTTCTCTGTGTCCTGCCTTTTCTATTCATCTCTTTCCCCTTTTCTTTGTCTCTCTATCTTTGTCTCCATTTCACTCTTTTCCTTGTTCCCTGTCTTTTTTTTCCTGCTCCTTTCCTGCCGTGATATTTTCCTTCCTCTATCTGTACTCCTAAACATTTTGTGTTGTGCCCCCACCTCCATCCTCACCCCCATTCTTTCTTGGGTCTTCTCTCCCTCCCCCTACATTCTTTTCCTATGGAATAAATAAATAAATAAATAAATAAATAAATAAATAAATAAATTTTAAAATCTGTTTTCTGTTGGTTGTGTCAGCATGTTTTAGACTGCTGGGCTTTGCATGTTTTGCAGCTGGTTTTGATGCAGTTGTCAGACGGTGATGGATGACTATCATCATTTAAAGTGTAAAAGAAAATGCCTTGGCACAGAGAGACATGATCAGCTGCCGTCTGCCAGCCTGGATAGGCGCGGCCACCATTTTCTTCTCCCTTCTTCCGCCTCCCTCTCTGCTCACACTGCCCTTGCCAGAATCTACAAAAGTCATCGTGAGCCGTGCAGCACCGGGCTCTTGCCTTCTATAATATCACTTTGGTAGTTGTCAGATCATATGAAACGTCAAAATTCATGTGGCCTCTGCGAAGAGATATATTTAGTACAGCTGCTGCATACCTACACGCTACCTCTGACACTGACATATTAGTTATGCTGTCTTTTGCAATCTGATATCTTTAAATTTGCCACCTTGTTAAGTTTTGATTAATGTGATTCCATTTCACTAAAGTAATTGGCTTGGCCTGTTGTAAAAAATAATCAGCCCCCTCTACGGAACAAATGCTAGAACATGCTAATGAGGGAGTGAGTTCGTTACATTGATGGCGTGGACTGACAGTTATTAATGATTGTTATGATAAACAGACGAGTGCGAATTGGGATGAGTTGGGCAAAAGTGACAGTTTAAAAATAACGTATATTGGAAGGTACTAACGAAGTAATATACTGTTAGGAAAACAATCATGCAAGTTGTCAAGGAAAGAAGTGTAATTATACAGCCGTATGAGCTGCTTAGGAGGACAGGGACCTGCCTGATAATGGACACATTTTTTGTTGGCAAGAGGGAAATATGTTATGGCAGAAAGAGGTGCAGATTGATAAATTAATTGGTCCTTCTCACAGCTCAGAGAGCAAACTTGGCCAGCAGTCCCATGCAGATTAGGGAGATGGAGCTTGCCCAACGCTGCTTTTCCCCCGGACCTCCCCAGCTCTTGCTGCCAGACTTTTCTGAGGCCTTGCTTGCCTCCTCTCCTACCCTCCTTCACCAGCTGCAACAAGTCGTAGGAAGTGCATCCCGAGGCAGTGTGTACAAAGTGCAACTTTGAGCTGGAACTCTTGCAGCCATGTCCAATTTTTTTTAAAACCCTAAAGACTTAAATGATCTATTGTTACTAAAATCTTTGGCTGTGATGGAGGTAATGATGAGTGGTTTCCAGCCCCATGAAGGAGACTCAAACAGGCTGGGGACCGTGCAGAGGGAGGTGCCAACTCCATGCTTCTAATACCAGCACATTGCTGTTGGCAGTTTGTATAATTAGCCAAGATAGAGTGGCGGTAGTGGCAGTGGTGGTGTGTGTACGTAGGGGAGAAAGGGAGGCATGCTCTTGAACAAAGAAGTGAATGAGCAGAATGGGTCATGTACATCCCACTGATGTGTGCTGATGTGACAAAGAGAGAAGGCAGGTAGAAGAGGTAAGAGCTTTTTTTGTGACCCCTGTATGGGTATGGCTTCTGGGTTTGTGTCTTGGTCAAGACTCTTAATCGCATTAGAATAGTAACCAACTTGAGATAACTTAAGCATAAATAAAGGACTTATAAAGGCACTGACTTATCTCATGGAACCGAAAATCAAAGATACAGCTGGCCCTCTTGGTGACTGGGAATTGGACTTGGAGAGAGGGACCAAGGTAGCTGGTCTCTAGGTCTCTCTTATTCTCTCTCTGGTCCCACTCCTGCCCACTTCTGCTCTCACCCACCACCCCTACCCACACCAAACCACGAGAGTCAGGAGAGTGAAGTTCTGGAGCTCCCAGTTGTGGTTTGCCTGAAGATGGGGTATTGAAAGGAATGGTTTCCACCCTTGCCTCCAAATGATACCAAATGCTACCAAATGCTACTTCTCAGAAAGGGAGCACAACTTCCCTTTGGGTGGCTCAGCTAGTATGGCTTAGGGATATAACAGGGAACCTGCTGATGTTCATACTGTGATACTTTGTTTTTCTCATAACTGTTATATCAGGATGTACATTAAGCTAAGTAATCTTCACAACCACCCTGTTAGGCAGGGACTGTTCTCTTTATTTAACAGATGAGGATAACAAGGCTGAATGTTTGAGAACTTGCCCTAGATCATGGTGAGTGGCCAAGCTGGAGTTTTAACCAAGGTTCTGTGTCTCTGAAACCTGATGCTTCTCACTCTGCCACACTGCCTCTTGCTAGCATGGTATGCCTTTCCCTACAACTTGGGCTGCTCAGTGGAGCAGAATTATCTGCTTGAGAATCAAGGAAAACCCGGGAAAAGTGTTTTTTTCCTGTGTCCTATTTCGACTTTCTAAGTAGAGACTGTGCAGGGGGCTCTTATAGGAAATTTATTACTTGCATTCAGATTTTGTGCTGCTCCACATATGCAAATATGGACCACGTGGGCCTGGGTCCTGGTCTGCTTGGGGATGTGAGCAGAAATACAGTCTCATTATCTGGCCATCAAGCCCTACAAAGACTCTGGAGCCTCTCTGTGCAAAACATCTAGAGCAATCCTGAAATCAAAGGAAGCTGCCAATTACCTCACAGCAAACCTGACAATTAAGAAAAAAGGAAGTTTCACTTTTCTAAGTTGGAAACAGAAAGTATTTGCTCTGGGGAAGGAGCAGGTAACTAAGGTTTATTGAATGCCTAACATGTGTTAGGGATGATACCAGGACTCCCTGGTGCTCTGTCTCATTTGGGTGGTGGGCATATTCCCGTATCAAAAATGAAGAAACAGATGTTATGAGTAGTTGAAAACTCGAACTTCTGGTGCACTGGGCTATGGAATGATTGTTTCTCCTGTTACATGGGCTGTGGTCCCATGTAACCCATTGTTTTAAACCACTTTAACCATTTTAAAGTATACAGTTCAGTGGCATTAAGTACCTTCATATTGTGTAATCATCAGCACCATCCATCTGCAGAACTTTGTTCATTTTGTAAAGCTGGAACCCATTAAACAGTAACTCCCCATTCCTCCCTCCCCTTAGCCCCTAGCAACCACAATTCTACTTTCTGGCTCTCTGAATTCGACTGAGCACCACTGAGTACCTCATATGGGTGAATTATACAGTATTTATCCTTTTGTATCTGGCTTCTTTCACTTAGCCTATGTTCAGGGTTCATATTGTGGCTTGTGTCAGAATTTTGTTCATTTTTAAGGCTGAATAATATTGCACCGTATGTATAGATCACATATAGCTTATCTATCCATCAGTGAACAGTTGGGTTACTTCCACCTTTTGGCTATTGTGCTTTCCTAAACATGAGTGTACAGATACCTCTTCAGCACTTTGTTTTTTGAACACAACACTTGTGTAGCTGTTCATATGTTGATAGGCATTTGGATTATTTCCAGTTTTTGGCTATTACAAATAATACCACTATATGTACATACCATATTTTATCTGTTCACCCATCAGTGGAGACTTGGATCGCTTCTGTCTTTGTCTACTGTGAATAATGCTGCTGTAAACATTAGTGCACAGATATCTCTTCCTGTTTCTTTGTTCAGTTCTTTTGGGTGTATACCCAGAAGAGGAATTGCTGGGTCATATTATATATCTCATTCTTTGAGGAACTGCCATATTGTTTTTTATGGCAGCTGCACAACTTTCCGATTTCTCTACATCCTTGCCAACTCTTCTTTTTGTTTGGGTGTGTGTGATGATGGCCATCTCAGTGAGTATGAGTAGCATCTCATGTGACTTTTATTTGTATTTCCCTAATGATTAGTCATATTGAATGCCTTTACATGTACTTATTGGCCATATGCATATGTTTTTGGAGAACTGTCTATTCAAGTCCTTCGCCTATTTTTGAATTGAGTCTTCTTTTGTTGATGTTATTGTTGAGCATTAGGACTTCTGTCTATTTTGAGTATTAATCCCTTAGTCATATATGTGATTTGCAAATATATTTTCTCATTCCATAGGTTGCCTTTGTACTCTGTTGATAGTGTCCTTTGATGTGCAAGATTTTAGTTGATGAAGTCTAGTTTATTTTTTTTCTTTTGTTGCCTGTGCTTTTGGTGTCATATCCAAGAAATCATTGCCAAATCCAGTGTCATGAAGCTTTCCCCCTATGTTTTCTTCTAAAAGTTTTATCGTTTTCATTCTTAAATGCTCAGTTATTTGATCCATTTTGAGCTAATTTTTGTAGATAGTGTTAGGTAAGGGTCCAACTCACTTTTTTGGCATGTGGATGTCCAGTTTTCCAGCACAATTTGTTGTAAAGACTGTCTTAGTACCCTTGTCAAAATCATTTGACCATCTATGCAAGAGTTATTTATAGGTTCTCTATTCTATTAATAACAAAATTATTTTTTGTCTCCCCCATTAAATTATTGACTTTTTTTTTCATGATAAGATTGAGAGATAGCAGAATTTAAACATTTAGACCGCTAGATAGGAGTTGCAATCCAGGGTCTACTCTTGGCTCTGACCCTGGAACAGGTCACAACCACCATTCTTTGCCTCTCTGCCCAACTTCTGAAAAGGAAAGGTGATAGTATTGGCGATTTTAAAGTCAACAGAGAAAACAGACTTGGAATGGTCTTTCAAGTCTTTAAAAGGAAAGGGAGGGAGGGCCCTTTTCTAACTGGAAGGCTCAGATTTCTGGTGATTGTGAGGGCCACCATCTTCCTGACCCTCAGATGACCCTTCTTCCTGCAGTCCCATGACTAAACTGGAGGTCAGCACCGGGGTGAGGATGCGGTCAAAGGATGAGCCCCCATGGTGGGCAAACAGGGCCAGAGAGAACTCTCATCAGCATTATAGATGGTTGCCCCAGCATCAAAGGGCAGCCTACTCTCTCCTCAGGGCAGGGAAGCCTCTTTGTGTCATTCACATTGTTGTGAAAAGAGAAAAAAAACACTTGGCCCAAAACGTTCTCTCCACCATTTTCTACCTGATCTTCTCTGTCTCTTTCTCTCCTGACATTCTTCTCTGTTAGCCCTAGAAAGGCCCGTGTCTTCCTTCTTTCTTGCCTTGTGTATATTTTCACAATGAGGTTTCTGTACTCTGTGTGCTGTTATGCCAAAATGTTGCTGTATGGCAAGAGACAGGACATATCCCTAAGCACCAATCATGTATACCTCATCTACCAGTGAGCTGTGAGGTAAATCCACGAGTCCCGAAACCTGGGCTCAAGAAGAAAGCTGCTTCCATGCTCTAGGATCTGGGCAGAAAATGTGATTCTAAAGGGTTATGTTTGAGGGTATCGCTCAGCCCTGAAGACTGTGCACACTGTCATAAGCCCTTGGGTACTCTCCCACTTAGGGATTTCTGTGCATTTCAGTCTTCTTAGGCTGCAGCTGGAAGTCAATAGGAAGTGTTGTGGTCTCTCACAACAAGCTCATTTATTCATCCATTCTCTGGACACTCAAGGAAAAATATTAGCTCCTCTTAGGATCTGTGTATAAGCCAAATCATGTTGGCTTAGACGTACTAGGAGGAGATTTTCAAGCTGTGTTAGAAGAGGGAATATAGTCACCTTTATCTTTCCAAGTTGTCTGTCAGTTGAGAGCCATGCTGCTGTTAACAGCACCTCCCGGTGGCCCAAAAGGAAGGCATAAGGACCCAGCCAATCTTGCTTAGGCTTTTATGGGAAGAGTCTTTTGTAGGTCTTGGTGACTGAGCACATCGAGCTATATGATGGTGGGTTTTTTACATTGTATAGGGTTTTGATGAAACATATGGTATGAGCCCCTAAAGCACTTAAGGGTACTGATAGACTTGACACTTCTCCACTTCCATCACACAGTATTGCTATGAAAATGCAATCAATCCAGTTCCTGACATCTTTTCTACCCCACTCTCAAGAGCACCTACTGTATCAACATGACATTTTTAAATCTTGGCTTGTTTTCCAGGCCATGAATTTAATTTCTCATTGCTTCACCGTTTGGCTTTTATGTTCTCAAAGCGAAATGTTGTCCAACAATAGTTACCACCATCTTGTTAGTCAGATCCTCTTTCCTGGGCATCCTAAAACCAGATAATTTTAAAAAATTCATTGCAGCCATGGGCACTCAGCCTTGTGCTAATAGCCACCAAGTTCTGACAAAGCAAGTCCGACATCCCTCGATAAGTAAAATCCAAACCTCCTGACGTTGTGTAACAGTAAGCAGATTGGCATGTCTTTGGATTAGTGGAGGCACTGAAGCAAAATGCTCAATCCTTAGTGACCTTTGGCAAATGGATGGGGATGTGTAGCCATTGTAGGTTATCTTTATGTTCACTGTGTAGACATTCAGCCTCTGCCAGGCCAAGACAGAAGCTGTCAGGGCAGATAAACTTAGTTGGGAACTAGCTGTTTTTCTGACTATATCACAGTGCTTTGCAGAACTATTTTGTCTGATAAACTGCTTCTTCTTTAAACTTGCCTGTGAATAGTTCTGTGAAGCATTAAGCTTTCCCTCTTGGGTTTTGAGCTGCCTGTACTTTGTTTTAATCTTTGGGTCTAGAACTGACTTTCTCATAAAATGTACAGTCCACTGTCCTCGGCTGCAGTGTCTTCTGGTGAGTTCCTTTGAGGGAGTCAGTGGGAGATGCCGTATCTGGGTCTATCAGGCATGTATTCTGGGGGATGTGTGTGTGTGTTTCTTCTATCTGTCCAGGAAGCATTCTGTGAAAATAGGGTCCCCTTTGATCACTTCTTTCTGAGCCCACTAATGCCTGTTTCTAGTTTAAACATAATTCATATGTTGATGTAGAATTTTGCAAGCACTTGGAAAAAAAATTTGGGCAAACGTTCTTACCACTTGGAGTAAAGCTCATACTTTAATTTCCCTCCTCTGCTAGAGAAGTGGTGACTAAAGGCTAGAGATGTTGATTCTGAAGACTCTCTCTGCTTGGGCAAGTTGCTTGACTTCTTTGGGCTCAGGTTTGCTCCCCTTTAAAATAAGGTGGTCACATTAGGTGATTTCTGAGACCCACTCTGGCTTTAATGGACTCCAAGCTCTCTAAGACTGAAGCAGAGAATATTTCTGGGGAAGTGAATGAACTGTTGGGTTTTTCTTCTTTCATTCCTATTCCAGGTGAAGATAAAAGGCTTAGCCCTCTATTGAGCTGACATGGATTCAGAATTCATTAGTGTTCAGGCTTTCTTTTAAGCTTCAGACAGGATCGTGAAGAGAAAAACCTGCCCTCAATTCCTTTGCCTTGTTAGTTCTCATATAATGTGCTGCAGAAACTGCTAATTGTCACTTCGAGGTGATGGGTGAGGGTCTGGTCTCTTGAAGGAAAAGTCAAAATTTTCAGTTCCTGTCCCCTTCTTGTTTAGGTAGAGGTGTATTCAAGTCTGATAAAGGAGGACTCTAAATCTAATTTGAAATTAATTAAATTTGCCCCTTCCCCAAAGCAGTGGGGAGTGAGGGAGAGTTGCAGGGTAACAATGTAAATATCCAGTTGAATACAATATACTGTAATTATGAAAATATAATTTTTTGGGCAGTCTTGGGAGAGTGCCTGTGGGTTGCCCTTGCATGTGCTGTGTAACATACACATGTATGTATGCTTCGCTAAAGAGCCATCTAGACATAACTTCTATCACAAACACTTATATTGCTAATCTTTTCAAGAGATTTTTCTTTAGTTTTAGTTTATAACTCTAAGTATGATCTTATACTTGTGTGTGAAAATGCACTCCTTGAAACTTGAGCCCAATAACCTGTGTTTGTACATCAGTTTCACAGGACATTGTTTTCAAAAAAATGTCATCGGCATTCCTTTCTGAATTTTTGTTGCCTGCTAGGTATACCCTTTTTCCACGTCTCTCTGACTCAGCCTTCTCTACGTCTGCTAAGAAATTTGTAGTTGTCCAGCATTTGTTTAGTAAAGTCCCCGGGTTAGCCTCTATATGGACATTTTGTCCCCAGTGCCGGAAGTCACACCCATAGTCAGCGCACTGCCCCTAGTGATCAGGCACTGCCCCTAATGTGTTGTCTTTCTTTGGCGGAGGGATCGGCTAATGTGAAGCTGGAAAGCAGATCTTTGGTTGAAAGATTTTTCCTTTGGTGATAGAGTAATTTTAATCTGGAATTAGATCATTTCAGAAAGAGGTGGTTGAAAGATCCTGTTCTCGGCTCTATCACTTACCAGCTGTATGACTGTGGGTAGGTGTCTTAATGTCTCTGAGCCTTACTTGTACATTGGAGACATTACATCTTTACAAGGTTGTCTTAGAGGGTGACTGAGATAATGCTCATCAATCTGTTCAGTTTATATAAGTTGAATGGGAGCCACCAACAGTTCTCACCCAGGAGTGTATTAAATTTACTAGTTGAATTTTACTCATGGAGCTTCAATACAAATGGGAGGATGGAGGCCACCAGATTTAGCTTTCAACTCTATAATTGGGAAGTTCTGAGTCATTTCCCTTTTCCTTAATACCTGGAGTATTTCATTGTTTGGCTCTTGTCCTCTCCCCTCTCCTTCTCTTTATTCTAGAAATATTTCCTGGCATGAAGATTTGCCAGTTCGTTTGTCTTGGGGTAAGTTTAGCACAAGAAGTAAAACCAAACCACAGTCATACACAGATGTGAACACCAGCATCACCGCACAGTAATGCAACTTAAAAGAAAGTTTGACAGAATTAGAAATCTGACAATGCCTTTGTAGGAGCTTTCAGAGAAAATGGTGGGAGTTTCATATATTTGAAGCAATGAAAGCAAGAATGAGAAAAGCATGTCTTTGAGAAGACAACAGAAGACAATGAAAAGAAATCCTTACAGCTCAAGGATTTGAAATCACAATCATGTGACACTTTTGGAAGTGAAACAGAAAAAAATTAACTTTGCTCTAGTTTTTATGGACTTCTTTTGACTTATTGCATAAAAATAACAGAAATTTCTGGCAAGCAGACTGGATTTCCAAAACTCTTCCCCACGGAGGCAGCGAGGAGAATTGTCTGAAAAGTTATGTGTGTTTGTTATCATGAAAACATTAATAATATTAGGATTTGGCTATAATCCATTTTTACTTTGAGAACCTCGACATTTTAACGGGTACATATAACTGATAAATCCTTTTTGTGGTTGTCAAAACAAGCAAAGCTAACTTTGTACATTTCCTATTATAACTAAAAGCACTTTGACAGTCTGAAATTGGGTTATCAGTATGGAGAGCAAACAGCCTATTCATTTTATCACCATACTTCTCTAAGGATTTTGACATTTCTGAGATACATATCACTTCTAAACAGTGAAGCACAAAGTTGGTAAAGGTTGTGATGGCTGCAGTTCATGGAGTTTGACCATCCTGTTGGGATTGCCAGTTCCCTTAGCAGGTGCCTTGCTAGGCCAGCCTGCCATGCATCTGGTCATGTGGAGACCATCAGGAGACCATCGCATGGTCTATCCACATCTTTGAGGCCCAACTGATCATTTGTGGTGTCCTGAGAGCTTTCAGCCATGCTCGAGTATGGGAGAGTCAGTTTTTGGGTGGGTTCAGGCATGGAGCATCTGATGATGTTGGAGTCAGTCACAATGAACCAGAACCTGAGGTCTGGGCAGGACCAGGCTCTGTGGAGAGAGGCAGTATGCTAGAGTGACTGACGTCTGTTCAGAGGAGGAGAAACATCTCCAGGCAGAGAGAAAGCCATGGTTGGTTCCCCTGCCCTGAAAGGTTTGGGCCTCGTGGTGTCTCTGCCTGTCGGATGTTTCATGTACTGGTCAGTGACATATTTTTAGGGTGGGTCTGGATAAGGGTGTTTGGTTCAAACGTGTGTGGAGCCTGGGCCCCTTCACCTGCACATCCCTCATCCCACTGTCTCTCTCCAGCCTGTCCCCTCTGTGACCTGGTCATCTGCTTCTCTCCCTGGAGCTCCCCTCATGTGACCCATCTGTTTGCACTGGAGTGACCTTCTGCTGGTCCCGTCTTGGTTGCCTCATTTCTTCCATTAGCTGTGAATTTTTTGAGGATAGTGCATATCTTATATTTTTAGTTTGTGTT
Source organism: Gorilla gorilla gorilla (assembly GCF_029281585.2). Classification (NCBI taxonomy): domain Eukaryota; kingdom Metazoa; phylum Chordata; class Mammalia; order Primates; family Hominidae; genus Gorilla; species Gorilla gorilla. Next base: position 40,097,143 of record NC_073232.2, on the reverse strand, counting down.
TTAATTGTTCACCATAGCTCACATTCTGTCTCATTCCCATAGTAGTTTTTTGAACAATTATTTTATCCGAAAGTACTTGTAGTGGTCTTCCAGTCTTTAGCCTGGAAATTAGCCTGATGACTAATGTTTTGTGTGGAGATTAGCAGAGTAGGTAGTGGCTAAGAGCCCAGATTCTGGAGCCAGATTGTTTGGCTCAGCAATGCTGCTTTCTGGCTGTGTGACCTTGAATGAGTTAAAGTACCCCTCTGTGCCTTAGTTTCTTTATCTGTGCAATCTGTACAATAATAGAAGTACCCACTTCCTATGATTGCATTCTATGAATTACCTATTGTTGGTTGCTGTTGTTACTGTTTTTTTATTGTTCTCTTACCTGAGGACTTCAGTGACAAAGAGTAGCAGTCCCGGTGCTTTGGGTTACTGAATTTTAAACTCTTTTGTAAGGCTGATTGAGTGAGGGAGTCTTTGCTTGGAGGCAGGAAGATGACTCCCCAGGCCCCTGTTTGTCCCCCATTTTTCCTGTCCTCCAGGACTGGCATGCCCTGCAGTTCATTTCCTTGTTGGAGGAGACAGTGATGATGCATTTTCTACACAGACACTCTCCTCAGCTGCTTGCTTTTGTGAGCAGGTATATCCTCTGTTAAGAGATTAGAATCTTAATCCTAAATGATATTTCATGGCCTAAGACTTAAATTTATATATCACCATCAGGAATAATGTATTGGATTGCATTAAACAGATTGTAGATTAACATGCAACTGTAAAACAAATCATCAATGTGTTGTTGACAACTCTAAGTGCAAGTTCATATATTTAACTACATTTGGGGAGTATTAAAGTGTTTAAAGCGGCTTAACGGGTTGATGTAAAATTAAGCATCATGTTCTATTTCAATTTGTGAGCCAGCCTGAGAGACAATAAAATGGAGGTATAGGCTTGAGAGGAAGGAGCATGGAAGAAAATTTGGAATCAGACTTGGCACCAGGGAAATCCTGGCATGGTCAAAACATATTGGGTAGCAGTAGAAGGCTGTCCACTTACTTACTCAGTCTATGAGCAGGTATTTGAAGCCTCAAGAAGTTCATAGTCCAGTTGAGGAGATAAGCCAACCAGCATACAGAAAACAATGGTGAAAAATAAGAGACTTAGTGTCCTTTAACACTGAGCTGAGTGAAATGGACCACCTGCTGTGAGAGTTCACAGGAAATGACAGTGGCATTTGGAGTGGTCAGAAAGATCTTAAAGATGGTGGCATTTGAGCTGATCCTGATAAGGCAATCAGAGAGGAGAATGAAAGGCAAGGGTGAAAGCATGGTAGGCACTTGGGTCATGGTGCGCTGGGACCTTGGGAAATTCATGATCAGACAGTTGGGTAGGGCCAGGTACTAGAGAGCCACAGCAGCCAGGCAAGCACTAATGCTAGAACCAGGAACCAGACTGCCTGGGATTCAAATCCCTGATCCCTCACTTTCTAGTTGTGTGGCCCTAGGTGGGTTACATAACTGCTTTCTCAGTTTTCTCATCTGTAAAATGGGGATAACACCAGTATGTACCTTTGAGGATTGTTGTGAAGAGTCAATGTGTTTTTGAATAGAGGAGGCATATAGTAGTGGAAATGGCATTTGACCTCTAATGGTATTTAGGTTTGCTTCCAGGGTGAGAGAGTTGGGGGGCAAACTGGTGGGCAAACTGGGGAGGCTGTTTAAGCAATTTCGATGCAGGGTAACGGGTCCTAGGCTAAGAATAGACTCTAATAAGAAAGAGAGTAGATGTGTGGATTTCTTTTTCTTAATTTTTATCCTTTTACTGTCCTTTGGGCTGTGGAGACTATCAGTGTGTATGCTCTGCCATGGTTCTGTAAGCCTTCCTCTAAACAGTGCATCCCGAGAGAGACAGATGTGAGCTGGGAATGTGGACCCTGCTGGATGCGGGCATTTCCTTTCCTCCCCTTCTCTCTGGCTCCACAGTGTTTAGACTTTTTTGTACCTATCCCAAAAATTGCTGCCAATTGACTTGGAGCACATAAAAATAAGGGATATGAATGCTCTGGAGAGACACCTCAGGCTCTACTTGAAGATAATATGGGGTGAATAAGAAAAACCGCAGTGTAGTCCGGAGCTGTGTTAAAGGGAATGAGACGTGCAAAGCCTTTTTCACTGCACGCTGTGTGAATGAGATCCTTGTTGGAACTCTAGAGTTGCTTACCAGAGTTCAAAGAAAATGAAAAAAAAAAAAAAAAAAAAAAAAAGGGAGGCAGGGAAGGCTGGTGAAAAAAATGATTCAAAGGGTAGAAAATAGATCTCTGAAGGAAAATCTTGTAAGACTGGAGTGTTCAGACTAGGGAAGGAAAAAGAGGGTAAATTAATTCCTAACCTCAAATAGCAAAAGGTTTCTTTTTTTTATGTGAATCTTTGTTTCTCAAAGAACGTTCTATGGAACCCAAGTTCTGGAGCGGGGTGGCTTCTGAAGTCAGGTCAGTCCCCCATGGACAATTCCCAAAGCACATTTGCATCTAAGAGGGACTGAGGATTTCTGCAGAAAGAACCCCATTTTACTTTGAGTAACCTACTGTATTCCAAACATTTTCATCTCTGGAAATTTTTAGTTTTCTAACACCTTTGGAAAATGCTGAGTCAGAATCACTAAGATGATGTTCAGTATAAGAGAAAAAATAAAAGGTTTGAGGTGTGAGACCAAACATTGTGGTGATAATAGAATTTTCTACTGGGGGAAATGTAGGGTCCTCCTCTATTTTGGTGGGTGGAGGTAAAGAAGAGAATACAGTCAGCCACCTGTTTTTAAGGCCATGTGCCTACCTAAGTGCAGGGGCCACTGCCCCTGTCCTTCCCAGTCCTGGGGCATTCAAGCTGAGTGCTGTGGGCTCAGGTTTGGAGCCCAATCATTTGGGCTCCAAATTCTGTAAGGTGGCTGGAGAAGCTTGATGGGCCTGGCCCCACTGGCAGGAGATGAGGTAGATGGCCCCTGGGACCAGCTGAGAAGGGCAAACACAGACCTGGCTCTTTGCTGAGGCCAGCCTGGGGAGACGCATGGCACATTGCCGACACAAAGTGCACGTCTGCCCCTGCTCAAGGGCAAGAGTCATCCAGGTGTGCCAACTCATGGTGCCTCTTAGGGAGTTCAAGAACCGAAATTCAGGAGAGGCACTCTCAGTTTACGTTACTTTCTTCATCAAGGTTGGCAAGTGTCTTTCCAGTTTTTGCTTAAAACCCAGCTTTCTTCCCTTCCCTTTGTTTTCTCCCCTTCTCTCTGTCTTCCTGCCTCCCTCCCTTCCCTCTCTTTTTTTTTTCTTTCTTCCCCAGCTTTATTTGAGGTGGAATTGGCAAATAAAAACTGTGTATATTCAAGACACACAACATGATGATTTGATATACATATACATTGTGAAATGATTGGAGATTCTGCCATTTGCGACAACACAGATGAACCTGGAGGACATTATACCAAGTGAAACAAGCCAGACACTGAAAGACTGTATTATCTCACTTACATGTGTAATCTAAAAGAATCAAACTCCCAGAAGCAGGGAATAGAAAGGTGGTCACTAGGGACTGGGAGATGGGGGAAATGGGCAACTGTTGGTCAAAGGATACAAACTTTCAGTTATAAGATGAGTAAGTTCTGAGGATCTAATATACAGCATGGTGACCATAGTTATAACACTGTATTGTACACTTGAGATTTGCTAAGAGAGTAGATCTTAAGTGTCTCCCCCTCCTTCTCTTTAATCTGTCACTTCCTTTCTTTCTTTTTCTCCATCTCCTTTTTTCTTCTTTCTCTTTTCAACAAAGAGGGAGAAAACCAAGGCTTCCTCCTCCATCATTGCCCTATGATTGTTTTTGCTCTTCACTAAGTGAGATGCATATACCTTACTCTTGATCCTAGGAGGAACTTTTTGTTTTCCTAAGTCATAGGTGACTTTCTCTTTCTCCCTCTTTCTCTCCCCATCCCCATAGGAATGTGTGTGTCTGGGTGTCTCTGTCTGTCTCCCTCTCTCTCTCTCTTTACACACACACAGGCACACACACACTTGAAGGTACAGGATACACCTTTTGTGTTCCATTTATTGTAAAATATTGCACACATCTGTAATTATATTACTCTTAAAATAAAGCCTTCATCTACTCTTAACATCTTTTGATGTCCCTTCCCTGCTGACTCTATTTTTTCTTGTTCCCACTTTACGTTAATGTGAAGAGACAGTTGAGTAAATGCACAATGAACTTCAAAACCTAGTAATTGTTTTTCAGAAAGAATGAAACTTGCGAATTAGATATGGATTGTAAAAGAACACCAGGGCTGATTAGTGTTTGTGAGGGGCGCCTGCCGGACGGCTCTGACACCTGCCTGCCAGCACTCTCCAGAAATGCCACCATTGATGCCTCTGTTCTGCCCATCACAGGACGGGGGGAGAAGTGCTGGGTGGGAGTTAAAAGGCTCCGCAGTGAACCACCTTGTCAGACTCGCCAATTCATGGGACGCCTGACATGAAAGGCAGCGAGAAACAAAGATGAGTTGCAGCCACTTTACAAGCAAACTCTCGTTATCTGTAAAAATAAAATAAAATAATAAGGTTTTTCAAAAACAGAGAATGAATGAGCATTGAAGGTGTTCACCATGTTTTTTTTTTTTTTTTTTTTAAGGTTGTGGAGATAATGAGTTTTTTGAGACTTGGGGGAGGAGAAGAATTCACAAGCCAAGTTTCAAGCTGCTGAAAAATTGCTTTTAGGAAAGAAAAAAAAAACCCTTTTCCATGCTAACCATCTGCTTGCATCTTGTTTACTGCCCAGAGTGCCAGTTTGTGCTTATTAATCATGCTTACACAAGTATCTTAATTACTCCCTATGTAGCTGCTCTGTCTTGAACTCAGAAGTTGACCTTTCTCTTTTTATTCCTTTAAATCATTAATCATACACAATCAACGCCAGCGGGACAGAGCCACAGAGAAGGCTACCCAGATTCTCACACCTCACGCCAGTCCCAGGCAGACAGGGAATGCCAGAGTGACTGCTTTGCCAGCAGCCAGGCGGATCTTAATTAATGACTCTGCTGTGTTGAGGCACACAGGCTGGGGGAGGCCCTTCCTGCCACCGCCCCTCGGTGCTTCCTCCAGTTGCTGCCTGGTTTGAGGAATGACTGCTTTACTCTGCTGAAACCCAGAAAGGCCTCTGCTAGGGTTTTACAGACCTGCACACCTCAACTCTTGAAGGATCCCAACAGAGGCTGAGGGAACTTCTCAGAGAAGATACTATTTCTTGCCGTGAGTGGGAGTTTGTACCAGACCATTTCTTCTCCCGATTTGCCATGCACGTTTATCTGGTGGGGATCCTGCTAAAATGTAGATTTCTGATTCAGGAGGTCTGGCTGGGACTTGAGAATCTACATCTCTAAAAAGCTACCAAGCAATGCCAATGCTGCTGGTCCAGGGACCGTACTTTGAGTAGCAAGGAGCTAGTTGGTTGATGAGAACCAAGGTCCTCCCTCCAAGCCTGGAGATGTGATAAGAGAGTGTCACCTCTATGAATGTGAGATATATATATATATATTTTTCTTTGGCTAGATGAGCAGTATTTTGGTAATTTGGAAGGTAATTTTCAGGCAGGTGATATATACACATGAACAAGTGTGGCACCCTTATCCAGGCAAAAGAAACACACGTGATGTACAGATTGGCCTTTCCTATGGAGGGAAGAGTGAAATTGAGACTTTAAAGACCCTTTTCATTGAACTTTGTAAAAAGTTGCTTAAAACAGCTGAAAAAATTCTACTCCAAAAAAATGGAGTGCTCAAAACTAAAATAATAATAATGATAATAATAAAATGGATTGAGGCTTGGGTTTCATAAGGCTGTTTCTCAGTTCCAGTATACCAGACAAATTACAGCCTGTGAAAGTAATTTTATTTCCCCCTACCCTGTACTTTCAGCCTCCTAAGTAGGATAGGAAACCTGGAGATAAGAAACAGAAGGAAAAATGTAAACTGAGGACCTTTTCTTTTGGCCAAACTGAATGTTCTACTTTTAAAGGGGAGGAATTTAGCTGTTTTTTTTTTTTTTTTTTTTTTGCCAAAATTGCTTGAGTTTTCCATTCATTGTCATTCATTTTACATTTCAAAGTGCAAACCGCAAAGTGTAAAGTTGTATGGTGGTAATACACACAGTAGAATTTTGGTTGACACTTCCAGCTCTGATGAAGTAGAGATGAAATAAATCTGAAACACATCTAAATAGGCTTGGGATTTGCATTCTATCCCATCTAAGGGAAGCTGAGTAGATCATAGACGGATGCTACTACAGGTTTCATTATTGGTAATCCTTCGGAAAGCGACACGGAAACACATTAGAACTAACCTCCACTGCCTTCCATTTCATCTAAACAGTGGGGTGAGGGTCTGGGTGGGAAGGGATTTTATTAAAAACAAAGTCTGAAGTAAAAGCAACAAATCTTTACTAGTGAAAAGTCACCTAATTAATTTAGATAAAAACTTTATCATCCCACATGCAAAAAGAATACGTGGTTTTCCGGCTTTGTTATTTACATTAAAAATTACTTGTTCGTGAAGTTAAAAAAATGCAATTACCCTGAATGAGGTGAATTAAGAAAATATTTCATCAGTGTAGCTTGTCTTTTCAACTGGCCGCCTTTTTGGAGTCTCTTGTTGATTTATGAAGTGAAAATTCTGTCTTGTCTTTGGTGAGGACGTTCTGTAGCCTTCCTACATAGTTTTGGTATTTGGGTATGCACATGTTTTTGGCAGCCTGGAGAATATCCTGGCTGCAGTGACAGAAAGACATAACTCACTTTTCGTTTGGTAAAGGAGTAATTAATTTGAACTTCTGGACATGAAGCATTTGAGAGCTGGAACTGGGTGCCTTGCATAACCATGGTCTGCTGTTAAACTCTTTATAGGAGACTCTTCTTGTTCTTGGAACTTTGTCTGGACTTCAGAGCAGGCTGATTTAAGTGTTGAGAGCCTGGTCTGGCAAGAGTTGTGTTTATGCTTTTCTCCCTGAAGGCCATGGATCTGACCCCTCCAAGGAAGCCAAGCTATTTTTAGGGAAAGTCTAGAGTGGCATTTTCTGGGAGAATCTGTGGCATTTTTTGTAGAGGACTCTTAGGGCAGGGATTGGGATGGGGCTGAAGACCCCTATGTCTGCCAGCAGCTTCTCCTCCTCCCCGCCCTTAATGGGCTAGGGCTCTACTTCTGTTAGTGGATTCCATATTTGCTATGGTGGAAGACTGGCCTGTGGGACTTTCCTGTAGGAAGTATATGGAAGTCCTCTGTCTAGCAAAGGATTCTCTGATTACCAATGTCTAATTTAACCAGTCTGAGGTGGGAGCCTGGGAAATCTGCAGTTTCTAAAGCTTCCCAAGTCATTCTAATGTTCATCCAGGGTTGAGAACCCCAATATAAGGCCTCGAGTGTGTTCTTATCTTGGTCCATTTCATTCTCCAGCTTCTGCAGATCTCCAGAACTCTCTCAGTTCAGACTGTTATGTTGAAGCCCTGGAGATAAAGTGATGACCTGAGCAGGGTGTCTGCCTTTCGGATACCCACAGTCTACAGAGAAGGGTTATCTGTAGCACCAGCTCACCCTCTCTGGTTCTGACTTGGCCTTCATTGTCCAGTCTTTGGGCTTTTTGTCCTGGTTCTTTTCTGTTACTTGGTCTGCCATCTAGCACTTGCCTGAACTTCCTTATGTGTGTATTCCCTACGTAGATCTAACTCTGGGCTTAGTTTAGACCCCTATTCCCAACAGCATGGTGTTATAGGAATCCTAAAATGGGTGGGTTCCATGGCAAGGACTGCTGGGGAGCCCCACGTCAAACAAAATTCAACACTTGTCTTGACTGTAGGGCTCCTTAGAATATACTCAGGGGCCCATGTGTGTCTTTAAGGGGAGAGTAGGGTATACAGTCTTTCCTATCTGTCTCTTCTCAGGAACTCTATCAGGGACCCTCCTGTGGATATCGAATAGTCCATAAAGTTTACTTTGGCCAGTACTGTTCTAACCTCTGGGAATTGGTCCAACTTCCACTCTAGAAAATGTAGCTGTTTTTATCCTTGGTCTAGATCGCTGACTCATGTGTTCTGTCTCTGGGCTGACTGGCTCCTCTTTCTCAACCAGTCCTGCCTGTCTCTCCCTGGAATCCAAAACTGTGTGCCACTTACCTTTCTAATACAATGACAAACCCAAGTGACAGAAATCTCTCCATTTCCTTCCTTGCAGAGTCAGGCAGTGGCATCATTTATCTATTCACAATCCCTGTATTAGGTAGTAGAGAGGAAATGAATTCAGTTCTGCAAGAATTTATATTGACTACCAACTGTATGCCAGGTAATGGGCTTGGTGCCAGGGATACAAAGTTGGGTGATAGTCTGACTTTGCCTGGATGAACTCATGTTCTAAAAGAGCACACAGTGATCCTGAGCCCATATTATACTGTGTTCTATGATGGAGGAAGAGGAGTCAGGAGGGAAGGGGTTTAGGAGTCTCTAGGAGCTCCTGCTAAGGGCACTAACCCAGCAGGAGGGCATTGGGGAAGTCTACATGAAAAGGTGATTCCTGAGCTGGAGTTTGGAGGAAGAGTTGGAAAAGATGGGAGAAGGAAGTTCGTTCAGGGTGAAGGAATACAATGATTAAGGGCAAAAATGCCTGAAACACTGTGGCAGGATGAAAAAGATTGAAGGCATGGTATCTGATTGTGAAGAAACAGGATGTACACATTGAAATCTACCTGAATATCTGGAAAAAGTAATTCAACCATAAATGCTTAGAGTGTCCACTGCATATAGAATTTTTGAGGAGAGATGTGATAAAGGAACCACTAGAAGAGAAAGTAAGGAAATGGAGAAGCCAGACAGACCCAGCACCTGTTGGGGATTTAGATACTATTTTCAATCTCCAGATGTGGAAATTGAGACTCAGAAGAGGTTCAGTGACTTTCCCTGGCCCATCCAACTACTACTTACTGGAGCTGGGATTTGAACTTTGGTCTGGATTTATTAAAGAAGCCTCCATAGAAGAAATAATTTTTGCACTGGAGTTTGACAGAGGGGAGGAGCCTGCAGATTTTTATCTGGGACCTGATGAAATAGTTTCTTCACATGCCACAGCATCGTCCCTTAGCTTTCTGTTGTCAGCGGTAGGATTCTGGCCTTTTAGAATTTGAAGTGACTTTTCAGATCTCTTTACAGATGAGGAAACTGAAGCCTAGAGCAGACAGGCGATTTCCCTCACTGAGTAACTTGACATGTGGGGCTGAAGCCTTGTGGGCTGATACAACACACCTTTATTCTTTTGACTCTGACATGACATTATATTGGTGGGAGATAATGTCCTCATTCATTATTGTTTGCCTCCAAATATCAATTGGTTTTTAAATATTAGAACCATTGTAAGATATGGTGGTTAAAATGATAAGAACGTTGTGCACATGTACCCTAGAACTTAAAGTATAATAAAAAAAAAATGCTTTCAGCATCTTCATGAGAAATTGACCAAAATCCCAAAGTTCTGAAAACAAAACTTTAAAATAAATTTTCTCTATATTAGTTTAGAACAAAGTCTGACCTGAAGTGATGTGAAATTATAATCTTCATTCATCCCACTTAGTAATGTCAGGAAAAATTGTGAAAGAATTTGAAATTGGTGGAAAAGATTCCTGGATGTCTTGTCTAGTGCATCCTTCTAGCTTATCTATGCCTTACATTGTCTTTGAGTTATTTTACAAGTCTGTAAGTTGTAGGAAACTGATAATAATGCAAAAAAATTTTTGCCTCTAGAAATGCAAATGAATTGTGTGCCCTGTATTATGCAATTGTTTCTTGTCCTGTGGATACCAGCTTTATATCCATTTGTAAATTCACTTTAGTATTCCTGATAGCCTGTATATGTGTGTTACTTTGAATTCTTCTTTGAACTGATACAATGTCTTACTCTCTCATTAATTAAAAGATTCAGTAAAATCTTTTTCATGTATTCATTTTATATTTATATAAGAGTTACAATTTTACCTGATTTAAAAAAATTTTACCCTTTAACAGCATGAAAATTCTTATCTTTCACTCTAGAAATATGAATACCTGCTAGGGATGTTAGCTCATATACTGTATAGTTATACAGTATATAAACTGTATTACCTTTCTAAGATCTGAAAAAATATCTGAATTGCAGTATGTTTATATGACCACAGGATTTCAGACAAGAAATTATGCACTTGTAATACATTACTCCTTGTACTATTGTTTTCTTAGTGTCAAGTCACTAACTGTGAACTAAATAGTTTGAAAAAAATAAAAGCTAATTCAAATGAAATTATATTTTAATTTTGAATTTTGTATATAGTTATACAGTATATAAACTATATTACCTTTCTGAGATCTGAAAAAATATCTGAATTGCAGTATGTTTATATGACCATAGGATTTCAGACAAGAAATTATGCGCTTGTGATACATTACTCCTTTTACTATTGTTTTCTTAGTGTCAAGTCACTAACTATGAACTAAATAGTTTGAAAAAAATAAAAGCTAATTCAAATGAAATTATATTTTAATTTTGAATTTTGGGGGCAAGAGAGAATTTATAAGTATAAGGACCATTTAATAAGAGTTCATTGTTTAGGTAGATGGTTGGTTTTTTTTTTTGAGATTAATTAGTCCAACATGCTGACCAGCATATTAAGAATAAGACAAGTACCAAAATAGGCACCAGTACTGCATAGCAGTGATAAGGTGCTTTTTTAGCCAGATGGGTCCAGTACTACTTAATTATTTTTAAAATTCATAATTAGGACCTAAGCTTAAAATTATAAAATTCACCTATCTGTAGGTTCCCATGGACCCAGGTTTGAGAAATAAATAATGGTGTAATCAATCAGTTACATAAGTTAACTACAGTTACCTGGCTCTTTTCCTGAAAGGCAGCTAGGATGAAAAGGAAGAGGGTGCCGTGTATGGGTGTGGATATTTGTAATGCTTTGTTTTCCAAGAGTCATAGAATCTAAAGGTGAATGTTTTCTTTTTGAAACTGTGTGCTATAATATTGAAATACAACTTTCATTAGAAATAAACATATTGGAATAATGAAATATATATTATTTCTCTACTTTCTTCACTCCTATATTTGGCGGTATTTGTCCTTTTCTAATGATTTTATAACCCCCCCAGTAAGAATAAAATTTTATGAACATAGGTTAAAGTGGATCCTTTTACTGGGTGGGACTTAGTTTAAATTAAATTAAATTAATTAATTTTTGGGACAGGCCTCACTTTGTTACCTAGGCTGGAGTGCAGTGGCACGATCATGACTCACTGCAGTCTTAACCTCCCCAGTGATTCTCCTGCCTCAGCATCCTGAGTAGCTGGGACTACAGGCCTGTGCCACAACACTGATACATTTTTTAAAATTATTTTTAGAGACAGGGTTTTGCTATGTTGCCCAAGTTGGTCTCAAACTCCTGGCCTCAAAAAAATCCTCCTACCTCAGCCTCCCAAAGTGCTGGGATTACAGGCATCAGCCACTGCACCCAGGCTAGTTTTAAGTTGAAGGTCTACTGTTGCCAGGCTTTGTCACTGTTGGGTAGGATGTTCACTTCTTCTACTTTGGGCTTTGGGCCCTGTTCCTCTATTTCTAGAATCAGAAAGCTGGATGGAACCATAAATACAGTGGATCTTATGGATCATAGAAAGCTAGAAGGAACCATAAATATGATCTGGTCTGAACTCCTTATTTTAATTACAGATGAAAAAAACGTATTAATTAGCATGTCTTTCTGTTCATTCTTTAAAGTAGAGTTTTTCTGGTCTTCTGCCGTTAATGCTAGCCTGGGTTAGAAGCTTTCGAATCAACAATTTGGAAAAAAGCCCATCCTCAGTCCTTAAAAATTACACTACTATCAACAGCAACCACTCACACTAACACCCATTTCTTCCATTCCTTTGGTTAATTCCAAAATCAAAATCCGATACACAAAATTTCTGGGGCCTCTTCCATGGCCCTATAAGCAAGTGGTGCAAAGAGGGCCCTGAAGCCAAGGTTTCAATAGCTTCTTAGCAAATCTACTTCTGCCAATAATCCTTGTGACCTGTACCATACCTGCCTGGATCTCTTGCCCTCCCATCACTTTGCATCAGGAGTTTGGTGTTCTGTTGACCGCGTAAGGCTCTTTTCTTCTCAGACTGGAGGCTTACTGTGGGCTGCATCTGTGGCTTAAGGTTTTTGTGATTCCCATAGTACACATTTCCTCTGTGGCCCATTGGAAGTGGCTACCTGGGATGCTGTATTGAGGATTCTCAGGCCTGCCTCCATGAAGGTGTATCTTAATTGATGCTCAAGGCCTGCCATGAGCACAGATGTGGGAAGTATGGACAAGTGCCCATGTCTGCCATTTTGCACCAGCTGTCAGGAAACATTTGTTGGTTGGGTCGGTGATTTATACAACCACTCTCGGGTTTGTCTCCAAGTGTAGTGCCATGAAGACAAGGCTTTTTTGTCGGCTTTGTTTTCTCCTTTCATGGATATATCACAAGCTCCCAGAGCAGTGTCTCACATAGAGTTGGGGCTTAATAAGAAAAATTTTTTTGAATGAATTAATTCTGAAGGGAATAGGAACTTTAGTGCTAAACTTCATTGAAATTTAAATATGACTTTTAACTAGAAATCTAGCAACACATAGTTAATAAAATAGGTTACCTCAACTTTCTTAGAGCGTTCTTGTGTTAAGTTTGTGATGCTGAGGAATGTGGGGACTCCAGAGAATAAATTAATTGGAAATTGCTGCTTTGCTAATTTCTTCAGCAAATATGCCTGATGTATCTACTGTGTGCTGGACACTCTGCTCCTTGCCCTCATGAGGTTAGAGTCTGGTAGATTCCTTCTTTTCTATCATATAGTGGGGACTAAGCTGTGGCTCAAGTTTGTAAATGTCTCTCAAGGCAAATGAGCACTTAAGCAATGTCTTGACTCTGAAGGGCTTTCATTTTGGTTTAAGATGCTGACACATGGCAAGTTGTCAGCTACCAGCATTTTCCTCTCTACCATATTTAGCCCCTTATGTTGTATTTGGGATCCCCACAAAGTCCCACAAAGGTATCTTCTGTTTTCCATCTATGAATTGGTGTCACCCTTGTTCCTGAGGGGATGAGTTTGCTTTAACTGTGGCACACTATTGGCATCAGGGTCTGTGCTTGGGCATGATAAGGGACAGAGCAGTATTTTCTCAAAGGATAGACCATTTTTTCCCTATGAGGTTCTCTGGGGGAAGTGGGTAAAGGAATGGGATTGTGAGAGTCCTCTTGATGAAGCCTGTTTTAATCCTTTAACCTGAGCCTGTTGTAGGCTGAGGTTCTAGAAAGGCTGAAAAAACCATACATGGCCTCCCCAGGTCTGCATTTAGACACCAAGGGTTGCATTTCTAAGTCACATACTGCTATGCCTATTATTTAAAGCCAAATTATTTTGTGAATTATCACAAACATTGATCTGCCCTTGACAGTACTTCAGACTTTTACAGTAAATCTGCAGCTGATAATGTTAGCAGAGTGTCAATTTTTGTCACTTGTAAGCTTCCCTCAGTCAACTGCAGTTTGAAGGAAGTCCAGTGTAACAAAAGCATTGCTATCTCTTAAACTTGGCTTTAACCTTCAAAGACTAATAATTTATTATTTGGTGTTATGCCTCAGTACTTTTTGGTGACACTATATCATTTTTAATGTTGGTAACTTGATTTTTGTAATATAAAGACATATAAATAGGAGAAAAAGAAAATGATAGCTAAGTACTTTTATGGTTAGCAATCCAAAGAGTGTTCTTGATGCAATCCATTCAACATTTATCTGCATAAATTATGGTAGTTAAAGAAAAGGAGCAGATGAGAAGTACACTTAAGGCCCTTTTTTATAGCAACATAAAATAGAGCAAAAATTACATTCATTACTTTTAAAAATATAGCAACTCTTTATTATAGTTTCCATTCATTGAAAGCAAATGTCTTGTTAGCTAATGAAACATTGTTTGATGTTAAATAGAGTTGGTGTGATAGAAGAAGACATTTGCTTCTTTATAAAGCCTTGTCAGTAATGTTCCTGCTTTGTCACTGGCTACTTGTTCTCAGAATATTAACAGTGTAAGTGACCTTTGGGAAGGAAAACGAAATCTCCTTCATTAGCAAAAATGAATAACTTGCAATGTATGTTTACTTTGTAAGCTCTAAAGTGACTTTGAAATGTGCGAGATCTCTTTTTGTAGAAGCCAGAGGATGCAGAACGGCACAAAGGGAAGAAAGCTTTAAGATCTTCTGCCACCACCCTCCCTCTAACCAGAGCATTTTTTTTTAAATACTCTAAAAGTAAATAGAAAAACATGGCTAGCTTTTTCTTTTTCATTTTCTGCATAAACTTCCTTTCTAGGTTCTGCAGAGAAATTGTGAGGCATGAAGAAAAGTGAAGCAGGCTGGCTAGATGAGAATGCATGTAGATGGTGAGGAGCTGGATTTTCCCAGTCCTCCTTCCCATCCTGGCTCCAAGGAGGCCTCTGGGAGGGAGGAAAGGCATTTCTTCCTTTAGGTGCTGATGTCTCCAGCTTGGTGTGTGTTGACCACTAGGTTCTTTCTCTCTCCTTCCCGTTAGTCTTAGCCTGGGCTTGTATTGTTTATGAAAAGTTTTAATTCAGGTTAAGCAAGAGAGGAGAGGGAGCAGACAGGAATGGGTAAAGGGGCATCTCCTAGGCCCTGAGGTGGGAGGTGTGGCTGGGCCTTCTGAGGGGTGGAGTGCCTGCTCCCTTACCTCAGGGGACTCTGCGGACTCATGCCTCTGCTTCTTTTGCTCCTCTGCCAGTCCCTTGCTTCCCTTCTGACCAGCAAGTTCCCAGTCTACACGATCTCTCTTCTTCCCTAGAGACTACCTGGAGCTAGAATTTGATTCAAAATACCGAGGGGAGCAAATCTCTGTGGTCCCTCTTGGGAAAGTTGTCTGCCCCTGGTCCTCTCATTGTGGCCATGATTGTGCCTGGGGATGATGAGGTTTTATAGAGTTTCTAGATCAGAGGATGCTGGGAGTGCATTCTCAAATAAAGCAGTGAGAAATAAATTGCCTTTCAGCATTTCAAGAGTTTTAAGTCTAAATTTATTATGGGAATCTTTGAATGTGCAATATTGAGAAAATTGTACAAAACAAGCCCATGTTCCCACCACCTAGCTTCACTACTAGGGATATTTTGGCCCTTAGTTTTCAGGACTGTACTGCTGCCTGGTATAAGGATAGGGTTTGAGTGTTCCAAGACTCTTGGTCATAACCCCAGATATCTCCAGGGATTCCTGTCACAGCTCCTCTTACCAAGATTTCTTTGACACCGTAGATCTCCTTGAGCTTTTCTTTAAGAAACACACCTATGCAGCCATAAAAAAGAATCAGTCCATGTCCTTTGCAGGGACATGGGTGAAGCTGGAAACCATCATTCTCAGCAAACTAACACTAACACAGGAACAGAAAACCAAACACCACATGTTCTCACTCATAAGTGGGAGTTGCACAATGAGAACATATGGGCACAGGGAGGGCAACATCACACACCAGGGCCTGTCGCGGGGTGGGGGAGCTCAGGGAGGGATAGCATTAAGAGAAATACCTAATGTAGATGATGGGTTGATAGGTGCAGCAAACCACCATGGCACGTGTATACCTATGTAACAAACCTGCACGTTCTGCATATGTATCCCAGAACTTAAAGTATAATAATAATTTAGAAAACCCCTAAGCCCGTGTGCATCTTCCCTTGATGATTCCTATCCCACTCTTCTTTCAAGAGGACACCGTTTCACATGTGTTGCTTGTGCAATAAAGAGATGATAAAAGTTTAAAAGGTAAATGGTTTTTTAAACAGGATTTTCTCTCCACCCAATAGCTATCCTTTGACTCGTTTTCTAGTTAAGTTTTTGTTTTTAATGAGAAAGACCTTTCTAACTTACTCTATTTCTTTATGGGTTTGGGGCACAGACCCCTTATTTTACTTGCAGTAGCTCCATTTCCTTCAAGCCACTTTGGGACAAAACCTAGAAGAAACTTGAAAGTTATCACATGTCTAAGAAATAAATTCCAAATGAGTGGGTTCTAACTTTGTTAGTGTAATCTTATAATAGGTTATTTTATTTTCATATGTGGCCATCCAGGAAGAATGTTTTGGCTCTGAGATGAGTGGCCTTGTGAGAGCTCCGTGGTCTACCTAGACAAGCCCGGAAAAGGGGAAAAAGGGAAGCATGTTGGCAAAGGATAGGCCCCTTTCAGATTTTGTAGGGAAGTGACAATAATGACTCATATTATTTTCTCTGTGTGTGTGTCTGCAAGGCTGCTTTGAAGGCACTGGTTTTCTCCTTCAAGATACATTCCCTTTCTGTAGAAACCTTAGCTCCTGATATTGGGACCTCCTGTTCCTCTCTTTGCTAAGACACTTCCTTGTATTTTTCTTTTCTTTTCTTTCTTTCTTGTTTTTTTTTTTAGACAGCGTCTCACTCTGCTGCCCAGGCTGGAGCTCCATCTCGGCTCACTGCCACCTCTGCCTCCCTGGTTCGAGCGATTTTCCCACCTCCATCTCCCAACTAGCTGGGACTACAGGCAGGCGCCACAGCTAATTTTTATGTTTTCAGTAGAGACGGAGTTTCATCATGTTGGCCAGGCTGGTCTCGAACTCATGACCTCAAGTGATCTGCCCACCTCAGTCTCTCAAAGTGCTGGGGTTACAGGCGTGAACCACTGCGCCCAACCCTTTGTATTGTTTCCTTCCACCGTTGGCTTTTAATGGTTCCTAGTTCCTCTCAGGCTGCCTGATGATGTGATAATCCAAACTGTTTGCCTTTTTTTTTTTTTTAAATCTCTAAAGACTATAATTCCTTTTAAGAAAGTGAATGATGTCATCATAGGAATGATGCAGAGAGTGAGCCCAGCTTATTTCATCCTCCGCTTCCTGCTGCTGGTATGTGGTGTAGGACCTGACAGAGGCCTTGTGCTTCCTCAGCACATTCTTTTAAAACAAGAGAGTGTGTGTTTGCTGGATTATCAGCTTCATTTGAGGGTATGTTCTATGGAACCTTTCAAGTGGGCTGTGGGGTTGAAGGTAAAATCATTTGGAGGCATGAACTGTCACCCAAGCCTCCTTATCCACCTAAAATGCAGAAGTAGAAGAAATCTAAAAACTGCATAGGTCTAGCTGGATGGTATACCGCTCCTGGAATGCTAAAATCAGAAGAGACCTTAGAGGTCACCTGAAGGTTTAATACCTTCATTTTTCAGATAAAAAACCAGATAGATAATATTTGATGCTGTGTGTCTTGACTGCTATATTTCCGTAAACACAAAGTATGGAATGATGAAGCCCTTGCTCAGTGCCTCTATGGGACTGGATCTGTACTGAGACTCCCAGGAGACCTGGACCCTGCCCTCTGGTGGCTCCTAGTCTTGGGCAAAACATGGATATAAACCTATGTATTCTCTGAGGACCTTTTGACTCTCAATTCTGTGTTCAGGAATGATAAATTGCTGAGCAGAAATGTGAAGCCAGCTCACAATAGGGTAACAAATTGGGTGTAGAGTATTTTTTCTCTGCACTCTGACCTTTTGTGTCTAGGGATACGACTAGGGGCTGAGACCTCGGTTGGACAGATAGTCAATATTCTTGCTTTATTCTCATTTCTCACCCTTTATATAGCCCTTCTTTATAACTTTCCATCTTTTCTCTCTCAAACCATTCTCTGACTTCCTATTTGTATTGTGTTCCCATTTATTTTCTCTTTTCCTCCTTTCTTAGCATCCTGCCTGACACATAGTAGGAATGTAACAAATGTTTGAAGTAATGAACCAAAGGAACTGTTGCCTTCCTTGAAGATGATGAAAAGTTTGGGGATAAAGCAAACAAGGAGAAACATTGTCTAAACATCTCAACTGGCTTGTATTCCAGCTTGCTGTCTTTGAGAAAATATATGGAATGTTTTAATGCTGGGACTAGTTTTTCCTTGGATAGATATTTAAAAAATTCCTGCTTGTGCGTGTGTGTGCAACTAGTAATATAAGTTTTAAAGAAGATATTATACGAAGACATTTATTTCATTTGATTAAGCCATTAGAAAAGATTAGAGGTGTCTTTAGTTCTGGGGAGATAAGTTTAACAGGGAGCAGATTTTAGGAACATCTGGGCAACACGCACAACACCTTTCTGTTCCCTTATCTTTAAATGCAGTTGTTATATATATATATATATATATATATATATATATATATAAAACAGATAAGAGTGATAAGGTAGAAACAGCATGTTTGAAAGCTCCAATTTCTTATATCTCATCCAGGTTTCTTCTTATGGCTTCCTTCAGATATATAAATATATGGAGAACCTAGAGTTCCATTTTTCTTTTTTTTTCCTTAGAAGAGAATATTATCTCTCTCTAACGAAGTGTTATCACCTGGTGATTGAATGTTACTGTTTGAGCCTTCTGC
Organism: Gorilla gorilla gorilla; assembly: GCF_029281585.2. Classification (NCBI taxonomy): domain Eukaryota; kingdom Metazoa; phylum Chordata; class Mammalia; order Primates; family Hominidae; genus Gorilla; species Gorilla gorilla. The sequence continues at coordinate 40,078,643 of NC_073232.2, read as the reverse complement.
CTTGAATAACGCGATCCTTAAAGAGGTCCCCCGCTTCAGATAATTGTCCCTTTCTGTTCACTTAGAAGTACTTGCAGTATTGAGGTTACTTCCCAAATGAGGGCACTTTTCTGATAAGCGAGCAGGGAGTTTTGGGAGTCAGGATTTCCTTGACTCCTTGCCTTTGCTTTTATTAATTCTACAGAGTAGCAGAATTGTTGGGTGCTGGGGCTCGGTGGTCAGAATCTGTATGCTAAGGCATCCAGTTTCTGTAGGGGATCAGCTGGAGGGGTTTTGGGGGACAGCAGAAGGACAGTAGGAGCTGAGAGCCATGTCTGACATATGTAAGTTTCATTGTGGTTTCAATCAGATGACCACCTGATATTGACAACAGTGACATATTCTTTTTCTAAGGGAAAGGACAGCCTTTTGTAGCAGCCTTTTCCTTTCCATGTAATTGTGAAGAATAAATCAATGTTGGTTGGGTTGCAGGTCTGTGTATTGATCAGAGTTTTCAATCCTTGAAAATGCTGGTGGGATCATGTCTTCTTCTTGTTGAATTCAGTAGAGTAAAATTCAGAGGGAGTTATAGAATTCAAATACAGTCTATTATTTATGGGCATGGCTGATACAAAGGAAAGCAAAACATTTTACTTACAGCAAATACATACTCAACACTGGGAGTGGTGTTGTGTGAGCAGGATCTTAATTGTACATTTACGAATTGCTCTTCTCTGTTGTGAGGTGTTGCTAGCAGATCTAAAAGAATCTTATGGTATGTTTTCTTCAAAAAGTCCTTTCCTAGAAGAAGCTGAAACCTTGATCAGTTATATTCTATACTAATGGAGATTCCCATGAGCAAGTGGGCAGGATGGACCTGAGACTTGACACAAGTTTGACTCTGAAAGAAAATGTTAAACTATGAAAAGCAGTCCTGTGGACTAGGATACATATGTAACCTTAACAGCTGATAAGAGTCTTACAGATTTAATTTCCAGAGGCAGCATGGGGTGATTATACAAAGCTAGGTCTTTTTCGTGGATTTATGCCAGTCCTGTCACTAACTACCTGTACCCCTGGACAAGTTATATGTTCTTCTTGGGCTGCAGTAGACCTGATTATAAAATGAAAAGGTCGCACCAGAAATCTATTGTTCAACTTTTTTTTTTTTTTTTTTAGTTTGAAAAACTATCTTTACCAGTTGATTTTTACAGTTGGTCTTGTTCTAGATCTGTTTCTCTTTGTAGGACAGGCGTATCTGCTTCATTTTGTATAAGCCTCCTTGGATTAGAGCCTTTTTGAAATCTGATCTATTCCGCAAGGTCCAGTGTTTCTTCTGCCCACTTTAGTTTGGAACTCTAATTCTCAATGTATGGCCTGCAGTTCACATTGGCCAACTGTGGTCTCCCTGCTGGATTGGATAGTGATACAGAGATGGAAGGTTTTAAGATCTTCTGGGTGTTCAGTGATATAAGATCTTGTAGACAGGGGAGAGTTTTGGTTGGTGTCACTCCCAGGTGTGGTGGGGAGAGGGTCTCAAACTTTTTAAGAACTTGCTGCCTTTCTGGGGAAACAATCCCAGGTTACTGCCTTTGACTCCAGGCTGAGCTATACTTCTGCCCAGCAGCTACCCTGGCTCCTGGGTGTGGCCTTACTCCTGAACACTTGGCTTGAGGAAGGTGTTTTCTTCTCTGATTCCAGAAAGTGAGTTGTTTAGACTTCTGGACATTCTTCCTAATCTGTGGTCAGGACTAAACCTGTGTCTGACCGGAAGCTGAACGAGATGTTGCAGGATGGGTGTCTTAAACTAAATGATAGTTTGGATGAAATGATCTTCGTAATTTTTTACAATTCTAGCATTTATGACATTGTCATCATCTCCAGGTTGCATCTGAAAATACAGCTCCTGGAGGACTTCCTTTTTACCCTGAACTGTTTCTGTTTGTACTAGGCCACATCACATCAACTACCTGCAATGGGCAAACACAAACACTATCACTTCCCATCTCAAAGACAACGTTTCTTTTGGGGTTGCCATGGAATTCCTGTTTCCTCCAAAACAATTCCTCTGTCTTTGGTTCGTGATGGCATTTGGCTGTGCATGGCCACACTTCTGCTTGCTCTGGCCACCCGCTCTAGCTTCTTTTCCAGTTTCTTTTGAATGACACCTCTCTTAGGTAAATTCTCTGAAGGAGTGATTTTCTATGCTTCCATCATTATAGTTTTACAGTTCAATAATGGCTTCATAAGCAGATACCTGACCAATGTATCTCCAGCCATGGTGGTGGAGGTGTGGCTCTTCACATTCTCATTTGCCACCTTTGGCCCCACCTTGCTTCTGCACTTGTGTCTATTATTCCACAAAGCCCAAGCCATGAGAGCCTGGAGAGTTTCTTTTTCCAGTGGTACCACCAGGTCTACCCTTACTAATATTTTAATATTTATGGCATTAAAGCCACTAATAAAAATATCATGACAAATTCACTTTTAATTTTCTCAGATTTATGAGGAACACCAAAAAAAGTGCTATCTCTGGAATGCATTGCAGAAAAGAAGTTGGTTTGTCATAGAATGTATTTATTTCCATGGGAATAGGGCCAGTGCCCTATGCTACACGGAGTTTGATTTGTTGCAGAACATTTCTTTCCTCCCCAAACTGTGTATATTTGTTAATGACTTAATTTATAGACCAAGAAGAGGCTTAGATATTCTTGGTTTGGAGATATCCCAGAAGAGTTACACGGGCTGGCTGTCAGAATTCCCACCTGATTTAATTTCCTCAGTCTGGAAGAAGTTGGGGAGAGAATTTTTGTGAGGGTTTTAAAAAATGTAGCTGCAGATATCCCACTCAAAAGGCACACACAGAGATGAATCAAGGTTTAAAAAAAAAAGACCATTCATTTTTAATAACTGGGATTTTCTGTTATTTCATTTTTTAAAAAAGCTACAGTTCACTGAGTCTACAATGCATACTACCCTTTGCATCGAGGAGATACCTAAAAAAATGTGTGTGGAAAGAGCAGATATGGGAACTGAAGACTTTTTATATGCAAAAAATGATCACTCAAGCCCACTGAGGAAACCCAGTCTCACACCGGTTGTTCTTATTTCTTGTTTTCTGTTTTGTCCTTCTTTGATGTTGCAGAAACAGCAGAAATACGGAAAAAACAAAAACTGCTTGATGATTAACAGTGTGGATTTTGGCTTGGAGTCTTATATTGAGGCCAACTACGCACTGAGTTAAATCCTCCTCCTCAACTAAAAATTGGACCACCCATCCCTATTCCCAGAGAAGTCATTTTGTTGGTAGCATTCAGTTTATATGTGATTAAGGTGGTCAAATAAAAATGTGAATGAAACATAAGGATATTTTTACCTCCCATATTTATTTGGGCTTAATTGGATGGTAAAGATTCAGTGTCATGTAGCTATTGAAATCCTTGTTGTAAAATGTAACATGTGTTTCCCAAAGCTAAACTGTGTTATTGATAAGACCTATTTAGAAATGGGAGAAAAAGACATACACAAACTCATTCACACAGAAATATTCATACATATACGTTATATGTGTACACAGATGTACAGAACCACAGATACATGCACATACCTGCACGTATATAGCTAAACGTATACATATACACACACCATAATTTATTATCCAAACTAGTATACTTTACTAATAATTATGGCAATATAATGGATACAAACTAGAACTCTCCTAGTCAAAATGAGAGGCATAGTCACCTACTTATATAGTACATTGTCTTCCATTATGAGACAAGAACCGCTTATAAAAAGATTGGTTATTCTGTGCTGGGGATTTTATACATTCATTCTCATAGCGTGATGGTGGGGAGAAGTTTAGTAAAGACTTCATGTCCCTTAATAGAATTAGTCACTTTCTACTGAGATATTGAAGCTAATCCTGATGCTCTCATTTATAGTGCTGGCAGGATTATTAACAGATTTGCCTCTATTGGTTTTCTCCAGAAGTCTTCCTTGTTTGTATTTTTTATGAAGGTAATTTGATTTTTATTAGTATAAGTAGTAGAGAAGTTTGGCAACTGGGTACTCCACAGACATGCTGTTTTCTCTTCTTCATTTGTTTTTCTCTTGTTAAAGTCATCAAAATGTTGACAGCTGCATAAGTCTTTTTAAAGCATTCATAACATGACAGATATTACAGATATTTGTCATTTTACTTCCAGTAAGTGACAGTCGAAATTAGCTTTTTGCAGTATTGGAAGATAGTGCGGGTGTCGTGAGTCCAGTCAAATTTGTCTCTCATTTCTTTAATGTACAAGTGATTTCCAGTCTTGTTAAGGACCAAGGACTCAAAGGATGTGGGGAGTGGATCTGGGGTTTTACTGGAAATTAAACGGGCAGGACAATGGTATTTCATAGCATGGTAGGTTTCAGCAACGAAAGAGTCCCTGGGGCCACATCCTTAAATCACACTCCTGATGCTCAGTCCCTGCCTCACCATCATTAAACACAGAGCCCTCCTCCTCTAAGTGAAGACCTTCAGAGTTGGAGGTTCAGTCCTTCTGAAGCAATCTGTTCTGTTTTTAGAAAGCACCATTTGAAACCTGTTTATTATATTGAGCCTAAAGCTCCCACTGTGTAATTTCTACCCACTGCTCCTGATTCTCCACTATTGTGGCTTTAATTCCTAAACCTTGTTTTTCTTTTCTAAAACAACAAAAATAATGACTAATACTTATGGATCATATACATTGTGCTAGGCATTGTGGTAAGCACTTTTTATGCATTATCCTATTTCATTCCTGCGACCTCAGAGAGTAGGCATTATTATTATACCTAATTTGAAGAAATTGAGGCTTAGAGAGTTTGAAGTAACTTGCCAAAGGTAATTCAGAGAGCTCATTAGTGGCAGATCCGGAATTCTCATCCAGGTCTGAGTAAGCCTAAACCAATGCTTGGTGACATTGTAAAAGTCATGAAGGTTCTCTGGATCTCCTTCTCCATCGGTATTATTCTGGGGCTGGCCATGCATCTCTCTTGGGGTATTTGTGAGGATTAAACAAGAGAGTGACATGTGGTGTACATGCATGGCATTTTGTTATTGCTAATAACATTGTCATAAACATCCTTAAGACCACATACTAACATTCTGATGGCATCATCTAGTTAGTAGGTTTGCTTTGTTTTTTCATTCCATTCTGTTCTGTCACCAGTCTCCTTCTCCCCACTAATTTAAAGCGTATCATTTTTTCGAGGTCCAGGGCAAATCCTACTTCTGATGCGGCTTAGATTTAATTTCCTAGTCCACAATAACATCTCCTTCTTTGGAGCTCTATTGCGTGTTGTGTTATTTGGATGTTTTTAATTGTAAGTCACAGGAAATAAAAAAAAACCCTTAAATTATCTTAAAGAAAAAATGGCTGTCATGGTAGCAATGGTTTTAAACAAGGCATGAGCCAGAAACACAGTCAGTCTGACTAGGTTTAGTTGGTATCTCTCCATTTCTCAGCAACTCTTCCTCAGTGAAGTTCCTCTTATTTGCGGGCTTTGCCCCATTGCAAGGTGACTATAAACAGTTCTTAGGATTAGGTGTGTCCTGGTTCAAATCTGACAGGAGAGACAAAGTTCAATTCCTTTAGTGCTGTAACAAGATTCCCCAAATTTGAATCTCATTAGCCTGATAAGTCTAAATGGAATAACATCCTATCCTCAAAACAGTTACTGTGGCCAGGAGTAACAGTAGGATGCTGGTAGGATTTAGCCAGGTTGGACTCCATTCTGGGACAGAAGAATGTACACAAACCAAATCTGGGAAGACCAGGAAAATGTTAAGAAGAAGGAAAGGGGGGATGGATAAAAGGGAGGTGACCAACAATTGTCTGGTAAATATGATTTGTTTATATTGCTTATTTTATATGGAAGTTTCTTGAGGACAGGGACCTTGTAGTGGTGTTTTACTTTACTTTTCATATATATATATATATATATATATATATATATATATATATATATATATATATATATATTTCTCTTCCTATCTACTCCAGCACATCTCAAACCTTCTTACATATTGTATATGCTCAATAAGAATGATGAATGGTTTTTTGCTTTGCTAGATAATAATGCCACCTAGAATGAAATAGGCTATAAAAGAAAATATCCAGTAATTCCATATACCTCCACAAGGAAGGGGAAGTAGGTAGGACAGGAAGATAATAATAAAATTAAAGTTTAAAAGAAGTCTTGGCTGGGTGTGGTGGCCCACACCTGTAATCCCAGCACTTTGAGAGGCCAAGGGAGGAGGATCACTTGAGCCCAGGAGTCTGAGACCAGCCTGGGCAGCATAGTGAGACCCAATCTCTATTAAAAAAAGTTTTCATTGAGTACAAGCGCCCTTATTCAGGTGTAACTTAGTCATATAATTGTATGTCCTTCTGCAATCTTCAGTTAACGTGATGGTGGGCACTGAGAGAATTGTTTTGTAGGGAGAAAGTTCCTGTCTTTTTAGCATATTAAATATGTTGTTAATGAAATTGGAACTTTCAGACCACTATAGATTTATCATAGGCGGTGCTGCATGAAGGGAAAGGTATATTAACCTTTTGTTGATTTGAAGTCATTTTACCTTATGCTCAGGAGCCCAATTAACATTATTGATTTGAATCATATTCATCAAGATCAACTTATTTTGTGTTAATTTCCTTCAGTGCAGAGAGAGCTGAAACCAAGTAGAGAGGAGTTCATACAGAATGATTGATTTGGCTATGAGGAGCATGTTTTGTACCATAATCTCATTTTAATGCTTCAGTAGTTAAGTTGTGCCAAATTGCTTTTGAGGAGGCAGTCATTTTCTGGTTGAGATTCTGCTTAGTCCTTATATTGGTCAGCTATTTCCACAATAATGCTACATAAGAAACTACCTCATTTATCCTCTTGCTCAGGCATCTGCAGGTTGACGGTGGTTTGGCTGATCTAGGCTGGGTGGCTCTGCTCCAGGGTGCAGGACAGCCAGCCTTGATCCCAGGCTGTGTGTTGGCTTCAGCTGTCCACCATGTGTGTTTGTTCTGGGGCACAGGCTGAAGGGACAGAGGTCGCATGGAGCATGCTCTTCTCATGGTGGATCAGTGGAGTACCGGAGCCACGCCAAATAGCACAAGGACACTTAGGGCCTCTGCGCACATTACACAGTGATATTTCGTTGTCCTGAGCAAGTCTCATGGCCTAGACCAGTATCAGTGGAGCAGGGAAGTAAACTCTGCCCACAGTAGGAGGGGAAACGAGTGACTGTTTGCTGAACAATATGGGCCTTCTGGCCCTGTAACTCTTAGGTCAGGGTGCTGAGTTATTTGTCTCATCATCATCATGTTATCAAGCCAATTTCTTGACCTAAACCGGGAGAAAACGCTTTTGAATTTTTCCCAGGATTAAACTTGTGATCTGACTCAGCCTCTTGCCCATGAACTAACCTGAAGATGCAGCAGCTTATTGAAGACTCTCTTCCAGCCTATCACCACCTTCCTTTAGGCGGGTCTAACTTTGCTTTCAGCTTTCTTGTGACATTGTAACTCCTTCTTTAATTTGAGATGGGGTATTTTCCAAGGACTTCAGAATCTGCCAGGTGAGATGCAAGACCTAGGTTGAAATTAAACCTAGGATTAAACTCTGAATTCTACCTAGGATTAAACATTCCATGCAGCAGAAAACCACTACTCTAACTGTGAACGCCTTGAGAGCGAAGATAGCATCCTGTTTTCTCTTGGGTCCTAAAGAATCTGGCACATAGTAGACCCTCAGTATGTGCTGAATAAATGAATGAATGAACGATGAATGGCAATATTGTTTTCTTTGTAGAACAGTTAAATAAAAGCAGGAATGCATGACAGAAGTTAAATAGGAGGAATAGCTCTTAAGGAGTTAAAGCAACAACCAGAAGAGTGTGTGTGGGTGTGTGTGTGTGTGAGAGAGACACACACACACACACTCAATACCAATATATACACATATCTGTGTGTGCACATGTATAATATACATATATGTAGACACTATATTATGTATTATATAGTATATGTACATATACTATTTTATTTACTTAATAGACCTGATAACTCTGTGAAGGAGGAAATTAACGATCTTCAGCAAAGCTAGGTTTTCCAAAGACCACGTGCCTAGAAAGTGTTAGAGGTTAGATTTGAACCTTATGTGTCCAATTGCAAGTCAACTGCTCCATCTGGGGGCTGCTTCTTGGAGGGGGTGGTGAAGTTTTATTTTCTTCCTCACAAGGACTTTCCTTTTACCTTGAGCCCGACTGTTTGACTCAGCGCAGCATCAATCCCCCTGAGACTGGCCTGTTAAAAGTGGACACATGGAACTTAAGAAAAAATGGAGCAAATGGCTGGAGATAGAGGGCTGCTTTCCCTTTCCATTTGAAATTAATGTTCACTGTATAAAAAACATAAAGCATATCCATCCCCAGGGACTTGCCTGACATTTTAAAACTTTCATCTGCTTTAATTCACGACGTTCGAGGTGGGGATTTACACATTGCTGAGCTCCTGTAGCTGGTTGGCCGCGATGTGCATTTCCTCTCCTGGTGTGCTGGGCTGAGCTTTCTACAGGCCCAAACAAATTATATAGCTTATTTAGCTCCCTCTAAAAACAATAATGGGCCTATTCAGATTTTATCTGTAATTTTACTTTGTTGTTGAGCAGTATTAATAATGCTGCTGTAAACCAGGCCAAGGCAGCACTCACCAAATTTCCTAGGCTCTCATGATAGGATAAATAGCTGCTCGCAGAGCACAAAGGGAAACATGTAGATCATCTCAGCGTCAGTTAGACACGCTTGCCTGGCTGGGAGCCGTGTTAATATCACATCTTGCAGATTTGGCAAGGGCTTTAAGAGTCCTGTATTTCAAGTTGGTTTTTATAGAAACTTGCTGCAGAACTGGGCAGGATTAATCATGGCTGAGATATATCACACTTAGTACAGTATTAAATTGTAGCAATGGAATGATGCAAAACCAGTTCATAACCTTATAAGAACATTGCGTGCTACAGTAATCATAGAGAAATACTGTATATTCAAATTAATGGAGAATAAAATATCCTGCACTCAGTATTTGGTGTCAGGCAAAGTTCCTAGGTGGTGTTCATTTCCTTTCCTTTACCTTACCTGAAAGCTGGCCAAGGCAAGCCTTATGTCTTTCTGGAGTTTATTATCATGGTGGACTTGTGCATGTGGAGGAGATCTGCTCTGGATAGCCTTGGCTTGGCAAAGAGACTTAAGCAGATCTTCCTTCATTCTTGAAAGATTATTACACACCTACTCTGTGCTAGCCACTATGCTGAGCATAGGGCTTAGTAAGTCTTAGGACTCCATCCCTCACCTCACAGAGCTGCCTCTGACTAGGTCTATGTGGGAAGTTCATTGCAATTCTAGAATGCTGCCTCCTGCCCCAGCAGAGTTTTATAGGTTTTTATGGATCTGATTCTTATCTGGGGTAGACATGCACATGTTTTTAAGGGGACCCTTGGAAGATCTTTGGAGATTAGCTCTGTTATTTCCTGTGCCCCAGAAATCAGTGGATGTTTTGCCATTCCAATTTGGCTGAAGTATTTTGTTGGGTAAAGATAAATTAAAACATAAATTAGAAAGCAGTGTGAGGCATTATCAATGTCTCCTCTCTCCAAAAAATCTACCAGCCAGTGAGAGAAATGGTAAAATAGATTCACATGAGGGTCCATGGAGTCTCTTTAAGAAACCTTTAAGCTTAGTAGACCCTGTAGGCTGAGTTAGGTCAGAGGCTTTCTCTCATGCCTAGACTTCTGGACACCTGCTGTGCGTTGTTGTTACATCTTTCACGCACACTCCCCTTCTTTTCCCAATAACACCATCAAAATGAATGTCACCTTTGGGGCCATTTCATAGTAGACCCTGCCTTTAACTTCAGAGTTCACTCTGGGAAATGACTAGTGGTAAGAAAATTCTTAGCCAGATATTCCTAAGTCTTAAATAAAAATAAATATAAAAAGTAGCAGTTTGGGTCCGCTGTGGCCATCTGACTCAACCTCTTGCCCATGAAGTAGTCTGAGGAGGCAGTAGCTTAATGAAGACTCCCTTACAGCCTGCCATCAACTTGACTTCAGACAAGTCTAACTTTGCTTTCAATATTCTTGTGACATTATAACTCCTTCTTTAATTTAAGATGGGGTGTTTTCCAAGGACTTCAGAACCTGCCATCTTGATTTGCAGTGGAAGAATGGGCCAAAGAGAAATTGTTTGGGGCTTAATGGACCACCATCCCTTGCCATGAACACATATTTCAGGGCTTGAACCAGTGGCCTCAGGCCTCCCAGCTCAGTGAGGCAGCCGAATGCAGCTGCCTCTCATCCTACCAAAGAGAAAATATTTTCCACTTTCTCCCAGTTTGTCGTCATTACTGTGCAAGTGTGGCCAGGCATCTGTATTTCTTAACATGCCCTCTGCTTATTTACATAGTAAATGCCTACCAAACAGGGGCAATGATTTCTTTTTCCCTTTTCAGTTTTCAAATTGGATCTTTTCTCCTTCTGGTAGTTAAGAGAGTCGCTTAAATTTAATTTTATAATCTTTCTGAGTTCAGAGAATACAGATACTGATTTTGTTGGATGTAAAGCTGCTGCAGTCATGCCCTGCTTTGGGATTCTTACTATATACATAATGATACCAACAAATAGAAAGGTACTTTCAGGCATTTCAGCCAGAGGCTTGAAAAAAAAAAGGTGCCTCACTGTGTTTAGGAATGTCTCAGGGAGAGACATTTGTTCTCCTTGGGGATTTGAGAATTTGGAGAGTTCTCCTGGCCTGTGAAGGGCAGATTTACATCACAAGGTATTCTTCCAGTGGTCACAAACATGGGCAGTGGCATTCCAGGCCAGAGTCAAGATGTGGCTGGGAGTGTATCCACCCATGTGCTCAAGTACATGTAGGGATACCTCTCTAGAGAAAGAGAGAGGGCCAAGCTGAGTTTTCCAGGTGGCCCCACCTATCTGCCTATTCATATCCATTTATTAATCTATCTATCTTCTCATGTGGTCATTGAGAGCTTGTTGACTTCCAGACACTGAGGAAGCAAGATAAAGAAGACATAGCCCCTGATTTTGAGGGGATTAAAGTCCAGGGGACAAAGAGATACATAAATAATTTCAGCATCATGTCATAAAGGCGATGACAGAAGTATGTACAATATATTTGCAGTGGATCTATTGTTCAGAAGAAGTCAAGATAGCTTTGTTAGATAAGGAGTTTGAGCTGGCTTTTGCATGTGAGTATGGGATATGGAAAACAAAGTAAAAATAAACAATAGTAATCACAATAACAAACAAAAACAACATAATAATAGTAGCTTGTATCTATCGATTGCTTGACTATATGCCAGCTACATTTCTAAGTGCTTTACATACACCTCATTTAATCATTATACCAGATATATGAGGTGGGGCCCTTATCATCTCTGTTTTACAGATAAGGACTTTGAGGCATGGAGAGACGAAGAAATTTGTTCAAGGTCACATAGCTGTGCAGTGGGAGAGTTGGGATTTGAACCTGAACAAGCTGGAAAGCTGCAAAGAAACATTCTCTGCTGAAGGAACAACAGAGTAGAGAGGTGTGAAAGGGGCTGGCTTAGTCAGGGAGGACAGAGGGCCACTGGGGATGGAGGGCAGGTGATGTGATTGTACCAGCTGGGCATATGAGAGCATTTAGAGATGTGATCATGTGAGTGGAAAGGCAGAGGAGAGCTGGGTGGTGAGGCCGGGAATCTACCCAGAGTCTTCTTCCTGCATTCTTTGCCTGGCCTTCTCCTGTTTATCCCTTAGGTCTCAGCTTAAGTGTGAGGCTTTCTCAGGAAGGCCTTCCCCCAAACTAAGAAAGAGCACCATATTATTCTCGTGTTTTCTCCATGGTGCTTGCTTGTTCATAAGACTGACTTAACGGCTGTCTTCCCAACCAGACTGTAAACTCCTGAGAGATGGCACTGCATCTGCTTTCTTCACCATTTATTCTAATGTGTAGTGCCTGGCACATAACAGGTGCTCATTAAATATTGGTTGGCTGACTGCATAGTTCCTAACCCTTATATTTACTTTCTTCATTAATGGTACCTCTATAGTTGTTTGTTTTCATAATATCATATTCTCCACATGTTCTATGAACTACAGCCATTTTCATATAGGAGGTATTCAAATACAGGCATGCCTTGTTTTATTGAGCTTTGTTTTATTGCACTTTGCAGATATAGTGCATTTCTTACAAATTGAAGGTTTGTCACAACCCTGTATTGAGCAGGTCTGTTGGTGCCATTTTCCAAGAGCATGTGCTCGCTTCGTGGCTCTGTGTCCCATGTTAGTAACTCTTGAAATATTTCAAACTTTTTAATTATGACTATATGTATTATGCTGATCTGTGATCCATGAACTTTGATGTTCCCATTATAATTGTTTTGACCATGAACCTTACCCATATAAGACAGAGAACTGAATAAATGCTGTGTGTGCTCTGACTGCTCCACCAACCACCCATTCTCCCATCCCTGTCCCTCTCCTCAGGCCTCCTCATTCTCTGAGACAAAACAATATAGAAATTAGGGCAATTAATGACCCTGCAATTGGCTCTAAGTGTTCAAATGCAAGAAAAAGTCACATACCTCTCACTTTAAATCAAAAATAGAAATGATTAAGCTTGCTGAGGAAGTTGTCAAAATCCAAGACAGTCCAACATGTCAGCCTCTCATGCCAACTGGTTAGCCAAGTTGTGAAAGCAAATAAGAGTTCTTGAAGGAAATTCAAAGTGCTACTCCAGTGAATACATGTATGACAAAAAGTGAAACAGCCTTATTGGTGATATGAAGAAAGTTTTTGTGGTCTAGGTAGAAGATCGAGCCAGCCACAACATTCCCTTAAGCTAGACCGTAATCCAGAGCAAGGCCCTAAATCTCTACAGGTCCATGAATGATGAGAGAGGTAAGGAAGCTGCACAAGAAAAGATGAGACCAGAGGTTTGTTCAGGAGGTTTAAGGAAAGAAGCCATCATCTCTGTAACATGAAAGTGCAAGGTGAAGCAGCAAGTGCTGATGTAGAAGCTGCAGCAAGTTATCCAGAAGATCTGGCTAAGATCATTGATGAAGGTAGCTACACTAAACAACATATTTTCAATGTAGTTGGAACAGTCTTCTATTGGAAGAAGATGCCATCTAGGACTTTCATAGCAAGAGAGGAGAAGTGAATGCCTGGCTTCAAAGCATCAGAGGACAGGCTGATTCTCTTTTTAGGGGGTACTGCAGCTGGCAACTTGAAGTCAATACTCAATTTACCATTCTGAAAATCTTAGGGTCCTTAAGAACGATGCTAAATATACTCTGCATGTGTTCTATGAATGGAACAACAAAGTGTAGATTAGAGCACATCTGTTTACAACATGGTTTACTGAATATTTTAAGCCTACTGTTGAGACCTACTGCTCAGAAAAAAAGATTTCTTTAAAAATATTACTGCTTATTGACAATGCACATAATCACCCAACAGTTCCAATGGAGATGTACAAGGAGATCAATGTTGTTTTCATGCCTGCTAACGCAACAATTCTGCAGCCCATAACTCAAAGAGTAATTTCAACTTTCAAGTCTTATTACTCAAGAAATATATTTTGTAAGGCTCTAGTTGCTGTAGATAGTGATTTCTCTGATGGCTCTGTCAAAGTAAATTGAAAACCTTCTGGAAAGGATTCACCATTATAGATGCCATGAAGAACATTTGTGATTCATGAGAGGAATCATAAAATACCAACATTAGCAGGAACTGGGAAGAAGTGGATTCTAAACCTCATGGGTGACTTTGAGGGCTTCAAGACTTCAGTGGAGGAGGTAATTGCAGATGTGGCAGAAATAGCAAGAAAACTAGAATTGGAAGTGGAGCCTGAAGATGGGACTGAATTGCTGCAATCTTGTGATAAAACTTGAATGGAAGAGAAGTTGCTTCTTCTAAATCAGTAAAGAAAGTAGTTTCTTGAGATGGAATCTACTCCTGGTGAAGATGCTGTGAACATTGTTGAAATGACAACAAAGGATTTAGAACAAACTTAGTTGAAAAAGCAGAAGCAGGGTTTGGGAGGATTGCCTCCAATTCTGAAGGAGGTTCTACTGTGGGTGAAATACTATCAAATGGCATCACACACTACAGAGAACTCTTTCGTGAAAGGAAGTTGATATGGCAGTCTTCACTGTTGTCTTTTTGTTAGAAATTGCCACAGCCACCCCAGCCTTCAGCAGCCAACATCCTGATCAGTCAGCAGCCATCAACACTGAGGCAAGACCCTCCACCAGCAAAAAGATTATGACTTGCTGAAGGCTCAGATGATTGTTAGCATTTTTAGCAATAAAGTATTTTAAATTAGGGTATATACATTTTTTAGACATACTGTTATTGCACACTTAATAGACTACAGTATAATAACTTTTTATGTTTTTTACAGTAACATAACTTTTATATGTATGGGGAAACAAAAAAAACCCCAATCTGGATTGTTTGCTTTATCATGATATTTGCTTTACTGTGGTGGTTTGGAACGAAACCTGGAATGGCTCCAAGGTATGCCTGTAATAGAAAATCTTTGAGCTAAAGAAGTATTTTTCTCTTCAGAAGCTCAGCCTTAACCCTACATGTTTATAATAGGAAATCACTTCTTATTCTTAGATTTCCTTCCAACGGCACATCGGATCCTAACTCATTACAAGGCACAGTAAAAATAATTGCTGAGCAGTAGGCTCTGCATAACTGTTGAAGCAAAGGGTTTGAGGGTTATTTGTGGATTCTGTTTCATCTTTAGGTGGATTCTTGAGAGGTGGCCAGTAGGTTCTTCGAGGCTGACCTGATTATTCTCTAGGTTGCCCTTTCTTAGGCCCTTAATAGGGCCTGCTATTGAATCTACATGCATGTGAGTCATAAGGGGATCCCTGAAATATTTGTCCCACAATTGTTGGGGGAGCCAGCCTTTGCCCTCCCTATCATCGGATGTGAGTTATCTCCTTTGGCTGGAATTCTGCATATTTCCAAGGCACCTGGTGCTCAGGTTCTGTGTGGGGAGCATGTGTGTGCAGACCTGTGTCCTCTTGCTCTGAACTGAGTATGCAGCTCACACCAATAGCTGGGGGCAGGCGCTTTGCTGGGGCCCTTTCTGAAATGAGTCCATTCATTATGTGCACATAGACAGGCATCTCTCCCAAGACGAGAGGTTTTCCAGTCTATCATTTTCATCAGAAATGACCAGGGCATTGCTGCTGGGAGGGAAGGCGCCTGCACTGGTCCTTTCCAGGCTGCAGCCCGTCAGTTCTCCCAGCCTTTGCAGGCAGTTCCCCACATGCATGTGTGATGGTAGAGCCACAGAATCTTCACATTGGACTAGATTGGTGGCTTTGGTTGTAAATTTTTTTTTTGACTGTGAATAACATTAAGGAATGTATTTTCCTCTACAACCTGCCTGCACATGGATATTTACATAACTGGATCAGTGGTGTCCTGTCACAAAACAATACTTAATATATGTAGCTTCTGGTATGTTCTATTCTGTATTCTATTAAAAAGTTGAGAGCAACCCTGGAGATTTATTCCAAATGCCACTACAGTTTGGGAAACAGTGGCATGATCTTCCAGCTTTCATGAGATCTAATTCTGAGATCTACTTATATCCTCCTTATATGGATGAGAGAGAGATGTTATCTCAGTGTGACACAACTAGTCAGTGGCAAAGCTGGGGTTATAACCCAGGTCCCCTGACTTCTAAATTTTTTTTTAGAGTCTGGGTCTTGCTCTGTTACCCAGGTTGGATGCAGTGGTGTGATCATGGCTTATTGCAGCCTCAAACTCTTGGGCTCAAGCAATCCTCCCATCTCAGCCTCCCAGGCAGCTGGGACTATAGGTGCATGCCACCATGCCAAGCTAATTTTATATTTTTATTGTTATTTTTTTTTTTAAAGACAGGGTCTTGCTATGTTGCCTAGGCTGGTCTTGAACTCCTAGTCTCTAGTTATCCTCCTGCCTCAGCTCCCAAGTTGTGGGGATTACATGCATGAGCCACTGTGCCCAGCACAGGTCTCCTAACTTTCAGCGTTTATACATAAATATGTTTCACTCAGAAATATATCTTTTTGGCTGAACATGGTGGCTCATGCCTGTGGTCCCAGCACTTTGGGAAACTGAGGAGGGAGGATCGCTTAGGGTCAAGAGCTCAAGACCAGCCTGGTCTTGCATTATAGCAAAACCCTCTCTCTCTCTCTAAAAAATAAAAAAATAAAAAATAGCTGAGCATGGCGGTGTGCACCTACAGTCCTAGCTACTTGGGAGGCTAAGGTGGGAGGATCCCTTGAGCCCAGGAGTTTGAGGCTGCAGTGAGCTGTGACCTATGATTGAGCCATTGTGCAACAGAGCAAGACCCTGTCTCTTAAAAAAAAAAAAAAAATATATATATATATATATACACACACACATATATATATATTGCAGATGTGGCAGATATATATCTGCCATAGATATATATATCTATATATATACACATAGATATATATATATCTATATATCTATATATATACACATAGATATATATATCTATATATCTATGTATACACATAGATATATATATCTATATATCTATATATATACATAGATATATATATACATAGATATATATATCTATATATACACATAGATATATATACATATATATATCTATATATATACATATATATCTCTATATATATTACATATATATCTATATATATACATAGATATATATCTGTATATATACATAGATATATATCTGTATATATACATAGATATATATCTATGTATATATACATAGATATATATACACATACACATATATATACACGTGTGTGTGTGTGTATACATATTTATATATATATATATCTTTTTCTGTTCTTGTGCTGTTTTTTGTGTGTGCATGCCACTTTTCTTTCCAGTTAGGCACTGAGTGGCTAACTAATATAGCATAGGTATCAGCAGCTTACACTTTCTTGCTTAGACTCAACCCATTCCCTCTTTCCCTTTGCAGAATCCTATTACTTCTTGGCCAGATAACTCAGTTGGTTTTGAAGTTGTGTTTATTGTACACATAGAGGCAACCTACCTTGTTCCCACTGCTCTGTGCCCACAGCACAAAAGGCATGTGGTTCTCATTCTCACATAGTTTACTGTCTAATTGGGGTGATGTGGCCAATTTCATTCTATCAGCATAAGCTCATATGGATAAACAGTTATTAGGAATGTGCTTTGGGAAAGAGGGTCTACTCTGAGTTTTTTCTCTGATTAAAAGGAGTCAGCTTCCTCATCAAGAAAGCTTTCAGCTGTAATGACAAGAGGAAGGAGAGGTGTTGGAGACGCCCACCATTAATTTGAGCTAAGGAAGTTTTTTAACCTGGTGTTGTAGACTGCTCATCCTCCCTCCATTGCTCCTTCTGGAACAACAGTCTATCCCCTTTCAGCCAGAGGTGGTACCTGCCAAGTATGGCCACAGCAATTGTATTTTGCAGACTCACATTCGAAATATGGCCAGGCATTGTGGCTCATGCCTATAATCTCAGTGCTTTGCTCCCAAAGGCAGGAAGACCATTTGAGGCCAGGAGTTCAAGACAGGCCTAGGGAACAAAGTGAGACCTCATCTCTACAAAAGTAAAAAAAGTATCCATTTGTGGTGGAATGTGTCTGTAGCTCCAGCTACTTGGGAGGCTGAAGTGGGAGGGTTGCTTGAGCCCTGGAGTTCAAGGCTAAAGTGAGATATGATTGTGCCACTGTACTCCAGCCTGGGCAACAAAGCAAGACCTTGTCTCTGGGGGAAAAAAATATATATATATATATATATATACACATATTATATATATTTTATATAAATATATACACAATTGAGTATATACATATATACACACATATATACATACATATATACATATGTATATATGTGTATATGTATTGATGGAATAGGCCAGGTTCTATCTCTTATCCCATTGTGCCTACATATATGTACACACACATATACACATATATGCATACACATATACACACATACATATATGTATATACAAGTGTATACACACATACACATACACACGTGTACATGTATGTATATATGTATACATGTGTGTATACACGTATGCATATGTATACATGTATACACATATACATATGTATACATGTGTGTGTGTGTGTGTGTGTGTGTGTGTGTGTGTGTATGTATGTGTATGTAGGCACAATGGGATGAGAGATAGAATCTTGCCTATTCCACCAAATCCAGAAAATAGGTTTCTAGTATTAATAGTGTTCCTCCCTTTTGCTCACCTATGAGTTGCCTTTGTTTCACTGTCTGAGGTTGCTGTGTTTCCGGCATCCCTAGCTGTAGTAGAGAGGCCTGGTGGAGAGGGGAGAATGGCAGAGGAGTACCATCAGAATGCCACGTGTGTGTGCAGTCAGCACAACCTTGCCTCCATAATGCTGAGCATCACAGTTGAGGAATTCTCAAGTGATGCATGATTTTATGGCTTGGGATCGTCTGCTTTGATTCTAGCATCTGGGCTATGGTTACCTGTGTCTTTGAATGCGTGAGAGTGGGTGCCTGTGTTGTATTCATCCTGCCCTGTTCAGGAGCATAGAGCTACATCCTCCTCTGAAATGCCGTGAACAGCCATTCTAGTCTTTGCCCATCAGTCCTGTTGGCTGAGTGGTGTGGAGGGACCCCTTTCTGTAATATAGTGCTTGGCTGGTGTAATTTTGATTTAGAAAAACAGCTTCGCTTGGAGAGAAACATTAATTAGATGCAAAGAGGGAGTTATTTCATCCTTTGAGTGGGGGGAGTCGGGAGTGAGGGAAAGAAAAAAGTACCACAAATAAATTATCTCCTATTTGTGCAATGTTTTATGCTTGTCAGCTGTCTGTTGCCAGAGAACCACAATGTAGCTAAATACTTGTGACACCTTGCCCAATCAAGGTATAGCAAAAGGATGTTATGGGAGCCTCTTTGTGACAACCTGTGCTAGTTTACATTAGCTTAACCAATCGCTTTCTCCTCTGTGCTTGGAGAAATTTGTTAAATTAATTCAGTTGCAATTAGCAGATTTATGGGAAAGTACCCTGTTATCCTTTAATTGGAGAGCATAAAACTACAAACTGAATCCGCAAGTTCTATTTGTGTAATAGGCAATCTATCTATGACAAGATTTGATCGATGGAGTCGTATGATGCCCTTGCCTTGTTTTATATTGGCTGTCAGCGCTTAACTGGGACTGAAGTATCTGGGTAACAAAAATTGATATAATGACTTAATGCGCCTTATTCTCTTTGAGCTACATCAGTTTAGAGCACTTCTGAGAGAAAAATGTCTGGAAAATATCAGGGAGTCATTTATCAACCTGTTTTCATTAGCATACTGCCTAGCTCTGGCAAGGATTTGAATAAAAAAAAGCAGGATGGTACAATTTATTTCAGGCCCCATATTTCTTGGATGAAAGGAGACCTCTAATAAAAGGAAAATACAGAAAGATGCTTTTTCTAGCTGGTTTTTCCTTAACTAAAAACCCTACCCCAAAAGCTTTTCTGTTTGTTTGAATTTTTGCTGTTAATAATGTTCTGGGGAACATATTCATGGGAAGGTAATTAGAAAAGTAATGCAAAATGCATCGTGGTTATGATATGTAGAGGAAAAAAATGTTTGACAACAAAAAATTAACCAGAAATAGGCAGGCATGCCATGGGTATGCGTATATCTGTCTCTGTTTGCTTGGCTCAGTGTGCATGTTTGTGTGTTTATAATACACAGTTAAACAGTGAACATGGAGAGAAGTTCTTTGCATAAGTGGGTGTTTTGTAGCATTAAAGGATTTCAGAAAGTTGAGATGCAGCATTTTTAGCTCTGTAGAGTTGGAGCCGAGGGGAAATAGAAACAGATCAAAATGTTTGTATAGTGGGCAAAATGCATTTGGTATATGGAGTCATTTGTCCTACCCACCCTAGGATGCAAACCACAAGAGGTAATAATAACTGAAAGGCAGTTGTATGGGAGTGAGTCCTTTTTTGCATGAAATTTTTATGCATCAGTCAGCCTGCATACAGTGTGCCTAATGTATAAAATAAATTGGTGCATAAATCAGATTAAGAGCAGCATGTTGCCAACTTTCACATTTGCACACAGGAATTCAATATGTATATGGAGGAATTCCCATTTTTTAATCTCTAATAGAGTACAGGGAATCTCTCAGGTAGATTTTGCACACAGGGACATTTTATTCACTTATGTCCCCCCATCTGCCACCTCAAATAACAATAGAAGCAGTGTCGTGGGTAGAAAGAGGAGCAGTGTGGCGTTTTCTGGAATATCGGCTGTATATGGAGGGTAGTGACACAGTATTTAAGATAATATTGCAACCCTGTCTATAGCTCCTAATTATGTCGAGGAATTGGTGTGCCAATCGATAGTGATTTATGGTGGGGATGAGCAAGTGCACATTGCTCACATTGATCTGCATGTAAATTCCTTGACATAATAAGAAGTTATTACCAATGACAGTCACTGTCTGACTGCTAATTCATCGGCACATTGTTCCATCAGTGGGAGCCGCAGTGTCTGCATCCTGGGTGTGAGTTTGCCACACCACTTGCCTGTTGTGAGTCAGGCTTGTACATCTGGGACACGAGGAGTGGCTATTGAGTAGGTGAGAGTCGAGGTCTTACTGACCATTTTTCTGTCAAACAGCAGTTCTGTGATTAACCAGTAAGACAGGGGTGGGTGGTGTGTCTTGCTTTTTTAAAATTTTTCCTTAAAGCAAGAAATACCCTACAGGAGTTTGATTCTGGTTTTTTAAAAAAAATCATAATATTTTTTAAAGGATAACATCTATTAAAGTTCATTTCTTAACACCATTTCCCCAAAAGCCTCAGACAGCAAATTATCTATCAGTTCATTAAAATACAATTGCTTTAATTTTACCCTTTCTTTCTCTTATGTCTTAAAAATTGTAGATTAAAAAAAACTAGTTTTTTTTTGCTTCTTAAATCTCATATGCATTTGTTTGCTTCTGCATTTCTGTTGCCCCAGAGCTTTTTGAAAAATTGTATCTTTAAGCTTGTATCTCTTTGTTCTTCCTTTTCCTCTTTCCTTTCTGACAAGGCCTCATAAACTCATCCCTTATAGCTGTACCTCCCTCCCCCTCCCTTTAATAATCCCTGCTAACTGACCTGAAAAGTCTTTAGCTATTCCCATTCAGAGTCCAGGTAGGAGGTGGTATGTCTCTTCTTCACTTGGTTTTGTGGGCAAAGTCTCTGTGTCTTAGCCTGTAATACTACATTACCCATAACTAGCAGTTTCTTGTTTAAAACATTCTGTCATATTCTTCCGTGGCCTGATTTTTTTTCCTCTTAAGAGTCTGCTGCATCAGGTTATTCTTTAAACTGAAAGCAGCTGAAGTATGCTTGCTGTGTTCTCATCCACCCCCTATACCTCTTCTCTACTCTTACTGGAAAGGGCCATTACTTTTTGCAGGAGAACCCTTGAGAAGTTGGTGGAATAATGGACATATACGTTGAAAAGTGAGTCATTGGCTCCAGGTATATTCCAGGTATATGGTACCTGCTGTACCTTAAGAAGTGAAAACAGTTACGAAAAGATAAGATTAAAAAAATTAAAAAAACCCAAAAAGATAAGAGTGTTTAGTACAGGTAGTATAATAGTAGGGTAAATAATAACAATAACAATGATAATTTTAATTTCAGACTGCCCATTATTGGCTTATCAGTTAGGTTCAGCTAAGTTATGCTGCAGTAACAACCCCCAAATCTCAAAGGAATAAAATAGCACAGATGTATTTCTTGCTTATGCTTTGTGTACATTGTGGGTTGGCAGAGGGACTCTGATTGTTTTAGTCACATAGGGGCTAAAGATGGCAGAGCAGTCAACATCTTGGGCATTGCTGGTCACTGAGCCAAAGGGAAAGAAAGCTCTGAAGGGTCTTGCATTGGCAATTAAATGTGCCACAGCTCGTGGGCAGAACTAATCACAAGACCCCATTCTACATTGTCATTCAAAAAGGGGAGAACTGGAAAGATTTGGTAAGCAGCTTTAATAACTATTGATTGGTTATTCACAAAAGATACTTATTAAAAACCTTCTCTGAACATAAAAATAGTGTTATTAGCTTTAGCGGTACATGATTGGTGATGACTGAAGAGTATAATAATTGAGTAGAATAATTGAGCAGAAAAGCTGTAAGACGATGAGTCAGTTCAACCCTCTCACTTTTACAGATGAGGAAATAAAGATCCAGAAAGGGGAAATAACTTCTCAAGTTCATAGCATTGGAGAGGAGCATGATGGAGATGCAATCTGGTTTCCTTGACTTGAATTCAATGTGATTTCCTCCTTCTGCCTCTCCTGTGTAATCTTGGAAGCCCCAACTTCCTTGTGTGTATTGCTATGAAACCTGTGAGTGCTGGCGATGCGAGGCCTAACTGCCCCTCCACTGACTTCAGTCCTTCGTTGGCAGATCTCAGTTTGTCCAGGTACTCTATGTCCATTTTTAGTTCCTTATGTTCTCTTTTCTAGACTCCTCTCCTTGGCCATCATAATATCATTTTCCTGCAGATTCACTTGATTCTTATTTCCAGTACTAGAATCTGAATGTTTGCATTGAATTGTACAAGTATGACACAGGGTACATGTGGTGGCCATGAGGCAGTGAGGAGATGTTCAGCAGAGTCACCTCAAGGAGGTGAGATCAGTAGGAACTCCACCAAATAAAATGTTTATTGATTTATTTGTCCATAATATATACCTGGCCCCCTTTAAGAGTGTGAGGGATATAGTGATTTGGTCTAGAGAATGATTTGGCTTTCTAATTTGTCTGTTTCAGTAGAGTTAGAAGACACTGTTGGTTGACATTTCTACTGGTTTATTTTACCTTTTTCTTTTTTTAAAGTAGTTCAAGTTTCTCCTTCAGACATTAGGGGAGAGTGAATAGGCTCCAGGTTTTTAGACAGAGACAGAAAACCTTATAATACTTGTTGTTAGCAGCTAAGGGGTTGTACTTTCCAAATGATGTTCACTTTAGACCAGGGTAGACCTTCTTGTTAGAGGAGCATTCTTTTTTTTTTTTTTTTCTTGAGGTCAGAATTACGGACATAAGTATTTTTCAGCAGGGCATGTGTTATAACCCAGGATTTTGACATTTGATTCTTAAGTCACTAATGTCTATGGGAGACCAGGTGGAGGGCAGTATGCCTTCGTGGCATCAGAAAGAGATTTTATTACCCATTTTGAGGACCTTATGAGCTCTATGACTTATCAGCTCTAATGGATACTCATGCTCCATTAGAAATTAAAAAACAAAAGCTTAAGAAAAGCTGACTTCATTAAATTATATGCTAGAAACACGTGGGCAACTCGTTCTCTCTCTCTGTATTATGTGCATGTAAGAGTGTGTGTGTGTGTGTCTCATTCGCTCTCTAGAACTGGCTTTTGAAGTAGGTATCATTGCATGGCTAACACCTGAGTGCTTGCTTTTGCTCACATGTTGGTTGCCATCCTAAGTGCTTTATTTAAATTAATACACTTCATCCTTACAGTCGCCCTCTGGAGTAGGTACTCTTATTATCCCCCTTTTGAAAAT
The DNA here is from genome assembly GCF_029281585.2 of Gorilla gorilla gorilla. Taxonomy (NCBI): domain Eukaryota; kingdom Metazoa; phylum Chordata; class Mammalia; order Primates; family Hominidae; genus Gorilla; species Gorilla gorilla. The sequence goes on along the minus strand of NC_073232.2, from coordinate 40,054,983 downwards.
GGGAAAACTAAGTTATGGAATATAATTTGTATAAAGTCACATAGCTGGGAAATGATGGAACCAAGGTTCAAATCCAGGCAGTCTGGCCTCAGAGCTGGCAGGTGAACCCTTCCACGGGGCTTCCTTCCTCCCTGTTCCCACCCCATTAGTGAGGGAGGAGATACAGAGTAGTGCAGTGTGATCTAGACATGGAATCAGATTTGGATTCCAACCCCAGCTCTGACCCCTACTCTCTGTGCTACTTTAGGCAACTCCCTTAGCATCTCTTGGCTTCATTTTCCCCACCAGCAAAGTAAGAACACTGGCCCTTACCTCAGAGGCCATAGTCCTTACAGTGAGGAACTTGTACCCAGGGAATATCTCATTAGAACCACAGCTGTGCTGAAAGACAGTGTTAATTTTTATAATCTACAGATGAGCAGGGAATAAGCTGAAACAGTATTTAATAGTCAGACTGAACTGGTGCCCTCACTTGGTGCAGGTGTCTAGCACATAAACAGGTGGCACATGGGCAGGGGTGGTTCCAGAGGCCACCTGGGAACTCTGAACAGTGGTCCATAGTGACACCTTCACCTCTTTTTTTTTGTCTTCAACGGTGGTCCGTAGTGACACCTTCACCTTTTTTTTTTTTTTTTGTCTTCAGCATTTTGTAAATTTTATTACAGTTTCTGGCTATAAGATGTCAGTAATAGGTTTAATTTTATTTTTTAAAAACCCTCAAAAAGCAGAACCTTTATAATGGTTATGAGTTGGGGATTGAATAGAAAAATATTTCTACAGAGGTTCCTCAATTATGTCATGAGAAAGAATTTGCGTTTTTGTTGTTACAAATATGAGTTCTCAGTTTTTCTTTTACAAAAATTCAAACTTTCTGGGCTGGGCATGGTGGCTCATGCCTATAATCCCAGCACTTTGGGAGGCTGAGGCGGGTGGATCACCTGAGGTCAGGAGTTCAAGACGAGCTTGGCCAACATGGTGAAACTCCATCTCTACTAAAAATACAAAAAATAGTCAGGTGTGGTGGTGGGTGCCTGTAGTCCCAGCTACTCGGGAGGTGGAGGTAGGAGAATCACTTGAACCTGAGAGGCAGAGGTTGCAATGAGCCAGTATCACACCATTGTACTCCAGCCTAGGCGACAGAGTGAGACTTGGTCTCAAAAAAAAAAAAAAAAAAAATCAAACTTTCTGAATTTGTTCATCCCTAATGCCTAACAGTACTAGAAGTCCTCACAGATATGTTTGGCCAAAAATACATTTGAAAATAATGCCTTCTGAAGGAAAATCCTGCTATGGAGAGAACATTTTGAAAACAGATGTTTGGAAAGGTTTTCATCATCATGTGAGCTCAATGCTGAAAACTATCTAGGTGTGTTATCTATAAAAACACTTATCTCTGCTTACTTTAAATTTGGAAAATGAATTTTCTAGCCATTAAAAATGTCTGCCCAAAGAAGAGTTTTAGTGGGCTTTGAATTTATTTGTTAAAAATATAAAATTGCCATACATTTTGGTTAATTGACATCAAGGAATGTGGAAACTTACCCATTGAATTTAAACAATAATCTGAGTGTGACTGGTTAATGAGGCTGAAAAAGAGTATCATGATTTAATACACTCATCTACTGATTGGTTTCTTCCATATGTACTGTGGTACTGAATTACGGACCCCCAAAGGCATGTTGTCACAATCCCTGGAGGCTGTGAATGTTACCTTATATGGAAAAAGCGTCTTTGCGGATGTGATTAGGTTAAAGATTTTGAGATGGGGGATTAACTTGGATTATTCTGGTGGGACCCAGATACAATCCCAGGGTCCTGCTAATGGTGAGGCAGAGGGAAATTTGGTACAGACAGAAGAGGAAAAGGCATTTGTGACCATGGAGGCAGAAATTGGAGTGAGTCTACCACAAGCCAAGAGATGCTGGCAACCACTAGATGCTGGAAGAAGAAGGAATGGGTTCTCTCCTAGAACCTCTGGAGGGAGTGTGGCCCTGCTGTCACCTTGGTTTCAGCCCCATGTTACTAATTTCAGGCTCTGGCCTTCAGAACTGAATCAGAGAATAAATTTCTGGTTTTTAAAAATGCCACCAAGTTTGGGATAATTTGTTTCAGCAGCCATATGAAAGAAATACATATACCTAAGTGACTTTTGAGCTATGATTCATTTATTAAAGTCAAGTTTTAAACTGAAATGAGAATTAAACCTTTGTGTGAGTTTTTTTTTTTACCAAATATTAAACCAATATTTTAAAAAATAAAGAAGCATCATTATATGACATCTGTCTAATGAAAAAAATATATATTATATAAAGCAGTATATATATTATTTGGTGAGTGCAAAGAATTTTAGCATCATTAATAAATATAATTGCCTATAAAATCTTTATTTCCTTTCTCATTCTTTTTTTTTTTTTTTGAGATGGAGTCTCGCTCTGTCGCCTAGGCTGGAGTGCAGTGGCGCGATCTTGGCTCACTGCAAGCTCCACCTCCTGGGTTCACGCCATTTTCCTGCCTCAGCCTTCCTTTCTCATTCTTAAAATGTGTATGTTGTGTATATTTTATGTATACATTGGTACAATGGTGTAGATAATTTATAAATAACATCATGTTGGGGTACATGAGCGAGCAAGTTTGGAGAGCTTTCTCTAAGAGATTATTACCAAGATGAGAGGTAAATGTGAAAACTCCTGGAACATGGAAGGCATCCAATATGTATTTGTTGGATGGATGGATGGGTGGGTGGGTGAATGGATGGATGGATGGATAATGAAAAAAACAGGGTCCTAGCTTAAGCAGTAGGCCCAGGGAAACATGGCTGATAGTAGGGCTTAGCTGTCGGCCCAGGTGTGTTCGATTCCAAAGCATGTGATCATTCCACTTTGCAGTCATTAAATGAAGAACAATGCAAATCATCTGTTTCACAATTTACTGAAGAGTACCAAGTGAGACTTAATGGCAAACTTGTTGGACTAACTCATCTCCTCAGCATTGGAGTGGGGTGGGGAGCAGAAAGTGTGATAGAGAACTCCTGCATTGAGTGTGACTGTGCTGGCCTTGGATGTCAGGTAGCAGGTGGCATTGGGAAGGGGAGTCCAAGGCCTTTGTGGTGGGCTGTGCTGTGGGACTGTGCTCAGCTTTCTTGTGGCAGGCAGCTTTAGGCTTTTGCCTGAACGCGAGAGGCTGTGAGAATCTGCCAACCATACAACAATAGAATATTTGTGAGCAAAAACTCCTCTTCCCTACAGGGAGTATTGGGATAGAAATAAAATTCATACACTAACTGGTTTTGGACAATCAAGATGCCCACACCTATGATCCTGGGGAACAGGGAGATGTTCAGATAAATTAAATTTCAACAACCCTCCAGCCTGATTTTAGCCAATAGCTTCAGTCTCTTTTCTGATCTAAGACACAAAAGCAGCTTTCACTCCAAGTGTTAGCAATAAGCTACCTGGATTTGGAAGCTCTCTCTCTTTTTGATAGATCTAATAATGCACTCATCTTTTGACAGATCTAATAATGACAGGAAAATAGCCAGTGGGTCGGTGGGTGCTGAAGGGAGGTAATAAGAGTTTCTGAGCAGTGATAATCTTTAGCCAAACAGCACCTGTAAACAGGGGAGCAGACCCCCACTAGCTGAATCATGAGCTGAGTCAGCTCAGTCTTTAAAACACAAGAACAAAGGGCAGTTTCTGGAAATCTTCTTGTGCAGTGGTGATGATGGAGTAGTGGGTTCTGTTTCATTGCTCTGGCCACTCTAATAGCCTCCTAGGAGGGGAATTCCCTCAATAACCTGTGTCTGTTTCTGATCCATTTTCTATACTGTCATGTCACTCCCAGGCTACAACCTCCCAACAATCTCCCTTAGATTCTAATTGCTTCCCATTATTTGCAGTATTTTATCTTTCTCCTCCCTCCTAATGCTTCGGCCGAATCCCATGTTTCTCTGATTTTTCTCTGCAGAAGGCTCTTACCGCTGGGCCCTTGCACATGCCATTCCCACTGTTTGCACCTCCAACATCCTCAATCTTCACCTAGCTAACACCTTTGCATTTTTCAAGTCTCAGTTTAAACATGACTTCTTCCAGAAGGCACTCCCTGCACCCTGTTGACTAGTTTGCCTTTCCTTGCGATGTGCTCCCAGAGCATCTTGAATGTCTACTCTCGTCACAGTCATTTAACTTGTAATTATATATTCAGTTTCTGTTGGCCCTGCAGATCATCATCTCTCAGAGGTCACTGCACATTACCTGGGCACATGATAAGTGCTCAGTCAATATTTGCCAACTGGATAGATGAAGCTTTTCAAGAGAGAAGGTACTGTGTGATTTGTACCCCTACAACTTAGCATAGTAGCTGGCACCTAATACATGTTGATTGAAGTGAGTTCATCAGAGAGGCTGTGGACCAAGACTTTAGGGGCCCACTAAAGACCTAGATGCGGGTATTGGGTCTCCTTTCTTCACTCTGTCATCCCCTTTACCCTATTCAGTGAAGCCCAGGTCTGAGTACCAAGGCCAACTGTGGAAGGATGGTGGTGTTCATGGGATAGATCATACATCAGTTGGCCTTTGGAAAGGGAAAAAAAACCCACAAATATTCAGATTCATTGATGACATATTTCTAGAAATAACAAATAGATTATTTTTATTGCCATATTTTTGAAATGTAAAAACAAATAAAAGATGTAAGAGTTACAGGCAATTACAGTGGCAACCTTCGCATTTGGTTTGCAGCCTTAGGCTTCTTAAGTGATTCCTTATGAGTTGTGGTATAGTTTTCATGTGTGTGTCTCATTTTTGACCTGGGAGTGAGAATAATAATTTTGAGGTGATGAAAATAAATACTCAACTGACTAGTAAGCACAGAAATGGGTCTCAGGACTACAGATATCAGCCCCAACATCTGAAATGTAAATATCTCCTGAAATTCCCATTTAAGAGCAGATTTCACCTGCAAGTAGACTGTTATATCTTCCTGAAAAATATATACACCCTAGTGAGGGAATAAACACATCATTACACTTTCATGACAGATAAGCTCGGCTCTGTTCGGATGTAAACTCATTTTTCTTGGGTTGACCTTTAAATAGTATTGTGTTATTGTATGGGATTTAAATCAATAATTTTGTCAAAGCAAAATATACTGCAGTTTTTTTTCCTTTATCATTTAAACAGTTCTGTAAACTCTCAACGAGTAATGGATTTCAACACGCTTTTCCCAGGAAGGGAAGAAGGGAGAAGGGGTGGGATTGGGGGACACAAGCGTCATATAAAAACTCACTTAGCAGCAATGAGGCAGAAACCAGGGATAACTGCAGATCTGCCGATCTGAGAGAGTTCCGTTTTCTCTTCCAGGCAGCAGATAGAGGTGCCAGTGTGGGCTGTAATTAGTGGTGTAATACCTTTTCTGCATTCCTGTTGTAAAGCAACAAAGTGTCCCAGGTGTGAGGAGGTTAAAATGAGAAGTACCCAGTAGTTATGAAGCAGCAATAATGAGTTTCCTTCTACTTACCATGGATTTGTGTGATATACAGCTTGCAATTAAGCATGGCTTGGTGATTCAGTGATTAATGTATATACAGCTCCTAAAGGAGGGAAGCCGCCCTCCTGTCACATCCTTCATGATGTTTACAGCTGGGTACCTATTAACAGGAAGATGGAAAGGGCCATTTACAATTCAGTAACCTTTATGACAGTGAACTCTTTAATCAGCATTTTATTTCCTTTGTAACACTTTAGTCATCTACAAATGTCAGAATAAAATAGGGCCATGAAATATTTAGGATCGGCATGTGGAAATTGACTTCCCTTGATTTAAGCTGCTGTGTCTTTTCATTTTGTTGTTTTGGGAGCTTTTACTTTTATTGAAAGACAATTTATAACTAAATGCTCCCAACAGTGACTGGCATTAGGGTAGGAGGAATTTCAGAGAGCCAAGTTCTGGTTCTATAAAATGTGCTGATGCTTGCTATATTGGGTAATAAGTTATTCAAATAAAAACATTAGCAAAGGGTTTGCATTTCAGAGCAGTATTTAGTAGAGGTACAGCAGACTCTGCAGAGTTTATGACAAAATACTCTGACATATTTTAGAAAGGTAATTAAGTATGAAGTACATCCATAATAATTTAAGTCAGTTATAGTGTATACCTGAAATATGCATTATTGTCTCACATCATTTTCTTAGTGGGATTCTGGGACTTTTTCAGTTAAACAATAACCGCCTTTCAGCTTTCTTGTATTGTTGCAAATGTACATCATATGTATTAGCAGAATTGTCATGTTTATATTTTTTAAAAGTCCTTTATGTAGTGATCATATTATTGTATTAAATGATTGCATTATTATTTTGTACTCATACCTTTTGTTAATCCATTTTAAGCCAGTGAACCCAAACATACCTCAAATGATGAGTTTTAAAAGTTAATCTTGGAAATGGCATGCTTTAAGAATTTGTCATGGTGCAGGACCATTATCCACCTCCCCACTCCTCAAAAAAGTTCCTGGTGACCTTTGTTGGCCTTGAGGTGACCCTCAGTTTAGGAAGCTAGTTCTTTTTCAGGGTTAGTGATAGAGTCTTGGTCTCATGTTGGCCATATGGAATCATCTTTCACACTTTTCTATGAGGTGTTGGGAAGGTGTTACCTTTTCTTTTCTACTGCATGGAAACCAGTAGCTGGAGCCAGCCTGGTGCAGTGGAAAGACCAGTAGCCCGAGCCAGGTGGGTCCAGGTCTCAGCCCTGCCGTGAATTGTGTCATGGGCAAGTTTCTTACCTTTCTGCACTTCTGTTTTCCCATCTGTAAACTGAACTGGTTTATTGGGTTAGATTGCCTCTAAGGGAACAGCGAGAGAGGAGAGGGAAAGGGTAATACACAGAGAATAAATTAAGACCTTAAATTCAAACTGCCACAAGTAGAAGGTTTCTGTAACTAAACAGTGTGAATATGAGTCTTAAAGAGAATGTCTTTACCTACATGATGGAAGGTGAACTATTGGGGGCTGGGAGTGGGATGGGGAAAGTGTGATTGGCTTATGAATTTGTTGTTGTTATTGCTAAAGAGTTAAAGTATATATTGAAGCATTTAGCGTGGAATGAGACACACTGTGTTATTTTCTCTTTTCCTTGCTTTCATAAAAGCTCAAGGCCCCCAGATGTCTTCTGGTAACAAAACCCCAGTCTTCAAAGTATCAGCAATGGTGTTGAGCTGAGATGTTTATCAAGAAAGTTGAGTTACTAATTTTGAGGGTTTCCCCCACTAAATTCAGAGAATAAGAGGGGAGGGAGACCCGAGGATGGGAAGTCTAACTCTGGGCAGTTGGGTGAGGAAAGGGCTCAGAGCTTAGGGTAATTACAGGAAAAGCCTTTCTCCAATTTAAAAATCTCATCTCCAGCTGTCCTCAATGGCTCGCTTTTGAAATGGGTCTTTGGAACATTAAATGGGTGGAAGCAGGCAGGACCTTATAAAGTGGACAGGAGAGGCTCTGAACCCTCAGACTGGAGAAAGGAGAAACTGGAGTTTTCTCATTAGAAGTGGGAGAGTTACCTAGAAATTTTGGAGGAGGGGTCGAATGATGGCAGAGTCAAGGCTAGAGCTGTGCGTGAGCGATGATGATGAGTAGGTGGTGATGTGTGGGAGAATGACTGGAAAAGGAGGATGGGGAGTGCAGGAGAGCAACATTTCAAAATGGCTCTTATTCCATCCTTTCCCCTCATCCCACAAAGCGTCCCTGCAGTGCTCTCTTGAAAGCCAAGAAGCAGTGGGAGCCTGGGAAACCCTGGTGGCTATAGGTTTTGCTCCCAGTTTTCTATTTTTTAATTCATTTAGCTTCTTTACTTTTGCATTTTTAAACATCATTTTTTAAATTACAAAAGCTCTGTGAAACAACCACAGAAAGTTTGAGAGAGAAATGAAAGAATAACAACAGTGGTCTTTAATCTTGCCGCATTATCACAACTTTTATTATTTGTGTCTATTCCTTTTTCTGGAGGCATAACGCTGTATAGGTAAAATGACAGCCAAGTGTCAATTTTGTGTCCTTTTTCACCTGACAGGAGATCATACACTTTTTGCCATGTTGCTTCACTCTCTTTATTATCATTTTTGAAGACTGCATACTATTCTATCAAACAAGGATTCCATTCTTTTTAAAAATAATTTTAAACATATTTTAAAACCCCACTATGGACTATATAGTTTTCTCACATATTTGTTTTTGCCATTTTAGCAGTATAATGTATGTCTTCATGTATTGCATATACGTTTTCCACATTTTGTATTATTTCCTTAGGAATATAATCCCAGGTATAGAAATATTGGGCTGATGAGACACCATTGTTTTCCATTACTTATATAGTTCACAAGATTTTAAAAGTCTTAGATAAGTTTCTCCCAAGTTTTGGGCTGTGTAGTTACTCCAGGGTCAAATGATTTTCATAAGAAGCTTGTATTCCTATAGAGAATTTTGGACATTTGAGGCCTTATGAGGATCAAAAGTCATGTGGATGATATTATTCACTTAAAATTCTGCTTTAGTAGGTAATAGAATTCAGGAAAAAGCAAACTGGATGTGGTGAGCAATGAACAGAATGAGGATTGGCATCTGCTGAGCTTGCAGAGTATGTTAGGGATCATCAAGCATGCAACCTCATTTAAATCACGAGACAATCCTATACGTTGAGAATTATTGGTACCACTTTTTTTTTTTTTTTTTTTTTTTTCAGATGAGGAAACTGAAACTCAGTGAGTTTAAGTTACTTACCTGAGGCCATCCAGCTTTTACGGAGTCAGAATTTGAAGTCAGGTCCACCCTGCCATGCACCCTTTGTCTAAAGACATGTAGATAGATGAAGTGGTGGTGGGGACCTCAGTATACTCTTGGATAAGCATTAGATGGTGGCCATTTCCCCTTTGTAATATTAGAAACTCTTATTCTGACCACTGGAACTTAGGCTTTTGTAGTGATTGTTGTTCCCTTCTGCATACCCCTCTTTATGCAATTCTCTCAAGTCACAATACATAGTTTTGCTTTAGTGCCTTGGGGCGTTGGAGATTTGCAGTAGGCTGGCTGAAAGGCAGTAGGTAGGATGTTTAGGGCATGTTAGGATGGTGTGTTTGTGTGTGTATACCTCTGGAGGAGCTGGCATCCAGACCGCTTTGGCCCTATCAGATTTTGCTATCTCCCTCTGTGTTTTCCAAGAGGCAGTGGAGGAACTACGATGTGTCAGATGGGGAGAAAAGAGAATGGCCTTGCTTTTGGAAAGCCAATTTGGGAACCACTGTAAGTGTGGGGCCCACAGAAACTGAAGGCTGCTCTGAAAGAACCATCCAGGGCCCTTGCAGAAACCCTCCGCCTGACCAGCAAGGAGCAATGAAAAGGGTGATGCTCAAGGTTAAGGGACCGATCCAAGGTCATAACACCCATGGATGCCAGGCAGATTTAGAAGCAAGGGTCCCCATCCTCCCCACAGGGAAGAGCCAGTTAGAAAATGCAGAAGAAAGCCGGTGACCGAGGATGCTGAGCAGGGAGACCCAGGGAGGGCTTTATGACTCAGCCTTCATCTTGCCTGGGCCTGGTCTGCAGTGTCTTCTCCCCTTTGAGGCTGCGAGAGAGCTGGAATTCCCACATGGGGAGGATGGTTTTCTACCACTGACTTGGGTCTTAAATAAAATGGGAAGGCGGACAGGGCTGTAAGAGGTTTGGAGGCTGGTGGCCGTGTTGTTTGGGTCCTTGTGTCTCTATGGCCCTGCCCCTTTCCTGCCAGTACTGTGTTTAAACCTCAGCCTGGTATTTTTCCCTGTTAGAGGTGGGGACGAGGACTGGGGCTTTTTTGCCTCCCCCTGATGATTAGGACATATTAACCTACATTCATTCGGCCACTTTGCTGCCTCTCGGTCAGGATTATTTAAATGTTTATCCTTCCTTACTTCTTGACCTTTCTTGTTCAGTCCTAGTTCCTGGGTCCTGCTTGTTTTGTGTTTCATGAGCTTAGCAAACCGTGGCCTCCAATTCCCTAGTTCTAGTGTTTTCACTTAAGATGAGGAGTGATGAGCCAAAGGTTTCAGGCTCAATCCTTGAGCAAAGGGCCGCTCTGACAGGGATTATTATTTATTTGTCATCTTGGATGTAATAAGCTGTAGGTACAGCTTCGAGAGCCCTTGATTTATTGCGCTGTCTGCTGCCACTAGCGGGGCGTCTGCTCCACCACGCAGGATGAATACCACACTGTCAGCTTCGTCGATCTGTCTCCGCCACTGCTCTCTCTCTCATAACACATTCCCATTTCATGCCAGAATACATAAACAATCTTTCATTATTTTGATGCCTTTTTCATATTTGTTCTTTACAGAACATAAAGTTTGAATTTATGGGTTTCCTTTACATTATTTCAACACACTCCACCATTTTCCGGGTTTGTGGTTTAACTCTCAGAAATTGGCTGCCAGGTGATTTAGTTATTTTGGCTTTCTAGTTTTATAGTTATTTAATATCGCAATGCCAGATACTGAGAAAATGGAGTGCATGGGAGGTGTGGGATTTGCAGTTTAGGCTCTCATCATCAAGGCGATGTGATCCCTGGGATGAGGCATGGGGTTAACAACAAGGCATGGGAGATAGGAGATCATTGGCTCAATTAAAAAAAAATCCCACCTCAAAAATGTTATTTAGATGATCAGTCACCCAGGGCCTTGATGGAGCTTGAAAGGAAAAAAGGAACATCCTGCAACTTTGGAACGAGCAAGGGTTTCTAAATTAGTGGTCAAAACACCCCACCAAATTTTGTCTGCTTTTCCCATAGTAGCAGCTCTCAGCATTCTTTATTTTCACCTGCTCTGTGTTTGTGAGGCTTGACCATATGGCCTCATTTTGAAGAATTTTCGTGCTTTTGCTTTTGTTTTTCCTAACTGGTAAAAGAACTTGTGTGTGAAGGTATTTGCATAGGAATAGGAAGTTGCTGCCTCTTTTTTCCTGGCAGAAGGACAGGCTTGGGAAATGGATTCCATACCTGCTTATTTCTTCACTTATTTGCATTGTCCTATTTGCATGGATTCCCTCGCCCCACTCTCATCTTCATCTTTTGTCTCAAATTTCATGATCTTACTTTTAACTGAACATAACAATTCTATGTTAAATGTTTTCAAAACTAAGCACCTTAATTTTTTTTTATTAAAAAAAGGTTTTCCCCAGTTATTTTCTGTGAAATTAAATTTTTAGAGAGACAACAGGAAAATAAATGTATAGAGTAGATTGCAATGATGATGCTAACACTGGTGATGAGGACTTTACATTTTTGCATGAGGGTATGATGTGTGCACGTGCATGCATGAGTGTGTATGTCTGTGTGTGCGTGCATGCGTATGTATGCCTGTGTGTGTGTGCATTGTGTGTGTCTGTGTGTGTACGTGTGTGTGTGTGTCTGTGTATGTGCATGTGTGTGTGTGTGTCTTCCTCTGCTTATAAGACATGAGTCCATCCATTGAGGAGCCTCGTGCATTTCATATCTCTTGGTGGTTTCTGACAAATATAAGCCATTGGCAGGTGAGATCATATTCCAGTCAAGGTCAATTAATCGTGCAGAAGTCATGATATTTGGGAAGCCAAGGTCCTTCTCAGTGGCAGTGCTAATGCAGTTTCTGTGGCTGAAATTCCAGCTCCTTTTGGAGAAGGTCTCTTGCTCACATGCTTAATTGTGTGTGTATGTCCTTGCCCTTCCACTCGGCCCTTTAAGAGGAAGGGGCTCAAGGTAAGAGATGCTCTGCAGTTGGAAAGTTCTTTTGAACCCTGTCTCCTCCCTGAAAGGCATTAAGGAATATGGATTTGAGTGCTATAGATGCAAGATAATTTTGCTGCTCCTCACCTCCCTTGGCAGCCTTCATTAGAGAAGTAGGGAATTTGCTTAGCTCATATCACATTGTACAGGCCTGTTGTGGCTGGAAGGGAACCCTAGTTAATTATTATGAGAAATTTGTTTTGTATCCCTGGTAAAAAAGACGGTGCAGGTTGGTGTTGTCAGCAGAAGCTGCTTGTCACTTTGACCTCTTCTGTTAAGTGTTTGATGTGTTTTCTCAGAGTAATCTGTGAATAACATTATAGCCCAGCCAGAAGAGAAACCGAGGGAGCAATAGCAGAATTAATATCTGGGAGCGTTGATAATTATATATCAGAATCTAATTTTTAGCACAGAAAATGTGTTAATGACAGAGAGGAAAACAAAAACCACTAGCTTCTCCCAGCAGGCCCTAAAGTGTCATTTATTATTTCTCAGCTGGGTATCTATCAAGTTTATGGGTTAATTTTTCTGTAGACTGTTATTTATGGGTTTTTGTTTGTTTTCAGCCATCATTACTAACAATACGGTTAATAGCAATCATTTGTAATCCAGCACTAGGCGTGATGCTTCAGATGAGAGCACTGAACTGAGAATACTCATTTGGTAGCTGAATAAGGCCCTGACAGGGCCCATTTATAACAAGCTCATTCTATAATGTCCATCCTATTAATAAAATTTTGTTGCTGTCTAATTAGAGATGTCTGATGTGTATAGGAGCACGGCAGAGGAGACTTTTTGCTGCTGCCTTTCCCCCCCCGCTTCCCCTGGTCTCTTCTGTCATAACCAGAGCCCATCTGGGCATGTGGGTTCGAGAAACAAAAGGAACGAAAAGTGAGCTGTGGCTGCAGGTTCTGGGTTAAATGTGTGGCCAAGGAGTGGTGTGAAGACTGAAACGCAGGGAGGTCTTGCATGCTCCCAATTCTCCTCTTTTCTTTTTATCCTGTGGGTGAATCTGCCTGGCTTAGTCATTTGCAGTTTGCCTCTCAAATTTGCAGTGATGCAAGGTGTGGCAATGGGACACTGTGATTGATTTCTGAACAGAGACACCAAAACTTGAACATCTGAGTGAATGCTTAGCCCTTCAAAGTCATTGCCTTGAAAGGCAACATATTTGTTCCACTATCATTTCTCAAAGCCTTCTGGAAAGTTCTCTTCATTTGTTTGTAGAGGCGGTCTCACAGTGTTTTATTCAATAAAAAAGTGAATAGTCTCCCAAAATAAGAATTTGGAATGATGTATTAAAACATCAATCTCAATGTTTGGTGGTCGTCCTTTGGATCAAGAGACTGATTCCCAATGGATCTTTCAGGCTTCTTTCTTAAATTAGAATTCAGAAGCTTTTGGGAGAGGTGATGGGATGTGCCCATCTGTTGGACAAGGAGTTGGAATCCTAATGGCTACTTTTAAATCCTGATGCCTTTACTTAGCAGTGGTGTGGTTTGGGGGCAAGTTCCTGAATTGCTGGGCCTCAGCTTTCTTAGTTGCAAAAAAGCAGGTACTAATCCCTAGAGAACTGTTCAAGGATCAAGTCACATACATGAAAATGCTTTGCAGGTACCTCCCAAATGCTAGTTATAATTATCACTAGTTACAATTCCCTGTTTTTTTGGAACCTTGTGTAGAAGAACCTACCCCACTGAGCTCCTTTAAAGCATAGTCATTTTAATCATAGTTGTGTAAATAGTTTCACTAATTTTATTGCTCATATTTTAAAAACATTTTTTCCACTCCAAGAGTAAAATTTAAAGAAATGTATAGCATTGAAAGTTTTTATCATCCTAATCATAGCTTATTGTGAATAGGGGGTAAGAAAAGAGAAGTTTAAAATTCAGAAAAGAAATATTTTATGAGTTTGGTGGGTGCTCAAATTATACACCTTTGAATTACAAGCACATACTCAGGCAAAACACTGAAGATTGTTTTAAAATAGTTTTGTTGCTAGGTAACTATTTTTTGCTCTTTAATAAGCTTTCCCCCACCCCGTGAAATGTTTTGCAAATGATCTTTTGAATAAAAATGATCATGTAGTATTTTTCTCCCAGCCTGTTTGATTTTGAAGGTAACACACACACACACACACACGTATATATGTTATATATGTATACATATATATATAACTTGAAAAATTTCCATCCTTAGCTGGCGATGAAAGTGCCCTACGGAGTTCAGCTTGCACAGGCCTGGTAGTCTGCCGTTTTGTCCCATAAACTGCACTTGACTACAGCTTATCAACCCTTAATTAGTGCTACATTTTCTCCCTGTGATTTCTATTGATGTGTGGTATGGGAAGCTGGATTGAGCCTCCACCTGACTGGTGTGCAAATTGTTTTAGAAAATTCAGCAAACATCTCACTCCATTATCCCTACCCCATCCCTCCCCGCCCCCCTTGTTTCTCCCTCCGTGCGTCTTTCTCTCTTCCATTCCCCTCGATAGGAAAGGTGAAAAGCAGGACGATAGGAATCAGGTTGAGTATTAGTGTTTTTGCTGGTCTGTGCAATAGAAAACGACAAGTGGCCGGCTGGGCCCTCCGTCAGCAGATCGCGGATCCGGAAGCAGGGAGGTGGCAGCGGGCGGGTGGGGGCGGTTGGGGGGTGGTGGTGTGGGGTCCCTCGTGGCCTCGGGATGGCTGCAATGTGATTGTGAGAGCCGGGATGAAGTCAGCACTGACAAAGTGAGGGGATTGATGGATGGACAAAGCAGGGAACTGGATGTGAGAATGGATGAGGGCAGAGGGGGAATTTAACACAGACAAACAGAATGAAAGACAGAGAGGAATTGCCTGCTAAAGTATGCCCGCCCTCAGCTCCCACAGCAATTTACTTACTGCTAACTGAACACCCAAGGACCGTTTGCATCTTTGCAGATTTTCCTACCAGCCGTGGCAGAGGAAAGCTTGCAGATTCCAGCCAGGGTCTGCCAGGCTTTCTTTTTCAGCGTCCCCCCACCCCCAGCCCCCCAACTACATTCACTGACACTCATTTAATTCAAACTGAGCGGCTGATTATTTCCAATAAGTTCACACAGGGTTTCTGCAGAATATGGTTCCTTCCCCTGCCATTATTTTAATGTTTCCACTAAATTTACCTTAATCAGTTATTGTTGTCTTGGTATAGCAAGTAATAATATTTACCTGCTCCTTTTGAAAATGATGTTTCTGGAAAGGGAACTATTGTTGCTTTAGGGAGGCATGGGATAGTGATAGTAATGCACACTTCTTTTGTGCAGGAAAAAGTTAGTGGCTTTCTACCTTTACCCAGGCTGTGCATATTACCAAGTGACTCAATATTTAATCTGTAACATTTTACTTTAAGGTAGGAGATGTGTTCTAACCCAAACCCCAAATATGTTACATTAGGCAAAGAAAGAATTAATTGGGAGAGAAAGAAAAGGTGGATCTTTAATGTATAGTATTGCATATTTTACAATAGATTTATTATTTACAGAATGGTTATTTCAGAGAATAAGAGTCTGTGGTTGAAAAGCTATGAGAGATTTGTTAAAATTAATGCAATCGCTGATTGCACAAAACAGCAGAAGATAAATTATTGTAACTGAATGCCACACTTAAAAGTATATTTTATATCTAAGATTTTGTTTCCCTATATGAGTAAAGAATGCAATTTCCTGAGACCAGTTGATTCAAAGGTCTTGAATAAGAATTAGTGTTTTTAAAATTGCAAAATAGAAATCTAAAAATACAAAACAACACAAGAATTGTCTGAAAAATGAATAGGGAACTTATCCCAGGTTAGTACCATTTAAACTTAAGTGTGGTCATTTCAAAATGAGCCACAAACTTTTTAATATATTCAAGAAACCTAGAATCTTATGAAGTTTGAGAGTCTTCTTTTCCTTTGGGAATACAGTGAAGGAAACTTTGTATTTTAGGATTGATGCTGATGTATCTAGTACTTCCTTAATCCACTTTCCACCCCAGAAAAAGGTTTGTCCCTTTCCTCCTCCCTCCCTGTCTCTCCCTTCTTTCCCACCCTCTCTCTCTCTCCTCTCTCCCCAAATAAATGTCCTGGCAAAAGGAAGAGTCCCTGAATTGTTTTGCTCTGTATCACAACAACATTTTTTTTTTCTTAAAGTTTGCTGGTTTACATGTCCACACACCTGGTTTTGAGGCAGGTATTTTTCTTGTGCCACTTATTTCTCTCCTCCATAAAGTCTCCCTCCAAACAAAGACTTGTTATCTGAGGTAGGAACAGAGTTCTAAGAAATTTCAGCCCTAGAAGGCCCCCAGAATGCATGAACAGCTGCCTTCACAATTAAAGCCAAGGTCTTGGGAGAAGGGCTGTGGACTTGCTAGAAATGATGAATGGGAGTTAAAAAAAGAAATTAATAAGTTATCTATTGCATGGGGCTCCATGAGACATCTTTTCAGATATGGCATAGATTATCTATCACTCTGACAATGTTCAAAAGTAGATTTGTCCTCGTGCTCACACCCATGTTCCTTGTGCAGATGAAAGGCTGTGGCAGCCTGGAAGCCATGCTACCCTCCTGTGCACATCCAGCGTCATTTGGGGATGATATGAGTTCAGAGCTGGCTAACCGCTTGGATATTATATTGTATATTAATCCCGATATTGAGTAATTTTTCAAAGGTTGAAAATTTTGACAAGTGTTAGAATTAAGTTTACTAAAGCTGGCTCATACATGGCCCAGAAATAACAGCTCAATGGAACAGATCACATAGATTTCTGGTTCTTTTTGTAGTATGGAAACTTGGGGTATCCCCGTTCCGCAGTTGGTGGCAGTCTCCCAGATTTTCTCTGTCAGTCTCATGCTGTTGGGCATTTAGGCTACTTAAATTTTTTTCCTATATAAATGTAACTGTGAGAAACTTTGATCTAATTGGCAATTAATAACAATTTGATTATTTTTTTAATTATGAGGGTTACATTTTCCATCCCTCCTTCCCTTTCTCCCTTTTCTTTTGCTCCCTTCCTCCTTCTTTCCCTTCCTCCTTCTTTCCCTCCCTCCCTCCCTCCCTTCCTTCCTTCCTTCTTTCCTTCCTTCCTTCCTTCCTTCCTGGAAATCTTTGAAGAAAGAGTGATAATTCTTCTCACACATAGAGCCGTGATATGTGGAGACAGGTCAAGGGGAACTGGTTTCTTTTTGCCTTTACTGGGAGTTTTGGAGCTTCCATGATATTCACATCCTGTTTGTCAGCGTATCTCATGACTCACTACACCTGTGTTTCACAGAGGCTGGTCTCCAAGTGCAGGAGCCTGATTCCTCAGTGGTGCTGAGACGGTGAAGGGCTGCGGTACGTGCGGGCAGCCTACCATTCCCCTTGTGTATTCTCTTATGGTCAATATGGATCTTACTGGTGCATCCCTCCAAATCTCTTGGACTTTTCAGTCTTTAAGTTGGATGGTAATAAACAAAAGAAAGTTTGTTATAGTTTTGTTTTATACCTCTCAATTTATTTCAATCATTTTTCCTTATTATAAAGACAATATATGTTCACTGTAGAAAGTTTGCAAAGATCAAAAACTTCTGAATAAAAAAAATCTGTATTCCTACCAGAAGGTCCCACCACTAACATTTTGTTGTAAATCTTAACTGCCTTTTTTTAAAAATACATATATACATGACATTTTTGAAAACTAGGATCATTCTATAATCTTACTTTGCAGTATGTATTTGCACATATCAATATGTATTTTGAGCATATTCTCATGTCATTAATAATTCTTCTGAAACATGGTATTTAATAGAGACGCACAGTATTTAGCCAAGTATTCTTTGCCAGTCTTAAATTTTTGGGCATTTAGCCTATTTAATTTTTTTTTACCCATATAAATATAGCTGTGAGGAACTTTGATCTAATTGATAATTCATAATATTTTGTAGTTTTTTAAATGAATGAGAGTTAAGTTATCTGTCTCTCCTTCCTTCCCTTTTTCCCTTCCTCTTCCCTCCCTTTTCCCTCCCTCCCTACCTCCTCTTTCCTCCCTTCTTGAATTATAAGCACTTGATTTATCGTGGTTTTGGAAGACCAATGTCTGCTCCATATGAGTAGTTTAGAGAATGTAAATTGTTCATTAAATCATTACAGTCTTTCAATATTGTTAATAACATCAGTATCACAATCATCTACTTTAGAATCACGAATGTTAGAATCTATCAGTGCTAGAAGACGCATGCTGGAAGATGCAGCCTTCCAGTGGTGAAGGAGCCTCAGGACCCACTGTCGGGGCTAAGCACCTGCTACAACCAGAGCAGCTCCACTTTTAGGGTTGCACATGAATTTCCTTTCTTCTTTTCTTTTGAAGTAAACTCTACTGCTACACAGTTGATCTAGTCTACCTCCATTCCTCCCATAGATGAGGATACTAAAGCTTAGAAATGTTAAGTGACTGACATCTTTTGCAATTCTGTGTCCCCTGAGGAGAGATTTTGAATTGAGGGTGGCACTTAGGTCCTTGGTGATATCATGAGCTGGCGAATTAACCTTGGAAACCTTTTATCTTTGGACTTCTTGTGTTGCTATATAATAAACCCTCGTTGTTTATGCCACCCTTAGTTGGGTATTCTGTTAGTTGCAATCTAAAGCATCCTAAAGGGTAGAAAAATCTCAGAACAATGCTTTTTGTCCAATGCATTTGAATTAAGATCTGCTCAAATGTTTCTTTGCCTGCAAGACTCTCTTCAACACTGTGTTCAATAAGACAAAGGGGGAACTACAACTCTGACATTGATTAAAAGTGTTGCATACCTTTAGGTTCAAGCTAGTGGGTGGCCTCAGCTTCCATTCTGTGCATAGGAAAGGAGACCATGGGGGTTTGATGGTGCCACTTGGGAGGGCCCTCCTCCCTGCCTCCTTCTCATGTATCTCTTTTGCTCAGGTCCATCTTCATAAATGGTAATTTCAGGATCCCATTTACTCCACATAAAAGGTGAGTGACTCCGTTTATAATAAATCTCAGTGTGGTGTGCAAGCTATCATTCCCTTCATTTGACCTTGGTGGAACAGGCTGATGGGGCAGTGAAAAGTATGATATGAAAAATGAGGGAGCAGAGCAAAGTGAGCAGTGAATCAGTCTTGTATGTGATTAGCTGTGAAAAATCTCACCAACATGACTCAGAGTCACTTTTTCTTTTCTCTCTTTTCCCATCCCCTTTCTCTCTCCCCATAATATCTCACCAGCCACCCCTCAAATGAGCTTTCCTGCATGTGACTGCCATGTCCGCACCAGTAGCCCTCAGATCCTTACAGGGCTTCCTGGATTGTGAGGTCTGGGCTAAGGGAAATTAGGCTCAGAGTAGGAAAATATTTTGGGGCAGGGGGTTGGAAGAGGGCTAGCGGAGCTCAGCTGAAGCCTTGGGGAGTCCCCCCCAGGGGCACGTTGAGAGGATGTGAGTGTGACAGAATGACTTCAGCTGGCATTGTAAATCTGCAGTCATACCTGAGGACTCAGTGACTCATGGTTGAGGTCTCCATCAGCTCCATTTGCAGAGTCAAGCCCTATAAAAACAGGGCGATGGGATGGTAAATCAGGCTTCCTGGGGAATCGTGGGATCCTGCCACAGAAGGCTTGAGCACATAAAACGGAAGCTTGCCTTTAATGGCACGGCCCTTATTGCCACGCTGCAGAGGCCACCTTGGTGGCACAGCGAGGAGCTTTGGGAGGAGAATTTCCTGCTGCAGCTGGTCTCTTCTGGGGATGCTGTCCTTCGATGTCCTCTTGGTGTGACATCTGTGGGCCAGGAGGCAAGGAGGGTGATGAGTGGCTGTAGATGCTCCATGTGGTTAACCTCACCAGATGACTTCAGCTACCTCATTAATGTCCCTGCACAAGCTGCAGTTGCTGCCTTCCTCCCCTTTAAAACAGAGCACATGTGTTCATCTTCAGAACCAGCAGAGGGTAGAGTGTTCATGGAAATTGGGCCCCTGCTAACAAGTCCTCTGATGGGGATGATGGAAATATTCTTTGTTCATTATATAGTCTGTAGCATGTATTTTCTGACCACCGAGTAGTTCATTAGTTCAGCCATATGGCACCAACATTCGCCCTACTTATCGGACATAACATTAATTATGATTATTTTGAGATTTTTAAAGTGTTTTATTGCCTCAAAATGTAGTCCCCAGCTAGTGAGGAAGGAAAGCTTCCTAGTGGATGAATTAAGTGAGTTTATAAGAGTGCTTTGTAATCTGCTTTTCATTTCTTCCTGTATAAATGGATACTGATTTTTCTCAAGGTGCTCAGACATGACCCTTCAATCTTATTTGCACCATTTACTATCTATCAATTGTTGCCACAATGATGCTGCTTGACAAAATGCCCCAACACCTAGTGGCACTCGATCAGCAATTATTATCATGCTCACAGTTTGTGGATTGGCCGTGGAGACTCTGCTTCATCCTGCAGGTCTGTGGGTTGGTTGAGCTGTTATCTTCTGGGTGTTTCTATTTTGTCTGGAACCAATGGGCTTTCCAGGCAAGTTGTTCTCAGTTCAGGTCAGAGACTTGGAGAGGGGCAGCAGAAATACGTGAGGCCTCAAGGAAGGCCTAGACTCAGCCAGCCCATTGTCATTTCAGTCTACATTCCAGGGCCGAATGAAATCTTGTGGCCAAGATCATCATCAGTGGGTTAGGGATAGATACTCTGGTGGTAGGAAGTACAAACTCACAAGGCAGAGGGCCTAGGAGCAGGAGAGTGAAGAATTGAGAAGGATTTCGTAATGCACCATTATTTGTTTATTTAGTCAACATGTAATTTATGAAGCACCTGTCATGAGCCTGGTTAGGTTTTCCATCAGAAATCAGACAGAATTCAACTTCAGCCTTTTCAAAATTTCCAAATGTGTTAGGTGATTTAATAAGGTTTTACTGTAAAAACAGAGTAGGTATTTAGTAAAAGTATAAAAAATTAAAAGTGGAATTTGAATACATAAGAATAATGAGTTGCTGAATATCACTTCCATGTTTGTGTGTTCTTGGTTACTATAGTCATATTAACAGTCATGTTTATGAGTGGTTGTTGTGGATACAAAGGATAAATATCTAAAAGAGGACAAATATCTCAGTCAATAACCATTTACTCCTATCCTGGGTCTTAGTTGTTAATTTCGGTTATATGACTTGAGCTTGTAGAATAAAGTGAAACAGATTAACAAATCATCAGAAAGAGCCCTAAGAGAATTAAAAAGAAAAACAGATTAGGGTAAATTTTCCTTTGGCATTAATTTCCCCAAAGATATAGTCCTACAGCAAACATTGCAAGATTGACAATTGTGTAATAGATGCATAACATGTCCAAACAGTTAAGCTGTTCTTCAGTTAACACCCAGCCCTGTCATGCCATATGTACTACTGAGTTTAAGAAGGATGCAGATTTGGCAAAAGTCCAGAGGAACCATAGCGGTAACAATGAGTGGTGAGATGATGTATCTGAAGAACTTTATGGGGTTGGCATTATTTGCCTAAAGAAGAGAAGCTTGAAGGATATTCCTCAGGTGTACCAGGAGTGGTTTTGTGTGACAAGGTAACCAGCTGTTCTCCATCTTAACCATGATGTGAATAAAAAGAAGGTTCACAATTTACCATGTTTAAATTAAGTTAGACCTGCAGAGAACTTCTTTCACTTGTTACATTCTGTAGTGGTGTCCCAGAATTGTTTCTTAGTCGTAGAGTATTTCTCCAGGGTGGATTTAATTTTTAACTTTTGAACAGGAAAGAGGTTATTTTCCCTAGAGTTGGTCATGTGTTATTCTCCCTGGGGGCCAAGAAGCAGAATCTTTCTGAAAACCTGTTTCTGGATGTTGAGGGAGAAGGTAGGGTTTGCACAGCATTGTGGGATTGTGGACTGAGGTAATGAAGTGTTCCGCCTCCTGTTGCCGTGGGATGGCCATGGCCTACCCAGTCTGAGGGGACAGCTTGTCGGTTCTATTACAGAGAGCATTAAAGAGTCTTTAAGAACTTTAATTTCCACAAGAAATGGAAGGCCTACTTTCCCAATTACTTTATAAGCTGGATATGGTAGGAGATAATCTAAGAGTTTTGCGGGGGATGTTCCCTGGATGTTTTAATGTTGGATGGTTTACGTGGAGCCCTCATAATTTAGAGATTGAAGCCAAAGTGCCTCTGTGTACCTAAAGTACACATTTACAATATCTTTCTTCTCTATTTAAAATAAAACCCAAAATTTAACAAGAGAAACGGCAAACTTCTTGTGTTGTTTTCTACTTAACCCTGAATTACCATACATCATACTCTAAGATTGTTTTCCTAAATTTGCAGTAATATAGATTATTGAGTCTGTGTCTTACATAATCCAAAATTTGAGAATCCTGAGATGGCACATCAAATCTTAGTAAAATAAGAAAATTATATACACGGGAAGGAAGGGAAAATAAGCAGCAAATAAGATGGGGTGAAAAGGAGGCATTGTGGCATTATGGAGAGAACACATGGGCAGGAGACTGAGAGTTTCATTTCTCCATCACTAATTGCATAATCTTATGTGAGTCACTTAACAACATATCGTGATTCTTCCATCTATGAAATAAAAGGCTTGCATTAGGTCATCTCATGATTCTCTCCAGTTCTAAAATTCTTTCATGCATAGTCTGTGCTACATCTTTCTTGGAGAAGCAGCTTTGTTTTCCTGTGCCCATTCTGTGAGTGGAAATGCCTTCGAAGTTTACTTTTTAGCGAGCTTAACAGAGTAGTCTTCAGGTTAGTCAGTGAAATTGTGTCGACTTCTGAATTCAGAGTTGTGAACATCAGCGCTTAGACCACTCTTCCACTCCTTTGCTTTGAGCCCAGTTGTTGATTAAATATAGCGTCTTTTGCTGTGGATTCAGAACTCTGTCTCAGAATCCTTTGAATCACAGCTCGCATCTACTGGGTGACTAGAGTTGGCTCTCAAGATGAAATCTCTTTATTCTCCCTGGTCCAGTGTGTGTAGACCTCTGACAATGCAGGAAGTTGGGGGAGTGGTGGAGTATAGAGAAACAGATTCCTACCCAAGACGGCTTCTCGGCTAAACTAAAGAAATTGGGAAGCAAGCATGAGAACCCATGACGGGAAGTCATCCTGGGTAGGGGTTAGTTTGGGTTTCATCAAGTTATTTCAAATCATCAGAATGACTCTGTTTTAACTATGCCATGCCATCTTGTGGGTACACAGAATGCCGTGGAAGATAGGTGGAAATGATTTAAGACATTTGACTTTTCAACAAATACATATTTGAAAGCCAGTGGTCTTTTGCATAACCATTTTGTTCTGGCTCCAATCTGAGACTGTTTGCAATTTACATTATGTGACATTAGCCTTTGGACCAAACAGTTTCAAAGCCATCCAAGCTCTGGGAATTGTCATCTAGTGCCCTGCTTAGCTTTCTGCTCTGAGCATCTTTGAAGACCGGGTAGGTGTTGGGGAGTGGGGTCTGTGTGGGGATGGAGAGGAATTCTGTATGTGATGACACAGAGAAGGATATAGTTTTTATCTATGTATATGTACATTATAAGCATAATGTATGTGTAATTTCTGTGTAGTTTATAAGGCAATTATTATTCCAAAGGTGCCCAATTTAAGATTTACAATAAGAATGTGGCAAAGGAGAAAAGTATATTAAGATTTGGGGTTTCATAATACATTATTCAAAAACAGCTGTGGTCAAGTCCCTTGACTTTTACAATGGAAAAATAGAGTCTCTGGTGATGGATTATTAGGGATTCTGGGTGAATTCTGGAACCTGGATCTTTAGAATGCAAGCAGCCCTGCCGAGGTGCTGGGCTTATCTCTGTGTTCCCCAGCTCCATTCCATTATGCACAAAGGTCCTTTTCTAGGTGACATATCATGTTGTATTCCAAAGTACACTTTCTTTTAATTTACAACTTAATTTTCAACCTAATTCAGAAGATTGATACTATAATGCTATTTGCAGAAGTATTGAAATGTCAGTAAGTTTTATTGTAGTAATAAAGAGTATTCCATATATCACACACTCTATAGGGATCCTTGCTTTTTGCATAGATCTTCGTAGCAACAACCAGTGGCTAAATGCTGGCAATCATTAATTTTTAAAGAAGACATGGTTATGACGAGTTGAGGAATTAAGGCTGGTGGTGAAGAATGAACTTTAATTTTTTGACACTTTTTGAGGGTTGCCTACTAAGGTGAGGTGACAGCAAGATTATAAAAAATGGCCCAAATCCCAGGTTCCTAATACTTAAAATGCTGTCTGCTCATAAAAAGATTTTAGTCGGGGAGAGGCCATCTTTGAACTCCTCGTAACAAATGGGTATCAGTGGCCCATGAAATAATCAATGCCACTAATCCATCCTAGGGCCTGCCAATATGTTAATGGCCCTGGTGCATCGTTATTGCCATAAGACCATAAATCATTCTGGTACCAGAATGCATTGCTGTTGAGGCCTCAAACCCCTCACTTGGAATAAAATTCTGTCTTCTAACAATTAATGTCCAAACATTTTGCAGCTTTGTACCTTGATTGTTTTCAGATGCTAAAAAAGTAAGTAGGACAGATTGTAAATCAATAAAACTATAAGACAGTGTTTTAATAATAGGAAGATTCAGAGTAAATCATAGTTCTATGTTTATTATTGCTTTTGGGCTAATAAATGAAGAGTTACTTTCTACTCCCCAGCAAGTCTACCAGGTTAACATGGGGGCACCAAGTCCAGGGCTAACCTCCCTGAATCGGGTTTCCTTCTGTTGTGTTACCCTGAGAAGCAAAAACTGGCCAACTGGAGCCACAAATCCGACTCTGTATGGTAGGGCGATGTTTAGTATATGGCGGATCTGTTTTGGGGTCAGTTAAATGAGGGAGTTTTCTGTTGGAAACAGCAAAAGTAGCTCAGCATAAAATGGTTTCTTTGGCAGCAGCAGGCTTTGGATAGGCAGTATGATGAGATGTCAGTGTGTGATTAATTATTTGGCTGTGGTGACATAGGTGATGAAATCACTTTAAAGCAGGAGCCAAGTTGGTTTGAGTTGCCTAGGAGTTTCTACTCATATTTCTTTTCATTAACTTATATAGCCTGGGAGGTCAACTTTGGTCATATAAATACCTGTGCTGAACTATAGGCAACCCAAGAGGAACTCATTTAGGAAACAGAGTTGCATCCAATTGATCTGATTCCCTTTGGTCAGTGTCAATTTAGTCTTCTACTGAAGGTGTTGAGAAACACGATGGGAAGTCATTAACTCTACTTTGTATAGACAAAGCTTATTTGTGCCCATTATGGTGTTACTTGTTCTACAACTGTACCTTTGGCATGTGCCCCTGGGCATTAATGAAGGTTAGATCTTCAGCCTGGAAGTGTGAGCTTGCCATTTGCTTGGGAGCAGCCTGTCCAAGGGAAACAGCCTGAGGAGCCTGCCATGAACTGGCTGGTGAGCTGGAATCCCACCATGAATGGAACTGGGGACATTTAACCCAGGCTGAGCCCATTTTCCATGGCAGGCTGAATGCTGTGATGAACCAAGAAAGTAGCCAACTGCATGGTAACAGAGCAGAATGTGGGGTCTTCGATACCGTTAGCTTTTAGATCACTATGACGTTGAAAGACATCGTGATCCCACACAAACATTATGGATTGTCACAGTCCCAAACACTATTCAGCGACTGTCATCCAGCAGGAGAAGGAGGGGGCTCTTGGCCTCTGACAGGACACCACTGTCTTGCAGTTTTGTGTCCCCAGTGCCCAGCTCCAATGGGTGTTCATAGTTTATTTTGGGGCTCAGGAAATAGAACAGGAAAAGGCCAGAAAGACAGTGGCTCCATATAGACAGAAAGACAATTAAAACTGATATGACTCTTAACAGAAGTGGCAAGAGCAGGCAGGATGGAAGTAATTTATTCAACGAATTGTCCAAATACATAAAATTGCACTGATGTATGGTGTAGCGGTGGGACAGTGGAAAATTTGATAGTTGTTTCCGTTGTGTGAATTACTCAGACAGGATGCCTTTGTGAAGTATGGGGGTTTGTTTAATGTTCTGACAACAATTTAGATCCTGTTATGGTTATTGCAGTGTAATGCCGTAGTAAAAATTGAACATGACACACCAGCAATTTATTATTTGTATGTTTTTTAACCTTGAGTATCGGATTGTTTGTCCAAGCATATCCTTTGATTTGCTATGAAATTTATTGTTGATAAAAACAATCAGATTTCCATTAGATGCAAAAAATTATTTTTTTTTTTTGCCATGAACCATAGATTTAGGGAAGAAAAATTCAGACTAGGCTACAGGACTTATGACAGGTAGACTCATGACATTATATGGTAATTCAGCATGAAAGAATAATTGTGACACTCTACTTGGTTGTGGAGTATAATCGTGCTGTGAGGTTCAATTCACTGAAAGGCCAAATTATCTTCAACTACATTAGTCTGACAACCTATAATGCTCTGCAGAGGCAATTTGTAGACGTTTCACAGAGTGCCAGCAAAACAGGGCTCCCCATTATGCCACCCATTAACAAATTTGTGTAGAGAAAAAAGTAACTTTTCCATTTTCCTGACTGTTTTCAAGCTTTGCAACATAATAAATATCTAATAGTAGTATTTGCATTGCCATTTACTCTCTTAGTTTCAAAATTTATCTGAGGTATGGGAGGAGAAATTTCTCTCTTAAGCTATGTAGCCTAAGAAATATTGATATTTTCTTTGACTTAAGCAATGGCGTGGTGCAGGGGAGAAAGCGCAGGATTCAGAGGCCCCCACACCTTTGTCTTGCCGGCTTTTCTGTTCTTCCTCACTTTGGACTTCAGTTGCCCCATCTCTAAATGGAAAATTGTAATACGCTCATCTAAGAATCTCAGCGAGTGGGTTAAGCTAAAGGGTTCTTCACATTCTTCTAGCCACTGTAAAAACAATTATATTGGAGAAGTTCCAGCATAGGAGAGTGTCGGCTGTTTTGTATCGCTGGTTTTAGGAGTGGACCCACAAGATGGACAAGTGTGATTCTCAGCCCTGTGTTGCTTGGTTGCACCTGTCTCTAGATGCCTGTCTCCAGAACCAAATCCAGGGCTATGCCAAAATGAATTATTTTACTGTTATCATCTCAAATAT
This sequence comes from Gorilla gorilla gorilla, assembly GCF_029281585.2. Classification (NCBI taxonomy): domain Eukaryota; kingdom Metazoa; phylum Chordata; class Mammalia; order Primates; family Hominidae; genus Gorilla; species Gorilla gorilla. The sequence goes on along the minus strand of NC_073232.2, from coordinate 40,028,083 downwards.
CGAATATGCACATTGATTTTTCTCTAAAGAATGAGAAGGCTACTCCTGTGCTGTGGAAATTTAGGGACACAATGTATTTGATGATTGTTTTGGAAAATCGTTATTCATAAACCATATCAGATGAATTGTGAAAATGTTGGTTATCTGTACAGGTATTTCTGCTTGTGAGGAAATGCAAAGCTGTATGGCTAAATGTCCTAAATATTTATAGAATTTTTATATTTTCACCCAGATTTTTGGGAACTGGAGAATCCAATCCCCCTTTTTCCCAAAGGCCAGTGCCACTTTTATTGTTGTTCTTTCAAAACAAAATTATTCCTGTAATCCACCGGTTATTTTCTGCAGTAGCCACTACTGGATCAAAATGGAGTTTACAGGGTAATAAGTTTGCTCAGAGAGGCTGGGACAGCAGAAGGGGCCTGAGGGGCCGAGCCCCTCTCTTCTTTGTCTCCTCTAGTCAAAGGGTCCTTTAAAAGGTCTCATACCTTGGGAGCAAATGGGCCTGGAGATGAATCAATCTGTTTTTGGTAGTTGATTTGTAATTTATGATTTTATGAATCGTCAAACTTCCTACACCGTTTTTGAGTAGCGTTGTGTAAATCACTCTGTGTCACACAATGAGTTGAGTCCCAATGTCAGAGACTGACCCTTCATTATGACAGGCCGTTAGGTCTCACACCTGCTGCTTTCAGGGGAGGTAATGGCTTTTCTTAAGGATAGATTTGGATTCAGCCCTCCCTATTAGAATCTGAGATGCAATATTGTTTTGGCTGTTCCTGTGTAACTTAGTCTAAATTCAAGCCATAAGAAAAAGTAAAACATTAATCTTAATAATCATTTCCAAGGACTGTATCTACCTTGCCTGTTTGACTGGGTGGGAGGGCTTTTGCTTGATTATTCAAGCCTTTTTATTTCAGCAAAACTTAGGAGACATTTCTAGAACCCTAGAGTAGAGATGTTGGATCAGTGGTCATAAGTTGAAAAAGAATGTGTGTGTATGCATCTCCTGCCCTATGACCAGGTGCCCTATCCCCTAGGGAGTGGGATTTCCAAATGTGTGGCTCTTATCTCCAAGGGGACCGTGAAGAGAGTGTAAGTAGTTTAGTGCAATCAGTCAACACTACTGGAAAAATGTACCTAAAGTTTACATGCTTCAGAGGGGAGTTAATCACCTCTTCCCTGGTATAAAAGATGCCCTGTATGTGGAAGGCATGGATGAAAGCAGGAAGGGCCCTGTTAACTGGGGAGACACATTAAGCATGGAATGCCATTACAGTGGGGGGAAATTCATAAGGAGAAGAATGAAAGTTGCAGTTGGGGTTGGTGGTGAGTGGGGGTAATAGATTGTTTTGCAGGTCTGGTGTCCCAGTGGTATAGTTAAGGACAAGCTAGAGCGTTCATGTTTACGCATAATGCTCTCCCATGTAATTTCGGCTGAACTGTTGCTGACTTACTTAGCATCCATAGGTGAGCCACCTGCAGAAAGGGCATGCAGGTAGATTATTGTTGACTTTATGGTTATAGAACCTAGCTAATCAGTGTGCCTGCTGGGCTATAACTTGTTATGCCTGAGTGGTTTTTACACCAGGTCTTACGATTTCTTACTGGCAAAAGGGAAAAACACTCATTTCTCATGGCCATGGCCCCTACTGGGAGGGAAGCGCTCATCTCATGTGGAGGAAAAATACAGTGGTAAAATTCATGATACAGAGGTTTCTGGAGTGTTTGAAATATGACCAATATGCCTACTTAGCCTTCCTTTGGAGGACTGTGCGGTTTCACAGAATGTAAGCCCTCATAGCCTAATGAGATAAGCCAGCCATGGCTAGGAAGTCTACTACTTGCTGTGTTCTAGGATTTTTGAGACATCCTCAGTCCCTGCCCACATCCAACAAGTTGGAGAGCCAGTTATGGGTACAATGATACACTCATGATCATTCTTCCTTTAGAGCTTGAGTTACTTTCAGATGTGGAGGAGATTTTCCTTCTGCTGTTTTTCTCAGTGTCTGATTATGCAAGGTTCTAGTCCACATAGAGGCCAGCACATGGTGCCTATTAAGTACTACCTTACAAATTGCTTTCACCTTTGACGTTCCCAGTAAAGGTCACTGGTTAATTTTGCATTGTGTATGGCCTGTTTCGCTAGCTTTAGCTGGCTTTCCTCCCTTGAATAATTTTGTGAGCAATGTCCCTGGCGTTCGGGTTCTAGCTTGCTTCTCTGGTATTTATCTTTGCCATCCTTCACCTGATTTTTCTTCTCTGTGGTGATGCTGTGTGCATGTTTCTGTGGGATGGAATCTCGATCAGTTAAAAAGCGTAGGAGATATGAAAGGTCAGCATGACAAATCTGTCCTCTGAGCGTGTGTATGTGTGTTTGGGTAGCTGAGCTCAGCTGACCAGGGAAGACAAATAGGGAATGTGAAGAGGGCTGCCTCAACAGCCTTTAAGTTAGAAACAAAATATCTATTGCATGGAATATGAGTGTTAGGGCATCATATTAGAAATTCACAAGACTGATATTCTTGTCTTCATTTGGAAAGGTCACAGGCTTTATTTGCAGTAAGATATGCATATGCTTATCGCTTGCTTTTATTTTCTCTTTTAAAATGTGTATTATATACCTACACTGTGTATATTTTACAGATGCTTATTTTAACCAGTAACCATGTTCTTTAACGTGACAATGCAAAAAATATCTTCAGATATGATTTTAGCAAGTTATTTTACATAACAAAGAAGATGATAATCTGTGGGTATTTCTGTTTCCCTCAGTTAATTCCTTTTCTATTTATATTTTGTGGAGCTGAGAAAGGACATTTCTAGTGATGATTTGAAGCTTTTCTAATTTAATTTTATTGTTGTATACTTGTCTTCACTAAAAATGCTAATATCTGTAAGAAGCTGTGTCTTACCTTTTAGTTTGCTTCATAGATGGCTTTGTTTCCTGGAGTTACCCAATTTTGGGGAATCATCTGACTCAAATTTGCATTCAGGCCATCTTTGATTTTTTTCCCCTTAATAAAGGGAAAAAGGGAAAGAGAACATATTTTTTTGAGTGGCTACATTTAGCCAGACACTGAATTATTCATTATTTCATTTAGTTTTCGTAACAACCCTCTGGGGGATATTATGATCCCAATTTCACAGATGAGGAAACTGAGGTTTAGAGAGGTTCCCAACTTTGCCAGAAGACACACAGCCAGCCATCAGTGAAATGGGGATAGAAATGTTGGTTTGACTGCAAAGCCTGTGCTTTTTTCCATGACACTAAACTGCATAATCTTCCTCCTAAACACACAGCATCTCTAGCTACAGTAGAAAAGTGATCCCCAAATAACAATAACCCAGACCAACAGTGATGAGTGCATTATATTGAAAAATGGTAGGGATTGTACATAAAACCTTACGAAATGGGCTGTCATTAAAAAATGATGTTGCCCTTGAACATTTATCATGTGCTTAGTTCTGTGCTTGATACGTGGCTCTGTGTGTGTGTGTGTGTGTGTGTGTGTGTGTGTGTGTGTATGAAAGGTGCATATACAGAGGTGGTAGACACTGGAAAACGTGGTCCACATCCTCAAGAAGGGCAGAAAAGACACATCTGAAACTTGAATGAATGGTGGAAATTCATAAATGAAGAAAGCTGAATTACTGTGTGGATCAGGATGCAGGTACTAGGTTAGTTCAGAAGAGACAGAGCACTGGGGAGGAGGCAATGTGATGGGAACCATGAACTTGATCTGAGCCTTAGAAAAGGGTGAGTTTCAGGTGTTCTAATATGCAGGTGGATGTGCTGTGCTTCTAGGGCTGGGAGGCTTGAAGCTTGTGTGGAGAAAGGGACTTAATGGGATGGTGGCTAATGGGGGTTGAGTGTATACTTTTGGGTAGATGGATAAGTTGGTCTGTGTGTGTGTGAGGCAAGAGTGGTGGTCTCCCCCTGCCCGTGGCACAGTAGCCATGCTGAGTCCCTCTCATCATATCTCAGTCCTGCCCACCTTCTCTCCTCTGTGCCTCTGGACATATCACTCTCTCTATTAGCCTCCTGCTCATCACCTTCAGGTCCAAGCTAAAAGGCTGCCTTCTCTGGGAAGGCTTTCCTGATTTCCCCATTAAGTCTCACTCCCCCAGCCCTCTCTCTTGCCACATCGCAGGACTGGTTATATTTTATAACAACTCATGCAGTTGTCTCCCTTACCAGATAGGAAGCTGCCGTGAAGGGAGGACAGTTAGCAGGTACTCAGGCATATAAATAGCAGAATCTTGACTGAATTAGCTAATGAATGAGTGAATGTGTTTACATTTTATTAGTTAACTAGGGAAAGCCAGGGAGTTTTGTGTCCACTGAAATCTGAAGGAAGGTTCATTTGCTGAGTGCATTGGCACAGTAGGGCCTAGTCCCCAAAGAAGACAGATTTCTCATTGGATCGCCAGCTTCATCCTTCATCGTCCTCTCAGGAGTTCCTGATCTTTCTTTTGGACAACGTGAGCATATTTGGCCATTTTATCTAGACCTAGCAGGGGGCATCCTGAGATGGGAACTCTTTAAGCTAGTAGATTCTAGAATTATTCAATCACCCTCAATAATTCAAATGTGACTGCTGAAACCAAGAGAGTTTAGTTTCTTGGTGTGGGAAGGGTGTGTGTATGAAATGGTATGAAAGTGTGGGAAGGGCAGGCAAAGAAATGAGGTCATGAAAATACTAAGGTGAGGGAGTTTATGTATCTGTGTGGTATTAACTTCAAATCATGATTGAACAAGGACAGGACACTATATGTTGACCCACACCAAACAGTGATAGGATGATTCTGACATCTTGTGCATCTGGCTGGGTTTTGTTGTTGTTTTTGTTGTTATTGTTGTTTAAAGAGACAGAGTCTCACTTAGTCACTCAAGGCTGGAGTGCAGTAGCACGATCATAGCTCACTACAGCCTGGAACTCCTTTGCTAAAGCAATCCTCTCACCTCAGTCTCCCAAGTAGCTGGGACTACATGTCCACACCACCAAGGCTATTTTTTTAAATTTTTATTTGTAGAGAAGGAGTCTCTCCATGTGAACTCCTGGGCTCAAGGGATCCCCAACCCCCACCTCCCCACCTTGCTCAGCCTCTGAGCAAGTGTAATACCAAAGTGTTGGTATTACAGGCGTGAGCCACCACACCTGGCCTCTGGCTGAGTTTAATGCTTCCTAGTGCCATTCTTTTATAACACACCACTAAAAATTCCCTTTCATATTCTGCCTGAAAGCACTGTGACCATTCTTGTTGATGTCCGAATTTAGTGACATGTTTCTTTTTCTTTTTGGGTGGTATGATATGGACTCAAGTTGCTCTATAGAGCACTGACTTTTTCTTGTTCACGTAGATCTCAAATATATCTCAACACAGATCAACAGATGCACAATGGCCACGACCCCACCATTCACCTCTTCAGTATGGTGACTGATCTGTCCCTCCCGACCCCCGATGGTGCACAGACACTGGAGATCCTATTCTGGGCAGGGTGCTCTAGCACTCTGAAGACTTTTAAGGTCAGATTTCCCAGCTTACTGATGAGCGCGTCATATGAGACCAGACAAACAGGCCTGCTGCAGTCTGGATGGATTGCATCTATTGCTTTTCTCTCATCCCACTTCCTGTCTCTCATCCCACTTCCTGTCACTCCATCATTGAAGGAAATTAAGCTGGCCTGGCCTGGGTTGCTCTTCATAGAACCTGCTGGTTGTTCCCCACACCCTGGGCTTTTTCAGGTGATTGCAAATTGATTGTCTGATGAATTATGCACAAGAGCCACAAACTTTCCTTTGGCACCTTGAGTTTTTTATATGGATCTTAAGCCTTGAACCTTTTTTTTTTGAAGAAATAAAATTAATTATTTTCTTTTTTCTATATAAAATTAAATATATAAGAAACTTGAGAAGGGGTGTTTTTTTAAGGCTAAGCCCACCTTTGCTCATACTAATCTATACTTTTTAGCAGTTATTTTTGAGAGAGTGATTTATTTACACTGACAGCTTGTTACTTATGGTAGCTGCTGCCAGCTTCTGAAGTAATCTGATAACGCCAAAATGTGAAGGGAAGCTATAGGCTTTACCTTGACTGACTTGCTATAAATCATGTACATTGCTGGTGTCTATATGAGGATGCTTGGGTTGATACTGATGGAAATACAAATCAAATGCAACACATGGTAACCCAATTCAGAGCTAGAGATTTTGGATTAAGCCTATTGGATTCATATTTTTTAAGTGAAACAGAGCAGACATACCAGGTTGTGTTTTGAAACTTCACAACTTTCTGATATGGTAACTTCAAGGACAACACCTGCCTTTGAAATGGAAATGCAAAGAGGTGAAGTCATCATGCACCTTTGGTTCCTTTATTACTTCAACACCCATCTCTGTTTTTTAGCACTTTCTGTGTATCATTATGCCAAGGGAAAGGTATGACACTGTTTTAACTATTTATCTATAGATGTGTTTGTCTGTTTAAGCTCCATGAAGTAGAACGTTGTCTTTCTCATCACTATATGCCCAGTGCTTAAGATAGTGCCTGGCCCACAGTAAGTGTTCAATAAATGTTTGTTGAATGAGATTAGGGAGACCAGAGTTTGAAATTTTAGTGTTGGCAAAACCTTGAAGTCATGCCCCAGGAAGAAGAAGTCATTCCCATCTCTGGACTCACCATTAAGTCCTCTATAGTCCTTTCTGTAGATTTCTGGTAAAGCATGTTTCATACTGCAAAGTAATTGCTGATTGACACGTTGGTTTCTTCAACTCTAGCACAAACTCTGATACGATAGAAATGATGTCTGGCTAATTTTGGACTTCCCAGGGCCTGGCACATGGGTGGCCCTGAATAATTGTTTGTAGTCATAATGTAACAGGATTCTTATAAAATCAACTACCTATAGCTTTGTCTTTACATTTTCATAATGACATTGAAAAAATCCGAAGTATATGCATTAAATTCTAACAGGGATCATTTTGCCAAGTGCTATAGAAGATGATTTTTGTATTATTTCTTTGGATTATCTGCATTTTCTAACTTCTTTTTTATAGTGGCTAAGTATTTGTTAAATGAAATAATAGAGAGGGAATATTATTTAAGTTTTTTCCCCTAACACTTTTACGTTACCTATGGAAATATGAATTTGTGAGATTTTTTTGTGTGTGTAATAAATTTTTATCAGTTGGTTCAACCAAATGCATCAGGGGAATTTGCTGAATAATGGAATCCTTTAGTAGATGGAGCACCGACTCTCAAATGTGGCTTTGGTGTAAATCTGGATACCTAATGACTGGGTATGCTTACAGGGAGGCATGCCTATGTTTGGAAAGGAAGCATCAATTGATGTGGAAGACCAAACCATGGGCAGGAATCGTGGGGCAAGGTTCGTGCTCTCCTCTAACATTTGCAGATTCTTGGGCAAGAGTACAAATGGAAGCCCCTATACCATATGTCTAAGTATTTATAAACCAAACTAACAAATGCTAAATAAAATATGCTCTGTTCTTTTATCATGACAGATATACTTTTGTTAATGAATTGGAAGTCAATTGCAATTTAGAATTCTCCACTTCTTTGGGGAGCTGGAATGTGGCAGCATGGTGAGAACCTCCCCTGGGTTCTTGACCATCCCCCTTCTCTGTGCAGCCCTGGCCCTCTCTTGTGTGCTGAGTATCCTCATTGCACATGCGTCTGGATGGGATGTACCACAGCCTGCATGTCCAGACTGCCTATTTGTTCACAGCTCACCACGAACAGCCATCCCTCTGGACTAGAATTGCACATATTGGTTGACTTTTGTAGGATGGCTTACTTTTGATAGAGTTCTGGATACCCACAGTGGAACTTAGAAGGTGGAGGGCACACTGTGGCATGCTCCTGGGCCCTGAGGACTTCTTATCCCATGAGGAGGAGCATGTAGGAAAAAGCTGAGCTGATAAAGGTTGAGGAGGGTCCAGGGAAGCAGTCTCCTTGCTCAGGCCTGAGAGTATATTGCTGGTGATACAGAAATGCACTGGGAAGCTAAAGGTTCATGGCTCCAAATTTAAGGACAAGCCCCATACTTCCTGAATTATAAGCCCAAAGATCACCTTAGATTTAGACCAGTGTTCATAGTAATCCAGTGGTCTCCAATTTCAGTGTAAGAATGTCTCAGGGGTGGATGAAAATGAATATGTGGGCTATGTAATGATGAACTGCTTGTGTCCCATGTGTTAGTATGACAGCCATGCCCAGGCCTCTGCCAAGTTTCCAACATCAAAGAGAACATGCATAGAAGGCACTTAGCACAATGGTGAGCTCTGCATCATTGGTGGCTCCCATTATTGTGATTACTATTATTCTGAATTGATTCCTGTGTTTTACCATCCAAGAAAGGCCAGTTAGGTTGGGTAATTTTCTGTGGTTTGAGTGAGAATAGGGAAGGAGTTTGTATGGTTCATATTTGCCACTGTCATATTTGTCATGCTTATCTGTCTGCAAAAGGTAAACTGTTCTCCTTCTGTAAACATGCCCTTTATCTCCTTGCCCTAACTTCATGAGCAAACTCTCTGGCCTTTCTGTATGAGTGCCACAGGTTGACTGTTTTTTCCCACAGAGAGCAAACAAAAATGAGTGGGACTTTTTATTGAGATGATAATGTGGCCTGTTATGGAGGCAGAATGAGGGGTCATGTGTTCATTTCTTACCTTGAAGTTTGCTGCTTCTTGCCATGCCATTGCTGGAAGGGAAAGGAAGGGGAAGGGAACCCTCTCCTCAGGAGTTAGCAGAGAGAAGGGAAGCAGTTTTCCCTCATGAGACAGACACATCTTTTAAGGTCTTGTGTCTTTAAGTAGGGTTGGAGTGGGTTGGGGGATAAAGATGTTGGGGATAATGACAGTTATCTGCATACCACTGGATTTGTCTTTCTAAAGTGGTGGATGAATCATGAAGCCTAAAGGAGGTGCAGAAATGGACTTTTATCGGTAGTAGCCTACTTGCAAATAGAGAAGTTTTCTTTGAGAAGGAGGCTTCTCAAGCCCTTTCCCTTCAAGATTCTTACCTTTGCTTGGGCCTCACCCAGCTGTTTCTGCTGCGTGGGAGACACAAGGGAGATGGTTATTGGATTTGCATGTTAGTTGAGGAGCCCAAGATGGATAGGCCCTTTCTTCTGTTGCCATCTGACTGCCCAGGGCTGGAGTGTTCTGTGGTCTTCTAACTCTCCTGCTTGCTTCAAGTGTTATATGTGGTTTGCCAGGATGATATGAACTTGGATATGCAAGAAAAAAATTAAACGATAATAGAGCTGAGTCAAAAGAGAGAAAATATCCAGTAGTTATTGAGAGAGAGAATGAAATCACACATGGGCGTAGAGAAAACAATCACCGGAGCCACCATTTAGGGATGAAGCAGAGTTGTCAACCCCTGACATCCCCCACCATGTTTAACCTCTGAGGAGGAGTGAAAAGTCACAGGGTGAGTATTCAGGATAATTGGACTCTAGTCTGGAAATATCACTTCCTCTCTAGGTCTCAGTCCCTACTGTTTAGACTAGACCTTTCATTTCCTTTAAGCTGTAAGAATTTGTTACTCTTAATTATATCAATATATAAGGAATTATTTGGGATTTTGAAAATAAATACATGAGTTACCATGGATTCATGCGTGTGTTCATTTACTCTGTGAATGTTTATTGACACCTGCTCTTTGCTAGGCACAATGCTAGTTGCAGGGGACAGGGCAGACCTGGATTCCCCTCTGTGGCACCTGCCATCCTGCAGGGAGTCCTGTCCACTCAGTATATGCTAACAAGCCCAGCAGGCTGTGGTATCAGAAAATAGGACGGAGGGAGTGGCCAGGATTGGGAGAAAAAAATTGAAGAGTTTTAAGACATGTATCAAGCATTTTTGTTTTTAGTTATTTGCTCAGATTCCACATTCTTATAGAGGCCCACCCTGGTTGCTCGATTTAACACTGCAGCCTGTCCTTCTGTGATGCTCCTGATCCTCTCATGCTGCTCTACTTTTTCTCCTTCCCTTGCCACTACGCCTTTCAGCATTCGCTCTAATTTACCTGTTCATGAGGATGATTGTAGATTGTCTGGCTACCTCATGCTGAAATACATGCTCACAAGAGCAGTAATCTTTGTCCTCCGTGTTCACCAGTGTATCCCAAGTACCTGCAACAGTAGCAGGCACTCAATAAACATTTATTGAATGGATTAATACGTGACTATATGACTGAGGAGTACAGTAGGGTATTGTAATGACCTTGGAAAAAATGTGGTATATTATTCAGAAAGTCAGTCCTGAGAAATTGATGGCATTAGTCTACCAATGTTATAAAAGTCTTGTTTTGGGGGGTGTTGATGTATAATGGCAAAATGAGAAGTAGAGGGTGGCAGACCACAGCATAATCCTGCAGCTAGCTTTGCTCAGGGAATGACCTTACATGTTTTCTTGGTTAGGTTGAGTTGAGTTGAGGCAGAAATTCTTTTTATTTTTGCTCCCATGAAAAACAAACTAACTAACTAACAATCAGCAACAAAAACATCACATTCAGCCTAAACTCCTGGATTGGTACTGAGGGATATTCTCAGTGGGGAGTGCTGTGCTGTCCTGTGCACTGCCTTCTACCTAGCCATGCTGGAGGCACCTTGCTCCTGTGTTCTGTGGTGATTTGAGGCTCTGGGTTCTGTTTTCCATGGTCAAAACTTCTCTTCATCAGTCCAGAGTACATGTTTCAGATTGTTGAAATGAGTTGTTCCCACTCAAGCCTTGGGTTTGTGTGACACTGTTAATAGTCATCACCAGTCAGCAGACAACAGAAGCCGCTATCAGCTACCCTCTCAGCAAGATATTCACGAGTCCACCCGAGTCGCCTCAGAAGCAGCATATCCTAACTCATTTTATCTACGGATCATGTGTGAGACACAGAGAGTCAGACACACACTGTTACTTATAAATTTTTTTTACATCTTTCCATGGTAAGATGCCTACACTTTAATTATGAACTTTTTATTTTTTGTGGTGGAGATGGCAGCTGGGCAAAAGGGTAAGATAGTGAGAGGAGGACACGGCCAGAAGAAATTCTAAAGGATGGGATACATCAGCTTCTTTCCCAAACTCTCCTCGTTTAGTAAATGAAGGCACGTGAAAGCAGAACATTTGGCACTTTGCACCAATATTATGGTGTAAAATTATAGTTAGGAATATTGTGTAAAAACCGTAATAGTTTGCAGTTATAGCTATGGTGAGAACAGCAGGCAAGACTATAAGCTTTAATTTATGTTGTGCTTTGGACATTTTTCAGAAACTATTTACCCATTACCTCTTAGGTCAGTGGCCTAATAATGCAACAAAGCACTTTTTGAAATTGCAGATAATTTTCAGTGCTCAGATCTCTGTGTAGTATTGATGGGGAGGGTGGTTGATTAGGACCTTGGGAATTGTGCTTGATGGGAACAATCTGGAAGGAGTGAAAAATTATTAAACACACACAGCGGGAGACGGAGGATTTACCATTGTCGTGCGGTGCTATTAATTCTCATTGCTCGGTACAGAGGCTTGATTGCATACTGTGAATACTGTTTATTGGAGAATGGGTACAATTTTGCTGCAGTTGTTGTAATGTAATACTAAATGCTAATTAGGCTTCTAACAATAATTAGAACCTCTTGCCAGACTTAGAAATAGAAACACTCAATTGAATTTACAGAAACAAAGACCTTTAAGCTATGCCAGCAGCAGCGTCGGCTTCAAGAAGTTTTTTACATTTTAGTTACAGAATTGCCAGCACATCTATCTATATATATATTTTTTTATGGTGTGCATAATGAGTTCATTTATATTCTTGATAGGATTATTTTCAAAACAAGATAAAGCAAACCTCCCCCTTCAATATCAGATGAAGAAAAACTACAAACAGGTATAAACCAAACGCACCTTTGTTGCCAGGCAGACGCCAACTGCCAGCTATTTAGCTATTTAGCTATTTAGCTATTTAGTAGGGTGGGGAAGGCGGGGCTGGGATGGGGAACGTGGCTGATTTGGAGGTTAGCGCCATTCCGAATGCTTAAGGTTTTCCTAGAACCCCATGTTGTCTCCCTTCCTTTGTCTACACACACATGCACGCACGCACGCACACACACACACATGCACACGCATGCACACACACACACATGCACACGCACGCACACACACGCACACATGCCTCAAATACCACCTGATTGCCAGTGTTGATTCCTTGGATCAGCTCCCTAAATTGCCTTCTTAAAGCTCAGAGTCCTGAGGGGATAAGCTCTTTGGTGCTTGGCTTTGTCAACCCTTTCTAATCAACCAGGATGGCAAAACTCTCTCAGTAAAGTAAGGAGCGCATCAGATGTGCTCAGCAATGAGAAATAATTAGCTGAAAGTTTCCCTGGCATTCCCTGAGCCTTGTGGTTTCGCCCCCATTACCATGGCAGGAACGTTGGGCCATCCCAAGAATGTGGCCATGGGTATCTGCAGCAGTCTGGGAGGGCCTGGGCATGTTTCTTGGCATGGGGGCAGGTTGCAGTACCATCATCTGGGTTGGTTTGGCAGCGGTTGAGCAAGGCCTTTGTTGTTGGGGTATCAATGCTATATTTAATTTCCTAATCCTGTTTTGTTTTGTTTTTAAACCCAGAGATACAAAGACTTCAGCAAACCTCATTGACTCTCCCTTCACAAACACACCACATGAAACAATTGAGCACACCTCCCTCCTTTTAATCTTAGCTCAGCCTAAGTTGGCTAGCTGTTCTTCGGTGCCGATAATTAGGTGCTTGACATGATGTATCATGTTGCCCCTTAGTCTGGAGCCATCATGGTAATAGAAATATAATCCTGAAGCCCTGTTCTGGAACAGTCTTAAGAAAACCTATAGTCCTCACTGCTGCACTGGTGCCAAATTTCTGGGTGAAGTGAGTTTTTACAGGTTTCACTGGTTACTGAGAAACAGGTTTTATGATGGAAACGCTGGAAGCACAGTTTTGCTCCAGCCTCCAGGGTGAGGCATGGCTAACTCTAAGGAGAGAAGCAATTTCCTGATTTCTCTCTGGTTTTGGTTAGAGTGGCCATTTTTACAAGCTGTCAAGAAACGACGTTCATAGAAACTTCCACTTTTGTGTCCTTATTAATATTTCATCAGATTCATCAAATGCAGCCCCTTCCCCCATCCAAGTGTCCCTGCCTTCTAACCTCCTGGGGTAAAATTCTTCTTCTTCCTTTTTTTTTTTTTTAACATAATTTTGAGTTCCTTTCATGTTTGTTTTTGAACTTCTCCCTGTCTCCTCCTTACCAAGGAGGTAGGGCCTTTGGTGGGGCTGGCGCTGGCCCCAAATCAGCTGCAGCTTCAGGTCATCCAAGCCAGTCTCTCCTTTCAGAGGAATTGAGTCACATTCTCTCTCTGCCACTCTTTGGTTTCACAGAGGCCTCTCCTTTCCCTGCCTCACTATTGGGCTCTCCTTGTCCCATGTAAGTTTGGTGATTTGATCAGATTCTTTCTGCCATTCTTAACCGGTGATAGTGCAGTCTAATTGTGCAACTGGGAACAGACCAATTGTTTATAGTGATCTCCCAATTTTGCATGAAATCTTAACATTCAGGGCAGAAGACGTCATTGATAAATAATCAATGACCAAAACGCCTTGACTTGGGTGGCTGATTCCTCTGTGCCCAAGAGTGCCGTGTGAGATGCTAAGTTTAGGTTTGGTCCTAATGGGGTTAAATCAAGTTCCATGACTCGAGGCAAGTACCCCACGTTTGCCTGTCTTGCAGTTTATATGAAGTATGCCAGTGAAATTTCTAAGGAGGCACTGTGGGAGCATTTTTGTCTGCATTTTAGCAAATATGCTTGATTGCCAGAGGTGCTCACGTTGTGGTTTTTCCCTTCCTGAGGAGACAGTTTTTCTCGAGCTGGTCTGCCGAGAGTCTGTGAAGGATGGGGCCAGAGTGAGTCAAACGCTCTCTTTCTATTTTCTGGTTACATTTTTCTCGTTCACAAGTCAGTGGCACCTGCAAATGGAAGACTTGCTGAGGTAGCACCTGGCTGATTAGCAACTTTTGCTTGGTCCCACTCGCACACTGACCGTTAAATTACCTCCTATCAGGCCTGGGCTGTGTGGCCGCTGCGAGAGGCAGGCGGAGGTCACCTCAATATGGCTGACATGTTCTGTGTTTTCCCACAGCATGTCACATGTAGCCAGTGCAGCGACTTTGACAAAGTACCGCAGGGTGACCTGGTAGTCTCGGGTCAGAGTGAGAGAAATTGGTGTTGTACTAAGATGTATGTTAATACATATATTATTTATATGGGCATTAGCGAATGCTATTGTTGCCTTAGCACAAACCCAGGCCCAGAGATTGGCCTTGGGGTTTTTGCAAGCTTACTTTATCATGTTTCTCCCCACCCCCTCCTTGCTCATGAATAATTAAAAACTTAAATTACTTGCCATGTAGAAAATTCATATGCTGGGGAAAATAGCTACATGAAAATTAATTTTCTGTTCTGTGAGACTGACGGGAAATCAATTAATCTTGATGTATTATTTTATGCAGAACAGGGTGCAAGAACCTGCGGAGAGAATGGCTACAGCTGTTCTTGTTGGTCGGGCCATATATTATCGTTGGCGGGTTTGACAGCTTCTGAAGGAAATGGCTGAGGGGTATCAGGCAGGTGAATCAACTGTAAAAATTTATTGGAGGATACAAACTGTTTCCAGGGAACTGATATAAAACTCACACTTGAGAACTGAAGTATTGAATGTTTTTGTGACTGAAGCAGCTTGTTGTCAATATTTATAGCTTTTCTCTTTGTTACATGTCCTATTTGTTTGATTAACTAGTCAGATGTTAGTGTCTGTCAGTAATTTATCTGTTGTGCCTTCTGTAGCATTTTTGATACATAAAGATTTACCACTAGATAAATAAGGCAGCGCACACAATGCAATATGCGAAATAAAATGACAGAGCTGTTTACAGCATGTTACAAGTTTTATAACTCATGAGGTAGATCAGTAACTTTTGTTTACTGGTGTCACTGTTTGTTGAAACATGTCTCAATGTATTAAATACTATGGGGGTAAATAAGGCTCTCTTAAATAAGCAGAGATTGTAATCAACACATACCTCATGGTAAATCATTTAAGAGGCTCTATAAAAATGTTTATGTACAGCCATACATAATGCATACATTTCTGAAATAAAATAAAATAAATGCGTGCTTTTAGAATAGGCTGTAGTTACATTCCTCTCCCATGCCATCGACATCAATTTCCCCTGTAGATGATGGAGGCGCGATGTTCAGACAAATGCTGACGCAGACAGACGGGAGCTGGAGGCTGAGGGGCAGCGGCCTGGCAGGTGATGTCTCTCCAGGGTTGGGGAATGGCTCCTGGGAACACGGGTGTCTGCTTGTGGCATCACTGGTCATCACAGGCTGGTGGGGCTGGGTGGTTGTGGCTCTCAGTCTCAGGCAGTTGAGGCTGACTTTTTGTGCAGCCCTGTGTGATGTCTGGATTTAGGGAGACGTCAGGAAAGTGGATGTAGATAATGCTTTACCCAGGGCCCCTCTGTGACCACCTGTCTCTTCCCCATCTCCAGGCAACAGCAGCCACTAAGAAGTGCTAGAGTCATTGGCTTCCTAAGAAATTGGCATGAGCACTCAGGCCCCCTTATCCCTACACAGAGAGGTGGAAACTGTACCATGTGCCTGGCTGTGTATTCTTCAAATATCAGGCTCATGGCATTTCAGCTAAGAATCCCAACATCTGTTGATCAGCAACAGACTTGGCAAATAGTGGTGCTTAGTAAGTAGCCCTTGAGACAGAGGACCTGATTTGTGATTCAATTTCTAATAATTCATAAATGACTCTATCATGAATAACACTCAATTTGAGGGCCATTATGACACTTTGAGAGGCATAGTAAGAGTATATTGCATTGATATAGTATAGTGTACTCTTTTAGAAGCCTGTCATTCATATATATATATATGGAATTTATGTTAATCAGGATAAGCATATATTAAGGTATGTTTATTAAGTCAGAAGAAGATCTCTTACTTGGCCAGTTTGTGGGGTGGGGATGGTTTGGGATTGCTCTGTAATAGACTACCACTGGCTTAACAGCATGAAACAACACTGTTTACTAGCTGTAGGTTGAGAAACCCAGCAAGCCTGCCTGGTAAAGCATATCAGATAGGAAACAGATAGCAAACAGCACAAGGCTGGAATCAGGGTGTCAGCCCCTGTGTATTTCTTTCTGGAGGCTCTGGCAAGAACCCACTTCCAGGCTCTGTCATGTCGTTAGCAGAATGCACTTCCTTTTGGCTGTAGGACTGAGGTCCCTGTTTTCTTGCTGGCTGTTGGCCAGGGCACATTCTCAGACCACATGCCCGCCTCCATCTCAAGTGAGCAACTCTCTCTCATGTTGACTCCTCCTTACCTTTCTGATCTCTCTGACATACGCTTCTGCCACCAGCCAGAGAATACCACTGCTTTAGAAAAAAAAGGCTCACATGATTAGGTTACGCTCACCCAGATAAGCTCCATGTCTTAAGGCTACTACCTGATTGGTAACCTTCATCTGCGGAATCCCTTTTGGCATGAAACCTCCGTAAACATGGAAGTAGGATAAGGGAGCAAGGGTTATGGGGTCATCTTAGAATTTTGTCTACCACAAGGGTATTTGGTGTGACGTTTATGCTGTGGATTTTTCAGAGCAACCACGTTCTTAATCCTTATCTTCGTTTTGGTGTCCTACAACCTGGCCTGGAAAGAAGAGGGCCAACTCTGGGTGGGTTCCATCAACAAGTACATGTAGAGCACCTGCCGCACAGCCAACCTTCCTGTTATGGACTATTTGTTTATGCCCCCCAAATTTCTGTGTTGAACTCCTAAGCCCCAGTGTGATGGTTTTAGGAGGTGGGGCCTTTGGGGGGTGATTAGGTCATAAGGGTGGAGCTCTCATGAACGATGGGATTAGTACCCTTATAAAAGGAATCCGTGAGAGCGCTGTGAGGACAGAATGCAAAGACAGTTATCAGCAACCTAGAAGAGGGCTCACGCCAGGATCAGGCCATGCCGGCACCCTGACTAAGAACTTCCATCCTGCAGAACCATGAAAAGTACGTTTCTGTTGTTTGTGAGCCACCAGTGTATGGTGCTTTGTTATAACAGCCTGTACTGACTAAGATACGTGCATTATAGGCAGGAAGTAAAAATCTCTGTAAAATGCACGTTCCTTGCTCTCTCCACGTCAAAGTTTTTCATACACATATCATGAGATTGTCAGCCAATCAAGGCATCTGAGGACAGGGGCTAAATTTAGTGGGAATTGAGTGGGAAAGTAAACCCTTGGGAATTGAAGCAGGCAAAGGAAGGCTTCAGGAGACGAAATGGTCAGTGGGCCTTGAACAAGGCAGACAGTTCAACAAGATGGAGAGAGAGGGGCAAGGCCACCCAGGTGGCAAAGAGCCTACTGTGTGGGGAAATAATGGGAAGTCAGATTGAGCTGTAGTGGTGGGTCCTCCCCCAACACTTGAATAGGTGTGCTGTGGGGGTGGATGGGAGGCACACTATGAAAAATACATGTGTGTTCATGATAAGCCACATGGGGACAGCCACATGTTGAAATCACATGAAGTTCCTTTTTCTTACAGAAGCCTCTTGAAGGACTCATGTCCTCCATCCCTGCCTACAGCAAGCCTTTGTCAAGGGCCCTCTGCTCTTGGTGTACAGGTGAATCATTCTGAACAGTGTGAGAAGTTCTATACACAAAGTTCGAAGCCCAGCCTTCACATTGAGATTGTCTGAGAAACTTGTAAAAAGGATACCAATGGTCAGGGAGTACCTCAGACCAACTCGATCAGATTTCTGGTGATTGGCATGGGGATTGGGATTGTATGGAAATGTTCTCCAGGTGACTTTAATAGCAGCTGGCCAAGGTGAGAATCGCTTTAATGTATGATCGGTATGCACAAAACATTATGTGATTAGTGCTATTCATTCTGATTAGGAGGTGACATTTGGAGTGGGGTCTTGAAAATTGGGAAGGCGTTTACCAAGTAGGCAGTGGGGGATGGAGAATTTCAGGCAAAAGGGGAGCATCATGAACAGAAGCATAAGGATGGGGAAGATTATGGTCTGTGTGGAGACGAAAGCTGCCCACAAGGGAGCGAGGGAGCTGGGAGGGGGTGGTAAGAGATGAGGTGGGAAGGATGGGTTGGGTGAACCTTGAAATAAATGTAGTTGTACTTTGTGGAAGAAAAAAAAAACTTTATCATCAAGGCTTTGTCCTGATCCAACCTGACCTTCCCCCCAGTTAATCCGAATTACTGAGGTTTGACTCCATGTTCAGTTTCTCTGAGATTTGCTTTGATTTCTCTTAGAAGTGGAGCTGCTCTTTATTCTCCCAGTGGCTCTGTGTACACGCTCTGCCTGTGGAGCTGCCTGGGATGAGCCGTGAGTCCTCTGAGAACTGCTTCCTGTTTCGTCTGGTAACTCCTAAGCCTGCCTTTCTTTCCTACGGTCTGCATTTGTGGAAATCTGCAGTATTTGAAGTTTGGAGGAGATCAATTTTTCATCCTTTCCTTCGTGGGATAAAGAATATTTCAACCACCTCTGGAGACCAAAGAGTTCTGAGAAGTTTTGAAATAGCTTGGGAAATACACCACGTGCTTCACACTTCATTTTTCTCCTCTCTCTTTCATTGTTTCACTTAATTAAAATATTGTAATGCAAGAAGGAGAGATGAGGCAAACGTTTAGAGAAGGAAAGGGAAATGGGTTCATGTTTAAACTGACTCTGAGCAAGCATGGCGATAGTAGTTTGAAAGAATTCTGAGCATGTAGGAAGGTAAACTCAAAATGTTCTTCCTGCCTGAGAAGTGATTAAAATACCTGTGAGCACCAACACTATTGTCGTTAATGAAAACCCTGGCCAGCTTACCCCACCCCCAAGCACTCCCCCCAACCCAAAGAAAAAATTGGAACATTTTTGGGTCCAAGTTTCACAGATGTTAAGCATTTTGTGATATTACTTAGGGGGTTTCCTGAGCTGCATTAAAGTTGAACCACTAGGGTGTTGAAACAGTTGGGCCCCGTAATAAAATATACATGAAAAGGAATTGTGAAACATTGGCTGTTATGTGTTGGTGACAATTAGGTTACTGTTTTAAAAAATACATATCCTGGACACATCTATGGGAGCTTTTTAGAGAATTTTGAGTAGCACTAGAGTAAAGGCGGTTGGTAATTTCTCTGGTTGCCTCTGGCAGGTGGACATAATTTAACAATACCCGTCAGATATGACAAATTGTTTTTGAGTTACATTAGGGCCTTAATAAGATCACATCTGTTCATATATCCTCCTTAACCACAGAGCCTGATTTAGAGAGGTTTCATACTGGTATGATATTGTTGTTTAAATATTTAGAGGGGTCTAGACATGTATCATAAAAGAATAGACTCTTGTGTATAAAAACACAGTCCTTTTATTCTCAGTGTTTTTGCTTTCACGGACCTTGCATCATTCTCTCTACTTGAGTGAACCACATGTTGCTTCTAGGAGCCAGAAAATATATTTCATTCCTCGTCAGAGTTAGTGTTTTAGAGCTGGAAGAGGCCTTGGAGACCGACTTATCCAGCTCCCCTCCTCTTTAGGGTAGAAACCTGAGATGGAGACAGAAGGAGGGGACTTATTTAGGGTTTCTCACCCCATTAGTGGCAGAACCAGAATCAGGACTTAGATCTGCCAATTTGTAGTTCGGTCATCTTTCTATTACGCTAGATGTTCACCTGGGACCTGAAAATGTGGCCATTGAGGCACTTTGATGTGTCACTGTCCCTTAGAGGCTGCAGTCCTTTCCAGGGGACATTCCTGGCCACCGAGAGGGCCAGGCTCTTTGCTATGTATTCAGATTCAGAGCCCAGATCCTCTATATTCCTAAACTATCTCCCTGCCTGAAGCCCTTCCTATGCCAGCGTACTTTCTGTCACTCCCCTGCTGACATGCACAGGCACAGGCAAGTCTCTCTCCCATCTCTGACCACACTGTGCACGTCCCCACCTCTGCTCACACTGTTCCCTTCTCCTGGAATGTGTCCTCTTTGCTATGTCAGTTACTGTCATGTCCAGCATAAGCTCCATCTTATCATGACGTCTCCCAAGCCCACAGAGGTGTGTTAGGTCGAATCATATGAAAATGCTGTTTTATAGGTGGAAAAGGTCAAATATTGTCAGTTTTGTAAGATGCAATCTAACTGTAGATTTTTTAATACCCCCATGTTACTCATCTTCTTTTATTCATCATCTCTCTCTCTTTCTCTCTCTCTCTCCGTGTGTGTGTATAATATAAATTGGGGCAAAATTCACATCATATACATAAAAAATCAGGGTGAAATTCGCATAGCATAATTCGCATCTTTTAATTTTTTGTTATTAACTATAGTCCTCATGCTGTACTTTAGACCTCTAGACTTAGTCATTCTACATTACAGCAACTTTGTGCCCTGTGTCCTATATCTTCCCATTTCTTTTAAAAATAAACTTTAAAAACACTATATTTTGGAATAATTTTAGATTTACAGAAAAGTTGCAAAGATAGTACAGAGCATTCCTGTAATTCACCTAACCTAATTTCAGTTTCTCCTAGTGTTATCATTTCCTATCACTCTGACACCATTTGTCAAATTTAAGAAAACATTGGAACAATATTATTGACTAAAACTCCAGACTTTATTTGGATTCCACTGGTTTTTCCATTTCTGTCCTTTTTCTATTCCAGCAACGAATCCAGGGGCCAGAATACCACACTGCTTTTAGTTATCATGTCTCCTTAGTTTCTGCCGGTCTGTGACAATTCAGCTTTTCTTTGTTTTTTCGTGATGACCTTGACAGTCAAAATACTGGCCAGGTATTTTGTAGAATGTGCCTCAACGTGGGTTTTATATGATGTGTTATTTAATGATTTGTTTGGAGTTACGGATTTTGGGAAAAGTACCACACAGGTATCACATTATCTCAAGGGGTACATGATACCAGCCTGGCTTCTCACTGGAAATGTTAACCTCAACTACTTGGTTAAGGTATTTGTTTGGGAGGTTTCTGCACTGTGAAGTTACTGTGTTCAGCTTCTTTTCCTACTGGCATCTCACCACCAGCTAGATGAACATTTCTTCTCTTGGGAGCAGGAGCAGGCTTGGTACTTTCTGTATCTCCCATCATACCTAATGCCATGCCATGTTTTATATAGTGTAAATGCTCCACAAACATTAGTTAAGAGGTCATTACGTAAATAATTTAATTTCAGACTGACAGAGGTGTTTGGTTTAAACAACTGAAACAATACAATTCCAACTCACTGAATTCTGCCTGCAAACTAGTTTGGTGGTCTTGGTTCACTGCACTTAAGGGGTAAATCGTAAAACTACTTAAAATTGTTTTCGTTCAAACTACCATGAAGAAAGGATTATCTGCTGTCTTTGCTAAGATCAGAACTTCTAGTTCAGGACTCAGGAAAATCTGAGCGTAAATTAGAGAGACACACTTACACTTTTGTAGCTTCTGCTGCCTTGTAGCGTGGGTGTCCCTATTTGCAGAGGCTCTTACAAATATTTGTCAGAGGGTTTGATGATTCTAGAGCTAAGGTATTGTTTAATGAATTCCTAATGGCCCCAAAGAATTACCACTGTGAATACATTTTATTTCATCATCATAAAAATCATTTTTCAAATACTTATCTGTGCAGATGTCTCAGAGTGCATGGGTAGAGAGTGCTGTTTTTGGGGGGCGGAGCTTATATTTTGACATGGCCCTTATGGAAGACAGAAACAATTAGGACACATCCTAAAGGAAAAGAGGGAAGAAAAAAGAATTTTTATTATATTAGAGTTGAAAACTAAAAGCTTTGGAAGTGAGAGGAGGAGGAAGAGGGAGTTGTTCTTTTATAAATTTCCTTAAACAGAGATCTTAGGGGTAGATCTTATTGGGGTAATTCCTTTCTACTGTGATGGAGAAGTTGGTGTTCTGCGATGATGATTTAACCTTGGTTCTGAAGATATCTATGGGAATTAGAGTAGCTGATTTATTATTCCATTTAAAGAGGTTTCTTTTTTTATTTAATCTTTTTTAATATGGGGAAAAACAACTCTTCAATAGTATAAATTAGTTCATGCTAGTTTTTCAGTCTGCGAGTCTCATGATAGCTACACTTGCTTCATGCTTTATTATGTAATTTAATTTTTCATATCTTTTATTAGCTGTAAAGTAGGTTTAGAAAAAATAATTAGATTACGAGGTTAAGCCACAGTTAAGATAAAAATGACAGTTCAATAAAAAAAGTTGAATATAATTCCTGTCTTCTAAAATAAAATACAGCCGCTAAGAGATTTAATTATGGTATTATTCAAATAAATTTTGCCTCTGCATTGGAAACACCCAGGAAAGAATCTCTGAGAAAAACATGTGGTTAACAAGCAAAAAATAATGTGATACATAAAATTATAATTTATGAAATACGATAGGGACCATATTGAGAGGAAGAAGAAATAACACAATTGAGTAACTACCCCTAAAGAGATAACTGGGATTACTTAAGTTACTGTGTTGGTGAGACCACTATCTTTGGTCTAACTTTTTGTGTGATAAATTGTGAGTTTTCACCATTTGGGTGATCTTGGAATGCCGTATCCTTTCCTTAAAATGATCTGTAAATGATCAGATATTTTAGGGTCATAGGGTTCTAAAATTAGATGTAGAGGAAGCTTCAGAATCTAGCCCTTCATTTTACATGAGAAGAAAGCAAAGTCCCAAGAAGTCAAGTAGCTTTCCCAGGCTGAGTGTGTAGATGGTAGGTTTTCAGAGTCCCAATCCAGTGTCCCCTCTTCTACACCAGATTGCTATTAGGATTGATTTTTAAAAATTAAATCAATTTTTTTAATAAAGTAAAACAAGAATACCATTAAGAAAGTCAAATAATATTGTTTTGCTTAAGGCTCCTAATAAATAAAAAACTAGTAGTGCCATGACCCACCCTCTGCTAGTCTAAATCCTTTCTGCACAGGCGACCATCTTCAAATTTGTGAGCTATCATTTGCTATTTATCTTCATACTTAAATATTTAAGTAAGAGGCTTTTATTGTTGTTTAGCTATTTTTTTTTTTTCCAGACAGAGTTTTGCTCTTGTTGCCCAGGCTGGAGTGCAGTGGCATCATCTCAGCTTACTGCAACCTCTGCCTGCCAGGTTCAAGTGATTTTCCTGCCTCAGCCTCCCTCCCGGACGGGGAGGGGCAGCCTCCCTCCCGGACGGGGCGGCTGGCCGGGTGGGGGCTGCCCCCCACCTCCCTCCCGGCCGGGGCGGCTGGCCGGGCGGGGGCTGCCCCCCATCTCCTGGATGGGGCGGCTGCCGGGCGGAGACGCTCCTCACTTCCCGGATGGGGTGGCTGCAGGGCGGAGGGGCTCCTCACTTCCCAGATGGGGCGGCTGCTGGGCGGAGGGGCTCCTCACTTCTCAGACGGGGCGGCCGGGCAGAGACGCTCCTCACCTCCCAGACGGGGTGGCGGTCGGGCAGAGACACTCCTCAGTTCCCAGATGGGGTCGCGGCGGGGCAGAGGCACTCCTCACATCCCAGATGGGGCGGCGGGGCAGAGGCGCTCCCCACATCCCAGACGGGGCGGCGGGGCAGAGGCGCTCCCCACATCTCAGACAACGGGCAGCCGGGCAGAGACACTCCTCACTTCCCAGACTGGGCGGCTGGGCAGAGGGGCTCCTCACATCCCAGACGATGGGCGGCCAGGCAGAGACGCTCCTCACTTCCCAGACAGGGTGGCGGCTGGGCAGAGGCTGCAATCTCTGCACTTTGGGAGGCCAAGGCAGGCGGCTGGGAGGTGGAGGTTGTAGCCAGCCGAGATCACGCCACTGCACTCCAGCCTGGGCAACACTGAGCACTGTGTGAGGGAGACTCCGTCTGCAATCCCGGCACCTCGGGAGGCTGAGGCGGGCAGATCACTCGCGGTCAGGAGCTGGAGACCAGTCCGGCCAACACGGCGAAACCCCGTCTCCACCAAAAAATACAAAAACCAGTCAGGCGTGGCGGCGAGCGCCTGCAATCCCAGGCACTCAGCGGGCTGAGGCAGGAGAATCATGCAGGGAGGTTGCAGTGAGCCGAGATGGCGGCAGCACAGTCCAGCCTCCGCTCGGCATCAGAGGGAGACCGTGGAGAGAGAGCGAGAGGGAGACTGGGGAAAGGGCATCAGAGGGAGACCGTGGAGAGAGAGGGAGAGGGAGAGGGAGACCGGGGAGAGGGAGAGGGAGAACGGGGAGAGGGAGAGGGAGGGGGAGGGGGGGAGGAGGAGGGAGAGGAATATAGAAACTGTAACCTACTTTTAACCTACTGCGTTTTACTGTGGGTCATGGACACAAATATTTGGGATAAATTTAAATAATTTCAGTTATCTTACATCAAAATAACTTTGTTTTCTTGGCTGAGTTTCAGTTTTGTCATCTGTAAAATGAGAATAATAATTGTATCTACCTCAAAGAAGTGTTGGGAGGATTCAAAGACTTAGCATGGCCCTTGCCCATAGTAAGCACCAAATAAATGTTGGTGGCTATTGCTATGGTCCTCACCATCACTGTTATCCTCCACTTCCCACCCCCCAGACCCCTGCAGTGATCTTTATTTCTCATTTACTCTTAGGACATCCCCTTTCAGACCCATCAACATTATTAAATACACAGCTCCTCTCATTAATGGGTCACACGTACTGATTTTCACTCACAGAGAGGTAGTACCTTAGTGGAGGGCTTCAAGATTGTGTGCTCAAACCGGTAGTTCCTGAAGTGGGCTGTGCATCCAGAGGCAGGCAAGGCATGGGCTGGCATGGACTTACACAATGAGGGGGTTTTTCTCTTTTCAATTCTCTTTCAATCCTTTAGTTTAAATCTAGGGGAAAATGATGAGTTTGGTGCTGCACTTTAATATCTTCCTACTGTAAAATAAATAAATAAATATATATATGTATAAACAAAGATTGGGACTGAGGCTCAGAGTAGCTGATAAGGAGTAGTTATTTGGCCTTTAGTAATAATTTTTTGTTTTCGTGATACTTAGACATATGATTCTGTTTGGTCATTGGCAAATGAGATTGGCTTCTATTATGGGAGTGATATAACGTGTCTCTTTTTTTTTTTTTTTTTTTTTTTTGAGACGGAGTCTCACTCTGTTACCCAGGCCGGATTGCAGTGGCTGATCTCAGCTCACTGCAAGCTCCGCCTCCCAGGCTCATGCCATTCTCCTGCCTCAGCCTCCTGAGTAGCTGGGACTACAGGCGCCCGCCACCACGCCCAACTAATTTTTTGTATTTGTAGTAGATATGGGGTTTCACCATGTTAGCCAGGATGCTCTTGATCTCCTGACCTCTTGATCCGCCCGCCTCAGATCCCAAAGTGCTGGGATTACAGGTGTGAACCACAGCACCCAGCCAATGTGTCTTCTAAACATCAATTTGTTGAAGTTAAAATATTCAGTAATTAGTACACGTGGTATACCTTGGTATGGTGACATCATGAAGGTGTACACTAATGACACAGTTTTGGGTCATGGTGGTTTGTTCCTAAATGAGACCCAGAGATGTTAAGCAACTGAGCTAGGGAGAGTTAGAAACAGCTAGGAGCAGAACTTGTATCTTAGGTATGTTCTCAGTTTGTTAGGGTTGACACTCTAGGATCACATTAAATGAAGCCTGTGTTAAACCAATGAGCTTCTCTTCTGGCCTACTTTTTGTTTAAGGGTTTGTTGCTACTGGGTTTGTCTTGGATGAATTTACTCCTGCAATTCTGAGACCAATTCAAGTCTGAATTGTGTCATGCGTAGCCCCTTTCAGCTACCATTGATCTGTGTCCACCTTACTTTTATGATTCTTCTGGTTGTATAGTATTTTTCTTCCTCAGGTTTTGAGTTTTCTTTGCCTGTGGTTTGAGATTGTGTCTGATTCAGATAGGAGAAGAGAGCACCATGCTGTGTATTAATCGTAGTGGCAGATGAGTTGACATTTTTTTCCTTTTCCTCCACATGTAAAATGGGTGTTGTTGCAAGTTAGATAATCTGAAGTTACCCTGTTCATTTTTAAAGCCCTACAAAGCTGCAATCTCACTTATCCATTCATTCTGCAGATATTTGTTGAACCCTTATATGCCAGGCACTCACTGGACTAGCTGAAAGTGCTGAGAATAAGTAGTACCTAAGGGCAGTGGGGACCTTACCTTTGGGAATCTTATATTCTAATTAGAGGAGACAGGTGATAGATAAACAAATAAATTTAAAAGAGACAATTTCCTATGGTTCTAATAAAACAGAGTGATGGCATAGAAAGTGATTTGGAGGAAGAGGCCTAATTTTGATATGGTGGCCACGAGAGTCCTCTTCAAAAAGCGGGGAGCTGAATGGTGAGGAGGCAGCTGTGAGAAGCTCAGAAGTGTGTGTGGGTGGAGGGGACAGCATGTGCAAAGGCCCCAGGCAAGTGCAAGGAGGAGAAAGGGGGCTGGTGAGCTGGCTGGGAAGGTGGGGAACGGAATGCTGACAGAGGCAAGGGAGGCCAGAGCCAGCCTGTGGAGAGGGTTGAGCCTAGAAAGGAGTTTGGCTTTGATTCTAAGGGTGATAGGAAACCAGTGAAGCCCAGATGAGTTTTAAGTAACTGGATAATAGAATCTGATTTGTGTTTTTCACAGTCACACTGGCTGCAGGTTAGAAATTAGGCAGGCAAGAATGGAAGTGGGGTAAGGGGGTCCAGTTAGCAAAGTCATTGTGGTGGTCCATGGGATAGATGTGGTGCTACGAACCAGGGAGCAGGCAGTAAAGATGGAAGGAAGTGAAGAGATTCAGGCTGTATTTTTAAGATAGCTTAGCATTTGCTGGTGCATTGACTGTGGGAATGAAGGAGAGGAATCAAAGATGTTTCCCAGAATGGTGAATTACGGCTATGGGAAGGCAAGGTTCCTTTTGCCGTTGATGACATCCTTGTGCTGTCATTGTGCCTGGATTTTATTCTTCTGTATATGCACATTCCTGCTTCCAGCCAGCCCTGCCCAGGGAAGAAAAATCCTCCCATGCCTTTGGTTAGCCTGAAGGCTCTCCAGTTCTTTCTTTATCTGACCTGCATTCCTCACGCTGTGCTTAGGTCTAGGTTATACCCTGTGAAGAGGTGGTTTTATAGGGGTCTTGTGGGCAGGGCAGATGGTGCTATTAATTCATGCTTCTGTTATGGGAATTGATGGCTTGTAGCCAGGATGCCATGTTGATATTTATGACTGGTTTCTATGAAGAGTTCATGTTCTCAAAAAATGTATTGTATTCTGTTTTCCAAGAAAAAGTTGAAGACAGGCTGAGCAGTGGATATTTTTTCTCTTTTCATTTTCCCAGCATATAATACAAGTTGCATTACAATAAATTCAGTCAGTTCAAATGTTTTTCATCTGAAAAATTGAATACATTCTTTTTTTCGCCTAACTGCACGGGGTGAACTTTTATATTTTTATGGGCTTTGTTGTTTTTACTTGTCACAGTTGCTGGTATTAGTTCACTAGTAAGTAATGACTTTTCTGTATTGAGAAAGACAGATGACTTATTAGATGTCAGAGGCCATCTGAAACATTTTCAACTCAGCATTTTTAATAGCTGTTCTTTCTTTTATTTGTTTTTCCTTCTTTCTCCCCTTTTCCCTGTTTCCTTCATCCAGCTAGCATGAATTTTTTCTCTCTCTCTCCCCTCTTTCTCTCTCGGTCACTGCCTGTCTGCGTATCTTCTGAGTGTTCTTACTGCAGCCTCACATCCATCCACGGTCCGTAGGAGTCATAGATTGTTGCTGGATAACTTTTCCTGCAATTTTATTCTATGGATTTCCTATGGAAAACAGTCTTGTGTATCTATAGGTATCAATCTAATTTTTTAAGGATTAAATACATAGTGGATGGTGTGCTGGCAAGCTTTTGTTCTTGACCTCATGGAAAAGTTTTTTGTTTTTTTTTTGTTTGTTTTGTTTTGTTTTTTTAAACTTTTGGCTGCTTTCTACTTTGGGGTTCTTAGGACACCATAAAAATAACTTCTTCTCCTTCCCTTCATCTAGTGTCAACACAGATGCAGTCTTTCACTTTACTCTGTTCTTTGCACATCACTTTATTGTGCTCATGGTCTCAGAAAAAAGTCTTAGTTAAATGAAACAGTGAAACACCATTAATGTAGGTATGGTCAGCTTATGTAGTACAAATGGGCTTCATTTGGGGCACTATCTTATTACCATGTCATTGTGCCTAGCACATAGCAGGTGTTCGGCAAAGATTTCTTAGATGAATGAATGTCTACCTAGATGATGATTAGGAACTCCATTAGATGGTGTTGGGGGCAAGTTTTTGAACAGTGAACAAGACAGACATTACTCTAACGGCAACATGCATTCTAATGAGGAAAGAGACAAAGGTATAAACAAGACAAGTATCAGATGGTGATGAGTGCTATACCAAAAGTTAAGGTAAGGTGATCTGCTGTGCTATGACTTGGGAATCAGGGAAGGCTCTGAGAAGATAATGTTTAAGCTGAGATCTGAGTGACAAGAAGGAGCCAGTCAACAGAAGATCAAAGAGCAGCAAGATTCAGGCCAAGAAAGCAAGCAATGCAAAGGTCCTAGGCTGACGCAACCTTGGAGTATACATGGTGCAACATCGCGGCAGTGGCATCAAAAGCTAGCCAGGCTGTGCAGTGGGGAGCAGGCAGCTGTGGTGTGCAATGGGGTCAGTGACGTGCCTGGGGCCAGACCAGCTGGGACCTTATGCTACAAATAAAATCCATATTCCTCCACTTGCTTTGCAGTGGGAAGCTTTGGAGGGTTTTAAGTGGGGCTATGGCTTACATTTTAAATGTACTGGTCTGGCTGGCATGTGGAGAATGGATTGTAGAGGAGCAAGAGTGGAAACTGTGGTGATATGTACTAGATGTTTCTTTGCTTCTCAGTGGAATATTTTTCTTTAAAGTTTACCAGAACTTTTTAGTTAGGGAGAGTGTAGCTTGTCTTTGTTTACTGATTTTTGTGCTGGGGCAGAGACTTCTGTTTGCTTACCATATCCATTCTCTTCAACGTTTCATTGACAAAATCCTTGGTTTTTAGCTGGGACAGTGCCACCCTTGTAACTGTTTCCTTGCAACTAGGAGCTAGGTGTAGCCATGCGGCTAAGTCAAAGTATTGCGTAGGACTTCCAGAAAGTCTTCTTAAAAGAGAGCGGGTGTTCCTTTCTTTTTTGATTCCTCCCAGTCTGCTGCCTGGAACTGGTTGTGATGGCTGGAATGCCAGCATTCACATTGGGTCATGAGGACTAGGACTACATGCTAGGAGTGGTGGAGCATAGAGTTAGAAGGACCCTGATGACCTCCTGGAGATCCCCAATATCAGCCTTGGCCTGCCTGCCTTTAGACTTCTTTTATGTACCAGAGAAATAAACTGACTTGCTCCGACCATTGATATTTTAGTGTTTAGTTTTTGTTCTATGCAGCTGAACATAATCCTAACTGATAAAGGTGCTCACTTTTTGAGAGCCTTAATGAACAATAATAGTGATGAGGATAGAATTATTGGGTGCTTTCCATGTGTCCATTTCTCCCCTAAGCCCTTTGCCTACATGTTTTCTCTTAATCTGTACAAGTCATGTGGGCTGGTATCACATGTGGGGCTCCAAGGCACAGAAATGTTCAGTAATTTGCCCAAGGTGGCATAGCTAGTAAATTGGAGGACCTGGATTCCAACTTTGGTTCAAATGATTCTAAAGACTCTTTTCTTCATCACTGTTGAATTGCCACATTACTGATGATGACTCTGGAATCACTTTCTCAATCACTTAGGGACTGAGGCCAGAGGGATGATTTAGGAGGCAGGTTTGTGTCATGTATTAGTCTTGAACTATAGTGCATTGTGACTTGAACTATATTAATGGGGCTCCAAATTTTAACTATTGATGGTTTCAATAGGAATTTACATTTCTGTCTTCCTGGGGCCCAGAAATCACTAAATTCTCACCTGTGGTGAAGAGACAGCCACAATGGGGAATTGGTTTCAAAGACAGAAAGCAGAAACCAAATTTCCAGGGCTTAGCACAATAGAAGTTTATTTCTCACATAAAATCCCTCTCCTTTATCCTTCTGCTACCCTCCCAACCTCCCTTCCCCATTCCCAGGGGCCTCAGGTTCTCTGCTGGGTGCTTTTCTCTCAGTCAGCACTCAGGGGAAGAGGGAGGATTTAGGAAATTGTACGAGAGGTTTGATGGGCCAGGCTTGGAGATGGGATGCAGTGTGTCCCAAATGCCATTGGCTGGGACTCAGTCACAGGTCACACCTGCTGCAGGGAGGTTAGAACATCTAGCTATATGTCCAGGAGTTGAAGAAGTGGGTTTTGGAAAGCATGCAGTGATCCCTGTCACATGCGGTTGTTAGGGGCGGGGGCCCTGGCATTGGTCCACCCGTGTTTACGTCCCAGCCTGGCTGTTTGTCAGCTGTGTGACCTTGGGCATGTGTCTTAACCACTTTTCCGTCTTTTAAAAAAATGGTTGCAATGAGATCATAGTGGAACTGCTTTGAGGATTCACTGAGTTAAGATGGTACGTACCGTACTTAGAACAGTGACTGAGACACAATAAGCGCTCAATAATTGCCAGCTATTTTAATTTAAAGCAGACCACTTTACTCTGCATTGTAAAGTTTGTAGGGCAGATTTGCAGACAATTTTCTTTTCTTTCTTTCTTTCTTTTTTTTTTTTTTTTTTGTTAAGATGGAGTCGCACTCTTGTCATCCAGGCTGGAGTGCAGTGGTGTGATCTCAGCTCACTGCAACCTCCACCTCCTGGGTTCAAGCAATTCTCCTGCCTCAGCCTCCCAAGTAGTTGGAATTACAGACATATGTCACGACGCCTGGCTAATTTTCGTATTTTTAGTAGAGATGGGGTTTCACCATGTTGGCCAGGCTGGTCTCAAACTCCTGGCCTCAAGTGATCCACTGTCCTTGGCCTCCCAAAGTGCTGGGATTACAGGCATGAGCCACCATGCCCAGCCAGCAGGGAATTTTCTTATTGAGCCCTGGTGAGGCAGGTGAACCATAAGAGGGACCTTCTGAAGCCGGAGTCGTAATTGGAGGGAAAGGGTGTGAGGGAGGTGATGGGAGTGCCGCTTGGGGGCTTGCTGCCCCCACCTGGGTGTGCTCCCGCCCTCTCGGGAAGGGCCAGCTGGGCTCCCTCCTGTTGCCAAGTCTGTTTGAAAAGTCAGAAACTAAGTTCTCACGTCCAGTCTCCTGCCCACTGTGAGGAATGTCGCCCATGAAATTCCTTCCCTGTGGGATCCCTTCTCCATCAAGATCTGGTCTGTGCTTGAAGACCCCACTGAGTGTCATCTCATCCCTCAGCCCCGGCTGGGACCCGTCAGCGTTGCTCAGTCCCCTCACTGTATTATCGTTCTAGTAGAGCATTTCTACAGTCCGTCTTGTGTGGCAGTGAGGCAAATGCTAGGCTGGGTCTGCCAAATGGAGGCTTCCTAAGGGCAGGAGCTATGTTGTTACTCCATACCCCTCATGTGTTTGTGGAGTTTAATTATTACTTTTATTATCTACAGCCATGTAGAGTTTTGTGAGTGTAGTCTTTGTAGTAAATCAGTGCTAGATAAATTGGCATGGAGTGTGGAATAAAAACAAGTGGATTCTTTTTTATTTACACTGTTTAATATTCGTGTGGGGATTTTTGCCTTCTTTCAGCTCAGCGGTTGTAAAATTCTGTTTTAATTTCTGCCATTATCATAAACAGCATCCTCTGGTTATTATCTGGGTAGAGGATACTGCATATGAGGACTCTATTGAATTAAGATTAAACAAATTGCCAGGGGTGGGACATAGAACCACTGTTGCTTTGCCAGTATTTTTTTTTTTTTTCGTCAAGAAGTTCACTTGGTGATTTAAATGGGTACATTTACACCTATGGGTTTAGAGTCCTATATACCCACATCTATCTGTTCTTGGTAAACCATAGGAAAGCACTAACCTTTCTCTCTGAGTATTTGTGTGTACACACATCTATAAAAATGAAATTACCTGCAAAATCACTGAAGATAAAGGTTAGCAAATTCCGTACATGGATACAATCAGTGGTGCTGCACTATGTAGTTAAACAGGAAATGGGGTTTAGTTATTAAGCTTGCGTAGATTGCTTGATATACTGAATATTTCTTGGAGTTCTATTATTTGTATTTTATTCTCAAATATTTTAAGAAGATAAGTTTCTAAATTCACTTTGGGGCTCCGTGTCATCAAATCTCATCACCAGTCACTTAGATCCCTAATTAACTTATACTCTGTAGACCCATTTCTTTGCTTCTGTTTCTCTCTGCTCTCTCTAATGGTACTGTGAGTTACACTGGAAGGAACAATAAGATTTAAGAGAAGAATTAATTTAGAAAGTTAGGAATAGAAGAGATAAGGGAAAATGAGAAAAAGCAGCTCAGTATTTTGTCTTGTAAATGGCTTTCTTCTCGTAGGCTAAGAAGCCCATTTATCCAAGGAGAGGAGGAGTGCTAATGAAATAGATCATGAACATAGCTATTACAGTAATGAATTTTAACACTCACTTTGTTATGTGATATTTTATTTATGAGCTCCTTGATCATTCAGATAAAGACAAGAAGTTTATGGCACTAGATTATGTCTTGTTTTCATAAACATATTCAGTAGTTTAATAAACATAATTTATTTTTTTCTCCTTAAAAATCAGCAAAATTTATGAGAGATTATCTTAGGGTTAATGAAGTCTAACATTAAGGAAATATTACCCTATAATATTGGAGCCTTCAGAGCTAGAGTTGTAATTGCTTAATGCTTTTTTCTACAGGCTATTTTTATAAAGTACATGCTTTGTACCATTAATCCAGTTTTTACAAGTTATACTCAGACCAATTCATTGGGAATTATGTATCCATGTTTATATTTTTCAGTCACCGCTTTCATTAAAAGATGTAGTAAACAGTTGAAAATTTAATGTAGAACAAGGGGGAAAAGACAATTATGTGTATTTGCTCATGGGAAAGTGCAGTGCATGGGTTATCACTGCTTTCTGTCTTTGAAACCAATTCCCCGTTGTGGCTGTCTTCACCACAGGTGAGAATTTAGTGATTTGTGGGCCCCAGGAGGACAGAAATGTAAATTCCTATTGAAAGCCATCAATAGTTAAAATTTGGAGTCCCATTAATATAGTTCAAGTCAGAATGCACTTAAGTAATGAAAAGCCCAGATGACAGGCTGGAGTTTACCCTTCCTAAGTCAGGTCTGCCAATTAGCTGGGTAATGGATGCCTGGACCCCCGAGATGGGATTGAGAGTGGCTGGAAAGGGCAGCTGGGGAAGCCCACTATGGATTTTGGTCATGTGCATTTGACTGTGTCAGCTCATTCTTTTTTGAAATTGAATTTAATGTGTTGAAAAATACCCTGTTGATGAATTAATGAACTAAAAGAGGTATTGATATTCGAATAGTGGCAGAAGCAGGGCCTTCCATCACCACCACCACCCTCCCCTGCCCCTGTCCCCATATTTTATAATAGAAAGCTCAGCAAGGGCAAAGTTTAAAGGAATCTCTTCTGATTGTCTCTCTCCTCACTGCAGGCAGGGTGGATAGGGAAGGATGAGGGCGGTGGATGAGGAACTCAGATCCATCAGTGAAATAGCTAATCCTTTACTGACTTCTTTTCACCTCTTTTGATGTTTGCCTTTTGACGTTCTTTGGCATCAGGCCATACACTTGCTTGTGTATATGTTTGTGATGGAGGAAAATCAGGTAATGAGAGATCTGTGTGGACTTGAGTCACATTGTGAGCTGTGGTGAGGAGAGATGCCTCAAGTGTGTGCTGTCCTGCCTTCAACAAGAGAATGAGAATTTGATTTAATCCATTTTTGTATTATAAAAAATATTCATTGAGAATTCAATAAGAAATCTTACTGTTCTAGGCCTCAGGATCCAAAGATACTTAAGAATTAAGGTTCTTGTCTGCATGGAACTCACCACAAATTCAGAAATGTTCAAATAGTTTTTAAAAGTTGAAGATGGCCTCCTCAAAAAGTTAAACATAGAATTACCATGTGATCCAGCAGTCCCACTTCTGGGTCTGTAACCAAAATAATTGAAAGCAGGTCTTGGACAGATATTTATACACTCATGTTCATGGCAGCATTCTTCACATTAGCCAAGAGGTGAAAGCAACTCATGTCTATCAACAGATGAATGGATAAACAAAATATAGCCTATATTTACAATGTAATATTATCCAGCCTTAAAAAGGAATGAAATTCTGATATGTGTTACACCACGGATGAATCTTGAACACACTTATGCTAAGTGAAATAAACCAGTCACAGAAAGACAAATACTATCTGATTCCACTTATATGAGTTATCTAGAAGAGGCAAATTCATAGAGACAGAAAGAAGCATAGAGGTTATCAGGGGCTGGGGGACAGGGAAACGGGGACTTATTGTTTAATGGATACAGAGTTTCTGTTTGGGATGATAAAAAAGTTCTGGAAATGGATAATAGTGATAGTTGTACAATATTGTGAATGTACTTAATGCTACTGAATCATATATGTAAAAATACTTATAATGGTAAATTTTATGGTATGTATGTTTTACCACAATAAAAAAGAAGGATATCTAAGAAGCAAGGAGAATGCAGCCTAAGAAAGATACAAATTCCCTGAGATTTTGGCATACTTTTGTTTTTTTTTTTTTTTTTTTTTTTTTGAGACAGGGTCTGGCTCTGTCACCCAGGCTGGAATGCAGTGGTATCTTGGCTCACTGCAACCTCTGCATCCCGGGCTCAAGTGATTCCCCCACCTCAGCCTCCTGAGTAGCTGGGACTGCAAGCATGTGCCACCACGCCTGGCTAATTTTTAAATATTTTTTGTAGAGATGAGGTTTTGCCATGTTGCCCAGGCTGGTCTAGGCTGTTCTTGAACTCCTAAGCTCAAATGATCTTCCCACCTCAGCCTCCCAAAGTGCTGGTATTACAGGCATGAGCCACCATGCCAGGCCTGGCATAACTTTTTGAAGGATCTCAAGGTTTTATCTCCCAAAGAAAGAGGCAGTTGTGCAGGGCACAGTAACAAGCGGATTAGGCATTGTTATTTTTTGACACTGGGTTGGGTTTCAGACCATGTTTTGTTTTTCCTATAAATCAATCCTGTCCAACTCGCAGCCCGTGGGTCACATGTGGCCCAGGATGGCTTTGAATGCGACCCAACACACATTTGTAAACTTTGTGAAAACATTATGAGTTTTTTCTGTGATCTTTTTTTTCTTAGCTCATCAGCTATGATTAGTGTTAGTTCATTTTATGTATGGCCCAAGACAATTCTTCTTCCAATGTGGCCTAGGGAAGCCAAAAGATTGGACACCCTTGCTGTAACTGAAGATGTGCAGTGCCCAGGCACTTGAGCAGAATGTTGACACAAGAAACCAGTCACATTCACCTTGTAAACCACTGTGGACTTTGGACAGATTGCCTGAGTTTAAATCTTGGCTCCCCCACTTAATGGCTATATATCCTTGGTTGAGGTAATTAACCTCTCTGAGCCACAGTTTCCTTATCTGTAAAATGGGGTTAATAAGAATATTCACCTTATAGGATTGTTGGGGACATTAAGTGATACAATGCAGATAAAGTTTTTAGAATCCCTGGCCTCATAGTAAGCCCTCGATAGATGTTAGTTATTATTATTTTATTGTTAATTATATGTGGTCTCATATATATATGAGACCTCTCATAATGAGATTTATCACAGAAACCTCAAAGTAATCTGTTCACCCACTTTCTACCACACTCTGCCAGTGGGGCACCATTTTATAAACAAGTGTGGATTTGACCACAAGGAAAGGAAGCTTCATTTCTTCCTACCAAGAAAGAAAGGGACTCCCTGGGGGACTTGAGACCTATTTTATTCTAATTGGTCACTGGGTCTGCATACATTATCCCTTTTTTCATGTCTATCTTCAAATTTAACCAGAATGCTCAGAGAACAGGGTGTCTTGGATAATTTAATTTTGTGACTAACTGATAACTACAAAACACCATTTTCAGTTCAAGTTTTATTTGTGAAAAGTTTTTCTAAAATCCAGTGTCCTTTGTTTCTATAGGAAATATAGTGAATAAGAAAATTTAATCTTTCCTTGACAATGAAAGATTTTGGAGTCATTTCAGAAAATCTGTTCCTGATGGCCAGAAATATAAATGTAGGTAAAGATAGAACTACATGTATAATAAGCCCAGGACTACCCTGAGAAAGATTTTTAATAATGCCCTTAAAAGAAAAACCTAGTCTTTGCAACTTTCCCTTAAAATCAGAGTATGGGTGAGACGTTATGATTGATGGTTTGGGTTCTTTGGATTTTCATTTTTTAAAGACTAAATTATAGGAATAGCTCTCTCATCACAAGACTTCAAGGAGTTATACACAGTAGACAAGTCACCTTGAAAAGAATAACGGCTTTATTATCAGAATCAAGGATGATATCAAGCAAAACAGTTTACGAGTTGAGTAAATAAGAGATGCAGTCTAGCTTTGTTCTAGTTTCGAAGTCTTCCTTATTTCTCCCTGCAATGAGTTCTAGCTATTTCAAATCAGGACAATTTTTTTTTTTTGGCAGGTGTGGGGGAGGTGGGAAGGGGAGAGGTGTTCCTAAACCTGGTTGGGAGGTAGTGTGTTGTATTGGATAGAGCCCTAGAGTTGGGAAACTTGGTTTCCTACCATGTGTCCACCATGCTTAGCGGAATGACCTTGGATGGGTCAGGGGCTGTCTTTGAACCTCAGCTCTCTCTACCTGAATGATGCAGGGGTGCAAACTGATGCTTTCCAAGAAGCCTTCTGTTTGAACATTTAGACTAGGAGTTCCATCAAGGTATCAAGCGTGCTGTCTTTGTTTACTCTTCCATCATAATCAGGAGACTTCAGGAACTGCTTGCCAGTGAATCTGGTCGCATGGAGACCCGGCTGAGGGTGGGGCTGGTAGAAAAGCCCAGATTTATTTCATGCTTGCTTTCCCTACCTGTCTTAGCCTCTCCCTTTCTAGCTCTCTCTTTCTCCTGCCTGCCCACTCCTTCCTGCTCCAGGCTTCTCCCCGGCCCATCTAGATTATTGATTAGAAGTCACCAAATAGTTTCTGTAACCATGTCATCAACGGCTGCCAAGACTCTTGTCATTATTCCAGCCACACAGACTAAATGACTAGGGAAAAATGGCATTTTCCAGCTCAGGTGCAAAGCATTCTAAACTGTGGTTGAGCTGGGGTTTTTCATTTAAACTCCGTCTGAAAGTCTTTATGCAAAACAGCCTGTTCCCAGCAAGTGAGTGAGTTCATAGAGCCCCCAGTTTAGATTCTCGTAATTTTCCATATTTCTTTAGCTTGCCCTGGTTACCCTCCTGCCTAGTGCATGGTAGAGAGGAAGTACACAAAGGAATTGTGCAAAGTTTGGAAGCAACTGGCAGGTGGGTTTGCATTTTTCCAGGTTAATTCACTTGATGAAAAGCTGCTGTGGGTGATGTGTCATATATCAAAGGCAGGGCATCAGTAATCTTTGCTCAAGGGCACGGCTAACAGACAGATAGACGGGAGAATGAGATGGAAAAAAGCAACTCATCCTTTTCTGCTAACACCACGAAGGAGATAAAGGAAGATTTATGAGTCATCTCGGACCACATACCAGCAAGCAGCAAACCGTATTTTTCACATGTTCCCAAAATTGGTGGTGGAAAGCAATCTGGTTGTCACTGTGTCCATCCAGTCTTTTAGGAAACAATGGGATCCTTCAAGGGTCCGGCTGTGGAGTCAGCTCTTTGCCCTCCCTGCAAGAGACACGTGTGTGTGTGTGTGTGTGTGTGTGTGTGCGCGCGCGTGCACACATGCATATGTGTTCAAAGCATCTCTGCCCTCTTCAAGCACATGGTCTTTAGTTTAATAATGTGACCTCTGTAAAATAAAGAAAAAAATATATGAGTGGAAACAGACATGACTATTGGGCCGCAGGCACTTAGATGCTGACTTGGTGAATACTTTTTCAGTTGTCACTCATCTGCTTAGTTTTACTTTTGTAATAACCAGCTTCATTTATTTCCTGCTTTGGGGTATGAGGAAGAGGAGGACACTCTTTGTTAGGTGTCTTTTTTTTTTCTTTTCCTACCTCTGAGATGAGCCAATCTCTGTCAGATACAAACAAAGACTTGCAGCCCAGGTTAATTTGAATGGGCTGTTTTGTGTGGAGTTAACTGAGGACACTAGTTATTGAGAGTGCTCAGGGTTTCTTTATTCAGGCAGCTCAGCAGCTGGCTCTAGAAGTGTTGTGTGGAACAACTGATGGAAGTGTGAAGAGATTTCTTAATATTTCTCTCCCCAGCCTCGAAAAAGGCACCTGGATTGCAGCTGGATCACGTCTGTGTTTGTGACTATTTACTTCACATGGCAATTTAAAAACTATTGTAAATTCCAAAAAATTGGTTTTGAATTTTTTCTAAGGCCTCTGTGGTGTGCTCCATTTTTTTTTTTTTGAGAGGCACACAATTAACATTCTGTGCAGAAGGGCATGATTGATTCTGCACAGTGGTGGCTATATGAGCAAACCTCATTTAGACAGCTGAGTGAAATATACAGGGCAGAGGAATTTATGGGACCCAGAGAAGCTCACATGCAGAATGAAAAGGAGCCACCTTCGCCTCTTCCCCCACCCCCGTCCCACTTCCCCACTCTTCACTTGTTCAGGATTTCTCCCTCTCCAGCCGCTGGGGTGCCCACTGTGTGTCATGATGCTGCTGAGCCTGACATCTCCCAGCAGAGAAGATTGAATGCCACTTAATCATGCAGCCCTCCTGTGGGAAGCATGGAGTATGCAATCAGATAGACAGGAGGAGCGCTCAGAATCCTTTATGTGAGGCTGAGATGGTGAGGAGGGCGTGGAGAACAGTGGCTCTAGGTACTACACGCTATCCTAAAAAATGTCTGTTGGAAGGAGTGGCTTTTCTAAGTGCTTCAGGCTTCTGTACTGACCTTCGGCTGGATAGATTATTTGGAGGGTTGGGTGTTCACCTTAGGGAATATAGGCCACTTTCTTAGAAATATCACCAACTTACTTTTACAAAGTAAGTTCAGTGTAGGAAGTGATTTTATCTTATTCACCAAAGTGTCTGGCACAGAGTAGGTCCTCTATAAACAGGTGCTGCATTGAACTGACTTAACTCTCACTAGGATGTGGCTTTTCAGAGAGGAAGCATCTTGATCTGATGGGTTTGCTGGTCTGTCCCAGTGCTGTGGGCAGTGCTTGGTACATAATACATGCTCAAAAAGCATTAGTTGACGGAGTGGAAGAATAAACCCCCAGAATGACATTTGGTAGACAGAGCTTCTCATTTCCCTCATGGCCTATGCATAGGAATGGCTTTCCACTGAGGTGGGCAATGAGAGGGATGTTTTTCTGCTTCTTCCTTCCGAACCCTTCCCTGGGATTTGCATGCTGTTCTTTTTTTCTTTTTCTTTCTTTCTTTTTTTAGATTTGCTAAAATATTGATTTATTGCCTGTTTTATTTTTCAAAAATTTTAAATTTTACTTTAAGTTCTGGGATACATGTGCTGAATGTGCAGGTTTGTTACATAGGTACACATGTGTCATGGTGGTTTGCTGCACCTATCAACCCATCATCTAGGTTTTAAGCCCCGCATGCATTAGGTATTTGTCCTAATGCCCTCCCTCCCCTTTCCCCCATTCCAAGACGGGCCCCGGTGTGTGATGTTACCCTCCCTGTGTCCATGTGTTCTCCTTGTTCAACTCTCACTTATGAATGAGAACATGCGGTGTTTGGTTTTCTGCTCCTGTGTTAGTTTGCTGAGGATGATGGTTTCCAGCTTCATCCATGTCCCTTAAAAGGACATGAATTCATCCTTTTTTATGACTGTATAATATTCCATGGTGTATATGTACCACGTTTTCTTTATCCAGTCTATTATTGATGGGCATTTGTGTTGGTTTCAAGTCTTTGCTATTGTAAACATTGCTGCAATAAACATATGTGTGCATGTATCTTTATAGTAGGATGATTTATAATCCTTTGGTTATATACCCAGCAATGGGATTGCTGGGTCAAATTGTATTTCTGGTTCTAGATCCTTGAGGAGTGGCCACACTGTCTTCCACAATGCTAGAACTAATTTACACTCCTACCAACAGTGTAAAGGCATTCCTATTTCTCCACATCCTCACCAGCATCTGTTGTTTCCAGACTTTTTAATGATCACCATTCTAACTGGCGTGAGATAGTATCTCATTGTGGTTTTCATTTGCATTTCTCTAATGACCAGTGATGATGAGCTTTTTTTCATATGTTTGTTGGCTGCATAAGTTTTCTAATGCCTTGTTCCTACTGCGTCTTGATTCCCACCTACCTGCTAATGCATCCTTGGAAGCTAACCTTTCTGATTTTTTTCCCTTGAGTGAAATTCCTGTCCATTTAATGGCAGTCTTAGTGCTGTCGCGAAGACTGTCATTCATTCATCTGCTAATGTAAATTATGCCAGAAAACTTCACGTGATTTCTACTTCAAGGGATAATTTGAAATTTTAAAAAGTTATTTGATTAGAGTCTTCTGATATATATGACTTTGTGTCTTTGGTACTGATGGTAGGCTAAAAATGCCCCCCGAAAACAGGTCAGGTCCTAACCCCTGGAACAGTAAGTGTTACCTAACCTGGCAATGTATTCGCAAACGTGATTAAGTTAAGGATCTTGGGCTGGAAAGATTCTCTTGGAAGGTCCTAAATGTAATCACATAGATCCTTCTGAGAGAGGCAGAGGGAGATTTGACCGAGACATGGCAAAGAAAGTGATGTAAAGATAGACCAGATGTGAAGGGGCTGGCCTTGGAGACTGTAGTGATGCAGCCACAAGTCAAGGAATGCTGCAGGCAGCAGGAGCTGGAAAAGGCAAGGGTCAGATTGTCCCCTACAGACTCTGGAGATAATATATTCCAGTGGCACTGATTTCAGACTTCTAGTCTCCAGGACTGTGGGGAAATGAATTTTTATTGTTTTAAGCCACCAATTTTGTGCCCATTTGTTGTAACAGCCATGGGAATCCAGTACGGCACCTGATTGTCCTGGCACTGGCATCGCAGCACTCCCAGAAGTTGGATTGGCATTATTCTTGGGCAGCCCATTCTCCTTCATTGATGGACTTTATGGGAAGGACCACTATAAGAGAGAAAAGGGACACATTATTGTAAATATGTCCTTAGTAATTTCTTTGCTGTGCATTATCTATTTTATTCCCATAAGAACCTTGTACATCAGATGGGTAATAATCACCCCATGTTTATGGGTAAGGGAACTTTCAGGTTATAACTTAGTTAAGGAAAGAAAGCCAGCTGGTGAATACTGTAGTTGGGATTTGAATGTAAGTATTTCAGATCCTAGTGTAGTATTTTATTCTTTTCACTATGGTATTATGTTTCATTTCAGCTCACTTACCATTTTCCGAGTCTCCAGGTAGCATCA
The DNA here is from genome assembly GCF_029281585.2 of Gorilla gorilla gorilla. Classification (NCBI taxonomy): domain Eukaryota; kingdom Metazoa; phylum Chordata; class Mammalia; order Primates; family Hominidae; genus Gorilla; species Gorilla gorilla. The sequence continues at coordinate 39,986,485 of NC_073232.2, read as the reverse complement.
GACACATTGGTATTTTTCTGGGTCTTGTTCCTTTTCTCCAAATGCGGTCTTTCAGTCCCAGCTTCTGTTATATTAATATACTTTGCTTAACCTGGAAAAGACTACTGTTACATCATGGCAGAGTACTTGACTCTGATACCCAGGTGGCTCTTTGTGGTTCTTTAGTATAAAAAGTAACTGTGTTATAGTACAATGGGATTGTATGTGAGTCTGCGTGTGTGTGTGAGAGAATTGGAACAAATATAATTGAGGTGCAAAGTAAAAATGCTTTAGGATTGTTTTTGAATAACTAAATATAACTGGTCACCTAGACATCTCCTGTTTCAGACATCTAGCTTTTCTTGATTTGGCCAGGGCCTGCAATTCAGATGTGAGATATCAGTGTTGAAAGAGCACTTACTCCAAGGAGAAGTCAGACATAATGGGAGCTGGAACCCATCAGAGACGGGCAAAGTGTACATGTCCTATGAAGCCTGTGAGATTCGAGAGAGTGTTTTGATTTCAGAAATTGCAATCAGAGGTTTGCTTCAGCCTTCATGCTGTCAGATTGGGGAAGTTTAACTCTGAGGACAGCTACCGGAGACACACAAAATCACCATCTTTGTATGTGCAGTCTTTGTCACTTCCAGCAAGTTATAAAATTACATAAAAGGAGCTGAGTATGATACTATCACTTGGGATGCTACAAGAAAAATCTTCCAAATCTGAGAATTATTAAGAAGTGTGAAAATCTCTTAATTGCAACATGTTCTACACTGCACAAAAAGACTATGTGGCCGAGAAAATTGGCAGTGTTCTCATGATCACATTTAACAGCTGGAATGCTCCTATTCAAACCACTTTTGTAGTAATAAGGCTAATAATTTTTTCGCAAACTGCTGTGATAGCCATAATTCTGTTTTGTTAAGATGTCTTGTTCTCTATATGTGAATGCAAACATACATACTTATTTTGGTCCATCATTATTATAAGTATGGTGGGGGTGGTGGTAAAGGTGTGTTAATTTATTTTTATTTTTTTATATTTCATTCATTTTCTCCCCTTATTTTTAAAATTTGTATCAAGTATGTGTTACCTTATTTTAAAGAATTTTTAACATATCAAAATTGGCTAAGCAACATTGTTATTTGTTTTCGATTGCTTATGCCAGGCATGGCATCCTCATTCCTGTTCTTGTCTTGTGTAGCCGCTTGATCAAGAACTGGCCAATATGGTGAAGCCCCATCTCTACTAAAAATACAAATATCAGCTTGGCATGGTGGCACATGTCTGTAATCCCAGCTACTTGGGAAGCTGAGGCACGAGAATGGCTTGAACCGGCGAGGTGGAGGTTGCAGTGAGCCAAGATTGCACCACTGCACTCCAGCCTGGATGACAGAGCTAGACTCTGTCTCAAAAAAAAATTATTTTAGGTTGGGTGTGATGGTTCAAGCTGGTAATCCCAGAACTTTGGGAGGGTGAGGCAGGAGGATCACTGAGGAAGGAGGATCGTGGGAGTTTGAGACCAGCCTGGGCAAGATGGCAAGACACCATCTTTACAAAAAATAAAAAAATTAGCTGGACATGGTGGTACACACGTGTAGCCCCAGCTACTCTGAAGGCTGAGGCAGGAGGATCCCTTGTGCCTGGGAGTTTGAGGTGGCATTGAGTTCTGATCTCACCACTGCACTCCAGCCTGGGTGTCTGAGTGAGACCCTGTCTCTTAAAAAAGAATTAATTTAAAAACTTACAGTTGAAAAAGTTTCATGTATGGTGGTAATGGTTGCACAACAGTATGAATATACTTAATACTACTGAACTGCATACTTAAAAGTGGTTACTATGATACATTTTATGTAATATGTATTTCATCATAATTTTTAAAAAGTTGTATATGCACACAGTTAAAAATGCCGATAGCATTAAACAGTCAGCCAAAAGTAAGCCTTCTTCCCTATAGCAGTTCTTTTCCCAGAGGCCACCATCATTAACAGCTTCTTTTGTTGTCTTCCAGAAACTTTTTGTGAATATTCAAGCACAGAACTATATTTTGAAAGAATTGTGTAATTGGAAAATAAAACCATATTGGCCTTGTGGAGGCCGAGGGTGGGGTGGGGCAAGAGAATGATGGATGGAAGAGAGATGGGTGGGTGAAGTGAGGCTGCTGGTGACCAAGTTCTAATTCAGAACATTTGTGGAAACTCTCCTTGCTCGGGTCTCATGCCACGCTATTTCATCAAGGAATAGGGAGCTGAATTGGGAACTTGTGGGAAGCCAGGAGGAGAAAGTGAGTTCTACGGAGTTGTCATTTGCTGTAGTCCAGAGGGAGATAGCTGTGAGTAATGGGGTGAAGTTAAGCAGAGAGGAATTTAGGTTGGGAAAATCAGGACAAATTTCACAATGGGGTGAGTGTGTAGACGTGTCCGTGGGGAGGTAATAGACGCCTTGCCACTGGAGGGGCTGGAAATAAGACTTGACACAAAGCATGAGAAAATGGATGATAGGGAACTGTCCCTGGGGGTTGGTGTGGTGACCTTAATCAGGCTCTTCCCTGCCTAGCTCTGGATTCACTGATTCAGTCTCAAATGATCCAAGGGAGAGAAACAATTGCTTGGAAAGTGGCCGTAGGGGATAATGGCTATTGACAGCAGATATTGGCTCACTCTACACAGGTTCACTCCCTCCCTCCTTCCCTCCTTCCTTCCATCCATGCATTTTTTTTTTTTTATCTAGTCATCCATTTAGCCAAGAGTTCTTTAACACCTACTAAGTATATGTAGAGTATTGAGGGCACTTTACATAGGCTAGTAAGAAAAGTCATTGCAAGAGAGGACATTTATGCTGAGGCGCGTGAATCGGAATGGAAAGACCTGGGGAGGAACATTCCCAAGAGAGGGCACTGCCCTTGCCAGTGCTGCAAAGTGTGAAAAAGCCTGGCAAGTTTGAGGACCAGAGGAGGTCAGTGTGGCTGGTGAGTGAGAGGGGTGATGAGGCTGAAAGAGCTTTAAGGTGAGGTTGAAGTCAGGAAGCAGGAGCCAGGTTGGTCAGGGCCTGGTGGGCTCTGCTTAGGAGTTGGAATTTTGCTCTGAGAGAGATGAGATTTGAGTATGGATCTCGGAGGGCCTTCTGTTTCTGCTTTCAGACTTTCCTTATACTTTCGAGTTCCTACTTTTTGAGAATCAGGTGTGGCAGTCAGACAGAGGTGGGGGGTTTTGTGAAGAAGGGTGTGGCGCAGGGCTTGAATCACCAGGTGTGGGAAAGGCAAGCTGGGCAAGGAGCTGAGACTGGGAGAGGGATTCAGCCTGTCTTGCAGCTCTGTGGTTGCTTCAGGTGGTCAGAGTTTTCAGGGGGAGGCCCATGGTAGGAAGGCAATTAGTACTGGAAAAGATCAACTAAAGCAAAGCAACTTACATGGAAAGCAGTATGTAATAGTAAATCTAGAAAAAAAAAAGTTTGGAATTTAATCTTGCAAGCTGAAACCCAAAAGGATGAAAATATTTGGTATCAAAAACATTTTCAGTTGTAGCTGCAGCTATGCTCTAATTCTCAGAAAAGCAATTTAACTATTAATTTAATTTTTCTCCATAAGTGTTATGACAGAATTACATGCTGGCACCATATATCTTTTACTTCATGTTTGCTTTTATTGTGTAATCATTAAAGTTGTTTATTTTTGTAAAATTAGGACTTTATCAATTTTATGAGAACCTTTCTTAATCCTTCAGTATTTAAGTCAGTCTTATAAAATGTTATTATTGACTTGATTTTTGCTTTTTCAGTTGGCCTAAGGGCATAGGATCAATGGTTTTGGGTGTAATTTGAGCATTTCTCTGTCACTTCAGTTGAGTTCGTGAAACGCCACATCTTTTGCAGAAGTTTCGGTTTCATTTTGCAGTTGCTTTGCACCAGAGGCTTATGTAACATTTAACCATCAGATGGGCCTAAATTGTTGATACAAGGATCAGGGATGAATGCTACTTGGAAGAGAAGTTTGAGTGGGAACCGGTCAATTCGCTAATGAATAGTTATGATGACTTTGTTTCCTTATGCAAATTCAAAACTGAAAGTGCTCGAATAGCAAATATTTGGGTAATGAGGTTCTTCCCTATTAAAATGTAAGTACCTAAAGTGCGTCTGGCTGTGGAAGGGCCCAAAAGGTACAAAATGTACTGGCTTTCAATATCCTGTCATTTCTAGTTAGGTTTAGGTATATATTGGTCATTTGTAGGACTAGAGCACATTTCATAGCCAGAGTGCCCTGCTCCTCAGGGCACTATTCTTATTTTTTGGGGGGGTGGGGTTGGGGGGGCAGATTAATCAGGGATGTATGGATCAGGCTATTTTGCCCTGGGAAGCTTCTTGGAATTTGGGTGTACACCTTCTGAAAGTGAATGGATTTGAGTAAAATTTAAGAAAAATAGAAAAGAAAAAGGAAAGTTCTCCATCTTGTTAAAATAAATTTGTTCAGAAAAGTATCGTGAATGTCTATATTCATTCCACTGCGACCTTGCCACCGTTGACATTTTAGGTAGAAAATTGTTTGTTATGGGGGACTGTCTCATACGTTGAAGGATGTATCACAGCATCCCTGGCTTCTACTCACTAGGTACCAGTAACACATCCTTTGTGACAATTAAAAATGTCTCCAGACATTGCCAAATGTCCCTAGGGTCAAAGTCACCCCTGGTTGAGAACCACTGATCTCAGGTTAGCACAGAGAGGCTGCAGTGGGAAGATTGTAGTATGTTAACTAGGTGAAGGGATTGACCACTCCCAGTTCTGAGCAATTTGATGGATTCTTAAAGAAAGCACAGCCCTTGGAGCTGGGGAAGGAAGTTTGTGACTCATGGTGGTGAATCTAGGGGGTTCCTGTGTGGGTCCAGTGGAGCGGGTCTGGTGAGAGGGGACACTGGGAGCCCCAGAACTCCGAGCCCCTGGGGGACGCCAATGAAGCTGGCTATGAGAAACATTTGGGAAGAAGGAGACAGATGAATGATGAATGTTTTCCATGTCCTTGAGTTGTGGGTCACCTGAGGTCTAGGCCTGCGGTGAGGCCACTCACTCATTTCAGCTCACACTTCGCCCAGTGAGTAATATTTGTTTCAGCCTTTGGGTCATTGTTTACTCTGCCTCCCCTCTTGTCAGTTCCCTCTGGCCTTCTTTATATCTTTCTGAATATGAGTCAGTCTTCAAGATCCAGCTGAAATTCTAGCTCCTAATGGAGCTTCCTCAACTATCCTGGCCCACGTTGAGTTCTTCCTGCTCTAATGCTCACATTACTTACCAGAGCTTTTATTTGGGCATTTAATCAAAGGTAGTTGTGCTTCATTATATTCATATCTTTTGTGTTTCTCATGTCCTCACTGAGTCTGTAAGTTCTTTTAAGGCTTAGTCTGTATCATTCTTTTAATCCGCCATAATACACAGCATAGTATGAGTACATGGTAGGTGTTCAGTACATTCTAAGTGAATCAGAGTAAATGGAAGTCAGTCTTCTTGCTCATCCTCTCAGTGTCATTTACGTCTTCCAGATCCTCTCCACACACTCCAGCCCTATTTCTTTAAATAGTTTAAGGAGACAGCACATTGTTTGACAGTTCTGCAAACATAAAAAATAATTTATCTCACACTTAATTTTTATCTGAAGACAAGTTTAATATTTTCAAGCATTACATTTTTATTTTTAAGTTCTTACATCCTTTTTGTTTCTCTTAATGTCATTTTGGCTTCAAAGGGTATAATTTTGAAATTATGAGTACTGTAGGACTTGTTAGTATTTCTTCTTTGTGTGTATAATGTTTCAAGAACTGTTGATGGCTAAATGTCATTTTTATACTTTTTGGATTCATAACAGTTCAGTTAAATTCAAAAACAATTAATAATATTATGTATCTTAGAAATAGCTGTCATGTATCTGGTGGATATGACATATTGTTAGATATTTTAAGTTAAAAGTTCTGTATGCAGGCCAAGTTGAGAACGATGAGGAGCAGACTGTTTTATAGACAAGCAGAAGGATATAGTAGATTTATGACAAAGCATATTACCATAATGTCATCATGCTTGGAAAACTGTGTGGCTTCTCAACTCAAAAAATAAACTAGTGATCAGTAGCCTATCTCAAACACTTTTTTTTTTTTTGCTTTATTTATATCTGGTTTCATTCTGAAAACAGCAAGACAACCGACAAGTTAAAGAAGATATTACCACTAAATAACAACGTACCCACGGCAGTTTTCCCAGATCCTTGAGGGCAGCTTAGACATATTGGCTCTTTGATTTTTAGAACTTAAGCAGGGATGAAAGCTCTCTATAAAGGGTCATTGTTTCCAAAATGGAGCTTTCCAGGCTGGAAGGAAACAAGGCTTTCAAGAATGATATCAGCGGTGGTAGGTGTGGGGGAGGATCCCATGGCCTAGCCTCAGTCGGGAAGTGGTTTATCTACATTCACTTAGCTCTGTCCTAGTCAATTGAAACCAACTGGCCATTAACTTTTCCTTCACAGAAGTGGATTGTTCTTCCACTGTAGATTTTGTGGGGCCTTCCTGAGAGGGGCCTGTCAAGAAGGTTAGGCCTGTCCACACAAGGATTCTCCATGTTATTTTTATAGGAAGAGGTCAGATTTAGCCTTTGCAATTCTTTTGGTCTGACTCAAACAAGCATTGGAGATTTTCCTCTTATAAATCTGTTTTTTTGAGATGGGGTCTTGCTATGTTGCCCAGGCTGGAGTGTAACAGCTATTCATAGGTACAACCACAGCACACTACAGCCTCAAACTCCTGAGCTCAAGCAATCCTCCTGCATCAACCTCTCCAGTAGCTGGGACTACAGGCATGCACAACTGTGCCCGGCTTCCTTTTATAAATAGGTTTTCAGCTTGCAAAGAAATGAGTGACAGCTTATTGCATTGATTCTAACAGTGTTGTATCCTCAGGTATTGGAAAATTCCACTAGTGGTCAACATAATGGGTCATGATGTCCCATGTGGGGCCTTAACCACAGTCAGTATGATCCTGGTCCAGTGGTCCCCCGAACATGTGTGAGTCATATGTAATGAGGATGTAAGCAGCTCTTGTGCGTGGGGAAACCTCCCACATCCCACTGAGGAGTCTCTGTTTGAGCTACTCCAGAGGAATCTCTTGGTGGCTCCACAGAGCAGTCTTCTTGTTCCCACCTCAATTCTTATGGCATTGTCCAAGGTAGCAATGTTCCTGGCTGTCTTTTCACAGTCTTACTTTCAAGGAGCTCCAAAACCTCCAGAGATCTCCAGCGTAGAGGTAGACCTGGAAACATGACAAGTGCAGGCCTTGGGGATGCTGGCTTAAGATTCTGAGGCAGAAGAAAAGTGTAGAGAGCACACTCCTCTGTTTGCCTCAGACCTGGGGGTCAGGACACTGAGCCTGCTATGAATACCCAGCTTGAGGAGTTTAGTTAGCAAACCATGAGGCTACTATAATTTGCTTTAATATCTGCCTCTTTCCCTTTGCAGTTGATATTAATTAACCTTACCCCAAACTCAAGGAGAAGCAGAGAAGAAGCTATTTACAACTTCCTTTATTATTGATCAACTCAGAACCACATTCATTCAGTGCCGCTTAGATGCTGAACACTGAGGAAAGCATTGTGGACCAATGATGGAGAAAGCCTTTTACAACTGCTGCTATTGCTGCTTTTTTTCTCGAGAACTTGAGAATTTGGGTCCTGGAAGAACTCACAGAGATGATTCAGTCCAGTAGTTCGCAAGGGTCTAGAAATCATCTGGGGGCATATTGGAGGAAGAAGGGACCCTGATCCACTCTCAGAAACCACTAGGTTTTCCTGTACTATTTGTTGGACTTGATTTGGAAAAAGAGTTCTGCATGCCAACATAAGCTTGAAATGCAACCTTCTTATTTTACAAAGGGGGAAACTGAGGTTCATGGGCCAGAAGGAACTTAAGATGGAAATTTGGGGATTATTTCCCATTCCATGTTTGGCTGTATCCCTGTAATATTTTCAGTGCTATTTTGGGATTCATATTTGTATCAGTTACCAGAGATTGTTTCCCCTGAGTAAATCAATTGGACACTATTAGCAAGGGAATTGCATGCTGTACATTTTACCCTGTCTTAGAGAGAAGAAAAGTTCCTATCTCCTGTTTGCATATCTTTTATGAAAACAATTTAAACCGCACCTGTTTAAACCTTTCCACAGAAATGTCTGAAAGGTAAACAGTTGGTTTTGGAGCAGCTATAACGTGGCATTGTTTAACATGGCAGCTCACTGATGGTTGTCTTTAATTATGGCCGTGCTGTCAACCCCTGAAGTCCCTGCTCTTTGTTGTAGATCCGATATGACGTTTGAGGTTTTCAAAGCTGCAGAGATGAAAGAATCAACAGTCAAATATTGCTCATTCTGATATGCTTAAGGAGGGAGGAGGGGGCATTGCCCATGAGGGCTGCAGAGCCCGGGAGGGAAAGCTGGTGCCCTCTGCTTTTGATGGCAACCTTGAGTGGGGAGCCGGGTTTACTCTGTTTGTAAGGGAGCAGGGCCAAGGCTGGGGGAGACGGAAATGATTTATTCAGTGATGGTAAACAAGTGCAGAGTACAGGCTGCCGAGCTGTGCAGGGCTGGTGGGAAAGCTGGCTGTCTCTTGCCCCCAGCAGTTTGAACATTAAAGATGTGAAGCTCAAAGCAGACCCAACAAGGCTTTCTGGAACCTCCCCTCAGCCCCTTCCATTTCCTTTGTCTTCAATCTCCCAGAGCTGTGTGTCTCTGGGCCATCACATACTGCTGCTATTCAGGGTGTTAATTGTGGGTTGGTCCCATCTCAGACCAAAGGTAGCCTTTTGGGGGCTGCTTCAGTCTGGCTCCTGTTATTGCTAACATGGGTTGCCACTAGCTCTTTTCTCAGACAGAGCTGTCCCATGGCATCTGTGCCTGGCAGAGCAGTCTCCTGCTCCTGCAACAAGCTGCTTTTGTTGAAGGGCTATGTCTTCAGAATCTGTTTAGGTGTGTGAGCCACCTCTGCTGGGTACCCTCCTGACTGGGGACCTACTTCTTCACTTCACTCCCAACTCCCACTTGAGAGTCATTGTAGTCTAGCGGTTAAGAGTGCTGGCCTTAGCCAGGCTGCCGGGATCTGAATCCTAGTCTTGCCACTCACTAGTTCTGTGATTTGGGGCAAGTTTCTCTGGGCTTGTTTCCTCCTTGTAAGATGGTGGTAACAGTGGAACACATGTTGTGGTCATGATGAAGCCTATGTGACTTAATATATAGGATAGTGTCCAGCACAAAGCAGGTGCTATAAATATATATTTATATATAACACGGATAGTGAATAGTTATATATAATGCACATATATGCTATATGATATATAATGTATAATTTATATATTCACACAATTATAAGAGTAAGTTTAACTGGCCCAGCAGGGGAGGGAACAGTAAACACACTATAATCTGATTCATTTCTGGGGAGATCCACCCTAGCCCCAGAGTAGAGATTAATCTTCCCTCTTGTCCATCTATTTCTTTCTTTCTTTTTTTTGAGACAGGGTCTCACTCTGTCACCTAGGCTGGAGTACAGTGGTGTGATCTTGGCTCACTGCAGCCTCTGCCTCCTGGGTTCTGGTGATTCTCCTGCCTCAGCCTCCTGAGTAGGTGGGACTACAGGTGCACGCCACCATGCCTGGATAATTTTTGTATTTTTAGTAGGGACGGGGTTCCACCATGTTGGCCAAGATGATCTCGAACTCCTGGCCTCAAGTGATCCTCTGACCTCATCCTCCCAAAGTGCTGGGATTATAGACATGAGCCACCATGCCTGGCCTTGTCCGTCTATTTTTTAAGTATTTCAACTTCTGCCACCTTCCCCCTGCTCTGTGAGTATTCCTAGCTCACTGATACTTGCCTGTTAATTGTGAACATCCATGTTATTGGAGGCCAGATCCTGTCTTAATCATTGAAACTTTTCATTCTCTGCTTTCTCTGTAGTCAATCAATGAGGATGGGGGAGGCACCTGTGGTCAGCTTGGCATGGTGCTGCCTGCTGTGGGGTTTACAGAAGTAGGATCAGACATAACTCCTACCTTTAGAGAACTTTCAATGAAACTGGAAAATCAAAATGAACTCTCATGAAATATTTAAGAGCAACACTCACCTGGTTAAAGAGATTGGTCAGTTTATTCACTATCTTGTCACTATTTCCAAGGAATAGACTAGCAGTATCTAAAAGGATGAACTAGAGAAAAGGCAGAAGTGCTTTCTGCCTTGGAGAGGGTTGAGACCAGTGCTGAAGGTCATGGTTTCACAAGAACTTAGCTATTACCTTGGGCCAGAAGGGAAGGGATCCAAGTAGGAATAAATTGGCCTATCTGTAGGAATAAGGGAAGTTCACATTTATCTGGGAATGACTGTGATCAGAGCACCCAGCTAAATGTATGTCTAGTATCATTTAATCCTCCCAGCTAGCCTCTGGAATAGGTGGTATTAAACGGTTTTTTTGTAAAGGTAGGAGAGCTAGGGTTCTGTGATAATAAGTAATATTTTAAAGTATCATAGCCATTAAGTTTGCAGAGCTGAGAAATTTTTACACAAGTCAGCATGACTCTAAAATCTTGTGCTCTTTTCACTTCTGTAAGAAAGGGACACTAGCTACTGTTTTTCTGATTTCAGTTTTGGATGAATTAAGCTAGAAAACATTTATATTTGACCCCTTTTGCCCCTCTCCCCCACCCCAATAAAAGCAAGAAATAACTACCATTGGCCACCACATTCTCCTCTGGGACCAGTAGAGAAAACAGTGATATTATCAGCAAAAGCCTAATTACACTACCCAGGAAAAACAAGAAACCTCCCAAAGTCATGTCCAAGCCAAGCAAAGCTCTGGGAGAAATTCCTGGGACATTCAGCAAGAGCAACCTAAAAGGGCTTTTGAGCAGAAATTGAAGCCAAATAAAAATACTGCATGCTAGCCCTGGGCCCATAAACAGTACTGGAATTGCAGAGCTAGGGCATCATGCTTGGAGTGGTAGCCAAGCCAGGCTAGGCTCTGCTGTTGTAACAAATTAACCCTGAAATCTCAGTGGCTTAACACCACAAGGCTTCATTTCTTGCTCACCTTATAGGCCCAGTGAGGGTTGGTGTTGAGGGAGCCTGGCTTCTTGTAGTGACTCAGGGATCTGGCTGGATGAAGGCTCTGGCATCTTGTGGCTGTACCATCTGGATCATGAGACCTCCAAGGTTGCATGGGAGGGGAGTGAATTGAATAGTGACCCCCCCACCCCCACAAATTTATGTCTACCTGGAACCTAAGAGTGTGACCTGATTTGGAAATAGATTCTTTGCAGATATAGTTACTTAAGGATCTCGAGATGAAATCATACTGGATTTAGAGTGGACCCTAGATCCAAAAACTGGTGACTTTGTAAGAGAAAGGAGGAGATCTAGACACAGAGACACACAGAGGGAAAGGCCATACGAAGACAGGAAGAGATTGGAGTGATGCTGTGGCAAGATGGTGAAGCCAGAGCCACCAGGAATTGGAAGAGCCAGGGAGAGATTCTCCCCTAGGGCCTTTGGAGGGGATGTAACCCTACTGACACTGGATTTTAGATTCCTTGTACCCATAAAAGTGAAATAATAAATTTCTGTTGTTTTAAGTCATTGCGTTTATTGTCATGGCTATAGTAGCTAGTATGGGAGATCTGTACTGTGATGTGACTCACATCCCTTTTTTGCTATATTGACTAGAACTCAAACCAACTGTGAGGGAGAATGTCAAATGTTGCCATCTGTGTGCCCAGGAGAAGGAGAGTGAAACAGGATTTGGTGAACACATGTTCACCCTTGTACTTTGGGTACAGTACCAAGAGTAAGGGATAGAGACCTGGAATAGAGATCTCCCTGCTGACAGAGATGCTTTCAGGAGCCATCAGGGAGACCACAGGATCACTGCAGGTCAAAACAGGACAGCAATAGCTGGAGGACATGGCTTTGAAGGTGAATGTGAGCTATCCATAGTTGACATCAGAGTCCATAGAAATGCAAGAGGAGGGTCAAGCAAAAAAGCAGGAACCCACCCTAACAGACTGGGGATGACATGCAGGTTCTGAGGCCAAACAAGAAGGCACAGGTACTAGGGCCAGTGGGGTCTCATTGCCCCTCACTGGGCAGCTGCTCAGAGGTTGCTTGAGAGCAGGCGAGTCTCCCTGGCTCCCCTTCCTGGGAGTGTGTCAGGATAGTTTTGCTCATCTGTGTGTCTCCAGTTGCTAGCACTGTGTGGGTACCCAGCAAGTGTTGTTGTGTCCTGCCTTTCATCAGGGGCGTGTTTGAAACCATAGGCTGTATGATAGCAATTTCAAGCTCAAACTTGCCATTACCTAAAGGAATAAGTCTTAACTCTTTAGTATGATTGGAACTTCCCCATTGTCCCTGCCAGAGCATGGTGATCTGTCTTGAGCCTCCATGCCTTTGCACCTGGCATCCTCTTTCTCCGAAGTGACCCACTCTTCCTTTTCCACCTTGTGAAGACTTGCCTTGATATCACTGTAGCAGAATCTTCCCTGATTGCCCCAGGTAGTCATACCTTTCCTCATTGACCTCCTCATTGGCCTTTGTATTTAACTTATATGGTGCAGCAATATTGAAATCATTTCTTTATTTGTCTGTTTGCTCCACTTGACTGAATTTTGCATTTTTCATTCACCTCTTTGTCCCAGTGCCTGGCTCATAATAACCTCTGATACATTTTTGTTATAGAAGAAACATCATTTCTCCCAGGGACTCCTTTCAGACAGCTGCAGAAACAACCACTAGTAATTCTCAGGAATGGAGATGATATTATGATTATTGATTAATTAATTGGTTATTGATTTATTATTCACCATGAGAAATATAGATGGGAGGAATAAATGAGGAAAAAGATCAAAATGGGCTAGAGTATACCATTTGTGGAGAACAACAATAACAACAGCAAACATTTCTGTATTGATTTAAGATTTATAAAGTGCTTTAATGCGAACATTATCTTATTTGTTCTCATTGTAACACAGTGAGGGAAGCGGGGCTATAACTGTAAATCTTTTTGCTGATACCCCTCATGGATGATTCGATTCACATGCAAACTAGTGAGCAAAGAGGAGAAGAGGAGAAGAAAGGAGGAAAAAAGAGGTTTAGGTAAGGGAAAGTTGCTTTCTTTAGTTTCTGTTCTTTAATATTCATAACTAATTCTGCGAGGTCAATCTTACCACTCCCATTTTGCAGATGAGATCACAGAGAATTGAGGTGGTAACTTGTTTCAAATCCCCCAGCTGATGAGTAGTAGAGATTGGATTCACACCCAGGTTTTCTCTCTCTCTGAAGCCCTGGTCACCTGTTTGGCCCTGGGGTGATGGGGAGAAAGTTCGGCTATCTCCTGCCTCTCCCTCTGTGGGGAATGTGCTCGAGGATCACAGCTACAGCTTTTCGGATACCCTTTCCTTTGTGAAGCATGTGAGACCCAACATTGCATCTCGGCAAGATTTAAAAGGAATTGTTGATGACCTGCTGAGGTATTTTCATTTTGTTCCTGGAAATGATTAATCTAGAGGCTTTGTGATGGCCTTTGTCACAAATAGCCTTCCTTAATCCAGAATTTTCTCACTTTCCTTTAAGGTAATATTTTGCATTTAAGAAATAAAAACAAGCAAAATAATCCTGCTGTGAGGATATGAATGCAGTGTTTGTGTGTGTGTGTGTGTGTGTGTGTGTGTGTGTGATGCTGACCAAGGTCTAAATTCACCTGAAATGAATTAGAAAAACCACCTTTTTAAAATAAGTTGTTTGTCTTTTTTGCTAACTCTATTTGTCAATCTTACCTCTTCCTTTTATTATTATTTTTTCTTCTTCCTCTTTAGCAGATGGGATGGAATATTTCTGTTTTGTTTTTTATGGGTGATTTTTCACCGGCTTCTTCCACTTTATATTGAGTCACTTAACATCCTGTGAAGCGGAAAGGAGGCCGGTACTTTCAGCCTGAGGTCGGCCGGGATGCTGCGATTCCGGACAGAGAGATGTTTTTCCCTTGGGTTGGGAATGGCATGTTCTGAGCTTCTTTTGACTTCTAGACCTCGCTGCCGGTGCAGTTCCAAGTAGAGTCAACATAAAGCCAGGCACTTGTGAGATGGAGACCGGGGCGAAACTGCAAGCAGATGCCCTTTGCTGACTGTTGAAGAAAGAGGATCTGACTGAAAGACCCGCAACTTTTACTTGTTGAGAACCTTTAGCCAGCGCCGGCGTGCATGTGTTTTAGTTTTATTCTTTTTCCCTTGCCCCCAAAGCCGTGGAGTACCTGCTGTTGCTCTCATGCCTCTTGCCAACAGTGGCATCTGCTCAGTGTAGCCATCAAGAATTTGAATGTCAATATCTTTGCCTTGAAATGAATGGAAAAGTATTTGTCACTCAGCGGCAATCATTCTTCAAATAAAAGGTTAGCCAGACAGGGCCCTTAATCAAAGAGTCGGTCTTTTCTGTCAGCAGTGCCTTTTAAATAGCAATGATGAAGGCTGGCTGTCAGGGTAGGACTTGATGAGCGAGATGATTGATCTGCATAAATCATTTTCTTTTAACATTGTCAGTGAAGAGTAAATTGGTGGGACATTTTGGGTATTAGCTGTGTTGAAATTAATATGCAGTATCCTAGGTGTGTCCTCGATCACATAGTCCTCATAAAAGAAGGTAGAAATTAAAAGGAGGCTTTTAGGCATGCATTGTTCTAACAAGAAAGTTGCACCATTCTTACTGCTGTGGTCATCATCTTGCATGCTAAATTCGGAAGTTGAGTGTGTAGCACATTTTACAAGCTCCAAAAGGAATCTAGTTAATTTGGGAATTAGCTAGAGTCAGTAGCATTTAACAACCAGTAAATCTGTAAAGACTTACTGCTCAGAGGCAAAAAAAAAAAGTCTGAGAATGGTTTCTGGTTTTATAGGATAGGGTATCTACTACCTAGCATGCTGTTGTAGAAATAGACTCAGCTTTAGATGAGGCTTAGGCTTGAATCCACGTGCCATCCCTCCAAAGTGAGTCTCCTTGACCATGATGTAAGTATTAACCTTTTTGAGTCTGTTTCTTTGTCTCTAAAAATGGGATTTCATTAGTTACCTTGGGTGGATTTGCTTTTGGTAGTAAACAGAGCAATCTAGGTGAAAGCGCCAGGCACATTACCTGGGACATGGTGAGCAAGTGCTCAATAAATGTTCATCTCCTCCCTTTCTTTCAATCAAGCGAAATGCCCCAAACCAGCCAAGACGTCAAGATTAAGGATATGCCCTCATGGTCAAAATAAATAATACATTGCCTGGTTTGGGTCATTCTGTATTTGCTGGAATATCTTACGGCCATTTTTATGTCAAAAACATATTTCAGCAGGGCAGAAGCAATACCTAATTGCCGAATACTGAAAATAGGGAATGAGGTGGAAGGAATGGGAGAGAAATATGGTCAGGGACACTTGGTTTTTCTTACCATTACACTCTAGATTATGTGTCTGGGTTCATATGATTAAACTCTGAACAAGTGAAACCAATGCAATATAGTGTTGGGATTAAAAGTGGGACTGGTGGAGCCAGATGGCTCAATTCAGATCCCAGATCTTCCACTTAATGGCTGTGTGACTGCAGGTAAGAGAGCTAATTGCCTCCCTGAGCTTGTTTCCTCACCTATAAAATGGGGATAGTAATAGGGTTATCTTACAGTGTTGTTAGGATGATTGAATTAGTATATACAAAACAAAACATGTAAAAGAGTACCTGGTATGTACATGTTAACCATGATTACTATGAATGGTTAGTTGGTTAAGAAAGGTAGATAATGCTGGCTGGGTGCGGTGGCTCACGCCTGGAATTCCAGCACTTTGGGAGGCCGAAGCGGGCGGATCACGAGGTCAGGAGATTGAGATCATCCTGGCTAACACGGTGAAACCCTGTCTCTACTAAAAATACAAAAAATTAGCCGGGCTTGGTGGTGGGCGCCTGTAGTCCCAGCTACTTGGAAGGCTGAGGCAGGAGAATGGCGTGAACCCGGGAGGCGGAGCTTGCAGGGAGTGAGCAGAGATTGCGCCACTGCACTACAGCCTGGCGACAGAGCGAGACTCCATCTCAGAAAAAAAAAAAAAAAAAAGAAAGAAAGGTAGATAATGCTGAAATTCAAGTGGGTCAACAGTCTCAAAGGAAGAAACATATTTAGATATAGAAATGCATGATAATGGTATACTGGAGTGAAATACTTGTTTCATTTTGGAGAAACTTACCTGCTGGAGGAATTTTGAGCTAGGCTGATTCCAAAAACATCCATATTGAAGCAAATAGGTTTTGTAGGGTCTTCGGGTAAATAGCCTTTACTTGCTGTGTTGAATGTGAAGGTTAAAGGAACACAGTCTTCTCTAGCCAGATTCTCCATGCGCCTTCTGTAATGGTAAAGTCCACGTCAATTGCTGCTTGTGGGCGTGTGGCATGGACGCGCAGGAGCCTCTGTAACATGCATGTGGCATGCAGCTGTGTGGATTCCTGGAGATTATTGGAGATTTGCCTTCTCTTCATTCTTAGAGATGTGCATTTGTTTTCCTCAACTTGCTTTTAGCTCAGCTGATTGTTTGTATGTGAGCTTTGTGTTCCTCTCCTTTCCTGTCTTCTGAATTTATGCTATTTTGAACTTTGGGTCTGCTTCTGCATAATGAGAGAAGTTGGCAAAAGACAATTCCAGATAAACCTTCACCAAAACTAATGGTTCTGTGGAAGTCCTTGAACGGGTGTGGAGGCAGCAAAGCTCTCCCAATTCCCAGGTGAGCCCAGGGTGGAGATGTAAGACCACACTGAACACTGAGCATGGTCACCAGGCTGCTTTTGAGAAGAGACTGTGAAGCTGTCCTCCTGCAGGGGCATGATGGCTATATTTGAGAATTTCTGGAAAACATTCTCTGCCTCTCTGGCTTGCAATGCTCTTGGGCTGCAGGAGTGGTAAAATTGTGCTGTTAGATTCGTTCCTGATTCCATCCTTATTAGATAAAGCGTAGCCTGTGTTATCTAACTGGCTACTTAATGGAGTCCACATTGGGTGTGATATTCTGCTCAAGATTAATTTTGGGTAATGAAGATCTGAAACAAGGTATTTAAGAGCCCCACTAATGTTTCATTTATAGCAATCTATCAAAACGATAGATATTTAGCCTCTTTACTGGATATGAAACATTAACTTAAAGCCAGTGCTGCTTTCTGTGTTAAATACCAGTACCCCTGCCTTCGATTTTATCAAACATTGTGAAAAATCTGCCACCACCTCCCGGAGAACACATGTCATGGACTTAGCCTTAAGTTATGATTCTCTGGCACCTTGGACAACTGACCAACCCTAGCTTGGACCCTGCTTGGGCCTTTTCACATAATGAGTAGAATTCACAAACAAATATTTATCGGGCACATGCTGTGTTCAAGGCCCACTAGACATTGTGAGGGGGACACAAAGTGGACTCAATTTCACTGCATGCGATATGCTGGAAAAGAGATATCTTAGCCCAAGGGGCAGCCTCATTACTCCTAAGTTGGTTATTACATTGTTCAGTTATGAGCAGATGAGGCCTAGAAAAATCTGGGCTGCTTCTCCTCATAACAACTTCCCATTTGGGGCGGTATGAAAAGTGTGGGTTTCCATCAATTCCAATGAGTAGGTGGAGTCCATTGCTCAGCCTTTAGGTGCTCCCCATTGTCCAGGAGCCAACAGTTGGGTATTTGGGGCTCCAGAACAAGTATCCAGGCACCTAAATGGTATCTAGCTAATATTTATTGATGCATTTTTCTAAGGAAAAATGAGCAATTTCCACTTTTCATTTTCAAGCTTAATACTCATGACTGTCCAGTATTATCCTTACCCCTCTCTAGTTTTCTTCT
Source organism: Gorilla gorilla gorilla (assembly GCF_029281585.2). NCBI lineage: Eukaryota > Metazoa > Chordata > Mammalia > Primates > Hominidae > Gorilla > Gorilla gorilla. The sequence continues at coordinate 39,968,603 of NC_073232.2, read as the reverse complement.
CTTTACTGTTTTTATTGTTCATTGGAAATATGTTGGTTTAATACCAATTGTGTGCTGTTTTCCTATATGGAATATATTCTTTCTGATTTTTTTCTGATTCAAATGGTATCTATTCTTCAGGGCCTGGCTGAAGACCCGTGTCTTCCTGACCATATTCTCTGTGCAGTTTTTCTTCTTTCCAGGAAGAATTTTGTTTTTCTTCCTGAATTCATAAACATCAAGGTTTGAATATGCATCCAATGCTTGAACATAGATGGCGGTTCTCTAGATATTTTTTTCTATGTGTAATTCATTTTCCTTTTAGGTTACAGCATCTTTAAGAATAGGGACCTATGCTTAATATCTCTTCCATAGCACACACACTACTTTTGGGCACACAGGTTGTGCTAAAAGCCTAGTGACTTGACCTGGTCCACAAGGATGAATCCTAAATGGACTTGGCAGTAATTTTGTGTAAGAAAAGGCAGAGGAATCACACAATTGATTTTACAGTGTGTCACTCTCAGTGTAGTGCTTATGACCACCTTGGGGAATGTGAATGAAGCCCCCACTAGATTTGTCTGTGCTGTCCCCAAGGACTTAACCACCAGGTTGCTGTTTGCAGCTCTCTCTGATAGTACATTGGGGTCTATAGACTTGAGTGTCTCTATCTTTTCTGGCTCTTCCGCATGCTTGGTGGTGGTTTGATATTCTGTTTTGTACTTCTTTGATACCGTCTCTGGGGTCCCCTTAATTGGGACACCTTAATCAGGGAGCCCCTGCTGCCTGGGCGAGGGGCTGAAGTCCTGCTGCTTTCCCTCCCCATTGTCAGGATTCCTGGGTGTTTCCTGGGTTGGAGACGTCAGCCTGGCGGCATAGCCTGTGCTTTCCCCATTACCTGATCACGTTTCATCGGTGAAACGGGATGTTTCACTGAAGGCTTATCTCAGGAGGCGCCTGAATCTTATTTGGCCAGAAATCTTTTTGGCAGTTGGTGAACTTGGTTGGATTCCAGTCTGTCCCTTTCATTGTCAGGACATACCCACAGTGAGGATTTGTGTGCCAGGCCTGTCATTTCTCTGTCTCCTCCAGACCCCCCGCCCTCATGATACTGTTGCCAAAATCAAGGGCCCAACCCCTTGCCCCTTAAACATCTTTGCCTTTTAAATTTTGTAAACGATGCTGGAATAAAACATTTTTATTATAACAGATACAAGTAATAGAGATGTTGTAGCAAAGTCTGAAGGTCTCTGTTTTAAGTAGTGTGTAATAGAAAACCAAAATAACGAGTGGGCGAGGTGGCTTGCGCCTGTAATCCCAGCATTTTGGGAGGCTGAAGAGGGCGGATCGCGAGGTCAAAAGATTGAGACCATCCTGGCTAACACGGTGAAACTCCGTTTCTACTAAAAATACAAAAAATTAGCCGGGCATGGTGGTGGGCACCTGTAGTCCCAGCTACTTGGGAGGCTGAGGCAGGAGAATGGCGTGAACCCGGGAGGAGGAGCTTGCAGTGAGCTGAGATCGCGCCACTGCACTCCAGCCTGGGCCACAGAGTGCGACTCCGTCTCAAAAACAAAAACAAAAACAAAAACAAAAATTAGCTGGGCGTGGTGGTGGGTGCATGTAATCCTAGCTACTTGGGAGGCTGAGGCAGGAGAATTGCTTGAACCCAGGAGGCGGAGGTTGCAGTGAGCTGAGATTGTGCCACCGCACTGCAGCCTGGCAACAGAGCGAGACTCTGTCTCAGAAACAAGAAAATCAAAATAACAGTGGCTTAAAATGGGAGTTTTAGTTTCTTTTACAAAAAGGAACAGATTCAGCCTCTTGTGTTAGCTTCCTGAGGTCAACAGAGACAAGGCTTCTCCTGTCTTTCTGTATCAACATCTTTAGCTGTGGCTTTCATTTTCTAAGACACTTCATGATATGAGGTAACTGCTGGAGTTCCAGTCATATCATCCAAGTTTTAAGCAGGAAGGAAGAAGAAGGGGAGAGGAAAAGAAAAAGCACATGCTAGCTAGTTGTCCATCCCTTTTTTATGCAGGGACTTATTTGTTTACATTGCTCAGCACTAGCCAGTCACGTGCTAAAGCCAGCTCACCCTAGGTTATGAATGCCAATTGTTACATTTGCCAGAGTTTTTGCAAGCCGATTGATTTGAGTTTGGTAGCTTGAAATTGGCCATAGTTTTTACACAAGAGAAAATGGTGTAAGAGAGAGCTGTTTGTTAACCATTTACGAGACACAGCTGTTCCTGGCTGTAGGACAGGCGAGGAAATGTAATTTTTAACCTGGTGCATTGCCACACAGAATAAAATCACAGTCCTTTTACTAAAGAAGAAGGGAAAGTGATAATGAATAAGAAAACACTCTTTGCTACATTCTCCCCACTTTGTATTCCATAGACTGGATCTGCTTCCCCTGTTTAGGTTGTTAACTCTTGTCTCCTTTTCAAGTTATGCAACAGTCAACATAGTTTTACATTTGTGTTTCTGCACATGAACCAGCATTTGTGGACAATAGCTTCTTTGAGGTAGATTTGCTAAGTCAAAGGGTATGTGCCCTCTGCTTAACTCTTTATAAAGAACACTCACCAGATGTCTGGTCTGTTTCCTCCTAATGTAGTGTAGTGGTGATGAGCATGGATTTTGGAATCACACATACAGGGTGTGAACACTCATTCAGACACTTCTAGCTGTGTGACTTTGGCCAACTTACTTAACCTCTGTAAGTGTCAATGTTTTTTTCCATGTAAAATGGGAGTGGGGGATACCATCTGCCCCTGTAGGGTTTTGTGATGATGAAATGAGATTGTGACTACATAGCACTTACAGCAGAGCCTGGCAGGTTGTAAACCCACAGTAAATAGTTAGCAGGGGCTTCTGCTCATGGAAAGATACACATGTGTGCAACATACAGTGAGAAGAATGAAAACATGAAACTGGGCCGTGAACATTACATGTAGGGTCGATATGAGTTGTAGAGATGACCAGATTCAGATAGGAGAGCAATGGATGTTTAATGTTCAAACTGGAAAATTATTCATTTCACTGCCCCTAGGGGTAGGTGTGTAAGCTAATTGATGGTTAGAAAAATCCCAGAGTAAACCAGGAATGTCTCTAATTCATAAGTGTATATTATAAATATATTTAAAATCATCTTTATGACAATTCAGTTATGTTTCTTTAGCATATCAGATCCTTTAGTTGTGGAACTTGACAGAAATCAACATAAATGTTCTTTTTCTCTCCCAACTATATTGAACATTGCACAGATGTGTAGTTAAGTATTTATCATGAACATGCAAATATTGATGTCCCCAAGGCCCATTCTTTGATTTTCAAACTGCTGTTGCTATATTTGGATGTTGATTAATACGGGTCTTTGCTCTGACACACAGCATGTCTGATTTCAGGACCTCTGAAAGCAGCATAGAGAAGAAAAGAGAAGCTGAGGCTTGATATTCATAGGGATGGACAATAATTGAAGATGTGAATTGCTTTGGGAAAATGGCAGCAGGCAACCAAATATATGAGATGGTTAAGGATATGCCTAGCACAGAACTTTGAGCAGGTAGATTTTCAGTATATCTTTGCTCACTTAAAGAGACAGAAGCTATGGAGAAGAAACAATCACAATGAAAGAATTATTTTAACACTAGTCTAGAACAAGATTTCTTAATCTTGGGCCTATTGACATTTTTGGCTGGATAATTCTGTGTTGTGGGGGCCGTCCTGTGCATTGTAGGGTATTGAGCCACATCCTTGGCTACCCACTAGGTGCCAGTTGCATGGCCTTCCTCAAGTTATGATCACAAAAAATGTCTCCAGACCTTGCTAAATGTCTCTGGGTGGAGGGCAGATTCACTCCCAGTTGAGAACTACTGATCTAGAAGAAAGGAAAATTAGATGATATAAAGTAAACAACAATTATATGCTAGACATTTAACCCATTGAGTCCTTGCAACAAGCCTGAATTGCAGATGTTGCTAAAATTATTTTTGTGGAAAGAGAGGTGGGATTCCAAGAAGCTAAGAACATGACCCCAGGTGGGACAGATGGGATCTGAGTCCAAATGTGATGTTCTTTTCCTTGTATTCCTCTCCTTCCTAACTGTATGACGTAAACGTAAAGTATCACAAGAGCTTATGCTGCTCCTCTTCTTGGTACCAAGCTCGGCCTTCACTTTCTTATGAAAACCAAAAGCAGTTTTCAAAGAATCATGCACAACTTATATTTGGGTGATTGATCTGATTTGGCATACATTTTGTGGAGAACGTGAACCAGTCTATTCCCCAGTGGAGGGCTGTTGATAAACAAAGAGATATGTAGTCTTTTTAGCATTTCAAGGGCTGTGAGTCTCCTGAGAAAACTCAAACCAGGTCCAAGAGGAGTTACTTTGAGACAAGCTATCTAAGAACTGCAATGTCCTCTGTGGGGAAGGTGGCTTTCGTTGTAATGGTTCTTGCAAATATTTCTTATATTTCTTAAACCAAATAGGGTTTTCTTCTGGGGAACACTGAGATCAACTATTTGCCTATTTGATCCTCTTGCAGTTAATGTAACAGGTTTAAAACTCTGGTCTCAGCAGAAGGGGCTTCATTCCGAGCTATGGGGGCTAATTCTGTGCAGTGCAGTGTGGGGACAGAGCATCCCACTTTCCACTGTTTGGTGAGGCACTGGCCCTTAGAGGAGAGTTTTTGGGTATACAGCTAATTGTTCTAATTATGTAGTAGTAAAAATTATACCCTCCTGTAGCCGCATATGAATAGTGCATAGAGTGCTTTCTTAAAAGAGTTGGGATGGGGTTGGGAGGGTCAGGAAATGAAGGGATAAAATTATTGTTAATTCCACCCCCTTGTTATACCATCAAGAGAATATAAACCAATAAAAGAACTAAATGTTGGCAATCCATAAAATTCCATAAACAGTAATAAACAAAAGCTGAAACTATATTGATATACAACCAAACAAGGAAATTATCATTATTTTTTAATAAAGCCATTTATCATCAATAAATACCAAGGGGAATAGGAAAAATTACAAGCACAGTGCCATCTTCCATAATCATACCTATTAACAATTTAAAGCATAATTATGTGAGGGAGAAAAACTCTTAGGGAAGCTTTGTGCTGTTTTCTCCACAGAAAAGTCAAATTCTACACTCCCAGATATTCAGGATTTTCTAAACATTTCAGAATGATTGGTTATGCTTGTCCCAACTTACAGCGCTTATTTTCTAAGGATCTTGCTAATAATTCAGGCCCTTCTGGCCTCTCCATTACCAGGTTTGTCATCAGCCCTGGAGAAAGGGCTGGGATTCAGGAAAAAGGTATATATGGTAATGATCTGACCACTTGCTAAATGTCACTGGTCAAGAGGACTTTGTTTAGTGACAAGTTGATTTTGGGATTCCAGGATCTTTTTTTTTTTTTTTTTTTTTTTTGAGATGGAGTCTCGCTCTGTTGCCCAGGCTGGAGTGCAGTGGCGCTATCTTGGCTCACTGCAAGCTCTGCCTCCCAGGTTCATGCCATTCTCCTGCCTCAGCCTCTTGAGTAGCTGGGATTACAGGCGCCTGCCACCACGCCTGGCTAATTTTTTGTATTTTTAGTAGAGATGGGGTTTCACCGTGTTAGCCAGGATGGTCTCCATCTCCTGACCTTGTGATCCCCCACCTCGGCCTCTCAAAGTGCTGTGGGCGTGAGCCACCTTGCCCGGCCCCAGGATCTTACTTATTTTATCTGAACTAACCCCAGTTGAGCAGCTGCTATTGCCTAAATGACTATGTTCCAGGCCTTGGGGTTACAGAAAGAAATGAGGTACTGGTGTTTTTTTGTTTGTTTGTTTGTTTGTTTGAGATGGAGTCTCACTCTGTCACCCAGGCTGGAGTGCAGTGGTGAAATCTTGGCTAACTGCAACCTCCGCCTCCTGGGTTCAAGTGATTCCCCTGCCTCAGCCTCCTGAGTAGCTGGGATTACAGGTGCGTGCCACCATGCCTGGCTAATTTTTGTATTTTTAGTAGAGACGGGGTTTCACCATGATGGCCAGGCTGGTCTCGATCTCCTGACCTCATGATCCACCCACCTCGGCCTCCCAAAGTGTTGGGATTACAGGTGTGAACCACCATGCCTGGCTGGTGTATTTTTTTTAACCATTGAACACCTTACATTCCCAAAGGGAAACAGACCTGTATGCCTGCAGTGGCGAACAGCAGGGTGATTTAAGAGTATGCCTCAGAGCCCACCAGCCAGCCTGGGGTCATAGCCCTGCTCTGAAGCTTATCACTTATGGGACCTTGTACAAATTAATTAATGTTCATATGCCTCTGTGTCCTTATCCACAAAAGAAAAAATAGTAATAATATCTGCTTGTAGGTTGTTATGAGGACTAAATAAGTTGATATATGAAAAGTGCTTAAAAAACTGCCTGGCACCTGGTGAGTGCTATGTAAGTTGGCAGTCATTTAACCTGACAGGGTGAAGTCCTGTGACTTGGTACTTTGGTTCTGGTATGATAGCAGCGGTTGGGGTATTTTGATAGTTTGGGTCTGGTGCAATAGCAAGCTCGTGGTCACGGAAGGCTCTGTGTACAAGAGAATGACTGTCCTGAGTCTTAAAGGGTGAGAATAATAGGAGAGTGTATTCCACATGGGGAAAACCACAGGAGCAAAAGGATAGCATACAGAAACAGTATGATGTGCCTGGCTCTTTATAAGCTATACTCCATCTTCTTAGAGCCTGACACAATTGAGCTGGTGGCAGAGAGAGAGAGGAGGCTGCAGTAGCTGGCAGAGTCTGGTCACAGAGGCTTGAGTTTTTCTTGAGGACAGGAGGGCCCTGTTGAAGGATATTCACTGTGAAAGTGATGGTTAGTCAGATTTCCAGTCTAGATCCATTAGGAAAGCAGTGTACTGGGTTGCTCTAACAAGTGAGAGGGGAGCCGAAGGGAAGGGTTAGGGGCAACTTTTGGAATTTTTATGATTCAAACTTCTACCCAGTAGGGCAATATTTCAGCAGGGTTATGCATGTTTGTTGGGAATGAAAACCTGGACTGATTGATTCTCAGTTTAATTGTGGTAGTCATTAGTGCTGTTTGGCAAATATCCCAGTTCTCCACTTTCAGGCACATGTATAAACAAATGGTAGGATTGTATTTTCTGGTCCCCTTGTGTGAATGGGGTCACATGAATAGTTCAGGTCCAGGAGTTGTAAGAAAAGTGATATGTTACTTTGTAATCATATCACTGAGTTGTTGCTGAAAGATCTTTCAGAGCTTGCTCTTTTCCCTCTGTCACAGTGACTAGCATCGTTCCAGCTAGAGTTGGCTCCATCAGCTGGGTCCTGCAGTACAGATGACATGGAGCAGAACTCCCAGCTGACTCTTGATTAACATGGAGCAGGAGTGAGAAATAAACCATTATGGTTTTTAAGCCAGGGGTCAGCACACTTTTTCTATAAAGGGCCAGATAGAAAATATTTTAGGCTTTTAGTTTATGGACCATACAGTCTCTGTCACAACTCCTCAACTCTGTCCCCATAGTGGGAAAATGGCCATAGGAAATATGTGCACACATGGGCATGGCTATGTTCCAATCAACTTTTATTTACACAAACAGGCAGCAGGCTGCAGTTGACCAGCAGGCTGACTCCTACTTAAGGCACTATGGTTTGGGGGCTATTTGTTACCACCACATAATCAAGCTATTCCTGACTGATACTTTGCCCAACTAGCTTTTCTTTTTAAATACAGGTAAAATTTACATAGAGTGAAATGCGCAGATCTTATGTGTGTTATTCAATGATGTTTATAAATGATGCTATGTGATGTTTAATAAATATATACATATTAAGTATATGCTTTATTATGTATCATAAAACTATTCCATTTTATGAGTACAGAATTCATTTTCTTGTTGATGGAAATTTGGACTATTTATAGCTTTTGGTCATTATAGATAAAGCTATGAGCATTCATGTGAAAATCTGTGTAGATCTAGATTTTTATTTCTCTTGGATAAATAGCTAGGAGTATAACTGCCAGATCCTGGAGGGGGTGGGTAGATGTAGGTTTAAATTTATGAAAACTGGCCAACAGCTTTTCACTGTGATTGTACCATTTATACTTCCACCAGGAATGTTTGAGAGTTCTACCTACTCTACATCCTCTCCAACAGTTAGTGTTGTCAGACTTTTGACTATATTTATTCTATTAGGTATGAAATGGTATCTCACTGTGGTTTTACTCTGTGTCTTCCTGATCACTAATGATGCTGAATGTATTTTCATGAGTTTACTGCCGTTTGTATATCAACTTTTGTAAACAGACTGTTCAAGTATTTTGACCATTTAAAAAATTGATTTCTGGTCATAAGTCCTTTGTCAGATATCTATATATCTACATCCTATGTCTATATTTATTTATTTCAAATTTTTCTTCCAGTTTTTGAGTTGCCCTTTCACTTCTTAAATGGTGCCTTTTGGTAAGCAGAAGGTTTTATTTTGATAAATACCTATTTATCATTTTTTTTTTGTTAATGCTTTCTGTATCCTAAGAAATCTTTGCCTTCCTTGGAGTTATGAGATATCCTCTATTTCTTTTTATTACCTTGAGTTTTGGCTTTTATGTTTAGGTCTTTGATCCATGTTGAATTAATGCTCATGTAGGAGAGTTAAGAATTGGGATTCTGGCTGGGCGTGGTGGCTCACACCTGTAATCCCAGCACTTTGGGAGGCTAAGGCAGGTGGATCACGAGGTCAGGAGTTCGAGACCAGCCTGACCAACATGGTGAAACCCTGTCTCTACTAAAAATACAAAAATTAGCTGGGTATGGTGGTGCATGCCTGTAATCTCAGTTACGCAGAAGGCTGAGGCAGAAGAATTGCTTGAACCTGGGAGGTGGAGTTGCAGTGAGCCGCGACTGCACCACTGCACTCCAGCATGGGCGACAGAGCAAGACTCTGTCTCAAAAATAAATAAATAAAATAAAATAAAAGAAGAAAAAGAAAAAGAATTGAGAGTCTGTGTGTATATCTAGTTGTTTCAGCCCCATTTATTATTTTCAACTATACTCCCCCATTCAATTATTTTGGAAACTTTATCAAAAATCAGTTGGCCATGAATGTGTGGGTCTATTATTGTGTTATCTGCTCTGTTCCATTGACCTATTTTTCTACCTTTATGCAATTACCACACTGTCTTGACTACTGTAGCTTTATAGTAAGGATTTAAATTAAGAAGTATGAGTCCTCCAAATTTGTATTTCTTTTGAAGCATCTTTCGCCTGTTCTTTGGGTTTCCATATAAATTGAGGTCCTTTGGGTTTCCATATAAATTGAGAACCACCCTGTCAATTAAAAAAGCCTGTGGGGTTTTGATTGGGGTTGTATTGACTCTATGAATTTGTGGAATGTTGATATCTTAAGTCTTTCAATCCATAAATGTATTACATCTTTCCATGTATTCAGGTGTTTTGTGTTTTTTTAGTGGAGGTCTTGTACAACTTTAGTTACTTTTATTATTACTTTGTTTCTGATGCTATTATAAATTGAATTTAAAAAATCATTTTCCAGTTCTTTGCTTCTAGTACACAGCAATATTGATTTTTGTATATTAACTTTGTATCTAGCAACCTTGCTAAAGTCACTTACTACTTCTAGTATTTGGTTTTTAAATTCATCAGGAGGTTTTGTGTAAGCTATTACATTGTCTAGAAATAAAAAGTTTACTTCTTACTTCCCAATTTTATGTATTTTTTTCTTGTTCTTGTCTTATTGCCCTGGCCAGAGGTTCCAGTACAATGATGAACAGAAGAGGTGAGAACAGACATCTTTGCCTCATTCTTAGTATTAGAAGGAAAGTTTTTACTATTTTATCATATGTATTATCTTTGATGTAGAAGTTCTTACATGCCTTTTATCAACTTGAGGAAGTTCCCTTATATTCCTAGTTTATCATGAATGGGTATTGACTTTTTCTGATGCTTTTCAGCCTCTATTGATTATATGGGTTTTCTCCTTTGTTCTGTTATTAATAATATGGTAAAAGCAATTTGTTGATTTTCAAATGTTAAACTCACCTTGCAGTACTCAGATGAGCATCACTTGGTCATCATGTGTTATCCTTTTTGTATATTTCTGGATACAATTTGATAATTATTATTATTTTTTTTTGTGAGATAGAGTTTCACTTTTGTCTCCCAGGCTGGAGTGCAGTGGTGTGATCTCGGCTCACTGCAACCTCTGCCTCCCGGGTTCAAGCGATTCTCCTGCCTCAGCCTCCCAGTTAGCTGAGATTACAAGCGCCTGCCACCACGCCTGGCTAATTATAGTATTTTTAGTAGAGATGGGGTTTCGCCATGTTGGCCAGGCTTCTGTTGACTTCAGGTGATCCACCCGCCTTGGCCTCCCAAAGTGCTGGGATTACAGGCATGAGCCACTGTGCCCAGTCAATTTGATAATATTTTGTTAAGGATTTTTTTAGTCTATGTTCATGATAAAAAATTGTGGTAATTTTCTTTTCTTGTAATATTTTTGTAAGATTTAGGGATAAGGGTTATCTACTGGCCTCAAGATGAGTTGGAAAGTGTTCCTTCCTCCTCTGTGCTCTGAAAGAGTTTGTGTAATTTTGGTTTTTTTTCTTAAGTTTTTGATAGAATTCACCAATGAAACCCTTTGGGCCTGTCAGTTTTCTTTATAGAAGGTTTTAAAAATTATTATAACTTTAATTTAATAAATATAGGGTGACTGAAATTTTCTATTTCTTCTTGTGTCAGTTTTGTTAAGTTAATTTTTCAAGGAATTTGTTTACCTAAATTTTTGAATTTATTCGCATAGAATTATTTATAGTGTTACCATATTGTCTTTTTAATATCTGTAGGCTCTGCCATGATACCATTTTTCATTTCTGAATTGTTATTTTAGAATTTTTCTCTTAACTAATCTTGCTAGGGGATTGACAATATTTTTAGCAGCTTTATTTGAGGTACAATTTGCATTACATAAAATTATTTTAAGCATGTTCTTCAGTGATTTTTTAAAAATAAAATCATATAGTTATATAACCATTACCACAATCCAATATTAGAATATTTCTGTCACCCTTAAAATCCCTTATGTCCATTTGCCGTCACTCTCTGTTCCTACCCCCAACTCTAGATAACCGAAACAAGTTACTGTTACAATTGATTTGCTTTTTCTAGACATTCCATACAAATGAAATAATACAATATATGGCCTTGTGTGTCTGGCTTCTTTCATTTAGCATAATGGTTTTGAGATTCATTCGTTTTGTGGCATGTATCAGTATTCTGTTCACTTTTATTGCTCCATAGTGTTTTATTGCATGCATATAGCACATTTAGTTTGTTCATTTGTCAGTTGATGATGAACAATGCTGCCATAAATATTCACATATAAGTCTTGTGTTGACATATGTTTCACTTCATTTGGATACATACCTTTGAGTCAAATTGCTGCTAGACTGAATTCTAAAATGATTGCATTTTACATTTATGCCATCAGTATATGAAGATTCCAATTTCTCTACATTCCCCCAACATTTGTTAGTGAGTATATATTTTTATTTTAGCCATTCTAGTGCATGTGACAGTGTATTTCATTGTAGTTTTAATTTGCATTTTTCTAATGACTAATAATATAGAACATTTCCATGTGCTAATTGGCTACTCATATATCTTTTTTTCAAAAAAGATTCAAATCCTTTGCCCCTTTTAAAAATTGAATTCTCTTTTTATTACTGAGTTACAAGTGTTGCTTGCATTTTTGTGGATACAATTCCTTTATAAAGTACAGTATATAATTTGTAAATATTTTCTCCCAGCCTGTGGGTTATCTTTTCATTTTTTTATGGTATGTTTTGAAGTGCAAAAGTTTTTAATATTGGCAAAGTCCAACTTATCCATTTTTTGCTTTTATAGATAATGCTTTTGGTGTTACATATAAGAAATCCCTGCCGAGGTCATGAAGATTTCTCTCCTAAGTTTATCAATATTATTAATATTTCAAAAGAACCAGCTTTTGCCTTTGTTAATTTTCTCTATTGTTAGTCCAATTTTTATTACATTGATTTTTCCTCTTTTTACTTACTTTGCTATTTTTCTAGCTTGTTAATATGGAAACTTGTGATTTTAAGCTTTTCATATTTTCTAATATAAGCATTTAAAGCTATAATTTTTTCTCTTAACTATAATTTGCACTGCATCCATGGATTATGCTATGTTGTGTTTTTATTAATGTAACATTAAAAATGTTTTAAACATTTTCTTGTGATTTCTTTTTACATCCCTGATGTTTTAGAAGTGTATAGTTTAATTTTCAGTTATATGTGTTTTCTAGATATCTTTTTTGTCAAGTTCTGACTTTATTCTATTGTTGACCCTGATCTGATCACTATATACATTACATGTTTTGAAGCATCACTATGTGCTCCATGAATATGTAAAATGGTTGTCAATTAAAAAAATTTAAAAAGAATTTAATTTAGATATTTATTAGGACTTATTTTAATTATCATTATGGCATATGGTCTATGTTCATGAATACATCTTGTGTACTTGAAAATGTGCATTGTGCAGTTTTTGGATATAGTGTTCTAAAAATATCAATTAGATTAATTTATTCAGTAGTGTGTCCACATCTACAGTATCTGTAGTGGATTTTGTTTTATTAAGAGTTTCTGTGAGTTCTGAGAGAGGCATGTTTATTCTTTATCCACAGGCATGTTTATTCTTTAACCACAATTGTGGATTTATCAATTTTTTCTTTTACCTCTGTCTAGGTTTTGTGTCATCTGTTTTCAAACTTTGTATTTAAGTGCACACATATTTATGATTCGTATGTCTTCCTGATTATCATCATGAAACACCATGTTTAAACCTCTGATCATAGTCTCTGCCTCGAAGCTTACTTTGTCCAATATCAGTGTAGCCATACCACTTTTTTATGTGTACTTTTTTTGCAGCAAATACATATTTTTTATCCTATTACTTTCAACCTAATTTGGTATTTATATTTTAAATGCATCCTTGTTGATTGCATTTAGTTGGATCTTGGTGTTTTATTCAGTCTGATAATCTTTTTCTTTTTTTTTTTTCTTTTGAAACGGAGTCTTGCTCTGTCACCCAGGCTGGAGTGCAGCGGTGCAATCTCGGCTCACTGCAACCTCCGCCTCCCGGGTTCAAGTGATTCTCCTGCCTCCTCCCGAGTAGCTGAGATCACAGGTGTGTGTTACTATTCCTAGCTTTGTGTGTGTGTGTGTGTGTGTGTGTGTGTGTGTGTGTTTAGTAGAGACGGGGTTTCAGCATGTTGACCAGGCTAGTCTTGAACTCCTGGCCTCAAGTGATCCGCTCACCTCGATGGAGTTTATGAAAACTTTTTGATCAGCGTGTTTTTTTTTTTCCCAAATTGAAGGGAATTTTTGTCCGTTATTTGTTCAAATACTGTTTTTGCCTTATTATTCTCACCCCGATTACACATAAATTAGATCACTTGATATGTTTGCACATTTGACTGTAATTCTGTTATTTTGTTTTAATCCTTTTTCTCCTCTCATTTCTTCAGATTGGATAAATATTTTGACTTATTTTCAAGTATTATTGATCTTTCTTCAAGTTGAGTGGTCCTTTTTTCCCCCTTGACATTTCCATTTGCTGTTAAGACCATTTATCAATTTCTTCTTTTACCTCTGTCTAGTTTTTGTGTCATCTGTTTTCAAACTTTGTATTTAAGTGCACACATATTTATGATTTGTATGTCTTCCTGATTATCATCATGAAACACCATGTTTAAACCTCTGATCATAGTCTCTGCCTTGAAGCTTACTTTGTCCAATATCAGTGTAGCCATACCACTTTTTTATGTGTACTTTTTTTGCAGCATATATATATATTTTATCCTATTACTTTCAACCTAATTTGGTATTTATATTTTAAATGCATCCTTGTTTATTGCATTTAGTTGGATCTTGGTGTTTTATTCAGTCTGATAATCTTTTTCTTTTTTTTTTTTTCTTTTGAAACGGAGTCTTGCTCTGTCACCCAGGCTGGAGTGCAGTGGTGCAATCTCGGCTCACTCCAACCTCCGCCTCCCGGGTTCAAGTGATTCTTCAAGTGAATTTTTCATTTCAAATATTTTACCTTTCAATTACAGAATTTTGTTTGATGCTTTTTTGTAGTTTCAAATTTTCTGCTGATATTCCCCTATTATGACTCTCTTTCCTTGAGGTTCTTGAAAATATTTATTATAACTTTTTTAAAGTTCTTGATTCCTCATTCAAACATTTGGGTTATCTCAAAATCTGTTTCTGTTGCCTGATTTTTCTTTTGACTGTGAGTCACATTTTTATGTTTCTTTGTATATGTAGCATTTTCCATTGCGTTAATATGTTGCAAGGATTCTGAATTCTGTTATCTCCCCCTGAAAAGTTAAGACTTTTGTTCTAGATTAATTTTTGCACCTACTGGCTGACTACCTTGAATTTGGGAAAGTTTATTTGTACACTTTATTAGGGAAGCTCTGTTTCAATTTTGCAATTGATCTTAGTGTAAATTTGTAATCCTAAGGCATACCTGCACTTTAAGGTGTCTTCCTTCAGGAGTTTTCATGCAAAGCTCAAAATATTTACCAAGCGCCTTCACCATGTCAGAATTAAAACTCCAGACCCTGACTTTTTAATGACGGACAGGTTACGAAATATTTGGTAGCTTTTTCAGCCTTTCACCTGTTTGTTTCTGCCAGACTACTTGGACTTCCCTCAAGCATCTACTGTTCAGGGATAAGCCCAGGATTTGTGAGGAGATGTATGCAGATTTCCTCCCTCTGTCACCTGTTCTGTTCTGGTATTTCCCTTCACAATCTCCAACCGCTTTGGCATCCCTGACATTTGGCTTTTCAAGGCAGTGAGACTGCAGCTTTTTCTTGAGTTCTGGCTGCTGTGTGCAGTGCAGACTCTGGAGTGGCCTCAAGGGGAAAAGCCATTTAAACATAGATATCACCCAATATGGTTCTCTTCTTTCAAGGCCATTGGATTGTCTTCTGTTTCTGTCTGCTTTTGGTAGCTTTCCAGTGCCTTCTATTAGTTGTTTATATTTTTCCAAGAGTTTATAATTTTTAACTCTTTATGCATCTGCCTCCTATGTGAGGGTCTAGGGAAGAGATCTCCAGGTGGAAGAAAGAGCAAATGAGAAGCCCTGAGCAGGACTGAGATGAATGAGCTGGAGTGGAAGCTGGAGGCCCATGGGCTGGAATGAAGTTTACATCCAGGGATCCCTCTAAGCCATTGAACTTCAGCATTTGCTCTGAGTGAGAGATAAGAAGCTGTCAAATGGCTTCCTTAGAGAAAAAATGTTATCTAATTTTTTGCCTTGTACTCTAGGAAGGCAAGAGAAGAAGCAGGTAGACCAGTTAGGAAGCAGTTATGACTGGTAAGAGATGATGATGATTGATCTGGGTCAAACAACATGATTTGTTGAGAGCTTCGTATGTGCTGTGTATGATGCTACCCACCTAAGCTAAGCAGCTGTGTTCCCAATCTCCTTCTTGCCTTGGCAGGGGACACAGCTTGAGGACTCTCTTGCTACATAGAAAAACACATGAGGCTGAGCATGGTGGCTCATGCCTGTAATCCCAACACAGGCATGCTGAGGCAGGAGGACTTCTTGAGCTCAGAAGTTCAAGATCAGCCTGGGCAACACAGGGAGACCCCATTTCTACAAAAAATTTAAAAAATTAGCCACATATGGTGGCGTGTGCCTGCGATCCTAGCTACTGAGGAGACTGAGGTGGGAGGATAACTTGAACCTGGGAGGTTTAAGCTTCATTGAGCTGTAATTGTGCCACTGTACTTCATTCTGGGCAACAGAGAGAGACCCTATCTCTAAACACACACACACACACACACACACACACACACACAATAGGGAAGGAAACTTGATTAAGGAAGGCTGGTCTAGCATAAAGCTTTGGGTGAAGGATTTACTTGTGTGTGCATATAGCCACATACCTAGCTGTGTAAGTCATTACAAATGTCACCTGGCTAATGTTCATTAATGATTAGCTAATTATAAAGCTGCCATTCTGTCCTTGGACTGATAGCTGGTTTGTTTTACAGAAGGCAGTATCTTTGGTAGAGTTGCTTTATCATATCAAAAAGGGTAGTGTTTTTTTGTTTTTTTTTTTCTTAGCAATAGCTTCAAGAACAAAGAAGATTAAACAAACACTATCGAATGAAAGAACCAAGCCCAGTACCTGGCACATAATAAGTGAGTAGAAAGCATTACTTGAAATTAGATTTACTGCTTTTTTGATTAAAAAATACTCTTCCAATTTAATGTCTTAAGGGTCCTCTATAAAGAGTACAAATTATAAGTTAAATAAATACTATATTGGACCAAAATCAGAAGTAGAAACTTGCATACCTTCTCTTGATTTGTTAATTACTGAGAAGTTATTTGTGGTCTTGACCTGATGCATGCATTAATACATTATGTGTGTGTGTGTGTGTGTGTGTGTGTGTGTGTGTGTGTGTGTGTGTATGTATATTTTTTTTTTCTTAGCTCCCTTTACTTCTACCTTCTCTCTTTCACTCTCTCCTTCCTCCCATTCCTCCTATCATTTATTGAGGACTAACCAAATGTTCTAGTCACTGTTCTGGCACTTGACGTGCAGAGCCTCCTGGTAGCCTTCAGTTTAGTGCAGTGATTGAGAGCACAGCCTGAGAGCTGGACCCATTTGCATTCCAGCCCAGCCTCAGCCCCACAAGCTGTGTGATCAGAGGCATTTTACCAAACCTTTCCAAGGCTTGGTTTACTTATCTGTCAAATGAAGATGGTGGTGCAGTTTTCAGGCTGCAAGTGAGTGTGTAAGGTCACTTAGCTCATAATATGGTGACACATTTCACAGGTCTCATGATCAGATGAGGAAGCACATAGTATCATTCGGCCTTTTATACATGTCCACTGGTTACCTGTTCTTGGTAACAGGGTGAAAGCTGGGGTAACAAGTCCTGCCGGGAGACTGTAAGAGGTTGCATGGCACTGTGGGTCAGAGTACCATGGATCCAGACCGCCTGCATGTACATTCTGGCTCTGCCACTTATTAGCTGTGTGCCATTGGGCAAATTATTTAACATCTCTGTGTTTCAGTTTCCTCACCTGTGAGATGGGTTAGTAATGCTACCTATTGCATAGAACTGCAGTGAGGATAAAATGAGTTGACCCATGCAGAGTCCTTAGAGCAGTGACTGGCACTTAGTAAGCTGCATAGAAGTATTGTCTATTAATACTTGCATTGATTGTGAAACATAATTTAGCATTGCTAAGAGGCTGTCTTTTCAGGAGCATGGAGTCCAAGTGCCCATTTCCTGTACATTTGGCTCAGATACCCACCCCTAACCCCTGCACGCAGTCTCTTTTCTGTCTGAGTGGGACACGTCTCTTTCCCCTGCAGCACAATCACTCTTTGCCTCCCGCTCCGTCCTGGTCTGCCATCTGCTGACCCATTCGCTGCTCCTGTCAAGTCAAAGATAGCGAGGCCTTTGTGGAGTGCCCAGGCAGCGTGTCATGTCCCAGCGCTGTTGTACATCTTGTTTCAGAGATATTTTGCTGTAATGTTCTGTGACCTTTTCCATTGAGTGAGGTAGTTGGAAAGGCACTCAGTAAGGGAAAATTGAGCTGTTTTATTCCTCCCCAAGGAGGCTTCTGTTTCCTTTCCACCATTCATTTGAAAGCTATCATTTTCTTGATTTTATAGCTGAAAAACACCATTGATTCACTGGGTGTTAGATGCTAAGAGTTCTCCTATTGACATGCCTATTGACAGTTTTCAGTATATTCTGCGTCTAATTATCACTGTTGGCTAAATGATACACCTTGTGGACTTGAGCGATGGAGTCGATAGCTCTCACCACATTGTTCTAGTGCTGCCTATTGAGCCTGGTGTCACGGCGATGTGATTTATGTGATCAGAAAGAAAATTCCTGTTGGTGTGCTGCATAATTAAAGCAAGCGCAGAGTGACTGGTGACAAAAAATCAGGCCTGCCGATGTCATCCCCAAATGAGGAGAGATTTCTAGAGTAAGCAGCTGCGACAGTGAAGAATCTCTCTTGGCATCTTCCGCTTTGCAATTTTCAAGGGTTCGATTTTCCTCCTGGCCCTGGCTGAGGGCTCCTCTTCTCTCCCTTCCTGCTGCATTGTGGTCAGAGCTTCAGTACCTGTGTGCTGCCATTCCGAGGCCTGGGCCCTGGGGCTCGCTCTGGGAGGGGCTCATTGTTGCAGACAGGGGCTGTTCATAGAATTTGGGCTGGCAGCAGCCCACATTTGCAGGTAGGGAAGATGGATGGCTCTAAAATGGCTTGTCCTTTGTATAAGCCGGTGTGAGTTTCTGAGGTTGAGATTAAATGTTGGGAAGGCCATTTTCCCTGTGCATGAGAGGAGTGGTCCCTGCGTTGACATGGCGGGTTCTGAGAGGAGTTGATGGTGGTGATGCTGGCCAGCCTCAGGCAGGACTGAAGTGCAGGTGGCTGACAGATGGCAAAGACTGGGCATGTAGTAAGCAAACAACTCTGGTGTGAGACAGTGTGCCCTGTGAATCCCACCTTCTGCCTCAACTACTCCTTTACCAACACTCTTCCCAGAGGCTCTTCAGAAGATCCGCGTAGTCAAGGACCTTGCCTTCTTCAATGCTGGTGTGGTGATGATTTTCCGTGAGGCCAGAGTCAAGTGATCTAGCCTCCATAGACTAGTGTGTTCTCCATATCTGAAGTGAACGGGGTTCCTTTTAGCCCTAAAGTACTGTGGCTTATTGAGTTGGGGCTTGGAATAAGGGTTGGAGAAAGTAAAGGTGTTCATCCGAGAGGTCCCCTGAAGGAATTCAAAGGCCAAGCTGCCACTGCCTGAGGGGAGTGCTTCATGTGTGCTGCTGATCTAAGATGCGGAGTCTCTGGCTTCGTATGGCACTGAAGGAACCTTGGAGGTTAGAATATGTTAGCGAGATATTTAATGAGACATACGAACAGAACATCTGAATCAAGCCAACAGAGTAGACATTTCCAGGCACCTGAGTTGGGCAATGAATTTGGCCTGGTGGCTAGCAAAAGTCATGAGTAGAATGGGGATTGGGTGTTGGTGGGTGATTGGGGCCATGCAAAGGAGTCAGGATTCTGAGATTTTGGGTAGCTGAGATTGTGACAGGAGGGACTTTTGAGGTCAGTGATTCTAGATGGGTTACTTTCCTGGAAGCCATATGCCTTGTGTGGCCACTATTACCATCAATTTCTACTTAATGAACCTCTGTATGTGGCACTTTTGCAGTTCAGTTTTTCCCCATGCACAAGGCCAGAGAGATTTTGTGACTTGAGTTCCTGTTTTCATCATTGGGATTTTTTAATATAAAAGTTTTGAGACTACTCAGTGTTGTATTTTTGAGGATATACTGATACTTTATAATTAGGGGTTGTGTTAGGCCATTCTTGCCTTGCTCTAGAGAAATACCTGAGACTGGGTAACATAAGAAAAGAGGTTTAATTGGATCATGGTTCTGCAGGCTGTACAAGCATGACATCTGACATCTGCTTGGCTTCTAGCGAGGCCTCAGGGAGCTTTTACTCATGGCAGGAGGCGAAGTGGGAGCAGCGATGTCCCATGGCAAAAGCAGGGAAAGACAGAGAGGCAGGAGGGTGCCACACACTTAAACCACCTGATCTCTTGATAACTCTTACTCACTTTTGAGAGGACAGAACTAAGCCGTGAGGGATCCACGCCTATGACCCAAACACCTCCCACCAGGCCCCACCTCCAACACTGGGGATTGTAATTCAACATGAGATTTGGATGGGGACAAATATCCAAACTATATCAAGGGCCCATAGTGCTTTGTCTTCGACACTGAGTGAACCATGGAATGTGTCAGCGTTCTTGAGAATTCATATCTCTTGTACTTTGCTTTAGTTGTTCATGTTTATTTATCTGGACTAGTTCTGAAATTACCAATGATTCTGGGTAAGGAGAGATATTCCTCTGTAACTGTGAAGGACCTTTGAACATTCTGATAGGATTAATGATTTTCTTCCAATGTGTCTGTAATAATCACTAAACATGTCTCTGTGAAGACTCCTTTGTACATTAAAGTATTGTTAATGCAACATAGTACCACCAGAAGACTCTGGGTGATTGATCGGGGTAAAGTTGATCATCTGTCTGTTAAAGTTCTTTTTTTTTTTTTTTCCATTCTTGACAAGTGGTTCAACTTAGAAATCCCGAGTACCCCTTACAAATTGCAGGCTACCTCGATCACCTGTGATTACAGAACATGGTTGGTTTGCTGTGTGCTAGGGCCCCCGTGTCTTAACCACAGCTGATTTATTTTAAACACTGGAAATTGCAAAAAAAAAAAACAAAAAAAAAACCACACACAAAAAAACCTACCTTGGGAGTTCTTTGACCCCACAGTTCTTCCTATTCTATGTCTTAGGCTCTTAAAGTGCTTCTGCTTTCTGCATCTGTCTTTCCCCAATTCAGAAGGTACTTCCCGCTGGCAGAGGCATCACTCAGTAAATTTTAGGGTAGTATAAGAATTGCTCTGGTTAGGTTGATATATAATTTAATTTTCCCCAGACTGCCTCTGGCCTCTGCCTGTTTAAGCTCTGGAATCCCTGTGGGGGGTGAGTGTGCAGAATATGTTCTCACCTCTCAATTCATTGTGACTTTAGCTGGAGGTCGGTCCTGTTGCTGTTGTTGCTCTGCATCCCAGCAAGTAGAAGCAGCATGTGAGATGGAGTGAGCAGTAGGCATATGGCCAGGGTTTGTGTGTGCAGAGGGATGCAGCACAGGGAGGGAAAGCAGCATTTTCCCTATGGGATTGTCAAGAGAAGTCGAGCCCTTCCATGGAGCACAGAGGCACAGAGAATCAGACAGGGCATGGGCCTGGGCAGCCTGGGGCCTGCCTGGTGAGCGATGGGGCAGGATGGCCCACATCGCCTAGCCGTTGGCAAAGGGTCTGAAATTCAGTGCTTCCCCCAAGCAGCCTAGCTCCTTCAAATGGCAAATTATTATTTTTCTGTTCTTTTCTGTCTTCGGGATTGTATTTGCATCTCAAATGTGTGTAAAGGGAATTTTGCACATTCGACAAACTTTTACTTTAAAGGCAGCAGGTTGGAGAAAGGAGCTCCATCACATTAAATGCTGGCTATTGTGCTTTTCATTCAGCTTGATGAACAGTGGCCGAAAATGGCAGGGGATTAAACTGATGTAATGACAAGAATTCATATAAGAGGCTGTGGGAATGGGGCAGAAGAATGCTGAGGCTTTGCAGTATTATGGTGTTCTTTGATCTGCCATAGATGGAAAACATAATGTACCTGTATTTATGTTGATTCTAAATAGGGAGTGTGTAAACAGAGGCATGTCATTTTCCCTGCAGTCTTCAAGTTGAAATTACACAGCTCCCATTTCTGAGCAATGGACATATTTCTGAGTAATGAGTTAAGTGCAGTTTTTGAATATTTGGATCTTATTGTACATCACAATAAGAGCATTTTTGTTGCTCAATTGGGTTCCTGTTACAGAGGCACACAGTATGTGGGCATTTGTGAATTATTCATTTGCTAAAGGGCATTCTTCTTATTTTTAGGAAAATTCACCTTTGTCTTGGCGAATTTAAGCAAAAACAACTGCAATCCCGAATAGAATAAACACCTCCTATTTTCAGCCTCATTCTTTAGTGTGGGAGAGCCGCAGATGAGATGTCCCTGCCTTCTGGAGAAATACATATGTGTCTTTCATCTGGGAAATGTCTTTCTGGGACAGCACCAGCTGGAAGATGTCACCTGGGATGACCAAAGACTTGATCAATTGACAAGGGGAGCGTCAAAGGTGTCTGAGAACCATTTATATTTACTGTGTTTGAAAGCACTTTGGAGGGCAGGGCGTGCGTCTCGTGCATCTGTATAATATGAAAGCATGTTTTGTGAGGCACATCTTAACATATGGTTCCAGAAAAAGGAAGGTGGTGCCCTGCGCTCAAACTTTTTCTTTTCTATACATAGCTAGAAAGTCATCTTTCTATAATCATTTGAATAATGATGTTCACATTTTTTTTATTGTTGTTGAGATGGAGTCTCACTCTGTTGCCAGGCTGGAGTGCAGTGGCGTGATCTCAGTTCACTGTAACCTCCGACTCCTTGGTTCAAGTAATTCTCCTGCCTCAGCCTCCTGAGTAGCTGGGATTATAGGCATGCACCACCACGCGCAGCTAATTTTTATATTTTTGGTAGAGACAGGGTTTCACCATGTTGGCCAGGATGGTCTCGATCTCCTGACCTCGTGATCCGCCCACCTCGGCCTCCCAAAGTGCTGGGATTACAGGCATGAGCCACCATGCCTGGCCTGATGTTCATACTTTTTAAAGGCTTCATGAGGAATTTCCCTAATTTCTTAGAATACTGCTTTGGTCATCTCCACAATTATGGTAGGAAAATGTGGACTCAAGGCCATCCACAGTTTTGACTGACTCTGCTCTGCACAGAAGCCCCTGGACCAGAATGTCTCACCTGCCATTTGTTCCCATCCCAGCCTCACATTTGTGCCTCTGTGGAGGCTGTGCCTTCTACTAGAGGGGCCCACCCTTGCTGGCTTCTGCCCACTAGCTGCTGCCCATCCTCTGGGGGTCAGCTTGTTCCAGCTCCCCCACCACCTTCCCTGCAGGCTTCATAGCCACCTCCCCAGAGCTGAGTGTGTCCTGTCAGTAGCACTTGGGGAGGATCAGCCACCTTGCTGCCAGGTGGCCTCTGCGTCTCACCTGTTGCACTCTTAGCGTCAGTGATGGAGGGTAATAACACTAATGATAATGGTAATAATAAATCATTTATTCAGCCTGCTTTTACTGATTGCCTGTTGTTTGCTACGGGTGAGGATGGAGTGGTCATCAAAAAGCAGACATGGGCCAGGCGCAGTGGCTCATGCCTGTAATCCCAGCACATTGTGAGGCTGAGGCAGGCAGATCACCTGAGGTCAGGAGTTTGAGATCAGCTGATCAACGTAGTGAAACCCTGTCTCTACTAAAAGTACAAAAATTAGCCAGGCGTGGTGGTGTGTACCTGTAATCCCAGCTACTCGGGAGGCTGAGGCAGGAGAATCGCCTTGAACCCAGGAGGTGGAGGTTGCAGTGAGCCTAGATTGTGCCACTGCACTCCAGCCTGGGTGTCAGAATGAGACTCTGTTTCAAAAACAAAAACAAAGAAAGACAGACATGGACCCTGGATTCATGGCACTTCATGTTCCAGTGGGAAGGATAAACCAACCAGTAGTCACTCACGTCAGTGGAAGGATGTTGACTGACAGGTGGTGCGTGAGACTGTGAGGGCTTGCGAAGGGGCATGTGAACCATTCAGGAGGTCAGCGAAGGCTTTCCTGAGGACAGAACCAGCTACATAATTTTCAGAGTCCAATGCTAAATGAAAATGCAGAGGTCCTTGTTTAAAAGTTATTGAGCATTTTATGGTGAGTGGTGGCAGCAGGGTATTAAATCAACTGTGGGGTCCTTCTGTGCAGGGGGCCTTGTGCAGCTGTGCTGGTTGCATTCTCATGAAGTGGGCCCTGCCTGTGGAGTGACATTTGAGCTGAGATGTGAGGGGAGAAGAGGGTAGGAAGATGGCTCCAGGTGGACGAAACAGCATGAGCAGAGTCTCTGGCAGGAAAGAGGTTGGCACATTCAGAAATGATGAAGGGGCCAGCGTAGCTGGAGTTCAGAGAGCAGGTGGGGTGTGACGAGGCCAGGGCAGTAGAGTTGGTGATAGGGAAGGCAAAGCAGAACCCTACACAGCTACTGAAGTGTCCTGAGCAGGGAGCTAAAGACACTGGGTTTGGATTTTGCAGTCACACCGGCTGCAGTGTGCAGGGCAGACTGGGTAGGTAGCAGGAGCGAAAGCAGGGCTGTTCGGAGGATGTCAGAGCTGTCCAGTTGAGGGAGGGCAGGGGCTAGTCCAGAGTGGTGCTGGTGGAGGGAGAAGGTGTGCAGGAATATTGAGGACACCCAATATTGGGCATAGTGGAGCTGAAGGAACAAAAGACGCCAAAGATGACATCTAGATTCTGGCTTTGAACCCCTGAGTTGAACCTCATGAAATCACCAACATTCTGCCACTTTTGATCTGAAGAAATACCAATTTCACACAACTTGTTCTGATAGATGGGTGGTTGGTGAGACATCCCTTTACACGGGAATGCTTAGAGGATCAGAGGGGTTTGCTTTGTTTTTGCTTTGGTGGTGGCAGGTATGAGAGACAATTACAAACTGTGTTCTAGACACAGTGAGCTTGAGGTGCCTTTGCAACCTCTAAGTGAGGGTAAGGAAAGAGGTGGACTATATGCATCTGGAGCTTAGAGGAGGTGCCTGAGCAGGAGATACAGTTGTTGGAGCAGATGCTGTATAGACACCTTATCAGGGTTACCCTGTTTAAAACTTGCAAACATCCTGTAAAGAATGTACTATTGTATTCAGTTTCCAGATGAGAATAATATGGCTAAGAGAGGTTAATTAACTTGCCCAAGGTCACACAGCCACCAAGTGGAGGAGCTGGGTCCAGGGCCCAAGCTCCTAATTACTGTGCCTACTGCCTTCTCAGTGGTTTCCTCATATCAGGATGCACAGCTCTTTGTACTGAGTAGATCCTTAGGAATTCCTTATTGGATAAATACATTTAAAATATTTGGTGGAAATAATGGTATCTTCCCTTCTTAATAGGAGATTCTTGAAGGAGGTCCCAAGGCCCCAAAGTGTCAGCAACCATAGATGGAATTTACATGGTTGCCTGTCCGGTTATTCTCATCACACTTTCCTCTCCTTCATGGGCAAGCTCCACCCCCACCCCTTGCTGAGGTCTGAACTTTGTAGAGAGCCTCAGTTGTGGTCATAGCAACATCTTGCAGATGAATCCATTAATGATAAGTTAGGCTTCTCCTCTAGTATTCTTGGGGTGAATTTTATAGGATTTTGACATTTTAGGGCTAACAGCTGCCTCAGGTGCTCCTGCGTTCCCTCAGGAACCCCTAGGACACATTACTAAATCTTGCTGGGCCTAGGCATGGACTCAGGATCCTTCTCAACATGGTACTCATCTCATTTTAGGACTGAGGGCACTGAGATCCAGAGAGATGTTACTTCAACAATCAGTTAATGCTAGAATAAATCTGTTTGCTTATTAAATCAAATAAAGTAGATTCTAGTTCAGTCCTTTTACAGGTAAGGATGCTGAGGGCCCGAGAGGCAGTGACTTGCTCATTTCTGGTGGAGATGGAGCTCATGCTCCCATTCCTACCTCCCATCTAGTCAGTGGTCCCTCCTTGGGCCTGGAACACATGGCAAATCCACTTGCTGTGTTGGCTCATTCAGCAAAACGGAGCACATCTGGTTGTGGACATGCATTTTTCATCAGCTGTTCCTCTGGAACTTCCCTCATCATGCTTGTGGACAGTGAATTGAATGATGTGAATTATACTTTATTAGGATTGCCTTTTGATACAAGTATTTCTTTTAGGCTGCTTTGTGCCCGCTGTGATGCCCACCCTGGATTTTATTCCCTTTGCCCTTGACGTTGAAGTGAAACATATTGTTTCCCTTTAGAATGCCATTAAAAGTCGATGATGACCTTTACAATGACTAACAGTTTCTAAGGGGCTTTAATTGTGATTTTTTTTTTTTTTTTAGCAGAGCAGCATTAGTTTGCTTCGTATGTCTTTTGTATCAGGGAATCAATAAAAACTCCTGCCTTTTGTTGATGCTATAGGAGATTTTATGCCGATGACAAGGGATTTGATTTAATATTCTCTTTAAATAAGATCAACACTGCTGCAGTTATAAACTCTTCGAAAAACTGTCAAGCCCATCAATGTAGCATGAAACAAAAAGTTAGCAGCCTGGTATAAATTAGCACGTGCAATGTGTCTTTGGGAAGGGTGGTACATATTTACGATTGTGTGTTAAAATATATATATTTAGAGATTTCTTTCTGCTCTTTCGACCGTAAGTGGGAAATGCAGAGAGGAACATTTCATTACCACCACCTTCCAAACCGCAAACTTTCTTTGCCAGTTAATGATTTTCTGGGGCAATTCTGAACATGGTGACATGATATAAACAGGTATTTATGATCTGTGATACAATCCTTCGTGAGTATGGATTTATAGTTAAATGGTGCAGTGGGAATCCAGCCAGAGATTATTGACAGAGCTTCTAGAATCCATATTTTGTCTGTTTCCATTATTCACATACATTTTCTTTTGAGTTCTGATTATCTGTGTAGTCTGTGTTTCCTGGTTTACTTGAGAGGTGAGCATAAGACTTTGAAATTCAAGGGCATGTGTTCTATATGCTTGGGGGCCATATGTTCTGTACATCTTGACCCTGCACCTCTTCCCCAATATCTTGCCATTTTCATTCAACAGCGATTAGGTTATGTGATTAGATCATTCCATCTCTCTTTGGCTTTGTCCCGGGTGAACCAAAGTAGGATCAGAGCTGATGGACAAGAAATGTTTGGGGTGAGCACATGGGTACAGTCGTGGCAGTGTCAGAGACCTGGGAGAGTCCAGAGCTTCCTAGATGAGAGTTACGTGGCTCCTGGGACAAAGTGAGGCTTTTTCAGAACAGCAGCAGACAGGTGAGGGATCACTCACGGGCAATGTGGATCATGTTAGCAGGATAGGAATGGATAGGCAAGAGTCTGAGGGGCGGCAAATCTGAGGTCAGGTCATCCAGAGAGAAGGTCTGCCTTGCACACTGGGAAGATTGCAGTGGAGCTGCTGGTGGCATCAGGAGGGCCCTGGGAGGTCACTGCTTCCATGACTGGAGGAGGTCTACTCAGGGTTGCTTCCAGTGCCGACCCACGGGGAGAAACTACCAGACCAGAGTTTCTTGAAGTATCTTCCCTGGAGGGTCTACATCTTAATCACTTGGGAGTTCCATCAGAATCTGTTGTGAGGAAGCTGAGAATCTGTATTTTATAAAGCTCCCCAGCTGATTTCCATGCAAACCAATAAAGCTTTGAACCATCGCTTCGCACTTAAGGAGTCTTTCCAAGTTAGAACAAACTTAGGTCTCCTTTCATTTTTTCCGAAAGAGTTTGGGTTTATATCTGGAGAGAGAGTGATGCTCTTTGGACGATGTGGGACAGATACGCGTTACTCCACAGGTCCATTTGAGAAAGTGATATTTGCCAGAAAATATACAATATGTGTTTTCTTTAGGTTATATTTGTTGTATTATAGATACAACTTTACATGCAGTTTCAGATATCCACATTCGCTGATCGTGAACTCCCTGTTGAAAGCTCTTGGTTGGAAGACAGGGTTATATTAATTCTTGCTACCTTTCACTGATTACCCTATGCTTGCTCCAACCATTTGTGTTGAAGACAGGATCAAGATATGACCTCTAGTTACTGTCCTAGAAAAATCTCTGCTGGGTCAGAATGCTGAATCTTCATTATGCTAATAAACACCTTGATGAAAATCGAAGCGTGTGGCCCCCATTCCAGCCAATAAATCCATTTGTCACTATTGGAAAGCATTGTAATTCTTGAATTCCCATTTCTGCTTTCATTTGAATGTTTGCCATTCTTCCTTTTGCCTTAGTCCTACATATGTGAATCATTTAGGAATATGATTTATGCAGGGGGAAGAGTGAAGAGGTTCCTTCTGGACACTGGGCCCTTGAACTTGAAGATCCTGCTTTTCTGTCTGGAAGACATGGCCCTAATATACAGTGGCTCACCAAAGCAGGTATTAATCTTGTTTTCTTGAGAATTCTTCATAGGCATGAGTCACTAGCCAGACCACACATCAGCTGTCATCTGCCCAACGTTTTTGTCATTTTGGAGGAGATGAGTGCAAACTGAGAAAGTCTCTGCTTGCTTCCCTGGGTGGTACTTATGCTGTCTGAATGTTCCTTTCTGGGATTTATTAGTTAGTGATTTTCTTTTCAATAAACACTTGTAGCATACTAGTGTGCTTTCCTAAAGGGGAAAATAATTTGGCAGCCTTATCAGCATGTTATTGGACTTTCGTTTTGTTTGTAATCTTAAGACACCTTTTTCCCACTTAGCCATTCAGCAACATTTTCCCTTCCCCAGCCTTGGCCCCGCCACCTGAAACGTTCATGTTCTTCCTCTAAGACAGAATACCAACCAAGTGCAGGCAGCCGGTTGACACAACCAGATCAAAAGGCTTTGAATTCTGAAAATGATTCCCCTCTTGGTATCAAGCCCAGTGATAAAAGCAAAGCAGTTGTCATCTTGAAAACAGAGCTGTATACACAGCAGAGCCTTTCCAATTAGCACACTTAAGATGCGTGTTAGAAATGATGGGAAGTGGGATGTTACAGAGTGAAATGCAGGTAATAGGGCTTTAAATTTTCATGTTTCAGTTGATTTTTTTCTATTGCAGTTTTAAGAAAATTGTTGCACATTATTGAAGCTCCTAAGTGCATCTTACCATTGCTCTTCTGTTTACAATAATATCTTCCAAAACAACAGAAATGTTGGTCACAAAAAAGCTTGTACCCATTGGTTTTCCAAGTAGAGGAAGAATAATCTATTATTCAAAATTTTCCTACCATGGATGAACAAATCAGTTTAGGTGGCTTTTCTGCCTGCTACCAGCCAACTACTTCGATGGAATCCCTGAACTGAACAACCTGGCATTTTTCATGTTCACTAGACTCAGGCTTAGAAATGGAGCCTCCTCACAGGATCCACACAGGCATATGGAGAAATTAAAGCCAAATGTCCAGCAAAAACCAATGGGTGTGTTACATAAAGATACCAGAGTTATTTAAATATGTAACTTACTCACTAGAATGTAGGCTGCTAGAAGTCGGGGGAAACCTATTAATTTTGAATCTCTGGTGTCTAGCATGGGGCAGCATAGAGTAATAATTACAGTTGTGGTGGATGTGATTAGTACTCACCAATATTTCCAGTTCCTCTCTCCTTTTGTGTACATGGGAGAATTATACTTTCCTTTCCTCTTGAAGTGAGATGTGCCTTGCTTTGGTCAAATCAGTGGGAGCAGAAGTGATTTGTGTCACTTCTAGGTAGAAGCATTTAAGACCTAGTAAATGGCCCTTGTGTTATGGTAAACCCTAAAGCCTTTTATTGAGAAAGCAGCATTATAAAATGTTGGAGACTCTGTTAGTTTAGGTCAGTGAATAACTACAGTCACCAGAGCCCCTTTCCACCAGCCAACCCACACTGGACCTGTAGAATGAGAGAGAATTAACCTTTTGTTATTTTAAGCCACTGAGATTTGGGACTTGTTATTGCAGCCAAAATAATCTAACATATTTTGGCTGATATACTAATGAACATTTATTCAGTGCTGTGTGCTTCAAGTATTTTTATGTATTAATTCACTTAATCATCTCTATAACCCTGTGAAAAAGATACTGCTGTTATCACCATTTTGCAGGAGAAGTCACATGGGTGATGAGATGTTTAGTCACTTGCCCAAGATTGTATCTCTAGTAAGGAGCAGAACTGAGATTTGAACCTAGGCAGACTGGTAAATAATAAATGGTGAATGAGTAAGTCAAGATCAGAGAGTGCTTTGTGATTTGCTGCAGCTATGATCTTTCATGTGACATCATTGGAGGAGGTACCGATCAGTGTCATCTGTCCCAGATCTCTCTGCTACCTGTCATTTTTCCATTATGGTTTCTTACTTTTAGGTCTTGAAAGTTTTCGGCTTTCTATCTGCCTATATAATTCACATAGTGCTATGGTGGACAACACTCTGTAATGGTTTTTGGAAAGCTAGGTACTCCACAAGAGTGCATGAATCGTCAGAGAGGAGGTCTAGAACTCTGGGAGAGCTAAGGAGCAATCAAGGACTAGAGCTGCCCTTTGGCTGAGGGTTCCTTCATTAAGACTAGTGCCTGCCATGTTGTGCTGTGAGCCCAGAGAAGACGAGCATCCTGTGGGAGTTCCCACCTGTCGAGTTCATCCAGCCTTTCCAAGCAGTAGTGGGAGATAGGATGAGAGATAGGATGACTGTGGGTATGCTCAACTGTTTGTTGCTTCCAAAAGAAGATGAGGGCCAATTTCCCAAAAGGGTAAAAGGAAAGAAGTTGTGGCATAGTCTGAGAGGCTCAAGAGGTTTGATTTTGCTCCTTTGTTCTAATATGGTTTGGTCAAGGTGGTTTAGTGAAGCTTTAGGGAACTTCTTATTGTAAGTAACAGAAGCCCATTCAATGTTGTTTAAGCAAAAAGCAGGATTTGTTAAAACAATGTAAAATATAGGGTCCTCTTATGGATCCCCAATCCTGGATGTATAGCGAGTCCTCATGGAGGACTGGAACAAGAAATTGGGAAGCTCTCTGGAGGCACAGCTCCCTCTTCAACTTTTGGAGGTTATGCAAAACTTCTCTCAATTTTCTCAGTACATTTGAGCTCTTCTACCTGGTTAGTCTTCTCTGCTGTCATAGGTTCAAGGGCAAACATGGCCATGATATAGTACCTGAGCTTACGGATCTTCAGTTCAAATAACCATGAAAAAGTGATTAGAAACTTTAACTTCCAATTCAACAAACTGGGAACAGAAAATTTGATCCACGTTGCATGGTCTACTCCTGGCCTCATCATCGGTAGTGGTGGGATCATACCTGACATTTGTTCAGCAGCATATGTTGATTGCCTAGGATGTGACAATCACTGGGTTATGTGCTGAGGATGTGGAATATGAATAAGGCAGTGCCTCTGTCTTTTAGATTCTCCTGCTGCGGAGGGGCATGTGAGGCCAGAACTCAACCCAAGGGATCCAATTGGACCCATGCCTAACAGTTAGAAGGAGCCACATTTTGTTTTAATATAAGGAGGTTTTAATAGCTACTATTGTGAGATGGTGAACTCACTGATGCTGAAATTATTTCATCTGAGATAGGATGATCATCTCTGTAACAGGATGTTATCTGAATAATTCTCTCCTCTTCCAGCAGGTTAGACCACATGACCCTTGTTCTTTCCAACTCTGTGATTTTAAGATAAACCATGTGATACAGTCTGTAGAAATGAAGGGGGAAAATATGTGCTAGAAGTGGTCAGAAAAGTCTCTTTAGAGTAATGAAAACTTGAATTTATCCCTGAAGAAAGAGAAGGCACATAGACACAGGAGAAACAATATATTCCCAGTTGGCATAGTGAAATATGTAAAGACACAGAGACAATGGATGTGGTATGTATAAAAGAGAAGACACACATCTACTTTGTGTCTTTAAGAAGCTAGAGGAAAATAAGCGTTTGGGAGGGTATTGGAATGATACAATTAGGAAAGTGGACCTATAGCTATAGTATCGGAGAACCAGAGGGAACTTGTTTTAGGTAGAATATTATTTGCTGTAAGAGAACACCCAAGAGAAAGTGACTTAAGCAGGGAGGATATTTCATTATCTCATGTAAGAGTAAGACTGAGTTAAAGAATTAAGGGATTGCTCCAGCAGATGACGTCAGGGACCAAGACTCCTTCCATCTTTTTTCTCTGCCCATTTTAGCATCTTGGCTTGGTGCTTACACTTGTTTCCTCATAGTCACAGCCTGAGCATGATGGTTCCATGAATTGCAGGTGGACACAACAAGATCTGGAGAAGTGAGAGGGATGTGTCTTTCTGTGCATCCCTTTTTATTTGAGATATCCTTTTTCAAATGTCCTCCAGAAAATGTCTGTTTGTGCCCCATTGGCCATGGTTAGTCACATACCCACACCTTAGAGTTGGGGGAGTTAGAGAGGAAGGCAGGCTTTGCTAGTAATGAGGGGGTTTGTGGGGTAAGAGTTGTGGGGTCAGCCGCTAGTGGTATTGCTCCCAGCCAGCTCTTGCAGGTCATCTTGCTCCATCACCTAGTTTCACTGATAAAGATAAATCATAACTGTCATATGTCAAGTATCTGTTATACACTGGGAACTCTGCAGTATTTTGTTTTTACTCTTGGCAGCAACTTTTCCAGGTAGATCATGTCATTCTCACTTACTGATGAGGAGACTGAGTGGTGTGTAGGTGACTCAGATACTTAGTGCCTAGAGAGATGAGATCTTATTTGAATTTTAGAATCACAGAGTCTCAGTTTTGAAAAACGTTTTAGCCCAGAACTGCCTTCTTCTCCAGAGGTGCCCAGCCCTACCTTCAACATCCCTGCCCAGTGGCAATGGAGCCAGCTTTTCAATATTTGCAGAGACGAAAGTTTTCTGACCACTGGTCCAGTGTTCTTTCCAAACCGGATCACTGGCAGAGCACAGACCTGTCATGGGATAGAGGATAAGTGCTGGTTTTCTTCTGTGGTTCCACCTCCCCACCCCTGGGAGGGATCTTTTAAGATACTGGCTGCTGGCACTAGTGATGTCATGGCAGCTGTTATTGCAGGGCACGTTGAAATCCATTAGCAGGCATTCAAGGCCCCTCATGAGTAAAGTAGGGGCAATGTAAAAAAGTTAGTTTGGCTTCCCCAACTTCCTTAATCCCAAGACCCCGTGCCAGGTACTTGTATTTTCTATTTGCTAAATGTTAGTTGAAACAAAGGGCTGTTTTGTTGGGTTTGTGTTTCTCTGTGGAAAAGATTACTCTAGGCAAATTTTAGAAAATGCTTTTAAAAAGAATCTTGTGTAAGTTGAAAACAGAGGGAAAGAGAGTAAATGTCTTGATGGCTTTTTATTACAATAAAAATTGTAGTGAGAGCTCTTTCAATTCCCTCCCTCCTCCCATCTACTAAACAAACCTTTGTCTGTGGGAGGAGGATTATGTTTAAACAAGAGAGCAAGGTGGGAAAGTGGCATTATTTGAGAAGTCCTAGTGCTGATAAGTTTGTGATCAGTGACTTCTTGAGTACTTGTCAAGATTAAATAGGTGCTTTAAAAGTAAGAATTTGCTATTGGTGGTTGTGGGAAGGGATTACCTATAGATCCAATAGGAAACCATTTTGAGTCTGTAATGTGAAATTTTGGGGAGTAGAGGAGGGTAAAGGAAACAAAATTCAAGCAATGAAAATATTTCTTTTTGGTAGGGGAAATGCTTCTAGAGTTCAATTGCTCTCCTCAGATACCTTTAAAATTGCCTTACCTTTTTTTGACTATGATAAAAGGACCTCTTAGGCATATGTGCCAATTATCAGAGATTTTCCCTGACAATATGATAAATTTTCATACTCCAGTGAAATTTGGTGATTGGCAGGTCATTGGGTTGGCAGTTGTGGTTCTGGTAATATCCTGGATATGTTGGAACTTGGGATAGCTCTCTGGAGGACATGATGCAGGTAGCCTTCTGGTAGTCAGGAGGACCCCAGCTGTTTCTCCACATGGCTCCTAAAACAGGCAAGAAAATGGTGGGTCTAGACCTGTACTGTCAAATATGATAACTGCTAGTAGCCATATATGACTATTGAGCACTTAAAAATATGGCAAATTGAGATGTGCCATAAGTGTAAAATACACACCAAAGACGTAGTAGAAAAAAGGATGTAAAATATCTCATCAATAATCTTTTATTTTGACAAGAAGATGTAACAATTCTAAATATACATGCACCAAATACTAGAGTGCCCAGAATCATAAATAATATTAGACCTACAAAAAGATGTAGAACCAATACAGTAATAAGGGGGACATCAGTAATCTACTGACAACATTAGACAGACCATCGAGGCAGAAAAACAACAAACCCTGGACTTAAATTGGACTTTAGACCAAATGGACCTAATGGACATTTACAGACATTCTGCCTTACAACCACAGAATCTACATTCTTTTCATCTGCTCATGGTGCAGTCTCAAAAATTGACCATATGCTAGGCCACAAGGCAAGCCTCAATACATTTGAAAAAATTGAAATAATGTCAAGTACCGTCTCAGACTAGAGTGAAATAGAACTAGAGATCAACACCAAAGGAACCCTCAAAACTCTACAAACATATGGAAATTAAATAATCTGATCATATGTGATTGTTGGGTCAATGATGAAATTATGTGGAAAAAAAACCAATTTTCTGAAACACATGAAAATAGAGACATAACATACCAAAACCTCTGGGATACAGCAACAGCAGTGCCAAGAGGCAAGTTTTTAAAGGATTAAATGCCTGCATAAAAACATAGAAAGATCTCAGATTAACAACCTAACCTTATACCTAGAAAAACAAGAACAAACTAGAAAAACAAGAACAAACCACACCCAGAGCTAGCAGAAGAAAAGAAATAACAAAGATCAGAGCAGAACAAAATGAAATTAAGACCAAAAAAGCCGCTCAAAGTATCAATGTAATGAAAAGTTGGTTTTTTGAAAACATAAATAAAATTAATAGACCACTAACTAAATTAGCAAAGAAAAAAGAAGAGTCACATAAACACAATCAGAAAAGTTAAAGGTGTCATTACAAATGGTATAACCAAAATACAAAAGATCACCAGAGACTATTGTGACCATCTCTTTGTGTACAAACTAGAAAATCTAAAGGAAATAAATTACTGAAAACATACAACCTCCCAAGGTTGAACCAGGAAGAAATAGAAATCCTGAACAGACCAATAATGAGTAGTGAAATTAAATAAGTAATAAAAAACCCTCTAACAACATCAGAAAAATTCCAGGACCAGATGGGTTCACAGCCGAATTTTACCAGACATACAAGGAAGAACTAATACCATTCTTTACTAAAACTGTTCCAAAAATTGAGGAGGAGGGAATCCTTCCTAACTCATTCTATGAAGCCAGCATCACCCTAATACTAAAGCCAGGCAAGCATACAACAAAAAGAGAAAACTACAGATCAATATCCCAGAAGAACACAGATGCAAAAATCCTCAACAGAACACTAGCAAACTGAATCCAATAGCACATAAAAAAGATAGTATACTGTGATCAAGTGGGTTTTATTCCAGGGATGCAAGATTGGTTCAACACACACAAATCAATCATTGTGATTCACTGCATGAACAGAATTGAAAACAAAAATCATATGATCATATCAATAGATGCAGAAAAAGCATTAGATAACATCCAGCATCTCTTCATGATAAAACCCTTACTGGCTTGGCGTGGTGGCTCACGCCTGTAATCCCAGCGCTTTGGGAGGCCGCGATGGGTGGATCACGAGGTCAGGAGATTGAGACCATCCTGGCTAACACGGTGAAACCCTATCTGTACTAAAAATACAAAAAATTAGCTGGACGTGGTGGTGGGCGCCTGTAGTCCCAGCTACTCAGGAGGCTGAGGCAGGAGAATGGTGGGAACCTGGGAGGCGGGGCTTGCAGTGAGCTGAGATCACGCCACTGCACTCCAGCCTGGGCGACAGAGAGAGACTCCATCTCAAAAAAAAAAAAAAAACAAAAAAAAACAAAAAACAAACAAAAAAAACCCTTACCAAACTAGGTATAGAAGGGACATACCTCAAAATAATAAAAACCGTGTATGACAAACCCAGAGCCAACATGATACTGAATGGGGAAAAGTTGAAAGCATTCCTTCTAAGAACTGGAACAAGACAAGGATGCCCACTGTCACCACTCTGATTCAACTGGAAGTCCTAGCTACAGCACTCAGTCAAGAGAAAGAAATAAAAGTCATCTTAATTGGGAAAGTGGAAGTCAAATTATCGCTGTTCACTGATGATATAATATTATACCTAGAAAACCATAAACCCTCCTAGAAAAGACTCCTAGAGTTCAGTAAAGTTCCAGGATGCAAAATCAATGTACAAAAACCAGTAGCATTTCTGTACACCGGTAATGATTAAGCTGAGAAGCAAATCAAAGACTGAATCCCATTTACAGTGGCTACCAAAAAACACTGAAGAATGCATTTAATCAAGGAGGTGAAATATCTCCACAAAGAGAAGTACAAAACACTGAAGAAAGAAATCATAGATGACACAAACAAATAGAAAAACATCTTGTGCTCCTGGAATGGAAGAATCAATATGATTAAAATGACCATACTGCCCAAAGCAATCTATAGATTCAACCGAATTCCTGTCGAACTACCAATGTCACTATTCTCAGAATTTAAAAAAAAACTTAATATGGAACCAAAAAAAGCCTGAATAGCCAAAGCAACTCTAAGCGAAAATGTAACAAAGCTAGTGGTACCATATTTTTTACTTCAAATTATATTACAAGGCTATAGTAACCAAAACAGCATGGTACTGGTATAAAAATTATACTTGGAAAAATGGAACTGAATAGAGAACCCAGAAATATTACTTACTTATAAACAACTGATCTTTGACAAAGTTGACAAAAATATACTCTGGGGGAAAGGACACTTTATTCAGTATAATTTTTT
Organism: Gorilla gorilla gorilla; assembly: GCF_029281585.2. Taxonomy (NCBI): domain Eukaryota; kingdom Metazoa; phylum Chordata; class Mammalia; order Primates; family Hominidae; genus Gorilla; species Gorilla gorilla. The sequence continues at coordinate 39,932,304 of NC_073232.2, read as the reverse complement.
TTTCAGAGACAGGGTCTTACTCTTTCACCCAAAGCTGGAGTGCACTGGTGAGAGCTCAATGTAGCCTCAAATTCCTGGGCTCAAACAGTTCTCCAGCCTCAGACTCCCAAGTAGTTGAAACTACAGGCATGCACCACCATCCTGGCTGATACCCTATCCAATAAATAATGCTGGCATAATTGGAGAGCCATATGCAGAAGAATGAAACTGGACTTCTATCTCTTACCATATATAAAAATGAGCTCAAGATGGATTAAAGACCTCAAACTACAAAAATCCTAAAACCTAGGAGAAACTCTTCTGGGCATTGATCTAGGCAAATAATTTATGGCTAAGTTCTCCAAAGGAAATACAACAAAAGCAAAAATAGACAAATAAGACTTAATTAAACCAAAAAGCTTATGCACAGCAAAAGAAACAATCAACACAGTAAAAGGACAACCTACAGAATGGGAGAAAATATTTGCAGACAATGCATCTGACAAAAGGCTAATATCCACTATCTACAAGGAACTCAACAAAACAAACAAACAAACCAAATAACCCATTAAAAAGTGGGCAAAGGACACGAACAGACATTTTTCAATAGAAGACATACAAGCAGCTAACAAACATGAAAAACTGTTCCCTATCACTAATCATCAGAGAAATGCAAATTAAAAACACAATGAGATACCATCTTCCAACAGTCAGAATGGCCATTATTAAAAAGTCAAAAAACAACAGATGGTAGTGAGGATATGCAGTAATATGCAGTAAAGGGAATTCCCACTCATACACCGTTGGTGGGAATGTAAATAAGTATAACCTCTATGGAAAACAGTATGGACATTTCTCAAAGAATTAAAAATAGAACTACCCTTTGATCTTGCAATCCCACTACTGGGTATCTACCCGAAAGCTATACAATCAACCTAAGTATCCATCAATGGATGATTGGATTAAAATGTAGTGTGTGTGTGTGTGTGTGTGTGTGTGTGTGTGTGTACACAGACACATATATACCTACATACATACACACCCACACACACATACACACACACACCATGGAATGCTACTCAGCCATAAAAAGGAATGAAATCATGTCTTTTGTGGCAGCATGGTTTGAACTGGAGGCCATCCATTATCCTTAGTGAAATGACTCAGAAACAGAAAGTCAAAAACTACATGGTCTCACTTATAAGTGAGAGCTAAGCAATGGGTACACATCGACATACAGAGTGGGATAATAGACACTGGAGACTTCATATGGTAGGAGGATTTTGGGAGAAGGATGAAATACCACCTCTAGGATACAGTGTGCACTATTTGGGTGACGGGTGCACTAAAAAACCCAGATTTCACCACTGTGTGATATCCATGTAACACAACTGCATTTGTGTCCCTAAATCTATAAAGAAGTTAATTTCAAAAAATATTTTGATTACATGTTGATTGTATTTGGGATATATTAAATAAAGTATATTATCAAAATATTTTTTTCTACCTGTTTCTTTTTGCCTTTTTACTGTAGCTACTAGAAACATTTAAATTATCTTCGTTGGCTCATATTTCTATTGGGCAATGCTGGTCTAGACCAGGATTCAGCGAAGTATAGCTTACTGTCTATTTCTGTAATTAAAGTTGCCCACTTGTTTATGTATTGCACATGCTGTGACTGCTTTCATGCTATAGTGGCAGAGTTGACTAGTTGCAACAGAGACTATATGGCTCACAAAACCTAGAATATTTATCATCTGGACTTTTACAAAAGAGGGTTGCTGAACTCTGATCTAAATAATTCTGGAAGACTTGGCAGGACCTAAAATCAATCTAGGAAACCCTGATCCTTACTCTTGTAGGTCACACTCTTAGGTAAGGAAGAGAGAACCAAGGATTCTCCTGACACTTTAGAGGTGCTTCTGGCTTTTGCTCCCTCTTATTCCTAAACTACTTTATCTAAACAAGCTGTAAACTTTCACTCCCTTCCTGCTAAGAGCCTGGAAGGAGGGATTGGAGAGCCAGCATATTGGCTCTGCATAGAAGGCAGATTTGGAGCATTTTACCACCCAGTGGAAGACTATGAAAACTTTGCTACTGATTCATGCATTTCTAAAGGTTTTCCAGTGGAGACACAGAGTAAGGGCTGAAAGGTAGGGACAAACATATGGACTGACTTAAGAGGCCCAGTGACCCCAATGAGCAGCCATAGTACATTTAAATAATTTGGGGTGGTAAAGATATTTTAGACCCAAGAGGTTTCATCAAGAACCTGTTTCAAGGAGGTGTGTAGACCTAACACCTTCATTATCAGCTGACGCCATAAGCTTTGGGGAATGGAGAAGACTGGAAAGGAGATGTGGAACACAGGATAGAAGGCACAAGAGGCTGGAGCTTATCTTGCCTAGACCATAGCCCACGCCCGAGACCGCCCTATGGGCATGGGCCACTGGAGGGTAATCAGAGACTTTGGTGTGACGCCTCCTTAAAAATCTCTTCCCACTTTCTTCTCCCAAAATAAATACATTTTCTAAGACAAGACCCTGAATCAGAATCAGTTTTTCTACAAACTTTGGGTGGTGTTAATTCCTGCCAACACAGGGCAAAGCATATTACAGTGAATGGAGTTACAGTATTCAGAATGAATTATAGGATGCTAGGCACGTGATTTACCACCTATAGTAAACAGGGCTTCACACATGGTGTATTTCTGCTGTGTTGGTTAGTTATTAACTGCAAAAAAGGGGAAATTCATTTAGAAGACGTGCTCATTTTTTATGAGGTAAGGCTGCCTGGAGATGCATGGCATTTTAAAGCAAACGAATTCCTGGGAGAGCCCGAGCTTACCACCCAGAAATGTGGCAAGGAACAAAAACATTTACACCAGTTTAATATGAATGGTTGAAGAAAATATCTATTGCACATTCAACATGATATATGAAACCATAACCTACTCTTGTGTAGTAAGCTACAGAACCATTCACCTAACAGATTACTATTCGAGTTGACATTATTCTGCATCTTTTCGATCTTCTCTTGCCAAGTGCTGGAAACTGTCAGAGAAAGCCAGCCAGATACATAGGCACTGTTGGCCTGGGGGTTGAGAACTCATAAGACTCTTGAAGGCGGAGGTTACCCAGTGACCCCCTTGCTGCAAACTATAGTGGAAGTCAAAGGATGACAGCCAACATAAACAGCGGCTGCATGTGGAACGTCAAAGTCAAGACAAATAGAGGTGGGACTTTCTCTGTCTCCTGCTCCCTTTCTAGTCTATAAAATGGAGCTTATTTCCTATCATCTAGTAGAAGAAAAAGTGCCATATGGCTTTGGGGGGCCTCAGAAGTGCTTCTTGGTTCATTCTTATAACATAGGTGGAATTTGACCTCCTCAAAAATTATTAAGGGGTGACTCTTGCTTAATCCTACTGTGATTTATTGGCTACATACTGGATATCAAAGCCAAAAGGAATCGTAGGAGACGTCTTGGTATAACTCTTTCTTCTCCCAGAGATGAAGAAGTTGGGGCCTCAAAAAGGTTAATGAATTGCCAAATGTCAAATGCTAGTTAAGTGCAGGACTGGTGCTAAGAATGCAAGTATATCTCAATTTCTGGCCCGGAGCTCTTGCCTTTTACCTTTCTGCTTGTGTGTGCACACACAAAGTTGCTTGCAACTGCTGGTTTCTTTTTGGGTAGAGTAATTAAAAATGACTTTTGATGTTTTTGTAAATTTGCAAATGGTCTAGGTCAGTGTCCATGTTAAGACACCTTACTCGGCCTGACACTCCTAATTGGTTTTAAGATTCTGGGCCTGTGGAGCTCTTTCTTTTAAACTATTAACTACGAAGTTTTATATTTCAACTCGTTCACATCTACTGAAGTGATAGCAGCAGTTTTATATGTGGGCAGATTAATGCACTTTGGGAATTTTAGAGAATTAACTTTACTGCCCAATGCATTTGTGGCATATTTAAGTAAACTAGAGAGGCAGATCCTTGCAAAAGAAAAAGATACTCTTTTTAATGTGAAATATATGGGTTTTGACATGACTGTAATTTTTAGACTCTCAAGAATTTTATTCTGATGTTTTGTCTGACATCTCTAAGCTCTTTAATATCACCAAAGAACTCTTGGTTTGTATTAATTCTGTTTCATTTGTGTATTTTATGTGTTTAGTGGTCATATTTGAAAAACATCTCTTGTGAGCGCTCTGTATAATTTTGGCAGAAAATTACTTTTTTTGTGTTTCTGTCATGATCCCCTGAGATCATTTTTGCATAAATCCGGCCTTCTATTTTCAGATACAAATCTGTTGTACAGATGATTCTTCTTAGAAGAAAAGATGCATTTGTAGCTAAAAAATGTAAATTACTTTTCATGGAAAATACCTCTCTGGGCCCCCATTTCCAAAATGTGATGATTGCACATCGCATGTTTTTGTGCGTGCTCAGGGGACTGCTTTTCTTACAATTAGAAAAGTCTTGATTGTGCAGCAGGTAGAATGGGGTGGCACGGCTGCTTCTGCAGCGTAGGTGAGTCAGTGGAGGTACCAGAGGAATAAGCAAGAGACCTTATGTGGAGGTGGCACTTCACTAAGGGAAGGAGGTCTTAGTTGTTGAAGTGGGTGTGTCATGAGCCTTCTTTACAGGATGGGAATGTTAACAGAGGACTTTTAGACCTGGAGACATTTAAACACAATTGCCATCCTCTGTTTGTATTTTCTTCTTGCTTGTGATTTTTTATACAGGATTCAAAGTTTTATTTTGTCTCTTATGGAAGCGTGTTTGGAATGAACACCCTCCTCATCACAAGTTTTATGAAATAGTGGAGGACAACAGAAACCTCTTCCTAAAATGTCTTCTGCTCAGTACAAGGGTTAGTGTTTGAGGGACTTTGAGGCACTGCTGTAAAGCAAAGTGCAAAAATCAACATATTCAGATTTGTGCCAAAGAAAGACTTGAGTTTGAGAACATTTACATCTGTTTTCAATAATTCCTCGCATATGTTGCAGAATGTACGTTATCCATCTTGTTATCCAGGAAATAACATTTGTTGCAAACAGTTTGCCAATTCGTAATTTTATTGAATTTGTTTATCGTGCTGTGGCTTCATATGAGGTCTGAAAGATGGTGATCTTTGGTGTTCCAGCTGTTGTAACATTCTGCAGTGGGGCCTTAATTCCAGGATGAGCTGGAATTCTTTGGAGGGTCTGGGCTTTCTGAGAACTACAGCGTAAGAGCTGGCATTGCTGATGGGCAATTATCTTTGGGGAACGCAGTAACTTTGCTTGTACATTCCTCAACCCCATTTTCATTTCTGGCTTTTAAATGTAGTCTTGGGACTGATGTGTTGAATAGCACTCCTTGTGTGCCCTATACTGTCTCCTTTGAAACCTGCCCAAACTTTTAAACTGTTTTTATGTTTGGTTTGAGAGGATACTGCTCCTCAGGAAAAAAATGATTATTTAGAACGACCCCAAACTATCTCAGACCTGAAAAGAAGTAAATTCTCTTCAACAGAGAAGCTAAGAAATATCTTTTTGCTACATAAATATTATCATTTTCTTAAGGAGTTGTTGGTAGGTGAAAAGAAAGTTCAAGCAGGTCCAAATTTATAATTTTCCTATTTTATTTAGCAGGCATTTTCTTTACTGAGGCTTATATTGTCTGCCAAAACTAGGAGGAAAAGAAAATATTAACAACCCTGAAAGCTCTTTCATTCTGAATTATTCCTTAATGTTTTTAATGATTTATTATAACCACACAAATGTGATCTTGGGGCCATTTGGAAGTTATTGAGTTTCCTTGGAGATGGGACTTGGCATTTTCCAAACCAGAGTTTGCTTTTGTGGCCTGGAAGTTGCAAGGCATATATATTTGGAAGACTAAAGATTATTCCCTACCAAGAAGTTTTGTCAACCTGACCTTCTCTACTCTTATGACGCTGCGCACACAGCAGTAATCTCTGCAGAGGAGAGCAAATAAAGTGAAGAAATATAGCAGTACGTGTTATTTTTACATCCTAAAGTAAATTCTCCAGCATTAAGGCTGACTGGGAATTTCCATCTCAGAGTTCTCATGAATGCTGCTCCACTTCGGTGTTGTCCTCTTGAATCTCTTTTTATTATAGGTCTTTGAAGGAGGTATTTCTTGTAATTTATTCAGCCAGAGAGATAAGTGAGATGTGGAATTGGGGAAACAAGGGGGTGGGAAAAGCCTTCTGGGGTCAGCTGTCCCTGCCATTCAGCCTGCAGGCTTTTTTTAGGTGCTGCAGCCAGTCAAGGTGAAGGACTAGTTCAGCTCTATTTAGAGAACAAGTGTTATCTAGGTTCTGTGTTATGAGATGACTTTTAGCACAAGATTCAAAAGTTAGTCTTGGCAAAATGGACATTCTTTGAATGTTGTTGGAGCTGAATGGCTCTAGATGGTGTGCTGAGCCCTTCCCATGAGATGATGTTCCAGAAGAATCCCAGAGATATGAGGCCATCCTCTTCAGCTCCACACCAAAGCAGGCATCCACTCAAGGCCAGCTCAACACTTCAGCTCCACACCAGAGCAGGCATCCACCCAAGGCCAGCCCAACAGTTGAACCCTTCCACTAGTAAGGAGCAAAGCAGCCTGGATCACGGCTGCACAGTTCTCGGGAGAACAGTTGTCTTTGTTTTAATGGGCTGTCTGTGGCCCTGCAGCTTCTCTCTACTGGCCCCAATTCTGAGAATGCAGTTTTAAAAATCACTTTTTGGAAAGAAAAAAGGAAAAATTCTAGGATGTTAAAAAATAATGTTTTTCTGATTTATTTTTACCTAAATCTGGTGTTCTGAGTCAACTTTCAAGGTCAATTCTGTTATTTTAAGGAATAAAATATATTTATTTATTCCTGTTTTTTCCCTTAGAATATGTTAGTAACACTTCTAAAGCATTCATGAAATATCTTAGGTTTGAAAGAAGATTCAGATATGTTAATTAAGTCTATCTATACTTCCCCTGGCTTGTATATTCTTTAGGGTAAGGGATACTGTCTTATGGCAAATTTTGGCTGGTACCATGTTCAGCACTTGGACTACAAAACAAATGTTTGTTGTTGAATGCATACATTTTTGAATAGGCCACTTTTTTTTTTTTTTTTTTTGCTGCTGAGAGATGTCAGTTGACTGCTTGTATCCCAACTTCATTGTGAAAAGATGTTTTTCTGCTATTCACTTTAAAAGCATCTGTTCATCCCAAGTGTGCAGTGAAAGGGCTTCCCTCCTTCCACCTCCTCTCATCATGGATTTTCTTTGATTAGTTATCACTGGATCAAATTATTTTGCAGCATGATGGAGTGGGAAGCATTTTTGAGCCCTAGGTCAGCCACTTACCTGCTTATGAGCATTACTTGGGAAAATATATTGAACCACCTTAAACGTCCATTTCCCCATCTACCCTCCCTTGAGGGGCTGTTGTGAGCAAAATGGCCTGTGTGAAGCTCTAGTAACCCAGCAGATGCTCAGGAGGTAGAGATGGTCATTTCGCATTATTCTGCTGGACTTGACCCTACATCTCCTGCTGATCTTTGTGTATGCCAGGGGTTTGGGCCCTGTCTCCAAGTGCCTGCATTTTAGTGAACTTGGATTCTGAGATTCCATGTACATTAGTACACTGTATTAGTCTGTTTTCACGCTGCTGATAAAGACATACCTGAGACTGGGCAATGTACAAAAGAAATAGGTTTAATTGGACTTACAGTTCCATGTTGCTGGGGAAACCTCACAATTATGGTGGAAGGCAAGGAAGAGCAAGTCATATCTTATGTTGATGGCAGCAGGCAAAGAGAGGGCTTGTGCAGAGAAACTTCTGTCTTTAAAACCATCAGATCTTGTGAGGCCCATTCGCTATCATGAGAACAATATGGGAAAGACCTGCCCCATGATTCAGTCATCTTCCACCAGGTCCCTCCCACAACACATGGGAATTATGGGAGCTACAAGAGATTTGGGTGGGGACACAGAGTCAAACTATATCATTCTGCCCCTGGCCCATCCCAAATCTCATATCTTCACATTTCAAAGCCAACCATGCCTTTCCAACAGTCCCCCAAAGCCTTAACTCATTTTAGCATTAACTCAAAAGTCCACAATCCAAAGTCTCATCTGAGACAAGGCAAGTCCCTTCCACCTATGAGCCTGTAAAATCAAAAGCAAGTTAGTTACTTCCTAGACAAAACAGGAGTACAGGAATTGGGTAAATACAGCCATTCTAAATGGGAGAAATTAGCCAAAAGAAAGGGGCTATTGGCCCCATGCAAATCCAAAATCCAGCAGGGAAGTCAAATCTTTTTTTTTTTTTTTTTTTTTTGAGACAGAGTTTCACTCTTGTCGCCTAGGCTGGAGTGCAGTGGCGCGATCTTGGCTCACTGCAAGCTCCGCCTCCTGGGTTCACGCCATTCTTCTGCCTCAGCCTCCTGAGTAACTAGGACTACAGGCACCTGCCATCACGCCCGGCTAATTTTTTCCATATTTTTAGTAGAGACGAGGTTTTACTGTGCTAACCAGGATGGTCTTGATCTCCTGACCTCGTGATCCACCCATCTTGGTCTCCCAAAGTGCTGGGATTACAAGCGTGAGCCACCATGCCCGGCCAGGGCAGTCAAATCTTAAAGCTCCAAAATGATCTCTTTTGACTCCATGGCTCACATCTAGGTCACACTGACACAAGACATGGGTTCCCATGGTCTTGGGCAGCTCTGCCCCTGTGGCTTTGCAGGGTATAGCGCCCCTCCTGGCTGCTTTCATGGGATGGCATCGAGTGTCTGCAGCTTTTCCAGGTGCATGGTACAAACTGTTGGTGGATCTACCGTTCTGGGGTCTGGAGGCTAATGGCCCTCTTCTCATAGCTCCACTAGGTAGTGCCTCAGTAGGGACTCTGTGTGGAGGCTCCAATCCCACATTTCCTGGCCACATTGCCCTAGTAGAGGTTCTCCATGAGCTCCCCACCCCTGCAGCAAACTTTTGCCTGGGCATCCAGGCATTTCCATAAATCTTCTGAAATCTAGGTGGAGGTTCCCAAACCTCATTTCTTGACTTGTGTGCCCCTGTAGGCTCAATACCACGTGGAAGCTGCCAAAGCTTGGGGCTTCCACCCTCTGAAGCAATAGCCCGAGCTGTACCTTGACCACTTTTAGTCATGACTGAAGTGGCTGGGATGCAGGGCACCAAGTCCCTAGACTGCACATGGCATGGGGACCCTGGGCCCAGCCCATGAAACCATTTTCTCCTAGGCCTCTGGGTCTGTGATGGAAGGGGCTGCCACGAAGACCTCTGACATGCCCTGGAGACATTGTCCCCATTATCTTGGCTATTAACATTTGGTTCCATCTTACATTTCTATAGCTGGCTTGAATTTCTACTCAGAAAATTGGATTTTCTTTTTTACTGCATCATCAGGCTACAAATTTTTGAAATTTTTATGCTCTGTTTCCCTTTTAAAACTGAATGCCTTTAACAGCCCCCAAGTCACCTCTTGAAGGCTTTGCTGCTTAGAAATTTCTTCCACCAGATACCCTAAATAATCTCTCTCAAGTTCAAAGTTCCACAAACCTCTAGGGAAGGAGCAAAATGCCACCAGTCTCTTTACTAAAACATAATGAAAGTCACCCTTGCTCCAGTTCTCAACAAGTTCCTCATCTTCATCTGAGACCACCTCAGCCTGGATTGTATTGTCCGTATCATTATCAGCATTTTGGTCAAAGTCATTCAACAAGTCTCTAGGGATTTCCAAACTTTCCCATATTTTCCTGTCTTCTTCTGAGCCCTCCAGACTGTTCCAACCTCTGCCTGTTACCCAGTTCCAAAGTCGCTTCCACATTTTCAGGTATCTTTTCAGTGGCACCCCATTCTTGGTACCAATTTACTGTATTAATCTGTCTTCACACTGCTGATAAAGACATACCTGAGACTGGGTAATGTACAAAAGAAAGAGGTTTAATTAGACTTACAGTTCCATGTGGCTGGGGAAGCCTCACAATCATGGCAGAAGGCAAGGAGGAGCAAGTCACATCTTATGTGGATGGTAGCAGGCAAAGAGAAGGCTTGTGCAGAGAAACTTCTGTTTTTAAAACCATCAGATCTCATGAGACCCATTCACTATCAAGAGAACAACACGAGAAAGACCCGCCCCCATGATTCAGTTGTCTCCCACTGGGCCCCTCCCACAACAGTTGGGAAGTATGGGAGCTACATGAGATTTGGGTAGGACACAGAGTCAAACCATTTCACATACTCTCCCTAGTTTCCTGGCTAAATAAGGTGATCACATATCATAGGTTTTCTGTGGCTATCTCATTTTAAAATATGTTGTCCTTTTGTCCTCTAAATTATTGAAATGTCAAGAAAATCGCAACAATTTGATGTCTAGTTTTAGAATCTCCCAGCCAGCCCCTTGCACCAGAAAATAGCACAAACGACATTCTTTAATGCATCCTAATTTTAATCAGAAAACAGTTATCCTATTTCTGGCATATCATGGATCACCTGACTGGTACAAGAGAAAGAAGGGTTTTGTAGGGATATTGCAACCATATATTAAAGCCTGAAAGACACTGTGAAGAGCATCTCATATTCTAATGTCTCTGCCTATTAGGGTGGTGTAGCAAGAAGATGTATCTTGTTCATTGGTACTTTCAAGGGCTGTGATCTCTCCATAAGTAAGATTATCAGTGATTGGAGCCTTTTCCTCCTTTGATGATCTCTTCTCTTTTTGCTTAGTTTCCCATTGCTGCTGTAACAATTTGCAACAAACTTAGTGGGCAAAAATAACACAGCTATATTCTCCTTCTGTCCCTCCAAAATTCACATCAATCCTACGTGAAGTATACATTCACCCCATCCCAAGGTCACCAAAAGTTTCAGCCATTACAGCTTCAAGTCTAAAACCTCATCTACATCTCATCAGCTAAAAATAACAAATCTCATGATCTCAATAATTTAAATCAAGTATGAGTGAGCCGCTAAGTATAATCCATTCTTGGTGAAAATTACTCTTCATCTGTGGACCTGTGAAATCAGAAGTAAGTTGTCTGTCCCCAAAATACAGTGATGGGACAGGCACAGGAGACTGTTTATAGACATTCCATTTTAAAAGGGATACAGTGAAAGGGAAAAGGAGTCAGTCACCAGTCCCAAGCAATTTTATACGTGGCAGGGCAAACTTCTTTAGGTTTCAGGACCCGGGAATAATTCTGTGTGGCTTGAGGACCTGCGCTCTGGATTTGAGCTTCTACACTCTGGGCTTGAGGCTCCACCCACTGGGTCATCCTTCCTTTTTCGTGAAGGTAGGATGTGTTTGCAGCTGAGTAGTTTTATCAGCCTGTTTCTTGTCTGTAGAACTTGCCTACTTTACAGTCTTCTTTCATTTTATCCTTTTTATCCCTTCTATTCTAAGCTGACAGTATTTCTGCTAGTATAACATTCTCAAAAAACTTATGGTATCCAGTGTATGTCATGGGGATTCATTCCATGAGACAAAAGGGTCCTCCATAGCTTTTTCTGGATAATTCTATGTCTATGTCTGGCTTCTGTTGAGGTGGTTGAGGGGATTCATGAGTCACATGCCTAATCTCTTCAAAGAGCTTTCTGTGTGAAAGAATACTCTGATATTTTGACCCTTCTGAGTTATTTGCCAAAGGTTGTTCATTTACACCCTGGCTTGCTTTCTAGAGTATCCTTTCATGGCAGTGAACCTCCTAATTTTAACCTTCTTTGCAATCTGAATAGCTGAGCATTTCCCAAAACATCAAGTCCTGGCTCCTTTTTAATTAACATCCCTTCCCTACACTTATCTTTTCCTTCTTGCCTTTCACTATAAGCAGCAAGAGGAAACCAGATTGGACCTTCAACACTTTGCTTGGAAATTTCAGAAAAATATCCAACTTTATTGCTTTGAAGTTGTGCTTTCCATGTAACTGTAGGACACAATTCAGCAAATAATGCTGCCATTGAAAAATAAGGATCCTCTTCCAGTGTCCAGTGATATGTTCCTTATTTCCTTCTGAGCTCTCAGCAGCAGTGGCTTTAACATCCATACTGCCACTAATAGTCTGTTGATGATGATTTGGGTATTCTCTAAGACAGTGTTGGTTTCTCTGCGACAGTCTTCGCTTCCTTCTGAGTCTTCACCAGCGGAGTCATTCATGCCAATGTTTCTACTAACAGCCTGTTCAAGCCCATGTAAGCTTCTTCTATCATGCTCCTCAAAATTCTTCCAACTTCTACTTATTATCAAATTCCGAAACCACTTCTACTGTTTTAGATATTTGTTACAGCAGCACTCTATTTATAAGTGTAAAATCTGTATTCGTTTTCTATTGTCATTGCAACAAATTTCCACAAACTTAGTAGCCTACAAGTAATACACATTTGTTCTCTTATAGTTCTAGAGGTCAGAAGTTCAAAATGAGGCATACAGGGCTAAAATTAAGGTGTTGGGAAGGCTGTTTCTTTTGGGAGCCTCTGAGAGAAAAATCTGTTTCCTGTGCATTCCAGTGTCTAGCGACCACCTGTATTCCTTGTCTTGGGGCCCCTTCCTCCTTGTTCAAAGCACATCTCTCAGTTTACTGTTTTCATTACTATATCACTGTTTTCTCCGACTCTGACTCCCCCTGCATCCTTCTTATAAGGACTATTGTGATGACATTGGGTCCACCCAGATAATCTAGGGTAATCCTTTCATCTCCAGAATTTTAACTCAATCACATTTGCAAAGTCCCTTTTTCCATATGAATTCACAGGTTCTGAAAATTCATGGACATATTTGGGGTGGTGTTATGTAGCCTACCATACTGCTATTATTTCAGTTTTCCCAACTTTTAGAAGGTTGATAGATAGCACGTAGTAGTGGAAGGAACTAATCTGGGAGTCAGAAACCTAGATTTCAGTCCCACTTGGGCTACTAAAAGGTTTTATGCCTTAGATCAAGCCATTTTGCTTTTTTGGACCTCAATATCATCAGTTGTAAAGTGAGGGGATTAAACTGAGTGATGGCCAAGGCCCTTCAGGACTCTCTACTGTTATGCTTCTTTGGTTCTGGGCTTTCATTGCAATGAGGTGCTTCTTTAGAAATAAGAAATGGTGAGTTTTAGTTGCTGAACAGTTTAGAGTGAATTAGCCAAAATGGTGCTGCAGTTCAGTGCTAAATTCAGTTGAGGTGACTTAGTTTACTGTTGTTGTTCTTGCCAGATTATGGGCCTTTTACATACAGTAGTTGCTCATCAAACTCAATGGAAAAGCATTATCAAGCACAGTTTCTCTTAGAAGGCACTTGCACTGAATAAGAAAAAAAAATCCTCACTCTCTTAGTGTAGGGGTTCAGGGCGACTTAAATGGTAAAATCTGAGGTCTGAGTAAAGGGTTTCTTATGTTCTCTAGGGTGGAAGTTATGGCTGAGGAAGGATGGGAAGGTTTTCCGAAGGTCCGTGTCTCCAGTAGGAGAAAGCAGGTCCTTTGGAGAAAATGTGCATTGGCTTTTGCTAGATTCTTGCAGCTGCACAGAAGGCTGCTGCAGCCAACACATGTTATAGAGCTCAAGAGAGTTGGAGGTGATGTCTGATGCTAAGTCCTCCACAAGCAAACCAGGGAAATCAACTGAAGAAGAGGCCTCAAAGAAATCAGGTCAAGGAATTTAAGCACTGAGTCTAGGAGGATTCAGAAGAGGATATTTAGTTTTTCAGCTTGTCCTCTGGGACTCTATACCACTGGGGACTCATATACAATATTTCTGTTGTTGCTAAAGGGCAGTAAGTATGATGATTAGAATTTGAAAAGCAGTCCCTCTGGTAGGCCTTAGGATTTTCTAAACTGCTTTGCAAGGCTAGGTTAAATCTTGTGTTTTTTTAAAAGAGGAATCTTCTATTCAGCACACAAATGAGCACCCTACCTTTGAGCCTTTGTAATTTTACTCATGTTATTTCCTATGTCTGGAAATTCTTGTCCACATCTTTACCTGCTTACAATCTTCTCTGTCCTTCAAGGATCTGCTTAAATACCATGCTTTCAAGCAAAGCCTCTTATTTCCTCTCTCCGAATGATCTTTTCTTTTTCTTAAACTCCTGTTGAATTTTCAGTCTTTAATTTTTTAACAGCATTGGCCACAGTAGGAATTTAAATGCATGCTTTCTCTCAGGTGCATTATAATGTCATTGAGACATTTATTCATCTATGCATCTCTCATAGTACATAAAACTGGAGAGGAGGGCTTAATATGTGTAGAAAGAATGAATAGAAAAAATATCTAACTGTACATGTAAGCATAGACTCACTGGGTACATAAAATATAAATTAGTGTCCATAGAAATCTATATTGATATACTGATATCGATATAGATATAGATATTGATATAGATAGAGATGACTTAGTACTCAAGATAGTGCTGAGTGTTGATGTAAGAGATGTATAAGGCTTGAAACTCTAAGCCTTAGTAAAACCATATTCTGATTGTGGAGAGAATATAGCAAAATATTCATGAGCGATAGTATTAGGTGGGGTTAAATTTTGTGATACAGATAGTCACTACTCCTGTATTTCAGAGAAGAGGATGCTCTCTGTAAGCTGGAGTGGTTGGGGAGATCTTTGAGGAGGAGAAAGAATTTGAGTGAGCCCTTGAATGATCAAACACTTTTTCAGGTTTTAAGGTCTTCTTAGAAATGTCAAACATTTTCATGTTTGTCTATGGGACAATTGTCATATCTTTCATTTTAGTTGTTAAAAAATAGAATGGACAAAAAATGGTGCCAGTTCAAAATTAATTTACATGTATTTGTAATGCATGTTTTAAATTTTGTCTTCAACCAAGCTTAGGACACATGTGGATTTGAAGGCTCAAGAATTCCAAGTAACCAAAAGAGTATAATTGGATTGTTTATAACAGAAAGAAAAGATAAATGCTTGAAGTGATGGATACCCCGTCTACCCTGATGTGATTGTTATGCATTGTATGTCTGTATCAAAATATCTCGTGTACCCCATAGATATTTACTATCTACTATTTACACATTAAAATAAAAAAAAATTCCAAGGCTCCTTGGTGTGGACCATGGTTCTCGGAATCTGTGGAGTAGGACCTTAGTAAATACTTGTGTGATGGTGATGGATTTCTGGTTAAGATTTCTTGATTTTTACTCTTTTACCAATTTCTTAACTATGTCGCTAAGGTTTAGTTAGCTTTTTTTGTTGTTGGGTAGACATGTCCTAAAGGCTTTTTGTACCCGATCTCAGAAGCTTGTTTTTCAACTGAATTGAAATGTATTTTCAATTCAGTAAATGAAGTATATATAAAAACCACAATGACTAAAGGGGCATTTTAAAGAAGGTTAGGGGCAGGAAAATCAACTAAATTTGATGACTGAAATGTTCTATTTTTCAAATGTCCATAACATTATCAGGAGGGGAAAAGCCAGAAACCATTGTGATTAATCAAAACTGGTGATATATGAGCGTGGCTTTATCGAATATATAATATGATTATTTCATTTGTAAAGTGCTTTGCAATGCATGCTGAGTCAAATGCAATACAAATACTAATATAATATCCAGCATTGCAAATCCAGAGAAAAATGTATTGTGTATCATCTTATGAAATATAATTTCCAATGATTCTGAATAGTTTATATAGGGAACTTTTTTTCTTGCTTTTCATGCTTCTAATTAAATGACCAGAATAAAACAATCACTTGAAAATAAATTCTGAAAGATTATTTCTTAACATATTTTCATATTTTTGCCAGCTTCGAACTCTTGGATTCTAGCTGGCTTGACCTGATTTGTGTGGGTCATCCAGACTGTGAGTTCAGGTTTTTTTCAGGGATGAAAAAGTCAAGCCTCTTGCTTTGGCTGAAGTGTCTGAGTTTATGATAATGTAAATATTGCCTTGTTTGTCAAAACCAAGCCTGCATCTTGGCTTTCTTCGGGAGACCTGGAAGGAGCTACTACTTCTTAATTCAGCAAGCATTTATTTGTTTCCTACATTGTGATCACATATGTTTTAAGCATTCTTGGTAACACAAAGAGTATTTCCTGGTTTCTTGCCAACTTATTGGTTTAAAGTCCTGCCCAGTGATGAGTGAAGACGTGTATTTAAATACTGCTTTGTGTGACAGAAATTCCAAGAGTGGTAGATGATCAGGAAAGGAGAGACAATCCATGGATTCTAGTAGGTGGGAGAGCACAACTTGATATGGCCAGTGGCAATCCAACCCCAAAGACTGTGGGCAAGCTGGTGGATGGAGAAATACAATGGATGGTGCTCTGAAGGGTTTGGGGGAGTCAAAGGGAAGGGGAAAAAATCCTCCATGCCTATCCTTCACTTAGCTTTTTATTTTTAACAAATGAAAAATACGTAGAGCAGTTGTCATTTGTTAAAGTGTAGCAGAAAGAGCGAAACAGGCCAGTGGAGGCTTCATCAAGAATGCTCATTCAGAATGATGAATGTGGCTAAACACACATTTGTTCGTAAAACTTGCAGAGTGGCTGAGCATCATTAAGCATGAGAAATAGGTGCAGCATGCTGAGAAGAGAGTGGAGCAAACAGATGTTGTGAATTTTCACAGGCATCCTTCATCCACCAGTCCATCATTAATATAGTTGAAGGTGATCCTTTCTTTTTATTTAATAAGCACAAACAAAGTGCATGTGTTGTGATTCTGCTGAATGCACTTCTTTTTCTGAAGAAGTAAGGGCGTGCAAGAGTGGGGAGGATATGTAGACACGTCAGTTCCCTGTGCTCCCATAACATGATATCAGCCTTGGGGCACAGCTAGTGCAGAATACCACTTTTATTTTTCCTTTTTTTTTTTCACTCATCTTGCAGTAGCCCTAACTGCCTTATCACCCTGTTTGCTACCTAGCAGATTATCTGGATCTGCAGGAGAATGAAAAGCTTTATGGCTTTTGACCTTGCTACCTTCCAATTCTACTCCTTAGGATGCATCCAACTTTTTTTTTTTTTTTTTTTTTTTGAGACAGAGTCTTGCTCTGTTGCCCAGGCTGGAGTGCAGTGGTGTGATCTGGGCTCACTGCAAGCTCTTCCTCCCAGGTTCGCGCCATTCTTCTGCCTCAGCCTCCCGAGTAGCTGGGACTACAGGCGCCCGCCACTGCGCCTGGCTAATTTTTTGTATTTTTAGTAGAGACGGGGTTTCACCGTATTATCCGGGATGATCTTGATCTCCTGACCTCGTGATCCACCTGCCTCAGCCTCCCAAAGTGCTGGGATTACAGGCGTGAGCCACCACGCCTGGCCGCATTCGACTTTTATAATGACATGCTACAACTTGTTTGCTGACATCAGCTGGGTAGACACTTTTTTTCCCTATTGGCAGAACTTCATTGACCCTACCCTGTATCATCCAATTCTACTTCTTTCCCTTCCGTCTCTTCCTTTTTACTTCTTGGCCCTTTGCTAGCATAGATCTTGGCCTACATACCCTTACAGGCCTTCCTTCACTTGGAAGCACAGTCCAGGCTTCTCATCTTGATCCTTGGACCCTTGACTACCACCAAAGGATTGAGAACCCTCTCTTTTTTAACCTCATTTCCCAGTTTGTGAAATGAAGATGGTAATGCTTCCTTTCCAGGGTTGGTCTAAGTAAAAGCATTTTGTGAACTCTGAAAAGCATCCTACAATTATTATGAATGTTGAATTGTGATCTATTAAACAATGAGTTCTCTTTTGTAGAGTTTTCACTTAGGGAGTTGTCAACATCTGCTTAAATCCTCATGGTCTATTTGCCTAGAGCTTCACATTTAGTGCCAGATATGTTGGGTCTGTGAAGCTGTATCTGTTTTCACTGTGTGTGTCTGTGTGTGTGTGCGCACACGAGTGAGCACGCACGTGTGTTGTATGTGTCTGTTCATTTTCAGACCAAACTGGAGGGGAAAAAACCTACAAGAAGGCAGTGAAACTCCCATATAGAGCTTGAGACAAGATATTGCTTTATCTTGCTATTAATGAACTATGAAGAATAACTTATAATTTTACAGTTGTGCCTTTCTTCATTCAAAATAAGCATTATTGGGATCCTGAATACCCTAAGGCAGAAGTGAGGAACTCCGTAATAAGTCATTTCAAAATGCAAACTGTCTACTGGTAATCATAAATTTGTTTAACTTGTTACATGTACTTTTTGACCATGGCAGCTGTCTGCCTATGCTTTGAATTGGCATGTTGAGTTTAAGTGTGTTTGTGTGTGCTTTTGTTTAAAGACCAATATCTCTACTGTCATAGAGACCCATCTGAGTTAAAATTGCCAACATTGCCGGGGCTTTGTGACAGTGCTCATACATGCTGTAGCTCTGGGGTTCATCTTCAGCAGAATTCATAGACCAGATTGCCAGGCATTCACTTCGAAGCAAAGAGAAGTGTTATTTTAGCTAACATTGAGCCCACATTCTAGAGGCAACATGCTTGGTTCCCGAAGCCTTAGCAAGAGGACAAGATAACATATTTACATGTTGGATGTGTTTTAATCATCTCCTTCCATGGGCCTTCTCACTCTCAAGTGCAGCACATGTGTCCTTAAAGGCCTTGAGTAGCTGTGGATCTCCTATGGTTTATTATCGAACTTAAATATACCTGCAGTTAGGAATGCTATGTTTTGTCTGTGTGAATGATTGCCCTCAGGAAGAGCATATGCATGTCGACTCAAGCCAGTCCTGGGAGCCTGAGTCCTACCTTGTGGCTGCCACCCAAACCTTGAGAGCCCTGCTGTTCTCTCTGGTTGCTTGGGCACTTGGCCAAATGCACAGGAAAGTGGAGTATATATGTGGAGACTTTGAATGGTGTGGTTTGTCTTCCCACTTGATACTAGTTATGCCGTGAAGACTTACCTGTGAATGAGGTTTGGTGGTAACTTATGTTCAAGCCTGGTGATGACAGTTCAGCTGCTTTGAGATCCAAGCACCCTGTAGGTGATCAGTGTTATGCCAAGAGGAAAGGAGGGTTGGCTTTGGCACTTTTTGGTAACCTGCACCTTCTAAAAGAAAATTTCTTTATTGGAATGCATAGTCATCTCTGCTGGTGCCTCTGGAGTAGTGAGTGAGTGCTTGCTCCAGAACTGATCTTGGTCTCCATGCTGTGATCATCCTAGTTAGGACATTGTCACAGCTTAGATGGCTGTAGTACAACTAGCCCTGGGTTTGGAGGCCTGGAGTCACGTTTCCCCTCTGTCTCTGTTTCTTCATTGGTAGATGGAGATGATGGGGCTGAACTCATCGCTTGTTTAAAGTTCCTCAGTTATTTAGATATCCACGTTTTTCTGGGTCTTTCTCCATGCCAGGCATTGAAATGAAAACCATTGAAATTTTAACATTATCAATGAAAACTGGGTTTACTCTAAGTCGGGGTTGGCAAACTATGGTCTGCTGCCTCTTTTCATATGCCTGCAAGGCAAAAATGGTTTTTACATTTTAAATCATGGAGAAAAATCAGAAGAATACTTTGTGACAAGTGAAACTGATATGAAGTTCAAATATCAGTGTCCATAAATAAATTCTGTGCTTCTCATTAGTAAGCCTGTGTTATAAGAAATTATGCTCAATATTTATTATATTTTTAATTTTGTCAGTAAAATTTATTTGGCAAAGGAATTTTTTTCTCTTGTTAGTTTCTCCATAGTACCCTTGATTTTACCACTTGGCCTAGAAAGCCTGAAATATTTACTCTCTGGTCCTTTACAGAAAGTGTTTGCTGACCTCTGGTCTATGTTATTTCACAGTCTCACTAGATGAGTGGTTTGCAAACTGTGGGTCATGATCCACTAGTTTTTGGTGAAATCAATTTAGAGGGTTACAAACAGCATCTTATAAATAAATGAAATAAAAGAATTTTAAAAGACAGGACATATCAAAGTGCATTGCATGTGGTATGGTGAATGCTGTTTTATGAAGTTTTTCTTTCAGACAGGAGCGTGTTTGTATGTGTGTGCATGCTGGGTCACCATGTCAAATATAACGTGGGTCATGGCCCAAAGAGGTGGAAAAGGGTGGGTCATGGTGTCTGACACCTATAATGCCAGCACTTTGGGAGGCCAGGATGGGAGGATGGCTTGAGCCCAGGAGCTGGAGTCCAGCAACACAGTGAGACCCCTGTTTCTTAAAAAAAAAAAAATTACCTGGGGTGGTAGCATGAGCTTGTAGTCCCAGCTACTGGGAAGGCTGAGGAGGGAGGATTGCTTAAGCCCTGGAGGTCAAGGCTGCAATGAGCCATGATGGCACCACTACCCTCTACCCTGGGTAACAGAGCAAGACCTTATCTCTAAAATATGTAAGTAAATAAGTAAATGAAGAGGTGGAAAGCCACAGCACTAGAGCACAAGCTCTTTGAGGGCAGAAAGCCTGTCTCATTCATTTTTGTTTCCTTGGGCCTGGCACAATGCCTGGGAAAAAAATAGGCTTTTAAGAATGTTTGAAGAGATGAATTAATGAGTTCAGGGAAGAAATAAGGCATGACTATTGAACATTATGGACACAGCTACTAAATAATCTCTGAACATGTCTTAATGTGTTTAGCTCAATGCATACGGTTTCCTGAAATGAGGAAATGCATTTCAGAGAGTGGACAAATAATTTATTTTCTGTATTGGAAGATGGCACCTAGGAAGCTGGGTTTGAGTTCCATCCCGAAGGATAGTCAGGTCATGTGATAAGTGTGGTATAGAGAAGGGGGACAAGCATTGGCTTAGGGGTCTTGAGTGCCAGTGCTTGCTCTACCCTGAACTTCTGGGAACTTAGATGAGTTTCCTGTGTCTTTCCTGCCAAATTCCTTCAACCCAGGCAAAGTGAGAATGATAATAATGATTATCAGACACTCAGCTGTGAAGATCAGAGGAGAGGATGAGGAGGAGAGCACTTTGAAAAGTATAAATCCCTGTGCAAAGGCAGTGCTCATTATTATGTCATGTTAAAACATTTGTATCAGACCCTTTCTGTGGGCAAGACATGTGCTTGGCACAATGGGAACTAGAAACTCAGACCCCTTAAGGTCCTCGTGGTTAAACTAATGAATCTTTAAGGTTGTTATACTGGTGAAAAGGTAAATAGAAACACAAAATTTAAAATAAGCCAATAGCAGAGGAGATGTTGTAAGGTCATCCATGCCCTTGCAAATGTTCAGACTCCCCAGGGTGAGGCAAAAGGTCTGGGGAAAGGTGAGAAGGGGAGGTGGTGCCAGAGGTATGAGATAGAGAGTCTTGAATAGAAAGGAGGGCCCTTCTCCCTGGGCTGTGGTAGTGGCAGCAGAAAGGAGAAGCCCCTGTAGATGAAAAAGTCCCCTCTGAGTGAGTGACTCCCTGGGCTAATTGCTGCATTACTCTCTTTGATGGGCCTGATGGTGCTGAGATAACAAAATGAAAAATCAAATGAGAAATGGAACCCAGGAGTCTAAAAAGTTAGTAAATTTTGACATTAGAAATATAATCAAATTTCACCAGTGCTTTTCTGTAGTGACAGCCAAATCCATCCATGTCAGAGCAATGGCCTATGGTATGTGGTTTTGTGTGGCTTTTCTTCCCCCTTTCTCTTTTCCTTTTGCAAAATCAGCATTAGGCTATTTGGAGGACAGGCGAGAACTATTATGTTAAATTGTGCTACCTACAACTTAAGCTTCTGTCTTTGCTAAAGCTGCCAGTTTTTATAAACAACAGAAGACAGAAAGGGTTTACTAAGAATAATGTTGAAGCCCAAAAGAATCCTACAGCCTATAAATCTTAATAGAGGTTCTGAGATTCCAGCAGGCTGGATGTGTCTCTTTTACCCGGGCTCACTCCATCTTGGCTCCCCCGTGATGACTCCAATTTTCTCGAAACACAGGCACAGTGCCTTGAATTTACTTGTGGCACTATTTGCCTACAAACAGGAATACATGCATATAACCTATGCAAATCAATAAAAACATGTCAAGACCCCTTAGATCGCACTACTCTCCTAAAATGCAATTTATCTTGCTGCAAATGAGAGTAAGGGACTAGGTAACAAATAGCGTCTGATCATTTAACTAGCACCTGTTGTCAATGCGTTTGAAAACTGCATGTTTCATTTGACATACAGTAAATTGCATTTTCATATATATCAAATAGAAAAGTGAGCTGGGATGTACATATGCAGCCCTTAATGAATTTTATGAACAATGGATATTTTAGAGCTGTATGTTTAAAGGGGTCACGTCAGTTGCTGCAAATTTATTTGTTCCTTCCAGCATTGGTTGTGAACATACCATAGTTTTCTTATGGCTGGATGTTGAAGTGTGGCAACGCTGAAAGTATAATTATAACATTCATGTTAGGTGAAGGACAATTACTATAATTTTTGTATAAAATTGAATATAACTTAAATGTGTAAATGTGATTTTTTTTTTTTTTTACAAAAGTTTCTTGGGGGAAAGCTGCTTTTTATACATTACATTTTTCAGTCAATTCCTTTGTCGGCTTAAATTATGAGCCACAGGTTTTTTTTTTGAATGCAATATTTTGTTTGCAGACGGGTGGCTGTTGCACAAATTCAACAACACTTAGGCTTATCAGCAACAGTGGTTTTCACATTAGTGAGCATGGTTTGGCAATATTATTTGACATCTGGAACAAGCTATATTATACCAGACATATCAAGTATAACTGAATGGATCATTTAACTGGCATTTGTTTCAAAAACTCCCACTCCAGCTTTTGCCTGGCTGTCATGATATGCCGGCAACACATCCTGTGTTTCCCTGGCTTCTGTGTCCCTCATCGGCCTTTGGCAGTCTCATGCTTCCTTCCCACCTTCAGGTGGACACTTAGTCATCATGACGATGAGGCCATATTCTTGCGTCTCTTTTTGGAGAAGTCCAGGATGCCAGGTAGCTGCAGAGGGAAGGAGCTCTGTGACCATTTTAGCCAGGACTCAGGCCATCAATTGCACCATCAGCTTTTCTCTTATTTTGAGTGTTTGATTATGGCTCCCCACCGGCACATCTACATGTTTTGTAACTATGTCACACAGGGAGATCGGCTTTGTTGAATTTCCTGTAACTTGGATAGAGAGGAGAAAAAACAGGAAAGGGCCCTCTGCATTGCATCCTTTAATAAAAGAACCACATGGGGGCAGAGAGAGAAGAAGCTGGAAGTAAGAGGAAATGGTAATAGCAGAATTTTAACACTTAGTTTTTCTCAGTCTACCTAAGATTTTCCTTTAGCAATTTGGAGTATATAGTCACAACTTGGGGGCCTAGCCCCAAAGTGGTATATCATTGCTGCTATTGTTTTACTTTATTGCTCTGCCTAAGGAATTCACTCCTTAGGATGTTGAAGCTAGGCTTATGAAGAATCTCCATGGGGAAACTGGTATGAAAA
This sequence comes from Gorilla gorilla gorilla, assembly GCF_029281585.2. Taxonomy (NCBI): domain Eukaryota; kingdom Metazoa; phylum Chordata; class Mammalia; order Primates; family Hominidae; genus Gorilla; species Gorilla gorilla. Next base: position 39,908,981 of record NC_073232.2, on the reverse strand, counting down.
TGCTAGGTACCTCCTAAATAAGAAGTAATGCATTTACTTCTTGCAGAAACGCTGTTGCTTTTGTTACTAATTTGTGTGTGTGTTTGTGTGTGTGTGTGTGTGTGTGTGTGTGTGTGTGTATGAGCTTTTCTCTTTAAACTAAGCAGGATATAAGCAGACCCCACCCAGCTTAGTGAGTAAATTCATACCAACCATTCAAAATAATTAAAGGGAAAGAAGGACTTGTTAAGTAAAGCAAATAATGAGCAAGTCTCAAAAGGCAAAAGCCAAATAATGAGAAAAGTCATAGGCTTAACCTCGTTTTCACTGCATTTGGTAAAATTGTTTTTATCAATATAAACAATCAGAAATTGAGGCTTGAGGCAGAAAAGGGATTTATTATCTAACTAATGTCACTGAAAGGAACTGTTCAAGGTGGTCATAGCACTGGAAAGAAAGAAGCAGCCTTAATTCTCCTAACATTGCCGTTTAGATTAGTTGGAGACAAATTCATTTTTCATTAAGTCTTTTATTCATTCCACAAATACTTCATGAGCATCAAATGTTATGTGCAAAGCACCATATTAAGTGTGGAGTGTAGGCAAAGTAAATAAATAAATAATACCGAAATGATACCCAAAACAAACCCCCCACCACCAACAAAAACCAAAGCAGAACAAACCCATTTATAATAGCATCAAAAAGAATACTTAGGAATAAACTTAACCAAGGAGGTGGAAAACTTGTACAAAAAGTATAAAACATTGCTAAAAGAAATCAAAGAAGGTACCAATAAATGGAAAGATACCCTATGTACATGGATTGGAAAATTTAATACTGTTAAAATGTCAATACTACCCAAAACAATCTATAAATCTATGTAATCTTGATCAAAATCTCAGTGGCAATTTTGCAGAAATAGAAAAAGCTATTCTAAAATTCATGTGGAATCTCAAGGAACCCTGAATAGTCCAAACAATCTTGAAAAAGAAGAATAAAGTTGGAGGCCTCACACTTCCTAGTTTCGAAATATATTACAAAACAACAGTAATCAAGATGGTGTGGTACTGACATAAAGACAGACACATAGACAATTGGAACCAAATACAGAGCTCAGAAATTGACCATTGTGTGTATGGTCAAATGATTTTCAAAAAGAGTGCCAAGACTTCACCATGGGTAAAGGACAGTCTCTTCAACAAATGATGTTGGCAAAAGTGGATAACCATATGCAAAAGAATACAGTTGGGTCCTAACTTCATATTATATACAAAAATCAATTCAACATTTTATAGTTTTAGTTCTTAGTCTTAGGGTCTAAAACTATAAAACTCTTAGAAGGAAACATAGGAGGAAAGCTTCAATGCAGTGGATTAAGCAATGATATTGGATATGACACCAAATGCACAGGCAACAAAAACAAAAATAGACAAATGGAACTACATCCAACTTAAAAACTTCACATCAAAGGAACAATTAACAGAACAAAATGGCAGCCTATGGGATGGGAGGAAATATTTGCAAATCATATATATGTAGTTAAATCCAGAATATATAAAGAACTTCTACAATTCTATAACAAAAAGATGACCTCATTAAAAAATGGGTGAAGGACATGAATAGAAGTTCTCCAAAGAAGATATACAAATGGCTAACAAGCACATGAAAATATCACATGATTCAACATCACTAATCATAAGGGGAAAATCAAAGAAGGTACCAATAAATGGAAAGACATCCTCTAAAAGATTCATCACTAATCATAAGAGAAAGAAAATAAAAAACATGAGCTATCACCTTATACCCATTTGGATGGCCAGTATCAAAGGAACAGAAAGTGACCTGTACTGCTAAGGATATGGAGAAATTGGAACCCTTGTGTACTGTTGGAAGGAATGTAAAATGATGCAGCTGCTGTGAAAAACAGTATACAGGTTCCTCAGAAAATTAAAAGTGGAATTACCTTATGATCTAGCACTCTCACTTCTGTATATGTATCTGAAAGAATTCAAAGCAAGATCTGGAAGGGACAATTTCTCACTTATGTTCATTGCAGCATTATTCACAATAGTCAATAGGTAGAAGCAGCCCAAATGTCCATCAATGGATGAATGGATAAAGAAAATGTGGTATGAAATGTTATGCAGCCTTAAAAAAGAAGGAAATCCCTGTCACATGCTACAGCATGAATGAACCTCTAGGCTTAATTAAATGAAATTAGCCAGTCACAAAAGGACAAATACTGTATGACTCCACATGTAGGAAGTAACTAAAGTAGTCAAAATCATAGAAACAAAGTAAAAGTTGGTGATGATGTAGAGTATGGGTTTTCTTTTGGGTTGTGGAGTGGAGGCCCATTGCTTCACTGGGTGAATGAGCAGCTTTTCTACCAGAGCCTGCTGTTTGTTCAACAGGCCTGTAAACATACCTCTGTGGTATGCTGAGTCCTGGCACTGTGATCCAGCATTGGGCACCTGGGACTAGTCTCTTCTTTTCCTGCCTCCTTCTTCCTGGGTATTCATAGGCATCTGCCTATTTACTTCCAAATTCCAAGGGAGAATTGGGCTCATAAATCTTCACAATACCCCAGATGCATTACAGTGTTACTCACTGGCGTTGTTACCTTAATGCCTCTCTAATTATCTTGTGTGCCCAGACCATAGACACTTCTTAGGGAGGAAGAGCAAGAGCAGAAGAGGACAGCCACCTGCATCACTCTTCTGTGTAAGTTCCATCTGGCACATCCTCTTTTCTCTTTGGGAGGGAAAAGTGGCTTGTTTTGCCCTTAGACCCATTTTTGCCCATACTCTGCTTTGCTGTCTATCACAGGGGCTGTCATCTGTGGGGGCAGTTCCCAAGCTCCTTGACCAGCCAGCTTCCTATTGGGTTTGACCAATGGGAGGCCCTGGCAGGAGACTGGAAGGTGGTGCAAGTGGTAAGCCAGGGTATCTGTCCCTGTCTTCTCTGCCTCTGGTAGCTTCTCTGGCATGGGCTGATCTCTGCTGTGGCTCCAACTCCTCCTATAGGACATGGCCTACCAGGGCTTAGTTTTAGTCGGTGACCCTCGTCCCAGTGTCCCCACTGTCTTTCAGTCTGAGAGTGGTAATGCCTTCTTACTCTTGCTTCTCCTGTGCTGTATATCCTTGCTGTAAATTCAATTCCCAGCATTGCATTTCTTCTTATGTAAATACTTGAAGCAGTTCCTATTTTCCAGGTTTGACCCTAACTGATGCAGTTCTGTAGGCCTTTAGAAAGCCCTAAGTAGTTCTATGGAATCCACCCAAGTGCCCATCAATGATAGACTGGATAAAAAAAAAATTGTACATATATACCATGAAATACTATAAAGCCATAAAAAGGAATGAGATCATGTCCTTTGAGGGGACATGGATGGAGCTGGAAGCCATTATCTTCAGCAAACTAACACAGGAACAGAAAGCCAAACACCGCATGTTCTCACTTCTAAGTGGGAGCCGAACAATGAGATCACATAGATACAGGGAGGGAAACAACATACACTGGTACCTTTCGGGGGTGAGGTTGCGGGAGGGAGAGCATTAGGAAAAATAGCTAAAGCATTCTGGGCTTAATAACTAGGTGATGGGTTGATAGGTGCAGCAAACCACCATGGTACACATTTACCTATGTAACAAACTTGCACATCCTGTACATGTACCCCAAAATTTAAAATAAAAATTTAAAAAAGTCCTAAGTAGTTCTGTTGAAAAAACCATTTACTGAAGGAAAGCAAGATTGGAAACCAACAGTGTCAAATTTTTACACATGGTTCAGTATTAGTTATAGTATTAGTTAGTTGTCTGCTGGGTCTGTAGCCAAAGCTGAAAGCAATTGATGACAATGTGAAGGTAAACTGGTTCATGTTTGCTGAGTGTTTTTTCACTTGTGGTAGCATATAAATTGTGAAATGGGATGGAAATAAATGCTGGTATCTTAGACTTTATTTTAGATCATTATGATGATAAACATGGTGTTTTCATATTATAGAAACTTCCATCATCATAACTCAGCATGGATAGTCTATCCAGTTTAATAAGACTGTATTTATTATATGAGCACCTTGATGGTCTGGCATCAGGCCAGACATAAACTAGAAAGAGAGCCCAGTATAAGCTGAAAAGTGGTCTCTTGATTGGGAATAAAAAGATTAAAAACTGCAGATTACATTTAGTCTGTAACCATTTTTTCATTTTATTTGAGATTTTTAAAAAGTATAGTAGGGCTATTGTGAAAATTGTAAATGATGGAGTCTTTTATTTTAGGAGTCTTTCATTCCTTTTTGGTGTATGCTGGAGGTGCCCCAACAAGCTGTCAAATCCACTATTAGCTTCAAGAGTTGGGCATTCCCACTCAAACTTAGTGTTAAAAACATTATTTTCTTTCTTCTCAGTTTTTAAGCTCCCAAGAATTACTGGGTGGGTAAGAATCTAGTGTTTTTCTGTTGCTCATATAACACCATCTGGGTTTCCAAGAGGTACACTTTGGCCTGAGAGAATGGCTGTTGAGTGGTATAGAAAACATCAAAGTCAAAACAGTAACATATTAAAAAATATTGGTTCATCTAATACACAGGGTTTGGGGGCTAGAAGCTAAGATCACTCGGTTCGGTTCCTGCCATCTTGGAGTTTATAATCTACTGGAAAATGCAGACAATCAGTATGGTAACTGTGAAGTTTCGGGGCCTTGGGAGCAGAGGAAAGGTTGTCTGGACAGATCTGGAAGCTGAAACTTGAAAGACAAGAGGAATTCATTTGACAGGAGTTGAAACAGTAGTGTTCTGGGCAGAGGCTACCAGAGTATGCAGAGGTTTGAAGGCATGAACAATGAGAGAACATATTGTCTCATGAGAAATGACACAGAAATATTTTAAAGTTGGGTCTTTCTAAAAGTAAAATAACAGCTTTAAAAAAAATTGTTTTTTTAACCCCACCTGGAAGAGGATCATTTTGGTGGTTGTTGTTGTTCAACATGATTGAATATGATTGGATATTATTACTTGCTGATGGGACTTAATTTTCTCTTGTTTAAATGTGATCCATTATCTTGTGTCTAGAACATATTAAAATGACTTCAAAATGAGAAACAAGGGAACCTTGGTTACTTCAGCACAAACATCCTTGTTTATTGAGCTGACATGAAGGGTGCTGGGATATTTTAATATTACGATAATATAGATGCTTAAATCTCAGGGTTAAAGAACTAGATTAGTCCTCTGTGATGCTGGGCTACTCAGACCATAAAGGTAACTCGGTGTTTACTGTTATGTTTTTCTATTCTTATCCTGTTGGGTCTTGCCTCCTGGCTTCTCTATTTTTCTTTTTTTCCTCTTCTTTCCTTCCAACTCAAAACTCATCAACTTGCAATACCCCTGATAAAACTCATTTATACTGCTGACCAAATTTTCTGGCTTCAGCCAGCTGTTCAGTTTTTTTTATTGTGGAAGGCCCCAAACTCTTCTCACTACTTGTTCTGAAGATAAATTAGCGACTTCTAAATAATGCAGTGAACCCTAATTCTCTTTGATTAGTAGCAAGTTAGATGATAGTGACCCATTGAAATTGGCCATCAGCATAAATAATGAGTGAATGAACTGATAAAATGCAAAGTCACTGGCCATCATAAATCAAATGAAATCCACTTTCTCTGGAAGTCACTGAAATTAGAAGTCCATGCTCCTATTAATTATTTTGCCTTCTGAAGACGACAGTGTTATAAATCAGCCTTGAAAGGCCCTTCACTTAGAAAGCTGAAGGAGTACGGCTGCCTGCAAATTGCTTTGTGTATGCACCTAATTGTTTCTTAAGTAATTCACCTTTGTAGCATTGCTTCAGGAAACGAAGAAGGTCCCTTCGGTTGAGATCCATGACTTGTAGCCTCAGGAATGGCCTTGAGAAGGCTCTCCGGAAGGTCCAAATTGGAGTGGGCAATTCCCCACCCCCTTCTCTAGAACAGATATCCTCATGTTCTTTGTCTTACAACTCAGACCCCATCAGGCGGGCTGGCATTTTTGGAGTGGTTTGCTATGGCAGGATCCAAAAAAAGGCTGGCAGTAGGCCCTGAGCCATTTCATCATCTTGTCTCAACTTAACTTCCAGCCAGGCCTAAGAAGCCAAGCTTCACTAGAATTCAGTGAAAACCAAGATTTTAAAAGTTGAGAAAAAACAGAGATTGAAAACTCTGACTTCTGAGGTTCATTGTAAAGAGTTGTTGTAATCTGCATATATTAGGTATGAAGTGACACATAATTTTTGGTAAAAGGTGGGTGGGAAATTATATTCATTTAGGAGCCTATTTTGCAACAGGTATTTTAAAAAACAACACTTTTTGGAAAAGAGGTTAATTGGATGGTAGGAAATGTTGTAAATTAGTTTCATTTGGGACCATTACCTATCATTTAAAGTTCTGAATTTGAGACTGCTGATTAAAAAAAAGCAAAACAGCAACAACAACAACAACAAAAAAACAGAACAAAAAAATAGTAATCTCTTGGGTGTGGTCTCAAAAATTTGGTCCAGCTTTGAGATGTGATCCTGGATTGTTAGCAAATCTATTCAGAGCTGACAAGGAACTTCTCTGTTGCCTATTGAGTGTGGGTGACTTTTGCTGGCCTCTGTAGAGAGATGGATGGGCAGGCTTGTGGAGGTGAAGACAGACATCAGTAGGCGGTAGCTCCTGAGACTTCCAGCTGCTAGTTAAGTATATGATGAGTATTCAAAACTAGCTTTAGTATAGGCTCCATAGATGGGGGTTGTATTAGTCCGTTCTCAGGCTGCTCATGCTAAGTAATTTATAAAGGAAAGAGGGTTAATTAACTCACAGTTCTACATAGCTGGAGAGACCTCAGGAAACTTACAATCATGTCAAAAAGGGAACCAAACACATTCTTCTTTACGTGGCATCAAGAGAGAGAAATGCTGAGCAAAGGGGGAAAAGCCCCTTTTAAAACCATCAGATCTCATGAGAACTTAGTCACTGTCATGAAAATAGCATGAGGGAAACTGCCCCCATGATTCGATTACCTCCTACTGGGTCCCTCCCATGACACATGGGGATTATGGGAACTACAGTACAAGCTGAGATTTGGATGGGGACACAGCCAAACCATATCAGAAGTGGAATGAAGATAGGGTTTTTAAGGAAAACTCATTCTTACTTTTCTCTTTTTCTAAACTTCCTATCATCTGCTGCAGGCCTGCCCATTTCCCCTGGTGGTGTACATCCTGGCCTTGGAAAATGAAAATGATCTCCTGGATTGTAAGAAGCACATTCTCTTACTTCTTTGTGTTGTGATAATCAGAGTGTCCTGGCATGTTCTGAAGCATCCACCTAAAGAAGAGGGGTGTGTGTGTGTGTGTGTGTGTGTGTGTGTGTGTGTGTGTGGTCACATGCACACACAGTCATCTGCACAGCTGAAAGAACAATCTGCTTTCAAGTGAGTGGTGCAAATTCTCATGTGTGAGTGTGTTCTGGTGTTGGGGTTAGTTGCTGCTAAATCATTTGTGCATCTGAATAACCCATTCTCAAAACTAAACTTAATGATGTATAATTGAGCATTATGTCATGAAGTAGAAAGGAGCAATTGTTCCCTGAGATATTGAATACCAAATGAAAAGATGTTCTGGGCTGTGTCCTCTAAACCAGCCAACTCTGTGATTTCACAGTGATTCCATGAGGCATTCTACACCTTCAGGATGAGAGGACATCTTAATCCTCTGGACATCCCCAGAACTGCCTATCCCAGCTACTGGGCCTCCCCAACTCTTATTAGATTCCTACCCATAGTAGTAGAATTCTGCTTGTTGTTGGAGAAGGGTGGTGGAAGAAAATGCAGCTAATGGTCTTTCTGCTTTGCTTCTGGAAGTCCAGGAGGGCCCTGCCAGTGTTCCGTGCTGCAGGACAGAGTGAGGCATCTGTGGTCGCTCCTTGCCTGGGAGCTGATATTGTGTGTCTCTGTTGGTCCTCATTCATCTAGTTTGCATTTTAGAGTTGTGGTTATGTAATGGGGGCGTGTAATAAGGATTTGTTGATTGTTGGACATGCTGTGGGAGTGGAGGAGGAGCTCATGCGAATGAGTAGCTCTAGTATTTTTGGATTTGTTTCTGAGGTTTGTACAGGATAGGCAAAGTCTCGACCATCTATAGGACTGTCCTCCTGGCATGCGTCATTTATTGCTCAAGGTTTCTGGATTTTAGAACATCCTTCTTTGCTTTGGGTGATAGTCCCCTGTGTGGTATATAATCAAGTAACCATATGTCCTGGTTTCCCTGGGATAGTCTCAATTTATGCCTATTTTTCTAGTATGATTATTAATATTGGCCACCCCCCATGCCTTTTACTCTCAAAATATCCAGATTTGGATGGCCACTTTCTATATAATACTGAAAAGGAATGTTTATATTTGTTGTCCTAGTACCATAGAAACAGTGGCATACTGAAATAATCAAGGCTTTGGAAAAATGACCAATTTATTTATTTATTTATTTATTTTTTAATTTTACTTTAAGTTTTAGGGTACACATGCACAATGTGCAGGTTAGTTACATATGTATACATGTGCCATGTTGGTGTGCTGCACTCATTAACTCGTCATTTAACATTAAGTATATCTCCTAATGCTATCCCTCCCCACTCCCCCCACCCCACAACAGGCCCCAGTGTGTGATGTTCCCTTTCCTGTGTTCTGTGTTCTCATTGTTCAATTCCCACCTATGAGCGAGAACATGCGGTGTTTGATTTTTCGTTCTTGTGATAGTTTGCTGAGAATGATGGTTTCCAGCTTCATCCATGTCCCTAAAAAGGACATGAACTCATCATTTTTATGGCTGCGTAGTATTCCATGGAGTATATGTGCCACATTTTCTTAATCCAGTCTATCACTGTTGGACATTTGGGTTGGTTCCAAGTCTTTGCTATTGTGAATAGTGCCGCAATAAACATACGTGTGCATGTGTCTTTATAGCAGCATGATTTCTAATCCTTTGGGTATATACCCAGTAATGGGTTGGCTGGGTCAAATGGTATTTCTAGTTCTAGATCCCTGAGGAATCGCCACACTGACTTCCACAATGGTTGAACTAGTTTACAGTCCCACCAACAGTGTAAAAGTGTTCCTATTTCTCCCCATCCTCTCCAGCACCTGTTGTTTCCTGACTTTTTAATGATCGACATTCTAACTGGTGTGAGATGGTATCTCATTGTGGTTTTGATTTGCATTTCTCTGATGGCCAGTGATGATGAGCATTTTTTCATGTGTCTGTTGGCTGCATAAATGTCTTCTTTTGAGAAGTGTCTGTTCATATCCTTTGCCCACTTTTTGATGGGGTTGTTTTTTTCATGTAAATTTGTTGGAGTTCATTGTAGATTCTGGATATTAGCCCTTTGTCAGATGAGTAGATTGCAGAAATTTTCTCCCATTCTGTAGGTTGCCTGTTCACTCTGATGGTAGTTCCTTTTGCTGTGCAGAAGCTCTTGAGTTTAATTAGATCCCATTTGTCAATTTTGGCTTTTGTTGCCATTGCTTTTGGTGTTTTAGACATGAAGTCCTTGCCCATGCCTATGTCCTGAATGGTATTGCCTAGGTTTTCTTCTAGGGTTTTTATGGTTTTAAGTCTAACATTTAAGTCTTTAATCCATGTTGAATTAATTTTTGTATAAGGTGTAAGGAAGGGATCTAGTTTCAGCTTTCTACATATGGCTAGCCAGTTTTCCCAGCACCATTTATTAAATAGGGAATCGTTTCCCCATTTCTTGTTTTTGTCAGGCTTGTCAAAGATCAGATGGTTGTAGATATGTGGCATTATTTCTGAGGGCTCTGTTCTGTTCCATTGGCCTATATCTCTGTTTTGGTACCAGTACCATGCTGTTTTGGTTACTGTAGCCTTGTAATATAGTTTGAAGTCAGGTAGCGTGATGCCTCCAGCTTTGTTCTTTTGGCTTAGGATTTACTTGGCAATGCAGGCTCTTTTTTGGTTCTATATGAACTTTAAAGTAGTTTTTTCCAATTCTGTGAAGCAAGTCATTGGTAGCTTGATGGGGATGGCATTGAATCTATAAATTACCTTGGGCAGTATGGCCATTTTCATGATATTGATTCTTTCTACCCATGAGCATGGAATGTTCTTCCATTTGTTTGTATCCTCTTTTATTTCATTGAGCAGTGGTTTGTAGTTCTCCTTGAAGAGGTCCTTCACGTCCATTGTAAGTTGGTTTCCTAGGTATTTTATTTTCTTTGAAGCAATTGTGAATGGGAGTTCACTCATGATTTGGCTCTCTGGCAGAGACACAACAAAAAAAGAGAATTTTAGACCAATATCCCTGATGAACATTGATGCAAAAATCCTCAATAAAATACTGGCAAACTGAATCCAGCAGCACATCAAAAAGTTTGTCCACCATGATCAAGTGGGCTTCATCCCTGGGATGCAAGGCTGGTTCAACATATGCAAATCAATAAACAGAATCCAGCATATAAACAGAAGCAATGACAAAAACCATATGATTATCCAATAGATGCAGAAAAGGCCTTTGACAAAATTCAACAACGCTTCGTGCTAAAAACTCTCAATAAGTTAGGTATTGATGGGACATATCTCAAAATAATTAGAGGTGTCTATGACAAACCCACAGACAATATCATACTGAATGGGCAAAAACTGGAAGCATTCCCCTTGAAAACTTGCACAAGACAGGGATGCCCTCTCTCACTACTCCTATTCAACGTAGTATTGGAAGTTGTGGCCAGGACAATCAGGCAGGAGAAGGAAATAAAGGGTATTCAATTAGGAAAAGAGGAAGTCAAATTGTCTCTGTTTGCAGATGACATGATTGTATATTTAGAAAACCCCATTGTCTCAGCCCAAAATCTCCTTAAGCTGATAGGCAACTTCAGCAAAGTCTCAGGATACAAAATCAATGTGCAAAAATCACAAGCATTCTTATACACCAATAACAGACAAAAATGAGCGATTTAAACTTACTCCCTGGCATGTGACCTCTGGCAAGTTAGCTTCTCTGAGCCTCTGTTTCTTTATCCAATAAATGGGGATTGATCATTGCACATCCCTCACAGATTTGTGCTGAGGATTAAATAACAGGGAAAAGTCCCAGCAGATTGTTGGGCACATAGGTAGGTAGAGGATAAACATTTGTTCTTTTCCTCAGAATATGCCAAGAAACTTGGCGGGTTGGGGGCCAGAGGCTTTGGCATGTTTCCGAACCTCACTTCAAGTTGATGCAGGCAGTTCAGTCAGCATCAGGTGTCACAAAAAGAGAGAGAAAAATCATCCTCTCACCACCTGGTGTGGGTGAGAGAAGGTCCTCTTTGAGGGAAAACCTCTCCCCCTAAGGCTCTTGGAATGCCCCATGTAAAGAGATGCAAAAAGATATCCCCAGAAGAGTGAGAAGCTGAATTTTCTGTTTGCTCGAACAAAGGATTGATTCAGCATTTCTAGCAAAAGGAGCAGGAGGCTTGCCAGAGGGACAATAAATAACTTTGCCTTTCACATGTAATATAACGGTGAAAGTAATCTATTGGTTTGGGAGCCTCTATCTCTTCATCTGTGAAATGGGGATAGAGATCATAGTGAGAATTAAAGGAGGCCATAAAGATAAAGCAGTGTTGCAAACTGTAGATGCAGGGCAAATCATGTTTTTCTTGTTTATACAGAAGTAAAGCACCAAATGACCTGAACACTATCCTGGGGTAAAATGACCACATGAAGCAATACACGTAAGATGCACAGGTCTTTCAGACGATCTTCATTCATACGCTTGCTGTCTTTCGCTAATGCTGCAGGAGGGCACACACGGTTCTGTTTTACTGGCCCTACAGGGATTGCTAATTTTAAGCAAGTTGTGGAGTTTCATGGAGATTACTATTCCTGTTCACATTTTTAATTAGAAAGAGAAAAAGGATTTATTTTTCTCAGGGCTTCCAGCCCAGATGGCTCAAAGTCTATGGAAGAAGGGTCCCGAGTGCAGGTGGCCAGGCCTGGTTGTCTGCTGTGATGCTGGCTTTATGTGACCTTTGTGGCTGCCTAGGTGGGGCACAGATTCTGAGGCCCCCCCGTACCAGGCCACCAGCAGTGCCCTGGCCCCTCTGTCTACTCAGTAGAAGCAGGTACCACATGGGGACCCTGTATCACCCCAGTAAGTGGCAGTATGCAGCTCACGCTAGGCCAGGTGAAAAGATGTTGATAGCTTGCAGGAGCCCTTGGAAGGAAAAGCTAAAATATATCCATATGTGCTCATGCCTGCTCCTTCTGGTACCTGTCACACCCTTCCCTTCCCCATCTTCTCTTCTTCCCCCTCTCCACTAATTATCACAGTACAGCCTAACAATGCATAAGGCTCTCCACCCAAACTAGGTGGGACTCTGTGCTGCATTTATTTAGCTAATACTTCACATAGCACTTAATATGTGCTGAGTAACAGCAGCATTCCCTTGACCAAGTCACATGCCATTGACAGTGGGAGAGGCTGGGATTAGAGCTTAGCCAGCTGATGCCACAGTCCTTGCTCTACATTGTTTTTACTTCCCATCCCCCTCCTTTCTAATGGCTACCTTTCCATTCATCTGGTTTGCTTGTTGTTTGTTCTATAAATTTCTGAAAATACTATGAACTCTTAATTGGAGAATGCTTGAAGGGAAGGTTGCCCTGCCATGTCTTTTTATGCGTTGAAAATTAAATTTTAACTACACAGGTATTCTCCATACTAACTGCTGAGGCTCAGTTCTTTTTGGCTGCTCCTCTACCCCTAATCTCTTCCCCAGAAGAGATAACCACAATAGGAATTCGCTACATTGACTTCCGCTTCTTCTGTGAATTTATATCCCTCTCTGCCACAGGCACATTTATTTATGCATGCTAAAGAAAGTATAGTGCTGTATACATTCAGCAGCTTGCTGTTTACACCCAAAGGTATGTCTTAGCTATCTTTTCATGTCAATACATGTAAATATACTTGCACTTTTTGACTTGTGTGCAATATTCCATAGTGTGGCTATGCCAAAGTTTATTTGATCCTTAGCTTTCTAATGGGCATTTTGGGTGTTGGTCATTTTTGGTGTCACATAAGTAATGAATGGCCTTGTTATGGGCCTTTTGTGCATATGTACAGGTGTTTCTCTTGAGTATGTTCTAAGAGGTGGAATTGCTTAATCATAGGGTTTGCACATTTTAAATGGTACTGGATGCTGTAAGTTTTGCCCCTGTGGTGATTTTTATCAGTACTCACCCCTCCCGGTGATTTATGGAAAGTATTATTTGACCAGCTGCCCTGCCCACATTTGGTATTAGCATGCTTTCAAAATGTTTGCAGTCTCTTGGGTATGACATGGTATATCTCACTGCCATTTACAATTTTCATTTTCCTGCCAAATTTGAAAAATAATTTCACATATGTATTGTCTTTTTTGTTGTGAATTGCCCATGTATATTATTGGTTCATGTTTCTGTTGGCTTGCATGACTTTTAGTTATTGGTTTCTAGGACATCTTTATATATTCAGGGCATACACACACACACACACACACACACACACACACACACACACACACACATCTGGCCTCGATGCCTCATATATTGCAATTATTTTCTTCTAATTTGTTGCCATTCAGCTTTATGGTACCCTTTATTATATATAGGTTTTAAATTTTGATGCTGTCAAATAAACAGGTCTTCTCTGTTATGCTATTTATGTCTAATTTAAGGCCTTCCTGACCTTTGGCTGTAAACATATTCTCCTGTATTTCTTCTAAAACTTTGATTATTCTAATTTTACCTTTTAGGCCTTGATCCATTGAATTTTTTTCCCTTGGTGAATGGTTTTATGTTAACGTTGATGTTAAAATTAATATATTTTTCCCCAAATGGATACATTCGACCCAACACCATTTGTTTTTAGGTCATTTTGCTAAGTATTTTGAAATACTGTTTTTGTTACATATAAAATTTCTAATTATACAGAAAACCAGACTCTCTATTCTGTTCCATTGATCTATTTGTCTATCTGTTTGCTATTAGAAGTATTAAAAATAGTGTCTAAACTGGCTAAGAGTATTTCACAAAATTTATGAGAGGAGCCCAAGAGGTCGCCTTGTGCAAGAGGTCACCTTGCTCTTCGCTGGCTGTTGGCTTCAACTGAACAGTAATCTCTAGAGCCTGAGGACTATGCTCGATTCCTGTGTTCTTGGAAAGCTAGGTCATTATGATGTTTCTGGGTTTTTTTGTTTGTTTGTTTGTTTTTTTTTTTGAGACAAGTGTCTTGCTCTTTTACCCAGGCTGGAATGCAGTGGTGCGATCTCTGCTCACTGCAACCTCTGCCTCCCAGGTTCAAGTGATTCTCCTGCCTCAGCCTCCTGAGTATCTGGGATTAAAGGTTTGCACCAGCATGCCTGGCTAATTTTTGTATTTTTGGTAGAGACAGGGTTTCACCATGTTGGCCAGACTGGTCTTGAACTCCTGGCCTCAAGTGATCTGTCTGCCTCGGCCTCCCAAAGTGCCGGGATTACAAGCATGAGCCACCATACCTGGCACATTATGATGTTTCTAACTCATGCTTTGAAGCCCAATGTTGCTTGTGTGATACATTTTATTACTAACATTGGAACGCTTCTTATAGGCTTTGAGGCATGTGAGTCAAAGTGATGGTGACAGGGTGTCCATCAGAAGATACAGGTTCTAATTTTAATTCTGCCCTAAGTTCTGTGGCCACAGATTACTTACCCTGCCTGTTATACACTGGGAAAGAACTCGGATTGAGTAGACCTAGCATCCTGGCTTGCACCTGCCCTTATTGACCATGGGGTTTGGGGCAAGTATTTAATTTCTCTATCTCATCTGCTAATAAAGATATTATTGACCTCTCAGGATGGTTCTAAGAGATTTTCATACAAATAATGTTATAAGATAGCATTTTGTTAACTGTCAGGTACCCTAGAAACTGGAACTATATACTAATGTGTACAAGCTTCATTTTCATTTTGGTCCAGTGACGATAATAAATCTTTGTCTCACCTGCCTCAGAGAGCTGTTCCAATCATCAAATGGGATGTGCTTTGATAAAATTGAAATGTCATACAAATTATTTATTGCTGATGAATACCAACAGGTGGATTGGAATCAGCAAATATTAACCAAGCCCATGGGGTTATTACAGTGAAGCAGGGTCCTATTAGCTGGGTATCCTCAGGAGAGAATTGTTGGAGCGTGGTTTATCCATTTATAGGGGTCCTTTTTACTCACTTGGGTGAAAAAAGGTATAAAGTTGGTCCTTTGAAAGACTCAGATGGTCTGTTAAGTGTGAATAATGGGAGAACAAGTGCTGTATGGAGTTCTTCTGTTACAAGAGTCAAGAGGCAGAGTGGGACTGGCTGCAGTATTCCTTGTGTTATCACTGGCTATGTCTAGAGTTTTTCAAATTAAAAAAGGAAATTTTATTTTTTATTTGTTTATAAATTGTGAAATGCTTCTCTTTTTCTCTTTCCCTACTTACCTAAATGTAAGAACACTAGGTCATTGAATATTAAAGTGAAAGACTAGAACAAGAAAAAAAAGATAGTTTCTTGGGGTTTACTATTATAATGGCAACAGTCTTTATCCCTCTAGAGGGAAGGTGCTAGTTATGGTGGATTCTTACTGTGGTGGCCCCCAATGAACCACACTTCCTAGTAGTTCCCTTTTATATCTAGTTCCCTTTTATGGTGACTCTGGACTTGGCAAATGGGACATTAGCATGTGGGATGCAAGCACAATCTTAGTAAATGCTTGCACATTGGAGCTGGTCTTCTTGGAATGCTTGCTCTTAGAATCCACCTGCCAGGTAAAGAAGCTCTACCTAGCCAATGTGGAGAGAAAGAGCTCACAGCCTCCAGCTATCCCCACCAAGATTCTTGAGATATAAGTGAAGCCATCTTGGACGTTCCAATTCATGCCACTATCTGACAACAAATACATGAGGGGCTTCAAGTGAGACCAGTAGAAGAACTGAGCCCCTATTAACCTACAGAATTATGGGCAGGTAAAATAGTGGTTGTTTAAATCCACTACATTTGTTATATAGCAATAGATAATCAAAACCTTGGGTTCACACACACACACACACACACACACACTTAAGTCAGTTTAATGTTTGAGCATGAAATGATTTTTCATATCTGAGAAGTTGGCGTTTTTGGACTTGGGTTCAGGCTACTTTATCAGGAGATACTTTTATTTACTTCCTAAATTTAGTTCAGACTCAAGATGGAGCATTGCATTTGGGGTACATCCATTTCATTAAGAAAAAGGTAGTGAAAGAAGTACCTGTTTTCCCATTAGGGCACAGTCCCTTCCCATTAGGTCCCCTCAATCCAGAAGAGGCCATGAGGGGAGGTGACTGAGAAAGGATGTTTATTTCTGCAGCTTGCGTCCATGGAGAACCTGGAAGAATTTATAAATCCATCATTTCAAGTCATTAGGCGATATGTTGGTCAGTCCAGGAGACTCTCTTCTCATTAATTCAGGGGAGATTTACTTGTGTCACCCTCATTAGTATTTATGGGATTTATCCACATCAATCGCTAGTGCATTAACAGGGAAATAACTAAACCTCCTAGGGTTTGTTGGCGCTAATAAAATGAGCTGGAAGTTCCAGAAATCACCATGATCAGAAGTATTCTAAATCAGGGCTGTAATTGATCCTTTCAAAGTACCCTCAGGATGTTTTTCTGTTCGCTTCACTTCCAGTGGCATTTGCATATTAGCATGGTGTCTACAGCCTTAGAGGGCAGTCCATTTCTTACCATGAAACGATGTGGGAGAACCCAATGGAGTGTTGAAAATTCATCGTCAGACCAGGGCATCTATGTAAACAAAGGGTTAATTTTCTTATAATTCTTTTTGTTTGGTCCTGGCTTATAAAAAAAAAAAAGCCCTGCATGTAAATATATCTTTTATGTATTCTGAACATAAAGATAGCTCTGTCCTACCATATTGATTTATTAGATTCTCTGACATTTTAGTTGTGGTCGTTATGTTATATTTATGAGATGAATGTTGGATTCCCTCATTATGTTATCCTCATTTATTTTACATACTTTTATGGCTGGCTGTGCATCGCTTTACCGTTAAAGCTTTATTGCAGCTGTTAGCTTTGGGGGGGGGGGGAAGGCAAGTAGTTATTGATCAGAATTTACATGTTTACTGTTGTAATCATGATTTATTTAATCTGTCTGCACATATAAGTATAAGCCCACTCTCTGAAATAAAAAATATATACTGTATCTATATTTTAGATGGTGGAGCATTCATTGGCATCCTCATGCCCTTTGGAGTAGAGAATTTGGGGATGATCTGGTGTTGTGTGGATGAGCACTTTTCTTACAGCTTGGTGGTAAATGGTGCAGACTTTGGAGCCACACTACCTGGACTCAGGTCCTATCTGTACTGCCTACTGGCTGTGTGGCCTAGGTCAAGGTATTTACCGCTCTGTGCTTCAGTTTCCTCACCTGTAAAATGGGGATGATATTTATACGACCTCATAAAGTTGTTGTGAGAAGACAACCTTGGTAAAATGAACAACATTGGTAAATGCTTAGAATGCTGGACACTGGAAATTATGAAATGCTATTTATTACAACTCCAATGAGTAGGTGGCGAGCTAAGTAGAGAGGGAAGGCTCAGCTACTTTCAGATGGGAAACTTGACTTTAGTTTTAATTCAGCAGAGCAAGGACACTTAGAATGTGCTTGGGTATCCTCTAGACAAGAAAAGACTTCATTGAGAGCTGAAGAATAGTCCCGAAAATTGATTTTTCCCATATATTATTTTTTAATGTTTTTAAATTTTGGGCCTGGCATTAGCTAGCTTCTAAGGATTTGAAGCTTTGCCTCAGTCTTCTCATTTATCATGTGGGTTTAATGTTACTTCTCTGCAGCATGAGATAGTAGTGATGTGAACAGTGAACTAGAAGTCAATAGACAACTTACAGCCTCAGGCCTGCTACTGCATAACCTTACTACCTTGGCAGAAGACTTAACTTTTAACGGGGCAAGGTCTCTGTCTACTCTTTAAGGTTATCTTGAGAACCGGATGAGATAATATTTGCCGTGTTATTTTGAATACTCTAAAACTCTATAGTAAATGTTAGGGAACTTCTAATAATACCACCTAACAAAGTTATTGCAAAGATGAGATGATATAATAGATATGAAAAGACTGAAGGAAGCAGGATGTGCTCTATGAACCTATGGGACATGATGCAGGTTCAGCCCTGTAACCTCCTGTTCCCCTGAGTGTGAGTCCTAACCCTTCCCAAGACACAGAGTCCTAGGGGAACCTCAGGCTCCCTGGATTCTTAGTTCCAAGGAGTTTTACCCTTTCATTCAACCCATGTGGCATTAATATGGTTTATAACATGCTATTTGACCATATCCTTAGGAAAAAAATAAGGCCTTCCCTTGTAATTTCCTTATTGTTTGTTTATTGGGTGCAAGACTGTGTTTTATCTCCATCATTTAATGGAAGCTACACTTTCTGCTCTAATGTTAGTAACTCAACATTTGCTTTTTACAATTTACAATTTGGCAGTGATTCTTTGAAATAACTTACTTTTATCATCTTGCTTCAGATTTTCAAAGAATAATCCATCTAGCAAAACAGTTTTATCCTTTCTATATATTCATTTTTGTTTTGAGGCTCTTTAGCAGAATTAATGATTTTTAATCAAATTTCTAGGCCACTCATCATAATTAGGTTTAGAATTATGAATTATGTACAGCTTGCCATTATATCACACCTCCTTGTGGTAGGTGAGTGAATTAGAGAACATCACAGGATTTCCAGGGCCTTTCAGGATGATTTATGACATAAAAAAATCTTCAATTTTTTCTTCCTTGCTTAAAATGTCTCTAGAAAAATCTGTTTTTTTCTGCCTCTTTCTTTTACCCTCTACCTGAAAGTACTGTTGCTTGTCAGTTTTCCCTCCAAATCATTTGGCCTCTGAAAAATTTTGCATAGCTAAGTTTTAAATGAATTAATCAAAATTGAATCTCAAAAACACGCTGGGTGAAATAAGTCATACACAAGAGTATTTACTGTATGATTCCATTTACATGACACTCTAGAACTAATCTGGGGTGATAGAAAGCAGAATAATAGTTTGTTCTGGAGAGAGCCACAAGATAACTTTGTGGGACAGTGGCAAGTTAGAAATGTTCTAGATCTGAATGGAGGTGGTTCTATGGGTATATGCACCTGTCAAAACTGATCACATTGTATACTTAAGATCTGGCATTTCATTATGCAAGTATATCTCAAAAAATATGAAAAAATTAATCATGACTCACTGGTTCTTTACATATATATAATTTTAGACACACTTCTATGGTGATTAAAATCTATGGAATTCTTGAGGTGATATGATGTGTTTTCCTTGTATATTTTTAGCCAGAATTTAAAGAGAAAGATGTTTTCTTACCATACCAGTTCTTCTGAATCACTGGAGGTTTAGAAAAAATTTGTTTGTCAGCTCTGTTGTCCAATGATATTCAAGTGAGTACCTGCCGTCTGGGTTAGCTTTTATAGGAAGCCATTACTCATTCTAAAAATGTTCCCTTCTCCTGCCATTTGACTTATATGGAGGAATAATTTCTTGGCTAATTTTTTTTTGCTTTATACTTCTGAAATACAAATTCACTTTTTCTAATGAATCGTTATCATGTACTACCATCAAAGGTTATTCACTGAAAGCTGAAGAAAAAAGCAATGAAAACTAATTTTGATTGTTAATGGAAATGTATTTTTAGTCCTAAAGAGCTTCCCTCAGCAATAATTATAGTTATGCCTCTTGGGTGTTTTTGGACTTTTAAATTTACGTCTAGTAGCTCTTTTTCATTTAGTAGTTAATCTTTTAACAGAGCTCTGCAAATTTGTTCTTTAGTCTGGCGTTAGAAAAGGATTGACAGAGATTTTATTTCTTCTCTTCTATTCAATTTTTTCCCCTCCTCATCATGCTGGCAGCCCAGGCTACTCCCCTTATTGGGTAACCCTGGACCCTGTGACCAGTCATATGGGCAGTGAGGGATCAGGATGGAAAGGCTAGAGAGGGAGATTTTGCTTTTCTGCAGCCAGTGGCCACCCCTGGCTCTGTGAGCCACCTCTGCTCCACACAGCACAGAATTGTGGCACAGCAAGTGGGCTCATCAAAGGTGTTTGTGGGAGATGGGCAACACTCAGCTTTGTGGCCTACAACTCTGGAATACACACTCAGCCTGTAAGGGGACTGGCTGGCTGCTGCCTTTCCCTGGCTTCAGACATCGAAGTACCTGTAGGCATGTGGGGAGCTTGCAAACAACAAGATGTAAAGCTTTGGTAGCAATGAAGATTGCTTGTTGGTTTTGCTGCTTCTTTGCTGATTTCAGAGAGAGGCATGGGCAGCTGAGAGGGCATGAGAAGCACAGGGGTTCTGGCAGGAAGTTTGCTCAGGTTTTGCCCTCTTATTAAGAAACAGAGTACGTCAATTAACCTGGCCAACCTGATTAGAGAAAGTGCAAGCCACTGCTGAGGATCTTGTTTCTGGTGAAAATTGACCTCACCCAGGAACGGCCAGACATTTGGGTATTTGCAAAGCAGTGCTGAACATTAAGAAACAGTTAAAATTAATCCTGTGTACTGCAGCTCCTGAGAAAGCCAGCCCACATGTCAATAAATCTAGATCTGTTTGAAGCTAACGTCACTAAATCTTCGTCTTGACTATTTGCTGGTCATGTCAAGAGCTGCCTGGGAAGATGAATTTGAGGGGAGGATGAAAAAGGAACTGTATTAAACTGCAGCTCTGATAAGTTTAGTTAAGAGGCAGGAGATGTGTCCTTGCCATGACATTCAGTGGCTGATATTTGTTTCCCTTTAAATAATATGCTGTACATCTGTGAGAATGATGGTTTGGGGCTGGTGACATTGCATCTCCACCAAGGTTACTGCCGTCTGGACAGGCAGTCTCTCTCCTTTCTTTCTCTATCCTGCACCCTGTCAATAAATATCCTCTTGTCTGAGGAAGTGAGATACAGATTTTTTTTTTTTTTTTTTTTTTTTTAGACGGAGTCTCACTCTGTTGCCAGGCTGGAGTGCAGTGGTGCAATCTCAGCTCACTGCAACCTCCGCCTCCTAGGTTCAAGCGATTCTCTTGCCTCAGCCTCCTGAGTAGCTGGGATTACAGGTACCCGCCACCACGCCCGGCTAATTTTTAGTAGAGACAGGGTTTCACCATGTTAGCCAGGGTGGTCTCGATCTCTTGACCTCGTGATCTGCCCGCCTCGGCCTCCCAAAGTGCTGGGATTACAGGTATGAGCCACCGCACCCGGCCAAGATACAGATTTTACAGCTAACACCAGAGCGTCTTCATTTCTAGAAGCAATGAGGTTCAACCCATGTAGGCACAGTAGGGAAGGGTGAGGGGCTAGAGAGAAATTAAAGTGACTGGAGGAAGCTGTTTTGGTTGTGAAACTGTCAAAGGAACCCCAAAGCACCCAGTGGGAAGGTACTGACACTTTAAGAATTTATCCCTAAAACCCCATTTTTACAAGCAAGATATATGAAATCTGGGGACTCAGGATTTAGGGTTCTGTTTTCTCCTGTGATTCACCTTTCTAGGTGCTTTGGTCCTTGCTGTGATTTGCAGACCTATGATCTTTGGAAGCAGTCAGCAAACTTTCTCTGTAAAGGGCCAAATAGTAGCTATTTTTGGCTTTGGGTCCATATAGTCTCTGTTGCAACTATTCAAGTCTGCTGTAGTGTAAATGCAGTCACAGTCCATTGTAAATGAATGGGCATGTCTGTGTTATGGACACCAAAATTTGAATTTCATATAATTCCCCAGGTCACAAAATATTATTCCTCTTTTGATTTTTTTTAACCACTTAAAAATATAAAAACTATCCTTAGCTTGCAGGCTGTACAAAAGTAGATGGTGGGCTAGATTGGGCCCATGAGCTTTAGTTTGCTTACCTCTGGTCTATGATTTGCTCTGTCTTGTTATTTTCCTTTTGTCATTGTGAGGTGTTGGCTGTCGTCTTGGTAGGAGGATGAGGACAACCTAAAGATTAAGTTCATGGCCTATTCAACCAGGAGATAGAGTGGATGGGAATGAAGACAATGCTGGGCTCTGAGGCAGACAGTCCAGGTTCCCACACCAATCCCCCATTAACACTTCCTAGCTGTGTAACCTCAGGTTGGTCACTTAACCTCTCTGAGCTCCTGTTTCCTTTTTCTTTTTATGAAATGGGGGTAATTATATTTTCACTGTCTGTATTACATGACTATACTATAGCCCAAGTAGTCAAGAGATAGGAGAATGCCTAGTAAACATTGTCATTATATGAATGTAAGGCTTTGGGGTTATTTGCACTGCTTCACCAATGCAGACTCTTATTAACTCTGATTGTTACTAGTATTAAAGCATTATGTCTTTTGTATTTCAGCTACAAAAACAGAATCAGAATTTGAATGGTGTAAGGAAAAGATACTCTTGTTTTTTCACTTTCTTAGACTCTGATGTTGGCTGGGCATTCCTGAGCCTCTCCCGCTTGTTTAGCGATTTCTCCCAGTGTGTCCAGATGCTTGGTGTAACTGAAGGGATCACATGCAGTTTGTGCTGTCCCACTGCTCAGAAAGCCCCACCCTCCTCTCTCTCTCCATCCTGGCTCACCTTCAAGGCCTGGCTGAAGTGCCGTCTCACCCAGGATTTCTCCACCAGGGTC
Organism: Gorilla gorilla gorilla; assembly: GCF_029281585.2. Taxonomy (NCBI): domain Eukaryota; kingdom Metazoa; phylum Chordata; class Mammalia; order Primates; family Hominidae; genus Gorilla; species Gorilla gorilla. The sequence goes on along the minus strand of NC_073232.2, from coordinate 39,886,249 downwards.
CTTAACACATGCAGCTCTGTCCTGTGTGAATGGCTTGACCCCACCCCTGGCACACACCTTATAGAAAGGACATCCTGTCCTCCCAAAGATGTACAGGTTTTAAGAAAAAGGGTAAAGGCAAATAATGGAGGTCACAGGTAAGGCAAGCAGGATATCTTCTGGCCAAGTTGAGTGCCCCTGAAATCACTGACTGTTGCCCAATGGGAGAAGGATTCAGATATGAAGGGATGGGGGTCTAGAGAACTTGTTTTCTGTGACAGTGTTCCATCTATGTCACCTGTTACACTTCTAGAACATTTTCACATCCACTAGCTCTTTGATCCTATAACAAGTCTTTGAGGCACAGGGAACATTTTAATCCCCATTTGACCCTGAGGAACAGAGGCCCAGAGAAGCTAATTTACCTGTCTTTGCATCATACAGATGGTTAATAATGAAGTTGAGACTGGAGCCTAGTTCTGGTTACCGTGCTCCACCCCATGGCCAACCCCAGCCTGATATAGGCCCATATTGCTGCTATATGTGATATTCCGTCTTGAGGGTGAGGGCACATTTCTATATGGATATATCGAACTAGCTGTCTTTGAGTATGTTAGCTCGTCTTATCTTTCCATCCCAGAATGCATTTGCGGAGCAGGTTTTTGAGCAAGAGAGCCTGTTATCACGTATTTTCAGCTTCTTCTATTCCGGTCATACCTGCATTATGTAAATATGTATACACAGAGTGTTTGCTTATTTATTCGGTCTGTGGTGGGAAAACCAAGTGCATTACTGATTCCTGGGCTGTGTTTTTCAGCCTAAACACTTTCTGCAGCTCCTCATTGCTCACTTAACGAAGTGTGAACTCTTCGGGTTGTCTTTTAGGTTCTCCGTAATCTGGTTCCTGCCTGTCTTCCCCATCTCCCCTTCCATCTCAGGGGAAGCCATCTGCCTCTTCTTGATCCAGGCTCGCTTTTGTGTTCTGTCTCCTCTGTCATCTAGAACTTTGATCCACCACTCCTCTTTTTCATGTGTCTTCAACTCTCCCTCTCCAAAGATAATTTCCTGTGAATCTGTCATACTCTATGTGCTTTCTCTACTCTTAAAACACATTCTTGATCCTAACTGTCCCTTACACTATTGTCCTCTCCCCTCTTGCTGCTTCATTTATATGAGCCAGCCTTTCTCACCTGGGGCTCTGGGTGATAACTAAGCTCTGATGTCCTAAGGAAGGGACAAACTGTCACCTGAAAGCCACATGTGGCCACCATCTTTTTTGTAGGGCTTGTGGGCTAAGAATGGTTTATATGTTTTTTGAAGGTTGAAAAAAAATAATAATTCTTGACATATGAAAAATAGATAAAATTCAGATTTCAGTGTCCACAAATAAAGTTTTATTGGAACACAGCTGGGCCCATTCATTTTGGTATTGCCTATGACTGCTTTGGCACTACAGAAGCAAAGTAGAGTAGTTGCTGCAGAGACCAGATGGCTCTTTGTAGAAAAAGGCATTGATTGTGTATAATGAATTGATTTCTCTGCATTTAGAAACATATGTGTTATGTACGACATTTGGGAGAATGAAGAAGTGAGTCACAGGAATCACATTCTGTGATTCAGATGAGGAACCCCCATTGCAAAAGACTGACTCTCTCCCTTATTCCTTAGACCTTTGTTGTCCGGATTCTGGAACAAGCCCGTCTCTACTGGAATATGTCCTTTGGAGCTCTCCCATGACTTCTCAGTCACCGCATCTGGTGGGCGCTTCTAGGTCTTATCATTCCATCCTCTCTGCAGCACCTCCCGCTGTTGACCAGCTTCTACTTCTGAAATTCTCTGTTCTGTCTGCTTAGACCTTGTGATCTCTCCTTTCTGTCTCATCCTTTGTCTACTCTCCCCATTCACTGTTTCTTTGTGTCTCATCTTTAGCAATTTCCCCCCTTCTTATAGAGTGCTTGTAGCAAAATTGTGCTACAAGACAGGGGTAAATACCCCTGTCTCCATGCTGATGATTTCCAGTTCACTGTCTCCCCAGCTCTGTCCCACTTTCCGGGGCATCATCTTCTCTTTGCTGCTCTTCTCGTGTTCACTTCTCTTTGGTCCCTCACACCCCTTTGTTCTCTGTTGTCATAAGGTTTAGAATCTCAGTTATCTGTGATGTATCTCCTCAACTCCAAATAGTTTATCAGTTGCTTAATCTGTGAGGATATTTTCAGCATCCATTCCCATCTCCCTAGTCCTACCACTCCTTCAGCTCTTTCTTATCTTTCTCTTTCCCAGGCTAGCCAATGACCATTTCCCCTAGCTGTTCCCCTTCTTCCCTGCTGTGCAGTCAGGCTGCCACCTGACTCTAGCAGACACTTTAGGGGCCCCCATTACATCTCCTTGGCTCACCTCTGGTTTCAGTGACAGCTCCCATGCAGAGTTTCACATGGGCTTAGTTTCCTGCTGATGGTGTCTCACAACTTACTGCAAGAGTCTGTCTTCTTTCTGCCCCAGGACCTTCCCAGGAGCCAAATGAGCCTGTGTGTAAGTTCAGTGTAGCCTGCAAGTGCAATTGAGCCAGTGCCTCCATCAGGGGTAACCTGCAACTGATGGGGGACTGAAGCTGATAGATTGCTGCCCAGCCTCTTACCCTTCATGCAGGCAGCTCTGGGAGGCCTCCATATGCTTCTTGGGCCTACTGGAGAAGGAGTCATGCCCATTGCCAAGAGCAGCAACCTTGATAATGCACCCTGATGTTGGATTTTCCTCCTCCCCTCTCTTTCCTGCTCTCTCGGGTCATCTCCCAAATAAGCTTCCTGCCCCCGTGTCCTCTCAGGCTCCACTTTCAGTAGCATTCGAACCAAGACACAGACCAGTCTTCTAAAAGCTTCTGCCCAGACATCTTCAGTGGCTTCACAAGCTCCCCAATATCGGACTGATTGTGTTTTAAAATCCTAGGCTCCCTGGGTTTGTTTGATATCAGCTTATCTTACTAACTTTATCTTCCCCTACTCACCTTTACCCTTTGTTTTCATCAAACCAGGTTCCTTAAGGGCAGAGATTGTGTCTTATTCATCTTTGTTTCTTCATTTGCTCAATATCCAAGATCTGAGGAAACTGAAGGCAAATGTATATTTTTAGTGAGCAAATTAATGAATGAGTGAATTGAATGTATTCATCTTCACATGTGCATCCATTGAGGCATTCCTCCTCCTCATTGCTTAGTAGTGACCTTCACCTCCACTAACTTGACAAAGCACCCCATCTCTACCACTGTACGGTACTTTTAAATTTCTACTTTATGTTTTTTTACGTGTCTTAACTTCTAATATATAAATTCCTTGAGAGAAGCGATGTTGCTTTATTTTCTTTATATTTCCCCACAGATCTTATGGGTACATGGTTCCTCAATAAATGTTGGTTGAAAGACTGAGAGAACATCTCATTATGTTTCCAGACATTCTAGGGCCTTCTGATTTGTTCTATTCTCTCTCTCTCTCTTTTTTTTTTTTTTTTTTTTTGAGACGATGGAGTCTCGCTCTGTAGCCCAGGCTGGAGTGCAGTGGTATGATCTTGGCTCACCGCAACCTCCACCTCCTGAGTTCAAGCGATTCTCCTGCCTCAGCCTCCCACGTAGCTGGGACTACAGTTGTGTGCCACCATGCCTGGTTACTTTTTTTGTATTTTTAGTAGAGATGGGGTTTCGCTATGTTGGCCAGGGTGGTCTCAAACTCCTGACCTCGTGATCCGCCTGCCTCAACCTCCCAAAGTGGTGGGATTACAGGTGTGAGCCACTGTGCCTTGCTGATTTGTTCTATTCTCTGTTCTCCAAACATGTTACATGTTTTCTCGTTCCCATGAATTGAAGCTATTTATTTCTCCTTTGCTTTTTATACATGCTTCTTACAGTGTTTGCCTGTTTACCTATAAAAATTCTATTCTTCCTTCAAGTCCAAGCTTAAATGCCATCTTTTTCATAAAGCTTTTCCCAATCCACCCTGTTAAATCATCACCTCTTCTGCAACACACGCCTGTTATGCATTTGTATTATTCTGCTTTATGTAGCATAATTTTATGTGGCTTGTCTTCTCTCCTTCTTAGAGACAATAAGTGTATTCAGGGCAAGGCTGGTTACTTCCTCATTGAATCCAGTACCTTGCTCAATGCCCTGCAATCAATAAATATCTGTTGGAATGAATTAATTTGAATAGGTTAAATAATATAATCATGCTTTTGCATGCACATCACCTTAACTGGTGCCCCTGACCTATTTTTGGTGCATATCGTTGAGTTTCATTTTGGTAATGGAAGAAATATCAAGCAGAAGAAAAGATAAATACCCAGAGCTGGTCAACATGATCTACTGTGTTTGAACAGGAATATTGGAACATAACTTCTAAGAATGCCATTTCAATTATTTGTAAAATATTTAAATAGTATAATCCAATTTACATTCTATCATTTCTAACAGCTGTAAAATTTACTTTACAACAAAGTTAGCTCAATCACTTTAATTCAGTCTGGAAAAACAGTACAAATGAAAGCTTAATTTGTATTTAATCTCCTCTTTTGTTTCTACATTATTGCCTTCGAATCATTCCTTTTAGTGATTGAGATTTAAACCAGAGAGAGGAAAACAGCTTGATGAAATATTTGAGAAGAATATAAGCCATAATGAAAAGTATGAAGTCAATGTTTTAAAATTCCAGCTGGCTTTGTTCTTTGGGGTTTCAATTCATGGCAATGTTTTTGTGATAAACCTGAGGTATGAGATATGTGGGTTACTTTGTCAGAATCACAGGGCTATAACTCTCAGGTATTTAAAACTAGGTGATTCATTTGGAGCAGGTTACATTTATACTCTGTATATGAAGATTGGCAGGGAATACAAATGTGCATAATTATTATTTAGTGTGTTGATCATACTCGTATATTTCCAAATGGCTTTATGATCATTTTGGTTAGTTTTTCTCTCTAAGCTCTGGCAGTCTTCCAGCTAATGTCATCAGCGGGGAACAGCAGCAAGGAGAGGTGGCAGAATTGTGACTACCTATGGCTTTCCTGTCGCTGTATAGTATCAGGTCTGATGTGGGGTTGGGTGGAGGAAGATTCCAGGTAAGGGTAGAATGGCCAAATGATGTGCTACTTCTTAGGATGAAACAGCCTTCTCTTATTTCTCTGTTTTCCAGGTGGTGGCATTTATAGAAGTGTTCCAGAGGCCCACACCTGTCCTTACCTGAGCCCTTCTTCTTCATCCCTATACTTACCACATCCCACCCTCACCCCCAGCAAACCTCTTTGAACTCAAGAGGTGGTAGATTGAAAGAGGCTTCAATGAAGGGTACATATGCCTTAGACTTAATTCTGATCAATAAATGTAAGTTAATTAAGTAAAAGTCGGGGGAAAGAAGGGGCTTCAAGCTCATTTATAGCCAAGAAGAGTTAGAGAAGACAATAGCATTTTACACTTTAGAAAGATGATTTCAGAAGAAGGGATATGATGTGATGGGTCAAGAGTCTAAAATGAAAAATAGCTAAAGAGGAATTTTCAACAGTGCCATCACATTCTCAGAAAAGAAGAAAAGGGCCAGGCATCTAGACACCTGTGTAACTACATGGGATAAAATTTTAAAATGGGGCAGAATTGTTACAGAAATACTGAGTTACACTTAATAAGCACATTTCTCTTTGTTATATCAGCTATTCTTTATAGCAGCTCTGTGATTTTGGTCCAACATGGGGTAGTGACCCTACTTCGCGAATGAGGAAACTGAGGCCCAAGAATTTTAGGGACTTGCCTAAAGTCACAGTGCTAATAAAAGGCAGAATTAAGTTTCAAGAGACCTAGGTATTATGGCTCCATAGTGTAGTGATGTTTCTACAATACTATGCTGTAAACTGTTGGCAACATTTTTAACACGGCTGTCAGAAGATCAAAGCCACCCAGTGAGCTGAGGTTTATAAAATATATACATCTCCCAAATATATAATAGTATATACTAATGACAGAGGATAAGTCACAGAAGATGAGGTCCTCTGCTCCACTCACTGGAATGAATGGAAAGAAGCACAACAACTTAAGTTACATTTTGGCTTCCACCTTTTCTATCAATTCAGTTCAGTGAGCCTAAGGCCATCCAAGTGCCACATCTGTGTGTGCACATGCAGATAGGCAGGGAATATAATCATGAGTAATTATTCAGTCTCAGGGCCACATCGTCCTAGAAGCTCTTGCATGCCAATATCAATCACTTAGCCATCCACCAGCCCCTGGATAATGGTAACATGCACAGGGTAGCTGCCAGTATTCCCTTTACCATGGCCAGCAGCTTGTGTGTTCTAGAGAGAGATAGAAGAGTGGTGGTTACCCTAGCCAGGCAGTTAAGCATAATGCAGTGACAGGAGTTACTACCTCATCTCTGAACTGCTTCCTGCTAATTTTGGTGAGACTTTTCAAGGTATAGACTATACAGAAGTGAGACTGTTCCCTCTGGGAGCTGCTGGTTTAGTGAAGAAGACAGAAAACACATCAGCGGTAGAATCAGTGACCGAGGAGTTTGGAGAAGGATGAGAGGCTTCTTCCTTATGGGGAAAGATGACAAGGCCATTTGGCCATTTCTTTCCTTTTCTGTTTTTTTTTTTTTTTTTTTTTTTGAGACGCAGATTCACTCTTGTTGCCCAGGATGGAGTGCAATGGCATGATCTTGGCTCACTGCAACCTCTGCCTCCCGGGTTCAAGCGATTCTCCTGCCTCAGCCTCCAAGTAGCTGGGATTACAGGCATGTGCCACCATGCCCAGCTAATTTTTTGCATTTAGTAGAGATGGGGTTTCACTATGTTGGTCAGGCTGGTCTCAAACTCATGACCTCAGGTGATCCACCTGCCTCAGCCTTCCAAAGTGCTGGGATTACAGGCGAGAGCCATGGTGCCCAGCCAGCCATTTCTTTTTAAAGAAAGAGAAAGGTCTAATTGGATAGTAGTGATTGGACCATGGTGGTAAGATATGAGGCCTGATTGGAAAGCAGTGATTGGACCCTGTTGGGAAGACATGAGACCTGATTTGACAGCATTGATTGGACCCTGGTGGTAAAACATGAGGCCTGATTGGAGAGTAGTATTGGACCCTGGTGGTAGGATATGAGGCCTGATTGGAGAGCAGTGATTGGATCCTGGTGGTAGGACATGAGGCCTGATTGGAGATCAGTGATTGGACCCTGGTGGGAGGATATGAGACCGGACTGGGGAGCACTGATTGGACCCTGGTGGGAGGACATCAGGCCTGATTGGAAGGCAGTGATTGGACCTGGTAGCAGGACACATGGCATGAAGAGAAGCAGGTGCAGCTGAGGCTGCAGTCAGCCTGAAGAGTGTCCTGGGGAGCTGGCTAAGGAATTGGAATCCTTCATGGGGAGGCAGTGAAGGTTGATTTGCTTATTTTAAGCAGGAAGTGATATGCTTAGATTTATATTTTAGAAATGTCACTCCAGGGAGTGATTTAGAACAATAGACTGGAAGGGAGAAAAGGCTGGAGAAGGGGACAGTAGTGGAAGCCAGTGTAGAAATTCAGAAGAGAGAGACAGAAAGAGAAGGAGAGAGGCCCTCGCGGGAGCTATCTTAAGGTAGATGCAGGCATAAGAAAAAAAATCGAAAGAAAAATATCCCAATAACACAAAACCCCAACAAACACACAGAGTACCTGGTAGACTTCTGCATAAGAGGTTACGGAGTCCCAGGTCCTAGTCTAGAACTTTCTATTCATGGGCCTGATATATAGCCCAGGGATCTGCATTTTGATAATCTCCCAGGGGCTTCTGGTGCAGGACGCTAGAGCACTAGAAGTTCTCCCTTGGTTCTGACCTTCAGCAAAAGTAACTCCTCCCTTCATGTCCTTTTCTATGAGACTTTCCCAGGGGGCCTCATGACATAACAAGATTCAATAACTACGATTGAGTGCTTCCTTAGTGTTTGGCATTTTGCGAAGCACTTTAACACCAGCCCTTTTCATGAGTGCCTCAGTGCTTCTCAGACTTTAAAGTGCATCATCAGCTGTGCCCCACCCCCAGGATTTCTCATTCAGGAGGTCTGGGGCGGAGTGTGAAAATTTGCTTTTCTAACAAGTTCCTACAGAGCTGCTGCTGGCCCACCAGCCACATTTTAGAACGCCTGCTGTCCACCACTCATAGGAGGGGCAGGGATTGTTGTCTGTATATGGCTCAGGAAACCAGAGACTTGGCTAGGATAAGTAATTTTCCCAGAGTGGTAGAGTTGCAGCTAGAACCTGTCTGCCTGAATCTCCAGTTCATATTCTTCACCACAGTCTCAGCCTTTCATGATGCATGACCAGGATTGGTGGAACCCATTCTCTGCTGGGCTTACGTCCCCTTTCCTTAATGAGATAAACTGACTTTGTTACTGCTTTCTTGAAGTCTTCCTGGAATCCTCTGCCATGAGTTGGCCTCGTCTGTGGGCAGTGGAGGTGTCTGCCTTCCAGCAGTGATTTAAGCATCCTCCAAAGCATCTTCTCGAACTGAAATACCAGAGCTGACATAGTCTCTCAATTCCCACCAATACAGTTACCCTTTTAGTTAAGGCTCTGTCTCCAGGTTGTTTCTTAGATTGCGTGTGAGCTCCTGGGTGGCATGGATCACACTGTATTTGTGTTTGTAGCTCCACACCTAATGCAGTGCTGGACTCATTCTAAATGGGCAGTAAATTGAGTAGATACATGAGTGAATGAAATATGTTACTTGTAGGGTATAATAGTTGGACCTATTAACCTAGTCTAACAGGCAAACTAGCTTAGAGGATAATAGGATGGGTACATTTTGAATACCTGGAGGTAGTTAGTATAAAAATGTGCCACCTTCCTTAGTAAAAGCAAAACTCAGAACCTTCCACAGATAGTGAGAATCTCTTGAAGGGGAGGGGCTGATGGGACTCCTGCCCCAATTTTCCTATGATCATTGCTAATCGCATTGGTACCGGGGATAAGCTGTTTTCTCACTCTATCCTTAGCACAAATGAAGCAGACTGGAACCTTTCTCGGGGATGACACAGGGATGCCAAGATGAAATCGGAGGAGTTCCCTTATCCCCCTCACAGGGCATGCAACAGGGGTGTGGCTCGCTTCTTTGATGCCCTGCTGCTGAAACCCCTTGGGGAAGCATGCAGACGGGCAGGTCATGAAGAGTGTTTTTGGACTTCGACCCCACAGCAGGGTCTAGGGTTGAATGTTTACAGCTCTTGAAGCCCCAGTGGCGTATGTTACAGTGTATTCTTTCAGTTTTGCTGTCTGCAGGTGGCTTGTGTTAATCAGCTCAATTAGACCCTCTGGCTTATCCCAAGGACAGAGGGCTTTTTGCATCCCGTGTTCTTGCCCTAGGGTACTGGAAAAATCAGATTACATGTGGGATTGAAGGATGGGTGCAAGGTTTTACTGAGTGGTAGAAGTAGCTCTCAGTGAGGTGGATGGGGAGCCAGAAGGGGGGCATGGAGTGGGAAGGTGGTCTTCCCCTGGGGTAGGGCCACCCAACAGCTGGACTCTCCTCAGACCGTCACTGACTGCCCCCGACTGAATTCTGCGTCATCCCGCCTCAAAGGCCTTGTGGTGTCTGCTGGTGTCTGTTGGCGTGCTCTTCTGCTCCTCTTGATGTCTAGCTGATTGTGTCTGTGCCTGCTAGGGTCTTGGGTTTTTATGAGCACAGGATTGGGGGCATGGTGGGCCAGAGTGGTCTTGGAAAATGCAACATTTGGATGTAAAAACAGGAGTGCCTGTTCTCACTTAGATCCATGGGTACAAGCCCAAGGGTGAAACCCTCACCAGGGACCCGATCCTTCTCTACCCAGCACTTCCCTGCCCCCTCCTGTATCAAAGACGGTACCAGGAGTTTAGTCTGGCTGGCTTCCACGGCCCCAGGTGTTCTCCTGCTGACTTGACCAGCCACCTCTCAGAGCTCTGGAGACTGTCATCTCTGTCTCAGGTCATCTGGGCCCTTGCTTAGTGGTTCCTGCTTCTATGCAGTGGGTGCGTTCCTTAATTCACAGCTCCAGGAGCACCCTCCTAGATACTTGGCCCCTTCCAAACTCAGGCCAACGGAGATGTTTCTTTCACTTACCTAGGTCTGCTGTCTTGGACATTGCTTCTCATCCAGAGACACATCTGTTCCCCAGGTGACTCTGACAGACATAGCCTTACTCTTCAACCGATCTCACAATCCCCTGCCCACCATCACAATATCCTAATGCAGTAGCGGTGACAGTCTTATAACTTGAGTGATGCAGGGTGGTGGCGGCGTGAGGAGTGGGCTGGCATTTTCTCACAAGGGGCAGCGAGGCCCAGAGTGTAAGGACCACAGGGGTGAAGCAGGAGAAGGATCGGGCCTCCCGAACACTCAATTGGCTGCTGCAGAATTTTGCTTCCATTAGCCCTGCGTACCTTTGCCCTTAGAAACTCTCTCTTCCCACCACCAGGTTCCTACCACACAATTAGAGTAGACACTCTTTAATTTCCAACCGCCTTGAGCCCTGGGACCTGCATCAGCAGTCTGGCATTAGCGATGGTCATTTACCGCCTCAGATTCTAAATAACATGGTTTGTGCTGATGGAAAATGCCGGCCAGGTCCCTATAGATGTCACTGCTTGTTGTTGCACTGATGTATATATGCCTATTTCTACTAGAGTATAAGGTCTGGGGGAAGGGAAGAGACTGGGATGAGGCTGAGGGCAAGTGACCTCTCATCCTTTGTTGGTAGTTTTCACACCAGGATTTGGGGTTTGGGTTCCTTGGGGTCTTATGAAAAGCCATTGAGGTTGGGAATTTTGCAGGGAGGTGTTTTATTTACCTTTCCCCTGCTTGGTGATTCTCAGCTCTGAATGTACCTTTCTGTATCCACATACCTTGTGGATTTACTTTTTCCGTTTCTTGGAATGATGCAAAATGCCTGGGTTATGACGAACATGGGACTGTATTTTCTATATTTCCTTTACTGAGTATCAAAAAGTTATTTGAACTCAGAACTTGTTTGCCATTCATGCTTATAATTTCCTGGTATGATTAGCTTCTTCTACACATGTGATCCTTAAGAGGAAAATAAAATTTCCATGATGTTAGCAATATTCTCGTAGATTTATGCAGTAGGTATAATATTTAAGCTAATTTTATAATGTTTTAAAAAAATCATTGCTGTTTGTCAGCCTGATTCCTTTGTTTGCGTGTCATCAGTGTCCAATGAGTAGTATGTGTTTCTTCCAGTCATTGTTAAAACCCAATATGTGGAAACAGTGTTTATACCAGCAGCTGTTACAAATCTGGGGCTATGGATTAATGTCAGTTTCTGAATGTAGAGTGCTTTAGTTAATTCCACCCAAGGACAGATGATATCATCTAGGAAGAAGGAATATATTAGAAACTGTCAGCCAGAAGGTAGTAAAAGGAGGTGATATGTTATAAGGAGTACTAAAAGGTCATTCAAAGAAGAGATATTGCTAATAACTCAATTAAAATTTTCACGCTAACATTTTACAAATTTCTGTGTAAGCCCTAAAACATTTTCAAAGCTAGCTAAATTCATACCATAGATTGGAAAAACAGGGGTCAAATAGGATTCACACAATTCCTTTGTGAGATGAACAAATTGGGATAATCTTTCCCAGGAAGTTCTGGCAAGCTAATTCATTGAAACTCCCTTGATATCTAGGTGAGAGGGTGGGATTTTGTAAGTACACACTTTCACTGGGGATTTTCTCTTTTCTCTGTTACACTTTGGGGCAGGGCAACCCACTCATTTGGTCCTTGACTCTCAGGAAACCGGTATTTGCTAAGCTGGTGCATCACTGCAGTTATGCTCTGTATTTTGCTGCCTGGAAAACAAAAGGATCCATGTTCTTCCTGCAAGCCAAGAGGCAAAACAAAAAGTGGAGATAAAGGCCGTTAGTGGAGCCTGTACTTGGTGTAGGAGTACTTCCAGACTGTGTGATGGGATAGGACCACCATGCTGCACAGTTGGGCAGGCAGGACAGGAAACGCAGGAACAGCAGGTTCATGAGAGGTCATCTGACCATCTGCCTACTCTCCTGTTTGGGAGGAATGGTACTTTCTTGAAGATGTTCTTACCTGGAGTCCACCTGGCTTCTCTTAGTAGCTCTTTCTAGTGTTCAGTCACTGTTAAGGTTCATTCAGTTCTTCTCCTGTCCAGTGAATATAAGCAGATTTCTCTTCTTGCTAATTTTTCCCATAGTCATGGAGAGGAAGTGGTCAGTATGTATGGATACACATACATACATATTTAGCAATGGCTGTAGCTGCCTCCGGTGTGCTGGTGCTACAGATTTGATGGTAAGGAAAAGTAAAGGTGGCTGCTGCCCTCCTGGAGCTCACCATCTAGCAGAGGTGAAGGTCATTAATTATAAAACCACTCACATAAACAGATGTAAAATCACAATAGGGATAATGAGGCAGGAGAATAAGATCTGGAGGCAGGGAACCTGACGCCGATTCACGCTGACTTCCTAGAACTGAATCAAAAGGAAAGCCCCAACTTTCCACACTAAGTAACAAAAGGACGAGAGGCTACTCCCTTTGCAAATCCCTCCCCCCCGCTACCCCTACTTTTCTGCATGGCAGATGGAAAATTGAAAGTACCTCTGATCGATGGCTTTTTGCAACCAATCAGACGTTTGCGTAAGAGTGTAACTTTGTAACTTCACTTTAGCCTCTGATTCGTTGCTTTCCACAACCAGTGAGACTGATTGCAGGCCACCACTTCATTTGCATGGGGTGAACACCAAGTGGCCAATGAGAAACCTCTAGGAGGAATTTGGACCCCCAAAAGATTCTGTAACCAGGGCCCTTGAGCCTCTGCTCATCCCACTCCCACCCTGTGGAGTGTACTTTCATTTTCAATAAATTTCTGCTTTTGTTTGCTTCATTCTTTCCTTACCTTGCTGCGCATTTTGTCCAATTCTTTGTCCAAACTTCCAAGAACCTAGACAACTTGCAGTCAAGACCCTCTCCTGGTAACAACAGGGGCTAAGGTTTCAGAAAAAGGATATGGTGTTGCGGTGGGACCTTGTTTGACCGATGGAGGTCTGGATTTTCCTGATGAAGTGATGGCTCACCTGGGAGCTGAAGGGTGCAGAGTTAACTAGAGGAAAAGAGGAGAGGGAAGAGCATCACAGGCAGAGGGCACAGCAAGTGCAAAGCCTCTTGACTGGAGGGAGTTTGGTGATTATGAGGAGGAACTGAAAAGAGGCCTGAGTGGTTGTTGAAGGAAGACAGGGGCAAAACTGAACCTGGGGAGGCGAGCAGGGTCAGTTAATGGAAGGCCTCACAGGTGGTGGCCAGGAGTTTTATTTTTTTTAAATGTGAAATAATTATGGAGGTTGTATTCACTGCAAGCCAAACTCAAACTTCTTCTTCTCACTGTAATATAATCATAGTTCTTTTCCTCTTCAATTCTGGGGACCTATATTGGAACTTTCAGCTGAGGATTTCAAACTGAATTTCTTTGTTTTTTGAAATTCCTTCTGCAAAGGTGTTTGGCATAGAAATGAGAACAGCAGCTATAGAGCACCTAAAATTTTCTACAGGTATCTCAAGATGGAGTGTCTTAAGAGTCAGAAATTGTGACATGCATGAAAAGATAAAGATATATGTCTTTTCTATGTAGCATGTACACAGGAGGCACTTAATAAATGTTTGCTGATGAATCAGAGGTGACATCCAGCTCTCAGGAATGCAAAACAATGTTTTCTGTTTACCAGCTATCTGAATGTTGCTAACAGAGGGCCTGGGGAGGAGGGACGGGCACGACCGCATCTGCTCCTCTGTCCTGTGTGCGTGCTTGGCCACCTGATGCCAACTCCATGATGGCACATTTGTCTTATTAAGTGTAAGCCAATTCCTCTCCCCCTTCCAGGGCCCTCCTGATGGTGGCTGTGGAGGACAGGGATATGCTGTGAAAGCCCAGTTATTATGGTCTGTAAAGGGAGGTGGTGGCTGCTGGGGAATGATCAAATGAAGACAAATGCATTGTTAAGTTTTTATGGACCAAGGCCGCACTTTCATTAAGCGTAATTTACATAACATAACTGATGCTCAAGGCCAAACAGTCCTTGTGCCCCAATGACAGTCCCTGACAACCCATGGACCGAGGCCTCGTGCACAATCCCCCAGGTCAGGAAACCTCCTCCTTCTCCTTGCTAGCTCAGCACGCTGGTTGCTCCAGTGCTCTCATTTTGACCTTTCAAGCCAAATGCTGATGACATCAAAGCTACCCATTCTACTACCGATTAGCAGTAAAACCATCGGGCACTCTCTGGGCAGAGTTCAGGTGCTATGTTCCTTCCTCTTTTCCCACAGGAGTTGGCTTCCTGGTCTGAACCCTCCATAAGCCCTGGCTGGGAATTTTCCTCACTGTGACCTTGTGAGCAGTCCCTGGTTACCCTCAAGGATTGTGCCAAGCAGGCTCTGGGTTAACATCTTGGAGAGTACAGAGTAGGCTGATAATCAGCCTATGCTCAACAGCACACCCAAGAGGTGAGGATTTCTGATGGCATCCCTGGGGTGCTCAGCAGTGGCCTTTGTCTGCACCCATCTTCATTACATGTTAATACCACCAGAGACACTTTGAGGTCAGCCTTTTCACCTTGCACGGCAAAGCAATTATCATTTCCTTTCATTGCAGGGGTGGGCGTTGGTTATCACATGATGGATTTTTGCTGGTAATCAGAACTTTCTGCCCATTGGTCTTCAGGACATACTTTTATGTTGACATTTATAAGGTATGTGTCAGGCAGAGCCGAGGTACCGAGTGAGGGAATGAAAGGAGGAGGGGGAGAGGATCATTATATTCAATTTAATGATGACAATTTCCCTACATTTACAACTTCCAGAAGTAAGAGACAATAGATATGTGTCTTCTGCTTGCATGTACAGTGAAGGAGATGACATGAGGAGATTCTGTTAGTGGGAATGGTGATATATTACCTTAATGATTTCATTGCTTGCCAAATAAAAGAAAAATTCTCGCTGTAGTACAAAGCCCTGTCCTCATCAAGCTATTCATTGTGAGGCGTTTGTTGTTAAATCGGAGGCATAAGGAGGGGTTTTGACCTTCCATAAGCTGCTTTTGAATTTTTATTTTTTTCTTGGCTAAATTGATGGTCTGTTTTCTTTTTTTAGTAGACATACGTGAACGTTTGTATGTTGAATATTGAAGTTTGTTAATAGATTTGAAGAGCTCTTAGATTTTTTTGGCAGGTGGGTGTTGAATTAATGGAATGTTTCACAATAGAGTTCAATGAAAGCTCCCCTCCACTATTATGCTAGTGTTTGGAAGGGCAGGTGACTTGTGTGTGTGTGTGTGTGTGTGTGTGTGTGTGTGTGTGTGTGTGTGTGTGTAGGGGAGGGGATGTTTTCATGTGAGCTGTGGATAAACTGAACAAATTTAATTAAGGTTTAAACTGAAGTAGGATCCCATAGTCTAGGTAGGATCCAAGGGACTATTTTCTCAGGGCTGCTGGAGGTTGGATAATCTGAATTATAGACAAGGAGGAGTCCAAAGTCTTAGTTCAAGGATGGCACCAAGTGACAAGTCCTGTGATCTAGCAGAAGCAGATGGAGAACTAAGAAGAAGATCAGAAGCTAAGATGACTTGGAGCCAACTAGAATGAGATCATGGATAGACAGCCTTGTAGGCTAGACCTAGAGACAGGAGAATTAGAGTCTTCTGGATTCCCTTATTACATGAACCTGACAGTGGCTGTTTAAAGAAGCAATGCAGGGCCTGACAGTAACTCCTTGCTTGGCTTCTGCTTACTCTGTGTAGTCTGCTTTTTCTAGTAGGTTATCCAGATTTCCAAAGTGGTGGAGTCAGGTTTGCATGGTAGAGCTTGGGAACTGAAGGGGACCATTGTGGTCATGGAAGTCATGAGCATCATTTTCCAGTTTAGAAGACTGAGGCCTAGGGAGGACAGCAGTTGGGGAAGCCCAAGGAAAAATCCAGTTTAGGAGGTCCGGGGAGGATAGCAGTTCAGGAGGCCTGGGGAGAACTCCAGTCCAGGAGGCCCGGGGAGGACAGCAGTTCAGGAGGCCCAGGGAGCACCGCAGTTGAGGAGGCCTGGGGAGAACTCCAGTTCGGGAGGCCAGGGGAGGATAGCAGTTCAGGAGGCCAGAGAATGACAGCAGTTCAGGAGGCTGGGGGATGACAGTAGTTCGGGAGGCCTGGGAAGGACAGCAGTTCAGGAGGCCAGGGGAGGACAGCAGGCATACCCAAGGCCTCTCAGGCATTGCTGTGCTTCCTCACCCTGCAATGCTGCCGCCACATCCTGTTGCTCTCTGTTTGTTTGATTGGAGTGGCTCTCCTGAAGCTGGGCTGTTTGCATGCTTGGTAGGCCCCCTTCCTGAATGTGCCAGCCAGCTCTGGAGCCCTACTCAGTAACTGTTTCGGATGTGATCCTCATCAGATACATTTCTATCAGATAGTTGTGTGACTTTGGGCAAGCCTCTTCACTTCTCCAGGTCTCAGCTTTTCATAAGTAAAATGTTGCAAGGTCTCTGTGGACCCTTTCAGCTTAAGCATGACATGTTCTGTAACTAAGGAGGCCCAGTTATAGAAGCTCCTGGTGTAGCTGACAATGTGAATACAGTCAATCTCAGGAATCTGTGGAAATGGAAGTGATGGCTTATACTTCGGCTCTTCACCCACCTGAAAGATCACGTAGAGGAGTTCTCTAGGCTGCAAGCTCCTTGAGGCCAGGGGCCATGTGTCATTCATTTTTACACATCCAAAGCCATCAGGCTGTGTGGTGAATTGTGATGTTTAGTAAATTGGGACTGACTGAATATGAAGTATTACAGAATTTCAGATGATAAGACATACTTTAACACAGACATTGCATAAGCATAATACATGTGCCTAGGACATGCCTCCTCAAAAGTGCTCGCTGAGCTCCATTGCAGCAGGGACCACACCTGTCTTATTTACCACTAGGTCTCAAGTTCCTTGAGCATGACTAGGCACATAGAAGCTGTTTGGTAAGTTTGTTGAATAGATGAATGAATAAAGATATGACATGAAAGAAGCGTAGTTGAACTTTCCAAGGTTATTTGGATTATTTGGTGAGAGAATATAAACCTGGGAAAGAGAAGAAAGTAGGAAACTTGGTGGCAATACACCTAGTTTTGCTCTCCTTCCACCCCTAAGCTGTGGCTGAAATCTCTTGTACATAACAGAAAGTGACAACCAGCAGCCCCATCTTCTAGTTGACATTGGTCTGCAGATGGTTTCTAGTGTATGACTAGGTAAGTATAGAAACAGAGCATATACATTAGGAAACTTTTACAGAAATTGGACACTGCATGACACCCAAGCATGTGATTGCTGGATTTGTCTTGCTGAACAGTGTGTGGACCAGTTTGAATATTGCTGAAGTCATAAATGAATTGCACATGGTGTATACTGCACACCAGTCCTGTATGGTAGGACCACAAATAGGTCTATGACATATCAGGGAAGAAATTATCCTGCACCACATAACTAGAAAGAAACTAGGTGAAATCCTTGGTTTTGTAGCCTATCAGTCATATTTTTATTAAAATATTGATGATCTTGTTTGTCATGTAAAGCTGTTTCTGACTCATCATAATCACATATTTTCCATGTTGTTGATTTGAGAAGGACTGAACTAGCTACACTCCCTCAGTCAACCAAGTTGAGTTATAATCTGTGTGACAGTGTTTTTCTCTATTTAAAACTAGCTAGTCTTGCATGGCTATTTAACTCGCTCCTTTGGCCTCATTAGTATTATCCTATAATCAAATAAGCTAATTAAGCTGTTTCCTATCCACTGATCAGAGAATATTAAAGCTCGGAAGGTGACTCTAGCTATCCTCTGCTCCAGCTCCTTCATTTTTCAGAGCCAGTTAAGGCTCAGAGAGGTTAAGTAAAGTGTCTCAGGTCACACGGTTATTTATAAAAGAATTGGGACTAAATCGTCAGGGCCCTTCACTTCTAGATTCTTGTGCTTTTCTACTTTATCCTGAAGTTTAATAAAATTCTTTCAGATTTTATAACATCGAAGGTGTGTCTCTGTTGTGGTAAGTTCTGGGCCGCTATTTGATAGATGACCTAGAATGGACAGATTTTTCTTGCCAAATAATTATAGATGGTTCTACCTTTAAGAAAACTTGGTATCTGAAATTATGAACACAGGGAATGAAGAGGTGATTTTATATATAAGTATATATACATTTATACATAAATGTAATATTTATATATAAATATATGATTTATGTAAATAATAACAAAATAATATATGTTTATGAATGAATTTATACAAAAATACTGGCTTTGGAGAGATGTGGTGACTGCTATTCCTTATAGTCTCAAAATGAGGATAAAGCTTTACATAAAATTATGTATTAATGGAAAAATAATGGAAAAATAGGATGCAAATATATTGGTACACGCACATTTTTAGAAATGTATCTATAGGAGAAAATGAGACCCTTCTATGAATTAAAATAGGGAGTGTTGATGGAGGCCTGGGTGGGTGAATTTGTTTCCGCCGAACATCATCCCTGTCTTAGCAGGCTTCAGTGTGGTCTAACTGAGGTGTTGGCAAATTTTGACTTGTAAGCCAAATCCTGTTGCTACCTTTTTTTTTTGTAAATAAAGTTTTATTGGAACACAGCTGCACCCATTTATATACTGTCATCTGTGACTGTCTTTGAGCTGCAACTTCAGATTTGTGTCATTGTGACATATGCTTTATGGCCTGCAAAGTCTAAATGTTTACTATCTGGCCCTTTACAGAAAAAGCTTAGTGACCTCTGGTCTAGATGCATATCTGGTTCATATCACTGATTCTACTACCATAAGGCAGGGGGTCTTCATTTGGAATCTCACCTAGCTGAGTTCTGATAGGGAAGGAAGAAAATGAACTTTAATCACCTTGCTCAGAAGCCTGTTTTAAAATCCAGTCACCAGCTGCCGGTTTTTAGTTTACCTATGACCTCCTGGAGATCCTGAGAGAATGAAATTAACCACCTCTGGAACAAACATTCGATCTTTTTATTTTTTCCACTTTCTTAAGAGAGTAATAAATATAGTCAATGACTCTGGATTCTATTACTATGTAAGAGCTCTTTAAAAACATCTAACCATCTGCTTAATGGCCAGTAATACGTTTCTAATGGTCACTCTCGATAAGACACTTTTAGTTCACTCCTGTAATCGTTGTCCAACAGCCAAGAGCCTCCTGAAGAATATGACCAAAGGCCAGCCCCAGCCCCAGCCCTGTAGCCACAGAGGCCTGGGCAACAGTACTGAAGAAAAAAAGAGAGACTTCTGAGAGCTGCATGTGGAAACTCTTTTCTTTCTCTTGACACTCTCCGCGTATGATGAGTTCGTGATCCACAGTAGTGGATCTGAAAACTTCGATTTTTTTTGGCATTTACATGTTCAGGTACAGTTGCAACTAGAGGTCAGTTTAATTAATATCTGTCCTTTCCTCTCAGATGACATACACTGAACCGTTGTCACTAGAAACTCCACATCCCTGATCTGGGCCCAGCAGCTGGTGACAGCTTGGCAAATTATGAGTTTCCTAGCTTAAAACAGACTAAATTGCAGACAAAACAAGCCATCAGCTGAGTAAATACTGTATCTCTGTTTAGCTTCTGTAAGAAGAAAGAGATTAGCACGAATGTTTAGTGTTCATAATTACTAGTAGGAAGCAAATATTAGGCTCGGGCTGACTGGAGATTATTTCATTATATCCAATTAACACCCACTTGATTATTCTTAATTACTTCTGCATGATGACAGAGGAGTAAAGATGTCATACTTCAAATGTACAAATAACATCTGGGTCATCAACATACGTGTATTTGTAATATAATATCCTGCTCATTTTGGGATGGCTAATATGGTCTTAGCAGAGGGATGGAAAATGAAATGACAAGATTCTGGTAATTACTAAGCGGGTCTTAGACAAGATGCCAAAAGTAGGTATTAGGATAAAAATGGGCCTTTTGTAGCAATCTAGTTTAGACATGTTTTCTTTAAAAATGCCTTATTACCTTTCTGTGTAAGAATTTCTTTTTTCCTCTGCCCATTGACTATAGTACAAAGATATAAATGGAAATAGCTAAGTGCAAACTTTCCAGAAAAGAGTGAGCTATATGTGTGTGTGTGTGTGTGTGTGTGTGTGTGTGTGTGTGTGTGTGTGTACATGTATGTCAAGTGGTATGAATGGGAATCCCTGCTCCAAGGGTGTTTGTGGAGTTTTGAGAAACTGAGACAAAATCAGCCTGTGTGCGAGATTCTTAATGACCTGCCTAGTAAAGAATATGAAATGTTAGCAAGTGATGTAATCTCCCAAGCATGTGCGAAGGATAAATACAGTGAGCCAGATTTTTGGGTTCAAACCTGAAATTAGAACCACCTTTAGGAACAGTAGAAATCATCTTTCCTTTCACAAGGAAAAATATGAACAGGTCCTTTCCCTTCAGCTATTGTCTTGAGTTAGAAGGAATTGCTGGTAGAGCATGGCCTTGCTTTTTGGAGTAGAGATTATTAGAGTCTTAGGTTTCCCCTGCTTGCTTTCTTCTGGTGTTAGGGGTATTGCACTGTCAGTAACATTGCAATGGATTATTATTTTTTTTCCGGGATCAAACTTTGGTATTAAATCATGCTTAAAGATGGAGGTAACTGTGAGCAGCAAGAATGGTGAGATTGGGCGATTGTGCGATTGTGCCAGCACATGCCTAGAACTGGCAACTTACTAAAGATCAGAGCTGAACTTGGAGAGGTGGCATGTGGGTACCAAACAAATCCAGTTGCAGCTCTTGAAGTCACTCAGCAGTTAGTTATTGAGAACTTGCTTGTGCAGAGTATCAAACCAGGCACATGATGGGGGTGGAATGGCCCAAGCCCTCCCCAGCTGGAGAGACAAGACCATTCTATGATATGGTTATGTTTAATTAATTGCTAAATTGCATGGTTCAAACTAAGGGCTATAGAGGTTTGGCCAAGAGGGCTGGGCTGATCAAAGAAGAATAAGACTCTAAGACTGGGACCTGAAGCGTAGGTGGATTTTAGCTAGTTAGAAGATGTTCTGGCTATTGTTGCTGTAAAGGATGGTGGAAGAAAAGCCTGTTCCATGTAAGCAGAAACATGGCCCCCTTATCCTCTGATGCAACCCAGCCCAGGCCCAAGGACTGGCGACCTCAGTAGTCCTCACTGTAAGCAAACGCAAAGCTCACATCTTGAGATGGAAAGGACATTGCAAAAGGAGAGGGCCCCAAGGAGATGGCGTTAATGAGGATTCCCTGGTATCTATTTCCATTATGAGGGAAGAGACATTGGGAAATCTGTCAAAGTCAAAAATTCATAAGTATATTTAAAGATTTAAGCCTGAAATGGAATATCTTAGGCAGTCATTTGAATTCTCTCTCTATATATATGGTGGCTGATATTTAAAAGGCACACAAAACATTAAAAAATTACTTTGGGAATAGCATACCCTTCCCTGAATAATAAAGAGGTAATATCAGGGAATAGAGTAGTGTCAGGATGTAATCAGTTCCCACCTGACAAATGATGGCCAGGGCCAGGGTTATTCATCTTTGCTGGTGATATAAGAAGCCGATCCAGGGTTCTCAGAGTTGGACAGAAGGGGTTGTTTGGCAGGTGGTGTGAGGGTCCTGAAGTTGGCTGGATCTTGGTAGTTGTGTTCATTTTGTAGGTGTGTATATGTGTGGGGGTCATGATGATAGCGAAGAGGACCTGTACCATGCTTTACAAAATGCAACAAGATTGACTTGGTACACAGAGGTAGAAGCTTGGATGCCAGCTGGCCATGGTATAGAGCTACTGTAGTGTTGTGTCATGTCATGTTGCATTGTGGCATGCTTGGCCTACCTGAGAAAACTGCCAGGAAGCTGTTGAAAGTTTCTTGGCCTATGGCTGGGTGGGGTGGTTCATGCCTATAATTCCAGCACTTTGGGAGGCTGAGGTGGGCAGATAACTTGACATCAGGAGTTCAAGACCAGCCTAGCCAACATGGTGAAACCCATCTCTACTAAAAATATGAAAATTAGTTGGCCATGGTGGCATATGCCTGTAATCCCAGCTACTCGGGAGGCTGAGGCAGGAGAATTGCCTTGAACTGGGGAGGCAGAGGTTGCAGTGAGCCAAGATCGCACCACCGCACTCCAGCCTGGGCGACAGAGCTAGACTCAGTCTCACAAAAAAAAAAAAAGAAACAAAGAAAGTTTCCTGGCCATATTGTGTTGTGTAGCGTAGTGGCTGGCCCACCTGAGAAAACTGCCAGGAAGCTGTTGAGAGGTTCCTGCCCTTCCCTGTAGGAGGAAACAAGAATGGATTTGGCTTAATTACTGCAGACATGTGTCTTATAGCCCCTTGCTACCACAAGTGTAGTCCATAGACCTGCAGCTTTGGCATTTTCTAGGGGCTTGGTAGAAATTCTGATTGTTGGGTCCCATCCCAGTCGCTGAATCAGAATCAGCATTTTCAGAGGAGACCTGAGGGAGGGGAGCAGAGGAGCCATCTGGATGTCTGTGGAGGTAACAGCACACACAAAGCCTTGAGGCAGAAGCTTGCTGGTGACTTTGCAATAGGGTGAGAAGGTCATTGTGGTGAGATGGGGAAGCAAGGTACTACTTCAAAGGCTGGGTCATGGGTGACCTCAAAGGCTCTGGTCAGGACTTTGGGTTTTATTATATATTAGAGGGGAAGCCATTGAAAGGCTTTGACATAATTTGACTTGAGTTTAGACTCCTACTGATCACTCTGGTTGGTGGATCAGAGTGTGATTGCCATGTGGGTAGTGGGACATGGTCACATTCTGGATGTTTTAGAAGAAAGAGTTGAAAGGATTGGCTGACTGGAAATACCATGTAAGAGACAGAGATGAACAACAGGAAGAGTGGAGGTGCCACTTACTGGCAAGGAGGGGCAGATTTGGGGCTGAGAATTAGGTTCTGGACATATTAAACTGGAGATGCTTATCAGCCATCCAAATGGAGATGTCAAGAAGGTAACTGAATTGAGAGGACCCCTGTGGGGAGGGGTCAGGACTGGAGCTAGAAACTTGGGAGTTTCTGTCAGTATGTAGGTGATATTTAAAGTCATGAGGCTGAATGAGATCACTTCATTCCCCACCAGATACATGTAGGGAATTAGCGTGACAGTGATGATCAATGGGTTTTGGTGATCATGGTGGTATTGCTGGAACTTAATCAGCTCTAATGTCCTCTGATTCCATATAGTGCACTTGCTCATTATATTCCTTGTCTATTCTCATTTTGAATGTATTTTAATATTCATCAATTGCAGCAAAAGGAAGAAAATATGTTATTAACTGGACCCTTCAGCTTCTGCCTGTCTATGCCAACTCCAGTGCACACTAGGGAAACCTGGACTCCACACTGACTGGGATGTCCCTGTCACCTTGAATTGGCTCAGCCCAGGGACCTCTGGGTGGCAGGGCCCTGAAATCCTGCCCTATTGCAGCACAAAGCAGGATGGATGAGATATTCCAACTCACTACTTACAGGTGTTCTTTAAGGGAGCGCTTAGGAAGTTTTACTCAATTTAACTTAAGACATAAGTAGTACCATTCCCAATTCAGGGCAATGGCTTAGAACCTGACTCAATGTCCTTTTTACTAAGTAATTATCCAGATTTCCTTGCTAAATGTTATTTTATATATTACGTTTAATAGCCTCTTTCTTTTGGCTATGGAAGGATGGTAATAGCAGCCGATAATGTATCACATACTCATCTCAAAGTTCTGCCTCTGGCACCTGTGGCTGGAGTAGAGGGAAGCTTGTGGTCAGGCCTCAGACAAATTCCATGTCCCTACTCACTGGTCCTGGGTTGGTTCACTTCTCAGGGGCCTAAGGAATCACAGATGACTTTTTAGCCTTTAAAACATTCCTCATTTTTAAAGATTTGGGTAAGCCTATAGAGCTCATCTGGCCAAACTGCTCCTTTGCCTCAATTCAGAACCCCCATGGGACAACTGTGGGTAATAGAAAGCCCTAGTAGAGAGGAACTGAACAGCATAGACTTTTGGGCAATGGTTAGATGTCATAAATGCATGATAAAAATTAAGCCACCACTGCATCTCAAGATAGCCAATTCCTGTTAGTACCCTGAGGCTGGCTCTCAGTAAAGGTTCACTGGGTTGGACTCGTGTGATAGGAATTAGGTTACTGTGTTGTTTGTACAGCGTGTGTTTGGTAGCATGCACATGGGCTTCTTAGTGACGACCTGGTGATGCAAACAGTCTTCCAGTAGCTACTGGACACCTACTGTTTGCCAGTTGACCCCCTAAAGAGTTACTGAGGGCTCAGTGGGTGCTAGGCATATAGATGACACCAAAATATTTGTCATTGATCTCCATCTGCCCTGAAATTATGTTCTCCAGAGAGTCAAGGCTAAAACCCACATCAAAAATTGTATGAAAACCTAAGAGAGCAGGGAATGACATTGGCCATTGTATTTATAAACAGGTTAGACATATTTCCTGCCCTCAGAGACTTTCCAGTCTAGAAGGGAAGCAGAGTATATTTGCATGAAATGCCAAATAACAGAATAATGCTTAGTATTAGTTTGAAAGCAGAAGTGGCAGAGCTTCCAGGAATCCTGAGGATGTGTGAACCTTTTGGCTATATCTCAGAATCACCTGGTGAACTGTTGAAAACTGAGATGCCTGTGCCCAGCCCCAGACTCATTGGGCATCTGTGTGTTGAAAAGTTCCCTGGGCCGGGCATGGTGGCTCACACCTGTAATCCCAGCACTTTGGGAGGCCGAGGCGGGTGGACCTTGAGGTCAGGAGTTCAAGACCAGCCTGGCCAAGATGGGGAAACCCCATCTCTACTAAAAATACAAAAATTAGCTGGGCGTGGTGGCATGTGCCTGTAATCCCAGCTACTCAGGAGGCTGAGGCAGAGAGTTGCTTGAACCTGGGAGGTGGATGTGGCAGTCAGCCGAGATCACACCACTGCACTCCAGCCTGGGTGACAGACTGACTCCATCTCACAAAAAAAAAAAAAAAAAAAAAAAAAAGAAAGGAAAGTTCTGTGGGTGATTCTTTGTTTTCTTCTTTCTAGAACCTGATAATACTTGCTTTTTTAATTTTTTTATTTTTCCATAAGTTATTGGGGGTACAGGTGGTATTTGGTTATATGAGTCAGTTCTTTAGTGGTGATTTGTGAGATTTTGGTGCACCCATCACCTGAGCAGTATACACTGCACCCTATTTGTAGTCTTTTATCCCTCATCCCCCTCCCACTCTTCCCCCCAAGTCCCCAAAGTCCATTGTATCATTCTTATGCCTTTGTGTCATCATAGCTTAGCTCCCACATATCAGTGAGAACATACGATGTCTGGTTTTCAGTTCCTGAGTTGCTTCACTCAGAATAATAGTCTCCAATCTCATCCAGGTCGCTGCAAATGCCGTTAATTCCTTCCTTTTTATGGCTGAGTAGTATTCCACTGTATACATATACCACAGTTTCTTTATTCACTTATTGATTGATGGGCATTTGGGTTGGTTCCACGATTTTGCAATTGCGAATTGTGCTACTATAAACATGTGTGTGCAAGTATCATTTTCATATAATGATTTCTTTTCCTCTGGGTAGACACCCAATAGTGGGAGAACCGAAGGTAGATCTACCCCCAGTGATTCTGATACATAATGAAGCTCAAGAACCACTGCTTTGGAAGGATGGTTGGTGTGTGGGTGCATGTATGGAGATGGGCATTGTAGCCTGGCATGAGAAAGATGTGAGAATGCCATAAGATGGGGAGCACTGCAAGACTGCTTGGTACAGTGCCCCTTTGCTGACTACACACCAGAGACAACCAGAAGATCTAAGCATTTCAGAGGCAAGAGGCAATGAAGAGGAGAAAACCACAATTAAAAGAAAAAACAACTTTTAGATCATCAGTAAACAACTGAGTGTGCTAAGTACTAGTCTAAGTGTTTTGTACTTACATAATCATCATCATCAACCCACAAGTTAGGTAATACTGTTTTCCTTACTTTCAGATGAGAAACTGGTTAAGTAAATTACCCCAAATCATGTGGTTTCCTGGCCTGGAGGGTAGGATTTGTTTGGATGAAAAGTGGAAATCCAGTGGGAAAGGGACAGCTTTCAGAAGAACTTGAAGTCCTGGAGAAGAGATTGAATTTTATCCTGAAAGCCACAGGGAAATCTTGTGGTTACCACCATCCTTTATGTGACCTTATTCTCAATAGTGAGTGTTTGGACTTTATTCATTGGATGATGGGCAGCTTTTGAGCCAACAAGCAACATGGGGAAAGTGGTGTTTTAAGGTGAATCTGTCAGGTGCTGTGTAGATTCAAGTGGAGGGTACCTAGAAACAGATTAGCTAAAACTAAAACCGTTTCCTAAAACACCACAAACAACAAAAGTGAATATTGATTGAGCCCTCACTATATGCCACGTGCTGTCCTTTACATCTATCATCTTCACAAAAACCCTGTGAAGTACATACTCATCATGTACCCATTTTATAGGTTAGGAAACCAAGGTACAGAGAAATAACTTCCTGAAGGTCACACAGCTGGCTAGTGTCCAAGTCAGGATTCAAATTGGATTGCTTGATTCCAGAATCTAGGTTACTGTCTACTCTGTTATAGGCTCTTATATCTCCTAGGACTTTGGCAGTGATAAGTGGAAGTGGAAATAGAGATACATGACATAAAGAGTAAATGTCAGGTATTACATGATGCTGGAATAGTGTGAGCATGCTTAGGAAATCCCCAGCAGGGAAGAGTTCCTTGCACAAAGAAACTGAGTAGGGTTTAGAACAGCACGTGAAGGAAGGCAGAAGGCCTTTCTGAAATAAGCGGGTTTATGTTTAGAACATGGGAGAAGAGATAGCATAGGAAATTGCCATTCTGATGGCCCTGCATGTGCTCTGATAAAAACCATGGAAGTTGTATGAGAAATGAGTATGGTGAAGTGAGTAGATTTGTTGGTTTTGGAATCAGACAGATGTGGTTGTGGGTTCCAGTCCTTTCCTTACTAACCTGTGACCTAGGGCAGTTTGCATAATCTCTGCATTTCAGTTTTCCCATGTGTATATTGAGGATGATAGAAGCATCATCCTTATTAAGATATCATAAAGATTGAGTTCATATATGGAAAGGAGATGAAAAATATGACGTATTCCATCAATACCAGCTATTATTGTTATGCTTCTCGTTATTACAGTCATTCATGGGTGTTAAAACAGAATAATGAGATCTCTATTTTGGACAGAGTACTTTGGTGTTAGTGGGTGCAACACAAACTCAAGAGCTGCTAGGTTTCCAGTTCTGGCTCCACCTGCTAGCTATATGATTTCGGGTAATTTACTTAGCCAATTTCTCATCTGAAAGCAAGGAAAACAGTATTACCTAACTTGTGGGTTGATGATGATGATTATGTAAATATGAAACACTTAGAATAGCACTTAGCACACTCAGTTGTTTATTGATGATCCAAAAGTTGTTGTTTTTTCTTTTAATTGTGATTTTCTCCTCTTCATTGCCTCTTGCCTCTGAAACATTTAGACCTCTGGTTGTCCCTGGTGTGTCACAGGGGCCTGTGGCCTGTGGTGTTGCCCTTGCTGAATCCTATTTAACTGTTGAGAATGTGTCTGGGTAAGTAGTCATTGCTGCCTCAAAACATAGATTCATGAGCAAAGTGACTATGAAGATTTGATGTGATATGTGGGTGATGATCACACATAAAGGGCACAGCACATAGGTTACAGGAATTTCGCTGGGCTGTGAATTTCTGACATCAGCCTCCTCATTTAATATTTATCCGCCCCTCTTCTCTCTTACTTGGGACCTGTACTGAGGCATGGACCTTGTTCCACAAGGGACTGAGAGATAACAGTGCTAACTCTGGGAGTGTGCCTTTGTGTGTGTGTGTGTGTGTGTGTGTGTGTGTGTGTGTGTAAGAGAATATTAGTAGCCTAAAGGGAGATCTCATGCTGCTTTGCTTTGCTTCATTTTTTTGGTTGTAAAGTTGAATAAAAGGCACTTAGTCCAAAACTTTAAAAAAATTGCTACTGGGCAAAGTAATTTTGTGTCAGGCTTCTGTTCAGGGCAGATTTACACTGGTTATAAATCTCTGAAATTAAGGTCTTACCGTAGAAAAGCTGAAATGTATTCAACATTAGCAGACACCCAGCCCTGTTCTGAACCAGTGGCCATTCTTCCGCCATGTATAATAGCAATATCTATCTATGTGATTGGGGGCAATAATAAGTTTAAATATGCCTCTTAGAATGGGTAATGGCTCTCCAATGAGTAGCAGAATTTTCTATCAACAATTATTTTCCTAGAACCAAAGGTTAAGTTCAAGAGTTTGATTTAATGACAAAGTTAATTAGGCCCTTAACATTACAGGGTTCTTGCCTTTCATTTTCTAATCAAGATCATAGTCTAAGGTCAGCAACCTTGCAGAAGTGGGGAACACAAGGCCAGCACTTGTTCTTCTGATGTTTGGGGAGGGTGACTGTAGGAGATGGGGGTGCTTAGCAATCACTGAGTTGACAAAGGGCCTGGAGAATGCCTGCTAGACCTGAAGAATTTCATTCTTACCTCTACCGAACCTTAGATATAAAATATGCTTGAGCTTTAAGGAAACTTAAGGATTATCTAATCAGTCCTTTCATTTTACAGCCAGGGAAACTGAGGCTAAAGGGACGAAGAAATTTTACATAGTTCACTTGAGGCAGAGTAATGGATCTCCTAAGATTAAACCACCTACTTCTAATCAAAATGATCTTTCCTCAAATACTCATATTCAAGGAAAAGCAAAACCTCTTCTTAGCTTATGGGATTTATGTTGTTTATGAGCTAGTTTTGCTAAAGCACTTCTTCCTGCCTTTTTTTTTTTTTTTTTTTTTGAGACAGAGTCTCACGTTGTTGCCCAGGCTGTAGTGCAGTGGCACAATCTCGGCTCACTGCAACCTCCGCCTCCCAGGTTCAAGCAATTCTCTGCCCCAGTCTCCTGAGTAGCTGGGATTACAGGTACCCACCACCACGCCTGGCTAATTTTTTTGTATTTTTAGTAGAGACGGGGTTTCACCATGTGGGCCAGGCTGGTCTTGAACTCCTGACCTCATGATCCATCTGCCTTGGCCTCCCAAAGTGCTGGGATTACAGGCGTGAGCCACTGAGCCTGGCCTTCCTACTACTTTTTAAAGCAAATATATTCCATTTAATCTTGGACCATGATAAACCAGTAAAGACTATTGGTTTGAAACAAAGAAATTGCCTGTTGCTACTTAGTCCAAGAATTTAAAAAATAATAAAAAAGAAGGAATCCATTAGAAGAACCTTAGGGATTCTCATAACTGGTCAGAGATTGAAGGACCTGGTAAGGGAAAGGGAAAGATATCAAAGCAGGTCCAGAAGTTCTAGAAAGAGGACACAAGACAGATTTCTGGAGGCAGAAACCTCCGTCCCAGCATTTGACACTGCTGTATCATAAATGAATCCTCACCAGCTCTCTGTCTTCATCTCACTTGTTCCTGATGCAAAGTCCAGGTGAGGAAATTTAAAGAATTGAGCCAAGGGATTTGCCAGTGCTTTGCCTGCTGGGAAAGCAGGGAGAGGAGAGGTATGGATGCTCTAGCTTCTACTGGACCCTGGGAACGGGCACTGCCCACTGAAAAAAAAACACACATTTTGGGGAATTTCTCAAAACAAGAAAAAAAAAGAGTCCAGGTTTTAGGTTGTCCCAAACTCAAGAAATGTCTAAGATAAAAGACTTTATGGGTCATTCTGAAGCTTGACCATGCTGTATGGGAAAATATAGTCCAAGGTACAGACTAATTCATAGATAACTTTGGGATTCAATTTACTTCTGGGCTCGGCTATTCATGTTTTAATCTTAAATAGGAGTCTGCTGGTTCAGGGCCTTAAACTTTAAGTGAAAGTTTTGTGTTGGGATTTTTGGACTATAATATAGGTGACCAGATTTGGAAATACCCTTGAAAATGACGACATTTCAGAAATAGTAAAACCATCCATGTGTCTATCTTTCCACACAGGTACATGCTCTATACCTGGCCCTATGCTGTGCATTGGTTACCAAGAAGCAGACAAAATGTTGTGCCCTTCTGCAGCCTGGGCATTAGTCAGGTTCATATATAGGGTGCTTTGACTTCTCGCTTATAGTAAAATATTCAAATGCAGAGAAGAATATTGAAGAAGGCAAGATTTTTGGTTACACGCCAGTACTTCAAAAGCTCCAACCCTCTCAAAAATTATTAGTGTTTGCTTTTCCAGAAGAGCTGTTTCTACCAAACTTGGTTCAGAATCTTCAGCAAACATTTCTTACCAGATGCAATGCTAGAATAAGTCTAGCCATGAAGAACCTTATAATCCAGTAGAGGAGACAGACATGGAAATGAATCATTTCTATGAAATGCGTTCAGTTCTGAGACAGAGATGTGCCCAGTGTGCTACGTAAAGACAAAGACTCACATTCTTCAGATGCGCTAGCATAGGAAAGTTTTCCTGTAGTTTGTCTTAATCCTAGGGGTACAATGTAAATGCATCTTCTCTGTTCACCTCTGTGGTCAGTCATGGACAGTTACTGGGTGGCTGCTACATGCAAGGCCAGAATGCGGGGCCTGTGATCTAGCAGCTAAGGGCATCCATTCAGCTAAAGATGTCTTCGTTTCTCCCTTTCCTTTCCAAAAGTGGCCAACTACAACCTCTTAGATTTGGGGCTGGAGTAGGTGGGGGACTGATGAAGCATCCATTCATGGCTTTGGTACCGGATTCACCTAAAGCTGGACATATCCCCAAAGTACTAGTTCTGCAGGGATGAGGACAGAGCCCAGGAGAACTGTCTTTGGTTTCACCTTCCTCTCCAATGTGTTCAACTCCCTTGCAGGAATGTTCTTGGGGGAGCACTCTGCAAATCCACATCAGGCCCAGAAGAGAAATGTTTCTTTGAAGACCTGTCTCTATTAATTTGCATAGATATTTGTGTATGATTTTATTTACATTGGTGAGGCAGAACAGTAGTTCTCCAGCTTTGATGTGTGCGAGCCTTGGAGATTAGAGCTGGGGCTCTTCCTTTGAGAAAACAAATACTTTTGTGTTGATTTCTATGAGATATAAATCATACCCAGGAAGTTTACAGTTGAGTAAGAATGGTATAATTACTGATTGTATACCAGAAGCGGACATATTTATGAAACGACTTGAAAAAGCTTGTAATCCCTTCCCGTATTTTGAATAACTAATTGCTATGTCATCCTGGCATATTTGCACCACAAGAGTTAAGTCTGTCAGATGTTTCCCTCTGAAAACCTTGTTTTAAGGGATTTCTAACTTGGTCGTAAAACTGTGCTCCAAGTTGGAGCTGACTTGATGGGAGTCTGTGCTTGGAAGGCTTGATTTGAATGGTGCCAGTCAGAGTTAAATTACAGGCTGGGAAAAAGGAAACAAATTTTTTAAAAAGGAGGTGTTTATGGTTCCCGGTTCCCCTAAGTACTTCTTGAGGATCAAAATAGCCTCTTTAAAATAAATTGCAGACCATTAGTACATGATGGAGGAAACCCCTTTGAGACTAGATTGGGGGAGGGGAAGGCAAGGGCACAAGAAAAAAGAGATTGATTTGGGCCCCTTTCAGCCTGTGCAGTGCATTGCCCCCCAGCCCCCGCAGCATGCCCCTGGAGGGGTTAATGCACACAGATGGCCTTTCATGTACCCACAGTTGCCATTTCTGTCAGTCTAAGTGGACCTCACTGCAGATCCACTCCAATTCTGAATCTTGATTGGAATTTGGGTTTCTTGGAATGTGTTCTTCCTCCATGCCCACCCCCCAACCTTTCTTTTTCTTTTTAAACAAATAGAACACTATTGCCTGCCATCTTCTGCCCTTATGGATCATAAAGTCTTACTGCATAGGACCTTGAGTATATCCTGTCCACGCTGAATAAGAGATAGCTGCTGGATAATCATATTTGCAGAGATTTCTCCATACTTGATGCCAGACATTCAAGCCAAAAAGATAGTCCTTGGCTGGGAGTATTTATTTGATCCCCTACATAGAGCCAGCTTAGGTATCTCTCCCATCAATCAACAGACAATTCAAGATAATGAGAAAGAGAGAGAGGGAGACAGAGAGGGAAAGGGAGATGCAAGAGGAGGAGGAGAGGAGGAAGAAGAGGAAGAGAGATTGTTTCTATCTCTGTTTAAGTCACCTTGAACTCCAGTGGTCTGGGAGTAGCCTCTGTGCTCTAGCACTTACCATCAATGGAAGTGGGACAGATTTATGGCCTGGCATGTTCAACCTGCATTCAAATCTCCTTGTCTTTTTAAGATTTCACTCATGCCTTAATGACACCTTTTTTTTTTTTTTAAGAAAGCTAATTGCATTGGTTTCTCCAAGAGGCATCACTTTAAACAATCCATCCTGACTGTGAAAACAAATATATGCTTGACTTATTTCATTTATTTTCTCCCAAAACCTAAATGAGGATAAAGCCATTCTGGATAAGAAGACATGTGTGTGTCTTTGTCACATCTTTTATCATCATGACTGCTTTTCCAAATAATACAACTTGTGACAAATGCGAACATTAATTACAGTTAACAAAGAAATGTCATGTGAAGTATTCATGGGGGGAGAAAAAAAAACCGAGACAATCAATGAGATTACATCTTGCACCAAGCTTCAAGTCAAAGTGCAAAAGTCAGAAATCAAATACCATCAGTTATCAAATTATGTTAATGATTCTATTGAAAGCTTCTGGTATTTTGTTCAAGAGTGTGTTGCTGTAATGGTAACTAATAGAACAAGAGAAGCTGATTGCCGCGAATTAATTAGAACTGACTGCTGGAGTTTCCTTTTTATTTATTTATTTAAATATTGACAACCTGTTTTAGATGTCGAGGTTTTTCATGTGGTCTTTTTCTTCGCTCCCCAAGTCATCAACCTGCCAAGGAGTGAGAATGTAATTGTGTTTTCTCATACTGTGGATATCTCTCACCAGCCTCAGGGTTTTGACCCAGACTGACAGCAGACAAATTAAACTGAAGTACCCCTAACATTTGAGGGGTTCAGTATGAGAGTCCAGATGAGGCCCCTTGCTCAATGCTGCCTTCTCTTTTCCTTCAGCCCCACATTCCCCCCACAAGAGGCCTTTGCACACATCCACATGGGCACCCAGCTTGCCCATCCAAGGTCCACCCACCAATGGCTGCTCTTTGGCTACCCCGTGGCCTTAGGGGTGCATGCCCGTGGCACCATGCACTATTGAGAGATAGGACCCAGGGAAGAGGTCATTGCAGGCGCTAGAAATGCTTAGGGTTGTTTGAGAAGTGAATTTTGGGTTCCGGGTAATCATAACATGGTCTACTAACTGGGGAGTAGGCTCCAGGTTGGAAATGCCCTTGTCCCCTGGACCTCTTTATCCCATAGTTGTGGGAGGGGATGGAGGAGGGCCAGAGTGGGCCTTCTAAAGTGCTTGGCCTTGGGCAGGGGCTCTAGTTACTTGGATCTAAAAGCAGTACCGGACATGCATATTCTTTGCTTTGGGGTATCTGCATGTTTACATCTAGAGCTCTCTCACTAAAATCTATTTTATTCTTTCTGTTTTTGTTTGTTTATTCATTCCTTCATTTATTCAACACTCACTTGGCACTGACTGTGCCAAGCTCTAGGACACAGAGGAAAATAAGGTCTCTCCCTTCAGGGATCTCACGGGCTTTTCAAATTTGTAATGCATAAATAAATACTAGATAGAGATTTGTTCAAAGTTCTTTGCCTTCCAGATCTGCCTTGTATTCTGTCCTGAGTGCTGTCCTTTTCTTCTTTATCATGGCAGCAGGTGTTACAGATCCTGTGGCAGTGAGGAGGGCCAACCCAGGGCTTAGAAGAGGGGACTGACTCTGGTTCCCCCCACAACCCCCCGTGCTGCTCCTTTAGGGCTCCCCAGGGGCCCTTCAGAGCTCCCACCCTCTGGCCAGAGAAATGTCCCCACTGAATCCAGATCAGAAGCAGATAAATGGAGAATCTGGCAGGGGGCATCAGTCCCACAGAGAATCTTCTACAGCTATAGTGAAAACGCCCAGTCTAGGAGGGGCTGTTCTGACTGGTGACTCCAGGCAGCCTGAACCAGGATCCTTTTGTGGAGCTTCTGCCTAGAAAGTGAATTGTGTTAAAATCAACGTATCTTGCTCTCATATTAAAATCCCTCTCTCTATTTAAGTCATTGAGGGAATTTCCTAAATTTTCCACCGTGGAGGGGAGGTTTTGGTTATAATACCAAATGGATATTGACAGGGCCTTGCTCTTAGAAAACTAATCATGACATCTGGGTAACTGAGCACAGGTCAGCTCTGAAGCCCTCCCTCCTGGGTGTCGGGAAGCACATCAGACTGTGTTGAATTTCCTTCGCTGGCTAAATTGGTACATTAGGGCAAAAACGATTTCCACATTTGCATAGTTGATTTCATTACTATCGCCATTATTGATGCCTAGCTCTTCTGAAAGAAAGGAGCCATAAAAGCAAATAAAATCACTTCACAATTCCATTATTGGATAAATTACCACATTACTGCCTGCGTTTTAGGGCTAAAGCCATTCCCCACATTTGCATAGTTTATTTCATTATCATTATTAATAACAACAACAATAATAATGATGATGACTAGGATCCTTGAATGAAAGGAACTAGAAAAATACCAGAGCCTCGAGAAGTCTTTATGGACTCAGTGCGATCACTAGGAGTCCCTTTATCTGCTGCTGAAATGCAGCCACTCTGTTGCATTGCACCAACCAAAAGCTTTTAACAGAGCTCCCGTTAAAGCAGTTCAGAACATGTGGGGCCGGGTGCCTGGTTTGAAATAGTGACTAGTTACTTGTGCCTACTAAAGATTTAGGTTGGGAGTCCCTGCTTAGCCCCTAACTAGTTCTGTCTCTTCAGGGATGTTGCTTAAATTCGCCAAACTTCAGCTTCTTCGCAAATGAAATGGAGATTATGACACTTGCTCTGCTGTGTGATGAAAAGCAAAAGAAATGGTGAATGTGAACATGTTCTATGGACCATAAAACTACCCATAGATTCAAGAGACTAATATTACCGTATTGAACCTTGGAGTGACGGCTGTGGCTGGGATGCTGTACAGTGGAGGCAGTGGCTAGACTGTGTCTCTTTGGCTGGGAGAATTTTTTAAGAAACTACCATAGGTTTCTAAGGCATCATCCTCTATGATAAGTAGGGAGAGCATACCTGTGTATATTTACCAATCTTGGATATTTACAAATAGCTTACTTTGATAGCCAGCATTTCTGGGATGAGCTGGTGGCCCCGATAGTGTTTTTTCTTACTCAGCAACTTCTAATTATGCCTTGCTTTTCTCCTTGGTCATAGAGGCAAGAAGTATAAAGTCTTTTTGTCTATTAATTCTGAGGTCCTATAGTGAAAGCAAGGTCCACTGGTGGCCGTCTGTGGTTTGCTGGAGAATTTTCCCCCTGGTTTTGTTTTTATTATTTTATTTTATTTCTGCTGCACCAGGGGCTCCAAAAAAATGAATGTGTCAGTAAAGGATTTGACAGTATGTTACGACAGTCATCAATCCACTGAGCCCTGTAGCCATAAATAAGCTTCATACGCTGCCACACTAAAGAGGACAGTTTTTCTTCTCCAGGACATTGAAAATGTCACAGCGAGGGAATTGTTTGTCCCTGTCTCCACGGCAACGCCACCAGCACTTATCATTAACTTTCACACCAAGATTTTAATCAGCGCTCTTTGTGGCCTGAGACCAAGTCAACATCAGCCCAAATTTTCAAAGCCGTTATTCTAATTATGACGAGAAAGCTATAGATTGATGAGCCGAGTTTTCTGCAAGGACTGGTGGCAGTTAATTCTCGTGACCTGTGTGGCTCGGGGAGTCTCTCTTAGAGATGGAGTCTTGAAAGTTCGATTATTAGTGACAGCTTGTAAGTGAGAGGAGCCTTATCTCTCCAGAGAGTGTTGATAACTTGAGACAAGGTTTAACTAGGAAGTAGTGAGACAGTGGAAGGAGGGGAGAGAGGGGGAGAAAACGAAAAAAAAAAGTGCACACTCTATCTGCAGCCTGCATCCAGTGTAATGAGAAAATACGGACAGGCACAATTTCACAAGTTGTAAATTCTGGTAGCCTTCAGTTGTAAATTCTGGTGGAGGCTGTTTTACTCGGCTATCTGATAATGTGTGAAAATATTTGTCCCTTTGCTTCATAGGCATGGGCAAGCACTATTTTCCAGAAAATGCATTAAACTTCCCAGCTCTCTCCTGCCTCTTTTTTTTTTTTTTTTAATCATAGACCCTCTAAAAACAAAATGAGAATTTGTGATTGAAATGAAGTGGTAACTGATTTTTTTAAAAAAGATTCTCCCTAAATCAGACCTAGTGTTTGACAGAACAGTAGAATGACTATAGTTTACAGTAATCTATTGTATGTTTTGAAATAGCTAA
Source organism: Gorilla gorilla gorilla (assembly GCF_029281585.2). Classification (NCBI taxonomy): domain Eukaryota; kingdom Metazoa; phylum Chordata; class Mammalia; order Primates; family Hominidae; genus Gorilla; species Gorilla gorilla. Next base: position 39,849,733 of record NC_073232.2, on the reverse strand, counting down.
AAAAGAATAATTCAAATGCTTCTAGCATAAAGAAAAGATAAATATTTAAAGTGATGAATATCCCAATTACATCGATTTGATCTTTAAAAATTATATGAATGTATGAAATTATCACATGTATACCAAAAAAAAAAGAGTCTGTCAAAATGTTAAAAAAGACTCTTCCTTCTCATTTCCCTCAGCTGCCTCCCACCCCCAGCCTTTTTTGAGTCAGTCTAATTTCTAGAGATTTGGGGTTTGCAATGAAGGGGAGTAGCATGGTGCTAACCACTCTGTCCCTTCCTGTTTCTGTTGGTCTCTCGTGTTCTCTGCTTTTGTTAACCTGTCTGATGTATGTCCCTACGTTCTTGGCCATGCATAGACAATGTTCATGCTGTTGCCATCGTCATGCCTTCAAGCTTGCTCTTGGGAAGTGGGACATTTCCCTCTCTCTGTCTAAGGCATTCAGCCGAGCCATTAGTCTGCTGGGGAGGAGGTGGGAGTGATGGTCACTGAGTCCCCCTAGCCAAAGGTTTTTTTTTTTTTTTTTTTTTTTTTTAATGATCTCATTATTTGTTCTCCAGCCTCTTCCTAAGGGAGGGTGCAGAAAGGCAGCATGGTGAGGTCAGAAGAACCTCATCCTAGATGCTCCCAGTCCCAGCTCTCACCCCAGCTCCACCCCTGCCACAGAGGAAGACTCTTCCCTGCCTCTGTTTTCTCATCTTTCAAATGGTGATCATAGTATCTGTCCAGCCTTCTTCACTTATCAAATGAGAATATAGGAATGAAATTGCTCATACTTCATGTGATCATTTTATTAAAGATTATGGTGCATGTGTGAGCAGTGTTGGTTGTCAGCTTTTTTAGTTTATCTTCTTTTCCAGAACTAGAAAAATGATGATGCAATTACATTTTATAGTGTTTTCTTTTTCAAATTATTTTCACATGTTTAAAACCAGCACCATTATCTCCATTAACTTTATTTTGCCCCTGAGAACACTGAGGCACAGAAAGGTGAGGTATCTTGCTTGTGGTCACACAGCCAATTAGAGGTCTAACCAGGTATAGAGCTAACTGTGGCCTCCGATTCCCAGCTTGCACTTCCCTAGTCTCATGCTGCTTACCATATTAATAGGCTGGGATTAACGAAAAAAGCAAACCCAATTAGTTTCTGTTGCAGCTCTTTTACAATCCTGTCTTGTTTCCCTGTGTGTTTATATGTATGTTTTAATAGCATTCCCTGCCTTTTATGCTGAGGTTGCTCGAGGTATGTTTATAATGGTGGCGTAATTATAATAATAAAATACAAATCCATCCACAGAGTGCGCTCATTACTGGCTGGCCAGGTAAAACAAACAGGCCTGGCATTGATGCCGGAACAAGGCAGTTTATTTCTAATGTGGTGCCTCTTTGAAACACAAGATGCTTTACTTCTCTAGCAAAGGAGGCCCTGTCCTCTGAACATAAGTGGACTTGGGGGTGCAAGGTTGAACAGGTAATTGAGACACCGGGGCTAGGTTGCTTTAACATGGTCTGGCCTTTTCAATCTCTCTTTTTCCAGGGGAGAGATGAAAACCAAGAGGGGAAATTGTTCCCTCTGATTCTCTGTAGCTGTAAGATCTTTCCTGGAATATACAAGTAGGCCCTTTGGCATTCAAACTCTTGGACGTAGGAGTTTCTAATGTATACGAAAGGGAAAATTACTGTGAAAAGAGTCATAGGAGAGAGAGAATGTGTGTGTTTTTTTAAATGCCTGTCTGTCCTTGTTAATTAGAAGTGCACATATTGGGAAATTAACTATGAAATACTAAAAATGATAAATTATTCCTTATTTGAAAGTATAAATTAAAGGTTTAGTGTATATAAAATTTGTCATGTTTAATTGCAAGTTCAATTAAAATTCAGGGTAATGATGATTTATACAGGTTTCTGTGTAATTTGATATTCATTAGCTTAGCCAGACACATGCTGATATTAGCTCGTTAATTATGTTTCCTTTTGTTGAAGGCAGCCTTGTGAAAGCAATCTGCTCAAAGTTTTCTAAACTCATTCTGCTAAATGAATATTTGGCAGCTGTTCATGTTATTGAGATGGTCACTGTGGCTTCATTTCACTCATAGGCCGCATCAATCATACCTTCTCTGTGACAAACAAGGGTTTCTCATTACAAACCCATTTATGAAGGTTATGGCTGACATTAAAGAGTGATGGCATGGTACGCTGCTGTTACTTTACAGTAGCGTTAGAGTGGAGCTGTCGTTAATATCCACACCTCCCATGTGGTCAACCTGTTTAAAATACGTAGGAAGGGAGGGCGAAATCATCACAGTGGCCCTGGTGCCATTTCCAACACCATCGGCTCAAACTTGGGAATCAAAACTTGCGTCTCAGAAGGAGGACTATTAAGGGAGCAGTGTCTCAGCTCCCCACTGTAGGCTTCCCAGGGCTTGCCATACCCAGTTCATAGGAGTAGATGTTGAGGTCCAGAAAAGTTAAGGGATTCACTCACGGTGGCATGGTGGCTCTGAGCATGACTCTTGGGGAGGTGAAGGGGAAAGCCCAGGTTGCCTGATGAAAACGCTCCCCTGAAGCCTGTCATCCATGGTGGTGATGAGTTGGAGGAATCACCATCTGCCTGGGGAAACAGCTGTGTAACAGTCCCGTGCCCTGCATTTTTGGAGGATTATAAATATTTTTACAGATTTTCCATAGCCTTTATTGTAGGGTCCTCACACTTTACTTGGGATATTGTGGAAAGGAAGGTGCTGTCTTTCCAAAAGGAAAGCTTTGACAAGTAGGAAAGCTAAGGCACAGAGAAGTTTTTTGATTTGTCCAAAGTCACTGATGCAGATACTGACTGGCCAGAGCCAGGGCCCTGGGCTTCTCTGCACATCATGTGCTACAGTTGTCTTCCCTCCACCAGCACCTTCTTGCAGGATGGAACTAGACACTTGGTAAATGGTAAAAATGTCTCTAGGCTGACCCATATATTAGCTTCTACTCATTTGTATAGTAATAAATTGGCAGTCTGGTTTGTGATGGCAAAATGCAATGGAAATTTCTTACAAGAAATTATCATGTAGTATGTCTATAGTTAAATTTACATACTTGTGCATTTTTTGGGAGGAAGGGTTTAGAGACTCATATACACATTTCTTTTTTTCTTTGAGAGCTGAGTCTTATGCATTGGGTCTCCTTTGTAGGCTGATGTTTCTTTTGAGGTCGTTGTGAAAGAGATGGCTGGCTAGCTCTCCACCGAAGTCATCCTCTTCTTCCACAGTGGAGCATTGTTGCTGGGACTACATCTTCCACCTCCTATCCCCATCTTGCTCCACGTGGGACCATGCGATTTTTGTACCCACAGGCTCTACACGCGCTCTTTCCCCATCTGCCAGTTTGAGGTGAAGGACTCAGAGGCATAGGCAATGGCAGAGTCAAACAAAATAGAAGAAGCCTGGGCCCCTGAATCACTGTGTGGAAAGCCATGTACTGAACATCAAGTACTGAATATCTGGTTGGACTTCTTATGAGCATGACATAAACATCTATTATGTTTAAAGTCCCTAAAATTTCAGGATTTATCTATCACAGCATCTAGTATTACCTTAACTAGTAACTAACTCCTTCATTCATTCTACAAATATTTGTTAAATATTTCGCTCTGGGCCAAATCTTGGGCTAAGGGTTGAGGACATAAGGATAAAAAAGATGCTATTTCTGACCTTGGGGAATGCAATCACATAGTAAGGGAGCTACACAAGTGAAAATATTTTACCCTAGTATAGTAAGTGCTGTAAAATGTGTTTAAGGGAGGAGAACCCAAAGAAGTAATTTTTTTGAAATATCTAGTGAAATAGCAGATTTAAACTTTTATATTTCAGTAGGACCTTTTATTTGGAATGAAATCATATGTGGGATCCTTCAGTTCATACAACAGAAAAAATCTGAAGGGCCTTTAGTAGAAACAGGAGCCTCTAGGCTCATGGAACCTCTCTCTGCATCCTCTTGGCCTGCTCTGATGTCCCTGCAGCCCTGGATGCTGTGGCGTATCCTCTGAAAACCCACAGAGACAGATTCAAGCCCAAAGATAGACTGTTCTTTCACTGATGTATATTTTTTTTTATTCTGTAGGTTGTGGTACATGGTAGCTCTGTTTTATAGAATGCTTATCTCTAATAGGTGGAAGTTGAGCTGGTGGTAGGTGAATAGTTTATTCCAGAACTTTTATTTGGACACATTATCTATTTGACCTCGGGTAGGCTTTTAAACTTTTTGCCTCAATTTCTTCATATGTAAAACAGCGATAATAATAGTGCCTATATCCTAGAATGATTATGAGAATTAAACAAGTTAATATACATAAAGGACTGTCATAAGCATGTCATTTAGTGAATGGTCAACAGTGTTGGGTCTCTGAAACCCATGTGTTACAAACATATCACATCATATTTGTGAGTACTTCTAAATTTTGATGGAGTAAGCAAAAGAATGCTGGAAACGACTTCAACGTGTAGGGAATGATATCTTAGTAACAAGATTCTGAAACCTCCGGTAGCTAATCTGTGATTTCCTTTTGCTTCTATGCACCACTCAAGTTCTTATGGTTTTCTGGAACTTAGGAGGGACTGGAATTTTTCTTCATCGTGTTTATAGAGAAATGTATCATAGGAGAAACTTGAGTTGGGTTTTATTTCTTTGTCATTGATGTTTTTCATTTCACCTCCACTCCTTTAGAGACCTAGACAATGTAACTTAGAACTTTTTATTTTCTAATTTTGCCACTTTATGTCTTATTAATGCATTTTGTCAGTGTGGAAAGCCCTCTGGTGGTCAAAGTAATTCCTATGTGGCTCTTTTAGATGAGTTGGAATAACATCAAGTTGATGTTCAAGAGCTGGGTTCAAATTCTATTTTTCTCCTTTGCTCATTTCTTTTTCTAGTTAAACTATAAAGTAAATTTTCTATTAAACAGGTCTTCTGCAGCATTTTAGTTCTAAAAATGTCTAGGGAAAAATAGTGGTAGGACAGTTAGCTTTACTCAGGTTAAAATTTATTAGTGATAGTATTAACATTTTGGAGGGTTTAAATGCTGTGCTGTCCAGTATTTTGCTGTCACTCTAGGAATGAAATGTAACATACACTCTGGGTTGAAGATCCTTAGGACTCTATGTAATGTAAAGGCTGGAAGTGGGGGGCTTAGAATTTCTCGTCTCATCTTCTAGAAAGAGAAATTGGAGCAAGTGATTTGCTCAAGATGTCAGCTGGGAGCAAAGCCATGCATAGAAGGCAGGTCTTCTGTGTGTGATTCCTGTGCTCTTTTAGCCATGTTGTTTGAGGAATATCATAGCCAGGCCAAGTTCATCAATCCCTGGTCTCTCTACCAGATACCGAGGTGGCCAGGTCTCATCAAACTGAGCCATAGGATACTTCTGTCCAGGCAAAATTCAACTCATATGCTTTCCATGGGTTCTCTGTCTCTTGTTTGGTGCAAGACAGAGTGCAGGATTTTCTTTTTGTGGTTTAGTGTTGGGAGTTGATTGGTTGCGTCAATGGAGTAATCTGGCATGAACAATCACCCTCAGCATATCCTCACTATTAAACAGCATTTTTTTTTTTTTTTGGAGAGGATGTGCATTATTCTTTACTGTGTGCTGGCCACTGCAACTCATCATAAAGATGAATGACTGACAGGTGACCTATGCCTGGTGTCCTAGGAGAGTAGATACCTTGGAGATGAAGAAACATCTGTTCCACTCTGACATTGGTAAGAAAAGCTGGCTTGTCCCTCCCTTTCCTGGTGCTATTGCATGGGCTTATATTATTATTATTATTATTTGAGTCTTTGGCTATGTCTAATGTAGGCTGGGCCCCGAGGCTATTTCTTGGTGCACCCTGTGTGACATGGTACAATCACAAGAAAGCTGAGAGGTGGCATGGGGGGGCACTGAAGATCCCCTAATGTATTCTCAATCCCAGTTCCTGGGCACAGACAGTGCTACCTGAGAGACTGAGGAGCTAGAGGCTCCAGAAAGGTAGAAATTCAGGTTAATTACCCAGAATCTTGTGGTGTTCCTGGGTTGTTCTCTGGATGTAGGTACATTTTCTCAAGAGACTGTTTAACTCTTTACATCTTTGTTACTGTCCTCATTGCTAAACTTCACAAGAGCAGATAATGCTGGCATTTATGAAAGAGTGAACAGCTAATAAGATAGGAATTCAATTCACATGGCTTGGTCTGATTCAGGAGTTGGGGTAGTAAGTTAAATCACTCACTGTTCTTCAGTGAGCATGTATGATTTGAGTCCTTATGCTGTGGCTATCTACTGTGTCAGATAGAAAATAAAATGTAGCCCCTGCCTTCAAAGAGCTTAAAAGTGATTTCATTTTGTGAGCACTTCCTGAGTGCCTGCCACATGCCCAGGATCCTGCTGGGTGCTTGAGGCTGAATACGTCCATGCTGTCTTCAGCAGAAGCTGTCGGTGACCACCTATGCCCTGTCAGTATTACCCTTTCTGTGTACATTGGCCAGCCAGCAGCACCTGCAGCTTTGCCTTAGAGTTTTCTCTGGTGACTGAACCACTTTTGCTTGGGACAGGGAAGGTGATAAGGCCAGAGAAGCAGGAGTTGGTGGATTAAAAACTGTTATTTTTCATGGGGGGTGACTTTGAGGCACAGTCTTTTCTGTCTCCCAGAGCTCCCCAGCTGCATGAGCTCCAGCTGGACACAGTGGGAACTTGCTCAACAATACACCATGCACCATTACTCATTTCCTCCCCTTCCCTTTCTCATGTCCCCACTCTCCCACTCCTAGGGTCACCTCCCCAAAAATGCTTTCACCTAAATCCTTCTTCCATCATCTGTTTCTGAAGAAACCAGACTATAATATCTTCTATGCTCTTCACATGCCTTTGGTTGAAGTAAATTTCTGATGAATGTTGCAGAGGACATGCAAAGTGCTGAGGTAAAGAAGAGAATGGGTGACAGAATCCAAATAGAAGGATCTTGGAAGCCCTCTTGGAAGAGGTTGCATCTGAATTAGAATTGTAGGGGTTGGGTTGGGCTTTGTTAGGAAGTTATGGAAAGGAAGGGCATTCCAGGCTGAGAGAACAGCTTCTGCAAAGACCTGGAGGTGGGAGGAATATGAGGCATATTTGCAAAATGGTAAATGTCTGATATGTCTGTAGTTCAGGGTACATTAGGGTGGGATAGGGGAGGTGAGGATGAGGGAATGTAGGAAGAAGAATGTAAGGACTGTAGGTAGAGTTCTACTTATTGATGGTTTGAATGTGAGGCTGAGACATGTAGCCTTGCCTTTGTGGGCAGTGGTGGGCTCTCAAGGTATCTTAGCAATGGGGTAGTATGTGTCTTTTAGGATGAAGAAGCAGGAATAATATATACACAAAATAGAAACATGTGAAGTGTGAGGCTATTGCTTTTCCTCTAATTGCTGGGGAATTTCAAACTGAGGAGAGACAAGTGTGAGTATTCAGAGCAGCCAGGGAGGGATCAAGTGAGAGGTAGAAGTTGAGTCTAGTGAATGAATAGACTGTAGTTAAGAGAAGGTTGAAGCCAGGTATCCAGGACAGAATGTGCAAAGGCTCAGGGACAGGAATAATCTAGCTTTAGAGATGCATCATGACTTTCGTAGACTCTAGGTACATGGGCCTTTCTGGGTCCCTTCCCACCTAAAAACTGCTAGTAGTTTTTTTTGTTGTTGTCGTTTTTTTTTTTAATGATTAGATTGATAAAGACAAACACATATAATAATATTATATATTAAAACATTTTCTGGCTGGGTACAGTGGCTCAGGCCTGTAATCCCAGCACTTTGGGAGGCCAAGGCTGGTGGATCATGAGGTCAGGAGTTGGAGACTAGCCTGGCCAATATGGTGAAACCCCATCTCTACTAAAAAGTCAAAAATTAGCCATACATGGTGGCGCGAGCCTGTAGTCCCAGCTACCCGGGGGACTGAGGCAGGAGAATCGCTTGAACCAAGAGGCAGAGGTTGCAGTGAGCCAAGATCGCGCCACTGCACTCCAGCCTGGACGACAGAGCGAGACTCCGTCTCGGGGGGGAAAAAAATTCTTCTGCCTGAAGTTAATTTTTCTTTTGACTTTAAACGAAATGAAAACATTTTTGTAGTCTCTAAAGTCTCATAGGTCATGCGCCCCGTGTGCCTGATAGAGAAGTTAGCCCTGCCTTTTGGGAGCCGGATGAATCTTCATACCTCCCTGAGGCTAGGCTGAGGTTTCCCTCACCTCTTTTCGTAGAGCTGCAGAACTTTGGCATTAGGAGGGAGCCTTGGGCTCACCTGCCAGGCCCTGAGTGAGAAGCTCGAGGGCACAATGTGGGGTGTCCTTTTAGGTATACCTGGTTGCCGGCATCAGGGTGCCCCTGGAGAGGAGCAAGGGGACAGGAGAACGTCCTGGAGCCCCTGAAATTGGGTCCGGCTTTTTATCTGTCTAGGCCACCTGAGCAGGCTCCCGTTTGCTTATTTTCCCGTATGAATCCCTTGTGAGCTTATCATCCTCCAAAAGGCTTGCCCCGCCGTGGGGGTAAGTGAAGGCTTCTCTGCCTGCTGCAGCATCACCCTCCTTTGAGCGTTTCCACTGTCAGTGTTGCTAGAGAAGCACCCTCCTGTCCTTCTGTGTTTCCTCGGAAATGCTTACAAAGAAGCAGAGGTTTACGAAATGAAGTGATATCATCTGAAAAAAGCCTGCGAAAAGCAACCATGGTGAGAAGACTGCGCAAGGATTTTTTTTTTTCCTCCTTCTTCTCAAAAATAGTCAAAACACATGCAACACATACTTGTAAAAGGATCAAAAAAGGAGAGAAAATTGCAGCTGGCAGTTTTTTTCCCCACTGTTATTTGGTTGCTCCTTAGCTTCCAGCTGTTGAAATGGCTAGTTTATGTTAATGGATATTTTGCCTCTCCTATTAGTGTTACTTTACTCCAGATTTAAAAATGAACCTGTGACTTTATTTATCCCATGTGCTGGGAAAACAGAGATGCAGCCTTTTCTGTCTATATGATTTGCATTGTAAGGATGCACTTACACTGCCATATAAGTACATAAAATTTTCATTTTTGTGAGCAGGGACATATTTTGAGCCTCTTTTTTTCCAGTTCTTTCTCCAAAGTTAAGAAGCATAACTCAATAAGTGAATGCTCTCTCCCAATATCAGAGACCCATTTTCTGCTGTGATAGAAGATCTATTAGTTCCCTTTTATGGATCTGAAATTGTGATTGGCATGTCTTGGTCAAGATATCACCTAGAGCACACATCCCTCAGTTAACTAATCTCTCTCTTATCCTTCTTCTCAAATGATCTTTCTTGTAAACTGGGTTGAATCATGTGTATTTGGTTTCTTAATTATAGACAAATTTCTCACTGGATGAAAAGTCTGCTAATTAGTGATTTTAAATGTCATCCAGATATATTAGTAGACAGGTGTTATTTTAGAAATACAGGGCAACATGACCTCTTTTTGTTGTAGCTTATACAAAGGTAAAAGTCTATATGGTGTTATGTAATGACAAAAGAAAAATAAAATCCTCAAAATACACCTCCTTCCCCTCATATGCACTCACTGGCCCATTGAAGAACCAGGTTGTTATCTTGTTATCTGACTGGATTAAGTTACTATGTCATGACTGACTACAAATACTATAGCTTTATATTATAATATCAGAGAAGTTTAAAGCTGAAGAGGCCTTAGAAATTCTCATGTCTAACCCTCTTTTTTTTCCCAGGCTGAAGTGCAGTGGCATGATCGTGATCTCAGCACTGCAACCTCTGTCTCCCGGGTCCAAGCAATTCTCCTGCCTCAGCCTCCTGAGTAGCTGGGATTACAGGCATCTGCCATCACGCCCAGCTAATTTTTGTATTTTTAGTAGAGATGAGGTGTCACCATGTTGGCCAGGCTTGTCTTGAACTGCTGACCTCAGGTGATCTGCCTGTCTTGGCCTCCCAAAGTGCTAAGATTATAGGCGTGAGCCACTGTACCTGGCCCTAACCTTTATTTATTTATTAATTAAATTATTTATAGAGACAAGGCCTCCTGCCTCAGCCTCCTAGAGTGCTGGGATGATAGGTATGAGCCAGCAAGCCTGGCCTCGCGTCTAACCTTTTTAACAGTTGAGAGAACTGAGGTTCAGAGAGGTTAAGTGACTTATCCAGATCACAGCTTGTAGGACAACCTAGGCTTGACTCCATGTCTTCATTTCCCAAGTTTTGGGCCCTTTCTAAGCTCTGAACTAGGCTACTTTATTTAGATTCAGGGGGCAGTTACCAGGTGACTGGGCTAGGCAGTGTGGGTATTCTGGAGATGAGTGAGACATGGTCCACCCAACAGGCTGTCTATTCAGCTAGCTCTGCAGGGGGATAGGGTCAGAATATAAGTAGCTAGAATTCCAGGCCAGTGAGTTGGTGTCATAAAATTGGCCACCCTTCCTGTGGACTGAATACTTAATGAGGGAGTGGTCCTACCTCATGGTATCAGGGAAGGCACCTTAGAAGAGACAATGACATCTGAAGCAGGTTTGGATGTACAGATTGGGCTTTTATAGGTGCTAGAGTAGGTCTTATTGGGCCCATTGGTATTAATTGTGTCCAGGAAGACAGAGACTTGTCTAGAGGTTGGAAGTACCTGATGATTCTCATAGTCCTGCTTTGTCACCATCTTGGCTTTCAGCTCTGGGGCTGTCAGGAATGGGCATGGCCATTGCCAGGCCTATGTGTGTGTGTGTGTGTGTGGGTGGGTGGGTGGGTGTGCATGTGTGTATAACGACCACCATAGCCCGTGAGCCTTCCCTGAAGCATGCTGCTCCTGCAAGCACCAAGTACCAAGGAGGCTAAGCAGTGGGTGCAGGCAGGACATGCAGTGCCTGGCAGCAGAGACTGCCAGGCACACATGGCTATTGCTGGCTGGGCTCCTCAGAGCTCTGGGCCTGGCAAGAGAGAGGCAGCAGGGGTGAGGCAGCCCCTACTTGGATGAGATGGCTGTTTCCCAGCGCCTCATTCCCCAGGAGGTCACCTCATTTCTAGAGGTGCTGCCTCTTGCCTTGCAAACAGAGTCAGACCTGCCATAAGGCCACAGGGGACTTAGAAAAACCGTCCCCACCCCACCAGGCTGCCTGGCATATACCCTCTGCTCTGCCATGCTTTTCTGAATCTTTAAAATAAGTTTTTCATTAATTTTAGCATACAGTGAAGGGAAGTAACCTGTGGCTTATAAATAATGGCAACAGCTTTATGGAAACACCTAAAAATCACCAGGGGCACATAATAAGAAAGTTCTCCATCTCCAGGTGCGAAAACACGCTGGTGATTACTTGTTGAGCAAGACCCTGTCAGCTTTTTTATTACAATACATTATTGGGTAATAGTTTTAAAATTATTTATAGAAAGAAATCGAGCTGTGCCGAGAATTCCATCATTTAATATGTTGTCTGTGAATCTCATTAGCCTTTTTAGCCTAGGGGTTAGGAAGGAAAACAGAGGGTTGGCTGTATTTTGAAGATTGAGCACTATATACACTTTTTGTCAGGGGGCTTGTTGACCTTATGTTAAGTTGCTTCTTTGCGAGTCTTTCTGTGTTACAGCTCTGGTTTCCATGGTATTTACATAAACCTAGCAACAGTTTGCTGTGTGGAGGCAGTGGCAGGGCCCACCATCTCCTCTGCCAAGAAGGAGGAGCAGCTTAGGATGCCTGCTGTGCAGGCCATCAATGGGCAAGTCTCTTTCAGGTAAGTTACAGAATAGGTAAGAATTGGGGTGAGATGGGATGTCAGCTGCTACCCGGTGTATGTGTGGCCTCTCCTCTGTCTCCAGGTGACAGAGGCAGCTCCAGTATTCTGTTTTTGAAACCCATCCGGTGAGTTCTCCCATCTAGCCCCAGCCCAAGCAGCATGGGTCTCGGCAGAAGCTCATCCTGGGAGTGGGCTGCTCTAGAGAACATGACTCCATGCTGTCCCCAGGCCTGTGTTCTCCACTGACCCCACAGCTGCATGGCCAGTAGGCCTTAGGCTAAGTTCAGGAAGGACCCATCTGAAATACTCCTCCTAAATGAAGAGCCGTTCTCTGGTATAAGAGGGATGTTAGTGTGGTCAGAACAAGGCTAAATCCGGAATCTGGAGAGTGTGACAAATATCAATGAATGGATTATTTTCAAATGTGATCTCTCTAATCAGCTGTGCAGGGTGGTAAGAAAGAGCAAGGGGCTTGGACACTGGCCCCAGAATGGTGCAATGAGTTCTTTATACCTCACAACATGGTAGGAACATTTAAAAAACAAAGTAAAAGGGAGTCACTGGGAGCAAACAGAAGAAGTGAAGAGCTGACTTAGAGCACAGTGACCTTGGGCAAATAAACTTCTATAAGCCTCGGTTTCTTTCTCCATAAATTCAGAATAATGGTACGTACCCCGCCTTGGTACTTGGTGCTTGCAGGAGCAGCATCCTGCAGGGAAGGCTCACAGGCTGTGGTGGTCGGTGCACACACATGCACACCCACACATGCGTGCGTGCACACACACACACACACAGGCCTGGCACTGGCCATGCCCATTCCTGACACCCCCAGAGCTGAAAGCCAAGATGGTGACAAAGCAGGACTATGAGAATCATCAGGTACTTCCAACCTCTAGACAACATCTGATTTCTGTGAGAACTTGATGAGATCATGGAAATTAAGCATTCAGAGCAGTGTCACAGCTCACTGGGGTCGAGCAAGTAGAAAATCTGGGATTCAAACCCAGACAGTCTAGCCGTAGAACAGTGGCCTTTACCACTACACTATTGTATTATGCCATTCTTGCATTGGTATAAAGAAATATTTGAGACTGGGTAATTTATTTTTTTAAAAAGAGCCTTAGTTGGCTCACAGTTCTACAGGCTGTACAGGAAGCATAGCAGCATCTGCTTCTGGGGAGGCCTCAGGGAGTTTCCAATCACGATGGAAGGCAAAGAGGGAGCAGGCACATCACGTGGGGAAAGCAGGAGCCAGAGAGAGAGAGGAGCAGGAGGTGCCACACCCTTTCAAATAACCGGATCTCGCAGGAACTCACTAGGACAGCACCAAGGGGATGGTGCTAAATCATTCATAAGAAATCCACCCCCATGATCCAATCACTTCCCACCAGACCCCACCTTCAATATTAGGGATTACGATCCAACATGAGATTTAGAAGGGACACATATCCAAACTATATCAATTATGATGCCTCCAACACCTTCAGAAACAGATGTCTTGAACTGAGCCATAAGCAATGTGGAGAATCAAGCCAGGTGGAGAAGAGGGGCTTTGACTTTGGAGCATAGAGGGCATAGAGTAGGTAAGTATGAATGTGAGGCCTTCATGGGAACCTGCCCCATTCTTGCCTTTATTCACCTGTTTAGTTTACAGACATTGATTGGGCACCAGTTATATTTCAACCCAGGCACTGTGTGTGAAGAAAAAAAAAAGATGGAGCAGACAGTTCCTCCCACAAATAGTTGGGAGTTAGGAGAGTTGCCCTGCAGAGTAAAAAGAGAAAATAACAGCTTTATGAGTAGTTACCATGTGTCAGGCATGATTTTGTGGGCTTTACATATCTTAAATCATTGGATCCTCACAAGGGCTGTAGGAAGTAGGTGCCGTTATTAATGTCTATTTTAGACAGGAGGACCTGAGGTTCTAAAGAGGCTTAGTGAATTGACTGAAGTCATAGAACTGACCGGGGACAAAGCCGGGATGCAAAGCTGGGCAGCCTGGCCTCTGATTCCTGGCTCTGAACTTTCTATCTATGGCCTGTATGATGCTAATCATGGGCAGCTCCAAAGCTGTCAGGGATGTTTAGTTTAGGGGTTGACTAAGAAACAGGAGAATAGTGAAGGCTCAAGATTCATTTACCCAGCTGGTCTGCAAATTTTTATTCTTGGAATCATTTGGAATGTGTTTCAGCAGTGTAGATGATTTTATCTTACAGGTTTTATTCAGCTCAGTGCCATGCAGGTGCAATTGGAGCATACAGATCCTGTGCACTGCCACTCATTGAGCTGTGTGTGGCCAAACACAGGTACAGGAAAGCTCAGCACCTGGGCCTTTAGGGTTTTGCCTACTCAGTGTTCTAAGATGTAGAGATATTTCTGTAGAAGGGAGTGATAGTAGGTTTTTGGATCCAAGGAATCTCAGTTAGGGAGGTCCTTGGAGCTCATCTCATGAAAACTCAATGGCTTACCCCCCGAAAAAAGCTTTCTGAAATCTTTAGACATTCTGTAAAGTTGTATCTAAGGTTAAGAGAATTGAAACTGCAGCTTTTATGGAGATGTCTGCCTGGATTAGATATGTTTCCTCTTTCTCCCTGGGATGTGCCACCTGGAGAAGGTCCAGGGAGCAGCCCTGTGGGTTTTGAGAAATGGTTGAGTTTGCTCTGGGGCCTTCTGATGCTTCTCTGACACGTCCGAGTAGGCAGCATTTTTTTTTAAACACTTGATTTTCAGAAATGCATTGTCCCTGAGTTATTAATAATTATCTCTCTCTCCTCTCTACTCTTTCTTTCTCTCACTCTGAAAATCAACATCAACTTGACTAAATCCCTTGAGTTGAGCTTAGTCCAGTTTTTCAGTTTTCTTCTGCAGCTGAACACTCAAGGCTTGATTCTCCTGGGGGTTGGGTTTAGGGCCCTCCCCGTGTTCCCAGTCTCTAGGCCTAGTAAGTACATTGTTTTGGAAAGCCTCTTCCCTTTCAGTGCTGGCTCCCTAGAGACCTTCAAAACATCTTGGGTCAGAAAGTGCAATCCAAGCAAGCCTAGATGGTACACCACCCCCACCCAAAAGATCCAGATTTGAGATTACCCCCAGGACTTTTCCTGTTGATGGCACATTTGACTTACAGTATAGTAATGTGTAGTGCTTTTTCTCTATGAGCACTTCATAAACATCCTTTGGTGATCATGACTTAGAAATGATTGGAGAACCTGCTTGTTCAGAAGGCCAGATGTTTCACAAGAAAATGAAGGACAGAGGTCTCCCAGTGAGCAATATTAGTAGTCCTGGGATAATAGCATTGGCAGGAGTCTAAGAGTTTGTCTGATACCAACTCCTTGCTATAACTTATCCAATCCAGCCCTCTCTATGAGCTTTACAGATAAGGAAGCCAAAGTATATAGAGGAAAATTCCCAAGGATAGTCACATAGCTGATTGTTATGGCAGAGCTGTATTATCCTTAGCATTGTACCACATTCCTCCTTCCTCTCTGGCTCTCAGATTTTCTAGCACAAAGAGCAAAAACAAAAACAACCCCAAAGACTAGAAAATGAAACACAGCTCAGCCTGGGTTTTATAATGCCAGTCATAGGAGGTGCTCAATAAATGCTTATGACTTGCTGCACCCCCAGGAAGTACTGCCTCTTCTTTATGTGCGTAGCTTCGTGCAGTTGCAGACATGATTCCAGCCTCTGGAGATGGCTGATAGGGTGTGCGGATGGGCCATGTTGTTCCACTAGAGTAATTTCCTAGAGAGAGGAGAGAAGGGAGTTCTCATTTTGTATGTGGTCTGTCTAATGCCTCTCACATCCAATAACTTTAAAACCGATCAAATTAATAATGTAGGGAGAAACAAATGGAGTCACTCTTTAGATATTTAAACAGGGATATTTCTGCCACTGACATGTAAATCTTTAATAGGATATGAGATTTGGCAATAAGAAAAAATGCCAAGTTGCTGGAGACCTGGTTCTTTTGTACTATTTTAGGTCCAATCATTACCTCCTGACATTACCTTCCTCAAACAGGTTTATTTGTTGAGGCCCTACTTTGTATTGGGTAGTGTGTATTTAATACTGGGATGTAAAGTAGTGGAATATATGATACTTACCCTCACAGGACTTCCACTCTGCTGATGACAGACATATATGTGTAGAAAGATGAATACAAATACAGATCAGTAAGTGCAGAATGTCAGCCTAGTTCTGTATGTAATCACTGCTGCAGATACTCATGGGAGGAATGGATGATGTGTAGGGCTAATTAGCCTTCAAATAGGGAAGCTCATGCTGAGAAATATTTTCACCTGGTCAAAGGATGAGGGGCTGAATCTTGGCTCCCATAGGAGACAAAGGATCTGGAGAGATTTTCAGATAGTCACTGAAGATTTCCAGTTGAAGTAGAAAAAAGCTTTGTGTTCGTGTCTGCGTGCATGCATATGTGCATGTGGGCATATGTGCATGCAAGCTTATCTACATGGTTGTATAGACATTTCTGTCTTTTAGATTCCAAAGTGACTTCCTGGAGTGATAGTGAGGCTCCTCAAAACTTGGTTTAAAACCAACCTGAAGCATTCTTTATTTTCAAGATCTAAAATTTCTAGAAGCTCTTGTTGTGAGGAAGTTTTCATAAAACCATATTTACATATCCCCTTCCTCCTTCTGATCCTTCCTGGCATTTAATATTGATAAACTTCCTATTCCCTTGCCCACCTCTATTTTCTGTCATCTGGACTTATTAATGTGTCTTAACAGTAAACTCTTGCATCCTCCAATTGTTCTCCTCTTCCTTCCCCCCAACATTGGCCTCCTTTTACTTTTTATCTCTTTCGTTTTCTTCCACTATAGTGAGTTAGAAGAACCAAATGTAAACTTGTAGCAAGTCTTTCTTCTGGGCTGATATCTGTTTCCTGCCCATCCTGGTGGCCAGACTTCCCAACAATGGGGGAAAGTCATGGCGTCTGTTTCATTCCTTCCATGCTCCATCAAGAAGACCACTTTTTAGGATCAATTTCCTCCCTTTCTGGAAAATTGCTCACTATTTAGAAAGAAGAAGTGTTTCTACTCTGAAGCTTTCAATTGTTGCCACCTTAATGGTCTCTCTCATTATTCCCAGGCATGACAGCATGAGTTTTGGTTTGGTTTGCCTTCCTTGACATATCAGAATGGTTGAGATGACCTTGCTTGATGGACCATGGGCATAAAGGAACTGGTTGGTTGAGTGTCAAGACCAGGAAAAAGTATGGATCTGTCCTTGTTGGGAGCCCTCTTGTCTACTTGCTTGGTTCTTATTAGCCAGTTTGGAGGTTGCCTTCTGCCATCTTCCTTTCATCTGTGTGGTTCATCATGAATCCTGGCCTAGCTTCTCCTCCTTACCTTACGCTTACCCTTTGATGCAGAGTTCCAACATTAATGTCTGCCTTTCCAACTTCCACATATTATACTGCCCTCTACTTCCCACTGTGGGCATAACTCACTGACTGCAGGACTGTTTCTCCAGAATGTGGATGAGACCTCAGAATCCTTCTCAACAATGTCCTGAGGGTAGACACCAGCCGATCAGTTTTATCATGAAAATTGAAACCTATCTTCTCTCCCTGGATCTTACCAAAGTACTCATTTTCATCTTCAGCCTAGATGTCTTGCTAGACTTTTTTCTTCCCTATTCTTTCCATCTATTTCCTATACTTTGTTCTTCATCTATTATTGGTGGTGATGGTGATATCCATATTTATCACACTCTTACAGTGTGCCAGAATATAAAGGCTACAGGTATCATCTCATTTAGACTTTAAAGTCACTCTAAGGGATACTGATACTATTTTACAAATGGGGGCCCAGAGAGGTTAAGTGACTTTCCTAAGGTCACATAATTCATCAGTGTCTGAGCTGAACCTGAAACACACTCTGCCCTTTTCTCCCTGCCTCTGCACTACCTTTTACTTCCTTAGTACCTCATTACATCTTCCATAGTCACTGAATTTTATTCTTTGTCATTGTGGCTTATTTAAATACTGACTGTATTGGAAAAATTAAAATTATGGTATCCTTAATAAAATAACATTGAAGAGGGTATAGATGTCTGCACTGGGAATATTCTTTGTGTGTGAAACAAAAACTCAACTTGTTATAGTCAATGAAGTCAATGGTTAAGTTAATAATGCCTCTAATGGCATAATTCTGCTCAGTGCCGGTGATGGATACCCTTAAAATCAGAGACTAGATTTAATGACAGGACATGTAGAAATCAGCGCTGTCATAAAAACAGCCAGGAGAGGAACTCCATGGGAGAGGAAAACCCCTAAAATGGCTTGATGTTATTGGTTCCAGTCTCATAAATCTCAGTCTCCGATCCTTCCCGTAATTCCCCCTTTCCATCCAGCTGCACCTAAGTGTTCCCCCTTTGCAGTGAATGCTTGCATTTCCCAGTGAGTTTCCTGTGCTTAGAGATTTGTTTTTAGATCAATGCCATTTTTTATGTGTTGCTCATGCATGGAAGAGCTCTACTTTCTCTGCTTGTTCTAAATAGGAGAAAATAATTTTAAAGACTCCTTTTAAGGTGTCTTAAGACTCCTCTGTGTGTGACACCCTTCAGAGGAATGACCTTCCGTTTTAGGGATTCCCTTTTTTGCACCCCTCCCTACCCCCTTGCATTGGAGTAAGTCTCTTGAGACTCACTACGGCCTAGGACCAGGATGTAGGCCAAGTGGAAACACACCAAAGTGATTTAATAGAAAAGGTAATTCCTATTCAAACGGGATAGTCCCTTATTCATTTCCTCGGATTATCATCAAATTTATGTCACCAGCAAAGGAGCTTTATTGAGTTTCACAGAGATATTCCTTTTGCTCTCATTGTCGTTAGTTGGCATGCTGACATTTTCATATGTGTCTCAGCTAATGCCTCAAAATTACTCCATCTACAAATGTAACAATTGAACAGATAATTTTAATAAGATTCAGCTTGACTTCAGACTGCACTCCTTCCTTTCTTTATAGAATGCAAATTGTAACCTGTTTTTAAAGCCGTGCAATGCAGTGAACTTTAATGGGATTTGACAACATCATATTAAGCACAACAACTACGCATAATGTACCGAAAAATTGGACGTGAAATTGGAAACATAGCTGAGAACAAAGTAAATTTACATGGTTTGGTAGCTTGAATGTCTGATATCATATTCTCTCATGCAAGCCCCATAAAAAAGCAAAGGATTTAACAATGGATATCAGCAGAAAGTGCTTTTAAAGTTAAAACTGATGGATGGCTTGTCAAAAAAAATAATTGCATTGGTTGGAAAGCCGGGATGCGTGCTGAGGGGGAGAGAACAGGATATACAGAGAGGATGATGGGAAGTGACAGTGGTCTGTCAGGAAGGACTGGCTGCCCAGAGGAGTGTGAAGCCAGAGCTATAAGGTGGCAGAGTAGAACAGGCTGTCAGAGCGGGAAAGTGGCTTTAATACCCTGAAAAGCAAAGGAATCCGCCTGTCAGCTTTGCTCAGCCGTGCTGAAAGAGGAAGAGAACATGGCATAAAGTTAGAGACATTAAACAAGGGGGTGGGGGCGCAGGGAGCAGTGCGGAGAGCACAGGCAGGGAGTGGGAAGGAGGTGGGGGAGGCTTCGTATGTGGGTTTCTGGATATGTTCTTTCCTATTACATTTTCCCCCTTTTCTCAAGGGCCAACGAATTAAATTTGAGGGGCTGGGGTTTCTCTGCTTTTGAAGAAACGGGTGATTTAAGAGAGTCACATGCTCGTCCCAGTGGCTGCCACTCTAGTTGAATGGGTGGCTTTCTTACAAGTGCACCTCGGGTTGCCTTGGCCGATTTCTGGCTTTTCAAATCTACAGCCTCCTCTGCTGACCTTTCTCCTCATCGGAGTATGCAGTCCATTCTCCCAGAGATGACACCAATACCAAGTCGCCCTGGGACTGGCTTATTGTCTGACAAAGTGCTGTGGGGATGTGACACTTTAGCTATGTAAGAGGATTGTGAATAAAACACAATAATCTGATTTTTTTTTGTAAATATTTTTTTGCCCTCTCAGCATTAGGTTTTGAATAATTTATTATTCCTTCTTCATATACTCCTGGCGGTGAGGTTAATTTGGTCATCTTGCAGGGGCCTGGCTGGTAATGAACATTTTTATATCAGGCCTCGGAGTACTTTCTCCATAAGACGCACCACATGTTTACCACTTAATTGCCCAAGTTGCTTGAGAGTGTTAGCGTCTGGGGGGGTTGGAATATGGCAGTTTATTGTACAGAAATATTTTATGTATTTGATCTTAAAGAATATATTCTGAGAAACATCCAAATTCTTGAACTGCATATGGTCCCAATATAATTTTACATTTGGTTTAGTAGTTTGGAGGGGGGAGCTTCTTTCCAAAGAGATAATTATGTCATTGTGGAGGAAGAAGGTGATGGTGGCAGTGGTGGTGGTAATGGTGGCAGTGGTGGTGGTAATGGTGGCAGCAGCAGACACTTACATAAGCATTTTCTTTTTCTTTTTTTTTTTTTGGAGACAGAGTCTCGCTGGAGTGCAGTGGCGCAATCTTGGTTCACTGCAGCCTCTGCATCCTGGGTT
Source organism: Gorilla gorilla gorilla (assembly GCF_029281585.2). NCBI lineage: Eukaryota > Metazoa > Chordata > Mammalia > Primates > Hominidae > Gorilla > Gorilla gorilla. The sequence goes on along the minus strand of NC_073232.2, from coordinate 39,829,420 downwards.
CAGGTGATTCTCCTGTCTCAGTCTCCCAAGTAGCTGGGATTACAAGTGCCTGCCAGCATGCTTGGCTAGTTTTTGTATTTTTTGTAGAGACAGGTTTTCACCATGTTGGCCAGGCTGGTCTCGAACTACGAACTACTGACCTCGTATAATCTGGTTGCCTCATTTATTACATACCAGGCAGTATTCATTTAGCTCCCATAACAACTCTAGGGATAGGTTCTATTAATATTGCCTCTGTGCAGAGAAGGAAACTGAGCCCCAGAGAGGTTAAGTAACTTGCACAAGGTCATATAGCTAGGAAGTCATTGAATTAGAATTCAAATTCAGGTAGTCTGGTAGCAGAGTCCATTCTTTTAATCCATGTGCTAGGTACACATAGGCATGTGGGGACCCCTGAAATGCCAGGTGGAGTCCTGTTGTGCCTCTATTATTCTTGTGTGTCTAAGGCTTTCTGGGAAGGATTTTATTAGAACTGGGCATCAACTGCCTGGAAAGCAGGTTGAGCCACCTAGCAGGGAGCAAGACCACAGAGCTATCTTCTCTGTGTTAGCCGAGTAAAAAGTGGAGCAGGGGAGAGAAAAGATGAAACAGTGGCAGGAGGATCTTTCCTGGTCACAAAAGTCAACCAACTTCCAAGTTAGATTCAAAACACTTGTCTGAAATTTTTCGTCTAGTGCTCTGCAGAGACATGTATGTTTACACTCTGCATTCAGTTCTAGGTTATAGTAAGCTGGTTTGCAGAAGATGGAGACCTGCACTCCTGGTTTTCCTAGAGCCTAGCTGGAGAAGCCAGGTGGCAGCCTGCCCACCTTTTTATCTTGATTTTATGCAGTATAGTATGAAATTGCTCACTGAAGAGATTAATTAGTGGGGTCTTCACCTGGGTGTTAATGGGCATGTTTGGCAGTTTGGGATTGCTCCCGTGTTCTTCAAGCCTGCAGGGCACGTCTTGTGGATTGCAGTGGTGTGCTACCACACTCTAGCACCCACTCATGCTGCTGTTATTTTGGTTTCCTGGGCCTGTAACTTTGCTGTAAACAAGCAAAACTGCTTTCTACTCAGTGGGCTGTTTCCTGACACAGCAGGAGATCTTGTTGTTTTTCTCCTGGAAATCTCTGGGCTTCTCCTATCCTATCTGATACTTAGAAGGAACCCTTGCAGACTTACATATTACAGTAAGGCACACACTTGTCACGGATCTGGGTTGACTTTAGTGTGTCTTTAGGAAGCCTCCCCTAGTGCTCCACACTGCACTCTGGCTGCAGCAAACCTAAAAGCTGGAGAGCAACACTGCTAGTCTCAAGTTGCACCATTAGGGACATCACTGGGATTTCAACTCTTGAATCAAAGAATTTAGGATTGGAATGGATAGAGCTTAACTAGACTTTTCAGTGCCTCAGCTCAGGGGTCTCCAGCGATAGGGAATTCATTATACCCAGAAGCAGCACAAGCCAACTTATCTGAGACAAGTAGGGTTTGTTCTTAAGATGAGCCAAATGTGTTTCTCTAGAATTTCCATCCATTGGTCCTTTTCCTAACTCCCTGGGGCTACAAAGATCCCAGGTGTTAAATTTGTACATCCCATAAACCACTGTAAAACTGTATAAGTCTTCAGCCTGTAGAGATATGCCTGTTTTCTCCTTCACTTGTTGGTTCCATCATGTTCAGTGGAGATATTAATAGCTAGAGAGAGCTTCTATCGTAACTCTTCCCTCTTCCTCTTCTCCCCACTTCTTCCTGCCAGCCCACTCTTCCCAACCTTGCTCTGCACTTTTTATGGCTCACCTACTCTTTCAACAGAATCCAATTCCTTGCTTTAATTTCAGGTAGCCCTGAGTCCAGAATTTAGGTGTTCGAGGAAGGACCTCCTGAGTTGAAGTAAGGGAATAAGACACATTCCCCAAAATGAGACTGTAATCGAGTGGTGCTATTTCCACTTTGCAAATGAGGTAACTGAAGTTTAGAAAGGTTAAGTTACTTGCCCAAGGACACACAGCTAGTAAACAGTAGAGTAGATTTGGACTCAGGTCTGCCGACAACAAAGCCTCAGCTATTTACAAAGCAGGTCTAATGTACTGGTTATAATTATGGATTCTGGAGCCCAGCAGGCCTGGGTTCAAGTCTCCATATACTAATTGGTGACCTTGGGAAAGTTATTTAGCCTCTCTGTATCTCAGTGTCCTCACTGGTGGAACAGTAATAATAATGCTACCTGCCTCACAGGGTTGTTGTGAAAATTAAATGAGATAAAGCGTGTAAAGCAGTTGGCACAGCACCTGTATGTGATAACCACTCAGTAAGTTTTAGTTTAACATCATTATCATCATCATCATCTATTTTTAAAATTATGATAGAGAATGTCAGAGCTTTGCACAGTTGGCTATGGAGCCTGAAATGTGGCCTCCTAACTCTTGGGGTGGGGGGTGAATTCATGGGGCAGGGAGCTGCAAATAACCCTTTGGTGGATGCTTTACAATGGAGGCTGGGTGGGGTCTGGGAAGGGTGGCAGTGGCTATGATTATTATTTTTTAGTTTTGGGTTTTTTTTTTTTTTTTACACTTTGAGAAGATTGCTGCAGTTATCTGGAAATCTATTGCTCGGGCAAAAGCAGGATTGCGTGATACAATTTAAAAGGCCGGCAGCTGCATTTCATCCTTTTCACAAGAAAATAACCCCTTACTCCAGTGAAGCTAAAAATAAAAATGGCAGTACATTTGGCAACCACGCTTCTTCCTTTATTACCTCAGCAGTATCTGAATAAAATGTCTTATTAAGCAAGATATAAGGGCAATGAAAGGGAGAGTAAGTCAAATTAGTTGACATCTAAAGCTTGGTGCATCATATACCGCGAGGGTAGTTACTGTTTAGTAAAATGGATTTAATGCTTAATATAAATGCTGATGTTTAGATGGCTATATTTTGGCAACTCAGGAGGAAGAGAGGTGGTTTTTGAGCTGGTATAACTAGGTTTTAGGTCCTTTCCTCACACTAACCACTCATGTGGCACTGGGTGGCATGCTCCATAACCTTGGGCCCCACTTCCTCCATGTGCTAAAGGAAGGGTGTTTTCTGGCACCCAATGGCTCTGTGGCAGGATCTCAGGGTAATCTTGGAAGAGTGGCAAAAACAGGGCTCTGAATACCCACCCCACTCAGACAGGTGCAACACTGCCTGTGTCTGCTTTACATATTGGGACAACTGGGTGAGATTTTCTTTGGGGAAAGGATTACACTAATAAAACATAGGTTGTCAAACCACCAGATTTGATTATTTCTAAGGAACCCTACAATTCTCACCTTTGAAAGTTCCACCATGCCAAGTTTGAACTGGCTCTGAAAGCACTCTGGGCCCTGTTTCAGCTCTACCACCTACAGTGCCCAGAAAGGACCTCGAGGTCCAGGAGACAGGGCAGTGCACTAGATACAGCACAAGGTAGGGTGTGACCAGGGAAGAAAAGTGGCGGCAAATCCCATTATAAACATGGATGGACGCAGGCTTGTGTGCCTGTATACATATGTAAGTGCATATACAAGCATTTAAATGCATGATCTGTGTGTGTGTGTGTGTGTGTGTGTGTGTAAATGCGCTTGTGCATATGTTGGTAGAATTCATGTACAAATCGGTTTCTTACATTTGTGCGTAGAGAAGATGTATGCACAGCCATACCATCGTTGGCCAACTGTTGTCTCATTTATGCCAGCCATCACCTTGGTGGGTTAACCTTCATTTTCGTGATTGAAGTGAGGAAACTGCGTCTTACAGAAGCTAAGTAACCTCCCCAAGTTACATGGCTAATAGTTTGCAGAGTAGAGGGATCATACTGTATTAGGTATTTGTTTTATATATGCCTGGGATAGTGCCTTACTATTAGGGCCCTGGTCCACATAGCCCTCAAATTTCTGTGTGATGAGGAGAGTCTCATATATGACAGGGACCACTGTGGGTTAGTCTTTTAGAATTTTGGTTTTGTTTGATTTCTTGTTTCATTACTTCTGGGATCCTGTAGTTGAGGGTTACAATGACATAGCATGACCAGGGCTTATCCCAACCACTCTTTTCCCAAAAATGACTAAATAATGTCGTCAGGAGTTTGTTCAGGATTTCCTTCTTTGAGAGCTTCCTTCCAAAACTTCTTTTGTGACAGAGTTGGGAGCCTATTTAAAAATGAGGCTGATCAGTCACAAGTCCTATTATGCAAAGTCATTCTTAGGTACTATTGGCAAGTAACTGAATGCAATCCTAGCAAAGACCTTAGCAAATCTTGTTTCCTTTTATTCGTACCATGAAGCACATTGAAGACTGTCAGTCATCCTGCTTCGTTGGAATCATATGCCGAGAGGCTTTTATTCTGAAGAAAATCATGAAACCTGCGAATAGATTTATGCTCTGCTTCTAATGGTTCATGAAGCCTAAGTATATCTAATAATAGTTCTTTCACCTGATTTGCCTAAGACTAAGATCTTGTATAAACAACTCTCACCAGAACCATCAATCACTGTTCAGGAATTTAAATTTTACCAACTAAAATGAGAATGGAGGAAGGGCAAGCTGTTTGCTGTGTTGAGCTTAGGCCTTTTATAGACACAACACTTTGGGGAATTTCTCGGTGTCTTAGTTGGAGATGAGGAGAAACTGGAGCCTTTGCACACTGCAGGTGAGAGCATAGATTGGTGCAGCCATTTGGAGAAATCTGGAAGTACTGGCTAAATAAAATATATGTAATGTATGACAGAGGTCCAACTCCTAGATCTATAACTCAGCAAAGTTTTATGGTAAGCAGACATTCAATGATGGTGATGATCATGTCTTTGTTGCTGGTTTCATTGATTGTGACTGTTAGACTGAAGGCTGTTTGAGTTGCAGTTTATTGACAAGTGGTCAAGACCCTTTTCAGGGTATATTCTCAATAAGCCATTTGTCAAAGTTGCTGAGAGAGCCTTCATCTATCTCCACTCCTAGGCTTCATACCTGCTATATATTCTTTGAGTGCAATGTTCATTTAGTTGATGTTGCTGGAATGTTTTTGTGAGTGTAAATTGTGATTCCTAGAAAAGAAGTAATCTTGGACATTAAAAACATAGAATCCCCAAGTTGAGATTTGAGATTATTTAATTCAACTAATAAGCCTAATAAGAATTCCAGCTATAGTTATTTTTATAGGTGATCTGCTTAGATTTTCCCAGTACTGGGACATTTGCTACATCCAGAGTTATTAGAACATTCTACCAGGGACAGATAGACTACAAAGTATTGGTACCATTAGGCAAAGTTGCAGGATTTTGCCAACTGAAACCCCAAGGCATTTTCTAAGGAACAGACAAGGGACAATTATGCCATCCTATCTAGTTCCCACTACTGCATCAATTTGCTTGGGAGCTAAAACTGCTTTTTACTCTAAAAACAAGTTGAAAAACCTGAGTATCTCTCCAGGGTGGAATCAGCTGCATATACCCAGGGAGATAAAACTGTCTGGAGATGTCATGGGCATTGTGAATAGGGACAGCAGAGGTTACATCCAGTGTCAGAAGTCAGTCAACTCATAGGCATTCTTGCTGAAGAAAAGAGGCAGGAAGGTCACTGCCAAATGTGACCTTGCCTGAACATATAAATAACTGTTCATGTGTCTAAATTGTCATCATTAATTAAGTAGTGTTTCATATCAAAGACTCTCAGTCCAGAATCTCCGTTACTTTATAGATGTCTGTTGCCTCATGAAGACCCAGATTTCTAGGATATCAGCTGGGGCATCATCTCAAATGATGATAGTAATAGACATCTTGGTCCCTCAATAGAAGATGGGATTGCCAAAATACTTCTGGAAATCATTACTGATGTCATAAGTCAAGGATCTGAATGGAAGGAAAATGCAAAACCAGAATCTGCATTATTTCCTTCCTCTAAGCTTCTTCTCAAGGAAGTCCACCCAAGAATGCTGGTGCATCAGTGAGACTCTTTAGCAGAGAGAAGAGATTCAAGGCCTACTGATGCTTGGAACAGCCACTCTCATCAGCAATACTGAGCTACCTGCTTCTCTTGCTGGGGAAGTCCTGTCCATGGAGCCGGCTTTACCAGCTGTGCAGTCATACTCAGGGTGTGCAATGTTACTGATTTAGGAGCCCACGTTCACACATTAGGATCAACCCAAACCATCATATCCTATTGTATGTCTTCTTCCCCTCACCATGTCAAAGCTATGTTAGGTCACGAAATCCCTGAGAGCTCAGTCACACACAGAGTGCCCAGCTCAACAACAGAACCAGAGGTTCATGAAGTCAGTTTTGCTGTTATTGTGAGAAAAGACAAATTGCAAATTATCTCAATAAAAAGCTGTTATCATTTATACCAATAACAGGTTTTTTGGGTTCTCATTTCAAGCTTGATTATATTAGTACATTTATAGTGTCTTTCATTTTTTCCCTGTGGCTGTACTTTCTTAAGAAGCTGGAAGACTAATAAACACTGATGCTCTTCTGCCACAGATTTCATCTATGATTTTGATTTAAAGCTTTCTGATCAGTATAGCTGACTGATCAAGCCACATGGCTACAAATTACTTATCTTGGGTTCCCCTTCCAACTGGGTATAATAGAGGGGATGGCTGTAGAGAAACTCATTAAAGAACTCAACTATTTGGGAAGCTGAGGCAGGAGGACAGCCTGAGGCCAGGAGTTCAAGACCAGCCTGGCAACATGGGGAGACTTCTGGTCTACAAAAATAAAAATAAATTATCTGGGTGTGGTAGTATGCACCTGTGGTCTCTGTTACTTGGGAGGCTGAGGTGGGAGATCACTTGAGTCCAAGAATTCAAGGCTGCAGTGAGCTATGATTGTGTTTCTGCACTCTAGCCTGGGCAATAGAGTGAGACTCTATCTCAAACAAAACAAACCAAAACAACAGGAAAAAAAAAAAAAAACCAATGAAAAAGAAACTCGACTAATCTAAGCAACCAGCCTGAGTAAATTATCTGCCCCCTTCCATGAAACCTTGAAAACATATAATCATGTTGTTTATTCCAAAGGCTAGTAGTTATCACTTTATCTTGGCTATTCTAAAGTGCAGTACTTTTGTGAATTTTGCTCATTAAGTAACTTACTGAAGTTATATTTAGGAGTCTAGAATGGATTATAATGTTGAAGATTGTTAGGGATAATGTCAAGCTACTTGACATAATCAACCAAAAATGCTGTATATGAAAGGTGTTTTGTAAACCATTAAATTACTTAACCAAAGCCTTAGTCAAGAATCAGTATTAATTCTTCAGAATCATTCAGGCGTAGATTCCTTTTGAAAGTGACTTAAGATGCTCACAGATACTCTAGTTCTAGCCCTTTCTGAAATAGTCACAGGTACTTTCAACACATGGCTGGCCAGATGCTATCATTTCTGACAGTGGGTCTGAATTTAAGGATGTTGTGGACGGGAACCTTATCTGAGCTGTCACCATCCTGACTCATCACCTTCAAGCAAATAATCAGGCTAAAAGGATAGGCTACTGGGACATCCTAGGAGGATGCTAGAGGAGATTGGCCAATGAGATTCACTGGACTCTTAGTCTCTCAACCTGTCACTCCACGCTCATCCATGGAAATTGGCTCTGATTCATTACTAATGGAGAAATAGTTCAAGACTTGCTTTGCATCCCTACACCTGTGTTTGGATGAGGACTTCAAGAGTAAGAATACATTTCAGACACAGTTCTGGCTAAATTGTAGTCTTTGCATGAAAAAGAAATGACCTGGTCCTTGTTAAGAGCAGTGGATTCAGCCCAAGGTGGTTTCCTGATATAGCAGTTGAAGTTACAGAAGATTCAGAGTGCAATGTATGTCCCTGCAAGATACTCTAGGGCCAGTAAGTGTTTGTAGCAGTAATTCCTGTCTGGTCATGCATCTGCTAGAATGTTGTATCTAGTACTCTGCACCCACTACCACCTCGTAGAAATAGCTTCACAAGTTATATGGAGGATTGGTGAGACAGGTGGGAGGGTATTCGCTCCAAGGAGGAGAATGCTGTGAGATAGCCATTTTTTCTGCCTTTATATTCTTGTTGGGGATATGTTTTTTAGGTGCCTGTAGCTGTCTCCTGCTGAATGGGCTTTGTTCAGAGATGCATTTGCCTGTATAAGGGTTGTGGTTTTAGAAGACTGCTTATCTCCCTCCTAGTTGCTCACTCTTACATAGGACAGCCATGTCCAGCTGTAAAGGTAATACACTGCACAGCTGTAAACAGCATCCCTAAGAACAAGTACATCAGGAGATGTCTTGGGGTTCCTAGTAGCAGTTAGTGATGAGAGGACCAAGCAGCTCCAGCCTTCTTGGTTAGCTCTGTGGCCTTAGGTAAGCTATTCAACAATAGTAGTCCTTCATTTCTGAGTCTGCAAAATGTGCATGGGTCCTGGGTAAGGAGAAGGCATCACCTGCTGACCTAAGGAAAGTGAAATATGAGTGAATGCCTTTATGCTTTCTTTATGGCATAAACATGTTAATTACACTCATTACACACCTCAGAGTGTCCAGTGCCAGCCTTTCCCCTGAGCCATTTCCTTTGCTATGGACCTTTCGGTTTTCTGGGACACTTTGGTAAAAGGATGGAGACAGCAATTAAATATGCCTTAGAATTATTGTCATTCCATGTTTTATTTTTGCCTTGGGTGTCTTTATGGGAGAGAGGAAAGGCCAGGAGAGGTATGGGCCAGTAGACCCCTGGCTACCCTTGGAGGTGTCCTTTCTCTGAACCCTGAGTTGAAAGCATTTATAGGGAAGGAAAAAGCTTAGATTTCTTTTGTTTAAATACTTTTCTTCCAATAGAAGACAGAGTGTGTGCCAGTGCCAGAGACCTGGGTAACAGTGAGAACCTTGAAGAGGCAGTGAGGGCATAAAGGGTGTGCTCCTGGCTAGTGGGGAAGAGAGACAAGTTTGGTGCAGGGGTCTAGGTACCACTCGGCCAGCAGGATGGGCACTCTCAGTCAGTGCCTGCAAATGGTGTTGATGTCAGTTTCCTGTTCATCTGGGAATGTCCTGGCAACACATGCTGGTTTGTTTCAGGCTAAGCCACTACCTGGAGGCAGTGTGAATGTGAAGAAATTGGGTTGCTCCCTTTTTCTTTTAGAACAGTTTTCCTCTTAAATAGTTCTGTACGACAGTTGGAGCCAATCTATTTATAACTGGGTTTTATTGAACCTGATGGGGCTTCACTCTCATTGAGTCCATCAGCGGAGATTTCCCTCTTGGGCTTTTTTCATGGCAGGAGGGTTTCCTGGCTTAATGGGTGCTCTGTCACTAGTGCTCCTGGTCCCTGGTCCAGCTTCTCTCTTGGTTTGCTCTCAGTTTCTCATCCCAAAGGGAACTCACTACAGCCACTCCCAAAGAAACAATAATCCTTTTTCTTTTCCGTCTCCATCCTTCCCTTACTCCTGCCACTGCATTCTGCTACTCTCTCCCCACAAATTCCCTCAAAGCCTTGAGGATCCCAAGAAAGAGAAGGGCAAGGGTGAAAAATTTAAAACTGCCCAAGATAGATAGTGAAAACACCATGCATAAATAAATTTCAGCAAATCCCCCGGATGAACAATGATTGTGTGGTTGAAGACCTGGCTGAATAAGTGTGTCAGGTACTGATTGGAAGCATGATAAATGCAATGACCTAACAAAGGATTGACTTCTCCTGCAGACAGGCCCCTTTTAATGGATGGAAAGGGAGGAAGCTTCATTTAGAAGGGAAAGGCTGTTTGCTGTGCAGATATGACAAAGGGGAAGTAGACAACCATTGATTTACGTTTGGGAATGACAGTTGAAAAATTCAGCAATAATCATGACAAATGAGAAGAGATGCAGTCAGAGGAAAAAATGTCAATACGTTAAGCCTGCAAAGAAATGCCAAGGTCACAGAGAAAGGTTCCCAAACTTCTGGTTTTGACAACCTTAATGGAAATAATAGGAAAGATGAGGGTTCAGGTTAAAAGGGATGGCAAGGCATGAAGGGCTGCAGGTGTGGGTAATTAGTGGTGAGTTTGGAGAGGGAGTGGCAGGAAGTCCTTCTCCCACCACTGGGAAGCTGTCTGTCCACAAGCAACTGAGGTGCTTCCTGCTGCTGGCAGGCCTGCCCTCCTCCCAGAGGTTTGGAAAATCAGGCAAGTTATTTTAATGTCAGTAGTGACAGCAGAAAGCGAGAATGTGGGCTGGGTGTGCTTCTGATGCTTGACGGGGCACATCAAATCAGAGGTTTTGCTCTGATCTCAGGACTGCAGTGTGTCTGCCCCCTCATTTTTATTTTTATTTTATTTTATTTTATTCTGTTTAAAAGACTGATTATAAGTGAGAGGCAGTGAGCTCTAGGTTATCTGCCTGGTTGAGTTTGGTAAGATGTCTCCTTGTTTTATATTTATCATTGTTGTAAAGCACCCGGTACATTGAGTCCTATATTTCTGCACTCTAATAAGAGAGGCACAATCCAGGATGTTCTGTCTGTGGGCGTGAGAAGTGGGTTTAAAAATGTGCATATGTGGATAGGGAGGGAGGTGACCTGGGAAGGTGTGGAGGAATCCTCAGACCTGGGTCATTGTTTACTACTAACTCTCTATGTAAATGTGGACAATTTGCTTTACTTCTCCAGAGTCTGACATGCTCATCTTTAAAATGGAGAAATTCTGGAGGGGAAAGGTTTCTGATATTCTCTTCCTGGTATATAATTCCAGGATTCAATATTATATCTAGACATGGTGTGTGGTTTTAGGCCTATTTGCATATCTATTTGTATATACAAATACATATCTCACATATTTACCCGCACATATCTTTTTGCTTCACTGTGTTGGTCTGTTTGGGCTGCTGTAAAAAATTACCACAGATTGGGTTGGTTATAAACAGCAGATACTTATTTCTCAGCGTTCTGGAGACTGGGAAATCCAAGGTCAAGGCGGCAGTAGGTTAGGTGTCTGGTGAGGGCTTACTTTTTGGTTCATAGACAGCGACATCATATTGTGTCTTCACATAGGGGCAAACAAAATCTCTCTGAGGTCTCTTTTATAAGGGCACTAATCCCATTCAGGCGGGTTCCACTCTCATGACCTCACCACCTCCCAAAGACCCTACACCCTAACACCATCACCTTGTGGGTTAGGCTTTCAATATATGGCTTTTGGGACACAAACATTCAGATCATAGCATTGAGCCATGCATGTATTTCAGTATTTTAGTCTGCAGTTAACATTGTCTTCTCATCTTTATTTTGGTTTATTCTCATCTAAATATTGTTTATGGACTTAACCCTCAATATTATAAAATCATCCTTCTGTTTACTGGGTAAAAATGATGACTCATATAGTTTTTACTTTTGGGGGAAGAAGCCCTAACACCCCTAAAATACGTATATTGTGAAACCAGTTACCAGTTCCAAGAATGACAAGATACTCTCTGTGGGAATTCTTCAGCTTCAGACAACGTTTGAACTATGACTACATTTTTGCTAAATTTGTTGAACAGAGATAAATATTTTTAAAATCTTATTTTATTTATGTGAAATCATGTGCCAGGAAAAGCTCCACCCTAAATGAAAAATGATTTTATTTTAAGCCAAGCAACTCCTTTTAGATAAGCCTTGAAGAGAAGTTATCTCATTTAAAAGAATGAGCCATTTTGGAGCTGCTGTTGTATCACAATTCCTCTTGTCAACCGAGTAGCTTTGGGGCCTGGCCCTCACAGGGTTAACCCCAAGCCTTGTGTCACCACTGGCACGTGGCTGTTTTCATTTGAATTGTTTGAGCATGTGAAAGTTCAAAGTAAAGCAGGCGCTGTGTTTGAAAGCAACACTGCCCCCCGTAACTCAAGCATGTGCACCATCGAGTTGCCAAAAGCTCTCCAATTTCCATCAGTTAAGACACCCTTTAAACCATAGAAATGAAGGGGGGCAGGACTGGGTTATAAATGAGTGGGATCTGGTATTTGAGATAATCTTAGATCTATAATGGTTTCTTACGACTTCACTTCCACCTGGGGCTGCGGAGCGGGCGTGTAAGGAAAGAAGCCTCTTAGATTAAACATTTTCTAATCAGCTTTATCACTCATATCTGAATTTATCTTATTTGAGGAAAATGCCAATATATTAGCAGGCATGTATGATACACAAGGTGACCCTACCGACTTAATGACATAATACATTATCCTTAATGAAGTCAATATCTTGTCTTTTAGCTGTCTGTCTATTGGGGCGATTAATTGCAGTGTCATTAAAGTTAGCTCTCTTTTCATTTGAGCTTGACAAGTCGCATAAAACTAATGTTCTTAGTTATCAGCTACTGGAATAGGATGGAGGATGGAGGAAATTGTAGGACAAATAAGGGGTACTGCTACAGCTAACTTGAAGGACTTTTTCCAGTGACTGTTTCTTTAGGTCTCTCCTTTCCCCGGCTCTCTTGTTAGGTGAAATTTAAGGCAAAGGTAGATGGCTCTGATTTAGCCAAGGGTTCAAGAAGGAGAGAAGAAGATGCTGATGAGAATTACACCCAATTTGGGAGATTTTGAGCCATTTAGTAACAGGAGCTTGATTACTGTCAGGGTTTCTCCACTAAATAAATTTGCCACGTTACCTCCTAGACCAAGCTGCTAGCCTAGCCTGAGAGAGGAGCCGATAAAGAACACTTGCACCCATGTTTTCATTTAGCTTTGAAGTTTTTCTAATTTAACAGGCTTTTTGGAAGAAGGGAGGACTGAGGATGGGAGAAGGGATTTGTGCCCGAACCATGCTTTGCAAATGGTTCCAATAAACACCAGCTCATCATGGGCAATGTGGGAGCTATAGCGCCTGGTCCGGCACTAATTGTGAAGCCAAAGCATCACTCCCTGCCTTCCCCCTACCTCTGGAACTACGAGACAGGATGGCTGTAATTTACAGTGTGTTATCTTTGTCTATAGCGGCAAGATGATATGAAGTAAATCAAGGTACGAGTAATGAAAGACTGAGAATTTATTCCTTGGAGCACACTTTAAAGTGTAGTATCTGTTATAGTGGCACTGCCTGAAGACCCTGAAATGAGACTTGGATGAAGGGCAATAAAGCAGCATAGAGGCTCATGTTAATGTTGTTTGTCTGAGGTTAGTAATTGGGTTCCACTGATGAGTTGTGTGAAGACAAAGTGAGAATCCCAGCTAGTACTGTAAATCTTACATTGTTGGAACAAGAAGCAATCCTAACAAATATTGATCCTCTTCGTGCCCAGAGGCGAGGAGAGAAGCAGCGAACTGCAGAGCACTGGCTTGTTTCAATAGCACCAATTACCTTAGTGAAACCAGCGCTCGGCATGAAATCCCAGAGTGGCCGCAAACGGTGAATTAGCCATGATTAGGCTTTTTAGATGGATCCCCCCAAAATCATGCCAGCTTAACATTCTGTCTCAATTATCCTTGTGGTCCTAAAAACATATTTTGTGTGAAGTGATGCCTTCCAGTGGTGAGGGGCCCTGGACCTGTGTGGACACCAGATGCAAATATATGGCCAGCTGCTGCCTTCAACACAGAGGGGCTGGAGTATGTGCACTTGAGGAGAGTGACCACTGGACAGATGCAGCTTTCCACTCTGAATTCACTGAACACCCCATATTTGGGGGCACATACCCCACAAGCATTTGACTTTGTTGTTGTTTTTGGTTGTGTTGTGTTCTGTTTTCCCTATTTGTCATGAATTATGTCCTAAAGATCCTTGGAGAAATGTTCTCCAGGGAAGAAAAGGCATATCTGCTCTGTGATTTTGGGGGGCTGGCTTCCTGTTCATTTTTAATGTGAAGATCTGCTAAAGGTCTGTGCTCATCTTGTTTGGATACACAGGCTCCTTCCTGGGAATCTTCCCTGAGTTCTCACTGGGTTGCATGTTGGACCCATGGGAAAGAGAGAGTGTTGATAAAACCTAGAGAGGTCACATTCCACTTTGTTACTTCCTAGGAGTTCGCAGCTTTTCTCTCCTCCATTACCTTTGGCTGTGAGTGTGCAGTCAGTACTCTCAGAGGTCATTCCTCAGGCCAGATCCGGACTTTGGGCTGGGGTGAACTAGGTAGGTATTTGGCTCTCAGGCTTCCTAGTCCCCATCCTCTGTACAGCATCAACCTTGTGCACACTGCCCAGCCTAATGGCTTTGGCTGGGAGAAGAGCCTTCCCTGGGGGACTTCAAAGCATGTATTTGGTCTTTGATATGACACTGTGACATGTTTGTACCAACACACGTGCCTTTAGCAGAAGAAAGATAACATCAGGCCCCCCAAATCTGGCAGAGGGTGAGCAAGAGTTTGGATGAAGAGAACTATGCACCTTCTGGGACCAAAATGGGACAGGGCACATTTTCAGGATTCCACGACCCAGTCGTTAATTAGGTGATGAATTCAACAGATATTTATTGAGTACCTAACTTAATTGTGGATACACAGTTGAGTAAGATGGAGTTTACATTCTAGTAGTGGGAGGTAGCGATGGTGATGGAATATAAACAAAATAGGGGCAATTTCTGATGTAAACTGAAAAATACAGAAGGCATTATTGGGGCAGTAAGCGGCTGGGGGTGGGAAGGGCGTGTTGATAACCAGGTGGACTGAAAGGCCTTTGTTCTCCTCATACTAGACACCTGGCATCTGGAACCACCTGTCCCCTCATGCATCTGTGCCCAGTCTTCTTTCTGGTGGTTGCTCTCACACTGTTCTGAGGACAGCTGAAGTGCCCTGGACCCCATGTGTCTGTTCATTTTCCAAGGCTTAGGTAAAAAACCGTGTCTTCCACGAAGCCATTCTGGTTTCCACCAACTAAAAGTGAGAGTTTGCACCCTGAGGTTCTGTGTAACCTCCTATCTCTGTTTCACATTGGCACTTGGCACTTTCTGTCTTGTGTTATAGTAGCTTTGTGTCCCATCTCATCGCCACTCCTTGCCTGTGAGTTACTTAAGTACAGGAACTATGTACCTATAATATCTTATCCCTGATATACTCAGCAGTGTCTTGTGCTTAGTAGGTGCTTCATAAATATTCATTAAATAAAATAATTACAGAGAAAAGCTAGGGAAATTTTTGGGGTGTGTGTGTGTGCGCGTGTGCACGTGTGTGTGTTGAGGGGGTGTTTGAAATAGTCTGGGGTTTGATCTAATACATAGAAATGCTTCCATGAAATAGAAATGCCTTACAGTTGTGTGTAGCTATTTCACTGAGTGGGTTTGTTATATCTGAATGGACTGGTGATGTCTGCCTGCCTCTCTGGGTAACAAACAGATTTTGGAGAGATTGTTAACTTAAAGGTTGTAATAAAATCTTTACCACTCTGAACAGCTAGCATTGGTGTCTGCTAAGGGGGACAAAGGCAAAACGTAGTTCTGTTGGTGAAAATAGTTTGACTGTGTTTAAAAACTAATCATTCTGCAAATATCAACAAGCTCAGCAGATGCAAGCTAGCCACCTTATAGTTTAAATGGAGCCCTTCACCCTGTATTGGAAATGCCGCCGCCTCCAGCCCACCCTATACTCCACAGGCCAGCTCCTGCTCTTCTGGCCAAGGAAAGGCGAGTAAGCAAGTCTATTGCCCGTTGGCCTCCTGAGACACCTCTGAGGATTAAATAACTAATGACTGTAAAGTGCTCCGTGAAAAGAGAGTGCTCTATAAAGTGTTATTGTTGGGGCTGTTAAAAATGGTAAACGACTTTTAATTTAGAAAGAGAACACTCAGCGTAAGGAGGGGTGGCTATAAAGCTTTTATCACCACTTTGCTTGCGAAGGCTTCTTAGCTGTTGGTGTTGGCGCCATGGTTTTTTTGCCCAGGGGTTCTGTCACCTGTTCATGGGGTTTAGGAAAGATGCCAGCATCTCACTGGCATGGTGCCATCCTGATCCCCTTCCTGCATTGTAACCTCGTGGGCAGATCTGCGACTTGATTGGCTTGGGTTGCCTAACATTGATTAGAATTTCCTAAGAGCGAGCCACCTGGAATGTAGAGTATCCTGTGATCTGGTAGCTTCAGGAAGCCCCCAAAGCAGCCATGCAGACCACAAACCACTTGTAAAGATTGGGGACTGATGACTATCATGCCATGTGGACAGTATCCAGGCCCTCCTTCCATCTCTTGAGGAACAGGACTCAGCTCCTCTTTCTGTTCAATGAGGATATTGAGTTTTTATCCTAAATTCAGAATTTCACCAACTCCTTCTAGACTCCTTGTTCATGTCCTACTCTCTCCGTGTCACATTTATGTGGTTGAGAGGTTTAAAATATAGTGTTATACCTCTGCAGTCTGTATTATTATTTTACATATTATACATTTTGTGTGGATTTGTAATCACAGCGTGTAGGATTTACTTGGGCAGGTTCTCATTTCTAACGTGTCATCCTGCCAGTGGGATGGAGGCTCTCTGGTCTTCTTTTTCTTTGGCTCCTCTGACTCCAAAGACTTCAACACCTACCCTTCCTCAGCGACGTGCAGCCCCTTCAAGAAGAGAGCCCATAAACTCAGTGTTTATCATACAAATGTGGTGATGTGTTTGCATTTTTATGACCCAGCTAAGTGGTGAGTATTCATTTGTGCCACCTCACCCCAGATGCCCATCCAGAGGCTGAGCTGTTTATCATGCTCATCTCTTTCCCAAAGCCTGAACAAGGAGCTTGGGACCACTATAAACATGTTCCCTTTCATTAAAGAGGAAATTATTATCATATATTTTGGTAATAACCAATAACATTTCAAATTACTTACATTTATGGCTTATAATCAAGCTTATGCTTAACCTCTAATCCTCATGAAGCTGGTGATGATGGGCTCGGTAGTTAACCACTTGCAGGAAGTTAAGGGCAGGTAGAAATCCACCTGACTCGTAATTAACCAGAGAAGCAACCCATTTCTGCAGTTGAGATTATAAACACTGTGCTTGGTTTATGTTTAATTGGCAACAAGTGAGGTGAACCCCATTAGTTTTGCAGTGATGCCCTGGAGGATTTGGCCTGGTCAACTTCTCATCAATTAATGTGCTGATGAGGGATGCTGGTTGCTGCACACTGGGTCTTCGGGTTCCTGGTCTTTGTTTCTTTAGCTGAGCATTTGAGGAGATTGCTTGGAACACAGTTCATGGCTGGCAATTGAAGGATCACAGAGACATTGCTCTCTCTCTAACTATGTGTTCTGATTGTGGTTTTCAGTAGTCTTTTGTTTGAAGTCCTATCATCCATGAGTCTGGATTTGTGTGGGATATGAACTACTGTGATGCTACAAGTCAAGTACTTAGATTGGCTTTTGAGTTGACCATTCATTTGGAGAGGCTTATATAAAGAAATGGGCCACTTTGTGGTCAGGCCATTTTTGTCTCCAAGTAGGTTAGGAACAGGGATCCAAGGGAGTCTGGTTCCAGGATGGATGTTTCTTAACTGTTAGATGAAGTTTTAAAGGGTTCTAAATTGGATGGCTTAGCAAAAGCACCCACTGATGTTTTCAGCAAAAAAAAAAAAAAAAGGACTATGAGATAGAATCTTCCAGGGTCCACTCTTGTTTCACTGCTTTGAGGATTATACCTTTAAGCACATTTTAACTTCTAAATCATCCCACCAGGAATCTCCTATGACACTCATGGAGGAGCTTTATAAACACCTTAGTCATCCCAACAACCTGTGATGAAAGTACTATTCTCCCACCATTTTACAGATGAGAAAACAGAAGCTCAGAGAGCTTCAGTGATTTGTCCTAGGCAAAACATCTAAAAGGCACACAGCCAGAAATAATTAGTTTTGTCTAATATCAAAACTCATGCTCTTGACTGCTGTACTTTATTCTTACTTTTATGTCATTAGAAAGAAAAATGTCCCAAGCAAGTGGAATTATCATGGACTTCCTCTCTATTATAGAACCAAGAATGTGAATTGATCTCCTGTGATATGTTTGCTGCTGTATCTGGGACTCAGTGGCATATTGGGAGATATTGACATATTAATCCAAATCAAACAGTTCATTTTTGGATAATAAACTATTAGAGATTATTTGCTCAGTTTATTAGCACCAGTGGATTAGAGATTGGCCATGGCTGCTTAGCTTCATGAAATAGTAGGGCTGAAAGGAGCTTTGGGTAGTTATCTAGCTCAATTCAGCACTTATTCAACAATTATTTATTGAGGACCTGCTATATGCTCATGCTGCATGTGGTTGTATGCTCTGCTCTGCTGTCTCACATACACTTATAATCATATACTACAATGTTAACATTTTGCTTAAATCGCTATATATCTTTGAAAGAAATTGAAAGAAGTGAGCTTTACATGCTACCCCATATTTGTCTTTTCCACTGATCTTCATTCCTTTTTGTAGAAGAGAAATTTCATCTGGTAATATTTCTTTCCAGCCTGAATAATTTCTTTGAATATTTTTTCTTTTATCAGCTTTCTGGCAACAAATTCTGTTTTTGTCCATCCAAAGTTGTCTTTATGTTGCCTTCATTTTCGAAGAATATTTTCATTGGATATAAAATTCTGACTTGATTTTTGTTGTTTTAGCAGTTTACAGAGGCCATTCCATCATCTCTGGCCTCCATTGTTTCTTATGGGAAGTCAATTGTCACTATTTAATCATTGTTCCCACATGATGTATCATTTTTCTTTGCTTTTAATATTTTCTCCTTATCTTTGATTTTCAGAATTCAGAGGTTAATATTCATAGGTATGCTTTTCTTTGATTTTGTGCTATGGATTTCTGTAAGTTTCTTGTATCTGCATGTTTAAGCTTTTTGTTTTTACCAAACTTGTAGGGGTTTTTTTTGCCATTGATCTTCATATATATTTTTTTCTGCTCCATTCTATTTTTTTCTCCTACTGAGACTCTAATTGCATGTATGTTGGACCATTTAAAAT
The DNA here is from genome assembly GCF_029281585.2 of Gorilla gorilla gorilla. Taxonomy (NCBI): domain Eukaryota; kingdom Metazoa; phylum Chordata; class Mammalia; order Primates; family Hominidae; genus Gorilla; species Gorilla gorilla. The sequence continues at coordinate 39,810,580 of NC_073232.2, read as the reverse complement.
ACTCTCATAGGTCACAGTGTCTCTGTTTACTGTTTCTAAAATCCTTTTTTTCTGTATCCTTCTGGTTAGATAATTTCTATTAATCTACCTTCAAGGTCACTGAACTTTTCCCATTTCTGTTCTCCTGTTAAGGTCAAATCATGTGTGTGTCTGTGTATATACACATATATATCTATATGTATATATATATAATAAAATATATATGTATATTTTATTATAAATATTGTGCTTTTTAGTTTCCACATTTTCTTTGGTTCCTTTTAAAATTCTAGTTCTCTAATGAGAATTCCCTTCTATCCATCTGTTCATTCATTATAATCATCTTTTCCCTTAAGACCTTGTTCATGCTTATTACAGCTACTTTAAAGCATTTGAGTCTTAATTACAAAATCTGGGTTATCTCAATGTTAATATCTACTGGCTTTTAAAAAAACTCTTGACTATGGGTCACATTGCCCTATTTCCTATTCTTATGTTGTCTAGTAATTTATTGTTGTGTCCTGGACATTGTAGACAATACATTGTATAGACACTGATAGATTGCAATTTCTGGTATTACCTTTCCCTCCTCCCCACTTTTTAAAAAGCATGCTGAGATTTTGTTCTAGCAGGCAGCTAACTTGGCTGGACTCAAATTACTAATTGAGTCTCTCATGTGGAAAGTAGCCCCTGAAATCTGTGGTCAGTTCTTTCAGACTTCCAGTTGTTACTTTTCACTCTGTCTTGTAATCTTCCCAGCATATGTGCAGTTTAGGGTCATCTCAGGATTTAGTTGTAGGATTTTGCAGACTTTGTAGCCTTACCCTTTGTTGTTCTCTTCTTTCTGGGATCACTCCCTTCACTTTCCAACTGTTCTGCCAGTGGCAAAATTCATCCTTAACCACCCAAGAAGAAGCAGAAAGGTGACTTCCTGCTTGCATTTTAGCCACTCCATCTTGCAGACTTCTGTTAAGGGCCAGCTTCCATCTAGCTTCTGTCTGCTTTTGGTTTCTTTCCAGTACCCACATGTAGTAGTTTTTAGAATATTTTGTCCAAATTTTATAATTTTCATCAATGGGAGGGTTTGTTTAATATAAGCTACTCTATCATTACTGGAAGTTGAACTTTAGATCTTCTCATTGTTTAAGAGAAGACAGAAATATATAGATTTTTCTGTGTAATCTCTTGATTATTTACTCTGGGCAGCTACATTGATATTTAAAACGCCTTGTGTAGGGAAAAAAATCATGCCTATGGGCTAAATATGGCCCCTAGACCCTCAGTTTGCAAAATTTGATCTAGTTCAGCTTGCCATTTTAGAGATGGGGAAATAAGTTCAGAGAGGGGGTGTGACTTCTCTGAGGCCATCTGGTATATCACTGCAGATTTTGAACTAGAACTAAGGTTTCTGACTTTCAGCTATATATCTCTTTTGTTAGGCCAAGTTATTGTCCCTTTCTCTGTCTGCTAGAATAGGCAACTGCTCAGATGCACTGGCTAGGATTCCCACGGGAGACATCAGAGAATAACCCCTGCAAAGAGTGGGAAAGCAGTAAGACCAGCTGGAGAAGGAGCACCATCGTGGGCCATTACTGGACTGCTTTTTTCTCTTCCACTTGGCCCACTTGATATTTGGGGCACTGTGAGGACAGGCAGACAGCTGCCTGATGGACTGACTCAGTCTTCCTGAATCTAGCTCTCTTCCAGTCATTCTTATGTTTAAGGTTACCAATTCTCCGCCGTGCCCATGTGAGCTATTTGATGTTCTCATCCAAAGCACTGTCACGCTAGATAACTTTTTTCCTGAACTCTGTCCTGTCACCAAATGTCACTGTGCCCCTGTGCAGGGAGACATGGAGCATCTGACTGCACATGGGCCTTGGGATGCTTCTCTCATAAATGGCAGATTTAGGACCAGACAAGGAATTGGTGCACCAGCCATAAATCCTGAGAAGAATAATGCCAGATTCATTGGGCTGCTGGCGTTTGATTTGTGGGTGTGTGAAAGGTCACACAACCTCTTAGAGGAGTATGATGGGGAAAATATGGTTCAGATTGCCCATCCTAGCTCCTTCTTGGGCTTTGGATGCTCTACAAGTAGGCAAATGGAAACATTAAATATTTGGGGTTCCAGATCTGGTCCTTTCCCATTTTATAACATTAGTAACTTTGTCCTTAAACCTTAGTTTCCCTTTCTGGGCTCCTTTCATCTTCTATGGTAGTTACATCCCGCCTGCTACAGACTCCTCTCATGTTCTTGGCCACTCACCTTAGGCAGGGGTCCACTCTTAGGAGAAGATCTTATGTCAGCCACAAACCCCCAGCACAACAACACTGCAGAACTCTAAGAAACCTTTCAAGACTTCTGGTTGAACACCTTCACGTCACATAGGAGGAACCGGGTGGTTGAACACCTTCACGTCACATAGGAGGAACTGGGGCTGAAAGGAACAGGAAGCCACCTGAAGCCTGTAGCTGGTTAGGGGCAGAGACACATCTGGAACTCAGTTTTCTAGGCCCTGCCCCACCCATCCAGTGCTTTTCTTCACCTCACTGGAACCATTTTGCTTTGGCGTGAAATTGTCTAAACCATTTTATCTGGGGTAAAAATCCTCTCGGCCTAAGGGTGGACAATTTGCCCCACCTTCTCTTGCCCTTAATCTTAGTGTGGTACTAGTTTTAACTGTATGAAATTGCCAATATCCGACCAGTTTTGAGCTACAAAAATGTCAGTTTTGTGCGGTTCAACCTAATTCTGGCCTTTTTCTTTGGGTGAGTGTTGATTTGGCTCAGGTGACCAGAACATGGTGCTGATGAGCTGAGATCACAGGTCAGAGGACTGTGTAGCTTTCCAAGCTTGTCTCTTTCCCCATGCTAGTTCGCAAGCCTCACTTCAGGCAGCCATCCCGACAGCAGTGTTCCCATTGCTGGGCTCCGGATATTCATGTAGGCAGGTGCCCAGAGTGCGAGGAGGCCCATGTCCATTCCATGCCACTGCAGTAGAAGGGAAGGGGAGGGACCCTTGGGTACTGATGAGCCTGACTTTGAGTCCTGGGTCTACCCCTTTTAGCTGGGTGACCTTGGGCAAGTTCTTAAGTTCTGATTTTTAGTTTTCTCCTTTTTAAAATGAGAGTAAAAAGATTTTCTTCATGATTTGTGAAAGTTAAGTGGCACGATATGCAAAAGTACTTGGTCAGTGCTTGGCACACAGTAGGGGCTCTATAAACAGTTATTTCAGAAAACACACACATACTTCACGGTACCAGAGTGCTGAGCCTTTGACTTTGGGCATCACTTTGCACCAATTCATAGGTCTCTCCCCTTTCTGCCTGTCTCTTCTGAATCTTAGAGCTCGTTGTTTCAATGTTCTTGCTCGATTATTGGATTCTGTAGATAAAGTTCGTCCTCACAGGGAGACTGTATTTTTGTTGAGGGCAGTGATATTATTTGGGACCCCCACTATTACTTCTTCAGCCTTAGGTCCATAGAAGGGCCTTGAATGAAATAAACTGTTGAATAAAACAAGCTTCTTTGCAGACACTCACATGCCCACTGTATAATCCAGTAGAGACCTCCCCAGCAGTGTTTGCATAATGTTATACGTTCCAGCCCCACATTTAATGGTTGGTGATTGTGAGGGTTAAAGGTGACTTTTCTCAAATTGTAGACTGGCTCTTAGAGTCTGACACCAGCACTCTATGTCCTTTGAGGGGAGAATTCTCCTTCCACCCATAGATTATCAGGGAATCCCAGCCAAGTTCCAATTGCCCTGTGATAATGCAGTACTTTGTTCCCGAGCAGGTTAAGAACTGATATCCCCATTATGTGGCATATCATGAAATGAATGTTATTGTTAAGTGTAAGGACAGGGCATATTAGTGGTATATTTTATTATGCAGTCTTCATTATAAAAGAACAGCTATTGCTAAAGTAGTCCCCATTTGATAGGTAGTGGGACATTGTTCTTGTGCTGTTGGTGCTGATTAAGGCTGGGATAATGCACTGTTCCTGCCTGTTACGTCCATCAGGAAACAAGGCCGACCAAGGTAAAATAGATGAGCGTATGTTGGTGACAGATTAAAAAGACCAGTGTAAAGTCCATTAATAATTCTCATATTTAGGATTTGGTTTCTACTGTACTTACTGAATCTGCAACATTTAATCTCTTCTATGCGAGACCAGCTGAGAGAACCTTTTTTTCCCCCTTCTGAGTGATAGGCCTGGATTTTCTGAGACAGTGCATTTGTCTGTCAGGACCCATGGCTGCTGTGGTGATTTACTTGCCGTCAGATGATGTTGGTGTCCGGTTGGTGATATAGCCTTGCTGGATGTGGGGAAATTTGTTACCTTTAGCTTTGACAGGAAGATAATTGCTGATGGTTAACAGAACTGAGCCAAATCCATTGGTTTTTCAGTAACACAAGCATAAGACTGGCTTTGAGAACCCTGCTTTTCCCTGCATACACTTCAATTCTAAGCTTTTGTGTGTGTGTGTGTAAAATGTGTGTGTGTGTGCATGTGTGTGTTTGCATCTTGAGGGAAATGCACCAGACTCCAGATTATTCTCCTTCTTTTAAAAAAAATTGCTGCAGCATACTAGCATGAGGCCTGAAGGAGTGTTTGTTCACTCTGCAAAGAAAAGACCTTAGGTGAGTTGGAAGTGGGTGTTTAGGAGGGGAATACCAGAAGCAGCTGGCCACTTGCAAAAAAGGTTTGTCATTAGTAGGGCATTGTTTTGTTAGGCATCTCTCCTGAGAATACATAAATCTGGGCCTCCATCATGTAGCTTGTCAATTTGTCTTCACACTGTGCAATCAAGTGATTGGTTCGACAATGCCTTGTAATGTTTGAGCCTTGAGGGCTTCTCAGTAAAAGTCTTAAAATGTTGGAAAGAAACTTAGAAAGTCTCAGGGGATAGCCATGTGCTTCAAAGAGCAGCGTGCAGGTTCTGGACCTGGGAGGATGATGGGCTCACGTGGTTTTCCTAGACACAAGGGTTGGGGGAAGGCCATGGGGTGTAATTTGAGGAGTCTTTGGAAGAAATTTAGAGAAGGAATAGAACTATCCTCTAGTCCTTCCTCTCTCATCCTTTGGCCATTACAATGAAGGGTCCCTGGGAAGCCCCAGTATTATGCTTCTCTCCTTGGGCACCCTCGATTTGGAGCTTGTGATGATCTACCTCAGTGGCACAACAGGCTTTGAAAACACACATATTTACCCACAGGGAAGCTTGCTCTTTGAGGAAGCCAGAGACGCAACCTTCTATCTGCAGGTACTGTGTACCAAGAGCACCAGTTCTCGCCTCCCTTTTCTTCTGCCCCAAGGAAAATTTCCATTTTGCCCCAAGATGTTGCGAAGAGGGCATGAAGTGTGGATACTACCAAGGCTGCCATGTGCTAGTGTCATGACGTTTTCTTGGTGACAGGAATACTCTCTCTGAAGCCCAGAGAACTCTAGGTCCTTCCAGTTTTGCAGGTGAGGGTCTCTGGAATCACCTTGGTTCCCCAAAGCAGAAAATCTAGAAGAGTCCTTGCCAAGACGGCAAAATGTGTGAGGGGAACCAGATGTTGCCCTCCCTGTTCAGCCCTGAATGTGGGTGGCTGTGGCCTTTGGAGGCTGGGCTCACCCCCCTTCCTCATTGCTCACATCTGTCCAGTGACCAGGTACTCATAATCTTTTATTAAGAGACTCATCAGCTCTGCCCTTCTTTCCCTCTCTGTAGCCACTGTCCAGGGCCAATGGCACTCATCACTTCCTCCCTCAATGTTTGCAATGGCACCTCAGCTAGTTTGTGCCTTCAGCTTCCCTGTCCTTGAATATATGCTACTCATTGACTTGAAGCTTACCCTTCTAAGACCCTGAGCTGACCAGAGAGCTCTGACAGCAGTTTGCTGTGTCTCTATTGCTTCCTACCTTATGTCATAGACAGCTCTGTTCACACTTGCCTCCTCTTTCCTTCCAGACTGCACCCTGTTTGAGGGCCGACTCAGCATTTTGTGTTTGTTCTGAGATGTTCATTCCTTTCATTCCTGCTTGTTTAGTTCTCTTATCATTCAAGGCCCAACATCAGAGCCATCACTCCTGGGAGATGTTTTCTCTTTCTGCTAATTGAAGTCCGCTTCGGGGACTTGTTATATTATTAATGACAATAATTTTTGTGCACACCTACTAGCTGGTAAGTCCCTTGAAGGCCGGGGCCCTATGGTGCCCTACTCTGCCTCCCTATCACCTGGCATTGCCCTCTGCACACAGTGATCACTCAGGAACCTTTAATGAGTGAATGAATGAAGCTAGAGTGTGATGATCTCCTTATGGCTCCTGGATTGTTTCTTGCTAGTGCCTGGTAAATGACTTAGTTTTCTATGTTGATGTTTTATTGAGAACCTACTGTGCACACATCAGTGGTTAGTCCTGGAAAGCAGGGTAAGATCCATGTGCCACCACTTCCTGATTCCATGCCCAAGGCAGACATCACTGGTGGCCACAGTGTTCACTCTCAGTGAGGCCCAATATCGCCTGTGAACTTGGCTCCACGTGTCATTCCTGGCAGCTGCTACCCATCATTAGTTAGTATTTGAAGTGTAACTGTCCTGCCATCCCTGGTTCAGCTATGATGAGAGGTCCTGAGAAGGCTGACATTGTCCTTTCCCAAGGGAATTTACAGTTCACTAAGGAGATTAAGTAAATATTTTAAAAGTACTTAGTATGTGGAAGATTTAAGTAGTCACACAAGACACTAAGTGGTTCAGAGCTAAGCGAGTGGTGGTGGGCGGTAGCAGGCAGTAATAATCGGGGGAGCTTGGAAAGTGAGGAATGCTGAGCCACTGCAGTCAGAGCCGACTTCCTGGAGGAGGTGGCTTTAACAGCTAGAGGAATTGGGAGAACAGTCTGTGGCAGGAGGAGAAACAGCCCGAGCAGCTCCTCAGAGGAGGCAGGCCAAAGAGGGAAGAGCTTTAGATTCTTTTCTTATGGTCAGGGCAACCTCTAGCAATGGAAAGCCCAGATGTCTCAAAGACCTGGACGGCACTGCCATGGCATTCTCCTTGATTTGCGAGCTGGTGCATAGTCCTGAAGAGTCCCTTTTAAAATTCTTCATTCTGAGGAATCACTTAAAACAAATCATGATTCTTGAAATCTGCCTCTAACCCCCAAATCGTTTTTTTTCCACGGTGAAGAACTGGAATATTTCTGTGTGTTTGCTTTGCTCTCCATGGGTAACCTCTCTTCCCGCATGATAAATACACATTTGAAAATATTGATTTGCTGCTACCCCTTTGAAAAGCTTAAGAAGGCTGACCTCTGCCTCAGCGTTCTCTGACTTGAATTTTTCAGACTGACCAATTGACCCCTGGAAAGGCTGAGAAACGTTACCTGTGGTCCTGGAGGGACTTTCTGGGGGACGGAGGCCACGGTGGTGGCGGCCACTTGGCAAATGCCTGAAAGGAGGGCCTTTTAATAAAATGCAGTATGTCAATGGCTCAAATCTAATGACTTTTAAATAGCTCCTGGGAAGAGGAAAGCCTCCATGGTGGAGCCCAGGAGTCACCCCGGGGGAAGTGCCATTTTCCAGACTCATCTCAGAAACCCTGGGGTCCCCTCAGCCCCAAGTACATGGGGCTGTGTTGGGCCTCAAAGTTTGCTTCTTCTCAACCTCCCACCCCCAGCCCGCCGATGGCTCCTCGTTTTATTTTCTTTCCTTGGTTTTACCACGGTATGACCTCGTGTTGTATTTTTTCTGAATGACAATGAAAGTAATTGAAAATATTGATTGGCAGTACAGTTAAGTTGTCAACACAACCATTTAATTTGTCAGGAGGACTTGTTAAATTGTCAAAAATCATATAAAAAAACTCCTTCAGTCACTGATGATATACATTAGAGATGTTCATGAATCAAATGGGCCATTTTGGAGATAAGTGTTGAAGAAAAATTCTGAAATGGGTTTCTTCAGATACGTTTGTGTTCTCTCCCACTCTCTCTCTCTCTGATCACACATTACAAAGAATATTGGAACGATTTTGGCAAGGCAAGGTGAGTGAGGGATACTTTTTTGAGTAGAGGCCTCACTAAGGGTATCATGGCAGAAATAAGATCATTTATAGCAATTAAATTAGAAGATTCTAATGCAGATGCCATCAAGTTATTTATTAGGACAAAAGGGTTGGGAAGTTCCTTTCCTCCTTATATGTAGGATTTAAAATATGTGTCTTGGAATATTTTTTTCTTACGGAAATTCTTTTTTTCTTTTTTGAGACAGAGTCTCACTCTGTCACCCAGGCTGGAGTGCAGTGGCGCTCTCGGCTCACTGCAACCTCCGCCTCCCGGGTTCAAGCAATTCTTATGCCTCAGTCTCCCAAGTAGCTGGGATTACAGGTGCACACCACCATGCCCAGCTACTTTTTGTATTTTTAGTAGAGATGGGGTTTCACCATGTTGGCCAGGCTGGTCTCGAACTCCAGATCTCAGGTTATCCGCCTGCCTCGGTCTCCCAAAGTTCTGGGATTATAGGTGTGAACCACTGCACCCAGCAGGAAATTGTCTTTTTAAAAATTATTAAATTTTTTAAGAGACAGGGTCTCGTTCTGTTGTTCAGGCTTGAGTGCAGGGGTGTGATCATGGCTCACTGCAGCCTTGACCTCCTAGGCTCAAGCCATTCTCCCACCTCAGCCTCCTGAGTAGCTGGGACCACAGGCACACACCACCATGCCCACCTAATCAGTTTTTAAAATTTTTTATAGAGATAGCGGTCTCACTATATGGCCCAGGCTGGTCTTGAACTCCTGGCCTCAAGCGATCCTTCTGCCTCAGCCTCCCAAATTGCTGGAATTTACAGATGTGAGCCACCATGCCTAGCAGGAAATTGTCTTTTAGGGGCTCTTTGCTGCTGACTCTGCCAGCCCTGTGTGAGGCTGAGTGGGTAATACCAGCTTCCTGTTCAGATATGTGGGGCCCTGTTGAAACCCTCCTGCATTTTCACTGCTGCTAGTAATTTAGTTCCTGAAGGGTCTATGTGCCCAAATGGAATTGGAAGTAGCTTTATTTATTTTAGATTAATTTAAGAATAGTGCTATCTGCTACCCCTTGGTCAAAATGAGTCAAGTCATTCTTGACATTGTTAGTTTTTAGCTCTATTTAATAAAATAATGTATTAGGGCTCAGAAATCCAACTTGATTCAGCTTGAGGGAATAAAGGATTTTATTGGAAAGCTACTCGGGTCACTCCTATAGTTCACAGGAGGGCTGGTGTGGGAGGCAGAATACTAAGAATGGCCCCCGCAGTACTCCTTGTCCCCTAGTGCCCAGCCTCTGTAATGTGATGAGATATCACTGCCCTGATTCTGTTGTGTTACATGGAGTGGTGGATCTTTAAAAGGGGGATTATCCAGGTGGGCCGAATCTAATCACACAGGATCTGAAAGTGCAGAACTTTCTTCACCTGGTTGAAGCAGAGAAAGTCCTAGATATTCAAAGAGAGAGAGGGATTTGACATGCTCTTGCTGGCATGACAATGGAGGGGCTCACGAGAAGGATCGGGCAGCTCCTAGAAGCAGAAAGTGGATCACAGCCAGCAGCCAGCAAGGAGTCAGAGACATCAGCTGTACAGCTGCAAGGAACTGAATTCTGCCTGCCACCTGAATGAGCTCAGAAGGTGATCTTTTCCCCCAGCGTATCTGGTTGAGAGCACAGACATGTGGGGACTAACACCTTGATTTTGGCCTTGTGATACCCTGAGCATAGAACCCAGCTGAGGGGTGGAGCAGTTGTGTGCAGTCCTAGGATTGGGGTTATGCACCTGACCAAGGTCTATCCCGATGATAGGCAGCCCCCCACCGTAAGCTCATATGCAGCCCCAAAAGAAGGGAATGCAGTTCTGGGAAGATAATATAATAAATGCTTGCTAAAAGTAATACCGCATCTCATGTTGCTAAAATGCATGTTTTTCACATTTTATGACTCTGAAATGGGGATGCATCTTTCCAAAGCATGGTGACTTCTGAAAGAAAGCTGCTGGCCAGGGTCTGCCATGTTTGTCTCTGCCTATGCTTGGGCAGCCTTGGCAGCTGTTCCTGGTGGCTCCTCTCAACTGTAACCCCTAGGGTTTCAGTCAGCAAACCACTGAACGGCCATTTGAGGAAAGACTCTAAGTCTGGTTATTGTCTGAAAACCTTCTGTTGACATTTCCTGGTAAGATTGAGAAAGTGCTAGCATCAAAACTTGCAGAACGCTTGTTGGCGGCTGCAGCAGCTATGCTCTTGAGTGACAGAGAAGATGATATTTTGTGTGAGAAACACAAACATCGATAAACTCTGAGTTGAAAATTGATTCTGAAAAGTCAGGCAATGAGTGGGAGAAGTTTTGGGAATGCTTTATTCCATGTATTTCACATATGTATATTTTTATGAATGCACACAAGTGATAAAAGTCTGTGTCTACATTAATCCAAAAGAGCTATTTTAATAAGTATAAAATAAAAATGCCAAGTGATTGGAAAGCATTGTGTTGCAGTTTAATTGCTTTGTTTTTCTCAGTGTTACATAAAATCATGCTGTATTAAAATCAATGGCACATTAGATTCATATGATTTTAAATAAAACATTTTAGTATATTACACATTGATTATCTTGTAAGATAGGGATATTTTACTTGGAAAAGTGGAGACTGGGGTTTTGGCATAGCGATGGGCTGCAAAAATTGGTGTCTTTTAAAATTGCTGAGGTGTCTGTTGATTAGACTGTAAGAGAAAGGACTGAATGCTTGATGCAGGTTAAAATTGTGCCAATCATGTGTCCCAGCCTCCATGCTCCACAAACATTTACTGCCACTCTCTGCCACCTGAGATGCCTCTGGGCTCTCACCTGGAATCTGTGATTAAACATGAGTTGGTTGGGAGGTGAGGCATTGAGACCATGAGTGGTTGGGGTAGGTGTCCTTGGAATTTATAACATGGCTTTGCTTTGTTTCTGGCCCAAGGTGGTATTCTGCTGTCACAGAAAGAACACACCAGACCACATTTTCATGGCATCTTTACCGTTACCTAGCTGTGAGACTTTGATCTCAATATTTACCTGCTTTGGTAGTCTCTATTTCTGCATTAATATAACAAAAGAGCTGAACTATAGTGCCTCAAATTTTGTTTCTAACACTAATATTTTGTTTTCAAAAAATGTGCTCAGTGTCTCCCTTGTTGCATTTCTTTGACTTCTCATTTCTGGTATACATTGGTTCGTATTTTTGGAGTTCCTGTGGCTTGCTGAGCCCTATGCTGAGTTATGCATGGGAGAAAAGCTGAAGATGGTATCCTTATCCTCAGGGAGCTCTTCCATGGCATTCCAGAGAAAGGATAGATATCTGAAAATGGGAGTATTTCTTTATTTTTAATGTAGCATGAAAAAAGAAAGTTTATTAGTTATCTATTGCAATGTAATACATTACTACAAAACCTAGTAGCTTAAACCAATTTATATTTATTATCTCCTAATTTCTATGGGCAAGGGATTTAGTAGAAACTTAGATAAGTGGTTCTAGCTCAGGGTCTCTAAAGAAATTGTAGTCAAGATATATTGTCAGGACTGCAGTCAACTGAAGGCTTGACTGGAGCTAGAGGATATGCTTCCAGAATGGCTGACTTGCACAATTGTTTGCAGGAACTCTCACTTCCTTTTGAAAATGGGAGTATTTCAAAGACCATGTGAGTAAGTAGATAGCAGAATGAACTGTGTGGATTATTAGGAAATACAGTCTTCTGGAGAGGGTTTGTTTTGTTTAGCAGAGAACAAGCTGGAGGATGAGGGGTAAATGGTCTGTGAACTTAAATAAATCAGCAGCGCTTATTGTGTTTGTCTATTGGGGTCTCTGAATTGCCTCTCATTTGTCCTCATTCTGGGCATTCAAATGGGGCTGGTGTCAGCTACAAAACACATAAGGACCTGTAGGCACCATTTTTTGCTCTGGGCCTAAACACCTCCGAAACTCAAAATGGGAATTGGATGTCTGAGCCCCCCTTATTCTACCACCATCACTGTACAAGTCTGGTCCCTGCCATAGCCAGTTCAGGGTCCTCTAATGTCCGTAGTCTTTCTCTGTCCTGAGGTCATCATGAGGCCCAGGCTGCTTCCACCTGGTTGCTCTGCCGTTCTTTAACTGGTCATTCTTGTCTTCGTGGCCAAAGCTGGCTTACCAGCACAGCATTTGTGCTGTATTTCATGGGAAGAAGAGAGGCAGCATGAAGCACAGCCAGCTTCCTTTTTAAGGATATGACATCAACTTGCACACAGCACTTCACTGATATTCCATTAGCTTGATCTTAGTCACATGGCTTCACCCAGCTGCAAGGGTAGCTGGGAGATGTAGTCTCTAACTGGGCTACCGTGGACTTTTCCCCATGAAGAAGTGTGCAAGGAGGCAGTTACTTGTCTGCCACAACTGCTACCACTGAAATCTGCTTTCTTTGCCTTCTTTTACACTAAGCAATGAGTTCCTTGCAACTAGCATTTATACTTTTTTAATGGTCACAGTGTTTATAATAGAACTTAGTTCATGGTAGATACTTAAGAAGTGTTTGCTAAATGAGGGAAACAATCCATGAATGAACGAAGAAATGGACTGATGATGGCACACGCTATTTGGGGCCCTTCTTTCTTGTATCCTAAGAAATAGTCTTTGTATTTGAATACATTTAGCTGAACCGTTAGTGGGCTATGGTGAGTTCAACCTGTAAGAGGATGCTTGGCTTCATCTGCCATGTGGTCTTTGAACCCAGGACTGGGGAGATGAAGGAATATTTCATTAATCCTTGCACCATTTAGTCTCCTTATCAAATGGCCCAGGCCTATTCTTTGTTACAGACAACAATGAAGGGTGCCTTTAAGAAATCTCCAGTGAGTACCGAGGCATTGCAGATTAGGTCAGTAGAACTGCTGCTAGGTTGAGCATGATGGATGAGCAGGAGAATGAGTTTCTGCTGCACGGTATTGTGAAATCTTTTCATTGTCACCAGTGGGCCTATGAGGAACTGATGAATGAGGGAGCAAGTGTCAGAAACGCCCTTCCTTGCCCCAGTACAGTTTTAATATCTCCCTGAGCTACAGGATGAGTATTGATAAAAGTAAAGTTTAAAAATAGCCACGGAGTGATGGGTAGCCATGATTTAAGGAGAACAGCAATGGGGTTAGAGAGGGTTCATTTTCTTGAAAGTGCGTGAGCGGGAGAGAGCGAGAGGAGGAGAGAAGCAGGAGAGCTGGACTGTGAGGGGAAAGAGCAGGAGGCTTTTATAAGAAGCTAATGTGATGAGGATGACGAGGGCTTTGATGGATGAGTTAGCTCCATCTGGTTGCAGTATATGTAATAAATAGCTGTGCTCGGGTTTGACCTCTCCCTTACCAGACACATCTTTCTCTTTGGGGATATCCAGGAGGGAGCTTCCATTAGAGTAAAGAACCCGTCATGAGCCAGAGCTGAGGATGTTTATGGGCTTGTGCAGAGGGCAAAAAGGAGATGGTATCCAAGTTACAGGTTTATAAACTGAAAACTGTAGCCTGTGCGCCTTGCTGACGATGGTGCTGGTGACAGAAATGCATTTCCAGGGTTACACTGCTACTGATGTGAGGAGGAGAAGGATGGGAGGAGGAGGGTGGCTGAGGGGTGGCCAGCAGGCCCAAGGGCTGCTTCAGGTACATCTTGGTTTCTTGCCTATTGCATAAACAGGGCGCCTTTGTCACACCTTCCCTTTGCTGTGAGCAAATGTTAAATTAAGCTGGAATTGAATGGGTCTGTAACTAGGTATATAATTCTTAACTGGGATGGTTTGGGAATGCGGTATTCCGGTCAATTCAATTTTCCGGTTACCTTGTTAGAAACATTATAAAATGTGTTTGCTCATATTCCTGCCTTAGAAAATTCACAAGAGTGAATTGATCATTGCAGGCATTTGTGTTGGTTTTAGCATATCATTTTACACATCAGTGATTGTTGCCTTCCCCTGAAGATATAAAATGTGTCCTGGCCTGGAGCATCCCCTAAGAGTTCAGGTTGAAAAAAAACCTGCCCACTTTCTCTAATAAGTGTAGAGTTTTGATTTTTAATAATTTTTTGGATAATTGATGTTTTATGGATTTCTATTCAAGAAATGAAGGAAAAGGGAATAGAATTTGCTACTGGGTTGTATAGCTGAGAGTAAGTTTGGAGAGTGTATTAGTCCGTTTTCACATTTCTGATAAAGACATACCTGAGACTCGGTAATTTATAAAGAAAAAGAGCTTTAATGGACTCACAGTTCCACATGGCTGGGGAGGCCTCACAATCATGGCAGAAGGTGGAAGGCTGAAGGTGAAAGGCACGTCGTACATGGTGGCAGATGAGAGAAATGAGAACCAAGTGAAAGGGGTTTCCCCATATAAAACCATCAGATCTCGTGAGACTTACTACCGCGAGAACAGTATGGGAGAAGCTGCCCTCATGATTTAATTATCTCCCACCAGGTCTCTCCCACAACACATGGTAATTATGGGAGCTACAATTCAAGATGAGATTTGGGTGGAGACACAGCCAAACCATATCAGAGAGCAAATGGATCCGCCTTAAGAGTAAGCGGCAGATCTGAGAAATCAGCTTGTTTGTTTCTTTGGGATCAAAAGGCTCTTAGAGAAAACCTAGTTAGAAGGTCCTCCCGCCCCATTTCCCCAGTCTTCATGGAGGAGCTGCTTGGATGCCAGGACCAGGTCCCTGGTGCAGCAAGCCTGCTGCAACATTGCCAAGTGTGGGAGAGGGACCGGGTTTTGGGCAGCACCACCCTGGCCTTCCTCCTTCTTGTGTGAGAAGCTAGGGATGAATGTGTGAAAGTTTGGAGCCTAGCATACCACATGTATAAGTCAGAGCCATCAGTCCCTACTGTGGTGACTCATCCCCTTCAAGAATCAGATCAAAGCTGTGGACTCTTCATACTGGAAGCAAAGCACACATATGCACATGTGCGCGCACGTGCATGCACACACACACACACACACACATACTTCTGTATATAATAACTTCAAGGGGGGTTTGCTGCCACCCTTTGAATTCCTTACAAGATTGAGAACTCAGCTAAGTAGTTTAGAAGGCCTATACGATATATATGTGTTTGTGTGTGTTTACATACACATATATGTATGCATTACTGTACCTATATTCACACACCTACATATATATCACATATATGTATATATTTGCTTATCCATGTGAATGACTAATATCATCCAACTGGCATCCAACTGGTTGATGCTCAGTATTCAGTATCAAAGGAATCCCAAGACCCTGTGTGCTTATGAGCATTTCATTTGTTACATGTGCAATTTTAAAACATTTGGTGCTTCTGTCTAGTTTGAATGTTACTTATAAGCTGTGGCAGAAATTCTCCTTTTGCAAAAAATATAAGTGGATTAAGGCTACTCAAGTGGGACCACCCAGTAGAATTCTAACACAGGTTTAGTTTGTCTTTGCTACATTCCGTCATCTTCTTCCCTCTTTCCTACCCTCTGCTACTCTGGTTCCTAAATGCCCCCCTCCTGGCCAGTGCCCTCTCTCCACATCGTGTCCACATGTTGCTTCATCTTCTCTTTAGAACTCCAGTTTCTGTTTCATAATCTTAGCCATGTGAGTGGCTATTAGCTGGATATTGGGAGGAAATCAGAGCTCTAGAGCTAATTCATACTAAAGTGTGAATAACTGATTACTTCAAATTCCCCATGGACAGGCATATTTAGAAGAGGATATGTCTTAACCCAAATCAATCTCAATCTACTGAATTTGATCATTGCGGCAAAGGAAGAATTTTAAGCTGCAATGTTTAAAAACAACAACAAAAAACCCACAAATGGCTGCAGGAAAGAAAAGAGCTTAGGAGACAAAGGATGATAAATGTGAGTATTGTTCTTCATGAGAGAATCACTTGGAAAGGTTTGAAGGCAGAAACCAACCTCAGGCACTAGGGACAGAAAAGGGAGAAAACTTTATATGCAGAATTTCACCATCCTTCTAACTGGAGGTTTCCATGATTGGGAAGAAATTGATTTTAATCCTTTAATCCTTTTTTGTTGATTTTTTAAATTTTTATTTATTTATTTTAGAGACAGAGTCTCACTCTGTTGCCCAGGCTGGAGTACAGTGGCATGATCTCGGCTCACTGCAACCTCTGTCTCCAGGGTTCAAGTGATTCTTCTGCCTCAGCCTCCTGAGTAGCTTGAACTTCAGGCATGTGCCACCACGCCTGGCTAATTTTTTTTGTATTTTTAGTAGAGACTGGGTTTCACCGTGTTAGCCAGGATGGTCTGGATCTCCTGACCTCGTGATCCACCTGCCTCAGCCTCCCGAAGTGCTGGGATAACAGGTGTGAGCCACCACACCTGGCCTGGTTTTAATCCAATTTTAAGAGATAAACCTAGTCTCTAACCTGAAAAGGCCCATCTTTCTATCCTAGGGACAGATTTGTCAAATCTTTGATAGATTTTAGGTGTTTCTGTTGTGTGAGAGGATACCTGATGGGAAGGAATACTGGAGCTCAGATGAACAAAGAAAAGTTGTAAATCTCTGGAACTCTCTCTCCCATATATTTTCTCTTATGGAAATAATAAATGCTTTTCCAAGAGAAAGCAGAGAGAAGAAAAATATTTCTAATACTCTTGCCAGCCTGCAAATTAAAACACTCTTAATATTTTGATGTATTTCCTTCCAGTATTCTACTTTTTACATATAGGGTATTTTATATGCTGCCTCTTGATTTTATAGCACCTGCATTTTCCATATAATTACATATTCCTAATGAAAAGTACTTTAATGACTACCTAATATTCTCATAGCAAGGTGTCGTTTTGTTTTACTATTATTCAATTCACAGGTACATGTGTTCCCCCACGGGGGTTTTGGTTTCTTTAGTCTAAAGCTCTAGAAGTAGAAATACCAGGTTAGAGTATGAACATGTTTGTTGAAGGGTCTCTGAGACCTATTGCCACATCACTTTGGTAAGAGGTTATTGCAGTTTACTCTGCTATTGGAGCGAAGCCTGAAGCATCGACTTTGAGAGACATCAGAGCTTCTAGTTCTCAGTTGAGGGGTATAGTAAGTCATTCTTGAAAGTGGAAAAGAGAAAAAGATGGGGAAATGGGGACTGGGGCTGCTTCATGACAGCCCGTCTGGTGAGTGCTGACTTTAACACTAATGCTTTCCTCTAAAGCTGCATTAATTTGCTGGGAAACCATAACAAAGTACTGCACGTTGGATGGCTTGAACAATAGGAATTTACTATCTTACAGTTCAGGAGGCTAGAAGCCCGAATTCAAGATGTCAGTCGGGTTGCTTCCTTCTAGGCTGTGAAGGAGAGTCTGTTCCAGGTCTCTCTCCTGGCTTCTGGTGGTGGCTGGCAATCTTTGGCATTCCTTGGCTTGGAGAATCATCACCCTGATCTCTGCCTCCATCTTCACCTGGCATCTCCCTGTGTGCATGTCTGTATCCAAATCTCCCCTTGGTGTAAGGACATCAGTCCTATTGGATTAGAGGCCTGCCCTACTCCATTATCATTTCATCGTATTACATCTGCAATGACCCTATTTTCAAATAAGGTTACATTCTGAGGTACCGGGGGTTAGGACTTCAATACATGAATTTCAGGGAGACATGATTCCACTCATAACAAAAGAAACCCACTAGGCACTAGGGAGTGAGCTACTGCAGAGTGGCCCCACAAGCAAGTCACTTGTTTCTCTGGGCCTGGCTTTCTGCCTCTCAAAAATGAGGGTGTTGGACTAGAGCAGTGGCTTGCAAAGTGGGGTCCCCAGCCCAGCAGCGTCAGCATCACCTGGGAATGTGTTAGAAATGCACATTCTCAGGCCTTAACTTAGCATTACTGGATCACAAACTCTTTGGTGGGGGCTCAGCAGTTTTGTGTTTTATCAAGCCCTCCAGGTGGTTCTGGTGCTGACTGAAGTTTGAGACCTACTGGACCAGATGACCCTCTGGGCAAGAATTCTGAAATGTCAACATCTGAAACATGTGTGCACAGGAGTTCACTGCCCCATGCACATGGCCTGCCATGAGGGATGCAAGCCTAGTAAATGATCGCAGCCAATTTTTTAAACGTAAATGATAATCTAGTTTTTGTCCTAGGTGAGTGGCTATGTGACAAACTCCAAAGTTTTTACAAGTCCCTTCTGTTCTTTCAGTGTGCAACCTGTACCTCCAGAAAAATACATTCACTCAAAGTAATGTTTATTGATCGATGAACTGTACCAGACCCTGGACGCTATTCCTTTTGCATAAGTGTGACTTGTTTTTGCTAAGCTTTAACTTGTCCCCTGTTTATTTCTCTTTCCTAAGGCATAAGTCAAGGCCAGCGAGATGGCTTGGCCCACGGACCTAGATTTAGAAACATCCTGTTATTGATGTATGGATTATACATGAAGGCCTAATGGAGACTGCTGTGGGGTTCAGCGAAGACCAATTAGGGAATTAATTCATTAGAGCCCAGCATACATGTTGCTATATCTATTTACTTATTTAGGTTAATGTCTTTTGCTGATCTTCTTACAGCCATAAGTCCCTGTCAATAGTTGATAATGTACTTGAATTTCCTTCAGACTATTAAAATTTTACATATTGGACATTTATGACAGGAACCAAAGTTTACTTTTTGCTTTGACATCCTGATATCTAGGGTCTTCTGTATAGTAATAAAGTAATCCAACAATCTGAGCCACACACTGGCCAATCAGTTTTCTCTGCATCAGAGATCACCAAATACACTTCTTTTCTAGCCATTTTACTTGTATGAATGTGTTGGTAACCTTGTTATAGGACAAAGCTGTACATAGAATATTGCTTATCTCATTCCCGTATCATCAACTGCAGGATAACATCTGCTTTGTTTCTTTCCTTCATTCCCTGGTAAGACAACTTATTTGCCTCTCATTCTTCATGATTGTGTTTTGTCCCTTAATTATTGATACAATAACCAGGGGTCCTTGTTGTCATGATGCCCATGCAGTCTATGCAAAAGAAAGATTATTTTAGTGGGAAGATCATAGATGTGGGTGGCAGGGAGCTTGGGTTCCAACCTCCACTTGTTGACTAACCTGGTGAATCTGGGAAGGTGACATCTTCTTCTCTTCTTTCAATCTTAGTTGTGAGGTGGAATGAGACCTGTTGTACCTGCTTTTGAGTGAGGGCAAAAGAGATGTAAAAATGAAATTGTGGAGATGGCAGTGCTTTGAACAATACAAAGTGGTGCACTGATGCCAGGAATTCTATGCATATCCACGCACATTTGAAATTTTTGTCCAGTTCAGATTAAAGACAACTTTATTATTACCGTTAAATCTGCTTACAGAGCAAATATGCAAATATGCGTGTGCTTAATGGTGGCAGGCTTGCTTTAATCCCTCTTGCTTTGGGGTTTTGCATTTTATTTTCTGGTGATGCAGACCTGGTAATGATCACTACTGATATTTACCACATTTTATTAATGTGATTTTTATGATCCTGCAGGAGATAATTAGGATTGGGTTTGTTTTTTTCATGTTCATATTATGAAATTTCGAGCTACATAGTGACATGGTGGGGAGGAGGGAAATAGCACAGAGAAGGAATGCATTACAAATAAACTCAACCCAGAAACCATGTTTAACATGGATTAAAATGAATGTAGCCCTGTGTTCATTATTTATAGCTATTATGCAGAAAATATGTTACTGGACTCTCAAGAATTGGATGTTAAGAAATGTTTGGTTCCTCCCTTTGGAAAGCATCCAATTAACACACCATCCAGAGGAGAAAGATTGGGGGGTCAAGGTAGACAGGAAACATTTTCTTTGATTTACTTATTTTAAAACCTTTATTTAATTTCTAGCATTTAATAAAATCAGACATTAGATGAATTGAACTAATTAACTGTCTTTATATCAATATGAGAGTGAATTTGAGGCCAGGCTCTGTTGGCATAGCCTTATGTTTTGTTTCCTTTTAAAATCTGTTCTTAGACTAGTAGGTTTAAGCAAAGCTTTATACATAAGATGATCAAACTGGTGGAATTAGGAGGACAGTTCTATGACCATAAAGCAGATCTCTGCAGAAGGCGTTACCCCCGTACATGCACAGAGAAGGTTCTCAGTAAACTCTCATGTACAGAGGCTAGATAGGATCTTGGTTAAGAGTGCCTGATCTGGAGCCAGAAGACATGCGTTTGAAGCCTAGTGGTTTTGTTTGTTTGTTTTTTGTTGTTGTTGTTGTTTTGAGATGGGGTCTCACTCTGTCACCCAGGCCGGAATGCAGTGGTGCAGTCTCGGCTCACTGCAACCTCCAACTCTCAAGTTCAAACAATTCTACCTCAGCCTCCCAAGTAGCTGGGATTACAGGTGTGTGCCACCACACCTGGCTAATTTTTGTATTTTTTGGTGGAGATGGGGTTTCGCCATGTTGGCGAGGCTGGTCTTGAACTCCTGATCTCAAATGATCTGCTCAACTCGGCCTCCCAAAGTGCTGGGATTACAAGTGTGAGCCACTACACCCAGCCTGAAGCCTAGTTTCAACATGAACTATTTGGCACCCTTAAGCAAGTTACTTTAGCCTCTTTAAGCCTCA